>NC_134719.1:45860000-55860000 GCF_049634645.1 Pelodiscus sinensis
ACGAATCCCTATTGGTAGGAGGATAGTGGGAAAAATCTTAGAGGGGGGGGTCACGTGACACCTTTTACTTCTGGTCATGTGTCCATCTTGCCCAGAGAGTGTTACCTCCAGAGGTGTGGCCAATGGGGGTCAGGGGCATGGTTAACAGTGGTCAAGGGTGTGATTAATGGGGGGGGGGGTCAAAGAACATTTTTAAAAAATTATTTGGGTGCACACCCTAATGAAACGTGCTATACACACCTATGCCTGGACTCAGAACATTTCATCTGATTTCTTCAACACAGATGATTATCTATGTGATTCCATATAATTAACTAAATTAAAATAATCAACTATTGCCCTCAATACCTGCTAAACACATTTAATGCAGTGAAACCCTTCCCTCTGGCAATGGCATTGAATAATATTAACAACCTTTTGGAATTTGTTCTGTTTGTTAATTTTAACATGTTCTTCCATTTACTAAATCTATTTTGTTTCTACTCTTGATGTCTATTAACATAAAATACCTGTGGCTGAAACTGTGGAACAGGAGGCCCTTGCACGCCTTGTGACTGTTCATCCATTGCATCAAACAGGGCTTTTTATGTTCTGCAAAAATAATATAAATATATTCATTAAATAGCAGTTTAATGTTTATGTACACTTCCATTGACTACTGTGCTTCAGTTATAATGCAATTTGATTATTGAACTTCAGTACACAATTAATTCATTCTTAGAATTTTCTAATGTGTATGTTTGACTTTGCAATCAAAATATTTTAGCACTTTTTCCTGAGAGCAAGAGGAGATGTCCTAGTTTTTGTTTTAAAGTACCATTTAAAATGAAAAATAGGAAGAAATTCCATCATGTATTCCCTACACCAGTCCAGTAAGTTATCAACAGGGTTAGAACCTTGAACTGTCTGATCCACACTAGAAATCTCTATGACTTGATCTAACTAAGTGAGTCCATTAGACTAGGGCAATAACAGCCAGTCGTTCTGTATATGCACCAGCAACTAAAAAGTAGACATGACACATACTTTGCCAGGTGACTGCACAAGTACTTATGGGATAGAATACCCTGTGGAACATGCATATGATAGAGTTGTTAAAAGGGGACAGAGTTAGGATTTCTGAATGCTATTTGTTGTTTACGTAATTTTCACTCATTTCTGAATTTCCTGAAGGTAGCCCCATTTTAGAGACACCCCAGTCAAACATGTACATTCTCTATTTTGAATATGAGACTCAGATTTGCCTTATTAGAGGTCTGAATTTTATTCTCAGTTTTGCAACCACCTCTTATATCGTGTTACCACATCTGTAAAATGCAAAAAATGCTTGCCTGCATCCTAAGATAAGGGCAAGAGACCTTGATTACTGTGAAGAGTGCAGTAAGACGCAACTGTTAAAAATGAAGGATAGGAAAGAGTCTATTTTAAAATCTGAGGTGCCCTGGTTCCCAGTCCAATGCACCCTTACCATTTTGCCTTGGTATTTTATTAAAAGGAAAGCACCTCAAGCATCTGTATTGCTTATATGCGTTGTAGAGCTCTCTCTGTACATATTGTATGGGTATGATGTAGAAGGTTCAATTAGAGCCTGGGAGTATATACAATGTAGCTGGAACATTTATATAACTTCAAGAGAGAAGGTGAACATGTTCTAATGCACATGAATAGAACGTGATTTTTAGATGCTTGCAACTTATGAAAATTCTTCCAGATTTGGCAAGGAACAGCAAGTCACCTCTCTTTCAGTTTACAATCATTTCTTTGACAAATATCAAGTGCTAACCACAGACGCATTAATGCTATTTTATAATAAATGATCTAGAGTGTGTTTTAACATCAGGAAATCTACCTGTTTGTACCCCATCTAACATAATTCTGGAAAACCAACTCAGCCATTCTTGTGCAAACCTTTCAAAAAAAATTGAAACCAAGGCAGAAAACAAGAATGGAAACTTTCAATCCAAAATGGCTGAAGCTAAGGCAACAGAAAACAAAAGGCTTACAATAGAAACAGAAAGGTAGTATTAGCCAAAGACAATGCCTATATTATATTGCATATATCAGTTTTCAATAAGACAAGACAATTGCAGTGAAGTAGTCTTTGTGTAAGCACACTCAAAGATTTCATGTTGTAACTTCATCTTTAGACACTGAAGCCAACTGTGTGTCTCAAATTCCATTTCCTCTCCCCCTCCCCCACACACCCTGAACAAGTTTTACATCATATATTGGTCATTTTAATATCTTAATGTTTTAAAAAATTTGACTACAACAGAAGTAAGGGCCCTGTGTCTGAAAATGATAACCTCTGTGCAAAGTACAATATAAACAGGATTAAAGTAATAACTAATGAAGTTATTTATAATCTGTGTTTCAATGGTTGTTTTAATCAATGAGGGTATGTCTACACTACCACCCTAGTTCGAACTAGGGTGGTTAATGTAGGCAACCGGAGTTGCAAATGAAGCCCGGGATTTGAATTTCCCAGGCTTCATTTGCATGTTGCCGGGCGCCGCCATTTTTAAATGTCCGCTAGTTCAGACTCCGTGCCCACGGCTACACGTGGCACGAACTAGGTACTTTGGATTAGGCTTCCTATTCCGAACTACCGTTACTCCTCGGACCTGAGACTTACACTTGCTGGCAACACAGGTGTTCTTCGAGATGCTTTGCTCATTTCCATTCAACTTAGATGTGTGTACTTCCCACATGGAATGGTGCTAGAAGATTTTCCCTCAGCAGTATTTCTAGAGGACTGGCCTTCAGCATCTCCTGGAGCAGTGCACATATGCGCACTAAATGGGGCACCACTGGGTCCCGCCCTCTCCAGTTCCTTATTGCCAGAATCTCTGACAGAGGAAAAAGGGAAGTGGGAGGGTGTTGAATGGAATGAGCAATATCTCAAAGAACCCTAGTTACGGAAACAACTGTCTTTTTTTTACGATATTTAATATTAAATTAAAAAGAAAATTAACACTACCCTTGGAGTACGTGTATCATCATTCTTTCTAACAGCTCAAGCTAATAAACACACCAAAATGCATATTTTCCACACATAGCTCAGCTTTAAGATGCTAAACAAATCTATGAGTCAAATAGAAATAGTATTTGCAAGGAAAGCATGATTAATACAATAATTACTGATACTAGAAAGGAGAGTAAAAGGCATTTACTAAAGCTTATACAGTTTCTCTTGGGAATGTTTAGGATCCATGCTATAAAAACAGATGTAAGTTTTCCTGGTTTAAAACTTTCACCTTGTGTGTGTCAGCAACCCAAAGAGTAAAAGCTCCAGAACAAGTTAACACGTCTTCAGGGTTTG
The DNA here is from genome assembly GCF_049634645.1 of Pelodiscus sinensis. Classification (NCBI taxonomy): domain Eukaryota; kingdom Metazoa; phylum Chordata; order Testudines; family Trionychidae; genus Pelodiscus; species Pelodiscus sinensis. Next base: position 45,863,323 of record NC_134719.1, read on the forward strand.
TAGAAAGATGCAGGTTTCAAAGAGCTTGCAAATAAGGTTTCCATCCTACAAAACAACTAGCATCACACTTAGTACTTGCTACTTCTAACTCAAAAGAGCCAGAACTCTACCACATAGCAAATATCTGACCTTAACGCAATAGATAAAGTCATGGAGGTTGGGTCCATAGAGTGCTATTAGCCAGGGGGTAGGAACGGTGTCCCTGGCCTCTGTTTGTGGAAGGCTGGAGATGGATGACACGAGACAAATAACTTGGTCATTGTCTTCGGTCCATCTCCTCCGGGGTAGCTGGTGTTGGCTGCTGTTGACAGACAGGCTACTGGGCTAGATGGACCTTTGGTCTGACCTAGTACGGCCGTTCTTATATTCTAAGCTCAGGGTCGGGGGTCTCAGTGGACCACCTTAATTTTCATGCAAACCTGCTCCTGGGTTTGCATGTGGCCTTTGGTGGCCAGGCTGGCAGCTATCCTGCCCTAGATGGCCACTTTCCTGTGCCTAGTGCGGAGGTCGTGGACGTTGGAGGCCTTCCCCCTAACCTCGATGAGGTTCACAATCTCCACACTAGACCAGGCGGGCGCCCACCTCTTGCGGCCCCGGGCAGGCTCCTGGGAGCCACCAGCCTGGTCCCAGGAAGAGTAGAAGGGCTGGGTGGCAGCGGGTGGCTGGCTTATGCCGTGCCAGGTGCTGGGTCTGCTGGCTCGGTGCTGGCAGGCTTGCACCTGACACAAACACCGTAGCCAGACCGTGCCTCTAAGGGCTCTGGGGCCGGGAGGGTGGCAGAAGAGTTTCCCTGCTTTGGCCCAGAGTGGCCACCAGGGCAAGCCAGGAAGGACTAGTCTCCCACTAGTTCGAATTAAGTGGCTACACAGCCCTTAATTCCAACTACTTAATTCTAAACTAGGCGTTAGTCCTCGTAGAATGAGGTTTATCTAGTTCGAATTAAGCACACCGCCAGTTCAAATTAAGTTCGAACTAGTTGTTTGTATGTGTAGCACCTATGAAAGTTAATTCGAACTAACGTCTGTTAGTTCGAATTAACTTTGTAGTGTAGACATACCCATAGGTACAAAACTATAAAATCAGGTCTTTCAGTTCCACAGTCATTCTCCAGGAGCACCAGTGCACACTTAAATGACTCCGCTCCCCTCCTCATGTCTAGACTGCCTGGCCAATAGAACAGCATGAGCAATTGTAGCTCGTAATTATATTCCATCTGTAGAGCTGCGTGTGGTGGATAATTTTAGTAGCTAGGAATAGTAAATGAATTCTTCCTTCACAATCAATGTGGCATATTGCCTTATCTTCCTAATAAGATTCTGCTAGTTCTGTTTTAACAAGTCTAACAACCAAACTTGCAGGGCTGTGGGTGGCTTTCCTGATAGATCTTGCATGAGAGAGGGAGCATCGTGACCAAAGCACCAGAAAGGGCTGCCCACCTGTGCCAGGGCCCTGGCACTGTTTGCGTCAGCAGAAACTGCAAGGAGATGATATCCTGTGCCTCTTGAAACTCCTCCTGTGTGGAGGGGATCTATATGTCCGGAGATGATGGTGGGGAATTCAAAGAGTTGTCCCAATCCAAATGAGGGGCTTTGTCTGTCACTTTTTCCTTGTCCAACACCAGCTTGGACTTTCCTTTATGCGGACCAGGGGACTTGTCTTGCCCAACTTCCAGTGCCAACTTGTCGACAGCACCAAGGCAGCAGAGTCTGACCACTGATTTTTGTGATGTGTCTCACTGTAAGCATGCCTTGACCAGATGCAGCATGGCCTAATGGCCACAGTCTATATATTATTCCTTGAGTCAAGGAACAATATGGTCTAATGGCAGAGTCTAAGTAGCCCTTGGGATTAAGGCAATATAGCCTAATGGCTTGAGTCAAAGGAGCTGGGGCAGTAAGGGGGTCTAAGCCCACCCTACTCTAATTGAATCCCACCACAGTATGCTGAGCTCACTCGGGTGGGAGATACCACTCGTGCACCTTCCCTGCATCAATTCTGGCATTGGGGCAACCTGTGTGGCTTCAGGATTCTTAGATCCACAGCACCAGTCTCCCCCTGAGGCTCCACCAGCTCTGGAGGCTTGATACAGTGTCCTGGGTCTCTGGCTCCTGTCATCTAGGTTTCAGGCCTGTCCACCTCTGGAGCTCCAGTAGCGGTCCAACAACCAAACTTGCAGCAGGGCTGTGGATGGCTTTCCTGATAGATCTTGCATGAGAGAGGGAGCATCGTGACCAAGGCACCAGAAAGGGCTTCCCACCTGTGCCAGGGCTCTTTCCGAAGTCCAGCCCAGACAAAGCTGAGCTGCTCCCTTTTATACTAATCCAGCATGCAGAGTGTGCTCAGTGTGACTGGGAAGGGAGGGCAGGTCTTCCTCAGCCCATGGGGCATTAAGCCTTCCAGGCCCAGTGCAGGGTATGGACATCCTGTCACAGGAAACCAGAGCTAACTCCATCAGCGTGCCTTATTGTCTCTGTCCTTTAAGGTCCTTGGATGGAAGGAACAATAGATATGACACCTTTCACTGATGTGGCCCTCACCCAGACAGTGAATGCAGGGTCACTAACTGGCATAGGCCTGCAACAGTTGGCACACGGTTTAAACATGGGGGACTAGACCATGCCCTGTCCCCAGGTAGAGTTCCAACATGAGACTATCTACAAATTAACAACTAGGAATGCTACCGAGTAGTCGACTACCCAATAAGCATAAGCTTATTAGGTAGCAGAATGGAGATTACTTGCTTTTGCCCCCACCCTTGCCACTTCTATGAGACAGCCGGGAGAGGGGAGGGGAACCAGGAGCCAGTGCTGAGGAGCTGGCTTAAAAGAGGCAGTGGGAGAAACGGGGATAGGGAAGGTGCTGTGAAGCAGTCCCTTTTTGCAGGTGTCCTAACAGTGAGCTGGGGCCCCTGCAGACAGGGACTGATGCCGACAAACAGTCCCTGTTTGCAGCGGCCCAGGCTGGCCCAGCGCAGGGGGCTGCTGCAGCCCCTGGCCACAGCCAGTCCTGGCCGCCATGAACAGAGGCTGTTCCAGCAGCAGCCTTCAGTAGCCCTGTTCGCAGCGGACAAGACTATTCATCGCTGCTGGACTCAGCGCAAGCTGGGAGTGAACAGTCCCAGGTCGCACCGGTCTAAGATGCCACACCTCTGCATTTTAAAGGCAGTAAGAGCCCAGTGGAGCACGGGTGGCTCCCGGAGCCAGCCCGAGCTGGGACTGCTCAGTCTCAACTCTAGCCAGCTCCTGAAGCTACCCCCAATGTAGCTCTGCAGAGAGGTCCTTATAGGCTAATCGTGTAGTCAATACAAATTGTATCAACTACACCCGTGGTCACCAACCAGTAGATCGCGATCTACCGGTAGATCTCAGGTGCTCTAAGAGTAGCTCTTGAGCCCTCTCTGAACTGCGCACCTGCGCAGTACATTTACATTACATTTCCTCATGTAATGTAGGCGGGGCTTCAAGGAAGGGGTGGGGCAGCAGATCTTCGCCTGTTCTGAGACTTAAAAAGTGATCTTGGGTGTAAAAAGGTTGGAGACCACTGAACTACACAATTAGCCAGATAACCGCAATTTAGCATCCTTACTAACAACTGATAACATTTAAAACTCTTTTCACCAACTACTTACAATGTAATAGAAAGGAGTACACAATGAACACTGCAGCACAGTTCCAAACACCCTCACTGGCAGCAAGAAGGAGAGGGGCCTGGTAACACCCTATATACAGCAGCATGCATATGCCACTCCAGAGGATGCTGAGGGCCACTTTCCTAGAGATACTGCTGAGAAAAAATCTTCTGGTACCAATACACGTGGTGAGCACACACACACACAAACTGGATGGACATGAGCAATCACTTGGAAGTAGTACAATTTCTGTGCCTAAAAAAATTATCACTGGGCAAAGTAATAAAATGGAGACTACAACTTCAACCTGATAGCAATGTCAACAGTTAACTGAACAGGAGTTGCTAGCTCTACTATTATATATAACAGAATCTTATAGTAATTGGAGGAAAATAGAAACCCTAGAGATTAATGGTAACAGACAAAGCCTGAAATCCCAAAAGCAGGATTAAACATTGGCCCCACATCTTCTCTCCATTATTTGAAGAAGTCAGCCAATATACTCTCAATAGTGGCATCTAATTATACTAACACCATCTCTCTATGGCTGTTCCAAACTGAACGAACTTTTGGGACTCAACCTCTTTTCTCCCTATCCTTAGCATTTCGGTGTAACTAGCGCACAGTGGGAATGTAAAACTGTGTTTATCTAAGTAAACGTGTAACCACTGAAAAATGTGGGTCAGCAGTCAGCTCCGCAGCAGTGGGTGGGGGAGGGAAGAGGGCTTTTAAGCCGGCTCCCCGCGCATACCAGAAATCTGCGTGTAACCGTGTACATGGTTACAATTCCACATTCCCTAGCGCACAATTTTTGAAATATTAGCTGTAATTCATGTAGGATAAATGAGATCTGAAGATACATCTCAAAAGTACTTGCAGAGGGGTGAAACTAATCCTTACAAGGACACAGGAGTAAAAAACGACACAGAAGGGAAAAAAACTGGTAGAGGAATTGCTCAGTCTGTTAATGAGTGTGTCTTTACTAATCCTCTGCAAAATTTCATGATAGCCCTGGCCCCCTGCCAGGAGAAGACACTGAGAAATTGTTAAGATTTTTAAAAATATTAGAATTAAGATGGTGATAAAACTGGAAAATTGCTGGCAGCTGCTGTTTGTTCCAAAACACTTGGCAGTCAGACCCTGTTATTTAAAAAACCTGACAAGGCCAATACTGGCAATTCCTTGCAGGATATGTAACATCTTTAATTTGTATTTTGCAATGGTCTAGACAAGTCAGTGTACAGTAATAGCTTGTAGGGATGTTAACATATATTTGTGTAAATGATTATCCAATAAGCCTGGTCTTATTGGTTAATCCTAGCGACTACACACACCACCACCCTTTGCTGCCTCTATGTTAGAGACAGCAAAGGGGAGAGGTGGAAGCCAGTGTCTATGTGGAGCTGGCTTTTAAAGCCAGCTGTCCTCGAGCACCAGATCCCGCAGAACTGCCTGCCCCCTCACCACTGCTTCTGTATCAAAGGCAGCAATGTGGAGGAAAGGGGGGCAGGCTGGAGCCGATATGCATGGGAAACCAGCTCTTAAGTCAGCTCTCCATGCATACTGACTCCCTCCCCCCCTCTTGCTTCCTCCCATAGGAACCAGTGTTTGGGGCGGGGGAGATCCATTTTAAAAGCTGGTTCTCCACAAGCACTGGCTTTGAAGAGTCACCCCTGCACTACTGTCTCTGCATCAGAGGCAGCAGCACAGGGTGTCAGGGAGCTACCAAGGAGTGGGGCCAGGATAAGCTGGCTGCTGGCCCCGCTCCCGGGGACCATCGAATAATCATGTCACCGCTAAGATTTGGTGTGGTAACATGCTCATTCAATGAAATGATATCTAACATCCTTAGTAACTTCCACTGAAAAATTAGATCATTGTCCATTAAGAACACTCAAATATCCTGATTAAATCTATCTGTCTCTAACACCATAGTTGTCTTTCAATAAGGTATATCACATGGATAACCTAATTCTCAGACTGTGTTTTAAGACTATTTTTGGTTAGTTCTTTATTTGAACAGTTTTTATTCACAGTAATAGATCCAGGAATCTCTTTAACAATGTGACAGATGGCAATCATGACACCATTTTCAAAAACAGAACCTTTGATAACCTGCTAGATCTACTGTTCCAATCATTTTCTCCAACAGTGACATGAAAATGTTCTCTTACTTTGCTCCAACTATCTTTTTCTTTAGCATTCTTTACAATTTTGGCTTTAGTGACTGGATTTGATTATTAAATAATGTAAAAACTTCAAACAGATATATGCAGGCATGGGCAGTTGGTAAAGGCAGGGCTGGGGGAGGCAAACCCCCAGCCTCACCTCCAGCCATCCTCCTTCTGCTAAGCCCCACCCTTTCTCCACCTCCCAGGAGGCAGGGTGGCATGTCACACGTATGCTCCCCCTTTCCACCACAAGTGGAGGGAGGGAAGGGGAGCAGGCACACACGCGCTTGCTGCAGTCTCCCCCACCCCAGTGGAAGACGCACCGTGCCGCATGAACTAGCAGAACCCAGCCCGTCATGAGAGGGAGGAAACAGGTGTGCTACGCCACGCAGCCTGGCCCAGCCCATCATCTTCAGGCCCAGAGCAGCAGTGTAGGGAGGAGGGTGCGCCATGTGGCCAACCTGGTTTCTCCTCCCCAGCCCGGAAGCACCAAAGGACGGGCGCTGGGGGCAGCAACACTCTGCCCCCAGAACACCTACAGCAGGTAGGGCTATGCCTGGCAGAGCCTTAAATACCTGAGACCAATGAATGTACAGGGATATAACCACATACTTATGCTCTTAAGAATGTACTGACATGCAGGCTCAAAACATCTACTTTGATACAGAAACTCTGTTGTTTCCATGGAATAAAGTAAATAGTGTTGATTAAGTATAATTATATTGTACAGCCAATTCCAATGACTGTGGAACAAGATTATTATTTGGAAACATTGAAGAAAGAAAACTTCTGCAGTTTTCCTTCTAGGTTTCAAGAAAACCAGGGTTTTATTTCTGGATCTGTCACTGACTACCTTTGTGATCTTAAGTAGGTTATTCAACTTCTCCACCCCTGAGTTTTCCTGTACTAAGGCTTCAATTTATTTTATAAGCCAAGAAACAACCACTGTGTAAATAATGAATTTCTCTCTCTCTCTCTTTTATTTATATATATATATATATATATATATATATATATATATATATATATAAAGCTACAATATTTATACTCTAAGTAATCTTATCGCTCATAAATAGTTCTATTCACTAGTCTGACTCTTAAAAAAATGAAGATAGTGTGCAGAGCAGAAAGGGTTCGATATTTTTTTAAGCTCTTAATACTTCATTCAGACATCTTTTCCAAAATAGCTGATCATCTTGTTGAAAGATCAGAATAGCTTCAATCATGCTGCAAAAATGGTGAATCAAAATGAAGAGCAGCCATTGAAAGTACCGTCTTTGAGGTTGCTTTATATTGACAAATACATGTATGTCCTCACTGACGAGTTAGCTCAGGCTCTGACCTGGATTTGTTTATTATTAATAAACAGGGCATTTGGAGTCAGACACGCAGAGGCTGTCTTGCACGACAGCAGAAGCTGGGCACTGCAGCAACAGCCCAGCACATAACCAAGAGCCCAGTGTGCATGGTGCTGGCGGAGCTGCTGGGCGCTGCAGCAAAAGCCAGGTGTGCATGGAGGTGGCAGGGCTGCTGGGCACTGCAGCAAGAGCCCAACGAGCAGAGGCGGCAGAGCTGGCCAGTAGGTCAGCCAGGGCTGTCAGGCCAGCGGGGACCAGCAAGAGTGGGGAGGTAGCTGGAAGACCAGTAGTGGAGCCAAGGCTGGAGGGAGCTGGTGGCAGGGGGGCCAGGAATGACCTCCCTGGTCCAGCAAAATCCCTCATCCAGGACTTGGTGCCAGACCAGGGAGATCCAACCTGTATGTGCAAAGAGCTGAAGTGTAATTGCTCCCAAGAACTGCTTCCTCTCCCACCCACCCCTACATATTCATCCTGCTGCCTCTGTATCGGAGGCAGCAGTGCAGGAGAGTGGGGAGGCGGGAGCTGACTGTCACCCCGCATGCAATCAAGTAACCTCTGAAATTTTCAGTGATTGCATGGTTACTTAATTAAATGCATTTTAACAATTCTAATTGTAACATGCTAACACCACAAATTGTAATTAAACTTATTACACCCTTGAGGGTGGGAGATAGGAGGAAAAAAACAGGAAAATGAGTGGAAGGCTCTTTCACGACCCTTTTATAATATGCCACTTATATGCATAGCTGTGCAAGACACTTCACCTATTTGTGCCCCAATTTCTCCATCTATACAAGGGATACTCTCTATCCTTCCCCGCCCCCTTTCAGACATCTCCCGCGTCCCCTGCTGCCGCTCTGCTTTTACCACCGGACCTAGCAGCAGCAACAGCTGTTTGTCCCGCTTCTGCCCGATCAACCCAAGATCCCTCTCCCGCATTCCCCGCTGCCCCAGAAAAAGCAGAGTGGCAGCGGGGGATGCGGGACAGGGATCTTGGGTTGATCGGGCAGAAGCGGGACAAGCAGCTGTTTCTGCTGCTAGGTCCCTTGGTAAAGGCAGCATGTGTGTGTGTGGAGGGGGGGAGGGGGGAGTACTATCAGTGAGTGGAACACAGGAACTCCTACTCACTGTGAGGATCGGAACAAATCCCCATACACACTGTGAGGACACGTGGTTCCTGTGTGTGACTTTAAGTTTAAGAATTCAATCTAATATCAAAATTCCCCATGGATCATTGGTTAAAAGAAGGAACTTTAAAGAGAAAAGTGAGTACTTCAAACTCCAATATTTTTACTGAAACCAGCAAGGAAAATACTGAGGCAGCTCAAGTTAATTATGAAAAATTTCAGCTGACTAATAAGAAACGCAAGTATTGTGAGGACTATTTGGCATTTGGATTCACAAGCAATGGAAATGAAGATGCTCCAGGTGCCCAGTGAGTAGTGTGCAACAAAATATTATCTAATAGTTGTTTAGCACCTGCTAAATTGTGAAGACATTTTGAAACAAATCATCCAGAATACAAAGATAAAGACATTAGTTTTTTAAAGCAAAAGCTTGAATCTCTTGAAAAAAGTAAACTCTTCATGTCAAAAATTGCCAAATCTGATAATGAAAATGCAACAGAGGCATCTTACAAAGTAAGCTATCGTATATCGCTCGCCGAAGAAGCACACACTATTGAGGAATCACTCATAAAACCATGTGCAAAAGATATTGTGATGTGTATGTTGGATCAGGAATCTAGTAAAAAAGTTGAGGCTGTGCCACTATCAAACAATACTGCCACACGTCGTATTCACAATCTTGCTGCTAACATCGAGAAGGAGCTTATTTTTCGGCTGCATTTATGTGATGCATATGCATAACAATTAGACGAGTCCACTGACGTTGCAGGTCTTGCAGTTCTGCTTGTATTTGTCCATTATGATTTTAATAGCTCTATTGAAGAAGACTTACTTTTATGTGAATTTTTGCAAACCAATACAACTGGTGAGAATATATTCAATTGTATCAATAACTTTATGAAAACACATCAAATAAGCTGGGAAAAATGTGTTGATGTGTGCAGTGATGGTGCCAAAGCAATGGTAGGAAGAGTGGCTGGCGCTGTAACACAAATAAAAAATGTAGCACCAAACTGCACCAGCAGTCACTGCATTCTCCACAGACACGCTCTGATAGTTAAGAATATTTCTCCCTCTCTTAAAAATGTGTTGGACAAAGCAGTACAGATTATTAATTATATAAAAACTCGACCATTACAATCAAGACTGTTCAAAATTATATGTGAAGATATGGGTAGTCGGCACACAGCCCTGCTTCTACATACAGAAGTCAGGTGGCTATCACGAGGAAAAGTGTTGGTTAGATTATTTGAATTGTGTCATGAGCTCTCCGCAAATCTGATGGATCACAAATTCCAACTGTCTGATCGTTTAACAGACTTTTTATGGTTATCTAGAGTTGCGTATCTTGCAGACATCTTTACAAAACTAAATGAAGTAAATCTGTCGCTGCAAGGAAAGAATGTAAATATTTTTAATGCGAAAGACAAAATTTTGTCATTGTCACGGAAGCTACAGTTTTGGATCTCATCTGTAGGACGAAATGATTTGGATTGTTTACCAACGCTGAATGATTTCCTTGAAGAAAATGGATACAAACTTGATGAAGATATTCGCAGCGACATTGCAGATCATCTCCGCGATTTATACATGATCATTAAGTATTTTCCAAACATCAATGACAACAATAACTGGATTCGAAATCCATTAAGTTTAACAGAAAAGCCAGTCCGTTTTTCTACACAAGATTATGAAAACCTAATTGAAATCGCTTTAGATGGCCAATTAATACAAAAATTTAAAGAAGTTTCTCTGATTACATTTTGGAGTGACTTATGTCAAAGTCAAGAATATTCATCTTTATCAAGATGCACAATTCGTCAGCTGTTACCCTTTGCCAGTACATACTTGTGCAAAACTGGGTTCTTGAACTATGCAGCAATGAAAACGAAATACAGAAATCGACTGAATGCTGCGCCAGATATGCGAATCCAACTTTCTAGGCTTAAACCAAATATAAAAAGAATTTGCCAAGAAAAGAAGAAAAACCACTCTTCGCATTGAAAACTATTAATATAATTAATATTATTTGATAGTTTTATTTTTTGTACATATTTAATATGATTTTTGTTGAATATAAATGAATGGTGTTATATTCAATATGTTGAATTTAAATGAATGGTGATCTCATGACCGTATTTAGCACCTTATTACTACCAATTGTGGCGTACTGGCAGTCTGTGTGTGTTTGGGTGTGGTTTTTTTTGCTCGACAAACTTAATCCCTGGCTAGGGGGTTCCTTGAAATTTTTCTGAGTTTGAAAGGGTTCTGTGGTCAAAAAAAATTGGGAAACACTGGTTTAGAGGGTTACTATTTTTATACATTTCTGCATTCATAATCATAGCAACGTGTTGCAGTTTGAATAATCTCTGTGACTAAGGGTAAAATGTTTGCTCAGGATGGAGGACTGAGGCACTGAAATTACCTCATTTGCAGTTGTTTCCTTGCTTCATCCCATTTAACATATCATGTAACACACCACCATACAAGAAAATGCTTGAACAGGCAATACTTGGAACCTAAGTGATTGCTATGGTTTTTGGAACAGAAAATAAAATTGTTGCACTGTTAAAAAACAGTTTGCCTTTATTGATTCACACAAATTACAGGGAAAAAACACCAAAGCACCCATGTTTGCTGGTAGGGAAGGGTTTTGGAAAGGGTAAAACCCCACAAACTACGTGTAGATCCAGCTCTCACAGTCATTACTAGTAATCTCTTCAGCATAAAGTTAGAATCAGCCACATAGCATTATACTACTGATTTCCATTTTTGAACTACAAATGAGGATTTCTTTAAGTGCTGCTGCCACCAAAGGACAAGATTTAAATATCTTCTCAAGGGCTTTTACAAAATAACCACAAGGATATATATTGCTTCCCTGAGTGGCTGGCATGTCAAGGACAATTATAAGCTTTAAAAGGTCCTAATTGTACATATTAACCATTCCCATGTAAAGTCATTACATTGCTACTGAGCTCATCAGTTTACACAAATGTAAAGTTATGCTGTTCATAATGTGCTGGAAGAATCACAGGCAGAACTGAAACTGCTTTTTATAGTAAGGACACGATGTATTATTCTTACTTCCATATACATATTTTTGTTTAGCCCAGGTTTTTAATCAGTTTTAACTATAGCTATTAGGGATGTAAAACCCCGTTTAATTAGTTAACTGGTTAAACATTATGTTTAACCAGTTAACCAATTAAATAGGGGCAGGAGGAGAGTTATATTCTTTGTGTCAGTACAAAACGATGGAAATATTTCATATACATTTGTTTAAACCACAGAGTTCATTAATGTTCACCCTCAAGAGATTCAAATTTAAATTCTGATAAATGAATACTCATATCTCAACCTGAATGACACTAAAAACCATTTTCTGGATCCAAACTGTTTTTCATTAAATGCCTTATTCAGTGTCCTGCCAAGACAGAAAATAGGTCAGAGTGACTTCATATTACCACCTGTTGGGTCTATAACCTGAAGAAGTCACCTGAAATCTACTATGTAAATACCCATCATGGTTTTTACAAATGCTAATTATTTGACCCGTAGACCATAACAGTTCTCAATGTCTTCATAGTCTATCCTATCAAGTAGCTATCAAGCATGTGCAACACACATCCATGCTGTAACTACGGACAAAGTAATTTATCTTAATTCAGATCTCTTATCTAAAGATACTGTACTTAGAATATTGTTCTCTCAAGGCAAATATTACTTAAGTATTTTAATAATGAACTAGCTCAGCAGAATCATGTGGGGCAAGAAAAAAAAGTGATTTATTTAATACCTCTCCTTCACACACATCCTGCTATATACAACCAAAATTTAGTGTAGAATCTTAAAGGTAAGTGTCAAAGTGCCATTTCAGTCTAGAATATGTGCGCCAAAGGTGGTCTACCTTACAATAACCCTTACAAACTTTTTTTGTCTTAAATGATTTACATACACTCAAAATCTAGTATTTGTCCACTTTTGAAAATGAGAAAAGTATCCAGAATGCTCATCACATACATTAGAAAAGAAGAAAAAAAAATCATGGATTTCATGTTTATCTCCCAATTTCCATACCCAACATGCTCAGGTTTAAAATAAACTATATAAAACCTGATAACTATAATTACTATATTTCATACTAATAAATGTTCTATGATATAAATCGGTTTTAGAAAACAATATTTAAGTAATGTGAAACCTGACTATAGAATCCTGCCATTACTTTATTGAAAAAGTACCAAAAGAGTGTGGACTTCATCTGTGAATTATGGAGAGTATGTGAGCATGGTTCTACAGTACTGATGAGAATCCAGCTTTGCTCCCACTCAATTCTCCCTAGACTTGATCTTGCGAATTTCTTTCAACACAATCTCCCCCTACACAAATGAACAAATAGATGAGTACAGATACTCAAACCAGAAAAAGATATATTGAGAAGGGAATGAGGTTAACCCTTCAACACTGTCGTATGTTAAATTACACATATTGTTTAAGTGGCAAGCCAAAAAATTGTGTTCAACAAAGCAGAAACTAATGTAGCAAAAACTAACCTAACTGTATTTTTATTAGTTTATTTAAATACATTTATATTTTTCTGATGTGATCCTTAAAAGACAGTTAAGCAGGTATTTATGTACAATTTATCTATACATATCATAGAGACTATGTACATGCCTGTCTGTCCCGGAGTTTATCGTCTACCAGTCCATTTGCTCAAGAACACCTCCTAAATTATAAGAGCTAGGAGAACCAACCTGATCTCCTTTTTTGAGAAAGTAACAGATTTTTTAGATAAAGGAAATGCAGTGGATCTAATCTACCTCGACTTTAGTAAGGCATTTGATACAGTACCTCATGGGGAATTATTGGTTAAATTGGAAATGATAGGGATCAATATGAAAGTTGAGAGGTGGATAAGCAACTGGTTAAAGGGGAAACTACAGCGGGTCATATTGAAAGATGAACTGTCAGGTTGGAGGAAGGTTACTAGCGGAGTTCCTCAAGGATCAGTTTTGGGGCCAATTTTATATAATCTTTTTATTGCTGATCTTGGCACCAAAAGTGGAAGTGTCCTAATAAAATTTGCGGATGACACAAAGTTGGGAGCTATTGCCAATTCAGAAAAGGATCGGGATATCATGCAGGAAAATCTGGATGATCTTGTAAATTGGAGTGATAGCAATAGGATGAAATTTAATAGTGAGAAGTGTAAGGCTATGCATTTAGGGATTAATAACAAGAATTTTAGTTATAAGATGGGGACACATCAATTGGAAGTAACGGAGGAGGAGAAGGACCACGGAGTCCTGGTTGATTATAGAATGTCTATGAGCCGCCACTGTGACATGGCTGTGAAAAAGGCTAATACAATCTTGGGATGTATTAGGCAAGGTATTTCCAGTAGGGATAAGGAGGTGTTAGTGCCATTATACAAGGCATTGGTGAGACCCCATTTGGAATACTGTGTGCAGTTCTGGTCTCCCATGTTTAAGAAGGATGAATTCAAACTGGAACAGGTACAAAGAAGGGCCACTAGGATGATCCGAGGAATGGAAAACCTGTCTTATGAAAGGAGACTCAAGGAGCTTGGCTTGTTTACTTTAACCAAAAGAAGGCTGAGGGGGGGCATGATTACACTTTTTAAATATATTAGAGGCATAAATACCAGGGAGGGAGAGGAATTATTTAAGTTTAATACCAATGTGGACACAAGAACAAATGGATATAAGCTGGCTAGTAGGAAGTTTAGACTTGAGATTAGATGAAGGTTTCTAACCATTAGAGGAGTGAGGTTCTGGAACAGCCTTCCAAGGGAAGTAGTGGGGGCAAAAGATCTATCTGGCCTCAAGATTAAATTAGATGGGTTTATGAAGGGGATGGTTTGATGAGATGAGATAACATGATCTTGGTAACTAATTGACCATTCATTATCAGTGGGAAATAGGTCAATGGAGGGATGATAGGAATTACTAAAGAACTTTCTGGGTGTCTGGCTGATGAGTCTTGCCCACATGCTCAGGGTTCAGCTGATCGCCATATTTGGGGTCTGGAAGGAATTTTCCTCCAGGGTAGATTGGCAGAGGCCCTGGAGGTTTTTCACCTTCCTCTGTAGCATGGGGTACAGATCACAGCTAGAGGATTCTCTGCATCTTGGGGTCTTCAAAGTATTTGAAGGCTTCAATATCTGAGATATAGGGGAGGGATTCTGGAAGGGGTGGGTGAGATTCTGTGGCCTGCACTGTGCAGGGGGTCAGACTAGATGATCATGATGGTCCCTTCTGACCTTAAAGTCTATGAGTCTATAATCAGTTTCCTCTTATCATAATTTAAAGCAAGGAAAAGATTTGGTTGTGCCACAAAAATGGAAAGAGCCTTGAATAGGATTTTTTTCTAGAATATGGAAAGGGAGGGGTCTGAAAGCATGGCCAGTTATGCTCCACAATGACACTGCAGTCAACAAATGGGGGGGGGGGGTCAAGGAAGGGAAGGGGTGTTCAGGAAGAGTGGACAGCTGGGACAAGGGTTCTCCATACTGCTGGCCATAGTTAAGTAGCACCCTGCCACACACTCCTCCCCTCACAGCCCTCAGCCACAGTGCCGGAGGGGAGGGGGATAGCTGCACTGGCTAGTGGCCTCACTGCTGTAGCCCTCCCAGGAGCACCACTGAGGCCAGCCAGTGCAGACCCCAGCTCCCCCCACCCCTCGCCGGGAGGAGCCAGGAAGGCCACTGTCAGCCAACATAATCCTGGCTCCCCTCAAGGGATCTGAATTTTTAACCAGTTATGGTTAACTGGTGGGGCTGAAGCAGCTCCCTGGCTGCCAAAGGAGGGGTGCTGCTCCAGCCCTTCCAGGAGCCTGCCACAGACAGGGGCTCTCCAGGAAGGAGAGTATTATTCACTGACGGGTATTATGTGAAGAGATGCACGCTAAAAATTGGTCATGAATTATTTGATGAGCTTCACAACAAGGACAACATTTTACAGAAAATTCACGACATGCCATTATCGTAAATAACAGTTCATGACAAAGCTGTAAAATGGCCCAGCAAATCGACAAGCAACAAACACAAAATTTGAGTACAGATACTTATTTTTCGTTTGCTTTGGATGAGACAACAAATGTGACATTAACCAGTTGTGTATTCTTGCACAATATATTTGTGGAAATGCTGTGCTCAAAGAAATGATCGCAATATTACCAATGAAAAAAATCATAGAATGGGGGAAGACATCCTTAAAACTGTGATGAACTTTGTAAACAAAGTTTACAAACATCTTCCCAGGGATGGACAGAAGTCCCGCAGTTTAGTGCCACTCCCAGCGATTCCGGAAGTGCGCTAGCTGCTCTGCCGGGTGTACTGCGGGAGGGAGCATCGGCTCCCTGCACTGCACAGGAGGGGTGAGTCAGCCCCGGGGGAGGTGCGCAGGGGGTTTTCCGGCACGCCCGGGGGGAGGGGGGGTCGGCCCTGGGGCAGGCATGCGTGCGGGGCTTCCCTCCGCAGGGGTTGGCACCGGGGCAAGCATGTGCAGGGCTTCCCTGCACAGGGGGAGGGTGGTCAGCCCCAGGGCAGGCACGCACTGGTTTCCCTCTGGGGTGGGAATCCTGGGAGGAGGCAGATGCAGGGGACTCTGCCTCCACTCGCACCCTACTCCCCAGGCCCCACTCTCCAGTCACAGAACTCTGTCCCCACTCCCGTCCCCACTCCCCAAACTCTGTCCCTATTCCCACTCACCGAACTCTGCCCCACTGGCACTCTGTCCTCAGCTGCAGAAACCTATCCCCACTGGCACTCTGTCCCCTGCTGCAGAATCCTGTCCTCTGCCCTCCCAGCACCCTGTTCCCTCTCCCCTGCCCCCAGCCGCAGAACTCTGTCCCCACAAAATGAATAATTATAAATGCTTCATTTTAGATTTAAATAGCATGAATACAAAACAGACCATTTATTTTGTAACTATAAACACGTGATTTTAATTTTATATATCGCATAATTTAAAAATAAACTGTATATCAGAATGTGTAAGTAAGGGCTGGGGATAGCAAGTGATGGACAGAAGGAGAATAGAGTGGGCAGGGCTTCAAGGAAGGGATGGGGCGGTAGATCTTTGCCTGTTCTGATCTTTGTCTGTTCTGGGTGTAAAAAGGTTGGAGACCACTGCCCTAGGGACTAAAGGGTTAACTGTATCTAGGCAGGTAGCAGTCAGCCAAAAGAAATGCAGATAGGGATTTCAAACTAAGACAAAGGAATTTTGGGGTTTTCCCTCCTTTGTCTCTGAGCCAGTTAGCACTCTAGATACTTAGGGAGACAGACGACATGTCTGTATCCAAGAAAAAGACTCTTCAAAATGTGTAAGTAGGGTAAAGTTCAGATAAATCCATTAGGTTTTATTGTTTTCTGTTGTGGGACTTGGGATCTGATGTCTGTGCTGTTAGAAATGGGGGTTTCCTCCCTTTTGTAACTAAGTTTTGAGCCTATGGGAAAATTCCCCATGAATTTATTAATTGGTGGCTCTTACCATCTAGCCAATCCAACCATGCTTGTAACAGGAGTATTGTTCGGATAATACAAGTTCTTTTCTTTTTATTAACCTGGTATTGGTTCAGTTCTGTGTCCTGGAAAATCTGTCTGTGGATATCTGCATGCCTCTGACTAAAGGGCAGCAACCACAGACTGCAGTTTATATTTTCTCTTTATTGTTCAAGCTCTTTGGAGAGGAGAGCTTGGGGTGCCCTGGGATTGGTTTCAAGTGTCCACCCGTTTGTGAGTTCAAAAGCATTTGATGGTGGCAGTGGATTTTTATCCCTAAAACCTAGGTTTTTAGGATGGGGGAGAGTTTTATACTGAAGCCTGGAAAAATAAGGTTTTTGGGTACTTTTGAAGGCCCCCACTTCTGCATTAATCATGCCAGAGTGGGGAATCAGCCTTGACAGTGCATGAGAAGACACTTTGCATGCAATCTTCTGGATCCAAACTCAGAAGTGGAAGGGGACTGGTAGTTCTCATTATCAATTCCATTTTTGTCCAAGCCCTTACTCACTGCTCAAGGAAGTAAACTCTAAATGCCCCAATACACTAATGCACAGCAATATTCGCTTGTTCTCTTATGGCAAAGTTTTGTCTTGTTTTGCTGCCTGCATTAACAAAATTAAGTCATTTTCGTATATGAAGGGTGTCAAACACACCAAGGTTTCAGACTGTGACTTGTTAGTCAAGTTTTACTATTTTATTGACATTACCGGTGATTTTAATGAGTTGAAACTTAAGCTACAAGGGCAAGGATATAAAGTCCTGACTCTGCGGCAGGAAGTGTTTGGATTTGAGTCAAAACTGACTGTCTTCATCAAAGATAGTGAGACAGGCAGACTGGCACATTTTGAAAAATTACGAATGTTTCACGATTCGTATCAGAGAGAGAATCTAAGTAACAGCCTTGATTTGCAGCAGCTTGCCGGGTTTGTTTCTGTGCTCCTGAAGGCATTCAAGTCTCCTTTTATTGACTTTTGCGAACACAGTGCTCGGTTTACGTTTATGATTCATCCACATAAAGCATCCATTGAAGAACTAGATTTGACAGTCATTCGAGGCACCTCCGCCAGCAATTTGGAAATGGAAATAGCAGATTTCAAGGAGTCGGATATCTGTGTGGAAAAATTCATCAAGCTGAATTCTGATTTAGAATGTTTTGCTCAACAACGTGCAGAATTGGCAAAACTGCACAAATGGGCTGACATGAAGAAGTTGAAGCACAATAATGTGAATCTACAAACTTGGAAAGAACTTCCTGTCACATGCAACGCAATGCAGAAAGTCAGCTTGGCTTTATTTTCAATGTTTGGCTCCACCTGTGAGAGAGACCAGGCTCTCTCTCATTTGAATCACACCAATGGTAATCTGTGCTCAAGACTGACAGATTGAATGCATGCATGAAGCTGAATTTGACCAGTTATGATATATACTTCAAATAAATGTGCAGAAAAGATGCAACAGCAGAAGTCCAATTAAAGTCCTTGAATAAGTTTCATTTATGCTTTTATTAATCATCATGTCAATTATCAATATAATTAAGTTGTATATTTATAGTCATTCAAATTGGCATTCTTATGCTGGCTCTTTGTTGACCACTTGTTCTGAATTTTGATGTAGTTTGGCTCTTTGGTTTGAAAAGGTTGCCGACCCTTGCTCCAGTAATACAGTACAGGCAGTCCCCGACTTACGCGGATCCGACTTATGGCGGATCCGCACTTACGAACGGGGCTTTCTCGCCCCGGAAGTCGGGGCGAGAAAGCCCCGTTCGTAAGCTGCTCCGGTGGCCCTGGTCTGCTGGAGACCGTCTCCAGCAGACCAGGGGCACCGGGCGGGTTCCCGCGCTTCTGAGGCTTTGCCAGAGCAAAGCCTCAGAGGCGCGGGACCCCCCCGCAGCTGCGGCTTCAGTCCGGGAGCCTGTGGTCTGCTGGGGACGGTCCCCAGCAGACCACAGGCACCCAGATTGAAGCGGCAGCAGCGGCGGTTCCCCGCGCCTCTGAGGCTTTGCTCTGGCAAAGCCTCAGAGGCGCGGGACCCCCCCGCGGCTGCGGCTTCAGTCCGGGAGCCTGTGGTCTGCTGGGGACCGTACCACAGGCTCCCGGACTGAAGCCGCAGCCGCGGCGGGGTCCCTCGCCTCTGAGGCTTTGCCAGAGCAAAGCCTCAGAGGCTCTGCTCCCCGTGTCCCTGGTCTGCTGGGGAGGGGGGGGGGGCAGCTAGAGTGCCCCCCCCCCCAGCAGACCAGGCTTTTGTTTTGGACTCTGGGGCAGAGCAGCTGGGGCGCTGCCGATTGGTCCTGTAGCGCCCGCTCTGGGCACTACTGGACCAACCCGGCAGCACCCCAGCTGCTCTGCCCCAGGTCCTGATTCAGCCGCTGCTGGTCAGTTTCAGCAGTGGCTGAATCAGGACGCCTGGGGCAGAGCAGATGGGGTGCTGCTAGGTTGGTCCAGTAGCACCCAGGAGCGGCGCTACTGGAGCAACCCAGCAGCACCCCAGCTGCTCTGCCCCAGGCGTCCCCAAGTCAGCTTCTGCTGAAACTGACCAGCGCTGACTACAGGAAGCCCCAGACAGAGTTGCTCTGCCCGGGCTTCCTGGAATCAGCTGCTGATCAGTTTCAGCAGCAGCTGACTTGGGGACGCCTGGGGTTCTTAAGTTGATTCTGAATGTAAGTCAGAACTGGCGGTCAGTTTCAGCAGTGTCTGAATCTGGACGCCAGTTCCGACTTACATACAGATTCAACTTAAGAACAAACCTACAGTCCCTATCTTGTACGTAACCCGGGGACTGCCTGTATTTTCAGAGACTATTACACAGGCCATGCATATTAACTTAATAGCGAGTTCAGTTCAGTGGCTGACAAAGATTTGCAGTGCAAAACTGAAAGTAAACTTTGTGTAGAGACTTCAGAATGACAAATACAGCTATTCATTTAAAATGATACTTATAAGACAAAGTCTTGAAATTCCATAAAACACCAACATTTTATTTTTTGTAGCACTTTACATCTGTAACTCTCTAAGCATTTTGCAAGGGCTTCTGCATCACTACTACAGTTTACTTCGAAGTTCTACTACTGTTCTAACAACTGTTTTTCGAAGGGTGCATCTACACAGCACCCTAAACTTGAAATAAGATGCGTAATTTGTGCTATGCAAATTGCGTATCTTATTTCGTTTGTATTTCAAAACAGCTTATTTCAAAATTTGGAGTGTCTACAGTGCCAAATTTCAAAATAATGCACTATTTCGAGACATCCCTTAATCCTTGCAGAATGAGGGATATAGGGATGCCGAAACAGCACACCAGTTATTTAGAAAAAAAATTCAAAATAACGGGTGCATTTAAAAGATGTGGGGTAGCAATTTCGGGATACCGCTGGTATCCTGAAATAGCCTCGCTGTCTAAAGCAGGCATGTCAAACTTGAAGCCCATTGAGGGCCGACAAACGAAAACTGATAGCTTTCAGGGCCAACAAAGAAAATGTACTTCTATTGGAAAGTCGTAATTATTTGTTATTATAGATTATATTTTATATTTTTTCGGGTCTTGTTTTAGTATAATACAATAATATGATGTGTAAAATTGTTATTTGCTCATATACATTAATTTTTAATTTAAATATAAATGTAAGGTACTTTTTAATTTTTTATGATACTTGACTTGTTTTGTTGAAATAAAAACAAGTATGGGCTGTGGTTAATCAATAGAACAGGCTTCTGTGAAATTTTCAGATACTTTGTAAGTTTGAGATTTTGCATAAACATATAATTACTCATGCAATTGCAAAAAATTGACATATTTATTGATATAAAATTAACATACATTTTGTGATTTTATTTGGGAATAAATAAACAAACAACAAAATATCCTCTGCCTCTCCCCCCAAGCCAGACACTCCCATATCCCATTCCAACCAAATCCTTCCCCCCGCCCCAACCCAATGCCTAATCCCTCCCCCAGAGCCAGGCACCTCCCCTCCCCAACCCAATGCCTTCCCCCCTCCCCCAGAGCCAGACCACCCCAACCTAATGCACCCTCGCTCCCCCAGGGCCAGGCACCCCCAACCTAATGCATCCTCCCTCCCCTATAGCCAGGCAACCCCCAGGCCCCACTAAGCCAATGTTCCCACTCCCCCAGAGCCAGGCACCCCAACCTAATGCCTAGGTCTCAGAGCCACCACTGCTATGTCACCGCTGCCGCTGCAACACACTTCTTCCTCAGGCACTGGGGCAGTGTGAGCACAGCGGCCAGCTGTGAGCAGGTGCTTGATGCCTGTGCAGAGAGGCCCGTCCATCCATAAGCACGTGCTGGAGTGCCCAGCGCAAAGTGGCCCGGCTGGCCATGAGCACGTGCTGGGTGCTGTGGGCAGAGCAGCCCAGCCGGCCATGAGCAGTTGCTGGAGCGATGAGCACAGAGCAGCTTGGCTGGCCTTGAGCAGTCACTAGAGTGCTGAGTGGCCCAGCTGGCCATAAGCAGTCACTGAGGTGCCATGCGCAGAGTGGCTGTCCATCAGGCTGTGTTCTGCACTCAGTCGTGTGCTCCAAGTGGCCAGCAGGCCGCACTTTATTCTTTTATAAAAATGTAGTGGCGGGCCGCAAAAAATTTTGATCGTGCCACATGCGGCCCTCCAGAGGCCTGTTTGACATGCCTGGTCTAAAGGGACCCTAAGTTTTGCTAGACTGATGATATTCATCTGGATTGCAATTTAATTACCAAGACATATTTCAACTAACTCAGTAATTTACCTTTACAGCACTGGAATTCAGGATTTCCTGGTGCTTAACGGGTACATTTCACATTAGTGGCAATAACCTAACTTAAAAAATAACTTTTCAACTAATCGTAATAGCAGCAAAAGGTTATAGAATGCATCTTTTCAGTAACTTCTTTAAAAGCATTTATTTGGACTAACCTAGATTATTAAAATTAAGGGTTTGTTCACATGGGGGGTTTAAAATGGATCACGCTGAATCAAGTCTGCTTAAACACACATATACTCATACTTACACATGCATATTATCAGCACAATCATTTTATCATTAAAACAGAATTAGAACTGATGATGAAATAGAGTGACATTCCTGAAGTATTTATAATTGTCAAGCAATTATTGACATTCCATTAAATAAGAAGGATCAGACTGTAACTGGCAATGCTTTGGGTTCAAATAAGTGGCAGAATGGGACACAAGGTTCTCCAGTCACAGTAGTTAATCCATTTCCCTGAGAAACAATAGCTAGGTCAAGAGAAGAATTCCTCCATAGTCCTAGCACTGGCTACACCAGGGGTTGGGTCAACATAATTACATCTCTCAGTGATGTGAATATGCGGATGTAAATTTTTAGTGTAGACCAGCACTGAGCATGCAAGAGGCAAAATTAACCCAGGTCAACTGGACAACCAGCTACACTGAAATAAAATAGGAAGGGGAGAACTAAGAGATGAACAAAGTACAGAGCAGTTCAAGAGGAGAAAAGCACGTTAATAAGTGCCACACCTTGCAGACACATTAGTCCCCAGCCAGAGGTGGAAAGTAACTAAGTAGAAATACTTTGTTACACTACTGAAGTACATTTTTTCAGTATTTGTACTTTACTCAAATAATTTATTTTTGTGATACTTTGACTTTATTCAAGTAGGTTTTTTAAGAAAATATTGTACTTTTTACTCCACTACAATTTCTGGAAGCACTTAGTTACTCACATCTTTCATCACCCACTGACAGTTGCACAAGCCATCATTCTGATTTGCTAAAACACAGCCACATGGATGACATTTAAGAGTGGCTAGGTACCAAGTTTGAACCCCGGGATTTCATACTTGTTGTCTGAGTAAAGCTGCATGCCCTGGCTTCAAAGGCAGCTCTTAAATGCAATATAGTTTGAGGGCTTGCAGCCTTGCCTTTGGGGCAGGGAGTTTGTTATTTAAAAAAGGGAGGCAGGTGATTAAGAACAACAAAAGACTGGTCATTCAAGTAATTAAGGGATCCTTAAGATCATCATGAAAACATTGCCAGGTACTTAAAAGCTGGAGGGAGGGGCGAGGAGTAGCAATGAGTGTTATGCTGCTGGGATTTGCATTTGAACAATACAGTTCAAATAAATAGAGAGATGGCAAAAATTGCCGATACTACAAAATTACTCAAAATAGTTAAGTCCGAAGTTGACTGCACAAGAGTTACAAAGAGATCTCACAAAACTAGGTAACTGGGCAACACAATAGCAGATAGAATTCAGTGTTGACAAGTGCAAAGTACTGCACACAGAAAAATAAAATTCCAATTACACATACAAAAATGATGGGATCAAAATAGCTATTACAATTCAAGAGAGAGACCTTGGAATCAGTGTGGATAGTTTCTCTGAAAACATCTGCTCAATGTGCAGGGGCAGTCTAAAAACTAAAAAGCTAAGAGACTATTGGGAATCATTAGGAAAGAAATAGATCAGACAGAAAATATTACATTGCCTCTATATAAGGTAATGGTACACCTACATCTTGAATACTGTATGCAGATATGGTCACCCCATCTAAAAAAGATGTATTGGATTTGGAAAAGGTACAGAAAGGGCAACAAAAATTATTAGGGGTAAGGAACAGTTTCCATATGAGGATTAACAAGAGTGGGACTCTTCAGCTTGGAAAAGAAATGACTGAAGGATGGGGAGATATGTTAGAAATCTAGAAATGTGGAAAAATAGAGTAAGGAAATGTTATTTACTCTTTCACTAACATAACACAAGAACAACGAGAAGTCCTGTGGCACCTTATAGACTAACAGATTTATTGGAGCACAAGCTTTCATGGGCAAAGAGCCACTTCGTCAGATGCATCTTGCATCTGACGAAGTGGGTCTTCGCCCACGAAAGCTTATGCTCCAATAAATCTGTTAGTCTATAAGGTGCCACAGGACTTCTCGTTGTTTTTGCAGATTCAGACTAACATGGCTACCCCTCTGACACACAACAAAAAATTAAATTTATAAACAGATTTACATCAAATTATTTCTTCACAGTCAACCTGTGGAACTCTTTACCAGGAGATGGTGGAAAGGCACAAACTAACAGGGTTCCAAAAAGAAGAAAATAAGTTCATGAACAATAGGTCTATCAATGGCTACTAGCCAGAATGGGCAGGAATAGTGTTTCTAACCTCTGTTTGCCAGGATTTGGGAGTGGACAGGGGATGGATCATGATAATTGCCTCTTCTATTGATGCCTTTTGAAGCACCTGGCATTGGCCATTGTTGGAAGACAGAATACTGGGCTAGATAGACCATTGGTCTGACCCAGTAAAACTATTCTAATGTTCTTATACAGCATCCAAATGTATAGTATATGCATATAGATAATATAAACATATATATAATGGTGCCTACAATAACTTACTCGGGTGGTTAGCCATATATTTCCATAGGATGGCTACTTTTTACTTCTGGACACTTAAGTACAATTAAGACGCAATACTTTTGTACTTTTACTCATGTAGAAGGATACTTTAACTTTTACTTAGTTACATTTTTTTTTTCAAAGTAACAGTACTTTTACTCAAGTTACTTTCGGGGGTACTTTTTCCACCACGGTCCCCAGCAATTGATCGATCATTCTCTTGCTTTTTGCACAGGGCCACGTAGCCCATGTAAATGACTCCAGTGCATGAGCATAGAAAACTGAAAATAGCGTACTAGTGGGTTCTTTCATCTTTCCAATTGTCCTGCTAGAAGTAGGGCAGTTCCCTTTAATTGGACCATTGTTTTCAGCATACACACTGTAAAATTAATAATCTCTAGGACATACCTAATCAACTTACCTGAGTTTTATTACTGGATAGCTAGAAAAGAGGTGCTATTGGCCTTTTATATTTCTTCCTGCGTTGATCTAACATTTGTCAATAGGGTTGCGGGGGAGAAAATCACTACACCTCTCTCAAACTGTTTCCAAAGGCACATTAATATACGTAGAAGAAGGTATGACTGTGTATTTGTTTATAAGAAAGCAGCAAGGCTTCTCTAAAATAAGGTGCAGAATTCAAGACAGCATCACTTTCAATTAAGAGGGCTTGCAGAGCTCAAACAGGCCAACAGATGGTATACAAATTTGAACTGGATAGCTGACAAACCAAATTACTCTCCAGACAATCTATACCTACAAAAGTGATAGAAATGTAGCCGTGTTTGTCTGGTGTAGCTGAAGCAAAATACAGGACTATGGAGCACTTTAAAGACTAACAAGATGGTTTATTAGATGATGAGCTTTCGTGGGCCAGACCCACTTCCTCAGATCAAATAGTGGAAGAAAATAGTCACAACCATATATACCAAAGGATACAATTATCCTTTGCTATATATCCTTTGTCATTCGTGCTAAAATTCGACACTCTACGCGTGGGTCTGAACAAAGACCCTAGCTATCTTACCCATTACAAAGATAGCTTCCCCAATTATCACCTCTAATACCATTAGCTCACAGACATTTACCTCCCCCCCCCCCCCCCCGCATCCCCCTTCTGTTCTGAAATTTGATTTGTCCTTTTCATGTGTGTTCCTTTTTTTTTTAATTGTATCCTTTGGTATATATGGTTGTGACTATTTTCTTCCACTATTTGATCTGAGAAAGTGGGTCTGGCCCACGAAAGCTCATCATCTAATAAACCATCTTGTTAGTCTTTAAAGTGCTACATAGTCCTGTATGTTGTTATACCTACAAAAGTCTTCTTTACTTACTGAGTGGACAAAGAAGTTAATTTACTGAAAGAAGTTGTTCTATCATTCTACAAAGTAGTTTTCACTAAGTAACCAAGGTTTATATTACCCACCCTCCCTCTTCTTCTTGCTATCATTTTGTTACCTTTCGTCCCAATATTTGAGACTTTGTCTTAAATAGGCACCTATTATCCCCCACCCCCCATCCCAATTTTTCACCCTTATTATCCAGTCTCCCTAGTTCAGACAGGCAACATGAAGACCAACTACTCCGAACAAATCTTTTCAATTACCACCTCAGAGTACCCCATGTTTAACTAGCATTTCTCTTTATCGTCAGTTCACATTCCAAAAAGTTTTCTTCGCACGTGTAGAGTTAGAATTTTTTTTTCATGAAGGTAAAACCTGAGTTAAGAGATTTTGAATAAATTGAGGGGGAACAATTACACATAAATAAGGTCAGAGAGGGGTAGCCATGTTAGTCTATAACTTTAAAAACAAGTAATTCTGTGGCATCTCAGGCTATGTCTATACATCAGGTTTTTTTTGAAAAACGGCTGTTTTTCCGGAAAAACTTCACTTACATGCATATTGCAATCACATTCTTTTGACAAAAAATTGAAAAAAAAACTGAAGGTTCTTTCTGACATAGGTAAATCTCTTTTTACGAGGAAGAAGCCTTTCTCCGAAAGAGCTCTTTCAGAAAAAGGTGTGTGGGGATGGGGAAGAGGGAGTTCTTTCGAAAGAAGAGGAAAGAGTAAAAGGCACAGGTGCCCTGATGGCCACTCCATGCATAGTAATCACAGCTTAAACGAGAAACAGCATCCATTCAGCGTGGACACTAGCTTTTGAAAAAGCAGATCGCTTTTTCGATGCACTTTTGCTGTGTGGACGCTCCCTTTTGGAAGAAGTTTTTGGGAAGATCTCTTCCGGAAAAGCTTCTTCCTAAAGAAGCCTGCCACCGAGACGCAGCCTCAAAGACTAACAAAACATATATAGTATCAAATAAGATCAGTATCTGAAAGGATACATTCCTTAATACAGGAATAGGGAACCTCAGGCCTGGGGTTTCCAATACAGCCCCTGTCTTGCCTTGATCCTGCCCCTGAGGCTCAGGCCCTCTCCAGCACTGGGGAGCCCACGATGGTGCTCCAGCACACAAAATCTACTAAGCTGGGCTCCCCTAAGTTCTGGTGTGGGAGGAGAATGTGGGGAGTATCTTTCTCCTTCCCAGTAAGGGTCCATGTCATTGAGGGGGGATTTCTTCTCACTTGTGTGCGGCTCCAATTGATTTTTCTGTGATCGGCAGCCCCAAACCCAAAAAAGGTTTCCCACTCCTACCACAACATGTAAAGTTTTATGTTTACATATATTTTTTTTAAAAGTATCATCCTCCAGTCCTCATTTGTCCAGGACTTTCTCAGATTTTACTTCCCAATTCTAGGAACTTTCAACTCCAGTTGCATAGCAAAAAATATTGTCACCATCCTGTTACAATGCAGGATCATTCTCCCTTAGCTGTTTGGCGGCCTGACACTGAAAATTCATCCAGTCCACTCACAACTCCTCCTCTCAACTCACTAATAAAAAAAATTACTTTATTTTCTTTACTTCTCTGATGTCTTTACTTCTGGTTTCTATTGTATCTTTCTACTTGGGTCTCCCTCAAGTTTAGACAAATGTCCTTCAAGTATGACCTGTTTATCCTTCAAAGAATTATTCCTCAATGGTTATGCATGTACTGACTTGCCTAGCCTTGAATGTAGACTTATGAACATTTACTTGCATTAAAAATGGTAACTTCTTAAAACAAGTCATCCGAGCCAATAGTTAAACACACCTATTCAGAATACATGTGTAACAGAAGTTCAAACTATTTGCAAAACTATTCCTTTAGAGAACTTTATAGTAAGTAGAGTCATGGCAATCTCACATATTAAAAAAAACGAAAAACTGTTCCCTACAATTCCTGAGAGCCCCACTAGTGGGAAAATCCTCAGTATTTGCTAAGGAGGGGGACTTTTCTCCATTTCCATTTACCTTCTACACAGTTACCCAAAAATATAGAGAGGAACCAGCACTTCAGCTCTCCATATTCAGAAAAGCCAGCAGGTGGAGAAAACAAAGAACCAATGAAGTGTTCTAAAGTGACTTCGGACCTACTATTGCTCATCGTTCAGGCACAACTTGACCACTTCTGCCCAGTCTGATAGAGGGCAGGGGGAGACAGTTGGATTTGAAGGTAGCAAGCTTACCCAATCTCCTGGAAAAACTGTTGCCTACAATCCATCACCTAGAAGTACAGAGCTGTTCCTTTTCTATACTCTCCCACTACCACTGTATTAAGACACCTATGAAGGCATCAACACTAGAAATAGAGGTTTGAACAAGAAGGCAAAAATCAGCTATGCGTGGAGGGGGAAAAATTAAGTTGTTCTCTGCAAACCCAAGAACCACACCAAGAAAACATTGTAGCGCAAGTGAAACTGAAAGGGAGGGAGGAGTGGGGAAACTGGATCAGAGTGGCAAACTGCAATATGAAGCGAGCCAGGGGATAGTAATATTAGAAAACGTTGTTGTTTCTGTTGAAGACTATAAGGAGAAAATCCTTATTCACAAAAATAATATAAAGCTTATTCAATTTTTACATATGTAAAATGAAATAAGTTACTCAGGCCTGATTTACACTAAGGAGGCAAGTTGATCTAAGTCACACTAAAATTACGCAAGATATATAACTTAATTCAACGCAGTTTAGATCGATTTACGGCAGCATCCATACCGCTTTACGTCTACAACAGATGCTCTCCCATCATCACAGCTTCCTCTTCTCGGGAAGGTGAAGTACTGAAGTTGGCAGACTAACATTTTCCCAATAACTTATCACCTCTTTATTAGACCTGCCAAATCAATGTCCACTGCCAGGGCTGTCCCTATGGATGTGTGGTGCCCGAGACACCCCCACCTGCCCCGCCCCCATTCTACCCCTTTCCCCAAACTCCCACGCCTACTCCGCACTGCCTTTTCCCACCCTGCTCTGCCCCTTCTCCATAACCATTCAAGGGTACCCCTTCCTCCAAGCTCCCTCCCCAAACCATGCTAGGAGCTGGTGGAATGGAACAGACTGGGTTGTTTCATTTCCTGATACCACCAGTTAGTGCAGGGGGGGCAACTCCACTGTCAGCACCAATCCCCCCACTAATTTCCCCAGCAAACCCTTGGTCGTTTGCTTCTACATTCCTCCTGAAGCATGGGGATCCCCAAAGCACAGGACCCAGGTCCATTGTTCCAAACCGTCCTATGGTTCTGCCCACTGCCCTGAATACAGCAGCACCAATTTAGCTAGTAGTGAAGACAAGCCCTCAAAAAGAGATGCTGCACCAATCACACATTTAACTGAATCAGCTAAATTTTACCAATGAGCTAACAAGAGGCAAGTGATCATTCAAAAAAGTGGAAACTACCCTTAGACATCCCATGTTACTGTTAGATACACCAAAGCCAACCTCTAATTTTAAAATCTGGTGGAACAAGACTATGGACTTGTCTACACTACCAATGTATTGAACTGTAACTTCCGCAGATATGTTATGTGAAAACACACACACGCACCTGGAGCACAACAAGTTACAGCGCTGTAAAGCACCAGTATAAACAGACTCATACTACTGGGAGCATGGAGGTGTTTTACCTCAGGCTCTCCCAAAGCTGGTGCCATGACCACGCTGCCTTTTAGAGCACTCCGACAGCAATGCTTTCAATAAGGCTTTGTCTACACTTCTGAGTGTAAAGAGCTAATTGCAACTCCACAGCATAATATTGATGGGCTTTTTCCAAATACAATTACCAGAACATATATGTAGAAGACAGCCACCAGAGAAACAATTCCCACAAAACGTTATTTAAAATCATGTACTTTAACTTATTCTTTCACCCATTCCTGCACCTTACCACTTCAAATTTTGGGCCATTTTCTAAATGTGGTGCATACCCACAACTTTACCTTCAATAAATATAACACATAGCAAACACAAACAAGCAGATAAAAGAATTCAAAATCTTCCTCAAGAAATAAAAGGAGGAAGAAAAAGAAACCTCAGGTGACAAACCAGATCTTTTACTGAATTTCTGGAAGGTACTCAGATCCCCAATAAAAACCTGCAGAATTAGAATCTGAACGTAACAGAATCCAATACATTTTCTTACTACTTTGCTTTCCTCATTTTTGCATGAATTTCAGCTTCTGGTATAATTAGCCACTACAGTTATTTGTACAGAAACCAATAAATAAAACTCTCACGTTCTTCATAAAAACCAGCTATTTTATGAGGAATAAACTATTTTGGAAAAACTGGAAACTGTAGTTTGAAAACTTATTACCTGAACTTAAAAACTTTTTGCTACCAAAGAATCAACATTTTCTGAAGCATCCAATTGCAACTGCCAAGCACCAAAAGATACATACATCCCTCAAGGAAAGCAATTGAGAGCTTATCACAAGCATATCAATGACAGTCAAATGTATGCACGTTAGATCTCGTATCTAAAACAATTCACACTATTAATGTTAAGACTCTGATATTTAAATACAAATAGCGTCACCACCATATTTAAGTGCAAGCTCCTGAATACCAACTCCCTTTCATGCTCTGTTAGAAGTAAAAGCTGCTGATCTAACAAAATTAAGTAAATCTAGTCCCTTAGTATCTCAGAGGTTATCACAGTATTTACCTTCTGAATTATGAACAAAGTATTGTTACTTTCCCTTACATAACTATACATGTACCATTTAAACAGTGCTAGATAAAGGCACTTAAAATAATTTTAAATTACAAAATCATGATTACAAAATCAAGAAATCAGAGTTATGTCTCACATTTAACATGTATCAAAGAAAGCGTATTGTTACTAAAGAAATAATACATGTCTAACCACAGACAGATCTCTTCCTCAGAATTGAAAACACCTTAAGCCAAAAAAGCAATAACCAGTGTCTTAGCTGTGCTATGACTCATACTGACTATCTTTATACTTACCTCTAAAGTTAAGCTCAACTGAACTGAACAGGAATCGCGTCAGCTGAATCATTCTGCTGCCCATATGTGGTTAGTGTCATCATGTTACAACAGAAGTGGCAAATCAGTCCTCCAAAGACTGCCCAAATTCCCCAGCCCTGAAAGAGCGGCCTCTTCAGCCATCTAATCTCCACTAGCCGGCCAAGGATCCACCCGTCCAGAAGCAAGCTACTCCTACACACTTTCCAGCACATACTGGACTGCATACTACTTCCACAGTCACCAACTTTTTTTTTTTTTCAACTGATCCACAAAGTGATTACTGACCCATATATATCTCCATATCACTGATCTATATGAGCTAACTAGAAGATTTACCCAGAGTTGCTGGGGTCCTTAACTCAAATAAATTTTAGAGAGGTAGCCGTTTAAATTTTGTTTTTCTTCATTTAAATCATTATTTTGGGGTGAGGCTAGGTTCAGTATGCAGGGTTCCCTGGGGGGAAAGGACAACCCCAGGCCTCTGTCACCACAGCAGTGTGGGGCCAGGTGAGAAGTGGCTACCGCATGTGGTGCATGTCCCTTGGTTGGGAGACAGATGGACAGACAGACAGACACACAAACTGAAATATATAGTAGACAGCTATCTCTCATCACTCCTGTTGGCCCAATGGGATTATAGCTGTTCCAGTCTCCATCTCTGGCTCCTTGCTGCCTCCTCTATGGTCATTCCACAGTATAACTGTCCCTCCTACCAGACCCCTCCCTTTCCATTTTCTAAGAAACAACTGAATTCCAGGCACATCCCATTGTCCAGCACAACCAAACACTTATCTTGCATTAAGTTATGATAAGAAAAAGCTGCATACCAAATTTGATGATCCTAGTTACTATTTAGGAGGCCTACTTGAAAAAACGGACTCATGGATGGATGACAGACACACTGGCTACGTCTACATTGGCAAGATTTTGAGCAAACACTTTAAATGTAAGAGTTTTTGCGTTAAAGTATTTGTACAAGCGAGCATCTACACTGGTATGTGCTTTTGCGCAGAAGCATCAGTGCCAGTGTAGACGCTCTCTTGCGCAAGAAAGCTCCGATTGCCATTTTAGCCATCGGGCTTTCTTGCGCAAGAAATTAACATTGCCTGTCTACACTGGCCTCTGCGCAAGAACAGTTGTGCAAGACTGCTTATCCCTGAGTGGGAGCATCATAATTCTTGTGCAAGAAGCACTGATTTCATACTTTAGAATGTCAGTGTTCTTGTGCAAGAACTCCCTGCCAGTGTAGACAGGCGGCATGCTTTTGCGCAAAATCATGCCAATGTGGACACAGCCACTAAGTTTCTAAAATACAGTCATTCCTCATTTAACACGGTAGATACGTTTCAGAAAATGTTCGTGCTAAGTGAAAGCGTGTTATATGGGGTCAATTTTCCCATTGAAAATAATGGAAAAGGTGGGGGTTGCGGCTCAAGCGCTCGCAGCTCCAACCTGCACTTGTTAGCAGCTGGGAAGGGGACATAAGGTTGGGGGAAAAAGGGGACTGAGTTATAGCAGGGAGGGGAGGTGTTTGGCTCTGGAGAAGGGAAGGGAAGGACAGGGGAGGGGGCTCGCAGCTAGCCAAAGGGGGTCACCGGGGAAAGGTGCTGCGAGCAGCAAACCTCCGCCGCTTTGCAGGGGAAGCCTCACGCAGCTGCCCGGGGCTTTCTCTGCCTCCTTACAAAGCGGCAGCGGTTTGCCCTAGCCACGCAGTTCCTCGGTGACCCCCTCTGGCCAGATGACTTGAATCCGGCCAGGAGTCGTCACCGGGGAACGGTGCGGCAAGAGGCAAACCTCTGCCACTTTGCAGGGAGATAGGGGAAGCCTCGTGAAGCTGCCGGCCACCGGCCAGCCCTAGGGGAAATTATGTTATTGCGGGGATGGGGTCATGTTGTTTGAAAAATGTTCCCTAAAAAAAAAAAGTCATGTTATCGCAAAAACGTGTTAAGTGAGGAATTACTGTATAACAGATTCCATACTCAAGAAACAGTTCTTAACTAGTTCCAGTTCCTGCAGGGATTTGGGGATAAGCCGCAAATAATCATGGGATTTTCCCTAGGGGAATGGCAGAAGTTATAATAGTTTCTTCCCACAGTTAGCTGAATCACCACAAGATCCCTGACAGCTCTAAGAAAGAATACACAATGCACAGCTGCTTGAAGCAGTATCAAACTCTGGAATGCATAATCACAAAGCCTAACTGTTGACATGACTGAGTATAGAGCTAGTATGGATGGACTGCAGGATGTTGTAGCAACTCGACTATAGGCATGTCTACATGTACACAGGCATAGCTGTCCTGATTCAGTTGCGTTGCTGCAGCACATCTAGTGAAGTTGCTCTTATCCAATCGACATGAGTTCTACCATTGTCGTAATAAAACCAATGCAAATGGCAAAAGCTATGTTTGCAGAAGAGTGTATCTTAGTGGGAGAGTGATAGAAATGTAGCCGTGTTAGTCTGGGGTAGTTGAAGCAAAATGCAGGACAATGTAGCACTTTAAAGACTAACAAGATGGTTTATTAGATGATGAGCTTTCGTGGGCCAGACCCACTTCCTCAGATCCAATAGTGGAAGAAAGTAGTCACAACCATATATACCAAAGGATACAATTAAAAAAAATGAACAAATATGAAAAGGACAAATCACATTGCAGAACAGGAGGGGGATGCGGGGCGGGGGGGGGGGAAGGAAGGAAGGTAAGTGTCTGTGAATTGATGACATTAGAGGTAGGGAGAGTGGGATGTTTGTGAGTTAATGGTATTAGAGGTGATAACTGGGGAAACTATCTTGGTAATGGGTGAGATAGTTCAAATGTTTGTTAAGTCCTTGTTGGAAAGTGTCGAATTTTAACATGAATGACAGTTCAGAGGATTCCCTTTCAAGTGCAGATGTAAAAGGTCTTTGTAGCAGAATGCAGGTGGTTAAGTCATTGAGAGAGTGTCCTTTCTGGTTAAAATGGCAAGAAACTATTTTCTCTTTGTGATCTTGTCTGATATCTGTTTTGTGGGCATTAATCCTTTGGCGAAGTGTCTGAGATGTTTGTGGGAGAGCTTATGCCACTCAGAAGAGTGGCTTATTCACAATCTTGAGCAACATAAATTATGTTAACATAGGCTGTAGCATAGACTAAGGATGTTAAGAGGCGGGTAACTGGCTAATCATGTAGTAGATAGAGTTTTTATCAGCTACACAATTAGTCAATAAGGGAAGGCGCTCAGTCTCTGCTCGGGCTGGGTCCAGGAGCTACCCCTGTAGCAGCTCTGTAATTTAAATGTAACAGGAGCCGGACATACAGGCAGCCCAGTTTCTACTCCATTTAAAATGCAGAGCCACAGCAGGAATAGGTCCTGGAACCAGCGCAAGTCGGAACTGAGCAAGCGCAGCTCAGCCCAGGCTTCCACCGTGTCCGGGACCTACCTCTGCTGTGGCTCTGCAATTTAAACATACTAAGAGGCAGGCATGCAGGCAGCCCATCTCTTAGTACATTTCAACTGCAGAGCCGCAGTCTGGGTGTGACAGTGTGTCGGGGTTCCCCCCCTGAATCCTGCAGCCCTGTAGCAGCAAGAATAGGCTCTGCCAGCCAGTAGACTAGAGAAAGTTTATTGCTTCTCCAGGATACAGCACAGTAAAGACGTGATGTGACTAAAGGAGTCAGGGCCAGGATGCCTCAGACCCCTTGAGATGGGGTGCCTGGGCCCCAGACTCGCAGCCCCCTCCTTAGTCTGTCTCCTTCATGGTTCCAGCCCAAGACTCCCCTTCCCCCAACACTCACTTCCTTTGTTCCGTCCCTTCTCTTAAACGGTAGAACCAGTTCAGTCACTGTCATGGGGGCCCTCAAGTCACCCCCCCACAGGGCAGTGCTTACAGACAAGAGGCCAGTAGGGGTCATCCACAGCCCACAGCCCAAGCATAGCAACCAGCAAGGTTCTGACACTATATCACACTGGGTAAGTCCCGGACTCGGGTGAGCTGAGCTGCCTGCCCCACCAGGGCAGCCTCCCCTGTCCTCTCCCCCCGCCCCCCCGCCAAGCTGCTGCCTCAGATGGAAGCATCAGCAGGGGGGGACAAATGGCACCGCAGAGACAGATGTGCGAGGGAAGCACCTTTTAAGCCGGCTCCCCCCAGCACTGGCTACTCACATCCCCAGCATAGACACAGCCAAAGTGTGTCTATATGCCAATTGTGAGCACACTAGTTTCAAGTGAAATAACTGCACTACGTACAATAAACACAATTGTAGTTCAGATTAGCCCCCCATAAATCAGAAATACAGAAAAGTACAGTACAGCCCACTGTGTCTCATGTTGGAAAAACTCAGCAATTACACCATACAATACATCCCTATCACCAGATCCTTTTTTTTTTGTCAAATGTTTTGAACTGTACTTTGAGCTCCCTTTGTTTATTTGAAAAAAGGTAGTCAAAGTAGTTGTGCATTGTCTCTTAATTTAGTTTGTTACAGACTACAGGCAGTCCCCGGGTTACGTGGATCCGACTTATGTCGGATCCCTACTTACGAACGGGGTGAGGGAACCTGCACCCTCCCTCCCCCCAGCAGACCGCCGAGACACGCCACGGCGGTCCCGCCGCCCGCGTCCCCTGTGGCGAGAAAAGCTGTTCCACATCTCCCTGGTCTGCTGGGGGGGCCGCCCCAGCAGACCAGGGAGACGTGGAGCAAAGCCGTAGAGGACGCGGGTGGCGGGACCGCCCGCGGCGCGTATGGGCGGTCCTGCCGCCCGCGTCCTCCGCGGCGAAAAAAGCCGCTCCGCATCTCCCTGGTCTGCTGGGGGGTGGGGGGGGAGGCGCAGCTAGTGCGCCCCCCCCCCCCCCCACCAGCAGACCAGGCTTTCCTCGCCGAGGTGCGGCGCTACTGGACCAACCCAGCAGCACCCCAGCTGCTCTGGAATCAGCCGCTGATCAGTTTCAGCAGCAGCTGACTTGGGGACACCTGGGGTAGAGCAGCTGGGGTGCTGCTGGGTTGGTCCCCGCAGCGCCGACGTGTGGTGCTGCGGGGACCTACCCGGCAGTGCCCCAGCTGCTCTGCCCCAGGCGTGTCCGAGTCAGCTGCTGCTGGTCAGTTTCAATAACGGCTGAATCTGGATGCCAGTTCCGACTTACGTACAAATTCAACTTAAGAACAAACCTACACTCCCTATCTTGTACGTAACCCGGGGACTGCCTGTATTGTAGCCTTCTATGTATGCCTGACTCTTACAGGTGATCTGTTTTTCAAAAAATGGATTTGTTTTTGCTTTCCTGAAATAATTTCTTTGGTGGAGATGAGTTCTACCTGTTTAGGTCTCAGCAGCACTGGAAAGATATTTTGATGACTTGAAACCCCAAGTGAAGTGATAAAAATCACAAGGCCAAGAATTAACAAGGGAGAAATAATTTTTAGTCAGACTTGCTTACTTTTATTAATATCAATTTGACTTCAGTGACCATCCAAAATGTTGTTTAAAGGATATCTCCGATAAAGATTCAACATCTCCACCCCTTCCGTTAAGTAGTAAAATCTTCAAAAACACATACTTCAAGATCCCATAAAATGTCCTTTGGCAAAACCTTACATTCCCAATATTTCTAAAATCAAAAAACAGATTAAAAAATAATCAGGCCTCCCATATAAATCATTAAAAAAGCCACAAGCTATTTTAAGTGCTTTGCAGGTCGGCACTGAATTTCTTCCTTTTTAGAGAATCACAGAGAAAGTGAAACTATTTAAATTCTTCTTCAACCTTAAAACTAGTCTCATTGCTTTCTACTCTACTTTCTGCATTTCTAATTCAGCAACAGTGAATACAGTATTTCATATATGGATGCTTCACTCCTTACAGTGTGAAAATATTGGTAGCAGGGATGTGAAAGTCACACAAACCCACCCTCCCCTGCTGCCTCTGTATCAGAAGCCGTAGTGTGTGGGGCACAGGTGGAAGCGCACACTAGCTCCCACAGAGAATCACATCACCACCACCCCGTGTGGTGGGTAAGTGGCTCCACGGGAGCCCCTATGCGCAGAAAGCCAACTTAAAAGCTGACTCCCTACACACACAGGCAAGGGACCACGAGCCTTGCCAGCCCGGAGCACTGCCAGCCCCACAGAGTCCTGAGCCCCGGGAATGGTTAACCATGTAATGGATAGAATTGTTATCAGTCACCGAGTTAATATCTTTATTCATTTATATCCCTAATTTGAATGTTTTTCTTTTTTTCTGAAGCATCACAATTATATAAAGAATAACAATGAAGTTTTTACTGCAATTATGCAGTGCTCCAAAGTTTCTCCCTTTCACGCAGTGGTTCCCAAACTTTTCAGCATCACGCCCCCTTCTTGATTTTTGAAAAACCCTCATGCCCCTCCACCCCAAAATAGCAAAACTTGTCGGGGGGGGGGGGGGGGAAGGAACTGACCAGGGCAGCAAAACTTGATTGGGGGAGGGGGGACTGGGTCGCCTCGCATACCCCCTGGAATTTCTTCACACACCCCAGTTTGGGAACCCATGCGTGTAGAGTATCAAAGTTTGTCTTTTTTTGCTAACAAAAGTTGATCCATAAAAAATTTGACTTCACCCACTTCATCTCTCTCATACACAGCATCTAACACAGCTACACCAACACGGCACAAAAAAATCATCAGATTCAACATTTTAAGAACTACAGAACCTAAGATCAGTATTATAACCCTGGCATTCAACTGGACTCTTGTTTTTCTTTTCAAATTTAGTTCTACAATTTGAATTCCTCATATTTAAGTATACTTTGTTGAAGAGTACATTTATTGCAAAAAATGTACTCAAATCTCACATATTCAAAATTATGTTGGTTAAAAAAGGTAGTAGAGATGCTCAAAATAGAAAGATAAAGATTTTATTACGCCTTATGAAGTAACACATGGGGAAAACGTCTACACAAGCTTCACTGTCAAAATACTTAGTCACATATAACATATACTATCAATAAGTTTCAATATTAATATTAAAACAATAGGTGCCTTATATCACTATGGAGATTACCCTAAATAACTAACTCGCCAATAGGCAATGTTACTACACAAGTCTTTTCAAAACTGAGCCCTATATTGACCAAATATTTCCTACTACTACTGAGCTCCAGCCCAGCTAAACGAACACATTAGCAGCTTGTCTCTGTGACTTCATTTGACATGTAAAAATTTCTGGAAAGGGTTAACCTACAAGCCTGGAATATCCATTTGTTATGGAAAAAACTTACCAGACGTGCCATAAAAAGAGCAGCAATAAAGACAAATGAAAACACAAAAATGCCATTTGCTAAAGGGGAAGAAGTTTCAGTTTTCGCTTTACCTTTAAAAAGGAAATGAAAAAGGGGAGGCTGGTGTAACCTACCAAGGCCCCTACATGATGGGCTGTGTTGTGCTACCCTGTGAAGAGACGTACATACAAGGTGACTAAAAGACAACCTGTAAAGCGAGGCACATCGATCTCATGAGCAGTATTACCAATTTTTTAAAAATAAAAATCTCCTGCCACGTTTTCTGCGGTTGGGGGACAGAATTCCCCGCCCCTTCCCCTGCACAGGTCCTACCACCAGCAGGCCAACTTCGAGAGACGGGTCTGAGCCCCCGCCTAACCAATGACATTTCTTGGCGTTAAAGTTTTGGAGGCCCCCACGCCGCCTCCATTCTCAGGGGGCTGTTTTCAGCTTGGCCGAAGAGCCAGCAAAGCCGCCCGCAGACCCCGGAGCGCCGGGAAAAGACGACACCCCCCCCCCCTTAAATAACGCCCAGCCCGAATCGCGGGGCTACATACACACAAGCCCCGCCGGACCCGGCCTCCTCGCGCTACCGCTGCCGCCGCCCAAGGCCCGGGCAGGTGGCGCCCGGCATGTGGCAGGGGCTGCGCAAAGCCGCGCGGCCGAGCCCGGAAAGGAGACCGGGCTTGGCACGCGCCGCCGCCCTGCCCCCCGCCGAGTTTCACTTCACAGGAGTCACTTCACAGACACACGCTCTCCCCACCCCGCCCCCGGCCACGGGCGGAGCGGCGGCAGCTGCAGCCAATGGGGGCCGGGTGACTGGCGGCGGCGGCCAATGAGACCCGGCGAGAGGTGGGACTGTCCTCCCGCCGCGGCGGCCCCGTGTGAGGTCGCTGGCTGCCTGCAAGGGAGTTTCTTGGTTACAGCCCCGGCTGCGCGCCCCAAGCTCCCGGCCCCTTCTCCCCCCCGCGCCTCACCAGACCGCGCGCGTCCCTCCCGCTTCGCGCCGGGCCGCCGGAACCGGCCTCGCTGCCTCGGCGGAGAGTGCCGCGCCCAGGCGCCGAGTGGGGGCCGGACGCTCCGGGCGGGTGCGGGGCTCCCCGTGCGCGAACCGTGAGGCCGCGGCGGTAGCAGCCCAGCCGCCGCCGCCTCCTCCTGCCGCTGCCGCTGCCGCCAGGACTGTAAACATCCCGGCATCCCCGAGGGGAGAGAGGCGGGGCCGGCGCCGGGCTCCTCCTCAGAGCGGGCCCCCGCCGCCTTCTGGCGCTCAGCGGCCCGGCCGCGGCGTATGCTGGCCCGCCGTGTCCCCGCGACGGCTAGGGCCGGACTGACGGCGGCGGCAGCAGACGTTTGGCCTGCCCCGGTAAAGGATGGGCTGGGAGGGGCCGGCCTGCACGCTGGGAAGCGCCCGGGCTTGGGGTCAGGCCCGTGTCTTTCCGAAACCAGGGGCCCCGGTGCTGCGCTGCTTCCGAAGAGGCAGGAGACTGGCTGGTGCGCTGGGAAGCACCTTGGCCAAACCTGCAGCCATGTGTGGGACCCCAGAGGCTGCGTCGGTTCCAGCTCCCGGTGTGTTACCGAACTGCAACTTCCTAGCAGCCTAGTTCCTCCTGAGAGGTAGCAGTGCGCTTAATACAAATAAATGGCGACTGCGTCCCACCGCAAGCAAATATATTCTTGGCTTTTGTGTAGTGGAAATTGCGACCGCAGGCAGAAACTGAATTTGTATGTGTTTCTGCATTCTCTAGCCCCAAGGACCCTAAACCCCTGAGAAGCACTCCTAGGCCCTATAAATTATACAGCAGCTCCCTTGACAAGAGTAAGAGGGGCTCAGCACTCTGAACTCTCATGAAAGAAAAAAGAAAGCCTAGGATTTCTGAAAAACAATGTGTCCAGGGGAAGGTGTGGAGCATTCATTAGAAAAGCCATCTACCCTGATCTAACACTCTCCCTGTATAGTGTGGA
The DNA here is from genome assembly GCF_049634645.1 of Pelodiscus sinensis. Taxonomy (NCBI): domain Eukaryota; kingdom Metazoa; phylum Chordata; order Testudines; family Trionychidae; genus Pelodiscus; species Pelodiscus sinensis. Next base: position 45,903,084 of record NC_134719.1, read on the forward strand.
AAAAGGAGATATGTTTAGCTAACTTTGTTTGTTAATAGGCAGCAGCTTTAAAACAAACAAAAGGAAGTATTTCTTCACTCAGTGCACAATCAACCTCTGAAACTCCTTGCCAGAGGATGCGGTGAAGTCTAGAACTTCAACTGGGTTCAAAAAAGAGCTAGCTAGATTCATGGAGGTAAGGTTCATCAATGGCTATTAGCCAGTGTGGGTAGGAATGGTGTCCCTAGCCTCTGTTCTTCTGGAAGTGGGTGACAGGGGAGGGATCATGTGAAGATTACCTGTTGTGATCCCTTCCTCTGAGACATCTGGTATTGGCCCCTGTCAGCAGACAGGGTACTGGGCTAAATGGACCTTTGGTCTGACCCAGTGTGGCCATTCTTATGTTTGTTTTTTAAACACAAATAAGGACTTACATTAGAGTAAGAATGTGTTTAAAAACTTGTTTGCTGGTAGTAGTTCCCTTGGGGACGAACCATAATCCCTTAGAAATAAAAATGAAAGCTTCCTAACAGCATGCAAAATAATCCTGACTTTCTGCTGACATGTTGCCTGTTTCTGGTAGTAACCTATTGGAAAAAGACTGAATGTAAACCTGTGCTTAGGAATTAAAAATAAACAGCTCTTCTAAAAATACATAGGAAAGTAGCTTTTTCTTTTTCTGGAGTGATGGAGAAGCTCTCCCCAAAGAGATCTTGATCCTTTCTGAATTCTGAAATGGGGACTCAGGAGGTATGAAACACTGAAGTGGAAGAGCTGGTGCTAGCCTAAACAGTTTGGAGTTCTCAGTGGGCGTGTCTACAATTTAATTAAAAATCTGCTGACTCAACCTAGGGGCTTGGGTTGGAGCCCAGGCTTTAGGGCTCCAACAATCACAGCAATTAATTAGCCCCTTAACTTAAGTCTTACAAGCTGGATTCAGCTGATGGGCCACCCACAGGTGGCTAACTGCAGTGTAGACATAGCCAGTGTTCTCTGCCGGTAGCTTGAACAGCAGTAGCACCTGATAGGGAAAGAAAAGAGTTCTGTGTGGAAATCTTCTGTCTCCCTCCTATTAGCTTTCCTTCTAGAAGAAGAATTAGAAACTAGCATATTTATCCTTTAAATCATTTCTTAATCTAAAGTTCAACAAACAGCCTGAGGGTCCAATCCACAAGGGTACCTAGGTGTCTGAGTTCCATTTTTAAGAACCAATGTGAGCCACAAAGCTTCCACTCAGCTGCCATCTAACCCTGCAGATGATTATACTCATGGCACCTAAGTTTTTGTTTCTAGGCCTGTGCATTGCTGCCACACAACAGGTATCCATAGGGATGTGAAGGATTAACTAGTAAGCTTCACCTTTAACGGGACTGGGATGCCAAAGCATCCCTTGCCTGCGGGGTGCCCTAGCCTATTGCCAAGCTGGTGTAGCGGTTCCTGCTAAGGGAAATTAGAGAGGCTATCAAAATAAAGAACTCAATAATAGTGGGGGATTTTAACTATCCCCGTATTGACTGGGTGCTTGTCACCTCAAGACAAAATGCAGAGACAAAATTTCTTTATCTTCAATGGCTGCTTCTTGGAGCAGCTGGTACAGGAACCAACAAGGGGAGAGGCAATTCTCGATTTAGTCCTGAATGGTGCGTAGGATCCGGTCCAAGAGGTAACTATAATAGGACCACTTAGAAATAGTGACCATAATATAATAACATTTAACATTCCTGTGGTGGGAAGAACATCTCAGCAGCCCAACACTGTGGCTTTAATTTCAGAAAGGGGAACTATGCAAAAATGAGGAGGTTAGTTAAACAGAAATTAAAAGGTACTGTGACTAAAGTAAAATCCCTGTAAGCTGCATGGATGCTTTCAAAGACAACAAAATAGAGGCCCAACTTAAATGTATACCCCAAATTAAAAAAAAAATCATAGAAGAACTAAAAAAGAGCCACCATGGCTGAACAGCCATGAAAAAGAAGCAGTGAGAGATAAAAACACATCTTTTAAAAAGTGGAAGTCAAATCCTAGTGAGGTAAATAGAAAGGAACATAAACACTGTCAAATGAAGTGTAAAAATGAATAAGAAAAGCCAAAAAGTAGTTTGAAGAACAGCTAGCCAAAAACTCAAAAAGTAATAACAGAATGTTTAAGTACATCAGAAGCAGAAAGCCTGCTAAACAACCAGTGGGGCCCCTGGATGGTCTAGATACAAAAGGATCACTTAACGACTATTTAAGTCAATGTGAAGAAACTAAATGAATTCTTTGCTTCAGTCTTCAAGGGTGAGGATGTTAGGGAGATTCCCAAACCTGAACCGTCCTTTGTGGGTGACAAATCTGCAGACTTGTCAAAGATGGAAGTGTCATTAGAGGAGATTTTGGAATTAATTGATAAACTTAACAGTAACAAGTCACCGGGACCAGATGGCATTCACCCAAGAGTTCTGAAAGAACTCAAAAGTGAAATTGCGGCACTATTAACTCTGGTTTGTAATCTATCCTTTAAATCAGCTTCTGTACCCAATGACTGGAAGATAGCTAATGTAATGCCAATATTTAAAAAAGGCTTTAGAGGCGATCCCAGCAATTACAGACTGGTAAGTCTAACATCAGTACCGGGCAAATTAGTTGAAACAAATAGTAAAGAATACAATTGTCAGACACATAGAAGAACATAATTTGTTGGGCAAAAGTCAACATGGTTTCTGTAAAGGGAAATCATGTCTTACTAATCTATTAGGCTATGTCTACACTGGTGAGTTCTTGCACCAGAAATATGCAAATGAGGCTAAGCGTGGAATATCACCGAGCCTCATTTGCATACCTAATTTTTGCGGAAGAGGCTCTTGCACCAGAAGGAGCTGTCTACACTGCCCCTTCTTGCACATGAAAAACCCTGTTGCGCAATGCTGCTACACTGATTATTTTCAGGAATAACGGCATTGCGCAAGAGGGTTTTTCTTGCGCAAGAAGGGACAGTGTAGATGCTCCTTCTGGCACAAGAGCCTCTTCCGCAAAAATGACAGCTCATTAGGTATGCAAATGAGGCTCGGCGATATTCCACGCTTAGCCTCATTTGCATATTTCTGGCGCAAGAACCCGCCAGTGTAGATATAGCCTTTGAGTTCTTTGAAGGGGTCAACAAATATGTGGACAAAGGGGATCCAGTAGATATAGTGTACTTAGATTTCCAGAAAGCCTTTGACAAGGTCCCTCTCCAAAGGCTCTTATGTAAATTAAGTTGTCATGGGATAAGAGGGAAGATCCTTTCATGGACTAAGAGCTGGTTTAAAGATAGGAAACAAAGGGTAGGAATAAATGGTAAATTTTCAGAATGGAGAGGGATAACTAGTGGTGTTGCCCAAGAATCAGTTCTAGGACTAATTCTATTCAACTTATTTATAAATGATCTGGAGAAATGGGTAAACAGTGAGGTGGCAAAGTTTGCAGATGATACTAAACTGCTCAAGCTAGTTAAGACCAAAGCAGACCATGCAGAACTTCAAAAAGATCTCACCAAACTGACTGGGTAACAAAATGGCAAATTAAATTTAATGTGGATAAATGTAAAGTAATGCACATTGGCAGGGCTTGACAAACCACTGAATCTACTCGCCCAGGGCAAGTAAATTTCAGCCAGTCTGTCCGAGCGCCCCATTCACCAGCGCATCGCGCATGCGCAGTGCCGGTCTGGCACATGTGCAGCACGAGGCTGGCGAGTGGCTCTCGCTGGGGTTTGTCAAGCCCTGCACATTGGAAAAAATAACCCCAACTATACATATAATATGAGGGGGGGCTAATTTAGCTACAACTAATCAGGAAAGAGATCTTGGAGTCATCGTGGATAGTTCTCTGAAGACGTCCACGCAGTGTGCAGCGGCAGTCAAAACAAACAATGTTAGGAATCATTAAAAAAGGGATAGAGAATAAGAGGAAGAATATCCATGGTACGCCCACATCTTGAATAGCGTACAGATGTGGCCTCCTCCTTTCAAAAAAGATATACTGGCATTAGAAAAGGTTCGGAGAAGGGCAACTAAAATGATTAGGGGTTTGGAACATGTCCCATATTAGGAGAGATTAAAGAGACTGGGACTTTTCAGCTTGGAAAAGAGGAGACTAAGGGAGGATATGTTAGAGATATAAAATCAAAAGCGGTGTGGAGAAAGTGAATAAGGAAAAGTTATTTACTTGTTCCCATAATATAAGAACTAGGAGCTACCAAATGAAACTAATGGGCAGCAAGTTTAAAACAAATAAAAGGAAATTATTCACACAGCACATAGTCAATCTGTGGAACTCCTTGCCTGAGGAGGTTGTGAAGACTAGGACTATAACAGGATTTAAAAGAGAACTAGATAAATCCATGAAGGTTAAGTCCATAAATGGCTATTAGATAGTATGGGTAAGGAATGGTGTCCCTAGCCTCAGTTTGTCAGAGGGGGTGTGTCTAGACTACATGCCTCCTTCGACGGAGGCATGTAGATTAGCCAGATCGGAAGAGGGAAATGAAGCTGCGATTAAAATAATCGCGGCTTCATTTAAATTTAAATGGCTGCCCCGATCTGCTGATCAGCTGTTTGTCGGCAGATCGGGGCAGTCTGGACGCGACGCGCCGACAAAGAAGCCTTTCTTCATCGGCACAGGTAAACCTGGTTTCACGAGGCTTACCTGTGCCGATGAAGAAAGGCTTCTTTGTCGGCGCGTCGCGTCCAGACTGCCCCGATCTGCCGACAAACAGCTGATCGGCAGATCGGGGCAGCCATTTAAATTTAAATGAAGCCGCGATTATTTTAATCGCGGCTTCATTTCCCTCTTCCGATCTGGCTAATCTACATGCCTCCGTCGAAGGAGGCATGTAGTCTAGACACACCCAGGGTGGAGATTGATGGCAGGAGAGAGATGGCTTGATCATTACCTGTTCGCTTCACTCCCTCTGGAGACACCTGGCATTGGCCACTGTCGGCAGACAGGGTACTGGGCTGGATGGACCTTTGGTCTGACCTAGTATGACCATTCTTATGTTCTTATGACCTGTGGTGTGTTCACAGTCCCCCGCTCACTCTTCCTTTATATTGTTTAACTGGTTAGCCAATTAAATGGGATTTTACATCCCTAGTGTCCAGGCACTTATGTCCTGCTTCCACCTCAGAACAATTCACAAACCACAAAGTTTTCTGCATGAGACATGTAGATCAGAAAGGACCATCATGATCATCCAGTCTGACCCACACATTGCAAGTTGCAGAACCTCACTTCTGTAGTAGGCTGAGTTACTGAAAAGTTACAGAGTATCCATTTTTAATTTATTTCAAACCCACAAGAGATCCATGTCGCACATTACACAGGAAGGCAAGAAAAAAAACACTCCAAATTTCTTCCAGTCTGAACTGGGAAAAGATTCCTTCCCAACTCCAAATATGGTAGTCCATCAGACCCTGAACATGTGGGTGAGATCTACCAGCCAGATACCTGGGATAGTATTGCAGAGGCCTGATCAGATGAAGCCTATACTAGTTCACACAAAATAGCTATGAGTTTAGGGAAGAAGGACTTCCTTCATAATCTTAACCTAGTATGAGAGATTCCTCATTCACATTCCCTTTCTTGAACTGTAGAACAGATTTGAACAGGGATTCAAATCTCAAAGGCACGTCCTAATCACTAAATTATATTTATGGCCAAATATTTAAATTCTTCAAGAAATTTGAAGTATTCTGGAAAAATTTAATTAGGCAACCTTGAGAAAGCCCTAAAGTCGCATATTCCGTAGCCCGATTACTGGGGGTATGCATGTGAAAGGAGCAGGTGCTTCTTCAAAGCCAGCTCCCCATGGATATCAGCTCCTGACTGCCTGATATCAGCATGGGGGTAGGCAGCTCCATGGGAGCCAATAAACACGGGTAGCTGGCTTGAAAGCCAGCTTCCTATGTGTATTGGCTGCTGCTTGCCCCCCTTATCTTCCATATTGCTGCCTCTCTATCACAGGCAGCAGCACAGAGAGGGGGGAATGGGTAGGCAGCTCGATAAGATCTGGTGCAATACAGAATTTCCACAAGAAATACAGAGATATTCAGCTCCATTGTTTCTTTAGCAACTGCACACCGACCCAAATGATCTTTCCTGATAATTATTAGAGGGTAGTGCCTCCAGCTAGCTATGCTCATCAACCACCCTCTCTGCCCCCGACCGCTGGCCTCCCCTGAAGCTCTCCTCCCTGCTTCCCCAGACCATGGGGAGGGGGGGGGGAGGAGATGGGCCACGGCCGAGGCTCTCCCAATCCAGGGAGGGTCTGAGGCCACCCCAGCCCTGAGGCCACCCCTGCTCTTGTCATCCCTTCTCTTCCTCCCCTCCCCCCCCCCAACCTGGATTCTGTCCCCCCTCTCAATGGCCCTGGCTCTTACCTTCCCCCAACTGCCAGGCAGGGGGGCTGGGGTTAGGCTAGTCTGCCTCTTGCCCCAACCTAGTGAGTGTATGAGGGGGCTGGGGTGCAGGGAAGGGGTGCACCTCCTGCCCCCCTGGATCATCAGAGAGGAGGAAGCCTCGGGGAGGAGAGGAGAGGCCTTGCCGCTTCTTCTGTCCCCCAGCACTGGGGAGGGAGAGAGGACTGGGGGCGAGGGAAAAAGCTGCATGGCTCCTAGGCCTCATGGCTTCAGCCCCCCCCTCCCGGAGCAACAGGGAGGGCCTGTTGTCCCACAGGAAAAGTTTTTTTTAATATATAAAGAGATTACCTGCAGTAGAAGAGCTGACAGCAGAACTTGATAGTTATATTCACAAAACCTTTGGTGCATTTTCAGAGTCTTCCTTCTGTGCATTCCCACCATTTCTTGTTCTTGCCCCTTATATTGGCTAGTCTTAGATTAAACTTATATGCCCCTTTACATCCATGGAAATACAACTGCAATAGAGTTTAATGAAACATTAAGATGTTTATGTTGCATTACTTTAAAGGCGAACTCCAAAGGCAGGGGGAGTGGATTTTTGCCACTTTGCCAACAATATACTAATATGAATTTATCCTAATAATAATGAGTGTGGAAGGAAGGAGGCTCATTAGATATTTAAGGTTTGTTTTAAAAAATGACAGTAAGAGTTCAGTGAAAGCAGAACTGTGAAGAGAAAGGATTAGGCTGTTAAAGGCCCCGGTACTGCAAAATACAGGCAGTCCGCGGGTTACGTACAAGATAGGGACTGTAGGTTTGTTCTTAAGTTGAATCTGTATGTAAGTCGGAACTGGCGTCCAGATTCAGCCGCTGAATCTGGACACCAGTTCTGACTTACATACAGATTCAACTTAAGAACCCCAGGCGTCCCCAAGTCAGCTGCTGCTGAAACTGATCAGCAGCTGATTCCAGGAAGCCCGGGGCAGAGCAACTTTGCCTCGGGCTTCCTGTAGTCAGCCGCTGGTCAGTTTCAGCAGCGGCTAACTTGGGGACGCCTGGGGCAGAGCAGCTCGGGTGCTGCTGGGTTGGTCCAGTAGCGCGGCCGCTCCTCGGCGCTACTGGAGCAACCCAGCAGCACCCCAGCTGCTCTGCCCCAGGCGTCCTGATTCAGCCACTGCTGAAACTGATCAGCAGCGGCTGAATCAGGACTCCTGGGGCAGAGTAGCTGGGGTGCTGCCGGGTTGGTCCAGTAGCGCCAAGGAGCGGTGCTGCGGAACCAACCGGCAGCGCCTCACCTGCTCTACCACAGGCTCCGGGCTTTGCTCCACATCTCCCTGGTCTGCTGAGGGGGGCACTAGCTGCGTCCCCCGCAGCAGACCAGAGAGACGCGGAGCAAAGCGGCGGAGGACCCGGGCGGACCCGCGGCGCTTCCAGATCAGCTGGAAGCGCCGGGTCCGGCCGGGTCCTGCGCGGCTTTGCTCAGCGTCTCCCTGGTCTGCAGACCAGGAAGACGCTGAGCAAAGCCGCGCAGGACCCGGGGCCAGACCCGCGGCTGCTTCCAGATCAGCTGATCTGGAAGCGGCCGCGGGTCCGGCCCCGGGTCCTGCGCCGCTTTGCTCCCCGTCTCCCTGGTCTGCTGGCTCCCGCAGCAGACCAGGGAGACGGGGAGCAGCTTTTCTCGCCCCAGAGGAGGCGGGTGGCGGGACCAGGCGTCCCGCCACTCCAGTCCTCCGGGGCAAGAAAATCCCCGTTCGTATCTGCAGATCCGACATAAGTCGGATCCGCATAACTCGGGGACTGCCTGTATATATTCTTAAACCCACCGGCTGTGTCTACACTGGTCCCTTCTTCGGAATAGCCATGCTAATTTAGAACTTTGGAATAGGGAAATGCGCGGGGGATTTAAATATCCCCGCGGGATTTAAATAAACATGGCCGCCGCTTTTTTTCCGGCTTGGGGAAAAGCCGGAAAAGAGCGTCCAGACTGGCGCGATCCTCCGGAATAAAGCCCTGTTCCGGAGGATCTCTTGAAAGTAGGAATAAGAGATCCTCCAGAATATGGCTTTATTCCGGAGGATCGCGCTAGTCTGGATGCTCTTTTCCGGCTTTTCCCCAAGCCGGAAAAAGAGCGGCGGCCATGTTTATTTAAATCCCGCAGGGGATATTTAAATCCCCCGCGCATTTCCCTATTCCAAAGTTCTAAATTAGCATGGCTATTCCGAAAAAGGGGCCAGTGTAGACGTAGCCACCAAGTAACTAGACCTGTTGACTTCAATAAAACTGCTCATAGTGATTCAACATCCTCACTTTTCAACTAAGGTGTTAAGAAATCACAACAAATGTTTAATCACAAATACTAGAAAACACTGAATTTTAACCTTCCTGATATTTCAAAGCTACAAAGTCAGCTGAAAAAACCTTAACATATAAATAAACCTTTCAGACTATAAGCAAGTCGTGTGTGTGTGTGTGTGTGTGTGTGTGTTTAAATTCTCTTGAAAGTGTAACTTTCAAAAATATTAAGACTTAAGGATGATTTTTTACAAAGTCCAAACACAATTTGTGATAACAAAATAAGCTAGTATAAGTCAGTTTGCTTGGTCCTCTGATTAGCTGATCAAGTAGTGAGGCATAATGCCACCATGTTCCTACCTGTGGTTTAATGGCTGGTGTCATTTATGGGTGCAAATGGTGTTATGCTTATAAGAAGTAAACAGGATCTGTATAGGGGAAAAGGCAATACTATAGTAAAGCAGCTAGCATATGCTTACATAAACAAACACACACACACACACTATCCCACCAATCAATGTTATACTTACAGTTCACAGTCCATATCTCTCTGGTGGCCAACCAGATTGACCTCGGATAGGGAGGAGCAGAACTCTTAACGGTATTTTCTCAACTAAAAATAGAGACAACTTGGCCATGCCCCCTGAAACCACTAGCCATGCCCCGGACCCCTTAGACTCCTCCCAGCTGCCACAGGAAGTCCCATCCCCAGGGTAGTACTTCCGGGGTCAAGAGGAACACATGACCAGAAGTAAAGGGTGTCATGTGACCCCCTCTAAGACCTCCTCCCACCATCTTCTACCTATAGTGATGGGTTTGGACCCCATAAAACTATACTACAATTGCATTAACCCAGGGTTCAGACCTAGGATCCCATGACAGTGCAGTGCTAAGGGTCCAACCGCAATTCAAGATGAGATTCAGGATCTAACACCTACTACTTTGCAGTGTAGATGCAGCCCCACTTGACTCAGCCTGGGAATAATTCAGAACTATAGCAAATTTCATGGGACAACTTCCATAGTCCTCTTAATGGATGATGCTTACTGGTTCCAATTAAATGGTAATCAGAGGAGGCTGGAGCAGCTCCTCACCTGCTTCAGGAAGGGGGCTGATCCCGGCTCACAGAGGGCCTGCTACAGACAGGGGTTGCTCTTGTCCAGATCAGCCCATCTCTGGAGAACTTGGGGGCCCACAGGCAGGGACTGCACCAGTGTCCAGAGTAGCCTCTCTTCGTGGGGAGTCCTGCTTGCTGTGGACAAAGCCTGGTCTGGAGGGGTCTGGGAGCTGGCGGAAGCCCCAGTGTGACCTAATATTAACCAGTTAACTAATTAATGGGAATTTACATCGCTAATGAGATGGACTGCAACAGCATTTTTTGAAATTACTGAAAAATTCTCAAGTGTCATCCGTTTCCACAAGCCAGAATGACGATACTGAACCATAACAATCACAAGGTGGAGAAGACCATGTCACTAATCCTTACTACCACTGCTTGAAAGGTACATTTCCCAGGGAGATCAATGGGGCTGGACTATTTTATATGTAAAGCTGCTGGCTGTGTCTACACTGGCACGAATTTCCGGAAATGCTTAAAACGGAACAGTTTTTCGTTATAAGTATTTCCGGAAAAAGAGCATCTACATTGGCATGCTGCTTTTCCGGAAAAGCCCTTTTCGCGATCGGGGCTTTTCGCGATCGGGGCTTTTTTCTGGAAAAGACTACTGTGCTGTCTACACTGGCCCTTTTTCAGTCAAAGCCCCACTGCCAGATAGAGACAATCTTTGCAGAAATTTGGAGAAACTTTGAATTTACTTCTGACAGCAGTGCTTTCTCTCACTGGACATGGGGTCTTTAGCACAGGTTTTACTTTGTGGAAGAATAACTCAGAAATGTTTTGTCACAGCTAACTCCATTCAAGTGTAGGCAACATGCAGCCCAAAGACAAAATAAATTCCTTTGAAGCTGGAAATCAAAACATCTCACCGCTTCACAGAGCTCACAAAGGACTTGTTCACCATGACACAACCCTCTCTGGAGAGAGACGATACATCCTGCCTTTCTGTGATGCACCAAATGTTTTCACGTGGCATCTTAACACATTGTTTAAATCATTAACTGCTTGGATGAGGAAAACTCACAGGAAGTCTGTCCATCATCCACACTGGAGTGACACCATAATTTCACCACCTTGGTAATCGCCTTCTCTGGGCTCTTCTGGAGCAACAGGGAGCCTGGGGAGGTCCCTCTATTTCAGAAATTCTCAACCTGGTTGAGCCAGAGGGTTCACAGGCCAATGTGAACCTTTCCATGGACACACCAGTTGCTAATGGAAACTCACCATTAATTACATCATTATACCTGAGCCATTTTTCTACTGCTGCAGCTAGGGAGACTGGTTTAATTTAAATTATTAAACAGATTAAGGATTTTAACTTTCTCATGTTAGTTTATCAAACTTCATTTTAAATAAAATAAAATATTAATGTATGTCCAACACAAAACATTTCAATGTTTTCCTTATTTATGGCATTGGTGGGGAACATATTTTGGATCAAGGGCCATTGATCCACAGAAAAATCCGTTGGAGACCACACAAGTGAGAAGCAAAAGAACTCCCAAAATGCCCAACCTTCACCAAGGTGGCCCCCAACTGAGACACCTCATTCCTTTGGTGTTCCAGCCCCAACTTTTCTCATAGATTTTATGGAGCCCCTTTAAGTTCTGGGGTGGGGACCAAAATGAGGAGTTCAGTATGTGTGACGGCTGCCAGAGAATAGGATGGGGATGGGGTGCAGGATCTGGGAGGGAAGTGAGGGGCAGAAAAGGGAGAGGTTGCAAGGTCTGGGTGGCAGATAGTATGCAGAAACGGGCTGGGAGTAGGGTATCTGGCTAGGGGGAGGGAGCAAGAGCAAGGAAAGGTTCAGTGTTTGGCCAGGAAGGAGGGTGCAGGAGGAACCGTGGATGCAGAGTGGATTGGGGAGAGGGTACCTGGCAAAGGGGAATATGCAGGAGCAGACTTGGGGGGTAGCCACTCTCCGGCTCACCGGCCACCCCAGCCGCTCTCCGGCCACCCCCTGCTCTCCAGCTGCCTCGGGTCACTCTCAGCCGCTTTTATTGGCTGGACCCCGAGCCACAGGGAAGTCCTGGAACCGTCCCCAACTCCTCCCCAAAGAGGGGAGGGGAGAGGGAGGAGAATCAGCTAGGGCTTTTTTCCGGGACAGATCTGAGGTTCGCGGGGCACCCAGGACAGAACGTTAAAAATCGGGACAGTCCTGGATTTTTGGGGCCATATGGTCACCATAATGAAGCCACCATGTACTTACCTGTGGTTTAATAGCCGGTGTCATTTATGGGTGCAAATGGTGTTATGCTTATAAGAAGTAAACAGGATCTTTATAGGGGAAAAGGCAATACTATAGTAAAGCAGCTAGCATATGCTTACACACACACACACTCTCTCTCCCTTCCCCCGCCTCCCACCACCAATCAATGTTATATTTACCAGTTTACCAATTTACAGTCCGTATCTCTCTGGTGGCCAACCACATTGATCTCGGATAGGGAGGAGCAGGACTCTATTGGTCTGGACCGATGCTTCAGAATCTTGGCAAGACATACCCCCAAAAAATGGCAAAGCCGCCTCTTTTATAGCATTTTTCCTTCATTGGGTTCAGTAAATTTTGCACTGTCATGCTATAATTAATCGCTGTTCCACAAGTGCTTGTTTTCTTAAATTGTTCTTATGTCACAGCTATCTTGTCCTAGTTGTTAGGTGTTTGCCTTATCTTTTAGTAGTCAATCTGCCCTTCATCCACATCTCAACAGAGGTATACAGCAATCTCCTGGCACTTTCCCGTCTATCTTTGACTTCTCCCTAGAACATCTGGTTCAGTGATGGCCTTCACACAAATTACCTTCTCACACACATTCCCCTTTGACTCACACAAAACAAAATTGATTTTTTCGTTATACAGACACAATATGAATATTTAAGCAGGAACATCAAATTACAATTTAAAGAAAACCCTTTTACTTATTTCATAATACTAATTTAAAAACAAAGCAAAAAGCGTAAGAATCTATTCCTGCTTTGGATTCAGCTTCAGATACAAAATTGTGGCTGGTTGTAAGATAAAAGTCCTTTTTTCTTTCTGAAAGGGTGGTTGGAAGGGTATAACAAATCATAATCCTAAAATACATCAATACATCTACAGTAGAGTTCCTCTCATCCGACTTAAATGGGACTGACACATGGTCGGATTACTGAATATGTTGGATGATAGGGACTGCTGCCGGGGAAGAAGCGGCCCCAGCAGGAGCCCCATCAGCTGCTCCTAGAGAGCACAGGGACAGCTGCTGCCGCCAGGGCCACTTCTTCCCCAGCAGCAGCGCATCAGCTGCTCCCAGAGAGCACAGGGACAGCTGCAGCTGCTGCTGCTGCTGCCACCGGGGAAGAAGCGGCCCCGGCAAGAGCCGCATTAGCGGCTCCAGAGCATGGGGCAGGAGAACGGCCCCACTCGCTGCTCCGTTGTCTCGGGCAGGAGTGGCAGCAGCTGCTCCAAGAGAGCGTCGGGGCAGCCAGTGGGGCCGTTGTCCCCGCCTGTGCTGTATCCGACCCTGCAGCTCCCAGGGACAAAGTCCCTGGGAGCTGCAGGGTTGGATAAAGCAGAGTGTCGGATTACCGGGAGTCGGATAATCCGGACTCCACTGTAATATATAAACTACTAAATTGTTATTGTTCTTATTCTAATATATACATAACCTAAAACAGGTGGTATTTCTGCCCAGTAAAATGGCTTTACTATAATGACACCTGCACCAATGAAGCTGTTCTTTTACAATTTTTGTCATTCAATTTTACCTCACTTTAAATAGAATTTCACTCTCATTTCCCTATAAATAACTTCATACACATTGGATTGGATTCCAAGGACTCTTATTTTTTAAGGCATTAAGCTATCTCACCTCAGCCCACCAAAGCACTTATGCATATGTTTAGTCACTAGAACTACTCACACACTTTAAGTTAAACATGTTTAAATGCTTTGCTAGATTGAGACCAGACAGCTCAGCATTTGCAGGACTGAGCTGTGAAATATTGAATTCACAATGCACTGGAAGATTCTGAAAACTACTGAGTTTGCTTTAACTGTGAAGAGAACCATTTATCCCAAAAAATAGAATGAAACTCGATTTTGCTGTTAGAGACTAAAGTCTCAGAAAGAAAAGTTAAAATGAGTTTGGAAAGGTAATTATGCAACTAGTAAAAAACATTTGTTTATCAAATATTTTCATTTGCATGTAAGAAACAAACTTTCTAAACCAACATTCAAATGGCTCTTCTGAACAAAGACAAGTATATAATTAAAATTTGAGAATGTTTATAGAATGATTTTTAGATTAATGTTCATCAGAGTTCCAAATCCATCAATTGTGTTGGATTCAGGTAACTTATCCAAAGAGATGTATTTCCATCTATTGAGAGGGTTTAAAAAAAATCTGGCTTGGAGGAAGAAAGGAAATCTCTCTTTCTGCTAACTAAGGAGACAGCTCTAAAAGGTATCTTAAACCAGAATTTCCATCAAGTTTTTCTGACCCTTTGACTACAAATCTTGAATCAGAAATTTTATTTCCCCAAAACAAAGTCTCTTTTCAACTTACTGGAAGAAGTAATTGAATTTTTTCCTTTATCTGTTAAGGTTTGACTTGAAACAAGTTTGTTCCAAGGTGAATAAGAAATTTTGGGTAATTCTCGGTGTTTAAATGAAGTTCATACATGCATCTCTTCTCACAAAAATATACCATCTTCTTCACCTGAGGCAAACTCTTAAGCTTTGAGATCTACTCTTTATGCAGTATATGTAGTGAGAGCTCTAACAAAGGCCCCGAGGAAATTAATAAATCTATGCTGTAACAGTCTCAGTTCTCCAGAGTTGTCAGATTTATTAATAATTCAGCAAATCTGCTATCCAATACAGCATTATATAATTTGATTTTGTCAGTCAGAGAAACAGTCTTAAACATAGCAGCAAGGTGACAATTCTGACATGGAATTGTAAGTCAGGCATAACATCCACTAACTGTAAAAATGCCCTTCAAGGGTGAAAGATTAAAATATCCTACAAATAATATCTTTGCATCAAAATGGGAAGAGAAGAATTTTTCATTTTAAGGATCATCTTTCCCAGCAAGCAGTGGGTATAACTCCCCATAGGTAAGAATGCATAAGAAAGATCCTTTAGCTTTTTATTTTCAGAGATAAGGTCTCATTAAATGAATTTTACTCTAAACAGTTTATTGGCCAAAAGTTGTCTATTGCCAATTTTTCCTACGTGGGCAGAGTATCTGAGTTTTTCCACAGATTATATAGTGACAACATTACAGATCCAACAGACAATTTCAAGAAGTTACTTAAAAGAAATATAATCTCTCCTGAAATGTTTTTCCCTTCTACTGATCAAAAACCTAATCTACAATTGGAAATTTCATCAGACAAGCTGCCATGTATCTGTAGTACCTGTGATGGAAAAAGGAGGAGTTTCTCTCAATTTGGGCCACTGGTGACCATGAGACATTGAGTATGTAAACAACAGTTGTCTGCACCTAAGAAGCAACAACGATGGCTATCATTTCCAGAAGCTACTGATACATATTACTGATACATATGCCCAGATATAAAAGTGCTCATATAACCATCAGGAGAAACTGAGTCACGTCAGGCAGCAAATTCAAACTCTCAAAGGTTATGTCTACAATAACTGATGTTATTCCAAAATAGCATAGTCTGTGTCTACACTACAAGCAGTTATTTTGACATAATGTCAAAATAATGTCGAGCTGGAGGACTTCTTACTCCGATTCCTGTAACCCTCATTTTACAAGGAGTAAGGGAAGTCAAAGGAAGAGTGCTCTTCCTTGGTCTTCCTGCTTCATAGACAGTGCCAAAAGCTGAAATAAGCTATTTCAACTTAAGCTACACAACTGACATAGCTCAAGGGAAGTTATAAGGAAGTTCTTATGGTTTTTCTCCCTTTGCCTGTCTTTCCTCTTCCTTTTCTCTGACCCTGTGGGTTTTATCTTTTGAGCTCTCTTGGTATATCCGCACTACTACTATTTAGAAATAACTATTTTGAAATAAGCATTATTCCTCATGGAAAGCAGGAGTTATTATTTTGAAATAACCAGCCTGTTATTTCGAAATAATGGGCGTGGTAGCGTGAACACTTCACCTGTTATTTCGAAAAAGTTGTGTAGGCCAGGGCATAGTGTCACTTCCAACTGCCATGGAACCTTCCAACTCCAATTTTCCATTCCTCATCCTGTTAAAGGACCATCACTCTCTTGGGCTGTGTCCAGACTCGAGGGCTTTTTCGGAAAAAGTAGCCTTTTTTCGAAAAAACTTCACCTGCGCCTAGACTACAGCCGCGTCCTTTCAAAATTACGTCGAAAGATGCAGCTTTTCTTTCGATGGCGGAAAACCTCATTTCACGAGGAAGAACGCCTTTTTTCGAAAGTGCTCTTTCGAAAAAAGGCGTTCTTGAATGCAAACAGGGCTTTTTAGAAAGAGAGCATCCAGACTGCCTGGGTGCTCTGTTTCGAAAAAGCGGCTTGCTTTTTCGAAAGTACTGCTTGCAGTCTAGACGCTCTTTTTCGAAAGAGGCTTTTTTGAAAGTACCTTTCGAAAAAGCCTCTTTAGAAAGAGCCTTGCAGTCTAGACGTAGCCATTCTGTTTGCACATTATAGAAGTTAGAGATGGAAGAGACCACTTACATCTACTCATCTATCTTCCTGCCTATGAAAAAAAAATACCCTACTAGCAGATGTACACGGCATTGCTCGGGTCTATAACTGAAAGAAGTTTGTTTGTTTGTTTGTTTGTCAAAAAAATAACAAATATACATGTGTTATTTCAATTATTGTATTTTTCAAAAATGAAAGAAAATGAAGGCTGGAGTGAGAATTCAGGGCTGAGGAAGGGCAGTGGGTAGGGAGGTGTGGGGGGGCTCAGAGCAGGGGGAGGGGGTGCTGAAAGCAAGGCAGGTGGGAGGTTCAGGATTCAGGACAGGGGGTTGGAAGGTGCTGGGGGCTTACCAGAGCCACACGTGCGGCCAGGATGGTGCTGTTCCGGCAGTGACTCCTCCCATGGGGCCAGGGCAGCACTCCCCTGCCAGCAGGCCCCCTCCAGCTGCCCCCCTGCCATAGCCTGCAGGCTGTCTAGGGGTACCAGACTCTGGAGGTTGCCACCCCCTCCAGTGGTCCCCCTGCAGCTTGAAGTTATCTGGGGGAGGCAAGTCTCTGGGGGATGCTCCCTCCTGCAGCAACCCTCTGTGGCCTGCATGCTGTCGAGGGGGGAGGCAGAGGTTCCAGTGGCTACCCCTCTCAACAATCCTTCCCTGCTGCCTGTATGCTATTGGAGGGGTGCTGAAGCTCTGGGGACTGCCCCAGCCCCCAGCAGGCTCCCCCAGCCCCATGGCATTCAGGCTCCCCTCTGCAGCTGGCCCCCCACAGCCTGCAGGCTGTTTGGAGAGTTAGGCTCCAGGGGCTTTCCCACCTCTAGCTGCCCCTCTTCTAGCACATGCAGGCTGTCAGTGGAGGGGCTAGGCTCTGGGGGATGCCCCCTCCTCCAGTGCATCCCCCATGCCCTGCAGGCTCTCCCCAGGGTGTGAGGCAGGCTCCAGGTTTGGGATAGGGGGGTTCCTTATCAGTCTGCTGGCAGGCAAGGTGTCAGAGTCCAAGCCCTGCTGGCCACTGTCTAGGTGCTGCAGCTGCCCCCAGTGGCCATTCTCAGTATCACATCCCTCCTCTTTCTCTGACCCTCCTTTTCGTGTTCCTCCCCTTTCTGTGCCTCTCCTTTTCGTGTTCCTCCTCTCTCTGCCCCCTCCCTTCTATGTTATGGGAAATAGTCCTATTTCTAGTACTTCCCATTTTCCAGGCACAACCAAACCCTGACCTTGGTTTAAGTTGGGGTAAAAGGAAGCTGCTTGCCAAATTTGGTGGTCCTTGCTCTCACAGTTTAGGAGGAGTTCTTGAACAGACACACAGACAGGTGCACTCTAAAATATATAGAGAGAGATGATTGGACATTTACTAGTGCTTTGTCCACTAATTTTAAAATGCCCCATATCTAAAATCTTCCATCACTTCCCTTGTGAGATTATTCCACTGCCTAATAAGTTTCATTGTCAGTGTTGTTCCTGGTATTCAGCCTATATTTACACTTTCTAAATTTCATCCCATAACCCCTATTTAACCACACCCACTAAATAACTCCTCTTCCTTTTGTGAAGATCTATGCCTTTTAGTTATTTCAATTCTGTAATTTTACAATCAATACCTAATTTATAACAGTTACTAACAGTAAAAACAATAAGTGGCACTTTAGAGACTAACAGATCTGTTAGTCTATGTCTACACTACGAGTTTTCTTGGCAAAAAATATGCAAATGAGGGACTCATTTGCATGAGTCGTGATCTCATTTCCATATTTTCTGCGGATTCGTTTTTGCGCTGGGGTTTTTGTGCAAAAACAAGCAGTGTGGACATTTTCTTTTTGTGCAAAAAGCCCTTTTCCCACAAGATCCTTATGCCCCAACAAAGGAGGTATACCAATCTTGCAGAAAAAGGGATTTTTTTCATTTGCATATTTTTGCCGAGAAAACTCTTAGTATAGTCGTAGCCTTAGGGCATAAGCTTTAATGGGTAAAACCCACTTGTTTTACCCACGAAAGTTTATGCTCTCATAAATCTGTTAAGGTACATCTACACTGCACCGAAGTTAGAAATAAGATAAGCAATTTGAGCTATGCAAATTGCGTATCTTATTTTGAAATAGTTTATTCCATACTTTAGACAGCACTAAATGGAATGAGGTTTACAGGGACATCGGAATAGTGAGCCTGTTATATTTCAAAATAATGGGTTTGCTGTGAAGACACGGGATAGCTATTTCAGGATACTCTGGTACCTCAAAATAGTGCTGTAGTGTAGACATAGCCTTAGTCTCTAAGGTGCCACAGGACTTCTCATTGTTTTTGCAGACACAGCCCATCTGACACAGTTACTAACAGTGATCACTCATGCAAACACATGTTCCTAAACATTACACAAAAAGCTTGCTACTCTTAGCTATCTGTTGCTCTACCTTACTCACCCACATCTGTATAAAACAAGTATGAAAACTACATCAAGCCTTTATTGATGGGTAAAAATTGTGAATGTACAACCCATAATTACGGTCAGTCCTCAAGAATGCCTAAAGCCACAATTATTATAATAAAAATAAAGTATTTTTCTATTTGAGTAAGGATTTGGAGGAAGGGGCAGAAGAGGGCTAGCATGGCACTGAAGAACAGTAATACTCATGGAGACTAGGGAACTGGACTCCACACCAGGGCTTGGGACAATTAGATGTCATATAAGTTAGGGTACGTCTAGACTACAGGCTTCTGTCGACAGAAGTTTTGTCGACAGATACTGTCAACAAAACTTCTGTCGACAAAGAGCGTCTAGACTACATTGAGTTCTGTCGACAAAGCAAGCTGCAAGTTGGTAGTGTAGATGCAAAGGACAGTTTACATGCAATAACACCTTCTGTCGACAGAAACTCTGTCGACAGAAGGCGTTATGCCTTGTAAAATGAGGTTTACCAGCGTCGACAAAACTGCTGAGTTCTGTCGACGTTATGTCGACAGAACTCAGCGGTAGTGTGGACGCAGGTATAGTTTTGTCGACAAAAGTCCACTTTTGTCGACAAAACCCTGTAGTCTAGACACACCCTAAGAGGCTCCACTGCTTAACCCTACATCCAGTCTGGCTTCCCAGCTCCACTGCTAAGTTCTATGCAGCTCCTCCAGGACCTCACTCAGGTTCATTCTTTAGTCCACACTCCTTTACTGATCTAGACAACAAACTCAGTGGCAAATAAAGGGAAATAAATATTTTAAAACATCAGCTCATGTAAGGATAGAGGTGTGTGCTGAAGGATAAAAGACAGTGGTCAGCAAGTTAGCAGTGCTCCAACCTTTCTTTCATCTTGCCTCCTACACTTTTGTCAGCCTCCCTTATAACAATAGTTAATAGATCTGCCATAGTCCAATATATCTTCTTAGTTCCATCAACCCCAGGATCCCCTGGAATTAATATAAGATGTTAGCAGAAACATCTGCTTCTGGACCACATATACAAGACCTGGGTTTCAGAAAACTTGGATTTCTAGTTTTTCACTCTCTTGGATCTTTGTAACTACTAGCAGCCAAAAGAGAGTAGAAAAAAGGGAAGTCCAAGTTAGAGACTGGAAGCTTGCTGCTCTGTTAGGGTATGTCTACACTACCACCCTAGTACAAACTAGGGTGGTAATGTAGGCAACCGGAGTTGCAAATGAAGCCCAGGATTTGAATTTCCCGGGCTTCATTTGCATAAAGCCGGGCGCCGCCATTTTTAAATGTCTGCTAGTGCGGACTCCGTGCCCTGCGGCTACACGCGGCACGGACTAGGTAGTTCGGACTAGGCTTCCGTGAAATGAGGAGTAATGGTACTTCAGACTAGGAAGCCTAGTCCGAACTACTTAGTCCATGCCGCGTGTAGTCACGCGGCACGGAGTCCGCACTAGCAGACATTTAAAAATGGCGGCGCCCGGCTTTATGCAAATGAAGCCTGGGAAATTCAAATCCCGGGCTTCATTTGCAACTCTGGTTGCCTACATTACCACCCTAGTTCGAACTAGGGTGGTAGTGTAGACATACCCTTACAGAAGCAGCTGACCAATGGAACAACTGGAAACCGGAAGAAGTTGATAGATATGACCTGCTCCTATCACCTTTTGTTAGAAGAAACTGACAAGGCATAAAGACTCTCCTTATGGGTTAAAGCGAAGTTCCTGGCCTAGCATATAGATAATCTAGGGCTAAACTATAAAAGCCCAGGAAAGCAGTTGCAGGTGTGGCTATCCAGAGAGAAGATTGCATCCTCTTCCTCCCAGTTTGCTGAAAGTTATAAATGCTGCTGCTGCTTATGATCAAGGGTTCTGGGTTTCTTTGGTTTTATTTTCTGCTCATAAAGGCAGCCCTGAGGATTGGGGCTTTATTCTACCTTCTTGGGACCTGTATCTGCCAACTAGTTTACAGAGACCAATTCAGTTATGAGGGGAAAAAAATCTTTTTGGCTACATCTACATTGCAGGCTTATTGCGCAAGAATAGTTTTGCGCAAGAGTTCTTGTGCTAATGGTCTTCCACAAGAGCGTGTCCACACTGCCATGTGTTTTTGTGGAAGAGATGTGCTTTTGCACAAGAGCGTCCACAGCAGTGTGGATGCTCTCTTGTGCAAGAAAGCTGTGATGGCCATTTTAGCCATAGGAGTTTCTTGCACAAGAAAATCATGTGGCCTGTCTACACTGCCTTCTTCTGGAAGAGAGCTTGCGCAAGAGGGCTTATTCTTCGTGGGGAGAGGAATAACTCTTCCGGAAGAAGCCCTGTTTTCCGATGCTGTACTGTAATTTACTTGCGCAAGAATGCGCGTGCAGTGTATATACCTGGCAAGTTTTTGTGCAAGAACAGCTGTTCTTGCTCAAGAAGCCTGCGGTGTAGACGTAGCCTTTGTGTTTAGCTTTAAAATTAGCCTCTGTCATTTTATATATAGAAAGAGAGAGGGCAGAGAGAGAGCGAATTTCACCAACTGAATTTGGGGTTTAGGATAATGGATACTAAAGTGAAACTTCAAAGTTGTTGCAAACTGTCTTTAAATGATATCAGAGCAAGGGAGTTTCTCCACACTCCAGCATATAGTTTTGTTTTCCCAACTACTGCTCTTTCTAGGATAACTTATTATGACCTCACACTTCAAGCCTTAGATACAGCAGTTTAATTCCCAAGGAGCTAATGCCAGTTTTGCTCTATTGATTAGATGGCAGATGTGCAGCAGGAGCAACGTGGACACTATGTATTCCATCCGCTTGGCTGACCATGTAACTTTCATGATGTGATTAGCAGCCTGAAACTATAGATCTACTTTTAACTCTGCGTCTTTCAGTTTGGAGAATAATACACAGGATGATACTGCCAACATTCTAAGAATTTAGTTGTTGTTTCTGTGAAGAGGTATGAAGCACTGCTGCCTAAACAGTCTGGCTTCGGGCTAGCCATTGCCTCAGTTTCCCCTCATTCAGGTTAAAGCTCCCAGCCAGGACTCATTGCCCCCACAAAGTCTCTGTTCAGGTACAGATTTAATCTTCAAACATAAAACTTAAGGAAAACATCAAAAATAAGACCAGTTCCTTTGCCAACCCTGGACTACAGCTCCGAGAAGCTTTTCTACTTGCCTTTAGGAGTACCAAAAGAAATATGTAATTGCAAGGACCTCACTCTCTCAACCTTTTGCAGAAAACACCTGACCCCTTCTCAGTGGTGTCTGATAACTGAACAGGGCTGGCTGACCCCAGACCTCCTGAATCTTAAAAGGGTCGATTCACATGGTTACACTGTGTCTTTGAATGATTTTTTTCCCAGTTCTATGCCATCAGGGCTGAAGGATGGTTAGCACTGCTGAATTTTTCCTTGAGTTTTGAGCGTCAAAACATCTACAGTTCACAGTTTAATTTATCTGAAGCCACAACTTTCACTTTGTTTGACACTAAGTCATAAATCATCCAAAATCAGCTGGAAATTAGGCTGATTCTTACCAGCTTTAAAGTTGGACTGAGTTTAGAGTTTGAAACTGCACATGGTTTCAGCCTTCATAATGAAACTTTTGCACACTTCTCTTGGTCAATAAAACACAATGAGAAATGTGGGGACGCTAACTTCTTCCTACCACAAATTGAGTCACAGTCCTATAGGCCTGGCTTGACATGAGTAATTGGAATGGGTGAGGTTTTATTTCTTGGGAAACAGGATTAGAGAGGTAAACGAATTAGCAGGCTGAAAACATCTGCACTAGTTCAGATAAAGGGAAATAGCCAGAGAGCCAATAACAATGAGCAAGATAACAATAGATAAAATAAATAATAAGGTAAAAAGTAAGTCATACCTGGACAGTGTATGAACAAAGCATGATGTACAGGAATTGGTTCTGACAAAGTAACCAAGCCAATTCCAAAACATAAAATGCACTGAACAGTGAATGTAATATAATCGTAAGTATATAAATGATGGAGGTTTGCATGTAACTTTGGTAAGATAGTATATGCTATAGAATCATAGAGCTGGAAGAGATCTCAGAAGGTCATCAAGTCCAGCCCCCTTCCCAAGGCAGGACCAATCCCAACTAAATCAAACCAGCCACTCCGTACTTGAATCTAATCAACTTAGCCTAGTTTTGCTGCATGCCAGATTTTTAAAAAACTAAGTAACAAAACCAAAGTTCTTAAAGGAAAACACAAGTAAATAAGGTCTCAATGGCTATTCCCATCAATCTCAATCACTGAGAGCCAGATTGAGGCTTTTGGTTCTGCCCTGGAGAAGAGACAACTTATGCTGTGTCACACTCCCAACAGCATTGGGAAGGAATTCTGACAGACTTGGACTTGCTCTATGCTTAAATTTTAGATCAACGTAGTCACATCAGTTAAGAGATGCAAAAAAAATCCACACATCACTATAGCTGTGTTGACCTTACTCGTAGGAAGATGCAGCTTTGGCTGTAGCTACCATAGTTTGAGGAGATGGTGTTCCTGCAGAGACTGAAGAACCCATTGCATTTATGCTACAAGGCTAGGCTGGCATAACTATGCAAGAGTAATGATGCCATTAGTATCCAAAGTGTAGCCATGCCCTTGGACAATGAGCATCCAAATTCCTCCCCTGCTTCTTCCTTGCTTGAAGGAGGAGAGCAGTTTACCCTTTGCCCAGTCAGCACAATTGGCTAATGCGTCTACTTCTTGATCACCAGCATTAGGCGAGCATCAGGCGCACAGCTCTCATTCCTGGTCTCCTCTCCCGACACACACTGCCCCAGAGTCACAATCTGGGAGATGTCTATAAGACTGCAAAGAATAGTTTGGGGTCCTTACTTTTCTGGACAGTGACAAAGAACAAAGGTACAAATGAGACCTCAGTGACTGACGGGTCCATTGCTAAGCCTAATTATCCAACAGAATAAGGCAAATGACTTGGGGCACCCCCTTTATTATTAATATTTCACAACTGAAACAAGATAATCAGCCTGCAGAATGAGTGTGCAGAGGAAGAACATTTGGATGCTTTGTGTTCTCCCAGGCTATGTCTATACTGGCACGATCTTGTGCCAGAAATATGCAAATGAGGCTAAGCGTGGAATATCGCTGAGCCTCATTTGCATATCGAATGAGCCGCCATTTTGCGGAAGAGGCTCTTGCGCAAAAAGGAGAGTCTACACTGCCCCTTCTTGCGCAAGAAAAACCCTCTTGCGCAATGCCATTATTCCTGAAAATAATCAGCGTAACTGCATTGTGCAAGAGGGTTTTTCTTGGGCAAGAAGGGGCAGTGTAGACGCTCCTTCTTAGGTAAGAGCCTCTTCTGCAAAAATGGCGGCTCATTAGGTATGCAAATGAGGCTCCGTGATATTCCACGCTTAGCCTCATTTGCATATTTCTGGTGCAAGATCGTGCCAGTGTAGACATAGCCCCACTGTGGCCCCAGGGCCCGAGGAGCTCTGTACCCCTACCAATTACAGGAAAGCTCATGCCTCTGCTTACCCCCCTTGTGCATGCATTGCGCCTACAAAATTGTCATAACTGAAACCAAGACCCAGTCTTGAGTATTGATTTTGCTCTCACCCCATGGTGATGTGCTGAAACCTCCTGTATCCTACTCTCACCACTGCTTTTTATGAGCATTTATTTATTTGTATTAACAGTGCATCTACGATGCTGTGGCAGGGTCTCCCGGGCAGCAGGGTGGCCTAGTGGTTAGGTCCCAGTGTTAGTTGGGGGCCCAAGGTGTAGGACTTCCGGCTGCTTAACAGAGTCTGTTCCTTCAGTTTGGGGCATGGCCCCAAGAGTCCAATTTCCCCCTCCTCAGTGGGGTTTTCCTTCTGGTTCTCCCCCTTTGTGCTAGAGGGAAGGGTTGGAGGCTTACATCCTCCTGCAGCCAACCCAGCAGATACCTCTGACTCAGGTCCAGCAGATGGCAGAACCAGCTCCTGCCTCTTTACTGGTCAGCCCCAACTGAGCTAGTTTCCCTCCTTTTATTCTCCCTCCAGGCCTGGCATTGGCGACAGGCAAAACGGGGCAGGGCTAATTGGGCAAAAAGGCCTTCTTTAGCCCCTGCACTGCCAGGCCCTCCTCTCACTCCCTCACACATGCATATGCATATCCCAATGACCCTGTTGTGCTACGTGCTGTACAAACACAGAAGAGATGGTTTCTGCCCCAAAGAGCTTGCAATCTAAATATAGCCGAAGAGAGAAAAGATGGCTATGGAATAGAAAGGGAAGTACAATGAAACAACATTGGTGAGCATGATAGGCAGAGCTCTCAGCACACCAGTGGCCTACATATAGTCTTTATATAATAATCCTAAATGCTTCCAATAATAGTGCCACTACTGCAGTTTCTTTTGTAAGGATGAACAAGCTATTTGGTTAATCTAAGAATTGACACAAATCTTGACTTCTAAATGAATCATTTGCAAACAAATATATTTTAATTCAGCAGCTTTTTTCATCCTTATGGAATGTGTATTAACAATGGTTTTCTCCTAGCATTTATTGTTATATGAATCCCATTTTTTACTTGATGGATTGACTATGGATATTTAAACTTTGAAATGTGTTGATGAGTTACAATTGGTCAGATAAGTCACATCATTATATTGTTTCTGTTTCCTGAATGGATGGATGTTCTCTCACACCTCAGGGCTGAACATTTCCATATCTTAATGTAAAATGACTTCAAAATTCACATTCTGTGAACATTTGTTGCAGAAGAACTAGATCACTCTCAACTGTTTGTAGAAAATAATTACTGCAATAGTGCAAATATGGCCACAGAATTCACTTGACAGCTCATGCAGACTTATTTTTCATTATTGATCCAACTCTACCCAAAAGGATCAAGAACTTTTCTGTTTGTTTCTTTTCTTTGAATTTTCCATTTTTACAGGACTCTGTACTTCCTGTTTTCAGCTTGCATTCAGGCAGAATTATTCAAATGCCAGAAAAAGATTCCTTACTGGATTTCTCATCTGACCAGAAGTAGGAGGTAGGTAATTCTTGTTAGAATACTAAATGTTCCTGAATTTTACTCAAAGACTCAATCCAGGATTAGCCTTTGACATTTCCAGCTCTGCCCTTCACTGGGTTTATGTGCATTCAAAATTACTGCTTGTTCTTTTTCAAACTTGTTCTATAATATCTAATTCAAATGTTTCATTTTTTCTGGATAATCAGTTCTTCTGAATGATTGTTTTCTCTCCCTATTACCTCTGGGCATGTCTTGACTACATCCCTCTGTCAAAAGAGGGATGTAAATGAGCTCGATCGAAAGTGCAAATGAAGTGCAGATTTAAATATCCCGTGCTTCATTTGCATATTTGCGTCTGATCGCTGTTTCGAAAAAGAGTATTTCGAAAGTGAAACTGCAGTCTAAAAACAAGAAAAAAACCTTTTTCAAAAGAACCCATACTCCTGAAAAAATGAGGGAAGAGGCCACACAGCTCCAAACCTACACACACATGTGTGGAAACAGTGGGAAGGGAGAAGGCTGTGTGGCCCGAGCTGGCCCACGCCTCCCCACCTCCGGGAATGCTAGTGAAGTATAAATCAGCATAGGTCCTTTGACTTCCAAGGATCTCTGCTGATGTAAGTCTAGTCCTTTCAAAATGTAAGAAGATAACTCAATTATCTTTCGGCAGAATCGATTTTTTGCTCCAATAAATCATGGCTGCCAGAAACTGCCTTATGTCTGGGTTATTGTTGCTATTAAAAACCACATGAAATTAATTGCTTTAGTCACAAATCTGTATCAGAATCTATTCATGTGTATTCCTGTACAGAGTCCCATTGACTATCCACAGAAGGGGCATGGCTAAAACATCTGAGGAATGCACTGAAGCCCCAGCTTACAGCTCCCCTCCCTGGCTGAACTCTTGAGAGATCAAGCACGTAAGCACCCTGCGACACCTCAGGGGGAAGCAGAGCTGAATTGCTTTGCTCCCCACTTCCCCACTAACCCACCCCAGGCTACATCGTTCAGGAGAAGGGGCTTGGGGAAAGAGGAGGGGACAGGGTGAAAAGAGGCAGGACAGGGGTGGTTCCTGGAGTGGAGGGGTGGTTATCCCTCTCCTCCCACAGTGGCATGGGGAGGATTCCTGTGGGGGGGATAACATGACCAGTGCCCCCCACCTGCATTATTTGTAACCAGTTTAAGTATTTACCTATTTTGATGGCTTATGTGAAGCTAAAGTGGTACATGAGTGCAGTGGTCTGGACTAGATGAAGTCTCAAGTGCTAATGAGATAAATTCAGTCAGGGTGGATTGATTGATTGACATCTTTAAGGACTCTTTGGGACTGGTCCTCCACATGGTGATGGAATACCTCTATCTTCACATATATGTATGTGAACACGTGAGTGCTAACAGGGAGTTTAGAGAGGGAGTTCTCCAGGTAAAGGAGAAGCAGATACAGGACTCTTGAGGAAAGTGTGTGTTGTGTTTGGGGCTTTCTTGCTGTGTGCTGAGCTTATGTTTGTTGGTGTGTGGTGGTGGTTTTTTGTTTTTTGTTTGTTTTGTTTTGTTTGAGTGAGGCTTTAGAGAGGGAGTTCTCCAGGTAGAGGAGAAGCAGATACAGGACTCTTGAGGGAAGTGTGTGTTGTGTTTGGGGCTTTCTTGCTGTGTGCTGTGCTTGTGTTTGTGAGTGAGGGTTGGTGTGTGTTCTTTTTTTTGTTTGTTTGTTTGTTTTTGTTTTGTTTGTTTCCCCTATGTCTGTGAGTGAGGGTTTCCCCCCCCTTCCCCTTGGCCCTCCTCCTCCCCTTGATGGAGTTTGTGCTGTGACTGGCTATGATTGGTAGGTGCTGTGATTGGCAGGTGGAAACTGTTGACTTCTAATTAAAGTTTGAATTCTAGAAGCCTCTGCTGATTGGCTGATCCTTGGTAGGGGGAGGGGCTTTCAGGCACTCCAGGGCTTTATAAGGCAGTGGGCAAGCGACCAAGGAGCTTGCGAACAGGTGAGTGCTAACAGGGAGTTTAGAGAGGGAGTTGGGAAGGGCGTGAGGTTCTCTTGCCTTTCTTTTTAAATCCCTTCTCCAGGACAGCAGCGATGGATGGCGATGGGTCTGTTGTTGTTACCTGCACAGCGTGTGCCATGTTTGTCTTCCTCTCGGAAGAAAGAATGGATTTCATCTGCACGAAGTGCAAGCTGGTTGACATTTTGGAAGAAAAAATTAGAGGACTGGAGGCCCAAGTGTCGACCCTACGCTCAATCAGAGAGGATGAAGACTTCCTCGATAGAAGGCAGCGTTTAATCCTTCAAGCACGGCAGGCAGAGGAGCCAGAGAGGGCAGTACGTGCCCAAGAAGAGAACTGGCAGCATGTAACTTCTAGAAGAGGAAAAAGGCCAACACGGGAATCCCCCAATGCTATAGAGGTAAGTAATCGCTTTCAAGCTCTCTCCACAGGCTCTGCAGTGCTGAAAGCTCTGGAAGGGACCTCACAAGGAAGAAACCAGAAGGAAACATCTACTGGAAGGCATTGGATGCGTAGTCCTAAGGATAGGGGTTCCATGGCCACCACCCCCAAAAGAAAACGATGGGTGGTGGTGGTCGGGGACTCACTCCTAAGAGGGACTGAGCCATCCCTCTGCCGTCCGGACCTGGAATCTCAAGAGGTGTGCTGCTTACCGGGAGCTCGCATTCAGGATGTCACTGAGAGGCTTACCAAACTGATCAAACCTTCACATCGCTACCCCTTCCTGCTTCTCCACGTGGGAACTAATGATACGGCCAAGAATGACCTTGAGTGGGTTACTGCGGATTATGTAGCGCTGGAAAGAAGGATCCAAGAATTCGGAGCGCAAGTGGTATTCTCGTCCATCCTCCCCGTTGAAGGGAAAGGACTGGGCAGCGATCGTCGAATTGAGGATGTAAATGCGTGGTTGCACAGGTGGTGTTGCAGAGAGGGCTTTGGTTTCTTCGACCATGGGAATCTGTTCCGGGCACAAGGATTGTTAGGAAGAGATGGGATCCACCTAACGAAGAGAAGAAGGAGCATCTTCGCGGGCAGGCTTGCAAACCTAGTGAGGAGGGCTTTAAACTAGGTTCATCGGGGGACAGTGACCAATACCCTGAGGGGAGTGGAAAAGTCGGATACCGGAAAGAAATTCAGAGAGGAAGGAGCAAGAAAGGAGGACCCCTGTTTCGAATGGAGAAGATAGGACAATCGACTGGTTACCTGAAGTGTTTGTACACTAATGCAAGAAGCCTGGGCAACAAACAGAAAGAACTGGAGGCCCTGGCCCAGATCTGTTGTAAAGCAGGCTTTTTCTGTCCATAGCCTTCGCGTATAGCCCATCCTGCCACACAAGGCCCCTCACACAAAACCCAGATACTCAGAGGAGCATGGGCAGCACAATGCAGTTTTGTGAATGGAATTTAATCTCATAGGCATTCTGGGACTCACAGGCGCCAAAAAAATAGGGAGGTGAGCATGACTAGATAGTGCTTACAGATAAGCCTCATTTGACCGTTGCTTGACCAGTCTTAGGGGCAAGGGAAAAAGTAAACATAGGGTAATAAAACATAATTGTCTAACACTAACTATGCCCCATCTGGTCCTGTCCACGAGGGGATCACGCATACATCACGAAAATTTCTATAGGGCAGTATTGTCATACTACCTCATCACTAGCCTATCAGGCCCTGCCAAATGCAGACCCTAGCATGGCAACAGACACCGAATTTTTGTATAAAAGACCCTCTACCCCTTTGTTCGACGGAGGTTCCGTGTATTGAGGGCACGTGTCT
The DNA here is from genome assembly GCF_049634645.1 of Pelodiscus sinensis. Lineage (NCBI taxonomy): Eukaryota > Metazoa > Chordata > Testudines > Trionychidae > Pelodiscus > Pelodiscus sinensis. The sequence goes on from NC_134719.1 coordinate 45,932,667, forward strand.
TTTTTTTGCCCGGCTAAAGGATTGATCACCCTGAGGCTGCCTCTCCACCCTTCGAATCAAACATAGGGGTGCACGAGTCCTGAGTATGCTCCGAGTTCTAGTGTGTCTTTATGTTGTTATCGTTTCTGGATTTGTAAGTATTGCTTAAATTTATTAATTGATGGTTTAGTTAATAGTTAAGCTGTATTAATTATATCCTATAATCCTGTGAAGTATAAGTAAGTCATATTAATTGTATTGTATAGATAGTGTGATTTTGTGCTATGTGAAAGGGTTAAGCTTTAGCCCAGGTATTAGTGTTAGAAGAAAAATCTTTGAGTTGTCAACTTGTAACAGTAAAAAATCAATGACTAACTCCACCAGCTGTCCTAAAGTGACATTGGAGGGATTGGCTGTGGGTGGTTCTTTTATTATCATTATTTTGGCTTTGTTTTTTGTATTTTTCATTTGTATGCTACGTTGTCTTAGGCGAATTAGGGATAGTGATTTGATATAAGTGAATTGTAATCAAAGAATTGTAATCAGTTGGGTATAATTGTGCCCAAACTTTTCTACGCTGTAAAAGTACTAAGCAATTGCTAGTTTAAACACCTACTTGTTAATTGCTGGTTTTGACCACTTAATAAATATCATTTGTTTCACCATCATCCAGTAGTTTTCACTGGGTAGTCGGCTTTAACCCTTGAGGCTCCCATCACATCACCGAACCAAGGTGTAACAAGATCAAGAAATATGATTTAATTGGGATAACAGAGACTTGGTGGGATGGCTCGCATGACTGGAGCGCTGTCATGGATGGGTATAGACTGTTCAGGAACAACAGACAGGGGAGAAAAGGAGGAGGAGTTGCACTATATGTAAGAGAGCACTACGATTGCTCTGAACTCCAGTATAAAGAGGGAGAAAAACCTGTTGAAAGTCTATGGGTTAAGTTTAAAGGAGTAAACAACAGCAGTGATGTTGTGGCTGGTGTCTGCTACAGGCCACCGAATCAGGTGGATGAGGTAGATGAGGCTTTCTTCGGACAACTGAGCGAAGCTTCCAGATCGCAGGTCCTGGTTCTCGTGGGGGACTTTAATCACCCTGACATCTGTTGGGAAACCAATACGGCAGTACACAGGCAATCCAGGAAGTTTTTGGAGAATGTTGGGAATAACTTCTTGACACAAGTGCTGAAGGATCCGACCAGGGGCCGTTCGCAGCTTGACCTTCTGCTCACAAACAGGGGGGAACTAATAGGGGAAGTGGAGGTGGGTGACAACCTGGGAAGCAGTGATCATGAGATGGTAGATTTCAGGATCCTGACCAAAGGAAGAAAAGAGAGTAGTAAAGTACACACCTTGGACTTCAAAAAAGCAGATTTTGACTCTCTCAGAGATCTGATGGGCAGAATCCCCTGGGATGCTAACATGAAGGGGAAAGGAATCCAGGACAGCTGGCGGTATTTTAAAGAAGCCTTATTGAAGGCACAGAAAGAAACCATCCCGACGCGTAGCAAGAGAGGCAAACATGGTAGGAGACCGGATTGGCTTACAGGGGAAATCCTTGGTGAACTTAAGCACAAAAAGGAAGCTTACAAAAAGTGGAAACTTGGACAAATGACCAGGGAGGAGTTTAAAGGTATAGCTCGAGAATGCCGGGGGGTTATCAGGAAGGCGAAAGCGCAAATGGAATTGCGACTGGCTAAGGATGTGAAGGATAACAAGAAAGGTTTCTACAGGCATATTAACAAGAAGAAGGTGATCAGAGAGGGTGTGCGGCCCCTAATGGATGAAGGAGGTAACCAAGTGACAGATGATGTAGGGAAAGCTGAAGTACTCTATGCTTTCTTTGCCTCTGTATTCACGGACAAGGTCGGCTCCTGGACTTCTGCGCCAAGTGACGCAAGATGGGATGAAGATGGACAGCCCGTGGTGGGTAAAGAACAGGTTAGGAACTATTTAGAAAAGCTAAACGTACATAAATCCATGGGTCCTGACTTAGTGCATCCGAGGGTACTGAGGGAGTTGGCAAATGTCATTGTGGAGCCTTTGGCTATTATCTTTGAAAAGTTGTGGAGATCGGGAGAAATCCCGGATGACTGGAAAAAGGCAAATGTAGTGCCAATCTTCAAAAAAAGGGAAGAAGGATGATCCAGGGAACTATAGGCCGGTCAGTCTTACCTCGGTTCCTGGAAAAATCATGGAGGGGATCCTTAAGGAATCCATTTTGAGGCACTTGGATGTGAGAAAAGTGATTAGGAATAGTCAGCATGGATTCACAAAGGGCAAGTCATGCCTGACCAATCTGATTAGCTTCTATGATGAGGTAACTGGCTCGGTGGACATGGGAAAGTCAGTGGATGTTATATACCTTGACTTTAGCAAGGCTTTTGATACGGTCTCCCACAATATTCTTGCCAGCAAGTTAAGGGAATGTGGATTGGATAAATGGACGGTAAGATAGATAGAAAGATGGCTAAAAGGCCGGGCCCAGCGGGTAGTGATCAACGGCTCGATGTCAGGATGGCACTCGGTTTCTAGTGGAGTGCCCCAAGGTTCGGTTCTAGGACCGGTTTTGTTCAATATCTTTATTAATGACCTGGATGAGGGGATGGATTGCACCCTCAGCAAGTTTGCGGAGGACACTAAGCTGGGGGGAGAGGTAGATATGCTTAAGGGGAGGGTCCAGAATGACTTAGACAAATTGGAGGATTGGGCCACAAGAAATCCGATTAGGTTCAACAAGGACAAGTGTAGAGTCCTGCACTTGGGACGGAAGAATCCGAAGCATAGTTACAAGCTGGGGACCAACCAGTTAAGTAGTAGTTCTGAAGAAAGGGACCTGGGGGTTACAGTGGATGAGAAGCTGGATATGAGTCAACAGTGTGCCCTTGTAGCCAAGAAAGCTAATGGCATATTAGGTTGCATTAAGAGGAGCATTGCCAGCAGATCCAGAGATGTCATTATTCCCCTTTTTTCGGCTTTGGTGAGGCCACATCTGGAGTATTGTGTCCAGTTCTGGGCCCCTCACTACAAAAAGGATGTGGATGCATTGGAGAGGGTCCAGCGGAGGGCAACCAAAATGATTAGGGGGCTGGAGCATATGACTTATGAGGAGAGGCTGAGGGAGTTGGGTCTGTTTAGTCTGCAGAAGCGAAGAGTAAGGGGGGATTTGATAGCAGCCTTCAACTTCCTGAAGGGAGGTTCCAAAGAGGATGGAGAGAGGCTGTTCTCAGTAGTGACAGATGGCAGAACAAAGAGCAATGGTCTCAAGTTTTCGTGGGAGAGGTCCAGGTTGGATATTAGGAAAAACTATTTCACTAGGAGGGTGGTGAAGCACTGGAATGGGTTACCTAGGAAAGTAGTGGAGTCTGAGGAAGTGGGTCTGGCCCACGAAAGCTCATCATCTAATAAACCATCTTGTTAGTCTTTAAAGTGCTACATTGTCCTGCATTTTGCTTCAACTACCCCAGACTAACACGGCTACATTTCTATCTCCATCCCTAGAGGTGTTTAAGTCTCGGCTTGACAAAGCCCTGGCCGGGTTGATTTAGTTTGGAGTGGTCCTGCCTAGAGCAGGGGGCTGGACTTGATGACCTTCTGAGGTCTCTTCCAGTTCTATGGTTCTATGATTCTATGATTCTATCTATATACCTGCCAAATTGAAGTTTCCACTTCATGCATTTGACACAGTGGGTTCAAACCCACTGGTACTCTTTAAGGTGCCACAGGACCATTGTATTGGCTGAAAAAGTCTAACACGGCTTACTCTCTGAAACTTGTCTCCTGCTATGTTTCTGTACCTACCATAAGGAAGGCCCAACTCCTCCTGTAATACAAATAATTAAGAAGTCATTATGATCTTAGGAAGGAGATGGCAAATCACAGAATCTTAGAATTGGAAGGAACCTTGAGAGGTCATCAGTTCTAGTTACCTGCACTCACAAGACCAAGCACCATCTAGACCAGGGTTTCCCAACCTATGGGTCGCCATTACATTTCAAAAGGGTCGCTAAGTGTCTCCCCAGGTGGCTCTGCCTCCCCTCCTCCCCCCATTTTTTAATTGCTTTGGGTCACCAAGTCTTCCTGAATTGTCAGAATGAGTCCCCATCTGGAAAAGGTTGGGAACCGCCGATACAGACCATTCCTGGCAGGTGTTTGTCTACCTGGCTCTTAAAAATCTCCAATTATGGAGATTCCAAAGCCTCTCTAGGCAATTTATTCCAGCGTTTAACCACTCTGACAGGATATCTTTCCAAATGTTCAACCTAAACCTCTCTTACTGTAATTTAAGTCCATTGCTTCTTGTCCTATCCTCAGAGGTTAAGGAGAATATTTTTCTCCCTCCTCCTTCTAAAAACATTTTAAATACTTGAAAGCTGCTATCATATCCCCCCTGAGTCTTCTCTTTTCCAGACTAAACAAACCCAGTCCTTTCAGTCTTCCCTTATAGGTCATGTTTTCTAGATCTTTCATCATTTTTGTTGCTCTTCCCTAGACTTTTTCCAATTTGTCCACATCTTTTCTGAAATGTGGCATTAGAACTGGACATAATACTCCAGTTGAGGCCTAATCAGTGCAGAGTAGAGCAAAAGAATTACTTCTTGTGTCTTGCTTAAAAACACTCCTGTTAATATATCCCAGAATGATGTTTGCTTTTTTTGCAATGGTGTCACACTGACTCATATTTAGCTTGTGGTCCACTCTGACCCTTCGGGTATGTCTACACTACCCCGCTAGTTCGAACTAGCGGGGGTAATGTAGTCATCCGCAGTTGCAAATGAAGCCCGGGATTTGAATTTCCCGGGCTTCATTTGCATGAAGCCAGCCGGCGCCATTTTTAAATACCAGCTAGTTCGAACCCCGTGCTGCGCGGCTACATGCGGCACGGAGTAGCTAGTTCGGATTAGGCTTCCTAATCCAAACTAGCTGTACTCCTCGTTCCACGAGGCCTAATCCGAACTAGCTACTCCGTGCCGCGTGTAGCCGCGCAGCACGGGGTTCGAACTAGCTAGCATTTAAAAATGGCGCTGGCCGGCTTCATGCAAATGAAGCCTGGGAAATTCAAATCCCGGGCTTCATTTGCAACTGCGGATGACTACATTACCCCCGCTAGTTCAAACTAGCGGGGTAGTATAGACATACCCTTAGATCCCTTTCCACCGTACTTAGTCATTTTCCATTGTGCTCATAGTAAAATAACTGTTACCCTCCTAAAACTAAAATAAGATTCCAACCCTGATATTAGTGGAAGTATATAAATTTCAGTGGCAGTTTTGTCTGAATAAGAATAGGCAATCTTTCCATTGACTTCAATGGGCTCTGGATACAGCCCTGCAAGAGATTATCGTACAGTAACAATATGTGAAAAAATACTGTGCACATTTCCTAATATAATTAGAGTGTTTTTTATAGATGGCTAACAATATGCAGCCACAGTTAGCAAAAACAATCTTTTCCCCATGCTTGTTAAAAAATGTTTCATGTGCCAACAGCCTCCCCAAACAACTCACCACTGATCTCTTAACTTATGTGGAAGCTTAGAAATATCCATTTGAGTCATAGTTCTCAGTGCCAGTCATCTTTCCTGCCATTTGAATTCAGAGCCTCTGAGGGAATTAAAGCTAACACATTAGTTCCCAATTAAATCCAAAAGTGATATGAAATGTAACCAAATAGCTTCATAGAATTTCTTGGGATTTTGATAAGGAAGGAAAGGGTTATACAAATTAATGTTTCTCCTTTCAATTTATTGAAAGCCTCTTGAGTGTTCTGTTGACCCCCTTTAATTTCTTCAAGGAAACTCTCCTCCTATAAAATACATTGAGAACTGTATGCGGGCAGTTTGTAGTGATTTAGCAAGATTATAAAGAAATAATAATTACTATTGCAGACCTTTTTTCTTCAATTAGTATTTCTAATCACATTAGACATGTATTCAGAATCCAGAGAGGATGCCTGATCCCTACAGCTATCGTGAACCATTAACTTTAATTAAAATTTACAAGTCTAATGTTGTTACATCTGCTAAAAGCATTAACTTCCATGTTAATTACCAAAATGTTAATGTTGCGTTAAAATATGAATGTTCCCTTTTGACAGTTCATCTGTGGTTTAATTATTTATTTTTGGTGGAATGTGTCCTAAAAAAAAGCAGAAAAGTATGAATGCAAATTGAATAGAGAGATATTAGCAAAATGTCATCTATGCACAAAACTTCATGGCTTAGAAAATCATTTATCAGTTTCTGTGGTCTTTGTTCAGAAGTTAAAATAAATAGGCAGTGCTTGTCTCATATCTGAGATGTTATTCATAGTTTCAGTATACTCTTTTATTATTACTTCATAGAGATATCTGATCTACAAGATTCAGTGCCAAATTCCAATAGTTTCAAATGCTGTGCAGCACTTTGGCTATTTAATACAAAATTTCCTCAAAAATAAGGCTTACAGGGCATTGTATTTAAAAGAATACTGATTTTTTTATACAAGCTATTACAAAGTAGACATATAAAAGGGCTACCCACCCACAGGCCACTCCTGAAGTTTTTGCATTCTCTATGGAGCCGTTTAGGTACCCAAGAAATGCAGGACCAGAGTATGAAAGGTTCTTCAAAATACTTTACATTTACAACTGATATAAAAAATGCTTGCAGTGATCAACCCTCTAAAGGTAACAAAAATATCTGGTTTAATTGAATTTCGGCAGTTATCTGATGTGTTCCAAGTTCAGAAATTTCTCTATTTTATTCTTCAAAATTTATAAGTGAAAAAGTTGTGATTAATCTAGTGTTTGATATAATTGTTATAAATTTCTATCACGTCAAATAGTTATTTTAATGGCTGAAGTTAACAGTATGCCAACTAATTTCTTAGTACGATTGCATATAAGTACTGTTAAGCTCCCTGCCTTATTCTATTTCTTAATATACATGAGCAAACCCTAATTTTGCCTGTACATCTTCTATGCTTCTTGTCAGATACATATTCTTCACTTTGTTCTGTCTCTTGAATGTTGGAAATAGGCAGTTGGATAGTGATAGGCTCATAGTTCTTGTGTGGGTCTGGGGAGAAAGGGTGGAAAAGAATAGAGTCCAAAAGATCAGATGTTCAGTTCACAAACTAAGATGGTTTATTGATGCAATAAAGACAAACAACACAGGTACAAATCACATAGAATCTTTGTACAAGTCAACTTGAAGTCATTATCACAAACTTCTTTTAGTACATGGGTCTCAAATTCAATTTACCAGTCCTCAAATCCTCCTAGCAGGCCAGTGGGCACCCTTCCTCTGGGAGGGGTTCGGGGGGATCTCTGCCCTCCCCTTGCATGTCTCCCAGCCCCTCCTGCTGGCCCCAGGTGATTAAAAAACCCCTGGGGACCCCGCCACCACCACACAAAATGCAGCGGACTAGAACGACTTCTGGCTGCTAGCTGCACACTGCTGCCTGCATGTCCCTGTGGCCCAGAGGATGTGTGTGCAGAGCCATCCCTTTCATAGGATGGTTCGGGACAGTGGCCAGGCCCTGGGCTTTGGGAGGCCCAGCAGTGGTTGCCCCAATCATCCTATGGATGGGACGGTCCCTCATCCTCAGGTTGGCCCATGGCTCCCTGGGCAGGCTGGGGTGAAGTCCCCCTACTCTCTACAGTATGGGGGAGGGAGAATCATGGGGAAGTGGAGTGACATAGCAACCTCTGTTCCTCTCCGCTGCCATCCTTGACACAGGCGATGGCTGGGGCATTCCACTTCCAGCTGCCACAGTGAAGCAGAGCATCTGGGCTGGCCTGGGAGATGGAGGTGGAGTGGAGCAGAGGCTGCTGCATCACTCCATTCCCCTCAGCTCCCACAGCCATGATGAATGTGAGGGGGCCAGGCTCCCCAGTCATCCCTGAGGCTGCATCCCTCGGGGGAGGTGGTTTGAAGGAAGGGGTACAGGGTAGAGGATGGTTTGGAGAGTGGAGCAGGGACAGGAAGGAGCAAGTCAGGAGCAGAGCTGGGCCTGGTCTTCGGGGAAGGATATGGCCCATGCACCCTCAGGGCCACAGGAACTCACATGCCAGCAGTCGCATGCAGGGCAGATTGTGGAACGGCTCAAGCTGTAAATGTCCCATATACCGGGAGTTTGAGAGCCCAGTTTTAGTAGCTTTTCAAGCAGGGCTTTCACTAGAGTCAAGATTGTAGTTCCACAGATCTAACAATTCAGAGCACGAAGTCTAGTAGCTCCTTCCTTTAGCCTGCAATTAACTGGCACTTACACCTTAGAGATTTCCAGAAGGCTTGCAGCTAGCCAGTCAGAATTCAGTGCAGCTGCCCCATTAGCACACTACTGCTAGCCTCTTGCCAATGCCTTTCCCAGATGCCTCTGCAGGCAGTAAATAGAGCATCCCGCTCACCAACTAGGTCTTTCCTAAGAGCACATTTAGTGTTCATTTCTCAAGAGGTTGTCACTGGTCCATATTTTATCATCTCTTCTGAACAAATTAGTTTAGGTTTCCCCTTTCTTTCATGTTAAGCTGAGAAATGATTGTGATGCAGCAGCACATTTATATCCATGTTTCTTCTTTTCTCACCCTCAGTAATAAGCCACGTTATCTACCCTAGGATTTGAAAGACAACCTCCTAACTCCTGAGCGCCAGTGAAATTCCTTAAATATCAGGGTCATCCAGCAAACTGGCCTCCTACAGAGTGAGCAGCTATTAGATGGGGATGGGGGGGATGAACTGAGATACATATAAGATATGTTTTTCAAAAATACCTGAAGAACTTAGGGTCCTAAGTCTCATTGAATGGTAATGACCCTTAGGCTTTTAAGTGATAAATCACTTTTGAACATTGTACTCCTTATTTGCAGATGTTCTCTGCTGGATTAGCCTCCAGCGCCACATTATCTGGTGTACAAAGTGACCCTAAGTTAAGCAGATTACTAGAACATCCCCTCTTTGTTGAGAGACTCTTTGGCAGCACAAAGTTAGCAAGGACAGCTCCACTACTTCATGAATTAGCTATGATGTTTCCTGTAGTGGAACTCTCTCCTTCAGAGGGAAGGGGTGAGGTGTGTTAATCATATTCTGGGGCAAGGATGGGCAAACTACAGCCTCTGGCCCTGTAGAATATTTTAAGTTCTCAAGCTCCCACTACAGAGTGCAGTAGGGGGCTTGCCCCCCTCTGTTTGTTCAGCGCTCCCCAACCCCCAACTCACAATTCCATTACAGGAGGCCCCCAAATTGCAACCACCTGAGTTCCAACCCCCTTCACTTTCAACCATTTTTGTAATGGTTGAAACCCCTGACTTATGTCCTCAGCCCACATTTACGACGGCACACAGCGCCTCCCGTAAATGTGGGTTCGAGTTATGATGCCTCCAAATTGCGACACTACCCCTGGAACTAATTGCATTGCAAGTCGGGGGCCTCCTGTATCTTCTGCCAAGCACCAGAGCCAGTCTGTACAGGTGCGACTTCACTGTGCTCTTTCCAAGATCAAAACTCTTCCTCTATGCAGCACACACACACGGAGCAGCATGCCCAAACCTCTCCCGGTCTCCCATGGCTCCACCCTCAAGAGCCATGCCTGGATATTGCCCTCAGTCCAAAAGTTTGTCCAGCCCTGAATTTGGGGCCATAGCAGAGGAGGGAACTGCTGGAGAACAATTCTGCTACACCCTATTCTCTACTTCTATAAGCTCTTCAAGAGATTTTTTGTCAGTAGTATAAGCTAAAACCATCTCCTTGGAGCTTAAATTTATATTGAGTCTAGGTAGTGGAGAGCCAGGGAACTGTAAGCAACTCTCCCACAGCTCATCCGAACAACTTTTCTTGCAAAGCACAGGTATATGCATAATCCATCTGTTAAAAATCCCAATTCTGCTAGGGTACGTCTACACAGCAACATTATTTCAGAATAACTAGCATTACTTCAAAATAACTTATCATCTACACAGCAGGCAGTTATTTCAAAATAATGTCAAAATTCTGTCAAGTTGGAGGACTTCTTACTCCAACTCCTGTAACCCTCAGGTTGCGTCTAGACTGGCAAGTTTTTCCGCAAAAGCAGCTGCTTTTGTGGAAAAACTTGCCAGCTGTCTACGCTGGCTGCTTGAATTTCCGCAAGAACACTGACGATCTTATGTAAGATTGTCAGTATTCTTGTGGAAATACTGTGCTGCTCCCGTTGGGGCAAAAGCCCTCTTGTGCAAATGCTTTTGCGCAAGAGGGCCAGTGTAAACGCGGTATTGTTTTGTGCAAAAAAACCCTGATCGCAAAAATGGCGATCGGGGCTTTCTTGCGCAAAACCACATCTAGATTGGCATGGATGCTTTTCCGCAAAAAGTGCTTTTGTGGAAAAGCATCCGTGCCAATCTAGATGCTCTTTTCCGCAAATGCTTTTAACGGACAAACTTTTCTGTTAAAAGCATTTGTGGAAAATCATGCCAGTCTAGACGTAGCCTCATTGTACAAGGAGTAAGGGAAGTCGGAGGAAGAGTGCTGTATTTCAAAATAAGTGCTGTGTAGATGCTCCCAATTTTGAAAAAAGCTATTTTGAAATAAGCTACGCATTTGATGCAGTTCAATTTGAATGGCTTATTTCTAGTTAAGCCCTGCTGTGTAGATGCACCCCTAATGTTTACGTATGAGTAGTTCTAGTCAAATTCAGTGGGATGACTCACACAGGTGAAGTTACTCTTCTGTGGACATGTTTGCACAAGTGGGCCCTGAGACATTTTTAAAAACACAAACAGCTCCAATCAAAATAATTACTATTTTCAAGAATATATTAAGTTGCTGAAAAAAAATGTTTTCTAATAGTCTGCCAGAAGGCAACCTACCTTCTGGGCTTTGTTAGCTTTTGTAGATTTTATTGCCTACAGCAATATTTCTGAAGTCAAATTTACTAAATCCTTGGTATCTCCTGGGAATAGCTCTGGAAGATGAGTACCTACAAAACCTCATTATTTTTAATAGATACTCCTAATTCTAGAAAATACAACGTTTATATAAAATAATTGATTTGCAATGAATCTGATATTAGATTTCCAGTCTATATAGACCACAACCTTGGGTAACTTTCTGAATGTTCACACAATGCTACCAATCCTGTGATGTTAGGTTTACTTCCTCTGAAGTCTTCCAGCTCTTAAAACACTCTGGGAACTGCACCTTAAAATTCTATTTTTTCCTCAATAAAAAACAAAACAAAACACATTTTTGCACTTTGATTGTGGCAGCTTGGTTGAGTGTATTTAAAATACTGTATACAGTAGAACAGTGTTTCTTAAACTATGTTCCGCAGAACACTGGTGTTCCATGAACAACTCGCAGGTTGTGCCATGACTTCTTCTTTGTTTTTGTCTTTTTTTGTCTGATAATTTTTTTAAAGAAAATTTTCATAGGTGTTCTGCATAAAAAAAGATTATTGTTTAGTGTTCCGTGGTCTCAAAAAGTTTAAGAAACACTGCACTAGAAGTGTTGCTTGGGTCCTTAAGTCAAATAAGTTTTATTTTTCTTCAATCAAATCATTGTTCTGTGATGGGGCTGGGGAAGAGGGGTTCAGTATGCATGCTGCCCCAGGGAAAGTAGGCAACCTCAGCCCTCTGTCACCACAGCAGCATGGGATGATGTGAGAAGCACCTGTCTATGGCTGCAGCAGGCACAGCCAGAGGAGGGGTGCATGTCCCCCACCTGAAGGACAGAGAGGTTGTGTCTACGCAGCAGTGTTATTTCTGAATAGCTGATATTATTCCAAAATAACATAGTCTGCATCTACACTACAAGCAGTTATTCTACACAATGTCAAAATAATGTCGAGCTGGAGGATATCTAATGCTGACTCCTGTAACCCTCAATGTACAAGGAGTAAAGGAAATCCAAGAAAGAGTGCTCTTCCTCAGACTTCCTGTGGCGTAGACAGCGCCAAAAGCTGAAACAAGCTATTTCAACTTAAGCTACACAATTGATGTAGCTCAGGTTGCATAGCTTATTTCAGCTTTAGCCTTGCTGTGTAGATGTACCCATAGATACACAAACAGACATTCAAACAGACAAACTCTCCCAAATATATAGTAGATAGCTGTTCCTTTCTCCACCCCTTCTACCTGCTGCCCCAATGTGGTTATAGGTGTCTCTGTCCCCATCTCTGGCCCCTTGCTGCCCTCCTGTGGTCATTCTACAATATAACTCCCTTCTACCAGATACCTCTATTTCCATCTTATGAGAAACAATCACATTTCAGGCACATCCCATTGCCCTGGCACAACCAAACCCTGACTTTGCTTTAAGTTATAATAAGAGGAAACTGCATACCAAATTTGGTGGCCCTAGCTCTTACTCTTTAGGAGGAATTCCTGAACAAATGGATTCACAGATGGACAGACAGACAGACATTTCTAAAATATACTCCAGGGCTGCACCCCCTGCTTACTATGCTTACCAACCCCCCTCTCTCTGGGGGTAGGCAGACCCAGCTCTTTCCTGGATGCCAGGAAGGGCCGAGCTGAGGCTGTGCCAAGGCCACCATAGTCCTGTCTCTCCCCCCAGCCACTGGGGAGGGCTGGGCCATGGCTGTCCCTCCCAGCCACTGGGGAAGGACGAGGCTGTGGTGTGGCAGCCCCAGCTCCAAGCCCTGCGGCCATCAGAGAGGGCTGAGCCAAGGCTGTAGCAGACCTGGCTCTTCCCTCAACTGCTGGGGAAGGCAGAAGCTACAGAGTGGAAGCTCTGGCTCCCACACCATGAAGCACTGGGAAGGGGGAAGGAAGGGAGGAGGCTGTGCCGCTGAGGGTGGAGGCAGGCGGTGGGATGCAGAGTGACATGATGACGTCACTTTGTCATCCCATAGGAATTTTTTGTATATATATAGAGAGAGAGTAAGATTATGGCCTAGCATGTGAGCAGGTCCTGCACAACTGACCAAGAAAAGCAAGCAGAAAACACCCCTCTCATTTGGGTAAGTGCTGACAACAGCAATCCCTCCTTTGACTGGTGTAGTACCTCACTCCATGATCAGAAAGAAGCCCCAGCAGAAATTTTGCCTCTCAAAAGTACAATTTTTCTGGGTGTTTCTTCCGCAGCAATACATCTAAACACAACCCACATCCAGTGCTGTGGCATTAAAGACAGAGTCTACAATGCATACAGAACAGAGCCTAGTCAGAGATGTTGCATGTACATCAATAAGAATGGGAGATGGATTTTTTATAGTTGCGTAGCTTGTCCTTAAACTTTCAGTGCTTGGTTTTCTTCGGCCACCCACTTTATACTTCTCCCAGTGTATAAAAAGTTCCTGAGAAGCAAACTTTAAAAGATACTTGATTCAGCAATTTTCTGGAGTGCACCCATGAAAATAAGCACCCATGAAAACAGTAGGTGGCAATCAGCCTACTGTAAGAATCACATTATTGTCTTATAAAAGAGAACAGCCTTCCTATATTGGTTAGTTAAAAGGCCAAAGTAAGGAAAGTGTTTATGGTTTCTTTCAAGTTATGGTCACAACTCTTTTTAATCAGGGAAAACTTCAAAAGACAAACTGTATAATTTTGTTGTGTAGTAATTTTTGACAAAAATTACTAAAAAGCAGGCTCTTAGCTCTGCAAGTGAAATTTTCTTGACCATGTGCATTTACTTCAGGGACGGCCAATAAGTGGCAACCCCAGATTTACTTACACCCTTCAATGAGTAGATACAACTAAAAAATGGTGCACCTTTATAAATAAAATGAAGTCCTTAAAATCCTAGACAATGAAAGTTGGGACAAACATCTGTTCTCATTATAAATCTGGAGCTACTTTGGTAAAAACAGACTTCAGCACACACATCTAGTTCTGTCGCTAGAAAGACTTTGGCCCCAGTTCAAGAAAGTACTTTTACCTAATTTTAAGCATGTGAGCAATATGGGCCCATTCAACCATAATCAGTTTGCTACCCAAATATTAAAAGGTCACATGTTATATTTGTCAGATACCCTTCTCAGTTTTTATCTCCCATAATATAATCCCTGTGATCATAGTCCAGGACTAATCTAAAATAACCCCAAATACCAATCTTGGACCAGCTGAATTTAATGGGGAAATTTTGCCACTGACTTATACAGGGCCAGGATTTCACCCCCAATGTTTTAATTTTCTTCAACACAATGCCACCTGCTGTTCTAATTGTTATTCTCCTGTGGTTACCTATCATATTGTTTAGTGGCAGGCAGCATGCATCTGTTTACTTGACATTTAGGAGATATCTGTCATCAGTCAATCATTTTCATATTTGAAATGTATATGATTTTATTGAGATTTTATGCTACCGAAAAATGTTAGCATCTACATATTTTATTATTTTTTATTTTATTGGTTAGAAACAACTTGTTAAACTGGATCTTTGTCTTCTATTTCATATTTGAGACATTGCAATGATTGTATCTGTTGATCTGCCAAGAACTGCAGACCCCAATCCTTCAACCACTAATATACAAGAGTAACTTTACACAGGTGAGGAGTCTCTGTTAGAGAAACCTTTGAATACATCTTATTCCAGTTTCCTGAAAGTCCTTTTTTGAAGACCTTCTTACGAGACAACTATATAATTCTCATAATCTGGTCACATTATCATCATTATGAACTGTGAAAATATAAGCTTGTATTACTTTATGTTATGGTGTTTGATACATATATCTCTGATAGAGTTACATACTGTGGGCTCAATTTTAAAACTTGGCTACCCAAGGAATCTAATTATTTACTTTAGGCACCAAAATGACAACCTGACTCTAAGATCTGGGGATAGTAGGATGCCTTGTTTAGAAACTTGAGCTCACCAAGCCTCATACTGTTATCAATTTTATTGCAGAAAGCCAGTAAAAATGTGAATTCAAAACTCCAGCATGTTACAGTATACTTTATGGAATACCTGTAGTACAGTGACAATGTAGCCATATATGTTAGCTATTTTCTATCAGGTATAGGAAACTAAGGTAAACTGAACCAAGATACTTTCTTAAGTATAGTGACATGCACATAGGCCCAGATCCAGTCCCAAATGGGGGTGAAGTAGATACCTTGGGGTTGGGGTCAGGAAACTGCCCAGGGTAGTCGACTGGGCCCGCTCCTGTTGGCACTGGGGGCTTTGGGAAGACCAGAAACAATTTATTTGCATATTCATCATTTGCTTAATGCATATGCAAATATGCAAATAAATGTTACCAGTCCTCCAAAAGCTTGTGAATGAGTTTACTGGTCCCCAGTATCAAAAAGATTGGGAACCACTGCTCTATTCAACAAGATTGTAAAGATATTTAAAAGTGTGGGTAGAATATCTATAATTATAGCCAGGTAGAAAAAAACAACTTAAGAGCATTTTAATAATGGAAAAGTGGATATACTGTTAACTTAGCTTTGTGAAGCATGCAGTAAGAAGAGAGACCAATAATCTGTTTATCTATCTAAGTGCAGCAATCTGTGTGTGAGTTTGTCTGCGAGTCCATTTGTTCAGGAACTCCTCCTACACCTAAACAGTAGGAGATAGGGCCACCAAATTTTCTATGCACCTTCTTCTTCTCCTAACTTAAAGCCAAGTCAGAGGTTGGTTGTGCCAGGACAACCAGAAGCCCCTGGAAAATGAGACTCTTTTCCATAACATGGAAAGAAAGGGGCTGCTGTTTGGAGGGATGAGATACTGAGAGCGACCAATAGGGGCAGTGAGCCTGCAGGGGAGAGCTATCCTTCAGTGTCCACTGGGGGCAGTGGTACCACCAAGTGAGTGGCCAGCTGGGCTGGGGCTCTGCCATCTTGCCTGCCAGCACACGGAGTAAGTAGCCCCCTGCCCCAAATCCTTTCCCTGCCTCCTGGCCCTTGGCCACAGTGCTGGATGCAAGAGCTGGAGGGACTGAAAGGGGAGCAACACTGGTGGCTGGGGAGGCAGCTAGAGGGAAAGAAAATGCCTCTAGTGGCCGGGGAAAATGGGGGAAAAGAAAAGGCCTGTGCAGGATGGGATCCCCCACCCTGAGCACCTCCTCATCTCCCAACCCACACTCTCTCACCTCCCTTTGCTCCTGATTCCTGCACTACCCCCTTCCCCCCACACACACATCCCCAAGGCCCTGCCCTGACTCCTGTACACTCCACACCATCAGCCCCCTGCCCTGAAGGCCCCGGGAAAAGACGGGTAAGTCTGCTAGTACAGTATAGTCTATGTGATACATCATACAATGATACATTGATTGGGTAAGATAAAGAATCATCCTCTTTAAATTATTCTAATCACAGACTGAATGTAGCATAATACTATTATATTTGCAATTTTGTTAATTACCTTCTAAATTGTAGTTTTGTTCAAAATTAAGTGCCTTGATTATTTTTATAATTCACAAAATATATGTAAAATACATTTTGATATTAAATGTCTGTATAACTGCCATTTAAATTCCAAAAATGCATCATTTAGCTTACATTATGTTGCCATCATTAGAGAGGAATTAACAAGATCAAAAATCTTCTCAAATACTTTTATTACTTTACATCCAAATATCCTCATTTTTTCAGCTTTCAGTCTGAGAAAATCTCCTTCTGACTCCCCTTCAGATTACAGAAAAACAAGTTTCCTTAAGATGGGTTTCTCTTTGTGAGTTTTACCCCACAAACTATTACACTCTCACAGGCAATTCTTCACAGGAGACAGTGTAACTAAACTATTCTGTGATTGTGAACCCAACTGTTTCCTGCGCTGGTGTCCTTAATCCCTTAAATTAATGGGACTCTTGCACCACAGTAACCAAAACAAACAAGTGTGTGTTAATTCTTTCATATTCCTAGGTCCACTTATTTGCCTTTTGCCTGGTGAAAATTCATTTTAATTATACACAATATGCAGAATGAAATATACGCAGATACATGGAATATCTCCTGGTGTTTACTAATGACACTACTGTTCAAGTGTGTTGCTGTCCTGTAACCAGTGATTCCAAGTGATTTCACAGAGGCCTAACACAGTTACATAATGTTTTTAAAAGTTCTCAAATTTCTCGCTCCCTCACTACAATATAAAATATATGTCCTAAACCCATGTGGCTGGATCTTCGGCTGACGTGAATGGCGTAGTTCCAGTAACGTCTGTGAATCAATGCTATTTACCTCAGCTGAGGATCTGACCTATACTATCATTTCTAATCCATGAGGACTCCCAACCATGAACTCAGGAAAAAAAGAAACTCTCTTTGTTTATTTTTTTTCTTAGACAAAAGCATTGCTGGCAGTCTGATGTTACCCACAGAAATATATAATTTTGTTGTGAGAATTTTTTAAAATTTAATTTCCACCCATTATCTATTTATGGCCAAACTGACTTATAGTAGCTTTATTGTGTCTTTATTCCTGCTCAGAATTGAAGTTATGCTTTTTGATGTTTTATTTAGGTGTTATGTTATAGTGAAGATTCCTGCATTTTCCATTCTCAAACTTTGGCATAGTTAACATGGACAGACGACTCAAGGGCATCATTAATAGAGTGGGAGGATCAGCTTCATTTTCAGTTTGCAGCTTACTCATCTTTGAGGAGTGCTCCCTATGAGAGAAATGAAGAGGTAAGAATTTTTCTGTGTTAGGGATCTCTGATGTCTGGCAAGGTTCTGACTGTTGCTGATAAAGACGCTCATCAGGAGGCTTTGATTAAATCCAAACCTTTTATAGAATTTCCAGTTTGATCAGGATACAGAAAAAGAAGGTTAGTTTGGCTCCCCCAGCTGTTCCTCACATTTCCTGCTAGTGGTTCACAGGAACACATCTTTTATTTTATTTTTTTCTGTTACAGTTATACATGTCCTTAGTATTTTAGAAGTGCTTACATTTTAAAAATACCCATAAGGTATTAATTGGGAATGTTTCAGTTTTAAAGTCATTACTAGATATGGCGGTCTCACCAGCCAACACGGCTTAGTTAAATTTTTTTTTTTTTTAGTACTTAGCCTAGTGGCAGTACAGGGCATGTTGATTTTTCTTCACAGGAATGACTGGAGAACTGTAAAAGCGATAAGGAGTCCTGTGGCACCTTATAGACTAACACAGTGGTCCCCAACGTGGTGCCCATGGGCGCCATGGCACCCGCTGGGGCATTTATGTGCGCCCACAGAAACATCTGAGCTGGCCCCGCCCCCGGCGCGCAGCACGTGTGTGGTGCTGGCCCTGGGCCCAGGGTGCGTGGGTGGCCCCTGCCCCGGGTACGCGGCACATGCACGGTGCCAGCCCTGGGCTCAGGGTGCGTGGGCAGTCCCCACCCCCGGGTGCACGGCGCATGAGTGGCCCCACCCCCAGACGTGCAGCGCATGAGCGGCCCCACCCCCGGACGCCTGGCACGTGAGCGGCCCCGCCCCCGGACACCCGGCAGCCGCGAAAGGTTGGGGACCACTGGACTAACAGATGTATTGGAGCATAAGCTTTCGTGGGAAAGACCCACTTCGTTAGATGCATGTCATGGAGAACTGTAAGTGTATCAGTTAACTGTGTACAGATTTTTGGGATACAGTTTGTGAAAAAAGTCATACAGTTGCCACCCATTTGGTCTTTGACCAGTTGGGCAGTTTGACAGTCAAGAGATGTATTTTATCGAAGAGTTCTCCTGTGTGCATGTGGCCACACAATGCAATCTTAACCACGCGTCACCCATGTTATGGCTGAGAGCATGTCATGGCCTGGCCAGCATTGGGGTCCTGCTCCGAATGTGTGCAGCATGCTAGGCCCTCATCTACAGGCTCCAGAAACTACAGTGGCTCCTGTCAGTGCCAGGGATTTGCCAAGCAGCAAGATGCACCCATCCCCTGAGGACAAGACTTGTCAGCAGGGAAGGTAAAGTACGAATCAGGGTGGGAGAAGCAGAGGCTCCCTCAATGGTTCCAGGGCATGTGATGGAAAAGACTTGCCAGCAGGAAGGAGTAAGTAGCAGCAGAGGGATTCTCTGAGAAAAGGCTTCTGGGAAGAGGCAGTAGGGGCTCTTGGTCTGGTGTTGGGAGGGGTGCTATGATCAATTTGTCTGTTTTGAAGCTGCCTTCTAAGGGTGGCTACACAGCAGGGCTTAACTTGACAAACTATGCAAATTGAGCTACATCAATTTCATAGCTTATTTTGAAATAGGGAGTATCTACACAGCACTTATTGCAAAATAGAGCTCTCTTCCTCCGACATCCCTAACTCCTCGTACAATGAGGGTTACAGGAGTCAGAGTAAGAAGTCCTCCAGCTTGACAGTATTTCGACATTATTTCAAAATAACTGCCTGATGTGTAGATGCAGACTAAGTTATTTTGAAATAATGCTAGTTATTTTGAAAAAATGTTGCTGTGTAGATGTACCCTTATAGTGCCTTAGAGCAAAGCAGACTGTATTTGTTTGCACAGCTGATGATACACACATGAGCACTTTTTAGCACAATACAACATTTATGGCTACAAAGGAGGTTAATATTCCTATTTTGCACTAAAATAAAAAAGAGGCACAGAGGTTAGAAGTGACTGGTCCAACACTATCCAACAGGTCAATGACAGAGTTTTGAATACAGCTCTGGCTACTTGAACCAAGGCCAGTCACCCATTCATTAGTAACACTGCCAAGCTGATAGGAACAGGCTGTCAGCACAATATTGGTTGTGTTGCCCAATCTGTGTAACAAACCCAAACAGACTGAGCTCTTTGTTTTACTGTAAGGTATTGTTTTGGCTCTTCTCTGCACCCTCTCTACTTTTTCAGCATTCTTAAAATATGGATCCCAGAACTGGGTGCAGTATCAAACATCAGTTTAACCAGTGCCATATGTAGAAGTAAAAATTACCTCTTACTGTTTCCCTTTTTATAAGAATGTGACGTGGTATATCAACCCCGCAGTGGAAAGCAGGGGGTGAGCTCTGCCCAACTGCTTGAAAGAGCCCCTCCCCCACAGCCCTGCTGGGAATGCTTCTGGTGAAACCGGACTATAAAAAGCCCCAGGGCAGCTCAGTCGGGAAGGACCATTGATGGGGAAGGAGTTGCTGGGATAACCCCCAGAGTGGAAGAGCGACCAGAGCTTCCAGAAGCAGTCAGGCCTAGAGATACTACCTGCAGGGCCAGTGGATTGTGGGGAGGTGACGGGGGAGACATCCGCCGGGACCCCGGAAGGAAGTAGCCCAGGCTGGGGAGTCACCCCAGAGCACTCAGCATGTTGTGGCAGGATTCCCTGTTGAGCCTGGTGGCGGCCTTAGCCACTGCCTGCAGGGCCCTGGTCTGGTACCCAGTGGAGTGGGAGAGCCCGTGTCCCCCTACCCCGTCCGTAGCTGGCTTGAGGGGCCTACACACTGTGAACAAGGCCTCAAGGCCGCATTAACCCTGACATAAGGCCCCGCAGATGGACTTTGAGCCTTTGGGCCATAAGACCTCTAGTGAGAGGGGACTGAGGGATAAACTCTGGCCACAGGGCTGTATTAACCCTGGTATAAGGGCCTGCGGATGGACTTTGATCGGTGAAATTGAGGACTAGCATCAGTAGCATGCACTTGAGGCAGCTTTGCATATCTGTATTAATTTTCCTTAAGATTCCTTTTCTGTGACATAGATTAATCAGCTGATAGACTAGTTTTTACATAATTCAATTTTGTGGGAAGTAGAGAATCCATTTAACAAACTGTGATGGGATGGAGCAGGCCCTGAAGCCCCTTGCTGGAGGCTTGTGGCCTTATCACACCCCACCCCAGAAAAGAACCATAGAGAGGTCCTCCAGACAGGCTAGGATGGCTGCAAGGGAAGCAGTCAATCAGGGGCCAGGAAGGTTGATAAAAGGAACTGAGTAACCAGACAAGAGGCATTTCTTCTTGAGCCCTCAATTTGTGAAGACTGGGTGAAGACCAGGTGACTGGCTGACTGAGGAAACAGCAGCACTGTGGACAGCTCCATGAGGAGAGCTGTTTTGGACTATATTGAGTTAAAGGTAAGGGCGAGGAAACTGTCACCAAGAAGGCAAGCCCTGCAGGCACCACTCTCCATCAGAGTGGGGAACAGACTGAGAGAACAGACTGAGGAACATTAGCAGAGGACAACAGGCTCTGATTCGGTTGGAGGGCTGAGCTGCCAAAGAGGCTTTCAGCTGACTTACAGAGAGTATGAGCACACACACTCAGCCAGAGGGAGCACTTGTGAGAGGTGAATGCTGCTTCATTATACCCACTTAAGGCACTCAATAAGAGCATCAATCTTTATTTTTGTGGATTGGATCCAGGATAATAAAATTTGGAAAGGAAAAAGAAAGATCATTCTAGTGCTTCAGAAACTACAAACAAAACATTTATGAAACATATGTATACCTCTCCATGATTATGAGCAAAAATTAGCATTCATTCACAGTTTCTCCAGTTTACCGACAAGAAATAATGATGGTTAATGAGACTGACATTTCCACCATACAGTGAAAACATTTTTCCAAAAACACTGCATAATTAACATTACTAACACACAATTCACATCAAACAACGCTACATTAGGAAGACTTATAGGTCTGGGGAATAATATCGTCCAGCGGATGCTACCTTGATCCTAATGGGAACAGTTCCAAGGCAAATGGAGGGTTGTCATGGGAGTCACCATTGTCTTTTAGATGTCACTAGGAACATTTAGTGAATGCCATCATGAAATTCTACATATGCCAGTAACATTCTTTCCCTACCCTGCTTGCTCAAGGGGGCTAGTAAGTTGTTCTTGGGTCATATCAACAGTAAAATGCAGTGTATGCTGGCCTCCCTGTTTTCTTTGGGAGGGAGGTCATGGTTTCATGTTCTCCCTACCCACCTGATTGGTGGGATGCGGGTGCTTCTTTGCTTGCCCGACTCAAGGTAGAAGAAGGCTATGCAGGGCTATGAGAATTCTTGAGTGATTATCCTCTTGTAGCAGCATGCAGTCCAATCCAAAATCTGGCCCATAATAAATTACAGATGACAAAATGTCATACAACTGGGATGTAATGCCTAGCAATATAATGGAAGACAAATGGAAGTTGCGAGGGACTTTTGTGAGTGCATTTCTCATCTATTCTCTGAGCCTAAAAAGTTACTTTACTGACACATGGTACAATTTTTTTGTCATAAGCCTTGTTGGCTTACGTCACAAAGTTCAGAATTAGATATCAAACACCCCAAAGCTATGGCGTGGGGGGAGGAGACAAAATGTATTATTGTTATGTGCTCCATTATAACTACAGGATACTGTAACACTGCAGAGGAGCATAACGTGCTTCCCAATGAACAGGGTTTAATAAATATTCTACTTCTTTGATAAGGGCATATTCTATAAGAATGTCTTCACTGATACATGTACTCAAATATTGGACTATGTGCATGCTCCGCACACTTGCACAGAGTGTCCATATCATGCTGTGCAGAACATGAGCACAATGCTATGTATTAGCAAGTACCATATCTACACTGGTGCTGTTATTTGAAATTAGTACAGATTGGACCTCCCTGGCCCAGCACCCTCAGGACCTGAGCTTTCCCAAAACGGAATTTGCCAGACATGGGGACGTCAGTGCTCCCTTCTTGGCTGCTCCACTCCCGGGCTCCTCTCCCTTTGACTTCCTGCCCTGCCATTGGCCCCACTAATGCTGGCCTGGCACAGGCTACCCATCCTGATACCCGCACACTGCTCCAAGGTCTCCCAGAGTTCCCAGCCAGGACAGCCTGGCCCCTGCCGGCCACTCTGCCACTTGGTATTTCCCACCGTCACTCCGGGTTCCATGCCTGGAATCGCCTGGCCAGACTGCATTGCTGCTAGGGCTGGCCCACTGTAAACTCCCTGGGGTCTCCAGCTGAGGCCACCCACCCCTGCCAGCCCTGCTTCAGCTGCAGGTCCTGCAGCTAAGTCTGCCCAATACAGTCCCACAGCCATCAGGGGTATCCTGGGGGTTCCAAGCTGGGGCCACCCGGCCACAGCTGGCCCTGCTGCCACAAGGGTGGGGTGTCCCCAGTTGGGCCAGGATTCCCTGGCCACCTGGCCCAGCTGATACTAGGCGTTCCTTGGCCAGGGGCTGGGGGAAGAGGAGAGGAGTGTTTCCGGTTTGGCCCAGAGAGGCTACCAGGGCACACTGGGAAGGACTGGAGGCCCCCGATTTCAAAATAAGCATCTACACAGCACTTATTTCAAATTAGTTATTTTGAATTTGGTGTTATTCCTCATAGAATGAGGTTTACCAAATTCAAAATAAGCCCTCCGGTATTTTGAATTTATTTCGAAATAGTAGTTTGGCTGTGCTAGGAAACTTATTTTGAAATAACAGCTGTTATGTCAAAATAACTGTGCTGTGTAGACATACCCTCAGTTGGCTCCTGATGTTACCTCTGGGGTTGTTTGGTCCAGCAACATCCATGGCCCAGATGTTGCCGGACCAAAGAGTCCTGGATTTGGGAGGTTCAACCTGTACTACCATTTCAGAGATAGTAACTCAAGGTTCTGCATAAACAGGGTGGCATTCTGGTACTCTTTTCTGTGCATGATTGGTATTGTCCTCATCTTCACATGTTTGCCAGTGGCAGTTCCTGATCACACTGCTTCTCACAAACTGGGCTGCAGACATGGAGCAATGGGATGAGGATCTGGTTTTGCTCTGTCTCCCAATTGCATGAGCAGATAGTTATCCAATGAAATAAGCAATCAACAAGATGCTGGATGGAACTTTGGCAGAATTTTCTGACAAACAAACATCGCTGATCCTGAACATCAATTACAACTCATTCAGATCATAGGATACAGATATGGTCAATGCTGATGTTGCTGTGGTATGCCCATGGGTAGACCATCTCTTCTGGTACAGAATAACCACAACAATGTGGTAAGATCTCAACTTTTTGGAAGCCTTAGCTCTTAAGCAGTGGCTTCAGAGTGAGGAAATGGAACATTGTAGCTGCATGAGGAGCTTGCACCTGTAATATAACAGTGGCCTGGGGGCACCACTGAGAGTCAAATCAGGGCAAACTGCTTATAACAGGGCTACTTACAGCCCAAGACTGGGGATGGTTTTCTATTCAAACCAGTCACCAAGAACACTTCAGCTGCCACTCTGGCCAGCAATAAATGACACAAGCAATCCCCTTAGACTCTCCACCTTTACCTGTGCCACAACCAGCACTGCACTGCACCTCACCAACTCGGAACAGGTTCTACTGATCCCAAAGGATGAGCCAGCTTCCCAGGTCAATTTATACCTCAGTTCTTACCCAAAGGAGCATGCTGGGCCAATCATTTAGAATCTAAAATCTAAAGGTGTATTATTAAAAGAAAGAAAAGGTTGAGAGTAGAATTGTTAAAGAAATTACATTACATACACCAATCACAAAGTTCCTGGTGAAGGCTTGCAGAGATGAAACAAACTGCTATCTTAAAAGTCTCTGGAGTACATCCTTTGTAAGGATGGGTCAACAATCCTTCCGGGCCCTTTTTTCATAGCAAAGATGCTTCTGAAGTGAAGAGCATGAATGAAGACAATGGAGGAACCCCTAGGATCTCTTTTATTATTGTGCCCATGAGGAGGAAAATCTGTAGTTGTCCCTGTGAGAAGGGACTCCCCAAAATGGAGTTTGCCACATGAGTAACTCAGCTGTCCATGTCCTTTTTAGGCAAACAGCCATGGCTTGCCTGCTGGTCGGCAGGTTTCCAGCAGACTTCCTCAGATGTTTATTGGCAACACTTAAGACCCACTGTCAGAGGAGTACTGCTATTCACTTAGTAGCCACCCCTCACAATAGGTGGGTGGCAACTGTTGCTGTCTCAGAAGCAAACATTTAAAACACAAGTACAGAGCCAATAGTCATAATATCACAAACAAAAATCATACAGGCATATAAGTAGAATAAACAGACTCAGCAAAGAATAATCTTTCAATAGACACCTCTATTGAATTTGGGACAAACACACAACAATGGATAAACCTTGATCTGCATGTTCATATTAAAATCCAACATCATCACAGCATCAAACATCGAGTTACAGAACACTCGATCCAGGGAAACCAAAGCAGATCAGAAGTAGGTTGCTATTGCCCTGTGGAAGTTGGCAACACTGGACTGCTATAAGTCAATTGCAAGCCACTTTTGCTTGGAAAATCCTGTCAGAATTGTGGCAAGCAGGTTTGTGGGGCAATTAACACTGATCTAACCACAGGTGGGTGTGTACAGAGCAATTTCTGCAAATCCAGTAATGTGCCTGAACCACTATTGCTTACTGCATAAACTTTAGCAACCAAGCTAACAGGCCCAAATTAGACTTGGACCACAGTCAGGGACAGAAAGGGTGTTTGAGTGCCACAGAGAGGGCATCTTGACCCCGCGTACTTCCTGAGGCCTATATCTCTAGTGAAATCATTGAGCTATACATTAGGAAAAACAGGAAGTTTGTCTAAATGACCTAAGACATATATCTATCAGGGGCCCTGGGCATGGAATCTCTGAAAAAGAAAAAATGCATCTGGTGAAAATGCTGATCAGAAGAAAACCTTTAAAAAGTGCTTGCCTAACGAGTTTTTGAGTGACATGTTATTGTAATTGTGGCGGGGTAGCCCCGCCCCTCCCGAAAACCGCCGGCACGCCGCGGGAAGGGTGGGAGGACTCACCCCCCGGGACGGCACAGCCCGCCGCCCGCGGCTTCAGCGCGGGGAAGCCAGCACACCGGCCGGGGAACGAGCCGGGGCGGGTGGGGGCGAGCGGAGCCGCCGGGACGCCGCAAGCATGGCGGGGGGGCTCACCCCCCGGCGCGGCACAGACCGCCGAGCACGGGGCTAACACGGGGGGGCCGGCACCCCGGCCGGGTGACGAGCCAGGGCCGGCAGATAGCGCCGGAAGAGGCCGGGGGCGGGGTGATGGCGGGGTGACGCCCGGCCCGGGGAGGGGCCGCAGGCAGATGAAGGCACGGACGTCATCTGCCTGCGACCGGCGGGCCATTCAAAAGCGGCCGTGAGCCAGGCAAGAGGGGGGGACGCCGAGGAGACGCTTCCCCCGCAAGGACCGGAGAGCATAAGCGGGTGTTGGAGGCCCTGGGTGGGGACAGAGGGAGCACCCAGGTGAACCGATTGGTTCCGGGGGAAGAAGTGGCCCAGGGCAGGGACGTGGACTGTGAGAGCAGGGGAGTTTAGGGGGCTCGACCCCCCCTGCTAGGTGGGGAGTCTTTCCCTGACCTTAGGGCCCTGGGCTGGGGTCCGGAGCGAGGGCGGGCCTGGACCCCCTTCCCCCAACCGCCGTGGGGCACGCACAGAGTGAGCCGCGTGGCGTGACAGACGACTTTGGTAACTGAGGGGGCGGACTTAAGCCCCCCCCCCGGGGGTCAATCCCCTACAGTAATACTAATGCATAAATAGGAAAGGAAAGTTTGAGTTAGTGGGACAATTTTGGGGAACACTTGGAGGGATGCCTCCAGGACTCCTTGAGGACTCTTCACATCTGGACACATCTTCGTCCCCTCCGGAAGACTGGCCATTGGAAGCCTGCCCAGTGTCACTCGAGAGCCACAATCAACTTCGGTAATTATCGAGGGTGGGCGTGTTTTACTAACCTGTTGCGGACGTGTGTATGTGCTTGAGACTAAGTGAAAGCACTCTTGTGTTGTCCTGTTTGTACCATCCAGCTATCGGTTGGACGACCGTGTCTCCCCTGAATTATCTCCTGATACTCTCTGCGAGGTGGTAAAAGTTACCAAGAGGTTTGGGTTGAAAGAACCCTGGGTAACAGTTGCCCATAACTTCCAGAAATAACTAGATTTGAGAGTGTAGGATTCTAAACTGTGCAGTGGCTGTGCTGGCACCTGTATCCCAATCATTTGTTCATGAAGGGAGGCATGTGAGTGTGTGAACTGTAAAGTTTATTTGCACTTATTCTGCAAGGCTAGGTGGACCACAGAAAGTAGATTCATGAATACAAATGTGGGAAATACTGGAAAGGTTCATGATGTCCAGGTGCTGAGGAGATCGGCATTACACTTGAAGGAGAAAGAAGGGACTTAATTCCCCAGAAATAATATTCTTCTGCATGGTGCATCTGTGCAAACTAATTTGGGGGACCTGCATATCCATTCTTAACTTGGCTCATGAAAATATACCTTAATAAATGTAACCTTGAAAATGGGAATTCAAGACCATTCTGGAGCTACTGAAAGTAAATTGCAGCCATTAAATGTAATCATGCAAATAATGTCAGCAAAACTGGCTAACCAATTAAAACACATCACTGTATAATTCCTTTCCTATTCTGTGTACACAATATAGTTTTAACTAGCAGTTATATGATCAATCAAGTCTGATGTACAAGAATGATGTAAGTCATTTCCATCTCCTGATTATGAGAAACCTTGAAGACAAGTCAACATCGTATTGAACTTGATACCTTTTGTGTTTATTTTTTGGCTATCAGGTAGTTTTTAGAAACTCATGCTAAATAAAAGATCTAGATAAAAATGAATCATAGTCTACAAACTTTGATGTTTCCAAACATTGACTGTGAATTGTCTGAGAAAGGAAAAAAATAAAGGAAGCTGAAACTGTGCTGTCAAGACTTTTATAGCACAAAGGGTTTTTTTAATGATTTTTTAATGCTCTGATGACAAACATATGAAAATGAGTGCAAAATGCACAGAAAAAAAGAAAATAACTTACATGGAAAAAGAAGAAATAATTTTATAGCACTGAAGACAGCATAAGCACAGAGCAAAACCAGTAGAATTATTTTTGCAAAACACAGGCATGTTTCACATGTTTCAATTTCTAATGTGTCATTGTTAAATCAAAGCTGAAGAGTGGCTTATTTTTATTCAGGCATACCCAGGAGTTAAGAAACATGAAGTAAGATATAATCCTACCAATAAAGCTTTCCTTAAAATCAATAAACATAACTTGATTCAATTATTTTAGGGTCTAGACAACTGATATCTTATGAATATTCAGCCCAGGGGGTTCCATATTGACTTGAATAATGTATAAAATTCAGTTCTGCACAGAAAGCTCACATAAGACCTAAGCAACATTTAAATTCAAATCACACCATTCTAGAAGGCTTAAGTGAGACTTTAGAGGTGTACAGGATCCCATGCCTCTGTTAACCTTCTGTGTAGGACTGAATGTCAACCTATTAAGTCCTTGTTTCATATACTGTTTGGCACTTAAAGGGTTAAACTGCTAGAGCCAAAATAAAGCTTTTGAGGAAAGGATGGAAAAGATAAAGTGCCTGCTGGTAAGAGAGTGTTTCTGAGAGCTAGGCCAACAAAGATGTCAGTGAACCCCAGTGGTGATGAAACACAAATCTAGACACTTATACAACCCCATTATCTCAGTGCTTCACAATCATTAAAGGATTTTATCCTCATAGTATTCTTTTGAGGTAGGGAAGTGGGATTATCCCCCATTTCCATCTTAGGAAACTGAGGCATAGTTGACTAAGTGACTTGTCCAGTTACTAAGAGAATCTGAACCAGTAACTGGACCCAGCTTTCTTGAATCACAGGCCCTATCCACTAGATGAGTGGTTGGCAACCTTTTTAGACCCAAGAGCCAAACTACACCAAAATTCAGAACAAGTGGTCAACAAAGAGCCAGTATAAGAATGCCCATTTTCATGACTGTAAATATACAACTTAGTATTACTAATAACTGACATGATTAATATTAGCATAAGTGAAACATTGTACTAAAGGACTTTATTTAATGGGACTTCTGCTGCTTCATCTTTTCACACATTTCTTTGAAGTTTACATCATAACTGGTCAAATTCAGCTTCATGCATGCATTCAGTCTGTCTTCTGTTTTTCTATTTTGGAACAAATAGAAAAACTTAACATTAACAAATCACCGGGACCGGATGGCATTCATCCAAAGGTTCTAAAACAACTCAAATGGGAAACTGCTGAACTATTATCTGTGGTTTGTAATCTATCCTTTAAATCGGTTTCTATACCTAATGAGTGGAAGATAGCTAACGTGATAGCAATATTTAAAAAGGGCTCTAGAGGCGATCCTGGCAATTACAGATCGGTAAGTCTAAGTTCAGTACCGGGGAAATTAGTCGAAACAATAGTAAAGAATAAAATTGTCAGGCATGTAGAAGAACATAATTTGTTGGACAAAAGTCAACGTGGTTTCTGTAAAGGGAAATCATGTCTTACTAATTTATTAGGGTATATCTACACTACCCCCCTAGTTCGAACTAGGGGGGGTTAATGTAGTCATATGGAATTGCAAATGAAGCCCGGGATTTGAATTTCCCGGGCTTCATTTGCATGATCCCGGCTGGCACCATGTTTAAATGCCGGTTAGTTCGGACTGCGTGCCGCGCGGCTACACACGGCACGAACTAGCTAGTTCAGATTAGGCTTCCTAATCCAAACTAGCTGTACACCTCGTTCTACCTAATTCTCGTTCGAAGCCTAATCCGAACTAGCTAGTTCGTGCCGCATGTAGCCGCGCGGCACGCAGTCCGAACTAGCCAGCATTTAAAAATGGTGCCGGCCGGGATCATGCAAATGAAGCCCGGGAAATTCAAATCCTGGGCTTCATTTGCAACTCCGTATGACTACATTAACCCCCCTAGTTCGAACTAAGGGGGTAGTGTAGACATACCCTTAGAGTTCTTTGAAGGGGTTAACAAACATGCAGACAAGGGTGATCCAGTAAATATAGTATACTTGGATTTTCAGAAAGCCTTTGACAAGGTCCCTCACCAAAAGCTCTTGTGTAAATTACATTGTCATGAGATAAGAGGGAAGGTCCTTTCATGGACTGAGAACTGGTTAAAAGACAGGAAACAAAGGGTAGGAATAAATGGTAAATTTTCAGAATGGAGAGGGGTAACTAGTGGTGTCCCCCAAGGGTCAGTCCTGGGGCCAATCCTGTTCAACTTATTCATAAATGATCTGGAGAAAGGGGTAAGCAGTGAGGTGGTAAAGTTTGCAGATGGTACCTTACTGTTTAAGATAGTCAAGACAGAAGCAGACTGTGAAGAACTTCAAAAAGATCTCACCAAACTGAGTGAGTGGGCAACAAAATAGCAAATGAAATTAAATGCAGATAAGTGTAAAGTAATGCACACTGGAAAAAAATAACCCCAACTATACGTACAGTATGATGGGGGCTAATTTGGCTACTAAAAATCAGAAAAGAGATCTTGGAGTTATAGTGGATAGTTCTCTGAAAACTACCACACAGTGTGCAGCGGTGGTCAAAAAGGCAAATAGGATGTTAGGAATTATTAAGAAAGGGATAGAAAATAAGACACAGAATATCTTACTGCCCCTTTATAAAACTATGGTATGCCCACATCTTGAATACCATGTACAGATGTGGTTTTCTCACCTCAAAAAAGATATTTTGGCCGTGGAAAGGATTCAGAAAAGGGCAATTAAAATTGTTAGGGGTTTGGAACGGGTCCCATATGAAAAGAGGCTAAAATGACTGGGACTTTTCAGTTTGGAAAAGAGGACACTAACGGGGGATATGATAAAGGTATATAAAATCATGAGTGGTGTGGACAGGGTGAATAAAGAAAAGTTATTTATTAGATCCCATAATAGAAGAACTAGAGGACACCAAATGAAATTAATGGGTAGCAGGTTTAAAACTAATAAAAGAAAGTTCTTCTTCACACAGCGCATAGTCATCCTGTAGAACTCCTTGCCAGAGGAGGCTGTGAAGGCTAGGACTATAACAGAGTTTAAAGAAAAGCTAGATAATTTCATGGCGGTTAGGTCCATAGAAGGCTATTAGCCAGGGGATAGAAATGGTGTCCCTGGCCTCTGTTTGTCAGAGGCTGGAGATGGCTGGCACGAGACAAATTGCTTGATCATTGTCTTCGGTCCGCCCCCTCTGGGGCACCTGGCACTGGCCACTGTTGGCAGACAGGCTACTGGGCTAGATGGACCTTTGAATGCAAATTACCTTTGATGTGATTCAAATCAGAGAAAGCTTGCTTACACACACATAGGTGGAGCCAAACATTGAAAGTAAGGCCAAGCTGACATTCTGCATGGTATTCTATGTGACAGGAAATTTTTTCTTAGTTTGCAGAATCAGATTATCATCGTGCTCCAATTTCTTCATGTTAGCTCATTTGTGCAGTTTTGCCAATTCTGCACGTTGTTGAACAAAGCATTCTAAATCAGAATTCAGCTTGACAAATTTTTCCACCCATATATCCGACTCCTTGAAATCTGCTATTTCCATTTCCAGATCTCTGACTGAGATACCTGGAATGACTGTCAAATCCAGTTCTTCAATGGACATTTTATGTGTATGAATCATAAACGTATACAGAGCACTATGTTTGCAAAAGTCAACAAAACGAGACTCAAATGCTATCAGGAGCTCAGAAACAAACCCGGCAAACTGTTGCAAATCAAGGCTGTTATTCGGATTCTCTCTCTGATACGAATCATGAAACATTTATAATCTTTCAAAATGTGCCAGTCTGTCTGTCTCGATATCTTTGATGAAGACAGTCAATTTTGACTCAAATGCAAACACTGCCTGCTGCAGTCTGGACTGTATTTCCTTGCCCTTGTAGCTTAAAGTTCAACTCATTCAAATGACTGGTAATGTTGACAAGATAGTAAAACTTGAGCAACCAGTTACAGTCTGAAAGCTCGTTGTGCTTAACACCCTTCATATTAAAAAAATTACTTAATCTCAATAAAGCTGGTGGCAAAATGAGACAAAACTTTGCTATGAGATAACTAGTGAATATTGTACATTAGTAGATTGGGGTATTTGGAATCTGTTTGCTTGAGCAGTGACTGAAATTAACAGTGATTAAGAGTTCAGGCAAGAATCCAACTGACAGTCTGAACGACCAGTCCCATTACATTTCTGAGATCGGTTCCACAAGATTGAGCACAAAGTGCCTCCTGATGCACAATGCAATGAAAGCTCAAAAGTGGGTAGGTCAGCTGTTTTGACCAAGAGTAAGGAATCCCCTGTATTTGCCAACCATGCAAAGTTCACCATCCGTACACACAGACAGAAGATGATCCAGATGTATTTCTCACTGGTTTACTAAGTTCATTGCAGTTTTAAGGATTTCTTATCTCCTTGTTCGATTTTTCATTGGTAATATCTCAATAATTTCCTCATGCACAGCATTTCCACAAGGATATCATTCCAGAATACACAATGTCACATATGCCGGTTGTCTTGTCCAGAGCAAATGAAAAATAAGTCGTTGTACTCAATTTTTGCTTTTGTTCCTTGTTGATTTGATGGGCCATTTTCACAGCTCTGTCATGAACTTTTTTTGCCAATAATGGCATGTCTTGAATTTTCTGTATGTTTTTGTCCTCATTGTGAAACTCATCAAATAGTTCATGACCAATTTTTAGCATGCATTTCTTAACATAATCCCCATCAGTGAAGGGCCTTAATTCTCGAATAATGCTGTATGAGCCCACAAAACTTCTGGAATTTAAACTCCCACCTTTTTTTGACCATGCCAGCAAACTATTTTGTCCAGTGTTCATTTTTTGCTGCAGCTCCTCGCAGGCTTTTTTTTTTTCAAGCGTCACCCTCAGGGTATTTTGTAGCAAATGCTGCATGTTTTGTCATGAAATTAATTTTTTGTTGGTTGGTTTGTTTGTTTGTGAACTGTCCTTCACTATGGTTGAGATAGGGTGGAGATCCTGTCCATAAATGCATACAAGTCTGTCCACTCCTTTTGAAAATTTAATTACTCATCATCTCTCTTTCTCTTCGTCATTTTTACTGTTAGAGGGGAACAGAGTTCACCATCACATATGATGATGGAAAGTTTTCTTGACCAATCAAATCAAAGGAGAATATACATGATCCCCAATGCATGAAGAGGATGGATGATTGTTAAAATGAACAGTTAAAGGTGAAATAGACAAAAAACCCACATCTTGACATGAGTAATTATGTGTTTTTAAAATTTTGAATTAATTTTTCATTTTAATTTAAAAAGTTGTGTGTATTTTGGGGATGACAAAAGAGCCATATTTGATTCTGTACTGAGCCATATTTGGCTCTAGAGCTAGAGGCTGCAGATCCTTGCACTAGATTTTCCTTCCAACACCAGAAAGAAGGGTTACAGCTAGAAAGGTGAAAGAAACAGCTAGGCTGTGTCTACATTGGCACCCTTTTCCGGAAAAGGGATGCTAATGAGACACTTCGGAATTGCAAATGCCATGGGGGATTTAAATATCCCCCGCAGCATTTGCATGAACACGGCTGCCGCTTTTTTCAGTCTCGGGGCTTTGCTGGAGAAAAGCGCCAGTCTAGATGGGATCTTTCGGAAAATAAAGCCTTTTCCGGAAGATCCCTTATTCCTCTTAAATTCAGGAATAAGGGATCTTCTGGAAAAGGCTTTATTTTCCGAAAGATCCCGTCTAGACTGGCGCTTTTCTCCGGCAAAGCCCCGAGCCGGAAAAAAGTGGCAGCCATGGTCATGCAAATGCCGCGGGGGATATTTAAATCCCCCGCGGCATTTGCAATTCCGAAGTGTCTCATTCGCATCCCTTTTCCGGAAAAGGGTGCCAATGTAGACACAGCCCTAGAGGAGTAAATGGATAGTAAGTTAGCCATAGGGCTGAGCAAATCGCTGGAGATTTGAAAATCAGGAATGTTCCATAGTAATAAAAAGACCAGATATTCTAGGTATGTATTTATACAGCTTGCCCAACAAGTTTAAAGTCCTCTGGGCCACAGCAGATCCATTATGTAAATGACATGACACACAACTACAGGTGTAATACAAAAGGGGCCTCACAGAAAGACTCCACTGAGTGCTACAGAACGCCTTTGCACAAGACTATAATGAAGGCAGATTATATTATGATATTACATTGAGCCATTCCATAATATTAATATTTCCTTAATATCAACTTTAAAAATAACTTGAATACTATATAGTAAAGTTAAGATTAATAAATAAGATGGATAATACATAACTAGAATACCATATTATCATTTATTTTGCTATAGTGCTGCTATCATATTGTCAATATAAATAATAGCAATATGATCAATATGACATAATGCTATTGTTTATATTGACAATTTGATACTAGTACTTTAGTAAAATAGATGGTAATACGGTATTTTAGTTATTTTTAAAAGTTAATTCCATAGGTGGCAGGAGTACTTAAGTGTCTGAAGTTTTCCATGATTCTACTGAAACCAAGGAGACAGTCAAATCCATATGTCCATGCAGCTATGATTGCATGGAATTCTGACTCTAGTCTTCATCAGTAGTCAGTTCCTGTAGAATATCAAGCCATTCTATAGCAGTTTAACTTGTATGAATTAACTTTTGTCTCAAAGCAAAGTGCTTCCTGGTGGCAGAGGGCTTTTCATCCATCTTCCTTAAGCAGAGTGTGCCTATGGCTATTGTTACCATTTTAGATTATTCTGTTTGGTTTGCTGTGTTGTACAGAGCTCTCTTTGCTTTGGTGGGTTCAGAGTATTAGATAAATAAGATGACTGGGTCAGACTCTATGATTTGCTGTGGAATGTATGCAGTTCCAGGGATTGGGGAGCTAGTTTAATAAGACAGCTGAGGTTTTTATTAACAAATTCTAGGACTCGATAGGATATAGACGTGGCATGAGGAATGTCAGGAATTGGGAGTCATGCTACCACAGGGCAAGAACACAGAGCACACAATCATCATGCTGAGATCTCGAATGATGCTCGAGAGGATTCTGAAAGAGTATATGGAAGTATGTGGAAAACCTGAGGTGGAAACTGGACCAGGGCCAGGCCTTCATGGTGACATGCAAGTGAGATACCAGCAACCACTTTCTTCATGGGAGCAATTTCACCTGATTTTCTACCTTGAGATTCATCTACAGGGCCTAGCTCAATTTCATCTTGCTGAAGGGAAATATCTGCCATGGAAAATCAGGACAAGCAATATGTAAAGGTCAGCTGTACCAGTGAAATGCTACCCCATGTCTTGTGTAGCATCAAGCCCCATTCCAGAACCTGGCAACTGCACTACGACACTATTCCAGGTTGCCTTGTAAAGCCATCCCGCCACCTGAGGTGAAGGTGTGAACTCCTTCTTCTGTGATGACCAGACTCAAAAGTGGAGAAATATGCTTCTGGATGATGCCTTCAGAGCAAGGGTTTACAAGATTCAAATATATGTGCTGATCATCGGAGGCCTGTGTGCATGGGATCGCTGTTACAAGCTCATATGGTACATATGGGAGCATTGACTCTTATGGGTGTCTAGGAGTGGTGTTTAAGTTTTCCTAGATTACTGGGTGGGGGCTTGAGCTGTTTCTGTTTTATATGATCATTACAAAAAAAACTGGCTCTCAACCTGACAGAAGGGTTACATGCTTTTCCTGTGTTCCTCCAAAAGCCAGTGAAGAAATGGCAGTGTATATCAAGTGACTATCGACTTCACTGTCTGGTTTTGGCCCCCGCTACCACTTAAGTCCCTGTTTCATGGCAGTAAGCGGGTTAAGGGTTTTTTTTTCTTTGTGCCTTTAAAGATATTGTGTTGGTAAATAGCTCAAAATAGTTCTAAATAGTTCAAAAACTAAACTTATTTTTAAAATGCCAATAAGTATTTATTTAAAGTGTACCATACAGATTTTTCAATTGAAGAAAAAAGCTGGATCTCACTCGGATTAATATATTTGGGGAAAATTCTCAACTTAAAAAGTTTCCTATATAGAGATATAGGTGTGTTGTCAAACAAAAGCTACGTCTAGTGACAGGCAGAACTGCATCAGAACATACAGCATCCCTCCACAAAACTTACTTCAATACTTTTAAAGGTAAAGAGGAAGACTTATGCATTCCTTTTCAGTTGCATATTGTCTACAATGCTGTCAGTAACACTCAGTTCCCCTTTAAGGCTTTTACTTCCACCTCCATCCTGTGCCTCCTGAGGTCACTGTTAAGGTTTTGTATTAGAGAGCAAGTTTGAGAAAGTGGGGCACATTGTCTATTTCTATCGCTTCCTATGGTTTCATATAGTGGATAGCTTCCCAGAGACAAAGATAAGGCAGCTGGCAAAGGTTTTCTGGCCTGCATTGTGCACGAGGTCACAATAGGTGATAATGGTGGTACCTTCTGACCTTATAGTCTATGAGCCTATAAGCTGAACTGTCTGGCAACCAGAGAGAGAAAAACTGTGCTTCAGAAGATGCTCTCATCTACGCTGGCCCTTCTGAAGAAGTTGAGAGACCAAAAGGTGCCTCAGTAAATATTTTATCACCAGCACTTCATCCTCATTTAACAGGATTAAGAGTAGTCTGTGGCGCTTCCCTGGAAGACAGAGGGTGATGAGGCACCTTCCCTCAAGCAGTCCTGAACCTGAGGAAGCCTTGTCTGTGCCTTCTTAGGGTCAGTACCCTTATGCTCCCAGAGACGGGGTGTGTACTGCCTTTCAGGCCTTGCTTGCTCTCTCTCTCTCTCTCTCTTTGCAGGTTACCAATAGGCATGCAAACCCTGTCCCAGTCCAAGCTACTCTCGATTCACAGCACAGTCCTGGAATTCTCAGAGCCTGCTCCCAAAGGAACAGAACACCCCAGATTACCGGTTATACAGCAGCACACAGCTCTGTTTAACTCATTGTGCTTAGCTATTGTGGCAAGGACCCCTCTTCCCCAAGCCACCACTGGGTAGGCCTACTCCCCTTAGCCCCCAAATTTGGGGTTTTGCAGCGGGTCTCAATGGTAGGGAGCCCAGCCAGGTGCCCTGAGGCTCCCTCCCTAACTGTCTTTACCTAGTGCTGGTCAAAATTGTTCTCTCCGAGTTCTTCCTCTCTGTCTCTCCACCACCTTCCTTTCATCCTCTCACTCTCCCCTCCAGCCTCCAATTGCTGAGGCTTTTAAAGGCCCTCAGACAGACAGTAGAGAAGTCAGCTGGCCCCAATTTGCCTGAGTCAGCTCCCTCCCAGCTGCATCTAATTGGGCTATAGTTCTCTGCTTCTTCTCACAGGTTTTTTTTTTCCCCTTTTGGGCTTCCTTTTCCCTTCTCTGCAGCAGCTCCCTGGCCTGACCCTGTCACACTGGCTGGCTGTGTCTACATTGGCACCCCTTTCCGGAAAAGGGATGCTAATGAGACACTTCGGAATTGCAAATGCCGCGGGGGATTTAAATATCCCCCGCGGCATTTGCATGAACATGACTGCCGCTTTTTTCCGGCTCGGGGTTTTGCCAGAGAAAAGCGCCAGTCTAGACGGGATCTTGCGGAAAAGGGCTTTCAAGTAGGAATAAGGGATCTTCCAGAAAAGGGCTTATTTTTCGCAAGATCCCGTCTAGACTGGCGCTTTTCTCCGGCAAAACCCCGAGCCGGAAAAAAGCGGCAGCCATGTTCATGCAAATGCCACGGGGGATATTTAAATCCTTCGTGGCATTTGCAATTCTGACTGGTCTCATTAGCATTCCTTTTCTGGAGAGGGGTGCCAATGTAGACACAGCCACTGTGTCTAGACTGGCCACTTTTTCCGGAAAAGCAGCCGCTTTTCTGGAAAAACTTGCCAGCTGTCTACACTGGCCGCGTGAATTTCCGCAAAAGCACTGACGATCTCATGTAAGATTGTCAGTGCTTTTGCGGAAATACTATGCTGCTCCCGTTCGGGCAAAAGTCTTTTTCCGAAAAACTTTTGCACAAAAGGGCCAGTGTAGACGGCAGAGATTTGTTTTCCGCCAAAAAGCCCCGATCGCGAAAATGGCAATCGGGGCTTTTTTGCGGAAAAGCGCGTCTAAGTGCTTTTGCGGAAAAGTGCTTTTGCAGAAAAGCGTCCTGCCAATCTAGACGCGCTTTTCCGAAAATGCTTTTAACGGAAAACTTTTCCGTTAAAAGCATTTCCAAAAAATCATGCCAGTGTAGACGTAGCCACAATGTTTATAGAGAAAAGCAAGTGTAAGAGATCAGAGATTCAAGTGATCGCAAGCAGAAATATTGGAAATAATGGGTTAATCAAAAATAAAATCATGGCATGCACACAAGAACCTAGATAGAATTAATAAGACATTGTCATGTCATAAGAATGGAAGCTCTCCCAAAAATCTTCTGTACATACCATGAAACAGGCTTGGCTGTGACATTGTTCATGAAATGAACTTGCTGTCATCTTGCCACCTCAATGGAAAGATCTAGAATTTGTCTTACTCTGCAGTTATAAGACAAAAATCCATTGCCTGCATTTTTAAACAGGACAGCCCCTGTTGTGTGTGTTTCCCTATGTAGGGCCTTTCCTGGAGAATTTGCAATTACTCGGTTAGCATTTCACTCAGACTGCAAATGGGTGCCATTCAATACTCAGTGGACGATCTTAAGAACACTTTTCAGTATATAGTCATAACTCCTTACATATTAACCATACTTACATTTCACTCTTATGAAGACCAGTGTGTTACAGGCTTTCAGTAAAAACCTTCCATGACATTCTTGGGTAAACTAGTAGCTAGATGCCAGGTCCAAGGGATCTTTGTAACCCTTATGGGTATGTCTACACTACCCCGCTAGTTCGAACTAGCGGGGTAATGTAGGCATACTGCACTTGCAAATGAAGCCCGGTATTTGAATTTCCCGGGCTTCATTTGCATAAACTGGGCGCCGCCATTTTTAAATCCCTGCTCGTTCGAACCCTGTGCCGCGCGGCTACACGCGGCATGAACTAGGTAGTTCGGACTAGGAAGCCTAGCCCGAACTACCTAGTTCGTGCCGCGTGTAGCCGTGCGGCACGGGGTTCGAACGAGCAGGGATTTAAAAATGGCGGCGCCCAGTTTATGCAAATGAAGCCCGGGAAATTCAAATACCGGGCTTCATTTGCAAGTGCAGTATGCCTACATTACCCCGCTAGTTCGAACTAGCGGGGTAGTGTAGACATACCCCGAGTGTTCCTGTGACCTCTACTCATAAGTGTGACAGCAGCCATCTCGGCCAACTCACACCCTGACCAGTGAGTGACAAAAGCAAAATGTGAGACAAATGAGTGAAATGTGAATTTTGATGATTCACACAATAATTTAGAGCCTAGCAAAACTGAAGTACAAAGTCTTTTTTAAAGCAGCGTTTTTACATGCATATGACATGCACCTCTACAATCCCCATTCCTTCACACATCAGCAGTAGGGTTTGAACTCCTTGACCCTTAGCCCTGATGTACACTAGGACTTCATTTGGAAATAACCCCCCCAACGTTGAATTTATAAGCGGAACGTTCACACTACCAACCCCGTTATTGCAAAATAACAGGCCACAACTAGAAATCTGTACTTCTGCTTTTCATCAGGAATAGAGCTAATTCTGAAATAGTTATTTGAAATACTGGTAGTGTGGACACGCTGGTGCCGCTATTTCAAAATAATTGGCCTCTGGAGGCCTCTTGCAGCTGCAGCTCTGACTGCACCAACTGCATCCACTGCTCTTCTTTTCCTGTGGAGCTCTCAAATCCTGGGACAAAGAAAAGGCGAGAGACCCCAATGTGCAAACCCTGTGCAAGAGACCAGGACCCAAGGCAAAGGTGAGCGACCCCAGTGCTCCCT
This sequence comes from Pelodiscus sinensis, assembly GCF_049634645.1. Classification (NCBI taxonomy): domain Eukaryota; kingdom Metazoa; phylum Chordata; order Testudines; family Trionychidae; genus Pelodiscus; species Pelodiscus sinensis. The sequence continues at coordinate 45,972,120 of NC_134719.1, forward strand.
CACACCCTCTGACGGCTTCCAGAACTTCTGCTGCTCTCACGGCCTCCCCTACCCAGTGACACAGGAGAGCTCTGGCCTGGACTGGTGTGGAGATCCCAGGATCTCATCAAGGTGTGTGTGGGGGGGGTAGAGTCCAACCTCCAGGATCTCGGCAACAAGAAAAAGAACATGAATATCTATGGCAGGATTGCGACCAGCCTGGCCGAGAGAGGGCACACCAGGACCTTTAACCAGTGCCACATGAAAATAAAAGAGCTGGGGCAGGCCTACCACAAGGCCAGGGAGCAGAGCAGACGCTCTGGGATGGCACTGCACACTTGCCACTACTCTGAGCAGCTGGATGCCATCTTGAGAGGGGGACCAGTCACCTCCCCCGCCTCTGTCGTTGAGTCTGGCCAGGACATGCCCAGCATCAGCCTGCAGGAGGTGGGGTCATGGAGGAGAATGACGATGACGATAAGGAGAAGACGGCCAGCCAAGCGACCATGCCCACCAGTCTGGAGCTGCTTTTCACTTTAGAGCCACTCCCCCAGCCCCAGGATGTTTCCCAGGCTTCCGAGAAAACCCGGGAAGGGCACTTCAGGTGAGTTCTATAACTTTCCCTATCTTCAAGCAGGGGCACGCAATGGGCTGTGAGGGGCTATACATGCCTCTCTTGGCCTACTCAGCCTGGGGGTCACATAACAGCTTGTTCATGTGTGTGCACATGGAGTGCCAGTCTGGAAAACTCAGCTCCCTGAGGCTCTGACACAGGAACCCCTCAATTCTTCTCACAAGGTTCCTGGAGAGGCCTGCCTTATCCCGGCCTCTGTGGTGGGACACGTTCCCATGACAAGCCACCACTTGTGGTGTATGAAGGCACGGTCTCCGGCCGGTGCAAGCATGAAATCATTTTATTGCAAGATTACAACTGTCTTTATACCCTCTCAACTTCCCAAAAGTCCACATCCTGCTTTTCACAAACTGTGCTTTTTCACAGCCCCAACACAGCATTCTCGAAGGTCGTTGACTCGGGCAGATGTTATTGTTGGCTCAGGACTCTTGCTTGGTTTCGTCCTTGGGATGCCCTGTCACGCAGCCAAAGCACTATACTTGCTGATTCTCTACAACCACTAATTAATCTGGGGTCATGGAAACACACAGCAGTGCCGCACGTGGCACAGGGTCTTGCCTGCACTCAGATAGCATCCACTCCCGATCAAGTGCAGTGATGCAGAGAACACTGATAGGGTATGTCCACACTAGCTCGTTAATGCGAGTTAGGTAGGTAAATGAGGCGACCGGAGTTGCAAATAAGCCCGGGATTTAAATATCCCGGGCTTTATTTGCATATTCCCGTCCAGTCGCCATTTTGAAATTTCACTAACCCGAACTCACTGCCACGCGGCTACATGCGGCAGTGAAATGTTAATTCGAACTAAGGACTTAGGCAACAAATGGCCTAAGCAACAAATGGCCTTGCTCGAAGCACATCACCATTGTCTGAACTGAGACCTTCAGTGTCAGCTCAGAGATTAGGGCTAGGCTTCATGCACAGTGTCTCCTGGGATGACTGCTTTTTTTACTTTTTTTCACAGCTAGGACAGCTGCAAGCTTGGCGCGTCCCCCGCCTCCCACTCAATCTACCCGACTCAGCGGGATCTGTAGGCTTAAATGCACCTGGGAGGAGCGCATGAGAGAGCAGATGGCGTGCCCGCAGTGCCTCATCCAGGGACTCAAGGAAAAGTGCCAGGACTCAGCCGCCAACCAGGAGGAGCACTGGGCCCACAGAGAGGAATTCCAGGCTGACTGGGAGCAGAGAAAGGCCACCTGGGATGAGCTGACACACCAGACCGATGCCATATTCTCCACCCTCACCTCGGTGATGGAGCTCATGGTGTCATGCATGGTGTGGGCCACCAGCCACCTCTCTGCCCACCCCATGGCTTCCCCTCCAAGCCTCTCCAGGTCCCAGAACACAGGCTGGTGGGGGCTCTAGAGCAGCTGAAGACTCCCGACCACCCGGAGGCTGGTGCAAGTTCCTGTCCCATCTCTGATTCCTCCCCCCTTCCAGGTTCTTTACCCAGTCCCTTCCCTGTTCTATGTTCCCCCAATAAACAGCCCTGTTTTTTCAAGAAGCATGTCTTTATTATTTGTGTTTTAAAAAAATTTGTAAGCAACCTCGAATATTTTAAATAGATAGGTAGGGTAAAAATATTTTAAACAAACAAACAAACAAATATTTTGCCCTGCAGGGGAAGGGGGAAGGTAGGAAGGGAGAACAGGGGAAGGGATGGGTGAGGAAAGACACACAGAGGGAACGCAAAGGTCCTGTAATGGGGTGACACACCTCCCATGAGCACCCCTCGTCTGGCCTAATGCATTTGCCTGCACTGCCTCTTTAAAAGCTTTTTGGCTTCTCAGCCCTCCAGGTGAGTCACACTCCTGTGTGATACTCAAACTCCTTCCAGGGTACAGACCTAACAGGGGCCCAATCTGGTGTCCTCGGCTGGTGTCTCCATGCCTATCTCTCAGTTTCCCCTCAGTCTTTCTCCTCTCAGAGTGACATCTCCAGGGCTTCCCCTCAGTCTTGAGCTCTGCCTCACACTGATTGCTGCTGAGCTTTGTAGCTCGTTTTGTAGGCCTCCCTGGCTCCTGATTGGTCAGTTCTTCTAAAGTCTCTCTTGGAGGACTTGTCTATGGCTCTTTCTGGGGCAGGGCCTTGTCTGCCCTGTCACAAGTCCCTGACTTTGCACAACTGACTTTGCACAAAACTCCCTCCAGGCCTCTCACATGAGCATGGCCCCTTGGTGTGCTCACTGAACAGCACGGCTACATCTAGACTGGCATGATTTTCCGGAAATGCTTTTAACAGAAAAGTTTTCCATTAAAAGCATTTTCGGAAAAGACCGTCTAGATTGGCAAGGATGCTTTTCTGCAAAAGCACTTTTTGCGTAAAAGTGTCCGTGGCCAATCTAGATGCGTTTTTGCACAAAACAAATCTCAGCTGTCTACACTGGCCCTTTTGTGCAAAAGTTTTCCACAGAAAGCACTGATTTCTTACAGTAGGAAGTCAATGCTTTTGCGGAAATTCAAGCGGCCAGTGTAGACAGCTGTCAAGTTTTTCCGGAAAGGCAGCTGATTTTCCAGAAAAACTGGCCAATCTAGACACAGCCCACTGGTATTGGCTGCTCAAGTTCCCTGGACAGACGTTCAGCCTCAGCCCCCTCTCCCCCCCCACCCTGGCAGAAAAGTCTTCCCCTTGAGCTCACATAGGTTGTGGAGCACACAGAAGGCCACCACCACAAAAGGGATGCTGTGCTCGCTGAGGTCTAGGCGAGTGAGGAGACTCCTGAACCTCCCCCTTGAACTGGCGAATGCACACTCCACCACCATGCAGCACCTACTCAGGCTGGCATTGAAGTGCTCCTTGCTGGGGTCCAGGCTGCCTGTTTAAGGAGTAGCTGTGTTGCCCAGGATCACTATTGGCATGTCCACCTCCTTGACTCTGATGGTGAGGTCAGGGGAAAAAATGCCAACCTGCATCTTTCAGAACAGGCAGGAGTTCCAAAAGATGCGGGTGTCGTGTGCCTTTCCCAATCATCCAGCATTGATGTTGGTGAAGTATCCCTTGTGATCCACAGGGGCTTGCAGCACCATGGAGAAGTACCCTTTCCTTTAGATAAACTCTGAAGCACAGTGGTTGGGGGCCAGGATGGGGATGTGGGTGCCATTTATGGCCCCTCCCCTGCAGGTGGAGACACCCGTGGTGGCAAAGCCATTGACAATGGTGTCCCTTTTTCCCAGAGTGAGACCCTCCATAGCAGCATATGGTTGATGGCCTTGGTTACCTGCAGGAGCATGGCCCCAACTGTGGATTTCCCCTTACCCAATTGGTTTCTGACTGAGCATGGTGAGCTTCCAGAGGGCAATGGCCGCGTACTTCTGAACGGGGATGGCAGGTGTCACGTGGGTGTCCTATGGCCTGAGGGCAGGGGCAAGTCACTCACAGAGATCCAGGCAAGTGGCCTTCTGAATGTGGAAGTTCTGCAGCCACTGCAGGATTATGTGGTCCCACCAGTCCAAGCTCCTCTCCCTCCACCAGAAGTGGCATTCCACAATATCCAGGGGATTGAGGGGAATGTGTGGCAGCAGGAGCGGCAGATGCACAGGGCCTGTGGGACAGGTTGGGAGTCTAGAAGAGGCTCAGGGGCAGCTTATGAGTCAGACTGATTTAATTGTTATAGCAAGTCAGTGTGTGTTGTGGGACAGATCCCTGTAGACCCCAGTGGCAGTTGGCCCTTCCACGCCTGGGTCAGGCGTTGATGCCTGGGTCAGGAAGCAATGGAATAGGGAGGGCCTGCATCCTCTCTGCCACACCAATCCCTGGGTGTCAGTCTCCCCCATTGCACTATGAACTGTGTTTGTGTGTCCTGCCCTGCACTAAGGCCCAGACTTAAAACTGTTACTGGGGGGGGGGGGGGGGGGGCTATCCTGCCCCAGGGCTTGGGCCTACCTCATGGACTGAGTTTGCCTGCCCCACCCTGTACTGGGCTTAAAGGGGCCACGGCGTGTTTGTTTATTTCCCTGGCCCAGCCACAGGGACTGCGCTTACTTAGACTGGGAACGGCGTGGATGCTGGCCCAAACATAGGCCTTAGCCCCAGGACTGAGCAGGTTGGCTTACAATAGGGTAACCAAAATTGGGTTAAGTAGCTCTGAAAGGCAGTGTGGTGCAGGGGGGTATGTTTTATTAGAGAGCTTTGTTCTGGGCTTGTAGCAACCTTGCACCTGTCTGATTTAGTTTTAAAAATGCAGTGATGGGGGGAGGGGAATGTTTAGCAGCTCTCTCTTGTCTATCTTTTAGATTGGGGTTCATGTCTCATGTCTGGAGTAGTCAATAACAAGTGGTCAGCGGCGGATATAGGGCACGGCTAGCGGGGCGGCTAATCCGGGCCCCGCACTTCAATAGGCCCCACGCACGCACCCTGCGCACACTACTTCCGGTCGGCTGCTGCCGAGACACATGCGCAAAATGCTACTTCCGGTTGGCTACTGCCGAGGTGCATGCGCAAAACGCTACTTCCGGTCGGCTGCTGCCGAGGCGCATGCTCAAAATTGTGCCTCCCCAGGCCCCGCGGCGCAGCCCTGGGCCCTGCAAAATTATCATCCACTCCTGCAAGTGGTAGTGAATTGTGTGGGAATTTAAGCAGCATTCAGGAAAGGTGAATTTAAGACTCCTGGCATTCTTTTTTCTCGTTCAATGAACTTTTCCCTAGGCTCCTGGGGAATTTGGTCAGACACCCTGCAATGTCCCTCCATTTACACCATGGCAGATTTGTTTTTAAATTATAGTTCAGTGTGTTTCCACTGGCACATATTTTCCATTATAGCTAAAAAGTTATCAGATACTTTAGAGACAAAATTACAAGTATATTTAATACACAAGTAGCAACAATGTGGTTGTAGAATCAGAGTTTCAGATTTCCTGCACAAAGTGAGACAACACAGTGAGGAGAAAAACTGCTAAAAGGTGATCTTTAAACTCATTATTCTCTTTGTATCAGTTCATTTTTCATCAAACCACCACAAAAAATGTAAATGGCACAGATTATAAGCTTTGGATGCTATTTCAATGAGATTTTAAATCTCCCTTCCCTTAAAATTGAAATCCGCAATACAACCTCAACAGCTGCTATTGCATTACAATAAAAGAGTATCTCAAAAGTTTGCTAATTTTGCACGTGGTAAATTTACTTCTTTAACATATGCTGAATTTTAAAGACTTTCAGAGAAACAACATTTTGATAAATTCCTATAACAGGAACAAAATTTGAAAAAAAAAATTATAGTCCAACTCTATCTTCCCCATCTTTCCCAGAAGTGTCATTATTGAACCTATTTTGAGGAAGAGAAGGTTTTTGAAAGCTCATATACTCAAATTTCTTTATAGAATCATTTTCTACAGCCTATGCCTGCACCCAAAGCACTTAGAGATTCTAAAAATCTAAATCAACACTGATAGAAGTTAGTGCAGTAAATTAGAGATGAATTTGGCCCACTTCTTCCAACATACATTTTGTCTGTTTATTACACCTCAAATATAAAAATCTCATAATATATGTTTATTGGTTGCCAAGGCAATAAGTCTGAGATGATAAAAATCTGAGAACTCTAAGGAAAAGGAAATTGATAAAAATTTCAGAAGCAGCTTCTTATGAGATAAGAATTTATAGATTTCAGGACAGTGAAGACAAATTTGGCAGAACTTAGAATCTATTTTTAGATCTCATGCTGTACTACTTTCTTGCATTGTGTTTTCCCCTTACTTTGAGTGTAAAACACAGATTCCTGCATGGAAAGTGTTACAAATTTATATAAGGAATATCTCTGGTGGTCATCACTGTAATAGTTGGCCATCACAGAAGTGTTAACTCTACAGTCTGCTGCTTTATTTCCTGTTCTGATTTTTTATTTTTAGAAAGAACCCAATCTTTAAAGAAATAATTTCTACATATAGACTTGCCCAGTGTTGCTCAGGTCCTTCAGAGAAGGGGACTGTGGGAGATAGGAGTCAGGGCAGGGGGCTGGGGATATGGGGTGCTCAGGGCTGGAGGTGAAGCAGTGCAGGATTCAGGGTTGGGGATGAGAAGCCACTCAGACCAGGGTCGCTGAGTGTTTGTAGGAATTGCAGGGGTCAGGGCTAGGGGTGAGGAAGAGAGTTAAGGGAAGGGTGTGAGGGTGTAGGAGTCAATGCATGGGGTTGAGAGGCGTGGGGTGGGGGCTCAGGACAGGGAGTGGAGCACCTGCTGGCTTCTCCCTGGGGCTGGTCCAGGGCATGGGAGGCCTCGCAGCCTACCAGTTTTTCCCAGGGGGCATCCCACCCTCCTGCCTTCTCCCCAGTGCTGGCCCTGACTAAGGATGTTAAGGATCAGGTAATTCACCAATTGAATAGTCAATGCATTTTTGGATCTACTATTTGATTAGTCGATAGGGTGCCTCTGCCTTTGAACTGTAGTAATGGCCCTAGGGCTGTTGCTACACTTCAAGGCTGTGTCTAGATTGGCACCCTTTTCCGGATTTTAAGAGGAATAAGGGATCTTCCGGAAAAGGCTTTATTTTCTGAAAGATCCCATCTAGTCTGGCGCTTTTCTCCGGCAAAGCCCCGAGCCAGAAAAAAGCGGCAGCCATGTTCATGCAAATGCCGCAGGGGATATTTAAATCCCCCGCGGCATTTGCAATTCCAACTTGTCTCATTAGCATCCCTTTTACAGAAAAGGGTGCCACTGTAGACACAGCCCAAAGGTGAAAGCACCGAAGCCCGGGATCAGCTGGGGATTCCCACACTGACCCCAAGCTCTGTGTGGTGCTGCCGCTTTGAAATACCACAGTGGCATTTCAAAGCAGCAGCGCTGATCCTGAGCTCTGTGTGGCACTGCCGCTTTGAAATGCGGTGTGGAGCCCAACACCAGGCTCCCCCCGGCATTGCAAAGTGGCAACCCGGGGTCAGTTGCAGAGCTTAATCTAGATTTTTAAGAATTCAATAAAATATTGTTAAAAATATGTTCCTGGTTAATACAAATTTGATTGGTTGGTTTCCCAAAAGAATCAGATGTTAAGAGACAAGTCTCAGGAATAGCTATTCCCTTGGGGGCAGGACGCGCAGGCTCACTTAAAACCGAAAGGTCTGGGTGTCTGCAGCGCTACCCCAGACTTGTGTGATTGTGGGCAAATCGACTACTTCTCTAACTCATGTTCTCCTGTAGAACATAAATGCTTTGTGTCTCCCTCCCTCCTGAGGAGATGAGGACTCACTAGTTAGCGTCACAAAGACAACCGGATCTAGTGCCCAGAGTATCGGACTTGGTGTCGGAGGCCCTGGGTTTCAATCCCCTGCTCTGCTGACTTGCCACCTCTGGAGTGCACTGCTGCCTAAAGGATGTGGCCCTGCTCGCACTCCACTCTGAGGCCTCACTGTCTCCTCTTTCCACCAGGGCTCTGCCTCTTCCCAGCCCCACTCTGCTTTCATGGGGCCCCATGGGAGAAGGTAGAGAGACACGTGCAAGCAGTGCGCGGTTGGCTGACTCAGCTGTTGAGTGACGTATGGCTGGGGAGGGGGAAGAGGTGTGAACGGAGGGGGTGGAGGGCCTCAGGGCAGGAATGGAGCTGGGCTGGAACATGGGCAGGGCTTCATGGGGAAGAGGTTGAGTTGGGGGGTCTCTGGAGGCATGATGATTGTCTAGTGCATGCAGTCTCCCCAAATTCTGCTCTGCTGCTTCAGGACCATGGGGCCTCTTCATCTCTGGTCCAATTCATACTCTTTTGGTCTTATCAATTTAGAGAGAATACGTCCAGTGGGACAGGGATTTCTTCACTATTGGTGAAATCCTGGTTCCACTGAAATCAATAGCAAAACTCCCATTGACTTCAATGGGCCATCCTATGTATTGTAAACTGTTTAGCACAATAATGCTACTCACAGCTGGTGCCTCTAGGTTCTACTGTAGCATAATAATATCTGTAATGTGCTTTTAGACACACGAGAGATACTGTAAATATACAAAATAATTTGATCCTTGTTATAGTTAAAGGATTCATCGGTTTAACCAAACGTTATCAATCTATACTCCAAATCCTTCAATAGAGGGAGAAAAGTCATTTTATAATTATAGAAGTACTCATTCAGATGGCTATAAAGATCTTTTTCTCTTTGCCTGGCTAGTCTTGTTCTACAAAGTGGAAGAGCACCACCATGTATATCAGAACACAGGGGAGCTGAGGAGTTTGCAATGAATAAATAAAACTGAAGTCATAGAAGAGACAGATGCCAAATTTCTGGACAGTTCAGAATTGTTGAATGACTAAGCTTTGATAAATTTGGTCTTAATCTGCTGTTAGCATTTCTGGCAATGCTTTTAATATTTCAACTGAAATATATCCTTTAAGGTGACATATAGCTGATGATTATAAGACATTCTTTCTCTGTTTTGTTTTACAGTTTCCTTTGTTGTTAGAATTCCAATTTAAATACACAGAATAATTTGTCTCCCTCTCATTACAATAATTTTCAAACACTTCTCTATGAACAGTCTTCCTCCCAGTGCCATAACATATGGAAATATATGTCTCTAACCTATGAAAATATTCTCTGGAGATAATTTAGCAATGCAAAAGACAGACATTATGAAAGTGCACATGTGCACTTCAGACTCAGTTGCAATCCTCCAGGATGACATTCTCAAGTAGGCCAGATAAAAGATCACCTAAACCGTTTACTGGGGTCACCCTTCTGAAACAAAAGCAAAAGAATCAATACATGCTTGTTGACAGAAGGGGATTCATTCTTTCTAGACCGTCTCTTTGGCTTTGGGTCCTCTTTTGAAGGGTGCCCCACTACCAATACTTGGCAGGCTACACAACAGTCTTCTCTCTGTGACCTCAGAACGTGACCCTTCATGTCAACAAACCCACTTCTGTCTCTGCCATTCCTTCCAAAGCATGAATCATGTGCCATCCAACTGGAATTCATCCTTAGGTTTCACTGTCACTGCCTTAAATGGAACATGCTGTAAGAGAGAAAGAGAACAGGCCATTTTTCTTGACAATATTTTTAGCTTACAGTATTATTACTATTACCACAACATCTAGAAGCTCTCAAGGTGGATCAGGACTCCATTGTGCCAGATCATCTTTACATTTTGGCTGTGTCTAGACTGGCCAGTTTTTCTGGAAAATCAGCCACTTTTCTGGAAAAATTTGCCAGCTGTCTACACTGGCCGCTTGAATTTCCACAAAAGCACTGACTTCCTACTGTAAGAAATCAGTGCTTCTTGCGGAAATACTATGCTGCTCCCGTTCAGGCAAAAGTCCTTTAGTGCAAAACTTTTGCGCAAAAGGGCCAGTGTAGACAGCTCAGATTTGTTTTCCGCAAAAAAGCCCCGATCGCGAAAATGGTGACTGGGGCTTTTTTGCGGAAAAGCGCGTCTATATTGGCACGGACGCTTTTCCTCAAAAAGTGCTTTTGCGGAAAAGCGTCCATGCCAATCTAGATGCTCTTTTTCAAAAATGCTTTTAACGGAAAACTTTTCCGTTAAAAGCATTTCCGGAAAATCATGCCAGTCTAGACACAGCCTTAAGTACAAAGCATGAGACAGCAGATGAGACAAAACATGCACACACACAAAGGGGCACAAGGAACTAGTGATTGGCCAGGACGGTAGGAAGTTATTGTAGTACACCAGTGGCTAAGCTGTTATCAAGTTTATTGTAGGCTTCATGGCATAGGAGTGTTTTAAGAAAGGAGGAAACAGTAATTCTGTGGAGATATAAGGGGGATCCTTCCCACGCATGTGAAGCAGTATCTGGAGAATGCACAAAGATGTTTTTTGAAAATGTAACAGGAGGGAATGGAAGGAAGCATCATGGTCCCATCCGAGGTGGGAGTTTCTCTTTGAAGTCTGGTCCTGAAGTTTTTTTCTGCTGGTCCTGAAGTTTTGTTTTACTACAGTGAGAGATTATGCCATATACTATCCAAAAAACTGAGGAACCACCTGATCAGCATCCTGTACACAAACAGGAAAACATCAAAAAAGAGCTCTCCAATCTGGAGTCTCTCATAAAACACCAACCTTCACCACAAGTGGACTTTACTAAAATAAGACAGGAGATCTACATTACACACTTCACTTCTCTACAGAGGAAAAAGGACTGTAAGCTGTCTAAAATCCTACCTACCACATGGGGCCACAACAGTGGTACCCCTAACTCACCCAGCAATATCGTCAATCTCTCCAACTACACACTCAGCCCGGCAGAAGAATCTGTTCTATCTCAGGGATGCTCTTTTTGCCCTGCCACCCCCACTGATACAGTTCTGCGGTGATCTGGAAGCCTACTTTCGCTGTCTCCGTCTCAAGGAATACTTCCTACACAACACTGAACAGTGCACTGACACACAGATACCTTCCCACCAACAGCACAAGAAGAAGAACTCCACATGGACTCCTTCTGAGGGCCAAAATGACAGTCTGGACCTCTACATAGAATGCTTCCACCGACGTGCACAGGCAGAAATTGTGGAAAAACAGCATCGCTTGCCTGGTAACCTCAGTCGTGCAGAACGCAATGCCATCCACAGGCTCCAGAACAACTCTGACATTATAATCAAAGAGGCTGACAAAGGAGGTGCTGTTGTCATCATGAACAGGCCTGACTACCTAAAGGAGGCTGCCAGACAACTCTCCAATACCAAATTCTACAGGCCTCTTTCCTCAGATCCCACTAAGGAATACACTAAGGGTGTGTCTAGACTACCTAGTTTTGTCGACAAAAGTGGACTTTTGTCGACAAAACTATACCAGCATCTACACTACCGCTGAGTTCTGTCGACATAACGTCGACAGAACTCAGCAGTTTTGTCGACGCTGGTATACCTCATTTTACGAGGCATAACACCTTCTGTCGACAGAAGGTGTTATTGCCTGTAACACTGCGTCCAGACTACGGAGTTCTGTCAACAAAGCAGCTTGCTTTGTCGACAGAACTTAATGTGTCTGGATGCTCTTTGTCGATGGAAGTTTTGTCGACAGTATCTGTCGACAAAACTTCCGTCGACAAAACGCGGTAGTCTAGACATACCCTAAGAAACTGCACCATCTGCTCAGGACACTCCCTACACAAGCACAGGAACAAATCGACACACCCTTAGAGCCCCGACCAGGGTTGTTCTATCTATTACCCAAGATCCACAAACCTGGAAATCCCGGACGCCCCATCATCTAGGGCATTGGCACTCTCACTGAAGGACTGTCTGGCTATGTGGACTCTCTGCTCAGACCCTACGCCACCAGCACTCCCAGTTACCTCCGTGACACTACGGATTTCCTGAGAAAACTACAATGCATAGGTGATCTTCCAGAAAACACCATCCTAGCCACCATGAATGTAGAGGCTCTCTACACAAACATCCCACATGCAGATGGAGTACAAGCTGTCAGGAACAGTATCCCTGATGATGCCACACCACAACTGGTGGCTGAACTCTGTGAATTTATCCTCACACACATCTATTTCAGATTTGGTGACAACATATATCTCCAGACCAGTGGCACTGCTATGGGCACCCGCATGACCCCACAATACACCAACATTTTTATGGCTGACCTGGAACAACGCTTCCTCAGCTCTCGTCCACTTACACCCCTTCTCTACCTATGCTACATCGATGACATCTTCATCATCTGGACCCATGGGAAGGAGACTCTGGAAGAATTTCACCATGATTTCAAGAGCTTCCACCCCACCATCAACCTCAGCATGGACCAATCTACACGGGAGGTCCATTTCCTGGACACCACGGTACAAATAAGTGATGGCCACATCAATACCACCCTATACCGAAAACCTACCGACCGCTATACTTACCTGCATGCCTCCAGCTTCCATCCCGGACACACCACACGATCCATTGTTTACAGCCAAGCACTGAGGTACAACCGCATATGCTCCAAACCCTCAGACAGAGACCTACACCTACAAGATCTTCAACAAGCATTCTGTAAACTGCAATACCCACACGAGGAAGTGAGGAGACAGATTGACAGAGCCAGACGTGTACCCAGAAACCTCCTGCTACGGGACAAGCCCAAGAAAGAAACCAACAGAACACCACTGGCCATCACGTACAGTCCCCAGTTAAAACCTCTCCAACACATCATTAGTGATCTACAACCCATCCTGGACAATGATCCCTCACTTTCACAGGCCTTGGGAGGTAGGCCGGTCCTTGCCCACAGACAACCCGCCAACCTGAAGCATATTCTCACCAGCAACTACACACCGCACCATAATAACTCGAACTCAGGAACCAATCCTTGCAACAAACCTCGGTGCCAACTCTGCCCACATATATACACCAGCAACACCATCACAGGACCTAACCAGATCAGCAATACTGTCACTGGTACATTCTCCTGCACATCCACCAACGTAATATATGCCATCATGTGCCAACAATGCCCCACTGCTATATACATCGGCCAAACTGGACAGTCCCTACGTAAAAGAATCAATGGACACAAATCTGATATTAGGAATGGCAACATACAAAAACCTGTAGGGGAACACTTCAATCTCCCTGGGCACACAATTGCAGATCTAAAGGTAGCCATCCTGCAGCAAAAAAACTTCAGGACACGACTTCAAAGAGAAACTGCTGAGCTACAGTTCATCTTCAAGTTTGACACAATCAACTCAGGATTAAACAAAGACTGTGAATGGCTCGCTAACTACAAAAGCAGCTTCTCCTCTCTTAGAATTCACACCTCCAGATCAGCTACTAGAAGTGGGCCTCATCCTCCTTGATTGGATCCACCTCGTCATCTCCAGCCTGATTCTGGCCTGCATATTTATACCTGCCTCTGGAAATTTCCACTACATGCATCTGATGAAGTGGGTCTTTGCCCATGAAAGCTTAGGCTCCTACACTGCAGTTAGTCTATAAGGTGCCACAGGATTCCTTGCCGCTTTTTCATAAGACAGGTTTTCCATTCCTCGGATCATCCTAGTGGACCTTCTTTGTACCTGTTCCAGTTTGAATTCATCCTCATTAGCATTTGTTGCACTGTCATTTGCATATTCTCTGCTGATGCTTTTTGTGCAAGAGGTTTTTGCACAAAAGCAAGAAGTGTAGATGGGTCTGTTTTGCACAAAAAAATCCTTTTGCGCAAAATCCTTATGCCTCAAAAAAGGAGGATACTCAATAAGAGTCAGTGTCTACTTTCCCATAGAATACTGGGATTGGCAAGTTGAAAACTGTAATTTTTAAGAATTGATAGAGCTTTAAGAATTGATAAACTAGCTATTAATTAAATATCTTGATAGATAGATTAGATTAGATATGGTGTTTGTCTGTCTGAGAATCCAATTGTCTCTGCATCTGTAAGGGTATGTCTAGACTGCAGTTTTTCCAGGATACCATGAAAACATTTTTTGGAAAAGCAGATGCATTTTTTTGGCATCCCTGTAAACAGGGTTGGCCTGAGCCATTTTGGCGCCCCGAGCCCCAGGCGCACGGCGCTGCCCCCAGGGTGCACGGCCCTCCCTCCGGGCACACAGCGCATGTGCGGGCCCACCCCCAGGACACATGGCCCCGCCTCCGGGCACACGACACATGCACGGGCCTGCCCCCAGGACACGCGGCCCCGCCTCCGGGCACACAACGCGTTCATGGGCCTGCACCCAGAACATGCGGCCCACCTCCGGGCATACGACGCATGTGCGGGCCCGCCCCCGGGGTGCGTGGGCGGACGCACGGCGCATGTGCTGCCCAATCATCCCAGCCACTGCCGATGGCGCACGGGGCGGGCTGTGCCTGTCCGTGTAGGGCCCTGCAGCTGCGGGGGGAAGGGTGCTGCTGGCTGGTGCTGCGGGGGTTAACATGGCCCCCACCCCGGGCGGCTGCTGCAGCCCGCTGGGAGACGGGTGCCCCCCGTAGGTTGGCGCCCTGGGCAGCTGCCCAGCTAGCCCATCCCTTTGTCCAGCCCTGTCTGTAAACCTCGTTCTATGAGGAAGAAGAGATGTTCCAAAAGAGGCTTCTTTTCTCTGACAATTGGCCCAGTGTAGATGGGCCAATTGTCAGAAAAAGCCTCTTTTGGAAGAAAAGCGGAAATAGATATGTAAATTACGGTTCACAATTTCCGTATCTTTTTCCAATAGAACTTTGTAGTCTAGACGCAGCCTAAGTCACTTGTTCAAGAGCTCCTCCTAAACCGTAAGAGCTAGGACCACCAAATTTGGTATGCAGCTTCCTCTTACCCTAACTTAAACCGAGGTCAGGCTTTGGTTGTTGCAGAAAAATGGGAAGCGTCAGGAATGGGACTATTTCTGATAACAGGCAAAGGGAGGGGGCGGAGAAAGAAGGAATGTGAAAGGGAGGGGCACAGTCATTTAAATCAGACAGGAGGGATGTGATACTGAGAATGGCGCCTTGGGACAGCTGCAGCATCTAGAGAGTGGCCAGGTGGGTTGGTGCTCCACCATCTTGCTTGCCAGCACACCAGTTAGGAGCTCCCCTGTCCCAAAACTGGAGCCTGCCTGCTTCTCACCCCCTCACATGGAGAGCCTGCAGGCCACGGGGGCACTGGAACAGGGGGGCTGCCCCCCAGAGTCTGCCCCCCCCAAATGGAGAGCCTGCAGATTACAGGGGTGGGGAGTGTGCCATTGGATGAGGGAGCAGCTCCCAGAGCCTGGCTTCTCTCCAGACAGCCTGCAGGCAGACCACTGGAGATGGGGCAAATGCAGAGGGGAGCAGCCCCTGGAGCCTGTCCCCCCCTCCAGACAAGTTGAAGGCTGTTTTGGGGGGCTCTGAAGGTGGGGCAGCCGCAGAGGGAAAGTCCCCAGAGCCTGCCTCCTCCCAGACAGCCTCCAGGCTCGGGGCGGGGGGGAGGGAGGGGAGATGCAAAGAACAACTAGCTGCCGGAGCCTGGCCCCTCCCCAGACAGCCTGTAGAACATGGTGGGGACCTCATGGAGGAGGGAACAGCCTCCCCCGAGCCTTGCCTCCACCCCAGACAGCTTTGCAGGGGGGCAGGAGGCCAGAGAATGCCCCCGGACCTGCCCCTCCTCCCCCCAGACAGCCATGGCAATCACTGGAGGGAGGTAGCTGGAGATGGGGACTACCCCCAGAACTTGGCCTCCTCCCCAGATAGCCTGCAGGTTGGTGTGTGGGGGGAGGGAGGTACTGCATGCCAGGTCAGCCCCTGGAGCCTCACCTCCCTGACAGCCTGCAGGCTGAGGTGCGGTCACTGCAGAACCTCACCTACCCACACATACCCTGCAGGCCCTAAGGGGGCCACTGGAGGCCAGGGGCAGCCCCCAGAGCCTCGCCTCCAATTCAGTAGGCAGCGCCACCCTCACCATCATGGGCAGCCCCAAGTAAGACCCGTATCCTTGAGACCCCTACCCTGCCTTGACTTGACTTCTCCACCTCCAGCTTCATCCACCTGAGCCCCCCACCTCCTTCCCCTAGTCTGAGGCTACCATTCCCTGCCGCGAGCCTTCCCACCCTCTGCCTTTCCCTACCCCTGAATCCTCACTCCAGCCTTCATTTTCAAAAAATACAGTCATTTAAATCAGTGTTTCTTAAACTTTTTCAGACCGAAGAACACCAAACAATAATTTTTAATGAGGAACACCAAGGATTTTTTTGTTGAGGGAAAAAAAAGGTTGGGGGGGGAAAGGGTTGGGGGAAAGGTTATCGAGAAAAAAGGGCCAGGAGAAAATTATTGAGAAAAAAAAGGTCGCCTGCCCCTTTAAGGGTGGCCATTTTGAATTCTGTTCTTAAACACAATTTAAGAAACACTGATTTAAATAAATCATGAACATTTTTCATTTATTTTCAAAAAAAAAATTTCAGTGAAAAGCCAAAGCACTGCTGGGTACATTTGCTAGTTCTAAAAAAAGGAAGAGATTCTCAAATGGTATAAACTGACATTGTGTTACTGGTGGTCAAACTAGATGTTTATAATGATCCTTTGAGGTAAAACTCCCCTGTGAATTCACATTCCATTCACTCCAGTGGAACTTGAGTCTTTCCTGCTTGAGTGTGCACTGGATTGACACTGATTTACATCAGAGCAGTCATACTGGATCAGACCCATGGTACATCTCTCTAGTTGGATGTCCTGGCTTCAACAGTGCTCATAATTGAATGCCCCAAAAAGGGGGCACAAAATCCCACTGGAGGCAGATGTAAGAAACTGCCCCCCTTCCCCCCCCAAGGAAGTTTTGCCCTGTCCCCTACTAGAGATAAGGTTAAGTCTGAAGCATGGGGGTTTATTCTTGCTAAAAGCTATTTTTTTGTGTTTACAATTATAAGTCTGGATATTCTAGTTATCACATAAAATGTCCAATCCTACTTTGAAATTCGCTAAGTTCTTGGCTTGAAGGAATCATTGGGAAAAATCATAAATTGAGGTCAGAAGGATCTATTGTGATCATCTCATCCAGGGATGAGCAAATACTGGCCCACAGGCGAGATCATCTCTGCCAGAGTTAGCACCTGGTGGCCCTGCCTACCCCCACACGGATGTATTTACCTAAGCCTCTGCAGGTACAGGGGATCACAGTTCCCACTAGCTACAGATCACCATTCCCAGCCAATTGGCGCTGCGATCATCCATACCTGCAGAGGTGTAGGTAAATATAGCGGCAGCAGCCCATCAGACGCTAACCTCGGTGAACCGTCACTATTTTATTGCACATTCTAATCTAGTCTGATCGCCTACATAATATAGGCCATAGAACTTCTTCCAAATAATTTCCTAGAGCAGATCTTTAAAAAAATTACTTATAGATAGCAAGTAATGGTGAATTCATTAGGACCCTTAGTAAATTGTTCCAAGGCTTAATAACTTTCATTATTAAAAATGTATACCTATTTCCAGCCTGAATTAGTCTAGCTTCAGTTTTGAGGTCCCTGGATCATGTTACACCTTTCTCTACTGAATTGAAGAGCCCATTATCAAATATTTGTTCTCCTTGTATGTACTTGCAGACTAATCAAATCACCTCTTAACCTTTTCTTTGTTAGGCTTAAATAGACTGAGCTCTTTACATCTATCATGGTAAGGAATGACAATGAGTTCCCCCATCTAAGGCATTGTATGAAAAAGTAATTTCCCTTTATGCTGCCTTATTGAATTTGAATGTTCCTTTGCGTATTACAAGATAGAGAATAGAAGTTCCCAATCCACTTTTTATGTAGTATGCCATCCATTATTTTGCATACTTTTAGCATGTGTTCTCCTATTCACTCATATCTGAAGTAAACAATCTTTTCATTCTTTCTATGAGAGCTTTTCTATGTCCCAATCATTCTAGTTGCTTGTCTTTGAATTCTCATCTCATCTATCATGTTGGAGTTGAGATGACCACTACTGAACACACCAAGCATCAGGGAATATGGCCCCTGGTATTATGTAAGTCGTGCCATTCTGCACTGTGTTTATAATGAGCGTTAAGGTGTTCTGTACAGACACAGGGTACAGACACAGCCGTCATTTCGAATTAACTTTAATAGCATCTATACATGCAAACCACTATTTCGAAATTAATTCAAAACAGCGGAGCACTTACTTCAAATTTGGTAAACCTCATTCTACAAGGAGTAATGCCAAATTCAAAATAGCTATTTCGAATTAAGTTCTGTGTAGCCACTTAATTCAAAATAGGGGGCTTCCAGCCCTTCCCAGGGAGTCCTGGTGGCCACTCTGGGCACAACCAGGAAAACTTACTCTCCTCTCCCCCAGCCCTGGAGCCATTAAAGGATTAGACTCTGTCCACAGTGCCTGTGCCAGCTCTAAGCCTGCCAGCCCAGAGCCAGCAGTGGCCCCTGAGGCCCCTGACCCAGTGGCCCCAAAACATGAGTCAGCAAGCCACTGGCAGCCAGCCCTCCATCACACTCCAGGAGCAGTCTGCCAGCTCCCAGGAGCCTGACAGGGGCTGAAGAAGGTGGGTGCCCTCCTGGTCCAGGGTGGAGATCATGGACCTTATTCAGGTTTGGGGGGGATGCCCCCAATGTCCATGATCTCCACACTAGATGGAGGAACATGGCCGTCTATGGTAGAATAGCTGCCAGCCTGGCCACCAAAGGCCACATGCGAACCCAGGAGCAGGTTAGCATGAAAATCAAGTTGGTCTGGCAAGACCCCCAACCCTGAGCCCTGAGCTTCCCCTCCCCCTTCTACTCCTTGCTTCCCCCTTCCAGCTTCCTCCTCTCAGGTTTCCCCCTCCCCTCTCCCACCCTCTCTCTTCCCTTCTCCTACCCCCTTTTCCCAGTCTCCCCACAGGTTCATCCCCTCCAGTATTGTTCAATAAACCCAGTTTCTATTTTTGAACATATGTGTCTTTTGTTTGACATTAGGAAGGGGGACTAGGGAGGGCTAAATGGAAGGATGTGAGGGAGGAATGGGGCACGAGTCGCCGTTAGGGAGGACCGAAGTGGCTCTGAGGGCTCTTCGGGGTGGACGCTCTCCTGCAGGGCCTCCTGAATCCTGACAGCCCCCTGATGGATCCCCCGGATGGCAGCCGAAGCAAGCGCTGCCAGGCTGATGGCAATGACCCCACGAGACACATCAGCATGCCCAGGGGCAGATCTGGCTCCATGTGGCCGAGTGCTGTGGTGTCCCGAGTGTGGGCACTCAGGGCACTCCAAGACAGGACTGCTTTGCTGTCCCTCATCAAGGTAGACAAGCAAGTGGGGAACCCTGAGAACTGTCGTCCAGGGTGGGGGTAGGGTCCCTTTAAGCAGGGAGCTCAGTTAGCCTCAGGCAGCAGCCCCACATACTAAGTCCTAACCTGATGCCCTGCTGGCACTGGTTCCAGCCAGCCTTAACTTCGGTTCAGGGTCCACTCAGTGTGGATGAGTTATTTCGAAATAGCAAAATGCTAACAACTATTTTGAATTAACTATTTTGAATTAAGTTAACTTGAATTAATGCTGTAGTGTAGACGTACACACATATACCCACCCATTCCTCCCATCATCTTCAGTGAGAGTTGTGTGCACACCTGACAGCATAATTTGGCTGAAACTTTGACCCAGTGCTGGTTTTAAATTTCTAATACTGTTGCTATGCTGATTTGCAGGTCTAGGACCATAAACCTTTGCCAAATAAACACCTTTGGTTTTATGGCAGTCTAGATCTAGATGAACATATAGAGTACATGCATGCAAATCTTTTAACATCCAACTAATATTTATTCTGCTACTAAAAGCACATGCACACACACACACAATTTTGGTTACCCCACATTAGTATGCTTGCTTCGGACTACAATCTAGCTTGCATCTTAACCCTAGAAGACTGAGTTACAGAAGTGCTGATAACCCCTAACAAGTTTAAACAGATGTTTATAGGCTCTGAAGTGCCTACATTTTTGCTTTACCACAGAAAGGTACTTGTTAAAATCTGCTAGAAATGAAGTTTCTGTAGGTAAAATGGGAGGACTTTATCTGAATACCAATACAGGATGCCATGAGTTATTGTTAGACAGGATTCAAAATGAAAGGTCACTGTGTCTGCGTTAACTCTTAGGGTTGCTGTGAAATGACAGGAGGGGATTTTGTTACAACAGCACTGCAAGCTGTAGGCAGCCTTAGGGGCAGAATCTGGAGGTGGGAAAAAGAAGTGACTTAAAGCCACCTTTGGCCTTCTTCTCCTGGACTGTGCAACCAAAAAAATCTTCTAATGATGACAGTTCAGTCATGAAGTTCTCTGAAATATCTAGAAGCTCTTGTTCAGTTGCTGTGTTTCCCTTCCAAATCAATGGTAAATATGGTGGAAAAGAAGGAGAAAATAGAGCACAAAGGAATTCCAGAGTGTGAAACACCAAGTTATCACTAACATTGTTTATTCATTGCTGTCAATGTGTAGGCAGCTCTGTCATGAAGTCTTCAGCCAAAACTAGAAGGTCTAAGCATACTATATCACACTGCTGTCATATTACATTGTGTTGGCCCAAACTGACATGAGGATCTTAAAGACAATGGGTGAATGAAAGTCTCATTAAGTTCCCAGTTTTCCAGAATCACAGTACAACACCTGAAAAGCCTGTTAAGAATTTTGGGGAGAGGCATAAATTAGCCAAAATGGGATAAGCTGCTACTTTGGTCTTAGTTTGAGATTGAAAAGTTGTAGAAAAAAAAATCCTTCCATCTGAAGGCATTTCTGTAAAGCAATGGATGAGTTTGATGTAGATAGTATAGGTAAACAGTAGCCATTTTATCCTTAGTAAGAAGTCACACACACCTAGGACATTAGGACTAGAGAAGGAATGTCAATTGGGGCATAACATTGGTGTCCTACTCATACTGAAACTGAAATGGTATCTTTAATTCACACCATAGGCAGATAGAAAACCTGGTCTTAGCTGCAGGATGGCACTCTATGAAGTAGCATCCCCTATCTTCCACATCAGCCATGGAAAAGAGTCTAATATGAGAGCCGAACTCGTAATATTTGACCAAGAGGCAAGCCAGCTACAAAGAGAGACATGCTGATAATATGTGGTCATGAGCTAGCCCTCTGAAGGCAGAACATGGTTTTATTTCTTTTAAGGCTCCCCATGAGCTTGCTCCTAACTGCTTAATATCTTTCTGTACATTCTTCTACGTTTATTATTCTTGGCATCAGAGCTATTAATTAGGCTTCTCTTTTATTTGGGTTCTTTTGTGTTTTTTGTAACTTAAACTTAAAAAAATAAAGAACAATTTACTTATAATATTAGCCAAGTCTTCTACTCTCCCAGTCCACTTGCCTTATAAAGTTTTATATAAAAACACCGTAGGTTTGACAACACTTAACTGACTGCTCATTTTCTATTTTATGGCATCCTCTATGAATGTGTTGGCACTTATATATAAATTAAATGTCTTCATGAGCTTGAAAAACAAAATTGAATTATTTTATACAGAAGAAATAATTATGGTGGAGGTGCAGTATAAACTACAGTTAGTGAGGTCCTAAAACAGATCCGAAGGTTATGAAAGCAAGCATTATAAAAGGGCAGTGATAAGTATAGGTTACCAATAGAAAAGTTTAGATTGAAGAGTTGATAATACCATGTAAGTAGTTTGGAACAAAAGCTGTGAGAATTGCAATTAATGAGTAAAACAGAACTCAGGTGAGGATGGCAATAAAAATCACAAAAAATGAGCTTGTCACTTCCTCTGGGGAATGATGGCGACCCAGACAAAAAAGAAGTTAGGCTTCATCTGTTTTGCTGTACTGTTTCTTTTGAAAAATAGAAACAGAAATCTTGCTGACAGATTCAGGGCACACCTTCCAGCCGTTAAAAGTGGTGATTACTCCTTTACTATTCTTTCCCAGTTTATTCTATGCAGTTATGACTTCCATGACCTCTCTGTCTACACTTTCTAAAAAGGATTCCAGGACACCTGGCATGGGAAAACAGTCCAAACCAAAACTTATTATTTCCCACTATGAAATAGCAAATCTACTAAACTTTCAGTTGCTCTTTTATTGCTTCTTTGGGGTTTTTTTCCCAACCCACTTTTGTCCATTTTCCCTCCTTTTTAGCAGAAGTGGGGGTCGACCTAATAAATAAGGTGCCACGTGTTTCTTTGTTCCATTATTTTTCCTATCACTTATTTATCTGTTAATATAGGGTCTGATGCAAGGGTCATTGAAATAAAAGAGAAGCTTCCCAGGGAACAAATAAATTGCCTAGGGAGATTGTGGAATCTCCATGATTGGAAATTGTTAAATTTTGAATAGGTTAGAGAAACATTTATCAGGGATCCTCTAGCTTAGGGCGAGCAATAATTTTTCAACATTTTTTTTTTGTAATGTCCCTAAGCCACCCTGGAAGAGGCAGGGCCTCAGGCGGAACGGGCAGAGCAAGGACACTTCCTGATTGGCCTGGGGGTCGGGGGGCATGTGAAATTTTTGCCCCAACCCCCGACGCCTAGAGAGAACCGCCAGCTGTTCAAAACAGCTGGCAGTTCCCTCTAGGTGCCACATGCCCATGGCAATGGGAGGAGACTTTGCACACTCCCCCAACCCCAAGTCATCAGGGCTTGAGAGCCTGAGAGCACATGAAGTCTCTTACCACCTGCCTCTGCCCTATAAGGCAGTTCTCTCTGGTGCCGCATACCCCTGGCAAGGGGAGGAGACTTTGCACGCTCCTCTGTCCACAGGTCTCAGTAGACCTGGGGGAAGGGGAGCGGCAGGGCGGCTGTGGGCAAGATCAACCAGGTTGGCAGGCTGGATCCAGCCCGTGGAGGCTTTCTTGTCTCCAGATAATACTTAGTCTAGATAATACTTAGTTCTTCTGTGAGGGAAGGGGGCTGGACTAACTGAACTCTCGAGATCCCATCCAGTTGTATGACTATGTATGATTCAGTGGGTTTTGGATTAAACACGTAGGGTGTGTCTAGACTACATGCCTCCGTCGACGGAGGCATGTAGATTAGCCAGATCGGAAGAGGGAAATGAAGCCGCGATTAAAATAATCGCGGCTTCATTTAAATTTAAATGGCTGCCCCGATCTGCCGATCAGCTGTTTGTCGGCAGATCGGGGCAGTCTGGACGCGATGCGCCGACAAAGAAGCCTTTCTTGATCGACACAGGTAAACCTGGTTTCACGAGGCATACCTGTGTCGATCAAGAAAGGCTTCTTTGTCGGCGCATCGCGTCCAGACTGCCCCGATCTGCCGACAAACAGCTGATCGGCAGATCGGGGCAGCCATTTAAATTTAAATGAAGCCGCGATTATTTTAATCGCGGCTTCATTTCCCTCTTCCGATCTGGCTAATCTACATGCCTCCGTCGACGGAGGCATGTAGTCTAGACACACCCATGGTGAACAGTACATTTGCCTCCTTACATATCAATAAAAAAAAGATTAAGGAAAACGTTGCATGTCAATTAAGACCTCCATATTTCCTACCTCTACCCAATCCCTTACCTGTAGGGCAGTCCCACAATCTTCATTCCATCTCTAGACTACTTTCTTTTCTGAAAGGAGATATGCAAATTTGGCACTACAGGCAGTCCCCGGGTTACGTACAAGATAGGGACTGTAGGTTTGTTCTTAAGTTGAATTTGTATGTAAGTCGGAACTGGTACATATTGTAGGGGAAACTCTAGCCAAACATTTTTTTTAGTTTTGGATAGCATAGGGAAAGGTTAACTCCCCTCTAATGTTTGTTTTGCTGTCTGTTCCCCTGTTCAGAAGATTTCACATCTATTTCTGTCCCTGTGACAAACTCAGGACTAAAGGAGTAACTCATCAAATACCAAACAGCTCTGCACCATGCTTTGAGCTAATAGCTTTATTTCCACACACCACCCAGGGTTCTAGGAGGAGGGTCCTTTTTTTGCTAACACAATGAGGCCAGCACTTTGTTTTGGTGGAGTCTTTGTTTGCCCAGGGAGCCCAGCATGTATAGGGGGAGGAGGGGCGGAGAGGCTGCTTTTGTCTGCTGTTCGGCAGCCTGTTGCTCAGGGGAGGGGGCAGCCTGTTGCTGGCAGGGGGGTAGGGGGGAGGCGTGCAGGATGCGAGGCCGCGGGGGGGGGGGCGTGGGGAGGCACTTTTCCTCTGCCCGGCAGCTCTGCGGGATCCCTGTCCCTGTGGCCAGCTGCTGCAGGCAGAGGCCAGTTGGAGCCGGCCGAAGAGGAGGAGGAGGAGGTGGATTCTAGGACCCAGGTGAGCGAGCCCCGGGGGACGCTGCTGCGCTCCGGGAGCCCGGCATGTATAGAGGGGAGGAGAGGCAGAGAGGCTGCTTTTGTCTGCTCGGCAGCCTGTTGCTCAGGGGAGGGGGCAGCCTGTTGCTGGCAGGGGGGGGGGCAGCGGGCATGGGGAGGCACTTTTCCTCTGCCCGGCAGCTCTGCGGGACCCCAGTCGGAGCCGGCCCGAGGAGGAGGAGGATCCTAGGACCCAGGTGAGCGAGCCCCGGGAATGCTGCTGCGCATGTGCGGGAGTTGCCTCACCCCGTTCGTATCTAGGGATCCGACGTAAGTCGGATCCACGTAAGTCGGGGACTGCCTGTAATTTGCATTTCTTCTTCCAATTACTTTTTCGAAAACGGGTCTTTCGAACGTGAAAGTAGTCTGGACGCATTTTTTGGGAAAAAAACTTTTGAAAAACTGCTCTTCTTAAAAAAAAAAAAAAGGAGGTTTACACAGTTCTTCAAAAAAGGGTTTTTCAAAAAAACCCATATCCAGACTACTTTCACTTTAGAAAGACCCACTTTTGAAACAGTGATCGGAAGATTATATGCAAATTAATGCCAAATTTGCATATCTCCTTTCGAAAAAAAGTAGTCTAGATGTGCCCTTAGTTACTAGCCAAACAAGTGATTTCACTATCACTGGGTTTTTTTTAAAAATATATGCTTTGTACTCATGGAGACCATTTCACAGCACCCCACAACCCTGACTCAAAACTAACTCTGCTACCCCCTGAAGCTTCAAAACTCCAGTTTGCCTCAAATCTTTCCATTTCTCCTTAAGCCTATGAGATTTCCAGTTTTGTAAGATAGCCTATTCACTAACACAAATAAATCTATAAATTATTCATGAATCAAGACAAGTAGACTGAGTGGTTATTTTTATCACTACTGACTTTAAGTTTTCCCCTATGTTTTAATAGTTGGGAGGGGGGAATATAGTACCTCCTCCCCACAAATCAGCTATTTAATGAACAAAAATTTTAAAGGTAACACATAGGTAACACATAGGTAAAGTAGAATGAATCCCCACTCAGAGGACTATCCTGTAACGTGCCTCTTCCCTGGACCAGCAAGAAGGAGACAGTTTATACTTTCTGGGAATTCACAGTGCTCATCCCAGAAGATGCTCAGTATCTCACAGGATCAGTTGAAGAACCAGAATCCCTATCCTATTGTGAGACCACTGACCTACTGAGCCCCACAGCAAATGGAAGGAAGGGAAGATTGAACACTCTGAATATAAAAAGCAAACTGATTTATTTATTTCCAGTCAGTCTTTACACAGCAAAAAGCAGCAGCATGTTTTGCTCTTCATTTGCACAAATAAGTAGTTCTTAGTGTAACCCTTCTGCCGGGTAGGCCTGGCAGTAACCAGGGCTGGGTTCAATATCTTGGGGTCCATCTCACAAAGAACTGGCTCGAGCCCCCACCCAGTAATCTGGGAAATTCACACACCCCTGGGCCCCTCGGAGAGGCAATGCTTCCCCACTTGGAAGCACTGAGTCTGAGTGTAGGAAAGAAACATTTAATGAAACAGAGAGAGAAGTCATACGGCATTAACTTGGGGAAAACATCACAAACAGAGTTCATAACCCAAACATGAGCTAAGCCCCCACCCCAGCCAAGAATCGCCTGAAGTCCAAAACAGTCCGACACCCCAAAAGTCTCTGTCCCTGGTCCATGCCACCCAGAGTCCCAAAGTTTACCCGCAGGGTTTCACCTCCCAACCTGGGTAGAAATGGGGGTGGGGGGATAGATAGGGGGCACCTTATACGAAACTCCGCCATGCCCCACCAGCTGTCTCGTTCCACACCTCTGGACACTCCGCTGGGCACCTGCCACCGCTCCACACCACGCCGCTGATGGCCGCTCCTCACCTGCCACCGCTCCACGCCACACAGCTGATGGCCGCTCCTCACCTGCCACCGCTCCACGCCACGCCACTGATGGCCGCTCCTCACCTGCCGCCGCTCCACATCACTGATGGCCGCTCCTCGCCTGCCGCCGCTCCACGCCACGCCGCTGGTCGCTGCTCCTCACCTACCGCCACTCCATACCACGACACTGGTTGCTGCCACTTCCCTGGCTGCAATAGGTCTAGCACTGAGCCAAACCAGTGATTTCAGCTCTCAGTGATTTCAACTCTTTAGCCACCAGCTGGACTAGCAAATGAATCCAGCTTTCACTGGACTAGCAAAAGAAAAACCTCCTCAGGGAGTCTGCTTTAGGTCTGTCCTTAAAACAAAGGGGGAAAGGTACAGGCTGGGCCAGTCTTACAGCTCACACCTGGCAGGTGTGAAGCAGGCTGACACAAACCTTTTAACCCTTTCCCCCAGTTCTGTTCACTCAGCTCTGGAAGGGGGGAGGCTTGTTCTTCCGAGGCCTCTTACCATGATGGTGGTGTCTCTCCTGCAAGCACTGGTGGCATGTTTTACAGTTCCCACATTTAGAGGTAGCATGATTAGTTACCCCACAACAGTCCCAAATTATATACAATTCTCCACATTCCATTCCAACACTGACCTTCCATCAGCCCTGGCTGAATGGGATTTACATAGCCACACCTCAGATTCTCTCCTGAGCAGTATTTACATGTCAACAGCTAACACTTAATTACCTTGCAGAGCTAAACAACTGGGCTACGTCTAGACTGGCCCCTTCTCGGGAAGAGGCATGCAAAGCAGGCAAGTCAGAATAGGGAAATCCGCGGGGGATTTGCAAGTAGGAATAAGAGATCCTCCGGAAAAGGGCTTTATTCCGGAGGATCGCGCCAGTCTAGACGCTCTTTTCCGGCTTTTCCCCAAGCCGGGAAAAAAGCGGCAGCCGTGTTTATTTAAATCCCGTGGGGGATATTTAAATCCCCCGCGGATTTCCCTATTCTGACTTGCCTGCTTTGCATGCCTCTTCCGGAGAAGGGGCCAGTCTAGACGTAGGCCTGTAGTGGGCACACCCACCCCTCCTTTTAGCTGGCTGACAGCAAGCAGCAGTTCAGCCCCTGCTTACATCAGTGAATCAGTGTATTATTTGCATGCCAACTTACTGCCTCCTCCCTTGAGGAGGGTGTTATTGAATTACACAAAAGAGAGTCTTCAGCTGAATGGCAGAATTCATATTCTTCATCTAAAAACATATGAACTGGTAAGTCTTCCATGTATCTGCTTTGTATGAAGCTGCTGGACAAAAGGCCTCTTCCTCACTTAACTTCAGATGCTCCCTTCTCAGCTTATTAAAATGCACATCTTTCACTTGCATCATTAACACTACTTTCAGGTTAGGGTCCTAGACAAAATTATTTCAAAACCTACTGCTGTTTCCCCAGCATAATACTGACCCAAACTTCACACATCTAGTTTCTGTTTCCCTAACATTGTCATAGCTCAGACTCCTGCTATCATGTTCCTTCACAGTATGTCATGCCTAAATGTCATCTACTAAAGTTCTCTCCTGCAAGACTGCAGGCCTTACTATCTTTGCTGCAGTGAGTGAGGAGGAGGACACTGGCTGATTACTTGATGATGAAAAATATGGTCATATTGACACAATAGGAAAGCAAGAGTTGTCTTACCGGTTCAAAATCCCCTAGACTACTATCCCTAGATTTCTTGATGAGACAGTTGTGTCAAAATAGTACTGCCCTATTTTTCAAGTTGGCTAGTAGCATAAACTTTTTTTTAAATGGTGAGTGTTAACTAATTCAGAATATAAAATTCTGTTGTTCATATAGTGTGATCACTATATTAACATGAACAAAAAAACATACAAAACCAACAATTATAGAGCTAGAGATAGAAAACCTTATTCAAATGAGTGGCCAATGGGACTAATCACATGAATAAAGACAGAAGGCCATAATTCTTTATACCAGCGAGTTTATTAGGAATCATGGAGGGGTAGGATGTGAGGTTTAATTTTTCCCCATTCAGTAGTTAATGGCTACATGAGCATGGACAGTGGTGTCATTGCTATGTATTATTCTTCAGATTTTCCTCTATTCCGCAAGAACTATGCAATGAAGACTAATAATTTTTAATAAAGGTTAAATCATAATGGCCACCTAAAAATCCATGGTTGGCTTTGGGGACAGGGAAAAAGACTTACTGAGTGTTTATAATACTCAGATTCAGCTCTGTAATGGGGTGGCTGCCCCACTCTGGTTGGAAGGGATTAAAGAAGGCTGGAGAGAGCCTGTGCAGAGCCCTGACCAATAAGCTAGAGGCTTGTAAGAAGCCAATCAGGAGGCAGTTTGCTGAAGAGTAGCCTTTATAGACTGCGGCTTGCCCCTGTGGTTTGGGGCTTGACTAGGGGTGCAGTTGGACATGGTGGGAGAGGGTGAGACTGAGGACTGCTGATACACCCGGAAGGGGGGGTGAGTGAGTGAAGTGGGGAGCACTGTCTTTGAGCAGTGTCCCAAAGAGGACGCCATGGTCCTGGGAGCAATGTGGGTCCAGTGCTTGTGTGTGGAGAGAGTGCAGAGCGATGACGGGCAAGACACCGTCCTGAAGGGGGGTGAGGACTGAGCTGCCCTGATGAGGACTGAGCTAATTCCCAGTGTGACTAACAAGTGCCACAGCAGTGAGTTCAAACCCCATTTAGCCCTTCCAGTAGCAAGTAATAGAAGACGAGTGAGAAGTACTTTTGGTCTCAAACAGTTGGTACTTATGTATTCATAAAGCTGTCCCTGGTAATATTTAGATTTTTTTTCCCTGGTATCTGCTAACTAGTAACATATATAGTAAAATGAAGGCATGGGAGCTAATAAGTTAGGGTACGTCTAGACTACATGCCTCTGTCGCCAGCGGCATGTAGATTAGGCTACCCGACACAGTAAAATGAAGCAGCGATTTAAATAATCGCCGCTTCATTTAAATTTACATGGCTGCCGCGCTGAGCCGACAAACAGCTGATCAGCTGTTTGTCGGCTCAGCGCGATAGTCTGGATGCGCGGGTGTCGACATCAAAGGTATTTGTCGACAATGACAAAGTTGACATGGAGATGAAAATGCTTTCTCTTATTCCAACCACACAGGGATGGGGCTGGGATCTGGATCGGTGGAAAGGGAAAGGAGATGGAAAAGCAGCAGAAAGAAGCAGTGTTGTCTGTTGGGGCTTCGTCTTTTGCATCATTCATGAGCCAATGACTACACTAGACAGGTTAAAGTGATACCACAGTAAACTTTTAGTGTAGTCACTCTAAGTTGAGGGAAGAAAGCTCTCCCACCAACTTATGTACCCCAAATGAGCAGCAGTAGCTGTCCACACCATAGCACTGTCCACACTGGCACTTAGGTCAGTGTAATTTATGTCGCTCTGGGGAAGATGACTTATTCACACCTGTGAGCAACATACAAGTCATATCGATATAAGTGGTTGTGTAGACATAGCCTAAAATATATGAAGTGTGCCTCATTCTGATCTCACAACATTTCAACCTTGCTGAGATAACCAAGACTGTATAACCTAAGTGAAAATACTTGTTACCGATTTAGTCAAAAGAAAAGGCGTTGTCTAGGTGACGTATCCTTTTCCCAGTGTCTACTACATGTTTTAGAAACTTTATCTATCTATCTGTGTGTCTGTCTGTCTGTGAGTCCATTTGTTCAAGAACGTCTCGTAAATGGTAAAAGCTAGGACCACCACATTTGTTATGCAGCTTCCTCTGATCCTAACTTAAAGCAAGGTCAGAGTTTGGTTGCGCCAGGACAATGATATGTCCTTGGAATTTGATTGTTTCTCATAAAATGGAAAGGGAGGAGGCTGATGGAGGGACAGTTATACTGTAGAAGAATGTTTCTCAAAGTGGGCCCCGGGCCCACTTTGATAAAGCTGCTAACACACTGCTCCAGCTCCACAGTTTGCAGCCAAGGGGAACTGTGAGAAGTGGCACCGCTCCCCTGGACTTCAAATGGCGAACCTCAGCCAATAGGAGCCATGAGGCTCTGTGGCTGCAGAACAGTTAAATAAACAAACTAGAGCAGCCTGTTAGCAGCTTTCCCACTTTGAGAAACACTGCTGTAGAATGACTACAAGAAGCAGCAAGAGATGGGGACCAGGACAGCTATAACCCCATTCGGGCAGCAGGCGTGGAGAAAGGGACAGCTATCTACTATATATTTCAGATGGTGGAATATGCACCTCTTACCCAGCTGTCCTCACTGGAGCCTGCAGCAGTCATGGAGAGGCGCTTCTCATCTGGCCCCAAGATGCTGTGGTGAGAAAGGGATGCGGTTTTCCTCTCTTCCCAGAGCAGCCTGCATACTGAACCCCTAATCTCCATCACCATCTCAGGACAATGATTTAAATAAAGAAAAACAAAACTTATTTGAGTTAAAGACATGAGCAATGCCAGGTAAATCTTCTAGTATCTGATAAAAATTTAAACTTTGTGTCTTTCAGTTCTTTATCATTATCTTCTGTTTTCCCAGCTTCCTCTGATTGCCTCTGATTCTTAGACTTTTCTTAGCTGCTGGCTAGATGTTATTACTGTATGACATGTTCAACCTTTAAAACAAATAATTTATTTTGAAGGTTGGGTACTTTCTAGTGTGTCATAAAATGGATAAACTCAGGTTATTTCGATGACGGGTAGTTCATACCTGAAAATATCATATCATCAAGCACATTTATATCTGGAATAAAACTGTTAACCTCTTTTGAAAGTCTTAGATAAAAAGGGTGGGTATTTTTTGGTTGTTTGCTTAGTCTTATAATAGCCTGTCTGGAGATGCTGTTTGAAAAATGCCATTTTAGCTTTTATCTGACAGCCACATCTGAAACTAGGCAAAAGATCTAACCACTGCCCTGCTAGCTGCCAATCCCACTCAAGTTTAAGTGGAAATGGATGTCAGATCAGCTAGAGCTGGAAGCCAAGCAGCAGGATGCAAAGGAACATAAAAAGGGTAAGAGAGGTCCAGAACTAGTTGCTTATCTGTTGTTTCCAAGCTGCTTCCACCGCCAGAGAGCCTGAGGAATACTTGTACATTGGCGTTGCTGGGAGTAGATTTCATGAGCAGTGAAGGGGCACATTGAGCTAGACGGAGAGCAGAGCCTGGGAGCTGCTGTGCTTTGGAGTGTTCCCTGGCTACCTTGCAGAAGCTCCAGCAGAAATCAAAGAAGTGGCTTTGACTTCTGCTGCTCCCTTTGGGGAGTATCTAGTGCATAATGTTTTGTAAAAGTAGTGTGTAAGGGCAGCTGTAAAGGCATCATGGCTCAATAGTCACTCTGCCAACACGAATATGGCTGGCCTAGTGTTTAAAGTACAAGTCTAGAACTATGATCTGGGCTCCATTCCTGTCTCAGGCTTCCTCCTACCCTGCACTTCCTAATGTGACCTTGAATACATCACTTACTCTGGGACTCAGTGTTCTCCACCAGTGAAATGGGACTAATAGCACTTCCTATTTCACAGGGGCATCTGAGAACATGTATGTTAAAGATTATGAAGCCAATAGTGCTATAACAATCCACAGCTGTTGGGGATCTGGCCCATTGTCTTCAATGAAGTTACTCATTATTTATATACAAGTTAGAAGGCTCAGGTCATAGAACCATAGCACCACAGCGGTTAGAAGGAACCGCTAAGGTCATCTAGTCTAATCCCTGCCAAGATGTAGGGTCCTATTAGCCATTGCACAAATTATGCTACTGTATAAGTACCAATCATTATTGGACTGCACAGCATTTCTCTGTGAAGCCACATACTCCTTGTCCCCCAGGAGACAAGGAGACAGCAGTGCTGAGTGTGAGCTTGTGGGTTTGGGCAATATAACATGGGAATATAAAGAGCAGCTTTTCTCCATATTGGAGAGAGGCCTGAAGAAAGAGGAATTGGTCCTGCCTAGAGCAGGGCGCTGGACTTGATGACCTTCTGAGGTCTCTTCCAGTTCTCTGATTCTATGAAGAGAAGACATGGAATGGGGTTGTACATAATCTACCTTCCCAATAAGTAGTCAGGATACAGCAGGACCCTGGGAAGAATTAGAGAAAGCATTTGTGGAGAGAGGAAGTACAGTAGCTTGGGATGAGAATACTGCTCACTTTCTGTTCCAGGGCTTATACTAGGGATGTCAAGGTGTAGTCGATTACATGATTAATTGATAAGCCTGGGTTTATTGGTTAATTTTGTTGACTATATGCACTCCACCCCACCCCTTGCTGCCTCTGTATCCAAGAGGCAGTAGCGTGGAGGGTGCGGGGAGCAGGCTGTAGCCGATACATACGGTGAGCTGGCTTTCAAGCAGGCTCCCCAGGAATGCCAGCTCCGCAGACCCGCCTACCCCCTTCCTTGCTGCCTCATACAGAGTCTGGGGGTAGCTGGCTTAAAAGCTAGTTCTCCACAGCACCAGTTCCGCAGTGCTGCCTCCTCTCCCCCCGCGCTGCTGCCTCTATCAGCAGTAGGGGCAAAGAGGGCAGCCACAAAGCAACTTCTGCCTGCAATGGCCCAGGCTCACCATAGACAGAGGCTGATCCATGGCAACAGCCCGTCACAGAGGGTCTGAGCTCCCTGTGGACCAGCTTCTGTCCACAGGGAGCTTGGACCCCCTCACAGGCAGGGTCTGCTGTCACTCCATGCTAGTGCCTCAGTATCAGGCAGCAGTGCAGGGAAGCAGGCAGCTGGTCTGCATGGGGAACTGTTTTTTAAATTGGCTTCCTTTGCAAACTGGCTCCCATCTGCCACCCTGTTCTGCTGCCTCTGAGACAGAAGCAGTAGCACAGGGTGGCATGGGGCTCCCTGGGAGTGGGATTGGTTGTGCACTGGTTGCTGGCCCCGCCCCCGGGGACTATTGAATAGTTGTGTAACCAATAAGATTTCACGTGGTTACATGCGTATTTAATGACACAGTATCTAACATTCCTCGTTTATACCTGAGGCTATCAGAAAAAGGAGGGTGAAAACCTCCTGCAGCTACAGGGGGAAGACCAGGGCAGATCCTGGGAGGAAGGACTATTGAACTGTTTATCCTGGAGAGGCAAGTCACTATTAGCATTACTCACTTCTGCATCAACAAGATGAAGGCAGGGTGCCAGAAATACTAAACATATATTATGCATTTGGACCCTTTATTTTAGTCTAAGACGATTTATAGTTGAAGGGCACAGTCCTCCAACCACCCAAAAGCAAGGAGGGAAATAAGTAACAAAGTGGAAGAAACTGAGGTAAAGAAACCTCAGGCATGATCATGTCCTGACACCAGAAAGGAACACACATTACAAACATTGATGATATGTTTTTCTTTACCCACATCCATTTCCAGCAAGTGGACTCAAGACAGGAAGTAACTTCTATCACTGATCATTTTGATTGCATGAAATGGCAAGCCACTGATGTCAAGGAGCTCGTCTTTGAAGCAGCATTTAAGGCCTCATCCAACCGCAATGAGTCTTTCCATTGACTTCTATGAGTTTTGAATTAGGTCCTTTAGGGGCCAATAGGGAGCTAAAATCTGTAGTATTTATATTTAGAAGGAGAAAAACTAAAATTAAAACTTGAAAGCCAGATGTTATTTCCCTTTTCATAGGCACTGTTTTGTTTCCATAAAGGAAAGTTTTACTTTAAGGCCTGATACTGAAACTTGTCCTAGTTTCCATAGAAGTCAGTGGGAGATTCAGATGCTGAGCACATTGTAGAAGAATGAGATATTCAGTGGGTCTCATCACTGATATACATGAGCATAGATAGAAGCAGGCTTGGAAGGGCTTATCCCCCTCCCCAAAAGGGCTTATCTCCCCCAAAAAAGTTAAAGGTTTCATTAATAAGAGAAATCCTTGAGTTTGGACCGAAGGGACATTCATCTCATTTTTAATAAAATTAACAAATTAAGTCATGGTACTAGTGTACTCAAACAAATATTTTAACAGTTAATTTATTTTTAATCCTAGACCTCTCCTCCCTAAAAAGTTGTGTATGTCCCAAAGTAAATTTTAAAAAAGCACATTGGATTTTTTTTTGAGCAGTGTTTATGAAATCCAAAATGGGAAAGTATTTCACCATTGTTCAGTCTGTGCACAGCAGCTGTGATTTTAAAAAGATTGAGAAAATTATGAATGAAGGGCCTAGGTCATTTGGGGGGGGCAGGATGAGGAATAATTGTCAGGGCCCTCTCGTGCCTTTTAATGAAAAAGGGGCTGTAAGCATTGCCTCAAACTCTAAATGCTTTATTGTTCCTATGGTATTTAGGACACTACAGAAAAGACCTCATAGAAAGGGGTCGGCGATTTTTAGTGTCAGCACAAGGGAATGTCATTTGTTTCTTTTAAATGGAAAGCCTCAAATGAGTAAGGGACAAGAGAAACGAATCTAAAGTTATTTTTTAAAATGCAGAAACCATTGCTCACAGATTGTTTCACTGAATTTTTACACATACTGTACTAAGTGTACAAATAAATGGATTTATAAACCAATAAGAACTGGGTGGATCTTTATTAAGGCTCAGATCTGGATAATACTCTTAAGTCTTATTGACCTTAATGAGACTATTCATATGCTTAATTTTAAGCTTGTGACTAAGTACTTTATTGACCCACTTACAAGGAAGGAGAGTTATGAAATCCAGTACCCTGTCGAGAACTAGTACATTTTTCCAAAGTTCGCTTCATCGGTTTACAAAAAAGCACGAAAAAATGGCATATATAATTAACTATGATCTTGGACAGTGTGAAAAGGAAATGATCAAAATGCAGAAGAATCATTGCCTATCAATAGCGCTCAGTAAGTATCACTAATTCTTCCCACATTCATGCATTATTTTAA
Source organism: Pelodiscus sinensis (assembly GCF_049634645.1). NCBI lineage: Eukaryota > Metazoa > Chordata > Testudines > Trionychidae > Pelodiscus > Pelodiscus sinensis. The sequence goes on from NC_134719.1 coordinate 46,007,100, forward strand.
AAGGTGACTGATAAGTTACCTGACTCTTCCAGGACTGGAGTGACTGCTGTGACATTTAGGCTATTTCTACACCATCAGGCTATTTCAAAATAAGTTACTTAGAAATAACTCTCAATATAACTATTTTGAAATCGCACACCCACACTACACATCCCCATTGAAATAGTGCATATCTATATCGGAATAGCATATCCACATTAATTTAAAGCCCCCCAGAAGCACTCCAGGCAGAGCACTGGGACAGCAGTCTCTTCCTGTAGCTGCTTCTTGAGGCTCATACTTAAAGGGGCTCCCCTCTACAGCCGTGTCTCAGACCCTTCTCTATTGCCTACCTCCTTGAGGGACAGTAAACTCTCACTGAGTGCTCTGGTCGCTCTTGTGGATGCCAGAGCACATCTACGGAGCGGGACTCACTGACTCTTAGATCTGCTGCTTCAACTCCTGGTGCAGATTATGCAGGCTGCTTACGATGCAGCAGCATGATGACCATTCCAGAATAGGGGATCTCCTCAACCAGGCCCAGGTGCTCCTCCTCATACACTACATCCCCTGCATACTGTACACTGCAGCTTCTGGCGCCGGGAGAGTTGTACTGACTGGTGGAACCAGATCATCATGGAGTGCTGGGATGACCAGCAGCAGCTCCAGAACTTGTACATGCGGAAGGACATCTTCCTGGAGCTCTGTGAGTGACTCACCTCTGCTCTGCAGTGATAGGACACCCACGAGACCCACTATTTCCCTCCAGAAGCAAGACACCATCACAATTTGGAAGCTCGCCATGCCGGACAGCTACTGCTCTGTCAGGAACGAGTTTGGCATAGGGAAATCAACCATCGATGCCATACTAATGCAGGTTTAACTCTCTTGCTGTTGTCCCAGGAGGGTGGAGAAGCACTTCACCAGGGCAGATGCTGCTCTGAGAGTGCGGGCATGAGTCTGTCATCCATGGCACTGTTGTGTGTTTTCAGGACCCTAGCCTCCTTGGTGGTGGCTTGTGGTGGGAAGGTGTTCCACCATAGTGTCTGGAGTAAAGTAGACCTGTTCATGAACCTTGTGAGAAGGAGTGATGGGTTCCTGTGTGGCAGCCTCATGGGGCTGTCTGCTCCAGACTGGTACTCCATGTGCACCCGCATGCACAGGCTGTTGTGTGATCTCCAGGATGAGAAGGCCAAGTGAGGAGAGGACAGCAGTCTGCCACCTGCCCCCACATGTAGATAGGGAAAGGTAGAGAACTCACCTGATGTTCCTTCCATGGCCTTGCCCGAGCCTTGGGAGGCATCCTGGGGGAGGGTGGGAGAACCAGCTCCAGGATGATGAGCACCTCCTGTCTGGCGGGCATCATCTCCTCCTCCTCCTACTACTACTACTTCTCATCATGGTTCACAGCCCTGCCCTCTTGGAGGCTGAGGAAAGGCATGTCCAGGTCAGAGTCCACAACAAAGGCTGGGGAAGGAACTGACCTCTCTCCCAGGATTCCATCCAGATGTGAGTAGAAGTGACAGGTCTGGGGTGCCTCTCCAGATTGGGAACTTTGTTCCCTGGCCTTGGTATAAGACTGGCACAGTTCTTCATATTTCATGCGCACCTGGTCCAGCATGTGTGTGTGGCCCTTCTGGGCCAGGCTGGCAGCCATCCGGCTGTACACACCTGCATTCCTGCACCTGGTGCGGAGATCTTGGAGATTAGACTGTTCACCCCAGATCTCTATGACATTCAGGATCTCCACACAAGTCCATGATGGGGCCCCCTTCCATCCTGGCCATGGACTTCCAAGGTGTCTGCCAAGATGCTGGCAGCCATTGGTTACTCGGAGGGAGCACTGGCATCTGCCATGGCAGCAGGGAAGGCTGTTCAGGATCCTGCTATGTGGGACTGTGCAAGCAGGGCCTGTGTCGTGCCACAAGCCCTTCCCCTTCTACCTGCAGCTTTAAAGAATGCAGGGAAAGGGAAACTGTAGAGACATGTGTCATCCCACTCTGGCATGATAAATGCAGAAGTGGGGGCCAGCAAGTGTACCCCAAAGCCTTATCTACCAGGCTTTGGTATAAAACTCCCCCCAAGATCTTAAAAACCTAGATCTTGGGAATAAAACTTCCGCTGCCACCACCCAAATGTTGCTAAAGAAACCAGGGGAAAGATCATTTGGGAAATCTCCCCCCTAAAATAAAAATCAAGGCACACAATTAACCACTGCCAGGTTAATAAAAGAGAAGAAAGAACTTTTATTATTACAACAATATTCCTGTTGCAAACATAATGACTAGATAGGGAGGTAACAAAATATACTAATGGAAAAACTCCATGGGCCTAGAACTTAGTTACAAAGAAAAGCCAAAACATCTTTTAAACAGTGCCAGATCTCAGATCCCATACCCAATCCATAAAACAATAAAACCTAACGAAACTACCTAAACTTTACCCTACTTACAGAAAATGAAGAATGGTGTCTTGGAGAGAGAGAGACACGCTTGTCCCTCTCTGTAGCTGCAGAGAACTCTCTCCGAGAGACAAAAGGAGAAAGGAAAAAAACCCAAATTCCTTTGTCCCAGTTTGAAAAGTCCCACCTACATTCCTATTGGTCACTCCACCTGGCTAGGTGTAGTTAACCCCTTAATCCCCAGGCTGCTGGCTAACCCTCATAATCATGACACCATGGTCACCAACAGGTCGATCGCAATCGACCGGTCAACCATGAGGCTTCGACCAGTCGATCGCAAGGCGTCCTGTCCGCCCCACCCCATTTCCGTCCCACCCCCGAGAAGCCCCATTACCTACCTCAAGTGAAAATGGAGGTAGTGTCGGCTTCCCGGGAATGGACAGAAGTCCCGCAACTTAGTGCCACATCGGCTCCCTGCACTGCATAGGAGGGGTGAGTCAGCCCCGGGGGAGGCACGCACAGGGTTTCCCGGCACGCGTGGGGCTTCCCTGCACTGGGGGTTGGCGCTGGGGCAAGCGTGCGTGGGGCTTCCCTGTGCCAGAGGGGGGTCGGCCCCGGGGCAGGCACACACTGGTTTCCCTCGGGGGGGGGGAATCCTGGGAGGAGGAAGATGCAGGGGACTCTCTGCCTCCATTGGCACCCCGCTCCCCAGCCCCCACTCCCCAGCCACAGAACTCTGTCCCCATTCCTGTCCCCAGCTACAGAATTCTGTCCCTATTCCATCCCCACTCCCCGAACTCTGTCCCCACTGGCACCCTGTCCCCAGCTGCAGAACCCTGTCCTCTGCCCTCCCAGCACCCTGTTCCCTCTCCCCTGCCCCCAGCCGCAGAACTCTGTCCCCACAAAATGAATAATTATAAATGCTTCATTTTAGATTTAAATATCATGAATAAAAAACAGACCATTTATTTCATAACTATAAACACGTGATTTTAATTTTATATATTGCATAATTTAAAAATAAACTGTATATCAGAGTGTGTAAGTAAGGGCTGGGGATAGCAAGTGATTAATAGGAGGAGAATAGAGAGGGTGGGGCTTCAAGGAATGGGCGGGGCAGTAGATCTTTGCCTGTTCTGAGATTTAAAAAGTGATCTTGGGTGTAAAAAGGTTGGAGACCACTGCTGTAGAGTTTTGAGGCCTGTGAATGGAGCGGGCACCAGGGCAACTGTGAGAAGCTCTGGAGGCCAATTATTTCAAAATAAGAACAGCTGTGCCGTCCACACACACCCTATTTCGAAACAGCATTTTGAAATAGGCATTATTCCTCATGAAATGAGAGTTTATTATTTCAAAATAAGAAGTCTGTTATTTTCACATAATTTCGAAATTACGCACTTGCTGTGTGGACACTCACCTTTTTTATTTCAAAATAATGTGAGTTATTTCTAAATAACTCTGTAGTGTAGACATGCCCATAGAAAGAAAATAATTTGTTTCTGCTCCTTTGCACCTACTTTTATTACTGTTATGAGTGATCCTTTTGCCTCAGTTACTGTTGACTCTCTGGAATCATCGCTTGTAGTATTAGTACCTGTATAAGTTTTAATATAAAAGGGGAAAGCCTTACTTGGGCCTTCAGAAGGCTGAAGTATCAATGCAATAGCAGTCAGCCCATCATTGTCAAAACCTATTTAGGAATAGAATTCTTCAGAGGGCCTACCAATAAGAAACAAAAAGAAATTACTTGATGTTTACAGTACCTTTGGGGATCTAATTTGTTTTAAATCAAGAAAACATAATTCTTGGAAAAACCACCAATTGTTTTCTGCCAACCCTGTTTTGTAAAGTATAGCTTTTATCAACTGAAAATGGGAATAGCATTTTCTTTGTGGTTTATGGAAATCTTTTGAGAAAAAATATTCTAAGAGCCTTCATTGAACATCAAAACATTACTTATTTGAGAAGTGTTTAGTCAAGAAAGCTAAGACAAGCTGGATTCCACACGGATAATGACATGTTAATACATATGAAAGGGGTTTCCACTATAGCTTCAAAATCTCACAACGCACTAAAGCTGTTTGAATATATTCAGCAGAAGTAATAAAAGGTCTGGGAAATGAGGAAAGGTGAAGAGAATGGAGCTGATTCATTCTACAGAAAGACCTAAGACATAAGCTTCTGCAAATATGTAATGAGACTTTGTAAGGGAAGAAGGATCTGTTTTCATTTGTCTTCAAGAGGGACATTGTGAGCTGCAGCCGGGAATTTTTAGTTCGATATTAAGAAAATGTTATAGCTGCATGAACAGTTTGCAGTTAAACAAGCTGCTAAGGAAAAGTCGTGTGGACTCACTAGCACTGAGAATAATGATCATCCACATATCAGGTGCTGAGTAGTACAGGCAAGCCCTTTAACCTAGATGGTTCCTGTGATTGGTAAAGAATTCATTGTTTTCAAGAGCAGATGATTGATATAAATTCAAGATCGGAATCAGAGCTGTATTTTTATTTTACTTCCCACAGAGCTCTGGGGTGGCAAATTCATATCTGAAAGTGAAACTGAGTAGCTGTCTACATTCCAGTAGAGCTGTGTTTGTCTGCAGTGCAACATCATATATCAGTTCCTTAGTTCCTTACAGCTTCTGACATTTGAGACAAATGGACATGGAAGATGCTTGCAATATTGATTAGCCCTTTGTATTTAGGGAAGAGGGAGTGGCATCATGGGTGATCTGCTGACTCATTCACAAGTAATGTACAGGCAAAACACATGTTCTCCATGGGACTGACTCAGAAGTCTGTATGTGCTCAAGTGTTTATTGTTTTGTAGTTATTTCACCCTCTAGTGGCAGAGAAGGCTTAGTTCTCATGGATAATGAAATGATAGAGGCTTGTGGTTTTTATAGTCAAATAGGCTGTGCTGGCATGTTTGCAGCTAGACACTAATTTTGGTGTATTGATTTGTAGCAATACACATTCTAAACACAGGTGCATTGCTTTTAATAGAGCAATGTAATAGAGAATGCTTATAGTATAAAATAGTCATGTGGTTAAGATGCTAATGAAGGGCAATAGTGTGCTAAGGTAATAAGTCATAAGTCTACAGATAGCTACAACGACTGTTGTAAAAATCCAGGTTCCCCTCCTCCACAACTGCAAGGCATCTGATTTTAGTAGCAGTAATATTGTGGTAGTGCCCAAATACCCAAGCACTGAACAATGCTGAACACCCTCTTCAAAATCTGCTAACCTTGATCTTTAAAATAAAAGCCTTAATCAACTAAATCTCCAAATATTATAGAAATAGGACACTTACATTTCATACATTTCCTCTACTGCTTTTGGGCCCAAATCTACAAGATGCTGACTATCCTTACCTGTCACCCAAAGGAGTCCAGCACTTTGCAGATTAGGCCCGTTAGGCAGAACAAGGCCAGTCCTGATTTATGTTTTTCCATTGCTTTTAGTGGAAACAAGGTTAGACTTTGAGAGTAGAAAAGACTTAACCTCTTACTACATAAGATATACAGCTGTGCAAGACTGTTTTGCATGTAAGCAAATGAATGCAGAATTCTGAAAGAATAGTCAGCCAGAAATTAGAGTTCCAAATGCTGACAATTTTTCTGTTAAAGAACACAGCCTTTCGACAATTTCTTAAGAGAAGGATATATAAAGTACTACATCCAAAGGGGAGCAGTAATTAACTCACCCACAAGCCATATGGTTTCATACATTTAGTTACTGTACTATAAAAAATCCATAAATATAATCACCCATTCAGTAAGTGGGGCATATGCTGTGTCTAAGTTCAGCAACTCTTTAAAAGAGTTCCAATATGTCATGTCATGTGAATTTGTGTGTTTTAGAATCTCTTGCTATAAAAATCTTGCAGTATAACCAATGGCTAATATTTCATAGGTAACATGACCTACTGTTACCAAGGTTGCACATTTTGTATTATAAGAACCTATTTTAGTTGCTTATAACTTTGCCAAACTTCTGCCAGAAATATTTTACCCCAAGGCTGTGTCTAGACTGGCATGATTTTCTGCAAATGCTTTTAATGGAAAAGTTTTTCCATTAAAAGCATTTGCGGAAAAGAGCGTCTAGATTGGCATGGACGCTTTTGCACAAAAGCACTTTTTGCGGAAAAGCGTCCATGCCAATCTACACGCGGTTTTGCGCAAGAAAGCCCCGATCGCCATTTTTGCCATCGGGGTTTTTTTGCACAAAACAGTCCTCCCCTGTCTACACTGGCCCTCTTGTGCAAATATATTTGCGCAAGAGGACTTATCCCTGAGCGGGCGCATCATAGGATATGCGCAAGAATACTGACAATCTTACATTAGATCATCAGTGTTCTTGCGCAAATTTAAGTGGCCAGTGTAGACAGCTGTCAAGTTTTTCCGCAAAAGCAAATGCTTTTGCGGAAAAACTTGCCTGTCTAGACACAGCCCAAGTGTATCTCAGGTTGAATGTTACTGGAAAATTCCAACCAAAGTGATTAGCCATTTTTTCAATGAAGAAAAAAAACCCCACACTGTTCTCCCCCTTTTAATCTGTTAGAAATTCTGGCCTTTACTTTGAAGAGTTCTAGCGCACGCGCACATGCACACGCACACACGCACACACACATACACACACCATACTTTGGAGCAAGAACCTTTCTGTCAAAAGTGAATTTGCCACTCTTATGAAAATCCATCCTGATGTGGACAAGTTGTAAGACTGGAGGAGGGAAATGCAGTTTCCATATGCTCAGTTGACACCTTAGATTTAAGCAGATAAATTCCTTGAAGGCTTTCCTTGAATGTGCAGTGGGCATGCTCCAGCCCAGACTAAGGAGAATGTTCCCTGAAACCACAGATCTGCACCGGGCTTAGTGCAGGTCCAGGCATCAGAACTGAGAGCAAGAAAACTGCATATTCTGTGCTGTCAATGCCCCCTTTGCTGGGTACAGAGGAAGCTGGCTGATTCAAATGCTACTGGAACAAGAACTAGACCTGCAGTGGGTGGGAGAGCAGGGAGAATAGAGATTTGGACAAGAAACCTAAGGAATGCGGGGGGAGACTGGAACTGGATACTAGTGATAGGCTAGGTAAACTGGGATTGTGAGTAGGGAGAGAGAGCAGAGCTGATTGGGTAGAGAGATTGCAAGGTGAAGAAAGAAATGAGGGGAGCTGGAAGTCAATAAGTGTGGGAAAGATGGGGACTGAGATCAGAAGAGAAACTGATGGGAGTCTGGGACTGAGATCCAGTCAGATCAGGGTGAAATGAGGCTGGAGGGAGGAAGGAAGGGAAGGGGAGACATCTAATAAGGAGCTGGAGTATGAGATAAAAAAATGGGACTGGGTGGGCAAAGAGACCAGAAGAAGAAACTGGGAGAGAGGATCATGAGACAACACAGATAACAAGATGAGTGGGGGGTGACGACTGGGAATGGAAACCAGTGAGGGTTGAGAACATGGATTAGTGATTGTGGCAACTGGTGGTCAACTGGTTGGGTCAAGGGAAAGATCCCAGATGAGTCGGGAGGAACTATGACTGGCTGGGCCAGAGACTGAAGGCCAGAGACAGAGTCATGCCTGGGAGGAACAGGCAAAAGTATCTGTGTCCAGTGGATCACAGCCCTCTCCTGAGCATGGAACAAATCCCTAGAATCCTGAATCTCACCTTTCCTCTATCAGCAAATATCTGTAATGCCAGCTGTCATAATGCATCCCCCTCAAGTGTTGGTCCACATAGCCTATCTGCTGTCCTGATTCATAGACTTGAAATTTGCCAGGCAATATCAAGGGTTTACTCAATTAGTTCAAGAGTGAGAGGTCATCTCTGAGGGGGATCTAAGAGCCCTGCAGATGAACTATGCATGTGTCAATATGATATCACTTGATGACTTTTTTTGGGGGGGGGGGGGTTAAGTTGATCTTTTAAACAATGAGGAAAATGCACAAACAACATTGAATGTTAAGTTTGTAAAGCCAAACACCCAAGAGTTAGGAAATGCCAGAATTAAAGTCACCTGTGGTAACTTAGTTCATTCTCCTTTTACATATTGTTGGGAAGCGGCCCAGGGGCTCACCCCATTAAGGGGTGGCTCTGCCGTGAGTCAGTTCCCCACTTTACTCTAGCCCTGGGGTGGGGATGGTGTCGGGACGGTGGGGACAGTGCCCCCTTGCCCACGTTCCCCATCCCTGGGCGAACTTCCCACTATTAGGGTTTGCTCAGTGGTCCCAGGCGGACCCCAGGCCCAATTCCAGGGTCCACCATTTACTACTATCCACAGTCCTTGCCCCCCTGGCCACCCTCAGGGTCCTCAGTTCAGCCCTATACACAGTACATGCGCAATAATCAGTCCCGTGGCTAACAAATCCACCTGTCTCCACAGGCTCTGTCCCACTGCCTGGCGGGGTGGGGATAGGGGGTCCCAGCCCAGGGCCCTAAAGGTAGGGGCAGCCTCTACAACCTGGTTGGCGGGGGCAATCCCCAAAACCCACCAACCACTCAGCTTCAGGCCCACCCTGGGCCTCTTACTACCAGACTCACCGCATGTGGCATCTTCTCTGGGCTGTTCTCACCCCAGCCGGTCACAGCTGGTTGCATCTGTGGGTCTTCCCAGACCTGCTCGGCCACGGCTAGTGAGGGCAGGACACTCCTGTCCTCCATCGGGCAAGCCGGCGTCCTCCCAGTCGGCGGCCCAACTCCTCATTCCTCCTCCCTGCTCTCCACACTGCTGGTATTTAAAACACCTGGCACATGGCTCGACCATGTGCCACAGTGGTGCGGGGGTGGGGGCAGCTGGCTGCAGAGCCTCAGTGGCAGGGTCTTTGCACCCTGTCACAGTGGCTGTGTCTAGACTGGCAAGTTTTTCCGCAAAATCATCTGCTTTTGCGGAAAAACTTGCCAGCTGTCTACACTCGCCGCTTGAATTTCCACAAAAGCACTGACGAGCTCATGTAAGATTGTCAGCACTTTTGCGGAAATACTATGCTGCTCCCGTTTGGGCAAAAGTCTTTTTCCGAAAAACTTTTGCATAAAAGGGCCAGTGTAGACAGCAGAGATTTGTTTTCCACAAAAAAGCCCCGATCGCGAAAATGGCGATCGGGGCTTTTTTGTGGAAAAGCGCCTCTAGATTGGCCACGGACGCTTTTCCGCAAAAAGTGTTCTTGTGGAAAAGTGTCCTGCCAATCTAGATGCGCTTTTCCAAAAATGCTTTTAATGGAAAACTTTTCCATTAAAAGCATTTCCAGAAAATCATGCCAGTGTAGACGGAGCCACTATGTATTATGACAGTCTTTAATTGCATGATCACATACTATTTTTTCCCACAGGATTAATCCTTCCTTCAGTGCACAACATGGACCTGGAGAAGAATCAAGGATATTTTTGTGTGAAGAAGGACCTGACTTCCCCAGTAAATGAAGCAAGGAAGGTGTGTCATGAATGAGGTAGGGAATTGCAGGAAGAGAAAGTATGGTCGCATGGTTAAGGCAGTCGAATGCTGCCTGGGATTCCCTCCCTGTCCTATAGAGTTCCTATTAAGCCATTTAAAACAAATATTTCACAGATGATCTCTAGAAGGGCATTTCTTGTTATCTGATTATTTAACTTGAGACCGGTGATCAGATTTGCGTAAGAACACAGACTTGCCGATGAAGTCAACAGGTGTTGTGCCTTGAACATATAAAGTGCTATAAAATGCTAAGTACTCCCCCCCCCCCCCCAAAAAAAAAAAACAGGCATCCAAAAATCAGTGGATACTTTTGATTTTAATCTCTGTGTGCCTCAGTTCTCCACCTCTGAAATGGAAAGGATAGCCCCCCCTTTCCCTGGGGTGTTGTGAAAATAATATCTTTCATGGAGTACTCAGATTTTACAGTGACAAGCACCATAGTTTAATCTTGTCACATGCTTTTCTGTCTTTAGGGCAAGGTTTAAACAGTGTGCCATAAAGAAGGACTAGATCCCCTGTTTAAGCAGTGAGAAGAAAACAAAATATTGAATAGTTGCTCCTGGAGCACTGTCCACTCTGTGTGCGCTGAACATTTTCTGTCCTAGTAAATATAGGTAACTCGAGTGAACTATTTTGAATTAAGTTAATTCAAAATAACATATCTATACACAAAAACTATTTTGAAATAGCACATCCGCACTAAATGGACCCTGAACCAAAGTTAAGGCTGGCCGGAACCAGTGTGAGCAGGGCATCAGGTTAGGACTTAGCCTCAGGCAGCAGCCCCACACACTAACTAAGCTCCCTGCTTAAAGGGACCCTACCCCCACCCCGGGCAGACAGTTCTCAGGGTTCCCCACTTGCTTGTCTACCTCCATGAGGGACAGCAAAGCAGTCCTGTCTTGGAGTGCCCACACTCGGGACACCACAGCATTTGGCTACATGGAGCCAGAACTGCCCTGAGCATGCTGGTGAGTCTTGTGGGGTCATTGCCACCAGCCCAGCTGCACTTGCTGCAGGCTGCCATCCCGGGGGGGCTCCATCAGGGGGCTGTCAGGATCCAGGAGGCCCTGCGGGAGAGCGTCCACCTTGAGGAGCCCTCAGAGCCTCCCCAGTCCTCCCCACCCGGGGCTCGTGCCCCATTCCTCCTTCACATCCTTCCACTTACCCCACCCTAGCCCCCATTACTGATGGGAAATAAGACACTTTCCAAAAATAGAAACTGGATTTATTGAACAAAATGGGGGGAGGGAATGAACCTCTGGTGAGACTGGGGACAGGAAGAGAGGGTGGGAGAGTGGAGGGGGATATCTGAGAGGAGGGAGCTGGAAGGGGGAAGCAAGGGGAGGAAGGGGGAGGGGAAGCTCAGCACTCAGGGATGGGGGTCTCATCAGGCCACATCTCAGCATGGCAGGTGGGGGGGGCCTCAGCATGGGAGGACGGTGTGGAGAGGGGTGCGGAGATTGAGGAGGGAGAAGAAGTGGGAGGAATAATGGTAGCTGGGGGAGCAGCAGGCACTGGAGTGGCACGAGGCAGCACGCTCTGCAGATGGGTACAGATGGCATGGCCTTGGGCAAGCAGCTCCCTCTGGAACTCCCATTCTTCTTGTGCCCTCTGCTCCATGATGTGGGTCAGGGCTTGTAGGGCCCCCAGCTGCTGCTCTCAGTACCCTTGCCATGTTGCAGTTGTCCTGTGGAGCCCTCGGGTGAGGGAGCATGTCCTGGGTGGGGTGGTGCAGTGCGCCCTGCCCTGCATGTGCAGCTAGTGAGGCTGTGGAGAAAGAAGATAAGTGGTCAGTTGTCCCTGGGGACACAGTGGGTGAAGCCCAGCCCCCCTCTGCTAGGTGATCTTGCCCTGCACTGTCAGAGCCACTGTGCTTGCACAGAGGCCATGGTCAGAATGTCCGCCTATCCCCGGGAGTGGGAGCTGCCCTGAGACCGCACCCATGCCCCTGTGCTGTGTTTAGTGTGGCTGAGGTTGGGTGAGATGTTAGAGGGAGCTTATGAAGGGAAGGCTTCCTGCTGTGTCCCACACTGGGGTCAGGAGCATGTCAGGTCTCTTCACATACATGCATGGGCCATGGCCTGAAAGCCACGGCCCCTGTGTCATGCAGCTGGAGCCACCTGCCCAGGGGTGGCACGGCACATGTTTACGTGCACAGGTTGCTGCATGATCCGTGGTAAGCAAGGCCCATGCGCACAGTCTCTGGTCTCCCCACACACACGCAGGAAGGAGACAGTGATGGCACTTACATGGTGCAGCCTCCCCAGACAACCCCAGTGATTCCACTGCTGGGACAGCCCAGGGGTCTGGCCGGTGTGGCACCCTCTGTGGCAGCTCCTCCTCTGTGTCCTGTCAGGGCCCTCTGGTCGTGGCTCGCTGCCCCCCAGGGTGGCACAGATGGCACTGACCCCCAGGATGCAGTTCAGTGCCTCAAAGTAGGGGCAGGTGTCTTCCCCTGCTGAGGAGCTGCCCTGGGTGTCCCTGGTGTACCCCTGCCACAGCTCTTTAATTTTCAGGCACACCTGCTCCTGGGTGCATGGCTCTCTGGGCCATGGTGGCAGCTATGCTGCCGTAGACAGCTGCATTCCTCTGTCTAGTGCAGAGATCATGGACATTGGGGGCCTGCCCCCAAACCTCAATGAGGTCCATGATCTCCTCACTAGTCCAGGAGGGAACATGGCCTCTACAACCCCTGGTTGTCTCTTGGCTGCTGGGCGGGGGATGGCTGGCAGGCAGGCAGGCACTGGCTGCCCAGCTCATGGTGGGGCCACTGGGTCAGGGGCAGAGACTGCTGGCAGGCCTGGATCTGGCATGTGCAGTCGGGCTCGAGTCTACCCCTTTAGGGGCTCTGGGGCTGGGGGAGCCGAGAGGAGTTTTCCTGGTTTGGCCCAGAACAGCCACAAGGGGAGACTGGGAAGGGCTGGAGGCCAGCTAATTCCAATTAAGTGTCTACACAGCACATATTTCAAATTAGCTATTTTGAATTTGGCATTACTCCTTGTAGAATGAGGTTTACCAAATTCAAATTAAGCAGTCCACTACTTCAAATTAAATATTTGCTATTAAAGTTAATTAGAAATAATGGCTGTTATTTCAAATTAATGTTGTTGTGTAGACATACCCTATGAGTCAGCATGGCTATTTTCAGATCATCCTGTAGAAATATTCTAATGAATTGTTTAGGTGCTAATTTTCTCCTTTAGGGAAATACATTTAGCTCACTTAAAAAATTCTGTGTAGAAAAGTGTTAGAACCAAGGTCTGGCTTTTGAGCACTCAAAATCATCATGTTGAAGTTGCCCAAACAGAGGTAGGAATTCCCTTCTGTAATAACATTTATTCTTTCACACAATTGCATGTAAATTCTCTAAGAATCTTCTAAAAAAAAAAAGCCAATCTTGAGACAAAGTCTAAAGGACCTTAGGAGACAAGGAACTTGATCCACCTTTGTTTGTATAGCTCCTAGCACAACTGGCTTCCACTTCTCTCTCATATCTCCAGACATTGCCCATTAGGCTACACATTCTGTACCATTTACACCTGCTGTATATTTAATTTTGTTGAGATTGTCCATTTGACTCCAGGCCAAACCCAGGGAAATACTGACCACTCCCAGCTCTCACAGAGCATATTGCAGAAGTGAGGAGAGGGGAAACTAGTAAGAGTATGTGGTGGGTCCCTCTCTGGCCACCTCCAATGGGCCAGGAAAGACACCCCCCCCCCCCCCAGTCCACAAATCCCCACACAGACTATTCCTTCAGAACGAGGCCCACCAGTCTGGGAGAATAAGTCCCATACAAATAAACAGTTTTAGACTGGCCACTTAAGGTCAGGCCCCCCAGCCTGAGTCCATAAGCAGAGTCTTAAACAGTTTAAAGATGGCTCTTTAAGGCAAGGCCTGCAGCAACAGATCAGAGGTACAGCAGGGCTGTACCCCTGCTGGGGAGACCCAGGCCCAGCCCAGGACCCTTTAAGTGGCAGGACAGCATGCCACTCCCTCAGCAGGGAAGTCCTACCAAAACATGCCAAGGTTCCCAAGGTGAGAGAGGCAGCTCCCACTCCTGCCCTGGGCCACTTCCTACCTGGTTCAGGGGGAGGTCACTTCCCTCATACTTGCCAGGTTCTCAGCCTTCCCAGGGCAACATCACCTCAGCAGGCAGACTCTGCAATGTGCATGCACCCCCATGCCTCCCCTAATCTCAGGGCCTCTGCAGGCTTCTTCTAGAGCTGCTGGTCACTGCAAATCAGCCCCTTCTCCTCCAGCCATCCACACCAACTGGGCCCTTCCCCAGGCTTTTATACCGCTGCTGCAGCCTGGGCATGCCCAGTAGGGTTGTGGGGGAGGGGCCTCTGCAGCCAGGCAGCCCTGGCTAGGCCCTGTGCCTTCAGTGCGGGATTGCTTTGACCCGTCACAGAGTAGCATTTTACAAGATACAACCCAGCCTCTGAATGTCAATGAAGCTGTTGATGCTTCAGTTCTACACATTGGTCTGAAGAAGTCACATGGTAAATGGCATGAAACAATGTGTCCCTGTCTTGCAAATGCAGATCTGAGTTTAAACCAGTGGCTCCAGAAAAAATACATTTCAAACTGCCTTTTTAGAGAGCTGACCACCTCATCCAGCAGAGCTCAAAAGCTTCATTGCACCCATGAGGACCTTCTCTCTTACTTTTTTAGATCATCTTTTTTGTCTATGGAAGATGTTTCGGTTAAATTTTTCTCCATCCCACTCCCTTTTCCACTTAATTAGTCTGTGAGTCACTCCCTGACTGGGCTCTGAAGGGAAGATCTAGCAGACAGGGGGGCTTGTGTGTTCTTTGCCACCCAAATCTCACTGCAGTTCCAAGCAGGAGGCAAATCATTTCAGTTGACTATGCAAACATTCCTTATTAATCCTTTTAGCCACCAATGAGGTAGATAAGCCTACATACCCCCATTTTACAGATGCAATAGCCAGAGAATGTCAGCTCTCAAAGACTCACAGCAAATAAGTGTCAGACTTAAAAGACTGAACCCACTTCCTTTACCTTGCAAGTTAGAGCCTAACCCACTACGCATAGAGCCTGTCTCAGTTGCTCTTTCTGGTTTTAAAAGATGCCTAAAAAGAACATGTTGCATTAACATATTTGTTCATCTGTAGATCTTGGAACAGTGGCAAGCATTTGATAACCTAACTATAAGCAATCCCACTTTACAAACAGTATAAATAAATACTCTATGGCTACGTCTAGACTGGCCCCTTCTCCGGAAGAAGCATGCAAAGCAGGCAAGTCAGAATAGGGAAATCCGCGGGGGATTTAAATATCCCCCGTGGGATTTAAATAAACATGGCCGCCGCTTTTTTTCCGGCTTGGGGAAAAGCCGGAAAAGAGCGTCTAGACTGGCGCGATCCTCCGGAATAAAGCCCTTTTCCGGAGGATCTCTTATTCCTACTTGCAAGGAAATACTTGCAAGTAGGAATAAGAGATCCTCCGGAAAAGGGCTTTATTCCGGAGGATCGCGCCAGTCTAGACGCTCTTTTCCGGCTTTTCCCCAAGCCGGAAAAAAAGCGGCAGCCATGTTTATTTAAATCCCGCGGGGGATATTTAAATCCCCCGCGGATTTCCCTTTTCTGACTTGCCTGCTTTGCATGCCTCTTCCGGAGAAGGGGCCAGTCTAGACGTAGCCCATGTCTACACTGCAGGCTTTGTGCAAAAACAGCCATTCTTGTGCAAACACTTTCAGAGCATCTACACTGCATGCGCATTCTTGCTCAAGTAAATTTACAGTTCAGCATCAGAAATCAGGGCTTCTTCCAGAAGAGTTATTCCTTTCCCCATGAGGAATAATCCCTCTTGTGCAAGAGCTCTTCCACAAGAAGGCAATGTAGACAGGTAACATGAATTTCTTGCGAAAAAAAGCCCTATGGCTAAAATGGCCATCAGAGCTTTCTTGCGCAAGAGAGAGTCCACACTGCCATGGACGCTCTTGCACAAAAGCACATCTCTTGCACAAAAGCACATGGCAGTGTGAACTCGCTCTTGTGGAAGACCTTTTGCACAAGAACTCTTGCACAAAACAGTTCTTGCGCAAGAAGCCTGCAGTGTAGACGTAGCCATACAATTTGTAGGAGCTTTGGACGGAGACACAGCAGTCTTGTGAGTAAGACTAAGCTTTAACCGTTACCAGCACATCCATAGATAAGATGTACAAACAAACAAGGGAGTTGTGAGAGGAGGTATCAAAGATGGCTGCAAACTTCATAGCCTTGGCAGACAAACTGGTCTAATTTAAGGATAGCATTCACAGATACTGTGGCAGGCTGGAGTTTCCTCTGTGTCAGCCTGCCACCCTTCTTCCATATAAGGCACATTCATAGTGAATATTTGAGTCAGATAAATAGATGACAGTACATCCATAGAAATGCCACCATTTGGAACAATAAGCTCTCGAGTATTCTACTTCCTTTTTTACTGATTAATGGATTTAGGGGGCATTAAGTTTGCTCCTCTTAAAATAAAAATGAATATCCCCACTGCCCCTGTAGCTATATACTAGCTTCCAACCCTTACAGAAGCCATATGTGTGCTTAACACATGTTATGACTAAAGTAGAGCAATAGCTACATGTAGGGAAGGGTCCTTAAAGGCTTCTTGGCAACACACTGACATTGCCTGCTTTTATAGGGACACACATTGGTGTTCTGTTAATGCCTGCTGTAACCCTTTTAACAGGCCGTGGCTCATGAGGGCTGAACAAGCTATATTGATTTAATTCCATTCATTCCCAGAGTATACAGATTTCTCTCTTCTGTGAGCCTATTCTTTCCTCCCCACAAACATGCCATCAGGGGACAAACAAAAGTAAGGACCATAGGTAGAAAGATCTCAGTTTTGAGTCTGTGAGCCTGATTTTCTTGAAGCTCACCTAAGTGCAATGGAGGCACTTGACTGCAGCCAAATGAAACATCAGTGTGAGCGAGATCACAAGCTGCAATAAGTTGATCATCACCACAGTAGGAGAATTATACACTGCTCTAAGAGCTGTGCACATGGGCTCCCATCATCTTGGATCAATCCCTAGGGGATGGGGGTCTCTACAGTGCTTCTGCATATGGAATTTCCTTTTTGGGAACATGTGAAGCTTATTTCCTTGTTTGTGGCTATCCAAGGGTAACTGTGTATTTTGTTTCAAGGGTAACTGGTCCTTTAAAGAAAAGGAGCAGGTTCCACCACATCATGTGACATACCTTTCCCACCCATCCCCCTGAGCCTTGCTATGCCCAAATGCAGCCTTGATGCCCATCAAGTTCAAGTTCTGCAGAGACTGGAGCACTGCTGCTTCCTCTGACACCAGAGGGTCAGCAAACCTTTGTCAAAACAGTAACCTTATTTTTTGCCACTCAGAAACTGTGACAAAAGCCAGGCCAACATTAGCTCCATGGCACTTTATGTAGCTCATTTAACACCCCCCCCCCCCCCCCCCCCAGTTCCTGACATACCATGATTTGTATCAGAGTCCTTGGGCTACCTGAAAATGCCCTACAAGGTCAAGCTGTGACTCCGGTTATCTTTGTATAAAACTATTTCACAGCTCTGAGGAAATGCCTTCTCTGTGCAACTGCTTCAGTACTGAGAATGTCAGACACAACATCCACCTTCCCCTTACTGTTTCCAGGGTCACAAGTCTACATCCGAGACTTTTAGGATTTCCTTTAACTGAACCCACTTCTGTTCTTCTTCTACCCACATTGTGACGGGAGTAATATCTCCCCACGCCATAGAGCCACTGTGAACTTTCACACTTTCCTCTATAGCCAAAATACACTGGGGAGGGCATTTGTTTTTTCTCCATCCAGACTAAGGGTGTGTCTAGACTACCTAGTTTTGTCAACAAAAGTGGACTTTTGTCGACAAAACTATACCAGCGTCTACGCTACCGCTGAGTTCTGTTGACATAACGTTGACAGAACTCAGCAGTTTCGTCGACGCTGGTATACCTCATTTTACGAAGCATAACACCTTCTGTCGACAGAATTCTGTCGACAGAAGGTGTTATTGCCTGTAACGTTGCGTCCAGGCTATGGAGTTCTGTCGACAAAGCAGCTTGCTTTGTCGACAGAACTCAATGTGTCTGGACGCTCTTTGTCATCGGAAGTTTTGTCGACAGTATCTGTCGACAAAACTTCCGTCGACAAAACGCGGTAGTCTAGACGTACCCTAAGTCTCCACAGTTCTTCATATCAACCCCATAATAATCAGCCCCTCCCCCTCCCCCCATCACCCTTTAGCACAGTGTCTTTAACTGTCTGGCCTCCTCAAGCTTTCATAGGGTCCTGTGCCTTGGACAAGACCTCATAATCTGGATGTGGGAAGTGAGGGAAAAAAGACCTTATCTATCCTTGTTGCCCACAATCCATCCACACAGTTGGGTGGGGCCCACACCGCTTTCTCTTTCTGCCTCTGGGCAGCTAATCTGTTCTGGTCAATGGATCCCTTCAAATGTTGGGAGTGGCCAGGCTCCATGGCACCAAGCTCAACTGGCACTTGCAGGACATTGGTTCTGCTCTGCCTGCAAATTTGGGAGGGTGGCTATCTTGCCCAGGAAAGTCAATGTCAGCAGCTTTCTGTTCTCCCTTCCATCTTTGATTGGTAGAGGGGAAAGGGGAGTGTCCATGGTGCAAGTGTCACCATATGTCAAAGGCACCTCTTCCAGCCAAGCATAGCTCCACTGGGACCTGCCTCAGTCACCTTAGCTTGGACTCAAAAAAGAGGCAAATATTCCCCCTTCTGGAATCCAAGTTGTTATATCCAACAAGTAGTCTTTCAAAAGAATACCTCAAATCTTCAAAGACTTCATCTCAATTTTAGCTGGGCCTATCCCCTCCTCCCAGTCAATCTGTCTTCCCTTCAGAGTTCAAACACTGTTGCTTCTGTCAGAAGCTGGATACCCCAGAAGGGCTTTTTTTTCTTGCTCCCCCAAAACCTCTTGCCTGGAGTTCAGGCTGCTCAAACAACTAACTTCCTGCCTCACCTCAGAATCCTACAGGAACCACCATACTCCCTACAAACATCTCTCAATCATTTTCCATCTTTTTACAAAAAAAATAAGGCCTAGATGCCTTTCCTAATGCCCAGTTATGCAGCAACTAAGCAGCCCTAGTGCATTGGACACTGCTCCCTTCCTTTCAAGGGCCTGTGACAGGAGCCCTGTTGCTCTTGTCTGCTATGACATTTAATCACAAAGGGTCAAATTATCTTGTGCAGAAATGCGTGACATACATGTCACTTACTGAAAGGGATTTAAGTTGTGCTGTTCCTTCCCACAGAAGTGAATATCATCCATAAAGAACACAAACACAAAGTAATATGAAGACACAAGATTTGTAACAATACGGGTATTCTGATGCCCTCTGACATCAGGGAATGGTCAGCAATCCAGAGGTGGATTTACTCTGTAATAAGTGGGCAAAGTGACAGAACCTTTGGGGGATCTGAAGAAGCAGCTTTCTCTGAACAGGACTGTCATTAGCACTACAGGTGAAAAACCACCCCAGGACACACACTCCTATTAGCCAGAGAGGAAATGGTAGCCTGCATTTTGACACATGTCAGCATCAAGGTTGAGCAGAAAAGCAGTGATGCGGATACCAGCATGTGTACTAGCGGCGTGATTATCCTTACTGCATTTTATATCTGGAATCAATTGACAACCACCACAACAGAGGATTTACGCACTGGGCAAACTGTTATCCTGCTGAGGTGACCTGTAAAAGGGTGGAATTGTTTATTTTAAATGTTACCGTCACGCTTGTGAGTGGATTATGGGATTCTGCTTCCCTTTAGAAACATTTGTTTGTCTGTGTATCACTATGTGAATGAAAGGAGCATGAAGCCACTTTCACCTTATGCCACGAACAAATGTATGCCTCTAGGTCTAAAAATCAGATACTTCGATACGATTTTCCACACTTTCCTCTCTCCTAGTCTAAAAATCATCTAGGCTGCCTCTCCCACCAGCTCAGAAACAGTTAACCCTTCTTTGAACATCAGACCTTAAAATCCAAACCCCTTGGTGTATAAAGATATTAATGATGAGCAATTTCACTTTCACTTACTGTAATGCTACATATCTATAGCCCTCATATGTGGAGGATTAGGGGAATCACCATGTTAGTAATAATCTAAAATGTCAGATGTATATGTTTCTGTACTGTGCCAGCTTCCCAAAGAACAGTGTATATACAAAGAATGCTTACCACCTATGGCGGAGATAGCCATATAATAAATTCCATTTAGCTTTTCATTTCTTGACCATTTTCATTCTACTTGCCTACTAATCCATTTGCCCCTCAGGTTTATTCTAATACTTCAAACTTTAGAGCTTCAGTGAACAGCTGCCATTTAAGAAATAAACAAGACGACAAAGCGCAACCTGTCAGAGAAACGTTTCACCAGTGCTATACTAATAGGCTACATCTACACTGGCCCCTTCTTCGGAAGGGGCATGCTAATTTTGAAAGTCAGAATAGGGAAATCCGCAAGGGATTTAAATATCCCCCGTGGGATTTAAATAAACATGGCCGCCGCTTTTTTTCTGGCTTGGGGAAAAGCCGGAAAAAAGCATCTAGACTGGCCCGATCCTCCGGAATAAAGCCCTTTTCCGAAGGATCTCTTATTCCTACCTGAAAGTAGGAATAGGGTGTATCTAGACTGACAAAAACTTGCCAGCTGTCGACACTGACCGCTTGAATTTGCTTAAGAGCACTGACTTTGTAATGTACAAAATCAGTGCTTCTTGCGCAAATACTTTCACGCTCCTGCTCAGGAAAAAGCCCTCTTGCACAAGAATACTTGTGCAAGAGGGCCAGTGTAGACAGGGAAGAACTGTTTTGCGCAAAAAAGCCCCGATGGCTAAAATGGCAATCGGGACTTTCTTGCGCAAAATCGCGTCTAGACTGGCCATGGATGGTTTTGTGCAAAAGCTTTGCGCAAAAGCATCCTTGCCAATCTAGACGCGCTTTTGCGGAAATACTTTTAACGGAAAAACTTTTCCATTAAAAGTATTTCCACAAAATCATGCCAGTCTAGATGCAGCCATAGTGTCTGGAATGTTTTGGCATTTTTTAGAATGGAAAAGCTATTAAAGAGCTACCAAATTAGGTCCCAATTCTGCAAGACTTTACACACATGCTTACCTTCACAACTGACAGTAGGAAATTAACTGAAACCATCTGTAGGACCATCTGTGAAGCTAAGCATGCACATTAGCATTTGCAGGATCGGGGTCTTAGTAATTTCATATGCCATTAAGGCTATGTTTACACTATGGAGTTTTTCCGGGATACCAGAACTCCGCTGCATCCAGGGAACACATCTGCTCTTCCAAAAAAATTTCAGAAGAGCAGACACTCTTTCGGAAGCCCTGTATTCCTCATTTTATGAGGAATTATGGCTCTTCCAAATGAGGAGGTTTTTTTAGAAATTAGGCCCCATGTAGACGGGTCAAATTTCAGAAAAGCCTCTTCTGAAAAAAGAATTGGAAAAAGGTACGCAAAGCGCAATTTGTGTACCTTTTTCTGGGAAAGAAGTGTAGTATAGACATAGCCCTCGTGTTGCCAATTTTGATTGGATGTATTCCAGAAATACTCTTAATTAAAGGTTAACCTTTAATTCCTGGAGACTCCAGTCCAACCCTGGATGGTTGGCAACCCTATGTGTGTGAGAGAGAGAAAGTGAGCTGGTATTTGAATTAACTTCTTTTTTCACCCTACTGCATTATTCAGTCATAACAGGAGGAATTAAGGATAAAAAGGAAAGCTTCACCTCAGAATTTTCTTGCTTTTGTCAGTTAAGGTTAGGACCTTAATAGCATTTCAACTTTTTTTTAAATATATGTTACATATTCTGGGCTTGGGCTCTCTTACGCCTGACTGACATTCAGAAAACAACATGTCAGTCGTCTTTTAGAGAAAACATACTTGCAGCATGCAGCAGAGGAAATGTGAGCACAGCAAAGAAAGCTGTGAGCAACAGAAGATGTCAATGTCCTTCCTAAGTCAGTTGAAAATATTTTCCTGTGAGGACGAGGATCAGAACTCTAAAACAGGGGTAAAAGACAGTTAAAATATTTGTTCCAAATAATTTTAATTGCTGCTTTTTCTGTTTGCAAATTATTTAATTTTTCAAATTATTTGTTGTTTTCAAATATTCATCAGATTTTATTTGGCTGCATTTCTTGCTGGTGTGTTTACTTCAATTATGCCGTTAACTATTCAAAGTCTGTAACTGATCGTTTGAGACCTATGGTATTGTTACTGCTCCTTGGCTGAATTTCTGAAATGTTTTTAAATTAGAAATTTGAAAGCAGCAAAAAATGATCTGCACAATTGTTGAACAAAATATAATTTGAAGGTTTTTTGCATTTGTGAGCATTTAGTACACTCATAATAATTAGTATAATACTATGAACAACAAAAACTCATCACTTGTATGAATTGACTTCGTATGATACCTGATCAGTTCTAGCCAAAACTTATGGTTAGTAAGATCAAATGCTTGAATGAATGCCATAACTGTTATAGATAGTCCCAAAATGCCTCTGACCTGTCCAGGAGCTGTTGTGTTGCAGCTAGAACCTGGGACTGAGACCCTGCAGGGTTTCGATCTAGCAGGCTGCTTCAGGGGCTGTTGATTGTTCCTAGAGGGTGGAGACTCTGGCTGTGGCTGTGGCTGTGGCTGTGGCTGTGGCTGAGAGGGGACTATATAAATCTGCACAGAGGGTAACTGTGAGTAACTCAGCTCTTGGGAAAGTGCTGCCTGGGACAGAACACAGAAAATAGATGGACTTTGGGTCCAAAGAGCAGCAGATTGACCAGCCCAGTGAACCAGAGCTGCTGGCATTTGATGGGGCCTGTTCCAATGGCAGAGGGATTTTTCAGTTGGCTGCTCAGCTTGGACTAACACACACACACACACACACACACACAACCTGCACAGTGCTGTCTCCACTCCAACTACAGACCTTCAAGGGCTCCCACGCAAGATTCTGGGACTCTGACTCCAGAGGAGTGCACACTCTGGGGTGGGATATATGATGGCAGTGCAAATGCCAGATGGAGAAGTTTCCTTTCTTTCTGTGTACTTTTTAATTGATTTTGTTCATTTTCAATCTGTTCAACCCTGTTTCATTATGTTGTTAAGTAAAGGTGTGTTAATTCTAATGTAATCAGTTAGATATATCTTATTTATAATTGTTATCTTGGAGTTAGTTTCAGGTTATTACTGGAATAATTTTATTTCCTGGAGGCTCCCAAGGCACACCATAAGTGCTTACAGGGCCAGCCACATGGAGATACCACCATTGTAAATTCTTTAGGAGTGTCAGGGGTACGCCACTGACGTGGGGTGCATCCCCCTTACAAGGTCCCGGGACCTCATCCTGGCCTCTCCCTTTCAAGGTCTATACAGGATTAGCAGTCTTTCTCCCAAGTCCAGGCCCCTCTATCCGGGCATATACGGTACTACCAGTACTAGCACAAAGTCCAGGCATATATCCGGGCATATACGGTACTCTGAAGCCTAGCTCCGGAAAAAGCCTCTCCTGGCCGGGGTGTTTGCCCAGGTTGCAGTAACGGGTGGTAGCGGGACCCGGGCCCTCCCTCTCCACCAGGTCCCAGCCCAGGGCCCTGTAGGCAGGGAATCTTGCTCCTGCCTGCTCGGTGGGGAATCCAGCCAATACACACCAAGCTGGGATGGCAATCCCTTGCCCTGGGCTGCTTCCTACCACCCTGGCACCCCTATAGTCTGTCTGCCTTGGCAGCAGTCCTTACCAGGGCTGGGGCTAGCGGGGCAGGCGTTCCGGTACCTCAGGTGTGGTCGGTTGTTGGCCTCCCTCCTGGGGGCCAATGCGGGCCCTTGCTCTTGCTTCAGCTGCTGCAGGAACGCCAGGATTGCAGCCTGGGCCCTTCTACTTTCCAGCTGCCTCCCCTCTTGGCATGCTCCCTCCGTCTTTATATACTGGCTCTGCTGGGAGCATGCCCAGCAGGGCTGGAAGGGCAGGGCCCTTTCAGCCAGCTGGGCCTGGGCTACTCCCAGCCCTGCAGTGCGGGGCCTGCTCGCCCCGTCACAAGGAGCACGGGACTGCAGCAAGGGGGTGGATAGGGAATCCCCAACTAAACAACATCCCCACTGGGGTACTCCTTTTATGTTAAACCATCAGGTGCCCAGGCATACATGTGAGTGTGACTTGCTTCCGAGTAACCCAGGAAGGAAAAAGGAGGGTTACACATGGATTCTCAGAATGGAGAGGCGGAATATGACACAGATTCCTGGCTCGAGTATATAGCATTTCTCTGCCTTTTGCAGAGGGAGATGAGGAACTTGAGGACAGTGTCCTTCACAGGATTGTATGAGGAAATCACCACCTTCCTTGTTTCAGTGAGCTAGGTCATCACACAAATGGCTAGAAAATTATTCCACAGTAATGAATGAGCTTCTTTTAAATTCCCAAAACACACAAAAAAAAGTCATTTAAAAAACTAGCTCGGGTTTCTTATGGTGGTAAAAATGTTTAGCCTTTATGTAATCCTTATCACATTCAAAGCATTTTGTAAACATTGTGGAGAATCCTGCCTGCGTTATCATATTTCTATAGCACTTGGGGCTCTGGATAAGCATTTATGAAATATACATACATCATATTAGAAGATGTGTTGAATGCTACTTATGAATAAGGCATGCAGAATTTCACCTGTTATCTAATGATTCCTTACAGAACTCCTTTGAGCTAGGTGCAGGAAGTATTATTTCCATTTTAAAGATGGCGAAAAATGAGACAGAAGGGATAAATCATTTGTTTAAGGCTACAGACAAGTCACAGCCAGGACTAGAACTCAGCATTTCTTGATTCTTTCGAATATATCCAGACCAGCACTCCACTTCTACCGTAATTTAGAGAATATAACCCACGCGTTATATTTGTTTTTACAAATCCTGCTTCCTCCCCCATGGGATATATTCGGGTGCGAGGTATACAAAATTTGCTTTACACACCAGCTCACCGCCCAGTGGATGTCAGAAACACCGGTCTCAGATGGGCCTATCAAGAACCAAATGGAATGAACACATGTGAATGGAGGGTCCTGCATAGATAATGGAAACCTTAGTGCCTGACAACCAAGGAAGGAGAACATGTAGTCTCTCAACGTTTCTAACAACGTTTGCTGCTCTCCTCAGACAGGGACACAGATTCAGAGAGACTGATCCACTGGTTGGGATCATTAACTTCCCCAACTTGGGCTGCGTACTGACGAGAAGTGCAACATGAACACTGATCCATGTCCCATATTGGGACTTGCTGTGCAGTAGCCAGAGAGAAACAGAGTACTGGCATCTGAAGGTTCAGTCTGCGTTTTGGCACTTCAACTCTAGAGCTCGTCCTTGTGAAAAACAGCTTAGGGCTTGGTAAGTAA
Source organism: Pelodiscus sinensis (assembly GCF_049634645.1). Classification (NCBI taxonomy): domain Eukaryota; kingdom Metazoa; phylum Chordata; order Testudines; family Trionychidae; genus Pelodiscus; species Pelodiscus sinensis. Next base: position 46,032,389 of record NC_134719.1, read on the forward strand.
CTGGAGGGCTTCCAAAAGCCTGAATAAAGACTGGGGCATGAGCCACTGTAAGTCCATAGAATCATAGAATCATAGAATCATAGGACTGGAAGGGACCTCGAGAGGTCATCGAGTCCAGCCCCCTGCCCTCAAGGCAGGATCAAGCTCCGTCTACACCATCCCTGACAGATGTCTATCTAACCTGTTCTTAAATATCTCCAGAGAGGGAGATTCCACCACCTCCCTTGGCAATTTATTCCAATATTTGACCACCCTGACAGTTAGGAATTTTTCCTAATGTCCAATCTAAACCTCCCCTGCTGCACTTTAAGCCCATTACTCCTTGTCCTGTCCTCAGAAACCAAGAGGAACAAATTTTCTCCTTCCTCCTTGTGACACCCTTTTAGATATTTGAAAGCCGCTATCATGTCCCCCCTTAATCTTCTTTTTTCCAAACTAAACAAGCCCAGTTCATGAAGCCTGGCTTCATAGGTCATGTTCTCTAAACCTTTAATCATTCTTGTCGCTCTTCTCTGTACCCTTTCCAATTTCTCCACATCTTTCTTGAAATGTGGCGCCCAGAACTGGACACAGTACTCCAGCTGAGGCCTAACTAGTGCAGAGTAGAGCGGCAGAATGACTTCACGAGTTTTGCTTACAACACAACATAACATGTCACTCTTTGAGGAACTGGACAGAGGAAGAGTGGAGCAATTTATCTGCTGAGGTAGTTATGGTTGGTTGAATACAGATAGACAACTAAAGTCTAGCTATGTGGAAAGAAGAGAATAACTATGTTTGCCTGGTGCATCAGACCCTAACCCAAGATAATTGGATTCTTAACTGCAGAGCATGAAAATATTCAGATTAAGATTTTGTCACAATGATTTTTAGTGAGGTCATGGACAGGTCACAGTCAATAAATAAAGTCACAGAAGCCGATAACCTATCTGTGATGTTTACTAAAAAGAATGGGTGGGGGCAGCGTTCCCTCTAGCAGCCCAGCCTCACAGGTGATTAATCAGCCCCGCCCACTCAGAGGCTCAGGGTTCCAGTCAGGAAACGGGTGGATTAATCACCTGTGAAGCTGTGCTGGCGTGAAGAGTAGTAGGAACACTGGTGGAGGCCTGATGTGGGGAAGACTGAAGCCTTAACATGGTGGAATGAGATCCTGAGCCCCACTGCTGGGGGTAGGGGTTTGCCCAGCAAACAGACTTAGGTGATGAGGACAATTGTCATACCAGCTGAAGGAATACAATACAAGCAATGGTGGCACAGGTTTCAGCCTGAAAAAAGAGAGTTGCCTATTCACTACAAAATCAGTTCAGTCTCCAGACTTCTTCTTGTCCTTTCTGCTGAGACTGCCCCCAAGGATGCCTGCCTGCTATGGGGTGTAAGAGTCTGGTAAGGCTAGTTACCTGCTATGAACTGGACAGAGCTCACCAACGCTTAATGTGGTGTTTTTAAAATTTACAGTTGTATTTTTATCTTTTTACTGTAACTTTGTTATTGGTTTCAGATATTTTACCGGACTCCTTTTACCTTTTGAGGATAAATATTCATCGAAAGTTCTGTCCAGAGATTGTTCCATGTAGCTTCTTTGCCACAGGATCAGATGTCAGGCAGCCAGAGCAGGCTACTGACTCCTAGACTCTTAGCTAATCCACATTCCTACAGGAAGAGTTAAGCAGACCAGCTGCTGCAGAGGTCCAACTTCAAGGCTACATCTAGACTACATGGCTCCGTCGACAGAGCCATGTAAAATAGTTTATTCGGCATAGTCAAAGAAGCGGGGATTTAAAAAAATCCCTGCTTCGTTAAAATAAAAATGGCTGCCGCGCTGTGCCGACAATCAGCTGAGACGTGGCGTGGTAAACTTTGTTCTTTTTCCACTCCCTTGAGCACCACAAAGCCTTAATCTGCCCATATTTGGTATGCTGCCCCCACAGTAATGATAATAGGGCTAATGATATAGGCAGTGAGTGGTAGGGTCCCCATGGAGGGTGTAAGGAAGGAATCATTAATGTGCTGGACTCCATTTTGAGTTTCCCTGACTCCATCTTGAACTGTGCACCTTAGTGGAGGTAAACAAGAAGTAGCTACAACTGGCTCTTTTCGCCAAGAACCTCATTTACCTCAGATGTGCACTCCGCTGCACACGGCACTGAACTTTTGTACACGTCACAGGGACAATTGCACTCAGCACTCCACTTCATTTTCCTGCCCGTGAACTGATAAAAGGACTGCCCCTCGTGGGTTGGGGGCTTCTTCGTCTTACACCTGGACAACAAGTGTGTGGTTCTGCTCTCTTCGTGACGAAGGCCCTGAGTGGAGTTCTCAGATCCAGCCACAATAAAGAAGTCACCAGAGTGATTGGAATCACTGGACCATTGTGGATGCTTCCCTTCATATCCCCTACCAAAGAGTGGGGATTTGTGTTAGGGCACACTCAGCAAGGTCCATTGGTTCCTCCCACTCATCCCGGATTCAGATCCTTGTGGTGAAAGCTCTCTGTGATCCAAAGGAGTCTGTGGTTAGCCCTGAGTAACAACAAGGGATCACCTAGTTTTCCTCCTGAACAGCAGAGTCCCTGCTGAACAGTCGCAGGTCCTAGGTCACAGCTCTTTAGTCACTTCTTACATTGCATACAGTAATATATATATTTACCTTTGCTTTATATCTAGGGGAACTGTCTTATCTGTTGTTACTTATAGTTTTGAGGGGGTGGGTTGGTTATGTTCTGGTGTTTGGGGTTTTGTTATTGTATATGGTGTTACATTCTTTAAATTGCTTTAATAGATTGGTTAAATTCATACCCAACTCTGTGTTTATTTGGGGACTAAGCCACTGGTGATAGATACAGTGTGCTGGAGAATCTGACTTCTGGTTTCTGGAACATTTAACATCATAAAGGCAGTCCAAATTCCAAATGTATTAAACATTACTAGTTCCAGGGTAACAGTGGGCATATGTGAATTCTCTAGTCCTGTTCTTATGCTGTTCCTTCTCCATTGTTTATTTGGTTGAAGACAAGGGACAGCTAGACACAAAAGCCTTGAAGATTCAATATGTTGTGCATGTTTCCAGACAGAGATCCCTACTGATCTATGTAGCTGAAGTGCAAGATAGACCAGCTAACCTTTATTTACTAGCAATATGTTTTAAAAAATGAATAATTTAAAATATTTTCTCCCCTATTACAGTGCAGTTTAAAAAGACTACAAAATAGACATGGGGACTTACCACAGGATTTACCACACTGAATCAGACCCATTGATCCATTAAATCTGGTACCCTGGTCTTGTGGTTATGGTCAAGTCTTACAAAAGATGCTTTATTAGCAGTCTCAAGCCCATAAATAAGAGAAGCACACTTGGCCCAAAACACAACTGAATTCACCAAGACATGCCCATCATTTCTAATACTAATTGCCTTAATACAAGCTAGGACTGAGCTGACTTTGCAATTGTTTAATGGTAATTCACTAGTGGAATAGTCAAAAGCAAGTTCCCACTTCAATGACTACAAAAAGTCACTGTTCTAGACATTACAAAGAACATCTGCCAAAGTAGTCTATATATATGCTTTTCAGACATTGCATATTTTAATTTTTGGTTATAAAAAGAAAAGTCATACAGCAATACAATCCTTAACACAAAATCTATTCTGAAGACAGGCATTAGTATAAAGGAAAGTTGTAACATGAAAATTAAATCAACTCGATTGTTACAATGTGTAGATGTGTAAAGAGTATTATTTTATGTTTGAATAATTTACATTCCTATGAAAGTGCCTGAATGTCTGAAGGCAAGACTAGCAGTATGTAGATAAGTACGTGTCTCAGTAGGCTTGTGCCATGTGAGAAGCCCAGAAGAATTGTTCAACATTGCAGAATAACTGAATAACTCTCCAGCATTGCAGTAGCTGCTAGAAATTCCAGTTATAGAATTTGTGCCATATATTGCAGAGTGGGGGAGGGAGGGAAAACTTATTTCTCAAGTCAGTATAATGCTCAAGAAAGCTGCTTGGATTAGCAGCTCTGAAGAATGAAGTCCTCATCCCAGAACAGCATTTCAGTGGCCACTGCAGTACTATTTGTTGCAAATTTGTTCTGAAAGGGAAAGTTATTAGGAGCAAGAAAGTAATTCAGATTCCAATGTTCCTTCAGAGCCTGATCCAAAAGCCCACTCAAGTCAGAAGGAGTCTTCTTTAACTTTAATAAGTTATGGATCTGACTCTCAACCATTTGACCAACTCCTGCAAAACCATTTCTCTAGTACGCAATTTGGAGCAAGATTTTGCAGGCATGGTCCCACTCGCCTCTCTGTTGAAAAAAGGGTGCCATGTAGTGCTGAATGCGTAGAGATGTTTGTGCTTGTGATGTGAATATTTGTCCACTGCAAACAGGAGTATGAATACTTCCTCCGCAAAAAAACCTCTCATTTTCTACATCCCATGCTTTTGCAAATACTAATCTGTTTTTCTTGTTTACAAATAGTTCCTCATTTTCTGTCAGGTTGCCAGATAGTTTCACAAAAAATACCGAACATGGCGGGAAAAAAATTGGTTGAGCAAAACAAAACAAAACAGCTGCACAAAAAAAGGGTCACTGTGCCTTTAAATCCCCACACGCCCTCTGCCCCGACCAGATGCGGCACGGGATGAATGTCCTATTTTACATGTCCAGTATTTTCTGGGGGGTTTTACCGGACAGAAGCTGCAAATACCAGACTGTCCGGGCCAATACCAGACACCTGTCAACCCTAATTTTCTGTTTCAGTCCCTATCATTTTAACTTGCTCACCTCTTCCTGTGCTAAACAAGTAGGGTCCTGCTTGGAACAAATATAATTAGTCTAAATCTCTAGATGAGCCATAGCACCGTGTGTATTACTCTGATTGGAGTCAATAGTAGTTCTGAGTATGAATTAATTAGCAGAATCTGCCCCAAAAGCACTAGTTAGATGGGAGAGATGAAATGTCGGCCTTACTGAAGTCAATGGGAGTTTTGCCACTGTCTTTAATGGAGTCAAGATTTCACCTAGAGCTTTTACCTAAAACAATTTTATCTCCCCTCCCTCTTTTAAATCAGATGAAAATGGGCAGTGTACAGGATAGAGGTTTTAATGAAAGTATGCTCCAAGAATTAACGGACAAGAGTTGTGAATCCATTTAGTAGTGATAATAAACACTAACGTATATATTAGTACAGGAATTTACAGGGAATTGATACTTTCCAGCCCCACCTCCCTTCTGCCTCCCAAGCCACCACTATGATGTCTCCTACTGGTTAGATCAATTTCTTAATGTTTGTAATTACATTATTTGTCTAAGCCCAGCAGAAGGAATGAATAGTATGGCGTGATTTGACTTATTGCTTTCTGTCATTTAATTGTTTTATACAACAACATAGTTTAACGAGACTTAAAATTCTCAAGCTGAAGGCCTAGGTGATAATTTTTTTCAACATTATGTAATCACGTAATGTAAAAATGTTATATAAACATAACTGCCACTAGTAAATTATAGCTAACTACAGCTTGCATATTCTAGTTACTGATTTTCAGAAGATTATTGAAGTAATCTGTGTGCAATTTTGTATTATGCTGTTAATAATGCATGATGTTGTTTGGATTTTCTTTTTCTTATTCAGAAACTCAGAGTTTAAGAAAACATTCAAAATGCTGAGGATGTACATGTAAGTGAAATATTTAATGTCTGTCAGTATTCATAAAAGTTACATTGTTTACATAGGGTTCATTTCTATATAATAAAAATTTCATCTTCATGAAAAGGTTTTCTGGCAAGTCTTGCATATGTTAATTTGTTTAACATATGCTTTGGATATACAGCTAAATAGCAATATAGTTTAAAAAAACTTTCTGCAAATAGTACTTTGAACAATTACAAAACCTCATTACTAAAGAATTTGTTATTTTTACACTTGCTTGTTGTCTTGTTAAACTCAGCTGTGATTTGGAATGGACAAAGATCAGCTCTTTCTTAGGACAGCCTGTTCTTAACAGTTCAACAAATGTGTTCGTTGCATAGTGAAGATGTAAACGTTGCAGGATTCCATAAATTATACCGCTGTATTCTAAAAAGTCATTGATGGTTTTGCATCCTATACTGCATATGCTTTCCTATGCTGATTTTATTGTTTATTTTTGTTGTTGAGGCTGATGGAATTATTATTAATTTTGTTTTAAATATGTCAATTGTACACAACAAATGAAGAGAAGAAAATTAAAAATGTAAACACTAAAAGAAATAATTTTACACTTTGCAATAATATTGCCACTTCGTTATTTTGGTTTCCTATGTATAACATGATAGAAATGTACTATACTGTTTCTTTTCAAAAACTGAATTAAAATTAATATCAATGGTTAGATATGTGTTTACATAAAGTTAACTATGTTTGCATCAAATAAAATGTTTATTAATGAAAGCTATTTAGTATACAAGAAACATCAAAGAGAAAATTCATCATACAGAAATGTACACTATTGGTGACAGATGGAAAAGTGCATGCAGATTTCTTTGTCTTATTAAAAAAAGAAGTCAGAAACAATCGTACTAAAATTACTGGGTTTTGATCCCTATGATCTTAAATGAATGAAAAGTTTTTTCTCTGAATTTACAATATGCCATTTAACAGATATGACTAATACACATTAGCAAGCAGGTGGAATGAATGCATTGGGATTTTATTTTACAAGTACTTGTGCTTGACAAATGTGACTTTTATTTTTTTTAAAGAAGAATTGTCTTCAAATATGGGCTGGGTATATTTGCTGCCAGGTTGCTCTGCTTTTATACACAGTTTCTCTGAATTTGTTTTTAATACCATACAAATTGTTTAATCCTTTTGTTCTGATATTTAAACACCATAAAATAACATGTGTTTTGTTAACATTCAGGAAATGACATTTGAGTCTTTTATTTTATGTTTTAATTTTTGGCTCAATATATTTTTAAATGTATGATTATCATAACCTAATAATGTCTTTGTCTTCACTGCAGTGGATTTCCGATCAAACTTTTCCCCTTCTTTTAATACTTTAGGGAATTTTCAAACGTCGGGATGTTTGGCTGTAATGCCCCAAGATTTGTTCTCCCTGAAAGAAATCATAGTGACAATTTATTAAACTACAGAGCAACCTGGCTTTTAGGGGTCTGCAATTCTAGTTTGTGTTCAATATACCTAGCATTAAATCTTGATTCACTTCACCATAATTATTTGTTATATTTTTCATGCAATTACTTTAGCTGCTAGTTATTGAGTTTTAAAAGCCTAAAATAAGGTTGCAATATCAAATCAATGGGGCATTACTTTTCATGTGCAAAAAAGTACATTTACTATGGAGAAAGTGAAAACCTAAAAAGAAATCACATTTATAAGCTTGCATTCCCATTTTTTACACCATTCATTCATTCATTCATTCATTCATTCATTCATTCATTCATAGTGAAAATGCAGAGACACATTGGTACAGATAGACTTTAAATTAAAAAAAACTGATGGGCAATAAAACTCCTTGGATCCAAAATGATTTATTCACACAAATTTAATAGGATATATCACAATTGTTTGGTCCATAAATATTTAGGGGAAATAGTTTCTATACAATGCATTTATCAATTAACAAAGAAACATGGACAATTTTGCTAGACCACTTACTGTACTATAAACACGAAGCTCAATATATAAGATTATTGAATTTATCAACTATATCTGAAAGAGTGCACAACTGCTTTCTATGACATGTTTGTCCCCTCTAACAGGATACACCATAAAAAGAGTTTCAGAAATAAGAGGTAAAACAGTACAAAACTAGTGAGGTGTCAAAAGGGCTTAAAACAGTTAATTTAACAAACAACACATATATCCTGATTTTTCACAAACTTACTCCCAAGTTATATCATAAGGCACATAGTAGAACTGAGTTATAATTAGTCTACTTAATAAAGTAGATCTATAGTACCATATATTGTTCTGTCAAAGAACAAAATTTATAAGTATCAATATTTTACCTGTAAAAGTGTATTAATAAAGATCTCAGCCTTACCAAGGTTGTTTGGTCTGGTTAGTGGTAAATGCCCATAAGGTAATAGAAATTGGAAAAGTCAAGATTTAAGCTCCATAGAAGATGATAACCATACTTGCTAAATATATAATGGCAAACACACCTTTCTTCTATTACAGTGTTAACATCTCTTCCATCTTTTTTTAAAAAATAAGCTACTTTTCTGTGCTAATTTTCTAAAAACCCTGAGCAAAAGTTACAATAATGCACTTTAATGTGGGCAGTGAACTGTCAATACATAACCACACATTTCTACAGCCAAAAAGGACACCTTTAAAATATATTAAATAGCCACTTTCACCACCAACAGAGAAATTTGATGTGGTCTAAAAAGTGGATTCTATGTGCAAAGTTATTCTTAACAATCCACTAAAAGCAAGATGTAGATCTTGACTGACTGGTTGTTTCTGAGACTTTCCACAGTCTAATTGTTTTTAACTACAATAAAAGGGAACAAATGAACATTCACCACTGCCCAGACCATTCAGACTTTTAGCTTAATTAAAATAAAAAAAAGAAAGAAAAATTGCTATTGTAAACTAGGAAATGTAATTAGATCAGCATCCACAAGGACTTCTGAGTTTATCTGCCTCAAAGCTATCCGCTGCCAATTCCAAATTTCATAAGAATTCTTCTAATGCATTTTTCCTTTATACAAAAGTTAAAAAACTAAAGTATATATTAGAAATATTAATGTACTAAAGATTTAAGTTCATGTATTAAACAAAGTGTCTGATACAATCTCATGAAACATCTAAAGTAAATTCAAAATAGCATGAGTAAAATGTACTAACATCAGTTTCCTTAAACATCTTAATAAATTATATTTTGCTTATTTCCATCTTCCCTGAAAAAATTTAATTTGTCAAGAATTGTCGTAGTAAAAAACACGTGTATACTTTTAGAATTTCTTCCTACAATCACTAAAGTTAATGGCAAATCTCCCATTGGCTTTAATGGTGCAGGATCACAGCCATGTAGAGTGGATTGTTTTCATTTTTGAGATTGAAATCAGTGGCATTTACGGCAGAGAGGGAAAAATGAAATTTTGCCTATACAACGCTAATACTTGTATTGAATTATTCAGCCTTGAGGCCCAAGTCCACAAACAGTCATGCACCAGAATAACTTTTTTCATGTAAGAAAACCCATTAAAATCAGTAGGATTTTTCATTTGAGTAGTTCCTCTGTTGTTTATTTCAGTGAGACTCCATACATGCACAAAGTTACTCTGGAGCATAAGTGTTTGCAGGATCCAGGGTACTGGGTGTGCATAACGCAGAATTCACAGACCAAGGGCCTGATCTCGCAATCTTTACCCACACTCCACTCCCACTGAGCCTAATTCTGCAAGTCCTCCATCCTTGCCCTACTCTCATTGATGTCAATCGACATTCTACATGGATGAATGGCTTGCAGGGTTGGGTTTGTTGACCTGCATGGGAATTTTGGGTGCTCAATGAATACAGGGTCAAGTTCATAACTAATATTTATACAAAAAGAAGAAGAAAAAGTATTGATACTTGGAATGCCTCTATTCTAATTCCTAATTTGATTTGTTTTGTGGGTGTCAAAAATACATAGTTTGAAACTTAAACATGTATTATGGAAATAAAGTTAGAATTAGGACTCTGAAACTCCATAAATGCACATACAATCCTGGAGCAGCAAACTATTAGTTTTAAATGAAGTGTAAAAGGCCTTTTTAACAGGTTATCAGAATGGGAACATAATTTTCTTTTCCCTTGTGACTCCCCCCAAGATTCTGGAAATAAGTAATATACAATTTTAAGAGGCACTTATTAGAATGATTCATAACCTTCCTTTAATTTTCCTGATGAATTAAAAAAAATCCAAATACAATTTATAGACAAAATATGTTCATTTATAATGGAGACATATTACTGCAAACTCATTTGCCAAGTGGCTGCAGATGCTACACACCAAGCTGTTTGTTTTTTCCAAATATTTTGTGGGTTTGTTTAAAAAAAATAAAGTCTTGTAAATAATAATAAAGAATAATAATAAAAAAACTCAAATGTTAGAAAAGGTTCGTTAAGGTAGTTTGTGAGGGGCTCCCGGATTCGTGGCTGTCCAAGTTAGAGGTCACTGATGTCACTACAGTGATAGTGGGATTGGTCAGGTCTGTTAAAGTGGTCGCAGTGCCGGGTGGAGTGAGTGCGCTGCTGTCTGCTGAGGGCGGTGCCGGAAGTGACGTGCCATCAGCTTTATCGACACCCCCATTCTCCTGCCGCAAAAGGTTCCTTCTGAATTTGGCTCTTGCGTTTTGGAACCAAACCTGCAAACCAATCCCAATTGATTTCTTTACCGATGTTTGCTTTTCGTTTTTGCTTTTATGTATTTGTATGTTTGTTTTTGTTTGGCAAGTCATCTACGTAACTCTACATCTTTGTTTACTGCTAGCTTGTATCATTTCCATCATACAAAGGCATCTGTACTCTAGGCCTTGCACTGTGTGTGCTGATTAATGGCATATTGAAGCCCATGATCTCTTAGAGCAGCCTTGCAGAATTCTTCTTACCCACTCATCCAAGGAGAGTAACTTTTTGAATGGGCAAGTAACATATCCTTGGGGGTGAGGAGATGTTTTTTCTATTACCTAGGTCATCATGGTAAAGGATGGGTAAGGATTTTGTGCTTGAGCTGGTAAACTTTTGTGACCATTTTTAAAGTCTGGTCACTTAAGAAGGGGAAATTACGCCATCCCTTATAGCACTAGTTATTAATATGGGTTTCCTAGTTCTTCTCTACCATACATAGCCGTGGGCTCATTTTAAATATTTTAGGTGACATGTAACACAGGCAAGCAAATCATGCTAATAGAGTCTCCCTCTGCCTTGATCCCTGCCCTCTGTGCATTGCACACAGCACTAGATACCTCCCTTTAACTTCACTAGCACACAGTGAGCAGAGATTTACAGGTGTTTTACTGTGATTTTTTGGCAGGGGGAGGAGTATCTTTGGCAGGGGAGTGATTAACTGTTGATTTTACTATGAAGGTCCTTAGTGATAGACATGGAGAAAGGGAGCAATTTGGACCCAGAGGATCATATCTGCCAAAGATTGTTTGCTGTATCCCAGGGAAAACCAGACTTTGCCCAACCAAGGGCCACAGCGGCAACTTAAAGGGAACCCAAAGACTGCACTTGATTTGGGTAAAATGGAGCCAGTTGCTTCTATCTCCTTCCTATAGAGGTCACCACATAGTGACATGGGGCTTGTAGACTCTGGAGAGTTCCTTCATATCAAGGATGAGGCTGATCATAACCCACATTGTAAAATGCTGTGGCCTGAATCTGGGTAGTGAGCTATACACTGGGCACTTTTGCCATACAGTATTTTACCCGGTAAGTTCTATGCACACTCCCTAGGGACACAGCAATATTCCACTAAGAAGAGATATACGTATAACAGTCTAAATAAGGGAGATACTATTGTATTGGCAGAGGGAAGGGAGTTTTGTCAAAGCTGGTGATGGTGGCTTCTTACCTGCAGAACTCTCTTGGTCAGGCCCGTTTTCTGGGCAAGCTGCTTGAGATCCTTGGCATCTGGATTGTGGTTGATAGCAAAGTAGGACTTCATGGTGCGGAGCTGGTGGTGTTTGAAGGAGGTGCGCATGCGTTTAGTCTTCTGAGAGGGGGGGTAAGGCTGCTGGTCTCTGTCCAGGTGATCTGCCTCATTCTCATTACAACCTGATCAGTAAACAACATGACACAACAAGAAGTTGGTGATGAAAATGAATCTATTTATTTACTGGTGTAAATAAATCTAAGGCAAGTTTCCAAAATCACATGCTCTTTTTGGAAAAGAGAGGATTGAGCTAATATTGTATTGGGATGGACAGAAAGTGGGATTTAGATCAACAAATAAAGATCAGGAGGATGGCCCTTTCCTGTTTTTAGCATTTATTATAGCTCCTGGGTAGACACCTGGTAAGGAAACAGTATATGGAGGACAGGGCAAATCTGCTAAATTTCACTTCTTTGGAATTAAATTTTAGGTCCCTCTGGTGAGGAAGGGTTTTGTTGTATTGCCAAAGAGTCATTTAAAATGTCACTCATTGAAACCACCTTAGCTTGAGAGAAGAGCAAATATCAAACCAACATTTTGAATCCTCCCAAATCAGCAGCAGGGATGGGAAGGCTTGTTTTCATAAATATAAATACTGAACTGTTAATTGATAAAACTCAAAATAAATGCATTCAGAGAGAGCATTTTGCAGAATGACCAACCACCAGCTAACAAAGCTAAAGCTCTGCCTTGATTTAATGATATGTAAGGTTGCTACTGTGACTTTGATTGAGAAATAAATTACAGATTACTGAGTTGCACACCGAGCCAGGGATAGTGCTGGGTCACTGCCTATTCTTGGGACAGAAATGACACAGATGCCAAGGAAAATAACAAAATCATCCATGTTTTACTGTTTGGCCTGAAAAACAATCTGATAAATGTCAGGCTCATATCGTACAAAACCACCTCAATCTCACAGGGGACAAGCCTGATTGTCACGTAAAAATAATAGGGATTAAAAAAATAATAAAAATAGTTACAAATGTATCATGTAAATTATCCCTGTTTTCATTAATAAATTTGAATTTTTTTGGTCTACTTCCCTACTGCTGGATTTATTGACCAGACAGCCAACTCCTACACACCCACCCCCCCAAAATATGAAAAGCCCATAGTTAATGCTTTGCATTGCATCAGTCAATAGAGCCTCTGAGACTTGCAGTGCTAAAAACAACTTTCAACTCCCCCAAAAATAAAAAACACAAGCCTTTTCAGAGCTTTGCTCCCTATTGAATTAAGAGACAAATCAACAGTTACATATGCTAGCTGGAAAACACATGAACAAAGGTTCAGGTGAAAGCTCACCCAGGATGGAAGAGATTCTAGCTGCAATTAAAGTCATATCTGTACTTTCAAAGAAAATAAAGTGACAGCTCTGAAACCATCTTGAAGTAGAAATTACCTTGGAAGTAAGTTAGGACCAGGTTTCCAATATTTTTTATCTTTCTCAGTAATACTTTATTCCACATACAGTGCTACTGCCTTCAGCGAGACTGAATAGTAAAATCATATTCAGGGTGAACCAGCGTATCAGAATCTGGCTCTCCAAGAAGTTATTTTAGCCAGTTGCAGGCCATTTTTCACTAAAGCAATCAAGTTATGCAGCAACAATGCCAATTTCTCTATCTATCTGTCTACACTGTTATAGGATATTCATCACCATGGTTTCTGAGCAGTTATTTATTTATTATGGCTTGGCTTTTCAAAGATCCCTAAGTCAATGGGAGACAGGCTCATATCTACCTTTGAAAATCCCAATTTATATAATAATTACACCTGTCTATTTTCTACATGGCTGAAACAGCACTCATTGCCTGAAAACCTAAGTTTTAGCTAACACTCACACAATACATTACTACATGCATCTTTGCACCATCTTTTTTTAAAATGGACAGTACAATACTTTTCCCACTGCCAAGAGCTCACCAAATACACTTTGCATAGCTATTACATTTACACTCCATAAAAGTGTGAATCCTTGAGCAATAGCTCTGCAAAACTTTGCCATAGTGAAAGAAAAATGGCCTTCATTTTTAGATAATTTATGCTTTTTGGTTTTGATTATCTTTCTATCCTTAGGACAATTGTTTAATGCGGTTATTCTCAAAATAGAAATTATTTCTCACATATAGCAGCTAATATGGATCAAATAAATGAATTTATAGGACACTTATTGCTGTAATAACTGAGCCCCTCACAAATATTAATGAAATTAGCTTCAGAACTCTCTGAAGCATTGTTATGTCTCCAGTTTAAAGTTGAGGAACAGAAAAACAAAGAGATTAAATGATTCAACCAAAATCACAAAAGAAGATTGTGTCAGAACCAAGAACAAAACCCAGTTCTGCTAGATCTCTATTCCAGTGTCTCTAGCCACAACACTTTCCTTCCTCTTTGTGTGGGTGTATGTATAAAATATAATCACACACATCCATAAACAGTACACACATAACCTAACACAATCTTGTTTGAGAATCTTTTTTTCTCCATTGTATGTTTGCTGAATCAGGGCTAGCAATACATTTCATTCTATTTTTAAAACTGGGGTTGCTTCCATAATGACCTATGTCTTGCAATATGAAAAGGATGAAAGATGTGTTTTGATTCAGAAGGCTTCTTGATTTATTGAAAAGATTAGTTTTTGGCCCCTCTTCAGATTCTGTTACATCCTCAGTTACAATCTAACTTTTAATGCAAGTATCCGCTTCTGTCTAGCTGTCCAGTTCAGCCTTCAAGACTTGAGATTTTAGCCCAAATGCATTATGGAAATGTTTGAGTTATGTTCTAGGGTTCACTTCTTAAATTTAGAGATTTTTTCACAGTGAATTAGAGCTAAGCGACAAAACAATCACTGAGCACTAGTGGCCATGTTCAGGAAATCACCATGGTATCAGATTGCAGTTAAACATCTAAAGACTAATAGATGTTCGGTTTTAGTACTGATCTGATCAAGGCAGTTCTTTAACGAGTTCTGCCTTCAAATGCCACTAGGGGTCACTGCCACATTCATCTAGCACTTCGAACATGTTGGAGTTTGAAAAGTAAGGATAGACTTGTTGGAATTAGAATATTTTAGAGGTGGGAAAACTTACTGGTTTTCTTTCGAAGAATTTAATGAAATACCACCACGAGGAAAAGCCTTTTTGCTGCCTTGCTACCGACTGAGGTTATTTAGTGAGGCCTTTTAAAATCAAATGCACCGCGCCTGACAAGACTTTCAGCTCGTCCTTTCTATCCTGTTGTGTTGCACTAGAGAATCACTATTCAGGATTCCAGATAAAGCCAGCACGTGTTTTGGCTAATATCTGAAAGAAAGTTACCCTAGCATCCTGCCTTTTCGACTCTGCTCCGCGCTGGGAAAGGATGTATCTTTAAACCCCGACCCGTGTACGTGTCCCAGTTGCTTTAAGTTCATGTTTTTAGCCCTGTACATTTACTTCTAGTTAGATTCGTTACCCTTTGGAGACAGTTACAGAAAAGAATCGTTCTCCATCCTGAATCCAAAGGCAGACGAGGGCAAATGTATTTTAAGTGGCTGCATAATGCACGTGTCTTTTCTTTTCTGGTACGGGGCGATGCTGTCTAGTTCATGGCATCCTAGACCCACCGGCGTCTGTTGCTTGCCTGCATGCGAAAGGGAAATCGGTCACGGGGTTGGAATTATCACCACTAACTCGTCTTTCGTTTGGCTGTAAAATGTACTTTCTCCAGGCCATGTGCCCGCGCCGGCCTTTCCACGTCTCCCCGGGCCGCTGCCGCCGAACCAAACCCTATTTGCCTGCGCCCAGTAACAAGTTGGCGCATCTTGACCGAGTTCAAAGAACCGGGGAGGAGCCGCGCCGTTTACTTCGCACTTTGCCCGGGGTAAACTCTGCGTTCCGGGGGACAGGGGGGCGCGTTCCCCTTGGCAGGGAGCTGCCCCGCTCACCTCGACTCCCTTCGTGGGGAGGAGGCGGCGAAAGAGCGAGCAGACTGGAGCCCAGCGGAGGCCCCACAGCTGCCTTCACCAACGCGTCTCATCGCGCCCCGCTTCGTGCCCCAAGCGCTGTTCGCTGTGGCCGCTGTTCGCGCCTTTCCCCGAGCGCCCGGCCCCAACGCCAGCAGCCAGTTGTCTCTACAAACGAGGGGTGTCCCGGGAGCGCGCGGGCGAGGAGGGGAGCCCGAGCTGCGCTCCTGGCCCGCAGTCCGCCCCTGGCAGCTAGAGCCCGGACTGCCGGGTCCAGCTTCGGGAACTGATGAGGGGCCGCTCAGCAGCCAGGGATTCCAATGTCATCTCCAATTAACCAGAACAATTAATGCGCTGCTGGCCCTGGCTCCGCTGCCCACGCATCAGAGGAGCTGAAATAGCCTCGCTCGGCTAAGCAGCTCCGCAGCCAGGCCCTCTCCACCGACAGCCCCAAAGGCGCGCCTGCCTGCGGCGGGGAGCGGGAGGGAGCGCTCTGTTTCGGCGGCAACAGGCTGGACTTGCGAGCAGGCTCCAGGCCGGCCGGGGGCGGCTTCACAGAGCTCAGCAGTCCCCTTGTCTGGGTGCCCTCCGCGGGGCCAGCGCAGCGCGGTGCCAAGTGGCGAGGGACACGCCGCCAGGAGCCTTTCCCGGTCAGGCTGCGGGTCACCACTCCGCATCCCGCGCACCGGGGTCCAAGCCTGCCTGCCTACCCGAGGGCGCGCCAAGCTGCTCGCTGCACAACCCCCGCGCCGGCCGAGTGGCAGGGCCACGCGAGACTCGCTGGGGAGCGCTCGGCTAACCCTGCCCCGCCTGTCGGGGGACTGGTCGGGACGGCTCCATTCGGGCCCCTGACACTTGATGGCAAAGCGCCTGGCGCGAGAAGCCTTTCAAACAGCCGTGCTGCCCCCCCCCTCCTTTCCTCGCTCCTTGTGAATTTCGTGGGGACCGTCCCGCTGTAGAGAACTGCTGGGGGGAAATGTGCCAGCAAAACTGGGCCCAGGAATGGGGGTTACCGCTGCTGAGCAGCTGCGGAGTCACATGAAGGCCTGTGTGTAGGCCTGCGGACACCAGACTTACTCCCTCCGGGTTTCTTGTATGTGGCTCAGTGTGGGTGACCCTGAATCGGGGTCCGAGTGGCTAAGGGTTTGATTTTCACTTCAAACGGGCAAAACAACCGCATCGCCCGAGACTTAGGGCTGGGCGCGGGGCGCTGTGTTTGCCCTGGGAAGTGACATTAATAGAGGCGGACAGCCCTTTTAGAAGGGCTGCTGTTCGGTTTCCCGCGAGGGCTCCGGCCCTCAGAGGACGGTTTGTTTGATTTTCCAATGGCTAAGCAAGATTTGGCCTGGCTGAGTTACAGTCGCGCTGCCTGGCTGGGGATGGACGGGGCACGTCTGAGAAGGCCCCTGTCTGTGAGTAAAAGGTTCAGGGCACCGTTCCCACCTGAGTTGTAACTGACGATGTCCACTCCCAAGGCTGGGCTTTTTCTCTTCCTGGGCCTCCCTTTCTGGACTGTGCCGGTGCCATTGAAGTAAGGCAGCGCCAGCCCTCCGCTCTTGGCAGCCAGCTCGGTGTAGCTCAGCTGCGGGGGGTATTCGCCTTGCAAAAGGGTCTCGAAATGGGCCCTGCAGTAAACCAGGTTGTCCTTCATGCCAAAGTGATCGCCCGTGGTCAGAGTCTTGTTGCAGGTGGTGCAGGTGAAGCAGCTCAAGTGATAAACCGACTCCCTGGCTCTCATGACCATTTCGGAGGCTGAGATCCCAAGGTGGCAGCGGGCACATCTCTGCACGGAGAACCTTCTGAGGAAAAGAGAAAAGTGGGTATCAACCAGAAAGGCCAGGGCAAGCGCCAGGTACTGCCTAGCTCACGCCTCCTTCTCTTCCTAACTGAGCCTAATAATATTTACCCGCCAAGTCTTGCAACTGTTCCCCGCGGAGCCCAGCCTTCCCCGTAGGCTCTCCGGCTAATGCAAACGCGTTGGGCTCGGTAGAAATTTTGCGAGTGAGAAAACGAGCCTGGACCAGAAATCGCCCACTTTTGATTTCCTCGGGACAGTGATCTTTATATACCCCCTCCCGGCTTGTTCTCACTCCCCTTGCGCTCCTCCCACGCTAAGCCCTAGTGAGGGGCAGAGGGAACTGGGCACGGGATGGGGGGGGGCAGAAAAGCAAAAACACCCCAAGCTGCACTCTGCTGGGAATTCCGCCCGCGCAGAGACACTGCCCGATGAGAATTCAAACCCAGGCCTGAGTTGCCAGGGACGGGCTCGGTGTGTTACCCCGCTAACAGCTGCCCCCGCTATTCTCCGCTGCATTCTCCAAATCTGACAATAGCTGTTCCCCGTTAGCTGGGAGACCTGGCCCAACCCCTCCCCGGCCCTGCGGGAACGGGAAAGAAACACAAGCGACACTTTTGTGTGGCACTTGGGCAGTGACTTCCCAGCGCTTACGCCAGTGGGAACCGCCTGTGCCCCCCGGGGATGTTTACACCGTAACGTGCTTTCACTTCGGCTCTCTCGGCATCCCCCGTCAATAAGTTCCACGGGCGACGTTTCCAGAGGGGGGCACGTGAGATGCAGTGGCCCTAAAGCCACAGGTCTATAAATGACGCGTCTCTGCCTATTTGTACCTCGCCAGAGAGGAGCGGCTCGGCCCCTGCTGTTCTGAGCAAAGATGCGCGTTTGCACGGGTAAGGCCTGAATCTGTACCTGTAGTAATCCTCCTTGCAGTAAATACTGCCGTCCTTGGCAAAGCAGGTGAGTTCTGACTCCAAGGCCAGTTTACATTCACAGCATTTAAGACACCTGAGGTGCCATTGTTTGTCAACAGCCAGCAGGTAATATCTGTCTGAGATCTTCCCTCCACAACCAGCACACAGAGCAGGCTTCTCGGGACTCATGGGGGGCATGTTCTGCAAAACAACCGCACAAAAGTGGGTGAGAGAGGACATCCAGACAAGCGGGGGGCGGGGAGGCTGGAATCTGGGATCCGCAGGAACTGTAGGCTGAGCTCACAGGCGGACCAGACCTCCCAGCTGCTGGAAAGGAAACCGAACTGGCTGCATTTGCGCTGGCTTTTGAGGGGAACAGACCATCTCCCCTGGGGAAGGATTTAATGGGTGTTAGCCCATTAAACCTTATCTGACGATGCAACTTCACGTCAGTACCTGTAGCCCGGTGATTAGGCCTCACTAGGAAACGGAAACGGATTACTTTCTAGTCCTGACTGGAGAAAATATAGAGTTGTCTGTAGTTTCCCCGTTAGCTTTAAAATGGCACCTTTTGGTGCTAGGAAGTCCAGGCTACCAGTAGGAAAAGATCCCCTTGCTGCACTGGAAATGTGCAACCGTGGAGCGATTCCCAATTACAATTCCTGTTAAATTTCAACACCGCTTAAATTATTTTAAACCCCACTTCTAAATGCAAATAGGCCACATGAAGCAGAAATGATGGGAAAAGAGTCTATGAAGAAGTCCCCGAGAACGATCGAAATGTTAAAGCAGGATCCCCATGAAAAGAAGGTGCCCAGGGAGGATTTTCTTCCTGAACATTATTGCCTTTTCTTTTCGTTAATGAACTTGGTCAAGTTTCCGTTGGCCTGTTTTCCACAAGAAATCCCAGTAATAAGAAACGGAGATGGATGGGGTATTGTAAATAACAAACAAACCTCCAAACAAACTTAACACGTTTGGGTTTGTTGGGCGCTTTTTGTTTTGTTTTTATTTTAAAAAAATCCATCTGTTCTTATCACCGAATTATTTTTAGCTGAAAATACAAACGCAGTTGGATGGGTTTTTTTTCTTTTTGCAACAGGGGAGGTTAGAATTGAATTAACATTGCCAAATCCTCGGGAGTTTATTTAATCGGGGAAAGGGGGATCCCAGCACAGCCCAAAACGGTAGAGCCGTTTCCCAAGCGGTTACTTTGTGTCCCCAGTGCTCAACGGAAGCCCTGGAAGTAGGAGTAAGGCGGAATCCAGTCTCTTTGCAGAAGATACTGCATGAAGCCGGGCGACCGTTTCTCCCGATTATCATTGCTAAGAAAAGAGAGATTGTTTCCAGACAAGTTATCGTAGGAAACAACGTTCAGCGATGCTGCTCCCTGTCCACGCCGCCCCTTGCCTCGAAGAAAACAAACCAATTTGCTGCCAATATTTTCTGCATCCCAGTTTAGTGCCAGGGCTGCAAAGGGAGAAAGGCACATTTCCCAAACCCGGCCCAAACCCCTGGGTCAACGAAAAAGCGAAGCTCCCAGGAGCCAGAAGTCTGCTCCGCTGTAATGAGTTATAACGTGTCCCTCTTATGAAACTTAAAATATTTTCCCTCTTATGAGTCAGCTGAGCGCGCGCGCACACACACACACACACACACAAATGTTAGGCAGAGGCACGGCTCAGCCTCTCAGCAAAACAGCCTCCATTAGAGAGCGGCCGGAGTTTAAATGGGAGCTGCCGAAATGTTTCTGAACCGAAGCGCCGCGAGGGACTGGAGGAGGGAGGGAGCAGAGTCTCTCTCTTCTCCCAGATTGTCTATCAGGGTGCAGGTTAGTGCCTTGCATTTGTGCCCTTTAAAGGGCTACCTTAGCTGCTTTCTTACCGTTTCCCGGCCGTTCATCTGCCCGCCTTTGGCCAGGCGGGACTCGGTTTTGGATCTCCTCTCCATCTCCTCCATGATTCCTTGGATGTGGCCTCCGGAGATCCCGTGGAAAAGCATGGCTGGGGGACGGAAAGGACAAGTATTTTCTTCTGCTCTGCACCCCACTATTTCCATATACAGACCCCAGAGTTTTTAGGGCATCCAAAATGTCCACGCCAAGGCTCCCGGCACGGCAGAGGGAGTTTGCAATAGTGGCTTCTCTTCTCACGAGCACCGAAGGCTTCCTGAAGATGTGCAGAAAACAAACAAGGGGGAGATGAAAAAAATAGAATCAGAGTAACGAACGCAAGCAGGAGACTCTGTGACTGCGCTGGAGAGCGGGGCTCCTGCCTGGAGACTTGGAACGAGGGACAGCCAACCCGGTCGGGAAAGGAACTAGTTTTGAACACAAAGAAAGCAAAAAGAAGTGCTATTTTCAGCAGTCCCTGGTTGCTTTAAAGTTCCCAGTGCCTGTAGGTTGGATTTGGGACTGCTGCTTTCCGGAGCTCTGTCCAATTTGTTAAGAGACTAAAGCCAGCCCATTTTTGATAATTTAGTAGGAGGAGTTCTCTCCCTAGAGCTGCCACTGATTTTTATTCAGACAACAAAGACCTGTCATACTCCTCTCAGCCCCCTAGAGATGGGCAAGCAGTGACAAACATGCCGATTGGGGGGGTCTACACCCTCCATCCCAGCCCAAACTCTCGCCCTCCCCCCTTCTCTCTCCCAGGAGTTGCCCGGGAAAGGGTGTTACAGAGACCAAGGAAACTCAGAGCATCCTGTGCGGGGCTGGAGAGCCGGGCGGCGCGACTGGGCTGTTTTGGTGTCTCTCTCCCCTTGGCCCTGCAACCTTTGCCCCCAGCAGTGCAGGATCGTGCAGTGTTTATGCCTCCGCTGGTGGGGCCGGCCGGCTTGCAGATCTCAGGCTCCCCCCACGCGGGCACTTGGGGGCGGCAGGGCTATGAGGAGACCCTCCGGGGGCGCGGGGGAAGTTGCTATTGCGGGGAGCGGCTGGAACCTGCCAGCAGTGCTATTCAGCGCGAGGCGCTCAGATAGCGCCCCAGCAGTTACAGTGGCCCGGGAAAGACGAAACGGCCCCTGGCTTCGGGCGGAGGGAGGCTGCGGGCAGAGATCAGCAAGCGCGGGCTGGCTCCGCTCCCCTTGCCCCGGCCCGGCCCCTGGGATCCGTCACCCTGAGCAGCCCTGGCCCCTCTCAGGGCGGCTTGAAACTCCCCAGCGTGTTCGGTCCTGCCGGGCGCAGCCCCCGGCCTGGGCGCTACGCGGGCTGGACGCTTAAGCTGGCGGGGCAGTGTCAGGGCAAGGAGGGCGCCCTGGGACCTGTCGGCGGGCCGCCTGCAGGGGCTTTGGCCGGGCAGCCGGTGCGGGGCCTGCGATCTCCTCTCCCCGCGGACTTTTCACACCCTTCTCCGCAACAGCTGCAGGCTGTTTCCTGACACCTCAATCCCTGCCGCAGGATCTTCCTGGCGGCAGCTCTGCTCCCCGGCCTCCCTTGGGGGCCTTCCTCAGCCTGGCTCGTGACAACACCCCCCAGCCCGCCTCTCCTTCCGCACTCCTCCTAGGGGGAGCCCCCGGAGTCCCCTCCGCCCAGGCAGCCGCACAGCCTCCCTTCTTCCCCCCTCCGCGGTGGAGATGGAGGGCACTTGCCGACTGTGCGGCTGCGCTCCTCCCCGGGCCAGAACGCGGCTCCTAAGCTACAATTTCACACAAAGATGAAGCCAATCAAGTGAAATAAGCCGGGATTTTTGTCTCGGTTGGCACGCTAGACCCTGGACAGCAGGGCTGCTATTTACTGTAAGTAATGTAATTAGCCCTTTTGGATGGAAATCAACTTTTTGGTTTTGTGGTAGGTTTTCTGGTTGTTGTTCTAATGGGAGAGTAATCGCTGTAAAACGATACGCCAGACACAAAGGGGTGAGGGACTGTCCCTTCCACACACCCCACAGTCTCCTGAAAAGCAGTCGTTGTCTGAGGGGGGTGTTCGCAGGAGCAGGTTCTCCTTGGGGGAAACAAGTCAATTAGCCCCGCAAGCCACACGAACAGGGTAAACTAGGGGAAGGAGCCCGGGGCCGCGGGCGCGGTTTGCGGAGGAATTTCGAAATGTTCAACCTATTGATCGCCGGGATGCCCAGACCAGGTCAGGAGGTGGAAAAGTTGCCTCTGCGATCCCTTGCCCCCCTCCCACCAAGGAAGACACGGCGCGGAGGGGAAACACACTTGCCGGGACTGCCAGCAAGTGTGCCAAGGTGAAGCTTCAGCAAAAGGCCTCGCAAGCCAAGACTTCGCTGCCTCCCGAAGACTGCAATGAGAGGGCAAAGGGCTTAGGGGAGGAGGGCGCGCTCCGCCGGAGGGGAGTCCAGCCGTTTGCAGAAAGACTGTGTGGCCGGAAACACCCCTCCAAGCGTGTGTGCGCTGGGGGGCGTGTAGCTCCTAGAGCGTTTCTGGGAAGTATTACTCCAAACAGAGCGAGTGTATAAACATCCCCGCTACCGCTGCGCGTCTAACGAGTGTGGCCTGGCCTGAGCATTTTCTTGATCTCCTCCCAAATATTCCTGTGGGCAGCTAGCGGGGGAGCTTTTTCTCTCCTCCAGAACCCAGCCGGGGTCCCTCCAGCCCGGGCATACGCGCTGCTGTGCGCTGCCGGAGGCTGAGCCCGAGGCAGCTCAGCGCTTCGGGAGGAGTGGGCTAGTGTGAACCCGCCCCTGGAACCGGACTGGAAATAAAGGCAGGTCGCCGAGCCCGGGAACGAGTGTCCTGCGTCGCAGGCCTCCCGGCACCGGGCCCCTTCTTGACCTCTGTCCTCTCCTGGCCTGCCCGTCCCGCCGGCCGCGGGTTTTCCGCACCAGCCCCCGGGCGCGCCCAGGCGAAGTGCTCTTGGACAGTTGGAGCACTCCCCTTTCCTCCCCGCTCTGTCTGCTAACGGCCCCAGTGAACAGCCCGCAGGTGCAGGCCAGGGGACGCTTCCGAGCTGGCAGGGCGTTTGAGAAAGACCAACACCCCGTCCCCCTCCCCCTCCCCCGCCCCGGTTGATACATTTCTATCACGAGCTTGGCTCAACTGCGCTCTTGTGAGTAATTGGGCCGATCCCATAACCGAACTCTGAAGTGACTAACCCCCTTACAAATGGGCCCACTTAATTAATTAGAGTCCTTCCTTTCTGCTCCATCAGCTACGGTTAAGGAGACGCTGGCTGCTGCTGCTCCAGCAAAGCAGGCCAGGAGGGTCTGAAAGCTGCCTTCTGCTTAACACCCTCACGTGGGCACCGCTCCTGACCTCGAGCGACACGAAAAGTTTGTGGGTAGCATCAAACGTGACTTCTCCATTCCCAAAAGGCCCGTAGAAGACCAAGGTAAATCGGCTTCAGGCTTCTTAAGATTTCGTGTCTCTTTGTAGCTTGAAGCGCTGCTGCTCTCGGGCAGGCTGGTGGGCTGCAGACAGCTATCATAGCAGGAGGCTGGGGGGGGGGGGGGTTGCTGGCTGGGTTCGGTTGGGTGGGTGGGAGAGAGAATTCATCATTTAAACCCAGCCGGCAGGACCTTTCACTTCCAATGGAACGATTATCCCCTGGGAATCGATTCATACGAGCGCCGAATTGAGTCTAAATTTGGTTTCTCATTTAACAGGGCTCCCTCCTCCCCTCCCCCCCGCGCTTGTCCCTCGCAGAGGCATTTTAGGAAGGGTCCAACATTGCGGGGTAACACTGGGGCTATTTTCGCAGCGTGCCGTGCTATTTCCGATGTGTCGTGACAAAAACAGAGGCAGGGCGTGGCTGGGACTCTCCGACCAAAGTGGGAAGACGGAGTCTATTGTTTCCGAGACCATCCAAACGTCGCTCTGTCTCTGTCGCGACACTGAACGCGTCGCAGCGATCACAAAACCCAGCCCGTGCCTCCGCTTCGGCGCTCCCATTGAATTGCTCCTCCGAGTGGAGAAGCCATTCCCAGCTTTGTAATTAGCATGCGCCCCGACCAGGTTTCAGGCGTGCGATCGTTTGTGTCCGTCTTGTAATCGAGACCGTGTTCTTCTTGCCACTGGCTACTGGCTACAGCATCTTACAGCATCTTACGGCGTGAGCGGATCTGGTGCAGAGTGCTGAGGATTTAGGACAAGCTCTACCTAGACATTCTTAACTAACAAATGCTAATCAGAAGGGGGGGGGGCATTCCAGCAGGAGGGCTGTAAGCAGAGGCCGTTTTGCCTTAGTCTGCCTGAAATCAGGCGTTTGCTGATTTTGGGAAAACCGCACCATGGCGATGCTAGCGGGGGTGTTAGTGTTCCTTTGGCGAGCCGGATCGAGGGGTGGCCACCTGACCACAGACAGGACAAATCTGCACACCGCCTCTTTCACCTGACCGCCCTTTTCCAGCGATCTCCCATGTAATCGATTCCGGGTAATTAAATAAGCAAACAGCTCCCCACCCCCAACCAGCAGCACCTTTGATAGCCGGGCCTTGGAGTGCGGCGGCTCCAGTGACATTTGCAGCCCTGAATGTTTTCTGCTCTGGAAGGCAGTGATGGGAGAAAGGCGTTTACCGATCAGTCTAATCCTCCCACAAAATCCGCGGCTAATGCAGGCACCTGAGGCACACAGGGGGGATCTGAATGTCTCTCCACCCCCAGCCCTTCCGCAGTGGGCTCGGACATAGCTATTTGCGGGCTGTAAATGAACTGCGCTCTAAGAACGCGCAATTGCTGGGGACCGAGCCGCTTCGATGTCCGAAATCACCTCTGCTAGTACCCGCATTTTGCCAGCGGCTGCGGTCTGCTAAGAATTCCCATCGGTGTTCTGCGGGCAATTCCCGAACGGACAGACCCGGAGAAAGCTGGTGCCCTGCTACCTCGGAGAGTCACAAAACCAGCCCCTCTCCCCCCGGCTCTAGGTCTTTGAGCAACACCGAGTAGCTTTATAGAACAATTAGAGGGGGGAAGCCCTGGCAGAGCAAAGCGACTGTATCTCCCGGTAACCTGGAAATGTGTACGAATCCATTGGCTGGAGGAGAGGTTATTTTAATTACAAGTAATGCGGCACAATAATGCTAAACACAGAGCCAAACGGGGAGTAACCACTACGCTCATAATCACACGTCCGAAAGAAAGAGGCAGAGCAAGATGATAACCTAGCACCGAACTGTGGTGTTCAGACTGGAGAGGCTCAGCATGGTTAGCTTGTTAATGGTTTTCTGTGAACCCAGTTGTATTTGCATGCTGGTTGTAATCAGAACAAGGTCCCGACGCTTCCCGGGGAATTGGTCATATTTTGGTGTATCTGATAAAGAAGCTTCAAAAAAATCCCCAGAATAATCTTCCCTCCCCCGCCGCCTCTTTTATTTAGAAGAATGGCTCAATCTTCGAAGGCTGCTATTTCCAGATTAAAACACACTCACATGTACCAAATGTCGCCTGCGAATACACCTGGGGAAACGCCATTCTGTGCTGCTACAAAAAAAAAACAAGCGAATGACACTCGTGAGGTCTAAATAGCTGTATTCTTAGCAAACACGCCGGCAGGTTCTTACCTTAAGACCTTAGCAGCTTCCCTCAAAACTCTGCCCTTCTTAAGTGAGGATTGGGTTTTGGAAGGAGACGAGACGTAATCATCTAGCCAGTAGATGGAGAGTTGTTCCTTGTTCCTAGCCGAGAATCCCTGTGTTAATTAAAGTCAACAAGCTGCTTGCTGGAAAGATATTTTTCCTCTCCGTGTCCCACGCCACAGCCTCTACCACAGAATTGACGTGAATTTCTAACCTCTGACCTCTTGCCACAGACACTTATACCTGCCCGTTACTTTTGGGTTTGCGCTTCAAAATGTTTTTTCTAAACAAATAAACACCAAAAGCACAGAAAAGAAAACGCACCTCCCAAAGGTAGCCGGTTAGCTGGATTTTCCTGCTATAACTCAGTAATCTCTCCTGATACAGCTCTGCCTCCTTTCTAATCAGCTGAGATGCTAATGGGGAGCTGGTTGTAAAGAAAACTAGTAAAGCAAATAACATATTAGGGTTTTTTAAAACAGCAGCGGGGACGGGAGGGCTGTGGAAATACGGCACGGAGCATAATTCTCCCATCGCGTCAGCATTTCGGTTTGCGCCGATCCACAACAGAGCAGCAACTTCACTCAGCTGCGGCCATGGCTGCACTTTTTTCTGAAAATCGCACTGCCCTGGCCCTGCCCTCTCCGATACAAAGAACCCCTCTCAGATGCAGCGCCTAACCAGCAAACTGCAGCCTGATCTGATGGGAGCTGATGTACGGATGTGCGGAATAGCCTCGCGTTGCCAAACCCGATGAAACTGGGAGTTGTCACACACTACAGCGCAGCCAAACCTCGGGTAATTGTGAAACCGAAGCCAATTTAACCCATTAGAATAAAAGCAGATGCCAAGAAGAATCGGGATGATCGGTTCTTAGGTGAGGGCACGGCTGACAACTGCTTCCCGGGCTCGGAACCGTGGCGAACAATAGGGAGAGCCCCTCTCCTTACGGGGGCAGGCCAACACCTAGCACGCGCCAGGAGCCGCGGGTTTCCCAGCACGCGCGTAGGGGAGGGCAGCGCTCGCTTCTTTCTCACCAGTTATTCATAGAGTGCGTTTCCAGGGGGCTGGGGCTCCTGTGAGAATCCCAGCGGTGGGGACAGTGGGTGCTGGACCGGGAATACTAGATGACTCCCCCCGCCCCCTCATGTAACAATCAGCTCTTCTCTCCTAAGCAACGTGGCCGTTCAGTGCCTGGAGCCAGCACGGGTCTCTGCTCGGCGCAGCAGAGAACGCCAATGAGTCCCAAAGCCCGAGAGCGCCTTTGGGGTGCGGGGGTCTCAGCATCTCCCCAGGGCGAAGAGCAATCGCTCCAGCCCTCGTGCGGGAAGGTGTCGCGCCTGGCACAGGCTCGGGCGTCTGACGCGCGCGTTGGCAAGTTCCGCGCGCTCCCTACTTTGCCCAGACTCGCGCAGTTGTGGTAGTTGTCAACAAACAGCTGCCGGGGCGAACGGAGTTCACGCTGCAGACAAAACAGGAGTATGGTGTGTCTGACGTGTCCCTCCCCGCGCCACGGTGCCCGTCGGGTTCTTTCAAATGGGAATCTCGTCAGTCATATCATGGCTGGCGAAGGCTCGGCTCGTGTTGTATTGGCTACAGATCTCTCCCCGGTCCTTAAAACAGCTCGATGGCTTGCACCGTAATGCGTGAAACGCCTGAAATTATGGTTTCCGAGGCTGCATTCGGGGAGGCTTGTTAACTTGCAGTTCCCACCGTATTTTAACTTGGATCTGCAGTCTGTACCGCGGTCTCATGTTACAACAACTCATCTGTAGTGACTGATGAAGCAGGTGTCAAGGAGGGAAAGTAATTAAAGGGTTATGATACTGAAAGCATTACCGTCTTTTTGCAGGATAGGTGTTTGAGGGTGGGTGATAAAAATAATTACACAACGTTTCGTTAATGACACGAGGTCCATTTTATTTCCATAATATGCTCAGAGGTGAGACTTTTTAAAAGTTTGTCATCGAATCCACTTACAACCCGGGAGTTTACAGCCAGCCCTGTCAATGGCAAGAACAGTCCTTGAGACTGGAGAGCTTTAATCGCAGCATCTGCATCTGCCTTGCAATTGACCTGTGCACGGACAGATCAATAGACTTAGTGGCTTGCTTTATTTTGAATCTGCTTGGGACGCCAGCACTTTCCGTGTCTTTTCTGTTTACTGGGGAGGAGCATTGTTCCTCTCACAAAACAGAAAGGGGCAGAGAGCGATTCCATGCTAGCATCAGCGCCAGCATTTTTATGGACGGATTGTATTTGCAAAACGCATCGAAATGATCCTTCGACGCATTTCTCCTAATCTAATGATTTCCTATAGAAAACATATTATATATAAAATATCTTCTTCCCATTACTAACGCCCTAATGGGAGCGAGAGGCAGAGACTATGTAAGACTTCTAACAAGATACCTGCTGCGTCATGCCTTAAGAATGCCATGCTTTATTTCACTGTTGTTATTGTAGTGGAGATGACATAACTAGACCTTCCATTGGAAATTCCCCTGCTGTTAAGATAACCAAGAGCGATGGATACCCCTATTTTGACAACAAGGGGGACCGGTTGCTTGTGGGTGTTTAAATTAAAAGGTATTTGATTCCCCGAGCCACAAACCCGATGAGATTCCACCTTTGGATACTTCTAATTGCAGCAGATCGGTTCATTTAGGGTTTTGACGTTTCCCTGCAATAAAAATCCCCCTCTATGCATTTGCATGCATACATAGGGCTATCTAAACACCGCACTACCCCATAAACGTTCATTCACTATTCGCTAGTAAGGCGACCCCAAGGAGTTTCAGAGGTTTGTGCACGTTCTGCTTAATATGGCTACAGTCTATTTACTTGCCAGATGTGAATGTTCATTTCGATCCAATTACTAAAATGAGGCAAGGAGAATGTAGCTTCGA
Organism: Pelodiscus sinensis; assembly: GCF_049634645.1. NCBI lineage: Eukaryota > Metazoa > Chordata > Testudines > Trionychidae > Pelodiscus > Pelodiscus sinensis. Next base: position 46,061,087 of record NC_134719.1, read on the forward strand.
ACCAGCGCTCGCCCATCCGAATGCATAAGGAGTGACATTAGTGCACAAACGAAATTCGGTTGGATGTGTAACGTTACCAGAAGGCAGCGCTGACGTTCAAACGATCTAGATCGTAGCACCACAAGAGGCTGCACAGGCAGCTTTCTGGAAGAGGTTTCAAGCCATTTCGGTCAACCAAAGCTGAAAGTAGAGCAAAGTGGGGACATAAAGCAACTGACAATAGTTCCCAGTTAGGAAGAGGCGGGGGCTGCACAATCCACAAATGGGGGCGGCGCAGGAGAGAATCTTTTTGTTTCTTACAACAGCGAAAGGCAATCTCCTACCCCTCCTGTCCTTTTCCTAGGATGGAAAGTCCAGCCTGGAATTCCCGGGTAACATCTTGTCCAATCACTTCCTGCAAATAACACGGCTCGCACATCGCGAGGGAGGGAGGGGGTGGCCATCTCGATCCTAAACATACTTGTCAGGTGCTTGATGGGGAGTTGTTTGTTGGAAACACAGTGATCAATGAAAACCCGAAACAGCCATATTTGGGGGCTATTTATTCTTAATGAAAAAAAGAGACAAAAATATAATAGTCGAAACACTAACAATGTTCACAGAAAACAGAACAAGACTTGAAAAAAAATAAAAAATAAAGCTGAGATGCAGCACGTCTTAGTAAGGGGTCTTCTATCATACAACAGTTAAGTAACTCTTGGGTGCTCATGAATATTTCCAGGCTATTTTACATTGCATTATATGTTTGCAAACATAGTTATCTCGTCTTTTTCAAAAGCACTTGCTAATCTGGATACCAAACAGATCGATGTACAACCCCATACACAAAAGTTAAATTATTCAGCAACTCAGACGGATCTGTGGGACTCCCACTGCCCCTCCTTTCAGTTTCACAGACTTTACCTAGTAATGAGCGAGTCAGCAAACCAACTTTGATTTTTACCTCAAGGTGATGGCAACAACTACCCCTTTCCATAGGGCTGGAAAGATCGGTGGTTGGTTCTGTGTGTGCCTTGCCTCCCCAGACACTGCGATGCTGCAGGGAACGGCAGATGGACACTGGTCTCCTTCCTTCTCCTTGGACCAGCGTGGCGGAGGTGAAAGCTTGATGTTGCGGCTTGATTTAGATTTTATGGAACTCTGGGTATCAGTGATTCTTCAGTTCAGAGCCATTTTTCTTAATGGCTTATCCGCACATCAGCACGATGCGATAAACCAGTACGGGCCATGTTCCAAAGAAGGCTATGAGTCACACAATACAAATATATGGTCTTTTAATTTCTTACTGCTAGAATAAAGCCCCATTGCACGGGCAGGGAACCTTTTTTGTGTCGGGGGCCACTGGCCCACAGAAAAATCAGTCGCTGGTCGCACACACGTAAGAAGAAAACAAACAAAAAAACAACCAACCCCCCTCCCTGACGGTGGCCCCTTAGCGAGGAGAAAGACACTCCCCCCATTCCGCTCGCACACCAAAGCCTATGGGGGCTCATCCCAGTAGAGTCTGTATGCTCCAGCCTTGTGCTGGGGCAGCAGGGGGGCTGGAGCGCCAGCGCGGGCTACCGGATGCTGGAGGGGAAGAGTCTGAGCCTCGGGGCCGGATCCTGGCAAGCTAGGGGCCGCATCCGGCCCCCGGGCCTGAGGCTCCCCAGCCCTGCCCTATTGCAATGGAGTACACTCCTTGGGCATTCTTGTAGGTTACACATTGCATCCACTGATGTAAATACAAAAATCATTGGAAGTCCCCGATTAACAACCAACATCAACAACATCCCTTGAAGTGATTTATGGTGTATGCAGTAGCAGTGTTAAGTAAAGCGAAGGTAATCTGAGTACTACCCGCACCCCTATTCTTGATTTTACAGCGAAATTAATCCTGGTCTCAGTTTGTAACGTGTGATTTATAACTAAGAGAAGGAACATCACTAATGTTATGGCATCTGAAACACTCAGGCACACGCGGTTTAGCTTGGTTTTTATTACAATTGAAAGGTATTCAAATAACCCAGCATCAGCAAAAGGAATACCAACATTTTTGCAGTCCAAGCCCGACTTAGGTTTCTGTAGTCTCCATCGTAGATGGCAAATATGCACTGATCGTTAAATATAAAAATAAATTGAAGTGTTTCTTTTTGGACGTGTCTTTTACATTTGTTTGATCATACGGACACTGCAGAAGAAATAAAACAGTCATTATTGCACTACTTAGCAATCAGTAAGAAAAAGCTCAACCCTTCTATGGTTAAAGAAGAATTGTTAATGATATTATATAAATCATTTGATTATTGTGTCCTCCAGACTAACAGGAAAAAAATGGCAACCCGAAGCAAATGGTCCTAATTAGTGCCCAAGAACCACTTCCTAAATATGTCCTTCCAACTCGAAGAATTTGAGTGAGCAAAGCAATCTTTCCCTCCTCTTAAACTTCTTTTATTTAGTGCATCATTACAAAATTTGGTGCATAACAGAGCTTCTAGCAATGAAAAGGGAGCAGACAGTATAATAATATTCTAGCCTTTCAATGTTCCCTGTTTAAAAAAGTCAGTGTAAACATTTCCTGATAATTTTATACTTGTTTTCAAATGTCTTTTCAAGTGCCTATCTCTTTATAAAAGTACTCAATGAGTTTTTAGCAAACAGTGACTCTGTGGCACGAATTTCACAAAGCAACAGTGGTATAAGAAAACTTTTCTAACTAAAACAACTAAAAAGTTAAAGGGGAACTACAAGTGAACTGAAATTACCTGGTTGTTTTCTCTTTTCCTCCCTTTTCCTGAGATGTTCCTTAAAGCATGTTCTACCAATTACATTTACTAAGGAAAATATATGTTGTCCCTTTAAGGCGTAAAGCACTACTCGCCCAAGTAAGGTGAATTTGATCAACAGATGGGCCTGATCTTATCAGTCATTGAGAGCTAGGGGACTTTTGCTATTTGCTTCAATGGAAACGGGATTGTGCTCTGTGTGCAAAATGTAAAATTCCGCCTCTCACTGCATACCTTCGATTTCTAAAATGTATTAGGACTTAGTGTTGGTATTTTCCTATCATTTTTTTTAAATCACACAATATTCCACTATATCCGACAACATTCGATACTTCTCAGTCAGACTACATCCTTAAACATCATTCTAGAAAACTAAATTACGTTTCAAAATGTCTTGCTTATGTTAGTTCATTTCTTTAAAAGGAGGTGGTTTACTCGAAATAGACTTTCTGACATGTTGGTTCTTTTGATAGGCAGTTTAGTTTGCTCATGTCAACAGGAACATAACTTATATAAAACAACAGACTATAAACTCCTGTGAATTTCTCCTAGCAGCTCAAAGAGATAATGTTAACCTGAAATGTTGCAACGTTCTAGTTTCACGTTAAGAAAATCCCTCGGTGACCTTTCCTCGACTTATTGTCCTTGGTTAGTCTAAATTTCACGGTGAACATGCCAGATAGCTTGCTAGCTTTTCTTAATATCAGCATTTAAATTATTGTCAAAGTTACTTTAATGCTGCAAAGCAAGGATTTCATACTCACGTGTTTGCATGTAAGACCACAGCATTTACCTCTCTGCAAGCGAGCAACTTTGGTGAACACTAAAAAGCCAGTAGCTGGATCCACATTTTTTTGTTTTTTAAGGCTGTCCTGAAAAACTAACACACAAACAAGTACCCGGAGTCAGTTTCAATGTCATATATTCTTCATCTCTTGGTGATTTCAAACGGGAAGCTCGTTGACATTATCTTCTTAAAATCCTGCTGCTTAACTGAAACCGGATCAGCTGGTGATTCATGATTAAATGCATTCATACCACTATTATAATCGGACCTTCATACTGTATGAATTAACAAATAAGGAGATCAGGGGAAATAACAGAACAGCTACAATGCATATTTAGTCATAGATACAGCCTTCGCCATTTGTCCCTTAGATATATCTTGTAGTATCAAAACTATTTAAAGCTTTCTAGAAGAAAGTGGACTTGCATTCCCAGGTTGCACTTCGAGTTATAAGAACGTCTAAATTTAAATATATAATGTAAATATATAATGCTGAACTGATGCTTTCAGGAAAGGGTCTATTCAAAGAAGCAGCTGCTCGTGGAGAGAGACTGTGACATTCACACTCTTCCTGTTCACTTTGGACATTCTACACTTTTGGACTTTTTTACAACACCATCTATTCCCTTTCCAAATATTCTCGAGCTTTTTATTATATTGTAAATTCTTTTTAAAATGCTTATAAAATATTGACGCCTTCTGCTGCTTTCAAGTGCTGCTCGATCAAAAGCAACGTTCATCACGCCAGCTTTGACGCTAAAAAGTATCACTGCAATTTGCAAACATGGCGCAACTGTTGAAGTGTTTTATATAAGAGGGAAGGTAAACACATGGCTGGCATCCGACTCTGGTGCCGGACAAGGCGGTGTGGTAGCAAAGCAGAGCTTTGTAATATGTAGGTTACTTTTGGATTGTGACTTTGTAAGAGTGCCAGGGCCCGTGGAAGTGATAGGGGGCCCGAGGTGCGGCTCTTAGCTAGGCCGCTCTGGACAGAGCTTGAAAGGGTTCCACGTGTCACTCCTACGCTTCGGAGAGCAAAGGGGACGCGTCGCGAGCGAAGCCGGAGCTACACGTTTCAAAGAGACCCAGCTCCTTCGCTTCCCTGTGCTGCTCAGCACGTGCATCCGCTCGGCCACAGGTTCCCTGGCGTTTGCCGGCTGCGCCCCCTGACTCCGCGGGCGGACTATGACCAAGGCGTCCAAAGGCGATTTTAAAATTGTTCCAGAAAACCTGCTAAGCTACACCGAGCCCACACTAAGGCCAGAGGCGGCGAGCCTGCAGCCCGCGGGAGAGAAGGCAGGTGGAGATCTAGGGGCCCCCGTGGAAGTCATTTCCTGCAGCCATGCACGGGGGGTTCTCCGCTTCCAGGGCTGGTGGGCCCCATCTCGCGGGAGCCAATGGCAGAACTCCGCCCCCGGCACAGAATCGGCCCAATGGCTCGCCGGGCGGTGGAAGAGGTCGCTGCGGAGGGGCTCTGAATAACCCAGCCCCACGTGCTCGGAGCTGCACATCCGCGGGAGGAGGGGCCAGGGTCCGTCGCTCCTGGCGGTGCAAGCGGGGGGCGTTGTGTGGCGCAGGGGGAGAGGAGGCGCCACGTACTAATACAGTGTTTGCTGCTGTGCTCGGGCCGGGGCTGCTGGCTACCGCCTGCTGCTCTATCCCGCTCTCCTCCGCCCACCGGCGTGGGAGCGGAGGCAGCAGCTCGGCCCCTCTCCGCGCGCCCAGGGGATATTACTCCTGTCAGTGCAGTGGCTGGAGCTGGAAGGGGAGTCGGCCCCTATCTGCCCGCAGGCGGCTATCGGGGTATGGTTCCCTTCGTGCAACACGCTCGTGCAGGGCGTGCAATACAGGCGAGCTGGTGCAGGCGGAGGCGGACCTCGCAGCAATGTAGGCGGCGCGCCGGAGTGGCACGGTATTCCCAGGTGGTTAGAGAGCCCCACAGAGCCAGTGGCTCCGCTCCTGTGCGCGGGTCACTGACGGTGCCTCCCCAGTGTCCGGGAACGGCGCGGGGCGACCTTCCTGGCTCGGCACCGCGCCCCTGCCGCCCGGGTGTCTGGCTTGTTCTGTGTCCCAGGCCTTCTGTGGCTGGCCCCAGCTCCGGACTGGCGCGCGCGAGGCTGCTCTGGCTCCGGGACGCGGTTCCCGGCCGCGCCCGCTGGAGCAGCCAGCGCTTAGTCCCGCGTTCGCACCGGCACGTCCAAGCCCCTGTGCCGCGCAGCTCGGCTGGGAAGCCCGCAGGCCAGGCCCCGGGGCCGCCGAAGGGCAGGCCAGGCACTAAGGCTCACGTGGCGAGGGGACCGCCGGGACCCCCGTCTGAGCTGGGCACTCGCCTCCCCGGGGGTGGGGGCTGCTTCCCGCGCTCCTCCGCCTGCCCCGCCCCCGCCCTGCTCGGCAGGCGCTGCGGGGCCGAGCCGCTCAGCCTGCCCGGGAGCAAGAAGCCAACCTGTTGCCGGCCTCTCGCTGCACCTGCACGGGGCCGGCCGGCGGGAGCGCGCCAGGGAGCACCCCGGGCTGCCCTGCTGCCCCGTAGCCGCAGGGACCGCCTGCTGCAGCAGCCGCTTGCCTGAGGCGGGAGCGCTGCACACGCCGGCGGCGAACCGCGGGCCCGAGCCGGAAGCCAGGAGGACTCACCGCGCAGGCCTCCAGGTACGGCGCCAGGACCTGCTTCTCCGCGCCGTGAAGCACCCCGCGCAGGGCCAAGCCCAGCGCCGCCTCTGCCCTGGGCTACGGCCCGGAGTCGCGGCTCTGCAGCCGCCAGAGAGCCCCAGCCTGCCGCAGGGCCCAGTTGCTGGCACTTCCCTGGGCCACAAGCCCTGAACAGCCCCAGGCTGGTCTCCCGGGGGTTCGCTGCTGGGCGGCGTTCGCCCGGCTGGGGGACGAACACAAACGAGCAGAGGTTTGCTCCTTGTGCTGTCACCTGTCTCCCAGCTCCGCTTCCCACCTGCTTGTCACGCGCCTGCCTTTGCTTCAAAGACCACCGAAGGCAACGGCAGAACTCCCCAGAGCTTCGGATCAGGCCTTGATCCTTTTCTCTTGGGCGGACAGCCCCTAGCCCAACCAAGCCCCCATCCGAGGAAAGCCTTTGGAATTAGTGCGAGATGATAATGTCCTGGCCACTGCAATTGTATTAGAAGTGACCCACCCATTCTACATAGACAAGGGAGTTTACAGAAAATATTTAATTCCTGCATATTTCTGCAAAGTAGTTTTCGGTAGATCCCAGCCAGATCTTGCTGAAGTGTATATGTGTTTGCAGAATAAGGGCTTTAAAAGGAGAACTCTAAATATGTCTGTTTTTATTCTCTATTTTCTCACTTTTTAATACCTGAATTTCTTGTCTGGGCAAGGAAGTGAATATCCCGATCAGGACTCGGTAAGTAGGCAGACAAAGTATCTTACTTTTCACTGAAGAATCTCAGGCAGCAACATAACATTGTTCTCTGTTCAGGATGAACTACTTTCAAATGGTCACAACTTTGTTCAATCTGGTACTTTGTTTGGGGTTGTGTGCTGCAATTGAAGAGGACTTCGTTATGGAGCTGTATCTGTAGGGCTGAATCCCCTCTCACTTGCACTGGCATAAATCAGGAGCATATTACTGGAGCCAATGAAGTTACTCATGTGCAAAACTGGTGTTAGTGAGAAGAAATCCAGTCCAGTGCGTTTGAATATCATGGGGCGTGCACAGTAAAGCTTGTGAATTGAGCTTGTTTATTATCTAACTGGTGATTTCCTTGGTTTTATTGATCACCTTAATAGGAAATGAACTCAACTAGCTACAAGTTAGTTACAGGGTTATTTATGTGAGTTTGGTCCCCATTCCTGCCTGGAGAATGGCCCGCTCGCTGCCCTGTCGCTCTGGGCGCTGCAGGGAGGGAAGGGGCCAGGCAGGAATGGGGACCAAGAGGCGCTGGCAGGAGCAGCAGCAGCAGTGCCCGGAGCGACGGGGCAGCAAGCTGGGCCATTCTCCCTGCCCACGCCTGGGGGCTGCAGCGAGGGAAGGGGCCAGGCAGGAATGGGGACTGAGCAGCACCGGCAGGAGCAGCAGCAGGGACGTCAGCAGCTGGGGAAGGAGAAACGGGCCAGGTCACATGGCAGGCAGCAGTGCGGGGTTTTAGTTTTGCTTTCAGGAACCAGCTATGTCGGATAAAGCAGAATGTTGGATTAGCGAAGGTCCGATAATCCAGACTCTACTGTACTCTGAAAAATTTAGTTTGTTTTTTTCCTATAGCATTCTTTAATTAAATGAATACAGCAGTCTTTATTGATTATATAATAGTCGTAGCTCACATAAATAACCCTGTAACTAACTTATAACTAGTTGAGTTCATTTCCTATTAAGGTGATCAATAAAATCAAGGAAATCACCAGTTAGAGAATAAACAAGCTCAATTCATAGGCTTTACTGTGCACACCCCATGATATTCACCCCACTGGACTTGATTTCTTCTCACTAACACCAGTTTTGCACATGAGTAACTTCATTGGCTCCAGTAATATGCTCCTGATTTATGCCAGTACAAGTGAGAGGGGATTCAGCCCTACAGATACAGTTCCATAACAAAGTCCTTTTCAATTGCGGAATACAGCCCCAAAGGGAGTAAGGGATCCCTCTCAATCTGTAACACACACATACGGCTTGATCTCTGACCTTTTAGCTATATTAAGATATATTCCCTATGTATCCTGGTGAAATCTATAGCATGTTATTTGTATGTGACAAAGTGTGACACTGGAGTTAAGATTAGAGTGGATGGTGGAAGGAAGTAGTGGTGGTTGAGATAGGGAACTGGTAAGAGGAGCATTTAATGACATAACTACTTACTTGCTTGTTACAGTTTGGATTCATGATTTATACATGTGATGTAGTGGGGGTGCTGTCTGCTCTGTAACCCGATGCCCCCCTGTGCTGTGATGTGTGATTCCCACTGACTCATCCATACGTTGTGATGTAGTGTCACTACCTTGCTGGTTGCTGTACTTGGGCTGTGGATGACCCCTACTGGCCTTTGCCTGGGAGCACTGCCCAGCAGGTGGGCTGCCTAAATCACGTAGACTAAGACCCAATCTGTCAGACTGATTGAGGGTAGCGAGGGAACTAAGGAAGTGAGTGTTCAGGGGAAGGGGCTATTACTGGCTGGAAAACATGAACGGAACAATCTAACTGGAGGACTGAAGGTCTAAGGAGGTGGGATGATGGACCCCCTAACCTCAGGGGTCGGAGGCATCCTGGCCTTGACTCCTGTAACCACATCATGTCTATATTGTGCTGTATCCTGGAGAAGCAATAAAGCCTCTCTACTGGCTGGCGGAGTCTGTTCTTGCTGCTATGGGGCTGCAGGATCAGGGGGACCCTGACGTGCCACCACAGTGGTGTCAGAAGTGGGATGCACTGCACCCCATGGATGGAGCTTCCAGCAGCGAGTGACAAGGAACAGTAGAAGGAAGGGGCTTGCAAGAGCCAGATGTGCTGGAGACAGAGCGAAGCGATTCCTGGGAGTCGTGAGTGTGGCAGCACTCGGTCGGTGAGTCTATACCCTGGGGATTGGCGGGGAGATGACCTACACCTGACTCCTGAAGGCAGATCTTGTGGGGCTGTGCAGAGAGAGAGGCCTGACCATGGGGATAGCAACCAAGGCCCAGTTGATAGCCTGGCTGGAAGAGAATGAACTGTCCAGGGGCCTGGATCCTGTCGCAGCAGGGAGCAGCCAGACACCCCTGGGAGCGTCTCAGGCTCTCAGACTGGACGGAGGGCTCGAGCCAACCAGAGAGATGTGGTACCCAGCAGGCCACGCTATACTGGCAGCGGTTCATCCAGTGCGAGGTCCATCCTGGCAGAGCTGCGGCGGCTGGAGATCAAGATGTGGATGAAGGAATTGGAAGTACAGGACTGAGAGAAGGAATGCCAGGATCGAGAGAGGCAGTGGCAGCATGAGCTGGCCATGGTGGAGCAGAGAAACCGAGAGGCCCTGGCTGCGATGAGTGGGGTGGACCCCAGGAAGCCCGGACAGCCAAACGCTTGGAGAAGCTCTTGTTGGCCGAATGTAAAAACATGGGGGACATGGACGGGTTCCTTAGCTCCTTGAGCCGGCCTGTGAACTGCACCAGATCACCCCAGCGGATTGGCTGCAACAGCTCACCCCCTTGCTGGATCAGGAGGCCACAGGGGTGCTCAACGAACTGGAGAATTTGCAGCCGGGTGACTACGAACGGGTCAAAAAGGCCCTGCTGCACAAATTTGGGCTAACCCCGGAACTGTACAGGAAGAAATTCCGGGGCATACAGAAGGAGCCAAGAGAGACCTGTGTAGATATGGCTTCCCACCTGGCGCAGTACAGCTACAAGTGGGTGTTTGGGGTTGGAGCCCAGATCGCAGAGGACCTGCTTAAGCTGATGATTCTGAAACAGTTTTATGAAGCGTGCCTGCCCAGCCTGAGGCTCTGGCTCAAGCCTAGAGGCCAGAGGACCCCCCGAAGGCCAGGAAGCTGGCGGATGACTTCACAGAGAGCCGGTCCGGGTGTGAATGGGAGTTCCGGAGAGAAAGGGAATCATGCAGAGACCGGTTCTTGGTGGAACAACAGAGAGAGTCACCTACGAGGAGAGCCCACGAGACAAGGACCATCCATCTGTGCCCCAGAGAACCAGTCAGGGCCCGGGCGGAGCCAGCCCAAAAAGGCTTGCAGGTCTTCTCTTGCCATCACTGTGGGCAAAGCAGCCACAAGAGGGCTCAGTGCACCAGGCACCAGGACAGGTCCCACAACCTGAGACTTTCCAGGGAGAACTGGCTGGAGCTGGGGGAAGGGCAGGCCGGCCCAGAGGCAGGGACCAGCAGACCAACCTCAGCTCAGAGGGGGGGAAAGGACGCTCAGTGCACCTCCCTGGGGAGATCTGACCCTGTGGAGGCAGATTTCTCAGTGTACCGGGTGGGGGCAGGGCAGCTCCCATGGAGCAAGTGCCTCGTGCCCCTGAAAGTGGATGGCAGGGAGGTGACGGGCTACTGGGACACGAGTGCAGAGGTGATGCTGGCCCGACCCGAGGTAGTAGCCCCAGACCACATGGTACCTGACCCTGAGGGGCATAGATGGGACCCTGTTTAAGGTGCCCGTAGCCCGGGTACATCTGAAATGGGAGGCCAAGGAGGGCCCCAAGGAAGTGGGGGTGCACCAGCACTTGCCCACGAGGTGCTATGGGGAATGACCTAGAGGAGTGGCCAGACGGACCCCACAGGGCCCTGGTCATCACCTGCAGCCAGAGCCAGCGAGGGGCTGGTAACCCGGACCCAGGGAAGGACTCCCTGCAAGGCACTCAGGGCCCCATCGCAGCAGACATGGGGCCCAGCAGGGCTAGAGCTCCAGACCCAGGGAAGGTGGGGGAACAGGTCCCGATCCCTACCCCAGCTGTGGAATTCCAGGCTGAGGTGCAGGCAGATCCTTCCTTACAGATGCTGAGGGACTGGACTGATCTCACCACAGCTCAGCCCCTGAGGAGAGGCGGCCAGGAGAGATTCCTGTGGGAGCGGGGATTCCTGTACCGGCAATGGCTTCCCCCGGGGAAGATGGGGGTATGGAGGGTCCAGCGGCAGCTGGTAGTACCCCAAAAGTATCGCTGCAGGCTGTTGTATCTGGCCCATGACGTCCCATTTGCGGGACACTGGGGTATCCTGCTCACCCGGCTGAGGCTGCTCCAAAACTTCTACTGCCCGGGGATATTTGTGGCCATGCAGCAGTATCGCTGGTCCTGCAACTCCTGCCAAAGAGTGGGGAAGGCCAAAGATGGGAGGAAAACTGTTTAGAGGCCCCTACCCCGTACAGAGGAATGATTCCGGAAGGCACCAATAGAGATAGTGGGCCTATCGGCCAGGTGACCTGGATGGGGAACAAATACATCCTGGTAGCAGTGGATTTGGTTACCCATTGCCCCGAGGCCATGGTTATGCCCTCTATCGAGGCAGACATGGTGGCAGATGCACTGCTGGCCCTTTTCAGAAGGGTGCGGTTCCCCCAGGAGTTCCTCATGGACCAGGGATCCAACTTCATATTGGCTCCACTCTGGTGCTTGTGGGAGAAGCATGAGGCCAGGCTCACCTGGGCCCCAGTGTATGGCTCCCGGTCCAGCGGGCTGATAAGGAGGTTCCAGGGGACCCTAAAGCAGATGCTGGAAGCCTTCATGCACCGGCATCTGCAGGACTGGGACAAGTACCTGCCCCACCTGGTGTTTGCACTTGGGGAGACACCCAGAGGGTGTGCCAGGTTCTCCCCAACAGAGCCAGGGTGCAGAGTGGGGAGGACCTCTTGGGCTTGCTGAGAGAGTTATGGGAGGGGGAGACCTCCCTGGATGGAGCGTCGGGTGGAGGATGTCCTGGCTTTCTGGGAAAAGCTCGCTGAGCTCATGGGCCCAGCCAGAGAGACCCTGGCCAGAGCGCAAGGGCAGTGGAAGGGCTGGTATGGCCACAAAGAATTGGCCTGTGCCAGCCCCCTCAAAGCTGTGCAACAACCAGACGGGGGGAGCCGGCTTCTGCAGGGCAGCGCCATGGCTGGCCCAAGCCAAGGGGAGCGCCAATGGCACCGCTGCAGCTTTGCCAGGCAGGGGGCCTGAACTTCCTCAGTTCGCTCTCGGGGAGGAGGGATGTGAGATGTGACGTAGTGGGGGTGCTGTCTGCTCTGTAACCCGATGCCCCCCTGCGCTGTGATGTGTGAGTCCCACTGACTCATCCATACGTTGTGATGTAGTGTCACTACCTTGCTGGTTGCTGTACTTGGGCTGTGGATGACCCCTACTGGCCTCTGCTGTGAGCACTGCCCAGCAGGTGGGCTGCCTAAATCACGTAGACTAAGACCCAATCGGTCAGACCGGTTGAGGGCAGTGAGGGGACTAAGGAAGTGAGTGGTCAGGGGAAGGGGCAGATGAAAACATGAACGGAACAACCTAACCGGAGGACTGAATGTCTAAGGGGGGGGGGGTTCGATGGACCTCTTAACCTCAGGTGACTGAGGCATCCTGGCCTTGACTCCTGTAGCCACATCATGTCTGTGCTGTGCTGTATCCTGGAGAAGCAATAAACCCTCTCTGTTCTACTTGTTGGCGGAGTCTGTTCTTGCTGCTGTGGGGCTGCAGGATGGGGTGGACCCCGACGTGCCACCACAATGCATATACAATCATATTCTTAGGGCGATCCTATCTCCCAATGCTGAATATGGGACACTACCAAAATTGCTTGTATTCAAGCAGGTTAGCAATCAATCGACACTATGCGGTACAAACATTCAAATTAACACCAACTTGACTGAGCCCCATTAAAGACAAATGCCGCGTAGTTGGAGTCTTTTGAAAATTTATCTTCTTATCTTTAAGGCTTTAGCATTTACACGGAGGAGTTGCACGCGCTCCCTCTCTCTCTCTCTCTCTCTCTCTCTCTCCCCTATGTCTCTTTCACATAGAAGGGGTGACTGACTGACCCTCCCTTCCCTGCCCAGTGCTCTCTGCCCTCCATGTCATGATGGTTCCCTGGGACTGACCCCCCCCTTCTGTACCTGGTGCCATGTCTTTCCGAGGCAGCATGGGGGGATGGGGGGGAAGGCAGGGTCACAGGCCTCTCTCCCCAGCTGCTTCCAGTCCCAGGGAACGGTGCGGAAAGGGTTGACCTGGCTCCTTGTTGCAGAGCTCATCACGTCTCCTCCCTCATTTCCCCAGTAGCTAGAAGCAACGTATCCCTGCCTGCCTGCCCAGCATTGACAGGCAACTGCCCATTCCAGGCTGCTGCTGGCCACTGACGTAACCCAGCCATGTCCTGTCCCTGGCTACAGCGTGGACAGGAAGGGGTTAAGCCCTAAGGCTGCATTGTGCACTAGGGCCAGGGAATTTGACTACCCAGGCATCAGTGACTCTGGCTAGAGTGGTGGCTCAGCGGTGGAGGATGCCCGGGGACAGAGCAGCCCTGTTCTCCCTGAGGGCAGGCCTAGAGGGGTGGAGGGAAGAAGGTGCTAAGCTGTGGGTCTGCTATGAAGTCTGCAGGGTCAGGGCATGACAGGCTGGAAATCGCTCTCCCACCCCCCACCACTCCAGAGTTTAGCTGCGGGGCAGAGAGTCTTCCCCTGCCAGCGCTGTAACTGGCTTTGGCATATGCAGGGCTCCAGTGCTGGGGTATCTTGAGCTTTCCCAAAGTGCCAGCCCAGCCAGAGGGGGACAGAAGGGACCTGCCTCCCAGGCTGTTGGTGAGCTGAGCGCTCCAACCAGGGGCTGGTTCTCTGCACAGTGCCAGGAGCAGGATGTGCCTTCTTAGGGGGTGGGGAGATATGTAGGTTCAACAGGGCTTGGGGTGGGTTGGGTGAAGGGGCAAAGCAGGGAACAGACAGTGAGAGAGGGAGCACAGTAAAGGTTGGTGGATGAGCAGCAGAGGTGACCTGCAACCAGCTGGCGCCTGCCTGCATTCCTTAGCCAGTGCAGCAGGCAGCCAGTGACAGCTGGAACTGTGATCAGGGAGCTAGCCTCTGCAGGGGGGGCATATACCAACCAACCAGCAGGGGGAACAGTGGATCTTGCACATTGTAGCTTTGCCTCGCCAGCCTTGCACAGCTACCCCCATCATTTGCCCCTGCATCTGCTCCTCATTGTTGGTGGGCAGGTGGCCAGCAAGCAGGAATCCAGCCAACAACAGGACTCAGCAGTACTGATGGTGGGAGACCCAAAATATAGGACAATATGCCTGTCTATAAGAAAAAATGAGGACACCTTCAGGAGGGCTTAAATACAGGACTGTCCCCTTAAAAATTGGAAGTCTGGTCACCTTAAATATTCTACAGCTTCCCAAAATTAAGGCCTTAGCTGAATATTCTATTTAAAAAGTTCATTTCTTGTAAATACGAGTAAATTTAATGCAGTCAAGTATGTTAATTTTTGCAGATGTTGGGCCCTCTCCTGCATTTCTCTTTAGATGTAATATCAGTGGGAGTTTGGACATTTCTCTTTGAAATTTTGACAGAATAAATTCCTTATGAACTTCTGGTATGAAATCCTGGGCACAGCCAGAATCAGCCAACACGTGTATCTTTAGCCTTTTTAGTGAGGATTTTGCAGATCATTTGGTGTAACACCTTCCAGTTTATCTCCTGAAAATCCTGTTTGTGCAGTGAGAAACCCAGTCACAGGCACACGTTGTGGAATATAAGCATAACCATCTAACTGCTGGTTTCAGTGATTTCACACCAGAGTGAATTTTGTTGATTAAAGGTCAAGATATATTAGAAGCATACGGTCCTGCAAGACCTCACTGAAGTCAACGCAAGCATGTTAAAGCCTAAAATATGTGTTGCTGATCTGTTCTGACTGATACAATAATAGCTGTGCCTGTTATTTGGCCCTATAGAGCAACCAGTTCTGACATCTAGGCTATCATCTGCCAAGAGTGTTGTCCCAGCTAGTATATTCAACCTTCCTTTCAGTTTTAAATTACTCAAGCAATGGGGGTTCTGCCGCTTCCCATAGGATATTCTTGGGTTTTCCTTTTCTCATAGGACACGTCTACACTAGGAAATTATTTCAAAATAACTAAATTTCAAAATATTCAGGGGGTAGCTGAGTTAGTCTGTAACTGGAAAAACTTAAAAAACAACAAATAGTCTTGCGGCATCTTAAAGCCTAACAAAACATGTAGATGGTATCATGAGCTTTCGTGGGCTCAACCCACTTCTACAGATGAATGGAGTTTTTAAAATTCAGTTTCTAAATAAATAGGGAGGGGGGAGGGAAGGAAAAAGAAGGAAAAAAAGCAAAAAGGGGAAAGAAATAGTCAATTAGTGTCCATGCTACATGAAACTGACAGAGAAGGTACTAATTGTTCTTAAGTACCCATCATTTAGTTTTTTATGTTATTAGGATGTGGAATGTACTGGGCTATCCAGCCAATGTGCTTATTCATACCGCTGTTATAGGAATCAAATTTGTAAATTACATTAAGTTCTAAGGCTTCCCTGTGGAGTTGGCTTGTGGAATTGGCCTGAAACAATATGGTGACTGTGAGATCCATTAATGAGTGTCCGGGCAAGTTAAAATGTTCCCCAACTGGTCTGTGTGTTGCCTTTTTGGATATATGATTTGTGTCCATTAATCCTTTGTCGTAGAGACTGTCTAGTTTGGCCAATATACATGGCAGCGAGGCATTGCTGGCACTTGATGGCATATCTGTACCACATTAATGGATGTGCAGTTATATGAGTCTCTGTTGTGGTGGTTTATGTAGTTAGATCCTGTGATGATATTGCTTGTGTAGATATGTGGACAGAGTTGGCACCGGGGCTGATTGGAGAGGTGGGTTCCTGTATCATTATGATGGAGGTGTGCTGCGTGGTTAGTGGAAAGAATTTGTTTGAGGTTAGGGGTTATCTGTAGCAAGCATTAGCTTGTCCTCCAAGGCCTGTGAAAGTGAGGGGTCATTTTCCAGGATAGGTTGTAGATTGTTGACAATACATTGGAGGGGTTTAAGTTGGGGGCTGTAGGTGATGACAAGTGGTGTCCTGTTGTTTTTTGGGGGGGCCTGTCTTGAAGTAGCTGATGTCTGGGTACTCTTCTTGCACTGTCAATCTCTTTTTGCACTTCTCCGGGTGAGTGTTTCAGATTTTAGAATGCTTTATATAGATTCTGTAGGTGTTTGTCCCTGTCTGTGGGATTGGAGCAAATCTGGTTGTATTTTAGGGCTTGGCTGTAAGCAATAGATTGAGAAATGTGTCTTGGATGGAAGCTAGAGGCATGAAGATAAGTGTAATGGTCGGTAGATTTCCGGTATAACGTGGTGGAAATGTGTCCATCATGCAATTGTACTGTAATGTACAATTAAAATTAGTAAAATTCAAAATAGTAACTCCCGAGTTAACAAAATTGAAATAGCGTGTCCCCATTACGGGGAAGCATCAAAATTGTCAGAATTATTTCAAAATAGCACATCCACCCTGATTGGAGCCTGCCTTGAACTTAGAGCCCCCAGAAGTACTCTGGGGAGGGCGCCAGGAGAGCGGACACTTCCTGTGGCTGCTTGGTCGGGAAAGCTGCGATGCTTTCAGGGGCTCCTCTCTATGGCTGCATCTCACACACCACTCCTCCACTGCTTCTCCCCCTCACGGGACACCAAATGGACAAAGTGTGCTCTGGTTGCCCTTGCAGATGCCACAGAACTCACAGCATAGAGCTGGAGCAGTGCCAGGGTCACGGGCCTCATGCTGTGCCCCATGGCACAGTACTTCCAAACTGCCCACATGCTGCTCATCCAGATGAGGGCCAGCCCGATCTACAGGTCCTGATCACCCAGGGCTCCTGTTGCTGCATATGCCCCTCAATCCCCTGGGCCCAGTGGAATGCCGCTTCTAGCGGTGGGAGACCAGTTCAGGCTGGTGGGATCATACCGTCCTGCAGCTATGGGATGACCAGCAGCAGCTGCAGAACTTCTGTATGTGTAAGGCTGCCTTCCTCGATCTCTGCAAGTGTCTTGCCTCTGCCCTCAGGCGACAGGACACCTGACTCAGACCCACCATCCCCATGCAGAAGCATGTGGCCATTGCCCTGTGGAAGCTTGCCATGCCGGACAGCTACCGCTCCATTGGGAACCAGTTTGGTGTGGGGAAACCCACAGTCGGGGCCATGCTCATGCAGGTAGCCAACCAACCACATGCTGCTACGGAGGGTCGTCACTCTGGGCAACGTGGACACCATCATCAGTGGCTTTGCTGCCATGGGCTTCCCCAATGCGAGGAGCCATAAATGGCACACACACACCCATCCTGGATCCTGACCACTGTGCCTTGGACTACATCAACAGGAAGAAGTACTTCTCCATGGCACTGCAGGCCCTTGTGAATCACAAGGGATGCTTCAACGACATCAGTGTGGGATGGTCAGGGAAGGTGCATGACACCCGCCTCTTCCGGAACTCCTGCCTGTTCCAAAAGATGCACATCAGCACTTTTTTCCCCTGACTGTATCATCACAGTCAGTTAGGTGGTCATGCCTATACTGATCCTGGGCGACACAGCTACCTCTTGCTCCCCTGGCTCATGAAGCCTTACACGGGCAGCCTGGACCCCAGCAAGGAGCACTTCAATGCCAGGCTGAGCAGGTGCCGCATGGTGGTGGAGTGTGTGTTTGCTGTTTAAAGGGGAGGTTCAGGAGTCTCCTCACCCATCTGTACCTCAGCAAGCACAACATCCCCTTTGTGGTGGCAGCCTGCTGTGTGAAAGCAAGGGGGAGACTTTTCAGAGACTGAATGGCTGGCCAGGGCATATGAGCAGCTGGACACAAGTACCATATGGAGAGCACATCAAGGGGCTGTGCTCATCCACGGTCAGCTGTGAGACTGTGCCTCTCCACAAGGGGCCTCTGCATTCCCTCTGTGCGCCTTTCCTCCCACACCTCTCCCTTCCCCTGCCCTCTCTCCCCCCCTCCCTCTCCACTGCAAAGCAAATAATAAAGCCTTCTTTTTTGAAATAACAGGACTGTTTATTGGGGGATCTACAACAAGGGAGGGACTGGGGAAAGAACCTGAAATGGGGGGGGGGGGGAGAAGGGAAAGGGGCTCAGGGATAGGGCTGGGAGTGGTGCCTGCCTCTGGTTGGTTGGGAGGCTTCAGCTGCCCTCAAGGTCCCACTGCCATGTGTTCTGGGACTCCAGTAGCCCTTGGGGAGCTAGGAGGGGAAGCCATGGGTGGTGGTGAGGAGTTTGTTGGTGGCCCACTCCATGCATGAAGCCGTGCGCTCCATTACCAAGGTGAGGGAGGAGCACATGGCTTTGTGCTGGCATGCCAGCTGGTCCCAGGCGGCCTTTGCCTGTTCCCGATCAGCAACCTGCTCCTGGTGCTCCTCCTTGAGCTCCCAGACAAGGGACTGTAGGCAGGCTGTCTGCTCATGCATGAGGTGGTTCTCTTCTACCTGCAGATCTCTTGGAGTCAGGTGGAAGGCGTGGGAGGTGGCGGACACACCAAGCTCGTAGCTGGCTCAGCTGTGAGGACAAGTGACAAGGGCAGTCATCCCAGGAGACACTGTGTATGAAGCCTAGCTCTAATCACTGAGCTGACGTTGAAGGTCTCAGTTCAGATGATGATGATATGCTTAAAGCAAGGCCATCTGTTGCCTAGGCAGTGGGCACTTTCCAGCAGGAGCACAGACATGCCAGGGGAGCATCACAACACCTACAGTCCAGTCACAAACAGTTGTGGGAAGGTGCACTGACTCTCTCTGGTCCTGAAGCATTGTTGGTCCTTCCAGACACCAGACCAGAAAGTTCTGGTTTATAGCGGTGCAACCCGTGCCAATGTAAAGTGAATATGAAATGCTACTGTTCTGATTTGGGATAGCGTTTTGCACTTGGCTTCGTACTGTGTAAATGACTCCATGTGGCTCAGGGCAATGAGAACCAGGCCCCTCAGCTCACATACAGAACTCCTATTGATCATTTTTATGCCCAGAAGCAGGTCACCTGAGCCACAGACTTCTTTAAATTGCAGTCTGTGGAAATCCCTGAGGTGTATGTTGGGGGTGAGGGGGAGGAGGGAGGAAGAGATCTCTGGAGTCTTTGGACACATGTGGTTAAGTTTTGGTTGATTCAAATGTGTGGGCTCTTAGGGCATGCCTACACTAGGAAATTATTTCAAAATAACTACATTTGAAATAATAACTCCCAAAATAACTTTTGAAATAAGCTTATTCCCCAAGGAAAGCAGGAGTATAAATTTTGAAATAGCCAGCCCCATTATAGTAGTGTGGATGCTCTGCTTATTATTTCCAAATAAGGGGGGTTATTTCAAAATAACTCCTTAGTGTAGACCAGGGCTCAGTGACACTGAAGAGGTCACTGATGCCATAGGACTGTTTCGATGTAGGTACCCAGGCTGGACGCAGTGTCTTAGGTATGCACTTTCCAGTGTTGTAAGAAAAGGGACACTCACCTCTCCGATTTGTGAAGTGATGTCTCTGCACATGAACAAAAGGCAGAAGCAGTCTGGCAAATCAGTAGTACTTTGCTGAACTTGTAGATCTGCTGTAATTGTGTAGGGTACTGAGTACATATACAGTCACCGAACTTGGTAGTTTTACTAAGTATTTCACACTGTTTATAGCATTGCCTTGCTTGAAACTTGTAAGCTGTAATAAGTGGTACAAAGTTCTACTTTCTTGTAGAACTGCTGGCACAATTGCTTGTTCTTTGTTCAGGATCTCTTACCAGCACAGCGGTTCATATATGTGTACATGTTTCACACAGATCAGCTCTCTCCTCCCCAGGTTGTTCGAGCATTTTAGCTCTGAGTAACAGAAGCTCTTCTTGTGGATTTACTACACATCTAGCAGAGAAGTAGATTGTTCTCTTTAAATGGGTGGCACTAATTTTACTTGGTATTTCTTCCAGTGTTCTGAGGAATAGTGAACAATATCCTCAAAATCACACTTCCAGACAGAGAGCCATCTGTGTGGGACATTTGGAAATGAAACTGTGTATCCTAGTGAGTGTGTCTTTTTGCAGACTCTCCTGTTTTGGTACAAGCGAACCTTTCTGTGAGCAAGAAGATGAAAAATCTAAATTGCTGTTCAATGAGCTCTTTTATATTTTCAGCTCTCTAAGCTTCATAGCACAATCAAATGGGAGTGTAGAAATACCACACATTTGTGAATCCAGAAATGAAGACAGCTTTTCAGTTGCTATTGGTTGGTATATAGCCAGGTCATGTAAGGATGCTAAATGGATTATATCTAGTTCTAGTGTTTTTGTATATACTCCTGGTGTCAGCAAATGATTTCCTCTCCCCCCACCGTCTCTAATGATTCTGTTAGTTAAACGTCAAGTTCTGCTGCAACAACTGCAATTGTGCTCTACTCATGGATCCTTTTCATTGATTTATTTTACTGCCAGCAGTTCATCCCACTTTAAGCTTTTTGGATTTAGTTATTGTATCGATGCATTTGCGTAGTACAATGGGCAGATTAACACTATTGAGCACTGCTCCCAAATAAATGCATTACTCTCAATAGTACACTTGAACCTCTTTAATCCAACAATTCTGGGAAACAGAGTATGCTGGATTAAAGATTTTTCTGTGCCAGGGAGGGCACTGCAGGCTCTTGGCATGAGGGATTGGGAATAGGGCAGTTTCCTGCCACTCTGCTCCCGGGGGCACACATGGCTCCATGCTCCCCGCTGCTCCCAGGCACCGCCCCACCACCGTAAAGCAGCTCTGCATGTTGCCGTTCTCCCAGCTGGCAAAGAAGGGGAGTGGCAGTGCACTGAGCCATTTCTTCCTCCACACTATGGATGTTCCCAGAGTAGGGACACCTGGAGTAATGAGGTCTAAGTGTAATAAAACATGGGGGCTACGTCTACGCTGAAGTGCTATTTTGGGATACTGAATGTTCCACGTCTTTTGAGCATGCCTGTTATTTTGAAATATAATGGGCTCGCTATTCCAACATCCCTGTAAACTTCATTCCACGAGGAGTAGGGGAAGTTTTGGAATAGCGGTTTATTTCAAAATAAGTGCTGTGTAGACAGCAGCAAATTTTGAAATAAGCTATTTCGAAATTGACTTGAAATAAGCTATGCAATTTGCGTAGCTCAAATTGTGTAGCTTATTTTGAGCTCCGTGTGCAGTGTAGACACATCCAGGTTGTGCTGGGTCTCAACATTACTTAAGCTCCAAACTGTTTTTACGTCTTTACACTGAAGCCTTATTATAATTTGAACTTCAGTTCTCTGTGCATGATGTCAAACCAATCTGATAGCTTTCTTTGATAGTATAATAAGTCTTGTGGATAAGGGAGAAGCAGTGGACGTAGTATACCTAGACTTTAGTAAGGCATTTGATATGGTCTTGCATGATCTTCTTATCAATAAACTAGGCAAATACAACTTAGATGGGGCTACTATAAGGTGGGTGCATAACTGGCTGTATATCCATTCTCAGAGAGTAGTTATCAATAGTTCACAATCCTGCTGGAAGGGCATAACAAGTGGGATTCCACAGGGGTCTGTTTTGGGACCGATCCTGTTCAATATCTTCATCAACTATTTAGATATTGGCATAGAAAGTACGCTTATTAAGTTTGCAGATGATACCAGTTTGGGAGGGGTTGCAAGTGCTTTGCAGGATAGGATCATAATTCAAAATGATCTGGACAAACTGGAGAAATGAGGTAAATAAGATGATGTTTAGTAAAGACAAATGCAAAGTGCTCTACTTAGGAGGGAACAATTTGATTCACATATACAGAATGGAAGTGACTGTCTAGGAAGGAGTACTGTAGAAAAAGGATGTAGGGATCATAGTGGACCACAAGCTAAATGTGAGTCAACAGTGTGACACATGATCCTGGGACGCATTAACAGGAGTGTTGTGAGCAAGTCACGAGAAGTCATTCTTCTGCTCTACTCTGCACTGATTAGGTCTCAGTTGGAGTATTGTGTCCAGTTCTGGGCACCACATTTCAAGAAAGATGTGGAGAAATTGGAAAAGGTCCAGAGAAGAACAACACGAATGATTAAAGGGTCTAGAGAGTTATGAGGGAAGACTGAAAGAATTGGGCTTGTTTAGTTTAGAAAGGAAAAGATGGAGAGAACGTGATAGTGGTTTTCAAGTGTCTAAAAGGGTTTTACAAGGAGGAGAGAAAATATTGTTTTCCTTGGCCTCTGATGATAGGACAAGAAGCAATGGGCTTAAACTGCAGCAAGGGAGATTTAGGTTGGACATTAGGAAAAACTTCCTAACTGTCAGGGTGGTTAAACACTGGAATAAGTTGCCTAGGGAGGTTGTGGAATCACCATCTCTGGAGATATTTAAGAGCAGGTTGGATAGACATCTATCAGGGATGGTCTAGACAGTTCTGGGTCCTGCTGTGAGGGCAGGAGACTGGACTTGATGACCTCTCGAGGTCCCTTCCAGTTCTAGTGATCTATGATTCTATGATTTCCAAAGTGAAATTCAGGTACTTTGCAGAATACAGGTGCCTGATTCTCATTTATACTATGGTTGCTTTATTCCACTCTGGTGGAGGAATGCAAAGCAGACTTTAGCACATGTCTGCGCTACACTTGGGGGACACGACTGCAGCATGTTTAAGCCATATCCATGCTAGTTTTGATTAGGCTAGCTTGCCAACAAAGAGATGGGTAGCTGCTGAGGCATGGGCTAGTGCAGCGGTTCTCAATTGCTGGTCCATGGACTGTCAGTGGGCCGCGAACTACTGCTTGCCAGGCCGCAGCATGCTGTCAGGCCAGGCCACGCCCCGCAGTCTTGGCCCCATGCAGGTGCGAAAAACAAGGGGCATAGGGAATTGCTGGGGTGGGGGGCGTATCTCATGCCTTGCAGTCCTGGGGAAGGCGCCACCCAACCACAGCACAGGCGGCTCCAGGAGATCTGGAGCAGCAGCCCTATTCAGTCATAGAGCACGTGTGGAACAGGAAGTCTGCCAGTCTTTGCTTCTTAGGGTCCCTTCTAGGCACCTACGCTGAGGTGTCTCTATGGCCCGTACCTGCAGCTTGTGCGAGGAGCTGTGAGGCAAAGGGGCGGGGTGGTGCCTACAGGTGAAGAGTGGAGGATGGGTGAGAGCACCAGCCCCGTCAGCCATCCTGGTGAGCTTGGGCAGCCGCAACAACAAGCTGCTCTTGTGCTTCCCCTTCCAGTGGGGCTCGGAACATCCGGCACCCAGGCTAGAAAGTGACACTGTGGGGCCATGTGCCAGGCGCCATAGTTCTCTCTAAGCTGTGCGCTTGTGCGTGCAAAGGAAATTTCTACCCTGCCCACCTCCTAGGCTAGTGGGCCAAGTACAGTCCAGCCACGGTACATATTTGGGCCCCATGTCCATTGCACCACCTGTCCATTGCTGTGGGGACACTGCAATTTCTAACCAACTGTGCTGGCTTGGGTACACTCACATATGCTGTCCAATTCGCAGCATAGCCACACCTTGAGTGTACAGGAGAATCAGACCTTGAATGTCGTATCTGGCATTCTTCCAGAGAACAGTGTAGAGAGTTAAACATCTTTCTTTTAAGTAACAGATGGGACATCTAGTGTCTAAAAAAAGCAGGGGGAGAGCCTGGAAATGTTTTCATCTACTGGATTTTTTTTAAAGTAGATTAGGAAATGGAGGCTCTTTGAGGAACTGATCAGAGTCAGGATGGTCTCTGGGGAGATCCTAAGAATTGCTGTAATGCTCAGAATCTCATTAGGGATGCGATCCAGTGTGCTTGTTACAGAGGTAGATCAAGGAGAAGGCATGAGCAGAATAGGGAGACAAATACTAAATATGTTATTCCTTACTGTTATCCCTTTTCCCTTCCCTTCCCTTGCACATCTTATGTAAGCTCCTCTGCTCTGCGCTTTACGCTAATATGAAATTTTGTGCCCGTGTCCTGTTAATAGGAAAGGTCCCATTATGATTAGTGGGTAACTAATGAGCAGGGAACACCGATTTGATAGGTGGTGATTGCTGTTACTGCAGGTGAGATCACCTGTGGTATTATTCTGTTGTCAAGTTAGTGACATGGACTAACTGCAGTGCTATAGTAAGTACTTGGTGTGGGAGGAGTAGCCTGCTAGTGCCCCATCCCCTACTGCTACACTGCCATTTTTTTCCAGATGATAATATACAAATTATGCTTTCATTTGCATATCGTCTTCTGATTCTTTTTACTAGATCCCTTATTCCTCAAAAATTGAGTTTTATAGGAGAGCTTGCAAAAGAGGGTTTTTTTTCCCCAACAAATGGCCCTATCTACACGGCACTTTTTATTGGCAAAACCTTTTCCACAAAAAGAATCAGAAGAAGATATGCAAATACGAGCGCGATTTGCATATCCTCTTCCACACAAAAATGGCAGTGTAGCTGTGAGTGCCCAGCATTTGCCAAGGCTGTATGTGGATGTAGGTGTGGAAGTAGGGATGTTGGATGTGCTCCTGCCCCCCCAGTCTTGAAGTGGGTTCCGTCATATACAGGGTTTGCAGTTTGTGCAGTTTGGTTCAATGACTCTCCGCACCTGCACTTTACAAATTGTTTCAGCTCCCTCTCGCCCGATACCTGGACCATTTTTATGGGGCTGGTTTTCTGATCCATTATTCCATCTCTAGCATATACAAACCTAGCTGTTTCCGCTTGGTCCTGTGCTCTGCCTTCTTTTGCTTGTGCTCTTTAGGAAAACTTCTTCATGGAAAGGCATGCATTATCTTCCTTTTGCAGGGTAGCACCATGAATTGTGTGTCCCAGGTAGAACAGTTGAATTCAAGTCAGGTTATAAGATATTAAAAGTATTTAAGAATTACAATGAGAGAAAACAGAAAGTAAGGAGAGCTTTACAAGTTAACTGCAATGCATGCAAACATTTGTAAACTTAGTAGAGTTATCATGATGCTTCATTTTCAATAAGGGAAATAAAAGCATTATTACATGCATTTAGTAATGTTTGCTAAGAGTTAAGATGAGCAGAGATCGCTTGCATAATTGTTCTGTTTGCTTCAAATTGGAGTCTGACTATGGTCTTGGAAGTTTTTTTTTTCCTTTACATTGTTACAAAAATACTGCCCAGTCTCTAAATGAACTATGAGTAATTTCCTAGGCTACATCTATATTGCAGATCTTCCGCAAAAAGTGCTTGTGCACACTGCCATGGACACTCTTGCGCAAGAAAGCTCTGATGGTCATTTACAGAATGACCATCAGAGCACCTCTGCTTTTTCTGATATGGGTTTCTTGTGCAAGAAATCCCTGTTTTCTGTCCACACACACCTTTTTGCACAATAGCTGTTGCGCAAATAAGCTTATTCCTCATAGAAAGATGAATAATTCTTGCACAAAAAGCCCTGTCTTCTGACGATCTACTGTATTTTTTCTTGCACAAAAACGCGCTTTTCGTGTGGATGCTCCGCGAGTTTTTGCGCAAAAACTCTGCAGTATAGATGTAGCTCTAATCTGTGACATGAAAGAGTGGTCAGAATAAGAAGATTCCTGTATACCAGATGGCAAGTACAGCCGCTCCCTGAGTTGCGAACGGTTGAGCTACGACCGTTCGCACTTACGACCAAAGCTCCCATGGAGCAGTCGTAAAAGTGGTCCCCGAGTTACGAACGCGACCCGTGCTTACGAACAGCACGGTCGCGTGTAACTCAATGGGGTCCTAGTTACGGACCAAGTGTTGGTCCGTAACTTGTTCGTAACTCGGAGAGTGGCTGTAGTCCTCTCTTTTCTCTTCTCCTGAACTGCAAATTGTTTGTTCTGCCTGAACAACACTTAACACAGAGGGGCCTTGGGCTGTGGCTTTAGACTCCTAGCCCATAATGCAACTACATTTTCTCAGAGCAAAGATCTTTGCTATCGTGTCCCTCAAAGAATCATTTTGTATACCGTATTTTCCGGCGTATAGGGCGACTGGGTGTATAAGACGACCCCCTATCTTTTTAATTAAAAGATAGGGTTTCATCTTATACCCCAGCGCCCCTCCGCCTCCTTTGCTCCCGGTGTCCCTGGTCTGCTGGAGATGGTCCCCAGCAGACCAGAGGCACCGGGAGCAAAGCCGCCAGGAGCGCCTGGGCTGCCCCCCCCCCCCGCCGGAGCCCCTCCGCGGCTTTGAAAGCCTCGGGGGAAGCCGGCGGGGGGGGCATCCCAGGCGCGCATGGGCTGCCCCCCCGCCGGCTTCCCCCGAGGCTTTCAAAGCCGCGGAGGGGCTCCGGCGGGGGCGCAGCCCATGCGCGCCTGGGGTGCCCCCCCGCCAGCTTCCCCGGAGGCTTTCAAAGCCGCGGAGGGGCTCCGGCGGGGGGGCAGCCCATGCGCGCCTGGGATGCCCCCCCGCCGGCTTCCCCCGAGGCTTTCAAAGCCGCGGAGGGGCTCCGGTGGCGGGGCATCCGGCGTACAAGACGACCCCCGATTTTTGGGGGATGTTTTTTAACATCAGAGGTCGTCTTGTACGCCGGAATATACGGTAATTATTTTTGGAATTCTAGGTTTCCTGGTCTTAATTTATTGAGTTCATATTTAAAAGAAATGTAGGTTCAGCATCTCTCAACTGTGAATTGCCATTTCTACAAATATGCCTTCAAGAACTTGAGTTGAAAACTGTGAGATAGGTACCTATAATGCACCAGAATTGTTTAAAATGTAATGGGTTTGAAATGGGTTTGTTTGAAATGCAAGTTGCAAAGGTGCAATTCTGTAGTGCAGAGAAGATGAAAGAGCGCAGCCCAGGTGAAACAGCAATCTTTCCTTTTCTGTGAGAAGTTTAAAAATATTTTATTAGCCAAATATACAGTTAAAATACATATCTCTAAGGAATAGACAGAGATTAGTCACATCAGGGATAGTAAAGTAAAACACTAGTGCATGGCAATGAAATCTAAACTATTTTTTATCACTTGAGAACATATAAAGCAACATCAAATACATTAGGGCTGTGTCTACATTGGCATCCCTTTCCGGAAAAGGGATGCTAATGAGACACATTGCAATTGCAAATCTGCGGGGGATTTACATATCCCCCGCGGCATTTGCATTTACATGGCTGCTGCTTTTTTCCGGCTTGGGGATAAGCCGGAGAAAAGCGCCAGTCTAGACGTGATTCTCCGGAAAATAAACCCTTTTCCGGAGGATCTCTTATTCCTACTTTCAAGTAGGAATAAGAGATCCTCCGGAAAAGGGTTTATTTTCCGGAGAATCATGTCTAGTCTGGTGCTTTTCTCTGGCTTATCTGCAAGCCGGAAAAAAGCGGCAGCCATGTAAATGCAAATGCCGCGGGAGATATTTAAATCCCCCGCAGATTTGCAATTGTGATGTGTCTCATTAGCATCCCTTTTCCGGAAAGGGATGCCAATGTAGACACAGCCTAGAAGTCTAAATGATGCTGTCATGATTATGAGGGTTAGCCAGCAGCCTGGGGATTAAGGGGTTAACTATACCTAGCCAGGTGGAGTGACCAATAGGAATGTAGGTGGGATTTTTCAAACTGGGACAAAGGAATTTGGGTTTCTCTCTTTTCTCCCTTTTGTCTCTCTGAGAGAGCTCTCTGCAGCTACAGAGAGGGACAAGCATGTCTCTCTCTCTCCAAGACACAATTCTTCATTTTCTGTAAGTAGGGTAAAGTTTAGGTAGTCTCGTTAGGTTTTATTGTTTTAGGGATTGGGTATGGGATCTGAGATCTGGCACTGCTTACAAGATGTTTTGGCTTTTCTTTGCAACTAAGTTCTAGGCCCATGGAGTTTCTCCATGAGTATATTTTGTTACCTCCCTATCTAGTCATTATGTTGCAACAGGAATATTGTTGTAATAATAAAAAGTTCTTTCTTTTCTTTTATTAACCTGGCAGTGGTTAATAGTGTGTCCTGATTTTTATTTTAGGGGTGAGATTTCCCAAATGATCTTTCCCCTGGTTTCTTTAGCAACATTTGGGTGGTGGCAGCGGAAGTTTTATTCCCAAGATCTAGGGTTTTAAGATCTTGGGGGGAAGTTTTATGCCAAAGCCTGGTAGATAAGGCTTTGGGGTACACTTGCTGGCCCCCACTTCTGCATTTATCATGCCAGAGTGGGGAAGGAGCCATGACAGATGCAGACAAATGTGGGTAGCTTTGTGCCGTGTTCCAAATATTTACATACAAGAACTGGTTTCTCTATCCCCAGAAGAGAATGATTGATTGTTTTAGAACACAAGCCCTCTGCTAATATGGTAACATGGTCCAGTGCAGCAATGTTAATACAAAAGTGGAAGAGTCATAGGGTATGTCTACGCATCAAAGTTAATTTGAAATAACAGCCATTATTTCAAATTAACTTTCCTACACAGGCAAACCGCTATTTCAAAATAAAATCGAAATAGCGGGGCACTTATTTCAAATTTGGTAAACCTCATTCTACGAGGAATAACGCTAAATTTGAAATAGCTAATTCGAAATAAGCACTGTGTAGACGCTTATTCCAAAATAGGGAGCCTCCTGCCCTTCCCTGTTTCCCCTGGTGGCCACTCTGGGACAAACCAAGAAAACTCTTCTCCTCTCCCCCAGGCCCAGAGCCCTTAAAGGGGTAGACTCTGGCCACACAGTATGCCTGAGCCAGGCCTGCCAGCAGTCGCTGTTCCTCACCCAGTGGCCAGAGAATCATAGAATCATAGAACCATAGAGCTCGACGAGACCTCAGATGGTCATCAAGTCCAGCCCCCTGCTCTAGGCAGGACTCATCCCAACTAAATCAACCTGGCGAGGGCTTTGTCAAGCCAAGACTTAAACACCTGAATGAGCCGGGCAGCCAGTGCCAGCCAGCTGTCCCCTGCCCAGTCCCCCAGCTCCCAGGAGCCAGCCAGGTGCCGGAGACGGCAGGCGCCCTCCTGGACTAGTGCAGAGATCATGGACCTCACTGAGGTTTGGGAGGAGGCCTCCAATGTCCATTATCTCCGCACTAGATGGAGGAACGCCACCATCTACGGATGCATAGCTGGCACCATGGCCACCAAAGGCCACATGCACACACAAGAACAGGTGCACATGAATTCCAAGGAGCTGCGGCAGGCGTACGCCAGGGCCACTCAGGGCAGCTCCTCAGGAGGGGCAGACACCTGCCCCTATTTCGACGCCCTGGACCGCATCATGGGGGGTGGGACGGTTCATGCCATCCCAGGGGGCAGCGATCTGGGACCAGAGGGCCCTGAACAGGGCTCAGAGGAGGAGCCGCTACGGAGGGCCGGACCCCCGAGCTGTCCTAACAGCAGAGTCACCAGGATTGTCCAGGGAGGCCACACTGTGTAAGTGCCATCCCGGGGGAATGATGGGGAGGGAGACCAGGGACCGCGTGCGTGGGCCTTGCTTACCATGGATCACGCAGCAACCTGTGCATGTGCAAGCACGTGCCATGCCACTCCTGGGCAGGTGGCTCCAGCTGTGTGACACACAGGGGCCGTGGCCTTATAGCCATACGCCTTTGTGAAGAGACCTGACATGCTCCTGACCCCGGGGCAGGACACAGCAGGACACCCTCCCTTCACAAGCCCCCTCTACACAGAGGCAGGGGACATCTCCCCCCCACCTCGGCCGCACTATATACAGCAGAGGAGCATGGGTGCAGTTTCGGGACAGCTCCCACTCCCGGGGATAGCTGGACATTCCGACCATGGCCTCTGTGCAAGCACAGCAGCTCTGACGGTGCAGGGCATGGTCATCTTCACCTCGCAGAGAACTGAACACTTCTCTTCTTTCTCCACAGCTGCACCAGCTGCGTGTGCAGGGTGCACCACCCCGCCTGAGACATCCTCCTGCACCCAAGCAGGTCTACCGCGATGCTGCAGGGGTACTGAGACCAGCACATGGGGGCCCTGCGAGCCCTGCACCGCACCATGGAGCAGTGGGTACAAGATGAACTGGAGTTCCAGTGGGAGCTGCTTGCCGAGAGTCATGCCATCTGTGCCCATCTGCAGACCTTGGTGCAGAGCGTGCTGCCTCATGCTGTTCTAGCACCTGCTGCCTCCCCAGCTCCCACTCCTCCTCCCGCCCACCTCTCCCTCCTCAACTTCCACACCTTCCTCTCCATCCCCCCGGGGATGCCAAGGCTCCTGCACACACCGTGCTGGGAGACAGTTGCCCCGGCGAGACCCTGAGTCCTGAGCTTCCCCTCTCCCTTTCCCTTGCTTCCCCCTTTTAGCTCCCTCTTCCCAGTTTTCCCCCTCCGCTCTCACCTCTTCTCTCCTCCCCTCTCCTGCCTCCTTTCCCCCGTCTCCCCAGAGTTTCATACCCCTCCAGTTTTGTTAAATAAACAGAGTTTATATTTTTGAAAATACGTGTATTTTATTTGACATCAAGAAGGGGGGCTAGGGAAGGGTAAGTGGAAGGACGTGAGGGAGGAATGAGGCACAAGCCCCCAGTGGGGCAGACCAGGGAGGCTCTTAGTGATCCTCAGGGTAGAAGCTCTCCCATAGGGCCTCCTAGATACTGACAGCCCCCTGATGGACCTCCTGGATGGCAGCCTGCAGAAAGTGCAGCCAGGCTCACAGCAACGTGTCCAAGAGAAGCACCAGAGTGCCCAGGAGCAGCTCTGGCTCCATGTTGCAGAGTGCTGTGGTATCCCGAGTGAGGGCAACCAGAGCATACAGAGACAAAATGCTTTGCTGTCCCTCATCAAGGTAGATAAGCAAGCAGGGAAACCTGAGAACTGGATGTCCAGGGGGGGTCCCTTTATGTACAGACCTCAGATAGCCTCAGGCAGCAGCCCCACACAGTAAGTCCTGATCTGGTGCCCAGCTGGAACTGGTTCTGGCCAGCCTTAAATGTGATGCAGAGTCCACTCAGTGTGGACACGCTATTTTGAAATAACAAAATGGTATTTTGAAATGCATTTTGTGTGTAGACGCGTTATTTCGAAATAAGGGTATGTTTACACTACAGCACTAATTCGAACTAACTTAATTCGAACTAAGCTAATTCGAATGAGTGCATCTAGACTTAAAAACTAATTTGAATTAGCGCATCCACACTGATTGGACGCTGGGTTGCATTTAAGGACAGCTGAAACCAGTTCTAGCAGGGCATCAGGTCAGTAGTTGCTTTGTGTGGCTGCTGTCTGAGGCTATCTGAGGCTCGTGCTTAAAGGGACCCACCTGGACAGCTGGTTCTCAGCTTTTCCGCATGCTTGCCTACCACACTGAGGGACAGCAAAGCGTTTTTCTCTCCGCCTGTCTGTGTCGGTGCTTCCCATTGGGGATGCCACTGCAGTTGGCACCATGGAGCCAGAGATCACCCTGGGCATGCTGATCTAGTTTTTGGACTTGTCGCGAGAATCACAGGTCCGATAATGAATACCTAAGGGGGGAAGGACAGAACCAGGTGGACAGTTTTATCAAATAAAAAATATTTATTTATGACAGTGGTGAATTTATAGTATTTATTCTAAGATTTTAATAGACCGTGTTAATAATGAATTTACAGTATTTATTATATTTATTCTATGGTTTCTAGTAAAACGTGTCATAGATATAGGGATGGGAATGGCAAGGGGAATAGTCTCTAATCTTAAAATATCCAGCTACAGTAATAAAATAACAGTGATAACTACAAACTCTTATGTACTACCCACAAACAACTACAACACTAAGCTTATACAACAAGAAAAAATCAAATCATACATACCAACTTACACAGCACACGGAACATTTCACAGCTATCGGTTCGGTTGCAAAGGCCTTGGTTACACCTGAGAGTCGGGGGAGGTGTCTGGTCGGTTGATCAGGCCGGCAGCGCTTTGAAGTATACGAGAAGGCACACACGCGGTGGTACGTGTGTTGCGAAGACCTCCTAGAGCAAACTGTGCCATGGGTATTTATCCCAAATCTGCACATCGCTTTCCCGCGCTTGCATATTACCATATATGGCCCAATGGTCACCAAGTGGGGGGTCTGTGTCCCAGAGGTTGGGCCGAAACTGTGCAGGTTTCATGCGACCAGGTAAGCCCCGCAGTTCTCACGCCAAGGCGACGGGTGGGAGAGTCTGAGGCTATTTTCCCCTTTTCACACCTTTCCTTTTTCTAAAGGCAATGGTATGCAGGAAGGGTGCGGCCGGTTTCTCTCAAGGAGTACTGCAGAACAAGAGCGGCCTGGCCAAACTTTTTTACTGGGGGGGGGGGGGCAGTTTCTTTTCTCTGACAGGACTTGCTGCTGCAAGCTTGCCAGCAATGGGTGAAGGCTGCCTTGCACCATCAGCCCTCTGCGTCTCCCCCTGGCCTCCCTGGGGGTCATGGAGGAGCGGCAGCAGTGCCCGGACGCCAGTGTGCCCTGCCTCATCTGGCGTCTGGACACCAGCAGAGACTGGTGGGACCGCATCATCCTGGAGTACTGGGGAGACCAACAGTGGACCCAGAACTTCAGGATGAAGAAGGACACCTTCCTGGAGCTCTGCAAGTGGCTCGCTCTTGCTCTGCAGCAACGGGACACTCGCATGAGGCCCGCCATCCCCCTCCAGAAGCGTGTGGCCATCGCCCTGTTGAAGCTCTCCACGTCGCACAGCTACCGATCCATCGGAAACCAGTTTGGCATGGGGAGGTCCACCGTTGGAGCAGTGCTCATGCAGGTACGGTACCCACCGGCCACTGGGCCAGGGAGGAGGAAAGCTGCAAGGAGAGGATGGGCCATCCCAGGGAAAAAGGGGGGGGAGGAGGAGGTGAAAGTGCCCCACACCGGAGGGTTCAGTCTGTTGCAGCTGTACTACATGCCGCCCGTGGGGGTTGCTTCTGGGAGTGGGGTGCGGGGCAGTGCCAGGGAACGAACACTCCCAGCCACCCGGGCGCCCCAGTGATTCACAATTTGCTGTGTCTCTCTGCAGGTGGTCAAGGCCATCAACCGGGTGCTGCTCCGCAGGGTGGTCTACCTTGCCGACCCGGACACGGTCATCCGGGGGTTCAGCGCCCTCGGCTTCCCCAACTGCCGGGGGGCCATCGACAGGACGCACATCCCCATCCGTGCCCCGGAACACCAGGCCTCCCAGTATATCAACCGCAAGGGGTACATTTCCCCAGAGCCCAAGTACCTCCTCAGCCATTGTATAAGGGCCTCAGTCGGGCAGCCATCAGCCTGCAGCCCCCCTGACTCTGCTTAGCACTGCTCTGTCCATGGCACTGTCTCTACAGGATAGCCAGTTCTCTTCCCTTGATCTCCAGTGAGAGACTGCCTCTGCTCTGCTCAGCTCAGTCGTCCTGATATGGGCCACCCTGGCCCTCATTGTCTGTTGTAATAAACATTGGCTGTTCTTTTTCCTAATGGCTGTCTCCATAAGCTGTCTTCCAAGCACTTCCATAAGCACCATAAGCACTCTCCCCAAGGCCCCTTTAATCCTTCTGCCGCTGTGGGGCAAGACTATCGATCTGAAGGCCTGACAAATACCCTGCCCGCAATGCCTGTGCCTTGTGCGTACCTGCAGTCCTTCTGCTCTTTAATTCCAAGCTTTGATGGCGAGGAGAGAATTTAAAATGTTAACATTTAAATCACCATTGGACATCTGAGTTTCCCACCATCAGGTAAGGGCTAGAGACTTTTTTAAAAAGGAAATTAGCTCCTGGAGAACAGGATGGCATCCTAAAGAAAAGTGCTGGGTTGCTAATATAGCACAACCTGCCCCAGTTTGAAGGCTTGGTGTCGTGATCTAATCCATTCGCATAATGGTCAAGGAGAACATTACCGTCAAAGCTTTAGAAATGCAGGTGTAAACCCTTTTTGCTCCCTGGTGGTACTACACTACAGCGCTAATTTCAACTAACTTAGTTCGAATTAGTTAATTCGAACTAAGCTAATTCGAACTAACGCATCTAGAACTAAAAACTAGTTCGAATTAGCGTTTTGCTAATTCGAACTAGCGCATCCACACTGATTGGACGCAGGGGCGCATTTAAGGGCGGCTGAAACCGGTTCTGGCAGGGCATCAGGTCAGTAGTTGCTTTGTGTGGCTGCTGTCTGAGGCTATCTGAGGCTCGAGCTTGAAGGGACCCCCCTGGACAGCCGGTTCTCAGCTTTTCCTGCTTGCTTGCCAACCTCGCCGAGGGACAGCAAAGCGTCGGTCTCTGCGCCCGTGTGTGTCGGTGCTTCCCTTCGGGGCCGCCGCCGCAAGTGGCAACATGGAGCCAGAGCTCGCCCTGCACCTTCTGGTGCACTTTCTGGACTTGCTGCTGCAAGCCTGCCAGCAATGGCTCGAGGCTGCCTGGCACCTCCTGGTGTACGTCAGCCCCCTGCCTCTCCACCTGGCCACCCTGGGGGCCATGGAGGAGCCGCGGCGGTGCCCCGGCATCGGCGTGCCCCGCTGCATCTGGCGTCTGGACACCAGCAGCGACTGGTGGGACCGCATCGTCCTGGAGCGCTGGGAAGACCGACAGTGGACCCAGAACTTGAGGATGAAGAAGGACACCTTTCTGGAGCTCTGCGAGTGGCTCGCCCCTGCTCTGCGCAGAAGGGACACTCGCATGAGGCCCGCCATCCCCCTCCAAAAACGGGTGGCCATCGCCCTCTGGAAGCTCTCCACGCCGGACAGCTACCGATCCATCGGGAACCAGTTCGACGTGGGGAGATCTACCGTCGGAGCGGTGCTCATGCAGGTATGGCACTCACCGGCCACTGCGCCGGGGGATGAAGGGGGCTGCAAGGAGGGGATGGGCCGCCCCAGGGACAAAGGGGGGGAGGGAGGAGGCGAAAGCGCTCTGCACCGGAGGGGTCGGTCTGTCCCGGCCGTACTACACGCCACCAGGGGGGTTGCTTCCGGGAGTGGGGCGCGGGGCACTGCCAGGGCACGAATGCTCCCAGCCACCCGGGCGCCCCGCTGATTGGCGCTTTGCTGTGTCTCTCTCCGCAGGTGGTCAAGGCCATCAACCGGGTGCTGCTCCGCAGGGTGGTCCGCCTCGCCGACCCGGACGCCGTCATCCGGGGATTCGGCGCCCTCGGCTTCCCCACCTGCGGGGGGGCCATCGACGGGATGCACATCCCCATCCGTGCCCCGGAACACCAGGCGTCCCGTTACGTGAACCGCAGGGGGTACTTCTCCATCCTCCTGCAGGCCGTGTGTGACCACCGGGGCCAGTTCACGGACATTAATGTGGGCTGGTCCGGCAAAGCACACGAATCCCGGGTGTACTGCAACTCCTCCGTGTTCCAGTGGCTGTAGGACGGGACCTTCTTCCCTGACCGCCACATCAGGATTGGGGACGTGGACATGACCGTGTGCCTGGTGGGGGATGCCGCGGCTGATGAAGCCCTGCACGGGGCACCTCAATCCCTCCCGCCAGGGCTTCAATGCCAGGCTGACCAGGGCCTGCATCATGGTGGAGGGGGCCTTTGGGTGACTGAAAGCCCGCTTTCGATGCCTCCTCATCCGTCTGGACCTGGCCGAGCACAACATCTCTCCCGTGGTGGCAGCATGTTGTGTGCTCCACAATTTATGTGAGAGAAAGGGGGAGGCTTTCCTGCCAGCCTGTATGACTGAGGCTGAGTGCATGGCTGGCCACTACGGTCAGCCCCGCACCGCCGCCGTCCGGAAAGCCCAGCGGGGGGCTGTCCGGATCCGGGAAGCCCTGCGGGAGAGCTTCCTGGTGGAGGAGGAGGACTGACCTCTCCCTTGCATGCCCCACTGGGGCCTTCTTCCACCCTTTCCCCTCCCTACCTACTGTCAAATAAAGACACCTGTTTTTCAAACAAAAACGTCTTTTTATTTAACATAAGTGGGGTGGGGGGAGGGAGGAAGGAGGGTGGGAGAGGGGAGAGGGAAACCTGGGTGACGAGGGAGCTGGAAGGGGAGGGAAGGGAGGAAGGGAAAGCAAAGCTCAGGGGTGGGAGTCCGGCTGCCTCTCCTGTCTTGCAACACTGCGGGTCCGGGGGTGTCAGTGGGGAATGGTTGTGGAGGGTGGGGCAGGAGGGACAGGGGGGTGTGGAAGAAGCAGGAGCGGGAGCAGGAGCGGGAGCAGGGGGATCAGGAGGGGAGCAGGGGGAGCAGGAGCAGGGGGAACAGGAGGAATTGGGAAGCGGTCAAGCAGGCTCTGGAGGTAGCCTCGCAGGGCACGGCCCTGCTCCTCCAGTGCCTCCAAGCTCCTCCGGCGCAGCCTCAGGTCCTTCTGGACCCAGTCTTCCTGGATGCGGAGCTGTTGCTCCAGGAACCGGAGGTGCCGCCGCTGGTACTCCTCCTGGTTCCTGGCTCTCCTGCTGGCCTGGGCGCGGGCGGCTGCTGCAGGCGGGGTGGTGCGCCCTGCAGGCCCAGGTGCTGCAGCTGTGGTGAAACAAGACCAGCGGTCAATTACCCCAGGGGCCCAGGTGTGTGAAACCCAGCTACCCTCTGCAAGGCCAGGGCCCCTGCAGGATCCCCAGCTGCTGCTCCGTGGTGGGCAAGGCCCAGGCGCACGGTCCCTGGGCTCCCTCTCGCCCCAGCCCCCTGTACACATAAGGGGAGCACGATGGTACTCACATGTGGACGCCTCCCCGGCCTCGGACGACACAGGCGAGTGGCTCTGTGGGATGCCTCGGGGGTCCTGGGTCCTGGGCAGGCTGCCGGCAGGCTCCTGGCTCTCAGAGCCCTCCTCCTCCTCCTCCTTCTCTGGGAGCGGTCCCTCTGCCCCGGGGTCTATCATGTCCCGGGGGGCAGGGACGGCATGAGCCCCCAGGAGGCGGTCCAGAGCCTGGAAGTGGGGGCACGCCTCTGGGTCGGCCCCTGGCAGGCAGGCCCGGGAGTAGGACTGCCGCAGGTCCTTGATTTTCCAGCGCACCTGCTCCCGCTGCGCTGGTGGCCCCTGGCGGCCAGGCTGGCAGCCATGCAGCCGTAGACTGCCGCGTTCCTGTGGCTAGTGTGGAGATCGTAGACATTGGAGGCTTCCCCCAAAACCTCGATGAGGTCCACGATCTCCGCACTAGACCACGCGGGCGCCCGCCTCTTACGGCCCCGGGCAGGGTCCTGGGAGCCGCCAGGCTGGTCCCGGGAAGAGGGGGAGGGCTGGGGGGCATCGGGTGGCTGGCTCATGGGGTGTCAGCTGCAGGGTGTGCTGGCACGGGTGCTGGCAGCCTTGCAACTGGCACAAACTGTGTAGCCAGCCCGTGGCCCTTTAAGGGCTCCGGGGCCGGGAGGGGGGCAGTAGAGTTTCCCTGGTGTTGGCCAGAGTGGCCACCAGGGAAACCTGGGAAGCCTTAGCCTCCCACTAGTTCGAATTAAGGGTCTACACAGCCCTTAATTCGAACTAGTAAGTTTGAACTAGGCTCAATCCTCGTGGAATGAGGATTACCTAGTTCGAACTAAGCACTCCGTTAGTTCGAATTAAATTCGAACTAACGGAGCGCTAGTGTAGCGCCTATGAAAGTTAGTTCGAACTAACATCCGTTAGTTCGAACTAACTTTGTAGTGTAGACATACCCTGGGTTACTCAGGTAAGGACAGCATTTCTATCATAGCTTTTTTTGGTATTCTACCCGCATCAGAGGACAATCAAATGCTCCTGTATATATTGCACATTGGGGGTGCACAGTTCCCTTCTTGTATTAGTTTGCAATGTCTGTGATACTGTATTGTAAACAATTACTCATCCATGGGACCTGAAATAATTGATTAATTAGGATGAAAAATGCCAACAAATTGGACAAATTGACTAATTAAGTGTCCGATTGCCTGCACTGAGGGATACTGGGTGAAGCTGAAGAAGGGAAGAGTTGTGTTTGATTCAAATATGCTCTTAAGCACCTCAGACTGAGAAGAGAATACTGAAGGTTTATTTGGGCCTTTCCTTGAAGTCATGTGTTAGAGTGAAGGGTAGCTTAGCCTCAGTCAGAAGCATGCTGGTTCGATTCCTCCTTCCTGCTTCTTTAGTAGTGCTGCTGGTTGCCTTTTCCAGCCTGTTCTTGTGCACATTTAGTAGATGGTAGAATTAAAAACTCACCCCTTTTCTGGGGCTTGGCTTTATTAATTCAAAATTAAAATTAAGATAACAAGTTTCAATCTCAGCATTCTTCTCCTGGCTTGGATGCTTCCACAATCCTTCTAAATTGCTCAGCTCATATTCTAGATCCTCTGTCTTCAGAGAGTCACTTCCACCTCCTCCATATCCAAGTGGGATAACAAGTCACCTGCTTTAGCCAATCAGTGGAATTCACTTAACTCTTTCTCAGTAGACCAACACTTGCTAGTAGCGTGAGGCGTTTCAAGTGAACACTGCCCACCTGATACAGGATCTTTTTCCTGCTTGTTCCTGGGAGGATTAGTTTGGTGTAGTGCACAGGGATTTAGTCACACATCTCCAATTAATTTTAATGGATTTTCCTGACTAAATCCCTGCACAGCATCAGATCCCTAACTGTGTCTGATAAAGAGCAGCCCAGAATGTTTGTCACTGAGCTTAAGAAGAAAATAGCCTGTGTTTAATGCAAAATCCATGTCCTGTTTTCCCAAGAAGCACAAAAGATTTAATGTCTTCTTTTTGTCCCCTCCTCTTCTCTTTATGCCCATTGTTAGATCCATCTTTGTACCTATTAGACAAAGCCCTTTAAAATGAGGTAACCACTTAAATTCCATTGTACGGATCAGATAGTGAACAAGGAACAGTGTTTCATTTAGGGTTTGATAACTAGGCACAAATTTGGGATTTTTGTGCTGCCTTCATTCATAACTTAGAGAAAAAGATACTACTTAGTTGGAATTATTAGTCACATTTGTAATTCTGTAGCCATAAAAATATGCTACCAAGGAGTTTTTTAATTGTCACTTACTGTGTGCTTGTCTTTTCCCCTGTTGGGTCAGAAGTATAATGCTCACATTTGTTCCCTTACATCCATTTTGTTAATTTCCCATTATTAAACCTAATCTAGAGTCCATTAAAGTCAGTTGCAAGATTCCCATTGACTTTGGTGGACTTTGGATCAGTTATTTTGTGAGGAAGAAAGCCTGATAGTTAAGACCCACAACTGAGTCAGGACACCTGGGTTCTAGTCCCTATTCTGCTGAAGACTTCTGTGTTGTAGCTACAGCTACAGATGCGATGTAGCCACAACTGAGTGGGGCAGCTTGGGCACAGTCATAAGAATGGCCCAAAGGTTAATCTAACCTACTATCCTGTCTTCTGACAGTGGCCAATTCCAGGTGCTCCAGAGGGAGTGAACAGAACAGGTAATCGCCAACTAATCCATACCCTGTCACCCATTCCAAGCTTCTTGACAAACAGAGGCAAGGGACACCATTCCTGCCCATTCGGGTAATAGCCATTGATGGACTCCATCTCCATGAATGTATCTAGTTCTTTTTTGAACCCTATTAAAGTCCTGACTTCCACAACATCCTCTGGCAAAGAGTTCTACAGGTTGACTATGTGCTGTGTGAAGCCTTTTCTGGCTTTGGGTGAGTCACGTTTTTAGTTCTTGACTCAGCTTCCTTATCTGCATGATAGGAATAGTGCTACTGTATCAACCTCATGGATACGTAGGGAAAATAAGTTAAAGTTGTTCAGATCTATTGATGGAGTTTGCGTCTTTGTTGTTAAGTCTTGTTAGATATGTTCACGCCGTTGATATTACAGAATTGTTCCTGGGCTATTTTTGTGTATATAGAATATTCATGAAGAAGAATTGAGCTTTTAAAGACAACAAATTACCACATATTTGCAAAGAAATACAAGAGGGAAAATACACCATAATTGGGTAGGAATAATCTTGAGTCTAGCCCGCTAGTTGTTGGGAATCCATTGTGGTGCTTGTACCCATAAAGCTGTTGGCTGATGTGAATGTGCAGCTATATATTAGAGTGTGTCAGTCTGCCAGTCTGTTTGTTCAAGAACTCCTCCTAAATGGTAGGAGATAGGGCCACCAAATTTCGTAGGCAGCTTCCTCTTCTCCTAACTTAAAGCAAGGTTGGGGTTTGGTGGTGCCAGGAGAACTGGAAGCCCCAGAAAAAGGCTGTTTTCCATAATGTGCAATGGGAGGGGCTGCTGTTTAGAGGGACAAAATATAAGAGTGGCCACTGCGGGTAGTGAGCCCACAGGGGAAAACTATATGACAGATTGGCCACTGGGGACATCAAGGGAGTAGCCAGCAGGGCTGGGGGCTGGTACCAGATGGGCTGCAGGCCTGGAGGAAGAGAGAACTAGTTTAACTAGTTTAAACTCAGTTTAATAAAGAACTGTTGAAAATCTCAGCGATTACTTGGTCACACATGTGGGCTCTGCAGTATAAAGCTTTATACTAAAGAGCCTGCAGTGAAGCCCCCCGGGAGCAGGGCTCCCCAGTCCCTGACAACCCAGTTCCTGGGAAGGTAGCTTCGCTGTGTTCAACTGACACCATTAACCAATAAGAATCTGCTTATTAGCTAAATGGTTGGTTGTTTACACTCAGACATCCCTAGAGAGAACAGGGCCCCTCGCAGCTGGGGGAGTTGTGAGGAGAGAAATAGGCCCCTGGTGACCAGGGAGGGGTTTGGAGGGGAGAGAAAAGTCCCTCCCACCCTAAGCCCCTCACCCCCCCAACCCTCACACTTGGACCACCCTATCCCTAGTAGGGATGTTAGATAGCATGTAATTGAATAGTCATGTAACTGCATCAATGACTATTTGATAGTCCCTGGAGGTGGGGTCGGCAGGCAGGAACCAGACTGCAAGGAGAGCTGGTCTCCATGCAGACCAGCTCCTGCTTGCTGTCCCATGCTGCTGCTGCCTCTGTATCAAAGGCAACAGCAGCAGCGCCTGTCCATGAAGGGTCCAAGCTCCCTGCGGACAGAGTTTGCTCCACAGCAGCAGCCCCCATCTGCAGGGGGGAGCTCAGACCCCCTATGGACAGGGGCAGCTACTGCAGACAGAGGCTGCTTTGTAGCAGCCTCCCCTGCCCCTTCCATGCTGCTGCCTCTGGCTCCCCACAAGCACCAGTTCCTGCCCTCTCCCCTCCCAGCTGCCTCTGATACAGACTTATCAGTTAATCGTGTAGTCATCTGCATGTTGGTATCCCTAGTCCTCAGCCTCCTGCACTCCCTCCCCCATCCTCATGGCCCTGTCATGAATCCTGTCACACCCCCCAGCTGCCAGTCCCTTGCCTTGAAGGACCCACACAATGCATAGTAAGTCTGCTTTATAAACTGTCTCTCTGGAAGAGAACCGCTCGCGCTCTCTCATGTGTGTGTTAGTGCAGTGCTTTCACACCCACGGTCTGTTTGAGCTGCACTCCAGAAGCTGTTAAAATCATAGATAAATGATCAGTCTGTGAACACCCTCACTGTCTTCTTTGCCATCATGAATGTTTCCTGCTTAGAAGATGACAATTGATGGAATTTAGTTAGCTGCCCACACACCCACTGAAATGTTTGCTACATACTTAAACTTTTAATTGGCTTCACTTCTGCTCCCCGTTGCCTTTCTCTCTCTTGCTATTCTTTGGTGACACACCACCAGGGTAGAATACTGTCCAGTGAAACATTTCTGGTGTGAACATGACTTTTCCACGGTCAAGAGAATATGAGATCAGGCATGGGAGAATCTTAAGAATTTAGATGTTCTTCTGATGTATATTCCAGCTATCCAAGCCTTTTGCATCTTAAAGTTGGACTCAGTCCCATTGAACAAGTTTTCATGTGAGATTTCTAGCATTCCCACAGTGAAGTATGGCAGGAAATGTGAGAGGGGGTGGGGGTTTTCTGGCAATTCAGATGTGCTGAGGTTGGTGCAGGGAGTTGGCTGATCATTTCAATAACCAATTCTCCAAGGTCCTTAAATGTGCGACCGTTCTGGGAGAAACAGGGTTTTTAATTAACTACCTCATTTCTACATAAATTAGAGGTAATAATAAATTGAAAAAATACAAAATGAAAATGGCTACGTAGGAAAGAGCACTGCAGAAAAGGATCTGGAGGTTTTAGGTAACCACAACCTAAATATGAGGCAACACTGTAACACAGGTGCAAATAAAGTGAACATCATTTTTCTAGGATGTATTAGTAGGATTGTGTAACCAAGACATGAGAAATAATTCTTCGACTGAACTCAGCACTGCTAAGGCTCAGCAGGAGTACTGTGTCTAGTTCTGGGAACCATACTTCAGGAAAGATGTGGACAAATTGGAGAAAATCCAGAGGAGAGTAACAAAAATGATTAATAGTGTAGAAAAGTGTTTCCCAAATGGGTTCCCCGGGGTTCTGTGAAGTGAAAATAAGGGTTCCACAAGAAAATTCCATTGCAATAACATTTTATGATTTTAAAAATAATAATATTTAAGCATTTATAAATTTTATTGAAAACAATTTTAATTTGTGTTGGTCTTATGACCTTGTTTAGCATTTGTTTATTATTATTTTGACTTATTTGTGGTCTACTTTTTGAGCTCCATATACAAGGCTATGTCTAGACTACATGGCTCCGTCAACGGAACCATGTAAAATAGCTTATTGGTATAGTCAAAGAAGTGGGGATTTAAATAAACCCCGCTTCAATAAAATAAAAATGGCCGCTGTGCTGTGCTGAAGATCAGCTGATCCGGCACAGCGCAGCAGTCTAGACATGGTGCGGTCGACAAGGGAAGCCTTTGTCGACCACTCCGGTATGCCTCGTACCAGAGCGGTCAACAAAGGCTTCCCGTTGACGGAGCCATGTAGTCTAGACATAGCCAAAGACTGTTATTAGGGGTTCTGCAAAATTCTTTCAAGTTTAAAAAGGTTCCATGGCCAAATAAAATTGGGAAATACTGGTGTGGAGAACATGACCAAGGAGGGAAGATTGAAAAAAGTTTGTTT
Source organism: Pelodiscus sinensis (assembly GCF_049634645.1). Lineage (NCBI taxonomy): Eukaryota > Metazoa > Chordata > Testudines > Trionychidae > Pelodiscus > Pelodiscus sinensis. The sequence continues at coordinate 46,103,829 of NC_134719.1, forward strand.
AATTAGGCAAAGAGAAGATTGAAGACAAGACTGACATAACAGTCTTCAAGTACATGAAAGGTTGTTACAAAGAGGAGGTGATAAATGGTTTGCTTTATCCACTGAGGACAGGAGTAGAAACAATGGGCTTAAATTGCAGGACAAGAGATTTAGGTTAGACATTAGGAAAAACTTCCTGTCAGTGTAATTAAACACTGTAAAAATTACTAAGGGAGATTGTGAAGTTCCTATTTTTGGAGGTTTTTAAGAACTGGTTTGACAAACACCTATCAGAAATGATCTAAATACTATTTATTCCTGTCTCTGTGCAGGCAACTGGACTAGATGACATCTCCAGGTCCTGGCCATTCCTTCATTTTCCCTGAGTGATGTAAGTTTCACTGCCAAAAGCACCAACATGGACAGTGCTATGTAGCAGGAGATTCTCTTCTCATCAGTGTAGCTACCGCTACTCATTAGGGGTGGATAAATTATACTGGTGGAAGAATTCTCTCCCACCGACAGAGTAGCTAGACAGAAAACCGTACAGTAGTGCAGCTGCAGCAGCATAGCTGTGCTGCTGTACAGTCTGTAGCATAGATATGGCCTAAGTCATCAGCACAATGTTTTCCCCCGTGCAATGAGCAAAAGTTTCCCTCCAGATTTAAACACCAATTTTTTGGCACAAGAAATTCTGCATCAGAAACTACCATGGTAACTCCGCTACACAAGGGATTGACTCATACCCAACTTTGGACAGAGTTTAGACGTTCCCTCCTAATATTCTTATGTTAGTAAAGTACCTTGAGTTTCAAAACACTTAAAACATGACAAATTAAAATGCTCTTTATGTAGGCACCATTCCACCCATCCTTGAATCACAGCTGTCTTTGGAGAGAAGCAACAATTATTTTGACAAATGGTACAAAAAATAGTTCAGAGCAGAATAGGAATCCTACCTTATACAAGTTATAGTTCCCAAGGAGCTGTAAGTAGAAAAATTGTAATTAATAATATTTTAGATGAAATTTGACCAGGACATCACTTTGTTATAAAAAAAAATGGCATTAGATATGTGCTTTGCAGAGGGAGTTAATTAAGCAGTTAAAGGCTAATTATCTTATAATTTGTGGACACAAGTTAATATGTAATGTCTAAAATTTTGTTTTTCTGGTGAGATAGGGATGGGAACAGAAAAGAACAATTACTCTTGATTTTATTGTAACCCTTCTGCCGGGTAGGCCTGGCAGTAACCAGGGCTGGGTTCAATATCTTGGGGTCAATCTCACAAAGAACTGGCTCGAGCCCCCACCCAGTAATCTGGGACATTCACGCACCCTTGGGCACCTCTGAGAGGCAATGCTTCCCCACTCACAAGCACTGAGTCTGAGTGTAGGAAAGAAACATTTAATGAAACAGAGAGAGAATTCATACGGCATTAACTTGGGGAAAACACAGAGTTCATAACCCAAACATGAGCCAAGCCCCCACTCCAGCCAAGAATTGCCCGAAGTCCAAAGAGTCCAACACCCCAAAAGTCTCTGTCCCTGGTCCATGCCACCCAGAGTCCCAAAGTTCACCCGCAGGGTTTCACCTCCCAACCTGGGTAGAAATGGGGGTGGGGGGATAGATAGGGGGCACCTTATACGAAACTCCGCCATGCTCCACCAGCTGTCTTGTCCCACGCCTCTGGACGCTCTGCTGGGCACCTGCCGCCGTTCCTCGTCTGCTGCCGCCACTGGTCGCCGCTTCTCACCAGCCACCACTCCACACCATGCTGCTGGTCACCGCTCCTCGCCTGCCGCCGCTCCATGCCACGCCACTGGTGGCTGCTCCTCGCCTGCCGCCGCTCCACGCCACGCCACTGGTGGCCACTCCTCGCCTGATGCCACTTCACGCCACGCCGCTGGTCACCGCCACTTCACTGGCTGCAATAGGTCTGGCTCTCAGCCAATCCAGTGATTTCAATGCTTTAGCCACCAGCTGGGCTGCCAAATGAATCCAGCTTTCACTGGACTAGCAAAAGAAAAGACTCCTTAGGGAGTCTGCATTAGGTCTGTCCTTAAAACAAAGGGGGAAAGGTGCAGGCTGGGCCAGTCTTATAGCTCACACCTGGCAGGTGTGAAGCAGGCCGACTCAAATCCTTAAACCCTTCCCCCTCCCCCCCCCCTACTCTGTTCACTCAACTCTGGAAGGAGGGAGGCTTGTTCTTCCAAGACCTCTTACCATGATGGTGGTGTCTCTCCTGCAAGCACTGGTGGCATGTTTTACAGTTCCCACATTTAGGGGTAGCATGATTAGTTACACCACAACAGTCTCAAATTATATACAATTCGCCACATTCCATTCCAACACTGACCTTTCATCAGCCCTGGCTGAATGGGATTTTTACATAGCCACACCTCGGATTCTCTTCTGAGCAGTATTTACATGTCAATAGTTAACAGTTAATTACCTTGCAGAGCTAAACAACTGTAGTGGGCACACCCACCCCTCCTTTTAGCTGGCTGACAGCAAGCAGCAGTTCAGCCCCTGCTTACATTATTAACAGTTGATTCTGCGATTTGAATGGAATCATGTTGTTAGCAAAAACATTTTGTTGTGAAAATCCATATTCAGGGAAGGAACTGTCCAGGGGACAGAGTCTCTCAGACCAAAGAGCTTAGCGGCAGCCAATGACTGACTTTGAACTAAGCAAGTGCATAATGCAACAACCCCCACACCTTAAATATAACCAATTTATTTTTTCCTTTAGATTATTAAAACTTAACAGGTTAAAATGAGCTTTAAAAAAATAATCGAGGGGAAAAGGAAAGAGACCAATTTTTCTCCCTGTGAAAGGTTTTGGTAAAAACTTCCTTGACTTGCCCCATGAACGGCATGTATAGCTCTCACTCAACTCTGAGCATCAGGAGCTTGGGAAAAGAGATGGCCCTCCCTTTGGTCTCTGAAGGATGAGATCAGACTTGGGCTGTAAAATGCTCCTCTGTAGAACTGCACATGGGGAGCGCCCACAATGTACTGCCTAAGAGAGAAAGTTTTATTTCTATCCCCTGATGAGGTAACTACAAAATTAGGGCCCAGTTTTGGATTCATCAGAATTCATGGTAAACCTTCTATTGACGTCAGTGGGACCATGATTGGGCCCCTAACACGGAGCTATTTTTATAGTCAAGTGCAGTGAGTGCTCTCAGAGTGATGTCTCTATAGAAATGAATAATGGCTGTGGCTTTCTCATTCTTGTACAGTCATGTCTAGGTTGAAATATAGGTGGTGTTTTAAAATGTGACGGCTAACAGGACAGGACATGTTTTGCTAAAAACATGCTGGCTGAACATGGTCAGCCCTCCTTTTTCTAAATGTGTCCTACTGGTCTACATGATAATTATTTATTTGTATACAAGCCCTGTTTTAAATCTTGTTAGTTTAAAATGTTAGGGAACATGTTTTAAAGCAACATGATACCATTTCCTAGTACGAACAAGGCCAAAAGGAAAGTGAGGGGCTGTGTTTTCTGACCCCTCCCACGTTGTCATTGGAGCACTGTTCTCCTGCCGAGAGACAACCAGGAAGTGGGCCAGGGGATGAAAACACAAAATTGTATTTCCAGGAAAGCACTTTTCTTTCTCTTGGATAAAGCTAACAATTCAGATTTTAAGGAATCTAATTTTCTGCAAAGAAGATTCCTTTGGGATGAGGTAGGCTAGTTACACCAGCTGGCTGATTTCCGTTGATGTCATAGTGGAAGTGGATCTTGAGAAGGGTAGTGGTCTAACGGGTAGTGCAGAGATAGATTTCCACACATGGAAGTGGGAGCATTTATGGGAGAAACAGCCTTGAGCACCTATTTGCCTGATATTGTTAGTAAAAAATTACATGGTGGAAATCTGAACTTCCAGACTTCCTCAGTTTGTGTCACAAATACATGATTCAGATATGGGTTGTTTCATTATTTAATATATATAGATCATATGTATTCCTTAATGAACAAAGGACTGTAGAGTAATCAGGTTCAAAAGGCAGGATAAATCCTCAAGATAGTAAAAAACAACAAATAGTCTAGTAGCACCTTAAAGACTAACAAAACATGTAGAAGGTATCATGAGCTTTCGTGGGCACAACCCACTTCTTCTGATGAAGCTCAAGATAGTGTATTTCAAAGCGGTTAATAAATTACTGCAGAATCCCAACATAAAAAGTAAGATCTTGTACTCCATGTCTTTTAATAAAGTGATGGCTTATACATTTAAGGAAAGCTTGTAAGTGATGACTAAACAGGAGCAATGAAGAGGTAGAATATTCCTTCCAATAAGTTTGAGCCATTTTGGAGAGAGGATGAGCCAGAAAATCAAGATACTTTTCGAAACTTCAGAAGAAAAAAATATTCAGACAATATAATTTTAAAATTCTTTGTCTGGCTTGTTCCAACTTTCCAAAACTCCTACTGTGGAGTGAGAAACGGCATGAAAAATTTCAGTGATGGGGATTGTTTTCTTGTGTGTTTGTGGGACGGAAGTTAGGTTGGCAGGCTTATAATGGGAAGCCAGTTTCCATCTTAAATATGGAGTGGCTGCTACACACTCTTTCTCTTTCAGTGGCTCATCTTTTACTTTCCCAAAACTATTCCTGCTAGTGACTGCACCGGTTGTTCATCTGTGTGGGACAAAGATCAGGGGACTTTGGCTAAGATGTGTTAATGCAATTTACTTTCTTGATCATGCCCAGAGCATCTTTGCTCACTCCTGGATTATAAACCCATATAGCTAGGAGGGAACATTGAATGATAGCTTCATTGTGAAATAAAAATAAACCCTCTTCTTAGGTGAGATGATGTCAAGGTTTCTTTCAATTAAAATCAAATCCATGTTTCTTTCTGTGCCAAGATGTACAACTTCTTTGCATAACAGAGGGCTCCTTTGTTGAAGTATAGTCAAAGCCTTTTAAATGATGTGAGATTTAAAAACACATCATGTTGAATTTTTGTATTTAAATCACCACATTTTTATAACTGGGTCATCTACCCATAACCCATCATGTTCTTTATTCCTAAGTGATGTGATTTTAATCTAGATATTTGTACATAGTTTTAATCCCTTGTAATATGATTCTTTCTGCCTCAGAGAAATAAAACCCATTAAACATTTGTTGATTCATATGAAAATATAGTATAATCTGCTAATGTGATTAGACTGTATTTCATCTGGTAATGGTGCATAGTGGTTGCTTTGGCTTCGTACTCTTTATTTTAATAAGTAGAAAAATTGTATTATTAATTTATCCTTTAGTATCTTTCCTTTGACAGACCTCCAACCTCCTTGGCAGCATTTTCAGTAACAGATTAACTAAATCCAGGCGTTAATTTGCATATGCAAATTATATGTGCAATTATTTTTTTTTGTAGTCACAGCAGATGAAGGTGAAAATTCAACTGCCTTCAAGTTTTTGCCAAAATGTAAATCTGTCCCATTGCATTTGGTGAGCAAATGCATGTCTGCAGCTACTGAGGTCCAGAGGGGAGTCGGAAAACTAGGGTAACAAAGAAATGAAGACCAGGAGTTTAACAGGGTTCAAAAAAGAACTAGATAAATTCATGGAGGTTAGGCCCATCAATACTTATTAGCCAGAATGGGTAGAATGGTGTCCCTCACCTCTGTCAGGTGCTGGAAATGGATGACAGGAGAGGGATCACGTGAAGATTCTCTGTTCTGTTCACTCCTTCTGGGGCACCTGGCATTGGCCACTGTTGGGAGACAGGGTACTGGGCTGGATGGACCTTTGGTCTGACCCAGTACGGCCATTCTTAAGAAATACAGGACATGATCAGCTCTTTCTGTGATTCTGGTAAATATGTGTTCCACTTACAAATCCCCCCTGACTCTGTTAGTCCATTTGGTTCTTCATTCATTCATGTGAAATTAGAACAGCAGCAACTGCTTGGTGGCTTTTGTGCAGAAGTCAGACTCTGGATCTATGGAGAGATCTGTCTTCAGCCACAGAGAACACTCCAAAAGCAGTGTTAAGCTGCTCGAAGGGAACTAGTTTGGCAGCTTGTTTGTCTTGCTGCAAATGTGATCCTCTCACAAGACCCCTGCAAGGGCTTTGAGAGGTTTAACGACAGTTGCCATTCACAGTTACTTCAAAGAGAGGCTGATGCAAGGGCTGAATGAATTTGGGATCTGTGTTTTGGTCATATGATTTCCTCAACCGGGAATTTTGCTACTCGTCAGGACCTACCTCGGTGAGCTGTGTGTCCCTGTCATCATTCTGCCTGCTCTGGAAGAAGTATGACTAATAGTCGTTGCCATCCCTCATGGGATCCATTTCCAGGAGACCATGAAGTCCCAGCTCTGTGAACACTGTGCAAATTTCACCCTTCATGTAAATTGGTGGCATGTCATTCACTTCAACAAAGCTTCTCCCATTAACATGACAACAGACATGTGGCCCTTGGCATGGCTTGGCTGCAAGCAAATGGCCCAGTGATAGCCACCACCCACAGACAGGTGACGATATTCGAGTACAATGGATATTGTAGCATTAGGGTTGTCCAGAAGAACGAGGCAAGATCAAATTGTCTAAAATCATCCAACAAAATTAAAATGTTACCAAAGTCCTCACCAGCACCTTACTCCCCTTCCAGCCATCTGAGTCCCTCCCTCAAAGCACGCACACCTGCAAGAGGAAAAGCCTATTACAATATACACATATAAGGAGAGAAGGAGGTAGGAGGGATACCTACACTTGGGCCATCACTGAGGTGTGCACCTAGGACACTTGAGCTGAAGTAGTAACTCTACTGGCTCATAATAGGAGTAGGATTTATCCTATATGTGAACCAGGCACTACAGTGGAACAGAAAACATACCCTCCTCGTGTAGAATACACATGAAGTTAGTTAACTGGCTGAGTACAGTAGGGGCTGCTGAGAAGGGAGCAATTGGTAAATTCTTTCATATATTGAAATCTTTCAAAAATGTTGGGTCATATTCACCTTGTCCCCTAACCCTTTTACCTATTCCCATGCCTTATCTCTTGCTGCTGCTTTCTTATTTTTAAGATGGTTCTTGGCAAGCTAGGATGTTTTCTCCCTCTTTAGGCATTTTGATGTTTCAGTCATTCTTGGGTGACAGTACTGCTGCCAGTGGCAGACCCAGCAAAATAAGTGAGCTGACTGGGACCATCAGTAATCCATTTTACCTCCTGAATCTGGAAGGACAGTCTGGACTCAGTCCTGCAAAAAAACCCTAGTATTCACTCCCAAGTATGTAGGATTTGGCTTTGCGTGTGCTGAACTTGCCACGTTCTCCACGGACCAGGATGCATATACGAATGAGCCATTTTAAAAAATAACGGAGATGAAAATGTCATTACACAATTTATGAGTGATACTTAAACTGCAGGTAATTCTGATGGCCCAAAGTTGCAAGAGCAATCATAAAGGCAGAGCTGTTACAGGGCTTGGCTGTTCATGTCAAATGGGTTAACAGCACAAGGCTACAAGAGTTTTGCTTGCAGTTGCCAAATCTTGTTTTTTAAAGTTGCTGGAAATCCAAGAAAATATTTGTATGTGGGTCTTTTCAGACTGTGGCTTAGGACTGCATTATCATCCGCACGCCCCTGGCATGCTTTAAGGGACAGTTGTTGAATCCCATAAGAATAGGAACATTTTAAATGGCCAAAAGGCATGTCAGAAAATATATATTTTTCACTTTATAATGGAATAATTTGTCTAAGATTTTGACATAAATGTAGAAAATATTTTTACCAGGTTATATTGCCAACGCAAGAAAAATAGGTCTATAAGTGGATTTTGTACCATAGAAATAAAAAAAGAAGAAAAAATACTGTTTAGATCCAGTCATTTTACTTCAACATAAAATTGTCACAAGGAGAGAAGGGAATGCATGCAAGGCACTGTGAAAAGTTCAGTCCTCTGCTTAGCTCATTAATTACGGTAGCAGTGTGGTTTAGCGGTTTGAGCATGAAACTGTGAGCCAAGATTCCTAGATACCATTCCTGGTTACTCCAAAAGCTCCTGTGTGTGACCAATATTGTCAGTTCTCTTTGTCTCAGTTTGTCCCTCTGTTAAATAATACATGAAAGAAATAGGAGTTTTGGGAGGGTGAACTAATACTGGTAAACCGCTTTCAGATTTTTGGATAAAAGATGCTGAAAGGGTGCTTAGTGCTATAACAGACAACAAACTACCATTTACATGTTTTGTTAGTCTTTAAAGTGCTACCAGACTATTTGTTGTTTTTTAAGTTTTTCCTTTTACAGACTTAACTCGACTTCCCCTCTGAAACTTACAAAACCTATGTTGTAACAGGAGGACTATGGACCCAACTTTAATCTGACCAAGCTCATTTAGTGCTAAGTCTGGTAGAGGAAGTGCTGTGAGTTCATACTTCGCTATTACTGGAATCTTTTCTTGGGTTTGAATTAGGAATTGTTCTCTGCTTCCCTGCAGAAATAATAGAGGGGCTGGCTGGCAGAACCGGTGTGTCTCAGGGGAACCACTGGAGGACAGGGTCGTGAATGTGGAGATCTTGGATCTACATAGTGACTCCTGGCCCTCTTCAAACCCTTTCTGTGCATGGTTCTTATCTCAGGACTGGACCATTAAAACAGAAATAGGTATTTACTTGTTCAGACATAGTCACTCTCCTACAGGTAAACTGTTCTTGTTTACCAAATATTCATTGGTTTCCTGTGGCCTCTTTAATAGTCTCATTTCTATTAGCGGTAGGCTGTGGACTTCCCAGCTCCTCCTTTTGAATGTCCTGGTAGAACACAGAGTAGACTGCCTCTCTGCACAGTAAGGCTACATCTAGATTGCAGGCTTCTTGCACAAGAAGCTTTTTGCGGAAGAGATCTTCTGCAAAAGCTTCTTGCACAAGAGAGCATCCACACTGCAAAAGCGCATCAGAATAGCGATGTGCTTTTGAGCAAGAGAGCGCCCAGACTGTATGGACGCTCTCTCGAAAGAAAGAGCTGATAGCTATCCCCAGAATGGCCACCAGGGCACCTGTGCTTTTTTCGATGGGGGTTTTTTTGCACAAAAAGAGGCAGTTCCCTGTCCACATATACCTTTTTGTGCAAGAGCTCTTGTGCAAAAAGGAGTTATTCCTTGTAGAAAGAGGAGTAACTATCGTGCAAAAACCGCTCTCTTCTTTTTATTTTTTTGTGCAAACATGCGCTTCAGGTGTGGATGCTGCATAAGTTTTTGCAGAAAAACGTCTGTTTTTCCGCAAAAATTCTGTAGTGTAGACATAGCCTTATAGTCTTGGGTATACTGCTATAGCAGTAGAGGTTTTCCTCCAAGGACAATCTTTCAACAAGCATGTAAAAGATCAGCTACACAAAAAAATATAGTGCTTACTTTCACCAATCAGTATTGAAAATATAGAAATGTGGAACTCTAACTCCAAAATTCTCCAGGGACTATTGCTAAACCCTTTAGAGGTACAATAGCAGTTTCCCCTGAAACAAACAACCTTCCCCACCCCCAAAAAACCCAGAATTTTAAGGGAAAATAAGCCTTGGGCAAAACTAAGCACAGCCTCAGCATTCATTATACACTTGAAGGCACTCATTCCTGTAGCTGCAGGTAAGCTGAATACACCAGCGTGACACTCATTCACGAGCATTTCCATTATATATTGCACGATTAAAAAGAGGCTGATAATTGCAGGGAATCTTCAAATACTTCAAACTTAATATCTGTGAGCCTACTGCAATTATGGGAGCTAAAACTGGTTTTATAGCTAGATACTCTGGTAACAAAGGTTATTGGAAGGATTTTTAGCAGAACCAACCACCAATTTAATTTACCTGACCACAGAACACACATATTGGGGGGAGGAGAGGGGGAGTGAGATACACATAGGGGAGATTTTCATGTGTTAGAAAATGTATGGATAAAAGATATGGATTTAAGTCTTCAAGTAAGACTCCCTGTTAGAATTAAAATCTTGAGTACGCTGTATCTGAAGTTTTGAGGGTTTTATTATTTGCTTTAGAAATAATGATGCTGATAATATGATAAAACTGGGGGGAAGGGACATGGAGAAATACTACTGTCAATGCAAAGCTGTTGTCAAAGGAGAAAAACACTTTGGATCAAGAAACATGAATTATACATATTGTCAGTAAACACAAACTAAATTATCATTCTTAGCATAAGAAACATTAAAATATATAGAGCTGTTTTTAGAGGCTAAATTAAAAATAAATTGTAAAGATCAGAACATCAAACATTAAAATATATGAGGACAGAAACTCAATCAATAAATAATCTTATGTCCCAGTTATGTTCTAAAGCTATATATTTACCAAAAAAATCTAAAAGAGAGTTCATTCATATTTGGAAATAATTGCATTTGAAAGTAAACCTTTCTCTGAATTATCCTAATGACATTCTGACCAGATTTTGCCCACTCCTCTTTTTTAATTCCTTACATAATCATTTCAGCCACTTCTGAAGTGAAATAATAGTTTATGACAAGAAGGTTATTGGGCCAGAGTCTCTGTTGGTGTAACGCACTGACTTCAGTGCACTTCTATCAGGAGAGAATTTGTCCTCTCCTTATTGCAACTGGCAGTGGAACTGTTGAGAAACAAGACACAATTACCCAAACTGGAGTGTGGTGAAGGTGCCCAAGATAAAGTCATAATCTTGTAAGTACCACTATGACTGGAAATGCCTCAGAGCCTAGATGATAAAAAGCTGTTCTTTTCCCACCAGCACACTGGAGGCATTAGTTCTATGACAAACTCTGGGAAGACTGGGATTTGCTTTCTGAAGCACTTCAGGTTTCTTTCTTTTGCTATGATTTTAGGCTTTCTAGCCACGTGCTGACCAGTCCCACCTAAGCTCCAGTCCTACGAACACACGTGTAACTTACTTTACTCAGTGAGTACAGTTTTGCACCTGCTAAAGTATTTTTAGGATCTGGCCCTTAGCCTATGACCAAATCGCAAGTTGAGATTTGTACTAGATAAATGAAATACAAGCACCCATCTATCTCTGCTTGGTGATACAGGAGTCCAGTATTTTGATTTCAGTTTGGTTTTCTATCAGAGTATTCAGTTGTACCAATATTTTATATTTTGAAATATGAACTTCTCCTGTAATTGAAAACTTGTAACCTGTGAGTCAGCAGGCCCTTTTACAATTCTTTGTCCAGCTAACTCATAAAATCATAGAATCATAGAATAATAGGACTGGAAGGGACCTCGAGAGGTCATCGAGTCCAGCCCCCCGCCCTCAAGGCAGGACCAAGCTCCACCTACACCATCCCTGACAGATGTCTATCTAACCTGTTCTTAAATATCTCCAGAGAGGGAGATTCCACCACCTCCCTTGGCAATTTATTCCAATATTTGACCACCCTGACAGTTAGGAATTTTTTCCTAATGTCCAATCTAAACCTCCCCTGCTGCACTTTAAGCCCATTACTCCTTGTCCTGTCCTCAGAAACCAAGAGGAACAAATTTTCTCCTTCCTCCTTGTGACACCCTTTTAGATATTTGAAAACCGCTATCATGTCCCCCCTTAATCTTCTTTTTTCCAAACTAAACAAGCCCAGTTCATGAAGCCTGGCTTCATAGGTCATGTTCTCTAAACCTTTAATCATTCTTGTCGCTCTTCTCTGTACCCTTTCCAATTTCTCCACATCTTTCTTGAAATGTGGCACCCAGAACTGGACACAGTACTCCAGCTGAGGCCTAACTAGTGCAGAGTAGAGCGGCAGAATGACTTCACGAGTTTTGCTTACAACACACCTGTTGATACAACCTAAAATCATATTTGCTTTTTTTGCAACAGCATCACACTGTTGACTCATATTCAACTTGTGGTCCACTATGACCCCTAGATCCCTTTCCGCCATGCTCCTTCCTAGACAGTCGCTTCCCATCTTGTATGTATGGAACTGATTGTTCCTTCCTAAGTGGAGCACTTTGCATTTCTCTTTATTAAACCTCATCCTGTTTACCTCTGACCATTTCTCTAACTTGCTAAGGTCATTTTGAATTATGTCCCTCTCCTCCAAAGAAGTCGCAACCCCACCCAGTTTGGTATCATCTGCAAACTTAATAAGCGTACTCTCTATCCCAATATCTACATCATTGATGAAGATATTGAACAGTACGGGTCCCAAAACAGACCCTTGAGGAACTCCACTTGTTATCCCTTTCCAGCAGGATTTAGAACCGTTAACAACAACTCTCTGACTACGGTTATCCAGCCAATTATGCACCCACCTTATCGTGGCCCTATCCAAGTTATATTTGCCTAGTTTATCAATAAGAATATCATGCGAGACCGTATCAAATGCCTTACTAAAGTCTAGGTATATGACATCCACCGCTTCTCCCTTATCCACAAGGCTCGTTATCTTATCAAACTCACTTTGTATTAGTGTGTTTTTGTGTGGAGTGGTTAACTACAAAAATTTCATGTTCATGTTCCTGACTCATGTACATTTTTGGTTTTATTCTTTTGACGCAACATAATATTAAAATCAAAGAAGACAAAAAGCTTCAAGAAAAAATACTTTGTGTCACCCTCTTGGAAAAGATCTTAGAGAAAGTTTTATTATAAAGAGTTTGTAATAAGGACTTTAAAGTACTGATAATTTAGCACATCTAAACATTGCAGATAGTAATCCTGAGGTGGGGCTCTAGGGGTGATGAATCAATATATATCGATATAAGGCCACAGAAAGTTCAGTACAAGGAGCATAGATAGAATGGCATACAAGGAAAATACACTTTTGTCTCATCATTATACTACAGAGGTACACAGTCCACATTTGCCCTGCTGGCCACTTCCCTTGGTGGTTTGGCTGCCCCTAGTGGGCACTTGCAATACAGCACTCTCCTGCAGGCTCACTGTCCCCAGTGGCCACTCTCATAGCTCATCCTTCTGAACAACACCCCTGCCCTTTGCAAGTTATGGAAATCAGTCCTTTTCCCAGGGCTTCCAGTTGTCCTGGCACAACCAAACCCTGACTTTGCTTTAAGTTAGGAGATGAGGAAGCTGCCTACCAAATAGGGTGGCCCTTGCTCTTGCCGTTTAGGAGGAGTTCTTGAACAAATGGACTTGCAGACTGACATGTTCTAAAATATATATGAGACTATGTTTCATTATATAATATCCCTGAAACTTGTCAGTATGGGAGGCACAAAGTGTGAAATATGATGAAGAGCATTGATGGATGAAAAGTTGGGAGGGGCAAACCAAGTTGAGGTGGACAGCTGCCCTTAACCCATAATGCCCCTGCTCAAGTGGATGTCTGTTTGTTCTAAGGTACTTTTTGTTTGTAACTCTTTCTTGAAAGTTTAAAAATAAAATGTATTTCTTTACTATTCTTCAGTGGTGCGGGAACATTTTTAAAAGTGGGGCCACTGACACCCCCATATCCCTGTACTTTCCCTCCTCCCTTCAGCTGAGGCCAGGAGCAAAGCCCTGGCATGTGGGCCCAGCAGCCAGGACCCACGGCACGGAGCTAGGAGCTGAGCCCTCAGGGCGTGAGGCCAAAGCAGAGCCTGCTCGGTATGCAGGGCTGACAGCAGAGCTCCAAGCACATGGGACAGGGGACAGGATCTTGGATGTAGAGTCAGCAGAAGAGTCCCCAGAGTGCAGGGTGGCAGCTGGGTCCATGGCCATGGGACCGGAAACCAGGAGATGCTGCAGTACCCCTCGTATCCCTCGTTATCATGTCTACTCTAGCTTTGTTGTCTTTCATTTGAAAATCATGGTACCTCCAGCTTCTGATGCTCCACAGGAACTCACATCCCTAAAGTGGCCACTATCTGGTAATGACCCACCACCCTGAGTTGTCAATGGGGATTGAACCTGGGACCTTTAGCATCAAATGTATAGCTTGCCACTCCCACCAGTTAAAATTGCACAGAACACTGCTTGCTTACACTGCTCTGCAAACTCTTGTGTGTGGCCACTCAATAGGCTAACTTTAAAAACTTACTCTAGTGGGGGGATATGATAGAGGTCTATAAAATCATGAGTGGTGTGGAGAGGGCTGATAAAGAAAAGTTATTTATTAGTTCCCATAATAGAAGAACTAGAGGACACCAAATGAAATTAATGGGTAGCAGGTTTAAAACTAATAAAAGAAAGTTCTTCTTCACACAGTGTGTAGTCAACCTGTGGAACTCCTTGCCAGAGGATGCTGTGAAGGCTAGGACTATAATAGAGTTTAAAGAGAAGCTGGATAAATTCATGGAGGTTAGGTCCATAAAAGGCTATTAGCCAGGGGATAAAATGGTGTCCTTGGCCTCTGTTTGTCAGAGGCTGGAGAGGGATTGCAGGAGACAAATCGCTTGATCATTGTCTTCGGTCCACCCTCTCTGGGGCACCTGGTGCTGGCCACTGTTGGTAGACAGGATACTGGGCTAGATGGACCTTTGGTCCGACCCAGTACGGCCATTCTTATGTTCTTAGTGATGGTCCCAGATGTGCAGGACTCTGAAGCCATGACCAACCTGTTGCATTAATACGTGCAAAATGATACTAAGTATAACAATAAGCTAGAGTCATTCAGCTTGTTGAAAGGATGGTCTTGCCCAGTAGGGGGAGGGGGAGATCAGCCTGAGAAAAGTAAGACAAAGGCTTTCTCTTGAGAGATCTGGTGGCCCTTACATCCATGTTGTAACTTCCCTCTCAAGGGACTGGAGATGGGAAAGCCATTACAGCATGGAAAATGATGACATAGGCAGGAGTACTATGGAAAAGGATTTAGAAGTTATAGTGGAGCACAAGCTAAAACGAGTGAACAGTGTGACACTGTTTCAAAAAAGCAGACATCATTCTGGGATGCATTGATAGGAGTGTTGTAAGCAAGACAACAGAAGACATTCTTCTGCTCTACTCTGAACTGATTAGGCCTCAACTGAAGTCCTGTATCCATTTCTGGGTGCCACATTTCAGGAAAGATGTGGACAAATTGGAGAGGGTCCAGAAAAGAGCAATAAAAATTATTAAAGGTTTAGAAAAAATAACCTATGAGGAAAGGTTGAAAGAACTGGATTTGTTTAGTCTGGGGGAAAAAAGACTGAGAAGGGACATGGCTGTTACAAGGAGGAGGAAGAAAAAATATTTTCTTTTACCTTTGAGGATAGGACAAGAAGCAAAGGGCTTAAATTGCAGCAAGGGAGGTTGAGGTTGGACATTAGGAAAAGCTTCCTAATTGTCAGGGTGGTTAAACACCGGAATAAATTGCCTGGGGAGATTGTGGAATCTCCATCACTGGAGATTTTTAAGAACAGGTTAAACAAACACCTCTTTGGGTTGGTTCAGTTGGTGCTTGGTCCTGCCATGAGTTCAGGGGAGTTCAGGCTAGTTTACCTCTCAAGGTTCCTTCCAGTTCTTTGAGTCTGATTAATCATCACCACAAAGGGAAAGCCTCATGATTTCTGCTAAGGAGAGAATTTACTCTGTTGAGTTATCTTATTGCTCTTTCAAAGTCAAATGCATCATTTTGTTCCCTGCTCCAGATACTGGTTCTTTTTTAGAATTTGAGAATTACAACCAATGTAATGCATGGAGATGACCTTTCCCCAAACTGGATATTTTATATCTATCAAAGCCATAAATACATTGTATGTGCCTAATGTGGCCCTGCATAATTCTAAGAAAGGATAGCATACGCCAGTCTCTGTGGCTGCACCCATTGGTGCATACTTACCTTTTGGGAAGCAGAGATTCTCCAAAAGCCCAGACACCCCACTTTGAAGATTCTGTAGTCCTGCACATACCTATTCCCTGACTGCCCAGCCAAAAAGATGTATGTGCAGGCTTTTGAATATATGACCTGAAGTTCAGGTCTCACTGTGTCCTAAATGGCAAGGTTATTAGAAAATATTCTGCAGTAGTTAGCAAAACTTTCCTATTTCCAAGACAAGCTAGGACTATTCCCACAAGGTGCAACTTGGGTTTTCTTCGCATAAGGGCCAGTGATTTATGGATACGATGTTGAGTATGTATATGGGAAGGGTCTTTGAGAATACTCAGGGTGAAATCCTGCCTTGATTGAAGACAATGGCAAGACTTCAGTGAGGCCAGGATCTCACACTAAATGGTTAACCAGTGCTTTTTTTGTTTAAAAAGAAAAAAAAAAGTGCCAGTACTAGGGCAAAATTGTTGAGCAAAAAAAAAACCCCCCACTGATTATAACTAACAGTAAGCACTGTGTCCAACCATATTTAACCTTGGAGTGGTTGAGTGCTGGTGCCTGAGGAGATTAATTCCAATTTGTTAAGTCAAATTTGAAATGTTCCTGGTAGTTGGTGTCCTCAGTGATAAACTTTTCCTCCAGGGAGTGTTACATATACCAGCTGCACGTTTTCCCCTACTATCAATGAGGAAGCAGATGCAAAAATATATTTTTCCCTGGCTGATGTTAAGAACAAATGGTCCATCAGCCAAGGAAACACTGAAAGAGAAGCGGTCCAAAGATTTTTGTTAACACACTGTGAACATGACGCTCTAAAAATGGTGCAGAAACCTCCTCACATCGTTTTATTGTATCAAGGGAAGGGGGGGATTTAGAACAAGTAAGCCTAAATCCTTTTTAAAGATTCATAGAAGATTTACTTCTGGCTTTAAAGTTCTTTGCATGCCTGTGGAGGTGGAAAGAAGAAGAAAAACATTTAGAAGTTTTGGGGTACCTCCTTGTCAGCATTGCACCCTGGTGCTACATAGCAGTCACTCCTTATTTTTCATTGCCAGAGACCTATCTCTCTGCTGGACAGGTTGGCTCAATACAGAACCCCTAGCCACCCTATTGAGCCCAAATTGACTATGCTAAATCTTTGTGAATTAGACAAAATACTGACAATACTGACATCATTCAGTATAGCTGGCTAACTGGCATATTTATAGCCACCTTTTTGTAGTTATAGTTGTTTAGAAATATGATTAAGAAATGGAGATTGGAACATTTCTTGCCAAAAGCAGAGGCAACTGAAACAGATGAAGTGATTCTGTAGGCCAATTTATTCAAGTCAGAGAAGGAAAGAAATAGAAGGGGGAAAGAATTTAAAAGCCAGTTCAGCAAATATAGAAATAAAAAGGATTAGTAAATTCATAGGACATTGAGAAAGCTGAATCTAAAAAGGTCAGCCCATTAGTTTGTGGTGGGGAAAAATAATTCAGAACTTGCCAGAAAAGAGAGCATGCTCCCCAGATGTAAATACTGTTTTATTAAAGATCATGGTCCAGAACTACAAGGCCTGCTGGATCTAGAGAACAGACTAGATGCCAACAAAGTCAGTCACTGTAGTTGCGCACTAGAAAACTGGGCAAGAATAAAGACCTTTTAATCCAAATGGCATGGCTGCAGTCCTGGGCTCTGAAAGAGACCCAAAGAAGAGTCTGATTATTATTTTCTCTGAAGAATACACTGTCTGGTAATGCATAGGGAACACATTTATTCATTAGGGTATTTAGAATAAGGAATATGCACTGGCCTAAATTTGCTGTCTCTCCATTGGGAAGCCATCCACAAAATGCATCTGAGGCCATATAGTGCAGCATTGAATAGGTATGTTACCCGGAGAGCTGAGGTAAACAATTGCTGTGCTGTGGGCTATGCAATTTAATTAAAGCCTAAGGCGCCCTCCCACAGAAGCCAGATTCAGCCTGGTATCCTATATCTAATCACCAGGGAAACAACTTAGAAATCACTAATCCAACAAGTATTTAGGGCCAAACCATGTATTTTAAAAGGTAAAGATCAAACATCAGCAAACAACATACAACTTAGCAACAGTCCCACCCTAACCCTAGAAAAGAAGATAGAATAGTCCACACACATAAGGGAATACATTACATTCAAAGCGGCGATTGATGCTAGATGTCCGTGACCTACAACCTTGCGGCTAATGGGAAGCCTTAAGGGAGGACAAACGGAGCAATCCCTCAATGGATGTTTCTCGTCTCCTACAAGTTGATGCTTGGTGGGGCACCGGATCCTGTCTGAGTATCCCATAAGTGAGACAGTGTTACAAGTCCCAAAGTCTTAGAGGGAGCGGAAAAGGCTTCCCTTATTCCCAATAGAGTCACTAGCAATGGGTAGTCTTGTCAGAGTGCAGGCTGGAACCTTGGCCTCCTCAGGGTAGGCGATGACGCAGGGGAACGATGAATCAGAGACGCACGCACAGGACATGAGGGGAGCCAAAGAACACGAATGCTCCTTGACCAGGGCTTATAAACTCTTCAAGGCAGGAAAACCCTGAAGGGAGAGGGGTGCAGAGAACTAGAGCCGGGTGCATAAGAAATTGAGTGCCATGTCCAAAGGATGGATGCGCACGCAGGCAAATGGGGCGGTGTGTACAGCCTTTGGTGCTGAGTGCACAGATATAGCGCTGAGTGCACAACTTTCCTCTACCTTCTTTTGGCGGGAAAGTTGCTCTGAGGGAAAGAGAACCCCTCAGACTCCATTTTGTATTATGTCCAGGCAACAGATATGACTTTATGGATAGATTCATCAGGGCAGACAATGACGGAAGAAGGGTGCTTGGCTATTTGTTTTTCCATTGAAGCAGGCAAAGCAAAGGATGTGTCAATAAAATAAGCTGATGTGCATTGGTTTGGATTTATCAGGAGACAATGGGCTGTAATATTGAATGGGAATGGTGTTTGATGCTCCTGTGTTCTAATCACATCCCTGCCACAGTCACCCTAGGTAGCCTTGGGCAAAATATTTCACCTCTCTGCCTCTACATCCCTATCCAGAAAATGGGGATTAATAGTTTCTACCTCGCAAGGGTAGCCAACGGGGATTAGTCTCCACAGCTGAGAAAACTCAGCATCTGAGAGGATTAATTAGTTCTGGGGTTTTAAACACAAGAGCTGCAACCCCTGAAAGAAGGTTGCAAACCGATCTAGGAGCAAGCCAACCACTTTCCCTTTCTTTCTGATTAGAGCCCTAAAACATTTTCCTGTACTAAAGTGTGCTATGGTATGGAAAAGGGCTGAAAACCAGTGATTGAGTTATGATTTGGGTAGGACTCTGAATATGCAAAGTGCTTTATAAAGATTAATAATTAAAACCAAAACAATCAGAAAGTTAGGGTTCTAAATGGGAACTGACAGCAGCATTACATAGAAGTAAAATCAGGCAGCCATATATTTAGAGATTGTATTAAGATTTAAACTTTAAGTCACTGTTTACTGGCACATGTCTCCCAGAAAACATCTTATAAAACTGGTGGTTTATATCAAACCACCAGAACAATGATACATGCTGTTCCGATTGTGTTGCAACTGTCATCTCCATATCCTTTCTAGTTTCACTGGGTAGCTGTGCAGCATTTACTGCCTAAAGCATAGGTAGAAGGAAAGTGGAAAAAACACTCCAAGGCTGACTAGCAAAATAGGCTTTTCAATTCTATCAATGGCTTGAAAAAGAAAAGATGGATTCCTCTCCCCACCCCCTCCAAATGCTGTATCATAGCCTGTGTGCTAATTTGCTTAGCCTGTCTCTGAATGTAATTCTGTAGGTATGTCATCTTGTGAATAGTGTAGACACGTCTAGATGGGTCTACACTTTTGTTCTTGTACATTATTTGTGTCTAGCTTCACTGCCCGTGCTTTATTTGTTAGACAAACATTTCATAACTGTTCCTGCTTGGCTCCGGTCTCTTGGTGAACTGGGAGGGTGGGCTCTTTTAGAACATTTTGTATTTTGTTGGCCATAAAAGCCTGCCAGCCACCTGCAAAGTACTGTGTGAAAGAGGCAAATACACACCAATTACTGCAGGTAACATTGTCCATTATGTGTTTATTTATTTAGATGAATGGAGATCCTGCACCAAATCTGCAAATATTTGTACACTAGAAGATTTACCTAGTGTAACTCAGGTCCTTAATTCAATTATTTTTTTCTTCATTTAAATAATTGCTCTGAGGTGGGGCTGAAGATGAGAGGTTCAGTATGGAGGCTGCTCTGGGGAGAGAGGACAATCCTGGCTCTCTCTCACCACAGCATCTTGGGGCCAGGTGAGAAGTGCCTCTCCATGGCTGCTGCAGCTCCAGCAGGCCCAGCCGGGGGAGGGGTACATGTCCCCAGGCTGGGGCAGGTCCATGTTCATCTGCCCCCTGCATTTCACAGCCAGACTGAGGAATGGAGCAAACACTGCACTTTCCCCTCGCTTCCTGATGAAGGGGAACAGCCCGCAATGTTCCCATATGAATAGGGGTAGGATGCAGTCTCTCTGTGCCTTCCCTAAAGGGCACCTGGGGGTGGAAGCCTCAGGGCTGGGGTAGTCCTAGGTGGGGGGGACATGCTCCCAGCCAGCCCCTTTCATCTACCTAGTTATTCTCTTTTCTGTATGGTTTTATTCCTCCCTGCAGGGGCAGACTGGCCCGGTGGGATACCAGGAATTTCCTGGTGGGCCATCATTCGGTGGGCTGTCGTGTCCGCACACTGTTGCCCCTCACTCGAAGCAGCTCCACGTCCGCACTGTATGAAGCACGCAGAGCCTGACCCGCCGTTAGACGTGATGCAGGGGGCGGGGCTTGAGGCGCACGCAGGGGTGACATCATGGGGAGGGCCGTTCTCAACCCATTTCCCGGGCCTATTTTGATTGCCAGTACGCTCCTGCCTCCCTGTATGCACGGTGAGGGGGAGCTTCACCCCTCCCTTCCCCTGCACAACCAAACCCTGACCTTGCTTTAAGTTATGATAAGAAGAAGCTGCATACTAAATTTGGTGGTCCTTGCTCTTACCATTTAAGAAGAGTTCTTGAATAAATAGACGGATGGACAGACAGACCCTCTCAAATATATAGTAGATATGTATGATTACTTTAAGCATGCACAGAGTCTCATTGACTTTAATGGGACAACTTGTATGCTTGTAAAATTAAAAATGAGCAATCCTGTGGCACCTTAGAGACTAACAAATATATTAGATCATGGGCTTTCATGAGTAAAACCCACTTCATTTTACCCACGAAAGCTCATGATATATTTGTTAGTCTCCAAGGTGCTACAGAGCTGCTCTTGTTTTTAAAGTTACAGACTAACATGGCTACCCATCTGAGGCTTGTAAAGTTAAAAGCATCTGAGTGTTTGCAAAGCCCAAGCTCTCAAGCTTCTACGCTGTCTGTCCCATGACTAAATTCTTTTATATCAATCTGACAATGTACCCAAAGCTTCCCATAAGCACTATGCTTTCTAAGAATATCTTTGAAGAGCTCAGTATAGTCTCAAGACAGCTATAATTCTCATTATTTGATTTACAACTTACCATTGAATTAGAAGGGAATTTGAAGGAGGATTTGCTTAAAGCTCATGAAGGCAGTGATTTAGAACATGGCTTGTGGCCATCAGTGTGGGCTGAAGGAGAAAAGTTTATTGCAGAAAACAGCTTGCCTCCTCCTGCAGGAAAAACCCAGAAGTAGGAAGTTTGGAGACTATCAGATTGGCTCAGTGCATCTGTCATGGAAACACATGCTTCTTCAAAGGAAAGATGGCTTTCAACACCATCTTGTGTAACTAGTGCTAGATAGAATCATCAATGAGCTGGAACTGTAATTTGGAACAGAGAACCATGAAATCAATAGGCCAGCTGGGATAATGCATCCAAGAAATATAGATTTCTTGGAAAATGACTGAGCATTCTGGCGGTAACTGCCAGAAATTAGTATAGAGCTCAGACTCTGACCCTGGATGGCAGCACTGTTTTTGCCAAATTCTTCAACAATAGTTTCTGCATAGATACATCCCCCAGCCTTATTAGTAAAGATTTTAGTCTTTTGTGTCTAGTCATGAAATATTACAAAAATTCTCTAAGTGCATTTTTCATTAATCTTAAGGATTAAGACAATGTAATTTTACAGTTTATTATTGGAAGTTTAAAAATGAAGGACCAGCACCTCAGCTGGTGGAAATCAAGTAACTTTCATGGGGCTATGCTGATTTACATCAGCTGCAGCTCTGAGCCAAAATCAGTTTTTCTTCCCAACATGTTTCTTCCCTCTCTTTAAAGCAGGGGCCATTGTTTTTAATGTGGAGATTTGAACAGGGTGCTGCACTACTCCACTGGGTTTAAAAAGATGTGGCACTGAAGTGATTGTTCTGAAAAATAGAAACACGGTGTGAACATGACCCTGCACTTTGCAAATGGATGTAAGAAATTATTTTCTTATATCCATAAATGTTTCTTTATTTCAGACTAATGAAAACCAAGGAGGAACATATTGAAGCAAGAACACACAAAAAATTATCCTACAGTGTTCTGCATCTGAATTTAAACAAATTGAGTTTCCTGTTGAAGCAGTGAGGAGGATTACTTTATGTTTAAAGATGCACTGTACAGAAAACAGAGGAATATGTATAGTTCGGATATGATACCTATAAACAAGAAAGCAAGCAGAGCAGTTTGGCTGTTAGGTTTTTCACTGTATTGATAATAGGAACACAAACTAGTAAAACTCCTAAAACAAAAGCTTAGGCCTTCAATCCTGCCACTGATAGTGTGTGCAGTGATGGCTGCACCCACAAGGATTTCCATAGGCTAACTCTAACTCTGACAGTCTAAAGCCCCAGTTCTATAAATATTTAAGCACACAACTAATTATACCGATAGGACAAGACCCTTCTGTTGCAACAGAAGTCATCTAATAAGTAAAGTCACATGTGTGTCAGACTTTGCAGGATCAGGCACTAATAGCACTGTGGCTAAAATACAGTGTAGGAGAAATAACAAGGGGACAGCAGTTTATACAGTGAAATGGCTAACACACTAAATGGATCAAAAACTGGCTAACCAATAGATCTCAAACTGTTGTTGTAAATGGGGAATCATCCATTTATCCAGTGATGTCCCACACAGATTAGCTCTTGACATACGCTATTTAATATTTTTATTAGTTACCTGCAAGAAAACATAAAAACATCACTGAGAAAGCTTGCAGATGATATAAAATTTGGAGGAAATAGTAAGAAAAGAAGAGGACAGGTCACTGAGATAAAGTGAATCTGAATTGTGTGGTAAACTACTTGTAAATAAAACTTGTGTTTTAATACGGCTAAATGTAACGACATATTTAGGAAGAGTGGTGCAGGGACTACACATGTTATGGGGATTCCACACTGGGAAGCAATAACTCAAAAAATGTGGGGGTCATGCAGATAATCAGGTGAATATGTGTTCCCAGTTCAATACTGAGGACAAAAGAGCTGATGCAATCCATGAATGCACAAACAGGGGAACCTTCTGTAGGAGTAAGGAAGTTATTTTATATCTGTAATTGGCACTGATGTGACCACTAGTGGAATTTTGTGTCCAGTTCTGGTGTCCACAACTCAAGAAGGATTTTTATAAATTGGAGAAGGTTCAGATGGGAATGATTAGAAAACATGCCTTATAGCAGGGGCAGGCAACCTTTTCAAACCAAAGAGCCAAACTACATCAAAATTCAGAACAAGTGGTCAACAAAGAGCCACATAAGAATGCCCATTTGCATGAAAGAAAATATACAACTTAATATTATTGATAATTGACATAATGATTAATAATAACATAAATTAAACATTCAACTCACAGACTGTATTTAATGGAACTTCTGCTGCTGCATCTTTTTGCACATTTCTTTGAAGTTTACATCACAATTGGTCAAATCCAGCTTCATGCACGCATTCAGGCTGTCTTCTGCCCATTTTATGGCGAGGGTCAAGGATGTGGAAGTGTAGGAATCCGGGTTGGGGTGTATGAGGGGCTCAGGGTAGGGGGTTTGGGTGCATGATTGGCTCAGGGCACAAGGTTGGGGTATGTTGGTGTGCAGGAGTGATATGCTGGCAATGTAGGAGTTCAGTAGACTGGGTTGGGGTGTATGATGGGCTCAGGCACAAGGTTGGGGTGTGGGGGTGCAGGCATCTGGATTGAGGTGTATGAGGGGCTCAGGGCAGGGGGTTCAGGTGTATGATGGGCTCAGGGCACAAGGCGGGGGTATGTGGGGGTGCAGGAGTGTTATGGCAGGGGACTGGAAATATGGGGGTGCAGGAGTCTGGGGGATGTGTGAGTATGAGGGGCTCAGGGTAGGGGATCCAGGTGTATGATAGGCTCCCGGCTGGTGTGTGGGGAGGAGGGTGTAGGAGTGTTATGATGCTGGAGCCAGAAGAGGGATGGGCTCCAATTGGGGGGCTTGCTGGCCAGGCTTCATTTTGAAATAAAGTAAAATACTGCGTCCAATACAAAAGGTTTCAACATTGTCTTTATTTATGGCAGGAGTGGGGAATCTTTTTTTGGTTCGGGCCACTGAGTTGGGGTGAAGGAGGCAGTTGTGACCTGAGGCATGGGATTGGGGTGCAGGAATTTGGATGGTGATCTGGGGCAGGGGATTGGGGCATAGGAGGAGGTGCAGGGGTTTGGATTGTGATATAGGGCAGGAGGGAATTGTGTCTTAGTACAGGAGATTATAGTGCAGGGGCTTGGATTGTGATTTAGGGCAGGAGAGGATTGTGATCTGGGGCACGGGATTGGGGTGCAGGGTCTGGGAGGGGGTATGGGCTCAGGAAAGGGCCAGAGGGTTTGGGTTATGTGAGGTGGGGCTAAAGGGCAGGGGGAGGGAGAGGCTGGGGTGCCAGAAGCAGGCTCTGACAGGGAGACTTATCAGTGCAACTCCAGGCCAGCATGTTTCTCAGGAGCCGGTCCTGCTACAGGACCATGCGCTCTGTGAATAAGAGCCTGAGGGAAGGGGGGATTGGTGCTTTGCATGCTGCCTGTTCTTGAAACAGGCAGCTTCCATTGGCCAGAAACTGGCCAATGGGATTGTGCTGGGGGTGGCAGCAGCTATAAAACACCACTCCCCCCTCCCCACAGGCTCACAGTGTGTGGAACACAAACAGCCCAGCAGCTGTTTTTCTGAGGCTATGTCTATACTGCAGAGTTTTTACAGAAAAATGGCTGTTTTTCTAAAAAAAAACTTCACTTACATCCACACTGCAATTGCATTCTTTTGACAGAAAGTCAAAAGAACAGAGGGGTTTTTCTGATATTGGTAAACCTTTTTCTATGAGGAAGAAGCCTTTTTTTCAAAAGTGCTCTTTCAGAAGTAGGCATGTGTGGGTGGGGAAGAGGGTTTTTTTTTTCCGAAAGAAGAGGCCTCTAGGAAAAAGCACAGGTGCTTGGTGGCCACTCCGTCCATAGTAAGCGCAACTTAAAGGTGAGATAGTGTCCAATCAGATTGCTTTTTCAATGCGCTTTTGCTGTTTGGATGCTCTCTTTTGGAAGAAGTTTTTTTGGAAGATCTTTTCCGGAAAAGCTTCTTCTGAAAGAAGTCTGCAGTCTAGACATAGCCAGAGTGGTGTGTAGGAGTGGGGCAAGCAGGGGAGTCTGCCAGGGGGCTCTCTGCTGTGTCCACAGGCAGGATTGTTTTGCCCAGGTCTGCTGTAGCTCTAGCGCTGGCTCCCTGCTGCAGAAAGAGCAAGGAGAGGCTGAACTCCAGCTTCAAAAGAGCTATAGCTGGCTCCCTAGTGAACCACAGGTTGTCGACCCCTGCCTTATAGGGATAAACTAAATAGATAGAGCTTCTTGAACCTAACAAAAAGACTATAAGTACCCACATGGGGAACAGCTATAGTATTTAATAATAGGTTTTTCAGTGTAACAGAGAAAGATACATGACGCAATGCCTGGAACTTGAAACTGGAAATGAGGTGCACATTTTCAACAGAGAGAGAAATTAATGACTGAAATAACTTACCAAGAAGCTAATTAGCTGATAAGGTTGTGTAATATTGTTTAAAACATAATGTGTGAGCAAGTGTGGTATGTGAGTATACAAAGTACTTAGGGAGGGTGAGCTAAGTTGAGTTCATGAGTTCTTCAGGTAGTTTGGAAAACAGTGAACATCCTGATCTTTAACTCATGTGGGAGTGAGTTCCATAGACATGACTCAGCTCTTCTGCAAGTTTCCACACTTCCTGTGTGGGTCAATTGTTGCATTGTCCTAATGTAATTGCCATGGAAGATAATAATGGTTGCTTCTCCTTGTGCTTCCAAATACCTGCAGCTAAAATATGTCTACCCTACTAAGATGCACTAGAGTAGAAAGGCTTTTTGAGCTGCCTCCTGATCTCTCCCCTCCAGCACAGCCATCCTGGAGCAGCCAAAATGTAGTGAGCGCTCAGTATCCAACTTCATCAGAGGTGTTTGGAGATGAATAGGTTTGTGTGAGTAAGCTAAAAATTGCACAGAGCCTTTGCTCAGAATGCAACTTCATTCTATTCAAAGGTTCATAAAGTTATTTTACGTTTGTGCGTTTTTTTGCTTAGCATGAGAGTCCGCATGGAAAATACAGGGAAGTGCAACATTCTTCAAGAAAAGTGTTTCATGAACAATCCCAACTGGACATCATTTCTGCTGAGATTTCTTCTCAATCTTTCAGACTCAAGAGGGTTTGAGAGGCAGAAAAGTCTTTTGAGGAACATGCAAACTCTCAGGCAATTATCTGAATCAAAAACAACTCTTAAAGAGAAGTTTGCACAGAACTGGGGAATAAAGAGACTCTTGAAGGGGGTCTTAGGAGATATTTTGCCCTTTTTTAAATACACACAGGCATTGGCTGAGTTAACGCTATTACTTCAATAGTGTCTATATGCTCTGATCCTATTGTTCTAGGTACTGAAAAAACATATGATAGAGACAGTCCCTGACTCCTAGAGTTAATCTAAAGACCTTTTACTGAATAGATTTATGCAGGTGTTTAATGTTACTACCATCAGAAATCCTGGGAGTAAATGTCTGTAGAATAAGGACCTTAAAGTAGTATATTTCATTCTATTATCTTTAGCTAATCAATCATCAGTAAGTCCCCCCACCTCCAGCCAATTAGAAAAATTTGTAGCAGGAATAAAGGAATCCTGCAGAAAAGGCATTGCATTACAGCAAGAAAAATCATAATTTATATAACACCTTCTGTTTTGAAGGCCGTATCAAACGCCATAGCCACAATTTCCCATTCTACTGCACTGTTTCTGCAGCCGTTTTGAAGATGATATTTGGATACCATGTAACCTCACACACTATTACACAAGAGTTCTGGAAGAGAAGTGAACAATATCCCATTCAACTACTGCAAGGAGAATTTGAGGTAAGCAAAATGGCATAGTAATTAAAACTGGAATGTATTCAAAGACTTCAGAACTAAATCACCAGCCAATACCAGTGACATTGTACTTCAATGTGGATTTCAAACAGTAGCAAAGTGGATACCCTTCTTTGGAGCAAATAAGGCAACATGTGGTTTTAATAATTTTCCCCCAGCACATAACAATGCTACAAAACAACTGAGGACAGGAAGACAAGAGAAATGTTGAAATGAATTAATATTGCAGGAGAGCAAAGGGGGCAGATAGGGTTGCTGGAGGATGCAGTGAACCTTTAACAGGGTTCAAAAAAGAGCTAGATAGATTCATAGAGGTTAGGTCCATCAATAGCTATTAGCCAGGATGGGTAAGAATGGTGTCCTTAGCCTCTGTTTCTCTGGAGGTAGGTGACAGAGGAAGATGTGAGGATTACCTGTTATGATCCCTCCCTCTGGGGCACCTGGTATTGGCCACAGTCAGCAGACAGGATACTGGGCTAGATGGACCCTTGGTCTTACCCAGTACAGCCGTTCTTATGTTCTTACAGTCTTATAAAATTATCCATATTGGAATTTTGCCAGTGCATCAAGGCTAATGGCGACGGGACTTGCTCCGGTTTATATCTTACTAGCATTACCTGTCCTGTTGTGACGATAGACATACATGTGGCCTCCTCCCTCCCCGCTACTCTCAGGGGTGCGGGTGGGAGCTTGGGGCCATGCGTCCTCTTCCCTCCCTCGGGATGCTGGGGTGTGCATGCATGTGCTCTTCCCCTCCCCTCCCTGTGGTGGGGGTGGGACCTCAGTGGGGGGGGGGGGAGGCTGTAGAAGGGGCTGTGGGGACTGCCTCCATCTAGAACAGTGTTTCCCAATTTTATTTGGCCACGGAACCCTTTTCAACTTGAAAGAATTTCAAGGAACCCCTAGGGTTGCCAGGGTAAAATTTGTCAAGCATAAAAAAAAAAAAAAGACCCGCCACGTAATTTGTCGAGGAAATAAAAAGACCCGTCAAGTCCTGCCACAAAAAGGCTCTGTCTCTTTAAGAAGGGATGGGGGAGTGCTGAGTTCTCGTGGAACCCTTACTTTCACTTCTCCTAACACTGGGGTTCGGCAGAGCACCAATTGGGAAACACTGCTCTAGAAACTTCTCACGTCTTCTCAAATGTTCTCTGTGACAGATGGTGTGACTTTTATAATAGTGTAGATGAGACACCCCAGAAGACTATACCACTATGGGTAGAGCCCTGCAAATCCACAGATACCTGTATCTGTGGATGTGGATAACCACAACTTATTTTTGCAGCTATAGATGCAGATACAAGTTTCGTATCAAGAGCACTGCGAATTTGTGAATATCTAATTTATATCTGTGGGTATCCACATCCACAGATGTCAGTGAGGATACCTGCAGCTGACTTTTTGCAGATAAAATGAGGATGAGGATACAAATTCTATATTCATGCTGAGCTCTAACTATGGGCCACTGGTTCGTGCTTTAGTCTTTCCTGCCAGTGATCAGTTGCTCAGGAAGGGACATTCTCTCCCCCTGCCCATGTATTCTCTGAGGTTTTATCTCCTTTTTCTGTAGCATCCTGGATGGTCCCAGCTGGAGAGAGGTCTGTAGGAGAGGTGGGCAGAGGCTCTAAAATGGCACTAAAAGTTGTTTCTCTCAGGTGTTTGGCTGGCTGGTTCCTCTTCATTTGCTGAAGGTCTAACCAATCCCCATGTGTGGGGCCAAGAAGGAATTTTACCCCACATCAAATTGCTGTTTTTTCACCGTCCTCTTCAGCATGTGGGCGTGAGTCACTTGCCAGGATCCTGGTGGTACTTCTCATTCCATCATTTCCTTGCCATTCCCAGGGGCCCTAGTCCTTCCAACTCATGGCCAGTGGTCCATAGTAGTCTAGGCTAGTCTTCTGGAGATCTCATTTATTTTGGTTTCATTTGCATTGTTGAGTCTAGTGTGCCGATGAGACCATTGCCCATTAAATTACAGAGCTGTGTAGTAAAATGAAGTCATCTGAATGTTAATGTTAATTAAATGCATATTAACACATCAGGACAGAATGTAAGAGGGAGCAAAAGGTAAATAGCAGATGTGGCACCTGACTGCAAATGCCTTCTATTACCAGTTTCAGTAAAGATAAAATAAAGCTCCCATAACACTTCTATCTTATCCACTGCACATTCCATATGTTTTACAGTAAGGCTGCATCTAGACTGGCAACACTGGCCGCTTGCTTTTGCGCAAAAGCACTGACGTACTACTGTCCGAAATCAGTGCTGCTTGCGCAAATGCTTTGATGTTCCCATTCAGGAAAAAGCCCTCTTACAGAAATGTTTTTGCGCAAAAGGGCCAGTGTAGACAGGCAGCGAAGATATTTTGCGTAAAAGCAGGCTAAACGGAAAAAAGCCCTAGTGGATGCTCGGAGGCTCCGTAGGCAATCAGCTCTCGGACTTCCTGGTAACCCGAGCCCCCTTAACGCAGACGCAGGCTGCTGAGGACACAAGACAGGAGCCCTTCTCCGACCTCTGGCCACAGCTCTGCCACATGGCCCCTGCCATCCAGCAGACACCCCCCCAAGCACGATGGCAGCTCCAGGTGAGGATCAGCCACCCACACCCCCCAGCACAGGAGGCCCCCAGGGCCAGAAAAAGAAGGGCCCCATCCTGGTCCCCCGGGAGCTGGAAGCCCTCCTGGACCTCTGGCAGGAGGAGGAGGCCCTGCATGAGACCCACTCCCAGCGGCGGAATGCGGACATTTTTTCCCGCATGGCCCAGGCGCTCGCCCAGCAGGGCCATCCAGCCCGGACCCTGGAGTAAGTCCGGGCTAAAGTAAAGGAGCTACGTCTGGGCCAGCGAGGGCCAGGAGCCAACACACCTGCCCCCATTACCAACGGCTCCACACCATCCTGGGCCAGCCAGCACCAGAGGCACCGGACATCCCCGTGGACAGCAGCATGGGCCCCTCCCCCATCACAAGGACCATCGAGGTGGGGGAAAGAGACATCAGCAGTGCGTTGGAGGATGAGGCCAGCACTGCCACCCTGCAGGCCCCCTCCAGCAGCCCCGATGTCTCCCGTGCATCCTCGGCGGCCGGGGAAGGATCCACCGGTGAGTGTTGCACTTTGCACTCACAAGGGCGGCGGGGGGGGACAGCATGTCACTCAGGCCGCGTGAGCTGCATGCTGTGTAGCATTAGGCAGGAAGCAGCACGTGCAGCCTGGTGACCGAGCGGGATGTGGCCATGGCAGGCAGCTGCAGGACACACCTGGGACCGTGCTGCTCTCACACATCCAAAAGGACCAGGGGGGAAGGGTGGATGCCGGCTGGAACCAGCCAGGGTCCCAGGGACTCAGGCCAGAGCCTGCACCTCGGCAAGGGTGCAGCACACAGAACGGCACACTGTCCCATGCCTGGCTGTGAGGCACAGCCAGCTGCTCCTGGGAAAACCGCAGTGTCACAGCCCTATGAGCATGGCTCCCACTGAGCCCTTCGCCTGCTCCCGGTGCCTTGGCTGGTTCCCTGAGGGAAGTCCCCACTGCGACCACACATGTTCCTGGGCTACGTGTGTGAGGGCTAGCGGGAAGGGGAGGGCGGGAAGTGCTCGGGCCGGCCCTAGGGCTGCCTGAGTTTTGCTGCAAGGATGGTACACTCCCCCGTCACCCCGGTTCCGTCCAGGAGACATCCCACACGATGGGGATCTGAGAGCCCAGACCACGTCTGCCAGATGTGCTCCCAGGCACTGTGTGGGAATTCATCTCGCTCCCTGTCAAACACCATTGATTAGCCCAAAGCCTGACAGCCTCCAGCGGCAGGGAGTGAACACAACACAAGCGCCCTCCCGCCCTCCATGGGGCCAGGACACAGACCAGTGGTTACAATACATAGAGGAAGACCCTACTTCAGGGGCGGTCCTCCTTGCAAACATGCAACACGGGGGCAGAGAGGGAACTGAGTGGGCCCAAGCTACACTACTGTGGTGTCACCTGGGCTCAGGAGTGGAGGGCATGAGGTGTGGGGACAGTGGCCGGGCTGCCTGACTGACCCATCCTTTCTTCTGTTCCCTGCAGTGGGACCAAGCACAAGCCGGGGACCCTCTAGTCCTGAAGCAGCAATGGCAGCAGTAGCACCCCAAGCCTCCCAACCACTGAGGCAGCGGCTCCGCCACCAGGACCATGTGCAGGCCGTCGAGTGCGTCGAGGCAGCCATCACTCGGCATGTGGAGGCAGACCTACAGTAGCGCCAGGAGGCCTGGGGCACCTTCCAGGCTCAGTGCATCCGCATGGCGGATTCGATCGCCACCCTCACTGCCCATGCCATCCATTATGACATGGCCTTGCGCCACGCCCCTGCCATCCCTTCCCTAGCACTGCCCCTGCCCCCTCCTGCAATGGCCCCTCCTGCTCCTGCAATAGCCCCTCCTGTTCCTGCCCCTCCTGCCCACCTTCCCGTGCAGCCTGCCCCGATGCGGCCTGCCCCCCATGTGCAGGTCCGCCCCCTCAGGGGCCACCCCTCCCAGTTCAAGATCTACTTCACCTCCCAGTTCAAGATCTCCTCCGCCTCTCCCCCTTGTAAATAAAAAAATACAAGTTTTTTCTGTTCAAAACAAAACTTGTGTTTGGTGTTTATTGGGAGGGGAGGGACTGGGATGGGAGGGAGTTGTAAAGGGAGACCGAGGCAACTCTACTATGGGTCCTGGGCGAACATGTCCGTCAAGGCCTCCCGGATGCGCACCCCATCCTGGTACGCCTGGCGGATGGCAGCTGTGTGGGGCTGTTCATAGGCCTGGCCCTTGGCTGTCATCCATGTGGGGAGGAAGCCTCCCCACTCCGCTCCACAAGACTGTGGAGCACGCAGCCACTACCTCCGTGGCGTTCCGCTCACCCATCTCGAGACGGGTGAGCAAACACCGGAAGCGGGCTTTCAAGTGGCCGAAGGCGCACTCCACGTGATTGCGGGCCTGCTTGAGGTGGTCATTGAACCAGGCCCGGTTCTGGGCTGGCCGCCCCATGTAGGGCCTCATTAGCCAGGGCAGCAGGGGGTAGGCCGCGTCCCCGATGACACATATGGGCATAAGCACATCCCCGACAGTCAACTCCCACCGGGGGAAGTAGGTGCCCGCCTCCAGCCTGCGAAACAGACCGGAGTTCCGGAGGATGCAGGAGTGGTGTGCCCTGCCGGACCAGCCCACATAAATGTCTAAGAAGCGGCCATGGTGGTCCACGAGGGCCTGGAATACGATCGAGCAGTACCCTTTCCTGTTCATAAAATGGGCCACTCAATGCTCCGGGACTCGGACAGGGATGAGAGTTGCATCCAGGGCTCCCCACAGTTGGGGAACCCAAGGGCAGCGAAGCCGGCCACTGTAGTGTCCACGTCGTGCAGGCGGATGACTCTTGGGAGCAGGACTTCGTTGATGGTGTGGACGACCTGCAGAAGGGTAAAGAGAAACACAGGGGAACACATCACATAAGGCAGGGTGAGTGTGTGCTCCCTTGGCCCCCCACCCTGTGATGCCCTCTGTGCTCGCACATACACACACACACACACACACACACACACACACACACACAGAGCAGGGTCCCCTCGCCCCACGGCCCCCTGCCCCCTATCAGCAGGCCTGTGCAAGGGAGGGACGGCCCAAACCCCTGGGTGACCCAGCCTGGAGTCCTGGCTGCCCCTCCCCACTTCCCCTGGGACTTACCTCCATCATGATGACACCGAAAGTGCATCTGCCCACCCCGAACTGGTGTGCCACCGATCAGTAGCTGTCCAGGGTGGCCAGCTTCCATAGTGCGATGGTGACCCTCTTGTCGACGGGGATGGGTGCCCGCAGCCGAGTGGTGGCTCTCTGGAGCGCATGAGCGAGCCAGGCACACAGCTCCAGGAACATCCGCTTTCGCATGCGAAAGTTCTGGAGCCATTGCTGGTCGTCCCATTGCCCCAAGACCAGCCGGTCCCACCAGTCTGTACTGGTGTCCAGTTACACAGTGACCTCTCCACCCTGGGGTGGGGATGCCACAGGGACACCATGGCCTCCCTGGTGAGGGAGTCCAAAGCGATCTGCACCTCCAGGTCCTGGAACAGGAGGGCAGCAGCCTGGAGCACCAGCTGCAGGCACTCCAAAATGGCCAGCAGGGGCCAGAGCAGGTACATGACCACCCCTGGCTCCATGGCAGAAAAAATATGGGAGATGAAAAAAAAAAAAAAAACCAAGCAAAGGCACTAAGTGGCAAAAGACAGTGCTGACCAAAAAGGCAGAGGGCAACCACTAAAACTGATACGGCTGACAGTCCCTGCAAGAGGTCCTATAGTACACAGCAGGAGAGAAGCGGCTGTCCAGGGAGATCCTTTTAAGCACGTGTCTCAAAGAAGCAACAGGCCCCACCCCCGGAAAGGGCTGGTGCCCTTTTGCCCTCTGAAAAATGGTTCCAGGCTTCTGCTTTTGCACAAAAGCGTCCCGCCAACGTAGACGCGCTTTTGCACAAAAGCGCATCGTTATAACGATAACTCCGGGACCAATCTAGATGCGCTTTTGCGGAAATACTTTTCCGTTAAAAGTATTTCTGGAAAATCATGCCAGTCTAGACGTAGCCTAAATGTGTAATGACATGAACTGAAGTATAAATATAACTACATGTTAGGAAAAGCACCACAGAAGGAGAGCAAGAGGAGATAATATTGCATAATGAAAGGAGATTGAATTGATGTGGCTGTGGGTTGTTTCCTTTTACCTGTATGATCTTCATATAACTTTTGGAATTTAGTGCAAGATCTTCAGCTGCTGTAAACTAATGGTAGAATTCTTCTGGGTTTAGCTGAGTGATGCTGATATATGTCAATCATTTGACCTTTAATTTCCTAGGTTGCTTTTGAAAGGAAGAAGAATAGGAATTAATAAATGGAAACAAATAAGGTAAACAAATGAACAAATGACACATTTCATGTGTCTGGTATTTTCTGGATTTTTTTTTACCAGACAGAAGGCCCAAAAACTGGACTGTCCGGTAGAAAACTGGACACCTGGCAACCCTGTAAGTCGGACCCGGTGCAGGCACCAAGTGATGGGGACTGCCGGAACTTTGGGAACCAGAGACTGTGGGGTGGGGGTTTGTGGCCCAAAAGGGGACTGAGAAAACTAAGAGACAGAGTAGGAGGAGCACTAGAAGGGTGACAGTCAGGGTGACCCTAGAACTCTGTTACAGACCAGCTGACGGCTGCTGGAGGAGGAGGGAAAAATAGGAGGAAAGGGTCGGAGAGGAAGGGGCTTGTGCTGAGGGGAGGGGGGCAGGTCAGGAGAAGAAAGGGGAAGGCACCAAGGGACAGAGTGCAGGAGAGAGACAAATGCCAGGGGGCCAAGTGGAGACAATGAGGAAAAGGGCAGGAAGGGAAGTGTCAGTGAGAGGGGGGACAGGATGATGCTAGGAGAGGAGAGGGGAAGGCCTTTGTGGGGCTAGAGGGGAGAAAGGGAGGTGCTGGGAGAAGGCTTGAAAGAAGGGGTGGGCATGAGGAAGGCAGGGATGGAGCAAGGCATGTGTGGGGGAACAGAGGAATGAGGAGAACAGGGAAAAAGGGGGCAGGGGCAGTGAGGGAAGGGGAGGCACCAGTAGGGTGCAGGGGTAAAGGAAGGTGCAGGTGTCAGGGGATTCTGCGGGTGAAGCAGAAGGGCAGACACTTGCAGGGGAGGGACCAGCACCAGTGGAGAGAGGCAGGGCAGGTGTGTAGAGGGAGGTGTTAGGAGAGGGGTTGAGGAGGGGTAGTTCACATGATCAGAGTGAGGCTACTGGAGGAGTGGGCACAGGGCCGGGAGGGGGCGGGTCTCAGGAATGCTGAAAAGGGCAGGAGTCAGGACAGTAGAGGTGGGTGAGGTGTTGGGGGGGAGGGCAGCAGGCACCAGGGGAGCTGAGGGAGCAAAGGGAGGAGATATGGCAGCAGAGGGAAAGGGTAGAGGTTTATAAGATACTTATTAATAACTTGGGTGCACAGTGGCACATCCAAACAAGCCATAAACTCAGTACTGGTGCATAACACAAAATTTATTGTGCTCATGGGAGGAAACTCTTAGAGGGGACACTTCCCCCAGCTTCTCCACCCTCCAAGTTAACGTCACACACATTGGGTTAAAGGAATTGCAGGATAGTTGAATGGGGGGGGGGGGGAAATTTGGTGAGGGCCAAACTAATCCTTATTGGTAAGAGGATGGTGGGAAAAGTCCTGGGGGGGGGGGTCACATGACATCTTTTATTTCTGGTCATGTGTCCATATTGCCCCAAAAGTATTACCCCCAGAGGCGTGGCTAACGGGGGTCAAAGAGTACATTTTGAAAACATTATTTGGGTGCACACCCTAATGAAATGTGCTGCACACGCCTATGTTTACAAGTTTGATACCTGTCAGAGAGGAATGAATAAAGATATTGGCTGGCTCCCACACTACCTTCCACCTCCTAATGACTTAACCAACCAACAAGATATAGAGGTGAAAATTGTTCTGATGAGCATCTTTTAACTTGAACAATCTAATTCAGTGTTCCTCAACCTTTTTTTTATATAAAGTACCCCTTTAAAAAATTGTAAGTACCCCCAGTTTTCACACACAATTATTTTCTACCATTGCAACACATTTGCTCAAACAACTTAATCATAGCCGGACGGTGCTGAAATTTTTGGGTGTAAAAAGTACAAAAATAATAAAGTGCTGTAAAACTTAAAACAAAAATTCAGTCTTCTCCAAATTTCAGTTGTGTTGACGTACTTCCCAGACTTCTCTAGAGTACCCCTAAGGGTACTCGTACCACTGGTTGAGAAACACTGATCTAATTCACTACTTTTTCTCTTTTTTTCTCCTCCTCCTCCCATCCTTTATTTATTCTTGGATCTGGACTTTCAATACTCCAGTCATCTGAAGAAGTGGGTTGTGCTCACAAAAGCTACCATCTACATGTTTTGTTAGTCTTTAAGTTATTTTTAAGTTTTCCAGTTACAGACTAACTCGGCTACTCCTCTGAAGACTAAACTGGGATATCAATCAAAATATGCTTTATTCCCACACCAAGTACCTTGCAATGTCCATTTGTTTTGGTAACAGAAGGAGATAAAGTAACTGTTTATTCTAAACATATTTTTACTATCTACATTGGATTATAGAATAGGCCCCTTTCTGACCCAAATGTACGTATTGAAAGAAGTGTCCTGGGAAGGGAAGAGTTTGATTGTTTTAAAATATATATATTTAAAGACTTTCATATAGGTTATCTTGTCAGAAGGATAATGGTAAACATATGTTCTGTGGAAAAGTAAAAATATTTTGTTTTGTAAAACTATTTGCTTGACTTCTCCAGTTGCCAAGCTTACTATGCACTATGGAGGGAGGAGTGGGGATAGGGAATGACATGCAAAACACTTTGTACCTTTAGAAGTGGAACAAATTACTAAAATGAATCAAGATATTATGTTTCAGTAGCAGATACATTTAAATATTGGTGCCAGCAACAACTATCAATACAAAGAAAACATTTTGCCATGGCAAAAACTCATGGCTAAATAGTTTGTATCGAGTGGAACAGGTCCCATGCTGATTAATGTGTAAGAACACAATGCTAGTAACCAGTACCAGCTAAGACAAGAACAGGCCATGAAGAGCTGAATGGTAGTACACTTTTCACAGAGCTTTTGAAATTGGTGTTACTGGCACTTGTTAAAGGGTAACAAAAGTGGTGGGAACAAGACATCATTTTTAATGGTTGATATAAAATAGACTTAAGAGATGTTAAAGGAGAAAGAACATGTCCTTGGAGGACTGTTAAAGAAAAAAAAAATCCCACAAAAACCAAAACACTGTAATTACATGTTAACACACTCAGTGACCAGAAATTCTCTATTTTTTTCCTCAGAGGATAGCAAGAAAAATAAAACACTGGTCCTCAGAGATGGAGTAAAGCCGCATTATTAAATTTTAACATATCCCCTCAGAACTCTTACCTTTGCTAATGCCAGTATTTGGATTGGAGACATCCAATAATCTACTAGTTGTTGTAAGAAGTGGTGTTAGATAGAGAGTTTGTTGGTAACACTATGTCCTCAGATTCAGCACTGAACAAGTATAATGCTAGAGGGCACTGTGTTGCTGGAAGAAACAACTTCCTGGCCATTTGCTACTTTAGAGCACAAAGAGGATGAGAGTCCTGAGCAAAACAAACTACACAGGAATGGTGACTTTCTTCAACTTTCTGTCTGAGTCACTAAAGACAGAAGGGACATGATTCTGCTGCAATGTATTAAATTAAACCACTCTAAGCACCATCAGTTTCCACTGATTTCAATAGGTGTGGAGGGTATCCCATGCCATGGGGGCAAATCCAGGTGCAATTCCACTCCCTCTCTGAGCATAGACCTAGGTGTCAGACTGTGTGTCTTTATTTCTCTCACAGTGGCATCCTGTGATTCACTCCCTCTTACCTGAGCCTGGGCTCCAGTGGGTTCAGCTGGGTTCTTCTCTTCCAGGAGCCTGTTACAATCCTGGCTAACCTGACAGCCTTCTTAAAACCAAAGTATCATTTATTTTTACAGTAGGAAGAGAGAAGAAGAAAGAATAGGAATAATTTTAAACCCACAAACAGTGCACAAACCTTTCCATTTTACCCAACACTCCCAATAACAGCCTTCCCTCGAGAGAGATTCCTCTTCAGTTCAGCCAGGGCTCCTTTGTTCAGAACAGCCCCTGGGTTTTTCCCTGCTTGTTAAAATCAATTCCATAAGATGCCTAGAGCTGGAAGGAAAAATCTTAACACACAATTGTTTGGGCAGTGTTTCTTAACAACCCTGAAGTGTTTACTGAGGAGTTACTTAACTTAACCTATTGTTTCCTTCCTGCTTGTTTCCTTAGAACCAGTTGTTAAACTAAACCAAACCAATCTACTCATATAGTAAACATTCCAATAACTGGGTCAAAATACAGTATTCAAAGTATTACAGAGCAACTCCGGCAACAAGATCAGACCAAAGAGCTACAACAGAGTGGGGAAAAGATAGCCCAAAAATGGTAAATGGCCTGCTAATTAGGGGCAGAGGACTGCAGGGCAATTAGGAGCAGCTGCAGGGAGCTGGCCCAGGCAGATTAGAGCCAGCTGATTCTACTTCAGGCCTGCTGGAGACCTTTAAAAGCTTCCCCAGTAAGGAGATTGGGGAGAGAGTGAGAGGATGTAAGGAGAGACAGAGAATAAGAGTTTGAGAAAAAGCTATAGCAATTATAGCACTAGAAATAGCAGGTGAGGAATCCCAGAATAAGTGGTAGGCTCCCTATCCCAGGAAACAGCTGCAAGACCCAACCCCTGGCAAAGAAGAAAGGTTGCCAGCCCCAATGCTGGCCAGGGAAAAAGGGGAACCTTGCCAAACTTCAAAAAAAGCTGCTCAGCCTCTTGCTGGGTTGGACCCTATCAAGAGTTAAATGATGGCAAACATGTGCATTGAGCCAAAAACAATTGATCAAATGCTACAGGGAGTTGGCTTCCTTAACCATGGGATGCTATTCCAGGAAGGACTGTTAAGCAGGGGTGGCGTTCACCTTTTGAGGAAGGGGAAGACCATATTTGGATACAGACTGGCTAGCCTAATGAGGAGGGCTTTAAATGGGGTTCGATGGGGACAGGTGACCAAAGCTCATGGGTAAATGAAGAACATGGAGACTTGGGAGATGGGTCAGAAATGGGAGGGAGTGTGGGCAATAATAGCTGAGAGAAAGGAGGAACAAGGCACAACTGGGAGGCAAGATCAAATCAGTATCTTAGATGTCTATATACAAATGCAAGAAGTATGGGTAATAAGCAGGAAGAACTGGAAGTGCTAATAAATAAATACAACTATGACATCATTGGCATCACAGAGACTTGGTGGGAAAATACACATGATTGGAATATTGGTATGGAAGGGTACAGCTTAGGAAGGACAGGTGGGGAAAAAAGGGAGGAGGTGTTGCCTTATCTATTAAAAATGTACACACAAGGACTGAGGTAGAGATGGACATAGGAGACGGATGTGTAGAGAGTCTCTGAGTTAAGCTAAAAGGGGTAAAAACCAAGGGTGATGTCATACTAGAGGTCTACTACAGGCCACCTACCCAGGTGGATGAAGCTTTTTTTAAACAATTAACAAAATCATCCAAAACACAGGATTTGGTGGTGATGGGGGACTTCAACTATCCAGATATATGTTGTGAAACTAACACAGCGGGGCACAGACTATCTTATAAGTTCTTGGACTGTATTGAAGACAACTTATTTCAGAAGGTTCAAAAAGTTACTGGGGGAAAGCTATTCTAGATTTGATTTTAACAAATAGTAACTGGTTGAGAATTTGAAAGTGCAAGGCAGCTTGGATGAAAGTAATCATAAAATCATAGAGTTCCTGATTCTAAGGTATAGTAAATGGGAGAACAGAAAATTAGAGACAATGGATTTCAGGAAGGCAGATTTTGGTAAGCTCAGAGAGCTGGTAGGTAAGGTCTCGTGGGAGGCAAAACTGAGGGGAAAAACAACTGAAGAGAGTTGGCAGTTTTTCAAAGGGACATTATTAAGGGCCCAAAAGCAAGCTATTCCACTGCGTAGGAATATGGCATAGAAAATATGGCAAAAGATCACCTTGGCTTAACCAGAAGATCTTGCATGATCTAAAAATAAAAAGGAGTCATATAAAAAATGGAAACTAGGACAAATTACAAAGGATGAATATAGGCAAACAATACAGGAATGCAGGGGCAAGATTAGAAAGGCAAAGGCACAAAACGAGTTCAAACTAGCTACAGGCATAAAGGGAAACAAGAAGACATTCTATAAATATATTAGAAGCAAGAGGAAGACCAAGGACAGGGTAAGCCCATTGCTCAGTGAGGAGGGAGAAACAGTCACAGGAAACTTGGAAATGGCAGAGATGCGTAATGACTTCTTTGTTTCGGTCATCACCGAGAAGTCTGATGAAGGAATGCCTAACATAGTGAATGCTAGTCGGAAGGGGGTAGATTGAGAAGATAAAATAAAAAAAAGAACAAGTTAAAAATCACTTAGAAAAGTTAGATGTCTGCAAGTCACCAGGGCCTGATGAAATGCATCCTAGAATACTCAAGGAGCAGATAGAGGAGGTATCTGAGCCTTTAGCTATCATCTTTGGAAAATCATGGAAGACAGGAGAGATTCCAGAAGACTGTAAAAGGGCAAATATAGTGCCCATCTATAAAAAGGGAAATAAGAACAACCCAGGAAACTACAGACCAGTCAGTTTAACTTCTGTGCCAGGAAAGATAATGGAACAAGTAATTAAGGAAATCATGTGAAAACACTTGGAAGATAATAAAGTGATAGGAAACAGCCAGCATGGATTTGTAAAGAACAAATCATGTCAAACCAATGTGATAGCTTTCTTTGATAGGATAACAAGTCTTGTGGATAGGGGAGAGGCGGTGGATGTGGTATACCTAGACTTTAGTAAGGCATTTGATATGGTCTTGCATTCTTATCAATAAACTAGGCAAATAGAACTTAGATGCGGCTACTATAAGGTGGGTGCATAACTGGCTGGATAACCATTCTCAGAAAGTACCGTGTTTTAGCATATATAACCCGCGGGTTATGCAAGGTTTTACAATCCCCCCTCCACGGGCTATACTCGTCCGTGTGTTATACAAGGTTTTTTTTACTGAGATTACAGGAAGACAAGACTGCTTTACTTGATAAAAGCAGCATATTTTAATTTAATAATAGTGGCAGTGATGTTAAAATACATTAAAAGTTAAAACTTTAATGTGAAACTAATAATAAAAGAATAAATATATGGTAAAACAGTTTGTCATAAAATACATAAGCTCATTCATTCTGCATTACTAGAATCAGTGGTAGCAACATTCTCCTCAGTGTCTGAGTTTTCAAAACCGTCAAAATTTTTGTCATTGTCACTGTCTTGAAAAATATCCATAAAATCCATAACCAAGGCTAGGTGAGCTTCGGTGACGGTTGCGGTCTGTGGTGCCAAATTAGAATCACTGTCATAGTTAGATTCGGAGCTAGACGAGTCAATGTCAGGAAGAATTTGACATTTATGAAACCCATTCCAAATAGTAACCTGTTTTATTCTGTTCCAAGCAGCGAAAACCCATTTGCAAACTTCCACCGTAAGTTGCATGGTGCTGCCAACCTGCCGGAGTGAATGTGTGTTCCCCATTTGTCATCCAATTGTCCTATTCCTCTCGGACGAAGCACTTGAACGGGTGGTTGCATCAAGTGGTTGCAACTTGTAGGTCAGTCCACCTGGAATTACGGCGATATGTGCACCCACAGTGTTGATAGGTTTCTGAACTGAAGTTTCTTTATGGGCAGCCAAGGAATCTAAAAGCAGCAGAGATTTAGGATTTAAAAAACCACATTTTCGTGCACAAAAGTAGCTATCTGTCCACGTCTTCATAATATCTGTGTTGATCCAGCCCTTTTTGTTACAAATCACACAAAAGCCAGCCGGCAGTTTTTCTCTAGGCATTATTACCCTCTTAAAAATCACTATTGGTTTTAATTTATCACCATTTGCATGCATGCCAACACTACAGTAAAACAGGGGCGTTCATGACCGGCGGTTGCTACACCGACTGTTTTCAATCCAGTTTCCACAACAGACCAAGTAGCGGGTATATCAAATGACACGGGCACCTCATCCATGTTAATAACGTTGTTTGGTTTCAAGCCCGGTTGATTAATTTCTTTATGTACAAAAGTTTTAAAATCATCCATTTTCTTCTCCCATTCATTGGGAAGCCGTTGGCCAACCAATGTCCATGCGTGAACTGACAGATTGTTTCTCTGCATAAATTTGTACACC
Source organism: Pelodiscus sinensis (assembly GCF_049634645.1). Lineage (NCBI taxonomy): Eukaryota > Metazoa > Chordata > Testudines > Trionychidae > Pelodiscus > Pelodiscus sinensis. Next base: position 46,145,789 of record NC_134719.1, read on the forward strand.
CAATTTCCTGAGTCCCCATTAAAATAATAGATTTTCTGTTCCATAGCCATAAGTCGAGCCTTGAGCTGTATGGCTACCATCGACACTGCCCTTTTGTTCTCTCTCTGTGCACAAACCCACTTCAACAGGTTTTCTCCTAGTTTCAGCCACTTGGCTTTCTTTCCACGGTGCGCTCTTTTCCTAGGGTGTAATTTCTCAATCTCTGCTTCTTCCTTTCTCCACTCCCGAACAGACTTTTCGTTGACAGACTATTTTCTCCTTGCTGCTCTGTTTCCATTGTCCTTTGCATGTCACAAGACACAATTTAAAATCGGCTGTGTAGGATTTTCACTTAGGCATGTTTAAAAAGTTTTAAGATGTTTTAAATACTTTACAAAAATTCATTACAAGTTAAAACTACTAAAGGAATAAATAAATGGTAAAACAGTGTGGTTTAAAGGGGTTATATACCAGCAATAAGGGTTGTAGCATACTTACTGCTCTGCGTCATCAGCTGCAGTTCATTAACACTTCATTACAGGTCCTGTTCATTAACAGTACACACGGTTCATCTCCCGTGGGCTATACATGTGCACGGGTTATCTAAGACTTTTTTTACACAATCAGGAAAAACCGCAGGTTACGTACGGGTGCGGGTAATACACGAGCACAGGTTACAGATGCTAATTTACAATAGTTACTAATGGTTCACAATCCTGCTGAAAAGGTATAACAAGTGGGGTTCTGCAGGGGTCTGTTTTGGGTCCAGTTCAGTTCAATATCTTCATCAACAATTTAGGTATCAGCATAGAGAGTACGCTTATTAAGTTACAGATGATACCAAGCTGGGAGGGGTTGCAACTGCTTTGGAGGACAGGGTCATAATTCAAAATGATATGGACAAATTGGAGAAATGGTCTGAGGTAAACAGGATGAAGTTTAATAAGGACAAATGCAGAGTGCTCCACTTAGGAAGGAACAATCAGTTTCACACATACAGAATGGGAAGTGACTGTTTAGGAAGGATCACGGCAGAAAGGAATGTAGGGGTTATAGTGGACCACAAGCTAAGTATGAGTCAACAGTGTGACACTGTTGCAAAAAAAGTAAACTTGATTCTAGGATGCATTAACAGGTATGTTGTGAGCAAGACACGAGAAGTCATTCTTCTTCTCTACTCTGCGCTGATTAGGCCTCAGTTGGAGTATTGTATCCAATTCTGGGCACCACATTTAAAAAAAGAGGAGGAGAAATTGGAGAAGGTCCAGAGAAGAGCAACAAGAATGATTAAAGGTCTAGACAACATGACCTATGAAAGAAGACTGAAAGAATTGGCTTGTTTAGCTTGGAAAAGAGAAGATTGACAAGGGACATGATAGCAGTTTTCAGGTACAGGCAGTCCCCGGGTTACATACAAGATAGGGACTGTAGGTTTGTTCTTAAGTTGAATTTGTACGTAAGTTGGGTACCCCAGGTGTCCCCGATTCAGCTGCTGCTGAAACTGACCAGCGGCTGACTACAGGAAGCCCGAGGCACAGCTGCTTTGCCCCGGGCTTCCTGGAATCAGCCACTGATCAGTTTCAGCAGCGGCTGACTTGGGGTCACCTGGGGTAGAGCAGCTGGGGTGTTGCCAGGTTGGTCCCCGCCTGCTCTGTTCCAGAGCCCCAGCTGCTCTGTCCCAGGCGTCCAGATTCAGCTTTTGTTGAAACTGACCAGCAGCAGCTGAATCGGACATGCCTGGGGCAGAGCAGCTGGATTGCTGCTGGATTGGTCTGGTAGCGCCGACCCTTGGCGCGGCAGGACCAACCCGGCAGCACCCCAGCTGCTCTGCCCCAGGTGTCCCCAAGTCAGCCGCTGCTGAAACTGACCAGCGGCTGACTACAGGAAGCCCGAGGCAGAGCTGCTCTGCCCCGGGCTTCCTGGAATCAGCCACTGATCAGTTTCAACAGCGGCTGAATCTGGACACCTGGGTCAGAGCAGCTGGGACACTGCCGGGTAGGTCCCTGCAGCGCCGCACCTCGGCGCTGCGGGGACCAACCCGGCAGCACCCCACCTGCTCTACCCCAGGTGTCTCCAAGTCATCCGCTGCTGAAACTGATCAGCGGCTGATTCCAGGAAGCCCGGGGCAGAGCAGCTCTGCCTTGGGCTTCCTGTAGTCAGCCGCTGGTCAGTTTCAGCAGCGGCTGACTTGGGGACGCCTGGGGCAGAGCAGGTGGGGTGCTGCTGGGTTAGTCCAGTAGCGCCGCACCTCGGCGCTGTGGGACCAACCCGGCAGCCCTCCAGCTGCTCTACCCCAGGTGTCAGCGAGAAAAGCTTGGTCTGACGGGGAGGTGTGTGCACTAGCTGCGCCCTCCACCCCCAGCAGACCAGGGAGACGTGGAGCGGCTTTTCTCGCCGCGGAGGACGCGGGCGTCGGGACCGCCGAGACGCGCCGCAGTCCCGCCGCCCACGTCCTCCGCGGTGAGAAAAGCCGCTCCGCGTCTCCCTGGTCTGCTGGGGGGAAGCGCCCCCCCCCGTGCCGCCGGAGGTGGCGACAGTGGGGGAGGCACCCCGCACTAGCTGCGCCCCTCCCCCGTTCATAACTAGGGGTCCAACTTAAGTCGGATTGACGTAACCCGGGGACACCCAAACATAACTGAGTAGTTTGCTCTAGTACCTTGGAATAAAGAGGAGTGCAAAACCCTGCATTTTGTTTTAGGAACATCTTGAGATCTTAAGTTGACTGTTATTACAGAAACAGGAGAGACACTTACTATACTTCTTATTTGCATTAAGGGTTAAGACAAATGGGTAATGGTAAATCTTTTTAAGTTGTGGAAAAAACATTGGTTAATAGATTTCTGGCTGATAAAAAGGCAGCTTTCTGTAGAAAGGGAGACATGTTGAGGTTTATTATCAGTGCAATGTGATAGAAGTACTGGTGATACTATCAAGAAGCCAAATGGAGCAGTTATTGGCCTAAGATCCTTGTTAGTTAGTGGACAAGGTCAAAGTGCTCGACTCCACTCAGTTATGTGTCAATTAGAGCTGTGGACAGGAAGTACTGTAAGCATCAGGATGCTCAGATAAAAGCTAGACCCGTGAGATGCTTGTAAGCCTTTGGTATGCAAATACAGGTAATGGCAATGGCAAATCCCACTATATTTGTGGAGCTGAGAAGCAGGCTTGTGTTGTGAAGCTAATTTACATATATATCTTTCATCAGTAAACAGTTTCTTTATGTACTGACACCTTTGTGAAAGACTATAATTCATTCTGAACCGTCCCTTAAACACCGTAGTCACACAACTAGTGGTGTTTTTGGTTAGACATAGCAAGACAATTTCCAAAATGATTTGCAAGCCTTAAGCACATCCTTATTTTATACAGATCACTTCCTAATTTTATGAGCTTTCAGCTTCACCACAGCAGGTACGCTTTTAGTGAATAGCCTCAAGAATTTCACAGTTCTGTTAGAAAAAAATGTTCTCTTGCCGATTGAACGAAGCTTTTCTCTTGCTGCCCAACTGGCAAAGAAATCTTTGCTCCAGCACAGTTTTGCTGACAACCAGATGAGCCAGATACACTTAAAATGCAGAATACACTTCTGGTCTTTCTTATAATTTAGAAACACGATTCCTCGATCTAAACAGAAAAACTGAGTTCATTCAACATCACTGCATTCAACCTGTCAAGAATCTTTTATTTAAAAATGACTTGGATGAATGCCTATCCTCCATTCAGACTATGCACACAGAAAATTACTACATCAATAAAAAGGGTTTCATAAGCCGGACCCTATGTTTAAAAGGAAATCAGTATTTGTGAAAAATGTCTGGTGGACTGAAAAGTTTTTCTTAATAATCACTGCATTTGGGCTGAAGCAGTGCATGCTTTTACACTATTGCTATCAGTATTTCTGTCTTTGCATGGAGAGACTATCGGTGGGGAGTGAATAGGTGGAGTTTCTCTGCTCATTTTTCGTGTGTGTGTGTGAATTCTAACAAGGCTGGCAGTTGTGATATAGACATTTGTAATATAGGAATTGGACTATAATCGTCAATCCATTTCAAATACTCCATTGAATAATCAACAGCTAGTAAGACTTACTGGTTGCTACTGATCTGGGCTGGATTCAAAGCCCATAAGGTACAAGGTTCTTTATGCCACTATCAGGTCCTTTAGCATCCAGGTTTGTGGACAGCAGAAATTCTTCATCATGCTTTTGTACTATTCTCAACTTAGTTTGTATGTGACAGTACAATCGAATATAGGAAATGGAAAGCATAGGGAATGCATTTTTCTCTTTCATTCAAAAATGAAATTAACTGCAAAATGCTATTGTAATGTTAAGACTACACAGTTTAAAAAGAAGGTAGGATATGTTCCCTGGAGGCTTACACCATATATTTATCTGGCTGCGTCAAACATCTTCTGAAACCTATGGTGCACATCTAACAAATACTTTATGGGCCAGATTGTTAACCTATTGCTTTCATTGGTAACTCACAGCAAATTTCACAATGGGGCCATAAATTACCCATTTAGGGAAAAAATAAGGCTTGAAAAATACTCTGTAGGAAATACTATGTTCCAAGTTAATATTGCTGTAAAAATGTTAACATTTCAATTTCATGTTTTTAAAACTATGCAATCTGAGTATGGCGTTAATATACGTTCTGATTTCCCCTATTAATTTTACAATTTTAAGATAAGAACAAACAGGATTTACTAGACTGCTTAAATTTGAGTCTCAAAATCAAAACAATGAATTAATATAGATAATATGTTACTTTTTAATTGACACATATGTAGACATGCAGATGTGGCACTATGGTGCTCACTCTGGCATGCACTATCATAGGTAAATTGGGACATGTATTCTAATTAGGTCAAACATTTACCCATACACACTACACATCTAAATAACGATAAAAATGTCCATTTAAATGATACATTTAAATACTTGGCACTCACCAAAGTAATGAACTGTAGGTGACTATATCAGCTGGCCTGCTTAAGTGAAGCTGTTTTTTTAGCCTAGTTGGTAGGGCACAGGGATTCAAAAGCCTGAAAATCTTCATTCCTGTCTTAGTACTGACCTCTCCCTAGGAGTTCACTCATTAATATGGATGTCTACCTGCTAATTTACAGAGGTGTGGACATGTTTGTTCAGAATACGCTTGGTGTTGAAACACAGAATTATCAAATGAGTAGTGACAGTTACCAATTTGTTGCATTCATGAGCATTAATGCTGGCACAGTACAACTTGCAGGTAAGGTGTCTATTGAGCCCAACACATACCTTCACAGGATGGCCTTGGTACTCACATTTGTTCCTAAAACAAAAGTTTATTTTTTACCATTAAATGAAATAATCACCTAATTTGGATACATAATATGAAAAAGTGAGATGGAAAGGGGGTCAGAGCATGCACAGAGATATTGTAAAGATGAAGGTTACCCAATCTTAGTTGTCCTAGCACACCCCGGGGCTAGCTGATGGGGAATGGAATAATTTGAAATACTTTAGACTAGTGATCTTCATAGCATTCTAGAAATTTATCTATATTGAATCAGTAATTGAGCCTTTAACTCTTTTATGAAAAGGCCACATCTTTTAAGGGCTGAGATTGGTTTCTGGGATGGACTGTTAAGGATCTATTTTTTAATATTTTCTTGAGGCAAATATCATAGGCTGGGCACCTAATTGGGATATTCATGCTTGTGTTCTCCTTTTGGAGAATTTTGAATAGAAATTGTCATATTGTAATTGTTCAGCATTTACAGTTTGGAATAGTGACAGACTAGCCTGTGTTTCAATTTCTCTATCTCACTGAAATCAAGAGCAAAACTGCCAATAAAACAAGTATTTAGCCCTAAGAGATGACTCAAAGTCTGTAATGTCTCTGTGACGGGCCGGCCCCTGACCAGGGGCGAGGGGAGCGGAGCCCCCGCCGGCCGTCACTCTCCCGGGGGCGGGGCGAGCGGAGTCCCCACCGGCGGGGTTCTGCCGGCCGGCCCCAGACCCCCCAGCAACCCCGCAACTCCAGCCGCCGGGGGTGGCAGGCGGGGGCGCTTCCCCCGCGCTTGCGCCGGCAGCTGACGGGCGGCTCCCCCCCCACCGGGCCACGCAGGGAAGGCGGGGCCGGGGCTCACGGCCACTGGCGAGGGCTGCCAGCGGGGACGTGCCCGGAAGGGGCGGGGCCCCGGGCGGCGGCCGGCGCGGCGGGCCAGTTTAAAAGTGCCTGCCGCCGGAGAAGCGGGGCACAGGCTCCTCGCGGCGGCGGAGGAGCAGCCCCCACCACAGGACGGAGCGTGAGCGCCACACAGCCCGGCTACCGGCCCGGCGCTGGTCCCGGGGCCTCCGGGACAGCCACTGCCCCTGGCGAGCACTCAGCCCCTCGCCAGACGGCAGGAGGACCCCACCACGCCGAGTCAGGAGGGACCGGGACGGCCAGGAGCGCGCCAGGGCCGGAGAGCTCACCCCCGAGACTCCACCGGAACGTGAGACGCCACAGACCGCGGAGTCGAGGTAGGCGCCAGGGCGACGGGGATCGGCAGGCGGACCCAACGGGAGGGAGGAAGGAGCCCGGGGCAGGGCGCTTCTGGCGGCCGTGGGTGGACGGGCCACAGGGGGGAGAATCCTCACCCCCCTCGTCCACCGTGCCGGGGCGCTAGCGGCCCCGGCGCTCAGGGCCCCGGGCTGGGACCCGGAGAGAGGGCGGGACCGGGTCCCCCTCCCTCCACACGGGGAGCGTCCAGCACCCGACAGCCACACTAACCGACAGGGACCAAACTAGAACCCCGGACTGGGGGAGGAGGACCTAAGGCTAGGGGCTCCGGCCCCATCCCGCTCGGCGGGTACTCACGGCCCGGGGTTTGCTGACCCCCCCTTCTGGCTGGGAGGGGGTGATCGCACCCCCAGGGGCCTGGACTCCACATTGGCGGCCCAGGGACAACACAGGACAAAAGGAGGACCAAAAGGGGTCCGCAGACCCCCCCCTCGGACCGGGAGGGGGTGATCGCACCCCGAAACCCTCACAGTCTCATATTGTTTTAGATTAAGCGACTAATGCTGTGCACATCTTCCAGATGAATCTAGAAGGGGCAGCCCTGCTAGTCTGTAACTTTAAAAACAAAGATAAGTCTTGTGACACCTTAGGGTATATCTACACTGCACACTTATTTTGAAATAAGCTATTTTGGAATTGACTTTCCGAAATAGCTTATTTTGAAAAAGCACGTCTATACACAAAAGACGCATTAAAATAGCACTTAGCTATTTCAAAATAGAGCATCCACACTGATTGGACACTGACTGACATTTAAGGCCACCCGGAACCACTTAAGGCAGGGCACCAGGTCAGCAGTTATTTCCTGGAGCTGCTGCCTGAAGCTATCTGAGATGTGAGCTTAAAGGGACCCCCCTGGACAGCCATTTCTCAGGTTCAGTCAGCGGCTGACTACAGGAAGCCCGAGGCAGAGTTGCTCTGCCCCAGGCTTCCTGGAATCAGCCGCTGATCAGTTTCAGCAGCAGCTGACTTGGGGACGCCTGCGTTTCTTAAGTCGAATCTGTATGTAAGTCAGAACTGGCATCCAGATTCAGCCGCAGTTGAAACTGATGTTTCAGCAGCGGCTGACGCCAGTTCCGACTTACATACAGATTCAACTTAAGAACAAACCTACAGTCCCTATCTTGTACGTAACCTGGGGACTGCCTGTAATGCTGTTTTATATATTTAGTATACAGGCAGTCCCCGACTTACGCGGATCCGACTTATGTCGGATCCGCAGTTACGAACGGGGCTGCCCCAGAGTACACGGACTGCGGGACCTCGCAGACCAGGAAGACGCAGAGCAAAGCCGCGGAGGGGCTTGGGCAGCGAGGCACCCCAGGCGCGCCTGGACTGCCCCGCCGCCGGCTTCCCCGTGCTTTGCAAAGCCGCGGGGGGGGGGGGGACTCGGGCAGCGAGGCACCCCAGGCGCGCCTGGACTGCCCCACTGCTGGCTTCCCCGCGCTTTGCAAAGCCGCGGGGGGGGGGGGGGGCTCGGGCAGCGAGGCACCCCAGGCGCGCCTGGACTGCCCCACCGCCGGCTTCCCCGCGCTTTGCAAAGCCGCGGGGGGGCTCGGGCAGCGGGGCACCCCAGGCGCACCTGGGCTGCTCCGCTGCCGGCGTCCTCAGAGGCGCTCCCCGTCTCCCTGGTCTGCTGGTCTCCAGCAGACCAGGGAGACGGGGAGCAAAGCCGGAGGACCCAGGCGGCGGGACCGCGCAGCATCTCGGTCCGCCGCCTGAGTCTTCCTGGTCTGCTGGGGTGGGGGGGGGGGGGGCGCAGCTAGTACGCCCCCCTCCCCCAGCAGACTAGGCTTTTCTCCGGACGCCTGTGGCAGAGCAGCTGGGGTGCTGCCAGTTGGTCCCGCAGCGCCGCTCTGGGCGCTACTGGTGCAACCCAGCAGCACCCCAGCTGCTCTGGTCCTGATTCAGCCACTGCTGGTCAGTTTCAGCAGCGGCTGAATCAGGACACCTGGGGCAGAGCAGATGGGGTGCTGCTGGGTTGCGGCGCTACTGGAGCAACCCAGCAGCACCCCAGCTGCTCTGCCCCAGGCGTCCCCAAGTCAGCTTCTGCTGAAACTGACCAGCGCTGACTACAGGAAGCCTGAGGCAGAGTTGCTCTGCCCCAGGCTTCCTGGAATCAGCTGCTGATCAGTTTCAGCAGCAGCTGACTTGGGGACGCTTGGGGTTCTTAAGTTGATTCTGTATGTAAGTCAGAACTGGCGGTCAGTTTCAGCAGCGGCTGAATCTGGACGCCAGTTCCGACTTACATACAGATTCAACTTAAGAACAAACCTACAGTCCCTATCTTGTACGTAACCCGGGGACTGCCTGTAGTTGGGAATTTGGCTACACAGACCACGTAAGATGAATGGGACTTGGGGCCTTCATAGGGCCAGCTTTGTTTTTATCACATTCCAAACTCCATGGGATTGCTACCATCCATAAAGATATTTGTGTATAAGGGTTTGCAGGATTGGCAATTTACTCTTATAATTTCTTCTCTGGGATTACTGGTTAAGAATTTGGGGGTACAGTTTGTTTAAAATGTAATACAAAGCTGAACTAACAGCATTATGGGCTAAAATCAAATAATTAATTTTAAAATTATCTTAAAACCATTATAGTCCCCTCCCTCCTGTAGAAGTACCAGACACACCATGGTAATAAAATTATTAGTTTATAGCATAGAATGGCCTTGATCCTGATCCATGAGTCCATTCATATAGTTCAGCTTAAGGAGTCTAAATATACTCAACAGAGCTATGCAATATGTTCTAGAAGAGATAATGTGATTGCCAGAATAACTGCACTATTTGCAAACTGAATGGACCAAATTAATCTCTGGCATAAGATCTCCCCTAGAAGCAAGTACAAGTCACACTGGTTTATGGAAGGGCTATATATTATATTGACCAACAAAAATACTCTCAGGAGTATTTTTCAAATTTTTCTTTCAACTACATGCTTGCTACTCCATCTGAAGTTAAAGGAATTGTCCCTTAGAAAGAAATAGGCCCTAATTTTGAAAATACACAGAGTAACTTTGTTTGTGAAGAGCTGCATTGAGTTCAGTGGGACTACTGGCATATATAATTGTTTACACTATTAGGTTGTAGAGTATGTCTCTTCTATTGCCCTTTTCCTGTATGCTGCAAGCTGGCCCATATGAATGGACTCATGGGTCAGGATAACGGCCTTTCTACACTATAAAGACCAAATAGTGCAAGTCATGTTTAACATTGTGCACTGTAAAAGTTGCATTGACATCTGACTCTTATCAAAGCCAATATGGGACTATATTTATAGTGAATAAAGGTCAGCATATATTTATCTCTTTGCATGACTGGAGTCCGCAGGATGAGGCCTTGGCTTAGAGAGCCAGCTTTCTGGAGGGGAGAGAGCAGAGCAGTCACTGATTAATGAAGCACTTCTGAAGTCCTTTCTGTGGGGATGGAGGGTTTTGCAATGTGCTTTAGTGAGGGGAGATTTTAAATATCTGACTCACCATTTTATTTCCCTTTCCCCGTTTTGTTGATGTGTGAGCATAAATGCTATGTAAGACTATGAACAACCTGAGAGAACCCAGGGCAGAAGGTGCTGGGAGGTGATGTGCCACGAGCAGAAGCGTAGCTGTCTCTTTCTAAAAACCGGAGGGAGGAACCGGACCCAGTGGTGGGGTTTTGTTTCCTCGTTCTTCGCCCCAGGAGAAGGAAGCGTTCCTACTAACGAAAGGAGAAGTTCAGGCAGCCCCTTGGAAGAGAGGCGGAGGGCCGGGCAGGGCGCTTGTGTTTGGAAGCGCACGGCCCCAATGGGGGGACGCCACTAGGCAGGGGTCCGGCAGTGGAGCCGGGGCCGGGCCCTAGGACAGGGACGGAGCAGGCCCTGGGGCCGGGCAGCCCTTACCCCGCAGCAGTTCAGCCCCCGCGCCACACCCACCCGGGGGCGCTAGGCAGGGCCACCCCGGGAGCGGCCGGCGCAGGTGACACCGCCACTGGCGGCTGCTCCGGCCCCCGCCGAGCTTCCTGCTTCCCAGAAGGTGCCGGCGCGGCGGCAACAGGAACTGAGGCCGGGAGGAGGCGGTGCCGCCGCTCCCCGCCGCGCTCACGGCCCGAGCCGGGGGAGCGGAGCCACCATGGTTCGTCGCCAGCAGCCGCTGTAGCCTCCGCACCCCCCCGCCGGGGCCGGCGCCCCCTCCCTGCCCCGCCGGGCGAGGCGTTTCCCGGGGGGCGCGCACCGGCCGCCGCGGCCCGAGATGTGACCATGGACAGCAGGATCAAGTGAGTGCGGGCGGGGCGGCTCCGGGGCTGCGCGGGAGGGAGAGGGCAGGAGGGACTAGGCCGCAGAGCCTCCCCCAGCCTGGCTCGCCGGCGGCCAGACCCCCGGGGCATGACGGCCAGGAGCGGGGCTGTCACGGGAGTCCGCACCGCAAGCCCGCTTCCCCCGCAGGTGGCACCCTGGCTGCCTCCCCGTGGGCAGCTGGTGGGCTCCTCCCTCCGGCCCCCCATCCCAGTCACCGGCCCTCACTGGAGAGGCCATGAATGCCGCAGCCCTCCCCACCAGGAGAGCTTGTCAACTCCCTGCCCCGAAGAAATCTCTCCCGGCCTTGTCACCCCCGGGGAGAGGCTGTAAAACACTCACTGTCAAAATGACCCCCCCCCCCCAACTTCAGTCTCGGAGACATGCACCTTCCAGTGAGCCCCGCTTGGGAAACCCTTTATCCCCCAGAGGAGAAGATAAAGATAGATGGAGCCTTATAATAATCTCCATCCCACTGAGGGAGTCTGCCCTAAAAGTGGGAGGACTGAATGGACCATTGTTTCTGCCTCTGGGAGCCTATGGCTTTAAACTTCAGGGAAGTCAGTATCAGCCCAGTGCTTGGTATCTACTAGACTTCTCAGAAAACTGTCCATGGTGATTTGTTATCAGGTGGATTGCAAAAAACCAATACCCAACAAACTTTTATATTTATGCTTCTGTGTTGATTGTCTCTTTGTATCTATTGACAATAAATAGGGATTTAAAAATATGCCTGCCATATGTGTGAAAATTACAGGTGAATGAGTCCTGTTTTTGAGTAACAGCCACAAAAATAGTGCTTAAAACTAATAACATTAAAACAGTGGATGTTGATAAATATTCTTCTATGGAATCTAACATCTTTCTCTTTAATTATTTAAGAAAATGACTATATTTTTCAAAACATTAACAGAATAATTCTGTCTTGGGAGAATGTTAATGTAACCTAGCTGGGTTGATAGTAACTTTGGTGAAGTTAATTTTTTTTGCCTATTGTGAGTAGTCCCATTGACTTCCTTAATTTGGTAACTGATGAGACATTAAATCTGTATTTTGTAAATGTATAGTGATCTATGATGAGTAAGTGTGCTGCTGTTGAGTAGCTTTATAGAAATGAGAATCAGTCTGACATACATCAGACTAGTTTGACATATTTCTTCACACGTCTAAGTCTAAGCAACACCTTGTATGTGGGAGGTGAAGAATAAACCTAGAACTTTTCTGAGGAAACAGACTTTGTGATTGTGTACTGAAGGGAGCAAACACATTTTCACATGCTGTGTCATTGACTGTAAATTCAATTAACTTGAACTCTGAAGTCCTAATCCTGTATTTGAGACACAGTTTTGATAGAAATGGATGAATTAAATCCAGCATTCTTACTTTCCACTCCTTTAAGGAAGGGACAAAAAATGAGAGACAAGAGTAAACACACACCTTGGATTAAATTTAATCGAACCCTTTCATGGTACAGGAATTCCACTGTTTTCACTTTCTTACCAGTTTCGTTCTCATTTAAATGAGTGCAACTCTAATTAGACTAATTTTGATTTTGCTAGTTGAGAGGAGAAACAATCATATTTTCTGTTACACTCTTGTAAGTCTCCAGTAATATGACTTTACATTGGTATTACTGAGAGCAAAGCTTAGCCCCATATCTGCAGAACCAGCTCATTTAAGATCCTCTTTTCCAACTGAATAATTTAAAAAGTGAGGTGCGGAAGTAACATGATGTGGTAAGATATATGATTGATGCTCAGAAATTTAGTATTTCAGTTTTAATAAAAATGTATATCATAAATGGTTGATGAAAAAATAAATGATAGAAAATATATTAAGTAACCGATGAGTTAGAAAGTTTCCCTCCAGTCCAAAATCCCCCTAAAACTTTTTTAAAAACATGTATTGTACTATCAATCTGTGATATGCTTTATATGCATCATTTTAGAAACCTGGAGCCCAGTCTTGAATTCCTTATTTGTGGAGAATTGCTGACTTCAGTAGGAAAGTTACTCAAGAAAAGAGTTCAAACCTGGGCCCCTCATGTGGTTTCTTAGATAACTAATTGATATGGTTGAGGTTATAATTCTTGCATTTAATATAAGTACAAGTTGAAACTCTCTAGTCTGGCACTCTGGTCTGGCAACATGGTCTGGCATGATTTTAGTTAGCGGAATGTCCACTTTTCATGGCTGGGATCATGTTTTTGGTGGTCCCAACAGGCTTGGCTCTCAGTCTTGGCTCTTGTTCTGTGCTGTTATTTAGTGCTAATTTACCTCCAAATGTCTTCTAAGAGCCCAGTAAGCAGCAGAAGTGTTGGTAATGCTACTAGACAATATTGACCTCCCATGGTTTGGCAAATTCTCTGGTTCAGCACTGGTCAGGTCCTGAGGGTGCTGGACTAGAGAAGTTCAACCTGTAGTAGATTGCTCATTAAAATAATGATATAAATAATTCAGAAGAATGAAAATAAATTAGGTTCAGATGCAACTGTTAACATAATCAAGAAATTACTGAAATGTATAAGTTTATTCACGGACAGAGAATGCTAATAATGGCACTCATTTGTGACTGTTCTGTTCAAATAATTATTTAAACTGAGGCTAGGGCTGGGCAAAGAGCTATCAACCAGCAAATGTAATTATAATTATTAGAGTAATTTTTCTCACTGGTTGAATTGTTGTTTACAAGAGTTAGTCCTTTAAAATGCCATTGGCAGTGACTTTTTTAAATGATTGGTATGGTGACTGTCAAGCTTCAGTCAAATAGGCTACGTCTACACTGGCCCCTTTTCCGGAAGGGGCATGTAAATTTCACCAGTCGTCGTAGGGAAATCCGCGGGGGATTTAAATATCCCCCGCGGCATTTAAATAAAAATGTCCGCCGCTTTTTTCCGGCTTTTAAAAAAGCCGGAAAAGAGCGTCTACACTGGCCCCGATCCTCCGGAAAACGTGCCCTTTTCCGGAGGGTCTTATTCCTACTTTGAAGTAGGAATAAGACCCTCCGGAAAAGGGCACGTTTTCCGGAGGATCGGGGCCAGTGTAGACGCTCTTTTCCGGCTTTTTTAAAAGCCGGAAAAAAGCGGCGGACATTTTTATTTAAATGCCGCGGGGGATATTTAAATCCCCCGCGGATTTCCCTACGACGACTGGTGAAATTTACATGCCCCTTCCGGAAAAGGGGCCAGTGTAGACGTAGCCATAGAGAGCAAAGGATATAACACTATTGACACTGTAGAAAAGATTTGATAATCTAGATCAGTCTGTTTGTGTGTTGTTTGTGATTTTTATATGACTAATCAATTGACTTGTTTTTTTATTTCCAGGCAAAATCCAGAAAGTACATTTGATTTGGTACTCAAGGTAAAATGCCAGGCTTCTGAAAATGAAGGTAATGTACTCCAACTGTTGTCATACATTTATAGAAACAAGGGATGGAAAAGACCCTATTCAGTTATTTAGTTCTCATGTACTCTCTATTTTGTCACCTCATGCTTTGAAGTATTGATAGCTTAGAATTTTGTTAATGCTTGTTGCTATTATTCTTATATCTTTTTTCAGTTAATATTCTTTTGCTAGAATGGCAAGCATTTAGAACAAACAGTTTATTATTGATATAGTAGTTTGTGTTACATAGACATACCATTTTGATTCCTATAATCTTTGGTCCATAACATACCATTTTGATTCCTATAATCTTTGGTCCATAACATGTAGAGTCAATAAGTTATTTCCTTTTAGAGGTATGTCTCAGAACTGGGACTTCAGTTCTTTGAGTTCTCCTTCTCTCCCTTTGGAGCTTTTCTTTTAACAATCAATGTTGAAGGAAGAAAGAAAATATCCAAGTAGCAGAAAATAACTTTTACTGACACAATTTTGAAATGATGCAAATGGCATTGTGAACTGACTCGAATTGATATTGTCAATGAGTTTCACACTTCTGCAAGCACTCTGGTGAGAGGGAGGGAGCTACACGAGTTCTAACAAGATTATAGTCATAGTTATCTGAACAAGTCTTTTTGTTACTACTTCTGTGTAGGAAAATACACGATTTCTCATGTTGAAGTTAAAAGTACTGACTAGAATTGTCTAAATTTTCTAATGAGGGATAACAGGAATCATTGCATCTGACTAGTTTTACATGTTCTGGGACATCCACATGCTGCCTTGACTTCATCCCCACTGGTTTTTCTTGGTTCCCCTATTTTTCCTTGTTCACTTACTGTCCACCACTTCCTCTGCTTCTAAGCACAGTGCTGTTTTTCCACTCTTAGTCATTTTCCTTAACTCTTACAGCCTTTCCAACTGTCAGTGTATACTCTTTCTCTCATTAATACTCAGGCTTTTTTAATTAATTGTCTGTTGCCAAAGCCTCAGCTACTTTGACTTTCTATGAATCCTCTCTGCATGGTAGTTTCCACCCATTTCACCCTTACGCAGTTGCCTTCATAGAGGCAGTATGTTATATTCTGTTGCTGGTCAAGTCCTTGGGTGACTTCTGTATCTTTATATTCCTTGACCAGTTAGCTTCCTTCATACAATTGTCTGCTTGTCTCCCTCTTTGTGCTTTTATGGTTCTCCACAAGTTTGGTTTTGCTTCATCTCTTAATTGCTCCTCTTCACAATTCCAGTAGAGGCAACTACATGGTCATCTCCCATTCTCTGTACTCTCTTCTTTGGTAACTCTCTGTCCATTCTCATCTTATGGGATAACGAGACCCTGATAAAGCTCTCCATGCCTGATCGCTCTCCCATGTCCTGTCTTTATTTTGCGACTGGCTATCTGACATCTCTTTTTGGATGTCCAGTCACATTTCAGCTCAGCTTCCTCTTCACCCAGGCTTGCAACTTCCATGTCACATTTGGTTTCTTTCTTCCCTAGATATAGTCTGCCAATTAATCTCTCTGGTGCTTTCTCTCTGATATCTTGAAATTTTGCCCCTTCTCTCTTCCAACTGCCAGAACCTTGAGCCATGCACTTGTCATCTCTTGCTTTGACTACTACAGCATCTTCATTTCTGATCACGATTTTCATTTATCTTTCAAGTCTATCCAGTGTGTCTATCCTGTTTATCCAGCGTGCTGTTGCCAGATACATGTTATTCACCTGGTCAAATCCTCCACCGGCTTTCTTTCCCCTTCTGCATCACATTCAAACTCACTGTACTCACTTTAAGGAGTGCAAGGTTTGGCTTTTGCTTGTACCTGACATGAGTTTATTGACACTTCTCCAGCTCTAATGTGTGTGCTATTTCAGGTCATCTTAATATCCCTTTGGTTGTCTTCTGCAAGAGCCCCTTATGCACTGAGTATGCTCCTGGCACTGGGTGCCAGGTTGTTTTGCTCTTCTCATATTCTCAAAGCTCTCCTCAGAAAGTATTATCTTTTGATTATTCTTCTATACCTGTCCTCACTCCAAATCTTTACACATTAATATGTATTCTTTAAAAGGAAGCAATAGGTTGGGTACTTAACAAGTGTGTGTGTGTGTGTGTGTGTGTGTGTATATATATATATATATATATATATATACACACACACACACACATTTCTATTCCTTATACATTTGTATATCTCCCTTGTCACCATAGAATCTGGGCATTTGTCAGTGGTGGGTTAATCAACATGGCTAACATCTGTGTGGTTAATTCTCTCTCTTATCCTCTCCTCAGGGGGAGAACTGTGTGTCTAGTGTAGCAGAGGCCTTTTGGTAGTGTTTGGTAGGTGTGATGGTCCATAGTTTTTGAAGGAATTCATTTCACAGTTTCAGAGCTGCCCCTAAGAAAAGCTCAGTCCACTGAACTTGATCCTTATGGTCCATAGTTTTTTTTTGTACCTGCTTTGGTAGTCTTTTAGACTTTTAGTCTTTTGATGCCTGGAAGCAAAAGACAGGAACTTTGAATTTGACTTACTGTTTTATAGGGAAACTTCTGCAGAGAGCAGAAGACAGATTTGTTGTGCTCATAGCAGCCCCTGTGATGAGGTGATATACGACGGTGTTCTGTACAAGCTGGAATTTCCTGTGTGCTGAAGGCTTCATGCCCAGCTATACTGCACTGCAGTAGTCTGGATGGGAGATATGATATGACAAAGATATGAATAAATATTAGGTCAGGTCCCCATCCTCTTTGCTGTCTTTGGAGACTTCTAGACAGCTAGAGATGTTGGAAAGTATTACTTGTGGATGCTGCTGTGTGAGTGCATCAGTGAGCAATCAAGGAACACCCCCAAAACTCCTGGCTGAACTTATGAATTGTGAGATGTGTGCCTTCCACTAGAAGAGAGTGCACCATGCATGCGGTCTCGTCAGAGTGCTTTCCTTTGCCCACCTCTGTCTTGCATATGTTGAACTTCAGTTAGCTGTTTTTAATCCATGAGCTTAGTTCAGTGCCTAGATGAGATGTTTTATGTTGCATGGTGTGGTTGTCATATAGGTAGAGCTGTGTCATCTATGTATTGTTGGTACATAAGTCTCTTTTTTCTTACCAGTTTATGTAGTGGCTGAATAGTGATTCTAAATAGGATTGGAGAGAGAATTGAGGCCTTTTGAAACTCCTGAAAGGTCTAGTGGGTGAGGTGCAGTTCCCATCTCCATTCTTTGGGTGCCATTTGTATGTTGTAATTATCATCTTTCTACACTCTGGATATCATGTTAGATTGCCTCTTGTATTAAGTCTAATTTAAATCACAAATGCCTCAGAGCAGAGACCTGTCATTGTGTTTGCCTGTGGCATTATGAGTACAATAGTAATATGTCAAATAAATATGTCTGAATTTATTTAAGGGAATATTGTAAATGTAACAAGAGATGAATGTGTAATTTTCTCTAACGCCACTTTAAAAACTGAGCACAGATTTGTTTTACTAAACAGGGAGCTTTTCCGTTCTGTTTATTATAAGGCTAACTAACTTGACAGTTACACTGTATTGTAAGTCTTGCCTTTAAATAGATTTTCATGCTATGATAATGTTTTGAATATATCCTACATCAAAACAAGGTCCAGTCACCTGTTTCTTTGCTAATGCCCTTTTCTTTCCCATGAAAGAGAATTATGTTTAAATAGGGGCTTTCTCTCTCGCATTCCATCTGCTTCACGTACTTGATCCTGCAGTGAAGTCAGGGTTGAGTCTGTGACATCATTGTCATTAGTGTTGCCGTGGAAATATCGCAAGCACAGAATTATGATCTCCCTGCATGAGTGAGCAGCAGGAGAAGTTGAGTTAGGAGGGAGAAAGACCTTAATGTGGCCCATAGATCTTCAACGTTTTCATTTCAAGTTTTTCCCTAGTGTTTAGGCTTTTCTGTATTTTGTTTAATGACCCCTTTGTTAGTTGTGCTACAGGTCAAACAAACAAGTAAAAACTAAGACAGCCCTACTGTGTCCAATTATAAATGAACTAGTATTTTTAAATAGGATGCAGCATACCTGCACCAGTTTGTTTATGATGTGACACAGCAATTTGTACTTAAAATTAACACGTTCAAAAGATGAGTTTTGGCAGTTCAGCATTTTAAAATAACTGTATTTGATTTATTATGAACCTTTGTTTCTACCTTCATTATTTCACTGGCAAAAAATACGTCTAGTGTCTTGTTTTTTATTAAGGGGACAATGTATTTACTAATTTTGTAAGACTGCAGACATAGAAAAAGGCTGTAGCTAAGTTGGTGTATGTTGAATATTACACTTTCTGAAGGGCTACCACCTTTGCTTTTGTGCAATAATTAAGAAAAGTGATAAAGGACTTTACAGAATATAATTCGAACCTGAAACTAAATGTTACATTTATCAGAGTGAGAGACATTCTAATACAGGGGTTTCCAACCTTTTTTCGGCACAAGATCACTTTTTGAATTTAAGTGCAATCCAAGATCTACCTCACACCCAGATACCCTTGCCACGCCTCCTTCGTGCCCCTTCTCCGAGGCCCTACCCCCTGCTCACTCCATCCTCCCTCCCTCCCTTCCACCCCTATTTTCCCTCCCTTTCATCAGGCAGGGGCAGAGGTTTGGGTCACAGGCTCTGGCCTTGGGCTAAGTGATTTGGAGTATGAGGGGCTCTGAACTGAGCCTGGGGCAGGGATTTGAGGCACAGGAGGTGGTTCATAATTGGCGCTGGCTCCAGCTGGACACTGCTTACCTTAGGTGGCTCCTGGGTGGTGATGCAGTGAGGCTAACGCAGGCTTACCCCTGTCCTAGCCCTGCACCACACTCAGAAGCACCCAGCAAACTCCCTCCATCCCAAGCCCTGTTGTGCCCCCTCTCTGCTCTGTGGAGATAGAATACAGGAGGAGGGGGGGCACCCTGACATAAGCACCCCTCTTCTCCCTTCCCTGCTCTGTACCGCAAGCAGGACGATCCCAGAGAGGGGTCATTCCATGGCAAAGGGCAGGAGGTGCGCAGCTGTGCGGTGAAGGGCAGCTGAGGTGCCCGCACTTGATAGCTTCTTGGCCAAACTAGTCAAGATCACCTGTCAGAGGCTCCAAGATCTACCAGTAGATCCTGATCTACTGGTTGGTGACCACTGTTCTAATAGATCATCCACATGTAAAAGCTCTGTTAAATCTAGGTGTGCCTAGTCAATGGGAAAAGTTTGATGCCCTCATAATGTCATCAAAACTGTGTTAACAATTAACATTGACTGGGGAAGATCAATTAGCATGTGTTGACTGATGACTGTGGATTGGCATGCCCCTTCCAGGTACATGTTAAACTACAGTTCATAAAAATTAGACTGGCTTATGTACAGTATGTACAGTATGATTTTTTGCAAAGGGCGGGAGAAACTTTAGCACACTTTAACAGCAATGGGGTTGTTGCTTACTAGAAATGCAGTATGACACAGTTGTGCAGTAAATAGAGAATAGACATGTCATACCTTAAATTGTTTCTCAGAGAGAAATGAGCAGTCCTGGGGAGACTAATAAAGACATTATACAGTAAACTTCTGATAATCTGGCACCTTTAGGACCCAGGGGGTGCTGGATTATCAGATTTGCCGGACTATAGGAAGGGGGGGCTATGTGGGGTGGGAGGGATGCCACCCCAGATCCCTCCTAGCCCCCCCTTCCAATAGTCCGGCTCTGCCCCAGGCGTCCCTGATTCAGCCGCTGCTGAAACTGACCAGCAGTGGCTGAATCGGGGACGCCTGCAGCAGAGCAGCTGGAGTGCTGCCGGGTTGGTCCGGTAGCGCCAACCCGGCAGCACCCCAGCTGCTCTTGGGGATGCCTGGGGCAGAGCAGCTGGGGTGCTGCTGGGTTGGTCCTGCAGCGCCGCTCCTTGGCGCTACGGGGCCAACCTGGCAGCACCCGAGCTGCTCTGCCCCAAGTGTCCCCAAGTCAGCCGCTGCTGATACTGTATCGGGGGCAGCTGGGGTGCTGCCCGGTTGGTCCCGCAGCCCCGAGGGGCAGCGCTACGAGACCAACCTGGCAGCACTCCAGCTGCTCTGCCCAATTAGCCGCTGGTCAGTTTTAGCAGCGGCTGAATCGGGGGAGCTGGGGGCAGAGCAGCTCCAATGGTCCAGCTGCCCGGAGCACTTCTGGGTTACTGATGGTGCCGGACCATCAGATGCCAGACCATCAGAGTTTTACTGTAGTATGAACTTTCGTGGGTGTAACCCACTTCATCAGATGAGTCATTTAAAAAAAATTCTATAGCAGTAGAAGAAACATTTTTTAGCTGGCATTCTACATTCAGTTATCACAGGTTGCAGTTTGAAGCCTGTCATTAATATTGTAGAGTCTGCTATGCTGATTATATTATTCTAAAATAATGATGTAAAGTCTTAATACTTCTATTTTTTAAATATATATTCCAGTGTTTTTTGATCTTCTACTTGGTAGAAGTGGCATGCAGTGTCCCACTGCAAACTTCTTCACAGTGATAACTTACACATGCCTATTATTTTGTTTTAGGTGTGCTGCTACATTGAAACAAGCTTACTCTCACTGTCTGGAGACATTACTTTATTTAAAGGTTAAATACTGCAGAAGCACCTTTCAGTGTCAGACCTTAGTAAAGAGGTTTGCCACAGCTTAATTTTAGCTGTCTGTTTGTCCACATCATTTCTGTATGAAAGACAAACACAATTCACTATATTGTTTTTACTGAAATGTAGCACCACAGGCAAGGAAATACGTTATTTTGAAATAGAAAGTCAGCAGACCACAACTTCTGTGAACCTGATAATCTTTGAATTTTTGCATAGCAAATGAATTCCTTGAACATCACTTCCAGCATGTATATCTCTAGTTATCCATTATATATGATCACCAAATCATTCTTCTCTCATTCCTAGAGAAGATTGAAGCAAAATGCAGGACAATGCAGCACTTTAAAGACTAACAAGATGGTTTATTAGATGATGAGCTTTCGTGGGCCAGACCCACTTCCTCAGATCAAATAATGGAAGAAAATAGTCACAACTATATATACCAAAGGATACAATTAAAAAAAATGAACACATATGAAAAGGACAAATCACATTTCAGAACAGGAGGGAGATGGGGGGGGGGGGAGGGGTAGGGGAGGAAGGAAGCTGGCAACGGGGTTTGTTGCAAGGGAAGGTACCAGGGTTGGTATTAGTGTGGTATGTCCTGTGGTTGTTGGTAAGAATCATCTTGAGGTTAGGTGGTTGTCTATAGGAGACTATGGGTCTGTCTCCCAGAGCCTCTTGGAGTATGGTATCCTGTTCCAGTATAGGCATACCACACTAATACCAACCCTGGTACCTTCCCTTGCAACAAACCCCGTTGCCAGCTTTGTCCACATATTCATTCTGCTGATACCATTATTGGACCTAACCAAGTGAGTTATAAGATCAAGAACACATATTCCTGCGCATCCAGAAATATAATCTATGCTATCGTGCCGAAAGTGTCCGTCTGCTATGTACATTGTACAAACATCTCAGACACTTCGCCAAAGGATTAATGCCCACAAAACAGATATCAGACAAGATCACAAAGAAAAAACAGTTTCTTGCCATTTTAACCAGAAAAGACACTCTCTCAATGACTTAACCACCTGCATTCTGCTACAAAGACCTTTTACATCTGCACTTGAAAGGGAATCCTCTGAACTGTCATTCATGTTAAAATTCGACACTCTCCAAAAAGGAATGAACAAACACTCAAACTATCTTACCCATTACCAAGATAGTTTCCCCAATTATCACCTCTAATACCATTAACTCACAAACATCCCACTCTCCCCACCTCTAATATCATCAATTCACAGACACTTACCTTCCTTCCTTCCCCCCCCCCCCGCATCCACCTCCTGTTCTGAAATGTGATTTGTCCTTTTCATATGTGTTCATTTTTTTTTAATTGTATCCTTTGGTATATATGGTTGTGACTATTTTCTTCCACTATTTGATCTGAGGAAGTGGGTCTGGCCCACGAAAGCTCATCATCTAATAAACCATCTTATTAGTCTTTAAAGTGCTACATTGTCCTGCATTTTGCTTCAGCTACCCCAGACTAACACGGCTACATTTCTATCACTAGAGAAGATTGTGTTTCAAGTTGAATATTTTCTGCAGTAGTGACAATAAACCAATTTCCACCCTAGTTCTCTGACCCAGTGTGCCATGTTTGAAAGGGTAAAGGGGACCCAGAGTTCTTTTAGTATGCAAAAATATTCTATAAACTTAAATGAGTCTGTGAGTATGTGGCTTTAAAAGAAATTTATTCTGTAATTAAGATTGTTTTGTTCCACTAACTTTAACATAACTAATCCAGTAACGTTACCTCTTTTAGTGGGGAAGTATGTCTAAAGATGTTACCCTCAAAGGATATCCTTAAATGTTTCTTTTTCTATCATAAGAAAAAGTTGGGATTCACTGAACAGTGTTAAATGCTGACTTTCTTTCTGTTCATTGTTTGTACAGCACTTAGCACATTGGAACCCTGATTTAGGGTTGATTTAGGCACTATGATAATACAAATAATACACGAAAATCATTTTCATAAGCTGGAAGACTTTTGTGTTCTTTATTTCAAGTGATGTTCGCTTGGAACAGACAAGTTTAAAACAAGTATTGAAACTGTGAAAATCACGAATTATAATGAATTTTAATACTAAATGAAATGGCTAGTTCCATTCGGGTCAGGTCTACACTAAAAAGTTAAGTCAATTCAGCTTTGTGGCTCAGAGCTGTAGCTAGGCTGACCTAGCCCCTGGTGGAGACACCTCTAAGGTGACAGAAGAATACTTCCTGTTAGGGATTTACATTCCCTGTTAAACATAGTGTTTAACCCATTAACTTTTTATCTGTTTAACCTTGGAACAGCTGCCCCATTGCACGGTGGGCTCGGCTGCCGCACCATGTCGCGGGACATGGGGTGGAGTGTGGGGAGGGAGTTGTTCCAGCTGGGCAGGGCAGGTAGTTAACCAGTTACTGCATAAGCACGCTGGTAAGTTTGATGCTTACCTGTTAACCATTTACATCCCTACTTCCTATGTTGTTGATCTAGCTTTCATCTCTCAGGGAGCTTGGTTAACTACATTGCTGTAGTGCAAAGGGACACAGCACATCAGCCATTTTAATCTGGCTCTTGAGTGCCTGCTAGTTCTGGGGCTTGTTCTGCTCTGTGAAGCTTCTGGAAGCAGTGGCATGTCCTGCTTCTGGCATGCTCCTATGTGTAGGGGCAGCCAGAGGGCCCTCTGAGCTACTCCTTCCCAAGCACAGCCCCCACAGCTCCCATTGGCTGATAACTTCAACCAGTGGGAGCTGCAAGGGCAGAGCCTGACTACGACTCTGTACGAGCTGGCCCAGAGGACGACATGCTGCTGCTTCTGGGAACCACTTGAGGAGTTAGAGAAGTTAAGTGCAGCTCGAAGCCTGCATCCCCAAGCCTGCATCCCCATATACTAATCTCTTGCTCAAGCCCTGATCTCCCTCCCATCCTCTGAATCTCATAGTCCCAGCCCAGAGCCTCCTCTTGCACCCCATATCCCTCATCCCCTGTCCCATCCTAGAGTCTGGACCCCCAACCAGAGCTCTCACTCAGCCTCCCCTACTACACATGTGAACTCTTCATTTTTGGTCCCACCCCAGAACTTGCACCTCCAGCCACAGCTCTCACACCCTCCCACACTCCAACCCCAATGTTGTGAGCTTTCATGGCCCTCAATACAATTTCTAAACTCTGATGTGGCCCTTAGGGCTACAGTTTGCCCACTCCTGCTGCAGTGAGTGGCTACACTGAACACTTTGGCTGTGCTGCTGTATTTTTTTTTTAAATAGTACACATAGCCTGAGATCCCAGTCCTGCAAGAAGTTAAATGAAGGTGGAAATCCCCATTGATTTCAGTGAGGCTCTGCACAAGAGTCTGTGTTTGTGGAGCTGTTTACAGGATTGGGGTCTGTGTGCTCTTTGTTTATTGGTATGTTGTCTTCCTCCCTCCCACTGCACAGAGCTCTTCATTAACCACAAACACTCTGTGGGTGTAACTTGTACTGATCAGATAACTGTTTTCCTCTGTCAGTTGCTTTTCAGAGTATCACTGAAGTCTGACAAAAAGCTAGTTATAGCAATATAATTCACTAAACAATCTGTAGTAATTTTGTTTTTTCAGAATACTTGAAACATTGAATGGAATACCCAGTTATTCTTCATTGAAGATAATTTTAACTGCTGGTTTTCAAGTGTCAGGCTACTAAAGAAACACTTTTCTACAAAAGTACTGATCTCTATAGCATTTAAAATAGTCTGTAACAGGTTAATAAAAAGTAGCCATACGCTTGTCTACTGCTATTAGTTGAAAATAAGTTTAGTTTTGAAAAATGTATTTGAACATCTTAGTGTATGATTACTTGAACTTATAGATTATTGTAAGACTTAACTAGATAGCTATTAATATAAACACAGTAGTTCCTTCAAATAAAGATTAAATATATATTTTTATAAAAATTAGGGTTTAGTTTGCCCCAATATGATGTTGGAGAAAATGTTCTGTTACATAATTTCATTATGTGGTACATCCCTCCTCTAAACTTGTGTCATTTTTATAGTTATAGCTTTAAGTACTGTAATTGGGTGCCAGCATTTAGGTGTATGGCAAGTTTGTTTTTTAAAACTTGAATCCCTTTTACAAGTTTTAATAGTTTCTTTAATTTTTAGTAATATACAAGAATTGAGATTTTTAGTAGTTCATAATTAAAGTGTGTGGTGATGTTTGTGGTATTGTGAATACAATACTCTGATGCTCCTTGTCGTGGCAGAATGCTACAGGCCGTCCTTGCTATCAGTCCAAGATACGTTCCAAAAAACTTGGGCTTAAAGTGAAACAACTTAAAGCGGGCAACTTTTTCACTGTGGCTGACTTCGATTTGTGCACATCGGGTGGTGTTTTGTGTTGTGTTGTGTGTGTGTGTGTGTGTGTGTGTGTGTGTGTGTGTGTGTGTGTGAGTGACTTACAACACATCAGTTCCTACAAACGTCAATGACTTTAGTGCAGAATGGATGTATACTGGGGCGACTTATAGCGGAGACACTCTGTGTGGAGAATGGCAATAAAGCATTTGCAAATGGAGTTTAGTTGTGCATGTTTGGACTTATTACAGAAGAAGCCATAAACTGAATGTGATTATTCATAAAAAAATGTTTAGGAAAATATGCAGTATTTGCTGCAGTGTTATTGTACTGTAAGTGCACTTTGAAAATTTACTTCAGTTACAATAAAAATGGGTATTTAATTGTAGCTCTGTTATTAGCAATATTTATATCCGTGCTTAATATTTTGGGAGATATTCATGAATGATTAGCTTCTGTAGTTTAAAGTGATGGTATCTTAAACTGTATTTTATCATGTAATTAAAGTCAACCTAACACTAGTTCCACTACTTTTAAGGGTTTCTTTTAATTTCCATTATTGAATTTTACAAACATAATGTCATTTAAAAAACAAGTATCTACATCTAACCCAGGTCCTTTACAGTTGTTCTTAACTGTTTGGAATGCTTTGCTTAGTGAAGTATTATACAAACATTTTGAGGGCAAAAGCTGATGAATTGTGTCTGAGATTGTTCATTATGGACATCATTCTTTGCTTGTAGAAAATATTGCACAACCTCAAGAATACAGGCCAAAGGTTGTCTTAATACTTATATCATGGATACCACCAAGAACACTCTTAGCACTTAAAAAAATACTCATGCGATCATTCTGATTTGTAAGCTCCAGTGACATATAAATGAGTTAATGTTTATTTTACTCAATTTTCATGTATTTAGTCTGAAAATTTTGTAGGGCAGGAACTAAGTCTTTCAACATATTTGGACAACACTTAGCACATCATGGGTGCTATGAGAGTATGAATAATAAGTGATTTTTTTCAATTTACCTCTTTGGACATGGATTTATGGCTTGGCCCCTTTCACCTTTTCCTTTCCCTTTGGCAGAAGTTTGGAGAAGGGAGGAGGTCTGTAGGGCCCACCCTCTTTTCTTCATCAAGGTAAACTAGGGGATGGAAAACTGCTATTGTGTTTTCTTATTTTCTACAGTGTTTTCCCCACAGCTAAGATGATTCTTGGTCACGAGTGTCATGTTAGGAGTGGGGGAGCTGGGAGGAGACATAGTCCAATGAAGTTATTGATTATACCCACTCCTCATTTTCCACTTTGGAGAAGAGGTCTTGGGAGAGGACTGACTCTCCATCTTAGCAGTTGTGTGAGAGAGGCTGGGGTGGGAGGTCCAGCTGGACCTCATAGCAAATGGTGGGAGCAGGTTATCTGACATGATGTTGATGGAGATGAATTATTACTTTGAAGACATTTGCTACTGCCTGGCTGTGTTGGTTTCTGCATAGATACATGAACAATTTGTAGAATGTGGAATATAAGAAAAAAATCTGATGGGTAAGGAAGCATAAATATTAATTTGCCATGAAAAGAACTATTTTGTAGTTTTAATAGTATTTCCAATACACATTTAAGTATATTAATATATAAATATGGCTTCAAGATAGTTAACTTTAAGTTGCATCAACATGTGTAAAACATGGCAATTTTTGTTTTTTTCCCCCAAAGTGGAAGTTGTCTCAGTTTTAGTACTCGGATACTTGCGATGGCTCTGTTCATTTGCTGACTTTTCAGAAGCATTGAAGAGTTTGACAACATATTTTTCTCAGCTAATGTCAGCATACTTTTGTCCTCTCACATACTGCACAGTCTATCTTAAAAAGAAAGTTTGCTCTAAGTTCTTAGAAGAGAGATGATAGTACAGTACATCTGTAGTCCAAATGTAATTTAAAGGCCTCTCTTTTACTTTTGGTATGAACTTAAAATGTACTGTAACAATTCGTGATAATTTTAAGTTTTCATGAATCCTATCTGTCGTCAAGCCATCTCTCTCTGTTTCTCTGCCCCTTGAAAAAAGTGGAATTCAGTATTTCTTCTCTGATTCAGAGTAGTGTTATTTTGATTTGTTTCTTTTCCAACTGCAATATCATCTGGTGATGCCCTAGGTGTGCCCATCATAGAATTTTGTTGGGATAGGACTTAAGAGTGGTCATATTGGTGTCGGACCAAAAGTCTGTCTAGCCTAGTATGCTGTCTTCTGACAGTGGCCAAGGCCATGCGCCCCACAGAGTGAATAAAACGGTAATCATCAAGTGATCCACTTCTTGTCACCCATTCCCAGTTTCTGGCAAACAGATGGATCTATCCTCTATCATTGATGGATCTATCCTCTATGAATTTATCTAGTTCTTTTTTTAACCCTGTTAGGGTACATCTACACAGCAGGGCTAAAGTTGAATTAAGCTACGCAACTTGAGCTACGTCAATTGAGTAGCTTAAGTAGAAATAGCTTAATTCAGCCTTTTGGTGCTGTCTACACAGCAGGAAGTCGAAGGAAGAAAACTCTTCCATTGACTTCACTTACTACTTATAAAATGAGAGTTACAGGAATCAGAGTAAGAAGTCCTCCAGCTCAGCATTATTTCGAAATAATGGCTTGCTGTGTTGATGTGCTCTTTGTTGTTTCGGAATGACATTAGTTATTCTGAAATAATGCAGCTGTGTAGACCTACCCTTAAAGTTTTGGCTTTCACAGCATCCTCTGGCAATGATTTTCACAGGTTGGCTGCATGTTGAAATACTTCCTTTTATTTGTTTTAAACCTGTTGCATATTAATTTAATTTGGTGACCCCTATCTAATGGGGTGAGGTCACAGAATACCCCTTGGGCGTGCTTCCTGAGATGCCGACAAGAGCACTGCCACTCACCTTCCTGCTCTCTGGGGCTTCTTGCTACCCTGTCCTGCTGGGCCAGATCCCTGGTCTCCTCCAGCCAAGGCACAGAGCGGTGGTCACTGCCCCTCTGAGAAGCAGTACAGACACTGAAACTCTTCAGGTCCAAAGAAAATGCAGGTTTGGGCCTAGCATCCTGGGATTCTATTCTATTAATTCTTTGGCTCCTAATGGAACATAGGGCCTCCATAGTCATTCTGTCTCTTGTGATCCTTAGCGATAGTCTTGATTTGATTTCACGTTAAGCCAGCTGCTTTTACTTCATCCAGGCAGCTTTGTTGCCATGTTTGTTTGGGACAGCCCCTTTTCCTCTTTCCTTTTGGATTCCATTCTAACGATTGTCTCGTGATATATTCCTCACAGTCCTTACACAGGATGTGGCCTGCCCATCACCATTTTCTCTTCTTAATCTGGACCTCCATTGGTTTCTGATTTGTTTTGGTCCACAGGGTTTCGTTTGGCATTTTATTGTACCACTTAAGCTGGAGAATGTGTCTGAGGCATTTATTGACAACGTGCCACACGTCCCGGCCATACAGCAGCACTGATTTCACATTGGAAGTGAAAATACGTAGTTTGGTTCTTGTTGAAATGGCTCTTGTACCCCAGACTGGTCACAGTATGGCAAAGGCTTGTTGCGCCTTTCATATTCTTGCACTGATGTCCTCTTCATTTCCCCCATTCTTGCTGATAACACTCCCCAAGTATACAAACTGATCTTCCTCTTGCACTGCTTTTCCTTCAATTATAGTTTCACCTTGCTGTCTGTTGTTAATGCGCATCAACTTGGTCTTCTTTTGACTAATCTTGAGGCCCACTCGCTCAGCTGTTTCCTACAGGGAGTCTTCTCTCGCATATGCTCTAATTTGTCTGTAAGCTGGGCTAAGTTGTCTGAAAACTCTAGATCTTCAAATTGCTTAGT
Source organism: Pelodiscus sinensis (assembly GCF_049634645.1). Lineage (NCBI taxonomy): Eukaryota > Metazoa > Chordata > Testudines > Trionychidae > Pelodiscus > Pelodiscus sinensis. The sequence continues at coordinate 46,174,782 of NC_134719.1, forward strand.
TTGAGACCATTGGAGTCGTCTTCCTGAGTCAGCATATGCTGTTTTTGTGCGTCCTGGAATACCACTCCCTAAATGGGATCTGAACCCCAGATGAATTATTTAGATAAGCCCCCCTTTAATAATGAAAGGAGGGTGTACACACCGATTGCTCCCCCAATTATTAACACTGGGCTTGATAGTAAATAAAAGTGATTTTATTAAGTACAAACAGTAGGATTTAAGTGGCTATAAGTGAGAGTAGGCAGAGCAAAAAATTGTGCTCATTCCAGCTAAGTCTCTAAACCAGAGAAGACTCCTTTTCTCTGGGGTCTCCGGTTCACTTTCTTGGGTGTGCCAGGCCAGCCAAAAGACAAAGAAATTCCCAGCTCCCTATTGTTTTATTAATTCCTACTTTGGGAGGGAATTCTCTTTCTTCATTTCACCTTTAGATGGGAAATTACCTGGCCAGCCCCTGCCAATTAGGGAGGTCCCATGACTTCTTAGGACCAACCACTGCTAAGACTTAAAGGACAAAAGGCTGTTTTACATGTGATTGTCCAGACATTGAGGCATCCCAGCATTGCAAACACCCTGGATGGCTTTCCCTTGCACATTTAAAATCATAAAGCATTCCATACTCCCTATGTCTAATTTTACACACAAGAATAATACATACACCAAAATGAGACATACAGACCCAGTGGATTATGACATGAAGAATGGTAGGTTACATGAGGCAATTTTTCCCAAGCATCTTTGAGTTATGCATATTTGTGTCCATACGTCCATTTCATAAAGCATGGGGGAAGGGGGGACTTCCATCACACCCTAATTCTTGTGTTATGAGGAGTAAGTAGCACTGTCTTGTCTACTTTCTCTATAAACCAGTAATGGTTTTATAGATCTCAATCATATCCCGGCTTAGTCATCTCTTTTCCAATCTTATTAATCTCTCCTCATACTGAAGCGGTTCCAAACTCCTGATCACTTTTTTGTCCATTTCTTAACTTTTTCCAATTCAAATATATTTTTTTTGACATAGGGCAACCACAGCTGCATACAGTATTCAAGATGTGGGCGTATCATAGATTTAGTCATAGTTCTACTATAAATCTAATACATAAATAATTGTGCTTTTGCATTCTAAAATACACAAAGACAGCTATACAAGCTATTTTGCCAGTGCGAAGTACTGGAAGATGTTTATTTTTAAATAACTATTTTTTCCCAAAGCAAATTAGTGCCTGGGCACTACCCCCCTCCTCCCCTCCTCCCCGTAAACACTGGTTGCTGGATAAGGGCTGCTCCAGATGAGAGCAGCCTCTTTCTGCAGCAGGAGCAGCCCCTACCCATGGCAAGCAGAGAGCTGCTCCAGCACCCTCCCCCCATTTACTGGAACTGGTAAGCATTACTGGTTAACCTTTCACATCCCTAGCTGTTACTGCTTAAGGAACTTTTGTATATTAAGAGTAACTTGTGCATACTTCCACTTGGAGATCAATGTATAAAGTAGTTTCTTTTCTGAATAAGAGACCTGGTTTTGTAATAATTCCTTGACACAAAGAGTCAGGATTCACTGATGTAAATAATGTTGGCTGACAGAAGCTTAGATCTGCCCAATCTAAGTAAACAACTGCTTTCACACAAAATGATTGACTATACATTTTTGCCCCTTTGCACTGACATTTGAAATAGAGAATTTTGGAATTGTAATGAAAGGGCAAAGAACTCTGCATTATGAATTTAGTAAGCTCTTTCACTGGGACTCTTTTTTACAAAGAGTTAGTGTACTGCCTCGCTCAGTGTGACTTTGGTATCAGCTGAGGCCTCCCAGATGCTATAAATAAAAATAACTTTGAAAAAGTGTTAGTATGTATATCCTGTGTATTACACCCATGGAAGCTTCAGGTGAGTTTCATTAAGCTTGAAGGGATGGGTGTTCTTAGGGTGGTAACATATTCATGTAAAGGTTGTACCTTCCTTAACCAGGTCTTCCTGGACAGCAGACCTAGGTATAGGGAGGTTAGGCCCCGGGGGCAGAGAGGCAGAGGGAGCGCGGAGACTCAGCCAGGATTCAGGGCGTGGAGGGGCAGGCGGCTCAGCTGGGAGTTCTGGCCCCTAAGGGTAGGCGGTAGTGGGGGCCTGGCAGCAGCAGTCGTGGAACTCTGGGCTGGCTGCGGAGCTCTATCCCCGGCTGCGGAGCTCTGGCCTCAGTGGCAGCCTGGCTATGGAGCTCTGACTCCAGCGGCAGGCATGGCTGGGCAGGCAGCAGTGGTGGGGGGTAGGCTGGAGCCCTAGCTGGAGGCAGGAGAACAGCACAGGCAGTGTTGGGAGGGACTTCCCCTGGTCCAGCAAATCCCCTCATTTGGAACTGGTCAGATCCTGAGGGTGCTGGATGAGAGAGGTCCATCCTGTATTTGGAGTCAGGAAGTGTGGATTTTAATCCTGTCTCTGCCACTGACTTGAGTATGTTAGATAGAGGGTAATAGAATAGTCGACTAACCGCATGAATTCTTAGCGGTTAGTCATCTATTCTGTAGTCCCCGGGGCAGTGCTGGCTGGCAGTGCAATCCCGCCCCACTCCTAGGGAGCCCCTGTATCAGGCAGTAGTGTAGGGTGTCAGGCAGGAGCCAGTCCACGATGGGAGCCAGTTTTAAAAACCAGCTGCTATCTTGGACTGACTGCCTGTCACCTTGTGCTGAGTCAACTGCTACTATGTGGTAAGATAAGATACCTTCTATTTTGAATATTGGAAAAAACTGTTGTAACATAGTTAACGTTTACTATCTTCGTTAGGTTTTTTTTTGTGCAGTTCCTGGATGACTGGTACTAAACATAAATGATACTTTTTTGATCCTGCTTTCATTCTTATAAACTCAGATTTTGAAATTTGTTTTGCATCTGACCCCACGCCAAGAACTTTTGTTAACTCTCTTCTGTTGTTTGAATGTCTTTTAAACTAACCCATATTTTGCAAAATTTCAGCATTTACACGTTACCTCCTCCCCCCACTTTTTAACATCCCTAAAATGTACATGTTAGTGTTATAGGCCTACTTTGTGTGATTCACTTGAATACCAAAATTACTTTGGTGTCATATAAAAAAAGAGAATTAAAACTGGAATGAGGAAATTGAGTTTAAATCTATTATAAAGCACAGGAACATATTCCACCAAAAGGAGGAAAGGAAACGGCAACATTTTAAGTACCTCTTTCACTGCTCTACTTCCAAAGGCGAAATGATCAAACACTAAAGAATGTTGATGTATATATTTGGTTTTCTGTGGCTGTCATTCTTCACACTAGAACCGCTTCACGGCCTGCAGGCTATATTTTTTTGTTAGGTCCCTACTAATAGACAAATTACACAGTGGGGTTCCCTGTCCACTACTTGCTGATAGTTGGGTGTGCTGCTGGAGATAAGTATAGATAGGTGTCAGTGCCAGGGCCAACCTAAGGCAATTGAGGGGGCTCTTGGTGAACTTCAGGCTGTGTGCCCAGGGCCTCCATCCTTATGCAATGGGCATGCCCTTCTGTGTGGTGACATAAGCTTTAGAGTCAAGATGAATGGGGCAGTTCCCACCTCATATAGATATTTTTTTTCAGGTTATGAGCAGACTCTGACAGGGATCAGTTATACTCGTTTCATATTTTCATGTTTGCAAAGTTGTTTTTGCATCCATGAGAGCTGGAAATGTGACGTTTTAAAAAGTTTTTAAAATTAATACTGCAATTCTGATCACATTTGCCTCTAGATCTGGATCCATAGCGTGAGCCTATAGTGCCTATGACCTAATTTGGCTCTGGCCATTGCTGTTTACTGGGTCTGACATATTGTCATCTTTGTCCTCTTTCCTTTGCTTCCTATGGTTGGTTGTCTTTACATTGTTTTTCTCATTTTTTTTATAGCATGAAGAATTGAACAATGTAAAATATTGTGTTATGTGATAGTGACATGCTCTGTCCACGGACGGCTTTGACCCCCTACGGGCAGGGGCTGCTGCCATGAAGCAGCCTCTGTTTGCAACAGGCCCAGGCTGATGCAAAGGTAGCAAAGAAAGATAGGGCAGCAAGAAAATAAGGAAGCCCAAGTTGATACAGAGGCAGCAAGGAAATAAGGAAACTCCTGTATAAAAGCTAGCACACTCTTTCATCTTGTAGGATAATTGCTGCTGCCTTAACAATCCTCATAGGAAACTCACTGTTAAATTTTGTATTTTAACAATGAAAAAACAGAAGTAAAGCTTCCAGTTGTAATGACGGAAGTACAGACTTTACTAAAGTGAGCACCCAAAATTTGTTCACAAAAATACAAGACTAAAGGTTTGATCCAGAAACTCAAATGGAGAGTAATTCTCTTGAAATTACTGGAGATAAACTACTTTCAAACCAGTTTAAGTGAGAGGAGAATCCGTGCCTCCTGAAAGCCTTAGATGTTCATGCATCCATGAACGGATCTTTCCAAATTCAGGTGGCAAAAATTATCTTACAAACACTTCCCTTTTTAGCTGTTCCCTCTGTTTTAAAATACTGTATAATACTCTAACGCATGATTATCGAGAAAATTGTATAAAGGCAGCTTTGTATAAAAAAAGGCTTTCTAGTAATTTAACTTTTTCACTGTTACTGATGTACTGTCATCTTTATGGAAAAAATCTTAATACCTAGTGATTTACTGTATTTAGTCCGATGACAAGTAACTAGTCAATTTTTAGTAGGGCTTTGCTTTTGCAGATTAGCCTTTCAGTATCATAAAAACAAGAAACTCTGCTGAGGCTTGTAGTCTGTTGAGCAGCTTCTAATTTCAGCTATATCAATGGAAAATTGGAGTGATTCCAGCTAACTGGAGTTACACAGATCTGTGACAGAATTTAACTCAATAGGTGACATTCCACTTTGTGCCATTTGGATGGGTGAAGTGGAAGCTGAATATATTTACATTTATATAGGTCTTCAGAGATCATAAACCTAGATTCATGAGAACATATTTAACAATATAGGTTATGCATATTATTTTGTATGAAAATAAACTGCTCTTGATATTTGAGTAGCCATAGTTACTTTGCAATGTCAAGATGCACAAGTTTCATATCATCATGCAGACCAAAACAGTTTTTTGGATTAAAAGGAAAGAGTAGTTGACTGAAGTAGAAATAATATCAATTACAGTCTTGTTATTCTATACACAGGATCAGTATGAAGGTTTGCAATGTCAATATGCTAGTGAGATTCAAAGCATGAATGAAGACGCGGAAAAGCCTCGCTTCAATGGATGAAGTGATTAGTTCTTTTTTATAAACTACAGTACTGTGCTATGTGAAACATAGGGGCATTTATTTGTTGAATAAATTATACTCTGAATAATGATCTTGGTCTTGATACTGATACTTGATAATAAATTATATTCTGAATAATTATCTTGATACAGATAGAATGTTGGAGAACAGTAAAGGAAAAAACTGAAGGGTTAGTGTTACTGAGTGATATTAATTTTTCTTAATTAATTTCCTACCCTTGTTGAATCATCATGGCTATTGCTAAACATTGGTAAGACAGATTTGATCATCTTGGTTTCATAGAATCGTAGAATCATAGGAAGAGACTCTAGGAGGTCATCAAGTCCAATCCCTTGCTAAAAGCAGCACCAATCCCAACGAAATCATCCCAGCCAGGGCTTTGTCAAGATGGGACTTAAAAACTTCTAGGGACCCATTCCAGTGCTTCACCACCCTCCTAGTAAAATAGTTTTTTCTAATATCCATCCTTGAGCTCCCATACTGTAACTTGAGTCTATTGTTCCTGATTTTGTCATCTGTAATCACTGAGAACAGCCTTCCCTCTCTGGAACCCCTCCTTGAGATAGTTGAAGGCTGCTATCAAATCCTCCCTCACTCTTCTTTTCTGTAGACTGAATAAGACCAAATCCCTCAGCCTCTCCTCAGGTCATGTGCTCCAGCCTTCTAATTGCTTTTGTTGTCCTATGCTGGACTTTCTGCAGTGTGTCCACATCCTTTCTATAATGGGGGACATGGCAAAATTAGAAACAGTACTCCATATTTGGCCTCACCGGTGCCAAATAAAGGGGAATAATCACTTCCCTAGATCTGCTGGCAGTGCTCTTCCTAATGCACTCTAATATGCCATTAGCCTTCTTGGCTATCACAGCACACTGCTGCCTCATATTCAACTTCTCATCCACTATAATCCCCAGGTTATTTTCTGCAGAACCTCTGCTTACCCATTTGGTCCCCAGCCTGTAACAATGCTTGGGATTCTTCTGTCCCAAGTGCAGGACTCTGTACTTGTCCTTGTTGAACCGTCTCAGATTTTTTTTGGCCCAATCATCCAGTTTGTGTAGGTCATTCTGTACCCTATCCCTATCCTCCAACGTATCTACCTCTTCCCTATCTTACTGGGAACTTGCTGAGGGTGCAATCCATCCCTTCATCTAGGTCATTAATAAAGATATTGACCAAAACTGGCCCCAGAACTGACCCTTGGATCACTCTGCTTGATACCAACAACCAGCCAGACATCGAGCTGTTCATTAATACCCATTGAGCCCAATAATCTAGCCAGCTTTCTATCCATTTTCCAGTCCATTTATCCAATCCCTTTAATTTATTGACTATAATACAGTGGGAGACGATATCAAAAGCTTTGCTAAAGTCAAGGTATGTCATGTCCACTGCCTTCCCCGTATCCCCAGAGCCAGTTACCTCATCATAGAAAATAGTTAGGTTGGTCAAGTATGATCTGTCTTGGTGAATCCAAGTTAATTATTCCTGACCACTTTCCTTTCTTCCAAGTGCTTCAAAATAGATTTTACTTCCTCTTCTCCGTTCCTTGTTACTGCTGCTACATCATCTTCACATACTCATCAAAAATAAATCTGGATCAATAGATTCATTCTGATGTGAATCATACAATCTTATAATGCTGATATTTATATCCTAAAGTAGTTGAATGGACCTTAAAGTTTATTTGCTTTAAAATCAGTTCTGTGGCTGTAAACAACAAATGCTCTTTAGAAGCATTTAGATTGCTTTTAACTCTGCTTCTTTTTCTCCTATTGTCCAAATCCTTGCTTCTCTTACAAAGCAAACATTTCATTCTGTATTCACGGTGAATTTACCTGCCGTGGTGTTTTTTTGCCATCTATGCCACTTAAACCCTGTATCAGAGTTGTGCAAGGGGAGTCTTGGAAGAAAAGGTCTAAGAGGGTTGCATTTGCATATCTCATCTGCACGAAAATGGTCTCAGATCAACATGGAAAGCTGGAAAGGGCCAATAGTTACAGCATCTCATTCAGCTTCTGGGCATGGGCTCTTACTGCAGTTCCATACTCTGGATTGGATCTAGTAGATTTCATCTTCCAATCCTCTCTATTGTCCACCCACAGAAAATCCACATACACTGCAAGTATGTGACTGGAGAATGAGAGTTCCCTTTGCTTTCTTGTTCTATGGTCTATTCTGCAGGCTAAGAGCAAACAACTGGGAATGCTGTGAGGAAGGATGTCAAAGCCTCCATCTTACTTTCTTGAAACATTGAATTTCTTCTGTGCTTTCCAGGATTGATAGATATTCTGAATTGGGATGGAAAACAGAGAAGTAGTTGCACTTTGGAGCAGTTGCTCTCTGTGGATTTCTGAGTGTGAATCTGTAGATTGCAGCATTAACTCTTTTATAAAGTCCCTTTCTGTGGCATCTACTGCACTTTTCTTTTTGGTGGAGTGTGTGCATGCTATGGCTGTGCAATTCCTGCAGGAGCCAGACGAGGGGAAAAAGAAAAGCATTCAGTGCTGAGGCGAACAAGCTAAAAGTTAATTATATGAATATTAATGTCTGAAGCATCTGTGTGAGTTTTCTTGTGCAGTTACTTAGTCAGAGTGAGAAAACTTCTGCAAATAAATGAGATTTTTTTTACCAGACACTTGTCTTCAGATAGAATATGCAATAGGAATTTTGATTTTATGGTTGGCCAGATCAAGCACTATAACTGGTGCGTACTATCCTATTTTTCACATGCTTGGTAGGCCAGTTTAAATTATAGCAGAAAGAGAAAGCTGTATCCAGGCTTAAAATTATCCTATATATACAGTGAGCTTTCCCCTTCTCCCAGGACATGAGGCATTTTAAAATTATTAGTATATGTAAATAGTAACTTCATCATTAGTAACTTCTGTAAAGTTAAAGCCTAAATGCATATGACCTGCTAGGTGAGTCATGATTTGTTTTAGGATTGAATGTCAGTCTAGAGTTAGAGCCTGTTGTAAGGTGAAATGTTGTGTTAATAGGTATGGTTGTTCCCCGTTTATAGTGAGGTAGTAATCTAGCCCGCCTCTAGAACCTCAGACCCTACTTTAAACACATATGGTGAATGCATAAACTATGAAGGTGCTTTATTGTTTACTTTATATCCCATTTATAAAAGGATGGTGGCTATACATTTATAAAAGGATGGTGCATCTGGGTACAGATATATACGTATTACTGCTGTAGAACTGTTACTATATGGGAAACCTAAACCAATTAAAAATTCTTTGACAAATGATTGCTTGGTAATGGTTGATACAAAATGGGTCATGGTATATGCTTAAAAGATTTAATACACTGCCTGATTAATCCATGTATGGCCGAGAAGCCCAGTTCAACAGTGACACAGCTTTATACAAATTTTGCAGCTCCGTGAGTTTAAGACCTTTGATGCGTAGGCCTAGGCAAGAGTGTGGAGGAGTGGAAAATGCCCTAAATCTCTCAGACCTCCCCCCTTCCTTTATACCATTGAAATAGTGCCCAGAGGCCAGACTGAGCCCAGACAGTAAGGGTATGTCTACACAGCAAAGTTATTTTGAAATAACCATTATTTCAAAATAACTTTACTAGCATCTACACAGCCAAACCGCTATTTTGAAATTAATTTGAAATAGCAGAGCACTTATTTCAAATTTGGTAAACCTCATTCCATGAGGAATAACACCAAATTCGAAATAGCTTTTTGAAATAAGTGCTGTGTAGACACTTATATCGAAATAGGTGGCCTCCAGCCTTCCCAGGGTGCCCTGGTGGCCACTCCGGCCTCAACCAAGAACACTCCTCTCCCTCCTCCCTCCCCAGAGCCCTTAAAGGGGTTGACTCTGGCTACAGTACCTGTGCCAGCTCCAAGCCTGCCAGCCTAGAGTCAGCAGTCATTGCCCCTAACCAGTGGCCCCAAAACATGAGCCAGCAAGCCACTGGCAGCCAGCCCTCCACTGCTCCCCAGGAGCAGTCTGCCAGCTCCCAGGGGCCTGCCAAGGCCTGGAGAAGGCAGGCACCTTCCTGGTCCATGGTGGAGATCATGGACCTAATTCAGGTTTGGGGGGGATACACCCACTGTCCATGATCTCTGCACTAGACGGAGGAACGTGTCCGTCTATGGCAGGATAGTTGCCAGCCTGGCCACCAAAGGCCACATGTGAACCCAGGAGCAGGTTTGCATGAAAATCAAGTTGGTCCAGCGAGACCCTGAGCTTCCCCTTCCTCTTTTCCCCTTACTTCCCCCTTTCCCCTTCTCCTCTCCCATCCTCCTTCTCCTGTCTCCCGCCTCCTTTCCCCATTCTTACCAGAGTTTCATCCCCCCCCTCAGTTTTGTTAAATAAAGAGAGTTTGTTAATGTACATGTATTTTATATTACTTCAGGAAGGGGAGTTAAGCAGCGGTAAGTGGGAGGAATGAGGCACAAGCCCCCAGTGGGGCAGACCAGGGAGGCTCTTAGTGATCCTCAGGGTAGAAGCTCTCCCATAGGGCCTCCTGGATACTGACAGCCCCCTGATGGACCTCTCGGATGCAGCCTGCAGAAAGTGCAGCCAGGCTTGCAGCAACACGTCCACGAGAAGCACCAGAGAGCCCAGGGGCAGCTCTGGCTCCATGTTGCAGAGTCCTGTGGTGTCCCGAGTGAGGGCAACCAGAGCACGCAGAAACAAAATGCTTTGCTGTCCCTCATTGAGATATGCAAGCAAACAGGGAAACCTGAGAACTGGCTGTCCGGGGAGGGGTCCCTTTAAGCACAGGCCTCAGATAGCCTTAGGCAGTAGCCACACAAAGTAACTCCTGACCTGATGCCCTGCCCGACCTGGTTCCAGCCGTCCTTAAATGTGATTCAGCTCAGTGTGGACGCGCTATTTCGGAATAGCAAAAAGCTATTTCGAAATGCATTTTGTGTGTATACGTGTTATTTCGAAATAAGCTATTTCAAATAATGCGGTAGTGTAGATATACCCTATGCATATCAAAAGTTGTAGCTTCTGAGAACAATAGATTAGACCTGCTGATGCCATGCAAGCACCTCAATGAAAGTACATTTCTGTCAGGGTGATGTCTGTTAGCCTTACTCCAAAGGAATACCCATAAGGGAGGGAGGGCTAGGTTTTTGAGGCACCATCTATTTTCCTTATTCTGAAGCTTACAACATTGAGGTATTTTATAAGAGCTAACCTGTCACAAATAGCCCCTCCACATTGCCACCAGGGCTTCCAGTTGCAATTTATGGTCAGACCCAGGGCCCAGTGACAAATGAACACTTGTTAGTCTATATATAATGCATTGCTTTCATTTAGTTAATAATTGGTCAGCATTTGAATATGTAGAGAACTATATACTATAGAAGTAAGAGTTTAACCTGTTAACTGATAAGCTGAGGCTTATAGGTTCCAGTTAACAGTTAAACTCCCGTGGGAGTGGGAGCCTGCGGGGCAGGAACGTTTAACAATGTAATCGACTGAAATGTAATCAGTTATATCGTTGATATTTTTTAACCATTTTTATATCCCTACCATATACTATAAATGCTAAGTACTATTAACATGCTGCATTTGTACTTGTAAAGTACTGTAAAAGTCAATTCCATGATTTGGATTAACAACTTAATTTGAGGTTAAACAAGGGAGTATTTATAACTCATTGGAGTATGGGAAGCAAGGAAGTACCTTACTGCTGATTTGTATTCACTCCAGTATTATTAATTGAAGTCTTAGCAATGAACACTCCAAAATCTATTTCATGTGAATAGAAAAGAAGTTTTACCACATGGAGAAAAAACAGAAACAAATGTGTTTAACTCTGAAGCTCTACAAAGGATATGCTAAATTAAGCGACACTATGACGGAAGAAAACCAATCAGTTGTTGGGTGTTGCAATAAATAACATCACTTAGAAACCACAGTTGGAATATAAATCAGTAGACCTAAAGTTATAAGTTATAACTTGTCTACATGTAGAATGTGGGACACTTAAGAAATATCAGACGTATTTGAAATAGATGTATTTCAAGTTCTTAAACTGATTTTGAGTTGTCCAAGGACCATACTTGGTAGCGCAAATGCAAAGCTTTGAAGCATGGGAATTTATAAAACACCTGGTAAAATATGTACATTGAGATTTGAAAATGAAATCAGAAAAGATGTTTGGTAAAATTAAGTTATAACAGACACCAAAATTATAAATAATGCCCTTAAACAAATTAGGAAATGGAAAAAAGTTATTGAAGATAAAATGGATAAAATGGAGTTTAATTATAGCAAATAGTAATCCACATCCACAGGAAAGAAAGGGTAATTCTGATACTCAGGGAATCCATCACAGATAGTAGAAACATTGTAATATAAAGTGTTTATATTTAGTTGGCAATATAATACCAACAGGAAGTTTGGAAGTAAGTTTTGGTTCACAAGAAGTCAACAAGGGAAACAGTTTTAAAAATAAATGCAAATATCCTCTTAATTTAGGAGACTGGATGACTCAGTAATTAGAGATAGGATACAAAAACTTTCAGCCCAAGGTCGTGTTTTCAAATCTAGCCTTGATTATTATCCTTAGATTGTTCTGCTCTGTCCCAGCCTCTTCTCTTCCTATGTATTTTCATTTTGTCTCAGCCATGCTAGCTTTTTGCATGATGTGGGAGGGCAAACTGAAGGCCAGAGTCTCTCCTGGATCTGTGCTGACTTTTAGTGATGTCGAACCAGACAAAAGGGCAAGAAGGGAGGAAAGGTATGGTTGCACAGAGTGAGCATAACCTCACTTTTGCCAGGCTAGGGGAGATAGCAGAGGCCAGAAAAACTCAAAATGGGGTTGACGCTGGGCAGAGTATGGTGAGGGTTCCCCTGAAATGCTGATGAAGGGAGGCATCAATAATATTGCACGCACTCAGCTGGGTTGAATTCCTGAGCATTACTTCCCTGTGCTATCAATAGTACTGTGTAGTAAGTTATAGTTCAGATTCACAACTTTACTATTAATAGGCAATGGTTACAAAATGGTTTTTTGTGTGCGATTTTTTTTTTTTTTTTTTTTTTTTGCAAGTTGAATAACACTTTACTGGCAATGGATGATTAAGCTGGAAATGCATGAATAACACCTGCGTACAGTACATTTTTATAAGCAGTTTCCCAGTACTGAATGTAGTTACTTGGAGCTAACGTTAAACTGTCCTGTGTCTTTTCTGTCATTACTCATTATCTATTTTCATAGTCATCTCACTGGAAGCAGTGCAAGAATATTAAGGTATTTTACACTTTAACTTTTGTTTAAATTTAATAAAATGGGATGTCTGCAAATGAATGTTCTCCATTTCGACTGCTATTTTACTTGAATTTGTTTTCACACTTCTTTTATTTTATTCCAGTACATACGCAGTTCATAAACTGCTACTTTATGGTGAAATTAATCTCAAAATGACAAATGAGAAACTGTGGCATGTATTAGATGTCAGAAGAACACTTGTAGGGTTTATTAAAAATCAGATTAACTAGGGATATTTATAGGCCTATAAGAACTGTTAAGTTTTACTCAAATCAAAACAGGGAAAATCATTCAAAATCATTTATGGTCAGGGAATTCAATGATTGTAGTTAAATTGGGATATTTATTGTTGCAAGGGTTATCCATTTTGTGAATCTGCTCTATTAATTCTTACATTCTTTCAAAGGCACTTATGAATCTGTCCAATAATTAACATTTGTAGAAGCGAGTTAGAAATGTGGGGCATCCTCCAATGCTAACATGTATTTGTAATGCGTACTTAGTAAACATGGTTTGGAGCACAATGTGTGTGAGAATTAAATTTCTAGTGAATTACTTGGAGATTCATTGAGTGTTGTCATGTGGTTCAATTTATTTTAGATCCAAGGGAAACCAGGACACTCCAGGGATACTTAACCTCTTTCTTATTTATTGCAAGATTTAAGCAGTTAATACAGTTGTTTAACTTTTACATGCCTTGAAAGCAATTACTATACAATTTAAATCTTAAATACTATAAATTCTAAAGCAATTAATGCACCGCAAAGCAACGCAAAAACGATTAATATAAGATCTACTATAATACAATAATAAAGCCTAATTCATTTACACTTCACCCTCATGCTACCTGGCAGGAGGTTGTGGTTCCTTTTCTTCCCAAGCAATGGAACGCCATGCACTGGGTCACCAGTGTGAAGGGACTATTTACTTCTAGTTACATCAAGCAGGACCTGTGGGTCAATCCTGCCCATTCCCTCCCATTGATTGTTCTTGCTAAGTCCATTTTATAGCAAAGTGAGACTTGGTCGTTCTAATAATATTTACCAATTGCATAGGATACGTAAAATGCCTAATCCCCCTAGTTTAGGGGTGTTGCCTAAACCAGTGTTTCTCAATCTTTTTTTTAATAAAGTACTCCTTTTTTTAAAAAAAAATACTCCCTTTAAAAAAAAAATTAGAAGTACCCCTAGTACCTACAGTTTTCTGACACACACAATTTTTTTTTTACCATTGCAACACATTTGTTTAAACAACTTAATCGTAGCCAAGCAGGCGATGAAATTTTTGGGTATAAAACATACAAAAATAATAAAGCACTGTAAAACTTACAACAAAAATTCAGTTTTCTCCAAATTTCAATTGTGTTGATGTACCCCCCCAGACTACTCTTGAGTACCCCTAAGGGTACTTGTACCACTAGTTTTGAAACACTGGCCTAAACTATATGTGTAGTTGACAGTTTTACGACTGCATCTGTAATTTTTGCTTATCAGAAACAGAAGTACCAGTACAAGGTTGCTTGTTGTACGTTCTTGACATGGTCTCATGTACCATGCTTCATCTGCATTGTTATTCAAAACATTTCTTCCTCCCACAGTTTCTCTCTCAACCTTGTGTGCGTGGTTATGTGCATCAGGCTTGAGACAGGCCTGGGTTTGCTTTTTAGAGATCCGCACTTTGGACAAGATAGACATCACCATTTATTGTCAAGGCAAGGTAGTCCAGGTTCCCCTACAGTCCTACATCTGGCATATATATTAATGTTGATTACTGTCTGTTTGGACCCCACAAGGATGTTATTTTTAAACTGACCAGCAGGCAGAAGAAAAAAAGGTAGTGAAAAGCCACTTGGCGGATAAGGGAATGATGAATGCTGTCCTTCTCTTTTCACCTTTTGTTACCCTCTCACCAGTTTTGTTTGTACCAGGGGATTAAATGATTTGTCTAATGGGCACTGCTGTATTTTGAATTGATATTGGACTGGGAATCAGGAAATCCTGATGCCTACTTTGATATACTGTTTCAAAGATTAGGTCAGTTAGCTTTCTTGGTTTCAGGTATAAAATGATAGTAATACGTTGTATGACTGTCCTGTTTTTCTGTCTTTTAAATTTTTTTTTCTTGAAGAGAAATGGCATCATTATGCCCTGTCGGACTAGGCAGTTTCAGTATGGGGGGGGGGGGAGGAAGAATAAATTAACCATTTTGTTGCTCATTAGCAGCGTGCAACTAGAAGTGAAATGTGTGTGCCAGTTTTCCATTAACTTATTTTTAAATTAACAAGCTCGTTTGCCATTTTCCACCTTTCTTCCACTCTCCTCCCAAAATGTAGAATCAACCCTAACTATCCTAGGTAAGATCTTAGAATAAGTATACTCATAATAATTAATCACAATACTATCAAGTATGGTAAGGCTCCTGAGTATTACAGTAATGCACATAATAAAAACTAAGTTAAACAATGAAAAACAAAGCATTTTACATAGAGCATGTTAAGAGTCTCACCAGTTTTTCAATCCTTTTACACCATAGCCCCAATCTGTCTCAAAAAGGGATAGAAAAGCTGTTGATCTTTGTATAACACTAGTGAGAATTCCTCTTTTTTTTACCTCATTTCCTATAATTGTAGTTTCATATAGATAAGCAATTGACAAACAAGAAGATATACACTAGTGTTTATGAACTATTTGTTGGACTTGAAAAAAAGAGCTTCACCTGGATCCTATTATTCAAACCAGCATCAAGAAGAGTGGATTAAATCCTCCCACCACAACAACCCAAAACCCATGTGCTCATGAAAGCTCATGATACCATCTGCATGTTTTGTTAGTCTTTAATAGTTAGACTATTTGTTGTTTTTTAAGTTTTTCCTGCTACAGACTAACTCAGCTACCCCTCTGAAGCTTTCTTTCACCTCAGGCACACTGAGTACCTGGAGTGTGCATTCATGTTCCCTTACCAGAAATCTGAATTAACACATGCACTGAAAGATAGTCTGTATTTTCCATAGCTAGGATTTATTAATTGTTTCACCTGTAACAAATACATTTTTTCCTACCTCACTAGAATAAGTTATCACTTATTTTGCCTTTCATTAAGGATTTAATCCTGCACCTCTGAAGTGAATGGGACTTTTGCAACTGAGATCATTAGGAGTAGAATCAGACTCTAATTCCTTTCTTTATTGTTAATTTATTTTCACTGTTAACACAGCGACCAAACTTCCCTTACCTTCAAAGGAAATATCCCATTCATAAAATTTTCACTTATGTCCTGATGAAACATTAATTTGCATGACAGTGCTTATATGTAGTTAAGCAGCTTTGTGAGAACTCCCTTTCAGGAAGGAATTAGTGTGGGTAGGTGTAAAGCTAAGAGAAAGAGAGTGCTTCCCTGCCAATGATCTGAGTTTGGTGCGTATGTACAGGAAATAAGTTACTTTATAAATTTTCAGCGTTCTGAAGGGGTGGACTGAATGATTTATTATTATATTTGAGGAATCCATTGCAGTTTGTTCTGTAACCACTGCTCTAGGAGTTCATCAGAATAATTACTAAATATCTGTTTTTAGAGAAAGGGTTACCGTATTTGAATTTTCAGAAAAGAGGACACCTGGTGCCCGTAGGTGCCGCTGCGGCAGCGGCTGCTCCATTCACACAGGAGGCCGGGCTCAGGAGCTGACAAACTCATCCCTGTGCATGCCAAGCACGGGGCTCTGGCCACTGCCTTGTTGCTGCCAGTGTTGCTGCTGCCTCCATTGGTTCTCATGGTGCAAGGAGACACCACATGCCGGGCTCCTACTTCCCCGCCCTGAGACGTGCAGCAGTGCAGGCTCCAGTGGCGCTGCCAACCAGCTGGCAGCCTGGGCTGCTGCGGGACCAGGAGGGGAGAGTAAGGGGCCAGGGAGGCTGCTGGCTGGGGCCCATACTGGGGCATGAAGTTAAAGGAACCAAGGGGAGAAGTGACATGGCTAGAAAAGGAACCCAGGAATCCTGCGTTCCGCTGCCCGCCCCACCAAGCACCAGCACCCATAGTCTTCACAGAGCTGAGACTGGAACCCCCAAATGTAACCAACAGACCCACTGCTCACCTACAGGAAAGGAAAGAAGCCAGAATTTCTAACGCCCAGTTCCCTGCTCTAACCCAGTGCCT
Organism: Pelodiscus sinensis; assembly: GCF_049634645.1. NCBI lineage: Eukaryota > Metazoa > Chordata > Testudines > Trionychidae > Pelodiscus > Pelodiscus sinensis. The sequence goes on from NC_134719.1 coordinate 46,191,470, forward strand.
CTCCCCTCCCCCAGAACCAGCCACCCCCCCAGCTCTTCTGCTCTAACCCAGTGCATCCACTCTTCCCCCAGAGCCAGGCACCCTCCGGCCCTCCCGCTCCAACCCAATGCCCCTCTCTTCCCCCAGGGCTGGGGACCTAAATCTAGCAGAGCAGAGAGTAACGCTCTGGGTCTCACTGGAGCCACCACTGCAGCTTTACACTTTTACCTCCAGGTGCTGGGGCACCAGGCATGTGCAGAGTGGCTGTGAATGGTTTGGGTACACAGCTCTGAATGTTTCATTTGACAGGCACATGCCACCACTTCCTCCCCGGTCCCTTTTGCAGGGCAAAAAATCCCGGACATTTTTTTCCATTTAAAAAACCCCTTGAAAATGAGGACAAGTTCAGGAAAAACCGGACATATGGTAACCTTAAGAGAGAACACTGAAGTTCTTAAAAATAAATGTTCTAAGTGTATTGTTTAAGCTTCCCTTCACAGCTCTGCTAATGTATTTCAGTTCTGACCTGAAACACCTGTGCCATTTGTGACCTGGGTGTCTTGTGAAGGGATACAGCCAATTGTGACAAATTATGTGACTGCTCGTGATGTACTCACAATGAAGGACATTGTGAAATCTGTGGCCTAAACTGGGATTTTACACTTTCTTTTTTCAAGCTGAGCGAGTATGCTAAATTACTGTGCTGCATAGCTCCTTCTCCCTGTGTGGTCTTATAAATTCATGCTGAAATGTATTCATTTGAGTGTTGGTTCAAAAGTCTTTACATAGAATATTTGATGATTGCTGGTATTTAAAAATATCTTGTATATGTTTTTATGTTAAATACAAGGACCTAGAACTTAATATAGACATGCAATCCAGTGACTTATAAAGAGTGGTGATCCTTTATGTTTTTATTTTCTTGTCAAAAGCTACCTCTACATTTATCTAAAACAATAACAGAATAAAAGTTGTTTAAAATGTCTAAATTTCTTTTGTTTTTTTGTTGCAATTTTAGACCACTTGTTCACTTACCCTTCATTAATTTTTTGTGGGGAACTGAGTATTGTTTCATACAGAAATTTCTTAAACAGATAGGGCTCCTAAATCATTTATGGTAAAACTTTAAAAAACACATGAGTGCATAGTTGGTATTCTAGGAGTAATATGTGTTCTATAATAGTTTGCATCAGATTATAAGCAAGCCATTAGCTTGTAGGTCAGTAGTAGAAAATTAAGTTGACAGAATTTTGTTGGTTAATTGAAATAAAAATGAGGCTGACGCTATTTGTAAACAAATAGCGTCACAGGTCATGTAAATAATGTTACAGGTCATGATAATAGGTTATGATTAGGGCCCTACTAAATCCACAGTCCATTTTGGTCAATTTCACGGTCATAGTTTTTTTTAAAAAACAGCCAGTTTCATGGCTTCAGCTATTCTACAGCTGTTCTACATCTAAAATTTCATGGTGTTACAATCATTGGGCTCCCTTACCAAAATAAGGTTGTGGGGGAGGGGGTGGCAATAATGCCACCCTTACTCTTCTGCACTGCTGCTGGTGGGAGGTGCTGCCTTCAGAGCTGGGCAGCTGGAGAGCAGTTGGCAGTGAAGACATGAAGGTTATATGGAAATGTTGAGTAGATTTCTTCACTTTTGGGGGACAGAGCTGACCTTATGTGTGGACCCCAGACTGAGGGGGATGCTGTAGTCTACCTCCCCATACCGAGCCAGCTGAAGACCCCTTTAACCCCTGAGTGTTTGGCCTGGAGTCAGGGACGGGCAGGGCTTGAGGCAAGGGTGCCAAAATCATTGCAGAAGAGTGGACAGGCACTGGTGCTGGAATCTGGGGGACTGGAGGCCATTCCCCAACACTTCTTAACATGGGTATAGTCTGGGAGACCAGGGGTGGGGTTGCACCCCCCCCCCCAAACTGCAAGTTTCGGGTAGACATGGAGTAACACCAACAGGGCTGTGCTTCATGGCAGGTAGAATAGTGGTAGAAATGTAGCCGTGTTAGTCTGGTGCAGCTGAAACAAAAAACAGGACTGTGGTTTAATAGGTGATGAGCTTTCATGGGCCAGACCCAGATCAAATAGTGGAAGAAAATTGTCACAACCATATATACCAAAGGATACAATTTAAAAAAAATGAACACACATGAAAAGGACAAATCAAATTTCAGAACAGAAGGAGGACATTTACCTCCCCCCTTTTCCCCCCTCCATCTCCCTTCTGTTCTGAAATTTGATTTGTCCTTTTCATATGTGTTCATTTTTTTTAATTGTATCCTTTGGTATATATGGTTGTGACAATTTTCTTCCACTATTTGATCTGAGGAAGTGGGTCTGGCCCACGAAAGCTCATCACCTATTAAACCATCTTGTTAGTTTTTAAAGTGCTACATTGTCCTGTTTTTTGCTTCAGGGTGATCAGCTCCCCTGCAGTGAAGCACCGCTCTATATGTACCCAAGACTTGCAGTTTGAGGAGGGGGAGGCAACAATGCCACCTTCCCCCCCAAACTGTGCCTGTGTTAAAACATGGGAGGTATGACCCTGCTGCATGCCATGGTTGTGGTGGCCCAGCACTTTGCTCTGGGCTCCAGGCTGGGACAGGACCTGCATCTACTTCAGGGACCACTCTTGGCGTTGGATCAGAGCCATCTCTGGGAGTGGAGTTGCTCACTATACAGTGACCCCTTCTCCTGTGGTTGGTGAACAGTGGTGGCAGGAAATGAAGCAGGGGTAAGGTGATTCCTGCAGCCAGGGGAAGTCCCATTCCTCTCTATTCCTACCAGGAATAGCAACTGGAGCCTGGCTCTGGCTGGGGTGCCCCAAGGCCTGCCTTTCCCTAGTAGATTTCAAGGGAAACCAGATTTTTATAGTCTGTGACACATTTTTCACATCTGTGAATTTGGTTGGGGCCTAGTTGTGATATAAGGATAAGTGAAGAAGGATATAGTAGGTCAACCAAACCTACCTTTTGCTGTTGCAGGATTGTTCTTGACTGTATAGTTTTCTAGTGCATTGTCTAACCTTTTTACTGACATGTTTAACATATTACAAATAGGGTTTTTTAAAGTTTGTTCTGCACCTCAGTGGAATGTCTTTGTAATGTAGTTGAACCAGCTCTATTTTCTGCTGTCTTGGTGTTTGTTGAAACTTTGGGTGTGGGTGTATGTGGGAGGAAATTGTGACTGAGACCTTTTCTTAAAGAGATGCTGTATTGTTTGAGGAACAACAGAAATCTGTATGCTAAAAGTAGAATTTTGTGATTGAAAATTCATTATTGTACTTTTGCATGTGAGAGGCAGAAGTCAAATCGAAAAGAAAATCTGATTTTCTTCTGAAGTATATTTTACTACTTTTGATACTGTAATTTTATCTGCATTCTTTGATCACCAAGATAAGTCCGTGTTATTTCTCCCTCTGATGGACATATATATCCAGCTCTACTAAAACGGGTTGTAAAACCATCTGAAGGTTAATTAGATTAGATATCACATTGGCTCTCTTTGGCAAAAATGAGTAGTCTGGTTTAAATCTTACTGAAATAGCTGGAAAACTTGTTAAGAGGTACACTCAACTCTGCCTTTTAAGTGGGGAGAGCCAAAGACAGGTACTTCTAAATAAATGTGGATAAAAATAGCACTAGGAACTTCCAAACCATCAGATCCAGGGCCTTTGACAGAATGATTCCCACTTATTTCACCTGCTCCTAGACCAGGTTGATAAAACATCATTAAGAAAATGCTTCAAAATACGTATTTCAATGCTAGCTATGTTAGAAATTGTTATCCTTTTTGCCTGTGTCTCCCACACTACCTATCAATGAGATTTGGTTGGTAAAACAGGAGAAAGAAAGAATGGTAATAAGAGTTATAAGTAATTCCCAACTTTTCCTACATCTAATGCTGCCAAGGACATCAATCACAAACAGTTCCCATGCCAATATCAGAATCTCTCTGCTATTCTGCATCTTTCCTCTCTCAACTTTTCGACTGATGGTGTCGAAATCTTATGACTGAAGTCTGTATTATACCATTGTGACTCCCTGTATCACACATGAGATCCTGTACCCCATGTTCACCACTTTTATATGGTTAAAATATATTTTGTACAAAGTATGCCTTGTGAGGAGGAGTGGGGAAAGCAATCTATGTTGAATTCCATTGAGAGGATCAGGGTAAGTGTCAGATCACAGACTAAATATGGAGTTAAGGTACATTTGTTCCAGGAATTAAGTTGTATGACATTTTACTGCAGTACTACTTAGTTTTGAGAGAATAATATAATGTGATAATGCTGTAGGTTTGATTTTACTGCGGTGCATTCTGTTTTGTGACTTCTACCTTCTTGTTACCAACTTGGCCAATCTGTGTAGAAAGATTCTTTTGATTCTTTTCTGTTGCATCACTGAGTGAATGGGTTGGAATAAATTACACATTTTATTAATACATAGTGTTCTTAAGAAGTTTATTCCTAAATTATTGTAATCTGTTGCATTGTACTGAGATTCTATATAAATCCAGGGTGCAAGGAAAGAGTAAGAGGTCAGGATGCTATGGACATCAAGGAGAGGACGGATAGTATGTGTCTCACGCTAGCTTGTACAACCATTGTCCTTTTTTCCCCATGCTATTCTCCCTCACTTCACCTTTACTCTTACTCCTGGATGTTGGTGACTGCTAGCATGGTGGGGGTTGTACCTTTATGATGCAGGTAAGTTCAGTTTTGTATTTTTTCAGTTTGAAGGTACTGGTAGCTTGGGCAGAAAGCAGATTCATGGGGGCTGAGGGGGGAATGATTTTTTTTTCCTACTAATTGGTTTTATATCTGTGCTTGGGAAAATTCACTGGTCCTGAAACTGTGACCTCTGTCAGCCTGTCTGACACATTGGAGATTGAAATGGTGACCTCCAGAGGAAAAGCATGAGTTACTTACAGCATGAGCTGAAGATGGAAGACTCTCTAGTTTGCACTGAAACAGACTCATACCTTCTTTAGATTGGTCATAGATGGAGAACTGCAACACACACATTCTCCAGTGAGTTCTGAAAACATTTCTACATGATCCACGAAAATGTTTCTCTACTGGTGAGTAAAGAAATGTTTTATTGGATGTTGAGTATGTAAAACTTAATACTTACAGAAGATATGAAAGTTGAGGGGTTTTTTTTTTTTGGTGACTCTCCCTTTTTAAAAAACTGATGTTGACAAGATCATTTATAGTCTACTGAAGATTTACCCGGCATTGTTTGGGTCCTTACCCCAAATAATTTTCATTTTTTTGGAAAATTAAAATAAAAATGTACAGGCTTCATTGAAATTCTTGCTCTGAATTGGGGTGGCATATGCAGGGTGCAGTATGCAGGCTATTCCAGGAGAGAGGCCTACTCTGACCCTCTCTCACAGCAGCCACTTAGGGCCATGGGAGAAACCCCTCTTTATGACCACTGCAGCTCCAGTGGGTACAGCCAGGAGAGGGATGCATGTTCCCCGGTTGGGGCAGGTTTAGGTTAGTCTGTCCCCTGTGCTCCCCAGCCAGAGTGAGGAGTGCAGCAGACTATACTTCCCCCTCACTCCTGACAAAGAATGGGGGGGGGGGAGGAGACTTTAGCCCTTCCCACCCTCACTAAAGGCCCCAAGGGTGTGAGAGGCTCTGGGCCAGCCCCTTTCACTTTGTTTCTTTTCTTTATGGTTTCATGAGAAGCAACCCCATTCCAGGCACATCCAATTTTCCTGTCACAACCAAACACTTACCTTACTTTAAGTTGTGATAAGAGGAAGCTATATACTGAATTTGGTGGTCCTAGCTCTTACCATTTAGGAAGAGTTCTTGAAAGAACAAACAAACACACGGGCGGATGGACAGACTCTCTCAAATTTATGGTAGTTTATGGGCCTATATATCTTTCATGAAGCACGGAGATGACGTGTGTGTGTGGTACCTCCTCCATCTTTGCTGAGTCTCTTGGTAGTATTTGTCTTCCTGTTTCCACTGGTGAAGGATCTCCCATCATTATCACCCTTTCTAACTGTTGTGGGAAAGTCTGTTTTGTTTAATGACAAATGTCACTTTCTGTCTCTCTCTAGCTGTTGGAGGGTTTCTCTTTTCAGTAGCTTGACTGCTCGATGGCACCTCCCACATGCTGCTGTCATGAGGGATCCCTGGGCTAAGGGTTAGTGAGTGGGTTGAACTTATTCCTGTCATGGGAAGAATGGCTCCCAGTTCACCCCAACATTAACAAAACATCCCATCAGTGCTGAGCTGTAGAACTTTGTCCTTTCTTTTGAGTCCTTCCAACTCTCTCTCTTTTTTTACAAAGATAAGTTAATATTTGACCTTCAGCTGTGAAACTCTCTCCTTGGAAAGCCTGAGGAGCTCTCTATGTGCCATACTGCTATAGCTGACTTCATAAACTATTCCAGTATCCAAATTTCAGAGGATGTACAAGAGTTTGATAAAGAATCTTGCTAATAATAACAATTTTTATCAATATCCACTATTATATCCACTTAACTTCACTGGGTTTTCATAGCATTTCTTGAACATGAAACTGGGGCCGGATCTGACTCAGAAGTTGCTTATACTCAAACCCAATGATTTGGGTGTGACACGCATCATTAAAATCAGGTCATCCTGAATACTGCTTTGTTTTATTTTCCTCACTTCAACTCCTCAGCCTATTTTCAATTTCATGTATTCTCATCTAGTCCAAGAGCCAGTGGTATCACAAAATTTTACAAGGTACAAGGTATATAGCTTTATTTTTAACTTTAACATTTCTTGAGATAATGGACACTACATAATGTAAATCGTGGTTAGAGGTGTTGTAGAGGCAAAATGAAAATTGCTAGCTCTGTCTGAAACCACACAAAATTTAGTGAATGACACTTAAAATTAGTTTAAGGTCTGAAATCTTGTAACCCTTCAGAGCTAGAAAAAGATTATACCTAGCATTACAAAAATTGTGGCCGCAGCTGATACACCAAACTTTAGTTTAATCACTCGGCTTGAATGTTTGCATCACTTCCTCTTCCTGTTTCTCATCTAGTTATTGTCCACTTTCTAATGATCCTGCAAGTGCCTCAGTCTGCCCTTATGCTGTCAGTTACAATGTTGGGGTCTTAGGCCATGTCTACGCTACGAGATGGGGTCAAATCTATTATGGTCAATTTATCGTCACCCTGTTTTGCAAAGTGGAAGGTCCATGTCCCCAATGCAAGGAAAAATTCAATGTAGTTCAAAATAGCACATCCCCTTTTAAAGAGTCTGCCATCAACTTTGAGAATGATTCAGCGTGGGTAGGTATTCCACAGTGCCCGTGCTGCTTTGCATTCTGTGTTATGCTCCCGGTGTATGCTGCCAAGAACTCCATCACTGCCCTTAGGGAGCCAAAGATTTTTTTTCTGATTGCCTCACTTGCAGTTCCCTGCACACTTTCATCTCCTGTCTCTTCGCCACCTTCTACTCCCTCTCCACCAGGAGAGTATTCCTACGCTTCATTTGCTCCTTAAATATATCTTCCCATGTCTGTTTTTTCACCTGTGGAGCTGTGTGAGACAGACAGCTGCTGGAGCTGGGGGAGTACTCAGTGAGCTGGCTGCCGTTCTCATTGTAATGAAAAGTTACAAGGGCACACGTTACAAGAGATACATTGTGATAAAACCCAACTCTAGTCTTTGTAAAGAATATGGAGATGTGTTCTCTGCAACGCCAAAGATCTTCTTTAAAATGGCCATGGTACATTAGGTACACAACAGAGTTCTCAAGAGAACCTCTCGACTTGTGACGAGGCAGGCATGGTAAAGGGGCCTGGCAGGGCACAATTCTGAGACCAGGTGCAGGGAATGGGTTCAGCCATGCTGGCAGAGCAGGGTGGTTTCCATCTGTGTCTGGCATACGTGGCTTTCCAGGGCAGTGCTATTTTCCCATCCCACAGGAGCCTGCAGACTGGAGTGGGGGGACAGATTCCGGACTAAGGATATTAAAATTAGGTTATTTTAGTAATCGAGTAGTCAATTGAATTTTTATTGATTACTCGATAGGGGAAGGAAGCCTGGCTCAGTCCTGGCTCATGTTGGGACCAAACCCTGCTGCGGCTCTGCAATTTAAAAGGCAGTAGGAGCTGGGCAGCCTATCTCCTGGTTCCTGCTGAGTCTTAAATTACAGTGTCGCAGCGGAGTTTGGTCCCTGACCCAGTGCGACAGACTGAGTCGGGCTGCCTAAATGTAGTAGGAGTTGGGTGGACAGGCAGCCCGGCTCAGTCCCTGCTTGTGCTGGGTGGGCTACCCAACTCCTACTGCCTTTTAAATTGCAGAGCTGCAGCGGGGTTTGGTCCCGGCGCTAGCTGGGACTGAGCTAGGCTGCCTGCCCAGCTGGCAGCAGCTCTGGTCCACGGGGGGCCCAACTCTCTGCTGGGACCTGCCACGGACAGGGGCTGCTGCTGGAGAAGCCTTCCCTGTTCTCCCCCACTGCTGCCGCTGATAAAGGCAGCAATGGAGGGAGTGGAGATGGTGCTGGGTGGGGAACTGGCTTTTAAGCCCAGCACCAGCTCCTGCTTTCCCTCCCACCCTTGCTGCCTCCAATATAGAGGCAACAATGGAGGGAATGTGAGTAGTTGACTCAACTAATTGGCTACTCTCTTGTATCCCTAGTCCAGTCATGCCGGCAGGGCTGAGTGGCTTCCCCTCTATGTCCGGCACATAGGTATTCCCAGGAGAGTGCTACTTTTCCCTCCTGCAGGAGCCTGCGAACAGGAGGAGGGCTGCAGGGTCTGGTCATGCTGGTGGGGCAGGGTGGCTTCCCTCTGTCTGGCACATGCAGCTTCCCAGGAGAGTGCTACTGTCCCATCCCACAGAGTTGGTCATGCTCGTGGGGTAGCCTGCGGGCAGGAGGCAGCAGCCAATAGCTTCCCCTCCTCCTCCATCCCATTGCCATGTGGGATATCAGTCTTCTCCGTACCACACAGAGTGATAGGGAGTGGATGCTGACTGCATGTGGCCAGAAACTTGGGCCTTATGCTGCAATGCTTTGTGGTTCAGTGATGTCAGACCACTTACTGCTGGCTTGGAAGGGAAAGGTGTCCTACCATGGAAGACAGAATAAGGCAGTCCTCCTCAAAAACCTTGTGAGAAGGATCAGAAAGTTCCTATGGGAGAGCTTCATGGAGGTATGCAGCTTCATGGAGATCTCCAGACATGTTAATAAACTGTTGCAGGTTCCCCCATGCTGTGAGGCACAGAGCCCATTGCACATTGCAGCCAATTGCTTTAACCAGCTTGTAGTAAGAAAAACATTGTACTCACCAGAAGTGTCCTCCCCAGGGATCAGTGCTCGACTGGGAAACATCCTGGGAGGAGGATACTGGCTTCAACATTATAAAAAATTCCTGGCTCTTGCCGATCCCTGGCTGGCCATTCTCCTTTTCCTCCATCTCCTCCTCCTCTGTCACCACCCTGTCCTCCACGTGGCTGCTAGGAGTGTCTTGGCTCGACGCCATTATCTGGCTTGGGAAGTTGGTTGGGTGTTCCTTGTCCCCCAGGATTGCATGTAGCTGCTCATAGAAATGGCATGTTTGCAGTGATGCACCAGACTGTCCATGTCCCTCCTTTGTTTTGTGGTAGGACTGCCTCAGCTCCTTTAATTTAACTCTGCACTGTTGGACGTCCCTCGAGTACCCTTTGTCCTCCATTGCCTTTGCAATGTTCATATAGACATTGATGTTTCTTTTGCTGGTTCGGAGCTCAGAGGGTAGATTCCTCCTTCCCACTTGATGAGGTCCAAGTTCTCCCGCACACTCCATGCTGGTGATCATTTGTGCCTCTGGGAATCGGAGCTCATGGGACTTGAAGTCATGCAAGTCATGGCCATGTATACTGCTCAGATGTGCTGCCTGCTCTGAGCTGTGCTTTCAACACTGGCCACACAGGAAATTAAATTCAAACTTTCCGGAGGCTTTTCCTGTTGACCTGGAGAACAGTAGACATGCAAGTGCTGGCCAGATTGGTCAGAGGGGAGCACTTGTGGGATGCCTCCCAGAGGCCAAGCACCTCAACTTTTGCCAATGTTGCGTCTACCCTACCATAAATTTGACCAGGCAAGGTCGGGAATTGCGTTACTCCTCGTAAAAGCAGGAACACCTGAAATTGACTTCAGCGGCTATTCAGGTCGACAGAACGGGCGTGGTAGTATGAGTGCATTGACCTTATGTGACTAAATTCGGTCTAATCTCCTAGTGTAGACCAGGCCTCAAATCGTAATCACCTCAGGACAAGGAACTGTCATCTTACGTGTTTGTAAAGTACTAAGAACATCATAGGCTTGATTAAATAGTAATAGTAGTAATAAGAATAATGCTGAATGGCAATCAGTAAATATATTTTTAATTTATTAAGTTTGTTCAGTTTAGAGTTTTCATTTATTATGAAAAAGGTGGGTTCAAGCCCATTGAAACCGACAGACTCCCACTGTGTTAAATGGATTTTGAATCAGAATCTATGTCAATAAATAAAAATAATAGTGGGTTTTTTTGGTGGTTCACATGGAAAGTGTTACTGATCCCTCAGACCTTGTTTGTCAGGCCAGGAAGCTATTAATGTCCCAAGTCCCTGGGCCAATCTGTTTATGATAGATGTAAATATTTATGCAATGTGAATAGTGTTCTTTTTTTTTATTTTTTTAGTTTATTCATACTTTCAAAAGCATTCTGGATCTGATGTTGTTTTTTCTGGCCTGCTTTAAGTATTTCAATAAGGAAGACTACATTAGTATTAACAGTAATCCAATTAAATAATATTCTGTCTTCTGGGCATGATTTATACTGTAGAAAACACACTGGTTTTCAATAAAACCAAATTAAATGACCACAGTATTTTTTTAAAAATGCAGTATTTATTTGTAGCTCAGGTTTAGAAGTGTCATCCCGCACATATATCTCTTTAGATGCTGGTTAGTGTTGAACAGATGTCACTTGTATAGACCAAGAGGTACATAGAAGAAAACTTTAAAAACATTGGCTTCCATATTTCTACTCTTTGTACAAACTGTGCAAATTGTTAAAAGTAAATTTATGGCAGTTGCCATACATATGCCAAGTTTATACTGAGGCAGTTCTTGTATTAAAATAGTAAGAAATACATATTTTTATCTTGCATTGTTATTTGCCTTAATCTGCCCTTGGATTATATAAAAATTGAGGCTGAATACATTTCCAAATAGTAGGGGTTTGATTGTCATTTAATAATGACATAGTGTATTGTTTTATAGGCTTTTTTAGGGCAGTAGCTGCCTGCAAATAAATTTACTGACCCATGATTGAATTAGTGCCAATGATTGTTTAAAGCTTTGGGCTCTAAAAGTTTTTCTCTTATCTTTATGTTAAACAATGGAAAGTTTTACCGTATGTTCAAATAACATCTTCATCAGGTTCACAACAGGGTACCTTAGTTAATTTTCAGTTGAGTGCTTGACAGGATTTTCTCTTTGCTCATTGGTTGGGTGAACGTCTAGACATTGAGAGGCTAGGCTTTAGTGAGGGCCTCACAATATAGTTATTGTGAATGTTAAGTAGGAGCAGCTTCCTCTGATGTACAGACTCCATGCTCAAACCAGCAGTACAAAGACACAGCTTTTGTTCCAGAGGAGAGGGGCTAATCCAAATGCTGCACACTGTGAAAAACCTTTTATAGAAGAGGGGAAAACTTGCCTAGAAGGTGAGAGGTCAGCAGTTTAACCTCTGACCGTAAAATAAGAGACCAGTGAAAAATAAGATGAACAAGGGGGAAAATATTTCAAGTACTCTTAAGCTTTGTTTATAAAAAATGGGTCAAGAGATGACTGTCAGGAATGGTTACATAGGTTCTGATAGAACATGTGTATCCCCTGACTTGTTTTCTTTGTTGGATATTAGTGCTTAATTTGAAACTTGCATAGATGCCTTTTCTCAGACACTGGTAAACAAACAGCAAGGCAAAATAGAAATCTTATCTTTTGCCTCCATTTTTAAGTCTTACATGTAAATTTTTCCTAAGATCTGACATTTCTGATCTTGCTTTTCTTTTATAGATAAACCAGTCTCAGAAGGGTAGCCATGTTAGTCTGTAACTTTAAAAACGAGTAGTCCTGTGGCACCTTAGAGACTAACAAAAAACATATATCAGAGGGGTAGCCTTGTTAGTCTGAATCTGCAAAAGCGACGAGGAGTCCTGTGGCACCTTATAGATTAACAGATTTATTGGCGCATAAGCTTTCATGCATGCATCTGACGAAGTGGGTCTTTGCCCACGAAAGCTTATGCTTCAATAAATCTGTTAGTCTATAAGGTGCCACAGGACTCCTTGTCGCTTTAAAAATATATATATATATATAGTATCATGACCTTTCATGGGCAAAACCCACTTCAGATAAACCAGTCAATCTTTCTTCCCAGTTCCCTTAACTATTTTTCTCTCCTCCATTGTGTTCTTCTGTAGGAAATCTCACTCGTGCAGAGGGTGGCAAAGAAATAGAGCAGCATGCATCTCATGTGTATGTTATAACCTCCTCACTCTTGTTCAGCAGGCAGTGAGAATGGGTCTCTTAAGTTAATGACATAGGTCTTTGGGTGGTCATTGCTATTGTATAACACCAGAGGAGAGCTGTTCTAAATCTTAGTGCATAGGTAATATGGAGATTTTTTTCCCTCTGATCTCGCTTTCGCATTATCAGCACTGGAAATTTAGTTATAATCCAATTAGAAATTATGTAAGTTGTTGTTAGTTAACAGTTGAGCCTTCTATACTCGCAGATCCACCAGTCTTACAAATTGATTACCGTCCTCCTCTTCAGTCACTCAGCAGATAGTAATTAATATACTTTGGTGCCTTTTGAGGTCTCTGCATGGAACACTAGTATACTAAATGCTTCGCTACTGTAAATTCACAACAATGACACTTTTATTTAGCATGGAAAAGTGGGGAAAAAAGAATAAATAAAAGCTTTGCTAATGTACCAGTGAAAGTTATAGATGACTCCTAAACCTTGCAGACCTTTGAGTAACAACCCCCTTCACATTTTTAGTGAAGGAATCACAGGTAAGGCTCATTTATTCACCATTATGTTTTAAAGTGTGTCCGGAATGAACAGAACTTATTTGCTTATGACCATGATAAATTAGCTGTCTCATCATTACAGCTGTAGGAGAATTGGTCAGTAAGTCCCATCCCTCTTCACTCAGCCATCATCGTGCCTCCTTCGTTTTCCTTGGTATACTTTTATTTTGGCTGTGGATGAGTGCAGGAGTGGTAGACTCTTTATTTTAGTTTATGTTCAGGCTCAGTACAATCCCAGATTTCTGCTTCCTATGTCTCTTACCAAAACTTAATGCTTTTGGCCCCCCTGAATTTGATATGGTTATTTCTTCTCTTCAGTTACAGTTAGAGGTACCTTTCTCTCTACTTGTAACTTAGTTGTCTGAAATTTTCTCAGTTGAAGGAGAAGTTCCTTTATTATCTTTAGTTTCATAGTTCTTTAAGAACCCCTTCAAAATTACTTGTATCAAAATGTGGTACCACTATGAACAGCTTGTCATAAACACAAGTCTGCCAACTGAGTCTGTTAAATGAAAGATTCAGGAATCTATTCCTTGGTTCGACAAGCACGGACAGTCTGTTCTTCAGTTACATATTTCATTTCTTCCTGTTTGCAATCCGTGTACCACATGTAACTTTAGCCAAATCCTTTTCAACTGGAGCAAACTGCTAAAAATGAATTTTTTTTTATGGAGGGCTGTTCAAAGATGGACATGTTTGTTGCCTTCTGCATTTTTATTTCCATTGAAATGTTTGTACTAGGGATTTTCTAGAAAGTAAGTTGGTGAGGATCATGAAAGAATGCTTTATGTGGTCATTATTTCAGGTGGACATTTCCAAATATATTGTATGTAGCCTGGACATTTTTGGAAAAACATGCCTTAAAATGAAAAGAATACATTTTTTTTCACTACTGCTGAGGATTTAATAGAAGACCAACAGAAGGAAAGTCTGTGATTACTCAGACTACATTTTAAAAAAGTACTACATTACTTTTACTAATACAATAATCATGAAGTTAAACAGTTGAATTGTATTTGGCAAAAGTGAATCAGACACACCTTGGATGATTTGTCCTTTTAAAAAAATTGTGTTCACTTACAATTAAGTTTTGTGGTTAGTGTATGGTAGTAATGTTCTTCTGTATTGGATAATAAATTAAGCAACATGGCATTGAAACAAGTCAGATTCTCCTTCATCTGACAATGTATGGTAGTTCATCATCATTCATTCATATAACTAGTACTTCATTCACATCTGTGGCTGCATTTCTTAACAATAAAAGCTAACTGGTCTAAAGACACAGAGATTAAAACTCTTGCTGAAAATATGTTTGTTCCCTGTGTTTGATACACCAGTCTGGGAGGGTATTATCTAGAGTTAATGCTTAGTATTTTTTCCAATTAGAGGAGATTTTTCACCCATGTGGAAAATTACCAGCTATAATACATCCCTAGGTTCCACATGGTCATGACTGTAAAGCAGAAGCCACCAAAAGTCTTATTTTCTGCTTATAGCTCCTTTGACTGAAAAAGAAATTAGCAATTCATCAACTGAGTTAGTAGATACCAGCACATGCTCAGATAAAAAATTATCACTGTATACATAATTTTAAAATATACATAACAAAATGGAATATTTTACTTCCTTTGTTCATTACCTGGTAGCACAGTGGTTCTCAGACTGTGATCTATGGTATATTGCTGGTCTAAATAGATTTCCTAGTCTTCAAAGAATGATTTGTAAACGTGCCCAGGTCATCTTTTAGCCATCACAATGCTGTGACCAGCTAAAATTAATAAACAAATGCATATGTACATATGCCATTTTGTACCCTGAACTGCTGTTTAAATTTTCCTTTGTTGGAAAATTCAGTCATAATGATCTTATTTAATGACAGCATTAAATTGGAGGGGTAGCAAACATACAGGAGGATGGATGACTTGAAGAGATTAGAGTAGTGAGGGCTGCAAGCTGTCCAGGTACATGTAAAAGAAGAACGTCAAGGGAAAAGAAATCAACAGTGTAAATACAAAGAGAGTGCCATAACAAGACAGCTGGCCTGTTGCTTAATATTGTCTAATCTTTATATGCAGCCATTGAATATAGATAAATTCTGGTATCAGGGTTGGAAAAGGCAGTGGTCTAGGAAGACCTCTGTTTTGAAAAACAATACAGACAATATGGTTATATGTAATACAACGGGAAAAGTTAGTTCCTATTGTGTTCTATATATTGATGGGGTAACTTATGCAAAATTGTATATAGTCTGAAACTTTTAAGGCAGATGTATTTGCAAGGTAATGTTCTTACATGAGATATAAACTTCAATTTTACAATTTTTTCGGAAATCTTATTTCATTGCTAGTAAACATTTCTTGAAAATAATAATTACTCCAAAATTATTTTCCTACTATTCTCTGAATTTAGAAATCTGGTACATGAATGTGAACATACAGTTACTCATGATCTAATGATCACTATTTTATCCATTGGAGTCATTTCAAAATTCAATATTAGGAAATTGATCTTTCTTTGTTTAGTTACCATTGTACTATGGTGATTATCACCATAGTAAAACCTTAAGTGGAGAGAGATCATGTAGCATGCTTTTAATTGGCTTCTCCTGAGACATAGGTCTTTTATGTTTTTGGACTCCCTGTTTCAATGCAAGCACATTAGTGTGGTAATGTGGAGGTTAACTAAGCTCCTCCTAATGGTGCATTAAGAAAATGCTCAATTCATAAAAGATATGTACATCTCTAAACTCACATGAGCATTGGAAACGTGAGGACAGATGTATCATTTTGAGCTTAGCACAAACTTCATTTTAATGATGGTTAACTGTATTCTCCATTCAAACGGTGTTGAGAATATACTACATATTCAACTGCAAACTGATGCTCAATACCTTGTATCAGATCCTGTCTATAAAAGTAGTAAACGAAGAAAAGAATTTTTTTAACAATATATGACAATATGCAATTATGTATCTCACATATAACAATATATGAGATGCATAGTCTTTACAGAATACTTTGTAGCTTTGATGCAGCACAGTTATTAAATTTTCCTACCAATTTAGGTAAATTGGAGTGATACTTCCACCCAGCCCTTTTTTTGCTATTCTGAAAATTCAGTATTTTAATTTTTACTGAGAGAGAAAAATAAACTTTATTTTATTGCTGAAAAGGACCCTTTTGTGTAAATACATACTTTCAGTGCATTTTTGTAGATGCATTTCCTATTTGTTATATATAGTTTGGAGATGCATGAGGTGGCATGTAGATGTACTTCCTCAAGAAGAGCTTCAGTAAGAAATTATTTCTTAGAATATCACAGTTCCATTCCTGCTTTCCTCCTCCTTCCGAGAGAAATAACAATTGATTCCCTCTCACCACTCTTAGGAACTCAACTATGTTCTCATTGTTTAAGGCCCACCCCTCCGTCTGTCCCCTCCCCCCGCGCTTTCATGTCACATCCCACTAGTTTCTTGTGCACTGATTCCACACTAGATCTGGGGGACCAAGATTTGGCTAAGTTTGGAGGGCTGTACAAAATAAGTCTTACTCCCCAGTGCTACACAGTGTGAAGGTTCAAAGCCTTGAGAAGATTAATCCTCATTCTTCTTAGCTGTGTTTTTGAGACAGCAGACAAAATATTCTTTTACAAGTATTCTGTCATTAGTTTTGTACATTGTTGAACCTCTCTAATCCAGCATTTTTTTGTCCGGCAACATCCGTGGTCCAGCATGATTTTAGTTAACCAGATATCCACTTATCATGGCTTTGGCCAAGTTTCCTGCGGTCCCATAAAGTTTGGTTACAGCCACCAGTCCTGGTTCCCAGTGTTCTGTGCTTTTATTTAGCACTAATTTACCCCCACATGTCTCCTAAGAGCCCAGTAAGCTGTGGAAATGTTGGGAGGGTTGCTAGACAATAGTGAACTCTCATGGCCTGGCAAATGCCCTGCTATGGTGGCACTTCTCAGGTTCAGAGGGTGCCAGACTAGAGAGGGTCAGCCTGTACAATTAAATATTTTGATGACTTAACATTAAATGAAAATAAGAGCACCGTTAAATATATTTGTTTTTGTTGTGTGTGTACCGTTGTTATTTTCCCAGCACACAGTAAATGAATGGCATTCCCCCCCTCTCTCCCGCACGTAGTGGCACCTGTTTTCCTGGCGCCGCTCGTCTCCTGACGGAAGCCTCCTCAGGACACGAGGCTTTTTTTCCCGGCTCCCAGTGTGGCATTTTGGCTCTTAAAGGGGCCTTTTCCTTTTCCTTTTCCTTTTCCTTTTCCTTTTCCTTTTCCTTTTCCTTTTCCTTTTCCTTTTCTCTTTTCTCTTCTCAATAAGTTTGAGCCTGGAATACCTTTATTTCTTACAAAAAAGCACTGATTATTTTTGTTGCCTTTTTATAGTGCATCATTAAGTACTTCTTTTTTAAACTTACTAGCAGATGTACCCAGCGTTGCTCGGGTCTTGAATTGAATTAATTTTGTTTTTGAAAAATAAATGAAACACATACATGCTTTATTTCAGTGATTGTATTTTTTGAAAATGAAGGCTGAAGTGAGAGTTTGAGGGTGAGGAGAAGCAGGGAGTGGGTGGCTTAGAGCAGAGGATTGGGAGGTATAGGTGGGCTCAGGTAGGGGGTGAGGGACTCAGGGCAGGAGAAGGGGGGTGAGGGCTCTAGAAAGAGGGAGAGAGTGCACAAGTCAAGGCACGTGAGAGGTGCAGGACTCAGGGCAGGGAGCTCAAGACACGAGACTGGGAGGTGGGAGGGGCACTTATTGGGGCTGCCTGTAGCGGCAGGGATGACATTGCTCTGGTTGTGTCTCCTTCGAGGGGGCTGGGGCAGTGCTTCCCTGTAAGCAGGCTTCCCTGGTTCCCCCCTGCAGCCTGTAGATTGTCTGGGAGGGGACGACCTCTCTTCCAGTGGCACTCCTCCCCCCTGTGGTCTGCAGGTTGTCGGGGGGGGGGGGGAAGAAGGGACAGGCTCTGGGCTGCCCCCCTGCAGGCTGTTGGCAGGAGGCTAGGCTCCAGGCACTCTCCCCAGCCTCCAGATGCTTCCCCACAGCTTGCAGTCTGTTGGGGGCGGGGAGGGGCCAGTTACTGGAGGTTACCACCTCCTCCAGCCGTCCCCCTGTGGCCTGCAGGTTATCTAGATGGGGCAAGGTTCTGGAGGCTGTCCCTGGCCTCTGTCAGCCTCCCTGCAGGCTGTCAGGGTGGCGGACACCAGGCTCTGGGAGTTTCCATCCCCTACAGTGGCCATCTGCAGGTTGCTTGGAGGGGGGGGGGGGGGGACCAGCTCCAGGGTCTGTCCTCCCTCCAGTACTCTCCCATCCAGTAGCCAGCAGACTATCATGGGGGTCCAGGCTCTGGGGGGCTGCCCCTCTCCACCTGTCCCCCCACCCTCATGGCCTGTTGAGTGTCTGTGGAGGGGCAGTCTCTGGGGGCAGCCCCCTCCTCCAGCTGCCCTCCTCCATTGCCTTCCCCCCATGGACTGCAGCCTCTCCATGAGGAGGTAGGCTCCCTGTTTGTTGCACAGGAGGTACGTATCTGGTCTGGTGACAGGCAAGATGGCAGAGCCACAGCCCTGCTGGCTGCTTTGTTGGTGCTGCAGCTGCCCCAGTAACCACTCTCAGTGTTGTGCCCATATCTTTTGCATTCCTCCTCTCTGCCCCCTCTCCATGTTATGGAAAACAGTCCCATTTTCCAGGCACAACCAAACCCTGACCTTGGTTTAAGTTAGGGTAAGAGGAAGCTGCCTACGAAATTTGGTGGTCCTAGCTCTTAAATTTTAGGAGGAGTGCTTGAACAAATGGACTAACAGACAGAGTTTCTGTCTCATTCTCTCTCTCTCTCTCTCTCTCCCTCTCCCCCCCATAATTATACATCAAAGTTGTCTGAGCTTTTTTTTTTGGGGGGGGGGACTACTATCTGAGGAAGATTCTATTTCATAAATATAAAAATGCTTTTTTCATTAGTCCATTGAATTGTCTATAACATCTAGCATTGGATCTACTTATTTTAAAAATAACAACTGTCCCATATCTGTAGTTCTCATAGCACTTTATAAAGCACAAGTATCTTGTGCTCATTTTACAGCTGTGTAAATTGAGGTTCAGATAGATAAACTGTCTTACCCATGGCTCCCCTGCAGGTTACTGGTAGAACTGAACCATGCCATTGTCCCTGGACAGACTGTGTTCAATGTTTCTATCTGTAACAGATCAGAGAGGAGAAAATGCATGTGACTACGGACAAGCTATGGCCTCAGACCATGTGAAAAATGAAAAGTAAATATTTGGTTCTTTTTCTTTTTCTTTTTCTTTTTCTTTTTCTTTTTCTTTTTCTTTTTCTTTTTCTTTTCTCTTCTAACTTGTGGCCATTCCTTCCTGGTTTCTCTCTTGCTGTGTGGCTCCACAGGAATTTGAACATGATACCAGTTAGAAGGGGGATATGTGAGAGTAAGGCTATTCTAAGAAATTTGCTCTCTATTTTCTAGTAGGAATACACTGCAGACATAAGCAATACCAGTTTGCACAATGTAGTTGTTCCCCACCATGGAAGCATTAATTGTGTGGTCTAAAACAGGTGAGTCCCTGTCATGTAGCCACCAAACTGGTAATAAAGAGCTCAGGACATCATCTGTAACAACAGGCAGCCTGTGCAGGTATCCTGAGGGATCCACGGAATGGGTGTGCTGATTCCATGTTAATACTTGGAGTCCATATGATACGAAGGCTATGGTCCATGCCTTTTTCTGTGCTGTTCCTAATTTTCCTCTCCTTAGAACACCGTGTCACATCTGTGCAGTCACTGTCTTGGGACATTTTGTGGAGATGTTCCCTCCTATTTTTTTTTCTGATGAAGGGCATGACTTGATCCTTTTTTGTGAGTAATTTTGTCTTTTTAAATCCACAGATGGAACAATTCAAGAATACTATAAATGGTGGATGATCTGAATAGCTAGACTGGGCAAATAGTCTCTTATTTATTCTAGTGGCAATGTTCAGCACAGATACTAATGTAAATGTTTTCCCATGTAGAGTACGTGTGTGAGATGCTGAGTAGTAAGAAAGTAATACTTCATGATGTAGTGAGAATCTCAGCTGATTAAAAGGTTTATTAGTTGTTGGAGTAATGCTGATCTTTCGATAAACAACCTATTAACTGTTCTTTCTTGTTTTATTCTTATCAAAACTTTAAGTGTTGACTTTTAAAGATTGGTATGTGAAGAACATCAAAACATTGATTTTTAGCTGCATGCTGCCTGTCACAGATGAATCAAGGCTGAATGTATGTGGTGCAGCATTTTAAATTTTTGTTGTTGTTGATTTTTGCTCACATGGAGAGCCCTTGGGACAGATGGCCCCTAACTGTTGATGGTTCGATTACAGTGATCACCCACAGCTTTAGAGGAGTGCGAAGAAAAGAAATTGCTTTCTTTGTCAAGGTGTTTTCAATTCAATTCTCACCCATTAGCCCTGTTTGGTTAAGTTTTGAATTACTCCATCAGGTGACTGATGAGTTCATCTCTCTCCCCCCCCATGTTATTAAAATAGATCTGGTACGCAATGGAAAGTAGAAGTAAAAGTAGATTTATTCTGATTGATTTGTACAGCACCCTTCATCTGTGTAGTGTCTTGAAACATTTTGTACCAAGAAAGCACAATGAATACTGAATCAAAAGTAGCTGGGGAAGATATTTTTAAACATATTAGGAATTCTAAGATGTTCTTTATGTAAGTACTTCGGTAAGCTATATGTGTGGGCTACAGCTAACCTTTGGTAGTAGTGGTTGTGATGATATTTAGTCCTCTTTGTATAAATAAGGAAAAAAAAGGTGTTCTCAAGTTAAATTCCTTGTGGACTGTATTCACATTATGAATCTAAAAAATATAATCTGATACGGTTGGCACATTCACAGTTAGAGAGGTTTCTGATTATGCTATTTTAGAGACTCCCTAGAGTGAACATTTGCCTATCAGATCATGTTTGGGTTGTTGGTGTCAACTAGCTTTCCCAGTGCTTCCCTACCATTACCGGTGGGGGAACAACAAAGGATTTAAATTTCTTAAGTACAAAATATATATCTTGATTGGGAAATTGAGGGTGAGGTGGAGGGGAAAGAATTTCCGAGTGAATGTTTTGGTAAAAACAGTTCTATTCACCCTACTTTTTCCACATACAAGCCTGGTAATAATTTAAAATATCCCTATCGTGAATTATTGTTCAGTTGTACTTACATTGAAATGTGAATGCTTCTTTAAGTGTGTAAAGTAATGGAGAACTGGATCCTCAATTGCAAACTTACGTTTCCTAGGTATATGCATCATGCAACCCCATTTATCGCACCAGTGCTCCTGTACAAACTGTGTTGCAGTGTCAGTAATCAATAGGACTCAGTTGGCAAGGCTGATTGAAAGCTTGGATCCCATAGATTACAACTGCTTAGGGGAAGAAAGATGAATTGGTTAAGAATCATTCAGTTTGTTCATGAATTGGGGAGAGTTAGTTTTATTAATCTGCCTCTGAGATTTGTAGTAAGTTAATACAGGCTGAACTTCTATGGTCCGGCAACATCTGTGGTCCAGCGGGACCATGAATATTGCTGGACCAAAGAGCCCTAGAGCCCAGCAGCCTGGGCTGGCCCTGGGGCTTCAGAAGACACAGTGGCCTCAGGTGCTATGGTGATCATGGGGGCTGCAGCAGCCCCAGTGGCCCCAGAGTAGCAGAGTCATGGGGCAGTGGCGGCCCTGGGGACTAGCAGCCCCAGTGGCCTTGGAGTGGTGGAGCCCCTGGGTATCGGCACCCACAGCAGCCCAGTGCTGCGGAATCCTGGTGGCCCTGGTGACAGCGGGTCCCCAGTAGCCGTGGGGTGGTGGAGCTGGGAGTCGTGGAGTGGTGGGGGGCACAGAGGAGCCCTGTTGGCAGACTGCAGAAGAATCTGCAGTCCATCCCTTGGTCTGGCAAATTCTCTCAATTGGGACCGATCAGGGAGGTCCAGCCTACAGATAGTAACTACATCAAGGTTTCACTGAGTCTTGTGTTCACAATGTACTCAGGGCTAGGGGGGGTGCTATATCAAAGTATAAGAGATGTGCATGATAGTCATATTCTTGTTGGATACCCCAAAATATTGTAGCTAGCCCATTTCAAGACTGATAATGCTAGCCTCTGCTTTTATTGTGATGGTGAAGAGGTGCTAGATGGTGAAAATAGAACACCCTGAGGCTTTTGCATGATCTTAAGTGTGATAGGTTGGATCACAGTGGTTCCCTCGGGGTTGTCACCCAGTGTGCTGATCTTGCCACTGATGTCCTCCTTCCTGCCCTCTGAGGCTTCCTATCACCCTGTCTTGCTGGGCCAGAAGCTCTGGTCTCCCCCTGCTAAGGCACAGTGTTGGGGTTACTGCCCCCTGTGACGTAGTGGGGATACTTGCTGGGCTGTGGTGACCCCTGCTGTCTGGAGCAAGACCCAGCAGGGAAAACCTCACTAGGCAGAGGTAATGCCAAACTTGTTGAACCAGTGGCCAGACACCCCCCATGGAGAGGAACAAAGGAAGGTGGAATGCTGCCCTGGCTGGGGGGCAGGGCTGGAAGGGAGTTGGTTGCTGGCTGTCGGAGGGCATGGAGGAGAGCCTAGAGGAAGGGGCTGGAGTTTAGGGGCCCAGTCTCCCCCATCTCAAGGGGGCCTGAGGCATCCTAGCCCAGTTCCTGTAACCAGATTACATCTGTGCTGCGCTGTGCTGGAGGAGCAATAAACCACCCTCAATTCCACTGGCTGGCGCAGTCTGTTTGTGCCATTTCGGGGTGCAGGAGACGGGGAACCCCCAACGCGCCGTCACACCCCCCAGCAAAGTAACATAGACCCTCAACTAGCTCAACTCTGGAAGGGCTTAGTTACAAGGCCATTGAACCTAGGGACCAAATCCTCAGATAAATCCGTGTTAGTCTCTAGAAAAGTTATACAGAGAGAGAGCTTATAAATCTACCCTTTTAATCAATGAATCAGAGATATGCACAGTGGTTGCTCTGCCCACCGTAACAGTTACATTTTCACTGTTTTGCAGTTCTAGGAATATTAGCCATGTGCCATGATTTAGAGGAAAGTCTGATATGTAGATATCTAACAGAGCATAGTCATCACAGAGCCATATATACCCCAAAATGTAAGAGGTAGGATAGATATTGCAGTGGTTCAATATGAGGTGATGTTAATTGTCAGGTTTATCCACTCAATATCTAAAATACTGCCTTGTTCAGTATGTTTCTCTCCTCCAACCATGTGCGCATTACATTACCTTTCTTGTTTCCGTAAAAAGGTACAAAAGAACTTTCAGACTTCTTGCTATTTTTAGCTCCGTTTATAATTTTATACGGAAACATCAATGTTTTGATTTACTTTTGCGTATTGTATTTGGACTTTTTTCTATCATGTCAAAGATCTAGACTGCAGCATAGCTTTGCTTTTGAACTCTCGCCAACAGCAGTCTGCTAGAAGATGGTGAATATTTACTGCTACTGTTTTGTGCCAGGCATTTTTTCAAGCCAGGCATTTTACTTGAGAGAACAATGTAGGTCCCTGGATCTGGCCTTTTCTAACTTTGTTAGAACCTATAGATAAGTTGGTATTTGCTAAAGGGAATTAGGAAATAGTATGGCACATATAGCCAAGAAGATATAAGAGATCTACTGTCTATTAGATTAAAAAAGCTTTATAGATTTTTCCATTTGAAGTCTATAATTTTCACAAAGTAGAATCATAGAACCATAGAGGTGGAAGAGACCCCAGAAGGTCACCAAGTCCAGCCCCCTGCTCTAGGCAGGACCAATTCCAACTAAATCAACCTGGCCAGGGCTTTGTCAAACTGAGACTTAAACACCTCTAGGGATGGAGACTCCACTACTTCCCTAGGTAACCCATTCCAGTGCTTCACTACCCTCCTAGTGAAATAGTTTTTCTTAATATCCAACCTGGACCTCTCCCACCACAACTTGAGACCATTGCTCCTTGTTCTGCCACCTGTCACTACTGAGAACAACCTTTTTCCATCCTCTTTGGAATCTCCCTTCAGGAAGTTGAAAGCTGCTATCAAATCCCCCCTCACTCTTTGCTTCTGCAGACTAAACAGACCCAACTCCCTCAGCCTCTCATAAGTCATATGCTCCAGCCCTCTAATCATTTTGGTTGCCCTCCGCTGGACATATGTTCTCACTACTGATGTAATATTCTTCTTGTTCAATGTCTTTTTCCAGCAAGAAACCAAATGGAAAGGGGCATATTAATCAACAGGCTAGATAGGGTTAATTTACAGATGCACAGAAGGCATACTTGTTCCTAATTTATTCTGCGTATATTGTTTAATAGTAACTGGGTAGAAATTATTTGGATCTTTCTCAAAATCAATCTTGCAATAACAATCTAGCAAAATATGTGCTTGATCTCAGCTCTACACGGTTTCTTTAAGAATCTTGAATACTGCAGATGAATCTTGAAATCTTTTTGAATTCCCCCTTTTTTTGAAAAACCGCATAAACCTCCTTTTTTTAGGAAGAGCATTTTTTTTGGAAAAGGGTTTTTTCCCCTGAAAAATCCTCATCCAGACTACTTTCACTTTCGAAAAACCCACTTTCGAAAAAGCGATTGGAAGAAGATATGCAAATTAGCGCCAAATTTGCACATCTCCTTTCAGAAAAAAAATGTAGTCTAGATGTGCCCAAAATGAGCTAAATTCTACAATGGTTCTATAAACTGAACAATGGTTGAACAGGATGAGGCAACCAAAGCCATTTTAGCGCCAGATTTGCATATCTCCTGTAGGAAAAAAAAGAGTAGTCCAGATATGTCCTTAGTGTTTGCTCAAGAGAGGCTTGGGACAAGAATAATGTTTGTATTATAGGTATTAAGTGATGTGCATTAGCATGGATGTTTGCAGAAGGTTGCCCAGTGCCTGCCTGCCCTGTGCTTGTCCTTCAGTTGCTGATTTTAGAGCTTAGTTTTTGTGTTCATTAAATTCACTCACAGAAGAAAAACAAAATGCAGTAACTAATACTGCAATTGTCAAAGGGCACGTAACTGTTGTCATTTTTTATAAGTTCACTCTAAAGCGTTAGTAGCTAAAGATAAGAAACTCTATCTTATCTTGCAAAAAGACCAAGTTAAGTTTGGACTTACTTATTTTATCTGTGATCTTTCTATTCAGTGAACCTTCACCCTGATTAAGGTTTTGCCCTGAAGCATGGCTAATAGTATTGCCACCAAAAAGACCTTTCCTTTTGTTCCTAGTTAGCTGAAAATGACTTACTGCTCTGTCCTTCAATGGTAACAAATTCTTGTGTAAAGGGATTGACCTATATCTAACAGAAAAGGCAAGTTGTGGGCTAGAAGTTTTTATACTACTTATAATATGGAGGGAAAGAGCTGGTACATATTTTCTATTTTCTGAGAGTTACAAACGCATTTGGAACCTTGGCAACCATTTCTCAGAATTATCACAAATACTCATAGTGCTGTCAGCTGAAACTTGGGATCTAGAATGCAGTATGTTGAATCCTATAAGGTATTTGGAGGAGTAGGTTAGGTTTTTTCACCTTTTTTGAACAACATAGATTTACTGAGTTCTTTAAGGAGCCACTAAGATACAAATTAATACAGAGGTATTTTGAAGTAAATCAATGGTAAATTTTGTGAATATTGGCTCTGAGTGCCTTTTTTTCATCATGTACATGAACATCAAATTCATCCACTTAAGTAGAGACTGTGCCAAACAGCGACCTACAGTAAATAACTTAGGCTGTGTCTAAAGTAACTTTCTCCCTCTCCTGATCCCCGGTCGATCTACCCTATGCAACTTCAGCAATGAAAATAAAAGGTCAGTGGGGGTTGTTCTCCTGTCAGCTCTGGCTACTCTTCTTGTCCTGGTGGAGTATTGGAGTTAACAGGAGAGCTCTCAGCGATCGATTTATCGCGTATAAGTATGAGACACACCTGGAGTCACTGAAGTTACTAAGGAATTAGAGTAGTGTGGTAGAGAGCAGAATTCGGTCCATTGACTTCAAAACGTGAGTTGGGCTGCTTAGACCATAGTTTAACTCGGTCTATTGTTCTTGAAACATTTTTCAGCTGAATTATTTTTGATTTGGCAAAATTTGTTACTTTCCTTCTCTGTCTCTTAAAAATGTCTATTTCTGAAATATGAATCGGGCCCAGTGATATCATAAAACCATTTTTTCGTACAACTTAATCATACATCTCTGAAAAGATAAACTGATTATATCATAGAACCCTGGATCCAGGTTACTAGTGAAGGAATAAGAACACATACATTAAAGACTTTCACATTTTGAAAAATCTTAAAATGATCTATCATAGTTTTTGTTATAACTCATAATGCCATGATTTTAAGCTTCATTAATTGATGACCTGTCAAGTCTAGAAAAAATTTCTTTAACTGGGGAAAAGGGGATTTCTACCTTTACAGTGATAAGTCTCTCATTCCTGTTCATTGGAAAGTCATCACTATTAGAATCACATCTCTCTTGACGTGTGTTCCTACCATTTTTACAAAGATTATGATAATTGAAAAAGATTACTAACAAATTATCTTCTCTTTTTCCATTTTATCTGTACTTTTTTATTTGACAATACTTAGTATAGTCAATGGCTCTATGATCAGTCATTGTCTACTTGTAGTTTGTGAGAATTTTTCATACAGAAACAAGGGAGTGAACAAATACAATTTTTAGAAGTGCCCAAGACCCATTTTCAAAAGTGATTTATGCATTTTGGTGCCTATGCCACATTGCCTTTCAATGAGATTGTTTCTTAATGCTTAACACACTTTTTAAATGGGTCTTGGGCATTTTTGAAAATATACAGTTAATCTGTATACATGTCCATATAAATTGTAGCATGTAATTACTGTAATTTAAAAATCATGTGATAAATCATTTAATCTTGAACCTTTTCCTCCTTCATTTGCACTTTATACGCATAATCCATCTCCTCTGGGACTACTTCTAATGAAGCCTGGTTTGCTAGATGTCAATCTTATAGTCTATTACTGTTTAGAATACAGTATTCAGAATCAATAATACTCTGTTCTTTTTCCTTTACCTAGGTTATTGAAATTGGATATAAGTTTGTAAATATATTTTCTTACACTTTATGTAAAGGGAACCTCTTTACCTGGGTGTCTGCTTCCTGTAGTAATTCTTCTATGAAATACTACAGTGAGAACAGACAACATTTCTGTATATTTTTTAATATACTTTGAGCAAAAATGCATCAAGTGCACGGTTTGCATAAAAAGATGCTTTCATGTATTTCCTAATGTGGCACACTCATTTGCATATTGTCTTTAATCTGACATTTTAAGTGCCAGAAAAGTTAGCAAGTTTTACGTAGCTTCCCTTCTTTCTGAAGTTTCTCTATTTTGTGTGTGTTCTTTCTTTTGATTATTGATGCCTAGAAAATACTGTAATTTCCTTCCTCTCTCACTCTGCTCTGCTCTCCATCCAAGTACAAGAATATGCTCCACTTTCATCCTCCTGAACGTAGGAGCCTGAGACCACTCCTAACTCAGATCTTCCTGACAAAAGTATACCATGTACTGTTAACAAAGATAGTTTATTGTGATATATAGCAGTCATCTTTGTTAGCAGTAACTTTTGTTTTTATGTGAATGCTGTCTCATCACCAAGTTAATTAATCTTTGAATATACATTGTATGTTATGGTTGGTCTTTTCCCCTAGTTTAAAAATAACTGCAGGTAAAACAGTAGCAAGATACAATATTTAGAGGGACAGCTCTGGTAAGACTGAGAATCTCTGTTGTTGCAGCTAAAAGTATAAAACACTTATGCTATTTGACGGTTAAGGAGTACTTTAAAAAGTAGGTACCATATTTTGTGTAGTGAAATACATTTTTATGCTAACAAAACCAAATATACTTAACATTTAAGCAGGTAAGCTGCTTTATTATTTTCTCATGAGGTAATGGGTTGACAAGTTAGATTTATTCATGGTATTCTTTTAAAAGCACAACTGTCTGAAATAAACTTTTACCCTCACCTCACCTAGGGATTTTTTTCAATATGTATCTTTTTCTATATGTAGAACTCTACCCATAGGAGATACAGTTTGCTTGAAACCAAGTCCGTAAAGGCACACTTACAGCTTTTACGGACTTCAGATTTCAGATGAAGTGTTTGTGTTAATTAGGTTACATGGATTTTTATGGGAGTGTTAGTGATTTGTGAGTTTGACAGTGAAACAGTGATTTTTGCATAACATTTATTTCCTGCTGAACTATCTGAAGAATTACATCCTGATATTTTGTACTCAAGTTTTTCCATTTTTATGTGTCTGAAAACACAATTTTTATAACAAATACTGTTGTGATAAATTTTTATTTTTATTTTTCTCTGGGTTACAAATATCACTACAGAAGCTAACTTGATTAAAATATTTGTACCAAATATGCAGTTATACATGTACCATTAACACTGTAAAGAAAAGATTTGTGAGATGAATAGCTTCCACTGAGAATATTCTATCTTAATCTGTATCCTGCTTCTTTATATTTTTTTCTAAACTAAGAACAATTTGGGTGTGTCTACACAGCAAAATTATTTCAGAATAATGGCTGTTATTCCGAAATAACTATGCGAGCGTCTACCCAGCAATTCCGTTATTTCAAAATTATTTCAAACTAACAGATGGCTTATTCTGACTTCTGTAAACCTTGTTCTACGAAGAATAATGCCTATTCCGAAATAGCTATTTCAAAATAAGGCATGTGTAGATGATCCACTTCTGCTACTTCAAAATAGCCCCTCACCAAGGCCATTCTAAGTTATTCCTTCTGGAGCTCTAAATCAAGATAGCACATCTACATTAGAGAAGCCTTCCTCGGACTAATTTTGAGTCTTCTCTGCAGTATAGATATGCTATTTTGAAATAAGCTATTTTGGAATAAACTATTCTGGGATAGTTTATTCTGATTAACTGTGCAGTGTAGACATAACCTCTGGGAAAGAGATTGAATTAAAACACTTTTGAACCATTAAGTGTTGCATGAATACTCAGTTTGAGAAATGTGTGTTCAATGTATAGTATGCTCAGGGAGAGTGTATTGTGACTCATGACATTATAGTGGAATCTCAGAGTTACTAACACCAGAGTTACACACTGACCAGTCAACCACACATATCACTTGGAATGTGAAGTGCATAATCATGCAGCAGCAGAGTCAAAAAGAAAAAAAAAGGGTGAAAAGGAGCAGAAACAAATACAATATAATACTGTGTTAAATTTTCTTCATAGTAAAATTTCAAAGTTGTATTAAGTCAGCGTACAATTATAAACTTTTGAAAGAACAACCAGTGATTTGTTCAGAGCTATGAACATTTCAGAATTACCGACAACCTCTATTCCCGAGGCTTTTCTAACTCTGGGGTTGTACTGTTTCTTACTTGGGACTTAGATTTGTATTTCTTTATTGAAGTTTCCTATTATTTTAGGTTAGAGTTGACCCAATTTGTTTCCACAAGGTTTCAAATACCAGTGTCTCCCTGTAATGAGTGAGTAAGGTGCAGCATGATAGAATAACCGTTGCACACCTTTTGTTCCAGGCTGAGGGTGTACTCAGACTCTAGTGGCTAGATCCCTTTTACACTCTGTATCCTTATTTTTGAAGACTATATTCATGTAATTGTGGATCATCTTTACTCATCAAGAGGCCTTTCCCATGCTAGGCTGTTTCAGACTTGTAGTAAGACCTTCTACAGCAGTGGTTTCCAAACATTTTCCACTTGTAGACCCCTAAAATTTTTTGAAGTAGATATATGGACCCCTTTGGAAGTCTAAGACATAGACTTTGGACTATTTGAATGCATGGAACACAGTTTGAAAACAACTGCTCTGCAGAATTTAAGTTATCCAACATAGAATCATAGAATACTAGGACTGGAAGGGAATCTCCATGAATTGTTTTGTCCTTCCTACCCTCTCACATGACACAGTAACTGTTATGCAGAGGGTCTTGAATGAGCCCTCTTCACTTGGATATTATTTATCCTGTATGCATAAATTGGAAACCGAAAAGGTAGCAGAAAATAGTTAAGTTTCACCATATGTAGTACTATAAAACTGTACACCATGAAGAAATGTTATTAACCATACATGTAATTATGTAACCCTTATCCTCTAAGAATTTTTATCCATTCTGTTCCTCTATTCCCGAGGCTTTTCTAACTCTGAGTTTGTACTGCAGAATCAGATCTGGAAGTTAAAAGCCACTGAAATTCATAAGACATAAAAGCTGAAAGAAATATGAGAAGCAGAATTCCATGATAACATAAAGAGTGATACCTGGACAAGCATCATGCAAAATACACTCGCAACCACATTCTCAACTTTGTGGTGAGAGTTCCAGTGGAAGTATCCACAAAATGCTTCCTTGCCCTAGTAGTCACCAACAAAATGAACTAAAGAGGCTTCACTTCTGCTGGAGGGGATATGGGCAAGGCCCTTTGCTCTCTCCACCTCTCCCTTGGGTAGATGAGGAAGTGCTGTTCGATTTATCTCCTATTACAAAAGCAAGGGGACATTTAATAAGATTAAAAGATGGAAAATTCAAAACTGATAAAAATGAAATGCTTTCCCATTCACTGTATACTTAGACTGTGACATTTATTATCACAGAGAGTTATTGAGGCCCAGAATTTAGCAAGAGCCAAAAAAGGAGTGGACATTTATATGGATAACAAGAATCTCTAGAATGGTCATAATTAAAGATGACAATTTTAGAAGGGATATTAAACTATATGTTTCAGTGTGTCATGACTGGTAGGCAGCCTGATGTACTAGTTAGAGCCAGAGTTCATGGTCACAGGACATGAAATCAGTTGAGTCAGGATACTACCAAGTCAGAAGCAGGATACAAACTGGAAGTAAACCCAGGAGCAGGAAGCACAAGGCATGCAGTACAGAACAGGATGAAAGCCCATTTGTCCTATTCCTGCTGCTGACTTAAATTGGGCCAGCCAGACTAGCTAGCTGCTCCAGGACCCCACCAATAGGACTGCAGGGGTAGAGCCTCAAACTGGAACTGGGCTTCATGTATGCATGCATTGGCAGGTGGACAGATGGAGGGCTGGAGCATGGCTACTCCTAGAAACCCTGTAAATATTGGTTCAAGACCTCTGGGCCATGACGCAGGGTTTAAGACAATCTCTGTATATTAAGTATTTAGAAACCTAAATACAAGGGTAAATGATCCCATGTCGTCTTGCTGCAGGGTTCCTAAACCTTCTTCTAACAGATGGACCAGTGGAAGTAGGCTAGCGGACCATAGGTCTGATCTGATCCATTCTCACTATTCCAGTGTTTCCCTCATTGAATTCTCTCTCTCTTTAGGTCCTGTAGTGTTGAGTAGTATGAGGCTTTCATGGTTTTCATTGATTATTCAATTGTTTAAACTATTGTTGTGGTAAAATAAAGGATACACATTTATTTTTCATAATTTTCCCATGACAAACCACTGTATATTAATTAACAGATCTTTTAAAAATAAATCTTACAATTATAATTATGGTCTTTTTTTTTTATCCTGGCCAAGCTGTGACTTTTCCTATTTTTTGTCACATCATAGCC
Organism: Pelodiscus sinensis; assembly: GCF_049634645.1. Taxonomy (NCBI): domain Eukaryota; kingdom Metazoa; phylum Chordata; order Testudines; family Trionychidae; genus Pelodiscus; species Pelodiscus sinensis. Next base: position 46,223,195 of record NC_134719.1, read on the forward strand.
TTGTACATCACAGCAGCTGGAGGATCCACTGCAAAACCAACAAGTGAAGAAAAGGAATGTACATTATCCTTCTAGCTATTACTACCAAATTTTGGCTTATATTAACTCTCAATAATCATATGGAAGTTAATATATTGTTCCTATGGACACCTGAAAAGAATTGAGTTAAAGAAAACGTAAACAGTTTTGAAGGTAATTGAGACTACTCATGTCATTGCAATGACATTGTTCTTTATAGCCATTATATTTGAAGAGAATGACTAATGGACTGTATAATTTTGATTTTGATAATCTGCATTAGGAAAACATACTTTTACCATGAAGGACTGACTGATACAGTCCACTTTCAAAATACGTATTCACCAATGCCAAATTATTTTCTAGGTGAATGCATTTCCTTCCCCTCCCACTGAAACAACCAGACTTGAACCTATGGGAATAATGCAAAATACGAAGACACATAAAAGTGTTTTTGGAGATGGGGAATGAGGACATTGTGAATCTCATGTTTTCATTAGTAGGGTTGCCAGATACTTTCACAAAAAATACCGAACATGGGGAAAAAATTGGTTAAGCAACCAAAAAAAAAAGAAAGAAAAAAAAAAGGATCAAACTGGTTAAGCAGTAAAGACTGGGGGACCAAAACTGTTGAGGAAAAACAAAAACCGCATTTAAAATCCCCTTGCTTCCCACACCCCCACGGTCCTTGCCAAACTTGGCAGGGGAAGAATATCCCAAGTGGCCTTCCATCTGAGAAACAGAAAATACCAGACATTTTACATGTCCGGTATTTTCTGGCTTATTTTTTTAACCAGACAGAGGCCACGAATTCCGGACCGTCTGGGCCAATACCAGACACCTGGCAACCCTATTTATTAGGCCAGTGGGGGAGAAAATGTGGAGAATGTTTCCTATTGTTTTGTCAGCAAGAAAAGATAAAGATGCCCTCCTGCTGGCTTTAAATATCCACAGACCAGAGTTATTGATTCGAGTCCCACGACTTGAACTTGAGTCCGACTTAAGTCGCTTAGGTGACTCAACTTAAGACTCGACTCGGGTTCATTGTTTGTGACTTGAGACTTGACTTGAGATTTGCTAATTTTGTTAAATCGACTTTGTGAAAAAATTGTCCGAAAATGCCAATATTGATGGCTTGTACAAAAGTGACTTGACATTTTTTAAATTAAGACTTGGGACTTGACTCGAAAGTGACTTTAGGGACTTGAGACTCGTCTTGAGACTTGAACTGTAGTGACTTGAGACTCGACTTTGACTTGACAATGATGACTTGAAGATAACACTGCCACAAATCCATTGACAATGTGAGTAGGGAAGTGGCAGCTGTGCCCTGGGGCCTGGTGATTTAAAAGAGCCAAGGGCTCTCAGTCTCTGCCACCACTACAGAAGTAGCAATAGCGTCCGGAGTCCTAGGCCCTTTAAATGGCTACTGGAGTCCAGGGCAGTGTGCTCTGGGTGGCGCTGAAGGCTTGGTGGGGAAACCTAGCCACCTAATCTCACTCTTTCCACCCCAGCCTTGCCCGGGTCCCGGCAAAATCTGTTGCCATCCCTGGGTGTTTATTATCCTGATCACTGAAGGCCTAGACCACTTAAAGGCTTAGTCTATATTTAAAAGTTTGCTAGCATAGATATTTTTGCTAGGGGTGTGATATTTTGCTAATGAAGTTATGCCTGTTATAAATGCATCTACACTATCATTTTAATGGCAAAAATACTTTTGCTGGTAGCTTATTTTGCTGCAGGAACTAGTTTTCTTTTCTGGTTAAAAAAAATCCTTTTTTGGCAATATAAAGTGAGTCTACACTATTAGGGTTTGCTGTATAGTTTACGGGAAAACCTTTTGAGAGTTAAATCAATGAGGAGTCCTCTGTCACCTTAAAGACTAACATATTTATTTGGGCATAAGCTTTTGTGGGTCAAAATCACGTTATCAGATTCATGGACAAAATAGTTTGACTCACAAAAGCTTATGCCCAAATAAATTTGTTAGTCTTGAAGGTGCCACAGGACTCCTTGTTATTTTTACAGATACAGACTAACACAGCTACTCCTGCTCCATGGTCTCTTCTTTTCACAACCTCCTCCTTTTCTCCAGTGCCTCAGATGAGAAGCATTTATAGTGGGGTCCGCTCCCCCTGTCCAGCATAAATAAGGGAGGAAAAGCTGCCCTATTTTTTTCCTGAGGAGCAGATGGGGCAGGAGTTGCCATGAGCTGCTGGGTTCTTTCTTCTGGCTCCTCCTCTGTTCACCTGTCATCTGAAAATAATATCAGAAATATGATCAGTTCCTAAAGGGACACAGAAAGCTCAGTGTACATGCTACACCATATCTGATTGGCTGGTTTTTTTTTTTTTAAACCAGTTCTTCCCCATCTCTCGCTCTCTTTTTTATTTATTTATTTTTTTGTATAACATATGTTTGTTAGGAGGAAGTTTCTTTTTTAGATATGAGCGGTAAAGGAATTTCAGAATTTTTAAGTACAGCTTGTACGCTACTACTGTATTTTCAGTGTGAAAGTAATAGTTATAGTAATAATTTATATCTAGTTTTGTAATGACTTTAGAATATCTTTTGCAAAACAAATACTGTTTCCCTCAAACTACATATTCAAATTAAGCGTGCACGCAGTTACAGTAATAAAATGTGTCTAGTAAGATTTAAAATAGGTTTTCCAGTCAAAATTGGATCATGACAATCAGCAGTGTGCATAGCATTTTTTAAACTGGATATACAATGTTACTCTAGTTACACAATAAATAACATTCTAGCAATATTTTCATCAAATGTATTTTGATTTAATGTAAGCAGTTATTACTCATTTTTGTAGCCTAGACTTTGTTCTGGGCAGGACTGTAGGAGCTGCCATGTAATAAAGGTCTATCTTGTTTTTTAAAATAAGATGTCTGTTTTTTTTTTTTTTTTTTAAATAAAATATGGTTGCTTTTGGTATTCACAGCTGAGGTAGAAACAATAAATTAGTAATTGCTGTAGAGCAGGAGTGGGCAATAGTTTAAAAAATGAGGCCACTTCATTAAATTTCTTAAGTGGTCCAGGGCTGCTCCCAAAAGGGTGGGGCTGTAGGCAGAAGGCGCGGGGCCAGGAGACTTCTTGTGCTTCCCCACCCACAGACCCTGATTGGCCTGGCAATGGGGAAGCGCATGAAGTCTCCCCTCCTTCCCTGGTGCCTAGAACGAATGACCAGATGTTCCAGGCCACGTAGCGGGAAGAAACTCTGTGCACACACCCCTTGCTGCAAGCCAGTCAGGGCCTCAGGGTGGGGGAAGCGCACAAAATTCCTCCCCTCTATCCCACCCTACCAGGGGTGTGCAGTGGCTAGAGAGAACAGCCGGCTGTTTTAAAACAGCCAGCAGTTCCCTCTGGTGCTACGCATTCCTGGCAGAAGAGGAGACTTTGCATGCTGCCCTGTCTCCAGGACTTGATTGGCCTGGGGTTGGGGAAGCAGCAGGGCAGCTGCAAGCTGGATCCACCGGCTTCGCAGAGGCTGGCTTGCCCTCCCCTATTATAGAGACATATTTGTGGCTTCAGTATATTAGTTCAGGTAATATAGACTTGGAGACCACTTTATAATACTTCCTACAGATGAGGTATGTTTTCAAATACTTAATATTTAAGATGTTAATTGTCAAGTATTCTTGGGCCAATGTTGAGCATGTTCTATTGTGAGAAATGTGTACCACAGATTCTGTATACTTAGTAAAAAGCTCTGTTTTATATATTAGGGTTTCTTCCAGCTAGCCCATTTACTTAGAATTAATGCATGGTGTGTATGCCCTGACAGGTTAGGAACTCAATGGCTCATCAGCCAAGTATGGCAACAGCTATCCTTACTAGCAATTCCCATCCTCTCGCCCATAAAATCAGCATAAAATTGACCTAACATTGCCAGATCAGGTGGGGTATCTGGAAAGTAATCCTCTGGGGAAAGAAAAAATCAGGCTTTGTAAAGTGCATGAAGTTGCAGAATTAGTTTATTCTTTCTCTTTCTCTTTCTCTTTTTTTTAAATTCAGTTCCCCTTTGCTTCTTTTGCAGCACTTGTGAGAAGTTTCCACAACAATATGTCAGATATAGTCTGAGTCTAGCTCCCAAAGCAGAAACAAACATAACTTGTTAAAAAAAATGACTGAGATGATGACAATAAAATCTAAAGAAAGAAGGGTAATGTGGGCTTTTTGGGAGAGGTGGTGGTAGGAGCTGGTTTCAGTAAAACAGCGGAAAGAAAGAAAACTAAAGTTTCTTTCTGTGGCATAACCAATTTGAGTTTTTTTCTTTTAGATATTTAATAACTTTACTGCATCTATAAAATATTAATAACATCAACACCACCACATAAATATTAGTAACTATATTATTGTGAAGCCTGTCTCTTTGAACATTTGGAGGAGGTTAAGAGGCCTGGGGTTTTTGTTTGAATTAAGATGGGGATTTTTTTTATGGGCTGTTTTGTTTATGGGAGGGATTGGCCAATTGCCTGCCATTGATGTATTAGACTGTCAGAATCTGCAGAGCTGGAGGATAGGTGTGTATTTTGTCTTTTAAAACTTGAAATAAGTAAATAATATCCAGAGAGAAATCACACCACAGTGCATATAATTATAGATCACTTACAATTGTTGGAACTTGAAAAAGAAAGTATGATAAAGCAGGGTAAAAGTGAGACAGATCTGGCATAAAATGTAATGAGGCAGAGACATAAAGCTTATTGTCTGGCTGAACTGAAAAAAGGACAAGAGACTTTTCATAGGCACAGACTTCTGCTCTGGCTGTGGGGAGCAGTGTACGATCCCCCCATCCCCGCCATGCCTCTTATCACCCCCACCCTCAGCACATACCATCCCCAGTCTTTCCCCCATACTCTTGGAACAAAATGGCTGTTTAATGGTGGTTTGGAGGTGCTGGGAAGGAGGATTAGTGGGGCTGCTGGTGGGTGGGTGGTGCTGGTGGAAAGGGGAGGGGAGATAGTAGTGAAGTTTGGCTGCCAGCGGATGCGCAGCATCCACTAATTTTTTTTTGTTGGTTCTTCCAGCCCTGGAGCACCCACAAAGTCAGAGCCAATGTGACACTTGTAGTTTTAATCAGGTTGCAACTTTATTATTGCATGTCTTGGATAGAGGTATGAATGAGTAGTCAACTAGTCGATTCACCAATAAGCCTGGCCTTCTTTGTTAATCTTGTCGACTACTCGCATTCCCTCCCCTGCTGCCTCTGTATCAGAGGCAGCAAGTTGGGGGGGAGGCAGTGGTTGCTGCTTGGGAGAACTGTCTTAAAAGCCGGTTCCCTCCAGCACTGGCTCCACGGTGTTGCCTGCCCCCCCCCGCCCCACACACACACACTCTGCTGCCTCTATCAGAGGAAGCAGCATGAGGGGAGGAAGGGGATGACGCTGATGCCCTGACCTCTGCCCCCCAGCAGACTCTGTCTGTGTGGAGCTTGGACCTCTTGCAGACAGGAACTGTTGCCACGCTACATTGCTGTCTCTATCTTGGAGGCAGCAGCGTGAGGTGGCAGGCACCCAGTACGTGAAGTAGAACTGGTTTTTAAACTGGCTGCACTTGTGGACTGGATCCCTGCGCTAATGCCTCTGATGGAGAGGCAGCAGTACGAGGTGTCAGGGGTCTGCCCAAGAGTGGGGCTGGATTGCAATGGCTGCTGGCCCTGACCACTAGGCACTATAGAATAGTCAACTAGCCGCTAAGAATTCATGCGCTCAGTTAACCGTTGAATTCGCCGATAGCTAACAGTCCTAGTCTGGGACTACCCGGAAGATAAAAATAAACAGTGTCGGTGGTTACTCAATGATCATTCAATATCCAGTTCCCTTCTTCCTTGGTTCTGCTCCTTGAACAAACATCTGCTTTTAAAATTCTTTACCAAGCCATTTTTCTGGTCATTAATGCCATTCTTTATTGAGTACCTGCATAGGAGTGAACTGTAGTTGTAGGATTTACATTGGTTAAGGTCGTATGGAAACAAAAAGGCGTTTGCATTAGTGATGTTTATTTTGTACTATATATAGGGTACTGTTACAAGATGTCATATAAGTCCATTAGTATATTATCATTTATAGAGGAGTACGGTTCATTATGCTAGTGACTAAGGAAAAGTAACAGCTAATAAATACTAACAAATAGTGCCTTTTGAATAATTCCTAGCTTTCAGAATGGTTACTAAATAATAATTTAACTCCAATGTTCCTGTGGACCACCAAAAAAGTCACCATGGACCTCCATAGGTCCATGGACCACCAGTTGAGAACTACAGCCCTAGAGGGAAGCATGGGAATAGGACTTGGGGACTTGGATTCTTAACAGTTTTGATATTGATTTACTCCACCATCTGTGATCGTGCCTCAGTCTCCCCATCAGTAAATTTGTGATAACACTTGTCAGACCTACCTCACAGAGGCATTTTAAGGTTTAATTGAATATTTGTGAAACAATTTAGAATCATTGAATAGAAGAGACTAAAGAATTATGTTATTAAAAGTGGGTAAAAGCTGAGAAAAACCACAGGTATGTTGTCCTGTTTTGACTTTTGCTCAAGTTAAATTGTGATGCTTGGCTCTTCATAAGTACATAACAATCAGTTTTTTAATCCATAGCTTATATAGCATTGATCTGAGGCTGAAGGGAAAAATATGTAAAATGGATTAACAAGAATAATGGCCATTTTTGTATTCATATGTAGCATGTTTATAGCGCATAGGTTATTTGTAGGTATATTTTAGTTATTTTCCCATTTAATCAGTTGTCATCTTGCCATCTTACCTGCTGAGGCTGGAAAAAGGCTCTTTTCATTTGATGCCATAACTGAAATATAATTTTGAATATTGAATTGACTCCTTAAAAATGAGTTGAAGTACTCAAAGGCTAAAAAGAATATTTAAATCTGAATATATCTCAGTACATTGTAATCTGCTATTGTTACATAAAAATATACTTGTAGATCCATAAATATGAAATAAAAGAATCTTTTTAATAATCCAGTATCTTCCTTAGTTTTGAGATACATTTTTGCACTTGCTGGAGAGCTTGAAGCTATGCTGACCCTCTCTTTAATATTAATGTACTTTGACTGTAATACTCTGTTCTTTTGCCTCTGATTAATGCTGTCTGTCAATTATTTACAGATCCAGTGGTACTGTGGAAGTTCCCGGAGGACTTTGGAGACCAGGTTGGAAACATGAGATTGAACTTTTTTTTTTTATGTTAGAATAATAATAAAAAAGCTCTTCTATTCAGCTGTAGAAAGGCAGATGCTAATGATACCAGTGAGCAAGTCTTTGCCAACTGATGGATTGGTAATTAGAAAGCATTTGTGACAAGAATATGCAATAGTAGTTTTGAAGCATTTTGCCCATAGTAGTTCCTTTAGCAGATTCACATTTTTTTTTATTATTTGAGCTGTAGTGTATTTGACAGGGATTTTTTAAATTAAGTTGGTGGGTTTTGTTACTTAGGGTTGAAAATAAGATACATTTTTCAACAAAGCTTTACAATTCCTCTTAGTGAGGCAAAATGGGTCTCATAAAAGATATATAAATTAACAAAAACTTCTTGTCTACTTTTAATATTGGAACCTTTAATGAATGATGTTGCCCTACTAGTTTACAGCTCAACATTTAATATTGCTTTATATAATTACTAAGTATTTTGTTTTGTAATACAGTTATTTTGCATATGCTAGCAATGGACAATGGAGGTAAACCTACTAAGTGTACAAACACTGAAGCCCTAATTTCGTTTTATGAATTATTCTCAAATGTAAACTTAGGTCCACTCTATCTAAAAGCTTATATCCATACTTGATAGCATTAGTAGCAAGTTTATTAATTAGGTATTCTGCTTAAGCGGAGAAAATATTTTTATTTGTAACTTTTTTGGTTTTAATTATGATTTAGATTATTCTGTTTTGTTGAGAACATTTTTATTTGTACATAAAGAGCTTCTATAGACACATTTTATTGAAGAAGTGATTCTGATGACGGAGAATATCTTTACTCTCTTTCTGGTATCCACATTGACTCAACAATGCATTAGAAATATCTGCACAGTAGATTTTGATAAATTGGAGCAATAGTTTGAAATTAGTAACAAGAGATTCTGTAAAGACAGAAGAAAGATGGTATATGATTAAAGGAATCATTCACCCACTTAATATTTGTGTATTATCTGGATGGGTGGTTCTTTCTAGTCAAGGATATGGAGCTTATAAGTGAGGGATAAATGGAATATGAGCAAAGTACGCCATGATAACTTTTTAACCATATATTGGGCAAGTTTTGATAGTACCTTCCTTAGGAAAGAATGACTGTCCCTTTTCTGGTTTAAATTCCGAAGTTTTAGGAAGGACACACTCAAAAAGAAGAATGAGGACAAGTTGAAACTTAAGCAGTAGGTTGAAGATTATTCAGTGAACACTTTTTTGTTGAAATATGATTAGAAGATTAAATCTACCGAAGACTCGAGGTACACGTATAAGGCCAACATAATTTTAAAGGCATCTATCTGGAACCTACCTTTGGGGTCTGCAAAAACTGAATTCAAACCCATCCCACAATTTAGGGAAACAAATACTTCTGGTAAATTGTTTGTGAAGGACAATCTTAGATTTCAAGGAAAAAGGTAAATTCCAAATTCCCTCTCATTTTTCTTGAAAATCTATATTGATCAGTAGGTTTTGAAAACGATTGGGCTTTGCTTCTGCATCAAGGTTTTGGTCCAACCAACACACTGCAATTAGTAGGAGCCTTTTAATTGTCCTCAGTAGGCTTTGGATCAAGCCCCGAGAGAGGAGACATGAAGGATCTAAGGGTGCATCTTCACAACACCTGAAACTCAAAATAAGATATGGCATTTGTGCTATGCACTGTGTACACACCGCCAAATTTAGAAATAATGTGCTATTTTGAGCCAACCCTTACTCCTCGTAGAATGAGGTATACAGGGATGGCAAATTAGTGTGTCGGCTATATTTTAAAACAGCGGATGTGTTCAAAAGATGCGGGTTATCCTGAAATAACTTTGCTGTGTAGACATACCCTAAATGTCCTCCACTTGCAAATTTCTAATTAGATCTATTCAGAGCATTTCTAATTAAATAAAATGAATGTCAGGCGGGGGGAGGGTGGGGAATTCACAACAAAATCAGTGCCTGTTCTTCTCCCCCATATTGCAATCAGTTTTACTGCAAAAGTAAACTGAGATTATTAAATTTTGAATGTAACCTAAGGAATAATGTGTGCTAAAATCCATAGGCTCCTCATATACACCTGTTAATAGTGAACTGATTACATTTACAGAGAGAAACAAAAAATTGCTTTCCTCCTGTGGTGAGCCCTGAGAGCTTATTCCCTTATCTTGTCTTCACTTTCATGGGCCAGCAAAACCTTTCCAAAGCCCATCTCACTTGTTCTGATCTTTCTCCTCCTTCCCCTTTTCTTATCCTCTTCTTTACTGCTTCCTTCGGTCTTTTTCAGCCTCTTGGCTTAACATTTCTTTCCTACTAGTTCTATGAATAGCTTCCTATTTCTTGTTTCCCTAGAGGAATGTGTCTTTCATATCTGGCCACCTTTGCAAATTCTTCCTGTAGAGATCCTATCATTACAGTTCTCTTCAGGTCTGTTAGTGCCAGAACTACAGGCAGTCCCCGGGTTACGTACAAGATAGGGACTGTAGGTTTGTTCTTAAGTTGAATTTGTATGTAAGTCGGAACTGGTACATATTGTAGGGGAAACTCTAGCCAAACATTTCTCCAGAGCTCAGTTTTATTCTCTCACACCTCACTTCCCTCAGTCCTTTATTCTCAAGCTGAGGTGTCTGCTGAGAAAAGCCTCCCTGGTCTGCTGGGGGTGGGGGGGGGAGGCACTAGCTTCGTGTCTCCCTGTTCTGCTGGGGGGAAGCAGCTAGTGCGGGGTTGCCTTACCCCGTTTGTAAGTAGGGATCTGATGTATGTCGGATCCATGTAACCCGGGGACTGCCTGTATTTGGTTTTGGCTTGATTAAAATGTTAGCTCTTTGAGGCAGGAATCTTGTCATCTTATTTATTTTGTAAAGCATTCTATATATTTAGAAATCTATGGAAATAATAGGCACAAGATCTGAAAAAAAAGTCAGCGTAAACTAGTTAATTATAGTTAGCTAGTGTATGTGGGAGGAAGGATGGGCCAGTGGTTAGAGCACAGCCCAGGACTGCTATGCCACAGACTTCCAATGTGACTGTGAACGAATCTATTCATATGTCAGACCAGACCAAAACAAAGTTTTGAAAAATGCTTCAAGAAAGTATATTGACCTCCTCCTCTCCCAAAAAATCATTAAAACCCTTTACCAATCCTGAGCTTTTACTGATCCTTTGAAAATATGGATCTTAACACAGAATCATAGAAATGAAGACTTGGAAGGTACCTCGAGAGGTCATATGACTCTCCTTCTCAGAGGCAGGACCAAATATAACTTCCTCATTCCTAGCAGATTTTTGTCTACCTATTATAAACCTCCAATGAGTGGTATTCAAAGATTTCCTTGGAATCCTATTCCAGTACTTAAGATCTCTTTTCATGAGATGCTTTTCAATTTGTTCATATTGTTCTTGAAGTATGGTTCCCAAAACTGGACATAGTACTCCGGTTGAGAACTTACCAGTAGGGCAGGACAATTACATGCAACTCTCCTGTTAATATACCCAAGAATGATATTAGCCTTTTTAGCAACTGCATCACATTGTTGGCTCGTACTCAGTTTGTGATCCATTGTAATCCCCAAATCCTTTTTAGTAGTGCTAAGCCTCACTGTTTATTCCCCATTTTGTAATTGTGCATTTAATTTTTTTCTTTCTAAGTGTCATACTTTTGCACTTGTCTCTACTGATTTTTCTTCTTGTCTATTTCAGACTATTTCTCCAATTTATACAGATCTTTTTGAATTCCAATATTGTCCTCCAAAGTACTGGCAACAACCTTCCAGCTTGATGTCATCTGTAAATTTTATAGGCATACAGTCTTCCCCATTATCCAAGTTATTAATGAAAATATAACACTGTACTCTGACTTGTTCTTCCAGGTTGATAGTGAACCGCTAATATCTATTTTAGTGTGGTTTTTTTCAACCAGTTGTGCACCCCTTTTATAAACGCTTCATTTACACCACATTTGTCTAGTAATAACATCTATATATGGTCACAAAGCACAGTAAAGGAATCTTTCAGAACCCTGAAATGAGATGACAAAAGTCTCCATAGCAGCGGAGAAAGATGAAATTGTTTAAGAGAGCAGGCCAATAGAATTCACATTTGCTTATGTTTGGAAGCTCTAGTGGGCAATAAAGAAATGGCAGTTAAGAAGTTCATTGATTACATTGAAGTTAAAATAGATTGATCATGACCAATTTATTGACTAAAGTTGAAGTAAGATAGTCTCAAAAGAGGAAAAGTTTGTCTTTACATTTTGGGAAGTGTAGATAGCAAATGAGTAGTGGGATGAAAAAACAAATTTTGGTTAAGTTTATTCATTTAGGAAGAATATTCGGATACCTCTTTTTCTATAATATTTAATGTCAGAGGTTTGATGAAAGATGTTATGATTGTCACAAGTACAAAGATGTTTGCAAACAAATTATTTTTTAATACTACAACCTTCACCCATTAATAAGTTTGGTCATTTAGTTATCCTCAAATTTCTTTCAGTAGAATTTTCAATATTCAAAGTATATCTCTTGTATCTTGCTGCAATACTCTAAAACTTCGAAAACATCAAGACATTATATTTTTTTATGTTCTTTTGAAGCAAGACAAAAGGCTAGTTCTACAGCTGATATAAATCACTGATCTATACCAGTAGAGGATCTTGCATGGTCTCTTTTTTTTGTTAAATTTGCAAGTGTTTCTCAAAGCTCCTTTATTTCTGGTGGTCCACTTGTCCCTATAATATACCGAAAACTCACTGAGAGTACTTCCTTCACAACATTATCAAATAACAATTTCCCCTGCAAACATATAAAGCTTCCTACTGGTCATTCTGGGACTTGAAGTTCAGTTTCCTCTATTAGAACAGCAGCATGACTTTATTAGTTTTGTGACGTGTCTGACAATAGATTTGATAAGTAGCCAGCCAAATAGAAGAAGGATGATAGATTTTTCAATCAAATTTCAGACTGTTAATGTACATACTTTTAAAATGGTGGTTGCATAAGAGGTTGGTATAAGCCTGGAGGAGTATGGTTTAATATTCCTTCCAAAGTTGTTGTTATTAATTATGATAATTAATTATGATAACCTGAGGTATTCTTAGCATTCATATAAACATCTGATCTCCTTAGCATCTTTCTGTGACAATGCAGTCCATAATAAAGCATATGCATTGTGTAAAAACCACATTTCATTTTATCAGTCTTTGGTTTGTCACCTTTTAATTTAATTTATTGCTCCCTTCTTGTAAGACAGGGAGACTTTTCTGATCTGCATTCTCTAGACAGTTAATTATACTTTTATCATGTCCTCTTTTATTTATCTCCTTTATAATGTAAAAAAACTCCAACCTTTTCAGTCTCTTCATGTCAGAGGTTTTCCATGCTCTTGCTCATTGTTGCTATTCACTAAAAACTCTCTAATTCTAACTTTTTTGGGATACGAGTGAGTAGTAATATGCACACTCATCTGCATGAGGCTGAACAAATGATCAGTATAAAAGTGTACTGAGCAGGGGTGGCTGCTCACTGACCCTGACCCCCTCTAAGCCTGGGTGGGCCGAGCCCAGTCCTGCCCCTTGAAGTCCCTGGAAGCCAAGGGGCAAGACGAGTGATATAAAAGCCCAGCCCAGGAGCCCAGTGGGGGGCCCAGCCGCTGGAGGAAGCAGATGTCTGTCCTGAGCTCCCAAGCCAGGAAGACCCTGAGGACGTTGCAGAGGCTGAGGACTGGCCTGGACCACTGGCCCCCTGCTCCAAAGAGACCTTCTTTACCCTGCTCAAGGGTTCAGACTTAGACGACCTCAAGAACCAGCAGCCAGTGTGGAGCCAGGTAGATGTGGAGGAGGAGTTAGGCAGTGGCCCAGGGGGAGGCAACAACTGTCGGGCTGGTGTTATAACACTTTAGAATGTGTCAGCGTGTTTCGGGCTGGATCTCCGCTGACTGCTAGGGCCCTGGGCTGGGATGCGGTGGAGTAGGGAGGGCCCGCGCCCCCCCCCGCCACCCTACAAACTGGGTGTCAGTCTGCCCCTCCCCTCTCTTGTCCGTGGAACTCATTTGTTTTGCTGCCCTGCCCTGAACCAGGGACTGGGCCATTCAAATGGTGGGACTCCATTTGTCTTGCTGCCCCACCCTGAACCAGGGCCTGAACCTTACTTACTGGGAGGGCTGGGTTTGTTTTGCTGCCTTGCCCTGAACCAGAGCCTTGGCCTTATAAACAGGGGAACTGCTATTTATTTGTCTTTATTTACCTGAGCTGTACTCAGGGTCCGGGGTTTAAAGGGAATCGTTGGACATCAATTTACAGGCCTGAGCACAGGTCAGGGATCCAGGACTCAAGCCAACCAGCTTACAAAAAGATATTCTAATAATGTCTGCATTATTGACTGTCCCATTTTTTAGGTATCCTAACATCCTTTCCAGTTATGAACCATTTCAGCAAAATCTGATTTCTGTGTTATAACATATGTCTGCTCTAGTGGTTTGATCCTGCAGTTGGCTGGCATTTTGGCCCTGATCCAGCAAAGCACTTCATCTCATGTTTAACTTTGGACATGTGAGTAGTTCCATTGAGGCTAATAGGATGACATATGCATTGAAAATTGAGCATAAGCTCAAGTGTGCTGCTGAGTCATGCCAGCATCTTGCGGCATCGAGTCCTTAGTGTGTGGAAACATCCAGGAAGTGAACAGTAATTGAGACTTGATCAGTGTGAAGGAGAATATATTGTTTTCTTTCTAATTTAAATAATAGTACAAGCTCTGTAGAAGTATGAGCACTATACAAAACTGGATTTGGTTTTCAGAAGACAAACTTATGTTCCAGACAATGAACATTGAGTCATGTGAAATACAACGAAGTATAAAAGAGAAACAAGGTAGGTGAGGTATTATCTTTAGTGTATGAATTTCTGTTGGTGAAAGAGACAAGCTTTTGAGCTTACACTAAGCTCTTCTTCAGGTCTGTGTAAGCTTGAAAGCGTGTCTCTTTCACCATCAGATAAGAGGTTTTACTGCACCCACTTTGTCTTCCTAATATCCTGCGACCAGCACAGCTATAAGAGCACAGCAAACAATAATGTATAAAAGACAGCTGTAATAGTCTTGCAGTCCTAGTTCCTCATCTGTGGACCAGCAAAAACCCAGACTATCAGCACCCAGTTTGTACTTCTGTCAAAGCTGCAGAGATTATGTCAGGAGACACATCTCACTATCTTCTATCCTTCTTGATAGTTTCATTCTTCTGCACTGTTGGGGTATTAAATGTTCCTTTCATGTGCTCATGGGAGATACAAGGGTGTTTGCTTCAGGGATGCAACAAATCTCTGGTTTTGTTACTTTGGTAAACAAATCTGAAAAGGGAATTTAAGATGTTGGTGCTGCTCATATGTTGTTTGACAGTGTTTTTATTATCTGGAGAATTTTTGGATTTATGGATTTGAGATTGAGGCTATTGAGGTATGCAGGACTGTTTCATTGCTGTGTAGACTCCTGGGCTCAGGCGGGAGCGTGGGCTCTAGGCCCCATCAGTGTGTGAGGGTCACAAAGTTCAGGTTCCAACCCAAGCCTGGAAGTCAAAATAGCTATGAAATAGTCCTGCAGCAAGGGCTGTGTGAGCCTGAGTTGGCTAGCACAGGTCAGCAGCGAGTTTTTCTTGGCTGTGTAGACCTATCCTACGTGTGTCAAACATGGTTCTCTGCTTCATATTGACAGTATTCCTTTATTTAAATGATATTGTCATTGCATTGTTGAGGAATATTTAGGAATTTAATGCCTTCAGTGACATCTAGGAAAATGGGTGGTTCAGCTCAGAAAATAGCAGCTTTCTGCCTGCTAGCTAAACCCTGCTCAGGTTAACATAGATAATTTCTTCTGAATTGCTGACTCTTTAACTTCATTTAAGGCTGAAAAGCATCTAATATTTATTAAGCCAAAGGACCTACAGAAAAGATAATTAATAAAATAGTCTGTGTGTAAGTAAGGAATGCCTTTATTTTTCTTTCATGCTCAAATTGCAGCTAATGGAATAAATCATTTTTAGCCATTTTATAAATGTGAGTTGCTACACTGAGTGGTAGGTTTCCGGTTTGTTTTGGAAAACTTACTTTAGAACAGTTACTTGTTTAAATGTTTTAAAAACCCCAATGACCGTCAGGATTTAAAATGTTTCAAGTTGCAATCTAAGCACTGTCTTTTTTTTTCTTCCGTAAATCATTTCTATCAGGGTACCATTTTTTATAAAGGGGATGCAACACTGATATTCAAAAATCAGGACTTTCCTGCCGCTTTTGGGGACAGGTGGCAACTGCAAGGATACTTATTGTTAAGATTGTGATAGTTTTGTTTTATAAAGCTTTTCCATGAGCTGAAAATGCTGGACTTGCTCAGCATATGGTACCAACAAGCCTCATCTCTACCAGCTCTTTTGTTATCTTGTTATTGTTATAGGTCTTAATGACAGTTGTAAGCCATAGTTCTGGAGGTAGGGGTTAGTCCACCCTGGGGAGAAGAGGGAAAAACAGCAGTGTGGATTATGGAAATATGAATTGATTTAAAAAGCAGCTCTCTTGTAATAGAATGGGGCTCAAAGAAAGACGGAGGAGAAGCTAGTGAAAAGGCGATGGAATATGATGTGAAAATGATCATTTGAATGCTTTCTTTTTCATTCCCAGCTGCTGTTTCTGGTGAAAAGACATGCATTTGTATATCTTAAGGCTGGGTGAAAAAGGGCCAGATGAATGGAATTACTTGTTAGATATGTTTTCATTTTGAGTCAAATTATGTGCATTTTAATAGACTGTATGCGTATGTTAGCCACTTTTTATCATATAGCTGTAATATTAGGGACTACATTTTGTAAAAATGTTCTTTTTTATGTGTGTTCAAGTAAGTACAGTATTAACTTAATATTTGACAGTTCTTCAGTCTTTCACCTTCAAAAATTAGTGGTTTGGCCTATCTCTATAGCAGTCAGTAATTTGCAGACCAAAGGGGGGAAATGTAGTCCATGGTTAGGTATTGGATCAGTGATGATGAACCTTTTGGGTCATCATTTTGAGCAAGAATGCCAAAAATAGTTTACCTGGTGACATGCTTAATTGGTGTCTATTGCTCTCACTCCATTCCAGTTTATTGCTTTCTTTTCTCTTCATTCTGCTCTTCGCTATACTTTCTCAGCTTCCTTTTCAGTTAATTCTGTCCATTTTAGCCTTCATTGTATTGATCTATTTTGTCCTTCCATCATTGGTTCTGTCTCCCTCAGCTTCAGGTCATTCATTGGTGGTGGTTCCAGTTAACTCTGCCTCCCTGGATGTTGGACATTGAATGGCATAATCTGCGTCACTTGCCTGGTACTGCCCCTGCCTTTCCCCAAGGTCCAGGATTCTAAGTAACTGCATGTTATGTTAAGCACACATGCCACTTGTTTACTATCACTTCTCAGGATGTTTCTAAATGTCATCGCTGATTGTTGTTTGCATTTTAATTGCTTTTATGTGTTTGTGATAAAAATGAGATTATAGTACAATTTATAGAATCATAGAATACTAGAACTGGAAGGGACCTCAAGAGATCATCAAGTCCAGTCCCCTGCCCTTACAGCAGGACCAAGCACCATCTAGATGATCCCCGATAGGTGTCTATCCAACCTGCTCTTAAATATCTCCAGTGATGGAGATTCCACAACCTCCCTAGGCAATTCATTCCAGTGTTTAACCAAGTTTTTCCTAATGTCCAAACTAAACCTTCCTTGCGGCAATTTAAGCCCATTGCTTCTTGTCCTATCATCAGAGGCCAAGGAGAAGAATTTTTCTCTTTCTTCCTCGTAACACCCTTTTAGATACTTGAAAACCACTATCACAGGGGTGGCCAACTCGCAGCTCACGAGCCACATGCGGCTCTTCTCCCCCAAAAGTGCGGCTTGCGAAGTCGCTCCCGCACCCCCCCCCCCAATGACTCCTGCTCCCTCCGGCTTCCCGTGATCACCGGAGTGGGCGATTAAAAATGGAGCCCAAGATAGCAGCCATTGATGGGAGCCTGATGACAGTTCTGTTGCGGCTCTTCGCATTTTTTCCGCTGTGTTTCAGCTCTATTTGTTAAATGGGTTGGCCCCTGCACTATCATGTTCCCTCTGTCTTCTCTTTTCTAAACTAAACATGCCCAATTCTTGCGGTCTTCCCTCATATCTCATGTTCTCTAGACCTTTAATCATTTTTGTTGCTCTTCTCTGGACCTTCTCCAGTTTTTCCACATCTTTCTTGAAATGTGGTGCCTAGAACTGGACACACGACTCCAATTGAGGCCTAATCAACGTAGAGTAGAGCAGAAGAATGACTTCTCGAGTCTTGCTCACAACACTCCTGTTCATGTGTCCCAGAATCATGTTTGCTCTTTTAGCAACAGCGTCACACTGTTGACTCATATTTAGCCTGTGGTCCACTGTGACTCCTAAATCCCTTTCAGCAGTACTTCCTTCTTAAGTGGAGTACTGCTGCCAGGGAGGGTCCAAGGCTGCCCCAGCCGCGGCTCTTTCCCCCTGCCCTAGGAGTGGCCAGGCCCAGCTTTCCCCCCAGTGCCTGTGAGGGGTCAGGCCTGGCTTCCCCCCCAGCTGCTAGGAGGGGCCGGGCCCGGCTTTTCCCCCAGTCTCTGTGGGGGGTCAGGCCTGGCTTTCCACCTAGCTACTGGGAAGGGCTGGGTCCCAGCTTTCCCCTGGCCACTGGGAGGGGCTGGGCCCAAGCCGCGTTGGGCTCCTCTTTCCCCCCTGCTGCTAGGAAGGGAAGGGGAGGGGAGGGCTGGCCATAGGCAGCCCCAGCCCTCCACGTGGGCCCTATGAAAATCCAGGCTGGAAGTGGGTGGGGCTTGTTCCTGTGGACGCAGAGTGAAGTGATGACATCACAGTTGTCCCACAGGAAGATTATTTTATATATAGAGAGAGATATAGGATATGTCCCTACTGGTCTACTTTTTTGTGGTGAGGAGTGAGAGGGCCAGGTCATCTTACTGCCCCTGGTGCCACCAAGGCACAGTATAACACATTTTAGGCTCTGCTCATGAAATGTCTTTTGTCACTTGTTTCTCATTTCCACTTAGTGGTCCTCTCAGATTCATTGAACCTCTGTTCTTTTTTGAACTTTAGCTATGATCAAAGTATTTTTCACTGAAGAACACTGGTTCTCTCAGTTTCATTCAGTGATTCAAATTATGTTGTATGATTCTCATTAAACTATGTTATAATAAAATTATGCATTACTTGCATTCTCTGTAAAAAGGAATTAGAAATAATTTATTTTGAGTGCTGATGTTTTTTCTTTTTGGACAACTATAATTGTAATCAACAACTGTAATCATGAAACTGTATGTATACCTAGTTCCCTGTAAGCTGTGATCCTTCCCCTTCATCGTGTTGCTTCTCTTCTTGGCCATAGACTTTTTTATATCAAATTAAACACAGTTCACACGACTAGCTTGTCTCACTACCTCTTGTGGCACAAAGCCACACTCTCTTCTTACCATCACAGCCCTCTGACACTGACATGTAAGCTGGTGTGCTTCAAGAAAGAATTATGAAATGCAGCTATCCAAGGTTGGGGAGCTCAGCCAAGCCATTACCTTTTGAAAGATCTTATTTTTTTTCTGTGTTGTTTCCTTCGTATCCTTTTGTAAACATAACCCTTTGCTCTAGATCAGGGTTACTCAACTTTGGAAGCCCCGGGGGCCACAATGATACAGCACATGCTGAGGGAGACAGTCTTGGTGTGGTTGAATATACATGCAAATATATATGCAAATAGCTTTTCACACTGATGGGCATGAACACAAAGTTTGAGGCAAGACTACACAACACACAGGGCCTATTTAAGTCATTTCTGCTGGTATTAATAAAATGCAATATTTACCCGATTTCCACCCATATGACATTTATAAAATGCATATCAACAGAAGAGCATTATATTGACCTCTTTTTTGTTTTTGCTCCCACCCATGGGCCGCTTATTGAGGCCTGTGAAAATCTAACCCGCACCACAGGCCATAAACAAACAGCCTTCAGGCCGCATACTGCCCATGGGCCGTGTGTTGAGTAGCCTTGCTCTAGCTTTCACCCACTTGAGAGAACATCACTCTTCTCCTTTCAGAGCTGTTTACTATTGCTATTATTATTTTAATTGATTTAGTCAATATTGATTTATAATTTGTAATATTGTAGCGCTCAGCGTCCCCATCCAAAATAAGGGGCCCGTAGGTGCTATGCCCTGTCACATCATGAGATAATTTGTATTACTGAAGCATATAGTCCTGCTTTAAGGGAGCCTTGTTCTTAAGACATCAGAGTCCAGAGCAATGAGATGCAAACCCATGTTATAGGCTGATACGGCCAGCACTTCACTATAATGGATATGCAAAGCTACTGTGAGGTCTCTCCACGTGCAGTGGTACTAGACATTTTAGGACAGGCACATGTGCAGATGCAGCTTTCAGTAAAACTGTTCTAGAAAAGTATTATTTAGAGGAACTGCAACTAATCCTACCCTACTCGGACAACAGCTTTCCTTATTTATTGTTCATGGAGAGGAGCAGTCTCAGATACCCCGACCAAAGCTCCTATTAATTTTGACTGTTGCATTAGCAATGTTGTTTGTTTGTTCCTGTTCTGTTTCTGAAATGTTCCTAGATAAAAGCTGATTTCCTTTTAAACTTAAGTGAGACTCCTTTATTTTTCTAACTACTATAATTTCATTGCAGCCAGATCTGTCTAACCTACCAGCCTGTAATAACATTCATGTTATGTTAAGTGCTACAGTCTTTGTGCTGGTGATGCTTGACAGTAACTTGAAACAACTTGTATTGGTTGTCAAAAATCTGTTGTTTCATTGGTCGCATGGCCAAAACCTTTAGAGGTCTTGACACACTCCATTGGAGAAATACTATTTACAATGGGGGGCAGGAGAGGGGGAGAGAGAAGTGTCTGATTTGTAAATAAAATAAATCGAGCAGTTCTGTACTTTCTACCTCAAGGAGTCCCCTTCTATTTTTTTCCTTGACTTTTTAAATTCTGGGCAAAACCCTGAATAATGATGCGTCCCTTCAGTTCTTTCATTCAATGGAAATTGAAGTGCTCCGCTGTGTTTAGTGTTAGGCCTTTTATGGTACAGTAACCATACATAATCATAGAACACTAGAACTGGAAGGGTCCTCGAGAGGTCATCGAGTCCGGTCCCTTTCCCTCATGGCAGGACCGAGTACTGTCGAGACCATCCCTGATAGAGGTCTATTTAACCTGTTCTTAAATATCTCCAGAGATGGAGATTCCTCAGTCTCCCTTGGCAATTTATTCCAGTGTTTAACCACCCTCACAGTTAGGAAGTTTTTCCTACTATCCAGCCTAAACATCTGTTACTGCAGTTTAAGCCCATTGCTTCTTGTCCTGTCATCAGAGGCCAAGGAGAACAATTTTTCTCCCTCCTCCTTGTGACACCCTTTTAGATACCTGAAAACTGCTATCATGTTCCCTCTCTGTCTTCTCCTTTCCAAACTAAACAAGCCCAATTCTTTCCATCTTCCTTCATAGGTCATGTTCTCTAGACCTTTAATCATTCTTGCTGCTCTTCTCTGGACCTTCCCCAATTTTTCCACATTTTTCTTGAAATGTGGTGCCCAGAACTGGACACAATACTCCAATTGAGGCCTAATCAGCGCAGCGCAGAGCAGAGCGGAAGAATGACTTCTTGTGTCTTGCTCACAACACTCCTGTTAATGCATCCCAGAATCATATTTGCTTTTTTGCTACAATGTCACACTTTTGACTCATATTTAGCTTGTGGTTCACTGTGACCTATAGATCCCTTTCTGCAGTACTCCTTCTTAGACAGTTGCTTCCCATTCTGCATGTGTGAAACAGATTGTTCCTTCCTAAGGGGAGTACTTTAAATTTGCCTTTATTAAACTTCATCCTATTTACCTCAGAGCATTTCTCTAGTATGTCCTGATCATTTTGACCCTATCCTCCAAAGCTGTTGTAATCCCTTCCAGCTTCGTATCATCTGCAAACTTAATAAGCGTACTCTCTATGCCAATATCTAAATAGTTGATGAAGATATTGAACAGAATCGGTCCCAAAACAGACCTCTGCGGAACCCCACTTGTTATGCCCTTCCAGCAGGATTGTGAACTGTTAATAACTCTCTGAGAATGGTGTCAAGTATCAGAGGGGTAGCCGTGTTAGTCTGAATCTGCAAAAGCGACGAGGAGTCCTGTGGCATCTCTGAGAATGGTTATCCAGCCAGTTATGCACCCACCTTATAGTAGCCTCATCTAAGTTGTATTAGCTTAATTTATTAATAAGAAGATCATTTGAGATTGTATCAAATGCCTTACTAAAGTCTAGGTATACTGTGTCCACCGCTTCTCCCTTATCCACAAGACTCATTATCCTATCAAAGATAGCTGTCCGATTGTTTGACATGATCTGTGCTTTACAAATCCATGCTGGCTGTTACCTATCACCATATTATCTTCCAGGTGTTTGCAGGTGTTTGGTGATTTCCTTAATTACTTGTTCCATTATCTTTCCTGGCACAGAAGTTAAACTGACTGGTCTGTAGTTTCCTGGGTTGTTCTTATTTCCCTTTTTATAGATGGGCACTATATTTGCCCTTTTCCAGTTTTCTGGAATCTCTCCTGTCTTCCAAAAGCGACGAGGAGTCCTGTGGCACCTTATAGACTAACTGAAGTGTAGGAGCATAAGCTTTCGTGGGCAAAGACCCACTTCGTCAGATGCATGTAGTGGAAATTTCCAGAGGCAGGAATAAATATGCAGGCCAGGATCAGGCTGGAGATGACCAGGTGGATCCAATCAAGGAGGATGAGGCCCACTTCTAGCAGCTGATCTGGAGGTGTGAATTCCAAGAGAATAGAAGCTGCTTTTGTAGTTAGCAAGCCATTCACAGTCTTTGTTTAATCCAGAGTTGATTGTGTCAAACTTGAAGATGAACTGTAGCTCAGCAGTTTCTCTTTGAAGTCTGGTCCTGAAGTTTTTTTGCTGCAGGATGGCTACTTTTAGATCTGCAATTGTGTGTCCAGGAAGATTGAAGTGTTCCCCTACAGGTTTTTGTATGTTGCCATTCCTAATATCAGATTTGTGTCCATTGATTCTTTTACGTAGGGACTGTCCTGTTTGGCCGATGTATATAGCAGTGGGGCATTGTTGGCACATGATGGCATATATTACGTTGGTGGATGTGCAGGAGAATGTACCAGTGACAGTATGGCTGATCTGGTTAGGTCCTGTGATGGTGTTGCTGGTGTATATATGTGGGCAGAGTTGGCACCGAGGTTTGTTGCAAGGATTGGTTCCTGAGTTCGAGTTATTATGGTGCGGTGTGTAGTTGCTGGTGAGAATATGCTTCAGGTTAGCGGGTTGTCTGTGGGCAAGGACCGGCCTACCTCCCAAGGCCTGTGAGAGCGAGGGATCATTGTCCAGGATGGGCTGAAGATCACTAATGATGCGTTGGAGAGGTTTTAGCTGGGGACTATAGGTGATGGCCAGTGGTGTTCTGTTGGTTTCTTTCTTGGGCTTGTCCCGTAGCAGGAGGCTTCTGGGTACACGTCTGGCTCTGTCAATCTGTCTCCTCACTTCCTCGTGTGGGTATCGCAGTTTACAGAATGCTTGTTGAAGGTCTTGTAGGTGTAGGTCTCTGTCTGAGGGGTTGGAGCATATGCGGTTGTACCTCAGTGCTTGGCTGTAAACAATAGATCGTGTGGTGTGTCCGGGATGGAAACTGGAGGCAAACTCCTCGTCGCTTTTGCAGATTCAGACTAACACGGCTACCCCTCTGATACTTGTCTCCTGTCTTCCATGATTTTCCAAAGATGATAGCTAAAGGCTCCTCCTCTATCAGCTCCTCAAGTATTCTAGGTTGCATTTCATCAGGCCCTGGTGACATGCAGACATCTAACTTTTCTAAGTGATTTTTATCTTGTTCTTTTTTAATTTTATCTTGTAAAGCTACCCCATTACCACTAGCATTCACTATATTAGGCATTCCTTCATCATCAAACTTCTTGGTGAAGACTGAAATGAAGAAGTCATTGAGCACCTCTGCTTTTTCCAAATTTCTGGTTACTGTTTCTCCCTCCTCACTGAGCAATGAGCCTACCCTGTCCTTGGTCTTACTCTTGCTTCTAATATATTTATAGAAAGTCTTCTTGTTACACTTTGTCTGTAGCTTTTGTAGCTTTTTATGTTTTGTGCCTTTGCATTTCTAATTTTACCCCTGCATACCTGTATTGTCTGTATCCTTTGCAATATTTCCTAGTTTCCATTTTTTTTATATGTAGTCCCCTTACTAAAGGTGCCTCCGCTTATTTTCTGGGAAGACCCGGTGTCTCTCAGACTACAATTCCCATGAGCCCTTGGGAAAACAGGAATGAGGTGATTCTTGTGTGGGAGATCGGAGTCTCTCCATGTGCATGAGAAGAGAGGCCTAGCAGTCTGGGACTCTGCCTTGGATTTTGGAACAGAAGGGGAGCCAGGCTGCTGTGCAGGAGTTTGATCCAGTCCAGGGGCTGTTAGAGTGCAGCTACAGACTGGGACTAGATGCTTTTGGAACTGGGATCTAGCAGGCTGCTTCTGATAGGCACAGCATGAGACTGTAAGTAATTGGGCATTTTTGGGAAAGGGCTGCCAGGGACAGAGCTGCTGCCTAACTTGGACCCTCATACACACTGCCTACAGAGAATCTCCATTACAGCTGCAGTTCTTCAAGCGCGCCCACGCAAGCAAGAGTCTGGGACTCTGAGTCCAGGGGTGTGCACACTCTGGGGTGGGATCAATATTGGCAGTGCAAATGCTAGATATATAAGTTCCAATTATTGTTGTGTACTTTGTTAATGTTATTCATTGTTAATCTGTTAAACCCTGTTTATTTAAGTTAGATTACATTAAAATAAACAATCTTTACTCATCAGATGTATATGATTTGTAGTTGTTGTTCTGGAATTAGATCCAGATTATTGCTGGAATGAGTTTATTTCTGGAGGCTCTCAAGGCACTCCAGTAAGTGTATACAAGGTCAGCCAGGTGGAAGCACCGCCATTGTATATTCTTTATGAGCAAGAGACTGCAGCAAGGGGATGGATAGGGTTTTCCCCAACTAAACAACAGCACCACTGGGATGCTCAGGATCTCCTTTGATGCTAAAACCATCAGGCACCCAGGCACACCTGTGAGTGTGACCTGCTCCCGAGTAACCCGGGGAGGAAAAAGGGGGTTACATATATAACTCATTTTTTATTTTTAGATCATGCAAGATCTCCTAGTTAAGCCAACGCGGTCTTTTGACATACTTTCTATCTTTCCTATGCAGCGAATAGCTTGCTTTTGGGCCCTCAATAATCTCCCTTTTGAAAAACTGCCAACTCTCTTCAGGTGTTTTTCCCCTACTCTTGCTTCCCATGGAACCTTACATACTATCTTTCTGAACTTACCAAAATCTTCCTTCCTGAAATTCATTGTCTCTGTTTTGCTGTTCTCCCTTCTACCATTCCTTAGAATCATACTTTCTGTGATTTCATGATCACTTTTTCTCTACCTGCTTTCCACTTTCAAATTCTCAACCAGTTACTCCCTATTTTTAAGATCAGATCTAAAACAGCTTCCCCCCATAGCTTTTTCAACCTTCCAAAATAAAAAGTTGTCTCCAGTGCAGTTGAAGAACCTATGGGATAGTCTGTGCCCCGCTATGTTAGTTTCCCAACATGTATCTGGATAGTTGAAGTCCCCCATTACCACCAAATCCTGCACTTTGGATGATTTCGTTAGTTGTTTAAAAAAAGCCTCATCCACCTCTTCTATCTAGGTAGGTGGTCTGTAGTAGACTGCTAGCATTACATCACTCTTGTTTTTTACCCCTTTTAATGTAACCCAGAAACTGTGAACACATCTGTTTCCTATGTCCATCTCCACCTCAGTCCAAGTGTGTACATTTTTAATATATAAGGCAACACCTCCTCCCTTTTTTCCCCGCCTATCCTTCCTGAGTATACCCTTCTGTACCAATATTTCGATTGTGTGTATTATCCCACCAATCTCTGTGGTATCAGCTATGTCATAGTTATATTTATTTATTAGCACATCCACTTCTTCATGCTTATTACCCATGCTTCTTGCATTTGTATATAGGCATCTAAGATACTGATTTGATCTTGCCTCCCAGTTCTGCCTTGTCCCTCCTTTCTTTCTGCTATTATAGCCCACACTCCCTCCCATTTTTGATGCATCTCACGAGTCTCCATGTTCTTCACTTACCTGTGGGCTTTTGTCACCTGCCCTCATCGAACCTGGTTTAAAGCCCTCCTCATTAGGTTAGCCAGTCTGCATCCAGATACGGTCTTCCCCTTCCTCGAAAGGTGAACCCCATCTTTGCTTAGCAGTCCTCCTTGGAATAACATCCCGTGGTCAAAGAAACCAAAGCCCTCCTGGCGACACCATCTTTGCAGCCAAGCATTCACCTCCAGGATGCATCTGTCTCTGCCTGGGCCGCTGCCTTTGACAGGAAGGACTGAAGGGAATATCTCCTGCACTCCAAACTCCTTCACTCATACTCCCAGAGCTTTGTAGTCACTCTTGATCCACTCAGTGTCACACCTTGCAGTATCATGGATGAGTAGCATGGGGTAATAGACAGAACATCTCAGCTACGGGCCCCTGGCAGGCAGCATATCTCCCGAGATTACATGTCAGGGCAACAGATGGGTGCCTCCTTCCCCCTCAGAAGAGAGTCTCCGACTACCACTACCCTACGTTTCTTCCTCGCAGTAGTGGTAGCAGCTCTCCCATTCTAGGGAGTACGAAGCTTCTCCTCCTCAGCTGTAGGTGATTCCTAATCTCCTATATCAAGAAGAGCATATTGGTTTCCCTGTACCACGGTGGGAGGCTTGGTAGCAGGGGTGGAGCACTGCTTGCTGCCAGAAGTGACCAGCTGCCAGTGTCCCCCCTAAGCCATCTCCTTTTCCACCAGTGTTGTGTCTGCATTCCTGTGTAGTGGGTCAGCTTCCTCAGCCTCAGCTGTCTCGACATGAATACTGTCCAGGAATTGCTTCTGGATTCGGATGCTCCTCAGCCTAACCATCTCCTCTTGTAGCTCTCCCATCTGCTTCCTGAGAGATTCCACCAGCAGGCACCTTTCACATTGGATGGTCCCCCCCAGCCAGGATTTCAGTAAGTGTGAATTGCAAGCCACAGTCCCTGCAAAACCACACCAGGACCTAGGGAGAGGCATCCATGGTCATGTAGTCTGTCTGGCTACAGGTGCAGGTGGAGGAGACAGAAGCAGTGCTGGCACAGGTATTGCAGGTCTTCCTGACCGTAGTAGGCCTCCCTCTGACAAACTCCCTCTTAAACTCCTCTTTCTGGAGCCCCCTGTCCCATTTGCTCCCCTTTCATAATGGGAGTATGATCCATTTTTGACTATACACTGCCACTCAATTGCAAGTGAAATGAGGACTAATTTATCATTTAACTTGAGACAAATATTTGGGATTATTTAAATGAGAGATTTCAAATACAGAAAGTATTTGAGGTGATGAAAGCAGTATTTTTAAATGTTAGTCTGATCTTATTTAAAAAATGTACCTTATAAGGAAGGTATGGTAGAGTTGGCTGGATCCTGCTGTGTTTTTGCTTCATAAACAGAATAGTTAAGAAAGAAAGATCCTTTATCATCATCATCATCATCATTTGAGCCTTGAAAGAACCCAGCCTGAATTTCTGATTTCAGGATAAGGGAATAAGAAGTTTTGTAAACCTGAGCACTTTGGGTCTGAAAATCATAGTGGTCCATAAGTGTGGAATCCCTTGATGATGCTCTTACAGTTTTTTTTCAGAATGAAACAACTGATTTCAGGGGGAGTTTTGAATAAAGAAGGTGGTAAAATGTATGGATATTTACTATTAGGCACTAACTTGAAAACTTTATAATTGAAATTACAAACATTACCAACATAACTCACTATTCATCTAGGAACTAATTAATTGATCTTTGAGTTCTTCTATTTGTATTCATTATACATATGCCACTGAAGAGACAAAGGAAAGCTTTGCAAAAAAAATTCTGTTTTATTATTGCTGATAAAGCTTTACTGGCCTCAGCTTTGGGAACTTGGCGGCTTGTGTGAATGGCACTGCAGTCCAGTGTGATTTGTAAAGTTTTCTAAAGTGTTTTACTCTAGCTTCTCATGTAGATCCCATTGGGGTCACCAAAAAGGTGCCTAGTTTGCATTAGTATAGTTGTGTGTGATAATAGGAACTAGTTACTTTCTTAGTTTATCTCAATAGGATCTACTTAGGACACTTAACGCAAATTGTGTAGTTTATTTCAAGTATTTTGAAATAGCTTATTTTGTAATTTAGTACTGTCTCCACAGTGCCAAATTTCAAAATAACATGCTATTCGAAAATCCCTCTTAACCCCCGTGAAAGGAGGATTACTAGGATATCAGAATAAGCCGCCCATTATTTCTAAATCTATTTTAAAATAAGTCTGCTTCAGTACATGCAGAATAGCTATTTTGGGATACTTCTGATATCCCAAAATAGCTCCACAGGGTACACGTACTCTTAGAGCCCAACACTTTAGCTCACTCTACAAATCACACCCCATGTAGTCTGGACACTGGCCCTCTTATGGATGAGCCACTGGCTGCGCCAGTATTTTCAGGATCCTGTGAATTATGTCTGCGTTAAGACAGATTAGATGTCAAAATGCTTAAAATGTTTGTTGCTATTTATACTAAGGAGGAGCTCAATCAGTATTAGGAACAGTGGGACATTTTTGCTAGACTTGTGTGATGTACATTAGTACACTCTCTGCTTGTGGAAATGGTGAAAGAATTGTAATTATGTTTGTTAGATTTTTGTTGTACTTCATGAAACATTCTGCAGATAATTACCTTTTTATCATTAGTTTAAACTGCTTTCTAGATCAGTTTGTGAATAAAGCCAGAGTTGCTGTCATGGAAGCTGTATACTGGTGATGAGACACCTTTGCATTTACTGAATGATAATAGAAGAGTGTTCATTATCTTTTAGCAAGTGTAGAGCCTAAAATATGTATGCACCGGCAAGCAACTTGGAAATTTTCTGTCTTAAAAGATAATTATTGTCCACATAATAATCTATACAAGTGGCATTTGATGGAAAGAGTACTCCCTTTTTCTCTCTCTGATTCCCAGATCTCCTATATTGCTCCGGGAATAAGAATTTCACAAACATGAATCAAGGGGAAAAAACAATAGAAGTTGTTTGTAGATGTATGATGTAACAGACAGACTATCACAGACTTCGGACTTTACTATGCTAGCCCTGCAGTAACACAGTGGTCTTTATTCTGCTATTGTTTGTTCTAAAATAGTTATAACCAGTGCTTTTTTTTTTTTTTTTTTTAAAGGCGCCTGTACTCCAGGGGAAAAGTTGTTGAGCTCTGACTAGAGGTGCGGGTACTGCATCTGGAGGTGCTGGTACTGAGTACCGGGCAGTGCCGTCACAAAAAAAGCACAAGTTATAACAGTTATTTACCTCTGCCTGAATATTATCTAGTGGAGAAATCCTTTGTGAAATGCAGTGTTGCTAATTCTCCTTGTTTTATCCCAAGTTCCATGGTATTTTCAACTTTTTTTTCAAAGCCCCACTGCTTGTCTCAGTTGATTGCATGAGAATTCGAGAGTTTAAGAATAGCGAGTTTCTATGATCATGCTCTGAACAAATAAAGTCCTATGAAATGTTAATAAAATCAGATGACAATTGCATAAGCAAACTTAATTCTGGCATTTCCTAAAGACTGAGTGCTTGACTTTGCAAATTTAGCATTCTTTTTGTGTGTTTTATATGTAACTAGAAGATTTACCTAACATTGCTTGAATCCTTAAATCAATTAATTTTGTTAAAATAAAATGAACATGTACCTGCTTCATTTAAGTCATTGTTCTGGGGTGGGGCTGGAGATGTGGGGTTCAGTATGAAGGTTGCCTTAGCAGCTTGGGTCCAGGTGAGAAGCTTCTCTCCATGGCTGTTTCAGGTCCAGCAGGCACAGCTAGGGGAGAGTGTATGTCCCCTGCGCTCCCCAGACAGAGTGAGGAATAGAGCCAACTGTGCACTTTTCCCTCGCACCCAGCCAGCAATGTTCCCATCTGAATTGGGAGGGAGTGCGCACACCTCCCTTCCAGGACTGCTTCAGCACCCCCCCCCATTTTAAAGGGCACCTGGGGAGTGGGAGGCTCAGGGCTGGGGAGGTCCTGGAAGGGAGGTGTGCACTCCCCCACCCAACCCCTTACACCTGCCAGGTGATTCTGTCTCTTTTCTCTTAGGTTTTATGAGAAGCAATCCAATTCCTGGCACAACCAGACTCGTACCTTGCTTCAAGGTATGAGAAGACAAAGCTGTATGCAAAATTTTGTGATCCTAGATCTTACTATTTAGGAGGAGTACTTGAACAGGCAGATAGACAAACTCTCTCAAATATATAGTACATTTGCCAGGTTTGTTAAAAGAAAGTGGGAAAAAATTCCAAATGTGGAACCATGGTTCATTAGCGGAGATCCTTTAGATCCACTATGCAGACCTCAGCCACTTGAGGTAATAGTAAATGCTAAAGGATAAGAACATAACGGCCATACTGGATCATACCAAAGGTCCATTTAGCCCAGTATCCTGTCTGCCGACAGTGGCCAGTACCAGATGCCTTAGACTAGGTCGACACTACAGAGTTTTTGAGCAAAAATGTGCAGAGCGTCTACACCTCAAGCACGTTTTTGTGCAAGTAAAACGAAAGAACAGAGGGGCTTTTCTGGTGTAAGTCTTCCTCCTTGTATGAGGAATAACTCCTTTTTGCGCAAGAGCTCTTGCACAAAAAGGTGTGTGTGGATGGGAAACAAGGGTTTTTTGCCCAAAAAGAGGCAATCAAAAAAAGCACAGGTATCCTAGTGGCCATTCTGTGAACAGCAATCAGAGTTTCCTTTCAAGAGAACGTCCATGCAGTCACTTTTTCAATGCACTTCTGCGCAAGAAGTTTTTGCGGAAGAGCGCTTGCACAAGGAGCCTGTAGTGTAGAGATAGTCTCAGAGGGAGGGAACACAACAGGTAATCCTCACATGATTCCTGTCTACTGCTGCTTTGTGGGCTATCTGTTAGAGGAAAATGAGGCATATGTTGTAAACATGGCACACTGTTACTTCTGAGCTGTGGTGCAGCTTCTGTTTGTATGTTCAGTAACAGATGGTGGTTGCCTTTTGGCTCCTGAGTCCCACTTCTTTGTACTGACATCTTTCTTTTGTGACATCCCCTAGGTGCTACTAGAAGTTGTTGTCTTCCTATTTCTCTTGCCTGCAGAAGCTATCAAGGTGGGCTAACTCACTCTCTTCTTTCATCTTCCCACTTTTAGATCCTTTTATGAGTCCTTCTCTGGCTCTTCTTCTTTTAGGTTCCTTTCTCTCTTTGTGTGTCCCATACAGAAAGGGAGAAGTAGAAGCCAGCAGAGGGAGAGCAGAGCGGGGACAGCTTCTTGGGAGCATCAGGATCTCACCTTCCTCAGAGTTTAATGGCAAAGGTCTCAGATGTGAAAAGTTGGCCTTTATCAATACATGTGCTTAACTTCATGCATCTGAACAAACTCACAGTTGTCAATGGATCAGGGCAAGGTCTTCAGCACAACACCCCTCACTATGCATTTTGTGTGGACAAAGGAGAAATTAAAATAAAAACATAGTGGAACAAGAAAGAAAAGAATCCCTGCAGGGAAGGGAAGGGCTAGGGGAAGGTTGGGTGAAACTCAAGAAGGGAGAAAATTGGGAGTTGGAGGACAAGAGACTTGAGGGAATTCCAAGAGGGGAAAGAATTTAGAGCTTGGTGTCCAACATGCTAACCACTAGCCACATGAGGCTATCAGGTTGGTTGAGTGTGGCTAGTTTGCTATAACAGTAGCCATTGTAGTGGTTGCTGCTTTAGAACTGGTTGAACACCATGGGTATGTCTAGACTGCATCCCCTTGAGGGATGCAGACTAGGCAGGTCGACATTGCGAATGAGGCAGGGCTTTAAATATCCGGTGCCTAATTTGCATAAAAATGGCCGCCGCATTTTGCCAACTCAGCACTTTGTCGGCAAAAAGCGGCAGTCTAGAGGGGGATCTGTCGAGAAAGAAAGCCTTTTTTGACTGATCCCTTATGCCTTGTGACGGTGCAGCCCCTGCGCCCTGCACTAACCGGGCGCCGTCCCCGACCCGTGGCGCCGACCCGTGCAGGCGCCCTGGCGGGACAACCCTCCCCAGTGGAGGGGGCGTTCCCGCCCTGCTACGGCGGACGTCATTGCGGCGGGACGCTTAAAAGAAGCGCCGCCGCCAGAGCAGGGGGAGGGAAGGCGCGCAGCCGGAAGGAGGATGCCCAGACAGAGGCACCTTGACCCAGTCTGTG
The DNA here is from genome assembly GCF_049634645.1 of Pelodiscus sinensis. Classification (NCBI taxonomy): domain Eukaryota; kingdom Metazoa; phylum Chordata; order Testudines; family Trionychidae; genus Pelodiscus; species Pelodiscus sinensis. Next base: position 46,254,865 of record NC_134719.1, read on the forward strand.
CAGACCCTCGGGACCCAGTCGTCACAGAGGCCCGGCGAGGGAGGTAGGAAGCAACCCAGGGCAAGTTGTTAGAACCTGGGGGGTTGGTGTGTTTAGGGTGTTCCATCCCCCACCAACCAGGACTGAGGGGATCGGCGTATCCCCCCAGACCTTAGGACCCTGGGTCGGGGCTCGGAGTGAGGGCAGGCCAGAACCCCCCTACCTTCCTGCGCCAACGCAGACGCCACTCACAGTTGACTGAGCGTGGACCGACCCTGCCAGACTTGGGGCAGGGCTCCTGGGTGATCGGGGAGCACAAAGAGGACGAGATCTCGGGTGGGGGAAACCGGAGGGGCCGGGCGGAGGACCCTGCGTGGCCCTCGGTGAGGGCCGCGTCGACACCGCGCCCCTCCTCATACCTCCTGCAAGGAGGTTTACAGGATCTGTCAAAAAAGGCTTTCTTTCTAGACATATCCCCCTCTAGACTGCCGCTTTTTGCTGACAAAGTGCTGAGTTGGCAAAATGTGGTGGCCATTTTTTTATGCAAATTAGGCACAGGATATTTAAATCCCTGCCTCATTTGCAATGTTGACCTGCCTAATCTGCATCCCTCTGCCGACAGAGGGATGCAGTCTAGACATAGCCCATGGGTTCTAGAGGCAGGAAGATCAAAGGAAACACCACCACTGCAACACACACAGAGGACATTTTATAGTGGAGAAAGAGAGAAACAGGGACCACAACAAGGTAGAGTTGAGAGAGAATTAGTTGAGATTTACAGGAACACAGGAGAGAACAAAGAACAGGGCAGCAGCAGTGCTATTCAAGAATGTGGGAGAAAGCAAGGAGTACAAAATAAAATGGGATTGGCTGTGTGAAAGGTAAAGGATTGAGAGAAGAGGAGTTGCTTCCTTTCAAAGAAGAGGAAAAAGGTACATGAAAATGAACTTCAATTTTTTTTAAAAGCCTTAGGCAGAAATGAAAAAAGGAAAAAAAATAACTTGGTGAGAAAATAAAAGGAGATGAAGATATAGAATAAGTGAGGGGGTAGTGAGGAGAAAAGATGTTAAAAAACCTGTCACTTCTGAGTTAGTGATTTTTATTTATGCTCCTATATGTGATAATATTTCCCTGACAGATGTCCTATCGCTCTGCAAGTTTATGGGGATGGTTATTTTGAGCACCTATTATATGAATATGGTACAAAATAGCTAACAATACTCATCCATTCTATCTGATGATCTCAGTTCTGTATTTTAATAATTGGTATTTTCATGGCTGCTACTTAAAAAAAAAAATTCCCCCTCCCCTGGGCAATTCTGAAATGCCTCTGAAGTGGACAGGGGTGCAGGATTAATCCGTTTTTTCTAAAGAGACACATTTTCTTTTCTATTCCACTGCTTGTAATTAGGGTAGACATGTAACTGAGTATTTCTGAGTATTGATCTATGTAAGCTAATGAAGACCTTCTTTGCTAATGACCACCATTTTTAAAATTCCAGCCTTGTCCTTCCTAGCTAGTAATGAATACGATGCCGGTCCTTTAACCAAAAGAGCAGACCAGTAATATCTTCCAAAGGCAATGCCATAAGTTTGCCTACAACAAATGGTCATCATCACCAGTGCATTAAGCATCCTTCTTATAGTCTTCAGCTGTACTTGCTTTGGGTGATGCATATATACCACAATAATGGATGCCTTTTAATAATAACCAAGATAGAAATACACTTTATCAAGAAAAGAAAATAATTCTTAAATGTCAGATGCTAGCAATGGTTCTTCCCTTAGAAGCCTAGAAACCTGTGATTGTGGGAAAGGTAGAGCCATGGTCAGTGAAATTGTAACTGCTGAGGACTACTGGACTACAATCCCGTGGGAGGTGCAGTATCTGCTACAGCATTATATAAATTAATAGACTGTGCTGAGATGTGTCATGCCCTGCCTCTGAAATGATTAAGTGGCTTCTATTCCCCTTCTACTTGGGTTTTGCATAGAGGACTGGAATTTCACCTATAGAGGGTGATATTTCAGAAAACAAATCTAGCCTTTACGAAATTAAGGAATTTTTGAAGCTTGCATAACGGCACTAATGGTTTGTTAAAATTTAGAAAACTTTCTGTATGAACAGTATGTAAAGAGTGAGATAGTTGCCTGTTGTTTTAACAACAAAGTTAATTTGTTTGTGCGAATACATAAAGTTTCTTATTTTTAAAATCAATAGGGAATACATGGCAAAAGAACTTTATTTCCAAAATTAAACAGTATATACTCTTATGAAATCTAACATCCAGGTTCCATAGATGAAAATAATCCAGTAGAATTAAGGATATTTCTTGTGTCTGAAGATACATGTAACCTTTTCACCAGAGAAGAATACTTTTTTTTTATTAAACTTTTATAATAAAATGGAATGGAAATTAGTGTAGTACTCTTGTTCTGTTGTTTTCACATCTTTTTGCCAACACTCAGGTACGTCTTAGGTGCATGTTCCTGGAAATGAAAATTGAATAGAAAACAATTTTCAAGTTTCATTCAGGGGAAAGGGTCACTGTACAATGTGTCAATTTTATGTATGCACTAATACTTAATATATATAAAGAAGTGTAACATGATAATTTATAATTAAAACACCCCAAACAGTGTTTAGAAGTCATCTAGAAAGCATTTTAGATGCATCTTATTTTCCTCCATTTAAAAAAATCTGAATACCTGTAATTAAGGGAAAAATTGAGCCCTGGAAGGTAGGACTTCCATCTATTGATCTGTGTAAACCCAGCTTACGCTGTCAGGGGAGAAGCAGTCAACTGCTGAGCTGCTTTGTCACTGACATAAGCTGAGAGAGGATTTTTTTGTCTATACTGTTTATACACCAGTCTATAGACCTGCTGGCTGGTTGAATTTTAAAGAGTGCGGAGGTTTAAAGACTTGTCCCCTGAGGGATGCTCCTGCCAGTTGGGAAGCGAGCTGAGGCTGTATTTTGCAGAAGTTGTGTGTATGTATGTTTGTGCAGGTCATGGTGGGGGAAGGGTGGGAGGCAGAGCAATGAGAAACTACTGTAGTTTGCTTGAGTCTCAAAAATGTTGCAAAATGTACTGATTTTTATGTTAAGTCAAAATATTGGGTTAATCTTTTTTTGTTTCCTTCTTTGTGCAGTAATTTATTTTTTTAAGAAAAACTTCAGTGGGAAACTCAGTTGAATATTAAAGATACATTTCCTACCTATTTTAAATGAATCCTACAGATACCAAGCAGCAATTAATACTATTGACATAAAGACAAAAATAAGTTTTAAATTAAGATATATACTGCAAGTGAAAATGACTCAAAGTGGCATGATACCTGACTCAAAGTGGCATATTACTACCTGAGGACCCAAAATTTAAAAATAAAATTATTTCTTTGAAAAAAAAAAATTGTGAGCCTGAGAGAATGATGTATTTAAAATGTAGTATGTTACGAGTTTGGACTGTTTTTTTGGTAATGTTTGTTTTTTGGTTTTATTTCATTGCTTGTTTTCTGCTTTGTGTATACTGTATGTTTTATTCCCTGCAATTTCTACATTGGCCCCTCGCTGCCAGCCGAAATTGAGACTGAACAGCAATCTCTTTGGAGAATTTTATATGTGTTACTACATAGAAATAGATTTTCCAAGATCAGGGAGTTAGCATTCTTCCTCAAAACACAGCATATTACTTTCATCCCATTCTTTAGCTCTGTTATCACACAGAGACAGAGTGAATCCCAAAGCTGCTCCCGAACTCAGGGACAATATACTTTCTCATTTTTAGCCTATGTACTAATGGTAGTGGTCTACAAGGACACACAATATATCTTTGAAAAAAGCTGTAAACATTTCACTCGTGCAGTGTTTAGGGAGTCTGTAAATATACTGACCTTGCTGGTGAATATATTATATTTTTCCATGCATGTTTTATACTTTGTAAAAATGCAAATGCGTAAGGAAAGTTACAGGTTCAGTGCAGTGCACAGGAATTTAACTGTATGGCTTTTGGTATATGGGAGTTTCTGTCTCATCCTGCAGTATGTTCAGCATTCTTTAAACTTGGGGGTTCTCAGCATCTCATACTATTAAGCACTTAAATCTCCACCTTTTAGCACTGGAAGTTTGGAATCTACACACAGTCCTGCAAACACTCTCTTAGAGGGGTGCCTTTAAATATGGCTTGTTGGTTTGGGAAAGTAAGCAGGTGCTGCACATCACTGACCAAGCTACATTTCATCAACTGCCATTCCCCTACATTGGGACATTTCACACAGGACTTGTTTTCCCAACTGGTTTAATGGAAGCAAGAATATAGATACAGGTTTTGGGATCTTGTAAGAATGGTGGGATACATTTGTTCAGATTTCCTGATAGCAGATCTGTTATCTTCTTATTTTCTAGAGACAGGTTTTTGTTAGCTCTGATTTTACTAGAGATAAGTTTTGTACTTCTTAAAAAAGCAAATTAGTCCATTTTAATATTTTAATTAACACATTTTATTTGTCACTAAACAGCTTAAAAATGTGCAGAAAAGAAACCGTATCCATTTACATGATGGTCTGAATGCTGCAGGACTGGTCTTACTTTCTCTCTTAATTAATAATGTTTGCTTCTGAATGCCTTACTGTTCAACTGAAGGGATAACCATATACATTTCTATTTTGTACCAACAGAAGATTTTCATCTTTTTCAGCATTTGACTATGAAACATGTATAGAGTTGTTATACCTCTGAGTAATTTATTCTGCTGCCAACTTCATTCCCTTTTCTCTGCCTGCATTTTAATTGAAACAACGTTTGTATTTTTGAGCCAGGATCTGTCAGAAGTCCCTGTGGCTAGTCTGTGGTACAAGTAGCAGCAGACATGGCTTACCCATATGGTGCAGTGCTTCTTGTAAAATCCATATGGCCTTGTTGAAGGGAATCCCAGCGGGGATGTGAAGGGTGTTAATACCCTTCAGGCCAGGCCTTTCCCTCCTGGGGCGTCTATGGCATTGTCTTTGCAATCTGCCAAAGCACACACTTAATTCCTTTTTAATAATCAATTATTTCAGTCCAGGAACGTGTGCTATATTTCTTGCAACCAAATATTTCTTGAAAAAAAATTTTTTTTAGCAAACAATACAGCAAAAATGCTTAAATAAAAAGTCCTTTTAAAAGCCTAACTGCATTTCTTTAATCTCTGTTTACAGGAGGTGCTACAGAGCGTGCCGAAGTTCTGCTTTCCTTTTGACATTGAAAGGTTTGTAGTGCAATAGTCATTTATTTAAAAATAATTAACTCAAATTATCTGTTTAGTGAAAATGTAAATATTTTTTGCAAGGCTAGACTTAAAGAAATAAGAGCAAAATAAAATGCATAGCATCATCTAGTCTTGCACCTGGAGGTGAAAAGAATAAAGACTAGCCATTTTTTCCTTTGTTCTCCAAGTATGTATTTAGGCATGAGTTTAAAAAAAAAAATCACAGTATAATACACTCTTGCTAGGATTGTAAGAATTCTCTTTTGATATAGAGCTGCATTCTGGCTCCCAACTTCCTCCAGCCCAATTGTAAACACCATCTGTGTAATATAAGGATAGAAGATAGTTTCCTCCCAACAGCAGCTTTATAGAAATGATGCAATACACCAGAATATAAAAACTCATTGTGCAGTTTTAAAAATAACTATGGTTTGTGTTTCACCATGTATAAGAATTGAAAGAACTTCAGTTACATGCCAGTGTCTGCATGGGCAAGGGATTTTTCTGAGGGTAGGTTCAAGACCTTTGTTTGTAAATTATAGTTAATCTTCCCTTATATGCATTTCAGATATCCATACAAGGTATTTTTATTAGCTCAAAATATTTATTTTACTTCATCCAAATGTTTGATAATGAGTTTCATGGTCATTAATTTAACCAATTGTGTAGATTTGTAGTTTAGAAAACTCACATTGTGGGTATATCCATGAGTCAATTAATGTGTTACTTGGGGAAGCATGGCTTGGAGAGCTAATGAATGTGCACCCAGATAGCCTTAAGATCTCACTGGTCTCAGAACATAAGTTGCATGAGAGGATTTGAGGAGAAGGTGTTACTATTTAAGAAAGAGAAGACAGAAATATGAGTGTGTGTATGGGAGAGAAGTGCTTGAGAGAGAATATTGGGGCAACCTTGCAAATGCATGTTATCTGTTAGGAAGCTTGGTCATCTCACCTTTTAGATGTTGCATTTCAGTTGTTTGGCTTTTGAACATAATTCATTATACAAGTTTTATGGCTCAGCCAACACTGTTGATAACGTTTTATATTCCTTCATTAAAGCCTTTACATTCTTCAACTTAAAATCTATTTCAAGTTGTTCGTGAATATGAGGTATGGAAATAAAATTTAATGATGACAGAAGCAGGTGAGGTTCAGTTGCTGCCATCCAGTGGCAAAAACTTAGCATCAGTAAATAAATTATTTTCACAAATTGCTCTGTGTGATTAAGTTAGATAGATATTAACAGGCAAAGCAATGTCTGTAGATTAGATTATCTAGCATTTCTGTTTTAAAGGCTCATGTTCAGTTTACTGTGTGCTCAAAATTTTACCTTTTGGGGCTAAGGTTTGGTAGATATGCTCCATACAGGAGTGAGGAAAAGAAGTATTTAATTTTGCTTAAAATTTTTTGCTGTAAACTTCTTTTTAAATAGCTCTGGTGCCCAAATATAAGATATATGAAATTTGGCAGAAACATATTCTCTAGGTAGGTCATAGATATGCTGATCATTGGTTTAATTTGGCCAAGTTATAAAATTTAAAATTTTCATTTTGTACAATTATACGGGATTATTCTAAACCATGAAACTAAGGAACTCACAAACTTTCCTTTGGCAATGTACATGCATAATTATATAAACCAAGTAGAATTTTTCATTGGTTAGATAAGTTCTCAGAGTGCAATTGGGGGTGCTTTTTGGTATGTATAACAAAGTAGAATGGAATCTGAGGCTTCATAGCAGAGGAGGGCAATAAGCAGTTCGCAGGTTGTAATAGCTCCTTTGGTGCCATTAATGGGTAGCTAACTTCACTTTTGTTTGTAATGGGGGTTACCTTTTCTTCTCCTTTTCATATAGAGCAACAGGATTCTACAGTCCAGGGCGTCCTTCCCCATGTCTTTTGTATGTTTTTTGCCTGTAACTGTTAGTTGGTCTATCTGTCTCTTACTTTTTCTCTACATTCCCCACTGTCTCCATCAACCTCTGTTCATCTTGGTTATCCTTCCTTCAGCCAAGGAAATTCAGCTGTGGCTCCCTATAGAATCCATGACTAAATATCCTTTTAATTGGTCAGAGGGTTAATAAAGTACCATTCAAGCTGTGTCATTTCTCCTGGGGCTGCCTTCCTGGTATTTGAATCCCAGGGTGTGAAGGATCAAATTCAGTCCCAAATTACAATATGTAACCCCTAGAACTTCAGTCCTCTTTCTGCTTTGAGTCTTCTCTCCTTTCATTTTGAGTCTTCTCTCCTTTCATTTGTTTCTGCCCTCTCATCCTTTCTTCCTATCTTCTGTTAATCTATTTTTAACCCCTTCAGCTTGTGAGCCTTCTGCAGAACACCTCCCAGAAGAGGGTACAGTAAATCTGCGCTTACAGGTAGCACATTTCCAGAAGTAACACAAAGAGTAGCAAAGTGACATTGATATGGACCTCATTAATTTCATGCTTGTCCCTTGCAGTGTCCCTTGAGAAGCCTTAGGTACCACAGTCCTACTACCCCTGTTGGTACATGAGGGAAAGGAAGAAATCTAGCAATGGAGGATCACTCCTATCATGCTTTTGGATCACAGCTGGGTTCCTGTGCATAGTAGTTCCCCAGGGACCCACTCAGGTCAACAAGTGACAATGGTGGGGATGATGTCACTTTTGCTCTACTGTTCCTTGTTGATGCTGTTTTGTTGATGTGAGTAGGGGAATTGCTAGGTGCATGCAGAAGCACACGTGTGATCTGAAATCCTGGCAGTCAATCTGCAGTCCTATGTAATTTATCCCTTATGGAAAACTTTACTTTAGAAATAAGTAATGAAAGTGCATTTTCAATCAAGGCAAACACCAAAAATAAAGGAAAAGTAGAGTTCAAGTGATTCCACTATAAACAGCATTATCTCTGTGTTTGACTCATCCCAGATCAATGTACAATCTTATCTGTGACAGTAGTACAGTGGTGGGCAGTAATTCTTGATATGGGGGGGCACTCCAAGAATTTGGTAACTGGTCAAGGGCCATACTTTTCCATGATATTAATGGAAGCGGTATGGGGTCTGTGATGGAGGTTGGGTGCAGAAGGGAGCTTGGGATAAAGGATTGGGGTGCCGAAGAGAGTGTGGGATCTGGGGAGGAATTTGGGTGAAGGAGGGGATTGTGACCTGGGGCAGGAGACTAGTGTTCAGAAAGGGGTGCAGGGTCTTAGAGGGGGTCTGGGTGCAAGAAATGATTCTTACCTGGAGGAGGAGGGTACGGGGTCTAGGAAAGGGTTGTGACCTGGAGCAGGAGTGCAGGGTGGAGGTGTGGGGATCTGGGTTGTGATGGGGAGAGGTAGAGGATTATGGTGAAGGGATCTGGGTTGTGGTGAAGGAAGGGGTTATGACCTGGAGGAGGGATGTAGGATTTGTGAGGGGGTTGTGATCTGAGGCGAGGGTGCAGGGGACTGGGGTGCAGGACTTGAGAGGGAGTAAGGGTGCAGGAGGGAGGCAGAAGACTGGGGGAAGGGTAGGGATGGGTTTCCAGAGGCAGAGCCATGTGTAGCTGTGAATGTTGTGAGTCTGGAGGAGGTGGGGTAATTGGTTCACTGCCTATTATGCAAACAAGCAGGAAACTGGCCAATGGGAGCTGCAAAATTATGCTGGGGACAGGGGCAGTGTGTGAAGCTTCTCTCCCCAGGGTTGCAGCATTCTGGGGCAGGCAGGGAGCCTGACTGAGGCTCCTGCTGAGTCACGGCCTGGATCCTGCAGGCTGTATTTTCCGTGCCCCTATACTAGTTCTTCTTGGAGTGCTTGCTCGTGTCCATTCCACAGTAGATGTGTGTGCTCACCACATGCACCGGTGCTGAAAATTTTTCTCTCACTACAAATAGGGGAGTACCCCTAGCCACCAATAGAGTGGCACCGCTTTGGCATGGTATGAGGGGCGCGTTGTGATTTTCCGCCCCCTCCAGTTCCTTCTTGCCGTCAGTGACGGTGCATCAGAATTGCTGTGCTGTGGACAACTTCTTTCTTGCTGCATAGGCTGTATCTTTTTTGTAAATAGTTTCCTCAGAAGTGTTAATTAGTTAGAACTACTGCTCTCAAGATTGCTTGAGGCACCTGATTTTGTAAAGTTGAAGTTGCATGTCCCCGCTGTGCAAGAGTTTGATGTAGTGCATCCGCAGTAGGGTGGCTACCATTGACTTTGACAGCAGTGCACTGTGGGTAGCTATCCCACAGTTCCTGTCACCTCATTGCATTCTGGGCTAGGCGCCCAATGCTGGATAGGACAAAAGCAGTTTAGCAGGTGGTTGTGGGTAAATGTCAGCATCCCATAATGCACTCATTTCCTCCCTCAGCCCCTGCTTTAAAGCAACAGCTAACAATCTTTTTGCATCTTTTTTCCCTGGCTATCCATGCAGATTCCATAGCTGGGCAAGCATGGACGCTGTTCAGCAGCAAAGTGCTATGGAGAGCATAGCAAACATCTCTCGCCTTATGCTGTGATATGTCTAAAATCTATCCAGGAGCTGGAGCAAGGAAGAATGCGAGGAGGCTATGAATAGACTAGGAATGTTAGCATATAATCATATAAATGATTATCTCATAATCCTGGTTTTATTGGTTAATCCTAACAACTACACGCCCCCCTCCCCTCTGCCTCTGTATCAGAGGTAGCAAGGGGGGAGAGTTGGGAACTGTCTTTAAGGCTGGCTCCCCGTGCATATCGCTCGGGTGATAGATGGAATACACATCACTATCTTGGCACCCAACCACTTTGCCAAAGAGTACAGAAACTGCAAGGAGTACTTTTCAATGGTGTTTCAGGTACTGGTGGACCACAAGGGCTGTTTGACTGACATCAGTGTGGGGTGATCAGGAAGTGTGCATAATACACACTTCTTTAGAGAGTCTGGTCTCTTCAGAGAGCTGCAAGATGGAACATTCTTCCCAGACTGGAAAATTACCATTGGAGGCATTGAAATATCATTAGTGACCTTTGGAGACCCAGCCTATCCCTTGCTCCTATGGCTCATGAAGCCATACACAGGCAGCCTGGACTACAGTAAGGACCAATTCAACTACAGGCTGATCAAGTGCAAAATGGCTACTTTTGGAAGTTTAAAGGGAAGGTTTCGCACTTCATTGATTAGGTTAGACCGTAGTGAAAGCAACATTCCCGATGTTGTGGCAGCCTGCTGTGTGCGCTCCATAATCTCTGTGAAAGCAAGTGGGAAAGTTATAGGGTGGGATGGAAGGGTCAAAGCAGAGTGACTAGCTAGTAATTATGAGCCAACAGACACCAGGGCAATAAAAATAGCATATCAAGGGGTACTGCAAATCAGGGAGGCTTTGAAAGACAGCTTTGTGAATAGCCTGACTATGATGTGACAATTACGCATGTTGGTCTTAACAACATGCCCCCTGCATTAAGTGTGCTTGTCTGTAAACCCTGTAACATCTCTGCTCCCATGCAACACAAGCAATAAAGATACAGCAGGAATAGAAAAGAAGTTCAGGATGGGAGCTTCATGGATGGGGTAAGAAAGGGAAAGCAGTGTATTATATTCCCCCTGCTTGGCAATCACACAGATGTGAGAATGTCAGCCTTTTTTCCAGCAGAGTTGGAAATTCCCAGCCAGAGTGATCATATTGGGGGGTCTGTGGGACATCTCCCAGAGGTGAAGAACATAAACTTTCACAGTATTGTGTCTGCACTACGCTGAAGTTGGCCATGCAAGGTTGAATTTACCGTTACTCCTGGTGGAAAACAGAAATGCTGAAATCAACTTTACCAGCTCTTTAAGTTTGTGGAATGAGTTTGATGGTGTAGATTCATTGTTTAGAAATATGACCTAATGCAGCTAAATTCGACCAAAACTCCTAGTATAGATCAGGCCTATGTAAGTTTTCCAGAGCTGAAGAAGAGCTTTGTGTGAGCTCGAAAGCTTGCGTCTCACCAACAGATATTGAACTCATGTTACTTAAAGGGGTAGATTGGAACAGGGTGTGAGGCTGCCAGGAATAGGAACTTTGAGTAGAGACTGGGACTGGCTGGGCAAAGAGTTTAAAGGTCACAGGGATGAGAAGCTTGGGGAAAGTTACTGCTGTGGAGCCTTAATTTGGCCACCTTATGCATATGCATTATGACACTGTTTTTAATTACATTCTCACACTAATTTTTTCTTCAGGCACTTTGTCTATGTGCGTTTGCAATGAATTAGAAAGTGCTGTCTCCTGCACAGATAATCTTTTCCCTAGTGTTAGAATGTTCCTTTGTGCCTGAGGAGTGGCATGTACTTCACCTTGGAGCATTATGTGATCTTTTAAGTAGGGATGTAAAAGGTTAACCGGTTACCCAGTAAGCATTAGACTTACTGGAATGATTACTAAGTAACCAGTTAATTGGATGGGTTGGGCCAGCCCCAAGCATGCCTATAGCCTTGTCTCCTGCTATGCCCACAGCTGTGCTGGCCCTGGCTGCACCAGAAGCAGGTCAGACTTCAGTCCAGCCACACGCCAGCCACGGCCACATCCCCGCCATGTACCTAGGGGGCAGGCAGGACTCAGGTCCTGGCAGCACCCGTGGCCCCATCTGCTGGCCACGTTGGAAGCCCAGGTGGCCCTGGCAGCTGCAGCCGGGCAAGGGTAAATGGGACCTTGGCTCCGGCCACACTGCAGTGGTAGTCCCTGCAACTCAGGCCCTGGCCGTGCCAGCAGCCTCGGCCTTGGCCCCCCTGCACCTAAGAGGTGGCATGCGGGATCTTGGCTCTGGCTATGCTGCAGTGACGCTGGGCGAGGGCAGGAGGGGCCTCAGCCATGACACAGCCACCATGCCTGCCCACAAACCCGTGAGACTTCTGCCCTGGCTGCCTTGCACTGGCCCACCAACAGTTAACTGGATAAATGATAGAATTTTAGTTGTTTAACCATGTAATTGTTCTGAACAATATTTTACATCCCTACTTTAGGTATCTGGGACCTAAGCCATTGAACACATTGAAGATTAGGATCAAATCTTGAACAGTTTCGGATACAGGATTTGTGAAAGCTTATTACTGTGTTCTTATTTTTCATAGTTGAAAATACTGTTTTTTCCTAAAAAAAAGAAAAGCATTCTGTATGCTGCTAATTGAATTAAATATGTGTATAATTTTAAAACCGTTCTTTTCTTTTTCAGTATATTGTCATATATGATTTAGCTATTTTACAATCTGTTTTATATTTTTTTAGGGTATCACAAAATCAAGTAGGACAGCACTTCACCTTTGTGCTTACAGACATTGAAAGTAAACAAAAGTTTGGATTTTGCCGGTTAACATCAGGAGGCAAAATCTGCCTCTGTATTTTAAGGTGAGTGAGTATAAAAAACATTGGAGTTTGTAATTCCAGGACTTGTTATTTTTAGATTTGCTTTATTGTGCTTTAAAATGCATAGAGATTTTAATAGCATGCAAATCTTCGAAATGATGTATACTTATCACTGTGTTTCTTTTTTTACATTATATTAATAATTTATTTCTGACAAAGGCATAAGTTAAATTATTTTCATAAAATTAAACTAAATACTCCTACACGAATAATAGGAAAGATCTACTTTAAAGAGATATTTGAGACTATTATGTAAGTTTTCTGATTTAATATGTTTAGTTGTAATTTAAAATTCTGAAATTAAATATTTTTGTCATTTCTGAATCAATTTTTCAGAATATTTGATCCACAATATGTTCAATGTTTTAACTTTTGTTTCTTGTGAAAATTAACATGTGTTCTTATATTTTTAAATTCAAAATTGTTACAGAAGTTTCATATAGTTCAATATTGTTCAAACGCTTCAGAGGGGTAGTAGAGTTAGTCTGTAACCGGAAAAACTTATAAAACAACAAATAGTCTAGTAGCACCTTAAAGACTAACAAAATACGTAGATGGTATCATGAGCTTTCGTGGGCGCAACCCACTTCTAGAGATGACTGGAGTATTAGAAATCTTGGATCTGGACTTCTAATACTCCAGTCATCTGAAGAAGTGTGTTGTGCCCACAAAAGCTTATGATACCATCTACATATTTTGTTAGTCTTTAAGGTGCTATTAGATTATTTGTTGTTTTATAAGTCTTTCAATATTGTTGTTAGCTGTATTAATTCTGTGATATTCTAGAGATATTCTTTTTTTTATGCCTGATTTTGCATGCAAATAGTTTGTAAGCAAGGAGTAACTTGGGAGTACAAAAGATTAATCAGATTTAACTGGAAAGTTGGAAGTGGCTGCTCATTCCCTTCACCCACAAACCGTCCTTTCCATGTAAGACTAAGAAATAACATTTTCTACTTGTTCTCCTAACTCTGTCTGGCTTATCTCTAATGTAATAAATGCTTAATCAGTTCCACAGATCCACGTACTAATGTTAAAATATTTTAAGTGGTACTGTTGCTGTCTACTTTAAAATAAAAAAGTATTGGAGCCAGATTATAAGATGGTGTAAATTGGCATACCTCTACAATAGTTAGTTAGTGGAACCTACGTTGATATACGTCACCTGAGTTTCTGGTTGATGGTCTGCTACATGGTAGAAATAACTAATGAAATGAAAAGTGGCAAGCTATAATTTTTAACTGAGTCCAGCTACCAAAATCAAGGCTAATTACAAATCATAGAATTATAGAACACTAGAACTGGAAGGGACCTCGAGAGGTCATCGAGTCCAGTCCCCTGCCCTCACGTCAGGACCAAGCACCGTCTAGACCATCCCTGATAGATGTCTATCTAACCTGCTCTTAAATATCTCCAGAGATGGAGATTCCACAAGCTCCCTTGGCAACTTATTCCAGTGTTTCACCACCCTGACAGTTAGGAAGTTTTTCCTAATGTCTAACCTAAACGTTCCTTGCTGCAGTTTAAGCCCATTGCTTCTTGCCCTATCCTCAGAGGCCAAGGAGAACAATTTTACTCCCTCCTCCTTGTGACACCATTTTAGATACCTGAAAAGTGCTATCATGTCCCTTCTTAGTCTTCTCCTTTCCAAACTAAACAAGCCCAGTTCTTTCAGTCTTCTTTCATAGGTCATGTTCTCTAGACCTTTAATCATTCTTGTTTGTTCTTCTATAACCTTCCACATCTTTCTCTACATCTGGTGCCCAGAACTGGACACAATACTCCAATTGAGGCCTAATCGGCGTAGAGTAGAGCGGAAATAAGCGGGAAACCAAAATCTATAATGAATCCAGAAAAAAAATTAACTTGGATTTCCCTCCAGTAGTTCTGCATGATTCTTTGCAGAACTTTTTAAAGCTGTTTTGTGGAGCTCACATTTTAGACTCCTGCTGTGCGCATGGTCCCCTCCAATCTTTTTAGCTAATGTGCCCTGTACTTCCTTTAGTACATAAGCACAATGTGGAGTGGGAGTGTCAGAGTTTTTTAAAATATATCTTGGGCCTATGTGCGAGATTGGGTCTTTCCCCAATTTTTATATGAATATTGGCAAACGTCTGCAAATTCAGATTTGATTGGTATCTTATAACATGTTTCTAAATTTTAAGTGTACTTCTATTATTATGGGATGAAGTGTGATTCTTTTATATTTTGTTACTAAATATTTTGATATTTAAAAACATGTACTACAGATATTGAGCAATACTAAATTCATTTTATATTGTCTATGTTGCTTGAATAGAAAGATTCACTATGAGAGCTACAATTCATTTTGTTAAAATCTTGCAGCTGCTGACTGCCTGTAACATTGACCTTATGTACGCTGAGAAGTGCAAGGCATCATTAAATTTTCTGCCTTAGATTTGATTAATGAAATTTTATGACTGTAAAATTGTCACCTGCATTTCCAAACGAAATGCTCTAATAAGGAAGACAGGTTTATATGGTAAAACTTTGTAGTTCTTCAATTCAGACCATGCTTGAAGCTTTCTCTCTCCCTTTAGGCAAATCCCTTAGAAGCAGAATGTTTCAATTTTACACATTTTGTGTCAATTTTCCAGACAGAAAAGTAGCCCCTAGACATTAGACATTTAGCTACGGAAAGGCGGTTTCCTTAGTTTTATTTGATTACTAGAAGTTAGAGTCCTGCTGATAGTTCAAGACTGTTAGTGGTTACCTGACTATTTGACAGAAAACATTTCCTTTTCTTTGTTTAACCTTTGACTTATGAATGTATAAGTTTTATCAGAGCTATTGTTGAAGCACAAGTGAGGTGGAAGTCTACTTACTGCAACAAAGATGATGCATGACTTTGAAGAAAAGACTGAGCGCCTGTCTTGTTGCTACTTTTGTATTATAAGAAAATGCTAAATACATTTTTTTAATTACCACTATAAGGTATTATATGGTTGTGTTTTTTCATGACAGTGACGTGCACGTTTGTAGAAAAAATCCCCTTGATTTTAAAAGCATAGAATTTCCATTTCCATGTTCTGCAGGGCATAAGTAATATAAGATTTATTCTTTTCATTGCAAAAAAATTTATTATAGCATCTTATACACCAGTGAATAAGGAGATTGCCAAGTTTTTCCATATTTGCTTTTCAGAAGTTTATACATAGCAAAGTCTTCAGGACTGAAACCATAGATAAAGTTTTCAAAAGCACTTAAGTGATTTAGGAGTTGAAGTCCTATTTTCAAAGGTAGTTTAGACATTTAGAGTCTCAGAGCTCATGGCAAATCAATGAGATTTAGTCTCCCAAGAGTCTGAGGTCTTGTCCACACAGTGGGGAAACGTGCCTTGTGGGGATGTGATTCCTAAAATGCACAAACGTGTTGTATATAACTTGGTCTGTATAGACACATGCACCAACAGTGCCTTCGTGGACCGATTAAGATGCAACACATAAGTACATTTTAGAAATCACACTTCCGTAGCATGCATTATCACACCATATAGTCAATCTCTAAGTTTCCTCTGAAGAAGAGATTCAGCAGTCTACGTCACTCATCTAAAACCCCTAGCCCTTATCTTCCAGTGTGTTTCTACAGTGCCTACCACAATAGGGCTTCAATTATTTTGCTCTTATTGTAAGGCAGTAAAATAATCATGTAAGACATTAATATTATATATTTGTATGAGTTCAGACTTGGGGAGTAACTTCTTCCTTAGTACTTTTCTTTTTACCCGCACTCAAATTAAAATTAGTTTAACAGTTTACTTTCAATAAAGGCACTTAGGTCTTTTTTCTGTCAAAATTGTAATGAACTTTGCTTGAACTATTTTCTTGAGAAGGACTGAGTAGCTTCTTTCATCCACAGTACTTTTATTCTTATCGATATGATGCATAAACACAATGAATTATATTACAGAGCTACATATTGCTGAATAAAAATGTAGGGCCCTAATACTGCAAACACTTATTTGCACTGTTGGATTCAGGGGGAAAAAAAGACGTACTTAAAAAGGGATGGACTACCACTCTGAGTATTTTTTTATTAGCTTTGTGCTGTCAGGATGATGTGTGTATATTGTTCTTTTCTTTTTCTTTACCTGTGTGAGTTAAGATATGCTTCCCTTGCTCTTTTGGCTGTAAGTGGCATGCTTAAAATTATTTTAACATATTTTTCTTTGACTTTAACAGTTTGTAAGCTAAAGGTAATTATTGTGTTAGTATTCCAACTGTGAAGTGAAAGGCTTTCTAGTACAGCATTTAAAACATTGTATTTATTTAACTACTCAGATTTTTTACTCTGTTTTCCTTCAGTTTATGAAGGAATCATTTTTTTTCTAATTCAAGCTTTTTTAGTATCTAGAATGTGGGCATATATAATGAGTATATTTTTTCTTAGAAGAAGAAATTCTTGCTGCATTAAAAGTACAATAAATATACCTGTTTGTAAGGAAGGAAAAGCTCCCTTAGCTGTGTGCTAAGTATACTAATTTCAGAATGCAAATTGGACCTTTCTTTCTGCATCTGTTTTAGTAGAATGTCAGTTTTTGTTTTTTATAGTAAGCGGGAGCTAAGTTCATAGACTGCAAGAGATAAATATAAGAATTATGTGAGATAAAAATGGGAGAACTTGTTTTTACAGTCTGTTTGTGATCATTAAAAATGAAGGCTCAGAAGTCAAGGGACATATATTTTAGAGCTTTTTATTTTCTATTGAAAAAAGAAATACTGTATGTAGGAAAAGATACTGTACTATTACTGTGACATGTTGCTACACGGCACAGCACTGGAAAATTGATGGAGAGTCTAAACCAAAGTGGAAAACCTTTTTTGGGTCGGGGGCTGCTAGCCCTCAGAAAAATCAGTTGGGGGCCACATATAGGTGAGAAGCAAAAAAAAAAAAAAAAAAAAAAAAAAGTGAACCCAAAATCCTCACTAATGTGGCCCCTGACTGAGAAGGAGAAAGACAATCCCCACATTCCCCTCGCATACCAGAGCCTAGGGGCATGGGCTAGTAAATTTTGTGTGCGCTAGCCCCCGGGGTTTAGGTCTCCCATCCCTGGTCTAAATTAATCACACATGACCGGTATGAGAAATGACTCTATAACTTATAAATTGTGTGATGGTTTTGTAGATAAATTACTTAGAACAAAACATCAATTGTAGATCACTATATTAGACTGATAAAGTCACTTTTTAAATGCTCAATGATGTTTGATTTGCATTGGGTTTTGCAGTTAAGTCTTTTCCTCCTAGACACATATATTGCATTTCAGCCACTCAATAAACTCTTCTATTAGCATGTTTTCAAAAGATAACAAAAAAGATCATTTAACAGGAAGAAACTTCCAGAATCAATCATTTTGTGGAATTTTGTAATCCGTATTTTACCATAAAACACAACACTCACATCCGTGGCATTGTGTGCCCTTAGGTGTGATGGGGAAACGATATCCTAGTGTATTGAAGAGTGAACACTGTAATCAAGTTACGCAATAAAGTCACACCTTAGCTATCATAAAAAATACCAGGTCGCATAAATGTCTGTTAAAACACTAAGATATTGCCTGAGATGTGGTTAACAGATGGCACAATGTGCATGAAAGTCATTTAAAGAAGCCTAGCTGTCTAGAGTCTGTCTTCAGCAGCTTTCAGGAAACTGGCTGCTTCAGCCCAAACTCTGCTGACTTGCTGACTTCCCCGCAGGAGCCTAAAGCCTCTAGCATCTTTCAGAAAGACAGCTGCTTCAGTGTGAGCTGCAGTCGCATATTGGGCAGAACATTTGAAGTTATCACAGCTTGGGGAGATGTCTGTCTCTTCAGAGAGACAGATTTTTGAAATCTTTATTTTTATTTTTTATCACATCAGATTTTCCAATACTTTAAACTTTACCCTACATCTGTAAAGAAATAGTTCAAATGTGTAAGTCTTGTGGAAAGAAGATCAGTCTTTCTCTAGACTGCAGAGAACTGGGGTTATCTACCCTTGTGAATTAGCTAGGGTGCAGGCAAATATGTCCCAGAAGCTGTTTCAGGGTAAAATATTTTCATTCAGTGTCTTCAGAGCTTTCAAAACTAGTTAGCCTCAGATGAAATAATGAGAGATGTTGACACACTGCCACTTGTTTTCATGAATATATTGATATGTGAACAGCTAAAATAGCTAAGTAGTTTTAAACTATTGCCATTTTAAAGATACAGAAGAACCTCAGAGGTATGAACATCTTGGAAATGTTGGTTGTTCATAACTTTGAAATATTTGTAACTCTGAACAAAACTTTATGGTTGTTCTTTTAAAGGTTTACAACTGAACACTGACTTCACACAGCTTTGAAACTTTACTGTGCAAAGAAAATTCTGGTTTAATCCATTTTAATTTAAATAAACTAAGCACAGAAACAGTTTCTTTACCTTGTCAAATCTTTTTTTAGTTTTCCCTTTCTAATAGTTTGTTTAACACACAGTATTGTACTGTACTTACTCCTCCCTCCCCCCTACTGTTGCTTGATTACATACTTCCAGTTCCAAATAAATGTAACTGAGGATGATAACATTTCTAAGAAGGAGAGATGATGTTTTACATATACATTTAAAAATCTCTTTATATAGAAACATTTTGAAAATAAAAGCCCACTTTTTCATGCTTGCTTCTGAAAATGTGCCTATTATTGATCGTTTTTGGGCATATAGCATTCATAAATAAAGGTTAGAATTATGAAACCGGGCAGTTTTAAAACTGATAGTATGGATGTCATATTTTATGTGTACTATATAGTTATATTTGAAATATGGTATATATGCTATTTAAAAATATCAAATAATGGTGAGATATTTGGGACTGATATTATATGCCAAATGTAAGATCTTGGTTATTCTATCTCCACTTGTGCTAACAATCTACCCCTCACAACCCTTCATTAGGTTATTCTTACAGAGGTGTCTGGTTAGACACGTGGGAAATAGAGGATAGGGTTTTTATTCCGTGGAGAAATTTCTGGTGGGCTAAAATCAGATTTTAAATGCTGAAACTCCTTGGAGTAAAATCCCTGGATTAAAAAGTCAGCCAGAATCAGTGAAGTTGTTCTGAGGTTGATAAATTGAACATTTTACAGTTTCTTCTGGGTCTCACCTGACCCATGGATCATGGAGTTATCATTCTGCAGATGTGCAGATACAGGCAACCAATTTGTTTCCTTATCCTGAACCTCTGTCCTGGTGCATTTTTGTGCACCACTTCTTTGAATTGGAATAAACTTCCTATTTCCAATTATTCTCACAAACAATCCTTTCCTTTATCATGTCAAAAGCCTATTATTTTTAAATCCTGCCTATAAGAAATGAATGTAAAATAGTATTGAAGAAAAAGAAAAACATTGCAAGTTAGCTTTGACTTCCAATGTATCCGACTCCTCTGTCAGCCTTCTAAAATTTTAGCTTCATGAGGCAAGGATTGTTTTACATTTGTCTTCTGCAGCTTCAAACACTTTTACGCACATAACTAATACCCCAATAATGCTGTTTATTTCCAGAACTTAATAAACTTTTTCTTGACTTTCTCTTACAGCATTTAGTAGTATGCTGCAAAGGCAGTGGAATCAAATGCTATTTCATTCTTTTTGAACACTACTACTATTATTTTTAATAAAGCATTCTCCATAAGGTGAGGGAAAAGAGATTAGAAAGTAAAATTGATTCACAGACTATAACTTCAGTAATGGGCTGTTCCCAATCAGACAATGATAGATAAGTTTCAGAGATAGTCATATTAGTCTGTTTCAGCAAAAATAATAAGGAATCCTGTGGCACCTTAAAGACTATTAATTTTATTATGGCAGAAGCATTCATGATTTCCAACTCACTTCATCAGATGCATGAAGGAAAAGAAAAAGAAACAGACAGTAGGGATATAATAATGGTAATGTTACATCAAAGCTAATTCAGTCAGGGTGGATTTGCCTAAGAGGAAGAGAATATCTGAAGGTGAAAATTACTTATGGTAAGAAGTGAGCCATTCCCAATTTCTGTTCAGACCCATTGTGATGGTGTCAAATTTGTATATGAATTCTAGTCCAGCAGTTTCACGTTGCAGCCTAGTTTTGAAGTTTTTTTGTTTGTGTGTGGCAACTTTCAAGTCTGTAACTGTGTTTCCATGGAGGTTAAAATAGTCTTTGACTGGTTTTTGTATGTTACCATTCTTGATGTCTTGATATATCAGAAATGGCTTATCAGAAATGGCTTATCGGTTGTATTTTTCTTGAGGTTCCGAAATGTAAACATTTAATAATTTTCTTACTGTATGTGATAATATAATAATACATATTTCTTTTTTACAGTTACCTGCCATGGTTTGAGGTATACTACAAATTGTTAAATACACTGGCAGATTATTTGGCTAAAGAACAGGTACTTTTAGATATATGTTTACTTCTACTAAAATATTTTACTTGAAATTAAGTGTAATACATGTTTGAACAACATATTTAAAATTTGTAACAAAATAAAAAATGTGTGTGTTTTAGTTTGACATAGGTCAAACTTCACATGCATAGATGGGGCTATCACAGTGGAATTAAAAAAAAATCTGGATATGCTGCTTGGAGTATTTTGTTGATGTCATGTATTCATTTTAAAAAGCTGCTGAGAAGATAGTACAGCAAAGTGTTAGAGTTTATTTGTAAACAAATCCTGGGCCAAGTATGAGCAGAGTGTCAAGCTACTGTAAAACTTGATGATATGTTGATTATTAACTGGATAGTTCCTGAAATTTCAGGTTTATTAGATACAAACACTTTTTCTCAACTGCATTGGGTTTGATGTACTACTTCACCCTTCATATTAACTACTTCATCATACTGCCATTTTGACTAGAAAGGGGAAACTGTTTTCAGCACTCAGTCAAGAATCATATTTTAATTTGCACATTCATGGCAATTATATGTTTTCACAGGATTATGTAGGAAACAAAAAACTGCCACCTGTCTGTATTACAAGTATTAAAGATATACTTTTCTGCTTTGAGGATATTGGTAAACTAGATGGTAATTTTTGAAAGAGAAAAAGGTTAGCCATATGCTGTTGGCTGCAGATGCTGAGATTGCAAGAATAACCAGATAAAAGTTATATGAATCAGAAACACACTAAAGAAAACAATAACATTTTATATGTAAAGAAAATACAATAGCCCAGCTGCATTAACTTAAATAAAGCAAAATGTTATGATCACTGAAGTCTAATTGTTAGCATATTAAATCATTTTAAATTTTGTTTTGTCTTATTCTTACTATTTTATTCTAATAATCAGGGCTTTTTATTGAGGTCATGCTTGAATGACAAGGCTCATTCAGGGCAAGGACTGTTTTTACCTTTGGGTCTTTCTCAGTACTTGTTGGCCCTAAACAAATAAATAGTAAAAACAACTTCTAAAAACGAGTAGTCCTGTAGCACTTAGAAATTAACAAGAATATATTCATAGTATCATGAGCTTTTGTGGGCACAGCCAGCTTCTTTAGATGAGATGATCATCTGGAAATGTAGAGAAGGAAAATTAGTGTTAAAGAAAGTGACTTCAAAACTTGCAAGAAATGATCATTCTTGGAGTCATAAAAGTTGATTTTGCTTCTACTTTAATTCATAGCAGTTGCACTATGAGATGCTTTTATTAGTGATTAAATGAAAAAATATTTATTAAAATGGAGTATGTATTATTTGTATATGATTACTAATTGATTCTTTTTAAATATTTTCTGTAGGAAAATGACTTGAATGATATGTTAAAATCACTGTATAGCCACCCTGTGCCAAAGGCAAATACTCCTGTCAGTTTAAGCGTGGTAGGTATCCTGTGTAATGTCTCTTCATTGTAAAAATTTACACCGTTTCTTGTGGTTAAAAAAACCCCCAAACAGATTAAACCTTATATTGGGTGTTAAATTATTAATGTCTCAATACATTTCCTCTGATTGTTAAATGGCTTGCCATAGTGTATTCACTTATTACATAAAAAGTGTGTATACATCTGTACACATATGGAATGCAATCCTAAACTAGCAGAAATTGAGATTTGCTGCATGGGTCTGAAGGCAGGCTACCATAACAACTGATGATGCTTCTCCATATCTTGTTTATTGCCATATATCTAAGATGAGTGACTTTAGTTACTTTGTGCTGTGTATCAAGATTTGCTCCATGGCTTCTGAATACTTGAATAGGGAGGGATATAGGACTGGACACATGTCAGTCTGAGCTTGGCTTTTCCATTGTCTGCCTGTAGTTCCATACCTTTCTGCCTTGTGCTTGATCATGCCAGGGTGGAATGCAGAAAAGGATAGGGGAGGCTTTACTGAAATGTGCAAGGGTTTCTGCAGATCCAGACAAGTGCACTTGCACACAAGTTTGTCTTTGCCATGTGAGGTGATGTGGGAGTGTGTCCTAAAATTGTAGCGGATCTTCTAGCTCACATTATCAGTGATGCTGGTGCAAATGTAAGAAAGTGACTACAAATCAGAAGGTTTTATTTCTGCTTTGCAAATAAGTGTTTCCTAAATGAAATATCAAAAGTAGCAGTGCAAAACAACTAAAATTTCCTAGATTCATAGAGTTTAAGAACTGGACCGTCCAGTTGGACCTGTATATAACAGGCTATTCAATTTCAACCAATTATCCCTGCATTGACCCTTCTGGAATGACCTGTGACCACTTCTGAAATTTGCGAAGTGGCCCCCCTTCAGAAATTATTATCCACCCCTGAGTTAAATTGGTTTAGTCCATTTGGTTATTTGTCAGCAGTTCCACTGCGTTTCCTGTCTGAATTTGCAACACAGCACTTGGCATTGGTTCTGCATTTATATAAGTATTCATCAAAATGGATTCCAAAGCAAAATCAGTTTAGCACGCTACTTTCTCCTTCATCCAGACAAGCTGGGAGGATGGCCACAATCTGGATCACTTGATCAGCTAAGTGCAAGCAAACAGTGTGCATTTTAATATGGCTAAAAGTATACATCTGGGAATTAAGAAGGTAGGCTACATTTACAAGATAGAGGGACTCTACCCTGGGAAGCAATGACTCTGAAATGATTGGGGGTCTTGGTCAATAATCAACTGAACATGAGATCTCAGCATGGCCAAAAGGGCTAATGCAGTCCTTGAATGCATAAACAGGGAAATTTCATATATAACTAGAAAGGTTATTTCACCCCCGTATTTGCACTGGTGCAACCATTGCTGGAGCACTGTGTTCACTTCTGTTGTCCACAATGCAAAAAGATGTAGATAAACTGGAGAGGGTTTAGAGAAGAGCCACAAGAGAAGGGGTATGCAATAATTTTTGATGTGGGAGGCCACTTGACAAATTCCTAACTGTCAGGGTAGTCAAATATTGGAATAAATTGCCAAGGGAGGTGGTGGAATCTCCCTCTCTGGAGATATTTAAGAACAGGTTAGATAGACATCTGTCAGGGATGGTGTAGACGGAGCTTGGTCCTGCCTTGAGGGCGGGGGCTGGACTTGATGACCTCTTGAGGTCCCTTCCAGTCCTATTATTCTATGATTCAATTAAATTTTGGAAGTGGCCATGGGCTGCCCCGGAACGGGTGGGGCATTGGGCGGAAGGGGCAGGGTTGGGAGCTAGCCTATCCCAAGCTGTGCTTGGCCTGGGATTCCTGCCCCTAAGTTTCAGCCAATGGAAATTGAGGAAGCTGGAACAGATGGGCTGGTGCTGAGAGCTAGCCTCCTCCCAGAGTTGTCTGCAGTGAAGGCTTGGAATTAAAGACACACTAAAGGGCTCGCAGCCCCTGGCCCTGCTGCTAATCCGTTGCCTGGCAGCCGTGAGCCTGGAGCCCTTTCAATTGCTGCTATTTAAAAGGTTCCTGGCTCACGGCTCCAAGTGGCTCCGAGGCAACACATTAGTGGCGGGGTCAGGAGCTGCAAACCCTTTAAATAGTAGCAGTTTAAAGGGTTCACACCATCTGGGCCGCTGCTACCGGAAGCTACGGGCCCTTTAAATAGAACCAATCAAAAAGGCTCACAGCTTCCGGCCCTACCACTAACAAGTTGCCTGAGAGGTGCCAGGGAAGTGTGAGCCCTTTCAAATCCTGTGATTTAAATGGCTTGCACCTTCAGGGCGGCTGCCAGGCAACATGGTAGCAGCCACTCAGCAAGTGCAAGCCCTTTACATAGCAGGAGTTGAAAGGGCTCACGCCTCCCTGGTGGGTCCCAGGCAGCGCTTCAGCGGTAGAGCCAGAAACTGTCTCCGGCCAGATCAAAGTGCTAGGTGGGCTGGATTTGGCCCACTGACAGCATCTTGCCCAGCCCTGATCTAACTGAATGGGAAGTCCTTGCTAAATTTGATCTAGATACATGTGCACTGGTAACAGGAACTGTTGTAAGAATCTAAGAACTGTTTTAGTTTGCTGCTTGGCTTAAATTTTTATGTCTGTGTATGTTATATCCCTTTCTTCCCTATTGTAAATGGCAAGGTTTTAAACTGTGGATTTTAATAGTTTTAAAATTCAGTTATATTTGGAAAAGTGACTGTAAAAATGGCACTATGGAATTCTATGTTTATTATCCCTGAGTGGATCTATATCAAGTTTCTTGATGCAGAAGTAAAAAGGATGTTGACAATTGGAAAAAAAATACCGCAGTCTTCTCCTGGGATCTGGAAGCTAAGCTGTGTTCTTTCAGTCTCACATCAACATTGGTAAAAAATACAGTATTCTGCAAATAAAACTTACCATATTTAAGCATTCTGTTGGAGATACATGAACCAGAGTGGAATCCAGGTCACATTCTCAAGCTGTGTGTGTACAGTGCCCTGCAGCATGGACTTTTGGGGGATCACCTGCAGAGTGCATCAAAGGGTGGCATGCAAACTGCCCCACATGACTGCTACTGGTACAAACTAAAAGGTACCTATTTTGCATTAACATCTTGTTTTGAAAGCACTACATTACTGTGAAGCAGACATATTTTAGTTTGCGCCAGCAGCATCCACACAGGGGAGTTAACGTGTCATGCTTTGGTGAACTCTGCAGTTGACAGCCCTGTAGTGTACACTGTGTTGCTCTGTAGACACTCCCTTTCATGATTCGGCACTGTAGCGTTATAAGGAATAAAAAGTGGTAATGGTTCACTTTTATCAGAAATGTAAGTCATTTGTGGTCTGAATATAGAAACTTATCAGATCTGATGAGTGAGTCATCCTGACGGTTACATATTTCAGGCCTGCCCATTCCCCTGAATATATGGGTCATACATTAATAAAGCTGCACCTCTAGACTGAGCATTTTTGCGGGTGGTTGAAAGTTATGGACTCTTATTGATACCTGTACTTCAACTGCACTCCAGCTGCACATAAACTGCTTTTATGTCCCCTGGTGACTGCCTTGTTGCTATGGGGGTGAAATCAGAGCTGTCCAACCTAGGAAATTTGTTTCAATATATGAAACGAAGATATGGATGATGTTGTTGAGTAATAAAATAGTAAAGTCTAGCTATGAGGTAAATACAAATATAGCACACAGTGTAATACGATTTTCTACTCTATCAGCTAACAAAATGCAAAAACCCTCCACTCTTAAACTTTGCTCAGTCACACTAAAAATACATGTTATGCCATGCCATTTTATGCATGGCTACTATGTATTTTCTGTTGATCTGTTAAGGTGTTCTACTTAATTTTATATAACAAACAAGGCTTGGATTATTATTTAGAAAGTCAGAACCTAAAATTGTACTTATCTAACCCATTTAGCATTTTCATTCATCTGAAGTAATTATTTACAATGAAATCTTTGCTTCGGTTCCTTTGTGAATGAAATTTAATGTTTTAGTTTAAAAAAAAATGTTCAATTTTTCTCTCATGTTGCATAAGAATCAAGAGATGGTTTTTGCAAGTGGCCAAGTTCTGAAAAATCAGCCATACTTAGTATCGGTGAGTTTAAAAGTACTGGCTACCTAAATCTTACTGGTGAAAGAAATAATTACTTGCCAAATGATTTCTCAGTTGATTACATATAGATCTTTTGAAAAATGATTATTCTGCGGCTCTCTAGTCTAAACAGTCAATCTTTATTAACATATTTCTGTTTACACTATGCTTATTTTAAAACTGCAGTATGTGTGAATTATAATCCTACTACAAAAGCAAAACAAAAAGTTAAAAATGAAGAGGGCTATATAGCCTACATTTTTTTGCACTACCACTTTTTAAATACACAAGAAGTGTGATAGGGGCCAGTACTTGCTAATTTCATTACTATTACAAGATCTTGTGTGTCTTCCTAAGAGATCTCATAATAGGTGGCTGTACTCCAAACTGCATTATTTCCACTGGAAATACAGTAGAACCTCTAAGTTACAAACCCCTCCGGAATGCAAGTTGTTCATAACTCTGAACAAAACATGATAGTTCTTTTAAAAGTTTGCAGCTGAACAATGACTTAATAGAATGTCAGAACTTTTTTATGCTCCTATTAAGTATCTTAATTTAAACATAACAAGCACAGAAACAGTATCCTTACTCTGTCAAATATTTTTTAAACTTTCCAGGTTTTTTAAATAGTTTGTTTAATGAAGTATTGTACAGCATTTGCTTTTTTTATTCTCCTGTTTTCTAATTGTGCACTTCTGGTTCAAAGTGAGGTGTATGGTTGACTGGTCATTTCACAATGCTGGTGTCTGTAACTCTGAGGTTCTGGTGTAGTACATCATAACTCTGATATCTACATTTGTTTTTATATAGCTAGCATTTAGACTTTTTAATTAGTACCAAATAAACTAAATATTGTTAAGGGAAAAATGTTCTTTTAAGTCCATCAGTCTGATGCAATAAGATCTTCCTATGTACATATAGTAAATAACATTAGTAAATAACATTTGCTGATTAAACACAAGATATATTAAAATTCATCAGGTTCTAGTTAATCTTTTGGAAGTTTGAAAAGAAGTACATTTTACTTTTATGTTGGCTGTTCAAATACATGTATAAGAACAGAGATATTTTAAATTGTAGAGTACAGGCTTACTAAGAAAATGGGATAAACAAGTATTTTCTTCAGCAGATTTAGTCTAGAATACTAAAGATATGTTAAACTTATTCAACCAAATTCATTCACTAATTATTTGAAGGCACTAGATTAATATAAATTAGTGAATTACATATTTCCTGAGTTTAATTTGGTCTGTATTTACATCCTGAATGGTGCTCAACCTTAAAATATATATAATATTGTTAATATTTGTCATAGATTAATGTAGAAAGCCACGTAGTTTTATTAATGTAGTTTAGCCACGTATATTTCTTTGTATAGATTGTTGTGAAATAGAGCAGAGCTGGTACCTGCAACAATGTTCTCTCTCTCCCAATTAATTTATTTTTGTAGGTGAATGATTTTTCTCTTCACTCTAAATTTGGATTTTTTTTTTTATTTTGTAGTGGGAAATTATTTGCCATAAACTTTTAATCATAAGTCCCAAATTGAATCTGCTGTTTCTTATACTCAATCTTGGCTCAGTATTTAAAATTTGCATAATTTCAATAATGCAATTGAATAATGGCACGATGATGCATGATTTGATTAATAACATTTTTTGTAGTGTTCTGATCTTATTTATTTTATAATGTATGCACACAAACACACAATTTATATTCTTGGTCCCTTTCTGCACAAAATATTAATTTTATTCCCTCCCCATTTATCAGCATTCATACTTCATTACCCCTGATGTAACTGGATTGCCAACAATCCCAGAAAGTGTAAGTATTGTTTTAAAAAATATATATATTTCTTTATTGTTTTAAAAAAAATCTAAGTCATGATGTTAATCTTGTTCAATGGATGAGCTTGAATTAAATTTTTACCCAAGTCTGGGACTACAAAGTTAGGTCCATATATTGCTTTCTACAGGAGATCTCATACTGGTGTCAAAAGCAGGATTTTACAAAGAATGAGTGGAGAATACAGTTTTTTGATTAATTACAAAATCGTTAGTTATTGAAAGAATATCAGCAATATTGAGTGGTAAAAAATTATACAAGATATGTTTATGACTACCACTATTTCTGTACGTTGTTTGATCATTTGATTATTCAGGTACCCAATTTGTTTGTTCACTTCGGATAATACTGTATACAAATCTTCTCTGCAACTTATTTGAATATCTGCCCACCCATTGCATAATTAAGTGCTAGAATTAAAATCCCATTGAGAAGAATGGAAGCAATTTATTTATCTGATTGCTGTCGTTATCAAACTGCCTAAGAAGATTTGAATTCTATAGAATTGAGATATGCGATAGACAGCAGATAAATACATTAAGCAAGCAGGCTGTAAATGTAGTGTCTGTGATCCATAGGTGTGTGTACCTGACTGCTTGTTTAATAGTTAACCAATGAAAGTGTAGTTTATTTAAATAACCCACCTTCTTTAAATCTTGTATTTAAATGTAGGATAAAGGGCATGTATGGTATAGCCAGCTATTTGCTACAGTTTCACACACCCAGAAAATTAAATCCCCATGGTAACTTGAAGAAATTATGATGCCCATAGTAAATATTGATGCACTAAAGTTTTTCAGATCTGTGTCAGTGTGAATAAATGCTGTGGTGGCTGTGCAAGGGATGCATTTGATTAATAGTTCATAGAAAGGAAAGGAAATGAGAGATGCCTTTCTCTTCTAGCTCTTTCCTTCTCATTTCATTTGTAAGTGTCCCATCCTTTCAGTCTGAGAATAAATAATAAGATGCTGTGATTTTACATGGAAAATAAACAGATGGGGCAAATGTAAAGTACACACCTTGTAAGTGTGGTATATTGTCCTATTCTTATTCTGAGGGTCGCCTTTTTTTTTCTCTACTCAATATCATCTATTCAGAAGAAGTGGGTTTTGCCCATGAAAGCTTATGATACTATACATATATTTTTGTTAGTCTCTAATGTGCCATCGGACTGCTTCTTTAAAAAATTGTTTTTAAGGTTACAGACTATGTCCCATGTAATGTCACTTTGACCATGTACAGAGAGAGAGTTTCTTTCTGTGATTTCCTCTACTACCTTAGCAGAGACCCAACTGGTTTTTAGCTCAAGCTGTAGAGCAGGGCTACTCAACATGCCGCTCGTGGGCTACATGTGGCCCGCAGCCTATTGGTTTGCGGCCCGTGGTGCAGTTTGCGTTTACATGAGGCCCGTGGGTGGGATCCTTTGAGCAAGGCCTCCACTGGGAACATGCTCCACAATGGCGAGGCGTCTCCCAAGTGGGGTGAGTAAAGACATAAGTGGACAGGCTGGCTGGAACAGAGGGCAGGGTGTCGGCTTTTCTAGCCCCCAGGGAGGAGGTGCTGGGAGCGCCGAGGCATTGTGGGAAGTGCTGGCTGATTAGCCCTGTGGGCAGAGCCAGAGAGGTGCTGACCGGCTCACACTGGCCACGTTTGGGTCTGGTGCCGCAGCTTAAGGCTTGATCTTTGTATTCATGCCTGTCAGAGTGAAAGCATATATTTGCATATCTATTTGCATGTGTATGCAATCACACTTAAGTTGTGGCCATTGGGAAACGTGAGATAGATATCAGGAAGAAATTCTCATTGCACTTTGAATCCCCTGGCTGGGGACTGATGGCTGCTTTCCTGTTCAGTTCAGGACATACAAAATTAAGATTCCTCAGACCTTGCCCTGTAATTAGTGAATTGTGGGCACAGACCCTGGGCCACACTAGCCTTAAAGGTTGGAGAAGCCTAACTGACCATTGTTAGCCTCTGTTGATTTCCTTGTCTTCACAAACCATAGCATACCCTAAACTATGGAACTCAGCCCATTGTGGGGTGCATAAGGATGTTAAATTGTGGTTAATTTACTAGTCAAATAGTTGATGGAATTTCCATCAACTACTTGACCAGTTGATAGGCATTTCTGTATTCCTCCTCTGAAATGTACAAGAGCTCCCACTGGGGTTCTTGTACATTTTAAAGGAGGAGTGTGGAACATGTGTGCAGCCTGGGGCCAGCGGGAAGTCATGCTGACTCCGGGCTGCACGCAGGCATGCCAGCTTTGAAATGTACAAGAGTCCCCAGCAGGGGCTCTTGTGCATTTCAAAGTGGAAGCATACTCATGGAGCCCAGGGTCAGCGGAGGACTCAGAGTCCCCCGCTTACTCCGGGCTCCATGTTGTGCTACCAATTTGAAATGCCACATGGAGCCTAGGGTTAGCTGGGGACTCTCCAGCTGATCCCGGGCTCCACGCGGCATTTCAGCAGAACCTGAGGTCAGCTGGGGACTTCACAGCTGATCCCGGGTTCCGCAGAAATGCTGCTTCCGCGGTTGTGAGGTGCTGTCCTCTGAAGTACCCTATCCCGCCCCCTCCCTTTTCTGCCTCTATCTGATAGAGGCAGCAAAGTGGGAGGGTGGGGGGAGGAAGAATTGACTAGTCGACTGACTTTCCCATAAGCATTTGCTTATGGGATAGTCAACTAGTCTTTAACGTCCTTAGTGCATGATTGCCCTGTACAGGTACCACCAATGCCCAGCTGTCAGGTTGAAATGTAGATGGCTGTCTAGTCAGATCCATTTTACCATTTCACATTAATAAAAATACTAGTGCAGGTTTGACCCTCTGGTCTGGCACCCTCAAGACATGACCAGCCCTGAACGATTGAATGTGCCAGACCAAGGAAGATCCCCTGCCACAGGTCCCCAAACCTGCCACCCCTGTCCACCACAGGTTCCACTTCTGCCTTATCTGGCCATCCTGCCTAAGGCCTGGCCAGTGTGCTGGCCCCACTACCACTGCCCAGGTGGGCTGCCTGTCGCTGGCCCTGGCCCTCTTCTCCTGGCCCCAGCATCTGATGGGCTGCCACCAGCCCTCTTGCCACTGGGCTTTCAGCAAGGGGCTCTCTGGTCCAGGAACATTTGTGGTCCTGCCATACCACATAGGTTGCCGGACCACAGAGTCCCAGTTTTGGCAGGTGTAAACTGTATCTGAAAGCCCGTGCTACTGCATGGGTGTAATTGATAAAATCATGCCTATAAAAGCTGAAAACAACTGATAACTTAAGAAATTTGACAGTGAGAGGCTACAAATCCCAGGTGGTGGTGGTGGTGTGTATGGTTGTGTTGATTTGCGTTTCATGTGCGGGGAGAGATGTGCTGGATATTTAAGATGTGTGCGGTGGCAGATAAGTGTGTACTGTGGTGAGGGGTTATGTGTATTTGTAGTCGTATGTGCTGGTTTTGTTGTTATGTGGGTGGTTCTGCAGAGCAATGGTAGGTGGGCCAAATAATCCACCATCTGTGTAGTCTCCTTCATAGAATTAATTATATTGTTATATGCATATTAGTTATAAAGTTAGGTTAATGATTGGATGAATTACTACTGAAATTGTAATGGTCTAGGACTCTTGCCTTACTGTAGCTGGATACCACATAGATCTAATTTGTGAGGCCAAAATGTCTGAGCTCTTAAAAATTCAAAAGTAGCAGATTGAGAATCCCAGTACTGACTCAACCTAGTGAGATCCTGAACAAGAAGTGCCCTCAGTAATACTTGTAGCTGTTTCCAGCACTTCACACTGATTCAATATACATTTAAGACTTCAGAAAGACTTATCAAGCGACATACTTGGAATCTTATTATACCGATTAAATGTCTTGGATGTATATAAATGAGGGGGAATTTACTAGTGAGACAAATTGGGTGAGGTTATAACTTTTGCTGGACCGGCTTTTGTTGGTGAGAGAGACATGCTTATAAATGCTGATCCAATAAAAAATATTTTCTTCCCCACCTTGTATGTCTAATATCCTGGCTACAACAATATGGCATACAATGAGGAATTCACTAGGGTAGTATTCAATCTTTGTGAATGCTTTTGTATGTATTTTACAAAGCAATGCACTTTTAAAAATTGTAATGTATATTCACCTACAGCCCAGGATACACTCATACTAAAGCCCCAAAATATAAATAAAAATGAATAGTTGTTTGAAACAGAACTAGCAGATATTTGTTCTAGAGTTTCCATTTTAGATTTGTACAGAGTTCTCCTACACCCAAAAAGAAAAATAAATGCACAAAATAAAAAGAGAATCTTAAAAGTTAATTTTATTTTGTGTTTAAAACGGCACACGTGTCTAGCAGGATTGATTTTTCATTTATATTGTGAGAAATTTCTATAAATAATGTTCACAATATTCTATTCAATTGCCATTGTGTTAACATTTCTTTTTTTATTTATTTAAACAGAGAAACCTTACTGAATATTTTGTTGCTGTAGATGTAAACAATATGCTGCAACTTTATGCCAGTATGTTGCATGAAAGACGAATCATCATTACCTCTAGCAAACTAAGCACTGTAAGTACTTCACACGTCTCCTTTTAAGTAGAATATATTGAGCATTTCATAAAAAGACCTACAGACCTCTGCAGATTTAGATATGTTCCATGTGTACTTGTAAGATAATATCTACATACTTTTTTGATATATGGTTTTAATCTGGCTCTTGAAGTACAACAGTTTGATTTATATAAGACCTACTGAGATACATTGTCAGGTTAATTATTTTTTCTTATCAGGAGATGAGAGTTCTTTAACTCTCTAGTGTTCATTTCTTTGCTTGCTACCCTACAAAGCATTCTTAAGGGCTATTATAAGATCTTTATTATTCACTTCTGGCTTATTCCATTGGAGCTACTTGAAGGAAATCAAGGAGCCATGATAATAGCTGCTATCCTAACCTGGTAATAGGCAGATTCATCTTTGTAGCACTGTAGCGGTTTGGGATGTATACTGTAATAGCTCTGATTTGCAACAGCTCTTATAGCTGATAATAATTTGCAACTCAAAATAGTATTTTAATTACAAGTTTTAGGGTACTGCCCACACTGAAATCTTTTTCTTTGTCAGTATAGACTAGAGAAATGAATGAATATCTGTTCGGTTACAAAAACATACCTAAATATTCTTTTGTTTCAAACTTCAGAGTAAAGGTTGAGGCTTTGTAATTTTCTTATAGTTTGATGTATGCTCAAGAGGTTAACTCAGGTTGCATGTGGCTGTCATTTTACAAACCAATTTGCTTCATAGGTATATTAGTTATTTAGTACCTTGAATCTTTTGTTAAAATTCAATCGCAGAAAATCCTTTTATTTCACTTACGAGGTGCTGCAATAAAGCCTTTTGTCTGACACATTTCCATAGTAGTAATTCAACATTACTAGTTTTATAAAAGAGTAAGTGAACTGTTATTTTGGTCAGGTGCAACATTTAGATGCAGTTTTATAAACACAATTCAGAACAACTTTTTGGAGGTTTATAGATGAAAGCTAATGCATCACTATTTTGATTCTAAAAACAAATTTCTGTGTTATATAATGTTTTTGAGAGCTCAGAAAATATATCGTATATAGAGAGTAATTTAAATTCCATTGAGCCAAAAAGGAAATTTTGTGGGGTGGGGAAAGTTGTGTTGCCAAAGGGTGCTCGTAAGTAGGAGTAGTTCTTACAATTAAAAAAGAAAAAGAAAACATCACAAGTTCCCAAATATACAACTTGTGTAGGCTGCTGTTCCATATAGAATCCCAATGTGACTTTAGTAGGTCTTCATGCAAGAACAGCAGTTTGCTTACAGGCAACACGCTGCAGGAGCAGCGCCAAGCTAAATAACCCATTAAAATTGATATTGAATGAATGATGTGTAGTTTTTAGAAAGCAGTTGATAATGTAAGTATAGTAAGCTTATAAAAAAAATTCTTCTGTTCAAATCCCAATGCCTTTGACTTTTAAAAGCTACATATTTTCCTTTAAATGCATAATAGGCTAGAATCACCCATTTTAGACATACAGTCCAATATTTATTTGTATTTATCTAAAATGCATCCATTGAGAGAATGGCTGTTTTTACAAAACTTTTCAATAAAAGAGAAATAGTAAACTGTTTGAACTGATGTCCAAACACAAAACTACTCCTAGCCTTCCCAAACCCAAACCAAGATTTCATATAATCATCTTTCCATCACTTTACCTATCCCACCTCCCTGGAAAACTGTAGGACAACATGTAAGCATCTCACAGTGAACAACAAATTTGAACCTGGTCAAATCATTAAGGGAGGAGAATTCTAAAATGGTGGTTCCTTCTCAGAAAACATCCTCACCCTCTAGCTGTCCAAACTCTGACCTATGTTCTGAAGTCCAGAGGAGTCAGGCAATAGGCAGAATTAAAGATATCTTTGTAATTTACCAATTCAGCTGCAAGCTTGGTTGCTAAGACCTATAATAGACATAAAGGAGCCCTAATAGCCCCAGTGCTGTTATAGGAGAAGAGATGTGTAGGAGTCACAGTGGTGTTCCATATGCCCCACAAGAAACCTATATTAGTCAATTAAGCCAAGTTTAAGTTTACTTTATACTGGAACGCTTAATGAGATGTAGACTCTGACCTGTTTTCACTCTAGCTCCCTCCCATTTAAGACCAAGGCTATTGATCTCACAAGACCCTGTGATGTGGGAATGCCTTCGTGCCAGCTGGCAAGAGGAACAGAGGGGGCATATAGGGGTTACAGGAACCCCCAGAATCTGATATTTATAGTCTAGTTCATGTAAGGATGTCATGTAAGATCTCAAATAAAATCCAGTGCCACATGTTATACAGGGAATTGTGTGTAAATTGCACAGAAAATATGTTATTAACTTCTGTGTCTAGGACAGGAGTGGGCAATAATTTTTGATCGGGGGCCACTTCAGAAATTTTTGAAGTGGACCCTGGCCACCCCGGAAGGGCCGGGGCCTTAACACAACTGTGCTTCCCCTCCCACAGACCCTGATTGGTTTGAGAGTGGGGGAGTGTGTGAAGTCTTTGCCCCTGCCATCTCTCTCCCCCTCCCCACCCTACCCTCCAGAGAACTACCAGATATTCTGAACAGTTGGCGGTTCCGTCCAGGTGCCCATACTCCTGAAAGTGGGAGGATACTTGGCACACTCCACTCTACCCCCAGCCAATCAGAGGTTGGGAGGAGCATGCAAAGGCTCCCTGTCCTGCCCCCATCCTGCAAGGAGCATGCGGCACTTAGAAGCACCGCGACCCTTGCAGGGTGGAAGGAGAGTTTGCATACTCTCCCATCCCCAGGTAAATCAGAACCTGGGAGAGGGGGAAGTGTGCAAAGTCTCCTCTCACCCTGCCCCCTTTCTGCAAGGAACACACAGCTCTTAGAAGCACCACACGCGCCCTACAGGAGAGGATCAGGGTGGGAGGAGACTTCATGTGCTCCCCTCCACCCCCAAACCCTGATTGGCCTGAGAGTAGGGGAGCGCAAAGTCTCTTGCTCTCTGTCCTCGGGGCGTAGAGTCAAATCAGCAGGGTTGACTAAGCACTGCACGCTCCCTGTTCACTAGGCTCTGTTTGGCCTGGGGATGGGGGAGCGACAGGGCCTCTACAGGCCAAATCAAACCTCTTGGTGGGCCGAATCCAGCCCATGGAGGCTCTTTTGCCCACCCCTGATCTAGGAACTGGTCAGCAGCAAAGGTGAGAAATTGGTTTTCTGTCAAACAAGATTTTTTTCATCTATCTTTTTATATGTTAATTAAACATGGACTTGTTCACAATTGGTCACTGATCACCAGTCTGAACTCAGTGCAAATGAAGGATTGTGAGCATTTCAGAAAGAAACTAGTTGAGGGGGAGAGAATCTTATCTTGAGGTGCACTTCAAAGATTTGCTATATATTTGGTGAACAAGGAAAACATCCATGTCGTCCTTAACTGAGAAAGTAAATGTGCAGTGAGTTTGCTTCATGACAAAGGGGTCTCAGCTAGGTTTGAAAACCCTGTAGAGCAGTGTTTCTGAAAGCGTTCCATGGAATCACTTCCAGTAACACATTAACTGGCTGCCCCAGTTTGTTTATTTACCAGCGCTGCGGCCATGGAACCTCGCGGCTCCTTTTGGCTCTGTTTCATCCTTTGCAGCCAAGGGGAGCCATGGGAAGTGGTGGACCAGCCCACACTGCTTCCTGCTGCTCCCTTTGGCGGCAAAGGACAAAACAGAGCCAATGGGAACCGTGAGGCTCCGTGGCTGCGGCGCTAGTAAATAAACAAACTGGGGCAACCAGTTAATGTGTCTCTGGGAGTGATTCCACGGAACACTTTCAGAAACACTACTGTAGAGAACTTTGCTGAGATAAACTTTTTAGACTGGAGATTAACCTGTTAGTTTGAATTTATTCTCTAGAAAATAGGTTGTGATTTTGTTTTATATATAAGCATTTGTTTCTCAGTCTTACTTTCTATCATTTGTATTTCTGTTTTTTGATAATTTATTTTTGTTTTTACTATAAATGTATCTAAATTCTGTGGTACTAATCAAAGTGATGATTCTCAGCTGAATCTTGTAAGCTGGTGTGTAGTGATCCTTTGTGATCTGCAAGCCTGGTAATTTTGTAAATGTCCAGTGGATGAGAGGCTGTAAAAAATGCAGGAAAATGCTCCGAGGCCGGAAGTGTTGGTGTGTGCCAGTTGCTACTTATTCGGGGGAACAAGGCCTATGGGGGCCTGGAAGGGCCAGGCATCTGTATAATGAAGTATTTGAAGTTTATGATTAGTTGTAAGATGTAGCCCCATAAAAAGTGCATTGCAATAATCCACTCATGAAATGACATTCTGTGGTGGAATCCTTACTAGAAATAACATGTTGCAATCTCTTGAAAAGGTAGTCTTCTCCAGATAGCAACCATGGCTATCACAAAACAGTTGAAGATACAATAAAATCAGCAAGTTTTCAATCCAAATTACAGGTTGCAGACAAATTTCCATGAATAAGGGAGCTACCATCACTTCCTCAGTTTCTCTGGGTTATTTTTCCCAACCAATGAGTCTTAACTGGATTATGGTTTAGTCAGCTAGCCCATTTCCAAGGCACAGTACTGGCAAAGGCAGTGTTTGTTGTTGACAAAAGTAAGTCTCAGGTCCGACACTTGGTTCTCAAAGTACAAAGGACGCTACACAGGTATCTGTCAAACACAAGTAGTTTACTTCCTGACAGCTAACAGCTGCACCCCTTAACTAGAAGGGCAACATAACAAAGAAGCGGCATATCTTACGTCCCTTCCTGCTAGCCGGGGATCCCGAGTCAGCTACGGACGAAGTGGGAGGTTGTCTCAGCTTCCGAGGCACCGGTACCCAAAGCCCATCAGTGTGGTCCAAATTGCTGTGTTCTGGTGCAGCGTTAGATTCTGTGTCTCTACCTTGTTTGTGGCAGTTTGGAAATTTCTGGGGGTTACTCATTGATCATTACAGTGTGGCTCAGCTGTACTGCTTGTCCTTTGATTTTGTTTACATGATCAGTACATTTAGGTAAACAAGATTGTTATGTTCCCGCCCTTATCTATAATTCTTTCTTGCTACAATGGCGTATGTTCCTAGAGGCTTGCTTCTCGCTCATCAGTAGCAGGGAAAGGGGGAAGGAAAAGAAAAGGGGGGAGAATGCAGGCCTCACCACCCCTAAACTTGCACGTACAAAGTTCTTCTGAAATTAACCCCTACAGTGTTCCATCTACATTTTCTTTGTACTGAGTGGGCTAACTCCAGTGTTATATTTTTGTCCTTGTGCAATATTACCATTAATTAATAAAGACAAAAAAAAAAAAAGAGAGAGAGAGACAGAGAAGAATCCCTCACAGAACAGTATGAGAGCAGCCAAAATGGATTGCAATTGCTTTTTAGAAAGATTACGTTCTGTTGTATAAATGAGTATTCCAGGACTGCTTAAAGTATGGATTATGTAAATATGTAGTTAAGGACTTTAAAAATGCATAATATGGACAATTCTTATTACAATAGGATGTCTTGTGTATGTATCTGTAGGGAGTTTTAAAGACATGTATTGTTGCATGATAGTGTGCCAGTAGTTGAACATTTAGTTGGAATGCTTAAGACCTTCTTCTACATCTAGTAGAGATGACACCCATGATTAAATCATGAGAAGTTGCTAACAATAAGTTTGTTTAGGATTCTTAAAATTACATAATTAAATTCAAGGTAATGGATGAAATTAAAAGTACCATACACTCTGGATAACTGTGCTCACAAACAAAACAGATTTTTACCATGTCTATGCAATCATTCAGAATGCAAAAAGAAAAAAGGTCACTTAATTAGTTATTTGAAAATTGGCTTCTGTAATGGTTACTCAAGGTGTTTTAGAAGCATCCATGTCATGTTCAGGTGCATCTCCCCTTGAGGAAGCCATTCCATCATCCTAGGAACCTCTGTGTCCCCCATTCCTTATCCTTACTGTGTTGAGATGTGCTGCACTGCCAAGAGAAAGGGGGGAAAAAGCCCATCTGCTACCTACGTCAAATTTCTGCATGTATTACTCATTGGAAGTACCTGTTTTGGAAAAAGAAAAAAAAAAAGTACTGTCCCTTGCTGTCCTGGGATTTTCCTCTCTATCACTCTCCGGCAGCACAGCTCCCTCTTTCTTAATCGTGACTCATATCCCATCCTGATTTTGCCTGTCTGCCTCCATCCTCTGCTTTCACCTCTTTGACTCCGTGTATGTACAGTTTGACTTCCTGACATATGTTCAAGTCATCCCACCTTTCAAATTTACACACTCTGCACTCTGGTAGCCCCAATTAATAGCAGGGAGTCAATTTTAATTCTAAGTGAGGGCAGAGTCAGGGCCTTGGCTTTAATGATGTATGCTCAGATTGCCCAACCAGGATCAGTAAGAGCAAAGTAGCAAATCAGACCAGGGAGCAGTTTGTGCCACTACAATGTTGGGAAAAGAGATTGTAAACTGGTCAACCACTGTACGAGTGAGGGCTAACAAAATAGAGAAATAGAGTTTAGTGTCACTGACATAAGAGTTCATTACATATTGCCTCCCAGTCTCCCATAACAATCTTTCTTTCAAAGTGAACAGGAATGGTGGTAGAATTACTTATTACTGTACTGTGATGTCTCTCTCTGTCTGTCTCTGTGTATTCAATATTTCAGAATGATTGTTTGCTTTTTGGTGTGATTAATGCATTTCTTCATTAAAGTGATTGCCTGCTAGATTTAATTATGCATGTGTCTTAATAAAAACATTGCACATAAACAGTCCCTATTTGAGTGACATGTATGCTAGATTTAGTTCTCTTTGCTATTGCATGTATAAAATAGCATTTTGTTGACTGTACTGAAAAGGCATCCTTTTGATATTCTTAAAATTAAAGTTTGATTCTTAAGCATATTTGTCTTTCAGAGATAGTGATATCAAATGCATTTTACTGTTAAAGGAGTTGTCCTTTATTTCAACTTCATACCAACTTTTTATGACAGTTCATGAAGACTGGGTCATGATATCACTTCCAAGTTATCAGCTCTGTTTCGGTTCACTATCTCAGGGCAGTAGGATTGATAACAAAGACATAATTCAAGGATTCTCTCAATCTCTCCTTACCCTTCTTTTGTGGGGGATGCAAAATTTCTGGAATATATCTGGAAAAATTCTTTTAAATCTAGCACTTCTCTGCTATAAATTTGATGTGTTAGTTGTATTCAAGATAAAGGATTGGCCCTAGCACGAAAGCAGGAGAAAAATACAATACTATATTTAAAAATGGTTTGCTTTGAAGGTGGGGAGGATGTACAAGAGAAGGTTAAATCATGAAGTTTTTAGTTTGTCTTTTTAATTGGCAATTGGGCCATTTACATTTTTACTCCTTTTTTGTTCAAATAGGTTTAATTTAGTGAGTCACTTGCATTTCATTCCCAACAAAAGCAGGCTTTTGTTTTGTATGCCTCTTTTGATGATTGCAACTCTGTTTACTCTTCTGAATGTTTCTGTAAATTGATTTGCTAAGATTAGTTTCCTAATTTTTAAAAAACTCCCTTGCTTGAATTTTAATAGAAATCTGCATGGGGAGTACAAAATGGTGTAGATGGAAATTTCCCTGCACTCAATTCTGTTGCAATTCATGGTTATTATTTGACTTAACTGTTGACTCCTTCACTAGTTAACAGTTTTCCGACTCCCTTTAAGAATATAGTTGTCATCAATCTTGCAGCTTGCTTGGGGCTTAATGTTAGAGTAGGCTAGATTCGCCTCGCCTAAGGGTTCTGTAAGATCTGTTTTTGTAGCTAAAACTATAATTTTTAGTTTTTGAACTGGAAACTATAAAAGAAAAGCAAATTACATTCAGAATGAGTGACTGAAAAGTGTGGTATATATTCACAGAGGTGATTTTTGTTGTTTCACTTTTATGACTAAGGAGGACTGGTCTTAGACTTCATGTTAAAATATTGAATATTTTAACGTATTAGTATTTTAGCTTCCATTGCTGTATTTGTATGAATTGTTTTATTAATGACATGGGAATATACTAGTTTTAATGCAATGACTGAATAAAAAATAAACTACATAAATTATTAAGCTAGCTTACTGGAAAGCTTTCTAGTAAGGCTGAACTAGAACATTGATTTTATGTATGCTGTAGGCAGACCCTAGATGGTTAGGCCCCAAGTGAACCTGCTGTGGTAGTCTACCAGAACATCATACCATAGTCTCATGTATTCAAAGCAAAGGAATAAATCATGATTTTACAACAGTGCATCAGTTGACTTATTGCTGTTTTGTGACCAGAGGTAGGAAGGGTTGCTGTTTAAAGCCATGTCATTGGTTCTCAAGTCAGTCAGGCATGAAGGCTTGTCATATGCCTCTATAATTATACCTCACCAGACTTTCTCTAACTAGTCAGCTGGGGCTGTGCATTTTGTCTCAAACACCCGTCTGGCCAGCGTCTGACAGGAGCTTGCTCATCATGCTGTCAGTAATATGTTAACTAGAGTGTATCTTTTGCGGCCTGTAGTGGCAGGTGGAAAGGAAGCTTCACTTTAAAGCAGATGTCTAAATATTATGTCCATTTTGACCAGTATTTGTTTTAGGTAATACCAGCCTCATAAGTCTGTAAGTATTGTAGTTAAAGTTTTGACTTCACTTGTCTGTGAGCCCTTGCTGGAGAAGCTCACATATAAAAGAATGCACTAGCAGTACTTTCATTATGTTCATCATATATCCAACTTCTTTGGGGTAGATATTTTGATTATGCGCTCTTCCTTGTTTATATGCAAAGAGAGCAGCCTTACTAGGTCATGGATTACAATATAGTTAGTTGGATTGAATGGGGTCTTTTGAATCTCATTGAGACCATATGGATTAATTTTGCCCATTAAATTCTATTCTGCTCCCTTGCCTTGACAATGACTGTATCTATAATCATCCAGAGACTAGAAGAGAAGTTGACTCCTTTGAGGATGTGATGCATCTGACCAACTGCCAGGATGGCAAAACAAAGTGTGCCTACCTTAAATGCTAAGTGGATCATTGTTATGTTTCCTCAGCTGACCTTAATGTGAGATTCATGAGTTTGTTCCCAAATCTATGTGTCCCTCCGTGGTGGTCCACTGAGTCCAAAGCAAGTTCCCCATTAATTGTCTATTTTTGCCATTCCTTTAATAATAGCTCCTTGGTTTGAAGTCTAC
Organism: Pelodiscus sinensis; assembly: GCF_049634645.1. Classification (NCBI taxonomy): domain Eukaryota; kingdom Metazoa; phylum Chordata; order Testudines; family Trionychidae; genus Pelodiscus; species Pelodiscus sinensis. The sequence goes on from NC_134719.1 coordinate 46,296,946, forward strand.
AGATTCAGTTTTGGTCATGTTTAAATTATAACTGCTGAACAGTTCTGTGGAGCACACAGTCTAAGTCACTGAGAAGATGTATAGAATTCACTTTTATACTTCTCAGTTCTGGGTTGGCTGTTTGTAGTAATGTTCCTCACATGTAAACTGAAAGAACCAAAACTATACCTATATTTATACCTGGTAAATTGACCCTCTGCTTGATGAATTGCTACCCATCCATCTGATGGGCAGTGTAGATGTGCCCCAAGAGACTTGCCTAAGATGACACCAAAAGACCAGGGCGGAGCTGAAAATTGAACCTGTGGCTACGTCTAGACTACAAAGAAAAGTCAGAAAAAGATACATAAAATGTGAACCACAATTTGTGTATCTTTTTCCGCTTTTCTTTCGAAAGAGGCTTTTCTGAACTTTGGCATATATACACAGTGCCAAATCTTTGAAAACCTGCTCTTTCAAGCCATCCTTTCTTCCTCATAAAATGAGATTTACAGGGATGGCAAAAGAATTCGTCTGCTTTTCTGAAATTTTCTTTTCGGGAAAGCGGATGCATTCCTTGGACATGGCATTGCGTTTGTATCCTCGAGAAGCGCTGCAGTCTAGACGAAGCCTATGTCTCCTTAGTTTTAAGATGGTGTAATGGCCACTGGATTATCCTTCTCATCTTTTCAATACAACAGTACGATGAATGATGCTAAAGATGAAGTGGGAGGAGAGGGAGGGGAATCTATGAAACCTGTGATCAGGCTTTACACTGTTGTTAATTCTGGTTTTATCTGACTAGGTGAGAGTTACATAACTATGCTGTAATTTTTCTCTCCTTACCTGCCACCTGTTTAGAAACTTAAATAATAGTACTATTGTGCTCCACAGAAAAAGAGCTTGTATTTTTTTCAGGAAAAGGATTTATTCAAAGGTGGATTTATTTTAAAAAACCCATCATTTGCAGTTTAATACTAAGGCAAAAAGGAAGGTCTGTCAGGGACTCTTCTTATATAAATAAGTTCACTTTCCATGCAAGTTCACTTTCCATGTCCAGTAATTCGTGGCAATTCAGTAAAGATTGCCAAACAAGAGTGCCAGTAAGTGCCAAAGGATAATGGAAGTTTTTGTAGACCTGAAGTGAAGGCCATTAAAAACTCTTCACGTGTTGAGTCACAATGTAGCTGGGCCATATTTGAATGAGACACATAAAAGTGAAAATACTTAATATTCCATCATGAATCTCCTCAGCAATCAGGTAACTTTGGGGAAAAACAAGAAACAGTTGCTCAGTGGATCAGTGGCTGCATAAAAGTAGGAGATGTGATCATCAATACCAGTAGTATTTAGCTATCTGCTTTTTTTCTACCTAGCACAGCTCCTCATACATTCCTTTACTTGTCTTCCCCATATTCCAAGTTAAAAAGATGAATTACAACATAGGCAATGATGCTGTCTATTCTTGCTTGCAGTAAATAAGTCAACAAAGAGTGGGCAGTAGAGAGCATACCATGGATTTCCTCTATTTTTTGAGGAAGAATGAAAAGTGATTCCTAGGCACTCCCCTTTCACAGGGGAGAAGCATATGCAAAACCCTCTTGTTTATGTAAAAGGTGGGCTCTACCATCAGAGAGGGAAAGTGGTCGTGAGTGGGGAGACAAAGAAAGTAGTAAGAGAAGGGGGCAATGCGTGAGGAATTCTGTGTGTGGGAGAGAGATTGGGGAGTCTTGGAAAAATTAGGGAGAAATTTAGCAAGTAGAACAGCAGTTCCCAACCTTTTCCAGGTGGGGACCCATTTTAACAATCATATATATAGTAGCCCAATGTCTGTGAGTCTGTAACACTGAAATACTGGCTGTTTCCTCTGCGCTGTGCTGTTTCCTGAAATGCTGGCTGTTCCCTCTGGGCGGCCCGTGCTGCATGGGGTGAGCGGAGCCCAACCAGCCGTTTGCTCCCCTGCGGCAGCCCGGCTGAGTGGCGCAGAAGTCAACTGAGCACCATGGCGGGAGGCGAAGGGGGGTGGGGCGGTGACGTGTGGCGTGATAGCGGCACCAGGCCCCACCCCCGGCCATGAACGTCACCGCCCCACTCCTCTTCGCCTCCTGCCGTGGTGCTCAGCTGGCTTCTGTGCCACAGCCATGTGGGAGCAAGTGGCGCAAGCGACCGTTTGGGCTTCACGCTACCCATGCAGCACAGGGAGTGCGGAGCCCAAACAGCTGTTTGGGCTCTGCAGTCCCCCAAGTGAGAGGCAGGAGAGGGAGGAGAAGAGAAAGAGAGAGACCGAGAGAGAGGCAGGAGGCAGAAGAGAGCTAAGAGAGGGAGAGAGAGAGAGACGGAGCGAGAGACCGGAGGCTCTGGAGAGAAGACCGACATGGAGGAGAGACCTGAAAATCCCGTCTTATGACGGGCTAATTGGCTAGTTCAGGAAGACTTGGTGACCCAAGGCAATTCAAAAATGGGGGGAGAATGGAGAGCAGAGCCATCTGGGGAGACACTTGGCGACCCTTTTGAAATGTAATGGTGACCCATATATGGGTCCTGACCCATAGGTTGGGAAACCCTGAATTAGAGTATAAGTGAGCAAGAGGGGAATGAAGGAGAGCACATAGAGGTGGGAAGTGAATACAGGGGGACCGAAAGTGAATGCTAGAAAAGACAAAAGAGTGAGAAGAAAAAAGTGATAGGTGGAGTTAGCTTTGTAAAAATCAAAGGAGTACCAGAGCGAAATTGATTTAGTCTAAAACTTAAGTAGACACTCAATTTGAACTTGTTAAACTTGACTGATATGTTTCAATACACTTTTTTTCTAAAGTGCATCTTGTAAGATAGGTTCTAGCTTTTTTTGGAGGAGAAACCTTCTAAAAAATTTACAAAGCACTTATCTCTGCCTCCCCTTATGCCTACAAAATTCTTTATTGCAAGCCTCAGGGCAACTATGGCAAATAAGCTCAATTTCCTCTTTCCACCTCCTCCTTTCTGGGCACTCATCTGCCCACTGCATCTTCAATTTCATTTTCTGTTCAGCTGATGTTATTTTTCTGTGGCCTAGAAGGCAAGGCAAGATTTGTGTGAGCTCGCCTCCCTTCCAAGGTAGTATATAAGGCTGTGTCTAAACTACATTCCTTTTTTGAGAAAGGAATGTAAATTAGACACTTCAAAATTGCAAATGAAGCCGGGATTTAAATTTCCAGTGCTTCATTTGCATAATGGTGGCGGTGGCTTTTTCAAAAAAGGGGCTTTTCGAAAGAAAAATGGCTGTTTAGACAGGGATCATTCGAAAATAAAACCCTTTTTTGAACTATCCTGTGCTCCTGAAAAAAGGGTTTTATTTTTGAACGATACCCGTCTAAACATCTGTTTTACTTTCAAAAAGCCCCTTTTTTGAAAAAAAACCGTGGCCGCCATTATGGAAATGAAGCACAGGAAATTTAAATCCCGGCTTCATTTGCAGTTTCAAAGTGTCCAATTTACATCCCTTTTGCGAGAAAAGGGATGTAATTTAGATACAGCCTAAGAGTGATATCATTTACTGTCTTGCATCATGGAAGAAATAGCAACTCCCCATCAGCATCACAAAGAAACTGACTGTACAAAAAAAAAAAATATAAGGCACCACAGGTTAATTTTACTTACGCATGTTGTCTAACTAAACTCACTGTATTTAGCTTGCAGGGAATATGCAGCTAATAAGTTTTTATAAATTCCTATTTTTCATATTATCAGGATTGTAAATCTTGTCTTTCAGTTTTGTTTTCACTGGAAGTTGCAGAAAGTGCTTTGAACAAAGTATTTTGTACTACTTGAATGTTAATTGTCAGATAATAAATGGTTTGTCTAATATACAGTTATTGTTTTCATATAATTCACCTGAATTAGATGTATCTGCAAATAGCTTATCAAATAAATATATTGCAGAAATCTGTTTACAGAAAGCTTTCAACTCAAAATAACATTGTTTCAAAACGTTTTCAATATGTCTGCAGAAATTTAAAAATTCAGCTTAAAATGTTGTAGAATATTGCTTTTCTTGTTGACAAAGACTCCATACTAACTTAAACCTCTATCACTACTTTTAAATGAATTTGTTTACTAGAAGGGTGCATTTCCAAAAGGAAAATTCCTCTGGCTTCTCAAAAAGTTTAGCATGTGAGCTTGCATTGTTATGCATCATATATAGGCTAACTAACACTTACATGCTGTGGTGCTGGGTATTATGGTAAGAATCTAATTCAAAATAACATAAAATCAAAATACAGGTACAGATATTAAAATTTCAAGAGGATATTTTACAGACTGGTAGCACTTGGCTGGTTAATGTGTTTTAGAGACAAATCTGCTGTGTTTCAGCATGTGCTACTGCTGAGAACATACTAAATATGTGTTCCCTCTGGGCAAAGTCAGATGTTTAGGTTACAGTTTCCCCACAATTCCAGATAGAATATTGACTGTACTGTGTATAGGTCAGACAAACTTCTGAAAGTGTAGTCAAGTTTTGTTTAGTGGTTTGTTTTAAGGATATGTTCCTTTATGACCATATGATAACTCAGGCATTTCAGTATGGAATTGACAAATGACTTTTTAAAACCAGCTTATTTTATTGAATCATTCCAGAAAGGTAACACACCAGTAGGAATGGAAATATTTTCTAAATTATGTATTTCTCTTGCAGCTATAACCACCTTCCTAATAATAATAGTGATGCTATCTAACTTCTATGTAGTCTTTTCATCTCTAGGTATTAAAATATTTTACAGAGAATTTAAGTATAATTATCCTCATTTTACAAATGGGGAAACTGAGGCACAGAGGTGCACTGACTTGCCCGGTGCCAGAACTAGAATCCAGATCTCATGAGTCTTTCTACTGCTTTATTCACTAGATTGCAATGTCTCCTATATAGAGTTTGGACTAGTAAATTAGTTTAGGACCTGTTTAAATTGATTTCAAACATAATTCTTACATGATTTGGTTGCCAATTATAAATATGATTGAGAAACAAGATTCTAATACAATTTAATACCCTCCTCACTGGCTTGACCAAGGATATAAGTAAATAGTTTGAGACTTGTTTAAGCTGATTTTAAATAAAGTTCCAAATTCAGTTCCATGCCAAGTTATGATAGCAACTTAGAAGATGAGAAGATAAATAAAACAGCAGACCCTTGGTAATATACTGGTCCATCATGAGCTTTAAATGTTAAGTCCAAAATCTGTACCCAAGCAGGCAACCTGTGTAGAGTACAACTGTGGGCATTGTTCCCTGTAATTTGCAGGTTTGTGCAGCTACTCAGGAGAGAGTCAGATGCCACTCAGCTGATTAGGACAATGTCCAGGTGTGTTTCTACTGGCTGTGCACATTTGCACATGCCTTAGTGCACATAAAAATGTATTCCGTACATGGACGGAAAAGATTGGAGGGACCATTGCCTGTTGGTAGGTACAGTCCTCTCTATTGACACCATAGACAGTTGTTTTACTTCAGTCTGTTCTAATGCCAGGCAGTTGACCGGTCATTTTGAAAGCTCATAGTAAAGGTTCATTGATAAGGTTGAACACTGGAGTACCAAAGGCACATATCAGTATTGTCAAGTCTTCATGTATAGGAGAGAAAGAAAGCTATAGTCTTTTGATGTTCTTAGGTAAAGGATAAATCTACCTTCATCACATCTGTTCCAGCACCATCAAACAGCAGTTGCTCTTCAAGGGTGTCTCAGTTTTTTAACTTTATCAGACTTCTTCTGACGAGACTTTTTATCCAAAAGAGGAAGATATAAGAATGCTTTCTGATTCTCTTCATGCTTTTTGCTCAGCTTGTTCGGTGCAATTTCAATCTTGTTGGAATTCAGTCACTGCTAATTTACCCGGTGTTGCTTGGGTTTTTAACAGAAATAATTTTTGTTTTTCTTCATTTTAAGTCATTGCCTTGGAGTGGGACAGGGAGAGAGGACTACCCCCAGCCCTCTGTCATAGCAACAGCTTGGGCCAGGTGAGAAGCACCTACTGGGCACAGGCCAGGGAGACACAGACAAACACACATACACAAACTCAAATACAGAAGAAATAGCTGTCCTTTTCTCCAACCCTGCCCTCTGCTGCCCCAATGGTGTTAGAGCTGTTCTGATCACCATATCTGCCCTCCTCTGGTCATTATACAACAGTTGCAAAAACATTTTTGTCCAGGTATTTTTGTAGCTGTTTTCTCACATCTTTGAAGGCCTAGAAAATCAAATACTGGTCAAGTCTAGCAAAGTTCAAACTTTCTCCATGTACTTGAAAAGCATCTAATTCTGTGCCTATAAAACTTCTGATGTTCCAGTAGGACAAGGTATAAGCCAAAAGTTTTTGCAGGAAAGGGAATACCAGTTTTTATATCTTGCACTGTGGACAGTTCTGACTCTGAAACGAGGTAATCCTCTCTGCTATCCAACATGTTTAATAGGGAAGCTTTTAAGTGTGGTGGCTCTTAAATGACTTTGTATGATGTATCATTTTAAAATCAGATTTATGGATATAATTCTGAAGAAATTGACAGATTTTGCAGTTAATGTAATCTCCAGTAGCAGCTGACAGAATGGATAGGACGAGCCACACACATCCCTGAAGACAACTCCAAGGCAATTTACTCAAGATGCTATTTGCTCTGAAAAATATCTGAACCATACTCTTTTTTAATTCTTATTCATTTATGTTGAAATGGAATTCACTCTGGATGCAGTTTCCAGTTAAATGCTGACAGCAAAACCTAGCCAGCATTCTGCCAGGGACTCTCATAAACGACATTGCTCTCTACTTCTTTCATCCACAGTCATTTTTCATGTACCACTTTGATTTGCATCTGCACCATCAGACTCCACTTTCTGCCCCATGCCTTCTTTACCACTCTGCCCACAGCATGCTAAATACTGCACTCTGGTGGTCATATATTACCATTCCTTGCAGTCCTGTGAGCAGCAACTCTTGGATAACTAATTCCTCGCTCTCTTAGCAGGCACCACTAGAACTTAGAGTCAGGTGTCCAGAGATTTCTCTTCTATCCCACTACGTAAATGGTGGACTTATAAACTGCTGGCTCATAAGAGGTCATATAGATGAGTACAGTCATATGCAAAGTCATATATCTTACATACTTTTCATTTTTTCCTTAAATATCTGGTTATTTAAATCTAAAGATAATGTTATCCCAGAATCTACAGAATTACCTATATTTTGCTATACCAAGCAGGGGGAATATTACAAATATTGAGATGTAGTTATTTTGATGGATAATGCATTTGGGAAAACACATTCTGGTTGCATTTTTAAAGAAAATATATAATTACAAGGTAAACCAAAAGCAAACTAAAATATGAAGATAAAAGACCAAAATCCTTTCATGATACAAAGACCACAATTATCACTTTGCAAATGTTGTAATGTAGAATTGAACCAGAATTCAGTGTCATTCAGCTGAAGCGTATTTTTTTCACTTATATGCTTAAATCACCAAATTTCATGAGAAATAAAAACAGTCACTAAATATTTATACACCTCTCAGTGATATTTTTATAAACATACTTATTCTTTTTTAAGATAGAAATATAAAACAATACATTTGGTGTATTTAACTACAAAATATAAGGAGAAATATAATGGGCTTTGTTCTTGAATAAGAGAGTTAAGTTCACACTTTCACTCCTAGAAAAGAGTAATGTTGCCATATTTTGCTTTAATTTGACATTTTTATCTTCTGAATGCCAGCCCAAAATGTGGATTGCAAAGTAGTAAAGACCAGTTATAAAACTTTAAATACCTTGTTCATTGTAATTATTTCTTTTCTAGATTGCTTTGGTAATGACCATGGACCAAAACATAATACATACTTTTCATGTTTTTGCTAAATAGAAATACTTGTGTGCATCATTTTTGTGCATGTAAATGTAAGATAGACAATTTTAGAATCCTGAATAACACAACTTCATTAACAGGATAAAGAGAGAGATTTATCTTCAGGGAAATACCTTCATCTAAATCTTGGGAATCTTCTAACTAGCACTTTGCTTTGCTTTATTACAGTCTGTAATTAAAATGTCTGCAACAGTAATTTTTATATGGACAGTTTGGCTTGAAGTACAAAATATAACATAATACAGTATAAATATTGTAATTTGTGAATACACATCTGTTTTATATAAAATACTTAAATACAGTACTGAATTCATTGTGTAGCTGCTTCAAGAATAGTATTTAAGGTGTAAATGAAAGCAATCCCAGATAAATCCAACAGATAATAATGAAAGCAAAAGAGAAAGGCCAGGTGGGTGTTCATTTGCCAAAAGAGAAATAAATAATTAACTCTTTGTAGCAAGCAATAATTATTAAACGGGACATTTCTTTAATGCCCAAAACAGTACAGTTGTAATAGTTTGACATAAAGCTAAGAAACAAAATGTTAATCTGAAATGAACAGTTTAAATATGGAATTATGATATACTTGGCTTCCTGTAGTACAGCTGTCAAGCTTGGGCAGTTCGATGGTCAATAGTGACATTCTATGTGTCAGTGAACAGAGTCTCTTGATACCGTAACCTGCAGTTCACACATTACTGAAGCTCCAACTGTCGAACATTCAAGTCCCTTGGTATTTCTGCAGTTTCCAGACTCTCCTGACTGGCTCATGTTTCATTCTTTGGCAATTTGCCCTAATGATATCCCTCAGGAGCTTTCAGGCCCTCTCTTTTCCCATATTTAATCGTATTATATTAATCCGAGTGATGAGAAAACTGTGCTGCGCAAATTGTAATTGTCTGTGATTGCTGCTGAGGTGATCTTTATCATTTTTTCCCATTTTTATTATAAAAATGTATATGCAAAATTGTTCTGTAATTTTTATAAACAAGTATAACTGTCCAAGATAGCCAAGATGCTAAAGCTTTAATTGCTTCTTTGTTCCATGAAGAGAAAATCCATAATATTTCAGCACTGTACTAGCAGGATTCACTTTTTTAGCTCTTTCTTTTGCTACAGTAGAGTGCATGCTTAATAAAGACCAGTAGTAATTAAGTCAATATTGGGTAGTCACTTTATTGATGACCTAATAAGACTTTATAACCATCTTTTGTCTTCTCCCATAAACAAGGTGGCTTCTTAAATCCCATTCTGTTAGAAGAGCATTACAAGATTGTGAGACAAAACAAGTGCGGGGGAAGGGGGCACTGTAGTACCAGTAGAAGAAATGGAAAGATAAAATGTTGAATACTATGAATTTTGAATTTGTGAAATCCTATGCATAGGAAAAATGCTCCCCTTTTTCCTTTCTTTTACTCCATTTTGGCATCTGAGAACTTCATATTGATAGGGTTGTGACCTTGGGGATGTCAAGTGCTGGATCTGGGCTACCTCTGTTTGGAAATGTAATATTTTCTTATTTGTGCAATTTTCTGCCGTTTTTATTAATAAAATCAATCAGATTTAGTCCACTTTATCTGCCTTCATGGTAGGAGAGCCATGTATGGGAGAGCAAAGCAGAGCAATCATTGCTTGTTTCAAATAGTATTGTTCACAGTTGTGTGTAAAGGCATGTTCTCCAGTTAAGGATCTATGCCATACAGCCCATAAGTCATGAACGGTAAACCAAACTGGGCTGTTGGGACCACTATGCGTGGAGATTAACATCTCATTACAGGCTACCTTGTCTCAGACAAGAGGTTGTTCACTTACTGGTCAACAAAGCATCTTTTATCAACTTCTGTGTTGTCTCTAACCATGTGTTTTTGGGAGGCGTTATGTGATAAAGCTACTCTGATATCATCTGGAGTATCCTGATTTACTGTACTCTTTTTTTTCCAGCTGTGTTTAGAGAATAGGACAGAGAAAGACAAAAGAGAATTTAATTGAGCCTTGAGGAATAGTGTTGGAAAGTTACTTATGCTCCTTTTCTGATGAATGAAATGTAGTGCAAGTTCACTTGAGTGTCAGATGTTCGTGATGATGATACCCAATGTGTCTTCAATGTTTGATACCTTTGATCATGATGTGACATTGAGTTACTGAAACAGAGAGAGCTTCCTTTTTGTGGCTTAGGTCTTAAAAGATTACCGGGGTTGATTTGCAGGAATTTGAGGGTATTTGGCTCTTATTTTTGGCTGGAAAACTATTTCAGTTTTGGGGCATGCAGTTGGCTTGGTATGCTATTGGATAGCTATCCTTCACTGTCTTATTAATGGGGATTTTAAAAGAATAGAAAAAAATAAATAGTAGGGTTCATTTCTGATGTTACACTGACATATCTGAGTATGTTGACTTAGCAGGCATGCTGCATGTACAGCTGTTTGCTCAGGGCCCCCTTTTTTTTCTTTTTCCTTTTGGAGGGAGCGTGGTTGAGGAGGAAAAACTATTAGGAGCATCTTTTTCAGATTGTGCCAGCTCCTCGTTTTGTAAATGTGTGTATACTAAAAGTCTTTAAATCAAAATTTGTGGATATCAGTAGCCCAGCCAGAGGTTAAGGGCTTACTACGGAGAGGGTGGATGAAGGTCTGTGGTCTGATGTGTGCAGGAGATCAGACTAGGTGATCATGGCTGGCCTTAAATACTATGAGTGTACAAAGGTGATGATGGTCTATAATACTTAGGTCTAATTATCATTATTAGATTTAGCATGGGGGTACTGGGTGCTGTTAGTGTTCTGTGATATTTCGGAGGTCAAATTAGATGATTTTGTTCTCTGTTCTGGCCCTGAACTCAGACATCTTAACATTTGAAAATAATGTTAACAATGCTACATTTAAACATTTTTTCATGTAATTGAGACTTTAAAGGCATAAACATTTTGTTTTAAATTTTGTATTTTGTGTTAATTTTTTGTTGTCAATTCTGTGTATATATTTTTATTTTTAGTTAACAGCTTGTGTTCATGGGTCAGCTGCATTGTTATATCCAATGTATTGGCAACACATATACATCCCAGTGCTTCCTCCACACCTGCTGGATTACTGCTGGTAAGATAGTTAATATATTATATTGAATTCTGAGATGCTTAGTCATAGTAATGCCTAGATTTTTTTCCATCTAAATAAACCATGAAAACATTAATAAATTGTGTGAATGAATTTACTAGTAATGATGCATGCCCCAAGTCCGCATTTGTGCAGGAACAGAGATTAATTTAAGCTTGTACTTCCGTGCTTTTCTATATTGCAACCTTAAACTGTAAATATTAAGTAATATCATTATAACCTTTGGAAATATGTTTCCAAAAGCTGCTTATATTATCCTAGCAGAGAACGCATGCAATAATTTTAATATAAGTATATTATGGTTTTCATTTATTTACATTTATTTTATTTTATTAAAAATATATTGGAATTGTAAGCTAAAGCCTGATTGTTAGGTTTTGGTTTGGGTGCAAATATTAATGGATATAGAATTGTCCTTAATTGTATATTATTATTTAATATTTGGATTTCATTAGTATTGTTTGAAGTCTAGTCACCATCAGGATCCTATCTAGATCCTGCCCCAAGGAGATTAGCTTTTGAAAAGCCATGAATTATTAGGATTATTAGGATTGTCAGGTATTTTCAGAAGTAATTTATTGTTCAAAATGGCTTGGGCTTTAAGACCTAGAAATACCAGTGATTTATTATTCATTTATTTGAATTACCATAATCTATAGTTATGCAACTCAAACAGAGGCCCCATTGGGATAGTCACTCTACACACATGTAGCAAGAAATAGTACCTGCCCAAAGGAGTGTGTTATTTTAAATAGACAATTCAGAAAAGAATGGGGGAAATAATAATTATTACACTTATTTTAGTCATAGGAAACTGTAGCCCAGAGATATAGAATAACTTGTCCAAGGTTAGACAGGAAGTATGTAATAGAGGCAGGAATAGAACCCAGATCTCCTGAGTGCCTTAATAGCATCTGACTTCTTTCTTGTCTTTGGTTAGTGTTTCCTGTATCCCCCACAGTACGTGTGTGTTTCCTGTATCCCCCACAGTATTGGTGTTGATTTCATTGATTTTTGTTCAGTCCATCAATATCTTCTTGATTTCCAGAGAAGTTTTAAATATATTTGCTTAAGGCTTCTTGGTAGTTATTTCTTAAGCAGATGGTTGATCTTTGTGAGTTGTTTTTTTCTTTGTTTATAAATTACCTTTTCTCTCTTTTTTTTTCAAAGCATACTCAAGCCCTTCATTTCAAATGATACATTTCTTTTGGAGAAACTCATTCTTGTTTGCTTTCCCTCCAGGCTTTGAGAAAATTCATCAAGACAGCGATATAGCTTGGAAACGATTCTTTAGTTTTTTTGTCACTTGAACTTAGCATCAGAACTCCTGACTATTTTTCAAAACCATCCATCTCTCCTCTTTTCAGAAAGAAGTCAGATTTCTGAACCTGAATCCACCCTTTTCTTCACCTGGTAGCCTAGGATATTTATCTTGTATCACAGGACTTTTATTTCTTTCTGCTAAGCTGTGAATACTAGGGATATTAAAATATGTTTATTTGTGTAAACTTGTAGCTGTGTAAATTTTTCAGTAATTACCTGTTTACACGTGGTGGGGAGGAGGCGAGAGATGGTTCTTGCAAGGAACCAGCTTTTAAACCGGCTACCATGTACTGGCTTCATCCTGCCCACCCTGCACCCCATGCTGCTGCCTCTGATACAGAGGCAACAGAGGGCGGGGGAGGGACTTGGCTATTGCCTGCTTCCTCTCCCCCATGGTGTTGCCTCTTTCTCAAAGACAGCAGCTCAGGAGGGCAAGCAGCTCCACAAGAGCAAGTACTTGCACCTCCCTGCTGCTGCTGCCTCTGTGGGCAGGTGGCTGTGTCGTGAGCTGGCTTAAAACCCAACTCCCCATGAGCACCGACTCCCACTTCCCTCCCCATCCCCTGCACTGCAGCCTCTAATAATGAGGCAGCAGTGTGGCAGGGAAGGGGAGGGTGTATGTGTAACCATGCATTCCAGGACCATGGGAACTCATATTCTGCTGATTGTCCACCACAACCCCAAAATATTTTTTGAAGTCATTGCTTTCCAGGATAGATACATTTTCCAAATATGGGCTACATTCTTTGTTCCTATGTATAAACATTTATATTGAGCTGGTTAAAACACATATTGTTTGCTTGTGCCCAGTTAACCAAGTGATCAAGGTCACTATGAACCAGAAATATTTTCTGTTCATTATTTTACCCAGCGTTGGTGTCACCTGAAAATGTTGTTGTTGTCTTCCAGGTCATTGATAATGCGATAAATAGTTTAGATCAAGAAATGATCCCTGCTGGACCCCCCACTAGGAAAAAAATACGTGCTTATTGAAGATTCTCTGTTTACAGTTAAATTCTGAAACACACACATTAGTCTGTTTTAATTCATTTAAAGTGTGGTATGTTAATGTTCTAGTTTCTTTAATCAAAATATCATGTGAGAGCCATTTTAATTTCCATTAATTACATTACTCTCCTTTAATTATTGATTGATCAAGTACTGTATCTCTTGTTTGGGATTGAGAGGCTGAAAGGATGTAATTTCCCAGGTCATCCTTTTTTAAAAAAATGGGCAAATCATTAGCTTTTTTATGGATAATTCTACCATTTTTATTGAGCCAATGGATCAATGCCATTGTTAGAATTCTTTTTGTTCCTAATATATTTTTTAAAAAACTTCTTATTGTTCTTTGCCTTTCTAGTCCTAGATTTGTGCTTGTGTCCCTTTGCTTCTTTTATCTAACTAACTTCTATTTTATACTCATTACTCTCAACTGCTTCTTTCTTAGGTTCTAAATAATATATATTTTATATCTCCCTTCACTTCCTCTCTGAACCAGGTTGGTTTTTTTTAACTAGCATGGCTGGTTTGTGGCTGATCGTGGCTTTTGGGGCATCCAGTAAGATTCTCTCAACTGATTCCCAATTATCAAGCACAATTTTCTGACTTTTATAGCTGATTTGACTTGTAACTGTTCTAATTTTGTCCAATTGTTCTTTAAGTAAAGTACCAAATATGTGTGTATTTGTGTATATATTGCTCGTCTGGACTTTTTTTTCTTGTAGCACATTATAAATGTGAACAAGTCGTGATCACTTGTACGTGAACTACCATTAATATTTAGTTTTGTGATCAGTTCCTCTTCATCAGTTAAGACAAGGTCTAATAAAGTATTGGCTGCAACACTTTTTGAGTTAGGACATAATCATCTATAATGCTTAGAAATTCCAAGGATGTTGTAGTACTAACAAAATACAGGACTATGTAGCACTTTAAAGACTAACAAGATGGTTTATTAGATGATGAGTTTTCGTGGGCCAGACCCACTTCCTCAGATCAAATAGTGGAAGAAAATAGTCACAACCATATATACCATATTTTGCTTCAGCTACACCAGACTAACACGGCTACATTTCTATCACCGTAGTACTAACAGTATGAGACCTGTTCCATTTTGTGATTTAGCAGTGGTGTAGCAGACACCAACCAATACTACATCTTATACTTTATCACAAGCCAAACACACAGAGAAGGATTGTAACTTAACTCCATTCACAAGCTTAATTCTTATGCAAATATTCTGACATAGGGGTGGCTGGCATATTATCTTCCACCTTTTAATGACTTAACCGAACAATGGAGGTGCTAATGGTTCTTAACAGCCTCTTGTAACTAGTTGAACTATCTACTCACTGTCTCTTTTTTCTTCCTCCCCTCTCCTTTTTCTTCACCCCTCCTTACCTCCTTCCCTTATTTATTCTTGGATCTGGACTTATTATCCTCTGGTCATCAGAAGAAGTGGGTTTTGCCCACGAAAGCTCATGAAACCATCTACATGTTTTGTTAGTCTTAAAGGTGCAACTAGACTATTCATTGTTTTTTAAGTTTTTCCTGTTACAGACTAACTCAGCTACCTCTCTGAAGCTTTTTATCTGTTAGGATATTTATCCATAAACATTCAAGATGCTTTCTTCTGAGTTATCAGTGACTCAGAAACAGTTAATGTCATTTTTTTTTTAGAATGCTACTCCCTCACTCTTTTTGCCTAACCTGGATCCTTCCAGATTAAAGCCATGTTTTTTAACATTCCATTCAGTAAATCATCCGACCAGGTTTCAGTAATACAAACTAGAGAAATTCCAATTCCTCTTGCTTGTTATCTAGGCTACTAGTATTGGTGTATGGAATTTTTTCTCTTCATGTCATATGATTCTTTGAGTAATTTTGTTCTCAACATCTTCACTTTGTGCTGATTGCTCATTTAACTCCTTCCTGACTAGTCTAGTTAGCATGTCACCAAGAAGATATGATCCACTTACTGGGGTAAAGGCCATCCAAGCTATACAGCACTCACTCTGCACAGAACGGGGTGGATCAACATTCCACAAAACCAAAGCCTTCCCATTGTACATCACTTACCAAGTCTAGTCAGTATTTTTCCAAGTGGCAAAATTAGGCTAAATGGTTTGTAAATCCCCAGGTCCTCCTTTTAATCTGTATTAAAGATAGTTAATATGTTTTCCTTTCTCAAATCCTCTGGGACTTCATCCACCTTCTGTCAGTTCTCAAAGAAAATCACGAATTGTTCCCAGATTGCTACAGCTGTTTCCTTAAGAACATTAGGGTGAGTTGTATCAGGCTCTGCCAACTTGAACACATCTTACTTAATAGTTTTAACTTGTCTTTTCCTTGTTTTGGCTTCTATGCCTTCCTCCTTTTGTTTAATAATTGTGCTAAGCATCTGGTTACAATTAACACTTTTAATGAAGAATGAAACAAAATAGGCATTAAACTTGTCAGCCTTCTTGATGTCATCTGTTATTAGGGGAAGCTCTCCTTCCCCACTAAATAGTGGGCCTACACTTTCCTTCATTTTTCTCTTGCTCCTAATGGCTTTATAGACTCTCTTCTATTTGCTTTTTGTGTTTTCTATTGATCTTTAGTGATTTGTCCATGTTTCAATTTGGAATATTGGCACATGTAAATATTTCCAGTATCAGACCCTACCTGCAAAGATTCATTTCTCTAAGATAATAGTTCTCTGAAGGTTAGAACTTGATATCTTCAACTTCAATTTTTTTGGGTAGTGAGTTAGATACTTTTTAGTCTAAAAGTATTTTAGTAACATTCTTCCATTGCCATTTCTAGAGCACAAGCCTCTTGAGGTTCCATAATATAATTTAATCTATAATAAAACATACATCATGCCTTTTAATCAGTTCAAAAACATTGTTTTCCCGCATAACTATGAAATATGATGCTACCAGCCTAGGTGATGTTAAGGTTACTTGTAAGATCCTGTAAATACACACACTGTATGTAGTGATGAGCCACTGACACAAATAAGAGTTTTCCTCATATAGTGTAGCTTTAATTGAGTTCCCATAACTATGGGATTTGGAAAGACTTAAAGAGAAAATATAATCAATTACTTTTATTTTATGATCAAGGACAGTAAAAGCATAAGTCAGTTAAAGTAATTTGTTCATTCAGATCTAGAAGAAGAATGAATAATATATTATTAACTTAAAAGTTCATGTGATTGAAGAACATGCAAAAAGAGTTCCAAAGTTTTTAAAATAAATAGTTTTCTTTCCTCCTTTTCAGTAGGCAACAGGCTATTCTTTTATTCAACCCAGTAGGTAGCCTGATTTCAAGATTCCTTTAAAAAAATTAAATTTGGACATTGATTTGAATAAAGATTGCTTTTTTCCTTTATAAAAATCAATATAATTAAATATTCCATATAACTTTTTGGCAAAATAATGTTGCTGGAATAAGAATGTATTACAGTTCTGTATATGGAAGATAAAGCATCCTTTTTACTGAAGCTCCATTAAGACAGAAATATGATTAGAGAATTCCAGTAACAGTTGCAAAATATCTTCTTATGAGATTTGATTTTTTTCTCTTTTATAGGAAATAACCAAGCCTGTTTTCATGAAAGTATTACAGTTATTTTCCAATTAACTTACATGTCCTTCAAAACATAGTAATTATTTTAGGAAATGATACTCTGAATTAATAAAACGGTGCAGTAATGATATGCCTAAACTTTGAATTGTATCAAAGGTTAGTGAAAGACAAATCATATTGCATCTTCCAGTATCATAGTAAATATTTTTGTGTTTCCATTACAATCTCTGGTTTTCAGGGCTTTGTAATATAATAGTAAAATTCATTCTTTTCTAAAACTGATCATAGTGAATTTCTTTAAATGAACTTTTACAACTGTCAGTTTACACTATTAAGCTATCCTCTACTTCTTTAAAATAAAACAGTTAATGAATCAGGTAAATCAGAGGAGTTTTTTTGAAGCAAGTAGAGTTTACTCCAGTTTAGAATCAATGTCCATAAACTGAAGCCCCCAACTTATGAATGGGTTGAGTTACAAAAGTTCATTTGTAAGTCACTTGTTTGGAACTCAGAATACATTTCCCCATAAAAATGATGTTATAAATGGTAGTTACATCCCCAGGTTAGCCCACAAAAGACTAGTAGCTGAAATACTATATATTTGCAATGAAAATAGTAGAAATAGTGTTTTATTTGACCTTGAATGCTGGTGCTTGAGGAAAGGCAGGTTTAATTAGAAGAGGATGGGGAGGTAGATGAAGATTCTGAAGAGGACTTCTGGGCATCCACGTTCCCCTGCCCCTCCCCCCAACCCCTATGACTCTGCACCAACTCTGATGACCAGCACTATCCCCTGCCTCCTCTCTCCCCATCCCCCGTGGGCTGCACCCAGTATGACTCACCAGGAGGCAGTGAGTGGTGCAAGAGAAGTGACAGTTTCCTCTTTAAAGTGCTGCTTCTCTCCAGCTGCTGGCTGAGTGATCACACCTTCTCCTTGCTCACCATCACCTGTGCCTCTCGTCTGCTCTCCTGTTGCAGGTGAGCTTTTATTTGTATGTGCTGATGTTCAGATGTCGCATCTTGTAACTCAGGGAGTGCCTGTACTTGATATAGGTAACTTTTTTTTTCTAATAGCCTTTTCAGTACATTTCACGGCTAATATTGAAATAGATTCACATGATGAATAGGAAGAGATATTTTGCACATTTTTAGCAATGTCTTCGTATGTTATTCAAGAAGCTGCTTAGTGGTTTATGCAACAGCTGGAGTCGATGTGTTTTGAGAATTATGTATTTGTTAGTAGTCTAGTCTAAGCATAGGTTCTCTCTCGCTCTTCCTCATGCTGTCTTTGGGCAGTCACACTTCTGTGATCTGTTACTGGCTGCTTGGCCATCAAGTAATCTGTCCTGGACAGATCCATCGCACAGTCCACTCTGAATTAGAGAGAATCAGTGCCATTTCCGTGGCCACACTTGGGCTATCATGCCTGCCCCTTATCCTGTATGCAGTGTGATTGTAGTGTTAGTCCTCATATTAGAGAGGCAAGGTAATGTTTTTTACAGGACTGATTAATATTGGCATGAGAAGCAGGCATGTTCACAATATGGTCACTCTATATCTGACCTGTCAGTTTTCATTGTTAAAAGAAACCTGCACGACACTTTCAAAAGATGAGCCTGGCAGCATAGTCATAACTTTGCTATACTCTAAAAATCATGGACCCAACAGAGATGCTTGATACTTATTACAACAATCAGTAACCCATTATAGTCCGCTTGTGAGCAGGACTTCACTCACCAGGCCTCAGGGAGGCCGCACCACCTCACAACATACCTGGAGCAATCACACGTGGGGAATCAGCTGCAGCAATAGTTCAGGGGCTCAGGCCTATGGTCAGGCTGGGCAAACAGTCAGTAAGCCCAGGCCCTAGCTCAGGGCAGGTAGCAATGCACAGTTCAGAAGGGCTCAGGCCTAGGTTCATGCTGACCCTTTAAAACAAGCAGTCAGTGAGTCCAACCCCTAGCTCATGGCAGGGCAACAAACACTTCCTTTGTTTTATTGGCTAAATCTAGGTTTTAATGTTCATTCACATGTAAAAGTCATGGAATGTGCAACAATCACATTTGGTTTGTTTTACTCATTGCTTAAAGTTTAACTTAAAAATGCTATATGCTTATTTACTTCAATCAGTTTTACACTGGCTGAATGGGAAGTGACTATCTAGGAAGGAATACTGCAGAAAGGGACCTAGGGGTCATAGTGGACCACAAGTCAACAGTGTGACACCGTTGAAAAAGAAAGCAAACGTGATCCTGGGTTGCATTAGCAGGAATGTTGTGAGCAAGACACAAGAAGTAATTTTTCAGCTCTACTCTGCAATGTCCAGTGTTCAGTCCTGCGCACCACGTTTCAAGAAAGGTGTGAAAAAATTGGAGAGGGTCCAGAGAAGAGCTACAAAAATAATTAAAAGTCTAAGAAACATGACCTAGGAGGGACAATGGAGAGAACTGGGGTTTGTTCCATTTGCAAAAGAGAATACTCAGTGGGACATGATAGCAGTTTTCAAGTACCTAAAAGGGTATTACAAGGAAGAGGGAGAAAAATTGTTCTACTTGGCCTCTGATGATAGGACAAGAAGCAAGGGGCTTAAATTGCAGGAAAGGAGATTTAGATTGGACATTAGGAAAAACTTGCTGTCAAGGTGGTTAAACACTGGAATAAATTGCCTAGGGAGGTTGTGGAATCTCTGTCACTGGAGATATTTAAGAGCCAGTTAGACAACTATCAGGAATGATCTAGATCAGAGGTCAGCTACCTTTCCAATGTGGTATGCCAAGATTCAACCCTCCTGCCCTGTGCTGCCCCACTTGTGCCTGCTTGAGCTCCTGCCCTGAGCTCTGTGGGGAGGGGAGGAGCACCACATGCACACTTCTCCACACTTGAGTGCAGGATCCGGGTGGGAGGTGGGGTACAGTAGCAGGCTGAGAGTAGAGTGTCTGACCAGGGGGATGGAGCAGAAGTGAGCTGCGGGTAGGTGTCTGGTCAGAGGGAAGGGGGCTCAAGCATGAGGTTGACTGGTCGTCTGGCCAGTGGGAGGGGGCAGGAGTAGGGTGGGGATGCAGGGTCTCAGCACGGAAGGGGTGCAGGGTCTGGGTGGCACTTACTTTTTTTTCCAGTGTCTGTAACAGGGTTTATTTATTGTAACAGTCACTTCCACATAGCAGCCAGATGCTGCTCCACACGTGGAATAAATTAGTGGCCCATGGGTCAAGTGTGGAATGGAGTCTGTGCCTCACCAGGAGTGCAGGGAGTCCAACTGGCAGGTCCGGGCAGGCTGGCCAGGATCCAGCCTGCCGGCACCTGGATAACGGACTCCAGCGGCCCCACAGGGTTCTCCAGCGGTGCGAGTGCATGGTGCACGTGAGAGACACAAGGCAGTAGCGGAGCAGCAGGGACACAGCCATGGCAGCAGTGGGTGCTTCATGGAAGAGATGGTAGCTGGGTCTGAGTTTACCCCCTGTATTGCTCTCAGGCTCCCTGTCGCAGGCGTGGCTTCCCACTGCTCCATTGGCTGGATTCTGGCCAATGGAGCAGTGCAAAAAGCCTGCAAGCAGTGTACCGGTGCACTGCTTTGTTCTCCATCTGGGGGAGTGGGCAAGGGAGTGCGCACGCATGCGAGGAGCTGTTCGTGGCTCCGGCTTTTTCCCCGATTGCACAGTGAGGCTTGGGGCTTTCTCCACTCCACTGCCCCCAAGTGCCACTGAAAATCATCTTGCATGCCACTTACAACATGTGTGCCGGATGTTGTCGACCCCTCATCTAGATGGTGCTTGGTCCTGGAGTTAGGGTAGGGGACTGAACTTGATGACCTCTTGAGATCCATTCTAGTTCTAATGTTCTGTGATTCTGTGCTTATATATCTGGAAGTTAAAAACGTGTCATCTTGTTTGTACATGATCTATGTAACATTTGCTCTGGACCCAAACTGTGTAATAGTGATTAAGAAGAATTTATATTTTGCATCAAATAATTCAGATATTGATCAGAACCTCATTGTAATCTGGGGTTTTGATAACTCCCTAGCTAGACTAGGCCTACCCATGGTGAGACTATTTCTAATTGCCTCACAGTATCAATGCAAAAGAATGTGGGGAAGCATATTTGATGGGATATGAGCTATATGAAAAATTCACAACCTTAAACTTTATTATATATTGATATGGAAAATGTGGTTCATTGAAGTACATCCCTAGCTTATTTTATTCAAATATTCTCTGACCATTGTGGACACTTTTTTTTCATCTATTTAGGGTAATGTGCTCTTATGCCGAACACCTTTAATAATTACCTTACTGTTCAGTGTTTATATGCACGTTTTTGGATCTTTTTTCCACCATTTATGGCTGTTTTCTTACAGTTGTGGGTATTATCAGCGTAGCTAACAGATTAATTTCTCCACAGCATTAGTTTTGTCAATACTTTCCCCTGATATCAACCATTGGCTGTAGTCTAATGTAAATTAAATTAAAATATATTAATTAATACCATAGGTCATATGCATTCTTTAAAAGATGTTCTTTTCTCTTAATTCCCAATGATAACATTAGTTTAGCTTTCTCTTTTGATAACCAGTTTATTTGTGAGTCTGAGTAAGATACAATTGGAATGATATAAAAATGGTGATAGATCCACTGACTACAATTACTGCATACAGAACTCAGTGGTCAAATCTGGTAGCTTCACCTGAATTGCAATGCATCATTTTGTGCTCTACTTTGTTTTGTTGTTTGCCAGGATATAGTTTGTTATCCTAGTTCACTATTGAAATGACAGATTTATAATATGGATAGATACTGTATCAATATTATAAAACTTTAAAACTTCAAATAACAAAGATAGGTACTGGAATCTGGGCTTGGGTTGCAGCCACAAAGCATAGAGAACCCAAACTGGCTTTAAGGATGTTAAAATGCAATTATCTGGCTAATCGTATAGTCACTACAATTTGTATCAATTATACAATTAGTTGATAAGCACCTCTGGGCAGAGCCAAAATGGCGGTAGCTTCAGGAGCTGACTCCAGCTGGGAATGAGCAGTCCTGGCTCGTGCTGGCTCCAAAGCCACCTGCCCTGCGGCTCTGCATTTTAAAGGTAGTAAGAGCCACTGGGCTTTCACTATATTTAAAATTCAGAAGCACAGCAATCAGCACTAGCCAGGACTGCTCGATCCTAGCTCACTCTGAGTCCAGTAGCCCCTTTTCATAGCAGACAGAGCAGCCCTGGCTGCCACGAACAGGGGCTGCTTGGTGGCAACAGCCCCTCTCTGCAGGGGGCCCAGCTCCCCACTGGGACCCCTGCAGACAGTGGCTGCTTTGCAGCAGCATCCGCTATTCTCCTCCCCCTCTGAGGCGACAGGCCAGGCGGCACCCCAGAGACAGCTTTTTAAGCTGGTTCCCCCCAGCATCGGTTCATGTCCTCGCGCTTGCTGCCTCTCATGGGGGAGGGGCATCACAGAAAGCATCGGGCGAGGGGGACTGGTTGAATCTGCTTGAGTCCCCCTCACCCTGTGCTCCCTGTGGCACTTCCTATGGCACCCCCCAGTACCGATTTCTGCTCCCCCCTCTTATTGTCTATCTCCGATAGAGGTGCGAGGAGGACT
Source organism: Pelodiscus sinensis (assembly GCF_049634645.1). Lineage (NCBI taxonomy): Eukaryota > Metazoa > Chordata > Testudines > Trionychidae > Pelodiscus > Pelodiscus sinensis. The sequence continues at coordinate 46,319,419 of NC_134719.1, forward strand.
AGTTGAGTCGCTACTCAACTATCCAATAAGCATTTGCTTATCAGATAGTCGACTAGCTACTAACATCCCTACATCCTATGTTTCTGATATATGTGATACAATATGGCCGCGTTTCTCAAACAGTGGGTCCCGACCCCCCGGGGGGTCGTGAGCAACTTGGAGGGGGGTTGCGGTATCACAAAGTTTGAGAACCCCTGCAATATAGTGATGTGATCATTCCCATATGTCAGCTAAGAACACATGTGAGCTCCCTCAGGTTAGCACTCCAGCACATCAGCTATGTCTGCTGAAATTGAACTTGCCGTACTCAAGTGAAGTTCAGGCCAAGCTGAAAAGAAATTATTCAGGCTGGCTCAACTGTGTGCAGCCAAGCTGCTCAGCCAGCCTTACACATCTGATTTTACCTCTCGTAAGTCTTCATTGAGTTTTACAAAGTCTGCTTCTGTTGGAGATTTAAAAACAGAATAACGTCTTTTGCTTCATTTAGACTCGGGATACTGCTTTACTTGGGGGTGTCTGCTTTGTATAAAGCTTTTCTATTTTTGGGTATAACATCAAGAAGAAGAAGATACTGGTTGTTTGCATTTCAAGAAGAAAAATAATATGTTTATGTTTTATTGCAGTGCACCAATGCCATATCTAATTGGAGTTCACTTAAGCTTATTAGAGGTGAGTAATTTTCAAACTGACTCCATCTATATGTGCGAGAAGGGGAAAGCATATGGGGTCATTATCTTTTTTCCTCGTGGGGAAAGGATTGGGGAGCATTTTGTCAATTGTTCTGTCAGGAACATGCATATTATAGAGATAACAATGTAGCTTAAATTCGACACCTTGGTCTAAACAAAGACATTAATTATCTTACCCAGGGGCAGATGACCGTTTTGTGGGGCCCCAGGCAGCATAATTCCGTGGGGCCCCCCCTTTGCCATGGCGCATGCGCGGGGCTTTCTGAAGCGCGGGATCCGGGGCAGCCGCCCCGGTCGCCCCGCCCGCTATCCACCCCGCCCTATATCCGCCCCGATCTTATCCGTTACAAAGATAGCTTCTCCAATTATCACCTCTAATATCATTAGCTCACAGACATTTACCTCCCCCTCTCCCATCCCCCTTCTGTTCTGAAATTTGATTTGTCCTTTTCATATGTGTTCATTTTTTTATTGTATCCTTTGGTATATATAGTTGTGCCAATTTTCTTCCACTATTTGATCTGAGGAAATGGAACTGGACCACGAAAGCTCATCACCTAATAAACCATCTTGTTAGTCTTTAAAGTGCTACATAATCCTGTTTTTTGTTTCAGCATATTATAGAGAATAACTAGAGCATGACTTACTCGGCATAGCATGGGTCTGGCCTGGAGGCTGGTTTGAGGGGCTCAGGCTGTCTGCTGGTGCTTTCCAGGCCAGCCTGGAGCCACAGGTGCTGGTCAATGATTGAGGGGGGAGCCTGGCCCAGGGCTGGTGGTTGGGGTCACACATCAGACCCAGCAGAGAGGAAGGGGGGCTGTGCAGGCCTGCCCCACAAGTTCTACCAGGGCTGACCTGGAGGTGGGGGGAAAGAGAGACTGCTGGTGTATTTGGTGGGGGAGAGGGGCTGCGTGGCACTGCCCAGCCCCAATGGTGCTCCGGGGGGGGAGGCCATGGCAATGGAGCCAGTAGGCTTCCTCTCCTCTCCAGTCTGGTGTTGGGCTGAGGGCTGGGGAGGAGAAGTTTGAGGCAGTGGGGCACTTATCTGGGCTGGTGGCAGGCAAGATGGAGAGCCCCATTCACAGCTGGCCACTCCCTTGCTCGTGAGACTGCCCCCAGTGGTCACTCAGGAGCAGTGGCTGCCAACCTTTTTCACACCACAGACCAGCAAACCTATTCACAAACTTTTGGTGGACCGGTATCAGTTTATATGACAATGCAAATATGGAAATAAAGTGTTAGCGGTCCGCCAGAAGTTCCGGTCCCCAGAGCCGCTGCGTTGGCTTCAGCTCCACCAGGCCCCCGCCCCTTAGATCCCCCAAGTGCCAGCTTCCAAGTGCCAGCCATGCAGCTCTGGGCCTGGCCACTGGAGCAGCTGTGAGCTGCCTGCCACGTGGCTCTAGCTATGGCCAGAGCAGCCACCACTTGCGTAGCTCCTGCCCTGCGGAAGGGCTGAGGCTAGGGCTAGTGCCAGGTGGTGGCTGCCTTGCTGCTCCTTGGGGCTCTTCCTCAGAGGGAACACTGGGTGGGCAGCATGCCCCAGCCCCCAGAGCTCCGGCAGCCAGCAGTTTACAGACCAGACTGGCGGTTGGGAACCACTGCTTTGGAGGATAGCTGTCCCCTGCTCTCACTTCACCCCACGTTTGTGACTGTGAGTATTGCATTCCTCTTCTTGGCTGCCTCTCTTTTCATGTTGTGGAAAACAATTCAATTCCAGGTACAACCCATTTCCCTAGCACAATCAAACCCTGGCCTTGCTTTAAGTCAGGATAAGAGGAATCTGCACATCAGCTTTGTCGGTTTTAGCTCTTACCATTTAGGACCATGGTGGGGAACCTATGGCCCAGGGACCAGATGTGGCCCCTGAGTCTCCTGGATCCTGCCCCTGAGGCTTGGGGCTCTCTCCCCAGCATTGGGAAGCCAGACCCACCAACTCTCCTGCACCCTCCCTTCCACACAGATCGGACACCTCAAGCCCGCTTCCAGGCAGCCCTCTCACACACACTGAACCCCTCAGTTCTTGAACAAATGGACTCACAGACAGATACACAGACAGTCAGATGCACAAATCTCTAAAATGTATATAGAGAGATTATAACAATGTTGCTTAGAGAATGATTACCAGAGAAGTGAAGTGACTGACCTGAAACACTGAAAGCACCATGGAAGTGGAAATGTCCTTATGTGGATATTCAAGCCTTCCATCGTGTCTGACTGTGCCAAAAGAAGGCAAGAAGACATTTAATATGGGTTTAATCAGGCTGCAACTTTATTGTTAGATATCTGGAACTACCCAGCAGATAAAGGGCAGGTAACCCTCCCTTGTTTTCTCCCATAATTAACCAAGGGAGGTGCCTTTACACTCCCCTCCCTTTTCCAGCCACGTCCTTCCAGCAGATCTATTTCCTAGACCTTACAATTCCCCAGCTCCCTCTCTTTCCATCCAGATCCCTTCAGCTGGACCTTATCAACCAACCCACTTGTAGAAGGGGTAAGGTGGACTATAATGATAGGATGGGGGGTGTTGGCTCCAGACCGTATCAATCACAGATGTCACCAACTACTCCGAGCTTGCTCAGTTTCTGAGCACTTCCCCTTAAGTCATCTCCCCAAGACATTTATTCTTTACTGTATGCCTTCTTTTATGGAGTACGACCACTGAACATCCACTGAACACTTAAACAATGAACTGCTGCGAGGAAAGCAAAAAAACCCAACTGCACCTGGGCCAATATGGTGAAAAGGGAAAAATTTCTTCTCGGCCTCCCTCAACAGGGCAGCTAGTGTGACGTCTACATCAGATATAGCCAGTAATTTGCTATATTTGCCTTCAAAATGGGGAGGGACGGTAGGTTCTGCCAAACCTACTCCATGAATCAGAAGGGAGGGTTCGGGCACAAGCTAATCTTTTAAAACCCCTCATTGATTGGTGATTAGTCAGCCACCACCCTAGCTCCTTTTCCAGCAGTTTTATACTCCCTCCCCCAAGCCATCAGGAATCACTCTCTCTGTCAGCACAACAAACAGTAGCCCAGCTTAGGATGTAGGTTTGTGAATGTGCTTTTACTTATTATACTTAGTTATCTTTATATGAGCTTTCTTGTGTATTATGTATGGTGTAGTTGACCTCCTGTAAGATGGAGTACATCTGCTTCACTAATCTTGAATGGAAAGTCAACCTAATTCACGTTGATTACATCTACACCGATGGCTGGCCAGAGTCAGCTGACTGAAGCTGGAGTGTGGACTCTGGGACCCTTCCCCCGATGGAGTCCCAGAATCTGGGCTCCAGCCCAAATGTGAATGTTACATTGAAGTTTTATAATCCTACAAGCCCAAGTCAGATGACGTGAACCAGCCACAAATGTTTTGTAGCAGTGAAGACTTACCATTAGGCTACAATATTCCATTTAACAGAGTGAGAAAGACTTCTTGTAGAAGCTGCTGCTTTTCATTTTGTATATAGAGTTGTCATCCAGTGTCTCTTAGCCTTTAAAGAACTTGGGAAAATGGTTCTTCAATGCCGTGGACATTGCAAATGTGCCTAAATCCTTTGGCCTCAAGTTTTAACTAATAATTAAAATAATGAGAATAGTAAATAAGACTCCTGTGCAGTCTGCTAAGTATCTGTGGCCTGTCCAGTCAAAAGTCAGACATTCTAAAAGAGTATTAGATTTGATTTTCAAATTTAATTTTTTATACTCTTACTGTGCTGAAGCCCTCTCTGTAAAAACATTTCATGCTATCAAATGTTCACACGCAGGCATAACCATAACTAAAAAGTTCTTGTTTTGCCCAAAAACTAAAGGTTACTTTTCTGGAATGTTGGAAGAAGGAATGAGAGTTTCTAGGCACTCTCCATGAGCAGTCATTAATGCTTTGGAAACAACAGCTCCTGTTGTGTTGATTTGTAATCGTTTGAAGGTGTCATTGACCCTGTTTATATGCTTTTATGGTCAAGTTCTTGACTTTCATAGAAGGTACTTTATCAGCTTTACATTCAAGGATTCTATTAGGTTTAGACTTGAAATAAATAATGTCATTTATAAACAAGAGTAAATTTGCATTTGCTATGTTGTGATAGGACTTTTTTCCCCCTTCGATCCCCACCATCAAGCACAAGAGACCTTTCTGTCCTGAAAAGACCCATTTCACAGCTACATTGATGATTCCAGGCATGGTCTTTTGTACTCCTCCTTTCGGAAAAGATCTTACGTCTAGACATGCTGTTTGTGTTAACATAGTGACATGAAACATTAGATTCCTCTTATCTTCGTCTTGAAGGGCATGTCTAGACTACAAGCCTCTTTCAAAAAAGAGCGTCTAGACAGCAGCCTCTTTTTTCGAAAAAGAGTGATGCTTTTTCGAAAGAGAGCACCCAAGCACTCTGGATGCTCTCTTTCAAAAAAGTACTGTTTGCATTTATTAACGCCTTTTTTTGAAAGAGCTCTTTTGAAAAAATGCATTATTCCTCGTAAAATGAGGATTTCCATGGTTGAAAAAAACTTCCGCATTGTTTCTATTTAATTTCAAAAGAACGCGGCAGCCATCTTGACGCAGGTGAAGGGTTTTTTTTTTTAAAGGCCAGTTTTAAAAAAAAAAAACCCTGTAGTCTAGACACATCCTAAGGGTACGTCAACACTGCAATGCTATTTTGGGATACCGGAGTCTCCCAAAATAGCTATCCCATGTCTTCACAGTAATCTCATTGTTTCAGGATCGCTATTCCGATGTCCCTGTAAACCTCATTCCACAAGGAGTAAGGGACGTTTTAGAATAGCACTTTATTTCAAAATTTTGGGCTGTGTAGACAGAGCCAAATGATGAAATAAGCTATATCAAAATAGCATTGAAATAAGATACGCAATTTGCGTGGCTCAGATTATGTATCTGAATTTGAATTATGGTGCAGTGTAGACTAAGACAGTAAATCATCTGAGAAAAAATTACTGTGCAACTGAAACTACGGAGTCATTCCTTTGAGCCATATTATTTCCAGGACTACATAGATAACAATTAAGTCAGCTTCCTTCCAAAGAACAAATCACAGAACTCTCACCTTGTGACCACAACCTCTACAGCTAATCAAATGAAAGAAGAGAGAGAGAGGATAATTGTTCCTTCATGCTCCCCAGCAGGTTGTGGGCCTAATCCCATGCACCATGGCAGCCAGTCCAGCCCTTCCTCTTATTTTCCCCTTACCACCTGTTTGTATGGAAAGGGTTAGAAACATACCTGGGCTCTGCTCTTGAGTCTGAGCTGTTCTGGTGGAGAAGACCTTGAGGAACAGAAACATACATCAGTCCCTACAATATTTCCATTGTGTTGGCACTAGGACTCGTTGAACTTCCTTTCCATCACTCCTGGTGATAGAAACAGCTACATATTCACCTGATCTGCTTACTGTCATGTATAGATTTCAGATTATACCAACAGTTCTGGTTTTTAGTTTAAAATGCTGTTTAATTTGATAGTTCCGCTAGTGCAGAAGCTATTTGACTATTGCTTTTACGGTAAAGGTTCAGAGATCATTTGCGCTAAACTTATATTTTTATGTGATGCCCTTCCCATCTATAGTTCAACTGCTATTCAGCACCTTCCTTTGTTTCAGTAGTAAATGAATTGTAGCTGCAGCTGTCTCACCAATCATCATGCTCTTTGGCTGGCTGGCAGTCAGTTCTATTCTGACATGTTGATGTAAAAGACATCAAACTGCTGTAGCATTATGGTCATCCGAATCATTTGTTAGGCTTCTGTGATAGCGTATTGGGCAAATCTTAACATTTTTTCCCCTTTATCATGAGCTTGATTTTTTTCTTTAAAAATAAATGTAAATTGGGTGCATAGTATGTCACAGATTACAGTATATTCATTTTACCTTTTATAATTTCCCTAAAATTAAAAGGTGATTGTACACTGCTTATGAAACCCCGTTTTGCCACTTTCACAATCCTCATACTTGTTAAAACTGCGTAATTCACTTGTGATTTTGAAAGGCACAAAAATAGATGATAGACTTGAATATCATCAACAAATCGTTAATTGGTGACCTCTAAATGCCTAACTTCCTAGTTTCATCCCACATTATTTTAGTATAGGGGTTAAAATAAATGAATTAAAACTCTTTGAACTGATGAAGAGTTATCGAAACAATTTCAAAATGAAGGGTCAAATTTCACATTCAGTTATATATGTGCATCCACGTTGCCAGCAGCAGGATTACATGGGTGTAATCAAGGGCAGAAATTGTTCAAAAATATTTGAATAAAATTATGTATTTTACTGTTGAGGTTCCACACAGTTATTTCTAAGTGATGATATTTAAGTACAATATGCAGTTTTTGTACTCTTGCTGTTCACTGAAAAGGAAAGTACTTTTTAACACTTGACATAATGATATCCTTGGCCCAAAACATGAAAATGTTAACTTTTCATATATTTGTAAATTGTTGCAAGCTTATTATAAGCCTCAGTTAAGCATAGAAAGTTGTGTAATATAGGTGGACAGGGTATTAAAATACTAATAATCACTCATATTTTTTTTCTTAACAGAAGGTAAAAAATAGATCATTGGAGGATGTGGTTATGCTAAATGTTGACACAAATACTCTAGAAAACCCATTTAATGACCTGAACAACCTACCTACTGAAGTGGTGAGTCTGATGGGTATTTCATGTTGTTCTTTTCTTTTCTAGTAGCTTGAATTACTAATAGTGATTTTTGCCTGCTTTTGCTAACTGAAATAAAAGGAATAAGGGTGGAAAGTAGTAGATGTAGACCCCATATTTAAGATTTTTTTACTTTTTTTTTTTTTTTTGGACAGTTGAGGAGATGTTGAATGGAACATCATATACCTTATTGTAAAAGCAGGATCATAATTATAAAGCTAGCTGCATTCATTAGGCATTGCTGCTTTAAACGCAAGAGTCTCTTCATCTCATCTTAATCATTATATTACAAAGTAGGCATTTCTGTCTGCCTAGTGGCATGTCTTGCAAAAGAACGAGAGAGTTTTTGAAGGCAAAAAGAAGAAGGGGGCCAATTATCGGCTTCTGCTTCCCTGCCACCTGCCAGCGCTTTTCCTTTTAATTAATGATCTGATGGCACTGGTCAATATAATAAGAAATGCTTGTACAGTTGGGGTCAGAAAATTCAGGCTTTGATCATCTTCAACTTTCTGAAACATTTATTTGTTTTCTCTAAATTATTTCAGTTTTATTTTAATCTCTTCTATCCTGCTGAGGGGCGCATGAATGAAAACCTACACTGTTTGTCATTTGCTTTGGCAGAGCAAAGACTGCTTACTTAGAATTCTATTTGTAAATTAAACTGCTAACCCAGTTTGTCATAAAAGACATCTGATCCTTTTGAAATGACGAAAACTGTCTTTTGTCTGTAAAGGATGATAAATTAAGTGCCAGTTCTTTCTGGACTTTGATCTTGCACAGATTTTCCCCTCCTGCTGCTTATAATGGAACTTATTCTGTATTTCATGTTAAATACTCTCAAAAAATGCATTACACTTACCTTGCTTTTCCTAATATAATGCTCAAAGGGTATCCTTTTGATAACAATGTGTGTACAGTATTTAGAGTTTTAGCTATTCAAGAGGTAATACTAGTGTGCTATTTTAAATATTTCAACAAAAAGTATTTTATGGAGTGAAATCAGGTAGTACCTGTTTCCAAAATTTCAGTCCTTTTAAACCCAGTATTTTAACCACATTAAGGAACTACTACAGCAACTGAGAAGCCTTTCTTTATTTCAGTGGTAATCTGTCTCACTGAATATATGATAGAAAGCAAAATCCCAATGCTTACATTAATGCTCAGCACCAGTTTATTTTAATATTATTATATTCTTAATTTTTTTGTGATAACGAAGGCAGAATTTGATCAGATAAAGTGTCAAATGCAGCTATCTCCAAGCTCTAATGAAAGAATTTTATAATGTGATTGTGGTATATTTGTCAGTCACTTTTAATGTATTGTATTTTTATAAGAATAACAAGTTACATCAAAAACTACCATACATTCATCGTTGTAGCAGCAATTCCAGCTGATTTTGCATTAAATGAAAAATATTAGTGTGTTGAGGTTAGAATGTATGCCATAAAGTATACACTCTCTGCTACATGACAGTTAGATGTGAAATTCAGAATTAAGCATAATCTGTTACATATCAGTATTACAATTGACAGTGATTTCAGATTGTAAAAAACAGTGCACACACAAGCAGGAAATCTGTTTTTAAACATGCTTATCAAAATACTCTGATGAGTAGGTTGAATTAAAATAAAATTAATGAACACAAATTCCCATAGTTTTAGTGATACGTTGTCCTAGAATACGTGTGTGTGTTAATGTTAATAAGGGTTATCCAGACACATAGACTACACAATGGACTTTTTATAAAATGCAACATTCCATATTCATGATGGAATAAAACAGGGAAACTATTTTTATAGATGTCTCACTTGCCAGATTTTATTTGAATATATTTTTTCTGGGCAAAATAAGTGTTAGTGGGTTACTTTATATTTTGTTTGTCTCCCCATCTCTTTCTGATTTGAGCAGTAAAACAGTATACCTTATGGAACTAATTTGTTAATTAAAAACACATACAAATGTGGGTGAAAAGTCCTAAACAAAGGGTACAGACAGTATACAGTTTTGGCTTATAAAATGACAGAGGAGAACAAACTGGTTTTGCTTCATAAGAGAAATTACTGTTATAAATGCTAATATGGATATAAATATTTGAAGTATATTATAGAAATATAGAACAAAATTATTGATCTAATCGAAAAGATCACAGAAAATACTTACAGATGTAAAACATATGCATACATATAAATAAAGCCAACAAACGTATAGACAAGGGTAATAAACCTTTTAATGAAAAAAATATATAAACAGGAATAGCAATTAAGAGTGTTAAAGCACAACAAACTGCTGAAAGTAAAAAGGAAGCTTTAAGTTTACCATCCCCCTCCAAAAACTGGTTTCAGACAACCATAATAAATTTAACATTTTCAAAGGATATTCTGAAACTGCCTCTTGTGTCTAAAAGGAAATTGGATAACAGCTTTCTTAATCAATAAGCCTGAAGATAATATGTTTTCAGGGGTGAGACATGTAACAGTTGAGCAAAGTCTAATACTATAACTATTAAAATGTTGATATTTCTTTTATTGTGAATCAATTTCTTTAAAAATATAATATGAAATCTGAAAAAAACCTATTTGATATTGTGTCTCATAGATTATAATTAACTGAGATTTAAATAACCTTTTTAAATCATTCACTTAAGCATTTAAATTATACTTACAGCCTAGATAACTTTCTGTGCATGTGAACTCTATTATTTTGTCAGATTGACCAGTGGTCTTGACTGTTCAAAGGTCAGTGGTCACAGTTGTCCTGAATTACCAGTCCTTTTTTCATGTGGACCCTCTGCTGCGTTGCATGCTGTAATCTTCTTAATGGCTTCATTCCAATATTCACACATAATATTCTAGATTTATTGACTGCTAGAAATACTACCATGCCAGTAGCAGTTCCGCTATTCCTAAGGTATTTAAAATTGGAAACATAAATCAATGCAAGACTTTCAGGAATCCTTTGTTTTCCTTAAAGGAGTTGGGGATGGGGGCGAGAAGCCTTCTTTCTGTCTTCTGACAGGAACACTTGTTTTTATATTTCATCGTTTCACTATAGAGGTTGCCTCATTTCTTTAAAAAAAAAAAAACAGAATAAATAACGATTTTAGTAAGAGTTAATTATCTAATACTATAGACCTTAGAATGCCATTTTTTCTTGTAAGTTCTTGTATTATAAAGTTTTTAGTGATGATTGAGACTACAAGCACCTCAAAATTATTAATGTTAGGTCCAATCTAGCAGTGACTTAAATATATGTTTAACTTTATTTCAGTGGGACTATTTATGTACTTAAAGCTAAGTATGTTCATAGAGACTTTCAAGATCGATGTCATTTGTTTAATGCCATGAACAGTTCCATTGACCTCATGATTGGGCCCGCTTCTTGTCTTGCTGTTTGTAAGTGCTTTGAGAAATATGGAAATGATTGCAGAAAATTATGATTTAATATTTTTTTGCATTTTGTTAAAAAATGTTGCCAAGTGCTAAAAACCTATGGAACAACTGAAAATGATATAGTCTTATTCAATTAGACACTAAAATGCAGAACAGTGCCTGTAATGTGTTCTTTCACCATCAAGAATTACATTTTAAAAATGCAAAGTAATCCACTGTATCTCAGCTTTCTATTTAAAACCATGACATATTTGATAAGTACACTCTAATTTATTCAGAAAACACAATATTTGCTTTAAATAGTAGTTCCTTTGAGAATAAGTTATTCCTCAAAGTACAACAGTTAGTGCTGTTACAAAATAAATTGTGATTAGTTCATAACTGTGAAATTGATTTCATTAGTCATAATATTTAATTTTTTTACTTATAAAGTGTATGATTAGGAAAATGTATTCTAAAAACATTTTCTAATCTGTTAGAAATCAAGAGTGGCTAGGAAAGTAGGCAATATTGGGAGAGCCAGCTGCTTATGTGCAGGGATTTTTACTATCATTTGGCAGCACATCGAACACTGGTGTAATTTTAAAACTTAGAATATTAGATTAAAATTATTTGAACCCTGTTTTGGAAATATCTACATTAAACAGATGCCCACCATTGTTTAAAAATAAATTGATATTTACATTTGTAGGGCCTGTATGTCCAAAGTCAGTGCATAGAGAAAGTCTTTTCATTTAATATTAATGATCTACGTATTCTGAGATTAGTAAATTTGTTTTAAACTGCCCTCCATTTCCGTTTTTTAGCCATTCCTCTTTCTCACTGCTTGTGATTTGTCTTATTCTTACAGTGGCCTGATTTAGTGTGAATGATTGTTGAAACACAAGCAACTACCACTCATATTAGAATAATATCTTGAATATCTATCTGGGAGATTTGAGTACCATGTGCTTTGGTTTGTAGACACACACACATGTGATTTCTGTCAAGAGGCTTGTGACAAGTTTATTTTAGAGAATTTACAACCAAACTTAAAAGGAATAGAGGATCCAGTCCTGCAGTCTGTAAAAGTTCTAATATTGCATACCAAATGCATGCAGGTAGCTCCTGCAGTCAGTCAGACTACTCACCCAACTTTGATTCTATAAACATCTGAGCATTTTCATTACTTAACTATCATGAATAGGGACTATGTACATGTAGAAGTGTTTTCAGGATCAAGCAGTGTTTGCAAGATGAATAGTCCTCTGATTTTAGAGAGACCACTTGCATTAATTTGGCCTGAGGATTAGAGTTTTGGAGGCTGTAGGATAGGATTCAAGTTTGGTTGTAAATTCTCTGAAATAAATGTGTGAAAATGAGCATGAATTTGGGAGTGAGGTTCAAATTAAATATTTGAATTTGGCAGCAGTACTGGGAGTGAGGTTCAAAATAAATATTTTTAACTGTGTTAACAATTTAAATGATAATGGAAATAATTTTATGAATTATTTTGCATATTTTTACTACTTTTTTACTGTTTATTTTATATTTCTTTCCACTTGGGCAATAAAAATAAACTAATCAGTTTCACTTTTATTTCTAGTCAGTTTCTTGTAATCTTTTGCTTTTTTTCTGCCTTCATGTATTATATAGCACAAAGCGTGTAGGTTGCGAGAACCCCAGGGGAAGGTTTTCAATTCAAAATCCTCCCAAAATGCTTTAATGGAAAAATTAAATTTAAATATGGAAATATTTATATTGATCATAAAATAGCTTTTCTACGAAGGGTGAATTTTAATCTTCAGATACCTTACAGTATTTCATTAGTATATTATATCAAGCAATGAAGGTACAAGTCACGTGTTTAAATCGATTATAGTTTACCATGATTCAGTTGCATTTTTGAAAGTTTAAAATCTTCAGGGAAATTCAGTGGATATTAGGGATGTAAAATCCCATTTAACCAGTTATCTGACTGAAGAGCGGGTGGAGGAGCTGCGGCCGTGGGCTGGAGCATTCCCCTTGCCCAGTCCCATCCTGGACAGGCTGGAGCACCCCTATTTGCATTGAGCAGCCACCTGCCCACAGTGGGCAGGGAGCTACTACAGCCCCCATCGGTTAACCAGGACTACAAAATAATCTTTTGGGAGACAAATTTGCCATCGTCAGCAGTCTTTATGAAAGCTGTTAACATTACTCTTGCTGCATAACGTTATTAATGTTTTAGAATGCCCAAGCATGTTATAAAAGGAACCAACCCTTCCTCTCACTAATAGGATAGCCTATTAGTTGAAAGTTTTCCACATCTCTGCTTTATCCTTGCTTGCTAGTGTTCAACAGTCAGTGAAGTGACTTTCCCAAGAGGATCCAAGAATGGTCAGGGCAAGATAAAGATAAACAGTTTGTTTTCAGTGCAGTTTAAGAATTCCATCTCTGACCGTCCTAATGGATCACTAGTGACTCCTGAAAACAAACTTGACAGTTACTCTTGCCTCCTGTAAATTGCTTGATTCCAGTTTTAGCTTTTGTGGGTTTTTTGGGCACCACACAAGCTACATAACAATATACAAACTTACAACATGCCTGATTTTGTTACTGATACTGTATAAATGTATATTTGAAATTTATTAGTCTTTGTTTATGCATTTGTGTTACTAATATTTCCACTGTCCTGTCATCCCAGGTGACTCACATTTCCCCTTCTTCGCTTACTATCACTAGCAAATCATTTTTCCCATCTTTCTCTGTTAACATGCTCCAAGATCCAGCCCCACAGCCAAGTGAAATTAATCCATTAAGGAGCACTTCACATCTATTCCCTCCTCTTAAAAGAGGAGTCACTGCACAAGTACTGATTTGTTTTAATTCAGTCTGTTACTTTCAAACTTCTCTTTTGTTTTTATCAACACTTTCCTCAGCTCTGTTCTTTTTTGCAAAGCTTGTGCCAGTGCCACTCCAGTGACACAGTTCTTGTGGGGTCACTGCTAAAGGAGCTCTTGTCACTGCATATGGTCTGTGAGAGAGATCTTGACTTGTCAAACCTTGGTTGCCAAGATTGAGAAGTCCATTGTGATCTGGTGGAGCTACCCCTTGCCTGTAGCTTAGTGTTCTTAGGGAAGGTTGAACTACAAAATAATCTTTTGGAAGATAAATTTGCCATTATTAGCAGTCTTTATGAAAGCTGTTAACATTACTCTTGCTGCTATAGCACGATGTATCTTGGGGTATGTCTAGATTACTTTTTTTTTTAAACTGCCCTTTTTTTTAAAAGACTTCACCTGTGTCCACACTGCAATCATATTCTTTCAAAATTAAATCGAAAGAACTTGGGTTTTTTTGACATTAGGAAACCTCAAATTATGAGGAAGAATGCCTTTTTCAAAAGAGCTCTTTCGAAAAAAGACGTGTGTGGACCCAGAACAGGGACATTCTTCGAAAGAAAAGGCAATTGTAAAAAAGCACAGGTGCCCTGGTGGCCATTCTGTAAATAGCAATCAGGGCTTTCTTGCGAGAGAGCATCTATGCAATCTGGATGCTCTCTTTCGAAAAAGCAAATCGCATTTTCAATCTGGTTTTGAGGTGTGGATGCTCTCTTTCGAAAGAAGCTTTTTTCGAAAGAGCTCTTTCAAATAAAGCTTCTTTTGAAAGAAGCTTACAGTCTAGACATACCCTTGGAATGCGTAGAATTCTTACCATTTTTTACAGTGGAGAGCCTTTGCGTTCATGTTGACACCCTGTGGTTGCTGCTCAGATGACTTCGATGTGAAGTTCTCAATGCCAGTGAACTAATACGGTCAGAAGGCATCCAGCACTGCAGCAGTAGTGGTTCTCTGCTTTCTGCTGCTCTTATAAATGGATGCACAAGAGGAAGTTCTCACACATGTATAGCTGGCTAGCTTACCTTTACCACACACAATATGCTTTGGCCCTATTGATTGCCGGTTTTTAACTTCTCTTCTTGACTGAATATATAAGCTGGTCCCTCTGTCACCAAGCTTTATGTCATCCTCTCCTCCCTCACTCTACCTTTATACATCCTCTTCTCCCACAAGCGGCCTTATCTCCCCCCAACTCCTTTTCCTATGTTTACTGCAAGATTTTCTCTCCTCTGAACTGAAAACGTACCTCCCCCTGCTCTTCAGTGTGTCATTGCTGACTGTGCTGTGTTCTTCTTTACCCAGATAGTTGGGTAGGGTAATCATCAACATATGTTGGTAATCCCTAGTTCTCCCATTTATCTGTACAAAAAGAAAACAAATATAGACCCATTATATGTATGTAATGCCAAAGCAACATCTTTTTTGTAATCTATGCCCTCCCTTCTTCTGACACTTTCGTTGCTTGATTTAATTATCTTTAAACTTAGAGCTTGAGCATGCAAGTGCTTATGGAAGTAATTACTCTGTGTTTGCAAGATGGGAGCCTTAGATAATAAGCTCTTCTGGGGAGCGATCTGTTATTTTTAAATGTCTGTAGAGAACACCTGTGGCGCTGCAAAAATAAAATCAGATTTAAGATACATTTATTACTTGGTTAATTTGATTAGCTTTGTGATGAAGCTGGTTATACATCAGCAGAGTGTGGTTTATCCCTTTTTTATTAGATACCTTTGTGAGGTACTGTTTGTTCCTTTTGACTCAGTTGTTTGTTTCTTATCGCAGGATGTCTTTAGGACTGTGGACAGATAATAAGTATCAGTCCATCAGAAGCTGCAGTAGAACAACATTAAAGGTTGTTCTGTAGTTTGGATAGCTGGAGCCTTCATTGGGATGAGGGAGGAGTTGCCAGAGTGGGAAACTACAAAGGGATTCTGGCTCATCATGCAGAATACCTCAGGGAGAGAAGAGGAATGAGTGAGAGACAGAAAGGACAGCTGCATTTTATGTGGGTGGAGTGTAAGGTCCTCCTTTGTTGATCTTTCTTTGCAGACTGATGTATAGGGAGTAGGTCTGAGGTCTTATTTCCTCTGTTTGTCAAGAGCACTGCTGGCAGTAAACTCTACTGATTCTTGTGTATGGCAACTTGATTCTGAAAGGTGCTTAGTATTCTAGCACTTATCCAGTAAATCATTTTAGCACATGCGTAGCTTCAAACCATGTATTGATTCAAATAGTAAGGCAAATGACAGTCTCTAATCAGTATGTAATAGTATGCGTTCTTTTGAAAGGTCCTGTCTCAGTAAAATTTTTTATGATTAATCTGTTAAATTCAGTTGGCATAATTGTGTTGGAAATTAATATCTCCTAATTCACTGTTCAATAGGCGAAAAATATTTTCATTTACATTTTAAAATGTTAGAGATTTTGGAATTTGTTTCCATTTTGTGAAACCTGCCAAATTTGTATAGGTTTTTTTTGTTATTGCTTTTCAAAAAATGAACCACTAAGATGGGTTTACTTTTTTTTAAACAAAATATTCTGTTTTAAAGAGTGAAATTTCAATTTGATGATCAGTTTTTATACGAAAACATACAAGACATGAGATTATAAAAAAGTTAATTGCAACATGAACAATTTTGCTGTCCAAAGATGTCTTGGAATCATATGAAAATTTTTTCATTATTTTTTTCACAGACCCATTTATAATGTATAATTTACATGAATACAGATACATTTTTTTAAAGAGGAAGGGGGGATTTCTATCTCTTACATTTGGGAATTGTTGTACTGATTTAAAAAAGTGGAAATCCGATTTTCATTTTTGACACACCAGGTTCCTTCATGCTGACCCTTTCTCTCTTATTTAAATGTTAGTGAAATATAACTGTAATTGCTGGCACGTCTCTCTTGCAAAAGAACTTAGGAATGTTTTTCCCTTGAATTTAATAATCTTCAATTTTAATAACCTTCAAAATAATCATAAATTACAGAACAAAGAATGTTAAATGACGCATTTATTTTTGCAATTTTGAACTTTGTAACTGTTTCTTGTACTTTGGATTGTACTCTTTTTTTTCTTTTGAGGTGTAACTTTAAAAAAAAACGTTAAATGAGCATTGCTGTGTGCTCTCCATGGGCTAACCAAATCAGACTCTAAACTTTTATCTGGATCTATGGAGCTTGGATATAAATTGAAAAGATCACAGCTATGGGGAGAAGACCTATACTGTAAAGGCTTTTCTGCATAGATTATGAACATCATAACTCACTAATTTTTTTCAAAACTATATTTATAATTGGACCCAATGGGGATCTCTCTCTTTGATCAGATCACAGTAACTGTGACTTTACAGTGGAAAATGTCACTACTGTGAAGGTTTATCACCTGTAGAGCTGGTCTTTTCTCTGATGCCATGTTCAGTTCTCATTAGCATTATTCCAAGTTTAGTTATTAATTAGGTTGACACTTCAATTACAATCATCATCTACAAGAACAGTCTTGACTGCTTGCATAAAGAAACAAAAAGATATTCATTCTTGCATACATTTATAAAAGAATGAAACCTGATACTGTGTGCTGTTAAAGGGTAGCCTAAAAGTTCTGTTTAAAGAATAGCCAACTTGAGGAGTGTCTGATAACTTACATATTGTTTTGCTAGACACTTTGCAATAAAAATTAATATGGAAATACATCTTTGTAATATTGGCAATTAATCTTTTTCTCCAACTACATCTTAAAATAAGGGTGCTAAAGTGCTCTTATTATCTGCTTTCCAAGATCTTTTTATTTTGGAATATCAGAAAAATTACAAAACATATGATCTTGCTCCAAAGCTTCTTTAACAAAAGAATGGTCTTTTAATTTAGCATTACTCATGCTTTCCAGAGTTATATAGCCAGAACTTGTTGTTTATCCCATAAAACAGGGTAGAGCTCCTTCAGAAATCAGATGATGTAATTAATGGGCTTTTTTCTTACTGCAGGTGCCTCATCACTAATAAAAGGGTGTTATCCCCTCCCTTCTTCTTTCCCCCTATTCACTTGTTTTATTCCTTAGGACAAATGTAAAGACCCTCACACTACTGAATTTACACAGCCCTTCCCCAACTAGCAAATAATGGTGGCAACTGCTCCCATGATTCATGAAAAATAATGCATGCTAATAAGTTATCAAAGAAAAAAATCCTAAAATTGAGTGACAAGTGAGCTTTCAGTGTCCTTAAAAATAACCCTTCATAGCATAAATGAACGATGTCCAACTGGCTTCATCTCAGACAAGCAGACACGTTATGATTGCAAAAAATCTGCAAAAAGTGACTCACAAGCAGTTTACTGTAAAATAATTAAAGCTTATTTATGTCAAGAGGCCTTGGAAAAAAGAGAGCATAAACCAATTTACATTAGCACTTTACCATCATCCCCCACTTTCGTTTCAATTAACAGACCAGCAGGTGCTCTTTGCAGTTTAAAAGATAAGCCATCAAGGAGGAGGATGAATTTTTGGCTGACCTGTAGACACTGTGGTTTGCCTGCTGATTAGGTTCATACCTCACTGTACCAATTTCTGAGGTGTTAATTTAACTGTTCCTCTCTGTCATGCAGGTCTCAGCCTTGAAAAATAAACTGAAGAAACAGTCTACAGCTACGGGTGATGGAGTAGCTAGAGCTTTCCTTAGGGCACAGGCAGCATTGTTTGGATCCTACAGAGATGCACTAAGATACAAACCTGTAAGCCTTTTTATTGTTTTAATTTGTTTTCCTTTATTTATAAGACCAGAAACTATTTTACTGTCTGCAAGAAAAATACTAAAGTCTTATCACAAACTTAAGGGTTTCAAAAACCAAAATGTCCTAAATGTTATCTTACACTTGATGATAAGCTAGTGATTTGGAAGTTAGGTCCACGTGTTTCTTTGATTTTCTTTGAACATTTGAATGATTTGTGTGTTATTTACCTTTACTTACTTCTAAAGCTCACTGAGGATACATCTACACAGCAGTGTTTTATTTTGAAATAACTTAGTCCATGTTTACACAGGAGGCAGTTAATTCTAAATAATGTGGAAACCCTGTCAAGCTGGAGGACTTCTTACTCCAACTCCTGAACCCTCATTTTACGATGAGTAAGGGAAGTCAGAAGAAGAGTGCTCTATTTGGAAATAAGTGCTGTGTAGATGCTCCCAATTTTGAAATAAGCTATGCAATTGATGTAGCTCAATTTGCGTAGCTTAATTCGAGTTAAACCCTGCTGTGTAGACGCAATGTTAGGTACTTGCCTACCTGCAGACTACTTTCCCGTTTGTCTCATTCATTGAAACTTAAAATGAAGCTCTAATAAAATAAGTGTATGGCTAATTTAGGATTCGTGATTAATTGTAGGAACTGGCATGGCAGGGAAAGGGCTGGCTAATTTGGAGGTCTGTCATTGTCTCTACATAGACTCCCCCAACTGTTGCCTAATCTAAAATTACTTATGAATTTTCAGTTTCCACTTTTAGGGTTGACTGACCTTTTGTCAGTTATTCTATGGTTGGGAACCCTGATGTGCATAGATGCAACACTCACACTATAGGAACTCTTATATATTGTACTCTTGTAAAAAAAAAAAAGTTTATTAATACGTTTAGCACAGTCACAAACATCTCTGTTTCATAAGATAAATAGGGAATATACATCTGTATTTCCATACCATATACTTACACCGTTCCTTCTAGAACAACCTGAGATGTTAACCATCATCTTCCTCCACAGCTTCGCCTTCCCCATCATCACCATTGGCCATCATTCTGGCACCATCCAAGGACTGTATCTCCTTTTCCTACTGTCCGTAGGCTGGGATACCACTTCTATGTTTCTCGGATATTGTTATGTTTGATACATATTCAGCAGATGTTTCCTTTTCTCCTAATTTGTATTTCCTCACCTTACTGAAGTGTCTTTTTCCTGTAGGTCAGTATATCATTGATCTCAACTTACTATCAAATACTTCAGTTCATTACCATGGGACTTTTGTAGTTGTCTACCACATTTGTTATTTCTGTCCTGCCTGGTTATTTGGTCTAGTCTCAACCAGTTATTTTTGTTTTTTCTAAGTAATAATGTATCTGTTAAGTTTGAGAGTATTCTTGGAAGCCCCTATGCCATTGAAGGTTGCTTTATCTAGGTGAAAGGTTCTAAATATATGCAAGTAGTCTTTGCTATCTGAGTGAAGGGTCCCAGACATGTTTGGGCTAGCTGTACTGTCTGGGTGAAAGGTTCCAGGCAAAAATGATAACTTTGCCTTAGCTGAACATACAGAACATAGCCTGTAAGTTCCTTGTGTTACAGCCAAACTGCCAATATATACCTACCGTAACTTATTATAATAAATATATAATCAAAACCATAAGAAAATAGTAAATCGATATATCTATAGACAAGCAAGCAGGTTGGCCTTATAGGCTACTCAAAGCACAGTGTGGTGGAAGTCAATAATCTTTTACTACCTCATAGCAAAGCCTTGGAATCATTTGTAGAACTCTTTTAGCTGTAGTTGTGTCAGGAAGCAGGGCCTGCAGCAGAGGTCGTCTCTGGGCAATCTAACAAGAACAGCTGGCCTATAGCAGGTTGTCTGATTGGCCACATTGTCTGGTTAGACCAGCCCTTAAACCCC
Organism: Pelodiscus sinensis; assembly: GCF_049634645.1. Taxonomy (NCBI): domain Eukaryota; kingdom Metazoa; phylum Chordata; order Testudines; family Trionychidae; genus Pelodiscus; species Pelodiscus sinensis. The sequence goes on from NC_134719.1 coordinate 46,339,679, forward strand.
TTAAATCCTGCAGCAGAGGCACTTCAGCTGTTGCTCAAAGTATTTGCCATTGGCAAGGTTAGCTCCTTTGTCAGTCATGGCTCCAACCTTATGCCTGCCTTGCCTCACTCTGGTTAACCTGTTCCTGAATCTTGTCTCCAGTTCTTGATGTTAGACTGTCATCTGGCCTCTGACTCCATCTCTCACACTGGGCTTCAATTCCTCAGTAACAACTCCTCTAAGCACTAAGCCTGAATCTTGGTCTAACCACTCAGTACAGTAAAACCTGTGTTAACCGGCCCACTCGGGGATTAGGGCATTCCAGTTATCTAAAAATTCCAGTTATCTAAGGGTCCCATCAACTAGGAAAAACTAATGGACAATAATAGTAAAACTCAAGTTCTTAATATTGGTAGGTTTGTAGTGTGAGGCAGTTGATATCACATTTCTATTTTGAGTTAAAGATGATTAGGACTTCTTAAATAACAAATTGTTAAGCCAATCATGGTAAACCAAGCCAGGCTAGTGCACCTGAAGATGTGACAGTATTGTGGCTGTGGGCAGTGCCGGTTAGCAAAGTTTTCTGGTTAACAGAGTGCCGGATAACAAAGGTTTTACTGTATAATCCCATGACCTGGTCACTGACAGGCTGTTTGGTGAATCCTGTATGCTCAGGACCTGTCCTATCCCTACACTGCTATCAGTAATAAGGCAGGAAGGGATGAAAGCCCAGTCTGCCTTAGTAGAATTTCAGAATGTATGTTTCTGAAGGTCAACTGGTACTTCGTAGATTGGAGCTAGCATGGATCTTTGTCTTTTCTGTTTTCTTAATGCTAATGGAGTAAAGCTGAGCTTATTGGTGTGAAAAATGCCTATCTAAAGGTTGCACTTTCAGTAGATGCAAGTAGATGTTCAGAGAAGTAGTGTCTACTTGAAATACTTTCCTCTTAACACTGACTTATTTGCAAAGTACTGGGTGGTCTCTTATCTCAATTTGGAGAGGGATAGTGAAATGTTGTTCATTTGGTATTCCAGTTGATCATGATCTGATATCTCTGATACTATTGTCTAAATTCCGACTCTCTGATATCCTGTAATTGATATCCTGTAATTAACGTAATTGGTGATGATTTTATGATAGACATGAGGTATCTGTCCTTTTCGGTCTGTCAAACTCTGATTCAAATGCTCACTAGATACAAGTGAGCATGCTGTGGTTCCCGGTAGTAATGGGTAAAATTGTTGTTTGGTCTCTGATTACACTTGTTCTTGGATGTAAGATATAAGAAAATAGTGATTGGTACCACCTTGTTGCCGAAGCCTCTCTTTTACAGGCTCCTCTTTTTACTGTTGACTTTGTGCTGACCCTTCACTATTATTCTGACTGGCAGAGACAAGGCAAGTAAGGTAATATTTATTGGACCAAATTTTCTTGGTGAGAGAGACAAGCTTTTGAGCCACACAGGCAGCTAAAGAATTCAAGACATCCAAAAATTCCTCTTCAACCTGAAAGCTCATGTTGCCTTAGTGTCTAAAATAGCTATGCGAAGTTTTGGTATCTGTAGAGTCCAGGGAAAAACTTGGAGTTCTGGGTGCATTTCAGACACCCAATCTCCTTTCCCCGGAAGTTCTCTCCTTCGCAGACTTGTAGTTATTCTTCTTTCAGTGGTTGCTTATGTCCATTCGAATCAGGTGTGCGCACCGCGTGCACTGCGTCTCCGGAGCGTTTTCCCTAGCGGTACCTGTAGCGCCGGCAGGGCGCCCCCTGGAGTGGTGCTGCTATGGCGGAGCATAAGTACCCCTGCCAGCGCCCCCCCCACCTCAGTTCCTTCTTAGCTCCCGTGATGGTCGTTGGAGCGTGTCTCTCTCTTAGAATAGTTAATGGTTCCCGTATCTCTTAGTGTAGTGTTTGTAAATAGTTATAAATAGTTTTAATTAGTTAGATAGTTAGCGAGTTCTTCGTTTTCCTTCCCCCCTTCGGGGGTGAGGAATGCCAGAGCCGCAAGGCTTTAAGGCTTGCACAGTATGCGCTAAGTTTATGCCTAAGGGAGACCCTCACGATAACTGCTTAAAGTGTTTGGGTGAGGGCCACTTAGAAGCCGCCTGTAAGATCTGCAGGTCGTTCAAGCCGCGCACTAAGAGGGAGCGAGACTCGCGTTTGAAGCTTCTCCTCATGGAGGCAGCTCTACAACAGGCACTGACTGGCCACTCCACGGTGTGCAGTACGCTGGCATCGACGCGTGACGACCCATCCCGTGCGCGGACTTCGGTACCGAGGGCTCGGCACTGTTCTCACTCCCCGGCACCAAAGAAACTAAAGACTTCGCCGGAAGTCCAGGTCTCTGGTGCAGATGTCTGCTTCGAGTCACCGGTGCAGACATCTCTAAGTGCTGCTGTGTGGCGGAAGCGAGCAGGCCGACCATCCAGTCTGGGTCAGCTACCCTTGCATCGTCCCTTGACGCCGGACACTTTTGAGGCATCGCAGGATTTGATTAGCCTCGCTACCTCTCCTCCGTCGTCTGTTGAGGTGGAGAGGTCGAGGTCTTCTATGCTGGGAGCCATGTTGGCACCTGTTTCTCCTCCGCACCAGTTGGATCAGTCAGCATCGGTCACATATGCAGTGGGACCGTCCCCTGTGGGACCAGTACCACTTGCCTCTACGTCGTTGCCAGTCTCGGCACAGGCTGCCAGGCCTCACCCGGCGCTCAACTGGATTCGACCTCCCGTGGTGCTGGGACGTCTCCCAGAACCGGTCTTAGCTGCGCTGGTGCCGTACTACTCAGGCCTTGTGGCACTGTCAGCGGCACCGTCAGCAGTACCGGCACTGGGCCTCTTGCCCAGGGTGTCGCTACAATCATCAGCACCGCTGCAAGTTCCGGCACCGATTCAAGTACCGGCATTGGCCCCATGGGCCATGCTGGTACCACCATTGCTGGTGACACCGATCCCTTTAAGGGTGGCCACTACGGCTCCGGCACCTTCAGTCCTACCCACCATGGTGCCCACGGCAGCAATGTTGGGGCACCACCTCTGGGGCAGTTGGATTCTCATAGACTCATAGACTTTAAGGTCAGAAGGAACCATTATGATCATCTAGTCTGACCCCCTGCACAGTGCAGGCCACAGAATCTCACCCACCCCCTCCTAGAATAATCCTCTCACCTATATCTCAGATATTGAAGCCTTCAAATACTTTGAAGACCCCCAAGATGCAGAGAATCCTCCAGCTGTGATCTGTACCCCATGCTACAGAGGAAGGCGAAAAACCTCCAGGGCCTCTGCCAATCTACCCTGGAGGAAAATTCCTTCCCGACCCCAAATATGGCGATCAGCTAAACCCTGAGCATGTGGGCAAGACTCACCAGCCAGACACCCAGAAAGTTCTCTATAGTAACTCCTATCATCCCTCCATTGTCCTATTTACCTCTGATAATGAAGGGTCAATTAGTTACCAAAATCATGTTATCTCATCAAACCATCCCCTTCATAAACCCATCTAGTTTAATCTTGAAGCCAGATAGATCTTTTGCCCCCACTGCTTCCCTTGGAAGGCCATTCCAGAACTTCACTCCTCTAATGGTTAGAAACCTTCATCTAATCTCAAGTCTAAACTTCCTACTAGCCAGCTTATATCCATTTGTTCTTGTGTCCACATTGGTATTAAGCTTAAATAATTCCTCTCCCTCCCTGGTATTTATCCCTCTAAGGGTATGTCTACACTACCCCGCTAGTTCGAACTAGCGGGGTAATGTAGGCCTACCGCAATTGCAAATGAAGCCCGGGATTTGAATTTCCCGGGCTTCATTTGCATATGCGGGGCGCCGCCATTTTTAAATCCCCGCTCGTGGAATGAGGAGTAACGGTAGTTCGAACTAGGAAGCCTAGTTCAAACTACCTAGTTCGTGCCACGTGTAGCCGCGCGGCACGGGGTTCGAACAAGCGGGGATTTAAAAATGGCGGCGCCCCGCTTATGCAAATGAAGCCCGGGAAGTTCTAATCCCGGGCTTCATTTGCAATTGCGGTATGCCTACATTACCCCGCTAGTTCGAACTAGCGGGGTAGTGTAGACATACCCTAATATATTTAAAGAGTGCAATCATGTCCCCCCTCAGCCTTCTTTTGGTTAAAGTAAACAAGCCAAGCTCCTTGAGTCTCCTTTCATAAGACAGGTTTTCCATTCCTCGGATCATCCTAGTGGCCCTTCTTTGTACCTGTTCCAGTTTGAATTCATCCTTCTTAAACATGGGAGACCAGAACTGTACACAGTACTCCAAATGGGGTCTCACCAATGACTTGTATAATGGCACTAACACCTCCTTATCCCTCCTGGAAATACCTCGCCTAATACATCCCAAAACCGTATTAGCCTTTTTCACGGCCATGTCACAATGGCGGCTCATAGTCATCCTATAATCAACCAGGATGTCCGATGTCCTTCTCCTCCTCCGTTACTTCCAACTGATGTGTCCCCATCTTATAACTAAAATTCTTGTTATTAATCCCTAAATGCATAACCTTACACCTCTCACTATTAAATTTCATCCTATTGCTATCACTCCAATTTACAAAGTCATCCAGATCTTCCTGTATGATATCCTTTTCTGAATTGGCAATACCTCCCAACTTTGTGTCGTCTGCAAATTTTATCAGGACACTTCCACTTTTGGTGCCAAGGTCAGCGATAAAAAGATTAAATAAAGTTGGCCCCAAAACTGATCCCTGAGGAACTCCGCTAGTAACCTTCCTCCAACCTGACAGTTCACCTTTCAGTATGACCCGCTGTAGTCTCCCCTTTAACCAGTTGCTTATCCACCTCTCAACTTTCATATTAATCCCCATCTTTTCCAATTTAACCAATAATTCCCCATGTGGTACTGTATCAAATGCCTTACTAAAGTCGAGGTAGATTAGATCCACTGCATTTCCTTTATCTAAAAAATCTGTTACTTTCTCAAAAAAGGAGATCAGGTTGGTTTGACACGATCTACCTTTTGTAAAACCATGTTGTAATTTGTCCCAATTGCCATTAGCCTCAATGTCTCTAACTACTTTCTCCTTCAAAATTTGTTCCAAGATCTTGCATACCGCAGATGTCAAACTAACAGGCCTACAGGCCGGGTCGCTTTTTTTCCCTTTCTTAAAAATAGGAACTATTTTTTTGTGTAGTTCCATTCCCGCAGTTGGCACCGCAGTCCATGTGCACCACATCCGAAGCCTGTCTTTCCGGCACTGGTATGACCTCACCGCATGCACGTGGGCAAGCTAGAATCAATGGCCAGGTTCGCCCCCCTGATGGTGATGAGGTACTCATCATCAGCGCCACCCTGTCCTGAGTCTGATTACTCTTCAGATTTGGATGTGGGCTCTTTCAGATCGGGGTCCTCGAGGGCTTCGTCACAGCATAGATCCCGTTCCCAGCAAAAGCGTGATCTTTCGCACATGCAACAGACTTGGCCGCCTCAGCCGCATTGGCCTTTTTGGACGCTGTGGGCATACCATCATTGGTAGGGCCTGTGCCACCGTCCGCGGTGTCCAGTGTCTCCGGGCACCAAGCGCCCCCATTGGCGTCGCTGTCACGACCCCCTCCCTTGCCCCAGAGGACTGCTACCATAGATGCCGCTAGAGACCCACAGGCTTTGGTGCCAGAGCCACTTCTGCACACAGCAGTGCCTGTCCAGCCAGCCCCTCAACTGGGCCCTACGCTGGATCCGGTGCCGATTCAGGAGTCGTTGTCGTCTCCTGATGAGGCCTTAGCGGATCCCACACCAGCAATGCTGACCATGGAATGCTCGGTTGCATCAGGATTTGCTCCAGCGTCTGACCTCCAACCTGGGTGTCCCAGAGGAGCCAGTAGTAGAGGACATGTTCCGATGATAGACATCCTGTCCGACGATGCGCCCGGCCATTTGGCTTTGCCACTCAACAAAACTGCGGCTAAGATCACTAACACCCTGTGGCAGACCCCGGCTTCCTTAACCCCCTACCTTAAAGGGAGTCGAGAGGTGCTATTATGTCCTGCAGTTGGGGTACGAGCACCTATATTCCTAGCCCGTCCCGGGGTCCTTGTTCGTCCAAGCCGCGGCCCAGAAGGAGAGGCTTCCGCAGCCGGGGCCGTCCCCGAAGGCTAGGGAGCCCAAACGCCTCGATTTAATGGGGCATAAGATGTATGCCACCGGTGTGGTGCAACTCCGCATTGCTAACCAGCAAGCAATGCTGAGTCAATACGCCTATAACACATGGCAGGCGATGGATGAGTTCAAAGATAAACTCCCCACTGAGGCGCGTCGAGTTTGGGGCTATGACCACAGAGGGCAGAACTGTCGCCCGCATGGCTCTTCAGGCTTCCCTGGATGCTGTTGAATCTGCAGCCCGTACCATGGCATCAGGTGTAGTTATGCACCGTGGTGCCTGGCTGCAGGTGTCTGGAATACTCCTGATGTCCAGACTATTATTCGGGACCTGACCTTTGACGGCAAACCATTGTTCTCCGAGCATACTGACTTGAGGCTCCATACGCTCAAGGACATGATGTCCACTCTCCGGTCCTTGGGGATCCACACGCCGGCTCCTCAGCAACGTCAGCTTCCCTACAGACAACAGGGGAGAATGCAGTCCCAGGTCCCCCGTGGGGATTACTGGAGACGCCGTTCTCGTGCTCCCAGTTGGGGTTGTGGGGGCGGCTGTGGCCCCCTCTTCGTCTAGAGCTCTTCGTTGCCGCCCAAGAGGGGACAACCCCCGTGGGGTTGGTCAGAGCCCCTCTCAACAGTCCAAGCACCCATTTTGATGGTCCTTTAGAGCAGGGGTCTCCAAACTTTTCAGCCCGAGGGCCGCATTAACTATCAAACAGCAGTTCGGGGGCCGACTACACACTTGAGGTCCAAATAAAAAACAATCAAAACATGGATGTTGTTTTTAATTATTTATTTAATATTATTTTATTCAGTTATTATTTAATAACACATTGATACACTACACATGAACACCTGTATTAGTGTGAATGGTGAAATTGTTTCCTGGATGCCAAAATAGCAGACATTTCTGGCTTTAGATTTGTTGTCCCTAACATCAACAGTGACCTGAAATTATCATCGGACAAGTTTGTTCTTCACGTAATTTTTTTTCCGTAGACAAAAAGGTCTCCACGGGCCGGATGAGAGGGCCTCGCGGGCCGCATCCGGCCCGCAGTTTGGAGACCCCTGCTTTAGAGCATTGCACACCAGTTTTCCCCCTCTCCCCCCGGCTTCCTGTTTAAGGCCAGGTTATCCCACTTTGCCTGCGCCTGGGCAGAAATCACCACTGACGCTTGGGTTCTGAGAATAGTCAGGGATGGCTATACTATCCCTTTCCTGGGCTCGCCCCCTTCTAACCTGCCCGCCCCGTCCCTTTTCAGGGACACCTCTTATGAAGGCATTCTCCGCCAGGAGGTGTTAGCGCTCATCCAAAAGGGAGTGGTAAGAGAGTCCCTTCACACTTAAGGGGCAAGGGGTTTTATTCCCAGTATTTTATTGTCCCAAAACCCAAGGGCGGGGTTCATCCCATTCTAGACCTCAGGGACCTCAACAAGACGGTGGTGAAATCCAAATTCAGAATGGTAACCCTGGCCTCTGTTATCCCGGTATTACAGTTAGGAGACTGGTATGCAACTCTCGATCTCAAGGACGCTTATTTCCATGTGGCAGTAAGACCCAGCCACAGGATGTTTCTCCGCTTTATAGTGTCCCGCTGTCACTTCCAGTTTACGGTGCTCCCCTTTGGACTTTTGACAGCACCCAGGGTCTTCACAAAATGCATGTCGGTCATAGCAGCGTTCCTCTGCAAAAAGAGGGTACACGTCTTTCCATATCTAGACGACTGGCTGATTCGTGGTCGATCCTATGAACAAGTGATGGCTCATGTTTCCCTTACAAGGACTCTCTTCTTAAGACTAGGTCTCATGATGAATGAGGAAAAGTCATCGCTGACTCCCTCTCAGAGCCTAGAATTCGTGGGGGCTCTCTTGGACACCAGGGTGGCGAGAGCATTCCTCCCCAGGAACAGATTTCTGGCCATAGAGGAGCTGGTCTCCGAGTTAACCTGGTTCCCCGTTACTATTGCCCAAGTCTGCTCGAGACTACTGAGACACATGGCGGCATGCACTTATGTGGTACGCCATGCTCGCATGAGGCTCAGATCACTGCAGGCCTGGTTAGCGAAGACGTTCGACCAGTCCAGGGGTCTCTGGGACATGGTACTTATGGTGCCTCCAGCAGTAATTGCCTCTTTACAGCGGTGGACTCAGGATGCTGTGGTGTGCAGTGGGGTTCCATTTACCGTACTTCCCCCCTCGGTGACACTGGTTACAGACTCTTTGGATCTGGGTTGGGGAGCGCACCTGGGGCATCACAAGACCCAGGGCTTGTGGTCCCCTGCAGAGCGGGCCCTACATATAAATGTCCGGGAGCTCAGGGCAATCAGGAGAGCTTGTTAGACCTTCCTAACAAAGCTGTCACGCCGCTCCGTCCTGGTGCACCTGGACAACATAGCGGCTGTGTTCTACATCAACAGGCAGGAGGGAGTCCGGTTGCCTCTCCTCTGTCGCAAGGCTTTGTGGCTGTGGTAGCTGTGAGTAGCGCACAATATATTTTTGCAGGCAGAATACCTGCCGTAGTGCAAAAATTTGCTGGCCCATGCTCTGAGCAGGTCCTTCGGAGCCCATGAGTGGTCCCTCAAGGATTCGGCCCTTCATCAGGTCTTCCACAGGTGGGGTTGTCCCCAGTAGACCAGTTTTCCTCAGCACACAACACCAAGTGCCAGAGTTACTGCTCCCTGTTGGGGTTGGGGGACCACTCCAGGGGAGATGCCATGACTGTGCTGTGGCCGGCGGGCATCCTCTATGCATTCCCACCGTTTCCCCTAATTCCCAGGGTTCTGACCAGGGTCAAGATTTTCAGGTCCACAGTCATCCTGATAGCCCTTCGGTGGCCCAGGCAGTTCTGGTTCCCTATCCTGGTGAATATGCTCAGCAAGGAGCCTATAACGCTCCCGTCGGTTTGGGATCTCCTCACCCAGCCTTGGGACGGGGGGGGCTCATGGTTCACCCAAATCTCAGCTCTCTCCACCTGATGGCCTGGTTTATCCATGGCTGACGCAACCAGAAAGGGAATGTTCCTAGGAGGTGCAGATGGTGCTACTAGGTAGCAGGAAGCCATCCACCAGGCGGTCCTATGCAGCGAAGTGGGGTGCACCTGTCCTGTCCATTCTGGACTATGTTTTCGAACTCAGGTCCGGTGGGCTCTCTACCTCTTCTGTCAAAGTCCATGTGGCATCACTCTCCGCCTTCCATGTTGAGTCGGCAGGAGTCTCTCAATTCTCTATGTGGTCAAAAGGTTCCTTAAGGGTTTGGATAAGTTGTACCCCTCCGTTAGACCCCTTCTCCCTGCTTGGGACCTTAACCTCGTGTTCTCTACACTTGTGTCGCCCCCCTTTGAGCCGCTGGCCACGTGCTCTTTGAAGCCCTTCTCTATGAAGGTTATGTTAATTGTAGCCATTACGTCGGCTCACAGGGTCTCCGAGCTGAGGGCGCTAACTGTAAACCCGCCCTACCTAGTGTTCTTGGAGAATAATGTGAGGCTCCGTCCTCACCCGGCTTTTCTCCCCAAGGTGGTGTCACCGTTCCATCTGTCCCAAGAAATTTACCTACTGGTTTTCTTTCCAAAGCCCCATGCCTCTCCTAGGGAGCAAGTGCTCCACTCCCTAGATGCTAGCTGGGCGTTAGCCTTCTATGTCGATAGAAAGAAACCCTTTCATAAGTCCACACAACTGTTTGTTCCTTTCGCGGACAGAATGAAAGGGCTCCCTACCTTGATCCAGAGGTTGTCCAATTGGGTTGCGAGGTGTATCAGGGAGTGTTATATCCTGGCTGGGAAGGTCCCGCCCCAGGTTACAGCATATTCCAGCAGGGCGCAGGCGTCCTCTGTAGCTTTTGTGGCACAGGTTCCAATTACTGAAATCTGCAGGGCGGCCACGTGGTCGTCAGTACATACCTTTATGGCACACTATGTGCTGACAGAACAGGCCAGGGAGGATGCAGCGTTGGGCTCTGCAGTCCTCATCTCTGTGTTGTAAATGTGTTTGTTTTTTCTCTGTACACATTGCACTTTTTTTCAACAGTTCTCTGTGTTCTGTTACTTGAATAAATATGTTTGCGTTGTTCAGCTTTTGTGGGCGTCTCTTTCTGGGTGCTCCGACCCCTCCTCCGTAAAGTGGAGTTGGCTTGGAAGTCACCTGATTTGAATGGACGTGAGCAACCACTCGAAGAAGAAAAGAACGGTTACTTACCTGTAACTGTTGTTCTTTGAGATGTGTTGCTCATGTCCATTCAATTTCCCCCCCTACCTCCCCTTCGTCGGAGCTTCCGGCAAGAAAGAACTGAGGTGGGGGAGCGCCAGCAGGGGTACTTATGCTCCTCCATAGCGGCACCACTCCAGGAGGCGTCCTGCCTGTGGCACGGGTACCGCTAGGGAAAACGCTCTGGAGACGCGGTACACGCAGTGCGCACACCTGATTCGAATGGACATGAGCAACACATCTCGAAGAACAACAGTTACAGGTAAGTAATCGTTCTTTTCTTCTTCATGTAGCAAGATGAGGTCCTGAAACATAAGCACATGCAGCACAGGCCTGGTTTGAGGCCTGAGGCCTAGTTAACAATGGGCAAAACATGGCTAACATAGAGCAGAGCTAAGCTAAGAGCAAGAGGCAGGCCCCACCTTACAGAACTTGGCACGAACAGGGCTGAAAGTGAAAAACACTAATTGGTGCTAGGTACTGACTGCAGAACAATAATTGGTATTGGTCATAAGTGGAAAGCACATGATGTCACTAGCTCATTAAAAAAGACCTTGGTACCCACTCCTCACAGATACCAACCTGGGTTCAAGAAAGGGTCTAAAATGACAGAGTGATGGATAGATATGATCTAATCAAACCACAAAGTGTAGGGTGATGGGTGGTATCTAAGTAGTGTCAGAGGGTGGTGATCTGACAACATCAGAGGGTTTGAAACCTGATACGTCAGCAGTTAGGTGTGACTTGTTGTACCTGTTATATAAGGTGCTTCAGGGGGTAGCTAAGTTAGTCTATTACAGAAGAAAATAACAGATGGTCTGGTAGCACTTTATAGACTAACAAAACATGTAGATGGTATCATGAGCTTTCGTGGGCACAGCCCACTTCTTCAGATGACTCATAACTCCTGTCATCTGAAGAAGTGGGCTGTGCCTATGAACGCTCATGATACCATCTACATGTTTTGTTAGTCTTTAAAGTGCTACCAGACCATTTGTTGTTTTTTTTCCTGTATATTAGGTGGTGTCATATGGGGACAGCCTTTGAATGATCTAGGGGGCAGTGGGACCTCCTACTTATTGAGTCATTCCATTGTGGCAAGTACATATGCGTAATGGTTCAGTAGAGTCTACTGACAACTATTACTGTATTTCACTCTACAATAAACCTGGCCTGGCAATTTTGATCCTTATATGGTTTGTGGTCTTTGGGGGCTCTCTTGGGGTCTCCTCTGGAGACTAAGTGCACAAGTCAACATGGCACACATCATTGAGCACACACGCAAGCAGCCTTCTGGTTATAATTGTCCACGGAGCCAGAGACCTGTGAGGACACCTCGGCAGTAAATCCTGACCGGCCTCCCCCCTGAAGAACTGCATTTATTTTTGCTGTCTTCGTAATACATTGCTGTCATTTGTTCCAAATGAGCTTTAGATTAAATTGTTTTAGAAATTGCAACAGTCGCAGAATGGGTTTGTCCATCTGCACATTGGGGCAATGGTGATGGAATTTTCAGTGTTGATTCTCTGCAATTTACTGTTGGTAAAAAAAAAATTCAGATCTGAGGTATCTGAACAAGAGAATGTTGTTGAAGGGGAGCAGTCTCTTCTTACAATGCAACCTGATGTTTGATCTGGAAATTACCTAGGAACAGGTCTTTTTGGGTTGAGTACATCAGCTAGTATTCATCTGTAACTGTCTTTCAGGTGCCTCATGAGGTCTCCTTGTTCAGCTCAACTTCCCTTTTAACAACTTCTTTTCTTTTACTATTAAAACATTACCATTTTTCAAAAATTGCTCCTTTTCCAATTTGAGAAACCCAAGTTTTCCACTGTTCAGGTGACATCATGACATTATTAAAATCTGTGGGCAGACATTTTTTAATGGTAACCTCTGTAGCTCCTCCTATCAGGATCATTTGCTTTTGCATTTTGCCTGCCTTTCCCACCTAAATAGTTATTTAAATGAGGGTTTTTTTTCTGTGGAATCACTATAGGAAATGGTCTAATTAGGATGTTCCATTTCAGAATTTCTCAGCTTGCTGGCCATTGCCACCCTGTCTTACACTGGCAGATACAGGTCAAAAGTGAAAAATATAACTTAAGAAAAAGAAATATCTAGTATATCTGAAACTTACAATTATTTCAAGTGATAATATTCAATGCCAATTGCTGTTCATCTTGTTTTAACGAATATAGTGTTCCACCATGCCCAGAAGCTACTTTTCCGCGGAGATAAATCTGGTCTCTTTTAATTTGCTATATGAAATGAAAATGTAGTACAAAGATATTGTTTCTTTAGGCTTCTGATTTACAGGAATCTTACGATACTGCTACAGTTTTCTTTCTCAGTTACCAGTTTGAACATGGTCCAGGTTAGTAGTGACTGAAAGTTGTTGTCTAAAGATTGAATGAACACCTAACTGAAATCAGTTAATGTAAGTTCAGTATCTAGTAGATGTGGATCTTTGTGTGGCAATGTGGATCTTTGTGTGACAAGAATAAGAGGAGACATTTAATATGGGTTTAATCAGCCGACAACTTTATTGTTAGATGTCTGGCAGATAACATATACAGTGCAGGTAACCCTCCCTTGTTTTCTCCCATAATTAACCAGGAAGGGAGTTCCTTTACTACCTCCCCTCCCTTTTGCACCAAAGTCCCTCCAGAAGATCCATTGCTCGGATCTTACAACCATTTCAAACATTAGTTATTTCAGTAATGATAAAAAGACAGATGGATACTCTGTCTTTCTCTCTGTAACCCTACAATCGTAAAAGTTTTGCTTCCCAATATTTACCATTTTATTTGCTTTCCATTATTTCCAATGGAGTAGCAGATGAGAAAAAAATTGATTCTGTTTTTAATTTCTCTTTATTTCTTCACTAGAATTTAGTAAATTATTATAAAAATGAGACGTGAAATACTAAACCTCACAGTTAGCTTAGTGAATCATAATGCACACAACTCCTGCATAAGCAAAATTTGAACCAGATTCTCTGTGCTAGAGGAATTTGGCCATAAAACTTACTTAACTTGGTCCATCAATAATTATCCCAATGTAAGGGTGAATCTCCATTGGTGTAGAGATGACGGGAAATTAGGCCACTCCCCTCTTTTGCTGCCGTGAAAACAGCCATCACAAGGGAAAAAAGGGCTGGGATATTTCTATGTCATGCCAGTGCTCAGCTATGAATTTTTGGGCCTTTGGGCTGGATGCAACTATTCTAAGTGAGAAATACCCATGTCCTACTTTAACTGAGTGCAGGAGACCAATCCTGCCCAGAGATATTACCAGGATTAGGGGACTGTGAAGGTGAGCTTTAAGTTCCTTGTGCTTTGCTCAGTACAAGTTCAACCCAGAACATGTCTTCAATTCTTCCTGTTCAGATTAGGTTCCATAATATTTAAACATGTATCATAAGAACAGTGCTCTATCTAGCTGAGTATCCTGTCATCTGACAGTACCCAATGTCAGACGTTTCAGAGGGAATGACTAGTACAGGGCAATTTCAAGTAATACATTGCCTGTTGTCAGTCCCAGCTTCTGGTATTTGAAAGTTTACATGAACCTCCAGGTTCATGGATTTGCATCTCCAACCATCTTGGCTAATAGCCACCGATGGACATATCCTCCATGAACTTAAGTAGTTCTTTTCTGAAACAAGCTATCTACTGGTCTTTACCACTTCTCATCTCAACAGGTTTCACAGATTCACTGTGTGTTGTGTAAATAAGTACTTTCTTTTGTTTTAAACCTTCTGCCTATTAATTTTAATTGGGTGTCCCTCGATTTTTGGTGGTTATGTGAAGCAGTTAATAAGGATTTCCTATTCATTTTCTCTGTGCGGTTCATGATTTAATAAACTTCTATCATACTCTCCCTGGGTCATCTCTTTTCTAAGATGAACAATTCCAGTCGTTTTAAGCTCCCATCATATGGAATGTTCTGTACCCCTAATCATTTTTGTTGTCCTTCTCTGTACCGTTTCTAATTCTAACATCTTTTTTGAGATGGGTTAATCAGAGCTGCATTCAGTGGGTGTTACATGGATTTATATGGTGGTATTATGATATTTTCTGTCTTATTATCTTTCTCTTTTCTTATGGTTCCTAACATTCTGTGAGCTTTTTTGACCGCTGCTTCACATTGAGTGGATAGTTTCAGAAAACTGTCTGCAGTGACTCCAAGATCTTTTTTCTCGAGTGGTAACAGCTAATTTAATCCCGATCATTTAGTATGTATACTTGGGATTATTGTTTACTATGTGCATTATTTCTCATTTACCAATACCTGCCATTGTCCACTTACTCAATTTAGCAAGGTCCTTTGTAACTCTTGGCAGACACTTTGGACTTAACTATCTGGAATAATTTTGTATCATCTGTAAATTTTTCCCTATCACTGTTTTCTCCTTTTTCCTGATCATTTACGATATATTCCTTTAGAAATACTAATCCATGACATTACAAATTTGGACTATTATACAGTTATGTAAACAGAGATTTGAATTACACATCAGATGCAAAGATTATAGGAATGTAATTAACATAATAATGTTGTCATTCAATTTGCATGCAAAGTTGGTACTCTTTCCACTTTATTTTACACTTTCTTGTTGGAGCATATTTTGGCAAAATCGAGATTCTTATTAGATAAAGTCTTTGACCAATCGTGGCATCAAAACAAACCACTGAGGCTATCCGCCAGAGAATTCTGACTTGGAATGCACATGGCCAATCACCTGAATCACTTGTAATGCTCATGACCAATCACTCAAAGAAGAATAAATATTTCCCCACAGATAAGAGAATTTATATGCTATGCTGAAGGCATCAGCAGACCAGCTGCCTACTGATCCTTATAGAATTCCCTGGAAGAAGGTCTGGCCAGGGTGTAAGACAGCAGTCACTAATCCCAAGCATGAAATATACCGTAAAACAGTCAAGTAATACCTCTTTTCATGGTATAGAAACTTCTTGCTTAACTAGATATGCCTACCGACAGTCTGTTCAGAACAGGAAAAGTTGAGGAAGAAAACAGGTTGATTTTGACCAAGAAGAGTAAATGTAATGAATGAGAATGAAAGTCTATGCTTGTTAAGAATTAAATTGAACATCACAAAAATAAGCAAAGGAGAAAAACTGTTAAAATATTGGAGAGGTAGAGATTAAACACTGGTATGATAAAAATGTAATTAATCAAGGTAAAGTAAGGAGGAAAGAATCTATTTTACATACAATAATGAAACAAATAATCTTCCTTAAAAACATATGTAATTAAAAAAGAGTAATGACTATAAACAACTGCTATGATTTATTTTCTACCCTAAAAATTTCTGGCTTCCCTTCAGAAAGTTAGGCAACAGAAAGATTAAGCCATTCAAGAGAAAGATATACTGAAATTATATTCTCTTTGTGCAGGAAGTAAGGGGATAATAAACCATCTAACATTAAAATATTAAGGAAATTGACCCAAACCAAACCTTGAGTAATGACAAGACTGAGACATTTGCAAAAGTGCATTAAAAGAAAGGCTAATATCAGTTTCTGAAGAGTACATATATCGGTGTACTACAGGTTGGATCTCACTTGTCTGGCACCCTCGGGACCGGACTGGTCCCGAATGAGGGGATTTGCTGGACCAGAAAAGATCTTTCTCCTCTTGGTGTGCTGCTACTGGGCTAAGGCTCCAGCCTGCCCCTTCTGCTGCTTCAGCCCCCTGGGGCTTTCCCCAGCCCCACTGCTGCCAGGGCCAGAGCTCTACAGCCAGAGCTGCACAGCCACCAGGCTCCATGGCTGGAACCAGAGCTCAGCAGCCAGGGTGGAGGGACAGGGACGGAACTCTGCAACCCAGGCTAGAGCACTCTGGCTGCCACTGGGGCTGGAGTTTCCCATCCGCTGGAGCCAGAAAGCTGCTAGAACTCCTCAGATGGGACAGTCCAAGAGCTCCCTGGCCGGGGCCGAAGGGCCATGCCATGGCCTGGCTAGAGCTCCCCAGCCAAGGGGGCCAGAACTCCCTCCTATGATGCCCATCCCTCCTTCCCCCTTCCTCCCTCCCCCACACACACACTCTTTGGGCCCCTGGCTGAGTCGCCGGTGCCCTTTATGGCACTCCTGCCCGCCACCAGACCTCCCTCTTCCTGGGCTCTGTGGTCCAGGAACATCTGTGGTCCTTGCTGGACTAGGGATGTTGCTGGACCAATGAGTCCCTGTTGAGAAAGGTACAACCTGTATTGCTGTTGAGATAATTTGTCAAGGAGTGCAATGGGATGTGATTTGTCCTAACTCTTCTTCCAAAATTAGGGTATAGATTTGGCAGTGGGTGCAGCAAAGATATTTTTGTAGGGAAAAAATCTGATTAAAGACTAGGCCTTTTGATTAGGTACAGTACTTTTATGCTTGATCTTAGCTCACCTATAACATTTTTAGCTTGAGGATTGTATTGAGAGTCACAGCTGCATTTAAAGGATAAATATACTTTGTGCCTGTAGGGTCTTCACTGTGGCTTAATTTTTTTATTCCAAAAGAAATCTAGATTTTTGTATAGGTAAATAACAGCAGGAGGAGAAGTCTTTAAATTCAAACTATTTTGGTAAATGTTATTGGCGCCATCTCAAGTTGAAATGGCAATAAAGTCCTGTTTTGTTCTTACTTACTATCTGGATCTTTAGCTACTAATATGCCATGAGAATGTCAAAAACTATGGGCTACGTCTACACTGGCATGATTTTCCGGAAATGGTTTTAACAGAAAAGTTTTCCATTAAAAGCATTTTCGGAAAAGCGCGTCTAGATTGGCAGGACGCTTTTCCGCAAAAGCACTTTTTGCGGAGAAGCATCCGTGGCCAATCTAGATGCGCTTTTCCGCAAAAAAGCCCTGATCGCCATTTTCACGATCGGAGCTTTTTTGTGGAAAACAAATCTCTGCTGTCTACACTGGCCCTTTTGCGCAAAAGTTTTTCGGAAAAAGACTTTTGCCCGAATGAGAGCAGCATAGTATTTCCGCAAAAGCACTGACAATCTTACATAAGATTGTCAGTGCTTTTGAGGAAATTCAAGCAGCCAGTGTAGACAGCTGGCAAGTTTTTCTGGAAAAGCGGCCAGTCTAGACACAGCCATGGTGTCTTCCTGCTGGTATTATAACATGCTCTCTTGTTACAAAGCACAATGGCTTTATAAAAGTAGAGATGGTTTTTAAAGATTCAGCATTTGGTTAGTGCGGTATTGGAGATACCATTCCCTTTGTTCTCATAATGAAACCAACACAGAACTACTGTATACCAAAACAGTATTACATGTGTTAAATAAATTTTAATATTAATGATAATGAGCAACTGATATAAGCATTGCACCTTTTTGGCCACAAAAGAAAGCTGAGTAAGAAATTTCTGACCTAGTTCTATGACTGGAAATAATTGAAATGTATTTATTGCTGTAGTTAAATTTTACTAAAGGTGAAAAGCAACAATCTCTCTGCTAACCCAGATTGATTTTGATTTTAATATGATCATATAGTTTTAGCTTAATGTTTTGTATTTAACTTGAGTGTTCCATCTGAATCTGTATAAATAGTATAATGAAAATGTGAGTGCAGCTTAGAGGAACTGATTCCTGCTGTGTGCGGCAACCCATAAAAGGGCAAAAAAAATTCTATAGCAACTGTTGTAAAAAGAAATATCTTGTATGGGCATAGATTGTTTGGTCTGAGTATTAGCTGTCTACTTTTCAATATAGAGTCCCTACTGGGTTTTGATCAAACTTGCTTGAAAGTACATTGTAGATCAATACTAAAGGAGCTAACGGACTTTGTGCTAGTTAAAAATCAGTGAAACGTTCCTCCAAAACTCAGAGTTTCTGATTTTATTCAATAGTATTTGTTAGAAATGTCTAGCTCATATCAGAAAACTGATAAAAATATTTTTATTCATGTTTAGTAGGTCATTCTACTTCTGTAATAAAACATTTCACTCTTTATATTTACAGTACAGTACGTAAGGGTTATTCCTTATGAAGTTTTATGTTCATCAAAATATGTTACCCAATAAAATATAGGATATTTAAAATATAAGGGTGTGAATAACTGTGGAGTGAGTTAAATTGCAAGATAGAGTTTCAGAAATACAAGAGGTATCCTGAAAAAATTGCATTGGTTCTGCGGGTTCTGAAGGAATTCTGACTCTGTATTTTTGATCTTCTGAGGAGAAGCTTTTAAATTGGTGAAATGTTTACAGCAAACATGCTTTTAACAGGTAACAGACAAGTCCTCAGAACACTAAATGTATAGTGTCCTTAAAACTGCTCCAACTAGGTTCCCCAGTCTCATTGTCATGACCAAGTTACCAGAAATGCTAACAGTGATGCACTTAGAGTGCACTTAGCTTTGGAATAAGACCCATTGAAAACTAGTGTAGGATGGGGTTCCTTTGGGAACGCTGAGTTATACTGAAGTAAAATAAGGAGTAGACTTAGGGTATCACTATTATAGTCAGTGACCATGATGTTCCAAAATAAGAGGCATGTATTCTACAGCCGCTCTCTGAGTTATGAACAAGTTACGGACCAACCCTTGGTCTGTAACTCGAAGTGTTCGTAACTCGGATCCCATAGAGTTACATGGCGACCGCGCTGTTCGTAAGCGCGGATCGCCATTCGTAACTTGCATCAGCATTTACGATCGCTTTGGTCATAAGTGCGGATGGTCGTAAGTGGAGGTGGTCATAACCCGGGGAGCGGCTGTATAATATAAAATAAGAAAATGACAGTGGTAAATGGCAACTCTAGGGGTACATTGACACTGCACACTTATTTTGAAATAAGTTATTGCAGAATAGTTATTCTAATAGCTTATTTCAAAATAGCACATCTACACTGCAGGGAAGCCACAAAATTAGTCCAAGTCAGGCTTCCCTAATGTAGATGTGCTACCTTGATTTAGAGCCCCAGGAGGCACAACTTAAAATGACCCTGGTGAGGGGCTATTTTGAAATAGCAGCAATGGAGCGTTTACACACGCCTTATTCTGAAATATCTGTTTCAGAATAGGCATTATTCCTTATAGAATGAGGTTTACAGATTTCAGAATAAGCTGTCCGTTACTTTGAAATAATGTAATGAATGTGCAGATGCTCACATTATTTCAAAATAATGCTAATTATCTTGAGATAACTGTGTAGTGTAGACAAACCGTATATTTTTTTTAACTGCATCTTTCTGTACGGTTTACCTGGATCATAGATTCTAACCCTACTTGACTAATTAAACTAGCCATAAGGGTTAGTTTAAGCTCAATGTGTTTTTCTAGCAACATCTAGGATAGCTAATTACTTGGGAATTGACTTGTTAAATCACACTTATACGAAAAGGCTTAGAGAGAGTCTTGAAGAATGATGCATTGAGAAATTGATCCACATTGTTCTTCAGACATATCCTCATCATTTTCTCCCAATAAGCAGTTTTCTTTATCATGTTTCATTCTTGCAGTTAGGCCTTGCTTCAATTGGGGGATGGGGGAATCTACAGTACAAGCTATTATGATCCAAGTAGTACTATGATAATAGTACAGGCTATTATGATCCAAGTAGCCAAGGCAATGAATGCTCTTCTGCTACAGAGGGTAGTGTCTCTAGGAAAGATGGAGGACATCATGGAGTGTTTTGCTGCGATGGGGTTCCTTAACTGTGGTGGGGAGATAGATGGAACGCACATCTCTATCTTGGCACCTGACCACTTTGCCAAAGAGTCTGTAAACCACAAGGGATACTTCTGCATTTAGCTGCAGGTATTGGTGGATTGCCAGGGCTGTTTCACTGACATCAGTGTAGAATGATTGGGAAAGGCACATCTTTAGGAACTCCTCTCTCTCCAGAAAACTGCAAACTAGAACTTTCTTTTCAGACCAGAGGCGTTGAACTGCCAGTAGTGATCCTTGGAAACCCTGCTTATCCCTTGCTCCCATGGGTTATGAAGCAGCCATATACAGGTACTCTGGACCACAGCAGGATCAGTTCAACTACAGGCTGAGCAAGTGCAGAATGGTGGTAGAATGTCCTTTGGGGCATTTTTAAAAGGAAGGTTTCACAGTCTACTGTCTCTGTTAGACCTCAGCAAAAGCAACATTCCTATTGTTGTAGCAGCCTGCTCTGTGTTCCATAATGTTTGTGAGAGTAAGGGGGAAAAGTTATATGGCAGGGTGGGGAGCCCAGCACCTAGCCAGCAATGATGAGTAGTAAGACACTAGGCCAATAAGGAAAGCACAGTGAAGGGCACTGCAAATCAAAGAGGTTTGAAAAACAGTTTTATAAGTGGCCAGATAGTGAGATGAGAGTCATGCATGGTGCTCTTAATGAGGTGGCCCTGCATTAAGTTTGCTTTCCTGTAACATCTTCCTGCCCACTTCCCTCCTCCAAGCACAAGCAATAAAAAGACCGGGAAAAACTTAAAAACAATGCATAGTCTAGCATAGGGTTAATGAATAGCATAACAAATAGTCTTTTTTTAAAAGTTTTTCCAGTTACAGACTAACTCAGCTGCCCCTCTGAAGCTTTTGGAATAATAAGACTGTTGTTCAGAAAATATACACTGTTATTGAGGAAACACAGCAGAGACAGAAAAGGAGTTCAGAGTGTGAGCTTCTGACGGTTTGTAGTCTTAGGTGTAAGAAAGACAGCCTACTGCTGCTCTGCGATGTATCCTTGGGGGTTGAGTGTGAGGCTGCCCTTTGACACCCTCTTCCCTTTGCTCTTGAGAGAGGAGGTTGTGGAACTCAATGATAGGGAATGTGGGCCCACAAAGGCTGGTGTGGGGGGGGGGGGGGGAGAGGGGTTCCTGTGCATGTAGCTGTCCTGGATGGCTACCATGCATTCACCATAGCTAACAAGACTCTCTCAGGACAGTCCCCACGTAAACGAATAAATGGACACAAATCAGATATTAGGAATGGCAATATACAAAAACCTGTAGGAGAACACTTCAATCTTCCTTGACACACAATTGCAGATCTAAAGGTAGTCATCCTGCAGCAAAAAAACTTCAAGACCAGACTTCAAAGAGAAACTGCTGAGCTACAGTTCATCTTCAAGTTTGACACCATCCACTCAGGATTAAACAAAGACTGTGAATGGCTCGCTAACTACAAAAGCTGCTTCTCCTCTCTTGGTATTCACACCTCCAGATCAGCTACTAGAAATGGGCCTCATCCTCCCTGATTGGATTCACCTTGTTATCTCTAGCCTAATTCTGGCCTGAATATTCATACCTGCCTCTGGAAATTTCCACTACATACATCTGACGAAGTGGGTCTTTGCTCACAAAAGCTTATGCTCCAACACTTCGGTTAGTCTATAAGGTGCCACAGGACTCCTTGCCACTTTTGAGGCCTCTCTCATGGTTCTTCACTTCCTGTTCGCTGCTCAGTCTCCTGTCCTCATGCTCTGCTAGCATCTCCTACAGCAGCATATTCCTCCACTCATTTAACTACTCCATGTCCAAATGAGTGAATTGCATTTGCTTTTTGAACATGTCTTCCCTAGCACATTTTTGCTTGTGGATTTGTGCTAGCCAGACAGCTGGCAGAGCCAGGAGAGTGTGCAGCATGCTTGCTGCAGCACCTGCTCCTACGAAAAGTGAAGGGCAGATTTTACAGGAGATACACTGTCGACTGTAAAACCTAATCCCTTAGCATAAAAGATTTAAAGACAAAAGGGATGTGTTATGTACAAGGCCACAATTACTCTTTTCAGTGCCCACTATGCAGCAGGTACACCACAGAGATCTTAGGAAAGTAGATGGACTTGGTTTGGTGTCAGGCATGGTAAGGACAGGCCAGGGATCAAGCCTCTGTGAAGAGGGAGTCCGAATGTGATTGCAGGGCAGGGGCTCAAGCCATGATTTATTGGGAATGAGCAAATGGTGCTTTACTGCAAAGGCATCAGTTAATAGCGTCCTCTGCTTCATCCAGGTTGCCATGCGCAGTATCATTCCTCTCTGAATCACACAGAGTAATAAGGAGCAGATGCTGACTGAAAGTGGCCAGAAATCTGGGCCTCATGCTGCAATGCTTTGTGCTGCAGTGATGTCAGGTCACATCCTGCTGGCGTGGTATCCTTCCCCGAAATCTTGTGAGAAGAATCAAAGAGTTCCTCTATGGAGCTGTAAAAGGAGCATTCCTGATTAGTCCACAGACACGTTAGCAAGCTGTTCCAGGGAGTCCCCGCTGTGTAGGGACAGTGGTCCCACCCAACTGCCTTAACTCATTTGTAGCATGATAAAAAATGTGAACTCACCAGAAGTGCCCTCCCCAACATTAAGGCCTGGCTGTGAGACATCTCGGGAGGGAAGGGATTGTCTCCAAAGTTTTAAAAAGGTCCTGGCTGTCGGTGACATTGGTAACCCCACTTGCCTGCTGACCAATGTCATCCTCCTCCTCTTCCTTATCCACGCCTTCCTCCATGCTGCTGCCTGAGGCTGCCTCTCTTGGGAGGAATGCCTTCAGCTCATGCCTTACGCTACCTACCTTTAGCTGATGCCACCTCTAGCCCTGGAGAAAGTTGCCCATCTGCTCCAGGAGTGGAGAAGGCAGACGTGGATGGATCTCTAAGCCAAAATCCCAGGGTCCAGAGGCTGATGCCATACCCATTAAGCCACTGTGACCCACCCCATTACTGTACCAAGCTTCAGCAATGGACTGGATAGGGAAGCTGGTTGGGTCCCCCCAAGGATCGCATGTGGCATGTTTGTGTCAGTGATCCAAACTGTGCTTTGGCCTTAGCTCCTTTATTTTCACATTGCATTGCTGGGTATTCCTGGGGTATCCTTTCTCCTCCATGCCCTTTGCGATCTTGGCATAGACATCTTTGTTTCTTTGGCTGGTTCACAGTTCTTTGAGAACAGATTCCTCTACTCGCACAGCAATAAGGTCCAGGATCTCCTGCATACTCTATGCTGGAGCTTGACTGCGACTCTGGGTATTCATGGGCAGGTGTGCTGCTAAGGTGGCTGCCTGGTCTGAGGTCTGCTTGCCATGCTGGCCACACAGGAAATGAAATTCATATTTTCTGGGGGCTTTTCCTGTGCATCTGGAGAGCAGCAGAGTTGAAAATCCTGGCCAGAGCGGTCACATTGGGCACTAGGAGATACCTCCCAGAGACTAAGAATGCAAACTTTCATAGTGCTGCTGCATCTGCACTACCGGAAAACCTATCACGCAAGGTTGAATCTAACATCACTCTTCATGAAAAGCAGGAGTATCAAATTGACTTCAGTGGCCCTTAAAGTTGATGGAAAGGACTTTGTGGTGTGGATTCATAGTTTAGAAAATCACCCTAAACTGCCAGGACAGACCAGGCTTTAGTCTGCTGAGACAGAGAAATTGAAACTTTCAAAAAGCAAGAGCTGGTTGGCAGGCTGGACAGACTAGAGTGATTTTATTTATACATACTCATTTATAAGCCAGTTTTGGGGGGTAAAAAGTGAAGCATTGAAGAGCGGGGTTTGGTTTTTCAACAGGTTTGGATTGTCATTATAGCTCAGGGGATTGGCAAACTTCAGTTCCCATCGCATCAAGGTAAGTCGCTCTTGCATGGAGACATTTTGTGTACTTGGCGTGTCTGCAGGCACAGAACCCCTTAGCTCCCAGGGTATGTCTACACTACCCCGCTAGTTCGAACTAGGAGGGCAATGTAGGCATACCGCACTTGCAAATGAAGCCCGGGATTTGAATTTCCCGGGCTTCATTTGCATAAGCGGGGAGCCGCCATTTTTAAAGCCCCGCTGGTTCGAACCCCGTGCAGCGCGGCTACACGGGGCTTGAACTAGGTAGTTCGGACTAGGATTCGAACGAGGTGTACCGGTAGTTCGGAATAGGAATCCTAGTCCGAACTACCTAGTTCGAGCCCTGTGTAGCCGCGCTGCACGGGGTTCGAACCAGCGGGGTTTAAAAAATGGCGGCTCCCCGCTTATGCAAATGAAGCCCGGGAAATTCAAATCCCAGGCTTCATTTGCAAGTGCGGTATGCCTACATTACCCCGCTAGTTCAAACTAGCGGGGTAGCATAGATGTACCCCCAGAGACTATGGTTCACCAGGAAGTGGCATGGGTTGAAGGATGTGCTGGCTACCACTTACCACTGCTCCTGTTGGCCAGGATTACTAAATACAAGACACTGGGAGTGGCAGATGTTCCAGGTTAACAAACGTCCCAGCATGTCAGTAGATTTCCCTGACGAGCTGGGAACCCAAGTTTGCAAACTGCTGAAATATAGGGTTGGTGATAGAATTGCTGGGCCCCTGGGGAATGTTGGGGTGCTGGCTCTGTGCTCCCAGAAGGGGCAGTGCCTCGGGTGGATGAGACAGGAGTATGCTGCCCAGAGGGTGCTGTCCCCTTTTCAGAGCCAGACTGAGTGTGCCACATAGTGCGCCAGTGGAATTTAAAGGGCCTGGGGCAACTGCCTCCTTTGTTCCCCACCCACCCCACCCCGGGTCAGTAGGCCTATATACAGTACTCCAATCTAGCAGCTAAGACAACTTAAAGGTTTGCCCTGAACTGGAGCCTAAGACATCCCAGATCTTGACTTCGAAAAATCACAATGGAAGGGAAAAGTAAGAGGAAGGAAGCTCTCGGAAATATCAAACCAGAGCTTTAAAATGACATGTCAGTGGCTTTAATGCAACATCTCCTTAGATAGTACTATTACCGTTTACAACTAAATGTAACTTAAAGATCATTTGAAGCTGATTTAGGGTTACTTTTGGCTGAAATAATATGCTGACAGATCACATGAGGGAAACTCATTCTCTCACATGAGGCATTGAACTGCATTATAAATTAGAATTTAGAATAATTTATCAAGCATCACCTAAAGTTGCCAGAATTAATAGGAGTAGCAGCAAGAGGAACAGTAATCACTGGTGTAAATGTTTGTCTTCAAAGTGGCTTGTAATATGTGTCTGAAAGGCTCCTCCGTCTCCTTATTGTAAAAATCTGCATAGGCAGTGAATTTGATCCATTTTCCTTCCCAAAGCCAGAGGTGGTGAGGGGTTTTAGTTTGTTTGTTTTTTACCATCTTCTGGACTTTTACTATGTATAAAAGGCTGTGGTAGTAAAATGCTCTATTTGCTGAGTCAGGTGTGTATTTTAATACAGGACCTCAAATTGTCTGTTTTACCTAAATCTGGGAAAACCTCCTCCAACCTGGTGTGTGTATTTTTTTTAACCAAGAAGGCATATGTTCTTGAGGGGTATGTCCTTTGCCTGCATGATAATACTCCCTGCAGTATATCTCTCTGAATCATTATTATGGAAATAATATGCAGACTATACATTGACATATTAAAATATTTAAAACCTTTTCTGTTCCAATGGACTTTATGAACATTGAATAGCTACCAGAAGAATATAATTTGGGGGAGTCTTCCTCTTGTAACTTAAGGTGATCACTATATAGAGCACTACCAGGTAGGGCTGACACTCTATAGAAATACTCTTTTATGCAATTAATGGAAAAACACAGGAATCATAATTTACTGTTTCCAGTTACTTTGGCTAACATCTATTAGCTTTCAGTAAATACTGTGTACACTTACCTTCTCCTCACTGTATACTTTTGACATGTCTACTCAGTATTCTTCATATTATTCTTACTTTCTTTCTGGAAGATACACAGTTTACTGCATTAGCAATTTATCTGACCTCTTTTAAACCTTTTGTATGACACTATAATGTCAGGAGTTTTTAATTTGACAGTAAAATTGTTGAAATAAAATTGTTATGTTAGTAATTTCCTGCACAATTAAATTGCCTGCATGCACATTTATGTTGTTATATTTAGTACAAAAAAATAGGCACAAATAATTTTGTGATAGCCATAACATGTTGGTCTCCAGTCAGAATTTCTGCTTGCTGCTGCCATTGGTGAAAGTGCACCTAATTCAGAGTAATGTTGTACAGTAAATGTCCATAACTCAGGCAAATTATTTTCAGCATCACAATGTATTTTGGTAAAATCTTTAAAGAAATCAACATTTTTGCCTTTAAAGGGTTTCGTTTCATGGTCTCAGTCTACTATTATTTTGTATTCAGTAACTACCTACCGGGTTAAGAGGCAGTAATTGTACACGCTAACTTTTAAGGGGGGGAATTGAGGAAGGAGAATGTAGAGGCTAGAAGTACCTTCTAACTTTCTCTGTTTAAATTTAGGGAGAGCCCGTCACTTTCTGTGAGGACAGTTTTGTGAAGCATCGTTCCAGTACTACCAAACAGTTCCTGGAAACTGCAGTGAATCTTCAACTTTTTAAACAGGTGTGACAGACTGATTGACCTCTTGATCTAAGTTTCCTTGTAACAGATATCCGATATATATGTTCTCCTCTGTGTGTCTCTAGCCATACCTGCCAGATTTTGAAAGCTCTTAAGAAGATCATTTTGAGAGGAAATATAGGGAATGGGAGAATATGGCAAATGCTTAACTCCAGCGAGTGTGGAAAGAATCTTCCCAATACCATTGTCTGTCAATGCAGGCACAGACACAATCCCTACTTTTACACAAACAGGACTGGGTATGTCTGCTCTGGATCCAATTCAGAACTCTTTTCAAAAGGAAAAAAAGATGCTCCCTGCTTAAACTGAACTTCACACCTTCTGCTGTGTAATCAGGTTCTACTGGTCAACGGGAAAGGAACAAAGCACATAACACTTTGTGAATCAGAGACTGTGTTGGATATAAGTTCTGGATCCAAACTTTGATAAAATTCACTAATTATGCATACATAGAATTTTTCAAAATCAAGATCTCAACCAAACAAATAAATTAGTAGTTTCATGAAAATTCTGCCAAATGCGTTTAACTGGTATGTTCACACAGCATAGCTTTAGCAAGATCCATGAGGCACTTTTTTCACGTTTTCATGCCCTGGCTTCTCTCTTTGTCTTCCCTTTGATTCCCTTATATAATTTAGTTGTTTGAAAGAGGGTCAAGATCAAGAGACCAACCACAAACTTGTAAACCAGTAAGTTTATCTTTGTGGGCAAATCTGAGAAAACATCTTATGGGATAAAGTGGGAAAACTTCTAGAAAAAAACATGTCTCGATTGAAACTATTCTAAATTAATTCAGGTAGGGGAGTGAATGCTTAACTAATCTGCTAGAGTTCTTTGAAGATATATTACCATAATAGATAAGGAAAATTCATTGGATGTAGGATAGTGTGATTTTCAGAAAACATTTGACAAGTTTCTGTATCAAAGATTAATGGCTAAGGTAGAGTTTTATGGACTATGAGGATGTTAGTTTGTTGTAGTCATAGGTAGGCACATTTCTAATTGGAATAAAAGTTGTGGAAATAAGTACAAATAAATAACATAAATACAGACTTTTAAAAATAATGGGATTATAGATGGATGGAGTAATCCTGGAATCCAGTTTAGTTTAGTTTATTGTAAATGTGCAGAGACAAAGGTTACCCTTATAGGAAGTATTAAAACAAGTATTTTAAACATTTTTAATGATTGGTGACAGAGAGAATAGTACAGCATGAAAACATTATTTTTATTGTACATATTTCTGAGTATCTTAATCTATCAAGTTGAATAGTCACAGAGAGGTAGCTGTGCTAGATAAATCTATCAAGGATATTTGTCAATAGACAGCTACCGCACATACCGAAGAGTCTCAGTTATTGTAGCAGATCCTCAGTTGCAGTAAATTAGAGTATTTCCACCAAAGTTAATAGAACTATGTTAGTTTACACCAGCTTTATTACATCTAGCTTTTGAATTGTAATTTGTTTAATTTTAAAAATCACTTAACAATTTTATGATATTTCTGACAGTTGTTCATGCTGAGGAAATATCATACCTATGAAGATGAGAATATATTAAAATTATTATATTTTAAATGTTTTAATAGCTAATATATTGCCTTTTCCTTAGTTTTGTTCTGCTGTTTTTCCTCCCACTTCTAAATTAATCTACAGCCCAGCTGCTTCATCTCCAGCAATTCCTCACTGACAACTGGGCTGCTTTCAAGGTTGTTTGTGTTTTAAAAGGCTAACATGAGTTTTCAGAGGTCCTGATACTAAGCATTCTTTTTAGCAGAAAATAATTCTTGAAAACAACCTACACATCTAGGTGGAATTGCCTGAATTAATGCAAAGTTTATGGCATTTTTTTTGCTGCATGTGTTGCATATAAGCTTTATCTGCTGCTTTCAGAAGTTGTTGTTGTTCTTATTCTTATTCTTTTGTAACTGAAGTCAATTTTTACCACCAAGATCTGTAACACTTCTTCGTGTCTGCAGTATATTCGATGGTGATTTTCCGTTGGGGAAAAGCTGAATCAAGAACCAGCTCCCAAGAGTGTTCATCTTCTGATACCTGAACCATCTGTAGCTCCTCTTTATCCAGGACAAACACCTGTCTTCGTTGTCTATTGTTTATTGTATTTGAGCAGACTTATTCTATATTCCACATGCTATTTGAATGATAATATGAATTATTAAACTTGGTAATAGAAGTTTAATGTGAAAGATGGCCTGGCCACTGTTGAGAGCAGTGGTTGTGAATTTGGGTATTTTAAGATCCCTGAGGATGGTCACATAAGAAGCATAACAGTAATGTTGAACATAATACCTGTGCTAGCTTTTGTTGTAATTAGTTGATTTGTTTTCTTTTGTTTAGCACATACCAGTGTTTCAGATACTGCAGTTATTTCATATCTAAGGTGTATTTGAATACTGTGTTATCACACTGAATAACATTGCAAATCCTGACATTTAAATAGTAGTCTATAAACTAGTTCAAGCCATACCTATATTTGCTTTGTGGAAAAGAAAAGGAAGAAGGTGTGAGTAAAAAAAGAAGCCATTTGAATTAAATAAAGCAAAAAGGGCAAGCATTCTATGTTTAGATGCTTTTTTCTTTTCTTAAAGCTTCTTAAATTATTAATGTATCGACTGCTTTGACTCTTAAGAAGTGACCTTGTACAAACTTAACATTCTGACTCAGCAGATCTGTTCCTTGTGTTTATCCCGAGTCAGTTCAATTCACTTTAGTGACGGAAACATTTTTTTACTACTTTTTCATCCTGTTGGCCTTGCATTTGTGGGCGAAACTATTGGATTATTTTGTCATCAGAAATGTTAACTACGCTCTAATTGCAGGGCAAACTTTTGCCTTCAGACACATTTGCACTACACAGTTCAAGTCAATGGTGTAGCATTGATGTAATGAGGGACAGCCTTTGATGACAGATTCTTTGTTACTGATGATGACGTATTAGCCAGAGAATACATAGACTTTAAATCCCAGGATAAAATTTCATAGTTGGAAATTGGATTGCATAAAAACTCATATTTTCAAGACAAAATGCATTAAGCTTGTTTGTGGTTCACATTATAGAGTTCTTCTAGTTATCTCCAAACCAAGCATAAGTAAATCCTGGAAATTCAGAGTTGAGGATAAATTGAAAGGAAATCTCACCACTTTAACTATGTCTTGAAGTGACACTGTGCAGTAAGAATACAATTATAATTCATGCATATTAGGATTTGTGGTTAAATTCAGATCAGATCAGATTAAATTTATTTTTATAGAGACATTGGAATTTTTTCAGGGTGTCTGTAGATAATTACTGCCTTCATAACAGAAATCATTGAGATCTTAGTTATGCCATTTTCTAGTGGAGAATCTGGCCCTTTTCCTGCCATATTTCCCTCTTGACAAGGCAGGTTTTTTTTAAACTAAAAACACATTATATAGAATGTGGGTGGGCATTTCATTTGGTTCCCTTTTTATAACCCACTAGCTGACATACCTGGCATTGCCAGGGTCTTTCAGGGCAAGGTCTTGGGGATGTGGGTTGTGTGTGTGTGTGCGTGTGCAGGAGGCTGGGGTCCAGGGGTGTGTTCTTTCCGCACCGGCACACCCTTGCCCAAGGTCTGTTCTCCTGCTTCCCCCTCCCCAACCGCCTGGAACCTGTTCTTTCCTCCCTTTCAGGCCACCCCCCCAGTCTGCCTGGAGCCTGTTTTTTCCATCTCTCAGGCTATCCTTCCACCCACCTGGGGCCTATTCTCATCTCCTCAGATGCCCCCCAGCCACCAGGGCCCTGTTCTTCCCCTCCCCCCCACCCTTCCAGTATTGAGGCCAATGGCTGGGAGCGGGGAAAGGGTTTGAGGCAAGAAGACTATTTATGAGTGTGCTGGGAGGCAAGATAGCAGAGTTCCAGCCCTGCTGACCACTCTCTTGGTCAAGGTTGGGCAATAATTTTTGATGGGGGGCTACTCCAAGATTTTAGAAGTGCAGGGTCTGGCATGGAGGTTAGGTGCAAAAGGGAGCTTGGGGTAATGGATTGGAGTGCAGGAATGAGAGGGGGTCTGGGAGGGAGTTTGAATGAAGGAAGAGGTTGTGACCTGGGACACTGGACTGGCCAACTGTCATTAGATGATTTAAAGTAACTTAATTCAGAGAAATGAGTGAGTGGACAAATAAAGGGCTGCAGGTTTCAGACATTGAGAATTCTTGCATATATGGATGCAGGAGAGGAGCAGAGGGTTAGGGTATGTAAAGTAGGGGGACAGGAGTGGGGGGGGCAGAGGATTGGCAAGGGAAAGGGAAGAGCTGGGGTGGCAGAGGCAGGCTCTAGCCAGGAGACTTACCTCAGTGACTCCTGACCAGCAGCCCGGCATGTTTCTCAGGCAGGCAGAGAGCCTTCCCTGCCCCCACAGAGGCTGCAGGGCCATGTGCCTGTGTGAATAACTGTGAACCAGAGGGGAAGAGAGTGTGGTGCTTCATATGCTGCCTGTTAATCAAACAGGCAGCTCACATTGGTGTTTCTGGGATTGTTCTGGGGGCGGGGACAGTGCCTGAAGCCTTCCCCCTCCCTCTCCAGGCTTACAGTTTTTAAAGAGAAATGGCCTGGCAGCCGCTTTTCTGAATAGCATGTGGTTGGGGTGAGGCAAGCAGGGAGCCTGCCTGGGGCTCCCTTCAGCATCCGTGGGCCAGATCAAAATCTTGGCAGGCCGGGTCTGGCCTGTAAGCCCTATTTTGCCCAGGCCTGCTTTTGGTGGTACGACTGCAGGATCGCTCTCCTCTTCAGTCTCGCTGCCCTTGGTGGCCATTCTAATATCTCGTCCCTCTGAACACTGCCCTCTCCTTTTGCGTGTTATGGAAAACTGTCCCTTTCCCAGGGCTTCTGGTTGTCCTGGCACAACCAAACTCTGACTTTGCTTTAAGTTAGAATCAGAGGAAGCTGTATATCAAATTTGGTGGCCCTAGCTCTTACCATTTAGGAGTTCTTGGACAAATGGACTTTCAGGCAGATGCACTCTAAAATATAGAGAGATTTGATAACTAGTTTCTTAGAGTTTCCCTCAGCCTTCATAAAGGCTTTGCATATTTAAAACCAAGATAGCTTTAGTTTTTAGTTCTAAGAGGAGATTTAATTTCAGTAGATAAAGTTTTGTGCCTGAG
This sequence comes from Pelodiscus sinensis, assembly GCF_049634645.1. Taxonomy (NCBI): domain Eukaryota; kingdom Metazoa; phylum Chordata; order Testudines; family Trionychidae; genus Pelodiscus; species Pelodiscus sinensis. The sequence goes on from NC_134719.1 coordinate 46,371,443, forward strand.
AAGAGGTCCACATTTTAAACAAAGTCAGATATATGAGGTTTTCTTTCAGGCTCACGAGCTTGTAATCATCAGATTTTATGGCTGTTACTCCTTCTGCTATTATTGATTTTCTTCAGCCTTTTGTACTGGCTTCTTAATATGGTATCTATACCCTGGCTTTTTTCCCCAAGTCCTAAGAAGGCTGTCCTTTAATTAGAATGACATAATATGACTCTTGTTGAACCTCATGCTAGAAGTCTAGAATTTATCTACTGCTTGTTCCCAGCTTACATCAGCTGTAAGTAGACATATTTTGGACCTTAAATATTTTGATTGATGTCCAGTGAAATTAATAACTCATTCATAGGGAATATCTGAACCATCATGAAAATTCTTTAAGGTACACACTGCTAACTGTAAATTCCAATTATATCACATATTGTACTGGCATTTTTAGCTTGTGAAAATATTGAGAAGTAAATATATAGCAGTGGCAGTGCTGAGAGAGGGAAAAAAAATCCATATTTTAAGGGCATAAAGCATATTGTACGCTATTTAAGCAGAAATAATTTCAAGTTTCAAAATTCAGGCTTCATGAGGAAACAGTCTTTTCCTAACCTGTGAGGAGAAATATATTAGCATATATTAGCATCTAAATTATTTTGCATCTAGTGGCAAAGGGTCTGTTTCTGCTTTACACTGAGGTCACTTTATGCTCACTGCATTCTGCATTGCTCCAGTTCTTCCAACTGCTTATATCTATTTTCAGTCTTTCTACAAACATCCAGCTGGTTTGGCGCATTGCCTGAATTGCAAGACCTTTGCCTGAGCAGTCAGATGCAGTTTTTTAGTATGTTAGTGTTTATGGGGCAGGGAAGGCTCCAGTGTACATTTTTCTTTCTCACTGCATCAACAACCTCTTAGTGTTATCAGAATCTTTTGTTTTCTCTTTATGTACCCTGCCTTCAAAGAAGGAAAAGGCCCTGCTCCAACCCATGAAGCAGAACTATGTTCATTATAGACAACCATATTCTTTTGCAGAACACCAGTGCATGAGAGTGTTACATTTGCATTCTAATACCACCCTATATAATAAAGAAACATGGAGTACACCTATCAAGCCTCTTTTGAATATCCTAGCAAAATACCTGTAAGGCTAGCAAAGAGTGACCAGGCCACAGCATTCAAACCATAAATCCTTGAAAGAAAAATCTTGAGTCAGCTAAGACCAGTGAGCATCAGGAACTCTGTGCTAATACCCACCCTAAACTCAGTGTGAATGTTTTATGAAGTTGTTGATGCTCCATGTCCCCACTTCACATACATAATTCTAGCTGCTCAAGCCAGAGAAGACAGAAGTTCAGGGTGATAAGAGCTATTCTCTGGTCTCAGATATATGCCCACTATGAAGGGGCACCAAACCAGCAACTTAAGGAGAATTGAAGCTGTTTTCCCCAGACTTTGCAGAAGCTGTAACAGTCTTGCCTAATTTTTCTAATGAGTCACTCCTCAAGCTTCCTGCTGCTCAAAAATGAGAATACTCACAGATTATATCTACAGAGCAGTGGAAATTATTTACCTTTAATTCTGCTTCCCGACAGACACAATTTATTGTAAGATTTTCAATCATATGTGGAGGGTGGGGAAGAATTACTTTCTTTAAGGTTTATTCTTTCTGGTCCCTGAATTTTTTCCCATCTAAGGGATACTTTTAGATTGCTTTACCTAATTTTGAATTGACTTATATTGGAGCTTTGCCTTCTGCACAACCAAACGAATTGGCTGGCATCACCTGTTCATTACAGCCAATTCCTTCTGTAGCACAAAGGCACACAAAGTGGCACACAAAGACCTGCATGAGAATTGGCTCATATTGAGTTCCACTGTTCCTGTATTAAGGAGCTAAGACCCAAAAGTAAGAATCCTACCAAAATGATGACTTCAGAGAAGCAAAATTGCAGATATTTTCCCTTCTTTGTTAATTACATGGTGCCACTGCATGGATTGTCAGTAGTGGGTATCTCACATAGGTTCTGTGGATCTATAAGCATATGTGTCTGTTGCCTGAACTAAAAGACCCAGATCTATAGCAGGGGACAGATGCCAGGAGCCATGCTGTATATATATTCTTGGGTTCCACTAACATTACCCAAGCTTTCTGCTATGTAATAATTGTAAAAACAAACAAACAAAAAACAAAACTCAAATTACTTTACTTTCATTTCTGACACTTGGTATTATTAATTATATAATCACTTATTTTAAATAACTTTCTATTGTTTCTGTTAATGATTCTATTGGGTAGTATTTATATTTAAGTGTTTTACTAAACTAATCTTGCTCTGAAAATTAAAAATCAGCCTTTGCAGTTTCTGTTAATATTTACCAAGTGATTAACATATCCATAAATCATGTGTTGGTTTATGGCATAAGGTGAATTTATAACTTTCCCCAAAGAGATAATGCCTTGCAGTTCAAAGACTGTTTTCTGCATAGCAGTAGCTAAAGATGCTGTTATTCCTCTTATCTCTTTTTTCTTACTGTGAAATAATCCAGTGATCCGTTCGTGGTCTGACCATGAACCAAACCCATTTGGAAAGAAGAGAGTTTAACCAAAAAGAACAGGGAATGATTATTTTCGACAGCATGTACTCTATTATTGTTGATTCTTGGATTTTTATTTTTATTTTTTTTTGTACTTGAAGAATGGAGTTTATTTCATGTCATCAGTCTATCCATTGACAAGCATCAGATTGTCACTGACAGTACTGTTTGGATAATGTATGTCACTCAGCCAAATAATTAATTTTGGCTAGCCTGTATGTGCTATTTTAGTAACAGTGAATAACTAGTAACTCCTGCTAGAACATGAATAATCAGTAAAATGTTTTCTCAATTTATCTTTGCTTGAACTTGAGCTAGCCCAACTAAAATGCATGGATTACTTATTTAAAGCATTCTAGAAATGCCAGTGTTTCTAGCCTTAATCCTGTATGGCAAACTGAGTCTTTAAAATAATGTGGCCATTTCTTCAGTGAGGGTATAGTGGATTATTATTTGTTTTATGCTCATCATTCTTTGTGTCTGACATATTTGGGCCTCCTTTTAGCCTTTGCATGCACATATATGCATACACAAATGCATGCACCTGCATATGAACAAGAGTTGGAAACCACATCTGCAAATCTCATCAATTGAAAGTTGTTTTGTGAGTGAAAAGTCTGACACTGACACTTCCATGATTTCATTCACCTATGCACAAATGTGCATGTCTTAGAATTTTCAAACATGCACCTGAAAAGTATGACTGTATGGACCAATATGAGCACATAGTCATGTGCAGATGGCAGAGGACAATCTTAAAATATAGCTCTTTATTACACAGTTCTTCTTTTTCAATGCACTGAGTTCAATACACTTGAATATTCTTCTGACCTTCTTGTTGTTGATGCCACTGTTCTTTAATGCCTAAACCTACACATTTCTCTCCATCCACACAAAATGATTGTGACCCAAACTCTTCTTATTTTGCATAACTCCTCACCCAGCAGAATTTCAATCCTCATCCAAAATATTCAAGTGTACAATCACCTGGCATCAGAGATCCTAGCTCAACTTTCTTTGGACTAAAGATGGTAAAATTTATCCAAATTTTAACTACAAATCTTCCTTATTTTTCAACTAGCTTTTTCTTTTGATTCCGTGATATTTATCTGGAGAGGCATCAGGTACCTGAAACCAGACCAGTTCATGATCCTTTAAACACTACATGAAAGAGCATCTCCGTGTCCATAAGTGATTATAATTTTAAACCTGAAATTAAACATTTATTAAGAAATAAATTAATCTTTTACATAATCTGCTGTGAAAGCGATTGAGCTAGAGTGCAACTTAAAATACTTTCGAAACGAGATTTGAAATTTTATTCTAGGAATAACTTTGGAATTTTAAAATATTCTAAGTTTTATATTCTCAGGTACCACAAACAACACTAGAAGAGAATAGTAAAAGCAACGATACAATTCTGATAACATTTCTATTACTTGTATTTATATCCAGTATTCCAATATCTATCCAAAATTATTACAGCATTCTTGTGACCTGTTATATTCTCATTAACATAAATGTTACATATTTTATATATATAGTTTAATGTTATGAAACCTAAGAAAAGGTTAGCATAGTATTGACTCAGGCTTTTTATATTCCAGTTTATTGATGGTCGACTATCAAAGCTAAATGCAGGAAGAGGGTTCTCTGATATTTTTGAAGAAGAGATCACTTCTGGAGGCTTCTGTGGAGGTACAGCATTATTTCAGGAACGTGCATGGGAATTGTTGAGGGAAAATACCATATTAACATGAACATAAACTGAAAAAGTGCTTAATATACTGCTTATTGGATTAAATACCTTGGATTCATTCTTAGCGGGTTTTCGGTCCAATATATATCAGTAGCAAAATAGTGAACTAGCTATTTAGCCAAACATTTGCAGTACATTAAATGAAAATAAATGGAATTATCTTAATTTAATAAACTAGTTTTTATAAAATCAAGATAAGGTGAGATTTAATTAGATTTTTTTTTTTTTTTTAGAGTATTGGCTTGCTCAGTAACTGATTAGAGATTTACTGGCTAAAGAATTTTTTAAAAATAATTACAAGATTTTAGTTCTCTTTCTTTTAGAAATGGATAATTTAGTTATTTTCTAATTTCTCGTTTAAAAACTCCTTCATGTATCTCATGTATTTCTGCAACATACTAAAGCCAAATTCTCCAAAATACAAAAAATTACTGAGTCAAGCAAAATGCATTATGCTTAAATACATAATTTTAATATGCTGTTCAAATCCAAAAAGGAACAGTGTGAAATATATCTTCTTCCTAAGCAAATCTTTTATTTATTGTTTTTGAGTCCTATCCACTGATTTAGTGACTGAAATAAATTGTATAGGTTTTTACTTGTGCTAGCCTTGCACATTTAAGAAAGTATTAGGTAGATCAATTCTGTGTTCTGCATTTCCAACAGGATTGTCTAATCATTTCTAGTTACATGGCAAGTCAATTACACTTTTTAGTTATAAACCAACTATATTTCATGAAGTAAATGTGGGGCCCCACAATGCCATTTTTAATTATTTTTCATAGCAGAGCTTCAGTTTTCAGTACAAATGTGAATTATGTGACTTGAACCAAATCCTGTCTTAGGGCATCTTTCTGCCTGTCTTCTGCTACAAAGCTACCCTGAAGGTAGCAGTTTTGGCCAGTGGAGTATTTGTTCTGTAGAGCCACCATAACAGATTCTGTGCCATGTCCTCTGCATTCTCAACATAAAAGCCTTACGTCTGGACTACGCTAGGACTTTACGTCGACTTTAGCTACCCACGGTCAATTTCCTATGAGATCCCTACCAAGCCACTTGCACTGCACTTAGCAGCCACAGAAGTCCGTGTCTGTACTCCTTCTTTTCACCAGGAGTAATGCTATTCCCAACTGTGCATGGTTGAAATTACGGTAGTGTAGACACAGTGCTGCTGGAAATTCAGTGCTATTGGCTTATAAGAGGCCTCTCGCAAGTGTCCACTATGACCACTCTGGCCAGAACCTCCACCTCTACTGCTCTCTCTGAGCTTAAAAAGCCCTGGGAACCATAGAAGGACCAATGTGTCCAATGTGACCAGCCATGCGAGCAAGCAGCACATTGCGGAACATGAGAAAATGAGTTCCTCCAGCAATCCGGGGCACACTGTGATGATGGTGAGTGCTACTTTTCCCACGGGCTCCAGTTCCAAAGGGCACAGAAGAATACCAGCCTGGACTGTGCAGGAGTTCCTCAACCTCATTGAGATGTGGGTGGATGAGCCCAACAGGAATTATCTCAGAACCAGCAAGAGGAATACCGAGATCTATGGCAGGATTGCTACCTGCCTTGGGGTCAAAGGATGTTCCAGGGACGCCTAGCTGTGTAGGGTGTCTGGGCACCTGCTGTAAAGTATCTGCTTTAAAGCTAACATTTGATCTTGTACGGAACATTTCTCCATTGTTTTTACCGAGACCTTCGGTGTACACTAAAAGAGTAGGGTTAGGCTTCCCATAATGTATTTCCTGTAGTGTCTGCCCTTGTAATTTTTCTTTGCAGCTGGGCCAGCTGCCAGTTTGGTGCATTCCCCACTTCCCACTGCATCTGCCTTCCTGGCTCAGATCTGCAGGAGCAAATGCATGAGGGAGAAGATATTCAGGGACCAAATGGACATCCTGCACACCTTCGTGGAGGAGATCCAAGCAAAGCTGCAGGCCCAGATTGCTGAGTGGCAGGAATAGGTCATGGAATTGCAGGAGAGGAGGTCCACCTGGGAGCAGCTCATGTGCCAGCACGAGACAATGTTGTACACCCTGATTGCTGTGATGGCTACTTGTATGACAACAGCCCTGACTGTAGATTTCCCGACCCCAAACTGGTTCCCAACTGAGCAGTAGCTATTGGGCATGGTGAGCTTCCAGAGGTCAATTTCCATGCACTTCTCTACAGTGAGAGTGGATTTCATGTGGGAATCCTGGTGGTGCCTCAGGGCTGGGGCAAGCCATTCACAGAGCTCCAGGAACACCGTCTTCCTCATGCAGAAGTTCTGCAGCCACTTGCTGATCATACCACCTCTGTCTGACAGTGAAGTCCCACCAATCTGGGCTCATCTCCCAAATCCAGAACTGGCATTGCTCTGTCTCCAGGGGATTAACTGGTGGCTGTGCTAGCAGGAGCAACAGGGTTTGCCTGAATAGTGCCTCCGTGCCATGCTGAGGTTTGTCCTCCTCATCCTGGTAGAGCAACATGTGGGCACTCTCAAAGTACAGTATCACAAGGTTCAACATGAGAGATATGAACATGACAATGCTTTCCAGCACACTGGGCTCCATGTTCACAGTGCTCTAGCATCTGCATGGGCAGCCAGGCATGAAATGGCACAAGCACATTACATCCCCTTTATTTCATGCGAGGGGGGCAGGACTAGAGGAGTGCCTTATAGGATGCAGACGACATGAGTCCCTCTAACCACCCGCTGCCAATTTTTGGACCCAGTAGACTCTGGAAACATAAGCCAGACTGCCAAGCCACATAACATAGACTGCCAAGCCACATAGACTCTGGAAACATAAGCCACAATGCCTCGCTCGCTGAGTCATCAGCAGGGTCCATAATGTGGATGTGCTACTTCAGATAACATTCAATTTGTAGTGAAGACGTGGCCCTTCACCTTCACAAAATTGGGTGCCCAGAAATTGACCACAGTAGTACCCTTAAAACCCGACTAAACAGTTCAAAAGGGTGTGGTGAAATAACATTAGAACTTTGATAAGGTTAGTTTCTTGGCTCTACATGGCTATGTCTTATCTGGCTATACTCATGAAAGAGGGTGCCATTTTTGTTACACTGATGGGGTAGAACTGTGGTATTTTTCATAGTTAAATCCCATCAACTTTACCATTGGCTCAAGACTACACAACTGGGTGGAGTCCAGCTTTCAGAAAGATCACTGAAAGTCAGAGAAACCTGTGCATTGTTGAAGGGACAAGTGAATACATGAAGACCAGTGATAAGATTATTATGCTGTTGAATAAAAAGGAAGGACATTCTTTTGGCCTCTCCATTTTCATTAATATTTTATTGCATTTTGTGACAAAGACAAACATAGCTAACCTATATAGAAATTTTAATTGCAAATTTGAAGCAGTGCTTGCATTTAATATATATATATAGGGGGGGGGAGAGAGAGAGAGAGAGAGAGTGTCTATGTGTGTGTGTGTCTGTCTGTCCGTTTGTTTAAGAACTCCTCCTCAACCATAAGAGCTAGGGCCACCAAATTTGGTATGCATCTTCCTCTTACCCTAACTTAAACCAGAGTCAGGGTTTGGTTGTGCTTGGAAAACAGGAAGTGCTAGACACAGGACTGTTTTCCATAACATGGAAGGGGAGGAGACAGAGAGAGAGGAGGGGCACAGAAAGGGAAGGGGTGTGATGGTGAGAGTGGTCACTGGGGGCCGCTGCAGCACCAAGAGTGCCCTAAGTGACCTACTGACTTCCCCTCCTCACTCCCAAACTCTCACTCCAGCCTTCATTTTCGAAAAATACAGTAATTGAAATGACACATTTCATTTATTTAAAAAAATCCTTCAGTTGCAGAACCGAGCAACACTGGCTATATCTGCTAGTAAATATTGTGGAAAAGCTCTAGCCATTCTTCATGGGTCTCATGCTACTGGCAGATAGTGTTAGCCTCAGAGGCTCTTTGTGGCCCTCCACACAGCCATTTTCTCTTGACTAACAGCAGGAATCACTGCCTACATCTTTTCCACTGACTAGTTCGTAAACTCCCCTCTGGGTCCTGGTCTCTCTTCTCGGGGCAGATTTTTGTGATGTTTTGGGGTGGTTTGGGGGAAACCCAGGCTTGCTCACTACTCAGGATTCCGGCCCAGGAACCCAAAGGCAGCAGCAACAGGTAGGGTTACTCCCACTCTCAATCTGGCAGCTTTTCCCTTGGCTACTTCCCCAAAGGATCCCTCCCCGTAACTTTTCTTTGGTACCTGCTCATCAGTCCTGAGCTCACACTGCTCTTCCAGACCTCACTTCCTCCTGACCTTTGCTCTTTTCCTTCTCCTTCCTTGCCTGGAGAGAGACCTTTGAAAGCAGCACCACAGGCCTTAATTGACTGCAGATGTCTAATTAGCCTGTGGCTTCTAGCAAGCTCTAATTGATCCCATGTGCCTGCCTGATTATGCTGCAATTAGACTTGGGCTTTTTTTACTCAGGGAAAAGACAGTGGTTTACCCAAGCCCCAGCATGTCTTCCTTCCCTCTGTGTGCGGCAGCCAGCTGCTCTGGGCCTGTCAATATATATGTAACTAGAGTTTTCTTTAAATATAGGGATTTGAAAGTACACTCTTCAGTCTATTGGATGATAAAAATGGTCTATCATATTAAAATGGTGTTCTACATCATGCAACACTCCCATTAAATCTTCTTCATAAGTTTCTCTCTTCCCTCACATGCATTCTCCTGTGGAGGTATAAATATAAAAATCATCAGTGTGAATTTAAGTTTTTGTGCTCAGGTTGTTGATGGTGTACCCTCTGGCAATTTTCTTCTACTCTGGATTCGCTTTGCTGGAGAGTCTAAGTTGTTGAGTCCTCCTCTATACCCTCTAGATGTGCCACATGAAAAAACAATTCTGTTAGCTTGTAGACAATTTGTTTTCTACCTATTATAAAACTGTTTTCAATCACATTTTTATAAGGTAAATGTGAAGTGAAGGCAGGGAATGGGGAAGGTTATGCCAGTGCAGGCAAAGACCTTGGGAGTAATGTCGAGAATCAGGTGTTCAACACCTTATCTCCCAGAAGCCTACCAATTGCAGGGGTATTAGGATTGCTAATCATCTTTATGTTCCCACTGGGCCATCTGGTTTTCCTTCTTTTTTCTCTCACACATTCACACTATGCTTCACTGCATTCCCTTTCACAATAGGGAACACATATTTCCTTGATGGAAAAAGTATCTCATGTTTATGCCAAAAACTTAACAAAAATTAATTTTATCAATAGAACTTTATTTTTCTTTAATATGGTCATATTGGAAAATAGGCTACAACCCAATGTCAACCTGTATTTCATTGCTACTGTTAAGGTAAAACTTTGTGCACCGTTATTTATATTTCTTGGCCCCTGGTCACATCTGGCTGCTCAGAAATACAAACTACAAGTCTTGTAATGCCCAGAAAATTGCTTTCACACATAAATAAGTATTAGCAAGAAACTTAACTGGGATTTTGTCCTGCTTCTAGAGCAGCAAACCATCTGCACCTGTACGCCTATCACCTAATTTTTCTTGGACTGGGAGTAGCTAGTAATTTTTATAGATACATGTCAGTAATCCAGAGAGGGTTTTTTTTTCCATGATCAGAATGCATTGGCAAATTTAAAAAAGAAAATATCAGGAAACATTCGTATCTAAGGGTACATCTACACTGCAATGCTATTTCGGGATACCAGCGGTATCCCGAAATAGCTACCCCTCATCTTTTGAACACATCTACTATTGCAAAATATAGCGGATGCGTTATTTCGGCATCCTTGTAAACCTCGTTGCATAAGGGATGTCTCAAAATAATGTGTTATTTCGAAATTTTGAAATAGGCTATTTTGAAAAATAATCAAAATACAATACGCAATTTGCATAGTACAATTTTTTTTTTATTTCTGCTGACAACCTTTGAGCTAGTAGTGGGAAAAGATTCTACTTACTAGTGAAATCAAGAGACCTTTGAACCTCTGTTGTGAATCTGAGCTACATAATAACAATTCAGTGTTTTCCAATTTAAATTTGAGGTAGTTCAGATATTGGCTCAGCATACATGGTATTTGCTTTGTATTTTTCCTGGTTGAGTATATATCTCTTTTTCATCACTGATTGACTAGTAAATGGTACAACTTTGGAAGGATTTGTCATCCGCAAGCCTCCCTTCCGGTATAAACCTCATATTAAATGGCAAAATCTCATCTACTGTAATCTCTGGCAACAAATGGAATTCAGTGAGGCCCTAATATACACACTTCAAGTGCAGGAATTTCTTTCTTAAGAAATGTGAATGTCATCCATTATTACAGTGGGTTTTTGATCAGGTCCAGAATGATTCTGCGGTTAAGTTTACCATGTCCCTGAGCAATACATTGTTACATTAGCAAGTTCATTATATTAGTGCCTGCATTCTATCTTATGGTGAGGAAGTAGTTTTTGTGTGTGTACTGTGTGTCCTCCAGTAACACCAGTGAGTCTAGTCAATCTCAAAAGGACAAGTCAGTCTTTGTGAATGTAGCATATTGGTCAAGGCACTTTGGTTGGGAATAAGTGTACAGTCAACTCTAGTAAGCTCTCTTTTCCAACTTGGTGTCACTTTCACTCACTGAACCATTCCCAAGAACATAGATATTGCAGAATTGTTTGCAAGGAATTGAATGCAATGGTATGGAACATTTAAATGAAAGCATTTCTGCAAGTCTAAACAGCTAAATCTCTTCACTTAACTCACCCAGAAATTGCTGGATTACTTTTTACAATTAGTTCTCAAACACATTTTGTGAGAGTCAGGTTTGCTGGTGTTTTGGCTTTCCACCAGCCAATCCCGGTACTAATTACTACATTTATTTCATCTTAACCTTTTGAGATCTGCTGTTAAACGCTGATACTTTGTCAAAAGATATTATTCCTTGCAAAGATGGTAAATTCTCTTTGAACAACATGATTTTTGTGATCTCCAATTTCTTGCTTGCAGGTATTCATTCATGGTAACTGTTGTTTCACTTTACAATAACAATGTATTCAATTGATTAATAAACATTTGTCAAGGATAAGAAAGACAGGGTTGCATGTTGACTAGACGTCTTCTGAAACTGATGTTTTTGTTCTACCTCAACCAGCCTATTGTTTTGTATTAAGTTTATTAAATTTGTATTTATTGTTTTGTATTAAATTTAATAATATACCATTCAGTGATCTTACCTATGTTAGTAGATGTTTTACTGATCCATTTACTTTCTAAAATGTGAAAGAATGAGCATAGAATTTACACAACAAATTACAGTGGGATTTTCTTCATCAAAGATGTGAAGTGATACCAAGATCCTTATTCCTGTTGCTAGTCCTTTTCCTTCTGATACTAAGAAGGTAGTGTCTGCAGTCCAGTACATTTTCTCACTGTGAGTTTTTCTTTTTGCCCAAAGGAATAAAGGGCTGAATCCAATTCTGGGTGAAAAGGGGGAAATTGCAATATTTATTACAAAATATGGCATTAGAACAATATATACACACCCCTCCTTCAGACTTATATGGGCTTTTCTTTTGGTTTTAGTGAGTCTGAATATTATGGCTTTAATTTCTCTTCATACTTGAGTCAGAATTAGCAGTTTTCTTCAGAGAAAACTATTGGGTGTAGTGAAAAAGAAGCATTATTGGAAAGAAAACAAGATGTTCATAATAGGGCATTCCCATTTTTAATGAATGTACATGGAAGTTCCCTTCTTCATAGTATTGGAAGACTCCAATTCATGTTTAACAATCCAAGAGTTTTTTTAAATACAAAATGTGTGGTCAAAAAGGTGGGAACATCCAAAATGTGTTGAACGTGTTTCTGATCATTTTTATTTTATCTTATTTTACATTCATCTCTCAGGAAATTCAAGATCTTATCAACAGTGGGTGCATACAGTAAAGGTATAATAATTTTATTTTTATTTGTCTAGTTATCTCTTTGTCTTTGAAAAAGTCAGCATACTGAACATCATGCGTTAAAAGGATAGTTGACTTTATCTGGTCAATTAGTCCCATTCTTTAAATTTTTGTTCTGTTTGTTGTATTGATATAACAAAATATTTGTAACCAAATGTTTTTGTCATAAACTTGTGTCTTTGTCTTGGCAACATTTTTATATTAGATTAAAAATGAGAAAATGGCTGATGAACAAAATGAATGCCAAATTTTGAGAAGCATGGAATGTTTTCCTCTGCATCTAGCCAAGGATTTTTCAGTATGCTGTATTGTGTTACATTCCATAACTGTGAATTAGGTGTCTCTCTAGGATTTGATAGGAATTTTATCCCTTCTAGTAAACAGCAATTTGGTTATTAATGTTTCTACATAGTCTGACTAACAAAGGACCCTTTATTGCACAACATTTTACTATGAAGGTTTAGTAAAAGCACTTTAGAAAAAACTCATGATTAAATTAGACGTGATTACCTCTATGCGATAGAAATAGCTTTTAAAATATAATACAACATATACATTAAAAAGCCAAAGCAAACTTTCATATTACATGTAGGATTGGTAACAGTGCATGCATAGATATGAGAATACGTCATTATATTAGAATTCATTGATAAATATGCATCAGCCCTGATAGTGACATACTTTAACTCTTTGTAGGTGTAGATGTAGACAGTAGGTTGTAGATGGAATGCAGCTGTAGAAATTGTTCCTAATTTAAAAAGAGGGTCATTATTTTCCCATTTCATTATATGTCAGACTGTTGTATATTTTTTACTAGTGTCTTAACTTTTAATTTGTGTTATAAGGATTATTAAAATATATTTTTTTATGTTTCAGAAAGGAGGTGCACTAATTAACACAGCAATGACCAAAGCCAGCCCTGCTGTGAAGACAGCGTACAAATTTGTAAGATTATCTCAATCTGTACATAAAACAATTACAGACATGACCTACCATTTCCAGTTCTTCTCAAAAACTGAAAGTTATAGCCTTCCAATATATATTACAGAAAAACATTACAGCCCAAGAAATTATTTTCAGCTTTCATTTCTGCTCTTGTGTAGTGCTGAGGACTTTAGAGTTGATTCTGAATCTAACAGATAGCTTGAAGAAAACAATCACCACTCCATATTACTGTTTTAAAAGGTTCGGTATGCTATTTTTGGCTTAATTCAAAATATGAAATAGATGCCTATTGAATACCTATTGCATATTTGAAATATAGCTGAAAGCCTTTACTTAAGTGATAATAATATGAAAATATGGACTCTGAAAATACTAAATCTCATTTACTCGAAAACCCCTTTACTACTTCTTGCAACTGTACATTTAAAAATGTAATTGACAGTTCTAGGTGGTGTGAAGTGGTCTTTGTGTAAAATAACAATAAGTCCCTAAGGACTTCATTTTAGCATTAAGTGGCACCCTGTCCAAAGTGGGCTGGTGTTGGCAAGCATTTATATTTTTTGCAGGGAATGATTGCAGTCCATAACTACCATCAAAAGCAAGCTCTTAGTTACCTGAGCATGAATATCTTTTGAACTTATTGTTTGGTATTAATAAAATAACACTAATTTAAAAAATTATGGACTTGCACTCCTGTTCCTTCATTTATACTTTGTCTACACAAAGCTGGGTGTAAATCTGCACTGCTCTGGCATGTCACTTGTTAACTGTTCACAAGAATCCTGCTATAGTAAAAGTTACCTGATAAATTTTTATCTACCCCATTTTGAAATGAATACATCAAAGTGTTCCAGAGAACTTTTAGTGCATGGTAGCAGGATCCACATTGCAGACTACTCAGTGAAGATTTAAACCTGAGATTTACCATGTGCTATTTGACTAATTTTATGTCTCCAGTTTGACAAACAGTCTACTTTTAAAAGTATCTTTAAAACACGCTTAGGTCATAAACAATGTGAGTTACATTATATTATCCAGGGCATAAAAACAGTGTGGTATCTCATAAGAAATGACACAATGATAAGTATTTAAGATTGGATTCAAAGCACACAGGGGAAAAAAATCTTCTTTGCCATCCTTTTGGCTTTTCAAGGGCTCTTTAAATTGATGCATAGTAAGTAGTTCTGAATAAATCAGTGCTGCAGTGTGATGCTAGTCGATTTTAAATAAAACTGTAAAAGAGAATTTTTAATTATACATCAATTGAAACTTTCACAAAAGTCATGAGGTAAGAAACAGATAAATAAATTATAGGTATTGTATATCCATTATTAATTGATAATTTTAAAATGGTTCATTAACAGGTTATTGGGAAATTATTCTTTTCCTCTGTTTTTCATGAGCTTAGATAAGGTTTATGATTTCCTCCCTGCCACCCATTTTTCCCATTACATCCATGATCCTACTTTTTCTGCATCAACAGACTTCTTTGTGTGCAAGAAGCCTCATTAATTTCACTGGGACTTTGTGCATGTTCAGGAATGGAACAAGGTGCAGGAGCAGGCCTATATGTCCTCTGCTACCCTTTCCCTTTTCATACATAATGAATCTACTACATGACACCCTGCTGCTACTGAGCTTATGATTTAAGAGTCAAATTTTCAATAATGCCTTAATGTAGCCAAAAAATTGTCCCAAGCTGAGAAGCGGGGGCAGCAGAATTGCCAGGCCCCTGAACAAGGTGATGGGCTGACTTCATGTTCCTGCAAGGTGGGGAGGCTTTGAGCAGAAGGTGCAGGGCTTGGACTGCTCTCTCCCCTTCAGCACTGCCTGGGGCCCTTTTGAATCACCGGGCCCCAGGGCAATTATCACCTTTGCCCTCTTCTCCCCTGTTGGCAGGCCTGGTCCCAAGTTGTGTAACACTCATAATTCTCTCACAAACTACAACTCCTTGAGTGCAAAATAAATAATTCAGGTGTGTACAGCATTGATTTTCATTTGTAGATTCTGAAGTTTTACGTATCTAGCCCATAAACATAAAAGACGTAGGCATAATTTTCAAGGCTATTTTGAAGATTGGGTCTAAAAAGTTAACTAGAATCTAACTGGGTTCATGTAAGAAAACTTTCCTATTTGTCTTAAGATCAGGTTAGAATTTTGTCTAGCAAATATAAACTGTAGAAAATTTTGAATGCAGTTATTTATAATCAAGCATGGTAATTCATCTCTAAACAGAGGGGTGCCCTTGGGTCCATTTTCTGTGCAAATTATCGTCATGAACAGTCATGGGACTTGGCTGCCTATTTTAATGCACATGATTTCTCCCTAACTATCAGTGATATGCTGTTCGGCAACACTGGAGAAATTCTCCATCTGCATATAAAACCACTTCATTTCTTTTAAGACTGATGTTGTCTTGAAAGTTACCAGACTGGAACACTGTAGCAGTGAGCTTGAAAATTATAACAGTTTTCCAACATGACTTGCTATTAAAATACTACTTCAAATTTAAAGGACTATCTCAAATAAAGGTCTGGACACGAGATACCAGTGGATGGTTCATTTTTAGCAATAGATGAATAGGCAAATTAGTGTTTTTTAACTGACCACTGTTTGCATAGTATAGCTAACTGGTACAGGTTGCGTGAAATTAGTGATACAGATTATTATTATTATTATTATTTATTATATCACATAAAATACAAAAATAATTTCTTATTATGTAGGCCTTATGAAGTATATTCTGTGAACAAAGCATGTATCTTGTGTCAATAGTTAAATCCTTTTGTTTTAATTTTCTAGGCAAAAAATCATGCAAAGCAGGGAATAAAAGAAGTGAGGTGTAAGTTAAAAAACAAGGTATGTTATACAATTTTTACTTTTTACCTCTGTATCAGTTTGAATCTTAAACTTTACAAATCACATGAGATTTGTGTTTTTAATGACTTTTGAAATATGCTTAGCCCTTTGTTCAACAATACATTTTTCATAACGAGCCCTCTGGCAACTATCTGTCATCCTATGCATCCACTGAATAATCTCTTTATTGTTTGCATATTTTATCATAGAACAACAGTGATCTTCAAAGATACGGTAACAGGGTGTATGTTTTCATAAAGTTGATTGCTTTGATATTACAATTGAAGGCTTTGCTTCAAGCTGAGAATTTAAGACAGGATAGTCTTGCAGTACGGTGTAATTCAGAAGGTGTAGTTGTCTGTTTTGGATTTTTAAAATCCGAGCACCATGTTAATGTTTCAAAATAGAGAACACTTTCAACTTTGAGAAGTAACATAGAAATATCAGAATGAAGCTTGATTTAGGCATTTAAAACCAGTTTTCCCAATGAATTTATTTCTTCGTTATGGTTTTCCTTGTGGGGAGATGGAACTAACTGCCACATTATTTTATACTTTTCTCAAAATAAAGTTAAACATGAATGGATTTAAATTGTTTTACACAGATTCTAAAGGCTTCATTTGAAAACTTCACACCGTGAAAGATGCTTAGATAACTCTTTACTTTTTGCGATGCTGTATTTCTTTTTGTTAGTAGGTGTGGTCATATCACAGATATTTAGCAATAAATGATCCGTATTAACAGAATGATTTTAGTATTGTATGTACAACATAATATATCTAGATAAAAATTATAAACATGGGATTTAAAATCTATTCTGTTATTTAGGAGAGTAATGAAGAATATGGAACTTGTAGCTCTAGTGCAGTACAGCATGTGCCAGTGTACACATTACACAGGCAGAAAAGAGGAAACTCAGAAAAACGAAGACTTGCCCAGGTAAGTCATCTGAAACCTGTGCCATCACTTTCTTAAAATAGGGCTGTACTCCCATTTATATTCAGGAAACATGAAGTTAAGTAGTATTCCCAATAATACACTGTCTTGAAAGAAAGAATGGTTCATCATATATCATCCTCCTGGAGGGAAAAAATATGAAATTCAGCAGGGAAATGGGGTTGGCAGATCCATCCCCGGGAAAAGAAATTGTGATTGATTCTTAGAAATAGGTCTTAAATTTTAAAAATATATATTTAATAAATTCTGTTTAAAAGTTCTGATAAGAAAGAGTACAAAACTGATAAATTGCTAGGAATATTGAAGGTATGATATATTGAAATTTTACTTAGTAGTATCCAAGTTTATGGACTCCCATAAATAATTTTAGAGGTATAAAACACACATTTCAGATGAAACACATTAATATTAAAGTGGTTTATTCCAAACTGGTTTTCACTGATAAACTATATTTTTATAACACTAAAATTCAATGGCATGTGTTAATACTTTCTCTAACACCAGTTTATTTTGAGAGATGACAAGCCTTTAATTTAGATCTTGCTTAAGCTGATTATCATATAGTGAACGTACTATTAAAGCAACTAGCTAAAACTGTGTCAGATGTCTTGTCTTTCTGTTCTCGGTACTATAATGATTCTGGTTCTCTGTAACAGGTGTCATATCTCAGTTTTAGCCTAGTACTAATTCCCAAATGCCCAAATTCTATTTGAATTATATAGACTAATAAACAGTTTGAGGGTTTTGTAATCTCTTTTTAATAGGAATATATATATTTAATATTCCTATGTTTTATACCACAAACATTTCTTCCTTAGATGAGACGTGTGTTCTGTAGGTCAAATGAGTACCTCTTTGAATTGACAATTTATCTGACTATTAACACGATTTTACTTTATATAATATTACGGTAAAATTTAAATTCTGTAAGCACATACTTGTATTCATGTTTCTGAACAATGATAAAGTAAAAAAAGTTTGTGGAAATTAATATAAAATTAGATTATATTTGTTACATTTTCTAACACTCTGCTGAGAAAGTATGGTAATACTGACACCACTTGTTCCAGTGGTATAAATAATGTAGGCATATCTATTTTAATTATGCAGGTAGATTCTCGTCTGTAACGGGATTTTCAGATTTCTTTTTATATACATAATACTAAGCTCTGCATGTGTGTGCTGTCAGCTCTGCATGTGTGTGCTGTCTTTCTTTTCAGAACCTGTGTAGTTTAAATTTCCTTCCTTGATTGTTTAGACAGATGATATTCAGATACTTTTTAAAAATTCTAAATATATTTATAACACAGATTGATACTTAACATATTTATTTTTAATTGGTAACTGTCATTTTAATATATAGAAACTTTTTGATCATCCACATTTGTCTCTCATAACACTGCATGTTTCAGTATACTGTAGAAACACATACCCAAATATGTTTATATGTTCACTTCAACTTTTATGAATATATGCCAATATACAACACAAATGTTAGTAAAATATGTGTTTTTACATTCAGATGCTTTTTCATGATGTACATATACAAAAATTGTTAGTTTATTAATTTACTTCATGGTCAGTTCTAGGTGCTGTGCTACTTTGTTTAATTGTATTACTGGGTTCTGAAGGACTATGTTATTGTAGAATACTTAAACATTTGCATAATTTTTCTTTTATACAGTTGTATAATACTGAGATTTAGTATATCTTTTTTGCCAGCTTCTTGTTTTTGAAACACCATATGCTTCTTTCAAAAGCGTATCAGGTCAGAACTGTTCGAATTTTTTGTCCTATGTAGAATAAGGAAAATCTTAATGGGCTTTAAAAAGCAGGGGTTTGTTTATGCGAGAAGCTCTGTCTCTGATGGCTCCTTATCTTTGCCTAACTGAAAGAGCAGCATGACCCATGTCTCTACCCCATCCTCTACCCTGCATGTCACATGTGCCCAGTGGGCAGGAAAACAATAAGCTCTAATCTCTGTCCAAGAAGTTTTGGTCTTGTACAGTTCCAAAAAATGGAAACTGGGCTTTCTGGTACCAAAACAGCATTATCTGTATGTAGCCTCAGTCTTTCCTGTGTGTTATAACTGGTGCTGTTTTTAAACATGGAGGCTCTTTGCATTAGTCCAATGGATGTGTACATTGTTAGCTAACTACTGGCTTTGAAAGCTTTCATCTATGTAAACTGTATTATTATTTATTAATATTAAAAGCAAGTGAATTGCATTCATTGCTATACTTCATTATCGTCAGGTTTTGTCTGTAGCTTTCCTTCCTGCTGATTAATCATTTTGTCCAGGTTTCTAAAATGGTGCCGATCACTGTCATCTCAGTGCAGTAGCTGAAAGATAAGATAGTGCTAATGGTTAAACAGTTGCTTGTGCATTTGAATATATATTTTAAATAATGGATAAAGATTGGTTATTTGAAAAATCAACAATCAGAACCCTTGCAAAATCCCAGAGTGGAAGTCTTCTTACCTTAAGATGATGAGGTCTCCCCCCTCTTTTATCAGCCATCTCGCAGTAAGTCGTTTTAAAGTACTGCAACATATAGAATTTAATGTTGCACTTTCTGTTTCATGTCAGGCCTCTGGATAGGAGTGTTCCCCCATTGCTGCTTTCCAGTAAATCACAAGTGTAAAATTAGTCATTTCAAGTAAATTCAAATTATTTTTGATAATTTAAAAATACTTTTTTAAAATAGAGTATAACACCAAAGTTATCTTGATTCTAGAGATCAGTTTAGTGACTATTTCATTATTAAGAGATTGTATACAATAGAATGTGAATCTGCTTTTTACTCCAACAAATAGTAGTTTGTATGCTGGTCTAATTAGTACGGTTATTTCCTGTTTTGTTGATGAGGCTTAAATAAATGTCAAGGGTAAAACCATGAAGATCTTCCAATTAGGCTTTGCGTTTGTAAAACCCAACCCCTTTGCTTTTGTGTGAAGATGACAGTTCCAACTGCAGCCTCAGCCTAACAGGGCTCAAGGGAAAGGATTCTTCTCTGGTTTTATTGAAAACAAGGCCAGTTTGGCCCAGTGAGAATACTGGCACCGGTCACAATGCAAAGCCATTTTTAACAATGAATATTTACCAATTTTTATCTTTGCTCTTGTGATTATTTTTAAAAAGTGGACTTTAAAAATCAAAATGAGTTATAATATGTAAAAAGCTGCAAAAGCCTAAGCAGAAGATAAATAATTATCACAAACTATTTTTGTATTACTGATATATTATTTTTTATTACAAAGGTTTCCCTTAATTAGCATTTGGAAAATCTTTCCCAAAGAAAGCTAATAAAAAAATGCCACAATTCAACTTAGTCTAAGATAGTGTTAGCAGAATTGTTCATGCGCTCGCTCTCTCTTTCTTTAATATATGTTTGAGACCACTCTTGCTTAACTTAGCTGTTCTGGGCTTTTTGTATGGTTTTGAGCTTAGCTGTATTGCAAGTCAACATTAACAGATGGATTGCCCTAAGCAAGGGAAAACCACCACAACAAAATCTAGTGAAAGCAGAGGATTGAAGCTTTTTATTGTTAAGCCTTATTAAAACCTTGGCATGTACACTGCTGTTAACTGTTTCATGTCTTGAGCTATTAACGTTCCTCTGATATTTTCTATCTAGACAAGGTACATGAGATAGTATCAGAAATTCAAGTTAAATGTTTTGAATGACAAGCTAAAACAAAACGTGAGATTGTTTCAGCCCGCATTTGTGGTATTTTGCCACATATTAGCAAACTCGCTACCAACGCTGTTTGATAATACATAAATAAAATTATTGAGACTCAGTTTTGCAGAAATCATTTTATTTCCTTTTCTTCACATGCATTGATGATAGTGCAGATTTGGAACACACAGACACAACCATGTTTCTGCCACACCACTTAAAATATAAGAGAGGGAGAGAGTGTGTGTTTCAGTAAGAAAAAAAGGCAGAATGCCTGGAAGATCTGTTTGTTTTTGTGAATATGAACTAGGTAGTTTTATTGTATGTAACCATTATCCCAGTTGATTGGTAGCATATTTAAAAGGTAACATTGCTGGATTTAAATAGTCCTTATGTATTCAATGGCTTCTGAAACATGCTAGCAGATTGGCAGAGTATTATGTAACAGCTATGAGCTCATTTTATAATTAATAAGTTACCAATGTACCCTTGTCTCTAAGGAAATAGACGTAAGACTTGCAGGCATGCAGTAACTTGTAGTCATAATAAAAAACAGGGCATTGGATTGTAAGTGTGGATTTACCAGGAATCCCAATGTGTCCATGCCACTTTATTTACACACATATCAAAGCAGCCAGGTGAACTACTTGTCATGACTATGCAATATTTTAAATATAGTGTTTTAAAGTGTTTTAAAAATCTACTTTATAATTGAAACCTTTTTATGTAACAAGTGTGACTAACACCAGTTGTGATTAAACTTTTTATCTTGCTTTCCCCAAACATAAGTGAATAGACCAATAAAAGTGTTTTTACTATTTTCTTTTTTAAGCAGAACTTAGATGTGACTTTCAGGTACACAGTATAATATATCATAATAAGTAGGGCACACACAATTCAAGTGATAGCATGTTGAGGGTCCTGCTCAACAGCCGGAGCAAGTCTCAGGGTAGAAGAGGCAGCATTCAGCACCTTCTGGAGAATACTGAATGCCCTCTACA
Source organism: Pelodiscus sinensis (assembly GCF_049634645.1). Classification (NCBI taxonomy): domain Eukaryota; kingdom Metazoa; phylum Chordata; order Testudines; family Trionychidae; genus Pelodiscus; species Pelodiscus sinensis. The sequence goes on from NC_134719.1 coordinate 46,393,140, forward strand.
TCCCTGCCACCCCCAATGGCAACAAAGAAATGATATAATCGATAGATGCAAAGGGATTCCAGTATCTGATTTCCCCTTCCTGCCTCCTTTCCCCTTCCCTTCCCCTCACCCCCGCCCCCCTCCCCGCCAGCCTGGCAAAGGTGTTCATTGTTGGAATAGAAAGGAAAAGAGGAGATTGGACTGTAACTGGGATATTGCTGCTGAATATTAATACTGCAAAATAAGGAGACACAAGTCCCATTATCAAACACGAATTGAACATCTTCATGGTTTACAAAAGTGTGGTCCATACTTTTTATTGCATTTGGATTCAAATGAAATATTTGGGACCACATTTGGGAAACACAGAATAATAGCTTCTATCCATATGCCTCATGTCTACTGAAAATCCTCCATGGAGCTTGGGTAGCTTTAATTCTCATTGAATAATTACAGTAATTTAGATAAAATATTACAATTGACAGATGTCATATAGAGTAACAATTAGTAGTTTGAATTTGTAATTTAATAATTTGCTTCATCTTTAAGGATATTTTCCTATTAAATATTGGTTCTGAAATAAACTTCAACCAATTAGTAAATTACATTATGTGAACAAAAGAGGGCATAATTTGAAAATATTGCAGATAATTTTAGTTTTCTTTTAATTTATGGGGGAAGTTTTTTGTCTTTACATGTCAAGTAAGATCTCTTCATTCTGCAAAATGGTCAGCTTTCTTTTAATTAAAAATGAAAAACCTCGACATAAAAAATTTCAAATGATAGATTACGAGAGTGCCCTCTGGTGGTCCTGATATCTTCCCATATATCCAGACATATATGTATCTGATATCATATGGTGAATGATTGCTCTTTATATCAAAAGATGTTTTAGAAACAAAACAGTAATAATTAACTCGATAGAATTCTTATCTAAAAGAGTATTCAGACTTATTAATGGTTTGTCATAACCATGTTCTTCAAACAAAATAGCATTTTTTGTTGATATAGTCTCTGAACAGTAACAACCCACTAATTTCCTTATGTTACTTACAATAGGTCTGGCATAAACATCTCTCCTGAGATTAATTATGAAAAAATATTGAAGGGGAATACTTGTTTCAGTGTTTTGTTTTGCAAATTAATGTAGTTAAAACAAAAAGGAGACAATGTAGATATTTTAAAGATTTTTATTTTCCTCTCTGATGTTTCTCTTCTATTCTCAGCCTATTCTTTTTCTCTCTCTTCCTGTTAAGGTTTTAACAAAACAGAAAAAGCTCTTATGGTACTATATGTGTTACTGCTGCAAGATTCTCTGTTACAGGAAACTCATTATTGTCTTCTAGTTTCCGGTTTCATTTTATTCCATAGAAGACATCTGCTCTTCATGGCGTTTTGCCTCCCCGGTGTTAAAACATACTTGAGAGCCATCTCTGTCAGTCATCAAGTTTCCAAAAAAAAAAATTAAATAAAAAGAGGGCCTGGAAGCTAGTGCAGAAGCTCTTGCTGGCCTTTGTGGCATTTAGATGAGTATTGGCCTTTTCAGGCCAAAGTCACCAACACATACTGCCTAGCTTTATCCAAATGAGAAACCTAGAAAGTGAAAGCTTGGCAGATGCATTCTTTTGACATATGTGATCTATTTTAGTTCTAACACTAATGAATGGAAAGGCAATTCAGCTGTGAGTCTGTCACAAAAACAATCCTAGTGTTACACAAACAAAGGATTTTAAGGGTCTAAAAGAGAAATGCTATTGTGTTGAGTATACTGTGGGGAATCAGAAGAAACACTTTAATATTGATAATTAACAGAAAATAACTAGAGGTAGACTGCTAATCAAGATAAATTACATTGATAAATTACTTTATTTGTCATACATCCCTTTTCTCCCATCCTTCCTATGAACAGTAGTTACAGATAGTGTTATGGCTCCATCTAGCAGAAGGAAGAAGTCAAAAGTTCTGTCAGTCAAGGCACTAAACCACCTGCTTCCTTCCCAACTTAATTTTACCTCCTGATCTAGAAGGGTTGAGAAAGCAGCCTTATATGTCCAATTTCACCTCTCAAACGGTCTATTCTCTAACCTCCTCTACATTAGAGAAAACACAATGAAGGAATAGGTGATTCAGATACAGGACAATAAATATGGCTGATGGAAAAAGGAGAGAAGAGCAAAATGAAAATCCTTTCCCGCAGAGACCTTAGAGTTGGTACATGGAATTAGCAGGAAGATTTCCTCATGATTAAATCTTCTTGTCATGGACTCTGACCTGAGATGATGTTGGAATCGCTCCGTTGCCCCACAACATAGGACTGCACAGTCAGCCATAGAGTTTCTCACACGGATAGGTTCTAACAGAACCTGTAGGTCTGCATGACAGAGTTGCAGTGGATTGCAATGTTGCCAAGTCTCCTGGTTTTATTGTGAGTCTTGTTTGGTTCTGTTCTTAAAGCTCCCGCTTCTGGAGTCCTGTGGTTGATGTGAAAGTCTGAGCTTTCATTTTTAAAAATAGTTTCTAGTGCTCTTGGTTGAGTAGAAAAGCTTGAAAACGTGAAGCCCTCTGCAGTCTTCCAAAATCAGAAGGGAAATAAAAAGAGCCCAACATTTATTATTTTGGTTAAAAAAACCTCATGATTTTTTAAGTCAGTTGCAAAAAATTGGTCCCCCAGACTCTTGACATTCGTACATTTTGGGTTGGCAACATTGTCAGTGCCAGAACTATCAGCCTGTTACCGAGCGTCTGTGCTTCCCAACTTGGGCTTATGTATACCAGATGAAATCTGTGCCCTCTTACCATCAGGGTGTTGCCCAGCTTCTCGCAGCAATATGGCCCTCTGAATGTACCATGCTTTTATGGGAATAATTATGACATACCTTTTACTCCAGATTATTTGTATGTATCCTTAGCCTTACCTCTGTTTTCACATCGCTTTGTGTCTGGGAATTTTCTTTTTTTTTAACAGAGCAGTAATTTTGCACATGGACTATTAACAGACCACAACCCTAGAAAATGTTACTGTGTGACACTTCTATCAACTTGAAATTAAATTAACTGGTATAGTGTGGCTGCATCACCCTACTCAGCAGCAGTGCAATTTTTTTCCAATCAATTTGTATTTACAGTTGTTTTGCATTACCAGAGCAGTAGAAAATAGATTCTACATCCCAGGTACCCCAGCAGCCTGACTTCTGAATCTCCAAAGTCCATCCACCACCCCATGTTTCTCTACACATGTGGTTTCCCTTTCCTGTTGCCCACATTCCCCGGCGCACACACATCCTTTTCTGTGTTGAATTCCTTGCCTTACATGGTGAGTAGTTTACCTTTAAGGGAAGGATATTATCACAGGAAAACTGGATTATCATGAGCCACTAATAGCTATAACAGCAATGATCCCTAGAAATGGAATCTCTGTCCTCATGTTTTTCAGGAGATTTGTCAGTATCTGGACTGCATCTCCCAGCCAAGAATTGTTTTAATTCTGACTGATGTTAAGTAAGGTCTATATATCTGCCTTAAATTCATTCCCTTGAAGTCCATCCTTCAGCATACCAAACTAGTTCTAGTACCATTAAAAGTTGAGAAATAGATTCTCATAATTATGTTCCAAATCTTCTTTATTCTCTTCTTTCACTAAGACCTAAACACCAGCACGTAGTTTTTGGATTTCCCATGGTTCATAGAACCACATTCAAACTTTGAGAGACCTATCCCTGAAATTATAAGTGAAGTTCTCTTAAGGTAGCTTTTTTTAGTTATTGTCAAGATATCCCACAGAGATGAGGGAATTAAATTCCCTGATTATTTCTCCTTCAGTAGTTTGGGTCTTTCAAAACCAGACAGTTCACTGACTTTCCCACAGCGTTTGTTCTGGGGATTAATTCAGAGGTTTGTGTTAACGAACCTATTGGTTTACATAAGTTATGTCATCTGTATTTGCTGCAGCATAGAAAGGGTCTTTCCCTGCAGCTTTGAAATCTTCTTTTGTCTTGTACACATAGTTTTAGAAATTTCCTGTTTGTTATGGTTATAACAAGCAGCAAAAGGTACCAAAACTACAGCGTTTTGCAAATTAAAGACTATATCCTATTAATTTACATCCACAGCTAACATCTATAGCTGAAATAGCCAAATGCCATTTTGGAGGGGGCATGAACTGTTCCAGACTCTCTGAGTAGAAGTGCATGATACTGAAATTTGTGAAATGGCTGCTTGTTCATTTCCTTTTGGCTGCATTTGCCATTCCTCCTGGATCAGTCCTTGTCTGCTAAATGTATTAGCTATTAGGTGCTGAGCCCATTTGTAAAGTAAACATAACTCCTGGAGCTCACTTATGACATCATTTGTCTGCAATTGCAGTTACTTGGTATAATGGTGAAGATGAACACTGATCAAGAGAAAATGTACTCACCTGTAATCATATTTGTCATAGTTTTCTTTTCCCCCTGTTTCATCATTCTAGTCTGCCCTTGAGGAATGTAACTTAAAGTGTTTTCCCTGTGATCACATTGTCCATTACTGTAGCCTACAAGTCTCTAACCGGAAAGGAGTGAGTAGGTTAGTGTATACATAATACTCTGGACTAACCTGTCTTCTTGCTCTGTCTGGGTATATCTTGACTGCATCCCTGTGATGGCAGAAGGATGCAGATTCAGCAGGTCAACATTGCAGATGAGGCAGAAATTTAAATATCCCGTGTGTAATTTGAATAAAAATGGCCACCGTGTTTTGCCGACTCAGCACTTTGTTGGCAAAAAGCGGCAGTCTAGAGGGGGATCTGTCGAGAAAGAAAGCCTTTTTTGACAGATCCTGTAAACCTCCTTGCAAGAGGCATAAGGGTTCTGTCGAAAAAGGCTTTCTTTCTCGACAGATCCCCCTCTAGACTACTGCTTTTTGCCAACAAAGTGCTGAGTTGGCAAAACACGGTGGCCATTTTTATGCAAATTACGCACGGGATATTTAAATCCCTGCCTCATTTGCAATGTCGACCTGCCTAATCTTCATCCCTCTGCTGACAGAGGGATGCAGTCTAGACATACCCTCTGTAATTCCCTTTGCTGGATAGAATGGGAGAAGAAGAGAGAGAATTTTTAGTTACAGTGTTTTCCTTACTAGCTTTCATACAGTAAACCAGAAGAAAACTTTACTTTGCAGATTTTATTTTATTCACAGTTGAAAACTGTAAAAGTTGATATATTGAATAGTCAGTAAAACTATGTATAAGCTGCCATTTATCAAAGGCTTATCTGTTCATGGTCAGGACAATGGCAGGAGCCTTATCAAACTTCCTGTGTTTGTACTGATCAATAAGGTCTCATGACCTGAAAGTTACACTCCTGAAAGGTGCAGTATTAAATAAAAAACTGACATCTCAGATTGGCTTTCATGCCCAATCAAAAATGTAACAATCCAACTTTTAAATCCTTTAGTATTTATGTATTTCTCCTCTATTTTTGAGATTTTGGGGCCATCATAACAAGTTTGCAAAACCATTGCCGTATGTAACTGTCCTCATTTTAGATGGTTCTGTCCATATTTCTAGTTGGAGAGACCAGAAGATATAGAGTTGTGAAAATCATGGCTAACCCAGCCATAACTTTATTAAAATAGCACACATTAACGGTGAAAGTAAACATGTCTTTATAAGGGAAGGAGCAACAGCATCAGATATGTCACTAGCCCACAAATTGCAATGCTCCAGAGAGGCTCCAGGGTGCGTGAATTGCAATTACATGCTATGGTGTCATCAGCAAGCACCAGCTGGGGATTGGAAATTGATCTCTATCTCATCCCCACACTGGCTTCAGTTACTCCTTCCCCATAGCTTACCTATAGGACAGTTAAGCTTCATGAGCGGTTCAATGAAATGGTTATGGAGGTTACCAGCTGATCATTTCTAAGCATCTTAAAGTGTTTCATTGTGGAATTTATTCTATAGTTCACTAAGAGGCAGGGAAAAGATAGCGTTAATAATCTTTGTAAGCCCGAAGAGGTGGGGATATCTTCCAAAAAAAACCTATCCTTTATTCTTATAAGTAAGATAAGAAAGATGTAAAATGCATGAAATATATCTGTGTATGTATACATTTTTAAATAAAGTATTTATTATATAAACAGTGCCAACTGGAAGAAGCCATATGAGGTTAGTAATTGTGGGAAGTTTGTTACTTACTTCATAAAGCAAATTATGACAAGAATTTATTAAGTCTTTATAAAGTTTTGGTGCACCAAGATAGGAGGGTTACAATATTGTTTTATTCTGGTAATTAATTTAAGAGGTCTGTTTATTAGAACTCTCATCAGGAAGGAAACAATAGTCTGACCCTTTTTTATGAAATAGCATTAAAAAGTGTGTGCACTTCAAAATGCAGAGGAGACAGAAATTAAAAGCTTAAATAACTGCAAACAGCAGGGTTCATCAGTAATGGAAGTTTTTCTTAAATGACTTTGACAGCTTTTGCAGGTGCACATACTATGTCACATTATCTAGTGGAGCTTTGAAAAAGATTTATGGCTTTCCTTTTGGATTTTATTAAGAGGTTTTTTTCTTTTTTGCAAAGCAGTCTGGACATACTCCTCCTTCCTAAGTCATTTCTATTGCAAGTCCAAGGGGAAAGTAATCTGTTCAAAACCATATGTTGCATATTGTCTCTGTGGCTATTTCATGGTGCCTTAAATGATTGTGACGGTGCTTGTTTAGTCATGGAAATGTGCCAGTAGTATTTTTCTTTCCTTTAAGACTTTTAATCAGCATTTTAAATTGTTTTATGTAAGTCTCATTTTATTTATGTTGACATTCACCGTTTGGATTAAAACATTTTTTTCTTCCTATAAAATTTCAGTTGACAACAAAAATCCATCTCCACAGAGTGAAAATCAAGGGGAAAGGAGGAAATGTCTCTTCTATTTTTATTTATTTCATTAGCATATGTTCCATCATTTTCTGATTTGTGTACTATGCTATGGCTGCTGGTATCTGCACTAATACTAATGTGCAGAGTATTGGCAAACTTTAAATACTTTCAGAAGACCTCTCAAAGGAACCCAGGCACGGGTAACTGCTATGTCCTATGACATTTACCAGTTCTAATCACTTTATTCAGTTCCTGTTTCCCAAATACATGTGTTTTAATCTGACACATTCACTCTTTGAAACAATATTTAATGTTTAAAAGTCTATATTTAATGTTTGTTTCTAGGAGCCAGTCAGTGTAATCCCATGGGATTTTATTCTGTTGACAGCTGAGTGCCACTGCTGCTAGTCATAAGGAGGATATTTTTCAAAAGAGTTTCTTTAGCATTAGTTGTAGATGAGTCAGCAGTGCACTGTTTCATTAGATACTGACTGTACAGTATTCTGTTCCATGCTCAAATACTGGTTCCGTTGTAAAAGTTATTTTCCTGATTTCTCCTATAAAAATAGAAAGCCCAGTAATAATGGGCTATCCTATATTGATTGAGTACATGTCACCTCACAACAGGATGCAGAGATAAAATATCAACATCATTTATGCTTCTTGGAACAACTAGACCTGGAACCCACAAGGGTAGAGGCGATTCTTGATTTAGAACTAAATTGAACACGGGCCTGGTCCAGATTGTGAATGAAGTTGAACTGTTCAGTCCAGTGACCATAATATAATTACATTTAACATCCATGGTGAGGGAAAATACCAACCAAAGAAGCCCACTACTGCAGCATTTAATTTGAGAAAGGGAATGACAAAAAAATGAGGAAGCTAGTTAAACGGAAATTACAACAAGAAGTTGCAAGAGTGAAATGCCTTCAAGCTGCATAGAAAGTTTTAAAGAGCACCATAACAGAGCCTCAAATTAAATGTATTCTCTCAGATTAAAAAAAAATAGTAAGGCCCAAAAATGCTACTATGGGTAAATAAACAAAGGTGCTACAAACAAAAAGGCATCCTGCAAAAATTGGAAGTCAAATCCTACTGAGGAAATTAGAAAGGAATATAAATCCTGGCACATGAAGAGTAAAAGTATAATTAGGCAGGCCAAAAAAGAACTTAGAAAAACTAGCAAAAAACTAACAGCAATTTTTTGAAGTACACCAGAGGTAGGAAACCTGCTAAACCAGTGGTCCCTAACACGGTGCCTGCGGGTGCCATGGCGCCCGCCAGGGCATTTATGTGTGCCCGCCGAGTGACCAGGGCCAGCCCAAGCCATTCTTGAGGCGAATGCGCAACCCCCGCCCAGGGCGCGCGGTGCATGCGTGGTGCCGCCCCGGGTGTGTAGTGTATGTGCGGTGCTGCCCCCAGGTGCGCGGCGCATGTGCAGCGCCGCCCCAGGCCGCATGGCACATGCATGACCCCGCCCCTCAGTGCCCAGCAGCCCCAAAAGGATGGGGACCAATGCAGCTAAACAATCAGTGGGGCTGCTAGATAATCAAGATGCTAAAGGAGCATTCAAGGTAGACATTCGTGGTAGGTCCCTCGAAGGCTGTTAGCTGAGATGGGCAAAGATGCAACCTCTTGCTCTGGGTGAGCCTCTTTTTGCCAGAAGCTGGGACTAAGGATGGGATGGATCTCTTGAAGAGTGCCCTGTTCTGTCCATTCCCTTTGAAGCATCCAGCATTGGCCACTGTTTGGAGACAGGATAATGAGCTAACTGATCCATTGGTCAGACCCAGTATGGCCAAATGTTCTTATCAACTGGCATTTGCTGTAAGTCATTAAGGGTCATATGTTTCTTCTCTGTAGTATATGAGTGCAGAAAGGACTAAGATCCATGAAAAAGTATTACAGAATTTAGTTATATACATTAAAACATTACTTGTCATTCAGTCTTGAAGAAAAACATATTTGTGGTTATCTATAATGCATATACCTAGAGACACTAATGCAAAAGTAGTAGTATTGTACAGACTATGTTGGAGGTTATGCAGAACAGTGTGAGGGGATGTTCATCTGTGCTAAAATGCGTAGTAAAATTTTTAGTGGATTTTTCCAAGCAGTTTGAGATTAAGGCCACATTTTCTCACCATTGGGGACTCAGTGTAAGCTTAGGTATTTGCTCAATCTTCTGCCATGATGGTGTGTGGATTTCTGTCAGTAGCACATCTCTGTAGTAGTTAGTGGGCAGTTTTGTTTTGTTTTGTTTTGTTTTTAAGTTCGCTAAGATAGCTGCTTTGACATAGCACACATTTCGTCATGGTCGGTTTCCTCATATCTGAAGATCTTTTCTGTGGTTCTTCTGCATATGTTAATGGTTGTGTTTTAAAGGTATGTTGCATAACACATATTAATAGAATTTTGATGCAGATTTCATAATCAATTTCTGTACTTTCTGATATACAAGCCACTAAAATTTCTGTCCCAAAGCTTTTATTAAGGGAGTTAAGACATTTGTTCAAGTAGAGTAAAAACTCTCCAACAAAATTCTGCATTCTACTTGGTAAAGAAGGTATCAAAAGTCTCATGCGTCATTATTCCAGAAATCACTTAATTTCTGATATACAGTGGACCACTTAAATTTTAGAATTTCACACAAGTACGTGTCTGAAGACATTACTTTTTTTGATGATGCTTGCAAAAAAATAGTGCATCTTCTTCATCTTCAGTGGTGTTAAGGCTTTACGTGTATTATTAGGTTATCAGTGGCTATAAAGAAAGGTGCATTGATTTATTTGCTCTTCTGTTGGTGATCTTTGATTTCTTCTGATTTTCCTATTAGAATTCCTAAAGGATCTCCCTTTCATACTGCTCCCTAACAAGGGTTCAGTTCTGCTAAGCATTCAGAGCTTCTCTCATTGAAATAAATGAGTAGCGGTGCAAGCAAATCCCAAATGAACAGTGATCCAAAAACCAAGAAAATAAAATTCACAGTGTTATTTTTTCCTCTCCAGACACGTTTCAATCAACACCTCTCCAATGTCAGTAATCATGATTTGGTCCTGGATGATGACGATGATGATGAAATGGACAGAAGAAGCAAGTAAGCGCTTGTGTGTGTGTGTGTGTGAGAGAGAGAGAGATTCTCTCTCTTTCTCTTTCTCTTTCTCTCTCTATGTGGGTGTGTCCCACAAATGGATTTTTTAATTGCCTGGGTTCGTGAGAGTGCCTATTTTTCCAATGTGACTCCTGACTCCAAATTTGTTAAATATTTTAGTGTCTGATATAGAAACTAAAACTTTTAGTAAAAAATGGGGCAGAATATTATAATTTAAATATCAATTTATTATTTACATTACTATAGCATTAAGGAGTCCTAGTCAAGGAGTAGGACCACTTTGGGCCTGGTGTTTACACAATAAAAAAGATAGTTCCCTGTCCCAAAGGGCTTATATCTACATACAAGATGGCAACACTGATTCAAACCAACTGATGAGGTAGTACAAGGGAATAATGCATTTGGTCAGCATGGAAGTCAGTGATCTTAGCACACCAGTAGCCTATCTATTGTCAAGTCTTTTGAAGACAGCACAGCAAAGGAGAGCTTTTAGGAAAGATTTGAAGTAATATTACAAGTTAGCTTGTGTATTTATAGGTGTATATATTTTTATAGGCAATTTATGAAAGGTGTATGGAAAATAAACAGGAAAAACTGGAAGTATTACACAATAAATTAAATTATGACTTATCTGGCGTAACAGTTACTTGATAGGATAAATATCCTGACTTGCATATGGGTATCAAAGGGGATAGCTTCTGGGGAAGTGACAGGCAGGAAAAAAAAGGGAGAAAGTGTGACATTAAACATCAAGAATATATACACTTTTTCTGGGGTACAGAAAGACATAATAGGCAAACCAGCTGAAAACTTCTGGGTGAAGATAATATGGGAAAAACTGGGCAATGTGGTGGTTAATGGTCTACTATAGATTATCAAATCAGGAGGAGGAGTGGATAAGGGATTTTTAAAACAAATAACAGAACTTCTTGTTTTGCTGTAGTAATGGGCAGAATTAACTACCCACATACTTTTTGGACAAATAACATGGTAAAACACAAAATGAGCAATATCAGCAATAAAGTTTTGGAATTATTGGGAATTGTTTTAGAATGTGAAGAAAGTAATGGGGTACAGCCATTTGAAACTTGATTCTAAAGGAGGAATTGATTGCAAATCTGAAGGTTGAAGGCAGTTTGAGTGAAATTGAAGTGATGGACTAAAAGCAGTAGATAAGGACAGTGGACCTCAAAAAAAAGCAGAATTTAATAAGCTCAGGGAACTCATAGGCAAGTTCCATAGGATTGAAATCTAAGAGAAAAGGATGTTCAATAAAGTTGGCAGTTTCTCAGGGAGATGATAATAAAGATGTAACAGCAAACTATCTCAGTGAGAAGGAAAAATAGGAAAAATAATGAGTGGCCAATATGGCTCCATCAGGACCCTTTTAACAACCTAAAAACCAAAAGATGTCTTACAAAATGTAGAAACATGGGAAAATTGCCAAGGATATTTCAACAGAATAGCACAAGCACATAGGGACAAAATCAGAAAGGCTAAGACACAAAATGAGTTACACTTACCATGGACATAAACAACAACAAGAATGTGTTCTGTAAATACACTAAGGGCAGGACTACACTGGGAGAGAAAGTTGAATGAAGGAATGCAATTCCAGTTAGGTGAACAGTGTAACTGCAGTTGATGTACTTTAGCTCAACTCACCACAGCATCCCCATTGCAGGAGGTAGACAGGAGAAACTCTCTTGTTGACTTTCCTTGCCTCTCATGACCCACCCACCCACTGGAGTAGACAGTGGCTCCCTCAGTGGTTGATTCCATGCATGGAGCTCTGAGCCTCTGACTGGGCAAGGCTGATGAATCACCTGTGAAGCTGTTCTGCCACGCAGCTTAAAGGGAATACACTGGTCCTTACTACACCTACTAGGTTGAACCCCAGAAGATTGATCTCTGGACTGATGATTTCCAGGTATATATAGCCATACCCTATGAACAAGAAAAAGATGAAGGAAAGTGCAGGTCTTCTGCTTAGCAGGAGAGGAAGAAGAAGAAATTACATCAAGACTCTTGATGTATAATATCTATTTTGAGTCAATCCTCACTAAAAAGGTAAATTGTGACCAGATATTTAACATATTAAAATTAAGGGAGAAAGAACACAAGCCAAAAAATAAAAGAACAGCTGGAAGAGTAAGTTAGATATATTCAGATTGGTGGGGCCTGTGGAAGGGCATCCTAGCATACTTTGTTTCAGCTGGTTCTTTAATCTCAGAATTATTAGTGACTATCATTGAGAATTGATGGAGATGGGTGAGGTCCCCAAGAACTGGAGTAGGGCAAACATAATGTCCCCCATCTTTAAAAAGGAGAACAAAGGACTGTGGGAATTATAGACTTTATGACGCAAGTCAGAAAGCTTGAGTCTCTCACCAACAGAAGTTAGTTTCTCACCCACCTTTTCTTAACTACATTACATACAAGTCCTACATGACATTCTCATAAGCAGACTAGGGAAATATATTCTTCATGAAATTACCATAAAGAGAATGCATGACTGGTTGAAAGACTGTACGCAAAGAATAGTTATCACTGGTTCACTCTGAGACTGGCAGGATAGATTAGTGAGGGTTTGCAGGGAGTCTGTTGTGGATCCAGTGCAATTCAGTGTTTTAATATAAGACCTGGATAATGGAGTAGACAGTATGCTTATAACATTTGCAGGTAACACCAAACTGGAAGGGTTTGAAAGCACTTAGGAGGACAGAATTAGAATTCAAAAGAACCTAGATAAATTTGGAGAGTTGATCAGAACTCAGTAAGAAGAGATGTCAAAAACTTATCAGGAATGATATAGGTGTATTTGGTCCTGCCTTAGGACAAGAGGCTAGACCAGATTACTTTTCAAGGTCCATTCCCGCCCTGCATTTCTGTGTTTGCAAGGAGCTTTTTCAGAGCATTGGGACCACTGCAGGAGAAAGCATAAAGGCATATGCTGTACTTTTAAATCAGAATGGTAATAAGCAGTGAGAAATTCCTCGTGGTGTTAAGGCCAGTACTGATCTCTCTTTGCTTAATAGAAAAAAATATCTGCAGGCTACTGGTAGTGGTATAATTTTTCAGTTTATTAATTTTGCATATTATTATTTTCCCATTAAATACTGTTAATATGTAGACTGTATTCTAAAAGACTGGTTGAACTTTATAAACATTTTCATAATGTTATGCATAAAAGAAATCCATCACTACTTAATGCTTAGTTTACAAAACCTGGCCTCCTCTTTTATTCCTGTATGTTACTGGGGCTTGTAGACACCTAACTCACTGAGTGCACCTACATCTGTCTGCACGTTCTTATTTCCAGGTGAAATTGGGGGTGCAAGGGCCAAAATAAGTCCACTTTCTAATTCACAAGGTCTCTGGACATGCTGTACTTATTTACTTACGTAAATGGCTATGCTGACATCATAAAATATTTTATTTTTTTAGCTGATGCAAAGTTTATTTTGCTTTTAGGTTATCATCTGAAGACAGTGAGGAAGCTTCTGCTTACATTTATGATAGTGATGATTCTGATGAACCAGGAGTAACGTCTTATCACACTGGAGAAATGGACTTGCTAGGAGAGATTTTGGACTCGCTGAGCACACACAGCTCAGATCAAGGAAAGCTCTCAGGAGCAAAAAGCCTGGATTTCTTTAGATCAATGGATGATATTGATTACAAGGCTATGGTTAGTCTTCCTTTTCATATTGAAAAAAACTTGGTTACATTTAGAACAGAAACTTGCATTCATGGGTGGAAGCTGTGTATGTAGCCAGAAGAATGCGTCATATGGGCCAAACTATTCCTTGCTGCTGCTCAAAAAAAACAGAGTTCTAGCAAACTCATGCTGGTAGTCACAGTAGAAATGCTGATTAGCTGAGGATGTGAGGATGTATGGGTATGTCTACACTGCCACCCTAGTTTGAACTAGGGTGGCTAATGTAGGCATTCGAAGTTGCAAATGAAACCCAGGATTTAAATATCCCGGGCTTCATTTGCATCTTTCCGGGTGCTGCCATTTTTAAATCCCCATTAGTGCGGACTCCGTGCCCGCAGCTACACGCGGCACAGAGTAGGTAGTTCAAATTAGGCTCTCTAATTCGAACTACCATTACTCCTCGTGGAACGAGAGAGCCTAATTTGAACTACCTACTCCGTGCCACGTGTAGCCGCGGGCACGGAGTCCGCACTAACAGGGATTTAAAAATGGCCGCGCCCGGCAAGATGCAAATGAAGCCTGGGATATTTAAATCCCGGGTTTCATTTGCAACTTCGAATGCCTACATTAGCCACCCTAGTTCAAACTGGGGTGGCAGTGTAGACATACCCTATGACCTTTATCCAGCTTATCAGAAGCAATAACCATATCTAGGGCTAGTTAGGAATTAGGGATGTTAACAAGTAACCAGTTAACTGGTTACCCAGTAAGCATCACTCTTAGTGGATGATGCTTACCATGGTAATGGTTAATTGGTATCCAGGGAGCAGCCTGATGTGGGCGGATGGCTTCTCTAGTCCTTCATGTGGGGCTGCTGCTTAGAGGCAACTGGACTGGAGCAACCCTGACCATGGTGTGCAGGAGAGCTACTCCAGCCCAGTTGGGCTGTAGTGCCGCCCCACACCCCTGTTTAATCAGTTTACCAGTTAAACTGAACATTTAACCAGTTAACTAATTAAATGGGATTTTACACCCCTATTAGGAATCCTACCTTGCTGCAGGACAGGCTTTTTGTGTTTGCTCCCGCTGTCCCCCAGGCAGGAATTTGTCTCAGTTATATGTTCTAGAGGCTGCTAATATTAAGTCATTGCTTTAGAAACCATTTCTTGTTCATTGTAGCAGCTTAAAGCCCCATTTTACAAATGGGTGTGCCCACTCAAGCCCTCCAATTCAGTTCTCAGTCTCATGGGACCCCGAGCACAGATAGATTATTTTGCAGGGTCAAAGCTGCTGCTTGAATCTTTGAAATCTTCAACAAATCAGCTCCCTGGTGTTGGTTGTCACTGTCAAAAGACTTTATATCCATACATTCTAACTCCTGTGTTTGATGCTTAAGATTTACAGTTGTTAAAAGTACTCCCACGTGAGATCCTTTGCTGCAAAAGGTTAACTCTGTTGCTAACTTTTATAATCCATATCAACCCTGGTGTTCTAAGCACCACATGAGGGTTGCATTAATGTCACCCAGAAATGAGTGATAGGGGAGGGATCATGTGAGGATTACCTGTTGTGTTTCCTCCCTCTGGGGCATCTGGTTCTGGCCACTGTCAGCAGACAGGACACTGGGCTGGATGGACCGTTGGTCTGACCTAGTATGGACGTTTTTATGTTCTGAATAAAATGTCAGTTTTGTTTGCGAACTGAAAAGTGAATAATAAATGTGTGTGTGTAACTAATTGTTGTAATGAAGAGCAGAAATCCCAATGATCATGGGTGAGACAAGGTGAGTGTGGTGATCTTTATTGCATCATTCTCTGAACTTAAACAGAGTTCTTCTTCAGATCTGAGAGAAGCACTCTGACTGGCACATCTAAATGCAAAATGGAAGTAGATATACCCTGGTGGAGGGCGACCTGTGACTGCACACCTCTAGCTGTTAGCTCTCACTCCATACTGGAAACCACAAGGGATATCATTAAACACTTACAGTCCATTCTCAATGGGGACCACATCCTGAATTAACTCTTTACCAAACTCCTTCTTCTGGCCTTCAAACAATCACCCAAGATCACCAAAAAAAAACCCACATCATCATCAAAAGTAAGCTCCTCATACACCAAACATGCCAACTCAAAGTGGCAGGAGACCCTGCCAGAACAACAGGTGCAAAACCTGCAGATAATGGTCAATATCCCCCACAACATAGCTTTTAAGAACTCTGTGTACTGCATGTGTCTATCACAACATGTGGCGTATCTCATCCAGTGCACTAAGTGCCTCAAAAACAAATATGAGGGTGAAACTAGACAGTCACTATGCTTTCAAATGCACTCTCTCAGAACACAGATAAAAGATAAAACTCCCTTTCGCCTGTGGGCAAACACTTTTCTCAGCGTGATTGCTCTGTGTATGACCCATCAGTTTTCCTTCTCAAAGGAAATCTGCGCAACACTTTCAACCATTTAGCCCAGGGTCCTAAAGTCATAACTATGTTAGACACTAAAAAGCATGGTTTTATATAAACACTGGATTTGTGGCTTATTAGAACAATCCCACTAATTCCCTTTAGTCCTATGGCTGGAGAAGTTTAACTGACCACTTCCCCTTGAAAGGTCTCTTATGATGTGTTTTAACTGCTTACATTCCATCTTGCACTTAGCTGTGACCCTGGTCGTACCTTTCCATGACCTGGAGAAGAAGTCTTTGTAGCTTAAAAGCTTGTCTCTTTCACCAACAGAAATTGGTCCTCTTTGTCTCTCTGTTATCATGGGACCCACACTGCGAACAATGGTCATGAGTCTGAGTCAAAATTTCATATGTCATTATAGTGCAAAATTCCCACTGCAGTTGGCACAAGCTATAATTTCTTCGACTGTTACAGCTGTGTGGTTAAGGCTTGACTGGGCAATGGAGACTGAGCACCTATGCCATTCCTAGACGCAATCTTTACATGTCAGGGTGAAGCAGTAACAAAAAGCTTGCATTGCAGTTTTCCTGCAAGGTTATATAGTATTTAGGGAAATTCAGGAGTGTGTCCTTTCACGAGCATGGAATTTTTGTCAGGGATACCAGTACATGGGTGCTTCTTGTGATATAAACTATAATAAAACATGGGTTTTGTTTTCTTGGTTTTTTTTGTTTCAGAACAAGTCCAGTGCACCTAGTGAGAGCAACCTTGCTCTGCTCTGTAGTGGCACTAATGATCAAATGGAGTGGAATCTTGGTCAGGATGATAGTGTTCTCCATGGGAAACAGCTCCCTCCATCGCCAAGGAAGCAAGTTGCTTTTAGTGACCATATGGAATCTGTCTCTGTGCTGGAGGAGGAAAACAAGGACAAAGCTCTTAGTGCAGAGCATGAGGATTGCCTTCAAGATTTTCTGACGTCAGCTTCTCCAGCACACTTAAGTGCACAAGCTGCCCCTCTAGAATTTTCCCAAGTAGATGACTCTTTCTATAGGAAGGTAAAAGCAAATGAAACACTAAGCAATACCTCAGAGGATCAGCTCCCAGTGAACCTTTGTCAACATCCATCCATTCTAGTTCCTTGGCAAAAAGAAGGAGATGAAGGAAATGAAAGCCAAGAAGAAGGGCTTTTTCATGAAGTTGTGGCATTATGTAAAGTGACCTCAGCTTTCCACCACAGTTTAAACATTTCAGAGGATAATTGCTCCAGTAGTAGCAGTGGAAATCAAGCATAAGGGAACCTTAAGAGGAGAAACTACTTCCATGAGAGGTGAATGAGAGACTACTCAGGAGTCCACATAATACACGATTACCAAAAATATCACAGAGGAATTTAAAATAATTTAAATACTTTTACATTTAAAATAATCTGTTTTGTTTAGTACATGGATTTCTGCTCCTACCCTCCACCCCATTTAGACAGCTCTTATATGTTTCTCAGTTCATTTGTTGGCTGTGTTTAAATCACCAGATGGAACTATATATACTAATGCACTCTTAAATCAGGTACTAGTTTGTCTGTATGTGGAATATACAGTTGGTGCATGGTGCTTACTTGTGTTCCTTTATGCAGCAAGGAAGCATATCACCTTTGCACATATCCAGATATTGAAGGTACTGTATTATTCCTGTTGAGCATGAAATGAACAAAACAGTTTAGATTTGTCCGAAGCTTACAAATATTGATGTTTGAAATGAGTTAATTGCCTTAATCGCCTGGGAAAAGGTTTGAATATCTAAGAAGATGAGTTTGGAAACATTCAAAAGAGCAATAATGATTTTCTGCTTGAGTAAAGGGGAAAAGGAACTCTTTCTAAATTAAGGGATCTCTTGTGAATAATAGGGAATTTTGATATAAACAGAAACTATGGCCATGTCTCTCAGACCTTAAAAAAGGTGGTGCATGCTTTTCTCTTATGAAGTGCTGAATTATAATGTGAAGTTACTTAACTTCTGTTTACATCTCAGGCACCTGATGTAGGTGTTTTCATCTAGGAATGGAAAGTATATGTGAAATTGATCGATTTTATTGCTATTTTTTAAATTTCTACAGTTTAATAATTCTTTACCGAAATGTATGCCATTGCTTGAACATTACATTTGATTTTTACAAGCCACTTTTAAAAGAAACATTTGCTTTGCTATTGAGGAGTTTAGTTTAGTGAAGCTGTCTAGTATTTTAAAGACCAGTGAATGAAGATTACTTATAAAACTAGACATAAAAAATAATTGGTTCTGCAATTAAGTATGCAGATACCCCACTCTCATGTTAGCCATGGATGTATACCAGAGTGTTTTTTGTGATTACAAGGAAGGGAATTAAATGGATGCTGAATGTACTGACTGTATTCAGGCATAAACATTTCTTTTCAAGCATGTAGCATTCCTGGAAGATATGTCTGTATTTAAATGTCAAGAACTAGATTTTTCTCTCTAAGTGGAACACATATATTCAGTCTCCTCGTCCTGTCCCCTTTGTCCACTACCCTCTGTGGCTCAGAATGAGTACATTCCAGAGGGAACCATGCTAGGCCAAAAATGGCAATTTTGAATGTAGGCTATTGGCAAGTGTTACACAAGGCAGAGTGACAGAATTTGTCATTGCAAGGAATGTTTTTCCTCACCAACAGCAGGAATCGTCTTCTGTGGCAAGGGTGGCTTAGTGGTATCCTCAGCCCAGACCAGGGAGAGTAATTTGAAGAAGTCAGGTGTTGGGGGAAGTTGGGCTACAGTACTTTTGTAGTGAATCACTGCACAGGTGAACACCAGTTGCCATGTTTCGGTTTACAACAGATGTTTTCTCTGGGCTAATGTGATTTGGCCTTTCTTTTCCCATTTTATCACCATGAGCATGAGGCACTTGGTTATGTCAGGTGGAGGAATTGATCCCTTTGGGGAAGTTGTGTGGAGGTGGATTTTTGATGCATTGCCCGTGAGATTTACTGTCTAATACTCTCTTTTGTCATTTAAATAACTTTGCTATCAACTTTTCTTGCGTTATAAATGGTCTTGTATTCCAAACTATGGGCTCTGGATGGGAGACAAGAAGTGGGGGGAGGCAGAAATCAGTCACACCATTGCTGAGGATGGGCCTTCACCAAAGTGCTCTGTTTTATGTGCAAGGGAAAAGGTCAGTCTGTGGACTTGCAAATCACAATATAATGTTTTTGGCTGAAATACATAAATGATTTGGGAATTGTATAACATTGATGCCATGATGGGTTATTGTTTTATAAGTAATATTCATCTCTCTGATAAGTAAAATTTCAGATTGGGAAGATGTAGAAAGTTAAAAGATAGCTGGTAAAATTCATCTTTTTAACTTATTTTTGATCGAAATAGCCACGAACATGTTAGAGTTGTCATAGTAATGTCAAATTCTTCCCGTATTGCTGATGCAATTGGTAGAATGTTTGAAACATTTTGACTGTTGAGTCTTCCTTCTTTTCGAACCTTACATACCTTAAAAGCAGAGCCTCTTTGTGTATGTGTGGCTAATTTAAATTTGGGTACATTTTTAGATTCTTTATCGCTTCATGTCAAAGATCATTTTAAAAGGCTAACATTGGTGCCTTATTTAAACATACACAATTACCAAGCCTCTTCTATATTAACAAAAAAAACTGTTAACAAAGCCAAATTTATCTGATAGAGTAGCAACTCTGATGTTTCCAACCAACACAGCTCACACATGCCCATAAAAGAGATTAGAGGCCTGTCCCTACCAACATGATTTGAGGGTTGCACAACTGATTGTTCTGTAGAACTGAACCCACATTTGATTGTGGATGCAAACTTAGAAGCTGTTTAACTGGCTTAAAATTTCTATTCAGTCTTTCTGCGAGCCACATCTACGGTAGTTTATTACATAGTGCCAATGGTAAGAAAAAATTGTCCAAGTCAAGGATTTTACAAGTTTTTAACTTTTATGTGTTCTAGTCTTATTTATGTGACTTCTCTTAATGTTTTCTAAAGCATCAGCACTAATGCCCATCTACTGGTGAGAGTTGAACTCAGTTCAATCCAACAGCTGTTCAAGGCTCCAGTAGAAGCACCTGGTTTTTTTAGATAAATCAGTATCTTTATGAGCTTCCCATTTTTCCCCCATGAGAGAAATACAGGATGCACCTCTAAAATCCAGGATTCCCTGGTCTGGCAACATCCGTGGTCCAGCATGACCACAGATGTTCCAGGATCGGAGAGTCCCAGCACACTGCAAGAGGGTGGGGGCCCGGGAGCTGGCGTGTGCCTCAGTTGGGCTGTCAGGGAGGGCCAGGAGCTGGCAGGCATTTGGGCTGCAGGGGGGAGGGAAGGGGAGTGTCAAGAGACAGGGACGGCACATGGCTCAGAAAATGCTTTGCAGATGTCCTGGGATGGACGGAACCGTGCATTCAGAGCCAGTCCCTACCCTCCCTGTTCGCATGCAAGGGGAGGTCTGTCCAGAAGATGATTGAGGACAATGTGTCCATCACGGGGCCATGCTTTGGAGCAGTGTCACTGCTAAAATAACCTTGTTTGGTAGGAAGAGTGTAGTTCAAGAATCTGTGAAATAACTGTCTTGATGGAAAAACTTTAAAAATAACTAATAGTCTTACAGCACCTGACAAAATGTAGCTGGTATCATGAGCTTTCTGGGCACAACCCCTTCTTCAGAAGAAAAAGCTCATGATACGTTTTTTGTTAGTCTCTAGGGTGCTGCAAGACTGTTTGCTATTTTTTAAGTTTTTTCAGTTACAGACTGACACAGCTACCCCTCTGATGTCTTGATGGAAACTTTCCCAGACATGTAGCACTTCAGATAGTACTGTTGATTGGTTTATGGTGGGATTTTCAGAAACTCTCAGCATTAGCTTGCAGAGAAGTCAACGGGCATCTTAACATTGGCTTCAGCGGAAGCAGACTTAGACCAATGCTGAGCAGTTTTGAAAACCCTATCTAATTGTTACATTTTGTTTAGGGTATCACAATATGAGTTTGTATGTCTTTCAGGCTGCAGAATGAGCTTTCCCTAAACCATGTTGTTATTAATCATATATTTCTTGGCAAAGAAATTTTAAGCCAATTAAACAGCTTCTAATTTTGCATCCACAATCAGTTGTTTGTTCTGTGTTATATTACAATCAGTTGTGCAGCCCTTAAATCATATTGGTAGATGCATGTCTGTTTTATGTGCGTGTAATTGATTGCATGAGCAAAACTGCGGGTGGGAAATTAGATTCCAGATTGAGGGTGTTTGTGTAACAAATATTTACACTTGCACCCCATCCAGCAGCAGGGAACCTGTGCAGCTGCTAATCCATTGAAACACAATACATTTACAATGATAGTGTCAGTTCCATGGGCTTCCTTACAGACAATTATTGTCATATGGGTCATGATGGGCTGATTGTCCTAAAGGAATTAGGTGCCTAAGGCTCCAGTTTTGGGATCACTGTGATGTATAATATTCCCCCTGAAACCCTGTAGGCACCTACACTCACTTGGCAACTAAGTTTTTGTAGTCAAAATTCTCTAACAGCTCAAGTTTCTACCTCTGAGCACACACAGCACTGACTCAGGGCTGGCAGCCAGAAAACTGTTTCCTGTGTTAGCCCCAGAATGATTCACAAACCAGGAGAAAACAAGCTTTTGGCTGTGGAACTTGCCTAAGGGGCCCAATCCATTGGGCATCCTCAAAAGCTGTCCAGACTCGCAAAGATGAGCTTATCGAAAATAGCCAGAGGAGGAAGACCTCCCTGGAAATTTGTAGCACACTGGTTAGAGTGCTCCCCTGAGAAGTAGGAGAAGGGGTTTGAACAGAGATCTGGCCACCTCTTGGGTGAGTGCTCTAATCATGGGACCCTCAGTTTTCTTTTGGGGTGGCAACCAAAACAATTTGGTAGAATTACGCAAATGTATTCAATGTTTTCATGTCACTGAATCTGCATTTTTCGCCAAAACAAATTTAGGTTGAAAAATTTTGCCCAGCTCAAAAGCTTAAAGTATGAAGTGTATATTCCAGGTTTTCCTATAGTAAAATGTATTCAACAGATGCTAGTTTGTACATTACTTAGGTCAGTTTTGACAGGATTCACATTTAGAGTCCAGTAACAGTATTAGCCCTGGAACAAATGAATTGGAATTCAAGTACACTGATGTTTGATTCTGATTGTGTAAAATGCGGTTATGTTTCTGTTAAAATAAGAGAGCTAACTGTATGTGAAGGGACACGTATTGACTTTCAAAAAATTATTGGATTTTGTGCAATATTTTTCCTTTTCTATTTCTAAAGTAATTTAGTTATGGCAAATATGCACATCTGCTTTTCAAGCAGATCCTTGAGATCACACTTTTTGGAACTGTATAAAATTACATGTAGCATTTTAATGTTTGTATGATAAAAACATAAACAGTATGTTGTCACCAGGCGAATGTGCATCTCCATTGACTGAAAGTGATTGTTTGTCATGTTATTGTACTATAATAATAAACATGGCTTCAGCAATGATTAATATACAAATAATGTCTATATTCTACTCTCAGTATGTTACAAGAACAGAGTGGGAGTAATTTATATGTTTAGAATGTCTGATGCTTATTTTATCACTTGATTTTTTTTTAAACAAGTTAAGCATCTCTTCTCAATACAATCAATGCTAGACAATAATTTATGTCGGTGGCTGTATATACATTCAGAATGTAGTTTGTGACAGTCCTACTTAATCATTGCTTAAATCAGTTGTTGCCAGTACCTTTTTAATTTTTTGTAAATTTAATTAAATTATGTATTGATGTACATTTTGTTTTAACCATCAAGCCTCTCTTGATAATTGGTTTAAATTAATTTATTTGAATGGGACTATAAAGCACTATGAAATAGCTATTTGGGATGCAACACACAAACAAGCATATATTGTGTTAATTCGCCATTTCAGTCAGGAAAAGATACATAAAAGTGTTTCATTTGTTCAGGGAACTGTGGTTTTTAAATCTGTACCTGAAAGTGAGAAGGAAAACCCATCAAGATTGAACAGAGAGAAACTAACTATCCAGACATTATTCCTAAACTTTTTCTTAGCTTTCTTTTTAGCCATCTTTGGAAAAAATCTTTATAAATCTCATTGTAATGGGTCAATAGGGACATCTATAATTACCTGTAGGAAAGACATGAAGTACAGGATGTTTTGAAATGTAATGCTTTTATTGATCCTTTAATCACAGAGGGTATGTCTAGACTACATGGCTCCGTCGGCGGAGCCATGTAAAGTAGTTTACTCGGCATAGTCAAAGAAGTGGGGATTTAAATAATCCCTGCTTCATTAAAATAAAAATGGCCGCCATGATGTGCCGATAATCAGCTGATCCGGCACAGCGCAGCAGTCTCGATGTGGAGTGGTTGACAAGGGAAGCCTTTGTCGACTGCGCTGCATCTAGACTGCCGTGCTCTGCCGGATCAGCTGATTGTTGGCACATCATGGCGGCCATTTTTATTTTAATGAAGCGGGGATTATTTAAATCCCCGCTTCTTTGACTATGTCGAATAAACTACTTTACATGGCTTCGTCAACGGAGCCATGTAGTCTAGACGTACCCGGAGATATTTAAATAAATTTATACTGTGTTCTAACACATTTATAAATCAGATTGTTTGCTGGCTTTTATTAAAACTGCCATCGAATTTAGGATTTTGTGCTGTTGTACACTTTAGCCTACAGTATGAAGTCATCTCCAGAATTACAAATCAGACCTTAGACTACTACCAGTAGCACACTGTGTATGTACAATAAATTAATGGCATTTTTCCAATAGTGTTGGTGCAAAGTTTTTTGTGAACTCCATATTACCATGAAGTGCCCCACACTGTGTTATTAAATAAAATGTATCAAAATCAAAGCCATTGTGGTGCTGCAGTTTTTTTAGGTGGTGATCTGACTCTCATACTTCCTGTAAAAGGATGTGGCAATATGTATGGGGCCAATTTGGTGGTGTTCTGCTATGAGCTTTTCACAAGACATTGGATGATCATTTCTGCTTCTCTGTTTTGGAGAATCTAATCAAGTGTTTATTATTAAGCATTAGCATTTCTATAATCCATCTTCAAAGTACATAAATATTAATTCTCTCAGTCTCCTGGGAGAAAGGCAATCATTATCCACATTATCCCCAAGCTAGACTCAGAGATGTTAAGTGATATGATGAAACTTACACTGGCATTACAATTCAGTAGTATATAACCTCCTCCAATATTGGAAATCCCAGAAAACATCCATATTGCAACAAAAAGTAAATCACAAGCTGGAGCAAACCATGAACTACATTTCTATGGTAGCACTACCTAGACAAACTTAGTTCTGCCCCTTTTGGGATACTAACATATGCAGATGTGATAGCTCTTTATAGAATTATTCTTGGGAAATTAGGATCCTATTGCAACAGTGGGGTCTTTCTTAGAATAAAATGTACAATAAAAATAGGGATTTGACTTTTTAAAGGAGTCTAAAACAGCTTGGTTTGCAAATCTCATATAACACCAATGGTGTGGGGGCCAAAATCCCTTAGGCCCCTTTGAAAATTCCAGTCAAATGTATCCAGTGTTTATACAGCATTTTTTCATCCGTAGATCTCCAGGTACTTTACAAAAGAAGCAGTTTGCAAAGGAAGCAAGAATTTTCTCCATTTTACAGATGGGGAAACTGAGATATTATATAGTGAAACTCCCTGTCAAAGGTCATATGGCAGGCCAGTACACCAAGTCTTCTGAATCCACCCTGTCCAGTGGGAGCACGCTGCCCAATACAAAGTGCAAAGCCCCCGAAGGCAGCTCTCGCCTGTCATTAGTCTTTCGCTGTATGGCAAGACACAGCACAAAGAGAAAATCCCTCAAATGCCATCACACGAGGCTGCCTCAGCCTCTTATAAGATCCAACCTCCCTGAGCCATTTCATGTAGAATTACAGCCAGAATCCACAGACAGTGTGACACAAAATGGCCACACAGCAGAATCTGATCAGTGACGTAAACAATAATTCCTTTTTCTGAACTGGCAGAGAATGCCAAAAGCACTTGTTGTGTTAGAGACAAAGCATACAGACCATCAGATACATATTGATATTTTTGTTGTGCCAATTCTTAAGACGTTCCATCCATTTATTCCTCTCGATACAGTTAAAAC
The DNA here is from genome assembly GCF_049634645.1 of Pelodiscus sinensis. Lineage (NCBI taxonomy): Eukaryota > Metazoa > Chordata > Testudines > Trionychidae > Pelodiscus > Pelodiscus sinensis. The sequence goes on from NC_134719.1 coordinate 46,418,367, forward strand.
AACAAAAGCTTTGTCACCTGTCCAAGTTGTGATGCCACAGAAGAAACAATGAAAATGAAAACAATCTAGCTCTGACATTCTGAGTACCTTTCCCAGACCTGAAGAAGAAGCTCTGCTGAGCTCGAAAACTTGTCTCCCTCACCACAGAAACTGGTCCAATGACTGATATTATCTCACTCGTCTTGGCTCTTGAATTACTCCTGTCAAAATAGTAGTGACATTGTCACCATGAGCAGACAGTCGCTTCTTAGATACAGTGCAAGAGCGAAGTACTCATCCAAGTATGAAAACAGCTTAATGTAATTAACAATTGATTCACTGGTTTTCTTTCAGCTTCAGCCTGCCCATTTGCTTTATATAATTAGGAATACAGTTACCATGTAGATGCAGTTAAATACCTTCAAATGCTGCAAATCTTGAAGTTATTTCCTACAGTAAACACAGGGAAGTAGACAGCAATGTTGCCTGATCTTTTGATCTTAAAAATGGAAAATGTTAAAGCTGCAATACTGTCGGGCTACTCTAATCCTGTCAAGAAAAATATGTCAATCATTTGTGAAAAAAATTCAGAGAGCTTTGGATCAGCAGTCATATGGGGCATACCAGGTAATATCCAGGTTAGTACATTATTAAGAATTGTGCTTTATTAGGAAAAGATTTGTATCTCAAAATTCTGTCATTTTGTGGCCTTGCTTAGATATGGAAGTCATGAATTCGCTATTCGCTAGTGACCACCATATTATGTGTGCTCCATAAGTAGCTGTGAACATTGCCCTTGCAATAGACTCTTGCTTCTGCGACCGTATTTGAATGATGGGCAAATCACTTCATTTTCCTTCCAGAATACCCCATGCCTTAATCCTTTTGATCACAAAAGAAAAAGTAACTTTAGCAAATTTGGAGATTTAGATTTTTATTTGATGTGACAAGTCCTAACAACAACCGAAACATAAGCAACGCCTCAAGTTATGATGTGGGCTTGTTGGTCTCTAGTAAACGTAAAGGGGAGCGAGTCTGTGGTTTTTCATCAGTCAGAAAAAACACTGGCAGCTTTTCTTAAAGCTCTTAAGGTTGCCAATCCTGTTACAAATTGCGCATGAAATATAAACGAGCTAGTGCTAAAAGTAAAGTTTAGGGACTACATTTGAAATACAGACTGACTTGCCAACCTATCCTTTAAGTTTCTTCTTACAGTATAAGGGCCAGATTGTCAGCCAATGTATATTGGAACTGCACCATTGATTTTCTTCAATAAATAATAAAAAAACGAGGATTATAGGAAACTATAAACTTCACTGCAAATGCCTTTCTGCTCTTATCATCAGTTCTTATTTGTTAAATAATGCTACTGGACTCAGTACTATGCAAGATGTAATTAAAGGTAGCACTTGTCCTATAGCGCTTTCTGGCAATTTATTTCAGTACTTAGCCACTCTGACAGGAATTTTTTCCCAATTGTTCTCCCTCTTCCTTGTAATAACTTTTTAGGTACTTGAAAACTGCTGTCATGTCCCCTCTCAGTCTTCTTTTTTCTAAATTAACAAACCCAGTTCGTTCAGTCTTTCCTCATAGGTCATGGTTTCTAGACCTTTAATAATTTTTGTTGCTGTTTTCTGGACCTTCTCCAATTTCTCCACATTTTTCTTGAAATGTGGTGCCCAGAACTGGACACAATACTCCAATTGAGGCTTAATCAGAGTAGAGCAGAAGAATCACTTCTTGTGTCTTGCTCACAACAATTCTGCTACTAATATATCCCAGAATGTTTGTTTTTTCTTTCTCAACAGTGTAACACTGTTGACTCATATTTAGCTTGTGGTCCACTATGACCCCTAGATCCCTTTCTGCAATACTTCTTCCTAGACAGTAATTTCCTTACTTTGCATGTGTAAAACTGATTGTTCCTCCCTAAGTGGAGTACTTTGTATTTGTCATTATTAAACTTCATCCTGTGTATCTCACATAGTTTCTCCAGTTTGTCCAGATCATTTTGAATTTTAACCCTAACCTCCAAAGCACTTGCAACTCCTCTCAGCTTGGTATCATCTGCAAAACTTTATAAGCATACTCTCTATGCCATTATCTAACTAATTGATGAAGATATTGAACAGAATTGGTCCCAAAACTGATCCCTGCAGAACCCCACTTGTTATGTCCTTCCATTGTGAACCATTGTATCATATGTGAACCATTGATAACTACACTCTGGGAACAATTATCCAGCCAGTTATGTACCCACCTTATAGTAACCCCATCTAGGTTGTATTTAGTTAGTTTATTGATAAGATGGTCATGCAAGACTGTATCAAATATTGAAATCTAGGTATACTGCCTCTACCACATCCCCCTTATCCACAAGGCTTGTTAGCCTATCAAAAAAGGGTGATTTGACATGATTTTTTCTTTACAATTCCATGCAGGCTATTACCTATCATCTTATTATCTTCCAGATGTTTCCAGATGGATTCCTTAATAATTTGCTCGATTGTCTTTCCTAGCACAGAAGTTAAGCTGACTGGTCTATAGTTTTCTAGGGTGTCCTTATTTCCCTTTTTCTAGATGGGCACAATATTTGCCCTTTTCCAGTCTTCTGGAGTTTCTTCTGTTTCCATGGTTTTTCAAAGATGATAGCTAATGGCTCAGATACCTCCTCATTCAGCTCCTTGAATATTTTAAGATGCATTTCATCAGGCCTTAGTGACGTATAGACATCTAATTTCTCTAAGTAATTTTAACTTGTTCTGTTCCTATTTTAACTTCTAAACCTACCCCATTTCCACTGGCATTCTCTGTGTTAGGCAACCCATCACCATCAACTTTTTTATGAAAACTGATACAAAGAAGTTGTTAAATATCACCATTTCCACATTTTCTGTTTATTGTTTTTCCCTCTTCATTGAGTAACCTTGTTCTTGCTTCTACTATATTTGTAAAATGTTTTTGTGTTATTCTTCATGCTTCTAGAACAGCATCTCCCTTAGTAGCTTTCTCCACCTTCTGAAATAAAAGTCTCCCAATGTATTCTAAGAACTTGTGGGATTATCTGTTCCCTGCAACAGTTTTGTGTTTTCAGCAGATATCTGAATAGTTGAAGTCCCCCCATCACCACTAAATTCTGTGCTTTGGATGATTTTGTTAGTTGTTTAAAAAAAGTCTCACCCACCTTTTCTTCCTGGTTAGGTGGTCTGTAATAAACCCCTTTCATGACATTACCCTTGTTTTTTACCACTTTTATTCTTACCCAGAGATTCTCAATAAGTCTGTCTCCTCCTATGTCCATCTCAACCTCAGTTCAAGTATATAATATATAAGGCAATACCTCCTCCCTTTTTCTCCTGCCTATCCTTCCTGAGTAAGCTGTAGCTTTCTATACCAATACTAATCGTGTATTCCATAGTTGGGCTTTTTCTACTACCATTTCAAGTTCTTCCTGCTTATTTCCCATACTTCCCAGTGCTCAAATGGATGCTGGGTTCTGCTGCTATGAGCACTGGGCAGCTCAAGGACATAGGCTAAAACCTTTAAGAATGGCTTCTGACTTTTGGGGCCTCATTTTTGGGGCATCTATTTTTAGACTCTCTATTGGGATCTGATATCACAGGTGCTCAGTGCTATTGCTTAGTTCACCTAGAATTGTGAGTGCTCACCATCTAAGACTCAGGCAGGCCCAAAGTATCTTGAGGTGGCTTCCAAGAACTGGAGGTCACTGTTAACTTTTGTCAGCTGCTCTCCCTTTTCCTAATCTTTGCAACGTTGTAGTAGCAGCAGTTTTTTTTTATTCAGCACTAACCTGTTTTGTTTCCTGATGCTAGCCTAGTAATATAATACAACTTGTTTAGCAGTGTGGAGCATTATGTATTTTAAATGTTCACCTGAATAATACATACAAACTGCTGACATTCGGTCTTCTCTCAGATTAGGCAACATGCTTATTTAATGATGCTGAAAATGTTAAAATTGAAATTCAAATGTCATTTAAAAATATTTGTATTTAACTTCTCTGAGTCAATCCTTTGCTCTCTCTCCCTCTGGCATATTCAAATCGGGGGTGAGGGCAGCACTCTGACACTGTGAATACTTTGAATGATGTACTGAGCAATGCTGGCATTTCAGTCTAATTAGTTGCAGCCTATTTTGTGATTTGTCTTTGGTCCTTTTTGGTTGGTGGCCAAGTATTTTTGTATCGTTTTTGTACTCATTGTCTCGTTTTAAATGTCAATAGACCCATGTTTGTGTAACTGCTTTTTGTTGTTTTTTTCTTTGTCTTCTCTCCATGACAATCTGTGTCAGAAAGTTTGACTCAGCCATGCCGAGCCACACGATGTAAGGATAATACAGCTCATGATCGATTGGCATGTACAATACCATATGGTAGGTGCACATCTTCAGCAGGACCATGCATTTTCCTTGCTCAACTTTAACAGTCACTGTTTTTCCTCAAAGTAGCATTTTCCTGGATTGGTTAAATCTGCTTTGGGCTTCATTACGTCAGGGCTACACAGCAGCTGCATCAGGAGCTAGATCTGAATTTTACTTCTCAGGCCCAGCTCTAATTTAAACAGACTAATGTAGATTCCATCTCTGTCATCTGATGGGAGGGTCAGGCAGGTATCTTGAACCAAGCAAATCATTGGCTTAGAAGATATTCAGGGACACTTGACTAGTTTACTTAGGGTGCATCTACTCAGCACCTTAAACTCAAAATAAAATACACAATTTGCCCTATGCAAATTGCGAATCTTCTGTCAAATCTATTTTGAAATCGCGTATTTTGAAATTTTACACAGTGCCAGATTTTGAAATAACACGCTATTTTGAGCCATCCTTTATCCCTTGTGCAATGAGGTTTACCAGGTGAAATACTGTGCCTATTATTTAAAAAAATATATTGAAATAACGGGTGGCTTGTGTAGATGCAGGGTAGCTATTGTGCAGCATAGACAAACCTTAGAAACTGGGAGGTGCCAAGGGGGGGGCAGTACAGGTAAAAAGGTAAACATTACCCTGTGAATTTACTGTGAATGTTCTCAAGTTCACACTGAGTGGCACGTTTTTAATCTGTGGAGCAGATTGGACCACAGCAAATGAGTGGCAATATCCAGTTGTTGAGAGAGAGGAGGAGGGACACGTTCATAACTTTGTTTGATTCTGTTTGACTGTTGTGGTTTTCAACTTGGTTTCACTCCATAGTTCTCTGATCACTTGGACGTTGTGTCCGATTCTTGAATGTCTGTCTTGCTAGATTTGGCACCAGCACTTTAGGCAGTCTAAAATGAGCTTGTAGGAAAATCTTGTATTTTCTGCCCTTAGGTGGGATGTGTCATGCCACAACCTTTCTAGTCTTGGCTCAGGGCAGCAGAAAGGGTGGCCCATCACTGCTGGGTGCGCACAGACTTGCAGCTTTGGGTGGTGTTTCTGCACCGCAGGGAGAAGCTTGCAGGCAAAGCACTTTTCAGTTGCTTACGCTAATATTCATTATGGCAAACAGGAACCTACAAATCCCATTAATTTAGTTCCACATAAGCTCACATTTGAGCTTTGACGGTGATCATGAAGTCAGTTATTGGCATGTAACTGCACAGTAATACATGGATGTGCTGCACACATTGAACCAATGTTTTAGGGGACAGAAAGCCAATGTTTCAGCTGCACATTGCAACCACATGTGCACGCCAAACAAGCTGTAGATGTATATTCGTGCAGATGAAAATGTCATCAGGAAAGGATTAGAAAGTGCTGATACGTAAACAACTTGATGTACTAGTGCAAATTTTCTGTCCTTTAGGTTCACACTTCTTCTTCAAAACCTCTTTTACTGACAGAGTTTTCATATTTCTGCAGAGAAAGTAAAATTCGGCACATGTGCAAAGTGAAACTAGGTGGGCTTAAATTGGAAACACACTTTTGTCATCGCTATTTATTACAATAAATGACAATGAAAATTGCACTTCTGGTGAAACTATAAGTGAAATTTGAAAGGTCATTTACACTTCTGAGCTAAGAAATATGTCACACTTTGAACAGAGACATGAAAAGCACATCACCAGAGGAAGGCCTACACAGTTTGTTATGATCAAAAGGATGACTTAAAGTTTTGGAAATGTCAATCTTATTGTTGTTAGACAATGTTGGATGAATTACTGGTAAATGCAATTGCTTGGCCAAATAATGTTAAGGGAAAAATTACAAGTTAATAAAACCAAGAATGAAAAACAACTTTTGTGAAACCAGGTTGAAATATAACCCAAAATTGCATGGATTAGTAACCGTATAAAAACCCAATAATTGTGTATTCCAGAAATAACTTTTAAAGGGAATCTGAAGATAGCAATCTCACCACCGAGCTGAGACTGCTTCTTCTGGTCTTTTGGATTTCCACCTCTGCCTTGGTTCATAATTTAAACTGTGCCTTTTAATGTGCAATAGGCGTTGGCACTTCATGGCATGCATAATGGTTGGAGGTTAGGTTAGAACTTGCTTTTATTGGGGTGCATGGGGTATTTCCTATTTTTCACTTGAAATGTATGTGCACAATTGAAAGAAGAACTCACTCTGCTCCCAAGAAATGCACACCAGATGTGTCTTTTATAAATGTTACATTTTGCAGCATCTTGACACATGCCAGTAGGTTGAAGGCTATGCATGCTCCATCGGGGCATGAGAACCCCTTCCATTCACTCAGCTGTGACATTTTGTAATGGGCAAAATTTTTAGTGTTGTCAACGACTCAGTGTTCACTTTATTGACTTAGGCTGCAGGATCTGATGCTCTTATTTGAATCATGTACAGAAGTATCAGGCCTTGTTACTTGCAAGGCAATCAGATACAATAAAAAAGGGAATATTGCCAGCATCTGTTGATTCCTGGGGTTCTGCAGCTGCAATGCTTGTCCCAAAAAGAGTGGGTTCCCAGCTTACGGCTTCAATTAATAAAATGCAATGAAGAATTTGTCAGTTGCCTTGCTAGCCGGAGAAAGAGAATAGGAAAGAAGTTTTCTGCTAGATGTTTCTTGTGCTTGTTGAACTCACCCCCTTAAGCTTAAAGTATTTGCATCTTTCCTGAGTTGTAATTTGAATTGTGCCCAGCATCTGGGTGGTTATAGTAATGAATAGTTAACGTGGAGGGCACCCTGCCTACTAAGTTGGTGTCTTGCATTCGCATACGCACTCTCACCCTGATACTGACAATAAATGCTAGCTCAGTTATTGGACAATAGGCCAGATGGGTCTTGCATCCTAAGAGGCTTTGAGAACTGGATTCTGCAAAACCTTAAAGGAATGTGACTTCCCACTCTAAAGGTTACTTCTGAGACTGGCCTTCCACAGCTGGAAAAGTGGAGTTCCTGGAATGGCAGATTAGTCTGTTGACGTATGTCACATGACACAGCTTTTTGTAATAATTCAGGCAAACTAAACAATCAAGAAAATACATCTTTTATTAAGGGGAAAAAGAATCCTTGAGAATTACTCTTTCAGGGTATCTTGGCAACATGTTTCCTCTATGTTCTTATCATTCACCTTTCACAGTGTTACTGTATGGCACGGCAATGTTTTCTATGTATTAACATTCTCCTGCAGTGAATCCTCATCATCTGTGTTACTTTCAGGAGACCAGAATCCCTTTGCATTCAGTTACTAATATCACAGCATAGTCGGGTTTTAAAATATGGTGATTTAATTAGCTTGCACCTTGTCCTGACAGCCAGCATTAAACAGGTGCTGCCTGTAAACACCAAGAGGCTTCACGTCCCACGTCAGTCCCTGAAACTCCGAAAACCAGAAAATCCAGAGTTAAGGTACACTACAGCCCTGCCCTGCAACCCTAATTCTGCTCCATGGAGCTGTCCTGATACTGAGCAGACATGAGGAATGACTACAGTGCCACATCACTTGGTGCGCTGTCCTACAGAACTACACTCGCTCACGCGTTTACAGGCACTCCAAGGACCCTCGGCTAGTACAGATATGATCCACAACAGGCTGCACCGCTCCCCCTGTGATACAAGGAAAGATGCATCTGCACCCCAGGGGGCTCATTTCTGCACTGAGTTATGTCAGTTGTGTGCATAGAAGAGCAAAGTAATCTATTTGTGCTGTGGGAATTTGTACTAGATAAGACAATTCCCTGCAGTTTAGAGACTATGCCAGAGGGAGTCCTTGGGACTACCCTAGGGAGCTTGTGGAGAGTAGGTGCAGTGGTTGAGGGTAGGTCAGGCACTGCCAGCTGGTGTTCACGTTTTCCTAAATGAAGACATTGTCTCACAATTTTTCCTATTGCTCCATATCATCTGTCTGGCAGCTGGATTGGGGTATCACTCAAAGAGGGCAGAGTTAAGGCTGTGAGGCAGGGCTGGGTTCTACCTGAACTCTGACCCATCCCACAGTGTGCTGGGAAGCACAGCCACTGCAACCCGTTTTTAAGAGTTCACCTTGCGCTTCCCAGAGATGAAGCATAGCTCAGTTTCCAAGCATTCAAATGAGCTGATGACTGACTGGAATGTCTCCCAGGGCTGTGATGTGTGCTCATTCCTTCCACTGGGACACAAGCGGGTGGGGGAACTCTTGCCCTTACGCACCCACACAGGGCAAGAACAGTTGGCCCCAATTGTCTGAATTTGACCTACTCTCCAATTCCACACTTCGTGTAAGTAATGGTCGGATTACGAAACAGTCACAAACATCATAGGAAAGGCTCGAGTCAATTAGGAAATGGAGAGCTAGCATCTCAACTGATATAAATCAGCACAATTTCAGAGACTCCAGTGGAACTTTGCTGATTGGCACCACCTGATCTGAAATAGATTCCCTTTAACACACACAATGTCAGCGTGAAGGTAACCCAAAGCCATGTAGGCAGCAGGAGACTGATGCAGACCACCTCAGATCCCAGCTACAAAGCACTTTCCCATAAGTTCCATATATGGTAAATGTTTATGGATCACTTGGTACCAAATGGCATAGCTCTTGATTTTTGAGCAGCAAATATTGTTCTTGCCTGGGGTTAATTTTATTTTAACATGTCTGATTGTATAGTCCCGCAGAGCAAAACAAAAACATGGGCATTTTGTGTGCATGATTCGCCACAATCCCTGTTTGCCATTTCTGTGTTTTAAGGCTGCACATAGAAAATAACATGTAAATAATTTTATAGCATGGATAGTACATCATACATAAACACAGAGAGAGAACTGAGTTAATTTTACATCTATAAAACTACAGAAGGCACATATTACAGTAGTGTAGAGCTCTATTAAATGTTGTGTCCTGGTCAGACTCCAGCAGGGATAATTATATGCTGTGTAGTGTAAATCTCCCTAGAGTGCCAAGTAAATGAAGTCCTCACTATCTCTTCTTATCCTCCACTACTGAATAGTGGTAGGTGTTCTTTAATAGGTGCTGGGTCTCTCCTCATTCCTTTAGTGATATGGGGAGAGCAGTGGCAGTGCCAAAATGGTGGGTGGAAATGTGTTTGGGGCTTGGTGGATGGGTGGGTCGATTCAGGTCTTTATTTTTTTGGTGAAACAAGTTTCATCTGAAAAATTTTGCATAACTCTACATAGCAAACCTCATCGTGTTCCTTATTAGTCTGTCAGCATTTCCCAAACTATGGGCTGTGGCCCGGTACCAGGCCGCAGGAAAAAAATACCAGGCCTCAGCATGGCTGCCAGGAGGGGAGCAGAGCGGGGCAGGCTGGGAGGAGGTGTGCGTGGGGGGAAACTGGCCACTGGGAAGCAGAGTTGGGGGCAGCAGGGCTGTCCCACAGAGATGGGGGGAGGCGAGTGGCTGGCGGAAGCAGAGATGGGGGCAGCAGGGCTGTCCTGCGGAGCTCTGGGCGGGCTGGCGGGCGGGCGGAGAAAGCAGGGTTGGAGGCAGCGGGGCTCTCCCGCGGAGCTCTGGGCAGGCGGGTGGCGGAAGCAGGGTCGGGGATAGTGGGGCTGTCCCGCGGAGATTGGGAAGGGCAGGCAATGGAACCAGGGCTGGCCGGGGGAGATCAGGAGAACCAGCTGCCAGAAGCAGGGCTGGATGGGGGCAGCGGGGCTGGTCAGGAGGGGAGGGTCGTCGGGGGAGCGGGGCTGACTGGGGGAGATTGGTGGGGGGTGAGGGGGAACCGGCTGCTGAAAGTAGGGCTGGACGGGGGCAGCAGGGCTGGACTGGGGAGATTGGGAGGAGAAGGGGGGGGGGAGCGGGACTGACCTGGGCACATGAGGATCCTGGCACATGAGTGAGTCTGGCCTAGGGATTCCATTTTGCGCCCCCTCCCCGCCCCCCTCCATACCCTCCCTCGAGTAGTTGCCAACTGCCTGGCAGGTAGACACACTCAGGCAGCGTGAGCACATCTACCAGCCAGGCAGTTCGCAGCTAAGGACTGATTCACCTAATTATACTAAAACTTACCTAATTAGAAAATACCAGACATTTTATATGTCTGGTAAATTCTCAATTTGTTTCCCGGACAAAACCCTCAAATACCGGACTGTCAGGTACAAAACCGGACACCTGGAAACCCTACCCCTCCTAGACAGCTACCCTACCCCAAACCTGCTTCTGCTCCCGCCTCCTGGAGTGCCCATGTGGCACCGGGTCCCCCAAGCCCTGATCCAGGCTGGGCGGAGGATGCAGCCGGGTGAAACACTGAAAATTTATTCATTTTTCATTCTTTTTTTTATATGTGTTTACATTTTTGGGCTGCAAAAAACAGTACTGAAAAAAAAACGGGTTCTAACTAAAGTAAAAAGTTTGGGAAACACTGGTCTAGCCAGCTTTCTATCCATCTTACAGTCCATTTATCCAATCCATATTCTCTTAACTTGCTGGCAAGAATATTGTGGGTGACTGTATCAAAAGCTTTGCTAACGCTGGCACTGGGGGCTTTGGGAGGACCAGAAACTACTCATTTGAATATTCATCATTTGCTTAATGAATCCGAAAATATGCAAATGAATGTTACTGGTTCTCCAAAAGTGCGTGAATGGATTTACTGGTCCCTGTGTCAAAAAGTTTGGGAACCCCTGGTCTATGTCATCAGGACAAATCTCATGCTATAATTAGGGTTGCCAGGTGTCCGGTTTTTGCCCGGACAGTCCAGTTAATTGCGTCTTCTGTTCAGTTAAAAAAACAAAATACCAGACATTTCCCCCTGCCACATCTGGTGGGGACGGGGGAGCAGGGAGCACGGGAATTTAAAGGCACAGCAACCTTTTCTTTTGCTCAACAAGGGTTGGGTTTCCCCCCCCCCCCCCCATCCATTTTTTCCCCGCCATGTTCGGGATTTTTTGTGAAGGTATCTGGCAACCCTAGCTACAGTGGCTAAGCAAAGCTAAAGTGGTAAGCTAGTGCTGAGGGCCTCAGTGTTAATCATCTGAATGCAATAATAAATCAAACCCTGCTAACAGCTCAGCTAAACCTCTACTGTATGTGCTTTAGTATTTTGGTTTCTTTCTTTCTGTTCGTAGCTGTCATTTGGGTTCATTGAAATCAGGAGAAGTTTATAAGTTAACTGACATTGACTCATTAAAAATACATGAGGCACCAAATTCTACCCTAGCTTCATGGTCTGTGCAATTCCACTTAGTTCAAGGAGTTTGACTTCAGTGGAGCTGCAGGAGCTGTAATTCAGAGGAGCTTCTGTCTTGGTTTGTCTGTGTTTGTTTTTTTCCCTGTTTCACTGGTGTTTTTGAGGGCTGGACATAAGCTCGTCTCCCTTCCCTTTCATCGTATCCATATAGAATATAAGATTCGGTCCTCAGTAGCCCACGGAGGATTGGGATTTGACCATTTTAAAAGTGGTATGCTTAGTAGTAGATCATCTGATCTCCATTATAACACTAGTGTATTCATTTGAGCTATGAAACTATGTCTACACAGCAACATTATTTCGAAATGACTTAGTCTGCATCCGCATAGCCAGTAGTTATTTTGATATAATGTCGAAATACTGTCAAGCTAGAGGACTTCTTACTCCAACTCCTGTAACCCTCATTGTACGAGGAATAAGGGAGGTCAGAAGGGTGCTCTAATTTGAAATAAGTGCTGAGTAGATGCTCCCATTTTTGAAATAAGCTCAATTTGCGTAGCTTATTTCGAGTTAAGCCCTGTTGTGTAGATGCTCCCTTACTTACTTATCCAAATCTGGAGCAGGATTGAGGGGATATGGAAAACACTATATACTCAGAACTCCATGACAAGTAATTTGGGGAGAAATTTTTCAGTAACCTTGCCTCTTTTCTATGAGCACAGCTTTCATGAGCGTAAAGCTTAGTTGCACTTCAACTACCTGACCACATGCGCAAACCAGCTTACAAATTACATATAGGTGCAGAGGTTATCAACACACATCTGACTAGCTGACTACATGCACAAACCAGCTAGTGAGATGTGTGTTGATAAAATCTGTACCTATATGTAATTTGTAAGCATAAAACATTGTGGATGGATTTTTGGTTATTCTATTGTTAAGAGATTTCTCTAGCTTTCCTTTGTTCCATCACTTATATTTTAACCTTCTCTGGCTCTTCCAAGAAAAGTTGTAATGTATATTAAGGAAATGAGGTAGGTAAATATTATCATCTCCCATGAGAGGGAAACTGAGGCACAGAAGGGTGAGTGACTTGCTCACAGTCACATATGAAATCTGTTGCAGAGTGGGAACCCAGTATTCTGTGATTCCTAGTCCAGTGGTTTAGGTTCAAGACGATCATTCTACTTTCCTTATACTGTCCAACAATTTTGGGCAGCACATTTTTGAGTAAGCTTGTCTGCTTTGCACTTGCTGCGTATTCATAACCTGGGGGGCATGGAGGTTAGTAGTGCACATTAACGTAGTAAGAACAAGACAGTGGCGGGGAATTCAGGGTAGAAATACACGTCTATGCCTTTGAAGAGGTCTGGTTAAATATCTTTGTCAAGCCAACATTTTGGGAGTGTTGTTTCTGATGCTTAGAGCAGCGCACATGTTTGTCACAGAAGGCCACTGGCATTAGAAGAGGGTGGTGAAACAGCAGGTGAAATGGGTGCCTTGAAGGGAAGCAAGCCAATGACTTTTCAAAGGTTTATTTTGCTTCTTAAAAAGCTTCCCCGTAGCTTCCTTTTAATCCCTGATTAAAGAATGAAAGTAAATATGCTGAGACACAGTTCTAATGCTAATACCTCTTATGATATAATTATGATGTATTTATTGTACAGGCTTATTTTATTTCTCTCAGTTGTCTTATGCAGCAATGCTCACTAGGCAGTCAAAGGCAAAGCAAAACAGAAACTGTGTTTCCAACTAGATCTGAGAGACAGGCACTTACATGTATCCCAGATGCCATTACACTCTGTAAGACATACCGTTGATTACCAAGGCTGAAAATTCCAGTGCAAACAAAATTGTCCTTTGACAGGCTGGTCCAAAACAGTGAGAGATGGCAGCAGTTCACTCAAATGCTAAAGACCCTTAAGGTTCTTGAATTAGATGTCCAATATTTTCAACAGCCCCTATAATCATCACATACTCCTTGGTATCAAAAACAAAATTAACAACCATTTCCATCATATTTACTCAAATTTCCTTCCCGCCAGATGCTTGCCAGCATGTAGCACAGAAGAGTGTTTTCTGCTATATCAGTCTTTCCATTGGTGGTGGCTGTACCATGTTCCACATCTCCACACGGGATCCCTCTTTCTCCTGCCGGCTGGGGCTGTAGGTCCCTTGAGTCGCTCGTTTGTTGGCAGCTATGACGGAAATCACAACTGCCAAGAGGAGGATCAATAACAAGGCCAACGTTACTGAGCCAATGGCGGTGAATATGTTCGAGATCAAGTCAGCTGTCAACTGGAAGGATTGAAATAATTGCAATATAATTGATGTTAAGAACACAGAAGCACATATACTGGAGCTACCATGGTAGGAAAATATTCTGGAGTATTAATTAAAATATGAGATTTAATATTTTAAAGAACATATTTGCTGGTAGAAAAGTAGATCGGCCTTCTAAAGTTCAGTACTATAGGCCCTATGCAAAGTAAATCTTGCAGCATGCTATCTTTTGTGCACCTAACTAGAGCGGGGTGAATTGTGTGCAGTGACGAGTTGATTTGACAACTTTCTGTCTGCTCACAAATTATTCATGAACAGATTGTGTTTTTTCTCAGATGGAGCTATTATTAATAAATGGTTATCTGAATTGTTTTTACTAACAATAGTTTGTCCACAATTGTTCACAAGCTATTCATTCCAAGTCTTGAAATTTAAAATGTTAACAATTTTGATTGGATATATCAGCACATGGCATTTCTGTTTCTCTCCCTGAATGAACTAGGTTTCTGGTGTCCAGGCTTTGCAGTTTCAGATTTTACTTTCCATAAATGCTTTTTGTAAAACACACCATTTCTTTGAACATTCTTACCAGTAAATTGTTTCCTGGAATATTTGCATAAGGTGAACACGGAAATCTTCCCCTGGGAACTGCATCTTTGGGAAGTGGAAAGATTAGGGTCTTCCACTGACTTTGTGACCTAAGCTGATGGGAATTTTAGGCCATATAAGCTCACTGATCCTCCAGGTTATTGACAACGACCTATCCCAAAAAAGTGGTTAGAAACACAACAATATAGCTAGTCCAGAAAACAGCATGATAGACAGGGTTGGCAGACCCTTTTTGGGCCCTGAGCAATATCTGGTGGTGTAGGAAGGTTTAAAATTGAGAACGCACACAGGACACACATGAACATAATTGAAATGCATTTGATGAAAAAGTCCAATCAATAAATATTCACAGAAAATATTTCATAGTAGCCTCCCAAATTGGCTACTACACACAGAACTTGCATTTTTAATTATGGAGATGTGCCTGTGTTCCTGAAAAGGAATTATGGGAAGTAATACACTGCAAGTTGGATGTATAGATTGTGTTCCTTTCTGCCTTGTTGTTACACAGTCATAGAAAGGTAATAATGTCAGCATGTACCATATACAAGCAAACAAACCTGCCAGAAACCTCTTTTAGGGTTGGATTTTTGGCAGATGAAAACATTTGTTTAAAATAGTCTTTCTGCAGTGATAGAAGCCATTGAAATGATGTGTGTGTCATGGAAAAGTGGTCCCTGTGGACAGAATGACCCTGCAAGGAATTGGTCTTCCAGGCAGATTTTGCCATCATCTTTTGATGTGTATTACAAGTGACAATCCGGCGGTTGTGGATGCACATGTGCTTGTGGCAGGACTTTCAAATCCAAAATGTTCAGAAACAGAAAACAGCAGGTCAGAACTCAATTCCCATTTCCCAGAGAGTTAGATACAGCTTGTTACAGAGCACTATTACCCACATTGAGTGATCTGCTTAATAGTCATTCCCATGCAGTATGCAGGAAGAGTCTTGCTGAGGCTAATACTGCATTCAGCATAGGGACATTCTAAGCTGGGCATGAATTTGCTATCAGTGCCCAGAACACACATCTTGAATCCCACTGTTCAAACTCTTCTGCAAATGGAATGACAGCACCACAGGAAAAATATTAAAACAGACTTTTACTTCTGGATTTAAAAAATCCAGCTACAGTAATAACAGCAAGTTTGGCTGAAGGGCCGTCCTTTTATAACCAGCTGTGATTACACTTTCCTCTGCCCTTGATCATTAAATATGACTTCTATAATTTTAAAATAATTATCCTATTTAGAAATAACCTGCTCCAGGTGACAGATTGCACAGTACCCAAGTACCAGAGATATTGCAGCACCAAATGTGTCAGTCTACTATATTATTCTGTCACAGTATGTCTACATTTGCTTCCTCTTCCGAGAGAGGAATGCAAATGCAGCTGAGTGAAATTGCAAATGAAGTGTGGATTTGAATTTCCCGTGCTTCATTTGCATAATTGCGGACTGCCGCTATTTCAAAATACTCTATTTTGAAATAACAAACGCTATGTAGATGCAGTTATTTTGAAAGAAACCCCATCTTTTGAAATAACCGGTAAACCTCATTTTTTGAGAAGTAAGGGTTATTTCGGAAAAAAGGGGTTTCTTTCAAAATAACCGCGTCTACAAAACGTTTGTTATTTCAAAATAGCGGTGGTCTGTGATTATGCAAATGAAGCACAGGAAATTCAAATCTGTGCTTCATTTCCAATTTCGCTCAGCAGCATTTGCATTCCTCTCTTGGAAGAGGAAGCAAGTGTAGACATACCCTCATACTGGAATGTCATTTCATAAGGTCTTCTGCTGGAATTTTAAAAACACTGTTTTCTATGTCTATTGGTGATCCAGTTGTGTCTGTCTGTACTTATATGGATGGTCCTTATCACTGTAGTACCAGAGAATCTCACAATCAGTAATGGATTTTTATCCTTACAATGACCGATGAGGAATCACCTTCATGTTGCAGACGGGGGAAGTGAGGCACAGGTATATTAAGTTAATTGCCCTGTTTCCTGCATCCAAGGTAGTGCCACTAGTTTATTATACCCCCCTGCACTCACAGTTAATTCTGTGTACTGGGTTTGAATGGGGCCATCTGTCTAATTTATTGTGCTCAATACAGCAGTTACTGGCTTATATGTAATGGCCATGGTAGACAAGAAATCTGACTACATGATCTAATGGTCCCATCTCATCTTAACATCTGTGAAACTGTCTGATGTTTTTCCAATCAGCAATAGTGTAAACCCTAGCAGAACCATGCCTAGGAAGAGACTTGAATCAACAGTTGATTCTAAGTTCATATCCCATTCCCATATTTTTGGAGATGAGGTTTACACACTGAAAAAATTAGTCTGGTAATTTATACATTCAAAGAAACCACAAATATCACAGCAATAAATGTCAAAATTATCCAAGCTGCATTTGTATTATACTGTTCAATATAGAAATATATTGGAGTCATTCTGCTGAATTTATGACTGATTTCTTATCCGTGTTGCATAACCAGTCAGTGCCTGGATATTCTAACTAGTGCAATAGAAAGGTTTATAGAATTTCTATTATGGAGAAGAAGCTTGCCCCTTCGTATGCTTCTTGGCTTTGATTCAGAAGCATTCTTGACTGGAGAGCTGGAGAGTGATCGGCACTGGAGAAAGCCTGTGGAGCTGCAGATGTTCCTAGAACTAAGACCTGTCAAAACATCTCAACCTGATCCAATCTGCCAAGTGGCTACAGTTTTGATAAGATCTACAGAGCCATTTTCTATCATACAGGGACATACTGAGCAACTTTACTTCTTTGTTCAGCATTCACTGCTGATTTTACAATATTAGAAAAAAATCACCCTTCCTCAATGCACTTGGCGAGGCTCAGCTGAGCTATTAAAAACTCTGGGTCATGGACTAGTCTCTTGATCTGTCAACTCTCATAGCAAAGTGCGGGTATCCTCATTAGCGCTCGCCATGAACTGATGTAGAGTTGCCAGAAGGTTCTGTAGTCTGGTCCCATCAGGATCAACTGTTCCTTTGCTAATTGATTGCTGAACAGTTAATTTAATTTTGAAAACATGAAACAAATTGTCTTGTCTTAAAAAAGAATGAGAAATCTCAATTGTGGGCATCCGGGTTGGCTTCTCTCTATATTTGGTATTGATGAAAGACACTTGGAAATATGAAAAAAACTTCCCAGAGAACCAGGAAAGATGAATCCCTGAGAAGCATCTTTAGGAATATAATTGTTTTGCTTTTAAGGGGAAGCATTGTCAATTAACAAACCCATAATAAAAACATATTTGAATAATTGTAGTAGCTGGATATAAAGTCAGGAAATTAAGAATTCAAGTCACACCTTGGTCTCAACTCATCCTGTTACTTCCCCTGGCTTTTGCCTTGCTCTTGGTAGGGAGCCAGATGGTGAATCCCTCACTTGCATTAGTGAGCAGTTGCTTACATAACTAGTTCCTTGGACTCTAATGTGCTTACTCATGTGAGTAACTGCTTACCAGCAGAAGGTGTTCACAATCTGGCCTGTGGTACGTATAAACTCATCCTCTATTTTGAGATTCCTGCAGTACTGAGGCACTGAGTAATATATGGGATACTGCATGGATCATCACAACAGTACCTCACTTTTCAATCTAGCATCACATTTTGCTATTACACTATGCCAACTTCCCTTGGCTTGCTGTGTTAAGAGTTCCATCTTTGATCTGAGGATTAGGTCATGGCCACTTGCTTACAGTATACAATATGTTTAATCGCTTTGTCACAGGACTGTAATGGGATCCAACACAAGCAGTTTTCCCTGGAGCGCTAAGGATAAAGAGAAAAAAAGATCCTGGGACGCAAGGAAGGATGTGTGGTATATTTCCCTGTGTCTCAGCCCAAACACATTGCTACAGAACATCTCGAACATGTCCGAATATTATACAACTTGCTCATTATTCTTCAGGGCAGCTGGATATCGGAGTACCTTAAAAGAGAATGTTATACCCAGTGACCACCGTTCAAAAATTCAATATTTGCTTATACTTGCTGCTGCTATTTCCTAATGGAGGTACAGTGCTGTTTGCAAACAATTAACTGTATAGGGAACACAGACATAATATTAATTGACCATTGTTAGGTAATATTGTAAAGATTATCATGGTGACCAATTGATAGGCATGGAACTGTGATGTTGCCACTTCCTAATGTGAAGAACTATTGGCAAATGCTTTCTGTTTAATGGCGGCTACTGTAGCTAGAGGAATGACACAAAAGTGCTCAGACACCATGTTGGTGGGTGCAGCATAGTGCCTGAATCAGTGATGTTATTTCGTACATTCTTTGCTCATATTGTTAAGCATGTATCCTGTACACTGCTCTCTTTTCATGTGTATGAAACCCCGTGACTTTGTGGGACACCATACAGACACAACAGTCCATCAATACAGAGCAGCTTTTGGAATCAAGGCATTAGCTTACAAGTATCCAGCAGCTTGATATCCAACACCCAGAGGTCTCAGCCTTATCTTCATGTTTACCCCAGTCTTAAAAAATAAAGCTAAGTTTGACTGAGATTTGCCAAAGGGCCTAAGGGAGTTATCCCATTAAATGCTCTGTGGGAGTTGGCTGTCCAATTCCCTTAGGATTCCTCTGAATTCTAACCTTTGTTATTGGTTCATTGCACATGTTGCTATATTTTGCACTTCAGCCAACTGCCGATAACAATAACCAACAGTCCTTTTATCAGAGCTCATTGATTTGGGGGTCAAAGAAAAACTTGTGCAAGATGGTATTTTATACCTTTGAAGCAAGAAGGTAATGTTCAATATTGCTCAATTAATTCTGGATGAAAATTGCTCTGTTAGCTACTGGACTTAAACAAAAAAAATACTCGGTGAGGTTTATGCTACATTACTCCCTAAGCTTTTACTTGACTCCACTGGTAATTCTTTACTTGGTTTGTGAATTGCTACAGTAGATTCCTGACTGGGTAAATATCATAGTAGCTGAAATAGGACACTGATGCTGTGTTTGCAAAATTATCTCTGTTCCATTCAGTGCTGGGAAAACAAACAAATCATAGTAACAGTACTTCCCTAAAATGGCTTCCAAGTACAGAACTGTGAAGTCTAATCAGCCCAGATCTCCTGCATCTAAGGAGTAATCGCACTAATCAGAACAGTTAACTCAGAGGGTTCCTGTTTTCCTGGATGCCATTGTTGAGGATTTTTAGGATGATAAAATGAAGGAAAAATTCTGGTTTCATCTAGATTGGGTGGGCAATACAAAAATGGTGGCCAGTCAGGGTTAATTCCTGGTGGGACTCCACCGCTCTATATACCTGCACCTCTCCAGCTCTCATTGGCTGCGGCTCACCGATTCTGCAGCCAACAAGAGCTATGATCACCTGCAGGGGCACAGGTAAATATAGAGGTGGGGGCCCATCGTTAACATGCTTGGAAGACATTTAAACTGCAGCTAAGTGCTGTGGGGAAACATGTACACAAACCCTCTCTGGCAGTTTGCACTTAACAGACTGTGGAGCTCACACAGCAGCAGGAAACAGTAGTTGAAACCTAAGGGCTTGCACTGACTTGGTGAAGAGCACCTCCGTTCCCCTCATCACACAAGCAAGACTCATGCTCAGTAATCAATAATTAGTTACGTTGTATGCATTGTCCACAGGACAGCTCTGGCATGCAGCCTCCTCTAGGGAGAAAGGTGAGAATCAAGTCCCCTGACTTTTAAATGTCTACTAAGAATACCATGCCAATAATTTTGGTAGGGCTCTCTATTTCCCAGCTTTCATTGTGCAGCGTGTGGACAGACGGCTGGGTAAGCAAGAGGCCCAACTGCAAAGCCAATGCTACATAACACCCGTATTCTTTTCTAATCTCTTCTCGCTCTTGGAAGGAAATTTGTAGCAAAGGAACGTTGTCCTTTTGAACATCAGTATTGTAGAAGGGAGCAGGGCTGCCCCATGGGAATGCAGTGTGAATGGAAAACATTTGAAAAATGTCTGGCTGAATTCTGGCTTTGGGAGTCGATGGAGTATTGGGGCGGGATCATGTTGGGGGTAATGCCTGAGAAGATGTGCAGTGAGGCATTATGAGCCTCATCTACTCTCATAATGCTTTATATTACTGTGGCTCCATTGGCTTCATGGGAATTAACCCTGATTTATGCTGACAAGAGCGATGAGGGAATTAGGCATGGAGTGTCCAGACCCAGTATCAAGGAGGCTTAGTCACAGTAGCTCTTGAATGTCTGACAAAGGAGCTGCGTGTGCTACCCTGGTACTGTCACCATGGCATCTGCTGTTGCAGGTGGTAACGTGGCCAAAGATTACACATCTGTGTAGGGACATACAACATGAAACAGGAGTGGCATCTTCTGTTCCGAAAGCACACACACAGAGTGCTCCACTTTTATTCCAGCACCTGCATAGGAGCAGCTATAAGCTGGCAGGTTAGTGAGACAGAAACATTACTGGCAGCTTTAATAT
The DNA here is from genome assembly GCF_049634645.1 of Pelodiscus sinensis. NCBI lineage: Eukaryota > Metazoa > Chordata > Testudines > Trionychidae > Pelodiscus > Pelodiscus sinensis. The sequence continues at coordinate 46,439,256 of NC_134719.1, forward strand.
AAATAACTAATATAAAATCCTGAGAGTTCTTTACCAGGGGCAGACTGGCCCAGTGGGATACCAGGAATTTCCCGGTGGGCCATCCTCTGAAAGGCCGGCTGAAGGGCTGGCTAGTGGTTGCTGGAGGACGAGGGGGATTGTGACGGGGCACCTCAGCCCTGCACTTTAAATTCCCTAGCACCAGCCATGTATGGGGCACAGTGGGGTTGAAGGAGTGCACTCAAACGTGGAGCAACAGCTGAGAGGTGAGCCGCCCGGGCGTGGAGTGACGTCACAGCCCAGGACTTTAAAACTGCTTGGCCTAGAGCTGCATTGTGCGACCCAGCTCTGGGCCTGGCAAATGGTCTGGAGCCCTGGAAGCAGCTGGGGCCAGGGCTGTGGGGACTTCTGGGGCCCGATCACAGACTCCAGCACCACACACTGGAAGGCAGAAGGTGGGGGAGGGAAAGGGTTGGGAGATGAAGGGGCTTGTGCTGAGGGGAGGGGGGCAGGTCAGGAGAAGAAAGGGGAAGGCACCAAGGGACGGGGTGGAGGAGAGAGAGCAATGCCAGGGGGCCAAGTGCAGACAATGAGGAAAAGGGCAGGAGGGGAGATGTTAGTGGGAGGGGAACAGGGTGATGCTGGGAGAGGAGAAGGTAAGGGCATTGGAAGCTGGAGGGGGAGGTGCTGGGAGAAGGCTTGAAAGAAGGGGTGGGCATGAGGAATGTGGGGCTGGAGCAAGTCGTGTGAGGTCACAGGGGCATGAGGGAAATGGGGGAAGAGGGTGGTGATGGGGTGGGCATCAGGGAAAAAGAGGTCAAAGGGGACAGGGGCAGTGAGGGAAGGGGGGCACCAGTAGGATGCAGGGGTAAGGGAAGGTGCAGGTGCCAGGGGATTCTGGAGGTGGAGCAGAAGGGCAGACACCTGCAGAGGAGGGACCAGCACCAGAGGAGAGAGGCAGGGCAGGTTTGTAGATGGAAGTGTTAGGAGAGGGAGTGAGTAGGGGTAGCTCACATGATCAGAGTGGGGCTACTGGAGAAGTGGGCATGGGGGGAGGAAAGGGCTGGTGGAGGGGGCAGTTTGCACGAGGGCTGAGGGCAGTGAGAAGGGCAGGAGTCAGGACAGCAGAAGAAGGTGAGTGTTGGGGGTCAGCAGGCACCAGGGGAGCTGATGGAGTAAGGGGAGGAGACATGGCAGCAGAGGGGAAAGGTAGAGGTTTATAAGATATTTATTGATTACTTGGGTGCCACAGTGGCACATCCAAACAAGCCACATGAATTCAGTACTGGTGCACAACACAAAATTCATTCTGCACATGGGAGGAAACTCTTAGGCTGCGTCTACACTGGCAGCTTCTTGCGCAAGAACAGCTGTTCTTGTGCAAAAACTTGCCGGGTGTCTACACTGCACGCGCATTCTTGCGCAAGTAAATTTACAGTCTAGTGTCAGAAAACAGGGCTTCTTCCGGAAGAGTTATTCCTCTCCCCATGAGGAATAAGCCCTCTTGCGCAAGAAGGCAGTGTAGACAGGCAACATGAATTTCTTGCGCAAGAAAGCCCTATGGCTAAAATGGCCATCAGAGCTTTCTTGCGCAATAGAGCATCCACACTGCCATAGTATTCCATCTCAATGAGTGCAAGAGGAGTCAATGGGAGAGCTTCTTCTGTCAACACACGGTTATGAAGGCACCACTGTAAGTAGATTTAAGAACATTGGCTTCAGCTACACTATTCACGTACGTGGAAGCTATTCACAAAGCTGAAGCTGTGTAACTTAGGTTGACCTCTCCCTGTACGGTAGGCAAGCCCTTAGTGTGTTCTGTGAAGTAGAATGCCTCACTTGGCTATTCCAGGAGAAAAGTCATTATTAAGCAGTGGGCTTTTAGCATACTAACAGATACTGTTTTGCAACAACTGCCAATGCTAATTTTCCAAATGTGCTCAAGTTCTCTTCAGGACCATTCTGCTGGTGCAGCACAGATTGAATGTACAGCTTCACTGTGGTGTTATGAGATGCCTTTTAAAATTCTGCTGACAGCCTCTGGTGTAAAGCTTAACCATCTGCTGCAATTTAAAAACACAAGAAGACAAATGCACCTTTCATGTAAACCCCCGGAATGAAATGAAATTAGGCTCAGGACAAATTTGGCTCAAAATTGCTAAATCTCAGACTGGGCAAGCAATAAGACACAGTGTTTTAGTAAATGTGTCAATCTCTGCGGATTGACATTCCTTCCAGTTTTGGGCAAAGCTTCCGGTTATTACAGATAATTATTACTTGGTTTATGGAAGCACCTACATTATGTTAGGTGTTGTCCTCATCTGTACGAAAATAATCTTATAATGTGAAGGCTTGACACCTGAAAGTTAAGCATTCACATGAACAGATCCCACCAAAGGATCAAAGCCTCAGAAGACAAGCAACTTGTAAGAGGCTGGATAAACCATCCAATCAAAAGATTATTATTTAAAACAGTAACTATCGTCTACTGTCCCCTACCCAGCTAAATTTAGTGCAGTGCCTGATTCTGATCCCCTGTGCGGGTGCAAATCAGAAGCATCTCCATTGAAGGCAGGGTACATCAGCATTAAATTGGTTGAGCTGAAATTGGAACCAGGCCCACAATACTTGGTGCTTTAGCCTTGCTACTGCATATCAGCTTCCACTGTTTTCAACATATAAAGCCAAATTCTAGCCTCTGTGTGTGACCTCAGCTGATTTCATTTGACTTTAATGGAATTGCACAAGTTTAACAGAGGGCATCTTTTAGCATCTGGCCCCTAGCCACTAGTCTCTCTGTAGAAGTAATTTACCTTGTGAATGAAGAATATTTGTTCAGACCAATTCCAATGAAAGATCTGGCCAATGCAGATCCTTCAGACAGCACTTCGATTCCAAGGCATGCTGTGGGCCCTGCATGTTGTGGATGTGCAAACACACTGTTTATTACTAGCGAGTTTTCCCAGCATGACAAATGCCATTGGTTGATACAAATAGAAGAATGCTATGGGAAATGTATGGCCTTGGTGCAACTAATTTCTACGTGCAGCCAGCATAGATGCATATTATCACAGGGAGCACAAATAAAACTTACACAAAGTAAGAGTTCAGTCCCGTGAAGTGTTAAGCATCTGTCAAGAAGCATGGGACATTCTCAGCTTCCAATGAAACTGGGGGCACTGGAGGTGTTTGTCATCTCTTGTGTAAGGGTTCACCTACTCACACATGTGCATGATAATCTCTATGATTGGGATTTTCAAAGGAAGTAAGGCACCTAACTCCTGTGATTTCAGTGTGAGGTAGGCACCTAACTCTCATAAGTACCTTTGAAAGTCTCAGACCAAAGGAGCATTTTCTCTTCTGCCATTTGACGGAAGTGTAAATATTTCCCCTGGCTAGTGTCTGTCATCTTTGCTGTTTGCTCACCTCTAACGAGACTCCCTCTCCCCCCATCAATGTAGGACTGAGAAGAATGAAAAGATACACAAAGGAAGCAAAAGGGTTTTGGACTTAGCTTCAAGGAAGGCTTCCGTTGGTGGTCAGAGATAGATATGGGCAGGGAGTGGTTCTGTATCTCCCCTCACCCCCCTCTCGTTAGAATCTTTACACTGTCCTCCTCTTCATAGTGCGGTATGCTGAGGTGCCAGAGGGCTCTCCCATGATCCCAACACAGTTTATGCGGGAGGTGAATTCACTGCCTCCTAATATAACAAAGGACTGTACAACAATGGAATGATGGGCCTACTTCTTCCCACACTCTCTGGGATAGAATCCACGGGCTCTCTCACGGCTGGGCAGGAGAAGCTTGAGTCCTGCATTTGCCAAAGCCAAGCACCATGCTGGCAGGGAGGAGCCTCCCCACCTCTCCGCCCTGCAGCTAAATTCTGGAGTGGGGGAAGGGGCAGAGCAATTTCCAGCCAGTTTATGCCCTGAATCTGCAGCTTTCACAGCACACCCCCCGGGCAGGAGATTAGCGTCCTCTTCTCCCCACCCCTCCCACCCTAGGCCCTGCCCTCAGGGAGCATGGGGCTGCTCTGTCCCCGGGCATCCTCCACCGCTGAGCTACCACTCTGGCCAGAGTCACTGATGCCTGGGCAGTCAAGTTCCCTGGCCCTAGTGCACAATGCAGCCTTAGGGCTTAACCCCTTCCTGTCCACGCTGTAGCCAGGGACAGGACATGGCTGGGTTACATCAATGGTCAGAAGCAGCCTGGAGTTGGCAGTTGCCTGTCAATGCTGGGCAGGTAGGTAGGGATACATTGCTTCTAGCTACTGGGGAAATGAGGGAGGAGAAGTGATGAGCTCTGCAACAACAGGGGCCAGGTCAACCCTTTCCCCATCTTCCCCTGGGGCTGGAAGTAGCTGTGGAGAGAGGGTCTCCCTGCCTGCCCCCCCCCCCATGCTGCCTCGGGAAGAAGTAGCATCACGTGCCAGAAGAGGCGGGGGTTTGTCCCCGGGGCCCATCCTGGCAGGGAGGGCAGTCACCCCTTCTATGTGAAAGAAACGAGTGAGTGAGTGAGTGAGACCCCTCCCTGTGTAAACGCTACAGCCTTAAAGATAATAAGATAAATTTTCAAAAGACTAACTACTCAGCATTTCTCTTTAACAGAGGCTCAGTCAAGTTGGTGTTAATGTGAATGTTTGTACTGCCTAGTTCTGATTGGTTGCTAACTTGCTCGAATACAAGCAATTTTACCAGTGTCCCAGATTCAGCATTGGGAAGTAGAGTCACCCTAGTCAGTGGCAGACTGAAATGGAAACCAAAGGGTCATGCTTCCAAGTTTTGTGTTACAACTGGCCAGTACGTCACCTCAGTGCTAATCTGTTAATCACAAAAGTGTAATCATGAAAACAATATGCAGAGACCTTTTTTTCCTCAGTTAGTGTTAACCTTCTGCAAAACAGCCATGTGGCATTACCTAGCATTGCCATGATGCTGTCAAGTGATGATTAAGAAAGGAGCTATTTGAATATTTCACACTGTCAGCCTACAAGGTATCAAGTCAACAGCTATTTTTTGTTGGTGCAGCACTTAGATTGCAGCCATATAATGCTTCCAACTGTAAATATTAATGGTAAAAAATAGACCTTTATTGGCTACATATTATATGCCTCACCACATGATACCCATCATTACTTTCCCAGATGTAGTTAATTATAGCTCTTGTTAACAAGTCTGTGTATATTTTTATCTTGTCAGCAGTTTTCTAATAGAAAGTCAATCAGTGCCCAGATGAGGGAGAACTAACAGCAGCAAGTTACGCATTTCAAGGAAATGGAAAGAAATGCATATTAAAAAATGATAAATAAAAGTCAATATAAAATATGTATCCCTGGCCTTCCATATGCTGATTATCATCAGATGGAATTCAAGTCTTCACAAACCATCCATATCTGGATTCAAAGACTTGACTTGACGATGGCTATGTTAGGATTTCGGTGTACTTCTTTATTGCTGACATGCAGTGCTTTTGTGTCTGATACACAATCTGAACTTTGATCACGTGTTCCCTTCTATTAAATCCTGGGCATGGCTGCTGATCACACAGACTACCCATAGCAAATGTTAGTCTACCTTACCATTACAGATGTTTCCGTTGGGGCGTGGTGTTTGGGTGTGTGTTGGATGAAACTGGGGGGCATGTTGCTTTTTTGCTATCACTTGGAGATGGAAGTGAATGCCCGAGGGACTGTTTATGTTGTAAACAGTGATGTAGATGGCATGAGGGTGGCAAGAAATGCTGGAGACTTCTCCCTCAGCGTCTTAGTTCGGTGCTATTACCTCACTGTCGCCTGCAGTTAGCTGTTGTCGTCTGTTACTAATATTAGAATATATGTTACCAGGCAAACAATATCAGTTTACTAATGGTGACTGGAAGATAATAGCAAAATAGTGAAGTTTCCTTTGGGAGTTTCTATAGTCCTTAGAAACTTACTTAAAATCATAGTAGTTAAATATGGAAAAAAATCTGCTAGGTAATAGAGCCTATTTCCAAATAAAAGCAGAAATTGGTCTGGTCCCTCAGTGGACATGTATCAAATTTGAATGCAATTCTGAATTTAGCCACTTGGAGTGGAAGCTCCTCAGGACAGACAGAATAAGCTTCGTTCTGAGTTGTATCAAAAGGTATCTTTGCCTACTGATGAGAACTGACTCTGAGATGCCTTTACATGTTAATTTTGCCTACCGTCTTTCACCTATCACTGATGTCCTCTGCAAAAAAGCAGTGTAGTATTTGTCCCCTCATAAATAGCTCATAAGTCCAAGCAAACATGGTCTATCACCTCACATGGCACTACCTAGCAAAGAGGAGCATTCCAGTTCTCTCGTGAAACGTGTAAGAACAATCAGAAGAATAATTTTTCTTTTCCATTTATTAGGTCTTGTCCTTTTGTGTAAAAAATGTCTTTTCCAATATGTTTGTACAACAGTAAGCAGAATGGAGCCCAAACTGCTTGAGGTCTCTAGGTCTATGTTTACACAGCAACATTATTTTCGAAATAACTAGTGTTATTTAGAAATAACATAGTCCACATTTACACAGACATAATCATAATATCAAAATACTGCCAAGCTGGAGGACTTCTTACTCTGAATCCTGTAACCTTCGTTGTACAAGGAGTAAGGGAAGTCGCAGGAAGAGTGCTCTATTTCGAAATAAGTGCTGTGTAGACCACACCAAAACTCAAAATAAGCTACTTCAAGATACGCTACACAATTGACATAGCTCAATTTGCGTAGCTTATTTCAAGTTTAGCCCTGCTGTGTGGATGTGCCCTAGATGCTATCACAGTATGAATGTTAAATAATAATTCTGAGAAGAACAAACCCTCATATGTGTGTGGTGGAAAGAACACCAGGTATGTTCCTTGTCTGTGCCAAGGCATCCTAGAGAATTGAGGGCTCAGGGGATATACTGCAACTCTACTGCTGTTGCTGCTGGACATCTGAAATTTTCTGAAGCTCCTTCCTTGGGAAAAAAATAAAAGCCGGAGCTTTTTTTTGGTTTGAATTGTGGGGTTAATGCATTATGAGCACATGACCACTACTCAGAGGGCCAGCTGGCTCCTGCAGTCCTAACTCAGGTGAAATGAAACAAAATGAAATGTTCATTGAACACAAGGATCAATTAGGTCATTCCCTCACAAACGTTGACCAGCCAGTCACTCTTCCTCATTTAAATACTGTTTAGGATAGCTTACATAGTCCTTGCTTTCCTCTCCTTGTGCCTGAGAGGCAGCCCAACACTCCAGTTGGAATACTGCCCGAGTAAAGAGTGCTGAACAGCACCCTCAGGGTCTTGTTTGGAGCTAAAATATTCAGAACATTAAAACGATCCACCCCCGTCCATATCATTTATGTGTAATTGCCCCCAAACTAGTGAAGACCCATTTCTTTTAAGTCAGAGTGCATGTGTGCTTTTGATTTTTCTCTCAATAGAAACAATGCAAGTGCCACTCACTTGTAGACCCGAGACCCGTCTGAAGTCTCTTAGAGCGTCTGTGTTAAGGAAAGGAATTAGCTATGTACAGAAATAAACAAAAGACTTAGAATGGCTACAGCTGGCACTCTGAGAAGAATGTGGAATTAAATAAACATGCTGACTATTTCGTCAGACTCTGAATGCAAGTTTCACATACTGTTTTTTCTGATGGCCTTGAGTGACATCCAAAGGGGTTCATAGACAGGTGACTAAGCATGCTAGTGATGCACTGTGATACGTGCCAATAAACTGCATGTAATATATGGTGCCCAACTTAATAAAAGCATATATCTATGCTTTATGCAAACAGAAAATTAGAATATAATGCATGAAAATACTGCATGAAAAAATTAATTGTAATTTACACTCTACAGAATCAAAATGTGGGTTAATTTCATTTCCAGTCAGAATTCACTGGAATTAAGTCAGCTATTGTGATTAATGAGAATAATTATCTTATAAGATTAAAAGATGCTGAAATTAAGCTGAATGTAGCATCAGTGAAACGAGTGTATAAGATCCAGGCACTAGCTACTGGAGGTTTGGATTTAAGAGGTTTGGTTCAACAGCATTCACCTGTATTAAGTTTGAATAATGCCAAATACACCTGTTGTCAAATACTCAATGATTTACTTATACTGTACAACTAAAACAGTACACCTTTTCACCTCTTCAGCCCCTATCTTTTCCTTAAGAGACAGGCGTTCTCCTGCTTGGCTGGTAGACTATTCAAGATTTTTCATATTCTCAACTTTGGGCCTGCACTTGAAACAAGATAGTTGAATATACTACCTGAAATACAAGGGTCCAGGTAATTATGGAAATACTGTAGTCATGATTCCATAGTTAAGACTGAGTTGAGTTTTGCAGTTAAAGCAGGGATTCCACCTTTTTGCTACATATGAAAACAGTTTATCTTTCCCACAGTTGCAACCCTCACTCTTTAAATAAAAAATTAATTATCCGAGAACTTAGAAGCAATTTGGTAACGTACATTAAAATGAGGGTCCTTTAAGAAATGTAGCACTAGTGTTTCACTGTGTTTTGTCCCAAATGCTCTTTCTAACAAAACAATACAGGTGCTTCAAAATTCCAGTGTAGTCAAAACTCTTTGAAATCTCATGTGTTAACAACATTGGCTGGTGATTATTGGTTGTTTTTTGCCACAATACTATGTAAAACAAACAAAGGGTCAACTTTCCTTTATTTCCCTCGCTGTGTGACTTCTGTTTTTATTTGTGAGGAACTGTGATTTCCTTCATGGCCACTCCTGAAAGTCACTGACATGAACATCTCCTTACTGGCGCATCCTACAGAAAAATCAGGGCCACAACCTTATAGCTGAGCACTTTCTATAATGTCTGGGTAGTGGTGTAAACAATTCTGTTTTGCCACTGGGAAAACCCCTCTCGTTGCCTTGTTAGGATTGGTTCTGGATGAGGAGCAAACGTGGGCAGGCTTGGCCAAGAAGTTCAGACCCAAACCTTCTCCATGTGGCTTCAGGGCACCAGTTCAGGCCAATTACAGAGGTTCCAGCCACAGAGCTTGCATCCACATGTTTACTTTCCTAAAATTTGGGGAGTTGGATGTGAGGTTTAGGTTCAAACCCATCCCTAGCTAAGGGAAACTATTTCAAACATAACCCTATTAGCCAGTTCCATGAGTGAGGGATACCATGGTTAAAACACCTCTGTGTCGCCTCTGGGCAAATCGCTTTGTCTTTCTCTGCCTCCGTTCCTAATGGAGAGGGCCACCAATTAAATAAGAGGTGAGGGGATGGGAAGAGTTGCCCCCTCACACACTATTTGTTCTGTATGATAATCTCGAGCTCCCTGAATTTCGAGGTCTATTCCCTGAAACTCTCAGTGGCCAAAACCCTGCAGGCAGCCTGGGGCCTCTGCTCCCCAACCCTCCCAGCTCAGCTCTCGGGACCTCCCTTTCCAATTGTACCTCTGCTCCAGCCTCATCCACTGCCATGCCTCACTTCTTACTGGCTCCAGTCTTGAGAAATGGAAGACGCACAGTCTAATGGACGTAGCTGGCACTCTGTTATACTGGCCTTGGTGAGACAGGGGTGTGGCATGGAGACCAGTTTCCTCCATTAAACAAAGCAAATGTTCTTCCTTCAGAGGAGTGTAGTGCATGACTGGTCCCAGCTCTTGCAGTCCTAAACTGCAACAGCCTCATTCCCTAGCCCACTGGAAGACTGAGAGCTCTCTTCAGCATCAGAGTCTCAGCTTTTTCTAGAAAAGGAACAGTGAGTTCTCGCTCCTTGAAGCTTTGAAGGGGACTGTCTTATTTTGGATTTTTACATTTATTCTTCAAAAAATCCAGGAGCTTCAGAACCCCTCCTGAAAATGACCCCTTCCCATCACTGACATTGCCTGTGGTGGAGGATGGTATAATATGGTTTCCATATCTCACAGTGAATACACGCGCAAAATGATTGCAAGGTGCTCAGATACCACAGTTGTGGGGGCCACGTAGGTACCTACATTGATAGACATCAGTCACAGATGGACAGGTGATGCACTAACTGAATCAAAATGGAAGATTAATCTTGCTAGAGGAACCCTCACCTATGAAAATTTATTTGAGAGCTCCTCTGAAGTGGTTCTTATTAAAATTACCGAGTTATCAAATCGGTATAAAACAACAGGCCAACTGCAGGGGGATCATTTCAGGAAGAATGTTTCCCAAATGGTGAATTTAATCCATTAATTTAAGCTCTGCGATAAATATGAAGTATATTTATAGGAACATTATCCATCAATTACAATTATATAAAATTATCTTGATGACAGAGGGGCCTCATTGTTCCCGAGTGGCACAGTCAAGTTAAAACCATTCTAGATAATGAGGCCCTCCTTACTGATACATTCCACATGCTCAGTACTGTTATGTCAGGTTTGATTTATACAAGTCCATTATATTTCAGATTTTCCACTTTTATGGCTCCAGCACCCCTCAGTATTATTGAGTGCATCGTTGTGCTCCCCTTGCTTCTGTCATCTCGCCTGGGGCCTGCTAGAATCACCACAGATGCTTTCTTCTTGGAAGCTTCAAGCATTGTCTTCTGATATTCTGGATGTTTCAAGGATTTCTTCTGGGAATTACCTCTCTGGCTTCTTCAGATATCTCCTCAGGGGTTGCTAAGGTTGCCCGGGACTATCATACACAGGAGGCCAAATCCTCAAGCTAACATAGCATATGTAACTCCCAACTGTGTAAACAGCTGTGAACTGGGCCCATTTATCCATGTGAGTTTCCCAGTGCGGGGAGTGTTTTGTGCTACTTGATACACAAACTTTTAGGTTCAATTAAGGGAAAGAATAAAACAAGTAAAGTTTCCATAAGAGAGCACAGTGAGATCTCCCCTGTAATATGGTGAACCAGCCTACCTCATGGAATGACAGATGCCCCTAGAAATGCAGCCATGCAGACTTGGAGAAAGCAAAGACATGACATAGCTTTACAACCATGCTAAGGAGATCTTCAGCTCTACGTTCTCTCCATGGCTGACAGCTCCAGCTCATAGCTGTCAGTCTGCTGTACTTTCCGCAGGCCATGCAGTTTAGTCAGTCTCTCAAATGAGAAAGAAGCTTCCTGTCACAAAGCCATTGAGACGGCCACCATACAATGTTATGTCATCTACAAAGACTTCACTGCCCTCTTTGCTGGTTGTGACTGGACAGGAGAAGGACGGGAGAGATAGGCTGTATAAATGCTGCAAGGTCAGCTCAGACAGGATTTCTTTCTCCTTAGGCCATGTGCCAGTTTTTCAAGTAGATGCAGCCAGGTAGTCCATGCAGGTGCACATGCTCTCAGGGCACTGGAGCTGGAGAACTTTGTCTAGCATTACCCATAGGGGCATCTTACACATCTGCCACTCCAACCTGTCAGTTCCTTCTCACTGCGAGTGGCTGGAGTCAAACCTCTGAGTGCTGTTCTGTCACCTCACACTTTGTCTCAGCGGAGAATTTTTTTCTTGTATATAATTGTAAGAGCATTTTCGGTTCAGTTTAGGGGTAGATTTAGATCTTGGATGCCCTGTGAGATGCCCTCACCAGGCTTCAAGCATTGTATAGGGGGCCTATTCCCAATAGTGATTCCCCATACGAGGTACTTGTTGACCCTCAGGGAGGAACACATCCAGGAGAGGTGCTCTATCCGTAAAGCACTTACAAGCAGCACCTTTTTGAAGCAGCACCTTCTGTAGCAGGCAGGCCAGAAGGCCTACTTTGGCCCCCAGAGCCACTTCTGGTCAGCAGCTGACAGTGGATCCAATCAGTGAGGCCCCTCCACATTTGGGTTCCCCAGGTGGAGATGTCGTCCACCTTCCTTGGGACACGGAGGAAGAGTTCCCACAAGTCTAAGACTCAAGCAGACTCCACTTCCTCTTTCAAGAGTGGTGCTGACTGGCACCATACTCATCCCAGCAAGCGGGAGGAGGCTAGTTCTTCCCCCAATACCACACCGAGCTCACTGAGAGCCTGTACCATCACATCCCATTCCAAATTCATTCCTGTATCACCTATCTCCATGCCAGCCACCTATCAAGTGTCATAAGATCTGCTTTTTGCCTTCTGGTCATGGACTCTCCTTTCATGCAGGAGCCCTACAGGCCATGGCTTCTACCTTACCTCTTCATCCTCCCCTGTGCCACTGGGCTCACCAGTAACAAAGCCACCATCTCATAGGCTGCGAACAGTGGAGTCAAGGCTGAGGCCAGGCCCAGCACCAAAGGACTACTTGAGATCAGTGTACCCCTTGGAATCGTCACAGCTTTAGCAGCAGACACAATAGTTCAGCTCAATACCACCATTGGCTTTGGTGTTGACTTTGTGTCTGGTGTCATGGGGGAAGTGTGTCTCACCCAGTAGCCCTGATGCCAACTCTCCGTTCTTCTTCAGCACCAATGCTGCCTGCATGCTGGGCGTTGGGTTAGTCCTGTCCACTTGCCCCATCGGAACTGGCTTCACCTTTGTCACTGGGGAGATTTGAGACTCCTTGAGATCCAGGTTGAGATCATTGTCTTCTTCATCACTGCTTGATGAGTGCTAGAAGCCACCATTAGATCACTGTGGTACTGAGATGACCATAGCTGACCACTGTGGTACTGAGATGACTGATAGCTAGGAGAAGGGCTCTTGGTTTGGTGCTTACAGGCCCCCCAATGCCTGACCTCTCCTTGGGATACTCCTTACTTCCCACAGTCCTGCTCCTTGACTTGTTCCAGAGCAAGATCACTGATCCCTTTGCTGCTCCCATTTCTGAGCCTATGCAGCAATCACAGGCCCTTTCCTCTGGGGCCTGCAGAGTTGCCCCAATCAGATCCTGTAGTTCAGGAATGGGATCCATCATTGGCACTGCAAATCACCTTCTTATTCTGTCTACATAGCTCTATCATGCCAGCCTACTCCTCCCCCTTGATGCCTGTGGACTTTAAGGCATACCAAGTTCTCTTCGGGCATACAATGGCTACCTTGGGCATCCAAGCAGCATTTCTGCCCAAAAATACAGATTCTCCAACCATATTCTCCAGGGAGAATAGCCTTCCTGATTAATGAGTCTCTCTTCTTGCTGGCAAAGGCCCTCTGGAGTTCTCTGGCTTTGTTGCCTCCTTGAGATTGGATACAGAGATATCACTATAGCAGTCAGCAGCAAAAGCCATGCCATTCTCAGTGCTTTTGGAGGCAGTCCTCTTTTCCTGTGAGGGAGTGGCATTACCCAAGAAAAGGCCATAGATCCCAGAGGTGGAGATCATCTGATTCCAAGTTCAGCCAACCAGTCGGCCTTCCCCTGGCATCTGGCAAGCATCTGGTTTGACTTCTGTGTCAAAAGCAGTGACCTGGTGATGACCTCTCCGTCCCTGTCTCCCCTGCTTGGGGACCAGCTGACTTTTTTAATGCTGTTTGGGACTCAATAAGCATGGCCAGCAGAGGCCTACACTCCCTCAGATTGAAGTATGCCAGACTGTTCTTCCCCATCCATCCTCCCCATGCCCCTACCCCTGCCTCCAGGGACTTCTCACTAGACACCGTTCCTCAAGCAGGTTCCCCTATTTTGGGGGCTGGGGAGGAGGTGACACTGCTGCATCAGGGTCAGGGACTCTACCCCAGTATTTCCTGTGATCTATTCTTGACCTTTGTGACCTCAACAAAGGAGGCCTGTGATCTATTCTTGACCTTTGTGACCTCAACAAATACATCAGACATGTGAGATCCACTTTAGCAACTGCTGTAAATCCCAATGATACTTTGCTGCACGGACCCTTCAGGAGCTTATTTTTATGTAGCAAACATTTGCACCACAGACAGCCCCGTTAGCTACACTGGGGATTCACCTCTACAGAGCTCATTGCAGGATCATATCCTTAGTTTTCAATTAATGAATAGACATTCCACCCAATGAGACTGTGGCTGTCCTGACCTAATTGCAAGTGACTTAAGTTTCCCATTATAAATGCAATCTGTTTATCCCATGCCCTATTTCCTTGTTCTTTTCATTAACATTTAGGTGAAAACTTAGACTACAAGTTTTCAGATTGACAATGAGGCAGTTGGGGTTTTGCTGTTTGTTTTAGAAATTCTAGTCTATTAATACCCTTGTGATTTATGGTATTGGTACAGATTTATGGTCTGGACTTGGTCAATGTTTTACCAAGCTTGCCAGTAAATAAAATACTTTAATTTTTAAAAGTAAAAAATTCCGATGATTCATGCTGCAGTGGAGGGAGCACTATGTGTTTTTTTTAACTTTGATAATTCTAAAAATGAACATTTTTGAAACTTAACAACCCCTCATAAACACTGTCAGAAGCTATTTGAAGCGCGCACACACACACACACACACAAATCCCTGTGAACTGATTTTAAAAAAACAACAATGGCAATACAAATTTATGATAGTGATAGTTTAAGGAAATTGTAAGAAAGCACAATATCAGTGCATATTCAGAAAGTCAATATAAATTGTAAAAGACTGTTAAATTATATTGGAGTCCATGACAGTATGATGAAAGAAAAGGCAAAATAATGCTTGTGCTTTTATGGGGAATTTATTAGAGTGAGCACTGTAAAAATAATATTATCTTTACATATATACATTAATTGTCTTTCTAAAGCAACCCCCCACCAAAGAGGCTCAGTCTGCAAAAGGTAATAAAAATAAATAAAAGCAAAAACCAGATTAAACCCTCATGAACTATAAGAGAAAAAGATATAAAATTTACCATAATCATGCAAGGCTGCATTGCATTACTGTGTTATGGGTGAGAAATGACTAAAATAAATGCCCATGTGATGTAAATGTGAGTCTCTGAGGGAAACATTAGAAGGCGAGGAAGGGGGAAAACAATGCTACTACAATGTAAAGGATGTTGTACAGACAGAATGTGTTAGTCTGAATACTAACTCTGGCCTGTGACAGCTGTACTTGAACTAATTCCTGTATTAGAGTGTTACACTATCATATGCCATCTTGACTCCCTTTTCTGCTCTTATTTACCATACACATTAAATATTCAACTGCTTCTCACTGATGCATGCAGTCATGCTGCCCTTGTGAGGAGCTTTCCTGTCTTTTACTGCTATGACACATTAGCTAACTTTACTGTCTTTACAGCATAATGCTTTTGCCCATTAAGGTACAGTACACATTAAGTATTACGTTTCTTGCAATATCCTTTTTACATCTGTGGGTAAATCAAGAGAATACTATGCAACTAATAAAAAACAACAAAGGACATTAAAGGGGTGTTCTGCTTTGAAGAGTGCCTATAAAAAGGCATTGTGACATTTCCAATGACTTCCAGCACAGAGCCATTCAGTTTACAAATCTTGAGATTTTTTTTTCTGACTCTACACTCCACCTAGAATAGGAACCAGGCTAGGTTCTTTCGGTCTCCTGCATCACCAACATTAAAGAATATGCAGTTATAATGTGGTTAACATTTATGTTGATGGTGCAAAATCCACAACCTCCTTTTCTTCCCCTTGTCCTCAGATTGGTATTGTCTCTGCAGGGCTAACAAAAGCAACGCAAATGGATGTTGCTGGACCAGAGAGCCTCAGTGGCTAGAAGGCAAACGAGTCTGGCAGCTGGCAGCCTGTAGGGCTGGTGGCCTGGGACAGGAAGCCCCACCAGCCAGAGTGGGGCCAGCAGTTCAGAGTGGAGCCCTGTCAGTGGGTCGGGGGCAGCGGAGCCCCGCAGGCAGGCTAGTGGCAACACACTGGCCAGACCAGTGAACAGGAGAGGAGCCTCAGGAGAGCAGTCCAGCAAACTCCAACCTGAACTACAAAGAGTGAGTAAGAGGTATCACAGTCTGGACTTCCGTGCTCATGGAGAGATGATGCCAGTTTTACATACCCGCTTTGTAAGTCATTATCGCTTCTTAAACACACACGGCCTGGTACAATATTCCTTGCGTGTCCAAAATGCCACTGGTTGCAATGACAGTTTGGAGATGCAAATGAGAGCATTTTTAAGCATCCTGGATCCCACTGTTTTAATTTTCTGTCTATCAGGGATCCTGTTCCCACAAGGCCTCACAGTACAGGAAACAGAATTCTAAGAAAACGGTTTTGTTTTTAAATGATTTCACTTTTAAATGGGAAAACTTAAAAAACAACTAATAGTCTTAGCAGCACCTTAAAGACTAACAAAACATGTAGATGGTATCATGAGCTTTTGTGGGCACAACCACTCCCATGAAAGCTCATGATACCATAAATCTCAACTACCCACCCAGAGAAATAAAAAAGCAAATTGAAAGAGCCAGACGAATACCTAGAAACCATCTACTTCAAGACAGACCCAAGAAAACCAACAATAGAACACCACTTGTCATCACCTACAACCCCCAACTTAAACCTGTCCAACACATGATCAATAAACTACAGCCTATATTGGAACAGGATACCATACTCAAAGAGGCTCTGGGAGACAGACCCATAATCTCCTATAGACAACCACCTAACCTCAAGATGATTCTTACCAACCACCACAGGACATACCACACTAATACCAACCCTGGTACCTTCCCTTGCAACAAACCCCGTTGCCAGCTTTGTCCACATATTCATTCTGCTGATACCATTATTGGACCTAACCAAGTGAGTTATAAGATCAAGAACACATATTCCTGCGCATCCAGAAATATAATCTATGCTATCATGTGCCGAAAGTGTCCGTCTGCTATGTACATTGGACAAACATCTCAGACACTTCGCCAAAGGATTAATGCCCACAAAACAGATATCAGACAAGATCACAAAGAGAAAACAGTTTCTTGCCACTTTAACCAGAAAGGACACTCTCTAAATGACTTAGCCACCTGCATTCTGCTACAAAGACCTTTTACATCTGCACTTGAAAGGGAATCCTCTGAACTGTCATTCATGTTAAAATTCGACACTTGCCAACAAGGACTTAACAAGTCTTTGAACTTTCTCACCCATTACCAAGACAGTTTCCCCAATTATCACCTGTAATACCATTAACTCACAAACATCCCACTCTCCCTACCTTTAATATCAGCAATTCACAGACACTTACCTTCCTTCCTCCCCCTTCCCACCCCCCCGCATCCCCCTTCTGTTCTGCAATGTGATTTGTCCTTTTCATATTTGTTCATTTTTTTTAATTGTATCCTTTGGTATATATGGTTGTGACTACTTTCTTCCACTATTTGATCTGAGGAAGTGGGTCTGGCCCACGAAAGCTCATCATCTAATAAACCATCTTGTTAGTCTTTAAAGTGCTACATTGTCCTGCATTTTGCTTCAACTACCCCAGACTAACACGGCTACATTTCTATCACGATACCATCTACATGTTTTGTTAGTCTTTAAGGTGCTTCTAGACTATTTGTTGTTTAAGTTTTTCCAGTTACAGACTAACTTGGCTACCCCTCTCACTTTTAAATGTTAGTCTTTCCCTCCCTCTGGCCATAGTAGAAGAGAAAATAAAAGCCACAGGTGCCAATGTCCCCATGGTGCTGTTAAATCTGTTCTCCCTTCCTTACCAATCAGCATCCTGCAGACCCTCTCATTTAGCATGAGGTCAGTCCATTCTCAAATTTCTACCTGCTGGCTGGGCCTACCTATTGGCATGTCTAACAGCCTGTTAGAGGTTGTGAGCTTTAAGCTGTCCTTCCAGGAGTTCTAGATGGGGATCTTTTCCTCAGCACAGAGGTAGTGAAATGAAAGGGAGGTACATGCCTGTGCATGGTGATAGAGCAGCTGGAGTGGGCGATTTTGTAGCTAATGAGGCACCTAATCTATCATCTTGGGAATCCATGCTTCTGTGGAGAGAGAAGAAGTGGGATGAGCTCCGGGTCTTCCATGACCATTGGGCTCACAGTGCCTTCATTTGATCCCAAATCCAGTTCCTGAAGGTTATGGGTGACTGTTTCTGCTTCTCTGTCTTGGAGAAAACAGGGGTGAGCCAGAAAGCATATGGCAGAGGATGGCATCCCCCTCATGGATCTATGGGGATGCAGAGAAGGGCCAAGGCCTTTTACACCAGCCTCTTCTCCTCAGATCCAATGAGCATCAGCGCCTGCAGGATGCTGTGGAATGAACTCCCTTCCAGCAGTGTGGGCACCCAGGACAAGATAAAGCAATCTCTTGCTCTGGCCTAGTTCTTGGAAACCCTTCATCCGATATCAGCCAACAATTCTTCAGGCATTAGCAGGCTGAGCATGGAGTTCTACCATGTATTCAGTCAGCACACTTGGCTCAGACCTTGCTACAATATGGACTAAGTCCTTGAGGAATGTGGTGCTCCCCCATTGTGCTGACATGCTGAGCTTGCCTGCTACCAAAAAAGGGGGACCTCTGCAACTCAGGAATTGGCATTTCCAGTTTTGCTCCTCAGCACAAACTACAAGGTAGTAGTGAAAGCCATCTTGCTGGGGCTGGGGGTGGGGCTGGGGCTTGTGCTGACAGATGTGATCTACCCTGCCCAGGCTGACGTTGTGCTGGGCTGGACTGTCTTCACTAATCTCTATCTGGTTTGGAACTTATTTCATCTAAATTGTAGAGATGGTTTGTCACGCGGCTTCCTGCCTTTGGACCAGGAAAAGGTATTTGACAGGGTAGATCATGGGCCTCTTATTGGCACTCTGCAGCATTCAGCTTCGGGCTCCACTTTGCGGGGGTTGGAGTGCTGAATGACTCTGCCCTCCAAACCCCACCAAAGTGGAGCCCAAGTATCTGGTCAAGCTCGACTGAACTTTGGCCATGGCTCAAGGTCTGGGAGATTTGGTGCAGGTGGAGACTTGCCAAGCAATCTATTAGGTGGCCTCCTCTGCCAGGGTCAATAGGGTCAAGATCTCTGGTCCTGAAGATGAGGGAGAGGTGGCAGGTGGGCTCGCTCATACCTATGATCCATGCCTTCTTGTGGGGCCTGGGTCCACTATCCTATTGAGACATAAACCTTCCTACTATGGATCTCTCCCTGCTGGAAAGTTGGATAGACCTAGACACTAGGGTGTCTGACCCATTGCAGAGGTGGACTGCTATGGTGTCTTTCTCTTTGGGGAAGGGCACTGATGTTCAACAAGTTGGCCCAGTCTGATATGCTCAGATACCATTCAACATGCTGAGTTTGCTCCATACATTCCTGGACCATTTCTGGCCTCAGCTGCACTCAGTGTCTGTGGGTATCCTAAGCCTCCCTTTGGCAGGGGAACAGACGGGGCCTGGTTTGCGTACATAGTCAGGTCCACTTCACACCCTCAGAGATACCTTTTCAGGGCAGAGGGGAAGGAAAAGGAGACAGCTTTTAAATTGCTGGGCCCTGGTGATTTAAAAGGCCCCGGGGCTCCTAGCTGATGTTCCAGTGGCAATGGTCAGAGCCCTGGGCCCTTTAAACAACCACCAGTGCCCCAGCTGGCTAGGGGAGGGTAGCCCTCAGCCCCACCCATTCCACCTAAAATCCCACTCCTTCCAGAGGACTGCATCTGGTCCCTCACCACTCTGCTCTGTGCCTGGTGACATCTATCAGCCACTCTGCCGGTTCACACCTTCTTTCATGACCTCCAAGAACTCCGATACTTCTGGCAACTCCACCTGAGAGGGCTCCCTCAAGATCTTGCTGGGCTTCTGGTCTTTTACTAGCACATTCTGAAGACTTGAAAGCTGGTTTCAGTGCCCAGATACATAGCTGACACCAAAAGCGAGGACCTCCTCATAGAACCTACACTGCATAATCCTCATCTCCATGTGCAGATGTTGGAGTCCTCCTTGGTATGCCAGATGTTGGTCCTGGCTGGGACCACCAGGTTTAGAGACCTCCTGGACTATGATCAGAGGGACTGGATGGATCCTGTGGTATCCTGTGTGTCCCCTGTCAGATGCGAGAGAAGCCTCAACTCCTGGTTCTCTTATTTTGCTTGAGTGAGTCCTGCGGCAGGGTGCTCCCCACCTAGTCCTCACAGCTAGCCCTTCAGAGCTCACTGCCAGCTCCTGCCCATCAGCTGCCCTGGCCACTGCTGACACACCACTTGAACTAGCCGCACATTATCAGCTGCTCTGCCTCTGAACCACAGAACATCTTGTACATGCCCATGTTTCAGACCATCCCTTCTGTTCTAACACTAACTGGCAGGACATACTGCCACCTAAAGAGGGGGAGAAACCTGTGTTCCACTCTAGTTCCATGGTGTTCAGAGGAAATGAGTTGATGTCTCTCCCATGGAGCTGTGAGCACAGGTATATACCCGTCATGGTCACAACTCCCCCAACACCCTTTTTTTGGTGAGAGGTAGACCCTGGCACACATCAGCTTGCTGCCTCTCTTCCAACTTCTACTGAGATTCTGACAGCCCTTTTCCCCCCACAACCTGACCTATGCCTATCCCCTCTATAGAGCCTCAAAACTGTGAAACCGCCTCTTCCTGGGGCTCGACATCTTGCCAATCCATAGCTCCAGGAGGAGGAACCTGAATAAGTTGGCTGGCGTGCACTATCACTGTGGGATTTATGGCCCAGTTATGCTTTCTCGCAGAGATTCTCTGATATAAAACTACTCAGGATAGTTAAGTTCAAAGTGGACTGTGAAGAGTAACAAAGGGATCTCACAACACTAAGGTACTCGGCAAAAAATATGGCAGATTAAATTCAATATTGACAAATGCAAAATAATGCATATTGGAAAACAATCCCAGCTATACATACAACATGACATCTAAATTAACTGTTACTATTCAAGACACAGGTCGTCGTGGACTGTTCTTGAAACCATTTGCTCAATGTGCAGTGGCATTCAAATGATAGGAGCCATTAGGAAATGGATAGATAAGAAGACGGTAAATATCATAATGCCACTAGATAAATCCATAGTACACCTTTACCCTGAATACTGCATACTACTCTGGTCAACCCATGTTTAAAAGATATATTAGAAATGGAAGAGGTTCTGAGAGGGGCAATACAAATGATTAAAGGTGTGAAACTTCTACATGAGGAGAGATTTAACAGATAGGTGGTTCATCTTGGCAGAGGGATATAATAGGGTGGTATGGAGAATGTGAATGAGGAAGTGGTTTGGCCCCTTCACATTACACAAGAACCAGGGGTCACCCAATGAAATTAATAGGCAGCAGGTTTAGAACAAACCAACAAAGAAACCAGTAGAAGTACTCCATCACACAACACAGTCAACCTGTGGCAGTTGTTGCCAGGGGATGTTGTAAAGACCAAAACTGAATTTAAAAAAGAACTAGACAAGTTTGAGAGGATTGGTCCATCAATGGCTATCAATCAAGATGGTCAGGAATGCAACCCTATGCATTTGGCTCCTAGATGCTAGGACGGGATGGCAGGAATGGATCACCCGATGATTCCCCTGTTCTGTTTGGTCCCTTTAATGCACCTGCCATTGGCCACTGTTGGAAGGCAGGATACTGGGCTAGACAAACCTATGAACATTTATATGTTCTGTGTCCTCTGATTCCCTAGATGTCTTTGAGGAATTGTAGGTGCTATTGGGGGATTCTCTGATTGCTGTCTCTCCCTGGATCCCTGCTTTTCAACTTTTGACCTTACTCCTGCTCCTGTTGTTTTTTTTCCTTTTGTTGTCCCAAGTATACAACTGTAGTCTGGGCTAGTTTGTTTCACACTATTAATTTAAGGGGTCTGGGCCTTTAGTTGGGGGTGAGCCTACATCTACCTGTTGCCAATACTAAAGAAAGTACCAGTAGGCAGGCTCCAACTTTTAACTGCAGGTTCTTCATTTCTTGTGTCCAGAAATGGAAGACTGACCTCTAACCTTCTGAAAGCAAAACCACATAGGAACACCTTTTCAGTGTTGCCTAGCTCCTGTCAACTTCTAGTGAAATATGGTTGCTCAACACATCAGAAAATCGAGACCCTGGTGCTTTTCATTTTCAGTGCTGTGAGTAAGCATGAATTCATCTATAATGACCTCTGAAGTAGGTAGATAAATATTATTCCAGTATTGCCATCCCCATACATTCAAAAATTATGACATTGGCTTTAAAATCATGACATTTAAAATGTAGTGAATTTGAAGCTTTTTTGATTGGCCTTATGGCTTTTCAGCCTTAAGAGTCACATTCTTCAGGCTTTTCTTTGTATCCAGGAGGGCTGGAAAGGTATCTGTTGTGAAAGTGGAGATTTTTGAATTGAGGCTGGGGCTTTAGAAACACTGAAGTGTTGGAGATTAAGTTGCAAGTGGCAGCTTCACTTTTACAGAAGAAGGAATAGATAGAGCGGTTGTGCAACTTCTGCATGTGCACAGCTTTAGTCAGTGCAAGAGCCAGGAATAGAAGTCACAAAAATTCAGGGATCCTGTTTCCATTCCCATTCTATTTCATTTGTGTGTTCAAATCATTGATCCAAAGCAAACTCCCAGAGAACAAACTCTTTAGGGCCATATCCAAATGCTCCCCGAGAGAATTATAGAGCTCTCTGGAGCTGCAAAAAGGCAGCATGGTAGCTCTTAATATTTGGGAGGTTTTCTTTGTCACCCTTAGGGTTAGAAACTTTTCTTTTTCAGTGAAAGCTGGAAATCTTCAAAATCTTATTAGGGCCACCAGAGAAGGTACTGGCTGGCGCTGGTTCAGTCTGAAACTGTGTGTGACTGACTGAGCTCATATTTATCAAAACATTTCATTCCAACTCTTAAAAAAGAAAATACATTTTATCTTTGTTGGCACTGATAATATACTATACGCAGTAGCACTGGGGGAGAGGGGTGACAGGAGAGTAGAAGGCAAAGTGAACCTAGAGAGGAAGATATAGTTGTTACTTTCCTGATGGCCATGCTTTTTAGTCAAAATGATAATTATTCATGGAAAAACTGCATAAGTATGAAAATGCAAATAGCTGGCAATTAAATTATTCATGAGGCATCAGGCATTAATTATTGTAATTAAGTATCATTAGATACATTCATATTACTAACACTTGCAGTTAATGAATATGTTAACTAATCACTGAGGGGCAGATTCAATCACAACGCCAAGCTCCCATCCTATGGAAGCCCAACTGAGTTTGTATTGAATCTGGACACAATATGAACATATTGTATATGCTTATTAGTGTATTTTAACAACATTTAATGTGAAGTTTAGCCATGCAGCATGTGTCACTTGTCCATTTTCCCAGAAGGGTGAAGTGGTACCAGCTGGAAGAGGCCTTCAAAGTAGCAGTGATGTTGGGGGAGGAGGGGTACTCTAGACATTTTAATGCTAAACTTTTACTCAGTATCATGAATCCAGCCACCCCTTCTGCACTGTACCTATGCCATCAGGGTACCTTTGGTGCATGAATACTGTGCCAAAGGTGCAGGCCAGGTTATAGTTCAGGACAACTTTCCAAAGAACAAACAAACTTAGGGCAGGGCCATATTTTCTTGTGGGTGTACATAAATGGTGGATGGAAAGTCATTAGCTTGATCTACAGCAAGGGAGTTAAACTCTGGAATAGTCTTCTAAAAGAAGGTGTGGAATCCCAGTCATCTGACGTTTTTAAGATCACGTTGGATAAACATCCATCAGGGATGGTCTAGGTTTACCTGGTCTGCCTGAATGCCAGGGACTGGAACAAATGATCTCTTGAGATCTCTTCTGGTCCTACATTTCTGTGATCACATAGTACAGTGTGCTATCAGTCTTAATGGGGCCTTGGGGCTCTACTTCAATATACGTTAAAATGACCAGCCAAACACCACGTTAAGCTAAGCTCCTATATCATTGAATACCATGCTGCCAATTCAACCAGCACTACTTTGGGGCTTTAGTGATTCCATCATGTTGATGATTTTGCAATATTTCCCATACATAGGAATCTTAAATATTTTTTTGCTGTAAATACAGAGACCTCTTCCTATCCTCATTACCACCAGTAACCATTCCTTCTTCCTACTTGACAGAAGTCTTTCTTTCCATTTGAACTCCAGGGCCTATTTGCATCCATTATCCACTGTCTTCTGCGAGAGTTAGTTATTTGTATCCCTTGAGGGGAATTATACTTTGAGAGCACAAAGTGGAGAAAAGAGCCAACCTTTAAGATTAAAAAAATCACGTCAGGTCATGGTCATCCTCCCCCTCAAAAACTTTGTGATTGGTTTAAAAGTCATGAGGAGTATTTTAAATCATCTTTTGAACTTAAATTATTTTATATCCCTTCTTGTCTCTGAGCCTTAGGGGTACTCTGATCACATTCCCATGCCCTTTCCAGCAACTATGAAGGATATGAACTTGCTCTTTAAAAAAAAAGAAAAAAAGAAAAAAAAAAGAAACCTGAGAATGTCACATAAGCAAATGTGCCCAGGAGCTGGGTTACAAATAAAGCATGAAATATCATGAGACTTGTGATCAAATAGCAATAGCTGGAGATCTGTGGAGGACTTTTCCCTAAGCTCAGATTAGTAGAGATCCTGCAAAGTTTTCTTCTTCCTCGGCAGCATGGGGCATAGGTCACTTGCTGATTTGAACTAGATTAAATGGAGGATTCTCTATAACTTGAAGTTTTTAATAACGATTTAAGGACTTCAGTAACTCAGCTAGATATGCACCTAGTGGGTAGATGAGGTTCTGTGGCTTATAATGTGTAGGAGATCAGACCAGATTATCATGATGGTCCCTTCTGGTCTTAAACATATCTATAAGTCTTTCTCTACAAGTGGGGAAACCTCTTAAATCCCCCAAAAGCCTCTGAAATCATGTGTAATTAAGTACATTGTGGTGCTTTTACTCCTGACTCATGCAACCATATTTTCTGTTTGCCATTGTAGCTGTTCCCCTTCACAGGTGGCCTGTAGTGGAGATTCCTTCTTTTTAAAGACTTAAACTTATTTTATCTGATATTTATTAACTTTTTTAAATCCCACTTTTTAAACCATAAATGTCAAGATTATGAAATCCACTCTACCCTGGTTTCACTGGAAAATCTGTGTTTGGGGTAACCTCAGAGATGAACTCTTATCTTAACAGTAGGAGATGACATGTTCACACTTTAACAAAGACATCCTAACCCAAGAGTTTATTGGGGATTGAAGATCAATAGAGGTTAACAAAGTAATTAAACCATTTTAAAACTGTCTAACTAAAATCCCACCTTTCTGATTTTGTTCTCTTGGAAGTCATAATATCAGTAATTTTCCAGCCACCATATAGTCTTCCAGAGTAGATGACCCAAATTTCTAAAGTAAAAAGAAAAGAAAACTAAAACTATTTTTTTTTTGTTTTTCTTTTTTCAAAAAGTTTTAAAGAAAATTATGTAAAAAATAAGGCCAGTTCTTAAAAAATTCCTTTGTAAGAGTCACTTTAAGCTGTCTGGATCAAATACACATTCATCTCTTTTCTCTGCTGCCTTAAAATGGTTAACATAAATCTATAAGGTAAGGAAGGAATTTGGACATATTCAATTATTGACACATTTTGATGTTGCTGCAAAGATCCTAGTAATTATTTGGACTAGTTAGTGTTATCAAGCATGAGGTATGTCTGCTGTTGTTCCCTCATTGTGTGCTGCTCCTTTAAATCCCACGGCATACTTTATTTATAGCTGTTACACTAAACCAGCTGTTACACTAAACCACAGCAAACTTCCAGCACCAAAAACTTGGGGAGGGTCAGGGTTTAGATTTAAATGAAGTCCAAAGTGAATGCTGCTTCTGAAGATATTTGGTGAAATCAAAATAGCAGGCACCCAGTACAACCTGGAATAAGAAATAAAGGACAGTTGTCTGGGGGTGCAATATATAATGCACCTCTAACTAAATGGCATCAGTCTGAAAAGTTGCTTAAATGGCATGTACAAGAAAAGGGTATAATTACAGTGAAGGACAGCTGCATTTTATATGTTTGTGAGACACACATGAGAGAAGTGTAAACATTCAGAAATCATGGTATGCTTAAAGCAAATGAAAACAGTCCTCAGCAGACAAATGAGAAGTAGACATAAAGAGACAAAGAGCCGGTTTATTTTGTGTATAAAGATGGGAGAGCTATGTACACTTACACAATGTAGTTGAGAAGACAAAAGTACAAAGAAGAAAGAGCAGCGTTTCTGAGTCAGGAAATGTTTCATGATGACAAAGCATTAGGAGAAGGAAAGAAGTCATTTATGATCCCAGTGGACAGAGTGGCATTAGTGATATATACACAGAAAGAGAGAGCCTGAACTGTAGCATTGCTATTTTATATATTTGAAATTTGTAATTTTTTATGTAAAGTGTAATACATATATTATATTATATATATGTGTGTGTATATATATGTGTGTGTACCATAATATATATGGTATTCTGTATATATTTATGCATTTCAACATCAAGATTCTATAACTGAATTAATAGTGTGTTTGAAATTGCTATACATGTAAATATGTTTTGATTTTCATTTCTTGTTCATTTTGTGCATTATAAATACAGAACACTAGGAACACTGATATAAGATGCATCTCCTTCCCCAGATTTCCTTGTTTCTTGATTTCAGCAAACCGAAGTCGATTATCTAGGTAGCTTTATTATATGATGTTTAGCAGACTTTGTTATGCAGTAAAGGACTTAATCATGCACTCAACTCCCATTCATTTCCAAGAGATTTAAGTGAGAGCTAGTTGGAAAACCAACATTTTTCCTGTGTGAAATTGTGAACAAAATATCTTCGCATCATTTTTCATCTATGAAAAGTTTCAGCTTTCCTGCTGGAAGTTTCAAAATAATTTTTTTTGTTTCAGATTATCACCATGAAATATCGTAAGAGTGCATCTACACAGCATGCTTATTTCGGAATAAGCTATTTTGAAATGTATATTTCAAAATAGTTTATTTCGAAATAGCGCGTCTACACAGCAAATGCCCGTCAAAATAGTGCTGAGCTATTCCAAAATAGAGCGTCCACATTCATTGGATGCTGAGTCGCATTTAAGGCCACCTGGAAGCACTTCAGGCAGGGCATCAGGACAGCCCTCTCTTTCTGGAGCTGTTGCCTGAGGCTACCTGAGGCTCATGCTTAGAGACCCCTCCCCCCCGTAAAGTCGTGTCTCAGGCTCCTCTCCTTTGTCTACCACCTTGAGGGACAGAAAAGCCTTTTCTCTGTGTGCTCTGGTTGCCCTTGTGGACACCACAGCTCTCCAGCCATGGAGCCAGACCAGATGTTGAGGGCTCTTACATCTCGTGCTGTACCTCCTGGTGCAGTCAGGCTGCCCTCATGGCTCTGCAGGAACAGGACCCCCACCTCGTGGGGCACCTTCTCTCCTCTCTCCAGGCATTGCTCGTGAAGCAGAACCTCACCCACCCTTCCCTGTGCACCGTGCACCATCACTTCTGGTGACTGGACACCTGTCCCGAATGGTGGGACTGCATAGTCATGGAGAAGTGGGACGACCAGCATTGGTTCCAGTATTTCCACATGTGGAAGGACACCTTCCTGGACCTGTGTGAGTGGCTTGCCCCTGCCCTCACGTGACCGGACACCCACGTGCAACCTGCCATCCCCTTCCAGAAGTGAGTTGCTATAGCTATTTGGAAGCTCGCCACACTGGACAGCCACCGCTCTGTGGGGAACCAGTTCAGCATGGGGAGATCAGCTGTCAGGGCCATGCTCTCTCATGCTATTGCCCCGGGGGTGGGGTGGGGTGGGTGAACTGCTGGAATGGAGTTCTCTATGGATGGGGGGGAGGGTAGTGGTTGTGGAAGCCCCCTCCCCAGGAGGTTTTTCACTCCCATCTTCACAAAGCCCTGCCAGGGGATGGGGTAAGTAGGGGTTGCTTCTGGTGTGTGAGGAGGGGGGGGGGGTTGGTCTTGGGGACCTCCCGAGGGCTCGATCAACCCTATGATTCGCTGTTTGTTTCCTTCTATAGGTGGTGCAAGCCATCAACATCATCCTACTGTGAGGGTCATCAACCTGGATGATATGGACCCCAGATCCCTGGCATCCAAATACCTCAAGAAGTATTTTCAATGGTCCTGCAGGCCCTCATGGGCCACTGCAGACAGTTCACGGACATCAGTGTCAGTTAGTCGGGGAAGGCGCATGATGTCCGCATCTTCTTAAACTCTAGGCTGTTCCAGAAGCTGTACACTGGCACTTTTTTCCCCAACTGCGCCATCAGGGTTGGGGACATGGACATGCCGATGTGCATTGTAGGGGATGTGGCCTACCCTCTGCTTTCCTGTCTAATGAAGCCCTCCACTGGACACCTTGATCAAAGCCAGAAATACTTCAATGGAAGGCTCAGCAGGGCCTGCAGGGCACTTTTGGT
Source organism: Pelodiscus sinensis (assembly GCF_049634645.1). Classification (NCBI taxonomy): domain Eukaryota; kingdom Metazoa; phylum Chordata; order Testudines; family Trionychidae; genus Pelodiscus; species Pelodiscus sinensis. The sequence goes on from NC_134719.1 coordinate 46,467,462, forward strand.
CATCTGAAAGGAGGTTCCATTATCTCTTCACCCATCTGGACCTACGTAACTGGAACGTACCCCAAGTCATGGCTGTGTGCTGTGTCCTCCACAATCTTTTTTAACATAACAGGGAAACATTCCTGACGGGGTTGGGGGCAGAGGCCAAAGGGCTCACCAGGGTCTTTGAGCAGCCATGCATGGTTGCCATCTGGCAGGCCCATCACAGGGCTGTGCGCATCCGGGAGACCCTGAGGGAGAGTTTCAGCCAGGGCCAGCTGAGACACTCTCCCTTGGGCCTTCCCACAAGGGGTCTTTGCAGTGTGCCTTTTCTCCCCCACCCTTCTCTTCCCCCCTTGCCTTCACCCCACCTCCTTCCCTGCAGAGACAATAAACCACACTTTTTGTTTTGAAGGAATGAACTGGTTTTGTTTAATTGGGTAAATGTAACTGGGGAAAGAACCTGGGAGAGGGAAAGGAGGTAGAAGGGGCGGGGGGGGGGGCGGAGGGAGAGAAGAGGCTCAGGGCTGGGGCTGGGACTGGTGCCTGCCTCAGGTGGTTCCACCATCTCTTGTGTGGGGCCCTCAGTGGCTGTGGGGGAGCAAAGGGAGAAGGCAGACGAAGCAGCAGGAGTAGCCACCAGCTGGTCAAGAGTGGCAGTAAAAGTCGCACACATGATCTGGCCCTGCTGCAGCAGTTCCTGCAGGTGTTTTGGTGCAGCTCCAGGTCCGCCTCCAGTCTGCAGTCCTGCCTGTCCAGGGAGTGCTGCAGGGCAAGCAGGCAGGCGATGTGTTCCCGCTGCAGGTCTTTCTGGGCTCATCTTCGCTGGGTCAGGGGGGTGGCGTGGGAGATGTGGCTCATGCCCCACTCACAGCTGGTCCAGCTGTGGAGAACAAAGAAGAAGGGCAGATATCCCTGGAGACATTGTGCCTGAGCCCAGCCCTCATCTCTGAGCCAACATCGAAAGGTCTCAGGTCAGATGAAGGGGATGTGCTTCCAGCAAGGACTCTTGAGGCCTGGACAGCGGGCCCTTTCCTGCAGGGACACACATGTCCCAGGCTTCACTACCCCCACACGCTAGGGATAAGCATGCATGGGAATGTGCCAGCCAGGCCAGAAGCCTGCAGGCGGGTGGTGGGGGTGACGAGGCAGCTCGTCTTCCCTCCGTGCCATGCACACACTGGGTCTGGCAGTGGTGATGCCTCACACAGAGGCCTTGTATTCCTGCCTGCTGGGGAAAGGGGGGCAGAATGTTGGGGGGAGGTGTGTGAGAGTGGCAGGTGCCACTTGCAAGGGAGGGTGCTCCCAGGGTCCCCTCCACTTCCTTCCCCTCCCAGCAGGCTCCTCTGGCAGGGGCTCGGGGTCCTCTCTCTCGCTGTGCTGTCCCTGGGAGTGGATGCTGCCTCGAGCGTGTGGGCATGCCCGTGTGCTGCACTTGCTGTGTGTGTGTGTCCATGTCCCCAGCCTCCTGCTAGTGTTGGCTTGTGGTGGGAGGGTGTCCGAGGGTGTCCCACCCAGGGCTCTCCAGATACCCTGTGAGCCAGAGCACAAGGGTCCTCTGTTGCAGCCTCCTGGAGCGTGTGCCCTCGACTAGTGCTCCACGGGCACCCACGTGCACAGGCTGCTGCGTGATCCCCAGGCCAAGAAGGTTGAGTGAGGAGCCTTCCCCGGTGTGTGTCTAGGGGAAGTAATGGTGCTCACCTGATGGGCCTTCCCTGGCTTTGGACAAAGCCTGGGAGACATCCTGGGAGGTGGGTATTGGCTCCAGGGTGATCATGACCTCCTGGCTGGCAGGCATCGAGATGGTGCTGGCCTCCTCTGGCTCCTCCTCCTCTTCCGCCTCCTCTGCACTGGCTCTGTCCCCCAGGAGGGCGATGACTGGTGTCTCCCACCCAAAGTCCACAATGAGGGAGGAGAGGAAGGGACTGACTCCCCCCACCCCCCGTCCCGATGCAGTGGAACTGTTCATAATAAGGGCAGGAGTGGAATACCGCCCCATTGTGGAAGTTGCTCTCCCTGGCCTTTGACATAGGCCTGCCTAAGCTCCTTGGTCATCATGCGCATCTGCTGCTGGGTGCGCACGTGGCCCTTGCTATCAGCCATCCAGTCACAGATGTCGGCATTCCTGCTTCTGGTACGGAGATCCTGGAGGTTTGCCTCCTTTCCCCAGACCTCAGTGAGGTCTAGGATCTCCGCATCAGACCAAGAAGGCGCATGTTTCCCTCAACCACAGGCAGGGTCCTCGGAGCTGGCTGCCTACTCCGATGCAGCTGTGGAGAGCTCGGACGGAGCACGGGGGTGGCTCATGGTTGCAGCAAAAGCTGTGAAGGCTGCTGCAGTGTGCCACAGGGCTGGCAGGGCCTGCGCTGTGCCACAAGCCCTTTTCTCTGTGGCTGCAGCTTTAAGGTTTTCAGGGGAAGGGGAACTATAGAGCTCCGATGAGTGTGGACAGAATGGCCAGCAAGACACCTGTGCAAAGCTCTGGAGGCCACTTACAGTGACAGGACTCCAGCTGCCCTGTCTATGCACGCCCTATTTCAAAATAGTTATTTCGAAATAGGCGTTATTCCTCATAAAATGAGGGTTACAGTTTATGGAATAAGGTGCCTGTTATTTTGATATAATTTGAAATAACGGGCTTGCTATGCAGATGCTCACTTTATTTTGAAATAACACTGCTGTGTAGATGTGCTCTTTAGGGTATTCATTTTGTCTTGAAATGTAAAAAATGTTTTCATTGTTTGGTTTCAATAAAATCAAAAAAACATTTTAAATCAAACAAAATGAAAATTTCAATTTTAAATTGACATTTCCACACGTGTGTGTGTGTGTGTGTGTATACACATATACACACACATTTTTTAGTTTCAAGATGTCAAAACAAAATAAGATTCTCAGTCAAAACAAATTGAACTAGTTAGGTTAACGTTTGTCATTTTGAAGCCAACACATTATTTTAAATTGACGTGTTTATTGAAAAAAAAATCATTCCTGCAGGCAAATCAAAATTTTGGTCAGATTTGTCAGTTTGTTATGAAAAATGTTAGTTTTAGTTAAACCAGATTTTTTTCAGCGGAAAAGCTTTCCATGCAATTTTCATTAATCAGCTCACATGTGCTGAAAGTTAAGTATGTGCCAAAGTACTTTGCCATGGTGGGACCTAAATTGCATGAGTTTAATACCATTACTTTAATATTTTCTTGCTTTCATAGTCTAAACTGGCTGAAAGGCATATCATTCAAATAAATCTATTCTGATCTAAAATAATCCAATAGTACACACAATAGAACACTTAGGGTTAATGTTTTTTGATATTGCTACAATAATTTCATCTCCAATGTGGAATATATTTTGTCATAGTCTATTCACAGAGTGTGATTTATGTATAAAACAAAAGAGAGGAATAAAACATTTTTACAGGAGATCAACAGTAAGATTTCCTCAGGCATTTTTCTAGTTAAAGAAAGATGAAAAAGGGATTATGTTGGCATAATACAATTATTATGCTGCAGTATAGTACAGTTAAATTTTCAAATCAGGGCAGCTCCTTGCAACATTAACATGCTACATGTAACAGAGACAAATAACAGCATTTTGCACACACATACAATAATAAGAGAACTGGGGAAAGAAACTCAAGTGCCAGGATGGGGATGTGATGTGTGTGACACGTAGGCTATGTCTAAACAGGGATAGAAACCCACTGTTGGCCTGGGGCAGCAGACTTGGGCTCCCAAGGTTCAGGCTCTGGGACTGACGAATGTCCTTGTAGACTCTTGAGCGCAGGCTGGAGCATGAGCTGTGGGAGCCTGTGGGTGTGGAGGGTCCCAAAGCTCAGGCATCAACCGGAACCCAAACAGCTACGCAGCAATGTTTAGCCCTTTGGCCCAAGTCCTGTGAGCCCCAGTGAGCTGACCTGGGCCAGCCACAGGAGTACAGTGGTTCTTTTATCCCTATGTAGACGGCCCCAAGGGGCTCAGTAGCCAAGCTGCTGTCTTTTTAAGTGTAGAGCCTCAGGATGTAACACTGGCTGCTCAGCATACTTAATGAAGATCTTTTCCATACCTCTGCCTGCATAGCATATCGCTTATTAATAATGAAACACCAATTAACTCTTGTGAAGAGCGAGCTCTAGGGCACTACACAAAGGAGTGTTTGTAGGACTGGACACTGTTAATATAACATGAGTAGAATAATCCTCAGTAAACTGTTGCACAGTTCATTAGTGTACTTGTCTTGTAGAAACGCTATCCAGAAAGAACCAAGTTCAGTAGCAACATATTGTCCCAGGTTCAACCTGGCACTTAAGCAGATGACTAAATTTAAGCAAGTGACTATATCCTACTGAGTTCAACTTGCCTTTGCGCTCAAACCCAAGTACATGTCTAAGCCCTTTGCTGAGTCGGGCCTGCTCTATAATGGGGAGCAATATCACGGACTTAGTCTTCATTCATCAAAGATAACAATGCACAACCCACCAGTGACGTAGGTGATTGATTCCTGAAGTGAAAAATAAGCATATTACTCTGGAATTATGTGTTACAGTATTGACACTCTTAGTTCAATGACAAAATAGATCAACTTTATGTGGTAGCAATATTGCAACTAACAATGTTTGAAATAGGATTTCCTCATTGAACCTTTGGCTAAAATGAACACATACACGTTTCAGTGAATGTTTAAAAACCATTCCATGTGGATTCATAGAATAGTTGCATTTTTCCAATCAATCAACTTTATTCAAATGGAAAGTACAAATAGTAGTGCTAATCCTACTACCAGTGAAGTCAAAGACTTCTGCCATTGATTGCCAGTAGCTAATCCAAAATAGTGTCACACTATCCACTGTTATCACAACTCTGATTCACAGACACTGAACCAAACTACTAATTTAACAGCAGTGAATAATATGGTGTGTGATATATTTGGATTTTAAGGGACTTATTGAAGTAAATGGGTTCTTTGCTATTGACATCAGTGGTGTGTGGATTTCATTCGAAGGGATTCATCTATGCATTACACTGTAAGACATTGGGATATCCTGCACCCTACAATCCATCAATAGAAATGGGGAAAAAAGCAGTATCTTCAAACTGATATTCACTATCTACTCTCAAGTGTTCCAAAATTAAGCAAATGAACAAAAAAAGAGTGAAAATGAATCATATCTAGGTGAGAATCAAGATCTGAATGTTTGTTATGGAAAGTTCTATATCTCTCTCATTTTAACACAGAATAATATAATGAAATGTGATGCTACCTAGAAATTTAGCTTCTGCACTTAGAATTAATTAGATACAATAAAATATTTAAATATGTTCAAAACATTAGAAATGGTTTTAAAAATGTGGTTCTTATTGCTTTTCTGAGTCCTAAACTATTCAGTCAAGGCATCTTCCATTTTGTTTCAATGGCATTAAACAACTAACAGTGTTCAGCTACTAATAATTTTCCTGTTCACCCCACTCAACTGCTGGATCATCATCCATTCGCAGAATAAGATAGGAGAGAAGCTGAAAGAGATTCTGCCACAATAATAAAGAGACAAAAAAGGAGAGGTCGCTTACATCTATCTCACAGCGGTCACCAGCATAGTTTACATCACAGATGCACTGGTATTTGTTAAGTAGGTTTTGGCAGAGGCCTCCATTCATGCATGGATCAGAGTTGCACTCATCAATGTCCATTTCACACCTACAGTGAAAGACCAAAAGCACTAAGCAGCTGTGATGGCAACTAGATTTAAACAGACAAGGTGTCCAGTCAGTCATTGTCCTGGAAATAACAGAATTAGCGATCTTAGCAACAACACTTAAATCTTTATTGCTTACATCTTTAAATCTTTAATGTTGTTTTCTACTATAGATACGAAAATGGGAACTTTGATGCTTACATTGGCACTCAGGGTATGTCTACACTGCATTCCTCCTTCGAGAAAGGAATGCAAATGCAGCTGAGCAAAATTGCAAATGAAGCGTGGATTTAAATTTCCCATGCTTCATTTGCATAATTATGTCCCGATGTTTTTTTCCGAAATACCCTATTTGGAAAGAAAAAACACAGTCTAGATGGGGTTATTTTTTAAAAAACCCTTCTTTTGAAATAACCCTTACTCCTTAAAAAATGATATTTAAGGGTTATTTCAAAAGAAGAGGACTTTTTGAAATAACCCCATATAGATTGCATTTTTTCTTTCGAAATAGGGTATTTCAAAAAAGCGCCCGGACGCGATTATGCAAATGAAGCATGGGAAATTCAAATCCGCGCTTCATTTGCAATTTCACTCAGCTGCATTTGCATTCCTCTCTCAAAGGAGGAATGCAGTGTAGACATACCCTCAGACATGTGAGTTAGGCATTTGTGACTTACGCTATGTTTACGCAGGAATGAAAAACCCTACAAAGGTGGGAGGGTCCCAGAATTTGGTTTCTAGCCAAGCTTGTGTCTACATAGCAATTTTTAACTCTGCAGCCTGAGCGCTATTTGTCCAAGCCAGCTGACCCAGGCCAGTCATGTGCCTTTTAAAGACCAATCATGCCAGGAAATATAATATATCAAATGTAGCATTGTATCAGATTTTAAAGGTTTAGTTAAGTATTTTTAATAGTTTTAAAAATCTATATCTATATTTTAGAGTGCATCTGTCTGGCACTATATCTATATTTTAGAGTGCAGACTGCACCAGTCTGTTTGTTCAAAGACTCCTACTAAATGGCAAGAGGTAGGGACAACAAATTTGGTATGCAGCTTCCTCTTCTCCTAATTTCAAACAAGGTCAGGGTTTGTTTGTGCCAGGACAACTGGAAGCCCTGGGAATGATTAGGAGTTTAGAACGAGTGTCATATGAAGAGAAATTAAAAAGACTGGGACTTTTCAGCTTAGAAAAGAGGAGACCAAGGGGAGATATGACAGAGGTCTATAGAAGCATGACTGGTATGGAGAAAGTGAACAAGGAAAAGTTATTTAATAGTTCCCATAACATAAGAAGTAGGGCTCACCAAATGAAATTAACAGGTAGCAGGTTAAAAACAAACCAAAGCTTTTCTTCATGCAGATCACAGTCAACCTGTGGAACTCCTTGCCAGAGGATGTTATGAAGACCAGGACTTTAACAAGTTTCAAAAAAGAACTGAATAAATTCATGGAGGTTAGGTCCATCAATACTTATTAGCCGGGATGGGTAGGAATGGTGTCCCTAGCCTCTGTTTGTCAGGGGCTAGAAATGGATGACAGGAGAGGGATAACTTGTTGATTACCTGTTCTGTTCACTCCCTCTGGGGCACCTGGCATTGGCCACTGTTGGAAGACAGGCTACTGGGCTAGATGGACCTTTGGTCTGACCCAGTACGGCCGTTCTTATATTCGTATGTGAAAACATTAGTTCTTTCATTGAGCTGAAAATCCCAGTCTAAATTTAGTGAATAGTTTCTTTGCAAAGAACAGTTTAATTAACTCTACTGAGGAGTAACTTGTCCATCTCCAGCAACTGTCAATATCATTCTTTAAGTCCTCGCCCAAAATCTATTGCATTGTGTGGAAAAGCACCCACTGATTTCCACAGGTTGTGGATCAAACCCTTTCTCAGGGATTGCTTACACTTTTGAAGGAAAATATCTGTAATATCAGTCCAATGAATCAGGACATGGTGGGTTTTATCCCATTATGTGAAATATTTTGAATTTGTTCTGGTAAAATAAATCTTGTGAGAGTTCTGTCTGATTGAATTTACTGAAGGTTTTCAAGAGAAAGACACTGCTAGTTTACGTTACAACGTTTTGGGAACCTGGAGGGAAAAAAAAGTAAATATTGTGGCAATGTAGGATTTAAAAAAGAGAATAAAGAACAGAATGTCTCATTGCAGGGCTATGTTACTGTGCTGCATACTTAGTGCCAGCTCACCACTCAGGAGTAGGATCTCGGAAACGATGAAATAGAGGTTATTGCCGGGCAGTGGGTATAGATTTAAGGAAGGACTCTCATTTTCAAAGCTTTGTTTAGCAAGATGCCTGGGGGCAGAAGGAAAAAAGCACTTTCCTCTTACCCTGACTCCCCAAGAAAAATACACACCAAAAAAACTATAGTCCCCCCCCCCCCAAATCTTCTGGGGTTCGCAGGAGGCCCTTCTAGATGCCTGACTTAAATGTTACAGCTCAGCAGCAATTGCCAACTGCGCTATGTACTGGGTGGGCCAGAATTTTTCATTTAATCTATCATTTATGACTTACTACAGTGATTCCACAAAGTCAGTGGGTGTTAAAAAGTTAATGAGAGGGGGAAAAAACCTTTCCTTGAAAGGATTTTTTTTTTTTTTTGGACTGTGCTAAGGCTACATATTGTGGGCCCGTTGGGCTTTTGGACACTGTATGCCACTGATTTAATTTTCTTTGCACTGAGCGAGAGCAGAATCATTTGTCTTATATTTCCTACCTTCTTTGTACCATATTTCTTTGCTTGCTGTCAGCTGAAAGCTTCTGTACAAAACTTGGGATAACCGATAGGGGTTGGGACCATGTCTTTCTCTGTTTGTACAGCATCTAGAGCAATGGTCCCCCTCTCTTGACTGAGAGTCCAGGAAATATAGAGAATTGGTAAGAGGCAGTAAGTATGGGGTGAGGAGATGTACACCACACAATACAAAGTTAGTCATGAGTTAATTTGATGGGTCCTAGTACTAAGAGCTGCCCTATATATATAAAAATAAATTAACCAATTTTGTTTCTATAACATTTTTAGAATTTGGTATTAAATTAGCAAGATACAATATGAGTGGGTGGTTTGTGCATAACACTTCCCCTGTGAGAGTACATCTCATGTATTTCCATTTAATTTTAAATGACATCTAACTGCTAGTTTTATGTATTTCTATTTGTGTCTGTGTATGTCTATTAGAAGGCAGGGTATCCATTTGTGTGTGTTTACAAGGCTATATCTAGAGAGATAAAATCCCTATCTTGTTCTATTTTGTTATATTTGTACAGGCATGGAACCAGAAATATTTGTATGCAACGGTAGATGTGACCAGTCCAATGTTATTTAAGAAAAAAGCATCTTGGGCCAAATTCATCCCTGACTGAAGTACAGTGAAGCCTTTGTTATCCGGCACTCTGTTAACCAGAAATCTTTGTTAACTAACATAGCCCTAGCCACAATACTGTCACATCTTCAGGCATACAGGCCTGGCTTGGTTTACTATGATTGGCTTAACAATTTTTTATTTAAGAAGTACTAATAATCTTTAACTCAAAATAGAATGTGAGACCAACTGCCTCACACTACAAAACTACCAATATTAAAAACTTGGGTTTTACTATTATTGTCCATTGTTTTTTCCTACATTGATGGAACCCTCAGATAACTGGAATTTTTAGATAACCGGAATGCCCTAATCCCAAAGCGTGCCAGATAACACAGGTTTTACTGTAATTGGAATTACACGATGGATGAACTTAACACATTGATACTCATTTTTGTAGAAGTCAAATTGCCTTGCTGTTATACCCTAAAAATTTCTCAAAGAGGGGATGAAGTTAGGCAAATAACTGATTATTGGTTCACTAGCTAAACCAAAAAAATTGAAAAAAAATTGTTTTGGTTCAGTCAAACTGTTTTGTTCAACCCAAAACATGTTGTTCCTTTTTTTGAGTTCTTTAATACTTTGTAAAACATAAAATTTAGGCAAATTTCACAATGAAATGTTTCAAAATGAAAAATGGGGATGATTCTTTTTAAAAATATCAAACTGTTTAGACTTTTCCAGGTGTCTTTAAAAAATATCTGCACCCAAACTATTTGCCAAATTTGATCTGAATTCACAAAAAAGTTCAGTTGACCAGAAATTGCTTTTTTTTTTTTTTTTTGGCCTATAACTTGAAGCAGAAAAATGTTGCCCAGCTTTAATTGTTCATTTTGAGTAGACAGGGCTCTGTTATTGCTTCAGGAAGTCAGCAGCAGGTCTCATTAGCTAATTCTGGATGTCTATAAAGGGGTCATTCTGGAACTCATGCAGTGCTCCCACAATAACCTGCCAAGGGAAAGTGCACAGAAAGTTCTGAAGAGTCTTACCGTTCTCCACTAAAACCTGACAGGCACAGGCATCTCAACTCGCCTTTGAGCTCAGTACAGTTGCCATAGTTGTAACAAGTGAGATTTCTCTTCTCATTCCCACAGACGGCAAAAGGTAGCTTAGTGCGCCTAGATAAATAAGAGGCAACAGCAGCAATTATTATCTCTCTTTTTCAGGTAAAATCTAATTTTCCCCCATTCAGTCATTTAACTCCATTTTAAAATGCTAGTCTGATTCAGATGTATGTTTTCAGGATTTCTGTTTTACTGATTAATTGTTTTAATAAAGGTCATTTTCTAACCGCATTGGGCTCACAGTAAGCTAAACTTTCCTCCATAAATGTGCCAATCAGCTTTACTGCCTCCTGGGTGAAGGTACTATTCAATAGCTTCAGAGGGGTAGCCACATTAGTCTGTAACAAGAAAAACTGAAAAAACAACAAATAGTCTAGTGGCACTTTAAAGACTAACAAAACACGTAGATGGTAATATGAGCTTTCGTGGGCAAAACCCACTTCTTCAGATGACAGGAGTGTTGGAAGTCCAGATCCAAGAATAAATAAGGGAAGAAGGGATGGAGGGGAGAAGGGGAAAAAATGGAGGGGAGGAAGAAAAAGAGACAGTGAGTAGATAAGCTTCAGAAGGGTAACTGAGTTAGTCTGTGAGGGTATGTCTAGACTACTTGGCTCCGTCAACAGATCCATGTAAAGTAGTTTACCGGATATAGACAATGAAGCGGGGATTTAAATAATTCCCGCTTCATTAAAATAAAAATGGCCACCGTGCTGTGCCGACAGTCAGCTGATCTGGCACAGCGCGGCAGTCTAGACGTGGATCGGTCAACAAGGGAAGCCTTTGTCGACCGCTCCCTTATGCCTCGTGAAACAAGGTTTACAGGAGCAGTCAACAAAGGCTTCCCTTGTCAACTTATCTGCGTCTAGACTGCTGCGCTGTGCCGGATCAGCTGATTGTCGGCAGAGCGCAGCGGCCATTTTTATTTTAATGAAGCGGGAATTATTTAAATCCCCGCTTCATTGACTATGTCTGGTAAACTACTTTACATGGCTCCATCAATGGAGCCATGCAGCCTAGACACACCCTAACAGGAAAAACTTAAAAAAATACCTAATAGTCTAGTAGCACCTTAAACACTAAATAGTTATATCAACTGTTAGTAACTAAATAGTAACTATTAGTAACTAAATAGTTATATTAATAACTATATTAAATAGTTATAAGAGGCTGATAAGAACCATTAGTTTGCACTTGGAAAGGAAGATGACCAACACCAGATTCTACATATGACTGTAAATTAGCATACAGCTGTGAAGCTGCAGAAGGATGCAATGCATATAGACAGACATCTTCTAAACTCAAATCTGCACAGTTTTCTTGCAGGGAGAAACACTCTAGACCTGCATGTATCTATGAAATTACTTTCTGGCATACTTATTACCTTTGCTGTTGTCTGGATAATAAATCAAATGAAGAACAAAGAGAAATTTGGGTACTAACTAGGATGTCTGCAAAAGAAGGAAAGCCGTAGCAAAGTGCGATACCAAGCAGCAATGAACCTCAAAAACATACTTTTACATGAATTCCACTTGCTTTCCCAAACTGCAGTAATACTGATTAAATAATTTGCTATGAGGCAAGAAATGGGCCAAACCCTTCATTTAGGTAAGTGTCTTGTAGCCATTTGATAGCAATATAGTTTGGCAGATAATTTATCTGAAAGAATCTAGGTAAATCATATAGTATATCAAATGTGAAATGAAAGTTTGCTAATGGCTCAAAATATATTGCTTTCAAATTTGTCTGAGTTTTAAATGAAATTAGAAGGCCAGATCCCCCAGCCGGTGTAAATCAATGTAACTCCATTGAAGTCAGTGGACTATAATTCCTTATGGTCCAGTCTCTGTACCAATTAAGAACAAACGGGCATCCAGTATTTTCTTTGTCTTCAAGATTATTGAACTAATCCTGAAAGTCCTTACTTGGGCAAAATTCCCATTGCAATCAGTTTCTGTCATCTCAAGGAGCCATGTATGGGGCTGATATATTTATCTTTGGTCTCCTCATTACATTTCAATTCAGGGTGGTGGAAGTTCTGGGAGGAAACGATTTCCTATTATTTTGGCCCCATAAATGGCTTCCACAGACACTAAAAGAGCCTTTTCAACAAATAAGGAAGAAGAAATTTTTCAGAGTGTCTGTGAATTAGGAGCCTAAGTTCCATTGACTTTGGGACTTAAGTTCCTAAGTCAATTGGATGCTTCTGAAAATTTTACCCAAAGACAACTGCAAAGTCCTTGTTGTTTGGATTTACCCAAATAGAACTCTATGTACACATTGTACTGGAGTTCCATCAGAATTCAAGTGCACATTCCAACTGGGATAATAATTCTATAGGGAAAGCCTAAATCCTGGTTTATGTTTAAATTTAGGTTGACATAACTATGGTGCTCAGAGATGTGAAAAATAAACACTCCTCTGAGTGTCATTGCAATGCCTACATAATCATGGTGCAGATTTGGTTAGGTTAACAGCAGAATGCTTCTGTTGATAGAGCTGACACCATTAGGGGAGGTGGAATACATACAATGACAGATAAATTCCTTTCTTCGCTGTAGGAAGTGTCTACACTATGGTGCTACAGTGGCACAGCTACAGCTGTAGGACGTATTGTGTGAGAATGACCTAAGTCTTAATCTAGGATTGATGAAGGGGTTGATGTTTTCTCTATTTCATTCAAGCAAGTTGGAAAACATCTGAGAGGTGAGCTCTGATGGCAGGAGTTTCTTTATCTTTGGAAGCTTTCTTATTTATACCTGCAAAATTTCCCTGTGAAGTTACCAGCACACAGGCAGGAATAAGTGTTAACTCCATCTACACAAGTTGCCCCATTTGCACACAGGTGTCCACGGCAGTTGTCTATATTCTCTTCACAGTTTACCCCAGTGTATCCAGGGTCACAGAGGCACTCATAGGCTGCAGTTTTGTCTGAGCAGTTTCCATGAATGCAGGGATTTGAAAAGCATTCATCAATGTTGGTTTCACAATGCGTGCCAGTCCATCCCTTGAGACATGCACAACGATAGTAACTATATAAGTCTTCACATATCCCATCATGCATACAGGGATCTGAGCTGCAGGCATCCAATTGCAAACAGCCAGTCATAACAGAATTTGCAGATATTTTGAGGAATTGCTCTTCTTGAGGTTTCTTAGCGTGGCCATCATAATTTTCAAAGTACGAGAGATAAATGCCGCTGATTTCTATAGTGCTCATGCATCCCCTTAGGCCATCCAGATTATCAAACGCTTTGTCGGCCACATAAATGTCTATTTCTTCTCTTAGGAAATTGAGGCTTCCTGTGGCAACTGTACTAGTTGCAGTGTCTTTTTTATCATCTATATCAATTTGCCATCTAGATGACTGGGAGAAGGGTTCTGTCATAGAGAGAATCACTTGGTGCCATTTCCCATCATTCACGGGCTGTGAACTAGCTAAGGTCAGCACATAAAAGCTGTTGCCACTTTGCAACTGAAACACTAGCTTGGTGTTCTGAATGCTAATGGTAACAAACTCTGGCTCCTTCTCAGCATACAGCAGTATCACATCAGCATCCCTAGTGCGAAAGCCAAATACAATACTGGTGAGGTCTCTCCTTATCTTCCCATTGGTTCTGTAAAATATCGCACTGCTTCTGCCACTGAATACTGCATTGGCAATACCTGTGCAAAGAGAAGAATATCCATTGAGAAAGCAGGCCCGTTTCCGACTGATACGCGGTCAACAATTGCCTCTTTCACCGTGCCTCTTGTAATTTAAATCTTTCCACCTCTTTCCAGGAAACTTGCAATGTCTAGTCAGTATTACACCTCCTGGCCTCTTTTATTTTATTTTTTTTAAGAGACAGATGCCAATAACTACGCTTATGTACGTCAGCTGAGGCTATAGTTGTAAATGTTATAAACCTCAGGGGTAGCCTACATGTTTAAACTCTCACTGTCTCTAAGGCTGCAAGTTCTTGGAGACTGGGACCCTGATTCTGATTTCATGGCTGTGCAAATCGGGAGTGACTCTAGGCACCCAGCCTGGCCCGAGCAGCCCCACCCTACGGCCCAGCACACATGGGAGGCTGCTCCAACCTAACAGGGCCCTTTGCACCATGCTTCTGGTGGAGGACGCCAAATTGGAATGCTCCTGGCTTGCAGTGCTGTGCAGTGGGCCCCTACCCAGCCTGGTCTGAGCAACCCCGTGTGGGCCAGACACCCTGCAGAGCCATGAGCTAACAGCTGGCAACTGAGCCTAGTTACCCTGTAACCATTAGAATTTTTATCGGTTACATGGTAAAAATTTGTGTATATATTTTACATGCCTAATTTTAACACTCACTCTCACTAACTTTTTCCTGTCTCAACAACAACCTGCATCATATTGAGCTATCTGCAGGTTGCTCAATTTCCTCTGTTCTAGAAACCTTTTGCTGACCAACTCTTCTGTTTCTAGGAGTCAGCTATTCTCACTGCTTCCATTACACTTTGTATACATTAATCCTGCTTAACTGTAGCATGGGGACAATTTTTGGAAGGATAAAAAAAGATCCCTTTTGGAGGCACATGGCAACCAAATCTCAGTGTGCTTTTTAAATTCCACTCTCTTTCGCAGGAGGGGAAATGAGCGATATCCTACACACTGATTAGTGTTCCTATCATAAGTACTGGTCATTAATTTTTAAACAAACAGCCTTTTTGGAACTCCTGTGCTCTTTAGTAAGATGCCAGTTGACAATGATTATCTTTCAAATGCATTGCTGGTGTTAGATGCTTAAAATGCTTCGCTTTAAGAAAATGGAATAAAGCTGAGTGCAGGAGTATGTCATCTGGCATATCTTTCCAGAGGAGGGAAAACATCTTAGAATTAATCCTCTTATCTCTCTGCAGTGGTTCTCTGACAGAACAAAGTGGGCTATTTTATAAACATGCCAAGTAGATGCATTGATTAACTGAAGAGTAAAGCCCCTGCAGGCAATATCATCTGAATCCTCATTCCATTGCTTTCAAAATGGGAGGCTGTTCTACTTTTTTAAAGAGGCCCAAGATTAAATGGATCTTAATTTGTGATCAGGTGCAGATGATGGCTGAAATATGAATTTTACTATCCCATTAGTCCATTCATATTACTTTTAGTAGCAGTGATCAGGATTTTATTATTTATTTTGTTTTATTTCATTAACACACACAGTGTAGCAAGGTTGTCTGAGGGCTGGAATGCTTGATTTAATTGAAAAATTCATGAAAACCAACATTAGATGAGGTAGTTTCAGTTCCCCAAAGGTGATAGGAATGATAGAAATGTACCTACATTCAAATCCTTGGTGTACCAGCTGGCATTGTGCTTCCTGAGGACAAGGGCTGAGCTCACACCACTTAACTTCTTCGCACGCTTTCCCTGCTGTGTTTGGAGGACATGTGCAAGTGAAGTCATCCCAGATAGAGTAGCAAATGCCACCATTGTGACAAGGGTTGGACTAAATGGAAAAAACAGAGACAATCGTAGTGTTAGTAAGTGTAGAGGCCTCCCACACAAGGGAAGGCAGGATTGCTTGGCGGAATATAGTATTGTGTTTACTTTCGATTGAAAGTTGTAATGTCTTAAGGGTTCCATGCATGGATAGCAGGTATAGTAAATGGTTATCTTCACCTCACTCTTTCGTCACCCCCTTATATTTTGCTGATGATGCCCAGGAATTTCAGCAATATCTGCTCTTACCAGCATGTTTATATGTTTAATTACGATGTCATCATGACTGTTACATATTGCATGGAATTTTAATGGGTCAAAAGAGAAATACTAGCTCTAAACATGGACCCATGCTCTGAGAAATGAGATCCTTACCTTGCAAAAATTGTCACCAGTACAGCCCTGGGTCACGTTGATCAGTGTTCGATTGATGACAGAATACAATGATGTTGTGATGGGAAAGAATTCCAGATGTTGATTATTCAGTCTTACATCTTGGATACAGCCTTTAAAATACCCACCATTTATATCAGTTTCTTGTTTGTCTGGGAGTCCTCCAACATAGATAATATCCCTATTTTGGACTGTTAGTATCGGCGTAGAAATGTAGCCTAGCTGTTGAGATGATAGGAACAATTCAACTTTATTTTTCTCCATTTTTAATGATATTAAGTAAAAAATTCCATCACTCACAGTCCGTGTGCCTAATAATTTGGTGGCATTGGAGGCTAACATGATTAGTTTCCCATCTTCCAACCAGATCCTTATATACAGAGATGTACGGTTCCTCAAAGCTAGTAACAAGCCAGAAGACTTCCGTGTTCGGACAAACATTGATATAGTTATGTTTTCCTTCTGACTACTGTCAACAGAAAAAGCAGCATATCCCGAGTAGTCCTCATGTCCAAACCGGCCTGGCAGGTACTCTAGAAGTGAGGGAAAGAGAGAAAGAAAATAAAATAGTTCAAGAATAATTTACTGATGGTGGCAGCACAACGATCAAACATCTATCACCAGTCAAGAGAGTCATCCACTAGTGTGTAAGGACAAAATAAGGTTTTTACTCTGATCTGAGTGGCTTGAATGACAAAATAATTACAGGTTTCAATGGGAGCAGGGTGAGGCATTATTTTGGAGCTTAGAGGACATTACACCACATTCTTCCCCTTTTGCACCTCTGTACACAGTGTGCAAACGTGGATTGTGACAATACTTCTACTCAAACTTGCTTTCAGGCAGGTTGCTTGCCTCAGAGGCTCACAGCAACCCTCAATTTAGGCACCATACCTAGGGCATCAGCTTGCTGTTTGTTGAGTTACTCTCATCACTGGCCAGCATGAGGTACAGAATGAAACTTCACAGTCTCGGTGGACCCCCCCCCCCCATATGATACAGGGCTGGGTAAACCCCTTCTTCCCTCCTAGTCTTTTCCCTGAGTGGAAATGGGGAAGTGGGTGATAGGGGGAACCCAGGCCCACCCTCTACTTTGGGTTCCAGACTAGGGCCCTGTAAAAGTAGCTGCCTGTAAATGTTTCCAACACCAGCTGTGAGACAGCTACAAAACTCCTGGGTTACTTCCCCATACCTGCCTTCTTCAGGCTTTTTCTCATAGAACCCACTTGTGCTTGCTCCTCCTAGATCTTCTGTATTCCCAGCTCCCTGTGCGCTAACTAACTGCAGAGAAGCTCTGTTTAATCAGTCTCAACTGGTTGTTTAATTGACCCCAGGAGTTCCAACTATCCTTGGCTCACTTGACACTGGAAGCCCACTTAATTAACTCCAGGTGCTTAATTGCCCTGATTGATTCGGGCAAGTTCCTGCTGGTTCTGGACTAGCCGCTGCCAGTTTATCCTGGGACCAGAGAGTTACTCAGTCTCAAGCTAATATACCTCCCTTCCCTCATTCTCTTGTACTCCTCTGGCCTGACTCTGTCTAAATGGATTCCCAGGGCAAATTCCAGCACAGTTATCTCTACTGGTCATGAAATAGGTATATTTTGAGACCCTCTTAGCTGATGATACCCCCTAAAGAGCAAGAGTACACTCCTGGCCACATTGAAGGTCATGGAAATTTTGCAGTTGTCTTTAATGGGGGTAGGATTTCACCCCAAGACCATCTGAACTGCTGCTAGTATGGGAAAAGGTAACTTACACCTTCCCATGCCAAGTAGACCCCATTACGCCATTAGGGATTCGCCCTCAGGGAGGGAAGGAAATATTTCCCCTACATCGCCTCCCTAAACATTCCCATCACAGAAAGTGGAAGCGCTAAATCAGAACAAGGGCCTTATCTAAACTGGCACATTTTGTCAAGGAAAAACTGCCTTTTTTTAAATCTCACCATGATCAAAGTGTCTGAAGAGATTTGTGCTTGTCTCCAGGTTAATCCAAGAAAGAGGGAAGTTTTTTTCAGGGGCATGCATGCTAGTGAAATGTAACAGCCTTTATCGTGAAAAGTAAAGTCACTGTATTGTTAATGAGCAGGCCTTGAGGAACCAGCCATCTTGTACACCATCAGACAGAGTACAGCAACTGAGGGGGGGGAAAGCCAAGGATGTGTGATGATCTGGTGAAGGATTTGTTGGAAACCCAGGGACATCTGGGAAGAAAAGAGATGGTTGACAGGACATTGTTGCACTTTCTACGGGGTTTAGTGAGTTAAGGCACTATGGGATGCATACCCATAATGCTTTACTCTTTCTGTTGACGAGGGAGTTGAAGATGTGGCCATAAGTTGTGGACAGCAGATACCAGAAAAATTAGTTTGACAAGCTTCCAGTTTTGGCGACTTCTGTCTATCAACAACACTTTCATCGCCCAAATTTGCATGTGTAGACATAGCCTTGGTTTTGAAACAAAGACGTTCATAAAAGTATATGCTGATTTAGCACATGTTTTTATTTTCTATTCGCTGTGTATACATTACCGCCACCCTGGAGCTGTGATGGCCTCTATTCTCTTGGCAGATTACACCTATACTGATCCATATCAGCCAAGATCCGTCAGTGAATCTAGTTCTCAAACTATAATTTCTATGTATGATCAGTCTGTACCAAAACTTGACACTACTATGCCACTAGGGTAGGCAAATGAACTAGAATTCAAGACACTTTTTAAATTATTTGTGTTTATCAGTTGATTAAACCAAAACTCCTCTCATTCTGTCTCTCTTTATTTTCCACAATGAAGCTAGGATTGAATTAAGAACAGAAAAGATGTCTTCCAAACCACTGTAATGAAAACTATTTATTTTGGTCCATCAGCCTTTTAAACCACAGCATTTCAACTCTAGTTACATTTTAAGTTTTGAAATCTTGTTCTCTGTATAATAAGCTTTCTGCCCAAACACATTCAAGAGCTATTTTTTTAGTATGTCTAACGCATAAAAAGTGTCAACCTGGTTTAAACAAAGAAATCACTCCTGGAAGTCAGAGTCCTCTTTTGTATAGTAAAAGAGGTCTGGGACCTCATATGTCAAGTTTCTGCCTGCAGCACTATTTTTTTATGACTTGGTTATAAAACCAATGAAAATAGGGGATTGATTGTGAAAACTCTAACAGTCCTTTAACAACCATGGTGTTAGTATGTACCACAGCAATATTATTTAGTAGGGAGACTAAATCCCTGACTTGTTCCTTAATAGACAATTTCTTACATACCTATGTATGGAATATTTTAATATTATGAATGAGATTATCTACATTTATTTCTTTATCTCCTTGTTAAAAACATGACGTGTAGAAATAAATCTTCCCTTTTGCTGGAATGAGTATTTTGTGCCATGAGAACTTTGTAGTATGCACCCTCTCTAGAAACAGTCCTTAAGAATTAAGCATTTTTGTGTGGAAAAAAGAGAGGGCATTTCTAATGGCTTTAGGAGTTGGAATACAGGAGTCTTGCAATATTAGAAGCAAGGGTGAGTATCAGGAAAATGTATTAGTATACTTGAAATTAGTGCCAATTACTTTACTTTAAAAAAATCCGGACTCTGATATTGGGTTTGATGGGACAGTTAGAATCACCTTGGTTAATATTAACCTACATCTGGATGCTGATCAAAATAAGTCAACATCTGTTTGTTATTTTGTATATGTAGTGAAAATATTTCCTCATGTCAATTAACTACTTGATGGCAACTTTTCTTCAAAAAGACACTAGCATTTCTTATGTTATCCCTAGCTCAAGTTCCCTCCTCCCCACTGCTATAGTGTTTTAAGTCTTGCATATATCTAGAATCCATGTATCAAAGTGGCATGATGGTATGATTTGCAAGGAAAATTGTGGTCAGTAGAAAAAAAATACCAAATGCTTTTTTAATCATTTTCAACAGTTCTAATGCAAGGCTAAGCCTCTCCTGGCCCTGAATGGTTTTCATTTCACTTCATATAAAGACGCAAACATATTTACCAGATGTTGTCCTATATTCCAAAGTTGCTTATCAAACCTTTGGGTAAACTGTAGTTGGAGTTCAAAGCAATCTGTTAGAATTACCTCTCAAACATTATCATTTGACAATACAAAAGAAATAAGCTATCAATAACTATTAAATACAGACTATGAAATGATATAATATGTACACATTTTGAAATAGATTTCAAGATACAGCTTATTGGAGAAATACAACCAATAAGTCCCCTGGGGCCAGATCCTCAGCTGGTGTAAATTGGTGTAACTTCACTGCCTTCAATACAGCTAAACCAATTTGCAGCAGCTGTGAATCTAGCCAATGCTGCTGCTGCTCTTTCCTTTTTCCAGACTGCCTGGTTTAAAAAATAAACAGTCATTTCTTCATCCCCCCCAAAATGTATCAGTAGAAAGTTAGTAATTTGTAACAGGGAGCCAGGGATGTTTTTGTATGAATAGAGGGTCGAATCCTGCACACCTTCCTCAGGCACAACTCCCTGTCTGAACTCAATGGGTGTTTTGCTGAGAAAGGAGGGAAAGGAGCTAATTCAAACTGCCCCTGAATGATGCTCTCTCTACAAACCTGGAGAATGACACTGTTTATCCACATAGCAGGTAGAGCAGAGCAGACAGCAATGCAGGGACCTCATACTGTCCCTCCCATTTGCCTCAGCTCATACTGGGTGGAACACATGGTGGGAAACGAGTCATTCAACTTCCAGGCTCATTCAGGGTTTGGCCTTGTGACAACGTGTTGGGTATCCCCCGACCCTGCACCCCGTCTGCAGCAAGATGAGACTCCGCCAGCCAGTAGAGAGGATTTATTGCTTCTGCGAGGTACAGCACAACCTGGATTCCATGTGGGCATCCAAGTGAGGGGGCTGGCAGCCTCAGACCCCTTGGGGTAGAGGTCCATAGGCCCCTGAATTCCCAGTACTCAGCTTAGTCTCTTCTCTTCATATTTTTCCAGCCAAGACTGCCCCTTCTCTAAACCACATCCTTTCTTTGTTCAAAACCCTTCCCTGCCCAGGTGAGAACCTGTTGGGCCATGGTCTACATGACATGAGGTCTGTCAGGGTGACCGCCTGCTTGGCAGTGCTTACAGACCAGGCCAGTAGGGGTCACTCACAGCCCAAGCATAGCGACCAGTGATTGCCCAACCAGACTGTACCACACACATCACAAGCTTCTCTGCTGACTCTGCCAGTAAGGTTTTTGAGATGTAGGTGCATGGCCAGTGGAAAGAGGACTCATTTTATCCTCACCACCAGATAGCTCTCAGGTGGCAATAGCAATTGGCAACTCTCACCTTGGGCTGCACTTCATCCAGCTGTCAAAGATCTGATCACCAACCCTCAAGCCTCCATAGGGTGGCTGGACGATGCTATTGACTGTCAGGCTTAATCTGCTGTGAAAGCTCAGATATGAAGTTTTAAAAATATCTAAGATTTTTCATCTGTTCAGTGATCTGTTCATGCTTTATTCACCCTTAAAAGCATGAGCAAACCTTTGCATGCACATAAAGGCTACCTCTGTATTTTGAGCTAGTGGCATGACTGCCTCGTCATGTCACTAGGTCTCATTGAGTTAGCTAGCCCAGTTTCAGGGTGGTTCATACTCAGGATGGCTCAGTTGTCCCTTTGCTGTTGCTACCAGTGCTATCGTGGCTATCCTGTTATTGATACTCAGTCTAGCTCAAACAGAACCAGTGCAAGTATATCTAAACGAGCAGGGGAACCACCCCTATTTGTAGTGAAGACATAGCCTCTAAGGGTACTTCTAGACTGCAGGCTTCTTTTGAAAGAAGCTTTTTTGGAAGAGATCTTCCGAAAGAGAGTGTCCATACTGCCAAAGAGCATCAAAAAAGTGATCTGCTTTTTTGAAAGAGCGTCCACACTAAATGAACATTTAAGCTGTGATTATCGTGGATGGAGTGGCCACCAGGGCACCCATGCTTTTTCCTGGAGGCTCTTCTTTCAAAAAAACTCCCTCTTCCCCATCCACACACGCCTTTTTCCAAAAGAGCTCTTTCGGAAAAGGCATTCTTCCTTGTAGGATGAGGTTTACCAATGTTGGAATAATCACTGCATTCTTTCTATTTTTCTTTCAAAAGAACGCAATAGCAGTGTGGACGTAAGTGAATTTTTTTCAGAAAAATGACCATTTAAAAAAAAAAAAAACCTGCAGTCTAGATGTACCTTAAGTCAAGGGGTGCTAAACCAGCTTCACAAAGTTTAATGGCACATTAAATGTCAAAAGAATGAAAGAACTGGATAAGTAACCCATTCATTTATCTTGACTTCTCTGTCTGACTGAAATTTAGGCTTCCTAGTGAGAGAACTAGAAAATAATGAACAAGCACTTCTAGTAGCCTCTTGTGTTTTCTCATCAATTGGCAACAAGCACTAGAGGTCTTAAAGTTAATGGTGTTTCCTCACTGACGTAAGCAGATTTGCTGTTTGTGATTGTGCTTTGAGCTGGCATTTAATACGCTAATGCTAAAAGCTTTACCTTACCTGTTGAACAGTTTGGCCCTGTGTAGGGCCTGTAGCAGTCACACTGGTAACTCAGCCACAAGTTGATGCAGCGTCCCCTGTTTTGACAAGGGTGGTTTTCACACCAGTCCTTTTTTTTACAGCCTGCTTTGACATGTAAAGATGTTTCGCTTGATATGTTCTCAGGGGTAATAACGTTCAAGTCTATTGCAATGTCCTGAAGACAGCCTACAAATGAAGGTGCAGAAT
Source organism: Pelodiscus sinensis (assembly GCF_049634645.1). Lineage (NCBI taxonomy): Eukaryota > Metazoa > Chordata > Testudines > Trionychidae > Pelodiscus > Pelodiscus sinensis. Next base: position 46,490,180 of record NC_134719.1, read on the forward strand.
GCATGTTATAGGTGTTAGGTGAGAAGTCACTGCTCATGCTTCCCACTGGTAAACCACCCAAAAATGTGCTCTGAAATGCAAGCATCAGTTGATCACTATCTATCGCAGTAGTAGATTTATTGACACATGATTCTACACAAGAGCTGTCAAGCAAATTAAGGGTAACAGCTCTTGCTAAGGTTACCTCCACGGAATGCCATTCTCCATCACTGACATTATGTGAAATATGCAAAAGAGCTCGTGGCTGGTTATTGACTTGCATGAATAAGTGTAAGTAGCCATTCAGTAACTCCAATTTCACAAATGTATCTTTCTCCCCTCGGTGAAATATAAAAGCTGTAGGTTGCACAGTCTGGAATCTCAGATTTATGGTATAGAAAGATCCCTGTAAAGGGGTCATGTCACTCTTCACCCAAAGGAAACCATGTCCCGCAAGAGAAAAGGTGGTGGCTGTTTCACAGTGTATTCCAGTATAGCCAGGTGGGCACATGCAGCTGGCTCCGTGGTGGCCATTTTTTAAATAAGGGATGCATAAACCGCTGTTTTGGCATGGATGGTCATTGCAGCCAATGAGGGCCTCTGAACAGTTCTTGCCACCATAAGAAGTTCCCTCCTTTTCTCCAAATGGGCAATGACAAGTGTAACTGCCATGAAAATTCTCACAGGTCCCACCGTTTTGGCAAGGGTTCATGGAACATTCATTGATGTCTTCTTCACAGTGAATACCTTAAAAAAAAAGCAGATTTGATTGGGTAAGTACAGGCCATCTTTTCCTCAAACTGTCTTAGAAATATAATAAAATGAACTCTATTTAAAGGGGGAAATCTGTTTATTAGGGGGTGATTGGTTCCCAGTGATGGATTGCAATGAGAATAGATGCTGGTTTTTGTACTACAGTAGTGCCTAGTGGGGTTAGTCAGGGCCTTGTGCTAGGTGCTGTACAAGCACCTTAGTGGTAAGTAATTGATAAGAAAATAGCAAGCTACAAATTTGTCTTAAATGACAGTGAATGGAGTTGAGATAAAGACATGATTAAACACACTGTTTTCCACAGCAGAATGGGTATGAAAATGGTCATTTGGGGGGGGGGGGAATGCATTTTTATCACATGGCAAAAGCCAGAAACTATTGGTCAATTTGTATAAATAATAAAATAGTACATAGATCACAGACTGGAGAGAATTCGTTTTCTTTTACATTAATTAAGTTGAGGGGAAGTACAGTCCCAATGTTTAGAGCTCTCCTCTTGGTTGTGGGATCCCTGGTTTAAAAACAGTTTTGAACAAACATCCTATGTGACTCTTTGCAAGCCACTTAGTCTCTCTGTGCCTCAGTTTCTTATCTGTAGCACAAGAATATTGGCACATCGCAGACTCCCAGAGATGTTTTGGGAAGTGCATTAATGATTGTGAAGTGCTGAAATACTACCGTGATGGGGGCATATAAATATCTTAAATAGAAAAAAGTTTCTCCACGATCATGTGCCCAGAGTCAACCTGTGGAATTCCTTGCCAGAGGATGTTGTGAAGACTAGGATTTTAGTGGTTTGAGCATTGACTTGCTAAACCCAGGATTGTGAGTTCAATCCTCGAGGGGGCCATTTAGGGATCTGGGGCAAATCTGTCAGGGATGGTACTTGGTCCTGACAAGAGGGCAGGGGACTGGACTTGATGACCTCTCAAAGTCCCTTCCAGCTCTATGAGATAGGTATATCTCCATTTTTAAAAAAGGTGATTCAAAGAAGAGCTAGATAGATTCATGGAAGTTAGGTCCATCAATGGCTATTAACCAGGATGGGTAGGAATGGTGTCCCTAGCCTTTGTCTAGAAAATGATGACAGGAGAGGGATCATGTGATAGTCATCTGTTGTGTCCCCTCCCTCTGGAGCATCTGGCATTGACCATTGTCAGCAGACGGGATACTGGGCTAGATGGATCTTTGGTCTGACCCAGTATGGCCATTCTTACATTCACTCTTCTTTTTACAGATTCAGCTTTTCCTAGGGTGACCCTTTAGTCTTGCAGACAGATGGCTTTTTGCATATTTGAAACCCTGATAGTCAGGGCTCACGTCACCATATTTTGGGAATAACTTTTCCCTTCTTTCAACAGATTGACTCTGATGCTAATAACACAAATCTCACAGAGGTCTGAAACCCAATAAACAGGGCTTCATTCCCCTTTCCATCCAGAGCAGCCAAGAAACACACCAGTACCATTCACGAGTGACAAGTACTTATGGAATGGTGAGGGGAAATACATTTATACACCCATGGAAGCCTGTAGAAGATCCCAGTGAGTTTTTTTGTTGACAACTCATCGGAGTTCTAACAGAGATTCCATTTCCCTCCCCAGAGAAGGAAATGACATGTCCTGACCTCTTTAGTTGAAATATAATGATAAAGTATGATCATTAGGAAGTAATTAACCAAAATCATTTTTTACATATTTATCTTCCACTGAAATTAAATTGGTTTAGATGGCTCTCTATTGGCTTTCCATAAACCCTGTAAGTTTTCTGTAGTGTAGTTAACAGAGACACTAACCCCTTCATCTAGAATAACTTACTATCACATCTATATCAGAGGGGAAGCCGTATTAGTCTGAATCTGCAAAAGCTGCGAGGAGTTCTGTGGCACCTTATAAACTAACTGGAGTGTTGGAGCATAAGCTTTCGTGGGCAAAGACCCACTTCGTCAGATGTGCATCTGACGAAGTGGGTCTTTGCCCACGAAAGCTTATGCTCCAACACTCCAGTTAGTATATAAGATGCCACAGGACTCCTTGCTGCTTTTATCACATCTATAGAGATTGACCTATTACAGCAAAACATACAGATTTTCAAGGGAAATTATAGAAACAAGCTACATAATTTTGATTAGTTTCCAATAGCAGCCACAGTAATTCAGTATCTGTCCACTTTACACAATTATTATAATAACTAGTCCCCTATTTTAACAATGACCCCAATGACCCTTGTCATTTGTCATTCTCAAATTATGGTGTGAAGTTTCCAGATCATCAGCTGTAGCCAATACTATCTTTTATGTTTTGGCAATGGCCTATTACTGCTGGAGTATTTCTGTAATATATATATATATATATATATATATATATATATATATATATATATATATATTCCATCATGAGATGTCTATTTGAACATTAATGCGTAGTGACACCTGGCAGAAATATGAATAATTGGGACTGACTTTCTTAAAGTCAAGTTCACTTTCTAAACCTTCATTGACTGCGGGCCAGGACACTATCTGCCTTACCCAGTTTACAGTAATCTATATACTGTTGTCTTGTCCTGCTTTTTGCTATGTGAGAAGTCATTTGAATATATGAAAAGTGAAGTACCACTGAGCTGTTCTGCTTTAGCTGATGTTTTAGTATATCATCTTCCTGATGTAGGTACTTTTTTGCCTTTAACATGGAGAATGAAGTGTCCTCAAGTTTTATATACAACTCAATCCTACATTGCTACTGAAGCACTTCGGATGTCACTGGGTTTATGTGTCATGACTCAAAATGTATGTAATATTGAAGCATTCGGATTGACTGGGTTCTTAAGTATGCCAATGAGTGTACATCCTCAGAGTCATCAGAATTCAATTAATGGATCAGAACTTCATACTACACCCTTCATAGAGTGCATTGGCAAAGTGAGTGGCACAACATATGGGCTACGTCTAGACTGGCATGATTTTCCGGAAACACTTTTAATGGAAAAGTTTTCCGTTAAAAGAATTTTCGGAATAGAAAATCTAGATTGGCATGGACGCTTTTCTACAAAAGCACTTTTTGCGGAAAAGCGTCCGTGCCAATCTAGACGCGCTTTTCTGCAAAAAAGCCCCGATCGCCATTTTTGTGATTGGGGCTTTTTTGCGGAAAACAAATCCGAGCTGTCTACACTGGCCCTTTTGCGGAAATTCAAGCAGCCAGTGTAGACAGCTGGCAAGTTTTTCCGGAAAAGCGGCTGATTTTCTGGAAAAACTGGCCAGTCTAGACACAGCCATGGTCTGTCTAGGTACATCACTAGGTATGTACCCCTTTCCCCCATTGCACCTATCTGAGCCCTTCACATGTAGCATTGAGTCTATCCTCTCAGTTTATTCTTCCTGCCATTCATAAATGTATCACAAAAAAGAGACGATTCTCCACTTTGTTGCATCCAATGTAGTCCTTCCTACCTGTGGGAAGTGGGCATAAAGTCAGAATAGTAGCAGTTACACTCACTTGGCACTTAGTTTGTGTAGAAATCAACAACTACAGACAGTACAAAGCAGCAGAGAATCAGACTTTAAGTGCACATCAGTATAAAAATAAAGTAATGAAAATAATTCCATGAAGACAGAACATTTGTTTGTAAATCACGTGCATTTTCACTTTTTAAATTAAATAGCGGTGACATATGACAGAGAATGAAACCACACTTCAGCGTTCCTTTGGCTACAGAAAATAAACCCTGGAATGTAAAGAGTCTGCATGTGAGGATCAATTATAGGAAACATTATTTCATAAGAATTTCAGTGCTGAATGTGAATCTCTGTTGTTTAAGCAGTATTGAATAAGATTTCAAAAAAGTAACAAACCACATATATTCTAGCTTGTATTAATATCAGCAGAAAATATATATGCAAGTCCCACTGAAAACCCACAGATTAAATTCATGTTTAGTTCTCAAGAATAATTAAACCTCCTTACAAGCACTGGCTGATATTGTTTATTATTTTCCAGTTGTCTGTGCAAGGAAGACCACTGTCACTCAAGATAAAAGCACTCAAGATAAAAGGATTAGTCAATATTTATAGAACTGCCTATGTGGTTTACCTGCCTTAGTCTGGTGTACTTGTAATTATGTAAAAAATAGTTTGCATATTGGTAGGCCACGAGACAAACAAAAAATTAGCATGGGGGATAGAAGGAACATTAAGGGATATTAAATTGTTTCAGTACTTATAAGCTTCTGCTCAGCTAAATACATTATACATTCTTTTGAAAGTAAAATTAGCCAGTCTTCTTTTGTACATAATTATTTCATGCTATGATCGGGAATATTTTTAAATGTTTCTCATCATATACAATATGTTAATTTTCCCCCATCTGGGATGATGCATTTATTTAAAAAAATTTATGAAACGTGTACATTTGATCTTGTTCTTGAAAAAATGAATATATTTCTTTTGCTATTAAGATAATACAATGGTATTTACTCACCAAATTCTTAAAATCTTAAATTAAGCTCTTTGTTTTGAAATTAATAGCAAATGATTGCTTCTGAAAGTGAATGACAAAAGCAATTATTCAAATTGATTTTGCTAACTGTCCATTAGTTTTTCACCTCATTAAATAATTAAAAATAAAGCTATTCCATGAATTAAACATTTGTTTACATTTTTGTTTAGAAATCTGTTTACCATCCCCTCCCAACTCAATTTTTAATGCCTTCTAAATATTATGCAAATAGCGAGTTGGTATTCAGGCCAGAAACTGTAAGTTCAGTACAGTCTTAACTGCCAAAAAACACTAAGAGGTTAGAGCCAAGACAGTTTAGCAACAAAAAACAATTACCTGTAAATACTGTCATTATAACCATGTAAGCCCGCATCCTACTTGCAAACAATTTTTTCCGCAGTAAAATGGATTTTATAATATTAATGTGGTCCATGAAATCAGCTTCTGTCACATTTGAAACAGTTCTAGAAATGAGGGCTGCTTTTCCAGGATTAGCTTGTTCCACATATGTGCTGTGTTCGCTGATATAGCCTGATAGTGTGTTGTACCCAAGCCAGATCAACAGGGCTTAAGGAAGACTCATTATGTGCTTACGCAGTCGACATGTATACTTGGACTCTTTCTCAATCTATAACTTACAACATCCCGTCCATTCTTCTTGGGGATGAGGGCACCTTGAAAAGGCAATCACCGTTCTACAGGAGCTGTGGTAGTTGAGACTATCTCTGGTATGGTAAATCAGAGAATCCCTTGAATGCCCAGGACATACATATGTATGGCTTATACAGACTGACTCTGAGTGCCCCCCACCAAAGTCTGCCTCATGTCTCAGGCATTGGGTTTTTATGGTATCTGCATCCATATCGAGGAAACCCCAACTCCGTCGCTCTACCGTGACAAATTGAAGGGCTGAGTTGACCCTGCCAGCATTTGAATCCATAGTGCTAGGGGGCCTGGATGTTGGCAACCTGACGTTTGGATAACTCAGCCTGAAAAAAGGTACACACATAGTGTGATCATGCATCTAATAAATGCATAGCTTTGAAACAGTGTAATTCAGACTCTTCCAAAGATAACACAGAAAGCCTTATACAGGGTTTTGGAAACACAGGCAAAGAGATATGACTAATGTTTATTATCCGCATTGATCTGGTGCTCATGATGCGGCATCTGGGTACTTAACAAGGACTAACGTGCACTTCTCCACTAAAAGGTACCGAGACATAAGAATTTGTAACTGTCCCTGGCTGCTTGAAAAGGCAGTCAAATAAAATCAACTAGTCAACTAAAATCAGAGTAGATCAGGGCCTGTTTGCTCCACCTATGGAGAAAGCTCTGCCCTCCACCCCCAGAAAATTCATGTTTATCAGCTGCACATTTCTAAACCATGGGGGAGTACAGCACTGGTACCAAGAGATGGACCCAGTAGCATGGAAACATATTTAAGAGTTGGGGTGCTGAAATCCAGACCTCTTACCACTGTCCACACCATGCCTAGCTGAAGTCAGGAGCAAAGCCCCAGTGGATGAAGCCGTTAGCTGTGACCCCAGTGCATGGGGCTGGCAGCAGAGCCCCTGGTGCATGGGATAGTGACAGGGAGCCTGGGGGGTGCAGTACTCCCTGCATCCTTAGTTCCCATGCCTATGGCTGGACCTGAAAGAGAACCACAGATCTGGATTCCGCAGATTGAAGTTAACATGATTGTGAACCAAATCTGAGCACCCTGCAGTTTGGGCAGGCTCAGAGTAGGGTAAAAGCTTCAAGTTCAAGGGTGCTCAGATCTGATGGGTTTGGGTCAGAGCCTTACAAAGAATTCCCAGTGTCTAAAGTGTAAATGAAGGTAACTCATATGCAAATAGGAGTAAACCTTGCAGCAACTTAAATGATAATGTGTCCTTTAAAAATATGTATGGGGGAAAGGAAGTAGTCAGAGAAGAATCTATAATTATCCTCTCCCCATCCATCTTCACAGTTGTATTAAAACAGATTGTTATAAAAGCTCCTTCACTCTCTGCAGCATCTTCTATTCAAGAGGCTCATTAATCCGGAGGCCAGCTGAATGATCTCACTGGGTATATATTCTTCAGTGCTCCAAATCTTATTGAATAATCATGAACATTCAAATTTTGCCACATCTGTGCTGGTAATTGCAAAGAGATAATTACTTTTTGCTGGAAGGAGGAAATGCACCTCTGTGAATGAGTGAGTACAAGGAAAGGGAAATTGACCATCCTCAAATAATGTCATTAAATCCCATGCTTCAGGTTAATAATCAGTTGCCACAGGCATCGGCAGGGAAATTTTACTCCTATAAACTCTGCAGAGCTGGTAAGGTGAGTTAAAAGCTTTTTTACTCTTACTTCTGAAATGTAAAAAATTGACTTCTGGATACTGGTCTTAATCCAACCAGCAACCAGATTTGCTCTGGCAAATCTTATTTTGTTTTCTTAGCAGGAAAATTGTCATATCCTACAAAAGACAAAGTCATAGTAACATGCTAGTTATTGCTTTATTGCCTACAAATTCATTATTCTGCTATTTTTCCTCTTGCCAGTTGAAATGTCCATTTCAGCTTAATATGATTTTGGGAAAAACATAAAATGGAAACAGAGATGAGTGACTTGGCTTACTCATTAAATACACCACTCTGGTGGAGGGATATGGAATTATAATGTGTTATGTTTGGTATAAAATGCTGTATCTGAACATTTTTAAAATTGCACTGGGCTGACACTTCATATAATAGTTTGAACTTTTCAGCCTTCATGGCTTATTTTTAAGCAGTAAAAAGAAAAGGCCTTCTTAATCTCTTACATCATTAGATCTTTCTGAGCGCAACACAATTTGGACATTTTTTTCCATTTATGTTAGAAGTTTGGCAACATCTTAAATAGATTTCGTTTGAAAACAAAAATACATGTTGTAGGAGACTGTATAGTAAGGACTGGTCTATTTTATTTGACAAATATTGGAAACAGCCTATTTAATCACTGGCATCAGCTTCTAAGTAGTTTCAGCTGGGCTTTTTTTCCACGAGGTGGCTTTCCTAAGCATCAGTACAGCTTAGCATTCTACATAGAACATAGCCAGAGGTTAGTAACGTACAGCTTGGGACTAGCACACGCTTTCTCACACCAGAAAAGGATGGCATAGCTAGCTGCCCTTTGCCTCTACACCAACACTCTAAACTCACTTGGATGGGCCCCCAGGCCTACCCATATGAATCTGTTTATAGGATTGGGGTCCTAGCCTGAAAAAATAAAAGGGGATATATGGTGCTACTAAAGCCATGCCTCCCCTGAATGGCAACCCATTTGTACTTGCACTTCATCGTCCCATGAGGCTACTTCGCTAGAATTGACAGGGCCTGGTGTCTATATCCACCCGTGTTGGCTTGTTTGTATGTATTGGACAAGAAGATGTCTTCTGGAGGACATGGTTAATATTTATATTCGGTTTCTGAGGTTTGTCTGGATTTGTTTTGCCTTGTTTGTTTTATTGTATTTTTCTCATTTTCAGACATTTCTAAATTTCTAAATAATTTTAAGCAGGCCTGGCCACGAACAAGTGATGTTTAAGAAGGAACTTAAAACAGATCAAAAGTGGATTCAGGGAGGAGCAAGCTAGCAGAGTCAAAGGCAGACAATAGAGAAGAGTTAGGAAAAACAGAATGCAATAGGATTTTGTAAAGGAGAAACGACAGTCAATGAGTGGAAGCAGCCTGTCAACTTACAAAAGCTGGTGGAAAACGGGACCAAAATAGAACTGAAACAAATAGGGCAGGGGCGTCAGAAGGACTGGGGATGGTGTTACAATTGATTGGAAGGAGCTGTGGACTAGACATATGAAAGCCAAGGAAATGTTTTATTGATACTTGCAGTATGCTGTAATTGCAAGGGCCATGGCAGACTGTCAGAGAGTGTTTTGTACACAATTCACCCCATTTTTCATGTTTCACTTTCCAGTGTACCCCTAACCAGACTGTTAAATTCAAAACATCAATGATCTGTTTTGCATTTTGTGTAGATTACACACTTGTAGCAACACATACTTCATGTGTTCAAACTGCCAAGTATCCTTAGGGACCTTAAAACAAACAATCCCTTTGAGCTCTTTAATAGGTTCATACAAGGTCACGTGTCATTGATTTAAAATCTGTTTGGAGCATTTGATTAAAGAAAACCTCACTCTGTAATTTAACAATGAATTAATTTTCACTCCTAAAACTTCAGAAGGGTTTTTAAGAATGTTTGCAGTTTGATGAGTACAGCTATTGATAGGCTTGGCTGCACCCAGTTTCTTGTAAAAGGAATTTTGTATCTTGTCTCTTGTTGGCCATTTCCTCTTTGTCCTAATTGAGATAGGCATATACAGCCATTGTGCTGTCTAGTGTGAAACTGCTCCTGCCCTTAACTCTTGCCCAGGGAGATAGTAGCTTGGAAAAATATTTCAGTGATTTGCAAGAAATTTTGTTTTGCTAAAACCCATGTGCATCTGTACAGTCTATAAAAGTGACTGTCTTTGCATAACCTCGTTGTCAGTCCATATTACAACACATTCAGAAAGCCAGTAGGCTAGAAAATGATAGTTTTAATAGGACATATCCAGCTAAAAGGATAACAGAGCCCTACAAATAGATGTGTATCTCTGTGTATGCATATATAGAGTATATACATATATACATTATGCTAGATATAATGTGTGTCTACATATATCTTCATATAAAGATGTTCTTACATGTATGTATGTGTGTGTATGAAATTTGCAATTTAAAGTCCCTACTCCTCCAAACACACTTTCAATAACCTTTGTCCTCACCACTGTATTTAACTTTGCTTTACTATGGACTGGATACAACGGATCAAAAGCATATTAGGGAGCTTTCACGGTGTATCAGCAGTATCCGCATGGACACTTAGTGCATGGCATGCAGGCATGAGGTAAATTCACAGCCTAGCTTGCCACTGAACCAAGTGTTCACATAGACAAGCCCTAAGGCTTATCCACAAACACATCCCCTCTCCCTCTTATGCACACAACCTGATAATAAATAAGAATAAATCCTTTTGGTAGGAAAAAAATTAGAGCTGACATTTCAGTGTATTATATATGATACTATTGAACTTTATGACTAAGAATGTTTTCTTGTTAACATAGCTAGAAATCTCAGAATTTACACCAGAGTGGGATCAATCTGAAGAAGGGCCAATGAATCTATGTCTAGCAACTGATTATAAGCACAAATTAGCCACCACTGTGGCATTTTTCCATTTCTGTAATACATTTTCCCTTAATCAAGTACAAATGCCCCTGTTTTCAGGTAATTAAAATATTTTCTTATTAATATGATGATCAGTATCCTTAAGGAAAGTAAAAGGTTAATTAAACTTATTTGAACTTCTCCTTGCACCTGAAAGAGTCACTATAAGCGTATCTAAATAAAACCAGGTCATACCTCATTATAATCACTTCAGCGCTGACTTCAAGCAGTGCAAATGAGCAGATATAAATATGCAAAGTACTATTATTCATGTTCTTACTACCTGTAAACACTATACCAATTAAGAGTGAGATGCTACAGGGAACAATTTAGGTAAAACGAGCTTTTATGTGACACACCACATAAAATACATATTTTTTTGAATTCATTCTCCCAGATTATTTGTACTGCTTAGTATTGTGACATACTTTTCATGTATTTGAGAAAACCTTAGTCATGGGACTCATCAGTGATAATTAACTGTCAGCAAAATGTAAACCTCCTGGGTTCAGTCAAGAAGCATGAAAACTCACACAGGGTTTTTGTTCTGGGAGGAGAGGAGAACAGGGTTGTGTTTGTTTTTTTTTGTCCTGGATGGATGACAATAGGAATCTGGTTATGTCATTTTATAAGAAAGCAGAACATTTGGGAAGTTGAAACACAGATCATTTTTTTGAGGCAAGAAGCCATCTTTTCAGGGCATTCAATTGCAGAATTTCTCTAAAAAAATAATAAAACCAAGCAATGAGGCCTTGATCTTACAAACATGTTCACCTACTAAGTTTAAAGCTTCCTCATGGAAGCATGAGGCCCAACTGCTGTGGTCTGAAGTATCAGGGAGCCTGACATAGTGATTTTCAATTTCAAATGCTGCAGTATAATTCAGGATTGGCAGGCCAGCTAGCTGAAGCCCTCTTGCAGTGTAGCTGAGGGTGATTTATATGCTGAAGGCTGTGTGCAAGCAGACCAGCAGTGGTTGCTCTCACAGCAAAGTAGTGTAAAAGTCACTCTAGATTGGAGACCTGAGGAGGGGGGATAGTTGTCCAATGGTCCAGATTGTACTCTGGGTAATGTCACAGCAGCTGACATTTACAGATGACAAAACTGGAGGCTGTTATAGTTGAAGATCTTTGGCTGTTCCTATTACACCTGGGCCATTTTAGAGGTTCTTGCCTTGGTAGCTTTTGCCCAAGAAGTTTTAGGAGATTATCTGTGCATGAAGGTCTTGAGGATTTTCACTCCTGGGGTTGCCAGGTGTCCGGTTTTCACCCAGACAGGCCAGTAATTGTGGCTCCTATCTGGTAAAACTCCCCAGAAAATGTCCAGTATTTCCTGTTTTTCTCCTGGAGGGCCGGTGGGGACATTTTTTCCTTGCCTCATCTGGCAGGGTGAGCAGGGAGCGCAGGAATTTAAAGGTGCAGCAACTTTTTTTTGTTGTTGTTCAACCAATTTTTTTCCCCCACCATGCTCGGGAAAGTATCTAACAACCCTATTCACTCCTCCCCACTTGATTTTCCCTGCTTTTATTGCTCACTGGTTGAAAACCCAGGATGACCTATAAAGACTAGGTTGTATTCCTTGTGGAGCCTGACATTGCATCTCTTTGAGTACACAGTTTTTGGGTCATAAATGGAAGACATTCCCTTCCTCCAAGGTTGATTGTGGCATCTCTGCAGTGTTTCCCACCTGTGCTGGCTTCTGAAATAAGACATCCTGGACTCAGGGTATGTCTACGCTATGCAGCTTCTCACAACACAGCTGTATCGACACCACTTTGTCGCTAAAAGCCAGTGTGTGTGAATGCTCTTTGTCAGCAGTTTTGCAGACAAAACACTTCCACCCCCTACAAGGGAGAAATGGCATTCACACTTTCACTTGCCATGGCAAAACCTTATTGTTTGGGGAGCAGGGTTTAAACACCTGTGAAATGTTTTGTCAATCAAGTGCAAGTGTAGACCTATCTTCAGACTCCCTATCTTTTTTATGGAAGTACTGAATTCGACCAAGGGCCAGCTCAGCCCAAGGTATTTACTCCCTGGCTGGAGCTTGGCACACAATTTCCCACAATTATTTTTTAAAGGAAAATGCCTACAATTTTGCTCAGTCGAGACATCTGCAAGTTCAAACAGGTAAAAAGCAATTCACACCATAAAGTATTAAATGTATTTGAAAATAAAGTTGTAATTACCTCTGACATTTCTTAGCCTGGATGAAGGTGCCCCTTATGCTTAAAAGGTGACGTCATTGGTATTATGGGGACCTTATGTACAGGACTGCACACTTGCTTCTAACCTACTTTACTAACTTAGCAATCAGGAAATTGTTCATGTTGTGTGTATATATATATATTACCTAATCAAAATATTTATTTTGTTGAGTTCTCAGGATCAGGAACTTTGATACTTCCTTCTACACTGTCCATCATAAATATGAAGTCATTTCATCGATAAGACAACCAGACCCATCAACAGGACACAGCACAGGGGAATGGAAATAGAGTGCTATTTTCCTGTGTGAAAACATCAGTCTCTTCACTTTTCAGTGGATGTTAGTGTTGATTCAGCTATCAGGTTACTTCTTTATGTCTATACAAAGCTGCAGCTCATGAGTTTTCATAGCAGCTCCAGGGCTTTGTGTGAATCAGCATGGCACCAATGCCCAACTTCCATAATCTTCCAACTCTCAGGAGCCAGCGTTCATACTATGTAAGCTGGAGAAAATGCTGACACTAAGGACCCGAGTCTGCAAACTCAATTCACACAAAAGTCCTTTGACACTGACTGAATACGATCTTAAGGACACTGCGTCTACACAGCTTAACTCGAAATAAGCTTTGCAAACTGAGTTACGTCAATTGCATAGCTTATTTTGAAATTGAAATTGGGAGCGTCTACACAGCACTTATTTTGAAATACAGCACCCTTCCTCCAGCTTCCCTTATTCAATGAGGATGACAGGAGTCAGAGTAAGAAGTCCTCTAGCGTGACAGTATTTCGACATTATTTCAAAATAACTGTCTACTATGTAGACGCGGACTGAGTTATTTTGAAATAATGTTGCTGTGTAGACGTAGCCCAAGGGACCAAAGCTAAGTCTAAAATCAAACAATTACAAATGCTTACACATCTATACACATCTTACACATCTATAAAACACTATGCTCACTCTGCTGGCTCAGCAGAATTCAGAGAGTATGGGGAGTTTTCCTATTGCTCTGTGGATATCAATACAGTGATGCTGGTTCATCAGCAAAAGATAAATCATCATGTATAATTCAAGAAAGAATTTCACAATGAAAAATCCAAAATAACATTTGCCAGAGTAATTGGGAAAAACAAATGGAACATAAAGTTTTGTCAAGCCTACATGGAATACTGCAGATGATAGAGTAAAAGAAGTATATTAGCAAAATGCAACCTGTGATCCTCAAAGGACCTGCACCACAGAGTGAATTATGGAGAGAATTACAACGTGTAATGCTTTTGAGAAAGCAAAATGGTGGCTAGACTTCACTCTTGCATGGTTAAGAGTCAAGAGTAATACTAAGTTTACATTTCAATAGTGACCAACATTACTGGCATAGGAAATATATTAATATTGCACACACACACGAGGTGGTTACTGCTATCTGAAACCACAGTATTAAATTAATTCATTTGTAAAGAAGACACACTATCACACACACACATTCATGTAGATCATGAGAAATGAAATGATGACATGTTTTTTTCTCTTACCATAAAATACAATCCATCCAGCCAAGAAAGACTGTGCAATTTAATACAGATAATGACGAACATTTGGCACAGTTTAGTTAACAATCATAGCTATTCAAGAAAGACTTTGTGGAAAGAAATCAATAAAGTATATCCAGGAACAACTGTCTTGTACATATAGCCCAGCACTATATACTTGTCTGATTCCTACCCAGACTTCAGCCAGGCTATGCTTGATTAACACTCCTAAGGATGGAAAGCAGAATTAGGCTTTCTGCCCTTAAAAATATTTATCCAAATGAAGTTTATTTCCTAGGCTTTCAGTGCACTGTATCTTAATGGTGAGTTTATAGGGCTGTTCTCAAAATTCAAAACAGCAAAATACGTATGTTAAGAAATTTTTTGTTAAAAACCTAACACTTGGCCAAATTTAATGCTGAGGTAAGCCAGTACAATACTCAGTGAAGTCTGTCCATTTACATTAATTTCTGAACCATTAGAGATCATTTTCTTTCCCACTTAAAGTTGTATTTTAAATATCTCAGTAATATTCTAGAATACATGGACGATGTGAAATATGTGAGTCCTGCACATCCAACATTTTTTTCCTTCTCTGTATATTTCATATTATTCAGGATCTTCCTATGGATCTGTGAGATTACATAATGCTCAGATGCATTACCTGATTGTAGGTTTTATTATCAAAAGCATAGCAGGTTGTTGCATATATCTTGATATGGCAAATCAATTTACCTGATGGTAAATTTGACCTGTACAATGGGGCCTTGTACAACATTATGCTAAAAAGAATCAGCTGTACATATGAAAGTTTTCCATGAGCTGGAGAAAAAGTGTGTTAAAGTAACAGAGGCTGAGTGACTTTCTAGTGTCAATTAAGGATGTGTGGCATAATTGATTGATTACATAGGGGGTTTTGCCTGCTTATAATGCAGGGCGAGAGAGAGATGCTTTGTCTTCAGTCTGCCATGCACAAACAACTTAATTGATCTCTACTCAAAGACCTGAAATAGAATGCTGTGACTTTCAAGAGGCACTAAGATCAGCACCCACATTGTTCTAGGTAAGAGATCTTACCCGTCTCCAGCTGTATTAGGGAGTTGATAACCACTCCCTATTCAGTCATACTAGAAAAAAAGCGAAGGAAGAATTATTCATGGTAGTCAGAGGATTCGAGGTAAATAGTATTGGCCTCTAGAAGCCTCAAAAGGAAAAAAATTCTTGATATTTGGAATATTTTCTAACAGGGTATCCATTTGATAATGGAATAGTCCACCTGGAGTGGCTGCAAGGGGAGAAGGGAAAAGATGTCCTTGGAAAATTCATACACGTGGACAACTGAGAAACACTCTCCCGCTGCCAATCATATGCAACTCTCCCTATGGGAATTTGCTCAGCCCAAGTTCAGGACATGGGGATTCCTGCAGTTGTAGGTATACTAGCTGTACTACAGCATGGGAGCCCATGGCTGAGAAAACATTTTCCTTTCCTTCTCCAGCCTCTCTCCTTTAAGAGAACAAGTTTTACATGCTCAAAAGTGTTTATGCGCAGCAATGTTTTACACAGAGAGATGTGCCAGATTCAAAATATCCACTGCTTGCAGGCACTGTCAGTCACGTCAGGCTGCATTATATAACACTGCGTAACAATGTAACCAGACAAGAAAGATCATCGTAATGATGGGTCAGCTACAAAATCCTAAAGCAAAAATCTGTTTAGATGTTTGAAACTAGTATTGGTAAAATCTCCTTGGGTTTTAATTTCTTAGGCATTTCAACTCAGAAAAAACCCAGAATTGAATAGTTATATAGTTTTTTTCTGCTAAATAGGGTAGCAAAGATGCCTGTTACTAGGAATAGTTTGCATTTTCAAGAATGATGAAATCCAGGGAGATGGTTTTGAGGATGGTACATCTCTCATTGAATTCATATTATGCATGAGGAAAACATTCATACCCACATTAGAGTATGTCTACGCTGCATTCCTCTTTCGAGAGAGGAATGCAAATGCAGCTGAGCAAAATTGCAAATGAAGCGCGGATTTGAATTTCCCATGCTTCATTTGCATAATGGCGTCCAGGCACTTTTTCAAAATACCCTATTTCAAAAGAAAAAACGCAGTTTAGATGGGGTTATTTTGAGAAAAACCCCTTCTTTCCAAATAACCCTTACTCCTTAAAAAATGAGGTTTAAGGTTTATTTTGAAAGAAGGGTTTTTTCTTGAAATAACCCCATCTAGACCATTTTTTTTCTTTCAAAATAGAGTATTTCGAAAAATTGCCCGGATGCCATTATGCAAATGAAGTGCAGGAAATTCAAATAGACACTTCATTTGCAATTTTTCTTGGCTGCATTTGCATTCCTCTCTTGAAAAAAGAATGCAGTATAAACATACTCTTAGAGCCCTAAATATTATCTCCAGTGTTGCACAACAGTTGCAAGAATTGGAGTCTTCTTTTTATTTAGTGTCATGATGAAAAGATCTAGAGATCATGCCTGAATTACCAAGGTTCAGTCCTGCCATGATTGCAGCACAGATTTTCATTGTAAAGGGGTCTGCATTTGCTTATATTTGCATTTCTATAACAAACATTCCTTCTAAATCAAGATATAATCAGCAGACTGAATTAATTTGCAATAGGAGTAATCTACAGTTAGTAGCTAGATAAGCACAGAAGTGCCACAAGACAGTAGTAAAGCGTAATTTCTCAGCCCATAGTTTAACAAAAGGCTCTCTGTGATAGGGTGTTTCCCCCACGCAAGAGTAAAAAGGATTAACCACAGCAGGGAGCAGTTGAGGTGAGTCTTCCAAGTCACCTAAAGAGGCTACAAGAAGCAGCCAATCCAGTGCCAGCAGGCTCAGATAAGAGGAGCAGCAGGGCAGAGCCAAGGTCAGTTGCTGCTGGGAGCTCAAGGAGTGAGGATTGTGTCTACAATGCTGAGAGAACTGCAGCACCTTGGACAGAGCAACTGCCACCAGGGGCCAAGAGAGAGCATCTGGCTGGCTTCTAAGACTGAATCTAGGGCAGAGCTGGGCAGTAATTTTTTATGAGAGGGGGGCACTCCAAGCTTTTTGCAAATAGTCAAGAGCCACACTATTCTATGGAGGAGGTGTGTTATCTGGGACAGAGTTTGGGTATAGCAGGGATCTCGGGATAGGCGACTGGGGTTCATGAGAGGCTATGGGGTCTGAGAGGGAGTTTGGGTGAAGAAGTAGCTTGTGAGCTGGGGCAGAGGTTTGGGGTGCAAAATCCCGGAGAGGGCATGAGTGTAGGAGAAGATTCTGGTCTGACACCACCCTGGTACTCCACCCCCTTCCACACTCCAATTCCCTACCCTAGGTCACCTCCCCCTCCTACCCTTTGCAACCTCCCTCCCTCCACCCTGGGTCACAACTTCCTCCCAATCCCTGCACCCACTCTTACACTCCTCCATGTTGGATATTCACCCTAAAGGAGAACAAGGAAAATATTAGGATATTAGGGGAAACTATTTCCCTAGGAGGGTGGTAAAGTACTGGAATGAGTTACCTAGGGAGGTGGTGAAATCTCCATCCCTAGAGGTTTTTAGGTCTCGGCTTGACAAAGCCCTGGCTGGGTTGATTTAGTTGGGATTGATCCTGCTTTGGGCAGAGGGCTGGACCTGATGATCTCCTGAGGTCTCTTCCAGCTCTATGATTCTAAGTGGTGTTTCCAGAGCTGAAGAACTGCATGTATCCTGATGAAGGGGTGCCGAATTAACTCCCATTGAAGTGCCATGCAAACTCTACAGGTGGAAACATACAAAGGGAAATGCTTATTTCTTTCATTTTCCAGTGACATCCATACCCTTACAAGTGCCATCCACTCTGGGGGCTGCAGAATCCCCTTGCCACACGGGAGGTGGCAGAACCCTCCTCTCTGATGGATTTTCCAGAGTTAACCTAGGTAGGGAACAGTTGAGCAGAGTCCTCCAAGTAGCCTAGAGAAGTTGAAAGGAGGAGCACCATTCAGTCGTTTTGCAGCCCTGTCTCAGACTAGTAGGCCTGTTAATCAGTATGGGTATGTCTACACTACCCCACTAGTTCGAACTAGCGGGGTAATGTAGGCATACCGCACTTGCAAATGAAGCCCGGGATTTGAATTTCCCGGGCTTCATTTGCATAAGCGGGGAGCCGCCATTTTTAAAACCGCGCTGATTCGAACCCCGTGCAGCGCAGCTACACGGGGCACGAACTAGGTAGTTCGAACTAGGCTTCCTAGTTTGAACTACCATTACTCCTCGTGAAATGAGGAGTAACGGTAGTTCGTGCCCCGTGTAGCCGCACTGCACGGGGTTCGAACCAGCGGGGTTTTAAAAATGGCGGCTCCCCGCTTATGCAAATGAAGCCCGGGAAATTCAAATCCCAGGCTTCATTTGCAAGTGCGGTATGCCTACATTACCCTCCTAGTTCGAACTAGGAGGGTAGTGTAGACATACCCTATCTGAGCAAACGACAAGATGCGTTGTAGCACCTTGGAGACTAACATATTTCTTTGGGCATGACTTTTCATCTGACAAAGTGGTTATGCTTATGCAAAGCTTATGCCCAAATAAATATGTTAGTCTTCAGTGTGCCACAGGACTCTGCAATCTTTTGAAGAAAGAGGGTTGAACAAAGGCGGGGACTGGAATTTAAGACAGATGCCTCAGTGAATTTCCAAAGATGTGCCCATTGCTTTCTAGAGCCCCTTCTGGAGCTTAGCAGCAGAAGTGGCTAATGGAACCACATATGAAATTCAACAAGAACGCTTTGTTAGGTTTTGGGAGTTAAAAACAATCAACAGCAAAAAGTAGGGGAGAAGGAAGAAGACTCAGATGAATCAACTCACTATGAGCACAGGCAAAGAGAGTGAACAGCTCCTGTACTAGGATGTTAAGGGTTGATGAAAGGTTAAGAATACTGGAGGAGAGAAGTGTTATAAGATACATTTAAAGCAAGTCCAAATGCTCTTTCAAGATCAGAGGCTTCGGGAGAGTGGGGAAAGTACTTTAAAGTGCTAATTGTCTTTTTTGTGTTGGGATTTTACAGGCCATGAGCACCTGCCAGGCCCTGAGGGTTTCATATATTGATGTACAGTACGTGCATACACCACTCCTGTCATGAAGACTGATGCTAGAGAGTGACTGGTCGCTGTAACTCAGTTTCCTTTTTGCCCAAAGATGGCTTGGGGAAGAGTAATGCATGTGACATACAAACGGGGCTACTGAAGGAACTTGGTTATTTCACCCATCAAATTGAAATGGACATGACCGTGGTATATAAACAGCTTCAGAAAAAAGGAGGATTTTTTGCTGGTAAAACATTCTAATGTAGATAGGGCTTGACCCTAATTACCACTGAATCTCCTCTCAGTTGGTCCGATGGGTGTTAATGTGTTGAGACGGATATTAGTAAACTTAGGATGAAATAGATGAAAATTACATTTGCCCCCACTTTAAGGCCCCTTCACACTGCCAGTGTGGTGTAAAAGGGGTCACAGAGTAAATAAGACTCAAGTCCTAACCCTGCACAATGTATCTTAGGTGTATTATGGGTCAAACATCTAAAATCCAGGACTCTCTGGTGTGGCAACAGCTCTGGTACGGCAGGACCATGAATATTGTTGGACCAGGAAGCCCCGGTTGGCCAGGTTCAAAATCATAGCCCGAGCTGGGCTGGCAGTGGGGAGCTCAGCCCCAGCGGGGCCAGTACTATGAAGAACAATGCCCTGGCTAGGACTGGTGGCAAGGTGTGCAGCCCCAGCCAGAACTGCAGGTAGTGGGGCCACCGGCCAGGATTCAGCTGGGCATGCAGCCCAGGCCAGCGCTGGGAGCAGGAGACAGCCGGGTCAGCCCCTGTCCAGGGTGGGCTCAGTGCAGGACTGGAGGCAGCGGCAGGCAACAAGGAGCACAGCCCCACCTGGAAGCAGAGCCGACAGCCAGGTAGGGAGCCTTGATCTCCTCTCATCCGGCAAACTCCATTGTCTGGGACCACTGAGATCCTGAGGGTGCTGGGAAAGGGAGGTCCAACCTGAATGATTCATCTTTACATTGTTTCTCTTCCACACTGCAATGGAGTCACTCCTGATTTTTACACTGATATAAGTGAGAGAGGAATCAGGCCCACTGCATATAAACCTGGGTATGTCTACACTACCCTCCTAGTTCGAACTAGGAGGGTAATATAGGCATACCGCACTTGCAAATGAAGCCCGGGATTTGAATTTCCCGGGCTTCATTTGCATAAACGGGGTACGAGGTGTACCGGTAGTTTGGAATAGGAATCCTAGTCCGAACTACCTAGTTCGAGCCCCGTGTAGCCGCGCTGCACAGGGTTCGAAGCAGCGGGGATTTAAAAATGGCGGCTCCCCGCTTATGCAAATGAAGCCCGGGAAATTCAAATCCCGGGCTTCATTTGCAAGTGCGGTATGCCTACATTACCCTGCTAATTCGAACTAGCAGGGTAGTGTAGACATACCCCCTGAGCCATTCTATCACGTAAACCATAGGGTTTGTTTTGTAGAGGCAGAGGTCGCACATGTTAGTTTTTGGACTTTTTCCTTTTTTCTACCTAAGTCTAGCGAGGGTGCATACCTGACAATGGCCGTCTTCCCTTTCTTTGAATTGATACAAGATTACATCTAGTCTGAGCAAAAATCACATGGTCCTACAGTGATCCAGAATCTGATTTTGGTAAGGCTGGCAGGAATTTTGATTCCAGTGCATGTCCTGGCTACAATGTGGTGTCTGACCCTAAATGAGAGGCCTAAGGATATGTCTACACTACCCTCCTAATCGAACTAGGAGGGTAATGTAGGCATACCGCACTTGCAAATGAAGCCCGGGATTTGAATTTCCCGGGCTTCATTTGCATGAAGCCGGCCGGCGCCATTTTTAAATGCCGGCAGTTCGAACCCCGTGCCGTGCGGCTACACGTGGCACGGAGTAGCTAGTTCGGATTAGGCTTCCTAATCCGAACTAGCTGTACTTCTCCGGGAAATTCAAATCCCGGGCTTCATTTGCAAGTGCGGTATGCCTACATTACCCTCCTAGTTCGAACTAGGAGGGTAGTGTAGACATACCCTAAGAGAGTTTAGTGAGACCTGACTTCATTTTGGCATTGAGGGATCAGAGGCTTATGAATTTATGCACAATTTCACTTTTCTTTTTATGACCCCCAATATACAAATTAGCCTTGAGTAAGATGTCAGATTGTTTGTTTGTCATGTTCCTCATCCCTTATCATCATAAAATTGCTTGTTGGTTGTTTTTCCAACCTGTAGGCACACCTCACCCTGCTATGTGGGGAGCTGTACCTTTAAGAGGTTCTGGCAAGAGCTAGTTGGAAGTCATCGTTATCTTATGCAGAGGTCCATGGTCCACAATAATGGTCAGTTAGAACTCAGACCTCTGCCAGATTCCTGGGCTTGGTGGGATCGCTGCAGACCACAGGACTTCTCTCACATCCTCTGAAGAGCTTGGACAGGTTCTTGCCACCTTTACAGCTTCTCCGGCTCTTCCTGGCCTGAGAGGAAGTCAAAGTGAGTGTGGCATGATCAGCCACTGAGCTGTCTGTCTAATCTCTCTGGTCCGTCTGTCTTCAGCATTGTCCACATTGCAAATTTATCCAATGAGATTTTGGTTTCTGCTAGACAGTAAGAAGTGGCCGCCCACTGATGATGTTCAGCCCTGCCTTTGGGGGAACCCTCTCTGACTGTTGACCTTCCCCATGTTCTGAGGAAGAACAGCCAGTCGGAGTGGTTGTCCCCTCCCTCAGAAGCCAGAGGAGATCTTAGGTAAAGAAGGGGGAGAGGAAACAGCTTGATACCATTTCCACAAGAGGTGACGGCAGGGGAGGGAGCAGAAAGAATACCCCACTTCAAGGTGGCTCTACTCCCTCTTTAATGTCTTGGCTTCTTGCTGCTCCCCCATCTTCTCTCTCCATTGTCACAACACTAGCCTGTAAAGGGAGCTTCAGTTAATAGCCCCTGCCCAGGAGATACCCTCTGTCCAGGTTAGGGATGCGAGAGAAGTCCCCTGGGGCTGCAGAAGGAGCAGAAGTGTTTGGTGTGGGCAAGGGACAGCTTTGGGGTTCCAAGAGGAGAACTGAACTGGTGGAAGGGTGAGTGTGTAATTCCTTGATGGGCTGTGGCACTGTCATTGGAACTTAGTCAGGTATTGCAGTAAGAGCCAAAATCGGCTTGCTGTGTAAATTCAAGAGAGTTGTCAGCACAGTGACTGTTATGTAGCCATTGCAGTTTGGCAGGGAAATTAATGAGAAAACAAACAGAGAAAAAAATCATGAGCCAATTTAAAAACCAATCAATCCCTCAGCTTCATGATTTGGGGTCTCTGAATCATGATTATTGAGCATTTGGGATTGGCGACTTGTGTATGGTACCGTATGCCAGAAATAATATTTATAGCTGTGTAATAGTCTGAGCCCAATTCATCCATGGGGGCAGGAACTTTCATTTGCAGCCCCTGCTTCCAGGATCAGCTGCATGACACTGAGAGGTTCCTCCCAGAAGAGGGCAAGTGGCATGGCTGTTGATGCCTTTTGCCAGGGGTTTTACAAGAGGAGAACAGCTGTAAAATCTACGCAGGGCCAGGCACAACCAAGAAGTTTGTGGGGCTCAAGGCAGTGCACCGTGGTTGGCTGTGCCATGGCACTAGAAGGCTCCCAGCCAGCACAGCAAGCAAGTGGCCAGGCACTGGGCAGTGCGGGACCCTGAAGGCATGGGGCCCAAGGCAAGTACATTGCGCACCTAAGGCTGGGTCTGAGCAGGGCTGCACAAGCGGTTTGCCTTGAGAGGCTGCTTGGTAGTGGTACACTGCAGCCAGCCTCACCTCTTTCTCTTTCCTCTGCCCATCCAACAACTGGTGCTAAGCAATGCATGCACATATGTCATCAGTCTGGCCACATTGTTGTCTCATGTCTTGCCCCAACACATTGGGAAAAGAGCCAAAGAGATTTGGAAAGGGAAGATGGAACATTTAAAAAAAATAATCCTGTGCCAAAATCCTTTGGGGGACTCAACGCTGGTGGCAGAAAACACCATAAATGGTAAAGTCCTTAATAATGAATGTTAAGTCAATTGGCAGCAGGCGCTGGGCATGCTGATCTCTAACAGCATGCTTAATTTTGCCGTCACTATCCTTGCTGAAGCGTACATAGGTATATTAATGTAAAACTTCTGGGTGTTGCTGATGGTTTTCAGTGCAATCCCACTCTCATCAAGATTCATATCATAATTCCTATTGAGTCCAATTGTGCAGTGTAAGACTCTGGGGTAGCTGCTCTTGTTTGTTAACTTTCCATTGGGATCAATTCAGTTTTGGAATGTGTCTGGCTGGATAGCTCTAGCAAGCTCTGTGGCATGTAAATGGTCATGTTTGTGATGCACTAGTCTCCAATGTAGGCATTAGGTTGGGGGTCTTTATTTGTGTTACTATACAATGGAATAAGTCACCGGCAAATCCTATGTCCCGCTGTACAAAGCTGGTTTTGCTGAAATGTCAGTAAACTTTCAATTAAATATCTCCATGCATGGAAGTGAAAAGTTTAATCTTTCAGCCAACAGCTTTCTTCAGACACGTGTAGTACTAAGCCATACCATACATTCATGGCTCCAAGCCCCCACATTAGCAGTTACAGCGTGCAACCCATATGTAAATAGAACCAAATCAAGCAAGTTACTTAAGTACATGTCTGATTTAAGACCAATGAGAGTACCCACTTTCTTAAAGTTATGCGTGTGCTAAAGCCCTCTGCCGGATCAAGGCCACAAAGAATAAGTTGTAGTACAATAATTGTCTTCGGACAAAGATAGTAAATAAATAGAAAACCCAACCCTCTGACACCGTGGCCAGTGAAAGCAGCCCCATTCTAAGAGTCTGATCCTATAAAGTACTGTGCACCTCTTGAAATGTGAGCATCCTCAGTGCCTATTGGCTTAAAAGGGAGCTGATGCTCTCAGCACCATCTAAAAGCTACTTGGCATCTTGAGGGCTTCACTCCTCTCTAGGCACTTAAGCTTCTATTTTCAATCACTTGCAACTCCCTCAAAAAATCCTCCTTTGGGAATAAATTCCCCCGACTTCTGTTGAGCTGAGAAGCAAATCTTTGTGGTGTAATTCAGATCTATTTAATTGCCTTTAATTTCATTGAAATATAGGGGGAGGGGATCTTTCCCTTCTCCAACTCTTGAGATGGGAGTGTCTGTACACAATTTTTGAATTAGCCCAACCCCCATGAAAAAGCAAATACTGCCAGAGACAGTTTATTTCATTTTTCCCTTTGAACGTCCTGAGATGGGCAATATTCTATCCTGGAGTAAGTTCGTTATCTTCTGAGCCATTGGGCTAGAAAACTGGGATTTTATATCTTCAAAAACGAGCAATTCTCAGGTTTTCACTGAATGACAGCACTGACTTTTAAACGTACACATCTAACTATGATATTCCAAAGGCAGATATTGGAGTGTTTACAAAAACCATGTCTGATCCAAAAGCCATTGAAATTAATGGAAAGATTCACCTTGACTTCATGTTAGAGCAGACCCTTTTACCTGTACTAAAGTGCACTTAAACATACACAGATCTTTAGGTATTTAGGTCAGAAGAAAATAAGATCCTTTAGCTCCACAAACACAGACTTTTAATTAGCAGCCAAAGCACTTTAGTTTAGCCAGTCAGTGGAACAGATAAGCAGTCGACAGTGTCTGACATTCCATATTGTAGATGGCAGTTTTACATATGCATTTATATGGAACCGGTGGCCAGTATGTTGCAGTGTGTTAACTTGATTATGGATTTATCTCCAGACTGAGCAGTGCTACTGCTTCAGATTTTGATCAGCCCCAGTCTTTCTTAATTCCCACTGAGCAATGTGATTTATTAGTTGAGAGTCTGGGTATCTAGCTTTAAATGGAGAAATTATTTGCCACCACTGGAAGTGAATGTTGCCATTCTCTTCTCATTGAGATGCTAGCATCAGCATTTCTGACAAACTATGCAGTGGAGGCAGATTTCGAGTACATTTTTCAGATTTACCCAGTGTTGCTCAGGTCCTTCAGGGCTGTGGGGTGGGGGAGGTGCAGGAGTGAGGACAGGAGGTTGGGGGGCAGCAGGGTGCTCAGGAGGGGAGGGCTCGGGGAAGGCTCAGGGTGGGAAAAGGGGGGGCTCAAGCTACAGGGTAGGAGCTGCTGGTGGCTTACTTACAAAAATGCATCATTGTTATTATTCATTTCCCCATTGTGGACTGTTAAAGTGTGCACTGTGATATTTAAATAGATAAGAAAAAAAAGTCCCTACCTAAAGGAACGTTTAATAAAATTCAAATAAATGCAACAAAAGCAAGAGAGAGACACGCAGAAAAATGCAGAGGACACAAAGTCTCCTTGCTCAGAGATTACTTTGGACATAAAGTTTAGCAACTGATGGTAACTTGCTAGCTTTACAACTTCTTATTTTATAAATTAATAGTCCCTCATTATTTCTGCTAAAAATACATATTTACTATGACCACCAGGGGGACCCTTTGCACTATGTCACCTATTCACCATGTAACTGTTCTAATGATGTATTTATATCAGAGCCACAGGATACTACAGGAGGTTATATATTCCGTTTTTCCCAACCGGCTTACCTGTGAATCCTGGCCGGCAGTTACACACATAACCTGATGCTCTGTGGTAGCTGAACTCTTCTGGCAGTTCTGGAATACGTCCATACCAGGATGTCCAGGACCTCTCCACACATTCACTCTCATAGGAGCAGGGATTACTGTTACACTCATTCACATCAATCTCACAGTGGGAACCTGCATAGCCTGTGAACAGAAATCAGAAGGTGTTTAACTCAGTCTTACAAAACTTATGAGTCTCCCTGGACAAGTAAGCCACTTAAAATGTGTGTGAAGTTTCAGTTCTCCCAGGGAAAAGATTGCTTCCAAGCTTGTAGTTTCTCAACAAATGCCTAAGAGAATATTAGTCCTCAACAATATTCAGAGTGTTATTGTCAAACAATATACATGGTGTATGGGAGAGCAACAAGTAGTCAGAACCAAGATTCTGGATTTGAAAATATTGAGCACCATGAACTCTGGATAAATCTGGATACAAACTTTGTAACATGCCAAACCAGAACCTTGGATCTGAATGTCCTCTGAGGTTCAAAAGGAGCTGTTAAGATTTTTATGTGTTCATTTTTAACCATTTTCTTTCTGCTGCTGTTTTATGGTTCCAAAAATCCCCAGCAAGAGGGTCTATTTTCATGGTACTTACTAGAAGTAAGAAGTTTTGTCAAACAAAGGAGAAAGACAATTCTTATAGTATTGTTTGCCCAGCTGTGCAGACCCAAAAGAGTACAAATGTGTATGATAAGCATCCATACTTTAAGGTGATTAGTGGGATGGAAGCAAACTTTTAAGTTTTGCCCATTACTGCTCCAAGCTTTTCTTAGTTTTTATGTGCATGTTTGTTCAGTTAGTATTCTTTGCCCAAGAGGAGCCTTACTTGGAAACAGCTGGCCTTTTCCAGCCATTGCTTTTTTTCTGTTTTATTGGTTCAGTTTTTCCAAATACATCATTTACACCTTGATAATAAGCAAGTAGCAGATGTAGCTGGACTAGAAGGGAAAAAAACCTCAGATTCGAAAAGCTCTCAAGGAAGGGGAAATGGAAGAACCCTCAGCTTTCCCTCAATGCCAGTTCAATTGTACACACATTTCTAAAATGGCGAGGCATATAAAAAAGGATGGTGGTCCTGTGATTCAGGCAAAGGACTAAGAATCATCAGACATGTTCTTAACTTGACTGCAAGTTTCATAAGAGTGTAGGCAAGTTAGATAAATTAATATTTATAAAGTGATTTTAGTTCCTTTAATGGAAGGCACTATAGTATTGCAAAGACTTGTTATTCCTGAGACTCCTGCATAATTCTGAGTCTATTTAATCGATGTATTGCCAATGCAACCACCACCTTATTATCTATGCTTCCACTACATTTTAGTAAGCAAAAAAACCAATCTATCGGCATGCAGACTAACCATAATAAGTCTCTCTCAAAACTATAATGTCTCCAACCTGGCTGGGGATGCAAGAGCATTTTCTCGAACAACAGACAATGAATTGGTTCCTCAGCACGAAGAGGCACAAAACTCTGAAATGGCACCCTGTTTAGTAACCCTTGTTCTAACTTGTAAGGGTGTGCTCAGAGACCCACAGGAGGTTCGTTTCCACAATCCACTTATAGCTCCATTTATTTCCAGTTGGTGCATTTAAGAGGTGGTGCAGGAGAACCTCCATTTTCTTTTCAATCAAATCGATTTTGTGCTGGTGACAGCAGCAACAGTTCCCACCTCTCATGGACTGATAAATTAAGCATGAGACTGGGAAATAAATCCCAGGTTATAGTGCCAATTGCACTAATGACTTGACTTAGTAATGCTTTGCTCTTTTGGGGTATGTCTACACTACAGCGCTAATTTGAACTAGCGCAGCTAGACTTAAAAACTAGTTCGAATTAGTGTTTTGCTAATTCGAACTAGCGCGTCCACACAGAGTGGACCCTGAACTGGGGTAAAGGATGGCCGGAAGCAGTGCTGGCAGGGCATCAGATGAGGACTTAGAGAATGGAGCTGCTGTCTCAGGCTAGCCGAGGGCTGTGCTTAAAGGGACCCGACCCCCAACCTGGACAGACAGTTCTCAGGGGGTTTCCCGCTTGCAAACCAGTCCTGGCTTGGAGTGCCCTGAGTGCCCGCACTCGGCACATCACAGCACTCGGCCATCAGCCCGGCTGCACTTGCCGCAGGCTGCCATCTGGGGAGAGGAGTCAATCGGGGGGCTGCAGGAGAGTTTCCATCCCGAGGAGCCCGCAGAGCCACCCCAGTCTTCCCCATTGGGGGCTCGTACCCCATTCCTCCCTCACCTCCTTCCACTTACCCCTCTCTAGCCCCACCTTCCTGATGTACAAAATAAAGGACACGTGTGGTCAAAAATAGAAACTCTCTTTATTGAACAAAACTGGGTGAGACTGGGAAAAGGAGCTGGGAGAGGGGAAGAGATAGAGTGGGAGAGGGGAGGGCAACTACAACGATGAGGGGTTGGGAACAGGTCCCATATGAAGAGAGGCTAAAGAGACTGGGACTTTTCAACTTAGAAAAGAGGAGACGGAGGAGGGATATGATAGAGGTCTATAAAAGCATGAGTGGTGTGGAGAGGGTGCATACAGAAAAGTTCTTCATTAGTTCCTATAATAGAAGGACTGGAGGACACCAAAGGAAAGGAATGGGTAGCAGGCTTGAAACTAGTAAGAGAAAGTTGTTCTTCACAAAGCAAATAGTTAACCTGTGGAACTCCTTGCTGCAGGAGGCTGTGAAGGCTAGAACTAGAACAGAGTTTACAGAGAAGTGAGATAAAGTCATGGAGGTTGGGTCCATGGAGTGCTATTAGCCAGGGGGTAGGAATGGTGTCCCTGGCCTCTGTTTGTGGAAGGCTGGAGATGGATGGCACGAGACAAATGGCTTGGTCATTGTTTTCGGTCCATCCCCTCTAGGGTACCCAGTGTTGGCCGCTGTCGGCAGACAGGCTACTGGGCTAGATGGACCTTTGGTCTGACCCAGTACTGCCATTCTAATCTCAGGGCTCAGGGTCGGGGGTCTCAGTGGACCACCTTGATTTTCATGCAAACCTGCTCCTGGGTGGCCAGGCTGGCAGCTCTCCTGCCCTAGACAGCCACTTTCCTGTGCCTAGTGTGGAGGTCGTGGACGAGGTCCATGATGTCTGCACTGGACCCAGGCGGGCGCCCGCCTCTTGCAGTCCCGGGCAGGCTCCCGGGAGCCGCCAGCCTGGTCCCGGGAAGAGGCGGAGGGCTGGGGGGCATCGGGTGGCTGGCTCGAGCCGTGCCAGGTGCAGGGTCTGCTGGCTGGGTGCTGGCAGGATTGCACCTGGCATGGGCACCGTAGCCAGCCCGTGGCCCTTTAAGGGCTCCGGGGCTGGGAGGGGGGCAGTAGAGTTTCCCTGTTGTTGGCCAGAGTGGCCACCAGGGAAAGCTGGAGAGGGCTAGCCTCCCACTAGTTCGAATTAAGCGGCTACACAGCCCTTAATTCGAACTAGTTAGTTCGAACTAGGCTTAGTCCTCGTGGAATGAGGTTTATCTAGTTCGAACTAAGCGCTCCGCTAGTTCGAATTAAGTTCGAACTAACGGATCGCTAGTGTAGCGCTTATCAAAGTTAATTCGAACTAACATCTGTTAGTTCGAATTAACTTTGTAGTGTAGACATACCCTTGGAGAACACCTTTCATTCTGATCTCACATGGGCACGTCTATCCTCAGCTGGGGTAAACTGTCAGAGTCCTATTGAAACAAATGGACCTATACTGAGGTTCTCTCCCAGGAACCCTTTCCAAGGCTGGTCACATACAGCATTTTAAAATGTAGGTAGATACATGTCTTCTTCAGTCTGCACAGTAGGGAGGACATCTCTACTTTAAAGGAAAGGAGAATACTTGTAAGGGAATGCAGAGCTTACCTGGCCAACAGGAGCATATATAATTCCCAGCATTGTCCACACAGGTAGCATTATTGTGGCATGGTTCTGACTGGCATAAGGGAATTAAGATTTCACATTGCAGGCCTGTAAATCCGCTACTGGTACAGTTGCAGCTGTACCTGCAATACAAAAGGCCAACATTGAGTCCAACTAGAAGTATATCTTTGGACTGATGTACTTTTACAGTGAAAACATGTTCTACAGCATACTGTGCTGAGATAACCTATTTAAAAAGGACACTCTTTTTAAAAGTGAAAGGGCAGGCTCTGTGCCTCCTTTTGTGTTTGTACAACATGTAGCACATTGTGGGCAAAATGGAAAATAAATCAGAATAGTATTTCTTATTGTGTAAAAGCACAATGCCTTGCAAGCCTGACACACTCGTAACACTTTCAACAAGGGACAGTGTTTCCCAAGCACTGGGTCTTTTGGGGAAAGGAAGAGGACTGGGACTCAGGAGATCTGAGTTCAGTCTCTGGCTTTACCACAGACTTCCTATGCCACCTTGCAGAAGCTTTGGTGCCTCAGTTCTCTCTGTATAAAATGTAACTAATAATATTTCCTCTCTTATACCTGCCTATGTCTTATGTAAGTTGTAGGGATACTTCTGAGAATGTGGAGGGCTAGCACAATGAGGCCCTAAACTGAGGTGAGGCCTCTAGGTGATATTGAAAGAGAAATAATACTAATATA
Organism: Pelodiscus sinensis; assembly: GCF_049634645.1. Lineage (NCBI taxonomy): Eukaryota > Metazoa > Chordata > Testudines > Trionychidae > Pelodiscus > Pelodiscus sinensis. Next base: position 46,520,661 of record NC_134719.1, read on the forward strand.
TCTGCTGTCTTCCATCCTTGTGTATGAAGATGAGATATGAACATATGCAACAGTGAACTGTCTGCAGGCAACTGATAGTTGTGCTGATTTCAGAAATGGCATCTGTGTTGCATTACACACCGTGCCTTGTAATTGCACCATGATATGTCATACCTCCTGTCTTCCTGCCATGATCCAAGTAAAGACCAAGTAAGCATGCAACATATGTCCTACAGAAAGACAGGCCTCTTCAATATGGCTAAGTTATAATATGGTTGTTAGGGTGATTTGCATTTCATCTTTATTTAGTAAGAACTTAAAAAACAACAAATAGTCTGGTAGCACTTTAAAGACTAACAAAACATGTAGATGGTATCATGAGCTTTAAGACTACAAAACATGTAGATGGTATCGTGGGCTGTGCCCCCAAAAGCTCATGATACCATCTACGTGTTTTGTTAGTCTTGAAAGTGCTACCAGACTATTTGTTGTTTTTTAAGTTTTTCCTGTTACAGACTAATTCGGCTACCCCCTGAAGCTTTTTATCTAGTAAGAACAGGGAACTTGTGCATGTCTCAGAAAATAAATTAATTCAGATACTATATTAGATTTCCTTTATTTTGAAAAAAAAATCCATTCTTCATGGATGAAGAATCTGATTGAACATGACATTTCTAGCCTTGGGATAAAAAACTACACGTGTTTTGTGATGTCAGGATTTAACTCCAAAGTCTTATTCTGGAGAAGCAAGAAATGCTGTTGAACATCAGAGCATAATGCAACATTTCCACTGTAGTATGAACATTCTACAGTATTTCTTTGAATGGTAGAAAAAAAATTCACAAATCCATTCTTATTGTGTGTAACACCACAAAGACCAATGGACATTGGACTGTAGTGGACCACAGATTAACTCAGTCCAGTGTGTCTGGAATCTGGGAAATTAAATGTGGTAAGAAGGACTCCTCTGATCAATTAATTGATTTTCGGCCTGAGAGAAGCTCTTAAAAATATTCTCAGAAAAGAAAAGACATTTTTCTTTGGTTGGTTTTTCCTATGTTTCCTAGACACATTTTCTGCTTGGTGAATATCTGTGTTTTGAGAATGAGTTTATCCCCTGGCCATGCAATCCTCTCTTCTCCCTTGACCCGGAAATGAAGTCATAGTGAATTTTCAAATAGCATTGCTTGAACTGCCAAATCTGCATGTGTACCCATTTTTCACATACACTCAATTGTTACACATTGCAGTGCTTTGCTAGGAGATCCTCAAGGGTGACTTGTATAGAGGATTTGGTATGTATACTCAGTCAACACAGGGCAGGATGGGTAGAAAGCCAAGTGAGGCTCAAAATTCCCCATCCATACGTGCTGAGGGCTGAGATTTCCTTGGTATATGCTCTCAGAGAAATTGCCGTGTTCCCTTGAAAGCTCATCACACCAATTTTACTTGTGGCCCTCTGCTTCAGATTCTCCTAATGTACAAAATAGCTACCTGTCCAGAGCAGTGCCTGTTTTAGGACTGACCCAAATCCCACTGCAAGTATTTCCATTGGCTTCAATGGGCTTTGGTTCAGGTCCTTTGAGGGCACAGAGCTATACTTTGTGTGTGCACTTGCTACTATTTTGTGGGTACCAGTAGAAATCAGCAGACACTCTTCTGGCATCAGTGTAGTTAGAGGGGTGTGAAATTGGTTTGAGAAGAGAGTTGGGCGTAGGGTGTCAAGTTCTGCCCTATGTTACACCCATGTAATCTCACTGAAGGTAACAGAACTTCAAATCTGAATACGAGGGCAGAATTTGACCTAGTGTTTGAATAAATAGCTCATAATGCTAAATCTGTGACTTCACACTCAAGCGCCTAGCAGCAGCTTGTCCATTAAAGGATTATAATTTCACTTCAGGATGAGGCAGAAAGGAGGAATTAGGATGAGAAGAATGAAAGCCTTCTTCTAACTCAAACATCTTCATATGAGGTCGGGTAGCAGAAAATGACTGGCTAACTATCCTCACATTTCAAATTTGCTCTGCTGTCCAACCAACTTTTTTTTCTAATTTTTAATGTAATTAGTGCAGATCCTTTTTTATTATGATTACCAAACTGACCTGCAGATACACTGCAGTACAATCAGTCACTTCAAACTATTCTTACATGTGCCGCAGTTTTAGTCTCCAGTAGGCAAATGAGTGTGATCTAGTCTGTCAAGAATGAGTGTTATTGCTGCTCACAATATGTGTGTGTCCTCAAAAGGTCTCAGACTTTCTAAATGACTCTGCCGAGAGGCTCACATGCAAAATGACCTCTTTCTCTCAGTCCACTATTTTTCAGCTGCACTGGAAAATTGAGAATTGCTTTCTATTGCTTAGTCATTCAGTACTACGGAAAGGGAATTCTGCAAGGTTAGAGTAATTTTGTAATATAGTGCAAAAGTTCATTGCTAGAACATGATCTTTCTCATTTTGTGAACTGAAATCAAGCCCAGGCTTCTGATGACATAGATCTGATGGATTTCTTTTTAACTGGTACCTTTAAAATAGCTCCTTAAGAACTGAAATCACATTGTAGGGATCAATCCTGCACTGTCCGATGAATTGTCTAGATGAACTAACTGATATTTTCCATCCTAATTTCTAAAATACAGATTTTACTTTTGCATAGTTTCCCCTCTTTTGTCATCATATGTCCCATAGGTAAAGCTATCATCAAAGAGCTGAAACCTGGAGAGAGGGGTTGGCCTGTCTACTTTTCACTTGGATCTCCTTGTTAGTTTTAGCAGAAGGAACTTGTTTGTAAGCTGTGTCATTTTCCCTTATTTTTCCCCTGTCTTTTGTCTATATAGATCGTAGGCTATTTGGGTCAGGGGATGTTGTCTTATGTGCCTGTAAAATGCCTCACACGGGCTACATCTAGACCGCAAGCTTCTTTTGGAAGAAGTTTTTCCAGAAGAGATCTTCCAGAAAAGCTTATTTTGAAAGAGAGTGTCCACACAGCAAAAGCGCAACGAAAAAGCAATCTGCTTTTTCAAAAGATAGTATCCACATTGATTGGACGCTATCTCGCATTTCAGTTGTGATTAGTCTGGATGGAGTGGCCACCGGGGCAGCTGTGTTATTTCCTCGAGGCCTCTTCTTTTGAAAGAGCTCCCTCTTCTGCATCCACACACGCCTTTTTCCAAAAAAGCTTTTTCGGAAAAAGGCTTCTTCCTCATAGCATGAGGTTTACCGCTGTTGGAAAAACCCCTCCATGCTTTCAACTTTCTGCCAAAAGAACTCAATGGCAGTGTGGACGCAAGTATTGTTTTTCTGGAAAAACATCCATTTTTTAGATGCATTCATTTTGTAGCTGCACCGATATTTCTTCCTAATGATGTATCTTGCTACGGCTACTATTACCCGATATTTCACTATTCTTTAATGTTTCTATTCTTCCAAAGTGAAGAGTTGAACAATGCCAACATGTTGTATTTTGTACACTTCCTCATCTTGATTAAGAAACTGAAGTTTTGGTGGATGACTATGGTTTTCAAGATTTGTTTTATCCAAATGGTGCAGAAGTCACCTTTATATCATAGTTGTGCCGAGCTGACTGATCAGTGCTTTGTAAGGTACAATGTGAAGAATCCACCTTGCAGTCAGTCTTTCCAGCAGACTCCCATCAGTTTACCAGCTCTGGGCCCAATCTTGCATTTCTTAGTGCACCCAAACTTGCATTTAAGTCAGTACAGGATTGGGCTCTCTTGGTAAATGAAATCAACAGTTTAACAGCTCAGCTGACCATGTTCCCCTTATATCGAGTGATTCATGTTCAAGTTAAATAGCATTGGACCGTCATGTGAATAAGTTACTCTATATCTAAGATACATACCTATTGACATCATCTATACACTGTCCTCCATTGAGGCATGGATGACTAGCACACTCATCAATGTTGATTTCACAGATCTCCCCTTGGAATCCAAGTGCACAGGAACAAAAATAGCTACCCAAAGTATCATGGCAGGTTGCACCATTTAGACAAGGCTGTGACAAACACTCGTCAATTTCCAGCTCACAGTTTACACCTTAAAAAAAAAATTTTAACAAAGTGTTAATCCTTCTGGTTTTCTCAGAGAACACTTTAAACATCATTTTTATGTAAGCTTTCTTCAAACAAGTATCTCTTTTAGAAAATCATTTGACTTTTCAGCAGGAATTGCAAGATTATATTTTTGCAGATTTGGTGGAATTTACAAAAAAGAACAGAACAGCTTCCATTCACAAGGAATAATTATAATCACATCTTATTATTTAAATATTCATATGGAACCTGAATCCTTTAATTTTCAGATTACTGACACCTTGTTACAATTGCATTTGTATTCGATAGCATCTGTGAGGAATAAGTCACTAAAAGCAATTCTTTCAATATTGGTAGGCCTAACAGTTGAATTAATTGGAAGATCATCTCATTTACCCCCTGCAATTCATAAATATGCTAGCATGTAGGATGCCTTGTTTACAACAGACTGGCTGTTTCAGTACTATATTCTAGCAGCTGTTCTGGGGTGCTCTGCAAAATCAACTCAACTTGCAAGTACATTTACCCATATTTAGGATATTCTGCAGATTTAAAGAAGGACCCTTCTATTTATTCCAAGGGATGCTGGTAGTATTTGCTAAGTAATATTTTTCTTTTGAGCAGGAAATTTTCCAAAAATACCTTTTTAATTCCATTGCTATCCTGTTAGCTAAATGGAAAGCACGAGATTCCACTGAAAACTATGATTATATCATCCAAATTTGGTAACTCACGTTTATTCAATGGATATATTGTAGCTGGCAGACTACTTGTAGTGGGCAGTTTAAAATAATCAGGAAACATAATATTTATGACTAAAAAAACCTAAATTAGAAGTGCATAAAAATAACAAAATCTGGCACCTGGAGCAACATCTAAAAAGTGATCTCTTTGATTGGCTTTGCAGAAAAATGAAAGGCTTCCTTGTTCTTAACAGTAATTCAAAGAAAGCATATGTTTTTGTAGAGGTCAGAGTTCAAATCCAATTTTCTGTCTTGCTTGGTCTCATTCAGAATCCAGCCTTCACGGTTGAGTCCTATGGTATTAGACCTATTTTATTAATTCTAATGTAGGGACGGTATCCATTCCACACAAAAAATAATGTCTATTAGAACAAGATACAGGACTATGTAGCACTTTAAAGACTAACAAGATGGTTTCTTGTTAGTCTTTAAAGTGCTACATAGTCCTGTATTTTGTTTCAGCTACACCAGACTAACACGGCTACATTTCTACCACTATTAGAACAAGGTGTCGCTAAACATAATGTGGTTTTACTTACGGTGTAGATAAGTCTTTTAAGATCTGTAAATTCAGAATGTAGAATCATCACATAAAAATTAGGGTGGCTCCTCATATTCTTTCAGAACATAAAAACCCAATAACCTTAGAGCAGATATTCAGCTAGTATAAATCAGAACAATGATGATTTATAGTAGATAAGGATCCAGTCCACTTAGTTTCAAATTACAAACGTTGCCTCTCTTAAAACTTGGAGTCTGCTCCTGCTCTCAGTTTTGCCAGGCTAGATAATTGGGGTGCTGAGGCAGTAGGCTTCTACCCAACACATCAGTGTTACTCAGAGGTGAAAGTAAGAGGGCGCACCCTGGTGGGCAACTCCAGCAAGAGCTGGCTGAGCTGTGGCAAAAGCCAGCAGGGGGCTGTTGAAAGAGCTGGCAGGGACCCGGGTTGCAATAGGACAGTCCCTGTAAGAAATTTTAAATTACTTTCACCACTGGTGTTACCTTGTCATTCTCTTTTTGTCCCTGGCTGCTTCATCCACCTCTCTTGTCATATGATTTTGACTGAGAGCTCTTTAGGGCAGAGATTGTCATTTTGTATTTATTGTGGGCACAGTAACTAGCACAGTAGGGTCCTGAGTAAGACCTCTGGGTGCCATCATAACACATAATCATCATCGTCATCATCATTACTGAAGTCAGTGGGTAAACTTCTATTAACTTCAGTAGAAACAGGATTGGGCCTGTAGGTCCTGATTCTATACCACTAAAGTTATTGGGAGTTTTATGTCTATCTATAATTCCAAAGTGTTCTCTCTTGCTGCTAGTGTACCCTGCTCTTCTGTTGAAAACTGAAGCCAATGGGGATTTTGTCTCTTGTGAATTCAGGCTGAGGTTCTCAAAGAGTCCATAGGAGACTTAAATGCCCAACTCCTTTTGACTTGCAGTGGGAGTTGGTCATCTAACTCGAGAAGATACTTGAGTTCCTGTTGATTCATGGTACTTGGTGTTACCCAAAGAGACCATGTGAACACATTACAGCTCCAGAAGATGGCCAGTAGACCATGTTCTCTCCTCACTGACCCCTGGACGCATGTTCTTACATCTTGATTTAAAGCTGCTGGCCTCATCTTCTTTAGTCAAGGCTAGATTGTAACCCAGAAGCCTGAATGAGCACTTTGGAGGGAGGTATAAAATTCGTGTGTAGGTCAGAATCCTTGTGGAGACTCCCCAACAGTATTCATCACTGTGACACTTATATCACCTTTGAAGAGGGTGTGGTATGCACCTCCTTTCACACTTGCCCCACCCTCAGGCAGCCCATACCAATACAGGCACTAGGATGGAGTGTGGCATCTGTTCTTCAGCCATCCTATGGCTGTCCTCTTCAGGAGATGGAGCATTGACCCTTTTCCCTATCTTTAAATTGCCTATCTCCTAGAGCTGGAAGGGACCTCGAGTCCAGTCCCCTGCCTTCACAGCAGGACCAAGTACCATCCCTGACAAATTTTTGCCCCAAATGGCCTCTGCAAGGATTGAACTCACAACCCTGGGGGTAGCAGGCTAATGCTCAAACCACTGAGCTATCCCTCCCGAAGCTTGAGTTTAAAATAAGAGTCTAAGGTAAAACTAATCACTTGTTTGCTCATCAGTGCCTGGAGTTCCTTTTGTCTTTCATTTGCCTCTTCAGTCCTGTGGTTTGGCAATGTTGAGATACACGGGGGGCAGACATCTGGATTTGGACTATTGTTCACTCTCATAAACCAGCTGATGGGGAGTTCATCCTCCTTGTTTCAGGTCTGTTCCCTGATGCATGGTGCTCTGACCTTGTCTGCCGAGGATTTCAGGGAAATTGCCTGCTTGTACTCAATTACTGGTGTGACATTGCTGGAGATTTAGGAGGTCTAGGCAAGGTTTGGTGCCATAGTGATAACACCAGCATTCTTTCCACTTCAGTGCTCCCACTCTGGCCAGGACAAGGACTAATGCAACAGAAGGGGATTTTCCTAGAGCTCCCAGAGTGACTTTGATTTTCCATGCACACTATTCTGTTTTCTGAGAATTAGAGTCTGTTGCATTTTGGGTGCGTCTAGACTGGCAAGACTGTGCACAAAAGCGGCCGCTTTTGCGCAAAAACTTGCCAGCTGTCTACAGTGGCCACTTGAATTTGCGCAAGAGCACTGACTTTGTAATGCACAAAATCAGTGCTTCTTGCGCAAATACTTTGACGCTCCCGCTCGGGAAAAAGCCCTCTTGCACAAGTGTTCTTGCGCAAGAGGGCCAGTGTAGGTAGGGAAGGAATTTTTTGCGTAAGAAAGCCCCAATGGCAAAAATGGCCGCCAGAGCTTTCTTGCACAAAATCGCGTCTAGACTGGCTACAGATGCTTTTGCAAAAAGCACTTTTTGCGCAAAAGCACCAGTGCCAATCTAGACGCTCTTTTGCAAAAATACTTTTAACGGAAAAACTTTTCCGTTAAAAGTATTTCCGCAAAATCATGCCAGTCTAGACGCAGCCTTTGAGTTTTGTTTTTGCTGAAGTTTGAACTCATGCTGAATGTCACGAGCTCTATATATCTGACTAACCTCCATGCCCAGTTAAACGTAAGTTTCACCACAAATAGTTTTGCCAAACAATACATAGATCCCTTTTATTCGGATCCATTTAAAAAATCACATTTGATTCAATAGCTACTGGCATTAATGATTTGGGGTTTGGTAGCCCCTACTCAAGGACCTCAAAGTGCTGCCTCAGCCTGATCCTCTGCTATTAAAGTCAGTGTGAGCAGGATTGCATCCTACCCATTCAAACAACTTACGTTTACCCAGGGTCCAAAAGTTAATGATACTGCGCAGAACAGAATCCAGGCTTGTGCTGCTATGACAAGGCCATGGTATAGCCTCTGCAAATGCCATACAAATACTGCCCATAGAATCCTGTTTTCCTCCACAAACCCATTTGTTGGCTTTTTTTTTTAAGTACTAGGGGAGCTGTGTGCTTCATTTTAGCTATGATAGGGGATGTCTGCACTAATCTTGATGGAAGCAGCAGTGAGAACAGTGCAGTGCTCTGACCACCAGCTGTTTATCTCCTTACCAGTTGTTCACGGACAAAATAACTGTAGCGTTGTATTCAAATCTATGGCATTTGAGAGCTCCACAATTGGGATTGGTCCTGCTTTTAGTAGGGCGGTTGGACTTGATGACTTGAAATCTCTTCCAACCCTATGATTCTATAATAAATATGAATGATGTTGAATCAAATCAGTTTCAGCAAGTATTCTGCTTGCAATTATCAACCATTGGTAACAGTACACCTTATATCATGACTTTAACCCTCATTTATGTTTCTTATATAATGGGAAGCTCTAATTGGAAAAACAGTTGTTGCTGGAGCTCTGATTCTGAAAAACACAAAAATGTTACAAGAGCAGCCAGAGGCAGGGAAAAAATCAATTGAAGGTCAGAAGATGGCAACGTTTGTAATACAACACATTTTAGAACATTACATTTGTTCCAAAGAGGTAATTCAGACATTTTAAGGGCAGTTTGAAGATTTGATTGGAAAACTAAATAGTCCTTGCACAAATCATCTGTTTTGTCATAGCCCCCTGCTTGCCAAGATAACTTTAAAAAGCTTTTTATAATGTGTCTACAGTCTACATCAGTGGTCAGATTTAAAACAAGGTTGTAGAACATACTAAATTCCATATCTGAACATGCCCAAACCTTGGGGAAGTTTGGTCTGGACTCATGTCCATGTCAGTTAAATACATGGCATCAGCACCATTTAACATCTACCTTAAATCTCAATGTATCCATTCTTGCATTTCTATCATACATAGGTAAATGATGTTCTATTCTTCCATCAGTATTGATAGTCAACATCTGGCATTTAATAAGTGTTTTATTCATTGTGGCAGGGTGGACTAGGCCCACAGACCCACTGCTGGAAGCCCCAGCATCCTGCCACACCTGTTCCAGGAAAGAAGCAAAGGAGCTCAGTCCTCTAAGATGCCTAGAGAGATTGCACAATAAGAAGCCAGTCAGGAGAGGCTAGACAATCACAGGGTTGCAAGCTAGTACAAAAAGAGCTGAAGTGCAGATTGGAGTCAGTTCCTTGCTGGAGCCAAAGGAGTATAGATGGTGCTCCTCAATGGCCAAAGGGAACTACAGCACTATGGACAGCTCCGTGCTGACAGGGACTGGGTGAGCGAGGAAAAGGTCCTGGCTGGCTGCTGGGTCTGAGGATAGGAGAGTCCTGAGGTAAGGGTGAAGCATTAGCAAAGGCTGGGGCTGCAGGGAAATGGCCCAGGGAACTAAAAGCAGTTTGATTAAAGAGACATGGCAGAGTGTGGCTGATATTCTTAGCATCCTTGGACTGACATCCAGAGTAACGAACAAGCCTGGATCCCCTGCATAAGCCAGTGGAGAAGTGGCTCACAACTAGACAGCGATTAAACCCTGAGAAGGTGATCTGAACTGTTAAGAGGTCCAGCTGGAGAGCTGGGGCCAGAAGGGCCAAACCATTGCCTTCCAGGAGAAAGCTCTGGGACTAGGTCTACAGTAGGGGATAAGTTTGAATTAAGATACCAACTCCAATTAATTGAGTAACTTGTGTTGAAGTATCTTCAATCAAATTTTGGCACCATCCACACCACGGGAAGTCGAAGGGAGCACAATCTCCCTTTGACTTCCTTAACTCCTTGTAGGAGCAGGACTACTGGTGTTGATGGGATCGCTTCCTCAGTTTGAATTAACGTGTCTTCACTAGACCCATTGATTTGAATCCCGGGAGATTTACTTCAGCAGCTTCGATCTTCCCTGTAGTGTAGACATGGCCTGGGGTTCAACTTGATACCAGGGCCAAGACTATTTAAAGACTACAGAAGGGGGCACTCACATGAGGTGGATGCCACACTGTTACATTCAAACACAATATAACATACCTTGGGTTAAATCGGTCATGTTTCTTATAATATAATTTCTATTTCTAATTCATAGTCAGTCAATGAATAGGCTTCCCATATAGGCAAATATTGATGAATCCCTAAAATTAAACACACAGTTCTTATAATTTGTACATGTAATTCTGAGTTTTGCATCTGCATTTGCAGATGCAAATTGAGGGCTTATTGAGATTTACTCAATTTGAGAATGAAAACCTTGGACTTGGAAATTGTGAGTTATAATTTTAGAGGCCATATCTGAAAATTGGTCTATCAGATCTCAGTTCCAGAGAAAAATATTTTCACACTTTTAAGAAAATATATATAGTTGTTTTTAATTTATTGGAAGTTTTTTTGCAATAAAAACATCCCTGTTTTGTTTTTAAATGAAAATTTACCAGCTAGTAGGCCATAATACATTTCTGTATTTTTAAATCGTATTTATAAACTGAAAGGATGCCCTACAAAAATGGCTTTGTGAGGAGCCTTGTTTGAATCAATGACTAGATATCATATTTACTCATTTAAAGATGGTGCTGATGATACATAGGCTAGAATAGAATCCAGGTTGACTATAGCTATGTTGATGATGCAGTATTAATAGCAATAATAAAGTGATTTTTTTCTTCAATACAGTGAGGAGCTATGTCTGAAAATTCACAGGGCTGGAAAGCTGGTGTTTTTACAATTAGGGCACGTCTAAACTATGGGTTTTTTTCAAAAGAGGATCTCACTTTCAAAAGAGGATCTTTTGAAAGTGAAAGTAGTCTGGACACTTTTTTGGGGGAAAAACCCCCTTTTTCAGAAAAAAATGTGTAAACCTCCTTTTTTAAGGAAGAGTGTTTTTTTTTCAATAAAAGTTTTTTTTTTTCCAAAATCCCGCGTCCAGACTACTTTCACTTTTGAAAGATCCTCTTTCGAAAGTGAGATCAGAAGAAGATATGCAAATTCCCATGGATTCTCTCTTTCAAAAATTCTACGTATTCTAGATATAGCCTATCTCTGCAAGTAGAAACATACTTTCTATAGAAAGTAAAATTGTATTGTTTAAAAATTAAAATGCCTACACTGAAGTATCTGGCCAAATTATGCTGTCCATCTCTCCTCATGCAGCCAGGCTTATCCTGGGGTAACTGTAAATAGTTTGTTGATACTACTTACCCATAGATGCAAAATATATGTTTTGTGATATCTGTATAGTAACTAGTGGTATGTATGGGTGCTCATTTAACTGAATTAAATATAACTAAATGTTTTCAATTGCATGATAAATAATTTGCAGTTTTTTAAATTTAAAATTATATAACAGATAGCACACATGATACAGTGAGCAATATGTACATTTGTTTAAGAAAAATGTTCCCAAACCTTGAGGCATCTAGTATTAAACATTGTTCATGACTTGGCTGCTGACTTAATTTGGCCAACAACAAATGCAGCACCTTTGTAAAATTCTGTATTTCAGCTGGAGATATCACAATAAATAAAAATAAATCTTGAAAACGGGATCTTTCAATACAGTTTAGCAAATGCCAAATATGACGGTTTTACCAAACATACTGGTACATAAAATAACTGGGATTATTATTGGAGGTTGTTGATGTATATGTTCTAAAAATATGGTAGGTCATATCTTCAATGGCAATATTCTTAGGCTTCATTGCTTCGATTAGCCATTGATTTTAAAGGGAATTTTGTTTTATGTGAGGAGTATAGTATTAGGGCCTACAACTGGAATCACCTCCTATGGTTTTGTGGCAATATAATTTCCATTCAGATACAGCAAGCAACTCCTCCATGCTTGCTGCCCTATGAATAATTAGAATTGTAAAAAACATGTTTGCAGAACTATATCCAGTGACTTTAACCCTGCCAGAGCTCATTAACAGCTCACTCCTAACACTGAAAACCATGTGTCAAAAAATGAAATTAGTGCAACAGTCTCACTTCAACCAGATTTAAAATTACACACCAGAGAATATTGAATTTGCTACATTGGGTCATGTCTTTGGTACATCAACTCCAGTGACTAGGTGCTTCAGAAGGAAACTCCTTTCCCACTTTAATGTACCTACCCAAGGTAACATGCTATACATGGCGGGGGATTTCTTCCTGTCCTCTTCTGAATCAGCTCACACCCAGAAGCATGATGTGGTAGAAGTACAAGGAAAGAAATGTGTGCACCTTTGTGCAACTGTAATGCTGCCCTAGATATTGTAAAATGCAATTACAGTTGCACCAACAGAAACCCATAAAAGCAAAAGCATTCGCCCTGGATCTGGCAAAACATTTAAGCCCATGCTTAACTTCAGTGCATTTAAATAGTCTGACTTGAAATCATTGGGATGGCCCACATTCTTTAAGTCATGTGCACAATGTTTTGCAGAATCAGGCCCATTATTCATTATGTTCTTAGCTAACTAAAAATATGAGCACAAATATTCCTGAGTCCCACATAGCAGTGAGAAGAGAAGAATTACAGGAGAGGGTGATACATGTTAAGTGTGGCTTTGTAAAGTATCACAGCCAATGTTTCGATGGGTGGTTAGAGTTAGGCACCTAAGTCCTTATTTAAGCATGTATGTTTTTAGAGGTTCGGAGTGCTCCTGTCTCCAGTTCTGATTTCAGTGGAAGCTGTCTGGGTTCTCAGCACCTCTAGAACTGGGTCAAGTCATGCAGCCAGTTGCCTGGCAATAGGCACCCATGTTTGAAAACGTTGGCCTTTATATTGTATTTTGCCCAAGTACAGCAGGGCTGAAAGAATGTTCAGACATTGTAAACTGACTTACATGTAGACTATAGCTGTCCCATGCTGGATGGACTATGTCAGACCTCCTCTAGCATATCTCAGTGTGTAAATGTCTTAATTTCTAGTGACTGGCTTGAAAAGCAAATCCTGCCTTTGCAACTATTGACTATTAAGTGAAAACTCTTAGCTCAGAGGAGTCCTGTATCTTCAGAGCAGTCGGCCATTATTAATTGCATGTGTGTGTATGTATAGTAATCATTGTGTCAATACAAGTGTGTAGAAACAGATGATTATAAGTGAATAATCTTTTGCATTACATGTTTCAATACCCTAATACAATGACAGGTAAGAAGATTAGAGTTTTAAAAAGCTACCCAAAATACTTTTCTGGCATGTCCACTACTGCTGAAAATATTGCACCAGTGCAAAAAGGCAGATTGAAGAGGTGAGGGCTTCATTTTCAGTATGCAATAATATCCTCCTATTCCGCTGAATTGATCTCAATTATATTTGTACCATAGTGCATAGAAATTGCACATAGGATAAATTTGGCCTATTAGAGCTATTTTAGCTGTTGCTGAATACAATCAAAATGTCTTTTTTCTGTTGATGAATAGGATTTATTTTTGGAACTGCAGCCTATACCTTTGATCATTTACACTTCAATGTTCACCTACTGGCAATGGGATTTTGGTCTCTACTGGCTCCAGTAAGATAACAAACATGACTGGCTATCAGCAAATACAGGCTCTTACACAATGCACTGTTTGCTTAAGTGGAATGAAAGTACAATTAGTACAATAGAGAAATATTGCCTTTTGCTAGCATATCTAACAAGGCTTTGACAACCCAATTGAGTTTCATTATTTCACAGCTGCATGACACATGTCTTGTAAATAATTTCACACATGCAGTGCATTATCATAGTAAAATAGAAATTTCATGCTAAATTTTCCATTCTTCAGACACTTTAACCTCTTCCACTTGCGTAAGAATTATGTGAGAGATTTCTCAGCTATTTTAGGAATTGCATGCAACATACCAATCACACAATATAGCTGTGATAGCCTATGAAACTGGTAGCAACTGAAGCCAGTAACTCAAACATTTGGTTAACATTACTTCTGTAGATTTACTGTTCATTCTCCACCTATGTATCAAAAGTTATAACCTCTTTAACGTCCTAGGGAAATGAGATGAGGTTGGATGACTTCCCACTGTGATTCATAGTGTCAGGCCAGGATAATAACTGTTGGCAAGATCCTCTGACAGAGTAAATGAGGATTTTTATTACCAATAGAGACACTTCAGGGCTTTCATCCAGTAATCCCTCTGGCTTGTGCATTTAACACGACACACAGCAAGGTGCAGAAAATAACAAAAATGGCCCCTGATAAATCATTTGGTTAAGTAGGCTTTAAAAGCTGGTAGTTTATTGCTGAAGGAACAGTCAGAATTATTGTTATTGGCCTCATTGCTTCTGGAAGCCATGCCTGAGCTGTATATCAAAACATTGGAACTTCGTCTGCTTTGTATATGAGACCTCCTTTCCTTCCTTGGCTTCCCCTTCTTCCTCCACATCCTAGCCCTTTTATTGCATTGATTGTGAGGGGAGGAAGAGTCCCAAAACTTGGCTACACCCTGAGCCTGAACCAGCTGGTGCAGGCCAGTCACCGGTTTTTAACTGAGGTGTAGACATATCATTAGAATTATAGCCCCTGATTTTGCAGAGAGCAGAGACTCAGGCTATGTCTAGCCTGAACTCTAAAACTGAAAAAATATGTAATTTGTGCTATGCAAATTGTGTATCTTTTTTCGATTTAATTTCAAAAAAGGCTATTTACAGGTATTTACAGGCTATTTAGAGGTTTACAGGTATGGAGAAAGAGTGTGTCCATTATTTCAGTTTTTTTAAATAGCGGGTGCGTTCCTTGAATGTGGCGTTGCTATTTTGGGATATTTCCAGTATCCGGGAATAGCAATGCATTGTAGACGTACCCTCAGTGTGGAAAACAGCAGAGTTCTGAGATAAAAGGACAGGGATTTCAGCAAAATGACCTTCCTCCAACAATCTGCGTTTCCCCAATTCTTCACTTCTCTCCCTTTTTTTCTTTGTTTTTCTCCTTTGTCTCTCAAGAGTCTACCCTTTTCCTTTCAAGCAGGTCTCCTTGGCTATAGATCCAGCCCTGGATTGAGCTAACAGCACAGGTTAAACAAATATAGTTTCCTGGATACAACAGGAGGTCTGGGTCAAATCTGATCATTTCAGAGAAGCCATGCTGCTTGCTAATAGGTTTTTTCCTTCTTTCTCCTCTTTGACTCTCCCCTAGTTCTGTAGTTTTCTCATCACTTGGCCTGGGCTGAGACACCCACTGGTAGCAGCAGGGTGGCAGGAAGGCAACAAGCTTTCCTTAAATAACATTCCCTGTGCACATGAAGGATATTAACTGAGGGCTGGCTTCCAAATGAATTCTGTGTCAGCAACCAAAATCTGCTTTTACCTTCTGACTTCCCCTCCCTTGTGGGGCTCTTTGGGAGGGTTTTACACCACATCTCTTATTTTTTATTCATTTGAATTGCTTGAAGCAGCTGCTGTAATTTTTGATACTATCTAGTCCTTTTTTCACCTTACCCACTAGATATCAGCCACTAAATCTCTCTGGTTTATTTTTTTTTAAAAGCTTGATAGTGCTAACCCTCCCCCATGCCAGCCAAGAACAAAGCTTTGCATTCGGAGACTGTTTATTACACAAAATCAGAATGCTGACTAAAGCAATGACCTGGAACCATGAAAGTGCTTCCCCACAGAGTGAATTACATCATAAGCAAGAAAAAAAATCACTTGATAATTTAAGGACACACGTTCCTGAAAAACATGGCTGTAAATAATGGGATTACTACAAAACGCTGTGCTGGAACCCAACAGTGTTTTATTTTTTTCTTGTGGCTTTCTTATTTACCTCTATCTAGTCTTTAAGATTTCAAATGAAATCCAATTAGCGAATAAATGAGTTCAATTATTTATTTTTTCAAAAACATTAACAATAAAGCCACATTTGTTAGGTACTGCAGCTAGTTGGCAAATACACAAAAAGAGTATGCAACCATTGAACACGCAAAGAATGTTGGTTTTGTAGACATTATGAATGGACATTTTTGTTTTGTAAGTTCAAATTCAGAAGATGAAAGTTTAGTTATAAATATCTATTTTTCTTCAAAAGTAAAAGACATTTTCCCTTAGTCCTTCACAAAGAACTTTCTCTAGCCTGATGCTTAATCACAGTGATTTTTTCTTTTAAACCGATGTAACCCTCTACAGCCGCTCTCCGAGTTACAAACAAGTTACGGACCAACACTCGGTCCGTAACTGGAAGTGTTCATAACTCAGATCCCATAGAGTTACATGGCCACCGCGCTGTGTGTAAGCACGGATCACCGTTCGTAACCCAGATCTGCATTTATGACCGCTTTGGTTGTAAGTGCTTATGGTCATAAGTGGAGATGGTCATAACTCGGGGAGCGGCTTTATTACCTTTTTCAGGATTTTACCCTCCACTTAGGTGCTACACTACTAGGACAATATGGGCACATTTACAGCAGGGCAAAAGCTGAAATAAGCTGTGCAATTTATGCTATGTCAATTGTGTAGCTTAAGTCAAAATAGCTTATTTCAGATTTTGGCGCTGTCTACGTAGCAGGAAGTCTGAGGCAGAGCACTCTTCCTCTGACTTCCTTTACTCCTCATAAAATGATGGTTACAGTAGCCAGAGTAAGAAGTCTTCCAGCTCAAGATTATTTTGACATTATGTCAAAATAGCTGCTTGTAGTGTAGACAAGGACTTTGTTATTTTGGAATAATGTCAGTTGTCATATATATAGTAGCCCAGTGTCTGTGCATCTGTAACACTGATGTACACGGCCATGCCCCCTGGCCGTGTACGTCAGCACCCTGCCCCCCTTCCCCTCACTCCATGGCGGCCGCAGAGCCCCCCGGACACTCCTCCCCCCCGCCAGTGCTGCTTCCCTCCCGCCTTCCTCCCACCCCCTCCCATTCTCACCTCCAGCCCCATAGCCCCCAATCCCCCCCAGCTCTGCTTTCCACCCCCTTCCAGACAGCCCTCCCCTTTCCCTCCCTGCTTGGTGCGCTGTGGCATGCTGCACCGCTCCCAGCTGAGTGGCGCTCCCGTCGGGCCCTGGCGGGGGAGCAAGCGGCGGCAAGGGGCCCTTTGGGCCAAAGGGCTGCTTGCCGCCGCTTGCTCCCTCACTGGGGTCCGGCGGGAGCAGCGGTCAGCTGGGCCCGGGGCGGCAAGCGGCCTTTTGGAGTCCGCACTCCCCACTTGTGGCAAGTGCGGACTCCAAAGGGCCACTTGCCGCCGCTAGCTCCCCCACCGGGGCCTGGCGGAAGCGCCTCTCAGCTGGGAGCGGTGCAGTGTGCCATGGATTGGGAGGGAGCGGAAGAGGAGTGGGGCACCATGCGTGGAGGAGAAGGGGGCAGGGCTGGCCGGAAGGGGGGTGGGAAGCAGAGCTAGAGGGGGATCGAGGGCTGTAAGGGAGGATGGGGGGGGGCCTGGAGGAAGGGGGGAGGGAAGCAGCACTGGTGGGGGGGTGTCCAGGGGGCCGTGGGGCTGGCCAACAGGAAGAGGGGGTGGGAAACAGAGCTGGGGGGAGAATCGGGGGCCGTGGGGCTGGACAGGAGGAGGGGGGCGGGAAGCAGACCTGGCAAGGGGGGGTTACAGCCATGGGCCGCTTGCTCCCCCGCCAGGGCACAGCTGAGCGCCGCTCAGGTGGGCCCGGTGGGACAGGAAGGGGGGCGGGGCGGTGATGTACACGGCCAGAGGGCGGGGCCGTGTACGTCACCACCCCCTCTTCCTCCTCCTGCCGTGGCACTGAGTGGTGTGCTCCTCAGCTGGGCCACCGCGGGGGGGGGGACAGTGATGTAGACAGCCCCACCTCCTGGTCGTGTACGTCACTGCCCCGCCCCTCCTCCCTTGCGGCGGCTCGGCTAAGCGCGCAACACTCAGCTGAGCCGCCACGGAGGGAGGAGAAGGGGGGCGGGGCGGTGATGTACACAGCCAGGGGGCGGGGCTGTTTACATCATCACCCCCCTTCCCCTCCCGCTGTGGCACTCAGCTGAGTGCTGCGCCCCTCAGCCGGGCCACCAGGGGAGCCAGCAGCGCAAGGGGCTGTTTGGGCTCCCCCGGGGTGGCAGGGGAAGGGAGGGTGGTGTTGTACACAGCCCTGGCTCCAGCCCCAGTTGTGTACGTCATTGCCCCGCCCCCCTCCCTCATGGCAGCCCGGCTGAGCAGGCAGCACTCAGCCAAGTGCCACGGTGGGGGGGAAGGGGAAAGGAAAAGGGGGCGGGGAGAGAGAGGCAGGAGGAGGAGAAGAAGAGAAAGGGAGAGTGAGAGGCAGGAGGAGGAGAAGAGAAAAAAAGAGAGGGAGAGAGAGGCAGGAGGCAGAGGAGAGCTGAGGGGGGGGGAGGCAGTAGGAAGAGAGAGACAGAGCGAGAGAGCTCAGGAGAGAAGACCTGAAAATCCCGTCTTATGACGGGCTAATTGGCTAGTTCCAAAATAATGCTACTGTGTAGACATAGCCTATCTGAGCAAGGGGTCCCACTTTTAATAGTCCTAACTCAGAGATGCAAGAGGCCAACAAAGGCTGAGCAAACTGCTTTCCAACACTCGTAACCACTAGCATTTTAAAGAAAGAGAAACTGGACATGAAGAATGCATGTCCGAATGTAATGCTAACTACCATTTGGACAAAGGTCCATGCTTCTGAAGTCAATTCCCCAAATATAAAATATCAGCAACACTTACAGGGATAACCTTACTACTTATGAGAGAAGGGTAAAATGCATTCCCTTCCACAGTGGAGGGAACTTTCTGAGCTTTGAGTTCCATTGTCCCCATTGGTTTAAGGAAGGGGGTTGTCTGAGGAGTCGGCCACATAACAGGTGCTTGACTGAGAAGTTGTGCAGGAAATTGTGTGGTAGGAGACTCTACTGGCCAGAGTACAGATGACCCTTGACTTATGACTCCCCACATTTATGATAATTTTTTTCATGAGAGATAGCTCCTAAAACCCTCCAATTTACATCCGCAGCTCATATTTACGCGGCACACGACGCAGACTCCACGTGTCATCCCAAAACAGGAAACACACAAGGTCAGTCACACGCGCCAATCTGCAGCTGTTGCTTGAACTGCGCATAGGTCTTCACTTTTTAGTTATTTTTGTGCATTATTTGAACAATTTAGTTTAGTTTTCCTCCATTTCTGTAGTTAATTTTGGTATTTTTAGGGTATGAAATGGATTTCCAGGAACAGAACTGCCATTTATAACATTGCACCTATGGGAAATAAGGGTTCGACTTATGATGACTTGACTTATGACAGTTCTCAGGAACCTATTAGGTCATAAGTGCAGGGGTCACCTGTATGTGCTATTAGTATGTTGCATGGGCTAATAGGGACAACAGAAAGAAACTAGAAGTGCAAAGTCAAATAAGCTGCTGTGGGAGAGAGTGATTGAAAAATCAAGTGGACATCAAGGTCCAATCAAAATCAAGAAGGTCCAATATAGTGGAGAAGTAGAAAGATGACTGTCAGCTGGGAAGGGTATGGAGAGAGGGAAAGGAAAAAAAGATTGAACCAAGTATTTGAAAAAAGTCTGAAAAAGAGGAGAAAATGAGAGAGAAGGGACTGTGAAGGCAGAGAAGAGGGATCCTGAAAAGTAAATGCAAATGGCAAAGGGCCTTGCCAGGCATGCTTTTCAGATCAACCCAGTCCAGGGGAATCTCATTCTGAAGATCTGAAACATTTGGTACCCGAAGATATAATGCACGTGATTTTATTTGATTAGCAAAACAAGTGCAGCATTCTGAGCACATCCAGTTTAAGAAAGTTGCTGTAAGAGGAAATTTATTCAAAGTCTGTGCAGTAGGTTGATCTTCGTCTAATGTTCTGTAGATTTGGTGCAATGTGAAATTTCCTGAATCCTTCCATCCCTAGCACCGCTAGCTAAAATTGATGTGATAACCCATAAAGCAACAACACCTAGTAGGGAACTTGATCCAACTTTGTTATGGAAATGTGAATAAACAAACAGTGAGACAGATATCTTTGCACATGACGTTGCTCTGCGTATCAAAACACAAAGGATGTCTTTAAGTGTGCTTACCCGTGTACTCAGCAGGGCAGATGCAGTCATATTTGCCTATCTGGTTCAGGCAGGTAGCCCCATTCAAGCAGGGGTCTGAAACACATTCGTTCACTTCTATGTTACAGTGCTTGCCTTGATAACCGGGGACACAGTAGCAAGAGTACCCATCAATTCCTTCCCTGCACAATGCTCCATTATGGCAGGGATTAGAAGTGCACACATTGAAATAGGTCTCACACAGATTGCCCGTGTATCCTGTGCTACAAACACAGATCGGGCCAGCCAGACCCTGCTGACAAGTGCCTCCATTTCTACAAGGGCTTGTGTCACAGAGGCTGATGGGAAATTCACAGGTAGTTCCACTGTACCCAGTTGGGCATTCACAAGTAAAGCTGAGGTTTCCTGCCATGCTTAAACAGGTAGCATTTTGAAGACAAGGGTTTGAGGAGCAAGGATCGTCAGTTTTATTGCAGTCTTCCTCCAAAATGTCAATTGTGTCCACACAACGGCAGGAATTGTCCTTAGTTGCAGCATCACACGTAGAGTTCTTTTGGCAAGACTTTGACAGGCACCTGGAATCATTTCGTATGCTAAGTGACTCTAGGAAGAAACACAAACATTAACTGAGAAACTTGTAGAGCAGCTTAAAGAAATTAGAGACAGCTACAGATTTTAGTATAATTTTGTCTTAAAATCAACCTCTCTTGTAATTCTCACTGAAAAGAAAATAGAGTTGGTTGCTTGAAGTGGGGTAGGAGGTGGCTGTGAATTAATTAATACAGAACAACAACAACACACCAACACAACAGAACCACATCATGAACAGAGTATAATTTCCTGTTACCCTTGTTTTCCAAAGATGATTGGGAGTGACAGCAGGATTTGAAAACTTACCACCTAGGACCAATAATAAAATGGTGACCAATCATCAGTGAACATTAGCACCATCAGCCAGTGGTTTAGAATGCATAGTGACATGGAAGAACGGCCATACTGGGTCAAACCAAAGATCTATTTTAGCTCAGTATCCTTTTTTCTGAGAGTGGCCAATGCCAGGTACTTCAGAGGAAGTGAACAGAACAGGCAACCATCAAGTGGACCATCTTCAAGGACCCCAACCTGTTTTTAATTAACTGATACACAAAGAGATCCTTTCATTCACCACTGGAGAAGGGAGACATGGCAACTATTTAACTGAGCATCAGTTCAGGTCAAGAAATGAAGAATACTTTATCCCATTGAAACAGAGCAAGGAATTTAGGTAAACTGAAATTTAACTGAACTACCTGGCTTAATACACTCTTCTTACTGAGTGCCATGGGAACGTTCTTGCTCCTTAATAGTTAGGACTGAGAAGACTGTGTCTCTTCCAAAAGGAAGCAGCTCATTGCCTGTTATCACAAGGCATTATTTCAGAGGAAAGAATCCCTTCAAGTGCAACTTTCTGCAGCACCTCCAAGTTCTCTCACTCAGGTTTGACCCAACTAACCCAGCTTAGTTTGTAAGTTGTGATGGTATCACTAGAGAGGTGTCAATAGGTGCAGAGTTATTGCTGCAGGATGTTTGTTCCCCAGGTGGCCCTAGTTCAACAAAGCATTTAAGTGCATGTGTACGTTCATCACTAGTCAGCAAAGCACGTAAGCCTGTCCCTATGTGCTTTGTTGAACAGAGCTGGACTGCTGACCCAGAGTGTGGGGAAGCAATTCTGTGATAGCCTTTTACTAGGATGCCAGTTGGCAATCCTAACACAGACTTTAGACAATAATGGATCAAAGGTCACAGCCAGTCATGGCCAATGAGGAGAAACAGTGAAGAGAGGTGGTTAGATATTGACACACACAGCACATGGAAGAAAATTGAAGATACAGAGTTATAAGATATAGATATAGAATGATATTCAAAGCTTAACACATGTATAGCGTTGAAACTGTTACTGATCAGACTGAGACATTTGACTTGCAATATTATGATTACAATTTTATCCACTGCAACTTTTTTGCAACCAATTGCCACCATGATATGAAACAATACTGTAATGTCTAGTCAATGTTCGAATGACACAGAACAAAAATAGCTCCCCTGGAACTGTGCCTCACTCTGGAGTTAGTAAAGCTGTGTTTAAAAAAAAAAAAAAAAAGTATACCACCAGAGGGGAAAATCCATGTTTATACAACAGAAAAAAGATGCTGTCACATCTTGGCTGAGAAGCTACTAAATAAAGCTGATTGGACCCTTCAGAAAGAGACTAATGAATCAAGAGACAAAAAAGATGCCTATGTGCTAGAGAATGCATATTGTATTAATCTGTGTTGCTGTCCTGGTCTGAATACATCATAGGAGCCTTTTTTGGGGTATATATTTGTTGTATTGTATCTACTTGATAATGGATGGTGGAATGCAATAATATGCTGTCCATTGTATATGGGTGAGCTGACCCTTTAAAGGGAATCAGGCTCAGCTGTCACCTCTCTCTAATTTCTTTGTCGGCCCTGGAATGACAGTCTACATATCTATCTGGGTTACGTCAGAGCAACATAAAGGGCCCTATGGGTTCACTAAGAACTGGGCACTTTATTTCTCCCACAGGCTTTGCTTTGGGTTTTAGTTGTATAGTCCCAAGGAATATGTGGTCGCCTCTAGATTGGCATTGGAAAAGGTTTAGAAAAGGGCAACAAAAATTATTAGGGGTTTGGAATGGGTCCCATATGAAGAGAGATTAAAAAGACTTGGACTTTTCAGCTTAGAAAAGACAAGACAAAGGGGGGATATGATAGAGGTCTATAAAATCATGACTGGTGTGGAAAAAGTGAATAAGGAAAAGTGATTTACTTATTCTCACAATATAAGAATTAGGGGTCACCAAGTGAAATTAATAGACAGCAGGTTTAAAAAAAACACAAGTTTTTCTTCACTCAGTGCACAGTCAACCTGTGGAACTCCTTGCCAGAAGATGCGGTGAAGACTAGAACTTTAACAGGGTTCAAAAAAGAGCTAGATAGATTCATGGAGGTTAGTTCCATCAATGTCTATTAGCCAGGAAGGGTAGGAATGGTATCCCCAGCCTCTGTTTCTCTGGAGGTGGGTGACAGGGGAGGGATCACGTGAGGATTACCTGTTGTGATCCCTCCCTCTGGGGCATCCAGTACTGGCCACTTTCAGCAGACAGAATACTGGATAGAGATGCAGTCATTCCCTTCAGATGGCTTTGCAGACCAGGATAAAGAATTTGCATTTCAGCAGACTGGAAGAATCTATACACAATGGTCCGTTCTTGGCAGTCTCTCCTGTTAAAAAGGTAGGCAGATGGATTCTTACCAAGCAGTCTCATCTGCCCTGCACCCCCATCCTTCTTCTAGTAGTGATTCTTGGGGCAGCACAGACCTGAAGGGGCCCTCTTCTAGTCCTTACTAGGGATGTAAAAAAATGTCTACAAATATTAACCATTTAACCAATCAAAATGTTATCAGTTACACAGTTAACCACAGGGCTGCCAGCTCTTGGCCTGCGGCCCATAGCACAGTATGGTGGGCCTGGCAGGCCTGCAGCAGCCCTACACCTCTGGCGTGCCACGAGTAGGGGGCTGCTTCAGCTAGACCAGGTTCTGGTTAACCAGTTACCCATTTACATACCTAGCCTCTACACAGAGTATATTCCATGCTCTGGCCCCTGGTGCATTGTCCATATTGTATAATTACTTCCTTTCCCGTTTCAATCTGACACACAGCAGTGTTCCTGCTCTACAAGCTAGACTGGCAATTTGCTCTCAATAAGAAGCCCCGTGTATCCATGATGCCCCAGTAGCACAGCAGGGACCAGGCTGTGATGCAAACTATGGGATTTTTGAAAGCACAACACTCAAGGCTCCTGAAGTGCTTTTGAAAATCCACCCTCTGAATTACAGTCTTGTCCTGGTTCCTGCCATAACCATCTTCTTCCATGAGGGAAAAAAGTTGTGTACAGTCCTCTTCCTGATGTGGATCACTTCCCCTCTACTCCCCGCCCACACAAGCTCAGGGGTGCTGGTGAGTATATATGGGGCAGGAGAGAATAGGTTCAAAGGTCTTCTTACTCCTGTCCCCACCCACCTGAACACGATGTGACCTATGGTGTGAGTATCTCAGGCCCTGGAGAAAGGGACATGGGTGCATTGGATGCTCGGGTTGAGTGCTAAATGGCACTATCAGGAGAATAATACCTCAATGAACATAGAGGGAAAGGAGAGCAGGGCAACTGAAGAAACCTTTTAATGTTCTTGGGAGCTAGATTTTGGCAGCCTTATCTAAGAGAGAACTTCTGAGTCTTCACATGTTCCAAACTAAGCACTGCAGAGAATGAGCTTTTTGCATTCTCAACCAATTAAGATCACTTGATTAGTGACTTGCTCTGACAGAGATTCTTAAAATTAATGTTTAAGATTAGAAAAATTCAAACAAAGCACTGATCATTTTAAATCTAGACTGATTGACACATGAAGTGATTATCTGAGTCTCTTTAAAACATAACCACATTAATCTAATTACTAGAGAAATTAGTGCCAAACCTTTTACCCCATGGTTAAAGGCCTTTTGATGTAAGTGAGAAGCTTGGCAGTACACTTCATAAAGATGGGATTTATGGATACTCTGGGTTTTCTACACTAAATTCTTTGCAGCAAAGCTTGCCACCTACTGGTTATCACCCATACTACCAGAAATTGTGAAAATCTGCAATATTAATGAGACAATTAGAAGAAACTAGCTATATTTAAGAAACTTTAGAAATAAAGGGGACAGGTCTTCACTTGTATAAGTGTAAGCTCATTGAGGTTAACAGGGTTGCATTTGTGTAGCTGAGAGCATAAGACCCATCAACACTGACAAACGTACCATGTTCTCTTCTTAGAGATTTCTGCCACAGTGGCCAGTATTCACCAGTGCAATGTTGCAACACAATGTCATTTATCAGACTATGAATGCATAGTCCTGTGCATCTGAGAGCCAAATCTGACCAAGGTTAAATCAATGGAACACCACCAAAGAGATGAAGAATCTAGGATGGGATTTTCAGAAGTGACTTGTCAGGCATTCCATGGACCTGCAATAGGATTTGTGCTCCTAGGGTCCTTAGGTGCACAAGTAAATCCCACATTTGATACTTTTGCTGTAGGGATCAGTTTCTTCTAACATCTGGCCTATTCAGAGTTAAAGGGTTCATGGGTCTGGGGAATTATTAAGCATATAAGTTATATATTTTAAAAGCGAAAAATAAACAGACACAATTGGGTAAATGATTCCCTCAGTTCTGCTTCTATTTAGGTCTTAATAACAATTCTTATCTCCTCAAAATGAATGGCTGCAAGCTCAAAGGGGAAACATTTCTGCCCCCCAATAAGATGAATTACTCATCCACTTTGTTCACAAAACACATGCTGATTTCTTCCTTAATCTTCACCCAGCATCTCCTGTGATTATGGGTAAGGACTTATCTGAACCCAGGCTCCTTTGTTCCCTAATCAGCTAGGCTCCAATCCCAGCACTGACTCACTTGTCCAGCTGTGCATCCCACAGTACAACCTGCACACGCAGTAGACACACAGCTGTTACAGAGTCACCTTTGGAGAGTGGCCTTACCCATTACTATTTGGTATGAGTAAGTTAGATGGGACTGATTTTTGCCTGTAGAGAAGGTGGATATGGTCTACTCTCACTTTGATTCCAGTTAGTCTCTGAATCTTTGCCAGGCTAGGGTTCTGAAGCCTCGCCTTGCCTGGGAGTTTTTTAAATATACTGGCAAAGAAGATCATCTTTCGTCATTGTGACCATATGACAAGTGGGTGGAGACTTGCCAGGATATAGAACAGGCCTGGGCAAAATAAGGCCTGCGGGCCCAATCCAGCCCACCAAGTCACTGGATCTACCCATGGAGACAGAGGGGAGCTCCAGGCAGACTCCCTGCTTTCCCCGCAGCCCCGCGCACCATGCAGAAACGCGGCTTCAGGGCTCCATTTCTTTTTTTAAACTGGATGGGAGGGGGGAAGTTTCAGGAGCACCTCAAGAGCCACCCCGCCCCCAGCACAATCCCATTGGCTGGTTTCTAGCCAGAAACCAGCCAATGGGAACTGCTTGTTGGAATAACAGGCAGCAAAGAAGAACTGTGCTCCCTCTCCTCAGCTCAGTCATTCATGAAGCACATGGCCAGGCAGGCAGGCTGGCTGGGAAACATTTTAAGCTCTGCAGGCAGGCATGCTAGTTTGACAGCTGGCAGGTAAGTCTCTTGGCCACAGCCTGCTTCTGGCACCCCAGCCCTTTGCCCCTCCCTCCCACTCAACATACCCAAGCCCTCTGTCCCCCTCTTACACTCATACCCCCTCCCAGATCTGGAACCCAATCTCCTGCTCCAGATCACAAATACCCTCCTACCCTAGGTCACATCTCAAACCCCTGCACTCCAGTCCCCTGCCCTAGGTCGCAACTGCCTCCTTCACCCAAACTCCATCCCAGCCCCCACTCTCCCTCCTGCACCCAACCTCCTTCCCAGACACTACATCTCCTCCACTGATATCATGGAAGAGTACGGCCCTCTTGGAGTGGCCCCCCATCAAAAATTAATGCTCACCTCAATATAGAAGCACTGACCTGGTGCCCCAAATTGCTTCCCCCGACCCTTTGACTGTTGTGCTTGGGCAAATCATAGGAGTGAATCTGATTCCCTAGACTGTCCAGGACAAAATGGGCAGCTCTGAGCATACACTGTTTCCATCCCTCTCTCTCATCACCCTGGCTGGTTTTGCCTCTGGTTTGACTTATAGTGTCTGGCATTCAGCACGGCTGGGCTGACAGCCTAGCTGGGCCTCTGGGCAAGGTGACGGGGGGGGGGGGGGGGGAGAAGAGGAGACTGCTCCACGCTCCCTGGAAAGGGTGGTGCCTGAGCAGAAAGGGCTGGGGCTAGGCAGCCCCTCAGCACAGCCTGGAGAGTGCCATGCCTCCCCAACCAGCCCTCAGTGTTTCCCTGCGTGTGCAGTATGGCACACTGGGCTCTGGCCGCCACCGTTGCTGCAGTAGCAGCTGCAGTGGCTGAGAGCTCCAGGCCCTTTTGAATTGCTGGGCCCTGGGGCAACTGTCCCCTCTTCCCGCCTCCCCCCATTGGGGGGCCTGCTTTGAACTTGCCAAAGCCATGGGCTGAGGCAGCTGCAGAGATGGGCCTGGGACCCATGTCAGGAGACTTGTCTCTGTGCTTAGACCACAGCAGCATTTCATAATATGCCCTTCTGTAGCACCTTCTGTTGAGGGGCACTTCATAAACGAGAATCACTTACTGGGAAGAGGATTAGGTCACAGTTTTCTTTATCAAAACCCTAGACGTGTAGGTAGTCGTCAGAGGAAGCAAACATATCCTTTGCCCTGCAGAATTCTGCTGGGTTGTTTCTGCTACATACACGTAATCCTAAATAAACCCTTCAGCAAAGACTTGTGCTTTCTGGACACCTCTCCATAAGGTAGCTAAATACTGTAACTAGTGGTAAGAGGTTTTTAGTAAGTTTCAGTGACTAAAGGCCTAGTTAATCACATTCAGGTGAGCTCAAGTCAGGCCTGGACAGTGCTAATGAATTCATCATGGCCTACAGATGCTGGTTGTTAGCAAACCCATTCCTCAGGAGTGTCTGCTTTTTTTTCCCTAGAGAAGGGCCCAGATCTTCCCCGGAGCTTTCAGCCCCAACTGCTATAGGTCCTCTCACATAATCTACAGATATTTTCTAACTGTCTTAAAGCTGTTGGTATATTGCCTAGGGGAAGAAGACAACTAGATCCTGGAATCACTTTAAAGTCATCAGCATTGACAAGCGCATGGTGCTTGGCAGTGGACTTAATTGGCTTCACATTCCCCTTTATTGAATACATAGCTACTGCTTCACTCATCTGCTACATTCAAATGACAATGGTTAAATTAGTGCGACTCTCTCTCAAACCTGTAAATAACCACTGCCCTGTAACATAGGCTGGGCAGACTGACAGTCTGTCTGTGCCCTGACATTTTATTTCATATTGAACAGATCCAGCTTTGCATTGTTCATCTGAAGGGTCACCATCCCCGAGTGTTGCCTAACACATTGTCACAGACATGCCCTTCTAGTCCGAATGCTTAGCCTTAAACCTACCATGGAGCTGTTCACATGTCCTACTATTCCTTGACCTGCTGCAGCACACATACTGGTTGATAGATGAGACTTACAATTCAGTTCAAGTGGTGCTGAGCAGGGAGTATATTGGAACATCAGAAACTGGGCGCTGCTCCACTCAAGTTCAGCCCACAGTCTTTGCAAACATGGGTTGGGGTTTTGTGCTAACATGAATGATCAGCAGCAGAAGAGCTAACCACGTTGACATGTGGAGAGACCCCCATTAGCTTTCAGAGGTGATAATGCATTGAGATGAACACAACACCATTGGCCTCTCTCACCATTTCAGTTTGTCAGGTGACTTAGCAAAAATAGATGGCTTTGGCTCACATTCAGGTTTGCTTCACAAGCAGATAAGAGTAGCAGAGAAAACTCACTGAGCGTCCACACCTCAAGCGCGTTTTTGCACAAGAGAATCGAAAGAACAATTACGCAATTAGTATTCCTCTTTCTACGAGGAAGAAACCTTTTTGAGAAAGAGTTCTTTCGCAAAAAATGCGTGTGTGGACAAGAAAGGGGTGGGTTTGCGCAAAAAGAGGAAAAAGGAAAAAGCACAGATGCCTTGGTGGCCATTCTCTCCATACCAATCAGTGCTTACTTTTGAGAGAGTGTCCATGCAGTCTAGATGCCCTCTTTCGCAAAAGCCCATCATTTTTCCGATGCGCTTTTGCAGTATGGATGTGCTCTTGCACAAGAAGTTTTTGCGGAAGATCTCTTCTGATAAAAACTTCTTGTACAAGAAGCCTGCAGTCTAGACATAGCCCATAAGAGGGCCTGACTTTCTTGGATCAGATCCTGTGCACAATTAAGAATTAATACCTGCTTATTTTATTTCCAAAATAAACTGATACTTTAGAAGGTCTAAACATGTTTCTGTCAAGCAATCAAGCACGTCAGTGAGCTCTAGGAAAATGCTAACAATGTGGTCATAAAACAGTTAAGATTACGTGTCTCTTGAATCTGTTTACTTCAGTTGGGTTTCCAGAGCATCCTATCATGTTGTTATAGAAACCACTTGCAGCTTTAAATCTTGAATCAAGATTATTGCCATAGTAACCAGCACCACCATCACCACAAAAAAAAGTCAGTTATTCAAAACATTCCATTTCCATGGAAAAGGCCAATTTTGTTTTCAAATGCACTTGTACCCACAGAAACAGAGAAACTAAATTAACAATATATTTACTGCAGCAGAAGCCCTATGCAAGGCGTATTTGCATATCAGCAACTACTGAAAAACATTTTAATTTGAAAATGTGATTTAGGACCCACTTGAGAATCAAAGACATTTGTGATTCTGTAACCAAATGACAGAATTGGTTATTAAATGAGTGTCTTCATTTCATGAAGTTTCTGTGAGCCCTGAAAGCTGCTCCTGAG
Source organism: Pelodiscus sinensis (assembly GCF_049634645.1). NCBI lineage: Eukaryota > Metazoa > Chordata > Testudines > Trionychidae > Pelodiscus > Pelodiscus sinensis. The sequence goes on from NC_134719.1 coordinate 46,550,331, forward strand.
AGTGAGGGCTGCTACTGTTTTCTATTGTTTTCTTTTGCTACCGTGTTATTGTTATGCAATCCCAGCCTACCTCTTCCTGTGAGCACCTTACAGCAGGAGCTGCTGGTTGTACTGAACACCCCGGCAATATGACGGCTTCTCCCACAGAACAGCCACACAACGATTACCTATCAACTCGCAGTGTGGCATGTTTGTTCAGAGGCATTAACTTGGCATCACACAACCTCAGCAGTTTCTCCTCCCCATGGAAGGAGCAAACGAGAGCAACGGTGCTGCTCGCTGCTACTTATGGACAATCTTGCCATCTAGGGCACAATAACACACCCCTCTCTAAAGCATGACTGCTTTCTTCTGGCACTTCCTCTTCTGTTCTTTGCTGAGAGGTACCTGGCCCCATTTGCTCTTGCTTCTGTTGGTTTTACATCAGTGTGGCACCATTGATTTAAGCCTATCTCAGAGGAGAGTCACTTTCTCTGGGACCGAGGGGATTTTCAAAGCATGGCAGAAGGCTGTTAGGGTATGTCTACACTACCCTCCTAGTTCAAACTAGGAGGGTAATGTAGGCATACCGTACTTGCAAATGAAGCCCGGGATTTGAATTTCCCGGGCTTCATTTGCATAAACTGGGAGCCACCATTTTTAAATCCCTGCTCGTTCGAACCCTGTGCCGCGCGGCTACATGCGGCACGAACTAGGTAGTTCAGACTAGGCTTCCTAGTCCGAACTACCATTACTCCTCGTGGAATGGGGGTAGTGTAGACATACCCTTAGAGATGTACCATCCAAGTGGGAGCTCCCAAGGGTTTTGCACCTCAAACCCATACAAGGCGTCCAGAAATACAGAGGGGGGTGTTGCTGCTGCTACATACCCTTTGCCAGGGTGCAATACACACTGCCCACTGTGCTGGCTGCTGGGCAGGGAGAAGCAGTGCCATGTAGGCCTGGAGTAAATTGCTCATTTAAGAGACTGAGTCCAACCAAGTCATTTCATGAGTTCACATCAGATCAGCTCAACTATTTTTTTCTAAAACCAAAACCAAAAATCTAGCGGTTTGGATCTGACATTTGTTTAAAGGACGCATTTCAGAGAAGCTGCACTGGAGATTCATAGAGTCACAATATACATTCTCTCCTTCCAAGGAGACCAGAGTTTCTCAACCAGTGGTATAAGTAGCCTTAGGGGTACTTGAGAGAAGTCTGGGGAGTGCATCAACACAACTGAAATTTGTAGAAAACTGAATTTTTGTTTTAAGTGTTATAGCGCTTTATTATTTTTGTATTTTTTACACCCAAAAATTTCATCACTTGCCCGGCTATGATTAAGTTGTTTAAACAAATGTGTTGCAATGGTAGAAAAAAATTGTGTGTCTGAAAACTGTAGGTACTGGGGGTATATATATATATATATATATATATATATATATATATTTATATATATATATTTTTTAAAGGGGGTACTTTATAAAAAAAAGATTGAGAAACACTGGACTAGACTGTACTGAGACCTTCTAGCCTAGTTCTCCAGTTAAGACCTTGTTAATTTAATTCAAGAAAATTCAGGTTCTTTTTAAAGTACAAGATAACTGGGTGCATGAGATTCTTGCACAGTAGAGTTATTGTTAACTAGGTAGTTGATCCCAACCTATAATCTATGATGTTGTGGATCTGAGGGGCAATTTCAAGGTGACTGATCATTAAAATAGCCTATTAGAGGAAAAGCACTGAGATAATCAATATTGTTTATATTATGAAACAATTTTATCTGACAAAGGAATGCCTTTGATTACTTGACTAAAAATTTTGTTTTTTCAAGGCATCAGGAAGGAAAGAGACCCAAACTCTAATGTTTTGTGATATTCAAAATACGATTTGAATCTAAATGTCTCTCTCTGCTTGCTTTGAAAACTAAACATGCATCCTCTCAAGTCTGCTTGTACTTGGGTATTAATTGTGCTGTTTGGGTAAAACATTGCTTTACTCATTTTCCCTCCTTTCTGGGCTCCATTCTTCTCAGTCTCTAAGAAAATACTTGAATGTTGTTTTATACTTTTTAGGTGCCAAGCCAGGTGGAAGATGTTGGGGAACTGGCAGGGTAGCAAGGGTAAGAGAGAATTGCCCCCAGTGTGTTCTGAATGACACAGCTGATTACTGTATTGAACTGAAGATTATTTTGGTCACTTAAGAATGGAAAATGGAGGCAGGATTATGCCCAACTTTATGTTACTAATGCCCTGATTTTGTAGAACAGCTACAGATACTAAAGTCATGAAGGTGCAGGAGGGTCCTTTTCAGACACAATTTCAGTTTTATTCTAAACAAACATCTCCATGTCATAGCCAGGCTGCTACTTCTGTCTCTTCCATCCTTTTTAAAATGTTCAGCCCTGTGGGTGAATTGCATTATATTACTGGAAATTTAGTGTATTATGATATATTTGCCAGATGCATCAGACAAAAGAGGCTTGAATGTAGCTAAGGATCACATACAATGCAGAAAAACCTTTTGAAACCCCCTCTTCTAAGCAATTTCCCCCCCCCCCCCAAGTGGTTTGGTGGAAAAACCGTGTAGACAGGTTTTGTTCTGGTATGCGTGAAGTTGGCATGACAGGTCTTTCCCAGGATTTTCTAAGCGGTCCTGCTAGAATTTACTTGGAAACTTTTCTCTTATTAGCCAACTAACAACTGGGATTAAAAATTGCTTGAGAGAGGCCTGTTTTTGGTTAATTGTGCCCGACCCTGGCTGGCTCTGCATGATTGAGCAGAGGAAAGGGGAAATGAATGCAAGGCACATTCTATCCCTCTGCCTGTCTCTCGTGCCACCATACAGTCAGAATGAGGCTACAGGCATTGTGCTAATTTAGCACTATCAAATGCATTGTGGTCAGGCAGCATGAGGGTAGGGTTATAATCATGGTCACACTCTGCACCCCTTGCAAAGATGGCTTTCAGCCAATGTTCCAGCTCATCTTTTCCATCTATGTGCAGATTTTGTTTCTATCCAGGTGTGGAATAAATTTTTGTCTGTGCACCAAGGCATGTGTGAATGTGCACCACAAGTAGAAACAAAACCCTTAGCTGTGGGCATGAGGTTATTCAAATGCCACCCAGCTGATTCCCTCCTGAGCGGATGCACAAGCATGCCGCTTACAGATAACACTGCCTAGAGCAAGTGGAAATCACATGTTGCGCCCTGCTCAAATGTGGCCTTGGAAATGCGAAGTCCACAAGCCTGGATTCCAGTAGGTAGTGTAGGCATGCTTGAAGTGTTCTGTGTTTTTCTAAGCTCCATATGACCCAGTGGGGCCAGATGCAATTCTGCATTTAACTTGTCATAATAAGGCCATGCCTTCACAAAAGGCAGCTTCTCTTGTCATGAAATATCCCAAAGATCTGTTTCAAATAACGGTTTGCAATGGCAACATTGACGAGTTTATTTTCCTTTTCTCACTGTTCAGTGTCAAAGTTCAAGTCTCACCCGCCCTGTCAGGCCCAACTGGGAGGGGGAAGGGGGCAGCTGCCCTGGGGTCCAGTGATTTAAAAGGGCCCAGAGTTCCTGGATGCAGCCACTGCTTATTGAAGTGGTGGCTGGAGGCCTGGACCCTTTCAATTGCTGCCAGAGCCCTGGGTTATGCGCTCTGGGCAGTGCTGAAGGGCTGGCTGGAGGAAGCTCACCCCAACCCTGCCCTTCTGCTCAAGGCCCCGCCACTTCCAGGGCCATGGACCTGGGGCCCCTATCTTGCACAGGGGCCTGACAAGTATGTTGGCTGCATCCTGTATAGTTTCAGATGTCTCCCAGTTTCTCTAGAAGCCCAAGACACACATCAATTTTTCAAAATAAACTATTTGGTAGGGAAAAAATGCCACTAAATCTGGCACTTACATGCCATAGCTAAATGCAGTATCTAATTCAATCTGATTAGGATCATTATCTTTACTAGGGAAAAAGCTACTACAATTAAATATAAAAATAAAATTGTGTGTGCGTGTGTGTTAAAGAGTTTTGTAGGATCACTAGAATGCAGAATTAGGCTCTTAGGGCAGATACAAGGGTCAGACCTTTCAGTTTGTTCCCAGTGCCATAAAACATCTAAGGAACTTTTGATAGACGTTACATTCACCAAGCTGGAACAGCAGTAAATTATGCAACCTAGTATGGTCTATACCTCAAGCTAGATGAACTCTAAAGAAGGTCAGGTAACATTGCTTCTCTCTGCCTGCCCACAGAACTTTCCTGAAGGAGGGCATCCCTGCTCAGTGGATGTACTGAACCAATGCATTTTCTAGCTGCATTCTTTCTGTGCAGCAATGGAGATGGTGCAGCCAGATTTCAGCACAGGTGGATTTACTGCTGTTGGAACTGTGCATCTGGGTCTTCTCTGGCTTTCACTTGGCATAGACCCAGGGCTAAAGTTGGGCCTGGAGATGAGACAAAGCATGCAGGATAAAACCTCTGTAATAGTCATTATCACCTGATTACTTTATACAGGGGTTTCATGTATGTCTACGGGCACATCTACACTACGAGATAAGGTCAAATCTAACATGGTCGATTTCTGGACACCCGAATTTGAGACATCAAAGTTCCATGTCCTAATTGCAGGCAAGAATTAAATATTGTCCAAAATAGTGCATCCTCATTAGGGAGCCTGCTGTTGAGTCTAAGAGCAAGGCGCCATGCATAGCTTTGCAGTTTGGGCTATGCTTCTGGTGCCCTCTGGATCCAAAACTCTGTTGCGGTTTGTTAGAGGGGCTCACATTGGCAGTGTCCCGGAAGGCGCTTCTCCAATCCCTCCCCCCTCATGTGACATAAAAGGGACACACTGTGCTCATGCCTATAGGTGCCCTGGTTGCCTGCATGGATGGCATAGCACCGCGAGCATGGAGCCCAGTTGGCACAAAAGCATTGTCATACCCATGTGTGTGATGGCGCGCCTCATGGCGCTGTACTTCGAGAGCGTACACATGGTGCTCTTTAAGGAAGAACATTAGGATGAAGCTTGGCGTGGCACAGAGGGCCCATTCAGGCAAGGCCTGGTGCTTTTACTAGTGTAGCCACCACTCAGTCCTCCAGACACAGTGCAATGCCAGTTCTGGCATCGTGAGACAAGCTCAGACTCGTGGCACCGCATTGTGATGCGGGGATGAGACAATCAGCAGTGGCTGCACAACTTCCGAGTGCGCAAGGCCACCTTCCTGGAACAGTACAAATGGCTTTCCCCTGTGGTCAGGTGCCCACGAGACCCGCTGTGACAATGGAGAAGAACATGGCCATTGCCTTATGGAAGCTTGTCTCAACAGACAGTGGGGAAATCTATAGTGGTGACTGTTTTCATACAAGTAGCCAAGGCGATCAATAGCCTTGTGCTACTCTGGAAAATGTGGACAACATAGTGGATGGCTTTGCTGCAATAGGCTTCCCTTACAGCAGTGGGGCCACAGACGGAATGTACATCTCCATCTTGGTCCCCAACCACCGTGCCTCAGAGTACATAAGCTGCAAGGGATACTTCTCCATGGCGCTGCAGGCTCTGGTGCATCACAAAGGCCATTTCACTGACATCAGGGTGGGATGATTGGGGAAGGTGCATGACGCCCGCATCTTTAGGAACTCCTCCCTCTTCCGGAAGATGCACACTGGCACGTTTTTCCCTGACCAGACAATCAGAGTCAGAGAGGTGGAAATGCCCATTGTGATCCTGGGCAACGCAGCCTACCCCACGCTCACGAAGCCGAACATGGGCAGCCAGGACCCCAGCAAAGAGGAGTTCAACAATAGGCAGAGGGGGGAGCTGTGGGAGGCTTCATGGAGGCCAATGGTGTTGAATTTCTGGCAATGCTGCATTTACACTAGCATCACTTTGACCATGAAAGGTCAGGAATAGCATTACTCCTGGAGAAAAGCAGGAGTACAGACATCGACTTCAGCAGCACCTAAGGGAGATGCAATAGGCTTGGTAGTGTGGCCGCATCACTTAGAAAGTCGACTATGTGCAACTACAATCAATATAAAGTCCTAGTGTAGACCAGGCCTATACAAGTAAACTACACAAAACAGTAGTGAACTACACAACTCCAATTCATGGTTTCTTTGCAACTTTTTCAGGTGAAGAGAATGGGCTAATAAAGCCTACATTGGTGTCAGATTGCTAGAGGTTTCCTTTAATCTGGTCATCTACTTGAGATAACTCATTAGCAGTAGAATTTATGTGCAATAGTGATATGTAAACCCCAGCACCTATTTCCAACACAGCATCACATGCTTATGAGTCATCAGTGCAGGGCTTAGTAGGGTATAGCAACTGGCAGAGTTCTTGTCCACATTGCATTTCTGTGGGGGGATGGTTCCCTGGCAGTAGCATGTACTCAATAAAGCAGACCAGAAAAGGGGATCTGCTCTAGGAAGATGTGAAAATGGCCACTTGAGATTTTCCCAGGTAGCGTAGAACTGCTGTAGTACCCTTGCTCCCAGCTTTTGGTCCAGGGGACCTAGCCAAGAAATAGAACCTAGGACTGGGCCTGGCTGAGCTAATGGCCCCATGGAGCCATTGGCAGCCGGTGTAAAACACAACAGCCCTGAGGATACTCTAATTTTCACTAGAAGACAGGCCAAGCAGACATACTCCTGCCTTCTCTTCTGAGCTGTCCTGAGCATATACCACAAGCCAGCTGGAGGATGTATAAAGAGACATCCCCCCTCAGGCATTTCAAACCCTGGCTTTAAACTTCTACAACAAGAATCTTCAGGGGATAGCCAAGTTAGTCTGTACAGAAAAAAACAACAAATGGTCCAGTAGCACTTTATAGACTAACAGAACATGTAGATGGTATCGTGAGCTTCTGTGGGCACAGCCCACTTCTTCGGATGACTGGAGTTCTGAGTTTAGGATGTGCAGACCCAAAATAAATAGGAGAGAAGGGGGTAGGGAGGAAAAAAAGAGGGGGGAGAGACAGAGAGCAGAGGGTATAGAAAATTCAGAAAGGTAGAGGGAATCAGTAAGTATCTGAAGTATGTTAACTACCCAATCTTCAGATACTTACTGATTCCTTCTACCTTCCTGAATTTTCTATACCCCCTATCAATTCCCCTCCCCCCCAAGTTGTGCCGCTATTTTTGTTTTTTGGCCCCCGTCAGTTCCTTTTTTTTTTTTGCTCAACAAGTTTTGCTGCTATTGGGGGATGGGAGTGTTTCTCAAAAAATGAAAAAGGGGGTTTGATGCTGAAAAGTTTGGGAATCACTGGTCTAGAACATCCCTGATAGATGTCTATCTAACCTGCTCTTAAATATCTCCAGTGATGGAGATTCCACAACCTCCCTAGGCAATTTATTCTAGTGTTTAACCACCCTGTTGGTTAGGAAGCTTTTCCTAATGTCCAGCCTAACTTCCCCCCCACCCCTTGCTGCAATTTAAGCCCATTGTTTCTTGTCCTATCCTCAGAGGCCAAGTAAAACAATTTGCTCCCTCCTCCTTGCACCACCCCTTAAGATACTTGAAAACTGCTACATGTCCCCACTGCCAGTCTTCTCTTTTCTAAACTAAACAAGCCCAGTTCTTTTAGTCTTCCCTCATAGCTCATGTTTTCTAGACCTTTAATCATTTTTGTTGCTCTTCTCTGGACTCTCTCTCATTTCTCCACATCTTTCTTGAAATATGATGCCCAGAACTGGACACAATACTCCAGTTGAGGCCTAATCAGCGCAGAGAAGAACGAAAGAATGACTTCTCCTGTCTTGCTCACAACACTCTTGTTAATGCATCCCAGAATCATGTTTGCTTTTTTTGCTACAGTGTCACACTGTTGACTCATATTTAGCACACTGAGACCCCTAGATTCCTTTCTGCAGTACTCCTGGGCTGCATCTAGACTGGCAAGCTTTCCGCAAAAGCAATGCTTTTGTGGAAAAACTTGCCAACTGTCTACATTGGCCACTTTGAATTTGCGCAAGAACACTGACGAGCTAATGTAAGGTTGTCAGGGTTCTTCCGCAAATACAATGATTCTCCCGTTCGGGAAAAAGTCCTCTTGCACAAATGCTTTTGCGCAAGAGGGCCAGTGTAGACAACTGAGAACCGTTTTGCACAAAAAAGCTCCGATGGCGAAAATGGCGATCGGGGCTTTCATGCGCAAAACCACGTCTAGATTGGCCTGGACGCTTTTCCGCAAAAAGTGCTTTTGCGCAAAAGCGTCCATGCCAATCTAGACACTCTTTTCCACAAATGCTTTTAACGGAAAAACTTTTCTGTTAAAAGCATTTGTGGAAAATCATGCCAGTCTAGACGTAGCCTTGCAGAATATCGAGGTCTTTATCTATACTCAGTGTTTCCTGTACCTCTCCAAAAGTTTCTAGTCACACAGTTCTGATTGACTTCGCTAGGAATTTCTGAGAAGACACAATCTGACCCAAAATGTATCTTAGCCATTTCATTCCTTGAGCTATGCAACAATTTGCATATGTTGAGCTGCTGCTGCCACCAACCAAAACTGAGTTCTTCCTTTCAGATTATTATTACTTACTATTTCCTTCAGGTCCTTTCCCTTCTTTTTCCTTGAGCAAATTGCATTCAGAGTATGATTTGCTTTCTTTTGTCTCCCTGGCTATGTTACTTTACATTTACTGAATAACCTGCATACACTGACCTCTGCTTTTGCCCATTGCCTTTTGTGGCTCTAACGTATTCAATGCAGAGGTCTTGCATTAAGCCAAGGTTCTACCAGCTGCTTTCAAGTTCAATGTCACTTCCTTTTCATTTGCTCTCATTAAAATGAAGTTCAGTTTTACTACCAACTGGGAAATAACTCCCAGCAATATCAGGATGAAGTATCAGCTGATTTGATGTGATCCTAAAAGGAATTCAGGATGGACTAACCTGCTGGGAACGGAATGCAGCCTGATGGAGAGGGAGTTCACTGATTCAGCCCTTTCTAACATTCCAGCATGCTGATCTCCTGTAGGAGTTCCTGCTAGGAATGGAAGCAGCTCTGCTGTGTGAGGTCAGCAGAGCAAACAGTGCCAGAGGGTGCAAAGAGGTGTCATTAACACATCCATGCACCAGTTTTATTGCACCTTGACCCATAGCTAAAAAGTAATAATATTAATAAAACATAGATTCCTATTTGAGATGCACTGTTGCCAATCATAAGGCAAGTGTTTGTCATTTAATTACAGTTTGTAACACCTACTAGGAATTTGTCAGGCATTATTTTCAATGTCATAATTCTTTGCGGTTACTGTACAGCCTGTTCCCAAGTTGCGAACGGTCCATTTACAGTCGTTCACATTTACAACCAAACCTCCCATTAAGTGGTTGTACAAGGTGGTCCCCAAGTTACGAACGCGACCCGCGCTTATGAACAGCGCATTTGCAATGTAACTCAATGAGGTCCAACTTACAAACATTTGAAGTTACGGCCAAGTGTTTGGTCCGTAACTCATTCATAACTTGGGGACTGGCTGTATGTTTTCCTGCATTTCCTGGTGATGCTGCCTACACCATTTGGGGAGCTTAAGACAATGATGATGTTTTTATAGCTGTATCTAACCCATGTCAAGGCAATGTAAAGAAAATGTCAGTGCAGTTCTGTGCAGATGTCATTGTGATAGGAAGGAAGAGGAAAACCCTGTAAATACTCAGTACAGGTCGAAAGAGAAAATATTTCAATGATAAAACAGTGTCATTGAGAGTTGAGAGAGACAGACCAAGATATGCAAAAGCAGAACATAGCCACTGGGATGCAGTCAGGGCAACAATGCAAGTGTTAAAGCTAGAGAGAAGTCCAGCTGACAGGGGTATCTGTTCGAAATTGTTGCCCCTTGGTTACTCTTTTTCTCATCTTTCACATATTCCAATTCTAGTATTGCGCAAATAAGACTAAAGTCTCTAGTCACTGATGTAATATTTCAATAATATTAATTCCAAGTAACCTGGCTCTTTTTGTTCTGCGAGGTTGCTCTTCGTGCTACACAATGCTGAAGTTTGTAACTCTAAACAGGGGTATTCTGGGACCCATTGTAGGTCAGAGATGTTGCTTACCTGACAAATAAATGTTGTCAATGTACCTTACATTGCCATCAATATGCCATACTTCTAGAAATAGCATATATCTGTCCTGCACAGCTTGATCCTAAAAAGTGCTGAGTGATCTGCCTCCAGTTCCGCACAGAAAGTAAGCATGTGCTTAACTTTAAGCATGTGACAAATCCCACTGATTTCAGCAGTAATGCTAAGAGTCCAGCAAACCCACAGCTCATTTTTGCTGATATAGATGCAGCTACATTTTGTATCTAGAACTCTGCAAATTTGTGGATATCTGCTTTATATCCATGGGTAACCATATCCATAGATGTGGGTATCCGCAGATCATTTTTGCAGATGCTGATGTGGATACCAATTCTGTATCCATGCAGGGCTCTATTAATATTCATGTGTAGGCCAGAGCATTCAGCAGCTTGAGTAATCAATCTCATACTACCCTTCACATTGTATGTCCCAATGTGCTTTATTGGCTTGATTTTGCACCACTGAACGGGGACTTCACTATTGCCTTCCGTGGGGGCTGGATCAAATCCTCTAAGCTCTGTACAAAGCAGAAAACAAATTAACAAAAAAACCCTCCATTTAACTTTTTAAGATGTTTTATGTCCTATGACCAAATCCAGCTCCCATTAAGACAATGAAAATAAAACCAAACCAAACCTCCACAACTGTTGGCTTAATGTAAATTGGATCCGGCCCTTTATATTTTAAAACCCTTTAAACTGGATAGAACACTAATATCTTAAGTTTAGCTGGTAAAACCTGAGATATTGGTCCAGAGGCAAATAATCAGGGAGACAGATATAATAGCTCCCTGACATGATGATGATTTGTGTTGCAGTAACCCTTGGGAGCCCCCATCATGGACCAGGGCTCCATTGTGCTGGATGCTGTACAAACACCATCCTACCGTTATTTCTGAAAGAGAGTAGCATACTGAGCAATTGGTATGGCCCATCTTTAGGCAAGAATATGTGATCTGAACGTTCATTTTTAACATGTGATTACAATGAATGTTAAGTATCTATCTGTGGTGAAAGGACTCAGTACCTGGAATATATTAAGAGCTGTCAGTATTTGAGATGTAAGACTCAGATTTGGATAACACTACAGATACTTTTCTAATAAGCAAAATACACAGAGGATAAAGGGTTGAGCCCAAGAAATACAATCAGGGCACAAACAAAACACAGTACCCACAAGTCAACTCTTCTTCTAGCAAGATCCTTGGAGAGAGACGTCCTCTGGAGAGGAGGAGGAGTGGGAGTGGATGTACAGCTCACATATGGCCAGTTTCTGAGACTCTTACTCATGACAAGCAGTATTTTACTCACATCGTAGCAATGGCGTCTCCTGCTGGAGTGAGTCCCTCCTCAACATGCCTTGAGGGTGTCAGAATCTAAAGTAAGGCCTTGATCCTGCATATGAATCTATGGGGGTGGAAATCTGTGACCATCCAGAATCCTACTGAAATTCATGTGCCTTCAGAAGTGACGTCCCTCGGAAGAGGTATGACTCTTCTGCCCCACTTCAGCATCAGGCCACGATGATTTAGAGGAATAACCAGACTGTTGAGATTTCAGAACCTCAATGAGACATGCATTAGCTAATGAACATAAGAATGGCCATTGTGGGTCAGACCCACAAAGGTTCCACTAGTCCAGTGTCCTGTCTTCCAACAGTGACCAGTGCAGATGCACCAGAGGGACTGAACAGAACAGGTAATAATCAACTCATCCATTCCCTATAGCCCATCTCCAGCTTCTGGCAAACAGTGCTCTTTTGGGAACACACCACTACTGGATACTCTTAACTTTCTTGATAGGCCCTGCCAAAGAGACCTAATAAAAATAGACACCCAAATCATTTTCAGTGGCATGTACAGTTTAATTGCATATTTCCTATTAACTTTACTGGACGTCACATGCCTAAAAGCTCACATATGTCTCAAAAATCTTTGGACATTAACCATGTAGCTAAAATGTAGTCTTATGTAATGTAATGTGACTCAGTGTAGCCTATCAGTCACCCTTTCTGACAAGTGTCGTCAGGCATCAGATAGGCTGTTTCTGTCTGTCACTGTTATCCAAGCAGGAAAGATCTGAAGGATCCTTGTGACTTATTATGGTCACTCTGTTACCATTAGGAATGTTTTCTTCTTTAACTGAAGAGTGTACAATTTTTTTTGTATTATGGAAGAATTTATAATAGTCTTAGTTAACTTTAAACTTAAAATATTTTGTGCTAGATTTGTTTTTACAAAGGCAAGTGTGTAATTCTTGCTTGTGTGAAGCAACTATGTCATTTCTGTGAAGAAAGTGAGTGTTTGAAAAGAGATTAGTCTCAAGGCAGCACAGCATACAGATGGTCAGAGGAGGGGCTGAAGACTCAGGAACACTAAGATGTACCCATTGTATTTGATGACTAAGGAGGAGCAGATTGATGACCCTGAAGTTAGAAACAAGCACTCCCAATGTGAAAAGTTAGCAAATCCCAAACAAATCATTGTAGGGCAATCCCCAGAAAGGTCATCACCAGACTGATGTAAAACCACCATGAAAACAATTTCCACATAAACATATGTTGCAAAGTGACTGATTACAACATGATACAGCAAGATCCATGGACTTGCATACAAAGGGATTTCTAAACAAGATGGGGTGTCCTGCCATGAAGCTTTGGGTTCCGTCCTGCCAAGATGTGGAGCATCGGTCCAGACCAATGGAGCATTTGGATCCTCCCTCACACTCAGCCTAGCTGGCCATTAGATTGCAATAACATCAACAGTGTGTGTGTGTGTGTGTGTGTGTGTGTGTGTGTGAATGCACATGCTTTTTTCTTTGCATTCTCAATAAATGTGGCATATATTGCCTTTTCCCCTAGAACAGGAGTTCCCAAACTTTTTGACATGGATACCAGTAAATCCATTCATGAGCTTTTGGAGGACTGGTAACATGCATTTGCATATTTGCATATTCATTAAGCAATTATGAATATTCAAATAAGTTGTTTCTGGTCCTCCCCAAACCCCCAGTGCCAGCTTTAGCAAAGCTTTTGATACAGTCAACCACAATATTCTTGCCAGCAAGTTAAGAGAATATGAATTGGATAAATAGACTGTAAGGTGGATAGAAAGCTGGATAGACCAGGGTTTCCCAAACTTTTTACTTTAGTTGGAACCCGTTTTTTTTCAGTACTGTTTTTTGCAGCCCAAAAATGTAAACGCATATAAAAAAAGAATTAAAAATAATAAATTTTCCGTGTTTCACCCGGCTGCATCCTCCACCCAGCCTGGGCCAGGGCTTGGGGGACCCGGCGCCTCATGGGCACTCCAGGAGGCGGGAGCAGGAGCAGATTGGGGGGAGGGCATCTGGCTAGAAGGGAGGGTACAAGGAGGGATAGGGTTGCCAGGTGTCCAGTTTTGTCCCAGACAATCCAATATTTGAGGGTTTTGTCCGGGAAACAAATTGAGAAAATACCAGACATATAAAATGTCTGGTATTTTCTAATTACGTAAGTTTTGTATCAGTCCGTAGCTGCGAACTGCCTAGCTGGTCCATGTGCTCATTCTGCATGAGTGTGTCTACCAGCCACGCAGTTTGCAACTATTGGAGGAATAGTATGGGGGGGGTGCAAAATGGAATCCCCAGGGCTGGACTCACTCATGTAACCGGGTCTGCATGTGCTCGGGTCAGTTCCGCTTCCCACCAGCCGATTTGCTCCTCTCCCCCTCCCTCCTGGCTTCTCCTCCTGATCTTCCCTGGCCAGCCCCGCTGCCCCTATCCAGCCCTGCTTCCGGCGGCTGGTTCTCCCTTCCTCTTCCTCACAATCTCTCCCGTCCAGCACACACACCTCACCCTGTCCCCTGGCCAGCTTGCTGCCCCCATCCAGACCTGCTTCCAGAGGCTGGTTCTCCAGGCCTCCTCCTCCCAATCTCCCCCAGCCAGCCCCACTGCCCCCCGTCCACCCCTGCTTCCGCCACCTGCCCACCTGCCCCGATCTCTGCTGGACAGCCCTGCTGCCCCCAACCCTGCTTCCCAGTTGCCTGTCGTCCCCCCTTCACACACACATCCTCCCAGCCTGCCCCGCCCCGCTTCCCTCCCAGCAGCCACGCTGAGGCCCGGTATTTTTTTCCCGTGGCCAGGTACCAGGCTGCAGCCCATAGTTTGGGAAATGTTACCCTAGAAAGATCCCACGTGCTTCTTATAAGCATAACAGCTGTGGGATTGTCACATGCGACCGTGAACAAACAAGTTAAAGGTGAAATTTCTAAGTGTTCCTAGCTGATGGCCCTCCATACCCCTAGGTGGACTTGTCCTGTAATCGGGACCCTCTGGATTAGATAACAAAGACACTCCTCTGACATGGCTGAGAGCATGACATTCAATGCTTTAATCCTATGCTTTCTATCATTTTAAAAAATTTGAACGTAAGTAGCATCTGAAACTAAGCTCAACCTGCAGCAGCAGCACTGTTCTTAGGAAGCTGTTCTAAGTGATCAATTCCTAGACTGTTCTGTTTCATTAAAACATTAATTTTTCCCTCAGATTCCACGAATTTGAAAATATTCTGCAATTTGGCTAAGGCATCAGCTGTAGCTTAGTGTTTCTCTTGCTAGAGGTTCAGATGCCTCCTGCCATTACTGTTCACACCTCACCAGTTACGTGCCTCTAGTAATTATTGCAACTAACCAATCAGCATGACAGCAGGCCTACAGGATGGCAGGTTGAGGATGATGGTGGGTGGCTGGTCTGAGGTGATAATGAGTGCAAGGAGTGTTAATCAGAAAAAGAATTGCCATGCAACTGAAATCCTTTCAAATCGGCAGTAGAAATCACAGATCTACTGACTGGCTATGTTTATTATGTAGTGAAATGGATACTGATTTTTGTGCGTAGAGAGGGGAATCAAACTGGTTACAAAGAATCACAGAATACTAGGACTGGAAGGGACCTCAAGAGGTCATCGAGTCCAGTCCCCTGCCTTCATGACGGGATCAAGCACAGTCTAGATCAACCCTGACAGGGGTCTGTCCAACCTCCTCTTAAATATCTCCAATGATGGAGATTCCACAACCACCCTAGGCAATTTATTCTAGTGTTTGACCACCCTGTTGGAAGTTTTTCCTAATGTCCAACCTAACCCCTCCCCCTTGCTGTAATTTAATCCCATTGCTTCTTGTCCTATCCTCAAAGGCCAAGTAGAACAATTTTCTCCCTCCTCCTTGCACCACCCCTTAAGATACTTGAAAACTGCTACATGTCTCCTCTCATTCTTCTCTTTTCTAAACTAAACAAGCCCAGTTCTTCCAGTCTTCCCTCATAGGTCATGTTTTCTAGACCTTTAATCATTTTTGTTGCTCTCCTCTGGACCTTCTCCAATTTCTCCACATCTTTCTTGAAATGTGGTGCCCAGAACTGGACACAATACTCCAGTTGAGGCCTAATCAGTGCAGAGTAGAGCGGAAGAACAACTTCTCCGGTCTTGCTCACAACACTCCTGTTAATGCATCTCAAAATCATGTTTGCTTTTTTTTGCAACAACATCACACTGTTGACTCATATTTAGCTTGTGGTCCACTATGACCCCTAAATCTGTTTCTGCCGTACTCCTTCCTAGACAGTCGATTCCCATTCTATATGTGAAGATCTAAAGCTAAACCTTGTGATGCTTCCTCAAGCCTACCAGCAGTGTGCTGCCACTGGGGCCATTGACCAAGTTTTCCTGGGCTCTCCCAGAAATCATACACAGGAGTGGCAGTGTATTCTCCTTTTGGAAGGGTCACTGTGGCCCCATCTGTCTCTATCCACTTTGGGGTTGATCTAGCCAGGAGCACCTCAGTAAGCTTTTGGCTGGTTTCTGCACATAAGTACAAGTGTGATAAGCTCCTTGTGTCCTTTCCCTGTACATCTGAACAATGCTGGTCAGGGTCTGCCCTAAGGTTTTACTCATTGCTCTTTTAGATATATTACTTGGGAGAAAAAGCATTGGTCTAGTGTAGTGGTGGCACTGCAGTTAGGAACCTTAAGGCTGAGGAGATACTAAAGGCTTTTAGTCTGTATTTGGTGTAGTGTTCCAAAGAAATCTCATGTTCCAATAAAGGCTCTGTACCAGGAGGATATTTTTCTGTTTCAATTCCCCATTGATTTCACTAACAAAATCAGAGTTCTTGAGTCTAAGGAAAGGCAAGAGGGAGAACAACAGAATAAATTCAATGGCCTTCTAGAGGGCAGTCCTTAGGAAACTCAGGGTACGTCTACACTACAACGTTAATTCGAACTAACTTAGTTCGAATTAGTTAATTCGAACTAAGCTAATTCGAACTAACGCGTCTAGAACTGAAAACTAGTTCGAATTAGCGTTTTGCTAATTCGAACTAGCAAGTCCACATTGAGTGGACCCTGAACAGGGCTTAAGGATGGCCGGAAGCAGTGCCGGCAGGGCATCAGAGGAGGACTTAGAGCGTGGAGATGCTGTCTCCGGCTAGCTGAGGGCTGCGCTTAAAGTGTCCCAACCCCCACCCCGGACAGACAGTTCTAAGGGGTGCCCCACTTTCAAAGCAGTCCTGGCTTGGATTGCCCGGAGTACCCACACTGGGCACATCACACCACTTGGCCATCAGACCGGCTGCACTTGCCGCAGGCTGCCATCTGGGGAGAGGAGGCAATCAGAGAGCTTCCACCCCCAGAAGCCCGCAGAGCCAGCCCAGTCCTCCCCATCGGGGGCTCGTACCCCATTCCTCCCTCACCTCCTTCCACTTACCCTTCCCTAGCCTCCCTTCTTATTGATATACAAAATAAAGATAACGTTTCTTCCAACATTGACTCTGTCTTTATTGAACAAAACTGGGGGAGACTGGGAAAAGGAGGTGGGAGAGGGGAAGAGAAAGGCTGGGAGAGGGGAAGGGCAACTAACATGATCAGGGGTTGGGAACAGGTCCCATATGAAGAGAGGCTACAGAGACTGGGACTGTTCAGCTTAGAAAAGAGGAGATGGAGCGGGGACAGGATAGAGGTCTCTAAAAGCAGGGGTTGGGTGGAGAGGGTGCACACAGAAAAGTTCTTCATGAGTTCCCATAATAGAAGGACTAGAGGACACCAAAGGAAAGGAATGGGTAGCAGGCTTGAAACTAGTAAGAGAAAGTTGTTCTTCACAAAGCAAATAGTTAACCTGTGGAACTCCTTGCTGCAGGAGGCTGTGAAGGCTACAACTAGAACAGAATTTAAAGGGAAGTGAGATCAAGTCATGGAGGTTGGGTCCATGGAGTAGTCTTAGCCAGGGGGTAGGAGTGGTGTCCCTACCCAAAGTTTGTGGAAGGCTGGAGAGGGATGGCACAAGACAAATGGCTTGGTCACTGTCTTCGGTCCATCCCCTCCAGAGTCCCTAGGGTTGGCCGCTGTCGGCAGACAGGCTACTGGGCTAGATGGACCTTTGGTCTGACCCAGGACGGCCATTGTAAGCTCAGGGCTCAGGGTCGGGGGTCTCAGTGGACCCCCTTGATTTTCATGCACACCTGCTCCTGGGTGGCCAGGCTGGCAGCTCTCCTGTCCTAGCCGGCCACTTTCCTGTGCCTAGTGCGGAGATCGTGGACGAGGTCCACGATGTCCGCACTAGCCCAGGAAGGTGCCCGCCTCTTGCGGTCCAGGGCAAGCTCCCGGGAGCCGCCAGCCTGGTTCCGGGAAGAGGGGGTGGGCTGGGGGACATCGGGTGGGTGGCTCTGTGCCGTGCCAGGTGCAGGGTCTGCTGGCTGGGTGCTGGCAGGCTTGCACCTGGCACGGGCACCGTAGCCAGCCCGTGCCCCTTTAAGGGGTCCGGGGCCGGGAAGGGGGCATAGAGTTTCCCTGGTGTTGGCCAGAGTGGCCACCAGGGAAATCTGGGGAGGGCTAGCCTCCCACTAGTTCGAATTAAGGGGCTACACACCCCTTAATTCGAACTAGCTAGTTCGAACTAGGCTTAATCCTCATAAAATGAGGTTTTCCTAGTTCGAACTAAGTGCTCCACTAGTTCGATTCAAATTCCAACTAGCGGAGCGCTAGTGTAGCGGCTATGAATGTTAGTTCGAACTAACGTCCGTTAGTTCGAACTAACATTGTAGTGTAGACATACCCTCAGAGAATTGCTAGCTAAAACCCCTGTAGGAAGCAAGCCAGGGGGGAAAGAGGTCATGGGAACTGGCAATGTTTTAAAGAAATACTAATACAGGCGATCCCCGAGTTGCAAACAGTCAATTTACGACCGTTCGCATTTACGGCCAAACCTCCCCATTAAGCAGTCATAAAAGATGGTCCCCGAGTTACGAACATGACCCATGCTGATGAACAGCGCAGTTGCAATGTAACTCAATGGGGTCTGACTTACGAACATTTTGAGTTACGGCCAAGTGTTTGGTCCGTAACTTGTTCGTAACTTGGGGACCGGCTGTAATGGAATAAGAGTAAATTGACCCAATGTGCAAGAAATATAGGAAGTAGGATCAGAGATCACCCTGCTTTAGTCAGGAGATCTTCAATGATCTGAAACTCAAAAGAGTCCTACAAAAGAGTGGAAACTAGTATGAAGTACAAAATATGAAGGAATAAGATAAAGCAAAGCTAGCATGTAGGGACAAAATTAGAAAGGCGAAGGGAGAAATTGAGATTAAATTAGCTAAGGTTATAAAAAGTAAAACTTTTTTTTTACAGATTATTGGAAGCAAGAGGAAGATCAAGGACAGATTAGATCTATTACTCAATGAAGCAGGAAAGGCAATAAAGAAAATGCAATAATGGCTGAAATGTTGAATGCCTTGTTTTGTTTCAGTTTTCACCAGAAAGATTAGTAGCGATCAGACAACTAACATGAACTAAGTGTAAATGGGGTAAGATCTCTGGCTAAAATAGGGCTAGAACAGGTTAACAATTACATAGACAATTTAGATAACTTCAAGTCAGCAAAACCTGATGAAATACATCCTAGAATACTTAAGGAATTGGCTGAAAAGATCTCTCACCTATTAGCAATTATCTCTGAGAACTTCTGGAGGACAGGAGAGATCCCAGAGGAATGGAAATGGACAAATATAGTACCTATCTATAAAAAGGAGAATAAGAGCAGCCTGAGGAAATAAAGTCTAGTCAGCTTTACTTAAGTACACAGAACAATATCTGAGTAACTAATCAAAGAATTGGTAAGCCCCTAGAACAAGGATTGACAACCTTTTCAAACCAAAGAGCCAAACTACATCAAAATTCAGAACAAGTGGTCAACAAAGAGCCAGTATAAGAATGCCCATTTGCATGACTGAAAATGTATAACTTGATATTTCTAATAATTGACATGTTTAACAATACCATAAGTGAAACATTGTACTCAAAGATTTTATTTAATGGAACTTCTGCTACTGCATCTTTTCGCGCATTTATTTAAAGCTTACATCATAATTGGTCAAATTCAGCTTCATGCATGCATTCTGGCTGTCTTCTGTCAATCTTAAATGGAAATTACCTTTGATGTGGTTCAAATGAGAGAAAGTTTGTCACACATATAGGTGGAACCAAACATTGAAAGTAAGGCCAAACTGACATTCTGCATGGTGTTCTATGTGACAGGAAGTTCCTTCCAAATTTGCAGAATCAGATTATCATTGTGCTCCAATTTCTTCATGTTAGCCCATTTGTGCAGATTTGCCAATTCTGCACGTTGTTGACCAAGACATTCTAAATCAGAATTCAGCTTGATGAATTTTTCCACCCAGAATTTTTCCAACTCTTTGAAATCTGCTATTTCCACGTCCAAATCACTGACTGAGATGCCTGGAAAGACTGTCAAATTCAGTTCGTCAATGTATGTGTTCTGTGGATGAATCATAAACAGAGAACTGTGTTTGCAAAAGTCAACATAAAGTTGACTTGAATGCCCTTAGGAGCTCAGAAAGAAACCCAGCAAGCTGCTGCAAATCAAGGCTGTTATTTGGATTCTCTCTGACGTGAATCATAAAACATTTGTAATCTTTCAAAATGTGCCAGTTTGCCCATCTCAATATCTTTGATGAAAGCAGTCAATTTTTGACTCAAATCCAAACACTGCCTGCTGCAGAGTCAGGACTTTATATCCTTGTCCTTGTACCTTAAGGTTCAACTCCTTCAAATGGCTGTTATGTCGACAAGATAGAAAAACGTAAGCAATCAGTCACAGTCTGAAAGCTCGTTGTGGTTGATACCTTTCATATTCAAAAATGACTTAATCACATTAATGCAGGTGGCAAAATGAGACAAAACTTTTCCATGAGATAACCAGCAAACACTGCTGTGCATTAGTAGATTGGGGTATTCGGAATTTACGTCCTCAAGCAGGGACTGAAATTGACAGTGATTAAGGTCTCTGGCAAGAATCCAACTGACAATGCGAACAACCAGTCCCCTTACATTTCTGAGTTTCATTCCACATTGTGCACAAAGTGCCTTCTGATGCGCAATGCAATAGAAGTTCAAAAGTGAGCGGTTCAGCTGTTCTGACCAAGAGTAAAGAATCCCCTGTATTTGTTGACCGTGTTAAGTGCACCATACAAACACACACAGACACAAGATTATCCAACTGTATTTCTTTCTTATTTACAAAGTTCATCACAGTTTTAAGAATGTTGTTGCCCCTTGTTTGATTTTTAATTGGTATTATCTCAGTCATTTCTTTGTCCACAGCATTTCCACAAATATATCATCCCAGAATACACAACTGATTAATGTCACATAGATAGGTTGTCTTGTCCAAAGCAAATGAAAAATAAGTAGCTGTACTCAAATTTTGCATTTGTTTCTTGTCAATTTGATGGGCCCTTTTCACAGCTCTGTCATGAACTGTTTTTGCCGATAACGACTTGTCTTGAATTTTTTGTATGATTTTTGTCCTTGTGGTGAAGCTCGTTAAATAGTTCATGACCAATTTTTAGCGTGCATTTCTTCACATAATCCCTGTCAGTGAGAGGGTTTACCTATTGAATAATGCTGTATGAGCCCGCAAAACTTGTAGAGTTTAAGCTCTCACCCTTTTTTGACCATGCCAGCAGGCCATTTTGTCTAATGTTCATTTTTCACTGCAGCTCCTCACAGGCTTTTTTCATGCATCACCATTGGGGTATTGTGGCTTTTTTTGTTTGTTTGTTTGTTTGTTTGAGAACAGTCTCTCACTACAAATAAGACAGTGTAGAGGCCCAGACCTCTCCACAAATGCATAGAATCTTTCCACTCCTTTTGAAAATGTTGTTACTCATCATCTCTCTTTCTCTTTGCCATTTTTACTGTTAGGGGACTGCAGAGTTCACCATCACATATGAAGATGGAAAGGTTTGTTCAGCAATCAAATAAAAAGAGTATATGTGTAACCCGCCCACCTTGTGTGGTTACTGAGCAATGCAAGCAGTACCTAGATCATAGCAACAATTAAGATCAAGAGACCTCTACAGCATAAGTTAAGAGCCAGTTAGCTTTTAGCTCAGAGGGTAGAGGCTCCTATACTCAGCTCCAGAGGTCCCAGGTTCAAATCTGGCTGGTGGTGGTTACATGTGTATGACCCCCAATGAGTGGAGAGGATGGATGGTTGCTAAGATGAGTAGTTAAAGGTGAAATAAACAAAAAAAAATCCTCTTTGAATGAGCAATTATGTGTTTTTAAACTTTTGAATTAATTTTTCATTTTAATTTACAAAGTTGTGTATATTTTGAGAATGACAAAAGAGCCGAATTTGGTTCCGTGCTGAGCCATATTTGGCTCTAGAGCCAGAGGTTGCAGACTCCTGCACTCATAGGCGGTGAGTTATATGGGCTTGTGGAGCCCATGCTCTAGGAATATTCAGAGCCGGGGGCCCTGCTCCACCAATATTTGGAGCTGGGTCTCTCCCTTGCCTGGAGCAGGCTCCGTACCCCAAACCCCCGCGCATCCTCCCCCCGGACCCAGAGTGTCCCCCCTGGCTCTGGAGTGCATGCACAGCATGCTGAAATGCCACGCAACAGCTGAGAGGGGAGATGCCCGGGCGTGGTGTGACGACATGGCTGGGGACTTTAAAACCACGCAACACAGCTCCGGGCCTGGCAAGTGGTCTGGAGCCCCAGAAGCATCTGGGGCCCTATCACAGACTCCAGCACTGCAAACTGGAAGGAAGAAGGTAGGGTAGGGTGGGGAGGAAGGGGCTTGTGCTGAGGTGAAGGGGGCAGGTCAGGAGAAGAAAGGGGAAGGTACCAAGGGACAGGGTGCAGGAGAGACAAATGCCAGGTATAGGGTTACCAGGTGTCCAGTATTCACCCAGACAGTATGGTATTTTTGCTTCCTGTCCGGTAAAAAAAATCAGAGAATACCAGACACCTGAAATGTCCGGTATCTTCTGATCTTTTTCCCAGCCAGGAGGCGAAAATGCCAGGCAGCTGGCAACCCTACAAACATTCAGTGACCGGACTCCTCCCCGCCCCTCTCCAGCCCCAACACCCCCAGTGCCCCGGCCTCAGCCCCCATGCTTACCTGGTTCCCCAAGGCTGCTGGCACAAAATGGCTGCCAGCCAAAAGACCTAGGGGAAGCAATTCTTCCCGTGTGTCTTAGTGCTCAATCACTCCCCTGTTCCTATCCCTGCACTCACTCTTAAAGGGGACATCCTGTTTTATTTTATTTTATTTTATTTTATTTTATTTTATTTTATTTTAATTCTTTTTTTTCTCAACAGCTTTGGTCTCTGCCCCCTCCCCTTTTTTTCCTTCAACAGAATTTTTCCCCTGTGGTTTTTTTTTGGGGGGGGGGAGGGGGTTGGTATTTTTCTTTCAACCATCTGGTAACCCTAGCCAGGTGGCCAAGTGGAGACTGAGGAAAAGGGCAGGAGGGGAGGTGTCAGTGGAAGGTGGGACAGGGTGATGCTGGGAGAGGAGAGGGTAAAGGCATTGGGGGCTAGAGGGGGGAGGAGGAGGTGCTGGGAGAAGGCTTGAAAGAAGGGGTGGGCTTGAGGAAGGCGGGGATGGAGCAAGTCATGTGTGAGGGCACAGGGGCATGAGGGGAACGGGGACAGAGGGTGGTGATGGGGTGGGCATCAGGAAAAAGAGGGCAAAGGGGGCAGGGGCAGTGAGGGAAGGGAGGCACCAGGAGGGTGCAGCGGTAAGGGAAGGTGCAGGTGCCAGAGGATTCTGGGGGCGAAGCAGAAGGAAAGACTCCTGCAGAGGAGGGACCAGCACCAGAGGAGAGAGACAGGGCAGGTGTGTAGAGGAAGATTTTAGGAAAGGGGATGAGGAGGGATGGCTCACATGATCAGAGTGGGGCTACTAAAGTAGTGGGCACAGCGGGGAGAGAAGGGCTGGTGGAAGGGGGCAGGTCTCAGGAGGGCTGAGGGCAGTGAGAAAGGCAGGAATCTGAGTCAGGACAGCAGAGGAGGGTGAGGGGCTTGGGGGCAGAAGTCACTGGGGAGCTGATGGAGCAAAGGGAAGAGACATGGCAGCAGAGGGAAAGGGTAGAGGTTTATAAGATATTTATTAATAATTTGGGTCCCACAGTAGCACATCCAAACAAGCCACATAAACTCAGTACTGGTGCACAACACAAAATTCATTCTGCTCATGGGAGGAAACTCTGAGGGAACACTTCCCCCAGCCTCTCCCCGCCCAAATTAATGTCACACACAGTGGGTTAATGCAATTGCAGGATAGTTGCATGAGGGAGGTTTAGTAGGAGCCAAACTAATCCCATTGGTAGGAGGATGGTGGGAAAAGTCCTTAGAGAGGGGACTTTATTTCTGGTTATGTGTCCATCAGAGAAAACATTAAGAACATTCCCACTTCATCACAACAGATACAACAAAATATAATATAATATATTTGATGCACAATGAACTCCACAATGTGTTCTTTCTATGCTTATGCTACTATGGTGTTTGTGTGGATAACCCAGGAAAAAAGGGTGCAAATATAAAAAAGGGTGAAATATATATTTCAATATATATTGAATATTCAATATAATATATTGAAGCGGGCGAGTGCTGCTTCTGACTTTTCACTTTTACATTATTTAATAAAATATACATCGGCTTACAGGGTGGTCAGGGAATGGGGGGGGGGGGACTAGACCCATTCTGGGCACCACCAAAAATTATACAAACCTGCCACCCCTGCCTGCACTAGAAAATAATATAGTGATAAATAACCATCAAAATGGATTTGTCTGGAACAAGTCATATCAAACCAACCTAATATCCTGCTTTGATAGGGTAACATTCTTGTGGATCGGGGGAAACTGGAGATGTGATATATGTCTCCTGGTCTGTATACAAGAATTTATGTGTGTGGGGGAGAGAGGGGGGGCTTTTTTCTTAAATGTAGACTGCAAGGGTGTGAACGCCCCTCCACCTCCCCACATGCTCTGACTGGCTGGAGGAAGGCAGGAGCAGTGCGTTGCCCCAGCCTCACTCCTTGGAGAAGAAAGGGAAAATCAGCCCCAGCTTTCCCCCAGCCAGCCAGAGCATGGGGGAGGGAGGCTTGGGTAGAGCGCCGCCCCAGCCTTCCCCAGCCCAGCTGGAATTGGCCCCATCAAGGACCATGGGATGGTGCATTCGCAGCCTTTGCACCCCTCCCTCCCCCTACCGTGTATGGGTCTAGTCTCAAATGACCTTTTCATAGGCAAACTAAGGTGATATGCCCAAGATGACCCTCCCATCACATGCATGCAAAACTGGTTGGGAACCCGTTGAATAGTTTTCAATGGTTCACAATCAAGCTTGAAGGGCATATTGAGTGAAGTCCCATAGAGCTCTATGCTGGATCCAGTTCTAGTCAATAGCTTTATAATGATTTGGGTAATAGCATAGAGCATTAGGGAGCGCCCACTGGCACTTCAGCCCCCCCCCTCCCCCACCACCCACTGTGGGGCTGGAGCATGCAAAATCTACTAGCTTGTCCCCATCCCCGGCTCTAGTGTGTGAGGAGAATATGTGGAGTGTTGTTCTTCACGGTCGGGGCCATGTCAATGAGGGTTGGTTTGGTTGGTTGGTTTTGCTTCTCACTTGTGGGCAGCCCCCGACTGATTTTTCTGTGGGTCAGCAGCCCTCTGACCCAGTAAAGGTTCCCCACTCCTGGCACAGAGAGTACTCACAAAACATTTGTGAATGATACCAAGCTGGAAGAGATTTCAGGTCCTTTAGAAAATAGGATTAGAATTCAAAATGATCTTGACAAACTGGAGAAATGGTCTGGAATAAATAGAATGGAATTCAATAAGGCAGGGGTTCTCAAACTTGTGATACCATGACCCCCCTCTCAGTTGCTCGCGACCCCCCTCTCCATTACTGCAATCACCCTCTCAGTTGCTTGCGATCCCTGCGGGAGTCGAGACCCACAAGTGCAAACTACTATACGTAGGCAGGAATAGTCAGTTGCACAAATACACAATTGGAAAGGACTGTCTAGGAAGGAGTATTGTAGAAAAGGCTCTGGGGGTTATAGTGTATCACAAACTAAATATGAGTCCACTAAGTAATATCATTGCAAAAAAAGTGAACATAATTCTGAGATTTATTAGCAATAGCGTTGATTATAAAGACATAAGAAGTCATTCTTCTTTATTTCTACTTGGCACTTAATAAGGCCTCACATGGAGCACTCTGACCAGTTTTGGGACCCGCACTTCAAGAAAGATGTGGGCAAATTGGAAAAAGTCCAAAAGAGAGCAACTAAAATTATTGAAGGCCTAGAAAATGAGGAAATGTTGAAAAAATGATTTGACTAAGGAAAGAATAGACTGAGAGGAGAGGGCATAACTGTGTTTAAGTAAAATGCTGTTATAAAAAGAAGGGTGATAAATTGTTCTTCTTACTCACTGACAAGCAGTTATGGACTTAAAATTGAAGCAAGGAACATTTAGATTAGACATTAAGAAAAGCTTCCTAACTTTAAGGATAGTTAAGCACTGCAGCAAATTAGAGATTTCTGTTACTAGAGGTTTTTAAGAACAGGTTGGAGAAACACCTTTCAGGGATGGCCAAGTTAATACTTAGCCCTGCCTTATTACAGGAAATTGGACTAGATGACCTATTGAGATCCCTTCCAGTCCTATATTTCTATGATTCTGTGATATCTTGTGTCTTTTATATCAAAGCCACTAATCACAAGTCTTAGCTTTCTTTTAGTCAAACAGTAATATCTCATGAGCATTAGTAGCATGAAAGGGGAGATATCATAGTTAAAACCACAGCACTATTAGTCAGGTGATATGGATTCTGTTCATGGCTCTGGCACTGACCTGCTGGGTGACCCTAAGCAACTAATTTCCCTGTCCCTCAGTTTTCTCATCTGTAAAATGGCAATAATATCCACTTCCGAGAGGCGGTGTGAGGATTCACTCTTTCATGATCATAAAGTACTCTGAGATCTTCATATAACAGGCATTATTCTTACTGAAGGTAAATGATGGATAGATTGTCACTAGCTCTGTGCAGAAGAGAAAACAAGTAGAAGAGTGTACAAGAAACCACCTCCCACACAAACACCTGCAGTATTGTGCTCGGCCTTGCCCCAATTACAACCTTGCACTCTCTGTACAAAATTCAGTCAGTCTAGAAGGAGGCTAAACTGATGCAATGTTCTGGTTTCAACAATGTTGATGTTACATCTGCTTAAGCTACCTTATGGTGATGGCTTGACACTTGTACCCACTTGCCAAGTGGGGGTGAGCAAGTCCAGGAAAGTCTAACTGTGTGTAGGGGAGCCAACTTGCACTCTCTTCTGAATTTGGCCTTGTGAGCATAACAGTTGCTTGCATCATGGTCAGCACTAGCTTTTCCAGAGTGGGATGGGAGGAGCTAGAGCCCCTGTTGTGGGGTGCACACTGTGCACTTACAGTGGGTGGCAGAAGGTGTTACTCTCTGTCCTGTATTCTCCTGGCACTTGGAGACTCTGTGCCTGCCTGAGGCACAATGTCTCTGGAAGCATCTTCCAAATCCCTGTACCACCAACAGTGGCATTATAACCTCCTTCCATCGCTTCCTGTATAAAGAGAGCAGCAGCAAATACAGCAGCCACAGACTAAAAACCAAGGAGGACACTTAGGCACAAATAAGCTGGACTCTCCTGTGGCTGATGTCACTGTTTTAATTCAGCATTTTTAGTAAAATGCCCCTAGAAAATCTAGCCACACAACCTGAATTAGAACTATATCCCAATGAATGCTGAGAGGACAAATGTCTTTCAGAAGGTGAAGTGGGACTTTGATCTTTTAACAGGAAAGCAAAGCCCTAACTGTTAGCACAGAAAAATGTTGGTTTCCAAGACTTCACTTAAGAAGCAGAACTAATTAGAAAAGATTAACAGAAATGAGGCATGTAATAGCTGGAATGAGGCGTGACTGCAGTATGAAATGCTGAACTGCTGGCCTTGGCATTAAGGTCAAAATCCTAAAAATGACACCAAAGTTGTGGGTTAGGGTTCTTTTAGAAGGAAGTGACTGATTTTGCAGATGTTCCTGATAGATAGCAGCCCTCATTGCATGGCTATTTTGTACACAAGTACCTTCCCCAATCCATCATTGTTCTAAGCCTTGGTGTAATGGTACATTTCTGAGCGCAGACGTCTCCTTGAGAGTAAAGCTCAGCATTCCTGCAGCTCCCCAGGAGTTCTGTTACAAGGGTATAAGTAATAAGATGGCTGTGATGCTGGGTGCCTGCAGGGGAGATTTTGTAAGGACATGCTTCAGAACCAAATATTAAATGTTTTTAGGGGAACTGATATTTGAAATAGTTTATTTCCCAGCCCGGTATCTGAGTTGAAGTCCTCGGCCCTATAATTTTATTTCTCACATTCATTCCCTAGCATTGTCCAAGCCCTAAGTCATTCATTGGATTGCTACAAACCTCTCAGAACTGGTAATGCAATTCTTCTGATGGCCTGGCTGAGATGACTATCCAAGCACCAGGATAACTGACTCAGCCTACTTGAAAACATTTCATTTCTTTATTATCGGTTTTATGTCAATTCTTTTCACCATTCCTAACATGCTTTGAGTATGGCTTTATTCTCCAGCAGCCAATGTTATTGTAAGTGCATAATACTTGTCTGCAGTTATCACTGAAAATACAAACACTGAGCAGATTGCAGACAGGGAACAGTCGCCCACAAAGACACGCTAACATTTTTCAGTTCCAGCTGATTCACAACCCTAGTACAAAAGCCATCCAAGGCTGAAAGATGAGAGGTGAAGCAATCTGCCAGCTGTCTGAACATCCAGTATTTGTGTGTGTGCATGTGTGTGTGTTGATAAAATAAGTGAAAGCTTTATCTGCTTGCAAAATATTTGACACAGCTCATCTGTATAAGGTATAATTAAATCATTTGTAAGTCCCTAAGTGCATTTTCCTCAGAACACTATGTTCCTTTGTTAGCTCAGAGAACACATCACTTTCATTCAGATAACATTAAAAATAGATTTCTAAATGATTGCACCTTGCCTGTAAGATAGAAATTTCTGTTAACTATAACCACAACCCACTTGCATTTAACAGAATGCAAATACAGATGCTACTACCACAGGATTTAATATAAAAGCTAACATTCAATGGGCCAGGAGTATTACCACCTTTTAGTTAGTCTTCACAGAAGATTAAAGAGTCTGGTCCTGCTTCTGAGGCTTCCTAATGCAGGGATGGCATCTCATCGGCAAACCGCTTGAGTCCACTTGAAAATAAACCACTCCTAATCATCAGCTGTTACACAAATTGTGTGTATAAACATAAGAGGGCATAATGGGCTTAACCGGAGATAAAACAAAAGCAACTCCACTGAATGGAAGGGAGTTCAATCAGTGTGAGGCCACCATAAGTAAGGCTGGAATCGGGGCTATTGTTTGCCATGTTTGCAGGGCTGGCAACAGACTTCACTGGGCCCTGGGAAATGTGTAGATGGACTTTGCTCTGGCCAGGGGGTGGGGCCTCAGTCAGAAGGGGCAGGACTAGAGGCAGCCAGCCCTCAGCAATACCTCAACTGCACTGTACCTCTCCCAACCGGTCCCCACATGGGACTCTCAAGCAATTTAAAGGGGCCTGGGGCTCTGGCCACGGTAGCAGAGATGTGGTGGCACGGAGCTCCGGGCCCTTTTAAATCACTGGGCCCCAGGATAACTGCCCCCGTCAGTGGCCCTGTGTGTCTGATGCTGCAGGTGTATCTTGGACTCTTTTGGGTCCTGTGATGCAGTCACAGAAAGCCCTAGATGCAGCATAACTGCTGCTGTTCTTTTGCTCATAGAAACCAGAAGGGAGTGCTGTACCGAGCACTAGAGCAGATATGATTCTTCAGAGAAGGGGGCAGAACTAGTACATCCCTGTCTATATGGAACCACCAACCAACAGCTTCCCCAGGGATGCAGTGTCTGCTGGATCTGTTGTACTCTTCAGGCTATAGCAGTGGCTACAGAGCAACTCCACATTTGCTCTGCAGCCTGGAGGGAAGAATTACATCTCTCACCACCAGAGCTTCCCACTGTCCAGTCTCTTTAGGCAGCCTACACACTGGGAAGAAGATTTGGTCCTTTTCTCTATCGCAAGCAGTTAGAAGTACTGGAATGCCCCCTAGTTCTTTGTGCATTTGAATGCACTTTGGCAAAAGCCTTTTAAAAATGCAAAAGTAGCAATTGATTTAGGCTACCTGGTTTCCTCGCTCCATCAAAGGAGCCCCAAATTGGCTGCATGTTGTACATAATTGAACTAGACGTGAAATGCTAAAGATCGAAAGGAACAGACAGTTCTCATTATATCAAGCAGAGGGCGTTTTTACACAGAACAAGGCTTGCAAAATGTTCAGTATCATTAAGTGTGAATGTAGAATTACAAATGTCAGCGGTGTTGCATTTGGAAAAAAATCTCTTCAGCTGAAAAGGCAACGATGATGTAGATGGGTCTGGGGGTAGCAGCTGAGCCTGGTTTTACAGGTGCTACAAAAAAACTGGTCATTGATTGCCCTTTTCACTACATGGTAGGTACAATGTTTTTGTGCTATCTTATAACAGGACACACTGTAATGTGCCCTTTCAAATTTTGAACTATAAGGGCAGTGAAAAAATGGCTTGGGGTTAAAGAAGTCTCCTACTCTATATACTCCCCTCAGACATTTTTAGATGGGAATTCAAATGGAAGTTTTTTCAAGGTTCTGAAATACTCCGAAAATATTTTGTGAAACTTCTGTTTTACTGTTGGGACAAAACGCCCAAAAGTGATTTAAGGCCCTGCACAGCTCCACTCCAGCTTTGATCTCATCTCCGACGACCTCCTTCCCAATTCTCCCAACGAATGCTATAGTCAGTGCTGTTAGATACATCCACACACCGCCATCTAGGCTCTCCTCGCCCGATCTGCAAAGCTGCCACCTTTCCTTTCTTCATGCCCTCCTAAATGCCAATTCCACATGCTGTACGGGCGCTAGGAAGTGGCCATGACTGGAGGGAAGTGAGTGTGGCCAGGGCTTTTCCTTACCTAGTGCCGGACTTCAGCTGTGGTTCTGGACTGCGGTGAAGTCTGGCATAAAGGAAACCAGCCCCCACAGTGGAGTGGTGCTGATATAAACCAGCGATATACATACACCCTAACCTATGTTTTGCATAGTTTAGCCACACCCCAGGATCTGCCCAAAATCAACATTTCAAAGCCATGCACATGATGCTGAGAAAGGGTATACTCTCCTGCCTGAGCCTTCTACTGAATGGTACTCTCTGGCCAGCTGTTATGGGTAGCTTTCCATATTTAAAAAAACAGTATCACCATGCAGACAAACCACTTGTTTTGAAAGATTAGTGAATGTTACTTGATTATATACCCTGGATTTCTCCTGCAGGTGCAAGAAGCCTGGATGTTATACTGTCCCCAGATTTATGAATGCATCATCGATCCAGTACTGCAACGTCTTTTTAACCATCTACAAAATATCACCAGGCTCAGATCACTGCTTGGTACATCAGATTTGGAACAACTGAGGTTTGTGGCTACCTTGTCAGTTCTAAATTTCTGCACTTGCTTTTGGGAGCACCTGCTCTTATTGCATAATAAATGC
Organism: Pelodiscus sinensis; assembly: GCF_049634645.1. NCBI lineage: Eukaryota > Metazoa > Chordata > Testudines > Trionychidae > Pelodiscus > Pelodiscus sinensis. Next base: position 46,581,390 of record NC_134719.1, read on the forward strand.
AGATGATTTGAAATACTTTTAAATCCTTATGACCCATCCTTATAGCCATGTGACTTTTTATTGGATGTTCTTAAAATCTCCTCTGGGAATTATTGGGGGAGTTCTGTGCCCTGTTACGAACTGGATGATCAGAAGATGAGAAGGCCTTGGACTATATAGACTGCCTGAGCATATTGCTCCCGTTTGCTTTGCTTTGATTCCATGTCAAAAAATATATTGATATCAAAGTCCTTTCACTCCCATTGCAAATGGCTGTGACACAGTCTACATAGCGGATCTGCCCTTTTGCTGAGTACAGTTTTCTTCATAACCTTTGCAAATGGTGGGCTGGTGAAAACAGCTCCTGCAGACCACACTCAGTGCTGACGGGCTCCTTGACTGGCAAAGAGCTGGTGAAAAGTCTCCTACTCTCATCCTCCAAATGGGGGTATGTTGCCAGGGCCATAAACTCCCCCTGCCCCTCCCCCACCACCACCACCACACACACACCAGGGCTGGATTACCCAATAGGCAGACTAAGCACGTGTTTAGGCACCAGCAAAGCAGGGGCACCAAAAAAAGAAGAGATTTTACGGTATAATATTGGTTTTATTTTGAATTACATATGGGGGCGCCACAATCTTTTCAGTGTTTAGGGCCTCTAAAAGTCTTAATCCGGCCCTGCCCCCCCCCCCCCCCCCCCACACACACACACACTGCTCTTCCATTATTCTTAGCTGCCTGTGTCCACTTGGGTTCCACTGGCAGCCTTCACGTACCGCCCTGAGGCTTATTATCTGAACTAGGTGCCAAGCAGCTCCAGAATACAGGAGATTCCTTCAGAACTGCAACAATGGAAACTCGGGGCCATTGTGTTTGGGGTGATTATTTAGGTAGGAACCAGCCAGATATATGGTTTGTCCAAGTCATAGATCTGCGTCAATGTGATCTAGGGCTACGTGCCCTGCGTGGGCGGGGGGGGGGGGGGACTGACTACTAAAGATGCATTGTTTGTCTTATTCCAAGGGAGAATGAAGAAAAAGAACTCAATCATGCCTGGCCATGTGCAGATGAGCAAGGGGAGGATGAGTGTGGAAGAGGCCAGTCCATGTTCTCCCCAGAGTACACAGATAATTCCAGGCTAGTGACACTATCTGTGCTAACTTCTGCAACCTGGCTAGTAAAGGGGACCCAAGTAGGGATCATGCACACAGTGGTTTAGTGGCCATGCTTCTAAGGCACTGCGACTCCTGCCCCCACTGCAGTCTGCACAGAGGCTATACCTGCCTGAACTTGCAGCAACAGCTGCAGAATGGCTCAGACAATGCCTGAAGAGCGAGGGGGGGATTATTTTCCTGCAGACCCAAGGGGTCCTCTAATCCCAGGAGTTTGGGCTGTATATGAGAGAGAGGATTTGGTCTTCCTGCAGAAATAGACAAACCATTGTACTGTCTATCAAAAGGCAGATGCCTCTCTTCAGTGACATACATGAATAAAAACTAATCCAATATAAAGTGGATGTAAGAATCCAACTTGAAAATCTGTTTCTGTTTTTTGCCAGGTTATTTTAAACATAATCTAAGAGGCCTTTCATTAACAAAGCCAATGTGAAAAACTAGACGGAAACAGAGAAAAGCTCAATTTAGGGAATGATTGATAAACAAACTTTAAAATCAACAAGTGAGAAACACAGTTCAATCTGTATGATGCCAGCTATCTGTGAGCCCAGATTTTGGATAAAAAAAGTCAGCATCAAAGGAACCAAAATCTTGATTTTTTTATTATTTTCTTGACTCTTCAAACACTGCAAAGTTGCTTAAAGGGTAAAATATGTTTGAAATGTTTATTTTTAAGGCGATATCTTATAGTGAACCAAAGAGTGAATATTTAAGATTGATGGGAAAAAAAATCTAATTTGGCTGATGAGGTTTGACCAGCCTTTTAAGAAATCTTGCCTAGTTCCCATGGCTATTCGTTAACTACAGATTTCTGCTGAGGTCACACCTGCATGCTTTGTTGGAGAGCATTTGCAACTTCATTGCGATAGAATCCTTAGATATTTAATTGTCGATGTGGCATTAAACAAAATCAGCTTAATTGTTTCAGTGATCGATGCATATACAGTTTAACACAGAATAATAATAATAATAATAATAATGATAATAATGATAATAATAATAATAAATAATAATAATAATAATAATTATTATTATTATTATTATTATTATTGCATATATTTGCCGCCTTTTATCCAAAGAGTAGCACAGGCTGAACTGTTTGGACAGCACAATATATTTTAGAACAGTGGTGAGAAACCTTCAGCCTCAGAGCCGCATGTGACCCCGCTCAGGGTTCAATGTGTGGCCTGTGTTTATCTTTGCCCACGTGCAGGGTTGCCAGATTCCATTGGTTTACCTTCAGATCGTTTTTTCCCATAGGGGTATTGCTAAAGTGATCCACACTAAAAGCAAAGGCACGTGCATGCTCACTACACACAACATGAGAGCCGTGTGCCCCCTCTGCATTCAGTCAGAGCACTGTGGTTCAGTTAACACAGCACCGCAAATTCTAGGTATACAAGTGCCCTAAGCAAAACTTCCCTATCCCAGGAGACTGTCTTGGTTATGACAATCTTGGGACCCACTGAGAGGAAGGAGGGCCACTTGTGCAGCCTATTCCCAAGCCTAGGCTGCTCTTCTCTGCTTTAGAGTTAGAGAAGTATTTCTCCAGTCATACAGATGTTAAACTAAATAATACAAATGTGAAGTGACTTGCTCATCAGTCCACCTGGCTCCCAGTTCTGTCAGACATAAAATCACCATTCTTATACCTCTTAGCTTCTATTTGGGCTTCACCATAATCTGATTCACCCTAATGTACTTAAAATTTACTGGACCAGATTTAAGTGATTGTAATATTTGATACCCTTGGATTCTGACAGTTAAATATCACGCTCTCATAAAGTGCCATAATTGCATAATTTGTGTAGGCAACGGATAGGAGGTTTATTCCATCAGATTGAAGATAGTAAATTAGCTCAAAAAGTGATCAATTTGCAAGTGTGCATTCACTTGCATATGCTATTACTGGGCACAGTTATCTATTGTGCATAAGGAAGGTAAGTATTTGCATATGTAAAAAGGATGGGACTGTTGAAAATTGGCCAATGAATATTAACATCCTAAATGTACAATAGGATGACATACTAGTGATATAAGTCCTGAACATCACAAACAAATCCAAATTTCATAGATTGTGAGCAATGCATGTTATCAGTCTTTAATGTAGCAATTTTGGTGGTAAATCTCTGTAACGTGAAGCTATACTAGGAGGTGGGAGCAAGTCCTGGAATTAACAAAATATACCTTCGTAATAAAGCTTCAGCATCACCAGTTCTAACATGCATGACTACCCATTAGACTAGATAAATAACTTCCAAGACACACCTGACAATGGGTAACATTTTGCAAAATGCCTATGCAATTTAGACTCCTAAGTTTCAATTTCAAAAGTGACTTTGTAGCCAAGTCACATTGAAAAATCAATAAGCATTTGGCTCCTAAGTATCTAGTTCACTTTTTAAAAGTCATATAGGCCCAGATTTTCAAAGGTATTGAGGAACCTGAAAAATGCATATCGGTGCTTAGTGGGATTTTCAAAAATGCTCAAGCATGTGGTAGCTAGACTCTTATTTCAATCTGTATCTTTTGCACTAAAGTCATGTCTGCACTATGGGGAAAATTGATCCACCAGAGTCTGATTTAGTGGGTCTACTAAAGACCCACTAATTTGAACTGAGAAGTGCCTCTGTCAGTGCCGGTACGCCTGCTCCTCACGAGGAGTAAAGGAAGCCACACATTTGGCTCATTACTTTCTTCTGTGGTGTGGATGGCAATTTAAAATACGTTGACTCCAGTTATGTAATTAGCGTAGCTGGAGTTGTGTATCTTAAGTCGACCTTCTACTCTAATGTAGACCAGGCCTTAAATAACTTTGGAAATCTGACCTATAAGCACTTCTGACACTTTTACCCATCTATATATACAGGCTGTGTCTACATTGGCATGATTTTGTGCAAAAGCAGTTGCTTTTGCACAAAAACTTGCTGCCTGTCTACACTGGCGGGGAGTTCTTGCACAAGAACACTGACGTTCTAATGTGTGAAATCAGGGCTTCTTGTGCAAGAACTATGATGCTCCCGCTCAGGAATAAGCCCTCTTGCGCAACTGTTCTTGCGCAAGAGGCCAGTGTAGACAGGCAACATGAATTTCTTGCGCAAGAAAGCCCGATGGTTAAAATGGCCATCAGAGCTTTCTTGTGCAAGAGAGCGTCTACACTGGTACGGATGCTCTTGTACAAAAGCACATCATTTGCACAAAGGCACATGCCAATGTAGACACTCTCTTGCGCAAATACTCTAACGCAGAAACTCTTGCGTTAAAGGGTATTTGCACAAAATCTTGCCAATGTAGACGTAGCCACAGTATATTAGTTCATATCCAGTACTCAGATCTCTTTAAATTCTATTACTGGTCTCTCACTACATTTTCTCTTACAGGTTACCTCTACACAGCAACATTATTTTGAAATAACTTAGTCTGAATCTACACAGCAGGCAGTTATTTTGAAATAATGTTGAAATACTGTCAAGCTGCAGGACTTCTTACTCCAACTCCTGTAACACTCATTGTACGTGGAGTAAAGGAAATTGGAGGAAGAGTGCTCTAGTTCAAAATAAGTGCTGTGTATGCGCTCTCTATTTTGAAATAAGCTACGCAATTGACATAGCTCAATTTGCGTAGCTTATTTCAAGTTAACCCCTGCTGTGTAGCTGCACTCTTATACAAGATGTCAATGCTGCAAAAATGATGTGCACAGTCTGTGCAGCTAGCTGTGAATATATTATTTCATTTAAATTTTTTTTCTTTCTTTTTATTGGTGTAATACATCATTATTTACAGGCAACACCAATTTACAGGCTTGATTAATAATCTTCCTGCTGAATCTTCTTCCTTTCCTAGGTCTTTCTGCTTGTGACTATTTATATTCCTGTATTGAAGTTGTCATGGCCAGCAGCTTGGGGACTAAGGGGTTAACTATGTCCCTGTACCTAGCCAGGTATCTGCTCAGCCAATAGAAATGCAGATAGGGATTTGAAACTTAGACAAAGGAATTTGGGGGTTTTCCTTCCTTTGTCTCTGGGTCAGTTTTTGCTCTCTAGATACTGAGGGAGATAGAAGATATGTCTCTCCCCAAGAAAAAGACACTACATAATGTCTTTTTATGACAGAGTTTAGATAAATTCATTTTGTTTGTTTTCTGTTTTGGGAATTTGGATCTGATGTCTGTGCTGTTAGAAACGAGGTTTTTTTTCTCCCTTCTGTAACTAAAACCTGAGCCCATGGGAATCTCCTATGAGTTTATTCATTTGTGACTCTTACCATCCAGTCACCTTAATTATGCTTGCAATGGGAGTATTGTTTTGGTAATAAAAGTTCTTTCTTGTTTATTAACCTGGTATTGGTTCGTTTATGTGTCCTGGAAGATCTGTCTTTGGATATCTGCATGCCTTTGACCAGGGGACAGCTACCACAGACTGCAATTTGTATTTTCTCTTTTCTTTTTCATGCTCTTTGGGGAAAAGAGCTTGGGGTGCCCTGGGGTTGGATTCAAGTGTCCAGCCGTTCGTGGGTTCAAAAGCACTTGATGGTGGCAGCGGATTTTTATCCCCAAAATCTAAATTATTAAGATTTTGGGGGGGAAGCTTTATACCAAAGCCTGGAAAGATAAGGTTTTGGGGTTGCTTTTGCAGGCCCCCACTTTTGCATTCATTGTGCCAGAGTGGAGAAACAGCCTTGAGAGAAGTACTCAAACTTTTTTTAAAAAAATCCCAAAACCTGATAAGTAAATTTTGCAAAGGTAGCAATCTTCGTTGAAGTTGATATTTTTCTCACTGATAGTCCTAAAGCTCTAGATGGTTAATGTTAACTACAGATGTCAAATTAAACATTCATTGTCAAGGTCTTAAGACTGAATTAGTAATAACTTCAGAATGAATTTTCTCACTTAAAGTTCTTACCTTGATGAGTCCCCAGGTGCATTTTCCCTTTGGTATAATTTTATCATTTCCTTGTTTTTAGAATAATTTTTCTGTGTGCTTCATAAATGCATACACATCTGCACACACACACAGACACACACATAAACAAATGCATGTGCACATTTTTATATGTATGTGTATCAACAAATACATGGAGAAAACATTTAAAAAACAATGAATAGTTCTGCAGCACCTTAGAGACTAACAAAAAAATCCATCTATATTTTTTGTTGGTTTCTAAGATACTGCAGGACTATTTGTTTTGGGTTTTTTAAATTTTTTCATGGCTACCACTCAGAAACTTTTGAATGTGGAGAAAGTAGTATTGAGAGGTCAGAAAGAACAATTACAACTCTTACATAGCCTGGTGCTGCCACTTTTGACATAGACTTCCATGGAAACAGCATCAAGCTTTTATACCTACATTTTTTTAAGTGTACAGGCAATCCCCGACTTACGCGGATCTGACTTATGTCGGATCCGCAGTTACGAACGGGGCGAGAAAAGCTGCTCCGCGTCTCCCTGGTCTGCAGACCAGGGAGACGCGGAGCAAAGCCGCGTAGGGGCTCGGGCAGCGGGGCAGCCCAGGCGCGCCTCGGCTGTCCCATTGCCGGCTTCCCCCGAGGCTTTGCAAAGCCGCGGAGGGGCTCGGGAAGTGGGGCAGCCCAGGCGCATCTGGGCTGCCCCGCTGCCAGCTTCCTCCGAGGCTTTGCAAAGCCTCGGGGGAAGCCGGCAGCGGGACAGCCCAAGCACGCCTGAGCTGCCCGGCTGCCCGAGCCCCTCCGCGGCTTTGCTCCTCATCTTCCTGGAGACCCCCCAGCAGACCAGGGAGACACGGAGCAAAGCTGGGGAGGATGCGGGTGAGACCGTGGTGCATCTCTGCGGTCCTGCCGTCCGGGTTTCCCTGGTCTGCTGGGGGGCGCAGCTAGTGCGCCCCCCAGCAGACCAGGCTTTTCTCGCCTGGGGTAGAGCAGCTAGGGCTGCTGGGTTGGTCCTGCAGTGCCGCTCCTCGGCTCTACTGGACCAACCAGGCAGCACCCCAGCTTCTCTTCCCCAGGTGTCCCCAAGTCAGCCGCTGCTTAAACTGATCAGTGGCTGACTACAGGAAGCCCGAGGCAGAGTTGCTCTGCCCTGGGCTTCCTGGAATCAGCCGCTGATCAGTTTCAGCAGCAGCTGACTTGGGGACACCTGGGGCAGAGCAGCTGGGGTGCTGCCCGGTTGGTCCCCACAGCGCCGCCCCTGCGGGGACCTACCCGGCAGCGCCCCAGCTGCTCTGTCCTAGGCGTCCAGATTCAGCTGCTGTTGAAACTGATCAGCGGCTGATTCCAGGCAGCCCAAGGCAGAGCAACTCTGCCTCGGGCTTCCTGTAGTCAGCCACTGGTCAGTTTCAGCAGTGGCTGAATCTGGAAGCCAGTTCCGACTTACATACAAATTCAACTTAAGAACAAACCTACAGTCCCTATCTTGTATGTAACCCGGAGACTGCCTGAACATTAATTTCAAGTGTCTTCACTTTGGCATAACCAAACTGGGATATCTGGAGCCTCATGTAGTACCCATAGTTCCTCTTTTGGCAAGGATGGTTTTTTTCTCTGTATTGCGCTATAAAGTGTTTAATTGCTGTGTTGTAATCTGGTTGAGTTGCTTGATTATTGAATAGCAGATATGAAAAGAAGTGGAATCTGGCCATGTTCTTCTTAGAACTTAAAGCGTTATGTTCCGTTATTAGGAAAAGATAGGTAATAATGAGGGGGATGATTATTATAAATATACACAGCTGGGTTTGTGATGAGTGGGAGAACCACACAGTGAATTGTATGAGACATCTATACAAACATAAGAGCAATAGTGGAGAGGATCTGGCGGTTGTTGTATATGTATGTACCAGTGACTTAGGAAAGGACAAAAAGCCTAATTAGGCTGCTAGGTAAGAGATTAAAGTTCATTACTTCCATTATAATTCTAATAAACCATCTTGTTAGTCTTTAAAGTGCTACATTGTCCTGCATTTTGCTTCAGCTACCCCTGACTAACACGGCTACATTTCTATCACTATTCTACATGCAAGGCACTACATTTAGCCATTTGGAATGGAAATCCATCAACCATACAAAGAAACTTGCACAGATACAGACAGACATCATCTTTCTATCCAAGTGCAAGAAGATGGACATCGTACCCAAAGGACTGGAAGTGAACAATCCATTAAGATCAACATACTGCACTGACTACAGTGAAAGACTCTGCCTCACACTATCCAAGAAATTAAGAAATCACCTGATAAGTATTTTATACAAGAAACAGAAAACCATCAAGAATGACATTTCTAACTTAGATGATCTCATCTCAAGACAAACATCCACACCGACTGACACCTTGCAAGACTTTTGTTCCACCAGACAAGAAATCTACTATACACACTTCTATTCCCTACAACAAAGAAAAGACAATAAATTTTCTAACCTGCTCCATACCACTGGCTACAACAGCAACTGCCTCAACCCACTGGATAATATTGTTAACCTCTCCAGCTACAAACTCAATCCAGCAGAAGAGTCTGTCTTGTCCCGGGGTCTCTCTTTCTGTCCCACATCCCCCACAAACTGGATACAATTTTGTGGTGACCTTGAGGCTTTTTTTCGCCGCCTCCGCCTCCAAGAATATTTCCAACCCACCAATGAACATCAATCTGACCTACCAGATCCCCCCTATCAACACCAAAGGAAAAATAATTCTATATGGACTCCCCCTGACGGTCGGAAATACAATCTGGATTTTTATATACAAAGCTTCCGCAACAACGCACAGACTGACATTATTCGCAAACGACAACAAGCGACACACAATCTTAGCCGCGTTGAACACCATGCCATCCAGAGTCTCAAAAACGACCTGGACATTATAATCAAACCAGCTGACAAAAGGGGTGCTGTGGTCATTATGAATAAGGCCAACTATAACCAGGAGGCAACCAGACAACTCTCGAATACCACATTTTACAAACCTCTCCCCTCTGATCCCACCTTGGAATATCAAAAAAAACCTACACTGTCTCCTTAAAAGCCTCCCCACAGCTACTCGGGAACAAATCCACACAGAAACACCTTCTGACCCCCAACCAGGATTGTTCTATCTGCTTCCCAAGATCCATAAATCTGGGCACCCCGGACGTCCCATCGTCTCTGGTATTGGCACGCTCACTACTGGTCTATCCAGTTATGTAGACTCTCTTCTCAAACCCTTCGCAACCAACACCCCCAGCTATCTCCGAGACACTACTGACTTCCTAAGGAAACTACAAAACATCGATAACCTCCCCAATAACACCATCCTTGCCACCATGGATGTAGAAGCTCTATATACCAACATCCCACATGAAGACGGATTACAAGCAATTAGAAACACTATCCCAGAGGACACCACTGCCAACCTGATAGCAGACCTATATAAGTTTGTTCTCACCCACAATTATTTCCAGTTTGAGAACAACTTATACCTCCAGATCAGCGGCACAGCCATTGGTACACTCATGGCCCCACAGTATGCTAACATCTTTATGGCTGACCTAGAACAACGTTTCCTCAACTCCCGTCCCCTTTCACCCCTTCTCTACTTACGCTACATCGATGACATCTTTATGATCTGGACGCATGGCCAAGAAACACTGGAGATATTCCACAGAGATTTCAACAACCTACACCGCACCATCAACCTCAGCCTGGACCATTCTACACGAGAGATCCACTTCCTGGACACCACAGTACAAATCAACAATGGAAAATTAGACACCACTCTCTACAGAAAACCCACCGACTCATACAGTTACCTACATGCTTCCAGCTCCCATCCAGAACACACCACACGATCCATCGTCTATAGCCAAGCCCTTCGATACAACCGTATCTGCTCTAATCCCACTGACAGAAACCAGAAGCTTCAGGATCTCTACCAAGCATTTATAAACCTCAACTACCCACCCGGAGAAATAAAAAAGCAAATTGAAAGAGCCAGACGAATACCTAGAAACCATCTACTTCAAGACAGACCCAAAAAAACCAACATTAGAACACCACTTGTCATCACCTACAACCCCCAACTTAAACCTGTCCAACACATTATCAATAAACTACAGCCTATACTGGAACAGGATACCATACTCCAAGAGGCTCTGGGAGACAGACCCATAGTCTCCTATAGACAACCACCTAACCTCAAGATGATTCTTACCAACCACCACAGGACATACCACACTAATACCAACCCCGGTACTTTCCCTTGCAACAAACCCTGTTGCCAACTTTGTCCACATATTCATTCTGCTGATACCATTATTGGACCTCACCAAGTGAGTTATAAGATCAAGAACACATATTCCTGCGCATCCAGAAATATAATTTATGCTATCATGTGCCAAAAGTGTCCGTCTGCTATGTACATTGGACAAACATCTCAGACACTTCGCCAAAGGATTAATGCCCACAAAACAGATATTAGACAGGATCACAAAGAAAAAACAGTTTCTTGCCATTTTAACCAGAAAGGACACTCTCTCAATGACTTAACCACCTGCATTCTGCTACAAAGACCTTTTACATCTGCACTTGAAAGGGAATCCTCTGAACTGTCATTCATGTTAAAATTCGACACTCTCCGGGAAGGAATGAACAAACACTCAAACTATCTTACCCATTACCAAGATAGCTTCCCCAATTATCACCTCTAATACCATTAGCTCACAGACATCCCACTCTCCCCACCTCTAATATCATCAATTCACAGACACTTACCTTCCTTCCTCCCCCCCCCCCCCCGCATCCCCTTCCTGTTCTGAAATGTGATTTGTCCTTTTCATATGTGTTCACTTTTTTAATTGTATCCTTTGGTATATATGGTTGTGACTATTTTCTTCCACTATTTGATCTGAGGAAGTGGGTCTGGCCCATGAAAGCTCATCATCTAATAAACCATCTTGTTAGTCTTTAAAGTGCTACATTGTCCTGAATTTTGCATTACTTCCTTGTTAGCGTTCAGAAAGCCTTTGACACAGTCTCATAACAAAGGCCCTTAAGCAAAGTAAACAGTCATGGGATAAGAGGAAAATTCCTTTCATGTATATACAATTGGTTAAAAGATAGGCAACAAAGGGTAGAAATAAATGGTCAGTTTTTCACTGTGAAAATAGGTCAACATCAGGGTCTTTAAGGATTGGTACTAGAATTTGTGCTGTTCAACAAAATCATAAATGTTCTAGAAAAGGGGGTAAACAGTGAGGTGGCAAAGGTTGAAGAAGATTCAAAACTACTCAAGATAATGAAGTTCAAAGCTGATAATGAAGTGTTACAAAGGGATCTCACAAAACTGGGTGTCTGAGCAACAAAATGGTAGTTCATTGGAAAACATAACCTTAACTATACAGACAAAATAATGAGGTCTAAAATAGCTACCACTATTCAAGAAAAAGATCATCTGGTCATCATGGATAGTTCTCTGAAAATATGTGATCACTGTCCAGCGGAAGCCCAAATAGTTAACAGAATCTTAGGAGCATTGGGAAAAGGAACCATCATAAGACACCAAATATCATAATGTCACTATATAAATATATGGCAGGGCCAACCAAGCCACTGGCACCAGCCCTCAGGCTGCCCAATGTGGCCCACAGGCCCCCTGATCTGGCCCACAGGCTGCTCCACTGGGACCCTCACGGCTCAGAGCAGCCAGAAGATTCAGAGTAACTCCATAGTACTTTAAGCGGCTGGCTGCTCCCTCTGCCTCTCCACTCCAGGCACGGGGGGAAAGGGAGGCTAGGGGCAGGAGCAGAGCACAAATCTTCTCCCCTCTCACCAGTGCCTGGAGCAGAGAGACACAGGGAGAGCCTGCCATTTTGAGTGGTCTAGGGCTGTGGCAGGCAGAGAGCCTGCCTCAGGGTCCTGCAGAGTTGCTGGCCAGGAGCCATCTAGGTAAGCATCTCCCAGCCACAGCTTGCTCTGGCACCCCAGCCCCTTCCTCCCCCACAACTTCATGTCCCAGGTCACCACCCCTCTTTCCCCAGGTTACCATCCAAACTCTCTGCTCCTTCCTCCCAGGTCACAACTCCCTCTTGACCCTGCACGACCTCCGATTCCCCTCCCCCAGGATAGAATCCTTTCCTGCACCCATAACCCCTCCTGGACCCAGCACCCTGAGTTCCTACACCAGATCACAATCCCTCCTTCACCCAAATTCCCTCTCAGACCCCACACTCTCTCCTGCACCCCAGTCCTCTACCCTGAACTCCCCTCTGCACCCAACCTCTGGCCCAGGCCCACACGCCCTCTGTAGAAAAGTACAGCCCTTGACCACTTACCAAAATCTTGGAATGGTCCCCCCATCAAAAATTGCCCACCTCTGATCTATGGTATACTCATGCCTTGAATAATGTGTGTAGTCCTGGTTGTCCAATCTTTAAAAAAAAGGATATATCAAAATTGGGAAAGGTGCAGAGAAGGGCAAAAACTACTGGGGGTGTAGAATAAATTCCATATGAGAAGAGATAAAAAAGTTCCTCTTAGAAAAGATAGGAGGGCGGGGTATATGATGGAGGTGTATAAAACCATGAGTGGTATGGAGAAAGTGAATAAGGAAGTGTTATTTACCCCTTCACATAACACACACACACAAAACAGGGATCATAAAATTAAATTAATAGTCAGAAGATTTCAACAAGCGTAAGGACATGTTTGTCATATAATATACGACCTGTGGAATTCAATGCCAGGAGATATTGTGAAGGCCTAACACAGAATTGGGTTTTAAAAAGAATTAGATAAGTTCATGGTTCATCAATAGCTATTAGCCAAGATGGTCAGGGATGCAATGCTGTGCTCTGGGTGTCCAGAAGCTTGGACTGGATGATTGTCCTGCTCTGTTCATTCCCTCTCGAGCATCTGGCACTAGTTACTGAGCTAAATGGACCACATATAAACAAGGCACACAGCATCATGGGCCTGTGTGTGATGTCACTTAATGGAGCTACGTGGCTTCACAGTGTCAAAATAGAATTAGACCCTATACCACACTGAAAAGGCAAAGATCAAATGTCTACCCTTTATAATGTTAAAGGTGCAAGTAGATTATATTTGCCATGTTGCAGTTCTTGCCAGCACAGAAATGTAGACTATACTCACAACTTGCAGAAGTGATTCCTTTGTGCATGAGTTAGGGTATGTCTACACTACAGCGCTAATTCGAACTAACTTAGTTTGAATTAGTTAATTCGAACTAAGCTAATTTGAACTAACGGATCCAGACTAAAAAAACTAGTTCGAATTACCGTTTTGCTAATGCGAACTAGCATGTCCACATTAAGTGGACCCTGAACCGGGGTTAAGGATGGCCGGAAGCAGTGCCAGCAGAGCATCAGAGGAGGACTTAGAGCGTGGAGATGCTGCCTCAGGCTAGCCAAAGGCTGTGCTTAAAGGGACCCGACCCTCACCCCGGACAGACAGTTCTCAGGGGTGCCCCGCTTGCAAAGCAGTCCTGGCTTGGAGTGCCCTGAGTGCCCACACTGGGCACATCACAGCACTCAGCCATCAGACCGGCTGCACTTGCCGCAGGCTGCCATCTGGGGAGAGGGGTCAATTGAGGGGCTGCAGGAGAGCTTCCACCCCCAGAAGCCCGCAGAGCCAGCCCAGTCCTCCCCATCGGGGGCTCGTACCCCATTCCTCCCTCACCTCCTTCCACTTATCCTTACCTAGCCCCCCTTCCTGATGTACAAAATAAAGAAAAAGTGTGGTCAAAAATAGAATCTCTCTTTATTGAACAAAACTCGGGGAGACTGGGAAAAGGAGGTGGGAGAGGAGAGGGCAACTTCAATGATGAGGGGTTTGGAACAGGTCCCATATGAAGAGAGACTAAAGAGACTGGGACTTCTCAGTTTAGAAAAGAGGAGACTGAGGGGGAATAGGATAGAGGTCTATAAACACATGAGTGGGGTGGAGAGGGTGCATCAAGAAAAGTTCTTCATTAGTTCCCATAATAGAAGGACTAGAGGACACCAAAGGAAAGGAATGGGTAGCAGGCTTCAAACTAGTACCAGAAAGTTGTTCTTCACAAAGCAAAGAGTCAACCTGTGAAGGCTACAACTAGAACAGAGTTTAAAGAGAAGTGAGATCAATTCATGGAGGTTGGGTCCATGGAGTGGTATTAGCTAGGGGGTAGGAGTGGTGTCCCTGCCCAAAGTTTGTGGAAGGCTGGAGCGGGATGGCACGAGACAAATGGCTTGGTCACTGTCTTCGGTCCATCCCCTCCAGGGTCCCTAGGGTTGGCCGCTGTCGGCAGACAGGCTACTGGGCTAGATCGACCTTTGGTCTGACCCAGTACGGCCATTGTAAGCTCAGAGCTCAGGGTCGGGGGTCTCAGTGGACCACCTTGATTTTCATGCACACCTGCTCCTGGGTGGCCAGGCTGGCAGCTCTCCTGCCTTAGACGGCCACTTTCCTGTGCCTAGTGCGGAGATCGGGGATGAGGTCCACGATGTCCGCATTAGACCAGGTGGGTGCCCGCCTCTTGCGGTCCCGGGCAACTCCCGGGAGCTGCCAGCCTGGTCCCGGGAAGAGGGGGAGGGCTGGGGAGCATCGGGTGGCTGGCTCGAGCCGTGCCAGGTGCAGGGTCTGCTGGCTGGGTGCTGGCAGGCTTGCACCTGGCACGGGCACCGTAGCCAGCCCGTGCCCCTTTAACGGGGCTGGGGCCGGGAGGGGGGCATACGAGTTTCCCTGGTGTTGGCCAGAGTGGCCACCAGGGAAAGCTGGGGAGGGCTAGCCTCCCACTAGTTCAAATTAAGGGGCTACACACCCCTTAATTCGAACTAGTAAGTTCGAACTAGGCTTAGTCCTCGTAGAATGAGGTTTACCTAGTTCGAACTAAGTGCTCCGCTAGTTCGAATTAAGTTTGAACTAGCGGAGCGCTAGTGTAGCACCTATCAAAGTTAATTTGAACTAACGTCCATTAGTTCGAATTAACTTTGTAGTGTAGACATACCCTTATGGTGCTGTCAATGTCACTTTATAGCCTTCAGTCAGTTTGCTTCCAAAGGCAGAGGGGCAATTTATCCGTGTGTATGTGATACAATGAAGCATATAAAAGAAAAAAGGAGCTTATGAAGGACACCAGTGAAGCTAAAGCTCTCACTTTGGGCTTACTTTAGATGCTGATGACAATGAGAAAGAGGAAGAAATAGTGTATTTACAATGAAATCTGTAGACATGATCTGTGGAAATCAGTATTGAAAGGAGAATTCACATTAGCACACTGACATAATTGAATGCATCTCTAGCTGCCCTCATTCCACAGTTAACTAATGAGGAACTAATAAAGTACAGTATCGGTTATGAACTCATCCAACATTCATCCTAACAATACTCTGTGATTCCCTTTATTGCTGGGAACCTGCTTGATGTCATTCTGGTATGCATGAGGGACCAGCAGCATGAGCAAAACCACAACTGTCTTTGTCAGAAGAGCTTCATTCTGACTACAGTAATTGGGCATTAATTAGAAGTTTACTGAGTAATGGGAATAGTTACAAGAAAGAAAAGTCCTTGTTTGTAAGGGGAAATGACATAGTGCTCACATTGCAGGGGAGGAAAGGAAGATACAAATAAAGCTCAGCTATTTTACAAAGAGCTTCCAGATTAAATGACAGTCTAATTTATGTGCATTTGGGGTAGAAAATTTTTTACTAGTGTGCATTAATATATGTCTGATTTTTTTTCAACTGAGCTGAAAGGTCACGAAGCCACTTTAACTCTTAGTGCAGGCTAGTACAGGGGTGAAATTACCAGGGATATTGAACAACAGCTGGAAGCATCCTTTCTGATGTTGAAAACACTGACAATACTTAGTCCTGCCATGAGTGAAGGTGACTGGACTAGATGACCTCTTGAGATCTCTTTCAGTCCTGTGATTCTGATAAGCAGTTAGACTGCTGTTCTGGCATAGTGTGTGCAAGTCTCTCACAGCTATAAATGGAGGCCTGCACTTCTCCAAAGCCTGGAGGTATTGGGACCAGTGTGCTGATTCGGCACGTGCTAGAATAGTGGAGCTGTACATCTCTAGATGAGCTTCTCAAGAGTTCAGTGCTCACAGGATCCAGTTTTTGGATCAGATTGTTTTTCACTGACAGTTTTATGTGTGCTACCACATACTGTCTCTTTACAGTCTAATGGCTAATATTACCCTTCCAGGGTAGGTTGCCTTCACAAGTTTTGGTTCTATATTTATAACAGTTAAGACACTGTTGGAAATGATCATTTCAACTATTTTGGTAGTCTGATCTCTTTGCAGAAATCTGTGAATTAGATAATGATATTCCCTGTGTGACATAATTGATTCTGGAGGCACCACTGAGAGGGTCAAATCAGGGCAACCATCTGAGAAACAGGGCTACTTACAGCCCCAGACTGGGAATCCTCCACTATAAGGCACACCAAACTAGTCACAAAGAGAATTTCTAGCCTACAAGAAGTCACACAAGCACACCCCTTAGACAATCAAAGCTATGTCTAGACTGTAGGCTTCTTTCAAAAGAAGCTTTTCCGGAAGAGATCTTCTGTAAAAACTTATTTTGAAAGAGAGCATCCACACTGAATAGACGCTATCTCACATGTAAGCTGTGATTACTATGGACAGAGTGGCCACCAATGCACTTGTGCTTTTTCCTATTTCTTCTTCTTGAAAAAGAACTCCTTCTTCCCCATCCACACATGCCTTTTTCCGAAAGAGCTCTTTCAGAAAAAGTCTTCTTCTTCATAGAATAAGGATTACCAACATTGGAAAAACCCCTCTGTTCTTTTGATTTTCTTTCAGAAGAACACAATTGCAGTGTGGATATAATTGAAGCTTTTTCAGAAAAACGGCCGTTTTTACAACAAAACTCTGTAGTGTAGACATACCCCAAGCTTCTTCTGTACCACAGTCAGTACACAATCATAACCAGATGAGAGGTTATGAAAACCAATCTCACCAAATCCAAACAGGTTCTCCTGACCCCAAAGGACCACCCACATTCCCAGGTCAATTTATACCTCAGATCTTACCCAACATAGCAGGCTGAGCCCCTTTAAAATCTAAAGATTTATTTATAAAAGACAGAAAGAAGAGGTTGAGACTAAAATTGTTAAAGGAAACAAATCACATACACCAATTACAAAGTCCCTGGTGCAGGCTTCTAACAGAGATAGAATAATCTGCTGTTTTAGAAGTCTCTGGAATACACCCTTTTGTTAGGATGGGTCATCAGTCCTGCTGGGCTCAGTACATAGCAAAGATGCTCCTGAAGTGATGACTGAAGACAAATGGAGGCAGCTCTTTGGCCTTTTTATCACCTGGCCCATGTGGAAGGAATTGCATTGTTCCTGCTATGCAAAAGTACCTCCCAACATGGAGTTTGTCACATGAGCAAGTCATCCGTCCATGCATGACTCAGTCTATATCAGCCATGTTTGCATGCTGATCTGAAGATTCACAGTAAAATTCCTCAGATGTGGATTGGCACCCCTTAAGGTCCATTGTCATTCAAGTACTCTGATTCACTTGACTAGCCACCCTTTATCAAAGCCTGTTGAGATCTCCCAGAAGCAAATATTTGGATTACTGGTATAGTCATTACTTGTAACTTTAAATACAAAAATCATATATGTATATGAATAGTATAAACAGAATCAGCAAAGAGTAAGCTTTCAATAGACACCTCACTTGGCCCGCTTTGTACCAAATTTGGAGCAAAGACACGACAATGGATGCAACATCATTCTGCATCTTCACATCAAAAATCCAATAATATTACATCCCATTATAAAAATGATCCACATACTTCAAGGAAAGAGAATTGCTAGACTAATATGATCCTCAAGTGCCTGGATTACAAATCATGAATTAAAAAAATGTAACTCGCCAACAGAGAATTCCCCTGCTGGACGGTTCATTTCTGAAGGCATAGTCAGCCCCTTCACCAACTCCCCCCTGCCACTACAGCAAACTTTATACCAGTGGCACAAGCCCATAGGCTGCTCTCACACTGGGGGTAAGCCAGTGTAGAAATAGGAAGCTGTGCCAGGAGCATTGAACCTAGTCCTCTCATATTTTTTTCTTCCAACTAAACTCCCCCTGTGGCAAATGTCTGAGAAAAGAGATGAGTTTTTTGCTATGATTTTGAGAATAATAGGCTTGAACACAGGCAAGTGAGTGGACAAAGTATATTCCAGCATCAATGAGAATGCTTTGCTAATAGTACTAGAGGTTTAAATGTAGCATCTCTTAGCCTGAGGTCATATGACCTCAACTGTTGGATGCTAAGGTGGTTTCTCATATAGCCAGCAGGCCTAAACTATGTAGGGCTTTATGAATATAGTTGACATCTTGAATCAGCTGAACCATAAGCAAATAGGCAACCAGTGCAGTAGGTTTGCTGCAGCTGATTCCCTCTAACAAGGAAGTAGCCATCTCTATGCCACTTGTTATTTTGGAGTGTTCTTTAAATGTGGCCTGATATCGGTAGGTCTACACTACAGCAAAGGACCCACAGCTTGGCCACAGCTGGCACTAGTCAGCTGACTTGGACTCACAGGGTGCATCTACACAACACCATAACTCGAAATAAAATATGCAATTTCAGCTACGCAAATTGCATATCTTATTTTGATGTTATTTTGAAATAGCTTATTTCATTATTCATTACACCGTACCAAATTTTGAAATAAAGTGCTATTCCAAAATGTTCCTTACTCCTTGTAGAATGAGGTTTACTGGGGCATCGGAATAGCGAGCCCAAAATAATGGGTTTGCTGTGTAGAATGTGGAATAGCTATTTCGGGATACTCCAGTATTCCAAAATAGTGTTGCAGTGTAAACCCACAGAGTTCAGATTGTGGACCTAAATATTGCAATGTAGATGCTTGGTCTTGGGCAGGAGCCCAGGCTCTGAGACTGTGCAAAGGGGTGTGTCTCACAACCCAGTCTCTAGCCTGAGCCCAAACGTCTACACTGAAATTTTGAGCCCCACAGTCCACGTTGCATGATCCTGAGTTTACTGACTCAGGCTCTGGGCTCTGAGACACTCAGTGTCTCCAATTTTTATTGCAGTTTAACCATATCCATATCGACCAGCAAAACATTTAAGCAAGAACTTTAAGTATTGCCATATTCAGAATAGCACTTACCCATGTGCTTATGTGAGGCCTATCCTTAAACCCTATTGACATAAACCACTCCCTAAAGTTAATCCCCTTTTATATGCACTCCTGAATAGAAAGCCTTGCTGAAATGAGCCACCGAGTGCATCACTGCAGTTCTTCAATGCAGAAGTCACAGACACTTAGTCTTGTCCAGTTCTAAAACAAAAGGTTGCAACTGAATAGAAGAGCTCAACTTTTCTTACCTACACCAGCTCTTTCCCTTAGTTAATATATTTTATGGTAGTTATGAGCAAATGATAGCCAAAGCGAAAAGCTAAAATTGATTCTGCTGTACAGCGTGTCAAACAGTAGTGTGTCTGCATCTGAGGTGCAAATTACTGTACTTGTGGCAGACAAGATAAATATTGAATTGTTTGA
This sequence comes from Pelodiscus sinensis, assembly GCF_049634645.1. Lineage (NCBI taxonomy): Eukaryota > Metazoa > Chordata > Testudines > Trionychidae > Pelodiscus > Pelodiscus sinensis. The sequence goes on from NC_134719.1 coordinate 46,601,058, forward strand.
AAAGAAGCAGAGTGCTGGCCTGAGTCTTTCCATTCAAAGGGAACTTCACAATGATAGAGTAGGTAGGACCAGTGTTTCACTCGAAAAGTTTAAGTTCAGTACCCACGATGGCAGATGTGCTACTGCCTTTAGAATTTAAATAAGGAAAGATGGCATTTTCCTCTGCTCTTCATCAATTTGATCTAGTAAGTTTATGCATATTATTATTTGTAACATACTGTGGGGGTCCTCGGGTCCCCCTTGTCCTTTATTAGTCTCCGAGCACCCCTGAGGTGCGCTCCCGGCTCTATCCCTGCTGCCAGCCAAAAGTACTGCGGGTTTGCAGGGTGGGGGGTCTGGGCCCACCCTCACTCCCAGACCCCAGCCCAGGGCCCTAAGGACAGAGTCACTCTGACCTGTCCCACCGGAGGGGTCAAACCCTTAACCGCCGGTGCGCCGGCATCCGTGCCCTGCCCTGGGCTCCTTCCACCCTGCTGTTCCTACCTGCCTTAAGCTCTCCCCCAACTCCCTAGCTCCCTCCCCCCTCCCCTTCTCCTATTCCCCTGCGGAACTTTATGCCTCCCCCCCCATCCTACTCGGCATCTGACGTCACCCCCTCTCGCCCCCCCACCTCCTCTCTCGTCACTTCCAGCCGCCATCTTGCCTGCGGCCGCCGGGACGCATTGCCTAGCAACACAGGCTTCCGCGCGGGCCGGTGTGTGCAGGGCGGCGCTGCACGGCCCACACACCGTCCTAGGCTACCCGGCCCTCCCTACCAGGGACAACGCGATTGCCGGGTCAGTGCGGGGTGGGCCCGCTTCCAGGGGATGGGGGGGGCCCACCCCGTCACACATACATTAAAAATACTGCGCTCAATGGCGTCTACCATTTGTGGCATTTCATGAGGACAGTTTCTTGTCTAGAAAATACTCTACAGTTAGACATAATTTTCATATCCCACATCAATGAATCTGTAGAGCTGTGCATTAGATGCTTCTGCTGTGCTCACTGTATATAGGCAATGTACCTCCAACCCCCCCAGATCTGAACACTTACAGCTGAATGCAAATTATGGAACTCCAGACCAGTCATTTCCTGGTATGCATGTGAGATGAAATTTGGGAAAGATAATCTTTTGTCCCTCTGACACTCATAGGCTACATCATCATTATGTGAAGATCGATGCTGGTGTTCAATTTAGTGGGTCTAGTATAGATCCATACATCAAATACTGAGGGCAGCTCCAGTTGGTTTCCAGTTTTCCTCCTTTTCTGAGGAGTAAGGGAATCTGACAGGAGTGTTTGCTCCTATCGGCCTTCCACTCTGTGGATGGCACAGAAACACAATTTAATATACGTCATAATTAACATAGCCGGAGTGACATATCTTAATTCGACTTCCGCTGTAGGGTAGACCTGGCCTTAAAGAAAACTGCATGTTAAACAGTCCTCACAAGCAGCCTTGCACCTCTTCTACTCACACGCATTCCTGCCTCACCACTACCTCACCACTTCCATGAGGAACATTGCTTCTTGCTGGCGGAAGGTAGGAAGAACTGCTCTTCTGACACCAGCTCAGGAAGTGTAATCGATTTTAGGGAAAGAAAAACATCAAGTATTCTAGGGGACTCAGTATAAGCAAGACAAGAACCAAAGCTTCCAATGTTATCAATGTTTATTTACTGCTGTATGTATTTGGCTGGGGTGCTCGCACCTCAGTTGTGCCAGTGATAATAGTGGACTTAGGCACCTAAGTACCTTTGTGGATCTGGGCCCTAGTGCCTGTGTTGACAGATGAACCCTTCTGGGAAAGATGTGTCCAATGAGATCAAATTATTTGAAAAAAATCAACTTTTATAACTATATGTTTTATACTGCCTCAGTTCTGCTGCATACCTCTATGCCATGATCTCCTTTAATACTTATCTTAGAAAATAACTGTAATCAATTTTATTTACACTAAAAGTATCACTAGCTGAAAAGTTCAGATTGCAGAAAGTGCAGTACTTCAAAATCTATGTTGGCCCAGTCTGTCCTGTGGTTGTTCTGTGTGAGTTTTCTGTCCAGAGCAAATCAGTCACAAACCAGACTTAGCCAGCTGAGGATTTGGTCACTACAGGTGGTATAATGCAAGCGCCTATTAGTTCCCCATGCATATAGACATATCTAGACACAGGAAGAAGGCTGTTTCAGTTTGTTGCAGGGCTCATTTGGACCCCAGTACTGCAGGAGGGAGTTTAAAGGTAACAAGCAACTACTTCTGCTTCTCCTACAGCACTGCCTCAAGTCAGGCTTAGCCAAACCCAGGACTGAGCCCTGCAAAATTGTTTTATTTTGTTGCTTCTGTACTGCCTTGGGGTTCTTCTTGTCGCTTACATTCAAGGGCCTTGGCAGCTATCAGTGAATCTCTGTGTGTATGATACTTTCACTATAACATTCTTAGGCTGCGCCCTGGAAATGCTATGCCGCGTCCAAAGAATGAGTCCACTTTTCCGAAAAAAATTCAGAAAAGCGGACGCGCTCTTTCGCCCTCCCTGTAAACCTCGTGTCAAAAGAGGGTTTTTTCCCAAAATTTGGCACTGTGTAGACATGACAAATTTCAGAAAAGCCTCTTTCGAAAGAAAAGCAGAAAATCTTGACTTTTCTTTGTAATGTAGACATAGCCTATATCTTATAAGCATGCTATGTTTTTCCCTTCAACAGAAGATCTTTTATACTGTAATTTGCCCACATTGTGTATAAATGAAATTTCTTTATTAACATCATTTTAATTTCTTTAACTCCAATAGAGGATTCTCTCCTAGAGATATTTACAGAGATTTAAAGACTGTTTGTTTATGCAATAGTACAGTGACCATAAAAAAACTTGCATCTTGAAAATAGAAGTTTTAAGAGTCCCCCGTCCCCCCCCAACAATTGTCCTGTTTTGAGATATTTGGAAAAGAACATTGGTACAAGCAATGACTATTTAACACAATACGTCTTCCAGTCAGAAAACTAATCAGAAACTATATTTAAATGTATAATATATATTCACATTAGTTGTCCTGGCTCTAAAGTTTTTTTGTTTGCTTATTTGTTTTTGTTTTTGTTTTAAAGCAGTGTTGGTTTATGTAACTATTTCTATTGATTTTTCTGGATCTGATTTACATTGAGCTGTAAATTGTACAAGTACCAATCTGACTGATGCATCAACAGAAGGTGACCCAGATTACAAAACACTGTACTCTAATGCCAAATCTTCTTTAATGGCAGCTGCTCAAAGCTTTGTCTTATTGCAATTCAGACTCGGTCACAATCACACAGCCTCTTTACACGCACAGTCTTGCTGTCTTCATTTTAAACATGTTCAATAACCACTGTCTTTCATAAACATACATCAGCTTCACCAGCTGAGGCCGTTTAGTCTCCTTGGATTCTATTTAATGCTACCCAGCTGACAACATTACCAAGGAAATCCATTGTGCATACTTCTGCTTATATGGAAGTTTGTTTAAAAGATTTCTTTAATAAAAAGTGATCAGACTAAATATCAACTAGGTTAAAATCAAAGCATTTAAACCCCAAAACATATCAGCTTTGTTTAATCAATTTTCCTGGAGTTGTTTTTTATAAATGATTGTATGGTAGTGCTTAGGCAGTACCATGATGGACACAATAGCAAAACATAATCTAGATGAGTAGTCAGTATAAAAAGTAATATATTGGATTAAGAAACAAAAGCAAAATCTCCAAATTAACACATCATTTTAAAAATTCAGCTTTACATTGACTATTGTCAGGTTGCAAAAGTGCACAGTTTAAAATGGAAGTGTATTTTAAATGAATATTTCTTATTGGTTCCCTAGTACAAAACTTTATTCAAAACAAAACACTTTTGAAAATGCTTTGTTTCTCGTCTAATGTAAGACAGCGTAAACACTCAGATCTCAAAGCCATCTGTGCTATGAATTTATAAAACGTAGAGCTCCCTGGACCAAATCATTTTGGCATCTTTAACCAATAGCTTAGAGGCTTCTTCCTTTCTGCCAGAGGTGTTTATCTTGCCACCTAACCTGGGGACGTGTTAAAATGATAAGAGAAGCACTTACTTTTTAAATGGATGAGCAGCAAAAAACTGAGGTAGAAGATGAGTAGAGAGTTAATTCTTGAATGAGCCATGTTAATCTTGATAGGACATCCTCCTCTAAGTTGCCTGGTTAGGAAGGGGCTGATGCTGATCTTTATTGCTTTCTCTTCACCTCCATGACCAGGATGATAGCCAAGGCAGAGAGTCCACTACATACCATTTCTGCCTGTGACTTTCATCAGCATGTTCATTGCAAACCTACAGACTTTGATTCAAAAGGCAGTTGTGCTTGTTAAGATTTTAGTTGAGCATGTTTGGGTGATTTTTCAAACCTGGTGCAGATTTCTCTGCTGCTGGAATGGAGTCTTTCCCCTGACTTTCTATTATAGAACCAAACCACTAAATGCCTAGCTGAAATTTCACACTGAATTCCAGGGTCATCTTTCAGACTTTCAGAAACAACACATTTTATCCCTTATTTAAGGCTTCATTATATCCCATTAAAGAATTGTTGCTAATAATAATACTTAGTACATTTTGCATTCCTATTCTGTTAAGCCCCCTTGCAAAATGGATCAGAACAATGGAGCAATTTCATTTTAATTACAAAAGTCAGAGCTATTCCCTTCATCTTTGATTAGTTATTCATAGGATCCTTTCTGTACTAGATATGGCGATGCAGGTGCATTAAAAGGCAATTTTGTCCAAGTGCTGTGGTCTTCATTAAATCATATTTATAGTTCCAAGCTCCGAATGGGTATTTGCCATCATTTCCATTACTAATCCTGGTTTTCTGGGCGTTTGTAAACTCAGACATAAAAGTTTGCTCTGGGATAAAGCTCACTGCATAGAATGCATGTTCCTAAGTGTGGGGAAAAAATGTTTGTGTACACTTAAAAATCTGTTTGACTGTTGCTATGTTATAGTACATCAAAAAATGATGATTAATTTGGGTTTGCCTGGTATTTACCTTTGACTCAAAGGAAGTTTAACATTTATTAAGCAAAGCACTAAAGCACATGCTTAACTTTAAGTATGAATTCGATGGAACTTACAAGTTTAAAGTTAAGCAGAAGCTTACATGCTTTGCTGAATAACGATGGGATTGTTCATGTTCTTAAGTACTTTGCTGAACCAGGACGTTAATTTGATGGAGTTAGTTAGCTCTCAGTAATTGAAGGTGGGTAGAATACTCTCTGGGTATGTCTACACAGCAGGGCAAAATTTGAATTAAAATACGCAACTTCAGCAACGTCAATAACGTCGCTGAAGTCAAAATTTGGCTTTTGGTGCTGTTTACGCAGCAGGAAGTCAAAAGAACACTCTTCCTTCAACTTCCCTTACTCCCTGTGAAATGAGAGTTACAGGAGTCAGAGTAAGAAGTCTTGCTGTGTAGTTATACCCTCATTGTTCACTGACTGGAACATCAATATTGTCTACATGCTGAAACCAATCAATTTTAAAAAAACTTTTCCCCAGCTTTCTAGGCTTTTTCTTCTCTTCACCTCAGGCTCATCTGCCACTTGAGAATCCCTCTTCCCAGATCCTCCTTTTAATGGGACTTGAGGTAGTCCACTTCTAAACAGGCCTGCAACCCTTTCTTCCCTGCTGCTTGTTCACTATGGGCTTGCCTACACTATGGAGAAGATCAACACTGCCACAGTCGATCTTCCGGGGTTCGAATTAGCGCATCTAGTGAAAGCGACAAATTTGAACTGAGAGGGTCTCACCTTGGCGAAGGTAATCCTGCTTCTCACAAGGAGAAAAGGAAGTCAATAGAAGCACATGCTCCCGTTGACCTCCCGCTGTGTGGATGGCTCCAAAATGCTATTTAAGATACTTCGACTCTGGCTATGTAATTAATGTCATTGGAGTTGCATACCTTAAGTCGACTTTCCCTGTTAGTGTAGACCAGGCCTATCTGAATCAGAAAATCTACCTACTCAGTTTATTCAGGCCTGTAACTTTATCTGTGCCTTTCCACCAGCATGGCATTTCCATAACTGATTCTGAAGAAGACCTTCAGGCTTATGATGGGGTTCAAGATTGACTCTTCCATCTAGATATAATCAAATTAAAACCTTATAGCCAAGTATATTCCTAGTGGGAAATAATAACATTTTGCAGACAGCTATAATTCCATGTTAAAGTGCATGTTAATGGTCCATCAGCTTTACCTGTCTTTAAATCTTTCCTTTGATTTTTATTTTGCTTCTCTGCTTTGTCTCATTGCAGCTATTTAGTTTATTTCTAAAACTATTCTGGGAAATACATGAGCATAAGTACTTGAACACGAAAACAATGTTCTGCCTTTTGGGAATATCTTATGCAACATTAAATTATGCCATTACATCCAGTGCTGAGTAACTAACAGAATTTAGGTTTAAATTATTAATTATTATTTATTTTATTAGGAAGCTTGACTTTTCCCATTGCAGTTTTCATTATCCCCTAAAATATGTGTGAGGTTGTCACTGCAAATAAGAATTTGATCAATATTTTTGTGCCAGAGTTATGATGAATGATTAATATAACTTAGAAACTTAAAAAAAGGGTTAGGGTTAGGGTTAGGGTTAGGGGTGCAATTCCATAGTTAAGGTTACAATCCCACATATAATGCTTGTTTTGATGAGCCAGACACTCCCCAAATTTTTATGTGGAGGAAGTATTGGCCTGAATTTCATGTATTCACTGTGGGTATATCTATACAGCAGAGCTAAAAAGTTGAATAAAGCTACTCAACTTCAGCTGCTTCAGTTGCGTAGCTTAAGTCAAAGTAGCTTAATTCAGCTTTCGGCACTGTCTACACAGCAAGAGGAGGAAGGAAGACCCCTCTTCCATTGACTTCCCTTACTCCTCATGAAATGTGGGTTACCATGATCAGAGTAAGTCCTTCAGCTCAACATTATTTTCAAATAAAGGCTTGTAGGGTAGACACACACTATGTTATTTCAGAATAACATCAGTTACTCTGAAATAACGCTGCTGTGTAGACATACCCTGTAAGAGTGGAGTAAACTTTGTTCTTCGTGGTTTTCAGATGTGTACGGTTAGAATTGTTTATATGGCAAGGACTCAAAAAAATCTATAGACATCATATTGAAAAAAGTCCTTAGCTCTACACTGCAGCAAAACAGTCACAATAACTATTAAATCTAGATCAACATTACCCTTCCTTCAAATAACTGACTCTTATAACTGAGAATAAAAACCTAAATATCTTACGTTTTTCATGCTAAAATTGTATAAACTCTGTGCTTCTATACAAATCCACAGGAAAAAAGACATGCCACCTATTTAAGATTAAACAACTAGCCTATAAATATCTATGTTTTCTCATTTATCAAAACAATTCTAAGCTCTTCCAACTAGAGCATGATTACAAAATATAAGCTAGTGTATGGACATATCCTAATGCTTATGCTAGTTCATAAGATGTGTATCATCTTCAGGGCAGCCATAAAAGACCACTCTTCTTCAGCACAACATCTGTCTGTCCATTCTTGAAATTCCCCCTCCACATTTTAAAAAGGTCTATATAAAACATTTATTTCTCTTTGCTAACCATTACTGTCCCGGATTTTAAATGTGCTTCTCACCAAATTAATTCCAGATCAAGATGCTCCTGAGTCACTGAAGAAGTTGAAGGGACAGACAAGAAGGAATTCCATTATTAATATGATTTTACATGCTGCACAACCTGACCTATCAGTTCAATTCAAATATATATATATATAATTTAGCCTTGATGAGGTTTTTGCAGTCACTATACCATTTTCACTGCTTTTGACTCACAGAATCCCATATCTTCACATTGCAATCTACTGTCTTTCGCCTAAGTGCTATCTCTTGTAGTACTGATTACTCCACTTGAGGGGATTATGATACAGTATGTGTTTCAGACTCTACCAATCAACGTGATTTCTTCTAGAATATTTCTTTTCACCCAGTCTGGTCAACAAACTTCAGTACCCAAATCTTTTTTTTCCTCTCTGATATAAAGTGCAATTTTTCAACTTCGAAATGCCTTTAACATTAATTATTCCACATCTACCTCTCTACCATTTAGCATATCTTCTTGGGTGTGTGATACTATACCTATTAAAATTGATAATTTTCTATTTCTCTACCATTTAGTTTAAAATAACACTAGAAGATTTATTTATTTAAGAGTAGGTTAGATAAATGTCTATCAGGGATGGTCTAGTCAGTACTTGGTCCTGCCATGAGGGCAGGGGACTGGACTCGATGACCTCTCGAGGTCCCTTCCAGTCCTAGTATTCTATGATTCTATGATATACATATTTGCCTAACTATGATATACATATTTGCCTTTTTATAAAATGGGTCCCTCCTGCCCATTAGCAATTAAATCAACTAGTAACTGGCATGAATTAGTAGCTAACAGCTGATTTTTTTTAAGGAGGCTGCTTCCCCACAAATGCTTCTGAGTGGCAGAGATAAAGAAAATACATCATTTGGCCTCCTGCACAACCTGGTACTGTTTCCCTCCAGTCCCAAGATTTGCGCACCTAAGGCTGACACACTGGTTTACATTGTAATTTGTTGCCTTTCCTTGGGGCTTTTGGCTACTCCTTGCCTGCACTGAGCACTACTCATTGACAGCATTGTGTTAGATCAGTGTTTCTCAACTAGTGGTATGAGTAGCCTTAGGGGTACTCAAGAGAAGTCTGAGGGGTACATCAACACAACTGAAATTTGGAGAAAACTGAATTTTTGTTTTAAATTTTACATCATTTTATTTTTTTTGTACTTTTTACACCGAAAAATTTCATTGCCCGTGCGGCTACAATTAAGTTGTTTAAACAAATGTGTTGCAATGTTAGAAAAAACAAGTGTGTGTCTGAAAACTTTAGGTACTGAGGGTACTTATCCTTTTTTTTTAAGGGGTACTTTATTAAAAAAAAGGTTGAGAAACACTTTGTTAGATGATAGCTAAAGTTTGTCTCATTTGTATCACTGGCAGGGTTGCATCTTGCAATAAAGACCAATGGAGCAACAAGGGTAAGAATTTGGGCCAATCAAAGCTTTATCTGAGTAAAGAGGGCAGGCTTCAACCCCACATAAATATAATTTCTGAAATAAATGTTTTTCTTTTGCTATGCATCAATGCCTTTAGATGACTCATTTGGTTGTGGAAGTCAGTGTAATACTTTATTTCTCTTTCCAGAGATAAATGTGCTAAATAATTGTCTAGGTAGTGAAACAAAATAATTAAGTTATTTGGGTGCTAACTTAAATAAAAAGATAATGTAATGCTATCAGTACTGCAAGCTCTGTAATAAAAATAACAGATGTTCCTCGTCTGTGACACAGACATCCCAAGTCACCCAAATATAATATAATAAAGCATTAATTGGCTTTTTATAATGCTTTTCATAGTTGAGGCATCACAAAATACTTTACAGTCTGCACACATCTTCAAACTGCTAACAGAAATTTTAAAAAAAGGTAGAGTATAGAGGGAAGACCCTCTATAATAAATAAGATTTAGGAAAACTTTACTCACGGGAGTAACAAATAGAGGTAATCTAAAACAGGTGGATTGTAAAAATATATTTGAAACCCATACAAAATATACATTATAATTTCTGTAATACTACCAATCTAGCATCTTTTATTAAGCACAACAGATTCTTTTCCAAGCAATGAATTTGGTCTCTTAACATGGTTGAGGCAAGTAATGATTATTATATTCATTTTACAGATGGGTAAACTGAGCCAATTAGAGATAAGCAACCTCTTTCTGCATCTCACATAATCCTACTGAAATCAAAGGAGTTGTATAGGGAGCAAGTCAATCCAGGGGGTAAATAACTTGGCCAGAGCAGTGCCGTTCAGACTCTCAGTTAGATTAACTAGTGGAAATATTTTCTCCTTTAAGTGCTGTCACTTAAGTAACTGAAGGCAAAGACTATGGGTCAAATTCTGTTTGCTTTAGTCATGAAAGTTTTCCAAAAAATCTCAAGAAAATAAATCAGGTAAATTGAACCGAACCTCATGTGAGTAACACAAGCAGGATTTGTAACGATGGCTGGGCTGTATCATGGCAGCTGACTCTAAACTACATGTGACCAACTCAGAGAAGGGCTGTAAACTGATATTTTATTTAGTTCCACTGCCAGTGTGGATGAAATTTCCATGAACTTGGGAAATAGTGTTGACACTGTCATTACATTTTTGGGCACTGAAATATACACCGCCTTGGAACCTCAATTCATGGTGTCTGCCAGAACCTGTGATGCTCTACAGGTCTAAAACACACATCTGCTAGCTCCTGGGTGGGGGTGTAGACCTGGCAATAATGAAACAGTTTTGACAAAGTGGGGAATACAGCTTCACACACCACTGTCACAGCCTACGGCACTTCCTGATTGGCTAAGCCACACTATTTAGGACCTAAGGAAAATGCATGCAGGCTGTCTGTGCTACTTTAGATGGATGCCTGATCTGCTGTAGCAAGTGGACCCAACTATAAACTTGCTTCTGCACCTGCTTTGCTCCTGACAACTGCTCTACCTCTGTTCCACTAATGCTACTTTGACTGACTCACTTGGATCACACCAAGTATGGCTCATCAACCTTCTCTCTGACTTCACCCTACAGTGTGACACTGGTATGGACAGGAGCTTCTGTCCTTGACCCTCTCTACTGAACTTGGACTGCGTTCTCTGGTACCCTCTAATCCTGACCTTGGCCTGAGCCCCTGTAGATGGAGTCCTGAAAGAGCCATGGGTCCCACCAGAATCACATTGGCCACCAGCCCCAGGGACAATATACTTGGGAAACAGCTCAGATACTGAATTATCTCACACTGATGTCACTATTTGGGTAACTGATAGGAATAAGTAAATCAGCTTCAATAAGGCTGGCGTGGCAATCATATGGATAGTGAATAGTATTCCACTGAGACAACAGAAAGCTATTTGACTCTGTGACAAATTTGTCCATGGTCTGTTCATACTTTTAGCCAGGAACCTAGTATCAGGAGCAATCATATGTGATCTATTCTACATAATAAAGACAGCTGTCAATAAAACAGCAGTCTGACATTACTTTCACCTTGACAATTTTGTGCAGAAATATCTTGTAAAGAAGTTTTATTTTTCATACTGTTTCATAAAAATATGTTTTTCTTTTGAGAGACCTTTTTTTGTAGTGTTTTAAAATAATTTCTGACTATTTTTCTTTTCTCTTGAGCTCTTGATTTTGCTCTGTGTCAAGTTCTTCCTTCTTTAGCCAGCACTGAGAAGTGAAGCAGAACACCCTGTTCCTGTAGAAAGGACAGAACACAAGCTTCATGACTGTGCCAATTTGCAGCTGATCAATGGACTATGAAGTGAAAGGGTTAGATTTGAAAATTTGCAGTCATTTTGCAAAATCTGCCAAGCCTACTGGTGCATTAAATAATATTTCTGAGAGATTCTGGGTTCAGAACTGTTTCTGCAGGTAGATGCTATTCTTGCCAAGAAAGGAGGGATTTCTGAACTGCTAGCCTAAAATGTCAGGTTAACTACAGATTGCTGAACTGCCGAGGGTAGATTGTGGGACAAAAGGCCCACTCTACTCTGACATACCTCCTTTGCAATATGCAGAAGTGGTGGGAGTGCTGGCAGGCCTCTTCTTGCATTTCTGGAGTAAGCAGATAAATTACTGGTACCTCTAATAGGTGTAAATCCACTTGATTTAGTCCTGAGTGGAGCGCAGGATCAGGTCCAGGAGATAACCATTACAGGACCGCTTGGGAATAGTGACCATAATATAAAAACATTTAAAATTCCTGTGGTGAGAAGAACACCTCAGCAGTCCAGCACTCTGGCATTTAATTTAAAAAAGGGGAATTACAAAAAAATGAGGAGGTTAGTTAAACAGAAATTAAAAGGCACAGTGACTAGAGCCAAATCCCTGCAAGCTGCATGGAAACTTTTTAAGACACCATAATAGAGGCCCAACTTAAATGTATACCCCAAATTAAAAAACATAGCAAGAGATCTAAAAAAGAGTCACCGTGGCTTAACCACCATGTAAAAGAAGCCGTGAGGGACAAAAAGGTATCTTTTAATAAGTGGAAGTCCAATCCTAGTGAGATAAATAGAAAAGAACATAAACTCTGTGAAATCAAGTGTAAAAATGTAATAAGAAAAGCAAAAAAAGATTTTGAGAAACTGCTGGCCAAAAACTCAAAAAGAATTAACAAAATGTTTTTTAAGTACATTAGAAGCAGGAAGCCTGCTAAAAAACCTGTGGATCCCCTAGACGATCGAGATATAAAAGTAGCAATCAAGGACTATAAAGCCATTGCAGAGAAACTAAATGATTGCTTTGCTTCAGTCTTCACGGCTGAGGACGTTAGGGAGATTCCCAAATCTGCACCGTCCTTTGTGGGTGATGAATCTGAGGAACTGTCCCGGATTGAAATGTCATTAGAGGAGGTTTGGAAACAAATAGAAAAACTTAATGTTAACAAAACTCCGGGACCGGGTGGCATTCATCCAAGGGTTCTAAAAGAACTCAAATGGGAAACTGCTGAACTATTATCTGTGGTTTGTAACCTATCCTTTAAATCGGCTTCCGAACCTAATGACTGGACATGACACCAATATTTAAAAAGGGCTCTAGAGGCGATCCTGGCAATTACAGACCGGTAAGTCTAACTTAAGTATCGGGCAAATTAGTAGAAACAATAGTAAAGAATAAAATTGTGAGGCATGTAGAAGAACATAATTTGTTGGAAAAAAGTCAACATGGTTTCTGTAAAGGGAAATCATGTCTTACTAATCTATTAGAGTTCTTTGAAGGGGTTAACAAACATGCAGACAAGGGGGATCCAGTAGATATAGTATACTTAGATTTTCAGAAAACCTTTGACAAGGTCCCTCACCAAAGGCTCTTGTGTAAATTACATTGCCATGGGATAAGAGGAAAGGTCATTTCATGGATTGAGAACTGGTTAAAAGACAGGAAACAAAGGGTAGGAATAAATAATAAATTTTCAGAATGGAGAGGAGTACCTAGTGGTGTCCCCCAAGGGTCAGTCCTGGGGCCAATCCTGTTCAACATATTCATAAATGATCTGGAGAAAGGGGTAAGCAGTGAGGTGGTAAAGTTTGCGGATGATACCAGACTGTTTAGGATAGTCAAGACAGAAGCAGACTGGGAGGGACTCTAAAAAGATCTCACCAAACTGAGTGACTGGACAACAAAATGGCAAATGAAATTTAATGTAGATAAGTGTAAAGTAATGCACATCAGGAAAAATAATCCCAACTATACGTACAGTATGATGGGGGCTAATTTGGCTATGACAAATCAGGAAAGAGATCTTGGAGTTATCATGAATAGTTCTCTGAAAACTTCCACACAGTGTGCAGCGGCGGTCAAAAAAGGCAAATAGGATGCTAGGAATTATTAAGAAAGGGATAGAAAATAAGACCCAGAATATCTTACTGCCCCTGTATAAAACTATGGTACGCCCACATCTTGAATACTGTGTACAGATGTGGTCTCCTCTCCTCAGAAAAGATATTTTGGCCTTGGAAAGGGTTCAGAAAAGGGTAACTAAAATGATTAGGGGTTTGGAATGGGTCCCATATGAAGAGAGGTTAAAATGACTGGGACTTTTCAGTTTAGACAAGAGGATATGATAGAGGTATATAAAATCATGAGTGGTGTGGAGAGGGCGAGTAAAGAAAAGTTATTTATTAGTTCCCATAATAGAAGAACTAGAGGACACCAAATGAAGTTAATGAGTCGCAGCTTTAAAACTAATAAAAGAAAGTTCTTCTTCACACAGTGTGTAGTCAACCTGTGGAACTCCTTGCCAGCGGAGGCTGTGAAGGTTAGGACTATAAGAGAGTTTAAAGAGAAGCTAGATAATTTCATGGAGGTTAGGTCCATAAAAGGCTATTAGCCAGGAGATAGAAATGGTGTCCCTGGCCTCTGTCAGAGCTGGAGAAGGATGGCAGGAGACAAATCGCTTGATCATTGTCTTCGGTCCACTCTCTCTGGGGCAACTGGCGCTGGCCACTGTCAGCAGACAGGATACTGGGCTAGATGGACCTTTGGTCTGACCCAATACAGCCGTTCTTATGTTCTTAGGTGTACTAGGAGGAGATGGGTCTCCTTGTGCATGGCAGTCTCACTAAAAAAAAGTTAATGGTGACCAAATGCTCAACACAGTCAATGTTAACAACAAGGGGAAACGGCTGAAAAAGACATAATAGAGAAGGAACAGGTAAAAATATTTAGATGAACTATCTGTATCAAAGTTATCAGAACCTGAAGAAATTCATTCTAGGATACTCGAGGAATTAAAGGAAGCAACTGCAGAACCAGTATCTCAAATTATCTTTGCGAACTAATGAAGGACAGGTGACATCCCAGAGAACTGGAGGACAGCAAACATAGTTCCTACCTTCAGACAGGGAGCCAAAGAAGATCCGAGGGATTATAGCCTTTTGATATCTGGAAAGATACTGGAACAAGTTATTAAACAATCAGTCTGTAAACAGCTAGAGAATAACAGGGTAAAAAGGAACAGCCAGTATGGATTTGTCACTAAGAAATTGGGTGACAAGATGTCCTGATTTTATATGAATAGTCCCAATAGTTAGGACTTTTTCTTATATAGATGCCTATTGCCTCCCACTCCTGTGCTGGATTTTTCACACTTGCTATCTAGTAACCCTAGAATCCATGTAAAACCAAACAAATTTCCTTCTTGGAAAGGTTATTGGCCTAGTGGATGGGGGAACCAATAGCTGTAATCTATCTTGAGTTTAGTAAGGCTTTTGACATAGTCCACCATGACATTCTTATAAACAAACTAGGGAAATGTGCTCTAGATTAAATTGTGATGAGACAGCTGCCTTCCCCACACTGCTTCTTTGTTCATAGCAGCAAATTGGTCTCTTAATTTCTCCAGCACTGGCTGCTGCAAATTTTCCTTGTCAGAGAGACATCCTTTGAGACTCTATCTACACTGCCCTGCAATTTGGACTACAAGAGTGTGAATGGTGATATACATCCAAGCGCCACTGTGCAATTCTCCCATGTACATACTGGGCACAAATGCAAAGGTTCCCAGAGTATTCCTCTTGAAACAGAATTACACGAATGCCAAATAGCAAACTTTCCATTTGCATCTGCCATGGCCATAAAGAGGAGTTACAGATCAGTACTTTGGTGCACACTGCTCTTCTTGCCCCTGTAGTTTGAAATGCGGGGCAGTGAGACTCTGCAGTCCATGAGCATCGTGTGCTAGGACTGTAACTCAACACTCTCAGGAAAATAACAGAACAAATAGCAAGTGTGCAGTGATCCTCATTACTGATGACATTGCCATGTTATGGCTAGGCTGTTGGGAGGTGTAAGAACGTTTCTAGCTGTTCAAGGTGCACCTCAGCATTGCTACCTGCATAAAATGAATAATTACTCCAGGATTGAAAGCCCTGGAACCGGTTTCCTCAACTTTCTAAAAAGTTTTCCATGGTGTGGCTTCTCTATGTTGCACTGTCTATTGCAACCTCACAGCAGACTTTTACAAACCAAAGCACAAACCAAAGTGTTCAGGGAAGCCTATGAGCATCAGCATGAGCTGGCATCTGGTCAGACAGCATCATAATATCCCGCACAGTCTTATGGAACTTCGACAGAGTTTCTTGGAGGTATTTTCAAATCAGGGTTGTATAGGGTTCTTGCACTAAGCTTTGGGATCCTCAGTTTGATCGTGCCCACCAACAACTGGGGTCTGTTAGTGTTATAACTGTGCACTGTATATCCAACAATGTCCATATTTTTTCATCCAATGATATTATATGTGTAGCATAAACCCTATTACATCCTAGTATGTCAGTAGAAATTGTATTATTTTTAACTAAGTGTTTAATACACAAGATTTGGAAGACATACTAAATTGCTGGTAAATATAGGGTATGTCTACACAGCAATATTATTTCAAAGTAACTTGGCCCATGTGCACACAGCAGGCAGTTATTTCAAAATAATGTCTAAATACTGTCAAGCTGGATAACTTCTTACTCTAACTCCTGTAATCCTCATTTTACGAGGAGTAAGGGAAATCAGAGAAAGAGTACTCTATTTCGAAATAAGTGCTCTCAGTTTTGAAATAAGCTATTTCAAAATAAGCTACGCAATTGACGTAGTTCAGTTTGTGTAGCTTATTTTGAGTTAAGCCCTGCTGTGTAGATGCACCCTTATAAACATTGTAGGCCTGTACTCTCAAATTTATATGTAACTTGCTATTATTTTTCTATAAAGAAAGATTTCTTCCATGTCTGAAAATGAAGTGTTGAATTGTTGGCACTTGAAGGGATAGGCATCTTAAGGCAGTGCATACTAGCTATGGAAATTTTTTAAAGAAATTACTAAATTACTACTGGGCTACGTCTAGACTGGCATGATTTTCCAGAAATGCTTTTCACAGAAAAGTTTTCCGTTAAAAGCATTTTCGGAAAAGAGAGTCTAGATTGGCACAGACGCTTTTCCGCAAAAGCACTTTTGCGGAAAAGCATCCGTGGCCAATCTAGATGTGCTTTTGTGCAAAACAAATCTTAGCTGTCTACACTGGCCCTTTTGCACAAAAGTTTTGCGCAAAAGTGACTTTTGCCCGAACGGAAGCAGCATAGTATTTCCGCAAAAAGCACTGATTTCTTACAGTAAGAAGTCAGTGCTTTTGCGGAAATTCAAGCGGTCAGTGTAGACAGCTGGCAAGTTTTTCTGGAAAAGCAGCTGATTTTCCGGAAAAACTGGCCAGTCTAGACACAGTCTGTAATTTAGTAGATACCAGATTCTGATCTCAGAGCTAGGATGTGGTACACAATGGCTCAGAATCAGTCTCAGATATTTCAGATATTGTACTTATATTATTGGTCCAAGCATTTGCTCATGGTCAATTTAACCCAGTTAAGGAGCAGACAGTTACGAACACTGCAGTTTTAGACACAGTTTAGGCTGTTTTTCTTTTCACATGTAAAGTACTCCTTGGATATTTTACACTTTACAGACAAAACAAACTGATTCTACTAAGGTACTGCAGGACTCCCTTGAGAGCTACAGAACTCAGTAGCGGTGATTCATTTATCCTTCCCTTTGATGAATGCTTGCACAAAGAACATGTTTTTACTGCCTGTTGTGTGGTTGATACAATCAGGGAAGCAATTCCACTGTCAGAGATGAATGCTAGGTCAGCCCTTGTCACTGCAGATGAAAACCTTGTGATTAGTATTCTGTACCTCCCTGCTAATGAATTGTCTAATCATGAAGGTTTTGTGCGTCCTGATAGTCTTCCAGTGATTGTCAAGGGTACAGAAGGGTCTGACAAAGAGAGAAGTGATATTTTACAAAACTTTAACATACTCCAATGTTAAATGCATGGCAAATTTTACTTTTATCTCTGTGCCTTTTAATTTCAGTGTTGAAGGTTCTATTTAAACCACGATAATAAAGGTCTGTGAACAGACCCCCAATATTTTCTTTTCAGGGCTAGATAAATCACCCACTGAATCAAAAGCCACAGAAGAGTATAATTATATTAGGAAGCGAATTAGTAAATTTGTCAGATTTGAAGGATCTTTTTTTGTTATCTAAGCAAAATTTCCAAGTGTATTTGAAAGAGTTTTTACATATGCAGCATGGACTCACTAAACAATGGCAAGGAGCAGCACATCCAACAGCCTCTACTACAGACAGGACCAGCCTGACCATGTAGGCAAATGAGGTGGTCGCCTGAGGGCGCCAAATTGGACAAAGTGAATTTATTTTCTCTATTTAAAAATATATATTAATGTGTTATCTCTTATAAATGAAAGTATCACATATTGTACTTGTAAAACAGTGGATCATTGCCATGTCAGAAGTTGAGCTATTTTTTTCTCACATTGTGGAGCAGGGCTGTGTATGTAAATACAGTCAAAATGTGTCACAGCATAGCCTCAAAAGAGTACTACCTGGGGGCGGGGTCTAGCAGTTCAGTCATTCTCAGTAGCTTAGTGTTGACCAGTTAGTATTGCTCGCCACTTAGGCTGTGTCTAGACTACATGCCTCTGTCGGCAGAGGCATGTAGATTAGACAGATGAGCAAAGGCAAATGAAGCCGCGATTTAAATGATCACGGCTTCATTTACATTTACATGGCTGCCGCGCTGAGCTGACAAACAGCTGATTAGCTGTTTGTCGGCTCGCGCGCTAGTCTGGACGTTCCCCCTGTCGACATCAAAGCCCTTTGTCGGCAGCCCCGTTATTCCTCGTGGAATGAGGTTTACCGGGGCTGCCAACAAAGGGCTTTGATGTCGACAGGGGGAACGTCCAGACTAGCACGCAAGCTGACAAATAGCTGATCAGCTGTTTGTCGGCTCAGCACGGCAGCTATGTAAATGTAAATGAAGCCGCGATCATTTAAATCGCGGCTTCATTTGCCTTTGCTGAACAAACAAATCTACATGCCTCTGCCGACAGAGGCATGTAGTTTAGACGTACCCTTAGTGAAGATCGGTCAGCATCCTGTAAAGCTGTTCTGCCATGTTATGGGCCCTAATCCCCAAGATAGTGTCCAGTAAGAATTTGTATTGGTTTGGATTTGAAAAATTGGGTAGAAGTTTTAACAAGACTGTAAAAGGAGACTCACAAGTACTTGTAAGATTAAGATTATGTATTTGTGTAGACTGTTACAGTTAAAGTAATAGTAAAGCCCTGCAAAAAGGGTTGGAACTCAAAAATAGACTTCATTCAGTATCAAGAAATAAAGATTTGTATAGTTTCCCCAAAATTAGTTCCTTTGGAATAAAGACAGTTGCAGCTTGAAATCCAGCTGTTTATACCACTGACCAGAAACACTGTGTACAATTCAAAATGGTTCAAAGTGTTAGTGACTGGGTGGTTTACCCTATGAAGAATAATTGTGTTAGGATTAATGAAAAGTATACAAAATATTTATTTTTATGTTTACATTGTTCATTTTGAATGCCAAATAAATAAAGGTAAAATTTCATTGTAGACATCTCATTTTTCTCTATAATGAATGTGGGAGGAGGGCAAAGTCATAGTTCGCCAATGGTGCCAAAAACCCTTGGGCTCACCCTGACTACATAGCGCTACAATCATAAAAAG
The DNA here is from genome assembly GCF_049634645.1 of Pelodiscus sinensis. Taxonomy (NCBI): domain Eukaryota; kingdom Metazoa; phylum Chordata; order Testudines; family Trionychidae; genus Pelodiscus; species Pelodiscus sinensis. Next base: position 46,620,251 of record NC_134719.1, read on the forward strand.
ATGGGGAAGAGAAGTCAGAGCCAAGAAGGCAGGCGTCTTTGGCTACAAAGACCATTTTGATTTTAAATGTTAACTGTATATGTATAATTGCATGTAGTGCTGTGCTCAAAGCAGGTAAAGCATGATACAGTAAATGAGGCTGTGAAAGGGATTTGGGGACTTACATACAAAAGTAAGTTAGTGGGAAAAAAATCACTCTAGCTTCCTCTACACCAGGACTACTCAACACGCAGCCCATGGCCGCATGCGGCCCATGGCCTATTTGTTTGCAGCCTGCAGTGCAGTTTGGGTTTACGCAGGGCTCAACACGGAGCCCGCGGGTGGCAGCCAAAACAAAAAAATAGCCAATATAATGGTCTTCTGTTGATATGCATTTTAGTAGTTAAATTCCTGGACTGTCATTGCTCATTAAAAGTTCTGTCATATGGGTGGAAATCAGGTAAATATTCCATTTTATTAATATCAGCAGAACTGACTTAAATGGGGCCTACGGGTTGTGTAGTCTTGCCTTAACCTTCGTATTCATGCCCATCAGTGTAAAAGAAGCTATTTGCATATATTTGAATATATATTTGCATATATATGCAACCACACTTAAGTTGCGGCCTTCAGTATGTGCTGTGAATATCATTGTAGACCCCGGGGCTTCCACAGTTGAGTAGCCCTGCTCTACACTAATTTTCCCATGTTAATGAGCTGTTGATCTGTTCCCTTAAGAAGTGGTCCACACTGAAAATTCTGACCCAGGGGTACTGCCAGGCAGGGGAGGAAGTGGCTCCATGCACTGCCAAGTCTCCTTCTCCTCCCCTCAGCTGGGAAAAAGGCAGTGCAGCAAAGTGCTACCTGGAGGCTTTTCCCTTGCCACTCCATTGGCCATAATAATAGCCAGTGTTCCCTCTAAGCTGCACAGCAGCAAAGCTTCACAGGTGATTAATCATCCTCACTCAATCAGTCAGCTCCTGGCATGGTGATCTGAGCCTCTGGCTGGGTGGGGCCAGCTGTGAAGTTGTGCTGCCATGCAGCTTAGAGGGAACACAGCCAATAGGAGCAGCAAAGGGCAGTGCCTGGGAGCAGCAAGTAATCCCCACCCATCACCCAAACCCTCCACCCCACACCTTATCTTGCACCTCCACTGCTGCCCAGCTCCTCCATCCCTATTCCTACCTACCCAGACACTTCATCCTCATTCCCACCCCATGCCCAGAGGGATTTACAGACCCTTCTAGGCTCTGGCATGTGAGGGGAATGTGAGGCATGTCTTTCTGCTTCTCAGGGGCTCTGGGTCCATGTCAGTAAAGTGGGTTTTTTGCTTCTCACTTTTGTGCAGCCCCCGACTGATTTTTCTGTGGGTCAGCAGCTCCTGACCTGAAAAAGTTTTACTAAAGTTAGTAAAAATCTTATTATTCTCACATTTTGGTGGAGAATGAAAATAAAATACATGAGGATTGATTTTTCACAGAATTTGGCATGCAAGTAAATTTTAGTGTTAATGGCTATAATCCTTTTATTCAATTTTTTGGTCAAAGAATTTTAGTCACTTTTGTGCATATACTCAGACTAATGTAAATTTTTTTTCATAATCTGATGTGTAAAATGATATGCCCATGATAAGTGGGTAAAAAAGAAAATATACTACATATGAGATATTTCAAAGTTTTTTCTGAATGTTTGAGGGCATAACATAAGCCACTGCGGTTTCAAAGATTTTCTTAGCTGTTGAACATTGCACAGTATACATGAGAAGAAGTGAGAAGTATCCAGTCTTGACCAAGATACTGAACTTCATTGGCAATTGGTCTGACTTCATACAACAAATCCTATGTTGTATACATTACTGAAAATGCTATAATAAATATAAATATTACAACCAAGTGACAGAGTCAAACTCAAATACCAGAAATACTATTTAGAATGTTGGGACAATTTAGTTCTAAATCTGAACTCTGGAACACCATGGCTGTGTCTTCTTAAAATCAGGAATAAGGGACCTTTCGGAAAAGGCTTTATTTTCCGAAAGATCCCTGTCTAGACTGGCGCTTTTTTCCGGCAAAGCCCCGAGCCGGAAAAAAGCGGCAGCCATGTTCATGCAAATGCAGCGGGGAAAATGTAAATCCCCGCTGCATTTGCAATTCCGACTTGTCTCATCTGCATTCCTTTTCCGGAAAAGGGGTGTAGTGTAGACACAGCCCATGAGTTTTATTGTGAAACAATCTGTTTGCAAAATGTGAAAGAGATATAAGTTCAAGGTGCAATGCTTTTGGAAAAACAATGTTTCAGCACAACATATATTTCCATCTATGGTTAAAAATGTAAAGCATTATTTTATGGATAACGAGAACAGAAAGAAGTTAGGAAGAACAATTATTACATGCTAGAGGCATGTAGATAAGAATAGCAGTTACAAGGTTTCCAGTGTAGGGTGGTGATAATGTGGCCATGTTGTGTGGTTCAGCTTTTAGATACGAGAGGAGCCAGTAAAAACACCTCCGATAAACTCTTGTTAACTTTATTATGCACAGAATAGTAAAGGAATGCAAGGTTACACAGACCTATTCCAATACACAGGATAGTTAGCACAGACAAGAATATAATACCTACACCTTAGGGCAATACACAAGAGACTTAATTTTAAGTATATGGCTATATATGTAGGCTGTGTCTAAACTACATCCCTTTTTCGATAAAGGGATGTAGATTAGGCACGTTGATATTGCAAATGAAGCCGGGATTTAAATATCCCATGCTTCATTTACATAATGGCAGCAGCCGCTTTTTTTTTTAAACGGTGTTTTTTCGAAAAAAAGTGGCAGTTTAGATGGGGCATTTTCAACAGAAATGCCCCGTTTCAAAAGATCCTGTACTCCTAAAAATGAGGAGTAGAGTATCTTTCTAAACGGGGCATTTCTGTCGAAAATGCTCCATCAAAACTGCTGGGTTTTTTTTTTTTTTCCGAAAAATCCCTGTTTTGAAAAAATGTGGCAGCTGCCATTATGCAAATGAAGTGTGGGATATTTAAATCCCGGCTTCATTTGCAATATTGAAGTGCCTAATCTACATCCCTTTATCGAAGAAAGGATGTGGTTTAGACACAGCCATATTCATCTCTATAAATCACACACAGTTCCACTGCTAAGCCCTTACATTTGTCAGATGGGAGGTCGTGGCCTCATTGTTTTCCCACATGCAGAGGCATCCACAATGCATGGGTCAGTAGGAACAGACACAGCTTCTAGCTGCAGTGAATAAAGTAGTAGGGACACCTTATCCAATCCCTCTCACTGATTACCTTTTCTACACCTATATTTATACTCAAATTGGTCATTTCTAGTAAAATCTACCAATTGATTACATATTGTATATATATGCCCATATTTGGGATACATCCTGCTATTCAAACTATACTATACTTGATTGATAGTTCTATGGCTGCATCAGTGATTTTCACATATTAGAAACGTTATGTACCAGTACCAGGTTACTCCCAATGTTCTTGGCATGGATTCACTAACCCAATATTCCCTACGCACTATTGTTTAAAGTACTCCTGACTCTCAAAGCTTCCCCCTTCCCCCTCCCCCCACCTTGGCCTGGCCTACGTGCGCTAGACTTGAGTCAGGTCTGGGTTTGCTTTGTTAGAAACCGAACTTTGGGCAAGGCAGCCATCATTAGTTCATTAGTCCGGTCAAGGCAGGGCCGGACAGTACACACATTATTATTCTGGTCAAGATGGGTTGTTCAGGCTCCCCTACAGGCCATTATTTAATTGTACCATAGTGTGGACTCATCCAGGCTGAGGTTGATATTGAGGTGGAAATAGTTGAAATCCCTGTGGAATTCTTCAAGGGCTTCTTTCCTCTGGGTCTGTAGTTGGTCTGTCCAGCACCAAGTCCCTCCTGCCCTGAGTTCAGGCAGGGCGTAGCATTCTGCCCAACTTATGTTCCCAAAAATCCGTAAGTCTCTGTTCCTTTGTCCCTCCAACAGCACAAAGATTACTTGAAGAGCAAGGAGACTACTATCAACATTTACTGGTCAACCTGGCCTACCCCTATGTGGGGGGCGGGGGAGCGGTGTTGGGGGTAGGGAGACCCGGGCCCTCCCTCACCACCGGGTCCCAGCCCAGGGCCCTAAGGGTAGGGGTTTACGACTCCCTACCTGGCTGATGGGGCGTCCCCCCAAAACTCATCAGCCCATGGATGCCAAAATAGCCCTGCCCTGGTCTGCTTCCTTCCCCGCCCCTTGTCCGATGCTTCGGGGTCTCTAACCCCGGTTCCTACCGGACTCATCTGGCCCTCCACCGTGGGTCGATCGATGTCTGTCAGCTGCTTTTCTCTTCTCGAAAACGCTCCATTTCGTCTTCTCCAGCCACCTTTCTGGGAGAGGCTCTCCCCAAATGGACCTCCCCCCGCTGCCGGCCGGGAGTCCTTTTCTAGTCTCCCGCCAGCTCCTACGTCATCTGGGTGACGCCCGTCGCCAACATTCTGATGGGCACCGGCATCCTGATATGGGCCGGCGTCTCGGAAAAAGACAGTGTTTTCCCCAGGCTGCCACGCCCCTTCCCTCCGCCCCGGCTCACCGGATGGAGGCTGGGCTCACCCCGCCGACCCACCGGGAGTGGCAGCGCAGGGCTTTTCCCGTCTCGTCGCAAAGCGGCAGGGGGTTTGCTGTTTGCCTTCCCGCTTCCCGCCGCTTCCTCCCCTGGTGGATATAGTGCAGGTCTTGGCAGACCTGTCACAGGGTCCATATGATGAAGATGTCATCAATGTAGCATAAGTAGAGAAATGGTACTAAGAGTCTAAGAGCTGAGGAAATGATGTTCAAGGTCAGCCATAAAAATGTTGACATTGTGAAGCCATGCGGGTGCCCACTTACCCAGCTGCATTAACGCAGTATCTACAATTGACAGGTACTTCTTCTGCTGGTAGATAGATAGATAGATTCCCATTCATTGTTTTAAAAGTTTTTTTTAGTTACAGACTAACATAGCGACCCCTCTTGGGGTCTGTCATTTCCATTCCAAATTATCTGATGAAGTGGTTTTGCCCACGAAAACTCATGATTCTATATATTTTGGTTAGTCTCTAAGGGTACATCTACACTGCATCCCTAGTTCAGACTAGTTAATGAAGCAGGGATTTAAATATCCTGTGCTTCATTAACATGATCTCGCCGGCGCGCTAGTTCGAATCACAGCTGATTCGAACCAGGAAGTGCGCACCAGGACGCGTTAGTTCGGACTAAAGCCCTTAGTCCAAACTAACGTTACTCCTCAAAAAATGAGAACGAACTAACACGTCCCGGCGTGCACTTCCTGGTTCAAATCAGCTGTGATTCAAACTAGCGTGCAGGCGAGATCATGTTAATGAAGCGCGGGATATTTAAATCCCCCCTTCATTAACTACTTCGGTCGTCTCCATCTGCATCCTTAGTCCGAACTAGAGATGCAGTGTAGATGTACCCTAAGGGTATGTCTACACTATATGCTTATTGAAATAAGCTATTTTGAAATAACAACTCTGGAAATAACCATTTCAAAATAGCACATCCACACTATAAATACCCATCAAAACAACACAGAATTATGTTGAAATAGCACATCCACACTGATTGGAGTGTGAATCTCATTTAAGGCCCCCGGGAGCTCCAAGCTGCCCGCCTGCCCCCACTTCTCCTATAGGGTGCCTGCCCATCCTGTTGCTGCCTGATTGCTCCCTGGGCCGGAACTCTCTAGCTCCCGCCAGCCCCGCTGCTGCCAGGGCAGAAGCTGAGCAGATGGGGCTGGAGTTCCTTGTCTGCCACTGGGTCTGGAGCTGTGTGGCAGGAGCTGGAGCTGCCTGTCTGCTGCTGGGGACAGAGCTGTGTGACTGAAACCAGAACTTCCTACCCAGGGCAGGAGCAGTGCCAGAGGTTCCTGGCTGCCACCGGAGCCGGACCTACACAGCTGCTGCTGGCCCCCTGCTACTGCCCAGCTGTAGGGGCCAGATTTTCCTGCTGCACTACCTGCCCTCCACCCCACAGGGCATCTGGCTGAGTTGCTGGTCCCTCTGCTGCACTCCTGCCCCACGGCCAGACCTCCCTCTACCCGGACTCTGTGGTTCAGGAACATATGTGGTCCTGCCTGACCACAGATATTGCTGGACCAGAGAGTCTTGGTTAAGGGAGGTAAAACCTGTAGTGCAGAGGATTTCACTTATGCTGAAATCCACAGAAAACCATATACTACTCTGAATGCGTTCAAGCAAATGAACAGCAGCCTTTAGCTATTTTTAATAGCTAAGTCAATGGTGGATTAATTACTGTGCCAATGGGTCTGTGCCCAGGAACCTGGCCAATTGGGGAGGTCACCAGAAAAATGTATGCCCCTGTGGTCCAACAATATGGAGGAGTATTGGCTGGGGAGAGTGGGGCAAGCCCTTCCTCAACACAGTTGTCTGGCAGGAGTGCTGAGTAAGGCAGGGCAACCTCCCACACTCTGACCCCATATCACCGGCAGGAGCACTGGGAGGAGGGAGAGCAAGGAGGACTTTAGGCAGAAGGGCTGAGGCTCCTATTTGCTCTGGCCTAGGGACCCACAAACCTATTTGACCATGTGTTTGTCTGTTTGAAAAGTGTGAATTGGGAGTGCTTTGTTCCAGGTGGACCCTGAAGGACTGATTGCATGAGATAAAGCTTTGAGTCAAGGCACTTGTTTCAAGCCAACTGTCCTATAAAAAAGGCAGCCAGAGTGAACTGAGTGAGTAGCAAACAAAGTGACAGCTAACAGAGGGAGTTTGCCTGCGAATTTGTCTCCAGGGAATCCCACGGAGCTCCACAGAGGTTGAGGTTTTTCTTATTTTTTTCTCTCTCTTTCTATTCTCCCCTTCAGCGCATGATAAATACAACATCTGAGGAGTCTCCTAAAAGGAAGACAGTATGGATAGTGAGAGATCAGCTGTTGTGACCAGCACAGGATGTGCCAAGTTTGTCTTCCTCCCATAGGATAGAAGAGACTTTGTATGAAGCGCAAGCTCGTCTCCATATTGAAAGAGAAGGTTAAAGGACTAGAGAACCAAGTATCAACCCTACGTTCCATCAGAGAAGATGAAGACTTTCTGGTTAAAAGGCAGCATTTAATACTGCAGGCACAGGATGCTGAAGAACCAGAGAAGGCAGTGCAGAACAGGGAAGAAAATTGGCAGCAAGTGACCTCCAGGAGAAGAAAAACAACTCATATATTCCAAAATCAGATAGAGGTAAGTAATCATTTTCATGCTCTCTACACAGGCACTATGGTGAAGAATGCTTTGCAAGAGACCTCTGAGCAAAGGGATCAGAAGGAGACCCTATCAATCAGAAGGCATGGGATACATAATCCTATACGTATAGGGGTACCACGACCACCACTCCCAAGAGAAGGAGATGGGTGGTGGTAGTTGGGATTCCCTCCTAAGGGGGATGGAGCCAGTCACCTGTCATCCAGACTGGAAAACTCGAGAAGTGTGCTGTTTGCCTGGAGCCAGAATTCAGGATGTGACTAATGGTGTTCCAAGAGTGATCAAGCCCTTGGACCGCTACCTCTTCCTGAGCCTTGAAGGCTGGATCCAGGCAAGCCGGAGGCTGCATCTGTTCCCTGGGCCTGAGGTTCCCCAACCCTGCTGTATTGGCTACATGTAGACATTATGCTGCCATTACACTGATAATTTACTAACTGGCACATCAATTATTTGACCCTATAACTTTGAATTATTTTTCTGCTGTTAATATGAATTTTTAAAGCACTTTTCTGCACCCAATTAGGATTTTCCTGCATAAACTCCTGTGCTGACAATGTATACATGTGGAACCACTAACTCGTTAGAAATAACACTGAATGTGCTGGCTATTTTGAGTTAGATGAAACGCTTTTCTTTAATACTATGCATTTATGTATTGTGTATATCTTAATTATGGTTTGTCCTAACAGAAAACTAGTATGTACTGCTTGTATGTAACAGTAGTTTAAAATTTAATTAATCTTCATATAATATGAATTCATATAATATGAGTTTTTAGTTGAACCTTCCACACTGATTAATGATACCTAATTGTGTTTTCATAGATAAGTTTTGTAAACACCATTTTAACATATATAATTAAGAAATATGCTAATGATTGTCACATACATGAAAGGATGGTTCTATAAGGATATGTCTAGACTACATGGCTCTGCCGACAGAGGCATGTAAATTAGACATACCGACATAGTCAATGAAGCGGGGATTTAAACATCCCCCACTTCATTAGAATAAAAATGGCCGCCATGTTGTGCCAGCTCAGCTGTTCGTCGGCGCAAAGCAGCAGTCAAGATGGGGATCAGTCAGCAAGCAAACCCTTTGCCAACTGATCCCTTATGCCTCATGCAATGAGGTTTACAGGATCGGCCAGCAAAGGTTTTCCTTGACGACCGATCCCCATCTTGACTGCCGCTTTGTGCCGACAATCAGCTGAGCCAGCACAACGCAGTGGCCATTTTTATTCTAATGAAGTGGGGGATATTTAAATCTCCACTTCATTGACTATGTCAGTATGTCTAATTTACATGCCTCTGTCAGCAGAGCCATGTAGTCTAGACATACCCTACATGTCTGCTTTTAGCACTGATGTACTCCAAAATGAATATGCTTCTGTTTTCATTTTGTAGTAGGTTTTATATTTCTACAGGTAATATGGTATATAAGGTTTATAAATATATCATTTTACACTACATGTGACTGGATTGATTGAATACATCATAGAACACACAAACTGGGCTAGGATAGATGTGCTCTATTTGATAAAAATGCTCTTATGACCCTAAAGGCATCCTAGAGTTTCAAAGAAAAAGTTCCTTTAGGACCAATGTTTTGTATAACACAATAATATCTACCTTATTTATCAGTTAGAATTGATACTATATACCTTTTTAATAAATCCTGATTAAAGATGCCACAGAATAGAATTTCCATCTGCATTTACACTGAGAAACCCCATGCTTTTCAAACTGAGAGATGAATGTTGATTGCCTGACAACTGTTACCATGTGAAGCCCTATTACAATGGACAGGAAAAGGGAAGAGCTCTAGAAAGCCTTAATAAAAGCCTAGTTGATGATATTTTATTCTTTCCTAGTTCTTATAACAGTTTTTAGCATTACATGTGGAATGTTATAAGATGACAAGGAGGTTTAGAAGCTATTAGTAGCTAGTCATCTTAATGTGTTAATCTTTGGATCAAATAAAATTTCTGGCCTTTTAATTTTTTTACAATATCAAGCAACTACCCTGTTTTATAATTTATTCCTATGCATTAATATTTTGATATAATAGTTCATTGAGACAATTTTTTTGTTTTAACAACTTAAAAGTACAGTAAAAGCTTTGTTATCCAGCACTTTAATCACAGAACTTTGTAAACCAGTATTGCCACCAGCCACAATACTGCCACATCTTCAGGTGTGCATGCTTGACTCCCACCTGTCCAGCCAGCTGTTATGGGGCTTCTGACAGCCAGCACTACTGGCTGACATCAGCAGCAGGTGCCTTCTTCCCCCTCAGCCTTGCTTGAGCTGTTAGGAGTAGGATTTGCTGGTAGGAGGCGAGGGCAAAGCAATAAGCTTCGGTATCCAGCACATTCAATTAACCAGCAACCCCATGAGTGCTGGATAACAAAGCTTTTGCTGTAACAAGTGAGCTGAATACGTAAGTGTGTATCTAGCTTATCATAGAGCCCAGTTTCTATTTTTTATTATTCAACTGTGATGGGGTGAGGTCACAGAAGACTCCTTGGGGGGTGCCTCCCGGAGGGCTGGCAAAGCCACTGACACTTACCTTCCTGGTCTTTGGGGCACCTCATTGCCTGGTCCTGCTGGGTCAGCTCCTCTGGTCTCCCCCAGCCAAGTCCCCAAGCGGAGTTCAATGTTCCTCTCCCGCTTCCCCCCAAGAAGCAGTGCAGACACTCAATCTCTTTGGACATGTCTAAACTACATCCCTCTTTCGAAAGAGGGATGTAAATTAGACAGATCGAAATTGCAAATGAAGCCAGGATTTGAATTTCCTGTGCTTCATTTGCATAATGGCGGCCATGCAGACTTTCAAAAAAGGGATTTTCAGAAGTAAAACCGCCGTCTAGATGCAGGTCTTTAAAAAAACCCTTTTTCAAAAGATCCCGTACTCCTAAGAGTATTTTTTTTAAGAATCGCATCTAGATGGTGGTCTTGTGCCTCATTCCTCCCTCACGTCCTTCCACTTACCCCTCCCTAGCCCCCCTTCCTAATGTCAAATAAAATACATGTATTTTCATAAACACATACTCTTTTTATTTCACAAAACCAGGGGGGGGGGGAGATGGAGAATGAAACCCTGGTGAGACTTGGGAAAGGAGGCAGGAGATGGGAGGAGAGAGGGTGGGAGAGGGGAGGGGGACACCTGGGAGGAAGGACCTGGAAGGGGGAGGCAAGGGGAGAAAAGGGGAGGAGAAGCTCAGGGTTGGGGGTGTTGCCCACCCTCCTGTCACAGCACTGCGTGTGCGGGGGCATCGGCGTCCCCGGGGGGAAGTGGGTATGGCAGGTGGGGAGGGAGGAGCAGGGGAGGAGCAGGAGTGAGAGGAGGAGTGATAGCTGGGGTGGCCACGGGGGCTGCAGCAATCTCTGCACCAGGGTCTGCAGGTGATCCCATATGGCACAGCCCTGGGCAAGCAGCTCCCGCAAGCCATCCCGCCACAGCTGCAGGTCTTCCTCCACCCAACGCTCCTGGCAGCAGACCTGCCTAACATATAGTGCCAGATGCTGCTGGTGGTACTCCTCCAGGTGGCAGGTCATCCTGCTGGCCCGGGTGCGGGAGGCTGTCCTGGGCGGGGTTGTGCGCCCTGCACTCGCAGCTGGTGTGGCTGTGGAGAAACCAGAGACATGCTCTGTTATCCCTGGGGACACAGTGGTTGAAAACCAGCCCCCCTCTGCAAGGCGAGGATGGCAGGTCTCCGCACCATCATGTCCTGCTGTACCCGGGAGTGTGAGCTGGCCCAGGACTGCACCCATGCCCCTGTGCTGTATATAGTGTGGGTGTGTATGAGGGAGGGGAGATGTACTCTGCCTCTGAATAGAGGAGGCTTCTGGAGGGAAAGCATTGTGCAGTGTCTCTCCCCGGGGTCAGGAGCATGTCATGTGCCTTCATACATACATGCGTGTGGGTAAGAGGCCAGGGCCCCTGTGTGGCAGGCAGCTGGGGCCACATGCCCCACCTGACGCGGCACATGCACAGGTTCCTGCATGATCCGTGGTCAGCAAGGCCCATGCTCGCAGTCCCTGGGCTCCCTCTCTCCCCTCACCCACCGCATAAGGCAGGGGTGTCCAAACTTTTTTCAAAGAGGGCCAGATTTGATGAAGTGAACATGTGTGAGGGCCGACCATTTTGCTTGACATTCTTTGAACCATTAAAATTAAACGCAAATTAACTATTTTATGCAAAGTTTATTGCAAACGGCATACTTTTCATTTCGTCACATGGATGCCAAATCTAAACAGGTGTTAAATCACTCTGCCTTTCATATCTGAAGGCCAGATGAAAAAAAAAATCCAGGAAGCTGAAATATATGTCAGGAACATTGTAAAGTACATTACATATTATTGGTAATAAAGGTTGTCTGTCAACTTTTAAGTTCAAAAAATATGAACAGGAACATAACACCAAGTATACATGTTGTGTCCAAATATATTTATAACTGATTTAGACCAACTGACATTAACTGAGATTTTACAATGTATTCATCTCAATACATATGGATTCGTTGGGGGCCATAAAAGATAGATATTGCCAAATTACCTGGGGGGCCGTTTTAAACCAGAACGCGGGCCGCAATTGGCCTGCGGGCCGGACTTTGGACATGCCTGGCATAAGGGGACAGTGATGGCACTCACGTGTTGAGGCCTCCCCGGTGTCGGATGACATAGGCGACAGGCTTGCTGGCAGGGCTCTGGGGTGCACAGCACACTTCCTCCAGGCTCCTGGGACTCCTGACCATCGTCCTCCTCCTCCTCCTCTGTGCCCTGGTCAGGGCCCTTGGCCCCAGGGTCGATGACCACCTGGGGGGCATGGACCATCTGATTCCCCCAGGATGCGGTCCAGAGCATCAAAATATGGGAAGAGGTCTGGGTCTGCCCCTGGTTGGGAGCTGCCCACTCTGGCACAGGCCTGCTGCAGCTCTTTAATTTTAGTGCGCACATACTCCCGGTTGCGCACATAGCCTTTGGTGACCAGGGTGTCAGCCATTCGTCGGTAGATGGCCGTGTTCCTACATCCAGTGCAGAGATTATGGACGTTGGAGGCATCCCCACAAACCTCAATCAGGTCCATGATCTCCGCACTGGACCAGGATGGCGCCCACCTTTTCCGTCCCCTGGGAGCTGCTAGACTGGTCCCGGGGAGTGGTGGAGGGCTGGCTGGCACTGGATTGCTGACTCATGCTGGCACCTGGGTCAGGGGCAGCGTCTGCGGGCTCTGAGCTGATAGGCCTGCAGCTTGCACAGGCCCTGTGGCCGAAAAGACTCTGCCCCTTGAAAGGGTCCGGGGCTGGGAAGAGGGAGCTGTAGAGTTTTCCTGGTTTGGCCCAGAATGGCCATCAGAGGGAACTGGGAAGGGCTGGAGGCCAGCTAATTCAGACTAAGCGTCTACACAGCGCTTATTCCAAATTAGCTAATTAGAGTTTGGCATTACTCCTTGTCATGGCTGAGGATGTTAGGGAGATTCCCAAATCTGCACCGTCCTTTGTGGGTGATGAATCTGAGGAACTGTCCCAGATTGAAATGTCATTAGAGGAGGTTTTGGAACAAATAAAAAAACTTAATGTTAACAAAACTCCGGGACCGGATGGCATTCATCCAAGGGTTCTAAAAGAACTCAAATGGGAAACTGCTAAACTATTATCTGTGGTTTGTAACCTATCCTTTAAATGGGCTTCCGTACCTAATGGCTACGTCTACACTGGCCCCGTTTCCGAAAGGGGCATGTTAATTTCAGAGATCGTAATAGGGAAAAGCGCTTTTTCCGGAGGATTGGGGCCAGTGTAGATGCTCTTTTCCGGCTTTTCTAAAAGCCGGAAAAAAGCGGCGGACATTTTTATTTAAATGCCGCGGGGGATATTTAAATCCCCCGCGGATTTCCCTATTACGATCTCTGAAATTAACATGCCCCTTCCGGAAACGGGGCCAGTGTAGACGAGCCCAATGACTGGACGGTAGCTAACGTGACACCAATATTTTAAAAGGGTGCTAGAGGCGATCATGGCAATTACAGACCGATAAGTAAGACCGATAAGTCTAACTTCAGTCCCGGGCAAATTAGTCAAAACAATAGTAAAGAATAAAATTGTGAGGCATGTAGAAGAACATAATTTGTTGGACAAAAGTCAACATGGTTTCTGTAAAGGGAAATCATGTCTTACTAATCTATTAGAGTTCTTTGAAGGGGTTAACAAACATGCAGACAAGGGAGATCCAGTAGATATAGTATACTTAGATTTTCAGAAAACCTTTGACAAGGTCCCTCACCAAAGGCTCTTGTGTAAATTACATTGCCATGAGATAAGAGGGAAGGTCCTTTCATGGATGAGAACTGGTTAAAAGGCAGGAAACAAAGGGTAGGAATAAATGGTAAATTTTCAGAATGGAGAGGGGTAACTACTGGTGTCCCCAAGGGTCAGTCCTGGGGCCAATCCTGTTCAATATATTCATAAATGATCTGGAGAAAGGGGTAAGCAGTGAGGTGGTGAAGTTTGCGAATGATACCAAACTGTTTAGTATAGTCAAGACTGAAGCAGACTGTGAGGGACTCCAAAAAGATCTCACCAAACTGAGTGACTGGGCAACAAAATGGCAAATGAAATTTAATGTGGATAAGTGTAAAGTAATGTACTTGAGGAAAAATAACCCCAACTATACGTACAGTATGATGGGGGCTAATTTGGCTATGACAAATCAGGAAAGGGATCTTGGAGTTATCGTGGATAGTTCTCTGAAAACTTCCACACAGTGTGCAGCGGCGGTCAAAAAAGGCAAATAGGATGCTAGGAATTATTAAGAAAGGGATAGAAAATAAGACACAGAATATCTTACTGACCCTGTATAAAACTATGATACGCCCACATCTGGAATACTGTGTACAGATGTGGTCTCCTCACCTCAGAAAAGATATTTTGGCCTTGGAAAGGGTTCAGAAAAGGGCAACTAAAATGATTAGGGGTTTGGAATGGGTCCCATATGAAAAGAGGTTAAAATGACTGGGACTTTTCAGTTTAGACAAGAGGATATGATAGAGGTATATAAAATCATGGGTGCTATGAAGAGGGTGAATAAAGAAAAGTTATTTATTAGTTCCCCTAATAGAATAACTAGAGGACACCAATTGAATTTAATGGGTAGCAGGTTTAAAATTAATAAAAGAAAGTTCTTCTTCACACAGCGTGTAGTCAACCTATGGAACTACTTGCCAGAGGAGGCTGTGAAGGCTAGGACTATAAGAGAGTTTAAAGAGAAGCTAGAAAATTTCATGGAGGTTAGGGTCCATAAAAGGCTATTAGCCAGGGGATAGAAATGGTGTTCCTGGCCTCTGTTTGTCAGAGGCTGAAGAAAGATGGCAGGAAAAAAAAATCGCTTGATCATTGTCTTCGGTCCACCCTCTCTGGGGCACCTGGTGCTGGCCACTGTTGGCAGACAGGATACTGGGCTAGATGGACCTTTGGTCTGACCCAGTACGGCCGTTCTTATGAAGTTACCTGCTGGTTTCAGTTTGGTAGGGCTAAGTGTATTAAAGATGGCTTATTGTCATGCTTGCTGCACCTGTTCCAAAATACCACTCCTTCTCTTGAGGAGAAAAGCTAAATATGTACAGTAGGAGGAGTGGGGAAGGGTAGGAAGGCCTTCACATTTTATATCCCAATGGGCAATACCAAGGGCGATTGCAATGAAATGCCAATTACCTAAATCTAAGGGGCTGAGAGATGGCATAATACCCCACTAGCCATTGATATAATTGGACCTGTCAGCCAGGGATAATTGGTTTCTGGTTGACTGAATGAAGTAACAATGGCATCACCTCTCTGTTACCCTTTATTACTGGAAATGTGTTGTCTTATAATAGGGCCTCAATAAATAGTTCACTTCTGTAAAACCATTTGTGGGTTTCTTGGTGTGCAGTTCGGTGGGGTGCCCAGCTATGCTGAGGCTTTTGGAGAGCCAAAGATTGTACAGTTTTGTTTCCATTATTAGAAAATGACCTCTTTGATACTAGGAGTATTTTCTCATAAAGAGCTGAAATCCCCATTGTGTTTGTGCCTCCTCCTTTCTGCTCTGCACCCCCAATGCTAGTTACAGCTGCAGGGGGTAGCTACAACATATAGTTCTAATAAAACATCATGAAGGGACATTAGCCTCGGTTTGCCATGTACACACTCTTTCCCAACCTGTTTCCTAACTCACCATTCCAAGGAGGTAGTAGCAGAATGTGCTGGAGTAGGCACCTTACACAGGATGAGTTCTCTATGAAGTGTGTCCTGACACAGTGTGTGTGTAGCACAATGAGAACTCAGCAGATACAAGAATCCAACCTGAGGACTGAGCTCAGCATTCATTACTCACCTTCACTTTTCAATGGTCTCTTGTGTAGATCTTTGAAAAGAAATGAATAATTATGGAGCGTCAGACCAGCATAACATGTGATAATGAAAAGGAAGAAGGTCTGAAGGGCATGTAAGCAAGCACAGGATTGCCACTGTTCCACACATGGAACTTCCATTGATGTCCAGGGGAGTTCTGAGTATTCACTAATGACAGGATTACCCCCAAATAAGCACCGCACACAGTATTAGTACAGTAATACAACACTGGGGTTTAATACAACACCAGCAGAGAGTCAGGCCTACAGAATTAGAGATTAATTGTTTACCTTGTCTAGTGACTGAATCTGTACAATGTACATTCGAGACACATACTGAAAAGACAGAGATGAGACTAGTTTCAGTTAGAGATATAAACGGGCACGCAGCAGGCAGTAACCAGCTGAATATATAGTTTAACCAGTTAACATTGTAAATGCTATTTTACATCCCTAGTTTGGTTTATTTTTCTGTAGGGGATTTTTACATTTTAAATTATACTTTCTGCTGTTTTTTATGGTCATTTTGGGGGCCATAACACTGGACTATTTCAACAGAAGAACGGCCTTAATAAAAAATATCATACACCAAGAGAAATCTACATCTATTGGGAGCGAGGGAGCAGAATACTGCTCAACTACCTCACTCTTTCCAGGCTCTTAGAATAGAAGAAGGTTTTTCTGAATGGAAATTAGCTGCTACACAAAGCACAGACAATTTATATAGGGTACATCTAGACTACATGCTTCTTTCAAAAAAGCTTCTTTCAAAAGAGATCGTCTAGACAGCCACAACTTTTTTCGAAAAAGCTATTTGCTTTTCCAAAAGAGAGCACCCAGGCAATCTGGATGCTTTCTTTTGAAATAGCCCAGTTTGCATTCAAGAACGCCTTTTTTCAAAAGAGCTCTTTCGAAAAAAGGTGTTCTTCCTCGTAAAATGAGGTTTACCGCTGTAGAAAAAAACACCGTATTCTTTCAATTTAATTTCAAAAGAACGCAGCAGCAGTCTAGATGCAGGTGACTTTTTTTTAAGAAAGAAACTTTCTTTCAAAAAACCCTGTAGTCTAGACATAGCCATAAAAAGAGGCCTGATATTTTCCAAGAGACTTTGTCAGGCTTTGATAAAGAGCAATAATGTCAAGGAGTAGGAAAAGTGTAGGAATCTTAAAACTATTGGCTAGAATCACTTAATGTCTGCAATGGCATGGGTACCAGCAGAAGAAAGTGTGTTTTCAGTGAGTCTGCAGTAGTGCAAAGCACCTGTAACTTCCTTTCTGACTGGAAGACTCCCTTGCTGGTCAGTGCAGCCTCAGGGGAGGACAGTTTCAGCTGAGGTTGTGCTTATTCAGCAAACAGCCAGGGCAGCCTCTGCCAGCTCTCTGAACTACTCTCTTTAGAAGAAATCCTGTGGGAGCACAAGCAGCAGTACTACTGTTAGTGCTCTCTTGATCACTTTGGGGGCTGAAATAGGCCAGGCTGGCGCTGAGAGAAAGAATCTGACCCTCATGTCTGCACACTGCTGTGGTTGTTGTGAAATAGGTGAGGCTTGGTCCACAGGGCGCACATGCCAGGAACTAACATTAGTATTCCAAACCTTCAGCTGATTAGTGACCCTCAAAGAACTGAATTGGAAGACCTAGGTTGCCTAGTTGAAATTGCATGTAGATAGCATTTTCCCCAGTAGGTTTAATTTAACACAGTTTGCTAGACAATTTGTTTAAGCCTCCAGCTTCAATTCTCTTTCTCTATGGCCTAGTTTAAAAGTTTTGTGTGAATGTGGGTATTAGAAATAGAAATCTTAGAAAAGATGACAATCCAAATTTCAGAGCTTTTTTCCTCACTCATTCCTCACTACTGAAAAGAAAGAATCATAAAACAAATGTACAAAAGAAAGTATGGGTCATTTAGAGACGTTAGGAAAAGCGTGACCATCAGAAGTTGTATATACTATGTATCTTCAAGATTTATAGGGATGAGAATACTTATATCAGATAAGATAGAAGCTATGGTTGAGGTGAAGACTCTTCATCAGATGTGGACCTGGACTTTTATTCTAGTGGTTTGTCATAGGGGCACGTGAGCTGCTGGAGAAAATATTAGTTTTCCCACAAATTAATGAAACTTGCTATTAACTTTTAAAAGTTTCATGCTATTTTTGTGTAATTTTGCTTCTCTTAAATTATAGTTAGATCTTACGACTAAGTGGAGTGCAGCACCTAACCGCTGTCCCCCACGGCAGATGGGGCTGGTGCCCGCAACTCGTCTGCCCACGGGCGCCAGAAGGGTCCCGCTCCAGGCTGCTTCCACTCCCCGCTGGTCGGCCCCCGCGGCCGAGCCGGTGCCAGTTCGCTTACCCCGCCGAAGACGTCGGGTCCGTCCCAAGGCAAGTCGCCAGCTGCTTGTGCCGTCTTTTCTCGCTGCCCGGGGTGCTGGATGTCGGGCACCCCTGAAAGCCAGGGTGACGGCTCCCTGTCCTTCCCCCTTCCGTGCGGGCCGCCACCGCCTTTGTAGGCGCCGGGGAATGATGCTGTGGGGGTAAGCCCCGCCTCCCCGGCGTCCTGCCCACGGCCCCGCCCTGCGAGGCAAAGCGTGGTGCTCTGGTTGGGCGCGGCGTTGCGGCTTGAGCCCCCCTCCTTGTCCCGCGGCGCGTGCCTACCCACTTCCTCCGGCGGGTCTGGACTGTCCGCACGCCGCTCTGCTGGCTGCCGACCTCCGCGGCAGCCGCCTTCCTGTGGGCCGTGGGGGGTCTCTCCCCCGCGGTCAGTGCGGACCCGGCCGGGTCTGTCACAGGGGGCACTCTAGCTCAGACAGGCAGATGTGATTTGTCGGGGAGCAACCCCCCACTCTATTTAATCAGTTCACTGGTTAAATTTGATATTTAACCAGTTAATGAACTAAACAGGATTTTACATCCCTAGTGTTTAGAGTTCTTTGTGGCTGATACACAAATGCAAATATTGAGCTCCATGATGCAAAATAAAAACAAGTTGAACTTTATCTAACTGTAGTGATGCATTTTAGTTTGACCTCAGTAGCATTTTTTTGCCTAAAGTCTTCAAGAGTTATATTGAGAGCTATACTAAGTTCAACTTCCACTTTCACTCTCGTTCATATCAATGCTTATCTGACATTAATCTCATTACTCTGTTTATTATTTTAGGATATATTTTGCTATTACTCATGAAGAGATGTTACCAGACTCGATGTCAAAAGGACTTATTATTTTTTATCAACAAATAACTGATTGTTCCTTAGTGTAGCAGAAGGCTTGGAGACCTGTTCCATGTACTCGCAGCTTGGCAGTGACAGATTATTCTCCTTTCATGATGATGATGTTAATAGTAATATGGCTGTAATGTTGATATATTATTGTGCTGTATATAGACCTGGTCAAACAATTTGTTTAAATAGTTTTTCAACTATTCAATGCAATATTGAAGTTTTGACTAAACAGTTTTTTGTTTGTGCAATGTTCCTGATTGCATGGAAAAATCAACATTTAATTGAAAAGTCAAACATTTTGCTATTGGAATGCCAGTATGGTGTTTCATTGAAGTTGTAGTACAGGTTCCACATGGGTTCATCTGGCTTTGTTGGCTGGGCTCCCTACGCAGACTGTATTTCTCATGATGTATGGGTGCCATCAGACTACTATGCTGTACCACAGTGGCTCACCAAGAGGGCAGAATGATGCAACACGGAAGATGTGTTGAACAGGGGGGGAGAGAGAGAGAGAATGTATTTTGCATGGACTGTCTCTTGATTCTAGATCTAGAGATAACTTTCAAAAGTCAAATAAATATCTGGTTGGCTGTATTACAGTAGTTTAAAAACAGATGTTTGTGACTATATTACTTTTTATTATACATAATGGACTTTGCAATACGCCTGACTGTGTGAATAGTGAAGATTTATGGCATACTCATATCATCTATTCATGTAGAATTTTTGCCTTGTGTTGCCTCCTCTTCTCCCATAAAGGAAATCCTAGACAATCAAGCTGCTAAAGTACAATCTCAATCACTTTGGTCTACTGCCAGCATAGCTGACTAAATTGGTGACTCAGAGGGGAAGCTGTGTTAGTCTGGAATTTAAAAACTTAAGAGTGGTCCTGTAGCACCTTAGAGACTACCAAAAATATATATACATAGTATCATGAGCTTTCATGGGCACCCACTTTTTCAGATGAGTTAAACAAGAGGCACAGAGGGACAAATTTAAAGCAGAAAAAGAGGGGAGGGGGGAAGGAGGAAAACTCCCCCCTGTAAATTAAAGTGTCTGTCCTAAATGAGAATAATAGAGTGGGCTGTAAGTGTCCCATACTTAGCTTTTGATGTCATTTGGGTGTGGAATATAACAGCCCATCCAGGAAAAGTCTTTGTTCAGTCCCTGGGTAAATGTGTCAAATTTGCATATGAAGGCCAGTTCCCAGTCTCTCTCTCTCTAATATGTTTCTCAAACATGAAGAAAAAATCTGCATAACTTGAAAGCTTGTATCTTTCAACAACATAGGTTGGTCCCATAAAAGATATTACCTCTCCCACCTTATGGAATCATAGAAGCATAGGGCCAAAAGAGACCTCACCTTGTCGCTCCAAAATCCTGGGACTGTCACAGCTATACCAACACTGCACACAAAGAAAATTAGATTTTTGCCTTTTGCACAAGCAAATCCACGATAAATAACTGATTATATTGTCATTCATAGGCCATTATTACATTTCAAGGCCCACATTAACAAATGGAAGAAAAGAACTGAGAAATATTTCAAGTATTATTTGAAAATTTAACCCTGTACTTTAAAAATATAATCTTATTTCATGCAATATTAATCAGAGGCTAAACAAAAATAGAACCAAATATAAAAAAGAGAATTTTATCATTATAAATAGAAGGGTTTAAAATATGAAAATGCAAACAGAAAATAAAATAACATAATGGTTAACGAGAGGATATACTGCTGATGAATACAAATGATTTGCCTACCTTTTCCAGTAATTATTCCTGAAAAACCTATTTTTCTAACTATGACTGGTAGAAATAATTAAAATATCATTTACAAATCACATCCATAATTACAGAGAAAGGATCCTATGGAATAAAGCTCATTTTCATTCATGCGATGGTATTTTATGCAGCTTTCATAAATGCATGATTTGTAGTCTAGATCATTTTGTCTAGTTCTTTGTGGAATAGTGAAATGACAATTAACAGAACTATAGACACTCTTGATATGCTGATAAATTGCACCCTCATGTGGCTATATGTTCTATAAAGGCTAGACAGTTATGTTCTTTGCTTTTTTGTCACTAGGAAAGTATTAAAACAATGGCGATTTCATTAATTTATTTTTACAAAGAGCTTTGAAACCCTAAGTGAAATGCACCATAAGGACAAAGAATTATTATGAGTGAAAGTATTTTAACTTTATCAGAAAGAACTTTCTCAACTTTTTTTTTCTTTAAAGCTGTGGTAAGGATCATACAAGTTTGCGCTTATAGGCTATGTCTACACTGGCAGGTTCTTGTGCAAGAATGGCCATTATTGCGCAAGAACCCACAGAGCATCCGCACTGCCCTCCTGCTCTTGCGCAAGATTTACAACGGTATCAGAAGACAGGGCTTCTTGTAAAAGAGCTATGCTCTTTTCTAACAAGTGTAAGTGTAACATGGCAGTGTGGATGCACTTCCGCAAGAAAGCCCTATGACTAAAATGGTCATCAGAGCTTTCTTGCACAAGAGAGCGTCCACACTGCCATGGATGTTCTTGCGCAAGAACCCACCAGTGTAGACAGAGCCACTGAGTATAAAATTAGAGGCCAAATTCTGTCTTTTGGATGCAAGTGACTTTTGTATAAACAAGAGTGCCACATGCATGTAATTCACTGTGGAAATGTGCCCATATACAGAGCATAACTTGAAACAGACATGTTAACTTGACATCTATAAATAAAGTTTTCATAGGACTCTCTTTTAGTAATATTTTTTGCATTGAAATTATACTTCTATCTGTTCCTGCTTCTCCAAAGTTATAGTCACACAATCTGTAATAGCTTTTCTTTTTTCAGTGCTTCATTTTTAATCTAAGCAGGTGTTAGGACTCAAGCAAACTTTTAACACTCATAATTGATGCAGCAAGCTAGATTTTCCCCAGATTATGAACTCTCAATCTTAGAGGCGCTGGGGCACATCCCTGCCACATAGGATGTCACGTTGTGTGTCAGCTGCTGCCATTTTTCGGCTCACTGGAATCAGTGGGATACACTGCTATCCTCATACTGCTTGCTTTGTAGTAGTACTGCACATGTAATTATCTAGATTGGCCCTCAACAGCTAATAGTCATCCAGGGAGCAACAGAGAAAGGCTGCCCCTGGGACTACAGATGGAGCAGGAACCAGAGCGAACCCAGACCTCACATTTTGGGGAGTCCTGCAGCAGCTGCCTCAACCTATGCATGGGGTGGACAGCAGAGGATTTTTTTGGTGCCTGGCAGCTGCAGGTGTTCTCCCTCTACCCCACCGCAGAGGCAGGAGCTGGAGTGATCTGGCAGCCTGCCCCATTTCCCATCTCGCTGTGCTCCACTGTGCGGAGGCAGCGATTACAGCATCTTGGCCGCGGGGTGTGCCACATTGCCGGGGTGAAGTAGAACGTGGCCAGCTAGGAGTTAAGAACTGGAGTGGGGTGGCTGGTCCAATCACTCTGGCTCCTGCAGTGAAAGCAAAACAAAAAGAAAAGAAAAAGCAGCACCAGGAAAAAATTCTGTCAAGGAAAAAAAAAGGAGACACCAAAGTTATTAAGCAAAACAAGTTGCACCACTTCCTTCACTTACCACCAATGCACCCACCCCTCCCCCGGAGCCAGGCCCCCCCAGTCTCCCCATCCCAATGCACTCACCCCTGCCTCAAACCCAGGCCCCTCTAGGGTCCCACCAGGGGCGGCCCGTCCATATAGGCGAACTAGGCAGTCGCTTAGAGCGCCAAGTTAAATGGGGTGTCAAATAGTGGCACAATATCTTCGAGGGGTTTTGAGGTGGGGCCGCCAATTGAATGGTTCGCCTAGGGCGCCAGTTGCTGGCAGCTAGTGTAGGACCGCCCCTGGGTCCCACCATCCCTGTGCACTCCCCCCCTCCTCCTGAGGCAGGAATCCCAAGCATGGGGAACCCCTCTCCACCACTTCAGAGCCAGGCAGGGAGGACCAATCTTACTTTTAAAATGGCTGCTCCTGCCCTGGCTTGCACTGTAGAGAGGGAGGCATCGCGTGGCCAGCTCCCGGTCTTTGCTGGTCATGTGGGCCAGAGCAGCATGCGCCCCATTCCCACCTCAGCCTGACGCCCCCTCCCCCCAGCTTAGCACCCAGCAACTGCCCCTTTCTGCCCCCTTCGCTAGACTCTGCCGCGCTCCCCACTCCCGCCCGTACGCCCTGGCTCACAGTCACAGGGCGCGCGGGGCGTGGCGGGAGCTGCTGCAGCCCCCAGGACGCCGCGGCGAGGGTCCGCTCGCGATGCTCTTTGTGACGTGAAGCCTTTGCCCCCGCAGGGGCAGCAGGCAAGGGGCGGGGCGAGGGCCGGAGGCTTGGTGCTGGCTAGGGAGCACGAGCCCCACAGCCAATCCGAACGCCGCACCCGAGGCCTGAGCAGGCTGGCTTCGCCCTGACCCCTGGGCGGGGCTCTCCCGCAAGGCGGGCAGCTAAGCGCAGCGCCCGAAGCACCACGTGCCTCAAGCCGCAGTGACGCATAAACGCCGCTCTCACTGCCAGCGCGTGCTCAGAAGGGCGACGTTAGCCCCGCCTCCCGGATGTTGCGTTTTTCTTCCTGAGAGCGAGGCTGCGTCTGACACAGGGGCGCCGGAACCCGGACATGGGGGGGAGGTGGCTCTGGTTGCGAGCGCAGCGGCGGAGGGGGAGCCCCGGGGAGCGGCCGGCCCGGGGCAGGTGTGTGCGGGCGGCTTGGGGGCGTGGCGAACGCTTTTCACCCCCTGTAGCTGGGCTGTCACACTGCGTGGCGGCCGGGGGCGCCCGACAGCCGCTGCAGGGTGGGGAGACGGTTCCCTGCCATTGGGACCCTTCCCTTAGTCCTGGGCGGGAATATTGGGGCGTCCGGGCCCCGGAGCGGGAGGAAGGGCGCGCCAGTCCCTCCCTGGGGGCTGTGAGGGCCGCCTGTCCTTGGCGACCGTGCGTCTGTGGCCGCAGCCTGTCTCTTGGGGGTAGGGAGTCAAAAGACTCCAGCGGGCGAGGTTGCTCCCCTCATCCTGGGCCGAAGCAGGGAGGTGAGGGGCTGGGGATTTGACAAGTGGAGGCAAAATGATCTGCCACCCGAAATCTCACCCAGGCTGTCTGACGCTGCTCTGCTGCAGGAGCACAAAACTCCCTAGTGGGATGTTAGTCGGAGAATAGAGTATTGCCCTCACAGGTGTCGAGTTCAGTGACTTAAGTCAACTAGGGAGGAAGATTCTGACTAATCAATTAACCAGTTAAACATTAGGGTGACCTGACTTAGTAGAGTGCTGGGTGGGCTTGCCTCCAAGACTTGGTCCTCCCAACCCCTATGCTGGGGCTACCTCCAGCTCCTGCCTAGGGCTGGGGCTGTTGCTGGCTCCTGACTACCCTGGGACTGGGGCTAATACCAGCTTCTTCCTCCTCTTCCCGCATGCACACTGGGGCTGCCACAGTGCATGGGGGCCAGGCAGGGTTGGAAGAGCCGTCTGCCCACAGTCTCTGTGAGGCTACTCCTGGGTGCTGATTAACCGGTTACCCATGTATTTTCCCCACTACTAACATCTGTGTGGAAAGTGCTGTTAATCTTAATATTGGGTTTTAATATTTAATCTTGACATTGGGGTTTGTTTTTTAACAAGATTTCTGTTCTGAAAAGATTTTGGAAAGAGCAAAACTAATCTATGTAAGGATAATATCTTCCATCTGTCTCAGTGTATTTCACAAACTATAGCAGCACACTCTTCTGCATATTAAACAAATGTGCCACATTTCTTCTGTTTGTACACCTCAATGTTACATGATAAGCTAGAATGAGAAGAGCCTAGGTTTTAAGTATTTAGTAAATGCTTAAAGTATGCAAACCCAATTAAAAGTAAGTAGAAGTTGTGTATAGTGTTAGTAAGTAATTGAGCTACTGTTGGCGAGAGTGTAATTTTTATTAATATCTTTTGCAGATTGATCAGAATATTTTCATAATCTGTTGAAAATTTCAGAACTGAATTCTGGCTTCACCGTAAATCTTTTCAGTTCCTTATGAAGTTTCTGATATTAAAGCTGCACTACTGAAATGAAGAAAAGGAGAAAGCTCCCTGGAAATCTAAATGAGAAGATACATCTTAGCCATGAGAAAAATATTTCAGATGGGATTTTTGTAGTAGATTCTGACCAAGAACCTGCCACCAAATCTGCAGAAGTACCTGTTGTAGACCAGGTTGAATGTTCCCAAGAACTTCCTCCATCACCAGAAGAAAGGAAACTCTTAAGTTCGCTGCAGTATAATAAAAATCTACTTAAATATTTAAATGATGATAGACAGAAGCAACCATCTTTTTGTGACTTACTCATAATAGTAGAAGGAAAAGAATTTAATGCACATAAAGTTGTTGTAGCTGTTGGCAGTAGTTATTTTCATGCTTGTTTGAGCAAAAACCCAAGTACGGATGTTGTCACACTGGATCATGTAACTCCCTCTGTTTTTCAGCATTTGCTTGAATTTTTGTATACTTCTGAGTTTTTTGTGTATAAAAATGAAATCCCTTCAGTGTTGGAAGCAGCAAAATTTTTAGACATTATAGATGCAGTCAAACTGCTCAATAATGAAAATATCTCCAGCTTACAATCTGAAGTAGTAACTGAAAACCCAATACCAGCTGAAACTGTCAATGAATTGACTGGTAAACTATCAAATAGTAATCAGTGCACTTTTTGTAGTCGAAGCTTCTGTTACAAGAAATCCTTAGAAAACCACTTGGCAAAAGCACACAGATCCCTTCCACAGGAAAAAAACCATGGACTAAAAATGGTTGAGAGAGAAGACTTTTCTACCAGAAGATCTACAAGGAACCGTAAATGTCCAGCTAAGTTTGATAACAGTGATAATGAAAGCAGTGATGTATCTGACAGCAACTTAGATAAAGTCTCTTCTGAGAGAGAAACATCTGTTAAAAATGAATTTGAAGATAGTGGAAGTGAGTGCAATGCAGAAGAAGAGGGTCAGGAAGAAGAAATATCAGATGAAGATTCTGAGACTGAAGAGCAAAGTAAAAAAGATGCTACTGAAGCGAGTCCTGAGCCAGTTGAGTCGGTAGGAAATATTCCTGAAGGCTTAGCTCCAATTATCATTCAGAGTAGTAGCAAAAAACTGTTGCAGTGTCCCAAGTGTGACAAAACATTTGATAGAACAGGTAAGAGCAATTAAAATTTAGTCTCCTTCACGGCATGATATTTTTAAGTGGAAAGAGTTTTCTGACTTTTATAGAAAATTAGTGTTTGTGTCTGCTAAAATTTAGTATTAAGTGCTAATTCATATAGATCTTGAAAATTATAAATTATCACTGTAGCACTAAAATTAGCAGTGAATTAAAAATGCTATTTTTTTTAAAAAAAATTTGCAAATGATAAATCTTTCTTTTCACTCAGTTTTGGTTCCAATGCTTAGTGTACTGAAGATGCTTGAAGAGAAAGTAGTAGTAACTTAGTAGAGTGTAAGGCATATTGAGATTTTTTTTTACAAACATAGGCTTGACTTTCCGCTGAGCAGTCCAATTTTAGCAGATTAAGGTAGCTGATTTTTTTCTCTTGAGGTTATCGTATAGTAAAGGCTATAGTGTATATAAGCATTGTCTCTTCAGCAATATGTAAACATATTGAATGTGGTAATAGCACATTGCTAACTTAACTGTAAACAAGGGTTGCCAGATACTTTCACAAAAAAAACCAAATATGGCAGGGGAAAAAATTGGTTGAGCAACCAAAAAAAGGAGGGAAGACCAAACTTGTTGAGCCCCTCCTCTTCTCCCCCCGCCCCCAAAAAAGAGGTTGCTGTGCCTTTAAATTCCTGTGCTCCCTGCTCCCCCTGCCAGCTTCCCGGGATTGGGGCTGCAGGTGGAAGCCAGCTGTTGCCTTGCGTTGCTGGCTCTGATATAAACCCTGGTTTATTGGTTAACCATTTAAACGATTATACTTTTACATCCTGTGGTGCTGCCTTGGATTCATCCAGCTCCCTGGGTGAAGGGCAGCAGGCAGGAGCAAGTGTGTGCTGATTTCTGAGGAGCTGGCTGCTGCCCTGCCTTGCTATCCCTGTGTCAGAGGCAACACTGCGGGGCAGCAATCGGCTCCCTGGATGCGGATCTGGCAGGCAGCAGCTGGTGTGCCCCCAGAGCTGCCTGCTGCCCCATACTGCAAGTGTATATAGCTGTGTGACAACCGAGATTTTCAGTGGTTACATTGTTACACAATTACTTGTTTTTAACATCCTCAGTATGTGTGTACAAATGTAGTAACTATTTTAAAAGATGTTTTTACATGTCTGCATGTCAGAATAATACTAAACTCAATTCTAGATTTATACTAAGTCTGATGGAGATTTTAACTGGTCTTGCCATTAAGTTTAAATTTGGTTGATCTGAAAACATACACTTTCTTGTGTTGGTCTCTTTACATTTTTACTTACAAGTCATGATGCACTGAGATTTTATTATAAAATTTAATTTTTATATTGTTGAGGGATGTGATACATTAAGATTAGCCTTTACAAAGAGAGGTTAAGTCCTTTAATCACATATTGTATTCTGGCTTAGATGAGAGAAATGTTCCTTGAAGTATCAAGACATTGCTTCAGTCTGTACTCCAAGCTTTCCCACTATCTTTCTAAGCTGACGTTCAACTCTTACCTGTTTTTTCACACAAATGGTCCCACTGACCTCATAAATTGGGTGTGTTTTTTTTTTTTTTGTCATTGGTATTTTTCATTTCAACTGGAATAGTTAATGCATTTCTAGGCTTCAGAGGTGAAGTGCTGAGCCTCTTTGGCTGATTGTGGAAGTCACAGAGCTTATTAGAGCAGCGCCTGCTTCAGTCCCCACTCACCTCGTGTTCCTTGAAGCACTTCTGCTTTTGAAATGTAGCAAGAGCCCCACGGAACTCTTGCTACATTTCAAAGGCTGAAGCACTGCAGCTGGAACATGCTTGCCCCGTGTTCCCCATGGTGGCTCTTCTACCTTTTTAATATAAGAGCCGTGGGTGGCTCTTACTACTATTTAAAAGGCTAAGGTGTAGCAGGATAGTGAGCCCCCCACTTCCTCCTTACTGACTGACTAATCGACATTTAACATCCCTAGCATGTATGATCATTCTAAGTTAAACTAATATTTTATTTTGTAGGGAAGCTTGAGATCCATACCCGTGTGCACACAGGTGAGAAGCCATTCGAGTGTGATATTTGTCATCAGCGGTATTCCACAAAATCTAACCTGACAGTTCACAGAAAAAAACACAATAATGAAACAGAATTTCATAAGAAGGAGCACAAATGTCCATACTGTAATAAATTGCATGCAAGCAAAAAGACCCTAGCAAAACATGTGAAGAGGTAAGTATGAGCGGGATTGTCTGTTACACTTCTGCATAATGTATTTTCCGGCCCCAAAGCTTGTATAGCACTTTGAAAATAGAAAAAGTTTTATATACAGGCAGTCCCCGGGTTACGTACAAGATAGGGACTGTAGGTTTGTTTTTAAGTTGAATTTGTATGTAAGTCGGAACTGGTACATATTGTAGGGGAAACTCTAGCCAAACATTTCTCCAGAGCTCAGTTTTATTCTCCCACACCTCACTTCCCTCAGTCCTTTATTCTCAAGCTGAGGTGTCTGCTGAGAAAAGCTGCTCCGCGTCTCCCTGGTCTGCTGGCGGGGGCACTAGCTTCGCGTCTCCCTGGTCTGCTGGGGGGAAGCAGCTAGTGCGGGGTTGCCTCACCCCGTTTGTAAGTAGGGATCCGATGTAAGTCGGATCCATGTAACCCGGGGACTGCCTGTAGATGCAACATAATAGGGTACTGTGTCAACATAGCTTTCTGCTATAAATTTTAACTACAGCTTGAACCTCTCTAATCCAGAAACATATGTCATCCAGAATGACTTTAGTTACCTGGATGTCCACTTTTGATGGTTGTGGCCAAGTTTCCCATGGTTCCATAAAGTTTGTTTAAAGGCAGCAGTTGTAGCTCCCAGTGTTTTGTGCTGTTATTTAGCTCTAATTTACCCCTAAATGTCCTTTAACAGCACAGTGAGTAGTGGAAGTATTGGTAATGCTGCTAGACAATATTGACCTCCCGTGGTCCAGAAAATTCTCTCATTTGGAACTGGTCAGGTCTTAAGGGTTCTGGACTAGAGAGGTTCAACCTGTAGTTCAAGAAAGCTACTTATTGAAGTTGTTGCTCTCAGCAATTATCACTCTCACTTAAGGAAGAATATGAGTTTTTGTGGCAAGGTATAGCTGATGATATCTGGAGTCCTTTTGCTTCCACGGTCCAGTTCAGTGTGTTTTTAGGGCTCGGCTTAATGCAGGGACAGCAGTGGTTTGGTGGCATAGGTGTATCTAGTGAATGAAGACAGACAAATGTGAATACAAAGTTTGGGATCTACTAGTGAACATTTAATTCGTTTAACAGTGAAGTATTTTTATTTACCTACAGGCCTTAGCAGGAGGGCCTGTGAGGTCTGGGAGGGAGTTTGAGTAAAGGAGGCAGTTGTGACCTGGGGCATGAGATTGGGATACAGGGGTTTGGGTTCTGACCTAAGGCAGGAGGCGGTTGTGACCTAGGGCAGGGGGCTGAGATACAGTAGGGGGTGTAGAGATTTGGGTAGTGCCAAAGGGCAAGGAATTGGGGTGCAAGATCTGAAGGCGGCATGGGCTTAGGAGAGGGGCAGAGGGTTTGGCTTATGTGGGGTAGGGGGACAGGAGTGGGGGGGGCAGAGGACTGAGGGGGAGAGGCAGGGACTCAGGTGCCAGAGGCAGGCTCGGGCCGGGAGACTTACCTGTGATATTCTCGGCCAGCAGCGTAGCATATTTCTCGGGCAGGAGCCTGCCCAGCCGCTGCACAGGCTGCAGAGCCTAAGGGGAGAGGGAATGGTGCTTCTCACACTGCCTGTTATTGAAACAGGCAGCTCCCATTGGCCAGAACCTGGCCAGTGGGATTGTAGTGGGTGTGGAAGCAGCCATGAAGTACCACTTCTCTCCGCCCTCCCCCCCCCACACCCGCCCTGGTTTATGAAACAAACAGCCCTGCATCCACTTTTCTGAGTGGGTGGAGAAAGCAGGGGAGACTGCCTGAGCTCCCTGTTACATCTGCATCCTGGATCTGGTGGCTTGACGGGGTGGATTTGGCTCGTGGAAGGTGTTTTGCCCAGTCTTGTTTTAAGATAATCCGTAGTGTAATTTAGCCTATGAACTAACGTGGGGGGGTATTGCAGGATTCCTTAGTCCATTTTTTATATGCTAGGCCTTCAAGAATCCAGTGTCATCAGTATACTGTTGACAGCTTTATCTGTCTTTTTGTTGGATTGGAATGACATGATTTGATGGCTTTAGCACTGTACAGCTAAATGTGATGCCTGCAATTTAGATACAAATGGTAGTATTAGAAGGTTGTATTTATTTGTAGGGGAAAAGGGAATAATGTGAACTAGGTCTATCTGTAAATTATATTTCTAGTTTCATTTTTGGCAGATAAAAATATATTTGAAGGTATACCTATATTTACTTGATCTTAATTTACATCTGGGTGGGCAAAATACGACCCAGATCTGGCCTGCCAAACTGCCCAGTCTGGCCTATAGACTGCCCGATCTAGGATCCCTAGTCACAGAGCAGCTTCATGCTGTTTTAAGTGACTGACTGCTCCCTGTGTGTGTGTCAGCTCCAGGTGCTGAGAGGAGAGGGGAGGCTTCATGGAAACTGTCCAATGGGAGCTGAGAGATTTTGCTGTGGGTGGGGGCAGTGCATGAAACCTTCCCTCCTCCGGTGTGCAGAGAGCCTGCTTCAAGGTCCTGCAGGGCTGCTGGCTTGGAGCCCTCTAGATAAGCGCCTCTGAGCCACAGTCTGCCTCTGGAACCCTAGCCCCTCCATCTACCCAACACTCTGCCCCAGGCCACCATTCAAACCCTCAGCAACACATCTCTCCTCCTCCTCCAAGTCACAGCTCCCTCCCAGACCATGCACATGTTTCTATATCCCTTCCCCAGGCTAGAATCCTCTTCTGCCCTTATAATTCCTCCGACTGCATCCCAAGGACCCTGCCCCAGATCACAACCCCCTCCTTTGACCCAAACTCCCTCTCAGATGCCACACCCCATCTTGCACCCTCAGTCCCCGACCCCGAACTCCCTTCTGCACCCAACCTCCATCCCAGACCCTGTCCCTTCTCCATAGGAAAGTGCAGCCCTTATCAAAATCTTGGCGTGGTCCCCCCCAGTCAAAAATTGCCTATCCCTGATTTATATGGTTGAATGCATATAACTTCAGAATTTGTCATCTCAAGCAATACATATTTCATATGTTGCATATTTGAACAAAGGCTATGAGAAAAATATTTGTTAAAAATGTGGAGCTAAGTAGACTTTGAAATGACAAGAGAACAGCATGCTAACACTGCTTACTATGCTGACAGTTGTTAATATAAATAACAAAGTAGCTACGAAACTTGTATCTTAACATTATTCATTTTCACTGATCTTTCCTCCTAGGTTTCATCCAGAGAATGTACAAGAATTTCTTTCACTTAAAAAGACAAAAAGTGAAGGCTGGAAATGTGATGTAAGCATTACTTTGATTTTTAGCAAAAAATCATACAACTTGTTTAGGTTCTCTTCTCTCCCCCCCCCCCCCCCGGGGGGGGGGGATTTTTTTAAAGTTTATACAGAAATTACTTGTTTAATGATTTAATGAAAAATTTATTTTCATTGCACTCTTCATCGTGATGTCTCAAACTGTAAAGGATCATATTTGTGCTGATCACGTGGATATAAATATTATATTTTACTGTGTGCATAAGGCTTTCTGCCAGTATAGAAAGTACCAGATGTCATTTTACAAAATAGCTGTGGCTATTTGTATATTTGCATATATTTTATTTAAATGGGAGTTTGAATATTGTAACTAGCAAAAAGACAAAAATAAAGCCAATGCTGAGAAATTAGTGGAATATTTTATTTTTAGAAAGGGGAATAAAGAGAAAATTGGGAAATTATAGACCAGTCAATTAAACTTCCTTTTGGATCGATCCTGGAACAAGTTGTTAGCCCAGTTTGCAAGCACCTAGAGCAGGCACCCTATTGAATAGTTAATAGTTGATGCAAAATGCATTGACTATTTGATTAGTCAATTACTTTCAATTTAACATCCCTTAAATCTAAGTCTGGGTCCCCCATGGCTTTGATATGCGAGGGGAATGTGGGGAGTCTTTGTCTTTCTCTACATCAGTGAGAAGTTTTTGGGTTTTTTTTCTTCTTGTGTGTGTGTGTGGCCTGTGACTGATTTTTTTTTTCCTGAGTCAGCAGCCCCCAACCCAAAAAATGTTCATCACCCCGACCTAGGATAAGAGGTCACAAGAATAGCCAGTCATTCCAGAAAAACCATACCAAGTCAACCTATTATAATGTTTGATAGGATTACTGACCTACTGGATAGGAGGAAATCTGTGGACATGATGTATCTTTATAGCCCTGCAGATTTGCAAATATCTACATATAATTTTTGCCCCTGCAGATACAAATTTTGTATCTGCGCAGGGCTCTATATCTTATTTTATTTTAGTAAGAGTTATGACACCATTTCAACTGATATTCATATGAACTAATGAAATGTTGGGTAGATGATGTTACCATAAGGAGGATACAAAACTAGTTGAAAGACTATACTCAGAATATTTATCATGATTGCCTGTCAAACAGGGAGACTGTATCTAGTGGAGTCCCACAGGGATTAGGAATGTAAATGGGTAACTAGATAATCGGCTACTCAGCAAGCATTTGCCCCTCCTACCTGTAACATGATGTGGTGAGCAGTTAACTGGTCAAACATATAGTTCAGCTTAGAAAAGAGGAGACTAAGGGTGGATATGATAGAGGTGTATAAAATTATGACTGGTGTGAAAAGTGAGCAAGGAAAAGTTTACTTATTCCCATAATATAAGAACTACAGGTCACCAAATGAAATTAACAAGCAGCAGGTTTAAAACAAACAAAAGGAAGTTTTTCTTTGCTGAGTGCACAGTCAACCTCTGGAACTCCTTTCCAGAAGATGGTGTGAAGACTAGGACTTTAACAGGATTCAAAAAAAGAGCTAGACTGATTCATAGACATTAGGTCTATCAATGGCTATTAGCCAGGATGGGTAGGAATGGTCTTCCTAATCTCGATTTGTCTAGAAATAGATGACATGAGAGAGATCACGTGAGATTATCTGTTGTGTTCCCTCCCTCTGGGGCATCTGGTATTGGCCACTGTACATTGACAGTATACTAGGCTAGGTGGACCTTTGGTCTGATCCAGTATGGCCATTCTTATATTCTTATTAAACGGTTAAAATTTTAAACACAGTTATACATGCCTAGCAGGGATAAGTTTTTAGTCTGGTACTGTTCAGTATTTTTTATAAATTACTTGGCTATTGGAATAAAGAGTGTGCCTAAGCTTTGCACATGAAAGCAGGTTAGGAAGAGTTGCAAGAATTAAAATTAAAAATGACTGAGAAATTGGAGCATTGTTCTGAAATCTACAAGATGCAGAAGTTCAATAAAGACAAGTACAAAGTACTATTTTTAGGAAAGAAAAAAAACAAATGCACAACTGCAAAATGGGGAATAATTAGCTATGCAGCAGTACTCCTGAAAAGGAGTCAGAGCGGATAGTAAACTACAAATTGAATGAGAGTCAATGTGATGCAGTTTTAAAAAAGGCTAATATCTTTCCAGAGTGTCTTAACCGGAGTGTCCTATGTAAGACATACAAGGAAATTGTCCTGCTCAGTTCTGCATTGGTGAGACCTCTGCTGGAATACTGTGTCCAATTCTGAGCACCATACTTAAAGAAACATGTAGACAAATTAGAGAGCAACAAAAATGATAAAAGGTTTAAACAAATCTGATATATGAAGAAAGTTCTTTTTTTTTTTTTAAATGGGCATATTTAGTCTTGAGAAAAGAAGACTGAGGGGGACCAGATAAGTATCAGGGATGTAAAATCCTCTTTAATATGTTAAACATAACTGGCTAACAGCTTAAATAGGGGGCAGGTGGGCTGTAACACCTATGGCGTGCTGGAGTAGCCTCCTGCCCTGGCCACTGGTTAACTAACTGGTAAGCATTGCTTGGTAAGGGTGATGCTTACCATGTACCTATTTACATCCCTAATAAATAGTCAGATAAGTTAAGGGCTGGTTATAAAGAGTATAGTGATCAGTTGTTCTCCATGTCAACTGGAGGCAGGACAAGAAGAACTTCTCATTTGTTTTATCACAATCCAACACTCCATATGCTGCCCATAATATAAATTTTTGGATATCTGCAGGGGAAAACAAAAAATGTAATTTAATATGGATGAAATCCTCCCGCCAAATACTTTCTCATTAGGCTCTATACTGATACCAAATGAACAATAATCAGATGCCAGTATAGGCTTTTAGTGCCCTAAAAGATTGTTCAGACCTCACAAATCTAATTCTAGATATAAAATCATAGGTTCCTTTTTTAGGCCTAGTAGGTATCAATAAAGAGTCTTTTTGACAATAAAGTGACAATTAGTAAGAGGGTTTTGACTGTGACTTTTTCTCCCTCCACTTCACTGCTGTCTCCACTTCTCTAGTGTCAGTGGAATCAGATTTTTTAATTTTCAAGTTGTGTTTTTACAAGAGGTGCTATATTTTAAGCAATCAAAATATTTATGCCAACAACACAGTGGTTGTACCTATACTAACTCTAACTTATGTCCAAAAGTTCATATCATCGCAAGCCATAACATGTTATCTTGCTAAGGCTTTAAGCAAGTATAGGCTTGGCTAGTAGTTGGATGGGAGACTCCTAGATGCTATAAGAAGCAGAAGTGTCTATTCTGTAGTTTTTGCTTTGAGTCTGTTATAACCCAGTGCATATCTTGGTGAGGGGCATTCTGTGAGAGGAGATATGTGATAGCTTTTAGATTAGATATACAGCTCTTTACAAATCCCATAGCAATAGCTAACTGTGAAACTTAAAAAAGAGAGCTTTGATTCTAATGGAAGCTGCTTGGAAAGCTTGATGAAGTAGATTTTATAAGTTCTATCTAAAAACCAAAAACCTTTGTGTTACTTAAAATTTCATTAACTTCTCTGTAGAGATGCACATTGGAAATATTGTTAGGAAAAACTTGGGAGCAGGAATGTGATTTTTATCTTGTATAACAGAACAAGAAAATGCGATGAAGTCCTGAAGTTGTGGCCTTGCTTGAAATAGCTCCTCCAGCCAATTGCACTAAATCATTCGGCTCCCTGATGTTGCTTGATTTGTACTAGCAGTCAGTGTTTGAACATAGGACTCTGTACATTTATGCTTTTTGGTTATGCAGTAATACTAGATAAATTCACAGACACACTTGAATACTAAAAATGGGAGCAGCACCAGTTATAAGTAGGCTTGAAAGGATTAGACCAGGGCAGGCAAAATACAGCCTGTGGTCTGGATCTGGTCTGTCATGATGCTCTGAGCCACCAGTGTCCTGCAGCCCAGTGGGAACCTCAGGCAGGCTTCCTTCCTGCTGCAGCCCCACATGCCGCTTAAAGTGGCCGGCTGCTGGAGCCAGTGTATGCAGCTGTATGGTGTGTCAACGGGGAAGGAGGGCTCCGCAAGCTGCTTGCATCTGCAAGCACAGCCCAGAAAATTCCCATTGGCCAGTTTCCATTTTGAGCAGTGTGTTGGGATGCAGCAGGCAGGAACCTAATTTAGGCTCCCAGAGGGCTGCTGGCCAGGAGCTGCCTAAGGTAAGTGCTTCCTGGCCAGAGTCTGCACCTGGTGCTCCACCCTTTCCTCCTTCCCTAGGCCACAATCCAAACCCCTGCAGCCCCTCCTGCATCTCAAACTCCAGGTTACAATAAATTTGTTCACTCAAACTCACTCCCAGATTCTATACATACTCCTGCATCCCAGTCCCCTACCCCGTGCTCCTTTCTGCACCCAGTCTGTCCCAGAGCCCATGCTCCTTCTGTTAATGTCATAGAGAAATACAGCCCTTGATTACTTACTAAATTCTTGGTGTGGTTCCCCCCAACAAAAATTATTGCTCGCCCCTGGATTAGACTATTGGTAAATGTTGATTTCACCATAGAATGCAAATGGAGAAAATATATTTCCTTTGATAATTGAAATTTACAGACCAGCAAAGTAAGACTTCTGTTGCACAGTCCAATGACCTGGACCAAGGGTGTGCAGTAATTTGTGATGAAGGGTCCACTCCAAGATTTTTGTAAGTGGTCAAAGGCCACACTTTTCTATGACGGTAGTGAGGGATCTCGGATGGAGGTTGGATGCAGACAGGAGCTCGGGGTAGGGAACTGTGGTGTAGGAGAGAGAGGTGGGGGTCTAAGAGGTAGTTTGGGTGAAGGAGAGGGTTGTGATCTGGGGCAGGGGATTAGGGTCTGGGAGGCAGTATAGGTGCAAGAGAGGATATAGGGTCTGGGAGGGAGTTAGGGGTTTGGAGAGGGTGGAGACAAGCTTTGGTCAGGAGGCGCTTACCTAAGCATTTCCCATCCAGCTGCACTCAGGTAGCCCCCCTGCTCACCAGCAGCCCCAGACTACTGGCCAATGGGAGCTGAGAGATTGTGCTGCACTGCCCCCATTCCCTGCAAAATCTGTCAGCTCCCATTGGCCGTTTTCCAGCCAGTAGGAGCTCAGAGATGTTGCTGGCGGATGGGGGCAGTGTGCAAAACCTCTTCCCCTTTCCCCCCACCTTCTCCACAGCACAAAGAGCCACAGGGAACAGCCAGCTTCTTTGAGTGGTGCTGCTCCCTGTTGCATGGATAGGCCTTGGCCCGGATTAAAAAGCTTAAATAGCCATATTTTGCCTGCCTCGATCTAGACTTCTGAATTAGGTTTGTTACAAATGGACTAGCAAATACATATTAAAAATGTTGATTTAAGGATTTTTACTTAACTTATTTGATGTGTGATAGTGTCAGCTTGTATTGATGATTTATAAAACTGAGTTTCAGCATCTACTACACTTGAACCCCTTTAATCCAGTAACCCTGGGAAATAGAGTATGCTGGATTAAAAAATTTGTTGAGACAGAGACAAGGCTCCATGCCCTCCACTGCTATGGGAGTGGCAGGGAAAAACCTAAGGGAAAGTGCATCTCTGTGCTGCTGTTCCTCCAGCTGGAATGGAAGGAGGAGCAGGAGCACACATGGACGCTTCCTTCTCCCCCTGCTAGAGTTTGTACCATAGGTATTTCTGGATTATGAACACCCAGAGCATAGCAGTTCAGGTGCATCATTAAATAATTGTCTGACAGCCACCCATAATTTCCTATATTTGTGAAAATAAGTTGATAAAAATATAACTTCTTAATACCCATAATTTTGTGTAACTGTGAAAACTTGATAATTTAAATACTTAAAAGTAAACCTTTATTAGCTATTAACATATTCAAATATAAATTTAATTTTTTTCAAGTCTAAGTATAAGCAAGCTGAGTTTTTTCATTTTCTCAACTACTGAGGTTTCTTGCCCTAGGATTTGAGTTGAGTTATTTGGATATCAATAAAGTGAAAATGAGCCTAAAAGTATAGTCTGTGGGGTTACACACACACCTGCCCCCCCCCCCCCCCCCCCCCCACCAATGATTTGAGTGTCTTTTTTTAAAGATGCTATAGAAAATTTTTAAAAATGTTTTGTTTGTTTCTGGCTAATGTTTGACCAAGTATTTTTGTCATTTTAGATTTGTAAGAAATCTTTTGCTCGAAGACCCCATTTGGAAGAACATATGATTCTTCACACTCAGGATAAACCCTTCAAGTGTACCTATTGTGATGAGCACTTTAAATCCCGGTTTGCAAGATTGAAGCATCAAGAAAAATTCCATCTTGGTATAAAACCTCTTTCTGACATGCAAACAATAGATTTGAAGTAGTACAGACTTCTTCCAATGAGCACCGAATTTGATATTTAACAGGAGCAAGGGAAAATATTTTATTTGATTTCTTAAGCTTTTGAAAGGTTTCAAAGAACAATAGCTTGGTTTATTTTATTTTATTTCATTAAACTGCAATAATATCTTAAAGGTATGAATCCAAATAACTATCATGTACAAAAGCCACATTTAGGCTAGCTGACTGGGAAATTCTGGTTATGGTTAAAAGCGTGGGTATGTTAATCACCTACAAAGTATATGTATTCACTTAATGATTGGTAGCCAGCACTATTACACAAATAATGGATAATCTTATGAGGGATAAATATTCCATCAGTATGGAAACTTTAATAAAACAAAATTCAAAATATAAGATTAATATAAAAGTCTATAGATATTCAAATTATTATGAACTGTTAAGTCTCTTGCACTAATTTTCTCATACCACAGCAACTGAGATGTAAGGGTATTCTTACACTTTGAGCTGCAGCTGTGATTCCCAACTTGGTGAAATACTTGCGCTAGATCTGATTAAGTTTTATAGATTAGAGGAAATAGTGTGTAGTCACAACAGCACAAAGGATAGGAGAGGCTAGCCACCTCAAATATATACCATCCAAGACCATAGCATATATTTGTGCCAGCTAGCACCTGCTGCAGCGATCAGAGCTAGTGTGGATACATCTCTTTAAGCTAGGAATTGTTGTTAGATATGGTAAAGCAATTGCTATAACAGGCCCCTAATTTAGCAAAGCGATGTCATCTTCAATAAATTGGTCATTAAGTATGAAGTCTAATTAACATTGTGGGTTGTGAAATACTATATTTGTTAACTTCTTGGGCATGCTGAAGAGCTGTGGATTCTTCCAGGCTTTTCCTAGAAAGGAGAGATGGTGGTGGTAGCTTTGATGGTCAGAATTTGGTTTTAGAAGAATCCAGATAGGTTCATGTCATATTACTGCTAAAATATGTCTTTGATAGCTATACATAAGTTCAGAGCATTAGACTATCAGACTTAAATTAGTTGATAGGCTGTAAAAAATTCAAATGTTTAAATTTTACATACTGAAGGAATGTGTAGTAATTATCAATAATTCATTAAACTGGCCTTTTCGTTTTGCAGCTTAAGGAATCTATCAGTGACCCACAATATACATGTTTGACTCAACATAATTACTCACAACTAATAGTAGTTCTGATTATTTCCTTTAGGCCCTTTCCCATGTGATATTTGCGGTCGTCAGTTCAATGACACTAGAAATCTAAAACGCCATATAGAATGTACTCATGGGGGAAAGAGAAAATGGGTGTGTTTTATATGTGGAAAATCAGTCAGAGAAAGGTAAGAAGGAATATTTCAATCATGGTCTGACATAATGTGAGATGTTGATAAGAAAGTAAATAAATTAACTGATTTTTATAAACTCAAAGCTAAGAGAAATAGTAAACCAGTGTATCAAAGAAATTGTATCTCTGATACAAACATACATTTATGATTTAAATATGAGAGTGGAGAGAGAAGGTGATTAACTGCAAAATACTAAATATAAAGTTTCTATTGAGGAAGTCTGTTGGCTGTATTGGAATTCACTACATCCTTTACTGTCTGTGTAACTGAGGAGGAAACAAGATTTTTTTTTTTTTCTGCAAAAAGTACATTGCTGAGAATAACAGGAAAAAGAGGAACAATATATTGGAGTGGCCAGGGAAAACTTGGAGAAGTTCTGGACTTCTTAAAATATACATCACCTGCTATTCCTGCCTACTTCAAAATTAAAAAAAAAAAAAGTGAAGGATTTTAGAAAATTGTTTGGGGGGGGGGGGGGGGGAAACTCTCTTCCTTCTCTTCCTTTTCATTTCCTAAATGGAACAAAACTTAATCAAATAATAGCTTTTGCTCTTATTATTAGAGCCCTGCAGGGATGCAAAATTTGTATCCCCATCAATATCCGCAAAAATGAGTTGAGGATATCTGCTTTATATCCACAAATCTGCAGGATTCTAGATGCAAAATTTGTATGTGCAGCTATATCTACCGACATCAAAAGGATATCTGAAGATTTGCATAGCTCTAGTTATGGTCATATATCTTTACCTTGTATTTAGTGCCTGGAATGGCAGATACTAACTTTCAGTGCAGAGCACAAAATAAGTGCTTTGATATAGCTGGGGAAGTGGACACTCTCATAGAAAATGTATAAATCTGTACAAAAGTAGGATTTTTGTTCTTCAGGAGTTAATGCTTAACTGTGTGTATGAGAAACCTGATGAGAGTTCTGAAACAGACTTTCACATAGGTTCAGAACAGATGCTTTGTAAAGCTATCTTTATTTTTTAAACAGTGATTGAAACATCTTACACTAAATCTGACATTAATTTATATTTCAACCTCGTGTTAAAAGGTATTCTTCCTACAAAAGGAAAAAAGTAATAAAAATCCTTCTTCTGACATGACATAAATCAGATCAGATTTTAGTCATTGAGCCGGATATGTTCCAAATATTTTAAGAGATCATACATCGAAAATTTCTGAGCTTACATATGTTTTCCATGGATTTATTCCAAATAACTTAACAGCTCCCACTGAGTACTGTAGGAAGAGGATTTTGGCCCCAGTAGAAATAATTTTGTTATAGTTTTTATGCAGATAGAAGGGTTAAGCAGAATATAGTGTGTAACAGCAGTCTCTCTTAAAATTTATAAAACTGATAGGCACGTATATACTTAAATACAATGTACAAATATAACAACAAGCCAGTACATAAGATACAAGAACACAGCACATTTTTTTCAATGTCCTGTAATTCATTTTTACTTTGTAACAAGCTGCTAGTAAAAATAAAACACAAAATCCTGTCCTAAAGTTTCAAAATAGTTGAATATGTGCACGGAAGTAAATATATTTGGAGTTACTGGTTTCAATAGCAGACTTAAAAACCACAGTACAACAAAATCTCTTATCTGGCATGTTGGGAGATTACAGGGTGCCGGTTAATTGAATATTATGGTTAACTGGGAGCTCAGCTTTACCAATGAAATACCAATCTTCAAAGACTGCAATAAAATAAAGTATAAAATATTATACATGTACTTACCAATCTATTAGTGTTGCACTGAAGAGTGGTTGGTTTCTTGAACCACTTAACTTTACCCTGTATATGCTTTTCTTTTGTGTATACCTATGTAATTAAACATATATAAATTCAGAAATGAGGCACTACATATCACTGTGGGCAACGCATGGTGTACACCCAGATCACTAAAAATACACTTAACACTAAAACTATACTGAATGTAATTTAATTTCATTCAGAAGACACTTAAGGATCTTGCAGTACTTCAGAGTCATCATCAGCATCAGTTATCACTGTAAATGCAGATGATCCAGGAGATTGGGCTGAATCAGTTATGACCCTATGATATACCCTGGTAGATTTTATTTTCAATAAATCCTAGATATTAGCTTCCTTATTTGTCTTCTGACACTTTCTATAAAAGCAAAGTGCAGAATATGCAGTTGCATAATATACTTGCCAGTATACTAGTCTTGGTTACTAGATTCAAGATTTGTATTGAGAGATGTCAGAAATACTGGTTAATTGAACTTTTGGGTTAATTTAGTGCTGGATAACAGAACTTTTACTGTCCTTCAAATATTTTTAGTTAAACTTAGTAATTCTAGATGTTACCAATAATAACTGAGAGGTTTCAGAGGTAGCCATGTTAGTGTGTTTCAGTGAAAACAAGGAGGCCAGAGATACCTTAAAGACTAACAATCTTGTTATGGCATAAGCTTTCAGGAGTTATAAATCTTTTGATTAGATGCAGGAAGGGAAAGAAAAAAAACAGATAGTAGGGGTACAGAGAGGGGAGTGTTGCATCAGAGCTAATTCAGTCAGGGTGGCTGTGGATAAGAAGGTGAGAGTACCTAAAGTGGAAAATTAATTATGGTAATGAACAAGCCATTCCCAATCTCTATTCTGACCCATTCCAATGCTGTCTGCTTGTGTGTCCAGGCTGTTTAAAATGTTCTCTCACTGTTTCTTGTATGTTACCATTCTTGATGTCTGCTTTGTGTCCACTTAATGGGAGTAGTAGTAATGCTGAGTTTCTAAAATATTTCTGGTTTTTTTTTTTTTTTTAAACCCAGGACAACTTTGAAAGAACATATGAGAATTCATAGTGGGGAGAAGCCTCATCTTTGTAGTATTTGTGGGCAGAGTTTTCGCCATGGAAGCTCCTACAGGTAATGAAGCAGATTTTGATTCTGTTTAAAGAGATTAAGCTACTACCTTCTTGATGGTGATCTAGATATCATCTTTGCCAACACACCTTGAAAAATTATATTGATAATGTTTTATTTGGGTTTTCAACACTAGTAAACAATTTTCCAAACTTTTTTAACATAAACATTTTTTGGGCATTTAGATTGATATTGATGTGTAAAAATCCTTTTTATTTTTAATTATCTAAATTTGGGGCTTTGATTCCTGGCAGCAAAATGTCTTTCTAAAAGGGAAGCCACAATAATAGTCATGCAGTCTTCCCCAGCAGTATGTTTTGGGTGTCCAAAGCAGTTGGCAGAGAAGTAAATCACTGGAATAGGGTAGGGGGTGGGACTAGGGAGGATGCAGCTGGTGGCTCCTCTGTTGTGCTGGGCTCAGCTGCTAGACCCAGCTGGGTTGGGGAGGATGGGGTTTCCTCTCCCCCTGCACAGTATCCAGGGCCATGTCCAATGCACCCCCAGATTTCTCCCCTGACTATAGGAAGCTCTGTACACTTCCCCTCTCCCACAGCCAAACATGTTAAACTTCAACAGTGACATAAATTTCTCTGTGTTAATATAGACTTCATCTGCGTGTTCACCATAATGACAAGAGGTATGAATGTGAAGAATGTGGGAAAACATTTATTCGGCATGACCATCTAACAAAACACAAAAAAATACACTCAGGTAGGCAATATTTTTGGAAGTGTGATCAAAGTAGTTAAGAAAAAGTGAGTAGAAAAATAGTGCTTATGTAACCACTACCAGTCGGATTTGAACATGGGACCTCTGGAATTTAGTACAGGCGCCTCTACCTTCTGGTTCTCAGCTCATGCTGTAGAGGTCTCTTATTCTTATCTGTTACTGTGGTCTAGGTGCTACTGCAAGGGACAGTGAACGACACTAGGTGTGTGGGTTACACTTATACTTTTTTAAAGGTTTTTAATGAGTGTTGTGTAAGCCTATTACCAATGTTAGTCTATTGCTTTGTGTCCTAAGGTAGAGCTTGTTTATCTTTTTAATCACTTGCAAAGTTTAAGAGCCGAATGTTTCCTCTCTTAATAGAGAGCTGAGGGACAGTCAAATGGTGTAACTTTTTATTTATGAATTTGTTTAACGAGCAAATGTGATAAGAGGATTTTTTGAGTTAAGATTTCTTTTTTAATAGCAACTGTTTGAAACATTAATACCATAATGACAAAACTGTCATTCACACAATCTCTGTCCAAGTTTGCACCCCGATCACTTTAATGTAGAATACAAATATAGAGAAGTAACACTTAACTGTCTGAGTTTATAGAGTTCCCCATTGTGGATTGGTAATTGCGAAATCCTAAATATGGAGAGAATCAAATCTGAGAGAACCAAAGCAAATGGAAGAACACAAATGTTTTTAACCTTATTCTCCCCACCTGTTTTTCATCTTGAGGCAAATAGGAAGGGGATCATATCTGTAGAAAAAAGAAAGCTTGGAACCATTGGGATTCCTTTATTCCTCCAGCATAGGCTCCAAAAGGAATATAAGATTCCCCAGAGGGTGGAAATTACTTTCCAAAATA
Source organism: Pelodiscus sinensis (assembly GCF_049634645.1). Taxonomy (NCBI): domain Eukaryota; kingdom Metazoa; phylum Chordata; order Testudines; family Trionychidae; genus Pelodiscus; species Pelodiscus sinensis. Next base: position 46,663,860 of record NC_134719.1, read on the forward strand.
GTATGAAGATATGAAAGTGATCCAAGGACTAAACTTTTTGAGCCCTTGTTTGTATAAGACAGCTTATTATTTAGTGTTTGAAACTCTAACACCCACTATAAAACCAAGAAATCAGAACTTTTAAAGATTAAAAAAAAATCCCCTTTTCTACTATATTTGCCTCTTTTCCTCTAGAAAGTTACATATTTTGACTGTTCAAACTCACTCTACTTACATCAGAAGAAATATTCTGCTACTTTGTGAAAGATCTCAAGATGACTCAAAAGAAACTTCAAGACTTTTAAACATCATAAAAGATAAAAGGTAACTATTGAAAATTAGGGGAAAAAAAGATGAACATTTGGATGTAGCGCTATGTTCTTAAAACTGATTGTTGACCTGGTATTGCAAAAGAAAGGTGGCCAACATTTATTCCAAAACTAAGGCTTTTTCAAGGCTCTTGGAGCTTAGATTTTTAAAGGTGACATTTCAAGTCTTATGAAAGAGTGAACTTTCAGTCATTCTGTTGATTCTCCTCTTCATAACTCTGTGGCTCTGTGGGGTCAGGTACCCCAGCCATGAAGAATAGTTAGCATGTAGGAGGAAAAACAAGCCAGGGAATGAGGAACTAAAAAATGAAGTGATGGGTAAAAACATCATCTCTGCTTGGATCAACCCAAAATCATATAAACAATATGGGTGATATTATCCTTTAAGATATGGAAGAGCTTTTGGTTGCCTGGAACCTTTGTATTAAATATGGTTGTCTTTTTTTTTTTTTTTCTGAAACTTGAATTCTTAAACTTAATTTATATTTGTTGTTGTTTTCTTTTAAGGTGAAAAAGCACATCAGTGTGAGGAGTGTGGAAAGTGTTTTGGCCGCAGAGACCATCTAACTGTCCATTACAAAAGTGTTCATCTAGGCGAGAAAGTGTGGCAAAAGTAGGGTGTTTTTTAAGTTAAATGTGTAAATATTTCCATAGTGTAAATGAAGTTGGACACTTTCTTAAATTGCTATGATAACATATGAAGTGTTAGGGTTGTTTTTCTCTGTAATTCCATTATGCCAAGGTCTCTAGGTGTCCCTAAAGCCAGTGCTAAGACCTGTGTTTTGAAATGGCCACATGGAAATCATAGCCATCTTGGCAATCCAAACAAGACCTTTTTCATACCATAGGCTGAATAACTTTGCGCTTCAAAAGCGGTCCAGTTCAGTTCTTCTGTCAATCTGTAATGTGTTGGTAGCCTGTTGTTTCCTACAATTTAATCTAATTACCATCTACAGACTGGGCAAATGACTGAATGATGTGGAATCCATTTAATAGTCTCTGATCTCTCCCAAAGTCCTTATACTTGACAATGGAAAACCAGAACTAGATTTCAAGAGAAAGGCATTGTTTTCAATATTTGTTCATATTTTGAGTAATGGTCTAGAAATCTTAACTTACAGAAGTGCATAAAAGCAATTAAAATGTTTAGCTTTTATTTTTTTCAGTTCTTAAAGAACTGAAAGTTGCTTCAGTCAACACATTTCATTGTCACTTCTTTCATCTTGGGAGGAAAGGAACGTCGTAAACTAGTCTTATGGCTTGTTTGGCAGCATAACTTGCTGCCAAACTGAAGAACGATTTTTGGATGTTGGTCCAGGGTGCTGGAACAATTTTTTTTTTTTTTTTTTTTTGTGCAAGCTGAACTTCTCTTAACCAGGGCTCGCTGGTCCAGCAACATCCCTGGTCCAGAAGGACCACGGATGTTCAGGACCAGAGAGTCCTGCGGAGGGCTCATGGCTGGGAGCCCTGCAATGGAGGTGGAGCCCAGTCACAGGGCTACTCTGTGGCAACGAAACCAACAGCCCAGCAGCAGCAGGGCTGCTACCCGGGGGCAAAATTACTGCTCCATGGCAAAAGCATCTAGGGAGGCAGTGGGGGTTATCTGGCAGTGGGGTCGGGAGCCGGCAGCGGGGCCGCCCTGCAACACAGCCAGTGCCTGGCAGCCCCATTACCATCCAGTGGTGTAGTTGCACGACAGGACCGGGAGGCAGCGGGACTAGTGGTGGAGCCAGGAATCCTGGAATGGGGCTGCCCAGTGGCACAGCAAATAGCTTGGCAGCCCCACTACCGGTTAGCAGAGCTGCCTGGTAAAACCAGGAGGTATCAGGGCTGCCAGTAAGGCTGAACCCCAGGCAGGGCTGCTACCTGGCAGTACAGCTTCCCAACAAGGGAGATGCCTGGCAGTGGGGCTGTACATGTACCTGGGGGACTGCCACAGTAGGGCCAGGAGGTCTGTGTGCAGAGACACTGGGAACAGGGGTTGGCTGGGAGGCTGACAGGCAGGCCATGGCTGGGAGCACCGGTGGTGGGGGAAGATGTAGGGGACAGAAATGACCTTCCCTGATCTGGCAAAGTCCCTGAACCAGGACCAGTCATGTCCCGCGAGTGCTGGACCAGGGATGTCCAACCTGCAGCGAGGGTGATGAGAGCTGTTGAACCCAACTGGAGACACTGTATATAATAGAGAACACTTCGGCTGTGTCTACACTGGCACCCTTTTCCGTAAAAGGGATGCTAATGAGACACTTCGGAATTGCAAATTCCGCGGGGCATTTAACTATCCCCCGTGGCATTTCCATGAACATGGCTGCTGCTTTTTTCTGGCTCTGGGTTTTGCCGGAGAAAAGCGCCAGTCTAGACGGGATCTTGCAGAAAATAAGCCCTTTTCCAGAAGATCCCTTATTCCTACTTGAAAAGGGCTTATTTTCCGCAAGATCCCGTCTAGACTGGCGCTTTTCTCCGGCAAAACCCTGAGCCGGAAAAAAGCGGCAGCCATGTTCATGCAAATGCCGCGGGGGATATTTAAATCCCCTGCGGAATTTGCAATTCCGAAGTGTCTCATTAGCATCCCTTTTACGGAAAAAGGTTCCAGTGTAGACACAGCCTTCAAGTCGGGGGGCGCTGCAACACCCCGTGCAACCTTAGTTCCAGCACCTATGTTTTGGAGAAGATTGCTCCGATCAGGACATATTTGGGTTTCAGTTATTCCCTCACACCCACACAAAGTACTAGACTATTCAGTTTGCAGTGAACAAAATGAAATAAACTAGATGGCCCTCTTGTTTTCTCCAGAGATGTTTTTTTTCTCTCTCTCTCTATATCTATATATATATCTATATATATCTATATATATATCTATATATATATATATATATATTAAAACTTTTCCTGCGGGATGACAGTGACATCATCCTGTAACTCTGCTTCCTCCCTCCCCCAAGCTTGAGCCCGACCTCGCTGTTTCCCCTTGCCATTTGGAGTTGCTATTTTAAACCAAGCCTCTACTCCCCTTTCTCAACCCCCACCCCAGAGGGTTTTCAGTGCCAAGAAACATGGCACAGTAGCCAGCAGACTCCACAGTCGGCAGGTGGGGAGGGGGAGAGGAGGTGGCAGAAAGGGTATGGTGCTCAGGACAGCAGCTCAAGGACAGGGGCTAGGAGCAGGGCTCCCAGCTGGTCTTATGTGCCAGCAGAGGGCTCTTGGCACAGCGGGTGAGGGAGAAGAGACCCAGGCTGCCATAGCATGGACGAGAGGGAGTAGGGGTCTGGGCTGGCTCCAGGGGAGAGGGAGAAGGGGCATGGGTTGGCATGGGGGGTGGAGAGAGAAAAGGAGCCTGGGTTGGTGCCGGTGGTGGGGAGAGGGAAGAAGAGGCTTGGGCTGGTGCAGCCGCAGCCCAGCTCTCAGGGTTACCTACCCCCGTGAGAAGGGAGTTAGCAAGTGAAGTGAGTGGGGGGCACAGCTCTCTAGTATATTGTAATATAAATGAGAAGGGAGACACAAAGAAATAATTTGACTCTTGTGCAGTTTGTGGAATCTTTAAAGGCTATGTACATATTTGAGACTGTAGAAAACCTGATCTTCTAAACCAGTTTACTTCTTTACAGATATAAAACAACATTTCATCAGTGTGATGTCTGCAAGAAAGTTGTTAAAGGGAAATCAAGTTTGGAAATGCATTTTAGGACACATTCAGGTAAAACTACAGGTTGCCCGGCCCATGGCTCAGCTGGACAGGGTGGGGATTCAGGAGCTGGCAGTGTCTCAGCTGGGGGGGGGGGGGGGGGGGAAGGAAGCTTAGTGCAGGACTGGGAAGGGGGTTGGATCGGCAGCAGAGGGCCAGAAATGACCTCCCCTGGTCTGGCAAAATTCTCATCTGGGACCAGTCAGGTCTGGAGGGTGCCGGATGAGGGAGGTCCTACCTTATTATTCTGTTACTGCCAAATTGGAGTAAAGCCAGATAACATTATCATAAGACTGATAGACTTCTAACTTTTCAGGCTTTATGACCCTTTAGGGCACAGGTGGGGAACCTTTTTTGGATCGGGGCCACTGACCCCGAGACAAGTAGACTTTGTGTGCTCCAGCCCCACGGTGGGATGTTGGGGGTGGGAGTGCCAACACAGGCTCCCCAATGCTGGCAGGGGGGAAGGTCCCAAGCCTCAGGAGCTGGATCCAGACAAGCTGGGGGCTGCAGATTTCCCACTCCTGCTTAATGCAGAAGTAGCAAGATAGGATAAATTGAGTTCTGTATTGATTGTTGTATGTCATGCCTTGTTGAGTGTGAATACTGCTATGTGAATGTACTAATTGGTTCCTTCTTGACTTCCCTAAGCAAAGGAGCTCCTGGTTTAGCATATGTTCTAGTGACACTGTGTATTCTTACCGATTTTACTTCTGCCTTCCATACAGGCTGGAGATTTAGGGAATGCTTAATTTCAGTTTGTAAATCAGGTTGCAACATAGATACCCAGCAGAGTCTTAAAACACTCAGCTTTGTATTTTCCGCAAGAAAGTAATTGTTCACTAAAAAGATCCAAAACAAATGACAAATTTAGCTTCTTTAACAATAGTACAACAACTTGAATGTTATTTCCCTGTTAGGTTTTTGGGATTGTGAGTGGTTAACTGGTTGACCAGTAACCCTCACCTTTACTGGGTGATGCGTATAGTTTACGGTTAACTGGCAGATCCAGCCTGTCCCGAGAAGCCCCCGCTGTGCTTCTGGCGAGACCAAAGGGTGGGGAAGGGTGCAGGCCTGACTCGAATTAACTGGTATCCACACAAGGCTGGGAGCCGGTAGCCTGCTTTTCTCCCCTGAGCTGGAGCCCCCATTTACATTTAACCAGTTAACTAATTAAACAGGATTTTATATCCCTATTGGGAACCATGTTTTTATATAAAATATCCCCCCACATCCAATCATATCACTTCTACATAGTAATACTTGACTTTATATTTTAATCTATAAATGCTGACTCTTTTTCCTCTACAGGTGAGAAACCATATGAATGTCAAATTTGTAGTCAGTCCTTCAGAATTAAGAAGACATTAACAAAACACATGGTTATTCATTCAGAGGCTCGACCTTTTAACTGCCAGCATTGCAATGCAACATTTAAACGAAAAGACAAATTGAAATACCATATTGACCATGTGCATGGAACAAAGGCTGCAGAAGAAATAGTAACCACATCTGAGGAAAAAGTAATCTCCTTACCGGTACAATATAGCTCTGATGACAAACTTTTCCAAACTGATTCTAAACCATATATGGAGCAGCCTGAAGTTTATGAAACAGAAGCGAAGCCTATGCTACAGAATGTACCAACAGAAGTATGTGTGCCGGTAACACTGGTGCCAGTTCAAATGCGAGAACCTCAAGCTGATCTAATACAACATACCACTACTCTCTCACCCCAGTCTCATGGCATTCTTCCCCCACAGGCTCAGCAGCCAGATTATCAACGAGCAACAGATCTGGCATTTCTGGAAAAATATACTCTCACTCCCCAGCCTGCAAATATAGTTCATCCTGTCAGACCTGAGCAACTGTTGGATCCTAGAGACCAGTCTTACCTTGGAACTTTATTAGGGCTTGATACTGCTCCAGCTGTTACCAATATATCAAATAACGAACATTCATGATCAGGTTGTAACATTCCACCTAATTTACTAAGCCATTGGTCACCAGAAAGTCAATATGGCTATTGAGTTTTTTAGTTTATTTGGACTTCTAGTCTTCTGAACAATTTTGTGTAGTGCAAGGAAAAAAATTGATTTGTTTACATATATGACCATTAAGACTATTTTATGTATATTTATAGTGTTTCCTGTGGTTTTAAAGACTTTTAAATCATATAAAAGGTCTTTTGAAAATAGGTTCTCGAATATCATTTAAGAATACTAGCTGCAGCAAACATTAATCCCTTACCTGGCCATTAATGAAAATAACTGTTCACTTTCCAAATAAATGTTTCTGTGGGTAATGGAAAGCATACTAGAAGACTTAAGGTTATGGCCAATTCATTAAAGTCATGATTGGAAAGGAACATGAAATTAAACCTCTTAATACCTCACCTTAAATTAAAATTTAATGTAATCCTAGGCAAACTTAGTAAAAAAAAATGTAATCATAATTCATATCTGTTTAGTGGAATTTGATTATAAACGATATTCGTGGTCTCTTAACCTTGGTTGTCTTCTAGAACATTTCCAACATTTGGGCCTTTAAAAGGTTGAGAAATTTCACCCTCAGGCAGTAATTAAAGATAGGAATAGTTCAATTGTTAAGGAGCACGGAGTCAAACCAAGCTGAAGCCCTTACAAATATACTGATTTCCACATTACTGCTGTGTAAAGTAATTGGGGGGAAAAAAACCTTTTCAGAAAATTAATGTATTTAAATTTATTAAGAGATTAATGAAATTGGCAATTATCAGTCTTCATTTGGCTTCTGGGAAGAATGTGAAAGGAAGTAATTTGCTTTTTCATGTTATGTGATATACATAATATATGTGACAAATAATTAAGAAGAAGAAAGGAGATTAGAACATGTAAGGGGTCTAACTATTCTTTTAGTGTTTCCTTACTGTTTTCTTAATGTAGAACCATATCTCATCCACTATCTAGAAATTTTAAATTAAATCCTGCAAATTCTCTTCTAAGTAGACGTGTGCAAATCTATGGATCATTTTTGCGTATTATGGATTGGATGCACATACAAACTTTGTATTTATATAAGGCTCTACTTCTAACCTCATTCTCAAAACAATACTTTCATTTTTGTAGACTCAGTCTTACGCCAAAGGAAATACACAAGTATGATTCTATTATATCTTAATTATGTCTCATTAGGAATTCTTTTTTAAATTAAACTTTCCCTGCATTCCTTAAAAATCTGGATCTCTCACTTATATTACTGTAAGTTATGTTTATCCAATTTCTAAATCGTGAAACTGGAAGTTCATTTGCTATGGTCAGTTACTGTTAAACGTTTTCATTTGGTAGGAGCATAAGTAATCTCTGAAAAAAATCATACTGTTACTACAAATTCTTAATGAACCTATCCTGTAAAATGGTAATTAACTTCGCATGAGGAATTTGAATGCTTTGCAGGACTGGGGCTAGAGCTGGGTGTCTGGTAATGTTGAAAAGCTTTTCAACTTGAGTCTCACCTAAGTGCACCAAAGATTTTCTATTTGCAGTTGCATTATAGTAGGATGCATAGAATTTAATGTATTATTTAAATAAGGACTTGTCCAAAGAAGCACAATAGAAGTCCTAGACATACAGATCTTTAAAATTCAGTACCTATAATAGAACTAAGAGTATGTTTAACTGTTTTGTGTTATATGTACAAAGCAAGATTAGAGATAAATACTTGGAGAATGTTCATACTGAGATGCTGTGCATATACGTCAAGTAAAAAGATGAGTACTAATTAATATACAAAAATATTCAAGCTATTGAATGCCACCTTCTAAAAAGACACTCTCAAGCACTGTACTCCCTGCTTGTCCTCTGAAAAAAATAAAGTTACGACCACCATGTTTACACCTCAATGGACAAAAATATAGTTGAATTTCAAATTTTCAAGTTGACAAGCACTGGATTATTTTACTCCTTTGAACATTGATATTGTGTATGCAACACAAGTCAATGTGCTTTCCAACGTTTATGTTCATATCTTTAAAGACTAGCTAACTGATAAACTAACATCAGTGCTGTGAGCACAGTTCTGAGACTGATAGTCTAACTGCATCATTTACTGACTCTTTGTCTGCAATGAGGAGAGGATTGCAATTAAATAGGTATACAAATATTTGTAGTTACGTTTTTTGTTTTTTTTAATTCGATCAGTCTGTAACACACTTAACATTATTTAAATGTTGAGATTGAATTTGGGGCATATATTACTTAGTGCTCTTTTAAGTCTGTTAGGATTGTGCCTATTTATACATGTACTGTTCACTTTAGTTGATTAATAATTAAATAAAACAAAGTCAATATTTTCAAAAGTGCCTAGTGACTTTGGGTGCTCAACTTGAGACACTTTAGAAGTGTTTAAGTTGAGTACCCCAAATCATTAATTCTCTTTAAAATGTTGGCCTAATAGTTCTTTAGTGCAGTTTTACAATTAGCCAGTTTGCCTCTTCACCATGTAGTCAGGCTCAATTATTTCCAGTGAAGGAAAAATAGTTCAGGCAGGAAAACTTACATAAAAGTGCTAGATTAAAATAGTTTGTTTTATATATGCTGGGTTTTGATTCTTATGGTGTATGGGTATAGTGAATTTGCATATGAGTTAAGTAAATCTCCATGGACTAGTACTTCATTGTGTAAGGAGGAATGGATGATCTTCAACCTGACAGAATAAAACGTCCGGGCCCCGAGAGAAGTATGAACCATCTTGACTGCATAGACCAGAACTCCTTTGGTCATGGTACTTTCGTATCAATAAACACATCTTTGTACCTATTTAACAAGAACATGTTCAGTAAGCATTGAAAGAGTTTTCAAAATTAAGGCTGTTTTAATTTGGTAGCATAGACTCAGCTCACCACTTAGAGCTGAAAGAGGAAGTGGATGTCTTTAAAAATGTCACTTTCTGATCGGTGCCAAAGGTTTTAAAGTTGTTTTTGTGGGTGGGGAAAAATTTTTTTTGGAGGAAAATTTGTGCTCTAAGTCTTTCTGTAAAATTTTCTTTATCTTACACGCTTGGCTGTAATTCTGTATAAATCACTGCATTTATATCTGTTTGAATATTGCATATCTTTCAAAAATTAACTTCCCTCATATTTACTTTGTCACTGGTTATTCCAGCATATCAAACCTTTCAATGGGTTTTATATATATATTTTTAATTTTTAAGAAATCCTTCCTGATCATTGCTACTTTTTCTACAATACTATCAATTTCCCTGGCTGTCCTCATTCTGAACAGCAGCAGCAATAGTGTACACAACAATATAATCCCTTTAAACATAAAATAATTACCCTACTTTTAAATTTGCATAATTTTTAGAGACTAATCATGTCACACATACCCTTCAGAAATAAAGGTCTTAAAATGTAAAGAAAAGACACTGTAGTCATCATTCCTGGTGAGAAACATGTTGAGAACTAGATTTTCCAGGCAGGTCATTTGTTCCAGTATCCAAATCATAATGTTCCAGAGCAAGTCAACAGTCTCTTTAGAATGTGTTTGTTGGAGTTTAAAATTCATTATTTTTTCCCCTTTTAAAAATGGAACTTGCTTGTAAAGCAGACGTGAACTGTGAGAATCTAGTTGCTGGAGAAGGGAAAGGCAGGTACTTTGATAAAAACCATAACTATCCTTTCTATTTCATAACTTTTCTGATGCATTATAGGAGACTGTTTTCAAACTGACGTTCCCCATAACAAACCATGTTTTAAAACGTTAAACTTTTTTATATCAAAAGCAAAATAAAAATATAATGGCAATACTTTGCCACTGTTGTATGAAATACTGCGTTTTGAGTGTGAGCTGTATAGGTTGATATTTTAGGTGGAAGTCTTTTTAAGTACAACTTGCCATTTTTTAGTGAAATCTCTGCTCTAAAACATTGTGATTGTAGTCTGTATAATTGTCTGTGTAATTCTGTTCAATATTAAATATCTAAAATTCCTTTGTGATATTGCTTTCATTTCAACATTTCTTGCGGAGTGATTGTTGCTCTAGATTTGTACTGACTTTAACACCATGAAAATGCACTAATTCTGCATGGTTTTTAAAATTAAAAACAATGGAAGATAAACTTTTTTTAATTGTCAGATTTGTGACTGTCTCATGATCTTATTTTATTTTGTAAATTTAATTTACGAGACCCCTTAGTTTGATCTTGTCTCTGAATGTGATAAGTCTTTTAAAAAAAAAATCTTAAGACTTACCAAAACAATTTATAAATTGATGAAGTTGACAATTGCAAAAAATATATTCTCTACCTAGTAAAAACTAGTATGTTCTGATGATATATTTTTCAGAATTGATAAGTATTCAATAGTTCCTAAGACAAGTGGATGGATATGTTGAATACTTAGTATTTGACAAACAGTTTTGACTAGGAATTACTGAGTGCTTTTGGAGTGCACTTGGTTTAGATGTCTTAAGGGGAGCAGAGCTCATCTGATAATCTGGCTTCAAGTATAGGTTCCAAATATTTCTGCGTATCTAGTCTGTATTCTATAAACAAACTACATAGTAGCTCTGTTCTCATCTCTCTCCCTTCTCTCCCCCGCCCCCATTAGCCTATTGTATAAGCCTAGCAGATATTAATCAATTTCTTTTGAAAGTTGAAATCAACAAAAACCTACCAGAGATATATAGAGCATTCTTAAAACTAAAATACCCACTCGAAGAACTTGAACCCCTTCCAGACAGACCCAAAGGAGAAAACAGAATTTCACTTGTCATCACCTACAGTCAACAACTTAAACCCCTCCAACACATTATCAAAAATCTACAACCTATCCTGGAAAATGACCCCTCACTCTCAGAGGCCTTGGGGGAGAGGCCAATTCTCTCTTACAGACAATCCCCTAACCTGAAACAACTTATTTCTGGTAACCATGCAACACAGCTACATCATAAGTATCCAGGAAATCACCCTTGCAATCAGCCCCGGTGCCAACTCTGCCCACACATCAACACAAGTGTTTTCATCACTGGACCCAATCATATCAGCCACCAAATCAGAGGCTCATTTAACTACACATCCAGTAATGTGATCTATGCCAGTAATGCCCCACTGCAATGTATGCTGGCCAAACTGGACAGTCTCTATGGGGAAGAATTAATAGACACAAATCAGATATCCAAAAAGGCAACACAAAAATGTGTTGGAGAACACTTTAATCTTCCTGGACTCTCTTTAATGGATCTCCAGGTCGCTGTTTTGTTTCAGACCAATTCCACAAGCCAAATACACAGAAAAGGATTGGACCTTAACCTCATTCATAAGTTTAATTTTTATGCTAATGGCTTGAAGTGGGATATTGGATGGCTGAACATTATCAACCAACCAACCAATTAAGGTGCTTGATACTTGTATAGCATCTGGTGTTGATCATCTTTCTTTCCAGGTGCAAACTAATGGTTCTTATCAGCCTCCTGTAATTTTTAGTCTGTGAGATGCTGCTAGATTAATTGTTTTTCTTGTTACAGACAAACTTGGCTACCCCTTTGAACACCTGGCTCATGGGCTGCATTTGCCCCACTGCTTTGTTTCCTCTAGTCCATGTTGCAGGCCAGAAGCCTTGAGCCTTGACCCCTCTGCATGGCTCGAGCCTCAAGTGCTGTTTCTCCAGCATGACCCTATGGCCCCTAGGCAGAATGACATTCAGGCAAGTTCAATATGCTGCTACCACTCCCAGCACCGTCCCTGCAGCACCCATTGGGTGGAAATAGGTCCTGTGAGTGTCACGTTTAACCAGTCAACCGATTAAATGTCAGGGCAGCATGCCCCTGCCTCAGACAAAACTGCTTTAGCCATCTGCATGGAGCAGCCCTGGTCTGTGGCACGCCGCTTGAGCGAGGCCCATCATGGACAGGGGCTGCGGTGGGCCCTGCAGAGCTGGAGCAGCTCCTTGCTTGTGTGTCCCCTCTACTAACCCGCCACAGTTAGGAAAGCCCTTTTCAGCAAAGTCAGCCACTAAGCATACTTGCCACACAGCCTTGCAGCAATACTGCTCCAACAGTAGACTTTACTCCAAACTGGCTCGCAACTGAGCAGTAGCCATTTGGAGTGGCCATCTTTCCCCAAAGCTTCTCTACTGAGAGAGCAGCTCTCATTCGGGTGTCCTTGTTCAGGGGCCAGTTCATTACAAAGGTCCAGGAAGGTTGCTTTATGCATCCTAAAGTTCTGGAGCTGCTGCTCTTCACCCCATACTTGCATGACAACCCTCAGAGTTGGTTTCCCTAACCCAAAAGCAATGAACCACTGAGTATATTGGATCTGCTATAGCTCAGTGATAGATCAATTCATCATCCTCTGAATCTGAGGAGTAATTGTCATTCGCTAGCAGGTTCATAATTAGGTATGCTGCAACACCATAAGGGCCAGAAGGCTGGAATCCATGTTTTCTTGCTGCAGTTACTCAAGTTGGTGCAAAAACCATGTCTGGGAAGAAAAGAGATGGCTGACAGGATGTTTTTCACATTCCCAACATGCCCAGCACTACGTTGCCCTTTCCTCGGGTTGAGTGAGTGAAGGTGATGCCAAGGCACTGAGATGCATACCCACAATACTTTAGTCTTCCTGTTGATGAGGGAGCTGCAGACCTGGCCTGAGTTGTCAACAATGGGTACCACAGAAAATCTGGTTTGGTGAGTTTTCAGTTTTGGTGACTTTTGCCTGTTGATAGTAGGGATGTTAGCTGTAGTTCCCACTAAGGTGTGCGCCTGCATGTCCACACACAAAGAATTCTTCCTCCACCCACCTCCTTTGGAGAGCTCCTCAGTAGAACTTATGTGGCAGGCAGCTGCTCCGGCGAGCAGGGCTTGCTGAGATGGTGTGGTGAGGGAACTGCCAGGACCTACCATAACTGTGTTGGGGGAGGAGAGGGGAGGCCTGCTACAGTGGCTGGGGCTGCCACATAGCAGGTGGGCGGGGTTCTGTCCTGGCAGCTGGGGCTGGGAATGGAACATGCCACATGGTGGGGGGAGGCGGGAACAGGGTCTGCTCTGGCAGCCATGACCAGGACATGCCACATGGCCAGGGGAGAGCAGGGTCTGCTTGGAAGGCTGGGAATGGAATCTACCGCATGGTGGGGCCAAGGGGTTTATGCTTTGGTGGCCAGAAATGTGTGTTAATAAATTAGGTGCTACGGTGGCACACATCCAGACCAGCACACATCAACTCAATATTGGTGCATAAGCCAAAACTCATTCTGCTCATGGTTGGAAAATCTTAGAGGGAACACTAATGTATTTGTGTATATGTATAACCACTGCATGTTTTAGCTTCCCACAGGCACTAGCTTCTCCCTCCTCCGCTTACTACCTCTGACAGAGGCAGCAAGGGAAGGGTGGGGGGCACGTGTAGTTGTTTGATAACCCTGGACTTTATTGGCTAATCCTGTTAATTGTGTAAAGGACTACATGCTAATATCCCTACTTGACAACACTTTCATTGCTAAAACTTGCAACTGCGGATATAGCCTCAGAATCTTCTTCGTTGAAAAGTTGAAAAGTAGCTCTGGTGCAATGCATGATGTCATAAGCACATTGAACACTGCATAGTGGAGAAGTCTGGAGTCCCTGATTTCTCAAGGCAGATGCTGGAGTGCACAGTAAGGACTGCCAGTTTAAAAAAGCACAAAATAAGCTGGAAGCCTGGGAAGGGCTGTGAAGCAAAGACCTGGCTGAAGGGATGTTTTTCACATTCCCAAAAGGCATTGCTCTACATTGCACATTCCATAGCGCTTAGCATTTGAATCTGACTCCAGGCACTGTTGGATGTATACTCACAGGCTGTGTCTAGACTGGCCAGTTTTTACAGAAAAACTTGTCAGCTGTCTACACTGTCTACTTGAATTTCCAAAAAAGCACTGATGATCTCATGTAAGATTGTCAGTGCTTCTTGCGGAAATACTATGCTGCTCCCGTTCGGGCAAAAGTCCTTTTGTGCAAAAGGGCCAGTGTAGACAGCTCAGATTTGTTTTCAGCAAAAAAGCCCTGATCGTAAAAATGGCGATCGGGGCTTTTTTGCAGAAAAGCGCATCTAGCTTGGCACAGACGCTTTTCTGCAAAAAGTGCTTTTGCGGAAAAGCGTTCGTGCCAATCTAGACGCTCTGTTCCGAAAATGCTTGTAACGAAAAACTTTTCCATTAAAAGCATTTCCGGAAAATCATGGCAGTCTAGACATAGCCACCTTGCTTTGCTCTGTCAATGAGGATCTAACAATGTGGTCATGAGATATCGACAAAGTATGGCAGTGTAAATGTGATTTGATGACTTTTGCAAGTTGACATTACTTTTGTTGCCAAAACTTCCTGGTGTAGACATAAGATTAGTTATATAAATATGGTAATGTTTAGTGTAGAATCGTAAGCAGTGTTGTAGCTATATTGGCTATAGGATATTAGAGCGTAAAAATAGGTAAGGTAATATCTGTTATTGGAACCAACTTCTCTTCGTTATCTCCTTCCCTAAAAGAGCTAAAAAATCTTGCCTCACCCAGAAGTTGGTCTGCTCACCCCGGTTTTAATGTGCAATTGATAGCACACTTTACACCTTATTTCATAACATTAACAGATCTGTATTTTGATCAATGTACAACATAAGTGATGTTTATTAACTGGGAGGGGAGGGGCAGAGTGCAGCAGCAACCATCAATACATAAACTGTAGCTGTCAAGGCCAGTTATTTACATTCGATATGTCTATACAGTAGTGTTATTTTGGAATAACTGATGCTATTCTGAAATAACAAAATGCACCCCTACAGAGCAAACTATTATTTTGAAATAATGTTGAGATGGAGGACTTCTTATGCTGACTCTTGTAACCCTCATTTCAGGAGGAGCAAGGGAAGTGGAAGGAAGTGTACAGGCATCAAAAGCCAAATTAAGCTATTCCGACTTCAGCTGTGCAATTGACTGTGCTGAAGTCGCCTACCTTAATTGGATTTTTGCCCTGCTGTGTAGACATGCCCATCCCTAGTTGTCAATTTCACAGCTCCCTGCCAACCGGAGCCAGACAGGAGTTGGGTTTTCTTGCCGACCCAGTCTCAGCTAGGACGCTGTCTGGACGGTCCCCCTGCCCAGGCCGAGAAGCTCGGGGTCTGCCCTCTGGCGAGAAGCCTGAGGGAGGGGGTTCGGCGGCGCTGGACAGGAGCGCAGGGCCGATCAGCCTCAGGCTGCGAGCAGCCCTGCCGGTAGCCGAGGCTGCCCGCCCGGGAAACACCCCGCCCCGCTAGCGCGTCCCTTACGGAGCGGACTCGGGCCGGTTCTCCCAAGACGCAACGGGAACGCCCCGCCACTGGGGCCGAGGGGACTCTGCCCGGCTGCTCAGGCGAACTCGCCTGCAACCGCCGCTCTTGAGCTGCTGTTTAAATAACGCGCCGGGCTGCGATTGGTGCAGGAATTAGGGGTGGGCGCTGGATGGCTGGGGAGCGCCGCTGATTGGCGGGCGAGCGGCCCGACGATTGGCTGGCCGGAGTGGCGCTAGGGATTGGCGGGGCGCTGGGTTTGAACTGGGGCGGGGCGGCCGGGCCGCTCAGTCCCGTGCTGTCTGTCTGGGCTCGCGGCGGGGGGACGGAGCCGATGGCCGCGGGGCTGCTGCACGGGGGGCCCGCCGCGGCCTGGGAGCTGAGCCCGGCGCCGGGCTCTGGACGGCGCAGGCGGCGCTGGGCTGAGCGGGACGAGGAGGACCCCGCGGTGCTGACTCTCACCCACTTCTCCCGCCCGCCCTTCGTCAGCTTCGGCAGCCTCCGGCCCGGCGCCTCCCGCACCCGCCTCCTGGCCGTGGACAACCCCAACCCCGAGGAGGCCGATGTGGCCGTCGAACGCTTCCCGGCTCCCTCCACGGGCTTCAGCTTGGAGCGCCGGCGCTTCCTCGTCCAGGTAGGGGCGGGGCGAGCCCGTGCGGCTCCCGGCTCCGCTCTCCGCGCTGAATGCCCCGATCACCGACCCCCAGCCCCGCGCCCGGTGCCGTGTGGGGGCAGCCAGACCTCGCTGGGGGCACCCCCGCGTGACGTGCTGCCGCTGCCTGTAACGCGGTGGCCACTGGCCAGTCGGGATCTACCGTAGATCGTGGGGCCCCTGACGGGATCCTGACTGGCTTGGGGTGGAAGCTAACAAGTGCTGGCACTTCAGTCCCTTCCCCACCATGCTGCTCCTGCCCTCTGCCTCGGCGCTGCCCCCCAGGAGCCTCCTGCTGCTGTGTGTGGGAGGGAGACGAAGGGGGGCGCTGGTGTCAAGGTGTCCTTCCTCCTCCCACTGGAGTACCCTGTCTCTGCATCTCCACACACACAGCAGAGGATGGAGGGAGCTTGACAAGGCAAATCTCTGTCCTTTTCATACCAGGTGTGTGTTTGTGTCTGTCATTCTCACAAACACACACGGTCCTTCGCTCTCATCTCCCCACCCAACAGTACTTGGTGGTTGTTACTACTTTTACTGCTTACAAAGTATGTTGTTTTTGGTTTTCAATGGTCTGTGCATTTCATAGCTTTCATTTCTCTCTTATGCTTAAATGTAATTCTTTGAGTAGTGAGTTCTAAAATGCCTAATTACTTGTGGCTGGAGTCATTATCCTCCTGGTAACTGCTGCTCCTGGAAGTGGCTGGCATGTCGCTGTATCCCCTGAGAAAGGCAGAGCAGGGGAACCCTGGCCAGTAGATCCTGTGGGCTCAGTTCCTTTAGATGAGGGGCAGCACATGGCACCATGGAACCATTGCTGTACATGCCAGCTGCTTTCAGGAGTGGTGCAGGGCCAGAGCAGGAATAAGCCTGCCTTAACTCCACTGCTTCACCACCTGGAAGCTGTCTCAGTTAAACAGTGCCCAGCCAGAGCCCGCTTCCTGAACCCCTGTCCAGCCCTGAACCTATTCCTGAGGGTAGCTCATATAATATTTAGGGAGAATCTTCCTGGAATTCAGGCATTAGCTCAACAAATTTATTCCAATGCCCTGTACCATCCTAAAGCTGAGCTAATGGAATATGAGGACACAAGTCAATTGACAAATAATGAAGATGATTGGTCTATCTTCTCCAAATACAAAACTTGGATACTTGAGGTAAATGAGAATCAAATTACATAGAAAATCTAAATATGGCTTGTTTTAACTCTTGCTTATGTTCTGTTCATTATTTAGGATGCTTAACAATATTAGGGTATGTCTACACTGGAAAGTTTTGGAGATTAAAGTACAGGTTGGACCTCCCTCGTCTGGCAGTCTTGGGGCATGACCCATCCTGAATGAAGAAATTTGCTGGATCAGGGAAGGTCCCCTGCCACCAGCCTCCCAGGACACTGCGTCTCCTTGTGCTGGCTCCGCTCTAGGCCCACTGACACTGGCTGGCTGGTATTCTCCAGGGATGGGGACCCCCCCCCCCCCAGCTACTACTGCCCTACTTTTCCCCTTCCCCGCCACGGCTAACATGCTTCTGGCATGCCTGGCCAGAGCTTCACAGGAACTGGGCTCTTGGCACTGGGGCTCTCTGGTCCAGGAACATCTGTAGTCCAGGAGGACCATAGGATATTATTGGACCAGAAAGTCCCGGATTTAGGGGGTTCAACCAGTATTGTTGACATGCAAAAGTTGCCAAAAAGAAAGTTGCCAAATCATTTTTCTACTACCATTTTCTGCCAACATATGGCCACACTGTTCTTTCTGTCAATGGTGGAGTTAACAATGCAATGTGCACATGCATTGCACAGTGCCTGGCATCACCTTCAGTCGCTAAGCACTGTGGGAGTGCACAACATAGTGCAAGGCATTTTAGGAATGTTGAAAAATATCTCATCGGCCACCTCTTTGCTTCACAGCCCTCCTGAGGGTTATGGCTTACTTCCATGCCACTTAAAACTGACAGTCCTGACTGCACTCCAGCATCTGCTGTGAGAAATCTTGGATCACAGACTTCTCTTCAATGTGGTGTTCAATGGGATTAGTGCATCCTGCAGTCTACCAGAGCTACTTTTGAACTTACTCTGATGAAGAAGACTCTGATATGGATAGCAGTATGAGTGACACTGATAGCAGTGACTTGGCATTGCATTTGGAAGGGATACTCCTCGATGGTGTCTGGACAGCAATAAGGAGCAGTTAAGCCGATGCCTCATGGTTGTTGAATGTTCCTTTGGCAGATTGAAAGGGAGATGGAGGCATCTTTAGGGCAGGCTGGACCTTATGGAGGATCATATAATAGCTGCATGCTGTTGCTTACATCATTTGTGTGTGAGTGAGGGTGAAGTGTTTGCCCATGGGTGGAGCACTGAGGCACCATGCCTTGGTGCATAGTTTGAACAGACTGACTCTTGGGCTGCCATCAACACCAGGGAAGCTCTGAGGAACCAATTCAACAGTAAGGGGGGTTGACACTTCTGTGTGTTGGGGTTGCTTCCCTGCCTTGACCCACTACTTACCTTATTTTCATGGGAATATCTTGCTCTGGATATGTTACAGGCATCCACAGGGACCAGAGCAATTCAAATGGGTTGTCACACAAACTCATTGACCCCTTCATCAGCTTTGTATTTATTGATCCCTTTCAATCATGGTCTCACACATTTGAATGATTGCTGGTAAGTGAGACAAGAGCTATTGGAAAACCTATCAATTGTGTTAACGGCCAGCTTTTAAAGTCACAGCTGCTATGGCAGAGAGAGGTGAAAAATCATTACTAGACAGTGAAAGGGAGTGTGTGGGCATAGTGGGAGTGTTGCTGGGTAAAGAATTCTGGATGTGCTACCAGAGAGGCCTTTGGTTCTGTTTGCTCTGCATCTTAGGCACTTCAGCTTCTTGGTTTGCTTCTTCTGTGAGCTTTAGCATGTAACCAGTTGCTTCTGTTCTGGCTTTCATCTCCCTGGCCTGCCTTTCTTTTCCTTTTTGTTTTCTCTTCCCCAGTGTACTGATCATGTTGCTGACACTTGCCTTTCTCTCCGAGATTCCCCACTACTCTGGCCTGCTAGGTAAGGGCCTCTGGTCTTCCCCTGACAAAGCACAGTGTTGAGATTACCACCACCCTGAACAGCAATGCAGACACTGAACCACTTCAACCCTGGGAGAATGGAGTTGTAGGGCACAGCATCTGGGAAATCAATCCCCAAAAGGGATCAACCCCCCAAATCAATCTTTGTTAAAAAGCTTTAAACAGGGAATACTCATTTGGGTGAGTCCCCCTTATCAATGAAAGGAACATTCACACTGGTTGCTCTGGCAGAGGTAACAATTATTTATACCAGGTTCCATTGTAAAATAAGTGTTTTTATTAAGCACAAACAGTAGGATTTCAATGGTTGCAAGTGAAAACAGATCCAAGTAAATTACAAAATTAAAATGAAAACACATAGCTAGTTCAAATTCACCAAAAAACTTGCTGCAAGCAGATCCTTACCCTAAAAGGCATTCTTATTTCAGGCAAGCCTTCAAGTCAGAGATAATCTTTTACTCTGACTTGGGTCTCCAGATTTCTTTGTTCCTATGCCAGACGAACCAAAGACCTGATAACTTCTTGCTTAAATAGTCTTTCTTCTGGGGTGGGAGCCCTTTGTTCTCCATTTCCACTTCCATGGAAAATTACCTATTCAAATGGAATCCCAGTGTCAGGTGGTATGGTTACATGTCTTCCTGGGTCCAACAACAGCTTGGAATTAGAGGACAAATAAGACTGTTGACAAATCATCAAATTGATTGCCCAGTCCTTAAGGGTTCCAGATCACCGTTGATGGGCCTCATTAGCACATGTAGAACTATAAACCAGGGGTGGGGAAACTTTTTTGGGTTGGGCCACTGACCCACAGAAAATCGGTGGGGGGGTGGGGAGGAGCACACAAGTGAGACGCACCAAAAACCAACATTGCCCTTGCACACCAGAGCCTAGATCAGTGGTCCCCAACGTGGTGCCAGCAGGCACCAAGGCACCCACCAGGCCATTTCAGTGTGCCCGCCAAGTGATCAGGGCTGGCCCTGCCCCCGGGTGCGCGGAGCATGGGCTGCCCCGCCGCTGGGTGCGCAGCGCATGGGTGGCCCTGCCTCATGGTCCACGGCAGAGGAGCGGTGCCAGCCCCGGGCGTGCGGCGCATGGGATGTTCCAGACTAGGGCGCCGTGGCGTATGGGTGCGCAGCGCAGGAGTGGTGCCGGCCCCAGGTGCATAGTGCATGGGTGGCCCTGACCCTGTGCGTGTGTGCATCCCTGCCCCCGTGCGCCCAGCGCATGAGCGGCCAGGCGCCCGGCAACCCCAAAAGGTTGGGGACCACTGGCTTAGATAGATTCAGGCTAGTATATTTTGTGTGTTCCAGCCCCACAGGAGGTTAGCAGTGGGAAGGGGGAGGGCTGGAATACTAACGTGGGCTCCCCAATGCTGAAGGAGAGCCCCACGTCTTGGGGACCAGATTCAGGCACGCTGGGGGCTGCATCCGGCCCTTGGGCCTTAGGTATCCCACCACTGCTATCAACAGTCAGCTACTTTATATTTCTAACTTTATGTACAAGAATGATAAGTGCACCATATTAATAACAGATCCAGTAGAGTGTAACATTCAAATTGATAGGTTTCATGAGGTATTTTGTCCAAAGGATATCCAAGTTTTGCATACTTATATTCATAAGACAATTTCATAAAGCATGGGAGTGGGAGGAGAACCATCACAGACAGAGCCTGTGGCGTGTGGGGGGGATGTTTACCGCCTTAAGGTCTGGTCTGGAAAAGTAACCATTAACAACAGAGTGACTGTACTGTTCCTGATAAAGATTGAAACATTGAACCAACATACACTTCTCTGAACAAAACTGGCCACTTTTCCTGTTACCCAGGATGCATGCAGATCTCTCCAAACATTCTGGTCCTGGTGAATTTAAAAAGGGAAGAGTGGGGAAGGACAGTTGGACACGGGGGCACAAGAAAGCACAGTCTGCGTTTGTGCAGGAGGTGTACATGTACACCATCTGTAATAATCCTACACTTGTCCAGAGGTTACCATTAATTCAGCTGATCTCTCCCTACTGAAGGTTAACAGGCAACCCAGGCCTTTGACCCTGGATGAGAAAGGGGAGGTGGAAGGTGGGCAGCCCAATTCTGTGCAGCCTTGGTTCTGGCAGCACAGATTGAAGAATGGTTTGGGAGAGTGTGTTGTACCACGGGGAAATGACAGGGAATTGTAATCAGAGAAAATTAATAAGTATTTCAGGAAAAGCTACAGCACCATGTCCCTGCAAGAGTCTATTGATATTTCTGTGTAAATCAATGCTCTATTTGGACATGATGCTGCTCAGAGCAGGGCTTAAGCCAGCGCGCGCACACAGTCACCCCGTGCTTCATCCCTCCCTGCTCCAATAGAGCAACTTGCCTTGCATCTCTTCCCTTGCTTCATGTTCCACACACAGCCACTTCTGTGACTCAGCCTGAGCCATGGGAACTGAGAACAGTTCCTGGCTGCCACCTGTACTGCATGACCCCTCTGTGAACCCCTTCTCCTTGTCTGCTTTCACCTCTTCATCGAGAACTTCTGCCTTCAGGTTAAGTCCTGTTTCTGTTGATTCTGGGAAATATCCACCGGGTCCTTGCTAAGGATGTGAAATTGTTATGCCCGTACAAAGCACACGAGATCTTTTATAGGGGAGAAGGCAGCACACCACGTTTGAGAATACAACAGTTAGCATATGCTTTTCACTCACCCACACACACCATGCACACAGTCCTGCCAGTCGATGTTATAGTTACCAGTCCAGAGTCTGGATCAATCTAGTGGCCAGCCAGATTGATTGCAGAGGGGAGCCGGGCTTTGTCGGTCGCGATCTGATGCTCGTGAAGTTGGTGGCAAGACCAACCCAAAGTCCCATGACAAAGCATCCTGTTCTTATAGTTCTTTTTCTCTGTTGAAGTCTATGGATTTTTCTGTAGTTTGTGACTGGTTACTCCTTAACTGGTGTTATCTTTTGATGTTGACATTCCAAAACACCTCTGAGAGGGTCATCCTGTCCTGGAATGAGTTAATCAATTGTCTTTAGGGGTGCCAGCCTCCACCTTAGGGTCATCAGTCTGCCCTTCCTTAATCATGGATGTGTGTTGATGGTTCTCGGCATTAATAAGTCTCATTAAATTTCTTCACTTCTTCCTCTCTTGACCATCTGGTTTTAATAATGGCCTTCACACCTTATCTTTTCTGATACATACATTTTTTTTATTCACACAGTCTTTTACAGAGACCTTCAAAGGTATACAATCAGCAGTGTTTTATATTGAGCAAAAAAACCCAAACATTGTAAATTAAACCTTACTGAATCTTGTAATCAAAACAGTTTACGTTATGGCCCTGGCTTTCAACATTCCTCTAATCTCGCTACCATAGACACAATTCAAGATCCTGTCTCTTACTTACTAAACCTTAAAACAAAGAAATGTATATTTAACTAAGGGGCCTAATGGTCTGTCCCTGCTTTACCATTAGTACAGATGCTGGCAGTCTGTAAAATGCGTTTCTACCAATGCCCCAGAGGGTCACAAAAAAGGGTGGCTGGAAGGATGAAATTAAGTCATACATTACTACATTATTAAACCTGAAATGCAAATATAAAGTCCCACTCCTACAATTGCATTTAATCAGCTAAATGTTGTATTTAACTGGTTAACTGCTTAAATGGGTTGGCAGGAGGCCGCTTCAGTCCAGCTGAGCTGGAGCAGCCCCACTGTGGCCAGGCTTCTTCACCTGGGCTGGATCACCCCTGCCTGTGGTATATCAGACTTGGAGCAGCCCCAGCTCACAGCAAGCTGTCTGGGCTAGAATGCCCCCCTACCTGCACTGGGCTCCGCAGGGTTGGACCAGCCTCCTGTCTGTGGTGGGCAGTATGCTGATCCAGTTTCTGCTGGTGAACTGTCACCGGTAAGCATGACCCTCGTCTTTGCCGGTGGATGTGGGATCTCCTCCAAGAATTGTATCCAGCTCTTGATAAAATGGCCTGTCGGGTGGAGCACCAAGTGGCCGATTGGCATCCTTCACCTTATGGTACTTGCGGAGTTCCTTTATCTTTTCTCTGCATTGCTGGGTGTCTCACTCATAACCTTTCAGGGCTTGAGGAAATGTGGCCATGTATGTCCTAGTTCCTATGGGTCACTTGCAGTTGTATTGCATCAATTCTTCACCCGTCGCACAGATAAGATCCAAAAGCTCTGCAGTGTTCCAAGCATGGGAGAGTCTTGAGCAATAACGACCCTTGTTTTCCTGATATGTTATGAAGAGCACTCCACAGGAAATGGATTTTTTTAAAGTTCTTAGGGCTTACAGGAGGGAGGGGTGCATTTCGGTCTACCTGTTGACCTAACCGCAGAGCAGCAGAGTTCAAAGTGCTGGCCAGAGTGGCTAATTGGGCATTGTGGTAAACATCCTGGAGGTCAATAAACTTGAGAAAAGCCTACCATAGTAAACACTGCATGATTGCAAGGACAGTAAGGGGAGGGGGAGGACAGAAGTCCCTCATGGAGGAGGAAGCTTTTTGTCCCAAAAACCGGGTTCTTTTTTGCAACAATTGTCCTGTTGTAATGTGAAAACTCACAGGGTTTCGTTGCCAAAAGGGATTTTTGGCGAAAAAACTTCCCAGTGTAGACAAGCACTTACTCTTGCATATCTTTAATTTTTCTTCTTGTTTACTGTGCTTATGCTCTCCTCTAGAGCTTTTCACAAATATATATAACACTACAGAACATAAATGTTAAAAAGTTCAGTACGTCAGAGTAGTATAATGAAATAGCTTTAGGTTTTTCTGTCAATGAATATTTCTTTCTTAACTCAGTTCTATCTCCTAACTTCACTATTGTATATTTTTCTACTTTCTCACCTGTCCTCTGCTATAACAACTGTAAACCCGTCAAATAAATCAACATTTTAAAGTTGGATGTGTACATTGAGTCACACAAACCCATATTCATATACTCAGTGGCTGAAAGTGGAAACGTTCACATACCCTAACAGTTCTGTTTGCTGGGTTTTTTAAAATGATTGTTTTCTATTAAGAATAATTGCATTTCCTTACAATGTTTTTGTTTTTAATGCTTCATTCTCTCATAGTCTGGAGAAAGAATCTTTATTTCTATTACATGGACTCCATTAGAAGAAGGAAAAGTTCGAGAGCTGGTAACTTTTATTGTTAATGGCATTGTGAAGCATCAGGCTGTGTTGTTGGGTGATGTTGAGCAGCCTCTGAAGAAAAAGGTAAAAAATGTATTTTTAACAAACACTAATTTCTGTCTTCTTTGTTGTTTGCTTGTAAACATCTGATACAGAGTCAGCAGCATAGGCATAGGGCAGGCGGCTCCCCAAGCATATTGGCTCTTGCTTGCCAGCTTTGCGTGACTCGATATGTGTGGGGAACCAGCTTGAAAGCTGACTTTCTGCATGTATCAGGGCCTACCTGCTCCCCTTCTTCTCTGCTGCCTCTTTATAAGAGAAGCAGCATGGTAGCGGTGGGGAAGGCGGCTCTGCGGAATCCGTTGCTTGTGGGGATCTGGCTTTTAAGCTGACTCCCTTCAGCACCAGTTCCTGTCTGTTCCCCAACTGCTGCATCTGTGGAGGGCAGTGGGGAGGGGGAACAGGCGGCTCTGCAGGAACCAGCACACGTGGGGAGTCGGCTTAAAAGCCAGTTCCCCACGGGCGCTGTCTTCCACCTCCTGATCATTTTGATTAACCGATAAGACTAGGCTTTATGGCTAATTGTTTAAAAGACTGAACACTAAAAATGCAATCCCCCCCTCCCCAATTAAAAACTCTCAATAAATTGGTGGGTGATGCACAAAAATTGTGTTAATCAAGATAGATGTATATTAGGGCGGTGAAAGGTTAACTGGGTAACTGGTAAGCATCACCTTAAACGGACGATGTCGATCAGTTAACCAGTAAACTGTGGGGACTGGAACAGCTCTGTGCCTGCTATAGGCAGGGGGTTGCTCCAGACTTTTATGGGGGCCTGCCACGGTCAGCGGCTGCTCTCATCTGGAGCAGTTCCTGTCTGCGGTGTGTCCAGGCACCCTACGATGCTGGATCCTGATGCAGTCAGGCCAGATAATAGTTATTCAGTTAAACAGGATTTTACATCCCTAATGTATATTGTGTATATAAAAAATAAATAAAAGACTATATTGTCTGGAAGCACTCTTATCTGTTTTCATATGTTTGTTTTTGTGGTTTTTCAGAAGAGTCTTTGGAATGTTATTAAAAAGAAAAACACTTCAGGAGGATCACTTTCTACTAGAGCTCAGAAAAAGCATTCAAATGTTAAAAATGTTAACAAAACCTTTAGTGTCAAAACAACAGATACCGCCAGAAGCCCACTCCAGTGTTGTGAAAATCTGGATATAATAGGAGATAGTGTGTCCCCAAAAAACAACTTGCTTATCATTTCAGAAAACAAACTGCCTATATCACCTATCAGTCCTGTATTGCAAGAACATCACAGTGCTATTTGCACACCACTTTCAATGAGAAGATCTACTACATACTCCGTTCTTGGAACAATGGTAAATGATGAATTATTGCAAGAAATACACTCCTGTAACACTCCTCATAATCCTAATGAGGAAATAAAATCCTCAAATATACAGAGGTCTCCTGGATTAGTACAAGCACACGGATCAAATACACGTTCACCTGTTTATGGTTCGGAATGGGCAGCTGAATTGCATTCTTCTTTAAGTCAAAGAAGAATTTTAAGTCCAGATTCTTTTATAAATGACAGTTATCAACTTAATATAGAAGTTGTAGCAGAGCAGGTTGCTCCAATATTGTCACCTGATCAATTTGTAAAAGACAACTTATCACCTACAGAATCAGTGTCTCAAGTCCATATATCTACTGCACCATCATCATTATCCTCCAGTGTGGAGGCTTGTGTAACAAAGAACTTGACATCCTCAAAATGGAAAGAAAATAAAAAAATACAGTTCATAAATGTATCTGTAGAAGGTGAGATTCCAAATGATGTCCTTGATGAGACACAAATAGTGAAATCTCAGTTACGTCATTGTACTGAACTTGAACAAAATGATCTTAGTTTTCCCTGCTCTGATAAGGATCTTCAGATTTGCAGTCGCTTCCAAAGAGAACAACCAAAAAAATGTCCTGTAGTTTCTGCTACTATCATCAAAAGTAAGGCTGCTCCTGCTGCTGAAAGAAAAGGAAGGGATGCAACCAAGCCAAAATCTAGAAAATGTCTTGATAATGCGATAAGTCAAAGTCTAAGTGTTGTTCCTAGACAATCAAAAGTGGAAATACTTCACAGCCTTCCAGTTATAGATCCCATCTCAGGTGAAACCAAATGTCACAAAGATAAAATACATACATCTTCCATTGGATCTGCTTCATACAATCGCAAGAGGAAGAGTGAGGTATACTTAGAAGATATTAAGGCTACAGTGACACAGTATGTAGAAGAAACAGAAACCAAGAGAATCCTTACATCTTGTGTTGACAATAAAATAAAAACTACTGCAAGACCACCAGTCTCTACGTACCTAAGCAGAGAGAAATTAAACCACAGAAAGAAAGCTGGTGAGCATTTTTATTTGTGTTCTTCAGCAAAAGAAAAATAACTTGTTTTCATATTTAGCCAAAAATGTTCTAAAAGGATTCCTAGAACTCTCAGCATTTCAGTACCACTTGCTGCAGCAGGTATGAAGATACAGAAGCACCTTCTCAAGCTGTCCGGTAGCAGTAAAGCATGGCTATAGAATACACTACCTGCATTCATTTAGTAGAAGCTTCTTAACTGGTATCTGGTAAATAGTCTTGTAATGTGCTGGAAAATGTGCCTTATTTAGTAATGTTGCTGGGGAATTGTTTCCTCTAAACTGTGCGGCTGGCTAATAAGCCCCATGCAGGGATGCCTCACATGAAGGTACTACAGACGGGGAGCGGGATCGCTTCCTTGGCTGCAGTAGCTCCCTGGTAGGTTTGGAGGAGCACACCTCCTCCCCAGCTGCTACAGCTAGGGTGAGAGCATCTCTTCAAAGTTCTGCTCCCCCCCCCCCGCTATCACCAGCCACGTGGATCTGCCGTAGCCAAGAGAAAGGTGCCCCATACCAAGTCTCACCTGAGCTGCTATAGCCATCATAATGGTTCCTCATCTGGCCGGGAGTTGCTGTGGTGAAAGAAGTGTGAGGGGAGCCCTGTCTCTGGGACGGGGGGAAGGAAGTTGGCTCCTGTACACAAAACCCCTCATCCCAATCCCAGATCCAACATGCTAGCTCTGTGCCCTCTCCCATACTCCAAACCTTCCAGCCCCACCCTGCAGCCAGCAGCCTAAGCCAGAGCCCTCATCCCCTCCCCCCACCCTAAGCCCACTTTGAAACCCTCAGTCTCACCCCACCACAGTTTGTCCATGTGCAGAATGAATTTTGTTGTGTGCATCAATATGGAGGTGATGTGTGTCACATCTCTGTGTTGGTACATATAAAGTTTTATGTTCATGTGCAAAACGATCATTAGAGGAAACACTGCTGGGTATGTACTCGATTTGTCTCCTGTGCTTTAGTGGAGCAAAGCCCTGGTTCTGAGCAGTTCATTTTAACAGGCAAGAAATTTGAGTCGAGATGGTGGATGAAGGGTATTTTAAAATGAGGAGAGTGAAAAGCAAGATAAGCTTTGGTGGGGCCGTGGAAAAACTAGCATAAAACGTGACATGCTGTCAATCCATAGAATACTAGAAATGGAAGAGACCTTGAGGGATTATCAAGTCCAGTCCCCTACACTCAGGGCAGAGTCAAGCACCATCTAAATCATCCTTGAGAGATGTTTATCTAACCTCTTCTTAAATGTCTCCAATGATGGAGATTCTACAACCCCTCTAGCCAACTTATTCCTGTGCTTAGTCACCCCTACAGGAAGTTTTTCATTATGTCCAATCTAAATCTCTCTTGTTGCAATGTAAGCCCATTGCTTCTTGTCCTATCATCAGACAAGAGAATCAGTTTTCTCCCTTGTAACACCCTTTTAGGTACCTGAGAGCTATCATGTCCCCTCTCAATCTTCTCTTTTCCAAACTAAAACAATTATTTCAGTTTTCCTTCTTAACTCATGATTAAAGGTCTAGGAAACATATTCTTGTTGCTCTTCTCAGGACCTTCTCCAATTTCTCCACATCTTTCCTGAAATGTGCCCTCCTCCCCACCAACAGAATACAATGTTCCAGTTGAGGCCTAATTGGTGCAGAGTAGAATAGAAGAATTATTTCTCATCTCTTGTTCACAACACTCTTGTTAATCCACCCTGGAATGTATGTATGTTTGTTTTGCAACAGTGTCACACTGACGACTCATTTTTAGCTTGTAACCCACTGTGACTCCTGGATTCTTTTTTGCTGTACTCCTTTCTAAATAGTCACTTCCCATTTCGTATGTGTGAAACTGATTGTTCCTTCCTAAGTGTAGTACTTCGCATCTGCCTGTGTTGAATTTCATCCTGTTTTTTCTCAGACTATTTCTCTAGTTTGTCCAGATCATTTTGAATTACCTCCCTATCCTCCAAAGCACTTGCAACCCTTGCAGCTTGATATCATCCACAAACTTTAGCATACTATCTATGCCATCATCTAAATCTTTGATGAAGATATTGAACAGAAACAGTCCCAAAAGTGATCCTTATAGAACCCCACTTGTGCCCTTTGAACATGACTGTGAATAATTGATAACTGCTCTCTGAGAATGGTTACTCAACCTATAGTAGCTCAATCTAGAAGATTGTATTTCCCTACACCATGTCTTTGCTCTGTGGAAGATCAACACTGCCACTAACAAACTTCCGGAGTTCAATTCAATAGAACTCAGAGGGCGCTCCCACTGGAGGCCAGTTCTCCTGCTCTTGTGAGAAGTAAGGAAAGTTGATGGGAACACTTGCTCATGTTGTCTTCCTGCGGGATGGCACTAAACTTGAATTAAGATAAACTGACTCCAGCTATGTGTTTTACGTAGCTGGAGTTGTATACCTTAGGCCTAGCTTCTGAGTGTAGTATAGATCTGGCCCTAGTTTATAAGAGGGTTGTGTGAGACTAGATCAAGTACTTAACTAAAGTCTAGTTATACCATATCTACTGCTTCCCCCCTCATCCACAGGGCTTGTTATCCTATCAAAGAAAGCTAATCGTTTTACACGATTTGTTCTTTAAAAATCCATGCTAATAGTTCTTTATCACCCTATTGTTTTCTAGATGTTTGCAGATGGATTCCTTAATTACTTGCTCCGTTATCTGTCCTGATACAGAAATTAAGCTGACTGATCTGTGGCTTCCTGGGTTGTCCTTATTTCCCTTTTTATACATGGTCACTATATTTGCCCTTTTCCAATCTTCTGGAAATTCTCACATCGTCCCTTAATTTTTCAGAGATGGCTAATGACTCATATACCTCCTCTATCAGATCCTTGAGTTATTCTAGGATGCATTTCATCATGTCCTGGTGACTTGAAGATGTTTAACTTCTCTAAGTAATTTTTAGCTTGTTCTTTTCCTATTTTAACTTCTGAAAAATGCCTTTTCTCCAGCATTTGCTATTTAGGCATCAAATCATCACCAAATTTCTTGGTGAAAACTGAAACACAGAAATCATTAAGCAACTCTGCCATTTCCAGATTTCTTGTTGTTGCTTTCCCGTCTAGAATGAACAATGACTTACCTGATTTTTGATCTTACATTGGATAGAAGCAAGACTATTTGTTTTCTTGTTACCCTTTATGTCTCCAGCTAGATTGAGCTCACTTTATGCCTTTGCATTTCTATTTTTGCCACTACATACTTGTTTGTATTCTTCCTTTGTACTTTGACCTACTTTTCACTTTTTATAGGACTCTTTTTATGTTAGATCATTCATGATCTCCTGGTTAAGACAGGGTGGCCTCTTGCCATCCTTCCTATCTTTTCTATGTAGTGGAATCATGTGTTTTTGCACCATTAATAAAGCCCCTTTGAAAAATGGCCAAATGTCTTCAATTGTTTTTCCTTAGTTTTGTGTCTCATGGGATCTTACTTACCAGCTTTCTGAGTTTGCTTAAGTATGCCTTTTTAAAATCTGTCTTGATTTTTTTTTCTGTTCTCCCTTACACCATTCTTTAGAATCACTAACTCTCTCATTTCAAGATGATTTTAACCAAGGTGCCTTCTACTTTCAAATTCTCAGACCGTACCTTTCTATTTGTTAAAATCAATTCTAGAATATCCTACTCTGGGTAGATTTCTTCACCTTCTGAAATAAAACATCATCTCCAATATATTCCAATACTTGTTGGATAATATGTACCCTGCTGTTTATTTTCCCAACAGCTGTCTGGACAGTTGAAGTCCCTCATCACTACAGCTCCTGTGCTCTTGATGACTTTTAGTTTTTTCAAAAAAGCCTCATCTACGTCTTCTTCCTGGTTAGATAGTCTGTATTAGACCCCTAGCATGCCATCACCTTTTGGTTTTTTACCACTTTTAATCTTACCCAGAGCCTCTCGACAAGTCTGTCTCCTCCTATGTCTATCTCAACCTCAGTTCAAGAGTAAACATCTTTAATATATAAGGCAACACCTCCTCCCTTCCCCCTCCTTCCTACTCTTCCTGAGCAACTGTACCCTTCTATAACAGTATTTCAATTGTGTATTATCACAGAGACTTGATGGGATACAAACTGTATCATTATTGTGTTTAATTACTAGCATTTCAAATTCTTTCTGCTTGTTCCCAATACTTCTCACATGTATAGAAACAACTAAGATACTGATTTGATAATGCATTTCAAAACATTGAATAGTGTTCGAGACATTTAAGCAATGGCTCACAGATGTGAATGCATTTCTGATACGTGATATAGAATCATTAGCCTTGGTTCTGTGCTGCTGCTGGTGGACCTCTGTCTTCAGAGCTAGGTGCCTGGCTAACAGCCACTTTTTCTGGTCTGACCACCTCTGAAAGCAGCCCAGAAGTAGGGGTGGCAATACCGTGACCCCCTAAAATAGCCATGTGACCCACCTGAAACTGCCTTTTGGGTCAGGACCCCCAGTTTGAGGTCTCCACCATGAAATCTGTAGAGTATAGGGTAAAATCACACAAGACCACATATCACAGAGTAGAAACAGATATCACAGTCCATGAAGCATTTTTCATGGCCAAGAATTGGACAGGTCTCTAGTTTTATCTCTGTTATCTCTTGTCTCAAAGGATGTTCGCCCTTGCCCTCATATGGTTATACAGATATAACAGTTCAGAGGCAGCATAAAGCGGACACAGTTTGTCGCAGCCATAAATATAGTTAAATTTCAATAATGAAATGTAACTTGAAACACTTACACCCAATGTAACTTATTTGAAACCTGGCACTGTTCTGTTTGATCAATGTTTTCACCTAAATATTGAATGGTGCCTGGCTGTGGGTAAATGCCAGTGTTTTAAAATTTTGAACTTTGGAAATTAATACCGTTGTGCTGGGACCAGAATGTACAGTGAACATAAGAATGGCCGTACTGGGTCAGACCAAAGGTCCATCCAGCCCAGTGTCCTGTCTGCCAACAGTGGCCAATACCAGATGCCCCAGAGGAAGGGAACACAACAGGTAATCCTTGCGTGATCCCTCCCCTGTCACCCTCCTCTAGAGAAACAGGCTAGGGACACCATTCCTACCTGTCCTGGCTAATAGCCATTGATGGAACTTACCTCCATGAATCTATCTAGCTCTTCTTTGAACCCTGTGAAAGTCCTAGTCTTTATCCCATCCTCTGGGAGTGGTTGTCCATTAGGGTGTGTATCTTTTGAGAACAATTACAGGTCTTTTCTCAGTGTGGGGAGGAAGCATGGAATGCAGTAATATTTTTTGACAACTTATTTTATTGTTCTTTCACTCTTTTTATAGTAGCCACCAAAGCAATTCATCCACATTATTCTAGTATTCATTAGCTAGAAGATTGTATATAATAGGCTTACATCATAATTAGAGAATTAATGTTTTTCCATCAGAAATGACACTGAAATACTGTTTTTGACTTTTTCCTAAAACAATTAAAGACTTAAAGATAAAAACATACTGCTAATCAACTCTAGGCCAGCTGCTTATGGAATTTTCTATGTCCTATTATATCTCTACACAAATTGACAGGGTTGCTCAAGAATGAATTTATGGCTATAATCAGGGCTCGACAAACCGCGGAGAAATCCACTCGTCAGCCCTGCACTGCGCAAGTGCCAGACCTGCACTTCGCATGCGGCCATCACCAGTAAACGGGGTAACTGGCTGAAATCTACTCGCCACAGGCGAGTAGGTACATGGATTTGTCGAGCCCTGGCTATAATCCTTAACTGTATCTTGTTCGTGGTAGATCTAAGCTTCAGTGATAATTTAGCTTTTGTTGCTGACCTCTAATGTTTTGTTAACATTTTTAGGTTCTTTGTCTAAAACAACAAAGAAATCTGCTAAACCCATTGATGGTGTGGCACAATCTCAGCTGACCTTCGTAAAACCATTAAAAACAGGTATAGAGATTTTTGCTATCCACGAAGTGAGGAATTTTGTTGAATTGAATGTTGTAGTTGAACTGGGCAATTTTTTTGGCTAATAGTTTTTAATGAAAACTGAAGTTCTTGTTGACCCAAAACTGTTTGTGAATTAATGTAGACTGCCAGATAATTATGACTGAACCAAAATGTTTTGGGTAAAAGAAAATGAAACTCTTTGTTTCAACATTATTGAAACAGCTTTTGGGAAGATGTTGGAGCCGCACAATAGTGTGTGTGTGTGGGGGGGGAGGTGAAGGTGATGGTGGTGGTGGTGGTGGTGATGTCTCAGTGCAGTTGTGGGCCACACGCGATCCTAGAGGATAAGAAGCTAGAAAGCCATCAAATAGGTTGTTTCTGTTGCGTTTGCAGTTATGGCTGTGTTCCACATTCCCAACCAATGGACACAGTGGGCAGCAAGTCCCACAGCACCCATTGGGCAGGGAATGGTGAACCCAAGCTAATGGGAGATGTGGGAGGACATACTTACGTACACAAGATAAAGAACATGTCTAGTGGCACGCCAGAGGCTCGTCAGGGTTGCTAGTTGCTCACCACTGGCTAAGTCGTTTGGGTACTGACCTGGGATGCGGAAGACTCAGGTTTAGCTCCAAATTCTAAAGTAGGAACTTGAACCTGAGTCTCCTATATACCAGAACAGTACCCTGCTATGGGGTACTTTGAAATGAGTCTTTCTAAATCTCTCATATTGAGGCTGTTTTACTTGGTATAAAATATTAATTTGGCGCCAGGACTGGAACTTGATTCTCCCACATCCAGCTGAGGAGAGCATTCCACTAAGGAGGAGGGGAGAAGGACCAGGGCAGCTTTGGGCAGTAGTCAGGCAGGGAGACGAAGAGTGGGAGCAGGGATGTAAGTGACTAGTCAACTATCCAATAAATATAAGCTTATTGGATAGTCAAGTAGTGACCTGACTAGTCACTCTTTCTCTCCCCCGCCCCCCCCCCCCATTCTTCCCTCTGCTTCTACTGGAGGCAAAAGTGTAGGGGAAGCAGAAGCTAGTGCTGGGGAAGCTAGCTTTATAAGCTGGTTCCCTGCAGCACCATCTCTGCGGGTGGTAGGGGAGACTGAGGTGTAGTGGGGGACCAGGAGTGAGCCAGGAATCATCTGGTTCCCATCTCGCACCCAGTCCCAGACTAGAGTGACGTAATTTTAATTTGATCTTCGTCCATGTAGATAATCTTTTTTTCCCCTTTTTTCCCTTTAAGTCATTCCTCGGCATCCAATGCCTTTTGCTGCTAAAAACATGTTCTATGATGAACGCTGGAAGGAAAAGCAGCAGCGAGGCTTTACCTGGTGGCTGAATTTTATACTTACGCCTGATGATTTTACTGTAAAAACAGAGAGTTCACAAGGTAAAATAGATAACTTGAAATAGTGCATTCCTGCTAAATCATAGGAATACTTCAATGTCAATATATAAAGCTAAACTTGCTCCATGAGTCTTTTGAATTAAAGTCATAGATGGGGAGTGAAACAGTTTAAAGCTAGTATCGTTTTAAGCTTTCATTACATTACATTACATAAGGTGTTTGTGTAACTTTTCCATAAGGGTAATTTTTATAGCGAGAGATTGCTGATCTATTTTTTTTCCCCTTTCATTTTTTTGGCCATGAGATTGGAATGAAAGGAAGTTCCATTTGCATCCCTGTTTTCAGAGCTGCTTTGATAATTTTAAAGCTAATATTTATTTAGGTTTCTGTTTAGGTAGAGGTGGCACTGAATGGTATTTTGTAGTTTATGTATTTCTCTGGGTTTTTTTTCATATTCTTTAACTGTGGCAGTGTGCTGTCTTCAAAAGTCTGACTTTCTCAAGAAGAGATGTATTGTTATATTACTATGTTGCCTGTCTATTTGTGTGCATTTAAACGAAAAATAAAATTATAGCAAAAATAGTGAATGCCTGTAGAATGGATACTAATTTACATTTGTCAGATTTATAGACATTTTTATTCTCTCTTTTCAATTAGTAAATGCAGCTGCTCTTCTTTTGGGATCAGAAAATCACCATAAAGCCAGTGTTCCTAGAGCACCAACAAAAGAAGAAATGTCCCTAAAAGCTTATACTGCTCGATGCAGGTTGAATAAACTACGACGAGTGGCTTGTCGTTTGTTTACCTCTGAAACAATGGTTAAAGCAATTAAGAAACTGGAGGTTGAGATTGAAACTAGACGTTTGCTAGTTCGGAAAGATAGGCATCTCTGGAAAGATATTGGTAAATATAAAATGTTATGTTTTAGTATTTTTGATAAAATAGAATTGAGAATTAACTATAGCAAGTAAAATAGAAAAACTCTTCTACCAATTGACATTGTAACAATGGAAAATGGTTTTAAAATATTGGTTGAATTTAATTTTTCATCATTTCTCATTAATTGCAGGAGAAAGACAGAAAGTTCTCAACTGGCTTTTATCTTACAACCCTTTGTGGCTACGCATTGGTCTAGAAGTAAGTAATGCTTTGCATGAATTTTCTATTGTTGTAAAGCCTGTGCCGAGAGTGGATCTCAAGTTCAATTGTGGCTGGCAGGCAGCTCTGATTTATTTATTAGAACAAAACAATTCCACATTTTCTTTGTAATTTATAGTTGTCTTGTTACAAAACAGGAAATTTACAAGTGATTTCCTTTGCAGAATACCGTGGAACTAGGCTCATGCTCCTTTGACTTTGCTCAAGTAACTTTACCCTTCAATAGCTAATAGGAAATTGATGCCTAGCACTCTCCTGCACTGCAGGCAGCTGTGCTGGTACTGGTTAGGGAGCTTCTGATGGAAGCAGAGGACAATTTCTAGACCCTGAAGAGCCAGTAGATCACATTAAGACTAATTTTTAACTTTTCAGAAGCTTCAGGGGTTAGCCGAGTTAGTCTGTACGGGTATGTCTACACGTGCACCCTAGTTCGAACTAGGGATGCAAATGTAGGCATTCGAAATAGTCAATGAAGCAGGGATTTAAATATCCCGCATTTCATTAGCATGATCTTGCCGGCGCGTTACTCCGATCAACAGCAGTTTCGAAAGTGAAAGTGTGTGCCAGGACATGTTAGTTCCATCCAAACCCCTTGGTTTGAACTGACTTTACTCCACATTTTTTGAGGAATAACGTTAGTTCGAGCCAAGGGGTTTGGTTCGAACTAACGTTTCCAGGCGCGCACTTTCACTTCCGAAACAGCTGTTGAGTGGAGTAATGCGCCGGCGAGCTCATGCTAATGAAGCGCAGGATATTTAAATCCCCGCTTCATTGACCATTTTGAATGCCTACATTTGCATCCCTAGTTCGAACTAGGGTGCAAGTGAAGATAAACCCTACAGGACAAATTTAAAAAACATCAAATGGTCTGGTAGCACTTTAAAGACTAACAAAATATGTAGATGGTATATGAGCTTTCGTGGGCACAGCCCACTTTATCTGAAGAAGTGGGTTGTGCCCATGAAAGCTCATGATACCATGTACATATTTTGTTATCTTTAAAGTGCTACCAGATCATTTCTTGTTTTTTTTTTTTTTTTTTTTTAAGTTTTAACTTTTCAGATCGGATACATTTGGGGTACCTTCTGGATAAAACTAGGAATGAAACTTTATTCACTGTTTTGCAGATTGATCTATTTTTTAAAGAAATGGGCTCGTTACTAATTATTTTTGCTAGTGAGGAATTCTTAAATACTGTATTGCTCTTTATTTTGAATATATCCTAAAGAAATAAATGATATATTTGTGACAAATTTTTAAATTTTAGAGTTTCCTTTATTTTTTGTTTTTTCTCTTTAGACTGTTTATGGAGAACTGATTGCTTTGGAGAGTAATAGTGATATTATGGGTTTGGCAATGTTTATTCTCAGTCGCCTGCTTTGGAATCCTGATATTGCAGCTGAATATAGACATCCCACAGTACCTCATCTTTATCGAGATGGTAATTCATTTATTATTAAAAAGCCCTTTATTTTCAAATTTTAACATCACACTTGTAAATAACATCTGTATGAACTTAATATTTTTAGGTCATGAAGAAGCTTTGTCTAAATTTACACTGAAAAAATTGCTACTGTTAGTTTGTTTTCTTGATCATGCCAAACGGTCTAGAATCATTGACCATGACCCTTGCCTCTTCTGCAAGGATGCAGAATTCAAGGTAAAGTATAATAGTCATTTCTTTTTAACAATGTTGTTTGATTGAACATGTGACATTGTATGCATGTAATATAAAGTTGCTTTTTCAATGCTAAGAGTTCCATACTGTTCACACTAGGGATGTTAGAGTGTAGATGTATACATGATTAATTGATGAGACTGGGCTTATTGGTTAATCATAATGACTGAATGCTTCGCCCACATCTTGATACCTCTGTATCAGTGCTAGCAAGGGGGAAGGAGGTGGGAGCCAGCTCCCGCAGAGCCTCCTGCTTCAGTCCCCTGCTGCCTCTGATAGAGAGGTAGTAGTACGGAGGGTCAAGGGGGCAGGCAGGAGCCAGCTTTAAAGCCAGCTCCTGTCTTTCCCCTACCCCCCAAGCGTACAAATGTGTGTGCACTGAATATTTCAGCAGATGCGTTTGTGTAAACGTGTATTTTAACAACCCTAATTCATACTTTACAAATCCTAAGGGTAAATCTTACAGCTAGTGACGTCCTGGAAGATTTATTAAGTGCATATAATCTACAGGGAGATCTCAAGAACCTTGTGTTACAAAGGTGCTTTCCTTCTTTTTGTAAGACTAAATTTTGCTCTGCCACAGCACTTGTCACCTGAAGTTAAACTTTTAAAATGCAAGAGTTCATTTAAGGGTTGTCCTACAATATTTATTGCCAGGAAAGCTAGGCTGCATGTCCCATCTGTCATGGCAGATGTTTGATTTGTAAATAGTGTCATTTATGTTGAACTAAAAACTATTTTTACTCTAGTCAGTTGAAGTCTTGGTATAAAAATTGCATGCACTGTTGAATGTGTTGTTACCTGGGGAACTGAGGTAAGCAATTGTTGTGGGAGCTAAAGCTAATGGCAATGACTAAGCCCATGGCCTAAGGGCGTCCCCCCTCCCAGAAGCCAGATTCGGCCTGGTGTTACGTATCTGATCACCGTTGGATTGGGTAACCACAAATCAGGCTAGACCAATGTTTAGGGCCAAACCATATATTTTGAACAGTAGAACATACACCAACAACAACAGTGTAAACCCACCCTATCCCAGAAGAAAAGAAGATAGATAAGTCCTGGATACAACAAAGGGGAATATACTTTACAAATCAGAGGCAGATGGCGATTGATGCCTGCGACCTTCCACCCTGTGGCTAGTGTAAAGCATTAGGGGAGGACAGCAGGGAGTCCTTCGCTGACAGGGAAAGGTAGTCCAGTCGAACAGCCCTCCTGCAGGTGGATCTCTGCCTCCAGTGAGTCGGGTAGATTCCCTCTGGGATTGGTGCTTGGTAGCCCTTCGACTTCCAGTCCAATCCAGCGGGTAAGGATGATGGTAAATGAGTTCAAGTCTATGTGACAGAAGCCAGTAATCTGTAAGTGGGGCGTTCCCACACTCGCGAGGCTCTCTCTCCCACACTCGAACAAATCCTTATACCACAACCCACAAACTAAAATGGATCACCACGGGAGACGAACAGACACTGACAGGACTTGGGAGAGCAGATAGTGACTGACAGGCTACAATACAGACGGACAATGGCGAACCCGAACCCTTCCTTGGTCAGGGCTTATAAGCCCTTCAAGGCGGGAAAAGGGTGGTAAGGGTGGTGTGCAGCAAATGGTGCCGTGTGCAGCACTCCAGTAGGGAGGGGTACACAGTTTCTGAGTGGTGTGCAGCTCATTTTAGTGCCTAGTGCACAGTTTTGGACTGAGTGCAAACGATAGTGCGGGGTGCACCGAGCAGGTGACTGTGTGCACTTAGGTTTTGGCGGGAAAAGGGTAACACAGGGAGAAGAAGGGAAACAAGATGGAATCTAAAGAGGCTCCATTTTGAACATAATAGCTTTAAATGTCTTTTCCCTGGCAACAGTGTCATGCACAAATAAATCAAACAATTTATTTGAACTCATGAGCTGGTATGACTGATTAATGCATAGCAATTTGATAATATTTGTTGACCACTGGAGAAGTTTTGAAAGCAGTCATTAGGAAAGCCGTTCTCTATATATCTATCAGCATTCAAACATTGTGGAAATATCTTAAATGCCATGAAGTGATATTAAGTATTTAAGTGTCTTTTGTATTTTCTGCATAGTACTAAACGGCAAGTAACAAAGCTAAAGGCATTTGGGGAGAAGGGATCAAAATTGTTCACTTGTTCTTAGTTTTTGTACTTTATTTTTTCCTTAGAGTAGTAAAGATGTTCTACTGGCATTTTCACGAGACTTCCTGAGTGGTGAAGGTGACCTTTCCCGTCATCTTGGCTTCCTGGGATTATCTGTTAGTCATGTTCAGACACCTCTAGATGAATTTGACTTTGCTGTTACAAATCTAGCTGTAGACTTGCAGTGTGGCATTCGTCTTGTGTAAGTTGATACAGAATTACTCTCTCTCTATTTTTTTAATCCTTCTGTAAGCTGATCTAAAACACTTAATATGAAATTCCTTTCATTGTTAGGAGAACAGTGGAACTTCTCACAAAAAACTGGAGTCTCTCAAAGAAGCTAAGAGTTCCTGCAATAAGTCGACTTCAGAAGATGCATAATGTTGATATTGCCCTTCATGTTCTTAAAGAGCGTGGAATTCAGTTGAAAGATGAACGTGGTAAGAACAGAAAAGTAACATTAGAATAACTGTGCATTTGAAGAACGGGAATACATGTTGTAGTAAGTTTCTGTATTTTGATTTTTAGGTGCTTCAATCGAGTCTAAGGATATCGTGGACAGGCACAGAGAGCGAACTTTAGCACTGCTGTGGAAAATTGTCTTTGCTTTTCAGGTATAGCATAAAGTTGTGTGTAGTTGTGAAGATTTTTAAGAACAGTTACAAATGAGAGAAGATAATGCATGGCTTTTAATGAAGGGGAGTACCTTGGAAATCTTAGTCTGGATAAATTCTGACCTGGCTGGTGACCCATGGGAATGAACTTTTGTAGATTCTCATGGTTAAACATCATTGTGGTCTTGTATGGTAAAGTGCTTTACAACTACTAAGTACATTGATGACTCTAAATGGAAATACTATTCAGGACACCTTTTAATTTGGCTCTGTACACTTGTTTCTTTGTTAGAATATCTGGCCTAAGTACATCAGGTTAAGCAGCGAAGTGGTCAGATACTTTGGCCACAAACTGACTTCTAGGCACCCACTGAGGAGTTTTTAGAGCTACTAAAAATAGCTTAAATAGATGGGTATATTTAACACCACTTCCAAACCCTTAAAGAATGTTCCCTTTGGTGGGCAATCATAGGAAGTGAATCCCAGAATTATGGCTCTTCCACCTAGTGTTCTCTGTCTTTGGGGTCAAATAGGGAAAAGCTGAAGAAATAAACATTTTTGGACTTAGTCTGGAGCAGCAATGGGCAACCTAGGCTAATGGGATGTGTGAATGGCCCTCCATCTCAGTGGTCCGCAAAATTGTTGTAATCAAAGTGGTCTCCAGGAATAGGGTAATCTTGCTAACTGCGTTTGTGCACCTAGAATTTGTAGGATGTGCCAATTGAACCGTTAGTAGCACTTTGATTGGATGCAGAGGGAGTGCATGGCTCGCAGCCATGCAAATGGGAGTTCTTATATGACTCTTCGTTGACCACTTGTTCTGAATTTTGATGTAATTTGGCTCTTTTGTTTGGAAGGATCGCTGATCCCCTGTTTATATAAAACAAGCAAGGGCTTGGGGCGGGGGGAGGGGGAGACAAGGTCTTCCCATCTTTGCCTCGAAGCCCCAAATCTTTGGCACTATTGTGTAAAGCACAAGATCTACCTGGAGGCCCAGTATCTTCCAGGGTTGCAGAGCACATTGGCATTCTCTCTCAGCAGGACCTTCATGGTTCATAAATAGTTAGTCAGAATAGATGTGATACATTCAATCTTCTGCAGGTGGGAGACTCCTTTTCTAGACCTGTTTGCCAGGTAAGAGAACAAGAAGTGCAGGGACTTCTGTTCCTTTCAGAATCGTTGTCAGGGTTCCAACAGCAGACACATTTGCACTTCATGGGAGAGAGGGGGTGTATGGTGAAGACATTTGCGCTCCTTTGGGGGATGAACTCTACTGTATGCATTTCCCCCAGATCTCCTGCTACATTGTATCTTACTCAGAACCTGCAGGGACAAGGTGTACCTAATTCTACTGGCACAGATGTGGTAGTGCCAACATTGGTTCTCCACTCTTAACCTGGCAACGGAGGTGCTGATGGCCCTTCCCCTGTACCTAGACATCCTAACTCAACAACAGGGATGTCTCAGATGCCTGGACCTGCACTCGCTCCATCTCATGGCATGATTCAATCCGTTAGGCCAAGTGGAAGAGGTTTTTTAGCTGGTGTGCAGAATAGAATCTCTTCCCCAGGAGTGCACCCACCCCAGTGGTATTGGATTAACTGTTGCATTTATGAACACCAGGCTTAGCACACTCCTCTGTCAGGGTTCATCTAGCGGCTTTATCCTCTTTTCACTCATGGTGCTCGTAACGTTCCCTTTTTGGTCATCCTATGGAAACCCACTTTAGAAAAGGGTTGGATGGGTTGTATCCATATTCTTGCTTACCTGTGCCCACATGGAACAGGATTTTAGAACAATATCATTTTGAAGGTCCAAAATCTCCAGTTCCACTTCTTCTGTTCTTACTTGAATGAGACTCGCAATTGATGTAGCCATTTCTGTTACCTCTATTTGGGAAGTAAAAGGATTCACAAGAAAGGCAACTACAGCTCAATGATGGTGAACTGTTGAAATCTCTTTTCAAATTGTTTGAATATGGATAACAAATGGTGATGGGTTAAAATCACTGTCACATACCATTTTCTTTATGCTTGGGAAATGTACGAGAGACTTTGTCTTCATATGTGACATCCACAAGATCAGTTTTGCTTTGAATGATTTTACAGAACTTATCATTTGAGCCACGTTTGTCTTTTCCCTGCAACTCAAGATTTAAAATGTTCAATTTGTCAGTTATGTCAGCAAGAAAAGCCAAATCCACGAACCAGCTGGAGTCTTCTAGTTGCTCGAAGTTCTGATTTGTGGACTTCAGAAATTCTTTGATCTATTCAAGTAGGCTTAAAAACGAGCAAGAACTTTACCTTTGCTCAGCCATCGTACTTCTGCGTGCAAGATAAGATCAGATTGTTTATCATCAATATCTTCCAACAGGGCCTTAAAGTCGGTGTTGCAAAGGTTTCGCTCGAATAGAGTTAATTATTTTAATAACGACATTCATGACATGTTGAAAAGAAAGAACTTTGACACAAAGCTTTTTGGTGGTTAATGCAATGATAAGACATACATTTCGGGAAGGATTCATCCTTCTTGCAGAGTGCCGTGAATCCATTGGTGCTGCCCATCATTGCTGGTGCCCCATCAGTGGTGATTGCAGACAGCTTGTGTAGTGGCATACTAATTGATGTTGCATATGATTTGAATAAATTATAGATGTCCTCACCCTTTGTTCACCTTTCATAGGCAATACTTTTAGTAACTCTTCTTTTACGGTGAAGTCACTAAATACCATCCTCACCATAACTGCCAACTGCGCTGTAGCCGATATATCTATCAACTCATTGAACTGCAGTGAAAACCAGTCACATATTTCCAAATCATCCTTTAGCTGAGTTTGCATGTTGCTTGAAATTACATGTATCTTCCTCATAACTGTGTTGTCTGATAACTGCAAGTCTTGTATTGCCGACAAAATCTCATGCTTGTTAGAAAATCCTTGAAACAGGCAATCGGCACCAGTCAAAAATGCTTCCTTCAACAATTTGCCATCTTGAAAGGATTTTTTCTTCTTTGCGAGCAGATGAGCAATTTTAAAGGAAGATTTAAAGGTGCCTTGATTTTTTTTGGGGGGGACGGACATTTGAGATGTGGTGTTCACATCCATTACAATACCCACCCTTCTTTCCCACTTTTGGTATAGCCGGGATGAAGGAATCAAGGGAGGGGTAGGATCAGCAGCACTATATATGCAATAATATAGTGGTGCTGCTCTAGGGGTCTCCACAACTGACCCTACAGGAGCTACGTGGTGGGCCCGGGAATGTCCAGTGCTCGTGAACGTCATGTGCATACATCTGATTGGAATGGACATAACACACATCAAAGAACACCAGTTACCTGAACAGGTAACTTTCTTTTTTTTCCTGCCTTTTCAACTCCCAGTCAAGTTTCTTAGCTTTCAGTGACTAAAACCAAACAAGGAAAATATTCTCTGTGTTCCTGCAGAGGAAGTCACTTCTGTGAAAATTTGGCTTAACGACCGAAGGAACACTGTTTCAAGGTGCCTGGCTAATGATTTCGACCAGTTCAGGGGAATGACTTTCACAACATCATCAGTAAACGTACTTATTACATTATTTCTCTCCACTTCTGAAACTTATGTCTGGCATAAGTGAGGAATGGTTTTGAGATGACTGTGCTGTTGTGGCAGTATCATTTTCAGAAGTTAGGCACCTACCTTT
Source organism: Pelodiscus sinensis (assembly GCF_049634645.1). Taxonomy (NCBI): domain Eukaryota; kingdom Metazoa; phylum Chordata; order Testudines; family Trionychidae; genus Pelodiscus; species Pelodiscus sinensis. The sequence goes on from NC_134719.1 coordinate 46,706,966, forward strand.
ATATCTGGGATCCAGAATATTTGAAAGGCTGTACAATTAGAGGTTGATCCATTTGCTTCTTTATTGCCCGCAGTTTAACTTTCTGGTGAAGTATTTCTTTTGGCATTGCAGCTCATAGCGTCTTCTAAATTTTAACATGATTAGCAGCGCAGCAGCAATTCCATTGAAGCTTATTTTATCATGGTTTTCTTCAGAATGTTTTGAACAATTTCGTAAGAACTGGCCTATTTCATAAAACAATCAACCACAGAATCCCATGAAACTTCTTGAGGGAGAATAAGTTTGGATCTTCCCGCTCTCTTCAGCGAAACGAAAGCATAATGGTAGTTGTTGAAGTCTCAAAATACTTCCATATTTTCTTTTATTTCTGCATAAGACATACTTAAGTCTTTTGGCTAAAAGATGTATTAAATGTGCACCACTGCCATATATTAAGGAACATTCTTCTGTTTCTTCTAAGTATCAATTCATTTTTGCCACATTTACAGTATTGTCTGACAAAGCTATGCACGTCACAATTGAATTTTTGTTCACAGTTTATTGCAGCTTCCATTGCCACTTTTAAATATTGTTGTATGGGCATGTCCCAATGTGTTTGTCGGCTTCTGTAAGAGATGCAACCCATCTTCTATTGTCACACAGGCTCAAATAACTGGATCATTGTTTACATTGCTCCACCCATCAAAGCTTAAACTGTCAAATTTCCTTTTTGTGTTTCTTGCACATTTTTCCATTTCCTTCTCATACACTATCTAGCAATCTTCCACCAATGTCTTTTCTACTTGGTAGTTGACAAGATTGAGTCCTTATAAAGTTTTTGTTATTATAAAAGAGGAAAGGAGGATTTATGGAGTAAATGAATCAAGGAATCTTTTCATTTATGGTATCTTTCTTGTATTTGCTGGTCAATTACTACAAATCCATCCATGATGGTGGTTTTTGTGGGTGATTGAAATCTTCTGCTTGATACTGATACTTTGTTGTCTGTAATATGTTTAGTTGCAGCACTGCTGCTAAAAGTGCCAAAGGATGACTCTACAGTTGTTGTGGATAGACAGTCTTATTTTCTTATGCTTAAATGGAATCCTGAAACAAAATTCAAAAATTCTTTTGAATAGTCGTTCTTCTCACTCAAATGAAACTGAATGGCAACTGGCAACTCTAGATTTCTCTTACTTTAGCTTTCTATACTATACATTTGGGGGTGTAGATTTTAAGACTTAGCTAAGTTAAACTTTTTTTGTTTTTGTTTTTTTTAGTAACAGCATCCAACATAGCAAACAGCTTGGGAATTTACTTGTTAAATTAGGCTGTGTCCAGACTCAGGGGTTTTTTCGGGAAAAGTAGCCTTTTTCCGAAAAAACTTCCCCTGCGTCCAGACTCAAGCCACGTTCTTTCGAAATTAAATCGAAAGAACGCGGCTTTTCTTTCGATGGCGGTAAACCTCATTTCACGAGGAAGAACGCCTTCTTTTGAAAGTTCCTCTTTCGAAAGAAGGCGTTCTTCAATGTAAATAGGGCTTCTTCGAAAGAGAGCATCCAGACTCACTGGATGCTTTCTTTTGAAAAAGCAAGCCGCTTTTTCGAAAGTTCAACGTGCAGTCTAGACGCTCTCTTTCGAAAGAGGCTCTTTCGAAAGAGGCTTGCAGTCTAGACATAGCCTTAGACTCTTATACTGAAAGAAGAGAGTCTTGAAGACTGATGCATTACAAAGTTAATTTTTTTAAAGTTATTAAGCAATGGTCCACATTGTTCTTCAGACATCTTCCTCCACATCATTTTCTTCCAAAAAGCAGTTTTCCTAGTGATGTTTGATTCTCGCAATTAGGCTACACCTCTCCTTCCTGTACTTGACATGTTTTCCTTTTTTGTTCAGGAACAAATTTCTTCAAAATACTTTTAAATAGGGGCACATAAGCCATGATAGGTTTTTCTTTGGCAAATGTGTGTGGGAATTTGTGCAAGTACTGAATAATGACTTCCCCTTTTCTTTCCAGTCCACTCCACTATTCCTTTCTGCTCTGCCTCCATCCTTTCTTACATATTGTGTCTCTGTTTTAAGACAATATCTTAATTAACATCTCTGCCTTGGTTGGTCCATGTCCATCACCATATAAGCACAGAATACAATAGTCCTATCCAGCCTGCATCTTTCTTTGCGTGAGTGACTTTAGTCTGCTGAGAGATAAAAACTAAAAGCGCAGAACTTTCAAGAACCAAGAGTTGGTAAACTTAAAAAAACAACAAATGGTCTGGTAGCACTTTATCGAGTAACTCGGCTACCCCCTGAAGCTTCCAAGAGTTGGTAGTTAGGCTGGTCAGACTAGAGCTATTAATTCATGTTTATGAGACTGTAAGTGTGAGTTTAGCATTTTTGTGATTTTAATTGCAACTGTTATTTTTAAACCAGAGAAATTTAGTATGATTTTTTTGAAGTGTGTTTTTTTTAAATTAAAGGTTTTTATTTTAAAAAAATCTACTCTGCTCTCCCCACATCATCCCCTCTCTGTTTAACGACATCAAGTTTATAAGATCACTGTAAAGTGTGGTGGTGTTTTTTTTTTTTTAATGTCTTAACATTTTCTTTCCTTTATCAGGTGGAGGTTTCCCTTAATGTGGAGCAGTTGGAAGAAGAAATTTCTTATTTAAAGAATACACTCAATATTAAGACACAAATGGCTGCTCTAGCATCCTGCTCTAATCAAAGTAAAGTGAGAAAAAACAGCAGTACTTGGTCATCGGAACATCATTACAGTGAAAATGTTAAGCTGCTGATGGATTGGGTCAATGCTGTTTGTGGGTTTTACAATACTAAGGTAAGCAGTCCTTTCTTGTGTGCATGCATTTCCAGGATTTGTATATCTGCAAATACATTTTTTTGTAATGGAAAATGTTTATAATTCTATAAATCTTTCAAATCTAACTGTTCTGTCAAGTATATATTAATGCCAAGGTGGCTTGATGTATTTTATGGCAATTTAAATCAACAAGAAAAAATAATTGATTTAAAACAAGTTACTGACTGATACTACTTCACATATTCGTTAAACAATGGTGCAAATCTGATCACTAAAACATGTTCACTTACAACTCAATATAATACTTAACTTAATTTTTATCTAAAAAATTAAACAAATCTATTTAGGAAATAGTACATTATATTCATTATCCATGTCAAACTACAGATGCAGCAGCAGTATATTAGGAATGAATGATAAGAACTAAATCACACAAACACAATAGCACTTAAATTTAAGATTTAGCTTAATAAAATATACTGTAAATTTGAGAGAGTTTGTCTGTTCGTTCAAGAACTCCTTCTAACCAGTAAGAGCTAGGTTGACCAAGCTTCCTCTTATCATAACTTAAAGCAACTTAAGGATTTGGTTGTGCTAGGAAAATGAGATGTGCCTGCAATGGGATTGCTTCTGATGAAACCATACAGAAATGAGACCGAATCACCAGGTAGGAGAAAGGGGCTGGTTGGTCTCCTTCTGCCTATATCAGGGACTGTTCCAGTCTTGAGCCTCCTATCCCCCAAGTGCCCATTAGTGAGGGTAGGTAGCTGAAACTCCTCTCCCCCTTTTCCCTCCCCCCTGAATCATACGGGGACATTGCTGGCTGTTCTTGAGGGAACCAGAGGAAAGTGCACACTTTGCTGCATTCCTTGCTCTGGCTGCAGAGCACAGGGGGGAGATGAACCTGGATCTGCCCCAGCTGGGGGACATTCACTCCTCCCCTGGTTGTGCCTGCTGGAGCTGCAGAGGCCATGGAGAGCTGCTTCTCACCTTGCCACAAGCAGCTGCATTGAGAGAGGGCTGGGGTAGTCCTCTCTACCTGGTGCGGCTTGCACACTGAATGCCACAACCCCAGCCCAACACAATGCTTTGTTTAAATCATTAAAATTTTTATTTTTCAAGAAACAAAAATTGAGTTAAGGTCTTGAGCAATGCTGGGTAAATCTTAATGGAGTATTGTATCCAGTTCTGGGCCCCCCACTACAGAAAGAATGTGGGCGCATTGGAGAGGGTCCAGTGGTGGGCAACCAAAATGATTAGGGGGCTGAAGCACATGACCTATGAGGCGAGGCTGAGGGATTTGGGCTTATTTAGTCTGCAGAAGAGGAAAATGAGGGGAGATTTGATAGCATCCTTCAACTTCCTGAAGGGAGGTTCCAAAGAGGATGGAGAGAGGCTGTTCTCAGTATTTCCAGATGGCAGAACAAGGAGCAATCATTTCAAGTTAGTGTGGGAGGTTTTGGTTGGATATTAGGAAAAACTATTTCACTAGGAGTGTAGTGAAGCACTGGAATGGGTTACCTAGGGAGGTGGTGGAATCTCCATTCCTCGAGGTTTTTAAGTCTCGGCTTTCCAAAGCCCTGGCTGGGTTGATTTAGTTGGGATTGGTCCTGCTTTGGGAAGGAGGCTGGTCTCTTGCAGCCGTATGAGTCTAAGAAATCTTCTAGTGTTGCTTAAATGTTTCACGTTTGCAATTATAGCTCTCTCCTGAGTTGCTGGCTGATGGTGTCCTTAACTTTTTTTTTAAAAAAAAATTCAAATTATATTAACGTTAACAGACAAGTCCTCACAATACAAAATGTACCATTTCTTAAAACTTCTGCAGCTAGCTCTCCTCTTCCGCATTCCAACTATAATTTTGATTCATAGACTGAAACAGTTTTCCTGCTTTTTCAACTCCTAGTTGATTTCTTAGCTTTGAGTGAATAATGCCAAATGATGAAAATCTTCTCTGTGCCTGCAAAGGAAGCTTTTCCGGTGAAAAGTTGGCTTAGCAACTGAAGGAACTATTTCAAAGTGCCTGGTTTATAATTTCCACCAGTTCAAGGGAGTGACTTTATTCACATCATTGGTAAACATGTAGGTTGTCTCTAAACTACATCCCTTTATCAAAAATAAAACCCTTCTTCAAAAGAGCCTGTACTCAAAAAATGATGAGTACAGGTTCTTTTGAAAAAGAGTTTTATTTTCAATAGATCCCCGTCTAAATGGCCATTTTTCTTTTGAAAAGCCCCATTTCGGAAGAAAAAAATGCAGCTGCCATTATGCAAATGACGTGTGGGAAATTTAAATCCCGGTTTCATTTCAATTTTGATATGTCTAATTTGCATCCTCTTTCGATAAAGGGAAGTAGTTTAGATGTCCCTGTACTGATTAAATAGTTTTGCTCCAGCCCTGAAGGTGGGAGCCTTCCAGAGCAATTATGCCTTGCAGAATTGAGTGATTTTGAGATGCCTACTCCATGACAGCAGCAGCATCTTTAGAAGTTAGATATCTACCTTTTTATTTGGAGCTAAGAATTCTCACAAGAAAATGAGGTGGAGTGAAGTGTTTGATTCATTCACTTCTTTATTGCCTGCATTTTAACTTTTGGGTGAGGTATTTCTTTCATCAGTGTCATTTGAAGACCAAGTTAGTGAGGTGCAGGAACTGAATGCCTCACAGATGGTAGCACTATGGTCGGCCCTGTTATTGGGGGCACCTTCATCAATGGTGCCAATGACTGCAATGCCAATCATGATGGCATTACTAAGACAGCAGGGCTATGTACTTAGCAAAATGGAAACAGTTCTCCCTGGTGTCATCACATTGGTCTCTAGCCCCAGGTGACCTTCATATCTGTACTTAGTCTTAGATTACCACCTTCGGCTAAAGCAACAAGCTCTGGCACTCTCTTCCATAAGGGTTCATCTGACTGCCATTTCTGCATTTCACACATTACACCTGGACACTTAAGGAAAGTAAAATCTAAATTATTTAAGTTTTGGAGGCTTCAAATTCATTTCCCAGGCATTGCCATTTCTAACTCCCTAATCTCTGAACTTCATAAATTTCACCTTGTGTATCTTCTGTTTCTGTCTCAAGTGCAGCCATGCCTACAGCTATCCCTCAAACTATTTTTTTTAATACTGATAGATGTGGAATGTCATCCCTGATACTGTGTGTCACACAATCAGCCTCCTTTTAAATGCCTTTTGGTCCTACTCCGTTCCACAATCATTCTTTAACGATTTTAATTTATAAAAGAATGCTGGGTACCACCCAAGCAACTCCATAACATTTTGCACAATCCCTTTTCTATTCTGTGTATTTTGCTTTCCTAATATTGCTTCTCTGTGTATTCTTGCTTTCAGGCAGTTAGTTTGTTCAAGATTTATGGGCTACAGGTGGGATCTTATTCTGAAAATATTTAGCATGTTTCTGACATGGGATAAGCATCAGTAACTTACTATGTTATAGAAGGTCCTTTCTAGGGTCCTTCATAGAATTCTAGTCTGTTTGGTAACTTGAACTATTTTACTTTGGTAGACATCCCTTTATATTTTAGAATTTCAGAAATGGAGAACCATAGCCTAGACTCCGCAAATAAACATTACTTTCAGATACTTTGTGTTGCATATATTTAATTTCCCTTTGTATAGATTAAGACATGTGTAGCCACATTCCTGTCCAGATATGATTACATTTTTGATAAATTATATTAATTCGTGAGTGTGAAAAACTTCAAGAGTTCTATTTTTTTTTTAACCAGGTGGAAAACTTCACAGTATCTTTCTCAGATGGCAGAGTATTGTGCTATTTGATTCACCACTATCATCCATGTTATGTGCCTTTGGAAGCTGTATCCCAACGTACCACTCAAACAGTAGAATGTACAAAAGCTGGTACAGTAGCACTAAATTCTTCTTCTGAATCTGATACGTCTCTGAATATATTGGATGCAACATTTGACCAAAGTGAGTCATTCTTTAATGTAACATTAAGTTAAAAATAATCTTCACCTGATTTAAAAAACATGATTATATTTTTCCTTCTGTTGTAAAGCTATAACTACCTCAGTCCTCTATAAGGAACTTCTGGAAAATGAAAAGAGAAATTTCCAGGTGATTAACACTGCCGTTTCTGATCTTGGTGGAATACCAGCTATGATTCATCATTCAGATATGTCAAATACAATTCCTGATGAGAAGGTGAAAGACGTTTTTTTTATATTACATATAAACTGCCATAATTTCCTGGACAATTCCAATTCAGTGGTGTTTTTTTTGTGTGTGTTTCTTTAGGTTGTTATTACCTATGTGTCGTTTCTGTGTTCACGGCTTCTAGATCTTCGAAAAGAGACTCGAGCTGCTCGGCTAATTCAGTCAATTTGGAGGAAATACAGACTGAAAGCAAAGCTAAAACACCATCAGGTATTTTATCAAGGACCTCATGCTTTTGTTCAGTAGTAGTGATCACTCTTTGTGGCATGGTGGGGGTATACCAAATAGTTTTCAGAGAGTGGTATTTGTAATTACTTTTTGAGGACTTGATACGTTACTAAAGCAAAATGGATCTTTTCATTCTCTTTAGAATGAGAAGTAGTCAATATAAAGACTAGTGCTCTGCAGGTTATATTTTCAGTCTTTTTCCCCAAGTCAGGGCTGAGGCAGGTTTATTTTTCTTCATGAAGAATGCCACACTTCTTATTTTAAATTGTAAAGAAGCAAAATGAATATAAAAATACCACACTTGAATTAGGTCTAATGCCACTGTGCAATATATAGGATTTAACACACAACTTCACAAAAGCATTTTGAGGAAGAGGGGGAGAGACTCTTATTAGCTGGGTAAAGTCAAAGGTGCAGGATTTCACAATGCGTTGTTACTGCATGTGTAGCATAACATTTTTCTTTGAGTAGTGTCCCTATGGTTGCTCCACTGTAAACAACCTTGCTTCCCCATGGTACCCAAAGAACTTGGACAGCTGTGTCTGTTAGGCTGTCTCTCCTGTACCGCCTCTAGCATGATACACCAACAGCATGCCTCTTGGTTAGCTATACGCTGGGCCAAACAGATGATTTACTCCCCAATCCTGCCATAGACCACTCATGTTTCAGTACCAGCCTCAGTGCCACAAGCCACAAAGAGGGAAAAAAAGGTAAATTTCTCAAACAGAAACCATCTGGCCTACAATCTTCTCCCCAGGCCTCTGTTTAAATGTAGCTTTTGGCAGGTAGATCGAAGCATGGACAGTGCCCCACAACTGACAGCTGACTATTGTTCCACACCAATTTAGTCACTGGTTGGCAGTGTTATGCATTGCCCAAAAAAGCATAACATCCACTTGATGGGTCCTAGAAATCCAAACTGGGTGTTCCATTCACTTTATCTCTATCCCCTACACAACATTTTTCATTGTCCTTCAGGAGGCATCCTTCCCATGAGTGTTTAGTATGATGAGGGAGATCGCCTCCTCCAGTTAAGAGCCATGAACTAGTATCTACCAGGCAAGGGGTTTTATGCTCGTTATTTCTTAAAACCCACAAGGAAGGGAAGATGGAGACCTATATTAGACCTCAGCACTCTCAGCCAATTTGTCAAGGCTCAAAAATTCAAAACGGTCACCTTATCAACAGTCATTCCAGAACTGGAACAGTGAGACTGGATTTCAGGCCTCAACTTCCAAGACTCCTATTTTTCACATCTTAATTGACTCTGGGACACGAATGCTGCCAATACTGATTGCTCCCCTTCAGGCTATCATTGGCCCCAAGAGTGTTTTCCAAGGTTTTTTGTGTGGTAGCCACTCATTTATGGTTTCTGGGGATAATGATTTATCCATTTTCTTGGGTGATTGTCTCCTCAGAACCTGATCTCTCCACTATGATACATTTGTTTACTGAACAGAGCTACAGATCAACACCCAGAAGTCAACCTTGACCTCAGTGTGTTACCTCTTATCCTTAGTCATGATCATAGAAACATTCAAAGAAGCCCACCAATACCTGACATACTTTGCCTCCAACTGTTGGAGCAAGTGGCAGTGGGCATAGTAGTGATAGGCATCACAAAGGGATGTCTCCAAATGTGGTTCAGTTCAGTTTACAGGGTGAACAAGGGCAAGTTGGAGAAACCCTGTTACTGCCCCATCGGGCCCCCCCAGGATCAAAAACTCCTTAGACTGGTGGAAGGACCCAGGCAATATTATTATTATTTGTGTGTGTGTGTGTGTGTGTGTGTGTGTGTGTGTGTGTGTGTGTGTGTGTGTGTGCGCGCGCGCGCAAAGGATCCCCTTGTCACAAACATGACTGTTATTCCTTACCCGTCCATAGGGTGGCCTTCTTACACAATGCAGTTTGTCATTAATGGAGACATACTATCTGAGAGCTGTCAGCAATGCCGGCTTCCATTCCTCCCACTGATCACATGATCACACACAAACAGTCTAACAGGCAACATAGCCTCATCAATCAACAGGGGAAGAACCAGGTTGCCCTTGCACCAATTCCATAAGTTCTTCGCCTCTACACATAGCATCTCCCACAATAGTACACTGTCTGTGGCTTAAATCCTGTGCGCACACAACTTGACAGTGGACAGTTTGAGTTGCAAATTCCAACATGACCATGGATGGGAAATACACCCAATAGTGTATTACAACTTAGTCAGATGATGGGCAACGCTGTCCACAGACCTTTTGACCACTTATCAAATGGGAAATGTGCATGGTATTGCTTGAGAGCAGGGATGGGATAGCACTCCCAGGATGATGCTCTCCTCCTCTCATGGGAAAAGGAACTTCTCTAAGCTTCCCTCCATTTCCCCTACTGTTGAAGGTCCTACTGAAAAGTAAAAAGGGATGGAGCCCGCTTTGTTCCACTTGTTCCTAGTTGGCCAAGACATACCCAGTACCCTTGTGTCACAGTTTGCAATATGCCTGCGAATCTCCCTCCCATCTCTGGGACATACTGTACATCCTAATTTGAGGATTCTCTGCCTCCAGGCATGGCTCCTGCTTGGCATCTAGAAAGGTCTTGTTCAAAGTAAGTACAAGAAATTCTATTACACAGTAGAAAGTCCTTCTCCATTGTATTACCTCCAGAAATGACCACGGTTTCAGATTTGGTGCATGTCCCAGATAGATCTCCCTAATATCCATAATTATTCTACATCTGGATTATGCGTTGACCTTCACAAAGTCAGGATTATGATCTCTTTGGTCTATCTAGAACAGTGGTTCCCAACCTTTTCCAGATGGAGACCCATTTGGACAATTCAGGAATGATTGGTGACTCAAGTCAATTCAAAAATGGGGAGAAGAAGGGGCAGAGCCACCTGGGGAGACATTTGGTGACCCTTTTGAATTGTAAGGGCGACCCATATGTTGGGAAACCCTGATCTAAGAGCTAAAACATTTCACCATCTAGTAGAGGGGTAGTCAGTGCTGTCACACCCAACTGCTGAAAGGTTTCTCAAGGGCATAATAAACCTCTTACCTCAACCTTGACTTCTTAACCCCATTTGAGACCTAAATCTGGTACTGAAAGAGATGACTAAGCCTTCAGTTGAACCCAAGGCCACCTGTTCACTGACGTACCTATAATTGAAAATGGTCTTCCTGATTAGCAGTTACTTCGGCCAGAACACTTGGAGAGAGCAGTTCTAATGGCCATTTCCTGTTAACTGTATTTTTTTCTGGATGAGGTTACACTCAAGCTGCATCCAAAATGCATCCTTAAGGTAGCTTCAGTTCATGTGAATCAATTGACTTCCATTTCAAAAATTTTTTTGAGACACACCCAGACAACAGAGAGGCCATACTACATACCTTAGATGTCAGAACAGGCCTGACTATCTACCTGGCTAGGATGAAGGCTTACAGGAAGTTCCCATGGTTTTTCCTCCCCATTGCAGAATGAGCTAAGGGCCTAACAATATCATCCCAAAGGTTCTCTAGGTGGGTCTTGACCATCAGACCATGTTACTAAATTCACAATATGACTCTTCCAGGCCCTATTCATATGCAGTCCAGGCACTTGATCTCATCCATCGCCTTTTTCCACAATGTCCCTATCTCAGAGATCCATAGAATGGCAACATGGGTTAAAGTCCACACTTTCGAAAAACACTATCTGCTCACTGGTGACGCTTTCTTATGCCAGCTTAAGTTCCATAGAGATGTCATTCATCTGTAACTGATTCAGAATCACCCACAGTGGAGTGCATCTATAGGGATGCTCCTTGAAGTTACTCACCTTGTGCAGTTACAATGTTTTTTTGTGATGTGTGTCCTTAGAGTATTCTACATCTCAGCTTCCTCAACTACAAAAGTCTTGTTAATGACTCTGGTAGAGAAGGAACTAAGAGGAATTATCTCATGTGTTCTGACTAGTTCTGTGGTGCACCAACAGCAGAGACAGTATGTCTCCTAACAGGCACAGCTACCGGAGTTCTCTGAGCAGCAGAGTGGGGATATAAACACATGTTCAATGGTGTACCTATAGGGACATGCATCTCAGAGAACCATCGTTACTTCTTAAGTTAGGTAATTTCTACAAGGCCCTTAATATTGAAATTAAAAACCTAGAACTACTGTTGATAGTGAGAGCTAGAAAACCTGAAGACTGTGAATCAAGAGGGCAGATAGTTAGTTATTTCTAGAGATTTGTCAGAGGATGAGTTTCCCCAATAACAATCAACGTAGTTTTACTAATTAGTATTTATGTTAGTATTTACTAATTAGTGGGATCCCGTTTTGATGCTGAAAAGCGCATGAAGCTTATTTGAAAATTTTTGTTTTAGGGAGAAATAAATATTTTTACTCAAACTAAGATTCAGGCAAATGTGTATTCTAGTACATTTTACAATTGACACTCCCATGATATTGATATCATTTTTCTTCCAGAAAGGCTTTTTGTTTGGTTTTCCTCTTTTTGTTTTACTAAACTTTCCATGGAAATCACTCCTTACAGGAAAGAGACAAAGCTGCTCGGATTATTCAATCAGTTGTAATAAATTTCCTGTTTCGCCGGCGCACCCAGAAGAAAGTTAATGCAGCAATTTTAATTCAGAAACACTGGAGAAGACATTTAGCTGTGAGGAAAACTTTGAAATTAAAAAAGGAAAAACTGGAGGAAACTAAAAATGAATCAGCTACAGTCATCCAGGTACAACTAAGTTATCTGTATTTACCTAGCAATGAAGCCTTTTTAAAGGAGCATCTTTTTTTACTTAAAAGTTAAAGGAAAAGGTACATTCCAATGTCAAAGTTTTTGCTGGTGGAATCACAGTGTTTTCTCTGCCCTCAGAAACTGCAGCCAAACTACCCAGAACTCGAGACTAGTTCCTTTTTGAAAGTGCCAAAGGGGGACACAGCTGGTATTTGCTATTGTTTGTAATGTTTTCCATTAGTGCACTAAAGGGTTTAAAATAGTGGTTCCTACATCACTGATCACATGGTGCTATTTTTTTTTTTCTTTTCCAGCTGGTAAATCAGCGGTGGGCAAACTTGTTGGCCTGAGGGTCACATCGGGGTTCAGAAACTGAATAGAAGACCAGGCGGGGAAGCATAGGGGAAGTTGTGCTTCTCCAAGCATCCTTGTGTGACCCAGCTCCCCGCCCCCTATTAACTCTCTGCCTCACTACCTCTTCGGGACTCTGCCTCCTATCCAAGCCACATCCCACACTTCCTGACTCCTGACCATGGTGCCTGGAGCATTGGGGCTGAGGTTGCAGGGAAATGGGGACAAAAGGAGAGGGGTCAGGGGCTATCCAGCTTCCTTATTTAGGGGCCTGACAGAAGGGTCTGTTGGTCTGGATGTAGCTTGCAGGCTGCAGTTTGCCCACCTCTGTGCTAAATAGTACTGAACCTGAAACATCTTTTTTTAGAAATATATTCTCTGTATAAGCAAGTGTCACGGGATGCTGCTTTTAATAGGAATGGAAGAAGTCCTCTACTGCCTCATTCCTGATTGTGCTAATACAGAAGATATTTTCTCTGTTCTGATGTGGGACATACTTTGAATCAGTAGGAGAAGGCCTTATTGTTGCTTTTAATTCAGAACTCTTATAAGTCAGAGTATATAAATACTTGGCACTGGGTCACGAGGGTTCTCTCCTGAACCCTTTACCATGCTGTGGTGCCAGGAAGGGACTCTTGCCTTGCACCGGCACTGGACCAACTGTAATTTGTGGTTTTTATTTAAGTGCTTTGTTCACAGATTTCCAATTCAGGTGTGTGTGCATTGTGTGTATGGACGTTGGAATTTTTTCTCCCTAACAGTCTGCAAAACAAGGGAGCCCTCTGGAGTGGTGCCAGTATATGGCACTGCATATATGACTCTGCTGATTTGTCCCTCCCTCAGTTCTTCCTTACTGTCCATGGCAATGTTGGCACATTGCCTGCTTGCTCCATAAGGGCGCCATACGCGAACTTTAATTCATTAATCGTTCTTTTGCATTGTTCTTGGTGTAGTTAAGGTGATAGGTAGATATTACCACCTGCTTCGGGTGTTGTGCTATGCCACAATCCCAGGGCTTCAAGGCTTGCAGTTCCTGCTGTAACCCTATGCCCAGCAGTGATCTCCACAGCCTGTCTCCATTATCTGGGGGAAGCCCATCAGGCCAATCGCTGTAAAATCTGCAAGTCATTCAAGCAGCTTATGAAGAAAGAAAGGGACTCTTGCTTGTGACAGTTGTTGATGGCACCAGAACGGCTAGGCCCAAGTTCTTTGTTGCATAGCACTCCGGTGTGGGTATGTGATATGGTGCAGGCTAAGGACTGTTCCAAAGAGCCCCAGCACTGCAGCGAGAGACCCTGCCGTGGCACCATTCCAACTCCCCAGCCAAGAAGAGTGACAGGTGCTCCCATCTTAGGCTTGCTAAACCTGCTTCAGGTTGCAGAACCTTGAGGCGGAGGGAAGCATCTCCACTGACTGTGGTAGTTCAGGCGCTGTTGAGTCTGGTGCTGGGCAGGTCTCTACCCCCAACTGTGACGTGGTGGATCTGGTCAAGCTTTGGATGCCCAATAACTTTTAAAAGGCCAGTAACCTCATCAAACTTGTGGTATTGCAGCTGTGGTCAGAGGCATTGAGATCTCTGGCACTACCAAGGCACCCCACTTTGCAAGGCAAGCCCATGATCATGGTCCACACTTGCCATCTCCAGACTGACATCATATTCTGCACCAGTCTACTTCACCAAAGGCCCAGCACTGGTCTCCAACACAGGGTTCACACCAAGTGCACTCAGCGCTGGCTCAGGACACCTGTCTCTTCTTGACCCCTCGCCAGAAACCTTATCATGATGTGGTGCCAGAAAAGAACTCTTGCCTCGGACTGGACCCTGACCGCCCACCGACATCGAGGCAGTGACATCCCCTCTGCAGATGTGATGCTGGCACTGCTTGGGCTCAGAATCACAGCACTGCTCACCGGCACCAGCACCCCTTAGAAGCTGAGGTCACGTAGTGGACTTAGATCTATACATCACTCACCCAACATCAATCTCGTTCCTCTTTGGTTTGGTAACAACCTCCGGTGCAGGGCTCCTCGGCTCCTCCATAGTATTTGCTTTCAGCATTGTCTCTATCCAAAAGGGAGTCTGTTCATTCCAGAGGAACCAGATAAGTCTCCAGACACAGAGTGGACTGCCATATGTCATGGCAACCACAGTGGTCACCACCATTACAGTGGCCGTTCTGGACTCCTTGGTATACCATCAGTCCCAGGGAGCACCCTCCATGCCCTCTAGGTCAGATGTGTCTGGCCCACACCGCCCCAGGTTACCAGGGGGCTCCCTCCTTCACTGCTCCCCCCTCCCCCGCCTCATTTTCCAAGCTGTCTAGTGCAGGTGACTTGTCGGCTCACAAAAATCCCCAACCACCTGCTCAGTCACAGATTCTCCCTGAATACAGACTTTTCTGGGCAATCGTTCAGGGGACATGCATGAGACAGGCCCAACTGATGGTCAGGGAGATCCTCTCACTCTGGTATCTTTCTCCGTGTCATCCTCAGAGGAGGTGGTAGCAAGAGAATTCACCTCGGGGTCGCCTCCTATCAGTCATAGGACTCACTTCAAGTGCACTATCAGTTTTCAGTGCTTTTCATTGGCATCTTCCCAGTCTCTCGTGTGTTCACAAAGTGCATAGTGGTGCTGGCTGCATTTCTACACAAGAGGAGGAGGGTAGAGGTATATTCTTACCTCATCGATTGGCTACTAAGAGACTGCTCCAAAGAGCAAATAGTCACATGTTCACCACATCAGAAGCACTTTCCAGAGTTTGGGAACTCTTTTCAACCTGGAGAAGTCCATGCTTGTCACACCCACCCCCAATAACAAAGTCCATAGGAGCAAGCCTCAACTACTTAACAGGTTAGATGTGTTGGATCTTGGGTGGGAGAACCCATCTAGTTAATTTCTGGATCCAAGGGATGTGGACTCCAGAGGATCCAAAGATCCACATAAATGTCAAAGAGCTCAAAGGAGTTTGGTTGGTCTGTGCAATCTTCCTGTCTCAGTTATTGTGCAAGGTGGTGGAAGGGCCTCACAGATAATGCGGCCTCCATGTTTTACATCAACTGATGGGCGGGGGGGAAGGCTCCTTTGCTCTATGCCAGGAAGTGCTTAATCTCTGGGACTTTTGCATTAGTTATGATGTGTTGTGAGCAAGACATGAAGTCATTCTTCCACTCTACTCTGCGCAGCCCTCGGATGGAGTACTGTGTCCAGTTCTGGGCACTGCATTTCAAGAAAGATGTGGAGAAATTGGAGAGGGTCCAGAGAAGAGCAACAAGAATGATTAAAGGTCTAGAGAACGTGTCCTATGAAGGAAGGATGAAAGAATTGGGTTTGTTTAGTTTAGAAAAGAGAAGATTGAGGGGGGACATGATAGCAGTTTTCAGGTATCTAAAAGGGTGTCATAAGGAGGAGAAAAAAAACTTGTTCATCTTGGCCTCTGAGGATAGGACAAGAAGCAATGGGCTTAAACTACAGCAAGGGAGGTTTAGGTTGGACATTAGGAAAAAATGCCTAGCTGTCAGGGTAGTCAAACACTGGAATAAATTGCCCAGGGAATCAGTCGGGTCTTGCATCAGATCAAATGAGACACAGCTCACATGATCCTGATTGAGCTGGCGTGGCTTCGTCAATGCTGGTTTGACATGATCATGGCACCCTACTCCCCCAGGACCCTCCTGTACCATCTGGACATGCTATTGCAGGATCACAGTTGACTTTGCGTCCCAGCTGAGCTATAGTCAACACAGCCTTGAACTTCTACTTTCTGCCATGGGTACTGCTTTGAGTGGAATAGTGGAATGGACATGAGCAAGCGCTTGAAGAAAAGACTGTTACCTTTTTGTAACTGGTATTTGAGATGTTATTTATGTCCATTACACGTCCCATCAGTTTCTTCTTGCCAGAAACTGACATTGGGGAAGAATGAGGGTACGGTGCACACGGCACTCCTTATACCATGCCATAGAGGTGCCACTCCAGGGGTTGCTAGGACTGCTCTCCTAAGGGTACTACTGAGGGGAAAAACTTCCAGCACCAGTGCATGTGGTAAGTGTACACACCTATTGTGGAATGGACATGAGGAACCAAAGGGAAAGTGGGTCGGCAGGGTCACATATTGAGTGCCACTCCAGGGGGCTCCCCAGCTGTCATCATTGGAGCTGCTAAAGAAAAATGTTTCTGACATCCATGCACATGGTATGCACACACTTAATTGGAGTGGATGTGAACAACACCTCTCAAAGAACAAGTTATGGGAAATTGAGTAACTTTTTTTTTTTCTTAGGAATGCGTTGCTCATGTCCATTCTATCACCCACCCTTCTTCTTTACTGTTGGTGTTTCTGGTAAAACAAACAAACAAAAACCCTGAGGGATGGGGAAGCTTATGATGCTCCTAATATTGCACCATGTGGGTGCCACTACAGAGGGTGCCAGTCCTCTATGGATATTGCTGAGGGAAAGGGGGGGGGGGGGGGACACTTCTTGCATGCATGTGGTGAGCACACACACCTAATGTGGAATGGGCAGGAGCAACACATTTCTAACACAGTTACAGGACAGGTAATAATCTTACCTCAACCTAAATGCCAGTTGTCCTTTTTGCAAGAAAACACTGGGCCTTCATTAATTCTCAGTTTACTGCTTAACAGTTTGAAAGGGAATCTTAGCTGTTTCATAGATTGACCCTTGGGCACAGAATTGGTATTTTAAAAGAAATAACCTTAATTAATTCTGTATTTGTGGTCATGAGAAGTTCTGGGCAGTCTGTGGATAGACTTGGAGTGAATACATTGAAAACAATATATCAATAAGCCATAAAGTGAAAAATAATGTTGAAAGCAACAACCTTAAGCCTTGGGATTTTTTGTTCATTTTTTTTCTTCACTTCAATAGGAAGTGTAATTAGCTCTTGGGCTATAGCTTGCGAGCAAACTTGAATATTCATATAATCTCAGTTTAATCCATAAATTAATCATTCTGGGTTTTTTTGCAGAGTAACTGGAGGAGATTTTCTTCTAGAAAAAAATACCTTCAGCTAAGATACTACGTTATCCTTGTGCAAGCTAGGATAAGAATGTTGACGGCTGCTGCTGCGTATAAACGACTTATTTTGGCTACTGTTACAATTCAAAGACATTTCCGTGCTTCTCTGGTGGCAAAAGAAGATCGTAAAAGATATGAAACTTTAAAGTCTTCATCACTTGTCATTCAATCTGCATTTAGAAGATGGAAAAAACAGAAAATTCAACAGAAAATTAAAGCTGCAGTTGTGTTGCAAACTGCTTTCCGAAAATGGCAAGCCTCAAAATTAGTGAAGAGGGAGAGAGCAGCTGTCATCATACAGTCTTGGTATAGGATGCATCGAGATTTGAAGCAGTATTTATGTGTTAAAAAAAGTGTTATCCAGATTCAAGCCTGGTTTAGATGTGTTCAGGCTAAACATGTTTATGAGGATAAAAGGGAATGCATATTGATGATTCAAAAGTATTACAGAGCTTATCGACTGGGAAAAGTTCAAAGAGAAAACTACTTGCAAAAACGTGCAGCAGTTATAGCCCTGCAAGCAGCTTTTAGAGGTAGGAAAGCTCGTCTGTTATACAGACAAATAAAAGCAGCCTGTGTTGTTCAATCATTTTGGAGAATGAGACAAGAGAAGCAAAAATTTTTTCTCATGAAGCAGTCTGTTGTTATATTACAATCACATGTGAGAAAATATCAACAGCTAAAAAGATACAGAGAAACTAAAAATGCCATTTGCATAATTCAAACTCAATACCGAGCCTATGTTGCTTGTAAAAATGCTGCCTCTTCGTTCCAGAAAATACGCCTTGCTGCTGTTGTGCTGCAATCTGCCTACAGAAGAATGAAAGCTAGGAAAGAGGCCCACATACTGAGATCTGTGGTGAAAATTCAGTCAAGTTATCGTGCTTATGTTGCCCGGAAAAGATTTGAACATTTAAAATCTGCTGCAGTGAAGATTCAGGCTTTTATAAAAATGATACAAGCACGCAAACGTTATCATGCTTTAAGGCAGGTAGTACTCTATGTTCAGCGAAGATACCGCTCCAAAAAATGCATCCTTCAACTTAAAGAAGAACATAGGAAAATGAAGGGAGCTTGTGTCAAAGTTCAAGCAGTAGTACGAGGACATCTGATCAGAAAACAATTACAAAGATGGAGAGAGGCTGCAACCTTGCTCCAGGCTTACTACAGAATGAAAAGGGATAGGCAATGCTATTTGAGGATATATAGTGCTACTGTTACCATTCAGAATCGATATTATGCGTACCAAGAGCAAGTCCGTCAGAGACAGAAGTTCTTGAAAGTCAAAAAGGCAGCTGTCTGCTTGCAAGCAGCCTACAGAGGTTATAGAGTACGCAAAATGCTTAAACTTCAGTATACAGCCACTGTTAAAATTCAGACAGCTTTTAGAGCTCATTCTGCAAGAATGAAATATCAAGCAATGATTCAGGCCTCTGTTGTGATTCAGAGGTGGTACAGAGCCTACAGAATTGGTTACAAAGTGAGATTGAGCTTCTTAGAAAGAAGAGCAGCTGTGATTTCTCTTCAAGCAGCTCTTCGTGGCTGGCAAGTACGAAAACAGGTTCAAAGGCAACATGCTGCTGCTGTTACAATACAGAATGCCTTTAGAAAGTTCCAGGTTCAAAGATTAAGGCTTATAAACAATGCTGTGCTAACTATCCAGCGGCATTATAGAGCCAGTATTGTAGGTAGAAAACAGCGGCAAGAATATATAAAACTACGTAACTGTATTGTACATCTCCAGGCAGTTTGGAGAGGAAGAACTGTGAGAAAACAAATTCAGAGAGAGCATCATTTTGCAGTAATCATTCAATCGTTTTACAGAATGCATGCAAATCAATCAAAGCTGAAAACTTTGAGACAAGCTGTCTTAGTGATTCAGAGACACTACAGAGCTTACTGTATGATGAAGGAACAACGCACACTTTATCGAAAAAGAAGAGCAGCTGTCTTAGTCTTACAAGCTGCTTTCCGTGGGATGAGAGTGAGGAAACAATTACGGGAACTCAATAAAGCTGCTATTATTATACAATCAACCTACAAATCCTACGTAGTAAAAACAAAATATGCAGCATTTAAAGCTATGACTGTTATGGTTCAAAGACGGTATCGTGCAGTTGTTCAAGCTAACTATCAAAGACAGGAATATCTGTCTTTAAGGAATGCAGTTATTAAAGTTCAGACTGTTTATAGAGGCATAAAAGTAAGACGACAAATTCACCGTATGCATCAAGCAGCTATTTCAATTCAAGCCATGTTTAAGATGCATCGTATAAACATTAGATATCGTGCAGTGAAATTGGCAGCAACTATAATTCAAATTAGATACAGAGCATTTTGTCAAGGGAGAGTGGAACGTAAAAAATACCTACAGCTACGGAGATCATCCCTTGTCCTTCAGTCTGCCTATAGAGGCATGAAAGTTCGAAGAAAGGTAAGAATTCTGCATCAGTCTGCCACAGTAATACAGTCATACTATCGAATGTACAGACAACAAAAAGATTTTAAAAAGTTATCCATGGTAACAAAACAGATACAGCAGTGGTATCGTGCTTGCAAAGAACGAGATGCTCAAGTACACAAATACAAGATTATGAAGAGAGCCATACTCTGTATCCAGGCTATGTTTCATGGCATGAAAACAAGGAGACATTTGAAAATGATGCATATAGCTGCAGCCCTTCTTCAAAGGAGAATTAGGACCTTTCTTGAAAGGAAAAAATATATTTGTCTTAAGGCAGCTGCTATTATGGTTCAGAGAAAATATAGAGCAAAAGCACTTGCAAAGCAACAGCGCCAAGAATATCTTCATCTCCGGAAGGCTGTTGTTGTCATACAGTCTGCTTATAGAGGCTTTGTGGTAAGGAGGAAGATGCAACAGATGCACAGGGCTGCCACAGTTATTCAAGCCACTTTAAGAATGTATAGAATATATATTTCCTATCAATCTGTCAAATTTGCTTCAATAACTATACAACAACATTACCGAGCTTACAAGAAGGGAAAACATATGAGAGAAAAGTACTTAAAGCAGTACAACTCTGCTTTAATTCTTCAGGCTACCTATAGAGGAATGAAAACAAGACAGCTCCTGAAGAAAAAACATAATGCTGCAGCTATAATACAAAGTAATTATCGAATGTATAAACAAAGTTGTTACTACAAAAAAGTACAGTGGGCAACCCAAGTAATACAAAAAAGATACAGAGCCAGTAAGATGCAAAGACTTGCAGTTCAGCAGTACTCTTCAATGAAGAAAGCAGCAACTTGCATTCAGAGAGCTTTTCGAGAGATGAAGGCAAGAAAAAAACATCAAGAAATGTGCCACGCTGCCATTGTTCTTCAGACGCATTTTAAAATGTTTAAAGAACGACGAAGGTATCTTTCCCTTAAAGCTGCTGCTGTTGTCCTTCAGAGAAGATACAGAGCTTTAATTTTGGTAAGACAGCACACTCACGAATACTGTTCTTTTCGAAGAGCTGTTGTTCTTATACAGTCTCTGTACAGGGGTATTCAAACAAGAAGAAACATTCAGCATATGCATTTGGCTGCCAGAACAATCCAGTCAGCATTTAGAATGCATAAGATGAAAATTTCCTACCAGAGAATGAGAATTGCAGTTGTCGTCATACAGAATTATTACAGATCTTATGTTAAAGGAAAAGTTCAACGGAGTATATATCTGAGACTTCTGAAATCGGTGTTGGTCATTCAGGCGGCTTATAGAGGCACGAAAGCACGACAAGAACTGAAAATAATGCATGCATCAGTAACTGTAATACAGTCTCTTTATCGTATGCACATACAGCGTAATCATTATAGAAAGTTACGCTGGGCAGTCAGAGTTGTACAGCAAAGATTCAGAGCTAACAAGGCAAGAGAAGCTGAAGTAAAAAACTATGCGAAAATTAAAAAGGCTGCCATTTGCCTTCAGTCTGCTTTTCGTGCAAAAAAAACAAGGCAGTTGGCTACAACTATACAAGCTGCACTACGTATTCAGTCAGTCTTAAAGATGCACTTAGACAGGACACTTTTTCTTAAGAAGAAGACAGCAGCAGTAGCTATTCAGTCAGCCTTCCGATGCCACAGAATAAGGACTCGCTATAAAGCAGTTCGGGATTCAACTGTTGCAATTCAGCAGTGGTATAGAGCTTGTCGAATGGCTCATCTACAGAAAGCTGAATATTCTGTTCAAAGGCAGGCCATAATAATAATTCAGTCTGCTTATCGTGGAAAAGTAGCAAGAAAAATGGCAAAGCAAAAACGTTCTGCAAGAAAGATTCAGTCTTTTCTTCTCATGGCTGTGCATCGTAGAAAATTTGTTCGACTCAGAACAGCAGCTGTTACATTACAGACTTACTACTTGATGTATAAAACCAAATTACAGTATGTGAAGTATAGAAAAGCAGTGTTTGTATTACAGCAACACTACAGATCACATTTAGCTATGAAACACCAAAGAAGAGTTTACTTAAAAACCCAGAAGAGCATTATAATAATACAGTCTAGAATCAGGGGATTCATGGAGCGGAGGAGGCTTCAGAAAATTAAACAAAACACAGTGAAAATTCAGGTACATTTGAAAAGTCAACATGTGTTGTGGTGTTGTATAAATCCTTGGTTAAGACTATAACATCTGATGACACAAGCTGTAATAAGTTACTGTGTTTAAAAACAAGACCAGAAGTACAATTATAGATGCTAGTATGGGATAGGTTTATGAAGCACAACTGATGGGAATCATAGTCAGCACAGATGAATTGGTTATACTCTGTAAGATTACTTTAAAAATGGCATTGTTAGTTACCTTCCACATCCAAGATGATCATTTTACAAGTAATGCTTTTCCAAAATTCTAGCCCTACAAATTTACCTTGTTTCCTGATTTTGCAAGCAGCAGAGATTCTGTAGATTAAACTATGGCTAAGAGGTGCTAAGATACCCCTTACCATTTTACATTTCCTTCCCCTCAAGCCCCAGAAAGGGAAGATGGGTTTTTAAGGTTTCTTATAATACTCCAGATTTTTTTTGCCTGGGAGAAGGGAGAAACCTTCCAGTGTATTTTTCAGTAGCTACTGCCCCTGAGAGTTTCAGTAGCGAGTTGCCTGAGCTATTTGATCCTCAGTCCAAAATTCCAGAAATGTATATGCAGAAATAATTTGATTGGCCACTTATAAAAAGTGAAATAATTTGATTGGCCACTTATAAAAAGTGAAATAATTGAGCAGAGCCACAGTTTTTGGTAAAAGCAGAAGGAAAAGTACAGTACAAGTGACAATGCCAAGATTTACCATGGACTTAGTCAAAGACAACAATACCTTCATTATAATTTTCCTATTCTCTAAATACAGAAGAGCTACAAACACAGCTTTAAATCAAAACAGTTTATTAGGTTTCAGGTTGTTCTAGGATTAACTTTAAAATCTGTAACTTTTATCTTTAATCCTGGGATTTTTTTTTCTCTTGCTGAAATTTGTCAGTGGAGGTGTGTGTGTAGAACTCCCAATTTTATACTTTCTCTTTTTGCTGTATGCAGGAAAAACTGCCTATACAGGCAGTCCCCGGGTTACGTACAAGATAGGGACTATAGGTTTGTTCTTCAGTTGAATTTGTATGTAAGTCGGAACTGGCTCCAGATTCAGCCGCTGCTGCTGAAACTGACCAGGGGCTGACTACAGGAAGCTGGAGGCAGAATTGCTCTGTCCCCAGCTTCCTGGAATCAGCCACTGATCAGTTTCAACAGCGGCTGAATCTCGAGCCTGGGACAGAACAGCTGGGCTGCCAGGTAGGTCCCTGCAGGACCAACCCGGCAGCACCCCAGCTGCTCTACCCCAGGGTCCACAACAAAAGCCTGGTCTGCTGGGGGTAGGGGTGCACTAGCTGCGCTCCCCCTCCCCAGCAGACAGGGACACGGGGAGCAAAGCCGCGGTGGCAGGTTGCCGCGCCTCTGAGGCTTTGCTCTGGCAAAGCCTCAGAGGCGCGGGACCCCGCCGCCGCTGCGGCTTTGTTCCGGGTGTCCCTGGTCTGCTGGAGACGGTCTTCAGCAGACCAGAGGCACCGGGAGCAAAGTGGTAGCGGCGGCGGGGTGCCGCGCCTCTGAGGCTTTGCTTTGTCAAAGCCTCAGAGGCGCGGGACCCCTCCACCTCCCCGGCTTTGCTCCAGGTCTCCTTGGTCTGCTGGAGATGGTCCACAGCAGACCAGGGGCACCCGAAGCAGCTTTTCTCACCCCAGAGGTCGAGGTGGCGGGACCGCTGCGCTCTGGGCGGTCCCGCTGCCTGCGAGCTCCGGGGCGAGAGAGCCCCGTTCGTAAGTGCAGATCCGACATAAGTCGGATCCGCGTAACTCGGGGACTGCCTGTATACAAAGTGCTATCGGTACAAAGTAAAGAAACTGACCATTTCCTTCTGCCCCCCCCCTCCCCCCCCCCCCCCCAATACTCTGTGTGTGACTTAGAACTATAAGATTTTTAAAAGACCTTCAGGCAGAAGTGATTAGTTTTTTGTGGGATGGGGAGTTATCCTGGTTTGTCCCATTAAATAGAAAATTAACTTTTTTTTTTTTTTAATAGGCTTTATTTAGGGGTTTTAAAGCCAGGCAGTTGGCTGGTAAAATAAGAGCTGCACGAATAATTCAAGCCTGGTTCAGAAGATACAGAGCACGAAAGGAATATACAGCTGTGGTAAAAGCTACTTGTGTCATTCAAGGTTATTTCAAAACTGGACAGCAGAGGACCTGGTAATATACTATTGTTGTGTGACACACAATCTTTTCATTAAGCACTTTTTTATAATTTAGTACTGCTTTGTATTCTGGCAAATCTTGGTGGTTTCTTAGGCTCTTGATTCTTCAGAGATGCAAGAATATGAGTAATGCATTGATTCCTTGGGGCTAGTATGAATAGTTATTCATGTTTAAGCCTTTGAGGGCTGGTGCTATGTATTTCGTGTGAGTATTTGTCTTGAGACAAAGAAGATCTAAAACTTCTCTGGTCACCTTTTACTATTTTACTCCAATATTTCATGTTTCTGTTGACTTTAGCCCAGCTTTTAAGGCTCAAGACTAGTGTTCCATTTACACCGTGTGTCTGTGTAAACAAAAAAAAGTTATGGATTTGAAAACTTTACAATGAATTCCACTTGTCTTGCTTATCTGCTACTGATAGCAAGAAATAAATGCAACTAAAACATTCTATTTTTAAAACTCAAATATTTTTAGAAAAACTAAAATGTTCATTTACGTTAGGTTTTTAAAAATGAAGGCCTCTACAGTTACTATTCAGAGAAGATGGAGAGAGACTCTTATTGCAAGAGAAATTCTGCTACAATTCCTAGCAACCAAGCAAGCTGCAATTAAGATTCAATCAAGTTACCGAAGATACAGCACTAGGAAACTGATTAAGAAGGTATTCACTTTTAAATTCATCTAAGACAGGGTAGTGTTGAAAGTTAAATATTTTCAGTGTTTCCTAATCCTGCTTTCCTAATGTGGGAGCCAGCTCCATCCCTGGTATAACCTGTGTTGACTGTCCAGCCACTCCACAGGCACATCCATATCCCATGAACCACTCCAGAACCCACCACACATCCTACCTTCCCAATGCAGGAGTCAGCTCCATCTCTGGGGACTTCAACCCAGGTGAATGCCCTATCCCCTAGGGCCATTCCAGAACCCAGGCCACCTCCTTACCTTCAGAGGGTCCCTTATCCTGTGTTGGCTGTCCAGTCACTCCCTGGTGAGGGGGCATTAAACTTGTGTAATGTACTAAGCCAGTAATTTCTCTTTCTCTCTAAAAAGTGAGCCTGATCATTGCCTTTTATAACTAGCTACTTTTACTCAAATTAATTTTTCCTTAAGAAAATGTTCTTGATTGGGATCTAGTTTAAAACTGTACTATATTCATAAGCAGGGCTCACCATGCCGCGGCGAACCCTGCTTGCCAGCTGCATGGTTCTGCATGCTGCGCATGCGCAGACCGCACTTGCACGGCTGTGCCAGCTTGTACATTAATTGTTGAGCCCTGTTCATAAGGAACATTACATTAAAATGTTAAAGTTGAAAAGAGAAGTTCTTAAGTCAGAAATTGACAAAGTGAAGTGTCCCATCAGCAAAGCTTTAAGTACTACTTACTTTTTGACATTTTGAATAGTCCAATTGAAGTCAACAATGGAATATAGAAATCCTTCACTGTAGCTGTGTGCTTTACGTGTGTGTGTGTGTGTGTGTGTGTGTGTGTGTGTGTGAGAGAGAAAAGGTTTGTCACCAAAATATTTTGAAGTATGGGGGGAGGGGGGGGAAGAGAGGGTAAAACCAGAACTAACTTTGCATTGAGTTATGAGTGACACCAGAGAAATACCAGCATTTTTTTTTCCTTTTTGAGTTCTTCCATTTCCCTAGAGGTTCAGGTTTCCTTTACTTTGTGAGAAAACAAGATCCTAGACTTTTAACTTATGCCAAATATAATATTTGCCTAATCTACATTAACTAGCCAATTAACCCATCATAAGACAGGATTTTCAGGTCTTTTCTCCTGAACTCGTTCTCTCTCTCTCTCTCTCTCTCTCTCTCTCTCTCTCTCTCAGCTCTCACTCGCCCTTTCTCTTCTCCTCCTCCTGCCACTCTCTCCCCTTGATCTCTCCCTGCCCCCCTTCCCCTTCAATCCTGCCGTGAAGCTCAGCTGAGTGCTGCCTGCTCAGCCGGGCTGCTGCGAGGGAGGGGGGCGGTGCGGTGACATACATGACCGGGGGCGGGCCCGTGTACGTCAGCGCCCCGCCCCTCTTCCCCTCCCTCCGCAGGGGAGCCCAAACAGCCCCTTGCGCTGCTGGCTCCCCCGGTGGCCCGGCTGAGGGGTCAGCACTCAGCTGAGCGCCACAACAGGAGGGGAAGGGGGATGGTGACGTACACAGCCCCGCCTCCTGGCTCTGTATTTCACTGCCCTGCCCCTCCTCCCTCGCGGCAGCCTGGCTGAGTGCGCAACACTCAGCCCAGCCTCCACGGAGGGAGGTGAAGGGAGGCGGGGTGGTGATGTACACAACCGGGACGCGGGGTCATGTACGTCACTGCTCCCCCTTCCCCCTCCCGTCATGGTGCTGAGTGATGTGCCCCTCATCCGGGCCACGGCAGGGGAGCAAGTGGCGGCAAGCGTGGACCCCAAACGGCCGCTCGCCGCCACTTGCTCCCCCACCAGGGCCCAGCTAAGCGGTGCAGAGCGCCACAGCAGAAGGGGAAGGGGGGGTGGGGCGCTGACATGTACACCGCCAGGCCCCCTGGCCGTGTACGTCAGCTTTACAGACTCTCAGACACTGGGCTACTATATATATGATGATAAAGCCAAACTGCTTACAATAAAATCCATTGCCAACATTTTTAATTCCTTTAAGAAGGAAACTCCTTGTGAAAACTGCTGCTGCTATTATTTAATGCTGATTCTGTCTTATTGTGGTGAATTTAAATAAGAAATGTAGTGGCATCTTTATTTTATTTTTGATCCTTGGCCACTTTTTCCATCTTACAATAGATGGTAACTTGATAAATATGAAAACATATGAGAAGAGAAAGCACACTTCACTACCTACACACAATTCATTTTCTAGAAGCAGCATGCTGCATGTTTGATTCAGGCAGCTTACCGAGGCTTCAAAGAAAGACACAAGTTTCTTCAACAAAAAGCTGCTGCTCTGGTCATCCAAAAACATATACGAGCGAGGCAAAAAGGAAGATGCGAATGCATAAAATATGTCAAAACTAGAAAAGCTGCTATCAAACTGCAAGCGTTTATTCGGGGATGGTTAGTGAGAAAAAAGGTAAGTGTCTTTAAGCAACATTGCTATTTGGATATTTAAAATATTTCAAGGATAATGTTAATACTAATACAGATTAAATTTGTGTAACGACTCCTAAATTTCATTTTTCTTCATTATTAAAACAAGAATGTTGATGTTTTTAATAGCATAATAGTCTTTACATGGTGATTCCTTTTCTCCATTTGAAGTGATAGTGTCCTGGTATTGCTTACATTATGGGTCACAGATAATTTTAGAGATATTATCCAATCCTGGGCATAAAGTTTGATTAGAAGTTAGGCTACTTAGTTAATTATGATTACAGTGAAAAAGTCTGGCTTCAGAGATTACAATAACCCCAGCTGCTTTCTGTGTGACTCCATTTCTGAGTTTTAGTGCAATAGATTATGATTGTAGCAAAGACTTCTGTCTGTTTTTCTTTTTGCAGATTTTAGACCAGAAACGGAAGATGCAGCTCCTTTGTTTTTCAGCTGCTGCATATCACCATCTCTCTGCTATTAAAATTCAGAGAGCATTAAGAATTCATCTTCTATTGAAACGTGCACAAATGCAGATTCCGTCTGTCCTATGTATTCAGGTTAGCATTATGGGGAGGGAGGAGCTATTTCATACTATTCCTTTCTCTTTAGTGCAAGATTGTTGTAGTGGTATCACCACCTGTCACCATTCTCCCCATTGTGGATGTTGATGCCATTCCCTCCTACACTGTAGTCCTGCCAGGGACCCTGACTAGAAACCAGAGTCCTGACCCGTCTCTTCTTGATGCTGGTGGGAAGAGAGACAAGCTGAATGAAACAAGGAGTCACAAGGTGCAATGAGACATGGAGTCCTATCCCCTAAATATATAATGGGACCAATGTGCAAGTCAACCCCAATTAGTTTACAGGGACCTCATTTGGACATTTACTAATGCAGTGGCAGTCAGCTATTTTATGTCAAAGTCCAGACTGGAGAGAAAATAATACAAAAATAATAACTGTATTGATAAGTAAATAAGATTTCATGGTCTGTTCATAAGTGTCTGGTTGTCCAGGTTTGGTCTGAGGTCTGCCTGTTGACTATCTGTCCTAACCTAACTGATCACACAAGGAGCTGCTTGGCTGAAACAACTAAATTAACCTCCCAAAGTAAGACTCGGGATGCTGAGTGGAAGGTGAAAACATGCCAGAACAGGAAAATTTGCGCTATAGGAAAACATCTTTCCAGACCTCAACTTAGCCCTCATCATCAAAGGAGACCCTGAAACTAAGGATAGGGCTAGAAACCTCTCTCCCCATCCACCTCTGACAAAAGAGGGTTGATCACCCAACCTCATTACTTCATCCACAGTTAATGGCACATCTGCCCCCTCACCAAGCATTTCTTTAGATGCTCCCAGCCTCTTCAAAGCTACACCTTTGCTTGTATAGTTTTGGTTCCTGGCTTTGCATCGATTACATCCACAATACATTCAGATTTTAGTTCTTACTCTATCAGTTTTGAAGTTACAAGAAGTGCATGCATGCATATGTTTTGGTATTAGGCAAAGAAAGCAAGCTTAATTTGTCTTGTCTTTTAAAAGCTTTCTTTCATCTTAAACAGAGGTGGTTTCGAGCAAGACTTCAACAAAGAAAAAGTCTACAAGATCATCAGAAGGTCATTAAAATACAGCGATTGGTTAAAAGGTGGCTAAAACAGAGAAATGAGGCTGCAACCACAATCCAAAGAGCTGTACAAAAGTTCCTGTTCGACAAACACAGAAAGAAGCTGAAGAACGGAATAATTAAATTTCAGGTATAGTTCTTACAAAAGCCTGCTTCTATTTTATTACCACCCAAAGGTGTATCTTTCAGAGCATAGGTTGAGTGGTTTGTTGGTTTTTTGAAGATGAATACTAGATTGGAAAACTAAATATCAATTAGCCATCTAATAGTGAAAGACACTGTGTTTGTATTTTTTTAAACTGGGAATCTAGCAATCAGAGGACTGAATACTAAATCTGATCATTAGTTTGTTTTAGATTTCTACAACTGAAATATTTTGAGTCTAACATTTTATTAAATTCCTGTAAGGTTGATTGGAGATCTAATGAAAATTATATCCTAGAGCCACTCTTACTTGTTAGACTTGCCTATTTCTGAAATCTTTCTGCTATGTTTTCTCTTAGGCATTGTGGAGAGGGTATTCTTGGAGGAAGAAAAATGACACAGCAAAAACTAAAGCTTTACGACACAGTTTGGAAATAGCTAACAGAGAGAGCAAAGAAGAAAACAAGCTATGTAACAGAACTGCAGTTGCCATTGACTATCTTCTCAAGTACAAACATCTTTCTTTTATTCTTGCAGCATTAAAACATCTAGGTTAGTACTTTCTTTTTATAAATAAAAATTGGGCACTACCAAGACAACAGTGGCGTCCCAAACTTTTGAGAGGGACCAAATAATTATATTGATGCCTACACTGCAACTGGAAAAAGTGATGAAATTAAAGGATTCAATAGTATGCAAAGCTATTTCCTTCTGAATAGAATATGGCACTGATAAGCTAACAGAAGAGCCATAACCCTCAGAATGTAATCATGACTTTACTACTCTAGTTCCTGGCTTTCCCTTGCCCAGCAGTACTACTTATGATATGTAAAGCATAAAGGCAGTCCTACTTACTGCATATCAAATAAATGAAAAGTATTGCATACAGTGGATACCTTTGTCTTGCTGGAATGTTCAATATCCTAGTTTTTTAAAAAAAAAGAGGCTTGAAATTAATTTCATTTTTGTTGTAATATATTTGCCAAGCTTACTAAAGAACAATGTTACTGTTCTCAAACAAGTTGATTTAGCATTCATGAATGAACCCTTTTTATTTTAGAGGTTGTTACCAGGCTGTCCCCTCTCTGTTGTGAAAATATGGCCCAGAGTGGAGCAGTCTTCACTATTTTTATTCTAATCCGGAGTTGCAACCGTAGTATTCCCTGTATGGATGTTATCAAATATTCAGTTCAAGTCCTCCTGAATGTTTCAAAGGTATTTCAGTGTTTTCTTTTGTTTTATAAGTTTTTGGACTCTCTAATTTACAGATATTTACATTTATCCAAAGAGATTACCATGAACTTAATCTCATGTAATAACTGCTTGTTTTGGGGGCAAAAATATTTTCTTGAATATAAAGCAAATTATTACATTATTTTGAACCATATCATCAAATTATTTTTGAAGGAAAACAATTTCATCCTGCACAGTTGTGTATAAATTTAAACATGACTTTCAATGAATTTAATGTATTCTAACTAAAATGTGAGTGGTGCAGGGCATGCATGGTTGAAAAAAGTACCATCCTTTTATATTGTGAAATTGTTAAACAGTTTTGTACAGAAAGGAGAATAATCATTGGTAGGGTATTGCATCCGAAGTTTTATGTTTGTTTTGGAATTAAAAAAATTATAGAAAACACATCAGATTAAATGATGCTTTTCCAAATTTTCACCTTTTCGTATCTACAGATGTGATTAAAATATTATTGAAAGCTAATTAAGCACTATGTTGGGTTGGAGATGAATTAGTTATATTTATAGATCTAGCTTTTGGATGGAAATGTTTGCAAAACCAGAAAATTTTAGATGACTAACTTGAGTTTTGGCTAAATAATACAAATGTAATAATCTACAGTTATGAATAGTTATTCATTTGTGATGCACTGAAATCAGTAAAAATGTTTAGGCATTCAAGTCTAGTACATTTTGCTAAGTGGATATCTTCTTTTTTTAGATAGAAAAATATCCATTTAGTTACAGAACATATATGTTAATCAAATGACTTTCAATATTTTGTAGGCTTCCATGATTTTAAAAAAGGATGAAACTTTGGTTAGATAAGCTGCATTATAGTTGGCTAAATAATCTGAGAGCACAATATGTACTTTTGCTGTCTCAGATTCTAAGGGGGAAAAAAAGATTTTTAGTAACATTTATCATGGGGCAACTAGGCACTGCACTTTACTGCCCAGAAATGAATTGTTTTATCTGAACTGCAGTCTAACACACAAGTATCACCTAGTTGGCCTAAAAGAGAGTAATCTTTATTTTCTTAGAGCTTGAGAGAGTGCTTATTTTGAGATCT
Source organism: Pelodiscus sinensis (assembly GCF_049634645.1). Lineage (NCBI taxonomy): Eukaryota > Metazoa > Chordata > Testudines > Trionychidae > Pelodiscus > Pelodiscus sinensis. The sequence continues at coordinate 46,738,200 of NC_134719.1, forward strand.
GTTTAGAGCAGTTCTTTTATCTTCCTTTTCAGTATGAAAGAACTACTCAAGTAGTTTATGAAGTAGAAAACTCTGTAGATACATTACTGGACCTACTGCAGATGTACAGAGAAAAAGCTGGTGACAAAACTTCAGCGAAAGGAGGAAGCATTTTCACAAAAACTTGTTGTTTGTTGGCCATTCTCTTAAAGGATTCACAAAGAGCTTCTGTAAGTTTTAGTACTTCTCTTTAGTAGATTGTTATGGCTTCTTCCAGCTGGTTGCTATTGAATTTTCCGACTGCTTACTGAAATATTTGCCTCTATCCCTCTACTAATATATACATGACCGCTGCAATTGTGCTTCTTGCTGTAATATTGTAATAAGGTTGGTAGTTCACCTTGAATGTGGTGCATGATCTCTGAGTTGCACAAGAGGGTCTTTCCACCCCTTTGACAATGTTTTTAAATATAACAATTACAGAAGTACAGGCAGTCCCCGGGTTACATACAAGATAGGGACTGTAGGTTTGTTCTTAAATTGAATCTGTATGTAAGTCGGAACTGGCGTCCAGATTCAGCCGCTGCTGGAACTGACCGCCAGTTCTGACTTACATACAGAATCAACTTAAGAACCCCAGGCGTCCCCAAGTCAGCTGCTGCTGAAACTGATCAGCAGCTGATTCCAGGAAGCCTGGGGCAGAGCAACTCTGCCTCGGGCTTCACGTAGTCAGCGCTGGTCAGTTTCAGCAGAAGCTGACTTGGGGACGCCTGGGGCAGAGCAGCTGGGGTGCTGCTGGGTTGCTCCAGTAGCGCCGCTCCTCGGTGCTACTGGACCAACCCAGCAGCACCCCATCTGCTCTGCCCCAGGATCCTGATTCAGCCGCTGCTGAAACTGACCAGCAGCGGCTGAATCAGGACCTGGGGCAGAGCAGCTGGGGTGCTGCCGGTTTGGTCCAGTAGTGCCCAGAGCAGCGCTGCAGGACCAATTGGCAGCGCCCCAGCTGCTCTGCCCCAGGGTCCAAAACAAAAGCCTGGTCTGCTGGGGGGAGGGGGGGCACACTAGCTGCACCCCCCCCCCCCCCCCAGCAGACCAGGGACACGGGGAGCAGAGCCGCAGCGGCAGCGGGGTGCCGCGCCTCTGAGGCTTTGCTCTGGCAAAGTCTCAGAGGCACGGGACCCCGCCGTGGCTGCAGCTTCAGTCCCGGTGCCTGTGGTCTGCTGGGGACGGTCCCCAGCAGACCACAGGCACCCGGACTGAAGCGGCAGCAGCGGCGGTTCCCCGCGCTTCTGAGGCTTTGCTCTGGCAAAGCCTCAGAAGCGTGGGAACCCGCCCGGTGCCCCTGGTCTGCTGGAGACGGTCTCCAGCAGACCAGGGGCACCGGAGCAGCTTACGAACGGGGCTTTCTTGCCCCGGAGCTCGCAGGTAGCAATCCGCCACCTCGACCTCCGGGGCGAGAAAGCCCCGTTCGTAAGTGCGGATCCGACATAAGTCGGATTCGCGTAAGTCGGGGACTGCCTGTATAGATTTCTGATAATCCACTTAGGCTTCTTTTTCTTGGTGATAGTTTATAAATATTGTCTTTGCCTTTGCTCTCCATTCCAATCAATGTTCTCAAATTGCCATACAGTAGTGTGGGGCCGAGGTGGCTCTTTGTAAGCTGGCATGCATGGGGAGCCAGCTTGAAAACCAACTTCCTGCGTGTACTGGTTCTTGCCTGACACCTCCCCCGTCCACTGCCTCTGTCCCCATGTGGATCTGCTCCTGCTTCCCCTGATGACGCCGCCTCTAACACAGAGGCAGCTGGGGTGGGGTGGGAGCATGCGTAACCATGCTAGTTTACAGAGTACACATTAAAATCCCTACATTACTTGGTGGTAATTTTGCTAGTATCCACCTGTGGCCTTGTCTAATATAACACTATCACAGGTGCAGCTATAAATGATTTAGTTCATATTTGCTGTATCTTTGGAACTATCATTAGAGAAAACTGAATTCAAGGAATAAAATTATTTTCTGAAAATAGTTTAGTTGGAAATATTTGGATATAAAGCTACTTTTGCATCATAGAATCGTAGAATATTAGGACTGGAAGGGACCTCGAGAGGTCGAGTCCAGTCCCCTGCCCTCAAGTTAAGACCTAGTATCTCAAGTGTCATTAATAGTCCAAATGTCTGCCATCCAGATATTGAAATGCCAACTGAAATTAAGTATCTATTGCTTTCAATTACATTTTAGTGTGTGTTTGTGGAGAGAAATGCTGCATGTTCTATGAAAAAAGTAGACTGTATTGAGCAAACGGAGTAGTTTTCCATTATTTAACTTACTATTAAATTGTCTTTTGAGTACTGATTATGTGAAATTTGTGTTTTGTAGGAGATCCGAAGCACACCTAGAACTGTTTCTCGTATTCATAGCTTATATAAACTTATAGCTCATAAACACAAAATGGATGCTGAAAGAAGTCTTTTCAAACACAAAATGCACACATCCACAAGTCGGAATTTATTAGTTCCCATAACTCCTGTACGAACAAAAGTAGTTTCAAGGTAAGAATTTTAAATTAATCTGCTTTATTCCCTGTGAAAATATATTGTCGTCTAATTTCAAGCAATTATTTTTTTCACAGAATTAAACCAGACTGGGTTTTAAGGAAAGATAACATGCAAGAAATTGTAGATCCTCTGCAAGCTATTCTAATGGTAATGGATACGCTTGGTGTTGCCTACTGTTAAAATGTAAATACTGTGTTTGAAAATATGTATATAAATGTATGTATTCAAAATGATTAAATGCTTTTGAGGGAGGTAACAAATTAGCGCTAAAAGTGATTACTTACATACAAATTTACTCTAAAATTGGCATTTTATTTTATTTTTTATATGTTGCATTATGTACAGTTTTTTATTTGTACTGTTTCTACTAATGTCTAAAGCAATTGTACAATAAAATACACAAGAGCTTCAAAGCAGTTTGGTGGGTTTTTTTCTTGCTTTGTTTCAAATGTACTGTTCTTACACAATTGTAATCTTATAAGAGACAAAGCAGCATATTTAACGTGCAGCTCGTCCCTAAGGCTTGAATGCGTTTTGACCGTCCATTTGACAAAGAGGAAATACTGTTATCATAGAACACTAGAACTGAAAGACCTCAAGAGGTCATTGAGTCCAGTCCCTTGCCCTTACAGCGGGACCCAGTATGATCTAGACTATTCCTGATAGATGTCTATCTAATCTGCTCTCAAATATCTCCAGTGATGAAGATTCCACAACCTCCCTAGGCAACTTTTTCCAATGTTTAACCACCCTGACAGGAAGTTTTTCCTGTGGTTTAAAGTAAAAGGTTTGGAAATGCGGCTAGTCCCAGGAAGGCGCAGAAACAGGCAAACTATTACTAAATATCTTTTAAACTTTTATTAAAGGGCTTCTACGTATAAATTATGATTTTATCAATTTCTTACATACGTAGGCACTAAATAATTATTAGAATGTCCAATAAGCAAAATGCAATACAGTGAAGAAAATTCTTTGCGGTTTCTCTAAATCCCACTAGTTGTTAACAAGGGACTAGGGATTATTAACAGTTACATTTACATTGTCTTACTTATAAGACTAATCATTTATCTAAAACTTTTAACACTACTACTTAACAATACCTCTAAACAATTTCAGATAACAATACTTACATTTAACAGACACACAAACTACAACAACAACATATTTGGTATTCGTTATGTTTGGTATACGTTATGCTCTACAGGAACTCGTTTGGTTCGGTGAGCGGGAGGTGGCCCTCGGGTGATCAGTCCTCGGACCTGGCTCATATTCTGCCATCCAATTTTTATTCGGGATTCCTCAATTTGATATAGGAGGGGTAGCTGTTTTATAGAGAGCTTTTGCGCACTTTTTGTGATAGGCTAGCAGACCCTGTTTGCTAAGTGACAGGGGTAAGGGGGTGAGATGGTTTCCTGTTTTTCCTTTCCTGCCTTATCGGGCATAGCACAGTCAGCACAACCAGCATGAACTTTACATGAACTTTTTAGTTTTGGTTCCTGTTCGTCGCTGACCTTTAAGTTACATAGTGTAAGGGTTTTCATCAAGGGGAAGTTGACCTTTTGCTTGGATGGCAATACGTGCGAGAGGCCTGGCCAGCAAAGAGCCTGCTTCCACATTTCCTAATGTTCAACATAAATCTACTTTACTGCAGTTTAAGCCCATTGCTTCTTGTCCTATCCTAGAGTCCAAGAAGAACAATTTTTCTCCCTCCTCCTTGTGACACTTTTAGATACCTGAAAAGTGCTATCATGTCCCTTCTCAGTCTTCTCTTTCCAAACTAAACAAGCCCAATTCTTTCAGTCTTCTTTCATAGGTCATGTTCTCTAGATCGTTAATCATTCTTGTTGTTCTTCTCTGGAACTTCTCCAATTTCTCCACATCTTCCTTGAAATGTGGTGCCCAGAACTGGACACAGTACTCTAGTAGAATTCTAGTAGATTGGTGCGATATCGTTTCCCTTTGCAGAAACCATATTGACTTTTGTCCTACACATTATGTTCCTCTATGTATCTGATAATTCTGTGTTTTATTATTGTTTCAACCAATTTGACCGGAACTGAAGTTAGACTTACTAGCCTGTAGCTGCCAGGATTACCTCTACATCCCTTTTAAAAAATTGGCATCACATCTACGAGTCGTTTCGAATAAAAGATGATTTAAAGCAGGGGTGGCCAAACCATGGCTCATGAGCCGCATGCAGCTTGTGAAGAAAAAAATTGTGGCTCCTCACGGAACTGGGACAGAACCAGGAACTGCTCAGGTCAGCTGCTCTCACGGCCGGGCCTCTGTGAATTGCATGCATGCTCGCTACCCGTGCCTAGTCTACTCACTGCTACCAGCACACTACATCATATCCTGCATGTGCAGGCAAGGTCGCACACAGAGTCCCAGCCTGCATGTGCTAGCAGCCGGCTTCTGAGCGCAGGCAGCGGCTCCAGGTGCAGCGCCAGCGCCAGCAGCGGCTCTGGGACCTGGGCAGAATGTTAGTGGGGGAGGGGGATTGGGTTAGAGTGAGGAAGGGAGGTGTCTGTTTCTGGGAAAGGTTGAGGGGGTGTGCACGGCGTGCCAGCTGCTCAGCACACAGGCGCCCCAGCACCTGGAGGGAGATGTACCGCTGTAGTGGCAGCTCCGGAACCATAGAATTAGGTTAGAGCGGGGTGGGGGTGGGGATTGGTATAGAGGCGGACTGGTGCCTAGCTCTGGGGGGGAAATTGGGTTGGGGTGTGTGTGCCTGGCTCTGGGGAAGGGGAGAGGGATTGAGTTAGAGCAGGAGAGGGGGAAGGGGAAGAACATCCAGCACACTTCCTGAGACCTGGAATCCCCAGGTATTGACTCTAGCTGTCTGTCTCCTCCTTCTGGACAGACTACCCCCACGAGCACTCTGCCCGAGCACCCTGTCCCCTACCCCCACCAGCACAATTGGGGCCACGTTAGTGAGGCTTGGAGGGTTTTGCAGCAGTTGTTTTTTTTGCATCTCACTTGTGTGGCCCCGACTAACTTTTCTGCAGGTCAGTGACCCCGACTCAAAACAGGTTTCCTGGCCCCCTCATAAATAAAGACAACGCTGAAACATTGTGTGTTTGATATTTTATTTAAAAATTAATCCCGGCCAACAAGCCCTCAATTGGAGCCAAGCTCCCATCTGGCTGCAGCATAACACTCCTGCCCTTTCCCTTTCCTCCCCAAACCTGAGTCTATCATACACTGGAACCCCCTGTCCTGAGCCTCACATCCCCAAACTCCTGCACCCCCACATCTTCAATCTGCCACAGCACTCCTGCACCATCGACACACTGCAAATCTGTCTTGAGCCCATTATACTCCCTGCCTTGAGCCCCTCATGCACTCCAGCCTAAACTCCTGCACCCTCACAGCCACAAGCCTGCAGCTTGCTCAGCACCCCAACCCTCCACCTGATCCCAACACTCTCCAGCCTGGAGCCCTCTCCCTGAGCCAGCATCCTCTTCTCTACTTACTCTTGCACTCAAATTCCCTCCGAGAGCTTGCACCTCTCACCCCTTCCCAGTGCTTCTTTTGAGAGCCACAATAGCAGTGGAGACCATGTGAAGAGCTGGGACAAAGTTGTTAACCCCTCCACCCCCCCCCCCAAAAGGCAGGGCTGTGAAGACCTGGGACAAAGTTGTTAACCCCCCCCAAAAAAAAGCCGTGCCTTGGTTTGGCCACCCCAATTTAAAGGATAGATTATAAGCCACAGTTTTGCAATTTCATAATTATGTTTTCAGAAATTTTGGGTGAATGCTATTGGGTCCTAGTGACTGGTTACTCTTTAGTTTATCAGTGTGTTTGAAAATCTCTGATGATATCTCAATCTGGGATAATTTTTCAGATTTGCCAGTTGAAAAGAATGGCTCAAGTTTTGGAATCTTCTTGACATTCTCAGCCATGAAAACTGATGCAAAGAATTCATGTAATTTCTTTGTGATGCCAGTATTGTCCTTGAGTCATCTTTTAGCATCTTGATTGTCGTGTTTAGCAGGCTTCCTGTTTCTGATGTAGAGGAAGTCCTCAATTTATGAATGGACTGTTCCAAATGTTTGTAATTTGGAATGCATTTTCACACAAACAGTTATAAATGGTAGCTAGGTTCCCAGGCAAGCCCACAAAAGCCATAGTGTAGCTGAAATACTGCATATTTGCAATGAAAAATAGTAGAAGTAGCTTACTTGCCTTGAATCCTGGTGATTGAGGAAAGACGGGTTTAATAGGAGGAGGTGGTACGTAGAGATTCTAGAAGGCAATCTGTGCATCCTCTGGTTGTCTTCCCTCCCCCTCCCATGAGCTGTGCATCAGCTCCTGCAGCCAGCCCAAGTCTCTGGTCACCCCCACCTCCTCAGGCTGCACCCAGTCTTCCCGCTCAGCAGGAGGTGGTGAGCGGTACAGGCACGGGCCAGAGGACTCCAGAGGAGCAAGGGGTAGCTGTGTAGCCAGTGGTTGGAAAGAAGTGACTCTTTGAAGGGAAAATATCTACTTCTCTCCATCCACCAGCTGCGTGGCTGCCCTCTGCTTCTATCCAATCCTTTGACCAGCATTACGCTGCTTGCTACCATATGTGCCTGAACATTTGGGGCGGCACTTGGTCTTAACGTCCACCAATGTCTTCCTACTCTGTGCTGTGGCTCTGCTTCCCTTGGAAGTCAACTTAATTAAAAGTGAAAAAGCCTGCCAGACCTTTTAGCAGACATTGAAACTGTGGGAGAGTCATTCAGGTGGTAACAAAACCATTTGACAGGCATTTGCCAACCCTAAGTATATACTGTCAGTTTCTGAATTTACTGTGTTAATCTACAGAATTAAATTTAAACATTTACTTTAAAATATTTCATTAGTGTGTTGCTGAAAATGATAAAATCATATCTCTTAAAAAAACTCATCTTCCATCCAGGCTGTTAGTGGGCATAAGGTCACCGTTAAACAGTACATTATAGAGCCCGATAAATCCTAAGGAAGTCTGTCTGAGACTGCAGGTGAGGTTTTTTTTTTATATATGTTGTAATGTTTGTAAATTGAATGTAATTCTAGAAATGGAGCGCCTGTACTTACATAAAAAGTAGCAATTTTTTTTCCTTCAGATTCCTTTTTTTTTTGTCTTCCTAATTATATTTATTTATTTGACCATTTATGCTTCTTTCTATTTTTCTCTCTAGGGGTACGTCTAAACTACACCTTCTGTCGGCAGAGGGATGTAATTTAGATGTATTGAAAGTGCAAATGAAGCCGGGATTTAAATATTCTGTGCTTCTTGCATAATGGCAGCCAACGCTTTTTTCGAAATGGGGTTTTTCGAAAAAAAACCAGACAGTTTAGACAAGGCATTTTCGACAGAAATGCCCCATTTCAAAAGATCCTGTACTCATTTTTTGAGGAGTACAGGATCTTTCGAAACGGGGCATTTCTGTCAAAAATACCCCCTCTAAACAGCCGAATTTTTTTTAAAAGCCCCATTTAAAAAAAAAAAGGTAGCCGCCATTATGCAAATGAAGCACTGGATATTTAAATCCCGGCTTCATTTGCACTTTTGATACGTCTAATTTTGGTTCTCTTACTGTGTTTCTAATGTAGGGTATACATTTAAGTTGAGCCTCTAATATGGTGTCTGAAATGTTTCCATAAAATTTGCAGGGTTTTCACTTTTGGCACTGTACCTTTTAATTTCTGTTTTAACTAGCCTCATTTTTGTGTAGTTTCCCTTTCTGACATTAAATGCCACTGTGCTAGGTTACTGTGGTGTTTTTCCTGCCACAGGGATGTTACATTTAATTGTATTATGGTCACTGTTTCAAAGTGTTTCAGCTATATTCACATCTTGAACAGTCCTGTGCTCCACTTAGGTCTAAATTAAGAATGCCCTCCTCGCCTTTTGTGTGTTCCAAAATAGCTGTATAGGAAGCAGTTATTTAAGGTGTCAAAAAACTTTATTTCTGCATCCTATCCTGAGGTGACGTTTACCAGTGATTATAGGGATAATTAAAATCTCCCATTATTATTATGGTTTATAGATATATATATATTCTGTCTAATCTCCCTTAATATTTCAGTCATTATCACCACCCTGATCAGGTAGTCAGTAATATACTCCTATTCTATATTCTTACTCTTGGGCTACATCTACACTGGCCCCTAATTCCGGAAAAGTCATGCAAAGCAGGTAAGTCAGAATAGGGAAATCCGCAGGGGATTTAAATATCCCCCGTGGATTTAAATAAACATGTCCGCCGCTTTTTTTCCGGCTTGGGGAAAAGCCGGAAAAAAGCGTCTAGACTGGTGCGATCCTCCGGAATAAAGCCCTTTTCCGGAGGATCTCTTATTCCTACCTTCAGGATCCTCCAGAAAAGGGCTTTATTCCGGAGGATCGCGCCAGTCTAGTCGCTTTTTTCCGGCTTTTCCCCAAGCCGGAAAAAAAGCGGCGGACATGTTTATTTAAATCCGCAGGGGATATTTAAATCCCCCTCGGATTTCCCTATTCTGACTTACCTGCTTTGCATGACTTTTCCAGAATTAGGGGCCAGTGTAGACGTAGCCTTAGGCTTTGTCTACACTGCAGGGTTTTTGCACAAGAAGCTTTTTGTGGAAGAGATCTTCCGCGAAAACTTCTGCTCAAAAGCATGTCCACCCCTCAAAAGCGCATCACAAAGCGATGTGCTTTTATGCAAGAGAGTGTCTACACTATTGGATGCTTTCTCACATATAAAGCCCCCCGGAACCAGTTCTTGCTGGGCTAGAGGTCACCGGTTGCTCTCAAGTGCTGTTGCCAGAGCCCTCCAGAGATGCACGCTTAAAGGGACCCCCCTGGAAAGCTGCTTCTCTGTTTCTGCTGCCTGCTTGCTAGCCTCTTTGGGAAAGTAAAGCTTCAGCAGTGCTTGCTGTGTGTGCCCTTTGCTTTTTTGGGGACGACACAGCTTTTTCTTCTCCCTTGTGTGCTATGGAGCCGGAGCTGCCTGTGGGCATGCGACTGACCTCCAGGGCCATGGTGTGCACTCTGCAACGCCTACTTCAAGCAGCATTCCTGTTCCAGCTGGAGTTGGACTCCAGGATCCTTTTCATCAGCCTCTGTCTGGCTGCGAGTGCTCCACTCTGGCTGCTGCACCCCATAATACAGAGAAAATTCTGGAGGCTGGAGACCAGCTTGATGGGAGCAGCTGGTGTTGGAGCGGTGGAATGACTGGCAATAGGTACAGAACTTCTGGATGCGCAAGGCCACCTTCCAGAAGTGAGTCACAATCGCGCTATGGAAACTGGCCACCCCAGACAGCTACCACTTGGTGGGCAAACAGTTTGGGGTGGGGAGGGCCACCGTCAGAGCCATCCTGATGCAGGTAAGGAGCTCATGGGCTGGGCGGTGGGGGGGGGGGGGAAGGGTGTTGCATAAGGGGGACCCTCAGGACCGGGAGCTGGGGACTGTACAAGGTGGCATGAGGGTGGGGGGGGAAAGCCCTTGCCCCAGGGGATTATGTCTTCTCTCCTTCATACAGGTCTGGTTCTGGGGTGGGGAGGCAGCCACAGGCTTACATGTGGGGGCGGTTCCTTGGGGGGCACAGGAGGAGGGGCAGACACCTCCCACTGAGAGCGCACAACCCTCTATCATTCTTTGTTTTGTGCGTTTTTCTCTCCTTCTGCAGGTCGTCCGGGCCATCAACTCGCTGCTGCTGCACAGTCGTCCCAGTGGAGGACCTGGATGCTACCATGGCCAGCTTTGCTCCCCTGCAGCGGGGAACCGCAGGACAGCAACTGACGGCACACTCATCCCCATCTGGGCCCTAGACCGTCAAACGGCCCAGTTCATGAATTGCAAAGGCTACTTCTCCAAAGTCCTGTAGGCCCTGGTGGAGCCACCAGGGCCAATTCATGAACATTTACGTGGGGTGGTCGGGCAGGGCTCCTGACACCTGAGTATTTTGGAACTCCAGCCTGTGCTCACCTGGAGGTGGGCACCTTTTTCCCCTGGCGGGAGTCTCTGGCATTTCAAAGTATGCTACTATTGAGGTCCTGGATTTCAATCTCTTTCCTAGCAGCCTGAACGTGGCCTCATAGACCTCTCTGCTATTCTTCCCTATGTCATTTGTACCTATAGGTAACACAAACAGCACTACACATACATGTATCTAGATGTCTCAAAGTGTTACTGCGCTGTAAATGCAGTGCAAAGTGACCTGGTTGTGTCTGAAAAGTAAAACCATTAAAAACTATTTGAGTCAATGAATTGTTTTGTGAGATGAATGCATTCTAGCCACAGTAAACTTAGCAACAAAAGCAAACCTACCAACGCTACCCCTCCTCTAGTACATTGGAGGAGATAGGTCGTCTTGATTTTTATTTATTTATCTAATTTCCTAAGTCTCACTTCATAAAATCACAGGGCTGGAATAGACCTTGGAAGGTCAAGTCCAACCCCCTGCCCAAAGCAGGACCAACTCAACTTAAAACATCCCAGCCAGGGCTTTGTCAAGCCAGGACTTAAAAACCTCTAGAGATGGAAATTCCACCACTTCTCAGAGTAACCCATTCCAGTGCTTCACCACGCTCCTAGTGAAATAGTTTTTCCTAATATCTAACCTAGGCCACCCCCTTTTGCACATTGCTAATTTTATAGTATGAGTGCCTGAGAGGACTTTTGGGAGTTCCTTTATTAAAATATACTTACTTTGAAGGGAAAAGATGGGATGATTTTTTTATAATATGTAAGAAAATTGCTGTCTCTTGGGTACTACTAACTGACCTTGGCAGGGAATATTTCTTGGGGTTGTAATTATTTCTGAAATTCTCCAGTCTGACTGGGTGCCAGATAGTCCATCTTTAGAGAGATCTTATTTGCTTTAATATCAATATATGGTACTCTATCTTTTAGGGGGGTGAAAAGGTATAAATATTTATAGGAAAGGGCATAAATTTAAATATTGTGATGTCTCCTTGTTGGTTATCAAAGAGTATTTTTTCCTTAAATATGGAAACTAATGAAATAGATCATTCAGTTCTTCTTCGAGGGGTTGCTCATGTCCATTCGAAGTAGGTGTGCGCACTGCGTGCACCGCGTCTTCCGGAGCGTTTTCCCTAGCGGTACCCGTAGCGCCGGCAGGGCGCCCCCTGTAGTGGCGCCGCCATGGCGGGGCATAAGTACCCCTGCTGGCGCTGCCCCATCTCAGTTCCTTCTTACCGCCGTGACGGTCATTGGAGTGTCTCTATCTCTCTCTCTCTCAGTTAGCTAATGGTTCCCGTTCTCACAGTTGTCTGTAAATAGTTCTTGTAGTTAGATAGTTAGGTTCTTCTTCGAGTGGTTGCTCATGTCCATTCGAAGTAGGTGTGCGCACTGCGTGCACCGCGTCTTTCCGAGCATTTTCCCTAGCGGTACCTGTAGCGCCGGCAGGGCGCCCCCTGGAGTGGCGCCGCCATGGCGGGGCATAAGTACCCCTGCTGGCGCTACCCCATCTCAGTTCCTTCTTACCGCCGTGACGGTCATTGGAGCGTCTCTATCTCTCTCTCTCTCTCAGTTAGCTAATGGTTCCCGTTCTCACAGTTGTCTGTAAATAGTTCTTGTAGTTAGATAGTTAGCTTCTTCTTCGAGTGGTTGCTCATGTCCAATCGAAGTAGGTGTACGTGCCGCGTGCACCACATCTTCCGGAGTGTTTTCCCTAGTGGTACCCGTAGCGCCGCCAGGGCGCCCCCTGGAGTGGCGCCGCCATGGCGGGGCATAAGTACCCCTGCCAGCGCTGCCCCACCTCAGTTCCTTCTTACCGCCGTGTTGGTTGTTGGAGCGTCTCTCTCTCTCTCTATAGCTGTGAGGCTTAGATAGTTAATGGTTCCCGTTTCTCACATTGTAAAGAGTTGTGTAGTTAGTTAGGTTTTTTGTTTTTTGTTCTTTCCCCCCTTGGGGGTAAGGAATGCCAGGGCCGCAAGGCTTCAAGGCGTGCGCTGACTGCAGGAAGTTTATGCCCAGGGGCGACCCATACGACAGCTGCCTTAAGTGTCTGGGTGAGGCTCATTTGGCAATTGCCTGCAAAATCTGCAAATCTTTCAAGCCTCGTACGAGGAAAGAAAGAGTTTCCCGCTTGAAGCTTCTCCTCATGGAGACGGCGCTTCAACCGGCATTGCCAGACCAGCCTGCGGTGCACAGCACACTGGCCTCTACGCACGAGGCCGCACACCGGCACCGGGCATAAACGTCAAGATCCCGGCACCGGTCTCACTCTCCACCATCTAAGAAGCTGACGTCAGCTGGACACCGCACTGGCAGTTCACCGGTCTAGTGAGCCCTGGTCGCCTGCCCTCTCATCACCCGTCTACGCCGGACACCTTTGAAGCGGCGCAGGACCTAAGAAGTCTTACAACCTCCCCGCTGTCGGCTGTTGACTCGGACGGGTCGAGGTTGCCCCCGGTGCAAGCTCGGAGGGCACCACCGTCGCCCATGCATGGCCAGGGTCAGCATGCTACAGTGGCTTATGCGTCGGAACCAACCCCGGTGGGGTCAGCTCCCGCTACTACTACAGCACCCTTCATGACACTGAATCGTCATTCTCAGGGAGCGTCGAGCCATGGCAGGTCGTTGCTCTCCAAGTTGCCAGAGCCCCGCTTGGCCGTACAGGTGCCATATCCTCATGGTCATGTGGCCTCCCAGGAGTCGGCGTCCGTCTCCGTGCTGTCATTGGCACCGGCATCGACCCAGTGGTCTACCCTGGTACCGGGCCTTGGCACCCCGGTACCGTTTCAGTCGGGCACGGCTCAGTCGGCATCGAGCCTGAGCACCTTGGTGCTGTACCTGCTGGCCACGCAATCGGCACCGGGCCTACGCACCCCGGTGCCGCAACTCAAGGCATCGCAACCAACACCGAGCCTGAGCACTTCGGTGCCGCAGTTACTGGCAACGCAGCCGGCACCGGGCCTAGGCACCCCGGTGCCGCAACTCCAGGCATCGCAACCAACACCGAGCCTGAGCACTTCGGTGCCGCAGTTACTGGCAACGCAGCCAGCACCGGGCCTAGGCACCCCGGTGCCGCAACTCCAGGCATCGCAACCAACACCGAGCATGAGCACTTCGGTGCCGCAGTTACTGGTGATGCACTCAGCACTGGGCCTACGCACCCCGGTGCCGCAACTCCAGGCATCGCAACCAACACCGAGCTTGAGCACTTCGGTGCCGCAGTTACTGGCGACGCACTTGGCACCGGGCCTAGGCACCCCGGTGCCACAAACGGTGCAGCCGGCACCGAGCCTGAGCACCTCGGTGCCGCAAATGACGTCACAAACGGCATCGGGCTTGGGTACCCCGGTGCCGCAGTTTCTGATGGGGCAGCCGGCATCGGGCCTGGGCACCCCAGTGCCGCAGTTGACTGCTTCAGCGGAGTTCGCCGCACCGGGTCTGGGTCCCCCGGTGCCGCATTTATCAGAAGCCCTTACGGCACTGGACATGGGTCCCCCGGTACCTCAGGCGGCACATCCTCGCCGCACCCACATGGGCAAGCCAGAGTCGATGGCCAAGTTTGCACCGCACTCCTCGTCGGCTCCCCCTTGGCCCAAATCTGATTACTCTTTGGATTCAGACGCGGTGTCGGTGCGGTCAGGGTCTTCGGGAGCTTCCTTGACCCACAGGTCCAGATCCGGGCACCGGAGGGACCACAACCAGCAGATGTGGCCCCCTCATCCGCAGTGGCCCTTTTGGACTCCCTGGGCCTATCATCAGTGGCAGGGACAATCACCACCATCTATGGGGTCGGAGGCTTCAGGGCACCATTCCCGCCCCTCTGCGTCCCTGTCTAGGGCGCCCCCCTCCCCCCTTCGAGTGCCGCAACAAGATCCTGCGGCACCACAGCCACCGGTACCGGAGACAGGCCCTCCGGAAGCTCAGAACATCCAACCGGCTCCGCAGTTGGTCATGACCGCTCCCCTGTTGATTCAGGAGTCGTCGTCGTCATCCTCCCCCGATGAGGCACTGGCAGACCCAGCACCCGGGCTACCATCAATGGATGCCAGAGCACATCAGGACCTCCTGCGGCGCATGGCTTCCAACCTGGCTGTCCCGGTTGAGCCCATAATTGAGGATACTGATCCAATGGTAGACATCCTCACTGAGGACACCCTTGTGCGCTTCGCTCTACCGCTCAATAAAACTGTTACAAAAATTACTAGTGCCCTGTGGCAAACACCAGCAACTCTGACTCCTACCCAAAAAGGGGTAGAAAGGCGTTATTTCATCCTGCAGTCGGGTTGTGAATTTCTTTACTCTCAGCCCATCCCAGGATCATTGGTTGTTCAGGCCGCGGCCCAAAAAGAAAGGCTTCCCCAGCCCGGGCCTTTGCCAAAGGCAAGGGAGCCTATGAAGCTGGACCTGTTGGGCCTCAAGGTCTACGCTACGGGTGCTCTGCAGCTCCGTATCGCTAACCAACAGGCAATGCTGAGCAGGTATGCTTTCGACACCTGGCAGGTGGTCGAAAAATTTAGAGACCGACTCCCGATGGAGGACCGCCAGGAGTTTGCAGCTATGGCTTCCGAGGGTAAAGTCATTACTCGAACTGCCCTCCAAGCAGCTTTGGACACCGTGGACTCGGCAGCCAGCACCATGTCGTTATGCACGGGTGTCGTTATGCGCCGTGGAGTGTGGCTCCCCGTCTCGGGGATTCCCTCGGACGTGCAGCATACCATACAGCACTTGCCCTTTGAAGCGAAGGCCTTGTTCTCGGAGCACACAGATTCCAGGCTCCATACCCTAAAGGACACTAGGTCAACTTTGAAGTCCTTAGGCATACATACGCCAGCCATGCAGCGGCGACAACTGCCGTATAGGCAGCAGGGTAGAGCGCAGCCCCAGGTCCCCCGTGGGGATTCACAAAGGGTATTCACCAAGGGTATTCACAAAATGTATGGCTGTGGCTGCCGCCTTTCTGCGCAATCGAGGGGTACACGTGTTCCCGTACCTCGACGATTGGTTTATCCGAGGTCGCTCGTACGAGCAGGTAGAAGCTCACGTATCACTCATAAGAGCTCTCTTCCTAAGGTTAGGGCTCATGATAAATGTCAAGAAGTCATCCCTGACCCCCTCCCAGCAGATAGAGTTTGTGGGAGCCTCCTCGATGCGAAGGTTGCAAGAGCGTTCCTGCCCCACAGCAGGTTCCTCTCCATAGTGGAGCTGATTTCAGAACTAATCCAGTCCCCCATCACGACTCCTCGGGTCTGCTCCAGGCTCCTGGGACATATGGCGGCATGCACTTACACGGTGCGACATGCCAGGATGAGGATGAGACCTCTGCAGGCTTGGTTGGCGAAGGCCTTGTGCCAGTCCAAGGGTCTATGGGACTCCATAGTATCAGTGCCCCCGGACATTCTGGACTCCCTACTCGGGTGGACCCAGGAATCCGTGGTGCGCAGCGGGGTTCCCTTCAACGCCCCTCCCCCCTCGCTAACGTTGGTTACCGATGCGTCCGACCTGGGATGGGATGCACACCTCGGGTGCCACAGAACTCAGGGTCTCTGGTCCCCTTCCGAATGGTCCCTGCACATCAACGTCCGGGAACTGTGGGTTGTGAGGAGGGCCTGTGAAGCATTCCTGCCGAGGCTCTCCCACCACTCCATCCTGGTACGTATGGACGACACAGCAGCAGTTTTCTACCTCAACAAGCAGGGAGAGGCGCGTTCGCCACCCCTATGCAAGGAGGCCCTGCGTCTATGGCATCTGTGTGTCACCCACAATATCACGCCTCAGGCGGAGTACCTCCCCGGGTGCAAAAACCTACTTGCAGACACACTGAGCAGATCCTTTGGAGCCCATGAGTGGTCGCTCAAGGACTCTGTCCTCAGCCAGGTTTTCCGCAGGTGGGGCTATCCCCACCTAGACCTGTTTGCCTCGGCACTCAATGCGAAGTGCAGGAACTACTGTTCCCTGTTGGGGCTGCGGGAATATTCCCTGGGGGATGCCCTGACGACCGTGTGGCCAAAGGGCATTCTCTATGCCTTTCCCCCATTTCCACTAGTTTCCAGGGTTTTGACCAGAGCGAGAACTTTCAGGTCCTCGATCATCCTCATAGCCCCCAGGTGGCCCAGGCAGTTCTGGTTCCCCATCCTGGTGGACATGCTGACCCAAGACCCTATAGCACTTCCTCCAGTTCAGGATCTGCTAACCCAACCTTGGGACGGGGGAGTAATGGTTCACCCGGATCTCTGGTCTCTTCACCTAACGGCCTGGTTTATCTGTGGTTGAACCAACCAGAAAGGGAATGTTCCCGACAGGTACAGATGGTGCTCCTTAGCAGCAGGAAGCCCTCTACTAGACGGTTGTACGCTGCCAAGTGGCGGCGCTTCTCGTCTTGGGCGTCCCGGAGAGGAGTACAACCGTTCTCGGCCCCTATTCCAACTATTCTCGACTATCTCTTTCAACTCTGTTCTTCTGGCCTGTCCTTTTCTTCTATTAAAGTCCATGTGGCATCTCTCTCCGCCTTCCATGTTGGTACGGCAGGAACCTCTCTTTTTTCTAACCAGGTGGTTAAAAGGTTTCTTACTGGTTTGGAGAAATTGTACCCCTCGGTGAGGGCTCCATACCCTGAATGGAACCTCAACCTGGTCCTTCACAGGCTGATGTCCCCTCCTTTCGAGCCTTTGGCTACATGCTCACTGAAGCACCTTTCATTGAAGGTTGCTTTCATAGTAGCCATTACGGCTGCTAGAAGGGTATCAGAATTAAGGGCGCTGACTATAGAGCCGCCCTACCTTGTTTTTTCACATGATAACGTAAGGCTACGGCCTCATCCAACCTTTCTCCCAAAGGTGGTTTCTCCTTTTCACCTATCTCAGGAGATTTATTTACTGGTGTTCTTCCCTAAACCTCATGCATCCCCTAAGGAGCGTGTTCTACACTCCCTGGATGCCAAGCGAGCGCTGGTTTTTTATATTGACCGAACCAAACCCTTCCGTAAATCCCAACAATTGTTTGTTGCATTTGGGGATAAGGGAAAAGGTTCACCTATTTCTATGCAAAGGTTATCAAGATGGGTGGTGCAATGTATAGCAGAGTGTTATCAACTGGCTGGTAAAACCCCAC
The DNA here is from genome assembly GCF_049634645.1 of Pelodiscus sinensis. Lineage (NCBI taxonomy): Eukaryota > Metazoa > Chordata > Testudines > Trionychidae > Pelodiscus > Pelodiscus sinensis. The sequence goes on from NC_134719.1 coordinate 46,755,771, forward strand.
CCAGGGTGAAGGCACACTCTACCAGGGCGCAGGCGTCCTCGGTAGCCTTTGGTGCCCAAGTACCTATCACAGAAATTTGCAGGGCAGCCACCTGGTCTTCCCTCCACACGTTTGCAATGCATTATGCGCTACCTCAACAGGCCAGGGAGGATGCAAGGGTGGGCTCTGCAGTCCTCGAATCTGTGATGTAAATATGTAAATATATAGATCTGGTTGTCTTTGTTCTGGGTTCGTGACTTGTCACTGTTTATTTGTTCAAATAAATCTGTTATTGTTCACCTTCCTTTATGACTCTGGTGCTATCACAGTTCCAACCCCTCCTCCTTGGGGTTAGCTTGGTAGTCACCTACTTCGAATGGACATGAGCAACCACTCAAAGAAGAAAAGAACGGTTACCTACCTGTAACTGTTCTTTGAGATGTGTTGCTCATGTCCATTCGACTCCCACCCTACCTCCCCTTCGTCAGAGTATCCAGCAAGGAACTGAGGTGGGGCAGCGCCGGCAGGGGTACTTATGCCCCGCCATGGCGGCGCCACTCCAGGGGGCACCCTGCCGGCGCTACGGGTACCGCTAGGGAAAAAGCTCCGGAAGACGTGGCGCATGCGACACGCACACCTACTTCGAATGGACATGGGCAACACATTTCGAAGAACAACAGTTACAAGTAAGTAACTGTTCTTTTCTTTGTTTTGTTCCTTCCCCCTCGGGGGTAAGGAATGCCAGGGCCACAAGGCTTCAAGATGTTCGCTGACTGCGGGAAGTTTATGCCCAGGGGCGACCCACACGACAGTTGCCTTAAGTGTTTGAGCGAGGCTCATCTGGCAATTGCCTGTAAGATCTGTAAGTCCTTTAAGCCCCGCACGAGAAAAGAAAGGGTTTCCCGTCTGAAGCTTCTCCTCATGGAGACAGCACTTCAACCGGTGCCACCGGAGCAACCTACGGTTCGCAGTGCACCGGCTTCTACACACGAGGCTCCACACCGGCACCGTGCATTGGTGTCGAGGTCTCAGCACCGGTCTCACTCTCCTCCGTCCAAGAGGGCGAAGAAGTCCCGTGGAAGGTCCCCTTCAAAGAAGTCAACTTTGATCGGGCACCGCGGCGCGGGCTCACCGGTGCAAACATCTCCTGCGGCGCACCGCCGGTGCCGAGGAGGCCTCGATAGTCCTGGTCGCCTACCTTCACACCGCCCATCCACGCCGGACATGTCTGAAGCGGCGCAGGACCTTATTAGCCTCACGACCTCCCCTCCGTTGTTGGTTGACTCGGAAGGGTCGAGGTCACCCTCTCTGGAGGCTCATGGATTCCCTGGGGCTTCCTCGTGCAGCCCCAGGTTACCTGCCCATTGGTTGGAGTGTTGAAGGTTCTTTTGGTGCCCTCAGCTAGCCATGTGCATGCTCACTGAGGCAAAAGGGCCAGTTGTGCCAAGCTTCGTCTTTCTTGTCACCAGATGAGGCAATAATGGAACCTCCAACCATGGTCCTGCCTGATGACATGAAGGCCCATCGGGATCTTTTTAAAAGGGTTGCTACCAACCTGGACTTCCAGGTGGAAGAGGTGCAAGACATCTCAGATTCCCTCTTTGGGGTACTGGGCCAGGCAGGGGGCTTTGCTGCTGCATGATAAAATAGCCAAGATTGCCAAGGCTCTATGGCAGACTCCTTCCATTCCACCTATATCCAAGAGGACAGAGTGGAAATCCTTTGTGCCTGCCAAGGACCATGAGCAGGGCTCGACAAATAATACAATCTACTTGCGCGTGGCAAGTATATTGTAACCTGGAAGAACCGGGTTTGGGCGATCTGCGCATGTACAGATTGCTGGGCAGCGCAGCTGGCGAGCAGGGCTTGCCATGGTTTGGCAAGCCCTGACCATGAGTATCTCCATGTTCAAGGGATTGCTCACGTCCATTCCATGTAGGTGTGCGTGCATGCTTTGTCAAAAATGTTACCCTTAGCAGTAACCATTGGGCCATCACGAGTACATCTACACAGCAACGTTATTTTGAAATAACTAGCGTTATTTCGAAATAACTTAGTCCACGTCTACATAGACGGCAGTTATTTCAAAATAATGTCAAAATACTGTCAAGCTGGAGGACTTCTTACTCCCACTCCTGTAACCCTCATTGTACGAGGAGTAAGGGAAGTCAGAGGACGGGTGCTCTATTTCAAAACAAGTGCTGTGTAGACACTTCCAATTTCGAAATAAGCTATGCAATTGACCTATCTCAAGTTGTGTAGCTTATTTCAAGTTAAGCCCTCCTGTGCAGATGCACCCCAGGGAGCTCCTTGGAGTGGTGCTGCTATAACCCCTGTTGGTCCTCCACCCCCTGAATTCCTTCTTACCACTCGTGATGCTCATTGGACCATTCTTTGCTCTTGCTTTGCAAGTGTCTCTTAGCAGTTCTCACCTGTTCTTGTAGTGTTAGTGGTTTTCTAGTTGATTACTATTTACAAAAAGATAAGAACAAAGTGTTAGTAGTTAACTTCAGCACAGGACTCTTCCCTCCCACCCCCCCCCAAGGATGTGAACCAGTATTTGAGTAGTGATAGAAATGTAGCCGTGTTAGTCTGGGGTAGTTGAAGCAAAATGCAGGACAATGTAGCACTTTAAAGACTAACAAGATGGTTTATTAGATGATGAGCTTTCGTGGGCCAGACCCACTTCCTCAGATCAAAGTATTTGAGTAGTCTACTACCTGATAAGCAGGAGCTTATCTGGTAGCACTGTTGATTACTCGATCACGCTCTCTGCTGCTCTACACTCTTAAAGGGACAGCAGAGCCGGCATGCAAAGATGCTGGCTCAATCTCTGGTCCCACGCAGGGTCTCGGGACAACCCTCCCCCGCGCTGTCACTCTACATTCTGAAAGGGACAGAGCAGCTGGTCCTGCGGGTCTCAGCACAAGCCCCCCTCTCTTCCCTGCTGCCACTCTGCCTTTTTGAAGGGACGGAGCAGCCAGTCTCAGCACAAGCCTCCCCCTGCATTATTAAGGACAGGAGCACCTGTATGCAAAGATGCTGGCTCAGTCCTGGTTGCCCACCTGTAGCATCCCAGCCTAGCAGCCAAGGGACATCCCTGCTGCTATACCGGCAGAGGAGCATCCCATTCCAGGCAGCCCCCATTGGGCTGGCGGGGGGCTGGGAGAGCCTGGAAGTGAGAGCGGCAGCTGTGCTAAGGCAGCAGGTAATGGATAGTCCACCTCAATTTCTGCCCACTTGGCTGGAGGGCAGGGGAAGGTTACCTAGTAAGCCTACTGTGACTTTCTTTGTGAAATGTAGTGAAACCAAGAAAGGTTTGCCTTATTCCGCAGGGCTCTGGTCTGCAGCATTTGCAGCGTGTGGGTCCAACACACTGAACCAGCGTGCGCTTGCTGCCGGCTCCCCTGTCCTTAATAATGCACAAGGAAGTGGGGAGGGGGCTTGGGTTAAGACCCGCGGCACTGGCTGCTCAATCTCTTTCAGAATGCAGAGTGGCAGCACGGGGGAGGCCGGAAAGGTTGTCCTGAGCTCCTGCGGGGGACCAGAGAGTGAGCCAGCATCCTCTTTAAGAGCAAAGAGCAGCAGCCGGGAGTTGTGCTGAGTCCCAGCATGAGCTGGAAGCGAGTGCTTCAACTGCCTTTCCTCAATGATACTTGATTAGCAAATTAATCGGTACTTAATATCCCTATGCCTCAAGTGCCTTGGAGAACCCCATCTGTCCGAGTCGTACAAGATCTGCAGGGGCTTCAAGCCGTGTGCCAAATGGAAAAGGGAGTCCCATTTGAAGATCATCCTCAGGGAAGTGGCTCTTTGTCTGGCACCAGCGTCGGATCTGATTTTATTTTATTTTTTTTTTGGTGGGGCGGTGACCCCCGACCCAAAAAGAGTTCCCCTGCCATAAATAAAGAAAACATTGAAACCTTTTGTGTTGGACATAATATTTTACTTTATTTAAAATGAAATTTAATAACAGAACATGAGAGAGTTAAAATGCTTAATCTGTTTCATAATATAAATCAAATCGTTCTCGCTAGCTGCGGCTGGTTCAGAAAATAAGGTCAACATACCCAGCAGGGTAGTTTTCAATCCAACCCTTGCTGCCCAACGCCCTGCTCCTTCTCGGTCAGCCTGTGACCATTTCAAAATTATTGCCCACCCATGCTTTATATGCATGTCATTTTAGTAAGACCGGTAGGAAAAAACGACACTGACAGAAACCTGTGGAATCTGGCAACCCTGCGCATGGTCAACAGCAAACAAAACAACTCGTGGGCCACACATGGAACCCTGATGGGCGACAGGTTTTTCCAGCACTGTTGTCAGAGAATGTGCAGTAAGTTGGAATATGAATATGCCTTCAGCTGGAACTTGTAAGACCAAAGATGGGTTTGTCCTATCCGTTATTGTGGGGGAATTCATAAAACAGTCTGAATCCAGCAAAGATTTTTAGTGGGTACTTTTGTATAGCAGACAATGACAAGGGCAGTTTTCTCTTTGGACTTAGCAACTTGCAGTACAAATAAATGCAGCCAGTTACAGATGGAAACAGAAGAGAAAACCAGACAAGATTTCAATCAAAGTCAATAAAGCAATGACAACAAAATGGCCTTTAAACCACATGGCCTGAAAGTTCCTAGAATTTAAGACCATTAGTTTCTGGTTAATCTATTTTACAATTTGCCAACATTCATTATTTTATAGTGAAGGCATCTGCCATTGTTAGTATTTTTTTTCATTATGCCTCTCTATTAAGGAGCTTCTTAATTGAAATAGAGCTATTTGGGTATAGTGTTTTCCATTTAAAGATTAAAAATCAGTAAGTGAAATACGCGTGTGTTACAAAGCACGTTCCAAATACCTTTTGTAAATAATTAACTGATTTTTCAAAAGTGATATTGAGTTAACCACTAGTGTTCACAGAATGGTGAAATCTACTGTTAGGGACAGCACTAAATATGGGATTTAAAAGCTGGATTTTTCTCATGATGTTGGTTGATTCAGGAGAAACTTTTACAGAAGGTAAAAGTACTAAGGCATTCTTCTATTTATAAAAGAATATGATATTCTAGATCATATCATTTATACATCGCTCTCAGAAAAATGCTGCATGCAGTGACTTTAATTTGATAGTTTGATTCTTAATGGAGATACATTTTTGCTTGTGGTATTTGTATTTCTAATATTCTTGACTGAACACTTGTTATTGAAGAATTAACTGTTGCTATGTTGAACCTTGAAAAGGACACAGGTATAACAACCCTGGACAATGGTTCAGATACTGACAGATGATCATCCCATTTTGTTATTTCTGGAACCATGTCCTAGACAGGCTTTAGTTCCATTTTATTTGTAGACAAATCATGTGAATTGCATTGCTGAAGGTACACTGACTTAAGGTAAAATGGAAGTAGGGAATAAAATGCTAGTCTACAACTAATAACCTAAGATACAGCTCTGGGCCTCTTGTTTCTGGTCTACAGAATGGGATACTGCTCCCTTAATCCCTGTTCTCTAGAAACCAAGATTTTTTTAGAACTATTACCATCACTAGATACCATAGCAACTCACTGCTATCCTGTCTTTTACCTTTTTACTATTATTATATTTTATTTTTTATCATGTATTTATTTCAGGCTGGGTCACTTCTAACTAAATCCATCTGCTCTGTCTATATCTTTAGCTTTTCTGCTATGAAGAAATTACTGGCTATCGGTCTATAAATTCCTGCCATGTAGCTTCCAGAGTGCAGACCAGATTACAGACTGCTCTCTAGGTAGGACAGTCTTGAACTAAGATGCCTCCTTTCTCTTTTTACACTTGTTCAAAGGATCAGGAATGCAGGGATTTCAAGTTAGTTTAATAGAGCAATATGTTAATCCAGTAAGCCATGGATCACGCCTGATGATGTCAATAATGGTTACTAGGAAGAAGCAGCTACTTTCCTTTCTTCTAACAAAAAAAAAATGCAGGGGTGCCAATTCCCTTGAGGCAGAGAACCACATCCCATGTTAAGCCATAGCCCATGAGCAAAGATATAACTTACGACTGAGTTCTCCAGTCCCCAGCCATTTCCTGCTGATGTCACAGTTGGGTTTGCAACCAGAGCCTCGGCAGTATCTGGCCTAAAGAATAGTATCTAAATACTTAAGATTTATTTAAGGTTTTTTTTTCACTACCATGTGACATTCAACACTGTTCAGTGGGAAAACATGCTCTCTTTTACAGCCACAGCTGTTCCAGCCCTCTCTTTTCACTTTTTTCCCCCAGCCTCATTTTTCTCTTCCATTCTTCTCTGTGCATTCCTTCCCAGCCTTCCTTTCCCACATTGCTGTGGCCTCATTGCTCTATCTTCTGCATTTCATCTGCTAAAATGATCAGCAATCAAATAGCTAATGTTGACACCGAAATATGGAAATATTGTTCGATTTTAGCGCTAACACTTCAGGGGTCATTTTCCCAGTCATTTTTCAGGCTGACTGCAGATTTGAGGAGATGTCACTGGCTACATATAGACTACAAGCCTCTTTCGAACGAGAGCATCTAGACTGCAACCACTTCTTTTGAAAAAGCAAGCCGCTTTTTCGAAAGAGAGCACCCAGGCAGTCTGGGTGCTCTCTTTCGAAAAAGCTCTGTTTGCATTCAAGGGCACTTTCGAAAAAAGGCGTCATTCTTCATAAAATAAGGTTTACTGCGGTTGAAAAAACTGCTGCGTTCTTTCAATTTACTTTCGAAAGAACGCGGCAGCAGTCTAGACGCAGGGGAAGTTTTTTCAAAAAAACCCTGTAGTCTAGACACACCCACTGTATCAGTTATGCTCAGTGCATGTTTAGAAGCTTTTCTTTACACCCAAGAGGCCTAGAAACTCTTTTAGGGGAAAAAAGTTCTAGACCGTCTGAATATGTCTAGCAGGCAATTAACAGATCAAGTGGCCTGAAGCCATCCCTTAGGATGTAAGTTTGACATCACTTTTGTAAATATATTACCATTTAGTTTTACTGCATATGCCCATATCCTTGTAGTATGGGACAGTGGAAAAAAGTCTTGGTTTTTAGAACAGGTTGGAGCTCTCTGGTCCAACACCTGATACCTCCAGAATGAGGGAATTTGCTGGATCAGTGGAGGTCCCCTGCCACCGGCATCCCAGCTCGCTGCCCCTTCTTTGTGGCTGGCTCTGCTCCAGCCCCACTGCCACTGGGCGGCAGCTCCATTACTTCCTGGCTTCGTCTCAGGAACTGCGGTCTGGCTGGTGCTTCCCTAGAGCTCCCTAGCCGTCATGGCCCCGCTTCTGCCCCGCCCAGCCAGGGCACCCTGGGATGTGTCTCACCAATTGTCTATGGCCCCACTGTTGCTGCGCCCCACCCCCCCAAGGCTCCCCAAGGATGTGGCTTGTCAGCTCTGCTATTGCTCCACCTGGCCGGGGCTTTTCAGGGATGGGGCTTACCAGCTGCTGGCCCCCCCCTTGGGTACGAGGTCTCTGGCCCCCGCCACCAGACTCCCAGCTGACTCACATTTGAATATCGGGCTTTCTGGTCCAGAAACATCCGTGATCCTTCAGATGAGTCCTGGATTTATGAGGTTTAACCTGTGTAATTGCTAACTACTTGGTAAGTGAAGTATAAGTTCAAAGGGTAAGTGATTGCAGAATGGGGCCTTGTGTCTGAACCCTAGATATCTGTACAGAATTCAGCCAAGCCAGTTAGGTTTAAATTCATCCAGAAAGCAGTTACATGCATGGGGAAATTTATAATGAACAAAACATAATTTAAATCTTTTTTAGATAAGCCTTGTGATTTGCCACTCATAGAAAATGGGAAGATAGCCCAGTATTATTATAGTTTTAAAAGTTACTATTTTCCAATGAGTAAAGAAAAAAAGCTTTACTACAGCTGCCTGGCGGGCTATACAACTGAATCTGGAAGTCAAGATGGAAGAATAACATGCACAGAAGGAGGATGGTCACCAGCACCCAACTGTTACAGTAAGTCAATTTCAGTGGCATTTTTTATTTCTTGTGGAAATTTTAATTGATTTCACCCATAAATCAATGGGTGTAGTAATGAGTAGTAATGAGGGAGTAGTAATGAGACCATAAATTAGGGAAAAATTAGGAAGCAGAAGTGAAAATCAACACTTTTCATCTGTCTCTGAAAATCAGTACCAAAGGCTGTAATGTCATTTTGTAAAGTCAGATAAATAAAGGGAGGTTGGGTTCTTTGTGAACTGTTAGCCATGATGGGCAGAGATGTTGTTTACCAGAAGCTGGGAATGGGGAACAGGGTGGATCATTTGATGATTCCCTGTTCTGAATACCTTCTGAAGCACCTGGCATTAGCCATTGTTGGAAGTCAGAATACTGAGCTGGCTGAACCTTTGGTCTGACCTCACTGTACTTGTTCTTCTGATCAGAACATCTCTAATTATTTTATATTTTCAGCTTTTGTGTTTTCCTTACTGGTTTTATTCAGGTGGGACTAGACTGCCTTACCATCCTCCATAATGAGTAAATGACTAGTTTCAGACAGATTTTTACTTCCCCTTGCTTCTTCTCATCTCAAATAACTTTTCCTCTTGGAGCTGGAAGCGCCCCCCCCCCCCCCCATTCAGAATTGTTCTGGCTCATCAGCAAAGATTAAACAAAGTAAAAGCTACACTTTGGCAGGAGTTGCCAGCAGGTGACTGGTGGGCTGCTCCCTCAGACAGCGATAGCAGCCCAAATATTTTTTAGAGAATTAGCCAGGGTTTTTAAAACTCAGAGCTGTGGTAACAACTGTTTCCCTTCAGGTGGTGCCAGGAATAAATCAAGGGGGACAAAGTTCCTCTGTCTGAGAGTGATCAGTACAAACATGAGTGCTTTTACTTGAAGTTACATTTTCTTATTAGGTCTCAAGTGCGCGCGCACACACACAGTAGTACTAGATTCAGAGCTTATTAGCCATTTATATTTACCCAAAGTCTGAGAGAGTTTGGTAATCAACAACTAGACTACCAGAAACACTTGTTCCATTCAGCTGTTGGGGAGTTTAGGTGCCATCTCCTTGCCCAGAGAAAAGCTTCTTTGGAGTGTTCCAGATTGCATCCTCTTGCCTGATCTCTTATAGCTAACTTAAAAAAAAGCACATGACTTGTAGTGACTTGCGGGTCTCACCATGCTCCTAGTTATCAAACCATTCCTAATATCGCTAGTTATAACAACAATATTGTTTATATGCCAGGGTGCTTAAAACTAAAGTTAACTGTCCTTTGATTCTGATGGTATATTAACTTTCTGTCCTATCCTTCCATTTTGATTAGCAGAAACTGCAAAAAAATGCAGCTGTTTGGCCTTGCCCCTAAGATGATTTCTGGTATGTGGTATTTGGTTTTCAGAGGCCAGGCACATGCAATAGCTGACTGCAGTAACATCAGGTTCCAGCAATACATGCAGTAACATCAAGTTCTGGAGTTACAGGGGAATGAGGAGAACATCTGTGCCTCTTAAAATAAAATTAAAAAGAAATAGAGGGCACATTTGGCCAGGAGACAGTGAAGCCACCAAACTCCCTATTAATTCTGCTGCTTATGACCTGCTCATGGCCATCCGTTCTCTTGCCTGTGATCTTTAATTGTTGTGTGGGGAGAACTTTCACAGTGTATTTGCCAGTCCTCCTATTCTACCCACTGAGGGAGAGTCGTGCAGCCTGAAAGTTAGGTAATTTCTCCAGTGCTCAAGACTGGCTCCATCACTCCAGAACTCGTGGTGTGAACTGCAGCTTCAATAGTGATGTGGAAGGGAATAAGGCAAGTAGTTAAGTCTGGCAAGAACCCCACCACTGTCCATAGTGACCAAACTAGGTGACTTTCAATATCTTCCTGTTGTCAACAGTTAAAATACCTATTTGAGTTTGGGTTGTTATTACTATGTCAGGAAGGTAAGCAAATGGACCGATTTCTGAGTTTTTCAGCCCCTCACTGTAGGCAAAGGGATACAGGGACCAGGAAGCAGACAATACCCATGTAATATAAAGTTATAGAGAGAAGCATGATACTCTGTGGCCTCCTTCTAATCAAGCTACTTATTTCCATGTAGAAAAATGCAGCAAACCCCTGTTGGAAAATGGCATCTTCTTAGATACAAAAGTGTCCTACAAAATACAGGAACAATTGCAATACAGATGTGCTTCTGGTTATCAAACTCCAGGAGGTAATACTGAAGAATTAGTGTACTGCCTTCCAGAAGGATGGTCTTCTCATCCAAGCTGCGCTAAAAAGTTTGGTATGAATTTACATTCCTCTTTAACTGACTTTCTTTGTATTTTTGCTGCTTTGATACCCTTAGAGCTAGTTTCTGTCTGTCAGGGCAGCTTTAAACTCTCAGGGGCAAAATGTCAGCTGGCTGGAAGTGAATGGAGTTATGTCAATTTACACCCATTGGAGCTGCTCACTTCACATGCATAAAGTTAAGCCTGCATGTAAAGGTCATGAATATAGACTCATGGGCCAGTCAGGTAGATCATTGCTTAAATGACTGAAACCTTACAGGATAAATACTGTTTTACGTTGAATGCTGCTGTGTCATTCCACTGTTGGGATATTAACGTCAGAAAGGGAGCTATTGTACAAATACCATAGCACTGAATGACAATAAGTGATGAGGTCACATTGCCACACGTTTACATTATAAGTTAGGTGCCAGCTCCTTGCTTTCTTCCTAATGGTGAATTTGTGAGGTATATCTATGGAGTGGTATTTATAGTTCAGAATATTTTTTCTGGTCCATGGCTGGCTGCCCTCCGCTATAGTAACAGAAGATGTGCCTGAAGAGAACTCTTTGGGCCTTGATTCTCTCTGATACAGGGAAGGTCCCACTTCTATTGCTATTTCCATTTTGAACAGTGCAACATTTTTATGACTACCCCTCTAGTGTAATCTAAATCTTGTTGTCACACATAATACACTTACTGCTGCATGTGAATGTTGGTATTATAGATCAAAGAACTTGAATAACTGGAGTTTATTGCTATTTACAAATTAATTGCAAAGCTTTGTGCCAAATTTGAATAGTCTACTAAAACAAAGAGAAAAGTCCTACAATGTCATGTAACTTTAAGTGAAACAAACTCCAAAATGTATGTACTTTTTTTTTTTTTTTTTTTTTTAAGAGAGCTGTTTAGTACCAGACTTGCATCATGGCCGCTACTCAACTACCCAGCGAATCCTCAAACTGAATGAAACACTGATATACGAATGTGACGAGGGATACCACACCACAGGAGGAAATACTTCTGAAGAGGCAGTCTGTCGGACATTTGGATGGTCCCTCACCCCGAACTGCAGTAGTATGTAGTCTTTAAATTGATTCAGCCCGCATCTTCAAAAGTCTGGTATTCTTTTAGTGCTTGCTCGTATCATTTCAAATTAGGTGTGTACGCACTGTGTGCACAGCCGTTAGAACATTGTACCCTAGTGACTACTTGTTAGGTCAGCTGTGGAGCCCCCTGGAATGGCATAGATGCAGCACTCTATCTGTGACCTTACTGGCCTAACTAGCCCTCAGTTCCTTCTTACCACCGATGACGGTTGTTGGAATTGTGGCTCTCTTGTCTTCCCGGTAATCCATGTGTCTCTCTAGCTTGTTGACTTCTTTCTGTTTTTCTTAGCTAGTTAGCTAATTAGTCTATTGTTTGTTGTAGTGGTTGTGGAGGGGATTCCCCTTCCTGCCCGTGTCCTTTCATGGACCTGAGGTCATGCCCACGTCACAAGGCTTCAAGCCCTGCAGTTTCTGTGTGAAGCCTATGCCTACGAGCATCCCCCATGTCTTGGGATTTCACTGACTGGGAGAGGCCTACCAGGTGGACTGGTGTAGATTTTGCAAGGCCTTCAAACAAGAAAGGAGCGGGACTTTCACCTAAAGCAGCTCCTCATGGAGTTCACCCGCAAAGGCATGGCACTGAGTGCGTTGGTGTGTAGCGCACTGCTGTCGGTCACGGAGATGGTGCAGAAGGCTGACTCAGCATGTCAACTCTGGCACTGTTGTTCATTAAAGCCATTGGCATCCCAGCGTTGGTCCCATTCCCCGGTGAAGCCTTCTAGGGTGAAATGAATAATGGCACTGATGCCCTTTTCAGCTCCAACTGCACCACCTGGCCCTCCAATGCTATGTACATCTTGGAAGCTGAGCCCCAACCTGCTGGAAAAACTGAGACTAGAGTCAGTGGAGATCAGACTCCTTCATGGTGGACACCTTTGAGCTGGCATGGGGCCTAATAGAAAGCACAACACCAAAGTCCCCTGTCATCCAGGACAGGCCACTGACCGTTCCCTATCAGCCATCTAAGGGGAAGCAGGCCATGATGGGTCTGCCTGCATCAGATGCTGGGCCCTGCTGCTCAGAGTCCCAGCATGCAGTGCCAGTCTGATTCATGGTGACGGTTCCGTGGTTGGCCTTATTGGAGCCGCTCCCATTCAAGGGTTTCTCCAGACAGCTGCTCCTGGGCAGGATCTGGATTCTCTGCAAGATCCCAGACCCCCGGCACCAATACCCACGTGGCACTGTGAGCCTCTGCACCATTTGGCGCTTCCAGTGCGGTGTAGGTTCCATGTCTGCTTCCATCCCTCGGGTGCTTGAATACTCATCTTCCTTTAAACAGCAAGGCCTAGTAACCTTGTCACTTAAGCTACATATGGTGGCCATATCGGTGTTCTATCCAGGCGACGCAGGTCGCTCAGTTTTCATGAGCTCCCTGATTCCTCAAGGTTATTAGACAGACTCCACTCACTGGCTAAGCATCCTGTCCAACTTAGGATTTCAACCTAGCCCTCTCCACACTTATGGAACCCCCTTTCAAGCTGTTAGCCACATGCTCCCTCCTGTACCTCTCATAAAAAGTGGCTTTTCTGGTAACCATCACTTCAGCCCGGCAAGTCTCTAAGCTTTGGGCTCTTAATGTCTGGTCTTCCATACACTGTTTTTTCTGACAGTGATCCCGGCCTTTCTTACCAGTCATGGTATTTTCCTGCCAGTTTTTAACTGAAGCTACACAAAGACTCAAGGGCACAAAGGCTATGTTCTCTTGATGTCAGAAGGGCCCTCGCCTTCTACACTGACCTTTCCAAACCCTGACCATAGGTCGCCATGACTGTTCGTGGTAGTGGCAGATCACATGACGGGGATGCCTGTATCAGTGCAGCGTATCTCTTCCTGGATCATGGCATGTATTTGGACTTATGACTTGGCCAAGATTCCCTCGCTACCTTTCATGGTGCACTCCCTGTGGGAGCAGGCATCTTTGGCTGCTTTCCTGGTTCATGTTCCTTTCCAGGAGATCTACACAGCTGTGACTTGGCCTTTTGTCCATACCTTCATGTCGTGCTACACCATTGTGCATCAATCCAGACAGGATGTGGAGTTTGGCACAGTGGTGCTTCAGCCGGCAACTTGTTGACTGTGCCCCCTCCTCCTGGGTAAGGCTTGTGAACCACCTAATTGGAGTACGTATGAACAAGTATTCAAAGAACAAAACAGTTACTCACCTTTTGTGAATGTTGTTCTTTAAGATGTGTTGCTCATATTTACCCACTCTCCTTCCCCGCTCTCAGAGTAGGCGGCAAGAAGGAACCGAGGGGTGGTCAGGTTGGCAAAGTCATATTTAAAGTGCTACACTGGCACCATTCCAAGAGGCTCCCTAGGGTAGTTGCTAGGATAAAACTTTCTGACAGTTGTGCATGTGGTGTGCACACAACTAATTGGAATAGATATGAACACCACATCTTGAAGAACAGCAGTTACAAAAGGTGAGTACAAATCTGTTTTACACCATGTGTGTGTTCTTTCTAGAAGTAACATGCTCCTTGTTAAGCAAGATAGAACATGGGAATTTCTATCCCATGAAGAAAAGCTATGAAGAAGGAGACGTGGTTCAGTTTTTGTGTCAGAAAAATTACTCTGTGAAAGGATCTGATTTAATTCAGTGTTATGACTTTGGATGGTATCCAGAGCCTCCAATATGTGAAGGTAACTCTCTCCATGTACCTCTTTTTACCCTGCACCACTCTTCTTATTACATTTTTTTAAATATGCATTAAAATAATATTAAGGAAAGTCAAATCCTCAATAGTTAGGAAATGTCAGACTTAACCCTACCTGTGCTGACTTAATTCAACCCCCTTGTGCATATGCATTGGTAGTCTTTAATTACATTACCACTTACTATTCTACCTTTGCCTCCCAGCCCCATCTCTGTATGTGCCTCCTTACCTTTGCCCCTTAGCTCCCCATCCTTGTTCTTTATCCCTCTGCATTTAAGTCAGACTACTTTTCTGCTTTCTTCACACTGCCTGGGTGCCAGGAGAAGGAGCCTGGACAGCTCAGAAAGACTCTCTTCCTCCTCTTAGTTTTTGAAAGCCTAAGTGTCATGCAGCAGCTGGGTGCAACAATTTCAAGGAAAGTCCTGCTCTGCCCCTCAATCCCAAGATGGTGCATGCTTAGTTCCTGTGTGGGAAAGTAACATGCATAAGATAACCGAGAAGATGGAGCCTGCTCAGTGCAGATATAATCTTCAGAAAATTTAGCTGCCTAATTCTAACTAACTTCTACTTACCGTGTATTAGGTGCAGGTTTCAGAGACTATGACACATATTCAGGGAGATGGCAGAAATTCCATTGCAGGTTGAACCTCTCTAACCTGGCACCCTCAGATATTGCCGAACCATGGGGCAGGAGGGTCAATATTGTCTAGCAGCACTACCAACACTTCCATTGCTTCCTGAGCTCTTAGAAGACATTTGTGGGTAAATTAGAGTTAAATAACAGAAAAATACACTGAGATACAGGACTGATGACTGTACACAAACTTTATGGGACTGTAGGAGACTTGGTCATACCTATAAGTAGACAGGTGGCTAACTAAAATCATGCCGGACCACAGGTGTTACCAGACCAGAAAATACAAGACTAGAGAGGTTCAACCTATACTTTACCTCCTTGTTTCCATAGCCAAATATTCAGTTCTTTTTCCAAAAAGTGGAGGCTCTGGAGCTTATTTATGCAAGAGTTATAAAAAATAAAATTTGATAATGGTCAAAACAACATATTTTCCCCTGGTCTTGTTTGGAAAGCATCTGCACTATTTACCTGAATCATTTAACAGCCACAACAAGAAAAGTTAGTCTCAGGTAGACAGCCGAAATGGGAAATTTCACCCTCAACAGTTAAAATTTGGCCATTTTTTTTGGCAATTAAAAACAGTGTGTTCCAACAGAAATTGTTAGGCAATCTTTATTATAAGAATTGTTACCTGTACCATCTGTAGTACAAATGTGAGAATTAATGTGTCAGTGCTTGGCCAATAGATAATAGTAGCAATGTGAACATAAGAACAGTGATATTGGGTCAGACCAAAGGTCCATCTAGCCCAATAACCTGTCTTCCAACAGAGCCCAATGCCAGATGCCCCAGAGGGAGTGAAGAGAACAGGTACTCATCCAGTGATCCCTCTACTGTCACCCATGCCCAGCCTCCGAGGCTAGGGACTTGTTCCTACCCATCTTGGCTAATAGCCATTCATGGACCTAACCTCCATGAATGTATCTAGTTCTTTCTTGAATCCCGTTAAAGTCCTGGTCTCCGTAGTCTCCTCTGGCAAGGAGTTCCACAGGTCAACCATGCACTGTGTAAAGAAAAAATTCCTTTTGTTTGTTTTAAATCTGTACCTATTAATTTCATTTGGTGACCCCTAGTTACTGGTTTCTTCACATTTGTTTCTCTGGCATGGGTGTGCCTGCATGTGTGAACCTGATGATCTAAAAAAGCCTCCACTACATGTCCAAATATGTGTTTTCTTTCTAGATAGAAGAAATAAATGCCCTCCTCCACCTCAGCCTCCCAATGTTAATATACTCACAGATTTAAGAACATACTATAGTGGAGACAAAGTACATTTGGCTTGTCAGCTTAATTTTGCAATGAGAGGATCAGACGAAATCCGGTGTGAGAATGGAAAATGGACTTCACCCCCAAGTTGCATTGGTTAGTAGTTACTCTACACATGCTTGGAGCTGAAGTAAAACTCCAGTTCAAAAAATGTCTTAATCTTTATGCCTGTGTTTCAGTTTACCCATCTTTAAAACTGGGGTGATGTTTACCTCCTTTGATACCTATGCATGCAAAGTGTTATGTAAGAAAGGTATTGTTCATTTTGGGACAGGGTGAGGAAGAACCAGGATCTGAAGATAGATATAAATCTGAATCCAAATTTTATGATCCCTACTGGTCCCAGCCGGTCCACAGATCCCTGATTTATTAGCCACTTGGGAACTCTATAAGGCCAATCCTTTTTTTCTTGGGCATTTGGATGTGACGTCAACTGGGGACGAAAGAGTTTGTAAATATGAGTATTATGAGAGTGGTGTTTCCAATTTCTTTTGCTGTGGTTTTAGAAGCCAAAGAAAAAAGACCATGTGATCAGCCACCTCCTATTGAAAAGGGTACAGCAATAACTGAGGACAAGGTATATTACACAGGAGACACTGTTAGATACAGATGTAATCATGGCTACAGTACAAATGGATCAAACGAAATAACTTGTATAATGGGAAAATGGACATCACTTCCTAAATGTATTGGTAAGTATTCTGTTTTCAGTGTTATAACTCCTCCTAGGGAACTGCTCCCATACTAGAGATTGTTGATGCTAGAACAACCTGACTGGCTAGATTAAGTCATTATTACTTATCATTAGTCACTATACTACTGCATTTGCAGTTATATTGCACTTAATTATCTGCGTTGGCACAGGAGATTGTATTCAAACATTTTATAACTGCTTTCTTGTCTTTGATGCTCCAACTCTGAGGCTTCATTAGTTGTTTTTGGGGGGGGTGTCTTTGTTTTGTTGCTGAATGGTTTATGATTTCATAAACTCATAGAAATGTAGGACTGGTAGGGACGTCAGTAGATCATCTAGTCCCATCCCCTGCACTAAGTGATATCTAAACCTCAAGTGCTGATGGAGATTCAACAATTTCAGTGGGAAATTTGTTCTATTGCTTGACTTCCCTTACAATTGGGAAGTTGTTTTTCCTAATGTCTAACCTAAATACCTTACTGCAATTTAAGACCGTTAGTACCTGAACTGTCCACAGTAGTTAAGGAGAACAGTTCATCATCCTCATCTTTATAACAATGTTTTACACACTTGAAGACTGTTATCAGGTGCCCGCTCAGTCTTCTCTTCTCTAAACATATGATGCAGATATGTTTTCCACAACGCTCCCTCCAGCCCCCCTCCATCGGCGTCTGTATCTCTGATCTTCAGCGCAAAGGAATTGAAGGGATCAGGCTCAGTTTCCTCTAATTTGTTCCATCCGTGTGCAGAATCCATTCTGTTATGCATACAGAAGCTTGTATGGACGTGCACCACCAGTAGAAACACCTGCTACTTGCCGTGGGCGCTCTGCTAATCAGCTGGATGGTATATGAATCTCTCCTGGGTGGCTGCCCAAGCACTCAACTTAAAGGGAACACTGATCAGGCTGGAGCTGCACGGGACAGAGCTAGGGCTGCCGGGCATGAACTCTGCCCCAGTGGGTGCTACTAGGAAAACATTTTTTGGCTCCAGTGTGCTGGGGGTGCATGTACCGAATTGAAAATATGGCTGTGCCACATCTTGAAAAATAACACTTGCAGCTGGGTATCTGTGTTTTATCTTTCCCTTTTGGACTATGGGCCTGCCTTATCCTTGGTCTTCCTCTTCGTTCTTACGTATTTGTGAATTGCTTTTTACTCTTTTGCTATTTGAATCTCACTTTGTGTCTTCACCTTTTTAATTTTGTCCCTACATCCTTGTCAGTTTTTTTTGTATCTATACTTCATAGATTGACCATAGTTTCCACTTCTTATGTTTCTTTTGAGTTTTAAGTCATTGGTTATCTCCTAGTTAAGCCAGGTTGGTTTCTTAGCATACTTCCTGCCTTTCTTTTGCTCTCGTGCCCTTAATAATGTCTATTAAAAACTGCCAGCTCTTCTGGACTGTTTTCCCTTATATTTGCTTCCCACATGATTTCATCTGCCAATTTTCTGGCTGCTAAAGTTTTGTCTTTATTTTGCTGTTTTCCCTGCTTATGCTTCTTAGCCTCATGTTTTCTCAAGCTGCCAGAAATATGCTAAGCACCTCAGAAAAAAAAAGACACCCCCATCCCAGGTAAACATACAAATCTACAGTCAGCATCCCCCAAGAAGAAAGAGTGATGGATAAAGGGATTTGGATGGGGCATGGATAGTACAGGAAGGATAAGTATGGTAATGAGTTTGCAGGGTGACTCAGTAAGGCATAGACCTGTCTTGGTACTTTCCTTCCTTTTTGTAACCTTTTGCTTTTTAAAAAGAGTCACTAAATTGTTGGAAGAGATTGCAATTTTGTTTAACACGATTTATATATAGTGTGTAGTTTTAACTTCCTTCTCAGAAAACTGCTTATGCTGATTCCCATCCTATCATTTGAGAGATTACAGATTTGTTTCCTTTCTTAGAAATAAGGGAAACATGCCCCTCTCCACCTGCAATTAAAAACGGTGCTACTTTTGGACCGTTATTGACAAGCTACCCAACAGGTTCCTCAGTGAAATACAAATGCCAACGGTACCACATATTGGAAGGTCCTGAAACCGTTCATTGTGTACAAGGAAAATGGACAACTCAGCCAACTTGTTTAGGTAAGTCTTGTAGCAAAACTAGATAGTCTCGCTCTCTCTCTCTCTATATATATATAAAGAAAACTTTTCCTATGGGACGTACAGAGTGATGTAATCATGTCACTCTGCGTCCCACAGCTCCTCCCCCCTCAGTCACCCTGCCTCCTTCCCCCTTCTAACCCGGCAGGGTAGGCAACTTATGGCTCACGAATGGCATCAGCACTAAAGGTAAGCTGCTGCTGGTGCCTTGAGGGGGGGTGGAAGGAAAAGTGTTCTGGTGTAGGGAGGGTTAGGGGCTGGTGGATAGGCCTGCTGCAAGGGGGGTGAAAAAGCTCCATTGGCGAGGTCCATGGCAGGAGGAGGGAAGGGGGAGCCATTGGAGAGGCCCACTGCAGGAGGGAGCCGGGACTGGGGGACACTTCCACCAGCATGGGCCTCGCCACCGGCCCAGTGGCAACGCAATTTAAAACTCCAGCAGTCATCCACCACGTGACAGGTTGTCGTCTTAAACCCTTATACTCCGAGTGGAGGTCATCTACAAGTGTCCTTCACTTCACTCTGTCTCGAGACAAAATTTCTAGCTGACTCCAGGAGTACCCCAGTTGTTGTCCTTCAATCTCAGTAGATCTTCTCCTCTTTGTCCGGAGTCTTCCTCTTCTGTGTTTTCCTTGCGGGTTCCATGTGAGAGTTTGATGGACTATGCTGGAGGATGGTTTTCTGAGAGTGTGGTCCAGCCATCCCCACTTTCTTCTCTTGATTTGAACATCAAGTGGTTCTTGTCCTGCTCTGTTCCAAAGCTCCTCATTTGTGACAAAGTCTTGCCATTTGACGTGAAGGATGTACCTCAGGCATCTGTTTATGAACCTCTGTAGCTTGTGATTGTGACGTGGCGGGTGGCTGCCAGAATTTTAAATTGTAGTCTTCTGTCCTGGGCCCTGCCCCTCTCCCTCTCAGCAGCGGGTGGGGCCCTGGGCCTGGGGAAGGTGGGGACCTGGGCCTGGGGAGAGCTCACCAGGGGGGGAAGAGTGCAGAGTTTGGTGTGGTTGGGAAGGAGAGGAGGGGCCGTGAGCCACAATGTCTCCCCCTTTGCGCGGGGGGGGGGGGGAGGCGGGGCACAGGGTGGAGCTACATGCTGCACACATACACCCTGTGCATCCTGAAGGAAAGGGCTGGGTCGGCCACACGCCCTCCCCCCTCGTGGCCAGAGGGAGAGAGCCGGCCCCACCACAGCCTTGGCCCCACCCAACCCCCTGTTGGCTGGAGGGAGAGAACAGCAGCTGCAGCACACCTCAGCTTGGCTTTCCCCGGCAGCCAGGGGGACAGCTAATGCTGCCTACCCCCAGAGAGGGGGGTTTGGCGAGAATAACAAACAGGGGGTGCAGCCCCCTGGTATTATGTTATTCATGATTTGTAAAACAACAACAACAACAACAACAAAAAGAACCAAACCAAACATATATTCACACACACACACACACACACACACAAACACACACACACACACACACACACACACACACACATATAGCTCTGGGAAATGCTGTGAGCTCAGTTACATACAATGTGGACAATGTCTCACACAAAGGGTATGTCTACACTACAGCGCTAATTTGAACTAACTTAGTTCGAATTAGTTAATTCGAACTAAGCTAATTTGAATTAGCGCATCTAGACTTAAAAACTAGTTCGAATTAGCATTTTGCTAATTCGAACTAGCGCATCCACACTGATTGGATGCTGGGGAGCACTTAAGGGCGGCTGAAACCGGTTCTGGCAGGGCATCAGGTCAGTGGTTGCTTTGTGTGGCTGCTGTCTGAGGCTATCTGAGGCTCGTGCTTAAAGGGACCCCCCTGGACAGCCTGTTCTCAGCTTTATCGCTTGCTTGCCAACCTCGCCGAGGGACAGCAAAGCGTTTTTGTCTGCACCCGTCTGTGTCGGTGCTTCTCTTCGGGGACGCCGCCGCAGGTGGCAACATGGAGCCAGAGCTCGCCCTGCACCTTCTGGACTTGCTGCTGCAAGCCTGCCAGCAATGGCTGGAGGCTGCCTGGCACCACCTGGTGCACGTCAGCCCCCTGCCTCTCCGCCTGGCCACCCTGGGGGCCATGGAGCAGCTGCGGCGGCGCCCGGGCACCGGCGTGCCCTGCCGCATCTAGCGTCTGGACACCAGCAGCAACTGGTGGGACTGCATTGTCCTGGAGCGCTGGGGAGACCAACAGTGAACCCAGAACTTCAGGATGAAGAGGGACACCTTCCTGGAGCTCTGCGAGTGGCTCGCCCCTGCTCTGCGCAGAGGGGACACTCGCATGAGGCCCACAATCCCCCTCCAGAAGCGTGTGGCCATCGCCCTCTGGAAGCTCTCCACGCCGGACAGCTACCGATCCGTCGGGAACCAGTTCGGCGTGGGGAGATCCACCGTCGGAGCGGTGCTCATGCAGGTACGGCACTTGCCGGCCACTGGGCTGGGGGTGAGGAGGGCTGCAAGGAGGGGATGGGCTGCCCCAGGGAAAATGGGAGGATGGGGGGGAGGAGGCGAAAGTGCCCCGCACCGGAGGAGCCGGTTTCTCCTGGCTGTACTACAGCCGCCCAGGGGGGTTTGCTTCTGGGAGTGGGCCATTGGGCAGTGCCAGGGCACGAACACTCCCAGCCACCCGGGCGCCCCACTGATTCGCACTTTGCTGTGTCTCTCCGCAGGTGGTCAAGGCCATCAACCGGGTGCTGCTCCGCAGGGTGGTCCACCTCGCCGTCCCGGACGCCGTCATCCGGGGGTTCGGCGCCCTCGGCTACCCCAACTTTGGGGGGCCATCGACAGGATGCACATCCCCATCCATGCCCCGGAACACCAGGCCTCCCAGTATGTGAACCACAAGGGGTACTTCTCCGTCCTCCTGCAGGCCGCGTGTGACCACCGGGGCCAGTTCACGGACATTAATGTGGGCTGGTCCGGCAAGGCACAAGACGCATGGGTGTACCGGAACTCCTCCGTGTGCCAGAGTCTGCAGGCCGGGACCTTCTTCCCTGACCACCACATCAGGGACGGGGACGTGGACATGCCCGTGTGCCTGGTGGGGGGATGTGGCCTACCCCCTACAGCCCTGGCTCATGAAGCCCTACACGGGGCACCTCAACCCCTCCCGCCAGGCCTTCAATGCGAGGCTGACCAGAGCCTGCATCATCATCGGTCAGTTCTCCCTGGGGACAAGGTGGGTGAAACCCAGCCCCCCTCTGCAAGGCCAAGGCCCCTGCATGACACCCAGCTGCTGCTCCATGGTGGGCAAGACTCAGGCGCACGGTCCCTGGGCTCCCTCTCTCCCCACCCCCCCTTACACATAAGGGGAGCATGATGGTAGTCACATGTGGAGCCCTCCCCGGCCTCGGACAACACAGGCGATGTGCTCTGTGGGGTTCCTTGTGGGTCCTGGGCAGGCTCCTGGCTCTCGGCATCCTCCGGCTCCTCCTCCTCGGTGTCCGGGACGGGTCCCTCTGCCCCAGGGTCGATGACCACCCGGGGGGCATGGATGGCGTGAGCCCCCAGGATGTGGTCCAGGGCCTGAAAGTGGGGGCAGGCCTCCGGGTCAGCCCCTGGCAGGCAGGCCCGGGAGTAGGACTGCCGCAGGTCCTTGATTTTACAGCGGACCTGCTCCCGGGTCCGCTGGTAGCCTCTGGCGGTCAGGCTGTCAGCCATGCGGCCGTACACGGCCGCGTTCCTGTGGCTAGTGCGGAGATCGTGGACGTTGGAGGCTTCCCCCCAAACCTCGATGAGGTCCACGATCTCCGCACCTGACCAAGCGGGCGCCCGTCTCTTGCGGCCCTGGGCAGGCTCCTGGGAGCCGCCAGGCTGGTCCCGGGAAGAGGGGGGGGGGCTGGGTGGCATCGGGTGACTGGCTCATGTTGTGCCAGGTGCATGGTCTGCTGGCTGGGTGCTGACAGGCTTGCAACTGGCACAAACTGTGTAGCCAGCCCGTGGCCCTTTAAGGGCTCTGGGGCCGGGAGGGGGGCAGACAAGTTTCCCTGGTGTTGGCCATAGTGGCCACCAGGGCAAGCTGGGAAGGGCTAGCCTCTTACTAGTTCGAATTAAGTGGCTACACAGCCCTTAATTCGAACTAGCTAATTCGAACTAGGTGTTAGTCCTCATAGAATGAGGTTTACCTAGTTCGAATTAAGTTCGAACTAACGGAGCGCTAGTGTAGCACCTATCAAAGTTAATTCGAACTAACGTCTGTTAGTTCGAATTAACTTTGTAGTGTAGACATACCCAAAGTGCTAACGCTATGACATCTTTCTTGGTAGACTTGCTGAGTCAAGTACTTGATGGATGAAAGAATTAATCGTTCTCTTGAATGAGTTTTGAGGCATAGTTTGCAGGATCATTTCCCAGGCAGTACGGCTACGTCTAGACTGGCATGATATTCTGGAAATGCTTTTAATGGAAAAGTTTTCCGTTAAAAGCATTTTTGGAACAGAGCGTCCGTGCCAATCTAGATGAGCTTTTCCGCAAAAAAGCCCCAATCGCCATTTTTGCGATCAGGGCTTTTTTGCGGAAAACAAATCTCAGCTGTCTACACTGGCCCTTTTGCACAAAACTTTTGCATAAAAGGGACTTTTG
Organism: Pelodiscus sinensis; assembly: GCF_049634645.1. Lineage (NCBI taxonomy): Eukaryota > Metazoa > Chordata > Testudines > Trionychidae > Pelodiscus > Pelodiscus sinensis. The sequence goes on from NC_134719.1 coordinate 46,779,022, forward strand.
CCCGAACTGGAGCAGCATAGTATTTCCGCAAAAAGCACTGATTTCTTACAGTAGGAAGTCAGTGCTTTTGCAGAAATTCAAGCGGCCAGTGTAGACAGCTGGCGAGTTTTTCCGGAAAAGTGGCTGATTTTCTGGAAAAACTGGCCAGTCTAGACACAGCCTACCTGTTCTCTAGATAAGAGACACCTTCTTTTCCTGTGCTGTTGCTCAACACCCTTCATAAGAACTGTCATAAAAATAATATACATACTGAAAGGGTAATAATGGTAGAGCAGAACCTTACTAGTAACTAGTTTTTCTTTAAAATGTCAAATCTTACAGTAAAGCCCAAACAGACAGGGATGCTGCAACAATTTTTATGGAGGGCATGCTCTGAACTGTAAATCTTGTATATAATGGAAATCTCTTCAAGTCGCACCCCGAGTTCCTGGTTTCAATACCTATGCAAACGGAAGACCAATGTCATTATCTTTACTAGTTATTTGAATGTTATAAAATGGGCATATCTATGAATTGAAAAACAGCCAAAACAAAACAGACCTAAAGAAACAACAATTCAAAAGAAAACCAATAAAAAGCAAACACTTCAAACAATTAAAGAAGTACCACTCCCTTAAATCACTTCTTCAGTCAGGCATCTAAGTAACAAGTTAAACTTGCGATTTGTTGTCTAGCCTTGTCCTGGAATGGCTGACAAAATCTATCATCTGCAGTACTGCTGTCAGTTTGAGAGGTGATTCTTTTCTTCTTAAATATTTCCCCAGTCATGGTAACTAAGGAGAATCATTGTTCTTATCTCTGTCATCAGTAGAAGTGAGTTACTTACCATCCATAAACATAGCCTCAGATACTACATACACCAATGGTAGGAATTAGCCTGATTTCCTTTAAGCTTGTGTCAAAAGGAGTGTGTGCCCTGTGATGGGGGGCGTTTATCTTCCCCAGCTTACCTTTAATTTTACCTTTTTATAATTGTGATTTATGGTAAGTAAAGATCTAAAGGAGTTGTAGCATTTCATATACTGTTGAAATCTGTTTGTAGGATCATTGAGTCATAAGCCTCTTTTGGCTAAGAACTTTTAAAGTTTGAGAATTTGTATAAATGTAGATGTTTGTCTTTCAGAACCGTGCACTCTCAGTGTGGATGACATGAGCCATAACAACATAGAGATGAAATGGAGATTGGAAGGAGAGGTATTTTTCCTTCATGGTGACACCATAGATTTTGTATGTAAACAAGGATACTATTTGTCACCCTTCAGCATGCAGTCTCAGCTAACAGTACAGTGTACCCAGGGAAAACTGAGATATCCAACATGCATTATGAAAGGTAAAACAGTGGTTATTTTTGCAATCCTATTATAACTCATCCAATTCAGGCACGCTGCGATTGCTTTGCTTGAACATTAGAGATTTACGCTCTGCTATTAATAGCAATAGAAATCTAGGGTCAAATTGTCCTTTCCATAGCAAAGATATATGTTAAAATGATGTGAACACAGCAGAGCAATACATATTCTGGGGGTGACTGCAGAAGGAGGGTGAGACTTGTCCTTCTAAAAACTTGGAGACCAAGGATCTGCTTAGAATCCCAGCTCAAATATTTAAGTGAGAAGTTTATGTAGCAACATTAAAATGGGTGCCGGATTCTGCTCTTAGATTCATTGTATGTCTTTGTTGCAGTTTTTGACCTTATTTATTTAATGTAGATCCCAAAGAAAAATGTGGCTCCCCACCTGTTATTGAGAATGGAGATGTTGTTGACCCACGGCAGACCGAATATGAGAGTGATTCTTCAGTTGAATATAGTTGTTTTGAGCATTATTTCTTACAAGGAGCCAATCGAATCTATTGTTCCAAGGGACAATGGACTACCCCACCAGACTGCATAGGTAGGTGAAATGTGCTGTTGTTAAATGACAAGCTCAATAGAAGTTGATTGAACTTTGTTTAAGGTTTTTAATATTAATGTCCAGGTTTCAAATTAAATTCTCATTTTGAGCAATTTTGGAAGCCTCTCTGGGCAAACCTGCAGTTGTTTGGTTTGTTTTCCTGAGCCTATATGAAATAGAGTATGCATGCATCACCCTAAAGTACTGTCATTGAAGTCTAATACAGCAGAAGAGAGGAAGGTGTTTGTCTAATTTTAATATATTAGCTATTGCCAAATAATGCAGTCTCATAAATCAATATTAACCTGTTTAATAAGTATAAAGGAGATTAACTATGCATCTTTCTGTGTTTAAGAGCCATGCACTTTATCGAAGGATGTAATGGACAAAAATAACTTAATATTGAGATGGAGTTTTGATGATAAGTCTTATTTTTTCCACGGGGACTACATTGAATTTCTATGTAAAGAGAATAATTATGGAGCACCATCAAGTTCAGTGCTGGATTTCAGAGTACAGTGTAGCAGAGGACAGCTGACCTATCCAAGATGTGTTGAGAGAGGAAGGTAAGGCGAAGGCGGTATTTAATTTGAAATGTATATATGCATATGTATATATACATATCCTGTTTATGGGATACCACTCCCAAGATGACTAAGCAGCACTAACATTGACTCTCAACTAAATTGTGGCTCTGATGTATTTGCATGTAACCAATATATTTATGTGCATTTCACATATGGCTTCTAGGAATCACGTAGTTTTGTGGTTGGTCCTTTTTGCGGGGGGGTTGGAGAGGGATCAAAAGAAATAATTATTATAGAATTGCTGAAAAAAATTAAATGTCTTAATGTGTGAAGTGAGTTGAAACTGGTCAAGAGAGAACCAAAGTGACAGGAACCAAAAAAACATGTCTGTAGTTTTCTGATGGCTGATTCAAAAGTATTATATGATAGGAGTTCACATATTAGGGCCTGAAACCTCTAGAAAAGTTATATTAGTCTGGCTTGAAAGTTGTGGTGAGACTATAAGATGATAGTCACCATTGGGACCCACAGTGAGCAAACAGAGGAGAAAGTCTCTTTCTTTCCCCTCTACTTGCCTATGGCTTGGTTTGTTCCAAGAAACCTCTGCTTAAATATAGTTGGGAGACAGTTGCCTTGTTCCCAATTGCACGTAAGCAAGCAACAAGCTAATGATGCCTTTCTATAGCAGTAGGGAGGAATAGATTGATCCAATCCGAATTCAGTGGTTCCTGCTACCACATTCCGCAACCTAACACCTACTCCTGCTGCCAAAATCAGTTTCAGTTTCTTACCATGACTCAAAGGATTGTCCTATGTGGAGAAAAATTGAGAATGTCTGATCTTTAAGGAAGGGATACCGTCAAATGACTGTGGGTTTGCTAGTCTATTTTACAATATCTTGCTGATTCTGATCCCTAGTAAGCTGCTGACTGAGTCAGGCACATCACTTGGTGGTTGTCTTTGGGCATCAAAATGCTTACTTCCTCAAAGTCGCTGTGTTATGGAGACCTTCTGTCCAGCAAGAACAACAACAGATGCTGTCATCCTCTTTTCTCTAGGTGTGAGCATATCCAGGAGCAAAGTGAAGTATCTTTGGAGACCACTAAATTTTCAGTTTTTAGGACTGAATACAACTTTGGCAGCAATGCCAGCTTGAGCAATGATACTCCCAGTCTAGGGCTCATTTGTTGCAATATGTTGTGACACTAGACAATTGGGGAGGTCAAGAAGAACCTTTATGAAAACTGCATGTGGCATCTGATCTGAGCTATTCTGCTGGTTATAGATATTACATGCTATTAGGATAATTTCAGTGATGGGACTCCAATTACTGCTTCACTCCCTGCAACATTTTCCGTGCACTATGTAGCATTGTCTATAACTCCCTCAATTAGAATGGGGAAATAAAAAAATCACATAAGATTTGTGGTAAAGCCATTCCTAATAGAATACTAAAGTAATAAATAAAACCATGCATGATGTAGCATCAGTTTTATTTAAAATTAGATGCATAAGAACTGACATTCATGTTAGATGTCATTTTGATGGATCTTTGCCATTGTTGATACAATTCTCTCCACCTTGTACAAAACTGTGTTGGAAGATGTACAAACTGTGTATTGTAAAGACTAACAGCAATTGTGTTTGCTTTTGTAGGTAAGCAGTCTACAACATAAATGATGCTTCAAGGAATGTGAAGGAGGTCACATTTTCTTTAGACATCCATAAATGTTACTAAAGTTACAAGTTAGTTAAAGACAAAGTGTTTGACATTTGATCCCACTTAAAATTTATGAAATGTGTATTTGCATTGGATATTTTCTTGGTTTGTGAACCTTACATTAAAAAAGTCACAAAAAAGCTTTATTTTGTCTTTCAATCTTGTATTGGTAATTCAGCCCATTTTCAATTCCCTAAAATTGTCCATAGTCCATGTACTTTCTATGCACAACTTGTAACACATGAGCATTGGATTGTCCCCTGAACTTGTAGCCAGACAAGAACCGCCCCTGTAACATCCATTTTTGCTTGCCTGAAGCATGCAGGGCACACAGAGCAGAAAGCCTTGAACAGGAGGCTCAGTATATGGCAGGCTGTGTCACCGTGAATGGCTGTAAACAGAGATACGCCAATTGCTGACCAAGAGGCTGCCGAGGAGTGCCCTTGACTAAAACCCATATTGATATGAACACACAGCCATCCACGGGGGGAGGACTCTCTCGTCCAGTAAAAAAAAATGTACTCACAATTTAGCTATCTCTTGCAAGTGTAAAATAAGTTGAAACTTGCTTGTAAGAACTGGCGCCACAAAACGGACCAGTACAATTTGGCATCTTAGATAAGAAAGAGGATAAGGGTCCCTATGGGTATAAAGATGGGTCCAGCAGCACATTTACTCTGTGTCAATCTACCATCTATCTGCTGGTCGGGTTAGGTGTTTGACCTCCCGAGGTTCCACGGGGACGCCCACCTCGTATTCATCTTCCCTAGGAATTGAGGGACCAGCCCTGGCTTGACCTGCTGGAGTCGAGAGGCACAGAAGGGGGTAAAAATTGTACCTGGATATGGTCTTTTGTTTTAAGTGTACACATAGACTTAGAGCTCTTTAAAGATTAAGCTGTCACTTGGTACCATTATTTCTATTTTCTATCTTTATGTTCTTTGTAACCTTTTTTTTAAGATCTATATTTGCTAGCAGTTAAGAAATAGAGCAATAGCCATTGTAACCATATGATTTATAAGCTTGTTTAATAAACCTGTAACTGTTTAAGTTTTAACCTGACTCCTTCAGTTGCTGTAACAGAACCAAGCACAATTTAAAAGAACTTCAGCCGGTCATAAGGGACAGGTATAGGAAGAACTTGGGCGTTTTGTATCGTGTCACTCCCAGGTGACAGGTCCGTTGGGGCATCTCTCAGTCTTCCCTAGACTGCCCGCTGTGAAGGGATCCTGTATCCTAGCAGCTAAAATCTGAGATGTAATAAGTTCTCCCTATAAACTTCTGGGGCGTCTGTCAGCCTGTTGGCTGCCCTCTGCGACAGGACCCTGGTCCTAGCGGTAAAGGCACGGACGTTAAACCTTTTCTCAGTCTCTTTCTCTCTCTCTCTCTCTCTCTCTCTGGCTACGTCTACACTGGCCCCTTTTCCGGAAGGGGCATGTAAATTTCACCTATCGTCGTAGGGAAATCCGCGGGGGATTTAAATATCCCCCGCGGCATTTAAATAAAAATGTCCGCCGCTTTTTTCCGGCTTTTAAAAAAGCCGGAAAAGAGCGTCTACACTGGCCCCGATCCTCCGGAAGAAGTGCCCTTTTCCGGAGGGTCTTATTCCTACTTCAAAGTAGGCCAGTGTAGACGTAGCCTCTCTCTCTCTCTCTCTCTCCCCACACTCACACTCTCACACACACACACACACACACACACACACACACACACACACACACACACACACTGCCCTGACCGTTGGCTCACAGAACTGTGCATGGGCCCCATGTAGCTCAGGGGTGGGTAACCTTTTTTCTATAGGGGCCACTGTCCCCAGAAATAAAATCAGTCATGGACTACACACAGCCCTTTGGAGAGGGGGCACAGAGGCTTTGGGCCTCCTCTAGGCTCCTGTGTGGGACCAAATGAGGAGTTCAGGATGCAGGGAGGGACTCTAGGCTGGGACAGAGACTTGCACCATGGGAGGGGGTGTAGGCTACCAATGGGGAAGTGGGCTCTGGGGTGGGGCTGATAAGCGGTTTGGGTTATAGGAAGTGGCTCTGGGCTGGTGCCAAGGATTTTGGAGTGTAGGAGTGGACTTAGGGCAGGGACTTGGGATGGGGTGTGGTGCTCATTCTGGGAAGGAGTTAGGGTGCTGAAGTGGGCTGAAGGCTAGGGCAGAAGGTGTGGGGTCTGGGGGGAGCTCAGGGAGGAGGCAGAAGATTGGGGCATGGGAGCAGGTTTGGGCTCTGGGGTGTGGCTGGAGGTGAAGGATTTGAGGTGTGTGAAGTGACTGGGCTGGGAGTGCAGGCACTGGGAGGGAATTAGGGTGTGGGAAAGGGCTGGGGCAGGGGCTTGGGGTGTGGGATGCTTACCTCAGTCAGAGACACAGCAACAGTACATACTTTCCCTGGTTGCCCCTTCCAAGACAGACTATCTTGTTGCCACTGTGCCTGGTCTGGAATCACCTCAGACTTCTGAGTCCTCCGGAAAATGGGGAGGGGTTACTCGATTCCCTTCCTTGCCCTCCCACTCCCTCTGCTTGTTCCTCTTCAGGGACACTTCTCACAAGCAACTACTGATGCAGGAGGTACAGATGCTCCTCACCCTAAGGGAGGTAGAGGAGGTTCCTCAGGAATTCAGAGGCAGGAGTTTTTACTCCCGTTATTTCTTTGTTCCCAAGTCAAACAGGGGACTTCGGTCCCTCCTGGACCTGAGAGAGCTCAACACATTTTTGGCCAGACACAAGTTCCAGATGGTGTCCCTGAGCTATATCATTCCCACCTTGGATCTGGAAGATTGGTACACTGACCATCAGCACTGTCAGCCACCTTCAGCCAAAAATATTCAGTTTTCTAAAGAAAAACCCATTTTGGGGTAAGTAAATATTTTCTATGAATAAATTAATGTTAAAAAGTGGATAGAAAGTTTACATCCAGCCCTATTTTAGTAGATTTTTTTAGATGGGATGGAGCCATTGTTTTGTAACGTGAGAAATATTAATGAAAGAAATACAAGAGAGAGAATAATTTCACTTGCACATTTTATGAATGACACCAAGCTGGGAGGAGTTGTAAGTGCTTTAGAGGATAGGATTATAATTCAAAATGATTTAGACAAACTGGAGAATGGTCAGAGGTAAATAAAATGAAATTCAATAACTGCAAAAGCAGGGTATTCTACTTTAGAAGGGACAATCAGTTGTACACACATACAATGGAAAATGACTGCCTAGGAAGGAGTACTGTGGAATCTAGGGGCCATAGTGAACCACAAGCTAAATACAAGTCAATAGTGGCAGTAAGGGCAGGTTTTCTATACTTCTGGTGAAATGAGAATCTACCTCAAACAGAAGTGGGTAATGTTTGATAAAACTGGTGTGTAGGTCCATTTCAGAATGGCCATCACTATGCCTGAGAAACATGGAAGTTCATTGTTGGAAGCTAAGCAGGGTTGAGAAGGTACCAGTGAATGTATAAGAGGGCAGAGAGCATGTGCTTTAAAAATGACTCTTATGCACCCTTTTGTTCCTTTATATAGTAGCAAGAAGTCCTGAAAGGACTCTTTGTTACAAAGTTTTTTAATTGCTTTTTTTCTACCTTAGAAATATCAACTATATGGTCTTACCCAGTTTTGCCAGAGGATCATTGTGAGGAATCAGAGCATGTTTAGAGTATACTCTAACACATTTAATTGTAGAGGCTTCAGAAGCCCTTTATTCAAAATCTTGGTAATTGAAATATTAAACAATTAACAAAAACAAAACACAAAGTTTTAGAGTCTGACCAAAAATCCCATCCCATCTCATTTGTTAATTTTCACACAGTTCTAGTGATGTCACAGTTGCACTAATTCACCAGTTATCTTGGTCTTCCAGTCTAAACTAGGCCTCAATTTCTTGTGCAATATGCAGATAGGAAAAAAAACTCTCCCCCTTTTTAGGTTGCCGTTAGACATCATAAACAAGCAAGAAAAAGCACAAACCCCAGCTGTGTTTTCTTTGCAGATCATTTCAAAGGGCATTTGGAGTTTTACATTCTTTTGTTTGATCTATTTGAGGATTGCTTATGCTGGCTACCATCTTGTTTGTGTTTATTTATGGAGACATTGCTCCTAAAAAGCTGCACATCCAAAACGTCACTGTAGCATTAGTTAAAATGAATTAGTTGTTATACCATTCCTGAAGCAATCCATGTCTGGAGGTAATTTTTGTTGTCAGAGAGACCACTAATAAGCATAATAATAAAGTGTACTTTCAAGTCTCCTACATTGACCCATCTCTAAGTGCATTGGGGATAAGATATTTGACCAAAATTGCACTGCACTCTATAAATATTTGAAGAGTTTGGAGAGAAACTGGATCTACACTTAAACTCTACAAACTCTCCATGTGGTACGTAGAGTTTCTGATGTGAAGCCCACTTGAAATCTATGTTGTATGGTCTCAGAGCTTCTTGTGTGACAGTACACGGTGCTGCAACAACAACAGAAATATCATTAAAATGTTATATCAATCTAAATAGAAAAATTCTACAATGAAATTGAAGGAGGTCCCAGACTAAAAAAATCAAAGGCTGTTTTGTCCTGTGTGATTCCAGTATGGAACTTAGCACTAGGAGAAAGCAAATAGGTTGGGTTTTTTTCACTTTCTGAAAGTTACCACAGATGATTATCTGAAATTAATGGTTAATGTCACTGGTTTTAGACTATTTGTAAGAAGAGTGTAGCCATTGTAGTATTTCTTTTAGAGATGAAGCAGTAAGAAAATAAAAGCATGAAACTAAGGGAATATTTTCTATCTACAATTAATTTAGTACTTAGCATAAAATAGAAATTAGGAACAATTTCTTATAAAATGTATTTGAAGAAAGTATTAACTTCTCTAAACCAAGCTCTGAGGTAGGTAGGGTTTATTCAGAGGATGGTTGGTCTCCTGTGAGATGTCAAGCCCCTTAAACTGGGTTGTGGGAAGGCAGCTGCAAGTGCTGATCCCAGGTATTGGGTGATGCTGTGATGCCTAATTTGAGATCATTTCAGTGGCCTCTGTTGGACAGAGCCATGTGGAATTCCCATGGAGGCAGAGGTGGTAGTGACGGCAGTTAGGGAGGGGTAGAGGAGCAACAGTTTTGGGAAAGGGCAAAATGAGGGAAGCTACCAGTTTTACAAAAATGTAGGTAATTGCAATTTTTCTCTTGTTTCCTTCTGTGTATGGTGGTCTTGAGAAGGCAAGAGAAATGATCAAGGAATGACACTGTTCCCAGGTGAAGGGCTTGCTCTATTCCAGATGTTCCGCTATACCTGCAGCCACTCCTTTTCTGTCTCTTCCCCCAGCTCACACTGGTCTGCTTTTGCCCTCCCGCTATGCTGAGCTTGACTTCCCACCCCATCTCCACCACAAATCCCTCTTTTGAGCTCCCTTCCACAGTGTCCCCTCCCATATCCCATGCTGGCCCTTGACTCTCACCAATGCTCTTGTCTCTATTGGCTCTGATAGCATGCCCAGGCACCCCCATGCTCTCCTACTACTCAGCTTTGTGCCGAGTAAGTTCTTTCTTCCCCTATTCCTGATCCCATTGTGGGGGAAATCAACATTTTTTTTCTCACGAGTGAGAAGTGTCAAACATGGAGCTGCTGAAAACTTTGTATCTGTAGTTTATTCCATCTGGAGCACAGTGACTATACTATTGACACTGGATATAGAGGCAGCATGCAAACAGTAATAGCTCATTCCTTTATAATAGTCTGACCCTGCTAGTATCAATGTGGCCTCTTATAGGAACCTTTCCCCCAACATACTGGTCTGAAGGGTTGGTCTTATAATTTTAGCATAGGCACACGGTTGTAGCCCATTATGTAATTGGCTGCTTCTTGATACATCTTCCTTCCTTCCTTGCCCTTGGTAAATGTCCTTAACTCCTTCTATGTGTCCCACCCTTACTCACAAGGCTATGGCACATTCTTGCAAGTGTATTTTAACAATAAATGTTTACTTTCTTAAACTAGGTTCATTGTGCTGCTAGAACCATGACATTGACCACCAGAATCAAATTTATAGTCAGCTGTGACTGTTAAGATAGTTAGAGGCAGCCTGCCCCCTTGATGCTTGATACTTGACTACAGGGTATCTCCTGTAAGTTGCCACGGTATATATCATTGACACTTGTAGGGACTGATGCATTACTAGACCTCCCATTCCCTGCTCTTAAGTTGCACAACCCCACTCCCCCCCCCCCAAAAAAAAATCCCAAATTACAATTTGTGCAAATGGAAGTCATCCATGGGGAAAAAAATCTCCACTTTAAGTTGTTTCACTATAAGTCCAAGTTTTTTGGAATGTATCTTGGACTTATAGCGAGGATGGCCTGTACAGAATGTTTTGGCTCTTTGCAGTAGGGAAGAGCAAATATAGTCAATCTAGTTAGCATCACTCTATCCTTTCCTGTTTAGCTAGTTTGTTAGTCATAGTGCTGGTTTGAAAATTACCATCAAACATGTTAAATGAAAAATGGGGAGAGAAATTTGTAAACATTTTCACGGAAATATTTCCCCAAACTTTGATCAGCCCCCGTTAATTTTGTCACTAAATCTACATCAGTCACTTATAGTAAAACAAATTCAACGCAGGGACAACTTTGAAAATAAATCTCCTCTCCATTAAAAAGAAATGACAAATAGAGTAGCAAGAGACAATGGTTTATAAAATTAATTTAGATATAAACTAGCTGGAGTTACCCGGCGATGCTCAGGAAACCGTAGGAACAAAATGTAGAAAAACAGTAGTCCATTATCTTTTTTTGAATTGTAGAAAAGTTGCACTGATTTCTATAGTGATTAAAATATAGGTCCGCGTCATCCCCAGAGGGGGAGGAGGGTGCAACCTTGGGTGGAGGGAAGGTTACATGTGGGAGGCATGCCCCAGCTCTCACCTGGGACTGCAGGTGCCGCGGGGGGCAGGGAGAGTGCCTGAGATGTTGTGCGCATGGGGTCGGAGCACTATGTGCCAGCACGGGGACGGGAGGAAAGAGGGTCACTTATGTAACCTCGTGGGCTGGAGGGAGCGAGTCCTGGATGGTGCTGGGGCCCGCAGGCGGCGGGCATGGGACCTAGTGTGGGCAGGGCGTCCCCTGCAGTGCAGCGCTGTGGGTTACTTTTTGATTTTTACAGCTTGAGCTTGGACCGTATCAGGTCCAAAAGTACCTTAAAACCTTCTCCTTGGTGAAAGGTTATCCTATGCAAAGTTTGGTTGCGGTAGCTCTTATAGTGTCCAAATTATTAGCACACAAACTTACAAACATTCTCCTTTATATATTAGATTGAAAACTTTTTTTACAAGTGAATATTTTTCTTACCTAAACAAACTGGTGCTTTAGTCCAGTTTCCATTATGACAATATGAGTTTCGTTCTCCTTCTATTATATAATAATGCTGGCATCTGTATTCTACCGAAGAACCAAATGCGTACTCATTTAGGGATAAACTAGTTATGTCTCCGTTCTCAATTTTAGGTGGATGGCCACACTTTCCCTTTGTTCCTAAATGGAAATATTGGTAGTTAGGATTTTTTACAGATATAAATGTGTTTGGCTTTGCTATTTTTGTTTGTAGCATGGTGATGGCTCTAGTATTCACCTCTGAAAATTTTTGGTTCTGAAATTTATGGTTTTTCAGGCCTAATCCAGTTCTCATTGAAATCAATAGTTTAGCTGTGAGGCACGCTTGACACCAGTATACACTCAAGTAAGATTTTAAATGCTACGCTAACACACATTTATACACTGTATATGGTCAACATAAGGTCCTTCATTTTGGAAATCATGGAATACGCTGCATTGAATTTGTCAATAAACCTAATCTGCATGTTTCATCCTTTAATTGTTGTGTACATGATCTACATCAGTGGTGCACAACCTTTTTTCAACCACGATCTCCATATTTTATTGTACTCATGTAGCAACCCCCAAGGTAATTTGAGCAGCGCGGTGTTTAGATCTGGGTGGCCGGGACTTATGCCCACAGCTATGGTGACCCCCCAGGAAGACATCCACGGGTTGTGCACCACTGATCTACACAATCCAGGATGATAACAGACAATTTCGTCCTGCCTTGCAGTTTCTTCAACTGGCAATTTTACAAAAATGCATGTAATCACAAACAGTTTTTCTTCTTTCTCCTGTATATGATGACCTTGAGCAGGCAGGAGAAGTGGTTAAGGAATTTCACTGTTCCAAGGCACAGGGATTGCTATATTCAATCCTACACAAGTAGTTCACTGATCATTTAGGCTGAGCTTGCGGTATAATCCTATCTGAGCGCCTGTAGGGTGAATCACATCTTTGGAAACTCTGGGCAAAAAGATCAGGCTCTCATGGGAGGACAAGTATAGCATCTAAGCTAAAATTTTCATAGTAAATAATGTATGTTACAAATCATATTGCAGATGAGCCTAACCTCTGTCAGATAGGCTAAGATCTTCAGGTTCTTGGACACTAAATGTCTGGCTGCTTCAAAATCTGACAAGCCTCCATCACTCTTCAAATAAAAAGATTGCCAGGAAAGTCCAGATTGAAACTCTCCTTTACGCAGATTCCCCCGGTAGAAAAACTGGATCATTTTCTATGAGCTTTGGGCCAGGATTCTTTAATGAGTGTTGAAATGCCTTCACAACCTTTCAGAACCATCGCCCACCTTTACCACTTCTGTTGATTAGATAGACTATTTTCTCATTGTAAAAAGAAACATGAACGTTTTTAAAAGAAGTGGGCTCGCTGTCCAAATTTACCTTTTTTGATTTTTCTCTCTGCTAGCTTGGCTTGTGCTTGGATTTTTAAATTTATCTGATTGATTAAATAGAAAAATGAGGAGGGTAATTGTCTCAAAGTCCCGAATTACCGAGTCCTAAACTGATCTGAAAGGAAGACAAACTCTGGCAAGAACCAATTTTAACCTATTACATATATATATACACTCCACCCTTTTTCCTCAAATGTATGTGAGGAAAGAACTGATATAGAACTAAGTATGTTTACCAGATACACAAGTTGGTAAATCCACGTGCCCGTCAACACATTTGATGTGATTGGGAATTTTAAGGTCAGAATCATTACAAAAAAGTTGTATTGCTTGGTCACTTTGGATCAAGACTGTACGTCTTCGGCTGTTGGACAGAAGCAATTTCTTTGTTTCCAGTTGTTGCCTTGTAATAATACACGGTGCTTTAAATAAAAAAGAGCAACACACAGAAAATAGTTTAAAAGTTTAAATATCTTCCACATTGATACAGTACAATAGATTCAATACTTCTAGAGTCCATTTCCCTTTGTGTTTACTATATAGAGAATGAATGATGCATAACAAATAAAAATGGACCACTTTCAGATGTGATGTGGATTAGTTGTTAGATCAGGGATCTGAAAATCAGAACACCTCTCTTCTATTCCCACCTTTACCATTAACTTGCTGTATGGCCTTGGCAATTTTCTTAGTTTTGTTGCTTCAGTTTTTCCATTCGTGTAATGGGGGCAGTAATTTCCCATTGCTAAAGAATGTATGAAAGGTATTATAAAGTACAGTTAAGCATAACCAATAGGATATTGATTCTATCTACATTGTCCTTACCAGATAATTTGCCGTTTACTATCTATCAAGTAGACACTTTTGATGGCTATTTAGTTCTCCCTAAAATTAGACAATGTGTTAAGGTATGTCTACACTAGCCCCCTAGTTCAAACTAGGGAGGCTAATGAAGGCATTCGAAGTTGCAAATGAATCCCGGCATTTAAATATCCCGGGCTTTATTTGCATCTTCCCGTCCAGTCGCCATTTTGAAATTTCACTAGTCCGGACTAACTGCCTGCGGCTACACATTGCAGGGAGCCGATAGTTCGAATTAAAGCCCTAATTCGAACTACCTGTTATTCCTCCTGCAAGGAGGTTTAATGGTAGTTTGAATTAAGGACTTTAATTCAAACTACTGGCTCCCTGCCGCAGGTAGCCACAGGCAGTTAGACCGGACTAGTGAAATTTCAAAATGGTGACTGGACGGGAAGATGCAAATAAAGCCCAGGATATTTAAATCCCAGGCTTCATTTGCAACTTCAAATGCCTTCATTAGCCTCTTAGTTTGAACTAGGGGGCTAGTGTAGACATACCCTTATGCTCCAGCAAGGCTAATTTTGGACTTGATACCAGTGAAGTCAATGGGAATTTTGCCATTGTATTGTATGTGAGCCAGCTCATAAGCTCTGAGTGTGCTGGAAACATTAAATAGCAACCCATAAAATAGCAGCCATAATTAAATAATACTATGAGATGAGAAAAGAATGTTCTATCCCATCTATTTTAGTCCAGTGAGTGAAGAACTAAAACATTATCCTACCCAAGCACTTTGGTGGAGGTGTCCATTTTTCTTCACTGCATGTTATACTTTCAGGTCCTGCCAGAGTGTATCCAGGGTAGCACCTGTACCGTACAGCATCACCCTCCCAATATTCTGCTTTCTCCTTGCTGACAATTTCTGCCAAATCGATGTCAGGTGGATGTGGACACCCTTGAACTGCAACACACATGTGTGTTAATCTATAACTGGTGATAGTTAAAGGAGAGCACAATTGAAGAAGCAAGAGTGTTAATTTGTCGGTGTTAAGTTCTTTAAAGTAAAATCTGTCTTTTATATTGTGTTAGATTTCATAGAAACACAATGAGGTCCCAGTCTTGAGTGAGGTCTTCGGAGCTATAAACAAACCAAATAATTGGGGGATATTTCCATTATCAAAAATGATTACAATAAAGGTGGGACATGTGAAAGCGTCACAAATGTTTGATGGGACTCAAGGAAACAATGCTTCTCTCATTACCTGTTAGTGTATGAACATTATTTTAATAAACAGACATCATAAGAAGAAGCTTCAGTGAACTAACATTTTAAAAAAGTAATATTGTTTGTGGTTATTGTCTGGACCTTAAAGTTGATACAACATAGATGGATGAGAATAGATCTAAGGAGAACTAAATACCAGTATAAGCTAGGGGGGTGTGGTGATCTAATTTGCATTACTTTATACCACTATCTTGGAATATGGGTCATATTCCTTATAAACTTTTCCCATCATCACACTTCCTTATATTTTAGACATAATGCCAGTGAGTGAGAGCTTTGCACTGACTTCAGTGAGTATAAGATCAAGTGCTAAATGAATAGCAGTTATATTTTGAAGTAGGAAACGCACCTTTCTGCTTTTTATGTTTGGATAACTTCTCAGAGGGGTAAGTACCCCTCAGCAGAGCCTACAGCCACCATGGGATAGGGCAAAGCATGGACCTGACTCTGTGCCCCCTGGAAGGGGTGGAGCCTTGAGAAGGAGCAGGGCCCAGGGCAGACAGCTCTCAGTGTTGTCCAAACTGTGGCATGCCCACCTCCCCCAGTCCTCAGAGCTGCATGGAGTGCCTGGCTTGGCTTCAGAACTCTGTCAGTGATTCAAAGGGGCCCCTTAAATCACCAAGGTCTGAGACAACTGGCTCCTTTGTTCCACCTGTTGTCAGGCCTGGTCCTCCTGAGCACTAATGTTGATCCAGAACACCATTTTAGATCCTCCTCTTGGGGGAAGGTGGAGTGGAATAATATTTCAGTACTGCTGGTCATTGTAAAGTAAACCCATGATTATTCAGGCTAAAATATACTCTTCATGAGAGTGCTTTTTCACAAATGTGTATCACTTTCTTGCTAATTCCAGCTTCTTCCCATTCTAAGTTGATCAAAAAAAAATTATAAACCCATTAGTCCACTTGATAAGTATGTACTTGCCAATAAAAATGTGTCAAAGTATGTGATGGCATGACTTATCCATCTGTGAAGGAGTGGCCTGCAAAGCATTGATCAGCAGATGCTGCAATGTCACAGGAAAGGATAGCTGCAGAGGCAGCAAACTGATATAGTCATTTTTAGGTAGACAATCAAGAACATGGTGTGTATATATAGCATCTTTTAGGTGTGTAAAGAAAAGTGCATTACTATTATAATCTATTTTGCCTATTGACATGTTTAGGATTCAAGCTCTGGTCCGCCTTCATTTTAGGTACTGTGAGAAATTTTACCTCGGTTTGTATTAAAGTAGAGAGTTTGGTATCTGTTCTAGAATTGGTTGATTATTAAATCACGTAGTGGTTTTTTAAATAAACAGTGTGTTGGAGGGAGGAGAGAAAATTACCAGAAGTTAATCCGAAATATAAGCTTTCTTACCAATACATTTAGGTACTGGAGACCAGCCTTCAGAAGTACAGGTAGTTTCATTAATTCCACTTTCAGATTTATATCCATGATTGCATTGAAAGGTTGTTTTTTGTTCAACTTGATCCACTATTTTCCCATTTGCTATCCTTCCGCATTGTATTGCTGAAGAAAAACAGAACAACATAACCAAAAAAATATGACTGCAGATAATATACAGGAATCCATGGTGTTTATTTTGTGCTACCATAATAGGTAGCATCATTAGAAGGGATGGTAAATTTAGAAAAAAATAATTTTCTTGTTTTCTCAAAAAACATGGAAAATCTTCTGTGGGAAAAAAAAACCTTGCAATTTTATAAGAAGTTTATTTGACTTTTTGAAAATAATGCAATGTTTGCATCTAAAAATTCAATCTTTTTGACAACTTTAATCATTTTTTGACTGGGGTATTTTTTTAAAGCACTGAGGCTTTCTAAAGTGATGTAGGCACTAGAAGCCAGAGTCCCTTTGGTTTTCAGTGGTAATTAGGATCTGGAGTGTCAAAGTCAACTTGAAATTAGGACTTATGCTTTTACTCATGTAGAGTAAATGACAAGTAATGTTATCATGTTTTGATAACATTACCCGAGATATTCTGGATCTAATTAAGCCACTCACTGAATATCCAAGTTAATTATAGCTCACATAACTGTACTGGAAGCCTAAGCTGAATAAAACTTTGTTGACTCTTAAAATACACCTATTGCCAGGGTCTTTGATTAAAACGTGGTTGTCCCCTACAGTGAGTACAAAAAACTATTGCAATTTAGAGCATAAACTGGACATTATCTGTGTTTCATAACTTTGGCTTGACTAAGTGAAACCACTGTGAAAACTGTCATTTATGAGCAAATTCCCCTTCAAGACAGGAAGGGCATCCAAATATAACTGCCAGGCACATTTGATTATTAGAGCTAATGCTACGTTCCTGAAGACTATCTTTGTGTATGTATGTACAATGCCCAGCATATCATAGCCCAGATTGTTAATGGGACTGTTCAAATGCAAAGAATAAGCAGTAATATGGATAAGGAGCCCTCTGCTCTAAAATTGTTGCTTGAGTTAATCAAGATTTTTGACCAATTAGGATTGAATCTCTTAAAAATGCTAGATGAGGTATTACATTACATTACCTGAAGTATGTAAAGTTGAATACAATCACAACAGTGTTCTAATGTATTTTGTTGGGGGTTTTTTCCACTTAAAATCTATGGTTGAGATTTTTTTCAAGTCTAGACAGGGGTCTTAGCTACATAACTTGCCAAAAATTAATGGGAATAATGTGGCTAAATCCCCTAGCTGGCTTTGAAAATTTCAATTCATATTTTTTATTTTGTTTAATCCATTCTACAATATCTTGCTGCCAACCTAATCACTAAAATGTAGATGCCATATTAGTTTCATTTTTATCATAGCACTGTTGGGTCTAATTTTGTACATGTTTTTGACTAATTTTTATGTAGTATTAATTTTTCCTTTTAGGTTTTGTTTGTGATATTAGGGTATACATTCATTGCATTATCCCTAAAGCACCACAAAATCCGATATGAGACCTGTATGACACAAATATTCAAATACAAAATTCTACAAAAGGACCATGGTATTCAAACTCACAGATGTACCAAGTATAACTTTCTGCTATCATTACTGTTTCAGTTTTGGTGCTCTGTGTAGTAAGTATTGTGACAATTTGGAGAAGCAGGCTAGAAAATTTGAGTTCTGGTGGATTATGAAACTGTTGTATCAAGGAGGTGGATATAGAATTGACCATGTGGATGTGGAATCCATCATTTGCTGACAAGACTATAATCAGTCCTCTGTCATTGGGGGTATGTCTACACTACTCTCCAAGTTCGAACTAGGAGGGTAATGTAGGCATACCGCACTTGCAAATGAAGCCCGGGATTTGAATTTCCCAGGCTTCATTTGCATAAGCGGGGAGCCGCCATTTTTATGCAAATGAAGCCCGGGAAATTCAAATCCCGGGCTTCATTTGCAAGTGCGGTATGCCTACATTACCCCGCTAGTTCGAACTATGGGGGTAGTGTAGACATACCCTGGGGAAAGCAGATTGACTGGATCCTTCCAGGTGAAGTTGGCAGGTAATACATCCTTTTGGCAAAAGACATCAAATGGTTCCAGCAAACATAGTCTTACATGTTATTGCTTTTAGCCAGCCAGCAATGTGCAGTCTTTGCACTGGTGTTTTCCTGAGAGGTCTGAAAAAGGGAGCTGTTCTATGCCTCTTGATTGCTCTCTTCCAAGACTTGCGCATACAATGTAAATAAATAAGCAGAATACAGCCCATAGACAGTACACATTTCAGTGCATCTTAAGTACTATAAAAACTGCAATGTGTGTGTCTTTTTGAAGGATAGTAAAGAGGAAATTACCCTTATTTAAACTCACTTACGAATGCATCTGGGAACAGGAGACCATCCTGAAGCAGTACACTCAATTCTGTTGTTGTCATTTTCTGCTATATACCCAGTATTACATTCAAATGTTCTTTTTCTTCTCTGGAAGAAGGAGAATGGCTTTACCCACCCGTTTTCAATCTTACCACATGAAATAGCTGAAAGCAAAGTAAATACATAAATGGTGACATGATATATATGTAACCACAGATCTCTGGCTGTATATTTTGCTGCTCTTATATAGCACAGTATAATACATTTTAAAGAGAATGAAAAAAGATTAGAATTTAGAGTCATTTTGAAAAGTGGAGGAACATCTGGTTGGAATGAAATGAAAACTCTCATAGGCAATGCCATTGTAACTACTATTGGGGTTACTAAAAAGAGTTAATTAAAATGTAAAAATAGTCAAAGCAGTTTATATAACATGAAGTTTTTTTTAATGAGCTGTCACCATTGCTAATGAAATCCTGCTTACTGCCCTGATTTTCCCCAAATGCACTAATGCAAAGAAGCCTAGGCAGTATGGAATATATAGCTATCATAGCAAAAAAGTTCCTGTATGAACACTAAAGTTAGAGCAAATAATGGATTTTTTAATATTGCTAACACACAAAAATGGTGAAAAAATGTTCTGGATGGAGCCAAAATTTGTTTGGCTTTTTGTTTGTATTTTTCTTTGCTGCAAAGTTTGAAGAAAACATAGTTTGGGTTGAACAAAATGTTTCATTTTTATTTTCAGTATTTTGTAACACTTAATTTTTAAACTCTAAGAATTTTAAAATGAGATTTTCTTTTTTTAGAATTAAAAATTGTTAAAAAGGCAAAAGGAAATGTTTTGCTTGGGGAGGTGGGATTTTAAAAGTTTTTTTTTCTGAAATAATCTGGCAAAATCAACACATTTGTAGAGTGTTTGAGTTGCCAAATTTGTATTTTTCATTGACAATAGTTTTCGGAGAATAATTTCAGCCGGCTCTAATGAATAGAAGTCACCTGTGATGGGTGGAATTGGGTGAGATGAACATGCCAAGATCATGTCCACAACAACATGCTGGTATTCAAAATATTCTGCAAAGGGGACAGCAATGTTGAAAAGAAAATGTGCATTTTGGGCATATTCAGCTGGTATAAACTAGCTCTCAGCTAAATGTGAGGTGGAAGATAGTTGTGTCTATTACAAAATGACAGTTACTCCATTAGCATCTTCACAATAGGCCCTGTCCTTGAAGCAATGTGTCTGCTTTACCTTGCCCCTTAGTTGCACTACCAAGTCACCATCGGCTTTTCCTGACCCTGCAGACCTAGGTGGTGGTATGTACTCTAAATCTTTTCTTTCCAGTCCTCTCTGCACCTTTTTACATGGCCTTTTTACAAGTATATATTTTGCTTGTATCTTAATATCTTACCTAATGCTGTGGAGCACCCACATAGTATCAGAATGGCAATACATCCAAGCTGGGTCATCTCTGTCCCTCCAAAGCTTAGCCTGCAATTCAAAGTTGTGGTGCAGTGTAGTGCAGTGCCCTGAACTCTGTCCTTACCAATGTCTTTTAAAGGCTGACCTCTCATTCGTAATCCCCTCCCTGCTGGCCCCCCACACTCTGTCAATATTGCGACACAGAAATATGCAAATTTTAATTTAAAAGTCCAGTAGATAATTTTCTACCAGAAAATTTCCCTCCCACATGTTTCCACGAATCAGTGAGCCAGCTGACGCCATCCAGCTGTACGAGCTCCAGGTCAGTGATATTCTTAGGAATGAGGACTGGGTTTAAGATAAAATATGGCATCTGAACAAGACTGATCTCAACTAAGGTGAATACAATAGCAGATCCCCTTGCCCCCATCTAATGTCAGTTGAAGTCAATGGGAGGTTTCCTATTGATTTTAATGGGTTCTAGGTCATGCCCCCTAAGAAGAGAGAAACTCAAAGTGTAATGCAAGAGAAGTACTTAGAATAATTTGGACTTTATTCTTTGTAACATTCACTTAAATTCTCTCTCTACCATGAAATTTGGTGTCCTGTAAACCTCGTTTCATGAGGCATAAGAGATCGGTCGGCAAAGGCTTTCCTTGCCTACTGATCTACATCTTGACTACCGCATTGTGCCGATGATCAGCTGAGCCAGCACAACATGATGGCCATTTTTATTTTAATGAAGCGGGGGATATTTAAATCCCTGCTTCATTGACTATGTCGGTATGTCTAATTTACATGCCTCTGCCGGTAGAGGCATGTAGTCTAGATATACCCAAAGATTTTAGTAGAACCTGGATTTGCCATCTAAAGATACAGATCTATTTCTATTGAATATTCCAAAGCACAGAGGGTCATAATTCAAAATGATCTGGATAAATTGGAGAAATGGTCTGAGATAAACAGGATGTAGTTTAATAAGGACAAATGCAAAGTGCTCCACTTAGGAAGGAACAATCAGTTTCACACATACAGAATGGGAAGCACCAGTCTAGTAAGAAGTACGGGAGAAAGAAAGCTAGGGGTTATAACGACGAGGAGTCCTGTGGCACCTTAAAGACTAACTGAAGTGTAGGAGCATAAGCTTTCGTGGGCAAAGACCCACTTCGTCAGATGGTTATAGTAGATCACAAGCTAAATATGAGTCGAACAGTGTGACGCTTTTGCAAAAAACCAGACATGATTCTAGGATGCATTAACAGGTGTGTTGTGAGCAAGACATGAGAAGTCATTCTTCCGCTCTACTCTGTGCTGATTAGGCCTCAGTTGGAGTATTGTGTTCAGTTCTGGGCATCTCGTTTCAAGAAAGATGTGGAGAAATTGGAGAGGGTCCAGAGAAGAGCAACGAGAATGATTAAAGGTCTAGAGAACATGAGCTATGAAGGAAGGCTGAAAGAATTGGGCTTATTTAGTCTGGAAAAGAGAAGATTGAGAGGGGACATAATAGTGGTTTTCTGGTATCTAAAAGGGTGTCACAAGGAGGAAGGAGAAAAAATGTTCTTCTTGGCCTCTGAGGATAGGACAAGAAGCAATTGGCTTTAACTGCAACAAGGGATGTTTAAGCTGGGCATTAGGAAAAACTTCCTAACGGTCAGGGTGGTTAAACACTGGAATAAATTGCCTAGGGAGGTTGTGGAATCTCCATATCTGGAGATATTTAAGAGTAGGTTAGATAAAGAGTCTGAGGCGGGACCGTTTTGGCGCCCGTGGGCAGGCGAGTTTCGGGCAGCTGCCCCGCCTGCCGTGGGGGGATCGCTTTAAGACACCCGCCCCACTTAGGGCCTCAGGCTGGGACCCGGTGGTGAGGGTGGGCCCGGGTCTCCTACTCCCCACACCCCGACCTCAGCGCAGGTCTTCCAGGCTGTGATAGCCGAACACACTACCCAACCTCACCCCTCCCTGCCTAGAGGGTGCGAGAGGAAGGGATCAAGACTAGAGGGACGGATCAAGAGCCCTGGCCGAGCGGACTGGGAAGGCGCCGGACTGGGTCCGCCAAGCCCCCTCGTCCCCATACAGGGTGAGGGGTGATCGCACCCAGTCCCGGGCTCACTTATGGACCCCGGACATCGGGACTACGAGGCTCTCGGAGGCGGTGGGTTCGCGGAACCTCCCCCCCCGCCGGCCCCAATCCGGGGCGTGGGCAGGGGTAGCGGGGTGTGGCGCTCGCACCCTTAAAACCCGCCACAGTGTCTAATTGCAAAAACATCTTAGAATCCTGCAAGCCTTACAGATTGTAACATACATGATTATGAAGATGACTTGATATGTATCTTGCTAATTTTTGCTATTTGTTTCAAATGAACTTCCTTCTGGAATAACCAGCAAAAATAACATGGTTTCCCAAAAGAAATGGGGAGTAGTCATACACGTTTTGAGCAATAGTCCAGCTAGCATAACGTGTTCCTGACAGTGCTTAGTGCTGCCTGTAAAAGACAATTACAGAATAATTTGCCTATTGTGGAAATTTATTCCTAACCCCTGATAGTTGGACTTATGCCCTAAAGCATGTGTGTTTATGTGTGTTGTGTTATTCTAGCTAGTATAACTGCAGAGGCTGTCATTTTTATGGACTGCTGGTCACTGTCATGTAGCGGGTCCTTTTGACCACGGCCTCGCACGTATTGCCCATACTGCCACACAAAAGCCCCTCACAAGAAAAACACAGGCCGCTGAGGCAGATCCAGAGACAGAGCTTGAAGTCCCTCGGGTGCTCAGCACTGTTCTCAGTAAACGGAACTTACCTTGGCAAGCACTTGGGCCAAAAAGATAAGAGCAGGGACACAAGCTGTCCCATACACGCACTAAAAAAACACTAACAAGCACTAAAAAAACAGGACAAGATAGAAATAAGAGAAATGAGCTGTCATATACATGAGTTAACAAACACCTGGAGCAGGGAAGCAAAAACATAGCTAGCTTTCATGTGTGCCAGTCATGTCTGCATCAGGCACTGACCACAATGCCTTGAGACAGATGTCATGTCACAAGGAAGGAACCCTAATATGGTACTGGATATCAAATAACCCTAATATGGTACCGGATGTCAAAATTATAGTATAAAGCACCCTGAGCCCTAATCTCGGGGAGGTTCCATATAAAAAAATAGAAGGCACGTCTTGTCCAGCCTGGCTGAGGGGTTGATCACCCGAGGCCGCCTCCCACCCACCGAATCACGAAAGGGTGTATGAATCCGGAGCATGCTACATGTTATTTTGTGTCTGTGCATCATAATTGTTTCTGGGCTTGTGAGTATTGCTTACTATACTGTATTAACCATTTCATATTTAGAGGTTGTTAAGTATACGTAGATTAATGACTAACTCCACCAACTGTTCAAAGATAACCATAGAAGGATTGGCTGCAGGAGTTTTTATTATTGCTGTATTGATTTTATTTGTTATATTCTTTTTTTGCATGCTGCGCTGTCTAAGATGAATCAGAGACAGTGACTTAATATAATCAAATTGTAGTTAATAAAGTTTGTAATTGGTTAAGTGCATTTAAGTCTCGGGCCTTCCTCCTTCGCTGCCCCAGTCCCTTGCCACAAAAAAACACCCCTATACAATCCTCGAACCTCTGGTTCATAAGTCACGGCTCCATAATTAAGGTGGTTTTGTAATTTGTAATGAAACGGGACTAAACCCCTTTTTACATAGTTTAACTAGTTAGTTTGCCTTGAACTTGACTCACTTTGCCTTCACAGGCTAGTTGAAATTTCTACATAATGTCCTTGATTACAGGCCTTCTCAGGTTTATTTTAAAAAGGTTGATATCTAAAAATATTAGCAAGTTTTTTTCTTTTGAGGAATTGCATAATGTATCTGTGCAGATAGAAAGAAATTATTGAGTGTTGCAAGAGCCTTAGGGGAAGTGATTACTGAAGTCAGGGGGAAAAATCCTTTACAAGGTCTTTCCAGGAGGCATTTGTTAGTGAAAGTAGCTGAGAGCAACAGAAAATACCAGCTACTGTTGTAAATCAAATAGATAAATTCATGGAGGATAGGTCTATCAATGGCTGTTAGCCAGGATGGCGTCTCTAGCCTCTGCTTGTCAGAAGCTGGGAATGAGTGACAGGAAATGGATCCCTGTTCTGTTGGTTTCCTCTCAATGGATTTGCCACTAGCCGCTGTCGGCAGACAGGATACTGGGCTAGATGGACCTTTCGTCTGACACAGTATGGCCATTCTTAATGTTCTTAATGGTATCCAGACTGGTTCTGAGATGCTGAGATGTAGGGGAGTCAGCAACCTCTGCTAGGTCTGGGCAAGCTGTGTGTGTGGAGGCCTTTCTCTGTATGCCCAGAAAGGGCAGGGCCAGGATCAGCCAGCCCACATTGCTGCATGGAGCACGCAATATGGAGGTTTGGTGGCAATTTAAAGGGCTCTGGGCATGCCACTGCAACTGTGGCTGTGTGGTGGCCAGGAGCCCTGGGTGCCTTTGAATCACCAGGCCCTGGGGAAATTGTCTCCTTTGCACCCACCTCACCCCCTGTCAGAGATGATATGGCAGAGTTGCTGTTCTGCTCCTTCTGTGGACATGTATTGCACAAGAAGGCAGGTTGTTAAAATGAAAGACCTGCTATCCACCATTAGTGTCTTGTAAAACTTATTGCTGCAATGTTTGACTGCTCATGCTCATTACACACGAGGTGTGCATGCTCGTTGTGTGCACCAGTGCAGGAAGTTTTTTCCTTAGCAGTACCCATAGAGAAGAGCCTGTAGTGTCCTCTGGAGTGGAGCCTCCACGGTGTGTATAAGGGATACTGTGCTACCCCCCACCCTCAGTTCCTTCTTGCTGCCAGTCATGGCACATGGAACTGCTTTTGCTCCAGCTGCCTGCTGTAGCCCTTTGTTTGGATAATAGTGTTTCATGGGGTTTGTGTATATAGTACCCCAGTAGCATAGTGCCTGGCTAGTTAGTGATTTTGTTATTCCTTTCGGAACTTTGCCCAGATCAGAGCAAGCCCCAGATCTCAGGCTACAAATCCTGCAACAATTGCAAATGGCCCAGGTCAGCATGTGTCTCCTGCAAGAGTTGCTTGTGCAGCCTGGGCGAAGGTTACTTAAGTGACAAGTGCAAGATTTGCAAGTCCTTCAAGCCTAGGACTAAAAAGGGGTGGGACTTTGCACCCTTCTTTATGGAGTCAGCCCTAACTCTGGCACCAATGAGCTGATTTGACTCAGCGCTGAGCATTGTAACTTTGGTAGACAGCTCTTTAGCAGTACTGTACCAAGTACCCTCCAGCACCGCGCTCCATCAGCAGCTCCGGTGAAGCTGAAGATGATGATATGGGGCAGTTCACCATCCTCAGCAGTCAGTGGGATAAATCTGGGGGTGAGCAAAGACCCATGTCAGGCAGTTCTTGGTCCCCCTCAGGCTTCTACACCCCAGCTCAGGTGGAGCAGAGTAACCCAGCCCACTCCATGCTGGCTTTTCCGGACAGTCATGGGATCATTAGCAAGATCCACGGGCCCTTTAAGCTGCAGGCCCTGTGGGCGGCACAAGGGAGAGTGACTCTTTCAGTCTCCCACAGCTCCCTGAACACAGGGAAAACCTGTGTGATGCCAACAGGTAGAACCAAACCTGGGACCTCCAGAGATTAGTGAATGAGCCTCTGTCACTTGAGCTGAAAGCCAGCTGGCTGTGAGCAAAGGCTGTAGAGGAAACTCATTCGAACTCGCTGTAAGTGGTCTCAGTGCCACTACATGGGACAGTGACCCAACCCAGTAGGTGTGTGACTTACACCTGTACTCAGGCCTACTCAGTCCCTGTCCTGGCAGCACCGTCCCACACTAAGGGAAGAGTCCAGGCAGAGTTCTCTTGCATGCAGCTACCACAAATTGGGCCATGAGATCCATACCCTGTTGACCCCTCTCTGACTGTGGGGCTGGGAGTCCAGACAGAGGGAGAGATGGAATGACTCTCCAGCACAGGAGCACAGACCTTTGGTGGCATGCACACCCCAGCAGGACCAGGGACACCAGTACTTAAGATCCCCAAATCAACGGTACCACTCATGCAACCACTCATGAGAAAGGTGCAGCTCCCCGTGTGGATGCCTTCTCTACCCACTCCCCCTCATAGTCACAGTCTCCTTAGTGGCCCCATTCCTGCAGTGTGGGGAGTAGATTACTGCCCACGGGCTATCCCTCCACCACATGAGACCACATGTGAGGAAGCCTCCATGATTTTATCTGGGTGAAAATTCTTTAGTTGCTGTCTCTCAACTTATGAAAAATTCATCATAAAAATACTATCTACATAGCTAATTGAGAACCCCAGCGATGGTCCATTATGCAACATTTCTCCATTATCAAAATTAAAAGTGCATTCAAAGCTATGATGAGCCCAAGTGCTGGGAAGGTAGGCAACCCACTAATTCATTTGGAGCCTCTGGGAAACCCAAAAGCTGTACATTACATCACTATGTTTAGAAACAAAATTAAGAAAAGTGAGTGACATGATTCTTCTTCCATTAGAAAGTTACTGAACGTTTAGTGTAAATGTCAACATCCTCTGTTCAATAAAACAGTCACCAGTAAAACTGATTTCCATAGAAAAATATGAAAACAGTACGAGAAGGGTCAGCTCCTTCCTATTGGACTTTCCACGTCTCTAAATTTGACGTTGGGGTTGAAATGGATTATTTCGAGAAGGTTTTGACCTATAGAACATTCGTATGATCCCAAGTGTCACAGGGAGGGTTGGGTCCCCTTAGGAGGGAACTGGTCCAGCCCACACATGACCCGCACTCAATTTGTAATAAGTGCCATGCCAGGGCTCAAGCAATTGTTGTGCGATCATAACTGATGCAGTAAGTCCAGCAGTGCGTTGGCCCGGAGGTTCTGGGGCTCAGCCCTGGCAAGCCCTAGCACTGCCTGAGCCTCACTAACATCCCTTTGATGGGCCTGCCTGATTGCCGCTGGACCATTTCCAGGGCTGAAGGGGAGCAGGGCACTGGGAGAGGGAGCTGTGGCTGAGTGAACCTGCAGAGACTTAGCAGACTCCTGAATGCTGCAGGGAGCAGAAGACTCTGAAGAAAAGCCTGTGGCTTCAGGGACTGTGGTGGGCTGTCCCCACCTCACAGATGTGGAAGGGGCTAATGGAAGCCAGATGGGCCAATTAACCCTGAGGGCTGTAGTTGGAGGAACAGGCTCATCCTTGCTGGAAGAGGTGGGGCCTGCACAAGCCAGGTGGTTCCTGGTAGGGGGTTGCTGTGGCTAGGAAAGGCAGCTGGGAGTTGGCTGCTGTCACTCCCTCAAGGGAAGGGGCTGGAGGCTGACAAACCCCTGAGAGTGGGGGAGGCCATACACGTAGCAAGCTGTCCAGGGAAAGGGCAGCAAGAAGTAGGACTCTGCAAGGATAGTGGCTGCTTAGTACAAGGTCCCTGGGCTGGACACTGGTGTAAATGGTAGGCCGGGGTTGCCCTACCTGCCACAGGAAGTGGAAAAAGCCAAAGATCAGCCAGAGAGATAGAGGAGAGTGATTTCCCAGAGGAGGAATATTTTAGTGTCCTCTCTGGAAGGCCAAGCCATGTGGTGGGAGGCTGTAGATCTGTGTGTGGCTGAGGCAGTGAAGTGAGAGAAGCTTCAGATCAGCAATGACGTGCAAGCCATGGATGGGACAGAGAGAAGAGGTTGGCCTGGAGCTAATCCCCAGAGAGACCGGGAAGAAGCAGCAGTCCAGGAATGAGTGAATCACCCCATGAGAGGGACCAAAAGACTCCAGCCAAGTAAGGCTACAAATGGCCAGCTAAAAGATTGTGAAGAGCACAGTAGGCATCAATCTGTAAGAGCACATTCAGTAACCTTGCTACAGTTAATTAAACTGGCTTTTGCCAGGGCCTCCTAAATCAGGGGATAGTCTCATAAGCCAAGGAAAAGGGACTGTGCAGCAGGAAGAGCAACTCCATGTATGGCAATGTCATTTGATGGGAATTGTGACCTAGCCTGGCCACGAATGTACATTCCTGTTTGGAGGGAAAATCCCAAGCATCATGGACTTTCCCCATGCAGCTCCAGCTTATCTTGATCTTAAACTGATCTCTGTGATCCACGTGGACCTGCACAGGAATGGACTAATATCTTTGCTGTTAATGTTCTCATGTGTTCCACAAGCTGTTGTCATATGAGTCCCAGCAATGGCCCCGCACAATTTGGAAACCCTATTATCTCAAAGCCAGCAGTTACCTCAGGATTATCTTTCATTCCTGTCACCTTGAGGTAAACCATATGCCTGATAGCTTGAGAAACCTCTCGCACCACTTACCCGCTGTTAACTTCCCAACTTCAAATTGGTTGGCAACAGGCCTGTGGCAGTGTGGAGTAGCCAATTTTCAGACAATGTCGCAGTCGGTTACTGAATGTGCTCTTACTGAATGTGTTCTTTGTGTTGATTCAGTATTGGGAAATGCAGTAACATGCACCTCTCAATGTCCCTTGCAAACAGAGGCAGCTTTCCTTCACATGGAAGAACTTCTTTCAAAAAGAAACTTTCTATTTCCTTTTCCTTGTAGCTTTTGATTCAACTCATTTAAAAGAGAAGTTAAATCCACCATGGTTTAATGTTCCTGCAGGCCACCGAGGACCCGTTAATTATATATATTGAAGCCCCCTTTCCTTGAGGAACATCCTAATTTCCACAAGACATGATGCAAACTTCACCAGCAGCACTGCACCCCTGGAAAGCCATTTTACCATGTTATACACGAGAAGATAAGGCTATTGGCTGCTAACTTCTCAAAGAGGCTCCCAAAACTGTCAATTACAGAGGGTGCTTGTCACTATTTTTTGTTAACAATGTACATGGCCATTTATGTTAAAGATTTCCTCTAGAAAGATTTGTGCATGTGGTGACCTCTGGTGGGTTATGCAGTATAAAGAAATTACATTGCATTCCACATTTTTTTAAATAAATGAAACCTTTGTGTTCCCCTTCATGCTCAGTGCTCTACCTGTAGCAATGGAAACTATTCTGTTGATGTTAGTATCTTTTTGTTTCAGACATCCAGCAACAGCAGCTGCAATATATTAACACTGAGCTTGTCCGTAGAGTCATACAGAGGTAATAGAGTCTCCATCTCCCAGATGGCTGAGGTTTCTTCCAGTGATTTCTGTCTTTTCTGGACTCTCCTCGAGGGATGAGAGGCCATGGAAGGTGAAGTGGAATCTGACCCATCAAAGTAAGTAACTATAAATATTACTAATTGTCTTTAACATTTGGTGGAAAGTTCCCCGGAAACATGACTTACTGGAATAAGTTCTGCTTCACTGAATAATTCAAAGTGTCTCTGCAGCCAGTGAACTCCTGATCAATGCTTGGTAAATAGTCACGCTTGCTCAATCCATCTTGCCCAAGTAAAGTGCTATCTCCCAGAGCTGGGCACAATAAGGTGTTTTTAACCCAAAGTTGAGTGTCTGTCAATAGAGGTGGCTTACAGAAATGTAAAGTTTGGCATTTATGCTCTTTAAATATTTGTTCCAGTATCCAAATGTTTTGGTTTACCAAAGAGATCTCAGCGAGGGTAATACACAGATATTCTGGGGTTGTACAGAAAAGCCTTTTAAAACATTTCCATTGCAAGTGAGTTAACTGGCAATCAAAGAAAAGGCCTCAAGTGTCGACATTCTATCAGGTATATGTCCTCTGCACCTGCCAGTCCAGCTGCCACTGTCAGCTGATGCCTTTCAGGTGAGAAGTGGACTGGGGTCATGGAAATTCATCCTGAAGATCCTGCCACATTCACAGGCTGGGTGAACCACCTACTAGATGTTCCAATATCATGGTGTGTGCAAGGTTCAGTCCTGCAATACATTTGTCTGTACTAAGCAGAGTGTTAAATCTGTTTATATTAACCTCACTGATTGTTCCTGAAGTAGTTGCTACGCTGAATCTGTTGTAGACATCAGTTGCATGTTTTCCTTCTCTTCTTGTGCAATGTGAGAGTCAGTCATTATGTCTCTAGCCCTGTGTATATGTGTGTTTCTCATCAGGGATCTGTGCTGTGCACAACTGCATGTTATAAAGAGCCCAGAAATGCAATGAGGTGAGACCTTCTGTGTAATCAAAGAAGAGCATGGAAAAATCCAATGTGGGCTGTATTCCAGGGAAGCGTGCTCCTGTTATCTCTGTACTTTGATGTTGACTGATGGGGATGCGAAGCGCCAAGGGGGAGTGGAGGCTTAGAAGAGCCATCAAAAGGAGTTGTTGAGGGCAGGATCCAGAGATGATCAGAGCTCCACAGCCACTATTCTGAGTGCCGGGATGATATTGCTGAGCTGCCTCATCATTCAGCTATTCTGGGCTTTCTGTGTCAAGGGACAAGGTAAGAGGTAAATGAATCAAAAAGATTGAACAGCACTTTGCAAAACCATTCTCTGGTGTGCAGGGATAGATACTAAACCAGCCTGATAGTGCAAGGAGCCAAGGTGTGGTACAGGAACAGGTACCACATAACAGGTTATGAAGCCTCTTTTTTGTGTACGTCTAGAGAATATTTTCACCTGTCAGAGTTAGTGCCTGATACAACAGGGCTGGGTATATTCCTCCCGCCCCCCGATACATTGGAGTGCAAAAGTGCCTGAGTCATCCCAGCATTTTGAATGGGTTGCTTATGTAATCAGAACAGCCAATGAAATTCACTCTGTACATCAGTCCCTGATCCCAGTTCTACTCTGGAATTATCTATTCCACTATGTGAACTGTAATTATATTGATTGTGTGCATGTTTAAAAATTGTATCACTCCTGTATTCAGTTTATGTATTCCAGGAAACAGACATGGGTTTGATGTGTAGCTACTGTATGCAGTGCTGCTTGTCGCGTATGGATAGATAATACATATGAGGTCCTATAGGGCGAACAGGCCTTTTCATTCCTGACACCCATTCTGCTTTGTGCATTCCCAATAATCACATACGATAAATCTGCCATGCAGCAGTGTTCCCTGTAAGCGAAGTGCTTGAGCAGCTGCTCAGGAGAGATTCCAGTGCCACCCAGGTGATTAGCAGAGCACCCACAGCCCAGCAGCATGTGTTTCTACTGATGGTGCACACCTACACAAACCTTGGTGCACATAACAAAATTTATTCCACAGATGGATGGGAAAAATTAGGGAGCACTTTGCAATGTATGATTTTTCCAGGAGCTTGGGTATCTTCTTGGTAGATAAGGATTATTTGGGTTTGCTAGAGGCAAAGGAAGTTCCATTTGAAATTTATTAAAGAGGACCTGCTCTGAGGAAGAATCAGGACTGTAGAGAGAAGTAGTTTTATTTGTAGTATCCTTGCCTCATTTGCGCTCTAAGGACTATGGTTAGCATTTCTGTCCTAGGGGACATCTTTTAATGGTCCACTCAAAGTTTATCCAAATAATCCCATTGAAGCAAGGGGTAGAATTTGTCATGGACTATGCAGAGGGTTCTGTCCCACAACTCACATATTGGGTTTGTGGGAGGGGGGAGGTGTCTCCAGGGCATGACAACAAAGCCACTCACAGACCGGGTCCTAGCTATTTTGGAAGTCCAGCGTCATTTGGGACTTTGGGAAGCAGTTGATTGCTCTGGGCCTATGTGATCACCAAGCCTAGAAGAAAGCTGCATAGAAGCTATTATTGAAGAAAGGGATCCAGGTGTGGCTGTAGCTCATCAGCACCCAGCATCTTCACTAGCTATAGCACAGCTGCAGCGATGAGCTGCTGCGATGTAGCTCTAGTCGTGCACGTGGCTTTGGAAAGCTCCACTTCACGTCTTTACATCACGTTGGTGGTTGAGGTATTAGGGGATGTTTTATTCCCTCATTTCTTAAGGCGGAGTCTCAATGCTCCTCCACAGAGATGAAGGGGGTTGCATTTTTGAGTACCTAAAATGCTGGTTTTTTACTTCCCTTGAAATACTGCTTCTGGCAGGGCACTCCTGTTACATCTTGTTTCCATTCACTGAGACCATTTATTTTATGTGAACACACCTGATTGCAGACTATACACGAGCTGCTTTTCACTTTAAATTCAAATCTGAATTAATTTCCATGTGTAGATGAGCCCCTGCTTTCTGGATCTCTTCCGGAATAGTTTATTTCTAAATTGAGCGTCCACATGCAAAAAAGAGTATTGAAAAATTATTTTCAATTTCAAAATAGAGCACCCACACTGATTGGATGCTATCTTGCATTTAAGGCCACCTGGAACCACTTCAGGCAGGTCATTAGGTCAGCAGTGACTTCCTGGAGCTGCTGCTTGAGCCTATCTGAGACGCCAGCTTAAAGGGACCCCCCTGTACAGCTGTGTCTCAGCTGTTTATTCTCCTGCTTGCCAACCGCTCTGAGGGACAGCAAAGCATTTCCACTGCATGCTTTGGTTGCCCTGTGTTTGGACAGCACAAAGCTGCTTGCTATGGAGCCGGTGCTGCCCCTGGACATGCAACAGCCATAACTGTCATGCTGCAGCTTCTGCAGACTGCCCTCCAGGCCCTGCAGGAACGCAACCTCAAGCTGCTTGAGGAGACACTCAACATGTGTGTGGGAGCGCAGCTCTTTCAGATGTAACCCACTGTGGAGCACCGCTTCTGGGACCGGCTTGTCATGGAGCAGTGGGACAACTAGCAGTGGCTCCAGAACTTGAGGAAGAAGACATTTCTGGAGCAGTGTGCCTGGCTCACCCCTACCCTCATGTGATGGAACGCCCAGATAAGACCTGCCATCCCCCTGGAGAAGCGGGTCACCATCATGATTTGGAAGCTCGCCATGCCGGACAGTTACTGATCTGCCGGGAACCAGTTTGGCATGGGGAAGTTGACCATCGGGGCCCTCATCATGCAGGTATGGTGCTCTCAGGCTGCAGTCTCAGAGGTGGGGGTGACGTGCTGGAAAGGGGAACCCTAGGGAAAGGAGGGGTGGGAGTGAGGGGGATAGAAGGTGGGAGGAAGCCACTGTCCTTGGGCAGTTCTCCAGTCCAAACCTAACACAGCTGTGCTGACGGGGATAGACTATATAGGGGGTGGCTCCTGTTGTGTTTGGGTGGGGGGGGGGGGAAGGATGAGGATGGCTTGGCCATCCTCCCAAGGGCTCTGGCACCCCTGTGAGTCTGTTTGGTTTGTTTCTCTCCTTCTGCAGCTGGTGAGGGCAGTCAACACAGTCCTTCTGTGTGGAGTCATCCACCTCAGTGACGTGGATCCCATAGTCGCTGGTTTGTCACCATGAGCTTCCACAACTGCGGGGGAGGAGGGAGGCTATTGATGGCATCCACATCCCCATCTGGGCCCCCAATTACTAAGCATCTCTGTATATTGACTGCAAGAGCTATTTTTCCATAATCCTGCAAGCTCTGGTCAACCACCGTGGCCAGTTTTTGGACATCTTCATCGGCTGGTTGGGGAAGGCACATGACACCCGCGTCGTCAGGAACTCCAGCCTCTTCCAGAAGCTGGAGGCTGGCACTTTCTTCCCTGACCACAGCATCAGGGTCGGGGACGTGGACATGCCCCTGTGCATCATGGGGGACAAGGTCTACCCTCTTGTCCTGTGGCTCATGAAGCCCTACACCGGATACCTTGACCCCAGCAAGGACCACTTTAATGTCTGGCTGGGAGGGGCCTGCATGCAGGCTGAATGCACCTTTGGGCTTCTCAAGGTGCAGTTCAGATGCCTCCTGACTGGCCTGGATGTAGGGGAGCAGAACATCCTCCAGGTGGTGTCTACATGTTGTGTGCTGCACAACATCATGGAGAGGAAGGGAGAGGCTTTCCTTCCAGGGTGGGGGGCAGAGGCTGGATGGGAGTGCAGGGCCTTTGAGCAGCCGAACTCAACTGCCATCTGTCGGGCCCATCAGGTGGGGGTGCAGATCCGGGAGGCTCTGAGGGAGAACTTCTCACAAGGACCCAGTGACATTCTCCCTTGGGCCTCCCCATTGGGGCCTGTGTATCAACTTTCTCTGCCTTTCCTCCAGCAAGCCCCTCTTTTCCTCCAACCTTCTCCCCTGCAGAGACAATAAAAAATGGTTTGGTTTTGAAAAAAAGAGCTGGTTATTTATTTGGGATAGAAGTTACTGGGAAGGGACCGGGGAAAGAACCTAGAAATGGGTGGGAGGAGGGAGGAAGGGGAATGAGAACCTTGGAGTGGGGAGGGAGCTTACAGGGGAAGGAGGGAGGAGGAGAGGCTCAGGGGCTAGGACTAGTGTGTGGCTTGGGTACTTCCTTTGCTTCATGTGTGATGACCTGGGCAACCACGAGGGCCGGGGGGAACGGGGAGGCTAGGGGGAGAAGCAGGAGGGTGGGCCTGAGCAGCATCTGGCATGGAGGGGGAACAGGGTCAGGCATGGGAGGGGGGATGGACTGGCATGAGAGGTGGTCAGGACCAAGGACTGGGGCAGGAGCGGCAGCAGGGGCAGGAGCTGGCTCCGGATGAGTGAGGAGAGCCTGCATTGTCGCGCACATGTTGTGTCCCCACTGCAGCAACTCCATCCATGTCTCTCTCTGCCACTGCGTTTCCTACCGGACCTTCTGGACTAGTGTCTCATGGAGGGCCCAGAGTATGGAGACATGCTCCCGCATCACGTCTTCCTGGTGTTGGGCAGCTGCCTCAGGTGGCATTGCCTGCCCCCCTCTTGTAGCTGGTCTGGCTGGGGAGAATAAAGAGAGACGGCCAATCATCCCTGGAGACACTGTCCCTGAAGCTGTATATAAAACCATGGTAGATCCACATCTTGAATACTGTGTACAGATATGGTTGCCTCGTCTCAAAAAAGATAGATTGACAAAGCCCTGGCTGGGTTGATTTAGTTGGGATTGGTCCTGCTTTGGGCAGGGGACTGGACCTGATGACCTTGTGAGGTCTCTTCCAGCTCTATGATTCTATTAGAAAAGGTTCAGAAAGGGGCAACAAAAATGATTAGGGGTTTGGAACGGGTCTCGTATGAAAAGAGATTAAAAACACTGGGACTTTTCAACTTAGAAAAGAGGAGACTAAGGGGGGGATATGATAGAGGTCTATAAAATCATGGAAAAAGTGAATAAGAAAAAGTTATTTACTTATTCCTACAATATAAAAACTAAAGGTCACCAAATGAAATTAATAGGCAGCAGGTTTAAAACAAACAAAAGGAAGTTTTCCTTCACTCAGCGCACAGTCGAACTGTCGAACTCCTTGCCAGAGGATGTGGTGAAGGCTAATACTTTAACGGGGCACAAAAAAGAGCTAGCTAGATTCATGGAGGCAGGTCCATCAATGGCTATTAGCCAGGTTGTGTAGGAATGGTGTCTCTAGCCTCTATTTGTCTAGAAATGGGTGACAGGAGAGGGATCACATGAGGCTTACCTGTTGTGATCCCTTCCTCTGGGTCATGTGGTACAGCTTCTAATGCTAAAGGTTTCTTTTTCACTTCTCCTGAAATACTGCTTAAGACAGAGCACTCCTATCATATTTTATTTTTAGGTTCTGGTGTCCCCCTATTTCTTTTAATTCAAAAGTGGAAGACTGGTATTAAATATGTTGGTTGTTTAAAGCTGATGGTGAAGTGATGCTCCTTTCCTGATACTGACTTGTCTTTGCCTTCTGTTTATTTAACCCAAACAAATCTTCCAGATCCGAAGAAAGATTCAAGATATCTATCCCGTTGTCTAGATAGGCCTTTATATTTCTATAGAGACTAATTATTTAAATTCTGTGCTGAAACACAGATTTATTATTTCCTGATTAATATAATTCTAAAATAACCATATCAAAATAAATTCTTTTGGATGTTCTCTTAGGCATCACAAATGGTTATGGATTTTGTTTCTTTCATCTTTAGAGGTAATCTGCCAGTCACCAACAATTAACAATGGAAAAGTAATTACTCTAAAGAGAGTTTTCAAGGAGCATGATCAGTTGCAGTTTACTTGTAATAAAGTATATAAATTCGGTGAAAGATCTGATGCAGAATGTACCGAAAATGGATGGCATCCAAATCCATCTTGCAAAAGTCAGGTTTTGTTCATTTTATACTGCTTGTTCTGTTACTTTTATTTTGCTAGCCAACGATGGTCCTGATCCTCAAATAGTACTCACAAATAATATGTACTGTACCTTCAAAAGCAGTGACTCCGAAAAGATTATAGAGATCATAGTGGAAAACAACTAAACCGTGATGCTAAGGCAAAAAGTCTAATGCAATTATTGTATAAAGTGAGGTAGAGTAAGTAGAAGTAGGGGGGTGGGGTTTTTTTACTTATACGTAAAGCATTTGTGACACCAATACTGGAAAATCATACCCAGTTCTGATGTCCACATTTTAGAAAATATGTTGAAAAAATGGAAAGGAAACAGAAAGGAGACACAACTAGTTATCTGGACCAATACCTTACAATGAGATACTCAG
Source organism: Pelodiscus sinensis (assembly GCF_049634645.1). NCBI lineage: Eukaryota > Metazoa > Chordata > Testudines > Trionychidae > Pelodiscus > Pelodiscus sinensis. Next base: position 46,815,648 of record NC_134719.1, read on the forward strand.
ACTAAACTAAACGAGCTTCTTTTCAAAAGGAATAGTAAGGCATACATTGATCTTCATGGGGAGAAAATATCAGATACTGAAGTGTGCTTTAACGTAAAGAAAGGCATAGGGAGAACCAATGGCTGGAGACAACTCAGACAAATCCCAATTAGAAATGAGGCATAACTTTTGTAACCATTGGAACAAAGTACCAAGAGAACTGATAGATTCTTCATGTCTAGATGTCTTCAACTCAAGTCCTGTATGTCTTTCTGGAAGATATGCTCTAATCAAACTAAAAATAGAAGTGGCTGGTCAAATTCGATCCTTTGTGTTATACTGGAGGCCGAACTAGAAGATCCTTTCCGGTCTGAAAATCCATGAATCTATGATGTTAGAAATAAGAATGGGGAAGAGCAATAGTCATATTTTAACCCCTGCCTATCCTGGCAAGGCTTTGTAATCATGAATTTTGAGAGGTGAGGACTGCATGGTTATAAAATAGATTCAAGCAACTACTAAGAAATATTCAGTATTTGAAAAGTCATGGAAATGCGAGTCTGGTCCTGCCATCCCTATTCATGCGACCAGGCAAGTAATACTCAGCATAAGATTAGTACATTTTTCCCCATATGAGCATAATTTAGTTGAAAAGGCAATGTTGGCATTTTCATCAATGCACTTATGCGTAGAAATTGGACAAAATAGAAAGAAAACTCATTTCTAAAAGCTCCCTATACAGAACACTAAAGTGAACCAATGCAGTATCTAGAAAAGGTTGTATTGCATTTTCTGAGTTACTCTGGAGTGCAAAGAGAACTGAAAAGCATGAGGAACTTTCTTTTCCTCACAGGAACTTCAGCTAGCTTGATTCATTACTCCTATCGGTAAATGAAGATTTGTGGAAGGCAATACATAATTGTACCACTGTGGAATTCTTGTCACATGTTGCTAAATGTTTGGCTGCATGTGTGTGTTCCCTCTGTGTGCCTCCTCAACTCCGCACAGACAGACAGCAAAGCAGACCTCCAGCAAACCACCCAAATATCACAAAATGGATAAGGGATGAAGGTACCTGGTTAGGTTTATTGTCAATGAAGCATGGTTCTAGTATCCAGCAAACTCTTATCAGATCACTAATACATGCATTCCCCTTGCAACACAGCACTCAGTCAGTGATGGGACTTTCCATTGCCCTCTTGGTTGGACAAAGACTGTCCCTCTGAGCTATGTCTGGAGTGATGTATAACTCGTTTCTATCAGTGCATAAAGATGTATCAGGGCGCCAACCTTTGATGTTTCCAGGGGCCTCCTGTTATCTTGTACATGTTGCTTTGATCAAAACATCTCTGTTCAACATGTTGTCTTCTTGACCTCATCTTTAGGATGGGTCAGTGTATTCCTGTTATCTCTGAGGAATGTGCTATTGTCAAGGTGTTCTGGTACCATCTTTCTGGAATATGCTTGTGTGAGTGCTCTGTGCCTGGCAATATCAGCCTCATGTTTGCCACATTCTGTGAGCAGGGCATGCCTTGTACTTACAGCTTAACTTTGCTTTATTATCAGCATAGTTCTGCCTTCTTAAGCCTGGGCCTCCTATCAGGCTTCTGATACATAGGCTTATGTTTCAGACCCCCTTCTTCAATTGTTATTATGTGAACAAGAATTCACTCCATAACAGAAGAGATATCTAGTCTAGATATTGAATGAAATCACTGTAATTGTGCAAAATAATCTGTACTTCTTTACTTGAAACATTTGTTTCTTCAAAATGCTTCTAATGGTTTATGATTTAATTCTGTTTTGGACAGTTTCTTCCCTTAAACATATATAGGAAAACAGCCACAATCAAATCCAGTTAACAATGTTTCTTTTCTTTTTTTCCCAATTTGAGCAATGTTTGTTTTGTTTTATGTGTCTTTTAGATATTATCTTGTGGAACATCCCTACAAATGTAGGATCTAACACTCATTACAAATCTCAAAATATACTGTTTCTGGTTCCACTATTAGCAAATATGACTTCTGGGGGGAGATTGAAAGAACTGGGTTTGTTTAGTCTGGAAAAGAGAAGACAAAGGGGACATAATAAAAGCTTTCTAGTACCTAAAAGGTAGTTACAAGGAGCAGTGAGAATTCATTTAGCTGCCAACCTTGTCCCCCACCCTCCTGCCCCCATTTCCTCTCCCCTGCCCCCAACCACAGAACTGTCCCCCTGTTCTCCCACTACAGAAACCTGCTCCCACCCGCCGCTACAGAAACCTGCCCCCCGGCACCCTGCCTCCCGCTGTAGAAACTTGTCCCCTGCTGGCTTCATGCCCCCTGCTGCATAAACCTGTCCCCTGTTCCCCTTGGCACACTGTTCCCTCTCCTCATTCCACGAGGAGTACAGCTAGTTCGGATTAGAAGCCTAATCCTAACTAGCTACTCCGTGCCGTGTGTAGCCGCGCGGCACAGGGTTCGAACTAGCCGGCATTTAAAAATGGCGCCGGCCGGCTTCATGCAAATGAAACCCGGGAAATTCAAATCCCGGGCTTCATTTGCAATTGTGGATGACTACATTACCCCCGCTAGTTCGAACTAGCGGGGTAGTGTAGACATACCCCTAGTGTACCCCAAAGGCCTCTGTAAAGACAATGGAGAAATGTTCCATGCAAAGCCAAATGTTTGCTTTAAAGTGGGCACTGTGCAGCAGTTGCCCAGAAGTCTCAGCAGAGCATCGGGACACACTTGGTCTGGAGGCAAGTAGGCATGGTAAGGGAATAGCCAGGTCAGGGACCTGTATGTGGGAGGGGTGTGTAGAAGAGGGCAGCTTCCCACTGAGTCCAGCACACACCAGATCTGGCCAGTAGCAGGGAACACACATGGTTTGCTGGACAGAGTACTACTTTGCCAGCCTGCAGGAGGTGTATGTGTGTGTGTGACACACATGTGGCCTCCTGGACAGTGTGCTAATAAGTTCCCCTCTTTCTCCTTCCTGCAGGTTGCTATGCGAGATATCAGTCTTTTCTAAATCACAGCGAGTGATCGGGAGTGAATGCTGAGTGAATGTGTCCATAAGCCTGGGCTTTATGCACAATGCTGTGTGTGGGAAGATGTCCTGTCATCAAGGATGGAATAAGGCAGAGCTCCCCAAAAACCTTGTGGCTACGTCTACACTGCATGCTTTTTGCGCAAGAACAAGTGTTCTTGTGCAAAAACTTGCAGAGCGTCTACACTGCATGTGAGTTCTTGTGCAAGTAAATTTACAGTAAAACGTCAAAAAACATGGCTTCCTGTGCAAGAGTTATTCCTCTTCCCACAAGGAATAAGCCCTCTTGCACAAGAGCTCTTCCACAAGGAGGCAGCGTGGACAGGCAACAGGGGTTTCTTGTACAAGAAAGCCCTGTGGCTAAAACAGCCATCAGAGCTTTCTTGCACAAGAGAGCATTCACACTGCCACGGGTGCTCTTGCACAACAGCACATTGCAGTGTGGACACGCTCTTGTGTTAAGACCTTTTGTACAAGAACTCTTGTGCAAAACAGTTCTTGTGCAAAAAGCCTTCAGTATAGACGTCGCCTGTGAGAATGATCAAAGAGTTCCTGTGTGAGAGCTTCATGGGGCTGAGCAGTCCGAATTAGCAACAATGAAGCTGTGCAACTGTTCTGTTTACAGAGACAAAAGCTGAATGATTCTCAACTATGTGGTGTTTTCACTTCCAGTGAAGTGTGTCTGAGCTCACAAAATGATATATTAAGTCCAGTTCTCTTGCAACAATAAGGCCTGTGTTATGCAGGAGATCATACGTGGTCCATTGATCACAGTAGTTCCTTCTGGCCTCATAATCTGTACACAGCATTGGTACAGGCTTTCATGCCATCCATGTGCCTCAAGCCTGTCCTGCCAAGACACCTCTACAGATGAAAGCACCATGTCAGTCTCTATACCTACTCAGTCATTGGCATTTCTGCTTCAGTGCTAATGAGGGAGCTCACTAATGTCAATTGTGCTGCTGTTTTATAGGACATAGATACCTCTCCACTAGAGTCGAGACAAAACTGAACTTGTTTTGCTGGCCATCAATTGGCCATGATATAAATATTACTTTGGGGAAACTACTTAACTGGGTCACCCTCAAACCAGAAGTGAAATGATCTATATTTATTTACAAATCACCCAATCCTCTATGAGAAGCTTTTAAAAATCCTTGCTATTATCTACAAACTAGTGCTCTTAATTTCTGACTCATTCAGCTTCAACAAGTGATACACAACTCATCAGGATCCGATTTAATTCGAGAATGATCTGACAGTATCAGTAAAAAAACAAAAAAAACCCCCACCCTTCTCTTACAGCTATCTAAGACACCTTCCTTCACATGAGCGTTCTCCAGATTTCATCACTGTAATTTGGTGAATATGAGCCAAAGTAGAATGTGTCTGTCGTCTTTGTCATAAGCATAAGATAAACATAGAAGCCAGGAGTAGTGTCAGCCGATGGTCAGGGCAGTGTGTGGTGTGTGCGTGTGTTATACACCCGAGTCTTCAACTGCTAGGACCGGGGTCACTTCGCAGCAGGCAGCCAAAAGGCTGACGGGCGCCCTAAAGTTTTACACCCAAGTCTTTAGCTGCTAGGACCGGGGTCCCTTCACAGTGGGCAGCCTGTCAAAGGATGACGGCTGCCCCAAGAGTTTTCAGGGAGAGCTTTTTACATCCGAGTCTTTGACTGTTAAGACACAAGGTCCCTCCACAGCAGGCAGCCTAGAGAAGGCTGACGGATGCCCCAAGGATCTGCCCCGTGGAGGCGACAGAACCCAAACGCTGTGTCTGCTCCTATGACTGGCTGGAGTTCTTTTAATTGTGTCTGGTTCTGTTACAGCAACAGGAGGAGTCAGGTTAAAGCTTAAACAGTTACAGGTTTATTAGAGTGTCTTATAAAGCATGTGATTACAATGGCTATTGTTCTATTTCTTAACTGCTAGCAAATACAGATCTTAACATGCTTAAAAAGGAAAAGGAAGAGAGAAAAATATAAGGGTACCAAGTGACAGCTTAATCTTTAAAGAGATCTATTCTATGCGTGCACTAAAACAAAAAGACACATACGGGTACAATTTTTACCCCCTTCTGCGTCCCTTGATTCCAGCATGTCAGGCCAGGATCAGTCCCTCAATTCCTTGGAAAGACGAATACGAGGTGGGCGTCCCCGTGGACCTCGGGAGGCAATCACCTAACCCGACCAGCAGGTAGATGGTAGATTGACGCTCAGAGTGAGTGTGCTTCTGGGTCCATCTTTATACCCATGGGGTCACATATTCTCTTTCTTATCTACGATGCCAAATTGTGCTGGTTCGCCTTTGTGATGCCAGTTCTCACAAGGGAGTTTCGACGTAATTTACACTTGTAAGAGAGAGAGAACTAAATTGGGAGAACTGGACATTCTTTGCTCAGAGGGAGATTCCTCTCCGGGATGCCTGTGTGTGATCGTATCAACATAGGTGCCAGTCAAGGGCAGTTTCTCGCAGACTCTTGGTCAGTGATAAGAGGGTGGTCAAGCTAATCTATGTTTACAGTTGTCCAGGGTCATGGTGAGCCAGCACATCTGGTCCTTCTGTCAAGGCTTCAAAGACTATGCTGATTTTATTGCTCTCTATGCCCTGTGTGCTCTGAGGCACCTTATAGGAGCAAGCAAAATGGAGGTTGTGGGGAGTGGGGAGGGTTCTGTCTGGCTACAGGTAGGGAACTTTTTTCTGGGACAGGGGCTGCTGACTCTCAGAAACATTAGTTGGGGGGGCATATACAAGTGAAAAGCAAACCAAAAACAATAACAAAACCCCCTCAATGAACCCTCATGGATGTGACCCCTGACTGAGAAGGAGAGAGACACTCCCACCAGTCCCCTCACATGCCAGAGCCCATGGGGGCTCAGGCTAGTAGATTTTGTGTGCTTCAGCACCATGAGCTCCCCAAAGCTTGGGGAGCCCTGAGCCTCAGGGGCCAGATCCAGGCAATTTGCGGGGGCCTCATCCATCCCCTGGGACTGAGGTTGCCCACCCCTGATATAAACTCATACATTGGTCCTTTCAAATATTTGCCAAAATATTTCCAAAGTCAGTTCAAGGAGCTGATCATGCACACAAATCCATTAGTAAATCAACTCCCAGTCACATTAGATGTTGCATCTCCATTTATGACTGGCCAAGAAAGTCTCTGAAGAGGTGCAGGTGAGCCAGAAATAAGGTATTTTTGCTGAAAAAAAAAGTGTTGTAATAAGTGAACTCAAGCTCACTTACTACAATTGTAAGCTCAGATCTTTAGTAAAAACCTGGCTTAGGTGGCCAGGATGGTATATTTTGAAACACTGCTCTGAGTGTGAGATCAAACAAGCAGCTAAAAGCAATGCCCTGAACAGCCCAATGCTGATACAAGTTTGTCAGAGCTTTAAGTGCCTGGGGGAGGAGGAGTGTTTGCCGTAGTTCTGTTTTTCCAGCAGGGAAATTTCCACTAAGAGTCAGCACCAGAAATAGAAGCTGCGTTCTGTATTTGTGCTAAATGCAGGACAATGTAGCACTTTAAAGACTAACAAGATGGTTTATTAGATGATGAGCTTTCGTGGGCCAGACCCACTTCCTCAGATCAAATAGTGGAAGAAAGTAGTCACAACCATATATACCAAAGGATACAATTTAAAAAAAATGAACAAATATGAAAAGGACAAATCACATTGCAGAACAGAAGGGGGATGCGGGGGGGTGGGAAGGGGGAGGAAGGAAGGTAAGTGTCTGTGAATTGCTGATATTAAAGGTAGGGAGAGTGGGATGTTTGTGAGTTAATGGTATTACAGGTGATAATTTGTATTTGTATTTGTATTTGTATTTGTATTTGTATTTGTATTTGTATTTGTGCTAGTCTTCTTCTCCCTTTTGTGTATAAAAAAGAAAAAGAAAAGAAAAAAAGAATGGACCTGGAGCACCTTAGAGACTACGATAATAGCATGAGCTTTTGTGGGCACTACCTACTTTTTCAGATGAATGAAGCAAGGGGTCCAGAGTACAAATAAATAGCAGAAAAAGAAGGGAGATTCGGCGGGGTCAGGGCAGGGAGCCTCATCAATTAAAGTGTCTGTGCTAAATGAGGCTGGATACTGCTTTTAACAAGCCTCTGTCTGCAGCACCGGGGCAAGCTTACCCCATAGTGGAGTACCCATGGAAACACCATCTCGAAGAGCGACAGTTACTGCACCGAGGTGAGTAACTTCGCTTTTCCAGCCTGTCTCAAGTAACTTCCCTTTTCCCTTAGGCTGTGTCGAGACTCAGGGGTTTTTTCGGGAAAAGTAGCCTTTTTCCGAAAAAACTTCCCCTGCGTCCAGACACAAGCCGCGTTCTTTCGAAATTAAATCGAAAGAACGCGGCTTTTCTTTCGATGGCGGTAAACCTCATTTCACGAGGAAGAACGCCTTCTTTCGAAAGTTCCTTTCGAAAGAAGGCGTTCTTCAATGTAAATAGGGCTTCTTCGAAAGAGAGCATCCAGACTCACTGGATGCTTTCTTTCGAAAAAGCAAGCCGCTTTTTCGAAAGTTCAACGTGCAGTCTAGACGCTCTCTTTCGAAAGAGGCTTGCAGTCTAGACATAGCCTTAGAGAAGTTAGCACCATCTTTAATAGTATCTAAAAACTGTCAGACAGAGGGTGTTCTTCATAAAACCTCTAGAGCTAAAGTGAAAGGGATATTGTTAAAATAAAGTCTGTATTTGATTCTTTACATTTCAAATGCTTTAACTGTTTTCCTTTCTTTTCTGTCTTTAAAAAATTAACATGATTCCAATAACTTGTTTTCCATGGCACCAAGCAGTCTCAGAATTCTGTACTTAAACCCCTGAGCATGTTTGTGCCATACTATGGCAGGACCATGTTAATACTTTAGACTCTGGGCTTAATTATTCCATCCAACCAGACACAACAGGGGTGAAGTGTGGAATGAACTGCCAAAGAGACTCGACAGATCCCGTCTGACCACCTTTAGGTCTCATGGCAAGACTTCATTTTTTGGGTAATGTTTTTCAGTAAGACACATAACAAGAATTTCCTCCCTTTTTCTCCCCAGCTAACCTTAGTAAATACTCTGAGAGATTGGAGAAGTACAACAGACTTCACCAAATCCATGTAAACCTCACTGTGCCAATTTTATGCAAAAGATATTCAGATGAGACAATGTTAGTAAAGCTAGTAAAAAAAAAAAAAGGCAAATGCTAATAACCTTAATTAAGGGGGATTTATAGCTTCATGTCCTGTTTCTAGATGTTAAACTTGTTTGTGTATTTCGGTTTAGAAATTAGATGTGATCCTCCATTAGTGACTAATGGAACCTACCACCCTCAAAGGAGAATGTTTAGAGAAAAGGATGTAATCAGAGTGAGCTGTAATGCAGGATTTCACTTTGATGCATATAATAGACACAACATTGCCGAATGCACAGAGAATGGCTGGTTACCTATTCCAAGATGTATCTGTAAGTTGCTTTTACTTTAGAATGTCAAAACTCAAACGATTATACAGTTTCTGCAATCGATAATGTAAAAGACATATTTCCAGGGTTTTTCCTTTTACAAAGTTTATTTTGATGGACTTGGATAAAGCAACTATGTCAATAACATGATATGATGTAAGTCAGGGCTACTCAACACGCGGCGCATGGACCATTTGTTTGCAGCCCACGGTGCGATTAGAATTTATGTGGGGCTCAACACATGGCTTGCGGGTAGGAGCCAAAACAAAAAAGTAGTCAATAGAATGGTTTTCGGTTGCTATGCGTTTTAGTAGTTAAATTCCAGGACTGTTATTGCTCATTAAAAGTGCTGTCATATGGGTAGAAATTGGGTAAATATTGCATTTTATTAATATCAGCAGAACTGATTTAAATGGGACCTGTGTGTTTTGTAGTCTTGCCTTCATCTTTTTATTCACGCCCGTCAGTGTGAAAGATGCTATTTTTGCATATATATTTGCATGTATATGCAACCACACTTAAGATGCAGCCCTCTGCATGTGCTGTGAGTATCATTGTGGCCCTCGGGGCTTCCAAAGTTGAGTAGCCCTGGCGTAAGTTAACAAAGCTGTAAATAACTATAAAACATCACAATATGCTATGATTGATCTGACAAAATGTGTGAGATTCAGTCCTTCTATAGGGAAGATTAATAGTTGTATATTTTATCCATCCAACCGGTAGCATGCCAGGCACTCTATTTGTATTGTATGTATGGTAAAAAGAAAATAAACACTCACATACACCAAAGTCCTAGTTTTATACCATCTTCCAAAGCAAAATCAACAAGTTCTTTCTCAGACGTATATTCAGGCTTTCTTTGGGTAAAATCCCACTGTCTGCAAAGATAATTGAGTAGGGCCTGAATAAAAATTGAACAAAGGATTTCAGAATCTGGGGTTGGGTTTCTATTCACATTATATAAGTAAAACTAGCTACTTCCTTTAACTTCACTAAACACAACACATTATTCAATATCCCAAGGTAACAAAATTAGATAAAAAGGAAGGTGAAAGAGAAGGCGGGGTGGGGGGTGGAGAGCACGGGAGGAGATTTAGAGCCTTACAGTGTTGTTATAAATTAACTGTCTGCTAATGGAACTCTGGATTTTCTGGGAAAACTGTAGGAAGTGCCTCCTAGATCTGCACATGGAGGAAACTGTTTCTATGAGGCTCAATCCTGTCTTGTGTGGAGGGAATTCAGTCACCTCCTTGACACTATCTTGCCCACTTGTGGCTATCCCTGTATAATGAGAAGATCTCCCCGCCCTCAATATGTGGGTTCTGGGGACAGGACCCTCTGTTAAACAGTAGAACAATTCAGGTAAACTGTGAGTGGAATCTTACAGAGTTTTCCTTTCCTCCCACCTCTTCCAAAAAGTGTCCAAAGAAGGGGGCAGTGCTTCTTGGAGTCTGTGAATAGAAAGCTGCTATGCAACTATCAGATCCTGCTAGGTAGGAAAAGATTACCAGTGAGAAGAGAACTAGCATGTGAATATTCAACACTTTACAAACTGGGTTTTTCTTGCATGCGCTTTGTAATAATAATATATATATTTATCTCTTTTTCAAAGTACCCTGTGCCTATCCACATATAGAAAATGGAGCATTAACTAGGGCTTATAAATATTACAGAGAACAAATGTTTCCAGCAACGTTAGGTAGGACAATTCACTACCAATGTGATCAAGGTTACACACCTAAAACCGACGAAAGATACGCCACATGTACTAAAGAGGGCTGGGATCCCAAGCCACAGTGCCTTAGTAAGTACATATACATTTGTTTTTTCTTTAGAATTCCATTGCACTATACCAGCATTTCCCAAAGTGTGGTCTGCGGCCCAGTGCCAGTCCTCGGAAAAAAAATACTGGTCCTCAGAAAATATACGAATTATCACGCACAATCCTATTAATTTGGTACATTTAGTATTTTACTGCATGATGTGCGCATGCTTTCATGTGGCTGAGCCTGTGTCAACGGTTTTTGTGTCACGTGACACATCAGTCTTAGTTTGTTTCTGTGTGGTGCGACAATGTGTACGTCTTCTTAAGTTAACTGCTTAAGTTTTCTTTGTTTATTTTCAATTAAATACTCTCTCGTTTTCATCTTCAATGTGAATAAATGGCTGAAGAATATGATGGGAAATACAACTAATAAACATTCTAACAATGTGTTACCTAACACAAGTGAGAATAAGAAGATTAAAACTCCTTGGACCTGCAATTTTCCAATGAGCATTTGAAATTTGGTTTTATAAGTGTTGGTAGTGACAATCGCTTGCCAATCTGTCATGCAGAACTATCCAATAAGTGCATGAAACCATCAAAACTGAAACGCCATTTGGAATGCAAACATCCAGAATACACAAGTAAGCCCACAGATTTTTTCATAAATAAGAAAAATGAATTATTTTCTACTAAAAAAAAACATGAAAAGTGCACTTTCTATGTGCTCTTCAAATGAAAACTTTGTGTTGGCTTCATATGAAATTTCAAAACTAATAGTCGAGACAGGTTATCCACATTCTGTTGGTGAATACTTCCTGCATTGCATATTATTACATCCCGTACTTTATGGAGGAAGAAAGGAAATCAGTTGGGTTCGCTGTCTTTATCCAACAATACAGTGAAATATAGAATTGAAGATATGGTGAAAAATATTGAGGAAACTCTTGTATGTCGAATACAAAATAGTCAGTTTTTTGCATCACAAATGGATGAAAGCACTGATATTGCCGATGATGCCAATTTGATGTGTTTTGTTAAATATGATTACGAAAGCTGCATTCAAGAAGATCTCTTATTTTGTAAAGCACTTCCAACAAGAACAACGGCTGTCAAAATTGTTAAGCTAATCGACAATTTTATTATTCAAAGTGATATTGACTGGAAAAAATGTGTTGGACTGAGCAGTGATGAGGCTCAAGCAATGGCAGGATCTCACACTGGGCTTGTCCTACGCATTCTAGCTGTAGCATCAGACTGTGCATAGGTGCATTATAGTATTCACAGAGAGGCACTAGCTGTGAAAACCATCACTTCTGAGTTCCACTCTTCAAGAATGTGTGAAGATTATAAATTATATAAAATCTCATCCTTTGAATTCCAGAATCTTTACTGCTTTGTGCAACGAATTAGGAAGTGAGTATGAGCATCTCTTACTACACTGTGAGGTTTGATAGCTATCAAAAGGAAACATTTTGAAACGATTCTTTGAAATGAAGGATGAAGTTTTATTGTTCTTGGAGTGACACCCTCCATCGGCAAAATATGTTATATTTAATTTTAAAGACAGGTTTCATGAATTTGATTGGTTAACAATGGTGGCTTGCTTATGTGGCATATTTTGTCTTTTAAATGAGTTAAGTCTGAATTTACAAGGCACTAAAATTAATATTTTCAAAGCTCACAAAATAGAGGCAACAATTTAAAAACTTCATTTATGGGCACAGCAAGTTAACAAGAGAAACTTTAAATCTTTCTGTATTTTAACTGAATTACAAGAAAAATATGCTGAAACTAATATCTCTGCAGCAATCAAAGAATATCTCTTGTGGCTAACATCAAGCTTAAATGAATATTTTCCTCCAACTGACTCCAGTAAAATGTGGATGAAGAACCCGTTTACTGTTGAAATCGAAAATGAAGAAATATTAAAATTGAATGCATCCAAAGTGGATTCATTAATTGAACTTTCCTGTGACTCTGCCTTAAAAGAGAACTTTGATAAACTTTCCATGATTGATTTTTGGGTGAGCTATATAAATGAATATTCATGTTTATCTGAGAAAGCAGTCAAATTCTTAATGCCTTTTGTCATGACATATAAATGTGAAACTAGTATCAAAAAGACTGGGAACCACTGCACTATACTAAGCATTATATAGCAGAATGGCATCATTGGATAGAATCAGGATGGAGCAGGGTAAGTGTTACTACTTCATTGCTCCAGTCTGGCTCCTGCATTCCCCTAGCCAAGATTGTCATCCAAGGATACACCTTTGCATCTCACTGCAAGACTTCATTTTTTTTGTGCATAAAGTTTTCCGATAATAGTTAGAATGACACATAACAAGAATTCCCCCCCCCTTCACTCCCCAAATAAAATAAAAGTTTACTTTGATGGACATGGATAAAGCAACTGTGTCAATTACATGATATGGTGTAAGTTAACAAAGCTGAACGTATAAACTATCACAATATGCTATGATTTATTTGACAAAATGTCTTAAACTCAGTCCTTCTACAGGGAAGATTAATAGTTGTGTATTTTATCCATCCAAATGGTAACATGCCAGGCACTCTGTTTGTCCCGTATGAATGGTAAAAAGAAAACAAATAAATAATGATGGGTCATAGTTAGATTCTGAGTCACTCATCCTAGTTTTATACCATCTACTTGTTCCCTCATTTTTTTTCTGAACTGTCCTGAAGAAGAGCACTGCATAAGCTGAAAACCTTGTTTCTCCTGTTTCCTGCAGATAACCCAGGGAACACTCATATACCCTCCGAGGGCTCAAGGCATGACCTGGTTAATTTAGCCCCCTCCATTTCTTTCTGAGGGCTCAGGGTGTAGGTTATCTTTCCTTATCTATGGGGCTCAAAGGGAAAAAAACTGGTCAATTTAAGTACCCACTCTTTCTCACAGGGCTCTGAGCAATATGGGCCTGTGTGATCCAGTGAAAGAACTTTATATTGCTGTTCTAAACATCTAATTATTAGCAACACATCGAGAATATGTATGCCAAGCAAATCTCGTATGCTCACCGCTCCCAAGTATAGAGGCATTTCACTAATGGGCTAGTTAGGTGTCACTCATCTGGAGGTTCCTGGCAATGCCTCTGAATTTCATGGTCACACTGAGCAGTCAGAGTACTGGCTGCTCAAGGCTGATGTCCAGAAATGATTCCCAAAGAGACAGTGTTATAGCTCTTTAAAGATTAAGCTGTCACTTGGTACCATTATTTCTATTTTCTATCTTTACCTTTTTTTCCTGTAACCATTTTTAAGACCTATATATATTTGCTAGTATTTAAGAAATAGAGCAATAGCCATTGTAACCATATGATTTATAAGCTTCTTTAATAAACCTGTAACTGTTTAAGCTTTAACCTGACTCCTTCAGTTGCTGTAATAGAACCAAGCACAATTTAAAAGAACTTCAGCCGGTCATAAAGGGACAGTCATAGGAAGAGCTTGGGTGTTTGGATCTGTGTCACTCCCAGGTGACAGATCCGTTGGGGCACTTTTCAGCCTTCTCTAGGCTGCCCGCTGTGAAGGAACTTTGTATTCTAGCAACTAAAATCTAAGGTGTAATAAGCTTTTCCTATATAAAGGGGCGTCTGTTGGCCTGCTGGCCACCCTCTGCAATGGGACCCCGGTCCTAGCAGTAAAGACACGGACATTAAACCTTTTCTCGGAAACACACACACACACACACACACACACTGCCCTGACCGTCGGCTGACAGAATTGGCGTAGTCGGCAGGATTGTGCTATTGGTTCAGATACAGCAGCATGAAGCCAGTCACGATTGACATGGATCTTAGCTGTATCTGACGGACCGAGTGCTGTCCCCGGAGTGCTGGGGAGAAGCGGCTTGTTCTGCCACGGGTGGGGCCGAGTGCGAGCCCACACGAGCGGCGTCCAGCTGCGCCGCCGCGGTCCTGGCCGGGCCGGGAGGACAGGACTCCAATTCGGCCCCGCCGTGCCGGACAGCGCAAGCGCCCGGCAGGATGACACCACCCGGCGGAGGAGGTGGCCCCGCCCCGCGGCAGGAGACGTCATTGGGGAGGGATGCTCAAAAGGAGTGCCGCTGCTGGAGTAGAGGAGGAGTTGCTGCCGGACGGAGGGCGGCCAGGCGGAGGCATCTCGGGCCCCGGCTACGGACACTCGAGAGACCCAGCTGCCATGGCGATGCGACGAGGGAGGTAGGAAGTGACCCAGGGCAGGGTACTGGAACCCAGGGGGTTGGTGTGTTAAGGGGACCCTCTCCCCCACCAACCAGGACTGGGGGTAGCACCCCCCAGACCTTAGGGCCCTGGGTCGGGGCTCGGAGTGAGGGCAGGCCCAAGCCCCCCTATCCTCCCCCACCAGCGCAGACACCAGTGAGTCAACCCAATTGTGGACCGGTCCTGCAGGGCACCAGGGGCAGGGTACCAGAGTGTAGGGAGCACCAAAGACGGAGACCTTGGGTGAGGGACGACGGAGGGGCAGGACAGCAGCCCTGTGCGGCCCGGAGGGGGTCGCCCCGGCACCACGCCTCTCCACATGTGGTAGAGAATGTGGGTACTGTTGGTGGGGTATTGACGGTGGGTTTCTCCTGGGGAGAACACAGGGGAACCAGACCGGGATGCCACGGACCAGACATGGAGACCCCCAAATTGTTGGAATGGATGGTGGAAACCCAACACCAAAACCACCACCAACAGACGCAGTTAATCCAGCAACTGATGACGCAAGCCCAGGAGCAGCAGAGACAACTGATCCGGGAGCTTTGTGACCGACCTCTGCCCCTGATGGGGGGAGGGGAGACAACGGGGGGCGAACCCCCCAGGCCCCGATCCGCTTCACCAAGATGAGCCACTCAGACGACCCGGAGGCGTACCTCGTGATGTTTGAGCGGGTGGCGGTAGTGGCCCGGTGGCCCGAAGAACAATGGGTGACCATCCTGGCGCCCTACCTTACAGGTCCAGCCCAGCTTGCATACAGGGGCCTCTCGGCGAGAGAAGCCCTCCATTATCACCGGGTCAAGGAGGCTATCCTGGACCAGCTGGGCATTACCCTGGAGACCCAACGACAGAAGTTCTGGGACATGAGATACGCCGACGGGGCACGGTCCCGGGCGGTGGCGCAGAGGATCCGAGAGGCGAGGAGCCGCTGGCTCGACCCAGAGGGGAAGACCGGCCTGCAAGTGGCTGAGATGGTCTATTTGGAGCAGTTCACTCACATACTCCCACCGGAGGGACAGAGGTGGGTCCGCCGACATTGGCCCGGAGCAGTGGGCCTTATGGAAGACTTTCTCACCACCGAGGGGATTGGCGAACCCGGGCGGCCTTGGATGGGGACCCCACGTGCCACGCCATCCAGCACGGGGCTCCGGAGGGCGAAGGAGGGGTCTGCGAGGGAGGGCGCAACGCAAAAGGGGTGGACAAGAAGAGGCGACTAGCCCCGGTCTGGTCATGGCTGGCCCCGAAGGACACCGCGAGTCAGGGAGGGGGGCCACCTCCGGATGTACCGCGTCACCCGGACCCCGAGCCCAAGGAAAACCTCTGTTTCGAGTGTGGACAGGAGGGGCACTTCCAACGCGATTGCCCTTTTATGGACTGCTCTTTCGGACAGGCGCTCACCCTGTACCAGGGCAGACCGGAGGAGAGGCCCCGACTGATGGTACAGGTCCACCTCAGCCCCTATGTATAGACGCCCTCGTTGATACCGGGAGTAGCCAGACCCTGGTCAGAGAGGACCTCGTGGACCCCGCGACTCCGAGGGGACCCCCGGTGAGGATGCAGTGCATCCACGGAGACGTCCGGGAGTACCCCACGGCCCGGGTAACTCTGACCAACGAGGGAGGAGAGACTCAGTGCCAGGTGGCCTTAGCGCCGCAGCTACCCTACCCTCTGATACTGGGACACGACTGGAGGGGGTTTCACCGCCTATGGGCAGTGTGGCGCAGGCCAACAGAAGATGGGCAAGCCTGTGCGGCTGAACCCGCTATCCCAGAGGCCCCCTCCACGGCGGACGCAGAGGGGCACAGAGGGACGGTGGCAACTCATGATGGAGGAGGTCCTCGAGGGGAGAGACTTCGTCGAGGCCCAACAGGCCGACGCCTCCCTCCGCCGAGCATGGGAATACGCGACCAACGGGGCAGTGGACGATCCCGACGACGGACAAAACAAGACAAGGTTCGAGGTACATGCGGACCGGCTGTATCGCGCTTTTAGGGACCTGGTAGGCGGGGGTGACCGGAGACAATTACTTGTCCCGCTCACCCATAGGAAAGCAGTCCTGGAGCTGGCCCATGATAACCCGTGGGCCAGGCACCTGGAGGTGGAAAGACCCTCCAGAGAATACTGCAAAGGTTCTATTGGCCCAGGGTGTACCGGGAGGTGCGCAACTTCTGCCAGTCCTGTGAGGCGTGCCAAACGACAGCGTTGGGAAGGGTCCTTAAGGCCCCTTTAGTGCCCATGCTGCTGGTGAATGAGCCCTTCAAGCGGATTGCCCTCAACCTAGTGGGACCCCTTGAACAATCTAAGACGGGGAATAAGTACATCATGGTGGTCATAGACTATACCATGCGGTACCCCGAGGCGGTCCCGCTAAAGAACACCACCACCCCTACCCTCGCCACCGAACTGGTGCGGATATTCGCGAGGGTGGGGATCCCCAAGGAGATCCTGATAGACCAGGGCACCAATGTAACCTCCCGCTTAATGGCCGAACTGGGTAAACTGATGGAGATCAAGCTCCTCAGAACGTCGGCCTACCACCTCCAGGCAGATGGCTTGGTAGAACATTTTAATCGAACACTGAAGGCAATGCTTCGCCGATTTGTGGACGAGGACCCTAGCGGCTGGGACACCCTACTCCCCGCTTTGCTGTTTGCAATCAGGGAGGTCCCGCAGGCGTCCACGGGGTACTCCCCCTTTGAACTCCTATACGGGCGAAGACCCCGCGGGATATTGGACGTCCTGAGGGAGGCCTGGGAAGAACACGGCCCGAGGGGAATGAGTACGGTCCGGTATATTATACCACTCAGGGAGCGGTTGCAAAGGCTGGCCGAGTTCACCAAGGTCAATCTCACCCAGGCTCAGGAAAAGCGGGCCCGCAATTACAACTGGGGCACCGAACGGCGGAGCTTCGAGCCCGGGGACCAGGTATTGGTACTCCTCCCCTCCCAGGAGTCCAAGTTGCTGGCCAAGTGGCAGGGCCCGTTCAAGATTCTCCGAAGTTTCGGGGAAGTGGATTACGAGGTACGGCAGGAGGGGAAGAGGCGAACCATCCAAATTTACCATGTGAACTTATTGAAAAGGTGGCAGGTTCGCGAGCAACTGCTGGTTGTCCCAGAGGAACGCGAGGTAGACCTAGGTCCGTGGGTTGGAAACTTAGCCCCCTCACTGCCGGTGCGAATGCAGGCAGCCCTGACACCGAATCAACAAGACGACCTCCGCCTCCTACTCCAGCAGTACCCGACAGTACTGTCAACTACGCCGGGAAGGACGGCCATGACAAGCCATCACATCATGACCACGCCCGGTACGAAGGTGTGCGACGCCATCCGCCCCCGCCCCCGAAAGATGTGGGACACGGTATGGGGAGAGGTCCAGGCGATGCCGGAACTAGGGGTCATGGAAGAATCCCATAGCGAGTGGAGGAGCCCCATTGTCCTCGTGCCCAAACCTGATGGACCCTCAGGTTTTACATAGATTTTAGAAAAGTGAACGCCCTCTCTCGGTTTGACGCGTACCCCATGCTGGCCCGAGGAACTGCTGGCCCGATTGGGGGGGCTAAATACATCTCGACCCTCGATTTATCCAAGGGCTATTGGCAGATTCCCCTTACCCCCGCATCGAAAAAGAAAACCGCGTTTTACACTCTGTTAGGACTATTTCAGTTTGTAACAATGCCCTTTGGCCTGCACGGCGTGGCGGCCATCTTCCAAAGGCTTATGGATAAGCTGCTACACGACCACCGGCAATACGCCACGGCCTACATCGACGATATTGCCGTCTTTAGTAGGTCGTGGGCTGACCAACCCCAACAAGTGCCGGTTCGGGAGGCAAGAAGTCACCTACCTCGGGTACACGGTCGGGGGTGGGATGCTGAAGCGGCTCATAGATAAGATCGAAGCACTGAGAGACTACTCGGCCCCAAAAACAAAGAAACAGGTCCGCCAGCTACTGGGGCTGGCCGGGTATTACCACCGCTTTGTGCCGGACTTCGCAGCCATAGCAGGCCCCTTGACAGACCTGACCAAAAAAGATCAGCCGACGAAGGTTTTTTTTGTAATGTTGTGTTGAATTTTGGTTGTATACTCTTCAGGGCAAAAACTGGGGCCTTATTTGTTTTGTAAGGAATATAACACAGATTTAGGAACTTAGCAATAACGCACAAACTTGTAGATGGAATATAGAAAGGATGGGCCCATTTCTCTTTCTTGTTGCACAGATTTGGAAAAGTCCACTTCACATCTTTCCACCTCCCATGGGTGCTGAAATATCAGGGCATGCTAAGTTCTTTCATTTCTTAATTTGGTGGGTCGAAGTCCCTCCACAGAAATACAGGAAGTGGCATTCTTCAGTACCTAAAATGCTAAGTGTTTCTTTTTCACTTCTCCTGAAAAAGGCTATGTCTACACTAGCCCCCTAGTCCGAACTAGGGAGGCTAATGTAGGCATTTGAAGTTTCAAATTAAGCCCAGGATTTAAACATCCTGGGCTTTATTTGCATCTTCCCGTGCAAAAAATTGTGCCTGCACGGGAAGATGAAAATAAAGCCCAGGATATTTAAATCCCAGGCTTCATTTGCAACTTCAAATGCCTACCTTAGCCTCCCTAGTTTGAACTAGGGGGTGAGTGTAGTCATACCCATACTGCTTAAGACAGAGCACTCCTATCATATTTTATTTCTAGGTTATGTCCATGCATGAACTTGGAGTAAATGGCTAGGTTTGGAAATTAAATTAATCAGCTAGTGTTTTGGGAAATTATACAGGTTTAGCAATTAAGGAAATTAATCTTTCCCCTGTGAAGAGAACAACACATATAGGATTAGTTTATATGTAATAAGCTTTTTTAATTACTATTTTGTCACATTTCCATTTCATTGCTACCTAGCCTTTAAACATTTACAGACTAACCTGCAAACAGAGTTTGAATCTATATGGGTATGTCTACACTAGCTCATATCCCAGGCTTTATTAGCATGTTCCCATCCGGCCGCCATTTTTAAATCCCCCTAAGTTCAAATGAACTGCCGGCTGCTACACGCGGCAGTTTAAAGTTAATCTGAACTAAGTCCTTAGGTCGGATTAACTCTTACACCTCATTCCACAAGGAGTTACAGTTAATCCGAACTAAGGACCTTAGTTCGGATTAACTTTAAACTGCTGCATGTAGCCACAGGCAATTCGTTCGAACTAAGGGGGATTTAAAAATGGCGGCCGGACGGGAACATTCAAATAAAGCCTGGGATATTTAAATCCCGGGCTTCATTTGCAACTCCGATTGCCGGATTTGCCTACCTAGCTCGAATTAACGAGCTAGTGTAGACATACCCTATGACATTTGATGTTTAATATGAAAACCAATGTATTCTTCCACTTAAGGTATTTAAAACAGAAACAATCCTAGTAGATCATGCTTTATTCAGACTGACATGGCCAGATACATCACTTATTAGATTCTTAATTTGTTTTACAAATGGAGATGATAGTATGGGATTGAATTGCTACTATCCTGGCACCAGGCATACTTGCTTCTGAGAGGATTTCTTAACATTGCCATTTAATATTGAACTCATGAGTTTTCAGAGTCCTGAAATTGTTTATATGTTAACTGAATATGAAGATGTTTATCTAGGAGATGTGTGACAGGTGATAGGTACATTAACTGTTTGTTCTCACAGTTGGACTAACTAACATTTGCAGCTCTGGTCTCCCCCTATTTCTTTTAATTCAAAAGCAGAAGGCTGGTATTAAATATATTTGTTGTTTAAAGATGATGGTGAAGTGATGCTCCTTTCATGACATTGACCTGTCTTTGCCTTCTGTTTATTTAACCCAAACAAATCTTCCAGAGCCAAAGAAAGATTCAAGAAATCTATCCCATTGTCTAGATAGGCCTTTATATTTCTGTAGAGACTACTTATTTAAATTCTGTTCTGAAACACAGATTTAATATTTCCTGATTAATATAATTCTAAAATAACCATATCAAAATAAATTCTTTTGGGTGTTCTTTTAGGCATCACAACTGGTTATGGATTTTGTTTCTTTCGTCCTTAGAGGTAATCTGCCAGCCACCAACAATTAACAATGGGACATTAATTACTCTAAAGAGAGTTTTCAAGGAGCATGATCAGTTGCAGTTTACTTGTAATAAAGGATATAAATTCGGTGAAAGATCTGATGCAGAATGTACCGAAAATGGATGGCATCCAAATCCATCTTGCAAAGGTCAGCTTTTGTTCATTTTATACTGCTTGTTCTGTTACTTTTATTTTGCTAGCCAATGATGGTCTTGATCCTCAAATAGTACTCACAAATAATATACGTTCAAAAGCAATGACTCTGAAAAGATTATAGTGATCATAGCAGAAAACAACTAAACCGTGATGCTAAGGCAAAAAGTCTAATGCAATTATTGTGTAAAGTATATTGTGTAAAGTATAAAGTGGGGTAGAGTAAATAGAAGTAGGGAGGTGGGTTTTTTTTACTTATACATAAAGCATTTGTGACACCAATACTGGAAATATTGTATCCAGTTCTGATGTCCACATTTTAGGAAGTATGTTGAAAAAATGGAAAGGAAGCAGAAAGGAGGCACAATTAGTTATCTGGACAAATATCTTACAATGAGATACTTAAACTAAACTAAATGAGCTTCTTATCAAAAGGAATAGTAAGGCATAAATTGATTACATTGTATTATCTTCATGGAGAGAAAATAGCAGATACGGCAGGGTGCTCTAATGTAACAGAAAGTTATAGGGAGAGCCAATGGCTGGAATCAACTCAGACAAATTTCAATTAGAAATAAGTCATGACTTTTGTAACCAATTTGAACAAAGTATCAAGAGAACTGATAGATTCTTCATGTCTTGATGTCTTCAATTCAAGACCTTTATGCCTTTCTGGAATATATGCTCTAATCAAATGAAAAATATAAGTGGCTGGCCAAATTCAATCCTTTGTGTTATACTGGAGGCTGAACTGGAAGATCCTTTCAGTTCTGAAAATCCATGAATCTATGATGTCAGAAATTAGAAATAAGAATAGGGAGGAGTAAAAGTCATATTTTAACCCCTGCCTATCCTGGCAAGGCTTTGTAGTCATGAATTTTGAAAAGTGAGGCCTACATGGTTATAAAATAGATGCAAGCAACTACTAAGAAATATTCAGTATTTGAAATGTCATGGAAATGTGAGTCTGGTCTTGCCATCCCGACTTATGTGACTACTTACCAGGCAAGTAATACTCAGCATAAGATTAGTACAATTTTCTCCATATGAGCATACTTAAATTGAAAAAGAAATGTTGGCATTTTCATCAATGCATTTATGTGTAGAAATTGGACAAAATAGAAAGAGAACTCATTTCAAAAAGCTCCCTGATACAGAACACTAAATTGAACCAAAGCAGTATCTAGAAAAGTTTGTATTGAATTTTCTGAGTTTATTTTGGAGTGCAACGAGAACTGAAAAGCATGATGAACTTTCTTTTTTTCATGGAAACTTCAGCTAGCTTGATTCATTATTCCTATCAATAAATGAAGATTTGTGGAGGTAATACATAATTGCACCACTGCAATTTTGTTGGAAAAATTGCTGTTTTTCCAACAAAACTTGAGGAATGTCTACATTGCAATTGTGTTCTTCCACAAGAAAGAACAGAAGGGTTTCTCATTCTATGAGGAAGAAGGCTTTTTGAGAAAGAGCTCTTTCATGAAAAAGCATGTGTAGACGGGGAAGAGGGAGGTTTATAGGAATAAGAGCTTTGTTGGTGGCCATTCCATCCATTGCAATCACAGCTTACATGCAAGAGAGCATCCATTCAGTCTGGATGCTCTCTTTTGAAAAAGCAGATCGCTTTTTTGATGCACTTTTGCAGTGTGGATGCTGTTTCGGAAGAAGTTTTTCAGAAGCTCTCATCTGAAAAAGCTTCTTCTGAAAGAAGACCTGTAGTCTAGACAAAGCTTAATAAATTGCTTATGGAGGTTATGGAATCTGCCTCACTGGAGATTTTTATGAGCAGGTTAGACAAACACTTGTCAAGGATGGTCTAGATCAGAGTTTCTGAAAGTGTTCCATGGAATCACTTTGAGAAACATGTTAACTGACCACCCCGGTTTATTTATTTACCAGTGCCATGGCCACACAGACTCGTGGCTGCTGTTGGCTCCGTTTCACTCTTTGCAGCCAAGCAGAGCAGAAGAAAGTGGTGGCCCAGCCCACACCACTTCCCGCAGTTCCCGTGGGCTGCAAAGGACAAAACTGAACCAACGGGAGGCTCCATCGCCATGGCACCAGTAAATAAATAATCCAGGGTGGACGGTTAATGTTTTTCTCAAAGTGATTCCACTTTGGGGACAGGACTTGATGACCTCTTGTGAATCCTTCCAGTTCTAGGGTACGTCGAGACTACAGGCTTTTGTCAACAGAAGTTTTGTCGACAGATACTGTCGACAAAGCTTCTGTCGACAAAGAGCGTCTAGACTACATTCAGTTCTGTCGACAAAGCAAGCTGCTTTGTCGACATAACAGTGTGGACGCAAAGGACAGTTTAGATGCAATAATGCCTTCTGTCAACAGAACTCTGTCAACAGAAGGCGTTATTCCTCGTAAAATGAGGTTTACCAGCGTCAACAAAACTGCTGAGTTCTGTCGACATTATGTTGACAGAACTCAGCGGTAGTGTAGACGCAGGTTTAGTTTTGTCGACAAAAGTCCACTTTTGTCAACAAAACCCTGTAGTCTAGACACACCCCTAGTGTTCTTTGACTCTATGATTCTTTGAATTATCTGCTAAACAAGTGCTGTCATTTCTATTTTATTAAGCGTCTACAAGTTAATTGAGCTATGAAGTGGTGGTGCCCATGGGCCGATTTAACTTATCAGAGAATCTAGGCGATCTGACAGCCTCAATGACAAAATAAAATAAAATACAATCTTCCATTACAGCTTTTAAAAGGCCATTCCTATTATGGTGGGAACTGTTGTCACTGGGGGCAGAGGTTGAGCTAAATATATAATTAATTCAGTAAGGAGAAGAGATGTAATTGGCAGGAAGAGGAACTAATGGGGAAGCACAGAGAGTGAGCTGGATGTGGTAGAGAAGGCTAAGTGGAAGGAACTTTCTTAACATGTGCCCAGGGAGTCAACAGCCTCCATGGGCCCCTGAGCAAGAGCTCCAGGTTCTCAGAAAGGGCGGATCTTCAGGCAGACGGGATGGGCAAGGACAGCCAGTCCTTTATGCTGCCCAGAGCATACCACACTGCTCCTCCAGAGCCGATAGAGCCACACAAAGCATGTGGCACAGCATTCCACCATGAATTTAAAGCAGCAGGGCCTCCGTCCACCAACACTGTTACAGTAGCACTGGTGGCCAGAGGCTCGAGCCCTTTAAATCACATGCCTATACTATGGTTTGCAGCACTTGGAATCTAAAGATTAAAGATCTTATGGGGGAAAGAAACTGTGTGTATGATATAAATAAGAGAGCACACAAATGAAAGAGATAGTGCAGAACATTAGGTAGCTGAATGAGCATCCTCTGACAAATCCTTAAAAAACCCTTCAAGGAGAGTTAGATGGCTGGATGGGAGATGAGCAGTCTGGAAGCAGTGGGATTTTGTCATCAAGGCTGCATCCTTAATCTCATGGGTTACGATCACACCATTGGGCATTCATCTTGATCCTGAAAGATGTTTTGACAAAACTGGAACACAGTAATGGACCGACAAGACATTGTCACCTTCACTGTCTCCAGCTAAATCTTGAATACCTCCCGTTGGCTCCGTTTTGCCCTTTGCAGCCCACGGGAACGGCGGGAAGTGGTGTGGGCTGGGCCACCACTTCCTCCTGCTCTGCTTGGCTGCAAAGAGTGAAATGGAGCCAACAGCAGCCAGGAGTCTGTGTGGCCATGGCACTGGTAAATAAACAAACTGGAGTGGTCAGTTAACGTGTTTCTTGTTGTCCTTCGTTCTGTCATGTCATTTTCCACCCGTGCCATATCTTTACTAGCTATCTCTCAGTTTGCCTTTGGTTAGTACAGTGTTTCTCAAAGTTGCTCCCCTTGACTAAAACACTGAACCACAGCCAAAAGGACCCTCAGGCTCTGTGGCTGCAGAGCTAGTAAGTAGCCAAACTGGGGATGTGGGCAAGGGGTGAGGGCACTCACCTGAGGGGTGCAAGGTGGTGGGCCAGCTAGCTTCCCCCATTAGAAAGGCAGGATAAGGCACCCACTGAAGACACAGTGGTGGGGATGGTTGCGGCATAGCATAAGGGTGAGGACACTCACCTGGGATGGTGGGTTTGATTCACATAGCAGTTTTCTGAGAGTGGCTTCATTGACCAATTTGAGAAATGCTGGCTCAGTAAAAGCCTGGTCTAGCCAGCCAGGATTGTACAGTTTGCAACACTGCTATGATCCCATAACCAAAAAAAATTAGCTAAAGGCAATCCCTAAATAGGTACACATTTGCCAGGTGCCAGATAAAGGGATTTGCTTTGTTTATGTTTCTCCAGCATTGAAGTTGCAAGTATGAATCGGCACCAGAGACAAAAGCTGAGTTGTCTGTTTTTGGTATTCCTTTATTTCCCATTTTGTTTTATTTTGTCTTGAAGCAGGATCCAAATTTAACAATAGCAGCTCCAACCCATCTGAACTAACATCTCTTTTCCTCGTTAAAGAACAGTTGCCAACATCTTTAATACCGTCTAAAAATAGTCATAGAGTTATTCTTATAATACTCTCCACTGCTAGAGGAGTAGGACATAAGGGATGCTGTTTAAAATAAAAAGTCTTATTTTATACCTTACATTTCAAATGCGTTATCTGCATTTTCTTCTTTTTTTCCATGTCTTTAAAATGTTAACATGACTTAAATGATTTATTTGCCATGGGCTCTCTTATTCTATCCAGCCAAATACACCAAGGATGCAGTGTGGAAGAGATTAGACAAATCCAGTACAGTCACATTTAGGTCTCTGGGAGACTTCATTTCTTGGATAATGTTTTTCCACAGTAGTCAGAATGATGCTTAAAACAACAGCTGCTCCATTCTGAAACCCAAAATAAAATAAACTACCTCAAGCAAATATTCACATCAAAAGAGCTATAGAATTTTAGTCCATAGGAATTTTACTGTGCCAATTTTATGAAGATGATGTTCAGATATGAAAAGCTACAGATTGGACCTCCCTGGTCTGACACCCTTAGAATCTGACTGATCCCGAATGACCAAGGAAGGTCATTTCTGGGATCCCCCTGCCACTGCCCTCCCATCAGCCATAGCCCTGTTGCCTTTCTCTGAGCCAGATTCCCCCTGCGGCAAGCCCCTTGGCTCAGGGCTCTTGGCCCCACCATGGCAGCCCTGCCACTGGAAGCACAGCCCCACTATCAGCCTCCCAACCCCTCAGAGCAGTCCTCTTGCTGGGATTCAGCTGGGTGGCAGCCCTGCTTGGGATTCAGCTTCATGGGGCAGCCCTGTTGCCTCCCAGCCTCACCAGCACCTCCACTGGATGGCAGCAAGGCTACTGAGTTCTTTGCTGCACCATCAGTCCCACTCCTGGGTTCTTAGCCCTGTCATCAGGCAATTCCATGGTTGGGCTCCTGGCCCCATGTACAACCTGCTGTCATCTAGTCCTGCCAGACAGTTGGGCTTCTGGGAAGCAGCAGGGATGCTGGGCTCCCGACCCTCATTGCCAGATAACTCTATTGCCTCCCAGAGTTGCCAGCCTGGGTGGCAGCCAGTTGCACTGCCACAGGGCAGATCTTCCACTGAGCTCCAGCCCTGCTGTAGGGCTCCAGCTACCAGCCCTCCATGGGACTCTTTGGTCCTGGAATATACCTGGTCCTTTTGGACTATGGAAGTTGCTGGACCAGAGAGTCCCAGTTAAGAGAAGTTCAACCTGTAGTAAAGCTAGTAAACAAGTTAAGGTACATCTACTCTGCAGCATTATTTAAAATAAGCTATTTGGGTACATCTACACTAGCCCACTATTCGAACTAGGGAGGCTAATGAGGGCGACCGAAATTGCTAATGAAGCACGGGATTTAAATATCCCACGCTTGATTAGCATAATCCTGGCCGGTCACCATTTTGGAAACTGACTAGCCCGAAGTAACTGCCAGCGTTTACATGTGGCAGAGAAGCGGGATTCCGAGATAAACCCTTTAGTTCAAATTAACTGCTACTCCTCATGGAATGAGGTTTAAGAGTTAATTCAAACTAAAGGGTTTATCTTGGAATCCTGCTTCTCTGCCGCATGTAGATGAGGGCAGTTACTTCGAGCTAGTCAGTTTCCAAAATGGTGACCGGCCGGGAATATGCTAATCAAGCGCGGGATATTTAAATTCCATGCTTCATTAGAAATTTTGGTCGCCCTCATTATCCTCCTTAGTTCGAACTAGGGGGCTAGTGTAGACGTACCCTTTCAGAATAATAACTCCCAAAATAGTTATTTAGATATAGGCTTTATTCCTCATGAAATGAGGATTTATTATTCTGGAATGAGAACCCATTATTTTGAAATTATTTTGAAATAACAGGCTTACTGTGTAGATGTTTACCTTGTTAATTTGAAATAACTCTTGTTATTTCAAAATAACATTGTAATGTAGACATTCCCTAAGATACAAATGATCTTAACTGAAGGGGAGACTTACAGCATAATATCCTGTTTCCAGTTGTTAAACTTATTTGTGTATTTCTGTTTAGAAATTACATGTGATCCTCCATCAGTGGCTAATGGAACCTACCACCCTCCAAGGAAAGTGTTCAAAGAAGAGGATATAATCAGAGTGAGCTGTAAAGCAGGATTTCACTTTGATACAAATAATAGGAACAATATTGCCGAATGCACAAAGACTGGGTGGATGCCTTTTCCAAGATGTACCTGTAAGTTGGTTTTAATTTATATTTAAAACTGTTACTGCCCAGTTATACAAGTATTTATATAATTTCTGCAACTGACAATGTAAAAAGAAATGAAACAGACATAACTACAAGTTTTACCTTAATGGACTTAGATAAACATCTGTGAAAATCAGATGATATGGTATAAGTTAGTAGAGTTGTAAATTACTATACGTATGTGCTATGATTTGTTTGAGAAATGTGCTAGATTCAACTTTCAACAGGGAAGATTTGTAACTGTGTGTATCCAAATGGTAGAATGTCAAAAATAAGACTGATGTACTGAATGAATGGTAAAACAAAAACCTATAGGTCATAATTGGATTCTGAGTCAATCACTGAGGCTATGTCTACACAGCAGGGCTACATCGAAATTAAGCTGCGCAATTCAGCTACGTTGATTGCATAGCTGAAGGTGAAATAGCTTAACAGCTGTGGTGCTGCCTACATAACAGAAAGTCGAAGGAAGAACACTCTTCCTTCAACTTCCCTTACTCCTCATGAACTGAGGGTTACAGGAGTCAGAGTAAGAAGTCCTCCACCAGCTGAAATCTACTCGCGAGTATATAAGTGGATTTGTTGAGCCCTGATAATGACAGTTATTCTGAAATAATGCTGATGTATAGACAAAGCCATACATAATAGCCCTAGGTTTGTACCATATTTTTCTTCCCTCATTATCAATTTTCTAAAACAGTCAGATCCTATTACAGTAAAACTCCAATAGTCTGGCATCCAATAGTCCCACACTCCTGATAGTCCGTCATTAAAATGGCAAGAGCCTAGTGAGTGAGCCTCATCAAAAAATGAGTCACAAGGTAACAGCGGCAGCAGCTGAACTGAGCAAAAAGGGTAAAAAAGGCTTAAAAAATCTAAAACATTACAGTATACTGTATACAGTATGTACAATAAAAGGGTTAAGAACACTTTATATACAATTTATAATGTATACAGTATATATATATAACCTGCTTATAGTACCTCCTGATAGTCCGGCATATCTGATAATCCAGCACCACCTAAATCCCATAGGTTCTGGATTATTGGAAGTCTCCTGTAGTAGGACAATATTACCAATATGAGAGAGAAGATAACCCTGATCATTAGAGTGTACATGTTCTGAACTCCTCACTCCAGTTAATGTAACATTCAAGTAATAAAGTACAAACGCTGAGAAGAGAACTAGAATGCGAATATTCAGAACTTAGCAAACTGGATTTTTCTTGCATATAGTTTGTAATAATATTTATTTTAAACTTTTTTCAAAGTGAGACCCTGTGAGTACCCACATATAGAAAACGGAGCATTAACTAGGACTTATGAATATTACAGAGAACAAATGTTTCCAGCAACGTTAGGTAGGACAATTCACTACCAATGTGATCAAGGTTACACACCTAAAACCAACGAAAGATACTCCATATGCACTAAAGAGGGCTGGAATCCCAAGCCACAGTGTCTTAGTAAGTACATATACATTTGTATTTTCTCTAAAAAATTTACTGTACTATAAATACTAATATTTATACAGTGCAGTGCATCATTGGATGGACCAGGACTGGGAACTGGGTGAGTGTTACTACTTCATTGCTCCGTTCCGGCTCCTGCATTCTCCTAGCCAAGATTGTCATCCAAGGATACAAGTCTCTCTTTAAAAGGATTCTTCTTCACACCAGATAGTAGCAACAGCATTAGAAGGCACCAGAAGTGGGAACAGGCTTTCAGTAAATTGGCTGTAGGATTTGGAGAGGTGCTTTTCTCTTTTGTCGCTTTTCCTCCCTCCTTGTTGCTGATCCTTCCACTAGCATTTCTCTCTCTCTTGAAAGGGAATAGTTTAAAGACTTAGTATCTCCCAGAGAGAGAGAGAAAGAGAAAGAAGATGCTGGGGTCTAGCAGTCTTAGAAAGTGTGAGCAAAGATCAATAGAAACCTACGTTGGGAGTGACCTATGAAGAGGGATATATTGTGTTGTGAAAGAAAAGCTAATGTGGTTCTTTTGTCTTGAGGATTTTCAATTGTCAGGAAATAGCCTGTGAGGGTGACAGACTTACAAGGATTATATACCCTTATGTGCTATTGTCCATGTCCCAGGTGTGTATGTACATACACACACTCACACGTACATGCGTGCATGTACATACTTTCTGTCTGCTGTGTGGATAATTCATTGTTTCTTAGAGCATGTCTAAATTACAAAGTTCAGTTCATTTAATGTAAGTTGACATGTAACTGATGTGTAACAATGCCAGTGGTGTGTGTCCTTGCTAGCGGTGCTTGCATGGATGCAGAGAGCAGTAAACTATGGCAAACCATCCCAGAGTGAAGCTAACTGCAGAGGAGACTGGGAAAGGTTGCAGTGCCTTACAGTACCAAACATTGTTGCTGTGTGGAATGGGAACCAGACTTCACATTCACAGGTGAAGTTTCCTCCCTTCCCCCAACTCTACTTGGTGTCAATCGCAAACAACCCACATTCTTGTACCTGTTTTCAAAAACCTGGCTTAGCGTGGTATATTTCATAGGCCGAGAAACATGGACCTCACTCAGCTGTGCACGCTTGCTGTGAAAGTTACAAATACCTTTCCTGAGACAGGAGTCACTGTGCAGAGCATTATGATGTCCTTCAAGCAGCCCCCTGAAGTCAGTTGTTGCTTGCAGTACGTGGATATGGTGGAACACTGTTTCTGAGTCTGAAAAACAAGCTCTGGCTGGTGGGGTAACATCATTATGCAACTCTGGGACAGTGAGCAGTGTTTACAGAATTTTTGAATGTAGAAGGGCACTTTCCAGGCGCTTTGTATAGAGCTTTCCCCAGAAGTGACACACAGCATTGCTAAAATGAGATGTGCTCTGATAGTGGACAAGTGAGTGGCAATCATTCTGTGGAAGCTTGTAAAGCCAAACCACTGCCATTCAGCAGGGACTCAATTTGGAGCCGGTAAATCCACATGAAAGCTGTGTGATCCCAACTTTCAGGTCCATTAATTGACTTCTGCTCAGCATGGTAGTGACTCTAGGAGATGTGTAGAACATAGAGGATGGTTTTGCTGAAATGGGATTTTCTAAGGTACATTTACACTGCACACTTATTTCAAAATAAGCTCTTTCAGAATAGAAACTCCGAAATAGCTGATTTAAAAATAGCATGTCTACGCTGCACATGCCCATCAATGAGCTATTTCAAAATAGAGCAAACAAACTGATTGGAGTCTCAGTCACGTTTAAAGCTCCCAGAAGCACTTCAGGCAGGGCATCACGACAGCTGTCACTTCTTTGAGCTGTTTCCTGAACCTATCTAAGGATTAAAGGGACCCCTGTCTACAGTCATTTCTCAGGCTCTTCTCCTTTGCCTACTTCCTTGAGGGACAGCAAAGCCTTACCACTGCCTGCTCTGGTTTCCCTTGCGGAAACCACAGCACTCCTGCCATGGAGCCAGGTCTGCCTCCAAGCAGTCAACGGCTCTTAGACCCCATGCCGCACCTCCTGCTGCAGTTACTGCAGGCTGCCCTTGTGGCCCTGCCAGAGCAAGACCCCCAGCTCATTGTGGGGCACCTTCTCTCCTCTCTCCACATGCTGCTCATACATCATAACACCTCCCTCTCTTCCCTGTGCACCATGCGCTGCCTCCTCTGGAGACTGGGCACCAATTCCGACTGGTGGGACAGGATTGTCATGGAGAAGTAGGGTGACCAGCAGTGGCTCCAGAACTTTTGCAAGTGCAAGGACACCTTTCTGGAGCTGTGTGAGTGGCTTGCTTCTGCCCTCAGGCAACAGGACACCCACATGAGACCCACCATCCCCTTCCAAAAGCAGGTTGCCATCACACTGTGATGATGGTGGAGGCTCCCTCTCTGAATGATTTTTCATTCCCGCCTTCACAAAGCCCTACCAGGGGATGGGGTAAGTAGCGGGTTGTTCCTGGTGTGTTTGGGGTGAAAGGTTGAGTTTGGGGACCTCCTGAGGGTGCTGGCAACCCTGTTATTTTCTGTTTATCTCCTTCTACTGGTGGTGAGGACCCTCAACGCCATCCTGCTGTGCCGGCTCAACATCTTGGGCAATGTGGACCCCATTGTTGCCAGCTTTGCCATCATGGGCTTCCCTAACTGCAGGGTGTGTATGTATGTGTGTGGCTATTGGCAGTACATATATCCCCATTCAGGCCCCCAAGCATGAGGCCTCCGAATACATCAACCAGAAAGAGCACTCTTTCATGGTCCTGCAGTCCCTCATGGACCACCCCCACGGTCGGTCCACCAACATTAATGTTGGGTGGTCAAGGAAGGCAGTACTGCAACTCCAGCATCACCCAGAAGCTGCACATAGGCACTTTTTTCCTAGACTACACCAACAGAGTTAAGGAAGTAGACATGCCGATACACATCATGGGGGATGCTGCCTACCCTCTGGTCCCCTGACTGATGGAGTCCTACAAGGGAAATCTCAAACAAAACAAGGAATGTTTCAATGCCAGGCTCAGAAAGGCCTGCATGCTTATGGAGGGCGCCTTCAGCCATTTGAAAGTGAGGTTCTTCTTTGAGTGATTATTCACATCGATTCCAATTTAGGTTTACATGCTCCACGTACACAAATGTCAGAAACTTTTCCCCTATCAGCTCTTGTAGGGTTGGTGGTGGAGAACCCTTGAGTGGTGCCACTATATCAGAGCATATATACCACTGTCGACACTCCCCTCCTTCGGTTCCTTCTTACCGTCCATGTTGATATTGTAACTGTAGCTATCTCTTGCTTAGCGAGTGCTTAGTCCCTAGTGTTAGCTTTTGTTCTTTGGTCTTCACTTTGTTTTTCTCTATGATGAAAAATACAAGATTTGCCAAAGATTTAAGCCTTGTACTAGAATGGACAGAGAGCGTAGGCTCCAACAGCTCCTGATGGAATCCATGTTAAAATACCCTTAGGGTGAAAAATCAGCCCCAGGAGCCAGCTTAGTGTGGAGAACCCTAACCTTGATAAGAGATGCAATGCCATTAATAGGCAGGAGCTCAGTGCCATGCTGGAGGACGGCTGCACAATAGCTAGAACTTCTCTCTGGGCAGCCATAGATTCTGCAGACTCAGTGGCATGAATTCTCTTGACAGAGGTGGTTTTGCACCGGTCTGCATGGCTTCAAGCCTCAGGACTCCTCCCGGAGGTCCAGACTACATTACAAGATATTGCATTCAAGGGCAACAGACTATTCTCAGAGCAGAGTGACAGTAAGCTACACCCCCTCAAAGACTTGCAGGCAACCATGAGATGCCTGGGGATGCATACACTGGCCTCTCAAAGGTGATCTTTCACCCTCAGCCTCCCCAGGACATTTCTCAGGCAGTTTTCCTGCCTGCCCCACCCCCACACAGGCTGCAGGAGCCATGGGTATATCTAGACTACATGGCTCCGTCAATGGAGCCATATGAACAAGTTTACCCAGCATAGGAAAAGAAGCGGGGATTTAAATAAGGCATAAGGGATCGGTCGGCAAAGGCTTCCCCAGCTGACAGATCCGCGTCTAGACTGCCACACTGTGCCGGATCAGCTGATCATCGGCACAGTGCGGCAGCCATGTTTATTTTAATGAAGCAGGTATTATTTAAATCCTCGCTTCTTTGCCTATGCCAGGTAAACTAGTTTACATGGCTCCGTCAACAGAGCTAGACATACCCCATGTGTGTTGGTGAATAAGAGCCTGAGGAGAGGGGGGATTGTTCTGTGGGCTTGCTGTTCTTCAAATTGTGCTGGGGGCAGGCACAGCGAGTGAAGCACCACTCCTCCCTCTCTCAGGCTCACAGCTCAGAAAGAATAACGTTTTTCTGAGCGAGGTGGGCGAGGGGGCGTAGGGAAGCAGGGGAATATGTCTTTGGCTTCCTGCTGCATCTGCAAGACAGATCCAGTGGCTGGGTGGGCCATATTTTTCCGAGACCTGATCTAAACTCTTCTTGACAAGTGCTTGTCTAGCCCGCTCTTATAAATCTCCAATAACAGAAATTTCACAGCCTCCCTAATTAATTCATTCCAGTGCTGAACTATCCTGACAGTTAAGAAGTTTTTCCTAATGTCCAACCTAAACTTGCTGCAATTTAAGCCCATTGCTTCTTGTTCTATCTTCACAAGTTAAAAGGAATTTTTCTCCCCGTTCCGTTTGACAACCTTTTATGTACTTGAAAATGGTTACCATGTCGCCTCTCAATCTTCTGTTTTGCACTCTAACGAAACCCAGTGTTTTCAATCTTCTCTTTTTAGCTTATGTATTCTAGATCTTTAATCATTTTTGTTGCTCTTCTCTGGACTTTCTCCAATCTGTCCACATCTTTCCTGAAATGTGGTCCCCAGAGGTGGACACAATACCCCAAATGAGCCCTAATCAGCATAGAGAAGAGCATAAGAATTACTTCTTGTGTCTTGCTTATAATACCCGTGCTAATACATCTGAGAATGATATTTACCTTTTTTGCAACCGTGTTACAATGTAAAGTCATATTGAGCTTGCAGGACACTGTGACCCCTAGATTATTTTCCACAGAACTACCTCCTATGCACAAAATTCCCATTTTCTGTGTTTGCATCTAATTATTCTAAATGGAGTACTTTGCATTTGTCCTTATTACAATTTCATTCTATTTAATTCAGACCAATTTTCCATTTTGTATAGATTATTTATAATTTTAATCCTATCCTCCAAAGCAATTGATTTGGTATAATCTGCAAACTTTATAAGTGTACTCTCTATGCCATTACCTAAATAATAGACTAAGTTATTGATCAGAACCTGACCAAGCAATACAAAACACCACTTGTTATGCCCTTCCAACAAGGCTGTGAACCATTGATAACTACTGTCTGGGAATGGTTATCCAACAAGTTTTGTAGCCATCGATAGTAGCTCTATCTAGTTGCATTTTTCTAGTTTGTTTATGAGAGGGACGTGAAAGGCTATGAAAAACTTTACTGAAGTCCCAGTGTACCACATCTACTGTTTCCTCCAACCACAAGGCATGTTACTGCCATCAAAAAAGCTATTAGGTTTGTATTAAGATGTTCATAATAAACCCATCAAATCCATGCTGATTATTACTTGTCAACTTACTATCTTCTAGATGTTATTAGCTTTCTGGGTACAGGAGTTACACTGACTGACCTGTAATTCCCCAGGCTGTCTTTCTTTCCATTTTTATAGGCAGATGCTACATTTGCCCTTTCTAGTCTTCTGGAATCTCTCGCATCTTCCAATGACTTTTCAAAGATAATGGCTCAGATATCACCTCAGTCATTACCTTCAGTATTCTACAAAGCATTTCCTCAGACTCTGGTGATTTAAAGACATGTAACTTGCCTAAGTAATTTTTAACTTGTTCTTTTCCTATCTGATCCTACTCCATTTTCACTGGCATTCACTATGTTAGGTATTCAGTCACCAGCAATCTTAATGAAAACCAAAACATATTCATTAGGCACATGTCAGGGCTGTTCCCCATTCTGGCTCTCCCAGTTCAGAAGCTAGGGGCCTGCAAGAGACCTTAAATACCTTGCTTCTTTAGGTTATTCTTACAAAAACTCCCCTGTGTCACAAACTCGCTAAATTTGTGGGGGGATGGGGAGAGAGGGGTAGCCGCTATCACCAAGCAAAATTAAAAAAAACACCTTTCTTCTTGAACCCAAGAAGAAAGCAACTGGACTTTTCCCAGAGGGGGACCCCCAAGCTCCTTTACAACAAGGGAGTTTGAAAACAAAGAGAAAATAACATCAGTCTCTGGTAGCTGACCTCTTCGTCTAAGGCATGCAGACACACCCACACACACAGAGACCTCCTGTTCCTTTCCAGGATACAAGACTCAAATCATTGCCTTAAAAAAAGATGATTTTATTACCAAAACAAAAAGATATACTTGAAAAAGCATACTTAGTTTCTAGCTGTTACAGAGAAACTGAGTAAAACAAGTTAAAACACATAGAACATTTTGAAGTATACTCTTGGGCTGTGTCTAGACTGGCAAGTTTTTCCAGTTCCAAAAACTTGCCAGCTGTCTACACTGGCCACCTGAATTTCCGGAAAAGCACTGACGATCTCCTGTAAAATCATCAGTGCTTTTCCGGAAATACTATGCTGCTCCCGTTTGGACAAAAGTCTTTTTCCGAAAGACTTTTGCGCGAAAGGGCCAGTGTAGACAGCATAGTATTGTTTTCCGCAAAAAAGCCCTGATCGTGAAAATGTCGATCAGGGTTTTTTTGCGGAAAACCACGTCTAGATTGGCCACGGACGCTTTTCCGCAAAAAGTGCTTTTGTGGAAAAGCATCCTGCCAATCTAGACATTCTTTTCCGAAAATGCTTTTAACTGAAAACTTTTCCGTTAATATCATAGAATCATAGAATCATAGGACTGGAAGGACCAACAGTTAGGACTGGAAGGGACCTCAAGAGGTCATCGAGTCCAGCCCCCCGCCCTCAAGGCAGGACCAAGCTCCGTCTACACCATCCCTGACAGATGTCTATCTAACCCGTTCTTAAATATCTCCAGAGAGGGAGATTCCACCACCTCCCTTGGCAATTTATTCCAATATTTGACCACCCTGACAGTTAGGAATTTTTTCCTAATGTCCAATCTAAACCTCCCCTGCTGCACTTTAAGCCCATTATTCCTTGTCCTGTCCTCAGAAACCAAGAGGAACAAATTTTCTCCTTCCTCCTTGTGACACCCTTTTAGATATTTGAAAACCGCTATCATGTCCCCCCTTAATCTTCTTTTTTCCAAAGTAAACAAGCCCAGTTCATGAAGCCTGGCTTCATAGGTCATGTTCTCTAGACCTTTAATCATTCTTGTCGCTCTTCTCTGTACCCTTTCCAATTTCTCCACATCTTTCTTGAAATGTGGCGCCCAGAACTGGACACAGTACTCCAGCTGAGGCCTAACTAGTGCAGAGTAGAGCGGCAGAATGACTTCACTAGTTTTGCTTACAACACACCTGTTGATACAACCTAGAATCATATTTGCTTTTTTTGCAACAGCATCACACTGTTGACTCATATTCAACTTGTGGTCCACTATGACCCCTAGATTCCTTTCTGCCATGCTCCTTCCTAGACAGTCGCTTCCCATCTTGTATGTATGGAACTGATTGTTCCTTCCTAAGTGGAGCACTTTGCATTTCTCTTTATTAAACCTCATCCTGTTTACCTCTGACCATTTCCCTAACTTGCTAAGGTCATTTTGAATGATGTTCCTATCCTCCAAAGAAGTTGCAACCCCACCCAGTTTGGTATCATCTGCAAACTTAATAAGCGTACTCTCTATCCCAATATCTAAGTCATTGATGAAGATATTGAACAGTACAGGTCCCAAAACAGACCCTTGAGGAACTCCACTTGTTATCCCTTTCCAGCAGGATTTAGAACCATTAACAACAACTCTCTGACTACGGTTATCCAGCCAATTATGCACCCACCTTATCGCGGCCCTATCTAAGTTATATTTGCCTAGTTTATCAATAAGAATATCATGCGAGACCGTATCAAATGCCTTACTAAAGTCTAGGTATATGACATCCACCGCTTCTCCCTTATCCACAAGGCTCGTTATCTTATCAAAGAAAGCTATCAGGCTAGTTTGGCATGACTTGTTCTTCACAAACCCATGTTGGCTATTCCCTATCACTTTATTACCTTCCAAGTGTTTGCATAGGATTTCCTTAATTACCTGCTTGTGACGGGGCGGCCCTGCCCCGCACTCAAGCCCAGGGAAACCACCTGGGGCCGGGGGCAGAGGGGGCCCCACCCACACAGCCCTACTGGGCATGCTCCAAAGGGAGCAAAGGTATAAAAGGCTGCGGGCCTGCTCAGAAGGGGCAGACTGCGACCCGAGCAGGAGCTAGCAACCACTGGCCAGAGAGGGAGTCGCCGAAGGAGCTGAGCGTGCTGCTGCCGGGCCTCTGCCGGGCTTGGCCCCAACGCCGGAGCCGCCGACCGACCACCCGCGACCCGAGCGCCGGACCGGACTCCGCCAACTCTGCGGCTGCCAGGGGGAGGATCACTATAGCCCGTCAACCGACGCAGACAGGTGGGACCGCGGCAGGCCGAGAGCAAGGGGTAGGAAGCGACCCAGGGCAGGGAGCTGTAGAAGCCCCTGAGGGCTCGGGGCGTTGCGGGGAGGAGCCCCCGCCGAGCCAGTGGTGGGAACCGCCCGAAACTACTAGGGCCCTGGGTCGGGGTCCGGTGGAGAGGGAGGGCCCAGACCCCCCTACCCCTGCTGCCCGAGACCCTGGCGAGTGGGGAGCAGGGTAACAAACCCTGAACTGAGGACTAGGCCTCTGGGCCTGCAAACTGAGGACTAGGCCGGGTGGCCGTATTTCCCCTAGCACAGGGGCATTGTACTTTGGAACTAGGCCAGTGGGCCGTATTTCCCCTAAGAGAGGGGCGGTGCTCTTTGAGGGCTAGACCCCGACGGGCCAAATTAAGCCC
Organism: Pelodiscus sinensis; assembly: GCF_049634645.1. NCBI lineage: Eukaryota > Metazoa > Chordata > Testudines > Trionychidae > Pelodiscus > Pelodiscus sinensis. The sequence goes on from NC_134719.1 coordinate 46,853,451, forward strand.
CGAATGGGGGTGGCAACCCCCAGACAGGGGCGAGCCCCCCGACACTGCTCCATTATCTTCCCTGGGACAGATGTTAAACTGACCGGTCTATAGTTTCCTGGGTTGTTCTTATTCCCCTTTTTATAGATGGGCACAATATTTGCCCTTTTCCAGTCTTCTGGAATCTCCCCTGTCCGCCATGATTTTTCAAAGATCATAGCTAAAGGCTCAGATACCTCCTCTATCAGCTCCTTGAGTATCCTGGGATGCATTTCATCAGGACCTGGTGACTTGCTGACATCTAACTTTCCTAAGTGACTTTTAACTTGTTCTTTGTGTATCCTATCTTCTAAACTTACCCTCTCTCTGCTTGTATTCACTACGTTAGGCACACCTCCAGACTTCTCGGTGAAGACCGAAACAAAGAAGTCATTGAGCATCTCCGCCATTTCCAAGTTTCCTGTTACTGCTTCTCCCTCCTCACTAAGCAGTGGGCCTACCCTGTCCTTGGTCTTCCTCTTGCTTTTAATGTATTTATAAAAAGTCTTCTTGTTTCCCTTTATGCCTGTAGCTAGTTTGATCTCATTTTGTGCCTTTGCCTTTCTAATCTTGCCCCTGCATTCCCGTGTTGCTTGCCTATATTCATCCTTTGTTAGTTGTCCTAGTTTCCATTTTTTATATGACTCCTTTTTTATTTTGAGATCGTGCAAGATCTCCTTGTTAAGCCAAGCTGGTCTTTTGCCATATTTTCTATCTTTCCTACACAGCGGAATTGTTTGCTTTTGGGCCCTTAACAACGTCCCTTTGAAATACTTCCAACTCTCCTCAGTTGTTTTTCCCTTCAGTCTTGCTTCCCATGGGACCTTACCTACAAGTTCTCTGAGCTTATCAAAATCTGCCTTCCTGAAATCCATTACCTCAATTGTGCTGGTCTCCCTTCTACCTTTCCTTAAGATCATGAACTCTATTATTTCGTGATCACTGTCCCCTATACTGTCTTCCACTTTCAAGTTCTCAACTAGTTCCTCCGTATTTGTTAAAACCAAATCCAGAACAGCTTCTCCTCTGGTAGCTTTTTCAACCTTCTGAAACAGAAAGTTGTCTCCAATGCAGTCCAGAAACTTATTGGATAGCCTGTGCCTCGCTGTGTTAGTTTCCCAACATATGTCTGGATAGTTGAAGTCCCCCATCACCACCAAATCTTGGGCTTTGGATAGTTTTGTTAATTGTTTAAAAAAGGCCTCATCCACCTCTGCCACCTGGCTAGGTGGCCTGTAGTAGACTCCTAGCATGATATCACCCTCGTTTTTTACCCCTTTTAGCTTAACCCAGAGACTCTCTACACAGCTATCTCCTACATTCATCTCCACTTCAGTCCAAGTGTGTACATTTTTAATATACAAGGCAACCCCTCCTCCCTTTTTTCCCTGTCTGTCCTTCCTGAGCAAGCCGTACCCTTCCATACCAACATTCCAATCATGCGTCCCATCCCACCAGGTTTCTGTAATACAATGATATCATAGTTGTATTTATTGGTTAGCAATTCCAGTTCTTCCTGCTTATTACCCATACTTCTTGCATTTGTATATAGGCATCTAAGATACTGATTTGATCTTGCCTCCCTGTTGTGCCCTGACCCTCCTTTCTCCTTGCCATTATAGGCCGTAGTCCCCCCCATTTCCAACCCATCTCCCAGTCCCGCACATGCAGCACTTACCTGTGGGCTTTGCTCATCTGCCCCCAACAAACCTAGTTTAAAGCCCTCCTCACAAGGTTAGCCAGTCTGTGTCCAAACAAGGCCTTCCCGCTCCTGGAAAGGTGAACTCCATCTCCGCCAAGCAGTCCTTCCTAGAAGAGCACCCCGTGATCAAGGAAGCCGAATCCCTCCTGGCGACACCATCGTCACAGCCAGGCATTCACCTCCAGGATGCACCTCTCTCTGCTCAGGCCCCTACCTTTGACAGGAAGGATAGAAGAGAATACCACCTGCGCTCCAAACTCCTTCACCCGTACTCCCAAAGCCCTGTAGTCACACTTGATCCGCTCAGTGTCACATCTGGCAGTATCATTTGTGCCCACGTGGATGAGTAGCATGGGGTAGTAGTCAGAGGGCCGGATAATCCTCGACAATGCCTCCGTAACATCTCCGATACGGGCCCCTGGCAGACAGCATACCTCTCGAGATGAGCTGTCAGGGCGACAGATGGGTGCCTCCGTTCCCCTGAGAAGAGAGTCTCCAACCACCACTACCCTACGTTTCCTCCTCGCAGTGGTGGCAGGAGACTGCTCAACCTTGGTGGTGCAAGGCCTGGTCTCCTCCACTGTGGGGGGTGACTCCTTGTCTCCTGCTGAAAGTAAAGTGTAACGGTTATGTAACAACACAGTGGGAGGGTTAGGAGCAGGGGTGGAACACTGCCTGCTGCTGGAAGTAACCAGCTGCCAGTTCTCACCCTGCACCACTGCCTCCTCCATAAGTGGCTGGTCAACAGTCCCACATCCTAGGACAGTGACCTCCGTGGACTCCACAGGAATACTGTCCAGGAATTCCTCATGGCTTTGAATGCTCCTCAGCCTGGCCACCTCCTCCTGTAGCTCTCCCACCTGCTGCCTGAAAGATTCCACCAGCAGGCACCTTTCACAACGGTTGTCTCCCCCAGCCTGGAGATCACTCAGTGGGAATTGCAAGCCACAAATACAGCAAGACCACACCAGGACCTGGGTAGAGGCATCCATGCTCAGGTTCTCTGTCTGGATACAGGCACAGGTGGAGGAGACAGGAGAAGTACTGGCACAAGCGCTACGGGTCTTCATCACCATCAGTCACTCCGTCTGCTCAACTCCCTCTTCATCTCCCCTGTCTGCAGTCCCCTGGTCGCACTGGTCTGGCTTTTTAAAGCCTGCTTGCCTAGGTCAGGCCTGCCCCCTTCTGAGTCACACAGGGGAAGGCTGAGCCTGAGGCTAATCAGAGGCAATCAAGGGAACAATGGCAGGCTCTCAGTCCCAACTGCCACAGAAGCTGAAAGGTGTGGAGGTTGAGGAGGGTGTGGAGGGAGAAGCGGGAGGGGGAGAAGGAGTGGAAGGAGGAGCGGTAGCTCAGGAGGCGGAAGGCACTGGAGTGGCAGAAGGCAGCATGCTCTGCACCAGGGCCTGCAGGTGTTGGCAGATGGCACAGCCCTGGATAAACTGCTCCCACCGGATCTGGAGGTCTTCTTGCACCCAGTTCTGGAGGGTGAGCTGCAGGGCTTGCAGTGCCCCCAGATGCTGCTCTTGGTACCCCTGCACTGTTCAGGTGGACCTGCTGAGCCCTCGGGTGCGGGAGCACGTCCCAGGCAGGGTGGCTTGCACTGCACGCACATCTGGTGCGGCTGTGGAGAAACAAGTCAAGTGGTCAGTTCTCCCAGGGGACACAGTGGGTGAAGCCAAGCACCCCTCTGTGAGGTGAGGGTGACCATGCCCTGAACCATTAGAGCTGATATGCTTGCACAGAGGCCGTGGTCAGAATGTCCGGCTATCCCCAGGAGTGGGAGCTGCCCCGAGACCGCACCCATGCCCCTCTACTGTGTAGAGGGAGCTTGTGAAGGGAGGGCATCGTGCTGTGTCCCACCCTGGGGTCAGGAGCATGTCATGTCTCTTCACACACACGTGTCATGTCTCTTCACACCCACCCCGGACAGTGTGGCTATCAGGCCAAGGCCCCTGTGTTGCACACAGCTGGAACCACCTGTCCAGGGGTGGTACAGCATGTGCTCGCACGTGCACAGGTTGCTCCGTGATCCATGGTAAGCAAGGCCCACATGCGCAGTCCCTGGTCTCCCTCCCCGACCCCCAAGGAAGGGGACAGTGATGGCACTCACATGTTGTGGTGTCCCCAGACAACCCTGGTGACTCAGCTGCTGGGACAGCTCAGGGATCCTGGCAGTGTGGCACCCTCCATGGTGGCTCCTGAGGCTCCTCCTCCATGCCCTGGTCAGGGCTCTCTGCTCCTGGTCATTGCCCCCTGGGGTGGCACGGACCATCCCGCCCACCATTATGTGGTCCAGGGCATCAAAATGGGGAAAGGTGTCTGCCCCTGTGGGGGAGCTGTTCTGTATGGCCCTTGCGTATGCCTGCTAGAACTCTTTAATTTTCATGTGCACCTGCTCCTGGGTGTGCATGTGGCCTTTGGTGGCAGCTATGCAGCCGTACATGGCTGCGTTCCTCCATCTAGTGCGGAGATCATGGACATTAGAGGCCTCCCCACAAACCTCTGTGAGGTCCGTGATCTCCGCATTAGTCCAGGAGGGCACTCACCATCTCCAGCCCCAGGCTGGCTCCTGGTAGCTGAGGGACTGGGCGGTGGATGGCTGGCTGGCTGGCTGGCACTGGCTTCCTGGCTCATTCTGCGGGCACTGGATCAGGGGCAGCGACTGCTGGCTCTGTGCTGGCAGGCCTGGATCTGGCACATGCAGTGTGGCCAGAGTCTACCCCTTTAAGGGCTCCAGGGCTGGGAGAGATGAGAGGAGTTTTCCTGGTTTGGCCCAGAGTGGACACCAGGGCTGTGTCTACACTGGGCCACTTATTCCGGAAAATCAGCCGCTTTTCCGGAATAAGCTGCGAGCTGTCTACACTGGCCCTTGAATTTCCGGAAAAGCAACGATGCTCTACTGTACAAAATCAGCCGCTATTCCGGAAAAACTATTCTGCTCCCGCTCGGGCATAAGTCCTTATTCCGGAACACTGTTCTGGAAAAGGGCCAGTGTAGACAGCCCAGTAGTCTTTTCTGGAAAAAAGCCCCGATCGTGAAAATGGCGATCGGGGCTCTTTTCTGGAAAAGCGCGTCTACATTGGCCACAGACGATTTCCGGAAAAGGGCTTTTCCGGAAAAGCAGCCTGCCAATGTAGACGCTCCTTTTCCGGAAAAACTGAAAACGGAATAGTATTCCATTTTAAGCATTTCCAGAAATTCATGCCAGTGTAGACACAGCCCAGGTGAAACTAGGAAGGGCTGGAGGCCCCCTATTTCAAAATAAGCATCTATACAGCACTTATTTCAAATTAGCTATTTCAAATCTGGCATTATTGCTCGTGGAATGAGGTTTAACAAATTCGAAATAAGCGTTCCACTATTTCGAATTAATTTCAAAATAGCGTTTTGCCTGTGTAGATGCCATTAAAGTTAATTCAAAATAATGGCTGTTATTTTAAATTAACTTTGATGTATAGACATACCCGGCGAGAATTGGCATGACCATATATACCAAAGGAATACAATGAAAAAAGTAAACACATTATTAAACTGACAAATCAGATTTAGTACATAAGGTGAGGTGAAGGGGGGGAGGGAGGTAAGGAGTAGCTAATCAATGAATGGCTAATTGGGGTGATAAGTGGGAAGCTATCTTTGTAATGGTTAACGTGATTAGCATCTTTGTTAAGGCCCATTTGTAAAGTGTCAAATTTTAGCATAAAAGAAAATTCTGAAGTTTCCCTCTGTAATCTGGTGTGAAAGTCTCTTTGAAGTAAGATCCATATCTTAAGGTCATTAAGGCTATGTCCAGGTAGGTTGAAATGAAAAGCAACTGGTTTTTCCTTGTGAAGATGTCTGATTTGTAGACATTAATTCTTTGGCGAAGTGTCTGAGACGTTTGTCCAATATACATAGCAGAAGGACACTGTTGGCACATGATGGCTTAAATTATATTTCTGGATGAACAGGAATATGTGTTCTTGATCCTATAACTGACATGGTTAGGTCCAGTGATGGTGTCACCAGAGTTAATATGTGGACAAAGTTGGCAATGGGGTGGGTTGCAAGGGAAAGTTCCAGGACTGGTATTAATGTGGTATGTCCTGTGATTGCCACCAAATGTGAGTTTTTGATGATTTTGTTAGGTGTTTAAATAAAAGCTCATCCACTACTTCTTTCTGGTTAGGTGGTTTGGAGTAGGCCCCTACTATGACATCTCTTATTTTTTCTCTTTAATTCTTACCTAGAGATTTTCATCAAGCCTATCTCCTATTTCCATCTCAACCTCAGTGCAAGTATATACATTTTTAATACAAGCCAATATATTCTCCCTGTTCCCCTACCTGTCCCTCCTCAGCAATTTGTACTCTTTGCCAATATTCCAGTCATAAGTATCAACCCATTAAGTCTCAGTGATGCCAACTATGTCATAGTTGTGTTTACAGCCTCTCCCCAACTTACGAACCAGTTACAGACCAAGCAATTGGTCGTAACTTGGTTTTTTCGTAAGTCGGACCCCATAGAGTTACACACGACCGTGCTGTTCGTAAGCGCGGATCGTGTTCATAACCCAGGATCTGCCATTTACGACAGCTTCAGTTGTAAATGCAAATGGCCATAAGTCAACCGTTCACCACTCGGGGACCGGCTGTATTTATGAGCATTTCAAGTTCTTCCTGCTTATTCCTTGTACTTAAATCAGAATACAGACATGAAAGATACTGATTTGATCCCCTTAGTTTTGTCTTATCTCTCCTTTGTGCCTTCTAAAACAGAATGTTCCCCCTTGCTTTGAACTGTTTTCCCAGGTCTCTATTTTTTTTTATTTACCTTTGGGCTTTGGTCACCTGCCCCTTTGAAACTCAGTTAAAAGACCTCCTCACTAGATTAGCCAATCTGTATCCAAATATGCTCTTCCCCTTCCTTGATAGGGGCGCCCATCTCTACTTTTTACTCATTCTTCCTGGATAAATATCCTGTGGTCAAGGAAGCCAAAACTCTCCTTTCAGTACCGACTTTACAGCCAGGCATTTACCTCCAAGATGCAGTCTTTTCTTCCACTCCTACCATTGAATGAAAAAATGGAAGAGAACATGACTGGTTCTACAAACTCCTTCAATCTTTCTCACAATAGCTTTAGTGCCCACAATGGTGAGTAGCATGGGGGTGGTAATCAGAGATTCAGATGATCCTCAACAATTCCTCATTAATGTCTCAGATAGCACTTGGAATGACATATTAGGATGACAGATGGGTACCTCTGCCCCCCTCAAAAGAAAGTCCCAAGTCGCCACTACCCTGTGTTTCCTCCTTGGAGTGGTAGCTGCAGACATCCCAGTTTTGGGGGCACAAGGCTTCTCCTCTTCTACCTTAGCAGATTATTCCTCAACTGTGATTTGTTTGTTTTTGTTTTCTTTTTTCTGTTAAATGCTTGACTTCCATTTGCTACCTGAACTCAAGCCTTTTCTTCCCTTTTTTTTAGAAATATGTTCTCTTGATTCTTTCGAACATGGTTATTTTCTGAAAAGTTATTGGACAACCTATACAGAAGGTGTTGAAATTTCATATGCATGTTTGTATGATTATGTACCTGAAAATCCAGAAGCCAAAGCTGTATGTACAAAGAATAACTGGATGCCTCCTCCAAGATGTATCTATAAAAGTAAGCAATATTTATCTTCTATTGAGGGGCTGGTTAAAAAACCATCAACATGCCTAAGAGAAATGCAGAAATACCAGTTCTACCAGGTGACTTGTCATGTCAATGCAATGATTCACTAAGTAACTGTGTTGTTGTATTTCTGTGACTCTCAAACTTCTTCGCCCATCAGTTTTCTGCTATTTGCCACCCCATTTGCTGTGTTATTTCTAAATGTTAGATTGTAAACTCCTTGGGAAAGGTACCAGGTATGTCTTTGTCTTCTGTGACAAGATGAGCATATTTTGTGGAGTGTTAGAGAATAATATCCTGGAGGTCAGCAAATCCAAGCATAGAAGGAACTCCAAAATGTGACGAGAAGTCTGGTGGCACCTTATAGACTAACTGAAGTGTTGGAGCGTAAGCTTTCGTGGGCAAAGACCCACTTCGTCAGATGCATCTGGCGAAGTGGGTCTTTGCCCACGAAAGCTTGTGCTCCAACACTTCAGTTAGTCTATAAGGTGCCACAGGACTCCTCGCCGTTTTTGCAGATTCAGAGTAACACGGCTACCCCTCTGCTCCAAAATGTGAGTTTGTCTCATGGATAATATCCTGTTGGTTACACCCTTTCATTCAAACTGAGGGAATCCAGCATGCTTGTTGATCATAACTGTGGAAATACTGCAGTGGGAAAGGCTGTCCCTGAAGAAGGCATGTTAAGTGATAATGTCTATGTGATATTTCATCACTGTCTCTCTCAGGCTACATTTAGACCTCAGGTTTCTTTCGGAACAAGCTTTTTTCGGATGAGATCTTCTGAAAAAACTTCGTCCAAAAGAGAGCGTCTACACTACAAAGGTGCATCAAAAAAGCAATGCACTTTTTTTGAAAGAGAGCATCCAGACTGAATGGATGCTATCCCCCATGTAAGCTGTGATTGCTATGGATGGAATGGCCACCATGGCACCTGTGCTTTTTCCTCTTTCCTCTTCTTCCAAAAGAACTCCCTCTTCCCCATCCACACACACCTTTTTGTATAAGAGCTCTTTTGCAAAAGGCGTTCTTCCTCATAGAATGAGGAGTACAAATGCTGGGAAAACCCCTCTGTTCTTTCAATTTATTTACAAGAGAACATGATTGTAGTGTGGATGTTCCTCAAGTTTTGTAGGAAAAACGTCCGTTTTTCTGACAAAACTCTGTAGTGTAGACAACTGATTAGCCCCTATGAAGCTGCTTCCCATTATCAGCACACAATAAAAAAGCAGAACTTCTCACAGAGTAAGAGCCAGCAGTGTTGGAACCAAACTTACCATTTTCAGTCCAACCATTCGTGACATTGGTTTTGGCAAGTCAGTATCAGGAATGATCATGAGAGATGAGAAACACTGGCATGCACGCTGATGATTTCTTGTTTTCTTCTCCCACTTTCCAAAAGTCTGGAGGAATGTGTTCCAAAACTTTTTAGTGTTCCTCCATTTCATTTTAGATGTATTTCTTCTATGGTCACCTTATTCTTACAAACAAACTTATGAATTAACAGTATTTATCTTTAGGTAATGTCATTTTCTATTTTAGAATCATGTGAAAAAGCTCAGATGAGCAATGGTTATTACACCCAAAATAAGGACAAATTTGAATTAAATGAAGAAGCAACATACAGGTGTCTGGCTGGTTACACGACTCCTGAAGGAAATGAGGAGGGGACTGTACAATGTCTTAAAGAAGGATGGACTTCACTCCCCAAGTGCATTAGTGAGTAAAGAGCCAGAGCATAAAATCTTACGAACTTTCTGGCAATTATTCTTGCTTTAGGTTTCTTAGTAATCATCCTCTGATTTTAAGGATCTATCACACTGACGTATTTCACAACAGAATAATCTACAAAATTAGCACAATAAATAAACGAGCCTTCCTTTGGATGAGTGCCTTTTAATTAAGTGATATCCCATATTTCTAGAGTACTGTGCACATTTCTATAGGATGTGGATTCCTTGCATCTCATTTCCCATTTAGCAATCAGTAAGGAGATGTGTATGGGTTGTGTGGTGTTCATGAATGTCATGATTTGAAAAGTCTCTGTGGGTAGCCATTTTATTCTGTATCAGTGAGGAATCTTGTGGTACCTTAAAGGCTTATAGATTTATATGGCAAAGACGCACCTGACAAAGTCATTTTTACCCACAAAAACGTATTCCCAAAAAAATCTGTTACTCTTTAAGGTGCCACAAGACTCCTTGTTGTGCTTGAAAATAAAGGCAGGGAGCATGCCAGTGCCACAGCATGGATTACTGTGGCTTGTAAACAAGAAGCAGATCCTCAAATAGGATAAAAAGGGTTCAGTGTTACAATCCACATTAGTCAGTATGGCTGTGACTAGACTGGCAAGTTTTGCTGCAAAATCATTTGATTTTGCGGAAAAACTTGCCAGCTGTCTACGCTGGCCACTTGAATTTCCAGAAAAGCACTGACAATCTCCTGTAAAATCATCAGTGCTTTTCCGGAAATACTATGCTGCTCCCGTTCGGGCAAAAGCCTTTCTCCAAAAGACTTTTGTGCAAAAAGGCCAGTGTAGACAGCATAGTACTGTTTTCCTCAAAAAAGCCCTGATCGCGAAAATGGTGATTGGGGCTTTTTGGGGAAAACCGCGTCTAGATTGGCCACGGACGCTTTTCCGCAAAAAGTGCTTTTGTGGAAAAGCATCTTGCCAATCTAGACATGCTTTTCCAAAAATGCTTTTAACGGAAAACTTTTCTGTTAAAAGCATTTTTGGAAAATCATGCCAGTGTAGACGTAGCCTACATGTATAGCCCCATGGCACAACACAGCAGAAAACAGTTGGCTGGTTAAAATATCCTCTACCACGTATGTCTGAAGGGGTTGTTAGGGTAAAGATAGCATGGATGTCTTGGCCCTTCAGGTGCTAAAATGACCCATTGGAGCATACATAACTGCCAAAGAAAGGCTGAAGAAGGAGGAGTAACCTCAAGATCTGGAAGGCCCAATGGGGGGGTTAAAATCACCTTTGTTTGATCTCTTGCTCTGGTTCCATGCTGAGCACAGCTGGACCAGACCTTACAATCTGTATTCTGGATTCTCTAGAGTGGAGCAGAATCCACCCCTTACAGATACTCAGGTGAGCAAAACTACATGCTAACTGTGACAGCCATAGTAAAACTATATAGTACACCAAGGAAAGAAGGAAATTTATCACAGTCTCAAATGTCAGGGAAAAGAACGAATCCAAGGAAGACAAACATTTGTGCTAGATATTAGGGAGATATTTTCCATTTTAAGAGCGTAAGAGTTCACTCTGAAGAGAAAGGTTTGAGTCATCATCACTGTAGAAATATTCAAGGACAAACAGTTCTGGTAAACATGAGTGGGAATGATGTAAGAAGCAAGGATGCAAAATGCAGATACATACTGTGATAGACCCAGACTAGCCATCTGCCACTCACTGGTGGAGAGGAGACATGCTGGGACTTGGGTGAACAGCTTTCTTTCCTGAGTTAAAAAAAATGAAGCCTAAAACCACCATAATCAGGCAGGCACCTTGGGTTCAATTAGAACTTGCTAGAAGCCACAAAGGGTATGTCTATACTAGCTTGTTAGTTCGAGATAGGTAGGCAAATGAGGGCAACTGGAGTTGCAAATGAAGCCCGGGATTTAAATATCCCGGGCTTCATTTGCATCTTCCCAGGTGCCGCCATTTTTAAATCCCCCTTAGTCCGAACTCCGTGCCCACAGCTACACGCGGCACAGAGTAGCTAGTTTGAATTAGGATCTCTAATTCAAACTACCAGTACACCTTGTTCTACGAGAAGGTGGGGGGGATAATTTGGGGAAGTGGCCCGGAGTAAAGCTGCCAGATTGCAAGTGCCAGTAAACCTGTCTGTTGCCGCTGCCTCAGGGTCCCTGAGCTGGGCGATGCATTAGTGGGTGGGCCCAGATTCCCTCTAACTGCCCCACAACATCTCAGTGTGCCTCAAGAAAGGAGATTAGGGGATTTTACCCCAAACGTATGAACTAGGCTGTGATGAGAATGGCTCAGCAGGCTGTGGCTCCTGCCTCTGGTAAAGAGAAAAATGCAGTGTGGAGGACTACAGCAAGCCTTTGAGGCTAACAGTAACCACCAGTAGTGCAAGACCCACAGGGACTAGCTGGAGCTTTGCCACAATAGCTATTGCCAAACTGTCTTTCTCTTGTGCTGTTTTCTCTACCTATGAAACTTTCCTTCCATCACCACTTAGCCCTAAAGAAAGATGAAGGAGAGTGTGTGGGATTTTGTGGAATTTTCCATTTTGATGTTGCACTGTACAGTTTCCATTTTCCATACACAGTCAGTGAGGTCTAATTTCACAAAGGTACATATGGAATGAGGATGCTTTCAAATACCTGAGTTTCTAGTGAAGAACAAGAGGCGACATTTCTCTAATTCTACAGAGACGTGTGGAAAGCCTCTCTTTGAGAATATTCGTTTCCACACAAATAAACCGGTGTTTCTGCCTCATGAAATGCTGGAATATGAATGTGCAGATGGATACCAAACACCAAATAAGACCACAACAGGTTACACCGCTTGTGGCAGAAAGGGATGGATGCCTCAGCCCCAGTAAGCTGTTTTAATTAAATGTCTGCTATGCGGAATGAATTTCTTCAACTGGTTTTAATAGCTGTTATAATTGTTAATTTAAATAGCTGTGATTTAGGTGCAGGTTACATTGTGGCAAATTACTGGAGGGGAAGTTTTGATGTTTGCTGGGACAGATGAGAACCAGACACTGCTTATCAGCCAGCAACCCTCAGAAAACAGTAGTCATCACAGTCTAAAATGACATTTTCAATAACATTTTCTGATTTATAATTTTCTTTGAAATCTTGGAACAAACTTCATTGGTGACATTATTGACATGCAAAGCATGACGGCTATGCATTGTATCCTTCCATCTCCACTGCATACACTGTTTTTACAGACTAGAGAACCAACGTAGGTTGAGAAATGGCAGCTGAGAAGTATAGGACTGCAGCAAGAGAAAATTCTGTTTGGACTATTGGAAGCAGTTAGTTTCCTTGTTCAGGAAACTTAATGATGTTGATCTATTACCTTTCTGGGGATATGTCTAGACTACAGGGTTTTGTCAACAAACGTGAACTTTTGTCAACAAAATTGTACCTGCGTCTACACTACCGCCGTGTTCTATTGACAGTAAGTCGACAGAATGCGGCAGTTTTGTCGATGGCGGTAAACCTCGTTTTATGAGGAATAATGCCGTTTTGACAGAGTTCTGTCGACAAAAGGTAAATGTGGATGCGGGGAAGAATTTATGTCGAAAATAAAGACCTCCAGGTAGAAGCCCTGGTGGACACTCCTGCCACAGCTTTCAACTCTATAAAAAGCTCTATTCCCCCGTAGGGCGTTGAGCTCTGGGAGGTGAGTCCCCCACTCTGGGCTCCTTTCTATTGTCCCTGGGTGTTGTTCCAGCCTTGGGGCCTGGCTTGGCAAGTTGGGGCCTTGTAGACGTCCTCTCGAGCTGGCACGATTGCTGTGGCTGCGGTGGTGGCTGCTGCAGAGTCTGCTGCTGCAGCAGCTGCAGCGGTAGCTGATCAGGAGCTCCTAACTGACCTCCTTCTCCTCTGGCAGCCTGCCCCAACTGCCCTGTGTGGCCCCCATTTATCCTAGAGCATGCTCAGAAAGCTACAGGGGCTGTGGTCTCCTTTACCCTCTGAATTGAGTTAAACCCTTCCTGTCTAGTGTGGGGGAGACTCACCACATCACAATGGGGCAAAGTTGGGGGGTTCATACACAGAAATTGGTAGGACTGAAGTATTTTACTGGGCTCTTCTTCTTGTCCTTGGAAAATTCCTTAATCCAAACACAATCATAATATCTGTGTATGTATAGAAGCTCCACCATGCGAAGAAGAGCCGCCTGTCATTGACTTTGGAGGGATTGTTAGCAGTGACAAATGGGAGTACAGGCAGGATGGCAAAGTGCAGTACAAGTGCAATCCTGGATACACCCTGACAGGGCCTGAGTGGATCACATGCAATGGCAAAGCCTGGACACCTGCACCACAGTGTTTGGGTAAGAGGAACTGCTGCTTTGCTCTTTCCTACAGGTTTGCTCTTTAGTAGAGAGGACCCAAATCCAACCTAGGAATTCAGATGCTCCTCGGCTCGAGGATAGTGGAGAAGTAGTTTCAGAATTCAGCGCAGATTCACGTGTCCGATGGGCTAGACTTGATCCTTGGATCCAAATATGACTCAAGCCATATCTAGTCCCTAGCAATCACTGTTACTGAGATCTTTGTAGCTCACCAGACCCATTTCAAATATGAAATTGGAATTGGGAGGGTCTCTTTTATGACAAGACCATAGAGCAAGAGTATCTGCATTTTTTTACTTTACAGAAGAGACATACCTGCAAAGATTCAGCCCACTCTTGCTGACTTTTTATATATACATTACTGTGCCTGGAAGTAATTAAAATGACTAAATTTTATTAGAAAATCCATGATTCTATATTACAGGTTGAACCTTTCCCTGGTGTGGCAACATGCATGATCTGGCATGATTTTAATTAGCCAGATATCCACTTATCATGAGTGTAGCCAAGTTTCCCACGGTCCCATAAACTTTGTTTACAGCCACCAGTCCTGGCTCTCAGGGTTCTGTTCTGTTATTTAGTTCTAATTTACCCCTACATGTCTTCTAAAAGCCCAGAAAGCAGTGGAAGGGTTGATAATGCTGCTAGACAATATAGACCTCCGATAGTTTGTCAAATTTTCTGGTTTGGCACCGGTCAGGTCTCAAGGGTGCTGGACTACAGAGATTCAACTTGTAATTGTTCTTCGATATGGGTTTTGAGTGTCTTTTTAAATGTAGTTTTCTAAAGAAATTAGCTAATACTCTTCTAGTTTAATTCTGTGATATTCATGGAGCTGAATACATTGTATATATGTGATATTTTTACTGACGTTGTGTAACAAAGAGTCTTCTTAAAAGTCAAGTGTCCTAGAAGTACTTTGTATTGTGCAGGAACCTCTCGTCTTTTCAGGGGATACTTTTGGATTATATTGCTTGTTAGGACCTCAGATAATTGAAGTCCTGCCTATCTGAGTTAGATAAAATCATATACAAATTAGGTGAATGTGTATATATATGTGTTACTGCATAACTCTGCCTATAAAATATATTGCTTAGTGACCCTTGCAAGCTTTGGCAGCACATGCATTTGACTGCCTAAAGGCAGTACACAGCATAATATAGCTTTATCTCCTGACTATAAAAGACAGTGTTCTGTGCTTCTTCTCCTAAAACTGTTGCGTCTCTTGACACTATTAACAACCTAAAATAGAACAGAGAGATGCATTCCCTATTAGGATTCCCAGCTGCCTGTTTTTTTATCAGAAAATCCAGTCAAAAAGCAGACCTGGAGTGTCTGGTTGTTACTGGAAGATTTGTTTTTTTAATTAAAAACCTTTATTCTTTAATTTGTCTATTCTGGTAATTAAGTTTGTGGCCTACTCTAAAGGTATTTTCAGGAAAAGCTGCAGTTAGGGACACAGATACAGCCCGCTAGTTAAGAGTAGACAATCAAGCAGTAAATCAAAGACAAAAGCAATATTTATCTAGAAGTGAATGATTACAGCAAATGAGTAGACAGATAAAATAGAGTTAATATTAAAAAGGAAATGAAGTGGCATGTCAAATAAAACCACAACACTACAATTTAACTTTATGGTATATTCAGTTACTTAACATGCTATGCCTTCTAACAATTATATCAAATACACGCTTAACACTAAATACTTAACACGGCCTCCAACAAGTGCTGATCAGGCCATTATTAGTTGGGAGGGAGGAGGCTCTCATTTAGGCCAGATCTATACCCAGGGGCAGTATCAATCCACGGTACGCTCTCTCAACATGACTAACATAGCTGGAGCACCTTGAATTGAGTTATTGTGGCATCTCTACTGTGGGGGATCAACAGGAGAAACTCTCCCTTTGATTCCCCTTACACTTCTCCATCTGGTGGAGTACCAGAGTTGACAAGAGCACGATCAACAGTCTGTTCAGTATGTCTTTACTAGACCTCACATGATTCCTCTCTTGTCACCCATTTCCAGCCTCTGAGAAACAAAGGCTAGGGATGCCATCTACTTATCCTGGCTAATAGCCATTGATGGACTTAACCCCCATGAATTTATCTAGTTCTGTTTTTAATCCTGTTGAAGTCCTGGTTTTCATAATATTCTCTGGCAGGGAATTCTACAGGTTGACTACACTGCATGAAGAAAAACTTCCTTTTGTTTGTTTTAAATCTGCTACCTATTGATTTCATGTGGTGACCCCTAGTTCTTATGTTATGGGAACAAGTAAATAACTTTTCCTTATTTACCTTTTTCCATACCAGTCCCGATTTAATAGAACTCTATTATATCCTCCCTTAGTCTCCTCTTTTCTAAGATGAAAAGTCCAAGTATTTTAATCTCTCTTTATATTGGACATATTCCAAACCTTTAATCATTTTTGTTGCCCTTTTCTGAATCTTTTCCAATGTCACTCTATCTTTTTTAAATGAGATGACCAAATATGAATGCAGTATTCAAGATGTGGACATACCATGGTTATATATAGAGCAGTGTTTCTTAAACTTTTTAAGACCGAGGAACACCAAACAATACTTTTTTTTTTATTAGGAACATGAAGGATTTTTGTTGTTGAGCAAAACAAAACAAAAATGTAGATGGGCCAAATACCAGAAAAGCCTCTTCTGGAAAAAAATGTGCTATTTGCATACCTCTTTCTGAAAAAAAAAAAAGCAGTGTAGCCCTATCCATAGTGTTTTATACATTGCAGAGAGAGTACCCAGCAGAAGGGTTATGTTTTGCAGTCACTTTGCACAGGGCAGGTAAATGGTTGCACAAGGTGCAGGACACTGAAGAATCAGGCCCTAACGTTTTCATATGTTTTTTCTCTAGCACCGTGTATCATCACAAAACAGCAGCTGGATGCCAAAAATCTGCTTCTGTCCAATGGCCAAAGATATGCCCAGCTGATTCAGAGTGAGCACACAGTGGAATTTATGTGCAGTAAAGGATACACCCTCATAACCCCTTCAGTCAGGGTGTGTGTTAATGGGCACCTGGATTTGCCTTCATGCATCTCTGGTAAATCTGCACTGTATTGTGTTAATTCAGTTTTCTTAGTTGTATTTTCTGTCTTGTGTATAGTCATTTGTGTCCTTGTATTGAGGAGAGTATTCTGCACTGAGAGACTTGCCCCTTCCATTAGAGGTAATCCCTCATGAGGCATTGCATCACCCTTTATAGGCACAATGTAGTGGGCATATTGTGCAGAACAGAGCAGTCACGTGTAGTGTGGACAGCAGTTCCATATGATGGAATTCCTTTGTATGAACCTGGTGGGCAATGTCATAGAATTGCTTTAAAGTTAGAGTTGCAAAGTGTAGCACTCAAAGGACTGGAAATGTTTAGTTATTTTTACTCCTATAACTTCTTGCTTCATTTGAGGTGAATTCATTGCTGTTCAGAAGGCTTGCACAAAGTTGGGGATAAGTGGTGCACAATGCTTGTGCTGCTCCTCTGTGCATGGATACATTTCTCTCTCACTGAACAACTTAGATAGTGGCTAAGAAAAGTTTATATAGTACATGGGAAAACATAAACATTAAACAGTTGCCTCAATCATTGTTCCACTCTCTCTGAGTGAAAGCAGGGCTGTGCTAGAAAAGTATACTATGATTATTCAGTTAAATGCTGGCCATAATGTATACCCACTTACCCAATTATTTTTAAATGAGATAGTTTTGGCCTTCACAATATCCTCTGGCAAAGAGTTCCATGAGCTGGTTATGAAGAAATACATCATTTTGTTTGTGTTAAATCTGCTGCTTATTAATTTCATTGGGTTATTAATTCCCTTGTTCTTTGTGTTCTGTGAAGAAGTAAATAACATTTTCTTTGTCAATTTTCTATATAATTAATGATTTCTGTCATATCCCCCTTTAATCATTTATTTTCCAAGATGAAAAGCCCCAGTGGATTTAATCTCTCTTTTTATGGAAACTGTTCCATACCCATAATCATTTTTGTTGCTCTTTTCTGTACTTTTCCAAATCCAATATACCTTGACTGTCCAGATCTGCATACACTTTTCAAGATGTGGGTGCACCATAGATTTATATAGAGGCCATATGACATTCACTGTCTTATCATACATCCCTTTCCTAACAATGCCCAATATTCTCTTAGGTTTTTTGACTGCTGATGAATAGATGTTTTCAGAGAACTATCCTCAATAAATGCAAGATCTCTTCCTTGGTAACAGATAATTAGAACCCCATCATCATCATCATCATATATAGTAGCCCAGTGTCTGTGAGTCTGTAATGCTGACGTACATGGCCACGCCCCCTGGCCGTGTATGTCAGTGGCCCACCCTCCTTCCCCTCCCTCCGTGGTGGCTTGGCTGAGTGCTGTGCTGCTCAGCTGGGCCCCAGGCGGCAAACAGCCATTTGGGGAGCGCGGACCCCAAACAGCTGCTTGCTGCTGCTTGCACCCCCGCTGGGGCCCAGCCGAGTGGCGCAGCACTTGGCTGAGCTACCACAGAGGGAGGGGAAGGGGGGCGGGGCGCTGACGCACATGGCCAGGGGGTGTGGCAGTGTACATCAGCGTTACAGACTCTCAGGCACTGGGCTACTATATATATGATGGCAAACCCTTTGATATCTGAATCACCCTGCCTGAGTTGAAAAACAAACTCCCTAGCCCAGGGAGGAACCTCAGAGGAGCATGGAACAATTTATCATATTCTACACACAAGCTGTGCTGCTGGGGCTACGGTGTGCTCTGAGAGCAGGCCTTGGGTCTAAAACTTAGGGGAGGGGGATAGGAGACTCTCACTGACCCCTCCCCTCCCTTATCTGTAATATCTGAGGATAAGGCTCCTAATGTTATGGTCACTGTGCATGGCTTAGAGCCACATGCACACGTCCATTATAACATTTGAAGGGTCTAAACGTGGTAGGCTCAGCATTGGACAAGGAGCCATTTTCCCCATAGAGTAACATGACCAGAAAAAATTACATAGGCATTTGTGCTGAACATTATCAACATTGCCATTTTTTTCCTTTTAGAAACAGGGAAAAATTGTAGTCGTCCACCAACTCTTGAGAATGGAGACATAACTACTTTCTTGGAAAAAGAATACACATCTGGCTCCTTTGTGGAATTCAAATGTCAAAAATTTTATGCAATGGAAGGACAGAATAGATCTTTTTGTGACAATGGAAATTGGACAAAGACACCAGTTTGTTTAGGTAAAAATACAAAACAAAACACCTCTTTTAGGCTTTGAGGGTTTTTTAGAGTTTCACAGAACAAAGCTAATGGCTTGTGTAAACACATTACTTCAGTGTGCTAAACTGGGAGATTACAAAGACAACTGCTTGTCACCCTGTAGGATTCTGGGAGGGGCTGCTCACCTTCAGGGTCTGTGGGTGGCCACTCCACCCCATTATACACTGCTCTGTTCTTGTGAGGGATCAGCTGTGGCTGCCAGCCCTAGGGTAGTCTCCAGCCCAGCAAGCAGTCTGTAACAATAGTCTTTAAACACAGGTCCTGGTGCAGGGCAGGGCAATAATAACCCACAAACTGTCAACAGGTCCATCCCTTGTTCCAGACCGGGTGACAGGTTACCAAATAAATAGTTCCAAGGCCCGTCGCTGGTTCAGGGCAGGGTAGCAGGAAAAGAGTTTTGAGCCCGGGACCTGTATTAGGTCAGGGCAGCAGGCAAACAAACAAATAGTTCAAGGCCCATTCACAAGAACCCCAGCTTGGTCCCCTTCCTTAGGCAGAGGTCTGGCAGATGCAGGCTCCTGATCGGGAACAGCTGAGGGAGGAGACTGCCATCCAAGAGTGAGGTGGCATGGGGGACGAAGGCCCACCCAATACACTCTGTTCCAGCCCTGGGCCCAAGCAGCAGCAGGGTGGTCTGCTGCTGAGTCAGTGGGGATCCGTTCCACAACATCCTTTCTCCCCCTCGGGCTGTACCCGGGTCCAGTGCAAGTCCTTGGGGCACCATCATTCTGGAACCTCAAGCCAGGTAAGCTGACTATCCAGGCAGTCGTCCAGTAGTGGTCCTGGTGGCCCAGGCCAGTCCTTGACATTCCCAAGGTCTAGCTCCTTGCTTGGGTGCGTGGGGGAGGCTTCTGGCTTCTCTGATCACTGGGGCTTGACTGGCCTTTCTGGGGGGCCTTTTATATCCCTGACCCCGCCTCCTGGCTTCAGTCACGTGGGTTGCTAGGGCCATGTGCTACCCACCAATGCTCAGAGAGGGGCCCCTCACCCTTGGGGCCATTCCACCCCACTATATTGCTCCTTTATTCTTATTTTAGAGCCATGTGCTATCTCAATGGAAGAAATGGGAAACCATATGGTAGAGGTGAATGAGAGCACCAACGAGAACATACTGCAATGGGTGTATCTAAACCGTGGTGATTTTCTTGAGCTTCGCTGCCAATCAGGATATTCACTTGCAACTAATTCATCTGAATCTACTTTTATGGTGCAGTGCAATGAAAATCCGATTGTCTATCCAGAATGCAGAGGTAGGTAGAGTTAGATTCTAATGGGTATCTGAGATATCCCACTTTCTGTACAGGGGGGTACTCTATTGTGAGAGGAATAAGTGAATGTAAAGGAGCTGCTTCTTTGCTCTGGTTACTACAATGCTAGTACAATGCTTTCAGAGAAAATTAGCATTACACCAGGCATGTCCAAAGTCCGGCCCGCGGGCCAATTGCGGCCCGTGTTCCGGTTTAATACAGCCCCCCAGGTAATTTGGCAATATCTATCTTTTATGGCCCCCAACGAATCCATATGTATTGAGATGAATACATTGTAAAATCTCAGTTAATGTCAGTTGGTCTAAATCAGTTATAAATATATTTGGACCCAACATGTATACTTGGTGTTATGTTCCTGTTCATATTTTTTGAACTTAAAAGTTGACAGACAACCTTTATTACCAATAATATGTAATGTACTTTACAATGTTCCTGACATATATTTCAGCTTTCTGGATTTTTTTTTTCATCTGGCCTTCAGATATGAAAGGCAGAGTGATTTAACACCTGTTTAGATTTGTCATCCATGTGACGAAATGAAAAGTATGCCGTTTGCAATAAACTTTGCATAAAATAGTTAATTTGCATTTAATTTTAATGGTTCAAAGAATGTCAGGCAAAATGGTCGGCCCTCACGCATGTTCACTTCATCAAATCTGGCCCTCTTTGAAAAAAGTTTGGACACCCCTGCATTACACTAATTAAACTTTAGGTTCCAAGAGACACTATGAGGCATAAGCTTTCATGGGCAAAGAACCACTTCGTCAGATGCATCTGATGAAGTGGTTCTTTGCCCATGAAAGCTTATGCTCCAACACTTCTTTTAGTCTATAAGGTGCCACAGGACTCCTCACTACTTTTGCAGATTCAGACTAACACAGCTACCCCTCTGATACTTGACACTATGAGGCAGATTCTCTCTGCTCTATTATAACCCCCTGAGATAATTTAATACCCACATGACATTTATTTGTCAGACAACAATTTTTAAAATGTAAATGAGTTGCTATCTGTAACTAGGCATATCTAATGCTATTTCAGATGTTACTGAATATTTACAGAATGCATTCACAGAATATGTAATGGCAGTACTCAGAGGTCATCTCAGAAACACACAGTTCAGAGCAGCTCAGCCCTCTCTTGAGAGCACAAATTGGATCCATAAAGGAAAAACTGAGTTTGTATTTGGTGCTTGGTTTGTCACTATTGGGTATGCTAGTAGGTATGCCATACAGTCAACTGCAGTGTGTAACAATTTGTCACTACAGAATAACACAAAGTCCTTTAAATTTCTATTGTATCATTCCTGACAGAGCAAATATATTAGAAATGGTTGAAAAATGGAGAAGCGTTTTTTATATTTGATGGTTTTTCCATTTTGGAGTGTATTTTCATTTTTTCCCCACAAAATATATAAAACATTTCCCCCTTTTTATTACTAAATACAATAGAATAAATGATATCAAAGACATTTTCCATCTCCTTTTCCCTTTTTCATCTTTGGCTCTTCTATAATGTAAATATTCCAAACTTAGAAAAATTTTCAAAATTTAGAAAGTGGAAAAAAAGGAAAAATTGAGAGGAAAAGATAGACATTCTTTTTTTGTCTCTTTCATTAAGATGAAAACAAAAACAAAAACAAAAAACCAGGAAAAAGTATTGTGTTGGCAGATATGAAAAAATAACATTCAGTATTTTGCGTATATTGTTTATCCTTTCCACTCTCAAAATTTTAAATATCCAATTTTTATGAAATGTAGAAATATTCAAAACAAAAGTCCTATATCAAACAACCAAATGGTTTTTTAGAAGTATTTGGTTCAGATAAAAAAGTATTTGATTTAGACAAAAAAGTACTTTCATAAGCAACAATTTTGAATGATTTTTTTCACCAGCTTTGGTATATATATTGCTTAATTAAAAATCAGCTCATCCACATTCTATCTGGCAACTTCTTAAATAGACATTACAGGAAACAGAATAGGTTCCCTCCTATACAATTCTGTATGTTTTATTCTAAATAACTTACAATAATTGTTGATGCATTGTACAGCCTACTGGCCTATTTTCATTTGTAAAATGTTTGTCTCATTCTCGTTAGAAATTGTATGTAACCTCCCCGGAGTGGTTAATGGTAGATTCAGACCTGAAAGGAATATATATAAGGATGGTGATGTCATTATAATCATTTGTAATCGTGGATTTCACAATCATAATGGACAAAATACAGCTGAATGCACAGAGAATGGCTGGTTTCCTCCTCCAAGATGTGAGTGTATTTGTCCTATCTTGCTTAACAAATGTCAAAATGCCAACTCAGTGTACTAAATATATCAGACTGGAAATGTCCTTGCTAACCATTACTTTCAGTTTTGCATTGGTAAGGTTAGTTAATCTCTTAGGGTAGTTATCATCAAAGATTTTCTCTTTTTAGCTTTTCTCCTTAAAAAATTAGAAACACTTTCCATACTTTTCTTTCCTTTGGGACTCTTCCCACAACTGGGCATGTCTAGTTTACTGGGCTTCAAGAAGTGCCTCTTTTGCAAAGAGGTGATCCCTGTAGCTTGATAAGCATTCCCAGTGCATTTGCTGCCTGCACAAAGGCCACATTCCACAAAAGCTTGATCCCTGCCAGAAGCTCAGACCCTGGTCTTATAAGGACTGAAAGCTCAGAGAGGAGATGATCTTTGTAGAGGCAGTTTTCTGACTCTCTCTAGACCAGCCCCAAGAGTCACATGGCATATGTGAGTCACCTGGCATATCTGGCTCTCAACATCTAAAGGCCGTGGGTCAAAGACACAAGCCCTCTCACCCAAGAGATCAGGAAGTCACCACAGTGAGCGCACAGATAGCCATAACTGATCTCCCTCCCCTTCTTCAAGAATGTCCCTATCTCCGATATCTGTAGGGTAATGTCATAGGTGGCAATTCAAATGTTCTTCACAGAACATCATGTGGTCACTGAAAACTGGAAAGGGGAGGGGGGAGAAAGCTGTTAGCACCTTCAATGGTAGAGTCCCCACCAGTTTAAATCCCGATTGAGTCCATTAGCATGTGAATTGAATTTGTGTATATAATGTAATTCCAGGCCCAACCATAATCTGATAGATCTGCAGGTGGCGGTCTATTCGCAGGCCTACTCCTCAAGCCAAATACACAGAGAAAGTTTGGAATTACAATACATACACAAATTCAATTCACATGCTAATGGACTCAATCGGGATTTAAACTGGTGGGGACTCTACCATTGAAGGTGCTAACAGCTTTCTGAGCTGTATCCTTCCTGTTTTAGCAAACTATCTATTGCCTTTGATCGTTATCTGCTTAGGTTTAGTACCCATTATCCAGATACTTAAAGAAAAAACAGGAAGGGGGGTGGGAGACAGAGCATCATTCTTTTCCCTCCACTTTCCCTTCTCCTGTTTATTTCGAGTTTTCATATACCCTACTCATAACTCCAGTCATCTGAAGAAGTGGGCTGTGCCCATGAAAGCTCATGATACCTTCTACATGTTTTGTTTTGTTTTTTTTTCTGTAAGGGTACGTCTAAACTACATGGCTCCGTCGACGGAGCCATGTAGATTTGTTGTTTTGGCAAAGTCAAATGAAGCCGCGATTTAAATGATTGCGGCTTCATTTAAATTTACATGGCTGCCGCGCTGAGCTGACAAACAGCTGATCAGCTGTTTGTCCGCTCAGCGCGCTAGTCTGAATGCTCCCCTGCCGACATCAAAGCCCTTTGTCAGCAGCCCTGGTAAACTTCATCCCACGAGGAATAACGGGGCTGCCGACAAAGGGCTTTGATGTCGGCAGGGGAGCGTCCAGACTAGCGCGCTGAGCGGACAAACAGCTGATCAGCTGTTTGTCGGCTCAGCGCGGCAGCCATGTAAATTTAAATGAAGCTGCGATCATTTAAATCGCGGCTTCATTTGACTTTGCCTACGTGTCTAATCTACATGCCTCTGACGACAGAGGCATGTAGTCTAGACACAGCCTGAGGCTATGTCTAGACTGCAGGCTTCTTTCGAAAGAGGCTCTTTCAAAAGATCGCGTCTAGACTTCAGGCGGATCTTTCGAAAGAGAAATCCGCTTTTTCGAAAGAGAGCACCCAGCGAGTCTGGATGCTCTCTTTCGAAGACGGCCTCTTTACATTGAAGAACGCCTTCTTTCGAAAGAGGAACTTTCGAAAGAACGCGGCTTGAGTCTGGACACAGGGGAAGTTTTTTCGGGAAAAGGCTACTTTTCCCAAAAAAACCCCTGAGTCTGGACACGGCCTGACAGACCAACTCGGCTACCCCCTGAAGCTTCTATTCTCCTTGTCTTCCATCTGGCACCTCCTCCCCTTTCTGCCCAACTGCAGCTCTCCTTCTCACTGTCCACCCATCCATCTGACTCTTCACCCCCTCCTACCTGCCCAACTGCTGCTCACCTCCCCATTCACTTCCTCACCCTGCTTGCTCGCCTGCCTCAGCTCCCCACCTGCCTCCTCACCTGAATATTGGGACTGGTGGCTGGCAGCCTGGCCGGACCAGCGGCAGTGGGTCCAGCAGTGCGGCTGGGAGCCCAGCAGTCACTCCCTGCCCAGGCTGCACATGGTAACTGGTGCCAGAGAGGGGAAGTCCAGGAGGTAAATTGGTGAGTCAGTGGTGGCTTCTGCATTGAGCTTTCTGACATTCAGGCAGATTGCTGCTACAAGGGATTTGTTCTCCCCTCATCTGGCAAACTTCTTCATTTGGAACCCATCAGGTTCCAAGGGTGCCAAACCAGTGAAATCTGAAGTGTATTCCCTTCTGTAACCCATGGCCATCCCTCTGGGCTCCATGCAGGTTGCTACGTTAACTATGTCTCTGTGTGTAAAGTTAGCAAATTCTGATTTATAGGATCTGTATTACATGAACAGAAATATGATAACCTGGATCATCAGTCTGTTGTGTCTATTGCTGGATTAAATTATATACTTTGCATGATTTTTTAAAAAATTTTCTGTTATTCTCTTTATCTGATAGGTACTCAAGATAAATGAAAATAAGAAGCCTCAAACAGATATTTTAAAGTAGCATCTGGAGACCATTAAGACTATTTCTAATATATACACATTATCTCCTATTCTTTGTCATAATGTGTGCTTGGATTAATATTTAAAAGTTCACATTCTTGTTTATCAAGATATACACTACAAAAACAAATTTGAAGCAACATCAAAGAGAAAAAAAATTGTTGTAATTTTAAGGGCCTAAATCTTTACCTAAAGCTCAAACCCAACCAGTGCCTCTTCTTTAGTTTAAAGTGAAACCATATTCCTCTGTGCTGTCTGGTTTTCTCTCTTGACTGACAGAAACAGCAACATTTCCCACTTGGTCAAAACCAGAAACCATCAGACATTTGATCTTGTGACATTTGCAGATCAGGAAGTTTAGTTCAGGAAAATATTTGGCGTTTCAGCTGTGTCATCCATTGCTATTGACCACTGACTGCTGTGTAAAGAAAATGCATCATTCTCTGTGTTAAATAAAGTGAAAAGCAATCTTAACATCTTACAAAAGAGTTGCACAAAAATGAACCAAAATCTGCAGAGAATTTCAGCAACTGTGAACTGAAAGTGCTTTGTGAAGTTCTCTATTCTTTGCTCCCCTTTTGAAAGTCAATTAGATAATAAATCAATGCTTTTGGCGCTGTTTATAGAGCTAGAAGTCCAAGTTAGAATACTCTTCCTCTGACTTCCCTTACTTCTCATAAAATAAGGGTTACAGAAGTTGGAATACGAAGTCCTCTGGCATGACATTATATTGAAATAACTTCTTCTGATATGGATAAGGACAGTTTTATTTTGGAATAACATGAGTTATTCCAAAATAACGCTGCTCTGTACACATAATCCAAGAAATTAAATCAGTGCTGTCACTGAGGTGAATTTCCTAGAACCACCAGGTGGGAACAGACAATGAGCGAGCACTGATAGGATTCTTTGGTCAAAGTGCAGGCAAATCAAGGATATGTCCCCAAAAGGCCACAGAACATGGAAAAATGCATTCTGAAAAATGAGAATAGATGTATGCTTTATTCCAGTCATTAAAATTCCCATGTACATATACTTCCCATACTCTCTCAGAGATAATCCTCCTGCCAGGAATCACCCTGTTCCCATTGTTGCAGATGCTCTCATCCTTCTACATCTTTATATTCTCAGTGCATACATGTGAAAGTATTCACTAGAGAAACTTCTGTATCTTCTAAATTATGTGTTATTGAAATCTCACCCTTGATATTGTATTCGTTTAATTTTTTCACCTATTTGTTTTCTGTTGATGAAATAAATATGTATTTTGAACCAATAGCTTTAGATTCTTTGCAAAAATTCTTCACATAAATAGTCATCAAACTGTTTTGCTAAAGACCAGTGACACTAGGGCAGACCTTGGCTGAGATTTCTGATGGATTCCTGTGTACAATGAGGACAGGAGTAAAATTCATAGATGGTAGTTGGTTGGCCCTAATTGTTTCCTCTATTTTTTCCATATATGTGTGGAACACATTTTAATGTGTACCAAAGCATAGGTGGATGTACACCACTAGTGAAAATATGCTTCTTATAGCATAGTCCGCATCTACACTACAACACTGCTGTGTAGACATAGCCCCACTGTAAGGATTCCACCACAGCTCAACTTAACGTAAACCCACTCCAGCTATGCATTTTGTGTAGCTGGATTTGTATACCTTAAACCGACCTGCTTGGTCTACTTTAGATCATAGATTCATAGAGCTGGAAGAATCTCAGGAGGTCATCTAGTCCAGCCCAACTAAATCAACCCAGCCAGGGCTTTGTCAAGCCGAGACCTAAAAATCTCTAGGGATGGAGATTCCACCACCTCAGTCAAATGGTACAACCCCTAGGTGCATCTAGACTGGCAAGATTTTGCGCAGAAGCAGCCGCTTTTGCGCAAAAACTTGCCAGCTGTCTACCCTGTCCGCTTGATTTTGCACAAGAGCACTGACGATCTACTGTCTGAAATCAGTGCTTCTTGTGCAAATGCTTTGACACTCCCATTCAGGAAAAAGCCCTCTTGTGGAGATATTTTTGGGCAAACGGGCCAGTGTAGACAGGCAGCGAAGACGTTTTGCACAAAAGCAGGCTAAACAGAAAAAAGCCCTAGCGGACGCTTGGAGGCTCCATAGCCACAATCAGCTCCCAGACTTCCTGGTAACCCGAGTCCCCTTAACGCAGGCTGCTGAGGTCACAAGACAGGAGCCCTTCTCCCGACCTCTGGCCAGAGTCTGCCACATGGCCCCTGCCATCCAGCAGACACCCCCCCCAAGCACAATGGCAGCTCCAGGTGGGGATCAGCCACCTGCACCCCCAGCACAGGAGGCCCCCAGGGCCAGAAAAAGAAGGGCCCCATCCTGGTCCTCGGGGGAGCTGGAAGCCCTCCTGGACCTCTGGCAGGAGGAGGAGGCCCTGCACGAGACCCGTTCCCGGCGCCAGAATGCGGAGATCTTTGCCTGCATGGCCCAGGCGCTAGCCAGCAGGGCCATCCAGCCCGGACCCTGGAGCAAGTCCGGGCTAAAGTAAAGGAGCTCTGCCAGGGCTATGTCCAGGCCAGTGAGGGCCAGGGGGCAGGAGCCGACACCTGCCCCCATTACCAAAGGCTCCATGCCATTCTGGGCCAGCCAGCAGGCTCCGGACGTCCCCGTGGACAGCAGCATGCACCCCCCTGTCACCAGGACCACCGAGGCGGGGGAAGGAGACATTGGCAGTGTGTCAGAGGACAAGGCCAGCACTGCCACCCTGCAGGCCCCCTCCTGCAGCCCAGATGTCTCCCGTGCATCCTCGGAGGCCGGGGAAGGATCCACCAGTGAGTGTTGCACTTTGCACTCACAAGGGCGGGGTGAGGGTGGGGGATCCAGGCACCCTTGAGGGAGGAGGGGGAGAGCATGTCACTCAGGCCACGTGAGCTGCACGCTGTGTAGCATTAGGCAGGAAGCAGCACATGCCACTACGTGCAGCCTGGTGACTGAGCGGGATGTGGCTGCGGCAGGCAGCTGCAGGACGCACCTGGGACCATGCTGCTCTCACACATCCGGCGGGACCAGGGGGGAAGGGTGGATTCGGGCTGGAACAAGCCAGGGCCCCAGGGACTCAGGCCAGAGCCTGCACCTCGGCAATGGTGCAGCACACAGAACGGCACACTGTCCCATGCCTGGCTGTGAGGCACAGCCAGCTGCTCCTGGGAAAACCGCAGCATCACAGCCCTGTGAGCGTGGCCCCCACTGAGCCCTTCGCCTGCTCCCGGTGCCTTGGCTGGCTCCCTGAGGGAAGTCCCCACTGTGGCCACATATGTCCCTGGGCTACGTGTGTGAGGGCTAATGGGAGGGAGGGGGGAAGCACTCGGGCCAGCCCTAGGACCACCTGAGTTTTGCTGCAAGGATGGTACACTCCCTGGTCACCCCTGGTTCCGTCCAGGAGACATCCCACGCAATCGGGATCTGAGAGCCCAGACCACGTCTGCCAGATGTGCTCCCAGGCACTGTGTGGGGATTCATCTTGCTCCCTGTCAAACACCATTGATTAGTCCAAAGCTTGACAGCCTCCAGCGGCAGGGAGTTCCACAGGTGAACACAACACAAGCGCCCTCCCGCCCTCCATGGGGCCAGGACACAGACCGGTGGTTACAATAGGGATGAGAACCCTACTCCAGGGATGGTCCTGTATGCAAACATGCAACACGGTAGGGAGGGGGGTAACCGAGTGGGCCAAGCTACACTACTGTGGTGTCACCTGGGCTCAGGGGTGGAGGGCATGAGGTGTGGGGACAGTGGCTGGGCTGCCTGACTGACCCATCCTTTCTTCTCTTCCCTGCAGTGGGACCAAGTACAAGCTGGGGACCCTCTAGCCCTGCAGCAGCAGCGGCAGCAGCAGCACCCCCAGCCACCCAACCACCGAGGCAGCGGCTCCGCCACCGGGACCAGCTCCTTCGGCGCCACATGCAGGCCGTCGAGTGAGTCAAGGCAGCCATCACTTGGTGCATGGAGGCGGACCTGCAGTGGCACCAGGAGACCTGGGGCACCTTCCAGGTCCAGTGCATCCACATGGCGGATTCGATCGCCACCCTCACTGTCCACATTGGCCGTTCCATCCATTATGGCATGGCCTTGCGCCACGCCCCTGCCATCCCTCCCCTAGCACTGCCCCGCCCCCTCTTGCAATGGCCCCTCCTGCTTCTGCCACTCCTGCAATAGCCCCTCCTGTTCCTGCAATGGCTTCTTCTGCCACTCCTGCTCCTGCCCCTCCTGCCCACCTCCCCGTGCAGCCTGCCCCGATGTGGCCTGCCCCCCATGTGCAGGTCCGCCCCCGCAGGAGTAGCTCCTCCCCTTCCCACTTCAAGATCTCCTCCCTCTCTCCTTCTTGTAAATAAAAAAATGCAAGTTTTTTCTGTTCAAAACAAAACTGTGTTTGGTGTTTATTGGGAGAGGAGGGGGAAGGGTAGTGGATGGGAAGGAGTTGTAAAGGGAGACCGAGGCAACTCTACTATGGGGCCTGAGCGAACATGTCTGTTAGGGCCTCCCGGGTGCGCACCCCATCCTGGTGCGCCTGGCGGATGGCAGCTGTGTGGGGCTGTTCATAGGCCTGGGCCTCGGCTGCCATCCATGCGGGGAGGAAGCCTCCCCACTCCGCTCCACAAGACTGTGGAGCACGCAGCCACTACCTCCGTGGCGTTCCGCTCACCCATCTCGAGACGGGTGAACAAAGAACGGAAGCGGGCTTTCAAGAGGCCAAAGGCGCACTCCACGTGATTGCGGGCCCGGTTGAGGCGGTCGTTGAACCGGGCCCGGTTCTTGTCCTGATGCCCTGTATTGGGCTGCATTAACCAGGCCAGCAGGGGGTAGGCCGCATCCCCAACGATACATACGGGCATAGGCACATTCCCGACAGTACACTCCCGCCGGGGAAGTAGGTGCCTGCCTCCAGCCTGTGAAACAGGCTAGAGTTGTGTAGTATGCGGGAGTCGAGTGCCCTGCCGGATTAGCCCACATCAACTTCTAGGAAGTGGCCATGGTGGTCCATGAGGGCCTGGAATACGATCGAGCAGGACCCCTTCCTGTTCATAAAATGGGCCGCTCGATGCTCCAGGGCCCAGACGGGGATGTGGGTTGCATCCAGGGCTCCCCCGCAGTTGGGGAACCCAAGGACAGCGAAGCCGGCCATGGTAGTGTCCACGTTGCGCAGGCGGATGACTCTTGGGAGCAGGATGTCGTGGAGGGCGTGGACGACCTGCAGAAGAGTGCAGAGAAACACAGGGGAACACATCACATAAGGCAGGGTGAGTGTGCGCTCCTTTGGGCCCCCGCATGCCCTCTGTGCTTACACACACACACACACACACACACACACACACACACACACACACCAGGGCCCCTTCTCTCCCCACCAGCAGTCCTGTGCAAGGGAGGGACGGCCCAAACCCCTGGGTGACCCAGCCTGGAGTCTTGGCTACCTCTGGGCATGGAGTGCAACACCCTCCCTCCACCTCACTCCCCCTGGGACTTACCTCCATGATGATGACACCAACGATGGATCTGCCCACCCCGAACTGGTGTGCCACTGATTGGTAGCTGTCCAGGGTGGCCAGCTTCCATAGTGCGATAACGACCCTCTTGTCGACGGGGATGGATGCCCGCAGCCGAGTGGTGGCTCTCTGGAGCGCAGGGGTGAGCCAGGCACACAGCTCTAGGAACATCCGCTTTCGCATGCAAAAGTTCCGGAGCCATTGCTGGTTGCGCCAGGACCAGCCGGTCCCACCAGTCTGTACTGGTGTCCAGTTACACAGTGGCCTCTCCACGCTGGGGTGAGGATGCCACAGGGACGCCATGGCCTCCCTGGTGAGGGAGTCCAAAGCAATCTGCACCTGCAGGTCTTGGAACAGGAGGGCAGCAGCCTGGAGCACCAGCTGGCACTCCAAAATGGCCAGCAGGGGCCAGAGCAAGCATATGGCCACCCCTGGCTCCATGGCAGAAAAAACAAGGGAGATGAAAAAAAAAACCAAGCAAAGGCACTAAGTGACAAAAGGCAGTGGTGTCCAAAAAGGCAGAGGGCAACCACCAAAACTGTTACAGCTGTCAGTCCCTCCAAGAGGTCCCAAAGCGCGCAGCAGGAGAGAAATGGCTGTCCAGGAAGATCCCTTTAAGCACGTGTCTCAAAGGAGCTTCAGCCCCCACCCCCGGAAAGGGCGGGTGCCCTTTTGCCCTCTTCAAAATGGTTCTGGGCTTCTGCTTTTGTGAAAAAGCGTCCCACCAATGTAGACGCACTTTTGCGGAAAAGCGCATTGTTATAACGTTAACTCCGGGACCAATCTAGACGCGCTTTTACGGAAATACTTTTAATAGAAAAACTTTTCCATTAAAAGTATTTCCACAAAATCATGCCAGTCTAGACATAGCCCCTGAGTTTAGAGATTCATTAAAAATTTTTGCTTAATGGACTTGCAATTTCACATGCCAGTTCCTTTAACAGTCTTGGATGAAGATTATCTGGGCCTCCCGATTTACTCCCATTAAGCTGTTCGAGTTTGGCTTTTACCTCGGATATGGTAATATCTACCTCCATATCCTTATTCCCATTTGTTCTGTTGCCATTATCCCTAAGCTCTTCATTATCCTCATTAAAGACTGAAGCAAAGTATATATTTAGATATTGGGCCATGCCTAGATTATCCTTAACCTCCATGCCATCCTCAGTGATTAGCAGTCCCACTTCTTCATTTTTTGTTTTTTTTCCTATTTATATGGCAATAAAACCTTTTACTATTGGTTTTAGTTCCCTTTGCAAGGTCCAACTCTACATGACTTTTAGCCTTTCTCACTTTGTCCCTACATGCTCTAACCTCAATAAGGTAGCTTTCTTTGCTGGTCCCTCCCATCTTCCACTTCTTATATGCTTTCTGCTTTTTCTTAATCACTTCTCTGAGATGCTTGCTCATCCAGCTTGGTCTAAAACACCTACCTATAAATATCTTCCTCTTTCTTGGGATACAGGCTTCTGATAGCTTCTGCAACTTTAACTTAAAATAGTCCCTAGCCTCCTCTACCTTTAGATCCATAAATTCTTTAGTCCAATTCATTTCCCTAACTAATTTCCTTAATTTATTAAAGTTAGCCCTTTTGAAATAAAACCCCCTAGTCTCAGATTTATTTTTGTTTATCCTTCCATTCAGTTTGAACTGAATTAGCTCATGATTGCTCGAGCCAAGGTTGTCCCGTACAACCATTTCTTCTGAGTTCCTCACTACTCACCAAAACCAAATCTAACATGGCATCCCCCCTGGTTGGTTCAGTAACTACTTGATGAAGGAAATCATCAGCTATCACATCTAGGAAAATCTGAGTCCTATTATTATTACTAGCACTTGTTCTCCAATCTGTATCTGGAAAGTTGAAGCCTCCCATGATTACACAATTTCCATTAGTATTTACTTTATTGAAAACATTAAAGAGGTCTCTATCTATATCCAAATTAGATCCCGGTGGTCTATAGCTGGAGGAACCCCTGGACTTCCTGTTCAGTGTACTCTGCAGCCACGGTGGCCCTACCACTATATGAAGGGATGGCAAAGATTATGAATTCCCTGTGGCAAAAAGCATCTTCCCTGCCCCTATCTCCATGAGTATCTGAATATCCACTCTACCCCCAACTGTTGGGTAACAGATGCCTTGACTGTCTCATACAACTTGTCTGTACCATACATTATTATGAAATGTAATATTGGCAATATATAAATTAGATGAGACCGCAGTTGAGGAAGATGGCATGATTTTATCTGGGTGACAATTCTTTAGATGTTATGTCTCAACTTTTGGAAATTTTATCATAAAAATACATTATACATAGCTAATTGAGAGAGAATGCGCAGAGATAATCTGTTATGCAACATTATTCCATTAGCAAAATTAAAACTACGTTCAGAGTTATTATTGGCCCAAGTGGTAGGGAGGAAGGCAACCTACCAATTCACCTGGAGCCTCTGGGAAACCCAAAAGCTGTTTAGAAACAAAATTCACAAAAGTGAGTGACATATTTTTTCTTCCATTAGTTATTGAATGGTTAGTTTAAATGTCAACATCCTTTGCTCATTAAAATGATCATTTTTAATGTTGTGGCAAAATTGTGAGTGTGCATATGGTGGTGTCATTTAACTTTTATTTGCAGAAAAAATACTATGAAAATGTAATCTGAAGTTGGAAGTAGTTATGCAATTAAAGAAGTTGGATGCTTTTCATAATCTTTCTGTGGTTTTAGAAGTAATGTAGTCTTGAAAACAGTTCCCATGTTCTTAAATATGCATACATGTATATGAGCTGTCATTACATTAGAACTGTTTATTTTTAATAGGAGTGAGTTTATTTATATACATTAAAGTCAAAATAATACTTAAAATGTTATATATTTAAAGGATAATTTTGACTTTAAAGTAATTATTACTTTTATAAAATAAATAAAAATTTAAATGGTTGAAATATAAAAATAATTAGATCATCTTTTTTTTTTAAAAAAAAGCGGATTTCTAAATTCAGGAAAGATACGGTTTCTTTGAGTTAAAGATTGCTCCAATGATTAAAGAACAATGGACTGCATTTGATTTTAGGAAACTAGAGCTACCCAAACCCCTGAATTGTTCCATAAACCAATCACCATGCTCTTGGATGACACAGAAAGAAGCAATCCAATTTTGCGTAATTCTGCTTATTGGGACAGGAATAGGCATATATTCCCAGAGTCCAGAAGGATCCCCTGTGATAATTTAGTGTGACCTGCTCTATAACCCAGAACTCCCCCAAAACAGTCTTATTAGGGCCCAATTGCATGCAGCAGCGTAGACACATATATGAAGAGACTACCCCTGCCTCGATGAGATTACAAATCTTCCTTTACTAATAACTAGAACAGACAGAAACATTTCCAAATAATTTTGTTCAGCAAAAAAGATCCTTTTCTCAACACACAATTTTTTTCATGAATATGTAACTGAATTTTCCAATACCAATGATACATTTAAAATTAGGACATTTCTGTTATTAATTTTCTGTGTGTATGTGTGAGACTCATAAATTGTGCATTTACAATCCTTGCTATAATGACAGCCGAAATTCTCACATAATAACATGACTCTAGGAGCTGGAGTCTTAAAAATTGCATAAAATACCATGCAGCTCATGACAAAATCATGAGAGTTGGCAACACTGACCCCTCCCTCTTTAAGAGTGGTGCAGCATGCACCCCCCCCCCCCTTGCCTTGCACTACTGTGTTTCAGAAGGCATTGGCCCTCTTTATGGCAAGGTGATTTCCATAATTCTCCTTAGGGTGAAAAGACTTCACATGACTTCAAATGTGAGCCAGCACCTTCAAGCCCTGGGGTCAATACCTCAGCTGTGTTGAGTGTAATCTAAGCAAAGCTGATGACTGGTGGGGGAAAAGTGATTGAGCTTGGTTATGTGGCCAATGATGGCTGAAAAAAGCACAAGGGACAACTCCACAGCAAAGAATTGGCTAGGGCTACATGTGGTAGGTTTTCTCTTCCCCAACACAATACATCCAGACACCACATTTGTCAGCTGATGACTTCCCTATATGGAAACAATCCTTAGCAGCCTCTCTAGCTACAATAGACATAATCAAATCTACATCATCTGATATTTCCTGAGAATAACTATCAAACAATGAAAAAAAAGCTTAAAAACCAAGTGGTCCTGTAGCATTTTAGAGACTGGCAAAAATATAGACAGTACAGGAGCTTTCATGGGCACAATCCACTTCTTCAGATAACAACTATGGAGCAAGAGGCACAGAGAGGCAAGTAAACGGCAGGAAAAAAAGGGGAGAGCAGAGGAAAAAAAAAAACCCTATCAATTGAAGTGTCTGTTCTAAAGGATTGGTGCTTGTTTTTCCTATATTTTTATAATCTATTATTAATCATGTCTGTCACACTGAGTTTTCCAGAGAGCAAAGTATTAACTCGGTCCAGGATTACATTACTTCTTATTGACATGAATATTTTTTTCTCTTTGGCATCTTTCCATTTCTTCTTTTTCTCTTCTTTTTTCTGTTTTGTTCAATTTCTTTTTTGTACACTCATTGCTCACTTTCTTCTCTAGGTGGTGTTATAGTTCTCTCTCTCTCTCTTTCTCTCTCTCTCTTTTTCTCATTCCATTTTTAACCTGTTTTCTCCAATCCTAGACTTTATCCTCCATCTTTTATTTCTCTTAAGTCTCGTTCCTCTTCCTTCTCTCAGTACTCCATCATTACAGGAAGAGCATGGTATGTAATACTCTAATGTACCCAAACTGTCTGAAGTACGCCTGTGGTTAATATGTTCATGGAGAAATGAGGTCATGAACAGAACAGTGATTACTTGAGCAACAAGAAGTGGGACAACTGGGATACTTAATTAGCTTTGGCACAAGATGAATTTTATCAAAGCCTTCATCACTTTGTGAATTAAGTTTTAAGTCAGGATGATGGGATTAGTATGGCATAAATTGATTTAAGTCTGTAATGATGAATTAGCATGGCAAGCCAAAGGATTTCAAAACAGGATACAGGTCTGCTTCAACATCTACCCAGAGCCAACTCATGAAGAGCTAGAGCAGGGCTACTCAACACGCTGCCCGCGGTGTGGTTTGGGTTTGCGCGGGGCTCAACATGCGGCCCGTGAGTGGGATCCTTTGAACATGTCTTCCCCTGGGAACATGCCTCACAATGGCAAGTCTGTTGCTATGCATTTTAGTAATTACATTCCTGGACTGTCATTACTCATTAAAAGTGCTGTCGTATGGGTGGAAATTGGGTAACTATTGCATTTTATTAATAACAGCAGAACTAACTTAAATAGGGCCTGTGTGTTGTGTAGTCTTGTTTTAATCTTTGTATTCATGCCTGTCAGTGTGAAAGAAGCTATTTGCATATATGTTTGCATGTACATGCAACCACACTTAAGTTGAGGCCCTCAGTATGTGCTGTCATTGTGATATCACAAGATATCATTGTGGCCTCCGGGGCTTCCAAAGTTGAGTTGCCCTGAGCTAGAGTATCATGTTACCCTTCCAAAGTTGAGTTGCCCTGAGCTAGAGTATCATTAGTTTCATACAGTGGTGCTGCAGCTTCAATGCCAGTATGACTTTGAATATTTTGGTTCCAATATCAGAGATTGTTTTTTTTTCCCTTCGATTTTTTTTCCTGCTGTACAAATCATAGTGAATCAATAGTGCAGTATTATCATATAGCAGCATTTATGATAACTAAATACTGTCTAGTAGTTTTATTCCCTATGTCTATATTTCATTTAAGAGGCTGGTGGAAAGTGTGGGCTTCCACCAAGAATTGATCATGGAGACACTGTTTCATTGCCATTAAAGCAATATGTATCAAATTCAAAAGTGGAATGCAAATGCCAAAGTTTGCCTATATTGGAGCATCTCAAAGTGTTACATGTTACTCTGGACAATGGACAGATCACCAGTTTGCCAAATCTATTATATGAAAAAGAACAGTGGTGAGTTATACACATGTGTTTTTCAAGTTAAACAAGTTTGCCTGCTTACACAACAGTATGTGTAGCCAGGATATATGGGTAGTAGCAGAGATGAAGCACATAGGTAGTAGAAAATAACCTAAAAGTATTCCCTAGCACCAATAAATACATTATGCCCCACTGTAGTTTACACATGGAGAATATGGAATTGTTGCCCCTTTTCTTGGAGTCTCGTAGAATTCAATAAGTTAGTAATTAGGGATGATAGAATGTGGTAAGGTGGAAAGAGGAAAACTGTAATTATATTCTGTATTGGGGCACCGGTGTTTGTAGACAATGCAGAAACGCTTATCCACATTGTAGAGCAGGTTCTGTTTCTGTCTTTAATTTCTGGGTCTTTTGTTACATTTCTTTATACAAGAGTTTTCTTCATGAGCATCTTTACATTCTTATGGGAAAAGGTTCAACTGAAAGTGGGAAGGCGAGCGATCCCATATTTCAATGGAATTATCAGCACCTGCTCATTGTTTGTAAGGCCTGGTCTGTGCGATAGGAGTGCTGCTTCTGCTTCTGGAGCTCGCTGCAGAATTCTAGCTCTGAGTCTCTGGGTCTTATTTATGTTAAGATTTCACAATAGCACCCAGGACACAGATTCTGGCCTCTGCTAGAGTGACTGTGAAACACTGGAAAAGCAAAAAAGCAAAAGCATTGTTTGTTTACTATCTATTTGTATTGCCAGCGCAGATTCTTTTATGGGACAGCTGGGAAGTCTCTCAGCTCTGGGCGGATCCTGGGATGGCATGAAGCTAGAACCATGTGGGGGCATGTCAAGGGCCAAAGGGGGCAGGAGAAGAGTCAGGTACATGCATGGAACCAATTTCTGGCTCGCAGAGCAGTCCCTAGGGGGCCATTCTAACCCTTGTAAATTGTCATACCCCTGTGCCTGCTTTAATTCTCCTACAGGAGATCAACTGGGGCCACAACTGTACAGTTTGTGAAACACAGTTGATATTGTGAATTTGTACTATGGAAAACTGCCATTATCATAAGTGTTGGATCCACCATTGCTGAAAATTCTTGTAGCAGGTACACACTGGAGTGGAATAATGAGATATCATTATGGTTAATGATTCAAAGAATCAAGTGCTATTGAGTCAAATGTCCAGGTCAGATCTATATGCAAATAGCTAAATTGCCTTTTTTTTGGGGCGGAGCCTTGTACAGAAACCCCATAGGACTTGTAGAGGACTAAGATACAGCTGAGATGGACTTATGAAAAAATAGTATGTGTTATCAGGTGCTGTCAGGGCTGTTCCCCACTTTGGCACTCTGAGTGCAGGAGATGGGGGCCCACAAGAGAATTTAAATACTTTGCCCCCATAGACTCTGCATATAAAAACCTCCCCAGAATCACACATGCACTGGCTTTGAGAAAAAAACAAAAGCTGCCACCATCAAGTAATTTAACCTTGAAAAAAAACAGTAGGGAACACTTGAATTCCTTCCCCAGAGGTACCCCAAGCTCTTTTACCCAAGAAAGCTTGAAAAAAGAAAAGAGAAAAACAAGCTACAGTCTCTGGTATGTGACAGCTCAGTCTTTGCAGGCAGACACACACACAGACACACTGTTACTTTCCAGGACACAAGAATCAAATCATCACCTTAAAAGTACTTTTATTAACAAAACAAAAGATATACTTGATAAAGCATACTTGGTTGCTAGGTTTTATAGAGCAACTAAATACAACAAATTAAAACACAGAGAAAATCTCTAGGAACAACTTTTAGACAGTGAATGGGGGAGGGAAGACATGGATTCACAAAGAAGTTTAACCAAACCACCAAAATAAAGAAAAATACCCTGATCGTGACTAGATACGCTGAATACCCAGAATGTAAACACAGGCATGAATAATCTTTAGTTTAACTACAATACCGATAACATGACCAGAAAGCCAAGTATTTATTTATTTATTTTTATTGACGACATGGTAAAGGTGTATAAAATATAATTAGTACATGACATGGTCACTGAACAGACTTTAATGTAATTCTCTGGCATTCTAATATATAAAGTGACATTTCTTCCTTCTTTGCAAAATCAAAGCTGCTGTTTAATATTACAGAGTGTTGAATATTCCAGTAGAAGTGTGAAAGTTAAGAAACTAAAACACCGGGCCAGATCTTCTTTAATCCAAAAGTAAGTGTTGAGTGCCCTATTATGACATTAAGAGATTTCCCCTGACACTCAACCCTATGCTGAGAATTATCCTCAAGACATGCTCCTCAGGCTTCATCCTGGCTCTTAAATCACAAAGATCAAGGGATTTAGAAATTTTTGTCCTAGAGAGATTCCCCCCCCCCCCCCATCTTATTAGAAGTTCTTGTTTGATTGAAGCCCTATCAAGGCTTTTTCCCCACACTGGCATGATAAATGCAGAAGTGGGGGCCTGCAAAAGTACCCCTAAACCTTATCTTTCTAGGCTTTGGTATAAAACTTTCCCCCAAAATCTTAAAAACACCTAGATTTTGGGGATAAAAATCCACTGCCACCACGTAAGTACTGATAAGGAAACCAGGGAAAGACCACTTGGAAAATCTCAGCCCTAAAGTAAAAACCAAGACACAAAAAATAACCAATACCAGGTTAATAAAAAAGAAAGAGAAAACTTTTATTATCACCACAATACTCCTGTTACAAGCATAATGACTAGATGGAAAAGTCACCAATTAATATACTCATGGGGGGATTCCATCATGGGCCAAAACTTAGTTGCAAAAGAGAGAAAAAACCCATTTTTAAATGCATAGAAATCAGATTCCTATTCCCAAACCATAAAACAATAAAACGTAACAGATTTATCTAAACTTTACCCTACTTACAGATAGTGAAAAGTCTTTTCTTGGAGAGAGACATTTTGTCTGTCCCCCTCAGTAGCTGGAGAGAAACTGCCCAAGGACAAAGGAGGGAAAAATAAAAATTCCTTTGTCCCAGTTTGAAATTCCTACCTACATTCCTATAGGCAGGGCTTGACAAACAATGTAATCTATTTGCCTGTGGTGAGTAGATTACACCCTGGAAGAGCCGGCGCAGAGCGATCTGCGCATGTGCAGAGCGCAGAACTGCGTGGCTGGCGAGCGGGGCTCGCCGCTGCTCGGTGAGCCCTGCCTATAGGTATAGTTAACCCCTTAGTCCCCATCCTTCTGGCCATCTCTCATGATCATGATAAGCCCTAAGAGAATTTCTTTGCAAATTTTGCATATAGCAGGCAAAACTGTATAGAATCCTACAATTCCAGATGTAACAGTTCATAGTAGGTTATACTACAACTGGTTGAGCATCAGAATTTCTCTTCTGTGGAACATTCTTGGACTTTGATAAATAATAATTGTTTCAGAACAAAGGAAAATATTCCCATGGAAGGGATATTCCAAAAACATTTCATTAATAAATAATTGGAGTGTTTGTTTTAAACAATTCAAAATGAAATTCCATGCCAGAGAGCCAAAGCTCTGAGGCTCCTGGTTCAACCACATCTCCCAGAGCCCTGACACAGAACTGCCACTCTGCTAGCTCAGTCCCCGAGAAGACCTGGGATGCCCTGCTGCAGAGAGAGGATCCTGGGAAATTCTCAGGGCTAGTATTACCTTCAGAAATTATTTTTACAAGTAACTTTTTAA
Organism: Pelodiscus sinensis; assembly: GCF_049634645.1. Lineage (NCBI taxonomy): Eukaryota > Metazoa > Chordata > Testudines > Trionychidae > Pelodiscus > Pelodiscus sinensis. Next base: position 46,893,651 of record NC_134719.1, read on the forward strand.
TTTTCCATTATCTATCTGATTTCTTAGGATAAATGAAAATAAGCCTCTCACGGTATCTTTAACCAGAATTTTATGTTTCATTAATCTGTTATGGCGATAATCTCTGGTTACAATTTTTTGGTATATTTGCCCGGATTACAATTTACATATTGGTTACACACTTATTTATTCATGTCTTTGATCAAATGTACATTTCTACAACTAATTTCAATTAAAACAGGATGGGCAAATAGATTTGGAAAAATAAGATCTGAGCCAATTCTTTGTTTTACTCAAACTTTTTTTTTATGTTTAAAAGGAAATCACACATTCTTCTGCTTCCTAGTAGACACAGCAGTATTTCCTGACTGGCCAATCAGATGACATGTTGGAAATATCACTAGAAACCTTGATCTTGTGCCATGATTTTGTTTTTTTTCAGGAAAATATCCAGACATTTTTACGATCACCTATCACTGGTAAAACTGATTTCTGGGAGACGGAAAAAAAGGAAAAGAAAATGGTAAGACAAAGACCAGCTCTTTTCTACCGGACTTTCCACATCTCTAACTACGACGTTGGGGTCGAAATGGATTTTTTCAAGAAGGTTTTGACCTACAGAATATTTGTATGATCCCAAGTGTCACAGGGAGGATTGGATCCTCTTGGGAGGGAACTGATCCAGCTCACCCATGACCAGTGCTCAATTTATAATAAGTGTGATGCCTGGGCTCAAGCAATTTTTGTGCATTCATAATGGATACTGCAAACCCAGTGGCACCGTGGTGCTGAACTGCCAAGCCCTAGCACAACTAAGCCTCACTAACAGCCCCTTGATGGGCCTGCCTGAGTGCTTCTGGACCGTTCCCAGGGCCGGAGGGGAGCAGGGCACTGCTAAAAGACTGTGAAGAACACAGTAATGCAGGCAGTACAGATGACCCTGGTGTCCAACTGGGTCTGTAGGCATCAATCTGTAAGAGCACATTCAGCAACCTTGCTACAATTAAACTGTCTTTTGCCAGGGCCTCATAAACCAGGCCATAGTGTCATAAGCCAAGGCAAAAGGGATATGTAGTGTGAAGAGTGACTCTATTTATGGCAATGTTATTGGATGGGAATAGTGACCGAGCGTGGCCAGGAACATACACTTCTGTTTGGGGGGAAAATCCCGAGCATCGTGGACTTTTCCAATGCAGCTCGAGCGCATGTTGATCTTCTGAAACTGTCCTCTGTGGTCCACCTTTGCTGTTAATGTTCTCATGTGTTTCACAAGATGTGGTCATATGAGTCCCAGGAATGGCTCCGCAGAGTTTGGAAACCCCATTTTTTCAAAGCCAGCAATTATCTCAGAATTATCTTTTAGAAACTTCTCATACCACTTACCCACTGTTACACCAAACTGGTTGGCAACAGACCTGCAGCAGTGTGGAGAAGCCAACTTTCAGACAATATCACAGTCATTTCTTTGTGTTGATTCAGTGTTGGGAAATGCAGTAACATGCACCTCTCAATGTCCATTGCAAACAGAAACAGCTTTCCCATAATTGGAAGAACTTTTCTAAAAAAGAAATGTAGAGTATTTCCTTTTCCCTGTAGCTTTTGATTTAACTTATTTAAAATAAGTTAAATCCACCATGAAATAAAGTTTATGCGGGCCAGAGAGGATCCATTAGCTCCATATATTAAAGCTCCCTTTCTTTGAGGAACATCCTAATTACCTCAACATAATGCAAACCTCACCAGCAGCACTGCACCTCTGGAAAGCCATTTTACCTTTTTATACACAAGAAGATAAGAATATTGGCAGTTAACTTCTCAAAGAAGCTCACAAAACTGCCAGTCTTTGTTTTTGTCACTATTTAGTTAACAATGTACATGATCATTTCTGTTAAAGATTCCCTTTGGAAAGTTTTGTGCATGCAGATCCCTGTGGTGGGTTATGCAGTATAAAGAAATAACATTGGGATCCATATTTTTTAAATAAATGAAACCTTTGTGTTTCCCCTTCGTGCTCAGTCTTCCACCTGTAGCAATGGAAACTATTCTGTTGATGTTAATATCTTTTTGTTTCAGGCATTCAGGAACAGCAGCTGAAATCAACTCTTTTTGAGGACCTTGACCATTAATGTCTCTGCCAAGCAAGGTAACATGAGCAGAGTCATCCACATCACATGTTAATAATAAAACCTAGTCCTCGTCTAATGCCACTAATGTGCTGGCTGGTTCCATCTGTGGCCATCTTGCTCGTTCTTTCCTTTACAGTCTTCACAAATAAAAGCATTTCTCTAATTTTCTTAACTGTTTCTTAAAAGTTAAAATGGTCAAAGATGTGCTCAGATATCTAAATGAAACATGTTTCACATATTCTCCATCTCTGAACAGATTCCCCCTTTTACTGAGTTCTTCAGATGCCATGCAACCAGCAGTACTGTTTCTGCTGGATGCCTTCATCCATTAAGGTCACACATGTTTTGTTTGCACTGCTTTGCGCTGGAGCATGGCTGCTGCTTTTGCCTCACATCACCAAGTGGGTAGGTTCAGCAGATGTCCAATGTTCCTTTTCACAATGTTTTTCTAGGTTTGATTTCTTATTGTGAGAGAGTTTTTCATTGGGAATGAGGCATAGCAGGGGTACGTCTAGACTGCATGCCTTTTTCAACAGAAGCTTTGTCAACAGATACTGTTGACAAAGCCTCTGTCGAAAAAGAGTGTCTAGACTACAACCAGTTGTGTCAAAAAAGCAAGCTGATTTTTCAAAAGAGAATATAGACGCTCACTTTTGAAAAAGCACAGTATGGATGCAATAGTGCCTTTTTTTGACAGAACTCTGTTGAAAAAAGGTGTTATTCCTCATAAAATGAGATTTACCGCCGTTGACAAAGCTGCCGTGTTCTGTCGACTTACTGTTGACAGAACACGGCGATAGTGTAGACGCAGGAATGGTGTTGTTGACAAAAGTCCACTTTTGTAGACACAACCCTATAGTCTAGACACACTCCAGGAGTCTGGCTGAACTCACTATAAAAATGTAAGCCTCAGTCCTACCATTTTGAAAGTGTCAATGTTCATCTTCCGCCTTTATCTTGTAAATTATTTTATTTTGACCGAGGGTGTTTATCTGGTCTATTTCAGGTAGAGGAAGGGCTATGGGGTGCTGCCTCTGCAGGGGCCTAGTGCTTGGGATGCAACCTCCCATCAGACAGCACTTACCACAGGCAGCTCCCTGCTTGGCAGCACAGTGGGGCTAAGGCAGCCTTACCAATGTTCCTCCATAGACCCTGGTGCGGATTGGGAGACACATGGCTCCACACACTGCTCTTGTCTGCTGGTACTGCCCCCTCAGTTCCCATTGCCCACAGTTCTCCATTCTTGGCCAATGGGAGATGTGGGGTTGGTGCTTGACAGGAGCCATGATAAAGGCCCCTTCTCCCATGGGCCATGCTGGTCATTTCTGGGAGTGGCATGGGCCTGGGACAGGCAGGAAGCCAGCGTGAGCAGCAGAATCACTCCAGTGCTGGAGTTCACAAGTGACTGGGTGAGGGGGAAGCCAAACAATGGTATGCAGGAGGCCACAGGTTGCTTACCCTGAAGTTAAGATGTTAGAGTCCCAGATTCAAGCCCATGGTAGAAAAGACTTAACAGAGGGTTATGAATCAGTGAAGATATTCAATCCCTAGGTTCTGTAAACTAGGGTCAGTTGACTCAAGGCCCACTAACCCTGGACCTATATTGAAATAGAACCATGCCCTATAACAGGGCTACTTAACTTTGGAAGCCCCGGGGCACAATGATACTCACAGTACATGCCAAAGACTACAACTTAAGTGTGGTTGCATATACATGAAAATATATATGCAAATAGTTTATTTCACACTGATGGGCAAGAACACAAAGATTAAGCCTTAAACCATGGCACCGAACCCAAACGTGGCGAGTGTGAGCCAGTCAGCAACTCTCAGGCTCTGCCCACAACGCTAAGCAGCCAGCACTTCCCACAATGCCCTGGCGCTCCCAGCATCTCCTCCGTGGGGGCTAGAAATGCCAACACCCTGTACTCATCTGTTCCAGCCAGCCCATTAGCTTTCATCTTTCAATGTTCACCGTGCCTGGGAGACGTCTCACTGTTGTAAAGTGTGTTCCCAGTGGAGGCCATGTTCAAAGGATCCCATCTGTGGGCCATGTGCTGAGCCCTTCGTAAAACTCAAACCAAACCGCAGGCCACAAACAAACTGGCCACATGTTGAGTTGCCCTGCCCTAAAACATACCTTGTGTGCTTATTCTGCATGCTGGGGTGTTCTTTAACTCTGAGTGTAGAATCTTCAGTCTGGAACCTCCATTGCAAAAAGGGAGATCAGAACATCACTCTGTGGGCATTTGGTAGAGAGGTAATAGAGTCTCCATCTCCCAAATTGCTGGGGTTTCATATCCCATAATGTGTACTATAATGCACCGATGATGATGATTATTTTGTAAGTGATAGTGATTTCTGTGATTTTGGGCCTCTTCTCGAGGGATGCAACACCATGGAAGATGAGGAGGAGTCTGACAAATCAAAGTAAATAACTATTAATGTTACTAATCTTCTTTAGCATTTGTTGGAAAGTTCCCATAACCCATTATTTACTGGAATACATCTGCTTTATGGCAAAATTCAAAGTGTTTCTGCAGCCAGTGAACTCCTGATCAATGCTTGGTAAATATTCACACTTGCTCAATCCACCTTCCCCAAGCAAACTGCTGTCTTTCAGGGCTGGGTACAACAAGGTGTTTTTAACTGAAAGTTGAGTGTTTGCCAGTTGAGGTGGTTTATACATATGCTCCTTAAATGTTTGTTCCAGTATCCAAATGTCTTGGTTTTCCAAAGAGATCTCAAGGTAAACCACAGCTATTTCAGGGTTGTACAGAAAAGACTTTATAAATGTTTCCATTGCAAGTGAGTTAATGGGCAATCAAAGAAAAGATTCAATCAACATTCACATTCAATCAACATTCAACATTCAATCAAGTATATGTCCGCTGCACCTACCAGTCCAGCTGCTACTGTCAGCTGATGTCTTTCAGGTGGGAGGTGGACTGGGGTGATGGAAATTCATCCTGTAGATCTTGCCATGTTCACAGGCTGGGTGAACCAGAATTAGAATTTCCAATACCCTGGTGCGTGCAAGAGAAGGGGTCAGTCCTGAAATAGATTTGTTTGTACTGAGCAGAGTGTAAAATCCATTAATATTTATCAAGTGAAAGTTTATATTAACTCTTACTCATAGGCTACATCTAGACTGCAGCTCTTTACTGGGATATCGCTGTATCCCGGGAAAGCTATGCTGCATCTAAGGAATGTGTCTGATTTTTTTGACAAATTTTCAAAAAAGAGGATGCATTCTTTCACCATCCTTGTAAATCTCATTTCATGAGGAAGAAGGGATGACTCGAAAGGAAAGGTTTTTCCTAAATTTGGTGCTGAGTAGATGCACCAATTTTTGGAAAAGCCTTTTTCGAAAGAAAAGCGGAAAAAGAAATGCAAATTGCTGTTCGCAGTTTGTGTATCTTTTTGTGACTTTTCTTTGTAGTGTAGACGTAGCCATATTTTAAGTAGTTGCTTATGTAGAATCTGTTGCAGACAGCCATCGCATGTTTTCCTTCTCTTCTTGTGCAATATGAGTCAGTCATCATGGTTCTAGCCTTCTGCATATGTTTCTGTTCGGGGATCTGTGCTGTGCACAACTGCGTGTTGTAAAGAGCCAAGAAATGCAGTTAGGTGAGACCTTCTGTGTAATCAAAGAAGAGCACGGAATAACCAATGTGGGCTGTATTTCAGGGAAGCTTGCTCCTGTTATCTCTGTACCTTGATGTTGACTAATGGGGGTGGGGAGAGTTAAGGGGGATGGAAGGTTAGAAGAACCATCAAAAGGAGTTGTTGAGGGCAGGATCCAGAGATGATCAGAGCTCCACAGCCACCATTCCGAGTGCCGGGATGATTTTTCTGAGCTGCCTCATCATTCAGCTACTCTGGGCTTTCTGTGTCAAGGGACAAGGTAAGAGGCCAAATGAATAATAGATTGAACAATACTTTGGCTATACCATTCTCTGGTGTGCAGGGATAGATACTAAACCAGCCTGATAGTGCAAGGAGCCAAGGTGTGGTACAGTAACAGCTGTTGTTGGCACCCAAGGCAGGGGGTAGGTTATGAAGCCTTCTTTTTGTGTACGTCTAGAGAATATTTTTGCCGGTCAGAGTTAGTGCCTGATACAACAGGGCTGAGTGTATCCCCCCGATACATTGGAGTGCAAAAGTGCCTGACTCTTCCCAGCATTTTTTAATGGGCTGCTTATGTAATCAGAACAGCCAATGAAATTCACTCTGTACGTCAGTCCCTGGTCCCAGTTCTACTCTGGAATTATCTATTCCACTAAGTGAACTGTAATTATATTCATTGTGTCCGTGTTTAAAAATTGTATCATGCCCGTATTCCGTTTTTTATGTATTACAGAAAACACTAAGACATGGGTGTGATGTGTAGCTAATGTGTTCAGTACTGTTTGTCGTGTGATAGATAATACAAATGAGGCCCTATAGGGTGAACAGGCCTTTTCATTTCTGACACCCATTCTGCTTTGTCCTTTCCCAATTATTACATACAGTAAATCTGCCATGCAGCAGTGTTCCCTGTAAGCGAAGTGCTTGAGCATAGCGCCCACAGCCTCCCATAGCCAGTAGTATTTTTTTCTACTGATGCAGCGACCAAAATTTATTCCACACATGGTTGGGAAAAATTAGAGAGAACATTGCAATGTAGGTAGGATTTTTCAGTAGATTGGGTGATTCCTTAGTAGATTTAAGAAGATCCTTTTGAAATCTAAGTATTAAGGAGGACCCGCTCCGAGGAAGAATCAGGGCTGTAGAGAGAAGCAGGATTTTTTTTGTAGTACCCCTGCCTCATTTGAGCTCAAAGGATTATGCTTAGCATTTCTGTTCTAGGGGGCATGTTTAAATGGTCCACTGAAAATTTGTTCTGAACTAAGCAGAGAGTTCTGTCCCAGAACTCACATATTGGGTGTCTGGGAGGGGGAGGTGTCTCCAGGGCACAACAACAAAGCCGTTCATAGACCGGGTCCTAGCTATTTTGGAAGTCCAGTGTCATTTAGGACTTTGGGAAGCAGTTGATTGCTCTGGGCCTATGTGATCACCAAGCCTAGAAGAAAGCTGCATAGAAGCTATTGTCGAAGAAAGAGATCCAGCTTTGGCTGTAGCTCATCAGCACCCAGCATCTTCACTAGCTATAGCACAGCTGTGGTGATGAGCTGCAGCTTGGAAAGCTCCACTTCACGTCTTTACATCACGTCGGTGGCTGAGTTATTAGGGGATCTTTTGTTTCCTCATTTCTTAAGGGGGTGTCTCTATGCCCCTCCACAGAGATGAAGGGGGTTGCATTCTTTTTTTATTAAAAAAAAATTAAGGGAGATTGTCTATCTCCTAGAACTGGAAGGGACCTTGAAAGGTCATTGAGTCCAGTCCCCTGCCTTTTCAGCAGGACCAAGTACCATCCCTGATGAATTTCTGTCCCAGATGGCCTACTGCAAGGATTAAACTCACAACCCTGGGTTTAGCAGGCTAATGCTCAAACCACTGAGCTATCCCTCCCCCCCGTTCTTCAGTACTTAAAATACGGGTTTTTCATTTTCCTTAAAATACTGCTTCTGGCCAGGCACTCCGGTTGCATCTTTGTTCCATTCATTGAGACCATGTATTTTATGTGAACACACCTGATTGCAGACTATATATGAGCTGCTTTTCATGTCAGAATAGTTAATCCACTTTAAATTCATACTCTTTCTTACTCTGAATTAATTTCCATGTGTAGACAAGGCCCTCCCTTAAGGTTCTCTCCACACAATCAATCAGAGTAACAGTTCTTATGGAAACTTGTGATAGAAATTCCACGCTGGAACTCAGAATGATTGTTCCTTGTGAACATAATTCTAAAATGGTCATTTCAAAATTTAAATTTTGTGATTATTTTCTGATGAATGTATTCTTCTGGGCTGTTCATGAATTTTGTTTCTATTATCCTTAAGGATAACCTGACAACTACCAACAAAATTATTAATGGAAACTTAAAGATGCCAAAGGCAGTTTATAGGGAGAATAAACGATTGCAGTTTACCTGTAATGCAGGATATACATTCAGTGAAAGATCTGATGCATAGTGTAGTAACTCTGGATGACATCCAAAACCATTTTGTGAAGGTCAGTGCTTATTAATTTTATATTACATATTCTATTACTTAGAATAATAGAAAACTAGAACTAGAAGGGACCTCAAGAGGTCAAGTCTAGTCCCCTGCCCTTACAGCAGGACCAAGCACTATCTAGACCATCCCTGATACATGTCTATCCAACCTGCTCTTAAATATCTCCAGTGATGAAGATTCCACAACCTCCGTAGGCAATTTATTCCAGTGTTTAACCACCCTGACAGGTAGGAAGTTTTTCCTAATGTCCAGTCTAAACCTCCCTTGCTGCAGTATAAGCCCATTGCTTCTTGTCCTATCCTCAGAGGCCAAGGAGACCCATTTTTCTCCTTCCTCCTTGTAACATTGTTTTAGATACTTGAAAACGGCTATCATGTCCTATCTCAGTCTTCTCTTTTCTAAACTAAACAAGCCCAATTATTTTAGTCTTCCCTCCTGGGTCATGTTTTACCTTTAATAATTTTTGTTGCTCTTCTCTGGACCTTCTCCAATTTCACCACATCTTTCTTGAAATGTGTGGCGCTCAGAACTGGACACAATACTCCAACTGAGGCCTGATCAGAGTTGAGTGGAAGAATGACTTCCCATGTCTTGCTCAAAGGGTGGTGCTGCTGAGCCCGGGACACAAAAATGGCTCGGACTGGCTGGCTGGCCAGCGTTTGTAGTCAGGCACCAACTGCTTCTGGAGCTGGGCCGCGCGGTTTGAAAGTCCCGGGCCGTGACGTCACGTCACGACTGGGCATCTCCCCTCCCACTTCTTGTGCGGCATTTGAGCACATTGCGCATGCACTCTCTCTGCCCCACAGTGCCCTGTTGATGGCCACGGGGAATTTAAAGTGAGGGTCTGCGGCACCCCGTCACAAATCCCTGTCCTCCTCCAGCAGCCGCTAGCCGGCCCAAGACATTAGGGTGTGTCTGGGCACAACCGGCATACTCCGTGCACACTCCTGTGAACAGAGGAGTAGTGAGTAGAAGTATGGAGGTGATTTTTACCTCTTAATAAGGCATTAGTGAGGCCACAGCTGAAATTACTGCATCCAGTTCTGGTGAGAGGAAGCAGAAAGGAGACAAAGAAGTTACTTGGGGACTTGAAAAAATGCCTTTCAGGGAGAGAATAGAAGAGTTTATTCAGCTTAGTTTAACAAAAAGAAGAACAAGGTGTAACTTGATTACATGATTTTACCTTCATGGGGAGAAAATATCAGCTGTTAAAGGGAACTTTTTAATGTAGCAGAGAAAGGCATAGGAAGAACCAATGGCAGGAAACAAGTCAGACAAATTCCAATTAGAAACAAGGAACAAAACTGAGCAAACCAACAAGGGAAGTGGTGGAGTCTCCATGGAGCACATGACCTATGAGGAGAGACTCAGGGATCTGGGTGGCTGCATCTAGACTGGCAAGTTTTTCCTGCTTTTGCAGAAAAACTTGCTAGCTGTCTACACTGGCCGCTTGAATTTCCGCAAGAACACTGACTTCCTACTATCTGAAATCAGTGCTTCTTGAGGAAATACTATGCTGCTCCTGTTTGGGCAAAAGTCCTTTTGCACAAAGCTTTTGTGCAAAAGGGCCAGTGTAGACAGCTCAGATTTGTTTTGCACCATTTTCGCGATCGGGACTTTTTTGTTCAAAAACGCATCTAGATTGGCACAGACGCTTTTCCGCAAACAGTGCTTTTGTGGGAAAGTGTCCATGCCAATCTAGATGCTCTTTTCCGCAAATGCTTTTAATGGAAAACTTTTCCGTTAAAAGCATTTGTGGAAAATCAAGCCAATCTAGACGTAGCCCGTTTGTTTAGTCTGCAGAAGAGAAGAGTGAGGCAGGGGGGATTTGATAGCAGTCTTCATCTTCCTGAAGGGAGGTTCCAAAAAGGACGGACAGAAGCGGTTCTTAGTAGTGGCGGATGGCAGGATAAGGATCAATGGTCTCAAGTTACAGTGGGAGACGTGTAGGTTGGAGATTAGGAAAAACTATTTCACTAGGAGGGTGGTGAAGCAGTAAGGTGGGTTACTTAGGGGAGGGATAGTTCAGTGATTTGAGCATTGGTTTGCTAAACCCAAGGTTGTGAGTTCAATCCCTGAAGGGGCCATTTAGGGATATGGGGCAAATTTAACAGGGCTGGTACTTGGTCCTGCTAGGAGGGCACTAGACTTGATGACTTCTCAAGGTCCTTTCTAGCTCTATGAGATAGGTATAGCCCCAAAGGGAGACTCTCCATCCCTAGAAGTTTTTAAGTCCCGGCTTGACAAAGCTCTGGATGGGTTGATTTAGTTGGGTTGGTCCAGCTGTGAGCAGGAAGCTGGACTTGATGACCTCCTGAGGTCTCTTCCAGCCCTGGTTTCTATGATTCTATGTGTGGATTTCCTATATTTGAAGTAAAGACCCATGCTTTAAGCTAGCATGTTTCTCCATTTACAATTCTGAGGCTTCCATCTTGTTAGATGGGCAATTATAGGTTATGCATTTAATTATTGCCATTCAGATAATCTTTCATTAGTTTACAGGAGCAAAGAGGCGCCCAGATTGAATCCTTCCTTAGTTATTCATGGCCCTGGTCTATACTAGGGAGTTATTTTGAAATAAATTCCTTCATTTTGAAATAGCAAGCGGAGCATCCACACTACCAAGCCTGTTAGTTTGACATCATAGGCTGGTTATTTGGAAATCTGGACTCCTGCTTTCCATGAGGAATAATGCTGATTTTGAAATTATTTTAAAATACCATGAGTGTGGATGCTCAGCTGCTGCTATTTCAAAATAATTGGCCTCCAGAGGCCTCTCACAGCAGCACTTGTGGCTACTTTGGCCACACCTGCCATCTCCACAGCTCCCCTTCTCCTGCAGATGTTTTAGAAGTATAGGCTGCAGGGAAAGGGTTTGTGGCATGTGCAGACTTTTGCCAGCCCCATGCCACATCACAGCAGCACAGGAAACATTCCAGATTGTTTTTCCAGTCCCTCCCCTGTTGTTGTATATTCCCCAAATAAACACATTTGGTTTTTTCCAAAGAAAGAGAGGCTTCTTTATTTGCTCTGCAGGAGAGGGGGAGAAGGTAGGAAGGAAGGGCAGTGGAAAGGAGAGGTGGGGGAGGAAAAGAACAGAGGGGATATGCAGGGGCTCCTTGTGGAGAGGCCTGGGGGAGAGTCTTACAGCTGGCCTTGGCTGAAAATCTCCCTCAAGGCTTCCCAGATGAACTGTGTCCCTTGATGTTCTTTCCATGTGGTAGTGGTGTTCGGCTGCTCAAAAGTCTGGCCAACTGCTCTTCCCCCCACTCTGACACAGAAGTTTCCCTCTTACTCTCGCTAAGGGTGTGGAGCACACAGCAGGCTGCCACCATGAAGGGGATCTTGTGCTCTCCAAGGTCAGACAGTGAGGAGACTCCAGAACCTCCCCTTCAAATGGCCAAACTCACACGCCACCACTGTGTGGAATCTGCTGAGCTGGTATTGAAGTTTTCCTTGCATAGGTTGACTGTGTAGGGCTGCATAAGCCAGGGGAAGAAGGGGAGGCTGTGTCACCCAGGATGTATATGGGCATGTCCATGTCACCGATCCTGATGGTGTAGTCGGGGGAAAATGTGCCGGCAATCATCTTCTGGAACAGACGAGTTCTGGAATATGCGGGCATTGTGCACCTTCCCCGACTACCTGATGTTGATATTCATGAAGTGGCCCTTGTGGTCCACCAGGGCCTGCAGCACCATGCAGGAGTATCCCCTTCCTATTTATGTAGTCCCAGGTATAGTGGTTGGGCCAGGATGGGAATTTACATGCCATTTATGCCTCCACCCCTGCAGTTGGGGAAGCTCATAATGCCAAAGCCATCCATGGTGATATCTACATTATCTAGAGTGACGAGCCTCGGTAGCAGCATGTTGTTAATGGCCTTGTCTACCTGCAGAAGCATGGCCTCGACTGTGGATTTCCCTATGCTGAACTGGTTCCCTATGGAGCAGTAGCTGTCCAGTGTGATCAGCTTCTATGGGGCAAAGACAATGTGTTTCTGCAGGGGGATGGTGGGTTGCAGTTGGGTGTCCTGTCACCTGAGGGCAGGGGTGAATCACTTGCAGAGCTCCAGAAAAATGGCCTTCCACAGTGTTCTGGAGCCACTGCTCGTCATCCCATCTCTGCATGCTGTTGTGGTCCCACCAGTCTGAACTGGTCTCCAGCCACCAGAAGTGGCATTCGACAGTGTCCAGGAGTTTTAGGAGCATTTTCAGCAGCAGTAGTGCCAGGACCTGAGTAAAGGGGTCCTCTGGTTTGGGCTGGTCATTGTCCTGCTGGAGCAGCATGTGGGCAGTCTGGACAAACCGTGCCATGAGGTGTAGCACAAGGCCTGTGAGCATAGCACTGTTTGGCAGTGGCTGTGGTTCCATATTGTCAGTGCTGCGGCATCTACAAGGGCAACCAGAACACACGGAGTTCATTTTGTGTCCCTGAGGAGGGGAGCAGTGGAGGAGTGGTGGGTGAGACATGGCCGTAGAGAGGAGCCCCTGAAAGCACACATTGCAGCTTGCCTGATCCAGCAGCCACAGGAAGTGTCTGCCCTCCTGGCACCCTCCTCGGAGTGCTTCTGGGGGCTCTAAGTCCAAGGGAGGCTGCAGTCAGTGTGGATGTGTTATTTCAAAATAATTCGGAGCTATTTTTATGCTGTCTTGTGAAGTGGATGCGCTATTTTGATATTTCAGGAGTTATTATTTCGATTTTACTTATTTCAAAATTATTTCCTAGTATAGACATGCCCATGCAGTTTACACATCACACTTCTTAACCTAGCAGCTTTTAAAAACGAGTAGTCCTATGGCAACTTAGAGACTAGAAATATATATATATAGTATCATGGGCAAAACCCATTTCTTCAGATGAGTTGATCAGTGGGAGGGACTAGCCACCAAAGGACTGTGCCTGTAGTCTCACGTGGGCACACACTTGGGATGGCTAGCCACTCCTCCCCACTCACGCTTCTGTTTTTAGACTGTTAGTTCGCTTAATGCTAACACAACATTTCTCCTTGAGCTCCTAGCTCGAAGTGTTGTTGTACTATACGGTTTGACCACAGTACCATGCTCTTAACTCTTTGCCCTGTCTTCTATTCTCCCTCTTCCAGGCATTTTCAGAGACTTCTCACACTTCTCCAATCATTACCCCTTATAGGAGTCTGGGCTTATTCAGAGAATAAGTCAAAAATAAATCTCAGATTGTCAAAATCTGTCCTAAGGTATAGCCCTTGCCTCAGAGCCTGGGTGAGCAAAAGGGTTCCTTCATCCTGTTCTTTTTTAAAAATGAACCCTTGCAGGATGACCCATCTGGGGTTCAGATTGCAGCTGTCCTGCTCAGAGCTGACTACTTTGTAGATCACTGAGTCAGCTCTCTGTGATAAATGGGGTCCTAGAGGACCCAGTTGAGGTGACTCAGGGTGCACTGCAAAAAATGGGACAATTAGTGGTTATTCTACTACTTACCACAGAACCATCTCTGTGATACCTTACTACATACCCAGAAGCCAACAACTCAATGCCCTTAAAGTGACTCAGCCTTACACTTCCACCCAGACACCAAAGTCAAATAAAGTTCTACTAGTCTCAAAGGGAGGTCATTGATATTTCAAATCTTACCCTAAATAAACACTTATGGCCATTTCTTGTTAACTAAACTAAAATTATTTTTTAAAACGGGAGTATTGGTTAAAAGTTCAACATACAGGCAGACATGAGTTCAGCTCTTGAGGTTCAGCTATATAACATAAAGATAGTGATCTTGCTGTTGCTCTGCCCTTCCGGGGTGGCCTGCGATCACTTCCAAATTTTAGAAGTGGCCTTTGCTCAAAAATGATTGCAGAACTGACTTAAATGGGGCCTGTGTGTTGTGTAGTCTTGCCTTAATCTTTGTATTCATGCCTGTCAGTGTGAAAGAAGTTATTTGCATATATATTTGCATGTATATGCAACCACACTTAAGTTGCGGCCCTCAGCATGTGCTGTGAATATCATTGTGGCCCATGGGGCCTCCAATGTTGAGTAGCCCTGAAGTAATGCATATTCATTCAAAACTCCTATCAGTACCTATTAGGGTCCATTTCCAAATTCCTATTTATGGTATTAACTTTCTAAAGGATAATCTATGAACTTTGTATGATATCACTACTGTTCCTGTTGCTTCAGTCTCTGCCACAGATTCTGGGTATACTTCTTCCATTGTCCTCCAAGAATCTGTGGACTAGGGAGCATGGATCTGGGCACAGACTCAGATTCCAGTCCCATGCACTCGAACCTCCTACATCTTCTACTAGGATTTCTAAGGAAAAGTTTGTGATGAGAATTCCTCGAGTAATTCAGTGCTCAAGAAAGTTGCCAAATAGGAAGTATATCAAAATTACGTTATCTTATTTTTTTAAAGCTAAGGAAGCTAGAGAGCAAGAATTAATACAAGAGAGTCCTAGAGCATGTCCACACTGCACACTTATTTCTAAATAAGCTATTCTAGAATACTTATTCCGAAATAGGTTATTTCAAAATAGCACATATACACTGCTGGGAAGCCTCAAAATTAGTCCGAGGCAGGCTTCCTTAATGTAGGGAATTGATTTAGAGCCCCAGGAGGCACTGAGAAGGAATAACTTAGAATGGCCCTAGTGAGCGGCTATTTTGAAATAGTAGCAGTGGAGCGTCTACACATGCCTTATTTCAAAATAGCTACTTTGGAATAGGTATTATTCCTTGTAGAATGAGGTTTACAGATTTCAGAATAAGCTGTCTGTAATTTTAAAATGATCTTGAAATAACGGAATGGCTGTGTAGATGCTTGGAATAATGGTTCAGTGTAAATATACCCCTAATTTTACCTGGGGTTTTCTGAACCAGAAGCTATAATAACTATTTACCATTTCAGGACATAAAAACAATGGAAACACAGCTACTCCATCTGATAAATCATAGAATCATAGAATAGTAGGTCTGGAAGGGACCTCAAGAGGTCATCAAGTTCAGTACCCTGCCCTCATGGCAGGACCCAGTACTGTTGAGACCATCCCAGATAGACATCTATCTAACCTGCTCTTAAAATAACTAGAGAGCTGTCAAGTGTCAATTTTATTTTATTGATTCTCTATTACACATCTAAAATAGCAATGGTTTAGAGCACCCCAGATATAGTTATCCAAAGTCTGTGATGGCATAGAGTAGTCAGGGAATGATTCCTGGTGTTCAACCTTCCTACTAGCCGCTGGGGAATTGCATGTTAGTGTCTTAGGGCATGTCTCCACTACAAGATAAGGTTTAATCTAGCATGGTACTCAGCCTTTTGTGCTGCTCCTCTGCTTGGGTAAATTTCTCTCTCCTGGAGCACATTAGGTGGTGGCTGAGAAAAGTTTATATACCGCATGAGTGGGGTGTTCCAGACAAGCTGCAGAATATGTAGTGGAAAAAACAGAGCCCACACGCTGTGAGAAAAGATGAACATTAAACATGCCTGAGTCATTGTTCAGCTTTCAGTCTGAATGTAAGCAGGGTTGCTCTAGAAAAATATAGATTGATTATGTAGTTAAATGCTAACTGTGATGTATACACACGTACCCAATTATTAATAAATGTGATAGTTTTAGCCTTTGCAACATCCCTGGCAAAAAGTTCCATGGGTTAACTGTGAAGAAATACTTCATTATGTTTATGTTAAATATGTTGCTTATTGATTCATTGGGTGACCCCTTGTTCTTTGTGTTACATGAAGCAGTAAATAACATTTTCTTTGTCAATTTTCCATATAATTAATGATTTCTGTCATATCCCCCTTTAATCATTTATTTTCTAAGATGAAAAGCCCCAGTGGATTTAATCTCTCCCTTTATGGAAACTGTTCTATGTCAGAATCATTTCTGTTGCTCTTCTCTGTACTTCTCCAAATCCAATATACCTTGGCCATCCAGATCTGCATGCAATATTCAAGATGTGGGTGCTCCATAGATTTATAAAGAGACAATATGATATTTATTGTCTTACCGTACATCCCTTTCCTAAAGATGCCCAATAGTCTCTTAGGTTTGTTGACTGTTGATGACATTGAGTGGATGTTTTCAGAGAACTGTCTACAATGACTGCAAGAACTCTCTCTTGGCAACAGCTAATGAGGACCCCATCATTTTGTATGTTTTACCATGTGCAAAATATAATCAACATTGAATTTCATAAGTTCACCTGCAGATTTTGCCACTTCACTGTTTATCCCCTTTTCTAGGTCATTCATGAATCTGTTGAAGAGCACTGGTCCCAGTACAGATCTTTGGAGATCCCTGCTCTTTACCACTCTATATTCTGAAAACTGACCAGTTATTTCTACTCCCTGTTTCCTTTCTTTTCATGGGAGTGTCCGGAAATGCTTACAGGATCATCTAACAAACCTTAATTGAATGGCCAACCCTTTGTCATTTGAATCACCCTGCCTGAGTTGAAAAACAACCCCCCCACTCCCAGCCCTTGGCAGAAACTCAGAGGAGCATGGAACAATTTATCATATTCCACTCACAAACCGTGCTGGTGGGGCTATGGTGTGCTGTGAGCAGACCTCAGGTCCAAAACTCTGGGGAGGAGGCGGGCAACTCTCACTGTTCCTCCCTCCAATTGTCCCCTGTCTATAGTGTCTGAGGATGAGGCTCCTAACATTAGGCCACTGTGCATAGCTTAGCCACATGCACATGTACATTATAAAATCTGAAATGTCCACAAGCAGTTTGCCTCAACGTTGGAAAAGGACTGAAGAAATTGCAAAGGAATTTGTGCCAAACATTATCAAAATTGTCATTTTTTCCCCTATAAACAGGAAGAAATTGTAGTCGGCCACCAATTCTTGAGAATGGAGACATAACTACTTTCTTGGAAAAAGAATACACATCTGGCTCCTTTGTAGAATTCAAATGTCAAAAATTTTATGCAATGGAAGGACAGAATAGATCTTTTTGTGACAATGGAAAATGGACGAAGGCACCAGTTTGTTTAGGTAAAAATAAAAACTCTTTTTACCTTTGAAGGTTATTTAGAGATTCACTGAAAAAAACTAATTACTTGTGTAAATACGTTACTTCAACGTGCTAACCCTGGGGGATTACCAAGACAACTGATTCTTTATTATTATTTTAGAGCCATGTACTATCTCAGTGGAAGAAATGGAAAATCACACAATAGTGCTGAATGAGAGAGCCAATGAGAACACACTACAAGGGGTGTTTCTAAAACGTGGTGATTCTCTTGAGTTTCGCTGCAAACCAGGATATGTACTTGTAACTACTTCATCTGAATCTACTTTTACGGTGCAATGCAATGAAAATCCAATCATCTATCCAGAATGCAGAGGTAGGTAGAGACTGGATCTAATGGGTGTCTCAGATATCTTGCTTTCTGTACAGGGGGGTAATTTATTGTGAATGTAAAGGAGCTGCTTCCTTGCTCTGGTTACTGCAATGTTAGTCCAAAGCTTTCAGACAAAATTTGTATTACACAAACTAGATTTTAGGTGCTAACAGACACTAGGAGGCAGATTTTCTCTGCTCTACTCTGACCCCCTGATTTCATTTAATAACAAAGTGACATTTATTTGTCATACAACAATTTTACAATTTTATTTAAAGATTTATTACTAAAAGTAATTATTGTCTTGAGAATGCCAAAGGATCCTGATATTATCCCCACTCACTGTATTTTCAGTTAAGCAGTTAACATTTTTCCCTAATTTAAAGCCCATCTCAAGCTTTTTAAACATTTCCAATATGAAGTGTTCTAAGGCATTTCAGGCAACTAAGGCAAAAATCTCTGGTGTCATAGTCAGTTTTTGAGGTTTACAGGATCTTTCTGTTCAAAAGAACTGTGTCTAAACTGCCGTTTCAATTTCGAAATAGAGCTTTTTCAAAAGCGTGCCATTACATGATTATGCAAATGAAGCATGGGATATTTAAATCCTGGCTTCATTTGCACTTTCAAAGTGCTTCATTTACATCCCTCTGCTGACAGAGGGATGTAGACTAGACACATCCGTATTTTACACCTTGCAGCGAGTGTACCCAGCAGAAGGGTTACATTTTGCAGTCACTTTGCATGGGGCACTTTGCATGGGGCACCATAATGGTTACACAAGGTGCAGGATGCTGAAGAATCAGGCCCTAACATTTTCATTTGTTTTTCTCTAGCACCATGTAACATTACAAAACAGCAGCTGGAGGCCAAAAATCTGCTTCTGTCCAATGGCCAAAGACACACACATTTGATTCAGAGTGAGCACACAGTGGAATTTATGTGCAGTAAAGGATACACCCTCATAACCCCTTCAATCAGGATGTGTGTTAATGGGCACCTGGATTTGCCTTCATGCATCTCTGGTAAATCTGCACTGTATTGTGATAATTCAGTTTTCTTAGGTGTATTTGCTGTCTTGTGTATAGTCATTTGTGTGCTTGTATTGTGGTGAGTATTCTGGACTGAGGGACTTGTCCCTTCCATTAAAGGTAATCCCTCATGAGGCATTGCATCACCCTTTATAGGCACAATGTAGTGAGCATATTGTGCAGAACAGAGCAGTCACGTGTAGTGTGGACAGCAGTTCCATATGATGGAATTTCTTTATATGAACCTGGTGGGCAATGTCATAGAATTGCTTTAAAGTTAGAGTTGCAAAGTGTAGCACTCAAAGGACTGGAAATGTTTAAAGTTATATTTACTCAGACATCCTCTTGCCTCATTCTGGGGGAACTCATTTCTGTTCAGAGGGCCAGCACAAGGTAGGGCATGAAAGGTGCACAGTCCTTGTGCAGTTCTTTTGTGCATGGATACATTTCTCTCTCACTGAATGACTTAGATGGTGGTTGAGAGGTTTATATACTGCATAATTTGGTGTGCTTCGGACCACTGGAACGGTGCTGCAGCATGGATAGTGGAATAAACAGAACCTTCACATTGAATACTGAGAGAAAACATGAACATAAAGCAGTTGTTTCAGTACAGGCAGGGACAAGATAGGGACTGTAGGTATGTTCTTAAGTTGAATCTGTATGTAAGTCGGAACTGGCATCCAAATTCAGCCGCTGAATCTGGACACCAGTTCTGACTTACATACAGATTCAACTTAAGAACCCCAGGCGTCCCCAAGTCAGCTGCTGCTGAAACTGATCAGCGGCTGATTCCAGGAAGCCCGGGGCAGAGCAACTTTGCCTCGGGCTTCCTGTAGTCAGCCGCTGGTCAGTTTCAGCAGCGGCTAACTTGGGGACGCCTGGGGCAGAGCAGCTCGGGTGCTGCTGGGTTGGTCCAGTAGCGCGGCCGCTCCTCGGCGCTACTGGACCAACCCAGCAGCACCCCAGCTGCTCTGCCCCAGGTGTCCTGATTCAGCCACTGCTGAAACTGATCAGCAGCGGCTGAATCAGGACTCCTGGGGCTGAGTAGCTGGGGTGCTGCTGGGTTGGTCCAGTAGCGCCAAGGAGCGGTGCTGCGGGACCAACCGGCATCGCCCCACCTGCTCTACAACAGGCCCCGGGCTTTGCTCCACATCTCCCTGGTCTGCTGGGGGGGGGGCACTAGCTGTGTCCCCCCCCAGCAGACCAGGGAGACGCGGAGCAAAGCGGCGCAGGACCCGGGCCAGACCGCGGCGCTTCCAGCTGATCTGGAAGCCCCGCGGGTTGGGCCGGGTCCTCCGCGGCTTTGCTCAGCATCTCCCTGGTCTGCAGACCAGGGAGGTGCTGAGCAAAGTGGTGGAGGACCCGGGGCCGGACCCGCGGCGCTTCCAGATCAGCTGGAAGCGCCGCGGGTCGGGCCGGGTCCTGCGCCGCTTTGCTCAGCGTCTTCCTGGTCTGCAGACCAGGGAGATGCTGAGCAAAGTGGCGCAGGACCCGGCCCGACCCGCGGCGCTTCCTGCTGATCTGGAAGCGGCCACGGGTCCGGCCCCAGGTCCTGCGCCGCTTTGCTCCCCGTCTCCCTGGTCTGCTGGCTCCCGCAGCAGACCAGGGAGACGGGGAGCAGCTTTTCCTGCCCCGGAGGAGGCGGGAGGCGTGACCAGGTGTCCCGCCGCTCGAATCCTCTGGGGCGAGAAAATCCCCGTTCGTAACTGCGGATCCGACATAAGTTGGATCCGCGTAACTCGGGGGCTACCTGTAATCATTCAGCTTTCACTCTGAGTGAAAGCAGGGCTGCTCTAGAAAAATATAGATTGATTATGCAGTTTAATGCCGGTCATAATGTATACACACTTACCCAATTATTTTTGGCCTTTTCCTCTGGCAAAGAATTCCATGGGTTGACTGTGAAGAAATATTTCATTTTGCTTAAAAAGAACTAGCACTGTAGAGCAGAGAAAAACAGGGAGAGTAAGATGAAAGGAGGCTCCCATTTCCTCTCCACTCTGCTCATCTGAAGGAATGGGTTTTGCCCACAAAACCTCATGATAGTGTGTGTGTGTGTGTGTGTGTGTGTGTGTGTATAAGTGTGTCTCTCTGAGGTTTCATTTTGTTTGTTTTAAATCTGCTGCTTACTAATTTCATTGAGTGACCTCCCTATTCTTTGTGTTGTGTGAAGAAGTAAATATCATTCCTTAGTCAATTTTCATATAATTCATGATTTTATAGAGCTCTATCATTTCCCCCTTTAATCATTTATTTTCCAAGATGAAAAGTTCCAGTGGTTTTAATCTCTCCTCTTCCATACCCATAATCATTTCTGTTCCTCTTCTCTGTACTTCTCCAAATACAATATACCTTGGATGACCAGATCTGCATGCAGTATTCAAGATGTGGGTGCACCATAGATTTATACAGAGGCCATATGACATTTACTGTCTTATCATACATCCCTTTCCTAAAGATGCCCAATAAGCCTGACGACTGTTAATATACATTGAGTGGAGGTTTTCAAAGAACTATCCACAATGAAAGCAACATCTTTTCCTTGGTAACAGCTAATGAGGACCCCAATCATTTTGTATGTTTAGTTAAGATTATATTTTACCCTGTGCAAAATATAATCTACATTGAATTTCATGAACCATTCATCTGCAGATTTTGTCACTTCACTCTTTTTTCCCTTTTCCTGGTCATTCATAATATGCTGAACACCATTGGTTAGAGTAGAGCTCCATGGAGAACTCTATTTACCTCTCTTCATTCTGAAAACTGAGTACTTATTTCTACTCCTTGTTTCCTTTCTTTTCACAGGGGTGTCTGGAAATGCTTTCTGGATCATCTAACAAACCTTAATTTAATGGTCTGACAGCACTTGATAGACTAACGAAACATGTAGATGGTATCATGAGCAGGGCTCGCCGAACTGTGGTGAGCCCTGCTCGCTAGCCGCGCTGTCAGGCGATCTGTGCATGCTCAGATCATTCTGCGCATGCGCAGATCGCCTGAACCCGGCTCTTCCGGGTTGTAATCTACTCGCCACGGGCGAGTAGATTACACAGTTTGTCAAGCCCTGATCATGAGCATTGTGGGCACAACCCACTTCTTCAGATGACTGAAGATGTGGGCTGTGTCCAAGAAAGTTCATGATACTATCTATATGTTTTGTTAGTCTATAAAGTCGTATCAGACCATTTATTGTTTTTTTCTGTACAGACTAACTTAGCTACCCCCTGAAGCTTCTTAATTGAATAGCCAACCCTTTGTCATCTGAATCACCCTGCTTGAGTTAAAAACAAACTCCCTAGCCCTTGGCAGCAACTCATTATTCCCCACGCAAGCTGTGCTGGTGGGGAGATGGTCTGCTCCACGAGCAGACCTCAGGTTCAAAACTCATGGGAGGAGAAGACCCTCATTGTCCTCTACTGCCAATTATGCCCCTGTGTATAGTATCTGAGGATGAGTCTCCTAATGCAACTCTCTTAGCTGGGACTTTCTGGTCCGCCAACAGTCATGGTCTGGCAAGATATTGCAGGACCATAGAGTCCCATTGCAGGGCCAACAATAAGGATTTCTGTTGGGTAGGGAGTCCAGTGTGTGGCTGCCCAGTGAAACTAGGAGTCCAGGTGAGTGTGGCGATGCTCAGTGGGTCCAGGTATGCATGTGGTTCCTCAAGGAGCCTTGGTGGGGCATGCAGCTGCCTGGACCCCAGTGCCAGGTTTCCGAGTGGAGTCACAGCAGCAATGGCTGCCCATCTGGTCGTCAGGGCAGTGGGACCAGTAGGAGGTGGGGAGCCAGCTGGGAGGCCAGAGGCTGGGCAGGAGTCCAAAAAAGACATCCCCTGGTCTGGTAAAATCCCTCATCTGGGACCAGTCAGGTCCTAAGGGTACTAGACCGGACCAGAGAGGTCCAAACTGTGGTATGGCCACTACATATAGCCTAGCCAAATGCACAAGTACATTATAACATCTGAAATGTCCACAAGTGGTTGCCTTAACACTGGAAAAGGAGCCACATGGGTTACCACAGCCAGAAAAAAGTACATAGCTATTTATGCATCCGATTATCATAACTGTCAGTTTTTCCTTCTTAGAAACAGGAAGAACTTGTAGTCGGCCACCAATTATTGAGAATGGAGACATAACTACTTTCTTGGAAAAACAATACACATCTGGCTCCTTCGTAGAATTCAAATGTCAAAAATTTTATGCAATGGAAGGACAGAATATATCTTTTTGTGACAATGGAAAATGGACAAAGGCACCAATTTGTTTAGGTAAAAATAAAAACTCTCTTTATCTTTGAGGGTTATTTAGAGATTCACTAAACAAAATTAATTACTCGTGTAAACTTCAATGTGCTAACCCTGGGGGATTACCAAGACAATTGCTTCTTTATTCTTGTTTTAGAGCCATGTGTTATCTCAGTGAAAGAAATGGAAAACCACACGGTAGAGCTGAATGAGAGAGCCAATGAGAACATACCGCAATGGGTGTATCTAAAACGTGGTGATTTTCTTGAGCTTCGCTGCCAGTCAGGATATTCACTTGCAACTAATTCATCTGAATCTACTTTTATGGTGCAGTGCAATGAAAATCCGATTGTCTATCCAGAATGCAGAGGTAGGTAGAGTTAGATTCTAATGGGTATCTGAGCTATCCCACTTTCTGTACAGGGGGGTACTCTATTGTGAGAGGAATAAGTGAATGTAAAGGAGCTGCTTCTTTGCTCTGGTTACTACAATGCTAGTAAAATGCTTTCAGAGAAAATTAGCATTACACTAATTAAACTTTAGGTGCTAAGAGACACTACAAAGCAGATTATCTCTGCTCTATTCTAACCCTCTGAGATAATTTAAAAACCAAGTGATATTTGTCAGACAACAATTTTTAAAATGTAAATGGGTTGCAATCTGTAACTAGGCATATCTAAGGCTATTTCAGAGGTTACTGAATATTTACAGAATGCATTCACAGAATATGTAACAGCAGTTCTCAGAGATCATCTTAGAAACACTGTTCAGAGCAGCTCAGACTTCTCTTGCGAGCACAAATTGGATTTATAAAGGGAAAACTGAGTTTGTATTTGGTGCTTGATTTGTCACTATTGGGTATGCTAGTACTGTCTAGTCAACTACAGAGTATAACAATTTGTCACTACAGAATAATACAAAGTCCTTTAAATTGCTACGGTACTAGCCCTGACAGAGTCAGTATATTAGAACTGGTTGAGAAATGGAGAAGCAATTTTGGAAATGTGTTGTTTTTTACCATTTTACAGGTTTTTTCCTTTTTTCACAAAATATATGCATTATATACAAAATATTGAAGATTATTTCTTCTTATCTGCCGTACCAACATTTTTTCCCTGCTTTCTCCCCCCTCCCATTTTCATATTACTGCACACAAAAAAAAAAAAAAAAAAAAAAAATGGATTCCTAGGGTTTCCTTTCAATTTTTCCTTTTTCCCACTTTGCAAATTTTGAAAACTTTTCCAACCTTGGAATAGTTATAATGTAGAAAAGCGAAAGATGAAAAAGAAAAAGTGTAGGAAAAAGCCTTTGATATCATTCATTCTATTGTATTTAGTTGAAAATACGGGGGAATGCTTTTTCTCCTTTTTACTCTCAAAATTTTAAATATGCAAATCTTATGAAAGCGGTATAGGATTTTTGTTTAGAAATTTTCCAAACAACCAAATTGTTTTTTTTTAAAGTATTTGGTTTAGAAAAAGGCCATTCCTCATAAGCAATTATGAGAATTATTTTGAATGATTTTTTAATTATTTTTTGACCAGCTTTAACATGTATATTGCTTAATTAAAAATCAGTTCATCCACATTCTATCTGGCAATTTCTTAAACAGACATTACAGTAAACAGAGCAGGTTCCCTCCTATACAATTCCCACATGTTCTATTCTAACTTACAATAAGTACTGATGGATTGTACAGCCTACTAATCTATTTTCATTCGTAAAATATTTGTCTCATTCTTGTTAGAAATTGTATGTGACCTCCCCGGAGTGGTTAACGGTAGATTCAGACCTCAAAGGAACATGTATAGGGATGGTGATGTCATTATAATCATTTGTAATCATGGATTTCACAGTCATGTGGGGTGCAATATAGCTGAATGCACAAAGAATGGCTGGATTCCTCCACCAAGATGTAGCAGTAAGTGTATTTATATATTTATGCCAACTCAGTGTATTACACATATCAGATTGAAAATGTCCTTGCTAACCTAGTATTCTTCAAATTGTGTCCTTATGGGTGCTTCCTGCACTGCTGATCACAGAGCTTCAGTAGCAGTGACCATTAGTTGGCATGGATGCTGTTTCTTCTCGCACTCTGCCATGAGACTGGTCAGCACACAGGCTAACCTCATTCAGTTGCCTCTCCTTCTCTCCCGCTAGAGACGGTGTCATTCACAGTCCATTACAACCACTGCTTTCAGTTTGCATTTATAGAGTTAGCACTCCCAGTGCATTTGCTGCCTTTGTGAAGACCACATTCAACAACTCAGACCTTGATCGAATAAGGACAGAAAGCTCAGACAGAAGATGATCTTTGCAGAGCCAGTTTTCTGACTCTTTCCAGATCTGCCCCAGGAGTCACCTGCCATACATGTCTTCCCCACAGCTCTCAATACCTATAGGCCTAGGGGCAAAGAAACAAGCTCTGCCACCAAAGAGATTGGGAAGTCACCACAATGAACGCACAGATAGCCATAAGTGATCTCTCTCCCCTTCTTCAAGAATGTCCCTATTGCCGAAATTTATAGGGTGATGACTTAGGTGGTAATTTAAACATTCTCCACAGAACATCATGTGGTCATCGTAAACTCCATCTCTGATGCCACGTTTGGCTCCACGGTACTGTCATCTGTAACTGAGACAACTCCTAAGTGCCAACTGACCATTGGAGACACTGCTTGGAAGCCACATGCAGTGAAACTTGCATAGGACACTGCTCAGAGAAGAAGATAATGATGATGTTACTCACACTGTGCACCAATGATGGTTCTTTAACATGTATGCTCCTTTGGATGCTTCATGACCAGGGCCAACCCTAGGGACAAATGAGCCTCCCCACTACTGTCCTTCCCATGCTTCTGGTGCACCATCTTTCCACTGTCAGCTCACCGCCTCAGCCCCCGTCTGCCCATCTGTTGCTTGTCTCCTTGCCGTCCACCTGCCTATCACTTGTGTCCTCCTGCCTGCCTGCCTGCTGCTTGCCTCCCTCTATTCTCCTTGTCATCCATCTGGCACACCCTCCCATCTGCCCAACTACATTTCTCTTCCTCGTTGTCCACCCATCCATCAGACTCTTCACCCCCTCCTACCTGCCTGACTGCCACTCACTTCCCCATTCACTTCTTCACCCTGCTTGCTCTCCTGCCTCCTCACCTGCATATTGGGTCATACATCAGTCGGGACACGGGACATACCAAGATGGTTCTGATTTTATCAAAGAACAGGGCTTCCCAAAATGCAGAGAGTGGGGAGATTTCCCTGATTCACCTATCCAAGGGACAGTTCTGTCCCCAGTCCTCCCTTCTCCCATCCAAGAAGTTCTTACCAATCACTCTGCAGGAAAGAAGACATTGCTTGCATGCTGACTAAACTTGTGTCAGGGCACAAGGAGAAATAGTGCATCTGAGTGGTATGGTTAAAAGAAACACACAGGATCTTTTTCAGGGGGATAAGGCAAACATGCCTCATTTATTGAAAATGTAACAAAGTAGCATATGAATTCACACACACACACACACTGTCTCTCTCTCTCTATGCTGATGTGATAATAACCAGTCCGTTGCTCTGCCCAGCCCATTGGCCAGATAGGTCGGGTGTGAGGGAGGAGCCGGGTCCTTGTCAGTCCAGACTGATGCTCCCTGGTTGTAGCAGGATGGAACCTGAAGATCCACACAAGTCACCCCATCCTTTATAGTATTAACTTTCCATGCAAGTCTCTGCATTTTGCCTTGTTAGTCACTTGGCATCACAATCAGACTTTCTGCGACATTATGTTTATCTGGAAGTTGTTATTGTAGGCATCTGATATCAATATGCTGATGACTGCTCCTCGGTGTTGTCTTCTGGAGAAAGTTGTTATTGGGTCCCTATCAAGGGGTGCTTGCCACTAGCTTCAGGGCTTATCAATCTGCCTTGGTCCAATCTGCATCTTCAGTGTGCTTTAGCTTAGTTGATAACCATTTGGTGCTTCTCAGTCTCCGGCTCCTCCTCTGACCATCTGGGCATACAGTGGCCTTCACGCTTATCTCCCCTAAAACATTCTCTCTCTCATTTCCACAAACAACACATTTACACAAATGCAGCACAGAAAAAAGGATACTTCTAGCAACTTTAACAAAGTCACAAAGTTTTACACATTAAACTTCTTTCTATCTCTTATAAGGCTTTACCTAATACTAATATTGCTATACATTACAATGTTCCATCCCTTCACTTTCACATTGGAACAAGCTAGCATCAAACAGAGCTGGAGCTAAGTTAACAAAGCTGACTGGTCTGTCTTGTGCTTAAGTCTCTCAAAATGTAATATAAATTCATATTATAACATACATTCATTATAACTAACTATTACCTACAAGATTACAAGGCTATATTGTGGCCAAGTGGACACTGTCACTGACGTTTTCTGGCCAGCAGCTCAGGGAGGCAAGCATGCCTACAGAGAAACACCCAGTGGGACATGCATCTTCAAGAAATATTGTTGCTATACAATGAATTTATTTTTTAAAAGAATCAAAAATAGGTACTTAAAAAGGGCCAAAGGCCTTGTCAGTACATAGGACTGACAGGTACATTTGTGTTGCTTTGCCTTAGACAAAATGGACTGGGTCTGAATTCAAGACCATATATATTTTGTTCAATAAGTTATGTTTCTTGTCTGTTAGCTGCTGAATTGGCAAATGCACTTGAATCAGTCTCTCCTGCAGGGAACATCTGAAACTGGGTATTTTACTCAGTCAGATGGCAGCTTATCAGGCAAGATGCAACAATTTCCAAATATAAAAGATGGCCTTCGATCTTTGTAGCCTCAGTCAAACCCTTCCACAACAATGGCAGCTGCTCCAGACATTCCTCACTGAGTGATTCATGAGATTTGTTTATTGAGTGCTAAGTAATAAAACAGGAAGATACTGATTTAACTGAAAATAATCTAGTTTGTAGCTAAGCCACTTTTTACAGAATAAAAAAAGTGACTTACAGCCTAACAATGAAAGTCATCTGCCCACCAAGGCTGACTTCCTGGACCCCTTCTTCAAACTACAGGTTGAACCACTCTCAAAATCAGGACTCTCTGATCCAGTAACATCTGTGGCCTGGCAAGACCATAGATGTTCCTGGACCAGAGATCCCAAGTGGCTGGGAATCCTGCAGCAGAGGGCCTGAACCTTTCTGGGACCAGGAGCTTGCAGAGTATGTAACAGTGGGGCCAGTGGCTGGCAGCCTAGCCAGATAGGTGGCTGCAAAGACAGTAGCCCTGCTGGGCAGGGAGCCTGGTTGGGATGGTGGCAGTGAAGCTGGCGGCCGGCAGCCCGGCTGGACTAGTAGCAGTGGGGCCAGCAGCCCTGCTGGAGCTGGGAGCCCAGCAGTCACTCCCTGCCCAGGCTGCACATGGTAACTGGCAGCAGAGAGGGGAAGTTCAGGCAGGGTCAGCCCGTCCATATAGGCGAACTAGGTGGTCGCCTAGGGTGTCAAATTAAATGGGGCGCCAAATGGTGGCGCAATATCAGTGAGGGGTTTGGAGGTGGGGGTGCCGATTGCATGGTTCACCTAGGGCGCCAGTTGTTGGCAGCTACTCTAGGGCCGCCCCTGAATGCAGGAGGTAAATTGGAGAGTCAGTGATGGCTTCTGCATTGAGCTTTCTGATATACAGGGCAGATTGCTGCTACAGACGATTGGACCTACCCTTACCTGGTAAACTCCCTCATTTGGAACCCATCATGTTCCAAGGGTGCCAGACCAGTGAAATCTGAAGTGTATTCCCTTCTGCAACCCTCAGACATCCCTCTGCTCTCCATGCAGGTTGCTTCATTAACTGTTTCTCTGTGTGTAAAGATAGCAAGTCCTGATTTATAGAATCCATATATGATGAACAGAAATATGATAACCCGGATCATCAGACTGTTGTGTCTATTGTTGGATTAAATACATGATTTTACATGATTTTTTAAAATTTTCTGTTATTCTCTATATCTGACAGGTACTTAAGATAAATGAAAATAAGAAGCCTCAAACAGATATTTTAAAACAACATCTGGAGACCATTAAGGTGATTTCTAATATATACACACTATCTCCTGTTTTTCATCATAATGTGTGCTTGGATTCATCTTTATCAGTTCATATGCTTGTTTATGTCTATGATCAAAATATACACTACAAAAACAAATTTGAAGCAACATCAATCAGAAAAATAGCTTTTTGTAATTGTAAGGGCCTAAATCTTCACCTAACACTCAAACCAAACCAGTACCTCTTCTTAAGTTTAAAATGAAACCATTTCCTCTGCACTGTCTGGGTTTCTCTCTTGACTGACAGAAACAGCAACATTTCCCACTTGGTCAAAACCAGAAACCATCAGACATTTGATCTTATGACATTTGTAAGTCAAAAAGTTTAGTTCAAGAAAATAGTTTTAGTTGTGTCATCCATTGCTATTGACCACTGATTGCTGTGTAAAGAAAATCCATTGTTCCCTGTGTTAAATAAAGTGAAAGAAATCTTAACGTTTTATGAATAGGTGGCAGCTATGAAGTGAATGTGCTTTGTGAAGAAATCCTCTATTCTTTACTCCCCTTTTGAAAGTCAATTAGTGCATGTCTACACAGCAGGTCTGAAGCCGAAATAAGCTATGTCAATTGAGTAGCTTAAGTCAAAATCGCTTATTTCGGCTTTTTTGCGCTGTCTACAGAGTAAGAAGTCCAAGTTTGAGCACTCTGCCTCTGACTTCCCTTACTTCTCGTAAAAGGAGGGCTACAGGAGTTGGAGTAAGAAGTCTTTCAGCCCAACATTATTTCAAAATCATGTTGAAATAATTGCTTGCAGTGTAGACACGGAAAATGTTATTTCAGAATAACATGAGTTATTCCAAAATAATGCTGCAGTGTAGATATAGCCCTAGAAATTAAATCAGTTCTGTCACTGAGGTGAATTCCCTGGAACCACCAGGTGGGAACAGAAAATGTGTGATCGCTGATACTTTGGTCAAAGTGCAGGTAAATTGTGTATATATCTCAAATAGGCCACAGAACATGGAAACATACATTCTGCAAAAATCAGAATAGATATATGCTTTATTCTAGTCATTAAACTTCCCATGTACATCTACTGCCATATTCTCTCACAGAGTATCCTCCTGTGAGGAATCATCCTGTCCCCCTTGCTGCAGATGCTCTCATCCTTCTACATCTTTCTATTCTCAGTGCATACATGTGAAAGTATTCACTAGGGAAACTATCACAGTACTTCTGTGTTTCCTAGGTTATGTATTATGGAAATCTTACCCTGGATATTGTATTCCTTTAATTTTTGTACCTATTTGTATTGTTTTCTGTTCATTTGCTGAAATAAATACATATTTTGAACCCATTGCTTTAGATTCTGTGTAGAAAGTCTCCACAGAGGTAGTCATCAAGCTGTTTTGCTGAAGACCAGTGATAGTAGGGCACACCTTGGCTCAGATTGTTTCTGATGGACTCCTCTGTGCAATGAGAACAGAAGTAAGATTCACAGGTGGTAGTAGGTTGGCCTTCATTGTTTCCTCTAATTTTTTCCATATGTGTAGAGTACATTTTATTACATTCACCAAAGCATGAGTGGATGTGCACCACCAGTGGAAACACATGTTTCTGCCTGTGGGTGCTGTGGGCACTTTGCCAAGCAGCTGAGCAGTATTTGAATCTCTCCCGGGGTGGCTGCCAAAGCACTCAGATGACCAGGAACGCTATTCTGTCCTATTCTGACTCCACTCAAAACCCCAAGGTAAGTTATCCCACAGATGAACATGATGGCAATTTTTCTTTCCTGGTGGAATGCAGAGGGGGGATTCTTTCAAAGCATGACTTACCACATTCAACTCTGCTTCATGCCAGGATTCAAAGTGTCCATTTGGCCAATGAACTCCTGATCAATGTTTGATAAACACTTGTATGTGCACAATCACTGCCCCTACCAGCAAAATGCTGTGTCTTGGGGGCTGGCTTCACTAGAGCTTTTTACCTCCATGTAATTGAGTGAGTGTAACTCAAGGGACATAATGCAAGTGTAAAAGGTGATTTGGCAGTTCCCATTTGTTTGTGTGTCTCTCTCCTCTCAGTTTCTCAAACCATACTCACCTGAGCAGCCGGGGAGGGGTGAGTGAGTACTGATGTGTTTTTTCTTTGCTTCTCTATAAAAACCATATTCTGCAAAGAAACAAAGGGAATCTGCAGATGGATTTTTCTGCCGCACTCTGAGAAGAATTTCCCCAGGAATATTCCAGGAATCTTAACCCAAACATTTTCACAACTTGCTGGCTATCCCTGCAGTTGAAAATGTTCCAGAAAACATTACTGATTAATAGAGCAGGGATAGGGAACCTTTTTTTGGGTCAGGGGCTGCTGGCCCACAGAAAAATCAATTGGGAAGTGAGACGCAAAACAAAACCAAACACCCCTCCCCCCAACTTTCTCAGGGGGGGGTTGGAACACCAGCATGGGCTTCTCAATGCTGGGGGGGGGGGAGCGGAGTCTTGCGGGTCAGATCCAGACAAGCCAGGGGCTGCATCCGGCCACTGGGCCTTGGGTTCACCACCTCTGTACTAGAGAATCAGAATAGATTATATATAAATCTAATGAATACTGTGATTTTGTTAATCTGAGGTCCTTTGTGGGAATGTGTATTAGTGACTGTAAAAGTTCTTTTATCTCTTTCATATCTGAGATGAGTACTTCTACCTGAGATTGAAGGTAAGATTCAAGGTGCTATGCAGCAAATATATATGCTTGACAATAGGGTATGTTATCAATGTTCACAAGGTCTGAGACTTATTAGGTCTCCAGTGGTGACATGTAAGGACGAAAAGTGGTCCCAATCAACAGTATGCAAAGGTATTTTACTTTCTTATTTCTAAAATAGCCTAGAAGAATGATATTGTTGGAATACAAACCTTGCAGTTTTACTCAGAAACATTTGTTTTCCTCTCTTTCTGTCTCCTTACAGTGCACTAATACAACATCGTTTACAAGCCAGAAAGCAAATCTGTCTCCAATCTGGGATGTTCTGTGGCAGTGGTAATATAGGTTTAATGAGAGCATCCTCCTTTTGGGTCAAATTCTGAACTTCTCATTCAAGCAAACCCTCCCTGGAGTCCAATGGGAGTTGGACCTGAACAAATTCTGAATAAAGGTTTAGGGCCAAATTTTGTCAGTTTTGCTAATGTAATAGTTAACATTGACTTTAATGAATGTAATCCAATTTCAGGACTCCAGGATTTGACCCAATGGTTGATTATTCTCAGTTTCTGATTTTTAGGGCCAGAATTTCACTACCAGTTGCAGATGAGCTAGATATTACACCTTTGGTAAAATTCCCATTCTACTGAATTCTGTTGCAGAACTTCCATATATAGAACCAAGACTTCACCTAATATCTTTTAGCTTCCAAGGGGGAGGCGGGATTAACAGTTTCAATACAATTACAGTGACAGTGCCACATGCACATAATGTAATTACATTTTTTCTTTTTCCAGTGCCACATACAGCAATCCAAGGTGAGATGAAGAAAATGGACATATGTCTGAAATAGCTCCAGGAAACAAAATTACATTTAGAAAGTAGAGATTTTGTTGAATTTGACTGTGAAAGAGGATATGAGAGGGATCCATTCAGAGTACAGTGTATGGAGGGGAAAATAGCATATCCTCAATGTAAGAAAAGAGATGAGGAATTTCCAATTAAACTACAAAACTGTTCAATTGTTTGATTGAAAGATGTTTTTTACTGAGGAAGTCTAGGGTTAAAAAAAAATCACAGTGATAAAGCTTCAGTGGGGTAGCAGAGGGTATGTCTACACTACCCCGCTAGTTCGAACTAGCGGGGTAATGTATGCATACCGAACGTGCAAATGAAGCCCGGGATTTGAATTTCCCGGGCTTTATTTGCATAAGCCGGCCGGCGCCATTTTTAAATGCCGGCTTGTTCGAACCCCGTGCCACGCGGCTACACGCGGCACGGGCTAGATAGTTCGGAATGGCTAGCTAGTTTGAACTATCTGTACGCCTCGTGGAACGAGTTCGGAATGGCTAGCTAGTTCGAACTATCTAGCCCATGCCGCGTGTAGCCGCGTGGCACGGGGTTCGAACAAGCCGGCATTTAAAAATGGCGCCGGCCGGCTTATGCAAATAAAGCCCGGGAAATTCAAATCCCGGGCTTCATTTGCATGTTCGGTATGCATACATTACCCCGCTAGTTCGAACTAGCGGGGTAGTGTAGACATACCCAGAGTTAGTCTGTAACAGGAAAAACTTAAAAAACAGCAAATACTCTAGTACCACCTTAAAGATTAACAACACATGTGGATGGGACCACAGTGAATAGGTACCACCTAAACTGTATTGTAGTCTAGACTGTCTGTACTGCTGCATTTCACTTCCTTTTACTTTTGATCACAATATATATTTTAAACTAATTTTAAAGCAATCATAAAATAGTAGCAACATATGGGCAAAAAAGTTCATACTCTGATAACAGTACAGTTTTGTGATATTTGGAATAGGAAGCTATAAGGATAATTGTAACTGCTGTATTCTGGAATTACACACATCCAGTTTGCTGAAACAGAAAGCAGTTGTTTTATTCTCTGGCCTAAATCAGGCAAATCCTGGAAATCTTACTAGAAACCTTACTCCTGGGATACTTATAGCCTATTTAATTGCCATACCAAGAAGTCTGGGATATGGACTGAGATTTTTTTGAGTTCTGCCTGTCACTATTTGGTGTTGGTCATGGTGCTGCCAAATGTTTTAGTCCATGCAACAAAAAACACACACACAACAAAAAACTTGCAGACATTTAGCACAATTGTATGCAAAACATGACCTTCTTTGGTTAAAATTGTGTGTCTTAATCATTTTTCCTTTTTAAAAGTACAGATTTTTATATTTCATTTACAGTCTTTAAAAATGTGTTCTTGTAGGAGTTTTCATTAACATGGTGAAGTGGGAAAGATTTCTTGAAAAAAGGAGACAAATGAAGACTTGTAGCTAATTTGAATAGCAACATGAATAGCAGCCAAGCGTGGATTGGACAGTGTGTGAATGAGGCTATGTCTTCATTGTTCATTTTTTGTGGAAGAGGAAATGCAAATGAAGCACTCATTTGCAAATCTCATGCTTTCATTTGCATACTCTCTTCCAATCCTTTTTTGCAAAAGAGGTTTTATGTGAAAAAAAAAAAAAACCCGCAGTCTAGATTAGGCCATTTTTCAGAAAAAAAACCCTTTTGCGCAAGATCCCTTATTCCTCAAAAAAAAATGAGGTTTACAGGATCTTGCACAAAAGGGTTTTTTTCTGAAAAATGGCCCTGTCTACACTGCGTTTCCTCTTCTGCAAAAAACAAAACAAAACAGTGTAGATATAGCCTAAGTGCACAATTCTTATCTTTGCCATATATTTCAAATTAGATGAGTGCTGTGACACTGATGAATTTATCAGAATCTACACAAGTGAGAATGACCGATTAATAAAGACAAAGTGAGCACTGATGGGGTGCTATATGTTGTGAATGAACTGACCTGTGGCAAACACAAATAAACATACCCCTACACTATGAAAGTTGAAAAAAACCTCACATCCATTTTTCCCAAAATTGTGTTAAGGCTGCAATTTTTCACATTGTTGAAACAATTGTTATTGACTCCCCTAGTGTGTTCCAGCATCCTACTTTAGGCACCAGCCTCCTTATTCAAAGGGTGGTAAGAGTCAGGCACATAAAGACATACCTGCATTTGAGCTTGGATGTATGATTCCAGCTTGCATAGACATATCTGCCCTAGCTGTGTTCAAGCTAGCAAGACATAGGCACTAGGTCAGCTTAGCTTCCTAGCCCTCTGCTTGTCAGCAACCCACTTAAGGGTAAACCCAAGCAACCACTAGTGCTTCTGCAGCGCACTGCTATTTTTAAGTGAAAGGTTTGGAAACATTAGTGTGGGCATATCCACATCAGCTGTGCATAACACCTCCCAGCTCAAGAGTAGATAGGATCACATGACTGGGAGGGACTTTGAGAGATCATGAATTCTAATCTCCTGCACTCAATGACAGGGCCATCCCTGACAGGTGTGTGTCTAACCTGCTCTTAAAAATCTCTGTGGGAGATACCATAGCACCCCTAGGCAATTTATTCCAGTGCTTAACCACCCTGACAATTAGGAAGTTTTCCTAATGTGTAAACTAAAATTCCCTAGCTGCAATTTAAGCCCATTGCTCCTCGTCCTGTCATCAGAGGTTAAAGAAAATAATTTTTCTCCCCTCCTCCTCGTGACTGCATTTTAGGTACTTGAAAGCTAATATCATGTCCCCTCTCAGTCTTCTGTTTTCTAGACTAAACAAGCCCAATTCTTTCAGTCTTCCCTTAAAGAGCATGTTTTCTAGAA
Source organism: Pelodiscus sinensis (assembly GCF_049634645.1). Classification (NCBI taxonomy): domain Eukaryota; kingdom Metazoa; phylum Chordata; order Testudines; family Trionychidae; genus Pelodiscus; species Pelodiscus sinensis. The sequence goes on from NC_134719.1 coordinate 46,928,904, forward strand.
CTGGAATAATGTTCTTTCCCTGGACTTTTTCTAATTTGCCCACAAGTTTCCTGAATTGTGATGCCTGGAACTGGACACAGTGCTCCTAATCAGCACAGAGTAGAACAGAATTACTTCTCATGTCCTGCTTACATTGCTCCAGCTGATACATCTCAAAATGATCTTTGCCTTTTTTTTAAACAACAGTATTATATTGTTGACTCTTATTTAACTGGTGGTCCACTATGTCTCTCAGATTCCTTTCTGCAATACTCCTTCCTAGGCAGTCATTTCCCATTTCGTATGTGAGCAACTAATTGTTCCTTCCTAAGCAGAATGCTTTACATTTATCCCTATTGAATTTCATTCTATTTACTGCAGACTGTTCTCCAGTTTGTCTAGACCATTTTGGATTACAATCCTATCCTCCATAGTACTTGCAGTCCCCTCCCAATTTGGTATCATCCACAAACTTTATGTGTATTCTCCATGTAATTTTCTAAATCACTAATGAAAATATTCACCTGAATCAGACCCAGCACTGATTCCTACAGAACCCCACTTGTTATGCCCTTCCAGCATAACTGTGAACCATTGATCACTACTCTTTGGGAACAGTTACCCAATCAGCTATGCATCCACATTAATGTAGCTCAGTCTAGGTTGTATTTCCCTAGTTTGTTAATGAAAAGATCATGCAAGACTATATGAAAAGTATTACTAAAGTCCAGATATACCACATCTACCACTTCCCCCATCCACAATGGTTGTTACCCCATCAAAGAAAGATATAAAGTTAGTTTAATTTGTTTCTTGACATACCCATGTTGACTATTACTTATCACTTTATTATCTTCTAGATGTTTGCAAATTGATATCTTGTTTATTTGCTCCATTATCTTTCCTGGTACAGAAGTTAAATTGACTAATCTGTAGTTCCCTGGTTTATTCTTATTTCTGTTTTTATAGATGAGCACTACAATTGCCCTTTTCCAGTCTTCTGGGATCTCTCATTTTCCATGACGTTTCAAAGATAATAGCTATGACTCCAATAGCTTCCCAGGCAATTCCTTGAGTATTCTATGATGCAATTCATCAGGCCCTGGTGTCGTGAAGACATCTAACTTGTTTAAGTAATTTTAACTTGTTCTTTCTCTAATATTACTCACTTTAGTTTGGCATTTTCTATTTGCTGGCAATGGAGTAGGATAATAGTGTTTATTGTAAAATGTAATTGAACTCTGAGTGATCTCAAATTTTTCTTGCTGATCCCTGGAAGTCTGAAATGCTTTTCAAACAAATCCTTCTGCTTAAACACTGTATATTACGTTCTCCGGGGAAAATCAATCAAACACAAGTATCCCAAGTGTGATGCACTTGCACTCTAAGTGCTCTACAATTTTCTGTAGGTGGCAGCATAAATGCACAACCAACCCCAACCATTTTCTAGTTCCTTCTCACGACCTGTGTATATGTGAGACAGAGCACCTGCAGTGTCTTTACACAGTTTGTAGATGTTTTTTCTCTAATTAACCATGATTTAATAGTTATATTTATTACTGTAATCAGATTTTCTCTTCGGTATCTACCTTGCATCCAGAGTGGAAAAAACAATCCTGGGCTCAGCCTACCTTGTACCTGTGAGATTCAAAGCACGGAGTGACTCTCTGGTAACTGACCAACTGGAGGCAACATTGCTGGCCTCTACGGGTCTGTCTGCACTGCAACACTATTCTGAAATACCTTAGTCCTTGTGTATCCTTGTGTGGGTGGTTTCAAGGATCCCACTCCTCACTGTGCCAACTGAAACCACTCATGTTCACTGGTTCAAAGTCACTCTATTGTTCTGATATTGTCACTCAGCTCCCCTGCCAATGACTGTAATATGACATGTTTTCACATAGCCCCAGAGTTGGTCCAGGAACTTACGTATTCTCATGTTCTGCCAATCCTGGTGTTTATAGATGACACTGAGGATTTTTATAATTTGGTTCCAAATCCAATATTAAGATATGTATTTTTCATTTTAGAATTTGATTTCTTGTTTTCTGACTTTAGTTTGTTCATAGAAAGTGTACAATGAAATACTGCCTCACGGTTTTATTTTTTATATCTGTATTATTGGAAAATATTGTAGGGAATAATTCCAGACACCCTGGATGTGGTGAAAACAAGTAGAGGATTTATTGTACACCAGCTGGTGGAATGTCCCTCTGGGTATGTCTACACTACCACCCTAGTTCGAACTAGGGTGGTTAATGTAGGCAACCGGAGTTGCAAATGAAGCCCGGGATTTGAATTTCCCGGGCTTCATTTGCATGTTGCCGGGCGCCGCCATTTTTAAATGTCCGCTAGTTCGGACTCCATGCCCGCGGCTACACGTGGCACAAACTAGGTAGTTCAGATTAGGATTCCTATTCCGAACTACCGGTACACCTCATTCCACCGTATCTCTGCCCATTGCCAATTAAACATGTTATTAATAATACAGGTAATTATTCCTAACAAGCTAAAGGAGCCAACATAAACAAAGACATGTTATTGGCAACTTTGTCTGCTGGAAATACAAGGCATCTACTGTGGGGGTGATATTGCCTTGAGTTGGCGCGGCCCTTGGGATCCTGCCTTATTTTCTAGGAATAAAGCAGACAGTGAAAAAAACCCTCACATGGATTCTTTAGGCACCAGTGAGGGCCTTATTGAAATGAGGCCCTTTTTGAATGTGGTTGCTAGGGTGACCAGGGTCATGGTAGCTACTGGGTCTGTAACTTCCCTGGCCTCAGATTTAGGATTTGAGTTCTCAGTTCTCAGCAAGATACCATGGACTGCCTCAATTTGCCCCTACACCTCTTATTTTTGGTAATGGCACCATAACTTTTTTCTCACTTCCAGAACACATAAAAAGTTCAACAATAGACTGCAAACCCAAATATTTGCATGCAGTAGAGGGTACTCATATTGTTAGATGGGACACTGCCCTATGGACAGAGCCACCTGTTTTCTTTAAATATACAAATATTTATTCTATGACACTATATTTCAACAAGGTACAGAGCCTATTGGCAGATTCAGGGCTCTGCCAGGGTCAGCTGGGGTCATATATTCACTGCTGTGGTCTACAGTAGGTACCTTTCTAATGTGTCTTTGAGAATTTATCCCAATATATGTCTTTCAGATCTAGGTTCAAAGCTCTTTTGCAGTTGGTGGGAGCCTGTACTAAAAATCAGTCATAGAAAGCATGATCTATGAGCAGATGGAGAAATTCTGAATTGTAGGAAAAAGTCTCATTATCTTGGTGCAATCTCTCCTCCCCTCACATTCATTTATTTAAAAGAATGAACAGAAAATATACAAAGAGTTGCAAACAGTAGATTAATGCCACATTAAGCTTTTAATTGTACAAGTCTCAGGAAACACTTTGTCACTGCTACGGCACAGCAGCTCCCACCTTTTGCATTGAAAGTCCATGCCTGCACGTCCCCTAGTTTTTGATTTTGCCCCACATGCATTCAGAAGGCCAAGGCAGCAGTAGCACAACAACAGGGACATGTGGACCAAAAAGACTGTCAGCACCATTCCCCTACACTTCCAGTTTCATTAAATCCCCCTGCTTTGACTGGGAAACTGACTCTTTCGAAGGGTATTGCTGACCAGTGGAAATATTTTTACAATTGCTAGTAATTGTGGGAGCTGTGTTTTATGAGACGGGAGGGAGGAGATGGTTGTTCCATCTTCCAGTAATCTGTATGGTTCATACATATACCCTCTGATGTTAAATAACATTGCAAGTGTCAAGCACTCAAAATTAAGGTTGCTATGCAATCTGAATTAATCTTTGTTGTGTGCATGAATTAGTTACATAGTTAGTCTTTTAGTTATATTATATGAATTCCTATGCTGTCACAATGCCTTATTTCCCACTTTCATCCTACTTTGTATTTATAAGCCCCTTAGCCTCACTCTGCCAACCCTGCTCTTCCCCACTTTCTGGCTGCCAAAAACCCCTTCCCTCCTTACTTCTATTCTGTATCTACTCTCTCCCATTAAACACTGCTGCTCAATCCTCTTTATTCAGATCAGGCTGATTTTGACTTCTCCTTCCGTCCACCAGACAGTATATGAGACATAGTTTCTTTCCTCTTAGTTTTAATATATGCTACACTGACCTCTGACATCAGGACAGAGTTGTAAAACTCCTGCCCCCTAGCATGGAGATAGCCCAGAGAAGACAGAATCTTTGGTGATTAGTTGTCTGACTCAAACAAGTCTCCACTGAGTATGTTTGATTTTTTGAAGTATTATTAGGTTGTCATGGAGCCCCTCATTAAATCAATCAATCAATCAATCTCTCGCTCTCTCTCTCTCTCTGTGCAACTAGACCAGAGAGGAAACTAGAAAGTGCAATATTGGGAATAACTTACATTACTATGGGTGGATTCTAAGGGATCATATATGTCTTTCCTTCATTCTAGCCTAGGAAAATGAACTTAAAATGTTTGCAAATAAACTGCCCTCCTTCCTATCCCCAAATCAAATACATTTCCCACAGAGACAAAAGGGCATGGAGAATCAGGTAGAGTTTGATAACTTAAAGTAAGTAAATGTGATGAGTATTATTAGACTTTAACTGTTGCTAGAAAGTTTCTCCGAAATGAGATTTACCGGAATAAGCTCTTCCTCACTCTTTAATCAAAGTCCTGTGTGTCCTGTGAGTTCAATGTCTGATAAATAGCAAGCCTTGCACAATATCACAGGCAAATGTGATCTCAGCCCTGGGCTTCAATAGAGATTTCTGCCAGTTAATATGAAGTAAGTGACTAAAAAATAAAGTGTAATGTAAACATGGCCCAAATGTTGCTCCAAGCTCCTGGTTTGCTCAATAGATCAACCTGCATTCCATTTCCAGCACAGAGATAACCTTGGTGTTCTATTCATGGTTCCTGCCAGCCCAGTAGCCTCCTTTTGGTGCTGCCTTTGAAGAGGGAAGAGCACTGGTACTCACTGGTGGTCTCACCTTCAGAGAGGGGGTGACCTAGCAAATGGCTAATCAAAACTTGTGGCCTGCGCAAAACAAGGGGTGGGTCATAGAGTTGGGAAATGATGTGCAGGGAAACCTCTGTTTAAGGAGAGCACTGAGAAACAAACATGCAACTTGTACTGTATTCACGATGGACTTTACATCTGTTATCTGATGTTGCAAGAGAAGAGGTGGGGAGTGTAACAAGAGGGAGTAGAAAAGAAGGGCAGTCTTCATTTTTGGAGGACAGGATCGAGAAAACTCTGACAGGCATTACCAGTGCTGGGTGTATTTTATCCACCATAAACATGACTTTGCTGAGATGTATCGTCACTCAGATACTGTGGGCATTCTATGCTATGGGAGAAGGTAAGATACAAAATAAATTAAAGAACCCTCAGTCCCATTTTACTACATTAAAATAGTGATTTATGGAATATAGTTAATAGAGGTGTTAGTGGTAAAAGGAGGAGAGTGAATGAGAACACTGAGAGATGAGGATTAGTTATGAAGCCTTACTTATGTGTTGTTCTACAGACTATTCACATGTATCTACTGTCTAATAAAACACGGTTAAGTGAATACCCCAAAATAGTCCAGAATGATTCACAATGTAAAAGTATGTTCCTAGTTCTTTTTGTATGTCATTACAGTAATCTTGGTCACTGGTGAAGTTTATTAAGGCACTCAAATATCTGTTTCTCCAGAATCAGAGGGGTAGCTGTGTTAGTCTGAATCTGCAAAAGTGGTGAGGAGTCCTGTGGATTCTTATAGACTAACCAAAGTGTTGGAGCATAAGCTTTCATGGGCAAAGACCCACTTCGTCAGATGCATTCGGTTCGTCTATGAAGTGCCACTGGACTCCTTGCCGCTGTTTCTCCAGAGTTATTTTTTGTCACACTAAGGCTGTGTCCAGACTCAGGGGTTTTTTCGGGAAAAGTAGCCTTTTTCCGAAAAAACTTCACCTGCGTCTAGACTGCAGCCGCGTTCTTTCGAAATTAAATCGAAAGAACGTGGCTTTTCTTTAGACGGCGGTAAACCTCATTTCACGAGGAAGAACGCCTTCTTTCGAAAGTGCTTCTTTCGAAAGAAGGCGTTCTTGAATGTAAATAGGGCTTCTTCGAAAGAGAGCATCCAGACTCACTGGGTGCTTTCTTTCGAAAAAGCGGCTTGCTCTTTCGAAAGTTCCGCGTGCAGTCTAGACGCTCTCTTTCGAAAGAGGCTCTTTCGAAAGTATCTTTCGAAAGAGCCTCTTTCGAAAGAGGCTTGCAGTCTAGACATAGCCTAAATGAATTATGAATTCAACAGAATTCATGTTTGTTTAGCAATTGTTTTATTTTCATCCCACTACAAGTGTAATGTTATCCTGATTGTAGAAATTATGGTATATAGGCCTGATACAAGGATACTATGGGAACCGATATTTTCGAAATACCTATAAATGGTGCATTGAGCTCTATAGAGAAGGGTACATTTATTCTTTGACATTAGACTTTGTGTCCTTTCCTATGACATCATACAACGCACTAGCCCAGAGGGGATGACTTTCTGGGAGACTGGGTTGTAAGCAGTTAATATTTTTGGTAAACTGAGGGGACCATTTGAACCATAACTTTTAATACTGCACAGGCTATTTTTGCTCAAATAATTCATGGTAACTAAATAATTCAGTAGTTCAACAACTTACCTTCTGGAAGATATGCAATTTTTCACACATGAACATCTAGATATCTGGATTCCATGTACACTAAAATCTGCATAGAATATGGGATGAGGTGCCCACACCCACAACTGATGCTGTGATCAGTTGTTTATAATTTCACTGTCTCAACTAATTGTTTGTATGGTAGCAGACATTAATTCCTCAGTAAGAATCAAGAGTTATGTAGAGCTTGATGTCATATCTCAATAAACAAAAACGATACAGCTCATAAAGAAAGTGAGCAGAGTGCTACTTAGCTTACGACAATCACTTTCTCATCCATGTGGGCTGTACATGTGGCAAAAAGTTGTCATAATAGCAGGCCTTACTCAAATCTTCTCTCTAGTACAATTTCTCATCCAAGCTGTTAATTGTGTCCCTTTGATAATCCTCTGAAACTGAAGTTTTAGCTCTTTTGTCTTGGCTGCAGTTCATCATGGTTAACAAGTTCCCAGTGGACTAAAACTTTCCCGTTTTCTGTTTCCTCAGAAACTGTCTGATCTACAATAATTAGGATGCAAGTCAGCTCCTCAAATTGCTTTGCCATTACAGAATTACGTAAAATCACATATTATGCAGGAAATGAATTTCAATGGAGGTAGTATATTTCTAAATAAAGTCATTACATAATTCAAAATAAATTAGTAACAGCAAGAATAAAGAAATGTTACGACACACTGACATACGTATTCCTCGTTAGAAGAAAATCATTTACTTCTGTAAGAATATTTCTGAATAAAATAATAAAATAATTACATTAAATATTAATGACAAAGGAATAAAGTAGATGTACTTAAATTTGTGAGAGAGAATTATGCATATTTAGAAAAAATATTACATAGTTCTAGAAAAAGGTGATTAAGCTATTCCACAAAGTTCACAAAGGATTATTTTTTGACTATTTAGAAGTGCACTAACTCATGCAATGTATATTTTCTTCTAAAACTGTATAATTCTCTCTATATAGTAACAATTCTCCTTGATATGTCTATCGTTAACACTTTGTATATTTTGCTAATTACTATTTAAAAATGTACCAAATACCTAAAATATTTTTCTCTAAAAAGAAGACAAATGCATGGAGTTCATATTCAAAACTTCTGCCATTAAGACATGGTTCTGTTATTTAATCACTTTATTTAAAATACAGTAAATGCATAACAGAACATTATCCTCCAAAAATGTGTGATTTTTTAAATATATTTATTAAGAGTCATCCTTTTTTCCTCTGACATTAAGGCTTTATATTAAGTGCATGTAAAGGAGGTAGAGGCACCAGCCAAATTATGATGAGAAAAGAAATAGAATTTTTATTACTCATATTCATTTTTAGTCTTAGCATTGAGTCCAACTCTCTGCAAATAGCAGGACCAATCCCAACTACTGTAAATCCTCCCAAATGAGGCTTTGTCAAGCTAGGACTTAAAAACCTCTAGGGGTGGAAATTCCACCACCTCCGTAGGTAACCCATTTCAGTGCCTAACCACTCTCCTAGTGAAACAGTTTTTCCTAATGTCTAACCTAGACCCCCTCCCCCATTGTAACTTAATACCATTGCTCCTTTTCTGTCATCTGTCACCACTGAGAACAGCCTCTCTCCATCCACTTTGGAAGCCCCCTTCAGGAAGTTGAAGGCTGCTATCAAATCCCGCCCCCCATTCTTCTCTTCTGACTAAATAAGCCCAAATCCTTCAGACTCTTCTTGTAGGACATGTGCTCCATCTCCCTCCCCAATGCATCCGCATCTCTTCTGTAATGAGGTCCCAGAATTGGACGCCGATCCATTCAGTGGCTTAGATGGGATCCGGACTGCAACACATAGCACTGCTGACCTCCATGTCCTCAGCCAACACTAGGTTGTCTCCCTCTGGACTATTTTCTGGATTCTTCTGGGATTCTACCTGGCTCCAGGGCTGGTTGTCAGGCTCTGTGGGGGCTGAAGGAGCTATCAGGCTGTCCATAGGTTCTGGGGGTGGCTCAGGCAGCAGTCCAGGATGCCCAGCCCATTGTTCCTGGCTCAATCTGGGTCCTGGGGGTATAAGATAGGCCTTAGGTGTCACCATGAGTTTCTGCAGCCTCCTGTAGTCATTGGGCTCCAGCAGTGGTCACGGCAGCCTGGAACAGTTCTCAGGGCACGGCAGTGGCCCCGGTGGCCCAACCCAGTCATCCTGCTGAGGATGGCGGGGCGAGGTTCTCTGTCACCGCTGTAGCTTTGACTGAGCCTCCTCTCTGCTTGGTTGCTGAGCTCCAGCTGAGCTCAGAGCTCCCTCTCTTATACTTCCGGTACATCCCTTCTGCTTCCTGTGGGCAGGGCTTGGGTGCTCTGGCACTGCCAACCAAGGGGTATTTGGGCAACTTCCTCTTCCAGGTCATCAAGAGGCCACGCTCCATCACTACAGACTTATAAATGCCTGATACGGAAATTTGCTTTGTTTATGTTTCTCCAGCACTGAAGTTGCAAGCATGAATCGGCACCAGAGACAAAAGCTGCATTGTCTATTTTTCCTCTCTCTTTTTGTTGTATTTTGTCTTGAAGCAGGATCAAAATTTAACAGTAGCAACTCCAACCTATCTGAACTAACTTCTCTTTTCTCCATAAAGAAGAATTGCCACCATCTTTAATACTGTCTAAAAATGGAAATAGGGGTATTCTTATAAAACTTCGCTACTGAAAAAGGGGTAGGACGCAAGCAATGTTGTTTAAAATAAAAAGCCTTATTTTGTTCTTTACATTTTAAATGCTTTACTTGGATTTTCTTCTTTTCACATCTTTAAATGTTAACATGACTTAAATGATTTGTTTGCCATGGGCTCTCTTATTTCATCCAGTCAAACACACCGGGGATGCAGTGCGGAAGAGATTAGACAAATCCAGTACGGTCACTTTTAGGTCACTGGGAGACTTCATTTTTTGGATAATGTTTTTCCACAGTAGTCAGAATGATGCTTAAAACAACAGCTGCTCCATTCTGAAACCCAAAATAAAATAAACTACCTCAAGCAAATATTCACATCACTAAAGATGGCAGAAGAGCTGTAGACTTTTAGTCCATAGGAATTTTTCTGGGTCAATTTTATGAAGATGAAGTTCATAAATGACATAGCTACAGAGTGGACCTCCCTGGTCCAGCACCCTTGGGATCTGATTGGTCCCAGATGAGGGATTTTGCTGGACCAAGAAAGGTCATTTCTGGGGCCCTCCTGCCAGCCATAGCTCCGTTGCCAGTTTCCCAGCTGGTTTCTCCCTGCTGCTGGCCCCTTAGCTCAGGGTTCTCAGCCCTCCATGATAGCTCCACCATTTCAAACACAGCACCACTTCCAGGCTCCCAGCTGCACAGTGGGTGGCAGACCTGCTAGGGTTTCAGCCTCACTGAGCAGCCCTGTGTTGGGATGTTGCTGGACCAGAGACGTTCAACCTGTAGTTAAGCTAGTAAACAAGTTAGGGTACATCTACACTGCAGCATAATTTCTAAAGAAGCTATTTCAGAAAAATAACTCCCAAAATAGCTATTTAGAAATAGGGTTTATTCCTCATGAAGGCTATGTCTAGACTGCAAGCCTCTTTCGAAAGAGAGCGTCTAGACTGCATGCGGAACTTTCGAAAAAGCAAGCCGCTTTTTTTGAAAGAAAGCACCCAGTGAGTCTGGATGCTCTCTTTCTAAAAAGCCTGTTTGCTTTCAAGAATGCCTTCTTTCGAAAGAGCACTTTCGAAAGAAGGCGTTCTTCCTCGTGGAATTAGGTTTACCACCGTCGAAAGAAAAACCGCATTCTTTCAATTTAATTTCGAAAGAACGCGGCTGCAGTCTAGACGTAGGTGAAGTTTTTTCGAAAAAAGGCTACTTTTTTCAAAAAAAACCCTGAGTCTGGACACAGCCGAAATGAGGATTTATTAGTCTGGAATGAGAACCCCTTTATTTTGAAATTATTTTGAAATAATGGGCTTATATAGTTGTTTACTTTGTTATTTCAAAATAACACTAGAATGTAGACTTGCCCTAAGATTCAAATAATCTTAACTGAAGGGGAGATTTACAGCATAATGGCCTATTTTCCAGTTGTAAACTTGTTTGCCTGTTTCTGTTTAGAAATTAGATGTGATCCTCCAACAGTGACTAATGGAACCTACCACCATCAAAGGATTAGATAAAGCACCTGTGAAAATAAGATGTAGAGTAGCATTTTACTATACATAAACACTATGATTTGTTTGACAAAATGTTCTAGATTCAACTTTCAACAGGGAAGATTTGTAACTGTGTGTTTTATCCATCCAAATGGTAGAATGTCAAGAATAAGACTGGTGCAAAACAAATGCAAAAACAAAAACCTATGGGTCACATCTGGATTCTGAGTCAGTCAATGAGGGTACATCTATATATAAGGACTAAAGTCAAATTAAGCTACTCAACCTCAGCTATGTTACTTATGTAATTTAAGTTGAAATAGTTTAATTCGGTTTTGGCTCTAAGAAGCAGAAAGGCAAAAGAACAACACTCTTCCTTCAACTTCCTTGACTCCTTGTGAAATGAGGGTTACAGGAATTGGAATAAGAAGTCTTCCAGATCACCATTATTTCAAAATAATGGTTTGCTGTGTAGACCTGCTCTTTGTTATTTTGGAATAACATTGCTGTATAGACATAGCCATAGGGTATGTATACACTTGATCCCTCTCTCTCTCGAGAGGAATACAAATGTAGACATCCAAAATTGCAAATGCAGTGGGGATTTAAATACCCCACGCTTCATTAGCGTAATCGTGGACTGTCACTTTCCTTCAATAGCGCTATTTTGAGACCTCAAACTTGGTCCCCACCGGGTTATTTTGAGAGAAAACTCCACTCTCAAAATAACCCTTACGCCTCATTATTGGACAACCTATAAAGAAGTGATGAAATTTATTTTGCATGTTGATATGATTAGAGACCTGAAAATCCAGAAGTCAAAGATATATGCACAAAGAATAACTGGATGCCTCTTCAAGATGTGTCGATAAAAGTAAACAATATTTATCTTCTATTGAAGGGCTGGTCAAAAAAATGTACATATGCCTAATATAAATACAAAAATACCAGTTCTATCAGGTGACTTGACATGCCAATGCCGTGACTCACCTGAGTAACCATGTGACTATATTTTTGTGACCCTCAAACTTCTTCACCGAGCTGTTTCCTGCTATCTGCCGCCTCCCATTTGCTGTGTCATTTCCAAAAGTTAGATTGTGAACTCCCTAGGATGTGTACCAGGTATGTCTTTGTCTTCTGTGACAAGATGAGCATGTTTTTGGGGTGTAAGAAAATAATATCCTGGAGGTGAGCAAGTACATGCATAGAGGAAATTCCAAAATGTGAGTGTCTCTCATGGATAATATCCTGTTGGTTACATCCTGTCATTCAAACTGAGGGGATCCAGTATGTGTGTTGTATTGATCACAACTGTGGAAATACTTCAGTGGGAAAGGCTGTCTCTGAAGAAGGCAGATTAAGTGATAATGTCTGGGTGATATTTCATCACTGTCTTTCCATTAATACGCCCCTTATGATTTGTCAGGTGCATAAACTATGAAGCTGCTTCCCATTATTAGCACACAATAAAAAGGCAGAAGTTTTCTCACAAAGTAAGAGCCATCAGTGTTGGAACCAAAATAACCATTTCCAGTCCAACCATTCTTGAGATTGAGTTTGGCAAGTCAGTATGAGAAATCATCTGACACACAAGAAACACTGGCATGCACGCTGATGATTATCTTTCTTATCTTCTTCTCCCACTTTCAAAAGTCTGAAGTAATGTGTTGTTAAAAAACATTTAAAATAGCGATGTTCCATTTCATTTCAGATGTACCTCCCCAAGTGCATTAGTGAGTAAAGCACCAGAGCACAAAATCTTAAGAACTTTCTGGGGATTATTCTTGCTTTTGGTTTCTTAGTTAGCTTCCTCTGGTTTTAAGGATCTATAACACTGGGGTATTTCACAGCAGAATAGTCTACAAAATTGGCACAATAAATAAACAAACCTTCCTTTGGATGAGCGCTTTTTTATTAAGTGGGATCCCATATTTCTAGTCCTGTGCACATTTCTACAGAGTGTGGATTCCCTGCTTCTCATTGCTCATTTGGCAATCAGTAAGGAGATGTGTATGGCTTGTGTAGTGTTCATGAATGTCATGATTTGAAAAGTCTCTGTGGGTAGCCATGTTATTCTGTATCAATGAGGAGTCCTGTGGTACCTTAAAGACCAACAGATTTATCTGGCAAAGATGCTTCTGACAAAGTCGTTTTTACCCACAAAAGCTTATGCCCAACAAATCTGTTACCTTTTAAGATGCCATAGGACTCCTCATGATTTGAAAATAAAGGCAGGGAGCATGCCAGTGGCACAGCATGGATTACTATGGCTTGTAAACAAGAAGATCTTCAAATAGGATAAAAAGGATTCAGTGTTACGGTCCACATTATTCAATGGAGTGACAATTTTAATGTTGCATGCTGCTTTCTCCCTTTAGCTCTTTCATACATGTACAGCCCCATGGCACAACACAGCAGAAAACAGTTGGCTGATTAGAATATCCTCTACCACCCAGGTCTGAAGAGGTTGGTAGGGAAAAGACAGCATGGATGTCTTGGCCCTTCAGGGTGCTGAAATGACCCTTTGGGCCTCAGATAACCACCAAAAGAAAGCCTGAAGAAGGTAGAGTAACCTCAAGACCTGAAGGCCCAAAGGGGGGTTTAAAGTCACCTTTGTTTGATCTCTTGCTCTGATTCCATGCTGAGCACAGCTGGACCAGTCTATAGAATCTGTACTCTGGCTTCCCTAGAATGAAGCAGAACCCACCCCTTAGAGATACTCAGGTGAGCAAGACTACAACCCAACTGTCATAGCCATAGTACAGTAATTCCTCATGTAACACTATAGATATGTTTCAGAAAATGATCGTATTAAGTGAAAACATGTTATGAGGGGGTCAATTTTCTCATTGAATATAATAGAAAGGTGGGGGTTGCATTTCAAGCGGGGGTGTCTGTTGGGAACAGGACATAAGGATGTGGAAGAAAGGGAACTGGGTTACAGCAGGGAAGGGAGGTGTTTGGCTCTGGGGAAGGGAAGGGGAGGAGAGGGAAGGGGGGTTGGGTTGGGAGTAAGCCCCTGTGATGGGTCTGCCGGGACCCGCACTGCGTCTGGCGAGGGGGGGTTGCCAGGGAACTGCCCAGTGAGCAGCGAACCCTCTGCCACTTTGCAAGGAGGCAGGGTAAGCCCCAAGCAGCCACCGACAATGGGCCGGCTGGGGAAATCGTGTTATTCCGAGGATGACGTGTAATTCAAAAAACGTTCCCTAAAAAAAAATTGTGCTATCGTAAAAATGTGTTAAGCGGGTACGTGTTAAATGAGGAATTACTGTAAAACTATATAGTACACCAACGAAAGAAGGAAATTTATCACAGTCTCAAGTGGTAGGGTAATGGTCGAATCCAAGGAAGACAAACATTTGTGCTAGATATTAGGGAGATATTTTGAATTTTAAGAGCATAAGAGGTCACTCTGAAGGGAAAGATTTGAGTCATTATCATCACTGTAGAACTATTCAAGGACAAACACTAGTAGGAATGATGTAAGAAGCAAGGATGCAAAATGCAGATATATACTGTGACAGACCCAGACCAGCAGTTTGCCACTCAGTGGTGGAAGGAAGACATGCTGGGGCTTGGGTGAACAGCTTTCTCTTTCCTGAATTAAAAAGCCAAGCCTAAGACCAGCGTAATCAGTAAGGCACATTGGGGTCAATTAGAACTTGCTAGAAGCCACAAGCTGATTAGACACTGGCAGCTAATTAAGGCCTGTGATGCTGCTATAAGAGGGTATGTCTACACTACAGCACTAATTCGAACTAACTTAATTCGAATTAGTTAATTCGAACTAAGCTAATTCAAACTAACACATCCAGACTAAAAAACTAGTTCGAATTAGCGTTTTGCTAATTCGAACTAGCTTGTCCACACAGAGTGGACCCTGAACCAGGGTTAAGGATGGCCGGAAGCAGTGCCAGCAGGGCATCAGATGAGGACTTAGAGCGTGGAGCTGCTGTTTCAGGCTAGCCGAGGGCTGTGCTTAAAGGGACCCGACCCCCACCCCTGACAGACAGTTCTCAGGGGTGCCCCGCTTGCAAAGCAGTCCTGGCTTGGATTTCCCGGAGTACCCACACTGGGCACATCACAGCACTCGGCCATCAGACCGGCTGCACTTGCCGCAGGCTGCCATCTGGGGAGACAGGGCAATCGGGGGCTGCAGGAGAGCTTCCACCCCCAGAAGCCCACAGAGCCACCCCAGTCCTCCCCATCGGGAGCTTGTACCCCATTCCTCCCTCACCTCTTTCCACTTACCCCTCCCTAGCCCCCCTTCCTGATGTACAAAATAAAGGACAATTGTGTTCAAAAACAGAATCTCTCTTTATTGAACAAAACTGGGGGATACTGGGAAAAGGAGGTGGGAGAGGGGAAAAGAGAGGGTGGGAGAGGGGAGGGCAACTACAATGATGAGGGGTTGGGAACAGGTCCCATATGAAGAGAGGCTAAAGAGACTGGGACTTTTCAGCTTAGAAAAGAGGAGATGGAGGGGGGATATGATAGAGGTCTCTAAAAGCATGAGTGGGGTGGAGAGGGTGCATACAGAAAAGTTCTCCATTAGTTCCCATAATAGAAGGACTAGAGGACACCAAAGGAAAGGAATGGATAGCAGGCTTCAAACTAGTAACAGAAAGTTGTTCTTCACAAAGCAAAGAGTCAACCTGTGGAACTCCTTGCTGCAGGAGGCTGTGAAGGCTACAACTAGAACAGAGTTTAAAGAGAAGTGAGATAAAGTGATGGAGGTTGGGTTCATGGAGTGGTATTAGCCAGGGGGTAAGAGTGGTGTCCCTGCCCAAAGTTTGTGGCAGGCTGGAGAGGGATGGCACGAGACAAATGGCTTGGTCACTGTCTTTGGTCCATCCCCTCCAGGGTCCCTAGGGTTGGCCACTGTCGGCAGAAAGGCTACTGGGCTAGATGGACCTTTGGTCTGACCCAGTACGGCCATTGTAAGCTCAGGGCTCAAGGTCGGGGGTCTCAGTGGACCACCTTGATTTTCATGCACACCTGCTCCTGGGTGGCCAGGCTGGCAGCTCTCCTGCCCTAGACGGCCACTTTCCTGTGCCTAGTGCAGAGGTCGTGGATGAGGTCCACAATGTCCGCATTAGACCAGGCGGGTGCCTGCCTCTTGCGGTCCCAGGCAAGCTCCCGGGAGCCGCCAGCCTGGTCCCGGGAAGAGGGGGAGGGCTGGGGGGCATCGGGTGGCTGGCTCGTGCCGTGCCAGGTGCAGGGTCTGCTGGCTGGGTGCTGGCAGGCTTGCACCTGGCACGGGCACCGTAGACAGCCCGTGCCCCTTTAAGGAGTCTGGGGCCGGGAGGGGGGCAGTAAAGTTTCCCTGGTGTTGGCCAGAGTGGCCACCAGGGAAACCTGGGGAGGGCTAGCCTCCCACTAGTTCGAATTAAGGGGTTACACACCCCTTAATTTGAACTAGTAAGTTCGAACTAGGCTTAGTCCTCGTAGAATGAGGTTTACCTAGTTCGAACTAGCGGAGTGCTTGTGTAGCGCCTATCAAAGTTAATTCGAGCTAACATCTGTTAGTTCAAATTAACTTTGTAGTGTAGACATACCCAAAGGTGTCCCCTCAGGCATAGATGAGGGAAGAAAAAGAACAAAGGACAGGAAGGAGGAAGTGTTGTGTGCAGGAACTGTGTGGGGGTGAGCAGAGGACTGATGAGGAAAGCTACTGGGAGGGATCCTTTGGGGAAGTGGCCCAGGGTAAAGCTGCGAGTGGCAGTAACCCTGCCTGTTGCCACTGCCTTTGGGTCCATGAGTTGGAACACACAGTAGTGGGTGGGCCCAGATTTCTCCCAACTGCCCCGCAACATCTTCACCTGCCTTGAGAAGGGAGATCAGGACTCCAGAGGGAGTTTTTACCCCAAACTTATGAACTAGCCTGTGATGAGAATGGCTCAGTAGACTATGGCTTCTGCCTCTGGTAAAGAGAAAGGGTATGTCTACACTACCCCGCTAGTTCGAACTAGCGGGGTAATGTATGCATACCGCACTTGCTAATGAAGCCCGGGATTTGAATTTCCCGGGTTTCATTAGCATAAGCGGGGAGCCGCCATTTTTAAATCCCCGCTGCTTCGAACCCCGTGTAGCGCGGCTACACGGGGCTCGAACTAGGTAGTTCGGACTAGGGTGCCTATTCCGAACTACCGGTACACCTCGTTTCACGAGGAGTACCGGTAGTTCGGAATAGGACCCTAGTCCGAACTACCTAGTTCGAGCCCCGTGTAGCCGCGCTACACGGGGTTCGAAGCAGCGGGGATTTAAAAATGGCGGCTCCCCGCTTATGCTAATGAAGCCCGGGAAATTCAAATCCCGGGCTTCATTAGCAAGTGCGGTATGCATACATTACCCCGCTAGTTCGAACTAGCGGGGTAGTGTAGACATACCCAAAGAGAATGTGTGGAGGGCCACAGCAAGCCTCTAAGGCTAATGCTAACCACTGGTAGTACAAGACCCTCAGGGTACGTCTAAACTACATGGCTCCGTCGACGGAGCCATGTAGATTTGTTTGTTTGGCAAAGGGAAATGAAGTCGCGATTTAAATAATCGCGGCTTCATTTAAATTTAAATGGCTGCTGCGCTGAGCTGACAAACAGCCGATCAGCTGTTTGTCGGCTCAGCACGCTAGTCTGGACGCTCCTGAGCCAACATGAAAGCCCTTTATCGACCTCCCCGGTAAACCTCATCCTACAAGGCATAACGGGGAAGTCGATAAAGGGCTTTCAGGTCGGCACGGGAGCATCCTGCAGAGCTGTACAATTCCTGGGAGCAGGCAAAGGGCTTGTCCCACGTGGCTGACTTTGCAAACCCTGTGTGAGGCAACATCATAGACAGACATGGGCAACTCCTTGTACACGCTGATGACTGCCAGCACATCTGCTGCTCCCACGGCCTTCACTGCTCAGAATCACCAAAGAGCTCTGGACTGGACTGGTGGGGAGATTCTGGACCTCACTGAGGTCTGTGGGGAGGAGTCCAACCTGCAGGATCTGCACCCAAGAAAAGGAATGCAGAGATCTGTGGCAGGATTGCTGCCAGCCAGGCTGAGAGAGGGCACATCAGGACCCTTGACCAGTGTTGCATGAAAATAAAAGAGCCGTGGCAGACCTACCCCAAGGCCAGGGAGCAGAGCAGATGCTCTGGGGTAGCACTACCCACCTGCTGCTGCTTTGATCAGCCTGATGTCATCCAGGGAGGTGATCCAGTCACCTCTCCCACTGTCATTGTTGAGTCCTCAACTTGGAGCTGGTCCCCTCACCACTGCAGGACATCTTCCAGGCTTTGGACAAATCCAGGGTGAGGGCACTTCTGGTGAGTTCTCTACCTTTCCCTACCTACAAGCAGGGGCAGGTGATGTGCTGGAAAGGAAGGAATGCTCCTCGTTGAGCCTACCAGCTCTGGGACTTGCACAACAGCTTGTTCTTCTTCGAGAGATGTTCCCGTGGGTGCTCCATATTATGTCACTTTAGGAGATAAGGATGGAATGCTGACTCCAGCAGGTTCCTTGGAATAGGGTAGCATCTGGGAGGAACTAAGATAATTGTTAGACTTGTTATATGTAATGGGAAGGTATATAAACTGTTTCATAATTGCTTGTATTTCAAAGATCTCCCTCCTCCCCCCTCCCGGTCCGATTCAGGCTTCCCTTGCAATATTGCTCAAATAAACTGCCTCTGGCTACTTGTTGCTTACAAACACAGAGGGTATGTCTACACTACAAACGGACGTTAGTTCGAACTAATTTTCATAGGCGCTACACTAGCGCTCCGTTAGTTCGAACTTAATTCGAACTAACGGAGTGCTTAGGGTGTGTCTAGACTACTGAGTTTTGTCGACAAAAGTGGACTTTTGTCGACAAAACTATACCTGCATCTACACTACCGCTGAGTTCTGTCGACATAACGTCGACAGAACTCAGCAGTTTTATTGATGCTGGTAAACCTCATTTTACGAGGCATAACACCTTCTGTCGACAGAGTTCTGTCGACAGAAGGTGTTATTGCCTGTAGGGTTGCGTCTAGACTACAGGGTTTTGTCGACAAAGCAGCTTGCTTTGTCGACAGAACTGAATGTGTCTAGACGCTCTATGTCGACAGAAGTTTTGTCGACAGTATCTGTCGACAAAACTTCCGTCGACAAAACCCTGTAGTCTAGACGTACCCTTAGTTCGAACTAGGTAAACCTCATTCCACGAGGATTAAGCCTAGTTCGAACTTACTAGTTCAAATTAAGGGCTGTGTAGACCCTTAATTCGAACTAGTGGGAGGCTAGCCCTTCCCAGCTTGCCCTGGTGGCCACTCTGGCCAACACCAGGCAAACTCTATTGCCCCCCTCCCAGCCCCGGAGCCCTTAAAGGGCCACGGGCTGGCTACACAGTTTGTGCCAGTTGCAAGGCTGCCAGCACCCAGCCAGCAGACCCTGCACCTGCCACAACATGAGCCAGCCACCCGAGGACACCCAGACCTCCACTGCTCCCCAGGACCATCCTGGCAGCTCCCAGGAGCCCGCCCGGGGACGCGAGAGGCGGGCACCCGCTTGGTCAAGTGCGGAGATCGTGAACCTCATCGAGGTTTGGGGGGAAGCCTCCAATGTCCACGATCTCTGCACTAGCCACAGGAACGCGGCAGTCTACGGCCGCATGGCTGCCAGCCTGGCCGCCAGGGGCCACCAGTGCAGACGGGAGCAGGTGCGCTGCAAAATAAAGGACTTGCGGCAGTCCTACTCCCGGGCCTGCCAGCCAGGGGCCGACCCGGAGGCCTGCCCCCACTTCCACGCCCTGAACCGCCTCCTGGGGGCTCATGCCGTCCCTGCCCCCCGGGACGTGATAGACCCCGGGGCAGAAGGACCGCTCCAGGAGACGGAGGAGGAGGGCTCCGAGAGCCAGAAGCCTGCTGGCAGCCTGCCCAGCACCTGGGACCCCCGAGGCACCCCACAGAGCCGCTTGCCTGTGTCGTCTGAGGCCGGGGAGGCGTCCACCTGTGAGTACCATCGTACTCCCCTTATGTGTATGGGGGGCTGGGGCAAGAGGGAGCCCCGGGACTGTGCGCCTGGGCCTTGCCCACCACGGAGCAGCAGCTGGGGAGCCTGCAGGAGCCCTGGTCTTGCAGAGGGGAGCTGGGTTTCACACACCTGGGCCCCTGGGGTAATTGACCGCTGGTCTTGTTGCACCACAGCTGCAGCACCTGGGCCTGCAGGGCGCACCACACTGCCTGCTGCAGCTACCCGTGCCCGAGCAAGCAGGAGAGCCAGGAATGAGGAGGACTACCAGAGGCGGCACCTCCGGTTCCTGGATCACCAGCTCCGCACCCAGGTCCACTGGGTCCAGGAGGACCTGAGGCTGCGCCGGAGGGGTTTGGAGGCCCTGGAGGAGCAGGGCCGTGCCCTGCGAGGCCACCTCCAGAGCCTGCTCGACTGCTTCCCAATTCCTCCTGCTCCTGCTCCCCCTTCTGCTCCTCCTGCTCCCCCTGCTGCTCCCCCTACTCCCCCTGCTCCTCCTGCTCCCCCTCCTGCTCCCGCTCCTGCTTCCTCCACACCCCCGTCCCTCCTGCCTCCCCCTCCACAACCATTTGCCACTGACGCCCCCGGACCCGCAGTGTGGCGAGATGGGAGAGGCAGCCGGACTCCCACCCCTGAGCTTTCCTTTCCCTTCCTCCCTTCCCTCCTCTTCCAGCTCCCTCATCCCAGGTTTCCCCCTCCCCTCTTCCACCCTCATTCCTCCCTTCCCCCACCCCAGTTATGTGAAATAAACATACGTTTTTGTTTGAAAAACAGGTGTCTTTATTTTACAGAAGGTAGGGAGGGGAAAGGGGAAGGGGGGTAGGGTGGAAGAAGGCCCCAGTGGGGCATGCAAGGGAGAGGTTAGTCCTCCTCCTCCACCTGGAAGCTCTCCGCAGGGCTTCCTGGATCCGGACGGCCCCCCGCTGGGCTTACCGGATGGCGGCGGTGCGGGGCTAACCGTAGTGTCCAGCCATGCGGTCAGCCTCAGCCATCCAGGCTGGCAGGAAAGCCTCCCCCTTTCGCTCACACAAATTGTGGAGCACACAACATGCTGCCACCACAGGAGGGATGTTGTGCTCGGCCAGGTCCAGACAGGTGAGGAGGCATCGAAAGCGGGCTTTCAGTCACCTGAAGGCCCCCTCCACCACGATGCAGGCCCTGGTCAGCCTGGCATTGAAGGCCTGGTGGGAGGGATTGAGGTGCCCTGTGTAGGGCTTCATCAGCCACAGCTGCAGTGGGTAGGCAGCATCCCCCACCAGGCACACGGGCATGTCCACGTCCCCGATCCTGATGTGGCGGTCGGGGGAGAAGGTCCCGTCCTGCAGCCGCTGGCACACGGAGGAGTTGCGGTACACCCGGGCGTCGTGTGCTTTGCCGGACCAGCCCACATTAATGTCCGTGAACTGTCCCCGGTGGTCACACACAGCCTACAGGATCACGGAGAAGTACCCCTTGCGGTTGACGTACCGGGAAGCCTGGTGTTCCGGGGCACGGATGGGGATGTGCGTCCCGTCGATGGCCCCCCCGCAGTTGGGGAAGCCGAGGGCGCCGAATCCCCGGAAGACGGCGTCCGGGTCGGCGAGGCGGACCACCCTGCGGAGCAGCACCCGGTTGATGGCCTTGACCACCTGCACACTCAACCAGAGCCATGGCTACCTCACTAGTATTCCTCCACAAAGTACCCATAAGAGACATTTGTGCAGCTGCTACATGGTTGTCCAACTATACAGTTGCAAAACACTATGCACTTAGGGTATGTCTACACTACCCCGCTAGTTCGTTCCACGAGGAGTACCGGTAGTTCGGAATAGGAATCCTAGTCCGAACTACCTAGTTCGAGCCCCATGTAGCCGCGCTGCACGGGGTTCGAAGCAGCGGGGATTTAAAAATGGCGGCTCCCCGCTTATGCTAATGAAGCCCGGGAAATTCAAATCCCAGGCTTCATTAGCAAGTGCGGTATGCATACATTACCCCGCTAGTTTGAACTAGCGGGGTAGTGTAGACATACCTTAGGAGGGTAGTGTAGACATACCCTTACATAGGGACATTTCTCCAGCCTGAAACTCGCTCAAGCGGTCCTTTCTACCACTTTTCTGCCAGATCCAAAGTTCCTCCCTTCCTAACCAGTAATAGCCTTGTAGTCACCTGATATGGAGCACCCATGGGGACATCTCTCTCTCGAAGAGGAGGTTACTTGACTCAATAGTAACTGACATTCTTCAAGATGAGTGTCCCTATGTGTGCTCCACAACCCTCCCTTCCTTCCCTCTACTTTGGGATTCTGGCCTTCTCATGGCATCGTTTAGGTTAGAGGAGGAATGAAGGAACTGAAGAGTGGGGGAGAGGACTCATGCATGCATGATGCCTGTTATCTAGGACACATGGCTGCAGACACTTGCAGACATGGCCCCAGGAACTTTGCTCTGAAATCGCTGATCTTGGACTCGGTGGTAGTGCACTGACCTAAAGTTACCTCTCCTTTAAATAGCAGAACACACATTCCATGATCATTTTGCACCTCCCCATCTTGGTCTTGAACTCCTCCTTCCTGGGGTCCAGGTTGCTTGTGTAGGGCTTCATGAGCCAGGGGACTAACGGGTAGGTTGCATTGCCCAAGATCACAATGGGCATGTCCTGCTCTCTGACTCTGATGGTGTGTGTGGTCTGGTAAGGTGCCAATGTGCATTTTTCATAACAGGCAGGGGTTCCGGAGTATGTGAGCATTGTGCGTCTTTGCCGACCTTCCAGTGCTGACGTCAGTGTGTAGCCAGACATGAACCCCCATTTTAACATCCATTTTTGTCTGCTTGAAAGCATGCAGGGCACACAGAGCAGAAAAACAGCATGATCTTTGAAAACCTTGAAGCAGGAGGTTCAGATATGCTTGCTCAGTGACCATGGACAACTGAAAGCAGAGATAAGAGGGTGGTCAAACTAAGAGGCTGCACAAAAGTGCCCTTGACTTAACCCATATTGATACGAACACACAGCCGTCCACGGGGGGAGGAATCTCCCGCCCAACAAGAACATCTGGTACTCCTAATTTAGCTATCTTCCTCTCTTACAAGTGTAAATTTACTTGAAACTTGTTTGTAAGAACTGGCACCACAAAATGGACCAGTACAATTTGGCATCTTAAGATAAGAAAGAGAATACAGGCCCCCAGGGGTATAAAGATGAGTCCAGCAGCACACTTACTCTGTGTGTCAATCTACCACCTATCTGCTGGTTGGGTTTGGTGTTTGACCTCCCGAGGTTCCAGAGGGGACGCCCACCTCGTATTCGTCTTTCCGAGGAATTGAGGGACCGACCCTGGCCTGACACGCTGGAGTCGAGAGGCACAGGTAAAAATTGTACCTGGATGTGGTCCTTTGTTTAAGTATATATATACATAGTGTTAGAGCTCTTTAAAGATTAAGCTGTCACTTGGTACCATTATTTCTATCTTCTATCTTTACCTTTTTTTCCCCTGTAACCATTTTTTAAGACCTATATATATATTTGTTAGCATTTAAGAAATAGAGCAATAGCCATTGTAACCATATGATTTATAAGCTTCTTTAATAAACCTGTAACTGTTTAAGCTTTAACCTGACTCCTTCAGTTGCTGTAATAGAACCAAGCACAATTTAAAAGAACTTCAGCCGGTCATAAAGGGACAGTCATAGGAAGAGCTTGGGCATTTGGATCTGTGTCACTCCCAGGTGACTGATCCGTTGGGGCACCTTTCAGCCTTCCCGAGGCTGCCCGCTGCAAAGGAACTTTGTGTTCTAGCAGCTAAAATCTAAGGTGTAATAAGCTCTTCCTATAAAAAGGGGTGTCTGTTGGCCTTTTGGCTACCCTCTGTGAAGGGACCCTGGTCCTAGCAGTAAAGACACGGCCGTTAAACTTTCGGGGCTCCCTTCAGCCTTCTGGCTGCCCGCTGCGACGAGACCTCGTGTCTTAGCAGTTAAAGACTTGGGTGACACACACACACACACTGCCCTGACCGTCGGCTGACACAGTGAAGCGTCCCTTGTGATCCATGAAAACTTGCAGAACCATGGAGATGAACCCCTTGCGGTTGATAAACTACAAGGCATGGTGGTTGGGGGCCAGGAGAGAGATGTGCGTCCATCTATGCCCCCTCCCACACAGTTGGGGAAGCCCTTGACGACAAAGTCCTTGGGGATGGTTTTCACATTGCCCAGAATGATGACTCTCCGCAGCAGGATGAGGTTGATGGCCTTGGCTACCTGGACGAGCACGGCCCCGACTGTGGATTTCCCCATACCAAACTGGTTTCTGATTGAGCAGTAGCTGTCCGGCCTGGCAAGCTTACAGAGGGCAATGGCCGCAGTCTTTTGCATGGGGATGGCGGGTCTTATGAGAGTGTCCTTTTGCCTGAGACACGGGTGAACCATTCACAGAGATCCAGGAAAGTGGCCTTCCGCATGTGGAAGTTCTGAACCACTGCTGATCATCGCAATTCTGCAGGGAACTCCTTTACTACTCATGTACGTTTGTAGCCTTAGCATTTTCAGAATTATGCTTGTTTTACCCCAGTTCCACTTCCCTTTCTATGAGTCTCATTTTTCATTTCCCTGTTGTTAGTGTTTAAGGCAGAAGAATGTCATTAGTAGGGCAAGGATAATTGACCTAAGGTAACTCAAACTAATCTACATTCTCTTCTTGCATCCGGTATAGATTAGGGTACAAAGTCAAAGTAAGGCCACATCTCCACTTACCAGAAGATCGATTGATGCCCATCGGAATCAATGGAGGCACAATCAGCAGTTGATTTAGCATGTCCCTATTAGACTTGCTAAATTGAACCTCAGAAGATTGATCTGCACAGCATCGATCTCCCAGTAAGTGGAGAGTGACCTGGAATCAGATCTTGGCAAAGCCAGAGCAGCTAGTTACCTATTTTGCCATCAGTTCCATCCTGCTTGTTGGTAATACAGTAAATATTAAAGTGACTTTTAGGTTTTTATGTTCAGCTCCAGTATCAAGAGGATTTTCTACATTTCCGCTGGCATGTTTCCAGTTCTATCAGAGTACATTGATAGCGCTGTTGTGTAATAATTGCGATCTTCCCTTGCTCCCCTCATTTTGGAAATCATTGTTGCAACTATACGCTATTTTTATACTTAATTTCAGAGGCTGCTGGAAAGTGTGGGTCACCACCTGCTATTGCTAATGGAGACACCGTTGGGTTTGCACAGAAAGAGTATGAATCAGGTTCTACAATGAGATACAAATGCCAAAGTTTTCATGTAATGGAGGGATCTGAGTCTGTTCACTGTCAGTCTGGCCACTGGACAGATCCACCAGTTTGCTTAGGTAGGTTTAATAGTTGTGATATAAGAAAAGTGATTAAATATACAACTCTGTTTGTTTTTTAAAATATTATGGGCCCAGTTCTGAAGTCACATGTACTGATATAATACCAGATACATTCATCTGTCTGAATGAAGTCACTGCTCATTTACACTGGAGTATGGGTGGGGGAGACTCGCATTCTTTCTAGGGAGATCACTGCACACTTTTGAAAGAAAAGATCAGCAAACGTGCCACTATGAGTCTGCAGAATGTATTGATCCCCCAAACAACATCTCAGTCAAAACCTATAAAACCCTATTACAATGAAACCAACATTTTTAGTCAAAAAGCTTTCAGTTGTAGTACATGCTGTCAGACAATCCAAATTAATCCAAGAATTTATGGGACAGGATGAGGAATATTACTTACTACTTTTAAGTACTTTGGAGTAGACTTGATGCCTATATAAGCAGCAACAGATTTGAGTTTTGCCCAGGGGGAGCTGTAATTGGCATACAACGTATGTAGCCTGCTCTGTGCCATCCTCTCTCACTCTCAGCACATGGAGGATACTTATGAGGAGTGGCTAGAGTACACTGTGGTGCAATGATGTCTAGCTATGAAGCTACCTCTGTGAGGTTCTTATATTTTGGTGAATTGATTATATGGATGGGTATGTTATGTACATGACTTTATAGGGACTTTCTAACGGGCTATGGCCCTATTCTCTTCTGCCATGTCTCCTGCGCAAAGGGGTGAGGGAGAACAATAGGGAGCCTGATGTGTCAGCTTTATAGTAGGAGAGAATATTCTACCACACGGAGAGCTCTGTTGGCCAGCTCTGGCTAGTTTATGGCCCCTTTGTATCAGACGAGTGACATAAAGGGGCCAGATGGTAAAACAGAATCTAATCTTCTGTCTCTGTTCATCTATCCTCAATCTAGCTAGCCAAAACATTAAAAAGTAATAGCAAAATGTTTTTAAAAACATCAGAAGCAGGAAGCCTGCTAAATAACCGGTGGAGCCCCTGGATGATCGAGTTGTCAAAGGAACAGTTAAAGACAATAAGGTCATTGCCGAGAAACTTGCTTCGGTTGTCAAGGCTGAGGATATTGGGGAAATTCCTAAACCTGAGCCATTCTTTTTAGGTGACAAATCTGAGGAATTGTCCCAGATAGAGGTGTCATTAGAGTAGGTTTTGGAACAAATTGATAAACTTAACAGTAACAAGTCACTGGGACCAGATGGCATTCACTCAAGAGTTCTGAAAGAACTCAAAAGGGAAATTGCTGAACTATTTACTGTGGTTGGTAACCTATCCTTTAAAACAGCTTCTGTACCTAATGACACCAATATTTAAAAAGGGCTCTAGAGGTTGTCCTGGCAATTACAGACCAGTAAGTCTAATGTCAGTACTGGGTAAATTAGTTGAAACTATAATAAAGAATACAATTGTCAGACATAGATTAACATAATTTGTTGGGGAAAAGTCAACATGGTTTCTGTAAAAGGAAATCATGCCTTACTAATCTACCAGAGCTCTTTGATGGGGTCAACAAAGAGTAGGAATACATGGTTGGTTTTCAGAGTGGAGAGAGGTAGCTAGGGTCTGTCCTGGGATCAATCCTATTCCATTTATTTATACAAATGATCTAGTGAAAGGGCTCAACAGTGAGGTGGTAAAATTTGTAGATGAGACTGAACTGCTGAAGATAGTTAAGACCAAAGCAGATTGAAGAACTTCAAAGAGATCTCACAAAGCCGAGTGATTGGGCAACAAAATGGCTAATGTAATTTAATGTTGATAAATATAAAGTAATACACATTGCAAAAAATAATCCCAACTATAGATTCAATGTGATGGGGACTATAATGAGTCTAGGACTGCAGCATGGCCTCCCACTGAGCTGGAAGAGGAAGGACTCCCTAAGACCTCTTGGTGGGCAAGACCAGACTCCCCCAGTCCTGCCCACAGGAAGGTGGGACCGGGAGTATAAGAATCACAGCTCAAAGCTCAGTTGGAGCTCAGCTGCAGAGCAGGCCAGATGCTCTGCCCAAGCTCCAGAAGAGAAAGGTCCAGCTGTGCTGCCCTTGATGGGAGGACTGGGTTGAGCCGCCAGGGCTGCTGCTGGCCCTCAAAGGCTGTCCAAGGTTGTCATGGCTACTGCCATGCCTGGAGGACTGATTAGGTCTGCCAACACCGCTGCCAGGAACTGAAGATTTGCCAGGACCCCCAGGAATCTCCCCAGGCCCTGATGACTGCGCTGGTCTATCTGGACCCCTGCCTGAGCCGGACTCAGAGCCCATGGACATGCTACCAGCACCTTGTCCCCAGTGGATCCCATAGAACAGTTGTGGAGTCAGGCAGGCCCCCAAGGAGACCAGGAAGCAGCCAGGGGTAGCTGACTAGAGCCTGCTGAGGAGATGGAGGTCAATTGGGCAGCGTGTTGTCTCCAGGATCTCCGCTGAACTGGTGGCAGCGTGCCCTGCCATAGTTAGGGCCCTGGGCTGGGACCTTGTGGAGCGGGTGTGCCTGCACCCCCTGGTACGCTCTTCCAGGTGGCAGGTTCCCCCTAGTAGGGGTGAAACCCCCTGCACTTGTTGGCTCTCCGCCAATGAGGAGACTGACCCCTATTCCGCTGTATTCAGCCCTGAGAGTTAACCCTGGTGAACTACTTGTATTGTTTGTTGCCCTGCTCTGACTAAGGGCTTGGCCTTTGTAGGGCTGCCTTGGTCTGCAGACAGGCCTGGAGTCCCCTATCTGTATAGACTGCTGCCCTCACAAAGCCCTGCCAACTGAAAGATTTCATTTTGTGCATCTGATGAAGTGGGTTTCAGACCACAAAAAACTTATGCCCAAATCAATGTGTTAGTTTTTAAGGTGGCACAAAACAGATCATTGTTAATACAATTACAGTTATTTAGATTTTCCATAAGAAATCCCATGTGCAGAAATATGTGACATTTTTCTGTTTACAGAGCCATGTACAGCATCCCCAGATAAGATGGAACAAAACAACATTCAGCTGAGATGGAGAAATGACAGGAAATTGTATTTACGAAGTGGAGACTTTGTTGAATTTGTCTGTGTAAGGGGATATGTGAGGGATCCAGAATCTTCTGATTTTAGGGCCCAGTGTGTGAAAGGGAAATTGACATATCCTAGGTGTATCACACAACGTAAGTAATCTGCAATTAACCGATGATTGCTGTGTAGATGCTCACATAGTTATTTCAGAATAATGACCGTTATTCTTAAATAACTTTGCTGTCTAAAGACACCCTCAGAGTGGGTCTGAATAGAGACTTGGAGAGGCTGGCTCGCTACAAAAAGTAATTTACCTCCTTTTGGTATTCACACCATCTCAGCAACTGTTGGGAATGGGCCACATCCACCCTGATAGACTGACTTTGTCAGCAGTGGTTCTCTGCACTGTAATGTAACATTCCCATCATTGCAGTTGCATATACACCTGCCAACCTAAACATTCCACTTTGTGCATCTGATGAAGTGGGTTTCAGACCACAAAAAACTTATGCCCAAATCAATGTGTTAGTTTTTAAGGTGGCACAAAACAGATCATTGTTAATACAATTACAGTTATTTAGATTTTCCATAAGAAATCCCATGTGCAGAAATATGTGACATTTTTCTGTTTACAGAGCCATGTACAGCATCCCCAGATGAGATGGAACAAAACAACATTCAGCTGAGATGGAGAGATGATAGGAAATTGTATTTACAAAGCGGAGACTTTGTTGAATTTGCCTGTGTACGGGGACATGTGAGGGACCCAGAATCTTCTGATTTTAGAACCCAATGTGTGAAGGGGAAATTGGTATATCCTAGGTGTATCACATGATGTAAGTAATCTGCAGTTAACCTACTATGCTGGTGAATTACCTGACTAAAAGATTTCTTAGTTTTTCCTGAGGCATTCTAGACTTTAGAGAATGGCAGAGTGGCACTCTTAGGATGGGTACTATATAAACACAAGGGAAATCATGGTTCCTGGCCAAGACTATTTGTAATTGAATGTGTAAGACAGATGGTGGATAAACAGGAGCAGCTGATAAGAAAAGTGAACAGCATATTACGTGAGCTGGGACAATCACGTTCTGATACTGGCCTTTGTGACTTACAGACAGTGTAGAGATATTTTGCAAATGCCTTGTCTTAACCAAAATCTCCAGCTGTCCTAATTCCTCACCCTGCAGCTGATTTCCATTGTGGTCTGCACTAGGGATGCAAGGGTATGTCTACACTTTCCCCCTAGTTCGAACTAGGGAGGCAAATCAAGCATACCGAAATCGCAAATCAAGCGTGGGATTTAAATATCCCATGTTTGATTAGCATATTCGTGGCCAGTCGCCATTTTAAAATGCTGGTCGCCCGATTTAACTTGCCGCATGTAGACATGGTAGTCCAATTTAAAACCCTTTCCTCGAATTAACTGGTACTCTTCGTTAATTCGAGGAAAGGGTTTTAAATTGGACTACCGTGTCTATAGTTAGTCGATTTGCAACTTCAGTATGCTTCATTTGTCTCCCTAGTTCGAACTAGGGGGCAAGTGTAGACATACCCTAATAGTGTAGTTGGTAAACCAATTAACTGCACAGCAAAAGCTTATAGGTTAATCTATAAACTACATGCATTTCCACCCCATCCCAACCCTTTGGCAATAAATTTTTTAGCAGGCTGGCCAGCTGGAGCTCTGCATTTAAAGTGTATGAAAAGCCAGCTGGGCATGCAGACCGGGTCAGTTCTGGCTTATGCCAGGTCCGGGAGCTCAGACCCCTCACCCCTGGACAGGGCCTGCATGGGGACTACAGAAGAGTTGACTACCCGATAAGAATTCATGAGGTTAATCAACTATTCAATTAACTGATATTTAACATTCTTAGTCTGCACGCCTTTGATTTCCCTCTGACACTGATGTTTAGCTTCTAAATCCCTGCTGCAGCTAGTACTGTTAACAAATTCAGTGACAGGCAAAGATCTCCCAGTCTCCTCTAGTTCTTGGGAAACCCTCTGATCCAGGCGAGTCACTTTTCTTGTCATTTGTTATCTGCCATGTCATTGCAGACTGGGAATGTTGCAGCTGGGCTTCTCAGTCTGGCTGGACACTTGGGAGCTGCTACTCAAGAAAGACTTTGTTACACTTCAGGCACCTCTCAGTCCCTTCTGGGACACCGGCCACTGCTCCTCCAGTGCCTCTTATAAAGACTCACGATCCTGTTTTATGTCTTGTTTTAATTCCTTTCCCATCATTCACTTTGCCCTTTTGGGCCTAACATTTAGCCAGTATTCAGGGCCTTCTGCCACATTTTGAGAGGAGGGAAAATGGAGGGAGAGACAATTCATGACACAGTTTTGTTATTTACAGAGAAGGAACCCAAAGCCCCGTTTCTTTGAATCAGACAAGAGCAGGCTTGTCTGATTGGAGTCTCACAGAGACCTGGGGCTCCACGGAGGACAGTTTGAGAAACACTGATCTATTCCATTCAAATGCTAGTAGCAGCACCATAAATAATTAAAAACACAGAAATACGTATAAAGTTTGTGTATGGTTTTCTATGCATCTTCTAAGTTCTACTTCATAAGAAATATTTGGTTTTAATATGAAAAATATTTAAACCACTGCAATTCAAGGTTAACGGCAATCATCTTTTGTAGAGTTTGTTCCCATTTATTTTCCAAAGAAGGCTAAAATAAACTAGTATGAATTTTATACCGTCTTGTTGAAATCAATATTCTGTTCCTTTGAGAGACCCATTTCGGACTTCAGTGTAATGTTGTTTCAAAACATGAATGTGTACTAGAATTATATTCTAATAATTGTCCTCTCTCTGACAGGGACTTCAAGAAGAACAAAATAAGCATCACTTTAGCCCCGATCAAAGCATCAAAATCCATTGACTTGTAACGTTCATGCCTTATGTCCTTTGCCACTATTTGGTTGACTGAACTGATATATATAAAATCTCTTTTTTATGTTTGCTCACAATGTATATTTTAAAACAATTTTACAATAATAACAAAAGATAGGAAAATAGGTTGAAACTCACGTCAAACTACAAGGAAAAATGATTGTCTTCTAGCTCAAATGTACAGAAAACATTGACTGAGCTAGTTAAAGTTTAAATTCATACTGTCTTTATTTTTTCCTTTAAAAATAAATATTTGTATACTTTCTTTGTCACTCTTCTTAAATAGTCTGTATTTTTTTTGTGTAACACCATCATCCCAACGTTAAAGTAGAAGGAATCTTAGGATTTAGAGAGAAATGGAGACAAAGATGATAGCTTGCAGCTGGCTCAAACAGCACCATGGTGTATGTGTTTGTGAATAAATTATCTATTCTTATTTCTCACTGTGTTCGATATACTGGAAATTAGACAAATGCTGTGACCGGGAAGAGCTTATCAGAATCCACACAGACAAATGAATGAAGTAAATCTATAACATTCCCTTGGTGTAGTGCCTGGACTGAATTCTGGGCTGTAGCAAACAGAAATACTATATGCTCAGTTCTGCAGACTTGTGTGAAGGCTAGGATTTGTTACATTATTACAAGATTTCCTGTAGCAGTTATGTCACCAATTTTCCTAGTGGAATCCACGGTCCGAATTGAATCATCCCAGCTTCCTCCTCAGTGACTGGGAAAAGTCACGTAATATAGGCTACCTCTCTTTTTAAGCTGGGAGGCATGATTTTCAGCTTTCCTAGCTGTGTCCTCTAGCTGTGTGCAAGCTAGGACCACATAAGCACTGGCTTGGCCTGGCTCCCCTAAGTACAACCTTGTGAAACCATCAGCTACCTCATAGACTCATAGACTTTAAGGTCAGAAGGGACCATTATGATCATCTAGTCTGACCCCCTGCACAGTGCAGGCCACAGAATCTCACCCACCCCCCTAGAATAATCCTCTCTCCTATATCACAGATATTGAAGCCTTCAAATACTTTGAAGACCCCAAGATGCAGAGAATCCCCCAGCTGTGATCTGTGCCCCATGCTACAGAGGAAGGTGAAAAACCTCCAGGGCCTCTGCCAATCCACCCTGGAGGAAAATTCCTTCCCGGCCCCAAATATGGCGATCAGCTAAACCCTGAGCACGTGGGCAAGACTCACCAGCCAGACACCCAGAAAGTTCTCTATAGTAACTCCTATCATCCCTCCATTCTACTTGGGTGATGAGCCTAATCTACTGCCTGTCATCCAAAAATGTATCCATGGTTTCCCATGGTAGTTAGTGCAGTGTGGAGAAGTCACTTAAGAGATTGGGAAAAGCTAAATCTTCGGCAAGGTCTCATTGATCCAGTAGGAGCCAGCTAGCCACCCAGTGAGGTAGGGATGTGGAAGGAAATCTGGCTTATGCATGCTGAATCTCCTATCACTGGAAGGGTGAAAAGTGACTCCAGAGTATGAATCATGAGCGCTGGAGAAGCGGGAGGGGTGTAAGGCCAGCTGGTGATCATGGGAAGAGAGGAGTGTTACTTCAGAGTAAAAGTCTAGAGATCTGGTTGACAGCGATATGGTTGGGTAGAGAGAACAGGCAAGACTGTTCTGATTTCCTGTTGCAGGCATTCCTGAGAAGACACAACACCATGTGCAGCAGTGGAGGATGCCGGAGGTACTGGGGGTTGCTGCAGAGACACCAGAGTCTGAGTTTGACCCTGGGGTGCAGGCCCAGAGAGCAATGCAAGTGTATGATTTCCCCTCTGAATGTGAGTCTCACCCAAAGCAAGCAAACTCCACCCTGCTGCGATGAAGGCAGAAGTTCTGGTAGGAGGCTGGGGAAGGGAGGGTAGCAGCCCAGGCTACCTTGCAGCACTGACTCACCTCCAAGAACTGTAAAGCCCAGAGGAAGAGCCCAACAATTGCAGACTTGGCCCGGCTACTCAGGCTAAACAGACAGGACACCACGGAGGCGCCCTGTGGGGCGGAGGATCTCCTCTCCTTCCAACTGGCTTGAGCAATTCCCGTAGGAGCTACCTCAATAATGCAGCACAAAGCAGGTGCTGATAACCATCAAGCAGACTCTACTCCTCTCACTGATGTGGCGAGAGGTGCTGAGAAACAGGCTGTCAAGGAAGGGAAACTGGCTCTAGACCAATGTATATGGTTGGTTGTCTCTTGTGTCCACCTATAGCAGAGTATATCTGGGTGGGGAGTGGCTACAGAATATCTTGCTGAGTTTATGCCAGCTATTGGCTGATTTTGCCCAGGAAGTGAGAAGCCCAATGACAGAGACCTTTTTTATGTGTAGTTTGATCAGAGCTGTGTCAATGCCTCACTTCATAGAATCATAGAACTGGAAGAGACTGCAGAAGGTCATCAAGTCCAGCCCCCTGCTTTAGGCAGGACCAATTCCAACTAAATCAACCCGGCCAGGGCTTTGTCAAGCCGAGACTTAAACACCTCTAGGGATGGAGACTCCACTACTTCCCTAGGTAACCCATTCCAGTGCTTCACCACCCTCCTAGTGAAATAGTTTTTCCTAATATCCAACCTGGACCTCTCCCACCACAACTTGAGACCATTGCTCCTTGTTCTGCCATCTGTCACTACTGAGAACAGCCTTTCTCTATCCTCTTTGGAACCTCCCTTCAGGAAGTTGAAGGCTGCTATCAAATCCCCCCTCACTCTTCTCTTCTGCAGACTAAACGGACCCAAGTCCCTCAGCCTCTCCTCATAAGTCATATGCTCCAGCCCCCTAATCATTTTGGTTGCCCTCCGCTGGACCCTCTCCAATGTGTCTGCATCCTTTTTGTAGTGGAGGGCCCGGAACTGGACACAATACTCTAGATGCGGCCTCACCAAAGCCGAATAAAGGGGAATGATGACATCTCTAGATCTGCTGGCTATGCTCCTCTTAATGCAAACCTAATATGCCATTAGCCTTCTTGGCTACAAGGGCACACTGTTGACTCATATCTAGCTTCTCATCCACTGTAACCCCCAGGTCCTTTTCTGCAGAACTACTACTTAACCGGTTGGTCCCCAGCTTGTAACTATGCTTGGGATTCTTCCGTCCCAAGTGCAGGACTCTACACTTGTCCTTGTTGAACCTCATCTTGTGGCCCAATCCTCCAATTTGTCTAAGTCATTCTGTACCCTATCTCTGCCCTTAAGCGTATCTACCTCTCCCCCCAGCTTAGTGTCATCTGCAAACTTGCTGAGGCTGCAATCCATCCCCTCATCCAGATCATTAATAAAGATATTGAACAAAACCAGTCCTAGAACCAAACCTTGGGGCACTCCGCTAGAAACCAACCACCATCCTGACATCGAGCCATTGATCACTACCCACTGGGACCGGCCTTCTAGCCATCTTTCTATCCATCTTACCATCCATTTATCCAATCCACAATCCCTTAATTTGCTGACAAGAATATTGTGGGAGACCGTATCAAAAGCCTTGCTAAAGTCAAGGTATATAACATCCACTGACTTCCCCATGTCCACTGAGCCAGTTACCTCATCATAGAAGCTAATCAGATTGGTCAGGCACGACTTGCCCTTTGTGAATCCATGCTGACTATTCCTAATCACTTTCCTCTCATCCAAGTGCCTCAATATGGATTCCTTAAGGATCCCTTCCATGATTTTTCCAGGAACCGAGGTAAGACTGACCGGCCTATAGTTCCCTGGATCATCTTTCTTCCCTATTTTGAAGATGGGCACTACATTTGCCTTTTTCCAGTCATCCGGGATTTCTCCCGATCTCCACGACTTTTCAAAGATAATAGCCAAAGGCTCCACAATGACATTTGCCAACTCCTTCAGTACCCTCGGATGCACTAAGTCCGGACCCATGGATAACCCCCCCGCATTCTTGAGCTATACCTTTAAACTCCTCCCTGGTCATTTGTCCAAGTTTCCACTCTTTGTAAGCTTCTTTTTTGTGCTTAAGTTCACCAAGGATTTCCCCTGTAAGCCAGTCCGGTCTCCAACCATGTTTGCCTCTCTTGCTACGCGTCAGGATGGTTTCTTTCTGTGCCTTCAATAAGTCTTCTTTAAAATACTGCCAGCTGTCCTGGACTCCTTTCCCCTTCATGTTAACATCCCAGGGGATTCTGCCCATCAGATCTCGGAGGGAGTCAAAATCTGCTTTTTTGAAGTCCAAGGTGTGTATTTTACTACTCTCTTTTCTTCCTTTGGTCAGGATCCTGAAATCTACCATCTCATGATCACAGCTTCCCAGGTTGTCACCCACCTCCACTTCCCCTATTAGTTCCTCCCTGTTTGTGAGCAGAAGGTCAAGCTGCGCACGGCCTCTGGTCGGATCCTTCAGCACCTGTGTCAAGAAGTTATCCCAAACATTCTCCAAAAACGTCCTGGATTGCCTGTGTACTGCCGTATAGGTTTCCCAGCAGATGTCAGGGTGTTTAAAGTCCCCCACAAGAACCAGGGCCTGCGATCTGGAAGCTTCGCTCAGTTGTCTGAAGAAAGCCTCATCTACCTCATCCACCTGATTCGGTGGCCTGTAGCAAACACCAACCACAACATCAATGCTGTTGTTTGCTCCTTTAAACTTAACCAATACACTCTCAATAGGTTTTTCTCCCTCTTTATACCGGAGTTCAGAGCAATTGTAGTGCTCTCTTACGTATAGTGCAACTCCTCCTCCTTTTCTCCCCTGCCTGTTGTTCCTGAACAGTCTATACACTTCCATGACAGCGCTCCAATCATGCGAGTCATCCCACCAAGTCTCTGTTATCCCAATTAAATCATATTTCTTGGTCTGGGCCAGGGCCTCCAGTTCTTCCTGTTTGTTGCCCAGGCTTCTCGCATTGGTGTACAAACACTTCAGGTAACTAGTTGATCGTCCTAGCTTCTTCATTCGAAACATGGGTCCTCCTTTCTTGCCCCTTCCTCTATGCATTTCTTCCCGGTATCTGACTTTCCCACTCCCCTCAGGGTTTTGGTCACCGTCCCCCGACGAACCTAGTTTAAAGCCCTCCTCACTAGGGCTATGTCTAGACTGCAAGCCTCTTTCGAAAGAGAGCGTCTAGACTGCACGGAGAAATTTCAAAAAAGCGGCTTGCTTTTTCGAAAGAAAGCATCCAGTGAGTCTGGATGCTCTCTTTTGAAGAAGCCCTATTTACATTGAAGAACGCCTTCTTTCGAAAGAGGAACTTTCGAAAGAAGGCGTTCTTCCTCGTAAATTGAGGTTTACCGCAATCAAAAGAAAAGCCGTGTTTTTTCGAATTAATTTCGAAAGAACGCAGCTTGAGTCTGGACGCAGGGGAAGTTTTTTCGAAAAAAGGCTACTTTTTTCGAAAAAACCCCTGAGTCTGGACACAGCCTAGGTTTGCAAGCCTGCCCGCGAAGATGCTCCTTCCTCTCTTCATTAGGTGGATCCCATCTCTTCCTAACAATCCTTGAGCAAACGCCATCAAGGGGATGAGGAGGTGGGGGAAAAAAAAAGCCTCACTCTCAAACACAGGGGAAAATAAATAAATAAATAAATAAATAAACAAAAAACAAAAAAGAACACACACCAACCCTCACTCACAAACACAAGCTCAGCACACAGCAAGAAAGCCCCAAACACAACACCCACTTCCCCCAAGACTCCTGTATCTGCTTCTCCTCTACCTGGAGAACTCTCTCTCTAAAGCCTCACTCAAACAGGGAAAGGAAAAAAAAACCCAACACCACTACACACCAAAGAAACACAAGCTCAGCACACAGTAAGAAAGCCCCAATAACAAAACACACTTCCCTCAAGAGTCCTGTATCTGCTTCTCCTTCACCTGGAGAACTCCCTCTCAAAACTCCCTGTTAGCACTCACCTGTTTGCAAAAAGGACTTGTGAGGTCTTATAGTGTTACTTGTTCTCGATTCCTTCTCCCTGCCCTCCTTTGTGTGTATGTAGC
Source organism: Pelodiscus sinensis (assembly GCF_049634645.1). Taxonomy (NCBI): domain Eukaryota; kingdom Metazoa; phylum Chordata; order Testudines; family Trionychidae; genus Pelodiscus; species Pelodiscus sinensis. Next base: position 46,965,917 of record NC_134719.1, read on the forward strand.
TCTAGTGAAGGCATCACTCAACACAGAAGTTTTTCCCTTTGCTCATTAGTTTTTGTCAGTGTGATGAACACATCATTTGCCTAGCTGTGCTGGATTAACTGTGAAGCAAAACAGGTGTGTCCTTTCCTGGGACTTTATGAAGTGGACTAGATGTAGTAGGAAACAGAGAGGGGGAAGGGATTATTTTTCCCTTGTTTATTTTCCTCCTCTTTTAATACACATTTCTTCTGGAAGCACTCTGTGTATTCGCACTTATACGTACATTATTGGGGAATGAAAGTTTGGCAAATACCGCAAAGCGAGGGAGAATTTCCTTCTCCCCTACACTTCATATCTATTCTGATGCAGGGAAAATAGCTGGGTACAAAGCATACCCCTTAAAGTGTGGCTTCTTTTTCTTCTGCTGAGGTTCTGCCATAACCTAGTGGAATTGGACTGAACACATACACTAATAACTATAAACAATACCAGCAAGTCTAAAAAATAACACTTGACATGGAGAAAATCCCTCAGCCCCAAGGAAGCTGTATGGTTCACTTCCACTGGTAGTGGTAGTTTGAAGGAACTGAAGTGACAGAAAATGCAGCTCCTTCCCCATTCCGATGTGCTCCCAAAAGGTTCAGAGACTCATAGGAGAGGGGAGGGGCAGACATGCTTTGAACAGGTTCTGTCATAAAGCGCCAAGAGGGAGCTCCTTTCCCATGAGCAGGAATATGCAAACTCATCTCAAGGTACCCTGGATGCAAATCAGTGGCCTTCATTTTTACTGGGTCTGTCACCGGTTTTTCACTTCAAAGTGGGGATGTCACCCTAATCATTTGGTGTTATTTGCTGTTGGAGATTGGATTTTTTTTCCTCCCTCAGTTGTGGACTTTTCTACTCTTGAAACTTTGTGTATAGTTCTGAAAACAGCCACAAGTGTAACACCTAGGTCCCCAAAGATATTCTTGCAGTATGTTTCTGTGTGCCTATGCCTTTTGTGTGGGTGCTGTGTTGTCCCTCTGGGACATCAGGGGACTCCTGGGAGGTCTGACCGGTATCAGTCCTTAGCTGTGCTCTGAGCATGTTACAGGCCCAGCAGCCATTTTCCTGGCTACTTTGACAATCCCATTTCAGTGCCTCCACAGCCTGAGAGAGGGCTCCAAGTTACTTGCTAGCTGTTGGGGTGGGGCAGCTTTGGCAATGGCAGCCAGTGGAAACTTTGGCAGATAGGTGCTTAGGTGTGTTAGTGGTTTAGGCAGCAGTGGGACAGTGGTTATCAAAAGGTCAGCGGTGTTTAGAGGGTTGACATGGGTGTTTAAATGTATTTGTATACCTGGGAATGAGCATTGTTCCTGTCGCTCCTTTTTAATTAACTCTAATATAGACACACAGTGCAAGCATCAGTGTGATGAACAGTGCGAGCAGGAGAAAGCTTTCTAGAACGTTTCATCCATGAAGGCATGTGGTATCCAAGTGGCTGATCTGCTCCAGTGGCCTAATACTAGAAGAGGCTTCACAGCTCAGTATCCTAAAGGGAGAGATGGTATCTTTCCTCAGCATAGCAGGGCGCAGAAAATCTAATAATAATTCTTGGACTCTTTTGGAGATAAGTTTTTATTTCAGAAGGCTGCAGAAGTTACTGGGGGAAGCCTTTATAGATTTGATCTTAACAAATAGGGAGGAACTGGTTGAAAATTTGAAAGTGGAAGCGAGCTTGGGTGAAAGTGATCATGAGTTCATGATTCTAACAAATGGTAGAAGGGAGAAAAGCAAAATATAGACAGCCCCAACCTTTCCATCCAGGACACCACCCCTTGTGGGATGAGGTTTACCAGGATGGTCGACAAAGGCTTCTGATGTCGACTGCTGAGCGTCCAGACTATGCCGACAAACAGCTGATTGGCACAGCGTGGCAGCCATTTTGATGTAAATGAAGTGGCAATTATTTAAATCGCCGCTTCATTTTTCTACGTCTACAACCCTCATCTACATGGCTCCGTCAACGGAGCCATGTAGTGTAGACATACCCTACATGTTTAACTCACCCTGGCTACGTCTAGATTGCATCCTTTTTACATAAAAGGGATGCAAATCAGACGTATCACAATTGCTAATGAAGCGGGGATTTAAATCCCCCCAGCTTCATTTGCATAAACATGGCTGCCACTTTTTTCCATCTCGGAGCTTTGCCGGAAAAAAGCCCTAGTCTAGATGGGGATCTTTCGGAAAATAAAGCCTTTTCTGAAAGATCAGTTACTCCACTTAAAAAAAGGAATAAGGGATCTTTTGGAAAAGGCTTTATTTTCCGAAAGATCCATGTCTAGACTGGCACTTTTTTCCGGCAAAGCTCCGAGCCAGAAAAAAGCGGCAGCCATGTTTATGCAAATGAAGCAGGGGGGATTTAAATCCCCGCTTCATTTGCAATTGCGATGTGTCTAATTTGCATCCCCCTTACGGAAAAGGGATGCAGTCTAGACATAGCCCTAGAGTTCTCTGAAGGGGTCAACAAACAAGTGGACAAGGAGGATTCAGTGTATATAGTGTACTTAGATTTCCAGAAAGTCTTTAACAGGGTCCCTCACCAAAGGCTCTTAAGCAAAGTAAATTAGTCATGGGATAAGAGGGAAGGTCCTTTCATGGGTTGCTAACTTGTTAAAAGACAGGAAACAAAGGGTAGGATTAAATAGTAAGTTTTCAGAGTGGAGAGAGGTAACTAATGGGTTCCCCCAAGGGTCTGTCCTAGGACCAATCCTATTCAACTTATTTATACATTTATAAATATTTATATAGAGAAAGGGGTAAACAGTGCAGTGGCAAAATCTCAAAAAGCTAAAGCAAAAAACAGGACTGTGTAGCACTTTAAAGACTAACAAGATGGTTTAATAGGTGATGAGCTTTCGTGGGCCAGACCCACTTCCTCAGATCAAATAGTGGAAGAAAATTGTCACAACCATATATACCAAAGGATACAATTTAAAAAAATGAACACATATGAAAAGGACAAACCAAGTTTCAGAACAGAAGAGGGATCGAAGTGGGGTGGGAAGAGGGGTGGTAAATGTCTGTGAGCTAATGATACTAGAGGTGATAATTGGGGAAGCTATCTTTGTAATGGGTAAGATAATTAGTGCCTTTATTCAAATTTGAGTGTAAAGTGTTGAATTTAAGCATGAATGACAGTTCAGAGGATTCTCTTTGAAGTGAAGTCTTAAAAGGTCTTTGAAGCAGGATGCAGGTAATCAAGTCATTGAGACAATGCTCTTTCTGGTTGAAATGGCAAGAAACTGCTTTTTCTTTGTGATCCTATCTGATATCTGTTTTGTGGGCATTGATCCTTTGGCAAAGTGTCTGAGACGTTTGTCCAATGCACATAGCGGACGGACACTTTCGGCACATGATTGCATAAATTATATTTCTGGATGAGCAGGAATATGTGTTCTTGATCTCATTTGGTTGGGTCCAAAAATGGTATCAGCAGAGTGAATATGTGGACAAAGCTGGCAACGAGGTTTGTTGCAAGAGAAGGTACCAGGGTTGGTATTAGTGTGGTATGACCTGTGGTTGCTGGTAAGAATCCTCTTGAGGTTAGGTGGTTGTCTATAGCAGACTATGGGTCTGTCTCCCAGAGCTTCTTGGAGTTTAGTATCCTGTTCCAGTATAGGCTGTAGTTTATTGATAATGTGTTGGACAGGTTTAAATTGGGGGCTGTAGGTGATGACAAGTGGTGTTCTATTGTTGGTTTTCTTGGGTCTGTCTTGAAGTAGTTGGTTTCTAGGTATTCGTCTGGCTCTTTCAATTTGCTTTTTTATTTCTCTGGATGCGTAGTTGATGTTTATAAATGCTTAGTAGAGATCCTGAAGTTTCTGGTCTCTGTCAGTGGGATTGGAGCAGATGCAGTTGTATCGAAGGGCTTGGCTATAGATGATGGATCATATGTTGTGTTCTGGATGGGAGCTGGAAGCATGTAAGTAACTATATGAGTCAGTGGGTTTTCTGTAGAGAGTGGTGTCTAATTTTCCATTGCTGATTTGTACTGTGGTGTCTAGGAAATGGATCTCTCGTGTAGAATGGTCCATGTGCCCAGATCTTAAAGATGTCATCGATGTAGCGTAAGTAGAGAAGGAGTAAAAGGGGATGGGAGTTGAGGAAACGTTGTTCTAGGTCAGCCATAAAGATGTTAGCATACTGTGGGGCCATGCGTGTACCAATGGCTGTGCCGCTGATCTGGAGGTATAAGTTGTTCTCAAACTGGAAATAATTGTGGGTGAGAACAAACTTACATAGGTCTGCTATCAGACTGGCAGTGGTGTCCTCTGGGATAGTGTTTCTAATTGCTTGTAATCTGTCTTCATGTGGAATGTTGGTGTATAGAGCTTCTACATCCATGGTGGCAAGGATGGTGTTATTGGGAAGGTTATCAATGTTTTTTAGTTTCTTTAGGAAGTCAGTAGTATCTTGGAGATAGTTGGTTGTGTAGGGTTTGAGAAGAGAGTCTACATAGCTGGATAAACCAGTAATGAGTGTGCCGATACCAGAGATGATGGGACGTCGGGGGTGTCCAGGTTTATGGATTTTGGGAAGCAGATAGAACAATCCTGGTCGGGGGTCAGAAGGTGTTTCTGTGTGGATTTGTTCCCAAGTAGCTGTAAGGAGGCTTTTAAGGAGACAGTGTAGTTTCTTTTGGTATTCCGAGATGGGATCAAAGGAGAGAGGTTTGTAAAATGTGGTGTTGGAGAGTTGTCTGGTTGCCTCCTGGTTATAGTCGGCCTTATTCATAATGACCCTAGCACCCCCTTTGTCAGCTGGTTTGATTATAATGTCCAGGTTGTTTTTGAGACTCTTGATGGCATGGTGTTCAGCGCGGCTGAGATTGTGTGTCGCTTGTTGTCGTTTGCGAATAATGTCAGTCTGTGCGTTGTTTTGGAAGCTTTGTATATAGAAATCCAGATTGGAATTCCGACCATCAGGGGGAGTCCATATAGAATTATTTTTCCTTTGGTGTTGATAGGGGGGATATGGTAGGTCAGATTGATGTTCATTGGAGGTTTGGAAATATTCTTGGAGGCGGAGGCGGCGAAAAAAAGCCTCAAGGTCACCACAAAATTGTATACAGTTTGTGGAGGACAAAGGGCAGAAAGAGAGACCCCGGGAGAAGACAGACTTTTCTGCTGGATTGAGTCTGTAGGTGGAGAGGTTAACAATATTATTCGGTGGGTTGAGGTAGTTGCTGTTATAGCCTGTGGTGTGGAGCAGTTTAGAAAGTTTATTGTCCTTTCTTTGTTGTAGGGAATCGAAGTGTGTATAGTAGATTTCTTGTCTGGTGGAACAAAAGTCTTGCAAGGTGTTAGCTGGTGTGGATGTTTGTCTTGAGATGAGACTCTCTAAGTTAGAAATGTCATTCTTGATGTTTTTCTGTTTCTTGTATAAAATACTTATCAGGTGGTTCCTTAATTTCTTGGCTAGTGTGAGGCAGAGTCTTTCACTGTAGTCAGTATAGTATGTTGATCTTAAATGGCAAATGAAATTTAATGTTGATAAATGTAAAGTAATGCACATTGGAAAAAATAATCCCAACTATATTTGTATAATATAATGGGGATTAATTTGCCTACAATTAATTGAGAGAGTTTTTGGAGTCATTGTGGATAGTTCTCTGAAAACATCCACTCAATGTGCAGCGGCAGTGAAAAAACAAATAAAATGTTTCATTAAAAAAGTATCGAGAATAAGACAGAAAATATATAAATGCCTCTATATAAAACCCTTGAACAGTACATATAGATATGGTCGCCTCATCTAAAAAAGATATATTGGCATTGGAAGAGGTTCAGAAAATGGCAACAAAAATGATAAGGGGTTTGGAATGGGTCCCATATGAAGAGATATTAAAAACACTTGGACTTTTCAGCTTAGAAAAGAGGAGACTAAGGGGGATATGATAAAGGTCTGTAAAATCATTACTGGAGTGGAAGAAGGGGTGGAAGACATGAATAAGGAAATGTAATTTACTTATTCCCATGATATAAGAATTAGGGGTCACCAAATGATATTAATAGGCAACAAGTTTAAAACAAACAAAAGGAAGTTTTTCTTCACTGAGTGCACAGTCAACCTGTGGAATTCCTTGCCAGAGGTTGTGGTGAAGGCTAGGAATTTAACAGGGTTCAAAAAAGACCTGGAAAGATTCATGGAGGTTAGGTCCATGAATGGCCATTAGCAAGGATGGGTAGGAATGCTGTCCCTAGCCTCTGTTCATCTGGAAATGGGTAACAGGAGAGGGATCACCTGCTGTGTTCCCTCTCTCTGAGGCATCCGGTATTGGCCACTGTCGGCAAACAGGATGCTGGGCTATATGGACCTTTGGTCTGATCCAGTATGGCTGTTGTTATGTTCTTAACAAGTCTCTACTGAGCATGGAGGAACTGTGATTTTTTGAAGTATTATTGGTATGTCATGAATTCCTACACAGAACTACAGAGCTATGTATTGTTTTCTCTTTCTTTCTTTCTTTCTTTCTTTCTTTCTTTCTTTCTTTCTTTCTTTCTTTCTTTCTTTCTTTCTTTCTTTCTTTCTTTCTTTCTTTCTTTCTTTCTTTCTTTCTTTCTTTCTTTCTTTCTTTCTTTCTGCAACTAGACTAGAGAGAATACTAGAAAGTGTAATATAGGGAATAACTTTACATTACTAGGGGGGATTCTAGGGGATCATATATGTCTTTACTTCATTCTAGCCTAGGAAAATGAACTTTAAATGTTTGCAAATATACTGCCCTCCTTCCTATCCCCAAATCAAATATACTCTCCACAGGGACAAAAGAATCAACTAGAGTTTGATAACTTAAAGTAAGTAAATGTGATGAGTATTTATAGACTTTAACCATTGCTGGAAAGTTCCTCCAAAATGTGATTTACCGGAATAAGCTCTTCCTCACTCTATAATCAAAGTCCTGTGTGTTCTGTGAGATCAATGACTGATAAATAGCAAGCCTTGCACAATACCACAAGCAAATGTGATCTCAGCCCTGGGCTTCAGTAGAGATTTCTGCCAGTTAATATGAAGTAAGTGACTCAAAAAAAAAATGTACTGGAAACATGGCCCAAATGTTGCTCCAGGCTCCTGGTTTGCTCAGTAGATCAACCTGCATTCCATTTCTAGCACAGATACAACTTCAGTGTTCTATTCACGATGGACTTTACATCTGTTATCTCTGGAATTTGATGTTGCAAGAGAAGAGGTGGAGAGTGCAACCAGAGGGAGTAGAAAGGAAGGGCAGGTCTTCATTTTTGGAGGACAGGATTAAAAAAACAGCAGAACTCTGACAGGCATTACCAGTGCTGGGTGTATTTTATCCAGCACAAACATGACTTTGCTGAGATGTGTCATCGCTCAGATACTGTGGGCATTCTATGCTATAGGAGAAGGTAAGATGCAAAAAAAATGAAAGGACCCTCGGTCCTAATGTACCATGGTAAAACAGTGATTAATGGAATATAGTTAATAGAGGTGTTAGTGGCAAAGAGAGGAGAATGAATGAGGATATTGAGAGATGGAGGGTTAGTTATGAAGCCTTACTTCTGTGTTGTTCTAGAGACTATTCACTGTATCTACTGCCTAATAAAACAAGGCTATGTGAATACCACAAAATAGTTAAGAGGGATTCCCAGTGTAACAGTATGTTCCTAATTCCCCTTTTTATGTCCTCACAGTAATCTTGGCCGCTGATGAAGTTTACTAAGGCAACCAAATATCTGTTTTCTGTGTTTCTCCAGAGTTATTTTTGTCACACTAAATTAACTATGAATTCAACAGAATTCATGTTTGTTTAGCAATTGTTTTCTTTTCATCCCACTCCAAGTGTAAAGTCATGCTGATTGTAGAAATTATGGTATATAGGCTTGATATAAAGATGCTATGGGGATAGATACTTTGAAAATACCAATAAATGGTGCATTGAGCTCTACAGGGAAGGGTATATTTTAATCTTTGACACTAGACTTTCCGAGTCCTTTCCCATTACATCATAGGGTATGTCTACACTACCTCGCTAGTTCGAACTAGCGGGGGTAATGTAGTCATCCGCAGTTGCAAATGAAGCCCGGGATTTGAATTTCCTGGGCTTCATTTGCATGAAGCCAGCCGGCTCCATTTTTAAATGCCGGCTAGTTCGAACCCCGTGCCGTGCGGCTACACGCGGCATGGAGTAGCTAGTTTGGATTAGGCTTCCTCGTTCCACGAGGAGTACAGCTAGTTCGGATTAGAAGCCTAATCCGAACTAGCTACTCCGTGCCACGTGTAGTCGCGCGGCATGGGGTTCGAACTAGCCGGCATTTAAAAATGGCGCCGGCCGGCTTCATGCAAATGAAGCCCGGGAAATTCAAATCCCGGGCTTCATTTGCAACTGTGGATGACTACATTACTCTCCTAGTTCGAACTAGCGGGGTAGTGTAGACATACCCATACAGTGCACTAGCCCAGAGGGGATGACTTTCTGGGAGACTGGGAGGGTTGCAAACAGTTAATATTTTTGGTACACAGAGGGGGCCATTTGAACTGTAACTTTTAATATCAGACAGACTGTTTTTGCTCAAATAATCCATGGCAACCGTTATCCTAAAAATATTCTCACTGGATACCATCCAGGGTTACACTGCTATGGGTTTATTTCCACCAGGTAAAACTAAAGAGGGGAGAACAGCCACCAAAGGTTTAAACTAAAGAAGCTAGAGCTATCTCTCTCTTACACACACACACACACACAAGCAAGCACACACCCCACAATTCATTCACTCATTGACACCCATTCATTCCTGCCCTCAGGCACTCACACTCTTACACAGGCATATGGGTTGCAGAAGGAGCCAAGGCATGTAGATCCTGGAGGGTCTGTCTGTTCATCATGGCTGGGGAAGCTTGTCAGGAGGAGAGACACTGGAGAGGAGCTTCTCAGGAGCAAGGGGAAGAAAAAAAGAGTTTCACATGTTTTTCCTCTCCTTATATTGTGTCTGAATGGCCCCTGTCACTCATTCACCTTGTCATCAGGGAGCATGCCCAGACTTCCCTTTATCCACCAGGGAGCATGCCCAGACTGTGATGACTCATTGAAATGTGCTCCATTGTTCCAAGCCTTCTTTAAACACATGCTCACACTCTTTCTCCATTCACTCAGGGGAGAATGCATCTTAGAGGAAGTTACAAGCAAGGTGGCTGAGAATTAAAAAGATTATGTAGTTGCAGCTTACAGTAAGTTTCTGAGAGTTACACAGATTACAAAAATTTGACAAACATTACAGTGAGTTGCAGTTTAAAACCTTAGACCTTACAGTTTGGTGTAGCTTTAGAAAATCCATGTACATAAATCAAGTAAGCTCAGGGGGAGGCTTTTTTATGCAACAGTAACTAAGCAACTCAGAAGTTTAACAACTTACCTTCTGAAAGATTCACAGTTCTTCACGCATGAAAATCTGGGTAACTGGACATGGCATGAGGTGCCCACACTCTGTGCTGTGATCAGTTATTCACATTTTCACTGTCTCAACTAATTGTTTGTATGGTAGGAGACATTAATTTTCAGACCCCTTCATGCCTAACCAGAATATCTGATTTTCAACAGTAGCTTTTGCTACTTTTCTTTATAGGACTTCCTCCCTTCTCCCAGGGCCCCATGACATATTTTAGATTTGCATGCATCGACCAGTGTGGATGTGACAAGATTACACAGGTCTCACCAATATGGAATAGATTTTTAAGCAGGAAAAGATGTGCTAAATTAATTTTTTTTCTTTCTGTGATGGTTTATATATATAAATAGATAAAGGGGAAGAGATAACGGTATTATATTTTAGCTGAAATTAATCTTCTGGAGACATTGACCATCTCTGGAGATATTTAAGAGTAGGTTAGATATATGTATATCAGGGATGATCTAGACAGTACTGGGTCCTGCCATGAGGGCAGGGGACTGGACTCGATGACCTCTCGAGGTCCCTTCTAGTCCTAGTATTCTATGATTCTATGACATATATGCAATCTAAAATCTACCTGAGCACTGCTGTGCAAGCTGACAAAACAGACTGAGACACTCAGCTGCTTAGATTCCCAATCTGCACCTCTAATTAATAACACTGTGTGTTTGGTTTGTTTAGTGCCAGTGTGTGAACAGCCACCTGATGTTGATTTTGGCAACATTATTAGTGATGAGAAGCTGCAATATGTGGAGAGTGACACAGTGCAGTATGGCTGCAACCCTGGATACACACTGGCAGGATCACAACGGATAAAGTGTGACGGGAGAAACTGGACGCCACCTCCAAAATGTTTGGGTAAAAGGAAATTTGGATTTATTGTATTTCCCAAATCTGAGGTGAATTTATGTAGCTGTCACTCAGACACCAGAGGCCAGAGGAATTCTTTGTTACTTCAGTATTGCAGGAATGTGGTTGGTGTGCCATCCCCATGGTGTCAGGGTGCATTCTGACACAGGTATCTGTCAAGGAAGAAAACAAATAGTGTATTAAATTTCTGTCACTCGATTTTATAGCATTGTCTTACCAGTGGGTTCACTGTGTTATCCCTCCATGTATACAGTGACATTCTAATGACTGTGGAGTCACCTTCATTCTTTATTCCTGGAGCAGCTTCCTTCCTTCAAATTCCTTCACACAACTCTCCTCTTGGGGCTTGACTTCCCTCGCTCCCAGTAATCTATGTCCAGACGTTCCCGCCTCGAGTTCTTAGGACAATTTATAAATAGTCATTTGAAACCTTTGGCAATTTAAATAGTTAAGAAGCCTAATAACTTAATGTAGCAGGGCAAACTGTGTTACCTTTAAACCACTGCTTGCCTCTCCACATACACCTTCCAAGACACGTAAATCTTTACCCTTGTGTTGTGTATATTTGACTGAGTCTCTACAAGTAATATTCTTAGTTATAAAAGAAAAGTTTATCAAGGAACTGATAAAAATGAGTCAACAGAAATGATTTTCTGATCAAAATGAAACAGACCTGAACTCAGTATATATTGAGGTTCTTAGGGATGATCTCTTAATTGGTCATTTCTCCAGTAACCCCAGTTCCAACTGTCTGACGGGCAGCAGCTACTTTGCAGACAGCATGTCACCATCTCCCTTTTACCATTGCTTGACAAATGTAAAGTGCAATTGAAATGTAATTCAACTCGGAACCCAATGGAAGCAGAATTAGGTCCCATATCTAATGCAGACTCTTGAAATTAATGATGAGATTTAGTTCATAAATTATTTTGATATGTGACATAATTGCTTTCTGGGGCCACAGCATAAATGAGATTCTTATTATGGTGAAAGGTTAAAAATAAAAAAGCTTTAATTCTATGTAATCTGATTTTGACTTTTGGGACTAATTAATTTAAATATTAGTGATGAGTAATATGTTGCTTTAATTTTTCCTGTTTTCACTTAGCACCATGCACTATCACAAAACAGCAGCTTGAGGAGAAAAAACTGCTTCTGCCTAGTGGCCGTAGACGTACATTAATGATTCAAACTGATCAAGTTGTGGAATTTTCTTGCAGTGAAGGATATGTCCTCATGGTGCCCTCAAACAGGAAGTGTTTTGATGGGCACATGGATTTTCCACTGTGTATCTCTGGTAAGTATGGTAATTTGCAGACATTGTCTATAGATCACATGAGATGAAGAGAAGATAATGAAGAAAATCTCATTCAAAGTTGCCTTAAAGGTGAGCAAGCAATGTTTGTACATTGTGTTATTTTTGCTTTGTTTTGTTTTGTTTTTGCCTAGAGACAGGAAAGAAATGTGGACGTCCCCCTGTTGTTGCTAATGGAGATATGACTACTTTTGCCCAAAAAGAGTATGCCTCAGGCTCTCTTGTGGAGTACACATGTCAAAAGTTTTATTCATTGAAAGGGCAAAACAAATCTTTCTGTGACAATGGAAACTGGATTGAAATACCAGTTTGTGAGGGTAAGATGATGTTTTCAAAAACAAAGCCTCTTTTTTTAATGTTTCTAACAGTAAATATACCTGATAGTAGGTAAAGATGCTTCACAATTCAAATATAAATTTTGTTGTCAAATTGTTTTGTAATAGTATTTTGAACTCCATAATGTAGAGATTTTACTGTTAGAAATCTAAATATTTCCCACGAGAGTCCAAAATCTGTTGAATTTGTTTTTGGAGCATGCATTTCCTTGAAATTCAGCATTTCATGAACATTCAATGAACATCCAGTGTAATTTCAAAGTATAAAATTCAAACTAATAAAAGTAAATACACATAAGTTAGATGGGACAACTGATTGACTTTGGATATGATTGAGGCCAAGACATTATCAATAGGGATTCAGTGTTTATATGGCCTATATTAATATCATGATTAATTCAGATAAAATATTTTACCCTGTATCCCACTTCCACTAAGTGGGGCAGAGTGAGACCAGCCTCACTAGTCTGGACTGAGAGCACTCCCTGAGTGTGTGAGACCTGCTGCATTTTTCGATTTTTTTTGTTTCTGTTGGTGATGCCCATTGACTGGGAATGGGGAACTGGGAGTTGAGGGGGTGGTGCTAGCAGAGATGGGGAACGCTTCCTACCCTGACTCCCAGGAGTCAAGTGGGCACATTCCAGGAGCAGCATGGGGCTAGGCCAGGCAGGAAGTACCCCAACATCCAGCCCCCTGCACCCCATATCTTCTACCCCAGACCAAACTCTCATCTCAGTGCCAACACCCTACATCCCTGCCCACACCCCTATCCCAGCCCTTATTCCCCTCTCAGAACCAGCAACGTCCACCCCCTTCTACTCCCCAACACTCTGCCCAGCCCAGAATCCCCTCTTTCCCTCTTGCACCCAGAGCTTGAACTCCAAACCACTCATGATCCCCAACCCCAGCCCAGTGAAAGTGAGCGTGGGAGGGGGAGAGCAAGCAATGGAAGAGGGTGGATGGAGTGAGCTGGACAGTCCTTTGAGGAAAAGGTGGCAACTGTGGGAAGGGGCAGGGTAGATCCTGGGTTGCCCTTAAATTCAAAAAGTACTCTTGGGTGCAAAAAGGTTGGAGACGACTGTTTTAGATTATGACCATTGTATTTGATTGGACTGTTTGACCATGCATTGTCTTCCCCATATTTAAAATTTTTCTTTGAGCCAGTCCTAACTTCTGACATTTTGATTCCTTGACAGAAGGAAAACATAGTAATTTAACATGCTATCTTACCACAATAAAAATATGTACGTAATTATATTCCCGTTTTTTTTTTCATTCTAGACCCATGTATTATCTCTCAGGAAGAAATGCAAAATCATGGCATAGAGCTGACTGAGGCATACAATGGAACACAATACGTACAATACCATGATTTTGTTGTGTTTAATTGCAAATCAGGACACATACCCCAGGCATTGTTATCTATTTCCAACTTTACTGTGCAGTGTAATTCAGGCAACATTGCATATCCACACTGCAATAAAGGTATTCATTCTTAATAACATGACTATTTTGGGGATATTCAGAGATGGGAGGAAAATGAGTAATCTGGGAACAGAAGACCAGTGCTTCATCAGCTTTTATTGGATAAGTACAGAAAACTATCACTATAAAAAGTGTACAATGTACAGATAACACTTGTGAAATGAATTACCTTGTATTTATTTAGGAGGACTTCACTGGCTTAGTTGTTGAACATAACAGTTTAATAGATTAGGGTAGATAGAAGCATTTATTGCTTTAATGTATTATTTGATAAACTCGGAAAAGATCAGCACACATTGGGAAAAATTAGCCTTTAGTGAAAAAGTCAAACTAGATGTAGTTACAGGTAAATTAGCTTCCTTGCAAATACAGAGTTCCCAGGTCAGGGTGTATAAACTTAGCAGAGATGCTTCTCAATTCATTTATCGTTGGTGTAGAGTTGGTAAGAAAATGGATAAGTGGGATCAGAAGGCAGAATTAATACAGCAGGATTGAGCATCTACTTTCTTGAAGGTTCAGACTTTACAGGTAAAATTAGGCAAGGGAAGAGTGCTATCAGCATTTTCACTTTAAGTATCTAATATATATAATACAGTACAATTACTCTCTATTTCAATGCTCTGTGTTTATTTCAGATGAATTAGGAAGATGTGGTCCTGCACCTTCTATTCAAAATGGAGACATCATTTCTGAACAATTGCCAGTATATGCAGCAGGTTCTTCAGTGGAGTACAAATGCCAACGTTTTCATGGAATGACAGGATCCAAAACAATCACATGCCGCTTGGGCAAATGGACAGCCCCACCAATATGTTCAGGTACATATGGAATTATTTTTATGTCATGAAAAAGGAGCACAGTAAATTAAGTGAATGTGCAAGTTAGAAGATTTCCAAAGTGGCATTTAAAAACCTGCATTTGTGCATAAACTAACTGGTTTGCCATATAGCTATTTAATTTGGTATTGCCAAATACTGTTTCTAACCCTATCACAGAATAATTGGAACATGGTGAAGTGCAGAATAGATTGGTGTCTGAAGGCAACAGTGCAGAGTATTTCTCTACTACACTATTCTTCTCTATTACGCTATTGTTACAGTCAATTTTTACTGTGTGGTGTTTCAGAAAACCATCAGTTCAATCCTCTTGAAGTTAATCATTAAAGGATATATGTGAGTTCAATAACCATAATAGCCTGAAACTTCAGAGGGGTAGCTGAATTAGTCTGTCACTGGAAAAACTTAAAAAACAATAAATAATCTAGCAACACCATAAAGACTAATAAAACATGTAGATGTGTCATGAGCTTTCGTGGGTACAACCCACTTCTTCAGATGACAGGAGTATTAAAATAATAGAGATGTAGCCATGTTAGTCTACTCTAGCTGAAACAAAAAACAGGACTATGTAGCACTTTAAAGACTAACAAGATGGTTTATTAGGTGATGAGCTTTTCTGGGCCAGACCCACTTCCTCAGATCAAATTGTGGAAGAAAATTGGCATGACCATATATACCAAAGGGATACAATCAAAAAAAGTGAACACATATAAAAAGGACAAATTAAATTTCAGAACAGAGGGGTGATGACAGAGGAGGGGGGGAGGTTAATGTCTGTGAGCTAATGATATTAGAGGTGAAAATTTGGGAAACTATCTTTGTAATGGATAAGGTAATTAGCATCTTTATTGAGACCCAGGCGTAGTGTCAAATTTAAGCATGAATGACAGTTCAGAGGTTTCTCTTTCAAGTCTGGTGTTCGATGTCTTTGAAGCAGGATGCAGGTAATCAAGTCGTTGAGACAATGCCCTTTCTAGTTGAAATGGCAAGAAACTGTTTTTTCTTTGTGATACTGTCTGATATCTGTTTTGTGGGCATTGATCCTTTGGCGAAGTGTCTGAGACGCCTGTCTAATGTACATAGCAGATGGACACTGTCGGCACATGATAGCATAAATTATATTTCTGGATGAGCAGGAATATGTGTTCTTGATCTTATAATTGAATTGGTTAACTAAAAGAAACTACGCTGTCTCCTTAAAGAATTCCCTACATCTACTTGGGACCAAATCCACACCGAAACACCTTCTGAACCCAGACCAGGATTGTTCTATCTGCTTCTTTAAGGAGACAGTGTAGTTTCTTTTGGTATTCTGAAGTGGGATCAGAGAAGAGAGGTTTGTAAAATGTGGTGTTGGAGAGTTGTCTGGTTGCCTACTGCTTATAGTTGGGCTTATTCATAATGACCACAGCACCTCCTTTGTCAGCTTAAAGAACTCCCTACATCTACTTGGGACCAAATCCACACAGAAACACCTTCTGAACCCCGACCATGATTGTTCTATCTGCTTCCCAAAATCCATAAACCTGGAAACCCCAGACGTCCCATCATCTCAGGTATCGGCACGCTCACTACTGGATTATCCAGCTATGTAGACTCTCTTCTCAAACCCTACAAAACCAACACTCCCAGCTATCTCCGAGATACTACTGACTTCCTGAGAAAACCACAAAACATTGATAACCTCCCCAATAACACCATCCTTGCTATCATGGATGTAGAAGCTCTATACACCAACATTCCACATGAAGACGGATTACAAGCAATTAGAAACACTATCCCAGAGGACACCACTGCCAATCTGGCAGCAGACCTATGTAACTTTCTTCTCACCCACAATTATTTCCAATTTGAGGACAACTTATACCTCCAGATCAGCAGCACAGCCATGGGTACCTGCATGAACCCACAGTACGCTAACATCTTTATGGCTGACTTAGAACAATGTTTCCTCAGATCCCGTCCCCTTTTACTCCTTCTCTACTTATGCTACATCGATGACATCTTTATGATCTGGACCCATGGCCAAGGAACACTGGAGACATTCCACAGAGATTTTAACAACCCACACCCCACCATCAGTCTCAGCTTGGACCATCCTACACGAGAGATCCATTTCCTGGATACCACAGTACAAATCACCAATGGTAAATTAGACACCACTCTCTACAGAAAACCCACTGACTCATACAATTACCTACATGCCTCCCGCTCCCATCCAGAACACACCATAAGATCCATTGTCTATAGCCAAGCCCTTCAATACAACCGCATCTGCTCTAATCCCACTGACAGAGACCAGAAACTTCAGGATCTCTACTGAGCATTTATAAACCTCAATTACCCACCAGGAAAAATAAAAAAAAAAACAAATTGAAAGAGCCAGACGAATACCCAGAAACCATCTACTTCAAGACAGACCCAAGAAAACCAACAATAGAACACCACTTGTCATCACCTACAGCCCCCAAATTAAACCCGTCCAACACATTATCAATAAACTACAACCCTATACTGGAACAGGATACTACACTCCGAGAGGCTCTTGGAGACAGACCCATATTCTCCTATAGACAACCACCTAACCTCAAGATGATTCTTACCAACAACCACAGGACACACCACACTAACACCAACCCTGGAACTTTCCCTTGCAACAAATTCCGGTGCCAGCATTGTCCACATATTTACTCTGCTGACAGCAGTATTGGACCTAACCAAATCAGTTATAAGATCAAGAACACATTCCTGCTCATCCAGAAATATAATTTATGCCATCATGTGCCGACAGTGTCCACCTGCTATGTACATTAGACAGGCGTCTCAGACACTTCGCCAAAGGATCAATGCCCACAAAACAGATATCAGACAGTATCACAAAGAAAAAACAGTTTCTTGCCATTTCAACTAGAAAGGGCAATGTCTCAATGACTTGATTACCTGCATCCTGCTTCAAAGACATCGAACACCAGACTTGAAAGAGAATCCTCTGAACTGTCATTCATGCTTAAATTTGACACTACGCCTGGGTCTCAACAAAGATGCTAATTATCTTACCCATTACAAAAATAGTTTCCCCAATTATCACCTCAAATATCATTAGCTCACAGACATTAACCTCCCTCCCCCAGCCATCACCCCTCTATTCTGAAATTTAATTTGTCCTTTTTATATGTGTTCACTTTTTTGATTGTATCCCTTTGGTATATGTGGTCATGCCAATTTTCTTCCACAATTTGATCTGAGGAAGTAGGTCTGGCCCACAAAAACTCATCACCTAATAAACCATATTTTTAGTCTTTAAAGTGCTACATAGTCCAGTTTTTGGAGTATTAAAAGTCTAGTTCCAAAAATAAATAGGGAGTGGAGGAGGAAGGATGGTGACAAAATAGTGAATTAGAGTGTTCAATTTACAAGAAGATGATAGAGAAGGTGCAAATTGTTCTTACGTACCCATTGTTTAATTGGTTAAGTCATTAGGATGTGGAAGGTACAGTGCTAGTCAGGTAATGTCTTTATTAATACCTTTGTGATGGGTCCCAAACCTGGAAATGAAGTTAAGTTCCAATGCTTCCCTTTGTGTTTGGCTTGTGGAGTTGGACTGAAACAACACAGTGACTTGATCTCCATTAATGAGTGTAGGTTAAAGTGGTCTCCAACAGGTTTTTGTGTGTTGCCTTTTTGGATATCTTATTTGTGTCCATTAATTCCTTCACTCTTAGAGACTGTCCAGTTTGGCCAATATACATAGCAGAGGGGAATTGCTGGCCTTTGATGGCATAGATCACATTAGTGGATGTGCATCCAAAAACCACACAAAAACATGTTGGAGAACAGATAAACATGTTAAAGAATACTCATTAATGGATCTCAAAGTCATCTGTATTTAGAGTACAATGTTTAGAAGGAATACTACAATGTAGGGGTATCTGACTAAAACAGTTGTTAGATTTTACTGAGGAAGTCTAGGATTTAAAAAAATACCCAGAGTATGCCTGGCAGAGTGGCTCTGTGGGTAGGGCTTCCATAGAAACATGTGGGAAATCATGGTTCCTGTACCAGCCAACCTGAGATCTCAATAGACAAGAAGAAAATGACACAGTTCATAAACAAAGTGAGCA
Organism: Pelodiscus sinensis; assembly: GCF_049634645.1. Taxonomy (NCBI): domain Eukaryota; kingdom Metazoa; phylum Chordata; order Testudines; family Trionychidae; genus Pelodiscus; species Pelodiscus sinensis. The sequence goes on from NC_134719.1 coordinate 46,984,322, forward strand.
GAGTGTTACTTAGCTTAGGACAATCAGTTTCTCATTCATGTGGGATATAAATGTGGCAAAAATGTGTCATGATAGCAGGTCTTACTCAAATCCTCTCACTAGTGCAATTTCTTATCCAGGTTGTTGACTGTCCCTGTGATATTCCTCTGAATCTGAAAGTTTTAGTTCCTTTGTCTTGGTTGCAGCTGATCATGGTTAAGAAGTTCCCAGGGGACTTAAGTTTTCCTGTTCTCTGTCTAGCAGGGACCTATTTAAATAGCTGGCAGGGACTTGGGTTATGATAGGAGAGTACCTGTAAGAAGCTGAAGTTTCCTTCATCCTTTTAACCCAAATGGCTGTGAGGAGGATTTGATTAATAGAGTTTCATAGCTCTGATGCCATCCTGTTTATTTATAAAAAGTGTACAAAGTCCCAACCCAGTCATCCTGCTGAGGGTGGCAAGGTAAGGTTCTCCTTTACCTCTGGAGCTTTGGCCAAGCCTCCTCGCTGTTTGGCTGCTGGGCTTCAGCTGAGCTTGGAGCTCCCCTTCTTATACTTCCAGTCCCGCCTTTCTGCTTCCTGTGGGCTGGGCTGGGGTGCTCTGGCAGAGCTCACCAAGGGCTATTTAGGGAAACTTCCTCTTCTGGGTCATCAGGAGGCCACGCTGCATCATTACAGGCTTATAAATGCCTGATACGGGGATTTGCTTTATTTATTTATTTACAAGATCACAAAGAGAAAACAGTTTCTTGCCATTTTAACCAGAAAGGACACTCTCTCAATGACTTAATCACCTGCATTCTGCTACAAAGACCTTTTACATCTGCACTTGAAAGGGAATCCTCTGAACTGTCATTCATGTTAAAATTCGACACTTTCCAACAAGGACTTAACAAACATTTGAACTATCTCACCCATTACCAAGACAGTTTCCCCAATTATCACCTCTAATACCATTAACTCACAAACATCCCACTCTCCCTACCTCTAATATAATCAATTCACAGACACTTACCTTCCTTCCTCCCCCCACCCCGCACCCCCCTCCTGTTCTGCAATGTGATTTGTCCTTTTCATATCTGTTCATTTTTTTTAATTGTATCCTTTGGTATATATGGTTGTGACTACTTTCTTCCACTATTTGATCTGAGGAAGTGGGTCTGGCCCACGAAAGTTCATCATCTAATAAACCATCTTGTTAGTCTTTAAAGTGCTACATTGTCCTGCATTTTGCTTCAACTACCCCAGACTAACACGGCTACATTTCTATCACTATGCTTTATTTATGTTTCTCCAGCAGTGAAGTTGCAAGTATGAATTGGCACCAAAGACAAAAGCTGCATTGTTTTGTTTTGCTATTCCTTTCTCTCCCTTTTTGTTTTATTTTGGCTTGAAGCAGGATCAAAATTTAACAGTAGCAGCTCCAACCCATCTGAACTAACTTCTCTTTTCCCCATAAAGAAGAATTGCCAATATCTTTAATACTGTCTAAAAATGGAAATGGAGTATTCTTATAAAACCTCTCTACTTCTAAAGAAGTAGGACATAAGGGATGTTGTTTAGAATAAAAAGCCTTATTTCAAATGCTTTACCTGCATTTTCTTCTTTTTCTATGTCTTTAAATATTAACATGATTTAAACGATTTGTTTGTCATGGGCTCTCTTATTCCATCCAGCCAAACACACCGGGGATGTAGTGCAGAAGAGATTAAACAGATCCAGTACAGTCAGCTTTAGGTCTCTGGGGGTATGTCTACACTACCCTCCTAATTCGAAATAGGAGGGTAATGTAGTCATACTGCAATTGCAAATGAAGCCTGGGATTTGAATTTCACGGGCTTCATTTGCATAAAGCCGGCCGGCACCATATTTAAATGCCGGCAGTTCGAACCCCGTGCCGCGCGGCTACACACGGCACGGAGTAGCTAGTTCGGATTAGGCTTCCTAATCCGAACTAGCTGTACTCCTCATTCCACGAAATTCAAATCCCGGGCTTCATTTGCAATTGCGGTATGACTACATTACCCTCGTATTTCGAATTAGGAGGGTAGTGTAGACATACCCAGGGAGACTTCATTTTCTGGATAATGTTTTTCCACAGTAATCAGAACGATGCTTAAAACAACAGCTGCTCCATTCTGAAACCCGCAATAAAATAAACTATCTCAAGCAAATATTCACATCACTAAAGATGGCAGAAGAGCTGTAGACTTTTAGTCCATAGGAATTTCTCTGGGTCAGTTTTATGAAGATGAAGTTCATAAATGACATAGCTACAGATTGGACCTCCCTGATCCGGCACTCTCAGGATACGACCTGTCTCAGATGAGGGATTTTGCTGGACCAAGGAAGGTCATTTCTGGGCCCCCCGCCATCACCGTGCTTCTTTGCCATAGTCCCATTGCCAGTCTCCCAGCTGGTTTCCTCCTGCTGCTGGCCCCTTAGTTCAGGGCTGTCGGCCCCACCATGACAGCTCCACTACAGCAAGCACAGCCCCACCGTAGGGTTCCAAGCCCCTCAGGGCAGTCCTCTTGCTGGGGTCCAGCTGCACTGGTGGGTGGCAGCCCTGCTTTGGATTCAGCCTCACTGGGCAGCTCTGTTGCTGGACCAAAAAGTCCCAGTTAAGAGAAATTCAACCTGTAATAAATCTAGTAAATAAGTTAGGGTACGTCTACACTGCAGCATAGTTTCCAAATAAGCTATTTCAGAAAAATAACTCCCCAAATAGCTATTTAGAAATATTATTCTGGAATGAGAACCCCACTATTTTGAAATTATTTTGAAATAACGTGTTTGTTGTATAGATACTTACCTTGTTATTTAGAAATAACACTAGAATGGTGACATGCCCTGATAATCTTAACTGAAGGGGAGATTTACAGCATAATGTCCTTTTTCCAGTTTTTAAACTTGTTTGTCTGTTTCTGTTTAGAAATTAGATGTGATTCTCCAACAGTGACTAATGGAACCTACCACCCTCTAAGGAGAGTCTTCAGAGAAGAGGATACAATCAGTGTGACCTGTAATGCAGGATTTCACTTTGATACAAATAATAGGAACAATATTTCTGAATGCACAAAGACTGGGTGGATACCCTTTCCAAGATGTACCCGTAAGTTGGTTTTAATTGATCATGTTTAAAACTGTTACTGCCCAGTTATACAAATATTTATATAATTTCTGCAACTGATAATGTAAACAGAAATGAAACAGACATAACTGCAGGTTTTACCTTAATGAACTTAGATAAACACCTGTGAAAATAAGATGATATGGTATAAGTTAGTAGAGTTGTAAATTACTATACGTATACACTATAATTTGTTTGACAAAATGTGCTAGATTCAACTTTCAACAGGGAAGATTTGTAACTGTGTGCATTATCCATCCAAAGAGTAGAATTCAAGAATAAGACTGATGTTCTGAATGAATGGTAAAACAAAATCCTATGGGTCATAATTGGATTCTGAGTCAGTCACTGAGGGTATGTCTACACAACAGGGCTAAAGTCGAATTAAGCTGTGCATTTCAGCTATGTCAATTGCATAGCTGAAGGTGAAATAACTTAATTCGGCTTTTGGCACTGTCTACATAACAGAAAGTTGAAGGAAGAACACTCGTCCTTCAATTTCCCTTTGGCTATGACTACACAGCAAAGGTCTTTCAAAATAACAGCACCTACACAGCCAAACTGCTATTTCGAAATTAAATCGAAATAGCGGAGCGTTTATTTTAGAATTGGTAAACCTCATTCCACGAGGAATAATGCCAATTTCGAAATTGCTATTTCAAAATAAGCACTGTGTAGACGCTTATTTTGAAATAGGAGGCCTCCAGCCCTTCCCAGGGTGCCCTGGTGGCCACTCTGGGCACAACCAAGAAAATGCCTCTCCCTCCCCCTTTCCCTGGAGCCCTTAAAGGGGTAGACTTTGGCCATAGTGCCTGTGCCAGCTCCAAGCCTGCCAGACCAGAGCCAGCAGTTGCTGCACCTGACCGGTGGCCCCAGCATGAGCCAGGCAGCCAGTGCCAGCCAGCCCTCCACCACTCTCCCAGAGCAGTCTGCCAGCTCCCAGGAGTCTGCCAGGGCCTGGAGAAGGCAGGCGCCTTCCTAGTCCAGTGCAGAGATCATGGACCTGATTGCGGTTTGGGGGAATGCCACCAATGTCCATGATTTCCACACTAGATGGAGGAATGCGACCATCAACAGGCAGATGGCTGGCAGCCTGGCCACTAAAGGCCACATCCAAACCCAGGAGCAGGTTCTGATGAAAATCAAGGAGCTGTGGCAGGCATATGCCAGGGCCAAAAGAGGCAGCTCTCAACCAGGGGCAGATGCAGACTATGTCTAGACTACATGCCTGTGTCGGCAGAGGCAGGTAAAATAGGCTACGCAACATAGTCAATGAGGCGGAGATTTAAATATCCCCTGCTTCATTAAAATAAAAATGGCCACCACGCTATGCCTGCTCAGCTGATTGTTGGCACAGCGTGGCAGTCAAGATGTGGATCGGTCGACAAGGGATGCCTTTGTCGACCAATCCTTTATGCCTTGAGGTTTACAGGATCAGTCGACAAAGGCTTCCCTTATCGACTGATCTGCGTCTTGACTGCTGCACTGTGCCTACAATCAGCTGAGCTGGCACAGTGCGGCGTCTATTTTTATTTTAATGAAACGGGGGATATTTAAATCTCCGCTTCATTGACTAGGTCTGGTAGCCTAATTTACATGCCTCTGCTGACAGACATGTAGTCTAGACATACCCGCAGAGAGCTGTCCCTATTTGGATGCCCTGGACCACATCCTGAAGGGCGGGATAGTCCATGCCCCACAGGTGGTCATCGACCCTGGGGCAGAGCTTGCTGCTCCAGTCCTTGCTGCCTCCCCAGCTACTGCTCCTCCTTCTACTCCTTCTCCCCTTCCCGCTTCTTCCTCCTCACCCTCCCCACACTTCTAGGGATGCCGAGGTCCCCCGCACCCATGGTGCTGGGAGACAGTTAGACTGGCAAGACCCTCAACCTTGAGCCCTGAGCTTCTCCTCCCCCTTCCTCCCCTTGCCCCCCCCTGACAGTTCCCTCCTCCCAGGTTTCCCCCTTCCCTCTCCCGCCCTCCCTCTTCCCCTCTCCCACCTTCTTTCCACTGTCTCACCTCAGTTTCATTCCCCCCACCCCAGTTTTGTTCAATAAGAGGCTTTGTTGTAATGAACACATGTCTTTTATTGTACAGCAGAAAGGGAGGGGTAAGTGGAAGGACATGAGGGAGGAATGAGGCACAAGTCCCTAGTGGGGCACACCAGGGAGACTGTTACTGTCTGCAGAATGTGCTGCCAGGTTCGCAGCAACATGTCCAGGAGAAGCACCAGAGTGCCCAGGGACGGCTTTGGCTCCATGCTGCAAAGTGCTGTGGTGTCCTGAGTGAGGGCAACCAGAGCATACAGGGGAAAAAATGCTTTGCTGTCCCTCAGCAAGGTAGGCAAGCAAGCAGGGAAACCTTAGACCCAGCTGTCCGGGGGATCCCTTTAAGCATAGGTCTCAGCCTCAGGCAGCAGCCACACAAGGTAACTCCTATCAGTGTGGACGCGTTATTTTGAAATAGCAAAATGCTATTTTGAAATGCATTTTGTGTCTAGATGTGTTATTTCAAAATAAGCTATTTTGAAAAAATACGGTAGTGTAAACATACCCTTACTCCTCATGAAATGAGGGTTATAGGAGTCAGAGTAAGAAGTCCTCCACCTTGACAATATTTATCGTGTAGACATGCTTTTTGTTATTTCAGAATAATGCCTGTTATTCCAAAATAATGCTGATGTGTAGACAAAGCCATACAGAATAACCCTAGGTTTATATAATCTTTTTCTTCCCTCGTTATCAATTTTCTAAAACTGTCAGGGTATGTCTACACTACAGCGCTAATTCGAACTAAGCTAATTCGAATTAGCACAGCTAGACTTAAAAACTAGTTCGAATTAGCGTTTTGCTAATTCGAACTAGCATGTCCACACAGAGTGGACCCTGAACAGAGGTTAAGGATGGCCGGAAGCAGTGCCGGCAAGGCATCAGATGAGGACTTAGAGCGTGGAGCTGCTGTCTCAGGCTAGCAGAGGGCTGTGCTTAAAGGGACCCGATCCCCGCCCCGGACAGACAGTTCTCAGGGTTCCCCGCTTTGCAAAGCAGTCCTGGCTTGGAGTGCCCTGAGTGCCCACACGCGGAACATCACAGCACTCGGCCATCAGCCCGGCTGCACTTGCCACAGGCTGCCATCCGGGGAGAGGGGGCAATCGGGGGGCTGCAGGAGATCTTCCACCCTGAGAAGCCCGCAGAGCCAGCCCAGTCCTCCCCATCGGGGGCGTGTACCCCATTCCTCCCTCACCTCCTTCCACTTACCCTTCCCTAGTCCCCCTTCCTGATGTACAAAATAAAGAAAACGTGTGTTCAAAAATTGAATCTCTCTTTATTGAACAAAAAGGAGGTGGGAGAGGGGAAGAGAGAGGGTGGGAGAGGGGAGGGCAACTACAATGATCAGGGGTTTGGAACAGGTCCCATATGAAGAGAGGCTAAAGAGACTGGGACTTTTCAGCTTAGAAAAGAGGAGAAGGAGGGGGGATATGATAGAGGTCTATAAAAGCAAGAGTGGTGTGGAGAGGGTGCATAAAGAAAAGTTCCCCATTAGTTCCCATAATAGAAGGACTAGAGGACACCAAATGAAATGAATGGGTAGCAGGCTTCAAACTAGTAACAGAAAGTTCTTTTTCACAAAGCAAAGAGTCAACCTGTGGAACTCCTTGCTGCAGGAGGCTGTGAAGGCTAGAACTAGAACAGAGTTTAAAGAGAAGTTAGATCAAGTCATGGAGGTTGGGTCCATGGAGTGGTATTAGCCAGGGGGTAGAAATGGTGTCTCTGCCCAAAGTTTGTGGAAGGCTGGAGATGGATGGTACGAGACAAATGGCTTGGTCACTGTCTTTGGTCCATCCCCTCCAGGGTCCCTAGGGCTGGCCACTGTCAGCAGACAGGCTACTGGATTAGATGGACCTTTGGTCTGACCCAGTACGGCCATTCTAATCTCAGGGCTCAGGGTCGGGGGTCTCAGTGAACCACCTTGATTTTCATGCAAACCTGCTCCTGGGTGGCCAGGCTGGCAGCTCTCCTGCCCTAGACGGCCACTTTCCTGTGCCTAGTGCGGAGTTCGTGGACGAGGTCCACAATGTCTTCACTAGACCAGGTGGGTGCCTGCCTCTTGCAGTCCTGGCCAGGCTCCCGAGAGCCACCAGCCTGGTCCCGGGAAGAGGCGGAGGGCTGGGGGGCATCAGGTGGCTGGCTCATGGCGTGCCAGGTGCAGGGTCTGCTGGCTGGGTGCTGGCAGGCTTGCACCTGGCATGGGCACCGTAGCCAGACCGTGCCCCTTTAAGGGCTCCGGGGCCGGGAGAGGGGCATACGAGTTTCCCTGGTGGCGCCCAGAGTGGCTACCAGGGAAAGCTGGGGAGGGCTAGCCTCCCACTAGTTCGAATTAAGGGGCTACACAGCCCTTAATCCAAACTAGTAAATTCGAAGTAGGCTTAATCCTTGTAAAATGAGGTTTACCTAGTTCGAACTAAGCGCTCTGCTAGTTCGAATTAACTTTGTAGTGTAGACATACCCTCAGATCCTATTAGTAGGAAAATTTTACCAATATGAGAGAGAAGATAACCCTGATCATCGGAGTGTACATATTTTGATCTCCTCAGTCCAGTTAATGTAACATTCAAATAATAAAGTACAAAAGCTGAGAAGAGAACTAGAATATGAATATTCAGAACTTAGCAAACTGAATTTTTCTTGCATGTACTTTGTAATAACATATATTTTAAACTATTTTTAAAGGGAGGCCCTGTGACTACCCACACATAGAAAATGGAGCATTAAGTAGGACTTATGAATATTACAGAGAACAAATGTTTCCAGCTACGTTAGGTAGGACAATTCACTACCAATGTGATCAAGGTTACACACCTAAAACCAACGAAAGATACTCCATATGCACTAAAGAGGGCTGGGATCCCAAGCCACAGTGTCTTAGTAAGTACATATACATTTGTATTTTCTCTAAAAAATCTGCTGTAGTATAAATACTAATATTTATACAGTGCAATGCATCATTGGATGGACCAGGACTGGGAACTGGGTGAGTGTTAATACTTCATTACTCCGTTCTGGCTCCTGCAGTCCCCTAGCCAAGTTTGTTGTCAAAGGATACAAGTGTCTCTTTGAAAGGATTCTTCTTCACACCAGATAGTAGCAACAGCATTAGAAGGCACCAGAAGTGGGAACAGGCTTTCAGTGAACTGGCTGTAGGATTTGGAGAGGTGCTTTTCTCTTTTGTTCCTTTTCTTCCCTCCTTGTTCCTGATCCCTCCACTAGCATTTCTATCTCTGTTGCAAGGGAATAGTTTAAGACTTGGTATCCCCCAGAGAGAGAGAGGGAGAGAGAGAGAGAACAGAAGATGCTGGGGTCTAGCAGGTTTAGAAAGTATAAGCAAAGATCAATACAAATCTGTGTTGGGGGAGACCTATCAAGAGGGGTATTTTGTGTTCTGAAAGAGAAGCTAAAATGTTTGTTTTTTTTTTGAGGATTTTCTGTTGCCAGGAAACATTCTGTGAGAGTGATGGACTTAGAAGGATTATATTCCCTTATGTACTATTGCCCTTGCTTCCAGGTACATATACGCACTCACTCACATGTGCATGCATGCGGACCCCATTGTCCCCAGCTTTGCCGCAATGGGCTTCCCCAACTGCGGGTGTATGTATATACATGGTTATTGGCAGCACCTATATCTCCATCCAGGCCTCCGACCACCAAACTTCAGAATACATCAACCAGAAAGGGTACTTTTCCATGGTCCTGAAGTCCCTTGTGGGCCACCAAGGCTGGACCACCGACATCTATGTGGGGTGGTCAGGGAAGGAAGTACTGCAACTCCAGCATCTTCCAGAAGCTGCACACAGGCACTTTTTTCCCAGACCTCATCATCAGGGTCAGGGAAGTGGACATGCCGATATGCATGATGGGAGATGCTGCCTACCCTCTGCTCTTCTGGCTGATGAAGCCCTGCACAGGATACCAGGACCAAAGGAAGGAACGTTCAGTGCTAGGTTCAGCAAGGTCCACATGGTTGTGGACGGCACCTTCGACCATTTGAAAGGAAGGTTCTTCTTTGAATGATTGTTCACATCAAATCCAATTCAGGTGTACGTGCACTATGTGTATGAATGTCAGAGACGTTTCCCCTAGCAGCTCCCATAGGATCAGCTGTGGAGACCTCTAGAGCAGCACCACTATATCAGCACACACACAAACACACACACACACACACACACACACACACACACACACACACACATATATATATACACACAACTGCCGACCCTACAACTGCCAACCCTACCTTCCCTCACTTACTTCTTACCGTTCATGGCAACGTTGGAACTATAGCTAGCTCTTGCTTAGCAAGTGCCTAGTCCTTAGGGGTAGCTCTTGTTCCTTGGTCTTCATTTTGTTTTTCTCTGTGATGAAAAGTGCTAGATTTGCCAAAGCCTTAATCCCCATACTAAGAAGTACAGGAGCATAGGCTCCAACAGCTCCTGATGGAAGCCATGCTTCGGTGTGAAGCACCCCAACCTCGGTAAGAGATGCAATGCAGAAGCCGAGCAGGACAAAGGACTCTTGGCTCCAGAGTTCCCCGGCACCAAAGACTGCAGTGCAGAGCCATAGATCTACCTCACTGGCACCATGGGGCAAGAGAGAGGACACAGGTAGATCCTCTCATAGGCCCTGATAAAGACAGGATCATGCCTGGAGAAAATCCCTGGTGCGGGAACTCCAGGAATTGCTGTTGACACCAGCCCCCTTACCAGTGCTGTTTAGTTCAGCATGTGACCTTCCACTGACAGACATGAGCCCAGTGCAGGTCTTGAACTCCCCTTTGATGCTGGACATCTTTGAAGTGCCCAGGGATCTGATAGAAATCTCAGAGGTCAAGGTTTTCATGATGTGCAACAAAACACCTGCACCACTGGGACCGCACTACTCAAGGGGAAAGCAGGCCATGCTCCATAGGCCACAATCCACAGAATGGTACCAGAACAGGTCTTCCTCCTCGGAGGGTCCCCCATCGCAAGTGCAATGCCTTCCACTGCCATCACGGAGGGAGATCCCGGCACCAAGCGCCAGGCTGGCACCAAAGGATTGGCAAGAAATCGGCTTCCATGTCGAGGTCATGGTCCAGAAGTTCCAGGTGTTGTTCCTCTTCCAGATCTCCTTGGCACTGTTCTAGGTCCCAGATGAGGCCCCGACATGGTCATCATTGGCACCATCATGGTTGTCGCAGTTGGAATCAATCAGACATGGTATCAACCAGAGCTCAGCGTAGTTGGTCTTGATGCAGCACAAGGGACCTGCCTGAACAGTAGCAAAAGCATTGGCCTCCATGAGTGCAGTGGCCCTTCTGGACCCCTGGTCTTATCACCAGTCAGTTCCAGGGTGCTCCTAGGTCGATGGTGTCCACAAGTCAGAGATCCCATTCTCCTCGGGACAGGTGCTCTTTAGGACACTGTCTGTAATGGAGTCCCATCCACCTAGAGGCGACAGTCCATCTCCTGAGTCTAGGGAGCAGCCACTGGGAAAAGTCCTTTGGGTGGGCCCAAGGACAGAGCTAAGGACACTGCCCAGACCCAAGCCTATTCGTCATCCTCCCCAGTCGAAGAAGTGGCAGGCACCTCCATCTTGGGGCCCCTGCCTGTAGACCACAGGTCATATCAAGAGCTGCTGTGCAGGGTGGTGCAGAACATGAATCTCCCAATGGAGGAGATACAGGAACCTGTGGAGTCAATGGTGGACATACTTTCACATGAAGGGCCCTCTAAGATGGCTCTGCAAGTCATAAAGACAATACAGTCGAATTACACGACCCTATGGCAGACCCCATCCTCTATCCCTCTGGCAGCTGAAAGTGTTGAGAGGAGCTACTTTGTTTCACACAAAGGTTATAAGTTCTTTGCCCCTCATTGATTGTGGTCTCAGCAGTCAAGGAGAGGGAAAGACAAGGCCAAAAGGCCCTACCCCCAAATTAAATGGAGCAAAAAAGACTGACCTGTTTGGCAGGAAAGTCTAGCCGACAGGGGGTCTACAGCTAAGAATCACAATCAGCAAGTGATCCTCAGCAGATACACCTTCAAATCATGGGATACCCTTGCAAAGTTTAAGGAGAGGTTGCCCAATGATGACAGGCAGGAGCTCAGTGCCATGCGAGAGGAGGGCCGCACAATGAACTTCCATCCAGGCAGCCCTAGATTCCGCAGACTCAATGGCACAATCTCTCTCGACGGGGTGGCTTTGCACCGGTCTGCATGGCTTCAAGCCTTGGGACTTCTCCTGGAAGTCCAGTCTCCATTACAGGATCTCCCATTCGATGACAACAGCCTAGTCTCAGAGCAGAGTGACAGTAAGCACCCCTCCTCCCTCTTCCAGGCTCACAGCTGAGAAAGAATAATGCTTTTCTGAGCAGGATGGAGGAATGGCCGCAGGGAAGAAAGGAAATCTGTCTTTGGCTCCCCGCTGCATCTGCGGGCCGGATCCAGTGGCTGGGCAGGCCAGATCCAGCCCCTGGGACATATTTTTCCCAGGACTGATCTGGATCATTCTTGACAAGTGTTTGTCAAACTTGCTCTTACAAATCTCAAATGACAGAAATTTCACAACTTCCCTGGTTAATTCATTCCAGTGCTGAACTACCCTGACTGTTGGGAAATTTTTCCTAATGTCCAACCTCAACTTCTCTTGGTGCCATTTCAGCCCATTGCTTTTTGTCCTATCCTCACAAGTTAAGCAGAATTTGTCTCCCTGCTCCTTATAACAACCTTTTATGTACTTGAAAATGGTTACCATGCCGTCTCTCAGTCTTCTCTTTTCCATACTAAAGAAACCCAATATTTCCAATCTTTTCTTTTAGGTAATGTACTCTAGACCTTTAATCGTTTTTGTTTCTCTTCTCTGGACTTTCTTCAGTTTGTCCATTGATAACTATTGCCTAGGAATGATTTTCCAACAAGCTTTGTGCCAATCAATAGTAGCTCTATCTAGTTTAATTTTCCTAGTTTGTGAATTAGAGGAACGTGCAAGACACTATCAAAAACTTTACTAAAGTCCAAATGTACCACATCTACTGCTTCCTCTAATCACAAGGCTTGTTACCCCCATCAAAGAAAGCTATCAGGTTTGTTTGACCCAACAAATTCATGCTGATTATTACTTGTCAACTTACTATCTTCTACAAATTCAATTCTGACATTGATGACCTCCTCAATCGAGATAACGGATGGCTGGAATATTATCCGCCTACCATTCAATGAAGGTGCCAGCAGCTCTTTGTGTAGATTCTTGAGTTAGTACCCTTCCTATCTAATTGATATCCTATGATCCTTATCTGCAAACTTTAGGTGCTTATAGGTTATCAGTTCTGCCCATTTGTTTTTCCCTTTGATATTTTCATACCCTCTGATCCTTGTTTCCCACCCCATTCATTTTTTTCCTTTCCTCCCTTTCCCTTCTCCCCTCTTTAGTTTGGGCCTGCACATCCTGAAAACAAAACACCAGTCATCCGAAGAAGTGGGCTGTGCTCACAAAAGCTCATGATACCACCTACATGTTTTGTTAGTCTATAAAGTGCTACCAGACCATTTGTTTGTTTTTTAAGTTTATCGTCTAGATGTTATTAACTTTCTGGGTACAGGAATTATACTGACTAACCTCTAATTCTCCAGGTTGTCTTTCTTTCCATTTTTATAGACAGGTAATATATTTGCCCTTTCCAGTCTTCTGGAATCTCTCGCATTTTCCATGACTTTTCAAAGATAATGGCTCAAATATTACCTCAGTCAGCTGCATCAGTATTCCACAAGACATTTACTCAGACCCTGGTGATTTAAAGACATGTAACCTGTATCAGTCATTTTTAATTTGTTCTTTCCCTATCTGATCCTATCCCATTTTCACTGGCATTCACTGTGTTAGGAATTCAGTCACCAGCAACTTTGGTGAAAACCAAAACAAAATCATTAGGCCCCTGTCAGGGCTGTTCCCCACTCTGGCACTCCCAGTGGAGAGGATGGGGGCCTACAACAGACCTTAAATACCCTGCCTGTATAGGCTCTGCTTACAAAAACTCCCCAGTATCACAGATTCACTGACTTTTGCAGGGGATGGGAACTTACACCACCAAGTGAAATAAAAGAAAAAACCCTTTATTCTTGAACTCAGAAAGAAAGCAACTGGACTTTTCCCAGAGGAGGACCCCTAAGCTCCTTTAGCACAAGGGAGCTTGAAAACAAAGAGAAAATAACTGCAGTCTCTGGTAGCTGACCTCTTAGGCTACGTCTAGACTGCATCCCTCAAAGAATAAAATTGTGAGGCATGTAGAAGAACATAAGTTGCTGGACAAAAGTCACCATGGTTTCTGTAAAGGGAAATCATGTATTACTAATCTATTAGGGTATGTCTACACTACCCTCCTAGTTTGAACTAGGAGGGTAATGTAGGCATACCGCACTTGCAAATGAAGCCCGGGATTTGAATTTCCCGGGCTTCATTTGTATAAGCGGGGCGCCGCCATTTTTAAAACCCCGCTCGTTCGAATCCCGTGCAGTGCGGCTACACGGGGCACGAACTAGGTAGTTTGAACTAGGCTATTGGTTATGAGGAGTAACGGTAGTTCAGACTAGGAAGCCTAGTCCGAACTACCTAGTTCGTGCCCCGTGTAGCCGCGCTGCACGGGGTTCGAACGAGCGGGGTTTTAAAAATGGCAGTGCCCCGCTTATACAAATGAAGCCCGGGAAATTCAAATCCCGGGCTTCATTTGCAAGTGCGGTATGCCTACATTGCCCTCCTAGTTCGCAGTGTGCAGCGGCGGTCAAAAAGGCAAATGGGATGCTAGGAATTATTAAGAAAGGGATAGAAAATAAGACCCAGAATATCTTACTGTCCCTGTAAAAAACTATGGTACACCCACATCTTGAATATTGTGTACAGATGTGTTCTCCTCACCTCAAAAAAGATATTTTGGCCTTGGAAAGGGTTCAGAAAAGGGCAACTAAAATGATTAGGGGTTTGGAACGGGTCCCATATGAAGAGAGGTTAAAGCGACAGGGACTTTTCAGTTTAGAAAAGAGGAGACTGAGGGGGGATATGATAGAGGTCTATAAAAGTACGAGTGGGGTGGAGAGGGCAGATAAAGAAAAGTTATTCATTAGTTCCCCTAATAGAAAAACTAGAGGACACCAAATTAAATTAATTGGTAGCAAGTTTAAAACTAATAAAAGAAAGTTCTTCTTCACACAGCATGTAGTCAACCTGTGGAACTCCTTGCCAGAGGAGGCTGTGAAGGCTAGGACTATAACAGAGTTTAAAGAGAAGCTAGATAATTTCATGGAGGTTAGGTCCATAAAAGGCTATTAGCCAGGGGATAGAAATGGTGTCCCTGGCCTCTGTTTGTCAGAGGCTGGAGAGGAATGGCAGGAGACAAATTGCTTGATCATTGTCTTCGGTCCACCCTCTCTGGGGCACCTGTTGTTGGCCACTGTCGGCAGACAGGCTACTGGGCTAGATGGACCTTTGGTCTGACCCAGTACGGCCGTTCTTATGTTCTTATGTCCTTATGTTCCCTCCACTGACAGAGGAATGCAAATCAAGCATGTCGAAATTGCTAATGAAGCTGGGATTTAAATAACCTGTGCCTCATTAACATAAACATGGCCACTGCTTTTTTTTCTAAATGGAGTTTTTTGGAAAAAAAACCCAGCAGTCTAGACACATATTTGTCGAAAATAAAGTCTTTTTCGACAGATCCTGTATTCCTCAAAAAATGAGGTTTACAAGATCTGTCAAAAAAGGCTTTATTTTTGACAGATCTGCATCTAGACTGACTGTTTTTCGAAAAAACTCCATTTCAAAAAAAGCAGCAGCCATGTTTATGCTAATAAGGCACAGGATATTTAAATCCCAGCTTCATTAGCAATTTCAACGTGCCTACCCTACATCTCTTTGTCCACAGAGAGGTGTAATCTAGACAAACCCTTAGTCTGAAGTGTGCAGACACTCACAGAGACAGACCTCCTGTTTCTTTCCAGGACACAAGACTCAAATCATTGCCTTAAAAAGGTGATTTTATTAACAAAACACCAAGATAGCCTTGATGAAGCATGCTTAGTTGCTAGGTGTTACAGAGCAAATGAGTAAAACAAATTAAAACGCAGTGTACGTTCTTAGTGAATAGGGGAGGGAAGACATAGATTCACACAGAGAAGTTTAACCAAACAACCAAACAGAGAAAAATACCCTGACTGTGATTAAATACACCTTTAACCTCTACTCACGATCCATGCTGATCTGTACTTCAAGGCCCAATTCACTCCCATGTCCAATATTTTTTATAGGCATAGTAATTCTGATCACTGCATCTGCTCCCTCCAACCCTTAACTTAGAATTCTTTTTCAAAGAGAGCAGCCACGGTATCTAAATACAATTCAGATTTCAGCACTTTATCCCCATGGGTTCTTCTGCCAAAAGCCTTGCTAGCTACTTGAGTTTAACCCTTTAGTCACTGGGTGCTGGCCAGAACTCCTCCCATCCATCACAAACTTGTATAAGACATTTTTAACTTGTTCTTTCCCTATCTGATCCTATCCCATTTTCAGTGGCATTCACTGTATTAGGTATTCAGTCACCAGCAACTTTGTTGGAAACTGAAAGAAAGTCATTAGGCACCTCTGCCAGTTTCACATTTTCTGTTGTTTTTCCTTGTTCTTTGAGTACTGGCTCTACACTGTCTTGCTATTCCTATTGCTTCTAATGTATTTGTAGAATGTTTTTTTGTTACCCTTCAGGTCTGTGGCTAGATTGAGCTTCTTTTGTGCCTTTGCATTTCTAATTCTGTCTTTTTGTGTGTTGTTTGTTTATATTTTTCCTGCATATTGTGACCTAGTTTCCACTTTTTATAGGAATCCTTTTTGATTTCTAGATCATTCAAGATCTCTGGTTAAGCCAGGTTGGTCTCTTGCCATACTTCCTATCTTTGGGTATGTCTACACTACAAAGTTAGTTCGAACTAACGGACGTTAGTTCGAACTAACTTTAATAGGTGCTACACTAGCGCTCCGCTAGTTCGAATTTGAATCGAACTAGCGGAGCGCTTAGTTCGAACTAGGTAAACCTCATTTTACGAGGACTAACGCCTAGTTCGAACTAGCTAGTTCGAACTAAGGGCTGTGTAGCCCTTTAGTTCGAACTAGTGGGAGGCTAGCCCTCCCCAGGTTTCCCTGGTGGCCACTCTGGCCAACACAAGGGAAACTCTATGCCCCCCTCCCAGCCCCGGACCCCTTAAAGGGGCACGGGCTGGCTACGGTGCCCGTGCCAGGTGCAAGCCTGCCAGCACCCAGCTAGCAGACCCTGCACCTGGCACGGCACAGAGCCACCCACCCGATGCCCCCCAGCCCACCCCCTCTTGCCGGGACCAGGCTGGCGGCTCCCGGGAGCTTGCCCGGGACCGCAAGAGGCGGGCACCTTCCTGGGCTAGTGCGGACATCGTGGACCTCGTCCACGATCTCCGCACTAGGCACAGGAAAGTGGCCGTCTAGGACAGGAGAGCTGCCAGCCTGGCCACCCAGGACCAGGTGTGCATGAAAATCAAGGGGGTCCACTGAGACCCCCGACCCTGAGCCCTGAGCTTACAATGGCCGTACTGGGTCAGACCAAAGGTCCATCTAGCCCAGTAGTCTGTCTGCCAACAGCGGCCAACCCTAGGGACCCTGGAGGGGATGGACCGAAGACAATGACGAAGCCATTTGTCTCGTGCCATCCCTCTCCAGCCTTCCACAAACTTTGGGCAGGGACACCACTCCTACCCTCTGGCTAATAGGACTCCATGGACCCAACCTCCATGACTTGATCTCACTTCCCTTTAAACTCTGTTCTAGTTGTAGCCTTCACAGCCTCCTGCAGCAAGGAGTTCCACAGGTTAACTATTTGCTTTGTCAAGAAGAACAACTTTCTCTTACTAGTTTGAAGCCTGCTACCCATTCCTTTCCTTTGGTGTCCTCTAGTCCTTCTTTATGGGAACTCAGGAAGAACTTTTCTGAATGCACCCTCTCCACCCAACCCCTGCTTTTAGAGACCTCTATCCTGTCCCCCCTCCGTCTCCTCTTTTCTAAGCTGAACAGTCCCAGTCTCTGTAGCCTTTCTTCATCTGGGACCTGTTCCCAACCCCTGATCATGTTAGTTGCCCTCCCCTCTCCCAGCCTTTTTCTTCCCCTCTCCCACCTCCTTTTCCCAGTCTCCCCCAGTTTTTTTTCAATAAAGACAGAGTCAATGTTGGAAGAAACGTTATCTTTATTTTGTACATCAATAAGAAGGGGGGCTAAGGAAGGGTAAGTGGAAGGAGGTGAGGGAGGAATGGGGTACGAGCCCCCGATGGGGAGGACTGGGCTGGCTCTGCGGGCTTCTGGGGGTGGAAGCTCTCCTGCAGCCCCCCAATTACTCCCTCTCCCCAGATGGCAGCCTGCGGCAAGTGCAGCCGGGCTGATGGCTGAGTGGTGTGATGTGCCCAGTGTGGGCACTCAGGGCACTCCAAGCCAGAACGTCTTTGCAAGCGGGGCACCCCTTAGAACTGTGTGTCCGGGGTGGGGGTCGGGACCCTTTAAGCGTAGCCCTCGGCTAGCCTGAGACAGCATCTCCATGCTCTAAGTCCTCCTTTTATGCCCTGCCGGCACTGCTTCCGGCCAGCCTTAAGCCCTGTTCAGAGTCCACTCAATGTGGACTTACTAGTTCGAACTAGCAAAACGCTAGTTCGAACTAGTTTTTAGTTCTAGATGCGTTAGTTCGAACTAGCTTAGTTCGAATTAACTAATTCGAACTAAGTTAGTTCGAACTAGCGCTGTAGTGTAGACATACCCTTTTTTATGCAGCAGAGTGATGTGCTCTTGTGCCCTTAATAATGTCCCTTTGAAAAATTACATTTATCTTCATATGTTTTTCCTCTTAGAGTTGCTTTCCATGGGATCTTACTTATCAATTCACTGAGTTTGCTAAAGTCTGCATTTTTTAAATCCACTGTCCTTATTTTCCTGTTCTCGCTTTTACTATTTCTTAGAATCGTGAACTCCACCATTTCATGATCACTTTCATCTAAGCTGTCTTCCTCTTTCAAATTCTCAACCATTCCTCCCCATTTTTTACAATCAAATCTAGAACAGTCTCTGCCTTAATAATTTTCTCCACCTTCTCTAATAAAAGATATCTCCAATCTAGTTAGATAATCTTTGCCCTGCTGTGTTATTTTTCTCAACAGGTGTCTGGGTCATCGAAGTCCTCCATCACCCCCAAACTTCTACTTTGGATGATATGGTTAGGTTTTTAAAAAACACTACTTCTGCCTGGGTAAATGGTCTGTAGTAGACCCCTATTATAACATCACCCTTGTTTTTACCCTCTTATTCTTACTTAGAAATTTTCATAAAGTCTGTCTCCTACTTCCATCTCAACATCAGTGCAAGAGTATACATTTTTAAACCAACAAGCCAACATGTCCTCCCTTTTTTCGCTATTTGTAGCCTTCTCACTGGGGGTACGTCTACACTACAGCGCTAATTCGAACTAACTTAGTTCGAATTAGTTAATTCGAACTAACGCATCTAGAACTAAAAACTAGTTCGAATTAGCATTTTGCTAATTCGAACTAGCGCGTCCACACTGATTGGACGCAGGGGCGCATTTAAGGGCGGCTGAAACCAGTTCTGGCAGGGCATCAGGTTAGTAGTTGCTTTGTGTGGCTGCTGTCTGAGGCTATCTGAGGCTCGTGCTTAAAGGAACCCCCCCGGAGAGCCGGTTCTCAGCTTTTCCTGCTTGCTTGCCAACCTCGCCGAGGGGCAGCAAAGGGTTGGTCTCTGTGCCCGTCTGTATCAATGCTTCCCTTCGGGGACACCGCCGCAGGTGGCAACATGGAGCCAGAGCTCGCCCTGCACCTTCTGGTGCACTTTCTGGACTGGCTGCTGCAAGCCTGCCAGCAATGGCTCGAGGCTGCCTTGCACCACCTGGTGCACGTCAGCCCCCTGCCTCTCCACCTGGCCACCCTGGGGGCCGTGGAGGAGTCGCGGCGGTGCCCCAGCACATGCGTGCCCCGCCGCATCTGGAGTCTGGACACCAGCAGCGACTGGTGGGACCGCATCGTCCTGGAGCGCTGGGAAGACCGACAGTGGACCCAGAACTTCAGGATGAGGAGGGACACCTTCCTGGAGATCTGCGAGTGGCTCGCCCCTGCCCTGCGCAGAAGGGACACTCGCATGAGGCCTGCCATCCCCCTCCAGAATCGGGTGGCCATCGCCCTCTGGAAGCTCTCCACGCCGGACAGCTACCGATCCGTCGGGAACCAGTTCGGTGTGGGGAGATCCACCGTCAGAGCGGTGCTCATGCAGGTATGGCACTCGTCGGCCACTGCGCCGGGGGAGGAGGGCTGCAAGGAGGGGATGGGCCACCACAGGGACAAAGGGGGGGGCGGGAGGAGGCGAAAGCGCCCCGCACCGGAGGGGTCGGTCTGTCCCGGCCGTACTAGACGCCGCCAGGGGGGTTTGCTTCTGGGAGTGGGGCGCGGGGCACTGCCAGGGCACGAACGCTCCCAGCCACCCAGGCGCCCCACTGATTGGCGCTTTGCTGTGTCTCTCTCTGCAGATGGTCAAGGCCATCAACCGGGTGCTGCTCCGCAGGGTGGTCCACCTCGCCGACCCGGACGCTGTCATCCGGGGTATGTCTACACTACCCTCCTAGTTCGAACTAGGAGGGTAATGTATGCATACCGCACTTGCTCCTGAAGCCCGGGATTTGAATTTCCCGGGCTTCATTAGCATAAGCGGGGAGCCGCCATTTTTAAATCCCCGCTGCTTCGAACCCAGTGTAGCGCGGCTACACGGGGCTCGAACTAGGTAGTTCGGACTAGGGTGCCTATTCCGAACTACCGGTACACCTCGTTTCACGAGGAGTAACGGTAGTTCGGAATAGGACCCTAGTCCGAACTACCTAGTTCGAGCCCCGTGTAGCCGCGCTACACGGGGTTCGAAGCAGCGGGGATTTAAAAATGGCGGCTCCCCGCTTATGCTAATGAAGCCCGGGAAATTCAAATCCCGGGCTTCATTAGCAAGTGTGGTATGCATACATTACCCCGCTAGTTCGAACTAGCGGGGTAGTGTAGACATACCCACAGGGATTCAGCGCCCTCGGCTTCCCCAACTGCAGGGGGGCCATCGACGGGACGCACATCCCCATCTGTGCCCCGGAACACCGGGCGTCCCGTTATGTGAACCGCAAGGGGTACTTCTCCATCCTCCTGCAGGCCATGTGTGACCACCGGGGACAGTTCACGGACATTAATGTGGGCTGGTCCGGCAAAGCACACGACGCCCGGGTGCACCGCAACTCCTCTGTGTGCCAGCGGCTGCAGGCCGGGACCTTCTTCCCCGACCGCCACATCAGGGTCGGGGACGTGGACATGCCCCTGTGCCTGGTGGGGGATGCCGCCTACCCACTGCAGCCGTGGCTGATAAAGCCCTACACGGGGCACCTCAATCCCTCCCGCCAGGCCTTCAATGCCAGGCTGACCAGGGCCTGCATCATGGTGGAAGGGGCCTTCGGGCAACTGAAAGCCCGCTCTTGATGCCTCCTCACCCGTCTGGACCTGGCCGAGCACAACATCCCTCCCGTGGTGGCAGCATGTTGTGTGCTCCACAATTTATGTGAGCGAAATGGGGAGGCTTTCCTGCCAGCCTGGATGGTTGAGGCTGACCGCATGGCTGGACACTACGGTTAGCCCCGCACCGACGCCGTCCGGGAAGCCCAGCGGGGGGCCGTCCGGATCCGGGAAGCCCTGCGGGAGAGCTTCCTGGTGGAGGAGGAGGACTGACCTCTTCCTGCATGCCCCACTGGGGCCTTCTTCCACCCTACCCCCTTCCCCTTTCCCCTCCCTACCTACTGTCAAATAAAGACACCTGTTTTTCAAACAAAAACGTCTGTTTATTTTACATAACTGGGGTGGGGGGAGGGAGGGAGGAAGGACGGTGGAAGAGGGGAGGGGGAAACCTGGGACGAGGGTGCTGGAAGGGGAGGGAAGGGAGGAAGGGAAAGGAAAGCTAAGGGGTGGGGGTCCGGCTGCCTCTCCTGTCTCACAACGCTGCAGGTCCGGGGGCGTTGGTGGGGAATGGTTGTGGGGGGGGGCAGGAGGGACGGGGGTGTGGAGGAAGCAGGAGCAGGAGCAGGAGGAGGAGCAGGGGGAACAGGGGGAGGGGGAGCAGGGGGAGCAGGAGGAATTGGGAAGCGGTTGAGCAGGCTCTGGAGGTGGCCTCTGAGGGCACGGCCCTGCTCCTCCAGTGCCTCCAAGCTCCTCCAGCGCAGCCTCAGGTCCTCCTGGACCCAGTGGTCCTGGAGACAGAGCTATTGCTCCAGGAACTGGAGGTGCCGCCTCTGGTACTCCTCTTGGTTCCTGGCTCTCCTGCTTGCCCGGGCACGGGCAGCTGCTGCAGGCAGGGTGGTGCGCCGTGCAGGCCCAGGTGCTGCGGCTGTGGTGAAACCAGAACAGCGGTCAATTACCCCAGGGGCCCAGGTGTGTGAAACCCAGCTCCCCTCTGCAAGGCCAGGGCCCCTGCAGGATCCCCAGCTGCTGCTCCATGGTGGGCAAGGCCCAGACGCACAGTCCCAGGGCTCCCTCTCGCCCCAGCCCCCCGTACACATAGGGGAGCACGATGGTACTCACAGGTTGACGCCTCCCTGGCCTCAGACGACACAGGTGAGCGGCTCTGTGGGGTGCCTCGGGGGTCCCAGGTCCTGGGCAGACTGCTGGCAGGCTCCTGGCTCTTGGAGCCCTCCTCCTCCTCCTCCGTCTCCTGGAGCGGTCCCTCTGCCCCGGGGTCTATCACGTCCCAGGGGGCAGGGACGGCATGAGCCCCCAGGAGGCGGTCCAGAGCCTGGAAGTGGGGGCACGCCTCCGGGTCGGCCCCTGGCAGGCAGGCCCAGGAGTAGGACTGCTGCAGGTCCTTGATTTTTCAGCGCACCTGCTCCCAGCTGCGCTGGTGGCCCCTGGCGGCCAGGCTGGCAGCCATGCGGCCGTAGACTGCCGCGTTCCTGTGGCTAGTGCGGAGATCGTGGACATTGGAGGCTTCCCCCCAAACTTCGATGAGGTCCACGATCTCCGCACTAAACCACGCGGGTGCCCGCCTCTTGCGGCCCTGGGCAGGGTCCTGGGAGCCGCCAGGCTGGTCCCGGGAAGAGGGGGAGGGCTGGGGGGCATCGGGTGGCTGGCTCATGGGTGTCAGCTGCTGGGTGTGCTGGCATGGGTGCTGGCAGCCTTGCAACTGGCACAAACTGTGTAGCCAGCCCGTGGCCCTTTAAGGGCTCCGGGGCCGGGAGGGGGGCAGTAGAGTTTGCCTGGTGTTGGCCAGAGTGGCCACCAGGGCAAGCTGGGAAGGGCTAGCCTCCCACTAGTTCGAATTAAGGGTCTACACAGCCCTTAATTCGAACTAGTAAGTTCGAACTAGGCTTAATCCTCGTGGAATGATGTTTACCTAGTTCGAACTAAGCGCTCCGTTAGTTCGAATTAAATTCAAACTAATGGAGTGCTAGTGTAGTGCCTATGAAAGTTAGTTCGAACTAACGTCCATTAGTTCGAACTAACTTTGTAGTGTAGACATACCCTAAGTTAGCCAGTCTGTATCCAAATATGCTCTTCCCCTTCCTTGATAGGTGACCCCCATCTCTGTTTACTGCTTATTCTTCCTGGATCAAGATCCTGTGGTCAAGGAAGCCAAAACTCTCCTTTTGATATGAACTTTGCAGCCAGTATTACCAGGATGCATCTGTCTCTTCTTCCACTCCAACCATTGACTGAAAAGATAGAAGAGAACACCACCGATTCTCCCAACCCCTTCACTCTTTCTCCCAGAGCCCTCTTGTCACTTCTGATCTTCTGAGGGTCATGCCTCACAATAGTTTTAGTGCCCACAATGGTTAGTAGCATGGGGGTAGTAATCAGAGGTTCAGATATTCCTTGACAATCCCTCTTTAATGTCTCATATAGCACTTGGAATGCCATATCAGGATGTCAGATGAGTGATCCCATCCCCCTCAAAAAAAGTCCCCAATCACCACTCCCCTATGTTTCCTCCTGGGAGTTGTGGCTGCAGACCTCCCAGTCTTGGGGGGACCAGGCTTTTCCTCCTCCACCTTAGCAGGTGATTCCTCAACTGTGATTAGTTTATTTTTGTTTTCTTTTTTTCTTTGTTAAATGTTTGACTTTCATTTGCTCCCTGAACTCACATCTTTTCTTCCCTTTTTTTAGAAATATGTGATACTAATTATTTAGCAAATGGCCATTTTCTACTTCGTTATTGGAGATATAAAGAAGATGATGAAATTTCATATGAATGTTGGCGTGATTATAGACCTGAAAATCCAGAAGCCAAAGCTGTATGTACAAAGAATAACTGGATGCCTCCTCCAAGATGTATCTATAAAAGTAAGCAATATTTATCTTCTATTGAGGGGCTGGTTAAAAAACTGTAGACATGCCTAATATACATTCAAAAATACTAGTTCTATCAGGTGACTTGACATGCCAATGCCATGACTGTATTTCTGTAACTCTCAAACTTCTTCACCCAGCTGTTTCCCGCTATCTGCCACCCCCCATTTGCTGTGTTATTTCTAAAAGTTAGATTGTGAAGACCTTGGAATATGTATGAGGCATGTCGTTGTCTTCTGTGACAAGATGAGCATGTTTCTGGGGTTTAAGAAAATAATATCCTGGAGGGAATTCCAAAATGTGAATGCCTCTCATGGATAATATCCTGTTGGTTACATCCTGTCATTCAAACTGAGGGGATCCAGTATGTATGTTGTATTGATCACAACTGTGGAAGTACTGCAGTGGGAAAAAGGCTGTCCCTGAAGAAGGCAGATTAAGTGATAATGATATTTCATCACTGTCTTTCTCACTGATGAGCCCCTTATGATTTGTCAGGTGCATAAACTATGAAGCTGCTTCCCATCATCAGCACAGAATAAAAAGGCAGAACTTTTCTCACAAAATAAGAGCCAGCAGTGTTGGAACCAAAATAACCATTTTCAGCCCAACCATTCTTGAGATTAGCTTTGGCAAGTCAGTATCAGGAATGATCTGAGAGACAAGAAACACTGGCATGCACGCTGATGATTTCTTGTGTTCCTCTCCCACTTTCAAAAGTCTGAAGGAATGGGTTGTTCAAAAACTTTTAAAATAGTGATGCTCCATTTCATTTCAGATGTACCTCTTCTATAGTCAGCTGATTCTTACAAAAAAAACCACCTGAAGAATTAACAGTATTTATCTTCAGGTAATGTCATTCTCTATTTTAGAAACGTGAAAAAGCTTAGATAGACTATGGTTATTACACCCAAAATAAGGACAGATTTGATTTAAATGAAGAAGATACAGACAGGTGTCTGGCTGGTTACACGACACCTGAAGGAAATGAGGAGGGGAATATACAATGCCGCAAAGAAGGATGGACTCCTCTCCCCAAGTGCATTAGTGAGTAAAGCACCAGAGCACAAAATCTTAAGAACTTTCTGGGGATTATTATTACTTTACATACAGGTGATCACATGATTCCAGAACAAAATGAAAAGGGGGCTATACAGTGCCTCAAAGAAGGATGGACTCCTCTCCCCAAGTGCATTAGTGAGGAAAGCATCAGAGCACAAAATCTTCCAGATTTTTCTGGTGATTATTCTTGCTTTAGGTTTCTTAGTTACTATCCTCTGGTTTTAAGGATCTATCACTCTGGGGTATTTCACAACAGAATAGTCTACAAAATTGGCACAATAAATAAATAAACCTTCCTTTGGAGGAGTGCCTTTTTATTAAGCGGTATCCCATATTTCTAGTCAAGAGTACTGTGCACTTAGGGTGCAATATAAATGTTATGCTTAAACAAAGCACACAAGATCTTTTATAGGGGAGAAGGCAGTACACCACATTTATTGAGAATACAGCAGTAGCATATGCTTTTCAGTCACTCACACACAGGCACCATACACACACAGTCCTGCCAGACGATGTTATAGTTACCAGTCCAGAGCCTGGATCAATCTAGTGGCCAGCTAGGTCGATCACAGAGTGGGAGCAGGGCCTTTGTCGGTCACAATCCGATGCTCTCCTGGAGTTGGTGGCAAGATGAACCCAAAGACCCATAGCAAGGCACCTTGCTTTTATAATCCTCTTTCCTTGTTCTCTGAAAAGCTCATTCTATAAACAATTGTCCTTTAGGGATTCTACCTTCACTGTAGAGCTATCAATCTGTCAATCCTTGACCTTGGATACACAGTGATGGTTCTTCTGATGCCAGTCAGTCTGTCTTCACCCGTATCACCCCTCCTTCCTTGGCCATCTGGCTCTGAGGATGACCTTCACACCTTTATCTTGACACATACATAACACTTTCACCCATAAACAATCTTTACAAGGACCTTCAAAGAAAAGCATAAACAACAGCATCTCATTTTGAGCAAAGAAAAAGACATTGTAAATCAAACAATTAAAACTCCAGCTTTCAGCATTCCTCTAATCTCATTAACATAGACACAATACCAAAACTCTGTCTCTTGACTTACTAAACTCACTAAACTTTAAAACAAAGACATGTACATTTAACTAAAGAGCTTAATTAATAAAATGTTAAACGTTAAATATGTTACCTTACATTACTACATTATTAAACCTAAATTACAAATATAAAAAGATATAACACTCTCTCACTCTAACATAAATGTCAGGAAGGATTTAGAAGTATGGTGTTGAGATATGTGACGTGTGAAGCAGATGGAAATGGTCACAATGACCAGTTTGCAATGGTAGGAGTTTGCATTTTATTTCCAAGTAAGAACATGTTCACATTGGTGAGCTGGGAACACACAATCTTAGAAATGTAGGGCTGGCGATGAACTTGAGATCATGTAGTCCATCTCCCTACATTAAAGCAGAATTAAGTATCTTAGAAAATCCCTGAAAGTTAAGTTCTTCTGAAAACCTCCAATGATGGGGATTCCATAACCTTCCAAAGTATGGGGACTTAACTATCTATGTCTACACTGCAAAGTTAATTCGAACTAACAGTCGTTAGTTCGAATTAACTTTCATAGGTGCTACACATGCAAACTGGTAGTTCGAATTTAAATTGAACTAGCGGAGCGCTTAATTCGAACTAGGTAAACCTCATTCTACAAGGACTAACGCCTAGTTCGAATTAAGTAGTCAAAATTAAGGGCTGTGTAGCGACTTAATTCAAACTAGGTGGAGGCTAGCCCTCCCCAGCTAGCCCTGGTGGCCATTCTGGGCCAAGCCAGTAAAACTCTTCTGCCCCCCTCCCGGCCCCGGAGCTCTTAAAGGGCCACGGTCTGGCTACAGTGCCCGTGCCAGGTGCAAGCCTGCCAACACCAGCCAGCAGACTCTGCACCTGGCACAAGATGAGCCAGCCCCCCGCTGCCACCCAGCCCTCCGCCTCTTCCCGGGACCAGGCTGGTGTGGAGATCATGGACCTCATTGAGGTTTGGGGGGAAGCCTCCAAAGTCCACGATCTCCACACTAGCCACAGGAAGGCGGCCATCTATAGCCACATGGCTACCAGCCTGGCCACCAGAGGCCACATGTGGACCCGGGAGCAGGTCCGCAGCAAGGTCAAGGACCTGTGGCAGTCCTACTCCAGAGCCTCCCAGCCAGGGGCCGACCCGGAGGCCTGCCCCCACTTTGAGGCCCTGGACCACATCCTGGAGGCTCATGCCGTCCATTCCCCCCCGGGTGGTGATTGACCCCGGGCCAGAGGGCCCCATCCCTGACACCAAGGAGGAGGAGGAAGATGCCGAGAGCCGGGAGCCTGCAGGGAGCCTGCCCAGGAACCAGGATCCCCAAGGCACCCCACAGAGCACATTGGCTGTGTCGTCTGAGGCTGAGGAGGACTCCACATGTGAGTGCCATCATGCTCCCCTTATGTGTATGGGGGGTGGGGGTGGGAGGAGAGGGAGCCCAGGGTCCATGCGTCTGTGCCTTGCCCACCATGGAGCAGCAGCTGGATGTCATGCGGGGGCCCTGGCCCATTCCCCACACGCTGACCTCGCCTTGAAGAGTGGGGCTGGGTTTCACCAACTGTGTCCCCAGGGAGAACTGACCACTGCTCTTGTTTCACCACAGCTGCAGCACCTGGGAGTGCAGGGTGCACCACCCCATCTGGAACAGCCACCCGCACCCGGGCCAGCAGGCGCACTCGCAACCTCAAGGACTACCAGCGGCAACATCTGCAGCTTCTGGAGCACAAGCTCCGCACTCAGAACCTCTGGGTCCAGGAGGACCTGTGGCTGTGGCAGCGGAACTTGAAGGCACTGGAGGTGCAGGGCCATGCCCTCAGAGGCCACCTCCAGACTCTGGTGGACAGGTTCCTGCCTTCTCCTGCTCCGGCCCCTGTGGCCGCCCCAGCTCTCGCTCCTCCTCACACCTCTGCTCCCCCTCCTGCTTCCTCTGCACCCCTCCTGCCCCACCCTCTACACCCACTCCCCCCCACCACTCCCACACCTGCAGTGCTGCAAGAAAGGAGAGCCAAGAGAACCCCCAACCCTGAGCTTTCCCTTCCCTTCCTCGCCTGCCTCCCCCTTCTAGGTCCCTCCTCCCAGGTTTCCCCCTTCCTTCTTCCACCGACATTCCTCCCTCCCCCCACCCCAGTTATGTAAAATAAAAAGAGATTGTTGTTTTCAAAACAGGTGTCTTTATTTAACATTAGGAAGGCGGGTTAGGGATGGGAAAGGGGAAGGAGGGGAGGGTGGAAGAAGGCCCCAATGGAGCATGCAGGGAGAGTTCAGTCCTCCTCCTCCACCTGGAAACTCTCCCGCAGGGCTTCCCGGATCTGGACAACCCCCCGCTGGGCCTCCCAGATGGTGGCGGTGCGGGGCTGAGCATAGTGGTCAGCCATGCGCTCAGCCTCAGCCATCCAGGCTGGCAGGAAAGCCTCCCCATTTCGCTCACACAAATTGTGCAGCACACAACATGCTGCCACCACGGGAGGCATATTGTGCTTGGCGAGGTCGAGGCGGGTGAGGAGGCATCTAATCCATGCTTTCAATCATCTGAAGGCCCCCTTGTCATGATTATGAGGGTTAGCCAGCAGCCTGGGGATTAAGGGGTTAACTACACCTAGCCAGGTGGAGTGACCAATAGGAATGTAGGTGGGATTTTTCAAACTGGGACAAAGGAATTTGGGTTTTTTTTCTTTCTCCCTTTTGTCTCTCTGGGAAAGTTCTCTGCAGCTACAGAGAGGGACAAGCATGTCTCTCTCTCTCCAAGACACCATTCTTCATTTTCTGTAAGTAGGGTAAAGCTTAGGTAGTTTCGTTAGGTTTTATTGTTTTATGGATTGGGTATGGGATCTGAGATCTGGCACTGTTTAAAAGATGTTTTGGCTTTTCTTTGTAACTAAGTTCTAGGCCCATGGAGTTTCTCCATGAGTATATTTTGTTACCTCCCTATCTAGTCATTATGTTTGCAACAGGAATATTGTTGTAATAATAAAAGTTCTTTCTTTTCTTTTTATTAACCTGGCAGTGGTTAATTGTGTGCCTTGTTTTTTATTTTAGGGGTAAGATTTCCCAAATGATCTTTCCCCTGATTTCTTTATCAACATTTGGGTGGTGGTAGCGGAAGTTTTAGTCCCAAGATCTAGGTTTTTAAGATTTTGGGGGGAGTTTGATACGAAAGCCTGGTAGATAAGGCTTTGGGGTACACTTGCTGGCCCCCACTTCTGCATTTATCATGCCAGAGTGGGGAAGGAGCCATGACATGGTGGCATAGCGGTGGAATTATTTTGAGAACCCAGGATTTTTAAAAGGGCACAAGTTTTCTTTTGAGTTGCAAGCTTTGCAGTTTTCCTTTTGTTTTTTCTTTTGTTTCTGGGCTGCCTCAGGGAGGGGCAGACCTTTAGCCAGACACAGACCTACCCAAACAGTTTGTTTTTTTGTTAGCTTTCGGGACAACTGGATAGCTAGACTAGACTAGGGCAGGGAAGGAACCCAGTACATGCTCTTGTGATCAGGCTGATACCTTAATCCAGCCTCAGGACATGTATGAGGTTTGTGAAGGGAGTGAGTGTGAATCTGGGAAGTTGTCTGTGGCTAGTCAGGCCTATGGGGAGCCAGGTAAAAGTTTTCCTCAATGTTTGCCTGAAAGAGATAGTTGTGTGTCTGTGAGTGAGGCCTCTACATGTCTGCCTGGAGCCTCAGAGGAGAGGCTGGAGTCAGATTTTTGGGCAGATTTTTGTGCCCTCCCGGCCCTGTTTCGGGAAAGTGTCCCTCGGGTGCAGTCTGGAGTGGCTGGCCAGAGTGAAAGTTTAGTTGGGGAAAAAGATCATATTCTGGAGGGTGTTCAGTGGGAGCAACCTCTGTGTGTGGAGCCTGGCAGTTTGACTGCTGAGGAGGGAAGTATGCATGTGAGGGAAGGGTTTCTTCCCAGTCGTTTGGCTGAGGAGAGTTTTGTGGGCCCAGATTTAGCTCTGGGGACAGCTGAAGCCCAGAAGGAGGAGGGGGAGGTCTCAGATCTTCCCCCAGAGGAGTCTGTGTGTTTTCCTGAAGGGGGGCTGTGTGAAGACCTGCCTGTTCAGGGGAAAGAGGGATCATGGGAGGAGTTGGTGGTGGCTCAGCAGGGTGAGGCTGCTGTAGAGCCAGGGGAAGATGAGCTTTCGCTTGCAGGAAGTCATCAGGAAGAGGATCCTTATGGTGAGGTGGGCCAGCAGGTTGCTGTGCCTGAGGGGGGTAAAAGTGACTTAAGGTTAGAAAGGTCCAGTGGGGACAAGGGTAAGGAAGTTGCAGGGGGACTGGAGGTTGTTTCAGATGGAGTGAGGATAGCCAGGGAGATGAACCAGCCCTCTGGTGACCAAGTGATTGTGTTGGACCAGCTTGTGGGAAAGTGTGTGTGGCTGAGACATGAATGTTTCCAGTTGGATTCTGTGAAGGGACCAGAGATCCATAAGTCTATCAGGCCAGTTCACCTAGGTCCTGTCGCTGTGAAGCAGTGGCCCACTTGGAAAACTAGATTGAAAGCAGGGTGCCAGGGTACTGTCTGGACAAATTGCTTCATGACTAGCCATGGAGAGAAAGAAAATCCCATGGCCATTGTGAGTGGGGGAGGCACACCCAGCCAAGCCTTTGTCTTTGGAAGAGGGAGTTTTGAACTTAACCCCACAGGGCAAGGGGGAGGAGCAAGACTTGCGTTCACCAAGGAAGGCTGCAATTTTTTAAATCTAAAAGGTCAGAATTGTCAATGTACACCTAGGATGCATTTGTTCCTGCTACTTATGTTAACTTCCATGACCACTGTACTGCTGTTACTAAGAATTGTAACAATGTTCAATGTGCATGATTGTGTACCAAAACCCTGGAAATTGTTAAGAAATGTACCCAAGGACACACTGTATGTTCAAAAGCCTTGTGACCCTGGTATTTCACTGTTAATACTTGTAATTAGTTTCCTGATTTGTCATAGCCAAATTAGCCCCCATCATACTGTACATATAGTTGGGGTTATTTTTCCCAATGTACATTACTTTACACTTATCCACATTAAATTTCATTTGCCATTTTGTTGCCCAATCACTCAGTTTGGTGAGATCTTCTTGGAGTCCCTCACAGTCTGCTTCTGTCTTGACTATCCTATACAGTTTATCATCTGCAAACTTTACTACCTCACTGCTTACCCCTTTCTCCAGATCATTTATGAATAAGTTGAAAAGGATTGGTCCCAGGAGTGACCCTTGGGGGACACCACTAGTTACCCCTCTCCAATTTGAAAATTTACCATTTATTCCTACCCTTTGTTTCCTATCTTTTAACCAGTTCTCAATCCAAGAAAGGACCTTCCCTCTTATCCCATGGCCATGTAATTTACACAAGAGCCTTTGGTGAGGGACTTTGTCAAAAGCTTTCTGAAAATCTAAATATACTACATCTACTGGATCCCCCTTATCCGCATGTTTGTTAACCCCTTCAAAGAACTCTAAGGGCATGTCTACACTACCCCCCTAGTTCGAACTAGAGGGGGTAATGTAGTCATCCGCAGTTGCAAATGAAGCCCGGGATTTGAATTTCCCGGGCTTCATTTGCATAAAGCTGGCCGGCGCCATTTTTAAATGCTGGCTAGGTCAGACCCTGTGCCGCGCGGCTACACGTGGCTCGGACTAGCTAGTTCCACGAGGCGTACAGCTAGTTCGGATAGGAAGCTTAATCCAAACTAGCTAGTCTGTGCCGTGTGTAGCCGCACGGCACAGGGTTCGACCTAGCTGGCATTTAAAAATGGCGTCGGCCGGCTTTCTGCAAATGAAGCCCGGGAAATTTAAATCCCGGGCTTCATTTGCAACTCTGTATGACTACATTACCCCCCCTAGTTCGAACTAGGGGGGTAATGTAGACATACCCTAATAGATTAGTAAAACAGGATTTCCCTTTACAGAAACCATGGTGACTTTTGTCCAGCAAATTATGTTCGTCTACATACCTCATAATTTTATTCTTTGAGGGATGCAGTCTAGACGTAGCCTAAGAGGTCAGCTACCAGAGACTGCAGTTATTTTTCTTTGTTTTCAAGTTCCCTTGTGCTAAAGGAGCTTAGGGGTATTCCTCTGGGAAAAGTCCTGTTGCTTTCTTTCTGAATTCAAGAATAAAGGGTTTTTTCTTTTATTTAAGGTCTCTTGCAGGCCCCCATCCTCTCCACTGGGAGTGCTAGAGTGGGAAACAGCCCTGATAGGGGCCTAATGACTTTGTTTTGGTTTTCACCGAAGTTGCTGGTGACTGAATGCCTAACACAGTGAATGCCAGTGAAAATGGGATAGGATCAGATAGGGAAAGAACAAATTAAAAATGACTTATACAAGTTACATGTCTTTAAATCACCAGGGTCTGAGGAAATGCCTTGTAGAATACTGAAGCAGCTGACTGAGGTGATATTTGAGCCATTATCTTTACAACCAATTTACAGCAACCATGTTGACTTTTGTCCAACAAATTATGTTCTTCTACATGCTTCACAATTTTATTCTTTACTATTGTTTTGACTAATTTGCCTGGTACTGAAGTTAGACTTATCGGTCTGTAATTGCCAGGATCGCCTCTAGAGCCCTTTTTATATATTGGTGTCACGTTGGCTACCTTCCAGTCATTAGGTACAGAAGCCGATTTAAACCACAGATAATAGCAAAGCAATTTCCCATTTGAGTTCTTTTAGAACCCTTGGATGAGCATACCTGCATGAGCACTGCTCTGACGGTGGATCTCCCCACACCGAACTGGTTCCTGATGGTTCGGTAGCTATCCAGCGTGGAGAGCTCCTAGTGGTCGATAGCCAAACGCTTCTGGACGGGGATGGTGGGCCTCATGCGAGTGTCCCGTCACTGCAGAACAGGGGTGAGCCACTCGCAGAGCTCCAGGAAGGTCTCCTTCTTCATCCTGAAGTTCTGGGTCCACTGTCTGTCTCCCCAGCGCTCCAGGATGATGCGATCCCACCAGTCGCTGCTGGTGTCCAGACACCAGATGCGGTGGGGCATGTTCTGCTGCTCCTCCACGGCCCCAAGGAGGCCAGGTGGGGAGGCAGGGGGCTGACGTGCACCAGATGGTGCCAGGCAGCCTCCAGCCATTGTTGGCAGGCTTGCAGTAGCAAGTCCAAGAACTGCACCAGAATGCCCAGGGTGAGCTCTGGCTCCATGTTGCCAACTGCGGCGGTGTCCCCAATGGGAACCACCGACACAGGCAGGCAGGGAGGAAAACACTTTGCTGTCCCTTGGTGAGGTAAGCAAGCAAGTGGAAAAGCTGAGAACTGGCTGTCCAGGGGCGGGGTCCCTTTAAGCATGAGCCTCAGATAGCCTCAGACAGTAGCCACACATAGCAACTACTGACCTGATGCCCTGCAGGAACCGATTTGAGCTTCCCTTAAATGTGACCCAGCGTCCAATCAGTGTGGACGTGCTAGTTCAAATTAGCAAAATGCTAATTTGAATTAGTTTTTGGGTCTAGATTAACTAATTCAAACTAAGTTAGTTTGAATTAACGCTGTAGTTTAGACATACCCTTAGAAATTAGTTAGGATGGAAAATGTACCTTCCCGTTTTGTACTACATATGACATTCCTGATCATACTTCCCAGCGTGACCTTTTCCCTTTCTATCACAATATCACACTTTTCACTCACTGAATTTGTGATCCATGAGAGACTCTATATCTACAAGTGCTTGCACCTCACCATTCCATTTTGGGTGTGCATGCATTAGTTCCTTGAAACCAGAGAACATATTCCCATAGTGGTACCTTTTGAGGTGGTTCATGAATGTGCTGTATACTCATGCTCACAGGTAAGTGCATAAATAGGCAGACCCCCCTCAATTTCTTCCTTCTCTGACCCCCTCAAATCCTTCTTGCCACCCATAGATGGACAGGATGAACTTCTCTCACACTTTCCCATTGGAAATCTTTCTAGCATTATGGTTTTGTAAAATATTAAGTATAGCTGAAATTTAGCTAGTGGTGTTCATTTTAAATTATTTTCTTTTTGGCTTGTTTTTCTTTGAGCTTTATGTTCAGTATCAGTGCATGTCCCACCCTTGGAATTTAAGTGCTGCTTTGTCGGTAATAAATCCAAGAGTCATTGGCCCCACTGCTGGAAAGGAGAAGAACACATTAGGCATAAGTAGTCTATTTATATGGGGTTTAAAAACAGGTCAAAGAAGTTCAAAGAACTTTGGCTTTGAGATGTTTGATGGAAGCAGCTTTGTGTCCTCATTTAGAACCCAGCCACCGGCCATACTGTGATTCCAACAGCACCAGACTCAGTATCATCCAAAGGTCGAAAGGAACTATAGAGAAGACATTATTCTTTATCTCTGATCCAGTTAAAGGAGTACAAATTGTCCAGCACTTCAGCCTCCTCATCCAGAAGAAGCTCCCTTTTTTTCTTCATGTAAGAAGAGCACTAACAATGTTAGAGCTAAGACAGCAATGATGCACACTACTAGTTTGGAATGTACAACTCCAGTTTCCAGAAAGAGGCTAGACACACCATTCCTACCCATCCTGGCTCATAGACATTGATGGAATTAACCTCCATGAATCTATCTAGCTCTTTTTTGAACCCTGTTAAAGTCCTAGCCTTCGCCGCATTCTCTGGCAAGGCATTCCACAGGTTGACTGTGCACTAAGTGAAGAAAAACTTCCTTTTGATTGTTTTAAACCTGCTGCCTATTAATTTTATTTGGTGACCCCTAGTTCTTATATTGTGGGAATAAGAAAATAACTTTTCCTTATTCACTTTTTTTCACACCAGTCATAATTTTATAAACCTTTATCATATCCCTCCTTAGCCTCCTTTTTTCTAAGCTGAAAACTCCAAGTTTTTTTAATCTCTCTTCATATTGGGACAGTTCCAAACCCCTAATCATTTTTGTTGCCCTTTTCTGAATGCCAATATATCTTTTTTGAGATGAGGCAATCACATCTGTACACAGTAATCAAGATGTGGGCATACCATGGTTTTTTACAGAGATGTGACAGGGTGAGCCAATCCTGCTCTGGCAGTGAAGGAGTTAACCAGGCTTGCTGGGCTGAGAGGGCCCCTCCCCCGTGGCCCTGCTCAGCATGCTCCAACTCCAGAGGCAGTATAAAGGCCACTGAAGCAGCTCAGTAAGGGCAGACAATGAAACGGGAAGGAGCTCCTGCCAGAGCGAAGGAGCAACCACTCCTGCAGGATGAGCCAGAGCAGCCAAACCAGCTGCAGACAGAGCTGCATCTGCCTCTAGAGTCCCAGTGCCAGCTGGAGACACCTCAGCTACCCCCCCGGCCTCCACTGTTCATTGCAGGTGGAGTAACAGTTAATCTGAACTAAGGACTTAGTTCGGATTAACTTCTGACTGTCGCGTGTAGCCGCGGGCAGTCACTTCGAACTAAGCGGATTTAAAAATGGCGCCCACCCAGAAACATGCAAATGAAGCCCGGGATATTTAAATCCCAGGCTTCATTTGCAAGTTCGAATGTCTACATTAGCCACTCTAGTTCGAACTGGGGGGCTAGTGTAGACATACACATAGAGCGCTGGGCCGGGGTTCCCAAACTGTTTGACATGGGGACCAGTAAATCCATTCATGAGCTTTTGGAGGACTGGTAATATTCATTTGCATATTTGCATATTCATTAAGAAAATTATGAATATTCAAATGAGTAGTTTCTGGTCCTCCCAAAGCCCCCAGTGCCAGCATTAGGAAAGCTTTTGATAAGGTCACCCACAATATTCTTGCCAGCAAGTTAGGAAATATGGATTGGATAAGTGGACTGTAAGGTGGATAGAAAGCTGACTAGATCAGGGTTTCCCAAACTTTTTACTTTAGTTGGAACCCGTTTTTTTCAGTACTGTTTTTTGCAGCCCCAAAATATAAATGCATATAAAAAAAAGAATGAAAAATGAATATATTTTCAGTGTTTCACCCGGCTGCATCCTCCACCCAGCCTGTGCCAGGGCTTGGGGTACCCAGCCCCGCATGGGCACTCCAGGAGGTGGGAGCAGGAGCAGACTGGGGGTAGGGTATCTGGCTAGGAGAGAGGGTATAAGGAGGAGTAGGGTTTCCAGGTGTCCGGTTTTGTACCGGTCAGTCTGGTATTTGAGGGTTTTGTCCGGGAAACAAATTGAGAAATTACCAGACATATAAAATGTCTGATATTTTCTAATTAGGTAAGTTTTATTATAATTAAGTGTATCAGTCCTTAGCTGCGAACTGCCTGGCTGGTAGATGTGCTCACGCTGCCTGAGTGTGTCTACCTGCCAGGCAGTTCACAACTACTCGAGGGAAGGTATGGGGGGGTGTGGGCAAAATGGAATCCCCGGCTAGACTCACTCGTCTGCCAGGGTCTGTAGTGTGTGCATGCGCCCAGATCAGTCCCAGTCCCCCCTGCTTCTCCTCCCAATCTCCCCAGTCCAGCCCTGCTGCCCCCTTCCAGCCCTAGTTCCGGTGGCTGGTTCCCCCCACCCTCCACCAATCTCCCTCAGTCAGCCCCGGTCCCCCGACCAGCCTCACTGCCCCCGTCCAGCCCTGCTTCTGGCAGCTGGTTCTCCTGTCCTCCTCATCCTGATCTCCCCCGACCAGCCTTCCCACGCCCCGGACAGCCCTGGTTCCGCCGGCTGCCCACTCGGATCTCCGTGGGACAGCCCTGGTGCCCCCAAACATGCTTCCTGGCATCCAGTTTTTCCCTGCCCCCACCTCCTCCTAGCCCGCCCTGCTCTGCCCCGCTCTATTCCCCTCCCGGCAGCCACGCTGAGGCCGACATTTTTTTCAGGCCGCGGCCCATAATTTGGGAAACGCTGCCCTGGGCTGGAGCCCAGTGAAGAGGGATGGCCCGGGCCTCCCTACCCCCATACGATGACCCCCCATAGAGGGGAGCTATGTTGAAAGGATATGGACTGGGCTTCTGGGCCATACCGACTCCCAGCCAGGGGGCAGCATAGACTAGTCCACTGGGCCATATTGACCCTCCCAGACAAGGGGGCAGTACAGACTCAGCTGCTAGGAAATACAGACCCTCAGACAGGGGGCAGCACAGACTCGGCTGCCAGGCCATATTTTTCCCCTCCCAAAATGTGCGCGGGGCACATGACCCTGTGACAAGAGTCAATAAGACATTTTTTGTCTTATTCTCTATCCCTTTTTTAATGATTCCTAACACTCTATTTGCTTTTTTGACTGCCACTACAGATTGAGTGGATGTTTTCAGAGAAATATCCACAATGACTCCAAGATCTCTCTCTTGAGTAGTTGTAGCCAAAGTAGTCCCCATCAGATTGTACGTATAGTTGAGATTATTTTTTTCCAATGTGCATTACTTTACAATTAAATTAAATTAAATTAAATTAAATTAAACATTACATTTCATTTGCCATTTTGTTGCCCAATGACTTGGTTTGGTGAGGTCTTTTTGAAGATCTTCACAGTTAGCTTTGGTCTTAACTATCTTGAGCAGTTTGGTATCATCTGCAAATTTTGCCACCTCATTTTTTACCCCTTCCTCTAGATCATTTATACATGAATTTAATAGGATTGGTCCCAGGACAGACCCTTGGGGGACCCCACTAATTACTTCCCTCCACTTAGAAAACTTACTATTTATTTCTACCCTTTGTGTCCTGTCTTTTAACCAGTTAGCAGTCCATGAAAGGATCTTCCCTCTTATCCCATGACAAGTTACTTTACTTAAGAGTCTTTGGTGAGGGAGGTTGTCAAAGGCTTTCTGGAAATCTAAGTTTACTATATCCACAGGATCCCCCCGTCCACATGTTTTTTGACCCCCTCAGAGAACTCTAGTAGATTAGTAAGGCATGATTTTCCTTTAAAGAATCCATGTTGAGTTTTTTCCAACAAATTATGTTCATCTATGTGTCTGACAATTTTATTCTTTACTATAGTTTCAACTAATTTGCCCAGTACTGACATTAGACTTACCGGTCTGTAATTGTCAGGATCACCTATAGAGGCTTTTTTATATACTGGCATCACATTAGCTATCTTCCAGTCATTAGGTATGGAAGCTGATTCAAAGGATCGGTTACTGACCACAGTTAACAGTTCTGCAATTTTACATCTGAGTTCTTTCAGAACTCTTGGGTGAATGCCATCTGATTCCAGTGTCTTGTTACTGTTAAGTTTATCAATTTGTTTGAAAACCTCCTCTAATGACACCTCAATCTGGAACAATTCCTCAGACTTGCCACCTAAAAAGAATAGCTCAGGTTTGGGAATCTCCCCAATATCCTCTGCCATGAAGATCGAAGCAAAGAATTCATTAAAATTTCTCCGCAATAACTTTATCATCTTTGAGTGCTCCTTTACCATCTCAATCATTCAAGGTCACCACTGGTTGTTTAGCAGGCTTCCTGCTTCTGATGTACTTAAAAACCATTTTGCTATTTTTTAAATGTTTTTGGCAAGCTGTTCTTCAAACTCCTTTTTGGCTTTTCTTTTTATATTTGTACATTTAATTTGACATAATTTATGCTGCTTTCTATTTTTCTCACTAAAATTTGACTTCCACTTAGAAACAGCTGAATACAATCAGTTGTTGTTTGATATTGGTTGTCCCAACCAAATTTGATTCATCACCTCACTACTGTCTAACTTTCCAATATTAACTAAAAAAAATTGATTTTTGTCTTCCATCATATGGCCAGAACTAAGAACAGATTGAACCATTGAATGTCTGGTGTCTGAATGCTTATGGGTGGAACATGGACAGACATTTCATTAGCTGAGACAAGCCATTAAGAACGGTGGTAAACTAATTCAGAAAAATGTTGCTCTTTGCATTGTACATTTTTTCCTTTGTGGGAGTTTCATGCCAGATCCTACCCAATCATGCTAGGGACTGAGGAATCTCAACTTTTATTAAAAACATACCAATGCTAGTCTGAATATTTGAAAAGATTAGTCTTAAAAAAAAACCCTACTGATTGCAAGCAGTAGTTCAGCCCCTGCTTATATCTGTAAGTACACTTTTGCAATGCAATGCAATACCGCATTAACTATGTTTCCCTACTTGTCCATTTATTTCTCTCTCTCTTTCCTTTCAGATGTAAGATGTGGAGCTCCACCTCCAGTTAACATGGCTGCTATTATAAATAGAGAAGAGAAACAATATCTGCCTGGTTCTAGGGTGCAGTATAGATGTGTGGAAGGTTTTAAAAGTATGGAGCTGAGTTATGTGACTTGTGAAGCAGATGGAAAATGGTCACAACCACCAGTTTGCAATGGTAGGAGTTTGCATTTTAATTACAAATAAGAACATGTCATGTGCACATTGGTGAGCTGGGAACACAGAATCATAGAAATGTAGGGCTGGCAATGAACGTGAGAGATCATGTAGTCCATCCCCCTACATTAAAACAGGATTAAGTTGAATAGGATTGGTCCCAGGACAGACACTTGGGGGACCCCACTAGTTAACTTTCTCCACTCTGAAAACTTACTATTTATTCCTACCCCTTTGTTTCCTGTCTTTTAACTAGTTATCAGTCCAAAAAAGGACCTCCCTCTCATCCCATGAAAACTTATTTACTTAAGAACCTTTGTTGAGGGACCTTGTCAAAGGCTTTCTAGAAATCTAAGTTTATTATATCACTGGATCCCCTTTGTCCACATGTTTGTTGACCCACTCAAACAACTCTAGAATATTAGTAAGGCATGATTTCCCTTTACAGAAACCATGCTGACTTTCCCCCAACAAATTATGTTCTTCTACGTGTCTGACAATGTTATTCTTTACTATAGTTTCAATGTATTTGCCCGGTACTGTTGTTCGACGTACCGGTCTGTAATTGCCTGGTTCACCTCTATAGCTCTTTTAAAATATTGGTTTCACATTAGCTATCTTCCAGTCATTAGGTACGGAAGCCGATTTAAGGGATAGGCTATGAACCATAGTTAGTAGTTCTGCAATTTCCCATTTGAGTTCTTTGAGAATTGTTGGGTGAATGCCATCTGGTCCCAGTGTCTTGTTACTGTTAAGTTTATCAATTTGTTTGAAAACC
Organism: Pelodiscus sinensis; assembly: GCF_049634645.1. Classification (NCBI taxonomy): domain Eukaryota; kingdom Metazoa; phylum Chordata; order Testudines; family Trionychidae; genus Pelodiscus; species Pelodiscus sinensis. The sequence goes on from NC_134719.1 coordinate 47,023,981, forward strand.
TCCTCTAATGACACCTCAATCTGGGACAATTCCTCAGACTTGCCACCTAAAAAGAATGGCTCTGGTTTGGGAATCTCCCCAATATCCTCAGCCTTGAAGACCGAAGCAAATAATTCATTTAGCTTCTCTGCAATTACTTTATCATCTTTGAGTGTTCCTTTAGCATATTGATCATCCAAGGGCACCACTGGTTGTTTAGCTGGCTTCTGATCTACTTAAAAAACATTTTACTATTACTTTTTGTGTTTTTGGCTAGCTGTTCTTCAAACTCCTTTTTGGTTTTTCTTCTTATATTTTTACACTTAATTTGTCATAAGCCCAAATCCCTCAGCCTATTCTTGTAAGTCATTGCTCTAGCCTCCTAATAATTTATGTTGCCCTCCTCTGGACTTTCTCCAATGCGTGCACATCCTTTCTGTAATCAGGGACCCAGAACTGGATGCAGTACTCCAGATGTGGCCTCTCCAGTGCTGGAAAACGGGGAATAATCACTTCTCTAGAGTTGCTGTCAATACTCCTCCTAATGTACCCTATTATGAGGTTAGCCTTCTTCGCGATGAGGGCACATTGTTGACTCCTATCCAGCTTCTCATCCACTGTAATCCCCAGGTCATTTCTGCTGAACTGCTGCTTAGCCAGTCAATGCCCAGCCTGTAGCAGTGCTTGGGATTTTGCCAGGGACTGGGGTGAAGCTGACCAGTCTGTAGTTCCCTGGATTGTCCTTCTTTCCTTTTTAAAGATGGGCATTTCATTGCCCTTTTCCAATCATCGAGGATCTCCTCTGATCACCACAAATTTCCAAAAATAATGGCCAATAGCCCTGTAATCACGTTAGCCAACTCCCTCATTATTCTCAAATGCATTAGATCTGGCCTCATTGAATTGTGTATGTCCAGCATTTCTGAATAGTTCTTAACCTGTTCTTTTTCTACCGAGGGCTGCCCACCCCCTTTCCATACTGTGCTGCCCAGTGCAGGAGTCTGGGAGTTGACCTTGTCTGTGAATCATTGACTACCTCTATTTTTCCCACATCATCTCTCACTAGGTTACCTCCTTCATTGAATAAGTGACCAGCAGTTCAATAGTTTACAGTCACAATGCATTCACATCTCCTAAGAATATAACTTCAGGGTTGGTATAGATTTAGACAGGCATCAGTGACATCAGTTTTATGACTTTCTCAAGAAAGGGGCTAGCAAGGCAACTGTGCAGAGACATCATTCCTGTAAAGACCTCCCTTTGCTCTGGCCCATCATCTGAGAGCAAAAAATGTCAGGTCCTGAAGATCCTGCTGTTTCTACATTAAGGGGAAAGAGGAAAAATTATAATGAAAGCTCACATGGCTTTGTGCTGCTTTTTTTTCTGGGGAAGAACCTAGCATATCTATCTCTGCCACAAAGCATCAACTTCATACACGAACTGGAAGAAGAATTTCTACAGGAAATGGAGGAAGAGCACAGTATGGGCATGTCTACACAGCGGGAAATGCGTAGCTTAAGTCGAAATAGATTATATTGGCTTTTGGCACTGCCTTCACAGTAGGAAGTCCAAGGTAGAGCACTCTTCCTCTGACTTCCCTTACTTCTCATAAAATGAGAGTTACAGGAGTTGAAGTAAGAAGTCCTCCAGCTCGACATTGTCGAATAACTGCTTGTAGTGTGGATGCGGACTATGATATTTCAGAAAATGTAAATTATTCCAAAATAATGCTGCTGTGTAGATATAACCTATAATGTGGATCCAGCGGCTCAAGATTTTCCAATAGAATAAAGGTTGTTCGGTCAAACATTAAGCATTTAACAGAAACTTGATGATTTAGACAAATCATCATCATTGCTTAACCTTTATTTACATTCCCTGCATCTTAGCTCAGAATGATTCACTAGCCCTACTGTCACAACCCCCCCTGCAATTTCAGTTGTTCTTTTCAATAGGACTAATTAAAAACTAGAGGATTTGAATAGAATTAGTACACAAGTAATGGAATACTGGAAGTGAATTTATGGTCCTTCATGGGAATGTGCCAGCAAGTGTCCCTTTATCTATTTTCAGATATGAGATGTGGACCTCCACCAGTGATTGAGAATGGTACTCCAGACAGTAAACGGCAAAGGTATTTTCCTGAAGAGAAGGTGCGTTATCGATGTCGAAGAGGCCTGTCCCTTATTGGGTCTCCGATGGTAACATGTAAGGAAAGGCAATGGTCTGAACCACCAACGTGCAGAGGTATTTTAATTTTTTTCTAAAATAGCCTAGTAGTAAGGATATTGTTGGAATCAAACTTTACTCTCACTCAAGTGTTTGTTGCCCTATATCGCTTCTTTTCATGCACAAATTTAACCTCACCTGCAGGCACTAAAGCAGACCTGCTTCTAGTCTGTGATGTTCTGTGGTTAGGGTAACATTGAGTGTTAGTGAGAACATTGTCATATTGACCCAACAATGATCTCCTTATTCAAGCAAATCCGCCCAAGATTTCAGTGAGGATTTGGCCTGAACAACTTCTGGGTAAAAGCCAAGACCAAATTTTGCCACTGCTACTCCGGTTGAGTAATTCACATTGATTTCACTCATCAAAGGTGTGTCTAGACTGCAGGATTTTGTCAACAAAAGTGTCCTTTTGTCGACAAAACTATACCTGTGACAGGGTTCTGTGGACAAAAGGCACTATTGCATCCACACTGTGCTTTTTCAAAAGAGAATGTCTAGAGTCTCTTTCGAAAAAGCGGCTTGCTTTATCGACAGAACTGGCTGTAGTCTAGATGCTCTTTGTCGACAGAAGCTTTGTCGACAGTATCTGTCAACAAAGCCTCTGTCAACAGAAGCATGTAGTCTAGGCGAACCCCTATTGTGACATTACCGACTTCAGGATTTTCCCTACAACATGTTCTGAAAAAAAGGGTATGATGGGGCTCTAGTTTTATTTATTAGTTGTTGTTTATAGGACCACAATTGCACTTCCATTTCCCAATGAGCTTGACGGTACATAAGAGACAATTGGTGATAGGCCTACTCCACTGAAGTCAGTAGAATACATTTCTTTTGGCTACAGTAAGACCAAGATTTTATCATTATGTTTAAGCATCCAGAAAAAAAGTGATGTCACTCTATTGGTTTATTTTGATCATTGTTTGAAATGCCAGAATTTCATTGGCTGTCTCAGTGACAATGAATAGGAACAAACAACAATAATTTCTTCTGGAAGCCTAAAGCATTATTCTAAGAAGTAGCTAGATACTAGCCCACCATTTTTGTTCACATTGGACAGTGCTGAGGAAATCAGTAACATTGCTCACAGAAGGGCACAATTCAATATAAAAAAGGGTGGTCGATATTAGGCTAATATTATTGCCTACCAATAGTACAGGTAATACACTGCAGAAATAACAAGATCAGCCTTGCTTATGGATCATTGTGGGCTCTATACATGTTCTTGTTTCTCGGAATCCCTCCCCGCACCTCCTTACAGAGTCTCACTACCTTTCAGACTAAAGCTTCCAAGATTTCCTGCATATTTCTGCCTTACTGAGCATTTCCTAGCACAAGGTAGAGCAATGAGCTCAAAAAGCTAGTAATAAGAAAAAAAGTACCCATGTAGAAACCTTGAAGCAAAATAAATACATCAGAGTAATTGTGGTTGTTTATTGGTATTTATACAAAAAAGTCAATCCTAAATTATACACCCTTAGTGTATGTCTACACTAGCTCATTAGTTCGAGCTAGATAGGCAAATGACGGCAACCGGGTTTGCAAATGAAGCTCGGGATTTAAATATCCTGGGCTTCAATTGCATCTTCTCGGGCACCACCATTTTTAAATCCCCCTTAGTCCGAACTCCATGCCTGTGACTACATGCGGCATGGAGTAGGTAGTTCTAATTAGGATCTCTAAATACATAGTTCAGTCATATCATGGAAACAATGCAATTAGACCAAAACATTGCTTCAAAATGGATTCCTTGAGAATCCCCTCCATGATTTTTCCAGGGACTGAGGTAAAATCTGGTCTATAGTTCCTTGGGATGTCCTTCTTCCCTTTTTTAAAGATGAGGATTACAATTGCCTTTTTCAAATTATCTGGGATCTTTCCCAATCTTCATGGCTGCATCTACCCTGGCATTATTTTGCACAAATACTTTTAACGGAAAAGTTTTTCCGTTAATAGTATTTGCGCAAGAGAGCGTCTACACTAGCATGTGCTTTTGCACAAAAGCATCCATGCCAGTGTAGAAGCTCTCTTGTGCAAGAAAGCTCCGATGGGCATTTTAGCCATCGGGCTTTCTTGCGCAAGAAATTAACGTTGCCTGTCTACACTGGCCTCTTGCGCAAGAATACTTGTGCAAGAGGGCTTATCCCTGAGCAGGAGCATCAGAGTATTTGCGCAAGAAGCACTGATTTCATACATTAGAACGTCAGTGTTCTTGCGCAAATACTTGAGGCCAACGTAGACAGGCGGCAAGATTTTGGGCAAAAGCAATTGCTTTTGTGCAAAATCTTGCCAATGTAGACACAGCCCATGAGTTTTCAAAGATAATGGCCAAAGGCTCTGCAATGACATTTGCCAACTTCCTCCGTAGCTTGGATGCATTAAATCCAGACCCATGGATTTGTGTATGTTTAGCTTTTCTAAATAGACCCTAATCTGTTCTTTCCTCACCAAGGGCTATCCACCTCCTTCCCACACTGTGTTGCCTAGTGCATTGGTCTAGGCCAGCGGCTCCCAACCTTTTCCAGATAGGGACCCATTTTGACAATTCAGGAAGACTTGGTGACCCAAAGCAATTCAAAAATGGGGGGAAGAGAATGGGCAGAGCCATCTAGGGAGATGCTTGGTGATCCTTTTGAAATGTAATGGTGTCCCATATTTGGGTCCCGACCCATGGGTTGGGAAACACTGGTCTAGGGGCTGACCTTTTCTGTGAAGACAGAGGCAAAGAAAGCCTCAAATACTTCAGCTAATTCCAACTCTAAACATGTGACAAGGGGAAAGTGAGGGTGTAGCCTCCTTCACATCAACTTCTGAGCTTGCCTGGAGCGTGTGACAACATAGCACAACGCTGTGGGTCAATGGACACTGCTGCTGAAAAGTCGTGGCCATGGTGCACAAGGCATATGGACCCCCATATCTGGGATATTAATAGAGATCATGCATCTCAAAGAACCTCCAATTACAGGTGAGTAACCTTCTCGCTCCTGACTTCTCATTTTAAGCAGAAAATAAGTGTGTGAATTTAGTGCAATTTTAAATGAAGTCCAGTAAACAGGTGTACGAAATCTTAATGGCAGAAAAATACAAAGGGTAAACACTTATTTTTAGAGAAACATCGTTTTAATGCAGTTATTACTAATTATTTAGATGTGTACTGAATTACAAACATCTTAGTAAGGAGAGAACGAAGTATTAAAACATGTACATTAATATTAATTATTTCATTTTAGAAAAATATGCAGTTATAGCATTTTTAAAGAAAGACTTAAAGTGAGCACAAAACAGAGAAGTGTTAGTACACATACAGAATTGTGCATTTTGAGAGAGAAATATTTTCATGCCTTTAGTACATCTCTAATAGATCAGTAAACAATTGCACAAAGTAGTAATGGTAGGGATATAAAGTAACGTTACATAAAATGATGTAGTTTTAGAGAAAATGATTTTCAATGCAATTAATACTGTTTTCATGGTAACTGAACAAGGTCTACCCCAGGTTAATTAAGATCTGTGAAGGCAACCAAGAGCCTACATTTAACAGTGGGGACAGTTATTTTCATTAAGACACCAGCAGGCACTCAAGGACTAGCAAGAGTCAATTAATACGGTCAGGTTGTCTGGGACATCTGGAGCCAATCAAGGACTGACTGCAACTGATTAGAAAGCCTCCCCATCTTTCAGTTCAGTAGCGTGCCAGAACTGTTGGAGAAGGATTCAATGGTGGAAAGCCAGGTGTACAGACACTGCCAGAAGAGACCCCCTACAGGTACAGAGGGGAGAGGCAAGGAGAATCTTGCCTAGGGAACAGTCCATTCAGGCCCCAGAAGACAAAGGAAGTAAACACCTGCTAGAAGGGGATAGACTCAGTCAAGAAATCCAGTCACAGGCCTCTACGTCCACCAACGATTGACTGGGCTTTCTCCCCCTTCTCTTCCCTTCCCTTGTTATGTTGATGATGAGAGTGGCCAAATCAGACTAGAGTTTGCCCCGGCAGTAAAGGGGTTGAAGTGAGAACTGTGGTGAGCAACAGAGATGAGCAATTAGATTGGAAGCTGCCATTTTTCTCAGATGGGAGAAAGACTGAGTATTGTCTCTGCTAACTGGAATAGCAGGATCCACTGAGTGGAACGAGGAGCTTCATCACAGTAGATTTAAAAAAAAAAAAAACCTTGATAATAAATGTGAAGATAGGCTGGCATGTCTCATTTTAGAGGAAATATATTTTAAAATTCATTTATCACATTTCTAGGTAAAGTCACTAAATAACTGTACAACGTATTAATGGCAGGGGAATAAAGGAGTATAGATAGAGAATTTTGCACTTTTAGAAAACCAATTTATGCAGTTAGTACATGTCAAAATAAAGTTGATGAAAGAATTCCATAAAGGTTACAAAATATTAGCGAGTAGAGTGATTAACTTATTGAATGCCTATTTAGAAATGCACTAAATGCCTAAAGGGCATATATAAGTGCAGTATTATATACAGTGTTATCACGTCTCCTTTATGCCTCTAGCATTAAGACTGTATATAATTATTTAAGACTTTATTTAAAAACACTGTAAATGCATAAGAATACTTTCTTCTAAATTGCTGTGATTATATATATATATATATATATATATATATATATATATATATATATATATATATATATATATATATATATATATATATAAACCTGTCTGCTTAATTTCTCCAACCTTTAGGCTTTAGTAAGCACTGTACTAATTGTATATAAAATATTTTATATCTAAAAATGAAAAAGTTCATGTTATAAAGGAACACTTTTTCTGCCATTACTAAGGTTTTTGTAAACTAGTAAAGTACAGTCATCATTTTTCTCTAAGGATTCATGTAGTCTTTCTTTACTCTTATGTCATTAAAACTTTGTATATTTCTATATACTAGACATGTCTTAAATTGCATTTAACATTTATTTTCTTGTTGTGTGTCTGAGTTAGACTTCAAATTTTCAGAATAACAGGCTCAATTGGAATTATTTCATGTAAGAATATAAATCAGAAATTAGTACAGCACTATAGAGAATACAGAAAGTGATCGATACATTAGTACCCTTTGTTGTCAAACTATGAGCTAGACGTGTGTCCCTCCAGCATCTTGAAGGGACCCACTGTTTTCATTCCCTCCACTAAGGGTATGTCTAGACTACATGGCTCTGTCGGCAGAGCCATGTAGATTGGTTTACTAGACATACCCAAATGAAGTGGTGATTTAAATAATCACACTAGTCTGGACGCTCCGCGGTCGACATCAAAGGCATTTGTCAACCGCCCCGGTAAACCTCATCCCACAAGGCATAATGGGGCAGTCGACAAATGCCTTCGATGTTGCCCGCGGGGCGTCCAGACTATTGCGCTGAGCTGACAAACAGCTGATCGGCTCAGCGCAGCAACCATTTTAATTTAAATGAAGCGGCGATTATTTAAATCGCCGCTTCATTTGGGTATGTCTAGTAAGCTAATCTACATGGCTCTGACGACAGAGCCATGTAGTCTAGACATACCCTTAGTTCCCATAGCAGTATCATCATATAGGATTTCAGGTAAAGGAAACCTCATTGCCAAGTATATTTTCCCATGCGTGAAGGCAGGATACTTTACAGGTAGAAAGACTAACAATTTTTAAGATAATATATCCATCAGAAAACAACTGCTGTAACAATAATGCCTTGTTAGATTTCCAAGTCTATATACGTAAAATAGTGAAATAAGCATATAAATGTTAAAAAGATGTTTTCCAATAATATCTGGATTCTTATGACATTGCCCAAGAGTTTATTCATTATGCTGTATTTAATAATTCCTGAATAGGTATATTTAGAGGTCAAGGACCAACATTTTGGGCCTTAGAATTGAGACATAAATTTTGTTAAAGATAATGACTGTGAAGAATAATTAATATATCAATTAATGAAATGCACAGAAAGAACTAAATAGCTAAATATATACTAACAGGTACTAACATTGTTATCAACTAAAATTAAAAGGCAGAAGGTTTAAAAGGAAATATTTCTTCACATGACCTGTGGAATTTCTTGCCAGGGGATGTTGTTAAGACAAGGACCACAACAGGGTTAAAAAAAGTACTAGATAAATTCATACAGAATAGCTCCATCAATGGATATGAGCCAGGATGAATACGAATGATGTCCCTGGACTCTGTTTCTAAGAAGCTGTGAATGAGCAACAGGGAACAGATCACTTGTTGGTTACCTGTTCTATTCATTTCCTTTGGAGCACCAGGCATTGGTCACTGACAAAAGACAGGCTATAGGACTAGATGGACTTTTGATCTGTCCAAATAGGGCTGAACATCAACCTCCTGCTGTATGGCCACCCCAGAAAATCGGTGTAAGGTATGTTCACTGCCGCTATGCAATTCACATAGCTGGAGTTGAGTATATTGCATTGATTTTCTCTGCCAGTGTAGACCAGGCCTAAGATATGCAACTCCAGCTACATGAATACCATAGCTGAAGTCGAAATACCTTAGTTCAAAATCTACAGCTTCCCCACTAAGGAAGAAACTCTCCTATCGACTTCCCTTACTCCTTGCTACTCAGTGGAATATCGGAGTCAACGGGGATAGAATCAGCAGTAGATTTAGCACATCCTTAATACACCCGCTAAATTGAACCTCAGAAGATCGATCTGCGTAGCATCGATATGCGCAGCATCCATCTCCCAGGAAGTGGAGACAAGGCCTTGAGAAGTGACCTGAAATCAGATCTTTGCAAAGCTAGAGCAGCTAGTTACTTATTTTGCCATCAGTTCCATCCTACTTGTTGGTAATAAATAAATATCAAACAACTTTTAGCTTTTTATGTTCAGCTCCAGTATCAAGAGGATTTTCTACATTTCCATTGGCATCTTTCCTGTTCTATCAAGTACATTGATAGTGCTGTTGTATAATATTTGTGATCTTTCCTTGCTCCCCTCATTTTGGAAATCACTGATGCAACTATTCTCTATTTTTATACTTAATTTTAGAGGCTGGTGGAAAGTGTGGGTCACCACCTGCTATTGCTAATGGAGACACCATTGACTTTGCACAGAAAGAGTATGAATCAGGTTCCACAATGAAATATCAATGCCAAAGTTTTCATGTAATGGAGGGTTCTGCATATGTTCACTGTCAGTCTGGCCACTGGACAGATCCACCAGTTTGCTTAGGTAGGTTTAATAGCTGTGATATGAAAAAACTGATTAAATATACAATGGTGTTTATGGTTTTTTAATATTATGGACCCAGTTCTGAAGTCACATGTAGTGGTATAATACCAGATAAATTCATAAGTCTGAATGAAGTCTCTCATCGTTTACACTGGAGTATGGGAGGGGGAGACTCACATTCTTTTTAGGGACATCACAGCACGCATTAAAAAGAAAAGATCAGCAAACATGCCATTATGAGTCCGTGGAATGTATTGATCCTCCAAATCATATCTCAGTTACAACCTATGAAACCCTATTATAATGAAATCAACATTTTTATTCAAAAAGCTTTGAGGTATGCTGTCAGAGACAATCCAATAATTTATGGGACAGGATGAGGAATATTGTTTATTGCTTTTAAGGATTTTGGAGGAGACTTGATGCCTATATAAGCAGCGAGGGATTCCAGTTTTGTCCAGGAGGAGCTCTAACTGGTATAAAGCTTATGTATAAAGCCTGCTCTGTGCCATCCTCTCACGCTCAGCTCATTGGGGTTACTGAGGAGGGGTGGATAGAGTACACTGCAGTGATGTCTAGCTATGACGCTAACTCTATGTGGATCTGAAATTTTGGTGAATTGATCATGTGGGGGCGTGTGTTCTGGATGTGACTTTATAGGGACTTTCTAGCGGGCCATGGCCCTATTCTCTTCTGCCGTGTCTCCTTCACAAAAGGGTGCGGAGTAACAAGTTTCAGAGGGGCAAATCTGTTCCAGCAAAAACAATGAAGAGTCCTGTGTTACCTTTAAAACTAACAAATTTATTTGTGCGTAAGCTTTCTGGATGGATCCCACTTCCTCTGTTCCACCTGGTGGCTGAGCTTTGTGACTTTGTCCTTGTCCACCACCAGTTGAGATTTGGGGATGATTCATACATTCAAATCAGCAGCAGCTCTGCATACCTGTGTGGCCCTACAGTACAACATTTTTATGGCTGACTTAGAAGAATGCATCCTCCGCTCTTGTCCCAAGTGCCCCTCCTATACTTGCACTACATTGGTGACATCTTTATCTGCACCTATGGAAAGGAGGCACTTGAAGACTTCTGTTGGGATTTTAACAATTTCCATCCTACCATCAACCTCAGCCTTGGCCAGTCCACACAAGAGATCCACTACCTGGACTTTTCCATGGAAACAAGTCATGGTCACAAAAACACCACCTTATACTGAAAAGCTACTGACTATTATTCTTACCTACATACCTCCAGCTTTCATCCAGGACACATCACATGATCCATTATCTACAGCCAATCCCTTAGATACATCTAAATTTGTTTCAATCTCTCAGAAAAAGGCTTATAAAATCTCTATCAAGCATTCTTCAAGTCCACCCGGGGAAGTGAAGAAACAGATTGACAGAGCCAGGTGGATATCCAAAAGTCACCTACTACAGAGTCAGGCCCAACAATGAAAGTAACAGAATGCCACTGACTATCACTTAGGACTTGTCTGCACTAGGGATTTACACTGATTTTAGCCACCTACCATCAATTTTCTAAGTGATGTGTTCACACTACCAAGTCTGTTATACTACACTTGGGGCTTTTTTCAGTTGATTTCTGTACTCCTGCTTTTCACCAGGAGTAACCTTATTCCTGACTGTGCATGGTCAAAGTGACTCTAGGTTAGATGCAGCATTGCCAAAAATTTGATGTTATTGGCCTTCAGGAGATCTCCGACAACTGTCTACCTTCATAGCTCTGCCCATGACTTCTGCCTTTACTGCTCTTCCACTGAGCTCAAAAAGCCCTGGGAACTGCAGAATGGCCTGCCCCATGTGGCCAGACTTGTGAGCCCATTGCGAGCGAGCAGCAAACCAAGGGACATGTGGACATGAGTTCTTTCAGCAATTTCTCAGACTCTACTAGGGTATGTCTACACTACCCCGCTAGTTTGAACTAGCGGGGTAATGTATGCATACCGAACGTGCAAATGAAGCCCGGGATTTGAATTTCCCGGGCTTTATTTGCATAAGCCAGCCGGCGCCATTTTTAAATGCCGGCTTGTTCGAACCCCGTGCCGCGGCTACGGGCTAGATAGTTCGAACTAGCTAGCCATTCCAAACTATCTGTACGCCTCGTTCCACGTACAGATAGTTCGGAATGGCTAGCTAGTTCGAACTATCTAGCCCGTAGCCGCGGCACGGGGTTCGAACAAGCCGGCATTTAAAAATGGCGCCGGCCGGCTTATGCAAATAAAGCCTGGGAAATTCACATCCCGGGCTTCATTTGCACATTCGGTATGCATACATTACCCCGCTAATTCGAACTAGCGGGGTAGTGTAGACATACCCCTAGAGATCTACAGAAGGATTTCAAGGTGCCTCAGGATTTCAGGGCAAAATGCTATTCCAAGAGTACAGGGTAAAAATCAAGGAGCTCAGACAGTCATATTGCAAGGCCAAAAAGGAGAGCAGATGGCCTGGAGCAGCACCTCACACATGTTGCTTCTATAACCAGCAGGATGGCATTCTGTGGGAAGCAAGGAAGCTCCCCCAGCATGATTGTGGAGTTCAGCCAAAACACGTCTGGTATCAGCCAGGAAGAGAGCAGGGTAGTGGAGGGGCAGGAGGAGGAAAAAGGAACAAGAGGCGACTAGCTAGCTGCCAATGCCTGAGAGCCAGGAGCTGGCCACTACACTGGAACTGGTCTTCCCCAAGACATCTTCCAGTCCAGTGCCAACAGTGGAGAGGACACTTCTGGTGAGTTCACAAAATGTGTGTAACTACAAGTGGGTTAAGGCATTGGAGTGTGAGGTGTAGAGTGCTCTCTCTGCCTACACAGTGCAGGGGATCTGGAACAGCTTGTTAACATGTCTGTAGATGGAGCATGAGTCTTGTCTGCTCAGCTCCATGAAGCTCTCACATTAGAACTCTTTGATCCTTCTAACAAGGTTTTTTCTGGCATAATCGAATCACAAAGCAGTGCAGCATAAGGCCTTAGTTTATGGCCACTTTCAGTCAGCATCCACTCCCAGTCACTCACTGTGATTCAGAGAAGAAGGAAATATCTTGCATGGCAATGTAGAAGGAGGGAAAGGAGCACCTATTAGCATTCTCTCAAGGAGGCTGCGTGTTCTACACACACAGGAGGTCTCACCCTCCTACAGGCAGGAGAGGAAGCACTCTCTGGCAAGCTGCATATGACACACACACACACACACCCTCCTATAGGCAGGAAAAGAAGTAGTGTCCCTGGGAGGCTGTGTGTGCTGGCCCTGGTGTGTGTTGGACACAGCAGGAAGCTGTCCTCTGCCACCACCATCCTGCTGCCTGCAGGATGCTAGCTTGGTTAGGCCCCTTATCATGCCTGCCTGCCTCCAGACCAAGTGTGTCCCAATGCTCCCCTGAGATATCTGGGCATTTGCCATGAAGTGCTCACTTTAAAGCAAACTTTTGGTCTTGCTCAGAACTCTTTTGCATTGTCTTCACAGGGGAACCAGTTTCAGGGTCAGAAGTGTGAGAGAGCTAATCTCATCTGGCTCCTCCTTTTCCTCCTGCTTGTCTCTGTACCCCAGGGGGGGATGACAACAGGCATCCTGAGCTGCAAGTCCACTATCAGTGGGTGCGTGTGGGGGAGGAAGGGACTGCCCTACTTCCCAGGATGTGGTCCAGGTCATCATACTAAGGGCATGTTTGGGGTTTTGGCCTGGAGTGAGAGTTGAGCTCTTGGGCCCTGGTATATGCCTAACGGAGCTCCTCCACTTTCATCTGCAGCTGCTCTTGTGTGCAGATGTGCCTCTTATTGGTCAGATTCTCCAAGTTTCTGTGTCTTATCCTGGTGAGAAGATCCTAGGGGTTTGCCTCCTCACCCCAGACCGCAATGAAGTCCTGTATCTCTGCACCAGACCAGGGAGGGGAGCACCTTTTTCTGGCCCAGACAGGCTCCTGGGAGCTGCTTGACAGCTCCCTGGAGCAGTGGAGGTCTGGGTGGGAGCTGCAGACTGGCTCATTTTGCTAAATCTGTTGCAGTGGCAGTTGCTGGTTGGCTCAGGGCTGTCAGGGCCTCTTGTTTGCCACAAGCCCTTCCCCCTGATGCTGCAGCTTTAAGGAATCCCGGAGAAGGGGGTGGACTATAGAGTGTGGCTGAGTGTAGACGGAGTGGCCAGCAGGGTACCTTGGGAAGGGCTGGAGGCAGAGGCATAGAAAAGGGGAGGGCAGTTGTCCCCGGGCACCACGCTAGGGGGCACTGGGCTGGGGTGGGAGTGAAGAGCACGCTGCTCTGGTCCACGTGACGCTTTGAATACAGACATGGGAGCTTGCTATGTGCTCCCGGCTCTCTACATACTGCAAGCGGAGGCAGAAGGCCAGGTTGCCAGGTGGCAGGAGCTGCCACTTTAATGGTTAGTTAATCTAACCGCTCCCCCAGAGCCAGCCATCGCCGTTGCTCCAGTGCCTGGCTCTGTGTGTGTGTTGAGGGGTTGATGGGTGGTCACTCCCGGCACTGGGAGGGCCTCGTTCATGGGGAGGAGTAAGTGCATTGGAATGGGAGGCTCTGGGGGGGGGGGGGAGGGCTTGCTCTGGAGGAGGGATGAGTGCATTGAGATGGGGGACTCTGGGTAGGAGCTGGCTCTGAGGGAGAGGGGGGTGCATTGGGGTTACTTATAATTTTAGAAAAGGAAAAAACTTAAATAATAGACTGGTAACATTTTCAAGACAGCAAACATGTAGATCAGGCATGTCAAACTTGAAGCTCACTGAGGGCCACACAAATGAAAAATACTTCTATTGGAAAGTTGTAATTATTTATTATTATAGATTATGTTTTAGGTATATTTGATAATATTTTTTCAGGTCTCGTTTTAATATAATACAATAATTTGATGTGTAAAATTGTTATTTACTCATCAAATAATTTTTAATTTAAATATAAATATAAAGTACTTTTAATTTTTTTATATGATACATAATGTTTTGTTGAAATAAAAACAAGTATAGGCTATTGCCAATCAAATAGAACAGGCTTCTGTGAAAATTTCAGAGACTTTGTAAGTTTGAGATTTTGCACAAACATGATTATTCGTGCAACTGCAAAAATGTACAGATTTATTGATATAAAATTAATATACATTTTGTGATTTGATTTGGAAATAAATAAATAAAAACCAAAACATTAACAAAATATCCCTCTCCACTCCCCCAGAGCCAGGCACTCCCATATCCTCATTCTAGCTCAATTCCCCTCTGCTCCCCCAGAGCACCCCTCCCCCAGATGCAGGAACTTCCAGACCCCCTCACATCCCTAATGCCTGGGTCCCCGAGCCAGTGTTGCTGCCACCACACATTTCTTCCTCACTTGGGGAAGCCCTGGGAAGCTGGGGAGGTGTGAACACAGCAGCCAGCTGTGAGCAGGCACTTGATGCCTGCGCAGAGCAGCCCAGCCAGCCTTGGTCTGCACTCGGCCACGTGCGCTGAGCGACCAACAGGCCGCACTTTATGCTTTTGTAAAAATGTAGTGGAAGGCCACAAAATATTTCGACTGGGCCACATGCAGCCAGCCAGAAGTCTGTTTACATGCCTGATGTAGATGGTATCATGAGCTTTTGTGGGCACAACCCACTTCCACCCACAAAAGCTCATGATACCATCTACATAAGGGGTGGACAATAATTTTTGCCTGGGGGCCACTTCAAAAATTTGTGAAGTAGCCCTGGGTCACTCTGGAAGGGTCGGGGCCTAAACAGGAAGGGGTGGGGCTACCTAGACCATGCTTAGTCTGGGGTGGGGGAGCCCTTTCCCCCCCCTTTACACTAGGCACCCATACCCTGGAAGAGACTAGGCATGCTCCCCCAACTCCAGACGAATCAGGGCTTGAGGGCAGGGGAGCACGGGAAGCCTCCTCTTACCCGGCTTGCAGGATGGAAGCAGAGCAGAGAAAGCTTTGCATGCTCCCCCCTACTCCCAAGCCTTAATTAGCCTGGGGGCAGGGGAGCAGCAGGGCCTCCACAGACCAGATCTGACCCACAGAGGCCCTTTTGCCTACCCCTGATCTACATGTTGTATTAGTCTTTAAAGTACTACTAGACTGTTTTGTTGTTTAAGTTTTTCTTGTTAACTAACTCGACTACCCCTCTGAAGCTTATAAAAATGCCATTCCTTTTTGCCTCCCTGTTTCCTTTCTCCTTTGGCGAGTTGGGCCAGCAGTGCCTGCTCTACCTCAGCTGGTGCTGGATAATCAGAGCTTCAATTCTAAAGGAGTTGACATTACTGAAGTTATAGATCACCCCACATTTTGTTGCAGATTTTCCGTCTCCCAGTCATAGCAGAGACTTGAGATTAACGTGGCTTTCTCAACTAAAAGTCGTATACATGTTCGGATGTTGAGATTATGAACACCTGGAGAGGCAGTCTGCTCAAGGCAAAGCTGGCCTTGAATCTTGATATCTATGGCTTTAGTAGAATGGCTTGTGTGAAATTTGGAAGAGAAGCTCAGAGAGACCGCTCTCCTTTACTTAAGGATAGAATCTCATGGTAGCCTGAAGGAAAAAGACCTCATGTCAGACAGGAAGCCACGATTGCAGGGTATTCTCAGCCTTAGGCTACTTATTGCTTCAAGTGCCTTCAAGAAAGTGATGGTGATTCTTGTGTTGGGTGTTAGTTTTATTTAAAAAAATTTCGGAGTGTTATTTTTACAAGTAAATTAATCTCTTACATTCATAACTCTCATGTAGTTTTTCAATAAATATCCTAAGAGGTGGATTACTTACAGTAGTGAGGAGAGTGTGGGGGCAGGAGGATGGAGAAGTGGCCCCTGGGTACCACACTAGTGAGGTGCCAGTATAGTCCCCCTACACTCCCCCATCACCCCCCTGCTTGCCTACTCCTATTCATAGTATTCATAGACTTTAAGGTCAGAAGGGACCATTATGATCATCTAGTCTGACCCCCTGCACAGTGCAGGCCACAGAATCTCACCCACCCCTCTTAGAATAATCCTCTCACCTATATCCCTGATATTGAAGCCTTCAAATACTTTGAAGGTCCCAAGATGCAGAGTCCTCCAACTGTGATCTGCGCCCCATGCTACAGAGGAAGGCGAAAAACCTCCAGGGTCTCTGCCAATCTACCCTGGAGGAAAATTCCTTCCCGACCCCAAATATGGCGATCAGCTAAACCCTGAGCATGTGGGCAAGACTCACCAGCCAGACACCCAGAAAGTTCTCTATAGTAACTCCTATCATCTCTCCATTGACATATTTCCCACTGAAAATGAATGGTAATTAGTTACCAAGATCATATTCTCTAATCAACCCATCCCCTTCATAGAACTGGAAGAGATCTCAGAAGGTCATCAAGTCCAGCCCCCTGCTCTAGGCAGGACCAATCCCATCTAAATCAACCCGGCCAGGGCTTTGTCAAGCCGAGACTTAAACACCTCTAGGGATGGAGACTCCACTACTTCCCTAGGTAACCCATTCCAGTGCTTCACCACCCTCCTAGTGAAATAGTTTTTCCTAATATCCAACCTGGACCTCTCCCACTACAACTTGAGACCATTGCTCCTTGTTCTGCCATCTGTCTCTACTGAGAACAGCCTTTCTCCATCCTCTTTGGAACCTCCCTTCAGGAAGTTGAAGGCTGCTATCAAATCCCCCCTCACTCTTCGCTTCTGCAGACTAAACAGACCCAACTCCCTCAGCCTCTCCTCATAAGTCATAAGCTCCAGCCCCCTAATCATTCTGGTTGCCCTCCGCTGGACCCTCTCCAATGCGTCCGCATCTTTTTTGTAGTGGGGGGCCCAGAACTGGACACAATACTCCAGATGTGGCCTTACCAATGCCGAATAAAGAGGAATAATGACATCTCTTGATCTGTTGGCAATGCTCCTCTTAATGCAACCTAATATGCCATTAGCCTTCTTGGCTACAAGGGCACACTGTTGACTCATATCCAGCTTCTCATCCACTGTAACCCCCAGGTCCTTTTCTGCAGAACTACTACTTAACTGGTTGGTCCCCAGCTTGTAACTATGCTTGGGATTCTTCAGTCCCAAGTGCAGGACTCTGCACTTGTCCTTGTTGAACCTCATCAGATTTCTTGAGGCCCAATCCTCCAGTTTGTCTAAGTCACTCTGGACCCTATCTCTGCCCTCCAGCATATCTAACTCTCCCCCTAGCTTAGTGTCATCTGCAAACTTGCTGAGGGTGCACTCCATCCCCTCATCCAGGTCATTAATAAAGATATTGAACAAAACCGGTCCTAGAACCGAACCTTGGGGTACTCCGCTAGAAACTGACCGCCATCCTGACTTAGAGCCGTTGATCACTACCCGCTGGGCCCGGCCTTCTAGCCAGCTTTCTATCCATCTTACCGTCCATTTATCCAATCCACATTCCCTTAACTTGCTGGTGAGGATATTGTGGGAGACCGTATCAAAAGCCTTGCTAAAGTCAAGGGCTACGTCTACACTGGCCCCTTTTCCGGAAGGGGCATGTTAATTTCAGAAGCGGTAGTAGGGAAATCCGCGGGGGAGATAAATATCCCCCGCGGCATTTAAATAAAAATGTCCGCTGCTTTTTTCCGGATTTTAAAAAAGGGCACTTTTTCCGGAGGATCGGGGCCAGTGTAGACGCTCTTTTCCGGCTTTTTTAAAAGCCGGAAAAAAGCAGCGGACATTTTTATTTAAATGCTGCGGGGGATATTTAAATCCCCCGCGGATTTCCCTATTACGGCTTCTGAAATTAACATGCCCCTTCCGGAAAAGGGACCAGTATAGACGTAGCCAAGGTATATAACATCCACTGACTTTCCCATGTCCACCAAGCCAGTTACCTCATCATAGAAGCTCATCAGATTAGTCAGGCACGACTTGCCCTTTGTGAATCCATGCTGACTATTCCTAATCACTTTCCTCTCATCCAAGTGTCTCAAAATGGATTCCTTAAGGATCCCTTCCATGATTTTTCCAGGAACCGAGGTAAGACTGACCAGCCTATAGTTCCCTGGATCGTCCTTCTTCCCTTTTTTGAAGATGGGCACTACATTTGCCTTTTTCCAATCATCCAGGATTTCTCCTGATCTCCACTTTTCAAAAATAATAGCCAAAGGCTCCTCAATGACAGTTGCCAACTCCCTCAGCACCCTCGGATGCATTAAGTCCGGACACATGGATTTGAGTACGTTTAGCTTTTCTAAATAGTTCCTAACCTGTTCTTTACCCACCACGGGCTGTCCATCTTCACCTCATCTTGTGTCACTTAGCTCAGAAGTCCAGGAGCCGACCTTGTCCGTGAATACAGAGGCAAAGAAATCATTGAGTACTTCAGCTTTCCCTACATCATCTGTCACTAGGTTACCTCCTTTATCTATTAAGGGCTGCACACCCTCTCTGATCACACATACTCTTCCTCTGCCCGCTGCTATGGGCTGGAGCTGCCTCCTCCCCAACTTTCTGTCCCCAGTCCAATCCCCTCCACCTCTGCCAGAGGGTTAGTGCATGCAGGATCCAGCCCCAAACTGGAGGGGATCGGGTAAGATGTGGTACAAGCTCCCCCATCTCCTTCTCCTCAGAGTTCCTGTGTGGCCTAAGGGAGAGGCTGCTTTCCTAGGAAGGAGGGAGTCACGGGTTCTATTCCTGGGTCAGGTTGTCCCTGGGGCCAGAGGGATAAAGGTTGGGCTCAGCTGTGCATCAGTTTGGGGGCTCCATGATTTGGCAGTGAGGGGGCACCAATTTTGGATGGAGACCCCTTGTTTCAAAATAACAGCAGCTGCACTGTCTACACAGCCCCTATTTCGAAATAGGTATTTTGAAAAGGCATTGTTCCTCATAGAATGAGGTTTACCAACGCCGAAATAAGCAGCTCATTATTTCAAAATAAGTTTGAAATAACGCGATTGCTGTGTAAATGCTCACATAGTTATTTCAGAATAATGTCTGTTATCAGGCCACATCCACCCTGATAGACTGACCTTGTCAGCACTGTTTCTCTGCACTGTAACATAACAATTCCATCATTGCAGTTGTATATACACCTGCCAACCTAATCAATGTGTTAGTTTTTAAGGTGGCACAAAACACTTCATTGTTAATACAGTTACAGGTATTTAGATTTTCCATAAGAGACCCCATGTACAGAAGTATATGACATTTTTCTGTTTACAGAACCATGTACAGCATTCCCAGAAGAGATGGAACAAAACAACATTCAGCTGAGATGGACATATGATAAGAAATTGTATACACCAAGTGGAGACTTCATTGAATTTGCCTGTATACGGGGATATGAGAGGGACCCAGAATCTTCTGATTTTAGAGCCCACTGTGTGAGGGGGAAATTGACATATCCTAGGTGTATCACACAAGGTAAGTAATCTGCAATTAGCATACTATGTTGCTTAATTACCTGACTAAAAGTTTTTACTGAGGCATTCTAAGCTTTAGAGAATGGCAGAGTGGCACTCTTATGATGGGTACTATATAAATACAAGGAAAATCATGGTTCCTGGCCCAGACTGTTTGTAATTGGAATATATAAGACAGATGGTGGATAAAGAGGTGCAGCTGATAAGCAAAGTGAACAGCATATTACATGAGCTGGGCCAATCACCCTCTGACACTGGCCTTTGTGGCTTACAGATAATTTCCACTGTGGGCTGCACACCTTTGATTTTCCTCTGATGCTGATGTTTAGCTCTAAATCCCTGCTGCAGCTAGTACTGTTAACAAGTTCAGTGACAGGCAAAGCTCTCCCAGTCTCCTCTAGTTCCTGGGAAATCCTCTGATCCTGGTGAGTCATTTTGCTGGTCCCCTCAGTTATCTGCCATGTCATTGCAACCTGGGAATGTTGCAGCTGGGCTTCTCAGTCTGGCTGGACACTTGGGAGCTGCTACCTCAAGAAAGACTTTGTTACATTTCAGGCACCTCTCAGTCCTTTCTGGGATACCGACCACTGCTCCTCCAGTGCCTCTTGTAAAGTCTCATGATCCTCTTTTAGGTCTTGTTTTAATTCCTGTCCCATCGTTCACTTTGCCCTTTTGAGCTGAATATTTAGCCAGTATTCAGGGCCTTCTGCCACATTTTGGGCGGAGAGAAAATGGAGGGAGAAACAATTCATGACACAGTCCTTGTTATTTACAAAGAAGGTATCCAAACCCTTGTTTCTTTGAATCAGACAAGAGCAGGCTATTTCCTTGCTCACATGTCCAAGCCTGCCTTTCCATTCACAACTCTGATCAGAAAGAATCTCTGTTAGGGCCATGCTACCAATGCCTCTGTTCCTCTTAATTGCCCTTTTGCCTGCTTCTTACATGTGCGCGCGCACACACACACACACACACACACACACACACACACACGCTCCTTACATGGCCAGAATTGTTCCAGCCTTTGCCCAGGTTTTTGTGACCTGGTCCATGGGCAGTGCTTTAGCTGTCACTAGACAAATGCTTCCTCAGTTAGCTGAATGAAAGACAACTCTCATGTCCATCATCTTCGCTCAAGATTGAACTCAAAGGACTCCCCCCCCCCCCATACTTGTTAGTTCTCGTACTCTCTGGGAGAAATAAGGGAAGCCAATGGGAGCATTTGCTCCTGATGACCTCCCACTGTCTGGATGGGGATTTAAGAAATGTCAACTCCAGCTACATAATTTACGTAGCAGGAGTTGGTATCTTAGTTCAACCTTCCTCTGTTGTGTGGAATAGGCTCTAAAGTGCTGTTAGAAATGACACCTCCTTTACAGCATTATGGAAAGAGAAGCAAACCATTCATTCATCCTTATGAAGAGTGCCGGCTAGAATCAGTTGTTAAGATGTTATGGGATGAAACAGAATAAAGATCATTGCTGCAAACATTCTATCCCCTTCAAATGCTAGTAGCAACATTATAAATAATTTAATACTTCAAAACATACTAATACGTATGAAATCGGTGTATAATTGTCTATGCATCTTCTAAGCTCCGCTTCATAAGAAGTATTTGGTTTTCATATGAAAAGTATTTAAACCAGGGCAGTTCAAGTTTAACTGCAATCATCTTTTGTGGAGTTTGTTCCCATTTATTTTCCAAAGAAGGCTAAAATCATCCAGTATGAATTTTACACCATCTTGTTGAAATCAATATTCTGTTCTTTTGAGAGATCCATATAGGACTTCAATGTAATGTTGTTTCAAAATATCAATGTGTACTAAAATTATATTCTAATAATTGTCCTCTCTTTGACAGGTAGTTAAAGAAGACCAAAAAGAAGCTTCACTTTAACCCAGATCTAAGCATCAAAATCTATTGACCGTTACTTGTAATGTTCACACCTTATGTCCTTTACCAGTATTTGATTGACTGAACTGACATATGTAATCACTTTTTTCCTTTGCTCACAATGTATATTTTAAGACAATTTTAACATAGTAATAACAGATGGGAAAATAGGTTCAAACTCATATGAAACTACAAGGACAAATTATTGTCCTCCAACTGAAATATGCAGAAAATATTGATTGCTCTAGTTAAAGTTTAAATTCATACTATCTTTAATAATTTTTCCCTTTAAAAATTAAATATTTGTATATTTCCTTTGTCACTCTTCTTAGTCTGTATTCTTTTGTTCAACACCATCATTCCGACGTTAAAATGCAAGGACTCTTAGGATGTGGAGAGAAATGGAGACCAAGATGATAGCCTGCAGCTGGCTCAAACGGCACCATGGTGTGTGTGTTTGCCAGTTTGTGAATAAATTATCTATTATTATCTGCCAGTGTATTCAATATACTGCAAATTAGACAAATGCTGTGACAGGGAAGAGCTTATCAGAATACACACACACAAATTAATGAAATAAATCTATAGCATTCCATGAGACTAGTGCCTGGACTAAAGTCTGGTGTTGTGGCAAACAAAAACACTGTACGCTCATTTCCCCAGAGCTGTGTTACGGCTGACATTTGACTCATTAAGATTTCCTGTAGCAGTTATGTCACTGATTTTCCTAGTGGAATCCATGGTCCTCATTTCATCATCCCAGCTCCCTACTCAGTGACCGGGGAACGTCAGGCAATTTAGGTTACAACTCTGTTTAAGCTGTGAGACATGATTCTCAGCTTTTCTAGGTGTGTGCTCTAGCTGTGTGCAAGCACCACATAAGCACCGGCTTAGACTAGCTTCCCTAAGTGCAACCTTGTGAAACCATCAGCTACCTTTTTGTGTTATGAGCCAAATCTACTGTCATCCAAAAATGGTTCTGTGGTCTTTTGTGGTAGTTAGTGCAGTGTGCAGCAGTCACTCAAGAGACTGAGGAAAGGTTAATCTTTGACAAGTTCTGATTGATCAGGAAGAAGCCAGTTAGCTCCCCAGTGATGTAGGGATGTGGAAGGAAATCTGGCTTACTGCTGCTGAGTCTTCTATCACTGGCAGGGTGAAATGTGACTCTGAAGCATGAGTCTTGAGTGTGGGAGAAGCGGAGATGTGGGAGGGGTGTAAAGACCAGCTGATGCTCATGGGAAGAGAGGAGCATTACTTCAGAGCTGGAGGCTGGAAATCTGGTCAACAGCACTATAATTGGGTAGAAAGAACAGGCAAGGCTGCTCCGATTTCCTTT
Organism: Pelodiscus sinensis; assembly: GCF_049634645.1. Lineage (NCBI taxonomy): Eukaryota > Metazoa > Chordata > Testudines > Trionychidae > Pelodiscus > Pelodiscus sinensis. The sequence continues at coordinate 47,046,958 of NC_134719.1, forward strand.
TGCAGGCATTCCTGGGAAGATACAACATTGTATGCACCAGTGGAGGACACTGGAGGCACCGGGGGGCTGCTGCAGAGACACCAGAGTCTGAGTTTGGCCCTGGGGTGAAGGCCCAGAGAGCAATATGAGTGTATGATTTCCCCTTCTGAACATCAGTCTCACCCAAAGCAAGCAAACTTCCACCCTGCTGCTCTGAAGGCAGAAGTTCTGGTAGGAGGCTGGCCAGCCCAGGCCAGCAAGAGCAAACATAATTCTGGGATGCATTAACAGGAGTGTTGCGAGCAAGACACAAGAAGTCATTCTTCCGCTGTACTCTGCACTGATTAGGCTTCAGTTAGCATATTGTGTCCAGTTCTGGGCACCACATTTCAAGAAGGTGCAAGGGAGAAAGGCAAGGAACATGCAGAACAGGGTGCAGGATTTAAAGCCCCTATTTTGAATGAGCTGGTAAACCTCATTGCAGGAGGAATACCAGCTAATGCGAGTTAGGGCTTTAAATTGGAACCCCGTTTCACTGCCACGTGTAGACGTGGGCAGTTACTCTGTGTTAGTGAATTTCTAAAATGGCGACTGACTGGGAACATGCAAATCAAGCGCAGGATATTTAAATCCCAGGCTTGATTTGCAACTTCGGTATGCTTCATTTGCCTCCCTACTTCGAAGTAGGGGGCAAGTGTAGGCATATCCATAGAGTCCAAGGGTTTGTCTACACTACTGCATTATTTCAAAATATCTTATTTTGAAATAGTTAATTCGAAATAAGTTATTTTGAAATAACGCCTCTACACATAAAATGCATTTCAAAATAGTGTTTTGCAATTTCAAAATAGCAAGTCTACACTGATTGGACTCTGAATCACATTTAAGAACAGTTGAAACTGGTTCCGGCAGGGCATCAGGTCAGTAGTTGCTTTATGTGGCTGCTGCCTGAGGCTTGTGCTTCAATGGACACCGCCCCTACCCCCTCCCGCCCCGGACAGCAGGTTCTCAGCTTTCCCTGCTTTCTTACCTACCTCGCTGAGGGACAGCAAAGCATTTTTCTCTCTGCCTGCTTGGTTGCCCTCACTCGGGATACCACAGCACTCGGCACCATGGATAACTCTGGTGCTTCTTTTGGATCTTTTGCTGCAAACCTGGCAGCAAGTGCTGGAGACTGCCTGGCACCATCTGTGGCAGCCCAAGCCCCAGGTCCTCTTCTGGACCCCCCTGGGGGCCATGGAGGAGCAGCGGCTGGATGTCAGCATGCCCTGCCTCATCTGGCATCTGGACACCAGCAGTGACCGATGGGACCACATTGTCCTGGAATGCTGGGGAAACCAACAGTGGACCCAGAACTTCAGGATGAAGAAGGACACCTTCCTCGAGCTCTGTGAATGGCTCGCCCCTGCTCTGCGGTGATGGGATATGCACATGAGGCCCGCCATTCCTCTCCACAAGCGTGTGGCCATCTCTCTATGGAAGCTCTCCACACCAGATAGCTACCAATCTGTCGACAACCAGTTCGGCGTGGAGAAATCCACCATCAGAGCAGTGCTCATGCTGGTATGGCAATCTCCGGCCATTGTACCGGAGGGGGGCAAGGAGTGGATGGGCTGCACCAGAGAAAAGGAGGGGAGGGGGTTCAAGTCCCCTCCATGGGAGGGTTTGTTCTGTCCCAGCCACACTTGGGACTGCCCACAGTGGCCAGGATTGCGAGGGGAGGAGGAGGGTTGCTCCTGGGAAGTGGGAGTGCAGGGCAGTGGTGGGGAAGGAACACTCTTGGCCACCCTGGCACCCCAGTGACTCTCAGTTTTGTGTCTCTCTGCAGGTGGTCAAGGCCATCAATAGAGTGCTGCTCTGCAGAGTTGTCTGCCTCATGGATTTGGACGTGGTCATCAAGGGGTTTGGCACCCTGGGCTTCCCCAACTGCAGGGGGGCAATCAACGGGATGCACATCCCCATCCGTGCCCCGGAACACAAGGCCTCCCTCCACATTAACAGGAAGGGGTACTTCTTGGTGATCCTGCAGGCTGTGTCTGACCACCGGGGCCAGTTTATGGACAGCAACATGGGCTGGTCTGGGAAAGCACACGGTATGCTGGTGTACTGCAAATCTTCCATATCCCAGAGGATGCACGCCGGGACCTTCTTCCCTGACCGCCACATCAGGATCAGGGGCGTAGACATGCCCGTATGCCTGGTGAAGGATGCAGCCTACCAGCTACAACCCTGGCTCATGAAACCCTACGCAGGACACCTGAACCCCTCCCGGAAGGCCTTTAAAGCCAGGCTCAGCAGGGCCCGCATTGTGGTGGTGGGGGCCTTTGGCGGGCTGAAGGCCCGATTTCGATGGTTCCTCACCTACCTCGACCTCTCTGAGAGGAATATTCCGCATGTGGTGACGGCGTGCTGTGTGCTGCACAATTTGTGTGAGTGGAAGGGGGAGGCTTTCCTGCCAGCCTGGATGGCAGAGGCCAACCACTTGGCTGGCCTGTATGAGCAGCCCCACATGGCTGCCAGCTGAGAGGCCCATCGGGGGGCTCTCTATATCCGGGAGGCCCTGTGGGAGAGCTTCAACATGGAACAAGACTTGTGCTTTATTCCACCCTCACGTCCTTCCACCCCTCCTTAGCCCCCTTCCTGATGTAAAATAAAATACATGTATTTTCAAAAATATTAACTCTGTTTATTTAACAAAACTGGGGGGGGGGGTATGAAACTCTGGGAAGACTGGGGAAAGGAGTTGGGAGAGAGGAGGAGAGAGTGTGGGAGAGAGGAGGGGAAAAACTGGGAGGAGGGAGCTGGAAGGGGGAAGCAAGGGGAAGAAGGGGAAGGAGAAGCTCAAGGATCGGGGTGGGGTTCTCACCAGGCCAACTGTCTCCCAGCATGGCAGGTGCAGGGGCCTCGGTGTCCCCGGGGGGATAGGGAAGAGGGTGTGGAAGCTGAGGTGGGGGGTGTGGCGATTGAGGAGGAGGGAGTAGAAGTTGAGGAGGGAGAGGCGGGAGGGGGAGAAGAAGTGAGAGGAGGAGCAGGAGCTTGGAAGGTAGCAGGCGCTGGAGCAACAGGAGGCAGCGCGGTCTGTACCAGGGTCTGCAATGGGCACAGATGGCATGACCCTGGCCAAGCTGCTCCCACCGGAGCTCCAAATCTAGTTCCATCCAGCAGTCGAGGGTATGGTGCAAGGCTCGCAGTGCCCCGAGGTGCTGCTATCAGTAAGCCTGCAGTGTTCGGCTGGTCCGCCTGTGGAGCCCTTGTGTGCAGGAGCATGTCCCAGGTTGAAGCAGCTGTGGAGAAAGAAGAAAAGTGGTCAGTTCTCCCTGGGGACACAGTGGGTAAAGCCCAGCCCCTCTCTACAATGCGTGGATGACCGTTCCCTGCACCATCAGCAGGGCTCGACAAATTCTGGAAAACCCTACTCATCAGACAAAAAAGGGACTCACCACCCTCCCCCCAAAAAAGTGTTTTTTTAATAGCATAAATTCTTAAGAAGAATAAGAACAGTAATTACTAATAAGTTATTAATAAATATCACCTAAGTTATTAATAAATATCTTATAAACCTCTACCTTTTCCCTCTGCTGCCATGTCTCCTCCCCTTGCTCCATCAGCTCCCCTGGTGCCTGCTGCCCCCCAATCCTTCACCCTCCCCTGCTGTCCTGACTCCTGCCCTTCTCACTGCCCTCAGCCTTCCTAAGATCTGCCCCACTCCACCAGCCCTTCTCTCCCCCCTGTGCCTACTCCTCCAGTAGCCCCACTCTGATCTGATCCTCATCCCCTCTCCTAACACCTCCCTCTACACACCTGCCTGACTTTCTCCTCTGGTGCTGGTCCCTCCCCTGCAGGTGTCTGCCTTTCTGCTTCACCCCCAAAATCCCCTGGCACCTGCACCCTCCTGGTGCCTCCCCCTTCCCTCACTGCCCCTGTCCCCTTTGCTCTCTTTTTCCTGATGCCCACCCCCTCACCACCCTCTGCCCCCATCCCCTTGTGCCCTCACACATGACTTGCTCCATCCCCGCCGTCCTCATGCCCACCCCTTCTTTCTAGCCTTCTCCCAGCACCTCCTCCTTCCCCCGCTAGTCCCCAGTGCCCTTACTCTGTCCTCTCCCAGTATCACCCTGTCCCCCCTCCCACTGACACCTCCCCTCCTGCCCTTTACCTCATTGTCTGCACTTGGCCCCCTGCCATTTGTCATTCCTGCACCCCTGTCCCTCCTTGGTGCCTTCCCCTTTCTTCTTCTTCTTCTTCTTCTTCTTCTTCCCTCCCCTCAGCACAAGCCCTTTCCCCATATTTTTCCCCTCCCCTCCCCACAGCCCAGCCCGGCCCCTTTCCCTCCCCCAGGGCCAGCTCTAGGTTTTTTGCTGCCCCAAGCAAAATGTTTTTGGCTGCCCCCACCCCTCTTTTGTTGTCTTTTACACATGTTTGCATTTTGAAATAGCTTTTTTTTGTGTTTGTTTTCATTTTTGTCCTGGCATTTTAGCCCTATAAATAGCAAGTAGCATTTTCATTTGTTTTTTCCATAAAGGCAAAGGCGCTTCAAGTGAACTCCCCCTTTCACTCACTGCTGGGTCATAGCAGCCTGTTCCCTGGCCTGTCCAGCCCCTCCCTATGGACAAGCACCCCTCACTCCTGACCCACAGGGGAAGCAGGGTGTAGGGACAGCACAGAGCCAGAGAGGTGCAGGAACAGTGTGTGTGTGTGGGGGGGGGTACTGGGGTGGTGTGGGGAATGGGAGGCACAGAGCCAGAGGGACGCAGGGTGCGGTGTGCGGTGGAGGCATGGGTAATGGGACATGGGGAATGAGAGGGGCACAGGGATTGGGGTCTAGGGGCAGTGCAGGGAACGGGTGGCATGGAGACAAAGCAGTGTGGGGTGGGTGCAGTGAGCTGGGTGGTCGGCTGGGAGCGGTCTCTCACCAGCAAGGGAGTTGGGGACATGGCAGGACTGGAGCTGGCAGGGTGGGGCCTGGTTGCGCCGCAGCCAGCTCCCGGGGCCACACAGCCAGAGCCAAGCTGCCACGGCCCTTTAAAATCAGTGGGGCCATGTCACACCAGCGTCCTGGCATCTGTCACCATCCCGCCTCTGGCCCCGCCTCCTCGCACCAGAGCTGCACACAGGCAGCCTGGTGCTGAGAATCACTGCACTTCCCCCTTCCCGGTGGTGCTCCACTCCTCCTCCCGGCCAGTGGATCAGATGGGGCCGCGCCACCCGTAGTGCGGGCTTTGGCCAGCCCGTCACAACCGCCCACCTGGCCAGTCTGCCCCTGCACTTACCAGTTGATAAAATCTACTCGCCATGGGCATTTGTTGAGCCCTGACCATCAGAGCCATAATCAGATTGTCTGGCTATCTGCGGGAGTCGGAGCTGCCCCAAGACCGCACCAATGCCCCTGTGTTGTGTACAGTGTGGCTGAGGTGGGGGGGAGATGTCCCCTGCCTTTGTGTAGAGGTGGCTTTTGAAGGGATGACGTCCTGCTGTGTCCCACTCCGGGGTCAGGAGCATGTCATGTCTCTTCACACATGCGTGTGGCTAACAGTCCAGGGCCCCTGTGTGGCAGCCAATTGGAGCTACCTGTCCAGGGGTGGCACAGCATGTGCTCGCATATGCACAGGTTACTACGTGATCTGTGGTAAACAAGGCCCACGCGCGTGGTCCCTGGTCTCTCTCCCCGCCCCCCGTAAGGGGACAGTGATGGCACTTACATGTTGTTGCCTCCCCAGATGACCCTGGTGAGTCAGTTGCTGAGACTGCTCGGGGGTCTGCCAACATGGCATGCTCTGTGAAGGCTCCTCCTTCATGCCCTGGTCAGGGCCCTCTGCTCCCGGTTCACTGTCCCGCTGGCACGGACTGTCCTGCCCCCCCAGAATGTGATCTAGGGCCTCAAAATAGGGGCAGGTGAGCTGCCCCATGTGGCCCTGGCATATCCCTGCCACAATCCTTTAATTTTCATGTGCATATGTTCTTGGGTGCACATGTGGCCTTTTGTGGTCATAGCTATGCGGCTGTAGATGTCCGCATTTCTCCATCTAGTGCGGACATCATGGACAGTGGAGGCCTACCCCCAAACCTCAATGAGGTCCATGATCTCCGCAGTAGTCCAGGATGGTGCTCGCCTTCTCCGGCCCCTGGCTGGCTCTTGGGAATTGGGGGACTGGGCGGTGGAGGGCTGGCTGGATCTGGCTGCTTGGCTCATATTGGTGCCACTGGGTCAGGGTCAGTGACTGCTGGCTCTGTGCTTGCAGGCCTGTAGCTGGCACAGGCACTATCACCAGAGTCTACCCCTTTAAGGGCTCCGGGGCTGGGAAAGCGGAGAGCAGTTTTCCTGGTTTGGCCCAGAGTGGCCACCAGGGCTCCCTGGGAAGGGCTGGAGGCCCCCTATTTTGAAATAAGCATCTACACAGCGCTTATTTCAAATTAGCTATTTCAATTTTGGCTTTATTCCTCATAGAATGAGGTTTAACTATTTGTAGACAAAGCCTAACAGATTTATTTGGGCATATTTTGAATTAAGTGCCCTGCTATTTCAAATTTATTTCGAATTAATTTTGATATGTAGACATACCACAAGTTATTAGCTCACAAACATTCTCCTTTATATATTAGATAGGGTGGTACTTGGACAGATGTGGTGGAAGAAAATCAGATTCTCTGTCTGTGTGGGGCACAGGCTGGCAGTTAGGGAGGTGGTGAGGGAAGGGTGGGAAAGAGAGGGGCGCTGTCTATGTGGGGCACAGGGTGACATTTAAGGAGGTGGTGGGGGAGTGGTAGGAAGGAGTGGAGCACTGTCTGTGTGGGGCACAGGGTGGCAGTTTGGGAGGTGCGGAGGAGAGGTGGGAAGGAGCGGGGCACTGTCTGTATGGGGCACAGGAGGTGGCGGGGAGCAGGGGGGTGGCAGCGTGCAAAACAGCCAACCCTGTCCCCCTTCTTCCTTCTCTCTCTCCCCACTTGTGTCTGGCCCGGTGCCAGTTTTAACTGTCAGCGCCCTTTTCCACGCCGGAGTCCCTGCCGGCACTCCTGCTCTGCCCGGGTCCACCTGCCCACCGGTTTGCACACCAGCAGAGGCACGCCTGCGCCATGAGGGTGGTCCTCTGCGTACAGCCTCTGCGCAAGCACTACAGGCCCAGAATAGCGGCGGCCTGGGAGTGCATTGCCCCTGGTGGAGCTAGTGGGAGGGGGAGTGGGGCCCCCGTCACACCCTTCCACATTACCTTAAACCTTCTCCTGGAGGAAAGGTTATCCTATGCAAAGTTTGGTTGCGGTAGCTCTTATAGTGTCCAAGTTATTAGAGTACAAACATACGAACATTCTCCTTTATATATTAGATAAATTGTCTATCATTTCTTCTAACTGACATGTAATCTTAGCTCCTATTTACTTACTCTTTAACATTTCTGTGGGTGGCAGATTCTCACAAATTTCAGTACTACCAGAGACTTTCAGTGATGAAGTCTTCAGTGCCCATAAATCAAAACCAAATTGTGTGTACCCCAAAATTTATTATCGCTCCATGCTGCTCACATCCATCATTTAATCACACGTCACATAGTGACTTTAAGGAGCTTTTTAAATTTTTGATGTCCCACCTAGTTTTGAGCCATCATTATTGTCATCCTCTCTCCTTATGGACATACTTCATCCCTAGTTCTACTTTTCCCCTTGATAAACTTTTAAAGATTAATCTTAAACTCTAAAAAAATGAGTAGTCCTGTGGCATTCTAAAAACTAAGGTTGTGTCTACACTAGAGGGTTTTTGAGCAAAAAACAGCTGTTTTTGCACAAAAACCCATAGAGAGTCCACACTTCAAACACATTTTTGTACACACAAAAAATTACAGTAAATTGACAGGACAGAAGGCTTTTGCTGATAGAGTCATTCATCTCCCCAGAAGGAATTACTCCTTTTTACGCGAGAGTTCTTGCACAAAAAGGTGTATGTGGATGCTCAACAGGGGTTTCTTATGCAAAAAGAGCCTTCACCAAAAGCACTGGTGCTCTGATGGCCAAAAGCACTGGTGCTCTGATGGCCAAAAGCACTGGTGCTCTGGTGCACTGGTGCTCTGTGAATGGCAATCAGAAGTTTCTTGTGCAAGAGCATCCATGCAGTGTGAATGCGCTCTTGCACAAAAGCACATCACTTATATGATGTGCTTTTGAGTTGTGGACATGCTTTTGTGCAAGAAGCTTTTGCAGAAGATCTCTTCTGTAATAAGCTTCTTGTGCAAAACCCCTGCAGTGTAGACAAAGCCTAACAGATTTATTTGGGCATAAGCTTTTGTGGGTAAAAACCACTTCATGAAGTGTGACGCTTCTTCTGGAAAACTGTAGCTCAGGAGTGGGGAGGGAGCCTTTTCTGGTTCGGGAGCCACCGACCTACAGAAAAATCAGTCGGGGGCTGCATGAGAGGCAACCCTGCCAAAACAAACGAACAAACAAAAACTCCTCACTGATGTGGCCCTGAAATCTGACCAATGGGAGCAGCAGGAAAACTCCCACAAACAGTTTCCAGCAACGCACATGGCACCGTGCTTCTTTTCCTACAGACACTGGGCATGGTGCCTCCCCCATTTCCCTTGGAAGCTGCTCAGTCCCTTACTCCTCTGAGAACAGGTCTATTCTCTCTCCTCCTTGCAAAGGGAGTTGTCACAGTCGTTCATGGCCAAGCCCTTAAGAGCTAAATGCAGAATGGATTATTTCAGCTTAAATTAGGGGTAGGGAACCTACGGGGATGCCTGGATCTCGCCCCCATGGTTCAGGGCCTTCCTCCAGCATTGGGGAGCCCCTACTAGTGCTCCAACCTCCCTCCATGCACCCATGGGGCTGGAGCTCACAGAATCTACTAGCCTGGGCCCCCCAAGGCTCCAGTGAGCGAGGGGGAATGTCTTTCTTCTTCTCTGTTGGGGACCACGTCAGTGAAAGTTCAGTTTGTTTTTTTGCTTCTCACTTGTGTGTGGCCCTCAACTGAGTTATCTGTGGGTCAGTGGTCCCTGACCCCAAAAAGATTCCCACTTCTGGATTAAATATTTTCCCCAAGATATGACACAGAAAAGGCAGCTGCTGTTTTTGAAAGGCATCAGACTGTGAAATGAAACAGGGGGTAAAAAAATCTACTCGCCCTTCAGGGGATTCCTCTTGTACTGTTTGAGCTGCTCTTGACGTCTGGTTTTTGGCCTGCTGCTCATGACGAACTCCCTGCTGTCAGATGGGAACTATATCTTGCCCATGGACCTCCTGCAACCCTCTGGCCACTCCTGACTCACCAGGGGTGCAGTTCAGATTGAGGCGGGGCTGGGGAAGGCAACTTTAACAGTGATTCCAGAGGATACGCGGGCACGTGAAATCTTCAGGTTTTTTTTCCAGATAACTTCGAAATTAGCTGATTTCACAGTACACAGAAAGCCAGAAATATTTCCATCAGTAATAATTAAATTATTTTCAGATGGGGAAAGCAAGAAAAATGCTGCTTGAGAACTTGTTAGAGTTAAAATTCAATTATATAAACTTCTGAATTGGGCTTGTTGCAAATGGACGAGTGAATGAATCAACAAATCTTGTCAGGTATTAGGATATTTATCTTAACATGTGATATAGTGGTGTAGTCCCCTTACTAAAGGTGCCTCTGCTTAGTCTCTGGGAAGATCCTGTGTGCTGCAGTCTAGCCCCAGAGACTACAACTCCCATGAGCCCTGGAGGAAACTAGGAAGGAAGTGACTTTTGTTTGGGAGATCGGAGTCTCTCCATGTATGTGGAGGAAGACTCAGCTGTCCGTGGACTCTTTCTTCTGTTTTTGGAGCAGAAAGGGAGCCAGGCTGCTGTGGAGGAGTTTGATCCAGTTCAGGAGCTGTTATGTTGCAGGTACAGACTGGGACAATAAGCCTTTGGAACTGGTATTTAGCAGGCTGCTTCTGATTGCCCTAGAGGGGAGACCCTTTGGCTGTACTTGCAGCTAGAAGCTACTCTACATCAAGCACACAGAAGGGGACTGTGAGTAACTGGGCATCTTTGGGAAAATGCTGCCTGGGACACACCTCAGAGATACAGACAAACTCTGGGTTCAAAGAGAGGCAGAGAAGCCAACCCAGTGAACCAGAGATACTGCCTAGCTTGGACCACATACATACTACCCACAGAGAATCTCCATTACAGCTGCAGTTCTTCAAGCACGCCCAGGCAAGCAAGAGTCTGGGACTCTGAGTCCAGGGGTGTGCACACTCTGGGAATGGATAAATATTGGCAATGCAAATGTCAGCTAGATAAGTTCCTTTTATTTCTGTGTACTTTGTTAATTGATGTTATTCACTGTTAAATTGTTAAATTCTGTTTCTTTAAGTTAAGTAAAGGTTGTTCATTCTAATGCAATCTATTAGATGTATTTTATTTATGATTTGTAATAGTTGTTCTGGAGTTAGATCCAGTTTATTGCTGGAATAAGTTTATTCCTGGAGGTTCCCAAAGCACACCAGTAAGTGTGTACAGGGCCAGACAGGTGGATGCACCACCATTGTATATTCTTTAAGAGCAAGGGACTGCAGCAAGGGGTGGATAGGTTTTCCCCAACCAAACAACATCACCACTGGGATACTCAGGATCTCCTTTTATGGCAAGACCATCAGGCACCCAGGCACACCTGTAAGTGTGACCTGCTCCCGAGTAACCCGGGGAGGAACAATGGGGTTACAGTGGGTTTTGTTGTTTTGTTGTAGTCTTATTGGTGCCTGGTGGAGAGCTACAAGGTGAGTGAAGTGATATATTTAATTGGATCAAATAAGGTTGGACTGAGACAACTTTTGAAACTCGTCAGAACTATTCTCCAGATTTATGAAATTGAAAAGGGCTAATGTCTCACCACAAAAGCTATTCCAAAATTTTAAAAATTCAAGATGTTACCTTTCCCACCTTGTCGCTCGGTTCACGTTTTAACAGCTTTAAAGCTTGAACTCTTTGAATCTCAACTTTGTCGGTCATTAAAAAATTATCAGACCTCCAGCCATAATTTCCCAATAACTGTGAAAATTATAAAAAGACAAAAGCTTAAAACATATTACACGTAGTTATAAAACATAAGCCTTTTTATAAGCCAGAGCAACAAGAGTAAAGTATTGAAGAGGGGATGAGTGGATGGGGCAGAGCCTATATTCCTAACTGCAAGTTACAAGAATCACAAATTGCTTCGGATTCTCACACTAGGAACCCACTGACTTCCAGAGTATGAAGAAGGTTTGCAGGTTAAGATGGGAACAAATAAACTTTCCTTATTCTTAATCTTGGTGCAAGAACAACACTGCTCAAAAACAGATTTAACAAAGCCCCCTGACCTGAGAAATTTCAGCGTAGTGATAAGTACAACTTGTAGTGGAAACATAAACAAGGCCTAAGGGTGTGGACTGATCATCAAGAATGGAATGGAAGATAAATGTGTTTCAGCCTCCAGCTGGACATCACCCACTGTGATTCATTTCCCACAGGGGAGAGCTGATTTCAGTAACACTTATCTTCTCTGCACCCACCCATCTCACTCACATTGAGGAAGCAGCCAGCAGCAGCTTCCCTCCTCCCCCAAAAAATTGAGGATCATTGTGCTTGTTGATTGTTTTTGTTTTAATTTGCCATGATTGGATGCTTGCGCATGCAGCTGTGCTTTAGCAAATCAGAATGCTGGCTTGCACAACCATCCATGGGGTGACAAAAGAGGAGAGTAACTAAGTGCTTACGGAAATGGTAGTGGAGTAAAATGTACAATATTTTCTAAAAATACCTACTTGAGTAAAAGTCGAAGTATCACAAAAATAAATTACTTGAGTAAAGTACAAATACCGAAAAATGTACTTGAGTAGTGTAACGAAGTATTTCTGAGGGTGGCAGAGTAATGTCTCTCAAGCTTGAGTACAGTCAGTGAAATTCATTTTTCAATTTTTGGACAAATTGCTGAATGTGAAGGCAGACTTGGAACTGAGCAGAGAAATTGCCTCCTGATGTTTGTTTGTTTTACTTTCAGAGAATCAGGACTATTTACATCCTTTGCTTATAGAAAACCTGACTCTATCCCTAATTTCTGTTCTTAACACAGCCAGCACAGTGGAAGCCCATGTATAATGGCTAACCACTCTGCCCAAAATAAGGTACATCAAAGATGGTCAAAAGAAATATAAACAAGACCTGAAACAGGATTTGAGATTTCACAAAGGAAATTAACATTGGGGGGGTTTCCTATAACGGTATGAGACATGGTTTGTCATCTGAGATAAAATATTTGTTGGGGGCAGCAACTACAATGTCTCTAGGTGATTGAGAAGATTGAAAAATCCACACTCCCAGTGTGGAATGGACGGATAAAGTAAGTGACTAGAAGTCTGCTCCTCATGGATAGGTTTCCCAGGAATTCAGGGAGATCATGAAAACTTTCCCCAATAAGGATCCCCAGTATGGATCTTCTTAACAGTTACAAGAAGGACTGAAGGAGCTACAAAATCAGCTTCAGAAGGAAAGGAAATGAAGGTACACTGCATGGACATCAGCTGCCTGAATAAAGAATTCAACCTGTTTCTATAGCACCCATCATAAAGATGCTCCTGTATATTTTTAAACCTGAAATTCCCCCAATAAAATTCCTCCTCTTACACTTTCTGGTTGCCAAAACTTCCTTGCTTCTATTCTTCATCTGCTCTTGCTCTTGAAACACCATTTCTCATTCCATTTTATTCAAATCAGGCTCATTCTCACTTATCCTTAAGTTTACCTGACAGTACACGAGACAGGTACTGTCTCAGTTTTTTGTAACCAATGGTGCATGACTTCATAGTGGAGATAGCCCAGTGCAGACAGAATCTTTGGTGAATTTAGTTGTCTAACTTGAACAACTAAAGGGCAGGGGAAAAGCTGAAAGGTGCGGAGGAGCACATAGATAGGATAGAGATTTCTTAGGGGAGGATCTATTAATAGAAATGCTCTATGTTCTAGTCAGGAGGAGAGGTAGGAAGTATGGGTCGGATCAGATCAGACGAGACACAATCAAATAGCACATCAGGAGATGGCAGACAGATGGCAGTGACAAATTATTTAATGCTTATACACAAATGCTAGAAGTCTAAATAGTAAAATGGGTGAACTAGAGTGCCTAATTTTAAAGGAGGATATTGCTATAATAGGCATCATGGAAACTTGGTGGAATGAGGACAATCAATGGGACACAGTCATACCAGGGTACAAAATATAACAGAAGGACAGAACAAGTTGTCCTGGTGAGGGACTGGCATTGTACGTGAAAGAAAATGTAGAATCAAATGAAGTAAAAATCTGAAATGATCCAAAATGTTCCATAGAATCTCTGTGAATAGTAATTCTATGCTCCAATAATAAGAATATAGTATTAGGGATATATTATCGACAACCTGATAAGGACAGTGATAGTGACTATGGAATGCTAAGGGAAATTAGAGGCTATTAAAATAAAAAACTCAGTAATAGTGGGGGATTTTAACTATCCCCATATTGACATAGGTACATGTACCAATTTCTTGATACCTTAAATGACTGCTTTTTGGAGCAGCTGGTTCTGGAATCCAAAAGGAGATAGGACGAAATCAAGAATAGCCTAAGTGTAACACAGGATCTGGTTCAAGAGGAAAATATAACTGGACAGCTTGGAAAGAGTGACAATAATGTAATAAAATTTAACATCCCTATGGCGAGAAAAACACCTCAGCAGCCCAACACGGTAGCATTTAATTTCAGAAAGGGGGAACTACACAAAAATGAGGAAGTTAAACAGAAATTAAAAGGTACAGTAACAAAAGTAAAATCTCTGCAAGCTACATGGAAACCTTTCAAAGACACTATTATAGAGGCCCAATATAAATGTATACCCCAAATTAAAAAACACAGTAAGAGAACCAAAGAAAGTGCTACTGTGGTTTAAAAACCAAATCAAAGAAGCAGTGACAGAGAAAAAGACATCTTTTAAAGAATGGAAGTCAAATCCTAGTGAGGAAAATAGAAAAGAGCATAATTTTTGTCAAATTAAGTATAAAAAAATAATAAGAAAAGGCAAAAAGGAGTTTGAAGAACAGCTAGCTAAAAACTCCAAAAGCAGTATCAAAATGTTTTTTAAGTACATCAGAAGCCGGAACTTGGCTTAGCACCCAGTGGGGCCCTTGAACGATCGAAATACTAAAGGAGCACTCAAAGATGATAAAGTCATTGCGGAGAAACTTAAATGAATTATTTGCTTCAGTCTTCAAGGCTGAGGATATTGGAGAGATTCCTAAACCTGAGCCATTCTTTTTAGGTGACAAATCTGAGGAATTGTCCCAGATTGAGGTGTCATTAAAGGAAGTTTTGGAATAAATTGATAAACTTAACCATAAGTCAAAGGGACCAGATGGCATTCACCCAAGAGTCTGAAACTACTGAAATGGGATATTGCAGAACTATAGTTGATAACCTATCCTTTAAATCAACTTCCATATCTAATAACTTGAAGATCGCTAACATGACACCAATATTTAAAAAGGGTGATCCTGGAAAGAGGTGATCCTGGAAATTACAGACTGGTAAGTCTAACGTCAGTACTGGGTAAATTAATTGAAACTATAGTAAAGAATAAAATTGTCAGACACATAAACATAATTTGTTGAGGAAAAAGTCAACATAGTTTCTGTCAAGGGAAATTATGCCATACCCATCTGCTAGAGTTCTTTGAGGGGGTCAACAAACATGTGGACAAGGTGGAGCCAGTGGATATAGTATACTTAAATTTCCAGAAAGCCTTTGACAAGGTCCCTCACCAAAGTCTCTTCAGTAAAATAAGTTATCATGGGATAAGAGGGAAGGTACTTTCATGAACTGATAACTGGTTAAAAGATAGGAAACAAAGGGTAAGAATAAATAGTAAGTTTTCTAAGTGTAGAGAAGTAACTAATGGGGTCCCCCGAGGGTCTGTCCTGGGACCAATCCTATTCAACTGATTTATAAATGATCTAGAGAAAGGGGTCAACAATTAGCAGATGATACCAAACTGCTCAAGATAGTTAAGACCAAAGCAGATTGTGAAGATCTTCAAAAAGATCTCACCAAACTGAGTGATTGGGCAAGAGAATGGCAAATGAAATTTTCATGTTGCTAACTGTAAAGTAATACACCGTGGAATAAATAATCCCAACTATACATACACAATATGATGGAGACTAATTTGGCTACAACCAGTGCTTTTTTTTTGTAAGAAAAAAAAGTGCCGGTACTGTGGGGAAAGCTTGTTGAGCAAAAAAACAAGTTGGGCTTGTTGGGCTGGGAAAATAGGTGATGGCACACCATTCTGGGCAGTACTGTCACAAGAAAAGCACTGGCTACAACAACTCAAGGGAGAGATCTTAGAGTTACTGTGGATAGTTCTCTGAAAACATCCACAGTGTGTGCAGCAGCAGTCAAAAAAGGAAATAGAATGTTAGGAATCATTTAAAAAGTGATAGGGAGTCCCTAGCCTCTGTCTAGAAATGGGTGCCTCTGGGGCATCTGGTATTGGCCACTGTCGGCAGACAGGATACTGGGCTAAATGAACCTTTGGTCTGACCCAGTATAGCTGTTTTTATGTTCTTAACAAGTCTCTTCTGAGCATGTAGGAATTGTGATGTTTTGAAGTATTATTAGATATGTCATGGATTCCCACACAGAGTTAGCTTTCTTTCTTTCTTTCTTTCTTTCTTTCTTTCTTTCTTTCTTTCTTTCTTTCTTTCTTTCTTTCTTTCTTTCTTTCTTTCTTTCTTTCTTTCTTTCTTTCTTTCTTTCTTTCTTTCTTTCTTTCTTTCTTTCTTTCTTTCTTTCTTCTGCAATTAGACTGGAGAGAATACTAGAAAGTGTAATATAGGGAATAACTTTACATTACTAGGGGGGATTCTAGGGGATCATATATGTCTTTCCTTCATTTTAGCCTATGAATATGAATATGTAATGAGTATTAATAGACTTTAACTGTTGCTAGGCAGTTCCTCCAAAACGAGATTTACCGGAATAAGCTCCTCCTCACTCTATAAACCAAAGTTCTGTGTGTCCTGTGAGATCAATGACTGATAAATAGTAAACCTTGCACAATACCACTGGCAAATGTGATCTCAGCTTTGGGCTTCACAAGAGTTTCTCTGCCAGTTAGTATGAGGTAAGTGATTAAAAAATAAAGTGTAATGTAAACACTGCCCAAATGTTGCTCCAGGCTTCTGGTTTGCTCAATAGATCAACCTGCATTCCATTTCTAGCACAGCGATAACCTTGGTGTTCTATTCATGGTTCCTGCCAGCCCACCTCCTTTTGGTGCTGCCTTTGAGGAGGGAAGAGCACTGGTACTCACTGGTCGTCTCACCTTCAGAGAGGGGGTGACCCAGCAAATGGCTGATCAAAACTTGTGGCATGCGCAAAACAAGGGGTGGGTCATAGAGTTGGGAAATGATGTGCAGGGAAACCTCTGTTTAAGGAGAGCACTGAGAAACAAACATGCAACATGTACTGTATTCACGATGGACTTTACATCTGTTATCTCTGGAATCTGATGTTGCAAGAGAAGAGGTGGGGAGTGCAACCGGAGGGAGTAGAAAGGAAAAGCAGTCTTCATTTGTGGCGGACAGGATCGAGAAAACAGCAGAACTCTCTGTCAGGCATTACCAGTGCTGGGTGTATTTTATCCAGAAGAAACATGACTTTGCTGAGATGTATCGTTGCTCAGATACTGTGGGCATTCTATGCTATGGGAGAAGGTAAGATGCAAAATAAATTAAAGGACCCTCAGTCCCATTTTACTAGAGTACAGATTCATGGAACATAATAAATAGGGATATTAGTGATAAATGGAGGAGAGTGAATGAGAACATTGAGATGAGAGATGGAAGGTTAGTTATGAAGCCTTACTTTTGTGTTGTTCTAGAGACTATTCACTGTATCTACTGCCTAATAAAACAAGGCTAAGTGAATACCTCAAAATAATTCAGAGAGAGTCCCAATGTAAAAGTATGTCCCTAGTTCTTCTTTGTATGTTATCACAGTAATCTTGGCCACTAGTACAGTTTACTAAGGCACTCAAATATGTTTTCTGTGTTTCTGAATTCAACAGAATTCATGTTTGTTTAGCAATTGTTTTCTTTTCATCCTACTCCTAGGCTACGTCTAGACTGGCCCCTTCTCCGGAAGAGGCATGCAAAGCAGGCAAGTCAGAATAGGGAAATCCGCGGGGGATTTAAATATCCCCCGCGGGATTTAAATAAACATGGCCGCCGCTTTTTTTCCGGCTTGGGGAAAAGCCGGAAAAGAGCGTCTAGACTGGCGCGATCCTCCGGAATAAAGCCCTTTTCTGGAGGATCTCTTATTCCTACTTGCAAGAGAAGGGGCTAGTCCGGAGAAGGGGCCAGTCTAGACGTAGCCATAGTGTAATGTTATGCTGATTGTAGAAATTATGGTATGTAGGCCTGATATAAGGAATAGATACTTTAGAAATACCAATAAATGGTGCATTGAGCTCTGTAGAGAAGGGTACATTTCATTTTTGACACTAGATGTTCTGGGTATGTCTATACTACAGTGCTTTTTTTTAAAAACGGGTATTTTTCTGAAAAAGCTTTAATTACATCCGCACTGCAATTGTGTTCTTCTGAAACAAAATCAAAAGAACAGAGGGGGTTTTCTGACATTGGTAATCCTCATTCTATGAGGAAGAAGTGTTTTTCTGAAAGATTTCTTTTGGAAAAAGGCAGGTGTGGATGGGGAAGAGGGAGTACTTTCAAAAGAAGAGGAACGAGAAAAAGCACAGGTGCCCTGGTGGCCACTCCATTGATACTAATCACAACTTAAATGCAAGATAGGGTCCATTCAATGCAGATAGCTTTTTCGATGCACTTTGGCAGTGTGGATGCTCTCTTTTGGAAGAAGTTTTTCAGGAAGATCTCTTCTGGAAAAACTTCTGAAAGAAGCCTGCAATTTAAACATAGCCTATGAGTTCTTTTCCATGACATCATGCAATGAACTAGCCAGGAGGGGATGACTTTCTGGGAGACTGGGTTAATATTTTTGATACAATGAGGGAGCCATTTGAACCATAACTTTTAATTCAGCACAGGCCGTTTTTGCTCAAAGAATCCATGGTAACTAAATCGCTCTGTAGTTCAGTGCCTTTCCTTCTGGAAGATATACATTTCTTCACACATGCACATCTAGATAACTGGATTCCATGTACACTAAAATCTGCATAGAATATGGCATGAGGTGCCTGCACCCTATGCTGTGATCAGTTGTTTATAATTTCACTGTCTCAGCTAATTGTTTGTATGTTAGGAGACATTAATTCCTCAGTAAGAATCAAGAGTATGTAGAGCTTGAGTTTTTAGATCTGTACTGGGTTTGCTTTATTAAAATCTTAAATTTGTTAATGAGGTCACTTATTTTGTATTGAGTAATGAAAACAGTTGATCAGACTTTGGTCGAAGTTCCCCAAAGAAATTCACACTGAGTTTTACTTACATGAACAGATTGTGTTTGTGTTATGAAGGAAATATTAACATTGAGAAATAACAAATCGTGATATTAATTGGTATGTTAATTCAGTAAAAATATGAACAGCTACAATCATCTAAATGCTTGAATCAAAACATGGCAATCTCAGCCTTACGACCATTGAATTTTATTTGTAGCAGTTTCCTTTACATTCAAATGGTCAAACCAAAGGGCTAAGGTGAAGGCTCTGCTCTTGTAAGTAGAGCCCATACAAAAGCCTTAAATTAAGAGGAGCAACCGATGGGGTGACAAATATAAGTAGGGCAAGACAAAAATGCCTACAGCATCACCATTTACAGGTTTAGGTGAGTGATTCGTGCATGTTAGGGTTAGATGATCAAATAATGTATCTATCTGGGCTGAGATTGCCAAAATCCCCTAAGATTTTAGATGTGCAATACTCACTGAAATTAATAATTGTTGCATTAAAAAGCCTTCGCCTGAGCTTACTTGATTTTACACATGCATTTTCTAAAAATACACTAACTGTAAGGTCTAAAGTTTTAAACTGCAACTCATCATAATCTTTGTCAAACCTTGCAACTTGCTGTAATCTTTGTAAAACTTTGTAATCTTTGTAACTTTCAGAAACATACTGAAAGCTGCAATTTTGTAAACTTTGTAACTCTCAGCCACCTTGCTTGTAACTTGCTCTAAACTGCATTATCCCCTGAGTGAATGGAGAGAGAGTGTGAGTGTGTTTTTGAAGTTACAAAGCAAGATTGGAACACATGGTGATGAGTCATCACAGACTAATGCTTTGCTGGATAAAGGGAAGTGATGACAAAGTGAATGAGTCACAGGAGCCATTCAGACACAATATAAGGAGGGGGCCACATGTGAGACTCCTCTCTCTTTCTTCCCCTGCTCCTGAGAAACTCTGCTCTACAGCCACTGTCTCTCCTCCTGACAAGCTTCCTGAGCTATGATCAGCAGACAGACCCTCCAGAACCAACATGCCTTGGTTCCTTCTGCAACCCATATGCCTGTGTAAGTGTGTGAGTACCTGAGGGGAGGAATGAATGTGTGTGAATGAGTGCATGAATGCAGGTTTGTGTGCACTTGTTTGTTTGTGTGTGTATGTGTGTGTGTGTGAGAGAGAGAGAGCTCTGTATCTTCTTTAGTTTAAACCTTTGGTAGCAGCTCTATCCCCTTTCATTTAAACCTTTGGGGGCAGCTCTATTTTTGTAGTGCGTATAGTGGAGTGCTAATTCCTCAAACAATAAACCCATACTAGTGTAAACCTGGGTGGTCTCTAGTGGGATTTTTTTGGGGGTAACATAACAGTTCTCATTCATCTTTTAGGTGTCTTTGAATATTTCTGTCATAATCTGTTTGGTTAACATTTGACCAGACCTCAGCATTTTTCAGTCAATGGAGCTAGATTTCCCAGAATTTGAGTGTGTTGGTGAGGGATTGCTGAGGGATTGCTGAGGGATTTCTTTTCTAAAAGACTTAGCAAAATGGTAGTTGAGAACACTGGTGAATTGACCTCTAGATTCCAAGTACATGTGCAGGTTTGGACCTAATGCATCTAAAATCAAATATAGAAATAATTAAAAACAGGGCTCATAATAAATACTTAAGTTGACTAGTCTAGATTAGACAGAATTGTTTTCAATGCAGACTTTGCAGGGTTTTTTTAGATTTCAGTGGGAAGGGTTCTGATATTTGGACAATTTTCAGACTCCTACCCTGCAAACTGGAATATCTGATTTCAACAGTAGCCTTTGTCTACTTTTCTCTGTAGTACTCCCTCCCCTTTCCCAGAGCCCTAGGATATATTTTAGATTTGCATGCATTGACCAGTGTGGCTGTGACAAGATTTACAGGTTTTTACAGTTTATCATTTCACCAACATGGAATAGGTTTTTAAGTAGGAAAAGATGTCCTAAATTAATTCTTTTTTACCTCTTTCAGTGGAGGTTTATTTAGATAAATAAAGGGGGAAAGATAAAGGTATCATATTTTAGCTAAAATTAATCTTCTGGAAACATTTATTCAATCTAAAATTTACCTGAGCACTGCTGTGCAAGCCAACAAAATAGGCGGAGACACTTTTTCAGCTGCTTATATTCCCAAACTGCACCTCTAATGAATAATGTTGCGTGTTTGGTTTGTTTAGTGCCAGTATGTGAACAGCCACCTGATGTTGATTTTGGCAATGTTATTAGTGGTGAGAAACTGCAGTATGTGGAGAGTGACACAGTGCAGTATGGCTGCAACCCTGGATACACACTGGGAGGATCACAATGGATAAAGTGCAATGGGAGAAACTGGACACCACCTCCAACATGTCTGGGTAAAAAGAAATTTGAATTTTTATTGTATTTCCCAAAGCTGAGGTGAATTTATGTAGTGTCACTCAGAGGCCAGAGGAATTCTTTGTTTTTCCAGTATTGCAGGAATGTGGTTGGTGTGCCATTACCATTGGTATCACAGTGCATTCTGACACAGGTATCTGTCAAGGAAGAAACCAAGTTATGTATTTAATTTCTGTCACTGGATTTTATAGCATTGTCTTGCCAGTGGGTTCACTGTGTTATCACTTAGCATATACATTAACATTCTAATGACTGTTGTAGCCAGACGTGAACCCCCATTTTAACATCCATCTTTGTCTGCTTGAAACCATGCAGGAAAACAGCATATTCTTGGAGCAGGAGATTTAGATATGCTGGCTCAGTGACCATGACCAACTGTAAGCAGAGATAGGAGGGTGGTCAAACTAATTGTTGACCAAGAGGCTGTACATCGTGCCCTTGACTTAACCCATATTGATACGAACACACAACCGTCCACAGGGGGAGGAATCTCCCGCCCAACAAGAACATCCGGCACTCCTAATTTAGCTATCTTCCTCTCTTACAAGTGTAAATTAACTTGAAACTTGCTTGTTAGAACTGGCGCCACAAAACGGACCAGTAAAATTTGGCCTCTTAAGATAAGAAAGAGAATACGGGCCCCCAGGGGTATAAAGATGAGTCCAGCAGCACACTGACTTTGTGTGTCAATCTACCACCTATCTGCTGGTCGGGTTTGGTGTTTGACCTCCCGAGGTTCCAGAGGGGATGCCCACCTCGTATTCGTCTTTCCGAGGAATTGAGAGACCGGTCCTGGCCTGACACGCTGGAGTCGAGAGGCACAGAAGGGGGTAAAAATTGTACCTGGTGTGGTCCTTTGTTTAAGTATATATACATAGTGTTAGAGCTCTTTAAAGATTAAGCTGTCATTTGGTACCATTATTTCTATTTTCTATCTTTACCTTTTCCTGTAACCACTTTTTAAGATCTATATATATATTTTGCTAGCAATTAAGAAATAGAGCAATAGCCATTGTAACCATATGATTTATAAATTCCTTTAATAAACCTGTAACTGTTTAAGTTTTAACCTGACTCCTTCAGTTGCTGTAATAGAACCAAGCACAATTTAAAAGAACTTCAGC
The DNA here is from genome assembly GCF_049634645.1 of Pelodiscus sinensis. Taxonomy (NCBI): domain Eukaryota; kingdom Metazoa; phylum Chordata; order Testudines; family Trionychidae; genus Pelodiscus; species Pelodiscus sinensis. The sequence goes on from NC_134719.1 coordinate 47,068,904, forward strand.
CGGTCATAAAGGGACAGACATAGGGAGAGCTTGGGCATTTGGATCTGTGTCAACTCCCAGGTGACAAGATCCGTTGGGGCACCTTTCCAGCTTTTCCCAGGCTGCCCGCTGCGGAAGGAACTTTGTGTTCTAGCAGCTAAAATCTAAGGTGTGATAAGCTCTTCCTACACACTGGGGCGTCTGTTAGCCTGTTTGGCTACCCTCTGCGCCGGGACCTCGGTCCTAGCAGTAAAGTCATGGACGTTAAACTCTCGGGGCTCCTTTCAGCCTTCTGGGCTGCCCGCTGCGACGAGACTTCATGTCTTAGCAGTCAAAGACTTAGGAGACATACCCCCACACACTGCCCTGACCGTCGGCTGACAACTGTGGAGTCATCTTCATTCCTTATTCCTGGAGCAGATTTCCTCCTTCAAATTCCTTCACACAATTCGCCTCTTGGGGCTTGATTTCCCTCGCTCCCAGTAATCTATGTTCAGACGTTCCCTCCTCCAGTTCTTAGGACAATTTATAAATAGTAATTTGAAATCTTTGGCAATTAAAAAAATTAGAAAGCCTAATAACTTAATGTAACAAGGCAAACCTTTAAACCACTGCTTTCCTCTCCCACATACACCTTCCAAGACATGTAAATCTTTATACTTGAGTTGTGTATATTTGACTGAGCCTTTACAACTAAAATTCTTGGTTATAAATTTAACTCATGTGGCACATTTTCACTAGTAAAATGAAACCCAAGAAAAGTGATCCATCAAGGAACTAATAAAAATGAGTCAACAGAAATGATCTCCTGATAAAAATGAAACAGAATTGGATTCAGTATATATTGAGGTGCTTATGGATAAACTCCCGATAAAAGTAACTGCTTAATAAAGGTGGTCATTTTAGAGCGGTCATTTGAATTTACCTTTGCATTTTCTTCTGTGACTTCTCCAGTAACTTCAGTTCCAAATGTTCAATCAGCAACAGCTACTTTGCAGACAACACGTCATCATCTCCCTTTTACCGTTGTTTGAAAAATGTTAGGTGTATCCAATGAAAGCAGGATTAGGTCCCATATCTAATGCAGACTCATGAAATTAATAATGAGATTTAGGTAATGGATTATTTTGGTATGTGACATAATTGCTTTCTGAGGCCACAGCATACAGGAGATTCTTATTATGGTGAAAGATTAAAAATAAAAAAGTTTTAATTTTATGTAATCTGATTTTGATTTTTGGGACTGATTAACTTAAAGGTTTGTGATGAGTAATATGTTGCTTTAATTTTTCCTGTTTTCATTTAGCACCATGCACTATCACAAAACAGCAGCTTGAGGAGAAAAAACTGCTTCTGCCTAGTGGCCGTAGACGTACAGTAATGATTCTAAATGATCAAGTTGTGGAATTTTCTTGCAGTGAAGGATATGTCCTCATGGTGCCCTCAAACAGGAAGTGTTCTGATGGGCACATGGATTTTCCATTGTGTATCTCTGGTAAGTATGGTAATTTGCAGACACTGTCTATAGATCACATGAAATGAAGGGAAGATAATGAAGAAAATCTCATCCAAAGTAACCTTAAGGGGAAGCAAGCAATGTTTGTGCATCGTGTTATTTTTGTTTTGTTTTGTTTTGTTTTTGATTAGAGGCAGGAAAGAAATGTGGACGCTCTCCTGTTGTTGCTAATGGAGATATAACTACTTTTGCCCAAAAAGAGTACACCTCAGGCTCTTTTGTGGAGTACACATGTCAAAAGCTTTATTCATTGAGAGGGCAAAATAAATCTTTCTGCGACAATGGAAACTGGACAGAAATACCAGTTTGTGAGGGTAAGATGATGTTTTCTAAAACAAAGCCTATGTTTTTTTCAATGTTTCTAACTGTAAGTATACCTGATAGTAGGTAAAGATGCTTCACTATTCAAATACAATTTTTGTTGTCGTATTGTTTTGTAACAGTATTTTGAACTCGGGAATGCAGAGATTTTATTGTTAGAAATCTAAATATTTCTCACGGGAGTTCAAAACCCATTGAATTTGTTTTTGATTTTGCATTTCCTTGAAATTCAGCATTTCATGAACATTCAATGTAATTTCAAAGTATAAAATTCAAACTAATAAAAGGAAATACACATAGTTAGATGGGACAACTGATTGACATTGGAAATGGTTGAGGCCAAGAAGTTATCAAGAGGGATTCAGTGTTTATATGGACTATATTAATATCATGATTAATGCAGATAAATATATTTGGAAACAATGATTAGCCTCATGTTTCAGAGTTAATAGTTTGTAATGACTAGACATCAAGTTGAAATCCAGTATAAAATGGTGGATGGCAGTTTATACCATTTCTGCCTGCCTCAGGGCTCTTGCACTTTCCTGTTGATTTGATCTAGACTGGCAAATCCAAGTTCCTGGTCAGATCAACTTTCTATTACTAATATCAAAACAAATTTGTGATTATTGGGAAAGCTAAGTAATGTCGTCTTCAGCATTTGTTCGTGACAATCTGGATAGTTTTCTCCCATCCGACACCAATAACACCACTTAAACCTCATTGGGGTGAAATTAATTCCTGTGCACAAAGATGGGAACCACTTACATTATACTAGATGGGTCTTAAGTAAGATGGAAGTGGTGTATTGGATTCTACCCAGGGGCAAATTACCCTCTAGGGGTACGTCTACACTGTGGTGGTGGTGGGGGAGGGGATGGGTAAAAAAAGGTATGCAAATTGCACTTGCATTTGCATACCTTCTTCCATTTTTTTTAAAAAGAGGATTTTCTGATATTTGGCCCATCTACACAGGGCCAAATGTCGGGGGAAAAACCCTCTTTCGAAAGCCCCCTTATTCCTTGTAAAACAAGGTTTACAGGGACTTTTGAAAGAGGGTTTTTTCCCGGCATTTGGCCCCATGTAGACAGGACAAATACCGGAAAATCCTTTTCCAGAAAAATGGAAGAAGTTATGCAAATGCGAACACAATTTGGATACCTTCTTCAAAACCCCTCCCCCCCCCCCAGTGTAGCCGTACGCTAGGTAAGGAAAGGTACATGCACAGAGACAGGATTCTACTTAAGTTCTTATCCTGTACCATCACTCTGGAACCCTACTGGCAAGGATACAGTGTGACACTCTCAGGAACAGGAAGGCTTTATACAGGCCTCTTTGGCGAAGTCTGAAGTGTGGCTAATCTTAGATCAGTGGTTGCCAGCTCATTGATAGTGACTGACTGGTCAAGCCTGGAACCTCTCCCAGCCAATTGCAATCTCTGTCAGTAAGGCAGGCTTGCTGCTAAGCAGAGCACACATGGCCAGCAGCATGTGTTCAAGTTCTCCTTCCCTTTCCTCTCCCCACACCCTGCAATTTTATTTCCTTTTGCAGTTGTTCCTAGGAGAGACCCTCCTGCACAGGGAGGGAGCGCGGGCACTGATGTCAGGGTGTCCCTCTGCCTCTGTACCCCACCTCCACAGAATGGGAAAGAGTGAGGCCAGCCTGACTGCCTTGGACTGTGAGCACTTCCTGAGTATGGAAGACGTGCTGCATTTTTTAAAAGAGACAATGTACTCTTTCTGAGATTTCCTCATTAGCCGGCTCACACAGTGTCTCCCTTTCTTTCTTTCTTATGGGCATAAACTCTGGCTCTCTGAGGCTGTGTCTAGACTGCAGCCTTCTTTCGAAAGAGGCTCTTTCGAAAGCATCTTTCGAAAGAGCCTCTTTCGAAAGATCGCGTCTAGACTGCAGGCGGATCTTTCGATAGAGGAAATCCGCTTTTTCGAAAGAGAGCACCCAGCAAGTCTGGATGCTCTCTTTCGAAGACGGCCTCTTTACATTGAAGAACGCCTTCCTTCGAAAGAGGAACTTTCGAAGGAAGGCGTTCTTCCTCGTGAAACGAGGTTTACCGCCATCGAAAGAAAAGCCGCGTTCTTTCGAAATAATTTCGAAAGAACGCGGCTTGAGTCTGGATGCAGGGGAAGTTCTTTCGAAAAAAGGGTACTTTTTTCGAAAGAACCCCTGAGTGTGGACACGGCCTGACTCTCTCTCTCTCTCCCTTCCTTCTCCCTGCCCCTGACTCCAGCGCTGCACAGCAGGGGACAAAACACAGCCTGGGTCAGGTCAGGACTCGGAGCCACGTATGTGTGTCTCCTCTGAGTGTTAGTGACATTGCACTCTTCCTAAGATTCCCCAACACACTCACTCACTCACACACACTCTCTATCTGGGTTACACATACTGCCTCTTTCACATACACCTCCCAATACATACTTGTGTTGTTGTTACTGCTTGGTGCTTCCTGCATTCCTGCACATTTCTGAACATTCTCTGTAACTGTAGTGCCATGTTTTGACTGACCTATGCATTTAATCATTTTTATTTACCTTACATTTTAAATATTTGAGTCGTGAGTTCCAAAATGCCCGACATGTCCTGACAGGAGTTGTTTATCTCTAGCTATAGTCTATGGAGAGTTTTTTGTTTCTACTGGTGATGCCCATTGTCTGGGAATGGGGAACTGAGGGGGTAGTGCCAGAACAGAGAGGGAACGCTCCCCACTCCCACCCCCGGGGTCAAATGTGCATGTTCCAGGAGCAGCATGGGGCTAGGGCAGGCAGGAAACATCCCAATGTCCAGCCCCCTCCTGCATCTCATATCCTCTACCCCAGACCTTCCTCTCAGAGCCATCACCCTCCATCCCTACTCCGTCCCAGCCCTTATCCCCCTCTCAGAACCAGCACCCTCCACCTCCTTTTGCTCCCCAACACTCTGCCCAGTTCAGAGTCCCCTCTTGTAACCAAACTTCCTTCTAGAGCTTGCACCCCAAACAACTCCCAAACCCCTGCCCCAGCTCAGTGAAAGTGAGTGAGGGTCAGGGGCTGGCCTTACCATGAGGCAAACTGAGGTGGCCACCTCAGGTGCCAGACTGTGGGGGGTGCCACTAGGACCCAGAGTGTAGAAAATAGTGTCTGCTCCTGGTGCATATGTATTCTTTCTGCTCTAGATGCACAGAAATGGTGGAGTGTTGTGCTGGAGGAACGAGGGCACAAGAGAGGTAACAGGCAGGCAGGAGAAAAGGTGCCAAAATGTTGTGGGAGGGCCCTGGTGAGGGTGGGGGAGAGCAAGCAATGGTGAAAGGGTGGTGGATGGAGTGATCTGAACAGGACAGGCTTTTGAGGAAAAGGTGGTGCCTCGGGGAAAGGGCGGGATAGATCCTGGGTTGCACTTAAATTAAAAAAGTGCTCTTGGGCACAAAAAAGTTGGAGACCACTGTATTAGATTGGGCTGTTTGACCATGGCATTGTCTTCCCCATTTTAAAAATTTTACTTTGAGCCAATCCTAACCTCTGACTTTGCTTCCATTTAAGCAATGTGCTTAATTACGTGACTACGGCTCTTGCATTGGCCAGAAGGAAAACATAATAATTTAAAATGTGATCTTACCTTCAAAGTTTAATTTGGCTCATCATACCACAATAACAATATGTATATGATTAGATTACTGTTTGTTTTTTTCCTAGAGCCATGTATTATCTCTCAGGAAGAAATGCAAAACCATGGTATAGAACTGACTGAGACATACAATGGAAAACCATACATACAGCACCGCGATTTTGTTGTGTTTAATTGCAAATCAGGATACGTACCCCAGGAATTTTTAGCTCTTTCCAATTTTACTGTGCAGTGTAATTCAGGCAATATTGTGTATCCCCACTGCAATAAAGGTATGCATTCTTCATTACATGACTATTCCTTGAGATATTTTGAACAAATTTGGAACTGAAGATCAGTACTTCATAGGCTTTTATTTGATAAATGCAGAAAAAAGTCACTATAAAAAGAGTGTGATATACAGATAACACTTGTGAAATTAATTACCTTGTATTTATTTAAGAGGGCTTCACTGTTAGCTCTTAGAAAACAACAGTTTAATAGATATCCCCATCCCAGCCCTGATCCCCCTCTCAGAACCAGCACCCTCTACCCCCTTCTGCTCCCTAATACTCTGCCCAGCCCAAAATCCCCTCTTGTACCCAAATTCCCTCCCAGAGCTTGCACCCTCACCCCCTTCTGAATCCTAACCTCTGTGCAAGCCCAGTAAAAGTGAGTGGGACTAGGGGAGAGCAAGCAATGGAGAGAGTAGATCTATCCCCATCCTTGCCAGAGGATGTTGTGGTGTTAAGAAGACCAGGACTTTAACAGGGTTAAAAAAGAGCTATTAGCCAGGATGGCTAGGAATAGTGTCCTTAGTCTCTGTTTGTCAGGGGCTGGAAATGGGTGACAGGAGAGGGATGAATTGATGGTTCCCTATTCTGTTAATTCCTTCTGGGGAACCTGGCACTGGGCACTGTTGAAAGACAGGATACTGGGCAGGATGGACCTTTGGTCTGACCCAGTATGGCTGTTCTTAAGTTCTTATGTTCTTAGAGAAGCATTTATTGTCCTAAAGTATTATCTGATATACTGTAAAAAAAAGCAGCACGCATTGGGAAAAAATAGACTTTAATGAAGAAGTCAAACTAGATGTAGTTACAGGTAAATTAGCTCTCTTGCAAATACAGAGTTCCCTGGGGTGGGCTTATGAATCTAACAGAGATGCTTCTCTATTCCTTTATCATTGGTATAGAGTTGGTAAGACATGGGATAAGTGGGATCAGAAGACAGAATTTCTTTGTTTTTAGTTCTCGGTGAAGTTCTTCACAAGAATCTGTTTAAAAAAAAAACAAGTACTCAGAATAAGGAATAAAATACTATGTAAGTTGAAAACTTGCTGGGCAATGGGAAATTTGGGCCAATGCTTAATGAGGCTGAGCAAATAGAAGGGGATTCAAATACCTTTCTACCTTTCCAGATCTGGGGCCACAAGTACATAATGGAGAAGGGGAAAAACATTTCCTGGGATAACTGGGGGTATGTCTACACTTGAGTCCTCTCTCAAGAGAGGAATGCAAATGTACACATCCGAAATTGGAAATGAAATGGGGATTTAAATATCCCACACTTCATTTGCATAATCGCCGAGTGCTGCTTTTCTGCAATAGCGTTATTTTGAGACATCAAACTCGGTCCCCGTGGGGTTATTTCAGGAGAAAAAAATGGAGTGCTCAAAAAATAAGTAAGGGTTACTTCAAGGGAAGGGTTTTCTCTCAAAATAACCCTGCAAGGACTGAGTTTGACGTATCAAAATAGTGCTATTGTGGAAAAGCGGCAGTCTGCAATTATGCAAATGAAGCACGGGATATTTAAATCCCCGCTTCATTTGCAATTTTGGATGTCTACATTTGCATTCCTCTTTCTCGAGAGAGGAATCAAGTGTAGACATACCCTGGAAGCAGTACAACGGCTGTTCTAAGCTGACAAGAGAAGTCACATAGGAAATCTTCTACCAGTGAAGGTCTTGTGGGGGTGCTATAAATTACAGCCCTATCCCATTGGTTCAGAGGCTGCCCATGACAAACCACTGCATTACACAGGGGAAATCTTCACCTGTCCCAGTTAGAGATTGGTTAAAAGTTCTTCCGCATCACTCCAATGGTGCAAAAGGACCTTAAAGAGGCCTGGGTATGGTCACTAGAGTTTAATTAGTGATGAGTGATTTGTTTAATTAGTGATGAATGGAAAGAAGTTAAGTCAATCAGGAAAAGTCTCTCAACATGCCAGGTCCAAATGTAGGGCACAACATGTAACAAGGACACCAGATGAGGGACACAAACATTTAGTGATGGTGGAAATTTCCCCTCCCCTCCAGCTTGTCTAGACTATGATATTAAATTAAATTAAGTGGAGAAGTGTCTATATCACAGTAACCGCTACCACATCTAGTATAGGACACCGCACCCTCTATCTTCTTACTCACCTCAATATAGAGTACTGTATACAGATATAGTCGAGCCAAGACGCATAAACATGACTGAACCTGTCTAGAGAATGGCTCTCATGGTAGAGTAACACACCCCATAAAGAGTAATTCCAATACTGTACATTACTATCCTTCTTTCCATGTTATCTATACAGTGAGAGGTAACTACCTGGAATCAGGAATAAAGAGAGCTCTAGAAGAAAAGGAAGATATTAGGCAAGTTAAATATTAAATTTTAAAAATACAGCAGGATTGAGCATCTACTTTCTTGAAGGTTCAGACTTCATAGATGAAATTAGGGAAGGGAATGGTGCTACCAGCATTTTCACTTTAAATATCTAATGTAAGTAATATAATATAAGTACCTAATATATATGACAGTACAATTACTCTCTGTTTCAATGCTCTGTGTTTGTTTTAGATGAGTTAGGAAGATGTGGTCCCCCACCTTCTATTCAAAATGGAGACATCATTTCTGAACGATTGCCAGTATATTCAGCAGGTTCTTCAGTGGAGTACAAATGTCAACGTTTTCATGGAATGACAGGATCCACAACAATCACATGCCGCTTGGGCAAATGGACAGCCCCACCAGTATGTTCAGGTACATATAGAATTATCTTTGTGACATGAAAAAGGAGCATGGTAAATTACATGACTGTGCTAGTTATTAGATTTCCAAAGTGGCATTTAAAAACCTGAATTTGTGCCTACACTAAATAGTTTGCTATACGGCTATTTAATCTGGTGTTGCAGTTTTTCCTAGCAACTAGGGGAAATACAAATGACAAAATTCTGAACACAGAAGTCTGATGGAAATGGCTTTAAAAATAAAACTTCAGAGCACAGTATGTGGAGAGGAATGTTAATGGGACAACATTTAGAGCTATTCAGTGTGAACAAAGAGCATTTCCTGCTAATTGAGTGTCACTTTGTATCCATTCATACCTCATAGAAATTATATTCACAAAATATAACTGTGTAATAGTGAACCGAATCAAGCACACATGAGCCAGGTATTCATTGAAAACTCAAGCTATAAAGCCAGGCAGGCTTTCTTTTATTAACACAAGCCATGTGTAGGGAAATCGAGAAAGATCAGTGGAAATTCAAAGAGATGTCACATGAATGCAGTTTTCCACTTAGCACATCCTGAGCTAAGAACTGCTTCTAGCACCTATCTCAGAATAATTGGAACATGATTAAAACTACACACATGCTGAAGTGCAGGCTAGATCGGTGCCTGAAGGCAACAGTGCAGCTCTTCTCCACTCTGCGATTGTTACAATCAATTTTTACTGTGTAGTGTTTCAGAAAACCATCAGCAATATTCTCTTGAAATCAATCATTAAAGGATATAGATAAGTTCAATAACCATAATAGCGTGGTTTAATAAAGAAAATTACATTAGACACATTTCCACCATATTATATAAGCTTTAATTCATTTTTGAGAAGGTATTTGCAGCAGCCCAGAAATGATGAGGCAAATGCTCTGGAAATAAGATGGAGAGGTACAGATAGAATTGCTTCTACTGCTGAGAACTTTATGGAAGTTTATTGCTAATGGGCCATGTGCCAGGATCAAACATCATCTGCATTTAGAGTACAATGTTTACAAGGAATACTCAATGATCAGTGCTTCCCAGGCTGTCACCCACCTACCATGTTTTAGCATATATAGCCCGCACTCATGTATAACCCTCACTCATGTATACTCTGTGGTTTTTCTTTGCTGAGTGAAAAAAAAACTTAGATTACCTGCGGACATGTATAACCCACGTGTTCTATAGGCTAATTCATGGTTAATTGCACATACCAGGATAAACTGCCAATGTCCTGCATTCCACCCATCTTTTGTTAGGTAGCCATCCTGCTGCCAGCGGGGGGAATGGAGAGCACAGTGCAGGCAAGCTGGCCAGCCTGCAGGAGGGGAGCTGTACTCATGCCCAGGCCCTACACAGCCACAGGCAGGTGCAACCCACCTCCTCCGGGCGGGGGAATGGAGAGCACAGCACAGGCGTGCTGGAAGCTCATCAGGCTCTCCCTCCAGCGGAGCAGAGCTGACCCAATTCTAAAGGGGCAGAGCTGCTTATGAGTAAAAATAAACTTGTATATCCCATGGACATGTATACCCCATGGAGGGGGCAGGGAGTGGGGTTTGTAATAAAGTGTAAAACCCGCAGGTTATATACGCTAATTTACGGTATACTTCTCCTACTAATTCCTCCCTATTTGTGACCAGCAGGTAAAGCTGTTCATGGCCCCTTCTCGGTTCCTTCAGTCCTGGTACCAGGAAGTTGTCCCCAACATACTTCAAAAACTTCCTGGGTTGTCTGTGTACTGCTGTATTGGTAAAGGTCATAGCTGGGCTGCATTTATGATTTTATCAGTTATAGGTACATCATGAGGTTTCTATGTCCTTCAGTTCTTTCTTTCCTTTTTCCCCTTCATTCATTTAATATTTCTTTCTTGTACAATTCACACACATTTACCTCTTTAGTGTTATTCTCTTTTTCATATTTCACTCTTTTGGTTTGAATTACCCAAACTTCTCTTTAGCATGAATCCTGTAACCATTATATTACCGTCAGTATTTCAATATGCAAATACCATGGTAAAGTCATAATCCACAATACTCTGAGACAAATGCTATGTATATCAAACATGGTAACAAGGCCATGGAGAGACTAGAACTTGCACATGGAAATGCTCCTGACTGTCAGTTGTTCATGAACAAGTGCCATGTTGTGTCGACTTTAAAGATTTATCTTATAGAATTTTGTGTTAAATTCCAATATCTAGAGGATACTTTTTCCCTTTTACCTTGAGATCTTTCCTAGTCTATCAGAGTACATTGATAGCACTGTAATATTTGTTATATGATAGTATTTACTTTAAATAATCACTGATGTGCATATTTTTTATATCTACACAGTTTCAGAGGCTGCTAGAAAGTGTGGGAGACCACCTGCTATTATTAATGGAGATATCAAGATCCTTCCACAGAAGGAATATGAATCCGGTTCAAGAGTGGAATACAGATGCCAAAGTTTTCATAGAATGAGGGGATCTGCATTTGTTAGCTGTGAGTCTGGTCAATGGACAGATCCACCAGTTTGCTTAGGTGGGTTCAAGAATCTATGATATGGAAAAGAACTGTGAGTTATTCAATTGATATTTTTCATATTATGGGCCCAGTTCTGGAGTCATGTATACTGGAGTAATTCCAAATTAATTTCACAAATTGGAATGGAATAACTTCTGATTTACACAAGATATGTGTGGGGAAAGCTCACATTCTTTATAGGAAAAACTTTAAAAACAACGAATAGTCTAGCAGCACCTTAAAGACCAACAAAACATGTAGATAGTGTCATGAGCTTTTGTGGGCACAACCCACTTCTTCAGAGGAATGGAGTTAATAAGGGTCCAGTTCCAAAATAAATAGGGGATGGGGCGGGGAAGAAGGAAAAGAGAGAAAAGAAATAGTCAATGAGGGTATGTCTACATTACCCCCCTAGTTCGAACTAGGGGGGGGTAATGTAGTCATACGGAGTTGCAAATGAAGCCCGGGATTTGAATTTCCCGGGCTTCATTTGCATAAAGCCGGCCGGCGCCATTTTTAAATGCCGGCTAGTTCGGACCCCGTGCCGCGCGGCTACACACGGCACGGACAAGCTAGTTCGGATTAGGAAGCCTAATCCGAACTAGCTTGTCCGTGCCGCGTGTAGCCGCGCGGCACGGGGTCCGAACTAGCCGGCATTTAAAAATGGCGCCGGCCGGCTTTATGCAAATGAAGCCCGAGAAATTCAAATCCCGGGCTTCATTTGCAACTCCGTATGACTACATTACCCCCCCTAGTTCGAACTAGGGGAGTAGTGTAGACATACCCTTAGAGTGTTAATGCCATATGAAACTGATAAAGAAGGGGCAAATTGTTCTTAAGTACCCATTGCTTAGTTTTTTAAGTCATTAGGATGGGGATGGCAGTGTGCTAGTCAGGTAATATCTTTGTTCATACCTTTGTGATGGGTCCCAAACCTGTAAATGAAGTTAAGTTCTAAGACTTCCCTATGTATTTGGCTTGTGGAATTGGCATGACACAACAGGGAGTCTTTGTTCATACCTTTGATACCATTTACATATTTTGTTTGTCTTTAAGGTGTGCTGTTTGTTGTTTTTTTAAGTTATTTCAGTTACAGACTAACACAGCTACTCCTCTGATTCTTCATAGGGACATTTAATACAGATTTTTTAAAAAGAAAACATGGGTAAATGGCAAGCATCCACACCATAATAAGTACTTATAATGCACCCTCAGAATATATCTTAGTTAAAAACTGTGACAAACATTATAAAGAAACTACCATTTATTGGAAGTGAAAAGATATATTCAAATACACTGTTAGTTGAAAAGATTTCAAATATGGAAGATTCTGTAAAATACAATTCAATAGCATACAGAAAAGGATGAGGAATATTGGTTGCTGCTTTTCAATGCTAGGCGTAGACATGAGGCTGGCATGACTAGCTAGGCATTCCACTTTCGCATAGGGGCAATGTTAACTGGCATAAAACAAATGTGGTCTGCTCTAAACCTCCATCTCTACAACCTCCATCAGCTTAGAGTGAGAGGTGAGGGGATGGCCAGAGTACACTGAGGTGCAGTGACCCCCAGATGAGCAGCTTTCTGTGTGTGTGGTTCTTAAATGAATGATGAACCTTACTTGCTTGGGTGTAGGAGTCAGGACAGACACTTGAAGGTGTGGGGGGCTCAGGACAGGAGGCCGCAAGTTGGGGAGGTGAGGGAGTCAGGGTTGCAGGTTGAGGAAGGGCTCAGGGTAGGTGGATGGGGATATGAGGGTGGGGTGGGAGTAAGGGTGATGAGGGTGAAGGGCAGGGGGTGGGGAGTGCAGGAGTCAGAGCAGGGAATGAGGATGGGCTAAGGGCAGAGGGTTGGGAGGAAGGGAAGCTCAGGGGAGAGTGTGGGAGGCTTAGGGTAGGGGGTGAGAGACTCAGAAGAAGGAGGAAGGGTGGCTGCCAACTTTTTGCTGGGGGTAGCCTGGGGTGGTGGGGCTATGCACCATGCCTCCTGGCTTATCCCTGGGACAGGGGGTCCACACACCCCACTGGCCTGAGGCGGAGGGGAAGGGGAATGCACCTCAGCCCCTGGCCCAGCCACCAGCAGTCCCCGGGCCCAGCCCATGGGCAAGAGGTAGATCACGCTGGCTGCCTGTTGGTACTTGCCAGAGCCAACCCAGGGAGGCGGGAGCCATGCAGCAGCCAGTAGATGCTCCCTGAGGCAGGCCATGGTGGCGGGTGCTGCCAGGGTTAGGGTCAGGGTTATGCATGAGTATAATTGTTCCAGCCATCACACCTCTATCTTTCTGTATGATATAAAACTATCACATTCCACGCACTTCCCATTATCCTGCCACAAAATTGGTGGTCCTAGCTCTTACTGTTTAGAAGGAGTTCAAGAACAAATGGACTTACAGACGGACAGACCCACAGACTGAGAGATAGATGCACGTTTCTAAAATATATAGATTGCTTAAGTCTTTGTCATCCTGGATCTGACTTCACAGCTTAGGACTAGCCTGTCATGTTCCTTTTCTCTTATGCCATATCACCTACCCAAAGCTTGGGGAGGGAGGACAATGGGAGACCAATCTTCCAGCTTTAAACGTTGAAAAAGTAAGTCTACTTGCACGTGCATGGTATTCTGTTGGCCAGGTGTAGCTAGGTTCTAGCCCATTTGCATTAGCTGAGTGGCATAAAGACAAAAGATGGTAAAATAGATTCTAATGCTGTTTCTCTCTCTGTTCAGTCTCCTCTCTGTTCCTTTTCACAGTATGCCTCCCGTTGATGTGACAGCCTCCTACTCTAGAGCTCCTTCTTCTTCTTTTTGATCAAACTTTCATCTGAAAGTATTTCCTTGCTTTCTTTAGCTATGTAAAGCGTGAGGGGTCAGGATCAATTTCAATACACTTAATGAATCAAAAATTCAGTTATAGAGCCACGTGTACCTCTTGAAAATATATATTTTTACTGTTTCCAGAGCCATGTACAATTATTCCAGAAGATATGGAGAAAAACAATATTCATCTGAAATGGACCTGGAAAACAAAATTGTATTTAGAAAGTGGAGACTTTGCTGAATTTGAGTGTAAAAATGAATATGTGAGGGAACCAACATCTTCTGCATTTAGAGTACAGTGTATGGAAGGAAAATTGGCATATCCTAAGTGCAAGAGAATAGGTAAGAAATCTCCAATATTCACCAATCAATGGACTAAAAGATTCATTAATTTTGGGGGGGGGGATTTCAGTTTTAATAAATACAAAGACATTATTATGATGGGTACCATAGGACATGTGGGAAATCAAGATTCTTGACCCAGATAATTTGCAATCTCATTGGAAAAGACAGATTGTGGGTTAAAGGGATTCACTGTTTACTTTTCTTGTGAGTTATATTGACCTGGGACAATTTCTCTGACATCTGGTAATCTTCAGGTTACTAGCAGAGGAGAAAAGTTTTGCATATGCTTCTGTCTTACCTAAATTCTTTGGCTGGCCCAATTTCTCATTCTGGAAGATGGTTTTCACTGTGATGTGCACTCATTTGCTTTCTCTCTGAACTTGATTCTTTAACTCCGTTAGTCATGGAATTATAGAATCTTAGAATTACAGGACTGGAAGAGACCTCAGAGGTCCAGCCTTCTGTCCAAAGCAAGACCAATCCCAATTAAATCATCCCAGCCAGAACTTTCTCAAGCCAAGACTTAAAAACTTCTAGGGATGGAGATTCCACCCACCCCAGGTAACCCACTCATGTGCTTCACCGCCCTCCTAGTGAAATAGTTTTTCCTAATATCTAACCTAGACCTCCCGCACTGTAACTTGAGACCATTGTTCCTTGTTCTGCCATCTGTCACTACTGAGAACAGCCTCTCTCCATCCTTTTTGGGACCTCCTTTCAGGAAGTTGAAGGCTGCTATCAAATTCCCCCCTCACTTTTCTCTTCTGTAGACTAAATAAGCCCAAATCCCTCAGCTTCTCCTCCATGTGCTCCAGCCCCCTAATCATTTTGGTTTCCCTCTGCTGAACCCTCTCCAATGCATCCACATCCTTTCTGTAATGGGGGGGGGGGGGGGCAGAATTGGATGCAATACTCCAGATATGACCTCACCAATGCTGAATAAAGGGGAATAATCACTTCCATAGATCTGCTGGCAATGCTCCTCCTAATACACCCTAATATGCCATTAATATGCCATTAGCCTTCTTGGCTACAAGGGCACAGTGATTAATCATATCCAGCTTCTCATCCACTGTAATCCCCAGGTCCTTTTCTGCAGAACTACTACTTAGCCGTTTGGTCCCCAGTCTGTAGAAATGCTATTCACCTGATGAATCAACTACTTTCTGCAAGCTCTCATAAAAGTGATCGTTATCTGTGTTATTTGTTGTCAGAGTTGGTTAGTAGGCACTGACAATGTTGATGTAGCCTGATTCAGTGAATAGTCGAAGAGTCATAATGCACTAGGCATGTCTATTGACTTGAGCAGCAAGTTGCAAAGGGGGAAACCAACTCCATGCAAGCATTTCTCAACACTATGTTTTCCTTGACAAAACAAGTGGAACTCTCTTATGGATCCAGAATCTGCAAGTCTATTCTCTTGAAGGGCAGCAATATCAATGTTCAGCCTGATGTATTGTTGCTCTATTAGCACAGATTTTCTGATGATTATGGTCATATCATCGGAATTGTTATTAAGTCCAGGACACATGACTCTTATGTTCTACATTCCAGTCTGAAATCTGAGGTTTTTCTATTACTGCTAGGCATGTGATTTCATCTGCTTTTTGACCTTTGGTCTAGTCTCATGCTCCCAATGAGATGGGCAGATGTGGCAGGTCAACACCTAACTGTCCTGGAGCTACCCAGCTTAAGGCAGTGGTAGCTGACCAGTGGAGTGCAATGACTCCTCCCACCATCGAAAGTGACCCCTGGCATCTTCCTCTTCACCAATTTAGGAAGGCTTATAACCCGTATCTGCCACTTTCTGTGTTATGACCATGCTTGACAGCAAGGATGAAGTGTCCTCTCAATATTGTTTTCTGCTGCATTGCCTGGGCAAATAATATGGAGATTGTGCATTGCCCAAGGACACTATCCCCCTTTTGATCCTTCCAGTTAAGCCCAAAGGAAAGACAAAAGCCTATACATTTGGAACTGGACTGATTGTAGGAGATGCCGGAAAACAGAGTGGACATGTCCTTCCTGCTAACTGCCTTAGGGTCTCCATTCCTTATTTTCTGTTTGAGTTTACTCCTGTAGCCTTTGAGTCTCCCAGAACTATTCACAAGGCAGTGAGAGATTTTCTATCAGGGGTTTCTTTCCTTAGCCTTACACCCTCCTGGGCTAACCCACAAAGCAGTAGGGGTGGCAACCTTATTTAATGGCAGGCTACACTCTCCATGTCACAACACCATCATTGGGAACATGTGATTTTTTTATCAGTACAATGGATGCCAACCGATGTCCCATCACACCGTGGTCACATTGCCACTGTTGGTCTGCAGCTGCATATTAGCACAATGAGATGTTCGTATTTTTCAGCAGAGAGGCCGCCTCCTATCTGCCACCTGGAGACATGCCAGGTGGCAGACAGCTCTGCTTTCCCATTACCAGCGACCCCGGAATGAGGTAACTGGCTCTGTGGATATGGGAAAGTCGGTGGATATGATATAAATTGACATTAGCAAAGCTTTTGATCCAGTCTCCCACAATATTCTTGACAGAAAGCTAAAGAAATATGGATTGGATAAATGGACTGTAAGATGGATAGAAAGCTGGCTAGACTGTTAGGCCCAACAGGTAGTGATTAACAGGTGGGCCATCAGTTTCTAGAGGAATGCCCCAAGAATCAGTTCTGGGACTGGTTTTGTTTAACACCTTTATTAATGACCTGGATGAGAGGATGGATTGCACCCTCAGCAAGTTTGTGGATGACACTAAGCTAGGGGGAGAGGTAGCTACACTGGAGGGCAGGGATAGGGTCCAGAGTGACCTGGACAGATTAGAGGACTGGGCCAAAAGAAATTTGATGAGGTTCAACAAAGACAAATGCAGGGTCCTGCACTTGGGATGGAAGAATCCGAAGCATTGCTACAGGCTGGAGACCAAATGGCTAAGTAGCAGTTTGGCAGAAAAGGATTTGGGGATTACAGTAGATGAGAAGCTGGATATGAGTCAACAGTGTGCCCTGGTAGCCAAGAAGGCTAATGACATATTAGGAGGAACATTGCCAGCCAATCTATGGAAGCGATTATTTCCCTTTATTCAACTCTGATGAGACCACATCTGGAGTATTGTATCCAATTTTGCCCTCCTCCCCCAGCATAGAAAGGATGTGGACGCATTGGAGAGGGTCCAGCAGAGGGCAATCAAAATGATTAGGGGGCTGGAGCATATGACCTATGAGGAGGGGCTGAAGTCTTTGGATTTGTTTAGCCTGCAGAAGAGAAAAGTCGTGGGGTGGGGTGGGTGATTTGATAGCAGCCTTCAACTTCCTGACGGGAGGTTCCAAAGTGGATGGAGAAAGGCTGTTCTCAGTAGTGATGATGGCAGAACAAGGAGCAATGGTCTCAAGTGGGGGAGGTCTAGGTTGGATATTAGGAAAAACTATTTCACTAGAAGGGTGGCAAGCACTAGAATGGGTTACCTAGGAAGGTGGTGGAATCTTTTTAAGTCTCAGCTTGACAAACCCCTAACTGGAATGATTTAGTTGGGGTTGGTCCTGCTTTGGGTAGGGAGCTAGACTTGATGACCTTCTGAGGTCTCTTCCCGACCTATGATTCTATGATTCTTTCCTTTTCTTTTCAAATCTTATCTGAGAACATTTTCTGCTTTTTGCTACTTAAGTAAATAATTTGGACCCGGGTTAGTCTCAATACATGTGGTCAATTGTATATCCATTGAGTTGAAATTTCATATTTCTGTTTCCAGAACGATGCATAACATCCCCAGAAGAAATGGAGAAAAACAATATTGGTCTGAAATGGATTTCAGAAACAAGACTAAATTTAGAAATTGGAGACTTTGTTGAATTTGAGTGTAAAAATGGATATAGAAGGGATCCAACATCTTCTGAATTTAGAGTACAGTGTATGGAGGGGAAATTGGCATATCCTAAGTGTAAAAGAAAAGGTAAGAAATCTGCAGTGAAACTACAATATTGGCGAGTCACTTGACGGAAAGATTTCTCAGTTTAAAAAATAAAATAGCATCACTGTGTCAGATGTAACATAAACATATGGGAAATCATAGCTTCTGAACCAGACTACTTGCAATCTGAATAGAGAAGACAAATAGTATGTTAAAGAGATATAGCTAACACACAAAATACCCACTATATTACTTGAGTTGGTACAATTTTCCTCTTACATCTGATCCTCTTTACATTATCATCAAGGCAGAATAATTTTGTAAGTGTTCTTGTCTTACCTAAGTTCTCTGCCTGGCCCTATTCCTCATTCAAGCGACTGATTTCTATAGCACTGTGGATGCATTTGCTCTCCCTCTAAGGCTGATTCTTTAGCTCAGGGGTTGACAATAATTTTTGATGGGGGGCCACTCCAAGATTTTGGAAAGTGGTCAAGGTCCGCACTCTTCTGTGATATTAGTGGAGGAGGTGTAGGGACTGGGATGGAGATTGGGTACAGAAGGGATCTTGGGCTATGGGATTAGGATGCAGGAGAGAGTGTGGGGTCCTTGATGGAGTTTGGGTGAAGGTGATTGTGACCTGGGGCACTGGACTGGGGTGCAGGTTCTGAGTTGTGACCTACGGCAGGAGGGTATTGTGAACTGAGGTAGGAGACTGAGATGCAGAAGGGGGTGCAGGTGTTTGGGTTGTGACCTTGTGCAGGGTATTGAGGTGCAGGATCTGGGAGGAGGCATGGGTTCAGGAGGGGGCAGAGGGTTTGGGTATGTGGAGTAGGGGGACAGGAATGGGGGGCAGAGGGTTGGGGGAAGAGAGGTAAGCTTTGATAAGGAGACTTATCTGGGCAACTCCTGGCTAACAGCCCAGCAGGGATCTCAAGCAGCTTCTCTGCCTGCCCCACCCCACACAGGCTGCAGGGGCCATGTGAGCTGGTGACTAAGACCCCGAGGAGGAAGAGGGTGCTTGTTGTGCTGCAGGTTCTTAAAACAGGCAGCTCTCATTGACCAGAAATTGGCTAATGGGATTGTGCTTGGGACGGGAGCATCCCAAGAAGCACCCACTCCCCCCAGGCTCACAGCTGAGAAAGACAAATAGCTGTGGCAGCCATTTTGCTGAGCAGTGTAGGGGTGGGGGTACAGGGCAAGCATGGAAACTCCCTGAGACTGCCCACTGAGTTCATGGGCCAGTTCCAGTGGCTTGGCAGGCTGGAATTTTGTCCTGCGCTGCTTAGCTCCTTCAGTACCTGTTGGAGCTCATCACTGTGAAGAAGCTCCGTATTGGGGAAAGTTTCCTGATCTTTATGAATTCCTGGGAAACCATCTCTCCATGAAGAGCAGTTGCTGATCATCTATTTTATCTGCCTTGCCATTCTGCACTGTGAGAGTTGCAGCTGGACTTCTCTGTCTGCCTGTTGCAGTTACTGCCCCGACAAATGATTTATGTCAATGGCAAGTTATGACTCTCACCTTTATTGGTAACCACAAAATGTTGCTTTAATTTCTTTTGTGGAGTCCCTGGATTCCTTGCAGCTTGTGACTCAGCTCTGCCAATTAATCCCTAGCTCTGGTGTTGATCCATACCTAAGGGCAGGAGTGTGTATTTAAGCTGGGTTTGTGTGAGTCATAGTCGTGCTTTGCTCCTGAATTTCCTCCCCACCGATAACACCACAACCAATGTTTTCACTAATCTTTCCATCCATGTGCAGATATTTTTCCAGTCACGTGTATAATACATTAGATATGGTGGACCACAAGTACAAATAATTTTTAAAAAAGAGCTGAGGGCACATTGTTAGTCATCTGGTCCACATTTAAATCTCTCAGAAATGGCTGCACAAATGCACAGCTTCCTGGGGCACTGAGGCCCTAGTTGCATCCCCTGGAAATGGGAAGGAGTGGGATTGTGATTCGGTGCACAGGATAGCAGTGCTGATCAGATCTGGCCCAGTCAACATGCAATCAGGCCACACTGCAGGTTCCCCTTCCTTTGAATTCAAAGCCGGTATCTAGGCAACTCCTTGCATCATCTGAATGACACAGAGGGGGCAGAGTGTAAAACAGAAACACCTGTGGGGTTCTTCCAGTGCTCATTTAGTCCTAGCACCCAAGAGACTTTCTGTTATACAGTACGACTATTGCTTTTTGTAAAGCTTCCTTCCCTCGACTTCTTGTGCTTTTCCTAGAAGTGACCCAATAGGTGCTTCACTCTAGGTGCATGTAACAGGGCGAGCCTGTTGTTAACTATTTTTTTTCTCCACCTCTGGGTATTAGGACCCATGTCCCTCCTACAATGTGGCACCCTTCCCTCTGGGTACTGCCCTTCCTCACTGCCCCCACACTATGGGGTCCTCGCCCTCTGGGCACCTGCAACCCCCTATGCTCACCCAGCCTCAGTGACCCTCTGCCATCCCTCCATCCCTAGAGTTCCTCTTTGTTTTCTCATCCTTACCAACTTTCCTTTTCTTTTCAAATTGTATCTGAAAGTATTTCCCTGTTTTTGTTACCATGAGGCAAACTGAGGCGACTGCCTCGGGTGCCAGACTGTGGGAGGGCGGCACTAGCACCCAGAGGGTAGAAAATTGTATCTGCTGCTGGTGCATATGTATTCTCTCTGCTTTAGATGCACAGAGGTGGCGGAGTGCTGTGCTGAAGGAATTGAGACCTTTCAAAGTTTTGGCCCAAGCGAGAGGGAATGGGGGTGTCATTTGAGCTCCCTGCCTCAGGTGCCAAAATGTTGTGGGCCGGTCCTGTTTGTTACCTGTGTAAATTATGGAGATCCATCAATACATGTAGTGCATCAGATATCTAATGACATGTCCATAGGTACATACTAAAATTACATATTTCTATTCACAGAATTTTGCATAACATCCACAGAAGAAATGGAGAAAAACAATATTGGTCTGAAATGGACCCCAGAAAAAATACTAAACTTAGAAATTGGAGACTTTGTTGAATTTGAGTGTAAAAATGGATTTAGGAGGGATCCAACATCTTCTGAATTTAGAGTACAGTGTGTGGAGGGAAAATTGGCATATCCTAAATGTAAGAGAAAAGGTAAGGAATCTCCAATATTAGTTACCGGTAATCACTAGACTAAAAGATTTCTTACGTTTTATTGAGGAATTTCCACTTTAAAAAATTAGAAGGGCACCACTATGATGGGTGCTATAGAAACATGTGGATAGTCATGGTTGCTGACCCAGTCTACTTACAGTCTGAATTATGAAGATAACATGTGAGTTAAACACATAGAGCTGTCACATAAAAGTGTAAGAGAAAAGGTAAGGAATCTGCAGTGAAACTACAATATTGGGGCATCACCTTACTAAAAGATTTCTCAGTTTAAAAAATAAAAGTTTTTTGTAAAGCTTCCTTTTCTCAAATCCTTGTTCTTTTCCTTGCAATGTCCCAATAACTGCTTCCCTCTAGGTGCATGTGGCAAGCCTAACCATCACAGTCACCTCCTGCTGGACACTCAGGGAATTAGCTTTTCAATGCCGGACCGCCCCCTTTCAGCTGGTGTCTTGCCCACTGTTACCTATTTTTTCTCCATCTCTGTGTATTAGGACCCACATCTCTCCTAGAATGTGGCACTGCCCTCCTGCACTGCCCCCACACTCCTGGGTCTTTGTCTTCTGGGCACCCCCAGCCTCCTATGCCTACCTTGTCTCAGTGCCCCACTGCCAGTCTTCATCTAGTCCCTGCCACAAGGGCAAACTGCCATCTGAAATGGCCACTCATCACTGGCAAGGGGGTGTGGACCTTCTGCCCTGGCTACCTCGACTGCCTCTCTGCAGTCCTCATTCCCTCAGACCTTGCTTTAGGCCCTCCAGCCTGGGAGCTTGCCTGGCCAGAGCTTCCCCAGCTCTGCCTGCCTTTCCCCAGCACTGCTCTACATCAAAAGCATCTAGATTCTCTAGCAGCCAGGTGCATCCCACTGCACTCCTGCTAGAGCAAGAGTGAGTCTATGTCTTCTCCCCTCCAGGAGCCTTTATTTATACTGCCCACTGCTGGGCCCTGAGTGGCTCAGACCTACCACAGCTGCTGGCTCTACAGCTCTGCCACTCCAGACCTCTCCCAGGGCTGGGCTTTAACTCTTAAAGAGCCAGTACTGAGCAGGTGCCCCTTCACAGCACACTTGTGCCCCTTGCTCTTCTGATCGGAGGTGTCACATAGAAGTGTCTGTTCAGCATGTGCATGCATCTTTTTGCACTACTTCCTGTACCCTACTCTAGTTATCTAGCACTGCACAAGCAAATTGTCCTTGATACCTTCTCAAGTAACAGAAAGTATCTTTCCGCATGGGGAATATTCTGTTGGCCAGTGATGGCTAAGTTCTGGCCCATCTGCATCAACTGAGTGACACAAAGGGGCAAATTGTAAAATAGATTCTAACTCAGTAAAATTTTGTATCTAGTTCCAGTCTCCTCTCTGTTCCTACCTACAGTGAGACCCAGTTATTGAGAGCGCTTCTGTCTCTAGAGCTCCTTCTTATTTTCTCATCCTTACCATCTTTCCTTTTCTTTTCAAATTGTATCTGAATGTATTTCCCTGTTTTTGTTAGCTATGTAAATCATTGGGATCCATCAATACATGTAGTGCATCAAATATCTAATGACACGTCCATAGGTACATACTAAAATTACATATTTCTATTGCAGAATTTTGCAGAACATCCCCAGAAGAAATGGAGAAAAACAATATTGGTCTGAAATGGACCTCGGAAAAAAGACTGAACTTAGAAATTGGAGACTTTGTTGAATTTGAGTGTAAAAATGGATATAAGAAGGATCCAACATCTTCTGAATTTAGAGTACAGTGTGTGGAAGGAAAACTGGCATATCCTAAGTGTAAGAGAAAAGGTAAGAAATCTCTAATATTGGTTAATCACTAGACTAACCAAGTAAGTTAGTCATAAGGTTTCTTAGATTTTATTGGGGAATTTCCATTTAGAAAAAGTACAAGGGCACCACTATGATGGGTGCTATAGAAGCATGTGGACAGTCATGGATGCTGACCCAGTCTACTTGCAATCTGAATTATGAAGATAAATGGTGAATTAAACATGTAGGCTACGTCTAGACTGGCATGATTTTCAGCAAATGCTTTTAACGGAAAAGTTTTTCCATTAAAAGCATTTGCGAAAAAGAGCGTCTAGATTGGCATGGACGCTTTTCCGCAAAAAAGCCCTGATCGCCATTTTCGCCATCAGGGCTTTTTTGCGCAAAACAGTTTTTAGCTGTCTACACTGGCCCTCTTGTGCAAAAACATTTCCAGAAAAGGGCTTTTGCCTGAACGGGAACATCAAAACATTTGCGCAAGAAGCACTGATTTCAGACAGTAGAATGTCAGTGCTTTTGCGCAAAATCAAGCGGCCAGTGTAGACAGCTGGCAAGTCTTTCTGCAAAAGCAGTTGCTTTTGCAGAAAAACTTGCCAGTCTAGATGCAGCCATATGGGTTTTTGTCTTACCTAAGTTCTTTGGCTGGCCCAATTCTTCATTCAGGCTGCTGATGTCCATGCTGTGTATCTTCATTTCCTTTCCCTCTGAAGCTGATTTTGTAGCTTCTTCAGTTCTTGTTGGAACTATTAAGAAGATCCATTTTGGGGATCCAAGTTGGGGAAAGTTTTCATGATCTTCTTGAGTTCCTGGGAAATCTTAGAGGAGCAGATTTCTAGTCACCTACTTTATCTGTCCATTCCATACTGGGAGTGTGGGTTTCTCAATTTTCTCAATCACCTAGAGACATTGTAGTTGCTGCCCCCAACAAATATTTTATCTCAGATGACAAATCATGCCTCATACCATTGTAGGAAACCATACGATGTTAATTTCCTTTGTGAAACCTCTAAATCCTGTTTCAGGTCTTGTTTTTATTTCTTTTGACCATCTTTAATCTATTTTGGCCTGAGTGATTAGTCGTTATAGCAGGTTTCCATTGTGTTGTCTGTGTTAGGAACAGAAATTAGGGACAGAGACAGGTTTTCGATAAGCAAAGGATGTAAATAGTCCTGATTCTCTGAAAGCAAAACAAACAAACATCAGGAGGCAATTTCTCTGCTCAGAGTTCCAAGTCTGCCTTCACATTCAGCATCCATGGAAAAGCTGCTCTCCAGCTTTTCCTCAGGGCCACTCTTCCAGGGCTTCTCTGGCTGTCCATTGGCTTTCTGGAAGCTTGTGACTCAGACACACACAGCTCCACCAACTAATCCCTAGTTCCTGTGTTCATCGACACCTAAGAGCAGAGGCTATGAAAAGGCATTTAAAGTGTGTTTGTGTGAGACATAATTGTGCTTTCCTCCTGAATCTGCTCTTCCTAGGATCCCCACTAGTATCACCACAACTAGCAGTTTAACTGCCATTGACCATAAGCCCCTAGCGTCATCCCATCCAAATTTGAGGCAGTAGTGTTGTGTCTGGACCATAGGGTAACTGAGCAGTGCTAATAAGCTCTGGCCCTGTCAAACTGCAATTAGGCCACAGTTCAGGTCCCTCTACCTGTGAATTCATATCTCAGGCCTAGGCAACTCCTTGAATCAGTTCAGTGACATGCAGGGGCCAGACTGTAAAACAGAATCAGGCTGTAGTGGTCTCCTGTGCTCATGGGGCCCCAGCTTCCAAGAGATGGTTCTTTTACAGAATGTGACCACTCTTTTGAAATTTCCCTTCTCTCAAATTCCTTCTTGTTCTTCTTCTAGTAGTGCCCAATGGGTGCAGTGGCACCATTTAAGATTTTGGTGTGTGTATAAGGGGCTGTGGTTTCTGAGACTATTTTCTAATATGTCAGTTGTCCACAGTAACTTCAAAATTAGTCCCAAATAGCCAATCTATTTATTTAAACACTTTATTCACATTACTGTCGATGCATTTTAAAAGAATGACTCTGTAGTATAGAATTAAATCTTGGATGTTAGTAGCAGAGATCCATAACAAACAAATTTTGGCAGCCAAATCATACAAATTGTTCAGATTGGCTTAGTTTTATGTTCATTAAAAAAACTTTAAAAAGAACAAATGGCCTTGCAACACCTTAGGGTACATATGCACAGCAGCATTATTTCAGATTACTAACATTATTTCAAAATAGAAAAAGTGCACGTCTACACAGCAAGCCAGCATTTCAAAATATTTTCAAGATGTCAGACTTCTTACCCTGGGGAGTGGTGGAGAGCTCGCTGCCAGTGGCTTGCTGGCTCACATTTTGGGGCCACTGGGTCAGGGGCCCCAGTGGCCACTGCTGGCTTCGGGCTGGCAGGCTTGGAGCTGGCACAGGCACTGTGGCCAGAGTCTACCCCTTTAATGGCACCGGGGCTGGGGGAGGGAGAGTAAGTTTTCCTGGTTGTGGCCAGAGTGGCCACCAGGGCTCCTTGGGAAGGGCTGGAAGCCCCCTATTTCGAATTAAGTGTCTACACAGCACTTAATTCAAAATAGCTATTTGGAATTTGGTGTTACTCCTTGTAGAATGAGGTTTACCAAATTCAAAATAAAGGCTCCACTGTTTTGAATTTATTTTGAAATAGTTGTTTGCCTGTGTAGACGCTATTAAAGTCAATTCAAAATAACTGCTGTTCTTTCGAATTAACTTTGTAGTGTAGACATATCCTGAGTGTGTGGCTCCATTATGAGTTTTCCGAAAAGGGTGGTGTCCTGGGCAGAAAGGTTGGGGCTAGAGAGTAGCTCCCCTAGCCAACCCTCAGCACTATACTTTACTGCACCATGGATGGCAATTTAAAGTGTCTGGGGTAGTGGCAATGGCAGCCCAGAGCCCTGGGCCCCTTGTAAATTATCTGCCCTCCTTGTCCCTGTCAGCATCCCTGACTAAGGGGAGATATGGCAGAGGTCTATAAACTCAGGAATGGTGGAGAAATTACACACAGAAGTGTTATCTACTCCTTCAAACAACACAAGAACTAGGAGTCACCCTATGAAATTAATAGGCAGCAGATTTAGACAAAAGGAAGTACTTTTCACAGTCAACCTGTTGAACTCTTTGCAAGAGCATGTTGTGATGGCCAAGATTATAACAGGGTTCAAAAAAGAATGAGCTAAATTCATGGAGAATGGGTCCCTCAATGGCTATAAATGGTTATTAGCCAGTGAGGGCAGGTATCCAGTACCCTCTTCTGCATGTCCCCTGCCTTTGTTTGCCAGAAGCTGGGGAAGGGTGATGAAGCACACAATGATTGCCTCTGAGGCACCTGGCATTGGCTACTGTCAGAAGGTAGGATACTGGGCTAGATGCAACCAGTACAGCCATTCTGATGTTCTCACACAGAACCCAGATATATGTGCCCACTGCAGAAACACAGTAAAACTCACTCCCCTCCTAGAGCTGAGCTAGAACTTAGGAGTTCTGATGGGGTATCTCTTTCCCCACAGAGTTAGTAAGAAAGAATATTAAAACATTCGAAACATAACCATGTCCCTCAAGCAACTTGCCACAAGATGTCCAAACATGTTATTATTGGAGCTGAGTGGGTTTAATATTTATTTCTCTTTCTTTTGCAAAGGAATTAGATAAAGGGCATCTGTCAGCTAACTTTTAAACTATCTGCCAGAAATCGTGAGTCTTCAAATGTCTAAGCAGAACCATGGTTAAGGTTGCCCCCTCCCAACCAGAATCTGAAATGGCATCACTGACTGTTGGTCAATTATGGCTAAGGTCTGTCCCTTTCGCATCAACTAAGTGACACAAAGGGCACGTCTACACTGCAAAGTTATTTTGGAATAAGCCAGTGTTTCTCAAACTGTGCTCCACAGAGCCCCAGTGCTCCGCGAGACATCTTCAGGGACTCCGCGAGGTTGACAAACTGGAAACATTGATAGGTACAACACATACAATCAGTGGACCGCTGGGATTCTGCATAAATATTGACTGTTATTCCAAAATAACTTTGCTGTGTAGATGTACCCAAAGAGGCCAGACTGTAAAATAAGATCTGACTCAGTCTCTCTCTTTATTTATTTAGCCCCCATTGCCTCTCTGTTCTTTCCCACAGTGTGACCCTTGTTAGTGTGAAAGCCTCCTTCTATAGAGCTCCTTGTTTTCTCAAATATACCGCCTTTCCTTTTCTTTTCAAATCTTGTCTGAGAGTATTACCCTGTTTTAGCTAGCTAAGTAAATCACTTGGGGATAGGGTCAGTCTCAATACAGTTAATGAATCAATAATAAATCAATATGTACATACTGGAACTATATGTTTCTATTTCCAGAGTTATGCATGACGTCCTCAACAGATATGGAGAAGAACAATATTGTTCTGAAATGGAGCTCGGAAACAAGAATCAATTTAGAAAGTGGAGACTATGTTGAATTTCAATGTAAAAGTGGATTTGTGACGGATCCAACCTCTTCTGCATTTAGAGTACAGTGTGTGGAGGGGAAATTGACATATCCAAGGTGCAAGAGAAGAGGTATGTAATCTCCAGTGAAACTACAATATCAGTAAATCACCCGAGTAAAAGATTTTTTTTATTTTTACAGAGGAATTCACAGGTTAGAAAAAATACCATGGCAACATTGGGATGGGCAACATAGACACAAGTAGGAAGTTGTTTTCCTGACTCAGGCAGCTGGCAATCTGAACAGAGAAAAGAAATGGAAGGTTAAGGAGATACTTGGATTGTGAGTTCTATTTCTGGAACTGGACAATCTCCTTCTGACATCTAGTTTTTTCTAGTTATCAACAGAGTGGAAGAGTTTTATAAGTTTCATGTTTTTTTTACTCAAATTCTCTGACTTCCCAATTTGTAGAGCATAACTTAATTCAGCCAATGGATTTCCATTCTGATCTACACTCTTTCAGTTTCCCCACAGTTTTTTTTTTCTGCTTAAGTCTTTGCTGGAGCGCATCACCGCTAACACGTTCCACATCAAGGAAAACTTTCGTGATCTCCCATAGTTCCTTTGAAAACTTCTGATCCACGAGGGTCAATTTACTGGTCACCTTATTTATCTACCTTTCTATTTCAAACTGGGGATGTCACAGCCAGTCTTCACCTGCTGCCAGGGACTTCATATCTGCTGCTCCGATCAATATTTTAACTCCAACTGAAGGTCATCTCTCATATATCTCTCTATATATGACTCCTCCAATGCTTCAATAGTTTTTTTGCATCTCTTGTTTCAATTTATTTTTCCCGTCTTTTACTTACCCCTTTTGTTCAAAGTGTTTAGCTGATAGTTAGGGTCTTTTGTATTATTTTTCTTTACAGAGGAAAAATAGAAGAAGAAACCAGTGTTTTCATGACACAATCCTTGTTGTTTACAAATAACATACCCAAAGTCCTGCTCCTCTGACCTGTTAGATCAGGGAACAGCAGGCTGTTTCCTTGCTCACAATCCAAGCCTCGTTTTTCATTCATCATTTTGATCAAGAAGGTCTCTTTTGGATCTCTGTGAGGGCCTTGTTCCCAATACATCTAGTGCTGTCTGCTGGCTCTCTACAGTTTTCTGGATGCTTCTTGCAGACACCACATACGGCTCCATCATTTAACCTACATCTCTCATATTATCAATCCCCAGAGAAGCCACTCAACTGGAAATGCTCCAGCCTTTGCCCAGGCCTGGCGTGTGATTTACTCATTGGCCATTCCCAGCGTTTCAGTTGTCACTAAAAAAAGGGGCATGTAACTACTTCGTCATTTAGCCTGAGGGCATGGCAGTTCTCTTTCATATCAATGTCACTGAGTATGTCTGGTCTTGAACCCTGGCTCAAGCCTATCCCCACCTTGAATCAATCGTGTTAACCTCGAGCTACCACCTCGAGCACCAGGACCCTGAAGTGCTAGCAGGTCTGGGCCCTTATGATGCTGGGCCTTAGGGATCTGCGCCTATTCATAGACTCATAGACTTTAAGGTCAGAAGGGACCATTATGATCATCTAGTCTGACCCCCTGCACAGTGCAGCCCACAGAATCTCACCCACCCCTCTTAGAATAATCCTCTCACCTGTATCTCAGATACTGAAGCCTTCAAATAGTTTGAAGACCCCAAGATGCAGAGAATCCTCCAGCTGTGATCTGTGCCCCATGCTACAGAGGAAGGAGAAAAACCTCCAGGGTCTCTGCCAATTTACCTTGGAGGAAAATTCCTTCCCGGCCCCAAATATGGTGATCAGCTAAACCCTGAGCATGTGGGCAAGACTCATCAGCCAGACACCCAGAAAGTTCTCTATAGTAACTCCTATCATCCCTCCATTGACCTATTTCCCACTGATAATGAATGGTCAATTAGTTACCAAGATCATGTTATCTCATCAAACCATCCCCTTATCATAGAATCATAGAACTGGAAGAGACCTCAGAAGGTCATCAAGTCCAGCCTCCTGCTCTAGGCAGGACCAATCCCATCTAAATCAACCCGGCCAGGGCTTTGTCAAGCTGAGACTTAAACACTTCTAGGGATGGAGACTCCACTACTTCCCTAGGTAACCCATTCCAGTGTTTCACTACCCTCCTAGTGAAATAGTTTTTCCTAATATTCAACCTGGACCTCTCCCACCACAACTTGAGACCATTGCTCCTTGTTCTGCCATCTGTCACTACTGAGAACAGCCTCTCTCCATCCTCTTTGGAACTTCCCTTCAGGAAGTTGAAGGCTGCTATCAAATCCCCCCTCACTCTGCTTCTGCAGACTAAACAGACCCAACTCCCTCAGCCTCTCCTCATAAGTCATATGCTCCAGGCCCCTAATCAATTTGGTTGCCCTCCGCTGGACACTCTCCAATGCGTCCACATCCTTTTTGTAGTGGGGGGCCCAGAACTAGACACAATACTACAGATGTGGCCTCACCAAAGCCGAATAAAGGGGAATAATGACCTCTCTGGATCTGCTAGCAATGCTCCTCTTACTGCAACCTAATATGCCATTAGCCTTCTTGGCTACAAGGACTCATACCCAGCTTCTCATCGACTGTAACCCCCAGGTCCTTTTCTGCAGAACTACTACTTATCTGGTTGGTCCCCAGCCTTTAAGAATGCTTGGGATTCTTCCATCCCAAGTGCAGGACTCTACACTTGTCCTTGTTGAACCCCATCAGATTTCTTGTGGCCCAATCCTCCAATTTGTCTAAGTCACTCTGGACCCTATCCCAGCCCTCAAGCATATCTACCCCTCTCCCTAGCTTAGTGTCATCCGCAAACTTGCTGAGGGTGCAATTCATCCCCTCATCCAGGTCATTAATAAAGATATTGAACAAAACCGGTCCTAGAACCGGACCTTGGGGCACTCCGCTAGAAACCGACCGCCATCCTGACATTGAGCCGTTGATCACTACCCACTGGGCCCGGCCTTCTAGCCATCTTTCTATCTATCTTACCGTCCATTTATCCAATCCACATTCCCTTAACTTGCTGGCAAGAATATTGTGGGAGACCATATCAAAAGCCTTGCTAAAATAAAGGTATATAACATCCACTGACTTTCCCATGTCCACTGAGCCAGTTACCTCATCATAGAAGCTAATCAGATTGGTCAGGCACGACTTGCCTTTTGTGAATCCATGCTGACTATTCCTAATCACTTTCCTCTCATCAAGTGTTGATTTCCTGTGTGCACGGGCTCGTCTACATTGGCCCCTTTTCCGGAAGGGGCATGTTAATTTCAGAGATCGCAATAGGGAAATGCGCAGGGGATTTAAATATCCCCCGCGGCATTTAAATAAAAATGTCCGCCGCTTTTTTCCGGCTTTTAGAAAAGCCGGAAAAGAGCGTCTACACTGGCCCCGATCCTCCGGAAAAAGCGCCTACTTTGAAGTAGGAATAAGATCCTCCGGAAAAGGGCGCTTTTTCCGGAGGATCGGGGCCAGTGTAGACGCTCTTTTCCGGCTTTTCTAAAAGCCGGAAAAAAGCGGCGGACATTTTTATTTAAATGCCGCGGGGGATATTTAAATCCCCCGCGCATTTCCCTATTGCGATCTCTGAAATTACCATGCCCCTTCCGGAAAAGGGGCCAATGTAGATGTAGCCCACAGGTTCCCATTTTGATCCATGTCCTGGAAATCCTCCGAATGAGTCTCAAAAGTCCTGTCAATACCTGTCACGTGGTGCTGGCTACTGCACCCTATTGCAAATGGAGCCCAGGCCTGCCTTTGAAAATGGCAGCAGCTGCGACCAGCATTAACTCCATTGCCTGCTGAACACCAGCGCTGTCAGCCAACCTGCAGGGTGTGCAGGGGAGAGGGATCAGAAACAGCTTTTTGCACAGAGAGCTGCTTCCTGTTCACAAGAGCACAGCCAGATTTTGCACACGCTTCCTAGCTGTCCTGGCACATACAGACCCAGGGAGGCCCAAGAGTAAAGCAAGGTCTCAGCCAGCCATTGTTTGAAAGCAGAGCTCCCAGCTTAGCTCAGCTGGGGAAGGGGTGGCTCCCTTCATTCTGGCCACTCCCTGCTGTCAGGTCAGAGAGTCGGAGCCTGCACCAGTCTCTCAGGGATCCCTTGTCCTGTCCCCTGCAGTGGAGACATGGATAAGAGATTCCCATGGAGCATCCTGCACCACAAGCCCTGGAGATGTGCTTCAACACTGCAGCCATCAGGAGCCGGGGGGTAGGAGGGGGGCGGGGTATCTCTGAGTCTTTCTTCTGAACCCTTCTAACTTCAAAACAGACAAAATTAAGAAGAAAATAGTCAAGACGCCCATCTTCATTGAACATCCCCTTTTACAAATAAAAATTTCCTTTTACTAGTATGTTGGCCCTGGAGACTGGTGTCGTAATTATCCTCAAAATATGAGCACATGCCAACGTGACTCAGTCTAGAGGCAAAGAGCCCAAATCTCAGATTAGATGGTAGTTTGGTATAAAGTGTTCTCAAATTGCCATCACTTTCTTGAGACCAATTAGGCAGCATATGTGCTCTGCATGGGCACCTGAGTAGAGTCATTAGCACCTTCACTGGCGACTGGATAGGTGGTAGAGTTGTCCAACAGTGCACCATATTCCTAAGGCTAGAGTGTCGACACTGGGCAGAGGGAATGAGGTACTAGATGTTCCGCAGTAGGGTTATTTTGACTTGGAACTATGCAGTGTGTGGATGCTAGAACCCTAAGTTAAAGCACAGATCAAAAAATTCTTAACCTTGGGTTAAAATGCAATGTAGATGTTCAAGATGAGGGTTCCCTGACACAAGTCAACTGATCTGAGTCTCATTAACCCTCAGCTTACATTGCTGTACAGACATACAGAGATTAACAGTAAAGATTCCAATGCACTTTAAAGATTATTTGTGCATAAGCTTTCATGGGCAAAGAAATCCTAACACTACTACCCCTCTGATACTTGCAATAGATTAATGACATCTTTACCATGACCTAACTAACCTCCAGTACAAAATACTGTCAAAACCCTATTGATGGAAAGATCTGTTTTATCTTCTATCATTCTAGTTCTCCTATGTTCTGCTGATCTTCCTTCTATAATAGGATTATGCCTATAGTAATGTGACAATTCACATACCATGTCTTCTAAAGTCAGAAAATGGCACTTCCTTTAAATCATTAGGGACTGAAGCAAATAAATCATGCATGTATCTAAAGGGAGCTGTCTGAAAGAAGCTGATAAGTTGTCAAAGGATGAAACAGGTTTGAAGATCCCGCTTCAAAAATTTCATTTTCCATTGCTTGTAGCTCCACCATGGTTCCTGATAAAACACTGTATTATGTCTGAAATAGATGCCTGGTTTTCCATGCTGCATTTAAGTTCCACTGCTTATAAAATATTAGTTTTAAACATGAACAGTAGCTGAGTCACAACAGTCCAGGGTTAACTGCAATTGTGTTTGTTGGAGTTTGTTTCCATTGAGTTTCCCAAGATGGATAAAATCATCTGTTCTGAATTTTAGGGAGTTGTGCTTTGATTGGTGCACTGATCCTGTAAGAAACCCATGAGGGATTTGTGTGTATTGTTTCAAAAAATTTAGGGGTATGAAATTATTTTTCTTGTGTTTGTTCTTTCTCTGACAGAATGAATGAAAAGAAGCATCAAGCAAATAATTTTAACCCAGATCAGAGGATCAGAATCCATTAACCAGTTACATATAATGTCCATACATTACATTCTTTGTCAGTATTTGAATGTGGATAATCTGAATTGATACATTTAATTACTTCTTTTGATTTTTTGTCACAGTTTATATTAAATTAATCATAAAATGGTAACAACGGATGGGCAAAAAGATTCAAACTGTAGCTTTTATATGAATATTTGCAGAGGAAGGTTGAAGAGAAATTGTAAACATAGCCTCACTTCCTGAATTATGCACTTCCTGTTACTGAAACAGAAGGCAGCAGTATTTTCCTCTGGCCCAAATCAGTAACTTCTGGATGTTTCACTGGGAACCTTAATCTTGGGAGGTTTATAGTCCACTTGCCACATAAAGAGGTTTATTTATGGACTGAGATGTTTTTGAGTTCTGTCTATCACTAACAACTTCTGGTCATGGTTCTGCTGCATGTTTTATTTCATGCAACCAAAATATTATCCAGACAGCTAACACGAAGGTAGAGAAAATATTGAAATTCCCAGTTAACATTTAAAATTATAGTGTCTTATTATTTTTTTTTAAATAAAAGATTTGTAAATTTCTTTTATCATTTTTTAAAATCTATTTTGGTGGGGATTTTTACCCCAATGTGAAGAAAAGTCAGAAGGAATTTTTGGATTTTTTGTAAAATTGGAACAAAAAGAAAAGCTTGCATCTAACTTGACTAGCACTATGATGCATTCTGAAAGAATTGGGCTTGTTTAGTTTGGAAAGGAGACTGAGAAGGAACATTATAGCAGTTTTCAGGTATCTAAAAGGGTGTCACAAGGAGGAGGGAGAAATTTTTTTCCCTTGTCTTTTGATGATAGGTTGGACATTAGGAAAAACTTCCTAACTGTCATGGTGGTTAAACACTGGAATAAATTGCCTAGGGAGGTTGTGGAATCTCCATCATTGGAGATATTTAAAAGCAGGTTGGATAGACATCTATAGGGATTGTCTAGACAGTACTGGGTCCTGCCATGAGGGGAGGGGACTGGACTCAATTACCTCTCGAGGTCCCTTCCAGTTCTAGAGTTCTATGATTCATTTGGTAATATGTGAATAATTTGACTCTGCATACCTTTCACAGTATGCAACAAACAGGAAATTGTACCATCCCTGTGGCAGAGATGAAGGTATCATACTCTGCAGAAGCCAGCATGACAAATTAATAAAGAGAGAGTGAACACTGATGGGATTCTATGTGTATAACTCACATTCAAGACCTGGGACAAACACAAACAAACAAACTCCTACACTCTAAAAACTGAGAGAAACACACACACACACACACACACTTTGCTCAAAATAGTGTGATGCCTTCAAATGTTCACATAACATTGGTTAGCACTGCACGGCCACTCACTCAGACTCGCTTCCCTGTGTACAGCTCTGCCAGACCCCAGCTACCTCTTGGGTGGCGAGCCCCAACTATGGCTGGTGCTGCTGATGCAAATGCTACTTTTAAGTCCTAGACTGGGCAGAGCTAGCGTGAGTACATCCATGGGAGCTGGGCTTCAAATCTCCTACTGCAAATGTAGAGACCCCCTTAGACTGGGGTTCACAAAAGCCAGCAGATTCACAAAAGCCAGAAGGTTGAGAAAGGAGACTCCTAAGCCAGACAGCGGGGAATGCAAAAGACAAAGTGTGGCCTAAGTCTTGCCCAGAGTGGGATTTGGGCACCTTTCTGTATGCACGAGCCATAGTGGTGAACTCTCTTCTGGAGTTAGGTATGTGGAGTAGGGACTAAAACTCAGGTTCTCCACTGAGGGTGTGTCTAGACTGCAGGGATTTTTTGACAAAAGTGACCTTTTGTCGAAAAAACTACACCTGCATCTACACTACCATGGTGTTCTGTCAACAGTAAGGCTGTGTCTAGACTACATGCCTCTGTTGGCAGAGGCATATAGATTAGACAGATCAGCAAAGGCAAATGAAGCCGCGATTTAAATGATCGCGGCTTCATTTACATTTACATGGCTGCCGCGCTGAGCCAACAAACAGCTGATCAGCTGTTTGTTGGCTCGCGCGCTAGTCTGGACATTCCCCCTGTCGACATCAAAGCCCTTTGTTGGCAGCCCCGTTATTCCTCATGGAATGAGGTTTACTGGGGCTGCCGACAAAGGGCTTTGATGTCGACAGGGGGAACGTCCAGACTAGCGCGCAAGCCGACAAACAGCTGATCAGCTGTTTGTCGGCTCAGCGTGGCAGCCATGTAAATGTAAATGAAGCCGCGATCATTTAAATCATGGCTTCATTTGCCTTTGCTGAACAAACAAATCTACATGCCTCTGCCGACAGAGGCATGTAGTTTAGACGTACCCTAAGGAAGAACGCCTTTGTCAACAGAGATCTGTCGACAAAAGGGTGTGTGTGGACACAGGGAGCCAGTTCTGTCGACAAACAGAAGAGGCCCCAGTGGACAGTCTAGCCTTTACATGTAGAGCACCTCTGTGGTTCCTGGACACAGCCTCTTAAAGGCACAGGCACCCAGACAGCCATTGCTGTACTGCAGCTAGCCAGAGTACCCATGCCAACCATGTCCCAGCCTCAAGGCCCCCCCGGCCATTCTCAGGACAGAGACGAGGACCCACTCAGGGACACAAAAGGTGGACACCAGCCTGGTCAGGGCCAGAAATCAAAAACCTGTTGGAGCCAGGAAGAAGCCCTGCGGGCCCTACAAATGCCGCAGGAATGTGGACATTTATGAGCACCTGGCCCAGGCACTGGCCACCAAAGGGCATCACCCCTGGACCATGGCACAAATGAGGGCCAAGTTTAAAGAGCTGCGGCAGGGATATGCCAAGGCCCAGGACCAGAGCTCCCACTCCGGGGCAGCCCCACAGAACTGCCCTTACTATGAGGAGTTGGAGCAGATCCTGGGTGGTGGGGAAGCCCAGACTCCACTGCGTGTGATGGAGTCTGGGTTACCCCACCACATCGTGGAATGACCCCTGAGGGAGGAAGACCAGGCGAGGGAGCTGCACCAGAAGGAGGAGGAGGAGGAGAAGGAAGAGGAGGCAGCAGGGACCCTCTCCCAGGAGCTGGTCCTCCAGACCCCAGAGGCCTCCCAGGCATCCATGGACAGCGGGGAGGGAACATCAGGTTAGTGCATTGAGGGATCACCACACACGAGTGGGTTGGCAGTGTGGGGGGCCATCTAGTCCCATTGCCTCTGTGGGGCCCTGTGAGGGTTTCAGGCCACTGCCCAACTCTCATACGGTGTCACATCTAACACCTCTGAGTCTTCTGTCCAAAAGAGACCCTGACAGCCACGGCATGCCCTCGGTGACAGCAGGGGTGCACACAGATATTGATTGTCTCCTCCTCTTTTCCTCCACAGCTAGACACCCGCTGTCCAACAGGAGAGCACCACACCCGCCCGACCACCATCCTGGACCCATGGCACCCGCAGACACTGGTGTGTCTACACGGACCTGCTGATGGAGCACATAGTGGCCCTGCAGGACCTCAACAGGACCCTCCAGCAGAGGATAGAGGCAGAGGCCGAGTAGTTCACCAGGCTGCTAGATGAGCTGGTTCAGCAGTGCACTGACATCTGTGCCACAATGCGGGAGGTCTTCACCTTGCCTGCTCCTGTCATGGGCACCGTTCCTCCAGCACTCCAGGCCCCTGCTGCCCCTGCTCCTCCAGCCTCCTCTTCCCCCCAGCCCCACTGCTCCTCCAGCCCCCTCATCTGCCCCAGCCCCTCCTGCACCCGAGCCCTCACAGGCACAACAGCTGTCCTTCCTCCTGCCCAGGCCAGGACTGGCTCTTGCTCCACCTGATCCCAAGACTGTGGTGATGCCAGGCTGCCAGAAGGTGGCAGGATCCTGCGATCAGCGAAGCAGCAGCCTACTTGAGCTCCTTCCCCCTCCAGGTTCTCAGCACCCTACCATCCCAGTTAAAGGACATTTCAGTTATGTTACAAAATCTTAAATTTTGATTGACAGATTTACTTTGTTTATAAACAGTTGAAGAGTAAAAATAGAAAGTTTTGTTAAACAGTGCACACTTTTTCTTTACTGCTAGTGTTTCTAATAAAATGAATTTCTGTTTACAAAGAAAACTGGCTCTCATATGTCTTCTTAATGGGAAAAGAGTGAGGGTTGTGAAGGGAAAGGTAGGGGTGGGCCAGGCCAAGCCATGGTGAGGAGGGTCAGTGGGCTCCCTCTGATAATCTCTCCCTCAGGTCCTCTCAGATTTGGACACCAGCCTGGTGAGCCTGGCGGATGGCAGCTATCCGGGGCTGCTGAAATTGCCTCTCCTCAGCATAAGGACCTGTCCCCCAACCTGGCAGGAAGGCCTCCCCTTTCCTCTCCACCAGGTTATGGAGGGCGCAACTGTGATAAAGGTAGGAGTTCCTGAATATGCGGACATCATGTGCCTACCTCGCCCACCTGACACAAATGTCTATAAAGTGTCTCTGGTGGTCGACGAGGGCCTGTAGCACCATGGAATAGTAGCCCTTCCTGTTTATAAACTGGGCTGTTCAAAGGGGAGGTGCGCGGATTGCGATGTGTGTTCCATCGAGGGCTCCTTCGCAGTTAAAGAAGCCAAGGGCGGAAAATGTGGCAATGATGTTGTCCAGGTTCCCAAGACAGATGAGCCTCTTCAGCAGCTCCTCATTGATGTCCCTCACCACCTGCAGCAAGAGACAAATAGACAGAAACCAGGGAGTTGGACAGGTTACTTAAGCGCTTGGGAGGAGAACACACCCACCCCTCCCCTTGTCAGCATGCCTCCTTCCCCTGCATCAGTGCAGGGGTGGCTGAGGAGTGGCCTTCAAGTGCCACTCCATCCCCCACTCCCTCTTGCCCTTGCCTGGCAGTCCCCCTTTCTCAACCCCCCCTCAGCAGGGCCTGTCCCCTGACAGTGACTAACCTCCATGAAGACGGTCTTGACAGGAGACCTCCCCACACCAAACTGGTGTCCCATGGAGTGGTAGCTGTTGGGGTGGCCATCTTCCACAGGGCGATTGCAACTTGCTTCTGCAGGGGAATGGTGGGCCGCAGGAGAGTGTCCTGGTGTTCCAGAGCAGAGGCAAGCCAGACACACAGCTTCTGGAATGTAGCCTCCTACATCCGGAAGTTGCGGAGCCAGTGTTCATCATCCCAGAGCTGCATGACGAGCCGGTCCCACCAGTCCGAACTCGTCTTGTGCCGCCAAATCTACCTATCCCCCAAAAAATTTGGGGGCAAGAACAGAGCTCCTGCATCCCAGAGGAGGGTTTCCTCGGTGCTTTCCGGGTCCATATGGGACAGGAAATTTATGACAGAGTCATGCAGATGCAGCAGAAGCTGCAGTACAGCAGCATGGGGCCATTGCCTGCCCAGGGGCAGCTCAGGCTCCATGGCCAAAAAGAGCGAAAAGCAGAAAAAACCCCCAGAAAATAAACTGCTGTGGTGTCCAAGGAAGCAGGGCAACCAGAGCAAGCACTACAGCAGTTTGCTTTCCCACTAGGAGGTAGGAAGCCAGAAGCAGGAGCAGAGCAACAGCTGTCCAGGGGGATCCCTTTAAGCAGGCATCTCTGCAAAGGGCATGCAGCAGCACCTGGAAATAAAGGCTGTCTCTATGCCTTGCCAGAAGCACTTCCAGGTGCCTTCTTTTTTTGACAGAAGAATATAAATTTTTTGATTTGCATGATGTAATCTAGACATTCTTTTTCAACAGAGGCTTTGTCGACAGTATCTGTCGGCAAAGCATCTGTCAAAAAAGGCATGCAGTCTAGACATAGCCTGACTGCCCTAGCGACTGGGCAATGGGCTATTCTAATACAGGTTGGGCAATAAATAGGCCTCATTTCACCATTCCTAGCCAATGGGAGCTGGGGAAGTGTTGTGGGCTGGGCCACTGCTTCCTGCAGCTTCCATTACTCCCAGGCTCTGTCTAGACTACATGCCTCTGTCAGCAGAGGCATGTAGATTAGACAGATCAGCAAAGGCAAATGAAGCTGCGATTTAAATGATCGCGGCTTCATTTACATTTACATGGCTGCCGCGCTGAGCCAACAAACAGCTGATCAGCTGTTTGTCGGCTCGTCGCTAGTCTGGACGTTCCCCCTGTCGACATCAAAGCCCTTTGTCGGCAGCCCCGTTATTCCTCGTGGAATGAGGTTTACCAGGGCTGCCGACAAAGGGCTTTGATGTCGACAGGGGGAACGTCCAGACTAGCGCGCGAGCCGACAAACAGTTGATCAGCTGTTTGTCGGCTCAGCGTGGCAGCCATGTAAATGTAAATGAAGCCGCGATCATTTAAATCGCTGCTTCATTTGCCTTTGCTGAACAAACAAATCTACATGCCTCTGCCGACAGAGGCATGTAGTTTAGACGTACCCCCATTGAAGATGAACTGTGGCCGAAGGGAGCCACAGCGACCACACTTACAGATGTGCAGATAAATAAAGCATTTGGTGGCCTGCCAGTGGCTAACCCTGGTGAACCGTGTCTAACCTGTTGGCTACTTATTGTCCCCTTCTCTTCTGTGATATGCCTTCCTCAAACGTGCCTGT
This sequence comes from Pelodiscus sinensis, assembly GCF_049634645.1. Taxonomy (NCBI): domain Eukaryota; kingdom Metazoa; phylum Chordata; order Testudines; family Trionychidae; genus Pelodiscus; species Pelodiscus sinensis. The sequence goes on from NC_134719.1 coordinate 47,108,512, forward strand.
TCAGCTGCTCCACTTTTTCTAAGAACATAAGAACGACCAGACTGGGTCAGACCAAAGGTCCATCCAGCACAGTATCCTGTCTGCCAACAGTGGCCAATACCAGGTGCCCCAGAGGGAATGAAAAGAAACAGGTAATAGTCAAGTGATCTCTCCCCTTTCACTCTTTCCCAGACTCTGACAAGCAAAGGCTATGGGCACCCTTCCCACCCAACCTGAATAATAGCCACTGATGGACCAGTCCTCCGCGAATCTATCTAATTCTTTTTGAAGCATGTTAAAGTCCTGCTCTTCACAACATCCTCTGGCAAGGAATTGAACAGGCTGACTGTGCATTGTGTGAAGAAAAACTTTCTTTTGATTGTTTTAAGTCTGCTACCTGTTAATTTCTTTTGGTGACCCCTAGTTCTTGTGTTTATGGAGCAAGTAAATATTTGTCCTTATCTATTTTTCCATATTGGTTGTGATTATATAGACCTCTATCATATTCCCCCTTAGTCTCCTCTTTTCTAAGTTGGAATGTCCCAAGTTTATTAGTCTTTCCTCATATGGCAGATGTTTTAAACCACTAATCATTTGTTGCTCTTTTCTGAGCTTTCTCCAAAGCCAAGGAATCTTTTTTAAAAACATGTGACCACGTGTGTACACAGTATTCATACCATGTGGGCATACCATGGATTTTTATACAGGCAGTAAGGATATGTCTACACTACAGCACTAATTCAAACTAACTTAGTTCGAATTAGTTAATTCAAACTAAGCTAATTCGAACTAACGGCTCCAGACTAAAAAACTAGTTCGAATTAGCATTTTGTTAATTCGAACTAGCATATCCACATTAAGTGGACCCTGAACCGGGCTTAAGGACGGCCGGAAGCAGTGCTGGCAGGGCATCAGAGGAGGACATAGAGCGTGGAGATGCTGTCTCAGGCTAACCGAGGGCTGCGCTTAAAGGGTCCCGACCCCCACCCCGGACAGACAGGTCTCAGGGGTGCCCCACTTGAAAACCAGTCCTGGCTTGGAGTGCCTGGACTACCCACACTGGGCACATCACAGCACTCGGCCATCAGACCGGCTGCACTTGCCGCAAGCTGCCATCTGGGGAGAGGGGGCAATTGGGGGCCTGCAGGAGAGCTTCCACCCCCAGAAGCCCGCAGAGCCAGCCCAGTCCTCCCCATCGGGGGCTCGTGCCCCATTCCTCCCTCACCTCCTTCCACTTACCCTTCCCTAGCCCCTCTTCTTGATGTACAAAATAAAGATAACGTGTCTTCCAAAATGGAATCTGTCTTTATTGAACAAAACTGGGGGAGACTGGGAAAAGGGGGTGGGAGAGGGGAAGAGAGAGGCTGGGAGAGGGGAGAGCAACTAAAATGATCAGGGGTTGGGAACAGGTCCCATATGAAGAGAAGATAAAGAGACTGGGACTTTTCAGCTTAGAAAAGAGGAGACAGAGGGGGGACAGGATAGAGGTCTCTAAAAGTATGAGTGGGGTGGAGAGGGTGCATACAGAAAAGTTCTTGTTTAGTTCCCATAAAGAAGGACTAGAGGACACCAGAGGAAAGGAATGGGTAGCAGGCTTCAAACTAGTAACAGAAAGTTGTTCTTCACAAAGCAAAGAGTCAACCTGTGGAACTCCTTGCTGCAGGAGGCTGTGAAGGCTAGAACTAGAACAGAGTTTAAAGGGAAGAGAGATCAAGTCATGGAGGTTGGGTCCATGGTTGGTATTAGCCAGGGGGTAGAAATGGTGTCCCTGCCCAAAGTTTGTTGAAGGCTAGAGAGGGATGGCACGAGACAAATGGCTTGGTCATTGTCTTCGGTCCACTCCCCTCCGGGGTACCTGGTGTTGGCCACTCTCAGCAGACAGGCTACTGGGCTAGATGGACCTTTGGTCTGACCCAATACGGCCGTTCTTATGTTCTAAGCTCAGGGTTCTGGGTCTGGGGTCTCACTGGATCAACTTGATTTTCATGCACGCCTTCTCCTGGGTTCGCATGTGGCCTTTTGTGGCCAGGCTGGCAGCTATACTGCCCCAGACTGATGCATTCCTGTACCTAGTGTGGGGATTGTGGACGTTGGAGGCCTCCCCCCAAACCTTGATGAGGTCCACGATCTCCTCACTAGACCAGGTGGGCACCTGCCTCTTGCGGCCCCGGCTATGCTCCTGGGAGCCACCACCCTGGTCCTGGGAAGAGGCGGAGGGCTGGGTGGCAGCAGGTGGCTGGCTCATGACATGCCAGGTGCAGGGTCTGCTGGCTGGGTGCAATCAGGCTTGAAACTGGCACAAGCACTGTAACCCCTTAATTCTTACTACTTAATTCGAACTAGAAGTTACTCCTCATAGAATGAGGTTTACCTAGTTCGAATTAAGCGCTCCGCTAGTTCGATTTAAATTCGAACTAGCAGTTTGTATGTGTAGCCCCTATTAAAGTTAATTTGAACTAATGGCTGTTAGTTTGAATTAACTTTGTAGTGTAGACAGACCCACTGAAATTCTCTGTCTTAGTATCTTTCCCTTTTTTAAAGATTCCTAAAATTCTGTTTGCTTTTTTGACTGCCGTTGAACACTGAATGGATGTTTTCAGAGAACTATCCACAATGTCTTCAAGATGTCTCCATCTCTCCAGTGCTAATAGCTAATTTTGCTTCCCATCATTTGTTCATATAGTTGGGATTATGTTTTCCAATATGCATTTCTTTGCATTTATTAACATTAACATGTGTCTGCCATTTTGTTGCCCAGTCACCTAGTTTTGTGCAGTCCTTCCGAAGCTCTTCACAGTCTGTTTTGGACTTAACTATCTTGAGCAGTTTAGTATCATCTACAAATTTTGCCACCTCACTGTTTACCCCTTTGTGCAGATCATATATGTTGTATAGGATTGGTCTCAGTACAGATTCCTGTGGAGCATCATTAGTTACCTCTCTCTATTCTGATTACTTACTATTTATTACTATCCTTTGTTTCCTGTCTTTCAACCAGTTATCAATCCATGAGAGGACCTTCCTTCTTTTCCCATGACAATTTACTTGGCATAAGAACCTTTGGTGAAGGAACTTGTCAAATGCTTTCTGTAAATCTAAGTTCACTATATCTACTGGATTCCCCCTTGTCCACATGCTTATTGACCCCCCACTGAAGAATTTTAGTACATTAGTAAGGCATGATCTCCCTTCGGCATAATATTATCTGACTTCCAGTCATTTGGTATAGAAACTGTTTTAAAGCATAGATTATAAATCATAATTAGTAGTTCCACAGTTTTGAATCTGAGTTCTTTCAGAACACTGTGGTAAATGCCATCTAGTCCAGATGACATATTACTGTTTAGTTTATAAATTTGTTCCAAAGCCTTCTCTAATGCTACCTCAATCTGGGACAATCCCTCAGATTGGCTCAGGTTTGGGAATCTCCCCAATATCCTCAGCCATGAAGACTGAAGCAAAAAATTAATTTAGTTTCCTCACAATGACCATATCATTATGCTGAGCATCCACACTATAAGCCCGTTCTTGCACAAGAAAATTTACAGTAGATTGTCAGAAGAGGGCTTTTTGCGCAAGAGTTATTCCTCTCCCCATGAGGAATAAGTCTTTTTGCACAAGAGCTCTTGTACAAAAAGGGTAGTGTAGACACTCTGCAGGGGGGTTTTGCACAAGAACTGGCCTTTGGGGAAAAGCACATATGCTCTTCTGGACACTCCTGAAAACTCATCACAGCTCTACAGTTCCTGTCTTCTGGCCCCTCTTAAAAGTGCAGGGCCCCTGCAGAAGCCTTGTGGCAGGAAGCTGACCCCAGGAAAGCAGCAGCTCTCCACATAGCTCTCCCTTACCATAACCAGGTTGATGCATATCTGCCCCCATGACCTTCTGTCCCTCATGGGGAGCAGCCCCAGGAGGTCACAGGACCCACCCAGGGACACCCAGAGGTGTGCACTCTCCTGGTCTGGGCCTGAGATCGAGGTCCTCTTGGAGCTGTCGGGACAAGAAGAGGCCCTGCAGGATCCCTGGGCCAGGTGGAGAAACGTTGAGATCTTTGGCCGGAAGGCGGAGGCCTTGGCGGACCGTGGCCACCCACTACGGACCTTTGAGCAGGTCCAGAGTAAAGTGAAAGAACTCTGGCTCTCCTGCATGTGGGCCAGAGAATGCCCGGGGGCAGGACCCCACAGCTGCCCTTACTACAGTGAGCTGTACTGCATCTTGGGGGACAAGGAGGAGGACACCTCTTTCACGGTTGTGGACACTGGCCTAGGGAGCCCCGTGATTGCTCACCCAGAGCAGGAGCAGGAGCAGGAGCAGGAGCAGGAGCAGGAGCAGGAGCAGGAGCAGGAGCAGGAGGTTAAGGGCCAGCCAGCCACCCCAGCAGAGGATGAGGAAAGCAGTCCCACTGTCACCTTGTCACTGGAGCTGGTGCTTGCCAGCCAGAACATCTCCCAGGCCTCCTCAGAAGCCAGGGAGTGATCCTCAGGTGAGTGGTGTCTTTCTCACTTATTCAGAAGGTGGAAGATGGAGGCAGAGGGCAACTGCGTACAATGTGTCACTCGAGCTGCTCTGGCTGGTACCATGCTGGACTCTGTGTGGGTATGTCTACACTACAAAGTTAGTTCGAACTAACGGACGTTAGTTCGAACTAACTTTAATAGGTGCTACACTAGCGCTCCGCTAGTTCGAATTTGAATCGAACTAGCGGAGCGCTTAGTTCGAACTAGGAAAACCTCATTTTACGAGGACTAACGCCTAGTTCGAACTAGCTAGTTCGAACTAAGGGCTGTGTAGCCCTTTAGTTCGAACTAGTGGGAGGCTAGCCCTCCCCAGGTTTCCCTGGTGGCCACTCTGGCCAACACCAGGGAAACTCTATGCCCCCCTCCCGGCCCCGGCCCCCTTAAAGGGGCACGGGCTGGCTACGGTGCCCGTGCCAGGTGCAAGCCTGCCAGCACCCAGCTAGCAGACCCTGCACCTGGCACGGCACAGAGCCACCCACCCGATGCCCCCCAGCCCACCCCCTCTTGCCGGGACCAGGCTGGCGGCTCCCGGGAGCTTGCCCTGGACCGCAAGAGGCGGGCACCTTCCTGGGCTAGTGCGGACATCGTGGACCTCGTCCACGATCTCCGCACTAGGCACAGGAAAGTGGCCGTCTAGGGCAGGAGAGTTGCCAGCCTGGCCACCCAGGACCAGGTGTGCATGAAAATCAAGGGGGTCCACTGAGACCCCCGACACTGAGCCCTGAGCTTACAATGGCCGTACTGGGTCAGACCAAAGGTCCATCTAGCCCAGTAGCCTGTCTGCCGACAGAGGCCAACCCTAGGGACCCTGGAGGGGATGGACCGAAGACAATGACCAAGCCATTTGTCTCGTGCCATCCCTCTCCAGCCTTCCACAAACTTTGGGCAGGGACACCACTCCTACCCTCTGGCTAATAGGACTCCATGGACCCAACCTCCATGACTTGATCTCACTTCCCTTTAAACTCTGTTCTAGTTGTAGCCTTCACAGCCTCCTGCAGCAAGGAGTTCCACAGGTTGACTATTTGCTTTGTCAAGAAGAACAACTTTCTCTTACTAGTTTCAAGCCTGCTACCCATTCCTTTCCTTTGGTGTCCTCTAGTCCTTCTTTATGGGAACTCAGGAAGAACTTTTCTGAATGCACCCTCTCCACCCAACCCCTGCTTTTAGAGACCTCTATCCTGTCCCCCCTCCGTCTCCTCTTTTCTAAGCTGAACAGTCCCAGTCTCTGTAGCCTCTCTTCATCTGGGACCTGTTCCCAACCCCTGATCATGTTAGTTGCCCTCCCCTCTCCCAGCCTTTCTCTTCCCCTCTCCCACCTCCTTTTCCCAGTCTCCCCCAGTTTTTTTTCAATAAAGACAGAGTCAATGTTGGAAGAAACGTTATCTTTATTTTGTACATCAAGAAGAAGGGGGGCTAAGGAAGGGTAAGTGGAAGGAGGTGAGGGAGGAATGGGGTATGAGCCCCCGATGGGGAGGACTGGGCTGGCTCTGCGGGCTTCTGGGGGTGGAAGCTCTCCTGCAGCCCCCCAATTACTCCCTCTCCCCAGATGGCAGCCTGCGGCAAGTGCAGCTGGGCTGATGGCCGAGTGGTGTGATGTGCCCAGTGTGGGCACTCAGGGCACTCCAAGCCAGAACTTCTTTGCAAGCGGGGCACCCCTTAGAACTGTGTGTCCGGGGTGGGGGTCGGGACCCTTTAAGCGCAGCCCTCGGCTAGCCTGAGACAGCATCTCCATGCTCTAAGTCCTCCTTTTATGCCCTGCCGGCACTGCTTCCGGCCATCCTTAAGCCCTGTTCAGAGTCCACTCAATGTGGACTTGCTAGTTCGAACTAGCAAAACGCTAGTTCGAACTAGTTTTTAGTTCTAGACGCGTTAGTTCGAACTAGCTTAGTTCGAATTAACTAATTCGAACTAAGTTAGTTCGAACTAACTTTGTAGTGTAGACATACCCTGTATGTGCAACCTCGTGCCACATGACTGTGTAGCACGCAGATGCAGCAGGCAGCCCCTGAATACACCCAGGATCCTGCTGGACATACACATCCTGCCCGGGGGTGGGAAGGGAGGTTGTGCAGGCTTGGAGCAGGCTAGCCACAAGGGTACAGGCCAGACCCCACACACCTGGAGGAGTGCCGCATGCGCTACAGGGCCATACCTGCCAGTGTGAGACAGCAGCCATGTCCGTACACATCACTGCGAGCTGCTCCTGTGTGTGCAGCCCCCTGGGAGCTCCAGGCTGCTCCCAGCTCCTTTGCCACCCCAGAGGGAATCACCTTGAGGACACACTTCCATGGGCTGCTTGTCCGTGGGTGGAGGGGAGGAAGCGGGCAGCCCATTTCTCTGAGCAGCAGACTATTGCTTGCTGCTCAAAGAGGAGGGCATGGCCTCAGAGACAGTGTCTGCAGAGATGACTGACCACCTCTCCCTCTTGTGTGTTCTCTACAGCCAGACCAGACGGAAGTGAGGGGCCAGCCAGTCCACTGATGCCACTTGCCAGAGGTCGGGGGATACAGAGGCGCACCCAGCTCTGGGACCAGCTCATGCGGCACCATATCACCACCATCAAGGAGATGCAGCGGATGCTGGTGGAGAAGGTCTGCTCAGACCAGGAGTGGTGCCAGCATATGTGGGGACAGTTTATAAAGCACTGTGATCACTTCGGCAATCTAATGGCCACCATGGCCACAAATGACCCATGCTGCTTTGCGTGCCTCCCCTCCTCCCACCCACATCATTCCAGTTCCTCCTGTTGCCCCAAGCTCCCCCCTCCTGTCCCCTGTCACCCCAATGCTTTCCCCTCCTCCTTCCCCTGCTGCCCACAAGCTCCCCCTTCCTGCCCTCCATCCTTACCACCTCGCTGTGCTCCCTGCACCCACCCGGCCACTAGGCTGACAAGGCCCCTGCACCTGAGCTGGCGCTGGCAGCCATCCTGGGCAATCATAAGCTCCCCTCCTAATTCAGAGTCCCCTCCCCCTCGCAGTTCAGAGCTCCCTTCCTCTGCCCACCTTTCATTCAGCTTTAATAAAAGATATTTTGTTTGTTTCAACACAAGCTTCTTTATTGGGAAAGAAGGAAGGGAGGGAGGCAGGAAGGGAGAAAAGGGGGAAGGGAGCTGTGGTGGTGGGGAAGGGATGTGGCCGCAAGGCAGGGGCCCCTTGGTAGCAATCCCCTGGGGACAGTTACTGGGGTGCCTGTGGTTAACCCACATACCTGCAAGAACCTCTCCTTCAGGGCCTCCCAGATGAGCACTCCAGCCTGATGGGCCTGCCGGGTGGCAGCTGTCTGGGGCTGCTCATACGCATGGCCCATTTGGCCGGCGTCTGCCCTCCCCCCCCCCAGCCCGGGAGGAAGGCCTCCCCGTTCCTCTCCACAATGTTGCAGAGGACACAACATGCTGCGACCACTTCAGCGATGTTTGTGCTCCCCCATGTCCAGGCAGGTCAGAAGACAATGAAACCCTTGCCTTCGGATGGCCAAAGGTGCACTCCACCTGGTTCTTGTTCTGGTTCAGGTGGGCATTAAATTGTTCCCGCTGGGGTCCAGGTGTCCAGTGTATGGCTTCATAATCCAGGGCATATGTGTAGGCCACATCCCCCATGAAGCACAGTGGCATCTGCACATTCCTGATGGCAAATTCCCAGCGGGGGAGGAATGTGCCCACCTCCAGCCTGAGGTACAGGCTGGAGTTCCTAAAAATGTGAGTGTCATGTGCCCTGCCCAACCACCCCACAAAAACATCCGTGAAGTGACCCCGGAGGTCGACCAGGGCCTGCAGCACCATGGAAAAGTAGCCCTTTCTGTTGAGGAATCGTGCTGCTCAATGGTCATGTGCTTGGATGGGGATGTGTGTCCCATCGATGGCTCCTTTGCAGTTGGAGAACCCCAAGGCAGTGAATCGGGCCACAGTGGCTTCCAAATCTCCCATCCGGATGACCCTCTTCAGCAGGAGGGAGTAGATGGCTCTCACCACCTGCAGAAGGACATGGAGAAACAAAAAAAACAGGTTGAGAAGGAGGGGGAGAGTGAGCCCTTGTGAGATGCCTGCCCCCTCTGTACCCTCTCCCTCTGAACCCTCCAGGAACCCCACACCCCGAGTCTACCATCCCCCTAGCAGCAGGGCTGTGTGAGGGTAGGATGGCACCCCCCCAGGGGACGGATCTTCCTCCACCCCCACGCTGCCCCCCACAGCCAGGACTGAACCCTTCTTTCCCCCTGTGCAGTGACTGCAGTCCCAGAAGGCCCTACCTGCATGAGGATGCCCCCAATAGTGGACTTCCCATGTTGAACTGGTTGCCCACTGCCTGGTAACTGTCCGGGGTGGTGAGCTACCAAAGGGCAGTGATGACCCTCTTCTGCAGGGGGATGGCTGGCCACAGGTCAGTGTCTTGTCTCCAGAGTGTGGAGTGAGCCAGGCACACAGCTCCAAGAAAATGTCCTTCCTCATCCTGAAGTTGTGGAGACACTGGTGGTCATCCCAGTGCTCTATCACCAGCCAGTCCCACCTGTCGGAACTGGTGTCCAGCTTCCAGAACCACTGCTCCATGGTGGGCTGTAGGTCCAGCGATGAAGTTGCAACACCCTGGGAGAGGGACTCCACAGTGTCTTCATGGTTGTGCTCCTGGAGTAGCCGCATAGCACCATGTACCACGTGCAGCACATGCTCAAGCATGGCCGTGTGGGGCCAGGACATGCCCAGGGACAGCTCTGGCTTCATAACAGCAATTGAAGGGGAATAGAAAGCTGTGGTGTCCAAAGAAGCACAGGGCTAGCACAGCAAGCACTGCTAACAGCTTTGATGTCCCTCAAGAGGTCCATAAGCAGGCAGCCGGGGCAGGAAAATGGCAGTCCGGGGGGGGCCCTTTAAGCATGCATCTCTGCAGGGCTCCAGCACCAGCACTCGGAAGCAACTGGTAACCTCATTCCCTGCCTGAAGTGTTTCTGGGTGGCCTTTCTTGCACAAAATTGTCCACATAGTGTGGACGCTTTCTATTGCGCAAAAGCATTTGCAGTGTGGATACTCTCTTGCACTCTCTTGTGCAAGAAATTTTTGCGGAAATTCTCTTTCGCAAAATGTTCTTGCTCAAGAAGCCTGCAGTGTAGACGTAGCCTTTGAGTGCTCCTTTAGCATCTCGACCATATAGTGATCCCACTGGTTGTTTAGTAAGAGTCCTGCTTTTGATGTTCTTAAAAGAATTTTTATGATTAGTTTTTGAATTTTTGGCTAATCTTTTTTGGTCTTACTAATCTTTTTACACTTCATTTCATAGAGTTTATTTGCCTTTCTATTTTCCTCCCTAAGATTGAATTTCCACTATTTAAACAATGCCCTTTTCCTCTCAATGATTCTTGAACTTGTTTGTTAAGCCATGGTGGCACATTTTTTGGTTTTCTTAGTGTGTTTTTTAATTTGGGGCATTCATTTAAGTTGAGCCTCTATTCTGGCTCTTTTCAAACTCCTGTATTTGAAAAGTTTCCATGCAGCTTGTAGTGGTCTTACTATTGGTACTGTACATTTTAATTTCTTTTTAACTGACCTCCTTATTTTTGTGTAGTTCCCCTTTCTGAAATTAAATGCTACATTGTTGCCACAGGGATGTTCAGTTTTATTGCATTAAGATCACTGTTTCCAAGCACTCCATTTAGGACAAAATCAAGAATTGTCTCTCCCCTTGTGGGTTCCAGAATCAGCTGCTCCAGAAGGAGTAATTTAAGGTGTTAAGAAAATTTATTTCTTCATACCATCTTGAGGGGATGTGTACATAGTCAATTTGGGGTTAATTGAAATCCCCTTTTACGACTGAGGTTGTTTTATACCCTCTCTGAGGGTATGTCTACACGGCAAAGATATTTCGAAATAAAAGCCCTTATTCTGAAATAACTTCACTAATGTCTACACAGCCAAACCGCTATTTTGAAATTAATTCGAAATAGCAGAGCACTTATTTTGAATTTGGTAAACCTCATTCTATGAGGAATAACGCCAAATTTGAAATAGCTATTTCGAAATAAGTGCTGTGTAGCTCCAAGCATACCAGCCCAGAGCCAGCAGTCACTGCCCCTGACCCAGTAGCCCCAAAACATGAGCCAGCAAGCCTGGCAGCCAGCCCTTTACCACTCCCCAGGAGCAGTCTGCCAGCTCCCAGGAGCCTGCCAGAGCCCGGAGAAGGCAGGCGCCTTCCTGGTCCAGGGTGGAGATCATGGACCTTATTCTGTTTGGGGGGGATGCCCCCAATGTCCATGATCTCTGCACTAGATGGAGGAACGCAACCATCTATGGCAGGATAGTTGCCAGCCTGGCCACCAAAGGCCACATGTGAACCCAGGAACAGGTTTGCATGAAAATCAGGTTGGTCTGGTGAGACCCCCAACCCTGAGCCCTGAGCTTCCCCTCCCCCTTCTTTCCCTTGCTTCCCCCTTCCAGCTCCCTCCTTCCAGGTTTCCCCCTCCCTTCTCCCACCCTCTCGTCTCCTCTCTCCCGCCTCTTTTCCCCAGTCTCACCAGAGTTTCATTCCTCCCCAGCTCTAGTTTTGTTAAAGAAAGAGAGTTTGTGTTCATGAAAATGCATGTATTTTATTTGACATCAGGAAGGGGGGTTAAGGAGGGGTAAGTGAAAGGACATGAGGGAGGAATGAGGCATAAGCCCCCAGTGGGGCAGACCAGAGAGGCTCTTAGTGCTTCTCAGAGCGGAAGCTCTCCCACAGAGCCTCCTGGATACTGACAGCCCCTCGATGGACCTCCTGGATGGCAGCCTGCAGAAAATGCAGCTAGGCTCACAGCAATGCATCCAAGAAAAGTACCAGAGTGCCCAGGGGCGGCTCCGGCTCCATGTTGCAGAGTGCTGTGGTGTCCTGAGTGAGGGCAACCAGAGCATGCAGGGACAAAATGCTTTGCGGTCCCTCATCGAGGTAGACAAGGAAGCAGGGAAACCTGAGAACCGGGTGTCGGGGGCGGGGCGGGGGGAGGTCCCTTTAAGCACTGGCCTCAGATAGCTTCAGGCAGCAGCCACACAAAGTAACTCCTGACCTGATGCCCTGCCGGATCTGGTTCAGGCCTGCCTTAAATGCAATTCAGCGTCCACTCAGTGTGGACGTGCTATTTTGAAATAGCAAAACGCTATTTCAGAATGCATTTTGTGTCTAGATTCATTATTTTGAAATAACTTATTTTGAATTAACTATTTCGAAATAAGGGTATATCTACACTACAGTGTTATTTCAAAATAGCTTACTTCAAAATAATGCGTCTAGACAAAAAATGCATTTCGAAATAGTGTTTTGCTATTTCGAAATGGCAGGTCCACACTATTAGGACACGGAGAGGAATGAGAGGAGATCCTGCAGGGCACCTCTTCAGTGTCCTGTTTGTGTAGTCTGAGTAGCCCAGACAAGTCTGCAATGGTTGGGCTCTTCTTCTGGCCTCTGCAGTTCCTGGAGGTTAGTCAGTGCTGAAAGGTAGCCTGGGCTGCCACCCTCCCTTCCCCAGCCTCCTACCGGAATGTCTGCCTTCAGAGCAGCAGGGTGGAGCTTTGTTTATGTAAGGTGAGACTCATACTCAGAGAGGGGAAATCATACACTCATATTGCTTTCTGGGCCTGTACTCAGTGCCAAACTCAGACTTTGGTGTCTCTGCAACAGCCCCCAGCATCCTCCACTGCTGCATACGGTGTTGTGGCTTCTCAGGAATGCCTGCAACAGAAAATCGGAGCAGCCTTGCCTGTTCTCTCTACCCAACCACAGCGCTGTCAACCAGATCTCCAGACTCCTGCTCTGAAGTAACACTCCTCTCTTCCCAGGAGCATGAGCTGGCCTTCACGCCCCTCCCCCATCTCCGCTTCTCCAGCGCTCAAGACTTATGCTCTCGGGTCACATTTCACCCTTCCAGTGATAGGAGACTCAGCACCAGTAAGCCAGTTTTCATTCCACGTACCTACCTAGCTGGGTAGCTAGCTGGCCCTAATCAGATCAATCAGATCGTGTTGAAGATTAAGCTTCCCCAATCTCTTGAGTGACTGCTCCACACTGCACTAACAACCATGGGAGACCATAGAACCATTTTTGGATGACAGTAGATTAGGCTCATCACCCAAGTAGGTAGCTGATGTTTTCACAAGGTTGTACTTAGGGAAGCTAGGCCAAACTTGTGCCTATGCTTGCACACAGCTAGGAAAGCTAAGAATCATGCCTCCCTGCTTAAACAGAAATGTAGCTTAAATTGCCTGACGTTCCCCAGTCACTGAGGAAGGAGCTGGGATGAGTAAATTAGGACCGTGGATTCCATTAGGAAAATAAGTGACATAACTGCCACGGGAAATCTTGCAATAATGTGACAAATGTCAGCCTTCACACATGTCTGGGGAACTGGGTATACAGTGTTTCTGTTTGCCACAGTGCCAGAATTTAGTCCAGTCACTACATCAATGGAATGTTATAGATTTACTTCATTAATTTGTCTGTGTGGATTCTGATAAGCTCTTCCCTGTCACAGCATTTGTTTAATTTCCAGTATATTGAATACACTGGCAGAAGAATAGATAATTCACAAACTGGCAAACGCATACACCAAGGTGCTGTTTGAGCCAGCTGCAGGCGATTGTATTTGTCTCCATTTCTCTCCAAATCCTAAGATTCCTTCCACTTTAATGTTGGGATGATGGTGTGGAATAAAAAATACAGACTATTGAAGAAGAGTGACAAAGGAAATATACAAATATTTATTTTTTAAAGGAAAAAATAATTAAAGACAGTATGAATTTAAACTTTAACTAGAGCAGTCAGTATTTTCTGTACAACTGTGCTAGATGACAATCATATTTATAAGTAGTTTGATATGAATTAGAACATATTTGCCCATCTGTTATTACTATTTTAATATGTGTTTAAAAATATACATTGTGCACAAAGATAAAAAAGTGATTACATATATCAGTTCACCCAATCAATTAGTGGCAATGGACATAAGGCGAGAACAAAACAAGTAACGGCCAATGGATTTTGATGCTCAGATCTGGGTTAACGTGATGCTTCTTTTTTTTTTTCTTGAGTCTCTGTCAGAGAGAGGATAATTACTAAAATATGATTTGAGTACACATTGATGTTTTGAAACATTACACTGAAGTCCCATATGGGTCTCTCAAAGGAACAGAATATTGATTTCAACAAGACAGTATAAAGTTCATACTGGATGATTTTAGCCTTCTTTGGAATATAAATGGGAACAAACTCCATAAAAGCTGATTGCCATTAATCTTGAACTGCAGTGGTTTAAATACTTTTCATATCAAATATTTCTTTTGAAGTGGAACATAGAAGATGCATAGAAAACTATATACCGATTTCATATGTTTTTGTGTGTTTTTAAGTATTTATGGTGCAGCTACTAGCATTTGTAGGAGATAGAATGTTTGCAGCAATGATCCTTATCCTGTTTCATCCCATGACATCTTATCAACTGATTCTAGCTGGCACTCTTCATAAGTATGAATGAATGATTTGTTTCTCTTCCCATAATTCTATAAAGGAGGTGTCATTTTTAACAGCTCTTTAGGGCCTATTCTATTCTACATAGGAAGGTTGAAGTAAGATACGCAACTCCAGCTATGTCAGTTATATAGCTGGAGCTGACATATCTTAAATCCACATCGGCACAGCGGGAGGTCGTCAGGAGCAAATGCTCCCATTAGCTTCCCTTATTCCTACGGAGGAATAGGAGAACTGACACATGTAGTCTATCAAGTTACTTTCCTATCATGCTAACATGTTTGTGTTAATTTAGATTAATTTGGTACTAGTTAAAAGCTGTAATGAAAGAAATTTTCTAAAAGCTGCTCTCAGCATTCCCGTAGGCCCTTTGTGTGAGCTTGACTGATGTCTGGGTTCAGGTGTAATACATTAGGCCTTATGTCTGCAGAAGTTTGTGAAGGCCTGCTAATACTAACACAGCAGCACTCAACTCCTTGGGGGAGGGCTTTGCCATTAACCCACCTGGATCCATGTCCTTTCTTAGCTGGCACCAAGACATGTTGGTATATAAGGGTATGTCTACACTGACACTGTAGTTCGAACTAGGGTGGCTAATGTAGGCATTCGAACTTGCAAATGAAGCCCGGGATTTAAATATCCTGGGCTTCATTTGCATGTTTCTGGGTGGGCACCATTTTTAAATGCCCGTAGTTCGAACTATCTGCTCGTGGCTACACGTGGCATGGACTGGGTAGTTTGAATTAAAGCTCCTAATTCGAACTACCATTATTCCTCCTGCAAGGAGTCTATCAAGACTCCTCCCTAAGAGTCTAGCAAGAGCCCAGATTAGTGGTCCTTCTGCTTGTACCTATCTGTGGGCATATGCTGCTTGCCTTCCCCCACACAAACAACCACAAGCCTGTTGGTGCCATGCACTGACTGGGCTGTGTGGCAGTCCAGATGCCATTAGGTGTAGGAGCAGCATGGGTGCAGTACAGCCAAGCCTTAGGCTGTCTGGTAAGTCGGGTTCCCCTGCAATGCAGTGGTTCCTGCTCTTGGGTATAACAAGATGGTACAGCCTCTGAATGCACTTTCCAATGAGTGCCAGGTCTGCATTACAACCAATTAGAGGGCAGGGTTGCACTTGAATGAAAGAACATACATAAGCTCACAGTCCAGCTCAAGTAATATTGGGTTATATTTAATCTTTTCTTGCTGCAACAGGCCGTTTGCAAGATCAGCAGAAGCTGAGGGTAGCAGACTTCTGTGGTTGAGACACAGTCTCACCCAAATACTGTCATAGCTTATTTCTGGTTTCCCAGGACTGAAAAAGGGGAACTTAGGTCTGGACTTTTCATCCACACAGGATGGTAGAGAAAATAACTTCAGACTCACCAAATGTATTATTATATAAAAGTCCCAAATAATTGGTTCAGGCTGAGGTGAGTAATCAGGACACAGATTGCGATAGATAACCACAAAAGCCCATGGCAACGAATTGATGTATATGATAATAAGTTAAGAGCAATGATACATTGACCAATAGAAAAAGAAAATTTCAGCATTAGAAACATTCCCTATTGCATATGCATAAAACGTGTCAGCGTCACTTAGTATAACAGTTGGACCCCTGCCTTTGGGCAAGAGGGAGGAGAAAATGTCGTCCTTGGAAGAGACAGAAGGATGGCCCCTGGAGATGGGGAAGGTGAAGATAATGAGAAAGATGATGGACTAACACCTAAGATTGTTCTAGAAGGAATGATGTAAGTCTATGGTATGGAAATCTGGATGTACATTCCCCGCCTTATGAAATTGGGGTGTTTGTGATTGTGTTAACTGTATTAATAAACTGCAAATATTGTAAATACACAATAGTTTCTATATTGTAAGTGTTGCAGCCATGCACATCAAGGTTCCTAATCAACATATAATTGAATATTGGCCTGATCCTGGGACAAAGAACCTGTCAACCCTAAAGGTAGGTAATTAGAATTTAAACATAATCTTAGATCAGGCTACACATGGATGGGGTGCCTTTTGAGTTCAATCTAGCAAGTCTTGAGTGAAGGTGATGGACATGATAGTCATCTTTTATTCAAGCTAAATGAGGAAGCATTTGTCTAGTGACAGCTAAAGCACTGCCCATGGACTAGATCACATGAACCTGGACAAAGGCTGGAATAATTCTGGCCGAGTAAGGAGTGTGTGCGCGCGTGCATGTGCACATGTAAGAAGCAGGCAAAAAGGCAACAAAGAGGAACAGAGGCATTGCTAGCATGGCCCTAAAAGAGATTCAAGAGAGATCTTTCTGATCAGAGTTGTGAATAGAAAGGCAGACTTGGATGTGTGAGCAAGAAACAGTCTGCTCATTTCTAAGCCAACTGTTCAAAGAAACAGCACTTGAGTAAATTGTCTGTAAATAACAAAAATTGTGTTGAATTGTCTCTTCCTCCATTTTCCCTCCTCCCACAAAAATGTGTCAGAAGGCCCTGAATACTGGCTAAATGTTAGGCCCAAAAGGGCAAAGTGAAGGATGGGAAAGAAATTAAAACAAGACCTAAAACAAGATCGTGTAGCACTTTAAAGACTAACAAGATGGTTTAATAGGTGATGAGCTTTTGTGGCCAGACCCACTTCCTCAGATCAAATAGTGGAAGAAAATTGTCACAACCATATATACCAAAGGATACAATTAAAAAAAATGAACACATACGAAAAGGACAAATCACATTTCAGAACAGAAGGGGGAAGGAGGAGGGAGAAAGCGGGTGGAGGTAAATGTCTGTGAGCTAATGATATTAGAGGTGATAATTGGGGAAGCTATCTTTGTAATGGATAAGATGATTAGCGTCTTTATTCAAATTTGCGTGTAAAGTGTCGAATTTAAGCATGAATTCGACACTTTACATGCAAATTTGAATAAAGATGCTAATTATCTTACCCATTACAAAGATAGCTTCCCCAATTATCACCTCTAATATCATTAGCTCACAGACATTTACCTCCCCCTTCTTTGTCCCCCCTCCATCCCCTTTCTGTTCTGAAATTTGATTTGTCTTTTTCATATGTGTTCATTTTTTTAATTGTATCCTTTGGTATATATGGTTGTGACTATTTTCTTCCACTATTTGATCTGAGGAAGTGGTTCTGGCCCATGAAAGCTCATCACCTATTAAACCATCTTGTTAGTCTTTAAAGTGCTACACAGTCCTGTTTTTTGTTTCAGCTGCACCAGACTAACACAGCTACATTTCTACCACTAAAACAAGATCGTGAGACTTTACGAGAGGCAGTGGAGGAACAGTGTCCGGTGTCCCAGAAAGGATTGAGAGATGCCTGAAATGTAACAAAGTCTTTCTTGAAGTAGCAGCTCCCAAGTGTCCAGCCAGACTGAGAAGCCCAGCTGCAACATTCCCAGTCTGCAATGACACAGCAGATAACTGAGGTGAGCAGCAAATGAACTCACCTGGATCAGAGGGTTTCCCAGGAACTAGAGGAGACTGGGAGAGCTTTGCCTACCACTGAACTTATTAACAGTACTAGCTGCAGCAGGGATTTAGGAGCTAAACATCAGCACCAGAGGGAAATCAAAAGTGTGCAGTCCAGTATGGATTTTTTCTAAACTGTCTGTAAGCCACAAAGGCCAGTGTCAGAGAGTGCTTGTCCCACCTCACGTAATATGCTGTTCATTTTGCTTATCAGCTGCACCTGTTTATCTACCATCTGTTTTACATATTCCAATTACAAATAGTCTGGGCCAGGAACCATGATTTCCCTTGAATTTATATAGTACCCATCATAAGAGTGCCACTCTGCCATTCTCTAAAGCTTAGAATGCCTCAGTAAAAACTTTGAGTCAGGTAATTCAGCAAAATAATAGGTTAATTGCAGATTACTTACGGTGTGATACACCTAGGATATGCCAATTTCCCCCTCACACACTGGACTCTAAAATCAGAAGATTCTGGGTCCCTCTCATATCCCCGTACACAGGCAAATTCAATGAAGTCTCCACTTGGTGAATACAATTTCTTATCATATGTCCATCTCAGCTGAATGTTGTTTTGTTCCATCTCTTCTGGGGATGCTGTACATGGCTCTGGAAACAGAAAAATATATAAGGACCTTGCATAAAAGGTTTTTTTTGCACAAAATGGACCCATCTATACTGCTTGTTTTTGCACAAAAACCTCTTGCACAAAAAGCATTGGCAGAGAATATACAAATGACAGTGTGATAAATGCTAATGAGTGCTTCATTTGCATACTCTCTGCCAGCAAAAGGCTGCAGTGTAGGTGTAGTGTGTGTGTTCAGGCAGGCTGAAATGCTCTCCCACTGGCTATTGAATGTTACCATTCTTGATGTTTGATTTGTGTCCATTTATTCTTTTGCATAGAGACAGTCTGGTTTCACAATGTACTTCACTGATAGGCATTGCTGGCATTTGAGGGCAAATATCTCATTAACAGATGTGAAGGTGAAGGAGCTCCTAATGGTGTGGCTGCTGTGGTTAGGTACTAAGATGGTATCAAAGGAGTAGATATGTGGACAGAGTTGGCAATAGAGTATGTTGAAGGCATTGGTCCTTGGGTTACTGTTTCAGTTGTGCTGTGTGTAGTTGCTGTTGAATAATTGCTTCAGGTTGGGGGACTGTCTGTAAGTGAGGACTGACCTGCTTCAGAAGGTCTGTGAAACTGAGGGCTTGTCTTTCAGGATAGATTGTAGACCTTTGACAATGTGCTGGAGAGATTTTTAGCTAGATTTAGCTCCAAGGGCACATCTACATTGTGAGATAAGGCTGAATCTAATATGGTCGATTTCTGGACACCCAATTTTGAGAAGTGAAGGTTCATGTCCTCACTCCAGGACAGAATCGAATGTTTTCTGAAGTAGCACATCTCCAATATGGAGCCTGGCATCAACTCAAAGAGCAGTGCAGTGTGGGTAGCTTTTCAATCTGGGCTATGCTCCCCGTGTTCACTGGGTCCAAAGCTTGGAAGCAGGAGGTTAGAGGGACTCATGTTAGCATCATCCCATAAGGCACTTCTCCAGTTCCTCCCTGCTCATGTGACATAAAGGGGACGATGTATGCTCATACCTTTTTGTGCCGGGGTTGCCCATGTGTATGTCAGAGCAATGTGAAAATGGTGCCCGGTGTGCAGGAAAGCATCATCACTCTCAGGTGTGTCATGGTGCACTTCATGGCGCTATACATGTATAGCAGCCTCATGTTGCTCCACCAGGAAAAGGATGTGCATGAACCTCGTCATGACGTGTGCGTGCCATTCAGGCAAGCTCTGATTCTCATGCTAGCACAGCTATCAGTCAATCCCCTGGACACAGTGCAATGCTGGTTCTGGCAACAGGAGACAACCTCAAACTGGTGGGACTGCACTATCATGCAGGGATGGGATGATCAGAAGTGGCTGAAAAACTTCCAAATGTGAAAGGCCACGTTCCTGGAACTCTGAAAATGTATTTCTTCTGCCCTGTGGTGCCGGGATACTTGCATAAGACCCGCTGTGACCATGGAGAAGTGTGTGGCAATTGCCCAATGGAAGCTTGCCACACCAGACAGCTCCCGGTCAGTGGGGAATCAGTCTGGGACGGGGAAATTAATAGTCGGGGCTGTTCTCATACAAGTAGCCACAACCATCAACACTTTTATTTCACAGTAGGCAGTGATTCTGGGGAACATGGACAAGATAGTGGATGCCTTTGCCAACTTGGACTTCCCTAGCTACAGTACTGCCATAGACACAACACAAATCCCCATCTTGGCCCAAAACACCATTCCTCAGAGTACATCAGTCGCATTTGTGGACCACAAGGACTGCTTTACCAACATCTATGTGGGATGGTCAGGAAAGGTGCATGATGCATGCATCTTTCAGAACTCCTGACTCTTCCAAAAGATCATGCTGGAACTTTTTTTTCCTTACTGGACAATCAAAGTCAGAGAGGTAGATATATCCACTGTGATCCCAGGTGACAAAGCCTAGCCCTTGCTCTCGTGGCTCATGAAGCCCTACACTGGCAGACTGGTCTCCAGCAAGTAGGAGTTCAATAACAGGCTGAGCAAGTGCAGAATCATGGTGGAATGTGCATTTGGACATTTAAAGGGGAAGCTTAGGAGTCTCCTGACCTGCTTGGATCTCAGAGAACACAATATTTCCTTTGTGGTGTTAGTCTGTTGTGTGCTCTATAATCTGTGTGGGAACAAGGGGGAGGCTTTTCTGGCAGGGTAGGGGGCTGAGGCAGAGCATCTAGCCAAAAAGATTGAGCAGCTGGATACCAGCAACATAACAAGAGCACAGCAAGGGATAGTGAGAATCAGAGAGCCTTATGTAAAGCCTCTTTTGAGACTCCTCCCCATGGCTCTCCACAATTTATTCCTGCATTCCCCATGTTTCCTTAAATCTCTCATTCCACTAAACCCCACCCCTGCAGTTCAAGCAGGAAAAAAACTGTTGTGAAAATAACAGGAGTTTTTATTTTGAGGAAAAACAGGAATAAACTTTTTGAGTTCAATGGAAGAGCAGCACAGGTGAAAGTGCTGGCCAAAGCTATCAAAGCAGACACTTGCAGGAGGTCTCTTGGAGGCCGAGTATTCAACCATGCATAGTCGGGAATAGTGTTACTCCTGGTGAAAAGCAGGAGTACAGGAATTGACTTCAACAAACCTTAAGGGCAGTGCAACAGACTTTGTAGTATGGATACATCTCTTAGAAAATTGACTGTAGGTGGCTAAAATCAGTATTAAGTCCTAGTGTAGATCAGGCCTAAGTGATAGCCAGTGTCATTCTGTTACTTTCTTTCTTGGGCCTGCCACTGTAAAGGGTGACTTTTGGATATTCATCTGGCTCTGTCAATCTGTTTCTTCACTTCCCTGGGTGGATATTGTACTTTTAAGAATGCTTCACAGAGATTTTGTAAGTCTTTGTCTGAGAGATTGAAGCAAACACAGTTGTATGTGAGGGTTTGGCTGTAGACAATGAATCATGTAATGTGTCCTGGATGAAAGCTGGAGGCATGTAGGCAAGAATAACAGAATTTCTAGTAAAGGGAGGTGATTATGTGACCATGACTTATTTACATGGAAATGTCCAGGTAGCGGCTCTTTTGTGTAGACTGATCCAAGCTGACATTGATGGCAGGATGGAAATTGTTGAAATCCCAATAGAATTCTTCAGGTACCGCCTTTCCATAGGTGCAGCTAAAGAAGATGTCACCAATGTAGCGCAAGTATAGAAGGGGCACTTGGGACAAGAGCGGAGGATGCATTCTTCTAAGTCAGCCATACAAATGTGTTACTGTGGGGCCATATAGGTACCCAGAGCAGTGCTGCTGATTTGAATGTATGAATCATCCTAAATCTGGTGGTGGACAAGGACAAAGTCATGAAGCTCAGCCACCACCTGAGACAGAGGAAGTGGGTTCCAGATGAGAAAGCTTCTGCTTAAATAAATGTGTTAGTATTTAAGGTGACACAGGACTCTTCATTGTTTTTGCTGGAACAGATTAACATGACTGCCCCTCTGAAATTTGTAAATAGATTGAGATTCACCTTGTTCCCAAATGTTTTATATAAAACAGAAACATTTTCAAAGAAGTTCTGAAAAGCAAAGGAGAGATGGGAAGGTTGAGAGAACAAGAAGAAAATCTAGAGAAAGAGGCTTTTACACCATCTGAGGTGATACTGGGGAAAGAACAGAGGAGATTGGGGTTAGATGAACAGACACAGAGGATTAGATTCTGTTTTACAATCTGGCCCCTTTATGTCACTCATCTGATGCACATGGGCCATAAACAAGCCAGAGCTGGCCAACAGAACACAATCCGTGTGGAAAAACATTCTCTGCTGCTATAAAGCTGGCACATTGGGCTCCCTATTGTTCTTCCCCACCTTTTTGTGCAGGAGACACGGCAGAAGAGAATAGGGCCATGGCCCGCTAGAAAGTCCCTATAAAGACACATCCAGAACACACCCGCCCACATGATCAATTCACCATAATTTCAGATCCACACAGAGGTAGCATCATAGCTAGACATCACTGCACCTCAGTGTACTCTAGCCACCCCTCCTGACTAACCCCCATGTGCTGAGCATGAAAGGATGGCACAGAGCAGGCTACATAAGCTTTATACCAGTTAGCGCTCCCCCTGGGCAAAACTGGAATCCCTTGCTGCTTACATAGGCATCAAATGAAATTAATGGGTAGCAGGTTTAAAACTAATAAAAGAAAGTTCTTCTTCACACAGTGTGTAGTCAACCTGTGGAACTCCTTGCCAGAGGAGGCTGTGAAGGCTAGGACTATAATAGAGTTTAAAGAGAAGCTAGATAATTTCATGGAGGTTAGGTCCATAAAAGGCTATTAGCCAGGGGATAAAATGGTGTCCTTGGCCTCTGTTTGTCAGAGGCTGGAGAGGGATGGCAGGAGACAAATTGCTTGATCATTGTCTTTGGTCCATCCTCTCTGGGGCACCTGGTCCTGGCCACTGTCGGTAGACAGGATACTGGGCTAGATGGACCTTTGGTCTGACCTAGTACGGCCGTTCTTATGTTCTTATGTTCTTATGTATGTAAGTCTCCTCCAAAATCCTTAAAAGCAGTAACCAATATTGCTCATCCTAACCTATAAATTATTGGATTGTCTCTGACAGCATCTGCTATACCTCAAAGCTTTTTGAATAAAAATGTTGGTTTCATTATAATAGGGTTTCATAGGCTGTAACTGAGATATTATTTGGGGGATCAATACATTCCACAGACTCATAATGACATGTTTGCTGATCTTTTCTTTTTAATGCGTGCTGTGATGTCCCTAGAAAGAATGTGAGTCTCCCCCACATACTCCAGTGTAAACGATGAGTGACTTCATTCAGACTGATGAATTTATCTGCTATTACTACATGTGACTTCAGAACTGGGCCCATAATATTAAAAAACCATAAACACCATTGTATATTTAATCAGTTTTTTCATATCACAGCTATTAAACCTACCTAAGCAAACTGGTGGATCTGTCCAGTGGCCAGACTGACAGTGAACATATGCAGAACCCTCCATTACATGAAAACTTTGGCATTGGTATTTCATTGTGGAACCTGAGTCATACTGGCTCTGTGCAAAGCCAATGGTTTCTCCATTATCAATAGCAGGTGGGGGCCCACATCTTCCAGCAGCCTCTAAAATTAAGTATAAAAATAGAGAATAGTTGCATCAGTGATTCCCAAAATGAGGGGAGCAAGGGAAGATCACAAATATTATACAACAGCGCTATCAATGTACTCTGATAGAACAGGAAACATGTAGAAAATCGGCAGAAATGTAGAAAATTCTCCTGATACTGGAGCTGAACATAAAAACCTAAATGTCACTTGATATTTATTTATTACCAACAAACAGGATGGAACTGATGGCAAAATAGGTAACTAGCTGCTCTCAATTTGCAAAGTTCTGATTTCAGGTCACTTCTCAAGGACTTGTTTCCACTTACTGGGAGACTCATGCTGTGCAGATCGATGTTGAGGAGATCGATCTTCAGAGGTTCAATTTAGCAGGTCTCTTAAGGATGTGCTAAATTGACGGTGATTGTGCCCCCTCTGATTCCGATATTCCACTGGGTAGCAAGGAGTAAGGGAAGTCGATAGGAGTTTTTTTCCCTCAACTTCCCATAGTGAGGATGCTGTGGAAATTCAAACTAAGGTATGTTAGCTTCAGTACACTATTTACGTAGCTGGAGTTGTGTATGTTAGGCCTGGTCTACACTGGCAGAGAAAATCGATGCAAGAGCTGCAACTCCAACTACTTGAATTGCCTAGTGGCAGTTGACATAGCTTACACTGATTTTCTAGCATGGCTCCACAGCAGGAGATTGATGGGAGAAACTCTCCTTACTGGATCTGCTAAATCGAACCCCAGAAGATCGATCGCAGGAGCATCGATCTTCTGGTAAGTGGAGATGTGGCCTTAGTTCGCCCTTGTGACCTAGTGTAGACTTGATGCAAGAAGAGAATGTAGATTAGTTTCAGATATCTTGGGTCAATTATCTTTGCCCTACTAATCCCATCCTCTGCCTTAAACACTAACTAGAGGGAAATGAAAAGTAAGATTCAACCTTGAATCAACTTCTCTCCTCCTAAGGCTCATGCTGACCAATCAACCTGTTCTTTGTCACAGAAAATGCATCCATATGTATTATTTATACTCACTATGACCTTATTAGTATGTAGGGGTGTTTGATGTTCCCAAAAATTATCTTGGAGTATTATGATTTAAGACATTACTATGGTTCTGAATATTGAGAGAAGTGAGAGGCTGAAGGTAAAATAGAAGTTATTCTAGTACAGGCCAAAGATATGGAAAATGAAACACAGTCACAGCGAATGACTGTGAATATTACAAAAATGAGGGGAGCAAGGAAAGAACTAATCTACAGACAGGGAAATCTCTTGATGCTCCTGTAATTGATCAAATCACAGATGCAGCTAAACTTTACACTTTCAAAGGCCCCTCAGACAAGTAGATTTTAAAATTAATCCATACAGAAACCAAATTCCCCATTTGAAATTTACTTCTCTATGCCAATTGCAATTTCCTCTCTCTTCTCCTGTTTGTATAGAAAGGGAAGTGGAATTGGGGTAAAACAAGCACAATTTTTGAAAATGCTAAGGCAACAAATTTACATGAGTAGTAAAGGGATTCCCTGCCTCATTTTATTTCATGACCCACCCTTTTTTCTTTTTGTCCCATCCTTAAGTATCAATTTTGGAAATGTGCATTTCTGGCACAGGTGGCCATTTTGAAAAAAGTTTTCCATTCTTTTAAATTCATTTTTATTAGGTAAATTAGAAGGAAAATAAGAAAGATTTCTTGCCCTAGCTTCATTACTAGCCAATTAGCCCATCATAAGATGAGATCTTCAGGTCTCTCCTCCATGTCGGTCTTCTCCCCTGAGCCTCCGGTCTCTCTCTCTCTCTCTCTCTCTCTCTCTCTCCTCCTTCTCCTGTCTCAGCCTTTCTCTCTCTCAGCTCTCCTCCCCCTCCTGCCTCTCACTTGGGGGACCGTGGAGCCCAAACCACCATTTGGGCTCTGCGCTCCCCATGCAGCATGGGGAGCGCAGAGCCCAAATGATCGCTTGCGCCACTTGCTCCTACGCACAGACCCAGCTGAGCAGTGCAGAAGTCAGCTGAGCGCCACGGCAGGAGGTGAAGGGGGGCAGGGTGGTGATGCTCATGGCTGGGGGCAGGGCCTGGAGCCTCTGGCATGCTGCATGTCATGGCCCCACCCCCCTTCACCTCCTGCCATGGTGCTCCGCTGACTTCTGCACCGTTCAGCCAGCACACCACACAGAAGCAAGCAGTGCAAGCGGCCGTTTGGGGTCTGTGCTCCCCATGCAGCACCCCCTTTCGCTGCTGAAGCCAGCATGGCTCTCTCCTTTCCTCCTTCCCTCCAGTGCTGCTGCCAAGGGCCAAGAATGGACAGGTTAGGGGAAAGAAGGGCCACTTTCCCCTGATGGCAGGCAAGATGGCAAATGCAAGGTCTGCTGGTCATTCTCTTGTTTGTACGGCTGCCCCCAGTAGCCACTCTGCAGTATAGATCTCCCCTGTTCTAACTGTCCTCAGTAGTCACTCTGAATATCACTCTCCTCTGAGCCACCCCTCCCTTTCCATGTTAAGGATAACAGTTCCATTCCAGGAACTTCCCATATTCTGGCACAATCAAACCCTGACCTTGATTTAAGTTAGGACGAGAGGAAGCTACATAACACGTTTAGTGATCCTAGCTCTTTTAATTTAGGTGGAGTTCTTGAACAAACAAATTCACAGACGGATGTGACTGAGGGATAGAGAGGGAGAGATGCACATTTCTAAAATATATAGATAGATGCTTTGACCTAGTTACATTGTTTTAATAATATGACTTAACTGTGTATTTAAGGGTGTATAACTTCGGACTGACAATTTAGTGTATAAATATCAATAAGCAACAATAATTACTCTGATATTTTTATTATGCTCCAAGGATTCTACATGTATAATTTGCTTTTCAGATTACTGGGGTTTGGAGCTCACTGCTGTACCTTGTGTTGGGAAATGCTCAGTAAGGCAGAAATATCCAGGAAATCTTAGAAACTTTGGTCTGAGCGGTAGTAAGAGAAAGAAATCAGAGAAACAAGAACATGTATAGTGCCCACAATCAGCCATAAGCGAGGCTGATATTAACATACTTTTTCTCTCTGCAGTGAAAACCTGTGCAATTCGTTGGCAATAATATAAGTCTGATCTCAGCCACCCTTTTTGATACTGAATAGTGTCCTTCTGTGAGCAACTGCACCAATTTCCTCAGCACTAGTCACGACACGGTCCAATGTGAACAAAAATGGCAGACTAGTATCTAGCTACTTATTAGAACAATGCTTTAGGCTTCCAGAAGAAATTGTTGAGACAGCCAATGAAGTTCTGGTATGTCAAAAAAGAAACAAAATAAACCAACGGAGTGACAGCACTTTTCTGGATGCTTAAATATAATGGTGAAATCCTGGTCTTACTGAAGCCAAAGGAAGTTTCTTCTACCGACTTCAGTGGAGTAGGCCTAGCACCAATTGTCTCTTGTGCACTATCCAGCTCATTTGAAAATGATAGTAAAATTGTGGTCCTAAAAAAACCCAACAAATAAATAAAACTAGCCTCCCATCATACATTTTTTTTTAGAATGTGCTCTAGGGCCAACCCTGAAGTCTATAATATCATGCTATATGACTGAAATCAATGTGAACTACTCAGCGTGAGAAGTAGTAGCAATTTACCCTCAAGTTGTTCAGGCCTGAAATCTTGGGAGGATTTGCATGAATAAATAGCTCATTGTTGGACCAATATGACAATGTTCTCATTAACTCTCAATGTTACCATTGCCACAGAACATCACATACTAGAAGCAGATCTGCTTTGGTGCTTGTAGGTGAGCTTAAATTTGTGCATAAAAAGAAGTGATACAGGGAAGCAAACACTTGAGTAAGAGTGAAGTTTGAGTCCAACAATATCCTTACTACTAGGCTACTTTAGGAAGAAATTAAAATACCTCTGCATATTGGTGTTTCAGACCATTGCCTTTCCTTACATGTTACCATTGGAGACCCAATAAGGGACAGGCCTCTTCTACATCGATAACGCACCTTCTCTTCAGGAAAATACCTTTGCCGTTTAGTGTCTGGAGTACCATTCTCAATCACTGGTGGAGGTCCACATCTCATATCTGAAAAGAAATAAAGGAACACTTACTGACACATTCCCATGAAGGACCGTAAATTCACTTCCAGTATCCCATTACTTGTGTACAAATTCTATTCAAATCCTCTAGTTTTTAATTAGTCCTATTAAAAAGAAGATTTGAAATTGCAGGGAGGTGACAGTAGGGCTATCCACTAGTGAATCATTCTGCGCTAAGATGCTTGGAATGAAAATAAAGGTCAAACAATGATGACGATTTGTCTAAATAAAGTTTCTATAAAATGCTTACTGTTTGACCGGTCAACCTTTATTCTATTGGAAAACTTCGGAGCAGCTGGACCCACAACATAGGCTATGTCTACACAGCAGCACTATTTTGGAATAATGACATTATTCTGAAATGACATAGTCCACATCCACACTATAAGCAGCTATTTTGACATAATGTCAAAATAATGTTGAGCTGGAGAATTTCTTACTCCAACTCGTGTAACCCTCATTACACGAGGAGTAACGTAAGTCAGAGTAAGAGTGCTCTACCTTGGACTTCCTGCTGTGCAGACGGCGCGAGAAGCCGAAATAAGCTATTTTGACTTAAACTACGCAATTGACATAGCTCAAGTTGTGTAACTTATTTTGGCTTTAGCCCTGCTGTGTCCTGCAGAAACTCTTCTGTGGGTTCTCCTATGGGGTTGATGCTCTGTGGCAGAGATGGATATGCCACCTAGCTTCTCTTTAAACTCTATTATAGTCCTAGCCTTCACAGCCTCCTCTGGCAACGAGTTCCATGGGTTGACTACACGCTGTATGAAGAAGAACTTTCTTTTATTCGTTTTAAACCTGCTACCCATTAGTTTCATTTGGTGTCCTCTAGTTCTTCTATTTAGGGAACTAATAAATAACTTTTCTTTATCGGCCCTCTCCACACCACTCATGATTTTATAAACCTCTATCATATCCCCCCTCAGTCTCCCCTTTTCTAAACTGAAAAGTCCTAGTTGTTTTAACCTCTCCTCATATGGGACCCGTTCCAAACCCCTAATCATTTTAGTTGCCCTTTTCTGAACTCTTTCCAAGGCCAAAATATCTTTTTTGAGGTGAGGAGACCACATCTGTACACAGTATTCAAGATGTGGGCGTACAATAGTTTTATACAGAGGCATTAAGATATTCTGTGTCTTATTTTCTATCCCTTTCCTAATAATTCCTAGCATCCTATTTGCCTTTTTGACCGCCGCTCCACACTGTGTGGAAGTTTTTAGAGAACTGTCCATGATAACGCCAAGATCTCTTTCCTGATTTGTCGTAGCCAAATTAGCCCCCATCATACTGTACGTATAGTTGGGGTTATTTTTCCTGATGTGCATTACTTTACACTTATCCACATTAAATTTCCTTTACCATTTTGTTGCCCAATCACTCAGTTTGGTGAGATTTTCTTGGAGTCCCTCACAGTCTGCTTTTGTCTTGACTATCCTAAACAGTTTGGTATCATCTGCAAACTTTACTACCTCACTGCTTACCCCTTTCTCCAGATCATTTATGAATAAGTTGAAAAGGATTGGTCCCAGGACTGACCCTTGGGGGACACCACTAGTTACCCTCTCCAATCTGAAAATTTACCATTTATTCCTACCCTTTGTTTCCTGTCTTTTAACCAGTTCTCAATCCAAGAAAGGACCTTCCCTCTTATCCCATGGCCATGTAATTTACAGAAGAGCCTTTAGTGAGGGACCTTGTCAAAGGCTTTCTGAAAATCCAAGTATACTATATCTACTGGATCCCCCTTATCCGCATGTTTGTTAACCCCTTCAAAGAACTCTAACAGATTAGTAAGACAGGATTTCCCTTTACAGAAACCATGTTGACTTTTGTCCAACAAATAATGTTCTTCTACATGCTTCACAATTTTATTCTTTACTATTGTTTCGACTAATTTGCCCGGTACTGAAGTTAGACTTACCGGTTTGTAATTGCCAGGATCGCCTCTAGAGCCCTTTTTAAATATTGGTGTCACGTTGGCTACCTTCCAGTCATTAGATACGGAAGCCGATTTAAAGGATAGGTTACAAACCACAGACAATAGCTCAGCAATTTCCCATTTGAGCTCTTTTAGAACACTTGGATGAATGCCATCCAGTCCCGGAGATTTGTTAACATTAAGTTTTTCTATTTGTTCCAAAACCTCCTCTAATGACCCTTCAATCCAGGATAGTTCCTCAGATTCATCACCCACAAAGGACGGTGCAGATTCGGGAATCTCCCCAACATCCTCAGCCGTGAAGACTGAAGCAAATAAATGATTTAGTTTCTCCGCAATGGCTTTATCGTCCTTGATTGCTCCTTTTATAGCTCAATCATCTAGGGGACCCACAGGTTTTTTAGCAGGCTTCCTGCTTCTAATGTACTTAAAAACATTTTGTTATTTCTTTTTGAGTTTTTGGCTAGCTGTTACTCAAAATCTTTTTTTGCTTTTCTTATTACATTTTTACACTTGATTTAACAGTGTTTATGTTCCTTTCTATTTATCTCACTAGAACACTTTTTTAGGTCTCTTGCTATGTTTTTTAATTTGGGGTATACATTTAAGTTGGGCCTCTATTATGGTGCCTTTAAAAAGTTTCCATGCAGCTTTCAGGGATTTGGCTCTAGTCACTTTGCCTTTTAATTTCTGTTTAACTAACCTCCTCATTTTTTAAATTAAATGCCAGGGTGCTGGACTGCTGAGGTGTTCTTCCCACCACAGGAATGTTGAATGTTATTATATTATGGTCACTATTCCCAAGCGGTCCTTTAATGGTTATTTCCTGGACCTGATCCTGCACTCCACTCAGGACTAAGTCAAGAATTGCCTCTCCCCTTGTGGGTTCCTGGACCAGCTGCTCCAAGAAGCAGTCATTTAAGCCATTGAGAAATTTTATCTCTGCTTCTCTTCCTGAGGTGACATGTATCCAGTCAATATGGGGGTAATTAAAATCCTCCATTATTATAGAGTTCTCTATTTTGGTAGCCTCCCTAATCTCCCTCAGCATTTCAATGTCAGTATCACTGTCCTGGTCAGGTGGTCAGTAATATTTCCCTACTGCTAATTTCTTATTATTGGAGCATGGAATTACTATCCATAGCGATTCTATGAAACATGTTGATTCACTTAATATTTTTATTTCATTTGATTCTACATTATCTTTCACATTCTGTGCCACTCCGCCACCCACCCGGCCTGTTCTATCCTTCTGATGTACTTCATAGCCCAGTATGATTGTGTCCCACAGATTTTCCTCATTCCACCAGGTTTCAGTGATGCCTATTATGTCAATCTCCTCATTTAACACTTAATTCCAAGGATGGGACATGCGCTGCTACTGAACATAAAGTTCAAAGAAAAAACAAGACAAAAAGAAAATATTTTAAATGAATACCTCTATCTAAACTTCAGCTATTCATACCTATTTACAAAAACATAATTCTAGAAAGATTTTGAATGGGATAGTGTGAGAGAAGTTCACTCTGTCTATGGGTGGCAAGAAGGAATTGAGGAGATAACAGTAGAAAGGAATTGCGGGATCTGCCTATTTATGCACTTAACTATTAGCATGAGTGTGCAGCAAGTTCATGCACCACCTCAAAATGTACCACTATGGGAATATGTTCTCTGGTTTAGAGGAACTAATGCATGCACACCCACATGGAGTGAAGAGGTGCAAGCACTTGAAGATATAGTCTCTCAGGGTATGTCTACACTACAAAGTTAATTTGAACTAACAGACGATAGTTTGAATTAACTTTAATAGGCGCTACACATACAAACCGCTAGTTCAAACTTAATTCGAACTAGCGGAGCGCTTAATTCGAACTAGGTAAACCTCATTCTACGAGGACTAACGCCTAGTTCGAATTAAGTGTTCGAATTAAGGGCTGTGTAGCCACTTAATTCGAACTAGTGGGAGGCTAGCCCTCCCCAGCTTGCCCTGGTGGCCACTCTGGGCACCACCAGGGAAACTTGTCTGCCCCCCTCTCGGCCCTGGAGCCCTTAAAGAGGCACGGTCTGACTACGGTGACTGTGCCAGGTGCAAGCCTGCCAGCACCCAGCCAGCAGACCCTGCACCTGGCATGGCACGAGCCAGCCGCTCGCTGCCACCCAGCCCTCTGCCTCTTCCCAGGACCAGGCTAGCGGCTCCTAGGAGCCTGGCTGGGGCCGCAGGAGGTGGGTGCCCACCAGGTCTAGTGCGGAGATGGGGGACCTTATCCAGGTTTGGGGGGAGGCCTCCAACGTCCATGACCTCGGCACTAGGCACAGGAAAGTAGCCACCTTGGGCAGGATAGCTGCCAGCCTGGCCACCCAGAAGCAGGTTTGCATGAAAATCAAGGTGGTCCAGTGAGACCCTCGACCCTGAGCCCTGAGCTTAGAACATAAAAACATAAGAACGGCCATACTGGGTCAGACCAAAGGTCCATCTAGCCCACTAGCCTGTCTGCCAACAGCGGCCCACACTAGGTACCCTGGAGGGGATGGATCGAAGACAATGACCATGCCATTTGTCTCATGCCATCCATCTCCAGCCTTCCACAAACAGAGGCCAGGGACACCATTTCTACCCCCTGGCTAATACCACTCCATGGACCCAACCTCCATGAATTTATCTAACTTCTCTTTAAACTCTGTTATAGTTCTAGCCTTCACAGCCTCCTGCAGCAAGGAGTTCTACAGACTGACTATTTACTTTGTGAAGAAGAACTTTCTGTTATTAGTATGAAGCCTGGTAACCATTCATTTCATTTGGTGTCCTCTAGTCCTTCTACTATGGGAACTAATGAAGAACTTTTCTTTATGCACCCTCTCCACACCACTCATGCTTTTATAGACCTCTATCATATCCCCCCTCCATCTCCTCTTTTCTAAGCTGAAAAGTCCCAGTCTCTTTAGCCTCTCTTCGTATGGGATCTGTTCCAAACCCCTGATCATTTTAGTTGCCCTCCCCTCTCTCACCTTCTCTCTTCCCCTCTCCCACCTCCTTTTCCCAGTCTCCCCGAGTTTTGTTCAATAAAGAGAGTTTCTATTTTTGAATACATGTGTCCTTTATTTTGTACATCAGGAAGGGGGGCTAGGGAGGGGTAAGTGGAAGGAGGTGAGGAGGAATCGGGTACGAGCCCCCGATGGGGAGGACTGGTGTGGCTCTGTGGTCTCCTTGGTGTAGAAGCTCTCCTGCAGCCCCTTGATTGACCCCCGCCTGGATGGCAGCCTGCGGCAAGTGCAGCCGGGCTGATGGCTGAGTGCTGTGATGTGCCGAGTGTGGGCACTCAGGGCACTCCAAGCCAGGATTGCTTGCTGTCCGTCATCGAGTTAGACAGGCGAGCGGGGAACCTCTGAATACTGTCTGTCTGGGGTGGGGGTCGGGTCCCTTTAAGCACAGCCCTCTGCTAGCCTGAGACAGCAGCTCCACGCTCTAAGTCCTAACTTGGTGCCCTGCCAGCACTGCTTCTGGCCATCTTAACCTCGGTTCAGGGTCCACTCAATGTGGACATGCTAGTTCGAATTAGCAAAATGCTAATTCAAACTAGTTTTTAGGTCTAGATGCACTAGTTCGAATTAGCTTAGTTCGAATTAACTAATTCGAATTAAGTTAGTTCGAATTTGTGCTGTAGTGTAGATATACTCTCATAGATCACAAATTCAGTGAATGAAAAGTGTGATACTGTTGTAGAAAGGGAAAAGGTCACGCTGCAAAGCATGATCAGGAATGTCACATGTAGTCCAAAACAGGAAGATACATGTTCCATCATCACTAATTTCTAAGATAATTAAGTCCCCAAAAAGGTTACTTTGTCAGGTTATGGAATCTCCATCACTGGTGGTTTTAAGAAGAATTTAACTGTCAGGGATTTTCTAGGATACTTAATCCTGCTTAATGTAGGGGGATGGACTACATGATCTCTCAAGTTCATTGCCAGTCCTACATTTCTAGGATTCTGTGTTCACCAGCTCACCAATGTGGACATGTTCTTACTTGTAATTAAAATGCAAACTCCTACCATTGCAAACTGGTGGTTGTGACCATTTTCCATCTGCTTCACAAATCACATAACTTGGCTCCATACTTTTAAAACCTTCCACACATTTATACTGCAACTTTGAACGAGGCAGATAGTGTTTCTCTTTTCTATTTATAATAGTGGCATTGTTAACTGTAGGTGGAGGTCCACATCTTACATCTGAAAAGAGAGAGAGAAAAGTAAATGTACTGGTAGGGCAACACAGTTAGGCTATGTCTAGACTGCAAGCCTCTTTCGAAAGAGGCTCTTTTGAAAGATACTTTCGAAAGAGCCTCTTTCGAAAGCGAGCGTCTAGACTGAACGTTGAACTTTCGAAAAAGCGGCTTGCTTTTTCGAAAGAAAGCATCCAGTGAGTCTGGATGCTCTCTTTTGAAGAAGCCCTATTTACATTGAAGAACGCCTTCTTTCGAAAGAGGAACTTTCGAAAGAAGGCGTTCTTCCTCGTGAAATGAGGTTTACCGCCATCGAAAGAAAAGCCGCGTTCTTTCGATTTAATTTCGAAAGAACGCGGCTTGAGTCTGGACGCAGGGGAAGTTTTTTTGGAAAAAGGCTACTTTTCCCGAAAAACCCCCTGAGTCTGGACACAGCCTCAATGTGGTAGTTCATTGCTTTGAAAAAGTGCACGTATATAAAGGAGAGTTACTTGCTTCTAACTAGAGTTCTTCAAGAAGGTTCAGCTTATTCACACATATGGGATACTGTGGTGCCTAATAGTGCTTAATAGTATTCTTCTTAATGCCTTTCCAAGGAGCACCTATTAGAGTGCTTGTGTAGAGTCCTTCTTTCCCTTCTCTATAAGTCTCTGAACATTCTGATAGTGAGGCTGTCACAGTCTCCCCTCAATTTCTTTCACTACCAATCCAGAGACACAAGGGAAAAAAGGATTCAGAAAGCCGGTGAGTGGGAAGTCTGAATATGAATAGCCATTTCAAAGAACTCAGTTTTTCTAATAAGTAACTTAGATTTCTTCTTCCAGTAGCTCTGCATATTGCCACTTATGAGCAGTTTGAAACACAGCGCTGAAAATAAACAGAAAGGGGGGCTTGGGGTCATATTTGAATAGCAATTGAAACACCAAATTGAGCATCATCTCTAGAATTGAGGACATAGTTTAGTTAAATTTTGCACAGAAATCCAGTTGAAACTACAATTTTCAGTAACAGGGACTTGGTTTAGGGAACCAAAGATACTTTGACAGCTCTGGTGGAATGAAATCATAATACCTAACCTCGGGGAATTTGTTAACATGTAGAAATTCAGTAATACATTGTTTAATCATAAGAACGGTTGTACCAGGTTGGACCAAAGATCAGTCAAACCCAGTATCCCATCTGCCAATAGTGGCCAATGCCAGATGCCCCAGAGGGAGTGAATAGAACAGATAACCATCAAGTGATCCCTCCTCTGACAGAGGCAAGGGACATCATCCTCGCTAACGAGTATTGATGGACTTATTCTCCAGGAATTTATCTTGCTCTTTTTTGAATCTTGTTAAAGTACTACTCTTCACAACATCCTGTTCCAACATCTATCTGGAGAGCCACAGTCTGACCCATGAGACTTTTAGCATAAAATGCAAATAACTTAGATCATTTTCAAAATCTTCTGTTCTACTTAATTCTGTGCAAGAACTCTTCTTGAATACACATCGTATATAAAACAATGTCCCCTTATTAGTATGTAGCCTTGGAAAAACCTCAGGAAATTAATTGTCTGACCGATGTGAAATCTAGAAAGTCATTTTGGCAAAAGTGTGGGACCAAGTCTAAGATCTCCTTAATTTCTATGAAAAGTCTTAAAAGATGGAGTTTCCATCTAGATATTTAATTCATTCCTGGCTGAACACATGGCAAAAAGGAATTTAAAAATATCAAAAATACACAATACTCAGCTCTGGGTTCAAAAATGGTTTAGTCAATATAGATAAAACCATCTTAAGAGCCCAAGGAGGACATGATTACTGAAAGGAACATACACAATACTCTTTTCTCAAACTTGTTATGCAACAGCTATCTAGCATTGACCAAAACATGGTATGATGAAATAGAGGCTAAATGAATGTTCAAAGACCCATAAGATAACCCTGCAGTTTTTAAGTATATTAAATCAGCTACCACATGATATGGGAAGCTAAGACTGGAGTAGGGATGTTAAATTTAGGTTAATTGACTAATCAAATAGTTGATGCAATTTGTATTGAGTATTCTGTTGGTTGAAAAAGGGCGACTTCACTCAGGGGCGGATATAGGGCAGGGCGAATGGGGCGGCTGTCCCGGGCCCCGCGCTTCAAAAAGCCCCGCGCATGCACCGTGGCAAAGGGGGGGCCCCATGGAATTATGCTGCCCGGGGCCCCGCAAAAGAAAATAGAGGTAAATATAGAGGTAAATAATCGCTTTCAGGCTCTCTCCACAGGCTCTGCAGTGCTGCAGGCTTTGGAAGGGACCTCACAAGGAATAAACCAGAAGGGAAAACCATCTACTGGAAGGCATAGGATGTGTAGTCCTAGGGATGGGGGTTCCATGGCCACCACCCCCAAAAGAAAACAATGGGTGGTGGTGGTTGGGGACTCCCTTCTAAGAGGGACTGACCCATCCCTCTGCCGTCCGGACCTGGAATCTCAAGAGGTGTGCTACTTACTGGGAGCTCGCATTCAAGATATGACTGAGAGGTTTACCAAACTGATCAAACTTTTGGATCGCTACCCCTTCATGCTTCTACATGTGGGAACTAATGATACGGCCAAGAATGATCTTGAGCGGGTTACCGCAGATTATGTATCTCTGGGAAGAAGGATCCAAGAATTCGGAGCGCAAGTGGTGTTCTCATCCATCCTCCCTGTTGAAGGGAAAGGACTGGGCAGGGATCGTCAAATAGAGGAAGTAATTGCGTGGTTGTGCAGGTGGTGTTGCAGACAGGGGTTTTGTTTCTTCGACCATGGGACTCTGTTCCAGGCACAAGGATTGATAGGAAGAGATGGATCCACCTAACCAAGATAGGAAGGAGCATCTTCACGGGCAGGCTTGCAAACCTAGTGAGGAGGGCTTTAAACTAGGTTTGTTCGGGAACAGTGACCAAAACCCTGAGGGGAGTGGGAAAGTAGGATACCGGGAAGAAATGCAAAGAGGAAACAGCAATAAAGGAGGACCCCTGATTTGAATGGAGAAGATAGGGCGATCAACTGATTATCTGAGGTGTTTGTACACTAAAGCGAGAAGCCTGGGCAACAAACAGGAAGAACTGGAGGCCCTGGCCCAGTCCAAGAAATATGATTTAATTGGGATAACAGAGACTTGGTTGGATGACTCGCATGATTGGAGCACTGTCATGGAAGTGTATAGACTGTTCAGGAAGAACAGGCAGAGGAGGAAAGGGAGAGGAGTTGGACTATATGTAAGAGAGCACTATGATTGCTCTGAACTCCAGTATAAAGAGGGAGAAAAACCTGTTGAGAGTCTATGGGTTAAGTTTAAAGGAGTAAACAACAGCAGTGATGTTGTGGTTGGTGTCTGCTACAGGCCACGAATCAGGTGGATGAGGTAGATGAGGCTTTCTTCAGACAACTGAGAGAAGTTTCCAGATCACAGGCCCTGGTTCTCGTAGGGGACTTTAAGTACCCTGACATCTGTTGAGAACCCAATACGGCAGTAGACAGGCAATCCAGGAAGTTTTTGGAGAACGTTGGGGATAACTTCTTGATTAAAGTGCTGAAGGATCCGACCAGGGGCCGTGCGCAGCTTGACCTTCTGCTTACAAACAGGGAGGAACTAATAGGGGAAGTAGAGGTGGGTGACAACCTGGGAAGCAGTGATCATGAGATGGTAGATTTCAGGATCCTGACCAAAGGAAGAAAAGAGAGAAGTAAAATACAAACCTTGGACTTCAAAAAAGCAGATTTTGACTCTGTCAGAGATCTGATTGGCAGAATTCCCTGGGATGCTAACATGAAGGGGAAAGGAATCCAGGTCAGCTGGCACTATTTTAAAGAAGCATTATTGAAGGCATAGAAAGAAACCATCCCGATGCATAGCAAGAGAGGCAAACATGGTAGAAGGCCGGATTGGCTTACAGGGGAAATCCTTGGTGAACTTAAGCACAAAAAGTGGAAACTTTGACAAATGACCAGGGGTTTAAATGTATAGCTCAAGAATGCTGGGGGGTTATCAGGAAGGCGAAAGCGCAAATGAAATTGCGACTGGCTAAGGATGTGAAGGATAACAAGAAAGGTTTCTACAGGCATGTTAATAAGAAGAAGGTGATCAGAGAGGGTGTACGGCCCCTACTGGATGAAGGTAACCTAGTGACAGATGATATGGGGAAAGCTGAACTACTCATTGCTTTCTTTGCCTCTGTATTCACGGACAAGGTGGTCTCCCAGACTAATGCGCTAAGTGATGCAAGATGGGATGAAGATAGACAGACCTTAATGGGTAAAGAACAAGTTAGAAAAGCTAAATGTACACAAATCCATAGGTCTGGACTTAATGCATCCGAGGGTACTGAGGGAGTTGGCAAATGTCATTGAGGAGCCTTTGGCCATAATCTTTGAAAAGTCATGGAGGTCGGGAGAAATCCCGGATGATTGGAAAAAGGCAAATGTAGGACCCATCTTTAAAAAAGGGAAGAATGACGATCCAGTAACCACTCTTACCACTCTTACCTGGAAAAATCATGGAACGGATCCTTAAGGAATCCATTTTGAGGCACTTGGAAGAGAGGAAAGTGATTAGGAATAGTCAGCATGGATTCACAAAGGGAAAGTCGTGCTTGACCAATCTGATTAGCTTTTATGATGAGGTAACTGGCTCTATGGATGTGGGAAAGTCAGGGGATGTGATATACCTTGACTTTAGCAAGGCTTTTGATATGGTCTCCCATAATATTCTTGCCAGCAAGTTAAGGGAATATGGATTAGATACATGGACTGTAAGATGGATAGAAAGCTGGCTAGAAGGCCGGGCCCAGCTGGCTAAAAGGTCCGGTTCTAGGACTGGTTTTGTTCAATATCTTTATTAGTGACCTAGATGAGGGGATGGATTGCACCCTCAGCAAGTTTGCAGATGACACTAAGCTAGGGGGAGAGGTAGATACGCTTGAGGGCAGAGATAGGGTCCAGAGTGACTTAGACAAATTGGAGGATTGGGCCACAAGAAATCTGATGAGGTTCAACAAGGACAAGTCCAGAGTCCTGCACTTGGGACAGAAGAATCCCAAGCATTGTTACAGGCTGGGGACCAACCAGCTAAGTAGTAGTTCTGCAGAAAAGGACCTGGGGGTTACAGTGGATGAGAAGCTGGATATGAGTCAACAGTGTGCCCTTGTAGCCAAGAAGACTAATGGCATATTAAGTTGCATTAAGAGTAGCGTTGCCAGCAGATCCAGAGATGTCATTATTCCCCTTTATTTGGCTCTGGTGAGGCCACATCTGGTGTATTGTGTCTAATTCTGGGGCTCCCACTACAAAAAGGATGTGGACGCATTGGAGAAGGTCCAGCGGAGGGCAACCAAAATGATTAGTGGACTGGAGCATATGACTTATGAAGAGAGGCTGAGGGACTTGGGTCTGTTTAGTCTGCAGAAGCGAAGAGTGAGGGGGATTTTATAGCAGCTTTCAACTTCCTGAAGGGAGGTTCCAAAGAGGATGGAGAAAGGCTGTTCTCAGTAGTGATAGATGGCAGAACAAGGAGCAATGGTCTCAAGTTGTGGTGGGAGAGGTCCAGGTTGGATATTAGGAAAAACTATTTCACTAGGAGGGTGGTGAAGCACTGGAATTGGTTACCTAGGGAAATAGTGGAGTCTCCATCTCTAGAAGTGTTTAAGTCTCGGCTCAACAAAGCTCTGGCCTGGTTGATTTAGTTTGGAGTGGTCCTGCCTAGAGCAGGGGGCTGGACTTGATGACCTTCTGAGGTCTCTTCCAGGTCTATGATTCTATGATATTGAACAGACCCAGTCCCAAATTTGATCCCTGAAGAACCTCATTTTTTATGGCCTTTCAGTATGATTATAAGTCACTCATAAGTACTTTCTGTGAACAGTTAAGTACCCAGTTATGCGTACACCTTATACTAACCCCATCTACACTGTATTTCACTAGTTTATTGTTAAGAAGGTCATGCAATACTGTATCAAATGCTTTATTAAAATCTAGGTATACCATGTCCGCCACTTCCTCCTTATCCACAATGCCTGTTATCGTATCAAAGAAAGCTATCAAGCTGGTGTGATATGATTTGTTTTTTACAAATCCAGACTGACTGTTACTTATCACTTTATTATCTTCCAGATGCTTGTGGATGAATTCTTTAACTACTTGCTCCATTATCTTTGCTGTCACGGAAGTTAATCTGATTTGTCTATAGTAGCCTGGGTTGTCTTATTTTCCTTTTTATACATGGAAACTATATTAGTCCTTTTCCAGTTTTCTGGTATCTCTCCTGTTTTCCATGAATTTTCAAAGATGATGCCTAATGACTTAGATCAGTTTCTTTAGTATTCTAGGATGTATTTCATAAGGTCCTGGTGACCTGAAGATATTTAACAGTTCTGAGTAATTTTAACTTGTTCTTGTCCTATTTTAACTTCTGAATCCAATTGATATTACTGGCATTCACTATGTTAGTCAACTAGTTACAACCAACCTTCTTGGTAAAAACCAACACCAAGAATAGTTAAGCACCTCTGCTATTTCCACAATTTATGTTATTGTTTTTCTCTCTTCATTGAGCAATGGGCCAACTCTGTCCTTGGTCTTCGTCTTGCTTCTAATACACTTGTTTCCCTTTATGTCTTTAGCTAGACAACCTAATAATGTAAGAAAGGAGTAATTTGGTTCTTGACAGTTTGAGCAAGTCATTCACTGTACCTTTGCATACAGGTTGGTTGGACCAACTGCCTGCTTTACACATAACATCTGGTGATCCAGTGATGATAAATCCAGGTTTGCATCTATAATGTACTGTTTCACCAGGCTTGTAATTATCCTTCATTCCACCTTCAATTTCACCATTGAGAACATCTGGAGCGTTTCTGCATGTCATTTCTGAAAAGATGTACATAAAATTAAAATTAGTGAAACCCTCCGACAAGCCACTTTTTTTAGATAAGCCTTTTGTAACTAGTTATATAGGACACCCACTTTTAAATACAGGTTGCAATCAGAAGCTAAAAATACACACTAACATTTAGACAGACAATTAAATTTGCTATGTGTGCACTGTTAAAAATCAGACAGAAAGCTGACTGCTGATATAATTTACTTTCTGCTTTTAACTCAGACCAATAATTTCAATTGCTTCTCTTCGGGACATCACATGCAATTGTGTGTCCACTTCCTTCAACAGAACTTTGAGGAAAATATATTTATTTCTGTAGGTAACGACCCCCATTACCATAGTATCGATGTGCCTCACAGTCACTAATGGATTTATTTTCACAACCCCACTGCCCAGAAAGGAACACCGTTATCCTCCTTTGACTGTTTGGAAGCTGAGGCACAGAGTTAAAAAGATTTGGCCACAGCAATGAAAGTTTGTGTTAGAGCCAGGAACTTGATTTAGACTGCCTGAGAACTAATAGGGAGTTTTATAAAAAATGAAAATTACTCAAAAAACAAAGAATAAAAAAAATCAACTAATCAGCCCCCCGCATCAAACAAGCAAAACCCCTGCAGTCTCACACAATTAGAAATTTTTTAAAGATACTCAGTTAGAAAACTGAGATTGCGCAGAATCTTTCTATACAGAATCGTTCTATAATTCAGCCTCCAGTTGTAACCTATTTCCATTGGCACTAAATAAGTGACTTTGAGAATATTTTACACAGTGTAATTACCAAAACATGCAGGAGCTGTGGTCCATTTTCCAGTCTCACAGATTATGTTTGGTGGTCCTTGTAATTCGAAGCCAGTGTTACAAGTGTATGTTAACACAGTGCCATTTCGATAACTCCCTGGTCCTGATGGCTCCTGAGTTAAGTTTTGATTTTCTGAGCTAAGAATCTCACCATTTTCTATAGATGGTGGCTGCAAACATGTTTTTTCTTCTGTTTGGAAAAAAAATAAAATGAATACACCATGTGCACATATAGCAGCGGTTCTCAGACTGGGGCTGTGAGGATGCTCCAGAGGGCCCATGAGTCATGTGTGGCTTCAGAGGGTCTGTGAGTCATGTCTTGGGCCACTGGCCCAGCTCATCAGCTCCTTTTCCTCCTTCCCAGTGCCTTCAGCACAGCTCTTCAGCAGCATGCAGAAGGCACTGCAGGGGGAGGCAGGGCAGGAGGAGAGGGTATGGGGAAGGAGGAAAAGGAGGAAGTGTAATGAGGATGACAAGTGGGGGACTTAAGGAAAGGGGTGGAGTGAAATGTCATAGGGAAGATCAGCGTTTCTCAAATTGGAGGTCCTGACCCAAGAGGAAATTGCAGGGGGCGGGTCGCAATGTTATTTTAGGAATGTCTTAGCATTGCTACCCATACGTCTGCATGGCCTTCAGACCTGGCCAACTGGAAAGCCATGTTTGTAATATGGACCAGGTTCCTTTCTCGGAAGGCAGCCTCTAGCAGCAATATAGATGTAAGGGTAGCAGGACCATACCCATGTCGCCCTTATTTCTGTACTGCTGCTTTCAGAGCAGGGTGGCCAGATAGCAGCACCTGCTGACTAAGGGCCTACCTTTTCAGATAGCAACACAGAAATAAGGGTGTCAACACCACACCATGACATCTTTAGTTCTGCATTACTGCTCTTGTAGCTCTACCTTGAGAACTTGATTCCTGGCCAGCAACTGCTGCTCTCCAGCTCCACAGATCTAATGGCAGTGGTGCTGCTAGCGGCTGCACAGAAGAAAAGGTAGCAACCCCCATATGATAACCTTGTGATCCCTGCACAACTTCTTTATGGGACAAGACTTTCACAATTATACCACCATGAAATTTTACCATTTTAAAAACCCAGTGACTTTGATCAAAAAGGACTGTGAAGTTGGTAGGGCGCTATCTATAATGAATAGTTAATGCATTACAAGTAGAGCTTTATATGTGGTGTCATGTCACGTTACAGGAATTCAGAACTGAAGTCTCTAGTGTGCTGTCTATACTATATTTTTCCACAAAAGTGTAACTGCCTTAGTTCATGGTAGGATTTCATTACACTAGAAATCTACTACACCCTGCTGAATCAGGTCGGTATGATCTAATGGGAACAAAAAGACATTTTATTCCTAACATTACTCTAGATGAATGAATGATTTCAGTCATGTCATTCTGTGTGCACTTGTGTGTTACTAGAGAATGATGTTTAGCTGGCCATGTATTGTTGAAAACATTGCATTGAACTTAGGGTATGTCTACATTACAAAGTTAATTCGAACTAACAGACGTTAGTTCGAATTAACTTTGATAGGCACTACACATGCAAACCACTAGTTCGAACTTAATTCGAACTAGCAGTGCGCTTAATTTGAACTAGGTAAACCTCATTCCATGAGGACTAAGCCTCGTTCGAATTAACTAGTTCAAATTAAAGGCTGTGTAGCCACTTAATTCGAACTAGTGGGAGGCTAGCCCTCCCCAGCTTTCCCTGGTGGTCACTCTGGGCACCACCAGGGAAACTCTTCTGCCCCCCTCTCGGCCCCGGAGCCCTTAAAGAGGCACAGGGTGGCTACGGTGCCAGTGCCAGGTGCAAGCCTGCCAGCACCCAGCCAGCAGATCATGCACCTGGCACGGCTCGAGCCAGCCACCCGCTGCCACCCAGCCCACCGCCTCTTCCCAGGACCAGGCTGGCGGCTCCCGGGAGCCTGGCCAGGACTGCAAGAGGCGGGCACCCACCTAGTCTAGTGCAGAGATCGTGGACCTCATCCACAACCTCTGCACTAGGCACAGGAAAGTGGCTGTCTAGGGCAGGATAGCTGCCAGCCTGGACACCCAAGAGCAGGTTGGCATGAAAATCAAGGTGGTCCAGTGAGACCCCCGACCCTGAGTCCAGAGCTTAGAATGGCCGTACTGAGTCAGACCAAAGGTCCATCTAGCCCAGTAGCCTGTCTGCCGACAGTGGCCAACACTAGGTACCCTGGAGGGGATGGACCGAAGACAATGACCAAGCCATTTGTCTAGTGCCATCCATCTCCAGCCTTCCACAAACAGAGGCCAGGAACACCATTTCTACCCTCTGGCTAATACCACTCCATGGACCCAACCTCCATGACTTGATCTAACTTCTCTTTAAACTCTGTTCTAGTTCTAGCCTTCACAGCCTCCTGCAGCAAGGAGTTCCACAGGTTGACTATTTACTTTGTGAAGAACAACTTTCTGTAGTTAGTTTGAAGCCTGCTACCCATTCATTTCATTTGGTGTCCTCTAGTCCTTCTATTATGGGAACTAATGAAGAACTTTTCTTTATACACCCTCTCCACACCACTCATGCTCTTATAGACCTCTATCATATCCCCCCTCCAACTCCTCTTTTCTAAGCTGAGAAGTCCCAGTCTCTTTAGCCTCTCTTCATATGGGACCTGTTCCAAACCCCTGATAGTGTAGTTGCCCTCCCCTGTCCCACCCTCTCTCTTCCTCTCTCCCACCTCCTTTTCCCTGTCTCCCTGAGTTTTGTTCAATAAAGATAGTTTCTATTTTTGAACACGTGTCCTTTATTTTGTA
Organism: Pelodiscus sinensis; assembly: GCF_049634645.1. Lineage (NCBI taxonomy): Eukaryota > Metazoa > Chordata > Testudines > Trionychidae > Pelodiscus > Pelodiscus sinensis. The sequence goes on from NC_134719.1 coordinate 47,152,391, forward strand.
CATCAGGAAGGTGGGGCTAGGGAGGCGTAAGTGGAAGGAGGTGAGGGAGGAATGGGGTACGAGACCCCGATGGGGAGGACAGGGCTGGCTGTGCGGGCTCCTCAGGGTGGAAGCTCTCCTGAAGCCCCCCGATTGACCCCACCTTCAGATGACAGCCTGCGGCAAGTGCAGCTGGGCTGATGGCCGAGTGCTGTGATGTGCCGAGTGTGGGCACTCTGGGCACTCCAAGCCAGGACTGCTTTGCAAGTGTGGAAGCCCTGAGAACTGTCTGTCCAGGGTGGGGGTTGGGTCCCTTTAAGCACAGCCCTTGGCTAGCCTGAGACAGCATCTCCACGCTCTAAGTCCTCCTCTGATGCCCTGCCGGCACTGCTTCCAGCCATCCTTAACCTCAGTTCAGGGTCCACTCAGTGTGGACATGCTAGTTCGAATTAGCAAAACGCTAATTCGAACTAGTTTTTAAGTCTAGATGCACTAATTCGAATTAGCTTAGTTCGAATTAACTAATTAACTCAGGGTATGTCTACACTACCCCGCTAGTTCGAACTAGCGGGGTAATGTATGCATACCGAACTTGCTAATGAAGCCCGGGATTTGAATTTCCCGGGCTTCATTAGCATAAAGCCGGCCCCGCCATTTTTAAAAGCTACGTAGTTAAAATAACTACGTAGTTATTCCGAACTATCTGTACGCCTCGTGGCGTAGTTCGAACTATCTAGCCCGTGCCGCATGTAGCTGCGCGGCACGGGGTTCATACTAGCCGGCTTTTAGCCGGCTTCATTAGCAAGTTCGGTATGCATACATTAGCCCGCTAGTTCGAACTAGCGGGGTAGTGTAGACATACCCTAAGTTAGTTCGAATTAGTGCTGTAGTGTAGACATACCCTGAGATAGTTATATTGGATTTAAACAAGAGAGACACACTTAAATCCATTCAACATTTTGTTTGGTTAGGAATCAGGATTAGGAAGGAGGAAATTCAGTTTTCTCCCACAAAGTTATGCTGGGATCCTATCTATTCCTGGAGTACAAGGGATGGCCTAGCACAAATGGGAAAAGGTAGCAACATATATATATATATAGGAATCATATGTATATGCTTTTCACAGAACATAATTTTCTTGCCTACATATTGAGAGTCCAATTTGTGATTTAGTATCAAATGGGTAGCCATGTTAGTCTGAATCTGCAAAAGCAATGGGGAGTCCTCTGGCACCTAGTAGACTAACAGATTTATTGGAGCATAAGCTTCCATAGGCAAAGACCCACTTCATCAGATGTACATCGGACGAAGTGGGTCTTTGCACACGAAAGCTTATGATCCAATAAATCTGTTAAGGTATGTATATACTACAAAATTAATTGAAATAACAGCTGTTATTTCGAATTAACTTTAATAGCGTCTATACATGCAAACTGCTATTCTGAAATTAATTCGAAATCGCTGAGCGCTTAATTAAAATTAACCTCATTCTACGAGGAGTAACTCCAGATTCGAAATAGCTATTTCCAATTAAGTGCTGTGTAGACACTTATTTCAAAATAGGGGGCCTCCAGCCCTTCCCAGGGAGCCCTGGTAGCCCCTCTGGGCACAACCAGGAAAACTTATTCTCCTCTCCCCCAGCCCCGGAGCCATTAAAGGATTAGACTCTGGCCACAGTGCCTGTGCCAGCTCCAAGTCTGCCAGCCTGGAGCCAGTAGTGGCCATCAGGGCCCCTGACCCAGTGGCCCCAAAATATGAGCCATCAAGCAACTGGTAGCCAGCCCTCCGCCACTCCTCAGGAGCAGTCTGCCAGTTCCCAGGAGCCTGACAGGGTCTGGGGAAGGCAGGCACCTTCCTGGTCCAGGGTAGAGATCATGGACCTTATTCAGGTTTGGGGGGGATGCCCCCAATGTCCATGATCTCTGCTCTAGATGGAGGAATGCGGCCATCTATGGCAGGATAGCTGCCAGCCTGGCCACCAGAGGCCACATGCGAACCCAGGAGCAGGTCTGCATGAAAAGCAAGTTGGTCTGGCAAAACCCCCAACCTTGGGCCCTTAACTTCCCCTCCCCCTCCTTCCCATAGCTTCTCCCTTCCAGCTTCCTCCCAGGTTTCCTCCTCCCCTCTCCCACCCTCTCTATTCCTCTCTCCCACCTCCTTTTCCCAGTCTCCCCAGAGGTTCGCCCTCCCACCCCCCAGTTTTGTTCAATAAACCCAGTTTCTATTTTTGGTCCAATAATGGTATCAGCAGATATCCACATATTCATTCTGCTGATACCATTATTGGACCTAATCAAGTGAGTTATAAGATCAAGAACACATATTCCTGCGCATCCAGAAATATAATCTATGCTATCATGTGCCGAAAGTGTCCGTCTGCTATGTACATTGGACAAACATCTCAGACACTTCGCCAAAGGATTAATGCCCACAAAACAGATATCAGACAAGATCACAAAGAGAAAACAGTTTCTTGCCACTTTAACCAGAAAGGACACTCTCTAAATGACTTAGCCACCTGCATTCTGCTACAAAGACCTTTTACATCTGCACTTGAAAGGGAATCCTCTGAACTGTCATTCATGTTAAAATTCGACACTTGCCAACAAGGACTTAACAAGACTTTGAACTTTCTCACCCATTACCAAGACAGTTTCCCCAATTATCACCTGTAATACCATTAACTCACAAACATCCAACTCTCCCTACCTTTAATATCAGCAATTCACAGACACTTACCTTCCTTCCTCCCCCTTCCCACCCCCCCGCATCTCCCTTCTGTTCTGCAATGTGATTTGTCCTTTTCATATTTGTTCATTTTTTTTAATTGTATCCTTTGGTATATATGGTTGTGACTACTTTCTTCCACTATTTGATCTGAGGAAGTGGGTCTGGCCCACGAAAGCTCATCATCTAATAAACCATCTTGTTAGTCTTTAAAGTGCTACATTGTCCTGCATTTTGCTTCAACTACGCCAGACTAACACGGCTACATTTCTATCACCTTTCGAAAGAAGGCATTCTTGAAAGCAAACAGGCTTTTTAGAAAGAGAGCATCCAGACTCACTGAGTGCTTTTTTTCGAAAAAGCGGCTTGCTTTTTCGAAAGTTCCGCATGCAGTCTAGACGCTCTCTTTCGAAAGAGGCTCTTTCGAAAGTATCTTTCAAAAGAGCCTCTTTCGAAAGAGGCTTGCAGTCTAGACATAGCCTAGGTCTTAACCTGATGCCCTGCCATCACTAGTTCCAGCCAGCCTTAACTTTGGTTCAGGGTCTGCTCAGTGTGGATGAGTTATTTCAAAATAGCAAACTGCTATTTTGAAATAGATTTTGTGTATAGATGCGTTATTTTTAATTAGCTTAATTCAAATTAACTATTTTGAATTAAATTAACTCAAATTAATGCTATAGTGTAGACATATCTTTAGTCTATAAGGTGCCACAGGACTCCTCGTCGCATTTGTGATTTAGAAAATCTTCTTCCATAGAATTATTAGTGGTGGAGAAAAATGATTAGGCACTGATTTCATGTTGGACTTTTTGACATTTCTATATTTATTTTTCAGACCTTAGCTCATTTTAAATCCATTATTAACATACTGAATAAAATAAGTCATGTATTTTATCTTAATAGTCCAGTTTTACTGGTCTGACAATTTTGTTGATATTACTTTTAAACACTTTATTTCTTATGTAATTTTGCTTTTCTTCACTAAACAATAGGTGATAACTAGCGCCATACCAAATTCATGGCTCGTTTTGGTCAATTTGATGGTTATATGACTTTAAAAAAATAAATTTCATGATGGTGTTTTATTTGCAGAGGCCCTGAAGTGAAAAGGAGTTTGGAGAGTTTGCAAGGTTATTGTAAGAGGGGTTGTGATGCTTCTATCCTCAGTTCTGAGCAGTGTCTGGTATCAGCGGTGCCTTCAGAGATGGGAGGCTGGAGAGTGATGGCTCCTGGCTGGGAACTCAGCTCTGCAGACAGAGCCATCACTGACAGCAGTGCAGAAGTAAAGATGGAATCTTATGGTGGTGCTGCTGCTTGAAGAGTTGGGCTCCTGGTCAGCAGCTGCCACCTGCCTGTTAGCCATCTCTGAAGAAAGCAGCAATGCATAAGTAGGGTTGGCATAGTATGATATTGTGACCGAGTTTTGTGCTGCTGCTGGTGAGTGCTGCCTTCAAATCTGGGCCCAGCTCTGAAGGCAATGCAGAAGTAAGGGTGGCGATAGCATGATCCTCTTAAAATACTTTGCAATCCTCCAGCTAATTATTTATGGGAAATGAAGATCTACCCTTGAAACCTGTATTGTATATGATGAAGATACATAGAAGGCCATATTTTATGGTGGAGAGGAGAGCAGATTTCGTGATCTGTGATGCATTTGTCATGGCTGTGAATCTGTTAGGGTATGTCTACACTACCACCCTAGTTTGAACTAGGGTGGTTAATATAGGCATCCGAAGTTGCAAATGAAGCCCAGGATTTAAATATCCCGGGCTTCATTTGCATATTGCCGGGCGCCGCCATTTTTAAATGCCCGTTAGTGCGGACTCCGTGCCCGCGGCTACACGCGGCACGGAATAGATAGTTTGGATTAGGCTCTCTATTCCGAACTACCGTTACTCCTCGTGGAATGAGGTGTACCAGTAGTTCGGAATAGAGAGCCTAATGCGAACTACCTACTCCATGCCGCGTGTAGCCGCGGGCACGGAGTCCGCACTAACGGGCATTTAAAAATGCCAGCGCTCGGCAAGATGCAAATGAAGCCCGGGATATTTAAATCCCGGGCTTCATTTGCAACTTCAGATGCCTACATTAACCACCCTAGTTCGAACTAGGGTGGTAGTGTAGAAATACCCTTAGGGACTTCTTCACAAAATATTTTCTCATCAGCTTCCACAGTGGGTAAGGGTCTAACCGTGATATCACAGTTCTGCAGTTGCTGATTTTTGTGTGTATTTCCTCTTACTGATCTAATTAAAGAAATATAAATAAAAACCCCTACTGACCAGTACAGCGTGGTGGTGACTGCCACTTCCCATTTTCACACATTACTTCTTTCACTCCTTGAAGTTCAAAATATTTTTGGCAAGTAAAGGCTATTTTTTCACCATTCTCATAGTTTCGTATCTCTGTTGTCTTGACGGCACCTGGGATCTGAGGTGGAGGTGGGCATTTCCTTGTAATCTCTTCAACAAAAGATATGTCAGTTAGATCTCATGATTCAAATGATGTTAAATGTAAAAGTTCATTGAAAAACAGACCAGCTAATAATCTATGGAATGCTCATGTTTTTATTAGTTATTCCCAGAATTTAGTTAGCATCATAACTGTACTGCACTGAATCATAAAGAATCGTGTTATATCCAACTGTGGGGAAAATCAGATATTTCATAATGGTTTCTCATTTTGAGCAGTTCTTCTTCCTGCACCACAGCAAGAGCATAACACATGATAGTACTGTAATGAAACCTCTATTATAACTTAAATTATGCTTTTAGTTAACTTAGAAACCACAAGTTGCAAAAAGTCTAATCCAGCCTGCTTTTGGCATGATGCACAGAGCAAATTGGGCGAGATGCAAAGTTATGTTTTGTGGCAACCATACAGGAGATTCACACCTTCTATTGTGGCTCAGACCTGAGCTATGTAGGGATCCCTCCTCCCCCGGACATGATAATGATGAGAGGAGGAAATGGAGCATAGATGGCTGGGATAGGAGACGTGTCAGAGGATGCACTCTTTGGCTGTGTCTAAACTACACCCCTCCGCCGACAGAGGCATGTAGATTAGGTACTTCAAAAGTGCAAATGAGCCCAGGATTTAAATATCCTGGCCTTCATTTGCATACTTACATTCCGGCTCTGTGCCTATAAGGAGTACAAGATCTGTTGAAAAAGCTCCCTGCTATTGGCAGAACTGTGGCTAAACTGCAGTTTCATTTTTGAAATGGCGCTTGATCGTCACAGTACCGGAACGTGAGTATGCAAATGAAACCCGGTATATTTAAATCCCAGGATCATTTGCACTTTCGAAGTGCCTAATCTATATCCCTCTGTCAGCAGAGGGGTGTAGTTTAGACATAGCCCTTGTGAAGGAGGGAGAGATATACAACAACTGACATAGCTTACTTTGTAGTGCAGTCTGAGCAGGAAAAATATGATTCCTGCTCCTTAGCAGATCCTCATCAAAAACTGAGATCCATCAGAAACACACACTCATGAATATGTATGTCCATATGCGCACACGTGCGCGCACCCTTCCCCTCCCCCCCCCCCCCCCCCCACACAGAGGTTAAAGGGAATATTCAGGTTTCAAAAGTGAAGTTTTTCCTCTTTGTCTTTGTGGAAAACAGTGAATGCCAGTTTGGCCATGAGTGCAGCCAACACTTTGACCTTTCTGGCTGTTGTGTGAGCAGGAAAGCAGCTTTCATGGAAATCTGTCACAGAGAACATGATGGTCACTGGAAACAATGTTCAGCCTTTGATCAGATCCTCAAAACATCTGCCTGCCACAGAAGGACTGGGACATAGCATGTTGCTCTTGCAGCTGCCTGCATTTTTGTTGTTTCTGATGGTGTCTGAAATCATAGCTCCTCTGCACTGAGTAAGATGATGATCTGTCTCATGGGGTATAACGGTGGTTTAATTTCTTCTTGAGTTGAGAGACATACGTGTTCAAGGAATTGAGTATGGCTCACAAATACTTGAGCGTATGTAGGGGCACACCTATAGTGGAAGAAAACTTCTGACCTCAGAGGGAAGGTCCTCTACCATATCTTGCACCTCTCTAGGAAACGCAGAAAGGTGCAGCCATGAGGCTCCTGTGCATGATGACAGACATCACAAGAGATCTTGAAGCGGTATCCACCATGTCCAATGAAGCTTGCAGCGTAATCTTGGCTATGAGGACCCCTTCATTAAAGTTTAAGTTTTGTATTCCTGTAGCTAATGCTCAATAAAGGTTTTCATCTTTTCAAAGTGGTAATAAGTGTATTTTGCAAGCAATGCTGAGTAGTTAGTTATTGTTATCTGAGGAGAGATGGACAAATATGATTTTTGATCCGGGATGTCTAACCTCTTTCAATCCTTATTGTAGGCTGTGGACTTAAATTGAATTTGCTTACCACTGGTTTGGGCTGCTTCTGCCACAAGTGAGTTGGGAGGTGGGTGGGTGAATAAAAATTCTGCACCTTTGGCAGAGACATAATATTATCTGTCCACCCTCTTTGAGATTAGGGACATAGAGGCTGGAGTTTGCCAAAGAATCTTTGTGGGATCCAATATAGCCTCGTTGACTAGCAGAGCTATTTTGAAGGAAGCTGATGTCAAAAATACATCAGTCACCTTGTGTTGCACCTCAGGTACTTCCATGAGGGAAATGTCTAGGAAATCTGCCACCCTCTTATATAAGTCCTGAAAAGACTTAAAATCATCTCCTGCCATAAGTGGAGGGGGCATTATAGACTCATTGGGGAGGATAAGGAAATATGCGATGGAGGTAAATTGTCATTTTCTTGGGTTTCTAGATCCTCTACCTCCTCTTGTACTGTGCCTGACCTGGTGGATGCAGCGGGGGTTAGGCACTACTGCCTGTGGCTTGGCTTGGGTTGCCATTTGAGGTACTATCATTTGTGCTCTTAGGGACCCCCAGCGGTCCCATACTTGCCATGACTGTGGGAATGGTATGACAGGGAGTCATAGAAATGACTGCCACATCTGGAATTGGCCCTGCTTCTGTAGCTGGGAGAATGGCTTCGGTGAACAGTGGCATGGAGAAAAGGAAATTTCCTCCTCATCTTCACTCTCACTTGGAAAAAGGTGGAACTGAGCTTGAGGGTGCAGCCAGTCTGCTGGGCCCCTCTAAAGTAGATGTAGTGTTGGTACCAATGGTGGGGTTCCCAGTACTGTAGTAACCCCTAGCTCCTGGTGGTTGGTGAGAGGTCTTGGTGCAGGGAAGACTGACACCAACAGTGTGGAAACTTGCAGTCGTTGCAGTACTGGGTCATATCTTGGCTTGGATGTTGTCAGTATCAGGAAGACATCGGCACAGGGCCCCTGGTGCGGTATTAGCTGGTGTCTGTGCCAATGGTTCTGATTGGCCTGTGGCCATGGCTGGTGCACTAGCTTGGGTGCCGACTATGTCGGTACTGATGTTCACTGTACCTACAGCACAGGTGCTGTCTTCTCTGGTTTCGGTACCGAGACTGCAGTGCAAGCCTCCTTGGCCAGCATCACCTTTGGGGATTTGTCTGCACTGGACTGACCCTGGTACCTGCCCATCCCCAGAAGCCTGTAACTTTGGAGCTGAAAAAGGCTTCTGTTGAGGGAATATTTTCTTAGGTGGCCTTTCTGCTGTGGGAGATGAGTGCTTCCTCTTGGCAGTTTTCTTAGCTGGAGGATCCCTTGATGCTGACTACTCAGATCTGAAGCTGCTGTAGGAGATGTATGTGATGGGGAGTCTTGAGAGACCAGTTCTGATGCAGGTGTTTCAGCCTTCCCCATGGTGAGGAGCTTAAGCTGCAGCTCCCTGGCTTCAAGGGATCTGAAGAAAGCTTCTTGCAATGGTGGCAGCTTTTTGGAGAGTGCTCGTGAGCCATGTACTGGATGCATTGGGCATGTCCATCAGACATTGGAATGAACATCCTGTAAGTCAGGCATCTCTTAAATCTTGGAGAACCTGGAACAACTGCTCTACTACTAACTAAAAGAAGAGTAGAGAAAAACAAGGGAATTTTTTAAGAAAAAGGAAAAAGGAAAGACACCAACAACAGGGGAAACTGTAATACTAATAACTATCAATTATCTAACTAACACTGCCTAAGCAAGGAAACATGGAGCATTGTTGGGTTCAAACCAAGCATAGAGAAGCTGAGAAGAACTGAGGGATGGTTGACGGTGCATGTGCATCAGCAAGCTTGCTGTGGCAGAAGTGGTGCTGTGCATGTGTACCAACACCTGGAGGGATACTGCTGCTAAAAAGTTTCAGGTATAAGCATAGGAGCACTAAGAGAACTACTGTGGAGCACCCGCAGGGACACTACTCAAAGAAGAATTAAAGTTTGAAAATACGTTATTAGATTAGAAAGTATTGCACAACCAGCCCTGCCTGTAATATATCTTGGGAGTTACCCTAATTCTGACCTGTCTGGATGGCTAGAGTAGCTGGGAGGGCACAGAGGAAGGATTGTGGCAAGGGCAGTACCGCAATATATTGCAAAGATTTTCTTCTGAAATATCTGTGAGAACATGGTTGCTCGCTCCAGAGTTGATTATCCAGGGCCAAGGACTCAGGCTCACAAACATCTAAATTTCTGCTCAAGTGTTGTTATTTCTTATGCTTCATTGAATACATTAAACACCTCCTTCTGTGCTAGCACAATAACTTAACTTTGGTTTCAGCATATGTTTCAATGAGTTGTTTCTAACCTGAATTAATTTTTAATACAAAATAACTGGGCATTACCTCAATTCATTATCCTCCTTTAAAAATATTTTGTGTACACATTCACATATATGCTCCTCTCTAAAATCTACTAGGGTATGTCTACACTGCCACCCTAGATCGAACTAGGGTGGCTAATGTAGGCATTTGAAGTTGCAAATGAAGCCCGGGATTTAAATATCCCGGGCTTCATTTGTATCTTGCCGGGCGCTGCGATTTTTAAATCCCCCTTAGTGTGGACTCTGTGCCCACGGCTACACATGGCACAGAGTAGGTAGTTTGAATTAGGCTCTCTAATTCGAACTACCGGTATACCTTGTTCCACGTGGAGTAACGGTAGTACAATTTAGAGAGCCTAATTCAAACTACCTACTCTGTGCCACATGTAGCTGCGGGCATGGAGTCCACACTAAGGGGGATTTAAAAATGGCGGCGCCCGGCAAGATGCAAATGAAGCCTGGGATATTTAAATCCCGGGCTTCATTTGCAACTCTGAATGCCTACATTAGCCACCCTAGTTCGAACTAGGGTGGCAGTGTAGACATACCCCTATATATTTCAGAGAGTTTGTCTGTCTGCTCATATGTCCATCCATTTGTTCAAGAACTCCTCCTGTTTCTAGGACCACCACATTCTGTATACAGTTTCCTGTTATCATAACTGAAAGCAAGGTTAGGGTTTGGTTATGCCAGGATAATGGGATGATCCTGGAATGGGATTGCTTTTCATCAAGCCATATAGAATAGAGACAGAATCACCAGGCAGATGAAAGAGGTTGGCTGGGAGCACCCCCCATTCCATCTAGCATTGTTGAAGACCTGAGCCACCCAGCCCCCAAGAGATGGGAATCACAGGGGCAGACAAACCTGGATATGCTTCAGCTTGGGGACATGTACCTCTCTCCCAGCTATGCCCACTGGAGCTGCATTGGCCATGAAGAGGAACTATTCACCTGGCCTCCAAGCTGCTGTGGCGGGAAGGGGCTGGGGTAGTCCTATCTCCCTAGGGCAACCTGCATAATGAACCCTCATTGCCATCCCCATCCCAGAGCCCTGGTTTAAATGAAGCATGCTTATTTTCATTTTATATTCTAAAAAACAAAAATTAATTCAGTTAAGGACCTGAGCAATGCTGGGTAAAATCTTCTATTATGATATGTTTTATATAATGGATATATATTGTACATATATATATTTTGGAAATGGGGATATAATTCAAACTGCAAATAACTTCCAATCAATAAAACATTCCAATTTTGATGATAAGTTACCAATACAAAAAAAGTCAATATATTTGGCCTATTCCTCCATGAAATTCTAGGATTAAAATATTCTTCTATGTCTTCATTAGTGTGGAAAACATATCATGCAAACCAATACAGGTATAATAGGACCATAGCAATTTCTAATTAAAAATCATAAAATAAAAATCACCAGCATCATACCAATGCAGGCAAAGAATGATTTTAAAGATCTTTATAAAATATATTTGACTAAATTCTGATGACTAATCTTCATTCAACCTCAAATGGAATTGTTAGTTTGAGGCTTAAAATACTAACCAAATTGTTTATCAGCACAGGAAGGAAGAGATGTCCATTCTCCACTAATACACTTCGCTGTCTTTGACCCAATCATTTTATAGATTGATTCACATTCATATTCTACTGTTGCTCCATGGGAATATTGGCGCCTGTCTGCTTTAACAGGTCTGCCATTGTCAATAGGAGGTGGTTGTTCACAGGGTTTTTTAGGTTCTTCTGTGGAAAAGAGCATAAATATTTCATATTATATTATTGGCACAAAATTAATCAAAGAGACTGATGTTGCTTTCATTAAAGTTAGCAGCAATTGTCTGGTTGGCGTAATAGGTGCAGTACTGGGTTCTTTCTTTGTAAAAACATTTATTTTTCTTCCAAGTCCCTGTGATACCTCCTCAGTTATCTCCAAGTCCCTGTGATATCTCCTCAGTTATCTCCATCTTCCAAGACTGTATTCAGCTTTTATCACCTCACACTGAAGCATTATAAAGCGTGTCACTTGTTTTTATTTTCATACTCAAAAAACGTAACTAAAAAACTCTAGTTGTATTTCCTCACACAAATGAAAACACTAAAATGTAAGGAAATCTTAAATCAAATCAATACATACAGTCAACGCAATACCAGCTTCCAAACTGCTAGTAATTCACTGCTCTATGACATTCAAATACACATGTATGCCCACAGACAAACCTTTTAATCCTCATTTTCAATTAAAAAAATACTATCACCTTCAGTGAAAACATCCAAGTAGTAGATATCACATAACTACCCACTACTTGTGCAGCAAATAACATTCCCTCTCTGCATTAAATGTGCTTGCCTACACATCCTTGAATTTCATTTGCTAAAGACGTCTTTTGCATAAACTCATTGAGGTGGGAACCTTGCTATGTGCACTTATGGTGCACCGCAAATGATAATAAACAATACTCAGTAGCATGTTGTGATAATACTGACTTGTAATCCGAGGTTATTCATAAAAAATTATGCTCAAAGGTGCTTAGAAAAAGGTGCAAAGAAAAAAGTATCTGGGGTCGAATTCAGCGTTCAAAGTGCTAAAATGAGGCCAGCAACCACACTTCTTTTCTTAAAGTTTGGATAGGTCAATATGGAAATCACGGATAATTTCAGCAGGCTGAAACCCAAATCTCTAAAGTTGCCAAGACAATTATAGGCCCTCTAAGAGAACTGTCAATATTATGGATTTCTTTTGTCTACTGGATTTTTTGGTCATGAAATCCTTTTCTTACATGAAAACATCTGTAATAACATCTGTAAGTCTTTTCCGTAACTGCAGGTTTTCATTTGAATATACTCAGTGCTTTTTTTTTGTGATGGTACTACCCATTATATAGTACCAGCACCTCCAGTCAGAACTTACCTGGAAAGAATAGAGTACCGGCACCTCTGTAATGAAATAGCTGATAGCTGGCTGGGTCTTAAAGAGCATCGGCACCTTTTTTTTTAAATAAAAGCACTGAATATACTAAATAAAAATAATATATTTTTAAATTTATTTTTATAAGTATGTTATTTAAAATGCATAATAACTTCTGCTCTCCATGGTTAGGGAAATTAAGAATGTGAAACTCATAAATTGAATATTGGATGATTTTTACCACTCAGGATTCAGGACATTGCAAATTACACTAGGACAGCATTTTAGAACCCGAGGTCTGATTGCATCACAGAGAGATGTGTGGTACAGAAACTACGTACACTGGCCAATATGTTACACCTGAGTAGGTATGGTTTTGATTTAGAAAATCTCTAAAAGTGTTAACGGAAAATTATTGGTCTAATTAATCCTAAGAGTATGAAAAAAATATAGTTTACCAATGCAAGTAGGTGAGTGTGACCATTCTCTATCAATCAATTAGTTTGGAAAGGAAAAGACTGAGAGGGGATATGGTAGCTGTTTTCAGGTATCTAAAAGGGTTTGTCACAAGGAGGAGGGAAAAATTGTTCTTAGACTCTGAGGATAGGACAAGAAGCAATGGGCTTAAACTGCAGCAAGGGAGGTTTAGGTTGGACATTAGGAAAAACTTCCTGTCAGGCAGTTAAACACTGGAATAAGTTGCCTAGAAAGATTGTGGAATCTCCATCCCTGGAGATATTTAAGACCAGGTTAGATAGAAGTATATCAGGGATGATCTAAATGGTACTGGGTCCTGCCATGAGGATAGGGGACTGGACTCGATGACCTCTCGAGGTCCCTTCCAGTTCTAGTGTTAAGATTCTATGAATACATTCTATTTTCCTTGATTGAATCATTTAAAAATCATCATTACAGTCTTATTCCACTGAGTCACCAACAATATGTTTCTCATGAAGTTCACTGATAATATTTCCTTTGGCAATGGTGACTGGTTGCCCACAAGCTTTGACTTCCTCTAATACAAAGAGATTATGTATAAACAATTGGTATAACACTTGTTAAAATTGAAAATAGACTACAATAAAAATGAGTAAATCCAAAATCACTGCTGTAAGTGGAGAAAGGTTACTAATTAATTAATTAACCTTACATCTCTGGAGGTTTGGGTTGAAATCCTACTTTAGGTACTATGTGGAAATGAGCCCTGAGCTTCTCCTTGTATCACTTCACACAACTTGCAGTTTCACTAAAATCAAAATGGATGGAAACAAATTCAAACTTTCAAATGGGAAACGAAGCTGGTGGCTTGGGACATTGGTGCTCAAATCGGAGAGGGTGAAGCTTGTGTGTGTAAGAGGTACTCGGGTGCAAAGAAGCATTACCCTTTGGTCCTTTTAATAAACAAACATACAAGTAAAGGCACAAAGAGGCTTATTCTCAATAATCTGGTAAATATCATAATGACAGTAGATCTATTATACTTTTAAAATTAATAGAATCATAGAATCATAGAACACTAGAACTGGAAGGGACCTCGAGAAGTCATCAAGTCCAGTCCACTGCCCTTATGGCAGGACCCAGAACCATCCCTGATAGATGTCTGTCTACATCTGATTCTTGTTAATATTAAAGTTCATTTAATGATTAATAATTAATAGTAAAATATATAAACAGACAATGTATATAACAATACCTGACAGCCTGGGAACTCTTCAGTGAGTCAGACTGTGTAAACTACATTGACTGATTGATTGATTCACTGTTCTCACCTGTGTTTCCTTCCACTTTCTGATGTGATCTTCAAGTCTAGTCTATGCACAGTCTAATCACACTACAAGTGATGGAGTTAAAAGGGGTATAACTGGAGAAGTTTGTGCACCACTAGATCGGTGAGTGTATTCACAGGGAGTTAGATGAGATGGTTCAGTTTGGGCTAGACATTAGGGGTACATCTAGACTACACCTCTCTGTCGACAGAGAGATGTAGATTAGGCACGTTGAAATTGCTAATGAAGCAGGGATTTAAATATCCTGCACTTCATTCGCATAAATATGGCTGCCACTTTTTTCGACATGGAGCTTTTTCGAAAAAAAATGGCAGTCTAGACAGGGATCTGTTGAAAAATAAACTCTTTTTTGACAGGTCCTGTATTCCTCAAAAAATGACGTTTACCAGATCTGTCAAAAAAGGGTTTATTTTTCGACAGATCCCTGTCTAGACTGCCGGGTTTCTTTCGAAAAATCTCCCTGTCAAAAAAAGCGACAGCCATGTTTATGCTATATTTAAATCCCTGCTTCATTAGCAATTTTGATGTGCCTAATCTACATCTCTCTGTCAACAGAGAGGTGTAGTCTAGACACAGCCTAGGATAGTCACTGTGATCTTCCCCATAGAAGAAAAAAGCCAATTTATTAATAGGTATTCTACTTCAGTAAGCCTAGGGGAAATATTTACCTGTACAATTTGGAAATGTCGGGAACCATCCAAAGTAGTAACACTGAGAGGAGTCAGATCCCACTCTTTTGAGATTTCTTTCACAGGAAAATTCCACCACGTCCCTATCAACATATTTACTTTTCTTGGGGGAAATGATGAGATGAGACAATGTTGGCATTTCACATTCTATAGCTAAAGATGGTGGTGAGGATAGGAAAGAAAATATCACATTAAAACAAACATTTCCAGGGAAAAGTTTTTAAAATACTCATCATTGGAACAAAGTAAGGTGAGTGCTAATCAGAAATCAGTTGAAATCCACGGAACAACCCCCACTGACTTGTATCAGAGCTTAGGGTAACAGCAGGAATAGTCATCGTAATTAACATAAGTTGGTAAATTGTAATAGAGCAAGAATTGTATCTAGAGTGGGGAAAGACCAGAAGGCAAGAGGGAAAAACAAGCTGCCACTCACAATTGAAGAGATATTGGGAGCAGGGAGCTGACAGGATTGCTGGGACCCTGGGCAATGTGGGAGGGCAGCGCCGCACTCCTGAAAGGGGTGGAGCCTTAAGTGGAAGGGACAGGGCTGAGGCAGACAGCCCTCAGCTCCACCTGGACCATGCAGCGCCCTTCCTCATGCTGGCCCTTAGAACCAGCTGAAGTGCATGGTGCAAGGCCCTGGAGCATGCCACCTGGCACACCAATGGCAATTCTATAAGGTCTGGGGAGCCTGCTGCCACCGCTGCCATAGTAGGGCCATGTCTACACTAGGACATTATTTCAAAATTAATACATTTGATTTAACAATTCCCAATTTAGTCCTCAATAGCACATCCTCACTGAATGGAGCCTGCCTTGGACTTAAAGCCACTGGAAGCATGCTTGGGAGGGCACCAAAAGGGTGAATATTTCCTGTGGCTGCTTTGTCCAGCAGGCTGCGATACATACTTACTGGCGCTCCTCTCTATGGCTGCGTATCACAAGCCACTCCTCCACTGCCTCCCTCCTCACAGCAAGTGGGCATTCTCTGGAAGCCCATGGAGATGCTACAGCACCTACATGATGGAGCCAGAGGTTCTGCAAGGCAGTGCCAAGCCTACAGGCCTCATGCTGCACTTCATGGTGCAGTACTTCTAGAATGTCTGCATGCTGCTCATGCAGGTTCTATTTCTCCTGCTACTGCACATTCCCCTCAATCTCCTGGACATCATGGAATACCACTTCTGATGGAGGGAGACGAGCTTGGACTGGTGGAACCTCATGTTCCTGCAGGGATGGGATGACCAGCAGTGGCTGCAGAACTTCCAGATGCAGAAGACCACCTTCCTAGAGCTCTGTGAGTGGCCATAGGACACTCTGTTACCATGCAGAAAGAGTGTGGCCGTCTCCCTCTGGAAGCTTGCCAGGCCAGACTGCTACTGTTCAGTCAGGAACCAGTTCGGTGTGGGGAAATCCACAGCTGGGTCCATGCTCGTGCAGGTAGCCAAGGCCATCAGCCCTATGCAGCCTGGTTCTCCTCCAAGTGGGCAGTCAGCTCCTGGCTCTCTTCTTTGAGTCCTTGGACAAGGGATTGCAGGCAGGTCATCTGCTCCCTCATGAGATCCTCCCGGGTGCATTTAAGCCTGTGTATCGTGCTGAGTCGGGTAGATGGAGTGGGAGGTGGAGTACGCCCCAAGCTCACAGCTGGTCCAGCGGTGAAGAAAGGCTACAAGGGCAGTCATCCCAGCAGACACTGTGTATGAAGCAGCACCTTAGTCTCTGAGCTGATGCCAAAGGTCTCAATTCAGATGATAGCTTCAAGCAAGGCAATCTGGTGCCTAAAAAATGAGTACTTTCCAGCAAGTGCACAGACATCCCAGGGGAGTATCACAACACCTATGGCCTGGAAACAAGTGGGCATGGAAAGGTCCAGGCCAGATCAGGAATCTGTGGGTGGGACAGGGGGATGGGACAGCTCAGCTTCTTTCTGTGTTCCCCATACACCAGGGCTGTGTCTACATTGGCACCCCTTTCCAGAAAAGGGATGCTAATGTAGACTTTGGAATAGGCAAATCCACGGGGGATTTAAATATCCCCCGTGGCATTTGCATTAACATGGCTGCCGCTTTTTTCTGGCTTGGGGAAAAGCCGGAGAAAAGCGCCAGTGTAGACGTTATTCTCTGGAAAATAAAGCCTTTTCAGTCTTGTCAGCAAGAGAGCGAGAGTCAGGCTAAGTTTGTGGCCTGACAACGGTTGAGCTGTAAAAAGGCGCTGCCTTCGCCTCTCGCCTCCATACGGAGATAAGGATAGAATGCTGACTCTGGCAAGGACCTTGAGATAAGGAGCATCTGGTGGAACTAAAATAACTGTTAGCCATTGGTGTTTGTAATGAGACGGAGACTAATTGTTTAATGTTATTATATCTAATGGACTGTATATAAACTGCTTCATAATTGCTTGTATTCGACGATCTGCCTAGCAGCAGCTTCTTCCCTTGCAATATTGCTCGAATAAACTGTCTCTGACTACTTGTTGCTCACAAATGCAGAGTGAAGACTTGTTTTCTTCCACAATTTGGTGCCGTGACTCGGATGGCAATGCCCGTTTGAAGACAGCAGCTGCGGACCATCTCCCTTCACCCCCAGGGCGCCAAACAAGAGGTAAGAGACCTTTTGAAATCTCTACTGGGGTGTGGAGAAGGACTGCCCGTGGGGTCGTCTGCTTCTTGTGGGCTCACGCCATCCGAACTTCTTGGATCACCAACAAGGTCAGACGCAAAAGTGATTTGGGGACCTTTTGTTTTGCTGCCCCCAAGTAGATTAAGCAAAAGAGGTTCTGGGGATTTTTGTAGTGCCGCCCCTTTGCAGAGTTAGTTGATGTGGTTCTGTTGATGTGGTCATGGTACTGCCCCTGCTATGGGAAAGTGTATTGAAGCCGGACATAGGGAACTATAGGTTCCTGAGGTTCTGTGGGGAAACATGTTGTTTGCTGCCCCTGGGGGGAACACTGTTGGTTGCTGCCCCAAATATGAATGAGATCCATGGAAAGAGATTCATCTCAATGTGGAAAATGTAGATGAAAAAAACCCTATGATGAGTATGAATGTAGTGAGTGGAGTGTGAATGCCGCTGCCCAGGTCTCTGAGAAGTAAGCTGATTCCAGCCACACCAGGGCTTTTCCACAAGGCAGTTCTGAAAGCAAGGGGGGGTCAGCAGAACCTCGAGACCTAGCGGATATGTGAGGGAGTGACGACTCCCCTTATTTCATGAACTGTTGATAAGGTCTGACACTTTAGACCGTGCATAATGGTCCAAGGACCTGTAAGCATTTGACAAATTGATAGAGAAGGATTTGATCAAATAAGGAACTGAATAGAGAAGTGGAAAATACCAAGAAGGTAGTAATAACATTGCTAAAAAACCCTCGCATTAAAAGAGAAAGAAATTAAAGCCCTGAGGGATGAGATTGAAGCTCAGAAGAGCAAAAATCCTCCCTACAGTGAGAAATGTAACTTACACACAGCAGCGCCTCTGTGCCAAAGGAATGCACTAAGAGTGAGAGGAAAGGATTTCTCAGCTGGTGCACCTGAATCAACTGTGCCGCCTCTCCCAAGCTTAGGGGGGGAATTTGACACAACATTACCCCCTCTGCTCCTCTCTATGCCCAGCCCCAGATGGGCTATACATCATTATAGATAGAGAGGAGGCACGAAAGATAACTGAAAGGGATCAGCTCTTCCCTCTGGAAAAATGAGCATTAGTAACAAATCTGCCCGATGCAAAGCAAAACACCGAGTTTTGGAATAGACTTAACAGATTGTGGGAAGTGTTCCTCCAAATTCTCAAAGAAGGAATGCCCGCTGACCATCAAGCCATATTGGCCCTAGGCATTTTGGTTGGAAACACACACAGAGAGCAGCACGCAGGAGCAGGAAAGAGCTGCCAAGCAACTTCAGGAGATTCTTAAGCCCCCTGTTAGCAAATAGATAACTACAGCCTCTCCGGATGGAATCACAGGCAACCCAAGGATGTTTCACACGCACGAGTGGGGCCATCCAGAAAAAATATTAATAAAAAGTTAAAACCTTCCCCTCACACGCCATTATATTTGGCTTGAGGGCATGGGAGGAGGTAAATTGAAAACCACACTAAGTCAACCGGTAGAAATTGAATTTGAAGATGTAATCACTAGAAGCTAAATCTGCTCGAACAAGGAGACACATTCTGTGAAATAGATCTCCTTACAAACAAAGGTAACCCCTGAGGCATGAGTATCATTTGTTAAACAATGGTCATTGCTAACTTGCCCTCATTTTGATATCATCAACCAGGTCCACAAAGACAAAATAGAGCCTCCCAATTGTGCATCATGTCCCAAACAGAGCCTTGTCCCAGAACCAGGACAATTGTCACTGGTCCTTACCTTGGTGATGTTCCACACTAATATAGACCAGCTGTGTGCTAGACTGGCTAATCAAATTGGCTAATCAAATTGGCAATCTTACGTACTTTCCCATATAACATCATGACGAATCTGTCTAGGTTTGATGTGGTTATCACAGAGAAACAAATAAACATTGAGCTGGTCTAAATAAATGGTACCTACTGGTGTTTGACTACCACTCCATTGAACTAAATGGAAGGTCCTGCCCCTCTACATATCTATCCGTGTGCATAACAGTCCCATCCTGACCGTTGACGGGATGCGGCTCTACCGCACTTCGGCAATGATAGGTAACCTAACATGGGATCCTGAGTGGCATGGAGGAAGTAAATACCTAGAGGAGGGTCTGCTAACCCTTCAGGCAGAGATCAAGGAGTTGGTGACTGATGCCAAAAAACATATTAGGGTTGTCTGTCTGAGGTACACACGGATAGGGAACACCGTAGACCATGCCAGCCCACTCTGAAGCACTCAACCATGCAGTAGAGGTCAAACCTATAATCATGGGCAGTGCCAGTAAGGTGATGAAATATCGTGGCGATGGATTGAATAGTGTTTGCCAAATTATGTGGGGAGTTTTGATTTTAACATTTATGGGTATGTCTACACTACCCTCCTAGTTCGAACTAGGAGGGTAATGTAGGCATACCGCACTTGCAAATGAAGCCCGGGATTTGAATTTCCCGGGCTTCATTTGCATAAGCGGGGAGCCGCCATTTTTAAAACCCCGCTGGTTCGAACCCCGTGCAGCGCGGCTACACGGGGCTCGAACTAGGTAGTTCGGACTAGGAACTAGGTGTACCGGTAGTTCGGAATAGGAAGCCTAGTCCGAACTACCTAGTTCGAGGCCCGTGTAGCCGCGCTGCACGGGGTTCGAACCAGCGGGGTTTTAAAAATGGCGGCTCCCCGCTTATGCAAATGAAGCCCGGGAAATTCAAATCCCGGGCTTCATTTGCAAGTGCGGTATGCCTACATTACCCTCCTAGTACGAACTAGGAGGGTAGTGTAGACATACCCTATAATAGTGCTGGTGCTATACCGGTGCTTCCAAAGTAAATTAGAAACCCTGAAACTACTGTATTGAACCTGGCGGGTTAAAGAGAACTCTAGAGTCAAGAAAAAGGAACTATAGGAGTAAACTGAAGCAGTCCATGGTATCTTGCTGAGAATTGTCAACTCAAAAAAAAATTCGAGGTCCAACAATACACAGATCCCGTCACACAGACAAAACAGCTAATTTGACCCTGGTTTCCCTGGCAACCACATTCCAAAAGGGCCTCACTTTGATAAGGCCAGTACCAAACAACCAAACAACCGCACGGGATTGTTTTTTATTGTTTGCTTTATTTTTAGAAAATAAGCTTGGATCCAAAGGAGCCAGCTGGCGTTTAGCTCATAGCATAGAGACTCCTATGTCCATCAGTGACAGGCCACTCTAGCCTTACACTGAAAAGACCCTTACCAAGTTTTGCTAACCACCGACACTGCTGCGAAGTGCCAAGAACTGACTGTCTGGAACCATGTCTCTCACTGAAAAAAAAGACCCCTCCACCTCGAGATGAGTCTACCCCAACTACTGAT
Organism: Pelodiscus sinensis; assembly: GCF_049634645.1. Taxonomy (NCBI): domain Eukaryota; kingdom Metazoa; phylum Chordata; order Testudines; family Trionychidae; genus Pelodiscus; species Pelodiscus sinensis. Next base: position 47,173,178 of record NC_134719.1, read on the forward strand.
AAATCTCCCTCCTTCTGGTCCTGTTTTCCAGCCTGCTGGACACCAGAAGAACCAAAATATTACAGGGTGACATGCAAGTAACCTCTCCCTGGCATAATGCTGAACCACGACTGTTTCAGGAAAGAAGAAGAAATGTCTGCTCCGCTGACACCGCCAAAGCCCAAAGATTTCTGACTACAAAAGGACATTAAGAACTGACCTTGGTGAAAGAAGTGAAGTATTGTATATTGTCAAGCAGAAACTTGTGGGAGTGCTTTGGGTTTCTCCCTTTGATCTGGACTCTGTGCTTACGGACTGGTACCATCAGCATGTACTGCCTTCCCTAATTGGTCTTCAGATGCAATTAACCCTTAAGTTCCAAATACTCTTTAACTGCTTCATAATTGCTTGTATTCAACGATCTGCCTAGCAGCAGCTTCTTCCCTTGTAATATTGCTTGAATAAACTGTCTCTGAGTTGCTCACAAACTCAGAGTGAAGGCTTGTTTTCTTCCACACTCACCTCAATAGTAACTGATGTTCTTCAAGATGAGTTTCCTGGTGGGTGCTCCACATTAAGTCAGTGCACTGTGGCCGTGTCCTAGATCAAAGATTTCAGAGCAATGTCCCTGGGGCCACATATACATGCGTCTGCAGATGCTCACTCCTAGGTGGCAGGCATCATGCATACACGAGCCCTCTCCCCCACTCCTCAGTTCCTTCATTCCTTCTCAGAATGATGCCATGAGAAGGCCAGAATCCCAAAGTAGAAGGAAGGAAGAGAGAGTTGTGGAGCATCCATGGGGACACTGATCTCGAAGAACATCAGTTACTATTGAGGTGAGTACCCTCCTCTTTGAGGGAGAGATGTTTCCATGGGTGCTCCACATTAGGTGACTACAAAGCTATTCCTGGTTAAAGAGGTAAGAACTTTGGATCTGGCAGAAAAGTGGTATAATGGACCACCAGAGTGAGTTTCAGGTTGGAGAGGGGTCCCTGTGTGCTTTGCAAATGTTTGGTTGGCAACCATGTGGCAGCTTCACGCATGTCTCTTATGGGTACTTTGCAGAGGAATGCTATTGAGTAGCCATGGTTCTGGTTGAGTTTACCCTTATGCTGTCTACCTTAGCTTTGGAGTAACAAAGCTTGATACAAACTGAAATCCAGTGGAAGAATCTCTGTGATGAGATGGCCTGGCCCTTATTGTGGTTTGCTATCGACACAAACAGTCTTGAAGATGCTCAAAAAGATTTAGATCTTTGTAAGTAAAAAAAAAAAAGAGAGCTCTGTGCAGGTCAAGGGTGTGTATTTTCATCTTGAAGGAATTGGGGAAGAAGGTGTATTGTCTGATTGAGGTGGAAGGATGAGTGTACCTTTGGGGGGTGAATTTGGGGTGGGTATGTAAAGTGACCATGTCTTTAAAAAAAGTGGTATATGGGGGAGGAGCCATCAGAGTTGCAATCTCTCCCATCCATTCTGCTAAAGTAATGGCTATGGGGAAGACAGTTTTCATGGGTAAGTGTAGTAGTGAGGTGGTGGCCATTGGTTCAAAAGGTGGCTGAGTTAGACCGTTCAATACTAAATGCAAGTCCCATTGTTGGGACTTGCCGGTTCCATTATTGCTTGATTAATCAGGAGTACAAAATGGTGTTACCAAGTGCAATATGACAGTTAGTTCATGTTGAGTCTCGACAACCTTCTGGAGATGAATGTTTAATTCAGCAGCTACATGTTTAAAAAGGTTTTGGAAATGTGCAATGTCATCTGAGGTAGTTGGAGCTGAAGGCAAGGACTGAGGTGGGTTCATTTAGGTCTAGGAAGGCACCCTCATTTTCCAAGGGTGGGTCCTCGTATTGTCTTTGTTTTGGAGGGGAATATTGCACTCCATGTTGTTTCCAGCCATTGTGGTACTTTTGATAAGATTGCCATCTGTCCCAACATTACCAATGTGGGTATGGCATGGGTAGAGATATCCAGGGATTGCCATAATATGGAGGCATGTTCCCAAATTTATGATAAGATCTGGAAGAGTAAATAGTCTCTCTGTGTACGGAGAATTTTCGGGAGAAAATTCACCTTCGGATTCGGATGAAAATCTTTCCTGAGAAAATGATCTCTGTGATGTTAACACAGCAGGAGAGCAATCAGGATCTAAATTGGTGACTTGAAAGTAGATCAGACTAGTAAGTCTTTGTGCTGAGCATAGTGCTCAGCTGGTGTTGAAGGTGCCCTAGTGGATAGCACGGACGATATTTGAGACGTTGAATCATGTCTTGGAGCTGACTAGCACAGTGTTAGGCACCTCTGTGGTGGAGATGGAGGTGCTGAATGATATGGTAGGCACCATGCTCTTATGCTGTGCCGGTAAAATCGTGTTGGTGACAGGTGTTGCTGCAGTTGATGAGGCAGGCAACTTGAAGCCTGATGCCTCAGAGTGTGGTTTAGCACATGTCTGTTTGTTAGCTGTGCTGGTAGCTCTTGAGATGCCCGGGGTGTCATATGCACTACGATGCAGTGCCACCATTATTCTCGGCACTGACCATGAGGGAGATGGCCGTTTTGGTGCAGTAGCCCCCTGAGGTGAGAAGAAGGCTTACTTTTGGCATTGTGCTGTTTATGTTCCTCAGGCTGTTGGCCCAAGTCAGAAGCTGGTCTGAGAGAATTCTCAAGTAAAAATAGCTTCAGAGGGAGGTCTCTGTCCTTTCACAGCCATGATTTTAACTTTGCACAATGAGGCCACCCAGAGGAACATCTCTCAAAGAAGAACAAGCTGTTGTGCAACCGTAGGCCAAGTAGGCTGAGAGAGGAGTGTTCAATCCTTCCCAACCCATCGCCTGCCCCTGCTTGTAGGGAGGAAAAGGTAGAGAACTCACCAGAAGTGGCCTCACCCTGGATTTGTCCGAAGCCTGGGAGAATATCTGCGGTGGTGGGGGAACCAGCTCCAAGGTGAGGAGCAGCTCCTGACTGGCAGGCATAGTTGCCCAGCTGGCCCCCGCTTCCAAGGATGACATCAAGCTGCTCATAGTAGCAGCAGGTTTGTGGTGCTGCCCCAGATCATCTGCTCTGCTCTCTAGCCTTGTGGTAGTTCTGCTGCAGCTCTTTTGTTTTCATGTAGCACTGGTCGAAGGTCCTGATGTGCCCTTTCTTGACCAGGCTGGCAGTGATCCTGCCACAGATCTCTGCATTCCTTTTCTAGGTGTGCAGATCCTGAAGTAGGACTCTTTCCCCCCAGACCTCAGTGAGGTCCAGGATCTCCACACCAGTCCAGGCCAGAGCTCTTCTGCGTTCCTAGGCGATGAAGGCCATGGGAGCAGCAGAAGTACTGGCAACCCTCAGGGTGTCCAAAGGGATGCTCATGTCTGCCTATGGTGCTGCCTCACACAGGGTTTGCAAAGCCGTCCACGTGGGACAAGCCCTTCTGCTCCCAGGAATTTTACAGCTCTGCAGGAGGAGGAGGAGGAGAGCAGTGGAGATGTCAGGTGTGGCCAGAGCCATCAGTGCTGCAGCTGCAAGAGACATCCAGAGGCCAACTATTCTGAAATAGCGGCACCAGCGCAGCCACACTGTTGTTATTTCAAAATAACTATTTTGGAATTAACATTACTCCTAATGAAAAGCGGGAGTACAGAGTTCAAATTCCATGGCCCGTTATTTCAAAATAACTGGCTTGGTAATGTGGACGCTCCACTTACAAATTTGACCTTTGGCAGTGGGGTGGGGGAGTTATTTCAAAATAAAGTCCTAGTATAGATGAGGGCTAGCAGAGTTGCTGGGAGCCCTGGCTCTCTTAAAATCGCAAGTCCCTGAGCAACAGCCCTCCTCCTTCATGGTTCTGATTGGGAAGAAAAACAAGATGATCATTTACAAATGAAATTATGATTTTCCATAATCTTTATTCCGTCTTATATTAATCTGATAATAAACATTTTAAAAGTAACTTTAGAAACAGGTGGTTTTCATGGACAGATTCTTACTCAACAAAATCACATTTGGAATACTACAAATTAGAAAAATTGATGAGGAGTCCTGTGGCATCTTATAGATCAGTGTTTCTTTAACTTTTTAAGACCAAGGAATACCAAACAATATTTTTTTTATGGGGAACACCAAGGATTTTTGTTGAGCAAAAAAAAAAAAAAAAAAAAACAACTATGCCCCTGACTCTCGGGGTCAAGATGGACACATGACCAGAACTAAAAGTAACCCCCTCTAAGAATTCCCACCATCCTCCTACCCATAGGGAGTGAGTTTGGCCCCTTCCAAACCCTCTCTCCTCTGGTGCTGGTGTCTTCCCTGCAGGTATCTACCCTTCTGCTTCACTCCCAGAATCCCCTGGCACCTGCACCTTCCCTTACTCCTGCACCCTCCTGGTGCTTCTTGTTTCCCTCACTGCCCCGCCCCCTTACCCTCTTTCCCTGATGCCTCTCCCCTCACCACCATCTGCCTCATTTCCTCTCATGCCGTTTTGTGCCCCCACATGTGACTTGCTCCATTCCCCCTTCCTCATGCCCACTCCTTTCAACCATTCTCCCAGCACCTCCCCCTCCCCTTGCTTCCTCTTGCCCCCAATGTCCTTCCCCTCTCCTCTCCCAGCATCACCCGGTCCCCTCCACCCTCCTACCCCTACTAACACCTCCCCTCCCTCCTCCTGCCCTTTTCCTCATTGTCTCCACTTGGCTCCCTGGCATTTGTCTCTCCTCCACCTTGTCTTTTGGAGCCTTCCCTTTTCTTCTACTGCTCTGCCCCCCTCCACTCAACACAAGCCCCTTCCACTCCCACCCTTTCCCCCCCTAGTTCTCTCTGAGCCCCTCCTCCACCTTTCACCTTCTAGTTTGAGGGGCTGGAGTCTGTGGTCAGGCCCCAGAAGTTCTGCAGCCCCGTCCCCAGCTGTTTTCAAAGCAGGACCACTTGCCGGGCCTGGAGCTGGGCCACCCACAGTGCTAATGTTAGTGTTGCATTGCAGTCTCTGAACCAGCTTTGGCTCCCATTACCAGGAGTGGGCGGGGGGGGGACCCCCACACTCCCATATCTGGCTTTCAGAGTGCAGGTCAGCGAGAGGGTCTGTGCACTGCCACTCCTCCAGTGAGGTGGGAAGAAGCGGGGGGAGAGAGGGACATGCGCAGAGTGCACCGGCAGAAACCAAACATACCCTGCTCTGAAGCATTCCAGCCGAGCTCTGTGTAATCTCTTCCAGGACTCTGGTGGTAGCTACCAGGAGTGGCTCACTGGCTCCAACCAGAGCCCCTCCCCCTCTGCCAGTGGTGGTGGCTGCCTGTGGATGGAGGAAGCCGGGCTGGTAGCACACAGCAGAGGCGGTTCTGCAGCGGGAGGGAAGGGCCACGTGGTGCGGGGAGGGGCTTGCCAGATGGCGGCATGTGCTGAATGGGAGCTTGGAGCTCTGGACACTGCGTGCCACTGTCAGCGGCCCTGGCTCCCGGGTCAGGGTTGTTGTGCTTCTGGCGGTGTCTTCCTCTTCCTCCTCCTCCTCCTCCTCGTCCTCCTCCTCTTCCTCCTCTTCCTGCTCCTCTTGGAGCTGCTGGTCCTCTTCTGGGGTCTCACACTGGAGTTGTGGCCGCTGCTGCACAGGGGTCTCCAACCCAGACTCCACAACCTTCTGGAGGCAGAAGTTTCCCTGCCCCCAAGATCTGGTCCAGGTCCTCGTAATAGGCACAGTAGTGTGCCGTTTCCCCAGAGTGGGAGCTGTGCTCATGGGCCCTGCCACAGATCTTTTACCTTGGGTCTGGTCTGGTCTAAGGTGTGGGGTGGTGGACTTTCCTTGCAAGGCCATCAGCCATTCTGGCATAAATGTCAGCATTCCTCCACTTGGACGGTAGGGCCTGAAGGGCCTTCTCCTTGGAACAGAGCTCCAAGATGGCTTTTATTTCGGGCCCTGACCAGGAGGGTGCCTGGTGTTTGGTACCCCTGGCTTCCTGCGGGGATGTGTCCCTGGAAGGGCCAGAGAGGTTTTGGGGGGCTTGGCCCTAGGACATGGCTCTGAGTAGCCCTACCAGGAATAGCTGCACAGTCAGGGTCCTGGCTGGAGCTGGTTTGCTTCCAGAATGCTAATCCTGGGTGCCTGTGCCTTTTAAAGATGGCTACAGGCAGGAACAATAGAGTTGAAAGCTGTGGCAGGAATGTCCACCAGGGCTTCTACCTGGAGGCCTTTATTTTTGACATAAATTCTTCCCCGCATCCACATTTATCTTTTGTCGACAGAACTCTGTCAAAACGGCATTATTCCTCATAAAATGAGGTTTACCGCCATCGACAAAACTGCCGCATTCTGTCGACTTACTGTCAATAGAACACGGCGGTAGTGTAGACGCAGGTATAATTTTGTTGACAAAAGTTCACGTTTGTTGACAAAACCCTGTAGTCTAGACATACCCCCCAGAAAGGTAATAGATCAACATCATTAAGTTTCCTGAACAAGGAAACTAACTGCTTCCAATAGTCCAAACAGAATTTTCTCTTGCTGCAGTCCTATACTTCTCAGCTGCCATTTCTCAACCTATGTTGGTTCTCTAGTCTGTAAAAACAGTGTATGCAGTGGAGATGGAAGGATACAATGCATAGCTGTCATGCTTTGCATGTCAATAATGTCACCAATGAAGTTTGTTCCAAGATTTCAAAGAAAATTAGAAATCAGAAAATATTATTGAAAATGTCATTTTAGACTGTGATGACTACTGTTTTCTGAGGGTTGCTGGCTGATAGCAGTGTCTGGTTCTCATCTGTCCCAGCAAACATCAAAACTTCCCCTCCAGTAATTTGCCACAATGTAACCTGCACCTAAATCACAGCTATTTAAATTAACAATTATAACAGCAATTAAAACCAGTTGAAGAAATTCATTCCGCATAGCAGACATTTAATTAAAACAGCTTACCAAGACACTGGGGCTCAGGCATCCATCCCTTTCTGCCACAAGCTGTGTAACCTGTTGTGGTCTTATTTGGTGTTTGGTATCCATCTGCACATTCATATTCCAGCATTTCATGAGGCAGAAACACCAGTTTATTTGTGTGGAAACGAATATTCTCAAAGAGAGGCTTTCCACACGTCTCTGTAGAATTAGAGAAATGTCGCCTGTTGTTTTTCACTAGAAACTCAGGTATTCGAAAGCATCCTCATTCCATATGTACCTTTGTGAAATTAGACCTCACTGACTGTGTATGGAAAATGGAAACTGTACAGTGCAACATCAAAATGGAAAATTCCACAAAATCCCACACACTCTCCTTCATCTTTCTTTAGGGCTAAGTGGTGATGGAAGGAAAGTTTCATAGGTAGAGAAAACAGCACAAGAGAAAGACAGTTTGGCAATAGCTATTGTGGCAAAGGTCCAGCTATTCCCTGTGGGTCTTGCACTACTAGTGGTTACTGTTAGCCTCAAAGGCTTGCTGTAGTCCTCCACACTGCATTTTTCTCTTTACCAGAGGCAGGAGCCACAGCCTGCTGAGCCATTCTCATCACAGCCTAGTTCATACGTTTGGGGTAAAATCCCCTAATCTCCTTTCTTGAGGCACACTGAGATGTTGTGGGGCGGTTAGAGGGAATCTGGGCCCACCCACTAATGCATCGCCCAGCTCAGGGACCCTGAGGCAGCGGCAACAGACAGGTTTACTGGCACTTGCAATCTGGCAGCTTTACCCTGAGCCACTTCCCCAAATTATCCCCCCCACCTTCTCGTGGAACAAGGTGTACTGGTAGTTTGAATTAGAGATCCTAATTCAAACTACCTACTCTGTGCCGCATGTAGCTGCGGGCACGGAGTTCGGACTAAGGGGGATTTAAAAATGGCGGCACCTGGGAAGATGCAAATGAAGCCCGGGATATTTAAATCCCAGGCTTCATTTGCAACTCCGGTTGCCCTCATTTGCCTACCTATCTCGAACTAACAAGCTAGTGTAGACATACCCTTTGTGGCTTCTAGCAAGTTCTAATTGAACCCAAGGTGCCTGCCTGATTATGGTGGTTTTAGGCTTCATTTTTTTTAACTCAGGAAAGAAAGCTGTTCACCCAAGCCCCAGCATGTCTCATCTCCACCAGTGAGTGGCAGATGGCTAGTCTGGGTCTATCACAGTATGTATCTGCATTTTGCATCCTTGCTTCTTACATCATTCCCACTCATGTTTACCAGAACTGTTTGTCCTTGAATATTTCTACAGTGATGATGACTCAAACCTTTCTCTTCAGAGTGAACTCTTACGCTCTTAAAATGGAAAATATCTCCCTAATATCTAGCACAAATGTTTGTCTTCCTTGGATTCGTTCTTTTCCCTGACATTTGAGACTGTGATAAATTTCCTTCTTTCCTTGGTGTACTATATAGTTTTACTATGGCTGTCACAGTTGGCTTGTAGTTTTGCTCACCTGAGTATCTGAAAGGGGTGGATTCTGCTCCACTCTAGAGAATCCAGAATACAGATTGTAAAGTCTGGTCCAGCTGTGCTCAGCATGGAACCAGAGCAAGAGATCAAACAAAGGTGATTTTAACCCCCCCCATTGGGCCTTCCAGATCTTGAGGTTACTCCTCCTTCTTCAGCCTTTCTTTGGCAGTTATGTATGCTCCAATGGGTCATTTTAGCACCTGAAGGGCCAAGACATCCATGCTATCTTTACCCTAACAACCCCTTCAGACATACGTGGTAGAGGATATTTTAACCAGCCAACTGTTTTCTGCTGTGTTGTGCCATGGGGCTATACGTGTAGGCTACGTTTACACTGGCATGATTTTCCAAAAATGCTTTTAACAGAAAAGTTTTCCGTTAAAAGCATTTTTGGAAAAGCATGTCTAGATTGGCAGGATGCTTTTCCGCAAAAGCACTTTCTGCGGAAAAGCGTCCGTGGCCAATCTAGACGCGGTTTTCCCCAAAAAGCCCCAATCGCCATTTTCGGGATCAGGGCTTTTTTGAGGAAAACACTACTTTGCTGTCTACACTGGCCTTTTTGCACAAAAGTCTTTTGGAGAAAGACTTTTGCCCGAAGGGAGCAGCATAGTATTTCCAGAAAAGCACTGATAATTTTACAGGAGATTGTCAGTGCTTTTGTGGAAATTCAAGTGGCTAGCATAGACAGCTGGCAAGTTTTTCCGCAAAATCAAATGATTTTGTAGAAAAACTTGCCAGTCTAGACACAGCCATACTGACTAATGTGGATTGTAACACTGAACCCTTTTTATCCTATTTGAGGATCTGCTTCTTGTTTACAAGCCACAGTAATCCATGCTGTGGCACTGGCATGCTCCCTGCCTTTATTTTCAAGCACAACAAGGAGTCTTGTGGCATCTTAAAGTGTAACAGATTTTTTTGGGAATACGTTTTTGTGGGTAAAAATGACTTTGTCAGGTGCGTCTTTGCCATATAAATCGATTAGCTTTTAAGGTACCACAAGATTCCTCACTGATACAGAATAAAATGGCTACCCACAGAGACTTTTCAAATCATGACATTCATGAACACCACACAACCCATACACATCTCCTTACTGATTGCTAAATGGGAAATGAGATGCAAGGAATCCACATCCTATAGAAATGTGCACAGTACTCTAGAAATATGGGATATCACTTAATAAAAAGGCACTCATCCAAAGGAAGGCTTGTTTATTTATTGTGCTAATTTTGTAGACTATTCTGTTGTGAAATATGTCAGTGTGATAGATCCTTAAAATCAGAGGATGATTACTAAGAAACCTAAAGCAAGAATAATTGCCAGAAAGTTCGTAAGATTTTGTGCTCTGGCTCTTTACTCACTAATGCACTTGGGGAGTGAAGTCCATCCTTCTTTAAGGCATTGTATAGTCCCCTCCTCATTTCCTTCAGGAGTCGTGTAACCAGCCAGACACCTGTATGTTGCTTCTTCATTTAATTCAAATTTGTCCTTAACTTGGGTGTAATAACCATTGCTCATCTGAGCTTTTTCACATGATTCTAAAATAGAAAATGACATTACCTAAAGATAAATACTGTTAATTCATAAGTTTGTTTGTAAGAATAAGGTGACCATAGAAGAAATACATCTAAAATGAAATGGAGGATCACTAAAAAGTTTTTGAACACATTCCTGCAGACTTTTGGAAAGTGGGAGAAGAAAACAAGAAATCATCAGCGTGCATGCCAGTGTTTCTCATCTCTCATGATCATTCCTGATACTGACTTGCCAAAACCAATGTCACGAATGGTTGGACTGAAAATGGTAAGTTTGGTTCCAACACTGCTGGCTCTTACTTTGTGAGAAGTTCTGTTTTTTTATTGTGTGCTGATATTGGGAAGCAGCTTCATAGTTTATGTACCTTACAAATCATAAGGGGCTAATCAGTGGGGGTATGTCTACACTACAGAGTTTTGTCAGAAAAACAGACGTTTTTCCTATAAAACTTGAGGAACATCCACACTACAATCATGTTCTCTTGTAAATAAATTGAAAGAACAGAGGGATTTTCCCAGCATTTGTACTCCTCATTCTATGAGGAAGAACGCCTTTTGCAAAAGAGCTCTTATACAAAAAGGTGTGTGTGGATGGGGAAGAGGGAGTTCTTTTGGAAGAAGAGGAAAGAGGAAAAAGCACAGGTGCCATGGTGGTCATTCCATCCATAGCAATCACAGCTTACATGGGGGATAGAATTCATTCAGTCTGGATGCTCTCTTTCAAAAAAAAACGCATTGCTTTTTTGATGTGCCTTTGTAGTGTAGATGCTCTCTTTTGGATGACGTTTTTTCAGAAGATCTCATCCGAAAAAAGCTTGTTCTGAAAGAAGCCTGAGGTCTAAATGTAGCCTGAGAGAGACAGTGATGAAATATCACATAGACATTATCACTTAACATGCCTTCTTCAGGGACAGCCTTTCCCACTGCAGTATTTCCACAGTTATGATCAACAAGCATGCTGGATTCCCTCAGTTTGAATGAAAGGGTGTAACCAACAGGATATTATCCATGAGACAAACTCACATTTTGGAGCAGAGGGGTAGCCGTGTTACTCTGAATCTGCAAAAACGGCGAGGAGTCCTGTGGCACCTTATAGACTAACTGAAGTGTTGGAGCACAAGCTTTCGTGGGCAAAGACCCACTTCGCCAGATGCATCTGACGAAGTGGGTCTTTGCCCACGAAAGCTTATGCTCCAACACTTCAATTAGTCTATAAGGTGCCACCAGACTTCTCGTCACATTTTGGAGTTCCTTCTATGCTTGGATTTGCTGACCTCCAGGATATTATTCTCTAACACTCCACAAAATATGCTCATCTTGTCACAGAAGACAAAGACATACCTGGTACCTTTCCCAAGGAGTTTACAATCTAACATTTAGAAATAACACAGCAAATGGGGTGGCAAATAGCAGGAAACTGATGGGCGAAGAAGTTTGAGAGTCACAGAAATACAACAACACAGTTACTTAGTGAATCATTGCATTGACATGACAAGTCACCTGGTAGAACTGGTATTTCTGCATTTCTCTTAGGCATGTTGATGGTTTTTTAACCAGCCCCTCAATAGAAGATAAATATTGCTTACTTTTATAGATACATCTTGGAGGAGGCATCCAGTTATTCTTTGTACATACAGCTTTGGCTTCTGGATTTTCAGGTACATAATCATACCAACATGCATATGAAATTTCAACACCTTCTTTATAGGTTGTCCTATAACTATTCAGAAAATAACCATGTTCGAAAGAATCAAGAGAACATATTTCTAAAAAAAAGGGAAGAAAAGGCTTGAGTTCAGGTAGCAAATGGAAGTCAAGCATTTAACAGAAAAAAGAAAACAAAAACAAACAAATCACAGTTGAGGAATAATCTGCTAAGGTAGAAGAGGAGAAGGCTTGTGCCCCCAAAACTGGGATGTCTGCAGCTACCACTCCCAGGAAGAAACACAGGGTAGTGGCGACTTGGGACTTTCTTTTGAGGGGGGCAGAGGTACCCATCTGTCATCCTAATATGTCATTCCAAGTGCTATCTGAGACATTAATGAGGAATTGTTGAGGATCATCTGAACGTCTGATTACTACCCTCATGCTACTCACCATTGTGGGCACTAAAGCTATTGTGAGAAAGATTGAAGGAGTTTGTAGAACCAGTCATGTTCTCTTCCATTTTTTCATTCAATGGTAGGAGTGGAAGAAAAGACTGCATCTTGGAGGTAAATGCCTGGCTGTAATGTCGGTATTGAAAGGAGAGTTTTGGCTTCCTTGACCACAGGATATTTATCCGGGAAGAATGAGTAAAAAGCAGAGATGGGCGCCCCTATCAAGGAAGGGGAAGAGCATATTTGGATACAGATTGGCTAACCTAGTGAGGAGGTCTTTTAACTGAGTTTCAAAGGGGCAGGTGACCAAAGCCCAAAGGTAAATAAAAAAATATAGAGACCTGGGAAAACAGTTCAAAGCAAGGGGGAACATTCTGTTTTAGAAGGCACAAAGGAGAGATAAGACAAAACTAAGGGGATCAAATCAGTATCTTTCATGTCTGTATTCTGATTTAAGTACAAGGAATAAGCAGGAAGAACTTGAAATGCTCATAAATACAGCCGGTCCCTGAATAGTGAACGGTTGACTTATGGCCATTTGCATTTACAACTGAAGCTGTGGTAAATGGCAGATCCTGGGTTACGAACACGATCCGCACTTACGAACAGCACGGTCGTGTGTAACTCTATGGGGTCCGACTTACGAAAAAAACGAGTTACAACCAATTGCTTGGTCTGTAACTGGTTCATAAGTTGGGGAGAGGCTGTAAACACAACTATGACATAGTTGGCATCACAGAGACTTAATGGGTTGATACTTATGACTGGAATATTGGTAAAGAAGAGTACAAATTGCTGAGGAGGGACAGGTAGGGGAACAGGGAGAATATATTGGCTTGTATTAAAAATGTATATACTTGCACTGAGGTTGAGATGGAAATAGGAGATAGGCTTGATGAAAATCTCTAGGTAAGAATTAAAGAGAAAAAATAAGAGATGTCATAGTAGGGGCCTACTCCAGACCACCTAACCAGAAAGAAGTAGTGGATGAGCCTTTATTTAAACACCTAACAAAATCATCCAAAACTCACATTTGGTGGCAATCACAGGTCATACCACATTAATACCAGTCCTGGAACTTTCCCTTGCAACCCACCCCGTTGCCAACTTTGTCCACATATTTACTCTGGTGACACCATCACTGGACCTAACCATGTCAGTTATAGGATCAAGAACACATATTCCTGTTCCTCCAGAAATATAATTTAAGCCATCATGTGCCAACAGTGTCCTTCTGCTATGTATATTGGACAAACGTCTCAGACACTTCGCCAAAGAATTAATGTCTACAAATCAGACATCAGACATCTTCACAAGGAAAAACCAGTTGCTTTTCATTTCAACCTACCTGGACATAGCCTTAATGACCTTAAGATATGGATCTTACTTCAAAGAAACTTTAACACCAGATTACAGAGGGAAACTTCAGAATTTTCTTTCATGCTCAAATTTGACACTTTACAAATGGGCCTTAACAAAGATGCTAATCACGTTAACCATTACAAAGATAGCTTCCCACTTATCACCCCGATTAGCCATTCATTGATTAGCTACTCCTTACCTCCCTCCCCTTCACCTCACCTTCTGTACTAAATCTGATTTGTCAGTTTAATAATGTGTTTACTTTTTTCATTGTATTCTTTTGGTATATATGGTCATGCCAATTCTCGCCGGGTATGTCTACACATCAAAGTTAATTTGAAATAACAGCCATTATTTTGAATTAACTTTAATGTTACACAGGCAAAACACTATTTTGAAATTAATTCGAAATAGTGGAACGCTTATTTCAAATTTGTTAAACCTCATTCCACGAGGAATAATACCAGATTTGAAATAGCTAATTTGAAATAAGTGCTGTATAGATGCTTATTTTGAAATAGGGGGCCTCCAGCCCTTCCTAGTTTCACCTGGTGTCCACTCTGGGCCAAACCAGGAAAACTCCTCTCATCTCTCCCAGCCCTTGAGCCCTTAAAGGGGTAGACTCTGGCCACACTGCATGTGCCAGATCCAGGCCTGCCAGCACAGAGCCAACAGTCGCTGCCCCTGATCCAGTGCCCGCAGAATGAGCCAGGAAGCCAATGCCAGCCAGCCAGCCATCCACCGCCCAGTTCCTCAGCTACCAGGAGCCAGCCTGGGGCTGGAGATGGCAAGTGCACTCCTGGACTAATGCAGAGATCACGGACCTCACAGAGGTTTGTGGGGAGGCCTCTAATGTCCATGATCTCCGCACTAGATGGAGGAACGCAGCCGTGTACGGCTGCATAGCTGCCACCATGGCCACCAAAGGCCACATGCGCACCCAGGAGCAGGTGAACATGAAAATTAAAGAGTTCTGGCAGGCATACGCAAGGGCCATACAGAACAGCTCTCCCACAGGGGCAGACACCTTTCCCCATTTTGATGCCCTGGACCACATAATGGTGGGCGGGATGGTCCGTGCCATCCCGGGGGGCAATGGGTCCTCACCACCAGTAGAAGGAGATAAACAGAAAATAACAGGGTTGCCAGTGCCCTCAGGAGGTCCCCAAATCCAACCTTCCACCCCAAACACACCAGGAACAACCCGCTACTTACCCCATCCCCTGGTAGGGCTTTGTGAAGGCGGGAATGAAAAATCATTCAGGGAGGGAGCCTCCACCATCATCACAGTGTGATGGCAACCTGCTTTTGGAAGGGGATGGTGGATCTCATGTGGGTGTCCTGTTGCCTGAGGGCAGAAGCAAGCCACTCACACAGCTCCAGAAAGGTGTCCTTGCACTTGCAAAAGTTCTGGAGCCACTGCTGGTCACCCTACTTCTCCATGACAATCCTGTCCCACCAGTCGGAATTGGTGCCCAGTCTCCAGAGGAGGCAGCGCATGGTGCACAGGGAAGAGAGGGAGGTGTTATGATGTATGAGCAGCATGTGGAGAGAGGAGAGAAGGTGCCCCACAATGAGCTGGGGGTCCTGCTCTGGCAGGGCCACAAGGGCAGCCTGCAGTAACTGCAGCAGGAGGTGTGGCCTGGGGTCTAAAAGCCATTGACCGCTTGGAGGCAGACCCGGCTCCATGGCAGGAGTGCTGTGGTTACCGCAAGGGAAACCAGAGCAGGCAGTGGTAAGGCTTTGCTGTCCCTCAAGGAAGTAGGCAAAGGAGAAGAGCCTGAGACATGACTGTAGACAGGGGTCCCTTTAATCCTTAGATAGGTTCAGGAAACAGCTCAAAGAAGTCATGATGCCCTGCTTGAAGTGCTTCTGGGAGCTTTAAACGTGACTGAGTCTCCAATCAGTTTGTTTGCTCTATTTTGAAATAGCTCATTGATGGGCATGTGCAGCGTAGCCATGCTATTTTTAAATCAGCTATTTCGGAGTTTCTATTCTGAAAGAGCTTATTTTGAAATAAGTGTGCAGTGTAAATGTACCTTAGAAAATCCCATTTCAGCAAAACCATCCTCTATGTCCTACCCATCTCCTAGAGTCACTACCATGCTGAGCAGAAGTCAATTAATGGACCTGAAAGTTGGGATCGATCACACGGCTTTCATGTGGATTTATCGGTTCCAAATTGAGTCCCTGCCGACTGGCAGTGGTTTGGCTTTACAAGCTTCCACAGAATGATTGCCGCTCACTTGTCCACTATCAGAGCACATCTCATTTTAGCAATGCTGTGTGTCACTTCTGGGGAAAGCTCTACACAAAGCTCCTGGAAAGTGCCCTTCTACATTCAAAAATTCTGTAAACACTGCTCACTGTCCCAGAGTTGCATAATGATGTTACCCCACCAGCCAGAGCTTGTTTTTCAGACTCAGAAACAGTGTTCCATCATATCCACCTACTGCAAGCAACAACTGGCTTTAGGGGGCTGCTTGAAGGACATCATAATGCTCTGCACAGTGACTCCTGTCTCAGGAAAGGTATTTGTAACTTTCACAGCAAGCGTGCACAGCTGAGTGAGGTCCATGTTTCTCGGCCTATGAAATATACCACGCTAAGCCAGATTTTTGAAAACAGGTACAAGAATGTGGGTTGTTTGCGATTGACACCAAGTAGAGTTGGGGGAAGGGAGGAAACTTCACCTGTGAATGTGAAGTCTGGTTCCCATTCCACACAGCAACAATGTTTGGTACTGTAAGGCACTGCAACCTTTCCCAGTCTCCTCTGCAGTTAGCTTCACTCTGGGATGGTTTGCCATAGTTTACTGCTCTCTGCATCCATGCAAGCACCGC
Organism: Pelodiscus sinensis; assembly: GCF_049634645.1. NCBI lineage: Eukaryota > Metazoa > Chordata > Testudines > Trionychidae > Pelodiscus > Pelodiscus sinensis. The sequence goes on from NC_134719.1 coordinate 47,189,391, forward strand.
TAGCAAGGACACACACCACTGGCATTGTTACACATCAGTTACATGTCAACTTACATTAAATGAACTGAACTTTGTAATTTAGACATGCTCTAAGAAACAATGAATTATCCACACAGCAGACAGAAAGTATGTACATGCACGCATGCATGCGTGAGTGTGTGTATGTACATACACACCTGGGACATGGACAATAGCACATAAGGGTATATAATCCTTGTAAGTCTGTCACCCTCACAGGCTATTTCCTGACAATTGAAAATCCTCAAGACAAAAGCACCACATTAGCTTTTCTTTCACAACACAAAATACCCCTCTTCATAGGTCACCTCCAACACAGGTTTCTATTGATCTTTGCTCACATTTTCTAAGACTGCTAGACCCCAGCATCTTCTTTCTCTTTCTCTTTCTCTCTCTCTCTGGGAGATACTAAGTCTTTAAACTATTCCCTTTCAAGAGAGATAGAAATGCTAGTGGAAGGATCAGCAACAAGGAGGGAGGGAAAGCAACAAAAGAGAAAAGCACCTCTCCAAATCCTACAGCCAATTTACTGAAAGCCTGTTCCCACTTCTGGTGCCTTCTAATGCTGTTGCTATTATCTGGTGTGAAGAAGAATCCTTTTAAAGAGAGACTTGTATCCTTGGATGACAATCTTGGCTAGGAGAGTGCAGGAGCCGGAACGGAGCAATGAAGTAGTAACACTCACCCAATTCCCAGTCCTGGTCCATCCAATGATGCATTGCACTGTATAAATATTAGTATTTATAGTACAGTAAATTTTTTAGAGAAAATACAAATGTATATGTACTTACTAAGACAGTGTGGCTTGGGATCCCAGCCCTCTTTAGTGCATATGGAGTATCTTTCGTTGGTTTTAGGTATGTAACCGTGATCACATTGGTAGTGAATTGTCCTACCTAACGATGCTGGAAACATTTGTTCTCTGTAATATTCATAAGTCCTAGTTAATGCTCCGTTTTCTATATGTGGGTACTCACAGGGTCTCACTTTGAAAAAAGTTTAAAATAAATATTATTACAAACTATATGCAAGAAAAATCCAGTTTGCTAAGTTCTGAATATTCGCATTCTAGTTCTCTTCTCAGCATTTGTACTTTATTACTTGAATGTTACATTAACTGGAGTGAGGAGTTCAGAACATGTACACTCTAATGATCAGGGTTATCTTCTCTCTCATATTGGTAAAATTGTCCTACTACAGTAAACTTCCACTAATCCGGAACCTATGGGATTTAGGTGGTGCCGGATTATGAAATATGCCGGACTATCAGGAGGTACTATAAGCAAGTTATAGATATACTGTATACATTATATATTGTATATAAAGTGTTCTTAACCCTTTTATTGTACATACTGTATACAGTATACTGTAATGTTTTAGGTTTTTTAAGCCTTTTTTACCCTTTTTGCTCAGTTCAGCTGCTGCCGCTGTTACCTTGTGACTCATTTTTTGATGAAGCACACTCACTAGGCTCTTGCCATTTTGATGCCGGACTATCAGGAGTGTGGGACTATTGGATGCCAGACTATTGGAGTTTTACTGTAATAGGATCTGACAGTTTTAGAAAATTGATAATGAGGGAAGAAAAAGATGGTAGAAACCTAGGGCTATTACGTATGGCTTTATCTATACATCAGCATTATTTCAGAATAACTGTCATTATCAGGGCTCAATAAATCTACTTATGTACTCGTGGAGGACTTCTTACTCTGACTCCTGTAACCCTCATTTCATGAGGAGTAAGGGAAGTTGAAGGAAGAGTGTTCTTCCGTCGACTTTCTGTTACGTAGGCAGCACCAAAACTGTTAAGCTATTTCACCTTCAGCTATGCAATCTACATAGCTGAATTGCGCAGCTTAATTTCGATGTATTCCTGCTGTGTAGACATAGCCTCAGTGATTGACTCAGAATTCAATTATGACCCGTAGGTTTTTGTTTTACCATTCATTCAGAACATCAGTCTTATTCTTGACATTCTACCGTTTGGATACGCACAGTTACAAATCTTCCCTGTTGAAAGTTGAATCTAGCACATTTTCTCAAACAAATCATAGCACATACGTATAGTAATTTACAACTCTACTAACTTATACTATAGCATCTGATTTTCACAGATGTTTATCTAAGTCCATTAAGGTAAAACTTGTAGTTATGTCTGTTTCATTTCTGTTTACATTGTCAGTTGCAGAAATTATATAAATACTTGTATAACTGGACAGTAACAGTTTTAAATATGATAAATTAAAACCAACTTACAGGTACATCTTGGAAAAGGCATCCACCCAGTCTTTGTGCATTCGGCAATATTGTTCCTATTATTTGTATCAAAGTGAAATCCTGCCTTACAGTTCACTCTGATTGTATCCTCTTCTTTGAACACTTTCCTTGGAGGGTGGTAGGTTCCATTAGTCACCGATGGAGGATCACATGTAATTTCTAAACAGAAATATACAAACAAGTTTAACAACTGGAAACAGGATATTATGCTGTAAGTCTCCCCTTCAGTTAAGATCATTTGTATTTTAGGGAATGTCTACATTATGTTATTTCAAGAGTTATTTCAAATTAACAAGGTAAACATCTACACAGTAAGCCTGTTATTTCAAAATAATTTCAAAATAATTGGTTCTCATTCCAGAATAATAAATCCTCATTTCATGAGGAATAAAGCCTATTTCTAAATAACTATTTTGGGAGTTATTATTCTGAAAGGGTACGTCTACACTAGCCCCCTAGTTCGAACTAAGGAGGATAATGAGGGCGCCCAAAATTGCTAATGAAGCACGGGATTTAAATATCCCACGCTTGATTAGCATATTCCTGGCCGGTTGCCATTTTGGAAACTGACTAGCTCAAAGTAACTGCCCGCATCTACGTGCGGCAGAGAAGCAGGATTCCGAGATAAACCCTTTAGTTTGAATTAACTCTTAAACCTCATTCCATGAGGAGTAGCAGTTAATTTGAACTAAAGGGTTTATCTCGGAATCCCGCTTCTCTGCCACGTGTAAACGCTGGCAGTTACTTCGGGCTAGTCAGTTTCCAAAATGGTGACCGGCCAGGATTATGCTAATCAAGCGTGGGATATTTAAATCCCGTGCTTCATTAGCAATTTTGGTCGCCCTCATTAGCCTCCCTAGTTCGAATAGTGGGCTAGTGTAGATGTACCCAAATAGCTTATTTTAAATAATGCTGCAGAGTAGATGTACCTTAATCTGTTTACTAGCTTTACTACAGGTTGAACTTCTCTTAACTGGGACCCTCTGGTCCAGCAACTTCCATAGTCCAAAAGGACCAGGTATATTCCAGGACCAAAGAGTCCCATGGAGGGCTGGTAGCTGGAGCCCTACAGCAGGGCTGGAGCTCAGTGGAAGATCTGCCCTCTGGCAGTGCAACTGGCTGCCACCCAGGCTGGCAACTCTGGGAGGCAATAGAGTTATGTGGCAATGAGGGTCGGGAGCCCAGCATCCCCGCTGCTTCCCAGAAGCCCAACTGTCTGGCAGGACTAGATGACAGCAGGCTGTACCATAGGGCCAGGAGCCCAACCATGGAATTGCCTGGTGACAGGGCTAAGAACCCAGGAGTGGGACTGTTGCCTGATGGTGCAACAAAGAACTCAGTAGCCTTGCTGCCATCCACTGGAGGTGCTGGTGAGGCTGGGAGGCAACAGATCTGCCCCATGAAGCTGAATCCCAAGCAGGGCTGCCACCCAGCTGAATCCCAGCAAGAGGACTGCTCTGAGGGGTTGGGAGGTTGATAGTGGGGCTGTGCTTCCACTGGCAGGGCTGCCACGGTGGGGCCAAGAGCCCTGAGCCAAGGGGCTTGCTGCAGGGGGAAGCTGGCTTGGAGAGAGGCAACAGGCAGTGGGCAAGCGACCAAGGAGCTTGCGAACAGGTGATTGCTAACAGGGAGTTTTGAGAGGGAGTTCTCCAGGTGAAGGAGAAGCAGATACAGGACTCTTGAGGGAAGTGTGTTTTGTTATTGGGGCTTTCTTAGTGTGTGCTGAGCTTGTGTTTGTTTGGTGTGTGGTGGTGTTGGGTTCCCCCCCCCCCCCCGTTTGAGTGAGGCTTTAGAGGGGGAGTTCTCCAGGTAGAGGAGAAGTAGATACAGGAGTCTTGAGGGAAGTGGGTGTTGTGCTTGGGGCTTTCTTGCTGTGTGCTGAGCTTGTGTTTGTGAGTGAGGGTTGGTGTGTGTTCTTTTTTGTTTTTTTTTGTTTGTTTGTTTATTTTATTTATTTATTTTCCCCTGTGTTTGCTTGGGTTTTTTTTTGTTTTTTGTTTTCCTCCCCTCCCCTCCCCTCCCCTTCCCTCTCCTCCCCTTGATAGAGTTTGTGCTGTGATTGGTAGGGGCTGTGATTGGCAGGTGGAAACTGTTGGCTTCTAATTAAAGTTTGAATTCTAGAAGCCTCTGCTGATTGGCTGAGCCTTGGTAGGGGGAGGGGCTTTATAAGGCAGTGGGCAAGCGACCAAGGAGCTTGCGAACAGGTGATTGCTAACAGGGAGTTTTGAGAAGGAGTTGGGAAGGGCGGGAGGTTCTCTTGTCTTTCTTTTTAAATCCCTTCTCCAGGACAGCAGCGATGGTTGATGATGGGTCTGCTGTTGTTACCTGCACGGCGTGTGCCATGTTTGTCTTCCTCCCGGAAGAAAGAACGGATTTCATCTGCACGAAGTGCAAGCTGGTCGAGATTTTGGAAGAAAAAATTAGAGGACTGGAGGCCCAAGTGTCGACCTTACGCTTGATCAGAGAGGATGAAGTCTTCCTCGATAGAAGGCAGCAATTGATCCTTCAAGCACGGCAGGCAGAGGAGCCAGTGAGGGCAGTACGTGACCAAGAAGAGAACTGGCAGCATGTAACTTCTAGAAGGGGAAAAAGGCCAGCACGGGATTCCCCCGATGCTATAGAGGTAAGCAATCGCTTTCAAGCTCTCTCCACAGGCTCTGCAGTGCTTAAAGCTCTGGAAGGGACCTCACAAGGTAGAAACCAGAAGGGAGCACCATCTACTGAAAGGCATGGGATGCGTAGTCCTAGGGATGGGGGTTCCACAGCCACCACCCCCAAAAGGAAACGACGGGTGGTGGTGGTCGGGGACTCCCTCCTCATAGACTCATAGACTTTAAGGTCAAAAGGGACCATTATGATCATCTAGTCTGACCCCCTGCACAGTGCAGGCCACAGAATCTCACCCACCCCTCTTAGAATAATCCTCTCACCTATGTCTCAGATATTGAAGCCTTCAAATACTTTGAAGGCCCCAACATGCAGAGAGTCCTTCAGCTGTGATCTGTGCCCAATGCTACAGAGGAAGGCAAAAAACCTTCAGGGCCTCTGCCAATCTACCCTTGAGGAAAATTCCTTCCCGACCCCAAATATGGCGATCAGCTAAACCCTGAGCATGTGGGCAAGACTCACCAGCCAGACACCCAGAAGTTCCCTATAGCAACTCCTATCATCCCTCCATTGACCTATTTCCAACTGATAATGAATGGTCAATTAGTTACCAAGATCCTGTTATTTCATCCAACCATCCCCTTATCATAGAATCATAGAACTGGAAGAGACCTCAGAAGTTCGTCAAGTCCAGCCCTCCGCTCTAGGCAGGACCAATTCCATCTAAATCAACCCGGCCAGGGCTTTGTCAAGCCGAGACTTAAACACCTCCAGGGATGGAGACTCCACTACTTCCCTAGGTAACCCATTCCAATGCTTCACTACCCTCCTAGTAAAATAGTTTTTCCTAATATCCAATCTGGACCTCTCCCACCGCAACTTGAGACCATTGCTCCTTGTTCTGCCATCTGTCACTACTGAGAACAGCCTCTCTCCATCCTCTTTGGAACCTCCCTTCAGGAAGTTGAAGGCTGCTATCAAGTCCCCCCTCACTCTTCGCTTCTGCAGACTAAACAGACCCAAGTCCCTCAGCCTCTCCTCGTAGGTCATATGCTCCAGACCCCTAATCATTTTGGTTGCCCTCCGCTGGACCCTCTCCAATGCGTCCGCATCCTTTTTGTAGTGGGGGGCCCAGAACTGGACACAGTACTCCAGATGTGGCCTCACCAAAGCCGAATAAAGGGGAATAATGACATCTCTGGATCTGCTGGCAATGCTCCTCTTAATGCATCCTAATATGCCATTAGCCTTCTTGGCTACAAGGGCACACTGTTGACTCATATCTAGCTTCTCATCCACTGTAACCCCCAGGTCCTTTTCTGCAGAACTACTACTTAACTGGTTGGTCCCCAGCCTGTAACTATGCTTGGGATTCTTCCGTCCCAAGTGCAGGACTCTACACTTGTCTTTGTTGAATCTCATGAGATTTCTAGTGGCCCAATCCTCCAATTTGTCTAAGTCACTCTGGATCCTATCTCTGCCCTTAAGCGTATCTACCTCTCCCCCCAGCTTAGTGTCATCTGCAAACTTGCTGAGGGTGCAATCTATCCCCTCATCCAGGTCATTAATAAAGATATTGAACAAAACCGGTCCTAGAACCGAACCTTGGGGCACTCCACTAGAAACCGACCGCCATCCTGACATCGAACCGTTGATCACTACCCGCTGGGCCCGGCCTTCTAGCCATCTTTCTATCCATCTTACCGTCCATTTATCCAATCCGCATTCCCTTAACTTGCTGGCAAGAATATTGTGGGAGACCGTATCAAAAGCCTTGCTAAAGTCAAGGTATATAACATCCACTGACTTTCCCATGTCCACCAAGCCAGTTACCTCATCATAGAAGCTAATCAGATTGGTCAAGCACGACTTGCCCTTTGTGAATCCATGCTGACTATTCCTGATCACTTTCCTCTCATTCAAGTGTCTCAAAATGGATTCCTTTAGGATCCCTTCCATGATTTTTCCAGGAACCGAGGTAAGACTGACCGGCCTATAGTTCCCTGGATCATCCTTCTTCCCTTTTTTGAAGATGGGCACTACATTTGCCTTTTTCCAATCATCCGGGATTTCTCCCGATCTCCACGACTTTTCAAAGATAATGGCCAAAGGCTCCTCAATGACATTTGCCAACTCCTTCAGTACCCTCGGGTGCATTAAGTCCGGACCCATGGATTTGTGTACGTTTAGTTTTTCTAAATAGTTCCTAACCTGTTCTTTACCCACCAAGGGCTGTCCATCTTCTTCCCATCTTGCGTCGCTTAGCACAGAAGTCCAGGAGCCGACCTTGTCCGTGAATACAGAGGCAAAGAAAGCATTGAGTACTTCAGCTTTCCCCACATCCTCTGTCACTAGGTTACCTCCTTCATCCATTAGGGACTGCACACCCTCTCTGATCACCTTCTTCTTGTTGACATGCCTGTAGAAACCTTTCTTGTTATCCTTCACATCCTTAGCCAGTCGCAACTCCATTTGCGCTTTCGCCTTCCTGATAACCCCCTGGCATTCTCGAACTATACATTTAAACTCCTCCCTAGTCATTTGTCCAAGTTTCCACTTTCTGTAAGCTTCCTTTTTGTGCTTAAGTACACCAAGGATTTCCCCTTTAAGCCAATCCGGTCTCCTACCAGGTTTGCCTCTCTTGCTACGCGTCGGGATGGTTTCTTTCTGTGCCTTCAATAAGGCTTCTTTAAAATACTGCCAGCTGTCCTGGACTCCTTTCCCCTTCATGTTAACATCCCAGGGGATTCTTTCCATCAGATCTCTGAGGGAGTCAAAATCTGCTTTTTTGAAGTCCAAGGTGTGTATTTTACTACTCTCTTTCCTTCCTTTGGTCAGGATCCTGAAATCTACCATCTCATGATCACTGCTTCCCAGGTTGTCACCCACCTCTACGTTCCCTATTAGTTCCTCCCTGTTTGTGAGGAGAAGGTCAAGCTGTGCACGGCCCCTGGTCGGATCCTTCAGCACTTGTACCAAGAAGTTATCCCCAACATTCTCCAAAAACTTTCTGGATTGCCTGTGTACTGCCGTATTGGTTTCCCAACAGATGTCAGGGTGATTAAAGTCCCCCACAAGAACCAGGGCCTGCGATCTGGAAGCTTTGCTCAGTTGTCCGAAGAGGGACTTAGCCATCCCTCTGCCGTCCAGACCTGGAATCTCGAGAGGTGTGCTGCTTACCGGGAGCTCGCATTCGGGATGTCACTGAGAGGCTTAGCAAGCTGATCAAACCTTCAGATCGCTACCCCTTCCTGCTTCTCCATGTAGGAACGAATGATACGGCCAAGAATGACCTTGAGCGGGTTGCTGCAGATTATGTAGCGCTGGGAAGAAGGATCCAAGAATTTGGAGCGCAAGTGGTGTTCTCGTCCATACTCCCTGTTGAAGGGAAAGGACTGGGCAGGGATCGTCGAATTGAGGACGTAAATGCGTGGTTGCGCAGGTGGTGTCGCAGAGAGGGCTTTGGTTTCTTCGACCATGGGACTCTGTTCTGGGCGCAAGGATTGTTAGGAAGAGATGGGATCCACCTAACGAAGAGAGGAAGGAGCATCTTCGCGGGCAGGCTTGCAAACCTAGTGAGGAGGGCTTTAAACTAGGTTCGTCGGGGGACGGTGACCAAAACCCTGAGGGGAGTGGGAAAGTCAGATACCGGGAAGAAATGCATAGAGCAAGGAGCGAGAAAGGAGGACCCCAGTTTCGAATGGAGAAGATGCAATCAACTGGTTACCTGAAGTGTTTGTACACTAATGCGAGAAGCCTGGGTAACAAGCAGAAAGAACTGGAGGTCCTGGCCCAGACCAAGAAATATGATTTAATTGGGATAACAGAGACTTGGTGGGATGACTCGCATGACTGGAGCGCTGTCATGGAAGGGTATAGATTGTTCAGGAAGAATAGGCAGGGGAGAAAAGGAGGAGGAGTTGCACTATATGTAAGAGAGCACTATGATTGCTCTGAACTCCAGTATAAAGAGGGAGAAAAACTTGTTGAAAGTCTATGGGTCAGGTTTAAAGGAGCAAACAGCAGTGATGTTGTGGTTGGTATCTGCTACAGGCCACCGAACCAGGTGGATGAGGTAGATGAGGCTTTCTTCGGACAACTGAGCGAAGCTTCCAGATCGCAGGCCCTGGTTCTCGTGGGGGACTTTAATCACCCTGACATCTGTTGGGAAGTACACAGGCAATCCAGGAAGTTTTTGGAGAATGTTGGGGATAACTTCTTGGTACAAGTGCTGAAGGATCCGACCAGGGGCCGTGCACAGCTTGACCTTCTCCTCACAAACAGGGAGGAACTAATAGGGGACGTAGAGGTGGGTGACAACCTGGGATGCAGTGATCATGAGATGGTAGATTTCAGGATCCTGACCAAAGGAAGGAAAGAGAGTAGTAAAATACACACCTTGGACTTCAAAAAAGCAGATTTTGACTTTCTCAGAGATCTGATGGAAAGAATCCCCTGGGATGTTAACATGAAGGGGAAAGGAATCCAGGACAGCTGGCAGTATTTTAAAGAAGCCTTATTGAAGGCACAGAAAGAAACCATCCCGACGTGTAGCAAGAGAGGCAAACCTGGTAGGAGACCGGATTGGCTTACAGGGGAAATCCTTGGTGAACTTAAGCACAAAAAGGAAGCTTACAGAAAGTGGAAACTTGGACAAATGACTAGGGAGGAGTTTAAATGTATAGTTCGAGAATGCCAGGGGGTTATCAGGAAGGCGAAAGCGCAAATGGAGTTGTGACTGGCTAAGGATGTGAAGGATAACAAGAAAGGTTTCTACAGGCATGTCAACAAGAAGAAGGTGATCAGAGAGGGTGTGCAGTCCCTAATGGATGAAGGAGGTAATCTAGTGACAGAGGATGTGGGGAAAGCTGAAGTACTCAATGCTTTCTTTGCCTCTGTATTCACGGACAAGGTCGGCTCCTGGACTTCTGTGCTAAGCGACGCAAGATGGGAAGAAGATGGACAGCCCTTGGTGGGTAAAGAACAGGTTAGGAACTATTTAGAAAAACTAAACGTACACAAATCCATGGGTCCGGACTTAATGCACCCGAGGGTACTGAGGGAGTTGGCAAATGTCATTGAGGAGCCTTTGGCCATTATCTTTGAAAAGTCGTGGAGATCGGGAGAAATCCCGGATGATTGGAAAAAGGCAAATGTAGTGCCCATCTTCAAAAAAGGGAAGAAGGATGATCCAGGGAACTATAGGCCGGTCAGTCCTACCTCGGTTCCCGGAAAAATCATGGAAGGGAGCCTAAAGGAATCCATTTTGAAACACTTGGATGAGAGGAAAGTGATCAGGAATAGTCAGCATGGATTCACAAAGGGCAAGTCGTGCCTGACCAATCTGATTAGCTTCTATGATGAGGTAACTGGCTCGGTGGACATGGGAAAGTCAGTGGATGTTATATACCTTGACTTTAGCAAGGCTTTTGATACGGTCTCCCACAATATTCTTGCCAGCAAGTTAAGGGAATGCGGATTGGATAAATGGACGGTAAGATGGATAGAAAGATGGCTAGAAGGCCGGGCCCAGAGGGTAGTGATCAACGGTTCGATGTCAGGATGGCGGTCGGTTTCTAGTGGAGTGCCCCAAGGTTCGGTTCTAGGACCGGTTTTGTTCAATATCTTTATTAATGACCTGGATGAGGGGATGGATTGCACCCTCAGCAAGTTTGCAGATGACACTAAGCTGGGGGGAGAGGTAGATATGCTTAAGGGCAGAGATAGGATCCAGAGTGACTTAGACAAATTGGAGGATTGGGCCACTAGAAATCTCATGAGATTCAACAAAGACAAGTGTAGAGTCCTGCACTTGGGATGGAAGAATCCCAAGCATAGTTACAGGCTGGGGACCAACCAGTTAAGTAGTAGTTCTGCAGAAAAGGACCTGGGGGTTACAGTGGATGAGAAGCTAGATATGAGTCAACAGTGTGCCCTTGTAGCCAAGAAGGCTAATGGCATATTAGGATGCATTAAGAGGAGCATTGCCAGCAGATCCAGAGATGTCATTATTCCCCTTTATTCGGCTTTGGTGAGGCCACATCTGGAGTATTGTGTCCAGTTCTGGGCCCCCCACTATAAAAAGGATGCGGAAGCATTGGAGAGGGTCCAGCGGAGGGCAACCAAAATGATTAGGGGTCTGGAGCATATGACCTACGAGGAGAGGCTGAGGGACTTGGGTCTGTTTAGTCTGCAGAAGCGAAGATTGAGGGGGGATTTGATAGCAGCCTTCAACTTCCTGAAGGGAGGTTCCAAAGAGGATGGAGAGAGGCTGTTCTCAGTAGTGACAGATGGCAGAACAAGGAGCAATGGTCTCAAGTTGTGGTGGGAGAGGTCCAGATTGGATATTAGGAAAAACTATTTTACTAGAAGGGTAGTGAAGCATTGGAATGGGTTACCTAGGGAAGTAGTAGAGTCTCCATCCCTAGAGGTATTTAAGTCTCGGCTTGACAAAGCCCTGGCCGGGTTGATTTAGATTGAATTGGTCCTGCCTAGAGCGGGGGGCTGGACTTGACGACCTTCTGGGGTCTCTTCCAGTTCTATGATTCTATGATAAGGGGATGGTTGGATGAAATAACAGGATCTTGGTAACTAATTGACCATTCATTATCAGTTGGAAATAGGTCAATGGAGGGATGATAGGAGTTGCTATAGGGAACTTATTGGGTGTCTGGCTGGTGAGTCTTGCCCACATGCTCAGGGTTTAGCTGATCGCCATATTTGGGGTCGGGAAGGAATTTTCCTCAAGGGTAGATTGGCAGAGGCCCTGAAGGTTTTTCGCCTTCCTCTGTAGCATTGGGCACAGATCACAGCTGAAGGACTCTCTGCATGTTGGGTCCTTCAAAGTATTTGAATGCTTCAATATCTTTGATATAGGTGAGAGGATTATTCTAAGAGGGGTGGTTGAGATTCTGTGGCCTGCACTGTGCAGGGGGTCAGACTAGATGATCATAATGGTCCCTTCTGACCTTAATGTCTATGAGTCTATGAACAGGGCTATGGCTGATGGGAGGGCAGTGGCAGGGGGATCCCAGAAATGACCTTCCTTGGTCCGGCAAAATCCCTCATCCGGGATCAGTCAGATTCTAAGGGTGTCAGACCAGGGAGGTCCAATCTGTAGCTTTTCATATCTGAACATCATCTTCATAAAATTGGCACAGTAAAATTCCTATGGATTAAAATTCTATAGCTCTTTTGATGTGTATATTTGCTTGAGGTAATTTATTTTATTTTGGGTTTCAGAATGGAGCAGCTGTTGTTTTAAGCATCATTCTGACTACTGTGGAAAAACATTATCCAAAAAATGAAGTGTCTCAGAGACCTAAATGTGACTGTACTGGATTTGTCTAATCTCTTCCACACTGCATCCTTGGTGTATTTGGCTGGATAGAATAAGAGAGCCCATGGCAAATAAATCATTTAAGTCATGTTAACATTTTAAAGACATGGAAAAAAAGAAGAAAATGCAGATAACACATTTGAAATGTAAGGTATAAAATAAGACTTTTTATTTTAAACAGCTTCCCTTATGTCCTACTCCTCTAGCAGTGGAGAGTATTATAAGAATAACTCTATGAATATTTGTAGAGTGTATTAAAGATGTTGGCAACTGTTCTTTAACAAGGAAAAGAGATGTTAGTTCAGATGGGTTGGAGCTGCTATTCTTAAATTTGGATCCTGCTTCAAGACAAAATAAAACAAAATGGGAAATAAAGGAATACCAAAAACAGACAACTCAGCTTTTGTCTCTGGTGCCGATTCATACTTGCAACTTCAATGCTGGAGAAACATAAACAAAGCAAATCCCCTTATCTGGCACCTGGTAAATGTGTACCTATTTAGGGATTGCCTTTAGCTAATTTTTTTGGTTATGGGATCATAGCAGTGTTGCAAACTGTACAATCCTGGCTGGCTAGACCAGGCTTTTACTGAGCCAGCATTTCTCAAATTGGTCAATGAAGCCACTCTCAGAAAAATGCTATGTGAATCAAACCCACCATCCCAGGTGAGTGTCCTCACCCTTATGCTATGCCACAACCAACCCCACCACTGTGTCTTCAGTGGGTGCCTTATCCTGCCTTCCTAATGGGGGAAGCTAGCTGACCCACCACCTTACACCCCTCAGGTGAGTGCCCTCACCCCTTACCCACACCCCCAGTTTGGCTACTTACTAGCTCTGCAGCCACGGAGCCTGAGGGTCCTTTTGGCTGTGGTTCAGTGTTTTAGCCAAGGGGAGCAACTTTGAGAAACACTGTACTAACCAAAGGCAAACTGAGAGATAGCTAGTAAAGATATGGCACGGGTGGAAAATGACACAACAGAGGGAAGGACAAAAAGAAACACGTTAACTGACCACTCCAGTATGTTTATTTACCAGTGCCATGGCCACACAGACTCCTGGCTGCTGTTGGCTGTTTCGCTCTTTGCAGCCAAGCAGAGCAGGAGGAAGTGGTGGCCCAGCCCACATCACTTCCCGCCGTTCCCGTGGGCTGCAAAGGGCAAAACGGAGCCAACGGGAGGTATTCAAGATTTAGCTGGAGACAGTGAAGGTGACAATGTCTTGTCGGTCCATTACTGTGTTCCAGTTTTGTCAAGACATCTTTCAGGATCAAGATGAATGCCCAGTGGTGTGATCGTAACCCATGAGATTAAGGATGCAGCCTTGATGACAAAATCCCACTGCTTCCAGACTGCTCATCTCTCATCCAGCCAGCTAACTCTCCTTGAAGGGTTTTTTAAGGATTTGTCAGAGGATGCTCATTCAGCTACCTAATGTTCTGCACTATCTCTTTCATTTGTGTTCTCTCTTATTTATATCATACACACAGTTTCTTTCCCCCATAAGATCGTAAATCTTTAGATTCCAAGTGCTGCAAACCATAGTATAGGCATGTGATTTAAAGGGCTCGAGCCTCTGGCCACCAGTGCTACTGTAACAGTGTTGGTGGACGGAGGCCCTGCTGCTTTAAATTGCTGGTGGAATGCTGTGCCAAATGCTGTGCCACCACTTCCTTCTGCTCTGCTTGGCTGCAAATAGTGAAACGGAGCCAACAGCAGCCACGAGTCTGTGTGGCCATGGCACTGGTAAATAAACAAACTGGGGTGGTCAGTTAACGTGTTTCTCAAAGTGATTCCATGGAACACTTTCAGAAACTCTGATCTAGACCATCCTTGACAAGTGTTTGTCTAACCTGCTCATAAAAATCTCCAGTGAGGCAGATTCCATAACCTCCATAAGCAATTTATTAAGCTTTGTCTAGACTACAGGTCTTCTTTCAGAAGAAGCTTTTTCGGATGAGATCTTCTGAAAAGCTTCTTCTGAAACAGCATCCACACTGCAAAAGTGCATCAAAAAAGCGATCTGCTTTTTCAAAAGAGAGCATCCAGACTGAATGGATGCTCTCTTGCATGTAAGCTGTGATTGCAATGGATGGAATGGCCACCAAAAAAACTCTTATTCCTAAAAAGCTCCCTCTTCCCCATCTACACATGCTTGTTCATGAAAGAGCTCTTTCTCAAAAAGCCTTCTTCCTCATAGAATGAGAAACCCTTCTGTTCTTTTGATTTTCTTGTGGAAGAACACAATTGCAATGTAGACATTTCTCAAGTTTAGTTGAAAAAACAGCCATTTTTCCAACAAAATTGCAGTGGTGCAATTATGTATTGCCTTCCACAAATCTTCATTTATTGATAGGAATAATGAATCAAGCTAGCTGAAGTTTCCATAAAAAAAGAAAGTTCATCATGCTTTTCAATTCTCTTTGCACTCCAAAATAAACTCAGAAAATCCAATACAAACTTTTCTAGATACTGCATTGGTTCAATTTCGTGTTCTGTATCAGGGAGCTTTTTGAAATGAGTTCTCTTTCTATTTTGTCCAATTTCTACACATAAATGCATTGATGAAAATGCCAACATTTCTTTTTCAACTTAAGTATGCTCATATGAACATAGAAAGATGTGGAGAAATTAGAAAGGGTACAGAGAAGAGCGACAAGAATGATTAAAGGTCTAGAGAACATGACCTATGAAGCCAGGCTTCATGAACTGGGCTTGTTTAGTTTGGAAAAAAGAAGATTAAGGGGGGACATGATAGCAGTTTTCAAATATCTAAAAGGGTGTCACAAGGAGGAAGGAGAAAATTTGTTCCTCTTGGTTTCTGAGGACAGGACAAGGAGTAATGGGCTTAAAGTGCAGCAAGGGAGGTTTAGATTGGAAAATTCCTAACTGAAAAAATTCCTAACTGTCAGGGTGGTCAAATATTGGAATAAATTGCCTAGAGAGGCTGTGGAATCTCCCTCTCTGGAGATATTTAAGAACAGGTTAGATAGACATCTGTCAGGGATGGTGTAGACGGAGCTTGGTCCTGCCTTGAGGGCGGGGAGCTGGACTCAATGACCTCTCGAGGTCCCTTCCAGTCCTATGATTCTATGATTCTATGATATGGGGAAAATTGTATTAATCTTATGCTGAGTATTACTTGCCTGGTAAGTAGTCACATAAGTCGGGATGGCAAGACCAGCTCACATTTCCATGACATTTCAAATACTGAATATTTCTTAGTAGTTGCTTGCATCTATTTTATAACCATGTAGGCCTCACTTTTCAAAATTCATGACTACAAAGCCTTGCCAGGATAGGCTGGGGTTAAAATATGACTTTTACTCCTCCCCATTCTTATTTCTAATTTCTGACATCATAGATTCATGGATTTTCAGAACTGAAAGGATCTTCCAGTTCAGCCTCCAGTATAACACAAAGGATTGAATTTGGCCAGCCACTTATATTTTTCGTTTGATTAGAGCATATATTTCAGAAAGGAATAAAGGTCTTGAATTAAAGACATCAAGACATGAAGAATCTATAAGTTCTCTTGATACTTTGTTCAAATTGGTTACAAAAGTCATGCCTTATTTCTAATTGGAATTTGTCTGAGTTGATTCCAGCCATTGGCTCTCCCTATAACTTTCTGTTACATTAGAGCATCCTGCAGTATCTGCTGTTTTCTCTCCATGAAGATAATACAATGTAATCAATTTATGCCTTACTATTCCTTTTGAAAAGAAGCTCATTTAGTTTAGTTTAAGTATCTCATTGTAAAATATTTGTCCAGATAACTAATTGTGCCTCCTTTCTGCTTCCTTTCCATTTTTTCAACATACTTCCTAAAATGTGGACATCAGAACTGGGTACAATAGTTCCAGTATTGGTGTCACAAATGCTTTATGTATAAGTAAAAAACCCCCACCTCCCTAATTCTATTTCCTCTACCCCACTTTATACTTTACACAATAATTGCATTAGACTTTTTGCCTTAGCATCACGGTTTAGTTGTTTTCTGCTATGATCACTATAATCTTTTCAGAGTCATTGCTTTTGAACGTATATTATTTGTGAGTACTATTTGAGGATCAGGACCATCGTTGGCTAGCAAAATAAAAGTAACAGAACAAGCAGTATAAAATGAACAAAAGCTGACCTTTGCAAGATGGATTTGGATGCCATCCATTTTCGGTACATTCTGCATCAGATCTTTCACCGAATTTATATCCTTTATTACAAGTAAACTGCAACTGATCATGCTCCTTGAAAACTCTCTTTAGAGTAATTAATTTCCCATTGTTAATTGTTGGTGGCTGGCAGATTACCTCTAAGGATGAAAGAAACAAAATCCATAACCAGTTGTGATGCCTAAAAGAACACCCAAAAGAATTTATTTTTATATGGTTATTTTAGAATTATATTAATCAGGAAATATTAAATCTGTGTTTCAGAACAGAATTTAAATAAGTAGTCTCTACAGAAATATAAAGACCTATCTAGACAATGGGATAGATTTCTTGAATCTTTCTTTGGCTCTGGAAGATTTGTTTGGGTTAAATAAACAGAAGGCAAAGACAGGTCAATGTCATGAAAGGAGCATCACTTCACCATCATCTTTAAACAACAAATATATTTAATACCAGCCTTCTGCTTTTGAATTAAAAGAAATAGGGGGAGACCAGAGCTGCAAATGTTAGTTAGCCTAACTGTGAGAACAAACAGTTAATGTACCTATCACCTGTCACACATCTCCTAGATAAACATCTTCATATTCAGTTAACATATAAACAATTTCAGGACTCTGAAAACTCATGGGTTCAATATTAAATGGCAATGTTAAGAAATCCTCTCAGAAGCAAGTATGCCTGGTGCCAGGATAGTAGCAATTCAATCCCATACTATCATCTCCATTTGTAAAACAAATTAAGAATCTAATAAGTGATGTATCTGGCCATGTCAGTTTGAATAAAGCATGATCTACTAGGATTGTTTCTGTTTTAAATACCTTAAGTGGAAGAATGCATTGGTTTTCATATTAAACAGCAAATGTCATAGGGTATGTCTACACTAGCTCGTTAATTCGAGCTAGGTAGGCAAATCAGGCAACCGGAGTTGCAAATGAAGCCCAGGATTTAAATATCCTGGGCTTTATTTGCATGTTCCCGTCCGGCCGCCATTTTTAAATCCCCCTTAGTTCGAACGAATTGCCTGTGGCTACATGCAGCAGTTTAAAGTTAATCCGAACTAAGTCCTTAGTTCGGATTAACTGTAACTCCTTGTGGAATGAGGTGTAAGAGTTAATCCGAACTAAGGACTTAGTTCAGATTAACTTTAAACTGCCGCGTGTAGCAGCTGGCAGTTCATTTGAACTAAGGGGGATTTAAAAATGGCAGCCGGATGGGAACATGCAAATAAAGCCTGGGATATGAGCTAGTGTGGACATACCCATATAGATTCAAACTCTGTTTGCAGGTTAGTCTGTAAATGTTTAAAGGCTAGGTAGCAATGAAATGGAAATGTGACAAAATAGTAATTAAAAAAGCTTATTACATATAAACTAATCCTATATGTGTTGTTCTCTTCACAGGGGAAAGATTAATTTCCTTAATTGCTAAACTTGTATAATTTCCCAAAACACTAGCTGATTAATTTAATTTCCAAACCTAGCCATTTACTCCAAGTTCATGCATGGACATAACCTAGAAATAAAATATGATAGGAGTGCTCTGTCTTAAGCAGTATGGGTATGACTACACTCGCCCCCTAGTTCAAACTAGGGAGGCTAAGGTAGGCATTTGAAGTTGCAAATGAAGCCTGGGATTTAAATATCCTGGGCTTTATTTTCATCTTCCCATGCAGGCACAATTTTTTGCACGGGAAGATGCAAATAAAGCCCGGGATGTTTAAATCCTGGGCTTAATTTGAAACTTCAAATGCCTACATTAGCCTCCCTAGTTCGGACTAGGGGGCTAGTGTAGACATAGCCTTTTTCAGGAGAAGTGAAAAAGAAACACTTAGCATTTTAGGTACTGAAGAATGCCACTTCCTGTATTTCTGTGGAGGGACTTCGACCCACCAAATTAAGAAATGAAAGAACTTAGCACGCCCTGATATTTCAGCACCCATGGGAGGTGGAAAGATGTGAAGTGGACTTTTCCAAATCTGTGCAACAAGAAAGAGAAATGGGCCCATCCTTTCTATATTCCATCTACAAGTTTGTGAGTTATTGCTAAGTTCCTAAATCTGTGTTATATTCCTTACAAAACAAATAAGGCCCCAGTTTTTGCCCTGAAGAGTATACAACCAAAATTCAACACAACATTCTGAAAAGCTAGGTGGATTTGACTGGAAATTAGGCTACAATATCTGTTTGGTATTTAGGCAGGAATATAATTAATCTCACTCCCACACACTAGTTTTGGCTCAAAAAGCCAACTATCTAGTTGATCAACTGTCAACAAGATAGTATTAGGATTAGGAAATAATTAATGAATATCCTCAGTTATAAGTACTTTCCTGATCCATTTATTCAAATATGCCTTATGGAGCATTTTTGTTAAGGTTCCAGTGAAAATTGGAGAATGATTAGATGACTCTATTATGATTAGATGATTCTTTTCTGACAAAATTATTCTATTTTCCTAGATTATTTTGCTGAATTTACACATATCAAACAATGAAGATGAATACATCAGTTAAGTATTTTACGTATTGTAACTGAAAATATTTTGCTAGTTCCGTAACACTCCTGTACAATAATCAATTTATAAGAATTTGTAAGTGCCATTATAAGAGCATCAGCTGTAAACTCAGATCATCTTGGCTAAAGAGAAATGTCACTAAACTAAAAATACATATTTTCTTCTCACCTATGCATGTAGGTACATGAGCATTCCAATTTCCATTATCTGAGCAATGTATTTCTTTAGCTCCGGAAAGTTTATAGTTTTCATTACATTGAAACTGTATGACTTGGCCAAAGGAATATTCTTCGTCCACCTCATATACACCTGTTGCAAGGATTTTTCCATTTTCTGGTGCTTGTACTGGTAAACACTTCCTCACTGTAAAAATATAGCAGTAATTTATGGCCTATTTTGTCACTATATTGCAAAACAAAGCATCATTAAAATAAGATAAACACTGTTGCAAAACAAGCAGTCACTCTGGGATACATTAACAGGAGTATTGCGAGCAAGACAAAATAAGTAATTCTTAGAATCATAGAACCATAGAGCTGACAGAGACCTCAGGAGGTCATCAAGTCCAGTCCCCTGTTCTAGGCAGGACCAATCCCAACTAGATCAACCCAGCCAGGGCTTTGTCAAGCCGAGACTTAAACACCTCTAGGGATGGAGACTCTACTACTTCCCTAGGTAACCCATTCCAGTGTTTCACCATCCTCCTAGTGAAATAGTTTTTTCTAATATCCAACCTGGACCTCTCCCACCACAACTTGAGACCATTGCTCCTTGTTCTGCCATCCATCACTATTGAGAACAGCCTCTCTCCATCCTCTTTGGAACCTCCCTTCAGGAAGTTGAAGGCTGCTAACAAATCCCCCCTCACTCTTTGCTTCTGCAGACTAAACAGATGCAACTCCCTTAGCCTCTCCTCATAGGTCATATGCTTCAGACCCCTAATCATTTTGGTTGCCCTTCACTGGACCCTCTCCAATGCGTCCACATCCTTTTTGTAGTGGGGAGCCCAGAACTGGACACAATACTCCAGATGTGACCTCTCCAGAGCCGAATAAAGGGGAATGATGACATCTCTGGATCTGCTGGCAATGTTCCTCTTAATGCAACCTAATATGGCATTAGCCTTCTTGGGTACAAGGGCACACTGTTGACTCATATCCAGCTTCTCATCCACTGTAACCCCCAGGTCCTTTTCTGCAGAACTACTACTTAGCTGGTTGGTCCCCGGCCTGTAACAATGCTTGGGATTCTTCTGTCCCAAGTGCAGGACTCTGCACTTGTCCTTGTTGAACCTTATCAGATTTCTTGTGGCCCAATCATCCAATTTGTCTAAGTCACTCTGGACCCTATCCCTGCCCTCAAGTGTATCTACCTCTCCCCCTAGCTTAGTGTATTCCGCAAACTTGCTGAGGGTGCAATCCATCCCCTCATTCAGATCATTAATAAAGATATTGAACAAAACCGGTCCTAGAATTTGGGGATCTCCACTAGAAACCGACCGCCATCCTGACATCGAGCTGTTGATCACTACCTGTTGGGCCTGGCCTTCTAGCCAGTTTTCTATCCATCTTATCGTCCATTTATCTAATCCAGATTCCCTTAACTTACTGGCTAGAATATTGTGGGAGACTGTATCAAAAGCCTTGCTAAAGTCAAGGTATATCACATCCACTGACTTTCCCATGTCCACAGAGCCAGTTACCTCATCATAGAAGCTAATCAGATTGGTCAGGCACGACTTGCCCTTTGTGAATCCATGCTGACTATTCCTAATCACTTTCCTCTCTTCCAAGTGCTTCAAAATGGATTCCTTAAAGATCCCTTCCATGATTTTTCCAGGAACCAAGGTAAGACTGACTGGCCTATAGTTCCCTGGATTGTTCTTCTTTCCTTTTTTGAAGATGGGCACTACATTTGCCTTTTTCCAGTCATCCAGGGTAACTCCCTATCTCCACAACTTTTCAAAGATAATGGCCAAAGGCTCCTCAATGACATTTGCCAACTCCCTCAGTACCCTCAGATGCATTAAGTCTGGACCCATGGATTTGTGTACGTTTAGCTTTTCTAAATGGCTGTTCATCTTCATCCCATCTTGTGTCACTTAGTGCATTAGTCTGGGAGCCCACCTTGTCCGTGAATACAGAGGCAAAGAAAGCATTAAGTACTTCAGGTTTCCCCACATCATCTCTCACTAGGTTACCTTCTTCTTCTTTATTCCCCACTGATTAGGACACAACTGGAGTATTTCATCCAGTTCTGCGAGATACATTTCAGAATAAATGGGAAAAGTTCAGAGAAGAGCAACAATGATGAAAGGACTAGAAAACATGATCTAGAAGGGAAGTCTGAGAAGAAAAGACAGAGGGCACACTCAACTACATAAAAGACCATTACAAGGAGGAGGGAGATATTGTTCTTTCTAACCTCTGAGGATAGGACAAGAAGGAATGGGCTTATATTACAGCAAGTGAGGTTTAGGTTGATTATTAGGAAAATATTCCTAACTGTCAGGACAGGTAAGGACTAAAATAAATTATCTAGAGAGATTATGGAACCTTGATCATTGGAGATTTTTAATAGCAGGTTAGACAAACACCTGTCAAGGATGATCTAGAACAGTGTTTCTGAACATGTTTCACGAAATCACTTGAGAAACACATTAACTAGACACCCCAGTTTGTTTAAGCGACGAGGAGTCCTGTGGCACCTTATAGACTAACTGAAGTGTAGGAGCATAAGCTTTCGTGGGCAAAGACCCACTTCGTCAGATGCATGTTAGATTCAGACTAACACGGCTACCCCTCTGATACTTGACCCCAGTTTGTTTATTTACTTTGCAGCCAAGGGGAGCTGCGGGAAGTGGCATGGGTTCGTCCACCTCTTCCTGCTGCTCCACTTGACTGCAAAGAGCAAAACAGAGCCAATGGGAGCTGTGAGGCTCCATGGCTCTGTGGCGCCAGTAAATAAACAAACCAGGGTATCAAGTTAATGTGTTTCTCAAGTGAATCCATGGAACACTTTCAGAAACACTGATCTAGAAAATACTTAGTCTGCCATGAGTGCAGAGGACTAGATTAGATGTCTTACTGAGGTCCGTTCGGGTGTGTCTAAACTTCATGCCTCCGTCGACGGAGGCATGTAGATTAGCCAGATCGGCAGAGGGAAATGAAGCCGCGATTAAAATAATCGCGGCTTCATTTAAATTTAAATGGCTGCCCCGCTCTGCCGATCAGCTGTTTGTCGGCAGATCGGGGCAGTCTGGACGCGCCGCGCCGACAAAGAAGCCTTTCTTGATCGGCACAGGTATGCCTCGTGAAACCAGGTTTACCTGTGCCGATCAAGAAAGGCTTCTTTGTTGGCGCGTCACGTCCAGATTGCCCCGATCTGCCGACAAACAGCTGATCGGCAGAGCGGGGCAGCCATTTAAATTTAAATGAAGCCGCGATTATTTTAATCGCGGCTTCATTTCCCTCTGCCGATCTGGCTAATCTACATGCCTCCGTCAACGGAGGCATGTAGTTTAGACGTACCCTTCCAGTCCTGCAATTCTATGATAAAACATTAAATACAGAAAAATTGAAAAAATACTATAAGTACACTACACAATAAAAACAAAATTAAGTTTCATCACAAACTCACACACCACATTAGATTTATGCAAAGATTGCATCTGACTCACAGACTAATCAGTTGGAAAACTTTAAAGAAATGCCTTCTGACTAGAAGATATCCATCAGTTCACACGTATTATCTCAAAATCCTTAATAAAGATATTATACTAAATATCTAATCACTGGTATAAGTGAGCTCAGTTTATATCAGAGTTTTTGGCCCATGCTGTATTTCTAATTTTTCCATAATTGTACTAACCCAAGACTAAGAATAAATATATGTGATCAAATATTCCTTATTAAAAAATAAGCAGTTATTTGGGGCCAAAGTAGACCCCTGAGCATTCACATAGGGCACGTCTACACTACAAAGAAGATCTGTCAATATTCCAAGATTTGAATTAGCTGATCTAGTGAAGACAAGCTAATTTGAATTGAGAGAAGCATTCCAGTCAATGATGGTAGTCGTGATTCCATGAGGAGTAAGGGAAGTTGAAGGAAGCGTGCTCTCCCTTTCACTTCCTGCAGTGCGGACAGCACCGAAAGTCAAGTTCAGGTACTTTGATTTCTGCTACATAATTAATATAATTAATGTAGCGAAGCGGACAGGGGACTGCAGACAGGGGAGTTGAAGAGGGAGAGCAAAGCGACCCCACCGCCGAAGAGGCTACCCGGTGAGAGTACAAGCTGTGGTGTGAGTGTGTGTGTGTGCCTGACTGTTTGAATTTTACAGTTTGAAGTGTGAATTGAGTCTGATTCCAGGGAGTGCTAGCAGTTTCAGTTTCAGCTTCTGTGGCAGTTGGGACTGAGAGCCTGCCATTGTTCCCTTGATTGCCTCTGATTAGCCTCAGGCTCAGCCTTCCCCTGTGTGACTCAGAAGGGGGCAGGCCTGACCTAGGCAAGCAGGCTTTAAAAAGCCAGAGCAGTGCGACCAGGGGAGCGAAGCGGACAGGGGACTGCAGACAGGGGAGTTGAAGAGGGAGAGCAAAGCGACCCCACCGCCGAAGAGGCTACCCGGTGAGAGTACAAGCTGTGGTATGAGTGTGTGTGTGTGTGCCTGACTGTTTGAATTTTACAGTTTGAAGTGTGAATTGAGTCTGATTCCAGGGAGTGCTAGCAGTTTCAGTTTCAGCTTCTGTGGCAGTTGGGACTGAGAGCCTGCCATTGTTCCCTTGATTGCCTCTGATTAGCCTCAGGCTCAGCCTTCCCCTGTGTGACTCAGAAGGGGGCAGGCCTGACCTAGGCAAGCAGGCTTTAAAAAGCCAGAGCAGTGCGACCAGGGGACTGCAGACAGGGGAGTTGAAGAGGGAGAGCAAAGCGACCCCACCGCCGAAGAGGCTACCCGGTGAGAGTACAAGCTGTGGTGTGAGTGTGTGTGTGTGTGCCTGACTGTTTGAATTTTACAGTTTGAAGTGTGAATTGAGTCTGATTCCAGGGAGTGCTAGCAGTTTCAGTTTCAGCTTCTGTGGCAGTTGGGACTGAGAGCCTGCCATTGTTCCCTTGATTGCCTCTGATTAGCCTCAGGCTCAGCCTTCCCCTGTGTGACTCAGAAGGGGGCAGGCCTGACCTAGGCAAGCAGGCTTTAAAAAGCCAGAGCAGTGCGACCAGTGAGTGAAGCGGACAGGGGACTGCAGACAGGGGAGTTGAAGAAGGAGTTGAGCAGAGGGAGTGACTGATGGTGATGAAGACCCGTAGCGCTTGTGCAAGTACTTCTCCTGTCTCCTCCACCTGTGCCTGTATCCAGACAGAGAACCTGAGCATGGATGCCTCTACCCAGGTCCTGGTGTGGTCTTGCAGTATTTGTGGCTTGCAATTCCCACTGAGTGATCTCCAGGCTGGGGGAGACAACCATTGTGAAAGGTGCCTGCTGGTGGAATCTCTCAGGCAGCAGGTGGGAGAGCTACAGGAGGAGGTGGCCAGGCTGAGGAGCATTCGAAGCCATGAGGAATTCCTGGACAGTATTCCTGTGGAGTCCACGGAGGTCACTGTCCTAGGATGTGGGACTGTTGACCAGCCACTTATGGAGGAGGCGGTGGTGCAGGGTGAGCACTGGCAGCTGGTTACTTCTGGCAGCAGGCAGTGTTCCACCCCTGCTCCTAACCCTCCCACTGTGTTGTTACATAACTGTTACACTTTACTTTCAGCAGGAGACAAGGAGTCACCCCCCACAGTGGAGGAGACCAGGCCTTGCACCACCAAGGTTGAGCAGTCTCCTGCCACCACTGCGAGGAGGAAACGTAGAGTAGTGGTGGTTGGAGACTCTCTTCTGAGGGGAACGGAGGCACCCATCTGTCGCCCTGACAGCTCATCTCGAGAGGTATGCTGTCTGCCAGGGGCCCGTATCCGAGATGTTACGGAGGCATTGTCGAGGATTATCCGGCCCTCTGACTACTACCCCATGCTACTCGTCCACGTGGGCACAAATGATACTGCCAGGTGTGACACTGAGCGGATCAAGTGTGACTACAGGGCTTTGGGAGTACGGGTGAAGGAGTTTGGAGCGCAGGTGGTATTCTCTTCTATCCTTCCTGTCAAAGGTAGGGGCCCGGGCAGAGAGAGGTGCATCCTGGAGGTGAATGCCTGGCTGCGACGATGGTGTCGCCAGGAGGGATTCGGCTTCCTTGATCACGGGGTGCTCTTCCAGGAAGGACTGCTTGGCGGAGATGGAGTTCACCTTTCCAGGAGCGGGAAGGCCTTGTTTGGACACAGACTGGCTAACCTTGTGAGGAGGGCTTTAAACTAGGTTTGTCGGGGGCAGGTGAGCAAAGCCCACAGGTAAGTGCTGAATGTGCGGGACTGGGAGATGGGTTGGAAATGGGGGGGACTACGGCCTATAATGGCAAGGAGAAAGGAGGGTCAGGGCATAACAGGGAGGCAAGATCAAATCAGTATCTTAGATGCCTATATACAAATGCGAGAAGTATGGGTAATAAGCAGGAAGAACTGGAATTGCTAACCAATAAATACAACTATGATATCATTGGTATTACAGAAACCTGGTGGGATGGGACGCATGATTGGAATATTGGTATGGAAGGGTACGGCTTGCTCAGGAAGGACAGACAGGGAAAAAAGGGAGGAGGGGTTGCCTTGTATATTAAAAATGTACACACTTGGACTGAAGTGGAGATGAACATAGGAGATAGCTGTGTAGAGAGTCTCTGGGTTAAGCTAAAAGGGGTAAAAAACGAAGGTGATATCATGCTAGGAGTCTACTACAGGCCACCTAGCCAGGTGGAAGAGGTGGATGAGGCCTTTTTTAAACAATTAACAAAACTATCCAAAGCCCAAGATTTGGTGGTGATGGGAGACTTCAACTATCCAGACATATGTTGGGAAACTAACACAGCGAGGCACAGGCTATCCAATAAGTTTCTGGACTGCATTGGAGACAACTTTCTGTTTCAGAAGGTTGAAAAAGCTACCAGAGGAGAAGCTGTTCTGGATTTGGTTTTAACAAATAGGGAGGAACTAGTTGAGAACTTGAAAGTGGAAGACAGTATAGGGGACAGTGATCACGAAATAATAGAGTTCATGATCTTAAGGAAAGGTAGAAGGGAGACCAGCACAATTGAGGTTATGGATTTCAGGAAGGCAGATTTTGATAAGCTCAGAGAACTTGTAGGTAAGGTCCCATGGGAAGCAAGACTGAAGGGAAAAACAACTGAGGAGAGTTGGAAGTATTTCAAAGGGACGTTGTTAAGGGCCCAAAAGCAAACAATTCCGCTGTGTAGGAAAGATAGAAAATATGGCAAAAGACCAGCTTGGCTTAACAAGGAGATCTTGCATGATCTCAAAATAAAAAAGGAGTCATATAAAAAATGGAAACTAGGACAACTAACAAAGGATGAATATAGGCAAGCAACACGGGAATGCAGGGGCAAGATTAGAAAGGCAAAGGCACAAAATGAGATCAAACTAGCTACAGGCATAAAGGGAAACAAGAAGACCTTTTATAAATACATTAAAAGCAAGAGGAAGACCAAGGACAGGGTAGGCCCACTGTTTAGCGAGGAGGGAGAAGCAGTAACAGGGAACTTGGAAATGGCGGAGATGCTCAATGACTTCTTTGTTTCGGTCTTCACCGAGAAGTCTGGAGGTGTGCCTAACGTAGTGAATACAAGCAGAGAGAGGGTAAGTTTAGAAGATAGGATACACAAAGAACAAGTTAAAAATCACTTAGGAAAGTTAGATGTCAGCAAGTCACCAGGTCCTGATGAAATGCATCCCAGGATACTCAAGGAGCTGATAGAGGAGGTATCTGAGCCTTTAGCTATGATCTTTGAAAAATCATGGCAGACAGGGGAGATTCCAGAAGACTGGAAAAGGGCAAATATTGTGCCCATCTATAAAAAGGGGAATAAGAACAACCCAGGAAATTATAGACCGGTCAGTTTAACGTCTGTCCCAGGGAAGATAATGGAGCAGGTAATTAAGGAAATCGTATGCAAACACTTGGAAAGTAATAAAGTGATAGGGAATAGCCAGCATGGGTTTGTGAAGAACAAGTCATGCCAAACTAATCTGATAGCTTTCTTTGATAAGATAACGAGCCTTGTGGATAAGGGAGAAGCGGTGGATGTCATATACCTAGACTTTAGTAAGGCATTTGATACGGTCTCGCATGATATTCTTATTGATAAACTAGGCAAATATAACTTAGATAGGGCCACGATAAGGTGGGTGCATAATTGGCTGGATAACCGTAGTCAGAGAGTTGTTGTTAACGGTTCTAAATCCTGCTGGAAAGGGATAACAAGTGGAGTTCCTCAAGGGTCTGTTTTGGGACCCGTACTATTCAATATCTTCATCAATGATGTAGATATTGGGATAGAGAGTACTCTTATTAAGTTTGCAGATGATACCAAACTGGGTGGGGTTGCGACTTCTTTGGAGGATAGGGACATAATTCAAAATGACCTTAGCAAGTTAGAGAAATGGTCAGAGGTAAACAGGATGAGGTTTAATAAAGAGAAATGCAAAGTGCTCCACTTAGGAAGGAACAATCAGTTCCATACATACAAGATGGGAAGCGACTGTCTAGGAAGGAGCATGGCGGAAAGGGATCTAGGGGTCATAGTGGACCACAAGTTGAATATGAGTCAACAGTGTGATGCTGTTGCAAAAAAAGCAAATATGATTCTAGGTTGTATCAACAGGTGTGTTGTAAGCAAAACTCGTGAAGTCATTCTGCCGCTCTACTCTGCACTAGTTAGGCCTCAGCTGGAGTACTGTGTCCAGTTCTGGGCGCCACATTTCAAGAAAGATGTGGAGAAATTGGAAAGGGTACAGAGAAGAGCGACAAGAATGATTAAAGGTCTAGAGAACATGACCTATGAAGCCAGGCTTCATGAACTGGGCTTGTTTAGTTTGGAAAAAAGAAGATTAAGGGGGGACATGATAGCGGTTTTCAAATATCTAAAAGGGTGTCACAAGGAGGAAGGCGAAAATTTGTTCCTCTTGGTTTCTGAGGACAGGACAAGGAGTAATGGGCTTAAAGTGCAGCAGGGGAGGTTTAGATTGGACATTAGGAAAAAATTCCTAACTGTCAGGGTGGTCAAATATTGGAATAAATTGCCAAGGGAGGTGGTGGAATCTCCCTCTCTGGAGATATTTAAGAACAGGTTAGATAGACATCTGTCAGGGATGGTGTAGACGGAGCTTGATCCTGCCTTGAGGCGGGGGGCTGGACTCGATGACCTCTCGAGGTCCCTTCCAGTCCTATTATTCTATGATTCTATGATTCTATGATTCTATGAATGTAGCTGAAGTTGCATTTCTTAATTCAACCTTATGCCATAGTATAGATATAGCTATCGGTATCAATGGGTAATATGCTGGGGGCTAATTTGGCTATGACAAATCAGGAAAGAGATCTTGGAGTTATCGTGGATAGTTCTCTGAAAACTTCCACACAGTGTGCAGAGGTGGTCAAAAAGGCAAATAGGATGCTAGGAATTATTAGGAAAGGGATAGAAAATAAGACACAGAATATCTTACTGCCCCTGTATAAAACTATGGTACGCCCACATCTTGAATACTGTGTACAGATGTGGTCTCCTCACCTCAAAAAAGATATTTTAGCTTTGGAAAGGGTTCAGAAAAGGGCAACTAAAATGATTAGGGGTTTGGAATGGGTCCCATATGAACAGAGGTTAAAACAGCTTGGACTTTTTTGTTTAGAAAAGAAGAGACTGAAGGTGGATATGATAGAGGTATATAAAATTGTGAGTGGTGTGAAGAAGGCGCATAAAGAGAGGTTATTTATTAGTTCCCATAACAGAAGAACTAGAGGACACCAAATGAAGTTAATGGGAAGCAGGTTTAAAACTAATAAAAGAAAGTTCTTCTTCACACAGCATGTAGACAACCTGTGGAACTCCTTGCCACAGGAGGCTGTGAAGGCTAGGACTATAACAGAGTTTAAAGAGAAACTAGATAATTTCATGGAGGTTAGGTCCAATAAAGGCTATTAGCTAGGGGATAGAAATGGTGTCCCTAGACTCTGTTTGTCAGAGACTGGAGAGGGATGGCAGGAGACAAATCACTTGATCATTGTCTTCGGTCCACCCTCTCTGGGGCACCTGGTGCTGGCCACTGTCGGCAGACAGAATACTGGGCTAGATGGACCTTTGATCTGACCCAGCATGGCCATTCTTATGTTCTTATGTTCTTATGTAATAGAGAGAATGTTTGAGTGTATATCTGAGACTACGGTTTTTCCTCCATCTTTCTCTCAATTTTCTCCAGTGTAGTCATCTGTCCTTTCTTTGATCTTGCATCCTACTTCAGATTTCCTCAAAGAAATGTAATATCAAAACATCATGCAGGATTAAGTGTACACTTTAATGCTACGTCTACACTGCAGTCTTTTTGCACAAGAACAGCTGTTCTTGCACAAAAACTTGCTGTGTGTCTAAACTACACACGCATACTTGCGCAAGTAAATTTACAGTACAGCATTGGAACAAAGGGCTTCTACACTGCCTTGGATGCTCGCGTATGATAGTGTAGACGCACTCTTGTGGAAGACCTTTTGCACAAGAACTCTTGAGCAAAAGAGTTCAGCTGTGTCTAGACTGTCCAGTTTTTCCGGAAAATCAGCCGCTTTACCGGAAATACTTGCCAGCTGTCTACACTGGCCGCTTGAATTTCCGCAAAAGCACTGACTTTCTACTGTAAGAAATCAGTGCTTCTTGCAGAAATACTATTCTGCTCCCGTTCAGGCAAAAATCCCTTTTGTACAAAGCTTTTGCGCAAAAGGGCCAGTGTAGACAGCTCAGATTTGTTTTCCGCAAAAAAGCCCCGATTGCGAAAATGGCGATCGTGGCTTTTTTGCGGAAAAGCACGTCTAGATTGGCATGGATGCTTTTCCGCAAAAAGTGCTTTTGTGGAAAAGCATCTGTGCCAATCTAGATGCTCTGTTCCAAACATGCTTTTCACGGAAAACTTTTCCGTTAAAAGCATGTCCGCAAAATCATGCCAATCTAGACACAGCCTTCTTGCGCAAGAAGCATGCAGTATAGACATAGCTATTGGGTTTCTCACTAAAGGAAAAACATGATTGCCTGTTAAAGTTTGGGGACTAAATACATGTAATAGTAATCCTAACTGGCCAAAGTCACATACACATCATAATAACAGTATTTTAGTGTGGGTATTGTGACAGAGTCAAATCAAAGGGTTATAAAAGAATGCTTGAAGGAAAGTATAGTAATAGAGAGGTAGCTGTGTTAGTCAGATCTTAATAAAACTAAAGGAAAAGCTATGTAGCACTTCAAAGACTAACAAGGTGGTTTAATAGGTGATCACCTTGTTAGTCTTTAAAGTGCTACATAGTTTTTCCATTTGTTGAAGGAAAGTATGTTAACCTTAGACTAAGTAGGACTTTGTTCACTGGGTAAAATGGCAGGGGCTGGCCTAGAATCAGCAGGAACTTTCCAGAAGCAGCCTGGACAGTCAGGCCAGTTAGAACTCAGGGTGTGTCTAGACTACAGAGTTTTGTCGACAAAAGTGGACTTTTGTCGACAAAACTATACCTGCGTCTACACTACCGCTGAGTTCTGTCGACATAACGTCGACAGAACTCAGCAGTTTTGTCGATACTGGTAAACCTCATTTTACGAGGCATAACGCCTTCTGTCGACAGAGTTCTGTTGACAGAAGGTGTTATTGCATGTAAACTGTCCTTTGTGTCTACACTACCATGTCGAAAGTCAGCTTGTTTTGTCGACAGAACTGAATGTAGTCTATATGCTCTTTGTCGACAGAAGCTTTGTCGACAGTATCTGTCGACAAAACTTCTGTCGACAAAAGCCTGTAGTCTAGATGTACCCTTACAGTTAATTAGGAGCCTTTTGGAGTAAAGGGAGTCAGGCTAATTAGACCACCTGGAACCAATCAAGAACCAGTTTAAAAGATTTTAAAAGTGCTCCTCTTCTGTTAGCTAGATGGCACATGAGAAGCGAGCGAGCGAACCAGACAGCCAGCCAGCCAAAGTGCTGAGAGTGAGAGGAGTTTGGTTGAGAGCTGGGACCTGCAAGGCAGGAAGAAAGTGTTGGAGAATCAGGTACCATAGGAAAGAACCTGGGAGGGATCCTTTGGGGAAGTGGCCCAGGGAAGAAGTTGCCAGACAGGGAGTAGAACAAACCCTATCTGTTGCCACTGTGTTAGGGTCCCTGAGCTGGAACCCAGAGTAGTGGGTGGGCCCACGTTCCTCCCAACCATCCCCACAACTCTACAGAGTCTGTTCCTGGATAGGGAGATCGGGATACAGAGGGTTTCGCCCTCATATTATGGACTAGTCTGTGATGAGTATGGTTCAGTCTGCCATAGAACCCTGACTCTAGTAAAAAGAAAGAGGCAAAGCATTTTTCTCTCCGCCTGCCTGTGTCAGTGCTTCCCACTGGGGACGCCACTGCAGTTGGCACCATGGAGCCAGAGCTCGCCCTGGGCATGCCGCTCCAGTTTTTGGACTTGCTGCTGCAAGCCTGCCAGCAATGGGTGGAGGCTGCCTTGCACCACCTGGTGCACATCAGCCCCCTGCCTCTCCCCCTGGCCTCCCTGGGGGTTGTGGAGGAGCGGCAGTAGAGCCTGGATGCCAGTGTGCCCCACCGCATCTGGGGTCTGGACACCAGCAGCGACTGGTGGGGCCGCATAGTCCTGGAGCGCTGGGGAGACAGACAGTGGACCCAGAACTTCAGGATAAAATAGGACACCTTCCTGGAGCTCTGCGAGTGGCTCGCCCCTGCTCTGCGGCGATGGGACATTCGCATGAGGCCCGTCATCCCCCTGCAGAAGCCTGTGGCCATTGCCCTGTGGAAGCTCTCCATGGTGGACAGCTACCAATCTGTGGGGAACTAGTTCGGCATGGGGAGATCCACCGTAAGAGCAGTGCTCATGCATGTATGGCACTCACCGTCCAATGGGCAGGAGGAGAGTGGTGCTGCAAGGAGAGGATGGGCCACCCCAAGGAAAACATGGGGGGAGGAGTCGAAAGTGCCCCGCATGGGAGGGTTCGGTCTGTCCCGGACATACTACACACTGCCAGCAGGGGTTGTTTCTGGGAGTGGGGCGCGGGACAGTGCCAGGGAACGAACACTCTCAGCCACCTGGACGCCCCAGTGATTCATGGTTTGCTGTGTCCCCCTGGGTACGTCTACACTACAACGTTAATTCGAACTAACTTAGTTCGAATTAGTTAATTCGAATTAAGCTAATTTGAACTAATGGATCTAGACTAAAAAACTAGTTCGAATTAGCGTTTTGCTAATTCGAACTAGCATGTCCACATTAAGTGGACCCTGAACCAGGCTTAAGGATGGCTGGAAGCAGTGCCAGCAGGGCATCAGAGGAGGACTTAGAGCATGGAGATGCTGTCTCAGGCTAGCCGAGGGCTGTGCTTAAAGGGTCCCGACCCCCACCCCGGACAGACAGTTCTCAGGGGTGCCCTGGACTACCCACACTGGGCACATCACGGCACTCGGCCATCAGACCGGCTGCACTTGCCGCAGGCTGCCATCTGGGGAGAGGGGACAATCGGGGGGCTGCAGGAGAGGTTCCACCCCCAGAAGCCTGCAGAGCCATCCCAGTCCTCCCCATCGGGGGCTCGTACCCCATTCCTCCCTCACCTCCTTCCACTTACCCGTCCCTAGCCCCTTTTCTTGATGGACACAATAAAGGACAATTGTTTTCAAAAATGGAATCTGTCTTTATTGAACAAAACTCGGGGAGACTGGGAAAAGGAGGGGAGAGAGGGGAAGATAGAGAGTGGGAGAGGGAAGGGCAACTACAATGATCAGGGGTTTGGAACAGGTCCCATATGAAGAGAGGCTAAAGAGACTGGGACTTTTCAGCTTAGAAAAGAGGAGACGGAGGGGGGACAGGATAAAGGTCTCTAAAAGCATGAATGGGGTGGAGAGGGTGCATACAGAAGAGTTCTTCATTAGTTCCCATAAAGAAGGACTAGAGGACACTAAGGGTATGTCTAAACTACATGCCTCCATCGACGGAGGCATGTAGATTAGCCAGATCGGCAGAGGGAAATGAAGCCGTGATTAAAATAATCGTGGCTTCATTTAAATTTAAATGGCTGCCCCGCTCTGCTGATCAGCTGTTTGTCGGCAGATCGGGGTAGTCTGGATGTGCCGTGCAGACAAAGAAGCCTTTCTTGATCGGCACAGGTATGCCTCGTGAAACCAGGTTTACCTGTGCCGATCAAGAAAGGCTTCTTTGTCGGCGCGGTGCGTCCAGACTGCCCCGATCTGCCAACAAACAGCTGATTGGCAGAGCGGGGCAGCCATTTAAATTTAAATGAAGCCGCGATTATTTTAATCCCTTGGAAGGCCGTTCCAGAACTTCACTCCTCTAATGGTTAGAAACCTTCATCTAATCTCAAGTATAAACTTCCTACTAACCAGCTTATATCCATTTGTTCTTGTGTCCACTTTGGTATTAAGCTTAAATAATTCCTCTCCCTCCCTGGTATTTATCCCTCTAATATATTTAAAGAGTACAATCATGTCCCCCCTCAGCCTTCTTTTGTTTAAAGTAAACAAGCCAAGCTCCTTGAGTCTCCTTTCATAAGACAGGTTT
Organism: Pelodiscus sinensis; assembly: GCF_049634645.1. Lineage (NCBI taxonomy): Eukaryota > Metazoa > Chordata > Testudines > Trionychidae > Pelodiscus > Pelodiscus sinensis. The sequence continues at coordinate 47,223,022 of NC_134719.1, forward strand.
TCCATTCCTCGGATCATCTTAGTTGCCCTTCTTTGTACCTGTTCCAGTTTGAATTCATCCTTCTTAAACATGGGAGACCAGAACTGTACACAGTATTACAAATGGGGTCTCACCAATGCCTTGTATAATGACACTAACACCTCCTTCAAAGTACTTAATTCAAACTAGGCGTTAGTCCTCGTAGAATGAGGTTTACTTAGTTTGAATTAAGCGCTCCGCTGGTTCGAATTAAGTTTGAACTAGTGGTTTGTATGTGTAGTGCCTATGAAAGTTAATTCGAACTAATGGCTGTTAGTTCGAATTAACTTTGTAGTGTAGACATACCCTAGGATATTAATCAATGTGAGGAAAGATTTCAAAATCCGATTCTATATAGTTTTAGGCAAGTAAATATTAAATAAAAATAAGTTTGGAAAAAAGATTAAGTTTTAGACTCCATTTACCTTCACAATGGGGGACTTCATTGTTCCATCCATCTGCCAGACATTCACGGAAATTTCTTTGGCTGAGCATTTGATATCTTACAAAAAAAAAAACCACCAAAATATGAAATTCTAAAATACAGCAAAATACAGCTGTTAACAGGTTATGTGATGCTATTACAGCTGAAACAATGTAAGTAGTTTCCCATGGCCCCATACACTAACTAAACCCAAAATATCCACCTGGGGAAGGAAACAATACTGTCTCTACAGCACTCCTTCCCTACTTTATAAACACCCTATTGCACACAGTAACAAATTGGCATCAGGAGAAAGCGTCACTGAAAGTTTCTTTTTTACAGAGAGGTGCTTATGTTAGGCTGTGGCTCAGCTCTCCATTGTAATTCACTGTTTTCTCAGAACATTAGGGAATATCTCAATTTCCAACCGCCCTGGTACCCTGAAGTACAAAGGAGACAAAAACCTGGTGAAAATGGCACATTTTGTCAGAGCAGTGCAAAACAGCCAGACTGTAAGGGAGTATACCTTACTGTAAACAAGATTTTTTATTCAATTTTCTGCAACTCTTATTAGAGAGCTATAGTTGGTCATGCAAGCACATGATGACTATAGTTACTGAGTCCTCCTCAAACTAGTTATTTCAAAAATTTCTCTTCTGCAATTACTAGGGTACGTCTAAACTACATGCCTCCGTCGACGGAGGCATGTAGATTAGCCAGATCGGCAGAGGGAAATGAAGCCGCGATTAAAATAATCGCGGCTTCATTTAAATTTAAATGGCTGCCCCGCTCTGCTGATCAGCTGTTTGTCAGCAGATCGGAGCAGTCTGGACGCGACGCGCCGACAAAGAAGCCTTTCTTAATCGGCACAGGTATGCCTCGTGAAGGTATGCCTTCTTTGTCGGTGCGGCGCGTCCAGACTGCCCCGTTCTGCCGACAAACAGCTGATCGGCAGAGCGAGGCAGCCATTTAAATTTAAATGAAGCCGCGATTATTTTAATCGCGGCTTCATTTCCCTCTGCCGATCTGGCTAATCTACATGCCTCCATCGACGGAGGCATGTAGTCTAGACACACCCCTATAGACCAGGTATTATTGAAATTTGGCTTATACAGGCAGTCCCCGGGTTACGTACAAGATAGGGACTGTAGGTTTGTTCATAAGTTGAATTTGTATGTAAGTCGGAACTGGTACATATTGTTGGGGAAACTCTAGCCAAACATTTCTCCAGAGCTCAGTTTTATTCTCCCACACCTCATTTCCCTCAGTCTTTTATTCTCAAGCTGAGGTGTCTGCTGAGAAAAGCCGCTCCGCGTCTCCCTGGTCTGCTGGGGGGGAGGGGAGCGCTAGCTTCGCGTCTCCCTGGTCTGCAGGGGGGAAGCAGCTAGTGCGGGGTTGCCTCACCCCGTTTGTAAGTAGGGATCCGATGTAAGTCGGATCCATGTAACCCGGGGACTGCCTGTACAGGTATGTCTAGAGACTATGTTGATATTTCAGGATACCAGAAGCATTCCAAAAGAGCAATGCTGTGTCTTGAAAAGTGCCTCTTATTTCCCAAAATAGTGGGAGCACTGTTCCAGTGTCCCTGTAACTGAGGGTTAAGGGATTTGTTGGAATAGTGCCTTATTTTGAAATTTGGCGCTGTGTAGACAGAGCTAAATTTCAAAATAAGCTCTTTCAATTCAGACTTGGAATAAGCTAAATAATTTGTGGAGTGCAAATTGCATAGTTTATTCCAACAGAAGGGTGCTGTCTAGACGCACCTTAAATGCTGACCTCAGAAAATCAGAGCTCTGATATTACCCTCTGAGCCCTATAAAAAGACTTCATCAGTTCATTAGTTTCTGAGTTCTGAATCTTCATATTAAATCTGAGGTCATCTACAGTAATCTTAAACAAATTATGTGTGGTCTTAAAGTTGACAATATTTGGCTGACTCTGCTAGAGAAGTACACCTGATGGTATGAGATTAAAGAGTTTTGTTAAACATTCTTATGGAAACCAATGACTCTCTTAATTTAATGAACATTACCCTTCATCGCATTTGTACTCAACACGAGCACCAAATACAAACTCAGTTCCAGCAGTAAGTTCAAAGGAGCCAAACTGAAGATCGCCAGGATGCCCACAGGGTTTGTCTGGGAAATGAAAAAATAAAAAAGGAAGTCATGTTTATAAACTTTCTACAGTGCTGCTTTGCCAGTCTGATAGGAATTGTATTTGCTATAGAGAATGGAATTTTCAAAAGTTTACAAGCATTACTTTAATTATTTTCTTTTTAAGTCAATGGGAGCTTTATCATTGATTTCAGAAGTAGCTGAATGCTAAGCACTTTTGAAAACTCAGCCATAAAGCTGGAAACGTAAATACTGGGATTATTTACACTTTTTATTTCAACAGTCAAGAAACCGATTATAAAATGTATTAATACTTTAAAAGCTTACACTCTCCAAAAGGGTGCTCTGCTAGACCTATGATCAGATTCAGATACATTTTGAAAAGTTCCAAGTTGTTAATATATTTTAAAGTCATATGATTTATTGACCTGATTTTTAAGATTTTTCCCTTGCATGTTTTGAAAAGGATTCTTTCCAAGGTAAAGGCTCTTTAGAAAAACTTCTATATGCATACATGTAAAGTAGGAGGGAAATAAAAATATTATTACGTCAATCAAATAAACTGCATGTATAGCTTGTTTTATGGATGATACATGGAGATAAAACTGTAATTATGCACTGGCTTTTAAACTGAGGGATATGATAAATTCAAGCAAGTTAATTAAGTTTTTTAATTCTTGGTCATACATTCACTGAATATAGCAGAGAAGCTCGAGTTACATGAAACTTACTTGGCTGAGAGATGGTGTTCTGGTTCTAAAAATAAATACACTCCTACAATGTCAGACTGAGACCTGAGATGAACCTTTCAAACTGCAGCACAAGTTCTCCTTAAGATAGAAGAATATGTGACCCAGAAACCTGTTGGTGCCCACTGGTAGAAGATCGTAAGGATTACAGGGATCTCTATGGGTCTGGTATCTTGGTTCCAGTATGCATAAGAGTGTCATATAAGGTTTTTATTGAAAGCCTGTGTCATAATGGTCATCATAGTAGATGACCATTGCTTAGGTGTGTGGATGGAAGTAAGAAAATTTGTATGTATGTGTACACACACAGAGAAAGAACAGTTACTTACCTTGTAAATGTGATTCTTTGAGATGTGTTGCTCATGTCAATTCCAATATAGGTGTGCGCACGCAGCATGCACATGCCGTCAGATGTTTTTCCCTCAGTAGTACCCTTAGGACCAGCAGGGAGCTCCCTGGAGTGGCGTTGGTATACCGGCCCATATATACCCCTGCTGGCCCCCTCACCCACTCAGTTCCTTCTTACCGGTATACTCCAGATAAAGGGTGGTGGGTGGAGATTTGGAATGGACATGAGCAACACATCTCGAAGAATCACAGTTACAAGGTAAGTAACCTTTCTTTCTTCAAGTGATTGCTCATGTGCATTCCAATATAGGTGACTCCAAAGCAGAACCTAACTATGTGGAGGGCTGGATGTCAAGACCATGGAGGAGTTGAGGACTGCCCTACCTAGGGCAGCGTCTTCTCTGGCCTGAAGCGACAGCACATAGTGGTGGGAAAACGTGTGGACCGAGGACCATGTGGCAGCCTTGCAGATGTCCCAGATGGGGAACCTGTGCGCAAAAACGGTGGAAGCTGCCACAGCTCTCATGGAGTGTGCTCTAACGGTTGGGGCTGAGATGCCTGCTAGGGAGTAGCAGGATAGTAGGGGTTATCCATGAGGCAATTTGCTGAGTGTATACAGGTTGGCCTCTCATGTGTTCCACGATGGCTATGAAAAGTTGTGGTGATTTTCAGAACAGTTTGGTCCTGTCTAAATAAAAGGCTAATGCCCTACGGATGTCTAATTTGTGTAAAGCCTGCTCTTTCCCAGATGGATGCGGTTTTGGGTAAAAGACTGGTAGGAAAATGTCCTGGGAAGTGTGGAATGAAGATACCACCTTTAGCATAAAGGCTGGGTGAGGGCGGAGCCGAACTTTGTCTTTAAAGAACACTGTGTAGGGGTGATCTGACTTCAGCACCCTAAGCTCAAACACCTACCTCATGGATGTGATTGCCACTGGGAGGGATACCTTACATGATAGGTGAAGGAGGGAGCACGTGGCTAATGGTTCGAACTGGGGGCCCATAAGTTTGGATAGGACCAAGTTTAGGTCCCACTGGGGAATGAGTTGCCAGACATGCAGATAGAATCTGTCCATTCCTTTTAGAAACCTGTTGACCATTGTATTGGCAAATAGCGTTTCCCCACCTTCCTCTGGGTGGAAGGCCAAGATGGCCGCTAGGTGGAACTTAATGGAGGAGGGAGAGAGATGCTGGAGCCTAAGGTCCAGGTAATCCAGGATATGGGGGCCTGATGCCACCTCGGGTGCACCCCCTTCTGATAAGCCCAACAGCAAAACCGCTTCCACTTAGCGAGGTACGTGGTTCTAGTGGAAGGTTTTCTGCTACCCAGTAGGACATCCAGAACTCATTGAGAGCAGTGGAGCTCCTCTGCTGTTAACCATGGAGCTTCCACACTGTCAAGTGGAGGGACTGCAGGTCTGGGTGGTGAAGCCTGCCCAAGTCCTGGGATATCAGGTCCGGGACTAGTGGGAGGGTTATGGGCCTCTCGCGTGAGAGGTTGAGAAGGGTCAAAAAACAGTGTTGCCTGGGCCACGCTGGGGTGATTAGTATTAGTGATGTCCAGAACTCCCTCACATTGAGCAGGACCCTGTGAACCAGTGGGAAGGGCAGGAAGGCATACAGCAGGCCAGTGGAGGAGGAGAGTGTCCCTTAAGGAACCCCATCCCTATCCCATGAGGGAGCAGTACTGGAGGCACTTCGTGTTCTGCCCTGTGGTGAACAGGTCCAGGTGGGGAAATCCTTATGCGTGGAAGATGAATTGGGCAACGTCCAAATGCAGGGATCACTCATGGCTTGCAAACAATCTGTATGCCAGGATGTACTGGGAGCCTCGGAGATACGACACCTTTGGGTGCACATTCGCCTCTGAGCACAGGTGAAGGGATAGAGCCCCGCCCTGCTTGTTTATATATGCTACTGCTGTCATATTGTCTGACAGGATGGCTGTGTCTAGACTGGCAGAAAAACTTGCCAGCTGTCTACACTGGCCGCTTCAATTTCCGCAAGAACACTGACGATCTAATGTAAGATTGTCAGTGTTCTTCCGCAAATACTATGCAGCTCCCGTTCAGGAAAAAGTCCTCTTGCGCAAATGTATTTGCACAAGAGGGCCAGTGTAGACCGCTAAAAACTGTTTTGCGCAAAAAAGCCCCAATGGCGAAAATGGCAATCCGGGCTTTCTTATGCAAAACCACATCTAGATTGGCCATGGACGCTTTTCTGCAAAAAGTGCTTTTGCGCAAAAGCGTCTGTGCCAATCTAGATGTTCTTTTCCGCAAATGCTTTTAATGGAAAAACTTTTCCGTTAAAAGCATTTGCAGAAAATCATGCCAGTCTAGATGTAGCCGATGAGGACAGGCTTGCCCCTCAGGTGGGGAAGGAAAGCTGCACAAGCCAATAGACTGCCCTGAGTTCCCTGACGTTGATATGCAGGGAAGTTTCATGTGGGGACCATGTATCTTGAGTGAACAGCTCTCCCAGGTGGCTCCCCAACCCATGTCAACATCAAGGAACTCAGGACAGTTTGATTGGCTTGTGCAGTCTGTGACCAATTAGATGAATAGGACTGGAAGGGAGAATGGGACCCCTGCGCACACCTCCACTTGATGGGTCCACCACTCCAGCGCTAGGAAAATGGGAGCAGGGACGGTCAACACTCTGTCCCTGGAGTAAGCGGTTGGATTGTGGACTCGCAATAGCCACATCTGTAGCGGGCGCATACGCAGCCTGACGTGTTGCACTACATAAGTGCACGTGGCCATGAGGCCCAATAGGTGCATGCAAACCTGGGCAGCGGTCTCTGGAAAATTCTGGAGCAACCTGACCATTGACTGTAGTGTGAGAAAGCGGGAACTGGGTAGAGAAGCTCTCTGGGACCGGGAATTCAGGGTAGCACCCACAAATTCTATTGTCTGGGTAGCAGTTAGGGTGGATTTGTCCAGGTTTAAAAGAAGACCTAGTTCTTGAAAGAGTTCTCGGACTTTGGTGATGTGATTTCTCACCTGGGTTTTCAACTCTCCCCTGAGGAGCCAATCGTCCAAATAGGGGAACTCTTGGATGCCCCTTTTCCTGAGTTCAGTGGCCACCACCACCATGCATTTTGTGAAGACCTGGGGAGCCGTAGAAATACTGAAGGGAAGGGCCATGAATTGCTAATGGTCCTGGACCACAATGAATTGTAGAAACCTTTGATGGAAAGGGGTGATTGAAACATGAAAGTAAGCATCTGTTAAGTCGAGGGCAGCGTACCAGTCTCCGGGGGCTAGGTCAACACTCTGTCCCAGGAGTGAGCGGTTGGGTTATGGACTCGCGATAGCCACATCTGTAGCGGGTGCATGTAGGGAGGGAATTATGGATACCACAGTGACCATTTTGAATTTTGACTTGATGATGAAAAGATTTAGGGCTCTAAGGTCCAGGATTGGGCAGAGGCCTCCTTTTGCTTTCAGAAGCAGAAAGTAGCGGGAATAAAATCCCCTGTTTCAAAATTCAAGGGGAACTCATTCCACCTCCCCTAGAGTGAGAAGATGGTGAACCTCCTCCTGTAACAGAGGCTTGTGAGAGGGGTTCCTGAAAAGGGACAGAGTAGGGAGTTGAGAAGGAGGGGACGAGTGGAAAGGGATTACATACCCCTTTCTACTATCTGCAGGACCCATTGGTCCAATGTAACATTCCTCCAGGCCTGGAAAAAACGGGATAAATGGTACTGGAAAATCAGAGGGGAGACTGGTAAGGTCCCTTGTGGATCCCATCAAAAGTCCTGTCAGGGCCCTGGGGTTTGTTAGGGGGCCCCTGATTGTTATCTGGGGCTGGGCGTGGGCAGCGCCTATTGTTTCTGCCATTGATGCCCCTGCCCCTCAGCTGGGTGAAGTCAGGGCGTGGGCCTTGAGGAGGTCCTCTAGGAACATTCCTATTAGGGTATGATCTCCTCTGGGTGGCAGGGGAGTGTAAGCCCAAGGATCTGAGCATCATCATGGTGTCTTTTAGGACATGGAGTTTCTGTTCTGTCTGCTCCAAAAAAAGCGAGGGTCCCTTGAAAGGGAGGTCCTGGATGGTGTTTTGGCACTCCGGTATCACGCCTTGGAACCAAAAACTGTGGCACGGGACCATCCCAGAGGCCATCTCACAGGAACAGTGGTGGCAGCCACATTGAGAGCTGCTTGGAGGGCTGCCCTGGAGATTTCTCTTCCTTTTTCCTGGAGAGCTTTGTATTCTGAGCAGGAATCTCCAGGGAACAACTCTGTAAATTTGTCCATAGACTCCTAGGTGTTGTAGGCATAGCGGGACAAGAAGACTTGTTGGTTTGCTATGCAATTTTGGTTGACCCCGGAGGCATAAATTTCCTACCCAGTAAGTCAGTCTTTTTGGCCTCCCTGTTCTTAGGGGTTTTGTTTATTGGCAGAGCCACTCTGGAAGGGGTGTCAGTGTTCAGGATGTCCACAGTGGGATCTGAGTCATTGGATACTTTTTCTGCTTGAACCACTAAACTCTGGACCAGTTGACGGAGTAGGTCCTGATGAGCCCTAGCATCCATGGAGGGCATGGATGGTGTGGAGTCAGCCAATGCCTCATCCGAGGATGAAGATGAGGACCCCTTCAATGCTTCACCCACAGGGGCAATGGTGTGTCCTGGATCGTCCGAGATGGTCACTGACGAAGAAGGAGGAGGTTGGCTCACCGGAGCCGGGCTCATTCCTGGGCCTGCAGACGAGTGGCCTGGGGAAGAGAGTGTCCTGACATGGGGGACCTGACCAGGGGTGTTGCTGATGGAGGAATTCATGGCCCCGAAGAAACTGAGGGGTGTCTGGAAGGATTTACCCCCTGCCTCTGATGGTAAGCCCAGGGTGTCCAGAAAAGCCACTGTCACAGATATTGAGGAGGCAACATTTGTTGGACCATGGGCACCAGGATTGGCTGAGCCCATTGCTGCTGCTGGTACTTGTGTGGGGGAGTGTGGTGCCAGGAGCGGTGCCGAGAATGGGAGTGGTGCCGTGAATGGGACCTGGAATCCCTACACTACCAGACGGATTTGGCCGCAGAGTTGGAGGAGTACTTGGAGATGGACAAAAGCGGTGCCGATGTGGGTGCTGACGGAGCTGCAGTGCATCAAGACATGGACTCCGGCTTGCCTCAGTGCCGAGGCGGTGGAGGAGGCATGCCTGTGCTGGAGTCATGCACCGAGGTAGGTGCCGGTGTGCTATGCACTGATGGCGGTGCTGGGCGGAGGTGCCGCACTCTGGAATGGGCCGTGAGCAGTGCTGTAGGGCCCAAGAGATGTTGCCTACCCCTGTGCACCAGGTCTTCAGGTGCTCTGGAAGGGAAGCTGTGTTGAGTATCCCTGTGCTGCCTGGGTGGTGCCGGGGTGAGAGGAAGGAGACGAGTCAATAAGGACCCTCACTGCATACAAGGCTTCTAGTTTGGAGGAGTCCAGAAAATCCTCAGAAGGTCTGACATCCCTTTGTTGGGGGGAGTGTCTGTTTGACCTCCAGGTCTTGGACTCCAGGGTCATCGGTGCCACGCGCCCTACTATAGGGCTCATGGAGGACACGAGCCTATGTGGAGACCAACTCCTGTTGGGCCTCCTCTTTTTCTGCAGTGCCGGCAATTGAGAGCAGTGCAATTGAGAGCTTTTGGCAGTGCCGTAGAGGCTTGGTGTGCTGTGGGAGGCCAATGCTGAGTTTGGTGCCAGTGCCGGTTGAAGTGCAGTCTCCATAAGGAGGATTTTAAGGAGCGAGTCTCGTTTGCGCTTGGTCCTGGGCTTAAAAGCCTTACAGATTTTGCACGCCACTGTGAGATGAGCTTCTCTTAGGCTCTTTAAGCATGAGGAGTGTGGATCACCACACGGCTTAGACCTATTGCACTTTTTGCAGGACTTAAAGCCTTGCAGGCTGGGCATGCTCTGCTGAGGGTGCACGGTGCGCCGCGGCGGGGAACAATAAGAACAAAACAACAAAAGTCTCTAAGGGTATGTCTACACTACAAAGTTAATTTGAAATAACAGTAGTTATTTCAAATTAACTTTAATAGCGTCTGCACAGGCAAACCACTATTTCAAAGTAAATTCAAAATAGTGGAGCTCTTATTTCGAATTTGGTAAACCTCATTCTACCAGGAGTAACACCAAATTCGAAATAGCTATTTTGAATTAAGTGCTATGTAGACATCTAATTCGAAATAGGGGGCCTCCAGCCCTTCGCAGGGAGCCCTGGTGGCCACTCTGGGCATAACCAGGAAAACTTAATCTCCTCTCCCCCAGCACCGGAGCCATTAAAGGGGTAGACCCTGGTTGCAGTGCCTGTGCCAGCTCCAAGCCTGCCAGCCCAGAGCCAGCAGTGGGCATTGGGGCTCCTGACCCAGTAGCCCCAAAACATGAACCAGCAATCCACTGGCAGCCAGCCTTCCACCACTCCCCAGGAGCAGTCTTCCAGCTCCCAGGAGCCTGACAGGGGCTGGAGAAGGTGGGCGCCTCCCTGGTTCAGGGTGGAGATCATGGACCTTATTCAGGTTTGGGGGGGATGCCCCCAACGTCCATGATCTCAGCCCTGGACAGAGGAACATGGCCGTTTATGGTAGAATAGCTGCCAGCCTGGCCACCAAAAGCCACATGCGAACCCAGGAGCAGGTTTGCATGAAAGTCAGGTTGGTCTGGCGAGACCCGCAACCCTGAGCACTGAGTTTCCCCTCCCCCTTCTTCCCCTTGCTTCCCCCTTCCATCTCCCTCCTCCCAGGTTTTCCCCTCCTCTCTCCCACCCTCTCTCTTCCCCTCTCCCACCTCCTTTTACCAGTCTCCCCAGAAGTCCATTCCCCGCCCCACCTTTTTGTTCAATAAACCCAGTTTCTATTTTTGAACATGCGTGTCTTTTGTTTGACATCAGGAAGGGGTCTAGGGAGCAGTAAGTGGAAGGACATGAGGGAGGAATGGGGCACAGAGGAATCCTTGGGGTGGACGCTCTCCCTCAGGGCCTTCTGGATCCTGACAGCCCCCCGACGGAGCCTCCGGATGGCAGCCTGCAGCAAGTGCAGCTGGGCTAATGTCTATGACCCCACGAGATGCACTGGCATGCACAGGGGCAGCTGTGGCTCCATGTGGCCAAGTGCTGTGGTGTCCCGAGTGCAGGCACTCCAAGGTAGAAAAGCAAGCAGGGAACCCTGAGAACTGTCTGTCCGGGGTGGGGTAGGGTCCCTTTAAACATGGAGCTTATTTAGCCTCAGGCAGCAGCCCCACACACTAAGTCCTAACCTGATGCCCTGCTGGCACTGGTTCCGTCCAGCCTTAACTTCGGTTCAGGTTCCATTCAGTGTGGATGTGCTATTTCGAAATTGCAAAACGCTAATTCAAAATAGTTTTTGTGTATAGATGCGTTACTTCGAATTAGCTTAATTCAAATTAACTGTTTCAAATTAAGTTAATTCAAAATAGTGCTGTAGTGTAGACATACCCTAAATTAATTCACAGGTACTTACCTGAAGATTAATTGAAAGAAGGAGATCAATTAAGATAACGATCTCAGTGAGGAGCTGAGGGTTGTTCCAATGACCGTCATAGCGGTAAGAAGGAACTGAGTGTGTGAGAGGGCCAGCAGAGGTATATATAGGCTGGAATACCAGTGCTACTCCAGGGGGCTCCCTGCTGGCCCTAAGGGTACTGCTGAGGGAAAAGCTTCCAATGGCTCATGCATGCTGCGCACACACACCTATATTGGAATGCACATGAGCAATCACTTGAAGAAGAAGACTATGTTCTTATACCCTGTGAGTTGAAGCCAGTCACCAGAAGTTGAAAAACAAGTTTATTTCAGGCAGAAGATGTTTGTCTAGAAATTTGTCAGTAGGTAAATTGAATACTGTAAGGTTCACAATGGATGCCCATTTGCTGTATAGGCTAACTGATGATGATATTGTGAAATTTTCAGGGGGAAATTTACCAGCAGGAGGGGAGGAGGTATGGTCTAATATACAAGTGAAGACCATGAATTTTAAAATTACAGCTGTAGTTACAGAGACTTATTCTGCATATTTCATCTAGGATGTAAATCTGATTTGTCTATTTTATACGTGTTCACTTTTTTTTATTGTATCACTTTGGTATAGATGGTCATGCCAATTTTCTTCCACAATTTAATCTGAGGAAGTGGGTCTGGCCCATGAAAGCTCATCACCTAATAAACCATCTTGTTAGTGTTTAAAGTGCACAGATGGGGTACAGAAATGAAGGGGAAAGGGACATCTTGGCATCAGCACCTCCCCTCTTCTCACTCTCACACTCTGCACAGCACCAGGAGGCTCCCAGGGGGGGGGGCAGCTATAAGGCATAGGGCAGGAACATCATGACAGTGTGGGGAGAGACAACTGAAACGCCAGCATTTGATAGCTTTCTGGCCAAACCAGTCAGGATCACCTGTCAGAAGCTCCAAGATCTACCAATAGATCCTGATCTACTGGTTGATGACCACTGATCTACACAGTAATGCATATCTTGAAATCAGCTATACAAACCGAGCTATGTAAATTGAGTAGCTTATTTCAACATAGCTTATTTCAAAATTTGGTGCTGTCTACATAGCACTTATTTCAAAATAAAGCTCTATATCCAGTGCAACAAGGTTTACAGGAAACCGGAATAAGACGCCCATTATATCGAATGCATTTCAAAATAATGAATGTGCTGTTAAGATGCACACAATGCTGTCTGGGGATAATGGACATTATGCTGAAATAGTGCCTCTGTGCAGATGTACCTTAGGAGTGCTTCTATGAGCTCTAAGCATATATCTACACTAAAAAGTTAATTAAAAATAACAGCAGTTATTTCAAATTAACTTTAATAGCGTCTACACAGGCAAACTGCTATTTCAAAATAAATTTGAAATAGTGGAGCACTTATTTCGAATTTGGTAAACCTATTCTACAACAAATCACACCAAATTTGAAATAGCTAATTCGAAATAAGTGCTGTGTAGACAGTTATTTCGAATTAGAGGGCCTCCATCCCTTCCCAGGGAACCCTGGTGGCCACTCTGGGCACAACCAGGAAAACTCGTCTGCTCCCCCACAGCCCCGGAGCCCTTAAAGGGTCAGACTCTGGCCACAGCACCTGTGCCAGTTGCCAGCCTGCCAGCACACAGCCAGTAGACCGTGCATCTGGCACAGCATGAGCCAGCCACCTCCACCGCTCCCCAGGACCAGGCTGGCGGCTCCCAGGAGCCTGCCAGGGGCCGCAAAAGGCGGGCGCCTGCCTGGTCTAGTATGGAGATCGTGGGCCTCATTGAGGTTTGGGGGGAGGCCTCCAATGCCCATGATTTCCACACTAGGCTCAGGAATGAGGCCGTCTACAGCTGTATAGCTGCCAGCCTGGCCACCAGAGGCCACATGCACAGCCAGGAGCAGGTGCGGAGTAAAATCAAGGAGCTGTAGCAGGCCTGTGTCAGGGCCTCCCAACCAGTGGCTGACCCAGAGGCCGGGGGGGTCAGACTGTCCGTGCCCCCCTGGTCATCATTGACCCCGGGGAAGAGGGTCCTGCTCCTGACACAGCAGAAGAGGAGGAGGAGGAGGAGGACGGCAGCCAGGAGCCTGCAGGGAGCGTGCCCTGCACCCCGGACTCCTGGGCTGAACTGGAGAGCCTGTCAGCAGCCTCAACCAAGGCCGGGGAGGCCTCCACATGTGAATAGGCAAGCAAGCGGGAAAGCTGAGAACCGGCTGTTCAGGGGGGTTCCTTTAAGCACGAGCCTCGGATAGCCTCAGACAGAAGCCACACAAAGCAACTACTGACCTGATGCTTTGCTGGAACCAGTTTCAGCTGCCCTTAAATGCAATCCAGCATCCAATCAGTGTGGACGTGCTATTTCAAAATAGCAGAATGCTATTTCGAATTAGTTTTTGTGTCTAGATGTGTTATTTCGAATTAGCTTCTTTTGCAGTAGCGTTGTAGTGTAGACATACCCTTAGGTTTCAGTGGGTTCCAGAGTTGATTTCTGTGGATTGATCTGGAGGTGTTAAAAGTTGAAAGAGCTACATAGTTGTGCAACCATGATTTGTGTGGTGAGGTATAGTGGTGTTGATTAGACAATCATCAAGGTAGGTTAATATTATTATACCTTATTGTTGAAGGTATGCCGTGACCACAATGAGTGTGTTTGAGAAGACTCTTGGGGCTGTGGATAGGCTGAATGGCAGTACTTAACTTAGTACTAATATTGTTTAGAGACTAGTGTAAAGTGGAGGAAGCATCTGTGTTCAGGTTGGATTGTGATGTGGAAATATGCATCTTGAAGGCTGAAGGCTGGAAACCAGTCTCCCCTGTATAGCACCAGTATAATTGTGGCAAGAGTGACCAACTTGAACATGTGGTTGAGGACAAATTGGTTGAGCTTTCTATAATTAAAGATTAGTCTCTAGATGTAAGAAATGCTTCTGAGAGGGGTCTCTGACAAGGGATGGGGATGGAGGGAGAGTGTAAGGGGTGGATAGGAATGGGAGAGACTTAGTGTATGATCTCCAATACTCACTGATCTGCTGTTACAATGGACAATGCATAGAGAAAAGGGAATTAACAATGGCCAAATAAATGGTTAGGAGATTATGTTTTTTTCTGGAACAGGGAGAGGTCACTGAGACCCTCAACCAATTTTTCAAAATTGCTGTTTCAAAGTAGAATACTGGGTTATCTCAGCCTGACCCTATTGCATTCCACATCTTTTGGGATGTTGTTCCGATATACAATCATAAGGCCTTTGGTGTTATCTATTAAAGTTGTCTATTAAAGGTCTTTGGTATGACATATAGTGTCTTCTTTCATTTGGTGGAGTGTAGAGTGTAGCTTAGGAATCCTTCATAGTGTGAAGGACTTAGTGTGAACAGATGTGCTCTCTCTAATGGAAGACCTTCATTTGTAGCTTCTTAGGAATCCCTCAAGACTGTAGCCAGGGGACTCTATGCATGACCACTGCTATTGCCATGGTTTTAGTCACAATGTCCACCATGTCTATGGCTGTTTGGAGGGCAGTGTATGCTGTTGTTTGGCTCATGTGGATAATATTTGTAGCTATTGGTGTTTTTGTTCTGGTAGGTTCTCAAAGAGTTCTTATAATTTGATGTAATTGGATTGGTCATAGTTTGCCAGAAAGGCTGAGTAGTTTGGGACTCAGAGTTGAAGGGTGGCTGCTGAGTCTGAATAAGTCAAGAGATTTATAGTCTTTATCCTATGGAGTTGATTGGAATTGTGGTTGTTTTGTCCTTTTGTGCACTTCATCAGCCATTAGGGAGTTTGGTTGTGAGAGTAAGAAAAGGAAGTCCCTGGCCTTGGCTAGAACGAAGCACTTCCTATCTGCCCATTGGTTGGTGGTGTGGGGCAGGGCAGAAGCAGGTGTTTGCCAGACTGTGACTGCCTATTCCATGATCACCTCATCTATTGGAAGATACTGATGGTTACTGATGGTTGGAAGATCTACAGGAGTTTATGCTGTTTTCCCTGTGCCTCCTGTAGAGTGACCTTCTGTGCTGTAGTCACCCTTTTAAACAGTTCCTGAAACTGCTGGTGTTGGTGTAGGTAGGATGACTACTTCATCCAGTGAGAGAGGTTATTTAGTGGGGACACATCCTTGTTACTAGTGCAGCCCAATTCCTCATCCTTAGGGAGCTCCTTTCTCCCTCTATCGGAGGCCATCTCATGGGTCCCAAGTGGAGGGGATCTGATTGCTTGTCTGAGTGGTCTGGATGGAGCTGAGTGATGGTATCTGTAACTTGTCCAAGGGTCCTATGGTGGTTAGTGCACGGGGTATAGTAGCAACGGGAATGGCCATTGTTGAATGTACCAATGCTGGACTGGACCACCCCCCGCATCTGTTGCCTTTGTTTTGCCAAGTCCCAATGAGGTTTCCTCTGAGTGGGTGAGGAGTGCTGGGAGGAGAACCTGCTTTCATGCCCATTAACTCCTGCTTTGTTGTGCGTGAGGTAGGGGGCAAGAGATGAATGACGCTTTTACTCACCAAACTGACTGGTAAAACTTTGAAGGTGTTTAATGATATGAATGTAAATGAGACCATGAAGTGTAATATTTTTAAATTATCTTTGTCAAAAAGGTTTCAAATTACATCAGAGGCATATAATTTACATTTTACCTTAAAAAGATTGACTAGTTAAGTCATGGGGAATATGTTCATAAAATGGTGAGTTACTGGAAAAAACTGATAAGTAAAGGGGCAGAACTGTATGACTAATTAATAGATCTATCTGTGCAAGAACATTTCTTTGATGTTTTCTCTAAGGAGGAGAGATCTGCCATGTGGGAGAAGTTTGTGGAAGCAGCTGCAGAAGCAACAGACTTGTTCACAGAAGAGATCCTGCATAGTATGCAGGTCCCCAAAAAGAAGGGCAAAAAAGACTGTGTGTAGTAAGAGTGACCTTGGTTTGTTCTTGGAAAAAAGGAGGAAGGGAAGGGGACTAAGCTCACATCTCTCTATTTTATATTTAAGAGCAGGTCCTCAATGGCAAAGTTTCTGGACCATTTAGTTTATTTTTGTAGTTATTCTGTAGAATTTTACACCTATGATTTCTTTACTGTTTTTTACTGGAATAGTATGTCCAGTTTTGGTGGTCATGTTTCAGAAAAGATATCAAATTACAAACTGCTAAGAATGAGTACACGTCTGACTGAGAAACTAAAGAAGCTAAATCTATTTGATTTATCAAAGAGAAGATTAAATGGAGATTTCTTTGTGGTTTACAAGTATCTCCACTGGGGAGAGATTTCTAATAATAGACTACTCTTTAAACTAAGAGAAAAAGGCATAACAAAAATCAAACATCTGTAAGCTGAAGCTAGGTAAATTCAGGCTAGAAATAGACAAAAAAATAAATTATGATACTTAACCACTGGTTTAATGATGATTACTTCTCTCTTCAATTGGCCTTCCTTTACATTTGGAATTAATTTTTTGTTTGAGGCATTCAAATATGTTTCTGTCCCAACTAGTCTACATCTCCACTCAAAATACAGCCACGTTAATATGGCCTGAAAATCATTATGATAATTAATGCCTGATATTCTCTTAATATAGATATAGACGATTTGGGGGGAAAGCATGTTTGCATGCCTTCGAGGAAAACTGATTCCAGATTTAAAGGAAGGCTAAGTGGAGACAGAAACAATCACTTGTGCATGTAGTCACAAGGAAAGGATTGTGTGATCACCTCCAAAAATGCTGGCTGTGCTCATTCTTGGAACCACAACTATTTAACGATCTTCAGAAAGCCAAACTTTATTCAGATTACTTTGTTTCTTCAATGTGCTTTACAAAGATTCTGTTTTAAATGATTATATGATATTAACAACATCACTCTTGAAAGAACATATGGTGAATTTTAAGAGAGGTTTACTTTTTTAATTGAAAATTTTAATAAATGTTAACCTACCTTAATTATTCATAGAGCTGGCCAGGAATTTTCTATTTTAATTACTTTCTCATGGATGATGCAGTTTCTGCACAATTAACATTTGCTTGGAAAAAATCTGAATTTTTGCTAAATATCTTCAATTTTCCATTGGGAAAAATTAAGTGAAATGTTTCATTTTGTATCACTTCAGCCTTGATTAGAATCTTCCAATTTCTTGAACTGACCCAACACATTTAGTTTTGAATCAGATCAGTAAAACATTAAAATATATTTCCTATCAATTTGTTATGCAATGGGAGGTATAGTTTGAGTCCCTCTTCTCACCTAAAGTCCATTTGCCCTGGAGAACTACATCTCCCATGATGCAATGTGGTTGTCCCTATGGTTTCCCTATGATGAAAGTCACACAGTTCGCAGTACATAATGAGTGCTGTAGTCTGTTAAGGGAGACTAGTTTACATGGGAAGAATGGAGTATTAAGGCTCCTGAATGTAAGCTCCCCTGAGGACTGTTGCTTTGATAAAATACAGTTTAAATAGAACTCTTTGAAAACTTTCATGTAAATCAAAACAGTTGAAATAAAATGTTTTGACCTTTCAGAATCATAGTTTAAACAATTCTGTGAAACATTTCAACTCTTCATTTTAACATAGAACCAACATTTAAGGATGGAAATTCTGAATTTTGTTTAGATCTAGTTATTTCTTACTATAAAATAGCTATGTTTACTTTGAACAACTGTTAACAAAAAACAATTGCTTTACTAAATCTTTATCTGTGCCTTTGGTGTTTGTATTATAAATCACTACAGTAATGATAAAGAGTTTTTAAGTGGAATTGTCCACCTTATGAAGGGTATGTCTAGACTACATGCCTCTGGCGACAGAGGCCTGTAGATTTGGCTACCTGGCATAGGCAAAGAAGCGGGGATTTAAATAATCCCCGCTTCATTAAAATAAACATGGCTGCCGTGCTGTGCCGACGATCAGCTGATCCGGCACAGCGCAGTAGTCTAGACGTGGATCAGTTGGCTGGGGAAGCCTTTGCTGACCGATCCCTTATGCCTCGTGAAACTTTGCTTCTTTGCCTATACATGTCTCCAGAGACATGTAGTCTAGACATACCCTAAAGTTCAGGTTATGGAATTATTACAGACAAAACCTCACATGAAGTTTGATAAATATTATTGCTCAAGCAAGGATGTAGTAATGTTACCCTAACTGATCTCCCCCTCCACCTCAAAAGGAAGATAACATTTGCACACATTTTGCAAAGATACTTACTTCTACATTCCACGTACGGGTAGATGTGTTTCCACATACCATCGTTACACTCAAATGTAACACGACCTAGTTTTATGTACCCAGGCCGACAATTGTAATTTACTGAAGTACCATGTGGATAGGATGCCTCATCCCAGGTACCTATGGGTATTTCCTTTGTTCTTCTAGGAGGTGGAGTTTCACAATCTAGAAATTAAGTACATGAGAAATATTTATTATTAATTATTATTATTATTATTATTATTAATTACAATAGCAAATATCCAAAATACTATTAATAAAAGGAAGAATGAGATTTGAGAACACCTAAATGCAGCTTCTTGATTATAATCACCACAAGATCTGGGGCAGCTGAAAGAGACCACAGACAACTGGAAATGACATACAAATTGATTTTAATATAATCAATGGAAAAGACGACCAAAACTATCAATCACATGTGAATTATGTAGCTGGATACTAGGGACTGTAGTCTTTTAATACATAAAATCAACCATGGGTGCATAATCTAAAGAGTGGAAAAAGAGATCATTGCTTTAATTTCAATGTAAGAGACCCACCAATTATCTTCCTTCCCTTTACCACTATTCGCCCAGGTCAGCCCTTCCACTATTAGAGGAAAAAAAGGAAAAAGATACCCACAACTACCAAACCCCCAACTTCTGCAACTCTAATCTCCATAGCTGCCATTATTTCCCATCATTAGCTGACATCAACTTCCTGCTTTGCACTTTCCCAAATCTGCCAAATCTCTCCGCCCTTAGCTTCTCCACACCTCTTCTTCTATATAGGTGTGTCTAGACTACCGGGTTTTGTCAACAAAAGTGAATTTTTGTTGACAAAACTATACCTGCGTCTACACTGCCGCTGAGTTCTGTCGACATAATGTAGACAGAACTCAGCAGTTTTGTTGATGGCTGTAAACCTCATTCTACGAGGAATAACACCTTTTGTCAAGATATTTCTTTCGACAGAAAACGTTATTGCATCTACATTGTCCTTTGCGTCTACACTGTCTTGTCAACAAAGCAGCTTGCTTTGCTGACAGAACTGTATGTAGTCTAGATGCTCTTTGTTGACAGAAGCTTTGTCGACAGTATCTGTCGAATAAGCTTCTGTCGACAAAAGCCTGTAGTCTACATGTACCTTATGAGTCCTACCTTTTCCACTCCCTCAACTACTGAGACTATTTGTGTTCAAAGAGAACTGATGAATAACTAAATTCTGGAAACCCACAATGTACCCTCTTCATTCTTCAATCATCTTGGCTGTGTCTACACTGCACCCCTTTTCCGGAAAAGGGATGCAGATTAGACCAGTCAGAATTGCAAATCTGCGGGGGATTTAAATATCCCCCGCAGCATTTGCATTTACATGGCTGCCGCTTTTTTCTGGCTTGGGGATAAGCCGGAGAAAAGCGCCAGTCTAGACGTGATTCTCCGGAAAATAAGCCCTTTTACGGAGGATCTCTTATTCCTACTTTCAATTTGCAATTCCGACTGGTCTAATCTGCATCCCTTTTCCGGAAAAGGGGTGCAGTGTAGACACAGCCCTTGTGTTTTCTATCCCAGAATTTTATCTGTCATGACACTTCTCTTTGGGTCAATACTCAAACATTCCCTTCCCCAAAGCTTCTTACAAGGCCTCCTCCTGCCCTGTCTCCAGGAAAATAAATTCTCTACACAATATATCCTGTCTCTGTAAAATAAGGGGAAGAGGTTTGAATTTATTCCTGTCTTTTATTCCTGAACACTAGGAGAGTTAAATAAGAAGGGATGGCAACATTTATTGAAGAAATAATGAAGAACAAAGCTAGCTATTGAAAAATCAGACTGAAAACATAGAGGCTGTGTCTAGACTGGCAAGTTTTCCCACAAAATCATCTGCTTTTGCAGAAAAACTTGCCAGCTATATACACTGGCCACTTGAATTTCCGCAAAAGCACTGACGATCTCATGTAAGATTGTCATTGCTTTTGCGGAAATACTATGCTGTTCCCGTTTGGCCAAAAGTCTTTTTCCGAAAAATTTTTGTGCAAAAGGGCCAGTGTAGACAGCACAGTACTGTTTTCCACAAAAAAAACCCCGATCGCGAAAATGGCTATCAGGGCTTTTTGTGGAAAAGCGTCCTGCCAATCTAGATGCGCTTTTCTGAAAATGCTTTTAACGGAAAACTTTTCCATTAAAAGCATTTCCAGAAAATCATGCCAATGTAGATGTAGCCAGATAGTATTGTGATGAGCTGGATTAGGTCCCAACTCCCCATACAGGAGGCTAGTGGCCTTGCCGCACCCCATCCCAACAGGAGGAGCAGAGAAAAGGTCCTCCAGACACTACAGAGTGGTTGTCTTTGTGGTAGCCAGTCAGGACCCAGCAGAGAGGTATAAAAGAAGCTGCAGGGCTGGGGCTTGGCAGTTTGTTTCAGGAACTCAACCTAGCCAGGTCTATACCCTGACAGGGAGATCAGCACTATGGATAGCTCCCTGTGTGCGCTGAGCCTAGAACTGGGTAAAACCCAGACCCAGTGGCCAAAGATCAGCCACAAGCAGAGACTTACTAGCACTATGGATAGGGCTAGTCAGGCCCTGGTTCCAGGACTTTGAGGGTAACTGGACAACCAGGCAAGGACCCTGCACAGCGTCACGTGGCCACAGCGGGGCACTCACCAGTAGGTGGACCCATTAGATATACTTGTAGATAGAGTATACGGCAACGTCTAAACTGGCAAGATTTTCTGGAAATGTTTTTAACGGAAAACTTTTCCGTTAAAAGCATTTTTGGAAAAGAGCGTCTAGATTGGCTAGGACATTTTTCCGCAAAAGCACTTTTTGTTTTTGTGCAAAAAAGTCCCGATCGCCATTTTTGCGATCGGGGCTTTTTTTGCGCAAAACAAATCTCAGCTGTCTACACTGGCCCTTTTGTGCAAAAGTTTTGCGCAAAAGGGACTTTTGCCCGAACGGGAGCAGCATAGTATTTTTGCAAAAAGCATTGATTTCTTACAGTAGGAAGTCAGTGCTTTTGTGGAACTTCAAGCGGCCAGTGTAGACAGCTGGCAAGTTTTTCCGGAAAATGGCTGATTTTCCAGAAAAACTTGCCAGTCTAGACACAGCCTACTTGTATCACTCTGTTTAGGTATTTATGAAGGGCAGAAAGATAACTGTCAGAAAACCCTGGAAGATTTCATGGTGTTTCTAGCTCTTGGAATTTCATTTCTAATCTCATTATATTTGATGTTGCCAGTAAAACCTGATCTCCAGGAGTATTTGGAATATGTAAGAATATCAGGTTTTATTTTTATAATTTTCTATGGAGAAACACTCAAAAACATGACTCCTAAAGACTCAAAACCCCCAAAGGCAAGTAAAAAGTACACAAAATGTATTTTGTGAGACACAAACCATGATATTCGAGTGCTTGGGGTCATCAGTATGGGCAAATGTGCAAACAGAAAAGAATGAATAGATCCAAAAAACACAGTTCAGTAGACTCAGTAGAACATATAAAAGGAAACATAAATTAAATTGCTAGGGACTACTGTTTGTAGCTGTGTACGCACTATCACAAAGGACATGTTTACACAGCAGTGTTATTTTGAAATAACTAAACAATCATCTAGACAGAAAGCCCATTATTTTGAAATAATTTAAAAATAATGGGTGGCTTATTACCCTCGTTTTATGAGAAATAATGCCTATTCCGAAATAGCTATTTTGGAGTAGGCATGTGCAGACAGGGCAACTAGAGTTATTTCAAAATAAAGAACCTCCAACCTTTCCCACAGATGCCCTATTGGCCCCTCTGTCCACACTCAGCAAAACTCTACGGGTATGTCTGCACTAGCTCGTTAGTTCGAGCTAGGTAGGCAAATGAGGGCAACCGGAGTTGCAAATGAAGCCCGGGATTTAATATCCTGGGCTTCATTTGCATGTTGTTGGGTGCTGCCATTTTTAAATCCCTCTTAGTCCACGAGGAGTAACAGTTAATTCGAACTAAGGAGTTAGTTCAAATTAACGTTAAACTGCCGTGTCTAGCGGACTACTTAGTTCGGACTAAGGGGGATTTAAAATTGGCGGCGCCCAGCAACATGCAAATGAAGCCCAGGATATTTAAATCCCGGGCTTCATTTGCAACTCCGGTTGCCCTCATTTGCCTACTTAGCTCGAAGTAACGAGCTAGTACAGATATACCCTATAATACCCTTTCCCCTGAAACTTTTAAAAACACAGCCTCAGGGAAAAGGGCTTGTGGCACACGACAGGCCCTGACAGCCCTGAGCCACAAACAGCAGCCTACACAGCAGAAGCCTGGACCCAAAAGCAAGTGTACATGAATGAGGTATATAAGGTGAAGCAGGTGTACAAGGTGAAGGCACTCCGGGTATGTCTACACTACCACCCTAGTTCAAACTAGGGTGGTTAATGTAGGCAACCGGAGTTGCAAATGAAGCCTGGAATTTGAATTTCCCGGGCTTCATTTGCATATTGCCAGGTGCCGCCATTTTTAAATGTCCACTAGTTCGGACTCCGTGCCCGCGGCTACACGCGGCACGAACTAGGTAGTTCGGATTAGGCTCCTCGTAGACAACTTAGTGGCTGTTACATTTAAAACCGAAAGATTAAAAAAAAATAAGCATAAGAGATCTGATATTGGCTCTCACAAAAAAAAAAATCACAGTGAAACAAAGACACATTTTCTCTACAATGATGCACAGAGGTTAAACAATGTATACAAAGTCCTGGTGCCCTAAACACAGCAAGAATGAATGGCAGATAGTTTCCTTATGCAAACTATCCATATCGGCCTCTTCAGTCTCTTCTGCACCCAAGGATGCTCTGTCTCTTCTCCCTCCAGGACAACACTCACTATGGGTACGTCTAGACTACATGGCTCTGTCGACGGAGCCATGTAGATTAGGTTTGTAGACATAGGAAAATGAAGCGATTTAAATAATTGCTGCTTCATTTAAAATAAAATGGCTGCCTCACTGTGCCGATCATCTGTTTGTCCGCTCAGCGCAGCAGTCTGAACGCTTCGCGGTCAACATCAAAAGCCTTTGTCGACCACCCCCGCTAAACCTCATCCCACGAGGCATAACGGGGTAGTCGACAAAGGCTTTTGAGGTCAACCATGGATGTCCAGACTGCCGTGCTGAGCTGACAAACAGCTGATCGGCACAGCGCAGCAGCCATTTTCATTTAAATGAAGCGGCAATAATTTAAATCACCACTTCATTTTCCTATGTCTACAAACCTAATCTACATGGCTCCTTGGATGAGCCATGTAGTCTAGACCTACCCTATGGCTCTTGTCTGCCAGATTTTTCCACCTCCAATATTCACAGAGCTTGCCAAACAATCCCATAGACCCAGTGTCTGAAACCGGCAAACTCACAATGAAACTGGCTGCTCAGGCTTCTCCATGCAGCCGAGTTCTCTAGGTGGTATTAGTCTCCTTTTTTATCCAGGTATCACTGCATAAAAGGATATTTTATGAAGGTGTTTAGGACTTCCAGAGATCTGAGATTTTCTATAGATCAAAGGGTCTTTTGACAGCCATTAACACCTTCCATGTAACTTAGAAGCACCACATGATTTTTTTCGAACACTAGCACAATGGAGGATTCACAGATAAAAGACCTTAGCACAGAGTCTGAAATCTGAACAATAACTAAAAAGACTGTTTGATTTGAATCACTGAGAAGAAACAAAAATGTCTGTAGAAAAAACAAAATGGAAGCAAAATTTTCAATTATAAGGCATTTTAATTCCAATGAGATTCATTCAGTTCCAGAAGGTTTTGCAAGGTCCTCTACCCCACTCAAGAGATGAGGCCACATGCAAATTGTGAGATGCAATGGATGGTATATTTTGATCGACATATATCAGGCTTTCTTATGCTGTCCCTTTGTGGATATTGTCCTTGTGCTGACTGGAAGAGGGCCACACAATGATAAGTTAAGCAAGTGTGCTTGAACAAGATGTGGTTGCTATACTGGGGTGGGAGAAGGAAGCTGCACTATGAATCCCTGGCTTAGCACCAAATGGGAGAGTAGATTTCAGTTCCCAGATAGCTCTGAACTTCAACAACATAAACCCTCATTACTACCTTTATGTAAGAAGTGAATTTCATTTTATTTGCAGCAAAAAAATCCTTTCTCTTTCACTATTTATAATTCACTAACATGAATGCCTTTAGCTGTGTCAGGAAAACAATCTCAGAAAGTTATGCAAAACCAGGAGAATCATTTATTACAGAATAAGTCTCTAAGGGTATGTCTACATTGCATTCCTCTTTGGAAGAGGAATGCAAAGTAGGCATACTGGAGTTGCAAATGAAGTTGTTTTGAAAGTGAAAGTGTGTTCCGGACGGAGTTAGTCTGAAACAAATTCCTTGTTTTGAACTAACTCTTACTCCTCTTTTTTTGCTACTCCTCATTTTTTGAGGAGTAAGGGTTAGTTTGAAACAAGAGGTTTGTTTCAAACTAACCCCATCTGGAGCGCATTTTCACTTTCGAAAGAGCGCTCAGGTGAGAGTATGCAAAGGAAGCATGGGATATTTAAATCCCCGTTTCATTTGCAACTCCAGTATGCCTACTTTGCATTCCTCTCTCCAAAGAGGAATGCAGGATAGACATACCCTAAAACTCAAGCATACAAGGGAGTAAAATTATTATTCTAAGCCCACAAGAGGGCGTTCACATGCTATCAAAAAACAGAAGCTGAGCCTTTTTCAGAATGACCAGCTAGATCCATAACAACTCATTTACTAATTTAATACTCTTTTCGCTCCCTTTTTATAATGTGTTGGGTTGGTATACTAATTAATCACTAGCAATCATTACACTCCTATAGCTAAGTAAAATGTATTCTTCATCTTCATTTTCTCTCAAAAATGTGCTTTTTTTTCCTTTTAGAACTTCTATGTATTGTTCTCACTTGAACAGATAAATTATAATAGTTCTACAATTAAATAACATTCTGTCTACAGGAGCGTTTGTGAAGCAGTAACATTAGAATATAAAAACTATTGGACCTTCAGTTTTATTCATATATCTGTAGTACATCTTTATGACACATTCATGCACCAAGTATTCATCTTGCAGTTCAAATAGGTGGAGAGAAGGCTAGGACGTGAATTGAAGTTTCTATTTTTATTGTATAAATTCCATTAAGCCATGAGCTTTCCCCTGCATGTATATGAGAAACTCATTTATTGTGAATCCATGCAATGGGAAAACAAACTTGGGGGAGGGTCTGCTTCCTACCTTCTTTAATAAATGGTACCTTTGATAATATTGGTTTTGATTGGCAAACTAAAATAAATATCTTATTACAATTATTTCAATGATTACACTGAGAAGAAACAAAAATGCCTGTAGAAAAAACAAAATGGAAGCAAAATTTTCAATTTTGAAGTTTCTGGTTTTGAATTTCTTTATATCATTTAATTTAGTGTGTGAATTTTATGCAAAACAGAAGATTTAACCAGCATTGATCAGCTTGTTCTTGTAAAAAGTTTTTTGGGGGAAGCATCAGCTCCCCTCCCCTTCTCTAAAAGGCACTTGGAGGGTGAGAGGCTTAGGGCTGCGACAGACCTGGAGGGGGGCACCCCCAATGAACCACCTTCATCTGCCTCGTGATTTTTGTCTGCTTTCTGTATGGTTTTATGAGAAGCAATCCCATTCCAGGTACCTCCCATTTTTTTTGACACAGTCAAAACCTTACCTTGCTTTAAGTTATGTTAGGAGGAAGCAACATACCTAATTTGATGGTCCTAGCTCTTACTGTTTAGGAGAAGTCCTGGAACAAACAAACAGACAGACAGACAGACTCTCTCAAATATATAGCAAATTATTGTTCAATTTATATTCCTCTAGCCTTAATGAAGTGGGACATTTTAGGATTTCCTAGAAAAAAAAACTTGGATTGAAAAGAGACCAGGAATTTTTCTCGTTTTACAGAAATTGTACATTAAAAAAAAAAAAGCTAGACACTGAGTTCTCAGAATGGGAAAAGCATAGTCAAAAGTCCTTGAAGTTCATGAAGATATTTTACATTAACATTTTCTAAGGGGAACATTAATTTTTCTAATCTTCTCTGCCTATATCATCTACTTGTGTAGTTTCATTAGCCACCTCAAGAACATTTAAGCAGCATTGGGGCTTAATAGAATATCAATAAAAGACTGACCATATCACATATAGGATAGTATCATATATTCAAATTCCACTTCAAGCATGTTTATATAGAAAATGCTACATATAATGTCTTTATTACAGGAAATATAACCCCCAAATTAATCATGCACAGTCCTATTTGCTCCCTATAAACATGCTGTTGATAGGCTTCATGGTTGGCCCTATTAACCATGAAGCCAATTGGTCAGCACAGTAACTATCCACTCAAGTAGTTTTCTTTCTACAATCTCCATAAGAAACACAGTAAAAGCCTGCACTGCACATAGCTTACATTTAAACAGAAACTATTTGGATCATTCTTACAATATTTTACATAGTTAGATTTACATAGCTAGATGTTAATTAGCATTAAGCCAAACACGCTTGACTTACATTTGTATGCAAGATTTTCTTTTCAAACCTACGCTTGCCTACAGATTGTTATCAACTATTCTTTTCTGAGCATACATCTTGCTCAACATTGGAGTTTCTGGGTCACTAAGCTCAGCTCTCCCTCAAGGCTATCCATCAAACTAGCTATTATTTAAGGCTCCTTCTCAGGGCACTTGCCTGTGAATATTGGATGATCCAGGAAATTTTTCTTAACTCAGTTTTGTGGGTTTTTCTGATTTTTTTTTTCCAAAAATTCTCAATTGACTATGCCTCTGACTTCCCAGGTTGATAAACCCCAACTCAGTACTTCTTCCCTTCCTGATCATAGTATACTTCTTTGTTTTGTTGTTTGGTTAAGTTTCTCTGTGTGAATTCCATGTGCCTTCCCTTCCCCATTTATCATATCTAAGCTGTGGCCCAGAGAGACTATGTCTACACTGCGGAGCTATTTCAGGATACTGGAAGCATCCCAAAGTAGCTATTCCACATCTATTGAAGCAGCCTGTTATTTTGAAATAGATTTCAAAATAACGGACTGCTTATTCTGATGTCCTGGCAACCCTCATTCCATGAGGGTTAAGAGGCATTTCGGAATAGTAAGTTATTTCAAAATTTGGTGCTGTGTAGACAGCACCAATTTACAAAATAAGCTATTTCGAGTATACTCAAAATAAGCCACGCAATTTCTGGCTTATTTCGATGCACCGTTTGTGGTTTAATCTGCTCTTTTCTTAGTTGCTCTGTAACACCTAGCAACCAAGTATGCTTTATCAAGTATATACTGTATTTTGTTAATAAATTCACCTTTTTTTAAAAGCAATGATTTGATTTTTGTGTTTTCTGTGTGTGTGCCCGCCCAGACCAAAAGGTCAGCTATTGGAGTTTGTTTCCTGTGAGTTTTTTTTCTTTTTCTTTTTTCAAGCTCTCTTGTGGTAAAAGAGCTTGGAGTACACGTTGGGAAGAAGTTCAAGTGTTTCTTCCTGGTTTTCAGGGTTTTAATTCACTTGATGGTAGCAGAATCTGTAACCTTGGGTCATTTTTAAGCAGAATCCAAAGATGCAAGGTATTTAAGGTCTCTTATGGGCCTTTCTGCATTCGGAGGCCAGAGTGGAAAAAAAGCCCTAATAACTGCAATAAAAGACTCTCAGGACAGCTGTAGTTGTCCCAGAATGACTGACTCGAGTGATGGGTCAAAGAGTACAGTGAGTATATGTTCATTCTCAGACTGGAGCCAGGGCTCTAATGCCCCACAAGAAGGGCGGATCTCAGAGCCTGAATTTCTACCCATTTTCAGACATCTACAGTGAAATTTTTGTTTTGGATTTAGCTGATGTCACCAATATATTCAGAGCCACATTCCATTTTTTTTTTGAGCGTATTCCTAAAGAATCGGTTTACATCCAGGGAATTTCACTTCATGGTAAATTTATTTTTGCACATTTTGGCATTCATGACTGTATCAATGCCAGCAGAACAATATACATACTTTTGTAGGCAGCTTATATTTTTCTGTTAAGATATGCACCACATTTTAAAGAGAAGTATCATACAAAATAACCTCCATAAGGTAAGGAGGAAAGACATGTAACTGATTCAGAATAAAGTTCTACAGTCTAATATTTGACTCCCAAACTGGTGCAATTCCATTAATGTAAATGGAATTACTTCTAATTTACACTGACAGAAACTGCAGGGAAGGAAGGAATCTAAACTCCAAGTTTATACTTATTGAATGAAATCCTGGATCCTTGAAATTAATGGAAGTTTTGCCCTTGACTTCACTGGGTCTAGGATTTTATCCATCACATTTACCTATTTATAAATCAACGAAGAACTCTATTAACCATGATTTTAAAACAACAAGTTGTCATGTAAAACCTTAGGGCACATCTACACTAGGAAATAGTTTCAAAATAACTTATTGCAAAAGAATAACTCCCGAAATAACTATTTTGAAATAGCATGTCCACATTAAAGGGAAGTCTCCAGATTAGTCCAAAGCAGGCTCCCTTTATATAGATACACTACCTCAATTTAGAGCCCCAGGAAGCACTGAGGAGTAATTACATTGAATGTCTCTGGGGAGCAGTTATTTCGAAATAGCCACAGTGAAGTGTCCACACTACTGCAATTTCAAAATAAGCATTTTTCCTTGTGGATAGCAGGAGTTATTATTTCAAAATAACCAGCTTGTTATTTCAAAATAATGGGCTTGGTAATGTGGATGCTCCACTTGTTATTTCAAAATAAAGGGACTTATTTTGAAATAACTCCCAAATGCAGACCAGGGCTTAGAGATTAGCATATATTGGATCATGAACTTTTCATGGGCAAGACTCACTTCCCTCCAACTCATCCCTTTTTATCCATGAAAGCTCATGATCATATATATATTCGCTAGTCTCTGAGCTGCCATAGGACCACTCATTTTTAAAGTTACAGACTAACACAGCTACCCCTCTGAGACATGATTTTAAAAATATATGTAAAAAAAGCAGAAAATAAATTCTGGGAAGTGCAGACCATTAGCTTTTTTTTAAAAGATACAATCTGTTCTTTGCTAATTGTGTCAATTATATGGATGGCTGACACTTTTGTTTTAAAATCATCTTAGTAAAAGGCTTTGAGACAAATTGTTCTGTCATTTACATTATTGTAGCTCTGGAATCTTTCCACTGTAGAAAACAGATTTACCCCTGATTTGCAACAGTGAATATACAGTAATATCAATCATGCTGGATCTAATGCTGCCTCATTTACATGTCCTTGCAATTACACTTATTTGAGGAATGTTACATAAGTGTAAAAAAGGAGGCCAAATTTCACTCATTTTGGTTCTTTCAAACTTGAATATTACACTGCTTTGAAAACAATTGAGACCTTAGTAAAAAGCGTGTAAATTATTTAAACATTTTAATAAATAATTATGTATTTTAAATTAAAATAGCAATAGCTACAAATTAATATTTCCTATTAACTTTCCAGTTAAATTTCTATCTGTGCCACTGAAATATTCTGAAAGAGAAAAGGGTATCTGAAAAATATTTAGGCCCAATCCTGCAGTCTTTACCCAGCTGTTAGGGCCCACACGTAGTGACTGAAATTGCTTAGATGAGTAAAGGCTTTGGACTGGGTAAGTAATTTGTAATTAAAAATAAAAAGTGATCATTGAGATAGGGCATGGCAAGTACAGGTACAGCTGCCCCTAGAAGGCATACTAAATATTAAACTATTATACAAACTAATTAGACAATATATAAACCCTCTACCATTACATAGGAAACTATTTGACAATTTTAAAAAAGATAGTTTGTTGGCCTTACGGCATAAGAAACTGATCTGTTGTTACAGCAAATGTCAAGAGGGCTGTTGAAGAAATACAGGGAGTGCGCAACTAGCACCTAAAGAATAAACAACTTTTTATACATAAACTTCTATGGATAAGAAGTTTATTTCCCTAATATCAAGTAATACACTCAGTATTTTTAATAAGCCTTTTGAAAACACTTATTCCCATCAATACAATAACTTGTATAAATACAATAAAATCCCCTCACTGAAAGACCTTTTTACAACACATACACACACACACATTTTAAATTATTCATTCTACAGGTGATTTTTATTCATATTTATTAGAAGTTAGCTTTCAACAATTACAAAATATATTAACATAGTCAGAGGACATATAAAATGGACTTCTCGGCTGTAGTTTCTATACACAGTAATAATTAGAAAAGCCTGGGCACAAGAAGCAAAATGTAGCTAAAGGCAGACTTGACATCACACTTAGTATAAGATACTTCATACTAGGTATTGCAACACAGTGAGAATTAGTTTTTCCTCTGAGATACTACTGAAAAAAGCTATAATCAAAGTTTTATTTATATTTATAAAATATTTTAGTGGCCACTTGTCTGAGACTATCCCCTAATGTAGTAGTAGGAGGAAACAGATCAATCTTTTTAATAACCTTACCTTTTTGTGCAGTAGATGTCCATACCAGGAGCAAAACAGTATATCCCAGCAATATCATCTCAGTGCCTCAGAGGCAAACCAGACACATTTACAATGATAAGTGGTTCTTTCTGTTGGCCTGGAGTGTCTCACACTAACTGTTCCTGGAGCTGACCTTGCAAAGATTTTATTCTCTGACTTCAGCAACACTTCCCTAATCTTCTTGCAACACACAATAGTCTCTTTCTTTCTACACACATACATTATGCAATCTTTGCAGAAAAAAAGAGCCTTGTTTGTATTAGTTGGCTCTGTCCTTTCAGAGTTCTGTTTGCTTTTTACTACCCACTTCATAGCTAAGAGTCATCACCATTCCTCCTACTTCACAGAAAATCAAATAAAAATAAAGTTCCTGAAATTAATCTAAAGTTTATTTTACAATGATCTTTTCTTTGTGTTTTATATAATTAATTTGTTAAATGCATTTTGTGTATTGTAATAGGAACTAAGGTCTGATTCACAGAAGTCAAGGACAAAACTTTCACTAAATCACACTGAAAGTAGGATCAGGTACCAACAGTCACATTGCAACCCCTAGCAATTACACTGAGGTCATTCTAAACCTCTAAGAAATATAGTATTAGATCCTTGCAGAAACAGCTATATGGAGGGGAAATAGAATGAACAAAAAGAGATGGTGAAAAAGATCCAGTTCAGTAATTTTGTGGAAAGTAGAGAATTCTCAGGGATTGTGTTACTACTGCACATCCAGTAACAAAAGGCAGAGTAATTTCATCAGCAGTGCAAACAGGATAGCATGTGATGTCAGTTGTTGACAGGAGAGATCTAGAGCAGGTGGAATTGACTAAGGATATGTCTACACTACAGCACTAATTCAAACTAACTTAATTCAAATTAGTTAATTTGAACTAAGCTAATGCGAATTAGTGCATCTAGACCTAAAAACTAATTCGAATTAGCATTTTGCTAATTCGAAATAGCATGTCCACATTGAGTGGACCCTGAACCGAAGTTAAGGCTGCCTCAGGCTACCCGAGGGCTGTTCTTAAAGGGACCAGACCCCCACCCCAGACAGACAGTTTTCAGGGTCCCTGCCTGCAGGTCTACCTTGATGAGGGACAGCAAAGCAGTCCTGTCTTGGAGTGCCCTGAGTGCCTACACTCGGCACATCGCAGCACTCGGCCGTCAGCCTGGCTACACTTGCTGCAGACTGCCATCTGGGGGGAGTCAATCGGGGAGCTGTCAGGATCCAGGAGGCCCTGCAGGAGAGCTTCTACCCCGAGGAGCCCGCAGAGCCCAGGTCCTCCCCATCGGGGGCTCGTGCCCCATTCCTCCCTCACCTCCTTCCACTTACCCCTCCCTAGCGCCCTTTCCTGATGTAAAAAATAAAGGACACGTGTGGTCAAAAATGGAAACTCTCTTTGGAAAAGGTTCAGAAAAGGGCAACTAAAATGATTAGGGGTTTGGAACAGGTCCCATATGAAGAGAAGCTAATGAGACTGGGACTTTTCAGCTTAGAAAAGAGGAGACAGAGGGGGGATATGATAGAGGTCTATAAAATCATGAGTGGTGTGGAGAGGGTGCATAAAGAAAAGTTCTTCATTAGTTCCCATAATAGAAGGACTAGAGGACACCAAATGAAATGAACGGGTAGCAGGCTTCAAACTAATAACAGAAAGTTCTTCTTCACAAAGCAAATAGTAAACCTGTGGAACTCCTTGCTGCAGGAGGCTGTGAAGGCTAGAACTAGAACAGAGTTTAAAGAGAAGTGAGATAAAGTCATGGAGGTTGGGTCCAAGGAGTGGTATTAGCCAGGGGGTAGAAATGGTGTCCCTAGCCTCTGTTTGTGGAAGGCTGGAGATGGATGGCATGAGACAAATGGCATGGTCATTGTCTTCGGTCCATTCCCTCTGTGGTACCTGGTGTTTGCCGCAGTCGTCAAAAGGTCTGACCCAGTATGGCTGTTCTTATGGTCTTATGTTCTAAGCTCAGGGCTCAGGGTTGGGGGTCTCGCTGGACCAACTTGATTTTCATGCAAACCTGCTCCTGGGTTCGCCTGTGGCCTTTGGTGGCCAGGCTGGCAGCTATCCTGCCCTAGACAGCCCCTTTCCTGTGCCTAGTGCGGAGACGGTGGACGCTGGAGGTCTCAACCCAAACCTGGATGAGGTACACGATCTCCTCACTAGACCAGGTGGGTGCCCACCTCTTGCGACCCCGGGCAGGCTCCTGGGAACTGTCAGCCTGGTCCTGGGAAGAGGCGGAGGGCTGGGTGACAGCAGGTGGCTGGCTCATGCCGTACCAGATGCAGGGTCTGCTGGCTGGGTGCTGGCTGGCTTGCACCTGGCACGGGCACTGTAGCCAGACCGTGCCCCTTTAACGCCTCCGGTGCTGGGAGGGGGACAGAAGAGTTTCCCTGGTTTGGCCCAGAGTGGCCACCAGGGCAACCTGGGAAGGGCTAGCCTCCAACTATTTCGAATTAAGTGGCTACACAGCCCTTAATTCAAACTACTTAATTCGAACTAGGCATTAGTCCTCCTAGAATGAGGTTTAGCTAGTTTGAATTAAGTGCTCCACTAGTTCAAATTAAGTTCAAACTAGCGGTTTGCATGTGTAGCGCCTATGAAAGTTAATTCGAACTAACGGCTGTTAGTTCGAAGTAACTTTATAGTGTAGACATAACCTAATTTAGCCTGCATGTGATCACATTCAGACCTGTACTTGCTGCAGTCTGCCACTGTTGCCTTTTGATCTTCATACTAACAACAGACCATACCAAATCTGGACCCTACCAGTGTTCCCTCTAAGCTATGTAGCAGCACAGCTTCACAGGTGTTTAATCAGCCCTGCCCATACAGAGGCTCAGGGCTCCTTGCATCGTGCTGACTGACTGGGAGGGGATGATTAATCACCTGTGAAGCTGTGCAGCTTAAAGGGAACACTGCCCTGCACCCCTATTCCCTATCCTAGGTCACAACCCAAACCTCTGCACCTCTACCCTCCCTGACCCTGCATCCTATTTTGCTTCCTCAGGTCACAATCCCCACCTTCACCCAAACTCCCTCCCAGATAACACACCCCAATGCCTTACCCCAAGCTCCCTTCTGCACCCAAACTGCATCCCAGACCCGTGCACCTCCTCCATTAGTATAATGGAAGAGTGCAGCCCTCAACCACTTATCAAATTCTTGGAGTGACCTCCCCTCCCCAAAAATATTGCCCACCCCTGGTTTATGTGAAAAAATAGCAGTAAAACATTCTGTATACTTTTAATTACATTTAGTAATAGTTAATATGGAATATGGCCCACAGCGTACAGATAGTTCGGACTAGCAAGCTATTCCGAACTATCTAGCCCGTGCCGCGTGTAGCCGCGCGGCACGGGGTTCGCACTAGCCGGCTTTTAAAAATGGCGGCGCCGTCTTTATGCTAATGAAGCCCGGGAAATTCAAATCCCAGGCTTCATTAGCAAGTTCGGTATGCATACATTACCCCCCTAGTTCGAAGTAGGGGGGTAGTGTAGACATACCCTCAAGGTTGAAACAAACCCATACTGTTGCTTTTTCATACTGTTGCTTTTTCATGGCATTCGTGCCTTAATATATCATGTGTGGGACCTGACACTCCTCTGTTCCTTCTATATCTCTGAGTGGAAGATGTAGAGGAGAGGAGTGTGAGTTGTGTAGCATCCACAGGGTCACACATCTTGAAGAATCATCATTACTGTACAAGATCAGTAACTTCTTCAAGTAGTGTCCCTGTGGATACTCCACTGTAGGTGACTACCAAACAGTACTCCACATGGAAGGTGTGATTTATAGTCACATGTTGAGAACAGAGGATAACATTGTTAGGCCCATGGCTGTGTTGGGAATGGGCCCAGAAGTGATTGCATAGTGTTTTGCAAAGGTGTGTTCTGATGGCCATATAGATGTCTGGCAGATGTCATGCAAGATAACGAGAGAAAAGTAATCGAGGTTTCCATGGCTTGGGTGGAATGATGTCTTAAACCCATGGGAAATACACTCTCTGAAATATAGTATCACATGTGTATGCATGTGGAGGTCCACTTGGAAAATTGTTGTGTGTCCCTTTGAGTATTCCGCTATGGAGACAAATAGCCACTGTGAGTTGTGTCTATATAGAATGCTACTGCTTGTCGTACATCCATAATGTACAAGATCATTTCTTGCTGGTCCTTGTGGGGTTTGATGTAGAACATTGGTAAAATGATCCCCTGGTTAATGTGAAAGGTGATAGCTACATTTGGGGTGTGTCTAGACTACATGCCTCCTTCGACGGAGGCATGTAGATTAGCCAGATCGGAAGAGGGAAATGAAGCCGCGATTAAAATAATCGCGGCTTCATTTAAATTTAAATGGCTGCCCCGATCTGCCGATCAGCTGTTTGTCGGCAGATCGGGGCAGTCTGGACGCGACGCGCCGACAAAGAAGCCTTTCTTCATCGGCACAGGTAAGCCTCGTGAAACCAGGTTTACCTGTGCCGATGAAGAAAGGCTTCTTTGTCGGCGCATCGCGTCCAGACTGCCCCGATCTGCCGACAAACAGCTGATCGGCAGATCGGGGCAGCCATTTAAATTTAAATGAAGCCGCGATTATTTTAATCGCGGCTTCATTTCCCTCTTCCGATCTGGCTAATCTACATGCCTCTGTCGAAGGAGGCATGTAGTCTAGACACACCCTTGGTAAAAAGGCTGAATGAATGTGGTGTATGGGGGGATTCAGCCATGAATGACCTGCTCTTGCTTACTCTCCTGGCTTAAGTGATAGCTACTCGAAGTGTCACTTTCATTGATATGAACAATAATGAACAAGGGCTAGTGGCTCAATATGTGGACAAATGAGGGTTTTGAGGTTGAGATCCTATATTGGTGTGGGTTATCTTATTGGAGGATATACATTCTGAATGCCCTTTGGGAAGTGTCTGGTGATGCGATATGCAAAGACGGAAAAATAATCAACCTGGATGTGGAGTGTGGTAATGGTTACCAAGTGGAACTTCAATGAGGTAAGAGCTAAGCCTGACTGCTTTTTTTCAAGTAAATAGTCCAGGATAAGAGATAGCAATGCCTCATAAAGATTGAGTTGTTTGTGTATGCACCAAGTAGAGAACTACTTCCATTTTTGGATGCATGTAAACCTTGTTATGAATTATCTACCATTTAAAAGGATATGTTTTACTCCCTCTGAACAGCTTATCTCTTCAATTTGGAACCACTGAGGAGCACCATACTTGGAGGCAAAAGTTCTGTGGGCGTGGATGCAGAGTTCTGCCATTGTTCTGTTACAGGAACCAGGGGATCTATGGAAGAGAGTGAGGGGGGCCCAATGCAAGACAAGAGAGATAAGGGAGCTTTGTCTGTCTGGGCCATGTCACGGTGATGAGAATAACATATGCATTGTCTGTGGATCACTATTTTGAGGATCTTTCAGGGAATCATAAGTACTCGTGGGAATGCGGTGTTGTGCTCCGTGGAATTAGGAACACATCCATGAAATATCCTAGTATTAGTCCCACTTGGGAACAAAAGAGGAGACATTTGTGGTTCTTGTGAGATGCAAACAGATCTATTTGTGCTTGGCCCCATTTGGGGAAAATGGTGGTCTGTACATTGTTATGTAGCTCCCACTCATGTCTGTACGAGAAATGGTGACTGAGTGTATCTGCCATGATTTTGTTTATTCCTAGCAGGTGAGATGCAGTAATAGTTATATTGGGAAGGATACATGAGTTCCATAAATGGATAGTTTCCATACATAGGTAATGGGACCAGGCACTGTCCTGTCTGTTGATATAAAACAAATATTTCATATTGTTGGTAAGTATGCATATTGTTCTATTGCATATGAGGGCACAGAAATGTTGGCATCCTTTTCTACCGCTCTAAGTTCTAAGAAGTTGATGCGAAGGTGGGTCTCTACGAATGTCCACCTGTCCTGTCCTGTGTGATGCTGGAGATCAGTGTTCCAGCCCATGAGAGAGGCATCCATTGTGTTGTGTACCAACTGGGTTTCATGATGGAAGGCAATGTTGCTAAGGGTATTTGTTAGTATTGTCCACCATTGTAGAGAAGTTATACATTACTCAGCACTATGACCTGTCTGCTTAGAGAGTATCTTGTGGACCCATCATGAGTCATCTTGTTAGGCACTGCATGTGGAATCTGGAATACTTGACAACGTAAGTGGTGGTTGCAAAATATCCCATGATTTGAAGGCAGTTAATATTGAGGCATGAGGGCTGATCATTATAGTATTTATAGGTTTGTGTAGTGTGGTAAACCATTGCTGTTGTAGGAATGTCCACACTTGGGTGGAGTCTAGGAGGACTCTGTTAAATTCCAGGTTTTGGATTGTTCTAGGGTGAGCTTTTGCTCATTTATCAAAATGTGGCCTAGGTGTATTGCTATATAAAAATAGGCATCTTGGAGGTCTAGGACTATTAACCAGTCCCCGCCGGTCTAGCACTGGAATTATGGTCACCATTTTGAACCTTTGTTTTTGTATGTGTTTGTTCAGCTTTTGAAGATCCAGCATAAGCCTCCATCCCCCATTTTTCTTCTAGGTGAAGAAGTAGGTGGAACTGGGGTGAGCAATAACATGATGGAATGATGGTGTAGTACCTGGGAAGCCGCTGCTGTTATATTTACCTGCATGGACACACGTACTGGCAATTGCAGCTCATGTTGTCTGTGGATCATGGATTGCTGCCCCAGCCAATGAGAGTGGCGGGAAGCAACACAGACCAGGATACCACTTCCCACAGTTCCTATTGGCTAGGAACAGAGATACACAGTTAATGGGAGTTGTGATCACCTGTACCTGAGGCTATGTAGGTAAATATAGAGGTGGGGGCCCACCAGAGGCTAACCCTGGCAGATCAGATCTGACCTGCAAGCCTCTATTTTCCTGCCCCATTGTAGGAGGTGCTTGATTTTCTGTTGTAGAAGATGTAGAGGGGTCCCAGAAAAGGAATGGGGAAGCAGATAGGGTAAGGGGAATGGAGAGGAAATTCCAGTACTCACCAGTCTGTTATGGTCATCCAGAGGTTGTAATATGGCAATAAATGGTGGACAACGGTGTGATAGGATTGTGTTAGTGCTTTGTGTTGATGGAGGTTGTGCAGACCCTTGACCAAAGCTTCGAAACTGTTGTTTAGGAGATTGGTTAACAGAAGACTGACTAAGAGGTGTTCTCCTTCTTTGAGAACTCTGTCTTGCTCTGGGGGGCTGTGTCTAGACTACATGCCTCTGTCGGCAGAGGCATGTAGATTAGACACATAGGCAAAGGCAAATGAAGCCGCGATTTAAATGATCGCGGCTTCATTTACATTTACATGGCTGCCGCGCTGAGCCGACAAACAGCTGATCAGCTGTTTGTCGGTTCGCGCGCTAGTCTGGACGCTTTGTGTGGCTGCTGTCTGAGGCTATATCAGGCTAATGCATAAAGGGACCCCTCTGGACGGCTGGTTCTCAGCTTTCCCGCTTGCTTGCCTACCTTGCTGAGAGACAGCAAAGCGTTTTCCTCTCTGCCTGCCTGTGTCCGTGGTTCCCATTGGGGCTGCTACTGCAGTTGGCACCATGGAGCCAGGGCTCTCCCTGGGCATTCTGCTCCAGTTTTTGGACTTGCTGCTGCAAGCCTGCCAGCAATGACTGAAGGCTACCTGGCACCATCTGGTGCACGTCATCCCCCTGCCCCTTCCCCTGGCCTCTCTGAGGGCCGTGGAGGAGCCACAGCAGTGCCCGGACACTAGTGAGCCCCGCCGCATCTGGCGTCTGGACACCAGCAGCGACTGGTGGGACTGCATCGTCCTGGAGAGCTGGGGAGACCAACAGTGGACCCAGAACTTCAGGATGAAGGACACCTTCCTGGAGCTCTGCAAATGGCTCACTCCTGCTCTACAACAATGAGACACACACATGAGGTCCGCCATTCCCCTCCATTCCTTTAAGGGCTCCGGGGTTGGGGGGGAGCAGACGAGTTCTCCTGGTTGTGCCCAGAGTGGCCACCAGGGCTCCCTGAGAAGGGCTGGAGGCCAGCTAATTCAAAATAAGTTTCTACGTGGCACTTATTTTGAATTAGCTATTTCGAATTTGGCATTATTCCTTGTAGAATGAGGTTTACCAAATTTGAAATAAGGGCTCCACTATTTTGAATAAAATTCGAAATAGCGGTTTTTATGTGTAGACAGCTATTAATGTTAATTCAAAATAATGTCTGTTATTTTGAATTAAGTCTGTAGTGTAGACATACCCTTATTTATTTGCACCTCGTAGACCCATTTCTCCATTCACTGAAGAAGTGGTTTGTGCTCACAAAAACTCCTGATATTATCTACTTTTTTGTTAGTCTCAAAGGTGCTGCAGGAGTGTTTGATGGTTTTTTTTAATTAGACACATGGGCAGGGCCGCCAGCAACCATAACCCTGGGAGGGAGGTGCAGGGCCAGCTGCAGAGCTTCAGAGGGTCACAGGGGTAGCACCAGCTGCCGAGGGCCAGAGGGTAGGGACAGGGCTGGCAGCCAGGAAGCCAGGTGCTAGGCCAGGATCCAAGGGGTGCAGGAGCAGTGCATGGCAAGGTCACCAACAGGCCCCAGCCCTGAGCCTCCCATCTCACACCCCACACTCCCACACAGCCCAATGACCTGAGCCCCCCTCCCCACATTCCA
This sequence comes from Pelodiscus sinensis, assembly GCF_049634645.1. NCBI lineage: Eukaryota > Metazoa > Chordata > Testudines > Trionychidae > Pelodiscus > Pelodiscus sinensis. The sequence goes on from NC_134719.1 coordinate 47,262,583, forward strand.
CCTCCTTCTCCGACTCCTAAATTCTCCATATCCCAGCTCTCTGTCCTGAACCCTCCTGCACTCCACCCCACACTTAAATTGCTTACAGGTGCTGTTATATTGCAACCTCCTCATCCTTGCTCTCGGCCCCTTCCTCCAATGGGGGGTGGTTTGTGATAGGACAGTACCGGTAAGAAATTTAAATTACTTTCACCCATAACAAGAAGGTAAATACTTCAACCCTTGCAAAAGGGATAGCAGGGGCTTTAGTGACTTCACCTGGTCAAGAGCTTGATTTTATACGTCTGATAGTTTCCAAGTATAATATACCCCAGCAGTGTATAAAAATACTTATTCAGTGCTGAAGCAGAAGCAGAATGCCATCTATTAGAACTGGTAAAAAAAAATCTGAGGGAACAACTGTCAATTGAAAAATGAAGTTTGATTAAATGTTTCATTCTAGCAATATCATTTTATACTTTTACACTTTTATTTTATTATTTATTTTCATTATTTATTATATTTTAGTTTTTACACTTTTAACATATATTTAAACTAATTTGATTATATATTAAATTTAACATATTTATTTTTTATTTAATATTTTAACATAATACAAAACATTTTGATGTGCCCAAATTTAAATATTTTAGAATTTTAAATTCACAAAAATGTCAGAATTTTGGCTTTTTTTTCCGATTCTCAACTTTTTCCTCCTTGGATACCTGAAGAATAGAAATTCCAGGAATTCACTAGCATCAGTTTCTACAGCAGCTAAAGCTTTTCTTGGAGGTCTCCTGCTCTACTGCCCAACTCTGCTTAATTTGTAAGATTGTCAAGGTAACAGCAGAAGCAAGAATAGTCATAGGCCATCGTTGGCCTTTTCTTTTACTTTTCAAAGATCTATCCACTAGGAAGCTTCCCAACAACGCTCTCGCTGAGGCCGTGTCTACACTAGGAAACTATTTTAAAATTACTAAATTCAACTTAAGAACTCCTGATTTAACAAATTTGAACTAGCGTGTCCTCACTATGGGAAAGCACTGAAATTAGTCTGAGGCAGTCTTCATTAATATGGACGTACTACCTCCTGGAGGCCAATAAGTTTGAATTAGCAGCACCAGAGTGTCCATACTATCGTTATTTTGAAATTACTATTTTAGAATTAGCATTACTCCTTGTGAAAAGCAGGAGTACAGAGTTTGAATGTTGTGGCCTGTTATTTTGAAATAACGGGCTTGGTAGTGTGGATGTATCACTTATTAATTCAAATGGTGTGAGGGGGTGTATTTGTTATTTCTTATGTTGTTTCTCTTGCACCTCTGATAATACCACTTCTTGGCTGGTAGCGACCTTTTTGAGTAAGTCCTGAAATTGTTTCAGATCATCATTTGGTGACGAGTCATCAGGAATAACTGCTTCGTCTGATGAAGAGGAGGATTTATCTAATGCTGAAATGTCAAGTTGTTCGGTGTCTGGATCATCAACGATTTTGCCCCTCTTTTGTGTCTATATCTGCCATTGGCAAGGGAGAAGTATGAAGATGGGAGAGGTGTATTGCCTCTGAGCTGAGGTTGATGGTGCTGTTGACCAGTGCTGTGGGAGTGCTCAGTGACGGTATGGGGACCAGAGAGGAGGATGATTGTGATACAATTATTCTGGATAGTAAGTATTCTGGGAGGATGGTAAGAGTATTGTCATTGGTGTCTTTCTTATGGTGCATGAGCCCGTGTTGGAGAGGAGAGTTGAGAAGAGAATACACTCCTGAAATCCCCATCATAATCACCGTAATGAGAAAGTACAGGTAATCATGGTGGACGAGGATAGCCATGGGGTGATAAGGGAGATTGAGATTGACATCTCCAAGAGTGGTCATATGAGATCTTGATCTTGGTTCCAGATCCTGCACAGGCACACTGTGGCCTTTAGGGCTCATCTAGTCTACGGGGACTTGTCAAAAGAAGGTATGCAAATTCTGTGGGAATTTGCATATCTTATTCCGATTGCACTTTTGAAAATGGAGCTTTCGAAAGTGAAAGTAGTTAAGACGTGGCTTTTTCAGCAGCCTCCGTCCCCATCAAAAAGCCGCTCTTCCTGAAAAAAGGAGGTTTACATGGCTTTTTGACAAAGGGGGACTCTGCTTTCCAAAGTGCGATCCGAAGAAGATATGCAAATTCCTGTGGAATTTGCGTATCTTCTTTCGACTGTTCCCTGTAGAGAGTGAACAGAAGGATGATGACGGCTGGATAGGGGCTCCTGCAGTGCCAGTGAACGCAATGCCAGTGGAGGAGGCATCAGTGCCACAGAGGATAGTACCAACTCTGGGCTCGGAGAGCGAGGCAAGGGTTTAGCAGGCAACTAAAGTCGGGCTAGACTTTGCAGGCAACCAGGTCTTAGCCAGCATTGGTGGTGCCAGCAGTGCCTCAGCTCTCTATCTTGTCTGGTTCTATGGCTACTGAGCTCTTCAGTGCTGGGGTATTTGGTGCCAGAATCTGATCAGACCGTGATTTTGGTTCTGCTACTAATGTGGTGAGGGGACGCCCGGTGCCGGAGGCGTCCAACATAAATATATGTTAAAAGTGTAAAAACTAAAATATAATAAATAATGAAAATAAATAATAAAATAAAAGTGTAAAAGTATAAAATGATATTGCTAGAATGAAACATTTCATCAACTATCAAAATGAAACATTGCAACATTTTCCAAACAAAATATTTAGACTTTTCCATGTCAAAAATTTTTCTTTGAAATTGACACATTCCAACAAAAGTTAGATTTCATCGAAACTGGTGCTAGGGAGTGAGCTAGAGAAACCCTTCTTTTAGCCAAGGTCTTAGGTGAAGGCGCACTCAGGGCACTATGGAACCAACCCAGCACCCCAGCTGCTCTGCCCTGGGCATCCCCAAGTCAGCCGCTGCTGAAACTGACCAGTGGCTGACTCGGGGAAGTCTGTTGCAGAGCAGCTCCAATTGTCCGGCTGCCTGGAGCACTTCTGGGTTCCAGGTGGTGCCCGACTATCAGGAGTGCCGGACCACTGGATGCTGGACAACTGGAATTTTACTGTATATCTATATCTTAAAAATTAAAACTGCTAACTATGAAACACAACAACTTCTGAATTAATTAATTCTAACTCTATTCCTGTCTACAGATGACTGAAGAGGAGAAGAGGGCTCGAGCTTCACCTGCAGCTGAGGGCACCAATGAAGGAACTGAGGAGAGTGTGTGAACTCCAAAGGTACGGATGGCATCTCTCCTCCTCCTATGCATGTGCAGCCTGACTGGATTCTATTAGAAAAAGACTCTGATCCATGGTACCAGGATGAGCCCGACACCAACAGCAGAGCACCCATGGGGACATCATTTGAAGAAGAATATATATTACTTACATACCTTGTATCTTTATTATCTAGGAGCCAAACATGACTACAACACTACAAACAATCTTATATTCAGGAAAGTTATAGGTTATTTTTTTTTCATTTTAAACTTCTTTCCTTCATGACAATGTGCTCACAGATTTTCTTTTCCCTCCCTTCTGTTCTTTCTCATATTCTCTCTACGATCTGAACCTAACCACTTGAGCCTTAAGAGCAAATTGAACATGATGAAAAAATAGTTAAACTACAAGAATAATAAATCAAACAAATTAAAGCTTTATAAATTCCTTGCAGTGAAATCTCAGCAATTCATACTATGCTATAACTTTCTCTCCATCCCCTCCCCCCAGGAAAAAAAAAACAGAAAACCAGTGAGCCTCTCCACTTCAAGACTGATCAGACTTCTATAATACGGTCTGATATTTAGAACTGATTGATTTTTAAAAATATGCATCATATTTCTAATATACTAGAAAGTGTTTTATAAACATTTAAAACTAAACTGTCTTTGCTAAATACATGTGCAAAGTACCTGTCTGATGCATTACCCACATTCACTGTGTGTGTTCACTTATGTACTACTTTCCAAAATTCAGTCATGTATGATAGGTCACCCAGTATGAATTAGTGATGTGAGCTTCTACTGTAATTTAAAATGTAAATGAAATAGTAAAATGACATTCAGAAATATAATCATTCTAACTTACATTATAGCATTAACCTTTCTCTGATATGTTTTGTTATATTAATGTTCTAATCTGGTGATTTTTCTGTCTTAATAATTGTAGTAAGTGTTTAAACCATTTTCTTCAGGAAGGAAGTATAGTTTATTGGTTGTATCATACAACCAGGAACTGAAATCATGGATTCAATTTCTAGCCCTATTTTTCCCAACAACTTGCTCTGTGACCTTTGGCAAATAATTAGGCCACAAGATAATATAATGGTTTACTGTAACTTCTCAATTTCCTCATCAGTCAAATTGTGGATAATAATGTCTCTCTCAAAGTCATGTTCTAAGGATTTCTTTATGTTTTTAAGTGCTTTGAGATTCTCCAATTAAAGGGAAAAATTAAAAGCATCTAAGTAACTCAAGAGCCTCTGTCCCACTTTGATAAGATACTGACAATTTAGATGCTTGAATCTTGCTGAATGTTAATAGGATGCCAACTCCTAAATGCCATTCTCACTTTTTAAAATGTTATTTACAGATTCCTGTATTTCTCAGGCTCAATACATTAGGCAAATTTTTAAAGAGGCAACTTATTCTTGTGGACTTTCAGTTGAATTTAGATGCTTTGGGAACATTTTTTACTCGGAATGAATTATGTAAAGGGATATTGTGTCACAGTTTTTTTTAAATAGGCTAATCTAAAGCCCATATTTCTCATGAATAACTTTTAAATAGCATATAATTTACATTAAAATCCCTTGCTTTAGAACAGGGCTTCTCAACTTTGGAAGTCCTGGGGGCCACAATGATACTCACAGCACATGTCGAGGGCTGCAGCTTAAGTGTGGTTGCATATACATACAAATATATGTAAATAGCTTATTTCACACTGACAGGCATGAATACGAAGATTAAGGCAAGACTGTACAACACACAGGCCCCATTTAAGTCAGTTCTGCTGCTATTAATAAAATACAATATTTACCCGATTTCCATCCATATGTCAGCACTTTTAATGAGTAATGACAGTCCAGGAATTTAACTACTAAAACACATATCAAGAGAAGACCATTATAGTGACTACTTTTTTGTTTTAGCTCCCACCAGTGGGCCTGCAGGCCCGTTGAGTAGCACTGCTTTAGAAGAATTACAAAAGGTTTGAGGTTCACACCAAACCTTGCAAGATACCTGCTTTATTTCTGCCTATCGCACTTCTATTGATCAGAAATAATTTTCTGGATACACACTATACATATGGGATCTTTAAGCAAACAAGTAGCTATGTTAATATAACAGGAGTAGTCACATGTGTCTAAAAGTCTGCAGGATGAGGTATAAATATGTCAATCATGAATGCTCATATTAACTATGAGCAATTAAAAAGTGAGCCCCATGGGGGAAAAGGTAAAAAGAGGTCCAAGTATGGTCAACTAGACTCACTTTAACAGCACTGAATAACAAAATAACTGTGCTTGCCTAGATATATTAAAGATGGCAGCACAGTAAGTACCTGACGTGGAACGTGGATACAATTTCAGAAGATATATGTGGCTTTTCTAAAAACATCAACAATATTAAAGTGCATCTGGTATAAAATGAATTACCAAAAACTGCTGTTGGAAACTAGCAAGCATGGGTATGACTCTACCAGACTGAAAAACAGAATGAACATATATGAAAAGAAGCAGGAGTGTCTGGAAAGAATCATCTTTGTGTATAAGAAGACTCTCCAAAATTTTCAAAGGGACAACTGCAATTGGTTTTCATAAAATCATAGGACTGGAAGAGACGTCACTAGGTCATCTAGTCCAGTCCCCTGCATTCACGCTGGACTAGACCATCCCTAACAAGTGTTTGTCTAACTGTTCTTAAAAATACATGTACCAAAGACAGAGTTTGTACAACCTTCCTAGGAAACTTATTCCAGGCCTTAACCACCATGATATGATGTTAGGAAGTATGAGGATGAGTCAAAAAGTATCCACAATGTATTTATTAAAATTAACACAACTACAATACAAAACTCGTAAGTGTATCATTTTTCAACATAGTTCCCCTGCTTTTCAACACACTTGGTCCAGTGTTTCACGAGCTTTTGTATGCACTGCCATGTATGCACTGCCTCCTTCAAATCATGGTTGCTGGCAAAACAACGGCCTCTTAAAGCATTTTTGTGGGGTCTTTCTGATGCTTGCTCTCCGGATCATAGCGGTGGATCCACGTTTCATCACCAGTGACAATGCGACTCAAAAAAGTGTCACCTTCCTCATGATACCGGTTCAAAATGTGGTTACAGATGTCCAAACGGTTACATCCATGCTTTTCCATGAGTTGTTTGAGAACCCACCTTGAACAAACTTTATTGAAGTGAAGTTTGTGGTGGATGATTTCATAGGCAGAACTGTGACTAATCTGCAATTGGTTTGCCACTTCATCGACAGTCATGCTCTTGTTCCTTTCAGTAGTCGATGTGGATGGGCACCCTGATCGTTCTTCGTAAGTGACACTTGTTTGGTCATTTTTGAACATGTCAATCCATTCGTACATGCTTCACTGTGGCAAAACATTGCCACCTTAATGTGCTGATAGTCTTCAATGAATTTCCACACCTCTTATACCTTCAGCCCACAAAATTTGGATCACTGCTCTTCTTTGGTGGAAAGCGGAGTGGCCATGTGTGACAGAGAGTTGGGGTTTCCCCGATCCTGCACCCCCGTAGCAGCCAGAACGGTCTCCAGAACCCAGTAGAATAGAGAGGGGTTTATTGATTTTCCAGAATATAGCACAGCACATACGTGATGTGGCTACTGGGGGCAGGGCCAGGATGGCTCAGGCCCCTAGGGTTAGGGTCCATCACCCCTAGCCCCCAGCTTAGCCTGTTCTCTTCATGCTTCCCAGACAGCCACTGCCTCCCCCCAAGGCCCTTCCTCCCAGCCAGGTGTTGGTCTCCGCCTTCCTCCCTTTGTCTCTCTCCCTGGGAGGCTGAGCCTAGGTGTCTGGGTTAATACACATTTGAGTGAGTCAGTGGGAATCATACAGTGAAGGGGGACACCGGGTTTACAGAGCAGACAGCACCCCCACTACGTCACACCATGTTGACCCCACTTGTGGTGAAAGACATCTGAATGGTCAAGGCCAAATATGTCACTACAATATAGGGAGGTTCCGTGCTTACAGTTGCACGCAAATTCAATACTTGGGCCAATTCCAAAAAAGAGATATGAACACTTTGCAGAAACTTTTTGACTTACCCTCGTGTTTTCCTACTGTCCAAGCTAAACTGTCTTGTTGCAATTTCAGCCCATTGCTTTTTGTCCTACCTCGAGAAAGATAAAAGAAGGAGTTAGGCAGAATAATTTGTATCCCTCCTCCTTATAATGACATTTTATATACTTAAAAATGGTTATTATGCCCCTCTCCAATCTTCTCTTTTCCAGTCTAAACAATCCCATATCTTTCAGTCTCCCCTCATAGGTCATATTTGCTAGACATTACTCATTTTTGTTGCTGTCCTCTGGATTTTCTCCAATTTCTCCACATCTGTCCTGAAATGTGGGCTCAAAACAGGACACAATACTCTAATTAAGGCCTAGACAGCATAGAGCAGAGCAGAATTACTTTCTTGTGTCTTGCTTACAACACTCCTGCTGCTACATCTCAGAATGATTTTTGCCTTTTTGCAATAGCTTTACACTGTTCACATATATTTAACTTGTGATTGACTAAGACCCCCCCAAAGTATTCCTTCGTCGACCGTCATTTCCCATTTTGTGTGTGTGCAATTGATGGTTACAAAGTGGAAAACTTTGCATGTGTCCTTGATGAATTTCATCCTATTTTCTTCAACCATTTCTCCAATTTGTCCAGATTATTTTGAATGTTAATGTTATCCTCTCGTAAACCCTCCCAGCTTGGTATCATCAACATAAGAACTTAAGAACATAAGAACAAACATACTCATTCAGACGAAAGGTCCATCTAGCCCAGTATTCTGACATCCAACAGTGGACAATGCCAGATGCCCAAAGGGAGTGAACAGAACAGGTAATCACCACATGATTCCTTTCCTGACATCCATTTCCACCCTCTGACAAACAGAGACTAGGGACACCATTTCTACTCATTCTAGATTCTAGCCATTGATAGACCTAACTTGAATTTATCTAGTTCTTTTTTGAACCCTGGTAAAGTCCTAGCCTTCACCATATCCTTGGGCAAGGAGTTCCACAGGTTGACTGTGTGCTGCATGAAGAAAAACTTTCCAACGTTTGTTTTAAACCTGATACCTATTAATTTCATTTGCTGACCCCTAGTTCTTATATTATGCGAAAAAGTAAATAATTTATCCTTATTCACTTTTTCAACATCAGTCATGATTTTATAGAGCTCTTTCATATTCCTCCTTAGTCTCCTCTTTTCTAAGCTGAAAAGTCCAAGTCTTTTAAATCTCTCTTCATATTGGACCTGTTCCAAACCCCTAATCATTTTTGTTTCCCTTTTCTCAACCTTTTTCAATGACAATCTATCTTTTTTGAGATGAGGCGACCACATCTGTATGCAGTATTCAAGATGGGGGCATACCATGGTTTTATATAGAGGCAATAAGATATTCTCTGTCTTATGCTCTATCCCATTTTTAATGATTCCTAACTTTCTATTTGCTTTTTTGACTGCTGCTGCAGATTGAGTGGAGGTTTTCAGAGAACTATCCATGATGACTGCAAGATCTCTCTGTTAAGCAGTTATAGCTAAATTGGTCCCCATCATATTATATGTATAGTTGGGACTATTTTTTCCAATGTGCTTTACTTTACATTTATCAACATTAAATTTAATTTTCCATTTTGTTGCCCAATCACTTAATTGGGTAAGATCTTTTTGAAGCTCTTCATAGTCTACTTTGGTCTTAATTATCTTGAGCAGTTTATCATCATCTGCAAACTTTGCCACCTCACTTTTTACCCCTTTCTCCAGATCATTTATTAATAAGTTCAATAGGATTGGTCCCAGTAAGGACACTTGGGAGACACCACTAGTTACCTATCTCCATTCTATAAATTTACCATTTATTCCTACCCTTTGTTTCCTGTCTTGTAACCAGTTATCAATCCATGAGAGGACCTTCCCTCTCATTCCATGACAAGTTACTTTATTTAAGAGCCTTTGGTGAGGGAACTTGTCAAAGGTTTTCTGGAAATCTAAGTATACTATATCCATTGGCTCCCCAGTGTCCACATGTTTATTGAGCCCCTCAAAGAACTCTAGCATATTAGTAAGGCATGATTTCCCTTTACAGAAACTATGTTGACTTTTCTCCAACAAATTGTGATCATCTACATTGCTGACAATTTTATTCTTTACTATAGTTTCAGCTAATTTGCCTGGTACTGATGTTAGACTTACCGGTCTGTAATTGCCAGGATCATCTCTAGAGGCCTTTTTAAATATTGGCATTACATTAGCTATCTTCTAGTCATTAGGCACAAAAGCTGATTTAAAGAAGAGGTTACAAACCACAGTTAATAATTCTGCAATTTCACATTTGAGTTCTTTCAAAGTTCTTTGGTGAATGCCATCTGGTCCCAGTGACTTAATACTGTTAATTTTGTCAATTGTTCCAAAACCTCCTTTAATGACACCTCAATCTGGGACAATGCCTCAGATTTGTCACCTAAAAAGAATGGCTCAGGTTTGGGAGTCTCCATAACATCTTGAGCCATGAAGACCAAAGCAAAAAACTCATTTATTTTCCATGCAATGATTTTATTGCCTCTGAGTGCTCCTTTAGCATCTCGATCGTCTAAGGACTCCACTGGTTGTTTATCAGGCTTCCTGCTTCTGATGTACTTAAAAAAATTGCTATTACTTTTTGAGGTTTTGGCTAGCTGCTCTTCAAACACTTCTTTGGCTTTTCGTATTATAGTTTTACACTTAATTTGACAGAGTTTATGCTCCTTTCTATTTTCCTCACTGGGATTTAACTTCCACTTTTTAAACGATGCCTTTTTTATCTCTCACTGCTTCTTTTACTTGGTTGTTAAGCCACTTTTTTGGTTTTCTTATGGTGTTTTTTTAATTTGGGGTATACATTTAAATTAGGCCTCTATTATGATGACTTTGAAGTTTCCATGCTGCTTGCAGAGATTTTACGTTAGTCACTGTACCTTTTAATTCCGTTTAACTACTTTCCTCATTTTTGTGTAGTTTCCCTTTCTGAAATTAAATGCTACAGTGTTGGGCTGCTGAGGTATTTTCCCCACCATAGATATGTTAAATTTTATTATATTATGGTCACTGTTTCCAACTGGTCCAGGTCTTGCACCAGATCCTGTGCTCAATTTAGGACTAAATCATGAATTGCCTCTCCTCTTGTGGGTTACAGATCCAGCTGCTCCAAGAAGCAGTCAATTAAGGTATCAAGAAATTTGATCTCTGCATCCCATCCTGAGGTGACGTGTAGCCAGTCAATATGAGGATAATTGAATCCTCTACTATTATTGAGTGTTTTATTTTGATAGCCTCTCCAATCTCCTTTAGCATTTCATAGTCACTACCACTGTCCTGATCAGGTGGTAGATAATATATCCTTCCTGCTATATTCCTATTATTGGAGCATGGAATCACTATCCATAGATATTCGATGGAACATTTTGGCCCATTTAAGATTTTTATTTCATTTCATTCTACATTTTCTTTCACATATAGTGCCACTCCCCCACCAGCATGACCTGTTTTATCCTCCAATGTATTTTGTACCCTGGTATGACTGTGTCCCATTCATTGTCCTCATTCCTTCACGTTTCTGTGAAGCCTATTATATCAATATTCTCCTTTAATAGGAGGCACTCTGGTTCACTCATCTTATTATTTAGACTTCTAGCATTTGTATATAAACACTTTAAAATTTGTCACTATTGTACCTATTTCTTTTGAAGCTCTTCTCTGACCCACACAAATTGGGGCTTCAGCTCTTCACATGGTATAAAAAGGATTCCCAGCTCAGTCTGAAAAAGGAGGGAAAGTGATAAGTCCAGGCCCACTGAGCCTGATTCACCTAGGTTATTTCAGTTTAAAGCAGTGTTGCCAACTCTCATGATTTAATCAGAAAACATTGTATTTGTTGGGTTTTTTTTTCTTAAAGCTTCAGCTTCCAGAGATATACAATTAGGAAGGAATGTCGCTTTCATTTGTGCGGGTGCCAAAGGCTATGGTTACCCTGTCACTTGTTGTCAGGTCACATGGTCAAAAGAAAGGGCAGAGGTAGTACTGCAGATAGTTATGACCTATGTTGATGACACATACTATGAAATATGGTAGTAGTGTGTAGTGACTGGAGTCAATAAAGCTGCCCTCCCAGTCAAGGCAGGATGGCCTACTGGCCAAAGTCTATGACTATTTCTGGGGTGCTGTTTGGGCTATAGGTTCTTTGGAAAAGTGGGGCACCTCCTATGGGTGTCTGGCACTCAGTGTAGGGGGACTCAGGCCCTCTCTGCTCCTTGAAGTTCAAACCCTGGGCCCTGGCCGTGGTGAGGGTGCCCATTACGAAGTCATAGGGGATCCTTCTTATACACACTGGGGCTACGTCTACACTGGCCCCAAATTCCGGAAAAGGCATGCAAAGCAGATAAGTCAGAATAGGGAAATCCGCGGGGGATTTAAATATCCCCCGCGGATTTAAATAAACATGTCCGCCGCTTTTTTTCCGGCTTGGGGAAAAGCCGGAAAAAAATGTCTAGACTGGCGCGATCCTCCGGAATAAAGCCCTTTTCTGGAGGATCTCTTATTCCTACTTTCAGGTAGGAGGATCGCGCCAGTCTAGATGCTTTTTTCCGGCTTTTCCCCAAGCCGGAAAAAAAGCGGCGGACATGTTTATTTAAATCCGCGGGGGATATTTAAATCCCCCGCGGATTTCCCTATTCTGACTTACCTGCTTTGCATGCCTTTTCTGGAATTTGGGGCCAATGTAGATGTAGCCTGGCTGTGTCTACACTGGACACTTATTCTGGAAAATCAGCCGCTTTTCCGGAATAACTTGCCAGCTATCTACACTGGCCCCTTGAATTTCCGGGAAAGCACTGACGATCTACTGTAAGAAATCAGCCGCTTTTTCGGAAATACTATGCTGCTCCCGTTCGGGTAAAAGTCCTTTTTCTGGAAAACTGTTCCGGAAAAGGGCCAGTGTAGACAGCACAGTAGTGTTTTCCGCAAAAAAGCCCCGATCGCGAAAATGATGATCGGGGCTTTTTTGCGGAAAAGCGCGTCTAGATTGGAATGGACGCTTTTCCAGAAAAAGTGATTTTCCAGAAAAGCATCCTGCCAATGTAGACGCGCTTTTTCTGGAAATACTTATAATGGAAAACTGTTCCGTTTTAAGCATTTCCGGAAAAGGGTGCCAGTGTAGACGTAGCCCCCGACTTTTTCCTCTGTTCACTCACTGCAGAAAAAAGTCTGTGTCCCCTTGGCTGCTTCCTATCTTTTTCCCCTCAGCAATGGTCTAGTTCTATGGTTTTCCTCCAGTCTCCGGGGGCCTCAAGTGGCATAGCTTCTTCTAACACAATCCTTCTCCAGACTCATCAGGCAGCTTAGACTCCATCTCCAGCTCCGTGCGCACTGGCTCTGTAGTTGGGGCCTGTAGAAGCTCCCTAAAGAGAGTCTCTGTCTGCCCCTCTCAGCAGCCTGTTCAGATTTCGTTGTGCTGCTTCCTTTTATACTCTGTCAGCAGGCTGAGCATGCTCAGCACAGTGTACTTTGGGGGCTGGTGTGGAGTAAGAACAGTACACCCCATCTCAGGAGGCAATGGAGTAGGGGTAAGGGTGGGTGAGGAATGTTTCTAGCCTTGATGGTTACTGAGAATGTGTTACTTGGAACAAAATATAAACATTAATTGTCAGAAGGCAAATTCAATATTGCAAATTGTTATTTCTTTTCATCTCATGCTTTTGAAGAAAATATAATGTTTTGATATCTTGATTATTTTTGAACACTTGTGGTGCCAATATTTCAGTGGAGCTATGCCCGTGTAAAGCTGGAGAGGGTAATAATACCAATTCTTTAAACGCCATTAAAAACTGATGAGAAATAATGATCTTGACTATTGGGAGAAAGGAAGGGAAATGGCACAGTTATAACACAGTTCCATTTTTTTCTCCACTGCATTGAGGGAAAAGGTTGCATTTAGCATAATAAGGTAGATTCTGAAGGGGTTGAAATGTGGGAGACTACTATTACATATGGGCAGCAGGTGTGCAGCTATCTTTGCTATGGCTTCTTCTCCCCTTTTCCTTCTCTTTTTGCTGCTGCTACAATTGTCCCCCATGAACTGTGCTGCTTCAGAAGCTTTTTGCGGGTATTATGGGGGGGAATGTCTGTCCCTTCTGGGAACTGTGGGTGAGAATCCCCAGTCCCAGGTGACAAGCCTTAGAAGGGAATCAGGGCACGGCCCCTTTAGGTGCTTGCTCTCTCTTTCCGCCTGTCCACACGCAGCTTTTGCCCCCTGCTCTGAGCCTGGGGGTAGGGGCCTCGTGCCAAGGCCACTCTCTGAAGGAGCCTTGTGGGCATCCCCGCGGCTCTTCCAGCATCCACACGGGGCTGCGGCAGTCCCAGGCCTGTGTCTGGGATTGAGAAAATCCCACCGCCCCATTATGCTAATTAACTCCCTCCCATTGCCTGGCTTTGAGAGATTCCCCCTCAATGTCTCTGGATTATGCTAATGAGAGTTAATCGCATTGGCTGGCTCGCCAGCGGCAGCTCCAAATGCTATTTGCATGGCTGCGTATGGTAGGCATCTCTTCGCTGCGCCCCCCTCCCCCCCCAGCGCCTGCGAGCGGGGCGTGCATCGGAGGCAGCCCTGGTCCCCGCCCGCTCGCCGCACCTGCTGTCCGCGGACGGGCGGCGAGGGAAGAACTTTCCGCCCGGGCTCGCTTTGTTCTCCGCTCGGCTCTAGAGGCCGGGGCGGGCTCGGGTGCAGGCGCGGCCAGTTCCCAATCCCGGCTCAGGGCTCGCGGCTCTCCCCGCCGTTGTGTGCTTAGCGCCGGCCGCCTGCCTGGATTGCCGCGCTCGGAGTCGGGTGCGGAGGCTGGGGCTGTCCGGGCAGGATGGTGGATCTGGAGAGCGAGGTGCCGCCTCTCCCCCCCAGGTATCGCTTTCGGGATCTGCTGCTGGGAGACCAAGGCTGGCAGCACGACGACAGGTGAGTGTGGGGCCGGCTCGGCAAACGCGGCAGCTGCAGGGGAGACACGAAGGGGGGGGGGGGGGGTCCTGCAAATAGCGCCGAGCGCGTAGCCCGGGTGTGACACCAGAGAGCTCCCTGGTTCTCTCTGTCGCTCGCACAGCCCTAGCGGGTGCCGCTGTGGAGAGGGACGAGACACTCCCCATCCCTCTGGGGGTGAGAGAGAAACCATCTCGGGCCCCGGAGGAGCCAGGCAAGCTGCCTTGTATCTTCCAAACCGCGAAGGCGGCTGACTTGACTGGGGTAAGCGCTCACCCTCAGCAGTCGGTCTCCCGCGCTGCTCTGTAGCACGCCAAGCTGCACTGATTGCTGAACGCTCAGCGCCCTTGCAGCATCCCTGTCTGCTAGCTCTGTTGCCGCTCCACCGAAGGCACAAGCCTAAGTTGCAGTAATAACTTTTAGGGGCCTACAGAGAGAAACAGCCGTGACATTTATGTGCCCTGCAATTGCATCGTGCTTCTGGATTCCTCCTCGTGGACACCACACAAGAATGATTGCAAACTGCACTCAGGGTGGATGGGAGATGCAGGGAAGCATTGCTGTGTGTAGGTGCACTGGGTATTTGACTTCTTTAAGTGTATGAGAAATAATCAGACTAAACACCCCGTGGCCATCAAATTTCACGGTAAGGTAGTTAAATAAAAATAAAATCTGGTCCGCCTCTGACAGCCACATTTGAAAATTCAGCCTTAATAAACAGTCTCTGAGAGGGACTAGATTGATCATATGTATTCATTACAGAGCTACAGGGATACTCTACGTGAAATCTTCTGTATAGCTCTGGCATATGGTAACACAGTGTGCATATCCACATTTTGACAGGCAGCAGACATATTTGGTTTATACATGGAACTATAGTCATTCTGTTAATATATGGATATTATGTTATGGATATATGTTACAATCATTCTATTATGTTAATATATGGATATCAAGCAGACTATGGATTCTCAAACAAAGGCTCAGGACTTTTTGGCAAATTGTAATCATCTCCCCCACATCACCTGTTCGTTTGTTTGTTTGTTTTGGTGTGGGGTGGAGATGGAACTACATAAGAAGGTCCCAATCTATTTTTCCTTTATGGGAACATGGTGCCATGCTATGGAAATGGTTGAGAACCACTAAGGTATCAACAGTGTTTGCTGATGATAATTCTACATACTTTGCCATCCAGCTTAGGGCTTGTCTACACTGGAATGTTTTATCACCTAAACTGCCTTTTCACAACAAAAGAGTGAGAGCGTTTATATTGCAATGTGACATTTGTTGGGAAAAACTCCCAGTTTAGGGGACAAAAAACATAGCTCTCTGGCAGAATTTTGTCATTTCCCCCTCCCTTTCTTGTCAACAAAGCCATTGTGGACTCTACTGTTTGTTTTACCCAGAGAACTGTCTTTCTCCAGTATCCCACAATGCCTGCTCTGATGGCTGTGCTCAGTGTTTTGTGATCTCTGCTGCCCTGCAGGCATGCACTCCTCCCCTTTCAAAGCTCCAGGAACTCCAGCAGCTGAGTGAGCTGCTCCATTTGTGGAACAAACATTGAAAAAATCAGTTGGAATGCTTGTTCTGCCCTGCTATGAAAGCCCAACAAGCAGATTGTTGCTGCAGAGGAAGGGCTGGGGAGACTGCTGTGCTGCTTTGACATTCTTCAACACCGAGAATTCACAGAGCTAGGAGGGAATCCAAAGAAGCACAGGGATAAACCCTGCCTTCCCACAACAGGGCACTGTGGGATGCTTTCTCAGATGGCTTTGCTGTGTGTGTTGTCAGGATGCGAGCAATGTGGCCATGGAATGTTGACAGTGGGAGGCAGAAAAAACAATTTGATCAATTTTCATTTTTGGCGACTTTTGCATATTGATAGCACTATTGTTGACAAACCTTTCCAGTGTAGATATAGACATACAAGGGTTTGTAGGGGTGCTTATTTTCTTCAATCAGGATGTGGCTAATGGGTTTAAATTGCAGCAAGGGAGGTTTAGGTTGGACATTAGGTAAAACGTTCTGTCAGAGTGGTTAAGCACTGGAATAAACTGCCTAGGGCAGGCCTGGGCAAAATACGGCCTGTGGGTCGCATCTGGCCCACCAAGCCACCAGATCCAGCCCTCAGAGGCAGTGGGGAGTGCCAGGCAGGCTCCCCTGCTTGCCCATACTCCACACAAAAACGTGGCTGTGGGGCACTTTGAATCCGGAGGAGAGGGGGGAAGATTCAGATACTGCTTCCAATAATCCCATTGGCAGATTTCTAGACAGACACTGGCCAATGGGAGCTTCCTTTTTGTATAACAAGCAGCCACAAAGTACAACCCTCCTGCTTACTCATTCAAGCATATGGCCGAGCAAGCAGAAACATTTTAAGCTCTGCAAGCAGGCAGGCAGACTGGTAAGTCTCCTGGTGAGAACCTGTCTCTGGCACCTCAGCCCCTGCCTTCCCCAACCCTCTGCCCACACTCCTGCCCCACTACTCCACATGTACCCGTATCCCCTCCCAGATCTGGCACCCCATCTCCTGCCTGAGATCACAATCTGCTCCTACCCTAAATCACATCCCAAACCCTGTACCCCAGTTCCTTGCCCTAGGTCACAACTACCTCCTTCACCCAAACTCCCTCCTGTACCCCAATCCTTTACCCCATGCTCCCTTCTGCACCCAACCTCCATCCCAGACCCCACATCTCCTCGATTAATACAATGGAAGAGTGTGGCCCTTGACCACTTTCCAAAATCTTGAGAGTGGCGTCCCATCAAAAATTATTGCCTACCTCTGGCCTAGAGACATTGTGGTATCTCCATCATTGGAGATTTTTAAGAGAAGGTTAGATAGACACCTGTCAGGGAGGGTCTAGATTGGTGGTCCCCACATTTTTATGCCAAAGATCACATTTAGAATTTACAGGCAATACAAGATCCACCTTGTCCCTTCCCTGAGCTCACTCTATCCCCCCTTTCTCCGTCATTCAGTCTCTCCCAGCCTACCCTCACTTTTACCAGGCTGGGGCAGAGGGCTGGAATTGGGGTGAGGGATTGGAGTGGGGGAAGGATTATGATGCTGGCTCTGGTAGTGGGCTCAGGTCTCTGGTTTGGGGCACAGGATAGGTTCTGGTACTGGGAAGAGGAATCAGGTGTGCATGCCTGCCCCAGTCCCAGGCTAGAGCCCTGAATGGATACACATGTCTACCAATGGATAGAAGTCAGTAACCTTATCTACAGGTCACTTCTGCTATGAGACACTGTAGCCAAAGGAGAAGAAAGTAGCACTGCTGCTCCCGGAAGCCAGTGCCCAGCCCTGGCATCTCCTCCCAGCCGTCAGTTGCACTGCTTCCAGCCCAGCTGTCTGATTCTAGACAGGAGACGTCCACACAACCTGAAGGAATGGCACTAAGTTCCTCTCCTTTGGCCTCAGCAGTTCCTGGGAGCAGAGCTCTGTGGATCAGAAGATACTGAGGTCTAACGGCAGGTTGATATCTTTATCTGTGCAGGGTTCTACATGCAGCTCCTGAAAGGGTGCGATGAGCCCCTGTGGCCCAGCAGGTGAAGGGCACGTCTCTTTGTGCTGGCACTGCCCCCGTCAGCTCTCATTGGCCACAGTTTCCCATTCTCTGCCAATGGGAGCTACAGGGAGCAGTGATTGCAAGCAGGAGCAGTATGTCATGACTCTTCCTTCTGCCACACACATGGTGCCACAGTTAGTGACTTGGGGTGGGGGCAAGCAAGGAGCCTGCCAAGTGTCAATCACACTTGACTGGGAGATCCTCCAGGATTGGCCAGTAGATTGTGATTGACAAGTTGATGACCTCTGGCATAGATGGTGCATGGTCCTGCCATGAGGGCATGGGTCTGGAATTGATGAACTCTAGAGGTCCCTTCCAGTTGTTTACTGCTATATCAGATGTCAATCTGAGGACAGTATTCCTATTTGTGTTGTTTCAAGGACAACATTAAAGTTCAATTATAAATCACAAGAAAGGTGATTTAAAATCACCTTTTAATTGTTTAAATTAAAATTTAAACATGTCAAACATGTCAAGTAAATGAAATACTGGAAAGTGCTCCCTCCGAAATTCAAAGCAATAAACCTTTCCTACTGCTTTTTTATTATTTGAATGACTGTGCATCATCAGCAAGCTCTTCATTATAATAAGCTAAATGAAAACCTCCAGAAGACATTATTTATGGCCAAGTCATTTTTCAGTGGACAGTGTCTTTATTGCAGTAGTAAATCATAGCTGCTAATATACCTGTACATGATCCTGTCACGCAGTAACAATGTCAATTAAAAAAAATACATGAAGACCCTGAACAATGCTTTTTCTATTCTCATGTAAACTATTGATAGCCAGTCTTCCTTGCATATTAGTCAATGGTCCAAACTGACTTCTAGGTACCAGATCTTGCCCCAAAAGATATAGTGCATATGATCTTCATTGGCAATAGACTAAACTGCAGCATTGGTTAAGCTGTAGAATTTCCTGTTTGAAGTATGAAACATAAAAAAGAGAACACTGTAAATATTGCGACTTTGTATCACTTTAGAATTGCTGTTCATATTTTCCATGATTAATGGCTATTTTAAAGCAGATAGCACTTTTACTGTAAATTCATGCTCATGGATTTATGCAATACAAATTGTTTATTTAAATGATTTACAGTACTGAGTACTAAATTAAAAACATTGAAGTATTAAAATAAAGAATCCTGTTTATTAGAATATTGAACCTGATAAAATGTGAATTACATTTCTCTTGCAAAAGTCTCAACAATCTCATACTGTTTTTATTGTGACATCAATTATTTGACTGAATGGTACATAGTTTTGCATAGAAACTCTCATTCTAGGAATATTTGGGGGATGTCACAAATACTTTCAGCACTTAATTTTTTTGGAAACATAATGTGATCTCCAGGAATGCTGGTTACTAGTTAGCTGTTGTTAGTATTGATTAGGCACAAACTTGACACTATACTAAAATTGCATACTTGTTTGAAAATGTAATCTTTTTTATTGGTGTGCTACATAAACATGAATTTGTTTTTAACAGACCATATTACTCTTCTGTTGCAATACTCATTCTTGTTTAAATCCCTCTTTCCTGACATTCTCATTCATCTTGTTCACCTAAATTCAGAGAGCAGGAGTAAAACAGCCTTTAATATTTTTATCTGTAACTCACCAGCCCTAAAAAGTAAGTTTGGTATGAGTGTGAATCATTATATACTAATTAGATTAATAGTTCTCAAACTATTTACTGTTGATACCTCTATCTTCTAAAAAGACACAAATTCAAAGTTTCTTTTTATATACTATATATATATATAATATTCATGCATATCAACTTTTAATGGAACACCTGAATTCTATAAAACTACAGGTTTGTGTCTGGGAAAAGCACAAGAAAATGCTCTGTATGCTGTTCTTTTTCATAAAGAAGTCAGACATCCAAGAGAGCTCTGGGTGCAATTCATTGGCACGGGAAAATAAAAACACTAATCAGCAAACAAGACCATTTCTCACAGCATCCCAGTAAGCTGCCAGACCACTCCAGACTCCAGAGCCCACTTAGTGTCAAGGAAATACCATTGCTCTGCCACAGACTTATCTGGAACTTCTTTCATTTTCCTATCAGATGCTTTTCTGACCCTATGGTCAATAGGGCTCATGTATACTCACCTTCGAAATTCACCTAAAGGTCAAGCAGGATGCAATTCTAATGATGATAGCCTGACATGGTCTAGGCATTTTTGGTACACTGACTTCATTAATCTGAGAACTAAACCTCAGCCAGTAGTATGGAAGAAATTTATACCTTCATGGCAGGACCACCTTCTCCAGTATTCCAGAATGACACAGGCTATATCTAGATTGTAGACTTCTTTTGGAAGAACCTTTTTTTGGAAGAGATCATCTGAAAAAAATTCTTCTGAAAGACAGCGTCCACACACAAAAGTGCATTGAAAAAGCAATCTGCTTTTTTGAAAGATAGTGTCCACACTGAATGGACGCTAGCTTGCATTTAAGGTGTGATTACTATGGATGGAGTGATCACCAGAGCACCTGTGTTTTTCCTCTTTCCTCTTCTTTCAAAAGAACTCCCTCTTCCACATCCACTCATGCCTTTTTTGAAAGAACTCTTTCGAAAAAAACTTCTTTCTTGTAGAAAGAAGATTACCAACATCGGAAAGCCCCCTCTGTTCTTTCGTTTTGCTTTCGGAAGAATGTGATTGCAATGTGGACGTAACTCAGGTTTTGTTGGGAAAACAGCTGTTTTTCCAACCAAACTCTATAGCGTAGACATACCCACAGTGGCTAAGGCCTTACTCAAGGTTTTTATTTAAAATGGTGTCTAACTGTAATCTTACCAGATGATACACTGCTCCTGGATTTCAGGAGAATTTCAGTTTGGGACTTTATGGGATGAACCCCCTCCCATTGTGTGATGCTGCAGCAATTTGCCAGAAGAGGCAGGGGTAGTGAGAGCAGGGCTCCACCTGTCCTCCCCCATCATCACTTTTCAAAGGGCTAGTCAAAAATGCACGTATGTCAACCAGCCGTGTGGTGTTT
This sequence comes from Pelodiscus sinensis, assembly GCF_049634645.1. NCBI lineage: Eukaryota > Metazoa > Chordata > Testudines > Trionychidae > Pelodiscus > Pelodiscus sinensis. The sequence goes on from NC_134719.1 coordinate 47,283,403, forward strand.
TGCAGTGAGTGTGTGTGCTGCAGGAAGAGCAGGACCATTTTGGCAGCAGGTACCCTGTGCTGGACTGCTAAGTGGGACTAGGCAGAACAAAAAATGGCCAGGGGGAATGGATCCCCCTCCATCTGGGCCACAGAAGCTTTTCAGAGCTTTCCTGCAGATGAACAGTGGCCTGAGCCAGGGGATTTTGTTTTACTTGTTCAAATTCTGTGCTGGGCAGCACAGAGAAAGCACTTGGTTGAGGAGGGCAGTGATCTTGAGTGACGGGAGGCTGGGGAGAGAGGGATGTAGCAGGAAGAAAAGGGGGGCAGAGAGAGGAGGGACCTGGTGGCAAGGTCCTTCACCCCTGGGGATATTGGCTCTGTCAGTCTGATACATAAATCTGGCACCATTATGCTGCTCCAGTGGTACATTTTACCATCTTGGTTCTGTGAGATGAATGGGTTAAAGCAGCAGCCAGCCTGTATTTTACTGGCATGTCTCTTGGCAATTCTTATTCATTGTCTGAGGCGCTTACTGCTGTTGAAACAACCAACATAGAAGCCCTCACTTGTTTGTGAGAAGAAGTGAAAATGAGGTGGCAACTTTTTCAGTCTGTTTCTAGTCATCTTCTTTCTACTCAGGGGAAAATGCCAGCTGAGGGCAAGGTCTGACACCTTGTTTGATTGTGTGAAGAAAGGGCAGAAATCTCCCAATTAGCTTTAGCTGGTACTTGGGTTCAGGGATTTGACTAGAAAGATGGGGCCAAGCAGGCATTGAGCAGGGACACAGGGTGAACAGCAAAGAGAGGAGGGAGACAGTTGGAAGGGGTGGGGAATTGGGCAGGGAAGCTACTGCCTCCCAAAGTGGAAGCTTTGCCGACAGCCCATAACTGTAAGACAGAACAAAGCCATTTAATAAGAACTCTACAAAACTGTTCCTTACATTTACTGACATAAAGAAAAGTCCATCTCTGTCGAAGTGTTAGAATGTGACACATGGCTGGTAATTTAAACACACATGGACAAATTAAGACCCATTTCTCAGGCAGTCTCTGCTGCCAGTGGGGTGTCCAGTCTCATAGTTTTGTAGAACTGCCCAGAGTTCAGTTCAGACCTTCTCTCAACACTATTGCTTACTTAAGGGCTCTATGACCATTTTGGCAGGTCTCTCCCACAGTCATTACTGCAGTAGAGTGAGCATCTATTTCCTTCCTGGGGGTCTCCGGGTCCAAAAAGCAGTTTAGCAAAGCTGTCCTGCAGTCATACATAATCTGCTTATGAGTGAGTCAGCAGAAGCAGAATACACTAGATTACTCAAAGAACAGCAAATAGTTTCCCTACAGTAATTGTGGTTCTTTCAGATGTTCATGAACATCTATTCCACAACCTGCCCTCTTTCCTCACTACTGCCAAGCCCTTGGTAATAGACATTCTGTCTTAGCAAGAGACTTAGGCTACGTCTACACTGGCACCCTTTTCCAGAAATGCTTAAAACAGAACAGTTTTCCATTATAAGTATTTCCAGAAAAAGCACGTCTACATTAGCAGGATGCTTTTCCAGAAAAGCAAAGCATCCGTGGCCAATGTAGACGCGCTTTTCCGCAAAAAAGCCCCGATCGTCATTGTTGCTTTTTTGCGGAAAAGACTACTGTGCTGTCTACACTGGCCTTTTTCCGGAACAATTTTTCCGGAAAAGGACTTTTGCCCGAATGGGAGCAGCATAGTTTTTCCGGAAAAACACTGACAATTTTACAGTAGATCGTCATTGCTTTTCCGGAAAATCAAGCGGCCAGTGTAGACAGCTGGCAAGTTAGAGTGAGCATCTATTTCAGCTGCTTTTCCGAATAAGTGGACACAGCCCACGAGCGAAGGAATTGGGGACCGCCTCCCTTTTATGCCTTCTCTTTTGGATGAGGAAGAGACTTTCTCTTTTGTTTGGCACAGCTATGAACCTGAGACTATTTCTGGAGTTTACTTTTGGATTTTTTTTTTTGTGTTGCAGTGTACTCTAGTTTTCTATAGTTTATTAGGTATTATTGGATCATGAGTAAATCATAGAAATAGAAAATAGTAATAGAAATATTTGCTTACTTAAAATCCATAAATTCCTACAAGCCACTCAATTTCATGCAGGTTAAGGCACTGTAAACATCACAGTTCTTGTATTTCAGGGCTAATCAGAAGCTCTGTCAGTCTTATAACTGATAGAAAAATATTTAATGTATGGTACAACTATTTTTGTGTTTAAAACTTGTTATTTTCCTTTAGTAATGAACATAAGAACATAAGTGTGGCCATACTGGGTGAGACCAAAGGTCCATCTAGCCCAGTATCCTATCTGCTGACAATGGCCAATACCAGATACCCCAGAGGGAGGGATCACAGTGGGTAATCCTCACATGATCCCTCATCTGTCACCTACTTCCAGAGAAACAGAGGCTAGGGACACCATTCCTACCCATCCTGGCTAATAGCCATTGATGGACCTAACTTCGATGAATCTATCTAGCTCTTTTTTGATCGCTGTTAAAGTTCTAGCCTTCACCGCATCCTTTGGCAAGGAGTTCCACAGATGGACTGTGCACTGAGTGAAGAAAAACGTCCTTTTGTTTGTTTTAAACCTGCTGCCTATTCTTTTCATGTAGAGACCCCTAGTTCTTATGTTGTTGGAATAAGAAAATAACTTTTCCTTATTCACTTTTTCCATTCCAGTCATGATTGTATAGACCTCTATCATATACCTCCCTTATTCTCCTCTTTTCTAAACTGAAAATTCATAATTAATTAGCATATTCTTGGTCAAATGGCAGGCAAGTCCTAATTACAAACTTGGAATCAAAGGCTTATTGAGCAGAGACCCATTCACTATGGCTATGTCTACACTGCACACAGGAGCGGCCCAAGGCAGGCTGCAGCAGCTGGCACCGTAGGTGGGGCAGCGCAATCTGCGCCCCTGCCTGCACGGCCATCAATGGCCATGACGTCATCATTGGGCGCCCAGGCCAGCGGTGCCCTAGGCAGCTGCCTAGCTCACCTAGGCTCACAGTCCGCCCTTGACTGCTCAGTTATTTCAGAATAAGCTATTCTGGAATAGTGATTCTGAAATAGAATATTTCAAAATGGAACATCTACACTGCAGGAAAGCCTCAAAATTAGTTCAAGGCAGGCTTCTTTAATATACACGTACTATCTCGATTTAGAGCCCCAGGAGGAATAACTTAGACTGGCCCTGGTGAGAGACTATTTTGAAATGGAAGAAGTGAAGCGTCTACACATGCCTTATTTCAAAATAGCTTTTTCAGAGTAGGCGTTATTCTTTGTAGAATGAGGTTTAGAGAAGTCAGAATACGCCGTCCGTTATTTCAAAATTATTTCAAAATAGCAGCATTGCTGTGTAGACTACTGCACAGTTATTTCAGAATAGCAGCTGTTATTCCAAAATAATTTTGCCGTGGAGACACACCCTAAGGGTACGTCTACACTACAAAGTTAATTCGAACTAACAGCCATTAGTTCAAATTAACTTTAATAGCGGCTATACATACAAACTGCTTAATTCGAACTAGGTAAACCTCATTCTACGAGGACTAACACCTAGTTCGAATTAAGTAGTTCGAATTAAGGGCTGTGTAGCCTCATAATTCGAATTAGTTGGAAGCTAGCCCTTCCCAGGTTGCCCTGGTGGCCACGATGGGCCAAACCAGAGAAACTTTTCTGCCCCCTCCCGGCCCCAGAGCCCTTAAAAGGGGCACGGTCTGGCTACAGTGCTTGTGCCAGTTGCAAACCTGCCAGCACCGAGCCAGCAGATCCTGCACCTGGCATGGCATGAGCCAGCCACCCGCTGCCACCCAGCCCTCTGCCTCTTCCCAGGACCAGGCTGGCCGCTCCCAGGAGCCTGCCTTGGGCCGCAAGAGGCAGGCACTTGCCTGGTCTAGTGCGGAGATCGTGGACCTCATCGAGGTTTGGGGGGAGGCCTCCAATGTCCACGATCTCTGCACTAGGCACAGGAATGAGGCCGTCTAGGGCAGGATAGCTGCCAGCCTGGCCACCACAGGCCACATGCGAACCCAGGAGCAGGTTGCATGAAAATCAAGTTGGTCCAGTGAGACCTCCAACCCTCAGCTCTGAGCTTAGAATATAAAAACATAAGAATGGCTGTACTGGGTCAGACCAAATGTCCATCTAGCCCAGTAGCCTGTCGGCCGACAGTGGCCAACACCAGATACCCCGGAGGGGATGGACTGAAGACAATGACCAAGCCATTTGTCTCATGCCATCCATCTCCAGCCTTCCACAAACAGAGGCTAGGGACACAGTTCCTACCCCCTGGCTAATAGCACTTCATGGACCCAACCACCATTAATTTATCTAACTTCTCTTTGAACTCTGTTATAGTTCTAGCCTTTACAGCCTCCTGTGGCAAGGAGTTCCACAGGTTGACTATGTGCTGTGTGAAGAAGAACTTTCTTTTATTAGTTTTAAACCTGCTATCCATTAATTTCATTTGGTGTCCTCTAGTCCTTCAATTATGGGAATTAATGAAGAACTTTTCTCTGTTCACCCTCTCCACACCACTCATGATTTTATATACCTGTATCATATCCCCCCTCGGTCTCCTCTTTTCTAAGCTGAAAAGTCCCAGTCTCTTTAGCCTCTCTTCATATGGGACCTGTTCCAAACCCCTAATCATTTTAGGTGCCCTTTTCTGAACCCTTTCCAAGGCCAAAACATCTCTTTTGAGGTGAGGAGACCACATCTGTACACAGTACTGAAGATATGGCGTACCATAGTTTTATATTTCCCCTCCTCCTTCTTCCCCTGGCTTCCCCCTTCCATCTCCCTCCTCCCATGTTTCCCCCTCCCCTCTTCCACCCTCTCTCTTCCCCTCTCCCACCTCCTTTTCCCAGTCTCCCCAGAGGTTAATTCCCACCCCCCCCAGTTTTGTTAAATAAAGAGAGTTTCTATTTTTGAACACAGGTGTCCTTTATTTTTTACATCAGGAAGGGGGGCTAGGGAAGGGTAAGTGCAAGAAGGTGAGGGAGGAATAGGGCAAGAGCCCCCGATGGGGAGGACTGGGGTGGCTCTGTGGGCTCCTCGGGGTGGAAGCTCTCCTGCAGGGCCTCCTGGATCCTAACAGCCCCCAGATTGACCCTCCCGGATGGCAGCCTGCGGCAAGTGCAGCTGGGCTGATGGCCGAGTGCCATGATGTGCCAAGTGTGGGCACTCAGGGCACTCCAAGTCAGGACTGCTTTGCTATCCCTCATCGAGGTAGACTAGCAAGCGGGGAACCCTGAGAACTGTCTGTCCGGGGTGGGGGTCGGGTCCCTTTAAGCACAGCCCTCGGCTAGCCTGAGGCAGCAGCTCCACACTCTAAGTCCTAACCTGATGCCCTGCCGGCACTGCTTCCGGCCATCCTTAACTTTGGTTCAGGGTCCACTCAATGTGGACTTGCTATTTCGAATTACCAAAATGCTAATTTGAATTAGTTGTTAGGTCTAGATGCACTAATTCAAATTAGCTTAGTTCAAATTAACTAATTCAAAATAAATTAGTTGGAATTAGTGCTGTAATGTAGTCATACCCTAAGGTATTATATGGATCCCACAGATCAGGGGTGGGGAACCTTTTTGGGGCAGGGGCTACTGACCCTCCACACTAGTAGATTTTGTGTGCTCTAACACATGGTAGGATAGTGGGGGGAAGGGTGCTGGCGTGCCAGTGCAGGCTCCCCAATACTGGGGTGAGGGAGCCCCGAGCTTTCCTCAGGCTACAGGTTCCCCACCTCTGCCATAGATAGTATCTTGTACAGGTTTTCTACACTGCAAACTTCATCTTCATGGGCATTAATTTTCCATTTAATCATGAAGATCAAAAAAATTCAGGATTATGCCTTTACATGAGAATCTGTATAAAATGCTATTGCTAGGGTTGCCAATTTTGTATGGATCTATTCCTCAAGGTTATAGTATGTGACATAATCTTCAGTTACTCTTTAATTTTTGCAGACTCCAGGACAATCCTGGATTGTTAGCAATTGTAGCTATTATTACTCTTTTATACTATTATTAATGTTGAGTATTAATTTGAAAGGTAATATTCATTCCCCCACAATTTAAACTCAGCACATTTTACAGGTGCAAAGTTCTCTCTTTGAGTCAGGCTAGTCTAGAGAATTATTCTAACCAGTTTTAAAAAGAGTTCAGCTACATCAGTTTTAAAGCTGGTTAGAACTGAAACAGACCATTATAAACCAATCCAGTAAAAACAGATTAGGTGATTGAAACAGAGCCCATATTATGTCTAAGTATTGCTAGCTTGAAAGTTGTTTTAAAAACTCTTACCATACATTAAATCTGAATAAATCTGCAGATTCAGAACTTTCAACAGCTGTACATGTTCAAACATCAGAAAAGAGACATCCAAGGGGTACCGCATTCAGACTTTATTTCTTCCTCCTCATATACTATTGTACTTGCCAATCAAGTATTCCTTGAAAATAGTCTCATTACCCTATTCATAATCATACTACGACACTATAAGCTCTACTTCTCCCCCCTGCCCATCACCTCCTTCGGCACACTTTCTAGGGTAACAATACAGACCTCATGGTTAGATTGCATAGTGCTCATGCAGCACTACACTAGAATCCCTACTCTTTCAACCAAAGATGATGTGGCATGCCTGTACCAATGATAGAAAGTTATAAAGACAAGGACAAAGACTCTGTGTTCTAAAGAATTCGGGTGTGTCTAGACTGACAAGATTTTGCACAAAAGTGGCCGCTTTTGCGCAAAAACTTGCCAGCTGTATACACTGGCTGCTTGAATTTGCGCAAGAGCACTGACTTTGTAATGTACAAAATCAGTGCTTCTTGCACAAGAATACTTGCACAAGAGGGCCAGCGTAGACAGGAAGGAAGAACTGTTTTGTGCAAAAAAGCCCCGATGGCTAAAATGGCAATCAGGGCTTTCTTGCGCAAAATCGCGTCTAGACTGGCCACGGATACTTTTGCGCCAAAGCACTTTTTGCGCAAAAGCATCCGTGCCAATCTAGATGTGCTTTTGTGGAAATACTTTTAACGGAAAAACTTTTCAGTTAAAAGTATTTCCACAAAATCATGCCAGTCTAGACACAGCCTTCATGTTTACGAGAAGTTATCGTGCTTATTGGCCATATTATGGTCAGGTCTTGAACAGGGCACAAAGAACTTCTCTGTCCTTAAGCTTATAGAGTTGGGTGTAAGTAACAACCACCACCACATAGATTTGAACCTGTGAAGCTTAGTGTAGGAGCTTCCACAAGTTGAGCTACAAAGCCAGCTGGCTCTCAGCTCAGGCTGTAGAGCTCTCTCATTTCTATCTCTAGCTGTAAGTGGTCTAAGTGCTATTACATGTGACAGTGATCCACACCCGCCATATGTGTGTGTGGGTTACATATACACTGAACCAAATGGATGAGAAGATGCTAAAATTGAGACTTCTGTTTCTGTTACTTCTAATGATGTTTCCGGTATCCCGGAAAAGCTCTGCTGTGACAAAGAAATGCATCTGCTTTTCCGAAAAAAATTTCAGAAAAGTGGATGCGTTTTTTGGGCATCCCTGTAAACCTCATTCTACAAAGAAGAAGGGATGTTCTGAAGGAGGGTTTTTTTTTCTGACATTTGGCCCTATGTAGAAGAGCCAAATGTTGGAAAAGCCTCTTTCAGAAGAAAAGCAGAAAAAGATACGCAAATTGCGGTTTGCAATTTGCGTATATTTTTCCCACTTTTCCCTGCAGTGTAGACATAGCCTCAGTCTCAGCCTCCCTTCTGCCTAACATAGTTACCCACTTCTGCTCTGAATGCTTAGGCAACATTGAACCTTGCAGGTTGTTTCCGTTAGGGACAGAAATCGAGAGGACTTCCTACAACATTTTGTCCCCTTCTGTGGAGTTTGTGCTACTTCTACCTTGCTCACATAACTCCATCAAACAGTGCCCCAGCTCTTTTGTTTGCATTCAGCCCTAGTGAAACCTTTTTGCCTAGATTGCTCAGATTCCTAAGTAAACTTGCTCTTCAGTGGACCTGTCATTTAGGTGGTAACTCCAACTGTGCAGCTATCTTATTCCATAAAGTAATTCAATTGCTTTTTTACATTTATCTTACATGAAGTGTCATTGTCACAGCCTCAGCTTCAAAATTTCACCTAATGTACATTATCCAGTAAAATGTTCCTGCTTTCATAAAGTGTGGTAAACATCAGCTGTTAATATCTTTAATTAGCTTGAAAAATAACATGCTTAACAACTGAAAACATCCAATTTACTGAAGACATAAAGACACTTAACAACCAGAAAAGATTATTTAACATGAGGGAAAGTGTTTATTTTTTTGCTGCCCTTGTTAGCTCATGAATACAATGATGAGTCTGTTAATGAGAAACTTGTGTCTGGAATCTATATACATTCAAAGAATGGTCACATCAGATAATACTAGAATTTTAAAGGAAGAATGGGTACTTATCTCATAACTGTTGCTCTTCGAGACGTGTTGCTCATGTCCATTCCATATAGGTGTGCACGCACAGCGTGAACGCGTTGTCAGAAATTTTTCCCTTAGCAGTACCTGTTGGGCCAGCAGGGGAGCCTCCTGGAGTGGCACCGGTATACCGGACAATGTATATCCCTGCTTGCCCGCCATCCTCTCGGTTCCTTCTTACTGGACTACTCCGAGGAGGGGGAGGCAGGCAGGATTTGGAATGGACATGAGCAACACATCTTGAAGAACCCCTGCCAGCCCGTAGCATTCCCAAATACATGTCGTGATCCAGGAGGCGATCCTTTGCGCGGAGACCGGTTGACCCTTCAGCCACACCACAATGGCAACAAAGAGCTGAGGCGACCTGCTGAAGGGCTGTGTTCTCGCTAAATAAAAGACTAAAGCCCTCCTAACATCAAAAGTGTGTTTTACCCGATGCGTGGGGCTTGGGGTAAAAGACTGGCAGGAAAATGTCCTGAGACACATGCAAGTTCGATACCACCTTAGGCAGAAAGGCAGAGTGGGGTGTAACCCGACTTTGTCCTTAAAGAAAACTGTATAAGGGGAGGTCCGAAGTGAGAGCCCTCACCTCGAACACGCACCAGGATGACATGATAGCCAGCAGGGATACCTTGTGGGACAGGTGTAGCAACGAACACATCGCCAGGAGTTCAAATGGTGGTCCCATAAGTTTGGACAGGACCAAGTTAAGATCCCACTGGGGAATGGGCTGCCAAACATGTGGATAAAGCCTGTCCAGTCTCTTCAAAAACCTGTTTACCATCGGGTCTGCAAAGAGTGTCTTACCCCTGGCACCTGAGTGAAAAGCGGAGAGTCTCTAGGTGAACCTTAATCAAGGAGGAGGCTAACCCCTGAAGCATAAGATCCAGAAGGTAGTCCAGGACTGTTGAAACTAGAACAAAGAACTTTAGAAACAAGTAACTGCTAAAGGGCTCTTGCTAGGCGAGAGCAAGAGAACATTCCAACGACTATCATGGGCTGTAAGAAAAAACGAAGGGGGGTGAGGGCCAGCAGGTGTATATATTGGCCGGTATACTGGTGCCACTGCAGGTGGCTCCCATGCTGGCCCAACAGGTACTGCTAAGGGAAAAATGTCTGATGATGCATGCACGCTGCATGCACACACTTACATGGAATGCACATGAGCAATCACTCAAAGAAGTAATTTTATTATTTTTTAAAAACAGTACATAGAAATGGATTCTACTGAATTCTCCAGTGAAGTCCATGCAGAGCTATCCCTAGCAGGGTTTGGGGCTTGGTACAACTCCCCGTTCTGGCCCAGGCCCTATCCTCGCTCCACCTCTGCCACCACCTTGCCCCCATTCTGACAAGCCCTGCCCCCTCATCTCTCAAGTGATGCCAGAAGCTGATGAGGTGGAAATAGCAGAATGGAGCACTGCTGCCAACCCCCACACCACCCAGTCCCCCGAGACAGGGAAGTGTGAAGTCAGGCAAATGGCACTACTCCTGGCCTTTGTGTTGCCCTGGCCCCGTGTCCCCTCGGAGGCATTTGTGGGGCAGAGTTGAATGGAGCCAGTTGCTCTGCCACTGGATTCAATGCTGCTCAGGCCCCGCAACCCCCTGAAGTATCGGGCTTGTGGTAACCACTCTGATCCATCCTATTGACAGGAAGGCTCTGTTTCCATCGGAGTAACATAGGGTAGAATTTGTCTTTAATTAAGCTGAGCATTTAAGCATGTGCTTAACTTTAAGTACTTGATGAAATCTGTTCAATTTAAGCATGTACTTAAAAAAGGTAAGAATTTATGCACAGGAATCTCTAGAGACATATGGGGACATATTTTGTTTTACTATAGAAAGAGCCTCCAAATCAGTGCAAGCTAGTGTTATAAAACCCAGTGTTTTTCTCCTTTTCATTCTTGCTAGCAGTGTTTTTTTTGCGATGGTACAGCCTGGTACAGCTTACCATCACCTACTTTCCCAGCACACAGCAAAGGAATCGCATCTTCCCCCTTCCACCTGTTTTCCTGGCGCTGCTTGTCTCCTGATGGAAGTCTGCTTGAGACGCGATGCTTTTTGTTTTTCTGGCTCCCAGCATGGCGTTTTGGCTCTTAAAGGGGCCACAGCCGCATTTCAGCCCCCTTTTTATTTTGCTAAACAAGTTTGAGCCTAGAGTACCAGCACTTTTTTTCTTACAAAAAAACTCACTGCTTGCTAGTAATCCTAGACCCCCTACCTCTCTCCCCAAATCCCTCCATGGTCAAACATGCAGATTATTCCTATGTACAGTACTGCTTTGAGTTACATTAAGGTCTACCCCATGATCACGAGAACAAATACAAACTTGGCATTTCCTTCCTGAGCTATTCTATGAAGTCTTCACCCATGATCGCCAAAAATACAGACCAAATTTAATAACCTTAATTAATTTACAAAGAAGATGTCCCTAATTGAAGAAAAATAATTAGTTCAATGGAACAATTTTTTTCTTACTTTTAAATTAAGAGTAAAATATATAGATGGTTTTTAATCTGTGCATATTTTATTAATAGGGTGAAACTTATCCTAGGGCAGGGGGCCCATAAAACATTAGGCATCATTTAAATACTTAATCACTTTAAATTTAAGATTAAGATTTAAAAAGTGCATAAGAGCCTTCAGTAGGCCTACATCCTGGGATGAATTTCATGTGCAGCAAACATTTCTGACGCTACTGATTAAGACTACGAAGAACACATTATTTTGCAAAATTGCTAGCCTAGTACACATTTACACACATTGCCATACTGTGTAGCAGTCATTTTAGTATGCAATAACATTATATCCTACTGACTTGTCAGATTTCATATCAATCAGTGTAAAGGCTTCTAAAATCATATCCACCATGTAAAGTTAGTGTGCCATTTCTATAATGCAGACTAAAAATTATTGAATTCCAGACAGTTTTGAAATACTATTAATAAAAAAAATCAGAATTATCCCCTTTGTTATCCCAGCACAAATATTGTGTTTTTCCTGCAACAGAAGAACAGAAATCTGTATTTCCAAATAGAATTTTTCCTCTTATTTTTGGTAAAAAAACAAATTTAACAATATGTATAGGTAGATATCAGTAGTGCATTTTGTATACTGTTTCTAAGTTAGGAAAAATAGTCTGGCACATTTTTATACAGTGCATACTTTCAGGCCAGAATTGCAGAGCTAAATATCAACAAATCTAAGTACCGGTCTTAGCAAAAAATCAGGCTTCCATTCTGATGCGCTTAGTACTCAAATAAAGAAAGTTACCACCTATCTACAAATGAAAGAGATTCAGATCAATATATAACATCTCTGCACATTAGCTGGACAATTGCACTGCTGGCTGTCATAGTGACTGGTGGGTTTTGCGGAGCAATTCTCTTATGTAAATCTCAGCACTCACTTTCACGGTCATTTTATCTGTCGTAGTGTGAATTACTGAGTGGCACTCTCTTTTACCATTTCAAGGGGAAAACACCTTGTGATTGTTATAATAAGAGGGGGACGAGGGGAAACCCAGATGTTTCTTAATTAAATGATTTAGAATACCTGGGTTTAGATTCAGCTATATAAAAATGTATGGTTTCCTCAAAAGAAAAGGCATATTAAAGTAACACTTAAGTCAATTTGTTCTCCTAATTTCAGAAAACAGTTTATTCATGTCTATCAGATCTAAGCTAAAGTATTTAAGGACTTTTATCTGTACTTGGGCAGAATTTCCCTTTTGCTGTATAGTTACTGGTTTCCTTATGCAGTCTTGAAACCTGAAGTAATTGCTTTATATTATATGTTTGTAGGCCTCAAGCCTCACATATCATAAAGAAACACACCAAAATGGAAAGTTTAAGAAAACAGACATTTTTATTCATATCTCACTCATTACCATCACCATTGTCTGGGTAGAAGAAGAAGTTCTTGGGCTTTGGGAAAGAGTTATCTTTAGGGGGCTTAGCCATCTCTAGGCCAATCAATGTCCAAAAATCTCCTGGGAAATCCCCATGACAGAGTTTGCCCTAGAAAAGGGGTGGCCAACCTGTGGCTCCAGAGCCAAATGCAACTCTTCAGAAGTTAATATGCAGATCCTTACTTAGGTACCAAATCCAGGGCTGGAGCTACAGGTGCCAACTTTCCACTGGGCTGGAGGGTGCTCACTGTTCAACCTTCAGCTCTGCCCTAGATGCTGTCCCCCTCCACCCTTCCCTCCTAGAATCCTGCCACTTCCTACCCTCTCCACTGAGCCTGTCACATCCATGCTTCCCCCCTCCAGTGTGTCCCACTGAGGAAGAGCTGATCCCAGTGGGCAGGAGGAAAAGGAAGAGGCGGCACTGACTGGTGGGGCTGCCGGTGGGCAGGATGTGCTGGGAGTGGTGGTGTGGAGATGATCAGGGCTGGTGACATATAACTGTTGCTCTTTGGCAATGTGTATTGGTAAATTCTGGCTCCTTCTGAGGGTTAGGTTGGCCACCCCTGCTCTAGAATTACATTGCTATTGTTGCTTATTTAAATAGAGTGGTAGTTATTTCTGAACTCATTTACTCCTGTTGATTGCTGGGATCTGATACCTTGGAAAGAGTACTCCCTAAAAGCCATGGAGGCTAGATTACCTAGCATTAATGTAATTTGCTCACCAATCGAGTGCAAGCTATACTGCTGTGCTGGTATAACTACAGTTACACTAGGAGGCTGTGTCTAGACTGGCATGATTTTGAGGAAATACTTTTAACAGAAAAGATTTTCCATTAAAAGTATTTCTGCAAAAGAGCGTCTAGATTGGCACGGATGCTTTTGCGCAAAAAGTGCTTTTGCGCAAAAGCATCCGTGCCAATCTAGATGCACTTTTGTGCAAGAAAGCTCCAATGGCCATTTTAGCCATTGGGCTTTCTTGCACAAAAAATTAAGGTGTCTGTCTACACTGGCCCTCTTGCACAAGTATTCTTGTGCAAGAGGGCTTATCCTTGAGTGGGAGTGTCAAAGTATTTGCCCAAGAAGCACTGAATTCTTACATTAGAATGTCAGTGCTCTTGCACAAATTCAAGCGGCCAGTGTAGACAGCTGGCAAGTTTTTGTGCAAAAGCGGCCACCTTTGTGCAAAATCTTGCCAGTCTAGACGCACCCAGAGGGTTTTGCCAGTATAGATATACTGGAAAAACTTTTCTAGTGTGGACTAGGCCTCAGTGACTCTGGTATAGCCTTGTAACATTTTGGGCCATTTCCATTCAGCAATGAGGATGATTTAGCTAATTATTTGTAAATGGAGTTGTTGTCTTTCTGAATGAAAAGATGCCACATAAAACGTGTTATATATCAAAATGTACAAAATAGGCTTATAAAATTGTATGCATGTTACATGGAATTTGGCACACACTATGCTGGTACTGTATATAGGAGAATTGTACAATTCCCTCTCAAATAGTTTCACAGATAGCTTCTCTTTCTTTCAGTGATTAATTGCAGGAAATCTATCCATACTTTTGGGTTATTCCACAGTCATGGCACATCTGATAGTGTTTAATCAATGTGTGATGTCTTTGCTTCCTTACATATTGCCACAAAGTAGGGAAACAACTTTGATATCAGAAATTCAGGGCCGGCCCACAACATTTTGGAACCTGAGCCAGGGAGCTCAAATGATGCCCCCATTCCCCCTCTTTGAGGGGCCAAAACTTTGAAAGGTCTCAATTCTGCCTTCTTCCTGTTCTACTCCTCTCATGGTACTGCTCTGCTACCGATATATGTACTAGCAGCAGACACCATTTTCTACACTCTGGGTCCTAGTGGCGCCCCCCCTCCCACACACAGTCTGGCACCTGAGGTGGCCGTCTCAGTTCGCCTTATGGTAAGACCAGCCCTGCAGAAGTTATTACATCAGAAACATCAAAATAAGACAATTATGAAACAGTCCTACCGACCATTTGCCAGTCATACATCCAGTTTCTATGTATTGTCCTTTTGTGGATGAATTCTGTGACGTGTACACTGCACATAAAAGCTTGATTAAAAAGTGATTCACTAATCCTATATATAAACACATGAACAAGTTTAAAGTCCTACCCAGAGGCCCAAACACCATGCTCTTATAGCCTGGATATTCTTTAAGAAGTGCACAACCAAGAAACCACCAAGTCCGTTGTACAGAAGATTCAGTACAGCATGCTTTAAAACAGCTGATAAAGACTTCAGCTTCCTTCATGCAATCATCTGCTGATTATGTTTTGCACATAACTCCCTGGTGGGAAGTTGCAGTAAAATGGAAACAGTCATTAAGAGACAAAAGTACCATTTATATTTACGAAGACACACAACTAGTTATTATTTTCCAGTAAATGTTTCTGTAGGGATAAGTCCTTCCTTCTCCTCTGGGGATATTTTAGGGGAACTGCTACTTAGTTTCACAGTAGCAAAGTGGTAAGGATTTCATGCATGAGAGTTTATACCCATAATCCTTTGTTGCACTCGGGTGCATTACATCCAGCCCCATAGTATGACTCTAGGTCAGGCAAGCATATACTTAGGGGTGGAAAGGTGTTCAGTTTTCTACTGGAAAAGCCTGTTGAAAGGGGAGCTTAGGTTTCCAGTAAGATCTACTGACTAGACACCCAAAGTCCAGTTTCTGCAGGTGGGAGAGGCAGGGTGGTGCTAGGTCATCATCCAGGCCAACCCCTACTCAGCCAGTGCTGGGCATTTGCAGCTCTGAGTACTGACTCTGCAGGAGAGTTCCTAGAGGAGAGTAGGAGAGAGGAAAAAGCAGCTAGCAATGGCTGTGGAGAAAAGGAAGAGGTGGGCCATGGGAGGGACAAGGAAGGTTTTGACACTTCTGTTGGAGTGTCCAGTTCTTAAATAATATGAAGTTGGAAACGCTACCTCTACTTGGGCAGGTAGCCCACACTACAGTCAATACCATGACATCCACATCGTTATATTTAGCGTGCTAGCTCAAACAGAGTTAGTGTGTGTCTATCCACCTGAGCTAGGAGGCATGCTCCCACACACTGATATAGTCTGCCCAGAAATTAAAACCACCTCCTGGAACATCCTCAGGGCTTGAATTCTGAGGAGTGCTTTGGCCAAGAAGAGGCAACAGTACCAATGCAAATCTGCTGGCCAGCTCCATAGCATAAGGGAATGGTGCAGCTGGCAATAAAGGCAACTGCAGTGATAAAGCAGCAGTAGTAGCTTGGTGCAGCTGTTCTAGGTGCTCTCTAGGAGGATTGTCCATGCTGGACCAAACCTGTTTTTTTCCTTTCTGAGGGAGAAGATTTGGCCCTTTTTCTATTTTGGGTTATAACACAGAGGATTAAATGTCTACCTTCTTTCTAGTTACTCTCACATTACAAAGGCCAACGTTCCTTCTAACATCCAGTGCAGAGTCTGAGTTGCTCTGCTCCAGGCCCTGCTCTAGCCTCACCCTGTCTCTTCCTGCCCCTGTGCTGCCACCCCTCCTCAAGTATGGCCTCTCCTCCCATCCAGCACCTTCTGCATGCTACTGAAGAGCTGATCAACAGTAGGTGGGAGGCACTTGGGGGAAGGAGATATGCTGACTTGGAGAGCAGCTAGCAGGTGCACCCCCTAATTTTTTTAATGTGTGTGGCTCCAGTTCTAGAGAATCCCCAGTGTTGATGAGTATGGTACAATAGCTGTGTAAATATTTACTATGTAAACATCTTTAAAAAATAATGCTGCTTTCTTATGCTCCAGTCAGCCATCAAAAATGTCCTGTGGTTCCCTCAACTATGCTACCTCTCCCCTGTGATTACAATGACATCACAGCATAGAATACATCCACAATCTCACCAAAGCCAGTCTAACAGAAATGCAAATGGGAAAAAGCATCAAGCTGAGTTGCAAATGGAAAAAAGAGGAACTTTTAGAACTTTGCCCTCTTTATTTGTGTTCACCCCTAGTAGCTTACACTACATTGCCTGATCCTGCAAAGAGCTCAGCACCTCAACTTTCACTGAACTCAGTGAGAACTCAGGCAGCTCGGTGCCAGCCAGAAGTGTTCAAGAAATGTGCTCATAGATATTTAGAGCAGACCTAGGATAGGATCATCTAGAAGTTGTTATATATATTGGCTATATAACCCTTATGGAACTCCCACCCCAGAAACAATCTTTTTTATTGTATTTATTTATTTATTACATTTTTCAAATTGAAAATACAATGTTTAAATATAGGCAAGTGTTTGCAGATGTTTTCCAGTTCTGTGGTCTCTATAGTCATTTGACCAAGATAATTGAAAATAGAACAAAATATTCCATGCTTTACAGAATGCAGAAACTGATCAAATAAGCAAGTTTTACACAGAGAACAGCAAGAGCTTTCTGTATGTAAGCGGGGGAATGGTCCCGCTATTG
This sequence comes from Pelodiscus sinensis, assembly GCF_049634645.1. Classification (NCBI taxonomy): domain Eukaryota; kingdom Metazoa; phylum Chordata; order Testudines; family Trionychidae; genus Pelodiscus; species Pelodiscus sinensis. The sequence continues at coordinate 47,300,256 of NC_134719.1, forward strand.
TGGGGAACTTTCCTGGCTTCTATATACCCCGGTGAAATGGACCAGCGAAAGGATCTGAGTCCCCGCTCCCACTTTCTTTACCCCACGGCCTCCCTGATCCTGAGGGCTCCCCCTCCACTCTCCTGAGTAGCAGAGCCCTCGAAACCCCAACAAGGCTGGGCCCAGGTTTCCTGGGGCTTAATCCCCGACCTTGTAGTCACTAGGGGCAGGAGTTAGGGTGTCCCCACTCCGAGGTGCTCTCTTTACACTGCAGGCCTTCTTGGCCCAGTGATCACTTCATAAGGTTCAAAGCAAATACAATTTATTAAACATCAACTGATTAAAGAGAAAAGAATAAGAAAAAATGAGAATGGTTAAATGAGAACACACAGCCCTGTTCTGTAGCACAGGGACATCAAAACAGCAGCCTGCAGAGTGTAAGGACAGTTCACAGTCTCTTCCTTAGAGGCCCCTTAGAGGCCTTGGATGTGCTGCGGGGGGGCTGCAGGCTGGACACGCTTGCTCTGGCAGTGACCACACAGCCTCAAGCTCTAAGTGGCCAGACCCCTCTCCCAGTCCAGAGCCTCTCCCCACACTTTGCAGTTCCCAGCTGCTCACCACATCCAGCTGCAGGCTGTGCTGTGTGGCCAGTCTCTAGCTTCTTGCATTGCTTCTCTGTTCCTTTTGGCTTTCTGAGCACTGCCAGTCTGCTGCTCAACACAGGGTCTGCGCTCCTTGAGCTGGGTGTGTCTGGCTCAGCTGCTGCAAAAACTGCCCCTCAGCACACAGCTTGCGTTGCTTGGGCTGTCTCTCAGCTCTCTGTTTTTGCAGGACTTCTTCTGCACACTGCTTGCCCCCCTTGGGCAGTATCTAAACTCTGTGTTTGCTCAGAGAGAGCCAGAACAATCCCAGCTCACAGGGAGGACGGGGCCTGGCCTCTCCCCTTCCTCACTGGCCTGTCCAACCTGTCAATCCGGCTGAGCTGGAGTGTTGGCTGCTTTCCATTGTCTCTGGGGTCTGTCAGTCTCATGGACCCTTCCCCTGTTGACACTGGGAGCTGGCAAGCCAAAAAACTCCCACAGAGTTTAAGTAAGGGGCTAACAGTCCCCTTACATGTAGATACTCCAGCCCCACAAAACCTTGCGTCTGAAGCTAATCACCCAAAGGAAAGATCTCTGATTTATACTGAAGAGTTTAAAATTTAATAAAAAAACATTGATCCTAAAATCCATGTTTTAACATGACAATCATTTGTTTTGTATGATGGCTAGTGAAACTGGGAAAAGGTTGCTAATAAAAATTATGAAATATTTAGCAAAAGCCATCTGAAATTATCCAAACCACAATCAAAAGTTTTAATTGATTTCAAAGAGTAAACTAGTTTCAATAAATTATCCATGGAACCTCTTTGGATTTGTGTTTGGTAGCTCATTGCTTGAAGTGCAGAAAGCAGGCACAGAAATCTGAATTTGTGTTGAATTTATAACTTATGTTTGAATCACTATCTTGTCTCAGATACTGGTTATTAAAACTGCAGTGATTTCTTTATCTCCTTAACCATCACAATCTGCTCTTAAGTCCTCCAAAGAATAGTGTCTTCTTTGTCACTTGAGCAAGGTATTTATCTGATTGGAGGACGAGCAAGGAAGAGATGACAAAAGCACACTGTAGGAAAGTGGGGATGCAGCCAGCAACACCACATATCTTAGACCTTGGAACAAGAGTGAAATGATTGCCAGAGATTCTTAAGACCTCACATTCCCCCCAAAAGCAGTGCCACTCCGGGGCAGCAGGGCAGAGAGAAATGTGTGGCCAGTGGTGATACTATGCTCCTTCGCATCCCACTACAGCTGTGTATTGGACCTAGTATATTCCTCCCCTACCTAGCCAGGCAGCCACATGGATTGAAATCCATCAAAACCCCGTGGCAGGCTAGCAGCTGGCCTAGGTTAGCTAACTGTGGCTTGCTATGCTCAGACTGTGGAGTTAAAAATTGCAGTGTAAATGTTCATGCCTGGGCTGACCTCTTCTTAAAAATAAAAAGTGACATCTGCTTTTCCACCACCAGTGGTGGAATATTGTCCTACTTCAACAAATGCAGTTTCCATCAGAGCTGCATATAATGTTACTGCAGTCACTTGTGCTTTTAATGGCATCAGGAGCTTAAAAGCAAACAAAACCCCTTACATAGCAGGAAGACATTTATTACAATAAACCTCAAATCAAATGTGCACGCACTTTATCTATGCGGATATGGTTTGAACATCTCTATAATCATCCTGTGGGGACATTCAGCACAAATCAAAAACCAAAATTGACCATTTAAAAAAGTAATTTCCTAATGACTCCTCAGAATTTGCAGACCCCTTTCAAGTTTGCTCTGAGTGCCTCAGAATGCATTCTTTTGGGAGCCCCAGAAAGTGAGAAAATTTAGTGGGTGCATTGAGCAAGTCCCCCAGTCCACCTGGTAAGTAATATTGTAAAGGCACCTGGCACAATTTTCAGAGTTTCTTTTTATTATTTTAAACTAATAAGATGTATTTTGAAAAGTTAGACATTGGGGACCTGATTGTATTCAACTTACTCATCCTGAGCAGTATAATGTTCTCTGAATAATCAAAGGGGCTACACACAGTAAAATGCTATTCACTGAAAATAAAGGGGGGGGGGGAAAGTCTATCAGTATTTTATTGTATAAAGATATATATTTTAAGCTTTCTTAAAATAATACAGAAAACTTAAAACTATGTGTAAGGAGGCGGAGGTAAAAAGGAATGGCCTAACTTCAGGCTCTGAGACGGGGCAGGCAAGATATAGTCCATGGGCCAAATCTGGCATGCAGAGCCTTTTAATCTGGCCCATACCTGTCCCTTGCAGTGGGGAGCAGCACTGATCAAAGTGGTTGGCTGCTTTGTGTTGCTCTCTGCGCTGTGGGGAGAAGAGAGGGAGGGAGAGGCCTCAGTGTGCTCCCCACACCCCCAGCAAAATCTCTCAGGGTATGTCTACACTACTGTAGCCAGACAGGAACCCCCTTGTAACATCCATTTTTGCTTGCCTGGAGCATACAGGGCACACAGAGCAGAAGGCCCAGGCTGCTGTGACCGTGAATGGCTGTAAACAGAGGAGTAACGGTAGTTCAAACTAGGAAGCCTAGTTCGAACTACCTAGTTTGTGCCCCGTGTAGCCGCGCTGCACGGGGTTCGAACGAGCGTGGTTTTAAAAATGGTGGCGCCCCTCTTATGCAAATGAAGCCCGGGAAATTCAAATCCCGGGCTTCATTTGCAAGTGCGGTATGCCTACATTACCCTCCTAGTTCGAACTAGGAGGGTAGTGTAGACATACCCTCAGTTCCTATTGGCTGGAAACTGTCCAATGGGATCTGAGAGATTTTGCTGGGAGTGGGGGCAACTAGTGAAGCCTTCTCCCCTCCTTCTCCCTTCCAGCAGCACAGACAGCCACATGTAAAACCCGCCAGCAGCCTGTGGCTGCTGGGGGGAAGCCTGCCTGAGAGGGCTGCTGGCTGGAAGCTGCTTAGGTAAGTGTGTCCCAGTCAGAGCCTGCCTCTGGCACCCCAGCCCCTCGCTCCCCCATCGCCCTCCCAGTCCATGCATCGCTCCTAAATCCTCCCTGCTGGACTCTGCAATCCCCCCTGCTGGACTCTGCAATCCAATCCCCTGCCCCAAGTCACAACCAAATCCTTTGTACCTCCTTCCCACTGTCCCAAGTCACAACTCCATGCCCCCGACCTTCCACTCCCCTCTTATACCCTTTCCCACGGCCAGAATCCTCTCCTGCACTCATACCCCTACCAGACCCTGTACCTCACTCCCCTAACCCAGATCATAGCCCCCTTCTTCACCCAAACTCCTTCTCAGACCCGACACCTTCTCCGGCACCCCAGTCCTTTACCTCGAGCTCTCTTTTGCACCCAACCTCTATCCCAGACTCCACAGCTCCTCCATAGAAAAGTGCAGCCTTTGACCTCTTACCAAAATCTTGGTGTGGCCCTCCCATCAAAAATTATTGCCCACCACTGCTCAAAGAGCCAGCTCAGTACAACAACATTTAAAATCCCATAATAATTCATTTATGTTGTACTGACAGAAAATTCAACCACCAGATGAAGTCCTGGGAGAGACAAAATAATGGTTTACTTATTTTGAGTACAGTACTCCCTACAGGTTGCCTAATGAGGCATTTAAAAAATGTTTAGTGAAAACTAATGTAGATGAAAAGTCATACGTAGCAAGCACAACAAGCTGAATGTGAAGGGAAGAAAATAATTCCATGTCACAGTCTATAATTACCTATTCTGTCCTCCGCCAGCATTGTCATGCTGAGGGAAAGGATTCTATTGCATGTGATACCAGAGAAACAAGACTAAGCCCTGGCCTACACTACACAATGACTTTGTTATAACTACATGGCTCAGAGTTGTGAATAGTATACTCCCCCAAGCAATGTAGTAATAATGACCTATGCACTACTGTACACAGCACTGTCTTGGCAGGAAAGCTTAGTTCTGTTGCCATTAGAGCACTACAACACTGTGACATTTGAAGTGTAGATCTGCCCAGACAAATACAAACTCATACTTGCCACTTAAAGACTGATGTTGCTGTGCTGAGAACGTCCAGCTCCTGTTGCCATTGAGGAGTGAATTAAGAGTTTCACGAGGCATAAGGGATCGGTTGGCAAAGGCTTCCCCAGCCGACCGATCTGCGTCTGGACTACTGTGCTGTGCCGGATCAGATGATCATCAGCACAGCATGGCAGCCATGTTCATTTTAATGAAGCGGGGATTATTTAAATCCCCGCTTCTTTGCCTGTGCCGGGTAAACTAGTTTACACGGCTCTGTTGACAGAGCCATGTAGTCTAGACACACACTAGAAGTGCCCAGTCAAAACTCCAATCTCCAGCCACTACCATCTCTGGGAAGGGACCCTGGTCCTATTTTCCCCAGACCAGGGAGTTTGAAAGCTGCACAGGTCTCTGCCTTACACTGTTCTACCTTCAGGAAACCCATCTGCTTAAAGGACAGGGTATTGCTTTTTCTCCGTGCGCTGGACATGGGATGTGGCAAGCAGTTATGAGTTGTCACACTGCTCTTTCTAAGCAGGCACATTTATTTTTTGGGTGAAAGCCTCATGGAGAAAACCTAATAAAATATAAAAATACCACATCAAACATACACATCAGTTGTAGGGGACCCTAGCAGACCAATGTCTTTCCAGCCCTTTGGGGTGGGTCGGGGCCTCTCCTTGGACAGAAGGTCCAGTCCATTTACTGGATCACAAAGAAGGCCCTGGGACAGTTTAAATGCAGCCTTTCATTCTCTTGGGCTATGCCTTCACTGTCAGAAAGGAGTGCTCTGACATTGAGATAAATGGTGGTTAGCGATCACATTTCACAGTCCTAGAGAAGATAAGGAACAGGAAATATTTACTGTGGCTATGTCAACACTACATTTATTTTGCAGAAGAGGCAATGCAAATGAAGCGCTCATTAGCATTTTCTAGCACTTCATTTGCATAATCTCTTCCAATCTGTTTTGAGGAAGAGTTTTTTTCACAAAAACAAGCAGTGTAGACGGGTCCATTTTGTGCAAAAAAAAAAACCCTTTTGTGCAAGATCATGTATACCTCCTTTTTTGAAGCATAAGGTATCTTGCACAAAAGGTTTTTTTGCACAAAATGGATCCTTGTACACTGCTTGTTTTTGTGAAAAAAACTCTTCTGCAAATAGATTGGAAGACATTATACAAATGAAGTATGAGAAAATGCTAATGAGCACTTCATGTGCATTGCCTCTTCTGCAAAAACAATGTAGACATAGCCCTAGATGGAGATAGGCAAGGTTAACTCTAGATCCCATCCTTAACACCATGGTTGGCCTCACTAGCTACACTGGGATCAAACCTATTTGGACCTTATCTCTATTAAGATTTTACAATGAGACAGCTGAGCTCATACATAATCTTGTAAAAATATCTTTTGTAATGCCATTATGCCAAGATGGCTTTGGCAGTTGACCAAGTTTTGGGTAAATCTAAAGAGTGAAACACTGCCTGCATTTCAATGACATTGGGGAGAGAAATACCAACATGCCAGGGGGGTGGCTATCTCACAGTATGTGTTTGTGTGTGTGCGTGACATGTCAGCATGTATGTCTGTTCTTGTAATAGAGAGTTCGTGTAAGTTTATGAGTGGGAGGGTATGAGAGTTAATATGTAACTTATGTCAATATCAGAGGGGTAGCCATGTTAGTCTGGATCTGCAAAAGCGACAAAGAGTCCTGTGGCACCTGAGGGTATGTCTACACTACCCCGCTAGTTCGAACTAGCGGGGTAATGTATGCATACCGAACTTGCTAATGAAGCCCGGGATTTGAATTTCCCGGGCTTCATTAGCATAAAGCCGGCGCCACCATTTTTAAAAGCCGGCTAGTGCGAACCCCGTGCCGCGCGGCTACACGCGGCACGGGCTAGATAGTTCGAACTATGTAGCCATTCCGAACTATCTGTACACCTCGTTCCACTACCTCGTAGTTCGAACTATCTAGCCCGTGCCGCGTGTAGCCGCGCGGCACGGGGTTCGCACTAGCCGACTTTTAAAAATGGCGGCGCCGGCTTTATGCTAATGAAGCCCGGGAAATTCAAATCCCGGGCTTCATTAGCAAGTTCGGTATGCATACATTACCCCGCTAGTTCGAACTAGCGGGGTAGTGTAGACATACCCTTATAGACTAAGGGTATGTCTACACTACAGTGTTATTTTGAAATAGCTTATTTCGAAATAGTTATTTCAAAATAGCTTATTTCGAAATAACACGTCTATAAACAAAATGCATTTTGAAATAGCATTTTACTATTTCGAAATAGGACGTCCATACTGAGTGGACTCTGACTCACATTTAAGGCTGAACAGAACCAGTTCCAGCAGGGCTCCCAGTCAGGACTTACGGCATGGGGCTGCTGCCTGAGGCTATCTGAGGTCTGTGCTTAAAGGGACCCTCCCACCCCGGACAGCCAGGTCTCAGGTTTCCCTGCTTGCTTGTCTACCTTGATGAGGGACAGCAAAGCATTTTGTATCTGCATGCTCTGATTGCCCTCACTCTGCAACATGAAGCCAGAGCTGCCCTCCCTAACCCCCCTTCCTGATGTCAAATAAAATACATGTATTTTCATGAACACAAACTCTCTTTATTTAACAAAACTGGGGCGGGGGGGGGAGATGAAACTCTGATGAGACTGGGGAAAGGAGGCGGGAGAGGGGAAAACAAAGGGTGGGAGAGGGGAGGGGGAAACCTGGGAGGAGGGAGCTGGAAGGGGGAAGCAAAGGGAAAGAAGGGGGAGGGGAAGCTCAGGGCTCAGGGTTGGGGGTCTTGCCAGATCAAACTGATTTTCATGCAAACCTGTTCCTGGGTTCACATGTGGCCTTTGGTGGACAGTCTGGCAGCTATCCTGCCATAGATGGCCGCACTCCTCCATCTAGTGTGGAGATCATGGACGTTGGGGGCATCCCCCCCCAAACCTGAATAAGGTCCATGATCTCCAGCCTGGACCAGGAAGGTGCCCACCTTCTCTGGGCCCTGGCAGGCTCCTGGGAGCTCGCAGACTACTCCTGGGAGCGGTGGAGGGCTGGCTGCCAGTGGCTTGCTGGCTCATGTTTTGGGCCCACTGGGCCAAGGGCAGTGACTGCTGGCTCTGGGCTGGCAGGCTTGGAGCTGGCACAGGCACTGTGGCCAGTGTCTAACCCTTTAAGGGCTCCGAGGATGGGGGGAGGGAGAGAAGTGTTCTTGGTTGAGGCTGGAGTGGCCTCTAGGGCACCCTGGGAAGGCTGGAGGCCCCCTATTTCAAAATTAGTGTCTACGCAGCACTTATTTCGAAATAGCTATTTCGAATTTGGCATTATTCCTCATAGAATGAGGTTTATCAAATTCAAAATAAGCGTTCTACGATTTCAAATTTATTTTGAAATAAAAATAAATTTATTTTGAAATAGCAGTTTGGCTGTGTAGACGCGAGGAAAGTTATTTCGAAATAAGGGCTGTTATTTTGAACTAATTTTGCTGTGTAGACATACCCTAACAGATTTATTGGAGCATAAGCTTTCGTGGGCAAAGACCCACTTTGTCAGATGCACACAGTGGAAATTCCAGAGGCAGGTATATTTATATTTATATTTATATTTATATTTATATTTATATTTATGTATATTTATACCTGCCTCTGGAATTTCCACTACATGCATCTGGCGAAGTGAGTCTTTGTCCACGAAAGCTTATGCTCCTATAAATATGTAACTTTTGTGTTTGGGAGAGGATGTGTATATAGGAAGGTGAGTCTGTGTGAATGTCTCTGTATGACAGTGTGAATTGGTGTGTGTGTGACTCAGTGTATATTGCTCTGAATAGGAGAGTATGTATGTGACTAAGTGTAAAAGTTTAGCATTAACATTACAAATTTTACAAGTGTTCACAAAACAGTATGCAATATAAATTTTCTTCTCAGATAAGCTTTGGGTAATCGTATTCAGTTAATTGTTAAGTGTAATTACTTTACAAAACAAAGAACATAGTGGGGTCTTTTAACAATATGAGAGATAATTTCATTAAACTAGTAGAACTGTGCAGCCCATGAGTTACCAACATTCATGTAGTTGCCCCAACCTACCACTGCAAAATTTATTGTCCAGCTCTGGCTTAGCCTCTACCCTTGCTGATAAAGGTGGCACTTCCCTGACTCATGTCAGTTCCTTAGCACTGAACTTCAGAAGAAGATGGGATGGGATGCTGGGTTCTGGAACATCACATTCTAAAGAACAATAGTTTTTGAAAGTAAGCATGTTTTCTTCAAGTAGATACAATTGTGTGAATGATTCACAAGCAGAGCCCCCAAGAGGTGGGGCCTACAGTCTATTTAAACAGGGAGGCTGTGTCTACATTGGCACCCCTTTCCGGAAAAGGGATGCTAATGTAGCACTTTGGAATAGGCAAATCCACGGGGGATTTAAATATTCCCCGCGGCATTTGCATTAACATGGCTGCCGCTTTTTTCCGGCTTGGGGAAGAGCCGGAGAAAAGCGCCAGTCTAGATGTTATTCTCCGGAAAATAAAGCCTTTTCCGGAGGATTTCTTATTCCTTGAAAGTAGGAATAAGAAATCCTCTGGAAAAGGCTTTATTTTCTGGAGAATAACGTCTAGACTGGCGCTTTTCTCCGGCTCTTCCCCAAGCCGGAAAAAAGCGGCAGCCATGTTAATGCAAATGCCGCGGGGGATATTTAAATCCCCCGCAGATTTGCCTATTCCAAAGTCTACATTAGCATCCCTTTTCCGGAAGGGATGCCAGTGTAGACACAGCCGGACTGTAAAGTAGGGATGTGAACAACTAGTCAACTAGTTGCTTCATCCCCCTTGCTGCTTCTATCGGAAAAAGATAGCAAGGTGGGGGAGGGGGAGAGAGCAACGGGTATTTCAAAGCGGCAGCACCACATGGAGCCTGGGGCCAGACCCTGGGCTCCACGTGGTGTTGCTGCTTTGAAACACCACCTGAAGCTCAGAGCCAGCTGAGGTGTCCCCAGGCTGCATGCAGTATTTCAAAGCGGTGGTGCCGCATGGAGCCCGGGATTAGCTGGGGACTCCCCTGCTGACCTCAAGCTCAGTGCTGCTGCTTTGAAATGCTGCAAGGAGCCTGATACCATTCCCCCGCTGACTCCAGGTTCCATGTGGCGCTGCTGCTTTGAAATGTCATGGGGAGCACAGGGCCGACGGGGGACTGCCCCACTGGCTCTGTGCTCCCTGCAGCGCTTTCACCTATGAAATGTAGCAACAGCTCTAGGGATTTTGCTATACTTCAAAAGTGGAGTCGCCCTATCAACTAATTGAATAGTTGATGCAAATTACATCGACCATTTGATTAGGTGATTACTCAAAATTTAACATTCCTACTGCAGAGTTGCCTTCCCAACTGGGAGGCAGTAGGCATGGCATACTGTTTTGTAAACAGATGTACAGGTGGCCAAGTGGCTGCTTTGCGAATGTTCAAAATAAACACAACGCCTTAAAATGCAGCTGACGTTGCCTGGACTCTTACTAAATGAACTCTCATTGTGTGAGGTTATGGTCTGAGCTATTTTGTATGCTGTGGTGAAGTCTAGAGATCACCTGAGAAGAGGGAATGCGACAAACAGATTGAGTGAGGAACAAAGAGGGTTTAGTCCTATCCATGTAGAAAGCTAGATGATACCTGAAATCCAGCATGTGAAAATGCTGCTCCTCTGGGCTTCAATGAATCTTAGCAATCACTTTAGGCAGAAATTCAGGGTGTGTCCACTGGAACATGTTGTCACTGGAAAAATGTATAAGGAGGCTCTGCCATTCATATAGTATCTTTGCAGGTGTTGTTATTACTAGGAAGTCATTTTTCTGACACAGAAGGAGAGAAAACTGACAGAGGTTCAAATGGAGATCCTGTAAGAGCTGTGAGGACAAGATAAGGTCCCACATAAGAACTAGTTAATTCACTGGCAGATAGAGCCAAGTGACTTATTTCAAGAATCTCACTAACATGGTGATCAAGAACATTTAAATCCCCAGGACTGGATGACACAACTTAATTGCTGCCAGGTGCACTCTCAATGAACTTAGTGCAAAACTAAAGATGAAACAGGTACTGCAATATATCGTGGATATAAGCTGTCCTAGGTTGAGCTCCCTGGGCCAGTAATTGTATTGAGAACCACTTCCATTCAGCTAAACATCAGAAGCAGAGACTCTAGTGCAGAGTGACCATTCTGCTGCAGGTTTTCCTATTACTGAGCAGGACTTGTTGGGCTGCCTCCAAACATTGTTCCCCCTTTATCTAACCAAGGGTATGTCTATACTTGCAGCCTAATTCGAACTAGAGCTGCAAATGTAGGCATTCAGAATTGCAAATCAAGCCTGGGATTTAAATATCCCACACTTGATTTGCATCTTCCCGGCTGGGCGCCATTTTTGAAATTTACAAGCCCGAAGTAACTGCCCGCGTCTACACGCGGCAGTGAAATGGGTATTCAAAATAAAGCCCTAGTTCAAACTACCTGTTATTCCTCCTGCAATGAGGTTTAACAAGTAGTTCAAAATAGGGCTTTATTTCAAACACCCGTTTCACTGCCGCGGACAGTTACTTCGATAGTTAAATCCCGGACTTGATTTGCAATTCGAATGCCTACATTTGCAGCCCTAGTTCGAATTAGGCTGCAAGTGTAGACATACCCGAAGAGACATTCATGCTGAGAGATGAAGGGAGCTGATCAATGGATGCAAAACCTGACCATGATGTTGAATCTGGAGGCTGGGATGAAGAGGAAGAGATAAGGGGTTGGAAAAATCTCACTCATGCTGTGATAGTGATAATGAGCTTGGCATGGTCCAATTTCAGCTCATGAATGACTTACAGGGGGATGATAAGGATAGGAGGAAATGCATACAGAAGTCTCATCTAAGGTGAAAAGTATTGAACAGGAACAATACAGTATTTCTTGTGGTCTCTCATGGCAAATTGGTCAATTGTTGGGATGCCCCAAAGTGCAGAAACAGACCTCAGGATGCTGGACTTCAGAAACTCCTTGTGATTGAGGAAGAACTTTCTGCTGAGATGAGCTATCAGGTGATTCTAGATCCAGGGTAAGCAATTAGCTCCGGGAAAATGTCACTCCCTGTCACTAAACTGCAAGAGCCTGATCACATTGGAGTGTTCTCCCCTCTGACTGTTCAGATAATTCAGAGAGATTCTATTGTTGTGAGTATAAGAACTAATGCATCCCTGCTGTGATCATCAAAGGTCCAACAGTCACTGTAGGTGACACAAATCTCCAGGATGTCAGAGAAGCTTTTTGTTCTGAAAACTTCCTTGGAACTTTCAGCAACCCTGTGGCTCCCCCCAACTCATAAAGGATGCATTGGCTACTCTAGTCTGGGTTAGTGGGGACAGAGTGAAATGGCCATCCTGGTACACATTGCCCTGAATTGGCCTCTATTATATAGAATCCAGGATTAGTAGGGGAAACTGGATCAGAATATCCAGAAGATAAAAGTCTGAATTCACTCGCATGTGAAGACAAAGTAGGCACAGCCTGGTAAATTGGTCAACTGTGTGCATTCATTACATAGCAACCTGAGACATACTCTGGCTATGATTGAGGGCTGAGACTGCAGTTGCATACAAAGGCAATTTTTTCTCTGGAATAGGAAGATCAGTAAATATACTATCAACTCAGAGTCTATCAGTGAACATGATTGTTTGAGTTGGGACCAGTGTTGACCTTTCACTGATCAGTATGAGGTCTACTAGACTGAATGAGCATAGTGAGAACAGAACATGAAAAAGAGGACTTCTTCTCTGGAAGACTGATTACTGAGAGGTAAAAGATAAATGACCAGAAATAATGTATTTGGTAAAACCCCTTGGAGCTGAAATCAAACCTCAGGAGAGCATTATATCAAAGCAATACTGATCGTGCTGGTCCATGATGATAAACTGAATAAATGTTTTGGGGCTTGGAGAAATTGCTACATGGAAATTGGCATCCTGAAGGGGTAGGGCAACAAACCAGCCAATGGGATTAAAGGCAGAGAGGATAGTTGCTAGTGTAAATATCCAAAATCTCATGATCTGATTATTTCACCGAGGTCATGAAAATCACAAACAGGTAGCACACCTTCCTTTGGTTTAGGAAGCAGAAAATATAGGAGCAGCAGTGTTGTGTACTGGAGTCTCTACATTCCCAGACCCCAAGGAGTACAAAGTGGCTCAATAATCCTTAAAGAAATGCAGGTCTCAAACTCATCTCAGAACAAAATACTCTGCTGTACATGAGGCCCAAATTCTGCAGTCGTGAGGCTTTCCTCATTGTTAGAGCTGAAGTAATAATTCTGGCTAAGGCATTTGCCCCCTTCAGAATGGATTTCAGCCAGTTCTAAGCTACTGAACAGCCTCTGCAACAAATGCCTTGAACTCTTCCCTGGAAGATTCTGGCAACATGTTCACAAAATTAGACATTGATGCCGAAATAACAAAATTATTGTCAAAGTGTTTGTTGGTTTACAATTTGCATTTTCAGGAAAGAGGAGGTATAAATCTTCTTGAACACTTTGCCCTTACGGATGGATTAATTTATACCTTTCTTATCATGCTCTGTCATTTAGTGAAGTGACCACCAAAGAATGTGGGGCCAGGTGGGAATAAAAAATCTCAAAGATCCAAGTGAGGATGAATGGTTTATTGTTGAAGGCAGTGAAGCCAAAGTACTCCAGAAGGCCTTTGCTGGTTCCAAGAGAATTTCATTTAATCAGGAGGGCTATTCTCCCAAGAACAGATGGTCTGGAGACTATCCAGCAGCTTGTATGTATTTTCCTGCAGTATGCTTGTATGTATTTTCTGCCTGGATGCAATATGCCTCAGCAGTTTTTGGTATGCTTCAAAGCCCTTGGGCATCAAGGGGAACAAAGATCCTGGCATGACAGAGCCATCCATTTGGGACAAAGACATGATCTGCAATTTCATCTTGCAACGGGTTGATAAACAGAATGCAGGGCTTGACGAGTATTCCAAAGAGGTCACTGGGCATATGGGTAAAGCATTGGTGGCCTCTATGCAAATGGCTAAGAGCCCCTGTCCCAGGTGTGATGAAAATGCTGATGTCAGTACTGATAGTGGTCAAAGGATGGCCTCTTGTGCCCATGAGGCAATGAAAAAGGACATGATGGAACCAATCTGGATCTTGAGGCAGCTCAGAAGTTCTCCCATGACAAAGGGACCCAAACCTGGTGGGGAAGCAGTCAGATTCATTCAAAGCCCAGTGCACAGCTCCAGAAAAGAATGGGGAGGCAGCACTGCTGGTATTGAGTCAGGCACACTCCCATCCTGCAATGGAAGTGCACTGGAACGAGGCTAAATGCAGTATCACACTTGTTGATGGCATCTGCTGCCAATGCAGTGAAAGTACCCAAATGTACAGCTGCACTAAGGAGCTGCAGAGCTGATAGCCACCACAGGCTCTGGGGCAAGATGTTCATGTGTGTGTGTGTGTGGGAGGGAGACACCTCAACACCCCTTGAAGGGGTTGGGCTGGGGGCAGTCAGCCCTCAGTGCCACCTGGACCACAGCGTACCTCCCCCAACTCTCAGAGCCATGCAGAGCACCTGAGTGGTGCTCTGGAACCCCCATGCAATTCAAAGGGGCCCTTTGAATCACTGGACCCCTGGGCAACTGCTCCCTTTGCCTTCCTGTCAGCAGGCCTGACAAGGAGTAGTAGATGCTGAGCCCAGTGTCGTCCTCAGCTCTACCATCTTGGTCCAGGACGTGCAGGCTGCAATGCTGGATGAAAGTCCCAGCTGGACTTAATGGACCTCTTTCTTAGCATCAAGGGTGAATGACGACTTCTCCACCTGGGGAACCCAAAGATGTAGTGACCTTACTTGCCGGATCAACAGTCAAGCACTGATCAAATGCAGGCTTCAGGACTTGCTCCAAGTGATGCGGTTTTAACCTTAAATCCCTTGCCACCGGAATCATCTTTGTAGATGAACTTAAGCACAACAAGCGCCTTCTATGGGGATCTCTGCGGGGGATAGTCCTCTATCCCATACAACAGACAATGCTTGAACCCTGGGGTGGGCATCACACAGGGCAGCCTGCCATGCTAACTAAATCTAACACTAAACTTATGGTATGAGTACAATTATATACTAGAAAAAGGGTCTTAGGTGACAAACAAAGCGTGAGATGAAAATCCACCACACAGACTTCCAGCTTCAGGCACGGGCAATGTGAAAGAACTGAGAGGGGTTGGGACAGCACTGCCTTTATATGGTCAAGGGAGGTACTAAGGCCACAAAACATGGGCACACCCCTATGGGTTTTGCTAGGCAAAGTTCTCCAGTTTCAGTGCACTGGACTCTGTGATGGTGTCACTTGTGCAGATATGTGGACAGAGTTGGCAATGGGGTTTATTGCATGGGTAGGTTCCTGGGTGAGTTATGTCTGCAGTGTGATTTGTGGCTGCTGGAAAGGTTAGTGGGTTGTCTGTCATGTTAGGGTTGTCCGACATGTACACACAAAGATCAGTACTAACAAACAAATGGACAGTCAGGATCCACTTCACTTCAATTGTACTAGATTAAAACCACATAAATAAAAAGAAAGTAAATGCCAGTAGTTTGGAGGAGTGTTTATTTCACTGTTAAAATGAGATAATAGAGGGCAGTTACCAAAAATGTTAGCATGGATGTCTGTTATCAAAATCTCAGGAGAGAAAGCTGGATGAGGTAATATATTTTGTTGGACCAGCTTCTGTTTGGGAGAGAGAGAAGCTTTTGAGTCTGAGTGAGGGCTTTGTGGGTATGTCTAGACTGCATGGCTCCGTCGAGGAAGCCATGTAGATGAGTTTACTAGACTTAGGAAAATGAAGCGGCAATTTAAATAATCGCCACTTCATTTACATCAAAATGGCCACTGCGCTGTGCCAATCAGCTGTTTGGTGGCACAGCAGGGCAGTCTGGACGTGTCATGGTCAACAAGGGAAGCTTTTGTCGACCGCTCCGGTAAACCTCATTTCACGAGGCATACCGGAGCAGTCGACAAAGGCTTCCCTTGTCAACCGCGGCGCTTCCAGACTGCCCCACTGTGCCACCAAACAGCTGATCGGCACAGCGCGGTGGCGATTTTGATGTAAATGAAGCGGCGATTATTTAAATTGCCGCTTCATTTTCCTAAGTCTAGTAAACTCATCTACGTGGCTATGTCGACGGAGCCATGCAGTCTAGACACACACTGTGTGACTACAAAGCTTGTCTCTCTCAGAAGTGGTACAAGAAAAGATCTTACCTCACCTACCATGTTTCTTAATATTCTTGCACCAACACATATTCAACTATACTGCTCATCAAAATCTCAATTTAATTAGGGATGTTAAAAAGCATACTGGCAAGATAACTTGCCAGTGAACTGCGGCGGTGGCAGGCCTTGTTGGGTTGGAGCAACCCTGGCTGCAGAGCCTAGAGTGAATATGGTGGAGTGATCCCACAGCCGCAGCTGGACTGGTGGCAGGACCCCATGATAGCGGCTGAGCCAGGCAGCAAGATTTGGGTTAAAACAGTTAACTGGTTAAGCACTAGTATTTAACTAGTTAACCATTTTAACATCTCTAAGCTTAATAGAGACCACATTATCTGCTAGTATAAATTAACGTAAAAAATAGAGCTATGCCTGGCAGAAAATTCATCTCCCCCCCCCATTTATGAAGTTTACCAAAAAATGAAGTATATAGTTGTGAAAATTCCAATCAGTTTCCTAATGTGTTTAGGCAATTTAACAATGTTCTGGTTCAGTACAATTCTTAGGAAAGCTAAGGCAATCACTCACACAAAGAAAAGTTTTTCAACTGCAGCCGAATACTCAATTAAATACGTTCATTTAAATTTGCTAAAATATTTTTCAAGTACTATGGACAGATGGAAACATTTTGGACTCTTGAAATTTTTACACAATAATTCCATGGACTATACTACAGATGGCACATATAAAGATTGCAGCTGAACTCTGTAATAATGCCTGGATTACAGTAATTAGAAATTAATTCAAGGGACCTAGCTCCTTCCTCACCCTCTGAACAGTCTCTCTCATCTCAGGCTCCAAGAGAATATCTGTCCTCTTACACAGAATAGCAGGAACCAGAAGCCCTTAGTCTATTGTATTTTGATATTTACAATCTTCTCCTTGCTTTAATCCTCATTTTTGTATTAGAAAACTCCCCATACCTTAGAGGTGACAATCCAATATAGAAGAGATCAAAAAGTTCTCTTAGATCTCTCAGTCAGAATGCAATCTTCTGGCATCATAAATAGGGAAATATTAACATTTAAATGTAAACTATTATAGGGTGACTGTTTAAAAGATTTGTTCTCCACCTGTGGTGCTTCAATAATGGATTTTTAAAAATCACATTAGCACATACTTTGAAAACTGCATCAAGCTGACAAATTCTTACAAAACGAAGTCTTATTCAGATCTGGGTTTTAAATTATGTGGGGAATACATAACAGAAATTACTCTCTGAAGCTGGTAAGGACACCATTGTCAGCAATGTACAGAAATAATCTAGTGATATGTTCTCTAGGGTGAAGACCTGCTGAGGAGAATGGGGTGGAGGGCAAGCAGTCAGATGCCCCAGGGTCTGGTGGTTTAAAAGGACCTGGAGATCCTGGCTGCTGCTGCAGATACAGAGAAAACAGCAGCATCCAGAGCTCTGGACCCTTTAAATTGCTGCCAGAGCCCCAGGCTGTGCATTCTGGGTGGCACTGACAGGGCGTATGGCGGAGGCTAGATCCCAGCCCTGCCCCTTCCACTTGAGGCCCCACCCCTTTCTGGACCCCAGAGCCACACCCGCTCCAATTTATCCCAGACCTAGCAAAGTCTGTTGGCCCCCCTGCCTATGGTTATTCAGTACAAGCTGATTTATTGAGGACGTGATTTTCAGAGTCACAGAGTGGAGTATTTTCAGCGGTGATCAGGTTCCTAATCCCCTGGTTGCTTTGAAAGTCTCCTCTGTGGTCTATGGAAGAGACTGCATGACTGTATTGGTGGGTAAATGTTGAAGGAGTGGCATGGGCACATATGTGGTTCAGGAACTCTAACAATAGTTTTCATTTTGAATTCAGTTCTAAAAAGAATGGAAATATCATTTGGCAGCAATTTTAGTTAAGCTATTCTGCATCCTTCTAGTATTGATCCTTTTGGCAACCTTGATTCATTACAGGAAATAGTGATTCTTAAAACGCATACCCACATAACCACTGAAAGTCTCAATTTCAGACTCAAGCTGCAGTTACCAAGGTTAATTTTCTAGGGCTGCGGCTCCCCTGATGTGTAGCTACTGTCTACTCCGTAATGCATGGAGATGCACAGACTTTTTTTATTGCTGTAACTAAGTTATTTAAAAAGCTTACATTACTATGCCATCTGAGTGCCTTCGAATCTTCAGTATACGTACCATGACACCTCTGTCAGGTAGCAAAATACTGTTAACCTAATTTACAGAGGGGGAATAGAGGCCCAGAGACTATGCAAGTCTGTGCTAGAGCAAAGGATGAAACCAGTCTCAGGTTTGGACCCTAAACCCTGTATCATCCTACCTATCTGTGTTCACAATATGATTATGCAACTACACCAAGTTAAGACAATGGGATGGTAGAAAAAACATTTCCCTCTTCCTTACTATATCACCAACACTACTGCAATAGAGATGAATTAGGAGTCATACTTTTTCCTAGTGGAATTTCTACAGTATCTCAGGCCCCCAGGTATGACATAACGGTCTGAGAGCTTTAAGTGGCAACACAGATATAGATACCATAACCTTGAAAGTGGCCATAAAAAAGGGAAATTGGCCTTGAGGCCCACCATTATATGGGTTCAGGTCAATTTGGGGCTTTCCCTTTCCGTTAGAAATAAGAAAACAAAATGGGTACAACACTGATTTGTTCCATACAGAATGGAGAAATCCAAAAATGTAATGGGAGTGGATGAGGAAAAGACGTGGATGAGGAATTTCCAAAATGATAAGATCAGGCTAATTTCTTTCTAGTAATATGAAAAATTTGAATCTAAACACAAAATTGAAATAATTGATTTAAGGATCATTGCCTTTTTACACATGAAGGTTGAAATCCTGGCCAGTTTGAAGTCAATGGCAAAACTTGACTGGGGCCTAGATGTCTCTACATGAACAGTCCTTTTTACATGAAGGAGCAAGATGAACAACAAGTTTAATAGCTTTATGCATAATAGCAGTGCCATTGAAGTTAATGATGTTGTTCACATGCACAGTGCTAATCCAGAGAGTATATGTTTGCAGGCTGGGGATTTAAGACCTTCACTGTGATGATCACCACAAATGATGTTTAACCTTCTCCTCTGCCCCCCCATTTAATCATAGCAGGTGCTTATATGTCAGTCTGCTTGTTCGCCCCCTCCCACTTCTCTCCTGAGGTTTGTAAATTCAGTATATGTTTAATTCATCCATGGACATGCATAGTAGTTTTCATTTTTTCCATGCACATTATAGCTATATTTTAGTGTTGTTAATCTAGCATTCTATTTGCATAACAGTTTGTGTGTTATCTAAAGCAAGTGCAATTAAAAATATAATTAAGAGCTAATCACTAACAATTTTAATGACCAATTCTAAAATTTCAGAACAGGAACACTTAGAATAAAAGAGAGGTGTTTGTTAGAGACTCCATAGTTCAATGGTTTTCAAACCAGGGGTCGCGACCCACTACTGGGGTTGTGGAATGTCAGTCACTGGGCCTCCTTGCTGCAGTGTGATTAGGTGGACAGGGGGGGTGTGAAGGCATTTTACAGTCCATCCTGGCATAGTGCAGCATAGTTTGCAATGCCAGGAGAGGCAGGAAGCCTTCCTCAGCACCCCCACTGCACTGTTGATTGGCATCTGCTCAAGGTAAGATCCTTCTGCCCCAGGCCTGACCCCTCCCCACAAAAGCTAGAGCCCCCTCCTACAACTTAAGCTCTCATCCTCAGCCCCACTCAGGAGTCCATATTCTAATCAAATTATTTTGGGCCATGAGCATAAATGATTTTCTTTAACTGGGTCATGAGGGAAAAAAAGCCCACTGGTACAGATTGAATCTAGACCTCCATGTTAAGTCATGTTTTATACTCTATCCCAAATTTTAAGAGTATTGATAAAATTCCCCCCCCCCCCCCGAGTATTTGGATAGTGACAAATTAAAGAGAGTTATTTGATGTACAAAACCCAACAAATGTGTTTTTTAAGTCTCTTTTGGATTGTGGGCCCACTTGTCCTTAGTAGTAGTATTTTTCAAAATTCAAGATGAAATTTCGTACACTTGGCACAAAGCATTCTTTTGTAGGCTGTTTTCTAGAACATAACTACTTTGAGATAATAATCCTATAGATTTGAGCCTCAACTTGAAATAAGCTATGCAAATTGAGCTACATCAATAGCTTATTTTGAAATTGGGAGGGTCTACACAGCACTTACTTTGAAATAGAGCTCTCTTCCTCCAACGTCGCTTACTCATCGTACAATGAGAGTTACAGGAGTCGGAATAAGAAGTCCTCCAACTTGACAGTATTTTGGCATTCAGTCTAAGATATTTCAAAATAACGCTAGTGCATTAAAGTGAAGCAAGAAAACTGGATAGGCAAGTCAATTTAAGACCACTTTCTTGGTATGTGTCCCACCTATCTGCTTCTGGACTCCATGATTATTACAGTATACAGTTCTTCAAGACCAAGGGACAGAGGGAAGAGGATGGAGACTAGAAAGGCAGGAAGAAAAGGTGGGCAGAAGTGGACACGAGAAGGAGATTCTGCTAAGGAAAAGGAAGAGAGGAAGGAGTCAAGACCTTTGACATTAGTAAGACAAGAATTAAGGCTGTTTTGGCATAAGAAGAACATTTCCGATTTAGAGGTGAGTGCTAACAAATAGAGCATTAAAAATTTGATTGAAGAAAATACCCCCCCCCCCCAAATCAATCAAGTAATATGCAAGCCACCCTAAGGGTATGTCTACACTACCACCCTAGTTCGAACTAGGGTGGTAATGTAGGCAACCGGAGTTGCAAATGAAGCCCGGGATTTGAATGCACTAGTGGACATTTAAAAATGGCGGTGCCCGGCAAGATGCAAATGAAGCCCGGAAAATTCAAATCCCGGGCTTCATTTGCAACTCCGGTTGCCTACATTACCACCCTAGTTCAAACTAGGGTGGTAATGTAGACATACCCTAAGAGACTCCGGACAGTGCCATTAGCAATAGATATTCAGAGGTGGGAATTCTTGCTCTTACTCCTTGGCATCGCTCATGTTTGAGGGCAATGGGTGGCCCTGGAAGCAGGTGCCCAGTAACAACAGCAGCAGCTTCTCATCCTCAAGAGGGGAGGGTTAGCTCGGTGGTTTGAGCATTGGCCTACTAAATGCAGGATTATGAGCTCAGTACTTGAGGGGGCCACTTAGGGTTCTGGGGCAAGTCTATCAGGGTTGGTACTTGGTCCTGCCCTGAGAGCAGGGGACTAGACTCAATGACCTCTCAAGGTCCCTTCCAGCTCTATGAGATAGGTATATCTCCATAGCTGAAAAATTCAAATTAGGGGCTGAGATGACTTAGACAGGGGCTAATATGTTATGGAGATTTCGGACCCTCTAGTGCAACTGTTGAAAGTCAGCACAGGTAAAAGGGTACCTCACAGTTAACATGAAGTAAGTTAGAAACTGGACTGAAACAATTATTAGACTTGATTCCATTATTAAAAAACCACTGCTATAATTGGCCTCTTTTATGGTAGTTTTAGCAAAATGGGCAGGAATTGACCAGGGGAAGATTATTAATCTTCAAAATGTGATTAATCTACAACTGAGGTTGAGGCCCATTGGCAAACAGTATGGGAAATCTTGCAATGATTATGCCTGTGTTGTAACTAGCTATGTTCTGAACAGATAGAGCTTTTCCATTTCTGAAAGGCGTCTATCTGAAAACCTCAATTAATAATTTCATAACTTAGAAGGGTATAGGTAAAATAAGGATATTATTAATACATGATAAAATAATAGATCCATTAGATAACAATGGATTCCAGGTGAGAGAGAACTTGCTCTTCATGTTTATTACCTTACTATTCATTTACAGTTTTTGCTCTGATTTTTATGCTAATTTCCTGTTTTACATTGAAATATGTAGACGAGGTGAAAAATGCAATCTTTATTTGCATAATTCCATTGTTACACACTAGGTTGGAGCCTACTGGCTTGGTACATACAGAAACCTTGCTTTCGGTTATCTCAGCCCTGTTTATTTACATTTTCTACTTATTAAATGTATTTGATTCTGTAGCTTCAGTATGAACCTTCAATGAACACTGTCAAATGCCTTATAAATATTTAAGTAAATGCTGTTCATTTCATAGCATTCCCTTTATCTTTTTCCCAATTATCTCATAATGGAGTAGAGTGCTACAGCTCACAGGCTTTTCTATCCTTTGCTTCCTTCCTATCTTATTCTATTCTCAATCCCTCCTAGGTCTTATAGTGAATTATGTTGCTGTGAATTATGTTCCATCTCTTGTTGGCCTTCTAAGAGCCTATTTTCCTCTTCTTCACCCAAAGTACTCAATGCAAGAATTATTGTTACTTTGGTGTCATTCATCCTCTGTTCGTCATTACAGCTTTATATGCATCCAACTATTTAAACATACTTCTAAAATCTGGATTAAGTATTTCTAATGAAGCAGTTATGAAATACACAAATGTGATTGCTTTCATTTCAACATAATCTGTAAGATTCTTTTTAGCAATGTTGGAACTATAAGGGTACAGAAAGAATACACAAAGTACACACGTATACAACAGCAAAAAAAAAAAAGAGGCAAACATTGCTCTCCGCTGTATTAGCAAGAGTATTGTAAATTAAACATAAGAAGTCATTCTTCTGCTCTACTCCATGCTGATTAGGCATCACATGGAGTATTGTGTCCATTTCGGGGCACCATCTTTCTGGAAAGATATGAACAAATTGGAGAAGAACAATGAAAATGATTAAAGGTCTAGAAAGTATAACCTATGAATAAAGATTGAAACAACTGGATTCATTTAGTCTGGAAAAGGGAAGACTGAGAGGGGACATAACTTTTTCCAAGTACATGAAAGGTTGTTACAAGGAAGAGGAAAAACAATAATTTCTCCTTTACTTCTGAGGAAAGGGCAAGAATCAATGGAATCAAATAGCAGCAAGGGAGGTTTGGTTGGACAGTAGGAAAAACATCTCTCTCTGATAGTAGTTAAGCACTAGAATAAATTGCTTGTGATATCTCCATCGTTGGAGATTTTTAAGAGTAGATTAGACAAATATCTGTCAGAGATATTCTAGATGGTGCTTGGTCCTTCCATAAGGGCAGGGGACTGGCTTTGATGGCCTCTCAAGGTCTCTCCAAGCTCTATGATTTATCCTTGTTCCAGGAGATGCATACAATGCACGTCAAGCAATGTGAGAAGCATATTAAAACAATCCTCATTTGATCATAGCAAAATAATGAATCATAATTAAATGATTACTACACCTAAATCCCTTAGCTTTTCTTCTTGGTATCATGGGAAAAAGTAGATCGTAGGGAAAGATTTTAAGAGGAGAGGACACATGGGCATCTGGTGACTTAGGCAGGGGAAGGATCCGCCTTCCCAAACCGCCAGCTTGGCCCTGCCGACATTCCCCTCCAAAATGCCTACTATAGGCTTTCTGGGGGCAGCCTGTTGCTGCCCCCCATTGCCTGCCCTCCCCATGCTCCTGGGCAGGGAGGCTGGAACCACGAGATAACCTCTCCTCTCATGGTGCTATGGGAACTGTGCTGCACAAATGCTCCCCTCACCTCTGTCCCTCCCTGGTGCTCCAGGAAGGCTGGGACGTGCTTGGCATGCTGCCCCGTCTCATCTCTGGGGGGTGGAGCATGCTTGGCATGCTGCCCTGCCTCCTCTGCATGAAGGGCGAGGCCTCAGCAGATGGTCCGGGGCTATAGGTGTGGCTGGGGACCTGCTTCCACCAGCCCCAGCTGTACCAACTGCCCATGGGAGGACTTTTCAAGGATAATAGCCTTGTAGATTAGTTCAGGGAGAGCCCTCCATAGACAACAGCATGGAAGAAAGTGCAAGAATGAACATGGGAAAAAGCAAACAACTGAGTAAACAAAGCTTCTCAGCAATCAGGACTTTTTGTCGGGCCAAATTAGTGTTTCCTTTGTGGGTGTACGTATACAGATACCAATATAATGAAGTGGGATATTCATCTCTGACTTGTTTAGAATAAGATCATTTAGCTACGAAGTACAAAAAACATTAAAAAAACCCCTAGCAGTCTTTTCTTCTCCATAAAAATATTTCAGTTGTGTACCTTTCACTTATTCCTCTCAGATATGGTCCTATCTTCAAATTTAACAACTATGATAAATTTTTAAATGTATTTTTTATATAAGGATATTTTTATAGACTATGGTGTCAAGGGCAACTGGAACATAATAACCCCCATTTATTTTTTTAAACTTGCTGACAGGAAAACAAAGGTGGAAGGTTAGGAAGATTAAAACAGCTGAAAATTATACCTATGAAGGATAATATATCACCACCATATATAATGGAGTACAAGCTCTTTAAATATGCTTCTTCTGTTCCCAGGATCCTGCATCTACCTATGTCTCTTTACCAGTTCTTTCATCACAGGTAGGGTTGACAGATGGTTTCAACAAAAATACCGGACACACTTGACATTACATCACAATCTATATTACATCCTATTTAGAAAATATTGGACATTTATATTTTCTTATTTATATTTTCTCAATTTGTTTCCCGAACAGAAAGCTCAAATACTGGTCTGTCCAGTTCAAAAGTGGACACCTGGCAACCCTAATCAGAGGTCTCCCTGGATCAAACACTCATCCCTGCCTTCCTGCATCATCCCAATTTCTCCTCACTATTTTGTCTTCTCTGCAGTAGGGTGCCACATGTGTGCACACTCAAGAATCTACCATTACAGTTATCACTGTGACAAGCTGCACACTTTTTTAGTTCCTTTAAAAAATCCTCTTGATGGTAACATCCTTAATTGCTAAAGTTTTCACTGGAACTTTTACATTAGGCAGTATTCATAAAAGCATATCTTGTCAGTCCCTATTGACTCCACGGCAGAGAATGCTACAGAAAACTTGTACCTTCTAAGATTAGAGTAATTTGTGATTCCAAAATCATTTTCAATTTAAATGTTATTAACATGGTGCTTGAAGGACTGCTTTTAGGAGTTCTGTCATCTAAGTAGTTGGGGTTGGGTGGGAGGGATTCATGAATTGGTGGTAGAAACCTTCCCATGTCTCACAAATTTTGGTTAGTAAAAGGCTTTCCTTGGAATACCTACAGCTAACTGTGATTATGGCTGCTGACAGAATCTTCCCCTTAATATATGAAGAATCAGATAATTGATCATTTGAGAAAATAAAATAATGACAAATCATTTAATTTCCAGAATGCATTCATATTATCCATTTTATTAATTTCAAATATATAAAATTTGCCCATCACAGGGCCTTTGAATGCAACCGGAGGGGAGCGGGGCTGGAAGGGGGGAGAGGGACAACTAACCTGGGGTCTAGCAATACAAAAAGGCTCAGAGCTCCCGACTGCCACCACTACTTTAGTGACAGCAGCAGCTGAAGCAGCATGCTCTAGGCAGCACTCAGGGCTGGGGGAAAAAGGGGTTTGGCAGTCTTCTGGTGGTGCTGAGAGGAGCCCAGTTCTAGCCCTGCCCCTTCTGGGACATGGAACAGAGCCCCCCATACCTTGCCCAGAGGCCTGGTGAGGCTGTCAGCTCTGCTGGTGTTAGAACAATACTTCACCTAAATGGACTATTTATTTCCTTGCACCAATACACAGGCGCTAATTGCTTTACAGAATAAATGAAAAATGTTGCCCCTACCCCAAAGAATGCACTGTCTAAAAGATTAATCCTGCAAACAACTGTAATGCTTACTGCTGTGAGAAGTCCCATTAACTATTCTCAGAAATCGTCAATATGCATGGTTCTGTCTGAAAAATCATGCCTGAAGTTTAGTTTCAAACTTAATTAGTGATAAAAGCAGTCAGTTTTTTCCTCCTTCAGTTCCTTTGTGTAAGTGTGTGTGTGTGTGTGTGTATGTGCACATGAAAATAACTGAGTCAACATGGCCCTGATATCTCACATTCATCTCAGTTTGTTCTGAAACTGGATTGTTGAAAAAATATCTAGAGAGCACAATTCAAGTATTGTTAATTAAAACCCCACTCCTCCCAGGATCTCAATCAGCTATCTCCATCTCAGGAAAAATGCTGAATAAAGATATGGCTTATATTATTCTTTGCCTTAGCAATTCAACTGAGCAGCCACACTACGCACAAAAGAAAGACATAAGAACAAGGCATAAATGTTTTATTCAAAAGTTAGGATGGCCATATTACTTATGAATGATGATACTATGAATAAGATAGACAAGATATCCGAAAAGATTAATGGCAAAACCTAACTTTGTACCACACCATCATATATTTTATGAATGACTCATTTAATGAGTAAGCCATTTTAGAAACATTTGAAAATTTATAGATAATTTTTTTCTTGTAATTCTAATAATAAGTTCCCAACTTTTCTACCATGAGTTGAACTATACAGATATCAGAAATCGTGTGTGTGTGAGTGTGTGTGTGTGTGTGTGGGGGGGGGGAATAACTAGATTGAACCTCTCTAGTCCCGCACTCTTTGGTCTGGCAACACCCATGGTCTGGAAAGGTCTGGTTAGCTGGATGTCCACTTATCATGGGCGTGGCCAAGTTTCCCATGTTCCCATAAAGTTTATTTATAGCCATCAGTTCTGGCTCTCTGGGTTCTGTGCTGTTATTTAGCTCTAATTACCCCTAAATGTCTTCTAAGAGCCCAGTAAGCAATGTACTTATTGATAATGCTGCTAGACAATATTGACCTCCTGTGGTCCAGCAAACTCTGGTTCAGCACTGGTCAGATCCCAAGAGTGCTAGACTAGAGAGGTTTAACCTGTAATACATGCTACCTCCTATCAATAGCTTCTTCAAACAAACATGTCAAAATCATGAAGACAGAAGTTTGTAAGAAATTGTAGTGCCGGAAGCAAATGCTTTGTGCTCCACTAGAAAGAAAAGATATTTTTTCCATTGTGTAGACCCATTCACATCAGTGGAGCTACTTGCTGTGTCTCAAATTACTGTACAAATCTTCATAGAATCAAGACTTAATACTTGAATATTACAGTTTCTCACGCACTTCACAGTTCCTTCCTTATGAGTAAGCACTAACATTAATTTCTGAAAGATGTTTGCAAGAGTTAAGGTTATTGCCTAAACAGATTAAAAACAAAAGGTGAAATCCTGGCCCAGATGACCTCAGCAGTTGACTCTGGTTTGTTGTTGAGAAAAATAAAAGCTATTATTTCCTTAGGCATTTTGAGAAGAGGGTTCAGAGGCTTCACATTATTAGCTCCCCATGGGAAACAGGGTTATTTCCCTGGGATTAATTTTGAATCTTTTCATTTTCAGTTTGTTTGCAATTACAATGTGTTCAGTGTTAATTCCTCAAGGTTATCACTCCTAGACAGATGGGATAATTATCTGCACATCAGGTTTATAATTATTTTGGAGCTATAAACTAAATTGTAGGCATAATTTCTCCTGCATGAGATCTTCACAGTAATATTTTCATTTTGAGGAACAAAGGAAATAGCTTAATTAGAACTATATAGTATCATTTAAAAATTAAGTTGCTGAATGAGATCAGAAATCTGAAACGTCATTTTGCTTAGAAACTCTGCGCAAAGTCCTAATTTTCGAGCTAATTGCCTAAATTTTAACATTCCTTTTTTTTTAAAGTGGATGAATGTCTAATTTTTATGGCTGTGAAGCCTAGGTGGTTGGTGAAGCTTCCACTTGGGGAGGTAGTAGCTTCCCAGCCCAGACCCCACACCTTTCCTTGCCCAGGCCCCAGCCCATTCCCACTGTCTCCCTCCTCTCTTCCCTGCACATCCTGCGTCCCTGCTCACTGAATCTTTGTCCCCTCCCAGACAAATCCCTGAACTCAAGCTAATTATTTTTGAAAAAAACATCCACTTTTCTGCAATTTCTTTCTCAACAAAATGGAGCATGTTTTGTACCATGTACCAGATATGCAGAAGGTACCTAATTAATAGCACTAAATCTGTAAATAAGAAATGTCAGTCACACATTTATTAGATACCCTCATAGCTGACATGCAGGCAACTTGCAAATGCCCCAAACTCCTCTCATTGATCCTGGGGAACACAGAATGGCAAGCACCAGTTATAGCTAATTGAGAAATCTCTACCCTTTCTTCATACAATCAAACAAGGTGTCAGCCCTTGCCCTTAGCTGACATTTTCCCCCTAATAGGAAGAAGATGACTAGAATCAGACTGAAAAAGTTGCCACCTCATTTTCACTTCACAGACACAAGTGAGGGCTTCTTGTGTTGATTGTTTCAACTGCAGTAAGCACTTCAGAGGATGAATAAGAATTGCCAAGGGACATGACAGTAAAATACAGGCTGGCTGCTGCTTTAACTCATTCATCTCACAGAACCAAGAGGCTACGTCTACATTGGCCCCTTTTCCGGAAGGGGCATGGTAATTTTTGAAATCGCAATAGGGAAATGCGCGGGGGATTTAAATATCCCCCGCGGCATTTAAATAAAAATGTCCGCCGCTTTTTTCCGGCTTTTAGAAAAGCCGGAAAAGAGCGTCTACACTGGCCCCAATCCTCCGGAAAAAAAGCCCTTTTCCGGAGGATCTTATTCCTACTTCAAAGTAGGAAAGGGCTTCAAAGTAGGAATAAGATCCTCCGGAAAAGGGCTTTTTTTCCGGAGGATCGGGGCCAGTGTAAACGCTCTTTTCCGGCTTTTCTAAAAGCCGGAAAAAAGCGGCGGACATTTTTATTTAAATGCCGCGGGGGATATTTAAATCCCCCGCGCATTTCCCTATTGTGATTTCAAAAATTACCATGCCCCTTCCGGAAAAGGGGCCAATGTAGACGTAGCCAGAAGGTAAAATGTCCCACTGAGTCAGCATGATGGTGCCAGCTTTATGTATCAGACTAGAAGACCCAATATCCACAGGGGTGAAGGAACCAAATCCTGAGCCTTGTTCTCACCAGGCAACGGTAATCTCCCAACCACTGAAAAGAACTGAGACCTATTCTACCAAAAAATTCTCTCTTCCTTGCCAACATGTCCCTCCTCCTTCTGCCCCACCCTTTTTTTCCTCCACAGTCCTCTCTCCCCTGGTTCCCACTGCTCAAGATCCCCAAACAAGTATTCACCCTGCCCTGACCATCACAGAATTTGAACAAGTAAAAAAACAACAACAAACAAACAACAAACCACAGAGTGCCCTGGCTCAGGCCACTGCTCACCTGTGGGGAAGCTCTGAAGAGCTCCTCTGGCCCAGACGGAGGGGGATTCATTCCTCCTGCCCATTTATTGTTCTGCCCAGTCCCACTTAGCAGTCTAGCACAGGGTACCTGCTGCCAGAAGTTATCCTGCCCTCCCTGCAGCACAGACACTCACTGCAAAAACAGCACAGTGCTGGCTGGCTGACATACCTGCATTTTTGAATAGCCCTTTGAAAAGTGATGATGGGGGAGACCAGGTGGAGCCCTGGTCTCACTACCCCTGCTTCTTCTGGCATATAGCAATATATACATCACACAATGGGAGGAGAAAGAGGAGTCATCCCATAAGGTCTCAAATTGAAATTATCCTGCAATCCAACAGCAGAGGCTACTGCATGAATAATGCAGAAAGATTTTGAAATTGTAAAAAACACTTTGTAAAATTGGAATTCTCAGCACTTTCCATCTGATGACATCAAACTAAAACCAATGAATTTACACAAACTCCTGTGAGGCAGGCAAGTATTATTATTATCCATTTTTTTCAGATGGAGAAATTGAGGCACATGATAATTAAATTCCTTAGCCACTGCTTTTTTTTAAAGTGGAAAATCTACCCTTGAGACCAAGCCTTAAATGATGGGTCCTATGTCATTGGAATTCTGTGACAGGAAGGCCATTGAGAAAGCCCCTCATTTTCACATTTCTAGCAGAAGGGAGCACAAGCCATTGGCTGCAGTGAGGTGGAGAGATCACCTGAAACACATGCAAGAATTCCTCAGGGAGGCTACACCCAACCCTGACACATGTAAGGACTGGGTCTGCTTCTCTGTGCCAGGTGTGGCTGGGCAGGCTCAGCCCAGCATGAGCCAAATGTGGAGGGGTTATTGTGGGGGATCCAAGTGTGGGGAAGCTTGTGTGTGGGTGGCTCAGTGGGAGACCTGGATGCACAGGGATTCGGTGGAGGGTTCTGGTGTAGGTGCAATGGGGCTCTGGCTCAGCTTAGTGGAAGAGTCGAGAGGGTAGGTGGGGTTTGCTGTGGGGTCCAGGTGCTGAGGGATTCATTTCCTAGGACCCAGGGGGGCCAGGTGCAATGTGCTGGGGCTCAGTGCCTGGGGATGTGAGGAACTTGTTGATGAGTCCAGGTATAGGGGAGGGAGCAGGGCTTGTCTGGGTGAGGGTTAGATGGGCCTGCTTAACCAGGGAGCTCCAGCTGGTGCTGAGGGGTCACTGCAGTCTGGAGTCCTGGTCCTCCCCTCCTCCACCAATTCCTCATCTCCTTTTCTTCTCCACTCCCCATCAGTCCTGTCACTTCCCATTTTTTCCCCACGGCCTCTTCCCCCCACCTTCCCTCATTCCCACCCACCCCCACCCAACTGCACTCCAGGGCACAAAAAACAGGAAGCCTATGGGGAGAGGAAAAAGAAGGGGTGGAGACTGGGCAGCTCTCTCTGCAGGATTTATTGGGCTAGGCACCCCCCCCCCCCCACACACACACACGCTGGCAAGGGGGAGAGGGACTATGAGGAGCGTATGTGGGGCGAGGGCAAGGGGAGAAGAGCCAGCAGCAGACTCAATAGCAACTGGGCTGGGAAAGTGAAAACAAACCTACCCCCATCCCACATACTAGCAAGGGTTCAGGGGAGCTAGCTGAACAGAGAGAGTACAAAGGAGGAGGAGAGGGGAGCAAGGAGGAAGCCCACTTTGCCACCCTGGGCCAAGGTGCAGGAGGGAAGCTGGATGGGGCAAGGGACCAAGCAGGAAGAGGCTGAGCAGGAGCAGAAACGAGCAAACAGAAGAGGCAGTAGCAGGAACACAGCAAGCGGGGTGGGGTGGTCTCTGCAGAGCAGAGCTGGCAGGAAGGAGAACTCATGTGATTGTAATTGGAGCCTTGTGTATGTGCCAGGCAGGTTCAGGGGTGGGCTTCTGAGGAGGGTCCTTGCTGCTTTGCCTTCCCAGATGCCCTGGAGGGGAGGGGCGGGGTGGGGCGGGGCCGACAAAGCCCCATCTTTGGGTAGGCTGTGCCTCCTTCTGCTTTACAGACCAGATGCCCATTCTGTGAAGATAATAATATATAAAATAATATATAATTGAACAAATATAGTGTTGCCTTCCTGAATCTGCATACTAGTCCAAAGGCTGTGATACATATTAAGGTTTTGTAAAACAAGGACAGGAGCTACTCACAATGAAGGATGGTGGTGGAGCCTGGACTAGCACAGTGGAAGCCAGGAGTGTCAGAGGATTAAAATTATACCTTCCAAGCAGTCAAGAGGTCTGGGTTCAGGTGCAACAGGAGAAGACAGATAGCTCCTTCTCCTTTCCCATTGCTGGGGGGAGGATTGGAAATACATCAATCTCAATTAGCCAATGTGAAACAAAAGATCTTGAATCAGTGCCCTCAGAAATAAAAGCAGGTTATTAGGCATCTCATCAGGGCACTATCTCCATACATAATTAGGTCCTCTACCTTTTATCTATTATTAGATCACTTTTTTGTGTCAATTTCTGTAGGTTAGAAGGGTTAGCTGACTAGTGGGTTCATCAAGCCCCACAGTGTGCCCACTGCAAGGTATTTATTCTGGTACGTGCTGGCAATACTTTCATTAATTTGGTTGCAACTATCTTAACTGGCAATTATATCACCATACTAAAAATCACACTTTTCCCCCATTGGTACCTTTGAATATATGTCAACTTTGTCCTAATAAGCTTTTGAGAGAACTCTTAAAAATGTCTCTTGACTTGATAGCATCACAATACAAATCACTGCACCATGCACATTTTCATAACCCCACAGTATAATTTTATGTATTTTACCAAACATAATACTAAGTTCTCAACACAATTCATTTCATTATAACACAGGCAAAATGAAAACAAAACAAAACAGAGAAAGAGCAGTTTTGGGACCAGTTCTGTTCGGTATTTTCATCAACTATTTAGATAATGGCATAGAGAATACACTTAAAAAGTTTGTGGATGATATCAAGCTAGGTTGCAAGTGCTTTGGGGGATAGGATGGAAATTCAAAATGATTTGGACAAACTGGAGAAATAGAAATGGTAAATAGGATTCAACAGGGACAAATGCAAAATATCCCATTTAGTAAGGAACAATCAATTGCACACATACAAAATCAGAAATGACTGTCTAGGAAGGAGTACTGCAGAAAGGGATCGGGGGTATTAGTAGACTACAAGCTAAATATATATGAACAATATAACACTTGCTAAAAGGTAAACATTGCTCTGTGCTTTATTAGCAAGAGTGTTATAAGTAAGCACAAGTAATAATTCTTCTGCTCTATGCTGTACTGATTAACTTCAACTGGAATACTGTGTCCAGTTCTGGGTGCCACAGGTCAGGAGAAATGTGGACAAATTGGAGAAGGTCAAGAGAGGAGCAGCAAAATGATTAGACATCGAGAAAACATAACATATAAGGGAAAACTGAAAGAATTGAGTATGTTTAGTTTGGAAAAGAGAAGACTGAGAGGGGACATGATAACAGCTTTCAAGTACCTAAAAGGGTGTTACAAGAAAGAGGGAGAAAAAACATTCTCCTTAACCTCTGAGAAGACAAGAAGCAATGGGCTTAAACTGCAGCAAGGGAGATTTAGATTGAACACTAGGGAAAGCTTTATAACTATGTGGATGGTTAAGGTTGTGGAATCTCCATAATTGGAAATTTTTAAGACCTGGTTAGACAAACTCTCCTTAGGGATGATCTATAGTGGTTGGTCCTGCTGTGAGTGCAGAGGTTTGGACTTGATGACCTGTCAAGGTCCCTTCTGATTCTGATTCTATTATATGATTCAGAGAGTAGTTATTCAGTATTTTCTGAAAATCAGATCCTTTCACCCTATCCACCGTTTAAATCTGAGGCACTCCAAGTCATTTTTTAAAATCTTTGCCGATCAGAATAGGAGTAAAATCAGTAAATTACTGCCATGATAAAGCAGAGGAGAAATATCCTTTACAGGTGTAGTCTTATCCATATGAGATTTTCTTATATGACATTGTAAGACATTTCTTACTTACATTGGCATTAGTACTAATGGAAACTATGTTTTATTAATATCTACATGCTGAAATAAATTAAGTCTTTGAAGACTGGTATACTTCAATTCTTCTAGGCATGATAAATTCTATTTGGAAAATTTCTGGCTAATATTTAGTATGTTGCCTTTTGCTGATTTGACTGCTCAGTAGGTATTTTTCTATTAGTTATGTTTTCTCTCCCCTACTAAGTTCTTTCCCAAGCTAGTCTAACTTTTGGTTAATGAGATCAACATTATTGTGTTTTGGTTTATAACAAAAAAAAAGACTTTGAATTTATATTGTACTTTTTTCCCTAGTGCTAAACTGTGCCTCAGGATAAACAGGAGTTGCTCCACTGAAGTAATTATTTTCCAAATATGGGGAATTATAGTGAATATTATTGTGAAATAACCATATCAATTTCTCTGGAAAGATTGGCAAGTTTGTAAAGGTGACCACTGAACTAGGGAAGGCCACTCCAGATTATATTTTGCTTCTTGGATCCAAGTATTCCTTTCTTAAATCCTTCCAAAATATTTATAATAATGTCCGGTGGGAGGAGCCTGTGGTACATGGCTGCAGTTATACCTATCTTTTGCAGTTGCCTAGCTCTTCCTTGATCTCTGCATGATCAGATCTAATTTACCAGCCACAATACCATCTGCTCTCTTTAAAGAATTATAGATTTTTACCTGATACACCTCCCTACACACATACACACAACTGCCTCCATTTTCCCTTCTTAGCATTCTCCAAAATTGTATTCAGACTCTTGTAAATCTTCTTGGGTCTGGTTTTATTAAGATAATGCAGATCAAGTATCTACTCAAATCAAAATAAGTCTTTCCTCCACTCCAGGTTTTCAGTCCCTTTTCTGGGTTCAGACAGTCATCTTTGCCAAGACCAAAATCCTGCTGCCTAGGGTTTACTCAAAGTTCTTTATCCTAAGGCTTCTGTGTCCGCACCTCACTGCAGAAAGCTCCAGCCAGACCTTTCTATTTAGTTGCCATGGAGATTTTCTTCCCTATCTCTTGTAATAACCTTCCAGTTTCCTGCCTCTCTTCCCTGAAGTATGCAAACTCAACGAGTACACTCACTTTTGGATGCTTCAAACCCCGTCACCTGGGAAGGAAGCTGACAAGCTACGAGTGGGCTTAGCCCAGCTCCCTTAAAAAGCCCAGCCCACCCTGTTGAGAGGCCTTCTTCTGCATCGCAAGTCTGGTGCCAGTCAGCAAACAGAGCTACAAGTCTTTCATGAGACCATCAGTACCTGGATTTTGTCATTATCATGCTAAATAGCAAACACACAAATGCAATCTTTATACCAATCACTTATGGTGACAAATGACCCACAGAAAAAATCAGTCAGGGCTTGGAAGCTGCGGGGAGGCAGCAGTGGGTTGGTAGGAGCTGGAGTGCCAGGGCGGGCTCCCAGTGCTTGGGAGGCCCTAAGCCTCAGGAGCCAGATCCAGGCTTAGGTCACATCTGGCCCTCAGGCCTTAAGTTCCCCACTCCTGATCTAGTCTGACCTCTTGCAGGACACAGGCCATAGAACTTCCCCAAATTAACTCCTAGAGCAGATTTTTACATAAACATCCAATCTTGATTTAAAAATTGTCAGTGATGGAAGGATACATTGCTTCAGTGGTTTATTACTCCCTCGCTCTCAAAAAAAGTCACCTTATTTTCTATCTGAATTTGTCTAGCTTCAACTTCCAGCCATTTGATCATTTTATAACTTTCTCTGCTAGAATAAAGAGCCTATTATTAAATATATATTCCCCATGTAAATACTTACAGACTCATCAGGTCACCCTTTTACCTTCTCTTTGCTAAGCTATATGAAAAGAACTCCTTGATTCTCTGTCAGAGTTTCTAATTCTTTAAGCAATCTTGTGTCTCTTCTCTGACTTCCCTCTCCCACCCAATGTTTTCAAAATCCTCCTTGCATTGTGAACTGAAAACAATATTCCAGCATCAGACCCACCAGTGCCAAATACAAAGATAAAATGATCTCTCTCCTCTTACTTCAGATTCCCCTATTATTGCCTCTAAAATCAGTGATTGAGTCACAGTGTGGCACTGCAATCTCATGTCCTACTAATTATTCCCCACAACTACCAAATCTTTTTCAGAGTCACTGCTTCTCAGAATAGAGCTACCAATTGAGTTTTGTAATCAAATTGATATGCAGTACCAAGACAGACACCTTACAGAAGTGTAAGCACGTTACATAAAAACGATAAGCTTTATCAACTACACTTGTAATCTCAAAAAAAATAATTAGTTGGACAGAATATATTTCTGATAAACCTAAGTTAATTGGCATTAATTATAGCACTCTCCTTTTAATTCTTTAGAACATAACATAAGAACATAAGAATGGCCATACTGGGTCAGACAGGTCCATCTAGCCCAGAAGCCTGTCTGCCAACAGTGACCAGCACCAGGTGCCCCAGAGAGGGTGGACCGAAGACAATGATCAAGCAATTTGTCTCCTGAAATCCTTCTCCAGCCTCTGACAAACAGAGGCCAAGGACACCATTTCTATCCTCTGGCTAATAGCCTTTTATGGACCTAACCTCCATGAAAGTATTTAGCTTCTCTTTAAACTCTGTTATAGTCCTAGACTTCACAGTCTCCTCTGGCAAGGAGTTCCGCAGGATGACTATGCGCTGTGTGAAGAAGAACTTTCTTTTATTAGTTTTAAACCTGCTACCCATTAATTTCATTTGGTGTCCTCTAGTTCTTCTATTATGGGAACTAATAAATAACTTTTCTTTATTCGCCCTCTCCACACCATTCATGATTTTATATACCTCTATCATATCCCCCCTCAGTCTCCTCTTTTCTAAACTGAAAAGTCCCAGTCCCTTTAACCTCTCTTCATATAGGACCTATTCCAAACCCCTAATCATTTTAGTTGCCCTTTTCTGAACCCTTTCCAAGGCCAAAATATCTTTTTTTGAGGTGAGGAGACCAGATCTGTACACAGTATTCAAGATGTGGGCGTACCATAGTTTTATACAGGGGCAGTAGGATATTCTGTGTCTTATTTACTATCCGTTTCTTAATAATTCCTAGCATCCTATTTGCTTTTTTGACCGCTGCTGCATACTTTGTGGAAGTTTTCAGAGAACTATCCACGATAACTCCAAGATCTCTTTCCTGATTTGTCGTAGCCAAATTAGCCCCATCATACTGTACGTATAGTTGGGGTTATCTTTCCCAATGTGCATTACTTTACACTTTTCCACATTACATTTCATTTGCCATTTTGTTGCCCAATCACTCAGTTTGGTGAGATCTTTTTGGAGTCCCTGACAGTCTGCTTCTGTCTTGACTATCCTAAACAGTTTGGAATCATCTGCAAACTTTACCACCTCACTGCTTACTCATTTCTCCAGATCATTTATGAATAAGTTGAAAAGGATTGGTCCCAGGACTGACCCTTGGGGGACACCATTAGTTACCCATCTCCATTCTGAAAATTTACCATTTATTCCTACCCTTTGTTTCCTGTCTTTTAACCAGTTCTCAATCCATGAAAGGACCTTCCCTCTTATCCCATGGCCATGTAATTTACACAAGAGCCTTTGGTGAGGGAACTTGTCAAAGGCTTTCTGAAAATCTAAGAATACTATATCTACTGGATCCCCCTTGTCTGCATGTTTGTTAACCCCTTCAAACAACTCTAAGGGTATGTCTACAAACTGAGCTCCATGGAGCCCCAGGCCTCCGCGAGACAATTCCAGGGGCTCCACGAGGTTGACAAACTGGAGACATCGATAGGTACAACACATACAATCAGTGGACTGCTGGGGCGCTGCATAAATTTTTACACATGTAAAGGGCTCTGGAGCCCAAAAAGTTTGAGAACTGCTGCTCTTGATAGTAAACAATTTCTGAAGGGAAGCCCAGTAGTAATCTCCTTTTTCATTGTAGTATATTGTAGTCTAAAAATTGTATTTTCTAAACTCATTTTTTTGCACACTAGCTTTCTGCATTTATTAGCTAAGCCAGACCTTGGACTTCAAGAACTCAGGTGCCACAGAATTGGAAGCCTGATCAAGAAAAACAACACAGATCCTTCTCTCTCTCTCTCTCTCTGACTTCCATATGAACCCCCTACAGGCCCATATTTCTTCAGAATTTGTTAGATATTTGCAAAGAAAAACAGTGATAACTTTTAAAAAAACTCTATCACCACTGTATGGATTTAAATTCCTGGCTCGCTACTGAAACAAAGGTTAAACAATTCATCTTCCCTGCACAAATATTATACAACAGGGCTACATCTACACTGGCACCCTTTTCCGGAAATGCTTAAAACGGAACAGTTTTCCGTCATAAGTATTTCCGGGAAAAGTGCGTCTACATTGGCAGGATGCTTTTCCGGAAAAGCGCTTTTTCCGGAAAAGCATCTGTGCCAATGTAGACGTGCTTTTCCACAAAAAAGCCCCGATCGTCATTTTTGCAATCGGGGCTTTTTTGCGGAAAAGAAATCTGTGCTGTCTACACTGTCCCTTTTCCCGAACAATTTTCCGGAAAAGTACTTTTGCTCGAATGGGAGCAGCAGAATTTTTCTGGAAAAGCACTGATGATTTTACAGTAGATCATCAGTGCTTTTCCGGAAATTCAAGGGGCCAGTGTAGACAGCTGGCAAGTTATTCCAGAAAAGTGGCTGATTATCCGGAATACGTGGCCAGTGTAGACATAGCCCAGATGAAAAAACAAAATACACATAGGTTAACACATTAAAATGATTTTAGATTTAGCATCAGATGTGCAGCATATTGTACTGAGCAGTTCTCATGAGCTAAAACAAGAACAGGAGAAGTGCTTAGTGTTGGAGACTGAAGCAAGATTCCTAGAGTCCATTTTTGGCTCTTCTGTTGATATAGTGAGCAGTCTCTGCTTCAAGCTTCCATCCATAAAATGGAGACTACTGAAGCATTTTGCAGAAGATCATACTTAAGTTTATGTCTACACTGCAAAGTAAATTCGAAATAACAGTCTTTATTTTGAATTAACTTCAATAGTGTCTATACATGCAAATCGCTTATTTTGAATTTGGTAAACCTCATTCTACAAGGAGTAATGCCAAATTCGAAATAGCTATTTCGAATTAATTTCTGTGTAGACACTTAATTTGAAATAGGGGGCCTCCAGCCCTTCCCAGGGAGCCCTGGTGGCCACTCTGTGCACATCCAGGAAAACTCATCTGCTCCATCCACAGCTGCCTCCAGCTGTTCCAGCCCCTGCGGCCGCCCCAGCTATTGCTCCTCTTCCCACTCCTGCTCCCCCTCCCACTTCTTCTGCCCCCCTCATCCCTCCTGCCCCACCCTCCATACCCACTCCCCCCTGGGGACGCCGAGGCCCCCGCACCTGCAATGCTGGGAGACCGGAGGGCCGGCAAGACCCCCAACCCCGAGCTTCCCCTCCCCTCTCCTTGCCTTCCCCTTCCAGCTCCCTCCTCCCAGGTTTCCCCCCTCCCTTCGCCCACCCTCATTTACCCCCTCCTCCCATCCCAGTTATGTTAAAGAAAGAGCATTTTGTGTGGCAACATGGGTGTTTTTATTTTACATCAAGAAGGGGGGTTAGGGAATGTAAGGCACAAAGCCCCAGTGGGGCATGCCAGGGGGACTTCACTCATTCTCCACCTGGAAGCTCTCCCTCAGGGCTTTATGGATGTGGACAGCCCCCCCGAAGGGTCTCCTGGATGGCAGCCGTGCGGGGCTGTGTGTACTGGCCAGCCAGGTGGTCAGCCTTTGCCATCTAGCCAGGAAAGAAAGCCTCCCCCTTCCTCTCACATAAATTGTGGAGCACACAGCACGCTGCCACAATGTGCGGAATATTGTGCTTGGAGAGGTTGAGGCGGGTGAGGAGGTATCTAAATCAGGCCTTCAGCCACCTGAAGGCACCCCCCTTAACCACAATGTGGGCTCTGCTGGGCCTGGCATTAAAGGCCTGCTGGGAGGGGTTCAGGTATCCCGTGTAGAGCTCCATGAGCCAGGGCTGTAGGGGGTAGGCTGCATCCCCCACTAGGCACACTGGCATGTTCACATCCCCGACTCTGATGTGGCAGTTGGGGAAGAAAGTCCCAGCCTCTGGCACATGGAGGAGTTGTGGTACACCCGTACATTGTGTGCCTTGCTGGACCAGCCCACATTGATGTCTGTGAACTGGCCCTGGTGGTCAGACACGGCCTGCAGGATCATGGAGAAGTACCCCTTGCATTTAATGTAGAGAGAGGCCTGTTGTTCTGGGGCATGGATGGAGAGGTGCGTCCCATTTATTGCCCCCCCGCAGTTGAGGAAGCCCAGAGCACCAAACCCCTGGATAACCACCTTGGTAAGGTGGACGACTCTGCAGAGCAGCACCCTGTTGATGGCCTTGATCACCTGCAGAGAGACACACAAAACCAAGAGTCACTGGGGTGCCTGGGTGGCTGGGAGTGTTCGTTCTCTGCCACTCCCCTGTGCCCCATTCCCAGGAGCTACCTCTGCTGCAAACCTGGCCACTGCGGGCTGTCTGTAGCATGGCTGGGACAGACTGAACCCTCCCAGGGAAGACACTTATACCACCTCCCCCCCATTTTCCCTGAGGCAGCCCATCTCATCCTTGCAGCCTCCCCTTCTGGCCCAGTGGCCTGTGACTGCCGAATCTGCATGAACACTGCTCCGATGGTGGATCTCCTCACACTGAACTAGTTCCCCATGGATCGGTAGTTATCTGGCGTGAAGAGCTTCCAAAGGACGATGGCCACCTGCTTGTGGAGTGGAATGGTGGGCCTTATGCATGTGTCCCGTAGCTGCAGAGCAGGGGTGAGCCACTCTCAGAGCTCGAGGAAGGTGTCCTTCTTTATCCTGAAGTTCTGGGTCCACTGTTGGTCTCTCCAGTGCTCCAGGATGATGTGGTCCCACCAGTCGCTACTGGTGTCCAGATGTGGCAGGGCACACTGGCGTCCGGGTGCTGTTGCTGCTCCTCCACAGCCCCCAGGGGGGCAGAGGAAGGTCCAGGGGGCTGGTCTGCAGCAGATGGTGCCAGGCAGCTTCCAGCAATTTCTGCCAGTCTTGCAGCAACACATTCAGAATGAGCACCAGAGTGCCTGGGGAAGCTCTGCCTCCATGGTGCTGAGTGCGGTGGTGTCTCAAATGAGAGCTACCAAAGTAGACATAGAGGAAAACGCTTTGCTGTCCCTCAGCAAGGTATGCAAGCAAGCGGGAAAGCTGAGAACCAGCTGTCCAGGGGGAGTCCCTTTAAGCACGAGCCTCATATAGCCTCAGACAGAAGCCACATAAAGCAACTACTGACCTGATGTCCTGCTGGAACTGGTTTCAGATGCCCTTAAATGAGATCCAGCATCCAATCTGTGTGGATGCACTATTTCAAAATAGCAAAATGCTATTTTGAAATAGATTGTGTGTAGATGCGTTATTTCGAATTAGCTTAATTTGAATTAACTATTTCAAATTAAGTTAATTTGAAATAGTGCTGTAGTGTAGACATACCCATATTGTCTTAGGCAAGCATTACTACTTCAGATGACTCTGAAGGCCTACTTCACTTTTGTAACATGATTATAGTTCCCTACATAAAAGGCACTAAACAAGGGCAAAGGATTGCTTTGCATGAGCATATAATATATTTCTTAAAATTGTCTCCGTTCTGATGTCAGCTTTTTGTAAGTGCATGGTTATCTCAATAGGATAGAAGCAAAAAGATGTGTTGCTGAAGAAAGAGGAATGGAGGAAGCAGAAAAAGAAAAGGAGAGACTTACTGAAAGATCTTATTTCACAAAAGTAAAAGTTCCTGCTAGCAAAGCCCTTAAACAATCATGCTTAGTAGTGCCTTTCAGGAAACAGTATTGCATTGAATCTCAGTTCAGAGTCCGGTTTTAATTCAAGAATTACAAATCAACGACTAAACTGTAAACAAACATGACAAAAATCCTTTGTATTTCTTAAACTCGGGGGAGGGAGAAGGGGAATGACAGGTTCCTCAATGGATCATAGTGGCATTTACCACTATGGGCACATTTTTGACTTAGCAACCTCTGTAAAACTATTGAGTTTAATTTATGGATGCCAAGCCACGGCTCTGATGAACCAATAGCATGCACCACAACTGCAGTATAGGGCTTCAAAATAAAATAAAAGCTAGGCAAAACTCCATTCACAAGGAAAAGACTTTTAAACAGGGAAGAAAGAGAAAGGAATACAGGAAGAGAAAGATGTTGTGACACTTTATTTAGTAATAAATGAGTGTAAAATGCTCTGTAAAATAA
The DNA here is from genome assembly GCF_049634645.1 of Pelodiscus sinensis. Lineage (NCBI taxonomy): Eukaryota > Metazoa > Chordata > Testudines > Trionychidae > Pelodiscus > Pelodiscus sinensis. The sequence continues at coordinate 47,341,594 of NC_134719.1, forward strand.
TCGTGTTAACCAGAACACTGGCCTTCCTGCCGCATCAAAATTCCCCTAATAGTCTGTCAAGCAGCCTGGAGTCAAAGGCACCAGTAACAGAGAAAGTAGACTCAAAGAATCAACTACTGAATATCTTATATTGCAAAACATTCTTGAAAAAATATGGACAAAACAACTGCAGTCTCACACTTTGGACATACATTTGAATTAAAGGAACAAACTGAAGTCACTTCAGCAGAACACTGAGAAGATAACCAATATGTCCCCAAGGCTAATTCCCTGCGGATCCACATTTGTACCTTTTCCAGGACTTGAACCTTCAGCATATGATGCAAAACAGAGGTAAATTGTAACAAGAGTTTATAACTGACAGACAAAAGCACTGAGACAATTTCTTAAAAATTGTTAGCATGATTTAAAGTATAAGTTTATGTTTTACTCCTTGTATGAGATGGACTGTTGGGTACCCTTTCATGTCGGAAAGAAAACAGAGTCAATGTCTTTATTAAGCTTTAGTTGAACATTGACAGTTTTTTTAAAAATGTTTAGTTCCTAATAAAACAATTGCATGTTAGTGATGTCTGAACATTGACGCTTAACATTAAAGCTATTATTTCTCAAGGATAAAATTCAGTGCTTTTGCAGTGTTAAATGTCCTGTAAGTTTCTGTCAAAATACTTTATTTGTAAATTTAGTCTGGGATTTTCAAAAGAGCCAAAGGGAATTAGGTGCCTAATTCCCACTGCAATCCAGCCAGTGCCAAAATCCTTTACATTCTTTTGAAAATCCCAGGCAGAGTATTAAAGATAATAAGTGGCAAAAGGTCCCAGGATGAATCCTAAATCAATTGTATGATCTTTATGCTATGGTGCCTCATGCTATCCCTTTTTTACTGGAGTTCCTAATCAGATAGATTGTGTTTTCTTAAACAATTATAGCCCTCCCCATGTATAAAAGATAATGTCAATTCCCTGCAATTTTTAAAAGTCACAATTTTACACTTTCAGGATTTGAGTGCACTGAAGTTACTGAGTCCATTTGGAAAGAGGTTGCTTTATAACTGGACAAAGAGATGATCTTGCGTCACAGCATCAGTTCTTTTCTTTTTGTAAAGCCCCTAGATTACAATGACTGCAGCATTCTGTTCTAACCACTTCCTAGATGTCACCAGTCAAGGTAGTAATTCCATTTAATGAAAGAAAAGTCACGCTCACAAGTTTCTATTGTCGACAGTATTGGTTATAAGTCAGGAAAAAGCTTGTATTATAAGTCAACAGAAGACAAATACACTCTGTTAATAATGTGTTTTTATATCCTGGACATTTAAAACAATAAAACACTCTCCCTAAAATATACAATAATGAAATATATATAATTGATGACAAACAATTTTGTAATAAAGTCCTTTCTAAAAAAAACCCCCAAATTATAGAGTCAGAAAGTTGGCATATCTGACATTGTCAAAATATATATTAAGCTAATGGTGCTAACAGGGTTTAGAATTATCTGCAGTATGTTAAGCATGCATTTCCATTTATTTAATGTAATTAGTTGGGCAAGTTTTCTGTTTATATGGACACCTTCATTCTCTTTTCTCTGGATAGTTTCCATGACAATATTTTTCACATAGCTGAACTGTTCATTTTCTGGCATAAAAGTAGGAACTAGAAAAAGAGAAGTTCATTCTAAAAAGTGTAAAGTTGAGAGCATATGGCCTAAAACTGAACTGATTATTAAACTCAAAAACCTACTGTGAAATAATGGGAATTTTGAGACAAAGCACATCAACGACCGATGACTATATAGGTACCTATCTCATAATTGCAGCAAACACAATGATTATTATGGTACATTCTCTCCAGTGAGTTTCTCACCCTCCAGAGGACTATAGATCTCTTTAAAGAAGAGTGTAATGCAAACTACAAGTACACGTTTTATTTTCTATTTATCAGTACACTATGCTTATTAGTTATTTTTAAGTGACTATGATTAGAGCTTTGCAAATGAGCTGAAAAATTGTCTGTACCCTGAGAAATTTATAGATGGAAGTTTAAATCAGCACAATATAGACCAACACAAGACAAAGGGTGTGTCAACGTTGTAGTGGTTACCTCAAAATAAGCTATGCAAATTGAGCTACGTAGCTTATTTCGAAATATTTTATTTCGAAATAGGGAGCATCTACGCAGCACTTATTTTGAAATAGAGCACTCTTCCTCTGACTTCCCTTATTCCTCGTACAATGAGGGTTATGGAAGTCAGAGTAAGAAGTCCTCGAGCTTGACAGTATTTTGACATTATTTCAAAATATCTGCCTGTTGTGTAGATGCAGACTAAGTTATTTTGGTATAGCACCAGTTATTTCAAAATAGTGTTGCAGTGTAGATGTTCCCAAAGAGTAAGGTATGGCTATTTCACACTAGCCGCACAGGTTTTTAGTAATGCTTTGAAGGAAAAAATGTTGAGTATTGTTCATAACCCAATTGTAAGGGTTGCTAAAACATAGGCATAAACTCAAGAATAGCAGGAAGAGGCAGACAGACCAATCACAAGACAAGGTTAATGCAATACAGGGAGCAGAAATAAATCTAAGATGACTTACAGGTAATAACAAAATTGTGCAGAGCTGTGAAAATGGGAGTGGAGGAGAAGAAAAATTTAAAAATTGGGAAAGGAAGCAAAAGGGCACAAGAAGAAATCTATAGCCAGTGAAGTTAGACAATAAAAATGAGTTTTTAAAGTATATCAGGAACAAAAGGAATTTTACAATGGTATTGGTATACTACTAGAATGACATGAGAGATTTATCAATAATAATGCAGAATGGGCAGAAGTATCCAAGACATATTTCTGGTCAGTATTTGATTAAAAAGGTTCTATTGAATGCATGATGAAATGTTTGCATTCCAACAGTAATTAAGGAAGATTTTAAACAGTTAGTAAACTTAGTCATTTTTAAAGCAACAGATCAAGATAACTTGTATTCAAGAATTTTAGAAGTGCTATATGAGGAGCTCTCTGGACCACTGACTTTGTGCTTCAGTAAGTCTTGTAACACTGGTGAAGTTCCAGAGGACTGGAAGAAAGCTAATTCTGTACCAATTTTTAATTAAGTGTAAACAGGACACTATAGACTTGTCAACCTATAAGTGACATATCCCAGGAAAAATTATAGAATGTGTAAAATGGGATGCAATTAATAAAAAATTAAAGAAGGTAATTAATTCATTGCAATCACAGTGCGTTTATGTAAAATAGACCTTAAACTACACTGATCCATTGTTTGATGAGAATATAATTCAATTAATAAATATAAATAGTCTTGATGTAATAGACTCCTGTAAGGCATTTGATTTGGTCCTATGTGATGTTGTCATTAATAAGCTAGAATGATAAAAAGTCACTATAGAGCATATTACATGAATTAAAAATTAGTGATTGGTCAAAAAATGTCATTTTAAAGAAAAAACACTCATTAAGCATGTTGAGGTTTATAAATGCTTGGTAGAGATCCTGAAGCTTCTGGTCTCTGTCAGTGGGATTAGAGCAGATGCGGTTGTATCGAAGGGCTTGGCTATAGACGATGGATCGTGTGGTGTGTTCTGGATGGGAGCTGGAAGCATGTAGGTAACTGTATGAGCATGTGTGATTCCAGTGGTATTCTTCAAGGGTCAATTCTTAACCCTCACTATTTGACATTTTTATCAAAACTTTGGGGGGAAAAAATTATCAGTGATAAAGTCTGTAGATGAAACAAAGATTGAGGAGTGTTAAATAATAAGGAGGTCACTGATACAAAGTGATCCGGATCCCATGGGAAGCTGGATCCAGCCATAGAGTCTGAGAAATGAAAGGGATCTCGTCTTTTGGGATCTCATCAAGTCCAGTCCTGGCTCAGAGACAGGCTCAAGTAAATTAGACCATGCTTGACAGGGATTTGTCCAACCTCTTATTAAAAGCCATCAATTATAGGAATTCCATCACCCTACTTAGAAGGCCGTTTGAGTGCTTAGCTACTCTTACAGTTTTTCCTAATATCTGTCTTGCTGCAGATTAAGTCATTATTTCTTATTGTACCTTCATTGGAAATGAAGAATGACTGATTGCCTTCCTCTTTATGACAGCCCTTCACATATATGAAGAATTACAGTGCCTCCTCTCGCAGGTTTCTTAAGACAAAGAATGACTGGATTTTTTTAAAAACCTCTCTTTGTAAGTTAGGTTTTCTAAAACTTTTATAATTGTTGTTCTATTCTCAGACCTTTGTCTAATTTATCCACATTCTCCCTAAAGTGTGATTCCCCACAACTAGACACAGTACTTCCAGCTGAGGCTTCACTGAATAGAACAAGGCCGTTACCTCCTATGTTTTACATACAGTGCTCCATAGATACATGCCAGAATGTTAGCTTTTTTTAGCAGCTACACATTGTTGATTTATATTCAGTTACTGTTCCACAATAACCAACAGGTTCGCTTCAGCAGTACTACTAGTTTCCTGTTTGTAGTAGTGCATTTGATTTTTTCTTCTTAAATTAAGTTCTTTGCACTGGTCTTTTTTTGAATTGCACCTTGTTGTGTACAGACCACTTCTCCAATTTGTCAAGGTCATTTTGAATTCTAATCCTATCCTCTGAACATCTTGCACCCCTTCCAATCTTGCTTGCAACTTACAAATTTTAGAGGCACACTCTCCATTCCATTATCCAAGTCATTAAAGAAAATATTGACTGGTATCAGATACAGGATTGACCTCAATATATTAGGCTTAGCTGGCATGTTTTATTTTATGTTTGTTCACTAACTTTGATCTGTCACTGGGGATATGTCTACACTACAAAGTTAATTTGAACTAATGGACATTAGTTCGAATTAACTTTGATAGGCGCTACACAAGCGCTCCACTAGTTCGAACTTAATTCGAACTAGCAGAGAGCTTAGTTCGAACTAGGAAAACCTCATTGTACGAGGACTAAACCTAGTTTGAACTTAATAGTTCGAATTAAGGGGTGTGTAGCCCCTTAATTCGAACTAGTGGGAGGCTAGCCCTCCTCAGCTTTCCCTGGTGGCCACTCTGGCCAACACCAGGAAAACTTGTATGCCCCCCTCCCGGCCCCGGACCCCTTAAAGGGGCATGGGCTGGCTACGGTGCCCGTGCCAGGTGCAAGCCTGCCAGCACCCAGCCAGCAGACCCTGCACCTGGCACGGATCGAGCCAGCCACCCGATGCCCCCCAGCCCTTCCCCTCTTCCCGGGACCAGGCTGGCGGCTCCCGGGAGCTTGCCCGGGAACGCAAGAGGTGGGCGCCCACCTGGTCTAGTGCAGACATCGTGGACCTCGTCCACGACCTCTGCACTAGGCCCAGGAAAGTGGCTGTCTAGGGCAGGAGAGCTGCCAGCCTGGCCACCCAGGAGCAGGTGTGCATGAAAATCAAGGGGGTCCACTGAGACCCCCGACCCTGAGCCCTGAGCTTACAATGGCTGTACTGGGTCAGACCAAAGGTCCATCTAGCCCAGTAGCCTGTCTGCCAACAGCAGCCAACCGTAGGTACCCTGGAGGGGATGGACCAAAGACAGTGACCAAGCCATTTGTCTCGTGCCATCCCTCTCCAGCCTTCCACAAACTTTGGGCAGGGACACCACTCCTACCCCCTGGCTAATAGCACTCCATGGACCCAACCTCCATCACTTTATCTCACTTCTCTTTAAACTCTGTTCTAGTTGTAGCCTTCACAGCCTCCTGCAGCAAGGAGTTCCACAGGTTGACTCTTTGCTTTGTGAAGAACAACTTTCTGTTACTAGTTTGAAGCCTGCTACCCATTCCTTTCCTTTCGTGTCCTCTAGTCCTTCTATTATGGGAATTAATGAAGAACTTTTCTTGATGCATCCTCTCCACCCCACTCATGCTTTTATAGACCTCTATCCTATCCCCCCTCAGTCTCCTCTTTTCTAAACTGAAAAGTCCCAGTCTCTTTGGCCTCTCTTCATATGGGACCTCTTCCAAACCTCTGATCATTGTAGTTGCTCTCCCCTTTCCCAGCCTCTCTCTTCCCCTCTCCCACCTCCTTTTCCCAGTCTCCCCGAGTTTTGTTCAATAAAGAGAGATTCTATTTTTGACCACACATTTTCTTTATTTTGTACATCAGGAAGGGGGGCTAGGGAAGGGTAAGTGGAAGGAGGTGAGGGAGGAATGGGGTACGAGCCCCCGATGGGGAGGACTGGGCTGGCTCTGCCATGTTCTGGTGTAGGAAGCTCTCCTGCAGCCCCCCAATTGCCCCCTCTCCCCAGATGGCAGCCTGCAGCAATTGCAGCCGGGCTGATAGCCGAGTACTGTGATGTGCCCCGTGTGGGCACTCAGGTCACTCCAAGCCAGGACTGCTTTGCAAGCAGGGCACCCCTGAGAACTGTCTGTCCGGGGTGGGGGTCGGGACCCTTTAAGCACAGCCCTCGGCTAGCCTGAGGCAGCAGCTCCACGCTCTAAGTCCTAATCTGATGCCCTGCCTGCACTGCTTCCGGCCATCCTTAACCCCGGTTCAGGGTCCACTTGATGTGGACATGCTAGTTCGAATTAGCAAAACGCTAATTCGTACTAGTTTTTTAGTCTGGATCCGTTAGTTCGAATTAGCTTAGTTCAAATTAACTAATTCGAACTAAGTTAGTTCGAATTAGCGGTGTAGTGTAGACATACCCTCTGAATTGCAACTACTTAAATCCTACATTTCATACTTAATAAAATCACTTTTGTGTATTAATAAACCCATTGTAAATAATTGTGACCTGCAGGAGGACAACAGCTGTGCAAATCCCACTTTCATTAATAAAAGGGAAAACAATTCATAAGCTTGCTCCGCATAAAACTTTTATACAGAGGAAGGAGGATTTATCTTGGGTTCTGGTCCCATTGGATCTGTGAACCTTGATGCTGTGTCCTGTCCCTTTAACTGAGCCATCTCAAAGCTGAGCTGACGATGTCTGTTGTTCTACTGTAGGCTGTGACCCCAACTCTGTGCCATCACTGAAGGAGATCCGAGGGTCTGGCTCAGCAGGACAGTGCAGTGGAACACTACAGAGGGCAGATAGGCAGGCTCACAGGTGTTTCAGCACATGAAGTGACAGTTCCAAGGGGATCTCTATGACCAAACCAGTTGCAGTGGCATAGCTGGCAGGATGACAGTTCTCCCCTCCTCATTTATCTCTAACTAATGGGCTATTAGCTCTGAGTCCAAGTTCTTTATTGTTGCTCCTGATGGGCTGGCAATAGGCTTTTTCCAACATGAACATATGGATAATAAGTCTTACCATCAATATTCCTAGTATTCAGAAATTGTACATGCATATAAATATAATAAACATATTCAGTGGATTACAAGCTTTCCAATATTTTACATTGGATATTTTGCATAAAGCATATTCTAGTTAGCATGATCATATCCTTAAGCGTGTTTCCGTAAAGAATATGAAATACACCATCACACGGTTTCCATTTTTCTACAGTATGCAGAAGTGGTTTCTTTAACAAATTAATTCAAATGGAAATTTAAATGTTGGGATCATAATTTACAGACTATAAAGACTGTTCCTGAACCACTGAACCAATGAGAGGTTTGGCATTTACTTGTTCAACACGAACAGCATCAGGACCATAGGAACTTCAGTTAAAAAAATCAGGACATGTAGGAATCTGAGTATGCATTCTAGGTATTATGGAATAAAAAGCAGTATTATTTGATTGGAAAGAATGCATGATTACTGGATAGCTCTTACAGAAGAAATTGGCAGTTTTTAAAATGCATCAGAAAATGGAGGTAATGCTGTTCTGCCCAGAAATGCTGAAAGATAAATTAATATTTCAATCCACCATATCATTTTAGTATAGTGGTATCTTGTACCTGGGAATGGTCCCTAAAGATATTTTTATATAGCTAGCTAAGCTCAGTTGGTTGCAGGAAGATTTATATGATGCTGTCTCATTAATCATTTGTTGTAACATCTCTTTAAAGTGTATACAATCGCCAAACAAGCAAAAAATAAACCTTAGCATTGTAAGCTAGTAAAGGCTGCCATGTTTTTATCAATCTGGCACATGCATATTTAATTAGAAAGGGAGAGTTTGCCTTTTTATAGAACAAATAAGCATTTTCTCAGTGTAGCAGATGCAAAATTTTTTTTTGTGCAGACTCTTTATTGCTGCCATTGGATTTCTTCCACTAAGGAAGAAGGGTGGGGGGAATGCGGCTTATTTTCTACCATCTGCTTGGACACATGAATCCAGTTGTCTTTCACAAGGGTTATTCATGGCTAATTGGCCATTGTTTCTGTCCTTTTGCTGATAGCACAATTGAGTGGAACTGGCCAACAAGAGGGGGAGTGAATGCTTCACTTTTTCCACAAGGACAGTGTGGAATCAGCCAGAATTCTTCTTGGTGTCACTCACATTAGTTTGTCCTTCCTCCCCACATTTACCAGCAAAAGGTAAATAATTTAGTATATAAACAAAGGACTGGGGTTCTGTGTATCCAAAATGGATGTACTTAGGTTTGGGGTGGATAGAATTTAATATTGCTAGTGCTGATCAACTAATTTAAGCCAAAATAAAAAGAACACACCAATCCAAAACTTCAAACTTAGATGCCCTACATGTATGCATTTTCTTAGTATTAAGATGTCAAACATGTTTGCACTACTGGATAAATTAAATCCAAAACAGAATGTCAAATTTGTTAAACTATTGTAGTAATTTTGTAATTTAAAAGAAGTTATAAGATTAATGGATAATACTGCTCATTGTTTAGGAAGCCATAGCAAACAATTCATACTGCTAACATGGTTTCATTTCAGAGGAGAATTATAGCAATAAGGTCAGTACAGCACATCCAATTTAGTTAGGCCATGAGGAGCAGCTGTGTAACATCTTCCTTCTAATCCAAAGACATAATAAGAAAAGTACTTTTAGTCACCATTTCAACAAAATGTTTCCTTCTATAATGAGAGGAAACATTAAGGACAATAAAACAAAAGTAAATATTATATCAATTTAAAATCTGTTCAATTTATAGTTATGCTATTCTACATGTGGCAAAGCTCTGACCAGGCCTTGTGGGTCCTGTATTTTTGATGGACAGTGTTTGCCTCAGAGTGTTGCTGTCACCTTCCACACAACCTCTTCTTTATCTAGAGGCAAGGCTCACAGCTTATTGAGCCATACTCATCATAGACTAGTGCACAACTGGAGATGAAAACCCCTTCATAGTTCTTGTCTCCTCTCTCAGGGGGCAGACTCTGTAGTAGTGTGTGGAGGGTTGAAGGGAAACCAGGCCAGCCCACTACTCTGGGTTGCCCCAGACCCTAAGGCAGCAGCAACAGACAGGGTTTCTTTTATGCCCAGTCTAGCAGCTTCTTCTCTGTATCACTTCCCCAAATGATCCCTCCTAGCACCTTTCTTCTGGTACCTGAGCAAGTCAGTCCTCAGTTCACACACCCACTCCAGTAATGCACTTCCTCTTCCCAGTCCTTCATTCTTTTCCTTCTCCCTTCCTTACTGGGGGAAATCTTTTAAAACAGTCCCACAGGCTTTAATTGGCTGCAGGTGTATGATTAGCCTGCTGCTTCAGGCAAGCTCTTAACTAGCCTCAGATGCCTGCTTGCCTTGATTACGTGGCAGCAGTCTCTGGGAGTTTATTCAGGAAAGAGAAAACTATTTACCTAGAGCCCGGCCTACCTGCCCTCTATTAGAATGCAGCAGCCAGCAGGTCTGGTTCTGTCACATACAGTACAACATAATTGTATATACCATACTTCATACACAAATGCTCTGCAATCTTGGCAGCCAAACATGCACATATAAGTCCTGCATAATGTTCAGACACTCACAACACTGCATGGTTCTTGAGAATACTTTACTTGGACTTTTTGTTTCATTAATAGAAAGCCAATAAAAATTCTCTTGCATAAAAAATGTTTCTAGCATATACTAGTTTTAATTCAGCTCCATATAGTGGAGATTAACTTTCATAATGCATGAGGGCCTGTTTCATACAAAAACAACAAGGAGCCTAATGACAACTTGAAGACTAACAAATTTATTAGGGCATAAGGAAAAAGAAAAAAGGAGGGGATGCAGATGGGAGTGTAACAATAATGCTAATTAAATCAGCGTAGGTGTGGCTCACCTAGCAATGATGAGATGGTAAGAGTACCTGAAGGGAAAATTACTTAGAGAGAGCCATTCCATGTTTCTGTTTCAACCTCTTTTTACAATGTCCAATTTGCACATGAATTCCAGCTCAGCAATTTCACACTGCAATCTATTTTTGAAGATTTTTGCCTATCTACGTCCACACCGAAGGAGAACGTGGATACATCCTGTAGTATAGAGTCAGAAACAGGAGGGGTGCGTCTAGACTAGTAGGATTTTGAGCAAAAGTGGTCACTTTTGCGCAAAAACTTGCCAACTGTCTACACTGGCCGCTTGAATTTGTGCAAGAGCACTGACGTTCTAATGTAAGAATTCAGTGCTTCTTGTGTAAATACTTTGACGCTCCTGCTCAGGGATAAGAATACTTGCGCAAGAGGTCCAGTGTAGATAGGCACCTTAATTTTTTGTGCAAGAAAGCCCGATGGCTAAAATGGCCATCGGAGCTTTCTTGTGCAAAAGCGTGTCTATACTTTTGCGTAAAAGCATCCGTGCCAATCTAGACGCTCTTTTGCGGAAATACTTTTAATGCAAAATCTTTTCTGTTAAAAGTATTTCCGCAAAATCATGCCAGTCTAGACGCAGCCAAGCTGTTCCTGTTATTGATGAACAAATGGAAGCAGATGAGGAGATTAGGCTCAATTTGGTGACAACCTGTGCACTAGACAGTGAGGAATTGTTCTCAAGTATTGATGTTTGTAAGGACTTTCAGCAACCATATGTTGAGCATGAAGGTAAGGAAGAGATGAAAGTGCAGATGGGGGGGACAGTGCAGGTGACGACCATGCAGGGTAGTAAGTTACTCTAGTGCAGCTGAGGGATGGAGGCAGTGGCCTTTTAGGGCCATAAGTTGTTCTAGTGCATTTGGGGGAGGAGGGCAGTACAGGGTGGTAAGTTGCTGTGTATTGCAGTGGGGTGGGGTAGGAAGTTGCTGTTACAGCTGGGGGTAGGGGAGAAGGCGGTGCGTGGTGACGAGAGGCTGTATTTCTGTGAGCTGGCTAAGTTCTGCCTGGGTCTGTGTAATGTCCAAACGGAGCATCGGTGCACACAGAGATATCAATAGAATCTTGCTGGGAAATAGAGTTGAAGCATTGCCTATTGTACTTATTAATTTTCTCACATAGTTTCCAAGGCAGGGCTGCTATTTCCCCATCACCAATGGTACAATGCTCTCCCAAACCATTCCTCATACTGTGCTGCCAGAAACCAGGCATCACAGAGTTTGGCTGCATAAGGAGAGGGGCACTCCCCACTCTCATCCAGAAGCTGAGCCTGGGTTTGCTTGTGAACCTTCCTGGATTATGTCAGCCAGAGTAACGGCAGCCTGTGTGTAAAGACATCTGTGTTTCCCTCTAAGATAACAAGAAAAGTGGCAAGTTTTGTTCAGAGACATGCATGTTAGTGAAATGTTACAATCCTTATCAGGAAAAGTACAGTCACTCCATTGTTAATGGTTACTTTTCCAGACCAGACCTGAGAAGTCAGGCACATGCACCAGCAACAGACTCCGTCAACTAAGGGAAAAAAAATTCAGAGGACACTGGAGGATCTGATCAAGGATGTGTTGCATCATTCAATGCTTCAAACAGAGAAAAGAGAGCAAAGAAGAACAATGGAGATAAAAGTCAAACCAGAAAGCACGGAGCTCATGTTAAGCTCACGGACGACCAAAATGAGATGCTGAAGTGTCTTATCAAGAAGCAAAGGAAACAGAACCAAAGGCTTTCCTGTCGTGCAGAACTCTTTTCACAGCAACCATCCCTCCAAGCCCACACATTAGCCTTCATGGCCGAGCAGACAAAACTCCTTATCCAGCAACCCTCCTTTATGCTCACACGCTCATTTTCACATTCAGGTAATGGGTTTTTTTCCTGCATCCTGTGAAAGCAACGGTGACTTTGACAGCAGGACATTAACACAATTGTGAGGTTTTCCAGCAGCCCTTATTATTCCTTACCACTGAGCATCCTGATTGAAAGACATCAATAAAAACAAATGTGATGCAGGTTTCCATGAGTTTATATTGTGTGACATAACCCACACCAATTGCTCTGGCCCCTGTAGCAGCCTTAAATGTCCCTGGGGGCTTATGGAAATGCCTTGCTCAGGCATGAGTGGTGGAATGAGGTAGGGAAGCAGTCCCACCACTAAGAAATGTCAGCGCCATTCACAGATCCACCTTCATCTCCCTTTCAATCGGCCAAAGGCACATTCAGCAGCCATGAAGCATTGGATAAGCCTGTTGTTGAGCCCCTTACAATTGATGAATTCTCAGGCAAGGTAGGGTGGCACTATAATGACATTGTGTGTGCCATTGATTGTTCCAGCACCGTTTGGAAAGCCATTTTCTTAAACCAGCCACTATGTCATCCACATTTCCCCAAGTCACAGTGCTATGTAGCAAAGTACAATTTATTGCCCTGTACACTTGCAGAAATGCTGCCCCAGCTGTAGACTTCTCCATTCCAAACTGATTTACAACTGAACGGTAGCAATCAGGAGTTGCCAGCTTCCACAAAGTAATCACAACATGTGTCTCTACCGAGAGAGCAGCTCTCAATTGGGTGTCCTCCAGGGGCCAGCTCAGCACAAAGCTCCAGGAAGGCTGCTTTATGCATCTGAAAGTTCTATACCACTGGCCTTCATCCCACACCTGCATGGTAATGTGATCCCACCACTCAGTGCTGGATTCCCTAGGCCAAAAGTGATGCTCTGCTGTGCACAATGCAATTCAGTTTTGCTGCTATCCCCATCGCTCACATTGTCATCCACTTCTCAGTCTTCATCCTCTGCTTTAATTGTGTAAGCAGCTCTGCTGCAATGTGCAATGTTCTAAACAAATTGAACATAGGAGAGAAGTCTAGGATCCCTGATTTTTCAGAGCAGATGCTGGAGTTTGCAGCAAGAACTGTCATTCGAGTGGTGTGAAAGTAAGCTGACAGCCCAGGGAGGGCTGAGAAGCAAATAAGTGGCCAATGGGACACTTTTAATGTTCCTAAAATGCCTACCACTACATTGCACATTCCCACAGTGCTTAGCAACTGAAGATGACACCAGCCACCAGGCATTGTGGGATGTTACCTACATTGCTTTGCTCTGTCGAGACATAAGCTAACAATGTGGCCATGATATGTTGACAACGGGTGGCAGAGAAACAGATTTGACAAATGTTCAGTTTTGGCAACTTTTTCATGTTGACAGCAGTTTCGTTGCCAAATCTTCCCAGTGTAGACATAGACTAAGAATGGCAACTTGTAAGCCAGTAGCAGTGTGTCCATGTTTTTGCTGAAACAGACTAATGGCTACCCCTCTGAAACCTATTTCAAACAGGTTGTTTAGTTTGATAGCATATTGGGTAGCTGGCAGATGCAAGAAATCATTATATATGGGCAGCTGGAGCAAAGGAAGGAAATTTGAAGTTGTGGACCTAATGTTGTTACTCTGTGTTAGCAGGAAGTCCAGAATGTTTCGTGACAGGTTCCATTTTTATGGGTTGTGCCCCATGAAAAAGGGGGAGGAAGGGAGAAATTAAGGAAAAAACATGTAAATCTAACCATTAACTTAGCTACATTATGTGTAAAAGACTCATTGTAGCAAAACTACACATGAAAAGCTAGAAATAGGGACCTGCCGAACTCTCAGCATGTTCTTATTAACACAGTGAAAAACTGCTCAGCCTCCTCCAAAGCCTCTTGACCCTCTGTGTCCACACATTTTCCCTTCCTTAAACACAAGAACAATTTGGGTAAGAGGGGAAAATGTGTGCACAATGGCCCCACCAAATCCTCTATAGTTTAGAATGACACTCTTTAAATATGTATATGGCCAACTGTGCTTCCTCCCCTCTAGTGTCACTGGGCAAGTGTCAAGTGTGGCTATTGAGAACAAGACGATGGATGATATTTTGGACAAGCTGGTAAGCAGTCAACTGCACACATACACATTATATCGACTACTTTTTTGTTTTGGCTTCACAATTTTAACAAATAAAAAAAACCTGCCAATACAGTACTGGATTTTACTGGAGTATAAGTACCATCAATGTGAAGGGTGTGTCTGCAAATTTTTCACCAGCTGTTTCACATCAGGCTTGTATTCTGTTGTAGCAGCATGAAAACAGTAGATCAGATGTCTGTTAGTAAAACAGGTGTGCATTTTTTACTTGATGATTTCCATGGAGGAGAATGAACTTTCACAGACATATGTAGACCCAAAGCAAGTTAGCACTTTTTTGACACATTTCATTAATGCAGAGTACATAGATCATCCAAAATGTTTCAGTGTCCTCTTCTTTATGTTTCGCTTTTAGAATATTGTTGTTTTGCAGTTCTATCATCCCTTCTTCAGATGTGGCCCTCTCAACACCTCTATGATGAGGTAACTGACTCTGTGGACATGGGAAAGTCAGTGGATGTGATATACCTTGACATTAGCAAGGCTTCTGATACGATCTCCCACAATATGCTTGCCAGCAAGTTAAGGAAATATGGATTGGATAAATGGATGGTAAGATGGATAGAAAGCTGGCTAGAAGGCCGGGCCCAGCAGGTAGTGATCAACGGCTCAATGTCAGGATTGTGGTCAGTTTCTAGCAGAGTGCCCCAAGGTTCGGTTCTAGGACCGGTTTTGTTCAATATCTTTATTAATGACCTGGATGAGGGGATGCATTGCACCCTCAGCAAGTTTGCAGATGACACTAAGCTAGGGGGAGAGGTAGATATGCTTGAGGGCAGAGATAGGGTCCAGAGTGACTTAGACAAATTGCAGGATTGGGCCACAAGAAATCTGATGAGGTTCAACAAGGACAAGTGCAGAGTCCTGCACTTGGGACGGAAGAATCCCAAGCATTGTTACAAGCTGGGGAACAACCAGCTAAGTAGTAGTTCTGCAGAAAAGGACTTGGGGGTTACAGTGGATGAGAAGCTGGATATGAGTCAACAGTATTCCCTTGTAGCCAAGAAGGCTAATGGCATATTAGGTTGCATTAAGAGGAGCATTGCCAGCAGATCCAGAAATGTCATTATTCCCCTTTATTAGGCTCTGGTGAGGCCACATCTGCAGTACTGTGTCCAGTTCTGGGCCCCCAACTACAAAAAGGATGTGGATGCATTGGAGAGGGTCCAGCGGAGGGCAACCAAAATGATTAGGGGGCTGGAGCATATGACCTGTGAGGAGAGGCTGAGGGACTTGGGTCTGTTTAGTCTGCAGAAGCGAAAAGTTGACAGCAGCCTTTAACTTCCTGAAAGGAGGTTCTAAAGAGGATGGAGAGAGACGGTTCTTAGTAGTGACGGATGGCAGAACAAGGAGCATTGGTCTCAAGTTGTGGTGGGAGAGGTCCAGGTTGGATATTAGGAAAAACTATTTTACTAGGAGAGTGGTGAAGCATTGGAATGGGTTACCTTGGGAAGTAGTGGAGTCTACATCCCTAGAGGTGTTTAAGTCTCGGCTTGACAAAGCCCTGGCTGGGTTGATTTAGTTGGGATTGGTCCTGCCTAGAGCAGGGGGCTGGACTTGATGACCTTCTGGGGTCTTTTCCAGCTCTATTATTCTGTGATTCTATGAACACCAAATCTCACTGCTGAAGGTGAGACTGTCTTTTCCTCAACTGAAAATGGATTTTCAGTAAATTCAAGAATTGTCTTCAGGGATTTGACAACTAGAAAGCGGGAAAACAATCGGTTTTCAGCTCTGAGATGTACTCTGTAAAAAAATCAGGCAAAAAAGATGCATGTACACTCAGCAGTGTCACTTGCGAGTTGAGGATGAGAAAGTAAGTCAAGTCTTTCTCATGAAGCTGATCTGCAATAGGGCCAGTTTTGTTTCAAATGCAGAAACATCGTACATGAGAGAAGGCAGTTTTTTTTCTTTGCCTTGAAGTTTCAGATTGAGTGCATTTAAGTGGCGTGTCATATCAGTGAGAAAAGCCACGTTTAGCAGGAATGTCTCTTCGTCTAAACACAATAGTAAATCCTGGTGATCTTTTGCCTCCAAAACCACTTGTATAGCAGGCAGTAGATCCATAAACCAATCTAATATTTTTCCTCAGCTCTTCTGCTGCAAGCATTGTCATGTCACCATTCTGTGTTTCGTACTCCTCATCTAAATCTCAGAATTGTCTGTTTCAAGGCATTTGCAACAATGAAGTTGACAATTTTGTCACACTATCCATTGTTCTCTGGAGAAATCCTCTGTTCAGTTTTCTGCATAACTGTTCTTGGTACAGAATGTAATGATATGAAAAGAAATCTGGAAACTGTGGATTTTTCTTCAACAAAGAAATTAGTTCCTTCTCTTTTCCAACCATAGAAGGAGTGCCATCAGTTGTTATGGAAGTAAACTTCCTCAAATCAATGCATTTTCCTGGTCCTTCAAAAAAATTCCATCAGTGCAGAATAAAAGTCCTCTCTCCTAGTTTGACCTGTCAAAGGTAGCAGAATAAGCATTTCTTCAACATACTTTTTGCCATTGAAAAACGCACCCAGATTATGAGCTGAGATATGTCTGAACAATCAGTAGATCGGTCCATTGCCAGATTGAAATACTCAGTCCTTTCAATGTGTTTTAGCAGTTTAGAAAACAGATAGCCTGAAATACTTTCAATTCATCTTACTACAGTTGAATCAGACACTTGCAGTTTTGATATTTGTTTAACTATATCTTTTTGTCTTTAAATTCTGCAAAAAGTGATTCCCTGTGGTCCAAGAAGCACCTTCAGTAAAATATCTTTTTGATTTAGCTATGTACCAGGCCATTTTGAAGGAGGTTTCTGTAATGACATTACTGTCTTTAACTTGTGAATGGAACATATCTTGTTGAGTATAGTAACCTTCCAGTAAGGAACGTATCTTAATATTTCTTAACTTGCTGTCATGTGGATACAAGTCTTTGTACTCAGAGTGACAAGATTCATGGTGCTGTTGCAGGTTTGTTTTCTTTAATGATAGTCTTCTGACAAAGAAGACACATTATTTTTCCATGTATCTCTGCAAAAGAGAATTTCTCCATCCAAATAGGGTTGAAAACCTTGTATTCATCCAACAAGCGTCTCTTCTTTGTTGCCATTTTTAATGCTTCTTATTACAAAGAAAATTGTATACCAATGTTTTGGGTGTTTCACTTGAAGCTTCAGGTTGTGTGTTTCTTGGAGTGTTTGTACTGAAAAAGAAAAGATTTCAAGCCACCTGTGGTGGGCCAGGAGCTGGGTGAGTCAGGCCAGACACAAGAGGCAAAAAAAGACAGGTGCCCAGGAGCCCCAGCCTGGATTCCCAGCAGGGCTGATGTCCTAACGCGAGAGTCCGTCACTCCATGTGAGATGGAGGCAAGGCTGCCCAGCCATGGAGCTGGATCCAAACATGTCAGTGTGAGCCAGTCAGCACCTCTCAGGCTCTGCCCACAAGGCCAAGTAGCCAGCACTTTCCACAGTGCCCCGGTGCTCCCAGCACCTCCTCCCTGGGGGCTAGAAATGCTGACACCCTGTATCTGTCTGTTCCTGCCAGCCCATCTGCTTGCATCTTTCAGTGCTCACCCCTCCTGGGAGATGCCTCGCTGTTGTGGAGCATGTTCCCAGAGGAGGCCATGTTTAAAGGATCCCACCCACGTGCCTTATGTTGAGCCCTGAGTAAACTCAAAGCACACCACGGGCCACATGCAGCCTGCATGTCACGTGTTGAGTAGCTCTGCTTTACATGCATCTAAGAAAGATTTAGGGATTGGGTGGATAATCAGCTGGATGTGAGCTCCCAGGGCAATGCTATGGCCAAAGGGGTTAATGAAATCCTTGGATGACTGAACAGGGGAAACTTGAGTAGGACTAGAGAGGAGATTTTATCTCTGTATTTGACATGGATGCAATTATGCCTAGAATACAGTGTCTGGCTCTGATGTCCATAACTCGAGAAGGAAGCTGAAATATTGGAGAGGATTTAAAGAAGAGCCACGGGAACCATTAAAGGATTAGAAAACACGCCTGATATTGAGCTCCTTGAGTCTATCTGTTTAGTTTAACAAATAGAAGATTAAGGGGTAGATTGAGTGATCTAA
This sequence comes from Pelodiscus sinensis, assembly GCF_049634645.1. Taxonomy (NCBI): domain Eukaryota; kingdom Metazoa; phylum Chordata; order Testudines; family Trionychidae; genus Pelodiscus; species Pelodiscus sinensis. The sequence goes on from NC_134719.1 coordinate 47,359,815, forward strand.
ATGTACCAACTTGCAGAACAAATATTTGATAATGAGCTCTTCCATCTAGCAGAGAAAGGTATTAAATGCGCCAATGGCTAGAAGCTGAAGATAAAGAGATTCAGACTAGAAATAAGGCATAAGCTTAATACAGCGTAATTAACCACTGAAACAATTTACCAAAGGTCACAATAGATTCCAATCATGGATTATTTTTAAAATCAAGATGTGATCTTTTTCTAAAACACGCACTTTGGGACAGTCCTGCTACATAAACACCATTATGCACTATGTCAAAGGGAAAAAAACCCTACAACTAAATGATTTGATTCTCATTTTTTAAAAAGACAAACAGCCATAAAATAAATAATAATGACTCTTTTAATAACCAGGCTTCTTATGCTAAGTAGGCTCAGTCTGATCAATGCTTGAATGGAAAATTTCTAGAGAAAGGCTAGGTGCTAAAAAGTTCTGTTGGTGATTCAGAAGTTGCTTTTCATTCTTCCTGTATGGTGTAAAAGCAATATGCCATCATGAATTGCAAGATGGGTTATTGTTTGCTTTCCGATGTGCTCCTCAAGAAGATCATATATTTCTCCTGGCAGGCGTTTGCTATCTGATCTATGTTAACTAGAGCAGATAATTCCAGGCAAAAAAGAGTAAACTCAGGAGACTGCAGCAATTGTAATAGGCACGGTTAGGTCCTCTCTTTGATACTGAAGTGTTTCAGTATTGTAGATAATGGTGTAGCTTTGCTCCTTACCACAACCATTCATTCCCCAGTTGTACTTCTCAGAGTTAAAGCAATATACTAAGTGCCATATAATATTGGTATCTCTTAATTTGAAATAAGAACGCCACAAAAATTTAAGCAGAAAGTACTCTCTTCATATTTTGAAAAACCAAGAAATGTATGACTGAGTATGAAACTCTACCATGATATTTCTGCTCTAACTGATATAAATGAGTTTCTTCTCAAATCATTCATTTAAGTATTTTATATAATCTAGTTAATGCCCGACAAATGGCTCTCTCTCTGGAAGTCTGTGTTACTGTTTTTTCTGCTGTAAGCATAAGTCAACATTTATATAGGATGCATTATATATTTTATATATATTAGATGCACTATACGTATCTATTAAATTTAGCTATAGCACTACAGCTTCTGCTAATGTAGAACTCACTTTTAGTTTTTACCTCAGTTAAAAAAATAAGAGGAAGTTGAATGTACAAGTGAGCTGCATTTGTAATCCATTTTGCCATGGAAACCACCACACTGTGGAATCCCAATCTGCTTCAAAGCAGTGGTTGCTAGGGAAAGAGAAGGAGAAGTAGACAGATGTTGTCAGCCTATCAGAGAGATTTGTAATGGCAGCTGATAGGAAAGTGATTAGCACCCACAGTCTCTTTCCTCATTATTATATCACTATTTACTGTTATCATGTTATTGTTTCATTGCAATTGACTATTGTGATTTTTTTTCTGAAAAGATGTGAGACTCGTTTAAGCCATGTCAAGAGATCAGTAACTCAGTGTTCCTTTTTAAATGGAAGTCCCTCATCTAATAGCTTTATTTACCCGTCTAAAAAACTCATCAAAGATAAAGAATGTATATTTTGCATGGCACAACCAAGTAATATATGTCTCCTGTTAAAAATTTAACAGCAGTATTGAAGAAAAGCACTTTATTATTAAAGAGCGATGTAATCTCCCCTTATTTCCCTGACTAAACATCTGGCATGCTTTTCTTAGGGATACTATTGAAGTGGCACCATTAGAAAGCTAATGTCTACACTGTTATTCAGAATCCTACCAGGGCATCCCACCTGCAGCAATTAAAGGCAGGGCTAAAAACCTGTCAAGATGCAGGTTTTAGGGCCAGCCCCACAAGTTGTAACTAGTGTCTAAGGTACCCAATTTGATGGACCAAGTTGGGTGCAGAATCATAAAACTAGTAATTGACAAGGCAGAGGCCCTAATTGAATGCCCAGAAGAGGCAAATGAGGTGTTTTCTTAGTCTGGCAATTTATTACTGGAAGTGTAATGCTTGCCTGACAAACCTCATTAAAGGTAAACCAACCAAAAAAGAGCTGGTGGGATTGGAACAGGGAGGACAGTTTTTAATGAACTGAAAGTGAAGCTATGCCAGGCATCTGTGCTCTTCAGCCCTGATTTTTCTTGCTAAATTCATACTGCACATAGATGTTCCAGATGTCAGCCTAAGTGTCATGCTCTCACAAGACTTTGAAGGGGAACATCCAAATGTATACTGTACCAGGAAGTTATTCCCTAGAGAATACTCAATTACTGAAAAGAGAGCACTAGTGACTGAATGAGCCCCAATATTTGTTCACAGACTATTTTCCCTTCCACTGGCTCCATACCATGAAATACATGAACAAATGAATAATGTAATGGTACTTGGTGCTACAACCCTATAATTTTAGAGTGCAATACCAGGCAGGAAAGGACTGTGTTAATGCCAGTTGCTTTTCACAGAAAAATCAGAGATGGAGATTACCAGGATGCTTTTCCAATTTGAGGGATGAGGGGTAATCCCCTCCATCTAGTAGAGAAGAGGCTAATAAGACCTAGGCACAGACAGCACTAAAGAAATGCACTTACCTGTAAGATCTGTTTGGAAGGAGAAAGCTTAAAAATTAAAAGTCTTTTTCTTGAAGATGTGGTGATTAGGATAAACTGCGATATGCACAGAGCAACAAAAGAGGACAACAGCTCTAGAACTCACAGCATGGACCAGATATAAAGCAAGAGTGAGCAAGATCTGGGGCTGGAGTCAAACTCAACTGCTGATTAAAAACAATATACCTGCAAATAAGGGACATGTAGACTGTGTTGGTCTTTCGGGATATTGGAAGTATCTCACAATAGCAACGCCGCATCTTTAAAAGCGCCTGCTATTTCGGGAATAGCGAGTGCACTATTCTGGCATCCCTGCAACCCTAGCATCACTGTAACCCTTGTTTGGTGCTGTCTTCAAAATAAGCTCTTTTGATTTAGACTAAGAATAAGCTACACAATTTGCGTAGTGCAAATTGCATAGCTTATTCCAACAGAAGGATGCTATCTAGACGCACCCTAAGCCAAACCCCAAAGGGGAGATAGAAAAACTGCCTAAGAGACTTATCACCTTTCACTTTTTTCTTTACTCTGATCCTTTCCTCGGGAAGGAGAGGGAAAAAGGGCCTTGTTGTTTTTGTCGAATCCCTTGAGTGCCAGCTAAAATCATGGTTTGGAGGGAACAGTGTGGAGAAGAAGTACTCACTAGAAGATAATTGAAAAATGTAAACATCAGGGGTATGCCTACACAGCAGGGCTAAAATTGAATTAAGACACGCAACTTGAGCTATGTCATTTGTATAGCTTAAGTCAAAATAGCTTAATTCAGCTTTTGGCGCAGTCTATACAGCAGGAAATTGAAGGAAGAACACTGTTCCTCCAACTTCCCTTACTCCTCATAAAATTAGGGTTACAGGAGTCAGAGTAAGAAGTCCTCCAGCTTGCTAGTCTTTCAAAATAATGACATGTAGTGTAGACACACTCATTGTTATTTCGGAATAACGTTAGTTATTCTGAAATAATGCTCCTGGGTAGACATAGCTCAGGAAAGAAATGAGGGAGATTATTGAAAGCAGCAAACAACAATAATGAAATTCTAATCAATCTGTTCTAAGTGCTTAAATATGTTCCTCTAATTTTATGCTAAGAAAAATGTCAAGAGAAATAACATGAAAATGCTGATATTTTGTGGTGCAAATATACCCAGATAATCATTTAATAGATTGACTGTTTAATTCTAATATTCTATTTTCTGTTTTAGGGTACAAGTTGAATTTTATATGAATGAAAACACATTTAAAGAGAGACTGAAGCTATTTTTCATCAAAAACCAAAGATCAAGTAAGCAGTTTTGATTTATTTCTGTTACATGCATTTATTAATTGTATGGACAAAAATTTTGGCTTCATTAAAGTCAGCATGAAATTAGTTCAATGGGGCCAAGCTTTCATCCTTAGGAGATTAGCAGAGTCTGTTTTTCCACAGATTTCCATGATGAATTCTCAAAAAATGTAAGAAATTAAACCAAAAACACCATATTTCATTTTGTTGGGGACAGCTATTTATTGACTGGCTTTAATTTTTACAATATCTTCAGACTGTCTAGTTTCCATTGATCTGATATGTCAGTGTGTTTTGATGAGCTATCAAAAGCTTCCTGAAGAAATAAGAAAAGTTCTAGAGGCATATGGATTTCCAACTTGTTATATCAAATACCTCTTAAAAGAATTTTCTAACTCTATCTAGGTTGGAAAAATAATTTAGAAAGGACATATCTTCTCCTGAGGAGTTTTGGGACATGGTATTTCAGATACAAACTAATTTAAGTTGCCTTGTAATCTTTTTTTCCATCCAGCCCTGATTCAGCTGTCTATCCTTATTGATAAAGCACATTAGCTGCTTTGCTGAATGGGACCTAGATAATTTTTCACTCAAATTGGCACATTTGAAAACAGGCAATGATCTCCTCTCAGCTTTGAAAATTAGCACCAAATTTGTACAGGGGAGATATTCACGCCATGTGGAGGATCTCTATGCTGCTGGGTATCCACAACTTTGGGTCTCTATTAAATCTCAAATTCATTCATGGAATGGAGAGTCAGGGCAAGATTTTCCCCACTACATAGGTTCCGTGCAGGACCAAACTGAGGCCAGAAAGGCCTTGTAAGATGCAGACCGTACATGCTGTGACCAGTGTCCAAATCAGACTTCCAGAGGCCAACACAGAAGGCCAGAATGGGCTTGGGCTATGACTTTTACCTGTATATTCATCAAGTCATTTGCAAATCCCATGCAACAGCCTGTATGAAATAAAACCAGTGTGCATATAGGCTGGCTGCGTGTGAGAAAGGTAACTGAACACCAATGCCCCATGTAGAATTGTTGATTTCACTAACTTTAGCCCTCTACCCATACAGAGCCAGATTGCAGTGGCTTTGTGCATGTGGGGAAATGGATTTTGCCCTAAGTACCTGAGTACAGCTCAGGTGGATACAGGGCAATGGGCAGGTAAAAGATTATTGTAATCCTAGCATGACATAAGAAAAGGATAAGAGGCTAGATACTTAAAGAGACACAAGGTGGATGAGGTAATAACTTCTTATTGGACCAATTTCTGTTGGTGAAAGAGATAAGTTTTCAACCTACACTAAGTAATTTTTCCAAACTTAAAGAGCTCAGAATTACAGCAAAATGCAGAACAGATCGTTTAGCATACCAGTCACATTTAAGGTGAAGTGGTCTCTTAGAATGTATGTTAACGGCCTCATGTTAAACCAGTGGTCCCCAAACATTTGAGGTTGCCGGGCGCGAGGGGGCGTGGCCGTTCGCCCAATGGGCTCCAGAGGGCAGGGCCACTTGCGCGTTGGAGGCGGCCCCCCCATAGCCTCACGCCAGGGGCCGGTGCCCCTCCCCCAAGTGCCACACACCCGGGACCGGCGCCTCCTCTAAGTGCCGCGCGCCCGGGGCCGGCGCTCCCCCCCAAGCGCCATGCGCCCAGAGTGCTGGCGGCCAATCCGCGGTGCTCCCGGGGCCAGCGCTCACCGTGCACCATGCGCCTGGGGCTGGCTCCGGCACCATGCATGCGCCACGTGCCCAGGGCCAGGCCAGCCCCCAGCACTTGGCGGGAGCACACAAATGCCCCCGCAGGCGCCATGGCACCGTGTTGGGGACCACTGTGTTAAACTATCAATTCCATTTAAGATTTAGCTGTGACATGCTGACAACCTTTCCCAGACCTGGAGAAGAGCTCAGTGTAGCTCAAAAACTAGCCTCTTTCACTAACAGAAGTAGGACTAATAAAGAGATATTTCCTTATCTGCCTGATCTCTCCAGTACCCTGAGACCGACACAGCAACACCACCACTGCAAACAGATTTTAAAAAGGTAGTTAGGCACTTAAAGATGCAGATAAGCACCTACTGGGATTTTCAAGAGTGCTTATGTAACCCACACACCTCATGTGGTTACTGAGCAATGCAAGTGGTTCCTAGACCACAGCAACAGTTAAGACCAAGAGACCTCTACAGCATGGGCTGGGAGCCAGCTGGCTTTTAGCTCAGAGGGTAGAGGCTCCTATACTCAGCTCCAGCGGTCCCAGATTCAAATCTGCCTGGTGTTGGTTACACTTAGGCACCTCAATCAATTATAATTAAAACAGGAAAGTATCACAAAATGCAGCTAATTCAGTATATTGGGACTTAGATTCCATCTCAGGAATACTATTGTGTATTATGAAGTAGAACAAAAAAAACCAAACCAAACCAAAACAAAAAAGACCTAGGGAACTCAGACTTGAATAGCTAAATCCCTATTGAACAGCTAAATACAAGTGGTCTAACTTTCTTATCCCCTCCCTCCCCCGCCCCCCCCCCCGCACCCCTCAAGCCACACACATAGGGTTGCCTGGCATTCTGCTTTCAACCAAAATGCCTAGTCAAAAAAGGAACCCTAGCGACACTGATCAACAACACAACCAGTGCTTTTTTTTTTGGGAGCACTCACTGCTTTTCTCTAGCAAAGCCCCCAGCGGCCCTGGGAACACTTGCATTGTGCCGGATGGAAGCTTGCTAGGGACACACGGCAATTAAAGGGGGCCATGACTGCATTTTGGCCCCATTGGCAACCCTAGTACTGGCACTTTTTTTTTAATAAAAAAGCACTGAGTACACCTATCCTGACTCCACACGGCTCCCAAAAACAGCTGCTAGGTCCCTGCAGCTCCTAATCACTGGGAGGTTCCATCTACATACTGCCCTCTCACACACAAATGCCACCCCTGCAGCTCCCATTGTTTGTTGTTCCCAGCCAATGGGAGCTATGGAGCCAGCATAAAGGGGCACATGGAGTACTGGCTCCAAAGCTCTCATTGGCTACTACAGGAGCAGTGCCTGCAGGTATAATGGCAGCATGTGGATGGAGCTTCTCTGAGCCTAGGGGCCACAGAAACTTGAATGGCCACTTCCTGGGAGTCATAGTAACTACTGCCAGGAACCCCTGCTCCCATCCCCCACACCAACCCAGAGTCTTCTTTTGCAGCCAGACTCCCTCCCATAGCCTGCATTTATCACCTCCAACTGCTGCCCCAGCCCTTTAGTAAGTGACTAAAAAAATGTATTGAATATATGTATATATGTACAAGTTGCACCTCTATAAACTGGAACTCTCTGGTCCAACAATGGATCAGAGAGTCACAATATGCTGCAGGAAGTGGAGAGGCAAGAGCAGGCTCAGCTGGGCTATGGGCTGGAGGAAGAGCAGGAGTCGGAGCACGGCTCAGCTGGGCTGCATGGGGGGCAGGGTGTGGAATGGGAACGGGTGCATGGCTTGACTGCGTTGTGTGTGTGGGGGGGGGTTCTCAGCTGCACTGTGGGGGGAGCCAAGAAGCCTAGTTGGGGGAGAGCAGGGAGAGGGCTAGCAGCAGGGCGGGGAGGGAAGGTCCAACCTGTATATGTATATGAAAGACTATATTTTCACCCAGAAGATGCGTCTAGACTGGCAAGATTTTGTGCAAAAGCAATTGCTTTTGCGCAAAAACTTGCCAGCTGTCTACATTGGCCGCTTGAATTTGGGCAAGAACACTGAAGTTCTAATGTAAGAATTCAGTGCTTCTTGTGCAAATACTTTGACACTCCTGCTCAGGGATAAGCCCTCTTGCGCAAGAATACTTGCTCAAGAGGGCCAGTGTAGACAGACACCTTAATTTTTTGTGCAAGAAAGCCCGATGGCTAAAATGGCCTTCGAAGCTTTCTTGCGCAAAAACGTGTCTATACTGGGCACAGATGCTTTTGCGCAAAAGCACTTTTTGTGCAAAAGCATCTGTGCCAATCTAGATACTCTTTTGCGGAAATACTTTTAACGGAAAACTTTTCCGTTAAAAGTATTTCTGCAAAATCATGCCAGTCTAGATGCAGCCAGAGTGATCAAAATACTGGAGATTTGTGTATAACAAAAATGCTGAACCTATGGCCTTGAAGCAGTTATTTCAACCAATCTTCAGTGTTGCTTTCAAATCTGTGAAATCTTTCTTCTTGGCACACACTGAAGTCATTGTAAGCTGTTCTAATGCACACAGCTTGCTTGTGTAGCAATGGTGTGGAAACATTCCTAAATACTTGGTGGACATTCCATCCTTAACATATATGTATCTAGTCTTTTGAGTATGAAGATTTTGTGGAGTTCATTTCACAGATCAAGACATAGTTTGCATTGCCCTGACACCAGATTTCTGTTTCTGGCAGCTAATTGGAAGTCTACATGCCAGTTAAATTAAACATTTGGTTCCAGAAAATTGTGAATTTACTTGTTATGAAAAAATAGATATGTTGTAATGGGAACTTGCAATTTTGAAATATAATAGCCCTTTTTGGATTACACTAAAATTCGGGATCCGGGAAAGTGGGCTCTCTTAGGTCAAGAAAGAAGGTTTCTTTGCTTCATGTATAGAGTCTTTTTTTTTAAAGGTGCTATATTAAAAAATAACCCTCCTATTCTCCCTTGATATTATGTTAACTAATCTCTAGGTGCATGTCTACCCTACAGAGTTATTTTGAAATAACTCCTGTTATTTTGAAATAACGCCTGTTATTTCAAAATAAGGTGGATGTCCAAACAGCAAACTTGTTATTTCAAAATTATTTCAAAATAACGAGCTTATTATTTCAAAGTAATAACCCCTCATTTTACAAAGAATGACGCCTATTTCAAAATTGCTATTTTGAAATAGGGTGAGTGTGGACGCTCAGCTGCTGTTATTTCAAAATAACTGCTCCTCAGAGTCATTCAAAATAATTATTCCCCAGTGCTTCCTGGGGCTCTAAGTCGAGATAGTGTGTCCACTTTAATGGACACTGCCTCGGCCTAATTTTGAGGCTTCCCTGTAGTGTGGATGCACTATTTCAAAATACAGTAACCTCAGCCTTAGGCTACTTATTGCTTCAAGTGCCTTCAAGAAAGTGAAGGTGATTCTTGTGTGGTGTGTTAGTTTTATTTAAAAAGGTTTTCTGAGTGTTATTTTAACAGGTAAGTTAATCTCTTACATTTATACTCTCATGTAGTTTATCGCTGTGCAATAGTATGAAAAAATAGGTTAACTAGATAAGTAACTAGGCAGTTAGGATGCATTTACAGATTGTTTACAATAAATTTGATATGCTCACAATCTTTTTTACCTTTTATTCATTAAAGCAACAAGTTACTATAACAGTGGTTTTAAAAGCTTGATTGAAATATAGTGATGAAATTCATATTTAGGTTGTATAACATTTATTTCTGTTGTGTTTTATAAAACTTACATATTTTAAAAATTTCACATTTTTTATGTAAAAGACATGAACCTAATGAGAACAGGATATGAACAAATTAAAGAGAAAAAAAATATTTAGCAGAATGTAAACCACAAAAACTACAATTTATATTTGTCTGTAGTTAGTAAAATAAGTAATTCTTTAAACAATAAATATCCTAAGAGGTAGATTATTTACAGTGGTGTAGTGAGGAGAGCACTGGGGAGGATGGGTTTGGCCTTGGGTGCCATGCTAGTGGGGCACCAATTTAGTTCCCCTCCACTCCTACTGTCATCCCTCTGCTCACCTGCTCCTCCTCTGCCCGCCGCTGGCTGGAGCCACTTCTTCCCCACCTTTCTGCCCCCAGCCTGACCCTCCTCTTCCTCTGCCAGAAGGTTAGTGCATGCAGAGCCCAGCCCCAAATTGGAGGGGTTGGGGTAAGACATGGGTAGAAATCCACCCCCCTACGGTCAGGCTTAGCTGTGTGCCACGTTTGGGGCCCTGCCGCATGGCAGCAGTGGCGGGGTTGCGGCGCAAATTTTGCCTTCATCCCCGGGCACATAACACCCTCGCTACGCCTCTGCTAACTACTGCTCTATTGAATATAAATGGAAGGAATGGCAGCACTTTATTAGTATTACCATAGCATGTAGAAGTCATGCTGTGGACTTCTTCCATAGTCATGGACCTTTTCCTCTTCTTTTCTGGCTGTCCACAGAAGTGCAGCCAGATGTGCACAAAAGGACCTACGATCACATGGTCTTGGAGTTGTTAGTTTAAATAGTTGGAATCAGGGAAGCAAGTCTGAGGGTGAGGATAGAATGGTTATGTATCTCATTCAAGATGCTATAGCATATTCAAAGCATTACTGGTTCTCATGATCTGTACACTACAATTAAATTTAAAAAAATGAAATTTCCAGTTTAAATGTTTACTGTAAACACACTCAGGAAACAAGTCTCCTCACAATTAAATTATCAGTGCAGGGATATGGAAATCATAAAAAGCACCAAAGTCAATCTGCTTAGCTAACCTCCCTTACCAAGCCATGAGGGTCTCAGTTCTTATCGAAACCAAACCAAACAGCCTCCTGTCATAAACCCAGCAAACCTCAATCGCTTGTATTGATGTCTTTTGGTGGGAAAGACCAGTATCCTGCTACTCATTGTTAGGGTTGCCAAGTGTCCGGTTTTGAGCTTTCTGTCCAGGAAACAAATTGAGAAAATACCGGATATATAAATGTCAGGTATTTTCTAATTAAGTTTTTATTATTATCACGAGTATCAGTACACTGTGTGAGTATGTCTACCAGCCAGACAGTACACAACTACACAGTAGAGGGAGGGGATGGAGCTGGGGGCGGGGCGAGATGGAATCCCTGGAGCCAGACTTGCCCATGTGCCCCCTCTGGCCAGCCCGTCTTTCCCCAACCCCCTCACGATCAGCCCTGCTTCCCGCTGGTTCTCTCCCACTCCCCTGATCTCTTCCATCCCGGACAGACAATTCTCAGGGTTCCCCGCTTGCTTGTCTACCTCAATGAGGGACAGCAAAGCAGTCCTGTCATGGAGTGCCCTGAGTGCCCATACTCGGGACACCACAGCACTCGGCCACATGGAGCCAGAGCTGCCCCATAGCACGCCGGTGCATCTCGTGGTGCTGTTGCCATCAGCCCGGCTGCACTTGCAGCAGACTGCCATCCTGAAGGTCCATCAGGGGGCTGTCAGGATCCAGGAGGCCCTGAGGGAGAGCTTCTACCCTGTAGAGCCCTCAGAGCCACCCCTGTCCTCCCCACTGGGAGCTCATGCCTCATTCCTCCCTCACATTCTTCCACTTAACCCTCCCTAGCCCCCATTCCTGATGTCAAACAAAAGACAAGTATGTTCAAAAATAGAAACTGGGTTTATTGAACAAAACTGGGGGGAGGGATGAACCTCTGGGGAGACTGGGAAAAGGAAGTGGGAGAGAGAAAGAGAGAGAGTGGGAGAGGGGAGGGGGAAACCTGGGAGGAGAGAGCTGAAAGGGGGAAGCAAGGGGAAGAAGGGGATGGGAAGCTCAGGGGCCAGGGTTGGGGGTCTCGCTGGACCAACTTGATTTTCATGCAGACCTGCTCCTGGGTTCGCATTTGGCCTTTGGTGGCCAGGCTGGCAGCTATCCTGCCATAGACGGCCTCATTCCTCCATCTAGTGCAGAGATCATGGACGTTGGGTGCATCCCCCCCAAACCTGAATAAGGTCCATGATCTCCACCCTGGACCAGGAAGGCGCCCACCTTCTTCAGCCTGGCAGGCTCCTGGGAGCTAGCAGATTGCTCGTGGGGAATGGTGGAGGGTTGGTTGCCAGTGGCTTGCTGGCTTATGTTTTGGGGCCACTGGGTCGGGGCCCCAGTGGCCACTGCTGGCTCTGGGCTGGCAGGCTTGGAGCTGGCACAGGCACTGTGGCCAGGGTCTACCCCTTTAATGGCTCCAGGACTTGGGGAGAGGAGAGTAAGTTTTCCTGGTTGTGCCCAGAGTGGCCACCAGGGTTCCCTGGGAAGGGCTGGAGGCCCCCTATTTGGAATTAAGTGTCTACACAGAACTTAATTCGAAATAGCTATTTTGAATTTGGTATTACTTCTTGTAGAATGAGGTTTACCAAATTTGAATTAAGTGCTCTGCTATTTCTAATTAATTTTAAATAGCGGTTTGCATTTATAGATGCTATTAAAGTTAATTCGAAAAAACGGTTATTTCAAATTAACTTTGCAGTGTAGACATACCCAGAGAGCATGCACAAAATACATCCTTCTAATATTTTCCATCCGTGTACAGAATACATTTTTATATGTACTGATGCATGTGCAAATGTGCATCACCAGTAGAAACAAAAATCCTAGCTGTAGGTGCTCTGCTAATCAGCTGAGCAGTATTCGAATCTCTGAAAAAATAAGGAAGAACGGCTCTTGCGCAAGGAAGATGGCTCCTTTGTGAAAAAAGGAGCCATCTACACAGCTCCCTTTTGTGAAAAAGCCTCTTGCGCAAAAACGGCTGCTCATTACTTATGCAAATGAAGTGCAGCGATATTCCATTCCATGTTTCCTTTGCATAAGCTTTTCCGGAAGAAGGTTACAGTGTAGACAAGCGCACAGTTTACAGGGAACATTGCATCTGATCCCTCTGAATAGTAGCTACTAACTTTTAAGACTTCATGGAGTAGGTTTTACCAGTTCCAATTCCCTGATTAATTGTGTGTGTCTTATGTGACCAAAAATACAACTAAAAATTGTAGGAACTTTTTACAAAATACTAGCTACCCAAAACCATATGATATACAGTACTCAGAGATTGATGCATCAACAATTTCAGAGCTGCTTCAATTTGTCAAATATTTCTGCCAGTTGACAAAAATAAAATCATAATATTTCACACAGCTCTAAAATTTAGTTACCGATATTTCCACATAGAAAATGCAAGCACTTAAGAAAAGTTTTACAATAAATACTGAACAGAGTGTCAGCCAGCTACATAATGACAGGGAAGTGATGACACGCTGCTGTGACTTGCTTGTACCTGCCAAGATGAATCAGTTTAAGATTACACCCTAAAACAAGTCGCAGAGAGAAAAACAGATGAAGCTTTAATTCAGTGGGGGTGGGAAAAATGAAATATCCATGTCCAGGAAGCATATTATTGCTACGTTTTGAAATAAGATCTGAAACTTTTACAAAACTGCCATACTCCAAATGAGTTAACTCACTGCTCCAATGCATGCAACTAAGCTACAAAAATGAAAGATGTGGATACAAATGAAAGATTTAAAGGAATACTTACAGACAATGCTAAAAGAGTAAGGCCTGAACCTCAAATATTATAAATTGCTATAACATCATTTAAGTTATTTTACCTCATTTAAAATCTGACCTACAGTCTCCAAAAATGTCTGTGGAGTATTACAAAATCTGCCAAGTTATGACTTTAGCATTCCAAGCCTGGGTCGCAAGCAATACTAATGCAGGACAATTTGGTATTCTATACACATAAGCTTCTTCTTAAGAAAACAATAACATTTTATTCATTTATGTTGCTTAATGAAATAAACAGATTGTGGACCATAGTTATCAAATGTTTTGTTTGTTTTAAGCCAGTGGTACCATGGTAACAGAGACAATGAAATTATAATCACATCTCCTCAAAACAATGAATAACTGGATAAAATAGTGGATGATTGATGTTGCTGAATATAAATGTTAGACACTAGTGTCAAAATAATATAAAGACATTCCATGCAAACGTGTTACTTGACAATCTGTTTAGCAATAGGAGAAAAAAAACTGAAATCCAGTCAGACAAACCATGCTGAGATGCTGACAACATTTAAAATGGAAATTTAAAAAGTTAACCTCAAAGAGAAATTAAGAATAGTGGATTTACAGTAATATTTGAAGGAACTGAAAGAATGAAAACTAGTAACCCATTTCAAATAAAAAAAACAGTTTGATAATTTAACAGAGGAATTTAGTACTAGAAAATGTGTTTTAACTATAAGCACCTGGACATATTGGAATAAATCTGGCTCTGATCCTTTACTGCTTTAAACAGTGATTTGCCATTTAGTGCTGTGCAAAGAATGTAAAACTGTATTCAGTGAGAAGAGTAGTGTTTCATATCTACTTTACACAGATGGTTACCTTTTTCTTTGTGTTTCTATAGCACAAAGTCCTGGTTCATGACTAGTAGTCCTAGGTGTTAAAATTAAAAAAAAAATCAGAAAAGGGCAACAAAAATGATTAGGGTTTTGGATTGGGTTCTATATGAACAGAGATTAAAAAGACTGGGACTTTTCATCTTAGAAAAGAGAAGATTAAGGGGGAATATAATAGAGGTCTATAAAATCATGACCAATGCGGAAAAAGTGAATAAGGAAAAGTTATTTACTTATTCCCACAATATAAGAACCAGGGTCACCTAGTTAATAGGCAGCAGGTTTAAAACAAACAAACAAACAAACAAAAATAAAGCTTCAGGGGGTGGCCGAGTTAGTCTGTCACAGAAAAAAACCCCAAATGGTCTGGTAGCACTTTATAGACTAACAAAACATGTAGATAGTATCATGAGGTTTCGTGGGCACAGCCCAATTCTTCAGATTACCAGAGTTAACTTAAGAAGTGGGCTGTTTCCACAAAAGCTGATAATACCATCTCCATGTTTTGTTATTCTGTATAGTGCTACCAGACCATTTGTTGTCTTTTTTTTAAATTAAGTTTTTTTTTCACTCAGCGCACAGTCAACCTGTGGAACTGCTTGCCAGGGGATATGGTGAAGGATAGGTCTTTAACAGGGTTAAAAAAGAGCTAGATAGATGCATGGACGTTAGCTCCATCAATGGCTATTAGCCAGGGTGGGCAGGAATGGTGTCCTTAGCCTCTGTTTCCCTGGAAATGGGTGACAGAGGAGGAATCACATGGGGATTACCTGTTGTGTTCCCTGCCTCTGGGGCATCTGGTATTGGCCACTGTAAGCAGACAGGATACTGGTTTAGATGGACTGTTTGTCTGACCTGGTATGGCCGTTCTTACGTTCTTATGGAATGTGTTGAGTATTCAATATATAAGACATTGGAGAACTAAGCCCTCTGTTTCACTATTAGGGTATGTCTACACTAGCCCCCTAGTTCAAACTAGGGAGGCTAATGTAGGCATTCGAAGTTGCAAATGAAGCCCGGGATTTAAATAACCCGGGCTTCATTTGCATCTTCCTGAGCGCCGCCATTTTTAAATGTCCCTTAGTCCGAACTCCGTGCCCACGGCTACATGCAGCACGGAGTAGGTAGTTCGAATTAGAGATCCTAATTCCACGAGGAGTACCGGTAGTTCAAATTAGAGATCCTAATTCAAACTACCTACTCCGTGCCGCGTGTAGCCGCGAGTACGGAGTTCGGACTAAGGGACGTTTAAAAATGGGAAGATGCAAATGAAGCCCAGGATATATAAATCCTGGGCTTCATTTGCAACTTCGAATGCCTACATTAGCCTCCCTAGTTCGAACTAGGGGGCTAGTGTAGACATACCCTAACAGAAGTCCATAGTAATAAACAAGAGGGGGACTCAAATGCCTAACTATACCAAGTGGACTCTGGGATAGGCTTATTTAGGGAATATTTACCAAACAATAGACTCAAGCATCTTGAAATAGCTAAAATTCCAAGTTCCAAGAACTGGAAGAAATACTTACTAATCACATATACTATAATCTCCCACAAAACCCGATTAACTGAAAGAGAAAGTCAAACAAGCAACCAGTTTAATTTATATATGAAGAACTCCAAACAGTAGTTTTAGAATGGTATTCAAACATGGTCATCCTGAATACACAAGAAAATGGTTAGACTAAATGATTGTTAATGATTGCTAGAATAAGGAGAGGAGTCTCAGGAGTAAAAACCAGCAGCTCACTCCGCTGGCAGTTCTGAGCCATGATGCCACTCTGTGGTTAATTTGTTCTTAATATTTCATTGATTTCTGTAGCATTTTTGGATACTAGTGGTTGCCAACAAAGAAGAACCACTGATTTTTCTGTGTTCTTCTCTTATTTCTGAAAGCATTAGCTGGCCTCTATCTGTGGCTACAATAGCCAATTCCAGGCTCATCAGTGAGGTAGGGGATGGCAAAGGGCTTGTGCCTTTGTGTGCTGCCTCCATTTGCAAAGCAGCCTGTCTTGTTCCAGAGACAGTGGAGCTGACAGGTCTGTGTAGTGATTTTGGGTCTTTCCACTGATGCATTTTCACTCTGCCCATGCCAGAATTTGAATGCTGCATACAAACAAGTCCATGTAAAATCCTACATTTCACCAGTACAAAATATTGGGCTGTGTCTACACTGCACCCCTTTTCCAGAAAAGGGATGCAGATTAGACACATCAGAATAGCAAAAGTAGGAATAAGAGATCCTCCGGAAAAGGGCTTATTTTCCGGAGAATCACGTCTAGACTGGCACTTTTCTCCGGCTTATCCCCAAGCTGGAAAAAAGCGGCAGCCATGTAAATGCAAATGCCGCGGGGGATATTTAAATCCCCTGCGGATTTTGCTATTCCGATTTGTCTAATCTGCATCCCTTTTCTGGAAAAGGGGTGCAGTGTAGACACAGCCTTGGTGTTTTCTACCAAGAACAGAGCTCATCCCAATGAAGCTTCTTAATTTTTACACCCTGATTCCTTCCTTAATAGAATCCTCCAGAGAGTCTCAGTTCTGATCAAATGAAATTACCTAGAAATATAGAATTTAAACAGAGCCAGCTGTATGTGTAGGCAGAATAGAAAGATGCCTCTGATAAAAATCAAGAAGCAATGGGAATGTGCTCAGCAACCCAATGATTTGTGTAACAAGACTACTTTTTAAAATCCTTGTTTGTTACAAATAAATCCAACACATCAAGGGAGAGCGGCTCCTCATGACATGTGCCAGTGTGTAATGTTTTATTTTAAAAATCCAGGCATAGATTAGTTTTGTAATGAACTACATTTAGAGGAAGAATATAGCAGCATTACTAGTCACATTCAGTATCTTCAGGATTCTCGTGTCTTGCTTACAACAGACCTGCTAATACAGCCCAGAATTATATCTACCTATTTTGCAGCAGTGTTACACTCTTCACTCATATTTAGTTTATGACCCACAAAGACCCCCTCCCCCCCAGATACTTTCCTACACTATTGCTTCCTAGGGCAGAGGTGGGCAAATACCAGGCTGCGGGCCAGATCCAGTCCATCTGCATTAACCCCTTGCCAGCGATCTCCAATACATTTACAGGTATACATAACTATAAATCCTGTTAGCCACAGATTGTTATTCCCAGCCGCTAGTGGGAGTTGGGAGAAGCACTGTTCTGGTCCATGCCCCTTCCTGCAGCTCCTGTTGGCTAGGAATGGTGATCCGTAGCCAAGGGGAGCAACAATTGCCAGTACCTGTGGAGGCACAGGTAAATATAGTGGCGGTGGCCTTCAGTGAGCTCACCCTGGAGAACCACCACCTTTTTATTGCCCACCCCCGTCTGAGACCGTTATTTCCCATTTTGTGTGTGCTTAACTGATTCCTCAGTGGAGTACTTCTGCATTTGTCCTTATTGAATTTCATGCTGTTTTCTTCAGGCCGTTTTTCCAGTTTGGTCAGATCATTTTGAATTTTAATCTTATCCTCCTAGCCACTTGCAACTCCTTCCTGTGTGGTATCATCTACAAACTCATCTAATGGCACAGAAAGTACACTCATGAAATCATTCGTGAAAATATTGAACAGAAACTGACACAAAACTGATCCAGGCCCTTCCAGACTGATTGTGAAACACTGATATCTACTCTCTAGGAATGGTTTTCCAGCCAATTATAGTAGCTCCATTTAGGTTGTGTCTCCTTCACCTGCTTGCCTACTTAAAAGAGCCCAGCTGGCATAGAAGCTAGTCCTACTTATGCAGATTTTCCCCAAAGGGTTAGTTCAGATAAGATTTTTTTCCTTCAGAAACAGTTCAAAAAGGAAGAAGTTAAAGGTTACAACACATCAGTGAATACTCACATGCCTCAGCCTTGGGCTATATCTCTTCTCCCTACTCTGGGGAAATCAAGCATCTGATATTAATTAACTTTGATAAGACAGCAGGAGTCTCTAGATGAATGTTGACACATCTAATTGTTGGTCACAGCTGTAGGCCTTCTGATTGCTTGGCAATTTAGGATGGGATTTTAACTCCCAGTTTACCAATACCAGGCATCAATATGGGTTAATCTAACCTTCATGATATGTATGTATCTCCCTAGTTAATTAGCAAACAATACTCCATAATAATTTCTTAATTTCTTTGTCTCTCTCATACACAGATTCTATGTTGTTAAAGTAGATACTGTTCTGAATTTCTGTAATTAAGTATAGCACTGTTTGGAGGAGGGAAGAGAGGAATAATGTTTAGAAATATTAACTATATTCAGTTTGAATGCAATTCCCCCAAAGTACCCAGGGAGATTCCAGCATTGGGTAGGGGAAAGAGGGAGTTATGCTCAATAAATGGATTTTATACTCTCCTCTTAGAAGCATGTATACACACAAACACACACATATGGTTTTGGAAAGCATAATTGGGCCCTACATACATGGCAACATACAAATGGTTCTATTCAGAACAATTGGCTTATTCACACGCATAAGTGCTAGAAGAACTGGGGTCTTCGCTTACAACAACAGACACCAGTTATCCTATGTCTGACTGGTGCTTAGTATTATCCTGCAACCAGATTGGTGCAAGCTCACATCAGTCAATAGAACTCTGCATGGCCACAGGTGCCCAACTGTGGGAATCCTAATTGAGGACTGGATCCTCTGTCTAGAAATGTATCATTTACTAATGGTTGCTAATAATGTTTCTCTACACTCCTTAGTCTTGGCCAATAGCAACTATTAATATAATTAATGAAGACTTTTTAAATGTAAGAATTAAATGCAAAAAAATTAAATTTGTGCAGTTAAGACTTTGCTGTCTTTAATTACAAAGTCACATGTGTATCTTTGGTCCTGATGCTGCAATGTGCTCAGACTGATTCAATGACCATTAAGTCAATGGTTTTATTTGCTTCAATTGGATCTTTGGAATAGCAAATGCTGTGCTTATGTGGAGCCCCTTTGAGTTCAATGAGGCTTTGCTCAGTTGTGAGGATCTGCCCACATGGAACTCATTTCCTAACTGGGGCTTGAGTTTCTAGAAGACATGGCATATTAGGTTGCCATATTTTAGCACTTGTGTGCAGTGCAGTTGTGTATGCACACAACGGAGTAGAGTTAAAGTTTGCCAAGTTTTAATTTTTATATTTTCTGACTTTCAGATGCTTACTTGTGCCACTTTCTCTATACTTTAATATTGTATAATATTGTGTACATTTGGGCAACAATAATCTATTCCCTATACAAAGCTATTCCATAAAAACATCTAAATATTAATATTTGAATACTTATCACAGATTCTCTAACTTGACTTGAAGGCATATCTTGTTTCTTTTAAGTAGTTTTACATTAAACATGAATTAATAGCTAAAGAAACTGAATTTGTATTTTCTTTCCTTTTATCTAACAGGTCTCAGAATACGATTGTTCAATTTTTCTCTCAAGTTATTGAGCTGCTTCTTATATATAATTCGAGTACTCCTTGATGATCCTACACAAGGACATGGATGGTAAAATTTTATTTGCCCTCTCAGACAAATCAGTCATACCTGATGCTTATAAAGATGTGATGTTCTGCCAACAGAGATTTAGTTTTAGAGTTTATAGATGGTTGTGGTGCAGCATGATTGCAAAACTAATCCACTCTGACTATGATAAAGTAGCCAATGAAAATGTAACATGATTTTCCTTAAATCAAAACTATTTTGCTCCTTATTACTCAAAGTGCTTATTGTATATTTGCTCATATTGTGTTACAGTCTACACTGTGATTTCCCTAGCAAGTCAGATCATGTAAGTAGATCTGCGTTGCTTTCTCTTCAAAGTCTTTAAACAACCGTTTTTCCTAAACTTCTGTTTATTTTTATTAAGAAAGCATAGCAGAGAAAACACTAAAACAGTAAGAGAACCTACCCATGCTAATAAGCTAAATAGAGATCACCCCCATTCTAGCAAGAGTTGTAGCAGGCCTTCAAACTATACACGGGTTTTTTTCCTGTGATTACAAGTTCATAGTGGCCTTGGCTCAGGACAAGCCACACTGCAAATCTAGAAGTCACTTTTATGCAATTTGGTCTTGTCCTCATGTAACAGATGATTAACCGATGAAAGTCACTTCCTCAAGACAGGTTTCAGGCTCTTTCTACAGGCACTGTGGTGGTGAATGCTTTAGAAGGGACTTCCCAAGGAAGAAATCGGTAGGGAACAGCATTTACTGGATGGCATGGGATGAGTAGTCCTAGGTATAGGGATTCCATGACCACCAGCCCCAAAAGAAAAAGACGGGTGGTGGTGGTCAGGGATTCCTTCCTAAGAGGCACTGAGTCATCCATTTGCAGTCTGGACCTGCAATCTCGAGGGGTGTGCTGCTCACTGGGAGCTCGAATTCAGGATGTGACTGAGAGTCTTACAAAATTGATCAAAACTTCAGATAGCTACCCCTTCCTGCTTCTCCATGTGGGAACTAACAATACAGCCAACAATGACCTTGAGCAGGTTACTGAGGATTATGTAGTGCTGGGAAGAAGGATCAAGGAATTCGAAGTGCAGGTGCCGTTCTTGTCCATCCTCCCGGTGGAAGGGAAAGATCTGGGTAGGGATCATCGAAATGAGGAAGTAAATGTGTGGTTGCACAGGTGGTGTTGGAGAGAGGGCTTTGGTTTCTTTGACCACGGGACTCTGTTCCGGGCACAAGGATTGTTAGGAAGAGATGGGATCCACCTAACCAAGAGAGGAGGGAGCATCTTCGTGAGCAGGCTTGCAAATCTAATGAAGAGGGCTTTAAACTAGGTTCATTGGGGGGCAGTGACCAAAGCCCTGAGGTGAGTGGGAAAGTCAGATACCAGGAAAAAATGCAAAGAAGAACGAGCAACTAAGGAGGACCCCTGATTTGAATGGAGAAGGTAGGGTGAACAACTGGTCATCTAAGGTGTTTGTATATGAATGCGAGAAGCCTGAGTAACAAACAGGAAGAATTAGAGTCCCTGGCCCAGTCCAAGAATTATGATTTGATTGGGATAACAGAGACTTGGTGGAATGACTCCCATGACTGGAGCGCTGTCATGGAAGGGTATAAACTGTTCAGGAGGAATAGGTGAGGAGAAAAGGTGGAGGACTTGCTCTGTATGTAAAAGAGCACTATGACTGTTCAGAAATCAAGTATATAGAGGGAGAAAATCCTGTTGAGAGTCTATGGGTTAAGTTTAGAGGTGCAAACAGCAGCAGTGATGTTGTGGTTGGTGTTGCCAGGCCGCCAGATCAGGTAGATGAGGTAGAAGAGGCTTTCTTCAGACAACTGAGAGAAGCTTCTAAATCACAGGCCTTGGTTCTCATGGAGGACTTTAATCACCCTGACATCTGTTGGGAGACCAATACAGCAGTATACAGACAACCCAGGCAGTTTTTGGAGAATATTTAGGATAACTTCTTGGTACAAGTGCTGTAGGATCTGACCAGGAGTCATGCGTATCTTGACCTGTTGCTCACGAACAGGGAGGAACTAATAGGGGAAGTAGAGGTGGATGACAATCTGGGAAGAAGTGATCACGAGATTTCAGGATCCTAACCAAAGGAAGAAAAGAGAGTAGTAAAATATACGCCCTGGACTTCAGAAAAGCAGACTTTGACTCCCTCAGAGACCTGATGGACAGAATCTCCTGGGATGCTAACATGAAGGATGCGAACATGAAGGGGAAAGGAGTGCAGAAGAGCAGTATTTTAAAGAATTTATTGAAGGCACAGATAGAAACCCCCGATGCACAGCAAGAGAAGCAAATATGGTAGGAGACCAGATTAGTTTACCAGGGAAATCCTTGGTGAATTTAAGCACAAAAAGGAAGCTTACAAGAAGTGGAAACTTGGGCAGATAACTAGAGAAGGGTATAAATGTATATCTCAAGAATTCAGTGGAGCTGTAAATGTATAGCTTGAGAAGCCAGAAATATCAGGAAGGCGAAAGTGCAATCAGAATTGCAACTAGAAAGGGATGTGAAGGGTAACAAGAAAGGTTTCTACAAGCATGTTAGCAAGAAGAGGGTGATCAGAGAGGGCCCTTAGTGGATGAGGGAGGTAACCGAGTGACAGATGATGTGGGGAAAGCTGAAGTACTCAATGCTTTCTTTGCCTTTGTCTTCACAGACAAGGTCAGCTCCCAGACAAATGCACTAGATGATGCAATATAAGAAGAAGGTGGACAGCCCTTGGTGGGGAAAGAACAGGTTAGGAACTATTTAGAAAAGCTAAACATACACAAATCTATGGGTCTGGATTTAATGCATCTGCGGGTACTGAGGGAGTTGGCAAATGTAATTGAGGAGCCTTTGGCCATTATTTTTGAAAAGTCATGGAAATCGGGAGAGATCCTGGATGATTGGAAAAAGGCAAATGTAGTGCTCGTCTTTAAAAAAGGGAAGAAGAACAATCCAGGGAATTATAGACCAGTTAGCCTTACCTCAGTCCTCAGAAAAATCATGAAGGGGATCCTCAAGGAATCCATTTTGAGGCACTTGGAAGAGGGGAAAGTGATCAGGAATAGTCAGCATGGATTCACAAAGGGCAAGTCGTGCCTGACCAATCTTAACAGCATTTATGATGAGGTAACTGGCTCTATGAATATGGGAAAGTCAGTAGATCTGATATACAGTAAAACTCCAATAGTCTGACATCCAGTTGTCCGGCACTCCTGATAGTCCGGCATCAACTGGAACCCGGAACTTCTCGGGTCAGCCACTGTCATGGTCGGACCGCTGTGAGCCGCATGCACACTCATGGCTTGCGCTGTTCTGCTCATGGTCCCCAGCACACAGAGCATCCAGCCTGCACATGCTGGCAGCTGGCCGCTGAGCAGAGGCAGCTGCTTCAGGACCCAGACATGAGGTTGCGGGGGACGGGGGATTGCGTGACAGCAGAGGGGGAGGTGTTTGGCTCTGGGGAAGGGAAGGCGAGGGGAGGGGGATTGGGTTGCACAATGCATCCCAGCCAGCTCATTGAAAAGCTTGCTGCTCAGCGCACATGCCCCAGTGCCTGGAAGGAGACGCGTGACTGTACCGGCAGCTCCAGGACCCGAGCATAAGGTCGGGGAGGGGAGGAGGATTGGGTTGGGAGTATGCCCCCTTATTGTACCTCCTGGTACATATCCAATAATCCGGCACCACCTATGTCCCAAGGGTGCTGGATTATCAGAAGTCTGCTGTACCTTGACTTTAGCAAAGCTTTTGATACGGTCTCCCACAATATTCTTGTCAGCAAGTAAAGGGAGTATGGATTGGATAAATGGACTGTAAGATGAATAGAAAGCTGGCTAGAAGGTTGGACCCAGTGGGTAATGATCAACTACTTGATGTCAGGTTGGCGGTTGGTTTCTAGCGGAGTGCCCCAAGGTTCGGTTCCAGGACCGGTTTTGTTCAATATCTTTATTAATGACCTGGATGAGGGGATGGATTGCACCCTCAGCAAGTTTGCAGATGACACTAAGCTAGGGGGAGAGGTAAATACATTGGAGGGCGGGAATAGGGTCCACAGTGACCTAGACAAATTGCAGGATTGGTTCAAAAGAAATCTGATGAAGTTCAACTAGGACAAGTGTATAGTCCTGCACTTGGGATGGAAGAATTCCAAGGGTTTTTAAAGGCTGGAGACCGAATGCCTAAGTAGCAGTTCCACAGAAAAGGACCTAGGGATTACAGTGGATGAGAAGCTGGACATAAGTCGACAATGTGCCCTTGTAGCCAAGAAGGCTAATGGCATATTAGGTTGCATTAAAAGGAGCATTGCCAGCAGATCCAGAGAAGTGATTATTCCCCTTTATTTGCCTCTGGTGAGGCCACATCTGCAGTATGGTGTCCAATTCAGGGCCCCCAACTACAAAAAGGATGTGGTCATGGGTAGTCACTTCACCCAGATGTAGTGGTCTCAGTTTTCCAAAAGTGGGGCTTTCCCCTTATTGACCTGTTTGCCACACATCTCAACAGGAAGCATCAAGAGTTCTGCTCCTTCCAGAATCACAGCTGGGGCTCCACTGCAAATGCTATCCTTCTTTATTGGCAAGGTCCCCTTCTCTAGGCATTCCCACCCATTCCAGTCCTCCAAAAGGTGATCCTTAAGATCAGGAGGGAATGCACAAAGGTTTATACTAATAGCCCTAGCATGGCCTCAACAGCTGTGGTACACTTTGCTCCTGGAAACCTCAATGGAGACACCAGTTATGCTTCCACTCTTTCTGGAGCTATTGACACAAGACCACAATCTCCTCCAGGACCTAAACCTCAAGTCCCTGCATTATATGGCATAGAAGCTCTGTGGCTGAACCCCGTAGAACTTGTAGAACTCAAGTCAGACCATATTTTGCTTGGTAGCAGAAACCATCTACCACATATCTAGCTAAATGGCAGACGTTTTTCAATCTGGGCTGCTTGGCATCACTCCCCTCCTCTGCTGGCCCAACACCACTCATTTTAGACTATCTTTTCCACCTGAAGCAGGAACGCCTCTCTCTTCCTTCAATAAGAGTGCACTTGGCTGCTATCTCAGCATTCCAGCAAGGCTTACATAGCCATTTGGTGTTTACAGATCCCCTGGTGACATGCTTTCTGAAATGTCTGGACAAGCTTTATCCACTTACCATGGAACCTTAATTCAGTCCTTTGTAGGCTTATGGGGCCACCCTTTGAACCCTAAACAAATTGTTCACTGTTATATCTCTCCTATAAGGTAGCCTTTTTGGTGGGCATAACTGTAGCCAGGGCAGTATCCAGACTCAGGACTCTTAAGATTGGAACCATGCTATACTGTGTTCTATAAGGACAAAGTACAACTTAGGTCTCACCCAGCTTTTCTCCTGAAGATGGTATTCCAATTTCACTTGAACTAGGTCATTATCCTGTCCATGTTCTATCCCAAACCGCATTCTACTCCCAGGAAAAAGAAGATTTAGAGCCCTGGCTTTTTATATTGAGAGAACAAAACCATTTTGTAAATCGGTCCAGCTTTTCGTGGCAATTGCAGCTAAGATGAAAGGACAGCTGGTGTCTGCTCAACATATATCTTCATGGACTACGTCCTGTATCCAAGAGTGCTACAGATTAGCAAGTCTTCCTACAGTTCCAAACACAGAACATTTTATTAGGGCACAGGCTTCTTCCACGGCCTTTCTGGCCCATGTTCCCACTCATGAAATCTGTAAGGCAGCTACATGGTCCTCCAGACATACATTTATCTCGCATTATGCAATTACTCAACAAGTCTCATTAGGATGAGTGATGAGTGGTCGGCTCTGACCTCACCTACTAACCTTCTGCTTGTGAATCACCTAACTGGAACACACATGAACAAGCACTCTAAGAAAAAAATGTTATGTACCTTCTCATAACTTGTTCTTCAAGATGTGTGATTCGTGTCTAATTCAATATCCACCCTCCTTCCCCTCTGTCAGAGCAGCCTGCAAGAAGGAACTGAAGAGGGGGTGGGTTGGCAGGGTACTATATTGAGTGTCATGGAGGTGCAACTATGGGTGCTGCTATGGGAAAATCTACTGGCCACCATCCATGTTTACATTCCTAACTGGAATACATATGAACAATGCATCTTGAAGAACAACAGATAGGAGATGGTAGGTAACCATTTTTTATTTCTGTATGTGGTTTTGATCAGTAGTTTCCACCCCTATCAAGCAGGAGTGAGAGTGCAAAGACATTAGCAGACAATCAATGGCAACATAGGTGGAAAGGCTTTCCTTCTGCATGCCACAAGAGACATAGCGTTATCTAAGGATTTTTCTCACCCTCACAGAAACATGCCCACTACTTATGTCTGGTCCAGAAAATTTCTCCGCCCCCTTTTGAACAGGTTAGGAACTACTTAGAAAAACTAAACGTACACAAATCCATGGGTCCAGACTTAATGCATCCAAGGGTACTGAGGGAGTTGGCAAATGTCATTGATGAGCCTTTGGCCATTATCTTTGAAAAGTCGTGAAGATCGGGAGAGATCCCGGATGATTGGAAAAAAGCAAATGTAGTGCCCATCTTCAAAAAAGGGAAGAAGGATGATCCAGGGAATTATAGGTGAACTATAGGTCTTACCTCGGTTCCTAGAAAAACCATGGAAGGGATCCTTAAGGAATCCATTTTGAGGCACTTGGAAGAGAGGAAACTGATCAGGAATAGTCAGCATGGATTCACAAAGGACAAGTCGTGCCTGACCAATCTAATTAACTTCTATGATGAGATAACTGGCTCTGTGGACATGGGAAAGTAAGTGGATGTGATATACCTTGACTTTAGCAAGGCTTTTGATACGGTCTCCCACAATATTCTTGCCAGTAAGTTAAGGGAATGTGGATTGGGTAAATGGATGGTAAGATGGATAGAAAGCTGGCTAGAAGGCTGGGCCCAGCGGGTAGTGATCAACAGCTCGATGTCAGGATGGCGGTCGGTTTCTAGCGGAGTGCCTCAAGGTTCAGTTCTAGGACCAGTTTTGTTCAATATCTTTATTAATGACCTGGATGAGGGGATGGATTGCACCCTCAGCAAGTTTGTAGATGTCACTAAGCTAGGAGGAGAGGTAGATAAGCTTGAGGGCAGAGATAGGGTCCACAGTGACTCAGACAAATTGCAGGATTGGGCCACAAGAAATCTGATGAGGTTCAACTAGTACAACTAGTTCTGCACTTGGGATGGAAGAATCCCAAGCATTGTTACAGGCTGGGGACCAACCAGCTAAGTAGTAGTTCTGCAGAAAAGGAACTGGGGGTTACAGTGGATGAGAATCTGGATATGAGTCAACAGTGTGCCCTTGTAGCCAAGAAGGCTAATGGCATATTAGGTTGCATTAAAAGGAGCATTGCCAGCATATCCAGAGATGTCATTATTCCCCTTTATTAGGCTCTGGTGAGGCCACATCTTCAGTATTGTGTCCAGTTCTGGGCCCCAACTACAAAACGGATGTGGTCGCATTGGAAAGGGTCCAGCGGAGGGCAACCAAAATGATTAGGGGGCTGGAGCATATGACCTATGAAGAGAGGCTGAGGGAGTTTCATCTTCAGAAGCAAAGAGTGAGGGGGGATTTGATAGCAGCCTTTAACTTCCTGAAAGGAGGTTCTAAAGAGGATGGAGAGAGACGGTTCTTAGTAGTGACGGATGGCAGAACAAGGAGCATTGGTCTCAAGTTGTGGTGGGAGAGGTCCAGGTTGGATATTAGGAAAAACTATTTCACTAGGAGAGTGGTGAAGCACTGGAATGGGTTATCTAGGGAATTAGTGGAGTCTCCATCCCTAGAGGTGTTTAAGTTTCGGCTTGACAAAGCTCTGGCTGAGTTGATTTAGTTAGGATTGGTCCTGCCTAGAGCAGGGGGCTGGACCTTCTGAGGTCTCTTCCAGTTCTTTGGTTCTATTATTCTATGAACCTGCATGAAGTGAGCATGAAGTGAGCAAGGAGGGCTATTTTCCATGGCTACCCCATGCATGTAATTTTTTTCCCCTACACAAATGCTACTAGTCTCTCTCAGAAATGAATGCTATTCCTACTAGAGGATGGGATCTGTAGTTTGGTGCAATCTTTGCATTTGCGATTATGGAAACTCTATCTTCCAATGCTCTCTCCACAATCATCCTTTTAAGGCCTCTTTGAAATAATTCCTGGTATTTTTAGCGCTTTCTTCCTGCTTTGGTCTATGAAAATACTCCATTTTTTCCATCTCTTGATTTTTATAGATTATATTTGAAAATTGATCTTTTACAAACAATAACAAAAATGTATCTGCCTTTTAGTTATGGCAGTTTAGCCCCTATCACAACTGAATTAGTGTACACTGTGTACATTTATAGAACAATGGTACCTAACAAATAAAATCCCATCCTTCCCCCCCAAAAAATCTTTTTATAATGCTGTTTCTATGTACATCTGGATGTGGGATTTATATGTGGATATGTTCACTTCCGGCAGCAAGGAATTAAGCAAGGGCTGTTCCAGTCAAAATCACACACCTGCAAAGATTGATTGGTGAGTTTCACATTTTTTAAACATAATAGTAATCTGTTTTGAGTTCCAATACCCATATATTTCTTTAATGCATATGCAGAAAGTGAAAGTTATGTGTATCAATGAGGGGAAAATAGTCATAGCATCTAAGCTTCTGAATCCTACAGCCTTTCTAGAAACATTTAAACTAAGTTGATGGAGTCATAAAATTCCTTTCAAGAATTTCTTGCCGTACAGAATTAATTCCACATAGGAACTCTGCGTGCCTGGCAAAGAAAAACAACCTTCATGTAGTATTGGTGAGATTTTAAGGCTCCAGAACTGTGGAGCAAGTAATCTAAAATACCAAGTCTTTTGAGACCAAAAGATGGGTTCAGCATAGAGATTAATTGTGTACATCTGGACAAGTGAATACCACAATGTTAGAGGTAGGAATCATGACTTCCAGATGATCAGAACTACATAGATTCTAGAAATGTATTTTCTTACTGAGAAAGAAAACACACGATAATTATATAGACTAGGGTAGTACAGTGGCCAATAGTACTGTGTGCCTAGTTTCACTGGTATTGTATCAAGAACAGGGCTGGATTAAGACAGGGGCTTTAGGGACTGCTACCCTGAGCCCAGGGCTAATGGGGTCCTGCAAAAAGATCTGCACTTTTGGCAGCTCCGAGATCTCAATTAGCCTGGGGCCTTGGGCAACAGCCACTGAGCCCCAGTGTTCTGGCCCTGCCCGGTGTGTGTATGGGGAGCGAATGTGGCTCTGTGCCCTTCTGACCCCTACCCAAGTTTTACTGGAACTGCAAGGGCCGGGAATTTCCCTCCATGCGCTTCCCTTGCCTGCAGATTCTGACCCCACAGATCCCATTGGCTGGGGATTGTGGTCAATGGGAGCTGTGGGGAGGCAGTGGCTGCAAGCAGGCACAGGGATGCCTCACCTGCTCAGAGCCTGCACCATGGAAGAGGAGCTGCCCCAGATAAGAGCCAGCACACCAACTCCTTCACCCAGACCCTGACTCCAAACCCCTGCTTCAGCCCTGATCCCTCTCCTGTGTCCTGTCTCCCAGACTCTGCACCCTTATCTTCTGTCCTAAACCCTCTCCAGCTCTCTCCCAGACCCCGTGCCCACACTCTCTCCTGCTCTGAACCCCTCCTGCATGCTAAATTTGTCTCCAGCCTGGAGACCCTCCTTGACCTCAAACACCTCATCCTCAACACCACCTCAGAGTTTGTACCCCTAGTCGGAGCCTTTCCCCCCTCCTGCACCCATCCAGCAGTCTCAATCCATAGCCCCCTCCACACTTGATCACTGCATAGTCGATCCTTTGACATTGTTGGGATTTGGATCAGGCACATAAGCAAGCACCATTTGAGTGTTACATTCATTGTGTCATTGTGATTCAACAGGTCTCCTATCATTTGGGTGAACCGAAGCTTGCCTTTATGGGGATTACAGGTAATGTATAATTAGGACATTTTTAGCAATTACATTTTATAACCTTAATGCTCTTTGATTTTTAACAATTCAGAGAATCTAATATATATATATATATATATATATATATATATATATATATATATATATATATATATATTATACACACATATGAGTATATATATAATATACACACATATGGGGTAGCAAACAAAATTCTGCTTCCTTGGCAGCCCAATATCGTGATAAACATAAACTCATAAAAGTTAATTAAGAAAGCAAATGCAATTTCAATCTATATGATATTGAATGTCACAAGACACTGGAATATGTGCATTTATAGTAAAGCATTATAGATCAGGAGAGAATAAAAAGTTTTAACATTCTGTAAGAATTTTTCCTTAGAAATAAACAGTCTATTGGACCCACTCTTGCAGAAACTTTACTGAGAACTTTCTGAGTCCTCTCATCTACACCAGGAATTAGGTGGTTGTAACTGCTTTGCTTAGGAGCGTGAGTTTTCCACACCCGAGCAACATAGTTATACTGACATAAGTTTCTACTGTAGACCAGAGTTGCAATTAGAAAGCCATGTCTGTTCTATCACTTATATTGGTAAAACTTATGGTTCTTTGGGAATGTGAATATTTGAGCTTCAAGGAACAGAAATCATGTCAGCATAAGTGGTAGTTTGCAGAGTGCCGTGTGCCTGATGACGTAGCTACCACCAATCACTGGGGATAGTATAACTATGCTGACAAAAGAGCTGATGGCACAGAGCAGCTGTATGAGAGATCTCACAGTGGTGTGGCTGCATCAGTACATCTGTGCCACTGTAAACTCTCAACTGCAAACAGAGCCTGAGTCTGAGCTTTGTTCCTGGAAGACTAAGCTATTGTGATGCATTCTATTTTGGACTATATCTTAAATCACAAGTAAGCTAGAACTAATACAAAATAGAGCAGTCTGTACAGAGACTGGCTATGTGTAGACTATGGGAAAGATCCAAAAGAGGATATGCAAATTTTGCTGGAATTTGCATATCTTCTTCCGATCTCACTTTTGAAAGCAGAGCCTTCGAAAGTGAAAGTAATCGAGACGCATTTTTTTCTGCAATCGCCCCCCCCTTTTTTCAAAAAGCCGCATAAAGCTCATTTTTGGAGGAAAAGCGACTTTTCAAAAAAGGGGGGGTTGCTGAAAAAAACGCGTCTCGATTACTTTCACTTTTGAAAGCTCCACTTTCAAAAGTGAGATCGAAAGAAGATATGCAAATTCCTCTTTCAAATCTTCCCTGTAGTCTAGATGAGCCCAAAGTGGAGAATCTGGCTACAAGTATGTTACACGAGTGTTTTGTGAGTTGCACTAGCTGCCTGTGTGTTTCCAAATGTAGTTTAAGTTGTTGTCATGCACAAAGGCCCTAAGTGGGATGGAATCTGCCTATCTGAGAGACCGCCTTTCTCATTGCTGTAGGGAGGATCAGTGCTGGCACTCAAATTTGATCATCCTTCTCCTCAGTAAAGAATAATGGATTTCTAGTAGGATATTCTTTATGAAGGGTCCTTTCTTGTATTTGGCACTTGATCTCCATCCTGGTTCAAAATAGTCTGGATTTGTTAGTCTTCCAGGAACACTAAAGAGGAGGCAGATATTCTTTAAGAGATGTTGTTTAAAATTTTCCTTTTTCTTTTCTTTTTTTCAAAATCTGAGCAGTACTATTACAATTTTATTTAGATATATTGTGTGAGATAACTCTTGGCTCTTGTCTTTTATGTGGCTTGTCTTTTAAGTAGGTGCCTTTATGGTTCCTAAACTAAAATAAATAAAAAATAACTAGATTTTAGATGCTTAGGTCATTGGAATTAGGCCCACAATTAAACTTTATTTAACTTTATATGATTTCTGAAAATAAAGCTATTGTTTTGCATTAAGTTAAGTGTAAAACTTTGAAGATAGTTGTGGGAATTCTCCTTAAATAGTATAATTATGTTATTATATTTCTGCATCATGCTCAATACAAATGTGTTATGGTGAATCCTATCTTTGTATAACACAGCTGCTTAAAGCAACAGTCCTCTGATGAAGATAGCTTTGGAATATTTATTTAAAATATGCAAGATCTGAGCAAATACATTTTGGCGTACATACATTTTTAATGTAATGTTAAACTATTGAAACATAAACCAAATATTTATGGTGTTGGCTTTAGACTTATTTTTATGCTGTAAACTTATGTTAATCAATGAACACAGAATGATAGCTACAAACACACAGAATATGCTCCTATTTTGAGTGTGTGTGTGTGTGTATTACTGGAAGAATGATTTTTGTGGGTGTTTTTTATATATATTCTAAATCACACCATCTATTTGAATTTTAGTAATGAAATTTCAAGTTCAAGTAGTACAGGATGTTGTGTTATCATTAATAATGAGCATTAATTTTAAATTAAGAATAGAGGCTAATTTGATTTCAGACTCCAGACTAAGTTATACAAATGAATATATAATACATTTTTAATTTAATATAAGTACAAGTTTAAGCTGGTTTTGTGATTTTTTAAAACAGTTGGAATTATGCAATGTGTAACCAAATAGATGTTTACTGACCTTGTATTCATGTCCATTAGCTCAACATACACTGATTTAAACAATGACATTTATCGGTCTTTTTCTATGTTTCGAAACTTTTTTAATAATTATGACCACACGGTAACAACACTTCACTATCAGGGTTGAAAGAGGTCACGACTTCCTCTCATCATTTGTCTCATTTTAAAATTCATTCCTTAAACTTTGTCATCTCAAAATAGGACAAGTCCTAGCAGCCTGCCAGTTGCAGCATAGGACAGAAACTGGCTGCTTTTATTTGGCCTTCCTTAAAAACCCATGGAGATACCTTTTGGCCTTCTGAAACTATTTTCATGGAGATTTTGAGAACAGAGCCTAGCAGACAATAGGACTTAGGACAAGTGGACAGAGTAAATACTAATGGATTGTTCATCACTAGTAGGACTTTATTCAGCACATACTGTCATTAGATTAAAACTAAGCTTTAGTGGTTAACAATGGTTTGTGGGAATTTCTTCACTATAAATCAGATGGTTTCGATTATCTTTAACCTTTTTGTTTAATACTTCTGGTCATTTTTGCTTTACTTAATTACATTACTAACCCTGAAGTAACATATATATCATTATGTTAGGTTTCAGTGGCTTTGATAAGTCTGTTTGAAACAATGCTGCTGGGTTATCTGAGCTACAAGGTAAGTCCTATATGCTTTGGAATCAATTCTCCATTTGATACATTTCTCTTAATGTTAAGGGGAGTTTACACATGCTCATTGACCAGAGATGAGATCCCTTTGTAAGGTAGTTCACTACTTGCAGTTTGGGTTAAAGATAAAAATGATTACCTTAAATTAGCTGTGACTAATTGGTGAAGAAAAGTGTTACTCATAATTGTACTGAAGTGCATAACTCATTCATGATTCATGAAGTTTACAATGGGCCTAAATCAATGGAAGTCAATGGCAGACTTTCAGTGGGCTTTTAATCAGCTCACTGTTTAGTTAAGAAAAGCTATAGAGGATCATAGCATCAAACATATGAAGGAAGGAATGAGCAGACGCTCAGCTAGCATAAGTCAGCCACTCTCTGTCAAATTTGATATAATTAGTTAAATTTACACCAGCTGACGATCTGAGAAGAAGCATTTTGTAGTTTGGCAATAGCCACAATGAATATTTGCCAATATGGGGGAAAATTTTTCTTTAGATGTGTTATCTGCATCTTTCAACTGATAACCAAGATCATTTGGGAAATGGTCTTCAATCAGCAATTCCCACTGGTGCTGAAGTGGCATTAGTGAGCACTGTACTGTTGGAAATGCTATTTTTCATGAAAATGAGTACACGGTCTTGACTGCTTTGCTTCTTTCTAATTTAGACAACTGCACTCTGCTAATTTAAATTTTCACATCCTTTAATTTGGAAAGTTTATTCTTTTGGCTTCCTGCCTAAGCCACTGGACAGACTTACAGTTAACAGTTAAATATATTACACACACACACACACACACACACAAACCTTTTCATTCCAAGTATTGCTGTACTTCAGGAATGGGGGAAGTGATAAAGGTCATTATAAGGAGGGAGAACAAATTATTCACTTTAGCCTCTGAGTATATGGCAAGAAGCAATGTGTTTATTCTTCAGAAAGCACAGTTGGACATAAGGAAAAACTTCTCAATTGTCAGGTTGGTTAAGCACTAGAATAAGATGTCAAGGGAGGTTGTGGAGTCTCTACCACTGGAGATTTTTAAGAGCAGGTTGACAAATTTAGGAGGAGAGGCTAAAGGATTTGGGCTTATTTAGTCTACAGAAGAAAAGAGTGAGGACGGATTTGATAGCAGCCTTCAACCACCTGAAGGGGGGGGAGGGGTTCCAAAGAGGATGAAGAGAGGCTGTTCTCAGTGGTGACAGATGACAGAATGAGAAGCAATGGTCTCAAGTTGCAGTGGAGGAGTATAGGTTGGATATTAGGAAAAACTATTTCACCAGGAGGGTGGCAAGCACTGGAATGAGTTACCTAGGGAGGTGGTGGAATCTCTATCCCTAGAGGTTTTTAAGTCCCAGATTGACAAAGTCCTGGCTGGGATAATTTAGTTAGGGTTGGTCCTGCTTTTAGCAAGGGGTTGGACTCAATGACTTCCTGTGGTCTCTTCCAACCCTATGATTCTGTAAACACTGTCAAAGATGGCAGGGTGGGGGGAGGGGAGGAGGAGGACATCAATGAAGTTAGGATGTTAAATACCTTTGCAGCTCTGGGCCCTTGGTACTTTTGAAAATCCCACTAAGCATCTTTGTTTGTCTAAATACCTTTTGAAAAATCTACTCCTTCTGCCTAGTAATGTTGAACAGAGCTATACCTAAAACCTTTGAAAAGCTGTGATTAATATGTTGCAAGAGGCAATTGAATAAAGAAGTAATTGTAAAGTCAACAGAGACCTCAATTTGTGTCTGGGCTTAAATGATATAACACAAAAATAGAAAGTCAAGATAAATCTATACAGGACAGTATATTATCTATATTATCTTACACAGTCACTTCTTATTTCTTTGATATATTAGGTATAATAAACAGAACAGGGGACTGGATGTCAGAAAACTTGAATTTCACTTCTAAGTTGTCCACTGCATCTCTGGATAAATTAGGGACATTTTTTTTCAAATTTTGTTACATTTATCTCTCTGTGATCTTAGCTTTCAATATGTGATGTACTACAACTCTCTCTCAGATCTGTTCAAGTTGTTTCTGAACAATTTCTCCAGGTTTTTTTTAAATGAAAGTTCAGTCATCTATATTTGGTCAGTTAGGAATAGAGGCATATACAAAAAGAGAGCAATTTTGAAAATCTGGGCCAATATTCATCTGCACCTCTTATTCCAACACAAAACTAGGGATATTTGCAAAATTCCTTGAGATCTGCTGAGGAATGGAAGTACAAATAATACATTTGTTTTTATTTTTTTTTAACGTGTCAATTTTTCTATAGTTACATTTTCTAATGTATGTTAGAATTTCATCATATAATTTGCCCTTTAAATTGTATTATGGGCTATTATACTTAATTGTAGGAAATTTGCATTTTGAGATTTTTTTTTAGTTAAAACAAAATAAATTTCATGGAACAAAACAAGAAAAGGCTTTATTTTAAAAAATTAACTCTCATTTTATGTTTTTAGTTTATGAATCAACAGTATTTAATTCCACTTTTTCAATTAGTGCTATTTAAGTACTATTTCTAAAGTTATTAGGTCAGATTTCCTAGTGCCTAGGTAATTTATAACTGTGGAAACTTTATACAAACACGACTATTCTATCTAGCATTTTATACCTACATCTACTTTGCATCAGTTTCACTGAGTATAAAGATGTAACGTAATGGTGAATCAGTCCCTTAAAGTAGATCTTTATATCTGTGGAAAGTTTATATCTGTTTTGGTAGCAATTTATATCCATTTTGCACATATCGTAAATTACTATATGTAAGAATGGACATACTAGGTCAGACCATCAATCTTGACTAGTATCCTTTTTTTCCAACAATGGCCAATACCAGATGGTTCAGATGAAATAAACAGATCAAAGCAATCAATTGATCCATCCTTTTGTCCATGCCTAACTTAGGCGTAGGGCGCAGATCACCCAAATCATCAGGTTGCATTCCTGACCATCTTAGCTAATACCTACTAATGGATCTTTCCTCTATGAATGTATCCAATTCTTTTGTCGCCAATAATAGTTTTGGCCCTCTTAATATCCCCAGGCAATGAGTTCAACATATTACAGGTCAATGGAGAATCGGTCCCATAGAAACTGATAATGAGAACTTGTACATGTCCTGAATTGATTAGGAAACTAACACAGCAGGGCACTGATTATCCAGCAAGTTCTTGGACTGCCTTGGATACATTTTTTTTATTTTAGAAGGTTGAGAAAGCTGCAAGGGCGGAAACTGTTCTTGATTTGATTTTAACAAATAGGGAGGAACTGGTTGAAAATTTGAAAGTGGAACAGCAAAATAGAGACAGTAGATTTCAGGAAGGCAGATTTTAGTAAATTCAGAGAGCTGGTAGGTAAGGTCCCATGGGAAGCAAGACTAGGAGGAAAAACAACTGAAGAGAGTTGGAAGTTTTTTAAAGGGACATTATTAAGGTCCCAAAAGCAAACTATTCCACTGTGTAGGAAAGATAAAAAGTATGACAGGACACCACCTTGGATCAACCGAGAGATCTTACATGATTTTTAAAAAAAGAAGTCATATAAAAAGTTGAAACTAGGTCAAATTACAAAGGATGAATAGAAGCAAACAACACAGATATGCAGGGGCAAAATTGGAAAGGCAAAGGCACAAAAAGAGCTAAATCTAGCTTGAAACGTAAAGGGTAACAAGAAGATGTTCTACAAGTATATTAGGAGCAAGAGGAAGACCAAGGACAGGATAGGCCCATTAGTCAGTGAGGAGGGAAAACAATAATAGGAAACTTGCAAATGGTGGAGGTGCTTAATGACTTTTTTGTTTCAGTTTTCATCAAGAAGGTGCATGGTGACAGAATGCTTAACATAGTGAATGCTAGCGCAAATGGGCTAGGTTTCAAAATTAAAATAAAAGAAAAAGTTAAAATTACTTAGAATAGTTAGATGTCTGCAAGTCACCAGGTCCTGATGAAATGCATCCTAGAATACTCGAGGAGATGATAGATGAGGTATCTGAGCCTTTAGCTATCATCTTTGAAAAATAATGGAAGTCAGAAGATATTCCAGAAGACTGGAAAAGGGCAAATATAGTGCCCATCTATAAAAAGGGAAATAAGAACAACCCAGGAAACTACAGACCAGTCAGTTTAACTTCTATGCCAGGGAAGATAATGGAGCTAGTAATTAAGGAATCCATCTGCAAACATCTGGAAGAAAATAAGGTGATAGGTAACAGCCAGCATGGATTTGTAAAGAACAAATCATATCAAACCAATCAAATAGCTTTCTTTGATGGGATAACAAGTCTTTTGGATAAGAGGGAATTGTTGGACGTGGTATACTTAAATGTTATTAAGACATTTGACATAGTCTCACATGACCTTCTTATCAAGAAACTAGGGAAATACAACCTAGATGGGGCTACTATTAGGTAGTGCATAACTGGCTAGATAACCATTTTCAGAGAGTAGTTAATAATGGTTCACAATCATGTTGGAAGGGCATAAAAATTGGGGTTCCTCAGGGGTCTATTTTGGGACCAGTTATGTTCAATATCTTCATCAATGATTTAGATGATGGCATAGAGTACGATTATTAAGTTTGTAGATGATATCAAGCTGAGAGGGGTTGTAGGTGCTTTGGAGGACAGGATTGTAATTCAAAATGATCTGGTGAAACTAGAGAAATGGTCCGAGGTAAACAGGATGAAGTTTAATAAGGACAAATGCAAAGTATGCCTCTTAGGAAGGAACAATCAGTTTCACACATACAGAATGGGAAGTGATTGTCTAGGAAGGAGCACTGCAGAAAGGGATTTAGGGGTCCTAACAGACGACAAGTTAAACATGGGTCAGCAGTGTGACACTGTTGCAAAAAAAGCAAATATGATTCTGGGATGCATTAACAGGAGTGTTGTGAGCAAGACATGAGACGTCATTCTTCTGCTCTACTCTGTGCTGATTAGGCCTCAATTGGAGTACAGGCAGTCCCCGGGTTACATACAAGATAGGGACTGTAGGTTTGTTCTTAAGTTGAATTTGTATGTAAGTCAGAACTGGTACATATTGTAGGGGAAACTCTAGCCAAACATTTCTCCAGAGCTCAGTTTTATTCTCCCACACCTCATTTCCCTCAGTCTTTTATTCTCAAGCTGAGGTGTCTGCTGAGAAAAGCCGCTCCGCGTCTTCCTGGTCTGCTGGGGGGGAGGGGGCCGCTAGCTTCGCGTCTCCCTGGTCTGCTGGGGGGAAGCAGCTAGTACGGGGTTGCCTCACCCCGTTTGTAAGTAGGGATCCGATGTAAGTTGGATCCATGTAACCCGGGGACTGCCTGTATTGTGCCCAGTTCTGGGCATCACATTTCAAGAAAGATGTGGAGAAATTGGAGAAGGTCCAGAGAAGAGCAACAAGAATGATTAAAGTTCTAGAAAACATGTCCTATGAGGGAAGACTGAAAGAACTGGGTTTGTTTAGTTTGTAAAGGAGAAGACAGAGAGGGAACATGAGGGCCATTTTCAAGTATCTAAAAGGGTGTTACAAGGAGGAGGGGAAAAATTGTTCTCCTTGGCCTCTGAGCTTAAATTGCTGAAAGGGAGGTTTAGGTTGGACATCAGGAAAAACTTCCTGCCTACGAGGGTGGATAAACACTAGAATAAATTGCTTAGGGTGGTTGTGGAATTTCAATCACTGGAGATATTTAAGAGCAGGTTAGACAGACAATTGTCAGGCTTCCTCTAGACAGTGCTTGGTCCTGCCATGAGGGCAGGGGACTGGACTCAATAACCTCTTGAGGTCCCTTCCAGTTATAGTATTCTATGATTCTATGATTCTATATCAGATATCTCCCTGGAGACTAACTGTGTTGCTACATGTGTGTCCTTTTTCTCTCTTGTAATAGAGACACTACCAGTACAATGAAATCGGTAGAATTGATCATGCTTTGTTCAGAAGCATAAAGAAAAGTCCCCTAGACAGTAAAATAAGCAAAGATATTTGCTCAGTAGGAACACATGGTGGGTGAGATTATAATGTATTAAAAAATTGAAAATCAAATTTCATTTAGTTTTTTGTTGTGACCACAGTTAAATGAGTGTTTAATCATCTTTCTCCCATCACTTCTGTTTACAGTTACCACACAGAACATTTAAAGCTATCCAACTATAGTCTCATTCTTTTGTCAAATTAAAAATTTTCTGGCACTATAGCAGCAGTTGCCTTTGGAGATGAAGGTGGGGGGAATAAAGGATTTCCTTTTTGCAAACAAAGCTTGTATTTAGCATTCCGTAACTGAGTCAGAGGATATAATGAGGAGAATTAATTAATTTGTTGGAAATGTCGGATCATTTATGTGCACGTATTTAATTTATTCTATTGCACTGCAAATCCTTGAAATGATCCATCATACAATCTATTCCTCATTGTACCTGTTGCATTATTACATTAATTAGTATGAACTTCATGAATTTTAAGAGTCAGTAGAAGCTGGCTTCACAAGAGGACTTGTCTTTCCTAAATCCCAGAATCAGGACCTACTTGGTAATTTAACTTCTCATAAATAGGTAATATGTGCTCTCATTTACCCTAAGCTATTGTCTGCCCCCTCATGTGAACACTACTGCCAAATCCTGCAGTCCTTTCTCAGGCAAGACTCCCATATCATTGGGAGCCCTGCCTATGTGAGGACCACAGGATTTGGCACTTAGACTCTGCAGATTATTCATATTTGTATATTGTTCGGGATGAATGATCTCTACAGTGCAACTCGGTGTACATCTGCTTCTGAAGTTTGGTATTTTTGTTGTTGTTTTAAAAAGGGGAACATCTGGGAACAAATTTTGAGAATACCCTTCCTCCTGGAAATAATCAACGCTGTTCCCTTTATCATTACAGTAAGTTTCTGATTTAAGAGTATTTGATCATAACTGAATGGGATTATGGGTCTGCTCCAACACACACTGAAATATCAGTAGAAGTCTCTACTCACCTGTAGAAGAGATGAGCAGGCCCTATTGGAAGGGGCAATTTAGCAAACTATGTTGGTCTTATTAAATAATTAAAAAGTTATACAGCCAACAACGCAATGAGCATGCTAAACCAGTTAGATGTAAAAGCCGAGAAAACATTTTAACATGCACTTAAACTACCTATCATGTATATTATACAGAAAGAAGTAATATAAATGTAAATTAGTCTTTTTGCAACAGGAGCATGCAGACAATTTCATTAAACACAGTATTGGATGTAGTTTCTTGGACAGAAAAGCTGCTAAAATGTATTTTTGTTTATTTCTCTTCCTCAGATTTTCTGGCCTTCACTAAGAAACCTATTTATTCCTGTATTTTTAAATTGCTGGCTTGCCAAACATGCTTTGGAGAATATGATTGTAAGTATAACCAAAAATAGTGAGGCAAGAATATATATTTTTAAAATATATCTATTTTGAATCTGTTGAATTCAGCAAATCTACTGCTTTCTGGTCAGGGGATTGCACTAAATAAGTTTATATTTGTCTTGGGCTTAATCACTTTTATAATTCAAATATGAATATGCTTCTTGATTTTGCTGTATCAATATCTTTTATCAAATCTGGAAAATGTCAAAGTGTTAGACATAGTTTCCACAGTTGATGAATCTGATTCATCACTGGCTTCCATCAAGGCAAATTCCTAGCATGGCTAACTCTTATGACACTTGCATATAGTCTTTACTCCAGACATCTAGAGGGCTACTATGCTCTAGTTACTCCTGGTTGGCATACCCTATGGACCAAGTGTTAAATTTAGAGCACATTCCATGGTAGTCAAAACACCTAGTCACAGAGATCAGAGAACCACAACTGACTCCTTTGCACCACCCATGGTTCTCAGTAAATTTTAAGTATATTTATGACATTGTCTCTTATCAGGATATGACAGAACTGTTGTATAGAATCAGCAGATGCATTATTAAAAAATATAACTAATCTGCTTTTTTCTATTAATATAGAATGATCTCCATAGAGCCATTCAACGTACACAGAGTGCAATGTTTAACCAAGTTCTTATTTTAATATCCACATTGTTATGTCTTATCTTCACATGGTAAGTGGCACGTGCTTATTACAGGTTCTCATTTAAGCACATCATATTGAAATGGACATAGTGGGAATAGTGTTTGTTAAGAGATAATGTTATTCCCATGCAAGGTTTTAATTAACTGGCAACTCCAAGGCAGTGTTGATGCAGTAAGTATGGGTGATAAGGGGACTAGAATTATTCTAATACGTATGAAAATTATACCAGTGCGAAAACATCAATGGAAAAAAGAGAAGACTATTTCTGATCTCAGGGGGTATGTCTACACTACAAAGTTAGTTCGAACTAATGGACATTAGTTCGAACTAACTTTCATAGGCGCTACACTAGCGCTCCGTTAGTTCGAACTTAATTCAAACTAGCGGAGTGCTTAGTTCGAACTAGGAAAACCTCATTTTACGAGGATTAAGCCTAGTTCGAACTAGCTAGTTCGAATTAAGGGCTGTGTTGCCCCTTAATTCGATTTAGTAGGAGGCTAGCCCTCCCCAGGTTTCCCTGGTGGCGACTCTGACCAACACCAGGGAAACTCGTCTGCCCCCCTCCCGGCCCCAGACCTCTTAAAGGGGCACGGGCTGGCTACGGTGCCCGTGCCAGGTGCAAGCCTGCCAGCACCCAGCCAGCAGACCCTGCACCTGGCACGGATCGAGCCACCCACCCGATGCCCCCCAGTCCTCCCTCTCTTCCCGGGACCAGGCTGGCGGCTCCCAGGAGCTTGCCCGGGACCGCAAGAGGCGGGCACCCGCCTGGGCTAGTGCAGACATCGTGAACCTTGTCCACGATCTCCGCACTAGGCACAGGAAAGTGGCCAGCTAGGGCAGGAGAGCTTCCAGCCTGGCCACCCAGGAGCAGGTGTGCAAGAGAATCAAGGGGGTCCACTGAGACCCCCGACCCTGAGTCCTGAGCTTACAATGGCTGTCCTGGGTCAGACCAAAGGTCCATCTAGCCCAGTAGCCTGTCTGCCGACAGCGGCCAACCCTAGGGACCCTGAAGGGGATGGACCGAAGACAGTGACCAAGCCATTTGTCTCGTGCCATCCCTCTCCAGCCTTCCACAAACTTTGGGCAGGGACACCACTCCTACCCCCTGGCTAATACCACTCCATGGACCCAACCTCCATGACTTGATCTCTCTTCTCTTTAAACTCTGTTCTAGTTCTAGCCTTCACAGCCTCCTGCAGCAAGGAGTTCCACAGGTTGACTCTTTGCTTTGTGAAGAACAACTTTCTGTTACTAGTTTGAAGCCTGCTACCCATTCCTTTCCTTTGGTGTCCTCTAGTCCTTCTTTATGGGAACTAATGAAGAACTTTTCTGTATGCACCCTCTCCACCCAACTCCTGCTTTTAGAGACCTCTTTCCTGTCCCCCCTCCGTCTCCTCTTTTCTAAACTGAAAAGACCCAGTCTCTTTAGCCTCTCTTCATATGGGACCTGTACCCAACCCCTGATCATTTTAGTTGCCCTCCCCTTTCCCAGCCTCTCTCTTCCCCTCTCCCACCTCCTTTTCCCAGTCTCCCCCAGTTTTGTTCAATAAAGACAGATTCTATTTTTGACCACACGTTATCTTTATTTTGTACATCAAGAAGAGGGGCTAGGGAAGGGTAAGTGGAAGGAGGTGAGGGAGGAATGGGGCACGAGCCCCCGATGTGGAGGACTGGGCTGGCTCTGTGGGTTTCTGGGGGTGGAAGCTCTCCTGCAGCCCCCCAATTGGCCCCTCTCCCCAGATGGCAGCCTGCGGCAAGTGCAGCTGGTCTGATGGCTGAGTGCTGTGATGTGCCCAGTGTGGGTACTCCGGGCACTTCAAGTCAGGGCTGCTTTGCAAGCGGGGCACCCCTGAGAACTGTCTGTCCGGGGTGGGGGTCGGGACCCTTTAAGCACAGCCCTCGGCTAGCCTGAGACAGCATCTCCACGCTCTAAGTCCTCCTCTGATGCCCTGCCGGCACTGCTTCCGGCCATCCTTAAGCCCAGTTCAGGTCCACTTAATGTGGACATGCTAGTTTGAATTAGCAAAACGCTAATTCGAACTAGTTTTTTAGTCTGGATCCGTTAGTTTGAATTAGCTTAGTTTGAATTAACTAATTCGAACTAAGTTAGTTCGAATTAACGTTGTAGTGTAGACATACCCAGGGAGAATGTTAGTCAAGTAAACCCCTCCCCCACACAGGTCCCCAAACACTGAGCCCTGCAGTTGGGTTAGTAAAGGGAAGCAGCTGTGGCTAGAGTGGCACCTATTGGGGCTTTTGTGACCTTGTGCTTGGTTAAGACACTCTCCATTCTAGCCTTCGTTGGCTGGGAGAGACCTGCCAGGGAAGGATTCACAGTATCAAAACACTGGCTACTCCAATGGCTCAATACTGTCTTCATAGGGAACACAGAGACACCGATAACATTTCTGCTCATGGGCTGGCACAGCAGCTGCAGTTGGGCAGCAGTACAAACCAGTGGCCTAGGTTACCTGCTCCTTTCTAACAGCAAAGCTTCCTGCCAAACCTTTATTTCTCCAGGTGGCAGAGAAGGGCACAGTCAATTGGGAGGACCCTGTGAGAGCAGCTATATTCACTGTGCTAGCCAGAGTGCCTGTGTTGTCAGTGCATTGATAAAGCTCAGTCTGTCATTCTGGAGACACTGATTTGATTTTCTTCTGCTTTATTTTTCCAACCTAATTCTTCTGCTAGCCACTGCTATATGACTTTCACCCTTTGGTCAGGCTAAAGTAACACATGGCCTCTTTCAGGTCTGCCATTAATGTCTGTTCTTTAATCAGAAGTATTTGTGCTCTCTAGTGGCTAACGGAATATTTCTATTTTTACTCCCTCACTTACAGCCACATAATTGCATGAGGCCAGATCCTGCAGTACTTCTCCATCCAGAAGTATTTAAGCCTATTTTAGCCACAATTTTCCATTTAACTCACATGGGATTTTTTCACTGATCAGGCTATGTCTACTACAGAGTTTTTGCGGAAAAACAGCAGTTTTTCTGAAAAAACTCGCAGAGCATCCACATCTCAAGTGTGTTTTTGTACAAGTAATTCGAAAGACCAAAGGGGTTTTTGCACAATTGGTAATCCTCATTCTACAAGGAAGAATGCCCTTGTGCAAAAAGGTGTGTGTGGATAGGGAAGAGGGGGTTTTTGCACA
The DNA here is from genome assembly GCF_049634645.1 of Pelodiscus sinensis. Taxonomy (NCBI): domain Eukaryota; kingdom Metazoa; phylum Chordata; order Testudines; family Trionychidae; genus Pelodiscus; species Pelodiscus sinensis. Next base: position 47,403,700 of record NC_134719.1, read on the forward strand.
AGAAGATGGAAGAGGAAAAAGCACAGGTGCCCTGGTGGCCATTTTGTCCATAGCAATCAGAGCTTACTTGCGAGAGAGCATCCAGGCAGTCTGGATACTCTCTTGCACAAAAGCGCATTGCTTTTTTGATACGCTTTTGTACGTGGACGCCCTCTTGCGCAAGTTTTTGCAGAAGCTCTCTTCCGACAAAAGCTTTTTGTACAGAAAGCCTGCAGTCTAGACGTAGCCTTGAATAAGGACAGCACCATTTGACCCACTCTATTCATAATGCTGTCACTGTAATACCCAGGTAATATCTGCCACAGGAAAAGAACAGTACTGTATAGGAAACTCGGTGAGCAAGTTCTGCTTTAAAGTTTATTATTCTGCTCCTACATTTACTAAAATGCTAGACAAAATACAAAGTATGCATCCCCTTCACAGTGAAGCCAGCTTTCTGTATATAAAGCAGTTTCCTGAGGGCTTGCTGGTTGACAAGTATATGAGCTCCATCTGAAATGGAACATTTTGTTTGGATCCAGGCATTTTGGTAACTGACATTAAACATGTAGAAAATGGCAAGTCGACCTACAGTAATTGGGTCTGGTTTCAACAGTTGCAGACACAGGCTCATTTTAAATCATATTCTGACCTAGTGTTGACCCTGCTAGACAGAAAAATAAGCTAAATAGGAATGAAAAACACCCAATAACAATTGCTAATTGAATCAATTTGTCAGTGTACTTGTACTATTTGTTGACATCATTTGCATAAGATCAGTCTTGTGTTAACCAAGAAATTGCTTATATTATTTATCTGAACATACAGTATTAAGATTTATATATTCTGAGGTAGCTATTTAAATATGAATTTACAGTATCGAGCCGCACTGTGATGATTACAGAAATAGTCAAACACACCATTGACAGTGTGTCAAACCTGTTTCCTGGATAAGGCCTAGTTATGCTATACCCTTGGTGAATTAGAGCCAGAGTCTTTCTTTAGTAGCTGTCCTTATTACTGGCTCAAATACAGACCCTGCTGCAGAGCAACAGAAGGGAGTAAAATGTCTCATTGCCAGCCAAACACATTGTATGGGAATATGCAAAAGCAGAAAAGTGAAGCTACCACCAGGCTATCATTTCACATCCCACATGCAGTGACAAGAGTAGCTCTGTCTCCAACTGTAGTGGATCATGTACCACAGTCAACACAAAACCCTTCTGCAGTCACAAATTTTTCCCCAATCACTCAGGTCCACTGAAAGGGCAGAGGTAAAGGGTCCCACTGCTGCTACTGCTACTGCAGAACTATATCACCTGGATCAGTGGTTCTGAACCTGTGGTCCATGGGGAATTTTAAATGTTTGGATCGGGCCCACTGTGATGTGCCCAATCCTTTTCTTTCCTTTTCCTTTTCCTTTTCCTTTTTTTTTCTCCCTTGGAGTCTGTGAAATTTTAATACATTGAAAAGGGGTCTGTAAGCTCAAAAAGGTTGGGAACCACTGTCCTAGACTATCCCTGATAAATATTTGTCTAACTTGTTCCTAAAAACCTAATCCCAGGAATTTATTCCACTACTCTGATAACGTTATAGTTAAAGAGATTATTTTTTCTAACATCTAAACTAAATCTTCCTTGCTGTAGATTAAGTCAATTACTCTTTGGCCTGCCTTCAGTAGATATGTAGAACAATTGATCATCATCCTCTTTATAACAGTTCTTAATCTATTATCTATTTGAGGACTTGTCAGGTCCTCTCTCCTTCGTCTTCTCTCCTCGAGACTAAACATGTTCATGTTTTTTAGGTTCCTCATAGGTTTTCCAAATGTGTACCATTTTTGTGGTTCTCTTCTGAACTAATTTCTCCATATTTTTTCTTTAAATATGAGACCCAGAAGTGTGCATAGTACTCCAGGTGAAGCCTCATCAGCACTGCGTAGAAGGGACAATTGCCTTCAGCAGTTTGCATCCAGCATCCCTGTTAACACATCCCAGGCTGACATTAGCCTTTTCAAAACTGCATCACCTCTTACTATAACTTTCAGTACCACTTCCTTCATTCTCCATTTTGTTGTGTATTTGATTTTCCCTGTAAACTCTAGTATATTGCACATCTTTTTGAGTTGATGATTTCAGACCATTTCTCCAATTTATCAAGATCATTTTGAGTTCTAATCCTGTCTTCCACAGTGCATCTGAAAACATCCTAAATATATTCTTCATCTCATCACCCAAGTAGTGAATAGAACTCAAGAGAGACCCCTGCAAGATACCATTAGATATATCCTTTCAGTTTGACACTGAGCCAGAGTACATTTTTCAGTTACTTGTGTGTCCAACTTATAGTAATTGTAACCTTTGGGTGGGCTAGACTTCACTGCCCTTCTCCAATATCTAAAATAAAGAAAATGCCTCAACTCCCATAGAAAGTAGCTGGAGACCCAGAGTTCAGTGTAAGGAATTACAGCAAAGATTACCCAGTGTCAGCCTCCCCACATTCAAGTACCAAAAAGGAACTAAAGAAATTAATTTAATTAAATAACTTTATCAAATCTTATGATAAAGAAACAAATAATCTAATTCTTACAGCATAACATAACCATTTTATAACACACAGACATTGTCTTCACAGTTACAATGAATATACATAAATTAAAAAAAAAACACCAAAAGGCCTGAGGTGGCTTAATGAATAAGGTACCAGTCTCAGGAGCCTGGGTTTGGGGGTTTAAGCCCTAGCAGCTGTTGTTAGGTTGGGCATGGTTCCAAAAAACACAATGAGAAGAAGCTAGGAGAGCCCAAAAGGTTAGATTTAGTTCACCAAACTCTCAGTTTATGTCTCTCACAATCAAATCTGCACCATCTCTCTACTTTCTTGTAGGGATCCTCAGTTGGAGTCCAGGCTGACTTTTCCCCTCCTGTGGATCACTGCTAGGCAGCCAGCTAAATTATTAACCAGTCAGTTAACTCACACGTGAACAGGATTAAAGAAAACCTTGTTACGAGAAAATACAAAATCCGAGAATAACAAAATAGAAATGACTCTTTCCCCCATTGCTGCATTTACAGAGGAGCTGAAGAATCCCACTAACTGAGAAAGTGAACTAAAACAGTTTGGCTAAAATCAAATCAGTATTTAAAGCAGACAATTAGCACAGAAGAAGGTATTTTCCACTCCTAGTTTCCCCTTGCTATAATTAACATTGCCCATGTGCCCTTCTTAGAGAGGGTTAACATCATTACTACCTGCTGCAAAATGCTTCAGAGTGAGGAACAGCAGCCTGATCTCAGCTCAGCTTCTCCCCAGCTCACACAGGGCACAGTCCAGGGCTGGATTAAGGGAGCGGGGGGCTAGCCGGGCAGCTGCCTAGGGCACCAACCTATGGGGGGTGCCTGATTGCAGCTGTAAGGGGTGCCACGCGGCCTCCACCCTCAGGCACACAGTGACCATTACAGATACAATCAGGCGCCACATGGCCCCTGCCCCCGGGCGCATGGCGCCCCTTACAGCCCGGGGGCGGGAGCTGCACGGTGCCTGATTACAGCTGTAAGGGGCGCCATGCACTCGGAGGGCGGGGGCCACGCGAAGCATAAGGGATTGGTCGGAAAAGGCTTTCCTTGCCAACTGATCCCTGTCTAGACTGTCGCTTTTTGCCGGCAAATTGCCACATCGGCAAAAAGCGGAGGCCATTTTTATTCTAATGAAGTGTGGGATATTTAAATCCCCACTTCATTAGCAATTTCAGTATGTCTAATGTACATCCCTCTGGCTACAGAGGGATGTAGTCTAGACATACCCTAAGGGATATATGTGTTGATCAGTTATGAGACATAGGATAAGCATGCTTTTTGGCTCTAGATAAGCATCTTGGCCCAGGTTCTCAAAGGTATTTATCTGTTAATTTAAATGGAAGTGCAATATCTATCTGCCTTTGAGGATCTGGGCTTTAGTTCATGCCATGCCATAGTGCCATATTCTGCCCCATATTGCGTTCAGTTTTGCGGGCTCAGTCCTACATGTCTAATCTGCTGAGAGTTTTGCATTCAAAGAGGTTACGGGATTGGACACTAAGGGCTTGGTGCTCAAAGGACTTTAAGCATTGTGATGCTCAGCCTCACCATGCCTAACTTTTAGGAGCCTAGAAAAACTATAGGGATTCACAAAGCCCAAGTTCATTACCGAGACTTCCTATACAATAAATGTGGAGAGACAGGTCCCTCAGAATGGGGTTCCCAAAAGCTGCCATGTCAGGCAGCTCCCTGTCTAAGCTAGCCAGTGGGAGATGCCACTCCCACCCTCAAGGAAATTGGTGCCTCAGAGTAGGCTGCAGGGAGGTATCTCCCCCTGCGTGGTATTCTCAGGTGCAAATTCTCTTGGAATTAGATGTGAATGCCCTTTGGGGAAAGATGGAAGGAGCTGCCTAAGCATCACTTTTAGGCCAAGGTTTAGGAAACTCACCTGAGATGGGGCTGGGGGAGGGAGGAGGGAGGCAGGACAGATCCTCAGTTCAAATCTGCCCTCCACATGAGAGGTTAAAAAGATTTGAACCACACTCTGCCATCTCTCATGTGAGTGCCCTGTAGACTGGGCTGTGGGACATTCTGATGCGAGGCTCCCCCTGTTACTTCTGAGAGAGAAGAAGGAGCCTTGGCCGCATGCCTGGAAAGTTGATAATGATACATTTGTACATGTTCTTTGGTTATGATCAATGTGCCAGTTTAGTGCCTTACATGGTGCCAATTCTAGAGTCCTTCACAGGCAGACACATTACATTTATGGAGATAGAAATGTAGCCGTGTTAGTCTGGTGTAGCTGAAACAAAATACAGGACTATGTAGCACTTTAAAGACTAACAAGATGGTTTGTTAGATGATGAGTTTTCGTGGGCCAGACCTACTTCCTCAGATCAAATAGTGGAAGAAAATAGTCACAAACATATATACCAAAGGATACAATTTAAAAAAATGAACACATATGAAAAGGACAAATCACATTTCAGAACAGAAGGGGGATGCAGGGGAGGGGGGAAGGAAGGTAAATGTCTGTGAGCTAATGGTATTAGAGGTGATAATTGGGGAAGCTATCTTTGTAATTTTAGCATGAATGACAGTTCAGAGGATTCCCTTTCAAGTGCAGATTTGAAAATCTTCTGGAGTAGGATGCATGTAATTAGGTCGTTGAGACAGTGTCCTTTCTGATTGAAATGGCAAGAAACTGTTTTTTCTTTGTGATCCTGTCTAATATCTGCTTTATGGGCATTGATCCTTTGGCAAAGTGTCTGAGACGTTTGTCCAATGTACATAGCAGATGGACACTTTCGGCACATGATAGCATAAATTATATTTCTGGATGTGCAGGAATATGTATTCTTGATCTTATAACTCACTTGGTTAGGCCCAATAATGGTATCAGCAGAGTGAATATGTGGACAAAGCTAGCAATGGGGTTTGTTGCAAGGGAAAGTACCAGGGTTGGTATTAGTGTGGTGTGTCCTGTGGTTGTTGGTAAGAATCATCTTGAGGTTAGGTGGTTGTCTATAGGAGACTATGGGTCTGTCTCCCAGAGCCTCTTGGAGTTTAGTATCCTGTTCCAGTATAGGCTGTAGTTTATTGATAATGTGTTGGACAGGTTTAAATTGGGGGCTGTAGGTGATGACAAGTGGTGTTCTATTGTTGGTTTTCTTGGGTCTGTCTTGTAGTAGATGGTTTCTAGGTATTCGTTTAGCTCTTTCAATTTGCTTTTTTATTTCTCCGGGTGGGTAGTTGAGGTTTATAAATGCTTGGTAGAGATCCTGAAGTTTCTGGTCTCTGTCAGTGGGATTAGAGCAGATGCGGTTGTATTGAAGGGCTTGGCTATAGATGATGTATAGTATGGTGTGTGCTGGATGGGAGCTGGAAGCATGTAGGTAACTGTATGAGTCAGTGGGTTTTCTGTAGAGGGTGGTGTCTAATTTTCCATTGTTGATTTGTACTGTGGTGTCCAGGAAATGGATCTCTCGTGTGGAATGGTCCAGGCTGAGGTTAATGGTGGGGTGTAGGTTGTTGAAATCTCCGTGGAATGTCTCCAGTGTTTCTTGGCCATGCATCCAGATCATAAAGATGTCATCGATGTAGCATAAGTAGAGAAGGAGTAAAAGGGGACGGGAGTTGAGGAAACGTTGTTCTAGGTCAACCATAAAGATATTAGCACACTGTGGGACCATGCGTGTACCCATGGCTGTGCCGCTGATCTGGAGGTATAAGTTGTTCTCAAACTGGAAATAATTGTGGGTGAGAACAAAGTTACATAGGTCTGCTATCAGGTTTGCCTTGGACACCAACTACCTTACCCATTACAAAGATAGCTTCCCCAATCATCACCTCTAATACCATTAGCTCACAGACATCTACCTTTCCCCACCTCTAATATCATTAACTCACAGACATTTACCTTCCTTCCCCCCCCCCCCCCCCCCGCATTCCCCTTCTGTTCTGAAATGTGATTTGTCCTTTTCATATGTGTTCATTTTTTAAAATTGTATCCTTTGGTATATATGGTTGTGACTATTTTCTTCCACTATTTGATCTGAGGAAGTGGGTCTGGCCCACGAAAGCTCATCATCTAATAAACCATCTTGTTAGTCTTTAAAGTGCTACATAGTACATTTATGGAAAATTTCACCAGTGAAGGTCTCAACTACTACTTATTAGGCAAAATTATGTGAAAGAATGTGTGGGCTAGCTCCTCATCCGGTTTAAGCATAATTCCACGGAAGCAGATAGAGCTGCACCAATGTACCCCAGAGAGAGAGCCTGTTTATTTAAAGTCATCATTTGCCCAGATATTTTATCATCACTATAACATGTTTCTAACAGGTTTCTAACATGGAACCATTCACAATATGCACATGCTTTCCCTCATAATCACTTTTATTGTAAACTCTACCTCATCAAGATTAGAATATCTTATTGATAAACAGATATACTGCTAATATAGGGTTTCTAGAGAAATTACAATACTAAACAGTAATGTAGTTCACAACTATAATGAGATATATATTTTTATACCAGACTGTAATCAGCAAATATGCCAATATTTTTTCATTATTTTCTCTATTATCAGTTCTTGGAAATAATGCTGGATGATCCTACTATTTATTTTCTTACTATAGTAATCAAACACAAAGAATATTGCATTCTCTTAGTATAAAAAATTGTACAGTAGGAATGTCAACCTGCAGACGACTACATGATTAACCAATAAGCCTAAGCTTATCGGTTAATCCTATCCTCTATGTTCATTCCCCTCCCCCCCCACACACACACTTGCTGCCTCTGTATCAGAGGCAGCAAGTGGAGGCAGGAGCTAGTGCCTGTGACAAGCTGGCTCTCCTCGAGCAACAGATCCACCTGCCTTCTCCCCATTCCCGTGATGTTGTCATGGTGGTGATGGGGGAAGTCAGGAGCTAATACACATGGGGAGCTGGACCGCTTGCCCCCAACTTGTGCTGTTGCTGCTGAAAGAGGCAACAGCATGAGGGGGACAGGGGAGACTGCCACAAAGCAGTCTCACTGCAGTCATAGAGCAGCAGCCCCTGTCCATGGTTGGAGAAAGGGTGTCTGAGCTACTTGTGGAGAAGGGCTGCTCCAGCATCCCACGGAGCAGCCTCTGTCTGCAGCGAGCCTGGGCCCACCATGGACAGAGGCTACTCTGTGCAGCCCGTCTGCAAGGGGTCCGAGCTCCCCCACAGATAGGGGCTGCTGCCATGGAGCAGCCTCTGTCCGTAGGAAGCTTGGACCGCCTATGGACGGGGGCTGCTTCCAACCTGCACTGCTGCCTCTTTACCAGAGGCCGCAGCGTGGGGCAGCAGACTGGAGCCAGTCTGCATGGGGACAGCTTCCGCCTGCCACCCTTGTGGCCCTTGAAGACCAGCTCCCACCTGTCACTCTATACTGCTGCCTCTGATAGAGAGGCAGCAATGCCTAGGGCAGGGGACTCCCCAGGAGTGGGGCTTGGAACTCTCTGGCTTCCTCTGGGGACTATTGATGCGCAAAATTTGATGCCGTTACATGACTATCCAATTACACGCTATCTAATATCCCTACTGTACAGAGACATACAAAGTCAGTCCCTGTCTTGAAGAACATTAGAGTTTGCAGTCTGGCTTATATGCAGGCAAAACTTTCACTGATTTCAAAAGTAGTTTGGTCTTTGCAAGAATTTCTGGAACACACACATAATTAGTGTAAGTACTAGAAATTTGGAGCTAAATTGTGCAACTCTTACTAAAATTGATGTGAACTTGCTCATCTGAGTAGTCCCAATGATGCCAGTAGCTACACAGTGTAGTGGCTTATAAATTTCATACAGAAACAAGGTTGGTTCTTGTGTTAACCCAATAACATTTTTAATCTAAACACTTCAAGTTGATAGACTACAAGAGTTTAATGTGTGTAATGCTATTCTTTTTGTACTGAATACTTCTCTCTTTTGTATGATATGGTACAATTTTACATTTTAAACATTTCAATATTTATGTCTTTTTTTAGCTCAAGTCATTTAAAGAGCAATTCAGGGAACATGTAGTCTATTGTGCAGTAAAGTCGAGAAGCCAAAAGTATGGAAAGGGAATCAGATAGGGTAACTATCAAACGTTGTTTCCATAGAAACTTACATAATTGTATCCTGATGTCATGAAATTTCAGTTATTAATTTGATGGTGTATAATATATCCTTTGTTATGCTATTTAAAGGTTTCTATGTGGTTATTTCTAAGATTGAGCAACACTCTTTTTTAAGGCCTCCTACAGGGAATTTTGTTTCCGCTCTTGAAAAAGCTGAATCCAGAGGCAATGTTAACTATTTCAGGGGGCTGTGAATCAGGCTTATATAGATTTACAGTATACAAATCAAAAGTACTTTCTAACTAATCAATATTTTGGTAGTCATCTTTGTCTACTCTAAAATTTAAATACAAATAGAAAACCCAAGCAACACCCCTGGAATCTGTAGCTTACATCTTTTCACTTTATTGAATCAATTGAAAGTTAATGATGAACAAGATTCCATCATCTTGAAATGAAGAGAAACCTCAAACTGAGGATACGTCTACACTGCAACAGTATTTCAAAATAACTAGCGCTATTCCAAAATAACTTAGTCTACATCTACACAGTAGGCAGTTATTTTGAAATAGTGTCAAAATACTGTCAAGCTGCAGGACTTCTTACTCTGAATCCTGTAAACCTCATTATACAAGGAATAAGGGAAGTCAGAGGAAGAGTGCTCTATTACAAAATAAGTGCTGTGTAGACGCTCACTATTTCTAAATAAGTTATTTCAAAATAAGAGATGCAATTGACATAGCTCAATTTGCATAGCTTATTTCAAGTTAAACCCTGTAGCATAGACACACCCATAGAAGTCAGGTACACTTGGAACACATGCCCAAAATTTGGGCCATTGAATGAAGAGGAAAACTCATGGAATCAAAACGTAAAATTTTTGAAATTTTTTTAAAACCTGGAATGAGATTTAGTTTTTTTGCTCACATTTAGAAGTTGTATTGGAACTATGTTAGGTGATCATTTTCCTCTAGTCTTGGTTTCTAAAAAGGAAATGAACTCCAAAATTAGCTTCTTGCACCTTCTATTTCATCTGTCATTGCACTTCTTGCTAACATTTACTGAAAAGATATATATCTTCAAAGCCAACTAAATTATTTCTCCTTCAGCCAAATACAATGAAAGATCCATCGGCATTCAACTAATGGGATGCTTATACGGCCATTTCTGATTAACTCTGGATAAAAGGAGTTTGAATGAATGGGAGTTGAGCACTTAAGAGCCCCTGAAACTCCTAACTTCTGTTTTTAAGATAAATAGTGATCATTACTCGGCAAATAGCTTCCTGATATTGCATTCTAAATGGAAGTCGTGCTCTGTGCCTGAAAAGAGGGCACTCTGACATTTAGCAGTCAGAATGAGTGAAGTGACGGCATTGGGTTTCAATACATTTTAAACAACATAACATTCATTAAGTCCTTTTGCCCAGCAGTGCATGCAACCAACCACATTTATCTCAGCTATCTCACTGAGGTGTCTCAGCCTCTCTGGCTCCTGCCTGCCAACCTGTTTGTATTCAGTGTGTTCAATTACCACCAACCAAGGAAAAATAAGATCCTGAGGCTACTTCTCAATCAGCATCCTTAATCAGACACTGCAGAACTACTTAGCAAACCTTCAAGTGACACAAAAATGGTTCTTGGATTTCAGGGAACATGCTAAATGACAGTGTCATGAACTGCAATTAAAATATATATTATGAGGAGATAGTGATTGGACCTGTGCAGTGTGCATGAGCTGGGAAGGGAGACAATAGAAAGAAGCTTTCCCATGCTTCTGCCCTGTGCTATGTCAACCCATGTGTTTCTAAGCAGAACTGCCCATTTAAAATCAATAGAGCATTCTGCTTTAAGAACCCAAGTTATATGTTCCCTAATGTAGCTCAGCACTTCAGTCTGAGTACAGTTAGCAGCACCAAGTCCTAAACAACTCAAAGGAAGCTGGCAATAGCCACGTCCCTACAAATATCCCACTAGTCAGAACAGATACTGCAACTTGTCCAAGTGACAGAGCTGCCAATGCTATGTGCATTCCTGGGATCCAACCCCCGACCTCCATAAGAATTTCTAGTCAAGTCTGAAAGAATTCATCCTAGAAGCTTTCCTTGCTTGAAAGCCTCTTCCATTTGGGCATTTAGAAACCAAATCTGGGACATTGGCTTCTGTAATTCCTGCTATCAGCTAGTATCATACACACACATTTTATTGATTACCAGTTGCACTCGAGTTTAAAAACCAAGTACAAATAGCAAAAGGAAATGATAGGTGATGTAAAAGAAGAAGAAACTTGGTCAAGAAACTTGGCTACTCTTCCCCTTCATCACCTTCTATGTAGTGTAACCTTGTATGTAAAGTTGGTGATGCCCTTCTTCCAGGGTGTGGATGAATTTCAGTGAGAGATCAAATGATAGCAATACCCATGGCAGCTTGTGTAGCTGCTGAGAGCTTTGGGAACCTTTGAAATGAAAGTCTGTCCAGAGTGCACTATAGTGGACAGAGGTGACATTTTGAATGTGCTGTGGGAAAGACAATTTTTTCCCACAAACAAGCACAAGAACTGCTTCACTGCCAGGTGATGTGGAGACAGTGGGCTGTTCTGGCAGCTCAGACCAATCAGTGTTCCCCAAGGAAAAAAATTGTAACCAATTCTCATTTGTGTAGCATGCTTGAAATATACAGCCATAAGCAAACAAATCCATGAGTGGCCATATAGAAATCAATCTGAACAGCTATCATTGGTAGTTCATCAAACAGTGAAGGAAAGAAATGCCAGAGAGATAGGGATGGGGGAAGAGGAAAATACAATACTCAAATACAGAAAAAAAAATTAGATTGATGGAGCTCAGGCAGGAGTACATTCTGAGAGATAAGATGTGGGAACAAAAATAGATCTGGACTACCACAGAAGTCTGGATACAGAAAAATATTGTACCATAAGATGAGTAAAAGATCTTTGGTTTAATTTTTTGGTTTGCCAGAAAAGACAGAACAGGACAATTTAACAGCAGAGTTCTACTTTGTTTTGAACATCACTCTGTATCTTATGATTTGGCAACAAATAGAACTTTATCAGATGCTCTCTCTGAAGATAACATTTTAGACACAGAGTGATATGTTTAAGAGGGAATGACTAATTCCAATGCTGATTTACTATCGAAAACTCATTACTCAATTTCTGACGCAAAGTCATAACTCGCCTTTGACTCAAAAGCTATGAGCATGCAGACATCACAACTATATTTCACTGAAGGATTCAAAACAAATTGACAGTCTACGTGCAGCATAACATAGGGATTTTGCCAACAAAAAGTCTTTACTCACAGCACATAGTGTAATCTACTCACAATCCAAAGCACCTTGTAGAATGTTAGACTGCAAGGAACCTTGTATTTCCCGCAATCATCTGCCTCTGATTAGGTCTTATGTGGCTCAGCCCTATACCCAAGTCACTTGATGTTCAATCCTCCTCTGGAATAGCAAGACGGTCCAACCTGAAAATTCACAATGTGTGTCAACAGAAAAAAGACTCCTGAACCCCATTGGTCCATCCACAGAGGAGGGGAGCAGCAGAGTCAGTCTTCAGCCCCACTGTGAATCTGGTACAGAAACCAAACCTACTCACTACTTGGATTCTGCTCCAGGGACCCTTTATTAAGCAGCTAGGTCTGTTTCTAAGACATGCTGCTGTTTCCCTGGGTTACTTTGCCTTGTACCACCAAACCCCCTTGCACTGTTTTCCCAGTTTGTATTTAACATAGGTTCCCTTTGATTCTCAGACCTCTGCTTTTGTTCTAGACCTTCCCATTCTTCTGCAGGGGTGCTGGAACCATGTTCATAGTGGGAGTGCCAGGGGACATTAAACCAAATCGTAAATCACGTAAATGATGGAAGCTACTTCAGACCAAGGGATCCAGAAAAAGCTCTAGACCCAGCACCTCTGCTTTTCTGACCCTTTTGGGCAGGCCAACTCTCTGAAAGGACTTTCTCTGCAGATGAAACCCACCTCCATTTCCATTTCACCCCTACTTGAATTCCCTCAGCTTCCTAAAAGTCCCAGGTGCTTTATGACCCTTTCTTAACTCTCCCCCTCACAACACAGAGCAGTTAATTATAGGTTCATTAACCGACATTTAACCTCTCATTTAGCAAGTGATGGATGTAAGCCCCATCACAGAGAGGAACTGATTCTTAACTTCAAAATGTAGACTTTACTCTTGCTTAATTTGTAAATGTGGACTTCATGGTTTAGCCCATTATATATTACAGAATAAAGTGATGAGCATATGTTCTTCAATGCTGTTACTGTTATTTGTATACAGACACCTACCTGGGATATATATCATCTCCATATATGGGGCTATTCAGACAGATATTAAAAACAGCAAACAGTGTGATATTTTCAGGCATCCTGTCGGATTTGTGCAAACATTTCAAAGTTTCAGTCCCTTTAACCCTTCCATCTGGTTTCTTTGAAATGCTGCAACATCACGACAAAGCCCAGATCACTCTGATATGAATCAAAATGAGGCATTCACTGTGTGCCAGCTTAGTATATCTCTCTATATATATTTTAAATATGGCCTGATGGAAAAGGAAAATCACAGTGTTCTCCTGGCCACAGGCTGCCATCTTCACTGACACATCCTCTGCTGGATAAAAGTAAATAAATAAAAATGCTGATGCTATTACATGACAAAGTTCCATTAACAAATACGCCTTAGAAAAGTTGAATAGTCAAGTTCCCCTGTAGCAATGTAGAATGATTCATAGTGAAAGGTCAGCAGTTGTGACTTGCACAGCACGTGCTATGTTTGTCTTACTCCTGGAAGATAGAAGGGGTTTCATTTGTACTAAGTGCAAACTGGTCTCCATATTGGAAGAGAGGATTAAAGGACTAGAGGCCAAAGTATCACCCCTACATTCCAAAAGAAAAGAGGAAGACTTTCTGCAAAGAAGGCAGCATTTGATACTGCAGACACAAGAGGCTGAAGAACCAGTGAGGGCAGTACAGAATGGGGAAGAAAATTGGCAGCATGTGACCTTCAGGAGAAGAAAGACAACTTAGGTATCCCCAATCCTGATAGGGGTAAATAACTGCTTTCAGACTCTTTGCACAGTCACTACGATGGAGAATGCTTTGGCAGAGACCTCTGAGGGAAAGGATCAGAAGGAGACCCCATCAACTGGAAGGCACGGGATGCATAGTCCAAGGGATGAGGGTTCCACAACCATCACCCCCAAGAGAAGAAGACAGGTGGTAGTGGTTGGGGTCTCCCTCCTAAGGACAGAGTCATCCATTTGCCATCGAGATCAGGGATCTGGAAAGTGGGCTGCTTACCGGGAGCCAGAATCAACAATGTGACCGAGAGTCTTCCAAGACTGATCAAACCTACAGTCTGCTACCCCTTTCCACTTCTCTGGGAAGGAACCAATGATACTGCCAAGAATGACCCTGAGCAGGTGTCTGCAGATTATGTAGCTCTGGGAAGAAGGATCAAGGAGTTTGAGGTGCAATTGGTGTTCTCGTCCATCCTCCCTGTTTCAGGAAGTGGTCCAAGTAAGAATTGTGGAATCATGGAAGTAAATGTGTGGTTGTGCAGGTGGTGTCAGAGAGAAGGCTTTGGTTTCTTCAACCATGGGATGCTGTTCTGGGCACAAGGATTGATAGGAAGATTGATAGGTATCCACCTAATAAAGAGAGGGAAGAGAATCTTCACAGGCAGGCTAGTTAGGAGGACTTTAAAGCTAGGTTCATCGGGGGATAGTGACCTAAGTCCTGAAATGAGTGGGGAAGTGGGATACCAGGAAGAAACACAAGGAGGAAGGTGCAACCGATGAAGACTTCTGATTCGTATGGAGAAGATAGGGCGATCAACTAGATATCAAAGGTATCTGTACATAAATGCAAGAAGCCTGGAAAACAAGCAGGAAGAATTAAAAGTCCTGGCACAGTCAAAGCACTATGGCTGTGTCCAGACTCAGGGTTTTTTTTGAAAAAAGTAGCCTTTTTTCGAAAAAACTTCACCTGCATCTAGACTGCAGCTGCGTGGCTTTTCTTTCGATGGCGGTAAACCTAATTCCACGAGGAAGAACGCCTTTTTTCGAAAATGCTCTTTCGAAAAAAGGCGTTCTTGAAAGCAAACAGGGCTTTTTAGAAAGAGAGCATCCAGACTCGCTGCTTTCTTTCAAAAAAGCGGCTTGCTTTTTCGAAAGTTCCGCATGCAGTCTAGATGCTCTCTTTTGAAAGAGGCTTGCAGTCTAGACATAGCCTGAGATTTGATTGAAATAACAGAGACTTGGTGAGATGACTCATATGACTGGAGCACTGTCATGGAAAGGAAGGATAGGTGGAGGAGAAAAGGAGTTGCACTGTATGTAAGAGAGCAGCATGGTTGTTTAGAGCTCTAGTATACAGAGGGAGAAAAATTAAGCTTAGAGGTGGGAGCAACAAAGGCGATATTGTGGTTGGTGTCTACTATAGACCCCCAGATCAGGTGAATGAGGTAGATGAGGCTTTCTTTGGACAACCAAGAGAAGCTTCCAGATCATAGGCCCTGGTTCTCATGGGGAACTTCAGTTATCCTGACATCTGTTGGGAGACCAACACAGCAATACACAGACAACCCAGGAAGTTTTTGTAAAATATTGGGGACAATATTGGGTTCAAGTGCTGAAGGAAACAACCAGGGGCCATGTTCAGCTTGATCTTCTGCTCACAAACAGGGAGGAATTCATAGGGGAAGTAGATGTAGGTGGCAACCTGGACAGCAGTAATCATGAGATGGTAGATTTCAGGGTCCTGATGAAAGGAAGAAAGGAGTCAAAGTCTTCAAAATACACACCCTGAACTTCAGAAAAGCAGACTTTGACTCCTTCAGGGAGCTGATGAGCAGGATCCCCTGGGATGCTAACAGGAAGGGGAACAGAGTTCAGGAGAGCTGGCTGTGTTTTAAAGAAGCCTTTTTGAAGGCACAAGAACAAAGCATCTCTATGCTCAGTAAGAAAAGCAAATGTGGTACCAACCAGCTTGGCTTAGCAGTGAAATACTTTGTGAGCTTAAACACAAAAAGGAAGCTTATAAGTGGAAACTTGGTCAGATGTAATCAGGAAGGCCAAAACACAATTGGAATTGCAGCTAGCAAGGGATGTGAAGGGGAACAAGAAAGGTTTCTACGGGCATGTTAGCAATAAGAGGATGATCAGAGAGGGTGTGGGGTCCTTACTGGCTGAGGGAGCTAATCTAGTGACAGATGATCAGGGAACAGCTGAAGTACTCATTTTTTTTTTTTTTTTGCCTCCCCCATCTTGCTCTGTCTGGCAATGGAGTTGCTCCCAGGATTCTCCTGCTAGCTGTGCAATGGGGAAGGGGGAAGAGGGAAGAAGGAAAGCAGAGGGGAGAGCTGAAGTCAGGGTGTTCCCCAGACTCCGTACCTCATCTCTGTAGAGCAGGGGTTGGGGAGAGAGAGACACACAGTCAGTGGAGCTGCTCCAATCCGAAACATGGATAATAAGTGACTCAGAGAGTGCAGATCAGGTGAGGGGGAGACAAGAGAGGACAAATTTCCCTTAAAGAGCCAGCACATGGCTACTCTCAGAAACTTACCCAGCAGCAGCTAGCACACACACACTCTCTGTGCCACTGTCACACATCCCCAGTCTGTGCCACATTGTCTCCATGCCACACACACAGTTACTGTCACATCCATGCTGCCACACACACTCAGTCTGTGTCACAAAGTCTGTCTCTCACACACAATGTGTCTTTCACACTCACACATTCTCTGTCTCTATCTCTAGCCCCCAAGCTCCAATCCTTCTGCCTGAGCCCCCCCTCTCTGGGGGGCCTGGATCTAGCCCACAACCACATGCCAAAAAATTTGTGATGTGCCACCCCCCACTCCCTGAAAGCAATCTCCTTAAATAAAGAGATTAAATGTACAGGAAATGACGCTCAAGAATGGTGAACAACACTGTGATTATAGGACTCAATGGAAATTATATATATGCTTAAAGAAAGGCGTATACTTAAGAACCTTGTAGAATCAGAGCCTAAAATATTTCACATTTTGCTCTGCTGTACGTTTGTACCATGCATGTGCACAATTTTACATACATGCAAGCCCACCAAAGGGGGTAGGGGAACAAAAGGGGTGACTGCATAGTGGCCCAGATGATTTAAAAGGGCCCAGGTGCCCTTGGCTGTTGCCGCTGACAGCACAGCAAGAGTCTGGACTCCACCATCACTTTGTGCTGCTCCCAGAAGCATCTGGCACCATCCCAGCAGCTTCTGGGGTGAGAGGGGGTCTCCATGTATTGCCTGTGCCCTAAGCACAGACTCTGCAGTTACCATTGGTTAGGAGTTGTGGCCAATGGGAACTGCAGGGGTGGTGCCTGTAGGCAGTGGTGCAAGGTGACCCCCGTCTTCCTTCCTAGGAGTCACTGCCAGAGGGGTGTGACAATCGCTTTCAGGAGCCAACCAAGGTAAGCCCCAAGTCTCTGACCCCCCCACACACCCCAACCCTCTGCCCTAGACCAGAGACCACCCAAACTCCCTCTCAGAGCCTGCACGCCATACCCTCTCCCTCATCCCATCCCCTTGACTTACCTTGCTGAAAGTGAGAGAGGTGGGGGAGAGACAGTGATGGAGAGAGGTAGTCACCTAAAAGTACACACTTGGTCACTACACCAGACCGCACTTCAACCTTCCTGTCTGTACATTCTCTTATTACCAAACTATCCCTTTCCAAACAGCATTAGCAATGGACCTTTGCAAAGCAGTTTGGTGTGTTGCGTGGAGAAGATAGGTGAGGATGGAGTGAGCGGGGAGCCTCAGAGAAGGCACAGGACGGGGTGTGACTTCAAGGAAGGGTTGGGGCAGGGAGCAGGGCATTTAGATAATTAGCAATGCTACCAGGAGGGCATGGAGACACTCTGGCCATGCCCAGCAGTGCAGCTGACAACTCACTTGCCATTTTGGAGGACCGGGTCCACGCAAACATGGCTTGTGCATGTGTGGGACCCATTGACTGCTTGGCTCTGGGGTCCAGAGTTGCTATCAATGGGCCTGCGTACACATACATAAAACAATGCAAATGACTGAGTCAAAGCAATTGAGAAAATGAAACTAATTGGTATTCATTCAGTAAATACCTAAGTGCAAGCTGTGGGTTGATTTTTCACAGCAAAGACTTAATAACAGGCATGAAATCAAATTAGCAGTTCCTCTGGGCACAGAATACCATGTCTAATTACATTTTGCAGCCTCTATGCAAAGCAGTATGATCACCAAGACATTACTAAAGGGTTAGGACATTATATAAGGGGTATGAATACTTAAAGTTATTAATTCCATTACAATATCCTATAATTGAATACATTTTCTTGTTCTGCTTGACTTTGCCATACTATACAAAACTCTTGCTCCGTAATATTTTCTAAGTATTTTAATTGATTCTGTTCAGTTAACCTTCCATGCTCTTGAGACATTTATATGTAAGCCATCCATTCATAAAAATAATGCAAACGAGGTGTACCGGTAGTTCGAATTAGAGATCCTAATTCGAACTACCTACTCTGTGCCGCGTGTAGCCGCGGGCACGGAGTCTGCACCAACGGGGATTTAAAAATGGAGGCGCTCGGCAAGATGCAAATGAAGCCCGGGATATTTAAATCCCGGGCTTCATTTGCAACTTTGAATGCCTACATTAGCCACCCTAGTTCGAACTAGGGTGGCAGTGTAGACATACCCTGATTGTTTATTTGTGCCAAAGCAAAAGGCACAGAATGATAGCTTTTAATTAGTTTGCTTTGTAGTGTGCATTTTGTTTATATCAACAAATTAGATAAAGTCCTATATTTTGCAAGCTCATGATTATGCAGTGAAAACAAGAAAGTAAATGTGAATTATTGTGTAGGGAAAGTCAAAATAACATTCCCCTCCCTTAGATTTTTTTTGTTAACTAGATCTGGATGGATAATGCAATAAGAAGGATTTCTTTAAAAGATTAGTGGCTCAATTTTACTTTAGCATTTTTTTAACTACAGATATAATTTTCTATAAGCCTTGGGCCTCTTAATACTTTATCTGTAATCAAAACCAGCCTAGTAATACTGTTTTTATTATTGAAAGAATGTATAACCCTGGGCCAGGCTCTATATATATTGTATGTAAAAGAGTTTAAAAATAAATTTCAAATAGACAAATCAAATACATTTGGAAGACTAGTGATGACACATTTTGCAATGGCACTTGGACTTTATTAAGTATGCTTAATCCCTTTGCTCCCTCACCATCATCCCAAAGCAGTTTCCTTGGTTTGCTAATGTTCTACTTTAAAGTTGAACTAAGATAAACACAGTTTTCTGCCCTGAAATTATAAGCTTTTGAAGGGTGGAGGTGGGAGTAGGATAAATACAGCAGAGAAATATATGTCTTTAAAATATCTTTCTTCCTTGATGTGTGTGAACTGATTTTCCTGAATCACTCTAAACATTCCACAATGCATTGCTCTGATAAATTGCAAGTAAGTTGGTTTGTATGGATTTAAACATTCATTTTTTATTAGTGTTTATGTTTCATTGAAAGCACCTGTCCTATAGCTGTGCACACTGATAAGAGTAATTAAAAATACAAGTACACAGAATTTATAATTAAAACTGCTCCAGCACACAATGACCAAATCCTAAAGTACACAAAGCATTTTGGGTTCACAAAGGCAACATTGCAGAATGCAAAATAAATACAGGGTTGGGCTACACAAGGGAAGTTGCAGACACAAACAGAGAAAACTCACTATTTCATTCTTCATTCAGACCAGGATATACTTTTAGATCAAGTACTTCTTATGATCACGGAGGTTTGTAGAGCACTACATAGAAATGTCAGAAACAGATTACAATGCACCTTTGTGCATTTAGGTGGTGAACTCAAATAGTCTGGCTAAAGCTGAAAGTACAAAGAGGATTTCATAATGGGAAAAACTATTAATGGATTTTGCAGCTGAGTGCCCTTCCCAGTCTAGAGCAGTGGGACAATACAAGAGATGAGTTTGCTCAATTCAATTCTCATTTTAATTGGCAATTCCAAATGTTGGTTGGTAAGTTACCATCTGTGCTTTTCATTCTTGTTTCCCTTTTTCATTTCTTGCCTGCTAGGCAAGTGTGTATTCTTGGCAATTTGTCAATCCTTTAGTCTGGCATATTAAATAACATTTTTTCGCATTTTGTACAGTGCCCCAAAAGCATTAATAAGTGACAACATGAGCATAATCTTCAGATTACCACATACAGCCTCCCTGCAAATTATTCAAAACTAAAACACTACTCTGTGATTACCCATCAACCATTCTGCCTCAATTTCATGAGACCAATATCATAGGCACTACAACGATGAGTGTTCTATAGATGTTAAAGAGTAGAGAGATCACATCTGAAAGTTAGTGCAAAGGAAAAGCTAATTTTCTCCCAAGAAGAAAATTTTGTAGAGAGCTCTTGTGCAAAAAGGGACTAAACCAACTTTGCCCTCCTTAAATGGGTCATAATGTTACCAAGCCAGATCCATATGTAAGCTGGAAAAGTACCTGAAGAAAAAAGAAGGAAAAGCAACTGTGTCTAGATCCACAACACCCAGTGAAATCTTTAGCCTGAGTTAAGTTTCCAGATTCCTTAGAGCATAGGGATTTCTTAGTCCCTAAGGGTATGTCTATACTAGCCCCCTAGTTTGAACTAGGGTGGCTAATGTAGGCATTCAAAATTGCAAATCAAGCCCGGGATTTAAATATCCCGTGCTTGATTTGCATCTTCCCGGCCGGTTGCCATTTTTGAAATTTACAAGTCTGGACTAACTGTTAAATCAAACTACCTGTTAAACCTCATTCCAGGAGGAATAACAGGTAGTTCAAACTAGGGCTTTATTTCGAACTACTGGATCCCTGCCACATGTAGACGCGTGCAGTTAGTCCGGACTTGTAAATTTCAAAAATGGCAACCGGCCGGAAAAATGCAAATCAAGCGTGGGATATTTAAATTTCGGGCTTGATTTGCAATTTTGAATGCCTACATTAGCCACCCTAGTTCGAACTATGGGGCTAGTGTAGACATACCCTGAGAAAGGGATTCCAGAAAGCCAACAAGCTGAACAGAGAGCTGCCTCAATCAACCAGTGCTGACGAGAGGACATGCTGATGAGAAAGGGCAAGGTAATAATTAGGGACCTAACTGTGGAGGGAGATATTTATCTCTTCTTAGGATTCATAGCCATAAGCCCTCTCCAGGAATTAGGCACCTAAGAAAGGACAGCACCTTCTTCCCAAAAGGCATGTCCATGATAGCCTACCAACTAGGTACACTTACCTGCAATGTAGGAAACCAATTTTCAAACCCTGCTCAGCCTGATTTGGAGCAAAAATGTGTACTTTCATATGCCGGGTGAGTGCCTTTACCACTGGACTATAGAGTAAGCTTCTCTTGCCCAATAAATATTGAATTATGTATACAACATGGAATACCTTCAATAGGCATGCTTGAGAAATACTCCTAGAGTACCCAACAGCATGATGGATAAGACACTAGCAGGGGTGTAATCAGGTAGGCAGATGTCATTGCAAAACCTTTGACCATTGTCTTTGAAAACTCATGGAGATCCGCGGAGGTCCTGGACAATTGGAAAAAGGCAAATCTTTAAAAAAAGTGAAGGAGGACAATCCAGGGAACTACAGACCAGTCAGCCCCACAGTCCACAAAAGAAATCATGGAGGGAATCCTCAAGGAATCCATTTTGAAGCACTTGGAAAAGAGGAAAGTGATCAGGAATAGTCAATAGCTCTGAGCAGTGTGGTCTGCTCCATTAATGTCAATTCAGTGTCATCTCTGAAATTTTAATTATGACAATCGGTATTGTAGACTGTTTGGAAAAGAAAGTCCCAGAGCTCAGGCTACAGTCTGAGCCCAAACATCTACATCACAATTTCAAAGCCCCCGAGTCTGAGCCCTGGAAGTCTGAGTATTGAATTAAGTACTGAATTTGAAGCTTACCTTTGAACTTTTAACAGCATTCAGGATAGTATAATTAGGATACATGTTTTTTTTACTGTGGAAGTTAGATTATACTTAACTGTTTTCTCAGAAAGGACATGCATGTAACCTATTTTAGTCACTCTGTACACTGAAAGTATGGTTTAGTGGTTAAAGTACAAGAGACGTATTTCTAATTCCTGAATTGCCACTGAATTGTCATGTAATTATAAGTAAATCTGTAAATCTGTGTGGCTCTCAATGCACACAGTAACCATTAGTGGAATTTGCAAGATCAGAGTCTAAACACTTCAGAATTGCCAGTTAGGGGTCACTGTACATACAAAGCCATACATTTAGTGAAAATATAAATAGTTCTTGATTGCTATTTCTTATTCACTAATATGTGTACAGATTTGTTTGTTTAGATATACCTGAGGGCAGAATTTATCTCAAGGTACATGTGCAGTGCCATGACCAGAGTTTGTTTTATCATGGCTTTATTTCTGTTTTCTAAGAGGTAGTCACGGCATAATCAGGAAGGGTCAGTCAATTTCAGCAAATATTTATTCAGGATGATCATGGCCACTCTGTTTAACAGTGAGCTCTGCAATTGCTGGAAGTCACATGATTTACTATTAGAACTTGTTCTTTGAAGTTCATCTGTTATAACCATTAGCTATTAAACAAAGCTGTCTGAAAATGTTCATACTGAAATTGGAGTATGTAGAAAAAACACACAAAATAGCCATTACATAATTAACTTTTATCCAGTGCAGTTTTGCCAGTTTTCTTCAAAAATTAGGAAAATCTTACAAGACCAACAAAAGCTGACTGCAATATGCCATAAAGTAACTAAACCAGTACATTTGTAGCATGAAAAGATGTCTACATTGATGTGTTATTACTCGAGAACAGTTGTTTTCAAACCTTTTTATTTTCAGACCCCTAAACATTTCAAATGGAGGCGTGGACCATTTTGGATATCTTAGACATAATCTAAGTACGGCCGTTCTTATGTTCTTATCTCTGGACCCCCAGGGGTTCACAGACTAGGGCTCCAGGCCTCCCAGAAGGGATGGAACCTCAGATAGAAAGGTTGGGGTTATGGGCAGCCAGCCCTCAGCACCACCTGAACTGCACTATGTGGGATTCCAGCAGTGATTAAAAGGGCCTGGAGCCTTGAGGCCTTGTACGTTGCTACTCCATGAGGTAACTGCCCCCTTTGCTATCCTTTCTCCGCATACCCCCTCCCCCTCCCAATACCCTTCTAAGCCCTGCTTACAACAAGGATAACCTGAGTGTCATTTATCCAGGTGCTTTTAAAGATTTAATGGGTCAAGATTTAAACTGATTCTTTAAATATTATGCGGAGAGATTCCTAGTGTGTCATTTAAAATGTAAAAACAAAAGGAAAAACTATGTAGCACTTTAAAAACTAACAAGATGGTTTAATAGGTGATGAGCTTTCGTGGACCCGACCGACTTCCTCAGATCATATTCTGGAAGAGAATTGGCATGGCCATATATACGAAAGGAATACAAGGAAAAAAGTGAACACATTTTTAAACTGACAAATCAGATTTAGTACAAAAGGTGGGGTGAGGGAGACAGAGGGAGGGAATAGCTATTTCTCACCCCACCTTCTGTACTAAATCTGATTTGTCAGTTTAAAAATGTGTTCACTTTTTTTATTGTATTCCTTTCGTATATATGGCCATGCCAATTCTCTTCCAGAATATGATCTGAGGAAGTCGGTTGGGCCCACGAAAGCTCATCACCTATTAAACCGTCTTGTTAGTTTTTAAAGTGCTACATAGTTTTTCCTTTTGTTTTTGCAAGATCAGACTAACACGGCTATGTCTCTATTACTATTTAAAATGTAAGGCAAGCTAGTATCGGTCCCTGCATGGAAGTGCCAGGGGAAGGGTAAGTCTAGATACTACCGAAGTGCTCACATACTACAGCAATGGGCTCAGCATGAGGATTTACGGAGAGAGAAATGAGCCTTATCTCTATGCACACTACGTACCCAAAAGCCCTCTGAATGCCAGGGTTCCACAGCCTACCACCAGCATAATATTTTCTGGCCAACAGAGCAGATCTGCTCCACTGGTCAAGCGAGGTGCACTGGCTGTTCTGCCATTGCTCTTGTCATGCTTTCTGGAGTGGGCATCTCCATGGTTTAAGGCATAATCGTTTCTTATTTAATTAGTGGGGCAGGTGAATGGGCTAAGTTAAAAGCTCATGTTTCCCCTTGGGAATGATTGCAGAGGAGTTTCAGAATAGAACTCTTTCAAACTTTTATTTTTGGTTAAATCTGGAGGTTACACACACTATGCAGAAAAAAATATTCCTTGAGTCCCTCATTCCCACTCCCTGAGATGTCACTACCAGGTTCTGCTACAGCTTTGAGCCCCAGGTGAATGTTAGCCAAACATCTATTGCAGTTCATATGCATATTAAATGCTATTAGATCCATGAAAATGCACCATAATGTTTTCCATAACCTGTGGGTGCTCTGTTAGCATTCCTGTAAAGAAAGAAAGCAATATCCTGTATACATGTAGTTTTCATTGGAACATTAAAATCAATCATGCAAACATGACAAATGGTCTTGTTAGGCAGTTAAATTATTAACTTGGCCTAATGGCAGTGATCTTTGGAAATCTAATCTGTGAAACCTTTGCTCATGGAAAAATTCCCATTTGTTTCAATGGGATATTTTGATTAATGCAGGCTGCAGAATTATTCCCTCTTAGGTATTTCTATCACTGTGGTGCCTAAGGACTTGGCTATAAAGTTTCAGTCCACTGTAAGACGTAGTTCTTTAGATTTCCATCCTGGCATGTCCTGCACTAAGGGACTGTGGAGCAGGCCCACCAAGAGAGGGTTAGGGGTAAAGGTGCAGTTACCCTAGAGCCTAACGATTCAAAAGGGGCTAGGGCTCCCAGCCACTGATGCTACTACTGGGCAGTGATCTGGGCAGTGCTAAGGGCTCGCTGGGAGGGGGAGGTGGCTTGGCACACTCTGGACCCATTTTGACCCAATACCTTTCTAAGCCCAATCACCAAGTACTCGGGGTCAGAACCTCCTTTTAGTGAAGTCAGTTAAAAAGCTTCCATCTATTTCAACAGGAATTGCAGCCAGCCCATACACACTAGACAGTTTTTTGTGCAAAATTGCAGTCTAGCCAACGACTACACTTTTTTTAAATAAATAAGAGTATCCATATACATTTTTCTTACAGAGGTAAAAAAGCTGGGAATCACAAACCAAAAGCCAACATACAGATGCCTAACTTTAAGCATTCAAGACTTTGTGGTTCTTTTAAGCAACAGCGTCAGGTTTATCGTCAAGTTAGCTAAGACTGTATTGTATTTTATATACTTCTAAAATAATACTTCAGAATGTGATCAAATATCTTCATAGCGCCATGGTTTGGTTAGCTGTTTCATGTTAAAGGTTTCCTTTCTAAGCATTTGGAACTGGTGATCGGTGTAACACACACAACATACAGCAGAAGGGGGTTCTGTGTCACTGCCTGGGGACCTCTTGAGCTTGCCCACATCCAGATACCCATTTGGCATGTTAAAATAAGTCTCAGGGGAGAAAGATTAGTGAGCAGAGGGAAGGTGAGGTGTGCAAGAGCTATAATATATTTATCATGGCTCTGCAATGCAGCATACGGGTGCCATTGCTACTAGCAAGATTCATGGGAGCAATAAGCATAAGTCTTTTACTGACGTAGTCAGAACTAGCTGAATTATTTGTTACAGATAATTTGTGATGAAACTTTATATTTTTGCTGAATTATTTGCAATTTTTCATTGTTTGACCACCTCTTATAACCTTTGACCCCCACTATTGCCTTCCCCATTCTTATATTATTTAAGGTAATGCTTTGCTGTATTATTTAGATTGTAAATCATTCAGGGTCTCCTGAATGATTTGTCTGCAAAGGGCCATGCATTCAGAGGCATGGTAAAAATAATTTATTAATGATAATATGAGTAGAATGTCTGGAAACTCTAATATAAATGGTCTATGCTGTCATTAGTTTTTTCACCGACGCTTTAGCAACAGTATGGTTGAAATCTGATTTCTTCTTGGGGATTGTTTTTTCCTTAGCAGTTATTAATTACTATTTCAAGGATGGTCTCAAACTACTGGAAGTCTGAGACAAAAACTAAGCTAGTCTTTCAATATTCCACTGAGCTTTTTTAAGCATCTTTGCCTAGGTAAATTAACAGTTCTTCAGGAAGATGTTTTACCAACTACAAAATCTCTTTTAGTAGGTATAATGCATAACTTAGATGGGCATCTGGTACATTTTGCTTTTTATTTTTCAGCCGATATTTATGTACTCTATTCCTGTATACAACGTATGGAACAATGACATGAACAACGCACTGTTGCAATAGGACTCCAGTTCCAAATTAGGCTAGTGAGCTCAAAATATAGGGCCCAGTTTTAGAAATATTTGCCCCAATTCTTTGACTATGATGTTCATGGCATAATTCCGGAAAAAGCATGCATATAAAAATGGCTGTAAGTCACTTTAGCACTCTGCTACTGGATCATCTGTATACAACGACCATCCTGGGATATAAATTACAACATCCTTTGGGCTAATGCAATTTATAGCATCTTTGAATGGCAGTCAAGGATATCTGGGTCTCATACTCCTTTTTCCTGGCCAGTCTCCCAGTGATAGCTACAAAGAGAGCAAATAGTGTAGGACTTGTTATACTGCTGTACACATCCACTGCACTGGGGTGAAGGCTTGTTCAAAATTAGAAGGCTTGTTCAAAATTAGAGCCATGATAGATGTCTCAAAGCAGTGTGTTATCTGAGTATAGGTTGATGAAGCCTTACCCAAACTAATCTTCTCAGCCTTCCTTTTTCCATCTCCCTCCATCTCCATATACATTGAGACATTTACTAAAGTCATGAGATAGAAACAACTTGTTCCCTTTTCTTCTTCTATAATCTGGAAAATTAGTTCTTATTTTTAGATAACAGCACTTTTATATTTTGTTCTTTTGTGTTTTTAGAAAGTTTCCCAAGTTCATCTTTTTAAAATCAGGTTTCAATTTACTTTCAAAATGTGTACTTTTAAAAGATTGACACAGGTTTGGCACCAAAAATAAGCACAAGCAGTTTCCAGAAAATAGATAAAAGTTCCAGTAAATGGTAACATTGAACTCTCCACAGTTCAAATGGTATCTAAACATGACCAATCTTTCCTAATCTTTAGAGATTACAGCTGTCATTGCTTTTAACTTTTCCCGTTGGGCTGAAATGATAGATGTTTAAATTGTACTTTGTTCTGTTCTTCATGTGTCTGCATTCTTTTCTCTTTGATATAGATCTCTTTTATTGAGCCTGTTGTCTTTGTGTTCTAATTAAAAGCTCCACTGTTGAAATGGTTTTATGTTGTTGATTTCAATAGAAATTAAACTGGATTATAGCTCAGGACCCCTGTCACTAGCAACTAGAGTCGGTTCTGTTGAACACCTTTCTGCTGTCATCCTGGAGTTCTCTTACATGTAGTCTGCCAGCATGACATCTTGAAATCCCCAACAAAATTCCAAACCAAAAGTAGAAAAAAGCCACTTTCTGCCCTCCTTAGGCTTAACTTTCATGCCTCTGATGTTCTCCTGCTCCACTCTCCCCTTTACATCTCCTGGGCTCTGTCTCTAAAAGTCCCAACCTGCTCTTTTATCAAGGTTCGTAATTAGAGTTTGCTCTACCCCAACTGGTTCTCTTTGTCTCTTCTAGCCTCCTGACAACTTTTCTACTTGGGAAAGGGTGCAAGGGCTAGCCTTTCCCTGTATACCCTCTTTGATCACTCCACATGGTAGTGCCAAAAGTGGGCAATCAGAGTTCCTTCTTAAGGTTGCCAGGTGTCCGGTTTTCTACTGGAGAGTCCGGTATTTGTGCCCTCTGTCTGGTAGAAAAATTCAGAAAATACCAGACATGTGCAATTTTCTGAATTTCCGGATGGAAGCCTGGCGGAGGCAGGGGAGCGACTGGGAGGCGGGACTACGATTGGCGCTGTGGTCCATGCAAAAGCTGGGTGGGCTGGGGTGGGGGCAGTGGCTGGAACTCCCAGCCACTCCCTCCGCCCGGCTTCTGCACACAACCAGAGGCTCCCAGCGCCAATCGCAGCCCCGCCTCCCAGTTGGGAGCCTCTGGTTGTGTGCAGAAGCCGGGCCAGGGGAGCGGCTCCCAGCCACTCCCCCCGCCCAACTTCTACTAGCAACTAGAGGGAGTGCCTGCCGGGGACGCGACCCTTTGGACTCCATCTGCAGCCAGTGGCTGCACACCCCTCCCCACCAGCTCTGCTTCCCACCCCCCTTCCTTTGGCTCCCCTTCCTCGTGGCCAGCCCTGTGGCACCCGACCTCCCCCCTCGCCAGCCCCGCCTCCCGCTCCTCTTCCTCCTGGTCAGCCCCTCCCTCCCCTCCCCACAATCAAGTGTGTCCGCTATTTTGGGCGGGTCTACCTGGTAACCCTATTCCCTTTCTCCTTACTGTCTCCTTCTGCTCAGGCTTCCTGGCTTTATAATCTCCACCTAGATCCTCCTCAGCAAGGCCTCATCATTAACTGGCCCAGTATAGCCTCCAGGTGTCACTAGGGAGGTTAATTTGCCTCTCCCATTACAGTTAACTCTTTTAGAACCAGAATGGAATATACAACTTTTCACAGCGGGGATGTAACACAACCTATCAACAACATTCATTCCAGCCTGGAAGCTATAGCTCTAACATACCTCTCCATGGTACAGATTGGACCACTAGTTCTGTATGTGTTAATCACGCATCCCTTTTGTTGCTTCACTCTCTGAGACCAGGGTCAAGCCCCACTATCAGGCTTAAAAATGCCCAAGGATCTCAGCACCTAGTGAACTTCATTAATTTACAACAACAAAGCACCCGAGGGGCCAGTACTAAAAGGACAAAGCTTGAAATCATCACACTTTGGATACCAAGACATAGGCAAATTAAGGGAACATAATTTTAATATTATAATAGCCCATATTTCCATGAATGGATTTCATGAATGTTTTATTTAAACACTAAAAAGAGAACTTGACCAAAAGAAACCAAAAAGAAAGTCTATGGTAGGGAATTTAACTATAATTTATAATTGATCTAACGTAGGGAATTTAACTATTCATGTTCACTGGGATGGCACTTTCAAAAATCCCTTCATTAACTTTTCAGGACCTATGACAAACACAAAAGTACTGCTTCAACATTTTTTTTCTGTAACTAAAACTAAAAAGAAACAAACTAATGAGAATGTGAAAGAAAATTTCTGAAGTACCATCTCAGTGAAACAATCTGGAAGGAAGTCTGTAGGAATACTAATTCATGCAATGACTGAAGGCTGAAACTTAGCCAAGCCAAGCCAAAAAAAAAAAAATCTTCTGAACATTTGGGGATGTGTGAAAACTACAAATGCTAGAACAGTGAAGAGGAAACTGGGGATCTCATCCATATGTTATGGAAATGCTACTGCCCACTAGTAAATTATTTCTGGAGACCAGAAGAAGAACTCCTAATTCTGTTATAAACACAGGATCTTCCTGATGATTGAAGAGTTTTCACCTGGGAGTTCTTAATGGCCAGATACCATATGCCAAGGAATCATATTTAATATACAGTAGAATTACAATTGAGAAAAATGGAATTATTTAGAAATTATCTTTAAAACAGAAAGACTGTCACCAGGCCCCAAGGGTAATGGGGTCACTAAATGCAAGTTCAGAGATTCTACGTACAGTAGGTGCAGTTAAAGAGCTGCATGCAGATGCAGTTGCTGCACTGTTGTGAAGGATTTTGTTTGGGTCACAAATAATCCCTATTTTTGGATTTGGGAAGCACATTGTAAGACCAGCCAGTCTTTCAAAGCAGTGGAACATTTTAAAGGCATCCAAATCTATATGAAAATAAACTGAAAAGAAAAATCTTGAGGACCAGGTTCTGCCATTCTTATCTACCCTCATTCAGTCCTATTGAGTTGAGTTGGCCTGCTCAGCATAAGGCACCAGTCCGCATGAGTCAACATAGTAGAATCTGGCTTTATATTTTGTATTTGTAATATATTTCATAAATGTGAGGTATGTGATCCCATTCATTTGTTCTAATAGTAGAGCATGGGGACACTGCATTAAATTGAAAGACAACAAATTGTAAACTGTTACTTTTGAAACACAACACACAATTAAACTGCAGATCTCATTGCCACAATGCAATTGAATCCAAAGCTTAGTACTAGGATTCAAGATAGGATTAGACGACATACCTGCCAAAACACCAGCATTTTAATTCCGTCCTTGAGGAGGGAGGGACAATCCATGAGGGCAGGAACAAATTAAATAGAATGGAGTAAGAAAAAGGGTTTGGAAAATTGGGAAGGGAAAAATTAGCGGGGACAGAAGGAAATGATGTCAGAGAGTAAGAGAAAAAAAGAATGGAGGAAGAGGAAGATTAAAAGACAAGGTGATAAGTTTGAAACACTGTTTGAATTATCAAACAGAAAATATATTTGAACAGAATGATGGCACTGTGGGGAGGCATTACAGATCTCAATGCGATCTCAATGCTAGCACAGTGCAAGAGAGGGGACGAGAACACAGATCTAAATGGAAGCTCCAGAGATGTCCTTAATCTCAGAAATGCCATGTAATTGGGAGGAGCCATGTCTGTTTTACTGAGGGATGATCTGAGCCCCAGCACAGATTTGACAATTGCCACCACAGCCTTTGACATGGGGGTATAGTCAGCACTGAAATCTGAAGTATGCCAGTTGCCCACAAGAGAGTCAGGGGGCAGCCTTCAAATTGACCAACATCCCATGCTTTTCAGTCCATTTCTACTGAAAATAGACCAGGTCTTCTCCACCTAGCATTAAATTAGCATGATATATTGTTAGGCCAGTGGTCACCAACCAGTCAATCGGGATCTACCAGTAGATCTTGGAGCCTCTGACAGGGGATCCTGACTGGCTTGGCCAGGAAGCTATCAAGCACTGGTACTTCAGTTGCCCCTCCATCCACTGTCATGTTGCTCCTGCCCTCTGCCTTGGAGCTGCCCCCCCAAATCCTCACCCCTCTTATCCCTCTGAACTTCCAGTGTAGCCAGCTCCCATTCCTCTTAAAGCTGGTGGTGGCTGACCCCAGGGTGGATAGGTCTACAAATCCTCAATCCAGGGATCAGGTGCATTATCCATTTCACCACTGGAAAAGCTGCCTCACCTCTCCAGTTTCAAGGGCCCCCTTATCCTTCCTATGTTCCAATGGTACCAGCTCCACACCTAGTGTAGTCAGTAGTGGCTGACCCTAGGTTGGGCAGGACTCAAGCCTTCAATCCTGGGCCCCTGAGGCAGGTGCCTTAGCCATTGTGCCACTCGAGGACTGGCTCCACTGGCTCTGCTTTCATAAGGCTTCCTTATCCTTCCTACCTTCCAGTGGTACCAGCTCCAATTCTCATCCCCCTTATCCTGCCCATGGTGCCAGCTCCCTCCCTTGAGAAGCTGGTGGAGGCTGCTGAGGGTGGGTGCATCTCAAATCCTCAGCCACCACCAGCTTACCTACCCCTCAACCCCAATGCACCACTGGTTTTAAAAAACTCTGAAGATAATAGTGCATCTCTATACTATTTATTTTGGTCTGGTATTGGAAGAAATAATTATCTGTATATCCTGTTATCGGTAATATTATCTTAATTTTAGCTGCCAACCACCAATCAAAACTTAACTCTATTGGCACTGTCATTTTATTCTTATACCAAGATGACAGTTAGAACTTTGTTATGAATAAACAACATTTAAATGCAGTTTTAAATACATAGTTTTGCTTTGAACCTGAACATTTTCACTTCTTTGCTAAATAATACATGCATTTGCAGAAAATATTTCTCCTTGCTATTAAGAAAACAATAGAATTTTGGATTTATTCCAGGTACTGGTTTTATTTTTCATTTCTTTATGTATTCTTTTTTTTTTTTACTTAGTATTTGCGGAATTCAGCATCTGGAGAGAGCAGGAAACAAGTTGACTCTCTTTGACTCCCTTTATTTCTGCATAGTGACATTTTCCACTGTGGGCTTTGGGGATGTTACACCCAAAATCTGGCCTTCAAAACTGCTGGTTGTTATTATGATCTGTGTTGCCCTTGTGGTGTTACCCATACAGGTAAACTCTGTTTCCCGTTTAGAAAAATTGGGGACATTTTGGGGAAAAGACTATATTAACTTTAAATATATATTATAGCTGTCCTTAGTATATCTAATATCAAAAGAATGTACCATCTTGTATGCTTCATTTTATGAAAAAAAGTTGGAGCTTTTTTATTTGTCTCCTTGTTTGTATAATATATGTGGTATATATGCTAAAATGAGAACAGCTAATACAAGTTTTCAAATCCATGTATAACCAGCTGACTCCCATCTTATACCAAAGAACATACAGACACTGTGTTGTCCAAATTTAATTTCAGGATGGGATTTACCTATTTTGTTAACTTAAATAACCGCACCAACACTAATCCGCAGCCAAAACTTTCTACAAACGCTTAGCTGTTCCTAGCATTTTCCCTTTGTTTTTTCTGCTTCAGACTAACACCTCAACCTCTCTTTTACAACTAGGTTAAAGCTATTTGGACAAACCAGATTTGATTTGTGACTCACACAGAAAGTCTCCATTTCCTTTTAGAGCATAAAATATAATTAACTCATACTGATAAAGATGTTTATATTGCATAGCTGTTTATATATATTTCATTCACATTTGACAATATATTACAGTTTGAACAGCTGGCTTATTTGTGGATGGAGAGACAGAAGTCTGGGGGTAACTATAGTCGACACAGAGCTCAGACAGAGAAACATGTGGTACTGTGTGTCAGCTCCCTGAAGATTGATTTGCTTATGGATTTCTTAAATGAGTTCTACGCTCATCCCAGACTGCAGGTATATTTACTATATAAAAGAGTAAAATAATAATAAAAAACTTCAGGTAGACATTGGCCCTCTGCAGACGTTTTCAGAATTGCTCTCTAATTGGTGTATCTAAATTAAAGAATGACTGACTGAAGGAAGGAAGTATATTTGCAAGAGATAGCTCAGGTCAAATATTGGGTGCAATCATTTCCAGTTGATCTAAACTGGATTAATCAGATAGAATACGCTTGTGCCACACACAGAATCTAATTACACAGAGTTTTACCAATTACCTTACAGCTAAATAATTATTACAATTCTTTTTATTAATTTAATACTATATTAAAAACCAGAGAAGTGGTTATTTCATGTTTTTTTCTGAAATTCTGGGGCCTCATTCACTGAAGTCAATGAGAGTTTTCAAACTTAAGAGATGCGATTACTGCAGTTAAGACAGAACTGGCCATAAGTGCAGTGGGCATAGCCTAAAAGTCAACATTACTCACAAGAGGTCTTCAGCATAAGAAAATTGGGAAATACAAAGAAATGTCTTTTTCATATAGTCTAACTGGCTGTGCAAAAGTTTGTTACCTCTGTAGAAAAGCCCTATGTATGCTCGAAAGTATTGAGATTTCTCACACCACCAGAAGTCAGTCTCTTGAAATCTTCACAATCATTTCTGGATAAAAGGCATTGGAATTTTGGTTCCATTATGACTAATTGTTAACAAAATATTGTTTGGGAGCTTTAGGCATGAACTACTTCTATGTACTTAAAATACATTATTACATTTTGCTAAAGCACATATGGCACTGTGCATAATTAATTAATGGGCAAAATAGAATGTAACCTTTTAGGTGGGACAACCAGAACAGCACAGTATTCAAGGTGTGGGCGCACCAGATTTACTTAGTGGCATTATGATATTTACTGTCATTTTCTCTCTCTTTCCTAATACTTCCTAACATTGATAGCTTTTTTTATTTTTGACTGCTGCTAAACACTGAGCAAATGTTTTAGAAAACTATCCATAATTATTCTGAAATCACTTTTGTGAGTGGTAACAGTTAAGACCAAATTGTCTTGATGCATAGTTGGCATTATATTTTCCAATGCACGTTAGTTTGCAGTGAACATGGAAATTCATGTGCCATTTTCTGGCCCACTCACCCGGTTTTGTGAGATCCCTTTTTAACTCTTCACACTCAGCACTGGGCTCAACTATTCTGAATAATTTTGTATCTGCAAACGTTGCCACCTCACAGTTTATTCCTTTTTCAAGATCATTTATGTGTATGTTGAACAGTACCGATCCCCATACAGACCCTTGGGGGATCTTGCTGTTTACCTCTTTCTGCTATGAAAACTGACCATTATTTCTAACCTTTGTTTCTTATCTTTTAATCAGTTACTGATCCATGAGAGGACCTTCCCTCTTATCCCATGACAGCTTACTTTGCTTAAGAGCCTTTGTTGAGGGACACTGTCAAAGGCTTTCTAAAAATCAAAGTGCACTCACTATATTTAGTGGATCACCCTTGTCCACATACTTGTTGACCCTTCAAAGGTTTCTAATAAAATAGGGGAAGCCCAATTTGCCTTTACAAAAGCTGAGTTCACTTTTCTCCAAGAAATTGTGTTAGTCTATGTGTCGATAATTCTGTTATTTACTATAGTTTTAATCCATTTGCCTGCATACTGGAATTATGCATGTCATTGAAAAGATTGCCTCAGGAGCCTTTTTTAAAAATTGGCTTCACATTATCTAGCCACCAGTCATTGGGTACAGAGGTTAATTTAAATGATCAAGTACATGCCACAGTCAATAGTTCTGCAAATTTTATAGACAAATTCCCTTAGAATTCTTGGGTGCATGCCATCCGGACCTGGTATCAAGGACCAAGGCGAAGAATTCACTTAGCTTCTCTGCAATGTTTTGGTCTTGTTTGAGTGCTCCTTCGCCACCTCGAGCCTCTAGTGACCCCAGGGAATTTTTTGACGGTGTACATGCCCCTTTCTATTTTCCTTAGTACAATTTAGCTTCCAGTTTTTAAATGATGTATTTTTTGGTCTTTATCTCTTTTTCTGTGTTCTTTAGCCATAATGGCATTCATTAGTTCCTTTGCTTTTTTTCAATTTGGGGCATACATATCATTTGATTCTCTGTTAGGGTACGTTTATACTACAGCACTAATTCGAACTAACTTAATTCAAATTAGTTAATTCGAACTAAGCTAATTCAAATTAGCACATCTAGACCCAAAAACTAATTGGAATTAGCGTTTTGCTAAGTCCACACTGATTGGACACTGAGTCACATTTAAGGGAAGCTGAAACCTGTTCCAGCAGGGCATCAGGTCAGTAGTTGCTTTGTGTGGCTGCTGTCTGAGGCTATCTGAGGCTCGTGCTTAAAGGGACCCTCCTGGACAGCCGGTTCTCAGCTTTTCTGCTTGCTTGCCTATGTCGCCGAGGGACAGCAAAGTGTTTTTCTCTCCGTCTGCCTGTGTTGGTGCTTCCCATTGGGGACTACGCTGCTGTTGGCACCATGGAGCCAGAGCTCACCCTGGGAATGCTGCTCCAGTTTTTGGACTTGCTGCTGCAAGCCTGCCAGCAATGGCTGGAAGCAGCCTGGCACCATCTGGTGCACGTCAGCCTCCTGCCTCTCCCCCTGGCCTCCCAGGGGTCGTGGAGACCGGCAGCAGCGCCCGAATGCCACGGTGCCCCGCCGCATTTGGCGCCTGGACAGCAGCAGTGACTGATGGGACCGCATCGTCCTGGAACGCCGGGGAGACCAACAGTAGACCCAGAACTTGAGGATGAAGAAGGACACCTTCCTGGAGCTCTGCGAGTGGCTCGCCCCTGCTCTGCGGCAACGGGACACTTGCATGAGGCTCGCCATCCCCCACCAGAAGCGTGTGGCCATCGCCCTGTGGAAGCTCTCCACGTCGGACAGCTACTGATCCGTCGGGAACCAGTTCGGCGTGTGGAGATGCACCGTCATAGCAGTGCTCATGCAGGTATGGCACCCACTGGGCTGGGGGGAAAGAGGGTCTGCAAGGAGGTGATGGACCACTCCCGGGAAAATGAGGGGGGGAGGAGGCGAAAGTGCCCCGCACCGGAGGGTTCAGTCTGTCCTGGCCGTACTACACACCACCCGCGGAGGTTGCTTCCGGGAGTGGGGCGCGAGGCAGTGCCAGGGAACGAACACTCTCAGCCACCCGGGCGCCCCAGTGATTCGTGGTTTGCTGTGTGTCTCTGCAGGTGGTTAAGGCCATCAACCAGGTGCTGCTCCGCAGGGTGGTCTGCCTCGCCAACCCGGATGCAGTCATCTGGGAGTTCGGCACCCTCGGCTTCCCCAACTGTGGGGGGGCCATCGACGGGACGCATATCCCCATCCATGCCCTGGAACACCAGGCCTCCCAGTACATCAACCACAAGGGGTACTTCTCCATCCTCCTGCAGACCGTGTCTGACCACCGGGGCCAGTTCACGGACATTAATGTGGGCTGGTCCGGCAAGGCACACGACGCCACAGTGTTCCGGAACTCCTCCGTGTGCCAGAGGCTGCAGGCTGGGAGCCTCTTCCCTGACCGCCACATCATGGTTGGGGACATGGACATGCCTGTGTGCCTGGTGGGGGATGTGGCCTACCCCACTGGCTGATGAAGCCGTACATGGGGCACCTCAACCCCTCCCGGCAGGCCTTCAATGCCAGGCTCACCAGGGCCCGCATTGTGGTCGAGGGGGCCCTCGGACGCCTGAAAGCCCAATTTCAATGCCTTCTCACCCGTCTCAACCTCACCGAGCACAATTTCCCTCCCGTGGTGGCAGCATGTTGTGTGCTGCACAATTTAAGTGAGCGGAAGGGGGAGGCTTTCCTGCCAGCCTGGATGGCTGAGGGTGAGTGCATGGCTTGTCAGTACATGCAGCCCTGCACCTCTGCCATCTGGGAAGCCCAGTGGGGGGTTGTTTGGATCTGGGAAGCCCTGCGGGAGAGCTTTCAGGTGGAGGAGGAGGACTGAACTCTCCCTGCATGCCCCACTGGGGCTTTCTTCCACCCTCTCCTCCTTCCCCTTTCCCCTCCCTAACCTCCCTTCCTAATGTCAAATAAACACACCTGTTTAGACAACAAAAATCTCTCTTTATTGTACGTAACTGGGGTGGGGGAGGGAGGAATGAGGGTGGGAAAGGGGAGGGGAAAACCTGGGAGGAGGTAGCTGGAAGGGAGTGGAAGGGGAGGAAGGGAAGGGAAAGCTCAGGTTTGGGGGTCCTGCTAGCTGTGGGTGCGGGGATGTTGGGGGGGGAGTGGGTGTGGAGGGTGAGACAGGGGGTGCAGAGGAAGCGGGAGAGGGAGCGAGAGCTGGGGCGGCCACAGGGGTTGGAGCAGGAGGAGGCAGGAACCTGTCCACCAGGGTCTGGATGTCACCTCTGAGGGCATGGCTCTGCTCCTCTGGCACCTCCAGGCTCCGCTGCCGCAGCCACAGGTCCTCCTGGACCCAGTGCTCCTGGATGCGGAGCTGCTGCTCCAGTAGCCACAGGTGCTACCACTGGTAGTCCTCCAGGTTCCTGGTGAGTCTGCTGGCCTGGGTGCAGGTAGCTGTTGCAGACAGGGTGGTGCACCTTGCAGTCCCAGGTGTTGCAGCTGTGGTGAAACAAGAGCAGTGGTCAGTTGTCCCTGGGGACACGGTGGGTGAAACCCAGCCCCCTTCTGCAAGGTGAGGTCGGCGTGTGGGGAACGGGCCAGGACCCCTGCATGACACCCAGCTGCTGCTCCATGGTGGGCAAGGCCCAG
The DNA here is from genome assembly GCF_049634645.1 of Pelodiscus sinensis. Taxonomy (NCBI): domain Eukaryota; kingdom Metazoa; phylum Chordata; order Testudines; family Trionychidae; genus Pelodiscus; species Pelodiscus sinensis. Next base: position 47,441,037 of record NC_134719.1, read on the forward strand.
GCGCAAGGTCCCTGGGCTCCCTCTCCCCCCACGATCCCCATACACATAAGGGCAGCATGATGGCATTCACATGTGGAGCCCTCCCTGGCCTCGGACGACACAGCCGATGTGCTCTGTGGGGTGCCTCAGGAGTCCTGGGTCCTGCAGGCTCCTGCCTCTTGGCATCCTCCTCCTCCGTGTCCAGTACGGGTCCCTCTGCCCCAGGGTCGATCACCACCCGGGAGGCATGCGCTGCATGAGCCCCCAGGATGCGGTCCAGGGCCTCATAATGGGGGCATACCTCCGGGTCGGTCCCTGGCTGGGAGGCCCTGGAGTAGGCCTGCCGCAGGTCCTTAATTTTGCAGTGGACCTGCTCCCAGGTCTGCATGTGGCCTCTGGTGGCCAGGCTGTCAGCCATGCAGCTGTAGACGGCCGCATTCCTATAGCTACTGAAGAGATCGTGGATGTTGGAGGACTCCCTCCAAATCTTGATGAGGTCCACGATCTCCATACTAGACCAGGCGGGCGCCCGCCTCTTGCGGTCCTGGGCAGGCTCCTGTGAGCCGCCAGTCTGGTCCTGGGAAGAGGTGGAGGGCTGGGTGGTAGCGGGTGGCTGGCTCATCCCGTGCCAGGTACAGGGTCTGCTTGCTGGGTGCTGGCAGGCTTGCAACTGACACAAGCACCGTAGCCAGACCATGCCCCTTTAAGGGCTCCAGGGCCGGGAGGGGGGGCAGAAGAGTTTCCCTGGTTGTGCCCAGAGTGGCCACCAGAGCAATTTGGGAAGGGCTAGCCTCCAACTAGTTCGAATTAAGTGGCTACACAGCCCTTAATTCGAACTACTTAATTCGAACTAGGCGTTAGTCCTCTTAGAATGAGGTTTACCTAGTTCGAATTAAGTGCTCCCCTAGTTCAAATTAAGTTCAAACTAGCGGTTTGCATGTATAGATGCTATGAAAGTTAATTCGAACTAACAGTTGTTAGTTCGAATTAACTTTGTAGTGTAGACATACCCTGAGAGAGTTTTTACAAAATTCCATGAAGCTCTCAGGCATTTCACTTTTGTGACTATTCCTTTTAATTTTTGTTTAAGTAGCTTCCTCATATTTATATCTTTTTTCTGACTCTTTTGGAAATTAAATGCTGCCGTAGGGGGTTTCTTTGTTATATCCCCTTTTAAAGGATGTAAATGTTTACATTATGGTTCACTAGATTCCCCTCTTGAACCGGATCCTGTGCTCCATTTAGGACTAAATTAAGACTCTTGAATTTAGGACTCTTGTGTTTTGTAGGTCTAACTACTTCAAGAGCCAGTTATTAAAGATATCTAGAAATTTTATCATTGCATCTCATCATGACGTATTCATATTCAGTACAGGAATAGCTGAAATCTCCCATCATCACATTTTCTGCCTTTTTTGTTTCTCTAATCTCTAAACATTTAGCACTCCCTTCCCTGGCCAGGTGGTCAGTAAGGGTACGTCTACATTTTCTCTCTAGTTTGAGCTAGGGATGCAAATGTAGGTAACCGAAGTTGCTAATGAAGCAGGGATTTAAATATCCCGCGCTTCGGTTGCATAATCTCACTCGTGAGTTATTCCACTCAACAGCTGATTTGAACCAGGAAGTGCGCTCTGGGATGCGTTAGTTCAAATCAAATCCCTCACTTTGAACTAACATTACTCCTCAAAAAATGAGGACCTCTATGACCTTTTGAATGTTACCTAACAACAATCTGGCACTGTTTGGTTTTGGTGAAGATCATTCTTGCAATATAGGCTCCTCCTTTCCCAAAAGGTCACCCAGTTCCTAATAAATCTAAATCCCTCCTTCACTAATCATCTTATTCATGCAATTAGACTCTACTATTATGCCTGCCTAACTAGCTCTGGGCATGGAACAGACAGCATTTTACCTAGCAGCGTGAAGTGACCTACAGGACCTCTCTCCTATCTTTCCCTTTCTCTTTTGGTACCCATATGTTCCATGTCCACACTATCCATCCTGAGAGGCCTGTAACCTTCATATGTTGCAGGCAAGTCACTAAGTGGTTCTTCCAATCTTCATAAACCCAGGAATCTATAATTCTGATAATCAAACCCCATATTAATATTACCTATCTCTTTCTAATAACAGGGATCCCCTTACCTGGAAATAGATTCTCTATACAAGAGGACAGCATTAAGTCATCTGAAGAGAGGGTTCTAGTTATACTTTCATTTTCCTCTGCTCTAGGCTGATCTTCTCCTTCAATAGCACATAAGAGGATAATCAAACATGTCATTCATATGTCAGCCCAGATCCACAAAGATTCTTATAAAAAGTGACAAGGAGTCCTGTGGCATCTTATAAACTAACAGATTTATTGGAGCATAAGCTTTCGTGGGCAAAGACCCACTTTGTCAGATGCGTGTAGTGAAAATTTCCAGAGGCAGGTATAAATATGCAGGCCAGAATAAGGCTAGAGATAATGAGGTTAATTCAGTCAGGGAGGGTGAAGCCCACTTCTAGCAGCTGATCTGGAGGTGTGAACACCAAGAGAGGAAAAACTGCTTTTGTACTTGGCTAGCGATTCACAGTCTTTGTTTAATCCTAAACTGATGGAGTCATATTTGCAGACGAATTGTAGCTCAGCAGTTTCTCTTTGAAGTCTGGTCTTGAAGTTTTTTTTGCTGCAGGATGACTACCTTTAAATCTGCTATTGTGTGTCCAGGGAGATTGAAGTGTTCTCCTACAGGATTTTGTATATTGCCATTCCTAATATCTGATTTATGTCCATTTATTCTTTTGCATAGGGACTGTCCAGTTTGGCTGATGTATATAGCAGAGGGGCATTGCTGACACATGATGGCATATGTTATATTGGTAGATGTGCAGATGAATGAACCAGTGATGGTGTAGCTGATCTGGTTAGGTCCTGTGATGGTGTTGCTGATGTAGATATGAGGGTAGAGTTGTCACTGAGGTTTGTTTCATGGTTTGGTTCCTGAGTTAGAGTTACTATGGTGTGGTGTATAGTTGCTGGTGAGAATTTGCTTCAGGTCGGTGGGTTGTCTGTGGACGAGGACTGGCCTGCCTCCCAAGTCCTGTGAAAGTGAGGGATCATTGTCCAGGATGGGCTGTAGATCACTGATGATGCATTGGAGAGGTTTTAGCTGAAGACTGTAGGTGATGGCTAGTGGTGTTCTGTTGGTTTCTTTCTTGGGTTTAGGAATAAAGGCTTTTAGGAATATTTATTTCAGACTTAGTCACTGAAGACCCAGGTTTAGGCACTAAGACCCACTCAGACTCACAAGATTTCCTAAACTTACTGGACATTTAAGAATAAATGTTCACCCAGATCCCTGCATCTGGGCACATTCATTTGCATGTCTCTCTTCTACTTATACACCAGAGCCTTCAACATCCTGGGGGAAGATAAGGATGATGCTGCCTAAGTCACATGAGGAGGCAAGATTGTGATATGCATACTAGCAGATCACGTTCCATTCAAATTTGGGTAGCAACAGAATGGATGGAATTTGTGACACACCACCTTTAGCCCAGTGTCTAAAGCACTCACCTGGACATTGGAGACTCACATTCAATTCATAACTGTGTGTACAGTGTTTGATACACATACTCAGACTGGGTACTAAAATTTGTGTTTAACGGATCAGGTGCTGAGAACATACCCTTGGGAAAAGGGGAGCAAAATTCTCCTACCACAGACACAACGGTTACATCATCTCAATGGAGGAAGTATTCTACAAAGGACACTCATATTATAAATCATCCCCTATGTGGGCAGCATATTATCTGTACAGTGCTGGATCCAATTCACCACTCTTTCTGCCCAGTTTCCTTGAATTCTTCCTCTTCATTCCACCAAATGCTTACAGCAGAATGATATTGGAAAAGAAGACTGCATTTGATACTTAATCTGGGGGAAATAGCCATAACATTTGCTTGTTTCCATGATGGCCAACCTAATAAATTCACCAGCTATGAACTGGATAGGAACCTCAGCAGTTTATGAAAAATATGTTGGGAGAATTTTTTAAATCTCTAATTTTAATACCGAATCTGAAATGTGCAATGTTCAAATAGTTGTTATCCAAGAAAGCATTTTGAAATGTATTACAGAAAATTTTCACCTTTTTTACCAGAAGGTAAAAGTAAATAATCCCTATTCCTTTTCTACTTCTTTACATTTTTTACAGGACTATTATGTGGTTATTTTATGTCCTACTGAGATGGATGCTCAAGTACGAAGGGTGCTGCAAATTCCAATGTGGTCACAAAGAGTTATCTATCTGCAAGGATCTGCACTGAAAGATCAGGACCTGTTGAGAGCTAAGTAAGCAAAAATTGAATATATTTATTTGTATTTTATTTGTTTCAGTATGTAAATAATATTTACAAATATCATGAGCCAGATTAGAAAAGAAGAGTATGCATTTTAGAAGGGTAACATAAGTAAATCTGTGACATAATTCATCATTGTTCCTAGGTGATTTTTTTCTAAATCCAAACATTTATAATCCAAATGTTCTTTATTGGACCAATCATTTTTATTGTCTCTTTTGTCTCAATTTTAAAAGAATAATTAAAACAATTCAGAAGTAAATCAAACAATGGTTCACCAGTTGATGCACTGCCTTGTGTACGCTAGCAGCCTTGCCCTAGTCTTTCCAATCTGCCATCTAAGTCACTGGTGCTCCTATTCATCTTTGACTTGACCTTCTGGTCAGGACACATTTAGTCTCACTCCTTTAGGGATAAATCAGAGTTTAAATCTGTATAGGCTGAACCTCCCAAATCTGGGACTTTGTGGTATGGCAGGAAGGACACAGATGTTGCTGGACAAGAGAGCCCCAGAGGCAAGGAGCATGAGTCAGCTGTGAGTCCTGCGGGTGTTGGGGAGCCCACCTGGGCTGCCAGGGGCTGGTCCTGTGGTGGGTGGGGAGTCCAGCCCTGTGGAGCCACAGGCCAGGCCACTGTGGTGGCTGAAAGGAATATTGGGGGCGGTGGCTGTGGAGAATCCCTGGCGGGAGTGGGGCCAATGGCAGCCAGAGGGAATTTCTGGCCCCTGGCTTGGAACCCCAGTGGCAGTGATGCAAGCAGGAATCCCCAGCCAGACTGGAAACTCAGAGGAGAGGAGCTGGTGAGGGTTGGGGAGGAATCTCAGGCTGAGGACGCTGCCCCTGGGAACCCCGGCACGGGACCAGAAGCAGAAAGGGAAGCCCAGGGTCTGGGGAAACCCACAGTGCAGAGAGGAGCCTTGACTTACTCTATTCCGGCAAATTCTGTGGTTTGGGACCACTCAGGTCCTGAGGGTGCTGGACCAGGGAGGTCTAACCTGTAGTCCATTGCCATGTGACCATGTCCAGTGACCATGTCCAGACCTAATAAAACTTGCATTTTGTATCCGCCTTCAGTGAGGCTGCAAAGGAACAGCCCCCTCTCCCTATTTTGCATTCCAGCTTGTGAACACTGAAGCCAGTGATTAAGTTCTGTATTGTCAGAACTTTTGCCTTTTTCCTGGACTACTTCCTCTGTGAGCCTGCTCTCTCCTCAGATCTATTGAAGGGTCAAGTCTCTGGCCCCATTCCTAATGTGACAAAGGAAAGAAAGCTAAACTAACAGAAATAAAGAGTAGCGCAATCCCTCAAGGGTCCTTTAGCCATCTGTACTTTGGCCCCAGGTTGACAGGAAATCTAAAGCAGCTTGACCCTTGACTGGGCTCCTGTTTGGGAACTGAAAATGAGAAGCCTATCCATCTTCAATGGGATGTAATCTTCAAGTCTGGGCTGCTCTCTTTAAGGCTGACAGGGTTTAGAGGTGCAGTAAGGCAGGCCTGCCTGTATTGGCTTTTTGCCCCTTTTGGTCTTCTGTAGCATTTGTATACACTATCACACTGGGAGGGTACATCTACACAGCAGGGCTAGAGTCAGAATAAGGTGCGCAAATTCAGGTACATCAATCGCGTAGCTTAAGTTGAAATAGTTTAATTTGGCTTTTGGAGCTATCTACACAGCAGGAAGTCAAAGGAAGAACACTCTTCTTTCCATTTCTCTTACTCCATATAAAATGAGGATTACAGGAGTCTGGGTAAGAAGTCCTCCAGCTCGCCATTATTTTGATATACCAGCTTGCTGTGTAGATGTGTTCTTTGTTATTTTGGAATAATGTCATTTATTCTGAAATAACACTGCTATGTAGACATAGCCTTAGAGATACAACACTAGATCCTGGAAAGCTGGTAAGTGGTTTTAGAATTTGCCTGCATGATAACGAGGAGTAACGGTAGTTCGAACTAGGAAGCCTAGTTCGAACTACCTAGTTCGTGCCCCGTGTAGCCGCGCTGCATGGGGTTCGAACGAGCGGGATTTTAAAAATGGCGGTGCCCCGCTTATGCAAATGAAGCCCGGGAAATTCAAATCCTGGGCTTCATTTGCAAGTGCGGTATGCCTACATTACCCCGCTAGTTCGAACTAGCAGGGTAGTGTAGACATACCCATAAGGACTTATAGCGTGGAGCTGCTGTCTCAGGCTAGCCGAGGGCTGTGCTTAAAGGGACCCAACCCCCACTCCAGACAGTTCTCAGGGTTCCCCGCTTGCAAAGCAGTCCTGGCTTGGAGTGCCCTGAGTGCCCACAGGCGGAACATCACAGCACTCGGACATCAGCCCGGCTGTACTTGCCACAGGCTGCCATCTGCGGGGAGGGGGCAATCGGGGGGCTGCAGGAGAACTTCCACCCCGAGAAGCCCACAGAGCCACCCCAGTCCTCCCCATCGGGGGCGCGTACCCCATTCCTTCCTCACCTCCTTCCACTTACCCTTCCCTAGCCCCCCTTCCTGATGTACAAAATAAAGAAAATATGTGTTCAAAAATAGAATCTCTCTTTATTGAACAAAACTGAGGGAGACTGGGAAAAAGAAGTGGGAGAGGGGAAGAGAGAGGCTGCGAGAGGGGAGGGCAACTAAAATGATCAGGGGTTTGGAACAGGTCCCATATGAAGAGAGGCTAAAGAGACTGGGACTTTTCAGCTTAGAGAAGAGGAGACGGAGGGGGGATATGATAAAGGTCTATAAAAGCAAGAGTGGTGTGGAGAGGGTGCATAAAGAAAATTTCTCCATTAGTTCCCATAATAGAAGGACTAGAGAACACCAAAGGAAAGGAATGGGTAGCAGGCTTCAAACTAGTAACAGAAAGTTGTTCTTCAGAAATCAAAGAGTCAACCTGTGGAACTCCTTGCTGCAGGAGACTGTGAAGGCTAGAACTAGAACAGAGTTTAAAGAGAAGTTAGATCAAGTCAAGGATGTTGGGTCCATGGAGTGGTATTAGCCAGGGGGTAGAAATGGTGTCCCTGCCCAAAGTTTGTGGAAGGCTGGAGATGGATGGCACGAGACAAATGGCTTGGTCACTGTCTTTGGTCCATCCCCTCCAGGGTACCTACGGTTGGCTGCTGTCGGCAGACAGGCTACTGGACTAGATGGACCTTTGGTCTGACCCAGTACGGCCATTCTAAGCTCAGGGTTCAGGGTCGGGGGTCTCAGTGGACCACCTTGATTTTCATGCACACCTGCCCCTGGATGGCCAGGCTGGCAGCTCTCCTGCCCTAGACAGCCACTTTCCTGGGCCTAGTGCAGAGGTCGTGGACGAGGTCCACGATGTCCGCACTAGACCAGGCGGGTGCCCGCCTCTTGCAGTCCTGGCCAGGCTCCTGAGAGCCGCCAGCCTGGTCCCGGGAAGAGGCGGAGGACTGGGGGGCATCGGGTGGCTGGCTCGTGCCGTGCCAGGTGCAGGGTCTGCTGGCTGGGTGCTGGCAGGCTTGCACCTGGCACGGGCACCGTAGCCAGCCCGTGCCCCTTTAAGGGCTCTGGGGCCAGCAGGGGGGCATACGAGTTTCCCTGGTGGTGCCCAGAGTGGCCACCAGGGAAAGCTGGGGAGGGCTAGCCTCTCACTAGTTCAAATTAAGGGGCTACACAGCCCTTAATTCGAACTAGTAAGTTTGAACTAGGCTTAGTCCTCGTAAAATGAGGTTTACCTAGTTCGACCTAGGCGCTCCGCTAGTTCAAATTAAGTTCGAACTAGCGGAGCGCTAGTGTAGCACCTATGAAAGTTAATTCGAACTAACGTCCGTTAGTTCGAATTAACTTTGTAGTGTTGACATACCCTATGATAGTTGTGCCAAACTGATAGATTAGAGATGGTCATGAGAGAGCTATAAGGCTAATTAATCCATTACACCAGAAAGGAGAAAAATCATAGGAAGGAAATGCCATGGGGGAGAGATGGCAAGTGAACCAAAGAGGTAGATTTTCAGATTTAGTCCCAAGAGCAATCTAGGGCTGTGTCCAGACTCCATGCCTCCGTCGACGGAGGCATGTAGATTAGCCAGCTCGGAAGAGGGAAATGAAGCCGCGATTAAAATAATCGCGGCTTCATTTAAATTTAAATGGCTGCCCCGATCTGCCGATCAGCTGTTTGTCGGCAGATCGGGAGAGTCTGGACGCGATGCCCCGACAAAGAAGCCTTTCTTCATCGACACAGGTAAGCCTCGTGAAACCAGGTTTACCTGTGTCGATGAAGAAAGGCTTCTTTGTCGGGGCATCGCGTCCAGACTCTCCCGATCTGCCGACAAACAGCTGATCGGCAGATCGGGGCAGCCATTTAAATTTAAATGAAGCCGCGATTATTTTAATTGCGGCTTCATTTCCCTCTTCCGAGCTGGCTAATCTACATGCCTCCGTCGACGGAGGCATGGAGTCTGGACACAGCCTAGGAGATATCTCCTTCCTCTCTTTCATCTAAGAAACTGTGTGTGTGTGTGTGTGTGTGTGTGTGTGTGTGAGAGAGAGAGAGAGAGAGAGAGAGAGAGAGAGGTGCCAAGAGAAGACTGTAAATAAAGCACAAGTGATGTTGACAAGCGGAAAGTAGCAGAGGAAGAGAGGGAGTGAAAGGCATGCCTTCTTACACAAGTCCACCGTGTTTGCCTCCTTCAACACCTTCCTTGCAACAAACTTCTATGGGTTTTGCTATAAACATACTTTTCCCTTGCAGAAAATGATACACATACAAATCAAACAAAACCACAAGACATACAGTACAGATCACTGTTTACTTTGCACCCAGTCTCCATTCCTTCCTATTTACAGAATGTCCATTCTTTATTATTATTGTACCACCTGAATGACACATTTTCACTTTTTTTAAGTTTAAACTTGACCTGAATTTATTGAATGATTAGTAGCCAGGCATCTATTCTTTGGAGTCTTGTGGAATATTTTCTCAAATTTCATTTTTTAATAAAGAACTCATTTTGGATGTTCAAAAGAAAAAAAAAGGTCTGTTCAGAGAAAGGATTGTGCCCCTCACCCAAAAAGAGGATATAAAAGTTTCTTCTCCCGCCTTTCCTGCTGATCTTGATAAAAAGGTTCTGTAGTGAGATTTAATTATATTTAATCTATATCTTTGGAAGTAAAAAAAGAATAAAAATCCTATTTTATGATGGTAATCACATGCATTTAGCCTATAATAACCTTAATAACCTGATGCTAGTCAACTATAGAATTATACTTTTTCCTTCAGAACATGTAATTGAATGTACCCAAGGAATTTTTTTCAACATGTCCTAAGGGAAGAAACATGAAAGGAGCTTAATAGTACATTAAGTGTGAAATATAACCAAATAACTTGGGGTATGTCTACACTACCCTCCTAGTTCGAACTAGGTGGGTAATGTAGGCATACCGCACTTGCAAATGAAGCCCAGGATTTGAATTTCCCGGGCTTCATTTGCATAAACGGGGCTCCGCCATTTTTAACTCCCCGCTCGTTCGAACCCTGTACACGCGGCACGAACTAGGTAGTTCGAACTAGGCTTCCTAGTTCGAACTACCGTTACTCCTCGTGGAATGAGGAGTAACGGTAGTTCGAACTAGGAAGCCTAGTTCGAACTACCTAGTTCGTGCCGCGTGTAGCCGCGCGGCACAGGGTTCGAATGAGCAGGGATTAAAAATGGTGGCGCCCCGCTTATGCAAATGAAGCCCGGGAAATTCAAATCCCGGGCTTCATTTGCAAGTGCGGTATGCCTACATTACACCGCTAGTTTGAACTAGCGGGGTAGTGTAGACATACCCTAAGAGGTTTCTATATTTCACTTTTTTATTAAAAATAAGATACACTAAAAAAAACCTGATAGATACTTGGTAAATTTCTCTACTAAATAAAATAGTAGTTTGTTGTTTGGATGCTATTAATGGTTGTCTCATTATTTAAATATATATAGAATACATCTATACTGCAGTTTTGAAATAAACTATTCTGGAATAAATTCTCCAAAATAGCTTATTTCGAAATAGCACGTCTACACTACAGGAAAGCCTCAAAATTAGTCTGAGGCAGGCTCTCCTAATGTGGACACACTACCTCGATTTAGAGCCCCAGAAAGCACTCAGGAGTAATTACTCTGAATGGCCCTGGGAGGAGCTATTTTGAAATAGCAGCAGTGAAGTGTCCAAACTACAGCTATTCCAAAATAGCTATTTCAGAATAAGCGTTATTCCTCATGTAATGAGTTTTACAAATTTCAAAATAAAGCCGTCCATAATTTTAAATTTAAAAATAGTGGAATTGTGGTGTAGACATTCGTATTGTTATTTCGAAATAACTGTGCTGTGTAGACACACCAACATATATTACCACAAAAATGTTAAAAGAAATAAAGGTAACAAAGTCAAGAACTCAATGTAATGCTAAAATTAAAGTTGCCTGTGAAACCTTAACCTGATTTCCTCCTGCATCTGCATTATGACATGGTCTTTAATTACTTGTTTACATTGCTTTTGTTTCCATGGGACACCTGTCTTATTCAGTGTACAGAATGAATGTTAGTCAATTAATGAGCAGTTATTCACTATATTGTGTGTGGCCCCTTGTCTTATCTATTGAAAATTCAAACCCTGCTCTTAAGACAGAATGATTTATTTCTTCATGGGGTTTCATTAGATCCTCATCACAATTCCCAGCCAATGAGAGGAGCAGGAAGTGGCTTCCCCATCCGTGACACTTCCCACAGCTCCCATTGGCCAGGAGTGGTGATCTGCAGCCAGCAGAAGCTGCAATCATCCACCCCTATACAGGTAAATATAGCAGTGATGGCCCAGCAGGTGTCAACCCTGCTGAACTATCACCGTTCTATTTCCCACTCCTTATTTAAGCTGTTCAAATTGTGTGCACTTGGATTGTTGTCAGAGATGACATGATGGTTTATATATAAAAATATATGGCATGTAATAGCTTTTGCTTTCTCGGTTTGCTTTTAGGATAGATGATGCTGAGGCATGTTTCATTCTTAGCAGCCGGTGTGAAGTAGACCGTACAGCAGCTGTAAGTTCTTTAAAAATATTTATGCTGTTTAAAAAAAATAGTATGCTGTTCATACTGTTATTACTATTATGAAGTTCTGGGCAGGAGTAGATGTCCACCCTTCTGAATCTTGCGGGGGGCGAGAGGGGAGGAGCGGTGTGTTCTGGTGGGAACTTCATTTTTTGTACACTCCTATTTGAATTAAGGTAGCCCCAGGGATGGGACAAGACCACACTGTAATAGGTGCTGCATAAATATGGAACCCCACATCAATCCCTGCCACCAAAAAGATTAGTCTCAGAAAACTAGGAATAATGTTATAATTCTCCAATTTACACATGCATCTTATGTGGTACAAGGTAAAATCCTTGTTCCATGGAAATTGACTTCAGTGGGGACAGGATTGCACTTCCTTTTAATACAGAATTTAAAAAAATCTTGCATGCAATGTGTGTAATCTACTGTTTCCTTGGTAATCAAAACTGTAAAAACAAGAGTTAGGTTTGGATTTTTACAGGGGAATTAGACAGTTTTAAATAAACATACATAATGCTCATTGTTATGCAGTGTGAAATAGATTGCGATTCTGGTTGTTTTTTTAAATTTGGTGTCACAGGGGTAATATAAACTGCAAGAAATGTGAAATGTACTGGTTCTTTCTAATTACATAAAATTTACTAAAATCAGTAAATCTTTATTCACAAGAGTCGCTTCTTGCCCCAGAGAAAGTCTGATTGACGTCAATGGGAATGTTTGCAATGTTTGATCTAGAAACCCAATTATAAGAGTTATATTCTTGCAATCAGGAAACAGGCATATTATGTTACTTATGCTTCCACTCAAAACAAAACAAGTATCAACTACATTGAAATGCTTCCAAAAATGCTACAGACTAAGATTTATGTTTACAAATTTTACATGATTAATTTTATATGTATTACATTTGAAAAAAAAATGTGGGCAATTCACATGTATACGAAAGGCTAGAAACACTGAATACATTATTCATTATGATTTGCCTGGTAATAATGCTTAATAATGTGAAGTTGAAATGCACATCCACAGAAGGAGACCTCTGAGAATTTAAGAAGATACAGATTCCCTCAAATCTGTGATAAAATTAAAAACATTTCTATAAGAGCTAGTGCTTACAGGGGTAGTGTACTGCACTATTGCTTTCAAACATGCATGTGAAAACTCCACTAGTGTAAGGAGTATTATGAGCACATGTTCCCTTATACCCATTCCAAAGTACAAAATAATTAGCAGTATTTGCTCAAGAGGCTATCATGCTGAAGATGATTTACTTAGGTCTGAGCATTTGTATAGTTAAATTGGGAATCTTGTATATTAAGATGGAAATCAAGACAGTTTTCATAATTTGCTAGTGCATATGGTTGTAATTTTCAGTAATTTCAATTAAACTTATGTTTTGCCTGCTTTTAAAAAAAAGCTGCTTATATAGGTGTGTACAAACTAGATAATCTAACAGTACTAGCTGTAAAATCTAAAAATATCAGAGAGATTTGTCCTAGATAGTAATGTTGTATAAGCTACTTAACTCAATCTAGGCAATAAAAGTTGGTGACAAATTTTCTCCCACCCTTCATATTTCACACAGAAAACTGAGATTTTGCATAAAGCTGTGTTATAAATAAATAAGCCCATATCCAATCATATCCATTACCTCGGCCCGTGGTTACTTTCCTCCTTAGCATGTCTGTTTTCAGGTAGCATTATCAGGGACAGAGAAGAAACACCAAGGAATGAAGGACAAAAGAGCCTATAAACCTGTAGGTCAGAAAAAGAAAAAAACAATCCTCTCGAGTGGACTATGGGCTGCCTATGTTGCAGCTTTTAGTCGGGCAATTGTTCATCTGTACCAAGACACCTTATAAAGTATTTGAATAAAGGATACCAATTCAAAGCAAAGTGAAGGTCAGACCCTCAGTTGGTGTAAATGAACATGACTATATTGACATCAGTGAGAATGTGAATATCCGGACCAGGGCGCCTACCAAGATAGTTCCAGAATGTAAGTCATCATCCAACATTTGACAGCTCCAAAAGGGCCTTGATAACAGGTTATACAATTTTTAGAACATAGCAGAAAAAGGTATTGGAAGGACAAGCAAGTAGAATGCTTCAAGTAGAGCAGGCACTCAGAATTTGTTATGCTACAGTGACTCAGGTACTGTAGCATCTCTGATCCAAGTACAGGAAGAGACTGTTGTTAACCAGCACCTGGAGAAATTCATAAACACATTAGCAACCAAGGCAATGGCAACTGTTTAAAACACCTGGTCTAGAATGTCTGTACTTTATCATACTTGACATTTATATGGAGTTTTTCATTTTCAAACCACTTTACTGAGAGGGTTTGATTCACCTCCACTAGTGTAGAGGGTTGCAACTTGCACTTTTCTACAACAATAGCTGCAGCTACACCCCAGAAGAGATTCCCCTTGATGAAGGAAAAGCAGTGCTGGTTTTACCTTCCTCAAAGTTTCTACCGGGGGTAAGGAATAGCTATAGACTATATTCATCACTCTAAAGTGGCTGTCTGGGGGAACACGCTGAATCAGTACATCTACTGGTCACATAGCCCTTCATCCACTCCAGCCAGCAGTGCTCACTTTTGGGCTGCAGAGGCATCATGCAGTGTTGGAATCACTCTGATCAGACTTTCTGCGACCAGGTGCATTGTGCCCTGGGATCAATGCAACTGGTATCTTGTGAGGCTGTGTTAAACTCATCCAGCCTCATAAATACTGTCTGATAGAGATAAGAAAGATAATTCCTACCTGGTGCAGATGCAGGGACAAGGAAGTAAAACAACATGATGAAGGTCCCAGAACAAGCTAGTGTGAGGCCTGTGACCACTGTCTCATTCTCTGCTTACAACAGTAGCTTTGCCACTTCCAGGATCAGTAGGTGACAACACCGATTTACAAATATATTCAGAGCAGCCAGCATTCCAAAAAGACAAATACTATTAAAGAAATCTTCTTGTTGCCTTTTGCAATCTGGAATCTGAATGCCTGCTTAGAAAGTAGGCTAACATGGTGGCTAATGGCAGATGTAGTGTCTCCCATCACACGAACAAAGAGGCATCAGTTGTGCTCCCCTTTCCTGTTACCCTGAATTTTTTATACATTGTTTTGAAGACCTCTCCCCACCATAACCAGTGCCTAAGGGGAAGGGCCTTGTCGTGGCGGCACTGCTTATACCAACACTTCCCCATTTTGGTCACAGAGTACTCACTGTGTACATTGCTTTGTCCTATTCCCAGCATGCCCAGCCAAAGAGTGTGCAGAGCACAAGGCAGCATGGCTGAGCCAGGTGGGCGGAGCCAGGAGCAGGGCAGCACAGGGCCCCTGAATGCATAGGGTCGAAAGCAACCACCTTGCTCGCCTTCCCCAAGGCCGGGCCTGATTCCCAGAGATAATAGAAATGCCCTGCTCTTGAGTTCAATTCTGACCCTTAACTTCGGCTATCCAAGGGTATGTCTACACTACCCTCCTAGTTCGAACTAGGAGGGTAATGTAGGCATACCACACTTGCAAATGAAGCCCGGTATTTGAATTTCCCGGGCTTCATTTGCATAAGCCGGGCGCCGCCATTTTTAAATCCCGGCTCATTCGAACCCCGTGCTGCGCGGCTACACGCGGCACGGACTAGGTAGTTTGGACTAGGCTTCCTAGTCCGAACTACCGTTACTCCTCGTTACCGTTATTCCACGAGTTCGAACTAGGAGGGTAGTGTAGACATACCCCTACAGAGTAACTATGACTATCTCCAATCGGGAATCTTATCTTTATTCTTCTCACCCTATCAGAAAGCTTTCCTGACCAATGCTCACTTGAAGTCAACATTTTTCTTCCATCCTAGACTGTGGACCTGATTTGATACTGACCAGCAACTTTTGTAGGTGTTTGTGACTGTGCAAATCACTACCATTCCAATTTGGTAGCACTTTTGCATGGGTGTAAATGTCTCTAGGAAGTGCATGATCTCTTTTTTCTCCCCGAATGACCTAAGATTTGGCTTTTCCACTCCCAAATACCCTCACCATGTACTCGTATTTTTGGTCCTTATAAAGGTAGAGAGGGCAAAGAATATTAGAGAACAGACAGAAGAGAGATAGACAAAGAGAGAGTGGGGGATAAAGCATACAGAGGGAATATGAGAATAGAAATTAGACAGCTGAGTATCAGCTATTGAAATGGAATTCAAAGATCAAAATGATATATTTTATGGTTGAATCTGAGAATGCCTAAAGCAACCAAAGCCCTGTTATATCGTCACTAAAAGTTACTCTTTAGGTATGGCTAAGGTGATTAAGCCTTGCTACTGAGCCAAAGGGAATTGGTTTTGGATACCAAAACCATCCTGATAGTTGACCTTATACCCAAAACTGATTTTAAGCTGCAGTACTGGAGTGGGATGCTGCACTGATAGAAGTGTTATTACTTAAATGCTCTTTCATGCCCCTAATTTCCACCTGCACAATAGTCAAAGATCCGTTTAAAAGTGTGCAAACAATTTAAGTACACAATCAAACTAGGCATGCCAGCAGAATTTCAGTGTCCCTGTTTCAGCCACTTCACCAAACTGTCCATCAGAATTCAAACCAGTCTTCCAAATCCACAGAGATTCCTCTCCCATCAAAACAAAGCTTATATAGGCTCTGACTTGTCAGTGATTCCACTCATTTGCCATTAGTTTGCGAGAGATTGTCATTGCTTGTCATAACTTGTTTCTAGGTACATGGTTTGCAGACTCAGCATTTGTGTTGGACCTGATTCATAGACCATCACTTGAATTTAGGAGAGGAGCAACAAGATGACAGATGGCCACCAGCCACTTTCCTTAGTCCCTAGCAGAGGTGGGAGCTTTCTGTAGGGAGGGCAGGCATGTATCCACTTTTCAGGCTCCATTTATCTCTGGGAAAGGATGCTGTTTGTTCAGGCCACAAAGAGGCATGGAGAAGACCATCTTTTGGAGACTAACTTCTCCCTATGGCAGCATCTTCTTGCACATACCCCTCTGTGACAAATAACTGAATGGACTCTTCAAGTTTCCTACAACCACTGAACTATATATGAGCACCTAATTCATTTTATTAGATAACATGATTGTGAAAGATGCCATATAAAACACACTTCATTCTAAACAAGTATGTTCTGAATTACTGCCAAAAAAATTGTACAATTAAAATAAAAGTATCTTCTGCAATCAAGTATTAGTACAAGAATGTGAGTATATACAAAACATTTATGGCCAAAATCAAAGATGAGTTTGCGGGAGACCAGACTGGTGAAATGTACACCTTCTTTTGAGTTCCTCAACATCTTAGATTATATTACATTTACACCCATTAAGCAGCCTGCATACCTTACACAGCACTTCAGACTGTGATCTACTGTGTATTAGTAAGTGTCACTCATTTATTAAAAAGAAGATGAGCAGCAACTGCTGTAACAGGAGGATTGAGAAATGTGTTAAAGCAGCTTCTTAGTGCAGATGTTCCTCCAGCATAGCTCCCTTTAGACTCTTCCCAAATTGAATGTGGAAGTTTCCCCACACGGGTAACAATGTGATTGACAACAAATCATATGTGTTTAACAAGAGCAAGAGTAATGTGATAGTGAGTGCCATAAGGAGTGCTTGTGCTAATAATGCATACGTGCTAAGGTGAGCTTGTAATGAATACTTAAGTGTGTTGAACGAGTTTATAAATATGTTGCAAGGTGAACCTCTGTCTTTACTGTCAAGATCACAAGGAGAATACTAAAGGAGCTACAGCATGTAGTAGCAGAACAAGTATGGCAACACATCTTCTGCAAATATTAAAAATAAAATGAATTAACTTTTAAAGATTTTCTTCTTTTCTTTATTTGAATAACCTATCAGGGTATGTCTACACTACAGCGTTATTTCAAATTAACTTAATTCGAATTAGTTAATTCCAATTAAGCTAATTCAAAATAACGCATCTAGACACAAAAACTAATTTGAAATAGCGTTTTTCTAATTCAAAATAGCACGTCCACATTGAGTGGAGCCTGAATCAAGGTCAGCCTGGCCGGAACCAGTGCCAGCAGGGCATCAGTGTCGGACTTAGTGTGTGGAGCTGCTGCCTCATGTTAGCCGAGGTCTGTGCTTAAAAGGATCTGACCCCCCATCTCGGACAGACAGTTCTCAGGTTTTTTTGCTTCCTGTTCTACCTCTCTGAGGGACAGCAAAGCAGTTGTGTCTTGGAGTGCTCTGCTTGCCCTCACTCAGGGCACCACGGCACTCTGCAACATGGAACCAGATCTGTCCCAGGGACTCTGCTGCATCTCATGGACACGTTGCCAGCAGCCTAGCTGCACTGTCTGCAGTCTGCCATCCAGGAGGACCATCGAGGGGATGTCAGGATCCAGGGGGCCCTGCAGGAGAGCTTCCACCCTGAGGAGCGCTAACAGTCTCTCCGATCTGCCCCACCGGGGACTTGTGCCCCATTCCTTCCTCTCGTCCTTCCACTTACCCTTCCCTAGCCCGCCCTTCCACATGTATTTTCAAAACCAGAAACTCTTTATTGAACACAACTGGGGAGGGGGAATGGCACAGTGGGGAGACGGAGGAAAGGAGGCGGGAGAGGGCAGGAGAGAGAGTGGAAGAGGGGAGGGGGGAAACTGAGGAGGGAGCTGGCTCTCTGCCTCCCGGGCCGGCACGGACAGCCCCACCCCCCAGGAGTTGGTTGAGGGCAGGGAAGTAGGGGCAAGTGGCAGACCCTGCTACGGCGCCGCCTCTGCTGTGGCGCCACCTCTGGTGGCCCTGGCGTATGCCTGCCGCAGCTCTTTGACTTTTAGGCGCACCTGCTCCTGGGTGCGCCTGTGTCCCTTTTGGGCAGTGGTGGCCGCTATGCGACCATAGACAGCCACGTTCCTCTGCCTAGTGCAGAGATCATGGACTTTGGGGGCCTCCCACAAACCTCAATGAGGTCCATGACCTCCGCACTAGTCCAGGAGGGTGCATGCCGTCTACGGCTCCTGGCTGACCCCTGGGTGCTGGGGGACTGGGCGGAGGACAGCTGACTGGCACTGACTGCCTGGCTCATCCTGGGGCCACTGAGTCAGGGGCAGAGACTGCTGGCAGGGCCGGTTCTGGCAAGTGCCATCTGAACAGAGTCTATCCCTTTAAGGGCCCCGGGTTTGGGGGAGAGGAGAGGAGTTTTCCTGGTTTGGCCCAGAGTGGCCACCAGGGGGAACTGGGAAGGGCTGGAGGCCCCCTAATTTGAAATAAGTGTTTACACAGTACTTATTTCGAATTAGCTATTTCGAATTAGGCATTATTCCTTGTAGAATGAGGTTTACCAAGTTCGAATTAAGCGCTCTGCTATTTCGAATTAAATTCGAAATAGAGGTTTTTATGTATAGACGCTATTAAAGTTAATTAGAACTAATGGCTCAAGGTTCGAATTAACTTTGTAGTGTAGACATACCCTCAGTGTTTCATATTTTGGACAATGTGATTTTCTTTTTAGATGTTGTTTATATTAACCATGTCTGTGTTTAATTAAAATGTCTTGTTTTCTATAAAAATACTCCACTCACCATAGTATCAGACAGATTGTTTGAATATTATTTCCTTTAAGTAGCTTAAAACTAAGGAAGTAAAAGCACAAAGAAAATATTTGGAATAATATTTGGAAGAAGAGTATATCCATGACTGATTATATAACAAAATTTATCACTGGTTGGTATACTTCCATCTATCATGGTAAATTGTATCTAACTCATAAAGGTAACACAGATTCATTAGAACCAGGATACTTTTTATAGTAAATCTAACCTACAACATTTTTTTAATTATATTAAACATGGCCCAGGAAAACAATTTGCATCTCACATATCAGCTATAGTTTAAAATTCATTTAGGGGCAAATCTTCATGCCTCCCCAGAAGCCAATGAAACAAGCTGTGTATTTAACAACCTGCAGGGGGTCAGGGAAAAGGAATCCTTCTATAAAAGGTGCAATGGCTAAAAACTGTGTTATCACCTGCAACTGTTGCTCTAATCCTCTAGAAAAGATTAGAGGATCTGCAGCTACATGGATTTTCCAGGCCTAGTCCATCTCTGCCTCACAAACCTCTCCCACATGATGGTATGTGAAAAAAATTTCCTGACATTCATGGCTCTGGGTTAAAACATCATTTCATTAATCAGATAAAACAGTAAGAACAGAAATACAGTGGAACTTCCATGACCGTTTTAAAGCCGACCTTTAAAAGGATTTGCACATCAGTCCCTTGAAGCTGTTCCTTCCTTACATCTTTGTGATAGCTTAGGTCACAAATACAAATTCCGAACAAATCTGCATTACCTCCCAAAAATATCATTTAGGTTATTCTAGAACTTCACAGAAAGAATACTTGGTACTTTCTCAATAGACATTACAATAGAGTGGTCTGAACAGATCAGTTACACACTATGTCAGGCAGAGATTTCCCTTGTGCTCTACTCCGAAAGCTTTCTTACTGGTGACATTGCAAATGTAATGAATCATTCTTTTCATTTTCTTCTTATAGCACCAATGTAATGACTATGTATGGCCACAGAATTGGTTCCTCTGCACTTCTCTCAGACATTTTTTTGTTCTGAAATATATGAAAATTGATATATTCTTCTAAAGCTAAATGTGTTGAATGTAACTATATTTTGTGAAATTGAATAAACGAACCTATTAATCTTTATTTCATGATGTGCAGTAATGAAAGAGCTCTTCCTGAGCTCAGCTCTTTCTTAAATAATGGAAAATATAATAGACATTCTTGGACATTTGCTGCTATTCTTGGTCTATAACTAACCTCTATCATTATAGTTGCACATTCTTATTGTTACTCAAAAAAGTGACAAATTAGGGTTTTTTATGGCTCATAGTATTTAACTGCTAGACCCTGGGATTTAATATGGTTAACTCTATATATTTTTATCTCTTATTATTCAATGTGGGGACACAGTAAAATGGTATGCTTTCACAAACAGGAGTACAATAATGTGTTTTCAGCATTCACCTAGTAGTGTGTGAAAAATATTTAACTTAACACTTTTTTTAACAACACAGTTGTTGCAAACAAACAAACCTAAAAAACAAACCAAAAACAAAAATCCAACCCCACGACATTTCTTAGTTTTCCATTTTATGGATCTGAGAGGAAACTATATTTCAATATGTACATCTTTGATTAAAATCAGTTAAGTTTGATTTTTTTTATTCATTCTTGGGTAATTTTTTTAAACCTTTGGATATATTTTCCAAAATTGTAAGAAGAAATAGTAAGCTTGAGTGAACTATGGAAAGAGTAATCTACACATTTTCTGGTTATACCAAAAATGCAAAATTACAACAAATCGCTAAGTAGGAACTCTTGTATTTAAAATATAGGACCTCATAAAATAACGTTTTTTTCACTACTGTCATATTCCTTTCAGTGACTCTGAAGGACATCTTATTTGTATATACTTCTCCTTTCAGCTAAAGCATAAAATAGGATGAAGTATAATTGAAAGACAGATATAAAACTAAGAACTGTAATCATCTAATAAAACGAGCCAGTCAACGACTTGTGATTTCAAGGAAGAAATTATCTAAGTGACCACAGATGCAAGAGGAAAGACAACAAAGTGAAGCAAGGCAGTTTCCTGCTTCCCTTCCCACTTCACAAAGCCAACATAGAATAGCTTCCACAGGTTTAAGAGAAGGCAGGAAACTTGTCATACGCCTCATGCCCTCTTCCATGTCCTTCCAAACTCCAATCCACAGGCAGAGGCTCTGTATAAGGAAACAGATGAGCATGGAGATTTATTTATATTAGAAAAGATTATTAACATTTAGGCTAAGTGTAGACTTTTTTTAAAAAAAAATCCATGTTTATAAGTGATATGTTTCTTTTTTCCTGTGTTGTAGCCTCCATCAGTTGCTTCTTTCCACTTTGAATTAATTACTGGCACTGAGATGCTACAACGAGGGCCATATAAGTAATTACACAGATTAGATTTCTGTTCAAAGTTTAAGAGCAACCTGGCAATATTCATGATCCCTTTACACAGACCAGAACCATAAAATACACAGACGTATACATCAATCAGCTGGTGTTTTAGAGTTTAAAAGTGACTTATCTGAAATGGAGTCGTCAGATTGCTCAGCTTTTTTACATTTGATTTAATCACAGTATTCCTTCTATTCCATTGTGATCACATTCTATTTCCTGTTTTACTCTAGGATCATCAAACCATTTTAAGAGCATGGGCAGTTAAAGATTTTGCTCCAAAATGTCCTTTATATGTCCAAATATTAAAACCTGAAAATAAATTTCACATCAAGTTTGCAGGTAAGCTTCAGATTTTAGTGACTATTAGAAGTTTGTTAGCATTCTCTGAAATATTGTTCTGTCAGTAAACTTTGTATTTCATTATACAGGTTGCTTCTACTGTAAATCAAGTATTCCAAACAGAGAGAGAGGTATACTTCCCTTTGCTGCCATGCATTGAGCTGTAACCATGGGCTCAGTGTCAACATACTCTAATGGAAACACCAATGCTGTTAGACAGATTAGTCTGCACTCTATCCACAAGTCAGGAAAATATGTACATACACAGCCTCAGGCTTATGAACATAACCGAAATATATGGGTCACATTTTCTATTAAGGTTCCATTTATACAAATTTTATAATGAATTAATAAATGATTAACAGATGTTTTAATAAAAAATTAATCCATTATAAGTTTTCTTGCAGTCACGTCTCCTAACCATTTATTACACCTTCTATTGATGTGCCCATGAATAGGGTTGGTTGGAAAAAACGAAGTTTCCCACGACGTTTTTAAACTACAAAATCAAATTGCATAGACCCAGATTTTTCTAAATATATGAGTAATTTGATTTACTTAGAAAATAAGATGCTGAAATTAAATTATTTCAAAATGTTGAACTGAAAGAATTTGCTTCATTCTGAAGTAAGTCTAACTGAACTTCTTCATTTTGAATTTTCCATTCAGAAAATTGAAAAATTCTGGACAAAATTAATAATGAGAATAAAGTCAAATGTTGTTTAATGATAATGTTTTGCACTGCTACAAATGTGAGGCTCACCTTGTCTAAGTTAGGAGGCTCTAAAAAGCCTTTTTTTGGCTAACAGAAATGCTGTTAATGGACCCCGAATAAAGCCTTGTTTGAGCTTCTTTGGCCAGAGGCATTTAGATGAGACATGGGAGCTCATGAATTGATATTTATTTAAAGATGAAGGAGGAAGAGGATTGAGAAGATCCTCCAGATTCCACCATGAGAATGGAAGCCAGTCCAGGTAAAAAACTGAAGAGGTAGACACACAGTGCAAGATCCAGTATGTTTCTCAGTTAGATCATTGCCAACATAAGTGCTATTTATTTAATTAAATGTAATGACATGAAGGTAGAACAGACAAGGAAGTATGTAAGTGACCTATTTATAATATTTTGGACCCATATTAAATGCAAAATACAGCTAGGTGCAGATTAACATTCCACCTATAGTGTCATATTACTACTCTGAGGCTTTCATAAGAACAGCCTGAGAAAAGTGTGCTGCTCTTGTTTTGAGCAACAGACAGACAAATGCTCATTTTTGCAATTTGTGTGTGTACTTCTTATAGTACTCACAAAATACACTTTGATGAATGCATCTTATCCAACTTCATAATTTCATCCCATTTAGTTGCTATAAGGAAATGCCACCATTCCCTTAAATATGTGTGTATATACGAGGAATACTTACAGAGAAATACATGTTCATGCATCATACCCCTCAAAATATTTGTAAACTATTTCTCGAGCTGTATATACAGACACTGTTGGCAGTTCCCTTGTGGTGCAGTTAAAACACTTGTCTGTGTTGCAAAACTGCATATGTAAATATTTCATTTTTCTAAAGCAAAAATATAATTAATTGACTATAAAATGCACAAAAGCGCTGTGAAAATATTCTGTTCAATTGTTCCAGTTCACTGAACCATATGCACAACTCTAGGTGCAGCAAAAACAATTTAAGAGCACTAAATAAAGTTCTATTAACAACAACAACAAAACAAGTTCCTGAATTTTGCTCTAAACTCGTTTCCAACCTGGGCACAGGGCCATTCCAATATTACCTCAGTGCAAAAGGCTTCTTTCAAATTTGTTCTGGACTGATATTATACCATATTTCTTCCTTTAAATGATAACTTCTTTCTTCTAGAAGGTTACTGAGCCAACAATATGTATACTTAGTGTGTCTGAAAACATCAGTAACAATTTTACATATAAACACAGAATACAAAACTTAAATAAATCAGTTTCTGATCTTTAAGAAGAAAACCCAACTACTGTATAAAATATTCCAAATAGAGCATTGACTATTGCTTCAACTGCTTTGCAAACTCCCAAAATACCGAAAATTGTTGCTTACATATCAACAATAATTGTTTATTATTAATGATAAAAGAAGTAGAATAATTCTCCATATTTTGATTGTGGCCTTTCATACTATAGCTACAGAGTATAATTGTCTGCCCACACATATCAGAACCCTATACTTACAATGAATCTAACAGCTCCTTATATAATACCAGGGATATGCCTGACAACGTTTACTTTTTCTCTTCAGCCATAGGAGGTGTCTCAGGATCGTCTACATTGCAACAATATTTTGAAATAAGTTAGTCTGTGTCTACACAGCATGCAGTTATTTCAAAATACTGTCAAATTGGAGAACTTCTTATTTTGAAATAAGTGCTGTGTAGATCTCCCTATTTTGAAATAAGCTATTTTGAAATAAGATATGCAATTGACGCAGCTCAATTTGCATAGCTTATTTCGAGTTAAGCCCTGCAGTGTATGCATTCTCAGTTACAATCTGCTCTTTAGGCTATTCTTGGAGCACAGTAACTCAGTTCTGCTTGTTGGGGGCATATTGTAAAATGACATTGAGCCCCCAATAAACTGTATTTAAATCACTGATCCTTCCTTGTCTTGTTTTGTACAGATCACGTTGTATGTGAAGAGGAGTTCAAATATGCTATGTTAGCTTTAAATTGTATCTGCCCAGCTACATCTACGCTAATCACCCTGCTGGTTCATACCTCTAGAGGACAGTAAGTATACCCAGACTGATATCACAGCTGCTTTGGAATATACAAGTATATTACAGGACACCATTGTTCAACCTCACTTAATTCAATGGCTCTATTTATATTACAGTACAGAGGAAGGGAAATAATGAACATTTTCCTCACAGTGATTTGTAACACAGATTTTCAGCTTTTTCTTGAACAGTTAGAGCTCCTACATTTTAGTACACTTTTCATGAAATGTTGAAATTTTGTGCAAAGTGAAAATGTGAAGCAAAACATTGTTAACAGGTTTTTATCAACGAAAATAGTGGGAAATATAAGGAAAAGATTTGTTTCTAGCTTGATAAATTTAATAGTAAATATTTCAAAATGTTTTGCATAGCCCTACTGAAAAACAACAATGAAATTGTGTTAATTATGCATTTGTTAAATAGAACAGCTGTACTTTTGATACACATATTTTGAAATACTGCTTATTTCAGTGAGTACAGTGAGTACAACTGCACTCTTCCCAACAATAAGTCCTGCAATGTTTAGTACCTAATGCTTATGTTTTCAAAAAGCAGAATTACAAGTTAACGGGTAACTTGTAGAACATAACCACAACCCCCCATTAGTAACTTTGCAATATTACACTGTATCAGTGAATCACAGAGCTGGAGAAGGGCGTATGGCCTTGATTTTTCCAAAGTGGCTTTTATTTGTATGAACGCTCAACTTTATTCACCAAGTATATGATTTTCAGAGGCATAGGGCACCCATGACTCCAGCTGATATGACATGTGGATGCTCTTCTTTTAAATAAATACATAAATAAATAAATAAGATCTTGTCAAAAGTGGGCCCAATAAATTGAGGCACCCATTTACTTTTGAAAATTATGACCAGTAACTCAAGCCATAAGAACTCAAAACTGTGCCCATCCTGGACAACAGAGAGTATCAGCTTCTTTCTGGCTAATGCAAGGAATGGGGCCATCTCAATACTATTTTCACTTTGTGCAAGTAAGAGACAGCTCTGATACTAGATCTACGCAGTCTCTGGATTTGAAATCCAAGAACTTACATTGTTCTCAGTCTGAATGCAGAGGACCAAGAGAGAGACACCCATTATGTTTTCACAAAATCTAGATCTGAGGGCCAGAGCATCAGCTGACATAATCACTTTAGTTTCATTGACTTCTGAGGTACCTCAGTTTAAACCAGCTGAGAATCTGCCCCAATTGAGGAAGTTTCCATTAATGTTCTAGGTTCTAGCAGGAAGAAGAGCTGAAGAGATATGGATACTGAGGCTATGTCTAGACTTCAGGCTTCTTTCGGAAGAACCTTTTTTTGGAAGTGATCTTCCTAAAAAACTTCTTGCAAAAGAGAGTGTCCACACACACAAGCGCATCGAAAAAGTGATCTGCTTTTTCGAAAGATAGTATCCACACCGAATGGACCCTTTCTTGCATGTAAGCTGTAATTACTATGGATGGAGTGACCATCAAGGCATTGGTGCTTTTTCTTCTTTGCTCTTCTTTCGAAAGAACTCTCTCTTCTCCATCCACAAACACCTTTTTCCGAAAGAGCTTTCGGAAGAAGGCTTCTTCCTTGTAGAAAGAGGTTTACCAATGACGGAAAAACCCTTCTGTTCTTTCGATTTACTTGTGGAAGTACATGATTGCAGTGTGGACCTAACTCAGGTTTTGTGGGAAAAACAGCCGTTTTTCCCACAAAACTCTGGAGTGTAGACATACCCTGAATTCCTAATAAGATTCAGACAATCTCCTTTAAACTCATTGAAAATTCCATCTAATTTGTATATTACAGTGAGAACATAAGAGGCGTGTGATTTCTTTCAATAGTTAATTTGTAACTTACTGAAGTACCCTTGTGAGAATAGCACCAACAGAGAGACATATTGAAGTGTATCTTCCAGTACACTGGTGAATGCTTATATTATCAGGACACTTAGGTTTTTACTATAAATATACATTTCATGAAGCTGCCATGGGCACCTTTAATATCCTGACATTGAGCGTGCAGAGGCATATAAGCATCATAAAGGCAATTAGAGTAGTCCCCTGTGATTAGGATCGGGAATACAATATTTGCTGCAGGAAACGTTTGCTACTGTGCTAGAATCTGCTAATAAGAGTACAGTGAAATAGTCTGCATGCCTCCCAAGAACCAAGAGGAATGTATTTGAATGCATTTGCTTGAGCACACAGAATTCAGAGGCTTGAAAAAACAACCTCAAACATTGAAATGTTATACATACATGTAGCTGCTTTTTTAAATAGGGTTCTTCACCTGAAAAGTAATTAACACATGAAAAATTCTCCTCTTCCCCCATCTGGCACTTAAAGCCTTTAGCATTTTATTTACAACTCAGGCAGATTCTCCATTTATAGAAAGTATTGTTTTCTATGTTTCTAGACCATTATACAAACTTAATATAACTGAATGTGAGAATTCTTACTATTATTAGCTTACTTCCTGCTGTAAGGAAGGTTGTTAGAGTAACCGGTTTATGGTCTGATTCTTCACTTTCAAAATTGTCAGTGTTCATTACTGAAAAGATGGAAACTTCTTGTGTTCATAATTGCCAGTCTTATTTTGCATCCTCAACATAGCAAATATGCAGAAACTCATGAGACGAAATAGCGGTGGAAAGATTATAAAAGGTCAAAATGAAATGTTTTTACCTTATTACAATGAGAAAGACAGAACAATTCATTTCTTTTGCATCAATTAAATGTAATCAAAATCAATACATTCCCAAGAAACGTATCAATTTTGACAAAACTGTTCCATCAGAATAATTCACATGAGCACTAGGACACACTATTACTTCTGTGAAATTTTGCAAATTACTTTTTAAAATAGGAAGGACAATTTCATGTTACTAATTGATCCTGCTACTTCACTACTAAAGCCCAGTGAAGTCAATAGGAGTCTATCCACTGAATGAGCTTTGGATCTGTTACAAAATGAGATGCTATTTTCTCATTCTTATGCAAATGTTTCCAAGGTTTAGGAGAAGCCGATCATTTCATAGTGCCTCCACTATGCTACTAACTTGATTGGACAACATTGGCCTGTTTAAATGGGACTCCTGATAGTTTGGTTCTGAATCCATGCTGTTTCGTATCTCTGAATCAAAAAACCTGGCTCCAATTGGACCTTAACCACAAATTCTACCCTAAATGTAATCCTGATTCATATATTAACACAATCTTCTTGGATTGGCTCTAACCATGGTATGAATTTAGATATTGCATTCCAAAAAATATTTGTAGTATTAGTTTTCTTTTTGACATGCAGCAGCTATAGAAACCGAGTGTGTGGGTTGGTTTTCTAAAAAAAGAAAAAAATCCTAAAAATACACCAATGCTTTTAGTTTATCATTCCCCTTCAGATGGAAAAGGGGATTTTAAAAAATCAAAATCAAACTTAGATAAAGTTTACTATAAATTACAGCATAATCAACAGAACAACATTAGCCCTCTCACTAACCAGCTGTAAACTACAGCTTTCTTGGCAAGCCCTCTTCACCAGATGGGTCTTTTATTTTATTTTGACCATTTTCCTGTATCTCCAGTTCCTGTTCACTAGTCTCCTGATACCTGTGCTGCCAGCCATAATTGGCTAATTTGGCTCTTCGTAGGGTTCAGAGTTTCCAGCCAGAAAGGATCATCAGCTCATGTAATCTGACCTCACCCAGTTACCTCTAGTTTGCACCTGATAACATTTCAGTTCTCAGGAGACTAGACTGTTGTGTGTCCCACACAGAGAACAAGAAAGGCTGAGGTGCCACCAATGCAATGGAAATAATTGATTACATGAGATATGGCCGAGCAGGAGATCCACTTTTGTTACAAAAGTTGGCAAAATCCTTTTATGGTTCCCTGCAAATGTGACTGTGGAAAAATCTCTTCTCCTACCTCCACCTCTTCCCCACTTCCTCCCCCCAAGTGTGCCCTATCCCCACTCCTCCCCCTCTCCCAAAGAACTTCCTGAATGCCATGAATTAGCTGTTTGTGGTGCTCTGGAAGCACTGGAAGGGCAGGGGAGGAGTTAAGCAACTGAAAATGCTGCAGCCTAGGACTACATGAGCTCAGAAGGACTTTTCCAGTAATGACTACATCCAGATACTCAAGGTTGGGGTAGGACCATCCATGAGAACTGAGCGCAGGGAACCTGTGCTTTCCATGACACCCCTGTTGGCACAAAGACAGTATGGAGGGAGAAGCCGTTTTATTTGATTAGAATAAAAGTCAGCCTATATCACTGAAAGAAAGTAGAAGAGTTGTTTGGAAGAAGCAGTCTGCTGAGTCCAGGATGCAATTGAGGCAGATGGAAGGACAAACAAATGGGATATGTTTAGACTACGTGACTCCATCGATGGAGCCATGTAAACTAGTTTACCCAACATAGTCAATGAAGAATCCCCGATTCTTAAAATAAAAATGGCCACTGCACTGTGCCGACAATCAGCTGATCTGGCACAGTGCAGCAGTCTAGAGGCGGATCGGTCGATAAGGGAAGCCTTTGTCGACCACTCCCTTATGCCTCATTAAACGAGGTCTACAGGAGTTGTCAACAAAGGCTTCCCTTGTCGACCGATCCGCGTCTAGACTGACATGCTGAGCTGGATCAGCTGGTTGTCAGCACAGTGTGGAGGCCATTTTTATTTTAATGAAGCGGGGATTATTTAAATCCCCGCTTCACTGACTATGTCAGGTAAACTAGTTTTCATGGCTCCGTCAACGGAGCCATGTAGTCTAGACATAAATATGGAGACCAAAGGGAAGGGAGAGAATGAAAGCTGGAACAACTTGGGTATGGAACTGAGACTTAAGATCTGAGAGGGAAGAAGCTAGTCTTCATTGGGCATTGGTTGAACAAGGAGACAGAGCAGAAACCAGTGGGTGGGTGAATAGAACAGAGGACAGAAGGCACAACTGGTCTGATAAGAAGTGTGTGTATGGATTGAGAATTGGCAATGGCTGAGAAAAGAAGCGGGGACAATGATCCAGGGAATGAGACCAAAAGAATTGCCAAGTGGAGGGAGGGACATTGGATGGAAGGCGTGGGGTGGGAGACTAGAACTGAGAATGGAAGAGGAAAAATGGAGAAACTGGAAATGGCTGGACAAAAGACTGGGATAAGAAGTGGAGAATAGGACTCTATGTAAGAGTTGGAGTGGGGAAGAGATGGGAGAGTTGGAGAGGGTGAGGCAGAAGGGATAGAGCTGTGCTACAAGTGGGGACACAGAAGACTACCCTCCAGGGCCTGGCTTGAGATCCAAGAATTTATACTTTTATAGCCTTTCAGTTTTGTCTGTTGACAGTATTTGTGAAATCCATTGGCAAAGGGCCCCATCCCTCTTTATTATTGACCAACATAGGGTTTGACATCCTTATACTGTCATTAGTATTTCCATTAGCTCAACTGGCAGCGGTCTGTGCTGTGGATTTAAAGGTCCCAAGTCTACTGAAGACTGATGTGTCAATATGATACCAACTGATGGAATTTTTTTTCAACTTGCTTAAAAAAAATTGTTCCACTTTAACTGTATGTTAGATTTGAGCTGTTTCATTGAGAAAATTATACTGAGACAGTATAGTCATGCCCAACATTAAAGAACAGCTGCAAAATCAAATACAGGCAGTCCCCGGGTTACGTACAAGATAGGGACTGTAGGTTTGTTCTTAAGTTGAATTTGTATGTAAGTCGGAACTGGCGTCCAGATTCAGCCGCTGCTGAAACTGACCAGCAGCTGACTACAGGAAGCCAGAGGCAGAGTTGCTCTGCCCTGGACTTCCTGGAATCAGCCGCTGATCAGTTTCAACAGCGGCTGAATTTGGACGCATGGGACAGAGCAGCTGGGGCGCTGCTGGGTAGGTTCCCACAGCGCCGAACCTCAGCGCTGCGGGGACCAACCCGGCAACACCTCAGCTGCTCTATCCCAGATATCCCCATGTCAGCCCCTGCTGAAACTGATCAGCGGCTGATTCCAGGAAGCCCGGGGCAGAGCAACTCTGCCTCTGGCTTCCTGTAGTCAGCCACTGGTCAGTTTCAGCAGCGGTTGACTTGGGGACGCCTGGGGCAGAGCAGCTGGGGTGCTGCTGGGTTGGTCCAGTAGCGCCGAGGAGTGGCACTGCGGGACCAACCTGGCAGCACCCCAGCTGCTCTACCCCAGGCATCGTCAGCGAGAAAAGCCTGGTCTGCTGGGGGGGGGACGCACTAGCTGCACCCCCCCCCAGCAGACCAGGGAGATGCGGGTGGCGGGACCGCCGAGCAGACCAGGGAGCTCCCCCCAGCAGACCAGGGAGACGGGAAGCAAAGCCTCGGAGGACACCGGCAGTGGGACAGCTGCGGCGCGTCTGGGCTGTCCCGCTGCCCGCGTGCTCCGCGGCTTTGCTCCGTGTCTCCCTGGTCTGCTGGGGGAGGCTCCCCCCCCCAGCAGACCAGGGAGCCGCAGAGCAGCTTTTCTTGCCTCAGAGGATGCGGGTGGCGGGACCGCGGCGCATCTGGGTGTCCCGCCACTCGCGTCCTCCGAGGCGAGAAAAGCCCTGTTCGTAACTGCGGATCCGACATAATTCGGATCCGTGTAACTTGGGGACTGCCTGTAGCAGACAATGGCCTTCTTCACTACACAACCCTGATTTAACCCCTAGAGCAGATCCATTTTAGCTATGGAAGAATGTAGTGAATTAGTTGTTCTCATCTAATTAAAGATGACATCATCATTTATATGCAGAAGATGCATGACAAAGTTTAGTTTTCTGGCATTTCCTATGTTTTGAGTGAGTTAACTTTACAAACTTAACAATGTTCTTTTAATGTAGTTTATATGAATGAGATATTGAATGCAATATTCTAAATTGTATATAATGTGTAATAAGCACCAAAACAGATTACAATTAAAATGGGGGCAATCATATCATATCAAAGTAATTTTTCTTGGTCTTTATCATAAATTAGTTTAATATTCAATGGAGGAGTTCCAATTCATTCAATATTCATTTCACCTTTGTGTAAAAATCAATCACTAGTTATTGTTGTGATCTGGCATTAATAAATACTTTAAGCATTTACTAATTAAAATTAAAAACAAGCACTTACAATTAGATATAAATAAATTAAAGCCTGAACCTAGAAAGCACTCTTAGGTTAGTCAATAAGGTTGATTTTCTTTTGTAAAAAGGGCCCTTTAAAATGATCTTCTACTTAATCCTTTCCTTTTCAAATCATGCCCTTCATTGCATTCCTAAAAACTTGTTTGGTGTATTGCATCTTACTAATACCAGTAAAATAACAGTGCTTCATGGTTTCCCCAGTGTTTCAATGTCTTCCCTACAATAGGAAACCAGTTTACATGAATTGCTTGTACAAGTTAGAACTCCCTGGTCTGGCACCCATGAGACTTGACCTGGAGGAGGGATTTTGTCCGACAAGGGAAAGCCAGCTCCCCCGTTGCCCTGTTGGTCCAGCTGTCCCCCACCATGCGCCGGCATTTCAAAGGGGGACTCCAGCTGACCCCGGGCTCCGCATTGCACTACATAGCGTGATTAATCATGATTATGTTTTTTTAATTGCTTGACAGCTGTACTTAGAATTCAATGGACTTAAGATTTTGTTTTGGGGGAGGATTCTTGGTTAAATCTGATAATGGCAAAAATGACTGCTAATAATTACAATATCTTTAATTATAAATAGACTAGAAGTGATTCAGCTGAACTTTTTTTTTAATTTTACACAGTTTAAAGTATATATTATGGCATAAAAATATTTCAAAATCTGTTTTCCCTCTACCATATCAATATAATTGACAAAAATGAGGGGCAGATTTCCACTGTTTTCTTTATCACATTGTCTTTCATTCCAACCATTTAAAAAGATAGGCTTTGTTTGAGCATTGATATTGAAATGAGCTATATTCCTGTGCACCTGGTTCCTGTTTCAATATTATTACACGCCCCCAAAATAAACTTTATTATATGGCGTTTAAATCCCCAGAACTACTGGCATAGAAAGAGAGCTATATCATGTAATGATCTGCAATATGTAGTAGGCTTGATCTCTCATATTTTTGCAGTCCATCCAGTTAAAGCCAAATGGAAGTTTTCCTGAATAAGAAATTCAGTATTAGGCTTATAATAGGCCCATGTCTAACAGGTCACAACTAAAACAAATGTGGTCACTTTATTTCAGGCTCTAGACAAATGTGCTGAATTTGCCGAGTAACATGACTTTGTTCAAGTGAAAGGTGAGCATGTGGAGGGGTAGGAAGATAGGGAATGAAGCAGGGAGATGAGGAAGCAACAGTAGCCAAAGAAGAAAACACATCCCTTGAATGCCTCCATATAAAGATGCACTCCTCCTCAGTTCTGTTGCTATTGACTCCCTCTGCTCCTGTCTAACATGGGCTGAAGCACAGCCTCTCTCTGGTGTTCCACTAACAAATACTGCAAACAGACAACCCATATGGAGTTCAAGTGGTCAGTTTCACCCATTTGTTAACACAAAAATTACTTGGAGGATGGGGAAGAGGAAAAAAATACAGAATATAGCCATAATACAAGAAAGACTTAGCAGAAGAACAGCAGATAAGAACAAGAAAGAGTATGAGCAGCAATTTATTTTATTTTGATTCAGTTAGTAAAAGAGATGGTCAATCCTGAAACATTGCTGGTAAATATCTTACAAATTCGATTCTGTTCTTCATTTTGAGCATGTACAAATTCAGATAATTGCCTTTGTTGTTGTGATGTGAGGAATGGCTGCTCTTTCTTCAAAGTACCATGTTCACATACAAAGATTCATGCATCGTCAACAGTTTTTTTTAATTGCTCTTTGTTACTCTCCTATTTAAAAAGTCCCATTCATTTAGGTCAGGGAGCAGAAACAATACTGTGTGTGCAATCCTGGCATCACTGAATTCACTATAAAAAGTTCCATTGACTTCAACAGATTTAATTTCATGCCAGGTATCTCGTGTGACCATTTCCCAACAGGAATAATGTCGAGAAAACAGATGAATGTAACAGTTCATAAATTAAAATTAGTCCAAACGATTTTTCAAGCTAGCTGGTGAACAGCTTCAACATTTACCCTGGTATATACCAAAATTGGATTGTGAAAAAAAGGAAAAAAGGATAAATTTGCTATGAATATTACACAGTTTGTCACTTCCAATGTATACAACTGGTTTCTGACAATCCCAGAGATGAAAAAGTCTACCAAAAATTAAATGCATGGGTTGCAAAGCTTGCAGAAAAATAAGTGTTGTGTTGCATCAGCTTACTTATGTTTCCACAAGAAAAAATATGTAGGTTTTAAACATACTTATATGTACATGAAACTCATCTTCATCTCTGATTTC
This sequence comes from Pelodiscus sinensis, assembly GCF_049634645.1. Lineage (NCBI taxonomy): Eukaryota > Metazoa > Chordata > Testudines > Trionychidae > Pelodiscus > Pelodiscus sinensis. The sequence goes on from NC_134719.1 coordinate 47,474,878, forward strand.
TCTACAAAGTTTTCTAAACAATATGGATTTAGATAAAATTGTCATTGAAATTAATAGGCGCTTCCACAGACATTAGTGTGAATTGCCTTGAGCCTCTCTATGAATACACTCAGAGTTGAGCAGGGTAGATATCAGTAACTCATTGTATAATATGAGATGACTCAAATGAGTAAAGTTGAGCATGGGGGGAGTTTTTCATCTAAAAGCCTTTTGTGTATCAGATTTAAAAACTGACCATCTTTATAGATTTTTAGCCTAACAGTCTGTTACTAGAACTTATTATAGACAAACCTGTTGGAAGATAATAGCATTTCTGAATTGATGAACTTCATGTGATCTTTGCAGAACAGCACCCTGGGAAGCTTTTAGACATCTAACTGGAATCAAGCAGACTTTAACCAGGTGAAACATTTTATTTTAGGGGGAAAAAGTAAAATATACCACTACTTTATTTTAGTATTACTTTTCTAGATTTGTTATTCTGTTATCTCACGATACTTTGTCTATCAGTAACAATCCATTAAATATGGTTAAATATTTCTTTACTACTTCTATATCAGTTTAGAATTACATTAATTCTTCAAAAGTTACATCTGGAAATATAACCTCTCACTGATGATGCAAAAAATCTCCCTGGCTCTGAATAGATATCGTGTATTCAGTAGTAAAGGGATTGCTAATGGAATAAGAAGCCTTTCAGCCTTTAAATAACTAGATCACTCACACAGATCAGTTTCAGGATGGCACAATCTTTAGAAACTATGGATTTCAATTTGGTTTTATAATCTTGAGTGTCATTTTATAATCTTGAGTATCATTGGTTCCCAAAAAAAGATATAAACAGAAATTATCCAGCTGTTGTTGTTAGTGGCATAACCACTGTGAGGAAAAGAATGTAAATGTTTGAAGCATACTTATTTTGTATCATCCAATGCAATGTTTAAAGAATGCACTGTTGAGGCACTTTAGGGTTTTTGTTTGGTTGGTTGGTTGATTTTTTTTTAAAGATTGTGCTTCACAGAGTATCAAGGCAGAAAAGAAAAGCAAAAACATGCTGGGGCAGAAATATAATCTGTAAAAAGATTGGTAGTGATGTGGATTTTACAGGGCATTGCCCAGGTCCTTCAAGGAAGGGAGCTGGCGGCGTGCGGGACACAGGAGTCAGGGAACAGCCTTGGGGGTGTGGACGGCTCAGGGCTGGGGGCTGTCAATGTGGGAGGATGCTAGAGTGAGGATTGGGGGATGAGGAAGGGCAAGGTATAGGTGCAGGAATGAGGACAGGGGATTGGTAGAACTAAGGAGAGGGAAGAGGCTTGGAGGTAAGGGTATCCACTGGCTTCTCTCTGTGGGTGCCCCAGGGCACCAAGGGTCTTGTCCATGGGAGAGGGGGATGTCTGCGCAATCAGCCTGGTGGCTTGTCCCTAGGAGCCAGGCTGGGACAGAACCGCTCCAGGGTGGGGGGACCTGCATAGGCTGGCCCTGCCAGTGCTCCCCACATTGGGTTCTTGGGAGCATGGAGGGGTCACACAGGCAGGTTAGGAGAGGGTGGGTGTATGGGGGGAGGCGGTGGGCTTTCTCCCCCAACCGCCATCTGGCAGGGCCTTCTTCCCGTCTGGCAGAGGGTTTTCCCAGTGGGACCTTCCCCCCTGTGCCTTCTCTGCCCCCCATCTGGAGTGGAATTCTTTTCCCCCTGCTCTGTCCAGCATGGCTTTCTCTCCCTCCCCCCGTCGGGCGGGGCTTTTTCTCTCACCCCTTCTGAAGGGACTTTTCTGCTACCCTCCTCCTGTCTGGCAAGGCCTTTTCTTCCTTCCTCCATTGTGGAAGAAAACGTCCTCACTCTGAGTTTGTAAGAAACAAGTAGCCAAAGGCAGTTTTATTATGAGCTGCAGCAAGGGAAAAACTGGTTCGGACAGGGGGGGATCCCCCCCCCCCGAGGCAGATCTTCGAATACAAGCAATTATGAAGCAGTTTATATACTGTCTATTAGATATAATAACAATAACAATTAGTCTCCTTCCCATTACAAACTCCAATGGCTAACAGTTATTTAGTTCCACCCAGATGCTCCTTATCTCAAGGTCCCTGCCAGAGTCAGCGTTCTATCCTTATCTCCGTATGGAGGCGAGAGGCAAAGGCAGCGTCTAATTACAGATCTCACGTTGTCAGGCCACAGACTTAGCCTGACTCTTGCTCTCTTGTTAACAAGACCAAGATGGCTGCAAACAAATTCCCTTATTCCCTTTTCCTGCCTCCACAATCCCCCCTTTTGTGCTTACAGCACAACTATCTTTCTAAACCTTTATTTTCATTAAACATTGCATAATTAGTACAAACATAAAAGCTATTTCTATTACTACATCTTTTACAAGAGCAAATATGAAACCTTTAATAAGCAAAAGCAATATAATCATTAATATCCCCAATATAATTCTATGATGGGGCTGTTCTATAATTTTAGTAACATAACACAACATATCATAATTAATAACCAAATTAGGGAGGGCAGGTACATGCTGATGGTACCTGTCCATAAGCACAGAGTCCAGATCAGAGGGAGAAACCCAAACCACTCTCACAAGTTTCTCCTTGGCAATATACAATACTTCACTTCTTTCACCAAGGTCAGTTCTTAATGTCCTTTTGTAGTCAGAAATCTTTGGGCTTTGGCGGTGTCAGAGGAGCGGACTTTTCCTCTTTTTTTTTCTTGAAACAGTCGTGGTTCAGCATCATGCAGGGGAGAGGTTACCAGCACATCACCCTGTAATATTTTGGTTCTTCTGGTGTCCTGCAGGTAGGAAAGCAGGACCAGAAGAGAGAGGCTTATCAGCAATCGGGGTAGGATCATTTCGAGATGGAGGGATCTTTTTGCAGTGAGAAGCATTGGCCAACAATCAGTTCTTGGCACATCACAGCGGTGTTGGTGGCTAGCAAAACTTGGTAAAGGTCTTTCTAGAGTGGTCTTTTGCTGATGGACATAAGAGTCTCTATCCTCTGAGTTAAAAGCCAGATAGCTCCTTTGGAACCAACGTTATTTCCTAGGAATAAAGCAAATCGTAAAAACAATCCTGCACGGTTGTTTGGTACCAGCCTTATCAAAGTGAGGCCCTTTGGAATGTGGTTGCCAGGGGAACCAGGGTCACAGTAACTGTTGAACTGTTTTACTTCCCAAGCTGGCCTAATACTTTGAGTTTGTCAGTTCTCAGCAAGATACCACAGATTGCCTCAGTTTACTCCTATAGTTCCTTTCTCTTGACTTTGGGGTTCTCCTTAACCCACCAGGTTAAATACAATTTAAGGGGTTTTAATTTACTCTGGAAGTACGAGTACAGCACCAGCACTGTTATAAATGTTATAATCGAAACTTCCCACATAATTTGACAAACACTATTCAACTCCATCTTTAAGATATTTCATCGACTTACTGGTGCTGCCCATGATTATAGGTTTGACCTCTACTGCCTGGTTGAGTGCTGCAGAGGTAGGTGTTTGGCATGGTCCATGGTGTTTCCCTATCTATGTGTACCTCAGATGGCCAGCCCCGATATATCTTTGGGCATTGGCCACCAACTCCTCGATCTTCGCCTGCAGGGCCAGTAAACCTTCCTCTAGGTACTTACTTCCGCCGTGCCACTCAGAATCTCATGTTAGGTTACTCATCACTGCCGAAGTGCAATAGAGCCGCATTCCATCAAAGGTCAGGATCATCCGGCGAGGGGCTGTTATACACACAAATGGATATGTAGAGGGGCAGGATGGAGTGATCTGTCTGGGTAGTCAAACACCAGTAGGTACCGTTTATTTGGACCAGCTCGATGTTTTTGTTTCTCTGAGACAACCACATCAAACCTAGGCAGATTCGTCATGATGTTAAATGGGCAGGTACATAAAATTTCCTTATCAAAGTGGGTGCAACAATCCCTGGGTATAGGGAGGCTCCCACACCTTCAGAATAAGCAATGCCCTCGACTCTATCTATATGCTCCTGCTTTGGTACAGGCAGGGAGGTTACCATTTTGATCTGATTTGAGTGAGGAATCCCCAGAGGGGCCAAAAACAAAAGGTTATACTATGCCCTGTCCAGGTGGGCCTTTGGGTCCTCATGGATTCTCTACTTCCCCACTCCCATGGGTAGGCACGGGGGAGATGGGAACTCACCACCATAACGGCTGGGTGGTCAAAGCTATCCTATTCTTCAATACTGGCCTTCTAATACCTTTAATTTAGTTCCATTAATTAACAATCCAATTAATCTCTGGTCCAAATATCTGGTTAGGTTTAGTGAAATGGACACAGAGCTGGACAGATCCTTCAAACTATTCAGGATCAATCGGTTGGCTTGGCTGGTGTCTGGGCCTTTACGGGCACTGGATATTACTGCATTTACCAGCCTGGATTCTCATACAATTTCTGGGCTATGATATAAGTGTTGCTGACAGAGTTTCCAGGCCCAAACCAATCTGCGATGGTATCTGCTAAGCCCCTTCGTTGCCTAATCAGGCACTTGCCAATTTGATTAGCCAGTCTAGCACACAGCTGGTTTATACCAGTGTGGAACATCACCAAGGTAAGGACCAGTGACAGTTGTCCTGGTTCTGAGACGGGTCTGTTCAGGGCATGATGCGCAATTGAGAGGCTCTATTTTGTCCTTAAGGACCTGGTTAATAATATCCAAATGAGGGCAAGTTAGCAATGGCCATTGTTTAACAAATGACAGCCATGCCTCAGGGGTTACCTTTGTCTGGGCTTTAAGTGTTAAGCCCCAGTGGGAGTCAATAGGTCCAACTTCAGTGGCCTAATGTTGGTGTTTAGCTTCTTTCCCACAATATTCCATACAAACTTTAACTCAGAGGACTGTGTATTCTTTGTCCTCGTAGTGTTCATGTTGTTACAATAAACAAAATAATTATGTGTGAATGAGGGGAGGCCCAAGGCCGTGTATTCCCCATTGCTATTAGTGTGTATTTGTTCTATGTATGTGACTTGAAGGAGGTTACATTGACTAGAGTCACTGTTTCTCTTATAGGACTAAGCATGGTTCACAGATGTTTAATTGTTAACCCATGCAATTCCATAATTTTTGAGGCCTTTTAAGGCATCAGGCACCAATGAGTAGCAGGGCAAGTAGCTGTTATTGCAATGGTGAGGTTACTAGTTTCCTCATTGTTGTGGGCATCTTTACTTAAATATGCTGATGTCTCACTTGCCCGTGTTGTTTCTTATAGATTTCTTATTATCTCTGGCCAAACCACTTTATGGTTGGTGTGCAAATTTGCAGAAGCTAAATATTTCATTTGTGTAGCCATTAAAGCAAAACCAATCCGATGGGGGAGAGGGCTGGTACCCCACTCCCAGTCCTTCTGTTCACGTGATGCACTCCTTGCTTCCTTCCAGTTCCTTTTTTGTTCACCTGTGGAGACATTGTTAACTTTCTCCTAGCCTAAACAATTACCAAACTATTATCCTTTCACTGAATTTCAAAGTTGCCAATTGACTAAGTTTAGCGTTGCCAATTGATTGGGCCCAATTATTAATTTTGTTGGTTTAAATCAGGGGTCTCCAAACTTTTCAGCCCGAGGGCCGCATTAACTATCAAACAGCAGTTCGGGGGCCGACTACACACTTGAGGTCCAAATAAAAAACAATCAAAACATGGATGTTGTTTTTAATTATTTATTTAATATTATTTTATTCAGTTATTATTTAATAACACATTGATACACTACACATGAACACCTGTATTAGTGTGAATGGTGAAATTGTTTCCTGGATGCCAAAATAGCAGACATTTCTGGCTTTAGATTTGTTGTTCATTTGCAAATGACCCGAAACAATTTTTAAAAATTCTTATGATTTCTTAAGTTAAACTTACCTGAATATAGTGTGCAAATATATCCACTTATGGTAGAGAGATTGTTGCTTTTAATGTTTCCTCTTCAGAATATTCGCCTGCGAATCCGTTTCTCCCGGAAGGGGGGGGGGGGGCTTTTCCCCCTGCTCTCCCCTTCCTCTGCACGCTGTCCTCCCCTCCTGCTTGCTACCGCTCACTCCTTCCCCCCCCCTGGGCGGAAGGGGTCACCTTTTTAAAGTTCCCGCCGGGGTTCACGTTCCCCCGCACGTCGCCGGGCGGGCGTTACCACCACCGCCCATCCTGCCCCCTGATTGGCCGGCTGCCCTGTCAGTCTGGGCGGGGGAACACCGCCCGTGCTAACCCCCGCCCCCTGCGCCGTTTGCCGCCGCGCGGCCGCTTGTCAGCGGAGCGGCCCGCTTCTCCTGCCCCGGCGCGGCGTGAGTACACGCCGCACACCCCTGACAGGGCCCCCCCCCCCGCGGCAAGAAGGGCCCGTTCGGCGGCGCCCCAGGGACGGGCGGGGGTCGCCTCGTCACACTGGCACGCGGAAGAAGGCGGGGCCAGACAAAAAGGTCTCCACGGGCCGGATGAGAGGGCCTCGCGGGCCGGATGCGGCCCGCGGGCCGTAGTTTGGAGACCCCTGGTTTAAATTAATGCTTCTGCTTTACTCAAATTATCCTTTCATTAAAACAATATCCTACACACAACAATATTTGCAATACGTATTACAATTAAGATACACAAGACAAACTTGGACAGAACACAAACTTATTATGTCATGACACAGAACCATAGTTTTTTTGTTGTTGTTGAATGTTGTTTGTTGTTTTTCTTCAGCTGGCACCAGTGCTTTCTGATGATCTGAAAGACAAGAAAACATTTCTACCCCCGTCGGGGTGGTCCATTATAACTTAAAATACTGCCTAAGATCTGTTAGGGGAACCTGTTACAGCTAGTTCCTTACCACTTCCATGGGCAAGTGAGTTGCAACTTTCCGAAAACAAAGGCGCTTCATCGGTACTCGTGACCTTCCACTCCCTTGAATTACCTCTAGAGTTGCTAGACCTCCCCAACAGTGGCATGCCTCAGTTTCCCTCTTGTACCACAGATCAGGCTTAATGTGTGAAGCTATAATGCTTTTCCTTAGCACAAGGTGTTGGTCAGTTATTGTTCCAGCAAGCAAAAAGCTTTTCTTTTCCTGAAAAGAATCATATACAGTGTTACTTATTAAGACTATAGTAATAATATTGACATTAAATTTTGTTAAATGGGTGCTTATAAATATTTTGTTTGTATTTGGACAATTTACTTGAGGGGCCAGGTGTTTTATATTCCTTTGAAATAGCCAGGCAGCCTGTATTCACATATAATGTTGGATTTGAAAGCAAGCCAAAAGTGTTATCAACTCAGCCTTGAACAGAGACACAGTGAAGTTTCAGGGCTTGGATTCTTAAAACAATGATTTGTTTTCTTAAAGAGTAAATTTAACCTTAAGGATTGAATGTATAGATTTCATTCTTTTATACAGTTAACCAGTTAAGTGTCAATAGAATTCCTTATTTTCCTTTTGCAGATTTAACAAAAGTGTCTGTAGCCAAATAGTTAAATTTGATTGTTTCTTTGCCTGGATTATTGAAAAAGGCTGAAAGAAATAAGGAGTCACTTTTTAAAGCAGGTTTCCCTTCATATATTACAATCGCTTAATTCCTTCTACGCTCCCACAGAGTCCATTTTTCACCTTCACATACCCTCAAATCACTTGCTTCGTCCTTCCAAAGAAAACGTTTCTCATTCCTATTAATTTAACTTTCCAGTTACTGTATTCCTAATTTCCTTATTCCTTCCACTATGCCCATAGGGCTCCAAACCTTTTGCCTTCCCCTTTCAAATGCTTTTTCCTTCTTATGATCTGTCCTGATTCCTGCTAAATAACCTTTTTTTATCAATGACACAGGTTTGTCCAGTATTAATGTGGTAAGGAGGGTGGGCTTTCCCATTAGCCCCCACACCTCCTAATTCTTTTCAATAGGTAAATCCAAATATGTATTATTGCAGTCAGCTATTACTAATTTTGAACTTCTCAGTAAAGGGTTTTCATTACATCCATGCTGCAGCAGTTGATCTATGCTGCTGACTCTGGGGTGGATCACTCGACCATGCTCTGTAAGGAGATTTATTTTGCAGAATGTGTCTCCTTGTTAGGGCAGATTTAGCTTCTAGTGATTACATCTTCAAATTCACTTTTAGGTTACCTCCTCCCACTAGTTGACTTTTAGGGTGGCTTTTTTTTTCTGGACGGCCCCCAATTGTGCATTGTGAAACATCCTTGGGTAGCCTGGAATTCCAGCCAGAGAGGCTGTAGTTATCTATTCGCTAACAAGGGCTTGAGAATTTCCTAAAGTTGCTTTGCAGCCCTTTCCTACTCCTGCGTTGTGTTCCGTGTATATGTTTCCAACCAAAATGCCTAGGGTCAATATGGCTTGATGGTAGGCGGGCATTCCTTCCTTGAGAATTTGGAGGAATACTTCCCACAAGCTGTTAAGTCTATTCCAAAACTCAGTGTTTTGCTTTGGATCGGACAAATTTGTAACTAGAGCCCATTCTTCCAAAGGGAAGATCTGACACCTTTCAATTATCTTCTGTGCCTCCTCTCTATCTTCAGTAATGTGTGGTAAGGGCCCATATAGGGCTGGGCATAGAGAGGAGTAGAGGGGGTAATGTTGGGTCAAATTCCCCCCTAAGCTTGGGAGAGGCTGGGCACTTGCATGTAAGTTACATTTCTCACTGCAGGGTGGATTTTTGCTTTTTTGAGCTTCAATCTCATCCCTCAGGGCTTTAATTTCTTTCTCTGTCAATCTGTCAAATGCTTACAGGTCCTTGGACCATGATGCACGTACATGTAGTACGCAGGGGTGCCTTTTGGCGGTGTGAGGGGTATGCTTAGACTGACCCCATCCATTTTAGTCATTCAGGGGAGCATCCTGTCCACTCCCCGTCTGTTCAGTGGCTTATAGGAAACTAAATCTACACACTCCAAAGAAGGGGTCTGCTGGGTCTAGAGTGTCAGACCTTATCAGCAGCTCATGAAATCTCTGAGGGGGTCAGAGGGAGGACTGCCCGTATGCTGTCTGCTTCGTTGGGCTCACGCCATCTGAACTTCTTGAATCTGCAGCAAGGTCAGACGCAAATAACTGCCTCTGGCTACTTGTTGCTTAAACACAATGCAGAGTGAAGGCTTGTTTTCTTCCACACCATCTAGCAGGGAAGTTTTCCCCTCATCCAGCAGGGCCTTTCCTTACCCCACCCCTATCTGACAGGGACTTTTTCTCCCTCTTTTCCCCTGTCAAGCAGGATCTTCTATCTTTATTGCATACAGAAGGGCTCCCACCTCCCCTCCCTACCCATCTGACAGGGCATTCTCCCCCTCCAGCTGGCTGGCTGGGCTTATTCTTCCCTCTCATCCAGCAGGGACCATTTCTTCACCACCCATCCTGTGGTGCCTTCTCCTCCCTGCATCCGGTGGGGCTTTTTTTCCCCTACTGTATAGCTCTCCCCTGGGCTCACTGCCTCTTCTGAACAGCTCCCTCCCTTTTTTGGGTCTGCACATCCTAAACTCAAAACTCCAGTCATCTGAAGAAGTGGGCTGTGCCCATGAAAGCTCATGATACCATCTACATGTTTTGTTAGTCTATAAAGTGCTACCAGACCATTTGTTGTTTTTTAAGTTTATCCTGTACAGACTAACTTGGCTACCCCCTGAAGTTCCCTTTCCATGTCATAGAAAACAATCCCATTCCATGCACTTCCTGTTTTCCTAGCAGAACCAAACTCTGACCTTGCTATAAGTTAGAAGAAGAGGAAGGTGAATACCAAATTTGGTGATTCCAGCTCTTACCATTTAGGAGGAGTTCTTGAACAAACAAACTCAGAGACAGACAGACAGATGCACATTTCTAAAATATATAGATTTTCAGTGAGGCAACATAGCAAATAAAAATGGATTGATGTTACTGGTCCTAAAGGTATGCATTTATTGATGAGCTGAAATAGAAATATATAACATTAATCAGATTAAGTTTTAATTGACTCGATCAATGTGAAAAGGTTATAACTATGCAAAAAATAGCTAGAAAAGGCTCCTAATGTTTGAATTTGAACGAGAAAGAAGGATACTATGGTATTGTAATTTTGGTAACATTTGACAGAAAGACTCTTGTTCCTTCCTAGAACTTCTAGCGTGTCTTAGTAATTTAAAAAAGCACATTACTAAGGGTATATTGACACTGCAGCTGGGAGAGAGCCTAGCAGTTCAGATACCCAAACGCATACTAGCTCTGTATCAAGCTAACATATCAAATATGCAGGGTGTGTGTGAAGGGTGCAAACGTACTCCTCATGGACCCTCAAGTAAGCATGCTTCGGCTGGCAGGAGCGGCATGCTGCCAAAGCCTCCCTCCCAATGCTCTAGCTGTCCAGGAGAAGGCTGGGGCTGATTTTCCCCCCTTTCTCTCTCTGGAGCGAGGCCTAACCCCACCCCCAGCCTTACTCCTGGAGGAGGGAGGAAATCAGCTCCAACCTTCCACCAGCCAGCCAGCCAGAGCACACTTACTTGGGGGACCAAGGAGAAGGGGGGGGGGAGAGGTACATTCACACCCCTGTGGTCCACATTTACAAAAAAAGCACACACACACCCCAGTGATAGAAATGTAGCCGTGTTTTTCTTCCACTATTTGATCTGAGGAAGTGGGTCTGGCCCACGAAAGCTCATCATCTAATAAACCATCTTGTTAGTCTTTAAAGTGCTACATTGTCCTGCATTTTGCTTCACACACACCCCAGAAATTCCTGCTTGTAGGCCTGCTGCATAACATGCATTTACCTACAATATCCTCAGTATTTCATCTGAGAATTGGAAAGATTAATATATTTTTAAACAGAGCAGCAAGGTGAAATAGACATTCATTGAGAAATGTATATTTCCTGAATCAAGTAGGTGAAATCATTCAAAATCATACATTTTAATGACAAAATTCTTCATTAACAGAAACAAAACATTTGTATATTAGGTGTTGGAAAGACTTATAAGTTTCAGAAAAAAAGGCAAAAACATTTGTTGGTACATTGAAAATGTTTCAAAAATTGTTTCAACAATTTCCAACAACATCTTTGAGGCTGTATTTTGATCTCTACTCCTCAAGATAATTACTTATATCCTGATCACCAAGACCTTGGTCATGCAGAAGGATCCATGCAGGGAGATTATAAGATAATATGGAGTGCCACTAAAGTTATTGGAGTTCCACAGGGACACAGGGTGGGTCTGCATTGTCTGAAGCCATAGAATCTAATCCTACATTGCATAGATGGATGGCTGAGCCCATGTTCTTCGTGACTTTGTATGGGCACAAGCAGCCCACCTAGTTGATGTGAAGTAAAAAGGTCAGGAAGGATTTAGTTTGAAAAACAAGTGGTCTATTCTGAACTGGGGAGTCTAAGTGAAGAACGAGATAGGAATAAACATGTAACTAAATAGCCCTATCTAGGATTAGGGTAAAAAACTAAACTTAGTAAAACCAACACAGAAAATATGATATCTTGCTCAGTGCCAAATTGGCATACATTTGCTAAAAGTCAATAGTACATGAGGCGAGTTACCCTGTTAACTGGACATCACCCCACTAGTTCTTTTGAAAATGTCTTAATAATCTTTATTTATGATTAAATTCAAGATATTTTGCAGAGTCTGAATGGCCTATTTGTATTAATGGAAATAATATGCCAACTGCAATTAGTTACTTACTGTGAGCACATCTACACTACATGGAAAATCAACACTGCCATGGTCGATCTTTTGGGATTTGATTTAGAGGGTGTAGTATAGACCCGCTAGACTGACTTCAAAGGGGCCTCCATCAGTGACAGTATTCCTGCTTCTCGTGAGTAGTAAGGGACACTGACAGGAGCATTTGTTCCTGTCAGCCTCCTGCTGTGTGGATAGCACGGAAATGTTATTTAAGGTATGTCAACTCCAGCTATATAATCTACGTAACTGGAGTAGCATATCTTACTTCTACTTTCCCCTGTAGAGTAGACTAGGCCTATGACTGGGTTTCTTGGAATTCATATTGTGTCTTCTTTTCACTATAAAGAAAAAGTGTAGAGACACTTAACAAACCCATTACTTTAGAAAAGAAAATGTTTCTTAATTAATATAAATTAATATCAGTTCATCCTTGCCACTAAGAAAATACTTTTCAGTTTAGCTCATCGAGCCTTTCTAAGGGACATCTGTAGAAACGATTGCCAATAGATACTGCTGTTATAAATGAGATTTTTTTTACATATTCTCATTATCTGTGTGTTTCAGGGAGGGTCAACAATCACCAGAACAGTGGCAGAAAATGTACGGCAGATGCTCTGGTAATGAAGTATATCACATAAATCTGGAGGACAGTACATTTTTTGCTGAATATGAGGGAAAGAGTTTCACATATGCTTCTTTCCATGCACATAAAAAGTATGTTTCTTATTGGAGGATTGTAAGTTCAAATGAATCTTTATGTACATTGTGTCCCTAGACTAAATATTTTACTGTACTGTTCCATGGTGTCATTGCCATCTTATGAAATGTTTTGCTTCTGATTTTCAATGGTTGCTGAATCTTGCAAAATTTATGGAAATTTTGTATTCTCCTGCCAGTTTTGAGTATCAATTTAAAACTATTTTTGGTCTGGATGTACCAGCCTAACCTTAAGGCAAAAGCAGATTAGTTCTAAGTAGTCTGGTAGCAAAAGTGAATAGCACATGTGGTCAGAAGTTACCAGAGGTGTCCTGACAAGTATCTTGCTCTGTCCACTGACGGTAACTGTGCATGTGTTCCCCCTGAATGTTGCACTGGTTCTGCACAGGTAGCCAGCATAGCAGACTCTGAGAGAACCCCCAAAAGCCACAAAATCAGATAAGGAACTAGGGCATCATGCCAGCTTTATTGTCAAGGACATACAGCCTTAGTATCCAGCAGACCCTACCAGACCACTAACGCATGTATGCTTGTGGTAATGGACTAGCTCAGTCAGCAGCAGGACTTTCCGCTGCCCTGTAAGCTAGACAAGGACAGCTCCCCTAGGATACCTTTTTATACACAGGTAAATAACAAGTTACACACTACTGGTGATGTATCAGGTTACCGCCCTCTGTCGTACCTAGCTACCACCTTGCACAAAGTGCTTCAGTCAAAACATTGCTATCTACAACTCGGTCATCCTAGATCCTATCCTGAGCCTGGGTCAATATATGCCTGAGAGTGTGTTAGTAACAAGATGTCTCCTAATGAGGTGTGATGTTACCTTCCTTCTGGAATGTGCTTACAGACCACTTAGTATCACTTAGGATCAGTGTTTCTGCAATATCAGACTTCTTCTTGACAAGCTGCATGAGCCAGACCTGCCTCCAGCTCATGGCTTAGCTTTGCTTTATATTAGTACTGACCATTGGCCAGGCCTCAGAACTCAGACCAGGCCTGTGTCTTATGTGTTAGGCCCTCATCTTACTACATCACAATCGGGAGATCAACATCTTGATGTGGGAGTGGTCAAAACTAGATATTCAATACATCCTTTCCCTAGCCAATATGACTTGAAGGCTTTCCCCCTGGATATAATCCAAAGAATAATTAAAATATCTTCTCTGTAGGATCTGGATCTTGCTTAGCTGTCAAAAGCTAAATATATATTTGGCGAATCATCAGCAAAATTCATGTGGCTATGATGTGGCGGTGGCAGTGCACAGAATCGATGCTTGCAAATCTTCCTCTGTCAAGAAGGATTATGGGAAGATTTAGGTTTTTTTAAATTACTCAAAATTGCATTTGTCAACCTCATTTGTCATAAGCATTGTACTCTACTTCCTTCAACCTCAGCCTGACAAGATTTCTATAAAAGCATATCTTTCTCCTTTGTGACTCCACCATGGAAGTCATCTTGTTGTCTATTGGTGCAAGGTTGTAATTTCCCAGGATCTTTTAAGTATCTCCTCATTTCTGACAAAATTCAAGCAATGAATATTAAGAATATACCATAGATTTGCATACTAAAAAAAGTTTAGCATACTCTCCTCAGTTGTTTTTAAATGTCAGGTTTATGATTCATGTGACAGGATTGTCATCACTACCGCACTGAACACTTGGATCTTATAACACGTATATAGTTGTCATGTAGACATCCCATCAAACAGTCCTTTTAAAATGCTGAAATGTCACTGATGCAAGGCCAATCCGATGTGGAAGTTCTTCAGTTATTGAATCTCCTTCTGTAAACCAATTACCCAGCTAAAATGAATTACTCATTCAGTGCCATTGTCATCTTCATAGAGCATTGGCAAGTTATTGGTTTGTTTTAAAGGAGGCATGAATAGTTTTGTTTTTTGTTTTTTTTACCCAAGTCTTAAGTCTCATAGATTTTACAGGGTTTTATGACACTTCCAGCATTAGCTGTAGTTGGTCATTGTCTCTCCCCATAAGTAAATATTATCTTCATAGTTGTTGTTGTTTGTCCATCGTATTTGAAGAGGACCTTGACATCTAACGGGTTGTGGACTGTCCACGGTGTGTCCGCAAATGGCTGATAAGGCCGATACGGGCACGGAATGTTCTGCCACATGTCGGGCAGACATGTGTGGGCACCACTGTTGCAGCTTTTACAACTCTGGCTTTACGGAGTGCTTGCTTCTCTTGTGCTATGGTTGACCATCTGACTTCAGATGGTAGATCAGCGTGTGCCATGTTGATCAGTCTTGTGCCAGGGTCTCCCAGGAGGTGGTGTCAATATCCAAGGACTTGAGAGAGGCTTTAAGCATATCTTTGTATCGCTTCTTTTGTCCCCCGTGCAATCGCTTCCCTTGAAACAGCTCACCATAGAAGAGCTGTTTAGGGATGCGATGATCTGGCATCCTTGCAACATGGCCTGCCCAGCGTGTCTGAGCTTTCATCAGCAGGGTGTAAACTGATGGCAGACCTGCTCTAGAAAGGACTTCTGTGTCTGGCACCTTATCCTGCCACCGGATCCTCAGAAGTCTGTGGAGGCAAATCGTGTGGAAGTGGTTCAGTTGCCTAGCGTGCCTCCTGTATACAGTCCAAGTCTCACTGGCATACATCAGGGTAGTTAACACTACTGCTCGATAGACTTTAAGCTTTGTAGCAAGGCTTATTCCACGGCGGTCCCACACTTTGGTCAGCAGTCTGCCGAATGCAGAGCTTGCCTTGGCGACTCTGCAGTTGACCTCGATGTCAATTGTCACTGAGCGGGAGAGGGTGCTGCCAAGATATGTAAATTGGTCCACAGGCATTCATGTGGTACTGTTGACGTTGGTTTTGTAAGGTACTTATGTGCCAGAAACACTAGAGACTCATATGTCCTTTCATGCTTCAACTACTATGCCAAAGGACATGTGTCCGTGCTGATGATGGGTTCTGTTTGATAATAATCCAAAGCAGTGCAGACTGATTCACATTCATTTTCATCATCTGTGTCAGATGACACCAGCAGAAGGTTTTTTTTTTCCTTTGGTGATCCATGTTGTATAGTTTCCAAATAAGAGTGTTGCTCTTCTAAGACTTCTCAAAGCATGCTCCACACCTTGTTCCTCACAGATTTTGAATGGCACTTCAGATTTTTGAGCCTTGGTAGAGTGCTGTAGCTCTCTTTAGAAATGTCACATTGGTGCCTTCTTTGCATTTTATCAAATCGGTTGTGAAAGCATTCTTAAAATGAACATGTGCTGGATCATCACCTGAGGTTACTGTAACATGAAATATATGGCAGAATGTGGGTAAAAGTGAGAAGGACACATACAATTCTCCCTTAAGGAGTTCAGCCACATAGAATCATAGAGATGGAAGAGACCTCAGGAGATCATCATGTCCAGCCCCCTGCCCAAGGCAGGACTAATCCCAACTAAATCAACCCAGCCAGGGCTTTGTCAAGCCGAGACTTAAAAACCTCTAGGGATGGAGATTCCACCACATCCCTAGGTAACTCATTCCAGTGCTTCACCACCCTCCTAGTGAAATAGTTCTTCCTAATATCCAACCTAGACCTCTCCCACTGTAACTTGAGACCATTGCTCCTTGTTCTGCCATCCGTCACTACTGTGAGCAGCCTTTCTCCATCCTCTTTGGAACCTCCCTTCAGGAAGTTGAAGGCGTCTATCAACCTCCCCTCCCACTCTTCTCTTCTGAAGACTAAACAAACCCAAATCCCTCAGTCTCTCCTCATAGGTCATGCGCTCCAACCCCCTAATCATTTTGGTTGCCCTCAGCTGGACCCTCGCCAGTGCATCCACATCCTTTCTATAGTGGGGGAACGGGCCAGAACTGGGAACAATACCCCAGATGTGGCCTCACCAAAGCCAAATAAAGGGGAATAATCACTTCTCTGGATCTGCTGGCAATGCTCCTCCTAATGCAACCTAATATGCCATTAGTCTTCTTGGCTACCCGGGCACACTGTTGACTCATATCCAGGTTCTCATCCACAGTAATTCCCAGGTCCTTTTCTGCAGAACTGCTACTTAGCCATTTGGTCCCCAGCCTGTAACAATGCTTGGGATTCTTCCGTCCCAGGTGCAGGACTCTACACTTGTCCTTGTTGAACCTCATCAGATTTCTTTTGGCCCAATCCTCTAATCTGTCCAGGTCACTCTGGACCCTATCCCTGCCCTCAAGAGTATCTACCTCTCCCCCTAGCTTAGTGTCATCTGCAAACTTGCTGAGGGTGCAATCCATGCCCTCATCCAGGTCATTAATAAAGATGTTGAACAAAACCAGTCCTAGAACAAATCCTTCGGGAACTCCACTAGAAACCGACCGCCAACCTGACATCGAGCCATTGATCACTACCCGTTGGACCCGACAGTCTAGCCAGCTTTCTATCCATCTTACAGTCCATTTATCCAATCCATATTCCCTTAACTTGCTGGCAAGAATATTGTGGGAGACCATATCAAAACATTTGCTAAAGTCAAGATATATCACATCCACTGACTTTCCCATATCCACAGAGCCAGTTATCTCATCATAGAAGCTAATCAGATTGCTCAGGCACAACTTGTCCTTCATGAATCTATGTTGACTATTCCTGATCACTTTCCCCACTTTCAAGTGCTTCAAAATGGATTCCTTGAGGATTCCCTCCATGACTTTTCTGGGGACTGAGGTAAGGTTGATTGGTCTGTAGTTCCCTGATTATCCTTCTTCCCTTTTTTAAAGATGGGCACTACATTTGCCTTTTTCCAATCATTTGGGATCTCTCCCGATCTCCATGAGTTTTCAAGGATAAGGGCCAAAGGCTCTGCAATGACAATTGCCAACTCCCTCCGTACCCTCGGATGCATTAAATCTGGGCCCATGGATTTGTGTATGCTTAGCTTTTCTAAATAGTTCCTAACTTGTTCTTTGCCCACCAAGGGCTGTCCACCTCCTTCCCATACTGCATTGCCTAGTGAATTTGTCTGGGAGCTGACCTCTTCCGTCAATACAGAGGCAAAGAAAGCATTTTATTTAATTTATGTATATTTTTAAAGAGCATCATCAGCATGGAAGCATGTCCTTTAGAATGGTGGCCAAAATATGAAGAGGCTTATAAATGTTTAGCTTATCTGGCACTAAATACCATGCAACACTGACTACAAAAGTGCCATGCGAACAGTTGTTCTCACTTTCTAATGATATTTTAAATAAAAAGCAGACAGCACTATAGTCCATCAGTGGAAACAAACGTATTTGTTTTAGCAATTGGCAGAACAAGAAGTAGAGCTGCATAGACTTTTAGGCACTAAAGTTTTACATTGTTTTGCTAACATGACAGTGCAGTTATGTAAGAAAAAAATCTACATTTGGAAGTTACACTTGCACAGTAAAAAGGCTGCACTTCAATACTTGTATGAAGTGATTTGCAAAATATATGGTTTATCATTTTGCAGTGCATACATTTATTAAATTTATAAAATATAGAGTATACACTTTGTAGTCTGTGTTGTAATTAAAATAAATATTGAAAATGTGAAAAAATAACGACAAATATTTAAAAAAAACCTCTGTTGGTATTCTATTGTTTTACAGTGTGATTATTTATGATGAATTCAAAAAATTGTGATTAAAAATATTAACCACATGAGCTAACTGCAGTTAATTGACAGCTCTAAATTTCATACTTCCTATGGTCACCTCAGTCTGCTTTATAGCCTATTGGCACATTGTTAATTTACATGAGAACACGTTCCTGGCAAATCCATGATTCTGTTGAAAATCTAACCATTACCCCGTACTAAGCTAAATGTGTTGCTTTTAGTTTTGATTATCAGATTCCAGAGCAAGATTAGTGCTGCTTGATTCCTATACATCCTGAATGAGTTTAGTCAAGAATCAACATTCTGGCTGGAAAACCCAACGTTGTCCCATCAGTCCCAAAATGGCAGTTCTTGCGCTGACCCTATGTAGTTATTGCAAATAGTTTATGTGTGGAAGCAAATTTCATTAGACACTCATCATCTGATTTCTCTTCTGATCTGTATGCTCCTAGTACCAGTTCAAATTCAGTTCTATCATGGCCAATTCTCATGTTCCTATCTACTAACAAGAGACTATGAAGTGGGAGTGACATCCTACATACAATGCTGTTTAACGTGGCATAAAAAGCATCTTTTTCAACATCAGGTTTTGCATGAGCTAGAGCATATGCACTAATAATTACTACATTCTTCCTTAAGTTGAAAGTGGTGGCTACCAAGCATGGAGAGCAAGCCTGCCAAGCCAGTTTGCACCCTGAGGGTATGTCTACACAGCAGCGTTATTTCAGAATAACTGACGTTATTCCTAAATAATATAGTCCACATCTACACTACAAGCAGTTATTTCATCATAATGGCAAAATAATGTCTAGTTGGAGGACTTCTTACTCCAACTCCTGTAACCCTCATTTTATGAGGAATTAGGAGGAAGATTGCTCTTTCATGGACTTCCTGCTGTGTAGACAGCACCAACAGATGAAATAAGCTATTTTGATTTAAGCTACGCAATTGATGTAGCTCATCTATTAATCTATTGATGATCAAACATTCTATGGTCCCATCCTCAGAAATTAGGGTCTGATTCATTAGACAGTGTAAGCTCATTTGTTTACATCTTAGGCTATATTTTCAGATCCCCTTAACTCCGGATATGTCCTGACATATTTTGAACATATTCATATGAACAAGCTTATGGTGAGTGTGGACCCACAAATGCTAGTTTCATGTATATTAGCTTCATTCTGTTTTTTAAGTGGTTTCTAATAAAATGAATCAATTGACAGTTTATCAATAGATTACTAGGATTTTAAAATAACGTAAGAGCATTGTACAAATTTTTAATTCCTTATTTTCCACTACTGATCAAAAAGATTAAGATTAAATTATTGGGCAAAAATCTGAAAACAATTCCATTGAATAATGGAACAGTTTAGTTTGATAATTAGCAGAGTTCTATATTTCTATTGTATTCTTATGAGTGATTATGTCAGAAATTAACTTGCCCAACATTAGAAGACATTAGTAGAAAAACAAGTTTTTTGAACGCTTCGAGGTTCATAGATGGTCTGGTTTGGGATAATTTCATTTATTGTATTTTCAAATATTTGTTTTCCTAGAATGTTCATGTGTTGATTCTACAGCTCATGAGACTAGATTAAGAGTCCCTTATTGTAATCTGCAATTTGCATTCTGTTGAGTCATTAAATAAGCCATCTAATTTCCTTCTTTAATTAAGGTTTGGAGTCTGTTTGATTGGTGTTAGGAGGGAAGATAACAAAAACATTCTGCTGAATCCAGGCCCGCGATATATTATGAGCTCTACAGATATTTGTTTTTATATCAACATCACCAAAGAAGAAAATTCAGCTTTTAAAAAACAAGAACAGCATAGAAAAAATAATGAATGCAAGTCATTTTATCATGGACCGTCTAGGTTGCCCTTGCATAGTGTAATTGCCAGTATGGGTAAGTACAGGTAAATCTCAAAATATTCTGATACTATGGGGAAAAAAGATCAGAAATATATTATACTAAAAATATAAATCTATTTTAAAATGCCCTATGACAATGTTTTTCAAATTGGTTCACAGATCAACTCTGAGAAACTTGCTAACTGGATGATTAGGTTTGTTTATTTACCGGCTCCACAGCCATGGAGCCTTGTGGCTCCCATTGGCTCCAGTTTCCAGTTTGCAGCCAAGGGGAGCCTCAGGAAGCAGTGTGGCCTGGGATTAGAATGGGATCACAGAAGTATCAGAAACCACATGGACCATAGACTCCCTTTGCTGAGTGTAGCTTGACAGACATCAGGCCTGTGGACAAACACTTAAAGTGCTTAGTCACAAAAGGCTGTAGTGTCTTGCTGTCTATAATTCATAATCAAAGACATATGTTTAATTGATACATTTCATGGTAATCTAGCTAAAATACACCAAAAGTCTAAAATATCTCATGCAGTGAATTCCTATTGTTTATTTGAATATCACAAACTAATTCACAACAAAGTGGCCAAATATTAGATGCTATCAGCCCCATCAGGTGTATTCCCCCTTTCCTGTACAAGTACCTGTTACTGGTATAAATTAGGAAGTAATACTCCAATGTCCAGATCACTAGACAATCTTTTATCCCATCAAACAACTCATTGGACTACATTTTGTTTCCAGAAACATAATGTAACAGAACCAAGAAGAACAAACACATTAAAAGTCAAGGTGTCAAAATCTGATCTCACTTAAACAGTTGGGAATCTTACACATTATCCTAGTTAATATCAGATTGATTAAGTAAAATTTTGTATTCATTAAGGATATATAGCAGCATCCATAAATTCAATATAACCTGCTGTTTATTTGCAAATATTCTCAAAGCTGATTTGCATGTGCTATATTTTTAAATGCTAAAGGTTGGTAAGTTTTTGGAAAAAAATAATTTATTACCATGTTAATGAGAAATTGACTTGTATATTATTGTAGAATGATGTAAGGCTCTACTGGATGTAGCTTAAACATTTATTATATTTTCATAACATTTTGATACATGGTTGTGTTTTTGATCATCCATAATAAGCATAATATACCCCCTTTATAATTCTGACTGGACTTGCATGTTGAGAGTTGCTTCTGATGCTGTTTTAGGGACCGTGGCTATAGATTTACAAGATACAGGATACAGATCTTCCGCTGGACCTACTTTAACCCTTCCTTCAGAGGGACGTAAAGATGGCAGAAGATCTAGCATAGCACCTGTTTTGGAGGTGGCAGACTCCTCATCGCTTCAGACATGTGATCTTCTAAGTGACCAGTCAGAGGATGAAACCACTCCCTCAGATGATGACATTTCAATGACTTCAGAGTACGTAAAGTCAATGTGAACAGGACATTACTATGTGTAGATGTTAATACTGGGTAAATGTTAAGTGTGGTTCTGCTCCCATTGAAATGATTGGAAACTGGATTTCAACTCTTTTTCTGATTAAAGACATCTCATTTAATAAGAAACAGAAGTGGACCTGATTTATGTGTGATCATATCACATAATCTGTAGTGAAAAGACAGAAGGCCCAATGACAGAGTGATTTCCTCTATTTTGAAATAAGAAATAGTCCAACTCCTGCAGGACATTTGTGACATTCAATAACAAAGGCCTGGCTGTGTTTGGAAGTGAAAAGCTATTTCATAAACACTCAAGTAAATCCACATAACGGGTATGGGTCTAAAGAGACTAAAGAGAGAACAGGGTCCAAAGGTCTGTTACCAGGAGTCAGAAAACTAGAAGGTCAGAATCAGAAAGCAGGGATAATGAGAGCAGGAGTCCATAGCGGTGTGGAGTATAGTTGAATGGACAACTTCCAGTTTCTTCCTCTGACTTAAACAGGAGCAGCAGAACAATCAGGAGCTTTGGCACTCTCCCAGTCAGAACACAGTTTTGGGGCTTGTGCCTTTGTTTTGGCTTTTAGGGTTCTGTCCCAGATGTTGTTTATGATATGCTGAATGGAAAATTAGAGCATTAGGTACTCCCATGCCCCCAGCCTTGAGCTGCTACAAAATCTGTAGTGGAAAATCATGGATTAAACTGCCAAAAAGAGAAATTTCTTCCTAAACTTCAGTCAGTTTGTTTACGTCTTAAAGTATGAGGATTTATAGCTCATCTATTCTCCTGTCAAAATAACTGTTGATATTCTCATCCATATAAATATCTAGTTGGATTCAGAAAAGAATTAAACTGTTAGAATCAATACTTTTTTAATTCAATCTAGGTTGCTATTACAAATTGTATCAATTGTATTAGATTTTTCTGATGATTAGCAATAGGATCAGCCTAACTTTTAAGTGTTATGTATCAGTTAGAAATATCTTGAACATCATCCATCTACTTTCTACAATGAAAATCCATGCTTGAGCCATTAGACGGCACGAAATTGAATGACACTTAAAGTTGTTCAATTGAGAAATGTATCACCCTAATAAACAAACATGTGATCCTATAACAATGTCACCACTTATTATATTTACTGAATTGTGTGTATATATGTATATACACACACACATAGTGTTATGATTATTGTTTATATGAGAAAACTAATTGAATCTATTTTGTTTAATTTAATATTTAGTTATGCATGATTTTATACATATTAATACTTGTCTCTCTTTGCTATGCCACAAATAGTAATAATAAAAAAATAGTTAGACTTGTTTGTTTTGCAGTTGCTAAATTGCTGACAGTTTTCAGAACTGTTTCTCTACTCTTCTAGGTATGCTAAAGGTTATCCTCCTTACTCTCCTTATATTGGAAGTTCTCCCACATTTTGCCATCTGCTGCATGAAAAAGTGCCATTTTGTTGTTTAAGATTGGACAAGGTAAAAAGTTTTTGTTACTGTAAAGACCCATGTGTTAAACAAGGCTTGTTTATTTGTTGTGTTCAAACACAATTTTGTCCTTGTCTGCATTTGCAGATAAGTAGCATTCAGCACCCATTCAGCTACAACCAGTGCTTTTTTTGTTAAAAAAAAAAAAAAAAAAAAAAAAAAGTGCTGGTACTCCAGGGGAAATGTCGTTGAGCTCTGACTGGCGGTGCTAGTACTACGTCTGGAGATGCTAGTACTGCGTACCAGGCAATACCGTCACAAAAAAAGCACTGGGCCGCCTACAACCCATGCTGACACGTAGAATTGCTGACAGATGTTTGTGAAGCTCAGACAAAACTAAGTTCAACTCACACATTTTAGCTTGGGAAGTGAAAAACCACTTTGAATCTTGTTATCCCTGAGTATTGACTTCTGTCCAAAGCCACTGAAGTTTTGTTTTCTATACTGGTTTAAGGGATGCCAACATAACTACTATGAAGATGCCAAAGCCTATGGATTCAAAAATAAATTGATTATAGTTGCAGCAGAGACAGCTGGAAATGGCTTATACAACTTTATTGTTCCACTCAGAGCTTATTATAGACCAAAGAAAGAACTTAATCCTATTGTATTGCTTCTGGATAACCCGTAAGTGGATTTAAAATTTTTTTACTATACAAATAAGTGTTTAAATCACAATATGTGCTTTGTCTGTGGCTGATGGTCACAAGAAATATGACTAATTTAAATAAAATTATGGCACAAACATCTTTAAGAGTGGAGACAAGGATGATATTAAATGTGTGTTGTGCAGTAAGGACCTAAAATAACTCTCAGTGACATCAATGGGAGTCCTTCTAACTACCACAGGTTTACAAGGAAAAGTAGAGGAAATCAGAGTACTAATTAGGTTGTAAAATCATTTACAAGTCTGAAATTTTTGGAGACAAATTGTAATTTAAATATTTCAAATAACATGTGCCTTAATTGCTGTATGTTTCAGATGTATATTGAATTATTCAGTTCCCTGTCTGCATCCGTCTTTTTCCCAGCTTGCTTAGCATCAAGGGGAACACTTTTTTATTCACACTGCTGTCCTGCATGATAGGAGTGAGTTTGTCCTTTCAAGACAATGTCTCAGAGCTAAGCCTATGCAGGTTTCTGAACAAGTCTGTGCATGGTTTGCACTATAAATAGTAAGTATAGGACTATTTGACTTGTCTATCTATTAAGTGCAGAAGACAGATAGCCTATACTTTACTATCTATACGCATATTACTAACTAAGCATATTGTTTGACTACTGCTTATTTCAGAGCTGATCCATTCCAGAAACTAGAAATGTCCTTTGGGAAGTGTCCCTGTTCACTGATTGCCTTATAAAACCACAGAAGAACAAACATTTATTAATGCATGTACGGCTCAATTGTACAATTAAGCTGCAGTCCTGATTTAAGAATAATATAGATCCTCATCAGTTCAGGAACAGTTATAAGAGGAATTGTAACATGTGCCATGGCCTCTTCATTCCCCATGCTCTTTGGTGAAACTAGAAGGAAAGAGTGTTTTCTTGTGCTCTCCCCCTGCAGAATTGCATTTGTTTCTGGATCTTGTGCAAAAAGGGCAGAATGTTCCTTGCATTGTCCTTCTCCCCCATCTATGCACTCCAAAGCAAGGGCAAGTCAAAGTCTGTCCCTTTATAGTGCTGGCTGAAAATGGTTAGTGACATGCAGGTACATGGGCATGTCACATTAAAAGGGAGTGTGCATTGTTTACGTGCTTCCATTTATGAGTTCACAAATGCACTGATGTGGAGGGGAAGTCAGATACTTTTAGCTTCACAACATCATTTAACTTCTACCCCCCCCCCCCTTCTAAAATAAGACATGGCTAATTTTAACATTGCAATTGTTAAACCATTGCTTTGTGTACTAGGTTGGAAATAAAGGTCAAAATCTTTGTTTACAGAGTTGAGAAATCTGCTCTCTCACAGTGCAGGAACTGCCTGTGCTCAGACTGATACTGCACAATCTCTTTTAACTTATCACAAAGTGCTGTTCTCACTGCTCTTGTGCCCAGCTGGTGACGTTCCTTTTTGCTATCTCTCACTGTAATTATTCATCTCCCACTTCTGCAATGACTGATGGAAATCACCTGATTTTCTATCAGTTAGAGATTTTCTAGTCTGAGAAGGATTTTCTGGTCTGAGAAGGTCAGCTCAAGTTAGAGTGGTCCAAAAGGGCTAGAGACACATGGGGAAACAAGGGATCATAAAACAGATTTTTTTTCATTTAGAACCAAATTTCCCTTATATATTTTCATTCTAGCGTCAAAGTGTATCGTACAAAACAAAGCTGAGTATAGGTGGTAAAACTCCGAAACATTCATAAGCTCAATCCCAATGTGGCATTTGAAGTGCTTATATTGATTTTGGATCTTGTATAAGTTTCCCCATTCAATGATCCCCCATCACTAAGCCCCCAAGTCTCTGGTGGGGGGGGGGGAGGTGTCTTCTCTTCTGTCAAAAATATTTTTCAGGAAGGTTGGTGGCTGCCCGGGCCATACACAGAAAGCTATTGGAATGGGACCTGAAACCCTTTGCACTTGCCACCTGGCAAGGTGTCTAGTTAAAGAATCTCCATGTTTATCGCCCAGCTCATAGGTCTAGCTGTGAATTCTCTGCCTTCTTTGCTGGGAATTCTCTGCCTTTGTTGCAAAAAAAAAAAGAAAAGAAAAGAAAAAAAATCTTCCTAATTTGGCTAACAAAGATCTTCTCTCCTACAAAAAGCATTTCTGTTTCCCTAAAAGTATCAGGTTATTTTCAACCCATGCTGCACATAATAGGTGATCCACAATACTATTGAGACTGAGCTCACAGCATACTGATAACCTTCAAGTGGGGTCTCATATGAACATACATTTTGGGGCATTAATGCAAGGGCAGCCTCTGGAAGGACCAATAGGATGCAAGGGAAAAAATGAAAGCATAAGTTGAAGGGCAAAAGAAAATGAAGAGAGATGAAATTTGTCTAAACTCATTTCAAAGCTCATGAACACTTTGTGTCCAATCCAAGTTGGTAAATATTTTTCTGCAAAGCACTTGGCTGAATTCCTGTAAACATAAGCTTCCGGAGGTAGCTGAGTTAGTCTGTACAGGATAAACTTAAAAAACAACAAGTAGTCTGGTAGCACTTTAAAGACTAACAAAACATGTAGATGGTATCATGAGCTTCATGGGCACAGCCCATACTTCAGATGACCGGAGTGTTGGATGTCCAGAACCAAAAATAAATAGGGAAGGGAGTGGGGAGTAAGAGGAAAAAATGGGAGGGGGGAAGAGGCAGTGGGTATATAAATATCAAAGGGAAAGCCAAGCTAGTATGTCACAGGAAAAACCTAAAGACTGGATAGTTAAAAGAAGCAGATAAGGACCATTAGTTAGCAATTAGAGAGGAAGAGTACTAACACCAGAATCTACACAGACAAAGAACAATTGGCACCTTCGTAGTTTGGGTTAGTTGATAATGTCCCAGACATCCAGTATCTAAATTCAGACCATTGGCATGTGAATTCAACTTGTGAATGAATTGTAGTTCCAATCCTTCCCTGTGTATTTGGCTTGTGGAAATGGTCTATAACAAAACAGCAACTTGAAGATCTCTTAATGAGTGACCAGGCAGATTAAAGTGTTCACCAACAGGTTTCTGTATGTTCATTTTATGGATATCTAATTTGCGTCCATTGATTCTTTTCCGTAGGGACTGGCTGTTTGTCCAATATATATTGCAGTGGAGCACTGCTGGCATTTGATGGCATAAATCACATTACTAGATGTGCAGTTAAATGAGCCTCTGATTTGGTAGTGCATGTGGATGGCTTCAGTGATGAATTTGCTTGTATAGATATGTGGGCAGAGTTGGCACTGGGGCTAATTGCAGGATTGGGTTCCTAGATGCTTATGATGTAGCTGTGTAGCACAGTTACCAGAAATAATTCATTTCAGGTGGGGGGGGGGGTTCTGTAAGCAAGAATTGGTCTTTCCCCCAAGGCCTGGGAAATTGGCCTTTCCCCCAAGGCCTCTGAGAGTGAGGGATCATCTTCCAGGATAAGTCGTAGATTGCTGATAAGGTATCGGAGAGGTTTAAGTTGTGTAGGTAATGACAAATGGAATTCTGTTGTTTTCTCTTTTGGGTCTGTCTTGAAGTAGTTCATGTCTGGGTACTTTTCTGGCTCTGTTAATCTGTTTTTGCACTTCTTCAGATGGGTATTTCAGTTTTAGGAATGCTCACACACAAGCACACTACAGGTTGAACCTCCTTGGTCCAGCACCCTCAGTAGCTGTCAGATCCCAGATGAGGGATTTTGCTTGACCTAGGGAGGTCATTTCTGGCCCCCGTGCCACTGCCCCCTTTCAGCTGGTTCCCCACTTGCTGCCCTGCCATCACTGCTGTGGCTCCTGCCCCTACCAGGCAGCCATGTACCAGGTTTCTCAGCCCTGCTGGGCAGCCCCGCAACTGCACGGTGGATGGCCCCACCAGCAGCTCCCTGCGGGCAGCCTGCTGCCCTGCCAACCCTTCAGGGCTCCCTGCTGCTAGCCCTCCACCGGGACTGTCTGGTCCTGCAACATCTGTACCGGATCACAGAGTCCCAATTTAGAGCGTTTCAGCCTGTACTATCAGTCTACCACACTTTTCATATTTTAAGACAATAGTGTGAAATCCCAGGATCAATGGGAGTTTTGTCACAGACTTCACCCACTATAAATCAGCCTTTACCAAGGTTTACTAGTTTCTCTTACATCTTTTTTGCAGTTTGCGAACAGAGGCTATGTGTAGTAGTGGACATGTTTAGATGTGCCCTCATTCCATGATGATTAAAATGTCATCTGCCCTCACTGTCCTTTCAGTATCTATCTTTCTTTGTAGAGAAAAGGAGCAAGATGTGCGGTACAATACAGAAAGGATGCAGCACATGACTATATTACCTTTCATTCCCTTTTTAAAATGAAATTTCTTTGAGATTAGAACTAGCTTTTGACCTTATTTCCACCCAGCGATGTCAAGCAACAATTACTTTGTTAAAAGTAGCCCGCTTATTTCAGACGGTGTCGAAAGGAAAAGAAAATGCCCACTGT
Organism: Pelodiscus sinensis; assembly: GCF_049634645.1. NCBI lineage: Eukaryota > Metazoa > Chordata > Testudines > Trionychidae > Pelodiscus > Pelodiscus sinensis. The sequence goes on from NC_134719.1 coordinate 47,502,772, forward strand.
TGGAAGACATGCAGACCTTTTAGGGAGAAATGACAAGGCAGGGTCCATACGTGGTGCAAGATTGATTTTAATGGAACTATAATGGATCTGGTCTCAATCAGTATATTCGTTCAAAGGATCTTTATTTTCATTTTTTTCTGGATCATGGAATACAATTGAGTAAGGACTCTTTAGTCTTTTCTTTAAAGAAAGCATTTGGAGTATGATTATGCCATAAAGTTTGTTTTAGAAGACTACCAACTTTTATCAGATAAGCACAGTTAAATTTGATCATGCTTCATCATGACCAAAGCAAACACTGAATGTTTATGCCCAGAAATATTCAAATGTTAACATTTCCTAGTTTCCCCATCCTCTCTCTCCCAAACAAACTAACATAGCTTATTCAGTTTCTTCCAAAAAGATGCAACTGTTGTGATGTTGTGTTTCATTGTAACCCATCTGCTGCTTAGGCCAGATATGCATTTTCTGGATGCAATCTGTTGGTTCCCAATGGTTTACTACATGGTGGGCTCTATTGACAAGTAGGTAAAATAATCCTCAGAACTCTAAACATTGTAGTGTTCAGTGGTTTGTCATGTGCTGTGTTTTGCTACTGCATGTTTATGTTTGGTGATGATACATGGAAAATATCCTTGCATGCATGGTTTGTGTCAAAGGTGCTGACATTTAGAATTTCAAATTTCTGCCAAAGGATTTCAATACAAAAAATGCTCATTTTAGGCTTAACTTTAGAATTTGTTTGACCCCAGTCCAGTAAGCCTTTGGCACAAGGACTGCAAAGATTTAAGTGTGTGCTAAAAAGGAACCTTTCAGTTCTCACTCATAGCATCCATCTGGGAAATAACAGTACAGCACTTTGGTGCACACTGCTATTCACCCACCATATTCCAAACTGCAGGGCAATATAGACAAGCCATTCGGTTTGTACCAAACCTTTGAAATGGATTTTTTATTTCAGTATGTGATTTAAATGTGCACATACAGTGGAAGAAAGTGGTTTAAGCAGCAGTGTTAAAACAGAATTTCCTTTAACCAACATTTTTTCTACTCCCTACAAGATTCAGCTACTTGACAGAAAAGGATGGAGGTATGTCTAACCATACAAATGTGAATGAGAATAGGCAAATGAAAGATGTATCTGAGTTATGAGTGAAGATGTAGAAAAATATTGAGGCATTGATCCAGCTGCTGTGAACTGTCATCCCTTTAATGGATATATGATTATTTTATACCATCTGCGGCTCTGTCCTTTTAGTTTTAATTTCCATTCACTACTCTGTGGTTTTTCATGGGAAACATCCAGAGAAATGGTCAGAAGAAAACTCTGAGATTGATCAAAATAGGGCCTCAATTAGCAGATTTGATCTACAATGTTCCATATGTAAGTCATGTCTAATATGTATTGTGAATACTGCCCATGGACTGTAGATAACATCTGTCTAAGAAAAAGGCAAAATTAGGATAATAGATATGTTTGATAAGGGACTATTTTATGTATCTATTTATTTATTTATTTATTTATTTTGCTTTTAATAATTAGGAAGAAAGTCAGTATCTGGTCATTTTTTAAAAGTGCTTGAGTGTAGTAGTAGTAAGTTAACTAAAACATTTCTAAACTTATTCAGCTGTGAAAACTAGAACAACTGAGATATTGTCAAAATATGAAAACTTTGTTATATGCAGTTGTGCTACTGGTAGTCACGAGGGCTATATTTTCAAAGGTCAACACAATGGTAGAATGCAGAATGAAATTTAGTTTATTAAGAAAAAGATTAGAGTTTGATATATGAGCAGGTTAAATGCATACCAATAGGTACAAATTACATTAAATTTCATTACCAACTATATATCTCTCAAACTATTAATATAGAATATTGTTAAAATCGATATTGGAAATTTCAAAGAGCTGGATAGGATATGGTTTTCTTGTCCCACAAGAACTGTGAAGTCCAATTGGCATGAAAAGTCAAGGTCTTGTTTCCTTGTGAACTGAAAATCTGATTTTTTTTTAATAAAATAAAAACATTTTGTTTTAATTTCAAGTTGTTTTAATTTTGGCATTCATTTCTAAGGTTAAACAATTTTAGTTTGCAATGTAAGTTGTTTCAAACAAAAAATATTTTCTATTAAAAAAGTGTTAAATATGAAATTCCAACAATTTTGAATTTTTTTCAAAAAAATTTAAGTTGAAAGTTTGTCAAAATTGACCCTATTATACAAATGATTCTGGATTAAAGAAATTAGCATTTTCTGATGCAAAATATTTACCTACAACCTCCCCCCCATTCAGAGTTTATGCATTTAGCTCTTAACACAATTGCTGTTAAAGACAATGGAAAGACTATTTGCTTAACTGGAAACTAGATTGGAGTAATGGTGTGTAACAGCAGAAATAGAATATAGTTTTAGACAGAAGAGCAAATATATTGAATGGTAAATAGATATGTTTACATTTTAACTAAGCTTACAGAAAATGTATTAAACAACCATAAAAACATATCTGTTATATCGTTATATGGGCAGTAAGATCAAGAGTAAGACAGAGATGTAGCTGTGTTAGTCTGGTCTTGCTGAAACAAAAGACAGGACTATGCTGCACTTTAAAGACTAACAAGATGGTTTATTAGGTGATGAGCTTTCATGGGCCAACTTCCTCAGATCAAATTGTGGAAGAAAATTGGCATGGTTTGAAAATAAAAGCCGTTTTAGAAAAATCCTGTAAACCTCATTTTTTGAGGAGTACAGGATCTTTCGAAAAAGGCTTCTATTTTCGAAGGAAATAGACTACAGTTTCACTAGACTACAGTTTCACTTTCAAAATAGTGCTTTTTTGAAAAAGCACCAATTTCAAAGTGTCTAATTTACATCCCTCTGTCGAAAGAGGGATGTAGTCTAGACACAGCCCTAGTGTCCTATTACTTTTTCTGATCAACATTGTTTAGTTTTTCTTCCACAAAGTGAAAAATCAATTTCATTAAAATCCAAAATTATAATATTTTTTTGTGGACTACATTTCCCATGATGTTCCCTGTCCATAAACTTTCCATGATTTGCCATCTTTACTTTCTGCATGAAAAATATATTTATGCACCATAGGTGATTTAGTCTGACTAGGGAGCCTAGCCCATAGAGGAGAACAGGGCAGGCAACTAAACTACAATTCCATGAGGTCCCATGATAGTATTTCTAAACTGAAATATTTTTATTTTCAGCCAAAATATTTCAGTACTTTAATTCTGACCATAACATTTAAGTTTTCTGTAGGGTGGGATTGGGAGGAACAAACAAAACTCACCATGGATTTTTTGTTGTTGTTGTCAAACCTACCTAATTCAGAGATTATCTGGGCACATTTAAGAGGAAATGGCTGAAGTTCATTTATAACTATGGTAGTTGATTTTGAAACATAATCCATTATATATATTTATTTAATTCACGCATGGCTGAGCACTGGTTAAATTCAAGGCTTCCGGATTTTACGCAATGCCTTTTGGCCCCAAACTAAGCATATGCATCAGGCTGATGTCTCAAACCATATCCTTCTGGGTATGTCTACACTACAAAGTTAATTCAAACTAACAGATGTTCGAACTTAATTCGAACTAGCGGAGCGCTTAATTCGAACTAGGTAAACCTCATTCTACGAGGACTAACACCTAGTTTGAATTAGCTAGTTTGAATTAAGGGCTGTGTAGCCACTTAATTCGAACTAGTGGGAGGCTAACCCTTCTCAGCTTGCCCTGGTGGCCACTCTGGCCAACACCAGGGAAACTTGTCTGCCCCCCTCCTGGCCCCGGAGCCCTTAAAGGGCCACGGGCTGGCTACACATTTTGTGCCAGTTGCAAGCCTGCCAGCACCCAGCCAGCAGACCCTGCACCTGGCACGCCATGAGCCAGCCACCCGATGCCACCCAGCCCTCCGCCTCTTCCCGGGACCAGCCTGGTGGCTCCCAGAAGCCTGCTCGGGGTTGCAAGAGGCGGGCGCCCGCTTGGTCTAGTCCGGAGATCGTGGACCTCATCGAGGTTTGGGGGGAAGCCTCCAATGTCCACGATCTCCGCACTAGCCACAGGAACGTGGCTGTCTACGGCCGCATGGCTGACAGCCTGGCCGCAAAAGGCCACCAGCAGACCCGGTAGCAGGTCCGCTGTAAAATAAAGGACCTGCGGCAGTCCTACTCCCGGGCCTGCCTGCCAGGGGCCAACCCGGAGGCCTGCCCCCACTTTCACGCCCTGGACCACATCCTGGGGGCTCACGTCATCCATGCCCCCCGGGTGGTCATCGACCCCAGGGCAGAGGGACCCGTACTGGACACCAAGGAGGAGGAGCCGGACGACGCTGCAAGCCAGGAGCCTGCCGGGAGCCTGCCCATGACCCAGGACCCCCGAGGAACCCCACAGACCACATCTGCTGTGTCGTCCGAGGCCAGGGAGGCCTCCACCTGTAAGTACCATCATGCTCCCCTTATGTGTACGGGGGGTTGGGGGGGAGAGGGAGCCCAGGGACCGTGCGCCTGGGCCTTGCCCACCATGGAGCAGCAGCTGGGGCCTTGGCCTTGCAGAGGGGGGCTGGGTTTCACCCACCTTGTCCCCAGGGAGAACTGACCCCTGCTCTTGTTTCACCACAGCCGCAGCACCTGGGACTGCAGGACGCACCACCCCGCCTGTGACAACCACCCGTGCCCGGGCCAGCAGGCATGCCAGGAATGAGGAGGAGTACCAGCGGCAGCACCTCCGGTTCATGGAGCAGCTGCTCCGCAACCAGGAACACTGGGTCCAGAAGGACCTTCGGCTGCGCCAGCGGAGTGTGGATGCACTGGAGGAGCAGGGCTGTGGCCTCAGAGGCCACCTCCAGACCCTGATGGACCGGTTCCTGCCTCCTCCTGCTCCGGCTACTGCGGCTGCCCCAGCTCTCGCTCCTCCTCCCACCACTGCTGCCCCTGCTCCCTCTCCCACTTCCTCCGCACCCCCGTCCCTCCTGCCCCACCCTCCACACCCGCTCCCCCCTGAGGACCCCGCACCCGCAGTGTTGCGAGACGGGAGAGCCAGCTGGACCCCCAACCCTGAGCTTTCCCTTCCCTTCCCTTCCTCCCCTTCCACTCCCTTCCAGCTCCCTCCTCCCAGGTTTCCCCCTCCCCTAGATGTGCTAGTTCGAATTAGCTTAGTTCGAATTAAGTAATTCGAACTAAGTTAGTTCGAATTAGTGCTGTAGTGTAGACATACCCTCTCAGTTTAAGGAAATATTTTGAACAGATTCATTCTGCTGCCCTTGCTGCAACGTATAAAAGGCAGACAAACCTAGACAAATCTAATTAATCTTCGGACTCTAGCCTATAGCTAATGAGCTCCAAAAAAGAACAAAAGTATTTAAAATAGACCCTATAGTATGAGCCTAATTTAATTCCCTTCATGGCTTGGGTCTACAACTCCTTAGGTGAGCTATCCCTACTGGCCAGGCCAACCATGCCTCTTCACTGTCCTTGTTCCTCTACTAAATGAATACAGGGTAGCACTCTTCAAATCAATTTGTGCTCCCCACCATCAATAAATTAAGGTTCAGCAGTCTCCCCAGCAATAATTCAATTGTTCTGGCCCTGCATCTCTGCATGGGTCTCTCATTGCTGCAGCTCTGGTTTCTCCACAAGTATACAAGAGACTTACAATTTCTGTTTCTTTTATCTCAAACCTGTGCTTCTCACTTTCTTACTCCCCTACTCTTCATGAAAGCAGCGCCTCAGGAGACTCCTGAGTTCTTCCTTCCTCTCATCCCTTTTCAAAGTACATTATCTCAGGGGGTATGTCTACACTACCACCCTAGTTCGATCTAGGGTGGTAATGTAGGCATACCGCACTTGCAAATGAAGCCCGAGATTTGAATTTCCCGGGCTTCATTTGCATAAGCCGGCCGGCGCCATTTTTAAATGACGGCTTGTTCGAACCCCGTGCCGCGTGGCTACACGTGGCATGGGCTAGATAGTTCGAACTAGCAAGCCATTCCGAACTATCTGTACACCTCATTCCACGAGGCGTACAGATAGTTCGGAATGGCTTGCTAGTTCGAACTATCTAGCCCGTGCCGCGAGTAGCCGCGCGGCACGGGGTTCGAACAAGCCGGCATTTAAAAATGGCGCTGGCCGGCTTATGCAAATGAAGCCTGGGAATTTCAAATCCCGGGCTTCATTTGCACGTTCGGTATGCATACATTACGCCGCTAGTTTGAACTAGCGGGGTAGTGTAGACATACCCAGGGTTTTTCTAGCCCATTGACAAAAAGTTCAATGTCTCCAAGTCAGTCTGCTCTCATCCACCTCATTTCCCCTTTTCTAAATCAATCAGTTTTTTCCATTAATAACAAAAAAAAAAAATAACCCTTGACTCAATAGTGCCTTTCTGCATCAGTTTGAGATGGAAATCTCAGATGAAATGTCAATTCTCTGTGCTAGTGATTTGGACTCAGAAAGGATTACATCCCATTGATCATAAATCTTTTGAATACCTTTAAGAAGTCATTCATTGTTATCCCTCTCAACATCTACTGTAACATTGCATGCTTCAATTACAAGATTAATTTTGTGGATCATTTTTAGCAGCTTCATCCACATCGATGACATTAAAATGCATTCAAATTAGAATATATACTTCTGAATTGACTTAAACTCAGTGCAAGCTTGCGCTGTGAGAGTAAGAGATTCAAGCTCATTTGAAGCCTTTCTCATAGAGACCAAATGCTGTGCAACTGGTTTAACATCATCAGTGTGTGCTGACCATTTTGTTGTCAACGTGCAGTGAAGGGAAACAGGTAGATGCTGCTTCAGAATTTCCCGCTTTCGAGGACTGCTACTGAAGAGGTTGTACAATTACTGGATTGCTTCCTTACATGATGCAGCGCAATCAATGCCAACAAGATTTAGTGGGTGGTTGCCACAACAGGAGAAAATCCAGTTTGGATTTTGCTCAAGAAGGACTGCTTGTACTGCGTTATACTTCCCAGCTATATTGTAACCATTGTCATAGGCTTGGCAAATGCAGACTTGAAAATTTAATTTGAAGTCTTCCGGAATTTCTAATATACGAGCATCAATTTCTTTTCCAGATTTTTTGTGTGAAATTATCAAGCAAAATGGATAGTTTTTCAATTGAAATCTTGGAACTTCCTGCAATTTTAACATATCGAACAATCAAAGTCATCTGTACTTTATGAGACCAGTCTGGAGTCGCACCAATAATAATTGAAAAATATTTTGCACGTCATATCTCTACAAGAATTGTTTACACATATGTCCCACATAGCTCAATAAACTCATTTTGTATTCTATAGAGAGATAATGAACTTGCAGGCATTTTCCGCTCTCTTGTGATTCATGAAGTTTCTTAACATAGCTGATAAAAGTGTCAGACTTGAAAAGAAGCTCAAGCATGCCAAGAAGGTTTCCATTTATAGGGTCACTGATACATTGATCAGAACCAAACAAAGCCAATCCATGTTCAGAAAAGAAAAGAAAAGAATGACATTTAATATGCACTCAAGGAGATTTTTCCAGTCATCAGTTTCTGTGTTTATTTCACTCAGGAGTAAGTTTTCTGTTGAACCATTAGCTAGTACTGTTCTGCTAGCTGATTTCCATGTAACATAGTTATCTTTATGTGATACTGAAGTTTCATGTGCAGGTATTCGGTCTTTCAATTTCCTCCAACCTCTAGTGATTGCTCCAACTTGATGGATCAAACAGTATTGATGCATTTGAAGTATTACTGTTAAAAATGAAACAGGGTACACAGTACAGAGCCTGCTTTTCCATGTACCAGCAGAGACAATAATTTGTGTAGATCTCTCCATTTGGAAAAGTTTTTGGCAGCAGACGAGTGGGAAAAGCATGATTTTCAGCATCTTTTGGTATATTTCTTGGAATCTGAAAACTACTAACTTTGAGAAATTACTGCATTTGAGCAACATTGTTCTTATCAAGAAGTCAAATATTGGGTTCTGATGCCACTTTTGTTACATTGTGTCCTGTGCTAGTCATAAGTTCTTGCTCTCACTACACAGCATCTCCAAGGTCCTCATTTTCTGCCTGCACAGTGTCTAAACTAAGCATAGATTTTGCATCTCTCACAACAGTTGGTATTTCTCTGTCTCTGCCTTCTCATTTTGAGACAGTGGTATTGAAATGTCATTTGTGTATGCAAAGTTTTCATCATCAGAATTGGAAGAGTCACTGTCAATATGGTCACTGTCTAATGGCTGAGGCATCTTTTCTACAAAAAATGAAGTTACTGGCTTTAAAATGTAACTGCTGCTTTACTCTGTTGCTTTCACTGTCTCTTACTTGCACCACTTCCAAATATTTGCTTCATTTTTATAAAGGGGGTTCTTTTAAAACACGGTAACACAATAAATTAATTTGCTAAAAGCTATTTATTATACAAAATTTTAATGATATATACTTCACAATGACTATTATATAACAACAGTTTGGGGTGTTATTTACTACAGCCCTTATAGCCTTATTTCAAAGTCTTGAAATTTCATCTACTAACATGTTCCTATTATTAAATTCCTCTGATAACTGGTGTGTTTTTATGAATATGAACATGAGGCGACTGCAAGATTAGATATAAAGCTTCTTAAACAACTAAAATTAAAAGCTTATTATAACAAAAAAGCCTTTAAAGATTAATCTAAAACTGGACAAAGAGGCAGCTTACAGCTGAGCCTGATATGTTTATTGTATATGAAAACACACAAGAAAAAACAGGAATACGAAAATCTCCTATGCAGAGATAAAACATCTAATTTAAAGGTTAAACCCACCTTCAGACCAAGCAAAATCACTTTACAGTAACAGAATTAATTACAACTTTCAAAACCTCTAAACTATACAAAGTGTTTCATAATGTAGAATCACTAATCATAGAAGCTATTCCAGGCTCCAGTCATGCAGATGAAAACTCGGATGTTACCAAAAAATTGGTGAAGGCCAAAGGTCCCACAATGATTTAAAACAGTTTTTGCAGGTCTATATAGCATCTTTTGTTGTCTCTGTTATAACTGCAAGGTGTATAATAAATGATCCCTATGGGTATGTCTACACTACCCCGCTAGTTCGAACTAGCGGGTAATGTATGCATACCGAACGTGCAAATGAAGCCCGGGATTTGAATTTCCCGGGCTTTATTTGCATAAGCCGGCCGGCGCCATTTTTAAATGCCGGCTTGTTCGAACCCTGTGCCGCGCGGCTACACGCGGCACGGGCTAGATAGTTCGAACTAGCTAGCCATTCCGAACTATCTTTGCGCCTCGTTCCAGTGGCCTGGGACAAATGGCCCTCCCGGCCACCCCATGATAGGGCCTAGCAGCAATCAAAGCACTGTCCTGTAAAAGAGGTTTGGGGCTTAGTTTAAATGGATTAATTGGGAAAGGAGAGCATAAGTGAAAGTGGCTGCTATGTATTTATTAAATGAGGCAGAAGAACTTATAAATTAATTGGATTTTCAAGGTCTATTTCTATTTATACATGTATTTTATATAGTGTATTTTACTTAAGAAAAAAGTCAGTGGCTAAATTTTGTTCTTCTTTTATTCTATGTTACGTATATACCACAAACTCACATTAATACATGTTATATTTTATTGTATACACTTGTGGATCTAAAAATATTTAGATGTACTCAAAACATTGAAACCATGTTTTCTAGTGACTTTGTCAATATGGATCTTGATTTGTCTTTTCCCAAGACACACTGGCTTTATCTTTTTGGGCGGGGAAAGGAAATCCTTTGGTAGTTGCTGCTACATGCTTTGTGTGGAATACTGTGCTATGAAATAATGTAATTCCTGCTCTTGCATGTGTGAGGCTGCTGCTGCTGCTTCTGAAAAGCTAACCCTGTGCAAGCATAAGAGGGAAAACAGGAGAAAAGGAGGACAGTGAGGAATGATGAGGTGATAGGGGCAGCCTATCATGGAAATTTTCTAACCTGTGCAAAGGCCCTTGATATGTGAAAAGTTTCTTTTGCATAGGATGCAAGACACTTATATAAAATGGGTAATGACAATGTAATGAGTTGTGAAAGTCCTTGTAGGAGAAGAGCAACATACACAGAGTAATTTTACCAACATTCTTTTAGAGAATGCCAAGAATTGCTTGTCTTTCTAACATTCTTTTAGAGAATGTGGAAAGACAAGCAATTCTTGGCATTCTACCAGCAGGATTCTATTTTACTTCTTAAAACATTTTCATTAATCATATTGTCTCTATTCTCCTGAAACACTTACATGAAGCTGATAGTTACAGTGCTTTCAGACATCACCACCAAGTGGTAGAAATCAACTTTAAGATTGATGAACTCCTAGAAAAAAATTTCTATGTTTTTCTAATTCTATTCTAATTTCTAAATTTTTATTTTTTTAATTGAGTTATTCAGGCATATATTTATCTTGGTTTTTAACTTTGTTCCTCTTTGCAACAGCCTAGATGATTTGCTAAGATGTGGCGTGACCTTCGCGGCCAACATGGTGGTCGTGGACAAGGAAAGTACTATGAGTGCTGAGGAAGACTATATGGCAGATGCCAAGACTATTGTCAATGTACAAACTCTCTTTAGGTAAGTGATTTGGTAATTAACCAATACAGCTATGTTAAGTGTGAAATATTTTAGAATTCTTTTTGTGGAGGGGGAGACTGGGAGTGTGACTTTTCAACTATTTCTCGGAGCGTCCTTTTTTTTTTTTTCTTAAACACTACTTTATATGATAAGCAAAAGTTATTGCTCCTTTGTGGTAATATGCTCAGGTCACTGGGTGAAGGACCAATGTACAGTAACTTAGATTGTTGCTTAGATTTTGAACCTATCTAACATTCTGCCTCTTTTGAGAGTTGACCAATAATTAAGGTCTGTATTGCATGTCACAATGTTCCAGGGGAAAGTGAGGGAAAATCTGAATCCAAATTTTGAAGAAAAAAAAATCTGTTCTCTCTCATAGTTGGTATTATATTGCTTGCAAATGATCTAGAAATAAACTATGGTAAGGAACTAGAAGATACAAGTGTATATGGTCATAAGAGTTGCTTTTTAGGTCTAATAATTAGAAGGCTCTAAAGTGTTCAGAGAAGTACTTTAAATTGTTCATTAAAATTTGTTAAGAGAACCATTGTATCATAAGTAGATCCGATCTTAATAATTTTTACATTCTTTTCTATCTGACATGCTCCTAGAAGAAAGTCTGTGATCGTGGCAAATTAACAGAAGTAGTCAGACATGATCCCACTACAGAAGGCTCTCTTCCCTTTTGTCATAATGATATCTATACCATCGAGATTAACTGTAAAAAGAACACTCGCCAATACCTGAATTATTGATGCGTTAGGTCCCACTAATTGTTTTCCCATGCAGAAGAACAAATGCCTTCTAGCACATTTGGTAGATCAGTACACAGTTTTTAGTAAAACACTCAATCCTCTCTCTAAGCACAGATTTTTAGCAGCAAGGCAGACTCGTCAAAGAATGAAAGAAATCAGAACAAAACCTTGCTTGTTTTTGCCAGAAGAGTCACTCACAAAGATCACAAAGAAGGGAAAAACATCTCTTGAAAAAGGACTGCTCATAATGAGAAAATGGGGAAAGAGGCTGAGGGGATGGTGCTCTCATGAAGTGCAATATGTTTCAGCTAAGGTTTTTCATACCCTGCCAACAGCAGAGGCAAAGGGGCAATTGTCCTGGGGTCCAGTGATTCCAAGGGGACCTTTACATCGCTCTGTGTAGCTCTGACAGCTGGGGGGTGCACCATGTCCTAGGGGTTGTGGCAGCTGCCTGCTCCTATCCCACCCTTCTGCTTGAGGCCCTGCCTCTTCTGTAACGTAGCGCTGTCCCCCCAGGCTCCCTAATTTGTCCAAAGGCCCACAGAAGATATCAGTTCCCCTGACCTGGTTAGAATTCAATGACACTTCTTCAAGATTCTGATTCAGCAAGGGCACTAAGTACATACTTAGCATAAAGGATATGAATAGCCAATTGGCTACAAAAGCACTATTCACATGCTCAAAGATAGGTCTGTACATAAGTACTGTACCTTGTGAAAGCATGGCCTAGAGCCCTAAAAATGAGTAAATGACTCATTCCAAATACATTTTTGCCAGGGTAGCCCAGTTTAACTATTAGACCTTGAGATGACAGTACATCTTAATGAGAATTATCCCCTCAAATGAATTCCAAGGACTTGACAAAGAAAAGATTGTAGGATTGGACCCTTCATTCTGATAATCTAAAGTGTGTTGAAATTTCATCTGCAAATATTGTAGAAGCTGCACTCCATCTCAAGTGATAAATGATATGAAACTGACTGTGAGGTGAAGGGGGGTTTCATTTGTAATCATCTTGTTTTGTGAAATCTTTTTTTTTTCCTTTTGAAATATTACCAAAATAATTGGGGCCATTTCTATGAATAAGGCTAGAGAAAAAAATAATTCTTTTGCCCACTTAAAAAAAATGGCGAGGAGTCCTGTGGCATCTTATAGACTAACTGAAGTGTAGGAGCATAAGCTTTCGTGGGCAAAGACCTTCTTCGTCAGATGCCCACGGAAGCTTATGCTACTACACTTCAGTTAGTCTATTAGGTGCCACAGGACTCCTCGCCGCTTTTGCAGATTCAGACTTACACGGCTACCCCTCTGATACTTAAAAAAATATGAAGACCTTTCTTTGAAAAATCTAGCACTTTGTGGGAATGGTCTTTATGGGAGGCGTTGGCCTTTTACCACTGCATGGAAATCCTCTAAAATCCAAGTCATGAGACCTTTAAAAAATGAAGGTGGCACATGCTCACCAACGGCTTCCTACATGTTAGTAACTATATTCACAGAGGCTACGTCTACACTGGCACCCTTTTCCGGAAATGCTTAAAACGGAACAGTTTTCCATTATAAGTATTTCCGGAAAAAGCATTGGCAGGATGTGGCCAATGTAGACGAGCTTTTCCGGAAAAAAACCCCGATTGCCATTTTCGCGATTGGGGCTTTTTTGCGGAAAAGACTACTGTGCTGGCTACACTGGCCCTTTTCCGGAACAGTTTTTCCGGAAAAGGACTTTTGCCCGAACGGGAGCAGCATAGTTTTTCCAGAAAAAACTGACAATTTTACAGTAGATCATCATTGCTTTTCCGGAAAAGCAAGGGGCCAGTGTAGACAGCTGTCAAGTTATTCCGGAAAAGCGGCTGCTTTTCTGGAATAAGTGGCCCAGTGTAGACACAGCCAGAGATTCAGTTTGCACAGAGCCAGTTCGTGGTTGAGCTGAAACTCTGAGCGGCTTTGGGCTATGCCAAGTCTGGACTTAGGCATCTGACATACCAGAGTACATTCCTGGCTAATGAGCTGCCTTATAAATTTGGATGCCTTATAAAGCTTTGCTGATTTAGCTCTCACCTTCACTGGTCACAAACATCCTTCTATCATACAAGTCACACCCTCCGAGTGTGTGTTTTAGTGCAGCCTGTCAGCCACACTTGTCTCCAGCCCTTGGTTATACTTCCGAGTGGCCCCACTCTTAGATTTTCCCCCAGAAATATATTTCTTATACTTCCCAGCTTTCTCCTGAACAATACAAGTTTTGTCAAATCCATTATATATCTTTAGATAACATGCATGGGGCTTGCCATCCACCCAGTGGGCTTTCCCAGACTCTTTAGTTTAGATGTGTGATGGGGAGAGGTCACAGAAGATCACTTGGGGGTGCCTCCCGGAGTGCTAACGCAGCCACTGCCTCTCGCCTTCCCACTCTCTGGGTCTTCTCACTACTCGGTTCTGCTGGGCCAGCTCCCTGGTCTCCCCCAACCAAAGGCCTCAAGCTGAGATTCTGGCCTTCCCTCCTTTCCCCTGCTTCCCCCTAACCCCCGCCCGAGAAGTTGTACAGACACCGAAACTCTTCAAATCTATGGAGAGTGCAGTTTTGGGCCCACCTTCCTGGGATACCACTCCCCAGACTGGATCAAAACCCCCAATAAATTATTTGGGTAAGCCCTCTTTTATCAATGAAAGGAAAATGTACTCAATGGTTGGCTCCCCAGGTATCAATTATTTCAATTATTTACATTGGGTTTGACAGAAAATAAAAGTGATTTTATTAAGTATAAACAGTAGGATTTAAGTGGTTATAAGTGGGAACAGGCAGAGCGAAGTAGATAAACTCAAAATAACAGAAAATGCTTAGCTAACTCTAACACTGAACCCTTAGTACACAAACTCATTACAAACTCACCCTAAAACTGTCTCTTTTCCAGCAAAGCCTTCCAAGCCAGGGCTGTCCCTTACCCTGGGGTCTTTGGTTCCTTCGCTTGGGTGTGCCAGCCACAGACAAAAGACTCCTACTTTCCTATTGTTTATAAAAAGTCCCTTTTTGCATGGGAAGTCACCTGGCCAGTTGGGGTGGACATGTGACTTCCCCAAACCAACCAGTGCTAAGACTTAAGGACAAAAGGCTATTTTCATATGGCTGCCCAGGCACTGAGGCCTCCCTTGATGTTTTTCATTCACACATTTAAAACCCATAGGCTGTGTCTAGACTGGCAAGTTTTTCTGCAAAAGCAGCTGCTTTTGCGGAAAAACTTGCCAGCTGTCTACACTGGCCGCTTGAATTTCCGCAAGAACACTGACTTCCTACTGTCTGAAATCAGTGCTTCTTGCGGAAATACTATGCTGCTCCCGTTCAGGCAAAAGTCCTTTTGCGCAAAGCTTTTGTGCAAAAGAGCCAGTGTGGACAGCTCAGATTTGTTTTGCGAAAAAAGCCCCAATCGCGAAAATGGCGATCGGGGTTTTTTTGCACAAAAGCGTGTCTAGATTGGCACAGATGCTTTTCCACAAAAAGTGCTTTTGCAGAAAAGCATCCGTGCCAATCTAGATGCTCTTTTCCGCAAATGCTTTTAACAGAAAACTTTTCCGTTAAAAGCATTTGCAGAAAATCATGCCAGTCTAGACGTAGCCCTGAAGTATTCCCCACTCCATGGCTGTGTCTACATTGGCACCCTTTTCCGTAAAAGGGATGCTAATGAGACACTTCGGAATTGCAAATGCCGCGGGGGATTTAAATATCCCCCGTGGCATTTGCATGAACATGGCTGCTGCTTTTTTCCGGCTCGGGGTTTTGCCGGAGAAAAGCGCCAGTCTAGATGGGATCTTGTGGAAAATAAGCCCTTTTCCACAAGGTCCCTTATTCCTACTTGAAAGATCCCTTATTCCTACTTTCATTTGTTTGCTTTTAAAATGAGACAATTACACACAATAATACTTAGAGAACATTAAGGTTTCAAAGTCAAGTACTCAAAAAGTTTGGAAAATCCATAATTAATTTGATTCTGCACAAATACAACTTGTGTGAATGGTTGTACAAATTATTCTAGATCTGTTAAAACCTTGCACCATGTTTTCACTAGATGGCAGCATTAGCTCATGTCTGAAGCATAGTTATTATTATAAATACAGATATCATTATAGGAAAGCCAAAAGAGGAGTGAGATTTTCTTTGTGTTTTTGACCAAGTTAGAAAAGATAAAAATAGGTCTTAAATAAAATATTTATCAGAACTAGATTTTTAGAAAGCTTTCACCAGTTGTATTTTATAAGACAAATGAAAGAGGAAACAGAAATTAGTTTCCACCCTGTGTACCAACATTAGGCAGAAAGAATGCATCAAATATTGATGAGGTATTATTATATAGATATAATGTGTTGCTAGGAAAAATGTACAGTATTTAGATTAGAGGTTTGTATTCTTCACAGAATTTTGTAACGAGTTCCATAGGGCTAAATATTGGGGCAATTACATCAATTGTATTAATGATTTCAGTCCATGCTAAATCACATGCAGTAAGATGGGTGATAACAAATTTAAAGGAATAATTATAGGAGGAAGGGGTGGGCAAAGATAGCCAAATATGCATTATCCTGTCAGAAGTTTAATATTGGAACAGATTATTTAATACATGTAGGCACAAAGTGATATTCTTTAGCAGAAATAATACCCAAATAAAGTATTTTTAAAAAATTGTCAATGCTTTAATGTGATAAGGAAAAGGGTTTATGTATATTAATAATCTGAGCTGTGTGGAGAGAAATTTGAGACTTACTTTATAATAAAAAAGCAGCTTTATCCTTTGAAAATTGTTAATAGTTTCTTATGTCAACATTATAAAAGGATTTCAAGACAATGAAGTATTTTGTTAAGATATGAGGTTTATGACTACAGTGATCTTGGCATATTTGATCCAACAGGCCTGGCTGAGGTGATCTGGAAGCAGAAATAGTCTACTAATGGGTTAAACTAATAGAAGACTCCTTTGATCTGGACCAAAAGGATGAACTGAGGAAAGAGCTGACTAAAGAATGAGTATTAATCACAATCAGGCCTTAAATCACACAGCAACAGCCATCTGTAGGGTTTTATATCATTTCTGCTTACCTAGGATTCTTACCCTAGGGGTACAGCTAAACTGCAGGGTTTTTTTGGGATACCGTATCCTGAAAAAACTCTGCAGTGTCCAGGGAACACGTTTGCTCTTCCATTTTTTTTTTTTTTTTGCAGAAGAGCAAACGCGCTCTTTCAGAAGCCCCTGTATTCCTTGTTCTGCAAGGAAGAAGGGGGCTTTCAAAAGAGGGTTTTTTTGCATCATTTGGTCCAGTCCAAATGGGGCCAAATTTCAGAAAAGGCTCTTTCGACAAAAGTATCAGAAAAAAATACGCAAAATATGGAGCGCAATTTGCGTATCTTTTCCCAATAGATCCTCACAGTCTAGATCAGTCGTGGCTAACCCACGGTTCACAAGCTTCCCCACACAGGGTGCGGCTCATGAAGCCTCCCCCCCACTCCCCATGGCTTATAAAGCCGTCCTTGTGCTCCTGAAAGTGGCCTTCTCCTCCCTGCTCCCTTTGCTCACCGAGTGTAGGGCAGCCGTCTGGCACAGCCATTAATGATGGAGTATTAAAGATGGTGCCAGCCAGTGGGAGCATGATGTGGCCAAAAAGCCTCAGAATGTGTTTTCTTAAAGGGACAGTCCTTTTTTTTTTTTTTTTGCTCAACAACTTTGCCCCAGCTCTTCGCACTGGATCCACTGACATCTTGGCTCTTTGCCAGGAATGGGTTGGTCCCTCCTGGTCTAGATGTACCCTAGCAGACAAAGATCTGGCCTCAGTTATTCAGAGAGCCCTGAAAAGTTGTGGGTATCCGCTTTATATCCGTGGGTGTCCACATCCACAGATGTGGATGCAGATATCCATGGCTCATTTTTGCAGACATGGATGTGGATGTGGATACAAATTTTATATCTAGAACCCTACAAATTTGTGGCTATCCACTTTATGTCCTTTAAAATTTGAGTAAATTGAATATACAGTAGAAACCAAGTCACATTGAATGGAACCATTCAAAAAATTTAAAACACCATTCTCTCAAAGGAATCAATGCTTTCTTTGACCTCAGTGAGATAAAATTAAAGTGTGGACCATGTTGTTAATGCTTGTGAATACACTCTGACATTGTTCAGTGTTCTGCATTGAATAAATAATCTTTCTCGGTTGAAAGCTGCGTTCCTTCTCAGAAGACGAATATTGTTTATAGGATCATTTGCACAGGCTATAACTTTATTTGACTGAAAGCTCAAAAGGGAGTAAGAAAGAATATATAACTCTCACTGATATTATATGAATCTTTAATATTTTGGATGCAAAATAACATGTTTAGCTTAGGTTTGAAGAATAAATAAAACATATTGGCTTCAGGCAATGTACAGGCATGGGCTGGCCAAAAGGTTATTTTTCTTCTGTTTCATCCTAACAGTTGAAATTATCTAATACATTTTCACTGATATGTTAGTCTTGGGGTGAGAGGCAGGGCCTCCTCAGTGGATGATTTTTTTTTTTTTTACTCTAGAATAAGCTTCCCTTATTCATTTGGAATAGTGATAGAGATGTAGCCGTGTTAGTCTGGTGTAGCTGAAACAAAATACAGGACTAAGTAGCACTTTAAAGACTAACAAGATGGTTTATTAGATGATGAGCTTTCGTGGGACAGACCCACTTCCTCAGATCAAATAATGGAAGAAAATAGTCACAACCATATATACCAAAGGATACAATTTGAAAAAAATGAACACCCATGAAAAGGACAAATCACATTACAGAACAGAAGGGGGATGTGGGGGGGGGGGGGAAGGAAGGTGAATGCCAGTGAGTTAATGATATTAGAGGTGAGGAAGGGGAAATGTCTGTGAGTTAATAGTATTAGAGGTGATAATTGGGAAAGCTATCTTTGTAATGGGTAAGATAGTTGGAGTCTTTGTTAATTCCCTTGCGGAGAGTGTCGAATTTTAGCATGAATGCCAGTTTAGAGGATTCCCTTTCAAGTGCAGATTTGAATGTCTTCTGAAGTAGGATGCAGGTTAGCAGGTCATTCAGACAGTGTCCTTTCTGGTTGAAATGACAAGCAAATGTTTTTTCTTTGTGATCCTGTCTAATGTCTGTTTTGTGGGCATTGATTCTTTGGCGAAGTGTCTGAGACGTTTGTCCAATGTACATAGCAGACGGACACTTTCGGCACATGATAGCATAGATTATATTTCTGGAGGCTCAGGAATATGTATTCTTGATCTTATAACTCACTTGGTTAGGCCCAATAATGGTGTCAGCAGAGTGAATATGTGGACAAAGCTGGCAGCGGGGTTTGTTGCAAGGGAAAGTACCAGGGTTGGTATTAGTGTGGTATGTCCTGTGGTTGTTGGTAAGAATCATCTTGAGGTTAAGTGGTTGTCTATAGGAGACTATGGGTCTGTCTCCCAGAGCTTCTTGGAGTTTAGTGTCCTGTTCCAGTATAGGCTGTAATCTATTGATAATGTGTTGGACAGGTATAAGTTGGGAGCTGTAGGTGATGACAAGTGGTGTTCTATTGTTGGTTTTCTTGGGTCTGTCTTGTAGTAGATGGTTTCTAGGTATTCGTTTGGCTCTTTCAATTTGCTTTTTTATTTCTCCAGGTGGATAGTTGAGGTTTATAAATGCTTGGTAGAGATCCTGAAGTTTCTGGTCTCTGTCTGTGGGATTAGAGCAGATGCGGTTGTATCGAAGGGCTTGGCTATAGATGATGGATCGTATGGTGTGTGCTGGATGGGAGCTGGAAGCATGTAGGTAACTGTATGAGTCAGTGGGTTTTCTGTAGAGGGTGGTGTCTAATTTTCCATTGTTGATTTGTACTGTGGTGTCCAGGAAATGGATCTCTCGTGTGGAGTGGTCCAGGCTGAGGTTAATGGTGGGGTGTAGGTTGTTGAAATCTCTGTGGAATGTCTCCAGTGTTTCTTGGCCATGCGTCCAGATCATAAAGATGTCATCGATGTAGCGTAAGTAGAGAAGAGGTAAAAGGGGACGGGAGTTGAGGAAACGTTGTTCTAGGTCAGCCATAAAGATATTAGCATACTGTGGGGCCATGCGTGTACCCATGGCTGTGCCGCTGATCTGGAGGTATAAGTTGTTCTCAAACTGGAAATAATTGTGGGTGAGAACGAAGTTACATAGGTCTGCTACCAGGTTGGCAGTGGTGTCCTCTGGGATAGTGTTTCTAATAGCTTGTAATCCGTCTTCATGTGGGATGTTGGTGTATAGTGCTTCTACATCCATGGTGGCAAGGATGGTGTTATTGGGGAGGTTATCGATGTTTTGTAGTTTCCTTAGGAAGTCAGTAGTGTCTCGGAGATAGCTGGGGGTGTTGGTTGTGTAGGGTTTGAGGAGAGAGTCTACATAGCTGGATAGACCAGTAGTGAGTGTGCCAATACCAGAGATGATGGGGTGTCCGGGGTGTCCAGGTTTATGGATCTTGGGAAGCAGATAGAAAAATCCTGGTCGGGGGTCAGAAGGTGTTTCTGTGTGGATTTGTTCCCGAGTAGCTGTAGGGAGGCTTTTAAGGAGACAGAGTAATTTCTTTTGGTATTCCGAGGTAGGATCAGAGGAGAGAGGTTTGTAAAATGTGGTGTTGGAGAGTTGTCTGGTTGCCTCTTGGTTATAGTCGGCCTTATTCATAATGACCACAGCACCCCCTTTGTCAGCTGGTTTGATTATAATGTCCAGGTTGTTTTTGAGACTCTGGACGGCATGTTGTTCAGCGTGGCTGAAATTGTGTGTCGCTTGTTGTTGTTTGCGAATAATGTCAGTCTGTGCGTTGTTGCAGAAGCTTTGTATATAGAAATCTTTGTATAAATTGTATCCTTTGGTATATATGGTTGTGACTATTTTCTTCCATTATTTGATCTGAGGAAGTGGGTCTGGCCCACGAAAGCTCATCATCTAATAAACCATCTTGTTAGTCTTTAAAGTGCTACATAGTCCTGTATCTTATTCATTTGGTAAGTCTGTCTCGACTCTAAACACCCTAAACACCTATTGCAAGGCCTGCCCACTCAGGCTTTTGGTGAGAAAGTGTTGGGTCAGGCTTTAGAATTTCAAGTTATATGGTTATTCTATTTTAAGACCATTAAGACCATTTTGCATCAATTCAGCTAATTTACAGTATACAGTACACTAATAGCAACAGATCTTTCACACATTCTATTTTATAAAGCAACATATAGAATGTACCCATGATTGTAGTATCTGAGTTCCTTAGAGAAGTGCATCAAGCAACACATCTACATCCTTCATATGGTGTTTGTTCTCTCATCTCATCTCTGGACAAAAAGAACATGCAGTTAAGTGTCTTATTTTGGTAGGTTTTGAGGGCATTTTAAAATTACATATACATGTTGCGACGTGTATGTTGGAAAGATAAGATTAAAAATAAAACAAAACAAAAAACTCTGCATATGAAGCAGAAAATAATGAGGTTTCCTTAGTTCCGAGATAGCTCGTGCCACAGTTTTGGCCCACCTTCCCACAAAAAAGTTCCCTTTTTCATACAGATGGCCTTATTATTATTTTGTCAAGTACTGAAGTTGTAGGCAATTGTCTTCATCCTAGAGTTTTAGATGGTCTTTTAGATATGCAGGGCCCAAGCCAAGGAGACTTTGACAATCAGGAAAGGCCTTGAACTGAATTGGAAATTCTGTGTAGAGGGTAGAGGACGTATGTCATGTGCTCACAGTAGCCTGTATTGCTGAGGAGATACCCTGCAATGTTTTGTGCCCGTTGGAATTTTCTAGGTGCTGAAGGCTTCTTGCCCAAGTGTATCATGTTGCTATAATCCAGTCGAGAGGGAAGGAATGCATGAATAACTACAGCCCTGTGCAGGTACAAAATTTGTATCTGCATCTGTACCCACAAAAATGAGTTGCAGATATCCATATTGACATCGGCAGATGTAGATACCTGTGGACAAAAAGCAGATATCCATATGCAGAGTTCTAGTTACAAAATTTGTATCTGCAGTTGCGAAAATGAGCAACAGATATCTGCATCCACATTTGTGGATGTGGATACCCATGGATATAAAGCGGATATCCACAGCTTTTTAGGGCTCTATGAATAACTGAGTCCAGATCTTTGTCTGCTAGGGTCAGAGTCTGCTAGGTAAGCAGAGATGATGGAAAAAGCATTACAGAAGTGATTTAAGGCCTGATTGTGATATAATAATCTTTCTGCAGTCCTCTCTCTCTTTGGATTCTCCTCTTGGTCTAGAGGCAAAGGATTTCTGCTTCCAGATCACTTCAGCTGGGCCTGTTGGATCAAAGCTGCAAAGACCATTGTAGTCATGAACTACATATCTCAACAAAATACTTCAGTGCTTTAAAATCCTTTTATAATGCTGACATGAGAAGCTATGAACAATTTTGGGGGGATAAAGCTACTTTTTTAAATCCATTAGCAGACTATTTCTGCTTCCATATCCCCTCAGCTGTGCCTATCCCAGCTCACTCCTCACTCACTGGCATGGAATGAGGAATAGTGGCTCCCTGAAGGCTGTTCTCATCTTGCTTCCATCCTTCCCTGCACAGGCTAATAGAGATAATATTGTCTTGATACAATTGGATTCATAGCTGCAGAGTGCTTTCCCATGCAATTCCACTAGAGGGCAGACTTAATTTATACACAGTCTTACTGTCTAAAGAACAATGTTGAAAATGACTGAATACCAGCGGTCACTTTACATAGGAGGATGATGGTCTAAATCCAGCTCTTCCAGGGACCCAATAACTTGCTTTCACATTCAGTTATGTATATCCAGTCATTAAATCAGGTGCTAATCCTCCCTTTACAGTTGACTGTAAGCATTATATTGCTAATATTCACATTTAAATACCTGCCTGATATAAGAAGCTAATACAAGAAAATCCTCTACCAGCAAATCCTTTGATAATTATGCATTGTGTGGTCCAGAATTAATGCAGAACTAAGGAACCAAAGTTGAAAGAGGAGATTTTTTTAAAAGAAGTTGAAAATAAATTGCTTTGGTTACCTTGATGTTACAATATACCCTCACTTTTGGTGGTAGTACGGTTGCATCAGCAAATTGGCTCTAACAAGGTTTTTTATATATAAAAACACAAGAAAAAAGTGTGGAGGTTAAATTTTATGATAATGGTGATTATTTGTTTAGCATATGCTAAATCTATTTGCCTATTGCTTACTGCAGGCAGACTATTTGGTAAAAATGCACAGCTCAAATTGTGTCTCAACTCTAGCTCTCTGGCTGACAGACTAACATATGCTCAGCAAGCTGAATAAAACATGCTGTGAGTGTTTTCTGTGTCCAAGTCCCGCTCCTTCTCAACCACAGAAGAAAATACAATGCATCCACTTTGGCACTGGCCTGCACATTTCAGATTTTCCTCAGCTATGAGAAAACAAACTATGACTGGACAAACTCTGAATGATCATGATTCTGAATGAAGGACAGAGAATGCAATTGTGATGAGAATTTTCCCTTTGGTCTGAAATGGGAAGGTCACCTATGTCTTCCTTCTGATACTTGTGGAACACATGTTGTGGCTGAGAACAGTAGAGATAAAATTCTATGGTCTTTACAAACATCCAGGCTGAAACAAATATGGTTCTTAATCTTTTAGCTCTACACTACAGAGAAGATCAGAGCTGCTGCAGCTGATCTTCCGGGGTTCAAATTAGCGAGTCTAGTGATGACATGCTAATTTGAATTGAGAGAGTGCTCCTATTGGTGCCAGTAGTCCTACTCCTATGAGGAGTAAGGAAAATTGATGGGAGAGTGTGCTTCCATCGACCTTCTGCTGTGTGGGCGGTGCCAAAATGTGATTTGAGATACTTTGATTCCAGCTACATAATTAACATAGATGGAGTTGTCTACCTAAAGTCACCTTTCTCCATTAGTGTAGACCAGGCCTGAGTGATCATATCACCTTGAGAGTTTGAACTCATTTGGCAATATAGAACTAAAGCATTTATTTCACTTCCCAATCCAAGTTCTAGTTCTTCATCTCAACGGCTCTTGATGTTAGAAATTTTCTGAGTATGTATCTCAAGTTTTTACCTACTGGGTCAGAAAAAAAAAACAGACGTACAGTTGCAAATAGAAAATTTGGTAGCTTGTTGTGAAAAGTCACACATGGATCCTATTGTGTGTCCCACATAAAATGTTTGATTATCTATTTAACACCACTTCCTGAAATTAGATTGACAATTTCCCTTACCCAGTCCATTTAGCATCTTTTCATAAGTGTGTTCAAGAAAGACAAATTTCTCTTTAGCTCTGTCTAACATCAGCAGGGCTCCTACTGCCATTGCAACAACAGAGGACATTAAGAAACATTTATTTAGACGAAATCTTAGTCATTGCTGCTGAATGCTCAGTGTTTGCTTGCATTCCTATTCCAGTGAATTCCTTCTCCTCAAACCTGATGTGAAAAGGCCTGTAGGATGTGGTGTGGTGAAGCATTCAGAAAGTGTGCCCAGGTTTTTATTTCATTTGACACTAACGTATTAGTCCTGTAAAAACAAGGAGTCCTGTGATACCTTAAAGACTAACAGATCTATCTGGATATAAGCTTTTGTGGACAAAACCCCACTTTGTAAGATGCATTGCTCAGCAGCAGGCCTGCCAATGGGGGGAGGTGGCAATTCAAAGGAGCCAGGGGCTCCCAGCCACTGTTGCTGCTACTATGACGGCACTGGAGGCTAGAACCCTGGGCCCTTTAAATTGCTGCATCGTGCACTTTGAGCAGCACTAAGGGCTGGGGTGTCTTGCCATGCTCAGGGTGGTGCAGAGAGCTGGCTGCTCCCAGCCCTGCCCCTTCCAATTAAGGCCCCACCTGCTGTGGGGCCGTGGAACCGGCCCGTCACCATACTTTTTCTGGGGCCCCACAGAAGATGTCAGCCTACCTGCTCACCAGGAAATTTTTAACCAAAAGACCTTCATGACTAAGTCATCTTGGGAGGAACAAGACTCAATACTAATGAATCACTGGCCTTATGGATCACAAGTAGGGCAGGTGAACACCCATTATAATTGGCTGAATTTGAGGACAAATAAGTAAGACAGATATTCACAGTTCAGATTAATATAATAGTGGTGCAACACATTGTTCTTTTTTAAAGAGAGAATTATTTCAGGTGTGTTGATTCAAGTAATTTTTTCACAAGAAACCAGAATGCTTTATTTTGAAGTCTAAGTTCATTGTGAAACACATGAATACTTTTGGAAAGATCATCAGAGACATGAGAAATTAGGGCTTGAGTAACTGCAAATAAGTGCTGGATTGGACATTGCCTAGGAAAAAAATAGGTCAAAACAAGAGTTTTAGAGCCCTGATTGCATCTTCCTTTGCAAATTTCCAACCCATCTCAGAAGTTTGTTTTCTGAGTAGGCATATTTGTGTCCCTACTCATTACAGGATCGGTCGGCAAAGGCTTCCCCAGCCGACCAATTCGCGTCTAGACTACTGTGGTGTGCTGGATCAGCTGATTGTCGGCACAGCGCAGCGGCCATGTTTATTTTAATGAAGCGGGGATTGTTTAAATCCCCGCTTCTTTACCTATGCCGGGTAAACTAGTTGTGCAGTACTTGCATAGTATTTTTAAATAACAAAGAGGTCACCATGCCACAAGAACAGGACATTTAGAAACTGAACTGTCAGGTATGTATGTATTGAAACTCACTGGAGTTGGGTACCCAATCTCATCTAGCAATATGCAATGGAGAGAGGAAAGATAGTTTTGTGGTCAAGGCATTGAACTGGAACGTGAGAACTACCTTCTATTCTCAGCATTACAACAGGCTCTGTGTTACCTAATATAGGAGATGCCACTTTGTTTTCATTTTCTATTTCATCATTTGAAAACTGTAAATAATATTCCCTTCATCCCACTCTTGAGAGTTTTCATATTGACACTGGAATCTTGCCAGGACATGGGCTGTCCCTCTCCTGATTGTGCAGTACCTATCAGAGTACAGTCCTCTGCTCATATGAAGCCTGAAGGCACAGAGGCTATGTCTACACTACCAGGTTATTTTGAAATAAATTATTCTTCTGAAATAACTATTACAAAATAGCGCATCCATGCTACAAGTCCCCATTGAAATAGCGTAGAATTATATTGAAATAGCTCATCCATACTGATTGGAGGCTGAATCGTATTTAAAGCCTCCCAGAAGCTCTCCAGTCAGGGCATCAGGACAGCAGTCACTTCTTGTAGTGGCTTTCTCAGACTTGTGCTTAAAGGTGCTCCTCTCTACAGCCATGTCTCACACTCCTCTTCTCCTCTGCCCACCTCCTCAAGGGATAGCCAACTCACACCGGGTGCTTTGATTACCCTTGTGGATGCCACACCACTTCCGCCATGGAGCTGGAGGTGCTGCAAAGCAGTGTCAGGCTCTTACACCTCCTGCAGCACCTCATGGAGCAGTTCATACAGACTGCCCACATGGGGCTGCAGGAGGACAACGACCAGCCCAGAAAGGGAAACCTGCTCACCCAAGTCCAGGTTCTCCTCCTGTACCACATTCCCTTTTATCCTCCCTGGTGCACCATGCACTGCCACTTCTGGTGCCGGGAGACCAGTTCTGACTGGTGGGACTGGATCATCAGGGAACAGTCCCACTGACCAGCAGCCACTCCAGAACTTCCATATGTGGAAGGCCAGCTTTCTGGATCCCTGAGACTGGCTTGTCCCTGCTCTCTGGTGATGGGACTCTCCCGTGCAACTCTCCATTCCTCTCCAGAAGCGCGTCACCATCGCACTTTGGAAACTCACTGCACTGGGACTGGGATGAGACTGGAGCCTGTCTCAGGTATCTTAGCTGCCCAAGATATCCCACTACCACGTGTACACGGGCTATGGCAGCTCCTGGGGAGGGCTAGGAGGAGAAGCTAGAGAGGTGGGTGCTGGGAGTTGGGGGAAGCAGCTTCTGGGAGTTGGGGAGGAGTGGGTGCTGAGGAGTGGCTGGTGGACTGCTCAATGGCCATCATGTGGTGATCCACGATGGTGATGATAAAGGAGAACATTGTCTCATGCTGGCAGGACAGTTGCTGCCAGATGGTTCTTCTCAGCTCCCGGTCAGCCTGGCCCCCCTTGTGTTTGGTAAACTGCTTCTGGCACACCTCCTCAAAGTTCTTGTTGAGGGACCAGGGGCAGTCCAGGAGTTCCTGACGTGGAAAGTGTTGGACGTGCCACATTTGCAGCTGACCCAGCTGTGAAGAAAAATGACAAGGGCAGTCACCCCAGGAGACAAAGTGCATGAAGCCTGGCCCTAATCTCTGAGCCAACACTGAAGGTCTCGGTTCAGATGATGGTGATGTGCTTTGAGCAAGGCCATATGTTGTTTAGACAGCGGGCACTTTTGAGCAGGGGACAGACATCTCAGGGCAGCCTCACTACCCCCACATCTCAGGGAGAAGCTGGCATGGGAATGTACAAGCCAAGCCAGTAGCCTGTGGGAAGGAGGGAGGACAGGGTGGCTTGAATTCCTTCCATGTCCTACACTCGCTGGGTCTGGCACTGGAAGAATCTTGCAGAGAGAAAACTTCTATCCTTGCCCGCTGGAGGAGAGGCTGAGGGTTGGGGGGAGGGGTGAGTGAGTTGCAGATGCCACTTTCCAGAGAGAGTGCTACCAGCGTCAACTCCTCTTTCACTCCTCAGCAGGTTCCTATGATGGGGACTGGTCTCCTCCGCTTCCCCGCACTTGCCTGGGAGCACATGCTGCTCAAAAGTGTGGGCACAAACCTGTGTTGTGTGCTGCACTGCTGTGTATTTCCATGACCCCAGCTTCCTTAGTGGTGGCTTGTCACAGGAGGGTCGGAGGTTTGGAGTAAGGCAGGCCTGTGCAGGAACCTTGTGAGAAAGAGCGAGCGGTTCCTTTGTGAGAGTGTCATGGGGCTGAGCGCTCTGTGTGGGCACTCCATGCAGAATTTCTGTGTCCAAAGCCACAGCAGTCTCATAAGTCCAGCATCTTGCCACATTGCAGATTGTGTAGCCACCCCCTCCTAGCATCAGCATGGGCAAGGTGAAACTCTTTATGAACTCCACACACTTGGCATGACCTTTGATGGTCAGATGGAAACAGCCCAGCCTGTCCCCTGAGAGGGAATCCGATCCACGCTGCAAGGCAACTGCACTGGGCTGGAACCAATATTACCGGCTTACATATTGCTGCATAGGACTCATCGTCAATTCTGTCCCAGGTAGGATAGTTGATGGCATAATACTTGCTTTTACCTGCACCGATATCCCACACAGATCCCCTGCTACTGGGAAGTATTCTCTGTACTTATGAAAGGAGACAGTCATGACACAGTCTGTGGTGTAAAAGGCTTCCTCCATGCCATTGCCATGATGAATATCAGTGTCAATATACAGCACCCTCTGGTTGTACTTTGGGAGCTCTAAGATGGCTAAGACAATGTCACTGACGTAACAGAAGCCAGAAGCCTTCTATTTCTTAGTATGGTGAAGGCCTCCTGCCCAATTCACAGCAATATCTGTCTGTTGCTTGTTCAGCTTCACAGTGCTGGCTACAGAACCTCCTGCAGACAGCTGACAAAACTCAAACAACCATTCAGACACTGGGCAATCTTTCCCAACATTGAATCTCTGCATCTGCCTGCTGTACTCAGACAAGTTATCAGGGTGAATAGATCTCAGAAATGTAATGTAATCATCACCATGATACTTGGTCATTTCTTCTACATTTGTCTTGTGGGGTTGATGTGGTGCCGTTTTTCTGTAGAGACTATAGTTTGGCAGGAGGTTGTGGGTCATTTGTATCCTGTGGGGTTTCGTTGGATGGCCCTAGCCATAATAGTAGTTTGCAACATCCCCATCATAGTAGTAACAGACTTTCTACTTGGTCCCCTATGTCAGCACCATTTTGCTGCCACCCGAGCGCACCAAACACAGTGAATCCATGTGCATAGGCTGCTGTGTGGGCCTCAGGCCAAGAAGACCAAGCGAGGTGCAGGCAGCCCCTCACCGCCCACCGCCTGCCCCTGTGTGTGTAGGGAAAGTGATAAAACTCACCTGAAAGTGCCTTCCATGGCTTCATTCAAACCCTGGGAGACAGGGAAGGGGGGACCGGCTCCAGGCAGATGACGACTTCCTGTCTTGTAGGCATATTGTCCAGGCTAGCCAGCTCCTCCTCCTCCACAGTCCCACCCTCATGAAAGCTGACGATGGGCATGTCTTGGCCAGAGTTGATGATGGGGGGTTGATTTACCCCCCCCTTCCCAGGATGTCATCCACTTGCATTTAAAAGTGGCAGATCTGAGGTGCTGCCCCAGAGTGGGAACTTTGTTCCCTGGCCTTGGTGTAGCCCTGCCACAGTTCCTTAATTTTCATGGGCACCTGGTCCTAGAGCACCTTCTGGGCCAGTCTGGCGGCACTCCAGCTATAGACATTTTATTGCGGTGTCTGGTGTGGAGATCTTGGAGGTTTGACTCCTCTCCCCAGACCAGAAAGGCCACAAGTGCAGCTCTGAGAGACTTCTGGAGGCCTATTATTTTGAAATAACAGCTGCTGAGCATTCAGACTAACCCTAATTCAAAATAACAGTTTCAAAATAGGCACTATTCCTCATTAGAAGCAGGGGTTATTATTTCCAAATAACAAGCCCATTATTTTGAAATAATTTTAAAAGAACAGGCTTGGTAGTTAGGATGCTCACCTTGTTATTTCTAAATAACTTCCCAGTTTAGACATGGCCTACTCTATTGCAAATGATATGAATGACCACTAGAAATTGAATTCTCTCAGGTTAATGCAGTTTTCAATTATAAGAATGGAATCCTTCAATTTTCTCAAATCTCAGCAACATTTTTTATTTAGAAGAAAACAGTTGGTGTTATTATTTTGGAAACCATGGAAATCTAAACTTTGAAATTTTGAGGCAAACTGTATCCCTTGTTCTCCCCAGTTCTGGCATTTGGCTTCATAGCACATCCATATATTTACCGGGTCGACAGTTGCTATTGTAAATACATACGTAGTATAGTGCTTAGAAGCACCTATGTGATACATCCAACACAGTATTAAGTGATCCTTTTTTAAAAAAGCATGTGTTCAGGCTAGTGGGAATGTGTTACACTTCTCCAGTGATCAAGATACTGAAGAGAAGGACAAACACACTAATGACGATAAGCAGTCCCTCAAAACTAAAATAAAGTTTAATATTAGAGAAGGGTACCATCCTCTCATATTCCCATACCCGGCATTTAGGTGGATCAAGTGTGGGGTTTACAGGACAATGATCATATAGCCCATAACTCATGGTGAGCGCTCTACTGCTTTCCCCAGAATTCAGCTTGCACTGCTGAATCTCTTTGCCTTTCCTGCTGAAAAGGGAACAGAAGGAACTGAAATATAGATTTCGGTTTTCAAGGACTTCAGGTCTCCTGTTTCCCCATAGACCTGAGATTCACCAGCCAAATCCCATATCTTTTATTTATTGCTTGTGACCCTTGGTTATACACACTGGAAACTAGGTTTTGACTCACTTCATGCAATGCCTGAGTTCTATGCCTATTTAGCCTGTGTCTTCATGATTCTGTGAGGAAGGCAAAAAACCAACTAGACCACAGTCCATTCCGTCCTGGCCACTTAATAAGCACTATTTGAATTACGGGAAGTGGGCAGGTGAAAGCCTCCCGACTACTAACGGCCCCCTCTCCAGCCTTGTGGGAGGGACCACTGGACCTGGAATTCAACTGATTTTGTGGGTCAATTGATGAGTAAGCAGGTAAACCCTCAGCAACCTAAACAGTTGCTTTCCTACGTAGTTATGAGGTGAGAGGGTTCAGCTAATAATGGGGCAAAAGAGTTGAGAATCTGTATGCCCATGTTTAAATGAATGCTAGTAGTCCCCTTGCCTAACCAATGGACAGTAAAACACCTGAAGTAAGGGCCTATCGCTCTTGGGGGCATGCCCCCCTGGGGGGGGGCATGAAGAAATTCCAGGGGGGACGTGAGGCGACCCAGCCACACACACACCTCATCAATCCCACCCCAAGTTTTGCTACTATTTTTTTGGGAGCGAGAGGTGAGGGTTTCTCAAAAATCAAAAAGGGTGCGTGATGCCAAAAAGTTTGGGAACCACTGCTCTATAGTCTTTCCCTTTATCCTAAAATTCCCCAGGATCCTGGGGCTTCAATCTAGTATCTCATCTATTAATTCAATGGATAGCAAATTAAATGCCTTTTACATATGTAAATATCTCAAGTCCAACTCTATGGCACATCTGATTTCCTCAGCAATTTAAGTCACTGCTTTTTCAACAAATGTTAATTTCAGCTTTACATTAAGTACGTTGGTGGCTTGTATAGTTTGCAGACATTTACACAACAGCAAGAAGAGAAATCATTGATGAATAACTGAGTATAACCCTATTTTTAATACTGGCAGTTTACATACAAGAATTATCTTTAAATGTTTCTTGGTTTTTCTCTCTTCATATAGACTAGTGTCATATTAGAGATTAAGTGTCATCTGAAAACCTGTAGCAATTGCAGTACATGTTTATTTTATTAAAAGCTAGCAAGCTCCACTTCTAAAATACATTTGCTTCCCCTGAGTCTATGGAGAATATTTTGTGCAGCATTTCTTGCTGTTAGTTATGAGTATTCTTGTGTCAAAAGCCAGAATTATTTTACAATTAATTATAAATGTGGGGATATGCATAAAGTGCAGAAGAATGTAAAATAAGTGATTTATGAGAATTTGAGGTATAATTATAACATTTCATTAAATATATAGGTTGTTTTCCAGTCTAAGCATTATCACCGAACTAACTCACCCAGCTAATATGAGATTCATGCAGTTCAGAGCCAAAGACTGCTACTCTCTTGCACTATCAAAATTAGAAAAGGTAAGAATTCCTTCTTTTTATAAATGGGTTAAAGATTACATCAACTTGGCTTATTCCTTACTCGCTTTGTGGTAGGCTAGTCAAACCAGATTGATACAGCTTTGTATTTGAAGGGTTAGGCATTCCAGAAAGCCTTTTTTTTTTTTTGAGGTTTACTTGAACATTAATCTGTTTTGGTTTTTTTTGGTTTCTATCTAGTTGCATCAACTTTGCTACAAAACTATTTCTGAAATTGTAGGCTGACACTAGTATTGTTCAAGGAAACAAAATCACATGAACTGTACCTGTTTAAAAATCACCATGCAATATTCTAAGAGGTTATTAGGAAATTAATGTGGAAAACTTTTCAAATGATTTAAAACACTTAAATATAATATGCACATGCTCTAATATATATGCATGTGTTGGAGTATAATACATATTATTACCATTATGCTAAGTCAATTTAGTGAGTCTGTAGTTACATATTCTGATACCAAGATTTTACAGTTGGTTTATTGTAAAATTTGCTCTTCTCAGCACCAGCCTCCCAGGGGAGAAATGTAGGAGTATTATTTAAAATTTTGTTAAATATTTATCTTTACTTTTGTTTAGGTCATGTGTTTGGTGAGCATGGGGAACAGGGAGTTAGACAGAAATTCTGAATTGCTAAGAACAGTGTTTGATCAATGGCTAGGTCAGCTTCTCTGATCTGAGTCCTGTAGAGAGTATTTTTTCCTTTAAATTTTTGCTGCCTCCATATGCATTAACAAACTAGTAGGAGTCAAATAGTTTTTATATACAAGCAATTTGCAGAAATCAGAACTTTAGTCACTCACTCAGCCACCTTCTTGTACATGATGGAGAATTGCAAAAAAATTATTTTGATTGAATAGGAAAAATATTGGTGGAGAGATGTCAAGATCATCTGCTACCCTCCGTTTTTAGGTGGTACTGAGAAAGAGACCATAATCTCTTCTGGTCAGGAACTGTCAAGCTGGATGCTGCAATAATAAAAGTAAAACTAATCCATGGGTGGGTCCCCTCTCATGAGTGATTGACTGCTGCCTACCTTCCATCTACATGAGTTATGGGCAGAACAATAAACTCAACTATTCAAAAGTAATACAGTATATCAATTCCTGTGTTATTCTGATGTGCACATGCTCTGATCAGATGCAACATTTTAGAAGGTTATATTCAGGTACTCACAATGCTGGGAGGCTCTTTAATTTCAAAGCATTTCAGATTCTGGTAGCAGTTTAATTGTTGTTAAGACTAGAACCATTTATTTCTCCACTTGACATTTATTTTCCTTTGGGTCCCTGTTAACTACTCATACTTCTTTGATTATTCATTTGTTTCCTGTTTTCTTCAATTTCTCTCCTTTCAGTTTTTGTTATGATGCCTCCTTGGAGCATTTCCCTCACCCATAGAGAAGGTTTGCAGCTGAGATTTTCTCGTACTAGCACTTTTCCAGTGGTTTCTGTAAGAAGAGTGGAGTAAGATTGGCTGGAATCATGCACTACTAGTATATCTGCAATGCTGTATGGGTATGTCTATACTGCCATCCTAGTTCAAACTAGGGTTGCTAATGTAGGCATTCGAACTTGCAAATGAAGCCCTCCTGCAAGGAGGTTTAATGGTAGTTCAAATTAGGAGCTTTAATTTGAACTACCTACTTCGTGCCGCATGTAGCCGTGGGCAGGTAGTTCGAATTACGGGACATTTAAAAATGGTGGCACCCGGGAACATGCAAACGAAGCCCGGGATATTTAAATCCCGGGCTTCATTTGCAAGTTCGAATGCCTACATTAGCCATCCTAGTTCAAACTAGGGTGACAGTGGAGACATATCCTATTAGACCATGAAATACCAATAGGTAGAAATTCCTCAGGGATGTATTCTCTGAGGGTATATCTAGACAACATGCTTTTGTCGACAGATACTGTCGAAAAAGCCTCTGTCGAAAAAGAGCGTCTAGACTACAGCCAGTTTTGTTGAGAAAGCAAGCTGCTTTTTTGACAGAGTCTATATACTCTCTTTTGAAAAAGCACAGTGTGGATGCAATAGCACCTTTTTTAGACATAACTCTTTGGAAAAAAAGCCGTTATTCCTCGTAGAATGAGGTTTACCTCCGTCAACAAAACTGCCGCGTTATGTCAACTTACTGTCAACAGAACTTGGTGGTAGTATAGACGCGGGTATAGTTTTGTCGACAAAAGTTCACTTTTGTCAACAAAATATACCTGTGTCTACACTACCACTGTGTTCTGTTGACAAAGCCTCTTTCGAGAAAAGCCTGTAGTCTAGACGTATCCTGAATGTTGTTCTTTGGTGCCCTATGACTCATAGAGACCTCTGGGCATATCCTATATCTCCAGCACATAGGGTATGTCTAGACTGCATCCCTCTGTCGGCAGAGGGATACAGATTAGGCCGGTCGACATTGGAAATGAAGCGGGGATTTAAATATCCCATGACTAATTTGCATAAACATGCCCGCTGTTTTTGCCAACTCAGCACTTTGTCAGCAAAAAGCAGCAGGCTAGAGGGGGATCTATCAAGAAAGAAAGCCTTTTTCTACTGACCCTGTAAACCTCCTTGCAGGAGGCATAAGGTATCTGTCTTAAAAAGCTTTCTTTTCTAGACTGCTGCTTTTTGCTGACAAAGTGCTGAGTTTGCAAAAACGGTGGCCAATTTTATGCAAACTAGGTCCGGGATATTTAAATCCCCGCTTCATTTCCAGTGTCGACCTGCCTAATCTGCATCCCTCTGCTGACAGAGGGACGCAGTCTAGACATACCCATTGTGTGGAGACAAGGATACTGACTAACACAGCCATTTCCACTCTTTATTTACATTTTAAGTGCTTTTAAAGTAGTTCAGAGGGGTTTACAACCTGTCTCAACTGACATCAGTATTGAACCTCCAGGTGTCTTTTCTGCCTCGCATGAGTATTTTGAAAAAAAGGTTGCTGAAAGGTATTAGAAAATTCAGGGTTACTGTGCTGCAACATTTGATTAACTTACAGGCCCATGCACACAGAGTAGTGAATAAGACCTGGAAATTAAAGAACAGCAATTTAATGAACTTTCTCCTAGCTCTTTCAATGTGAGTGAAAGTGATCTTATATGGTCAGTAGTGGATTGCTATTCCTGGTCTAAACTCCTCATTTTCAGATAGACTTGAAAAGCCGGGTAGTTGCCTTCAGCTAATTCATATATGCACACATGTGCAAAACCGACTTCATGGCTTAATGGGCTGCAGAAGCAAGAAATCTTATTTGCAGAAGAATGCCATCTGCTATTGCAGCTGCAACTTTCATTGCTTAAAAAAAAACCAACCAAACAAACAACCAAACAACCAAACAAAAAAACCTATAACCAAACCATCACAGCTGGCATCAGACAATGCAAGAGCTTTTTTGGACAGCAAAAAAAAAAACAGCTGATGAAATATGTTTAAGCCATATGCCAAACGATTATCTTTCAAAGAAGAACAGGCAAGGTGGACATTTTACAGAATACTTATTTGAAAATCTTGAAAGTAAGGATAGAAAACATCCTAGTGTCCAATGATTTCTCATTAAACTAACTACTTATTTGCTAAAACAATTTTATCCTTACTGATTTAGAGGCAATGCATTTTTTCCTTCAACCAGACAGTTAATAATATGAAAATAATGTATACAGTCATATGTAATCACTTGATATTCTGCTATTCTTTTTTACCATAAGAAACACGTTGAAATTGGCTCTAAAGGCTAAAAATCACCAGTGCAAATTTCCTCCATTACTTTTTACTGCTGTTTGAGTTATAAATGCAGATAAATATATCTGAAATGACATTAGCCATTTGGTTTTCAGAAGTGACATAATGGGCTTTTTAAAAACCCAAATATGGTTAAAGCTGCATCTGAATTTTGGTGTCAATTCATTAACTTCGATGGAGATGAAATTATAATCTTCAGGTAGGGACCTGGCCCTATATTTTAAACTCAACTCTGTGGAAGATTTCTTTTCCTCTTCATTGCTTTGTATCTTAGTACAGTCTTAGTATAATTAACAGACTTTGATGCTGTCTTTCATTGTGGTATTTACATATAAAGGGGTTCCTATTTTTTTCTGTTCCTATCTTTCCCATACTAGAGGTTGTTGTTGAATTCTAAACTGATTTTAATAACAGGAATTCATTAAAATGTAAAGATTATAAACATGAGTCAATCCTTCTGAATACTATTTTTCCTGGGTTCGGGATCAGTCTTAAATGCTACATGAACAGATACAAAGGTTGTCAAAACTTAAAGGTCACTTGACGGTTCCTCTCTAGAAGCCAGTCACATACCTACATACTCTTTTTATAGCCTCATAGCTATTTCCCCTTCCAGTTTCT
The DNA here is from genome assembly GCF_049634645.1 of Pelodiscus sinensis. Lineage (NCBI taxonomy): Eukaryota > Metazoa > Chordata > Testudines > Trionychidae > Pelodiscus > Pelodiscus sinensis. Next base: position 47,538,423 of record NC_134719.1, read on the forward strand.
TGCACCTTTCTCAGAATCATGGGGTACTGGCTACTGTCAGAGTCAGGTTACTGGGCTAGATCCATAAATGATCTGATCCAATTGAGATGTTTTATACCAGAGAAGGGAGCATGCCAAGTTCAGATGCTGCCATAGCTCTCTCAACGTTACTGGGTGTGTCTGCACTGGAGACGGGAGTTATAATTTCCAGCTTCATTAAACAGGCCCACACTAGCTCTATAAGAGCTAGCATACTAAAAATACAATTGTAGCCATGGCAGCCCAAGGGGCAGGAGGGGCTAGCTGCCAGAGCACATACCTCAAATCTTGGATGGGATCTTACTCTGGGCAGCTAGTGCCTCTCACTTCTATTTTTAGTCCACTAGCTCAGCCAGACCCAGTGCAGGACTGGAAATGACACCTTCCCTCTACAGTGTAAGCACACCCATCCAGTGCAGCTCCTTCATTCTTTAAAGTGTTTTTTAATATGATGTTCATATCATGAGATGAGAGAGAGAATGGAAGGCATTTGGTCCAAACACAAAGTAAAACCCCACATGGGGTAGATGCAGAGAACACAGGAGGAACACAAGAAATTGAGAATGTCAAAGAACAAACACCAAGGGAAGCATTGCTGAAGGGTACCACATATGGTATAGCTGACAGGCCTGGCCCACTGTGAGGGAAGCTTCCTAGCTTTCTAGTTCACAGTGTAAAATGCCACAACAAAATATTGATCAAGTATTTTGCAGACTGAGAGAACATAGTGATGTTTCTCGTCTTATAAAGTTCTGTGAGAGTTAGAGATGCTGTTACAATCTCACCATTAGTTCTCAGTTACTTTTAGGTGTAAGTCATCTGCTGCTGTGATTTAAAAAAAAAATGTCTACCAAAGATTCAGAGCTTCCTTACCTGGACCACAGGGCCATAGGCACAAGACATATTCATTTGGAAGGGCCAATCAAATGCTCTTTAGGGCCGCTGCATTTTAACATGCAATTTACATATCAATGTGAATTTGTGGTTAAACAAATGATGCTTGTCCCAAGCTCTTCTCTCGTGCTCCTAGATTAGCAATAGTTTTTCCAAATATATTTATACTGCCTCCTTCCCCATGAAGTAATTCCAAACATTTCATTGGACAAACAGCTGGGTACCATGCTTATTGTGAAACAACTCTGCAGCATTCTGATAGCTTTCTGCATTCTACTGCAGCAGAAATCTCTGGAAAGCCAATGAACCTGAAGATAAAGCACAAGTTACCTGGGCAAAATATGCCAGAGGGAGCATTTCAATGCTCACAAATCACTTAGACAAAAGTAAAGAAAAACAAGCCAGTAATAAGAGGCAGAGGAAAGATGGAATCTGAAGGATTTAAAATAAAGAGAATACCCCCCCCCCATGTCCAAGTTCCTGTTTTGAAATAAGATGAGCAGGGATAATAAGGATTTTCTCCCTCCTTCTTTTCAAAATTTAAGCATCAGCCTATATATATTCCCAAAACATCTCCTCTCTCCCATCCCTCCTTTTTGCCACACAAAACAGAAAGCTCTACAAACTATACTGAGCACAAGGAATGTTACATTTTTATACCTTCCATTTGTTTGCTGCTAGGCCATTGAATCCAGAGCCTGTTCTCCATCCGTGTAATATTTATGCCATTAATCTAAAAGGCTTCATAGAGTGTATATAATTTAATTTATTGAAGATTAAATATCTACATCAAAATAGAGAATGAAAAACTATCTTATACATTCAGCACACACCTGTAAGATTTAGTTCATAAAAATGAACAAGAAATCTCTTCAACTCTATTCCACTATACAATAGGTGGCTATTCATCACAGTTATCAAATCTATAGGCCTGATCCTCAAAATAATTACACAAGTAGCCCTTATTCTCATGACTAGTCTCAGTGAAACGATTTGTGAATGGAAGAACTGCTAATGTAAATCTGCAGGATTGGGTCCCATATATTTAATCAGAAACATGCTAAATGGGTCCCATATATTTAATCAGAAACTAAAATGCTTTAGAAGTATTACAAAGTGAAGTACCTGGAAATAATCATTAAGAATACATCACAGAAGGAGCTGAGCGAGAGTTCATTGAGAGCAGAGTTCCTCAAAGTGTTCCATAGGCCTGCTGTGGGAAAGCCACTATCAGGTCCATATCTCTTTATTTACCTAAAGGCTCTATAAGCACAGGGCCTTGCAGCTCCCATTGGCTAGAGTTCACTGTTTCCAGCCACAGAGAGCCACAGGAAGCATCAGCTGTGGAGAATACTGGATAAGTGGAGTGGAAGCCAAGCTCAGCAGCAGTAGTTGGAGACAGAAGAGCTTCACTTAGACCTACTGCAAGTTGTTTTGAGGTGACTGCTGTAAAATAATGTAAATTGTATAGCTGCAGCTCAGCAATCCATTGTTATAGAGACAGCAGCTTCCCATTATACTCTCCCTCCATGCTGGTCTCTTCTCTAGTGCCCCACTGCAGTAGAGAAAAATAGAGCACCTGGTGACACTGGTTCCCAATGACATGACATGACAGGAGATGTGCTAATCTCCACAGAGTTTGTTCAGCTTGGAATTTCTTCACACCAGTAGGCCCGGGAAGCATCTTGCCTCTACTGCTCACACTTCTCTAATGACACTACTCCTGTAGAAGTTAATGTGAGTTTTGCATATGAGAGGATTGCAAGCACAAGCAACCAATAATTTAAGCGTCTTGATGTTTTCATTTGAACCAAGTAATAAATTGAGGTTACATCTCGAAAAAATGCATGAGTGATGACTAGAGTAATCAATAAATTATCTACTTGCCACAAATCTCCATGGACAGAAAGAGTTACAGTCACAGTGATGTTTCATTATTCATACAGCAGATGAACACTCGAACAGTGAGCTGGCTCTCTGATATATTTAGTACTACAGTAAGATGTTTGCAATGCTATAATTTTAGGGAAACAATGGATTGCATTGTTGCATTTGGAGGTGGGGATTTTATCTATATAGTCACTCTTCATTGTTTAATAACCATCTAGGAGCTAATCACATTTTAATTTTTAGTAGAGATAGTAAGTTACAAAAAAAGGATCAAAAAAAGGAATGTGGTCATTAAAAGAAATTCTATCAATTTCATACTATATATATATATATATATATATATATATATAGGAAAGATGTTTCCTATTTTGTGTCTTTTTTCATAGTATTCAGACAAACCAACATTTTTTCACAACAAAAATGTCGAACAGTGAAAAACAACAATGTGATAGTATGATGAAATTCAATATGAGAACACATCAATGACACATTGCTTGCAGCAGCCTGCCATTCTGCATATATATGTGTCTCTTTCATTTTGAAGTTTGCAGAGTCTCTTTACTGCACTAACCAACTGTTCATGCCATCTCTTAGACTGAAAGTCTGTATTTCATTTGTTGCTGATTTCTTGAAACAAGAAAAAATGCCTCAAATCTGCTAGCTCTCCCCTCTGATAGCCAGGGAAACAAGCGGCAGCAGCTGGACCCTAATGTAGTTTAAAAATGAAGGAGAGAGGGAAAAGAGGCATCACTGTTGTTCCTGCGTTTTTGCTGTTTCTCTTCCCCAAAGGTATCAAAGCAGGAGCCTCCAGCCCCTTTTGGCTTCCACCTCCTCTTCTTTCCCTGTTCAGCAACCTCCCAAGCCCTGCAGTAGAACCCTTCTTCTTATTTTCTCCTTAGTAGCTCCCTGTACGACCCTCAGACATCAGAGAGGGAATTTCCAATAGGGTTCAGTGCCTCCTTCTTAGGTACAGTGGGCCTGATCCAAAGCTCATTGATGTCAACAGAAGGACTCCCATTAACTGTAGGGGACTTTGAATTAGGCCCAATAAGAGCACCCCTACCTTTCCTCTCTTCTAAAGACAGAATCACCCACAAGGGGCCTGATCAGGCAAGCAGATCTGATAGTATGGACTCTCAGGACTCCATGCAGGTGCCAGAATCTGCATTAGCCAGGAGAAAGCCAGGCAACATAACTAACAGTTGGGCCTTTAATAATTGATCTTGACACCTGTGTTTAGTATTGGCAATGGTTTCTATCTGTAAATACAAATGACTGTCTACACTGGGAGAAAAAGTAGCTGCAGTTTGTTTCGAGGAAGCACCACTGTAACATTATATACTGTATTTTTTTAAATTAAAAAAGGAATCTCTAAAATTATTTTTATTTCTTTATTTTTAACCTTTGAATAGAAAGAACGGGAGAAGGGTTCTAATCTGGCATTTATGTTTCGACTACCTTTTGCTGCTGGAAGGGTTTTCAGCATCAGTATGTTGGATACGCTTCTGTACCAGGTACTATCTATGACAATGCATACTGTTCTCTAATACATAAACTTCCTCATTGCATGGATTTTTTATATGTAACTGTTAAATGAACCACTTTGTAATATTTTATTGTATTCTGACTGATGTTTTATGCATCAGGTTACATTTGCTTTACTTTTAATATATGAAAAACACACTGAAGAGTTATAGTTAAAGTAGTGTGAGGAAAAACTTTATTTTCTTTACAATAATATTAAAATTCTATAATTGTTTTAGTAAAATATTAACATTTTAAAGACATTATTATAAGTGTGTAATCCTCATGAGATTAGACAGATGATTCTGAAATAAGGGCTTCATACAGTGGGATAGTCTGAATGTCCGGGAATCCACTCACACAGAACTGGTTGTAGGACTAGGGTTACATAGGGTCAAGTTCTGGTGGGCCCTGATTTCTGAGTGCACCAGGAAACTCATCAGAAGAGGAAAAAAGAAAGGATCATTTACAACACTCAGAAGTGTTCCAATCCAATGCAAAAAAGAAAAAATCCGATAAAGGAACAAAAATAAAATCCAGTTTCCATGAGCGTTATAAGAGGTGATGCCAAGGTAGAGCCAAGAGGTCATTTGTATGCCCTGGATGTTAATGTCTGTTTACTCACTAACCCAACAGTGATCGTAACACACTATGCAACTTTCTCCTGCTCTTCACACTGGAAGATTGCACCTGGAGCTTTTCACAACTGAAGTACAAGACACATTAATAACGCATACTGTATGCAAGCACCCATCTGGATTATGATATTACTTACACAGAGATTTTTGCTCGATAAAGTCAGATCTCAGTCCTGCAAATCACTGACTTTAACTCAGCTGAGCAATCCCACTGAAACCAATAGAACGATTTACTGAGCGACGTCACATGTGTTTGCTGTAACAAGCCCATAGTTCAGAACTGTGCCACACTTATTTACATGAAATGATACGTTACTCCACATACCCATGTGAAGTGAATTGTGGTAATAGAGTCTAGCTCTAATAGAGCAGTCAAAGTGAAGTTAACTTAACGGTGATGTGACCCCAAAAGCTCAGTTTTTCAGAAATGAGTTTGCGTGCACATGTATTATTACCTCTAATCTCAAACCTAGTTTCAAACAGAGCAAATAGATAGTGTGAACAGCAACTTCCTGAGGCTAAGTATATCTGTCAAACCTTTTCAGTACAGGAGGTAAGCAGGTATGTAGCTTCAAAAATATAATACAGTAGAAGAAAATGAAAACATTGAAAACTATTCATCAATTGCTGCATATTTTGGAAATAAATTTACTTACAAGAGATAGTCTAATCCTGCTCGAGAATATGAACACTGAATTTGGTATTATTTTACAAGGGATAGCTGAATGAGGACACTCTTTTTCAGGAAAATATTTTTGTTCTTAATTCCTGCCATTTCAGTGTTTTATATTTTCTGTTTGCATGATCATACAGAATTCTCTCTTTGTACAGAATGCTATTACTGGATGGAAACAATTTACAGTCAATAGAGCTGGTTTGGAATTTTTTGACAAAACATTTTTCATAGAAAAAACCTGATTTGTCCAAACGAAAGCTCTTCATATCTTTTTGATGAAAATGTTATTGGCAAGGTTTCTGAGCTCCAGGAAGGAATTTCAAATCAGGGGAGAGGGAAGGAGAGGAGAGAAGCAACAGCCTAGTGGTGAGGATACCCATCTCGTACCTGCCCCAGATCAGGAACAGATCTCTGTTTTTGGCGGGGCAGGGAAGGGGGGAACAAGGGGTTAAGAATATCCCAGTTTAGTTTAAACTGAATAAAGGGTTGTTCTAGATAATATGTAGCCCTGCCATGAGCGTAGGGGACTGCGCTAGACTGCATTAGACTCGAGAGCCCTTCCAGTACTATGATTCTATAGACTTAAGCTAAATCAAAATAAGTCTAATTTAAATCAAGATAAGACAATGCACACAGTCTTTTGCACCTGCTTAGCTAAACTAGTTTAACCATAACACGTGTTAAATTAAACTAGTGCAACTTCTGGTGTAAACAAGCTGTAAGATTAACCTGCAGTAAATGCCATAGACTCATGTCTGCAACATTGGCCATCATGATTATATTGAGTCTATCTTGATTCTGTCAGACTTGTTACAATAGAAGGTGAGCATGGATAACTCTCTGTGGGTTGGGTGCAGAAAGGAGCTCGATGTAGGGGGTTGGGATGCAGGAGAGGGCGTGGGATCTGAGATAGAATTTGGGTGAAAGAAGGGGCTGTGACCTGGGGCAGGGTTCCAGGAGGCAGTATGGGTGCAGGAGAGGAATCTGCCCTGTGGGAGGAGCATTGGAGGGGGTGCAGGGTCTGGGAGGGAGATGTGACCATGGGTAGGGGGGTGCAGAGTATTTTGCCAGTGACCTGGGACAAGGAGTTAGGATGCGGGAGGAGCTGGGATGACATAGGCAGGATCTGGCCAGGAGGCACTTAGCTAGGCAGCTCCTGGCTAGTGCTCAGCAGGACCCTCAGGCAGGCAGGCTTCCTGCCTGCTGCAGCCTAAGGGCTCAGAGCGGCTGGCTGCTCCCTGTGGTCCTCTATGAGGGAGAGGCTTCACATACTGCCTCCACCCCAGCACAATCTCTCAGCTCCTATAGGCCAGTTCCCATTGGCTGCCCTGCCCTCAGCTCAATCTCTTAGCTCCTATTGGCCAGCCGGCCAGTGGGAGTTGGAAGATTGTGCGGAGGGCTAGGGCAGTGTGCAAAGCTTCCCCTTCCCTCCCTGGCACAGAGAGGTAGATGGAGCAGCCCGTCATTCTGAGCCCTGGAGATGTTCCCTGCCTGAGAGTCAAGCCCACAGCCCATACCTTGCCTGACCAGGTCTAGTTTGACCTCTGGTATAACACACATAATAGAATTTCACTTATTTACCTCTGCACTGAGCCACCCAGTAGCTTGTGTGCCAAAGCGTTTCTTCCAGGAAACATCTTGTTTTCGTATGAAGATCTGGAGAGAGAGAAAACCCACCTCTTTCCTTGGTAGTTTGTTTCAACAGCCTCATTTAAAAGATGCCTCATTTACAGTTTAAATTTGTCTAGTTTTACATTCTAGCTCTGGGTTCTTTTTATGTCTTTCCCCTCTTAATTAAAGAGTCCTTAATGCCTTGTGTTTTTACAAGGAAAGAATGATCAGTGGTGAATAAATACATTTTGGTTCAGAATTCACACATAGCACTGCTGACCTGCTTACCTGTGCACTTAAAGTTTATTTTTCTCTCTCTCTCTGTTTATTTTGCAGTCATTTGTGAAGGATTATATGATCTCTATCACAAGACTACTGTTGGGACTAGATACCACACCAGGATCTGGATTTCTTTGCTCGGTAAGGTTTTTTTTTTTTTCTTTTAAAAGATGATTAAATGGTATGATAAGAAGTTCTGTAGTCTCCTGAAAATGCCACTGCTCTTTTCATATTGTGATTTCTTTTATGAGAGTTCAAGCAAGTCCATTATTTTCTTTATCTTTAGAGTAGGTGTTGGGAAAAAATAGGTGGAAAAGTAAACCACTTTGCTTACTTGCAAAACAAAACAAACTTTAAAAGATATGTAAAGAAAAAAAGTCAGAGAAAAGAACTGCAGACATTATGACAGTGTTCAGAATTTCAATAAAGATTTTAAAAAAACCTCCATAGGTTGGCTATCATATGTTTTTGCATGGAGTAACAAACCTTTAAACAAGCTGAATTGAAATAATATGAACAGTACCTAATTTCATGAAAGTGATTAGCAATGTAAAGCTAAAATGGGCTATGACTTTCTCCTGTGCTACACCACTCGTTTACCTGTTGGTAAAATTAGGATAAAATTGAGCACTAAATACCAGATAAAGATGGAAGTTAAGGGTTAGTTGAGTTTCACATGTTGCATTTCCTGTTCCTAAGAAGTCAGAGGCTTTGTTGTTTATTAGATATTTCAGTATTCCCAAATTATTCATAAGTAACATAGCAACTCCTTTGGACAAGGCTGATCTCTAAACCAACAAGGACATATTTGTACAAAGCATTTGATAGTCTTAAAAGGAAAAGAAAATAGCATTAATTGGCCCAGGGGGTATATAAATAATATATTCAGCCCAGTAGCATAAATGTGAAAGAGAATTCACAACATGAATAAGCTGAACTGAATCTGAAAATTCTGAGTTTACTGTAAGAAGCTGCAATATTGTTCAATACGTTCAGTACTGTCAGTGCTTCAGAGGATGAGGACGTGATCCAAAACTTCCTGATATCAACAGGAAACTTTCCACTGGGCTTTGTATCAGGCCCTCGGGGCATCAGTTCTGCAATCTGTGCCTTACATCAATGGTCCTCATTGAATTCCATAGGATCAATCACGTAAGAAAGGGCTTACAAGACTGGATACTGGGCTTAACAGAGCTATAAGAACTTTGTTTAAAAAGTTTATTTAAAGTTAATTTAAGTCCAGGGGACTGGACTTGATGGCCTTCTAAGGTCTCTTCCAGTTCTATGATTCTATGATTCTATGATTTAGCAATACTTGCCCCCACCAGCTGTTAAACAGGATGCAAGTTGATTTACAATATCTTAAATTGGACCCACATTACTTGTATCCAAATGTCTTCACTTTTTCAGTCATAATTCTTAAATTGTCATAGAAGATGTGCAAGAATTTTCAAATTCATTTTATATGCCATTTTTGTTTAATAGTGTTACTTTGATTTTTCAAAGAACTAGGTTGCTGTAACAGGTAAAATAGATACAGTTCTCTTTAGTCTCAACTCAGATTACTTCTTATGCATCTTCAGCTTTCCATGACACTTTATTAGTGCTGCCAGATATTTTACTTTTCTTTTACTCTCAGATCTAACACTGGAGATTAAGCAGCAAGTAAAAGAATTTCCAAAGAATTTTAAAACTGTGTCTGAGAGGTTCCCTTCTAAAGCACGCAGGCCTTTGCTTGGGAAAGTCCTTAGGAAGAAAAAACAAAACAAAACATAAAATAAAAATTAGAACCTGACTTTCTGTTGTTATTCCAGATGAAAATCACAGAAGATGATCTATGGATTAGGACATATGCCAGACTCTACCAGAAACTTTGTTCTTCAACAGGAGATATCCCTATTGGAATCTATAGAACTGAATCCCAAAAACTTACAACATCTGAGGTTTGCCTGCTTGAATATACCTATTTCTTGTCTGGATAATCCAAACCACACAGTAACAAATTCATACACTGATAGTGTAATATACAGACAGCAGTGGTACAAATGGTCCAGCATGGCACGCTGGATCAGCAAGTTATTTTTGGCCAGTTTTGCATGCTGGAAAGAGTCCCTGCAGGTCAAACTCAGTCCCTACACTGCCGTGCCTCTGTATGCAGAGCAGAGACCTGAGGGGCAGGGCTGGGAGTGATAAGGCAGCTGAAGGAGATGACAGCATTCTGCTCCTTTCTACACTGCCCCTCCCAACAACTGCTTCCCTTCCTCCCCCCAGACCTGTACACAACCATGTCAGCTTTGTGGAGGCTGGAAGTTCTGTTCTTTTTCCCTTTGGGAGGGGCTATGGAAAAAGGAGCAGAACTCTCTGGAAGCTACTTCAGCTGCTGGATCACTCCAGCCCCCTTCCACCACGTAATGTGAGATGGAGAGGGGAGGGGAGGAGTATGAGGGTCATGGGCTGGGAGCAGAGAGGCCATAGGGGGTCACTTGGGGAAGTCATGCACACTCACCCCCAGCTGGTGGGCCTTCCCCCTCCATTATTGGTAAGAACTTTTGTCTTCTTGCACCACAGATATATAGTTACATGAGTCATACAGTACTGTATTGACTCTAATAAATTTTTAATCAAAGAGGAAATGTTATATAATACCATAGCTGTTGCCTACCATGCTGTTTCAAGCAATCATGCCATGTGGTAGTAAATGTATTCTTTTCATTTAGTAGTAGATAAACAAAGGGTGATCCATGTCCAAAACTCTAAACCTGTACCTGGAGAGAGATCTGCATGGTGCCCCACTGACCTCAATGGGGTGTGGGCACGCCTTAAATCAGATGTAAAATGAGGAGTAAAGTTAGTGAACAGGGTTACACACTATAATATTGGCTCTTCCTGAATATTAAAGGTTGGCTTTTTTAGCATCCTAGTTACTAAAATTCATAGTAAATGTATATTATAAGTAATGGGTATTAGCTTTGCAGAAAGCTTGCTACTGGCAAATGCTGGGGAAGAGAAAGTTGGACAAGGGGGAGAGAGGCTCACTGCAGTGATTCTTGCTATATGATTATGTCATCCTCAAAATTCTGGTTCCACAAATGTCAATTATTACATTGGTTTTGATTAACATAGTTGATAGTGTTTCTCATAGAAGAGGTTACCGACATAGGAGTCGAGAGAATTATGTCTTAACACCAAAATAATCAATCATTTTCCACTTGTCAAAACACAGGAGATGCTAAACTTATACAAACAGAAATGCAATAGATGTTTAAAGCTGGATTTCCTGCTACAGATTGCAGTAGGCTCCTGCAATACTGAGATTTCACTTTTTTCTTAAATATACTTCTTAACTGTATATAGGAAAGTGATTATTAATAATCAGGTACATGTGGGAAAGACAAGAAATTAAGGTTGAAAACTGAAACTCATTCTTGGGTACAGGCAGTCCCCGGGTTACGTACAAGATAGGGACTGTAGGTTTGTTCTTAAGTTGAATTTGTATGTAAGTCGGAACTGGTACATATTGTAGGGGAAACTCTAGCCAAACATTTCTCCAGAGCTCAGCTTTATTCTCCCACACCTCACTTCCCTCAGTCCTTTATTCTCAAGCTGAGGTGTCTGCTGAGAAAAGCCGCTCCGTGTCTCCCTGGTCTGCTGGGGGGGGAGGGGGGAGCTAGCTTCGCGTCTCCCTGGTCTGCTGGGGGGAAGCAGCTAGTGCGGGGTTGCCTCACCCCGTTTGTAAGTAGGGAGCCGATGTAAGTCGGATCCATGTAACCCGGGGACTGCCTGTATTCCTCAGTGAGTCTGAATATTACTGGAGCCTATTGCAGTCTCTATCATGTATACAGACACACTGAAAAACAATTTCAAAAATGTCTTAGAAGCACAACTCTCAATATCCAAATGTATGTACAGACACATGCAATCTGTTAACATTTTCTAATGCGGGTGCCAAGAAATAGTCCAAAATATGCCAAATCTGTTGTTAATCATCTATGGTACCATGCAAGGTATGTCATGTATAAAGGGATTTCTAAAGAAGCAAATATTGTTATAAGATGGGGCGGGGAGTGATATATGGGAGGAGTGAAGAACTTTATTTAATATTCTGTGATGCCTGGTACGTTTTGGCTACTTAAACATGGTAAATCCAAGTTTAAGTCTGAGTTTCTCAGAGATATACATAATGTTTATCCAAATACCCCTGGTTTTATAAATTGAAATGAATAAGTAAAAGACATTGGCCTGATTTTCAAAGGTGCTAACAATTCAACATCAGTGAGAAGTCTGGGAGCTCAGAACCTTTGAAAATCTAGGCCATATTCTGAAATGTCTAAATATGGATTTGGGTGTCTTGCAGTAGTCACACAACTTTGAAAATTCTGGCCATATGATTCCAGATATAGCTGCAGAGTTCTGGAAGTGAATCACTAGTATAATAGACATTGTCTTGTAGTATTTTCAGTTGCCCAGGTGTAGATATCTACAGGTAGGGATTTCTTCTATGACTTCTACAGGTTGCTGTAGTAGTCTTCAGTGCAGTATTCCCAGATTTATTTAAATCTTTATGTTTTATTGCCACTACTCATTAAATTTAGTATAGCTGTTATGGTGGCACTGTTATGGTTCAACAAGTAAGGGTGTTGTGGCATTACACATTTTCTTCTCCTTTTCACTTTTTAGTTCAAAGCAGTTGCTCTGTGCACCTCAAGGGTATAGCTACACTACACGCCAAAATTAAATTAATTGTGAGGCTGAAGTCGAAGTAGCTTAACTCAGCTTTTGGTGCTGTCTACACTGCTGGGAGTCACAGGAAGAACATTCTTCCTTTGACTTCCCTTACTCCTTGTGAAAACAAGGTAACTGGCATCGACCAGAGTGCCCCTCTCACTTCGAATTAGCGGTCTTAACTAGACTGTTCATTTGAATGCTATAAGATTGACAGTGGCAGCTTCAATCTTCCTCTGTGGTGTAGATGTGCCCTAAGAGTTTAATCCGGAGAAGTGAGGCACCACTCTTATAGGTGATAAGAGCTGACTCTGCTCAGTATCTTGCAGAATTTTGTCCTAGTCGATAGCTTTTCTACAGCAATAAGAAAGAATCCAAGAAATTGAAAGCTAATCAGTATCACAAAGTAACCTCCTGTCACAAGATGTTAGGCCATAGAATACCAATTTGAAACCAAACACCTTTTTATTTCTGCTTGTAGCACTTAGCCCACCAGAGACATTACTAGTATATCTGAATACCTTGTCCTAGAATAATGTGTCTCCCTATCGTTCTTAGCTTCCAATTGCCAATGTCCATAGGAAGGATGATCATTGTTAAAATGAATGAAATGCCTGGGTTATCAGAGGAGTTTAGGAAAATGGTTTCCAAATAAATTGTAACGAAATTGGAAGTGAAAGTTCACCAAAACATCCATGAAAGTACACTTTTATTTTCCTAGTCATCCATCTGTTGTCATGAAATTATGGATGACATTGGCAATCCAATAGCCACTCATTTGCAATGATTTCAGGTGCTTTATGATACTTTTGATGAAGGATTTCCAGTTCATGTCCTGTAGCATGGTGTTCTTCTAGAACTGTGTTTGGTTTAAATTATCACCTTTCTTCTCAAGGGCATCATTAATGCAGAAATAGATGAATGCCAAAGCAATTACTTTAATAAAATATTTCACACAGCCTTGTGCACTCAAATGTGTTTAAATAAAAGATGGGAGCTAGGTTGCTATATTCCTAAGTTGTTGCCAGGACTTCTCAAAATTCAACATTGCAATGGGCAACCTAGGCTAGTGAGTGAGCCGCATGAGTGGCCCTCCTTCTTCTCAGTGTGCCACAAGATTGTCATAATCACTACAGGCTCCTGGGATAGTGTAGTTTTGCTAACTGAGCTTACATTCCTAGAATTTTAATTGTGTGCCTATTGGACAGTAGCTGTGCTTTGATTGGCGGTAGAAGGAGCACGTGGCTCTCACAGTCAATGTTATGTGCAATCAGCACATACTTCACTTTATGTGCCCTTGCTTTACATACATGTCACTTTAGCAATACTAGTAGGAAAAACTGTATGGATAGAAACCAGCAAAATCTGGCAACCTGGGAAATGGCAAACAAAATGTCTGGTGGACTCTACACAGAATCTTGATGAGATGCATGTGGCCCTCAAGCCACAGATTGTCCATCACGGCACAATACACTGCCATGTCGGCAGCAGGCGTTAGCTGTGTCCTAGGATACAATTTTGGAACCTAGGATTCTGTGGTACAGGCAAAATCTTTACCAACTAAGTCTCATTGACATAATGAATTAAACCCTTTCACAATATAAAATATTGAAGTTATTTTACAGTCCAAGGAGCATTAAATGTATAGAACAAGTAGCTTGTACTGTAGTCTATTTGTGGTATGTCCATACTTTAGAAACAGAAGATAACATCATTGTCATTATCTTAGATTTTTATAAAGTGTTTATAAATAACATTATGTGGGGTCTCTGGCTGCACTGGGAACTTTCCCACAACATTACACAATGCATTTTAAATGCCATAATAGATGTGGTCTATATAAGAGAACGATTGTCAATGTAGATAACAAACCAGATAATTTTTTAAAATACTTCCTCAGTTTTTCATGTATGTAAAATTGATTCCTCTTAATTCTTCTACTCCTGTCAATAATGTCCGTCTCACCAAAAAACAGAGAAATAACCGACTATCTACCCAGGTGTATTCATAGGGAGACCAGAGAAGCTGACTAGATACCAAAGACAGCTGGCTAATAGAGCTTAATTAGTGCAGTGGGTGGATATTCTGCACTCTTTAGCAAAGACTTCTATTTTCTTTACTGTTGTCTTAACCCTACTGCTTGCTTTATTCACAAAGAGTGAAGCTGAATACAGGCTACATGGATTAACTGAAACTTCAGTAAACCCAGTGCAGTGTCCTGTCCATGCAACAGAGTTGCTTACAAATTAACTCCCTGCATTTCCTGTTCCACTGATATCCTGTCAATAGCAGCCCCTTCACCCCCAGATACTAGCCCTCTTGGTACTACTTCCTTATTTAACAAGCATTTTAATAAACACATTAAAAACAAATTATTAGACAGTGGTTGCTATTATATAGCCAAGTTGGAATTTCATTTTTACCACAGACTCAGCTGATTACTTAGCCTTTAAGTAGTTTAGTCTCCATACCTCCTAATTATACACCGCTGGTCTACACTGTGGCTAAATTCTAATGAAGATGCACCACTTCAGCTATGTTAATTGCGTAGCTTAAGTCAAAGTATCCTACCTTGAATTTTGGGGCTGTCCACACTGGGGAAGATTGAGGGGAGCACGCTCTTCCTTCCACTTCCCTTACTCCTTGTAGAAGCAGGACTTACCAGCATCTATGGGAGTTCTCTCTCAGTTCGAATTAGCCTGTCTTCAGTAGACCTGCTAATTCAAATCCCAGAAGATTGACTGTGGCTGCTTTGATTTTTTCTGTAGTGTAGACATGGCTACAGGGGCTAATCCCTTTCTGACTACTTCTAGACTATAAGAAGCTAATGGGAAAAGGTATGGAAAATGTGCTCTGCAATTTGCATCCTTTTTCTGAAGAGGCTTTTCTGAAATTTGATCTGTCTACACTGGGCCAAATTTTGGAAAATCCTCCTCTTTTGGAAGAGCCCTTCTTCCTCATGGAAGGAGGAAGACAGAGTTTCTGAAAGAGCATGTCTGCTCTTCCACAAAAAAGAATCAGAAGAACAGATGCATTCCCTGGACACGGCAGAATTTTTCCAGGTTACCTAACCCCGTAGTCTGGACATAGCCTCTCTCCCTTGTCTGTGAGTCTAGTAAGCTGTCTTTCTGTGGTGTTTCCTGCTTGCCTGTGGCATTGGCCTCTGTTGGATTGCCTGTCCCTTGTGTTCTGTGATGACCACTGTCTCTCTGTAGATTCTTTCTGAATGTTGTGTCTGCTGGATCATGCCTCCCATTCCTTCAGTTCTTTTGTGCCCCTGGGTAATCCAAGTGCCACTTTACTCCTCATAGCTTCTTTTGTCCACACCTTTCAGAACAGCAACCCTGCACTTGGGCAATTGTAAACACAGCGTCCTGTGGACCACACATCTTATCCTGATGAGACGCATGTGGCCCCAGACTGCCCACCACTGCACCATACACTGCCATGTGAGCAGTAGGTGTTAACCTACTCACTCAAGGCTAGTATCAGAGGGATAGCCATGTTCATCTGAATCTGCAAAAGCAGCGAGGAGTCCTGTGGCACCTTATAGACTAACTGAAGTGTTGGAGCATAAGCATTTGTGGGCAAAGACCCACTTCATCAGATGCATGTAGTGGAAATTTCCAGAGGCAAGTATAAATATGCAGGCCAGAATCAGGCTAGAGATGACGAGGAGGATCCAATCAGGGAGTATGAGGCCCACTTCTAGTAGCTGATCTGGAGGTGTGAATACCAAGAGAGGAGAAGCTGCTTTTGTAGTTAGCGAGCCATTCACAGTCTTTGTTTAATCCTAAATTGATTGTGTCGAACTTGAAGATGAACTGTAGCTCAGCAGTTTCTTTTTGAAGTCTGGTCTTGAAGTTTTTTTGCTGCAGGATGGCTACCTTTAGATCTGCAATTGTGTGTCCAGGGAGATTGAAGTGTTCCCCTACAGGTTTTTGTATGTTGCCATTCCTAATATCTGATTTGTGTCCATTTATTCTTTTACGTAGGGACTGTCCAGTTTGGCCGATTTATATAGCAGAGGGGCATTGTTGGCACATGATGGCATATATTACGTTAGTAGATGTGCAGAAAATGAACCAGTGACGGTATGGCTGACCTCGTTAGGTCTTGTGATGGTGTTGCTGGTGTATATATGTGGGCTGAGTTGGCACCGAGGTTTGTTGCATGGATTGGTTCCCGAGTTAGAGTTGTTATGGTGCAGTGTATAGTTGCTGGAGAGAATATGCTTCAGGTTGGCGGGTTGTCTGTGAGCGAGGACTGGCCTGCCTCCCAAGGCCTGTGAAAGTGAGGGATCATTGTCCAAGATGCGATGTAGATCACTAATGATGTGTTGGAGAGGTTTTAGCTGAGGACTGTAGGTGATGGCCAGTGGTGTTTTGTTGGTTTCTTTCTTGGGCTTGTCCCATAGTAGGAGGCTTCTGGGTACACGTCTGGCTCTGTTAATCTGTCTCCTCATTTCCTTGTGTGGGTATTGTAGTTTACAGAATGCTTGTTGAAGATCTTGTAGGTGTAGATCTCTGTCTGAGGGGTTGGAGAATATGTGGTTGTACCTCAGTGCTTGTCTGTAAACAATAGATTGTGTGGTGTGTCTGGTATGGAAGCTGGAGGCATGCAGGTAAGCATAGCGGTCGGTAGGCTTTTGGTATAGGGTGGTGTTTATGTGACCATTACTTATTTGCACTGTGATGTCCAGGAAATGGACCTCCCGTGTAGACTGGTCCATGCTGAGGTTGATGGTGGGGTGGAAGCTGTTGAAATCGTGGTGAAATTCTTCCAGAGTCTCCTTCCCATGGGTCCAGATGATGAAGATGTCATTGATGTAGCGTAGGCAGAGAAGGGGCATAAGTGGACGAGTGCGTAATGGGTTCTGCACCATTCTCATCTGATTGCACCTTGCCATTATTCAGTAGCTGTGCAGAAGACTTCAGGCTGTGGTTGGCTGTCAGCCGATGGTCAGAGCAGTGCGTGGTGTGTGTGTTATACACTCGAGTCTTCAACTGCTAGAACTCAAGGTTCCTTCGCAGCGAGCAGCCTAGGGAAGGCCGACGGGTGCCCCAAAAGTTTTATGCCCCAAAAGTTTTAGCTGCTAGGACCAGGTCCCTTCGCAGTGGGCAGCCTATCGAAGGCTGATGGATGCCCCTATGGATCTGCCCCCTGGAGGCGACATGGTCCAAATGCCCAGCTCTGTCTGCATCTGCCCCTATGACCAGCTGGAGTTCTTTTAAATTGTGCTTGGGTTCTGTTCTGGTTACAGCAAGGCTGTGTCCAGACTCAGGGGTTTTTTCGGGAAAAGTAGCCTTTTCCCGAAAAAACTTCCCCTGCGTCCAGACTCAAGCCGCGTTCTTTTGAAATTATTTCGAAAGAACGCGGCTTTTCTTTCGATGGCGGTAAACCTCGTTTCACGAGGAAGAACGCCTTCTTTCGAAAGTTCCTCTTTCGAAAGAAGGCGTTCTTCAATGTAAATAGGGCTTCCTCGAAAGAGAGCATCCAGACTCGCTGGGTGCTCTCTTTCGAAAAAGCGGATTGCTCTTTCGAAAGATCCGCCTGCAGTCTAGACGCGATCTTTCGAAAGAGGCTCTTTCGAAAGATGCTTTCGAAAGAGCCTCTTTCGAAAGAAGCCTGTAGTCTAGACATAGCCCAACTGAAGGAGTTAGGTTAAAGCTTAAACAGATACAGGTTTATTAAAGAAGCTTATAAATCATATGGTTACAATGGCTATTGCTCTATTTCTTAACTGCTAGCAAATATAGATCTTAAAAATGGTTACAAAGAAAATAAAGATAGAAAATAGAAATAATGGTACCAAGTGACAGCTTAATCTTTAAAGAGCTCTAAATCTATGTCTACACTTAAGACAAAGGACCACATCCAGGTACAGTTTTTACTCCCTTCTGTGCCTCTCGACTCCAGCATATCAGGCCAGGGCCGGTCCCTCTATTCCTAGGAAAGACGAATACGAGGTGGGCATCCCCGTGGAACATCAGGAGGCCAATCACCTAACCCAACCAGCAGAGGGTAGATTGACACTCAGAGTAAGTGTGCTGCTGGCCCCACCTTTTATACCCATAGGGGTCCATATCCTCTTTCTTATTTAAGATGCCAAATTGTGCTGGTCCGTCTTTGTGACGCCAGTTCTTACAAGGGAGTTTCAAGTTAATTTACTCTTGCAAGAGAGATAACTAAATTGTGAGTACTGGACATTCTTTACTGGGCAGGAGATTTCTCCCCCCAGACAAGTGTGTGTGATCGCATCAATATGGGTTTCAGTCAAGGGCACTCCTCAGCAGCCTCTTGGTCAGCGATTAGCTCGATCATCCTCATAGCTATGCTTACAGTTGTCCAGGGTCACTGTGAGCTAGCATATCCGGGCCTCTTGTCAAGGCTTCAAAGACTATGCTGATTCTGCTCTGTGTGTGCCCTGTATGCTCCAGGCAAGCAAGATGGATGTTACTAGGGGGGTTCCTGTCTGGCTACACGGGCTCTGCTGCTACCTGTTCCAGTTTGTAACTCTGAGGTTCTACAGCATATTTATTAAATTGGAAAAAGAAATTATAGGAAAAGGAAACCAGAGACTTATTTTACAAGGTTAACACAAGGAAACAGACACACTAATGAGGTGTTATCTGCAGTTTCAAAATATAATACAGGTTGGACCGTGGTAGTCCAGTACCCACAGTACCAGACTGGTCCTGAGTAAGGGGGTTTGCCAGACCAGAGATAGTTCCTCCTCTCCTGGCCTGTGCTGCCACTGGGTTAGGGCTCCAGCCTGCCCTTGCTACTGCCCCTGCATCCCAGGGCTTTATACATGCTGCTGGTCCTGCTGTAGCCAGGGTGGAATTCCACAGATGGAGCTCTGCAGCTGCCTGGTTCCATAGCCGGAGCAGGAGCTGTGCAGCCAGGGGTGGAGTTCAGCAGCTGCCTGGATGCACGGCCAGGCCTGGAGCTGCACAGCAAAGTCTGGGGCAGATATCTGGGGCCAGAGCTTTGTGGCCAGGGACAGAGCTCCCTGTTCACGGCTGGGTCTGGGTCCAGAACTCTCTGCTGTGCCACTTGTTACACCTCTCCAGACACACACTGGGATGCCGGTGCCCCCAAACACACTCTTGCCCTGCTACCAGACCTCCCTTTTCTGGGGCTTTGTGGTACAGGAACATCCGTGGTCCATGCCAGACCACAGATATTGCTGGACCAGGGAGTCTTGATTAGGGGAGGTACTACCTATATAGGCTTCTATAATCAGCGAGCTCTATTTGTCTTTTAGGACTAACCTAGGCCAAGAAGCTGGGGTTGTCTTGTTGATACCAAGAAACACCTTCCTCCTTCTCAGATGTACATTTAGTATCATGCAGAAATATATATAGTTTGATGTGCAGTTTTTAAACCTCTCCTTCCATGTGCTCTGAGAGTGGCTACATCTAGACTACATGCATTTTTCGAGAGAGACTTTTTCGAAAAATACTTTTGAAAAAGCCTCTTTCAAAAAAGAGCGTCTAGATTGCAGTATGCAGATTGAAAAATCGATCTGCTCTTTCGAAAAAAAAAGGCTCCTGGAACTGCTTCTGGCAAGGCATAGGGTCAGCCTTTACTTCCCGGTACTGCTGCATGCCCTTTGCAGAGATGCGTGCTTGAAGAGATCCCCCTGGACAGCTGTTGCTCTGCTCCTGCTTCTGGCTTACCTACCTCCTAGAGGGAAAGCAAAGCTACTGCAGTGCTTGCTGTGGTTGCCTTGCTTTCTTGGGGTTTATTTTCTGGGTTTTTTTTTTCTGCTTTTCACTGTGTTTTTGGCCATGGAGCCTGAGCTGCCCCATGGCAGGCAATGGCCCCACGCTGCCATACTGCAGTTTCTGCTGCATCTGCATGACACTGTCATGAATCTCTTGCCCCATATGGACCCAGACCAGACCTACGAGACCTTTGTCTGGGATGCAGGATCTCTCTCCTTGCCCCCAAACTTTTTTGGGACAGCAGATTTGGAGGCATGAGATGAGTTCAGACTGGTGGGACCAGTTCGTCATGCAACTCTGGGATAACAACCAGTGACTCTGCAACTTCTGGATGCAGAAGGCCACATTCCAGGAGCTGTGTGCCTGGCTCACCCCTGCTCTGGAACACCAGGACACCCACCTGCGGCCCACCATCGCCCTGCAGAAGCGGGTCGCAATCGCCCTTTGGAAGCTGGCCACCCCCTCCAGCTACCGCTCCATGGGACACCTGTTTGGCATGGGGAGATCTGCCGTCGGGGCCATTTTGATGGAGGTAAGTCAGTCTCGGGGGACAGGCTCTGCTGAGTGTGGGCATTGAGAAAGGGGGACTGCCAGGCAAGGACAAGAGGGAGTGAGGGATAGAGTGGCACTTGGAGGTGGCTCCTCAGCCAACCCTGCGCTGATGCAGGGGAGGGGGTATCCTGACAAGGGGAGGGGTGGGTTGGTGGGTGGGGGGTTTTCCTCCCAAACTCTTAGGTAACCTAATTCCCTGGTTTCTGTCTGTCTATTTGTCTCTTGCTGCAGGAGGTGAGGGTCATCAATGCATAGCTCCTGAAGAGGCTCTTCCGTCTTGGGGACCTGGACAACATCATTGCCGGGTTTGGTGCCTTTGGCTTCCCAAACTGTGGAGGAGCCCTCGATGGGACACACATCTCAATCCGTGCACCATCTCATCGAGCAGCCCAATTTATAAACAGGAAGGGCTACTATTCTATGGTGCTGCAGGCACTGGTCAACCACCGGGGACATTTTATAGACATTTATGTTGGGTGGTCGGGGCGGGTACATGATGCCTGCATATTCCACAACTCCTGTCTATACCACAGGTTGCAGACAGGAACATTTTTCCCCCAGCAGCACCTCACGCTTGGGGACGTGCAGTTTCCAGTGTGCATCATGGCTGATGCGGCCTACCCCCTGATGCTGTGGCTCGTGAAGCCCTACACCAGCCATCTGGATGCAAGCAAGGAGCTTTTTAACATGCATCTTAACCAGGTTCGCATCCAGGTGGAATGTGCATTCAGCCGGCTGAAAGGGAGGTTCTGTTGCCTCTTAACACTCCTAGAGTTGGGAGAACGCCACATCCTGGAGGTGGTGGCCGCATGATACACCCTCCATAACCTGGTGGAGAGGAAAGGGGAGGCCTTCCTGACAGAGTGGGGAACAGGTGCTGATGGTGAGGGGAGGCAATTTGAGCAGCCCCGGATGGCTGCCATCCGCCAGGCTCACCAGGCTAATGTCCAAATCCGAGCGGCCCTGAGGGAGAGATTATCAGAAGGAGCCCACAGACTCTCCCCAGGGCCTCCCCTGGGGGGGGGGTTGGCCTGGCCCACCCCTAGCTGTCCCTCCACTACCCTCACCCTCTTCCCAGAAAGAATACATACATACCAGGTTTTCTTTGTAAACAGACATTGGTTTTTTATGAAAAACACTATCAGTAAGGAAAATGTGCTTACTATTTAAAAAAAACTTTCTCTTTTCACTGTTCAAATGTTTATATACAAGGTAAATATTTCACTCAAAAATAAAGATTTTGTTATATAACTGAAATGTCCTTTAATTGGAATGGTATGGGACTGAAAACCTGGAGGGGGAGAGGGCTCAAGTAGGCCACTGCTTCCCTGATCGCAGGGTCCTGACACCTTCTTGCGTCCTGGCACCACCAAAGCCTTGGGCTCAGGTGGAGCGAGAGCCAGTCTTGGCCTGGGCAGGAGGGGGGGGGAAGCTGTTGGGCCTGTGAGGGCTCGGGAAGCAGGGATGTCTGGGGGAACAGGGTCCTGGCGTGCAGGAGGAGCGGTGCCCGTGACAGAGGCAGGCCAGGCTAGGATCTCCCACATAGTGGCACAGATGGCAGTGTGCTGCTGGACCAGCTCATCCAGCAGCCTGTTGCGCCACTCGTCCTATGCCTCTGTCCTCTGCTGAAGAGTCTTCTTGAGGTCCTGCATGGCCACTACGGGCTCCTTCAGCATGAAACAAAAAACAGGGCTATGTAGCACTTTAAAGACTAACAAGATGGTTTATTAGGTGATGAGCTTTCGTGGGCCAGACCCACTTCCTCAGATCAAATAGTGGAAGAAAATAGGCATGATCATATATACCAAAAGGATACAATCAAAAAAAGTGAACACATATAAAAAGGAGAAATCAAATTTCAGAACAGAGGAAGGATGAGGGGGTAGGGAAGGTAAATGTCTGTGAGCTAATGATATTAGAGGTGATAATTAGGGAAGTTATCTTTGTAATGTAATCAATCTCAGCCTGAACCATTCTAGATGAGAGATCTATTTCCTGGATACCACAGTACAAATCACCAATAGTAAATTAGACACCACTCTCTACAGAAAATCCACTGACTCATCCAGTTACCTTCATGCCTCCAGCTCCCATCCAGAACATACCTCATGATCCATCTGCTCTAGTCCCACTGACAGAGACCAGAAACTTCAGGATCTCTACCAAGCATGTATAAACCTCAATTACCCACTTGGAGAAATAAAAAAACAAATTGAAAGAGCCAGACGAATACCCAGAAACCATCTACTTCAAGACAGACCCAAGAAAACCAACAATAGAACACCACTTGTCATCACCTATATCCCCCAACTTAAACCCGTCCAAGACATTATCAATAAACTACAACCTATACTAGAACAGGATACTACACTCCAAGAAGCTCTGGGAGACAAACCCATAGTCTCCTAGGGTATGTCTACACTAGCTCATTAATTTGAGCTAGGTAGGCAAATGAGGGCAACAGGAATTGCAAATGAAGAATCCCGAGCTTCATTTGCATGTTCCCGGGCACCGCCATTTTTAAATCCCCCTTAGTCCAAACTGCCCACGGCTAGACACGGCAGTTAAACGTTAAGTAGAACTAACTCCTTAGTTCTGATTAACTGTTACTCCTGCTCTTAAATATCTCCAGGGATGGAGATTCCGCAACCTCCCTAGGCAATTTATTCCAGTGTTTAACCACCCTGACAGTTGGTAAGTTTTTCCTAATGTCCAACCTAAACTTCTCTTGCTGCAGTTTTCCTTCATAGCTCATGTTCTCTAGATCTTTAATCATTTTTGTTGCTCTTCTATGGACCTTCTCTAATTTCTCCACATCTTTCTTGAAATGTGGTGCCCAGAACTGGACACAATATTCCAATGGAGGCCTAATCAGCAGAGAGTAGAGCGGTAGAATGACTTCTTGTGTCTTGCTCACAATACTCCTATTAATGCAACCAAAAATCATGTCTGCTTTTTTTTGCAACAGTGTCTATGGGTATGTCTACACTACAGAGTTAATTCAAAATAACAGATGTTATTTATAATTAACTTTAATAGCTGTCTACACATACAAACCGCTATTTTGAAATAAATTCAAAATAGTGGAGCCCTTATTTCGAATTAGGGGGACTCCAGCCCTTCCCAGTTCCCCCTGGTGACCTCTCTGGGCCAAACCAGGAAAACTCCTCTCCTCTCCCCGAGTCCAGGGGCCCTTAAAGGGCTAGACTCTGGCCAGACGGCACTTGCCAGAGCCAGGCTTGCCAGCAGTCTTTGCCTCTGACCCAGTGGCCCCAGAATGAGGCAGCCTGTGCCAGCCAGCTCTCCCTCACTCAGTCTCCCAGCACCAAGGGGCCAGCCAGCGGCCATAGACAGCGTGCACCCTCATGGACTAGTGCAGAGATCATGGACTTCATTGAGGTTTGGATGTAGGCCCCCAACTTCCATGATCTCCGCACTAGGTGGAGGAGCGTGGCTGTCTACAGCCGCATAGCAGCCACCATGGCCAGGAAAAGCCACAGGCGCACCTAAAAGCAGGTGCACCTGAAGGTGAAGGAGCTGCGGCAGGCGTACACCAGGGCCACCGAGGCGGTGCTGCAGCAGGGGCTGATACCTGCCCCAACTTCCCCGCCCTTGACTGATTGCTGGGGGGTGGGGTGGTCTGCACCAGCCCGGGAGGCAGTGAGCCAGGACCGGAGGGCCCTGACCAGGGCACACCAGAGGGGCCAACACCAGCTGTCCTGGCACCGGAGTCAGCAGGGTCATCCAGAGAGGCCATACCAGGTAAAGTGCCAGCACTGTCCCCTATCTGGGGGGAGAGGCAGAGAGGGAGACCAGGGATCAAGCGCGCGGGCCATGTCTCCCATGGATCACGCACACCTGTGCATGTGTGAGCACATGCCATGCCACCATTGGGCAGGTGACTCCAGCTGCATGACACCTAGGGGCCGTGGCCCAATATGCACATGCATGTGTAAAGAGACCTGACATGCTCCCGACCCCAGGACGGGACCCAGCAGGACGCTCTCCCTTCACACGCCCTCTCTACACAGAGGCAGGGGACATCTCCCCGCCCCCGCCACGGACACACTACACACAGCACAGGGGCATGGGTGAGGTCTTGAGCAGCTTCCAGTCCCGGGGAGAGCCCACACATCCTGACCATGGTCTCTGTGCAAGCACAGCAGCTCTGATGGTGCAGGGCACGGTTGCCCTCACGTCACGAGGGGGCTGGGCATCATCCACTGTGTCCCCAGGGAGAACTGACCACTTCTCTTCTTTCTCTACAGCTGCACCAGCTGCTCGTGCAGGGCGCACCACCTCGCCCAGGACATGCTCCCACACCTGCGGCCTGCTCCGGATCACCAGCATGTGGCAGGAGTATCGGGACCAGCACCTGGGGGCCCTGCAAGCCCTGCACTGCACCATCCAGGCCTGGATGCTGGAGGACCTGCAGCTCTGCCAAGAGCAGCTTGCTGAGGACCAAGCCATGAACTCTAACCTGCAGGCCTTGCTGCAGAGCATGGTGCCCTGTGCCAGTCCTGCTCCTGCTGTCCCCCCCACTACTGTTCCTCCTTCCACTCCTGCCCCCCTCTTCTTCCTCTTTAATATCCACACCCTCCTCCTCATCCCCCCGGGATGCTGAGGCCCCCTTCCCCACCGTGCTGGGCGGTGGTTGGCCTGGTGAGACCCGCAGCCCTGAGTGCTGAGTTCCCCTCCCCCTTCTTCCCTTTGCTTCCCCCTTTCAGCTCCCTCCTCCCAGTTTTCCCCCTCCCCTCTCCCATCCTCTCTCCTGCCCTCTCCCGCCTCCTTTCCCCCATCTCCCCAGAGTTTCATTCCCCCTCCCCAGTCGTGTTAAATAAAGACAGGTTATATATTTGAAAATACGTGTCTTTTATTTGACATCAGGAAGGGGGGATAGAGAGGGTAAGTGGAAGGACGAGAGGGAGGAATGGGGCACAAGCCCCCAGTGGGGCAGACCAGGGAGACTGTTAGCACTCCTCAGGGTGGAAGCTCTCCCGTAGGGCCCCCTGGATCCTGACAGCCACTCAATGGTCCTCCCAGATGGCAGCCTACAGAGAGTGCAGCCAGGCTGCTGGCAACGTGTCCACGAAACGCAGCAGAGTCCCTGGGGCAGGTCTGGTTCCATGGTGCAGAGTGCTGTGATGTCCGGAGTGAGGGCAAGCAGAGCACTCCGAGACACAAATGCTTTGCTGTCCCTCAGCGAGGTGGACCAGCAAGCAGAGAAACCTGAGAACTGTCTGTCCGGGAGGGGGGTGTCAGGTCCCTTTAAGCACAGGTCCCTGAGGCAGCAGCCCCACACACTAAGTCTGACCCTGATGCCCTTCTGGCACTTGTTCCAGACAGCCTTACCTTCAATTCAGGGTCCACTCAATGTGGACATGCTATTTTGAATTAGAAAAAGGCTATTTCAAATTAATTTTTGTGTCTAAATGTGTCATTTCGATTTAGCTTATTTCAAATTAACTAATTCAAAATAAGTTATTTCGAAATAGCGCTGCAGTGGACATACCCATATTTAGTTTGTGGTCCATTATGATCTCTAGATCACTTTCTGCAGTACTCCTTTCTAGACAGTTGCTTCCCATTTTGTATGTGTGAAATGGATTTTTCCTTCCTAAGTGGAATACTTTGCATTTGTCCTTATTAAACTTCATCCTATTTACCTCAGACCATTTCTCCAGATCATTTTGAATTATGACCCTTTCCTCCAAAGCAGTTGCAACACCTCCCCACTTCGTATCATCTGCAGACTTAATAAGCATACTCTCTACGCCAATATCTAAATTATTGATGAAGATATTGAACAGAACCAGTCCCAAAACAGACCCCTGCGGAACCCCACTTATGCCCTTTCAGCAGGATTGTGAACTGTTATCTAGCCAGTTATGCACCTGCCTTATAGTAGCCCCTTCTAAGTTGTATTTGCCTAGTTTATTGATAAGAAACATAGAACAATCAATGAAAAACAGTAAGATTGTAATAGTAACTTATTATTGAGAGCAATAATGGTGTAGCCTGAGCACCAAGACTATTGTGAAAAATTCAGTGTCAGCATATATGCTTTCAAAACTGCATGTGAAATCAAACAAATAAAAAGCTGAATCTTTTCCTATTATCTAGCTAGGAAGCAGCACCTGTATAAGAAAGAGGCAGTTGGGAAATAAACATCTTATTATTAAATATGTTTATGCATGCCACTGTTGTTTCACTGTAAGGAAACCCACACCCCAAAAGGCATTTGGTGATATAATGACATTATCTAGAAAGAAGCTAAACGCACATATTTATACAACTATTCTCTGTAAGAGACGGGAATAATAGCTTTTGATAAATTCAAGGTTAACGCATACTATATGGATGTACAGAACATTATTTGCTCTAATCTTTCCCTTTTACTCTTCCCCATTCTTCCTTCCCCTATGTTTCTACTGTTGTTGTCCCAAAAAGTGTTTAATTGATAGAAAAGTTAGTAATTGTTAATTCCATCTGCAGATCATGATTATATCTGTTGGAAAAGAAATGAACAATTCTTCATAGATAAAAATATGTATGATAAAATAGTGAACAGGGAATATTATTCTAAAACTACATAGTTATAAAACATAATTCTACAATTAAAGAGAATTTCTGAGTCTACTAACAAACACTAATTACAGATCAATATTTATAAATTAGTCTGAAGTAATCCTCAGATACCATTTTTATATGATCAATGTCTCCTTCATTCAGACTGCCGACATACATATTGGATACGTCTACACTGAGCATTCTTGCATTAGAAGATGTGAAAATGAGGCACAGCAATGAATATCACCATGACTCATTTGCATACCTAATGAGCCACCATTTTTGCACAAGGGGCTTTTGAACAAGGCTTTTGCCGTTCTGCTGCTTATTTTCAGGTAGAACAGCTATTGCACAAAAGGGAGGTTTTTGCACAGGAAGGAGCAGTGTAAACTGCTCCTTCTTGAACAAAAGCCCCTTGCACAAAATGGTGGCTCATTAGGTATGCAAATGAGGCATGGCGATATTCATTGTTGTGCCTCATTTGCATATCTTCTTGCACAAGAATGTGCAATGTAGACGTAGCCATTATGTCCTTGTCATAAAACAATCATTATGTGTTACAACATTTCCTGGAGCCCCAAATATCTCGGGTGCAGCTGGGTCCTGTCTTGAGCTTAATGATTTTAAAGGTGATTTTCAGTTCAATTGTTCAGATTGTCATGTAATATTCTTATATTTAGAACAAAAAATTTCCATTAATTCTTTGAATGAAAAATTAAGTTCTTTGCTAAATTGACCTGCACCACATTTTTCTAAAGAGAAAAGTGATGTGGTGATATAATGACATTACCCAGGAAGGAGCAAAACACATATATTTATTCAGCTGTTGTCTGTATGAGATAGTAACAATAACTTTTGATAAACCTGAGGTAATGATTGCTACCAGTAATCATGAAAAATGAATGTAAGTAGTTCACTGAATACTACTTCTCCCTGCAACCTTTTCTCTGCACTGTAGGCTGTACTTCATTTTACTTCTTGGTTATTACAATTATTATGAATTAATGCAAGATATATTGATAGATTCAGCAGATACATTTCCCGTAAATCAGATTAATAAGCACAATGTGTGTACAGTCATTTAGTGATGACAGAACTTTAATTTAGTTCAAAATTCCATTCATAATAAAGCAAGCATCAGCCCATATTTATTATCTGTGACTGATGTTAAATGGTCCGTGTTTGTTCCTGTTTGTTCACTGTTGTTTAAACTGTGTTTGTTTTCTTTTTTCCTTCCCTTTGTCAGTCACGAGAAATAGCTTCACAAGTAAGTATTTGTTATTTGTCTCCCATTTCCCAGTGTTGACCCTAATGAAAGAAACTCTGAACAGTTATGAAAAGAACACAAAGAGACTTAGAATCTATGTGTGAAATTGGCATGCTAGAGCAGTTCGGGGCAGTTGAGAGTCTCAGACCAGTGTCATTTCTCTTAACATGTACAATGGCTGTCCTTTAATTTAATATTGTAACAGTCTTCAACACAAATGAACAAGCATTTCCATAAACTTTGTAAAATTATATGAAGTATAAGTTTGAAAATTTGTCTCTCTTTCCAAAATAAGTTTTTCCAACTTGACAGCCCGAACCCCCGCAGTGGGCCCAAAACATGAGCCAGCAAGCCACTGGCAGCCAGCCCTCCTCCGCTCCCCAGAAGCAGTCTGCCAGCTCCCAGGAGCCTGCCATGGCCCAGAGAAGGCAGGTGCCTTATTGGTCCATGGTGGAGATCATGGATCTTATTCAGGATGCCTCCAACATCCATGATCTCTGCACTAGATGGGGGAATGTGGCCGTCTATGGCAGAATAGCTGCCAGCCTGGCCACCAAAGGCCACATGTGAACCCAGGTGCAGGTTCACATGAAAATAAAGTTGGTCTGGTGAGATCCCCCACCCCTGAGCCCTGAGCTTCCCCTCTCCTTTCTTCCCCTTGCTTCCCCCTTCCAGCTCCCTCCTCCCAGGTTACCTGCTCCCCTCTCCCACCCTCTCTTCTCCCCTCTCCTGCCTCCTTTCCCCAGTCTCACCAGAGTTTTATTCCCTCCCTCCAGTTTTGTTAAATAGAGTTTGTGTTCATGAAAATACGTGTATTTTATTTGACATCAGGAAAGAGGGTTAGGGAGAGGTAAGTTGAAGGACGTGAGGGAGGAATGAGGCACAAGCCCCCAGTGAGGCAGACCAGGGAGGCTCTTAGTGCTCCTCAGGGTCGTAGCTCACCCACAGGGCCTCCTGGATACTGACAGCCCCCCGATGGACCTCCTGGATGGCAGCCTGCAAAAAGTGCAGCCAGGTTCACAGCAACGTGTCCAAGAGAAGCACCATAGTGCCCAGGGGCAGCTCTGGCTCAATGTTGCAGAGTGCTGTGGTATCCCGAGTGAGGGCAACCAGTGCACACAGAGACAAAATGCTTTGCTGTCCCTCATAGAGGTAGGCAAGCAAGCAGGGAAAGCTGAGAACTGGCTGTCCAGGGTGGGGGTCCCTTAAAGCACAGGCCACAGGTAGCCTCAGGCAGGAGTCACAGAAAGTAACTCCTGATTGGATGCCCTGCAGGACCTGGTTCCGGCCGGCCTTAATTGCGATTCAGTGCTCACTCACTGTGGACAAGCTATTTCAAAATAGCAAAATGCTCTTTCAAAATGCATTTTGTGTGTAGACACATTATTTTGAAATAACTTATTTTGAATTAACTATTTCAAATTCAGATATTTCAAAATAATGCTGTAGTGCAGACATACTCTCAGGGTATGTCTACACTAGCCACCCTAGTTCAAACTAGGGTGGCTAATGTAGTTATTGAAGCTTGCAAATGAAACCCAGGATTAAAACATCCCAGGCTTTATTTGCATGTTCCCAGGCGCCGCCATTTTTAAACGCTCAGTAGTTTGGACTCCCTGCCCACGGCTACACGCGGCATGGGCTAGGTAGTTCAAACTAAAGCCCCTAATTTGGACTACCATTACTCCTCCTGCAGTGAGGACTAACGGTAGTCCGAATTAGGAGCTTTAGTTCAAACTACCTAGCCCATGTCGCGTGTAGCCACGGGCAGGGAGTCCGAACTACCAGGCATTTAAAAATGGCGGTGCCCGGGAACATGCAAATAAAGCCCGGGATATTTTAATCCTGGGCTTCATTTGCAAGTTCCAATAACTATATTAGGGTATGTCTACACTACCACCCTAGTTCGAACTAGGGTGGTAATGTAGGCAACCGGAGTTGCAAATGAAGCCTGGGATTTGAATTTCCCGGGCTTCATTTGCATAAAGCCGGGCGCCGCCATTTTTAAATGTCCACTAGTGCGGACTCCATGCCGCGCGGCTACACGCGGCATGGACTAGGTAGTTTGGACTAGGCTTCCTAGTACGAACTACCGTTACTCGTCGTGAAGCCTAGTCCGAACTACCTAGTTTGTACACGGGGCACGGAGTCCACACTAGCGGACATTTAAAAATGGCGGTGCCTGGCTTTATGCAAATGAAGCCCGGGAAATTCAAATCCCAGGCTTCATTTGCAACTCCAGTTGCCTACATTACCACCTTAGTTCGAACTAGGGTGGTAGTGTAGACATACCCTTAGCCACCCTAGTTCAAACTAGGGTGGGTAATGTAGACATACCCTCAGAGAGTTATGTCTTCTGTATGAATTGTCTACGCCGCTGCAATTTGTCAAATTTTGAGCAGTTAAGAGCATATAAAAAGGGGAATTACTGGGGAAGGAGAGACGTCTCTCTTCACTAGGCAAGACATATTCCATTCAGTTCATTGGGTAGCATTCATAGATTTATAGATTTCAAGGCCAGAAGGTGTGATCATGGGGTATGTCTACACTAATGTAGGCATTCGAAGTTTCAAACAAAGCCCGGGTCTAATAAATCTCTAAACTCAGGGGTTGTACCATTTGACTGGAGAATTGCTAATATACTTCCGATTTTTAAGAAAGGGAAAAAAAGCGACCCGGGTAACTATAGGCCTGTTAGTTTGACATCTGTAGTATGTAAGATCCTGGAAAAAATTTTGAAGGAGAAAGTAGTTAGAGACATTGAGGCTAATGGCAATTGGGACAAATTACAACATGGTTTTACAAAAGGTAGATCGTGCCAAACCAACCTGATCTCCTTTTTTGAGAAAGTAACAGATTTTTTAGATAAAGGAAATGCAGTGGATCTAATCTACCTCGACTTTAGTAAGGCATTTGATACAGTACCACATGGGGAATTATTGGTTAAATTGGAAAAGATAGGGATTAATATGAAAGTTGAGAGGTGGATAAGCAACTGGTTAAAGGGGAGACTGCAGCGGGTCATACTGAAAGGTGAACTGTCAGGTTGGAGGAAGGTTACTAGCGGAGTTCCTCAGGGATCAGATTTGGGGCCGATTTTATTTAATCTTTTTATTGCTGATCTTGGCACCAAAAGTGGAAGTGTCCTAATAAAATTTGCAGATGACACAAAGTTGGGAGCTATGGCCAATTCAGAAAAGGATCGGGATATCATACAGGAAGATCTGGATGATCTTGTAAATTGGAGTGATAGCAATAGGATGAAATTTAATAGTGAGAAGTGTAAGGTTATGCATTTAGGGATTAATAACAAGAATTTTAGTTATAAGCTGGGGACACATCAGTTGGAAGTAACAGAGGAGGAGAAGGACCTCGGAGTCCTGGTTGATTATAGAATGACTATGAGCTGCCATTGTGACATGGCCGTGAAAAAGGCTAATACGATCTTGGGATGTATTAGGCGAGGTATTTCCAGTAGGGATAAGGAGGTGTTAGTCCCATTATACAAGGCATTGGTGAGACCCCATTTGGAATACTGTGTGTAGTTCTGGTCTCCCATGTTTAAGAAGGATGAATTCAAACTGGAACAGGTACAAAGAAGGGCCACTGGGATGATCTGAGGAATGGAAAACCTGTCTTATGAAAGGAGACTCAAGGAGCTTGGCTTGTTTACTTTAACCAAAAGAAGGCTGAGGGGGGACATGATTGCACTTTTTAAATATATTAGAGGGATAAATACCAGGGAGGGAGAGGAATTATTTAAGTTTAATACCAATGTGGACACAAGAACAAATGGATATAAGCTGGCTAGTAGGAAGTTTAGACTTGAGATTAGACGAAGGTTTCTAACCATTAGAGGAGTGAAGTTCTGGAACGGCCTTCCAAGGGAAGTAGTGGGGGCAAAAGATCTATCTGGTTTCAAGATTAAACTAGATGGGTTTATGAAGGGGATGGTTTGATGAGATAACATGATCTTGGTATCTAATTGACCATTCATTATCAGTGGGAAATAGGTCAATGGAGGGATGATAGGAGTTACTATAGAGAACTTTCTGGGTGTCTGGCTGATGAGTCTTGCCCACATGCTCAGGGTTTAGCTGATCGCCATATTTGGGGTCGGGAAGGAATTTTCCTCCAGGGTAGATTGGCAGAGGCCCTGGAGGTTTTTCGCCTTCCTCTGTAGCATGGGGTACTGATCACAGCTAGAGGATTCTCTGCATCTTGGGGTCTTCAAAGTATTTGAAGGCTTCAATATCTGAGATATAGGTGAGAGGATTATTCTAGGAGGGGTCTTTTAGAAAAACATCCATTAATTATTTTTAAATGATCAGTGATGAAAAATCCACCAGGATCTTGGGTAAATTGTCCTACCAGCGAATTACATTCACATTTAAAAAAAATGCCTTATTCCCTTATTCTGAAATATAACAACAGCTTTCAGTCATTGGATTATGTTACACCTTTGTCTGCTAGAGTGAGCAGATTATTATTAAACATTTGTCCCCATACTTACAGAGAATAATCAAGTCACCCCTTAATCTTCTGTTTGTAAGGCTAAAATGATTGACATTCTTGAGTTCAAATAGTTTTATTTCTAAATTCTAAGAAATAGAATGACATCGAGTTCTTGTTAGAATTTGGCATAGAAGCTTTATGTTTAGACACAGAATGACAAGAAGCACTAAGGAATGCTTATCTTCTCTCACTGGTAGGACATGTAGGATCATATTTCTATCATGCCACAAAGAGTTTACTTAATATTGTTCCAAGAACATTTAGAGACAAAGGTTGCCAGTTCAGCAGGTCATTCTTTCACTCTATTGACTTGATTGTGACTTAAACATGTGCTGACTTGCATTGCTGAATTGGAGCCAAAAAATGGAGAGAAGAGAAAGGTTTTTTGTGATTGTTTTGACAGATTTATTTCCCGAATCCCCTAATTTCTTATGTGATTTTTGTTTTGAAGTCTCAAATCTCTATCAGTGTCGAAGAATGGGAAGACACTAAAGATACCAAAGAACAAACAAATAACCGCAATAGCCATCGCAACTCCACATCCAGTGATCAGTCAGATCACCCTTTGTTGAGACGGAAGAGCATGCAATGGGCCCGACGGCTGAGCAGAAAAGTGCCAAAGCACTCTGGCAAAACAGCGGAGAAAATAAGTCAGCAGCGTATGAGCCTTTACAAGAGGTCAGAAAGACAGGAACTTGCTGAGCTTGTGAAGAACAGAATGAAGCACTTGGGACTTTCCACGGCAGGATATGGTATGAACTATTATTATTGTCTAAGATCAACCTAATTTTATTTCATACACCCAGAGGATGCCATGGGCAGAGTAGAACTATAGATGGGTGCAAAATTTTTAATTTCATAACTGATTAAATTACTCAAACAGTTTTATTCAAAATAGAAGAAAAAATACATGAAAAATGTTCAGCCTTTTGCTAACCAGCTCTAGTTGAGGTTTGGGTTTATTTCAATCTTTTTTTATATGTGATATTCAAAAGGCAGTTAAATTAATTGGAGATGCTATGACTATATAACATGAAACCAAGAATTAAAACTATTTTCTTCTGTATTTGGAGGCTTATTATAGAGATATAGTAGCCCAATGTCTGTGATTCTGTAACACTGAAAAGCTGTCTGTTCCCTCTGGGCAGTGCTGTTGCCTCCTGCCATGGCGCTCGGCTGACTTCTGCGCTGCTCAGCCAGGCCACCACATGGGAGCAAGCGGCACAAGTGGCCATTTGGGCCCTGCACTCCCCATGCAGCACCCCCATGCTGCATGGGGAGCATGGACCCCAAACAGCTGCTTGTGCCACTTGCTCCTGCGCGGTGGCCTAGCTGAATGGCGCAGAAGTCAGCAGAGTGCCACGATGGGAGGCAACTGCGCCACCCAGAGGGAACAGCCAGGGGGTGGGGCCTGGACGAGCGTGCGTCTCTGACGTCAGGAAAGGGCACCAGATTCAAAAGGAGGAAAGCGGAGCGGATGCGGAGGAAACAGAGGAGAATGGAGAAGGTGGAGGACAGCGAGAGAGAAAGTGAGAGAGTTGCAACAGGAGGAGGAGAAGAGAAACACAGAGTGAGAGGCGGGAGGAGGAGAAGAGAAAGAGAGAGAGAAGGAGAGAGAGGCAGGAGGTGGAAAAGAGCTGAGAGAGAGAAAGGGCGAGGCAGTAGGAGGAGAAGAGAGAGAGAGGCCATTTGTGCTGCTTGCTCCCACACGGCGGCCCACCTGAGCGGTGCAGAAGTCTGGCGAGTGCCACGGCGAGAGGCAAAGGGGGGTGGGATGGTGATGTACACTCCCAGGGGGCAGGGCCAGGACGAGCGTTCATCCCCGATAGAGACAGAGGAGAGTGGCGAGAGAGTGAGAGGCAGGAGAGGGAGAAGAGAAAGAGAGAGAATGAGAGAGAGCCAGGAGGCAGAAGGCAGAGGAGATTTGAGAGATAGAGGGGGGAAAAGTAGGAGGAAGAGAGAGAGAGAGAGAGAGAGAGAGACGGAGCGAGAGACCGGAGGCTCAGGAGAAAAAACCAACGTGGAGGAGAGACCTGAAAATCCCATCTTATGATGGGCTAATTGGCTAGTTATAGAGATGGTCACATTACATACCTACAGATGTAACACTCTCTTTATTCATGCAAATAGATGGTTGCAGATAGATTTGTTGTAAATTTTACTTATATTTTAAAAGGCTTTGGTTGTTTGTTTATTTCTGTAGGTTATGTCACCTTTCCCTTGATTTTTTAAAATAAGATGGGAAATGTGCCCAATGTGGCTAATCACTTTTATGAGTAATGCATAACTAGGTCTATACACTTTTTCATTTCCCCCTCCTCTGTTTTTCAAGCTTTTTAGAAGCATATGGGGAAAAGATTTATTTAATTACTACATATAGCACTGTAGCACACTAAATTAGAGGTTAGCAGGTGATTGCAAACAGAGATTTTAGAGAGGGAGTTCTCTAGGTAAGGGAGAAGTGAATACTGGACTCTTGAGGGAAGTGCCTGTCTGTAGTATGTGTTGTGTTTGTCTGGGGCTGTCTTGCTGTGTGCTGAGTTTGTGTTTGTGAGTGTGGTGTGGGTTTCCCCCCACCTTTCCTCCTCCTCCCCCACACCCATGGAGTGTGTGCTGTAACTGGCAGCTGGAAATTGTTGGCTTTTAATTAAAGTTTGAAATCTAGAAGGCTCTGCTGATTGGCTGAGCCTTGGTAGGGGGAGGGGCTATCAGGCAGTCCAGGGCTTTATAAAGGAGTGATTCAGAGACCAAGGAGCTTGGGAACAGGTGATTGCAAACAGGGAGTTTAGAGAGGGAGTTTGGAAGAGGAGAAGGAAGGGGGCGAGATTCTCTTGCCTTTCCTTTAAAGCCTTTTTAGGACAGCGGGTGTGGATAGTGATAGGTCTGCTGTTGTTACCTGCACAGCATGTGCCATGTTTGTCTTTCTCCTGGAAGAAAGAAGGGATTTCATCTGCACTAAGTGCAAGCTGGTCTCCATTTTAGAGGAAAAATTTAGAGGACCGGAGGCCCAAGTGTTGACCCTACAGTCGATCAGAGAGGATGAAGACTTCCTCGATAGAAGGCAACATTTAATCCTGCCAGCAAGGCAGACAGAAGGTTCAGAGAGGGCAGTACAGCATGAGGAAGAGAACTGGAAGCATGTAACTTCTAGAAGGAAAAAAAAGCAAGCATGGGAATCCCCCATTCCTACAGAGGTAAGTAATCACTTTCAGGCTCTCTCCTCAGGCTCTGAGATGGAGAATGCTTTGGAAGGGACCTCACAAGAAAGAAATCAGAAGGGAACCACTTCAGCTGGAAGGCATGGGATGCATAGTCCTAGGGATGGGCGTTCCACTACCACCACCCCCAAAAGAAGAAGGCGGGTGGTGGTGGTTGTGGACTCCCTCCTAAGAGGGACTGAGCCATCCATCTGCTGTCCAAACCTGGAATCTCAAGAGGTGTGCTGCTTACCGGAAGCAAGAATTCAGGATGTGACTAAGAGGCTTACCAAACTGATCAAACCTTCAGATCGCTATCCCTTCCTGATTCTCCATGTGGGAACTAACGATACGGCCAAGAATGACCTTCAGCGGGTTACTGCGGATTACGTAGAGTTGGGAAGAAGGATCAAAGAATTTGGAGTGCAAGTGTTGTTCTCGTCCATCCTCCCTGTTGAAGGGAAAGGACTGGGTAGGGTTTGTTGAATTGAGGAAGTAAATGTGTGGTTGTGCCAGTGGTGTCACAGAGAGGGCTTTGGTTTCTTCAACCATGGCACTCTATTCCGGGCACAAGGATTTTTAGGAAGAAATGGGATCCACCTAACAAAGAGAGGAAGGAGCATCTTCGCAGACAGGCTTGCAAACCTAGTGAGGTGGGCTTTAAAATACATTCGTTGGGGGATAGTGACCAAAACCCTGAGTGGAGTGGGGAAGTCGGATACTGGGAAGAAATGCAAAGAGGAATGAGCAACAAAGGTGGACCCCTGATTCGAGGGTAGGGTGATCAACTGGTTATCTAAGGTGTTTGTACAATGTTTGTACACCAAGTTGTGCCTGACAAATTTGATTAGCTTCTTTGATGAACTAACTGGTTCTGTGAATATGGGAAAGTCAGTGGATGTGATATGCCTTGACTTTAGCAAACCTTTTGATATGGCCTCCCACAATATTCTTGCCAGCAAGTTAAGGGAACGTGGATTGGATAAATGGATGGTAAGATGGATAGAAAGCTGGCTGGAAGGCTGGGCCCATAGGGTAGTGATCAATGGCTCGACGTCAGGATGGTGGTCGGTTTCTAGCGGAGAGCCCCAAGGTTTAATTTTGGGACCGGTTTTGTTCAACATCTTTATTAATGACCTGGATGAGGGGATGGATTGCACGCTCAGGAAGTTTGCAGATGACACTAAGCTAGGGGGAGAGGTAGACATGCTGGAGGGCAGGGATAGAGTCCAGAGTGACTTAAACAAATTGGAGGATTGGGCCACAAGAAATCTGATGAGGTTCAACAAGGACAAGTGTAGAGTCCTGCACTTGGGACGGAAGAATCCCAAGCATTGTTACAGGCTGGGGACCGACTGGCTAAGTAGCAGTTCTGTAGAAAAGGACCTG
Source organism: Pelodiscus sinensis (assembly GCF_049634645.1). NCBI lineage: Eukaryota > Metazoa > Chordata > Testudines > Trionychidae > Pelodiscus > Pelodiscus sinensis. Next base: position 47,575,898 of record NC_134719.1, read on the forward strand.
GGGGTTACAATGGATGAGAAGCTGGACATGAATCAACAGTGTGCCCTTGTAGCCAAGAAGGCTAATGGCATATTAGGTTGCATTAAGATGAGCATTGAAAGTCAATCCAGAGATGTGATTATTCCTCTTTACTTGGCTCTGGTGAGGTCACATCGGGAGTATTGTGTCCAGTTCTGGGCCCCCAATAACAGGAAGGATGTGGATGCATTGGAGAGAGTCCATTGGAGGGCAACCAAAATGATTACGGGGCTGGAGCATATGACCTACGAGGAGAGGCTGAGGGACTTGGGTCTATTTAGTCTGCAGAAGTGAAGACTGAGGGGCGATTTAACAGCAGCCTTCAACTTCCTGAAGGGAGGTTCCGAAGAGCATGGCGAAAGGCTGTTCACAGTCGTGATGGATGGTAGAACAAGGAACAATGGTCTCATGTTGCGGTGGGAGAGGTCCAGGTTGGATATTAGGAAAAACTACTTCACTAGGAGAGTGGTGAAGCACTGGAAAGGGTTACCTAGGGAAGTAGTGAAGTCGCCATCCCTTGAGGTGTTTAAGTCTCAGTTTTAAAAAGCCCTGGCTGGGCTGATTTAATTGGGATTGGTCCTGCCTTGGGCAGGGGGCTGGACTTGATGGCCTTTAAGGTCTCTTCCCGCTTTATGATTCTATGATTCTAGGTGACTGGGCATCTGTCCAGAAAGTTAACGGATGAAATAAAGCAATTCATGAGCCTAAAACACTCACAACATGGTTCACAGCTCACTATATTCCATTTCACAAGCTTCTTAGCCATTTGCAATAATATTGGAAAACAGGTGATAATTTGTAGCACATCAGAGCCAACTTCCTATCAAAGCTGAAAAAGTAACTGCATGTCTTTCTGGTTTCATTTTGATTAAAAATGAATCCAGTTTTGGAAGAACAACAGAGGACTGAACATGTCATTGTTTGCTTAGTATCAGCATGACTTGAGACATGATATACTTCACTGCATGGTTTCTAACTTTGCAGCAGATTTAATCACTTTTTGCTGGGTAAAACAATCTCTTGTTCTGAGGGACTTAGGGAGTGCCATCTTGCTTTTTACATTTTGGGAGCCCTAAGAAGTAGGAAGGCATTTGTGAGTAGAGTAGATATACAAAAGTTACAAGAATAGTTGTTCTAACATCTAAATTTATTGATGGGGTCAAGCATGAAATGAAGCTACAGTGAGCCAACAGCAAATTCCTACTCATCAGTTTCCAAAATAAAGATAAGAGGATCAATACAGGGTTTACAAATGATGTTGTGACTTTGTCTATATAATCTAATAGATTATTCACTTATGGCATACAGAAAGGTGGTTAGAAGGGTAGTTGGTTAGAAGGGCTCATGTCGGCAGCATCCCATAAGGAACTCTTCTAATTCCTCACCCATCACACAAGATAAAGGGGACACAGTATGCTTATGGTTTTGTGCCCTGGTTGCCTGTGTGGATGCAAGAGCACTGTGAATAAGAATCTCGGTGTGCTGGAAAGTGTCATCCTGCTCCTGGGTGTCATGATGTTCCTCATGGCACTATGCTTCAGGAATGTACACTTGTTGCTCCACCAGGAAAAGGACGTGGACGATGCTTGGTGTGGCATGGAGGCCCAGCTCCGGCAAGGCCTGGTGCTCATGCTAGTACACCCACCAGTCAATGCTCTGGACACAGGGAATTACTAGTTCTGGTGCCAGGAGAGAAGTTCAGACTGGTGGGATGACATCGTGATGTAGAGATGGGATGATCAGCAGTGGCTGCAGAACTTCTGCACGCAGAAGGCCACCTTCCTGAAGCTCTGCGAATAGCTGTCCCCTGCCCTGATGTACCAGGATACCCACATGAGACCCCCTCTGACTGTGGAGAAGTGTGTGGCCATTGCCCAATGGAAGATTGCCATGCTAGACAGTTACCGGGCAGTCAGGAATCAGTTAAGGGTGGGGAAATCTATGGGTGAAACTGTTCTTATACAAGTAGCCAAGGCCATCAATAACATCCTGCTATGAAGGGTTGTGACTCTGGGAAATGAAGACAACATAGTGGAGGGTGTTGCTGCCATTGGCTTCCCTAACTGTGGTGGTGCCATAGATGGCACACCCATCCCCATCTTGACTCCTGAACACTGTGCCTTGGAGTACATACCCTGCAAAGTAGGCACTCTGGATCACAAGGGCAGCTTCACTGACATCAACATGGGACGGTTGGGAAATGTACACAATGCCTGCATTCTTTGGAACTCCTGCCTCTTCCAAAAGATGCATGCCAGAACTTTTCCCCCCTGACCAGAACAGCCTCAGAGAGGTGGACATGCCAATAGAGATCCTGGGCGACCCAGCCTACCCCTTGCTCATGTGGCTCATGAAACCCTACCCAGGCTGCCTGGACTATAGCAAGGAGAAGTTTAATAATAGTCTGAGCAGGTGCAGAATGGTGATAGAATGTGTGTTTAGAGATTTAAAGGGATATTTAGGATTCTCCTGACCCACTTGGACCTCAGCAAATGCAACATTCCCTTTGACCATTGTGGGCTCCATAACCTATGAAAGAACAAGGGGAAACTTTTCTGGTGGGGGGTGGGCAGGCTGAGGCACAGCACCTGGCACAAGAGCTTGATTAGTCAGACACCAGTGCCATAAGGAGAGCATAGCAAGAGCCAGTGCGAATCAAAGATGCCTTGATGGACAGTTTAATGCAAGGCCTCTTTTGAGAATCTTCCCTGAGAATCTCCACAAGATGCCCCTGCATTCCCAGTCTCTCTCTTTAATCCCCCATTCCACACCATCCCTGCAGTTCAGCCAATAAAAAGCCCGTTTTTCAATGAACATGAGTGTTTATTTGGGGGAAACAACAGGGAAAAGACAGAACTGAGAACCAAAAGGGGAAAAGGGAGGCTCAGAATTGGGAGTGGGACTGTCTTCTTCCTCCTGGGGGCCTGGAGGCTCCAGCTTGCCTTGAGTTCTCCCCAGTGTCCGAGGTCTCTAGCAGACACTACAAGAGATACATTGTGTGACGCTTAACCTTAATTTTTTAGCGTACACCAGACGTCTCCATAAAGACAATGAAAAAGGGTTCTGTGAAAGCTCTGATGTTTGCTTTGTAGCAGGTGCCCAGATGTCGCAACGAAGCTTCGGGACACACTTGGTGTCAGAAGCAAGCAAGCATAGAAAGGAACCTGCCAGGGACCAGGAGTCTGCAGGCAGGAGGGGGGTGGGAGAGGGATCTTGCTGGAGCACTTGCTGGATCCAGTTCATACAGCCTCCTGCGGAAGCTGCTGCTTTCCCAACGAGGGCAGGAGCCTACAGGTGAGAGGGAAGAAGGGGTGGGATGTCATCCCACTTTGTCCAGCACACACCAGGTCAAGCACATGCAGCCTCCCAGGGTCATTGCTTCTTTTCTTGCCCACAGGGGGTGGGGGAATGTGTGTGTGGCACATGTTGCCTCCCAGAGAGATTGCCAGTAAGTTCCCCTCCTCATTCCTGCAGGTTACCATGAAAGATATCAGTCTTCTCTGGATCACATAGAGTAATCCGGAGTACATGTTGACTGAATGTGGCCATAAACCTGGGCCTTAGGCTGCACTGCTTTGTGGTTCAATGACACGAGACTACTTGCTGGTGGCTTAGCATGGGAAGTTGTCCTACTGCAGAGGACAGCATAAGGCAGGCCCTTCCAAGAACCTTGTGAGGAGGATCAAAGAGTTCCTATGTGAGAGCTTCATGGAGCTGTGCAGACAAGACTGCTGCTCTGTCTAGAAACACATGAACAAGATGTTCCATGACCCCTGCATCATGTAGGCAGAGAGAGAGTGCACCACAACACATGCCCCACTCCCTGAACCCGTAGTTAGACCAAGTCTGTGAACTCACCAGAATGTGTCCTCTCCAGGGTCTTCAGTGGCTAGGGAGATGCCCTGGGAGCTGGGAACCAGCTTCAATGTCTTGAGGAGCTCCTGACTCTTGGGCATCAACATCTGGCTAGTCTCCTCCTCCTCTTTTTTCTGCTCATGTTTCTAAACCACCCTTCTTTCCTTCTGACTAATGCTAGGTGTGTCTTGTCTGGACTCCACTACCACACTGGGGAAGCTAGGGAAGCTGACTGCTTCCCCCCTACCCCTACCCAAATTGCATCCAGCTGTTATACTAGCAGTATTTGTGTGGTGCTGCCCCAGAGCATCGGCCTCTCTTCCTCTGCCTTGTGATAGTACTGGCAAAAATTCTTGATTTTTACACTTCACTGTTGGGCATCCCTGAAATGGCCTTTACCTGCCAGGCAGGTTGCAAACCTGTGGTAGGTCGGCATTCCGCTAGCTGGTTCTGAGTTCTGTGAGAATGACTTCATCTCCCCACACCCCGATGACATCCAAGAATTCCTGGACACTCTAGGCTGGTGCTCTTCTGTGCCCCGGTAACTCGAGCCCGTGGAAGCAGTCATCACAGTGCTGGGAGAATCATTGGAAGAACTCATCTCCATGTGTATGGCGGTATGCTGCTTACCCACTATGCTGGCCACATAGAACAGGCCATTCTACTGTTCCCAGGACTTTTTTTAGCTCAAAAGTAGAGCAGTAGAGGCAGAAATTCTGGCTAGAGCAGACAGCTGCAGGAGGCCTCCTAGAGGCCAATAGCATCGACTTTCCAGCAATGCTGCATCTACACTAGCATGACTTTAATCATGCAAGGTCGGGAATAGTGTTACTCCTGGTGAAAAGCAGGAGTACAGCAATCAACTTCCACAGCCCCAAGGGTGATGCAACAGGCTTGGTTGTGTAGACTCATCATTTAGAAAATCGACTGTAAGGGCTAAGCTCGATGTAAAATCTGAGGCTACATCTACACTGCACTCTTATTTCAAAATAACTTATGTGCACGGCTACACAGCAAACCCATTCTTTAAAAATAATTTCAAAATAATGGACTTCATGAGGAAGCTTCAGGGGGTAGCTGAGTTAGTGTGTTACAGAAAAAAAAAACAAGAAAAGGTCTGGTAGCACTTTATAGACTAACAAAACATGTAGGCTGTGTCTACATTGGCACCCCTTTCTGGAAAAGGGATGCTAATGAGACCAGATGGAATTGCAAATGCCGCGGGGGATTTAAATATCCCCCACGGCATTTGCATGAACATGGCTGCCGCTTTTTTCCGGCTCGGGGTTTTGCCGGAGAAAAGCGCCAGTCTAGACGGGATCTTGCAGAAAATAAGCCCTTTTCCGGAAGATCCCTTATTCCTTGAAAGGTGGAATCTGATGGTCATTGTAGCTTTCCCTTTGCCAACAATAAATAGTGTGCATTCAGAACTTAATTAACAATTTCACTGACAAGACAGAAGAGAATGCCAGTTGAAGAAAAAAATAGTTATGGTTTCTAATACAGCCAAAGGCTGGTCTATTGAGTGAAAAGTGCCATTTTTATTCTATTTTCAGAAAAGAAGTCTGGAGAACTTTGTATCTAGGGTTTTGGCTCAAGGCTATCTGTAGAAAAATATAAAGAGAAGTTGACAAAAAAAAATTACTGTCTTTTGCCCTACCAGTACAACCACAAATTAGAGGAAAGAAGGGGAAGCTAACCAGAAATAAGGATGATGTTTCTTTTGCTACTTCAATCAGCTTTTTCATCAAACTAGTTTAAAACTGGTATGTACATAGTTTTCTACCAGTGCAGAAAAATCTAGCAGCCACACGTCTGGGAGTATTCTATTTGACGCTATGAAAGTGACACATTGACATGCTGAGAAAATCCATTGGACACTGGTTTCTGAAATGAAAAGCATGGTCTACCTTGATCAAAATTGCTGTCATGGATTTAATTTTCCCTCCCTCTTTCCAGCAAGTACAGTACACAGCAAACATTACAAGACAGCTGGGAATATCGTTACTAAACAGTTACAAATCTTTTTGGCTTGGAATAATCCAACAATCAGTGATACTTCTATTGCATTAGCTTTGGCACTGAGTGATTGTACACTAGGGAAACCCAACTGGTAAGAAAGTAAGTAGGTTTTTTATTTTACATAAGTTGCCAAAAAAAAAAAAGTCACCAAAGCGTGTTTACATTGCCTCTTCTGTTGACAGAACTCGGTCACAATTTTAGCTCCGTCATTGATAGAGTGAGCAATTCACTGTGGCCATGTATCCCACAGTGCTTGACAAAAAGCCTTTTGCTAGGCACTGTGACGAAATGGAACGAAGTGTGGTGCATTTTGGGAACATGCAAAATCTGCTGTCAGGAACTGCTTTCTTTTCCTGTCCTCCAGGACCTTCTGGCTTCCTTTCACACCATTTTTACAACTGCCATTCTTTGCTTTGCACTCCAGCATCTTCTGTGAGATTCTACACTTGTCTCCTGTGCTGCGTTTAGTGTCATGCTGACATCATGCATTGCAGCAGAGTTACTCTTAAAGTTACTGATGGACAATTCGCAGGCAGACGGCACTCTGCATGAGATGGATGGCAGCAACCTGTCATTACATTTGGCACTCACAGGGCAGCTCTATAGGGTGGACTGTCACTTTTGGGCTATGAAAACCATTGGTGAATGGTGGGACTGCATCATCATGCAGGAGTGAGATGAAGACCAGTGGCTACACAACTTAAGTTGCATAAAGCAACCTTCCTGGTTTTCTGTGCTGAGCTGGCCCACGAACAGTGTTGCAAGGAGACCAAAATGAGATCGACCCTCTTGGCAGAAAAGCATGAGGCAATATCTGTATGGAAGCTGTTGACTCCCGATTGCTACCTGTCTGTTGCAAATCACTTTGAAGTGGGGAAGTCAACCATTGGGGCACCAGTGCTGCAAATGTGCAGGGCAATGAATCACATTATCCATGATTTCCCATGAACCTGGGAAATGTGCGTGACGTAGTGGCTGGCTTTGCAGTGATGGGCCTTCCTATCTGTGTGGGTGTGGAGAAGTCAATAGATGGCACTCACAATCCAATTGTAGTGCCAGACCACTTTGCCACAAAGCACATCAAGAGGAAGAGATATTTCTTGATGGTGCTGCAGGTGCTTGTTGATCACTGTGTGGCTACATCTACACTGGCCCCTTTTCCGGAAGGGGCATGTAAATTTCATGAGTCGTCGTAGGGAAATCCGCGGGGGATTTAAATATCCCCCGCGGCATTTAAATAAAAATGTCCGCCGCTTTTTTCCGGCTTTTAAAAAAGCCGGAAAAGAGCGTCTAGACTGGCCCCGATCCTCCGGAAAAAGCGCCCTTTTCCGGAGGCTCTTATTCCTACTTCAAAGCGGCGGACATTTTTATTTAAATGCCGCGGGGGATATTTAAATCCCCCGCGGATTTCCCTACGACGACTCATGAAATTTACATGCCCCTTCCGGAAAAGGGGCCAGTGTAGATGTAGCCTGCATGTTTCATAGACATCAGTGTGAGGTGGTCCGGAAAGGTGCATCTTCAGGACCATCGGTCTATACAGAAAACTGCAGGAAGGGACTTTCTTTCCAGGCCACGTGACTACAGCGGAGGATGTGAAAATGCCCATAGCAATCCTGGGAGACTCAGCCCAGGGTCATGGAACATTACACAGGGCACCTGGAAACAAATAAGGAAGGTTTTAACAACAGATTTAGCTGATGCCACATGATAGCAGAATGTGCCTTTGGCAAACTGAAAGGGAAATTGATGTATATTTAGGGCAGGCTACACCTAATGGAAGATCATATCCCCCTAGTTATATATGCATTTTGTATAATGTCTGTGATCCTAAGGGTAAAATGTTTGCTTGTAGGTAGAGCACTGAGGCACAACACTAAGGGTATATCGACACTGCACGCTTATTTCAAAATAAGCTATTCCAGAATAGTTATTCCAAAATAGCTTATTTCAAAATAGCACGTCTACACTGAAGGGAAGCCTGACAATTAGTCCAAGGCAAGCTTCCCTAATGAAGACGTGCTATCTTGATTTAGAGCCCCAGGAGGCACTGGGAGGAATAACTTAGAATGGCCCTGGGGAGGGACTATTTCAAAGTAGCAGAAGTTAGAGGAACAGGCATTATTCCTCATAGAATGAGATTTACAGATTTTGCGATAAGCCATTGTCGGGGGGCTCGCCCCTGTCTTGGGGTTGCCACCCCCATCCGGGGCCTAACTCGGCCCGTCTGGGCCTAGCCCTCAAAGTACTCTGCCCCTCTCATAGGGGAAATACGGCCCACTGGCCTAGTCCCCAAGTACAATGCCCCTGTGCTAGGGGAAATACGGCCTCCCGGCCTAGTCCACAGTTTGCAGGCCCAGAGGCCTAGTCCACAGTTTGCAGGCCCAGAGGCCTAGTCCACAGTTTGCAGTTTGTTACCCTGCTCCCACGTGCCAGGGTCTCAGGCAGCAGGGGTAGGGGGGTCCGGGCCCTCCCTCTCCACCGGACCCCGACCCAGGGCCCTAGTAGTTTCGGGCGGTTCCCACCACTGGCTCGGCGGGGGCTCCTCCCCGCAACGCCCCGAGCCCTCAGGGGCTTCTCCAGCTCCCTGCCCTGGGCCGCTTCCTACCCCTTGCTCGCAGCCTGCCGCGGTCCCACCTGTCGGCACCGGTCGATGGGCTGTAGTGGTCCTCCCCCTGGCAGCTGCAGAGTTGGCGGGGTCCGTTCCAGCGCTCGGGTCGCGGGTGGTCGGTCGGCAGCTCCGGCGTTGGGGCCGAGCCCGGCAGAGGCCCGGCAGCAGCACGCTCAGCTCCCCTGGCGACTCCCTCTCTGGCCAGTGGTCGCTAGCTCCTGCTCGGGTCGCAGTCTGCCCTTTCTGAGCAGGCCAGCAGCCTTTTATACCTTGGCTCCCTTTGGAGCATGCCCAGTAGGGCTGTGTGGGTGGGGCCCTCTCCGCCCCAGGCCCCAGGTGGTTTCCCTGGGCTTGAGTGCGGGGCGGGGCCGCCCCGTCACACCATCCATTATTTCAAAATTATTTCAAAATAACAGAACGGCTGTGTAGATGCTCGCATTTTTATCTCGAAATAATGGTGCAGTGTAGACGCACCCTTAGCTGCAGAGTTTGAGCAGCCAGACACTAGGGCTATCAGAGGATCCTATAGGGCTGACAATAATATCAGGGGGGCTTTGAGGAACCACCTTTAAACCTGCAAGGAGGTTTAAAGGATCTGTCGAAAAAGGCTTTCTTTCTTGACAGATCCCCCTCTAGACTGCCATTCTTTGCCGACAAAGTGCTGAGATGGCAAAACGTGGCAGCCATTTTTATGCAAATTAGGCACAGAATATTTAAATCCCTGCCTCATTTGCAATGTCAGCTTGCCTAATCTGCATCCCTCTGCCGACAGAGGGATGCAGTCTAGACATACCCTTAGATACTCTTTAAACAAGTCATTGAGCAGCAATAAGAACTGAGACCTTTGTTCTATGACAGACTTTTGTGTGTGAGGTCAGACAAGTTAATCTCTACATGTTTCAGTTCACTATCTATAAATAGTATAAATTAGAGTGTAAATTTGTTGACAGCAAAGACTTTGTCATTGTAGAGCTCTTAGCCCAGTGGGGCTACAGTTTGGGCTAGGATCTTTCAGAACTATTGTAACACAATCAAATAATAAATGTCCCCAGTTTGGTCCTTGGATAATTACCCAGATTTCCCATTGACTTACAGGAAGTCATACTAATTTATCTAAGAGAAAGAATCAGGCCCAAATATATTTAAAAATAAAAGAAGCCTATATCAACCTTTCATCCATCACAAGGAGTTAAAGCAGAAAATTACATTGTAATAATCTTGGCTCTCATTCTTATTCAAATCAATTCTGGATATGGTGAATACTTGCCTTTGTTTTTCTTTTTCTTTTTCTGAAATTGGTTTTTTTTTAATCCCAGTTGAAAGCGAACAGTAATGTTAATTTCAGTGTTCAAATCCAAGAAGACAATATGCCAGACTGCAGAATGGAAAAGGCTGGATAGATAAGTACTCCTCTTCAGCTAATTACATCTGTCCGAGTTATGGCTAATTCAGAATTTTTTATTACCTTTTTTTTCCCAGAAAAGTCTGTATTTATTATAAAGAGAACCTCTCTTTTGGCTACACCACAAATGGCCTCATGTTGCATAAAATGTTATTATTTTTTATATTTATCCATCTGCAAAACTGAGGTAATGGATCCTGTTATCTTTCTTCCTTCATTGCTCCATCTCTGCACAAAGTCCCTTGCCTTTAAGTCCTGAAAATCCATCCAGACCCCTTCCCAACTCAAGTTTTGCCCTCTCACATCACATCTTGTTGCTGTCTAAGGACTGGATAGAACCTTTCTGTAACCTTATTTTTTCAAACATCCAGAAGAAGTCAAACATGCCACCTCTTTTTTTAAGCATTCCTTTTCTACTAGTCCAGGGAACAAGTAGGACTCAAACAACATCTCCCATATTAGAGAAACATGGAGAGTGAACTAATCTATTTTATTGCACGAACTTCTGTCAGTGAAAGAAACAAGTTTACACAGAGACATATGAGAATCTACCAACTCATAAACATTGTACTATATATATTTCATTAGCATCAACTTTGGGAATCTGGATTTAAAACCTACCCAGAATCAAGATGTTTCTAAGAACTATCATTTCATTGAAGTATAGGTATCATTTCTAAATGTGAGATCATTTTTCCCTTAAAGTGAACAAGAGTGAACTCAGCATTCAACAAATTTTCCTTATCTATGTATTTTGTAAATACAAACTCATTTCATTTGGAACGCTATTTGGGATATATATAAAAAAATCAAATAAAACTACAAACAGTGATCTAACAGATACCAAAGAACAATATGCAACCATTGGGAAAAAACTAGACTTTTTGGATAGAACATGTTCCAAGTTCCAGTGCCACAGTCCTCATTTGTGACAGGGATATTATAAGAAATTATTTAAAAATATAATGAGCAAGCCTTCTGAATTCTTACTTACAATAGCATTCACCAATCAAGCCAACTATTTTTAAACTAATTGGCAGCATATGTCCCTGCTTCTTGTCAAGTAACATACACATATGTTGAAAGAAAGAGACTTCATTTAAACAGACAATTATATTGCACAAAGCTTTGTCTTGAGAGTGGCAAACATAGAAACTGGGGAGAGGGAATAATTTAAAACACTGTACCATTTTCCCAGCCAGAAATCAGCTTTTACCACCATCTGCTTTCTAACATTTCACATTCAGGGAAACAACATTTCTCATGAAGTTTGCTAAGTCCATTTCTCCATTTTTCCTACTCTAAAAATGAAAAAGTTTAAGACCTGAAACTAGAATGTATGTTTTATCAATATTATCCATGGAAAAAATACATTTAAATCGCCGTTTCATTTTGCTATGTCTAGTAAACTCATCTACATGGCTCCATCGATGGAGCCTAAAGGGGAAGGTCAAATCAAGATACGCAACACCAGCTATGTTAATTACATAGCTGGATTCAATATACCTTGATTCAAGTTTCCCCATCCCCACAGTGGGAGGCCGATGGCAGCAAACACTCTCGTTGGCTTCCCTTAATCCTTGCAGGAACAGGAATACCAGCTGCCAACGGGGACATCCTCTGAGTTTGATTTAGTACGTCTTTAGTAGACCCACTAAATCAAACTCCAGAAGATCAATTGCAGTAGCATCAATCTCCACCAGAGTGAAGACATGTCCTGAGTGTTCTTAACAAGTTTCTCTGGTTCAAAATGTTTTACTGATTCCAGAGATATTTCCTGTCTTTATGATTCCACTGGAAAGTATTATATTTTTCAACTCAGTGGAACTATTTATAGTAGATCTTTATAGTGTTCATCACTGTATCCTGAATGAATCAGAGACCACATCAGAGTAATATGTGCATAGCACTGTGATCAGAGCTTCGATTATGAGGGGCAAGGATAATTCTATCATCAATTGGGGCTAAAAGTTAACATTTCTAGCTTCCATTACTATTTGGGGTGTAGTGAAGAGTTTAATGTAACACCCAGCCCCTGCATCTCCCTAAAGGTGCATCTGTACAGCACCTGAAACTTGCAATTTGTGCTATGTAATATGCATTACAAATCCTAACTGGTAAGTCTTGCACTGAAGTCTGTTTGACTACTGAGTGCCATATGGGACATTGGGCTCATCACTAATTAACTAAGAATTTCAGGTTCATAACTTGGTAGACTCCATGTAGCCCTTCATCCTGTGCTATGTATTTCATTCTATGTGGTTTTTTTGAGACTTTAAAATTCAGAGTCCTCTAATCTACATGGATGCTAAACAGCTCTTGACATTTTTTGAAAACCCAAGCATTAACTGTAGTAGCTATTGGGCAGGTGGGGGAAAAGTATTCCTTCCCACACTATTCACAATGCTGGTTGATGGCCAGCATCTATGCCAGAAGAGGCTGCAATTCAGTCATGCAACATGTATAAAATTTGTACTTTTGGATCCTTCAAAGTGAGATGTATATGTATATGTAAATATAAAACATGGTTCAGACATCCATTGTAACTTGATAATACACCAAGTTACATGTCAGTAAGAGAAAGAAGAAGATGATGACAGAGAATTACATTTGTTAGCAGGAAGGGTTTATGCTTCCAGTTTTGATTGTGATATCTCCTGATTGTAGGTGGTTGCTATGATAATATTTCTGTGTTGCTCTTTTAACAAAATTGAAATTGGTAGCAGTAGTTATTAACTGTAACAGTCTTCTGTGTTCTGCTGCAGTTCTGCTCTGAAACAGATACTGGTACTTTATTTTGATCATTTAGTGGGAAAGAAAAATGTGTCTCTGTCAAATATTTCTAATGAAAGCATTTTGTAAGTAGATGTTCCGGTTAAAGGTCCTGCTGAACTTATATAGGGGTCACTTTGTGAAACAAGCCTGATAGTTGCCTTTTAACAGCTATAGGAATGGAACCCAATTTGTTAAGGTTAATTTATCAAAATTCTTACAATTTCATTGTAAATAATCTAATAAATCCTGTGGGTTTTTTGTCCTCTAGATGAAATGAATGATCATCAAAACACCCTCTCTTACATCTTGATCAATCCTTCGCCAGATACAAGACTAGAACTGAATGATGTTGTGTAAGTTGAGAGCATTAATCATGGAATCCATAAAGTGATAAAGTGTATTATTTTCACTTTAATGCAGAAATTTATTTCTTTTATCTCTTTGCACTTTATTGCTTTTATTATTTTCCTCTCAGGAGGTATCATTTCAATGCACATCCAACAAAATTATAAATGAACTCATCCATTAATTTATACCAGATTATTTTTAAGGTTTATTTCTTCTTTAAATAACCCTCCTTCTCTCTAAATTGAAATTTCAGATAAAATTAAATTAAGCAAAATCACAGCTCTGAGATACCTTCATACTATATTATATTTTCACCCTTGTTTCTTGCTCATGATTCGTTAAAGTCAATCCTTTAAAGATATACCCATCAGTGGTTTCAAAGATAATTTGCTTTCACGATTTGAGGTTCTCCCTCGAAGCCCACTGAAGTGAATGAGATTCCGTGATGGGTTTGGTCACAGAGATCTCCTTGAGAGTCGGAATAAGAGATCCTCCAGAATAGGGCTTTATTCCGGAGGATCGCGCCAGTCTGGACGCTCTTTTCTGGCTTTTCCCCAAGCTGGAAAAAAAGCGGCGGCCATGTTTATTTAAATCCCGCGGGGGATATTTAAATCCCCCGCGGATTTCTCTATTCCAAAGTTAGAAATTAGCATGCCTCTTCCGGAGAAGGGGCCAGTGTAGACGTAGCCATTGTTTTGTGGAATTTCTCAGCCCTTCCTATGAGCTGGCTGATAGGAAAAACAAGTCTGTTTATAGATAATTTTTTCTCCAAAGAGACATCAAGCTCCTGAAATACTATTAATGACTCTCATTTAGCATTAATACACTAATAAATACACAAAACAATTGGCAGAGGCCCTGGAGGTTTTTCGCCTTCCTCTGTAGCATGGGGCACGGGTCACTTGCGAGAGGATTCTCTGCATCTTGGGGTCTTTAAACCATCGTTTGAGAACTTCAATATCTGAGATATAGATAAGAGGATTATTCTAGCAGTGGGTGGGTGAGATTCTGTGGCTTACATTGTGCAGGGGGTCAGACTAGATGATCATAATGGTCCTTTCTGACCTTAAAGTCTGTGGCTATGTCTAGACTGGCATGATTTTCCACAAATGCTTTTAACGGAAAAGTTTTTCTGTTAAAATCATTTGTGGAAAAGAGCATCTAGATTGGCACAGACGCTTTTGCGCAAAAGCACTTTTTGTGGAAAAGCGTCCGTGCCAATCTAGACGCGGTTTTGCCCAAGAAATCCCCGATCGCCATTTTCGCCATTGGGGCTTTTTTGCACAAAACCGTTCTCAGTTGTCTACACTGGCCCTCTTACACAAAAGCATTTGCATAAGAGGGCTTTTTCCCAAATGGGAGCATCATTGTATTTGCGGAAGAACACTGACAATCTTACATTAGATCGTCAGTGTTCTTGCACAAATTCAAAGCGGCCAGTGTAGACAGATGGCAAGTTTTTCCGCAAAAGCAGTTGCTTTTGCGGAAAAACTTGCCAGTCTAGACGCAGCCTATGAGTTTATGAGTCTAATACAAGTTTACACATCTGATTCCTAATTTCAGATATAAAAATAATCCATGCACAACAATAGGCTATAAACATTGAGCAGGTTATAACTTTTCTGTTAATGTTACATGAAGTATTTTCCATAAAGCATATTCCAGTTATGTCATATTCATAATCATATGCATATTTCCTTCAAGAATATGGAGTGAAACATCACAAAGTCTTTTCACCAAATATTACATGCATCTGGCATGGGCCCTAAAAGGAAGAAGTGACTAGTGAATACATTAAATACCAATTACATGATCCTAACACTTTTAGGTATTGCTTAAAATACTTTTCTGTTTATTTTCGTTACAAAGAAGTTCAGCATTCCAACCCATTTGATAATTCTGCAGAATAATAAAGCCTTGGGATTGGATGGTATCTTTAAAATATCATAAGATCTAAATTTAAATAATACATTTGTTTTTGTTCAGACAGACCACTTCTTTCTTCACTTTTAAACAATTACTTAGTTAAGAGAGAGAGATGGAGAGGTTATTGTGCCAGACACTGACAAGAACCAAACAAATTTTATATAACCATTTAGGTAAGAGTTAGAATAATGATAAAAGTGGACCTTTGCCCCAAATCTGAGCCATTGTTCTAACATTCAGGCTATTGAGTTCACAGAATCATCATAAAACACTAGAACTGGAAGGAACCTCAAGACATGATCAAGTCCAGTCCCTTGCCCTCATGGCAGGACTAAGCACCATCTAGAATATTGCTGAGAGGTGTCTGTCTAACCTCCTCTTAAATATTTCCAATGATGGAGATTCCACAACCTCCCGAGGCAATTTATTCCAGTGTTTAACCACCCTGACAGTTAGGAAGTTTTTCCTAATGTCCAACCTAAATCTCCTCTGCTGCAATTTAATCCTATTGCTTCTTGTCCTATCCTCAGAAGTTAAGGAGAATAATTTCTCTCTCTCCTTCTTGTAACACCTTGTTAGTCATTTGAAAGCTGCTATTGTATCACCTTTCAGGCTTCTCTATTCCAAACTTTATGTTTCTAGCTAGCTTGAGTTCATTTTGTGCACTTCCACTTTTGCCCATACATACTTACATTATTTGTATTATTCATACTTTGTTGTTGCTGCCTCTGTACTTTCTTTCTCCTTTTAGCCAGAACCAATAGTAGAAATACTGTAATGCTAAAAGACATGTATATACTTTTTCAGCCCAGATGGAACATTTGAGAATTCAACCTTGTGATGTTGGAGTTTGATCTAACTAGAGGCCAAGCATTTCAGCCATTCTGCATGCTTCACATCAATGAGACTACTTACATATTTAAACCTAACCATGTGTTTTGTTGGATCAGGGTCAGAGTGCACCACAATTTCCATTGATGACTGTTGCATATGTATGTGGCCATAATTCACTATTCACATAAGTATAAGCCTCTGAAGCAAATCAGGAAAAATGTAATACATTTTATGCACACACCTGGTATTTGCTAGCATCTGAACAAAACTATAATTTTGGCCATAACATTGATTTAAAAACCCCCTTGTCTTTTACTTGCTAAACATATACAACAGGACACATCATTTGAAATATGGAAAAAGATGTACGTGAATTCCTAACACTCAGTCTAAATAGGCCAGCACTGCTATCTACCTGACAATGAAGCCATTCATCCACAAAAAATTAGGACAAAATGTGAAAGCACATCTAGTCAATCACAGACTACTGCAGATAGGGAAAATCAGACTCTAAGATAAGGAATACAGCATGGGAGGTTGATGAATGCCCAGCTGGGGAAGGCAAGCCCCAACCCCACCTCTTCCACCTAAGGCTTTGCCCCTTCGACAAGCTCCCCCACCCCTTGGAGCCAAGTCCAGCCCACATCGCAGGTTACTGCCCCCAGGCCATGAATATCCTGAGGTGCCTTAGTCTCACCCATCTTGGTGGGTGGAGCAGCCCCACCTATTCTGGCCGGACAGAACGTGTAGCAGTTGGAGACCTGGGCAACCTGCCGCAGCCTGTTCCCTCCTGGCTGGCCAGAGAGCCAACCAGCTACAGCACGGCCCTCCCAAGTGGCTGGAGAACCAGACAGTTTGGGGAAGACAGTGAACTATTTGTTGTTTATACATTCATTTTCTGAATAGTTAATGACATGAACAAAAACATTCCTATCTATATCACTGCGTATATTACATGGCAACAAATATTTTTCCTTTATACATTTAATATGAAAATTGCATTTCTTGTATTAAAACTGAAGTCTTCTTTAGTCTGACAAACATGTTACAACAGCAATCACATCAGTCATATAAAATTTAGGTCCAAATTTTTATTCACTTGAAGGGACTTAACATGTTGTGGCTTTGCTGAATTAGAAAGACTAGAGATCAGTCTAATCTATTTTCTTTTCCGTATGACAATAGACTCATAAAACGTATAGATTGACAGCTCTGAAGACTGGTCGGCTGTGTCTACACTGGGCCACTTATTCCGGAAAAGCAGCCGCTTTTCCGGAATAAGCTGCGAGCTGTCTACACTGGCCCCTTGAATTTCCGGAAAAGCACTGACGATCTACTGTAAGAAATCAGCTGCTTTTCCGGAAAAATTATGCTGCTCCTGCTCGGGCAAAAGTCCTTTTTCCGGAAAACTGTTCCAGAAAAGGGCCAGTGTAGACAGCACAGTAGTCTTTTCCGGAAAAAAGCCCCGATTGCGAAAATGACGATCTGGACTTTTTTCCAGAAAAACGCGTCTACATTGGCCACGGACGCTTTTCTGGAAAAAGGGCTTTTCCGGAAAAGCATCCTGCCAATGTAGATGTTCTTTTTCCGGAAATACTTATAACGGAAAACTGTTCTGTTTTAAGCATTTCCGGAAAATCATGCCAGTGTAGACGTAGCCGTCATGTACATGTATTTACCAGATACAGCGTGATCTGTGATAGTGTACATGTTCTGCAATGCCTCATTGTGCCTCATCCCAGCAGAGATGGCAGTTCAGCCTATAATTAAATTCCAGCCTATCTACCAACGAAGTCAATTAGAATCTCTCCATGGATTTAGTTGAGATCAATAACTTAATCCTTGGCTCTTGCTGAGATTGCTAATGATTAGGTGGTGTTTCATTGTGGTGTTTCTCTTGTCCACTATGGGACCATAAACTCACTTTGTATACAATATGCAACTGAAAAGCCGACAAATGGACAAAAACTAATTTTGGATATTAGTCGTGAACCAGCCATACAATTTTCTTATCCTATTAATTTAACTGTTTGAGCCTTCCAGGATTTGAATCCCTTGAGCTCCTCCAAATCTAGTTTTACTATGCCTCAATGGACTGATACATCTAAAATTGTGCATCATTTTCAAGTGGAGTCACTGGCTGAAGTTTAATTCCCGATTAAAGCCCTCTGTGATTTAAACTCAAATTTAAGTAATAAAGTCATTTCCCGGTATGTTTAATGAATTAAATGGGAATTTGTCTGTATGCGCCAAATGGATAGAGAGGTAATCAGGTCTCACTTACACTCCATAAGTAACACTGTCTGAAGATTACATTAACTTCAGTAATAATAACATTTTGCTCCATTACTTTATGAAAACATACAACTTTACAAACTACAGTAGAGTATGCAGAAAAAAACATACAAATGTAATAATATATATGCTGTACAATTTCAATTCTATGAAGCAATGAGAAACTAGTCTGAAGTTTCCAATTTAGTAAGGCTTTCATGGGCAAAAGATCTCTTTAAGCTGTCCTATTACCTTAGCAATATCATGCTAGATTAGCAATGCAAATACTTTTATCCTAATTTACATCAAGCTTTCATAAAAATCTTTTTTTTTACAGTTATTTGATCCGTCCCGATCCACTGGCATATGTTCCAAACACCGCAACCAGCCGCAAAAATAGCTTTTGCAATACCATTGGGCAAGACACCAGAGAAGAAACGCAACTTTGATATATTATTGTGCTAAATGATTAGAGACCATTTTTATATTGTTTCCAGTAACTGTTTCAAAATCGAATCAAAATGGAGTGGTTATATTTGGTTCAGATCCTGTTTGAACTGTTGATAATGCTATCTGATAAGAAGCAAGTATTTAAGTGTGCGAAAACAGGTACTCTAAACACCATGTCTGCAGCCTGCTCCAGTGATTTTGGCAGTGGAACTTTGTCACATAATAATGGAATGATTCTGAAAAGCTGGTCCTCTACTCTCCAGGCTTCCCTCATCCAGCTACACTTGGGGTCCAGCATACCTGTGGGTTCACTCATGGGGCAGAACTGGGCCCCATACCAACCAACTCTTCCTCCATGCTCCCAGAGCTCATTTGCAGTGTTCAAGCTCAGGGAGGGAGACACAGAAATGGCAACAGGGTGAGGGGCCCTTGGGGGAAGAAACAGTATGGCTGCAGATCCCTGCAGCTGGGGGCCAGGAGAGTAGCCCCACTGTTGGTGGCAGCCAAGTGGCCGGCATTGACCAAGCGTGTATGAGGGGGGGCACATTCAGGGGAAAAGGCGGCAACTCTGCTTCTTCTCCCAAGAACCCTCCCTCCTATCCCCCTCAGTCAATCCCAGCCCCTCTGCTGCCACCAAACTGGAGCCCCGCAGCTGCAGAGGGATGGGCATTGGCCACCGCTGGTCCAGCAGATTCTCTGGTCCGGGACCAATCAGGTCCCAACAGTGCCAGAGCAAGGAGATACAAGCTGCTTTGCATCTTAACAACCTA
This sequence comes from Pelodiscus sinensis, assembly GCF_049634645.1. Classification (NCBI taxonomy): domain Eukaryota; kingdom Metazoa; phylum Chordata; order Testudines; family Trionychidae; genus Pelodiscus; species Pelodiscus sinensis. The sequence goes on from NC_134719.1 coordinate 47,595,183, forward strand.
ATTGGGACAAATTCCATCATTGTGAATTTATTTGCTGCTTCTAAATGTAATGTTCATCAAACGGATAGTGAGTCACTGACTAAGCCTCTGACTCATAACTGGAAAAATCGCAATGTGCAAAACATATGAAATGCCCTACACAGACACTGGTACACACATAGGGGCGTATTTTAGTTGTAGTAAATAATCCTATTTAAGGTAGCACTCAAAGCCCATCAAGACTATGTACCAGACTCACAGACCCATGAAATCATTTTCAGGTTGTCTCTTTGTCCACTTATTTTAGTACAGAGTAATTTTATAGGCCCAATACAGACCTCTAGGATGCATTCAATTATTAGTTCTGCTGGGTTTACAAGGAGATCAGTTTGCAGAGGTATGAAAAGGGAACCCTACAAGACATATTCTAAGGGATTTCCACTGGATAAATCCTGGCAGGAAAACATGGATGTTTTGGTTTTACAGAACTTCTCTCGCGTGCTCGTTCGCTCTCGCTTACACACACACATTCATGCGCACCATTCAAAATTTTAAAGAGTAATGGGTCTTCCCTAGTGACAGGAATAGTGCTATCTCCTCATGATTGTGAAGAAAACCTTCTAAATGAGGTACACAATATCCATACATATTTAAAAAATGATGCTTGATGTGTAAATTGCCATGTTCATCTGAATGGGTTGTTAACTTGAAATCTCAAGAATTAAAGGAAAGACTTATCACCTTCATGTTTAGTTAATGTACATCTCAGACCCTAAATGCCTGCTATATCTATGCAGATGGTAATAGCCCCAAATGTTCACTCTAGTATCCAATGGCCAACTCCGCCAGTGTTCCCTCAAAAACTTCTGAACCAGATGCACACTTTCAATATAAAATTATGCAGCTTGAAAATTAAAGAGCATTAGAGACAATGTTATATAAAAGGAATGGAATATCTGATTAATTGAGATGGGACACTGAACTAATTACAAAGTTGAGTTTCATATTTAATACAAGAAAAAGCCCTCAAAATTGTATTCATTAACTTTAGCTGCTGCATAATCTCCAGTCTGCAGTTGAGAATGTAAGACACTTGTCCCAAACATTCAAGCAAGTGTTACCATGGAATACCCAGGGTCTTCATATGGCCTTCCAATGTTGCATGCTTGCTCCTCCATCTCTCAAATAAACGGGAAGATTGTGCACGAACAATAATCAGTCTAGGTATTTGTGAAAGAAGTCCCACCTGTAATAATCCATATAAAACTGTTACAAGAGAATTCTACAGGCTAGCCATATGATTGAATGGCAATGCTGATGGTTCTTTGAACTCCTTGATAAACCTACATGCACTGAAGTTATTAAATAGTCTGAAAGAATATGTAATTACTTGTTTACATTATATTTTCTATATTTGGAACAGCAGCTACATGGTTGTATATGTCCTAAAAAATAAAAATGCCAAAAATTGCTCGATGAACTAGACATGGATGTGAATATAATATACCGTATGCCAAGCTGTCAAATGTAGTATCTGAGTGACAGGTAAACATTTTCTGTCCCCACCACATTCCCAGCTCCCTCTTCCCACCCTAATACCTTCTTTCTTTACATTTTATAAATTGGTTTCGTCGTTAGATAAACTCAATCTATTACGTCAGCTCCTTTGATGCCACAACAGATTTTGAGCATCTTTCTCTTTTGCGATGATATTAGCTAAATTCAGCAAAATAAGTACATCTTACAATTGAAATCCTTACTTCATTTTCTTAAGTGTAATATAGGAAGATGATGGAGGAAATAGAGTATAAGTTACTTTTCTGCACTACAACATATCCAAATCACTGTTGGCTTTCCAAATTGTATTAATAGGCCTGTATTTAGTACAAAACTAGTTTTGTTTGTCTCTTGTGGTAGTTCCCAACCACCAGTCCATAGACCAGTGCTGGGCATTGAACCGCTGGCAGTCAGGCCGTGGCACACTGCCAGGCCACACCGAGGCCTTGATGATTGGCTCAGTGGGACTCTGGAGCAAGGCCCAATCTGCCCAGAAACTCCCCTTCTCCTATCCCCGGATTGTCTCTTCTCCCTGCACCTAGCGCTGTGTTGGCTTCTCTGAATGATGCTGCCTTGATCAGGGGATGCTGCCTGAGCCCGGGGGTAGGATGATCCCCAGGTTCAGGGGCTGCAGTGAGGGGGGGGGGGGGTGCTTGCTAGGGCCCAGCAGCAGCAGGCAATGGTTCTGGGAGCCAGGGCTGGGTTCAGCCCCCACAGTAGGAAGTGACTTGCAGCTGCTGCTCATGGTGACTATGGGGCAGGCAGATCCCTGTGTCCCAGAGGGGGCTCCTGCTGGAGCCCTGGAGCCTGGACTGCAGCTGGGAGGGGGAATCTCCATCAAGGTCAGTCCCACTGCTACCCAGGAGCCTCTTCCAAAGCAGGACCACCAACCTGGCCAGATCCTGTCCAGACCAGCCTCTGCCCCAGCACTGGGGGGGGGGGGAGTAAGTCAGGGAAACTCCCCTTTTCCTCAGGAGCAGTGACCCCAGTGCCCTGGAGCTGCAGGAGGAGGGTTTGGCCCCGGGCTGCTCCCAGCAGAGCTGTCTGTGATACCTGTCTGGGGCCCAGGGAAGCTTTTGCCAGCTCCTAGCCTGTGAGGAGTGATGGGAGCCAGCCCTGGTGGGTCAGGAGGGGGCTGAAGAGGAGCAAGGGCAGATAAGGGGGTGAGGGGAAACAGGGGTATGTGAGGTGGGGGCAGGAGAAGGATGCAGGAAGTGCTGAAGGGAGGATGGAGAAAATTCAGGGGAGTCTTGTGGGGTGGATGGGAGCAGGGGTACAATGGAGGGAAACTCTGAGGGGTGGTATAGGGTGGGCAATAGGGGATATGAGGAAAGGAGGTTGGGGGGAGCAAAAGCAGCCTGGTGGGGGAAGGGAGAGACACAGGGCAGGGGTTGTACAGAAGGAGAGGGGGAGATACAATGGCAGCTCCCCCGCCCCATGGGGCAGGAGCGGGGAGGGCAGAGATGACTGGTGGTAACACTTGGGGGCACAAGTTCTTATGCCCCTCACAACATTTCAGTTGCTAAATAGGGTGCCCCAAATGCCTCCTGCTCCTGTGTGCCTCTCCCTCTGCAGGCACCAGTTGCCCTTGGGGGAGGTGCTGCCTCAATCAGCAGCCAGAGGGGAATTCTTTCTGTGCATTTTTTGAGTGTTATGGATATCTGCAAACTCCGATCCGTTATGACATCTATTGTGTGCATACAGATGCTATGTAAAATAACATGTGACCTCAATATTAATTACCAAAATGAATATGCAAATAACATGTTACTGGTCTGCCAAAAGTTTGTGAATGGGTTTGCTGGTATGCAGTATAAACAGGTTGAGAATCACTGGTTTCTTGCATATATCCTGCTTTAGGATGTCGATGATCAGAAAAAATCATTTTAATTGCAGGGACAAGGAGAGCTGCATCAAACTTAAAAATTCTTCTGTACACATTTCAAAGGGAACACTTTTTATGCTGCTGTTTATAGTGTTGAATTGATGCAAATCATATGGTTCTCAAAATATTTGTTTGCTAGTCTAAGTACTTTTTCACATGCAGTGCATTATAAAACACATTATCTGACTCAATCGAGGAACTACTTCAGAAGAAATCTCATCTGTAAAGTGAATAATTGTTACAATAGCAACAGAAGAAAAAAGAGAAGGATGTCTAAAATCACTTTTATTTTGGTCTGCCATATAGGAAGAATCCCATGCTTAGTATAAATAGATGCAATGTAACCTATTTTATAAATGAAAATTCATAAGATGGTTACAATATGAGAGACAACAAATAATTGTAGTTTTAAAAGCATAAACAAAATTGAACATTTCACTTTAAATGGAATTATATGTAACATCATGTAACAGTGATTCCGAATATTTGAATATACAGTGTGTAATACATCTCTTATTACAAAAGGGACACAGGCCTTCTTTTTCCATATGATAGAGGAATTACTAAAACAAGGTACGGTGATCAGACTGGTATAAGGCATTATTGAAAAAAGAAGGACAACCGAGTGCCTCTCCTGGGTACTGAAAATCCTCTCTGTGGTATGCTAACATTAATAATAATAATAATAATAATAAAAACCAAATGTGACTTTCACGAGGCCAATTTTAGTTAAAAGGAAGAGAATCAAAGCAAAGAAAATGCAACTAAAAGGTATAAATTACAAATAAAGTAGATCAAATGAAAGGGGCCATTTGTTCTGGTCTTTGTCTAGCAGACAGGATACTGGCTTGTGAGTCCAGAAATATGAGTTCAAATTGCCATCTCTTGCTCTCATTTTCTTTGATCTTGGGTAACCTTCCAGACACCAGTTTCCCCTTCTCTTTGTCTAGCATATCCGTTCAGATTATAAACTCTAGAGTAAATGTGCAATGCCCAGGCCCATAGGGTTCTGCTCTCAGCTGGAACCGCTAGGCACCCTTATCTACTATAGATTTGAAAGAGTTTGTCAGTCTGTCCATCCCTACATCTGTCTGTAAGAGCCAGGGACCACCAAATTATGTATACAGCTTCCTCTTATACAACTTAAAGGAAGATGCGGGCTTGCCTGTGTCAGGAAAATGGGATGTGCCTGGAATGGGAATGCTTCTCCTAAAAACCACACAGAAAAGAGACTCACCAGAGAGGTGAAAGGTGCTGCCCCACCCCAAGCCTTCTACCCCCTAGACACCCAAAGCTCCCCAATTCGCAAGGAAACATTGCTGGCTGTTCACCTTCATCAGGGAGCAAGGGGAAAGTGCCCTGTTTGCTGCACTCCTCACTCTGGCTGGGGAGCTCAAGGGTCAGATGAACCTGGACCTACCGCAGCTGAGAGACATACACACCTCCCCCAGCTACATGCACTGGAGCTTCAGCAGCCATGGAGAGGCACTTCTCACCCAGCCCTCAGCTACTGCACTGAGGGAGGAATGGGCTTGTCCTTTTTCCCGGGGGCAGCCTGCACACTGAGTCTATCATCCCACCCTCACCCCAGAGCAATGTTTTAAATCAACGGTTCCCAACCTTTTCTATATGGGGACCTGTGAGAGAGCAGGCCCCAGTCTCGGAGCGAATTCACCTTGGACCTGGGAATGCATAATCCCTTTGGCCTGGACCTCGAAGTTCAGTGCCGCATTATCAGAGGACATACGGCCCTCTGGCCTAGTCCATACAAGTCAGTGCCCCTTTATGAGGGGAAATATGGCCCTCCAGCCTAGTCTATACAAGCCAGCCTTTTTCACCACCCTGGAGGCTGGATTACGGGGGTTTTGGAGAAGGTAGGGGGACCCGGGCCCTCCTGCTCCACCAGGTCCCAGCCCAGGGCCCTATTGGCAGGGTCAGCATCCACTGCCTGGTCAGTGGGGATGCCTGCCAGAACACGTCGACCTCCCGGAGGTCTTTACTTCACCCTGGGCTGCTTTCTACCTCTCCCCAGCTGAGGCGATGTCCTGGGGTCTGTGCTTCAGCTTTCGGCTCCTGAGCGGCTGAGTCAGCAGGCCTTGCTCCAGCAGTCATGATGATTACAGGTCTGGCTTCGGGAACAGCTGGGATGGCTCAGGATCTCTGTCCTAAACCCCTCCCGTGACTTCCTGCTGTCCCTTGCTTTTATTCCAGGACTCACTTGTGTGCATGCCCAGCAAGGCTGCAGGGGTGGGGTCTGCCCCATCCCTGGGGCCAGGTGAACTCTTTTAGCTGTAGTGCGGGGCCGGGCCACCTCGTCACAGGACCCATTTTGATAATTCAGGAAGACTTGGTGACCTAGGGCAATTAAAAAAATGTATGAATGGCTCCTTAAGAGCCACCTGGGGAGACACGTGGCAACCCTTTTGAAATATAATGGCTACCCATATTTGGGTCCTAACCCAGAGGTTGGGAAACACTGTTTTAAATGAAGCATCTATTGCTGCATTTTATTTCCCAAAAAACAAAAAATAATTCAATGAAGGACCTGAGCAACACGGGGTAAATCTTCTAGTAATACAATATAACAATAACGACAGTCTTTTCAATACTCTTTGGCTCTGATCAACTCATTAGTTCCTCCTGGGTAAATCCTTGCACATGTGCCGATCTGATAGCAAAGTCAGGACTTTTGAGCTGAAAAAGGAATCTCTGTTTCACTGATTAATATCAGTCAAAATTTGGCAGTGAGATTTAATTTTGTTAACTGACAGTGCAAATTCTTTGCCAGCTTCCTATTGATAGAAGTGTCAACTATAGTAAAGACTAAACGATTCATCCGGATGAAGCCAGTCTTGAGGTCTTTCAGCGTTAATGTCACTTATTCCTATTTAGATTGTTGAACTTCCTACAAGCTACATATACATCACATTATTCATGTAGATAGGGCTCTGAACTGAAGATATTACCATGTACCCACAGTTCCTTTTGAGCTTTATCTTAAACCCATTAGGGTCCATGAGGGTATGTCTACACTACAGAGTTAATTCGAAATAACAACAGTTATTTCGAATTAACTGTAATAGCTGTCTACACATACAAACCGCTATTTTGAAATAAATTCGAAATAGCGGAGCCCTTATTTCGAATTAGGTAAACCTCATTCTACAAGGAATAACACCTAATTCGAAATAGCTAATTTGAAATAAGTGCTGTGTAGACACTTAATTAGAAATAGGAGGCCTCCAGCCCTTCCCAGGGAACCCTGGTGGCCACTCTGGGCACAACCAGAAAAACATACCCATCTCTCCCCCAGCCCCAGAGCCATTAAAGGGGTAGACCCTGGCCACAGTGCCCGTGCCAGCTCCAAGCCTACCAGCCCAGAGCCAGCAGTGGTCATCGGGGCCCTTGATCCTTGAGTCATCAAGCCACTGTCAGCCAGCCCTCCACAGCTTCCCAGGAGCAGTCTGCCAGTTCCTAGGAGCTTGACAAGAGCTGGAGAAGGTGGGCACCTTCCTGGTCCAGGGTGGAGATCATGTACCTTATTCAGGTTTGGGGGGGATGCCCCCAACTTCCATGATCTCAGCCCTAGTGGGAGGAACATGGCCGTCTATGGTAGAATAGCTGCCAGCCTGGCCACCAAAGGCCACATGCGAACCCAGGAGCAGGTTTGCATGAACGTCAGGTTGGTCCGGTGAGACCCCCAAACCTGAGCCCTGAGATTCCCCTCCCCTTTCTTCCCCTTGCTTCTCCCTTCCAGCTCCATCTTCCCAGGTTTCCCCCTCCCATCTCCCACCCTCTCTCTTCCCCTCTTCCACCTCCTTTTCCAAGTCTCCCCAGAGGTTCATCCCCTCCAGTATTGTTCAATAAACCCAGTTTCTATTTTTGAACATATGTGTCTTTTGTTTGACATCAGGAAGGGGGCTAGGGAGGAGTAAGTGGAAGGACATGAGGGAGGAATGGGGCATGAGCCCCCGGTGGGGAGGACCAGGGAGGCTCTGAGGGCTCCTCGTGGTGGACACTCTCCCTCAGGGTCTCCTGGATCCTGACAGCCCCCTAATGGACCCCCCAGATGGCAGCCTGCAGCAAGTACAGCCGGGCTGATGGCACCAACCCCACGAGATGCACCAGTGTGCCCAGAGGCAGCTCTGGCTCCCTGTGGCTGAGTGCTGTAGTGTCCCGAGTGCGGGCACTCAGGGCACTCCAAGACAGGACTGTTTTGCTGTCCCTCATCGAGGTAGACAAGCAAGTGGGGAACCCTGAGAACTGTCTGTCCGGGGTGGGGATAGGGTCCTTTTAAGCACGGCGCTCAGTTAGCCTCAGGCAGCAGCCCCACACACTAAAGTCCTAACCTGATGCCCTGCCGGCACTGGTTCTGGCCAGCCTTAACTTCAGTTCAGGGTCCACTCACTGTGGACGCGCTATTTCGAATTAGCAAAACACTATTTCGAAATAGTTTTTGTGTATAGATGCGTTATTTTGAATTAGCTTAATTTGAAATAGTGCTAATTTGAAATAGTGCTGTAGAGTAGACATACCCCGAGGCTGTGTCTAGACTGGCAATTTTAGACTGGCTGTGTCTAGACTTGCCAGCTGTATATACTGGCCGTTTGAATTTCCGCAAAAGCACTGATGATCTCATGTAAGATCGATTGTGATTTTCTGGAAAAACTATGCTGCTCCCATTTGGGCAAAAGTCTTTTCCTGAAAGACTTTTGCCCAAAAGGGCCAGTGTAGACAGCATAGTACAGTTTTCCGCAAAAAAGCCTCGATCGTGAAAATGGCGATCGGGGCTTTTTTGTGGAAAACCGCGTCTAGATTGGCCACGGACGCTTTTCCTCAAAAAGTGCTTTTGAGGAAAAGCATCCTGCCAATCTAGACGTACTTTTCTGAAAATGCTTTTAACGGAAAACTGTTCCGTTAAAAGCATTTTCGGAAATTCATGCCAGTCTAGACGTAGCCTGAGAGTTTTGTCAGTTGTAGTAGGACTGGACCAATTGACTAATGGAAGCTTAAAGCGCATCCTATTGAATTAAGCCTATAATTAGTGTGTGGGTTACATAACAGTGACTTTTGGAAAATAGTATAGTAGCATCTTAAAGAGCAACAAAACATGTATATGGTGTCATGAACTTTCGTGGGTAAAACCCACTTCTTCAGATGACTAGAGTATACTCTTATACTCTTGTTGGTTTCTCCCATGAAAGCTCATGTTTCGTTAGTCTTTAAGGTGCTACTAGACTATTTGTTGTTTTTTAAGTTTTTCCTGTTACAGACTAACTCGGCTACCCTTTTGGAAAATAATCAGCCACTCACTTCACTTTGCAGAATTCAACAAAAAAACACCTGCCTTTAATTTATTGTCATTGACACTGTAGTGATGCGGTAAGGCATTTCCTGGCTGTTAATGAACTAGTGTTTGTTCCTTAAGAGCAGGAAATCTGTGCAAGCAAGCACAGAAGACATATGAAGGCAGCTCAGCAGAGTGTTGTAAATAGGAGACCGAGAAATGGAAGATCTTTTCTGTGGGCGTTTGTCAATGATTTTTGAAAAAATAATCAAAGATGGTAAAATCCACCTATCATCATGATTAAATGAAAATGAATAGCTTGGGAGGCATCTTAAAGTTTGTGCTCAAAGCCTTAAACCAAACTAAGTAACTACTGTCAACTGGTAAGAAGCCTATGTCAGGGGCAGGCTATCCTACATTTGTGCCTATTGTGGGGTCCTTAGATCTTTCTCTGAAGTACATGGTGCTGCCCACTGAGTTATTTTGAAATAGCCCCCCTTATTTCCAAATAATTAGCAGAGTGTCCTCACTATCAGGTCCGTTATTTCAAAAGAACAGGTTGGTTATTTCAAAATCTGTACTCCTGTTTTCCTTGGGGAATAACGCTAATTTCAAAATTGTTATTTTAAAGTAGTGTTAGTGTAGATGATCCAGTGCTAAGAATTCAAAATAATTGGCCTCCATAGGCCCCTCACAGCTGCACTTCTGACCACTCTGGCCAAGTCTGGCATCCCTGCTGCTCCCCTTCTCCTGCAGGGCTTAAAATTCCAGGCTACAGGAGAAGGCTTCTGGCAGGTGGCCAGCTTTGCCAACACCATGTGAGACAGCAGCATCTCAGGAGCCATGACTGACCCCAATGCACCTAACAGTCTCCCACGGCAGCCAACACTCCTTCTGCTCCCTTCTGGCCAGGGACACAGGAGAGCTCCAGCCTGGACTGGTGCGGAGATTCCGGACCTCATCCAGGTCTGTGGGCAGGAGACCAACCTCCAGGATCTCCACACCAGAAAGCAAAATGCAGACATGCATCTATGGCCAGATCTGTGCCAGCCTGGCTAACAAAGGCCACAACTGGACCCTGGACCAGGTCTGGATAAAAGTCAAAGATCTCTAGCAGGCCTACCACAAGGCCAGGGAGCAGAGTGGATGCTGGGGGCGGGGGAGGGGGAGACTGCACAGCTGTGGGTACATCAAGCAGCTGGATGCCATCCTGGGAGGGAGTCCAGTCGCCCCCCCCCCGACCGTCATCATGGAGTCCAGCCTGCACATACCCGACATCAACCTCCACAAGGTCAGGGTTGCGGAGGATGAGAAGAAAGAGGAGAAGGAGGAGGAGCAGGCCAGCCAGATGACCATGCCGACCAGCCAGGACCTGCTCCTCACCCTGGAGTCAGTGCCCTGCTCCCAGGATGTCTCCCAGAGGGAATGCATTTTAGGTGAGTTCTATAACTTTCCCTATCTAAATGCAGGGGCAGACGATGGGCTGTTTGGGGATGTACATTCCTTTCTCGGCCTACTTGGCCTGGGGGGTTGCACAATAGCCTGTGCCCATGGGTGCACATGGAGCACCAGTTCAGAGCATTCAGCCCCATGATGCTCTCACATAGGAACCCCTCGGCACAGGCCTGTCTTACTCCAGGCATCTTACTCCAGACATCTTCCCACGACAAGCCACCACTGAGGAGGCTGGGGTCATGGAACCACACAGCTGTGCTGTACACGACACAGGGTCATGCCTGCACTCAGGCAGCATTTGCTCCCGATCAAGTGCAGTGATACAGAGGAGACTGATCCTGGGCATGGGAACCTGCAGGGGGTGGAGAAGAGGAGGAGAACCCAGTAGCACTCTTTCCAATAAGCAGCATCTGCCGCTCACACACACCTCCCCCCAAAACTCTCCCTTCTACCGGGGGCAGAGATAGAAGTTCTCTCTCTACAGGATGCCACCAGTGCTGGACCCAGCGTGTGCAGGACACAGTAGGAAGCTAAGCTGCCTCATCCCCACTGACACCTGGCCTGGCTGGCACACTCCCATGCCTGCTTGTCCCTGGGCTGTAGGTGTAGCAATGCTCCTCTGGGATGTCTGTGCCCCTACAGGAAAGTGCCCAGTGTTTAAGCAATGTATGGCCTTGCTAGAAGCACATTATTATCATCTCAACCATGACTTTCGGCGTCAGCTCAGAGATTAGGGCCAGGCTTCATACACAGTGACTCCTGGGGTGACTGCCCTTGTCACTTTTCTTCACAGCTGGGCCAGCTGCAAGTTTGGTGCATCCCTCACCTCCCACTCCATCTATTCAACTCCACAGGACTGGAGCAGGAAGAGAACCTATGAGCAGATAGCCTGCCTGCAGACCCTCATCCAGGGGGGGAGTGCTGGGAGCAGGCTGTTGACTGGGAGCAGCGGGCATGCCAGCACAAGGCCATGGGCTTCTCCCTCACCTCAGTGATGGAACACATGGCCTTGTGCATGGAGTGAGATACAAGCCACTCCCCTGGGCTTCCTCTCCTAGCTCCCCCAGGGGCCACTCAGGCAGCCGAACCTCCCAATCATCCAGAGGCAGGTACCACTCCCAGACCCATCCCTGAGCCCCACTCACCCATTCCACGTTCTTTCCCCAGTCCTTCCCTTTTGTATATCCTCCCCCAGTCAACAGTCCTGTTTTTTCACAAAAGAAGGCTTTTTTATTTCCTCTGCAGGTGAGGGGAGAAGGTGAGAAGGGAGGACAAGGGGAAGGGAGGGATGGGGAGAAAAGATGCCAGGGGAGAGAGTCTCATAGGTGGCCTTGACTGAAACTCTCCCTCAAGGCTTCCCTGATGAGCATAGCCCCTTGATGTGCTCTCCCGATGGTTCTGGTGTCCAGCTGATCACATGCCTTGCCCCCTACCCTAGTAGAAAAGTCTCCGCCTTTCTCTCACACAGGTTGTGGAGCACACAGCAGGCTGCCACCACAAAGTGAATGTTGCACTCACTGAGGTCCAGAGTCTCCTTCCGCCAGACACAGCGTTTCACGGTGTCCAGGGGGATTGAGGGGCATGTGCAGCTTCAGGAGCACTGGGACCTGATCAGGGTCTGCAGTCTGGGCTGGTGCTTGTCCTACTGGAGCAGTATGTGGGCAGTTTGGAAGTACTGCCTCATGAGGCATGGCACAAGGCCTGTGAGCCTGGCACTGCTTTGCAGTAGCTCCAGTTCCATGCCTTGAGTGCAGTGGTATCTCCAAGGGCAACTGAAGCACACTGCATCTGTTTGGTATCTTGCGATGGGGGAGGCAGTGGAGAAGTGGCGTGTGAGACGTGGCCATAAAGAGGAGCCCCTGAAAGCACACTTCACAAGTAGCCTGACCAAGCGGGCAAAGGAAGTGTCTGCCCTTCTGATGCCCTCCCTAGAGTGCTTTGGGGCTCTAAGTCATAGAAAAGCTCCAATCAGAGAGGATGTGCTATTTGAAATAATTCTGGGACCTGATGCCTAACTTTGATGCTTCCACGTAGTGGGGACACACTATTTCAATTGTGTTAAATATGGAGTTATCATGTCGATTTTACTTATTTTGAAATAATTTCCTAGTGCAGACATGCCCTCAGAGAGACATGATTTTGGACTACCTGGATCTTGTCTCTGAGCCAGATGGTAATTCCTATTCATGTCTAGTAGATACTATTCCATTTTGAAATGGGTGTCATTTCAGATCTGGTGTGATTCAAATGACCTTTATGCAAAGAAGTTACTATATGCTCAGTTCACCTGCTGGATACATAGAGACAGAAATTTTCAGCAGCTGTCAGAGACTACTTCCTGATGAAGTTAAGTATGTTTATATAAGTTGAAGATCTGATCCATAATGAGATTAAAAACCTGCAACAAAAAAACTCATTAGATTACTAGTGCTGAATAATACAAGTACAGCCAAGCCCAACTTTCCAACACTCATGAATCAGATAATCTCATGATCTGTGAGTTAAAAAGTACACTGGGTTATTTTTATTAACTTCTGGGTGTTGGACCGGTAGTATACAATTTGTATTTTTACACTTTTCCATGGAATCCCTCAAGAATCAATTCTTGGTCCTGTGCTATTGAACATGTAATTGATGACCTGGATAATCAGCTGAACATGAGCTTTCAGCATGATCTTGAATCCAAAAAGTCTAATGTAATGATTGAATATATAAGCAGAGGAACCTTGAGAATGAAAGGAGGTTATTTTACCTCTTTGGTAGTCACTGGAATATTGTGTGCAGTCCAGGTGTCCACAGTTTGAAAGGATTTTGACAAATTGGAGAGGGTGCAGAAAAGAGCCACAAGAATGATTAGAGGAATGGAAAACATACCTTAAAGTGATAGAGTCCAGGAGCAAAATCTGTTTATCTTAACAAAGAAAAGACTGGAGGGAGAGGATTGATCATAGTCTATAAGTACAGGCAGTCCCCGGGTTACGTACAAGATAGGGACTGTAGGTTTGTTCTTAAGTTAATTCAAGAAAGTTCTATCATTTGTCTACACAGAAGGCCCCTTCTGGTTTTATAGGTAACGAGAAATAAGAAATAAGAAAATAAGAAAAAAAAAGAGTGAACTCAGATTCTCATTAGTGCCCATGATTACATGAGCTCGGGCTTTAAGAATAATCACCAAATATCATGAGACTAGTGCTAACATTGCAGGATTTGTTCATTCACTTAAATTAATTGTGAAGTTAGCCTCTCCCCTGCTTACATGCTACCTAAGCCAGATTTGTGTGTGTGTGCGCAAAAGATTCATTGGTTGTAACTGCTTGCAGAATAGTTAAGAAAACTAAAAATACATATTGGTCAGAATTATACTTTTATTCACAAAGTATAATTGCTCACATGGTTTTATTTCTGCTAGCTGATTGAACAGTTTAGATGAAGACTAGCAAATATTTCTATATGAATACAAGTTATTACATCTGATGCATTTATCCCATGAAGGTGACTAACTTGGGGAGCAGCCGAACAGGGTTTAATGCAGTTGTCTCTCACTCATTTTTCTTGTCAGGTTTACAAATTCAAATGCAGAGTATAGGAATACACCTTATTTTTAAAAAAACACACCTCCTTTGGAATGTTATTGAGTTGTATAGATTTAAATCATGTGGTTCTAAGAAGATGACTGCATAATTATGTACAAGGCAGAAATAATCATATATTTTAGAACATGCCCCAGGCTATGTTAGCAGATGTGACATCTGAAAACCTGTAAATCTGGCTTGTAAAACTGAGCAACTACTGTTTAGAAGTCTGGGAGAAAACACACACACCTTTCCAAGTTCCTGTTTTACAAACATAATGATGGCAATATCCGCACTGTAAGAGTTGAGCAATCTGTCATGGGTGTCCTTGCAATTAATGGGTCCTATGCAATTACCTGAGGCCATCCCACCACCCTTCTTCTTGCACAACTTCTGCCAGGGCTCAAGATGTTCCTGGGACCAGCGCTAAGCTGCTGAGGCTGAGGGCTTTTCTTCACCTGAAGTATGGCAGGAGAGACCCTCAGCACAAGCAGACAGCTGGCCAATAGGAGGGAGACGGTGAGAAGAATACAGCCCTATTAATGGTAGGTGAGAGAGTTGCTGAGGGTATGTCTAGACTACAGGGTTTTGTCAACAAAAGTGGCCTTTTGTTGACAAAATTATACCCGCGTCTACACTACCATCACGTTATGTCGACAGTAAGTTGACATAATGTGGCAGTTTTGTCGATGGCAGTAAACCTCCTTTTATGAGGAATAACGCCTTTGTTGACATAGTTATGTCGACAAAAGATACACGTGGACGCAGGGAGCCATTTCTGTCAATAAAAAAGGCCTCCAGAAAGAAGCCCTGGTGGACAGTCTAGCACTTAAAGGTACAGCAAGTCTGTGGTTCCTGGCCGCAGCCTCTTAAAGGCACAGGCACCCAGACAAGCCTTGCTGTCTGTCAGCTAGCCAGAGCAGCTGTGCCAGCCGTGCCAGCCAAGACTCAGCCTCAAGGCTCCCCTGGCCCTTCTCAGGACAGAGACAAGGACCCACCCAGGCACACCAAAAGGTGGGCACCAGCCTGGTCTGGCCCTGAAATAAAACACCTGCCGGTGCTCTGGTCCCAAGAAGAAGCCCTGCAAACATGCCGCAGGAATGTGGACATTTATGAACACCTGGCCCAGGGACTGGCCACCAAAGGGCATCACCCCTGCACCATGGCACAAGTTAGGGCCAAGGTTAAGAAGCTGCGGCAGAGATATGCCAGGGCTTGGGACCAGAGCTCCCTCTCTGGGGCAGCCCCCAAGATCCGCCCTTACTATGAGGAATAGGAGCAGATCCTGGGCGGTGGGGAAGCCCAGACTCCACTGCGTGTGGTGGAGTCTGGGTTACCCCACCACATCCTGGACCAACCCCTCCTGAGGCAGGAAGACCAGGCAGGAAAGGCAGGAGAAGAGGTAGTAGAGATCCAGACCCTAGAGGCTTCCCAGGAGTCTGTGGACATTGGGGAGGGAACATCAGGCGAGTGCTTTGAGGGGTCACCACATACGGGCGGAATGGCAGTGCAGGGGGCCAGCAAACCCCATTGCCACTGTGGGGCCCCTGGGAGGCTTTCTGGCTACTGCCCAACTCACACGCAGGGTCACGTGGAACACCCCTGAGCCTCCTGTCCAAAGGAGAGCCAGTGACAGCCACAGCATGCCCTTGAGGACAGGAGGGGTGCACACAGATGTCTCCTCCTCTTTTCCTCCACAGCAGGACCCTCTACCTAACAGAGGAGCACCACACCCACCATCCCGGACCCGTGGCACCCGCAGACACTGGAGAGTCTACATGGACCTTCTAAGGGAGCACGTTGAGGCCCTGCAAGACCTCAACAGGCCCCTCCAGCAAAGGACGCAGGCAGAGGCTGAGTGGCGCACCAGGCTGCTGGACAAACTGGTTCAGCAGCACATAGAGATCTGTGCCACAATGAGGGAGGTTTTCGCCTTGCCTGCCCCTGTCGCAGGCACTGCTCCTCCAGCACGCCAGGCCCCTGCTTCTCCTGCTCCACCAGCTCCCGTTCCCTGCAGCCCCTCCTGCTCCCGAGCCCTCACAGGCCCATCAGCTGCCCTCCCCTGCTGCCCAGGCCAGGAGTAGGTCTCGCTCCACCCGATCCCAAGGCCCTGGCGATGCCAGGACAGAGGACGGTGGGAGGACCCTGCACTCAGGGAAGCAGTGGCCCTCTTGAGTCTCCCCTCCCCCTTCAGGTTTTCAGTCCCATATCACTCCAGTTAAGGGACATTTGAGTTATGTTACAAAATCTTTATTTTTGACAGACACATTTACTCTGTGGGTATACAGGTGAACGGTTAAAAGAGAAAGTTTTGTTCAACAGTTCACGCATTTTCTTTACTGCTAGGCTGTGTCTACACTGGCACCCTTTTCCGTAAAAGGGATGCTAATGAGACACTTCGGAATTGCAAATACCACGGGGGATTTAAATATCCCCCGCGGCATTTGCATGAACATAGCTGCCACTTTTTTCCGGCTCGGGGTTTTGCCGGAGAAAAGCTCCAGTCTAGACGGGATCTTGCGGAAAATAAGCCCTTTTCCGGAAAATCCCTTATTCCCCCTTGAAAGTAGGAGGGCTCTTCCACAGTTCAGGAAGCCAAGGGCAGCAAACCCTGTGATGATGTTGTCCAGGTCCCCAAGACAGATGAGCCTCTTCAGCAGCTTGGCATTGATGGCCCTCACCACCTGTAGCACACGACGAAAAGGCAGACAGAAACCAGGGAGTTAGACAGGTTACCTAAGCACTTGGAGTGGACCCTTCCCCCCTCCCACCCCACCCTCCCCTTGTCAGGCTGTCCCCTTCCCCCTCCTCAGTGTTGGAGTGGCCAAGGAGCAGCCTCCAAGTGCCTTTCCATCCCCCACTCCCTCTTGCCCTTGTCTGTCAGTCCCCCTTATTCACCCCCCCCGACACACACACTCTGCAGGGCCTGTCTCCTGAGAGTGACTAACCTCCATCAAGACGGCCCCGATGGTAGACCTTCCTATACCAAACTGATGCCCCACGGAGTGGTAGCTGTTGGGGGTGGCCAGCTTCCACAGGGAGATTGCGACCCGCTTCTGCAGGGGGATGGCGGGCCACAGGTTGGTGTCCTGGTGTTCCAGAGCAGGGGAAAGCCAGGCACACAGCTCCTGGAATGTGGCCTTACACATCCGGAAGTTGCGGAGCTGCTGGTTGTCATCCCAGAGCTGCATGACGAGTGGTCCCACCAGGCGGAACTCGTCTTGTGCCTCCAAATCTGCCTGTCCCCAAAAAAGTTTGGGGGAAAGGGCAAAGCTCCTGCTTCCCGGAGGGGGGTCTCCTCAGTGCAGTCCGAGTTAATATGGGGCAGGAGATTCATGACAGAATCATGCAGATGCAGCAGAAGCTGCAGTATGGCAGCGTGGGGCCATTGCCTGCCCAGGGGTAGCTCAGGCTCCATGGCCAAAAACACAGTAAAAGCAGAAAAAAATCCCCAGAAAACAAACTGCTGTCGTGTCTGAGAAAGCAGGGCAACCAAAGCAAAAACTGCAGCAGCTTTGCTTTCCCTCTAGGAGGTAGGCAAGCCAGAAGCAGGAGCAGAGCAACGGTTTTCCAGGGGGATCCCTTTAAGCAGGCATCTCTGCAAAGAGCATGCAGCAATGCCTGGGCTTTAAGGCTGCCCCTGTGACCTTCCAGAAGCACTTCCAGGTGCCTTCTTTTGTCGACAGAGCGTCCGGCAATCTGGATGCACTTTGACAACAAAGCGGATCGATTTTTTGATCCACGTAATGCAGTCTAGATGCTCTGGAAGGGCTGGCCGAAAGAGAAACCAGAAGACATTGATCAGGGCTTCCTACAGGGACACAAGCAAATGTGGCTATTTATGCATAAGACTGACTCTACTGTTTGGAGTGGCTCCTACCTGTGTGTGCTTGCCTCTGGGCAGATGGACAGAAACAGGGTAAATACCCCACACAGGTGGTGTTCTCTGTAGTTAGGTTTCAACAACCCAGCCACACATGTGAACAGCTGGATCACTAGAATAGTCCTACCATAGGATTCAGAGACTGTCGTCTTAGGTCTCCAGGCATCCTTCTGGATTTAGTGACAATTGGTCACCTATATGACAAATGAGAAAATGTGCAGGTTATGTCCAGTCCAAAGGGTCCTGCCACATGCTTCAGATCAATTTGTATCTCAAATCTCACACCAAAGACAATGCTTAAAGCAAAGCAAGAAAGCATATACACATAAATGAGTTACCCTTTGGGGTTCCTAAAGACAATGGAGTTGTGATGATTTGACAAATGCAAATCTCATTCAGGGCTGACCCGTGGTAACCCCTGATTATCTCTGTCATATTTTAGTGTCTCTGTCCCTGTGAGAATTCAAACAGTAAAGGTATGAACAATTTTCTTGTGATCCTGTTTTGTCTTTTATATTTAACCTTCCAGTTCATGCAATGAGCTTCTTTGCACATGGCGTTTCCAAGGTGTGATAGGGCAATTCAGCAGTCATTTGTATTGTGATGTTCTTTAATGGCCCATTTAATATTTATAGGCTTCTTTGGGACATAAGTGGAGAACAATTTCTGTACATGGGTTTACGAATTTAAAGCAAACATGTTCAAGGTTACAAAGCAAATCATACATATTTCCTTAAAGTTTGGAAGTGTGGTTAATGCATGCAGTAATGTGCAAGCATTACATAAAGTCTAATGCCAGCTACCTTCTTAAAAGACTAATACACATTTGGAACAAAATGAACTAATAGATGAACTAGTTTGGTTTCCAGCTATGAGTTTGTCCATTCTTGATTCATGCCTACAGCCTTGGCCAGAGCTGGCACTTGGCTTACCAGGATGTCAGAGTCCTACAGCAAAAGCAAAAGTCCTTTAATTGCTGTGTATACACAATAAACCTCTGCTCAGAACTAAGATAATAAAAATGTTAAAAAAAGAGAATAGATGGCAGAAGGAAGTAATACAGAAAAATTTTTTTGGGAAATGCTCATCACTAAATATAGCCTTTTTGTGAGTTTATAATGCTGACTGCAAACACATTCTGTACATTGGAACCATTGTAAGTTGTGTGTACAAGGTTGGACTGCATTCCTTTCTGTCAGCTCACAAAGCCAGGGCCCAATAGGGTTGTGGATTCACTTCAAGCCAGAATCAATTAGGGCTAACTAGTTGCTTTTATTAATCTCACTACGTCACTACTATTACAGGCTTAATACTGCCAGGGTATGTCTACACTTGCTCCCTAGTCCAAACTAGGGATGCAAATGTAGCATACCCAAGTTGCTAATGAAGCACGGGATTTAAATATCCCGTGTTTGATTAGCATATTCGCGTCTGGTCACCATTTTAAAAATCCACTAGTCCAAATTAACTCGCCGTGTATAGATACAGTATTCCGAAAGAAACCCCTTCCCTCAGATTAACTGTTACTCCTCGTGCAATGAGGAGCAAGTGTAGACATACCCCGATGGTTACACAGCTACTGCAAAGTAATACGAATAAGATAAACACCGGGTGTGCATGTATCTGGCGCAATGCCATTTTTATCACTCTTACAGGCTGAGACTGAGATCATATTTGTTTACTGCTCAGTAGTTTCCCAACTCAGACATGGGTTAAAGCTGATAAAGCCCAGCTTTTCAGTTTGGGGTTGCAGCGTTCCACTCTATGCTAAGCTAGGTACAGCAAGGATGGAAACTTCCATCCTAGGCTGCTAAGCTGCAGGACCCACATATGACTTTTAATGTGACACTTTCAGAGGCCACATGCAACTGAGGTGACCTCCACATACTGAGAGTGCAAACTCATGAAACACATGCAGAGACAGCGTTGTGTCTAGTGACAAGAGGTGCCAAAAACAAACTAACTTCTATATTTAATGCATAGGTGGTTTTACCATCTCACAAGTTTGCCGTCTTGGACTTACTGGGGGAATAGTATTGCAAATGAAAAGCACACAGTGATCAGCTATGAAGCAGCCCAGCAAACTTAGAAAAATGCTGCTTGTTTTATTTTTTGTAACTGGAGGCTGCCTTTCTGAAATGTGCATGTTTTAAGTGCTGTGGTAGTCACATGGTAACAGAAGATGGAAAGTTCTCCCCTTCCATCCTTTTTGGTCCTTACACCATGAGACAATGCGATATCATATAAATTTAAAAAGTGTTATTGAGGAGAATTTTTTAAAAAATGAATCCAAGTGAATTTAGCAGCTTTTCTGTACTGTGGGCTGGTGTAAGGAACACAGAAATGTATGTGTATTTGCAGCAGAGGGAAGTTCTTAAATGTAATCTCTTTGGGGGAGGGAGTGTGTGACAGGGTGCATTGCCATTGTCACTGTGAAATGCATTGGAACACAGGAGGTTAAAGCCAGCCCTTGGAGAGGGCTGGGGCAGCAGCCAATCAGAAGGAGGCTCAAGACAGCCTATCAGGACCAGACTGAGCCCTATAAAAAGCTGCAGGGCCAGGAGGAGCTCTGTGTCTCTCCAAGCTGCAGAAGGAGAGGATCTGAGCTCCCTGTACAGGTTGCTAGGTAACATGGAGCAGCGCTGGGAGAGGAAGAGAGCCAGCAGGTTGCCAGGAGGCTTGGCTTGTGGGCTCAGGCCCTGATACAGAGGCCCAAGAGGGTACTGGGTGGGGGACTGCAGGGAGTCAGCCAGGGGATAGGAATACGCAGCAGGTCTACAATCCTTCCAATGATGAGTGGCCAATTGAGACTGCAGGTTGCCCCTGAGGGTAGGGGCTAGATAAAGAACAGCAGTAGGCCATTGAAGCAAGTGGTAGGATCTACTAGCAGGGGAGGAATCCAGATATGAGCACTGCCCAGAGCACAGTACCTGGTGGAAAGGGCATCGTGGTGTGGGAGGGACACAGGTCCTGGAAGAATGCTTTGGTAGAGATTTTGGATATGCTGGTAATGGAAAGTGAGACACTGGAGCTGGAAGTGAGCTGATTCCTGGAGTGAACAGCAAAGCCATGGCAGTGAAGGCAAGTGTGTCACAGATTGTATTTATAGTCTATATTTCTGCAGCACCTAATGCCAGAGTGGCCTGGTTCATGAGTGGGACTCCAAGGTGCTACCAAAGCACAAATAATAAAAAGGTAGGAACTCCCCCATGCAAGGAGGAAGGGGGGAGGGGTAAAAGAAAAATTTGCATATCAAAAAATGAAAACTTGGGGGTCCTCGTATTATATAAGAACAGAAAAATGATCTACACAGTAAAACTGACTGGTGTGTTTAAAATATTGTCATACTCCTCAGTTATCAATTATCTTGCCACACTGGTTCTTTAACATATATGGCATGACACAAGTATAAGTAAAATGGCAATGTTTTATTTACTCTTACTACTTCTTTCCCATAAAATTGCCAAATGGTTTGGTTTTTCAATAAAAACCAACAATAAAATCTTTAAAACATTTTATTTTATTTTATTGGGGAGAGGATAATCCCTCCTCCCTAGAACTAGCTTTTCCAAATACAGAAGGAGCCAGTTAACATCACTCTTAAGATATCTTTCTGCATACCACTCAAGGCAGGATTCTAAGAAATGACCTTCATCACCTTTTCCCCTCAGATGGACTGCCATACCCTAAAGCTTAATGCTAAGGAAATCCTGACTGATACAGAATACTGCAGAGTGTGTCTTCAACACCACTGGCCACTCCAATTATATCAGACCTGTCTCCCACTACCTACACTGGCTTCTCATTGAATTTCAAATCAAGTTTAAGGTCTTGGCCCTCACTTTCAAGGTGCAGAAAGGCAGCTATGCAGGTACTTAAAAGATCAGTTAAAACTCCAGATGAAAATCATGGTCAACAACTTCAAACCTCTACCACAAAAGAACTTTTCAATACAGATAAAGTTTGTCTGGGCAGGAGACAAACTTTCTTGGGAAGGCTGACATGAAATTGTGGAATGAACTTCCGCAGAAATTAAGGACCTTCACAAACCTCATACCTCTGCTCTAAGTGAAAAGACTTTTTTGACCTCGACTAGTCTAACATATGACAACATGTGTGCGTGCATGCATGTATATAGTTACACATGCACACACACTTCACAGCACATACTTCTTTTGTATGGGAAAAGGAGGATCAGAGAATAAACCACAGGGTACAGATGTTACTTAATGTACTAAAGAGAAGGTTCGCAGAGATTACTGTGAAGAGTGTAGTGTAAGAACTTATTTAGAATAGAATTAGGACTATAGTAGAAATGATCCCAAAAAGAAGGTTGGGGAAAATCCTAAAATACAAAAGCCATCTATTCCAAATCCATCCAGGCAAGTGTGACCCTTTGACAGGCAGATTCAACCAGCCAGTGTCCCCTCTGAGGGCAAACCTAGTCAGGAAAAATGAGATCTGAGCCTTCATATTTTTCAGTGGGTTCCCCCATGAATAGGTGGGAAATTTGAAACCAATACAAGGAAATACTTTTACAGAATATATGGATACCAAGAACATCTAGTTATCATAATTAGTGACAAACAATTTGGAAGATATTTAACCTTGCACATCAGTGCTTATGCTGATCCCCAACTAATCAGAGAGTAGGATGAGACTCGCCTAGGGATAGATTACCCCTCTCCCCTCATCTGCCCAGTGCAAATCTGTCCTCTGAAGCATCTGGTATTGACCATTGTTCGAGACAGGATACTGGACTAAATGGGCCATGATCTGATGAGGTATCGATATCTTGACATGTCTGGAACACAGGAAAAGATTTGCCATAGCTTAATAGCTGCAAACACTTCATTTGTCAGACTCAAATTTCATTGCGAAACAAAAATGGCTTTATTGAAACACTGAAGACTGGAATATTTTTTTCAAGACCATTTTTTAAATGTGGTATCTGAAACTCTGTTTGTATGAAAAAATCATGAAAATAACTAAAGTTGCTTTTGCCTTTCAGCTCATTTTATGTGCCATTACTACATTACCATATTTATTTCCCCTATTATGCTAATGTTAGCTTTGTAAAATTTGAAGAGTAGCTTTTCAGAGTCTTCTCATCTTAATCATGCTGCTGTTTAAATTCATCATCCTCCAATCATTCTCAGTGACTAATTGGGAAAATCTTCCTTATATTTCCATTTAAAAATAACTTTCTTCCATTGGCATGCCACTTTTATTCTTTAGCCATTCAAACCAGCACTGTTAAACTGATGACCCTTTGTGCTCATATTCATGCTCTGGATTTTCTTTGTCTGTAATATTTTAAAAATGCAAGCCCTATAAAATGTTGGTCACACTATTTGTTATTTCCAAGTTAGTCAGGCTTTGCAAAAGGTTTTAATTTCTGTCCTCTTCATTTACATATTCTTCTAACCAGAAAGTTAGTTTTTTGCTTCATTTGTCAGTAAGTGGAATAATGCATAAGCTCCTAGTGAAAGAATGATAGTGAGCAAAGAAATTATAATAAGAAACATTCTGAAAGAGATGTTAAAAATAAATAACAATTGATATAATTAATGACTCAAGAGTTCTTGACAGGTCTCCTGGCAATTTACTTTAATTTCAGATTCCATTCATACATTTTTAGACTGAACAATGTACAGTTTCGATCTCCAGAGTGTGGAAGAAAACATTGTCCTCACTCTGAGTTTGTAAGCAACAAGTAGCCAGAGGCAGTTTTATTACGAGCTGCAGCAAGGGAAAAACTGGTTCGGACAGGGGGGTAAGCTCCCCACCCCCCTGAGGCAGATCTTTGAATACAAGCAATTATGAAGCAGTTTATATACTGTCTATTAAATATAATAAAAATAACAATTAGTCTCCTTCCCATTACAAACACCAATGGCTAACAGTTATTTTAGTTCCACCCAGATGCTCCTTATCTCAAGGTCTCTGCCAGAGTCAGCGTTCTATCCTTATCTCCGTATGGAGGCAAGAGGCAAAGGCAGCGTCTAATTACAGATCTCGCGTTGTCAGGCCACAGACTTAGCCTGACTCTTGCTCTCTTGTTAACAAGACCAAGATGGCTGCAAACAAATTCCCTTATTCCCTTTTCCTGCCTCCACAAGAGTAACTAATAATAGAAAACTGAAAAGTATCAAAATAAGTTATCTAAATATATACCCACTGCTCCTCATTTGATATTTTCTATCTGAACATTTCAGCATGCCTGTTTAAAAGCACTGTTCTTCTCTCACAGGTGTTTTTTTAACTTTACTTAATTTCACACATCACATTGCCTAGAACAGAAGTAACAATGTGATATGGGTTGCATTGTAATCTACACATGGAAGAGGAAAATATTGGGGAAAGCGTGAAATGAGAAGCAAGAATAAAGCACTTCACATGTGAGAATACTTTGAAAACTTCACAAGTTGTTTCACCTGCTGGGGCCTGCCATGTTCGCTACCATTTTGGAACAAAAATGGCAGCTGAGCATGAGGACATGCCTCTGCCTGGGCACTTGGGCATCCACTCGCTAGACCTTCTTCTCTGTGTATCTCTATATTTGGGAAAGAGGATGCATCCCACTGACAACTGCAATGAAACCTGACAGGACTACCTCGGGGAATTTCCTCATTAGTCCCTATAGCATTGACCCTTTATTTTCACCACTAGATAAAGATACTATCTACACACCTCTCTCCACCTGTCACCTCATTCTTGCTAATCTGCTGTACACATGGCCCTGTATGTACCCGCCTTTCTGCTGTACTCCTGGAACCTTCAACATGCCCATCATCATAATACATAAGGCACTGGGTACAGCAGTTTTCTCATTTGTCTAATCTGGTGTGGGCGGGGGGAGGGCGGAGGAAGAGGGAGAGGGGAACTATAATTTATTTCACTTCATTTTAAGAAACAGACATGAAGTTCTTGAGCATTATAAACCAGCCAATCGGATTATTTCATAGCAGCAAGGAAACTGGATTGGTTGATAATATGTATGTGTCTGAAAAGAAAGCAAGAAAGCTTTCTTTCTTGAGAAAGAAAGGCACATGTCTGGTTTCTTAGGAGTTGAGATAGTTCTGTGGTGTTACATACCTTAATACAGTCCACCATCCTAAACTGGCTATGAGAACTTTTTTTTTTTTTAAAAAGATAGAGCTATAGAGAGTCAAACAAAACTGAATACTTTAGGAACTCTCAGTTTGTCTGACACATGCTAACCTTCCACTGTGCCCTTGGATAGTTTGTGGAAATGTGAAATGTTATTCTGCCTCAAGTAATTCCAGTTTTCATGGTGACCTCTTCAAATAATTTATTGACATGCCTAGAGGGAAGAGGAATACTTTTTCAGCATAAAAGCCCGTTAAAATAATGAGTTCTTCTGGGCATTTTAAAAAGCTATGCAAATGTTTGGGAAACAATCCCTATGATGAGGGCAAATCAATATAATTCCTGAGGCAAGATATGACTTATTTAAGTGCACTCCACTGGTAATTTTTTATGATTTGGATGAATGAATGCATTAAAATTAGGGTCCAGCAGCATTAAGTCCTGGGAGGGGACTGGCTTCAAAGATAAGAAAAGGTCCTGCCTATCAATGAGATTGGATCTTCCATTTGCCTGCTGAGCATTCTCCTCCTTCTCTTCCTTATTTACAATGTCCTCCTCATTGTTGCCCAATGGGATCTACCTAACAAGGAGAAGGAAGAGCAACTTTGCATGCAGGCTTGCAAACTTAGAAAGGAAGGCTTTAAACTAGGTTTGTCGGGGCGGGGGGGGGGGGGGGGGGGTTTGAGAAGGGGGGAAGGGGAGGATGGTGACCTAAGCTAGGAGGTACATGGAGAAGTGAGATACTGGGAAGGAACACAGGGAGGAAGGTGCAACAGAGGAGGAACCCTGATTTGTACAGATAATGTAGGGCAATCAGCTAGTTACACTGAATGTAAGAGAGCAGTATGATTGTTCAGTGTAAAGTGGGATAAAAGCCTGCTGAGAGTCTTTGGATTAAGTTTAGATATGGGAGCACCATGATGTCATGGTGCGTGTCTGCTGCAGATCACTAGATCAGGTGGATTAGGTAGACGAGGCTTTCTTCAGACAACTAACAGAAGTTTCCAGATCATAGGACCTGGTTCTCATAGGGGCTTTAATCACCCTGATATCTATTGGGAAAGTGGTTCCTAACCTTCTTTATGCTGGGACCAACAAACCCATCCACAAACTTTTGGCTTGGGATAACATTTTACTTGCACATTTGCATATTCATTATGCAAATAATAAAGATGCAAATCTGCAAATAAAATAGTGACTGACCACCTAACCCCATCCCAACCTCTTGCTCCTCTGTGCCTAGCTCCCTTTGACCTTCACCCCTATGCCCCATGCACAGAGTAGGGAGGCGAGAGGGAGGCTCCTCCTCCTGCCATGTTTCAGCTCATCATGGCTGCCAGAGCTGAGCCACTATGAACAGCCAGCTTGAGCTCCGGCAGCTGCCACAGACCTGTAGTCAGTGGGTTGTGGACTGGTGGTCCACAGATCAGTAGTTGGGAACCGACGTATTGGGAGACCAATACAACAGTATACAAACAAGCTGGGGACTTGTACAAGTGCTGAAGGAAATGACCAGCAGCCAAGCTCAGCTTGACCTCATCTGTAGATGTGGGTGGAAAGTTCCCAAACGGTCTATTCTAGGACCCGTCCTATTCAACTTATTGATAAATGATCTAGAGAAAGGGGTAAACAATGAGGCGGCAAATTTTGTAGATGATACCAAACTCCTCTAGATAGACCAAAGAAGAATGTGAAGAGCTTCAAAAAGATCTCATCAAACTAAGTGATATGGCAACAAAATGGCAAATGAAATTTAATGTTGATAAATGTAAAGTAATGCACATTGGAAAAAATAATCCCAACTATACATACAATATGATGGGGATTAATTTGGCTACAACTATTCAAGAAAGAGACCTTGGAGTCATTGTGGATAGTTCTCTGAAAATATCCACTCAGTGTACATCATCAGTCAAAAAAGCAAATAGACTGTTAGGAGTCATTAAAAAGGGATAGAGAATAAAACAGATATCTTATTACCTTTATATAAAACATGGTACACCCGCATATTGAATACTGCGTACAGGTGTGGTCACCTCATCTCAAAAAAATTATATTGGCATTGGAAAAGGTTCAGAAAAGGGCAACAAAAATGATTAGGGGTTAGGAACAAGTCTCGTATGAAGTGAGATTAAAAAGACTTGGACTTTTCAGCTTAGAAAAGAGAAGACTAAGGGGGGATATGATAGAGAGCTATAAAATCATAACTGGTATGGAAAAAGTGAATAAGGAAAAGTTATTTATTTATTTATTCCCACAGTATAAGAACTAGGGGTCACCAAATGAAATTAATAGGCAGCAGGTTTAAAACAAAAAAAAAAAGAAGTTTTTCTTCATGCAGCACAGTCAACCTGTGAAATTCCCTGCCAGAGGATGAGGTGAAGGCTAGAACTTTAACAGCGATAACAAAAGAGCTAGACAGATTCATGGAGGTTAGGTCCATCAATGGCTACTAGCCAGGATGAGTAGAAATTAGAAATGGTATCCCTAACATCTATTTCTCTGGAAGTGGGTGACAGGAGAGGGATCACATGAGGATTACCTGTTGTGATCCCTCCCTCTGGGGCATCTGGTGTTGGCTACTGTTGGTAGACAGGATACTGGGCTAGATGGACCTTTGGTCTGAGCCAGTATGGCAGTTCTTATGTTCTTATATTATGTTATGATATTAGGAAAAACAATTTCATATTGAATATTTTTAAATCCTGGATTGACAAAGCCCTGGCTGGGTTGATTTATTTGGGATTGGCCCTGGTTTTAGCAAGAGGTTGGACTTGATGACCTTCTGAGGTCTCTTCCAACCCTATGATTCAATGATTCTATACTTCTATGACAATGAGACATAATTGTATCATAATTCCTTAATCGTATTTTTAAAAAGGTTTTGAAATTACTCAGATTTCAACATGAGCATTTCCCGCCGCCTGCTAAGTTTTGGTTCTTTTATTAATAGTTATGTAATGGTTTGTTCTCGCTTTCTGATGCCTCTCTGTAAGTATATTTTCCTAAAAGTGCATGATTCCATGTTTTGGATATATCGGCCCTGATTCTTAGATACATGTGCCTGGTGACTAGTACTAACTCATACAGCTACTGCTATCGTATACTGTGGGACTACCGGCATCATCAGGTACTTTGAAACATGAGTAAGGTGTCAAGAATCCAACTTGTTCACAATAAGAATGATTAATCAACAGACATCAAAGCCTTTGGATTAGGCCTCAGAGATATAAGGTGAAAGATTTATAGGATCTGAAGCGAAACCAGACTAGGGGCTTGGCTACATGGTTCATCAATGCATGCTGAAAGTTGTGCATTGTGTTACACATAAAACAACCTGCTGACATGCACTAAACTCTGCATAGTGCTTCTTAGTGCAGTCCAACATCAGCAGGGTCTTCACAGGCCAATTTAGTGCACACTATATCTAGGATATAATTTACACTATTCTAGTGCACATTTCCACAATGCATAGGCAACCTCAAAGTCCTTGAGTTTTAATTCATATAAAATGAGATTAATCTATGCACTATATAAAAGTTTTAATTACATTTTTTTGGCCATGGATGATCAGCAATAGTTTTCCTCTGCAGTTAATATTAGAGAGTAGAGATGAGATATTTAATACATGTCCCTTAGATGCCTGCCAGGAATAATTCAATGCAAAGACTTTTTTTGCTGAGAGATTTTGAAAAAAACAGTTGTTTTATTTTCCTTAGTTTCATTTTGAACATTTTCCTAAATACTTTTCCAACACTTTTTGTTGCCTTGTCTAAGAATTACTCCTAGAGTCATCTCTTTTTCTTCTTCAGGCACTTTGCTCTTTAAAGCAAAATAAAGTAATACATCTCCTTATCATGATGCATTTTAAAAGCACAAACATACAGTAAATAATCAAGTGGTTAAAACTGACTCCTGAGGGACTGCAGGAGTGAAAGATTGCACATCTGAAGCCGCTTCCACAAAATTGATAACACGTTTTCTAATTGAATAGCTCTTACTAGAAAGATGATGACTGGACTTGTCTAGTCTTGCAATTATATAGTTTTTTAAAAGCTATTTTTCCTAATTAACTGTGCCACGTTTATAGTTGAAAGCAATGATAATAGTCCCTAGCAAGCAATTTTAGTTTATCTGTTGATATAAAACAACCACAAAAGGAGTTAGCAGAGTTGCATAACCTGAAATAATTTAATGTAGTGATTTAAAATCTTTTTGTAATACATCTAGAAAGCTATTAGAATTAGAAACAATAGAACAGGGAAGAGCATTCAGTTCCATGAGAGAAGATGCCACAGTTGTCTACAACTCCTGCAGAGCATAGCAGGGCAGACCATGCTAGAAATCCTCTGGTCTCTTCTGCCTTTTTCCAGGTGCACAGTTTATGCCATCCAGGATTGTTCTTTATTTCTCAGTGATATCATGAGTGTGCTCAGTGCACAGGTTATTTGTTCCCTCTATCATCTCTGCTTTCCGGTCTTATATGAGGGTTTTTTTCCCCTGTGATTTCACAGTTAACTCAGACAGTTGTGTCTTGCAGTAAGGCTATGTCTAGACTACGCTGAAGTTTCAAAAGACGATATGCAAATTCCACGGGTATTCCATGGAAAATCAAAAAATGAGGTTTAGGCGGCATTTTGAAAAAGGTGGGTGGTTGCCCAAAAAAACGAGTCCTGACTACTTTCACTTTCGAAAGTGAGATCGGAAGAAGATATGCAAATTCCCACGGAATTTGCATATCCTCTTTCAAAACTTCAGCATAGTCTAGACAAGCCCTTTAAGTGGAATGGCTCCTAAGTACTGCTCTGATTAATAGCTATGTTTGGCAAGTTGGAGGTGCAAAGTAACTGACTTACACAGACATATCAATTGATAGTTTTACCTCGTTAAGTGTTATCTCCCTCTGTTAGCTATGTGGCTATTCTGTATGGGTGTGTCTAAATTACAGGGGTTTTTTGAAAAAACTTCTCCTGCATCTAGACTGCCGCCATGTTCTTTCGAAATTAAATCGAAAGAACACAGTGGTTTTTCAACAACAGTAAACCTCATTTTACAAGGAAGAACACCTTTTTTTTGAAAGTGCTCATTCGAAAAAAGGCATTCTTGACTGCAAACAGGGCTTTTTCGAAAGAGAGCATCCAGACTGCCTGGGTGCTCTCTTTCAAAAAAGTGGCTTGCTTTTTTGAAAGAAATGGTTGCAGTCTAGACGCTCTCTTTCGAAAGAGGCTTTTTCAAAAGAATCTTTTGAAAAAGCCTCTTTCGAAAGAGGGTTGTAGTCTAGACATAGCCTAAGTGATTGATGTCCCTGTAATAGAGTTTAATATCTTGGTGTTGAAATACTCTCCGTGTTTTATTCTTGTCTCTTTTGTAATACATCTGTGACACTTTCCAGCGGTCCCCACGGTTGTGAGGCATCTCATCACTACCAACTCCTTACGTAGGTTGGCTGTGGATTAGCTCCCTGAAACCAGCTGCCCCTGGGAACATGGCCTTCCTCTCTCTGCACAGCACAGTAATGGGCACACTAACGTCCAATGGTATGTCTACACTACAGCACTAATTCGAACTAACTTAGTTCGAATTAGTTAATACGAACTAAGCTAATTCGAACTAGTGCATCTAGACTTAAAAATTAGTTTGAATTAGCGTTTTGCTAATTCGAACTAGCATGTCCACACTGAGTAGACCCTGAACTGAGGTTAACGATGGCCGGAAGCAGTGCTGGCAGGGCATCAGATTAGGACTTAGAGTGTGGAGCTGCTGCCTCAAGCTAGCCGAGGGCTGTGCTTAAAGGGACCCAACCCCCACCCGGGACAGACAGTTCTCCGGGTTCCCCGCTTGCAAAGCAGTCCTGGCTTGGAGTGCCCTGAGTGCCCACACTCGGCACATCACAGCACTCGGCCATCAGCCCGGCTGCACTGGCCGCAGGCTGCCATCCAGAGGGGGGGTCAATCAAGGGGCTTCAGGAGAGCTTCCATCCCGAGAAGCACACAGAGCCACCCCAGTCCTCCACATCAGGGGCTCGTACCCCATTCCTCCCTCACCTCCTTCCACTTACCCCTCCCTAGCCCCCCTTCCTGATGTACAAAATAAAGGACACGTGTTTTCAAAAATAGAAACTCTCTTTATTGAACAAAACTCGGGGAGACTGGGAAAAGGAGGTGGGAGAGGGGAGGCAACTAAAATGAACAGGGGTTTGGAACAGGTCCCATATGAAGAGAGGCTAAAGAGACTGGGACTTTTCAGCTTAGAAAAGAGGAGACTGAGGGGGAATATGATAGAGGACTATAAAAGCATGCATGGTGTAGAGAGGGTGCATAAAGAAAAGTTCTTCATTAGCTCCCATAATAGAAGGACTAGAGGACACCAAATGAAATGAATGGTTAGCAGGCTTCAAACTAATAACAGAAAGTTCTTCTTCACAAAGCAAATAATCAACTTGTGGAACTCCTTGCTGCAGGAGGCTGTGAAGGCTAGAACTAGAACAGAGTTTAAAGAGAAGTGAGATAAAGTCATGGAGGTTGGGTCCATGGAGTGCTATTAGCCAGGGGGTAGAAATGGTGTCCCTGGCCTCTGTTTGTGGAAGGCTGGAGATGGATGGCATGAGACAAATGGCTTGGTCATTGTTTCAGTCCATCCCCTCCAGGGTCCCTAGTGTTGGCCACTGTTGGCAGACAGGCTACTGGGTAGATGGACCTTTAGTCTGACCCAGTACGGACGTTCTAAGCTCAGGGCTCAGGGTCAGGGGTCTCAGTGGACCACCTTGATTTTCATGCACACCTGCTCCCGGGTGGCCAGGCTGGCAGCTCTCCTGCCCTAGATGGCCACTTTCCTGTGCCTAGTGTGGAGGTCGTGGATGAGGTCCACGATCTCCGCACTAGACCAGTCAGGCGCCCGCCTCTTGCGAACCCGGGCAGGCTCCTGGGAGCCGCCAGTCTGGTCCCGGGAAGAGGCGGAGGGCTGGGTGGCAGCGGGTGGCTGGCTTGAGCCGTGCCAGGTGCAGGGTCTGCTGGCTGGGTGCTGGCAGGCTTGCACCTGGCATGGGCACCATAGCCAGCCCGTGCCCCTTTAAGGGCTCCAGGGCCGGGAGGGGGGCAGACGAGTTTCTCTGGTGGTGCCCAGAGTGGCCCCCAGGGAAAGCTGGGGAGGGCTAGCCTCCCACTAGTTTGAATTAAGTGGCTACACAGCCCTTAATTCGAACTAGCTAATTCGAACTAGGCATTAGTTCTCATAAAATGAGGTTTACCTAGTCCGAATTAAGCGCTCCACTAGGTCGAATTATGTTCGAACTAGCGGAGCGCTAGTGTAGCACCTATCAAAGTTAATTCGAACTAACAGACGTTAGTTCGAATTAACTTTGTAGTGTAGACATACCCCAAGTCCTTTGACTGACTCCTGCAGTGTCCAGAGCCTTAGCCATTGAATCTGCACTGAATTACCAGGCCTGCTATTCCTTGGGAGCAGCATACCAACTTACCAGTTATACCTTCAAGCACAGCTTTGCTAAACACACAACACAGATCTATTTACACTGAAAACAAGAATAGGTTTATTCTCAAAGTACAGAAATTTGAGTGATAGTGAATAAGAGCAGGAAAAACAAATAGTTATATACAAAACAAAATCATAATCTGCTTTCTGGCAAGGAGAAGGCATTTTCATATCTCCTACAAGGAAGTTTACATCAAGTTCAGGATCTTTCAAACAATTACGCCTTTTCATAAAATCAAGCCTGTTTACAGCTTGTCCTCTCAGACTGTGGTTCTCCTCAGTCCTGCATAAACATTTTCCCAGATCAATTTTTTAAAGTTTTCAAACTGCATAACTCCCTTATGAGCTTCTTTTCCCCCGTGTGTCTCTTTCAAGTTGATTACCTATCCCTCCATAAGTGGTTGACACAGGCTAGGTCTACATTACAGCTTTTTCCGATTTTTTTTCAGATGCAGCTTTTCCGAAATTTGGCCCATCTACACTGGGCCAAATTTTGGAAAATCCCCCTCTTTTGGAAGATCCCATCTTCCTTGTGTAATGAGGAAGACAGGGCTTCTGAAAGAGCGCATTCGCACTTCTGCAAAAAAAAGTGGAAGAGCAAACGTGTTCCCTGGACGTGGCTGAGTTTTTCCAGGATACCTCAAGTATCCTTGAAAGACCCCCGTAGTGTAGCTGCACCCTCACTAAGTAAATGGGCCTTCATTGTGAAGCTTTCAGGACTTCATTTTCACATAGCCAGAGAGAGACCTTTTTTTCAACACCCTATCTGTGGAAACCTTTTAAAGTTAGGGCATTTTACATACATAAAGAACAATATTTCTGTACAGACTACAGCTCCTTAAATATTTCCTGTACATACATCTTATCCCAGCTGTGAAAGTAACTTAAAATTTTTTACAGGTGCTGTCCTATGCAACTTGGGTCCCAGTCAGCTCTTTAAATAGCTCCCCATTGTTTTTTGCTGCAGTTCAGCCAGCTCTTCATGGAGCTGTGCACTTACTTTTACCTCCATCTTATACTGAATAAGGGGATCAGCATGATACAGGATTCCATTACGGTATGTCCACACTACTGCTGTCGATCATCTGGGCTTCGAATTAGCAGGTCTAGTGAAGACATTCTAATTTGAATTGAGGGGGCGCTGGTAGTCCATATTGCACGAGGAGAACGGGAAGTCGAAGGGAGAGTGAGCTACAATCGACTTCCTGCAGTGAGGGCAGCGCCAAAAGTCAAGGTAAGCTATTTCAACTTCAGCTACGCAATTAACATAGCTGAAGTTGTGTATCTTGATTTGAGTTCATTCCGTAGTGTAGATGTATCTGTGGAGAGTTCACATGGCACCCTTTCAGTGAACCCGGTGTTCTTTATAGCCTGGGCTCGCTATATGTTGTGTTCAAGAGGTCCTTGGGTCACAATAGCATCTGCCTAGCATAACTCTGAAGGGCCGAATTTCAGCATAATAGCTGTATGCCTATTCTACTTGCATACTCTTATTTAGTGTGTTGTAGCTCTTTCATTTTTGTGGCTGCAGAGATAATCACCAGCCACATACACTAACATGCATTTATCAAATCTTACTCTCAAGGTTTCTGAAAAATTGGTTATTCCACCTCAGTCTTACAGTGTGGCTACATCTACACTGGCATGATTTTCTGGAAATGCTTTTAACGGAAAAGTTTTCCGTTAAAAGCATTTTCGGAAAAGCACATCTAGATTGACAGGACGCTTTTCCGGAAAAGCACTTTTTCCAGAAAAGCATCCGTGGCCAATCTAGACGCGCTTTTCCGCAAAAAAGCCCCGATCATCATTTTCGCGATCGGGGTTTTTTGCGGAAAACACTACGGTGCTGTTTACACTGGCCCTTTTCCGAACAGTTTTCCAGAAAAAGATTTTTGCCCGAACGGGAGCAGCATAGTTTTTCCAGAAAAGCACTGATGATTTTACATTAGATCGTCAGTGCTTTTCCGGAAATTCAAGCGGCCAGTGTAGACAGCTGGCAAGTTTTTCCGGAAAAGTGGCTGATTTTCCGGAATAACTTGCCAGTGTAGACACAGCCTGTATGTAGTATTCCAGCATAACCATCCATGTAGGCCTGATTGGTCACTCATATTGATTTCCCAGCTGAATAATGTAAATGATATTTGTTTAATCTGCATTATTTTGATCATTGTTTGTTAATGAAAAAATAACTTTTTTACTGCCTCTTTACTCAGTGTAATTAGCTGTCCTAGTTAATCTTTGAAAATTTTACAAGGGTTGAGCACGTTCTCATATCCAGCTGTATTCTCAAAGCTGGCTTATTGTTTGTCTTTGAAAAAGTAAAAAAAAAGCCTCCAGATCTAGTTAATCAAAACAAATTAACTAGTTATGACAACTAGCTACATTAAATAAATTAGCGGCAATTCATAATATTAAAACAGTTCATTTTTCACTAAGGAAAAGTTAAGGCTGAAAATTATGACTGAAAATAATGAAAATTAAACTGCTTAATTTCTACAGTTAGGCAGAATTTGGAGTAACCCAGAGGCAGGCCTGGGGTTCCAGGACTGGAAAAATTCTGTGAAGCCATTTCCCTAGCTTCTCATTCCTTACTTCACACTTCCCCTCACAGGCTCAAAAATTGGGGTATGCATGTTTAAATGAGCTAAACAAACAAACAAACACATGATAATACATAATATACTTGACAATTTCCTTTTTCCAACAGGTGAAGTAAAAAACAATCACTTAAGTTCAAAAAGGCGACACTTCAGGCATTCATTCATGTATTTCAGACATTTGGCTTTTTGAGTTTGTGAGCCACTGCTAGGTTGCAAGATTATGGGGAAAAACCTGTACAATAGAACAAATAGCATGAAAAAGGAAATCTAGAAATGCAGCTGTTATCTGGAATCTTTTCTATCAAAATAGAACTCTTGGGTT
The DNA here is from genome assembly GCF_049634645.1 of Pelodiscus sinensis. NCBI lineage: Eukaryota > Metazoa > Chordata > Testudines > Trionychidae > Pelodiscus > Pelodiscus sinensis. The sequence goes on from NC_134719.1 coordinate 47,630,327, forward strand.
CGGTCAATAGAAACAAATACTGAACCATTATTACCCCTTTGAGATTGTTCTTCAAAGCGAGATGCAGTACTGCACTTCTAACGGACCGCTCAGAACTTACAGACAGGGACATGTGGAGGGATGGGCTCTGGGGGGACTAAGGTACCTTTCAACTACCCGTGATCCCTTCTGATCTTGGGCTGCTCTGGGCCATTGGAGAAACAACATTGTGACAAATTTAATCTGTAATATTTGCAGAAGCATCCTAGCGTTAATTCTGAGTGGCCTGAAACATTTCTTTGAACCTGGCTATTATGGAATGGCATATGGATTTGATCATTTTTCTTTTCTTTTTTTTTTTTTTTTTACACTTTGACTAAGAAATAAGATGTGAGAAAAATGCTGCTTAATTTTCAGCAGACTCACCGGATGGTCAAATTCTTCACTGCCTTGTACCCTGTGTAGGCTTTGACTACACTGCCAACTGGGGGTATGTCTACACTGCAGAGTTCTTCTGGAAAAACGGTCATTTCCCCAGAAAAACAACATTTACGTCCACACTGCTATTTCATTCTTTTGACAGAAAGTCAAAAGCCTTTTTCCAAAAACGATTTTTCAGAAAAAGGAATGTGTGGATGCAGAAGAGAGTGGTTTTTTTTAAAGAAGAGGCCTCCAGGAAAAAGCACAGGTGTCCCTAGTGGCCACTCGGTCCACAGTAATCAAAACTGAAATGTGAGATAGCATTCAATCAATGTGGACACTATGGGTACATCTATACTACATGGCTCTGTCGACGGAGCCATGTAGATTTGTTTATTGGGCAAAGGGAAATGAAGCGGCGATTTAAATAATCGCCGCTTCATTTAAATTTACATGGCTGCCGCACTGAGCCGACAAACAACTGATCAGCTGTTTGTCGGCTCAGCGTGCTAGTCTGGACGCTCCCCTGCCAACATCAAAGCCCTTTGTCGGCAGCCCCGGTAAACCTCATCCCACGAGGAATAACGGGGCTGCCGACAAAGGGCTTTGATGTCGACAGGGGAGCGTCCAGACTAGCGAGCTGAGCCGGCAAACAGCTGATCAGCTGTTTGTCGGCTCAGCGCAGCAGCCATGTACATTTAAATGAAGCGGCGATTATTTAAATCGCGGCTTCATTTCCCTTTGCCTACAACCCTCATCTACATGGCTCCGTCGATGGAGCCATGTAGTCTAGACACAGCCTATCTTTCAAAAAACACAGCTCTTTCTTGATGTGCTTTTGCTGTGTAGACGCTCTATTGTAAAAAAGGTTTTCTGGAAGATCTCTTCCGGAAAAGCTTTTTCTGAAAGAAGCTTGCAGTCTAGATGTAGCCGGGACCAAACTTTTGTCATTCACAGATGCCTAACTCCCCCTCGCACAGGACAAAAATGTTGCCATGGCAAGTGGCAGTGTAAATGGCACATTGTACACAGGAGTGTTTTCCTGTCAACAACGTGAATCTTACTTGTAGGGAGTGAAAGTATTTTGTAGTCAAAAGTGCCAACAAATAGTATGTTCAATGTCTGACTATTAACAACAGATCTGTGTGACTAAGGGCTGTGTAGTCTAGACAAAGCAGTAATTTTTCCCACCTCTGCAAAGTCGGCAGAAAGGCTTTGTATCTACATTTCATAGCTGTAAATAACTTTACATCACAATGGAGATTCACCCACCAAACACATAGAAATAAAGCCAACATTAACCTTATACCTGACTTTATAAGAATGCTATTCATGATGATATTGATTTGTTTGCGAGTGCTTTTTTGCTCAGTATTGCTTTGTGCTTTTAAACCGGACCTGCACTCCACCCAAAAGGTGGCTGAATTCACTCCTCCTGATCTCTTGCTCTAAATGGCTTGAGTAAAGCCTGTGAATAATTATTTAAATATTACTAATTTTACCAATGGTATTTTTTTCATTTCCAGATTTCAAAGGCTTAAATAAATTTCTGTATAAATGTAATCTTTTAAAAAAATATACTAATAGATAGTCACAAAGCTAAGAGCGCTTATTTTTAAGAACAAAGCATTAAGGAATGAAGGACTCGAACAAATTTCATAGAAAGGATTAGGAGTTAAGGATTCATAGAAGGGACACAAAGCCCTGAAGACTGTTTTAATTATTTTAAAACAAAGCTCTCCTTTGTGAATAGTATAATAAATAAATACTGCTACTAATAAAGACATTCTTGGGTGCATTGCGTAGGAGAAAGAAGAACAAAAACCCAGAAATGGGAGGTGTGAACACTGAGTCCTGTAAGAGCTTCATAAGAGGAAGTCCAGGCGAAATCAGGAAGATGCATACAGGTGAGCCTACTGGCTAGCACTAGCTGAACTAGACTAAACTGAGTCTTGAGCTCCCTGGTATAGTGATGATACAGTCTCTGATGAGGGCAGATGTAGAATGATATCCCATCTGTAGAACTGTATGTATGAATACGCGTATGTGTGTTGGATAATTTTAGTAGCTAGGGACAATAAGGCTATGTCTAGACAGTGGCATTATTTCAAGATGCCAGAAGTATCCCAAAATAGCTATTCTGCACCTTTGAACATGCCTGTTATTTCAAAATCGATTTTGAAATAATGGGTGTGCTATTCCAGCATCCCTGTAACCTTTGTTCCACAAGGGTTAAGGAACTTGTCAGTATAGCACTTTACTTTTAAATTAGATCAAAATAAGAGCTGCAATTTGTATAACTCAAATTTTGCATCTTAGTTTGACCTACGGATGCAGTGTAGATGCACCCTGAATGAATTTTACATTCACAATAAATGTGGCACATTGCCTTATCCCCCAAACAAAATTCTGCAAACTCTATTTCTCTAAGTGTAACATTTTGGTGGAGAATAATTGCAGGGGCTGTGGGGAAGAGGAGAATATTGGTCCTCCCACATCTCCCTTCCCCTGCACTCCCCCTCCTCCTCCCCTTCTCTGCAGAGACAATAAACTACACTTTTTGTTTTGAAACAAGAACTTCTGGTTTTTTATTTGGGGAAAATGTAACTGGGGAGGGACTGGGGAAAGAACCTGGGTAGGGGAGGAGGGAGGCAGATGTGGGAGAAGAGAGGAGAAAAGGCTCAGGACTGGGCCTGGGAGTGGCACCTGCCTCGGGTGATCCTACTGCCTCTTGTGTGGGGCCGTCAGCAGCCATGCAGGTGGACTAGGGAGAAAAGCCAGAGGGGCAGGAGCTGGTGCAGGAGCAGCCATCAGGAAGTCATTGACCATATGGAAGACAGCGCAGATGGTTGGGCCCTTCTGCATCAGCTCCCACCTGGTCTTGTGATGCAACTGCAGGTCTTCCTCAAGTCTCCAGTCCTGCCAGTCCATGGAGCACTGCAGGGCTTGCAGGGTAGCAATATGCTCCCTCTGGAGACCTTCATGGGCTCTCCTGTGCTGGTGGGCCACTCAGGGTTAGGTGTTGACCATTCCCCCTCCCAGTTGATCCAGCTGTGAAGAACAAAAAGAAGGGCAGTCATCCAGGGACACACTGTGCATGAAGCCAGCCCTCATCATACCAGCTTGCAGGAAGCCAGGAGCCAGGGTGGGCAAGCCCCACCCCTTCCACTTCAGCCAAGTGCTCCAGCTGGCTGGCTTCTTGCCAGAACAGCACACGGGGGAGCACCGGCCTACTTTCACTGCTGTGTGTGTGTGTGCACGTGCAGGTATACAGAGGTGAAAGGACACACACACACACACACACACACACACACACACACACACACACACGGTATGTCTACACTACCACCCTAGTTCGAATTAGGGTGGTAATGTAGGCAACCGGAGTTGCAAATGAAGCCCGGGATTTGAATTTCCCGGGCTTCATTTGCATATTGCCGGGTGCCGCCATTTTTAAATGTCTGCTAGTGCGGACTCCGTGCCGAGTGGCTACATGCGGCACGGACTATGTAGTTCGGACTAGGCTTCTTATTCCGAACTACCGTTACTCCTCGTTGTAACGGTAGTGTAGAAATACCCACAGTGTCTTTAAAATAAGGGTCCATTCTGTGTAAAATAAAACAAAAAAATCACACAGCCCTACCTACACAGAGAAGTGGGTGCTGTGTGTGAAGGATTTGTGTGACCAGTCTAAGGATTTTTTTAATCTCTCTCTGTATAAAAAAAGCATTTCCTGCTGGGCAACAGAATGACATCATCACTCTCTCACGCATTCTGGCCGGGAAAGCAAAAGTGGCTGGGGGAGATAGAGGGAGGATTGGGGAGCATAGCGAGCATGGGGAGCAGCCCACTAACAGTGAAAAATACCGGGAGGAACTGAAGCAGGGATTATGAATATCATGGATCTAGAGGTAATAAAAAATAAGCTATGCTCTCTAACACAATTGCAAGACAGTCTCATTCAGAAGCAGATACATGCAAATATGGATTTGGGCTGGGTGCGTTGGTGAAACCTGAAAGCTACATGAAATATGTGGCAGTGGATGAACACATATACTTGGCTGTTCTATGAGAAACAGATGGAATTAGAGAATAAACTTGCAACAGCCGTTGGATGTTCTGCAATGCAAATTCTCTGCTTGATCCTTGAAAATGAAATGCATTGGGTAAGATCTGGAAATGTCCTGACCTAACAGCGTATTAGCGCATGTATTAAAACAAGGGAAAAGATCTTTGTTTGACACTGAAGGGTATGCATGTGTTCATTTTAAACAAAATGTGGTTTGGAAAGTAGGTATGCATAAAGAAGCATGCTGTGGCTCACCACCCTAGTAACAGCCTAGAAAAGGCCAAGGGGGGGGGGGGGTGAACTCAACATGTGGAGTGGAGAAGTACAAGCGTGTGACAAACAAAGCCATATATGGAAAGGTTGAATCTGATTGGTTTAGAAGTTTGTGTTATGTAACCTGTAACTGCCATGTGCTATAAAACAGCAAGGGGAGGGGCTCCTTGCTCGAGGGGCTCTGGTTGATTTTAGTACCAGGGGCTCTCCCTTTGTGCACATTAAATAAAGTCTTGTTGAATTGAATTGAATTGAATTGAATTGAATTGAATTGAATTGAAGACCCTTGATTCTGCCCAGCACCTGACTCTGGGAACCACAAAATCCCAACAACACATATGGATATGAATGGATGCGATACATCTATCTCTAGGATGATTTCTTATTAAGTGAAATTGTTATTAAAATTGCTCATCAGCAGCCTGTGGAGCCAGTGCTAAGAAGACAAACGCACTCCTAATATTGACCATGGGATCTTTTTTTGACTATTTTGAGTTATAAGCCAGTGGTCTGGGAAAGAGTATAAACTATTGGATACTCCAGGGTACACTGAATGGAGCCCTCAAAAGTGATATGCTTATCCTTGCCTGTCACTACAGAACCATGCAGGACAGATATATCATTGGAAACATGTATATGGGATGTATTTTGGGAAGAGGGAAGTACTAGCAAGCTACTGGTGGATGAATGTAGATGCAATGCCAATATGCTGTATACCCGTGGTCACCAACCGGTCGCTCACAAGCTACTGGTCGATCTCGAGGCCTCGACCTGTCGCTCGCGAGACGTCCTGTCAGCCCCGCCCCCATTTCCCTCCCACCCCCCAGAAGCCCCACTACTTACCACGAGAGACGATGGAGGTAGTTTCGGCTTCCGGCGTGTGGGGGTTTGGCCCCGGGGCTTCCCGGCGCGGGGATGGGGTTGGCGCCAGGACAAGCACCTGCAGGGCTTCCCTGCACGGGTGGGGGGCTCAGCCCCCTGGGAAGGCACGTGCGCGCGCGAGGCTTTCCTGCACGGGGGAGGGGAGGTTGGCTCTGGGGCAGGTGAGTGCGCGCGGGGCTTCCCTGCGTGGAGGGGGGAGTTGGCCCTGGGGCAGGCGCGCGCGCAGGGCTTCCCTGGGTGGGGTCGGTCCCGGGGCAGGCACGCACTGGTTTCCGGGGCGGGGAGCGGAGAAATGCTGGGAGGAGGGAGATGCAGGGGACTCTCTGCCTCCACTGGCTTCCCACTCCCCTGTCCCTACTCCCCTGTCCTCAACTACAGAATGCTGTCCCCACTCCTGTCCCCACTCCCCGAACTCTTTCCCCAGTACAGAACTGTCCCCACTCCCCTGTCCCCAACTACATAATGCTGTCCCCACTCCTGTCCCTACTCCCCGAATTCTGTCCCCATTCATGTCCCCACTCTCTGAATTCTGTCCCTACTCCCGTCCCCACTCCCCGAATTCTGTCCCTACTCCCGTCCCCACTCCCTGAACTCTGTCCCCACTGGCACTCTGTCCCCTGCTGCAGAATCCTGTCCTCTGCCCTCCCAGCACCCTGTCCCCTCTCCCCTGCCCCCAGCCGCAGAACTCTGTCCCCACAAAATGTATAATTATAAATGCTTCATTTTAGATTTAAATAGCATGAATAAAAAACAGACCATTTATTTCATAACTATAAACACGTGATTTTAATTGTATGTATCGCATAATTTAAAAATAAACTGTATATCAGAGTGTGTAAGTAAGGGCTGGGGATAGCAAGTGATGGACAGGAGGAGAATAGAGAGGGCGGGGCTTCAAGGAAGGGGTGGGGCTTCAAGGAAGGGGAGGGACTTCAAGGAAGGGGCGGGGCGGTAGATCTTCGCCTGTTCTGAGATTTAAAAAGTGATCTTGGGTGTAAAAATGTTGGAGACCACTGCTGTATACTAACAAGCACACTTACTAGTTACCAAACATTAATGAAGGTACTGGAAACTATAGCTACCAGCTTGATTAACTTTTCTGTGAACCTTGGTTTGGACCGGTATGCTATGACTGATTACTTACTGTAAATGTTCTCGCTCAGTCCTGAGCCCCTGCCCAGTGCTTGGGCTTGTACTTCCTAGTCCGTCGGCCTCTTTAAGACCAGAGGCCTGAAGGTGGATCAGCAAACAAACAAAATCAAAGTCAAATGGTGGCCCTGGCCCTGGTTCAGGGTGGGGCAGGAAAACAAATAGTTTTCACAGAACAAATGGGGAGGAGGAGACTGCCATCCACAATGTAGGCCCTCCCTACTCCACCAAGTCTTGGCCCAGGGCCCTAGTGGTGGCATCCTTGGTGGCCACTGGGCTCAGCAGGGAATCCACTCCAAAGCATGTTGACACACCTTAAAAGATGATCAGGTCCACCTGCCCATCCTCGCTTCCCCTGGACCACTTCCAGACTCCCCCTTAGTTTGTACCAAGGTCCCAGGCAAGGCAGTGGCGGGTTCAAAGATCTGTATAGTCAAAGTTTAGATGTAGGGAGAAAAGGGACTCCTCCACAAGACCTGGGCCTAGTGGCCCGGGCCAGTCATCCGGGCCAGTCAGCATCTTCAGGGTAGGCCTCTGCTCCTTCCGACAGCTGGCCCCTAACTGAGCTTCTGAGCCTAGCTTTTATACTTCCTGCTCCTCCCTTAGGCCTCTTTGTGGACTTGAAGGGGCAGGCTCTGTCTCAGCCCACCCAGGCTCAGAGAGGGGTTCTGACTCCTCAGGGTCAGTGAGCGGCCTCCCCTGCTCACTACACTTACTTAAAGAAACCCTGTTTTAAACTGTTAATACTTTGCAACTAAAGTGACTCCATATTGTGTCTGTGATCTCATTTATAAATATGACTCTGTGAGTGTGTGTGCAATGGGATCAGTTGTCGACGCCAGACTGTCTCAGTGACCAGCTGTCAGTACCACCTTGATGGTGGAAGAAGAATACGAGCGAGCCATGCAAAAGCCTAATCAAGTAATGAAGATCAACGTCACATGTGCTGTTAACTGATGACTCATGGTCATACAGTGTCCTTGAACAGTGAGACGGGACAGGATCTATGAACTGAAACATATAAAATGATGGGTGCAAAACTATAGAACTGTAGGTTTGAGTTTTTTGGTTCTACAATCATCCTCCAAGAGCTTTGGTGCTCCCCTCTTCATGTCTAGCCCACCTGGCCAATGGAAAAGTAGGAGCAACTGAGGCTGATAATTATATCTCATCTGTAGAACTGTGTGTATGAGTGTGTACGTGTGGTGGATAATTTTAGTAGCTAGGGACAGCAAATGAATTCTTCATTCACAATAAATGTGGCATATTGCCTTATCCCCCAAAGAACATTCTGCTAATTCTATTTCTCTAAGTATAACATAGGGTTACCACTTTTCTGTAATAAGTGTAATGCATAATTTTCCCCTAGCGTTATTCTAGGAAATGGATTATCTTTTATGACTGCAATTTAAGAGGACAGTGATTTAACATGGAACATTTCAGTCCAACTGATTAAAGATTGACAAAAGCTATGAGCGACTGTAAACTGGTCTTACATAGGGAAGTATTGTGTAACATTTGGCATTATCAGTGCTGCCTATAAAAAAAAATTCAGAATTATGGAATATAACTCAGGATCAGGGACTAAAACTTTTTTCTCTTAATCATTCAGAATCATGGATTTTAATGTCATTTTTTTAGCAGCAATGGAAATAAAGAGCTATGACAGCTATTCTAACATTCAAAGTGTAACTCTTTGTGAGGTATAGAATACTATGATATAGACATATCAAAGCAATGGCATATGTAGAAGATACAAATTCTTATTTGCCTCTTAGGCAAACAGAGGTTGCATGAAATTTTGGTTGCCATCAAAAAGAGGCAAAGCAAGGTGCTCACCTCTGAGTATCTCCTTTGAATGTTACAGGAAGTTTTTCGGGCGATAGCCTTTTCTGGAAGGTGTATAACTCCCTCTCCCCTCATCCAGTACCCTATTTTCTCTAGAGGTACAAAATGGCAACCCAGAGGCAGCTCAGTTATCCCCTTTTTTCAGCAGGACAATGTCATGTTAAATATGAGTTGCTCTAGTTGGGATGAGAGCTCTGAGAAGAATGTGAGCCAAATAAGAAATCAAGAGTGTGACGGGGGAGGTTCTTGGGTTCCAAAGACAGGGGGAAGGGCTAAGGGCCATTGCGCACCAGGGGACATGTGCCTTCCTTCTTTTGAAAAGATGAACTCAGCCTGGGTGGAAGAGGAGCTGAATGCTAAGATTTTTCTCTTTGCCCCTGGCTAGAGCTACATCATATAATAGCACAGACACCCCTTTTCTGCTGCTGGCATGATGGGGCTTGACGAGCCAAATCTGAGCAAGGAGGACTGTCGGGTGGCATTGGTGCTATAGTGCATGGAATTGCAACACCATTCAAAATTTCACCTCATCTGGTTTCTTGCCTCTCCCACTTATGCAGTCTTTCCAGAACCCATAAGCAGGCTGCAGGTTTTCCCCTAACCCAGTAAAACTGGCATGTACCATGCACACAAACACATATATTAGTTACTCCATTCTTTCATAAGCCCTTGTAGAATTTCGTTTCTCAAAAATCAACGTAATATAGGGATTGGAGCAGGTGAGCAGAGAATGTTACACTGAATATTAGGTCCTGCAGACCGAACTCAGTTGAATCACTGTATTAGACTCATTTTGTTTGCACTTTGTTTGAAGGAGAAGAGGTCAAAAGAAGGACTCAACCTGTATACTCCAGCAGCAGCTAAGGGAATACATGATGATTTCCCTCCATTTCTGTAGGGAAGGAAAGTAGCCACTGGTTTTGTATCTTTTGGTTTAAAAGAAACAAATACCAGTAATTATCAGGGGTCTAGACGGTTGTACAAGATGCTAATGTATTAATGAACTATAGAAAACAACAGAATCAATTTATTTCATTATTTTATTTGAAACTCCACTTGATGTGAAGTAGAAGCCCCAAATCATTGTAAATTTCAATCCAATATATAACAAAAAAGAACTTAGGCTGAAGTTGTTCTGTAGGGTAGAATACAACTTTAATATATAAAGTTTCTTTTTGTAAATATAAATGAAATCAAAACTTTAATGTAGGATATAGACTCAAGTCTTTCTCTTCCTCCATGGAAGGCTCATGGAGCACAGTCAACAATTATAAGGCTGAAATAATATAGAAGCAAATATTGTAATTCCACACAATCTCTCCCATACCCTAGCTTTATTTAGCACACATATGTTTATTCTTTTGCAATTCTTCCCAGTATATTATCTGTTCATGTGATTGAATTCCATGGGAAGTAATCAGGCTGTTGTATGTACAAGGAGAAAATGGGACTTTATGTATATTAAACAAATAGTTATTAGGTGGAGGTACCATATTAATTCCTTCTTGTTCAAGACAGAGTGCTACATAAACATCTTCCAAGTACAAGAATTTGACTTTTAAAGATGCATTGATAATTTTTGCAACCAAATTCCCAGAAAAGACATACCCTGTTCCTGAACAAAAATCAGGATAGCGCTCAGATGAGTAGACCTCCTTTGGTACGTACCATTTGCTTTCAATATGGCGATGAGGCTTTGCATTTCTCATAAGGAAGCCAGTGAAATAATATGATGAAGGAGGCGTGAGTGGTCTTAGAAGACTTTGTATTAAATATTCTGTATTAACAAAAACATCAGTGTCTGTTTTCATGACAAAATTTGCACCAGCACAGTAGGTGGCAACCCACTTCAAGCCCATTATGGTTTTAAGAGTCAGGTTCTTGTAGGTGTCCAGAAAGTTTTGTTGAATGATGTCATGATATTGATTGCTCTCTTTCAATATAGCTTCATTTCTCTCTTTATCATTAACACCCAACATAAATAAGCGAATAACCTTTGTTCCTGGAATCACTGATTCATTCCCCCAGGTTTTCCTGATGGCTTCTCTGAGAGGCTTTTCATCAGCTTTGGTTGCTATTAATAGTACTAGGAAAGGAGTGCTGTCTTTACAGAGATCTCTTTCATTAATAAGAAACCGAAAGGGCTGAGTATCATTGAGTTCACTAGCAAATGGTGCCACATTTGCAGTTGGTCCTTCTACCTTCCTGTTTAATAAGAATGGTTTGAATCTGAAAATATTGCTTCTGTTTTCTTTTGCTGTCTGAGGTTTGTCATATCCTTTGATAGGAAATGCAAATCTTTCCATTACATTCAAAGCAATGTTTTCTTTAACTTTGATTTTTGCTATAAGAGCAAAGTAATTAAAAGTCACAGGAATGAAAATGAAATATATTCCTACAAAACAGATGGAGCCAATCAAGAAAATACACATCTTGGAACGCTTCCAAGGAACAGTAAAAAAGCGTCTATAGTGGGTCATGTTGGCAGTTTTCAAATTGATATAAACTGCTTTTGGTCATGCAGACATATGAAGAAGAGTGGTTGTTTGCAGCCGATTGGTTTCTTCCATGACAAATTCAGATCATCAAATCACTTCCATAGTACTGAATGTTCAAGGTTCTTTTAGCTAAACATGTTCCCTATTTTATGCTCAGACTGTACGCAGGTTATTTTCTTGTCAAAAAACTGGATACTGTATTTTTGGACTTTACTGTTACCTTCATTTTCCAGCTTTGCTCTCTGAGGATAATACACAAATACAAAATTATAAACGAAACACTTATTGTCCAATGCAATGTAGCCCAAACTTTACAAAATTTCTCAGCTTTTATGATACGAAAAACAAACTGCAGTGATAGAATTTCATTTATATGAAAAGTATAACTCCAAATGTTTTCCATATCCTGTGTCTTTCCATTAAAACTGCAACTTTAACACTAATAGAATTATCCATATATCTTGACAGAAAAAAACTCCATAACAAGTAAATATGCTAAAGGCAAGAGAGCATATTCTATTTTAAATATATAAGTTTAAGAAACATGCTAAAATGAACCATATTTGTAGTAATAACAGTAACAAAACCTTGACATAAATATATTTTATCTATTTGTATCAGTCATAGGTCAATTTGACATGTACACAAACTCATCACCAGTCTGCAGATGAAAATGACATGCCTGTACTTTCAATTTTGATTATAATTTGCAAGTATTTCAATTCCTTTTATAATGTTATTGCATTTTTAAGTAGAGCTGGGTGAAATTTTTCATTTCAATAGTTTGTTTACCAAAACAATTTGGATCACACAAGAGTTGTGTCTACTTTGCCTAATTACTTTGGAGGGGGAAAAAAACTCATCAGAAACATTGAAGCAGTTTGTTTTGTCATTTCTGAAACAAAATGTGTTAACTTTTCAGTAAGCTTTTTCTTTTTCAGAATTTCGCTGAATTTTATTTTTTAAAAACTGAAAAGGACTTTAAAACAGCAGAAATGAAATATTTCCTTTGAGTTGAACAAAATGTTTCCTTGACTTGAAACTTTTTAAAAACTCTTTCATTTGGTTGGAAAGTTAAAAACAAAAACAAAAACAAAGCAAGCAAACAAATAAAGAAAACCCATGGTTTATCTTGCATTGATCCAAACAGAGTTCTTTTTCAGTTTGAGACACCAAACTGAAAAATTGATTACTCTTGGTTCTGCTTTTAAGTGAATTTAGCGTTGATGAAAGGTGATAGATGCTGAAAAGTCTATGCTATGTACTTGATTCAGGAATTCAGCTAGAATCCTACATGCACAGGACCTGAAAAGCATGGGCATTCCTGCGCCTTAGTTCCAGATGGACAGCCTCAGAGGCTTGAAGGTAATTCTGTGTCCATAAGGGCCCTGGGGTTTGATTCAAACTAATGCAGCCCGGAGAGCACTTCCTGGTTCGAATCAGCTGGCGATCGGAATAGCGTGAGCAAGATTATGCTAATGAAGCACAGGATATTTAAATCCCCGTTTCATTAGCAATTTTGATCGGCTATTTTTGCATCCCAGTCTCGAGATAGGGAGGAAGTGTAGACGTACTCGTACAGACCAGTGAGTTTAACTTTTGTGCCAGGAAAGTTAATGGAACAAATAATTAAGGGATTAACTTGCAAACACCTGGACAATAATAAGGTGATAGGTAATAGCCAGCATGGATTTGCAAAGAACAAATCATGTCAAATCAATCTGAGAGCTTTCTTTGATAGGATAATGAATCTTGTGGATAAGGAAGAAGCAGTGGACATGGTATACCTAGATGTTAGTAAGGCACTTGATACTCTCTCGCATTATTTTCTTATCAATAAACAAGGCAAATACAACTTAGATGGGGCTACTATAAGGTGGGTGCATAATTGTCTGGATAACCATTATCAGAGAGTAGTTATTAAAAGTTCACAGTCATCCTGGAAGAGCATAACAAGTGGGGTTCCATGGGGGTCTGTTTTGGGACCGGTTCTGTTTAATATCTTCATCAACGATTTAGATATTGGCATAGAGAGTACACTTATTAAGTTTGCAGATGATACGAAGCTAGGAGGGGTTGCAACTGCTTTGGAGGACAGGGTCATAATTTAAAATGATCTGGACAAACTGGAGAAAGGGTTTGAGTTAAATAGGTTGAAGTTTAATAAAGGCTAATGCAAAGTACTCCACTTAGGAAGGAACAATCAGTCTCACACATACAGAATGGGAAGGGACCGTCTACGAAAGAGTACTGCAGAAACGGATCTAGGGGTCATAGCGGACCATTTGTTAAATATGTGTCAAGAGTGTGACACTGTTGCAAAAAAGCAAACATGATTCTGGGATGCATTAACAGGAGTGTTGTGAGCAAGACATGAGAAGTCATTCTTCTACTCTAGTCTGCACTGATTAGGCCTTAGTTGGAGTATTGTGTCCTATTCTGGGCAACTGTAATGGGTTGGAGTGGCCACCCAGTAACCCCCTAGGGGGAAATGCCCCTTCCTGAGCCTTGGTAGGCAGCACCGGACCCTAATGACTCACCTGGGAGGAAGCCAGGGGCCAGGTCCAGGGATATAAAAGGCCTGCTTGAAAGTCCAGTCAGTCCCCGGCCAGCAAGAGAGCCAGAAGCCTCCCCAGCCCAACCCAGTGAGGAACCAGAGCTGGGAGAAGCTAACGATGGACCTGGGCCAATGGGCCCACTATTGGAGGACTACCTGGAGGGTCTGCTTATCTGGCTGGAGGACTCCAACACTCACTGCCCACGGGACCGGCCCCGAAGCCAGGTACAAACCGAGGTGGGGGGGAAAAATAGACCGGCCCAGGAATAGCCGACCTCGGTCTGGCAGAGGGTCAGTGGGCTGCGGTACGGACCCCTGCTGGCCCAGAAACAAAAGGTCAGTGTGTTTGAACACGGATCCCTAGAGACCCAGCAGCTGACTGATTGGCTGCTGTCAGGGCCCTGAGCTGGAACGTGTGGTGTAGGGAAGACCCGCATCCCCCTAACACCCACTAATCGGGTGGTAGTCTCCCCTCTCTCTCTTTTTCTGCTACCACAGGCAAGGTGCCTGAACCCCTCCTGAACAAGGAGATAGACTATTTGCTTTTGTTTACCAGTGGTGAATTGGTTTGCTTGATTACTGCAGCCCTGCCCTGCTCTAGAACTGAGTTACAAACTGATTACTGCTGCAACCCTGCCCTGCACTAGGGCTGGGCTATAAACTGCTTGATTACTGCAGCCCTGCCCTGCTCTAGAACTGAGTTACAAACTGATTACTGCTGCAGCCCTGCCCTGCACTAGGGCTGGGCTATAAACTGCTTGATTACTGCAGCCCTGCCCTGCACTAGGACTGGGCTACAAACTGATTACTGCTGCAGCCCTGCTCTGCACTAGGGCTGGGCTATAAACTGCTTGATTACTGCAGCCCTGCCCTGCACTAGGACTGGGCTACAAACTGATTACTGCTGCAGCCCTGCCCTGCACTAGGGCTGGGCCATAAACTACTAATACAGTAGTCCGGCTCTGAACCAGGTTCAGACTTAGACTGTGTGTAGTGGGTTGGAGTGGCCATCCTCTGATCCCGAGGGGGCCACCTCCTTCCCCGGGGTTTGCAACACATTTCAAGAAAGATGTGGAGAAATTGGAGAAGGCCCAGAGAAGAGTAACAAGAATGATTAAAGGTCCTAGAGAACATGACCTATGAAGGAAGGCTGAAAGAACTGGGTTTGTTCAATTTGGAAAAGAGAAGATTGAGGGGATGTGATAGCGGTTTTCAAGTATATAAAAGGGTGTTACAATCAGGAGGGAGAAAAATTGTTCTCCTTGGCCTCTGAGGACAGGAAAAGAAGCTTAAACTGCAGCAAGGGAGGTTCAGATTGGACATTAGGAAAAAATTCCTACCTGTCAGGGTGGTTAAACACTGGAATAAATTGCCAAGGGGGGTTGTGGAATCTCCATCTCTGGAGATATTTAAGAGTAGGTTAGATAGACATCTGTCAGGGATGGTCTAGATCAGTGTTTCTGAAAGTGTTCCACTAAACCACTTTGAGAAACACATTAAATGGCCACTGGGATTTGTTTATTTAATGGCGCTGTGGCCACGGATCCTCGTGGCTCCCACTGGCTCTGTTTCATCCTTTGTAGCCAAGAAGAGCCGCTGCATGTACATATATATACAAGGTTCATTTTCAATATGATTAACAAGGAAACAAGGTGGCATTGTTCAGCCAATAAGCCTCTGCAGTGGGAATTAGGACACCTAGACTGTATTCCTGGCTCTGGGTCTGACCAGCTTTGTGATTTGGTCAAGTAGTTAATATTTAATACTTCAGAGGAAATTAACCTCCTTTGCAAAACATACTGATTTTTTGTTGTGCTGAATATGAGTAGATCACAGAACACCACCCAAAATTTTATATGAAAGAATGTTTCCCCTCCCACCCTCTCTCTCATCTGTTTTATGACAGCATCTCAATTAAGCTGTGACAGCGTATCAGCTAAGCAGTGTAATTATTGTTCTAAGAATTGTTGACCTGTTGGCTTGTCTCATGTACCATATGTTATTGAAGCGTGCTATAAATAGAATGACACTACTGGGGTATACTACTGAAACTAGGCCGTTAATCATATCAAAGCTATATATATATATATTTCAGTGTATAGGCAATACACTCTGATATTAGTGAATATGTACGTATGTATGTATATAGTCATGGTAAGAGTTGGATTATGGCTAAAAGAATTGCAAGTCCAGAAGGAAGACAGGTCCAGGTCATAAATTCTATACTCTCATCCTGAGAAGACACAGAAGTGACCACAAATAGTTACAGTAAAAAAAACCCTCTGCTAAATGGATGCTTTGGGGGGCTTTAGCAATCTGGTTACTAGACAGTAGGGACAGGTTTATATTTACCATAAGATGGATGCGTTGAAGGTCGATCTTCTAGCGTTTGACTTAGTCGGTTTAATATAGACCCATAAATCGAATGCTGAGGACAGCTTTCACTGGCATCCAGTACTTCTCCTTTGGTGAGGAGTAAGGGAAGCTGATGGGAGTGTTTGGTTCTATTGGCCTCCCACAGTGTGGATGCTGCCACGGCTCAGCTTAAAGTAAACTTGCTAAGGTCACTGGACAAATGACTGAGTATTTTATAAGTTACACAAATATGGGACATAAAACAGGATTTTGCTACACTGGCAAGGATGCCATGTGAGAAATGGTTATGAAATCACAGGATCACTGACATTTTTATACAAGTGTTATTTCAAATATCAAGCCCTTCTGAGAACTGCAAGATAGACAGATTTTAAGGGATTTTTGTATGGAATACAAAAAACCAGTGTGTCCTCCTAATCAACAAGACTGGAAATATGTTGAGACAGCTTGGCTGTGTCTAGACTGGCATGATTTTGTGGAAATACTTTTAACAGAAAAGCTTTTCCGTTAAAAGTATTTCCGCAAAAGAGTGTCTAGATTGACACAGATGCTTTTGCACAAAAGCATCCGTGCCCAGTTTAGACGCGCTTTTGTGCAAGAAAGCTCTGATGGCCATTTTAGCCATTGGGCTTTCTTGTGCAAAAAATTAAGGTGCCTGTCTACACTGGCCCTCCTGCACAAGTATTCTTGCGCAAGAGGGCTTATCTCTGAGTGGGAGTGTCAAAGTATTTGCGCAAGAAGCACTGAATTCTTACATTAGAACGTCAGTGCTCTTGCGCAAATTCAAGTGGCCAGTGTAGACAGCTGGCAAGTTGGCAAATCACAAACCCACTTTCTTGACTATAGCAGTGCTTCACCTAACAAGAACTGCTAACTGCAGTGACACAATAGAATAGGAATCTGGGGCAGGTAATGAATCATAGAATCATACAGCTGGAAGAGACCTCAGCAGGTCATCAAGTCCAACCCCCTGCCCAAGGCAGGAGCAATCCTTACTCCACACATGTTTGGCTGAAATCTGTACCAAAGCCTAGAATCTACATCTGCTCCTCCATCAATTTTGTTTTGAAGTTGCCTTATCACTAGTGGTGGTAATGAAAATGGCTGAGACAGAAAAGGCAGTAAGATTAAGGGGGAAAGAACCATTTATGAAGAGTTCCAAAGAGGATGGAGAGAGGCTGTTCTCAGTAGTGCCGGATGGCAGAACAAGGAGCAATGGTCTCAAGTTGTGGTGGGAAAGGTCCAAGTTGGATATTAGGAAAAACTATTTCACTAGGAAAGTGGTGAAGCACTGGAATGGGTTACCTAGGGAAGTAATGGAGACTCCATCCCTAGCGGTGTTTAAGTCTCGGCTTGAAAAAGCCCTGGCTGGGTTGATTTAGTTGAGATTGGTCCTGCCTAGAACAGGGGGCTGGACTTGATGACCTTCTGAGGTCTTTTCCAGCTCTATGGTTCTATGATTCTATGGTTCTATGAGACCCTCTGAAAATTAGTTATGACTTGCTGAAATACTAAATTAAAATTATAGAGCATCTTTAGTGTCAGAAGTGCCAATTTATTCCAGTTACATTAATGAAAAAAACCTTTTAGTGGGCCTTATATGTAAGGAGGAAAACAAATTTAATTCATTATGCAAGTTTCTTTGCAGGGTAACTAACATACTTCACCAGACAATGTTACTATCACTGTGTTTTCTAAAAGACCCCTTGTGTTAAAAACATACATGCAGAGAGAAGCAGGAATTTTTGTATGATTTCCTGATGAAAAAAACCCTTTCTGCAAAATTGAAATTTCAGTGGGAAATTGTCAGAAAAAATGGTTTCAGAAAAAATGGGTTCCTTCCACATATAAAAGAAGAAAAGAAAATGAAGATGATGGAGAAGAAGCTTGTAAGTGGAAACCCAACATACTGACAAATTCCACTTTGGCTATCCTGAAAAATATTTTTTCAGAATTTCTGATCAGCAGAAAAGAGAGATTTTACTTTCTATTGTGAACCCGGGTAAGCCTTGAAATTTTGCACAGGACATACATTCAATTATCAGAACAGTTTTACAGAAAATTTCTGCCTAGAAGAACCTACAGTCTCAATAGACAAAGCAAACTCAGGTTGAGGGAAGCAGTATCACACCCACTAATCTGGCAAATCAAAAGGTCCTCCAACGAGAGAACAATTAGGAACAAACAAAAAGCAACAAGTTACTGTACTGTATTTTAATATTAAAGAAGAAAATGAAAAGTGCCAGTGAAAATGAGGATACATGACCTCTTACATGAGGTCGTCAGTGCTTTTCCGGAAATTCAAGCGGCCAGTGTAGGCAGCTGGCAAGTTTTTCCGCAGAAGCAGATGATTTTGCGGAAAATCTTACCAGTCTAGCCACAGCCTTCATGTATAATTTTCATCACTATTTGCCCACTTTTACATGCAATTGTATGAAGATAAAAGCATAGCTATATAGCAGTCTTCATGTTACAAAAATTGTTCTCATATTCTCATATTGTTTTTTTTTTCTTTGTGATTTTCCTTCCCATGCTGAACCTGCTTGGCATAATTGTATTTTGCTTACATTCCTTTTACACCCATATACCCTTTTTGGATGAAAGCCTGAACCTGTTGAAAAGGCGATGGCAAATTCCTAGAACACATTCCTTAAAGCAGCTGAGAACATTCACAATTCATAGTTTGATAAATAAACAATCAGATGATTGGGAACAGCATTCATGCAGCTGAACAAAGCTGCATTTATTTTTGCAAATATTCTCTGTACTTTACACTTTGTACCTGAGACTCTTAAAATGTTCAAGCAGATAGAGAGACTTAGCCCTTGCACTGCCTTGTCTACTAAAATTCTTTACAGAAAAATCACGACTAAAATTCATATTGAAAACAAGATTGTTTCTTACCTACGTAGATTCATGTGGTATCTTAAAATGACCTAGAGCTCATGCAGGTTTACTCTTCTGATGGAGGATTTAAACTCTCAGTTCCTTAGTCCACTAAGTAAGTGTGATCTAAACCAGCAAAAGAAATATGGGAGTGACTTATATTTACTAACGCTGTTATTTTTTCTTGCATGGGTGTGACCTACACGTTAAAGCAAGTCATATTATAATCCATTTTGCCAACACTTTGTTTCCTTGTTTGCTCAATAACTGAAATACGAGAGCGGTAAAAGTTGAGCTAGAGCTAGTGGTAATGGGCTTGGTTCAGAAGTTAGTACAGGAAAAGAACTAGTTAAAAATTACTTAGAAAAGTTAGATGGCTACAAGAACCAGAGCCTGATGAAATACATCCTAGAATACTCAAGAAGCTGATAGAGGAGATATCTGCACCTTTAGCTATCATCTTTGAAAAGTCATGGAAGTTTGGAGATATTCCAGATGACTACAAAAAGACAAAGATAGTGTCATGCTATAAAAAGGGAAATAGGGACAGACCAGTCAGTTTAACTTCTGTGCCAGGAAAAATAATGGAGCAAATAATTGCAGAGTTCAATTGAAAATATCTGGAAGATAATAAGGTGATAAAAATAGTCAATATGGATTTGTAAAGAACAAATAATGTCAGGCTAATCTGATATCTTTCTCTGTTAGGGTACGTCTACACTAGCCTCCTAGTTCGAACTAGGGAGGCTAATGAGGGTGACCAAAATTGCTAATGAAGCACGGGATTTAAATATCCTGCGCTTGATTAGCATATTCCCGGCTGGTCGCCATTTTGAAAACGGACTAGCCCAAAGTTACTGCCTGCGTCTACATGTGACAGAAAAGCGGAATTCTGAGATAAACCCCTTGGTTCGAATTAACTGTTAAACCTTGTGGAATGAGGTTTATGGAATGAGACTTACAAAGTCTGCAGATGATACCAAGCTGGGAAGGGTTGCAAGTGCTTTGGAGGAAAGTACCATAATTCAAATGTATCTGGCAAACTGGAGAAATGGTCTCAGGTAATAGAAGGAAGCTTAATAAGTAGAAATACAAAGTACTCCACTTAGGAGGGAAAAATCCATATCACATATACGGAATGGGAAGCGACTGTCTAAGAAAGGGTACTGCAGAAAGTGATCTAGAGATCGTAATGGACCACAAACTAACTATGAGTTAACAGTGTGACACTGCTGCAACAAACACAAACATGATTCTGGGATGCATTAATAGGAGTGTTGTGAGCAAGTCATGAAAAATAATTCTTCCATTCTACTTTGCACTGATCAGGCCTTAATTAGAGTTTTGTGTCCAGTTCTGAGCACCACATTTCAAGAAAGATGTGGAGAAATTGGAGAGGGTACAGAAAAGATCAACAAAAATGACAAAAGTGCTAAAAAACATTAGCTAGGAGGAAAGACTGAAAGAACTGGGTTTGTTTAGTTTAGAAAAGAAGTCTGAGAGGGGACATGATAGTGGCTTTCAATACCTAAAAAGGTCTCACAAGAGAGAGGGAGAAAATTGTTAATAATAGGACAAGTAGCAAAGGGCTTTAATTGAAGCAAGAGGGGGTTAGACTGAACAGTAGGAAAAAAATTCCAACTGTCAAAGTGGTTAAACACTGGAATAAGTTGCCTGGCGAAGTTGTGGAATCTCCATATATTTATCCAGACTGCAATTTTAGCCAGGTCAATGGGGTGAATATCGACACAGAAATCTCCAGTGGGTCCAGATGCAGTAGCCCATATACCCAGTGATACCAGAAACAGTTAGAACTTCAGAAAGGTCTGGATCTAAACAGAAAAAAATAATACAATGTACATATACAATGTCAATGAGAAAAAATACACCTGGATACTGCCTATTTGTGGCAATCTTGATAAAGCCTTTTCTCCTTTATGTCAATGTGAATTCATTAATGGGCACGGAAGCAAGATTGGCTTAAAGCAGCATTCAGCAAAGGTGGATACAAGAAAAAAGCCTGGGTCAAAAATCTGTCAACTATTAAAATTATTTTTCTCTTCAAACATTGAAAGTGACAAAATTGTAATAATTTACCACACCGTTCACCACAGCATTATTTCTACAGTACAGGCTGTTGTGACTAAAGTTGTTAGTGAAATGGTTCACACGCCAACCATTGCTAACAAATTGCCTTGTGCAAGAACTAAGCAAGAGCTATGAGAGACCACTGTTTTGGTCACAAAACCTGTGAGGGATTGTTCATGGGATTAAACAGTATTGCCATCATAACAATCCATATATTTCCCTGTAGCAGTTGATGTATCAGATATTATAGGCCAATTAAAATCAATGTGCTTACGACACTCTAACATATTAGGCTATGTCTAGACTGAAGTGCTTTTCTGGGATACCTCTAGTATCCCGGAAAAGCAATGCCCCATCGAAGGAATGTGTCCAGTTTTCCCCAAATTTTTTTGAAAAAGCGGATGCACTCTTTCACCATCCCTATAAACCTCATTCTACGAATAAGAAGGGATGTGTTGAAAGAGCATTTTTGTCCAAAATTTGGCACTGTATAGACGCACCAAATCTCAGAAAAGTCTCTTTTGAAAGTTAATTGGAAAAAGATATGCAATACTGCAAACTGCATTTTTTTTCCGATTTACCAGTGCAGTCTAGACATAGCCTCAGATGGCTTGCAGTTTAAGTTGCTTGACTTTTGAGAAGTCAAAGATGAATCTTCAAGTAGCATTCATCATGCTGGAAAGAACTTCCTAGAGAAAGACCAGATACTATGAATTGAATTACTGAATACTCTAAGGCAGTGTTTCTCAACCTTTTTTTTTATAAAATACCCCCTTTTAAAAAATTGTAAGTACCCCCAGTACCTACCCCCAGTTTTCAGACACACAGCATTTTTTTTCTACTATTGCAACACATTAGTTTAAACAACTTAATTGTAGCCGGGCAAGCGATGAAATTTTTGGATGTAAAAAGTACAAAAATAATAAAGCACTGTAAAATTTAAAACAAAAAATCAGTTTTCTCCAAGTTTCAGTTGTGTTGATGTACCCCCCAGACTTGTCTTGTACTGAGCACTCTACTTCCTCTCAACTCTTTGTGAAGTCATGTTGTGAGGTTCCACCACTTAACCCTACCCTTACAGATTTTAGCAAAGTGATAGAAATGTAGCCGTGTTAGTCTGGTGTAGCTGAAACAAAATACAGGACTATGTAGCACTTTAAAGACTAATAAGATGGTTTATTAGCTGATGAGCTTTCATGGGCCAGACCCACTTCCTCAGATCAAATAGTGGAAGAAAATTGTCACAACCATTTATACCAAAGGATACAATTTTAAAAAATGAACACATATGAAAAGGACAAATCAAATTTCAGAAGGGTAAATGTCTGTGAGCTAATGATATTAGAGGTGATAATTGGGGAAGCTATCTTTGTAATGGGTAAGGTAATTAGATTCCTTATTCAGACCCAAGTGTAAAGTGTTGAATTTAAGCATGAATAACAGTTTAGAGGATTCTCTTTCAAGTGCAGTCTTAAAAGGCTTTTGAAGCAAAATGCAGGTAATTAAGTCGTTGAGACAATGTCCTTTCTGGTTGAAATGGCAAGAAACTATTTTTTCTTTGTGATCTTGTCTGATATCTGTTTTGTGGGCATTAATCCTTTGGCGAAGTGTCTGAGATGTCTGTCCAATGTACTTAGCAGACGGACACTTAGGCACATGATAGCATAAATTATATTTCTGGATGAGCAGGAATATGTGTTCTTGATCATATAACTCAACTGATTAGGTCCAATAATGGTATCAGCAGAGTGAATATGTGGACAAAGCTGGCAATGGGGTTTGTTGCAAAGGAAGGTACCAGGATTGGTATTAGTGTGGTATGTCCTGTGGTTGTTGGTAAGAATCATCTTGAGGTTAGGTGGTTGTCTATAGGAGACTATGGGTCTGTCTCCCAGAGCCTCTTGGAGTTTAGTATCCTGTTCCAGTATAGGCTGTAGTTTATTGATAATGTGTTGGACAGGTTTAAGTTTTTCTTCCACTATTTGATCTGAGGAAGTGGGTCTGGCCCATGAAAGCTCATCATCTAATAAACCATCTTGTTAGTCTTTAAAGTGCTACATAGTTTGTTAAGGCTTATGATGTGAGACTTAAAAAGTTTGACTGATTCAGTTTACCAGAGAGACTGCTGAGAAGTGATTTGATCTCTTTGTACATACAGAAAAAAAGATAACAGGGTACTTTTCAAATTTATTAAGAAAAACAAACTCCAATGGCTAGAATATAATGCTAGGTAAATTCAGGCTTGAAATAAGATGCCGTTTTCTTGCTGTGAGGAGAGTTAAACACTAAGGGTATGTCTACACTACCCCCCTAGTTCGAACTAGGGGGGTAATGTATGCATACCGAACTTGCTAATGAAGCCCGGGATTTGAATTTCCCGGGCTTCATTAGCATAAAGCCGGCTCCACCATTTTTAAAAGCCGGCTTGTTCGAACCCCGTGCCGCGTGTAGCCGCTAGATAGTTCGAACTATGTAGCCATTCCGATCCATCTGTACACCTCGTTCCAGATAGAGGTGTTGACAGCTGCTCCATCATCTTGACTCTTTAGGAAGAGATTAGCTATATTTTTAAAAAACTTGCTTTAATCCAGCATCAGGGAGTCATTGCAGATCCAGTCAGACTGGATGGCTGTGGAATTGATGTTTTAGTCCTTTCCTTCATGGGCTATGAGAGGAACACGAAGCTCTACATGGCTATCAGCAGGCTCATAATCTTTGCAGCTCTACTTGATTTTTTTCACCAAGGCATATTTGTCCAGAGACACGCTGTGTTTCTCCTTACACATCTTCCTCTGATGCATACTAGATTGACCACAGCTAGAGATGAGACCGAGAATCTGTTTTGGCTGATGTGACTTGCTAACATTACTCAGAACACGCATTAGGAAGGATTTTTTTTCCCCAGGGTCAGTTAGGCAGGGACCTTGAGGATTTTTCGCCTTCTTTAGCATAGGGACATGATTCTCCTGCTGGAATCATCTGGGCATCTCTCACTTTCAATTTTCTGCTATTGCAGAGGACTCAGGCATGAGTGATACCATGCTCTCTCCTGTTTGCCAATTAATTTTTCTTGGCCATTTTTCATCAAAAATATTTTAATGCAAAAATTTCAGCAAATTCTGCTAGCATATATTAAGTTTTATTAATAAGTCTGTGTGTTCAACATGTTATGACTAAAATCAATGGAAAGGACTAATTTGGGATACTATTTTGAACCCAACTGAATCTTTCAATCACTTGAGCATCACCTATCAAGATAGGAATTTGTTTCCACTTCATTGCTTCTAAGGGAATCCACTCTCTGGGCAGAAAGATCAATTGCATGCTTTGATACAAAAGGATTTGATGTTTTTGGAAACTTGTATGAGAGTTTGGATTGATATTGACTGGTTAAAATCAGTTGGATAGTTCTAGTAGGCAGAGGGCAGAGGGAGGGGAGGCATGTCTAGGAAGTTTCATCCTAAGCTTACTCTGTTGTTTAAGAATAATTTTGAATTGCTTTCGTTAGTTCTGCTGTCTTTAAAAAAAATTGCATATGGTTGTAATATGTAATGGTAGCAACAGGTTGCAAATCCAGATTTGTATATATTCTGTGTGATACCAGCCTTACACCCAGATTTCTCTCTTGCTAGCAGTAATAGTAATACATTTCATAGGAGAGTTTGCTCAAGAACCCTTACTTATTATGTATGTTCATACTAAAGGGTGCCTACAATTCTACTTCTTTTGAGAGTTGGCCTTTCACCAATAAACTCCTATCCCTTATCATGTATTTGGTAGCCTCTGGAATGATTTTGCTTGTACAATTCTGAAAGACAGAATCGGGGCAAATAAATTTATTCATGCTCCACTGCTTGTGTCTATAAATTTGCTGACTTGTACATATACTTAGCCTTATCCAGAATCTTGCCTTATTTTGTTGACAGATATGTATATTAAGGAAGGAAAGAATTGGGTCTTCCATGACAAATTATTGGGATAGCAGCATATGTTCCAGAAGGTAAGGATCCTCCTGTTCTGTTATCACTGGAGATTTTTGTTGACCTTGTCATGAATAATAAATCTGACTAAATTAGGAATAGGAAAGATTAATATTATGCATTTGCCACCTTAGACATAATGTACAGCTTGCTTTAAAATATGGAAACCAGACTTATCCAAAACACAGAAGCTGAAAGATCGTATTATCCTAATTAAGTTTTTGATAGCCTATTTTAAAAAACACATGCAATCCCTGTCAATATTTCATACCTAAGATTGCCAATGTGATTTTACAAGAGTAGAATTTCAGATCTAAACTTTTGAGCTAAAAGATCACACCTGTTTAAAAATGCAAATAAAGTGCTAGCCAAAAAGCAGGAAGGCATGAAGGTCAATTAATCTGATTTCAAGAATACCAGTGGAAAATCAGACCATAGTAAATTAAATTAATGGAGGTTGCCTATCTCCTTCAACTGGAAGGGACCTTGAAAAGTCATCAAGTCCAGTCCCCTACCTTCACAGCAGGACCAAGTACCATCCCTGACAAATTTTTGCCTTGAATCCCTAAATGGCCTCTGTAAAGATTGAATTCACAACCCTGAGTTTAGCAAGCCAATGCTCAAACCACTGAGCTAACCCTCCCCTCCCAGCTAGCCTCTTCAAGGCTGAACAGATTGAATGCATACAAGATATCTGAAGCAGTGAGAAGTCACTTGGTCATTCTTAGGACCTTTGGTTCAAAGCCTTGCCTCACCTCAAAAGAGAGAAAGGAGAGAAATGGAGGGACTTCTAACCCAACCCACTGTTCCAATTTCAGGATGGTATTAATGGAGGGGTTCTTAACCAACCTCTTTTCCTGCAAGGAAGAGATGTAACTGTCATGGCAGGGGCAAAAAGGCAATCACAATACTAGTGGGGAATCAGGCAGTTTCCTTTGGGCAGATTGCTTGAGTTGCCACTCAAGGAAGGAAGGGAAATAGAGTGAGGCACTTCCCAGCTCTGCAGAAGGCTCCACTAACACACTCCCCTCCCTTGACTATGGAGAACAGTCTCCGCAGGGGAGAGAAAACATTGTTCCTGGATCTGAGTCTAGTGATTTCTCTTGTCCCATTACTTTTTGGTAGAGATGAGGCAACTTCCACCACTTCTCATTCATCAAATCATCCCTAGAATCTCATAATTGCTCCCTGATTTAAATGGGGTGGTTCAGAAAGAGATATGGATTGTGCTTGTTTCTGAGGCTTGTGGGTGTTTTTCAGTCAGTGACTCTGATATTTCTATGAGTTCAGTGGTTGTGGTGGGAGAGGTGATCTCTCAGGTCTATAGGATGAAGCCAGTGAAGAGTTTTGAGCGTCCCCAGAGAAAACTTGAACTGGACTGTATGTTCCTGGAGTGCCAGTGAAGAATATACAGGTGGGATGTTTATGGTGACCTGTGCTGCTGAATAGACAGCCTTGATTAAAATGGAAATACTGAGGGGGTGGTGTTAGACTATCCTAATTGGGCAGATATTGCCTACTTCCATGTCATGTTTGGGAGCCCATAGTGGGGTTCAAAGGCATCAATACTCTTATTCTGTTTACAAGGGAGCTGAAGGACAGCCTATGGATCTGGGCAACAATTTTTGAAAGGATTTCTCAGTGGCTCATGCTAGTGGTCAGAATGCATTTTGGGCAAATAGTCAGAAACACTTCGATACTTTTAGTGGTATCACATTTGGTGTATTTTGAGTGGGGACTATGGTAGGAGAATTGGCCCTCCACAAGGAATTTAGGGGAGAAGACTTCTAAGCAATCATTTTCTCCCACTCCTGTAGCAGTTTGTATATGGAGTGAAAGGCTGAGGAATTAAGCAGGTTTGTGTCTCATTCAAAAATCAAACCATGCCTCAGATTATTGGCAGCCAGTTGTGGTGGTTTTGTAGGTTCATGCTGCTGGAATCTTGGATACCCATTTTACTTCTTGTTTTAGCACATCCCTCAAACTGACAACTGTATTATTGATACTTTGTCCTGTTTCCAAGATAGGTCCTCAGAGAACACAATGATATTATTTCATGACAACACTGGGATGGGAATAGAAACTAGTTGGCCCCAGGGAAATAGAGAAATTGCCATGATGTTTTTGTGATTTAATATCTTTCAAGATACTCCACCTTCCCTTATCATGGGTCATATCAAAAGGAGGAGCTTCAAGCATTTTTTGTCCAGTCAAGACTTTAATCACTTCCAATACCCTCTGAATGAGCAGTTCTCTCATTCTGTGCCTGTTTTCTACAGACCATGTGGGATTTTGAGAGGGATCAGATCTCCTACAGATGGACACTTGCCCCCAGAACCATGTTACTGTTTTAACCCTGTGGAATATCAATTGCAAATACTCTGGGCACAACCACTGATTTAAGCCAGGAGAAAGAGCATGGAGTCTTTATTTCTCATCTCTTGTTGCCTTGAAAAAGTAATGTAGCACATATACTGCACAGTCTTAGCACAGCATATATAATGGTTATTTTTAATTTTATAGTAAATATTGTTGGAAAGATTTGCATTAATTTGCTTCAGACTCTGGACTGAGTTTATAATTTGCATTAATGACTTGGCAGCCTCTTTAAAACCAGTTTTGCTTATAATCATTGCAGCAATTTGAATAACAAATGGGTCTATTGTAAGCAAAAGGAATTAAGCACTTTTAGGATACCACTGCAAAATTATGTTAATTACATTTAATAGCACTTAATGGAAATATACAACAGATTTAGCAGCCTTTGAAAGTATTTATTTTCTAAAGTTCTAAAAATAGTATAATACTTAATAAACTTTTTGGATTTGTTCTTTTCATTTAAATGATTCTATCCTGATTTGATTAACCTGATGAAATATTTCTTATGTATATTAACCATACTAGTTCATTTCTTTTTCTACTACATTTTGCAAATTCTTTCCTTTTACACAGAAATGTAAGAAGAGCACACAAAGGACTTCAGCCTTCATGGCTATGTCCCTGATTCATTTAATGCTGATTGGAAAAAAGAGTGTCTTTAAGGGAGAATTGAAAAGCCATTGGTATGGTACAATTAAAAAATAATAATTTAACAAAAGATTCCATACCCTAAGAAAAGATCTAGTCAATAGTTTTGCACAAGATGAGCAGTGTGAATTCTGAGGGAGGGAAAAAATATGACACCCGGGACAAAAATTAGTTGCCAACTTGCATCTGTTACTAATATTCTTTCTGTTGTTAGCTGGGAACTACTATCCCTTCTCAAATATCTGCTTTGGGGTGAGTGGATCCAACTGGACACATTCTATCTGCTCCCTTGAATATGTGACATGCAGAAGGCTGCACGAACATCTTTATTGCATGGGTGAGCCATGCAATTGAACCACAGTAGTTCTGATACATAACGTCTGTGCAGCTAATAGGGCTTACCCCAGCTGACTATTTACATATTATACCCAGGCCTGCTGCTGGTGGGGAGAGAAGAGAGCAGCTGCCTCAGGGTGCAGTGATTCAAAAGGACTCAGGCATCTCAGATGCTGTCGCTCCTCCAGAAGTGGTGGCAGCTGGAGGACCAGGCCCTTTAGGCTATGTCTACACTGCACAGTTATTTCAGAATAAGCTATTCCGAAATAGCTTATTTCAAAATAGCACGTCTACACTGCAGGGAAGCCTCAAAATTAGTCAGAAGCAAGCTTCCCTAATGTAGATGTTATATCTCGATTTAGAGCCTCAGGAGGAATAACTTAGAATGGCTCTGGTGAGGGGCTATTTCGAAATAGTAGAAGTGGAGCATCTACACATGCCTTATTTTGAAATAGCTATTTCAGAATAGGTGTTATTCTTTGTAGAATTAGGTTTACATAAGTGAGAATAAGTCATCCATTATTTTGAAATTATTCAAAGTAACGGAATTGCTGTGTAGATAGATGCTCACATAGCTATTTTGGAATAATGGATGTTATTCCGAAATAACTTTGTTGTGCAGATGCACCCTTAGATTGCCACTGGAGCACCGCACTATGCACTCTGGGCAGCTCTAAGGACTGGATGGGGAAAGAGGAGACTGCACAGACTGCTCCAGGCAGCACTGAGGGCTGTCTACCTCCAGCCCCCTCTTCCAATCAAGGTCCTGCCCCTTGTGGGAGTGTGAAGCTTTTCCGCAAAAGGGGTGCAGTCTAGACACAGCCTGTCAGTTTTGTTCCTTATTCTGTAACTCTGAGACAAACCCATTTAATTAATATTGAAGTAAAGCATAGTATTAGATGAGTCTAATTATGTGTTTGCACTATTTGTATTTTGCATTAATTGTCTGATGCTTTGTTTTGTTTGCTATTAGCCTTACTCGTACAGAGGCTGTTTTTTCGCTATATTATTGGTCACAGGAAAGACACACAAGCATCTAGTCAGGCCTGCATGACAATACAGGTTACATGGCATATTTACCTTGCATATTTTTAAGAGGCCCAGAAACTGTGGATGATAAAGTTTAACAATTGTTATTATATTTACATATACCTCTTTTATGTATTACATGTGATAAAACTCTCACAAAAACTTTGGTCATAATTAGTCAAGCAACAATGAGGAATAAGGAACATTTTGGAATAGCACTTTATTTCAAAATTACCTCAATATAAGCTATGCAATTTGCATAGCACAAATTGCGTAGTTTTCAAGGCAAGGGTTCTGTATAGACCCACCCCCAGTTACCTTTAGGCAATAGATATCAGACTCCTTACCCAGTTCAGATATCATAGAATTATAGGGCTGAAAGAGACCTCAGTAGTTCATTGAATCCAGCCCCTGCCCAAAGCAGGACCAATCCCAACTAAATCATTATCCTTTAACATAAAATGATTTCTAGGCAAGTTAGGCAATTATACACATATTTAAAAAGAATCCAAGGCAGTTGTAGGATACAAAGGTTGCATTAAGCAAAGCAGGGGTGGGGAACCTTTTTTAGGTTGAGAAGGAAAATGTATGCTGTTGAAGGGAACAATTTGAAAAGTTCCGGAATCTTGTATGTAACTGACCGAATGTACCCTGCATTGTGTGATAGACAGTGAACTGACTGAAACCTGTCTGATCTAGTGTAGCTGATTGTGAAGATGAAGCTAAAACTCATGTATCTAAGGTTATCTATGCATACTTGAGATAGAGATAGCTCTGAGGATTAAGCCAATCATAACGCTGTTACTAGCTTACATATTGTCTATTCCATTTTGTTGTAACTCTGGATATATAAGGTTGCTGTGGACAGTTTGATTTGGAAGTCTTCCTTTGAAACTTCCCAGAGCTGTGTTTCAATAAAGGTGTTTCTTTCCTTCCAACCCCAAGTCTGGGTTTCTGTGACAGTTTCCTTGGTGCTGTGACTCGGATCTTTGACACCTGCCAGTTCTGGAGCTGCTGCAGATCTTGGAATGGAACTCACTTCGGTGCGCATCTAAGGTGGGAGACCTTTAGAAATCTCCATAGAGGGGCTTCCCTTCTGAGTTTTGTGACCCCTGTGAGCTGGGCAGACTAACGAGATCTGTGCCATTTGGGCTGGGTGGAGGGACAGACTACTCCTTGGTGAATTGATTGCACCCTGTGTGTGTGTGTGAGTGAATATGCATGAGTCGCTGTGTGATCCTCCTTGGGGCACTTGTCAGCCTTTCCTAGTAGGCTGCCCACCGTGTACGGACTTCAGTCCTAGAGGTTAAAGACACAGGTGAAATGAAGAGAGGATGGATCAACAGCACTAAATGTATGGTGTGTGAGAGTTGTCGCCAAACTTTCCCTTTTTCCTCCATGGCCCACTCCTAGGCTATGTCTAGACTGCAGGCTTCTTTCGAAAGAGGCTCTTTCGAAAGATCGCGTCTAGACTGCAGGCGGATCTTTCGAAAGAGAAATCTGCTTTTTCGAAAGAGAGCACCCAGTGAGTCTGGATGCTCTCTTTCGAAGACGGCCTCTTTACATTGAAGAACGCCTTCCTTCGAAAGAGGAACTTTCGAAGGAAGGCGTTCTTCCTCATGAAACGAGGTTTACCGCCATCGAAAGAAAAGCCGCGTTCTTTCAAAATAATTTCGAAAGAACGCGGCTTGAGTCTGGACGCAGGGGAAGTTTTTTCGGGAAAACGCTACTTTTCCCGAAAAAAACCCTGAGTCTGGACACGGCCCTAGAGAGTGGAAAAGTCTCCTTAATGCAATTCCTGTCCATGGTTAAAACTTAGGCCAACTTTTTCCTTTTCCCTCCATGGTCCCACTCCTTGAGAGTGGAAAAGCCTTCTTAATGCAATTCCTGTCCATGGTTAAAACTTAGGCCAACTTTTTCCTTTTCCCTCCATGGTCCCACTCCTTGAGAGTGGAAAAGCCTTCTTAATGCAATTCCTGTCCATGGTTAAAACTTAGGCCAACTTTTTCCTTTTCCCTCCATGGTCCCACTCCTTGAGAGTGGAAAAGCCTTCTTAATGCAATTCCTGTTCATGGTTAAAACTTTAAGTTAGGTGCATCCAACTCTTAAGTATGGTGAGCCTTTGCCTCCACTAAATTACATGTATGTCCATTACAGAACTAGAACATGCAGGTATTTGAGAAAATGAAATTGGTTTACTAGAGAGAACCTCTTGAAGCAGAAGCAGTTCCCTCTAGAAGGGACATTTGACTTGGATAAAATAGTGCACTTGAAAGGGGCCTGAGAATCTCAGGGGTCAAAGATTAGCAGCCACAATGGAACACTTAAGAATCCTTTAAATGGAAGCACGAATCTAAGGTTTGGAGCTTCCAGGATACCAATGCTAAGTTAAAAGCCTAAGTAGAACAGACACCTCGGGTTCTGGTGACTCCACGTCTGGTGCCCCAACCCCAGTGAAAACTCGGCATTTGGATATCCTGCAAAGAAAATGTGAATTTTCTTGAAAAAGCAAAGAAACTGGCTAAGAAGCAGAGAAAAGTAGCCAGAGAGCTCCAAAAATTAGAAGACCTTGATCCAAAGGTTCTACCTGCAGGTAGTGAAAAAGGAGCTTGTGCTAATTATCCCCTCTGCGAGTATCCAGCATCTGAAGGCAAAATCACAGTGCATGCACCTTGGTCACCTACAGATCTGTTAAAGCTAGCTAAAAAAAAACCTTTCAAAAAATTCGAGAAAATTCGCAAAAATTCCGATCCAAATTGAAAATTTGAATGCTACAATCCTAATTGGACTGATGTTAATCAACTCATGTGCATGATAATCCCTGATGAAGTATGAGATAGATTAAAAGACAAGGCTCATTGGCCTACCACGCAACCCATATGGGAACAAGATGCCTTAAATGACCACTGGAAAGCGATTCTGGACTCAGTCCTAAACATCTGTCCAAAACGGAAAGACTGGGGAAAAATAAATGCTTGCAAGCAGAACAAATGCGAAAATACTGAAGATTATCTGGACAGATTAAAAAAGGTTTTTGCTCAGCACTCAGGTATTGAAGATTGTGAGAAAACAGCTCAGCAGGCTATTGCTAATGCTTTTGTTAATGGATTGCAACTTAAAATTTCTAGTGCTGTTAAATTGATTTATGTGGGGTGGCAATCAGAAACTTTGCTTAAATTACTGGAAATTGTGGTACATTGGTATCAAAATCAGGAAGATAAAAAGGATAGTATGTCAGAAAAGCTTATGGCTCTGCAGATACAATAGGTTAAACCTGTGGGGTTTTGGACTAGGGGACGAGGACGGAGATGTGGGTTTGGAGGCAGGAATCCTATGTTCCTTCTTGCTTCCAAACCTATGGCCTTTCCCGCTTCTAGAGGACAGGCAAGAGGACAAATGCAAGTAACTTCTTATCGTTGGTGTGGTCAGATAGGCCACTAGAAAAGTGGATGTCCAAACCGCCCTCTTTCTGCACCAGGAATGTTTCCTCCTAGTAATGCTCCCCCATTTCCTAACTTTTTTGCATTTCCTCCGCCTCAACCCTGTTTTCCACAGCTTCAGCTAACTGGAGGAGAAATTCACTTTCAGACGGCTGATAGAAATGTGTCCTGCCAGGAAAGCCTAGAGGGCACTGCAGACCTCTTTTCCTCTTTGCTTATTCCTGTTGATCAGTCAGGTCCTTTTGTTAATTGTACTATAAATGGTCAAACTACCCTGTTTGCTTGATACTGGTGCTAGTCATTCTGCTCTTTCTGCTACTCAACTGTCTGTGGCTATTCCTTTGTCTGGCAAAGTAATTAATGCTACTGGAATTTCAGATAAGCCTATTCCCCATCCTTTAACGATTCCCTTGTCTGTTAACCTGGGTTCAGATAAACATGCCTTCCTTTTGAGCCCTGCTGCCCCTGTTAATCTTTTGGGACACAATCTTCTCTGTAAGTTAGGCTGTACTCTTTATTGTACTCTGCAAGGTGTTTTTCTGTAAGTGCCTGAGTCTAATGTTAATTCCGCTCAAGCTGTGCTATCCACCTTTGATGCTGTATTCCTTGCTATTGAATCAATGTCTACCTCTTCTGATGAATTTCTTTCACAAGTGCCTTCTTCTTTGTGGTCAACTGCACAAAGTTTGAATTCTAGAAGCCTCTGCTGATTGGCTGAGCCTTGGTAGGGGGAGGGCCTTTATAAGGCAGTGGGCAAGTGAACAAGGAGCTTGCGAACAGGTGATTGCTAACAGGGAGTTTTGAGAGGGAGTTCTCCAGGTGAAGGAGAAGCAGATACAGGACTCTTGAGGGAAGTGTGTTTTGTTATTGGGGCTTTCTTACTGTGTGCTGAGCTTGTGTTTGTTTGGTATGTGGTGGTGTTGGTTTTTTTAAATTAATTAATTAATTAATTTATTTATTTATTTATTGTTCTTTCCCTGTTTGAGTGAGGCTTTAGAGAGGGAGTTCTCCAGGTAGAGGAGAAGCAGATACAGGAGTCTCGAGGAAAGTGGGTGTTGTGTTTGGGGCTTTCTTGCTGTGTGCTGAGCTTGTGTTTGTGAGTGAGGGTTGGTGTGTGTTCTTTTTTGTTTTTTTGTTTATTTATTTATTTATTTTCCCCTGTGTTTGAGAGTGAGGCTTTTTTTTCCCCACCTCCCCTCTGCCCTCCCCCTCCCCTTGATGGAGTTTGTGCTGTGATTGGCAGGTGGAAACTGTTGGCTTCTAATTAAAGTTTGAATTCTAGAAGCTTCTGCTGATTGGCTGAGCCTTGGTAGGGGGAGGGGCTTTATAAGGCAGTGGGCAAGCGACCAAGGAGCATGCAAACAGGTGATTGCTAACAGGGAGTTTTGAGAGGGAGTTGGGGAGGGAAGAGGGAAGGGTGTGAGGTCTCTTGCCTTTCTTTTTAAATCCCTTTTCCAGGACAGCAGCGATGGTTGGTGATGGGTCTGCTGTTGTTACCTGCACAGCGTGTGCCATGTTTGTCTTCCTCCAGGAAGAAAGAACAGATTTCATCTGCACCAAGTGCAAGCTGGTCGACATTTTGGAAGAAAAAATTAGAGGACTGGAGGCCCAAGTGTCGACCCTACGCTTGATCAGAGAAGATGAAGACTTCCTCGATAGAAGGCAGCGTTTAATCCTCCAAGCACGGCAGGCAGAAGAGCCAGAGAGGGCAGTACGTGACCAAGAAGAGAACTGGCAGCATGAACTTCTAGAAGGGGAAAAGGCCAGCATGGGAATCCCCCGATGCTACAGAGGTAAGCAATTGCTTTCAAGCTCTCTCCACAGGCTCTGCAGTGCTGAAAGCTCTGGAAGGGACCTCACAAGGAAGAAACCAGAAGGGAACACCATCTACTGGAAGGCATGGGATGCGTAGTCCTACGGATGGGGGTTCTACGGCCACCACCCCCAAAAGGAAACGACGGGTGGTGGTGGTCGGGGACACCTTTCTAAGAGGGACTGAGCCATCCCTCTGCCGTCCGGACCTGGAATCTCGAGAGGTGTGCTGCTTACTGGGAGCTCGCATTTAGGATGTCACTGAGAGGCTTACTAAGCTGATCAAACCTTCGGATCGCTACCCCTTCCTGCTTCTCCACGTGGGAACTAATGATACAGCCACGAATGATCTTGAGCGTGTTACTGCGGATTATGTAGTGCTAGGAAGAAGGATCCAAGAATTTGGAGCGCAAGTGGTATTCTCCTCCATCCTCCCTGTTGAAGGGAAAGGACTGGGCAGGGATCATCGAATTGAGGACGTAAATGCGTGGTTGCGCAGATGGTGTCGCAGAGAGGGCTTTGGTTTCTTCAACCATGGGACTCTGTTCCGGGCACAAGGATTGTTAGGAAGAGATGGGATCCACCTAACGAAGAGAGGAAGGAGCATCTTCATGGGAAGGCTTGCAAACCTAGTGAGGAGGGCTTTAAACTAGGTTCATTGGGGGACGGTGACCAAAACCCTGAGGGGAGTGGGGAAGTCGGATACCGAGAAGAAATGCAGAGAGGAAGGGGCAATAAAGGAGGACCCATGTTTCGAATGGAGAAGATAGGACAATCAACTGGTTACCTGAAGTGTTTGTACACTAATGCGAGAAGCCTGGGCAACAAACAGGAAGAACTGGAGGCCCTGGCCCAGACCAAGAAATATGATTTAATTGGGATAACAGAGACTTGGTGGGATGACTCACATGACTGGAGCGCTGTCATGGAAGGGTATAGACTATTCAGGAACAACAGGCAGGGGAGAAAAGGAGGAGGAGTTGCACTATATGTAAGAGAGAACTACGATTGCTCTGAACTCCAGTATAAAGAGGGAGAAAAACCTGTTTGGGAGTCTATGGGTAAAGATTAAAGAGCAAACAACAGCATTGATGTTGTGGTTGGTGTTTGCTACAGGCCACCGAATCAGGTGGATGAGGTAGATGAGGCTTTCTTCAGACAACTGAGCGAAGCTTCCAGATCGCAGGCCCTGGTTCTTGTGAGGGACATTCCCTGACATCTGTTGGGAAACCTATACGGCAGTACACAGACAATCCAGGAAGTTTCTGGAGAATGTTGGGGATAACTTCTTGACACAAGTGCTGAAGGATCCGACCAGGGGCCGTGCGCAGCTTGACCTTCTGCTCACAAACAGGGAGGAACTAATAGGGGAAGTGGAGGCGGGTGACAACCTGGGAAGCAGTGATCATGAGATGGTAGATTTCAGGATCCTGACCAAAGGAAGAAAAGAGAGTAGTAAAATACACACCTTGGACTTCAAAAAAGCAGATTTTGACTCCCTCCGAGATCTGATGGGCAGAATCCCCTGGGATGATAACATGAAGGGGAAAGGAGTCCAGGACAGCTGGCAGTATTTTAAAGAAGCCTTATTCAAGGCACAGAAAGAAACCATCCCGACATGTAGCAAGAGGAGCAAACATGGTAGGAGACCGGACTGGCTTACAGGGGAAATCCTTGGTGAACTTAAGCACAAAAAGGAAGCTTACAAAGAGTGGAAACTTGGACAAATGACCAGGGAGGAGTTTAAAGGTATAGCTCAAGAATGCCGGGGGGTTATCAGGAAGGCGAAAGCTCAAATGGAATTGCGACTGGCTAAGGATGTGAAGGATAACAAGAGAGGTTTCTACAGGCATGTTAACAAGAAAAAGGTGATCAGAGAGGGTGTGCGGCCCCTAATGGATGAAGGAGGTAACCTAGTGACAGATGATGTGGGGAAAGCTGAAGTACTCAATGCTTTCTTTGCCTCTGTATTCACGGACAAGGTCAGCTCCTGGACTTCTGCGCCAAGTGACGCAAGACGAGAAGAAGATGGACAGCCCGTGGTGGGTAAAGAACAGGTTAGGAACTATTTAGAAATGCTAAACGTACATAAATCCATGGGTCCGGACTTAGTGCATCCAAGGGTACTGAGGGAGTTGGCAAATGTCATTGTGGAGCCTTTGGCTATTATCTTTGAAAAGTCGTGGAGATTGGGAGAAATCCCGGATGACTGGAAAAAGGCAAATGTAGTACCCATCTTCAAAAAAGGGAAGAAGGATGATCCAGGGAACTATAGACCGGTCAGTCTTACCTTGGTTCCTGGAAAAATTATGGAAGGGATCCTTAAGGAATCAATATTGAGGCACTTGGAAGAGAGGAAAGTGATTATGAATAGTCAGCATGGATTCACAAAGGGCAAGTTGTGCCTGACCAATCTGATTAGCTTCTATGATGAGGTAACTGGCTCGGTGGACATGGGGAAGTCAGTGGATGTTATATACCTTGACTTTAGCAAGGCTTTTGATACGGTCTCCCACAATATTCTTGTCAGCAAGTTAAGGGATTGTGGATTGGATAAATGGACGGTAAAATGGATAGAAAGATGGCTAGAAGGCCGGGCCCAGCGGGTAGTGATCAATGGCTCGATGTCAGGTTGGCGGTCGGTTTCTAGCGGAGTGCCCCAAGGTTCGGTTCTAGGACCGGTTTTGTTCAATATCTTTATTAATGATCTGGATGAGGGGATGGATTGCACCCTCAGCAAGTTTGCGGATGACACTAAGCTGGAGGGAGAGGTAGATACACTTAAGGGCAGAGATAGGATACAGAATTGACTTAGACAAATTGG
Organism: Pelodiscus sinensis; assembly: GCF_049634645.1. NCBI lineage: Eukaryota > Metazoa > Chordata > Testudines > Trionychidae > Pelodiscus > Pelodiscus sinensis. The sequence goes on from NC_134719.1 coordinate 47,667,800, forward strand.
AGGATTGGGCCACAAGAAATCTGATGAGGTTCAACAAGGACAAGTGTAGAATCCTGCACTTGGGACGGAAGAATCCCAAGCATAGTTACAAGCTGGGGACCAACCGGTTAAGTAGTAGTTCTGCAGAAAAGGACCTGGGGGATACAGTGGATGAGATGCTAGATATGAGTCAACAGTGTGCCCTTGTAGCCAAGAAGGCTAATGGCATATTAGGTTGCATTAAGAGGAGCATTGCCAGCAGATCCAGAGATGTCATCCTTCCCCTTTCTTCAGCTTTGAGGCCGCATCTGAAGTATTGTGTCCAGTTCTGGGCCCCCCACTACAAAAAGGATGTGGACGCATTGGAGAGGGTCCAGCGGAGGGCAACCAAAATGATTAGGGGGCTGGAGCATATGACTTATGAAGAGAGGCTGAGGGACTTGGGTCTGTTTAGTCTGCAGAAGTGAAGAGTGAGGGGGGATTTGATCGCAGCCTTCAACTTCCTGAAGGGAGGTTCCAAAGAGGATGGAGAGAGGCTGTTCTCAGTAGTGACAGATGGCAGAACAAGGAGCAATGGTCTCAAGTCGTGGCGGGAGAGGTTCAGGTTGGATATTAGGAAAAACTAGTTCACTAGTAGGGTGGTGAAGCACTGGAATGGGTTACCTAGGGAAGTAGTGGAGTCTCCATCCCTAGAGGTGTTTAAGTCTCGGCTTGACAAAGCCCTGGCTGGGTTGATTTAGTTGGAATTGGTCCTGCCTAGAGCAGGGGGCTGGACTTGATGACCTTCTGAGGTCTCTTCCAGTTCTATGATTCTATGAACTCACAATAATGATGTGGGTCATAGTCGATCTGCTACCCCTGTCCACATTCGTGTGGATTTGTCTAAACCTCTTCCTTGAGTTTCTCAGTATCCTCTTTGGAAGGAGGCTGAGGATGGCATTTCTCTTGTTATCAAATCTCTTCTGCAACAAGGTGTGATTGTTCCCTGTCGTAACCCTTGTAATACTCCTATTCTCCCTGTCAAAAAGCCTAATAAATTTTATAAATTAATGGAGATTGCCTATCTCCTAGAACTGGAAGGGACCTTGAAAGGTCATTGAGTCCAGTCACCTGCCTTCACAGCAGGACCAAGTACCATCCCTGACAAATTTTTTGCCCCAAATCCCTAATAAAAATGCTTGGCCTTTTGTTCAGGATTTACATGCTATAAATCAAATCATGCTATCTTACGTGCTATCTTTTCGTTTTCACCTATAAGGGGTGCCAATTCTCTTGGACAAGATTGTCGCAGGGATACACTGGAAGCCCTTCCCTCTTTTCCCAAATTCTCAAAAACGATCCTGATTCCATCTCTTTTCCTTGTGGCTCTTCCCTTGTTCAATATGTAGATGATTTTCTTTTTGTGTTCCCCTTCCCTAGAAGCTCCCCACAAAGATTCTATACACCTGCTTACCTCTCTGGCTCATAAGGGTCATAAGGCGTCACATGAGAAATTGCAGTTTTGTCTTCCCAAGACACACTATCTGGGCCATGACATTTCTGCTGGCTCTTGCCACCTTTCTTCATCTCATGTCTCTGCTATTTTGCAAGCTCCACGTCCTACTACTTTGTCCCATCATGCTCATTTCTGGGCATGACTGGGTTCTGTCGACAATGGATTCTTGCTTATGCTGAGCTCATAAAACCCTTGCAAGATTTGCTTAAACAAGGTACTCCTGAATCTCTTCCTTAGTCTGACGTTTGTTATCATGCCTTCTTATCACTTAAACAAGCTTTTTCTATTGCCCCAGCCTTGGGTCTTCCTGACTACTCTCAACTTTTTACCTTGTATTGCCATAAAAAGAATGGATTTGCTTTGGGCGTTTTTACCCAGATTCATGGGGATAAACAACGTCCTCTTGCTTACTATAGCTGTTTGCTGGATCCTGTTGCTGCTGGATTCCCTCCTTGTTTATGTGCTGTTGCTGCGGCAGCCTGTCTTGTTGAATCTTGTGAAAATATTGTTCTGGGTTCTCTTTTAACTGTTGCTGTACCCCACTCCATGATAGCACTTTTGCTTAAATGTCACACACAGCATCTGTTGGCTGCTCACCTTACTCTCTATGAACGTCTCTTACTTGTTCCTGCTCATGTAACTTTGAAACGCTGCTCTCCTTTGAACCCTGACTCTCTCTTATCCTACAGCTGATGATGATGAACCCAATGACTGCGCTACTACTGTTTCTTCTACACTTATGCCTCTCCCTGATTTAAAGGATGTACCTCTCTCCAATTCTGATTGGGTTTATTATGTGGATGGCTCTTGCTTTCGCTCTCCCTTTGGTGATCTCTGTGCAGGTTATGCTATTTGCACTTCTTTCTCTGTGATTGAGGCTAATCCCCTACCTGGTGTTACTTTTGCCCAAGTTTCTGAGTTATTTGCCCTTGCTTGTGCCTGTATGTTGGCTTCAGGAAAAACTGTTACTATCTACACTGATTCTAGATATGCTTTTTGGGTTGTTCATGACTTTGGCCAGCTTTGGAAACAGCATGGCTTCTTAACTTCTACAGGTTTCCCTATTCACGATGGTCCCTACGTTGCTGCTCTCTTAGATGCCCTTCAACTTCCGTCTGCTATTGTTGTTATAGTGGTTACATCTAGACTGGCATGATTTTGTGGAAATACTTTTAACGGAAAAGTTTTTCTGTTAAAAGTATTTCTGCAAAAGCACATCTAGATTGGCACGGATGCTCTTGCACAAAAGCACCCATGGCCAGTCTAGACACGATTTTGCGCAAGAAAGCTCCAGTCGCCATTTTAGCCATCGGGGCTTTTTTGCGCAAAACAGTTCTTCCCTGTCTACACTGGCCCTCTTGCACGAGTATTCTTGCGCAAGAGGGCTTTTTCCCGAGAGGGAGCGTGAAAGTATTTGTGCAAGAAGCACTGATTTTGTACATTACAAAGTCAGTGCTCTTGAGCAAATTCAAGCGGCCAGTCTAGACACACCCTAAATGTATAGCTCACTCTGGTCTACATGATAAGATCTCTAAAGGAAATGCCTTGGCAGATTCTGCTGTCCGGAAAATGGCTCTTTCTACCACTCAGGCTACATCTTTGTATCCACTTTCTCACAATGCACTCACAGTTACCTCTTCCTTATCCTCTCTTTCCCAATTGGCTATTTTACAAGATATGGCCCCTGATGATGAAAAGATTGTTGGGTAACTGCTAGTTGCAAACTTCATACTGACCACTTGTGTCACCCCTGGACGGCTGCCTGGTTGAGCCCAAGTTTCTTTTACCCTATCTTGCTTGTCTGGCTCACAGTCAGGCACATATGAGCAAAGGGGAGATGATCTCCCCCATTGGAAAGGATTGGATTGCTCCCTCCTTTTCTGTTTTGGGCCAACACTGCTACCAAAATTGTGCTATTTGTCAACAACACAACATTGACTCTCATTCTAAAACATTGCCTGCCGCCCATCCACCACCCTGGGGCCCTTTTGTCCTTGTTCAGATTGATTTTATTCAGATGCTCCCTTGTCAACGTTACCAATATGTACTTGTGTTAGTAGATATGTTCTCAGGATAGGTAGAAGCATACCTGGCTAAAAAGGCAGACTGTTTCGGTGGCTAAATTGTTGTTGAGAGAATTCTTTCCCCAGTTTGGGATTCCCGCTGTCTTCAGGAATGTGCCTCCCCCCCCCACCAACTGGGTGGCAGTCTCCCCCTCGCCGCTGATGCAGATGCGCTACCTGCCCAGCTCCTGAACCAGGAGCTTCCTCAAACCTATATGTTTGTTTCCCCGCCCTGCCCCAGGGCTAGAGCTTGCTTATTGTGTTTGGTGCCCCACCCTGCTCAAGGGCCCAGGCTTACACATGGGCTGTGTCTACATTGGCCCCTATTCCGTAATAGGGATGCTAATGTAGCACTTTGGAATAGGCAAATCCGCGAGGGATTTAAATATCCCCCGCGGCATTTGCATTAACATGGCTGCCGCTTTTTTCCGGCTTGTAGATAAGCTGGAGAAAAGCGCCAGTCTGGACGTGATCCTCCGGAAAATAAGCTCTTTTCCGGAGGATCTCTTATTCCGTAGTGCTACATTAGCATCCCTATTACGGAATAGGGGCCAATGTAGACACAGCCATGGTGTTTGGTGTCCCGCCCTGCCCCAGGGCCTGGGCTTATTTGAACCTGTGTTTGGTGCCCTGCCCTGCTTAATGGCCCGGGCTTACATACTGTTCTTTGGAACCCGGCCAGGATCTGGGCTGGACCTTTTAAAGGGGCAGGACTAGGTCTGTTCCCCTGCCTAGAACTGTGAGCTGAGAGACTTGAGTATATGTTGAACTTCTTCCCCGTGGCCCGGACCTGAAGCAAGGCCGGGAACGTGAACTACTGGCTTCCAACCCCGGACCTGAATCAAGGCCAGGGCTGTGAACTATTGACCCCTTCTACCCATCTGGGGCAAGGCCCGGCGGTGGCACTAGAGACTGGGGGATGATTGACAGGGGCTGCGCAGTGGGACAGGCGTATCGCCCACTGACCCGGACGTGGAGGAACCCCTCCATGAGGCCAACCAACCTACAACCCACCCCCAGAATGGGGGAGCTCAGGGTATGTCTACACTACCCTCCTAGTTCGAACTAGGAGAATAATGTAGGCATACCGCACTTGCAAATGAAGCCCGGGATTTGAATTTCCCGGGCTTCATTTGCATAAGCGGGGAGCCGCCATTTTTAAAACCCTGCTCGTTCAAACACCGTGCAGCGCGGCTACACGGGGCACGAACTAGGTAGTTCGAACTAGGCTTCCTAGTTCGAACTACCGTTACTCCTCATTTCACGAGGAGTAACGGTAGTTCGAACTAGGAAGCCTAGATCGAACTACCTAGTTCGTGCCCTGTGTAGCTGCGCTGCACGGGGTTCAAACCAGCGGGGTTTTAAAAATGGCGGCTCCCCGCTTATGCAAACGAAGCCTGGGAAATTCAAATCCCGGGCTTCATTTGCAAGTGCGGTATGCCTACATTACCCCGCTAGTTCGAACTAGTGGGGTAGTGTAGACATACCGTCAGACTGTTGTGGGTACTGCCGATGGACAGTGTTGCAAGAAAGATCCCACCACCTGCCGTCCGAACTAATTCCCAGGACCGACGGCTGGTGGCGCTGTGGCGGTGAGTGTAACCCGTTACAGGGTTGGATCACAAATATGTTTGGACCCTTGAGATCACAAATCCTGCATGCTGTTCTCTATATAGTATTGCTTTTTCTAGCCCTTTATGTTTCCTTTTTGATGCTCAAAAGCAGCCTTAACTATTGTATACAAAGAATACATAAATCAGCTGCTTCTGTCGGAACTAATGTAAGGGCTGTTAGACAAATGGTGTTGAAAATACAGGAAGAACAAAAGGCACAAGCAATTGAGATACAGGCTCTGGTGGATATAGAGGTATACAGAACAGGACTGCCCCTCCACTTCACAGGAAGCGGAGATGGGGTCCTAGGTGTAAGTTGCACAAAAAGTGAAAAAGGGGGGACTGAGAAGGAAAATGTAAGCTGTTGAAGGGAACAATTTGAAAAGTTCCGGATGCTTGTATGTAACTGACCAAATGTACCCTGCATTGTGTAACAGATAGTGAACTGACTGAAACCTGTCTGATCTAGTGTAGCTGATTGTGAAGATGAAGCTAAAACTTATGTAACTAAGGTTATCTATGCATACTTGAGATAGAGGTAGCTCTGAGGATTAAGCTAATCATAATGCTATTATTAGCTTACGTGTTGTCCATTTCATTTTGTTGTAACTCTGGATATATAAGGTTGCTGCAGACCTTTTGATTTTGAAGTCTTCCTTTGAAACTTCCCAGAGCTGTGTTTCAATAAAGGTGTTTCTCTCCTTCCAACCCCGAGTCTGGGTTTCCATTCCTGGATCATGGGCCACTGACCCATAGAAAAATCAGTCAGGGGCTGAACACAAGTGAGAAGCAGAATGAAAAGGAGGAGAAGGATGCTCCCCACATTCCCCTTGCACACCAGAGCCTAGGGGGCCCCAGGCTAATAGATTTTGTTTGTTTCAGCCCTGTCGGTAGGTGGCAGGGGAGCTGAAGCACCAGCACAGGCTCCCCAATAAGAACATAAGAACGGCCGTACTGGGTCAGACCAAAGGTCCATCTAGCCCAGTATCCTGTCTGCCGACAGTGGCCAGCACCAGGTGCCCCAGAGAGGGTGGACCGAAGACAATGATCAAGCTATTTGTCTCCTGTCTCAATGCTGACCCTTGGGGGGCCAGATCCAGGCAAGCTGGAGGCCACATCCAGCCCCCAGGCCTGAGGTTCCCTACCCCTGAGGTAAAACATTACCATAGAGTACAGGAGCTAAGTAAGGAAGTAGCATTAAATAAGGGTGATAAGATCATGGTCTCCATGTGTCGTGTACAAACACAAAACTGCAAAATTTAGTAATAGATCCACCTATGACTCCAATCTCTATGAACAACAAAACTAATATATCAGTTTCCAGCTTTAACTATCTGGGTTCTATGCTTACCAGCACTTCCAGTTCTAACATGGAGTTTCTCCTTCTGCTTGGCATTGCATGGGCTGTTTAAAATGGATATGGAATCACACATCATCTTTAGTGCAATAACCCAGTTCAGGATTTATTCAAGCTGTATTCTTCCTATTCTGTTGTACAGCTTTGAAACAGACACACTGTGCTATTTGGACTGGACAAAGCTGGAGGATTGCCACAAAAAATGTCAGTGTCATATATTGGGCATAAAGTGGAATGACTTCATCTATAATGATGTTTATGGTCATTTGGGTTTACACACTACTGGAGACATTGTTAGCAGGGTGGCACCTTATGCTTATCAGACACATCACAAGGATGCCAAAAGACCTTCCAGCAAACACCATTTTCTGGGTGGCTTTGAATATCTAGGATAAAATTTCACCAACCAAGGAATGAAGGCAGCCCAGAAGTTCATCAAGTTGGTTCCAGTGTTGGACTCTCAGGTTGTCAAGCCTTCACGGTTGTGTAGGAACAGACCAAATAGCGAATCATCACTATAGCCAACTGGCTATGCATTGAAGAAGATAATGATTAAATTAAGGCAGGGGAACAGGTTGCACAGGCTTGTTGTGGTAGCTTGAGTAGTTGAGATTGTTTTGAAACAGAAATACATTAAGGCTACATCTAGACTGACATGATTTTTCCGGAAATGCTTTTAATGGAAAACTTTTCCATTAAAAGCATTTTTGGAAAAGCGCGTCTAGATTGGCAGGATGCTTTTCCACAAAAGCACTTTTTGAGGAAAAGCGGCCGTGGCCAATCTAGACACGTTTTTGCGAAAAAAAGCCCCGATCGCCATTTTAGAGATTGGGGTTTTTTTTGCGGAAAGCAGTACTGTGGTGTTTACACTGGCCCTCTTGTGCAACGGGAGCAGCACAGTATTTCCGAAAGAACACTGACGATCTTACATGAGATCGTCACTGTTCTTGTGGAAATTCAAGCGATCAGTGTAGACAGCTGGCAAGTTTTTCCACAAAATCAGATGATTTTGCGGAAAATCTTGCCAGTCCAGATACAGCCTAATTGTAAATTAAGTGAATCAGAGAGTTACGACATTGAGTGAAGTTGGTAAATGTGGTTATGGCATATTGGACAAAATGGAGTGTTGCGTGATGTAAACCAGGAATGCTGAAAGGAAAGAGATGTCAGTAATTCAAGTGGTATTACCAAGTCATAAAAAATTTGTTTACAGTAGGTGTGGAAAGAAGGCAGTGACAACATCTGATAAGAGAGTAGAGATTAGAGTAGAGGAAGCTGATGACAGATTGCATTGTATTGCAGTACATTACACCATAGTTACACTTTAAGCCAACTAAAAGAACCTCATGAGGCACATCTCCTTAAACCTCAGAAATATGTCAAGTAATTTATATGTTTGACATTTCCATTTGGTTATTTTATCCTGCACTTATTTCCAAATATTTATGTGCAAGATATTTTGATATACACTGTGTCTGAATAGCTTTCTAGGAAATACATTTAACAAAGGTCACTACAATATGTAACTATGTCCTGCAGCACAATATATTTCTTTACAGATATAGTATTTTTAAACAATATTTTATAAAAATAAATATTTACCTTTTTCAGCATACAAAAATAAATTGTTTTTTAAATAGATTTACTTATTTACTTCAAGTCTCTATCTTTAAAACAATATTATGTACGTTTTCTTTCTGTCATCTATGAAAAAGAGTATCATGAATAGCATGGAGACAAGTGACTAAAGGGAAGATGCATTTATAATAAAGTCCTTTTTTTTGGCTCTGAGGTCAGGTAAAGAGCCACTGTAACTTTTTTTGGTTTTCTAAGGTCAGATATTAGATTCTACACCAATAAAATGCCTCAGGTTGGCTAGTTAAGTCTTTTGTAATGTACTGATAGGTTGTGTACCAGCAATTTGGAAAGCTTCATGAAATATTAATTTTTTGCTAGTGATATGTAAGTAGAGTATAAACTGCAATGTCTTGGTCAAGAGACTAATCTTTATGTAGACTAAAGTCTTACAGAATTCCATGGAACTACTTGTGGAACTACAGCTTTGCAAAACTGGGCCATTATTGTCTGAGGAAAATAATCCTTTAAAATGGATAATGGTTATTGGTAGAATTGATTTCCTCTTCCACTGTTCACGTAATTGTTTCCTTGTTTCTGAGAATCAGAAAAAAAAACAACACTTTTGCCCTGACAGTATTGTGTTTTAATTGATTATTAACACAGCAGCAGTGCCCAAAATATACTTTGTAACTGACCCTGCATCAAAGGCTATGTCTAGATTACATGGCTCTGTCGACGGAGCTTATAGTATAAACAAGCAAGGAGAAGCTCATGGAGAGTGAGGTCAGAAGCTCATGGACTGTGAAAGAAAGAGATGGCAGAAATCTGAGGGGGGTGGGGGGGGGGGAGAAAGAAAAATGTCCAGAATTTAAATTGCAAAGTGAGATCTGCTGGCATCACAAGGACCTAGGAACTGCAAGATGACAGAGGTCATGGGGACCCACTAAACTAAGCCTGATCCTACCTTATATCTCTACAGATGGTGGTGGGCTCCACCCACCTACTTCAGTCTATATGACTTGTGGACTATCCCAGTACCCAAGATCTTAATTAACTCAAAATTTAACTCTTTTTTTTTATTCACAAAGATGGGACAAGGGGTCTGCCTGTAAAATGTGTTGTCAGTGACCATCATTTGATAGACAAATTCCTTTGGAAGTTTCATATCTGATCTTTTGGGCTCCAGGTAGAATGGTTAATTGATAGTGCTTAACCAGTTAACCATTTAGCTTAAAGCCTGCTGCCCAGCCTGCTACCTGTCCCTGCTGTGGCCATGGATTCCCGCTGCCTGGCTCACCAACCCCTCTGCAGTCAGGGCTGTCCTGGTGTAGAGCAGCTGGAGTTTACCAGCAAGGGCTGTTTAACCAGTTAGCATACTGGTAATACAATCCTAATAACAAATTGTGTCCAGGAAGCAGGGCAGTGCCTCTTACATATCCTCAAAAACATTTTCTTACCTCAGCTTCCTTGGCAGTCTTGATCCAAAAAAAAAGGGGGGGAGGGGCTGGTATGCTTAGCTCATGAGAACTGATTGATGACAGCAAGGTAGGGTGACCATATTTCTCAAAAGGAAAATGGGACTTTTTGTGGTGCTTTCTAGAGCCCTGACTGACCCTTGCCCCCCACCATGTGAGCCTGGCAACTCAGCTGGCTTCCTCTCCCCCCACACATACATGTTCCTCCACACCTCACTTTCTTTGACAAAAGAGGGCATTTGTCCAGTTTGCTTTTGTCACCGTGATCAGCTGGCATGAGAAAAAGGGACAAATGCCCATTTCCCCCCCCAAAAAGACAGGTCTTAAAGTGACAGTTTCAGTCAAAACAGGATATATGGTTGCACAGCAGCACAAGGAAGTACAATTATAGACAAGGCAGTAGAAGGCCAAAGTGATCATTTCCATCTGGCATACACTGTGGAACGTATAACAACAACAAATGCCTTGCTCTTTAAAAATAAAATAGACAATGCCTTTTTCTTATTAGTTTAGGGGAAAGCAGGAGAGTTCACAGACTCCCATGTAACAAACACTGGTAAACACAAAATCAATACTCTGGTTTTAAGGCACCTGAAATGAATAGTTTTGTAATGGTTCCATCTTGTGGTCAAGTGGAAAGTGGCACTATAGCTTACATTACAAAATGTTTATTACAGAATATCACCCTCATTAAAATGAAAAATGTTAGGGAGGACAAACTGACACATAAGAGGAACAGTTTTTTTATCTCCCCTCCCCTTTCCCACATGGAATTTCTTTCATAGAGTCAGGATTTCATGGGACAATAGTCAGGGATTGGAGGTGCTGCAACAAAGGTTATGTCTAGACTGCAGGCTTCTTTTGGAAGAACCTTTTTTCGGAAGAGATCTTCTGAAAAAACTTCTTCCAAAACAAAACATCCCCACACAATATTCTTTTGCAAAAGAGTCCCTTCAGGGAGGATGCTATCTCTCATTTCAGCTGTGATTGCTATGGATGGAGCGGCCACCAGTGTTTTTTCCTCTTTCCTCTTCTTTTGAAAGAACTCCCTCTTCCCCATCCACACACACCATTTTCTGAAAGAGCACTTTTGGAAAAGTGCTTCTTCCTCATAGAAAAAGGATTACCAATGCTGGAAAAACCCCTCTGTTCTTTCAATTTACTCATGGAAGAACACAATTTCAGTGTGGACGTAACTAAGATTTTGTTGGAAAAATGGCCGTTTTCCCGAAAAAAACTCTGTAGTGTAGACATGCACAAACACTGTGACTGCTCCCCCAGATGGGATAATATTTCCAGGGGAAGTCCAGCTACATGTTTCTGCAGCTCAGGGCAGTGGTAATTCCCATATGCTGTTATAATTCTGGGCCTCTTAAGGAAGCTATGCTGACACAAACAAAGGAGAGCCAAGGCAGCAGCGTCTTTGTTCCTATCTCAATGGTTATATTTTGAGGGACCAGGAGTCCATGATAAGCTATATTAGTCATATCTGGATTCATTTTTAACTGATGAAATTCAAACAAAGAAAGGGGGCAATCCAAATCATAAGAATCATAACACTTATTAAAACTTATTTTTAAACAGGAATTCCTCAAACAGTATTCAAAAGTATATCTGTTTCTTGATTGTAATATAGGAAAATAGGTATGAGGTTGAAACAATTTTTATTCCCAAACAGCAGCTTTATTTGGAGTACTTAAATAAAAGAAAAGAAAATAGGATTTTAATTCTTCCCTTTATTCTTCATAGATGTTAAGGAGAAGGGGGGGAAGGGGATTGTGTTCTGCAATTTGTATTACACAATATTTAATTCATGTATATTTTTAAATTAAAAGTCCCCCACCACCTCCACAACTGTGTTATTCAGATCAAGTGGTACAAAAATTAACATAAATGTAATTACGTGTCTCATATAGTGGTAGTCCCTAAAACTTGCCTTTGGAATTAGTATTTCAGAAATTCTTATTATGTGGATTCCTGTAAAAGCAGCAGAATGACAGATGCTAGTGATCGTGCTGTCTTTCTCGCCCCCTTTTTATTGATGTCTTCACAAATGTGCATCATTTATTTCAGCTACTCATGCCACACATTTCTTGATTTGCATAAGCATTTTCGCCATTCTTCTGAAGCATGAGCATAGAGCCCCCAATTGTGCACTGGGATCTACACATGGTGGTGTCACTGAATGTACAAGCAGGCTTTTTGGAAACCAGTGAGCCAAAGAACTAAATGAATGGGAAGGTGAGGTGTTCAAAAGGTATCATCAGGGTAGACAGTGTGTGGGTAGTGGCCCTTTCAAGGCAGGTCATCACATCCTTCATAACAGTGGTCAGAGAGAAAAACGTTGTCTCATGCTGCCACTCTAGGTGCTCCCTAACAGCCCTCCTCTCTTGCCATTGGATCTCTACCATAAAGGTGTACATGCAGGCCATTGGCTCATGGACTATCTCCTCCCTCATGCATTTGCGTTTCTGAGCCACGTGGGCAGATGCGGTAGGAGATGGAGGATGCACTGAGCTGGCTGTTGTCCCAGCTGCAAAGAAAAGTTACAAGGGCAGACTTTACAGCCAATACATTGTGTTAAGCCTACCCCTAATCTATTAGCCTACACCAAAGGTTTCTCTAAAGACAAGGCAGATGGATTCTGTGCAAGGCCAAATGTTAGCTTTAAAGTGGGCACTTTACAGTAGATGCACAGACTTATCAGGGAGCATGGGGACAAAGTTGATACAAAAGCAGGCAGGTAAGGGACCAGCCAGGGCTGTAGCCTACAGGTAGAAAGGTGGTTGTGGCAGAGAGTGGCTTCCTGCTGTGTCCGGCACACATGGCTTCCTGGGACAGTACTACTTTCCCAGTCAGGGCAGAAGCCTACAGGTGGGAGAAGGGAAGAGGTGGATCAGCTTCCTGCTGTGTGTGGCACATGCCAGGTCCATCACACATGGCCTCCCGGAGATCCTGATTCCTTTTCTTCCCATGGGGGTGGGGTGAGGGTTTTGTGTCCAGCACATGCGGCCTTCCGGGGAGAGTGATCGAGAGCTTACACTGACTGAATGGTCCTGGACCTTATGCTGAACTGTTTTATGGTTCAATTACACCAGACCACTTCCTGGTGACTTGGCATGGGAAGTGTCCTACTGTGGAGGATGGCATAAGGTTAGACTCCCAAGAACCTTGTGAGAAGGATCAAAGAGTTCCTATGTGAGAGCGTCATGGAACTGTGCAAACAAGACTCCTGCTCCATCGGCAGACACATGAACAACGTGTTCCATGTCTCCCATGCTGTGTAGGCAGTGTGTGCTGTACCTTATACCACATTGCCTTAACTTGCTTGTAGTTAGACAAAGTTTGTGAATTCACAAGAAGCTCCTGCTCTCCTTGCTCTTCAGAATCAGTGGCTGACTATTCTCCTCCTCTACTTTCTCCTCCTCTCCTCCTCTCCCATTTCTCTTCAAGTCACCAGGATGTTTAAAATCCACTGGGAAGACTGGCTGGCCTTAGATTTAAAACTGTGGCTTGCAGAGCATTCCAACTAGAGAGAAAATGCAAGAGTTCAAGGAAAACTGAACTTCATCTTTTCAAGCCATATTGTTTTATCCATAATAGAGTAACTTTAATTGCCAAAGTCCACTATGAAAAATTACTTGGCATTGAATGGTTGTACGTCTAATCATACTAGGCCAGACTCTGCTGCACTCCCTACTGCTAATGAGTACTTTTCAAAACCAGGCTCTTCACTGATTTCAATAGGACATTGGGAAAAGGTCAGAATTGATTACCAGATTCTAATACCACCTATTCATGCTGAGTAGTGTGACTGAACTCATTGAAATCAATGGGACCTCTGCTGGAATAAGCTGCTATTCAACTGAAATCAGTGGAACTGTTCTTGTTAATAAAGTTGCCACTTCATATGCGGAAGACAAAAAAAAAGAGGGTTGGAATTTATCATATAAATGCTGAACATTGAAGTTCATTTGAAAAACAAAGTCAGTTTTCTGCCATTGCAAAGGGATAGATGTAGTTTCAGATCAATGAAAGGCAATGGGTAACAAACAGTACACAATGCACAAAGCATTGCATTTGGAGGCCTGGTCATATTATTAGCAAAGAGGTGAACAGAGACTTCTATTTTGGGTTCTTTATCCATTTTGAAGTTGAAGTTTAGATAAGAAACAGATAAGAAAGAATTGAATGGAAATATATCATGCAAATGTCATGGATCACACCATTAAAAATGAACTTGTCCTGAATTAGAGCTTTAAAGAACATAAAAAGCACATTTTACACTTTGCTGTACATGTTCTGAAAATTAACAGTTTTATCATCCAGATTTCTATGCATCGAGTTAAGAGTAATTTGTAACCCATAATGGTTTAGCATGTGCTAAAAGCAGAGTAAAGTATCTGAATTTTACACATTATAAATCTATTTTATTTATTGGCATTTTATAACCCAACATCTCTCTCTGTTATAACAATTATAATAATAATTATTGGTAAGCAATGAATTCCTCATTTTTTTTAAGTCTATTGAGACACCTTTGTACTATCCAGTTACAGAGGCAGACTTTTTATCCATTAGGAAAGCTTTTTTTTTTTTTTTTTTGCTAGAGAGAGATTAGTATATCAAAATTCTGTTTTCTGTCAGTGCTTAGCTCAATTCTTCAGTAATTTTATATATAAGCTATGCTAATTAAATTTTTATGCCTTTGGTATAACAAACAATGGCTTACAACAAGCATGCTAATTGAAATAATGTGGTATAATTGGTGATTGGTGAATTTTGATTATGTGCAAGGTATTACCTCCTACAGAGATAGTTGCTTGATTTTAGAGGTTTAGACAATGAGGAGTCTTGTGGCACCATAAGGCTTGCCTACACTATGGAGAAGATTGACCCTACGGAGATTGATCTTCTAGCATTTGATTTAGTGGGTCTAGTGTAGACCCCCAAATCGAATACTGAGGGCAGCCTCTGCCAGCATCCTGTACTCCTCATTCTGTGAGGAGTAAGGGAAGCTGATGGGAGCATGTGCTCCAGTCACCCTCCCACAGCGTAGATGCTATGATGGCTCAGCTTAGGTTAGTCGAATCTAGCTATGCATTTTGCATAGCTGGATGGTGTACTGTAAGCTGACCCACCTGTTTAGTGTAGAACAGGCCTTAGAGACAAACAGATGTATTAATCTTTCAGGTTAGGTCTACACTAAAGGGGGAAGCCGACTTAGATACACAACACTAGCTACGTTAATGATGTAGTTGGAATTGAAGTATCTTAAATCTCATTTTGGCACCATCTACACAGAGGGGAGAAGAGAACTACCAGCACCCATGGGAACGTCCTCAGTTTAAATTTGTGGGTCTTCACTACACCCGCTAATTCAAACCCTAGGAGGTCGACTGTGGCAGTGTCAACCTTCTCTGTACTATAGGCAAGCCCTAAGATACCACAGGACTCCTCACTGTTTTTCCTGATACAGACTAACATGGCTACCCCCCTTAGAGGCTGTCTGCACTATAGAGAAGATTAACACCGGGGTTCGTATTAGAGGGTCTAGTGAAGACCAGTGGTCCCTCTAATCTTTTCCATCCATATGAGGATTTTTTACATACATCTGCAAAATAATTTTTATGATGTGCACCTAGATGTGTGAATGTGCATTAACAGTATAAACAAAACCTAGCCATAAGCACTCTACTAATCGGCTGGCCGGCACTGGAATCTCTCATGAGTGGCTGCACAAGTGCACAAATGACAGAACATCGGTGAAGACTTGTTAATTCAAACTGAGAGGGCACTGGTAGTCCTGCTCCTCACAAGGAGTAAGGGAAGTTGACAGGAGCATTTGCTCCCATAAATCTCCTGTTGTGTGGATGGTCCCAAAGTGTGATTTAAGATACTTAAATTGTATTTGCGTACCTTAAGTTGACTTTCCCCATTAGTGTAGAGTATATCTAGACTGCAGGCTTCTTTTGGAAGAAGCTTTTCCAGAAGAGATCTTCTGGAAAAATTTCTTCTTAAAGAGAGCGTCCACACTACAAAAGGGCATTGAAAAAGCAATCTGCTTATTTGAAAGAGTGTCCACACTGAATGGATGCTATCTCGCATTAAAGCTGTGATTGTTTTGGATGGAGTGGTCACCAGGGCACCCAGTTTTTTTTCCTCTTCCCTCTTCTTCTGAAAGAACTCCCTCTTCCCCATCCACACATGCCTTTTTCCGAAAGAGCTCTTTTGGAAAAAGAATTCTTCCTCATAGAATGAGGATTGCCAATGTCAGAAAAAAACCTCTGTTCTTTTGAAAGAATGCTATTGCAATGTGGATGTAATTGAAATTTTTTCGGAAATATGTTTTTTCCAAAAAACTCTGTAGTGTAGACATACCCAAGATTGCATGTGAGATTGTTTTTGAGGTTGTTTCCATAGCACTGCAGGGATTCCAAAGTGCACTGGGCTGCCTGAATCCACAATATCCTTTTACGCTGAGCCCAGAAGATGGGGGTAAGTGTGATCCCAGGAGTGAGAGTTGGGGAATAGGGAGCACTGGTAATACCTTGCCTAGTAGTGTGACAATATATGTCAGTTGCATAGGCCTATGGCAGGTGCAGTGTGCAGGCTCAAATTGTCTGTTTCGTAGGCTACGTCTACACTGTACTATTATTTTGGAATAAGCTCTTCCAGAAGAAATACTCCAAAATAGCTTATTTCAAAATAGCACCTCTACACTGCAGGGAAATCTCAAAATTAGTCCAAGGCAGGCTCCCCTAATGTGAAAGTGCTACCTCAATTTAGAGTCCCAAGAGGTACTGGGAAGTAATTACTTTGAATGGCTGGGGGAGGAGCTATTTCGAAATAGCAGCAGAGGAGCGTCCACACTACAGCTATTCTGAAATTGCTAATTTGGAAGAAGTGTTATTCCTCGTGGAATGAGTTTTACAAATGTGAAATAAGCTGCCTGTTATTTTGAAATTATTTTGAAATAATGAGCTGGCTGTGTAGACACTTGCATAATTATTTTGGAATAAGGGACATTATTCTGAAATAGCACTGCTGTGTAGACGAACCCTAAGGCCGTGTCTAGACTGCATCCCTTTCCCGTAAAAGGGATGCAAATTAGACACATCGCAATTGCAAATGCAGCGGGGATTTAAGTCCCCCCCGCTTCATTTGCATAAACATGGCTGCCACTTTTTTCCGGCTCGGGGCTTTGCTGGAGAAAAGCGCCAGTCTAGACAGGGATCTTTCAGAAAATAAAGCCTATTCCTGATTTTAAGAGGAATAAGGGATCTTTCGGAAAAGGCTTTATTTTCCAAAAGATCCCCGTCTAGACTGGCGCTTTTTGCCGTCAAAGCCCCGAGCCGGAAAAAAGCGGCAGCCATGTTTATGCAAATGAAGCGGGGGAGATTTAAATCCCCGCTTCATTGCAATTGCGCTGTGTCTAATTTGCATCCCTTTTACGGAAAAGGGATGCAGTCTTGACACAACCTAAGAGTTTATTTGCAGAGGAACATGAGTGAGTCTCAAAGGGTAATAAATAGGTGAGAGTCAGGAACAGGAGACCCATCTGGAGGGGCTGCCACTGGCGGGTACACTAATGATGTTGCACAGCTGCTGCAAACTAATCTGTAGTCATTGCAGCTATCCCAGAGCACCCCCATGCTTTTTTGAAAATTGGCTTATGAATATGAATAACTCAAAGATGCTTTATGCAAAACAGGAGGCATAGTTTGTCATTTTAAAGGTTGCAATCTGCTGAATCTGTATATCCTATTTCTGTGCATATATCTTTCTTATTTGTGAAGTGAGAAATATTAAGTGGAAACCCCTTTCATGAGTCACTGTATTCTAGTAAAAGCCATTGGGGATACTATAGGAACATTATGTTTCAGTGATCTAGTCAATGACCTGTGAATGGTTTTGCTTTTCCTGTAAGCTCAAACTGTAGATGGTCATACAAAGACATGTGACTAGGTCACCTGATTCTGAAACCCATTTTGGATCAAAGTGAGAAAAGTTGGAACTGAACAACGTGAATCCCGCCTTGGACAACAGGGCTATAAAAGGGGGAAATTAAAGGGTATGTCTAGACTACATGGCTTCGTTGACGGAGCCATGTATATGAGGTTTCTAGACATAGGGAAAGAAGTGGCAATTTAAATAATTGCTGCTTCATTTACATCAAAATGGCTGCCACCCTGTGCTGATCAGTCATTTGGCGGCACAGCATGGTAATCTGGACGCTCCGCGGTCAACAAGGGAAGCCCTTGTCGACTGCTCCGTTAAACCTCATTCCACGAGGCATACTGGGGCGGTCGACTACGGAGCATCCAGACTACCATGCTATGCTGCCAAATGGCTGATCGGCACAGCACGGCAGCCATTTTGATGTAAACGAAGCGGCGTTATTTAAGTCGCTGCTTCATTTCCCTATGTCTAGAAACCTTATCTACATGGCTCCGTCGACAGAGCCATGTAGTCTAGACATACCCAAACAGTAAAGGGAGCTGCTAGACACAAGGAGCCCCCTCCTCCCCCTCACTTACCACCTAGGTTGCTTGTTGGAAACATCTCAAACTGAAGGGGGGCAGGATATGGCCCAAGCCAGGAGGCTGCTTAGCTAGTGAAAGAGATGATTAGAACAACTGTTTGGGGTAAGAATTTTCATGTAATACATTTTTTAGTGGATTGGGATTAGCTGACATGTTTCTTTATTTTGCCATCGTAATTTACTTTGATTTGTCTGTTTTTGCTCGCAATCACTTAATATGGATAAAGCCAAACAAGAGATTATCCTATTAATGAATGAGGATAATGGACCATTAGACACTCCTTTCATGGATGTGGGATTAAAAGGATAGGTTTTAGGCCAAGAAATTGCTATTGGGATTCTCTTCTTTATTCTAGGATACACACACTGTAAATCCAACAGGTATCAGTAAAGACCTTGACAGGTACTGAATGTTGCTGACAACAAACACCTCCCAGAGATGCACCAGGGTCCAGAGTATAGGCACTCTACGAGTCACCACCATCCAATTTACAAACATCTTCACATTAAACACACACTGACCCGCAACCTCAGGGTGAAATGTCCTTGGGCTATATGGGGCCCTACACAGAACTGATAAACTGGCATCTCTATGCCTAATGGCAGCCCAAGAGAAAAAGAGTCTTTAGAGATGTAATTGTATAATCTTCATCAGCACACTAATGAAATATTTTTAAAGGAAATTTAAAATAAGGTCCTGTAGACTAATGTAGTACATTCAGAAATTGACAGTAGATACCTGGGGTTGCTCTGTTAATCGGCTTCATTGCTATTTGACTGGCTCTTTCAAAGGTTCAGTGTTGTGCAAATAGGTCTGGCTGGCTTTGTTGCTCTTGGGTTAACTAGATCTTCCCTGGAGGAAGTGAAGCCCCAGAACAGGGATAAGAAGAGGTAGGTGGGTGGGTGGACATTAAGATCCAGTGGGGCCCCAAATGTTTGGATGCCATATGCAAGAGCCACAGATGTGGCAAGCAGCACAAGTACTGGCTGGAGGATTCTGGAGGAGCAGGGGGTGGTTGTGTAGCCAGTGACTGGACAGAAGTAGCACTTCAGAGGGGAGACTGCTGTTTTTCTCCATCCACCAGCAGCATGCCTGCTCCCTGCTCTTTCAGGCTGTGTCCAGACTCAGGGGTTTTTTCGGGAAAAGTAGCCTTTTCCCAAAAAAACTTCACCTGCGTCCAGACTCAAGCCGCGTTCTTTCGAAATTAAATCAAAAGAACGCGGCTTTTCTTTCGACGGCGGTAAACCTAATTCTACGAGGAAGAATGCCTTCTTTCGAAAGTTCCTGTTTCGAAAGAAGGCGTTCTTGAATATAAATAGGGCTTCCTCGAAAGAGAGCATCCAGACTCACTGGGTGCTCTCTTTCGAAAAAGCGGCTTGCTCTTTCGAAAGTTCTGCGTGTAGTCTAGACGCGCTCTTTCGAAAGAGGCTCTTTCGAAAGATGCTTTCGAAAGAGCCTCTTTCGAAAGAGGCTTGCAGTCTAGACATAGCCTCAGAGTCCTCTGGCCCATGTTCACACCACTTGCTGACTCCTGAGAGGACTGGGTGCGTCCCACAGCCTGAATAGGACTGGCTGCAGGAGATGGTGCAGAGTTTGTGATGGGGTCACCAGAGATGCCCAGAAGTCCCCTTCAGAATCTCCACCTACCTCCTCACCCTCCTCTCATTAAACCTGCCTTTTCTGAAGCAGCAGCATAGGTGGGTGAGTAGCCTCTAGAGCTTACCTGTTTGCTTGCCTATAGAGATATCTATACATAATAAACATACATTTATAGATTAATTACCTGCTTTATTACAGTAGGCTTATACAGTAATTCCTCATTTAACACTAGATATGTTTCAGAAAATGATTGTGTTAAGTGAAAACGTGTATTGTGGGGTCAATTTTCCCATTGAAAATAATGGAAAAGGTGGAGGTTGAGTTTCAAGTGGTGGCGTCTGTTGGGACCAGGACATAAGGTTGAGGGAAAAAGGGGATTGGGTTACAGCAGGGAGGGGAGGTGTTTGGCTCTGGGAAGGGAAGGGGACGAGGGGGGGGATTGGGTTGGGAGTATGCCCCTGTGACAGGTCTTCTGGGACCCGCACTGCGTCTGGCAAAGGGGGGGTCACCGGGGAACGGCACGGCGAGCAGTGAACCCTTTGCAAGAAGCAGGGGGAAGCCCCGCGCAGCCACCGGCAATGGGCCAGCTGGGGAAATTGTGTTATTCTGGGGACGGTCGTGTAATTCAAAAGACATTCCCTAAAAAAAAAATCGTGCTATCACAAAAACGTGTTAAGTGGGCATGTGTTAAATGAGGAATTACTGTATTAAAGTAATTTGGCTGTAATGCAGGGGACCTACAGGCCATACCCAGTATGGTAGGCAAAGTACATCTATGTCTGGGATCTTTCAGTCAGATAGCAAAACAACTTGCATATGTTAGGGATCTTTCACCTGGATGCACCTTGATAAGAGAAAGTGACTTTTAAATGCACAGGGGGCTTCCAAGAATACGCTCAAACTAAACAAGTACACCACAAGAAAAACAGAAAAAACATGGGTGAGAACGATCCAATATTATTAATATGTATGTACATATAATCAATAGGTACAAACATGCCATATGTATCCAGCCTATGGTGTAAGTATACCCTATGACGACATCTACACTACAAATTTTTGCGCAAAAACCTGCGGAGCGTCCACACCTCAAATGAGCTCTTACACAATTAAATGGGCAGTTAAATGGCAGAAGAGAGGGCTTTTTCCACCATAGGTAAACCTCCTTTTCTGAGGCATAACTGCATTTAGCGCTACAGTTAAGCTGCATCTAGATTGGCATGATTTTCCGGAAATGCTTTTAACAGAAATGTTTTCCATTAAAAGCATTTTCGGAACAGAGCATCTAGATTGGCACGGACGCTTTTCCGCAAAAGCACGTTTTGCGGCAAAGCGTCCGTGCCAATCTAGACGCGCTTTTCCGCAAAAAAGCCCC
The DNA here is from genome assembly GCF_049634645.1 of Pelodiscus sinensis. Lineage (NCBI taxonomy): Eukaryota > Metazoa > Chordata > Testudines > Trionychidae > Pelodiscus > Pelodiscus sinensis. The sequence continues at coordinate 47,688,880 of NC_134719.1, forward strand.
GATCGCCATTTTCGCAATCGGGGCTTTTTTGCGGAAAACAAATCTGAGCTGTCTACACTGGCCCTTTTGCACAAAAGCTTTGCGCAAAAGGGACTTTTGCCTGAACGGGAGCAGAACAATATTTCTGCAAGAAGCACTGATTTCTTGCAGTAGGAGGTCAGTGCTTTTGTGGAAATTCAAGTGGCCAGTGTAGACAGCTGGCAAGTTTTTCTGGAAAAGTGGCTGATTTTCCGGAAAAACTGGCCAGTCTAGACACAGGCTTATTGTGCAAGAAATCAAGTGTGCACACTCCAGAGGGGTTTCTAGCACAAGAAACCCCTATGGGAAAAAACACAGGTGCTCTGCTGGCCGTTCTGTGAATGGACATCAGAGTTTTCTTGCACAAGAGCGTCCATGCAGAGTGGACGCTCTCTTGCACAAAAGCACATGGCTTTTGTGATGTGCTTTGAGGTGTGGATGTTCACCCTCTTGGTATACCTAAAGATAAAGTACTGAGGGAAATATTATGTGGCCATATTATTATTCCTGTTGCACGGGATGTGCTGACAGAAATTAAGCTGCGTCAGAGCAAACAATATGAGTTTTTCAAGCAGTCTATGCTGCCTAGCTTAGGAAGAATTGGGAGGCTGCACTCCTTATCTATGTGCGTATTATGGTACAGGCTTATCCAGAAAGACGCCCAGTTTTGTTGAAGTTTATGGATACTAAAAGATTTACTTGGTGTTGCTAGGGTCTTTGTGGGGCCTCAGGGCAGGAGGTGAGGAGGAAAGCCCCCAGCAAGAGGTGCACAGTGGAGAGGAGAAGGAAAGCCCTCCACAGAAGCCACACAGCGGGAAAGCAGGGGGAAGCCCCTGCCCCCAGCAGGAGCTGCACATGAGGGGAGGGGAAGGCCCCCATCAAGAGTCATGTAGAGGGGGAGGAGAGAAGAAGCCCTAGGCCCCAGCCACACAGAGGGGAGGAGCAGGGAAACCCCTGGCAGAAGCCTCAAAAAGGAGGAGGAGGGAAGCAAGAGCCTTGCATGACAAGGAGGGGAGGAAGCACCTGGAACCCAGCAGATGCTGGGAGGAGCCTTCACTTGCACAGGGCCAATAATTTGTAAAGATGGTACTACACTTTGCGGCGTGAGGGCCAGCTTGGGATAGGTGAAACCATGCCCAGAACCAGTATAGGAACCTTACCCATGGAAGGTGGCTGGCAACATTCAGAACCCCTCTCCAACTGCCATACTGGTGCGCACTGCCATACTGGTGCGCCCACCCTCATGGTCATTCTGCAGTAGAACTGTCCCTCCTAGTAGCCCCCTCTCTTTCCATGTTATGTAAAACGATCACATTCCAGGCTCATTCTGTTTTCCTGGCACAACCAAACCATGACCTTGCTTTAAATTAGGATAAGAATTATGACACACACACTGACAGCTGCACAAACTTTCAAATACAGAGGAGATAATCAGACTGGCATACAATACAGCAATGGTCATGCCTTGGTTTAATTATGATGAGCAGTTCTGATTAAGAGCAGAAACACAAACTGGGATCTGATGGGGCATATTTCATCACATGCTGTGATAAGAGTGGATGACTCCCCAGGGACCAGGAGTTCTCACAGGTAAGGAAGGGCCTGTTCCTTCGACTGGAAATTCAGGGGCATAAGTCATATAGTAGTATTTGCTAGGTATTTAATAAAAAGGGTTGTTTTTGCAGCATCCATACATTCAAGCATGCATAGAAGATATGCTTTGGAATCTATTTGTCCCATTCTTGCCTGAGCGGCAGGGTTCAGTTGCAAAGGGAAAGCAGGATAAGGGGTGAGTTGAGTGCCAATGGCGGGACAGGCTCATCTGAAGGGAGTCACGAGGAACAGGATGCAGGAAGAGTAGGGGTGCAAGCTGGGGGGTGGGCCAATGGGCATGGGCCCCCATTCTGCATAGGCTTAAGGTGTTCATGGTTTCTTAGGATATTACCCTGATAAAGAAGATGTGGCATAGTGGAGCAGCCTGATTAAATCCATGTCAGGAGAGTTTCCTGTTCTTCCTTCAGTGTGGCTAGACAATGAGTTAAGTGCAAACTGAAAATATCCAGATGATCTGAAATGGGCCAAATTTGGGATAGACATAAGAGAAATGGTGAAGAGATATCTATGTTATACCAGGGCAACCCACTCTGCTAAAAACTGAAGAAAGTAAGACTGTTCTCCAAAGCATTATATTGCCGACATTCTCAACTCAATGGCTGTCAGATTATTTTTTATCTATAGGTGTCACTACCTATACAACCAAAATTCTATTCTCAGTTATGCTAATGTGAATCTAGAATCATACAATCACAATTGAATGCAATACAAATTATACAACATTTCTAGGGGATTACACGGTATTTGCACTGAAAATGTTCATGCAGCCATTTTGTGCTTATTTTCTGCATTTTGGAATTTTCTAATTGTAGATCAGAAATAATGTTATGTGACTTAGGTGAACAAATCCATACAAATGCACTTACTACACAGATGAAAGGAATCGATTAGCTCTAACAATGATATTATTATGGAAACCCTTTTAATGCCATCTAGAAGTCAAGAGTATTGACATTTATATGTGATCTTTCCTATATCCACTACATGTGGTTGACTAAATATCAGATAGTTACAAAGAATCTTGGAGCGAAAAATTGATGCAGTTTACTGCCAGATACAAGAGAAAAAAAACTGTAAAAAACAAAAACTCACATTTCTGTAGCAGTGCCATAAAAAAAACCCATCCCATCTTTAGTCTTGCAGTCAATATTATAAAGACAATTTTTTGGTATGCTTATGCAATAGAAAACATTACAAATGAACAAATACTTCTTTTTCAAAATGTCCCCTAATACCGAGTTACCTTTTAATAGCTGTTTTGGGAAAGATCTTGATTGCTCTTAGAAATATTTGGCTAACAGGAGATAACATTTGTTAAGACATTACTTATTGCAATGCAGCTGAGGTCTGAAGTTGAACTAGAGAAGCAATAACTGGTATCATTGTAACAGATTAGTAAACAAAATAGGTGATAAAATTTTTATCATTTGTATCATTTGCATTCTTCTCCAATTAGACTCATTGTTTCTCTTACTGACTTTAGCTATGACAAATGACGAAGTAGTTAAAAAAGCTGTATTTCACTTATTAAATGGAGAATCAGCTGTTTAAGTTGGGTATATAAAAGCATTTAGGCATGCCTGTAATTTTTCACTCAGTTCCCCTGGTACCATATTATTACCTTCCATCTGCTACTGTACCTCATTGTCTGATACCACTTTTATCTGGTTTTAAAATTCAGATGTTGCTTTCTTGACTTTAAAATTCAGATGTTGCACCTCAGAATATTACTTCAACTGAATTAATTACATTTAAATAAAAATACTATGCAACTGTCATCCCAGATTTACTCACAGAAGACAGAAGTACTATTTATTTGGTAGTACTAAGAGGATACAGAGGTTTTTTTAAACAAGATTCAGTAATACAGTGTATGGATTTTATTACACACCATAGATTTTAAAGTAGCACATTACTGGGTTTCCATGACAAAAAAAATGTTTTCAGGAACGGAGGGAGAAAGGTTGAGGGTAGCAATTCTCCAGCATTTTGTAGGCTTATTTTATCACAACTTCTAAAAAAGCTCTAACACTAGAACTTCGTTGGTGCCTTGGGATTTTTCTTGTATTATGGGCAAAAATGATAGACATTTTGAGGCTTAACTGACTTTTCTCTCTGTAGTCTACTACATCATATTATGAACAGCTGGGAAAAAAGATCAAGATCAATTTGAAACAACATCTTATGGTCTTTCTTATGATGAATGGGGAAGTTGGACTTAGTAAGATATAGACAAAAGCATTTACTAGTCTGGAGAGACAGCAAAAGAAAGAACATATACACTTTTTTAAAAAATTCAGAATAAATAGCAGTGATAAATGGAAATTAAGACAGATAAGGAAGATGTCCTGTGGCATCTTTCTTAATTCTTCATTCCATTGTTTTATGTGAGGCTAAGATCTGTTCCTACAATCCAGTTAAGCTAAATCCCCATTGAAATCACTAAGCCACGGACTGTAGGTTTGGACTCTGTATTTCTACAGGCTACTTTCCTGAATGCAAGAAGCATAATTTCAAGTAGTGAAATTATTATATGCAAACTGCTAGAAGTTTGGATTTCAAGTATTGCAGATACTTTGCATCATTCTACAGGTTACCGTAAAACTCCAATTATCCGGCATCCAGTGGTCCGGCACTCCTGATAGTCCAGCACCAACTGGCTTCCAAAAGAAGCCTGCAGTCTAGACATAGCCTTAGAATGCTTTTGTTAAGAGATTTTCTACTGACTTTGCTTACAAGCAAATTTAAACTCTGCCATCTGCATGCAAATATTCATTTGACACTACCAGCCTGTATTCTTCAACAAAACAAAGAAGAGACAGATGAGTCAATCTAAAGATTTATGCATTTAATTCCTAGTACAAATTCACTTCAAAAGACTCTTTTGTGCACCTGTATCATCTACATACCTATCCATAACATCAACATGTAAACTTAGTCTCCTACCCATCAAAATGAATTGCAGACTCGTATACTTTACATTAGTAATCAATTCTATAAATTCTCATTCTTTCTGTCAAATTATGCATGCAAGTTAGAATCTCTGAAATATAAAGGGAACTCTTGCAGATCAAAGAACAGCTGGATCATGATGATCTGTAAAACAACTTTACTTGAACTCTGTGTAGACCCAGCAGGGAAGCAGGCAGCCACACTGGGCCCCTGGGCAAGATGTGTGTATGTGGGGCGGGGCTCCAACTCCACATTCCCAGAAGGGACAGGACTGAGGGCAGGTATGGCGCTGAGGGCAATCAGTCCTCTGTGCCACCTAGACCATGGTGCCCCCTGCCAATGCCCTCTTAGGTCTCCCTAGGCAGCCCTAAGAGCAATGCAGAGCATGCAGCGGTACTCTGGCAGCTATTCAAGGGGCTCGGGACAATTGTCCAGATACCATAAAGCAGGAGTTGTAGGACATGGCCAGGGCATCATTGACTATCATAGATTCATAGAACACTAGATCTGGAAGGGACCAGGGCATCAAGTCCAGTCCCCTGCCCTCATGGCAGGACCAAGTACCGTCTAGACAATCCCTGACAGATGTTTGGATGTGTCTCTTCTTTGTCAGGGATGTGACCCCCACTGCTGAAAATTCCTCTCAAAAAACAACAAAAGGGCCGCAAACATGTTTTAATTCTTAGGTTGTAGCCATGATCACGGAATGACTAGAGCAATATGGATGTGAGCACATAGGAAGGATTCTGCCCCACAATTACTGCATAGCAGCCTGTGACCAACCACTAGAGAAATACTCATGAAATTCCTAAGGTGTTTTGGGAGAAGCAAGAGGTTCCAATAATTTCCATAAAGTTCAGAGTAGAATAATAATTTATTAAGTAAATTTTTCTTTTGTTCTTTACGGCAGAGTTCATGGAGGGACTTTGATTTTCTCAAATTTGCTGCCTAAAATCAACGAAGTTGTTGCTCTTCAGAATCTAAAATTCAAACTGCTTTGCTTGATTTTAATTGGCCAGATAAGACACTTGGTATTCTTTCCTTTTCTTGATTGGGAGAGTTTATAATGAGGTTTTGGGTTTAAATGTTTGTAAAAAGTAAATTTGGAATTTGCTTGCCACACACGTGCAAGCATGAAAGCTTTAAATTTGTTTTCTAGGAGCATTCATGCTAGTGACTCACTTGCGTGAACGTCTGCTGTCAGGCTACAGCTGCAATACAAATATCTTGGGTAATGGACCTGTTTCATCAGGGAAGAGGAGACAGGCAAGAAATAAATCAAAATGTATTCAAAACTAGAGGTTTTATTTTTAAATTAAACTCTATAAAAGTAGTACATTTGGCATATGAAGCCTCAGATAACATCCAGTTAGATTATTGCTGTACCATCCAAAGAACCATTTTTATTAAGCAGCTCAATTTGGTGCAAATATCCACCTAAATGAAGATTAGCTTGAATTGATAGGCTGGTGCTGGAAGACAGCTTTATGTTGTCTTGGTTTAATTTCCATTTGGTTTCAGTCAGTCATACCCTTCCAATTTTCTATGCTGGTTTCATGCATAGTTTATATGTAGGCACTTTTGGCTGCTATTGTGTTAGATAATTTAAAAATATAGGTTGTCACCTTATTTCCTCATAAATAAGGGGAGCCCAGAGCCCTCTAAAATCTACCACCAATATGACAATTAAAGACAGCAAAAGCCAACCAAACCCAAGAAGTTGCTTTCCATTTTTCCCATTCATGTCAGTGGGAAGCAACCACTCTGCATTTCTGTATTTATGTGCTGCTAAGCAAATCCAAGCCCATTTTTAAGAGCTGATAAGGTATTCATTAAAAAACAGGATTAAATTGTACTGCAACCAGAGGAAAACTGATAATAAGCAAAAACTCACCCGAGATAAGGTTTTCTGGTCTGTTTGTAATAGGACAGGAGAAAGAATGAAGCCAACTCTGTAGTATGTTCCTTGCAGGTAGTTTCTCTTACCCCATCTTCTTGAGATTTTAATAAAAATTTTCAGCAAAGGGTTTTAATAAAATGTGGATCCACCCTTTGCATTATCCCTTTAATTTCCTTCCCAGTTAGGTTTTCTTTATTTTAATTGGTGGATTACTCTACTTTGTTTATATATATCAAAAAAGAACATTTTTGAAAGTGGATACATTTAAAAAAAATCACCAAAATAGTCAAATATGTTTCTGCAGTATGTGCACAAGTCCAGTTCTACAAAGTTGGCTGACTATTTGAACCGAAATAGTTATGTGTCTTAGAAACAATCATTACATCTCTTTTCTGTCCACTGTATTGTTAAATTACTGAATACATTCCGCTACAAAATTCAGTTCTGTAGCTGGTTGAAAAATAGGAAATTTTTCCTTTAATTTGCAATTATTTTCAGCTCCGGGCCCCGTTTTGGTTTCAGGGCAGAGCACAGAACAGACACAAATTTCATACTAATGATGGCAGCACATATGGTTGGGGGCCTTTCAAACAATCTAGTTTATGTTTTTGGCAATGGCTTAGAGTTATTTAATCTGAATTGTATCAGCCAGACTAACTGGATATGTACATGGAGCACAGTATTTGCTGGGCCATTTGCTGAAGCCCTTACTCAGATTTTACTCAGATTTCTGCTGACTTTCACAGAAGTTTTTTACACTAAAAAAGGCTTGAATGAAAACTGAGTATGCACTTCATATTCTTGTCTTGCTTTGTTGGGAACAGCTTTAAGTTTCAATACAAAGCTTTTCTCTAGCTGGTTAAGTCACAGAAAAAGAAAAATACCCAAAATAGAAGAGCCAAAATTTCCTAATCCCCTTTATTCATTCACACCGTCATTATATTTTCAATTTAAAACTTAGTATTCACAGCATCGCTGTAGTTTTGTTGCTTCCTAGAAAGATGGGATGTAAAAAGCCAAGCAACAAAAGAGACATCACTGCACCACTGTGACTAGTCAGACTTTTCTGGTAGTTAAGGAAAGAACTCTCACATTCTGAACAGGCTATTGCTTTATCTCTGTTAAATTGCATTCCACAAGGAACTGTCCTGGAGAGCCCCTTTATACATTTAGCCCAAGTATAAATATTAAAGAAAGAACCTGTGGGACTGTCCTCTTCATATATAGTTCACTATGTCACAAATGCTGAACCAACTAAGATGGATATTTCAGATTTTTCCTTACAAAGTGCAGCAGACTTCCCATCAATCACTGGCGGTGCGAGAAAATGTTTGTTCCTATGGCAGATGCCAGCTGTTGTAAATGGACTGTGCAGTAGAGATGTTGTAGCAACACTAGGTATTTCTGATAGCGCTAAGCAACAAGCTCTTTTTTTTTAAATAGCAGCCAGTTGCAATTATTCTCATCACTGCACACATCTTTTCTCTTGCTCCAATTTGTTTTATTAGCACAACCAGTATCTTACATGGTTGTTAACATTAAAAGACCGATTATATAAAGTAAAATTTCCCCTTCCATGAAATGCATAACATTAGGTACAGTGGTCTTCTTAGAGATCCAGCAGAACACAGAAATCTTTAAACCATGCATTAAATTATCCTGTACCTCAGAACAAAAAAGTCAGATTATCTTAAGCACTTCTGTTGATGGAAGAGAAGACAAAAAGTGATGGCTCCATAAAGAGAGAAGTGGAAAGAGATAGTGCTATTGCTGCATGATAAACATGATTTCTTATGTATCAGAAAGGTAACCGTGTTAGTCTGCATAACCAATGAGAAGTCCTGTGGCACCTTATAGTCTAACAGAATTATTGGAGCATAAGCTTTTGTGGGCAAAGACCCACTTGCAACTGACGAAGCTTATGAAGCTTATGAAAGCTTATGCTCCAATAAATCTGCTAGGCTACATCTACACTGACTGGTGGTTTTTTGGCAGAAGATATGCAAATCATGCTCTCATTTGCATATCTTCTTCCAATCCTTTTTGCAGAAGAGGTTTTGATCCTAAAAAGCCCGGTGTAGATGGGGCCATTTGTTGAAAAAAATCCCTTTTGCACAAGATCCTATAAACCTCATTTTTTGAGCTCTCTCCCTCTCCCTCTCTACCTCTCATGTTCTTCTTTAGCTCTAAGTGTATTTTTACCTGTATTCAGCTCTCTTTGTATATCCAGCATCCAAATAATTTTATAATAATATGGAAATAAATTAAGCTTGCACATAACAGTTGAGAATCATAAGCCAATAAAACATGCCTGTAAGAAGAAAAATGTGGGTAAATTAGAAAGGGTTCAGATAAGAGCCATGAGAAGGATTAAGGGATTGGAAAATATGACTTTTAGTGATAGGCTCAATCAATGTAGCTGAACAAAGATAAGGTTAAGGCGTGACTTGCTTAGACTATAGGTGCTGACCACTCAGGGCTGCTAATGTAAGCCATGCAAGCCACTGGTTCTTGCAACTTGGAAAATCAGCCTTTTAATCAAAATTATTTAAATCTGGTGTGATGGAGCGCCCTCGTCAGTGCTTTTCTGGAAATTCAAGCGGCCAGTATAGACAGCTGGCAAGCTGCTGATTTTCCGGAAAAACTTGCCAGTCTAGACACAGCCGAAGTGGTTAGTGTCTGTACTGCTTCTCAGTGGGGACAGGGACCTCAGCTCAGGGCCTTGGGTGGGGGAGACCAGCAGAGCTGGCCCAGCAGGACTGGGTGGTGAGGAGACCCAGAGAGCGGGAAGGCAAGTACTATTTCTAGTACTTGCCTGTTTACAAGTAATTATATTCTGAGTTTCTGCACATAGCATTTAGAAGACCATGTTTAAAAATAATCTAAATTAATAATTTTACTTTTGCAGGTTTATTTTTTGTCCTTGTTGGAACTATTCCTTATTACTCACATTTAATTTATTACCCTTTGCAGGTCCATGCAGCACATCAGATCTGTCTAGGCTAGACATCTGTATTATAACATTTCCACAACTAAAAAGAAAATTGAATGAAAGTGGAATATTTCAGTGGAACTTCATGAATTCTTCATGGCAGCCCTTAAGAAAAATACATGATTTAAAACAGACAAGTGGATTTCAGAAAGCTTCTGCTGTAGCAGAAGGGTATAATAATGTCACACTAGAAGACCATGTTTATGAGTATTCAGCTCACAGGTGTAACTGCAGGAGCAAGAAGAGGACACAGAGGAAAAAAGTGCTGACAGATGGTGGATACACCAACTTCTTTCCCACATAATGAAGGGGGCTGTGCAGCTGGAGGTGCAGAACTGATTAATTCATTTCTCATTTAGCAGGGCCATGCAGACTTTATTGCTGTAACTCTTTGTTTCTGGCAGATTTCATAATGACATCCAGTTTATTTAAATAATAACCTTGATTATTAAAGGTAAAAACAAAATGCCAATAGCATGCAATGAAATTAAATCACATATACACTACTGAGTATGCTCATGTGAAAAGCAGGTAAAGGGCATCTCATCTATCTAATTACACCCACAAAATCTGGTCCAACATTGCAAATGATTACTTCAAAGCATTGAGTCCTATGCCTTAACTAAACATTCCTACATACCAGAAGCAATGCAGATATGTGTCTGATTGGAACGGAGCAGATAATTTGTAATAAATAATTTGATCACTTTTTGCCTTTCTATCACATTTCTGTAAATACTGATCTTTCCAGATGTGTAAATTAGTGAAAATATTTTCAAAATAATTTCTGTGAAAAATTTGTGGTATGTAGATTGAATACTTGAGTTGATTGCTTACAAACACAATTTGAATGGAAAAATTGCACAAATGGTTACTTTGTTCTTTAGATAAATCTGCATACTTCTTAAAATAAAAATTTCTAGAGCAAGTATTCTGACACTGAATTCAAAAGATGCTGTCTGTGAATAATCTTATTTGAATATACGCCACTGACAACATTCATGGAGATTGAACACAAATACGATAGTAGCACAAAACAAATTCATTTTAACAAAGTGAAAGAATATATTTGTAGCACTTAATTGTCACCATTTTTCCAGTTGTATCAACAGTTCTATTCCCTGTGTCCCCAGTCTCACCACAATACATGTATTAAGCCAATTTCAATCTCTTTCAATCAGGACAGGGGGTGGAGGTGCAGGAGGTGGGCTCAGGGGAAAAGTTGGGAGGGGTGGCTTCTGGCTTCTTCCCAGGGCCAGCCTATGGCTGTAGGGGCTGCACACCTCATCCTCCAGCAACTACTCCTGCCCTGGGGTTGGCCTGGGATGGAAAGGGTGGCCACACCCTGCCCACCAATTTCTTCCTGCGGCTGCCACGGGGCAGGGGAAGTTGGACAGAGGGAGGCCCACATACTCTGGCTCCACCAGTGCTCCTCGGTTGCAGTCTGGTGGACAGAGAGAGGGGGGATCGTACAGGTCACCCATGAACTTAAAGAGATGCAGTGGAGGCGAGAGCTTTGTAAACAGCATGAGTAGATTTCCCCAATGAAAAACTAACATGATGTGGATTAAATATTCTGTTCTCCTCTTCTCCCATATAAGCCACTCCCTCAAAAAAGAAATAAAGTTGCCTCTTCTCTCAGGCTGTGTCTAGACTACATGGCTCCATCAACGGAGTCATGTAGATTAGGGTTGTAGGCAAAGGGAAATGAAGCAGCGATTTAAATAATCACCACTTCATTTACATTTAAATGGCTGCCGCGCTGATCAGCTGTTTGTCGGCTCAGCACACTAGTCTGGACGGTCCGCAGTCGACATCAAAGCACTTTGTTGACTGCCCTGTTATTCCTCATGGGATGAGGTTTACCGGGGCAGTCGACAAAGGGCTTTGATGTCGACCGCGGAGTGCCCAGACTAGAGCGCTGAGCCGACAAACAGCTAATTAGCCGTTTGTCAGCTCAGTGCGGCAGCCATTTAAATTTAAATGAAGTGGCGATTATTTAAATCACTGCTTCATTTCCCTTTGCCCAATAAACAAATCTACATGACTCCATCGACGGAGCCAAGTAGTCTAGACATACCCTCAGTGCCATTTAAAAAATGGACACAGATGTAAATGTGACTATGTTGAGGTTCTGTAGTTGTAGGTCTCAAATGTATTTCCTATCACGTTTCTCACAAAAATCAAAATGCTATCAGATCCTTAAAGAAAACATGCCAAATCCTATTCCAGGGTTAATTTGAAAATTTCTAAAATAATTAAATTATCTCTCTGTTCTGATTGTATATACTTCCAGTGTCCATCTTGTTATAGGTCCCAATTCACTGATGCTTGTCAAAATATGGAATAGAGAAGAAGGTCTAGTTATAGCTCTAAGTATCTGTGTTATGCTCATCACCATGAGAGCAGAGCCTCTGTTCATCTTGGCATTACATAGTGTGCATATTGGGACTGAGATTTACAGAAGTGCTTTGAGCCAGTTTTTAATCGGCTGAATCTGCCCTTTCCACATTCCACGTTCACACTCATGTAACTCATTTTACTTCAGCTGCTCTTAGTTTACACTAGCACAAAAGAAAGATCAGAATCTGAATCTTGTAGGAAAAGTCTAAATTAAAGGCCAGTTATGATGAGGCTGAGAGAACCTCAAATGCTGCAAACTAGCAAATCTGGGAGACAGGCATAGTTTACGTTTCCTAGAGAATATATAATGCCCTTTCAATTGCAGTAGAAATGAAACCACTCATCCCTATCTTTGCTACCTGGCTTGTATAGGTTGTACAATAGCTTCATCTATCCTGAAGAAATACCAGACTGCAGGGTTACCTTCTGCTTGGATTAGAAGGGATTTTGCTTTTTCTTTGAAAGGACCAGTGAAAAGAGAACATTCGGAGGAAGTGGGCAGCAACCCCATGATTATGTATTCAATTGTGTACACATGCCCCTGCATGCAACTTCTTTGCCCTCTCCAATTTGTCATCAGCTTCTCATTCAGTCAACCTGCTTCAGCCTCTACTTTCAAATACAATAATAAAATAAACTAGAATGGGAAAGTCATTAATTGCTCTCACAATTAGGAGACAAAAAAGGAAGAAAAAAGCCGACCAATGACATTTTTCCAATACTTGTCAATTTTTCTCCTCCTTACAATAAATTTCTCTAGGAGTTTGCTGGTACCCACAAACAACTTCTCTTACAGAAACACTTCAGATTCCAAGGGCAAAATTATGTACTGGGTGCACATATATTTCCCACTGAAGTTTCTTCCTGGGAAAGCATTTGACTGGCTGTGATAGCTCCAGGCATGCAAATGAGATTCACAGTGAGAACAGAGTTTCAGTGGTGCAACTTTCCACTCGTAACCATCTGATCTCCTACCCACCAGAATGCATACACCTTATTTTGGCTAGAAGACAATATGTGATAAGGGGGTAAAATAGCGGTGAAGACGACTTTAGATGCTAATCCATCACAGGTGGTGACAGCAAGCACAACCTGATTGTTAGAGCTGGTTAGGAAGTTGACAAAATATGCCTTCACCTGAAATATTCAATTTGTTGAGAATGGAATTTCAGAGAAGGCTGGAGGACAGAGAGAGATATCTCAGAATATATAATAAATCAGGCTTTAGGGCAGGAGTGCTCACAAAAATTGTTGGTAGCTATCGACTCTGACCATTTTTCTTAACATACTAAATAAGCTTTAGAAAAAAACAAATATACATGTCCAAATAACTGCAATTTATTTATGTAAATTTTTCTTTGCAGACCCAATATTTTTTTAAGAAGTACAGTTGTCACTATTCTTAACTAAACAGAGTAGAAAGACAAATGTGGTGTGCTGCATGTTCATGTCTTGTTTCTTTAGCTTCTTTGGTTCCTTTTTAAAGACTTGCTAGCTACTAAGTCTGCTGTGAAAAGTGATATGAACAAACTTGCAAACATCACTTTTCACAGCAGACTATAACTCAATCCCACTTATCCTGAGGAAACATTAAGCCCTAGATGAGGAGGTGGGTATGGAGGCAATGGAGAGCCGGGGTGATGGAAAGGGTGAACTTGCAGCCTGTCAGGGATGTTCTCCACTCTGAGTGCAGAAGGTGTGGGCCTGCAAAAGACCTTAAATATTTTGCCTCTACAGGCTCTGCTTACAAAAAAAAAAAAAAAAAAAAAAAAAAAACCAAGCCTCCTGAGAGTCACAGATACACTATCTCTGGAAGATAGGCTTCCACCATCAAGTCATTTTAAAAAATCCTGAAAATCCAGGAAGGAACACCTAAATTCCTTCCAGAGGGTACCCCAAGCCTTTCTGCCAGAAGAGAGCTTGAAAAAAGAAACTTTGATAGTTGGCCTCTCAGACCAGGCAGGTGCACACACAGACCTGTTACCTTCCAGGACACAAGAATCAAATCATCACCTTAAAAAAAATAATTTTAGTTACAAAAAAAGAGATCCTTAATAAAGTATACTTGGTTGCTAGGTGTTACAGAGCAACTGAGAAAAACAAATGAAAACACAGAGAACATAGTATCTCAGGGTATAGCTTAGATAGTGAATGGGGGGGGGGGGAGGAGTGGGAGCATGTGGCTTTAACATGGAGAAGTTTAACCAGACAACCAAAACGAACAAAAACACCTTGACTGAGACTAAAACATACATTCTTCTCTCTATTCTCTAGCCATGCTGATCGGTACTTCAAGTCCCAGTTTACTCCCATGCCCAATAATCCTTGTAAGCATGGTAATTCTGATCACTGCATCTTCTTCCTCCAGCCCTTAACTTAGAACTCACACCCTCCAGCCCTTAACTTAGAACTCACACAAAGAGAAGGGGCAGCAGGATTTAAATGTCAGCCCTGTATCCCATTGGTTCTTCTGGCCCCCCTGCCAACACCCTTAGCTACCCTTTAGTCACTGAGGGTATGTCTAGACTACATGCCTCTGGCGACAGAGGCATGTAAATTAGACTACCCGACATAGTCAATGAAGCCGAGATTTAAATATCCCCGGCTTCATTAAAATAAAAATGGCCACCGTGATGTACCGGCTCAGCTGATTGTCGGCACAGCGCGACAGTCAAGACGAGGTTTACAGGAGCAGTCGACAAAGCCGTTCTCTGTTGACCGATCCCCATCTTGACAGCCACGCTGCGCTGACAATCACCTGGGCTGGCACAGCGTGGCGTCCATTTTTATTTTAATGAAGCCGGGGATATTCAAATCCCGGCTTCATTGACTATGTCGGGTAGTCTGACGACAGAGGCATGTAATCATACACTCCTCCCATCCATTACAGGGCCAGAGCCTGCCACTGTGAGGCTGGGGAATGGAGCCTGAAGTCCCACAAGGAAGCATATCATGCACCATTCAAGATCTGAAGCCTCCCCCCACCACCTGCAAGAACTCATTGCCTGTCTGCTCCTCCAAATTTGTGTCTTCAAAGGGGGCAGGGCCCAGTCACTACTAACTGCCCCCCAAGGAGAAGCCATTGATTTCTGTCTCCCACGCCTCACTGCCCAGGAGGCTGTGCCTGCAAGAAAAGTCCTTAGCTGCATGTGAGAAATGCTAACTTAGGACTTCCACCTCAAATATAGTAACTACTTCACACTCACTCTATTTCCCCCCCTCAAAAAATTGACAGGTCTCAGCATCATTCTACATCAAAATGCAATTAGATTTAGGAACACTGCGAAATTTTGTGTAACAGAATTATTTTTTTCTGGCCAGAACTATTTTCTATATCATTCCAACAAGTGAATTAACTGCTCATAAAACAAGAATTAGGTGCAAAGTCACTCAGTGCAGTAAAGTATTTCTATAGATCTTTTATACTCAAGTATAGACAGTTTCACTCTTCATCTCTAACCTGATTGCCCACTTGTCCCCATTTCCATATTTCATTGTGTTTAAGTCCTGATTTACATTGTAATCATTTGATCAGTTTATCAGTTTGCTCTTAATTGTACCTAGTCAGTTATGCAATGTCACTGCTTAGATACATTCATCAAAATATCTCAATTTTCCTCATTTAGCTGCAAAGGAAAACTTCCTTCAGCTCTACTACAACATATGTATGTCCACAGACTGAAGTGAGAAGGACATTCAGCACAATATAGTCATCTCCTTTCAAAATATTTTTGTTTTCCACTTACCTAAAGTTTAAAATGAAATCAGATCATCTTAATGTTGAACTTTCACTTAACAGAATCTAATTGATAGCTACTAAGTGACCCCATGGGAAATGCAGAGACAGGAAAAGCGTCTTTAAAAGAGACCAGATGTTGCTTTTGTTCATATATTTCAAAACCAAGGAGAAACCTGACTGATGAATATTGTTATTCATGCAAGAAATGTCCTTGCACATAACATAAACTACAGAAAGGGAGAGAGAAGACAGAGGGAAAGTTGGTGAGCATCTCTCAAAAATGTAAGTGACAGGGAAAACATTTAGAGAGAAAAAAATTCAAGATCCTGTCCATAGAAAGAAATTGCACTAATCTACATTAAGTTAAAACATTGCACATTACCTACACTTCGATAAGGAATGCTATACCAGTTACATTGGTTTAGCATGTATCTGTAAATTCACTGACAATTTAAATTTAAAAAACAGGTAAGCATAAATAGGTATGAGCATCTATAAAGATGTCTGAATTAGTGTAAATAAAGAAAATGTAAAGATATACCTTTAATTCACTCATGCAAGTGGGGATATGTCTACACTACAGAGTTAGTTCGAACTAAGCTAATTCGAACTAACGCGTCTAGAACTAAAAACTAGTTCGAATTAGCGTTTTGCTAATTCGAACTAGCATGTCCACATTAAGTGGACCCTGAACAGGGCTTAAGGATGGCCAGAAGCAGTGCCGGCAGGGCATCAGAGGAGGACTTAGAGCGTGGAGATGCTGTCTCAGGCTAGCCGAGGGCTGCGCTTAAAGGGACCCAACCCCCACCCCGGACAGACAGTTCTCAGGGGTGCCCCACTTAAAAACCAGTCCTGGCTTGGAGTGCCCGGAGTGCCCACACTGGGCACATCACACCACTCGGCCATCAGCCCGGCTGCACTTGACACAGGCTGCCATCTGGGGAGAGGGGGCAATTGGGGGGCTGCAGGAGAGCTTCCACCCCCAGAAGCCCACAGAGCCAGCCCAGTCCTCCCCATCTTGGGCTCGTACCCCATTCCTCCCTCACCTCCTTCCACTTACCCTTCCCTAGCCCCCCTTCTTATTGATGTACAAAATAAAGATAACGTTTTTTCCAACATTGACTCTCTCTTTATTGAACAAAACTGGGGGAGACTGGGAAAAGGAGGTCGGAGAGGGGAAGAGAGAGGCTGGGAGAGGGGAGGGCAACTACAATGATCAGGGGTTGGGAACAGGTCCCAGATGAAGAGAGGCTACAGAGACTGGGACTTCTCAGCTTAGAAAAGAGGAGATGGAGGGGGAACAGGATAGAGGTCTCTAAAAGCAGGGGTTGGGTGGAGAGGGTGCATACAGAAAAGTTCTTCATTAGTTCCCATAAAGAAGGACTAGAGGACACCAAAGGAAAGGAATGGGTAGCAGGCTTCAAACTAGTAACAGAAAGTTGTTCTTCACAAAGCAAAGAGTCAACCTGTGGAACTCCTTGCTTCAGGAGGCTGTGAAGGCTAGAACTAGAACAGAGTTTAAAGGGACGTGAGATCAAGTCATGGAGGTTGGGTCCATAGAGTGCTATTAGCCAGGGGGTAGGAGTGGTGTCCCTGCCCAAGGTTTGTGGAAGGCTGGAGAGGGATGGCACGAGACAAATGGCTTGGTCACTGTCTTCGGTCCATCCCCTCCAGGGTACCTAGGGTTGGCCGCTGTCGGCAGACAGGCTACTGGGCTAGATGGACCTTTGGTCTGACCCAGGACAGCCATTGTAAGCTCAGGGCTCAGGGTCGGGGGTCTCAGTGGACCCCCTTGATTTTCATGCACACCTGCTCCTGGGTGGCCAGGCTGGCAGCTCTCCTGCCCCAGCCGGCCACTTTCCTGTGCCTAGTGCGGAGATTGTGGACAAGGTCCACGATGTCCGCACTAGCCCAGGCGGGTGCCCGCCTCTTGCGGTCCCGGGCAAGCTCCCGGGAGACGCCAGCCTGGTCCCGGGAAGAGGGGGAGGGCTGAGGGACATCGGGTGGGTGGCTCGATCCGTGCCAGGTGCAGGGTCTGCTGGCTGGGTGCTGGCAGGCTCGCACCTGGCACGGGCACCGTAGCCAGCCCGTGCCCCTTTAAGGGGTCCGGGGCCGGGAGGGGGGCATAGAGTTTCCCAGAGTGGCCACCAGGGAAAGCTGGGGAGGGCTAGCCTCCCACTAGTTCGAATTAAGGGGCTACACAGCCCTTAATTCGAACTAACTAGTTCGAACTAGGCTTAATCCTCGTAAAATGAGGTTTACCTAGTTCGAACTAAGCGCTCCGTTAGTTCGAATTAAGTTCGAACTAGCGGAGCGCTAGTGTAGCGCCTATCAAAGTTAGTTCGAACTAACGTCCGTTAGTTCGAACTAACTCTGTAGTGTAGACATACCCTGGGAGAATTAGTAGTCCAAACAACCAGTCTGGAGGCCCCCGTCTGACCTCAGAGTGGGGCGACAAAATAAACAATAATAAAGGCAGCCTGGGTCTAGGCAGGCCAGCCAATGGCAGTCAGAGGCCTCGCCTTAATTCAGGGCTGGTGGCCAAGTCTATAGTTTAGAAAGGCCCAGCCCTAGTTCAAGGTGGGGCTGTAAGCCTTCAGTTTACGAGCCCAGCCCGTAGTCTGGGTGGGCCGCAGATAAACAGTGCGTAGCCCAGCCTTAGCTGAGGGCAGGGTGGCCCAGCCTTTGGTTAAGGCAGGGCAGCAGGCAACAGTTTCTAAAGTCCCAGCCCTAGTACAGGGCGGGGCAGTAGGTAAGCAGTTTCTAGACAGGCCTTAGTTCAGGGTAGGCCGGTTAGCAGTTAGTTCAGGGCCCAGCCTGTGGTCAGGGCAGGGCAGCAGGCAAACAGTTTGTAAAGGCCCAGCCATAGCTCAGGATGGAGCTGCAGGGAAGCAGTTTGTAAACCCAGCCTTTGGTCAAGGCAGGGTGGTAGTAAACAGTTTAAACAGGTTATACAATTGGGGTCCCCTGGCACAGGAGGGGTGCAGGCAGCTTGCCCACAACGATGGAGAGGTGGAGACTACCACCCAAGCAGTGGGGGGGGGGGGGGGGCAGAGGGGTGCAGGCCTGCTCACTCCACTGTGCCCTGGCCCAGGGCCCTAGACTCAGCAGTGCAAGCTGCTGCTGGTTCAACGGGATCTCCAGTCCACAACGCGCCGACCTGTGGCCTTTAACAGCCCTCACTGTCCCCTGGGCCACTCCCCTTCTCCCCCTCAGCAGGTACCTTGGTGTCTGGTATGCCTTTCGGCACATCGAATGAGTCCAGCTCCAGCAGCCAGTCCTCAGCGTCTTGCAGGGTGTCTGGGGAGTCTGGTCTCATCAGCAGTCCCTCTGGGTTGCTGTTCAGCAGGGGGCCCTGTGACCTATGCCAGTTCTCCCCCTCTCCGGGCCTTAGCTCAGCTTCTCGGTGTGCAGGGGAGACTTCTCGCTTCTTCAGTGGTCGGGCCTGCACTGGTCTTACTGGCAGGCTTTTTATCTCTCTGATCCCATCCCCTGGCTTCCATCCAGGTGGATTATTAAGGCCAGGTGTAGCCCACCAAAGCTCTGGGAGGGGTGCCTCCCCGTTGGGGTTAGTGGGTGGCCCCTTCAACCCACTACACTCACTCTCACAGATCTTGGGAGACTGGCCAATCCTCACCTACAGACAACACCCCAATCTGAAGCAAATACTTTCCAGCAGCCACACATCACCCCTCAGACACATTCACCCATGAACCTACCCCTGCAACAAACCCCACTACCAACTCTGTCCACACATCTATACAAGCAACACCATCACAGGACCTTACCACATAATCCAAAACATCAAGGGGCTCATACAACTGCATATTCTTTAATGTGATATGTGTCATCAAGTGCCAGCAATGCCCATTTGCCATGTATATTGGCCAAACCAGACAGTCTCGGCAACAATGGAATGGACAGAAATCAGGCATTAGAAAAGGTAACATACATAAACTTGTAGGGGAAAATTTTAATCTTCCTGGATGCACTCATCTAGCTCTACCTAGGTTACATTTCCCTAGCTTGTTAATTAGAAGGCCATGCAAGATTGTATCAAATGCCTTATCAAAGTCTAGATATATCACATTTACTTCTTCCCACTATCCACAAGGCTTGTTACCCAGTCAAAAAACTGCCAGGTTGGTTTGAAAAGATTTGTTCTTGACAAATCCGTATTCACTGTTGTTACTCATTCATG
Source organism: Pelodiscus sinensis (assembly GCF_049634645.1). Classification (NCBI taxonomy): domain Eukaryota; kingdom Metazoa; phylum Chordata; order Testudines; family Trionychidae; genus Pelodiscus; species Pelodiscus sinensis. The sequence continues at coordinate 47,708,699 of NC_134719.1, forward strand.
AATTAAACTCATTGGGTTATGCTCAGAGTTGATGCAGGTTGTAATAGAATTGACAGTCAGTAAGTTGCAGAATATTTTATTCAGCCATACCCTCAGTTGCTATAAGAAGTGTAAATTCTCAGAAAGCAATGGAACTTCACTGATTTACACTAGCTGAAGATTTGTCCCCAAGTACCTGATTTTGCATTGCTTTCTATTTTGTGCTGTCATTATTGCCTGTGCAAATTGATTATAAAAAACTAACATTCTCACCACGTAGCACTGTATATTCACTTTACATAGATGTAAGTGACTATACCAGGAGCAGGTCAGAGGAGAGTCAAGCCTGAAAGAACATAACTATGGGGGTTATGGCAGGAAAAGAAACTGACAGAATGAAGCATGATGACATAGAATATTCTTGCAGATAGGCTATCTTGTGCCCTCTCCTGTCAGTTGTTTTTTCTTCTAAAGTTCTTTGTTGTGCTTTTTTGCATATTGGGTACTTCTTATTAGACACCATGATGTTGTTTCTGAAAATGATTCACTGACTCTGCATAAAGTGTTCTATCTCTTAATTTTTACTCCAAAATATCTTTAGATCTGTGACCATTCCAATCAGCAATCATTTACAAATATAAACAATACTACTAAACATAGGTCTTCACAATGGATACATCTATACTGCAACACTATTTCAAAATAACTAAAGGTATTCCAAAATAACTTAGTCCGTATCTATACAGCCCACAGTTATTTTGAAACAGTGTCAAAATACTGTCAAGCTGGAGGACTTTTTACTCTGATTCCTATAACCCTCATTGTACGAGGAGAAAAGGGAAGTCGGAGGAAGAGTGCTCTACTTCGAAATAAGTGCTGTATAGACATTCCCTATTTCAAAATAAGCTATTTCGAAATAAGATGCGCAATTGACATAGCTCAATTTGCATAGCTTATTTCGAGTTAAGCCCTGCTGTGTAGACACACACTAAAAAGTTGAAATGTTAGAGTGGCACCATAGCACTTAGGTATCGAGATTACCTACACCAATGGGACAACCCTGCTCATTACCATAGACAATCCCTGAAAGGCAGCAGCTAGGGCAATGGAAGAGTACTTCTGTTGATCTAGTGCTGTCTACACCGGAACTATGTTGCTCAAAGGCATGGATTTCCTACATCCCTGAGCAACGTAGTTAAGCCAACCTAAATTCTCTGTTCTCACTGTGATTCTGTCTAGTTCTTCCAGGCACCACTCAGATAAATATTGGAATAAACATGTTTTATTCTTCCTCCATATCTATAGGGTGCTGATTTCCTTAGATGCTGACATTTTAGAAATGTCATAGTTTATGAGGAAATAATGAAAACCCAGGTAACATGGCAGAACATTGTGACCTTTAACTGAGGAACTGATATGAGTTCTTAAGAGAGCTCAGTTAAAAAAAAAATCAGAGGTAAAAATTCAGGTTCTAATAAGTAATTGAGGACTTCAAAGGTCATAGCTTTTGCAGCAATTTAGACTGCAAGCTACAGCCAGTAAAGCTTTGTCTATTTTCTGCTCATTGCCTATGATGTGATTTTGCAAATGACCTGCTTAGCCACACATTATAGATGGTTTTAATTGAAAACTTGGATGTTTTCTTTGTTGCTTGGAGCAGACTTTGCAGTCAGCTATCTGCATAATGTAAACTAAAGGAATTACCTAGTATTAAGGTCAGCAGTTAGGATTTAGATTTTATTGATGTCTTTCTGAACTTGGCAATTACACAAATGTTGTGAGAGAGCTACAGGATAGTAAGTCTGGCTGTATTTGCAATGAGCCATGGAGGTTGGAGGACTGTTTATGTGAGAGTAAAAGTTGCAGAAAGGACCTGTACTCTCTCTGGGACAGTAGTGCAGAGCTAATTTGGAGGAGCTGATTATGAGAAGCTGAAAGCAATTTTTACTGCATGTGGGACTTGTTTTCTGTGTGGAATATCATTCAAGAAAATGAAGTAGCAGCAACTGTTGTTTTTGTCCAGATGCAACCAGCAATGGGGGAGTTATATACAGGGTGTTCTTTCATGGAGACTTTATTCTTGTTCTGTTAATATAAAATAAAGGCCATTCTGAATGAAAGGTTAGGGAGTTGCTCTGTAAATACGAGGGGTGGGGAAGGACTTAGCCAGTACAGGTAGCATTGCCTATATTAAAGGTTATCTGACATTTAGAAAACTGTTTTTCACTTGTTTAGAAAACTTTGGCATACTTAAGCCATGAGAGCTGAAATTGTTTATGCTAAATGCTTCCTCTAGAAAGTTTTTTTTAATTAATTTAAAACAGTTTAGCCATTTCACAGAATAAAGTTAGGGGAAATGCATTGTTTTTCTCATGTTTTAACCATTTTGTTGTCTCTGTGTTTTTGTGTGAGGTCTTGCAATTTGGTAGGAGCTAGATCTGCATACCAGGGATGTGTCTTCCCCCTTCTTCCTCAACCCCTCCCATGCAGAAAAGAAAAAAAAAACACTCAAAGCTTCTCTAACTATGAAAAAGAGCATCTTAAAGGTCCCTCTAGATTCAGATCATATGACTCAGTGTTAGTGGTAGACTTCAACTGCCACTTTGGAACATTAGAATCATAGAGCTGGAAGGTCATAAAGTCCAGCCCCCTGCCCAAGGCAGGACCAATCCCAAATAAATCCACCCAGCCAGGGCTTTGTCAAGCCAAGACTTAAAAACCTCCAGGGATGGAGATTCCACCACCTCCCTAGGTAACCCATTCCAGTGCTTCACCACCCTCCTAGTGAAATAGTTTTTCCTAATTTCCAACCTAGACCCTTCCCACTGTAACTTGAGACCATTGCTCCTTGTTCTGCCATTGGTCATTACTGCGAACAGCCTCTCTCCATCCTCTTTGGAACCTCCCTTCAGGAAGTTGAAGGCTGCTTTCAAATCCCCCCACCCCCTCACTCTTCTCTTCTGCAGACTAAAGAAACCCAAATCTCTCATTCTCTCCTCATAGGTCATACGCTCCGGTCCCCTAATTGTTTTGGTTGCCCTCAGCTGGACCTTCTCCAATGCGTCCACATCCTTCCTATAGTGGGGGGCCCAGAACTGAACGCAATACTCCAGATGTGGCCTCACCAGAAATGAATAAAGGGGAATAATCATTTCCATATATCTGCTGGCGATGCTCCTCCTAATGCACTCCAATATGCCAATAGCCTTCTTGGCTACAAGGACCCACTGTTGACTCATATCCAGCTTCTCAGCCACAGTAATCCCCAGGTCCTTTTCTGCAGAACTGCTACTTAGCCAGTTGGTCCCCAGCCTGTAACTATGCTTGGGATTCTTCCATCCCAAGTGCAGGACTCTACACTTGTCCTTGTTGAACCTCATCAGATTTCTTTTGTCTCAATCCTGTAATCTATCCAGGTCACTCTGGACCCTATCACTGCCCTCCAGCATATCTACCTCTCCGCCTAGTTTAGTGTCATCTGCAAACTCCATCCCCTCATCCAGGTCATTAATAAAGGTGTGGAACAAAACAGGTCCAAGAACAGATTCTTGGGGCACTCCACTAGAAACCAACCGCCAACCTGACATCAAGCCGTTGATAGCTACCCGTTGGGCCCGACAGTCTGGCCAGCTTTCTATTCATCTTACAGTCCATTTATCCAATCCACATTCCCTTAACTTACTGGCAACAATATTGTGGGAGACTGTATCAAACGACTTGCTAAAGTCAAGGTATATCACATCCACTGACTTTCCCATATCTACAGTGCCCGTTATCTCATCATAGAGGCTAATCAGATTGGTCAGGCACGACTTGCCCTTTGTGAATCCACATTAGCTATTCCTGATCACTTTCCCCTCTTCCAAGTGCTTCAAAGTAGATTCCTTGAGGATCCCCTCCGTGATTTTTCCGGGGACTGAGGTAAGGCTGACGGGTCTGTAGTTCCCTAGATTGTCCTCCTTCCCTTTTTTAAAAATGGACACTACATTTGCCTTTTCCCAATAATCCAGGATCTCTCCCAATCTCCATGACTTTTCAAAGATAATGGCTAAAGGCTCCTCAATGACACTTGCCAACTCCCTCAGTACCCTTGGATGCATTAAATCCAGGCCCATGGATTTATGTAAGTTTAGCTTTTCTAAATAGTTCCTAACTTGTTCTTTCCCCACCAAGGGCTAACCTCCTCCTTCCCATGCTCTGTTGCCTAGTGCATTTGTCTGGGAGCTGACCTTGTCCGTGAAAAGAGAGGCAAAGAAAGTATTGAGTACTTCAGCTTTTCTCTCATCATCTGTCACTAGGTTACCTTCCTCATCCAATAAAGGCCTCACACCCTCTCTGATCACCCTCTTATTGCTAAAATGCCTGTAGAAATCTTTTTTGTTATCCTCACATCCCTTGCTAGCTGCAATTCCAATTGTGCTTTTGCCTTCCTGATAACTCCCCTGCATTCTTGAGCAATATATTTGTACTCCTCCCTAGTCATCTGTCCACTTCTTGTAACCTTCCTTTTTGTATATAAGCTCACCAAGGATGTCCCCGGTAAGCCAATCTGCTCGCCTACTGTATTTGCTTTTCTTGCTGCGCATCAGGATGATTTCTTCCTGTGCCTTCAATAAGGCTTCTATAAAATACTGCCAGCTCTCCTGGACTCCTTTCCCCTTCATGTAAGCATCCCAGGGAATTCTGATCATCAGTTCTCCGAGGGAGTCAAAGTCTGCTCTTTTGAAGTCCAGTGTGTATATTTTGCTACTCTCCTTTCTTCCTTTAGTCAGGATCCTGAAATCTACCATTTCAAGGTCACTGCTTCCCAGGTTGTCACTCACCTCTACTTCCCCTACTAGTTCCTCCCTGTTTGTGAGCTGTGGGTCAAGCTGTGCATGGACCCTGGTCGGTTCCTTCAGCACTTGTACCAAGAAGTTATCCCCAACATTCTCCAAAAACTTCCTGGATTGTCTGTGTACTGTTGTATTGGTCCCCCAAAACATGTCAGGGGGATTAAAGTCCCCCACGAGAACCAGGGCCTGCGATCTGGAAGCTTCTCTCAGTTGTCCAAAGAAAGCCTTGTCTACCTCACCCACCTGATCTGGTGGTCTATAGCAGACCCCAACCACAACATCACCCCTGTTGCTTCCACCTCTAAACTTAACCCATATACTCTAAACAGTCTTTTCTTCCGCTAAATACTGGAGCTCTGAGCAATCATACTGCTCTCTTACATACAGTGCAACTCCTCCTCCTTTTCTCACCCATCTGTTCTTTCTGAACAGTTTATACCCTTCCATGAAGTGTTCCAGTCATGCGAGTCATCCCACCAAGTTTCCATTATTCCAGTCAAATCACAGCTTTTCGACTGGGCCAGGGCTTCTAATTCTTCCTGTTTGTTTCCCAGGCTTCTTGCATTTGTGTACAAACACCTTAGATAACCAATTGATCGCCCTACCTTCTCCATCTGAATCAGGGGTCCTCCTTTGTTGCTCATTCCTCCTTGTGATTCTTCCTGGTGTCAGACTACCTCACTTACCTCAGGGCTTTGGTCACCGTCCCCCAGTGAATCTAGTTTAAAGCCCTCCTCATTAGGTTTGCAAGCCTGCCCATGAAGATGCTCTTTCCTCTCTTGGTTAAGTGGATCCCATATCTTCCTAACAATCCTTGTGCCTGGAACAGAGTTCCATGGTTGAAGAAACCAAAGCTTTCTCTCTGACACCACCCGCACAACCACACATTTACTTCCTCAATTCGACGATCCCTATCTGGACCTTTTCCTTCAACCTGAAGGATGGACGAGAACACCACTTGCACTTCAAATTCCTTGATCCTTCTTCCCAGCACTATATAATCTTCTGTGACCCATTCATGGTCATTCTTGGCCGTACTGTTAGTTCCTACATGGAGAAGCAGGAAAGGGTAGTGATCCGAAGGTTTAATCACTTTTGGAAGACTTTTGGTCACATCCTGAATGCGAGCTCCCAGTAAGCAGCACACTTCTTGAGATTGCAAGTCTGGATGGCAGATGGATGGCTCAGTCCCTCTTAGGAGGGAGTCCCCGACCAACACCACCCGCCTTTTCTTTTGGGGGAGGTGGTCGTGGAACCCCCATCCCTAGGACTATGCATCCCATGCCTTCCAGTAGGTGGTGTTCCCTTCTGATTTCTTCCCTGAGAGATCCCTGCCAAAAGCATTCTCCACTGCAGTGCCTGTGGAGAGAGCCTGATAGCGGTTACTTATCTCTACAGGTATGGGAGATACCTGAGTTGGCCACCTTCTCCTTCTAGAGGTTACATGCTGCCAGTTCTCTTCCTTACCCTGTACTGTCCTGATTGGCTCTTCAGCCTACTGTGCCTGCAGGATTAAATGCTGTCTTCTATTGAAGATGTCTTCATCCTCTCTGATAGAACATAGGGTCGATACTTGGGCCTCAAGTCCTCTAATTTTTTCTTCCAAAATGGTGACCAGCTTGCACTTAGTGCAGGTGAAATCCCTTCTGTCTTTTGAGAGGAAGACAAACATGGCACATGATGTGCAGGTAACAATAGCAGACCTATCACCATCCATACCTGGCTTCCTTCTCAGAGATTCCTCAGTTGTTATTAAATGCGTCCTTGAAGTGCAGGAATGTATTGAAAAGATTTTAAAGAATGGCGAGTGTATCTCACTCCCTTCCCAACTCCCTCTCCAAACTCCCTGTTAACAGCCCCTGTTATTGCATTCTTTGTTCATTTTTTTCTCTGTAGTTTAGCATAGGAGTTTTGAAGGCCAGAGCTACATGTATGTTAGGAAGAAGTGACATCTCAATATGTCTCTATTCCCCACTTATCTACATTGCTGCAACAACCCTATTGAAAACATCTGAAATTTGGAGGAAATAAAATTTCAACTTTTCTTGCTAATCATGGCTCCAACCTAGCAACTTGGGTAGATTCTTGCATTGATGAAGAACAAGCTACAATGTCAGGAGCTATTATTGTATCTTAGGTTTGAATTTTTCCTGAAAACCTGATAATGAAGCTTACAGAATTGCCTGTTTTTACAAGTCAAATCCACAGAGTTATGCAATGATGTACAATAATGATGTTTATACAGATGAATTCCAAATAATCTGTCCATGTAAAGTGCATTTTCTCCATTCAATACAGTCTCACAGTGCACACTTACATGAGATTCATCACAATGTATCATCCTTAAATTTTACCCATGATTGGTCTAATACTCATCAGGAAAAAACTGTTAAAATTAATCTCACTGTCCAAGTTGTTCAGGAAGAAAGAATAATCTAAAAAGTAGCTAAATTTTAAGGTTTTTAGAATTCCACTTTGCATTTTTGTAACACCTTTCACCAAAGGATCTCTAGAATGTTTTCCAAACAGTGACAAACTCAAGTTCACAACAGCCGAGTGAGGTGAGATTTGAAGAGCGATGATTATAGTTTTTCAGAAAGATTTTATATATCATAGCTCTACTGCATGATGCCAAATTAGTTAGGGTTTCAAACAACCCTACTTGTTAGATACGTCATGGTGAGAGGAAACAGAAAACAATTCATAGTGATCTTGCCAATGCAAAGAAGCATTTAACCATATTCCTCACACTGCACTCATTGGTAATTCCACTGAAGTCAGTAGGCCTATATCAGAAGGTTAAGCTGCTTCTTTAAACAAAAGCAGCACATCAGCCATGTAGCGAGAAGTCTTTTGAGCATGACGGCTGCCATGCTGGACAGTAAACTTTGTGCAATAATGTAAAGGCCTTTCATTTTAAAGGATCCCTATTGGCTTTGACTGTATCTAGTGAACATTTATAGTTGCCTCTTGTGTGAAATATGTGGTACAAGCCAGCTATGATAACACTTAAAGATGACAAGTGAATATTCCCCAACCCCCATGATCTGTTATCTTTTTGATTTCAGCTTCATCTATATGACACACTTTTTTCAGAGCTGTATAGAGTGTATAGAGTGGTAATAAGTAGCACTGGGGGGATACGTCTGCACTGCACACTTACTTCAAAATAAGCTATACTTGGAAGAAATACTTGGAAATAGCTTATTTTGAAATATCATGTCGACCCTACAGGGAAGCTACAAAATTAGTCCAAGGCAGGCTTCCCTAATGTGGACATGTTACCTCGATTTAGAGCCCCGGAGGCACTTGGGAGTAATTACTTTGAATGGTTCTGGGGAGCATCCACACTACAGCTATTCTGAAATAGCTATTTCGGAATAGATATTATGCCTTGTGGAATGAGGTTTACAGAAGTCTGAATAAGCCGTCAGTTATTTCAAATTTATTTTCAAATAAAGGAATTGCTGTGTAGACGCTTGCACTGTTATTTCGGAATAACAGCCATTATTCCAAAATAACGCTGCTGTGTAGACACGTGCTGAGGCACAGCTTAGGTGAGTAAAGATATGCCTATACCTCACCAGAGTACATGCTTTTTTCCACTCTACTCCCAGGTTTACATGCATATTTTTAAACAATGTAATGTCCCACAGCTACCTGAACCCCACTGCCAGAACTTTCTTCTATCACAGACAAAGGCTCCAGCCACAGTGAAAAGATCCAAGAGCTGCCCACAGCCACTGCTTTTCCTCGCAACCTGTCCTCACCAGAGCCTTTCTATGACAAGCATTGCCAGACATGGCAGAGAGGGTGGATGTGGCCTGCTTTTTCATTACAGCATGCAACTACACATGCCTTCCGTGTGGCTACAAGAGGTGTGCAATGTATATGTCGCCTTCATTATTATTAAAATATAGGGACAGGAGCCTTGGCTTACACATTTTCAAGAATATCTAGTGACCATGTGAAATGTCACCAAGGAGCATAATTTTGTAGAACTGTTACTCAGCACTCCTATAATCATTAGCCTTCAAGGAAGTCTCACATACAGAATACTTGGAGTGCAAATATTGAGGCTCCTAGGAGTGATAAGCTGTTTATGCCCTTCTCTTTCTATTTAGGTGTTCAGATATTATGATGAGTAAATAAATCATAAGGACTAACAAGTGCTCTAGACTTCTTTCAGCTTACTACAGTGATATTGTTGATTTTTAGTCTCCTTTGTACATTGCCAGCTCACAAATACTCTGGGGTGAGACACAGTCTTCTGATGACTGAGTTAATATCCACAAATTGGAATTATTTGATATTACAAGATGTGCTTGAATCAAAATACTTTGAACGAAGGCCATTTGTTTAAATCACTAAATCATCTCACCAGAAATGCAGCAATTGTTGGCTCAATTTGTAGGGAAATGAGAAATCCCATTGGTTTTTCTGATTCATCAAAACTGTTCTGAAACCCAGCATAGCAGATTAAGATAATTGAAAGACGTAAGTGTCTGGGGACTAGGAGCGTTCTACCGTGGCATCTGTGTTTGTCAGATGTAGCAACTGCACTGAAAAGGTGACACCATCATGTCATAGTAATACTTGCAGAATGTGTCATAATGCCACTGTTTGAGCTTCATAATTCCCTTTCTGAATAATTTGTTCCCAGCAATATCCAGGCCTGAAAGATTCTCAGCACGGTTCTCGTTCACTGTCTTCAAGAAAGAATCTGTCACTATTTTAACTCATTACAGTTCACTCAAATTGTATAAAGATATGGAAGGAGATTTTGAAAGGCATCTGATTCCAGTTTAAAGCAAGTGGGAGTTGGGAATCAAACTCCCATTTGTTCCCTTAAAGTTCTCCTCCTTGGTGATATTGAAGATTATATATAGAATCTTCACAGATGTATTTCTGTGCTTTCTTGTTAAAGTGCTGCCATTTTTTTCTCTATTACAAACTGAGCAGGTTGAATAACAGAGCAGGCTGGCTAGCACAAATTTGTATATACAAATACCAAGTTTATTTCTATGCAACAAACAATACAGTGAGTGTTTAGAAAGCCACTGAGTACGAATTAAATTGTTAAAATGTACGAAAGATGGAATTTATTAGTAAGTATGATTACTTAACTTCATCCTAGCACTGTGTTATTTGTTCTATTTAAAATGTTTCTTCCTGTTTGGATTACTAAAATAATCCTTGTGATTTAGGTTACCAACTACATGCCACATATAGTCTGCGTAAGTCATATATTACAAGGATTCACTGACTAGTTTGAGCATATATTAAGAACAATACAAATATCTAATTCGTAATTATTATTCATTCTAGACAGTTCAACCAGCTTTAAAATAACCAGTTGCTATTTGTAGGCAATAACATGCTTGATACTCAGCTTTATCATGGCCCATGGATAAGTGCCCAAATGATCACAAGGACAGGGAGCACAAAGATGTCATTAAGCCATCTTTTCATTACCTAACCTTTCCTGCACCAAGTGCTCCTCAACCCATGACATAATGCAGAATATATCTGATGCCAAGAACATGAAAGGTATGGAGGGCTGGGATGCAGAAAATGTTTGGGTTGCAGCAGGTGTATCTCAGTTTGCCAGTGAGGCAGAACTCATACTTACCCAAAGTGAGCCTTGCCACAGAAAAGGAGAAGCAGCACCATTGTGTTCTCAGAAATAGGACTAGAGTAAAAAGAAAATTAAGATAAGCTCCATCAGCTTCAAGAGAGATTCAAGAAAAAAATTATTAACTTAAGGAAACAGAAAATTAAACCACTCAGCCATCCAGTGAAAGATGATAGGAGCTTGGGTTAACCCGTTACATTTTTTTTCTTTCTCTTTAAGCGGTAAGCCTCAGAAATGGCCATGAAAAAGGATTGTGTTAATTAAGGGTTTATTCCTCTTGTGACTGAGACAAAACAATAGGCCCCAGCTCTGCTTACATTTACATCAGTTTTTCACCATTATAACTCTACAAACTTTAGAGGAATTACTGCTGATTTACTCTGGGCAAGTGAGAACAGAATTAAGCCCATGTACTTTAGAGCAATGGAATTCAATTTACATACATGGATATTCTTGAATTGAAAATGGCCCTTTTAAAATCATTTAGATATAACTGTGAAAAGAATAGTTATACCCTGATGTAGTCCACTTGGAGTGTGGCTCCATCTCTCCTGGGTCTGTAGACAGCACTCCGGTTCTTTACACACTTGGGCTCTGAATGTGGAGAATCAGCCAGGTGACTGGTGTTGCGAGTATAGTTTGACAAACACACTCAGTTAGCCCACGTTTTGGGTCAGGATGGGACAGCAAACAGTTCAGGAGCTTAGGTCTACACTCAGACTGAGCCTTTAAACAGTCACTAGATACAGGCCATAACTCAGGGCAGAGCAGCAAACAGTCAGGTCTTCTAGTTCTGGCAGAGAGCAAGCACAGGAGTTTTGCAGGTGGGAGATTGCAATCTATGGTTCGGAGCGGTGGCGTGGGGGGCACACTCGCTCCACTTCATCCCATACCAGGGCTGCAACAGTAGAAGACCAGTTTGTCACTGGATCAGCGGGGACCACTGATCCATGCTGTCTCCTTCACTGAACCCTATTTCAGCCAGACCAGGGTCAGCTACCCTGGGTTACTTCCTAACTCCTCTTCTGGGTATACCTGGCTTGGTAGCAGGTTCCCTGAGTCATTGGGGAATGGGGTCTCTGCCAGTTCTTGCAGCTCCTCTGGGTCTAAGCCCTTCAATAGGTCTGGCAGTCCTGACCAGTCCTTCAATTCCATGAGATCTATAGCACTCTTACCTGTTTGGAAGCTTAGTGAAGGCATCTGGTTCCTCTGGCAGCTGGGCTTAGCTCCAACTGAGCTCCTGGGCCTGCCTTTTATATTTCCTGCCCTGCCCCATGACTTCTGGTAAGATGCTGGGGTGGGGCAGGGCTCTGCCCATTAGGGATCAGAGAAGGGTTTCTCCCCCTACAGATCTGTGGACAGCTATTCTGCCTCACTGCACCTGGGATTTCATTGGTTGACAATGCTACGCTTTGGAGAGGTCTACACTTTGGAAGATTGGATTAAGGTATGCAACTCAAGCTATGTAGGATACCTAGCTGGAGTTGGCTTACCTTAAGCACAGCTTGGCACTGACCCCACTGCGGGAACCAATGGGAACAAACACTCCCATCGACTTCCCTTACTCGTTGCAACTGTGAGGAATACAGCCACTGGCCTGAACTGCTCTGAGTGTTTGTCTGATGGGTCTATACTAGACCTGCTATATTGAATGCCAGAATGTTGATCTCTGGCACGTCGAGTGAAGACGTGCCCTTAGATTAGAGACAGAAACAAAAATGTGCTCATTTAATCAAGTTTGTAGGAAGAACTTCTTCAAATGTGACCAAGGGTTGGAAGTGGGGGAAGAGAGAAAGAATACACTATTGAGCCAGGTTTAATGGCCAAGGCAAAAAAAAAAATCTCATTTTTGTGACAAAGTCTTTAACAAGACTAGACAGTGAAGTATTATTTTCATGACAGTCATTGTGGGAAGAGTAGGAAATGGAATAAACACCATGTTATATTTTCATGAAAATGTCCAGTTTGTTATCTGATGGCCCTCTATGGATCTCTCTTGCGGTAATTTATACAGCTACATCTTCAATAGATAAGCTATAGCATCCCCAGTGCAGCAGCAGAGAAGAAAATCTTCATGTCAGATACAGTTCACCTGTCCCTTCCAGCGATTTTTTCTCTTCACCATAAAAATACAGTAATTTACTGTTAGAGTTCTTTTTTTTTTTAAATTTAAGTTGAAGAAAAATGAGAAAATCAAGACACCTGCCATTCTCTGCACTTTCTCCACCAGCCCAAAAGTCAGGATTTTTTTGTCAGCACAAGGTGAAAAACTAAAGATGGCTTCTTAATGCCAGATTCTTACACTGAGTGGCACTTTAGCTTCAGTAGGGCTGCTTTCAGATTAAGGTGTATGCATAAAGCTAACGAGGATATGGCCCTTCATCTCACTATTCTTCTTTGACCCATCTAAAACATGGCACCTTCAAATCCTTTTACTTCTCTCATCTGTTAAATAAGTCCACACTAATTGCAGCTTCTCCATGAACAAGAAAAACGTTTCACTTTGGCCCCCATTCAACAAACCATGTAAGTGCATACTTAACTTTAGCCATACTTAACTTGTAGTAGTGCCACTGCAGGCAATAAGTCTACTCACATGCTTAAGTGCTTTGGTAGCTGTGCTTCAGACAGGCCCAATTCAGTAAATCACATGTAAACACAACTGAGGAAACAAGGGCCACTTAACGTTCTACTCAAAAAGTCCTCAACACCATTAACTACAGGAGATATTTCTTGCTGATAGTATCAGCTATCTGGTCTTTTCCTTATGCCAACCACTAGAGTGCAGTATCACACACACACAGGCAATATGTTATAGTTTAATCATTTGGCAAAAATCTACTGCATCTTTCTACAAGTCATGAAATCATCTTTGGTCCCAAATTTTATCCCTCTCTCCCAGTAGTCTTGCAGACATGCCCAGCATGTGTGCGAACGCTACTTCTGAAATCTCAAACTGTGCAGAGGACAGAATTCTGTTTCATGAAAGATGTTAGAGTTTAGCTTTGGTCTGACTAGAAACAGAGTAGGGTGACTGAAAGGCTGTAAAAAGCAGTTTTGAGTTTATTATGCATTATAAATGAAAAAAATGCTTCTCAAAATGAAACATTGAAATGTTTTTTTTTTCAAAATCCTTAAATAAGAACAGAATATGTTTTTAAATATGTAGCATATGTAATGCTTTTACCAGGTAGTGCCGGCAGTAGCCAGGGCCGGGTTCAATATCTAGGGGTTCCTTTTCATCCATGCCACACAGAACTGGCTTGATCACCCACCCAATAACCTGAGAAATTCACACACATACACCAGTGCCTCTAAGAGGCAATGCTTCCCCACTCACCAGCGCAGAGTCTAAGCATAGAAAAGAAACGTTTAATGAAAAAGGGAGGGAAGTAACATGGCATTAACTTGGGAAAGCATCACAAACAGGGCTCAAAACCAAACTATAAGTAAACATCCCGGCTCAAGCAGATTGAACAATGACCTTTGCCTCTCAGGCTCACAAGTCCAGCAATGTAAGTGTCCCATTCACATACCCAACCCTTCTCTGCACCCCACTCACAATTGCAGTCCTTGGTCAGGGCAGACCAGAGCTCAGAGGTGATTTGCAGAGCTCACTTTCCACAGTTGGGGAGGTGGGGCTAGGAGGCATCTCACCCACTCCACTGGACACTCACCGCTGCTCCTTCCAGCCACTCCCACTGGCCGCCTGCTCCTGCCAGCTGTTCCTGCCGGCCGCTCCCACCAGCCGCCTGCTCCTGCCAGATGCCTTGCTAGCTACCTGCTGCCAATGAGTTTGGATCTGGGCCAAACCTAGTGATTTCAGCTCTCTGTGATCCCAGTTTCTCAGTGATTTCAGCTCTTGACCCACAACAGCGCAGGCCAGCAGAAAAGAAAGAGACTCCTTATGAAGTCTGATTTAGTTCTGTCATTAGAAGGGGGGTGGGGAGAAACATGTTGAACTAGTCTTACAGCTCATGCCTGGAGATCATGAAGCCTGCTGGTTCAGAGCTGCTTGAGCATGATAGAGCACAAGGAAGGTGATGCCATCTGCACAGTCAGTAACACTGACTGAACAACAGACATACCTGGGTAGGTAGAAAGATGGCACTAGATCTGTTCTCCCACTATCACCCTTACAACCTGGAAAGAACCCAAGTACTATACACTGTAGCCTTTCAGAAGGTGAAGAAGCACCATTGGTGAGAGCACTCCAGGACGGCTCCTGCCGGCAAAGGCTTAATACTTCCAGACATCATTTCTTGTAAATAATGAACAAGTTTAAAACTAATGATAATCCAGCTATTTATCAGTACAGGTATTTATACACATAGGTGACGTCTACACTTGCAGGCTTCTTATGCAAGAAGTTTTTGGGGAAGAGATCTTCCCGCAAAAAGTTCATGCACAGGGGTGTGTCCTCACTGCCATGGATGCTCTTGCACAAGAAAGCTCTGATGGCTATTCACAGAATGGCCATCAGAACACCTGTGCTTTTTCCAACAGAGCTTTCTTGCACAGGAAACCCCTGTTGTCCGTCCACATGCCTTTTTGTGCAAGAGCTTTTGCACAAAAAGGCTTATTCCTCGTAGAAAGAGGAGTAACTCCCACCCAACCCCGCTTTCGCTTATCATCTAATAAACCGTCTTGTTAGTCTTTAAAGTGCTACATAGTCCTGTATTTTAATTCAAGGTAAGACATATCTCTGTGGCAATGCAATGTCTAGCAAGCTTAATAAGACTACTAAGGCTGTATTGTTAACTGGCAACACTTATGGCTTGGAGGCATCAAAAGAGGTGCATTGTGTTTTGTTTTGGAACGCTGTACTATCTTCATAGCTCCTGACATCACAGCTGATATTAACAAGGGAGAGAGTGAAGAGATGGCAGGATTGCTTCTTTATCTCTTTATCAGCCAACATTAGAGAAGCTATTTTGTGAGCTGAGCTTCCTGGAAGAGAAATACTAAAGCTAGTAACTGAGCAATTCTTGGCTCCAGTTATGTAAAGAAACATGTTGTTCTTATTAACCTTGAATCCTTCCTTCTTTGCTCGGTTTTAAATGAAAATATGTTCATCATACTATGTAAAGGCTAATAAGTCAATATATGATCCAATCCTAAGTAATGTATTTCCCTCAGATAAAAAATATCTTGCTGTTAACAGTTCAAGCCACTACCCAGTTTAGAGGAAGCATAGGGTTAAAAGCAATAGTGCAGTGGGTTGAGGATAAAACTACTGTACATCTGCAAATTAAACAGTGTGTTAATTAAGTATCGGGTAAACACATACAAAGCATAGGAAAGCGAGTGGGAGTTATGTTGTTGGAGAAAGACTACAAGCAATGAATATTGAAGAGAAGTAAAAATGAAAAAATGAACTTGATTTTCTCTCTGCTTCATTCAAATTGTTACTTTGATCAGTCAAAAAATGTGGAATAGTAATAGAGATGTAGCCATGTTAATCTGGTCTTGCTGAAACAAAAGACAGGACTATGCAGCACTTTAAAGACAAACAAGATAGTTTATTAGGTGATGAGCTTTTGTGGGCCAGACCCACTTCCTCAGATCAAATTATGGAAGAAAATTGGCATGGCCATATATACGAAAAGGATACAATCAAAAAAAGTGAACACATATAAAATTGACAAATCAGATTTTTGAACAGAGGGGGCATGAGGGGTGGAGGTAGTGTTTATGAGATAATGATATTAGAGGTGATAATTGCAGAAGCTATCATTGTAATGGGTAAGATAATTAGCATCTTTGTTAAGGCCAATTCATAATGTGTCAAATTTAAGCATGAATGACAGTTCAGAGGCTTCTTTTTGAAGTCATGTTCTTTTACTCCAATTATTGAGTTTCCTCCTGTATATTGTCTTATTCATTCTCTTTCCTTTTGTATCCCAAAGTGGCCTGTGCATTCATGTAACCATTTTTTGAATGGATCCAC
Organism: Pelodiscus sinensis; assembly: GCF_049634645.1. NCBI lineage: Eukaryota > Metazoa > Chordata > Testudines > Trionychidae > Pelodiscus > Pelodiscus sinensis. Next base: position 47,725,098 of record NC_134719.1, read on the forward strand.
TTCTCCTGTTCCTTTGTTTTTTTCTACTAACATGTCAAATTCTTTCAATTCTTTATCTAGTTGTTCGTGGTCAGGATCATATCCTTCTTTATGGCTAGGGATATGTTTCACTGATGTGCCACTTACGTGATTTCTAATCATGGTCCATACTTCTCTCCACACTGCATGTGTTTCAATGTCTGTATTCCCTTTTAACAGTGTCTTTATACGATACATACTATCTATAACTAATTCCCACGGTTCGTTAGGGTAGCTCTTTTGTGCATGTTGTAATCCTATTCTAACTCCTTCTACTTCTGCTTCTTGGGCATTCACTTTTTCTCCTAACACAATAAAGAACGTATTTTCACATTTGGTACAGTAATATCCTGCCTTTGCTTTTCCCCCTTTCGTGCTCCCATCTGTAAATATCCAGTTTTTCTGTTATTCCTGGTATAGCTTTGGGGGCCTTCCAGGGTACTACATTTTTTCCCAGTTTAATGTTTGACCAACTTACTAGCCAGCTATAATACAATTTTGCCCAAATATGTTTCTGACTCTGAAAGGTTGGTAGTATTATGTCCATGATTAGCCATGATAAAGCTGACACCTTTGGGTTATGTAAAGTAAGACCTACGCTCATCATTAAAAAGTACCTATCTTTTATTTCATTAAAACCCATAATAGTTTTCCATATTCACCATAATGTCTTTGGGGTCCGTTAAATTGCAAAATCCACCTATCTACCTCTTCCTGTTTTTTCTCCTTGTGTTGCACTTCCTGTTACCCACCATTTATTCCAGTTAATTTGTAAATCTATCGGGGGTCTCTTAGATCCCCACCTTTTTATCAGAGTGGGGTATTTCAACTTTATTAAGGGTTTTATTTTATGTCCTAACCATTGAATACTTGCCCTATTATAATTTACCATGCCTAAAACTTCCTGTAGCTGTTTGAGGGTTTTCGGAGGGCTGTTTAACCACTTACCTATACCAGTGGGGTAAATGGTACCTATTGTTATTTTATTTTCTGTCATCTGAATTCCTAGAAAGGAGTACTCAGTTTGGGCCATAGCTACTTTTCTTTCGTTTATCTGCCATCCCTGAGAGGTTAAATGTTCTATAACTTCTTGTTTTAATTTTTTAATTTTTCAATTTTTTCTGGTGTCTTTTCTCTTATGAAAAGGCCATCTACATAGAATATTATTTGGGGATCTTGTTCTCAACCTAGTTGACTAAGGGTATACCTAATGGCATCCATTGCTAATGCTCATGAATTTTTATAACCTTGGGGTAATTCGTTCCACCTATAGTATTTTCCTCCAATTGAAAAATTTAAGGCTCCTTTTTTATCTTTTATAGGTATACTATAAAACATATCATTTGAATCTATTAGCGCTCCCCATTTTAATTCTCCTTTTTGTTTTAAATATTGTTCTATGGTTGGTTCATCCCAAGGAGTGGTAAAGGCAATTGATTGTGTTTCTTCATTTATTTTTCTATAATCTATTAACATTTGCCACTTTCCCTTTTCCTTTTTCTCTATCCCCCATGCTAGACTCCTATATTGGGTGTGTTCAGTTTTTCCTTTCTAGTAACTCTTTTAATAACTGATTAATGGGTTCTTTTCCTTTCGCTTTTGTTGGTATACTGTTTACCTTCTGGGATCTGAATTTATTCTCGTCAATTTGTGGGATATGTAATTTTTCATTTGATATTTGTATTAGAAATAATGCTTTTAAATCCTGTTGTATTGCTGGGTTCTGTGTTATTATATCCATGCCTAGTATATTCTCTTCCCCTAGTACTTCCATGGTTTTTGTTACATTCTGTCCCTGTTTTACTTCTATTACCCCTGTTCGATACATTTTATCTCCATTTAGCCCTGACACTCATATTTTACGCTTTCTTTCTTTATGTGGTACTTTTGCTTCATCTCTTATGGTTATTTGGGTCCCTGTATCTAATAACCATTTAAATTGTTCATACCATAAAATCTCAAGTATAATGTGCACTTTTTCCCGTTTTTTCCTAGCATCAGAGTCGGAGTGCCCATTATCTATAGAAGGTTTTTTTGTAAAGTTTTAAAATCACCCTTTGCAGGCACGAGTTGGGCGGGGGAGGGGGCAGGCATGAGCTGGGCGGAGAGGGGCCCCTCCCAGCAGACATGAGCATGGCATGCTGGGAGGAGGAGACACCCCCCTCTGGCAGGCATGAGCTCAGTGCACTGGCAGCTGGGAGGGGGAGGTTCCCCCGGCAGGCGCAAGCTCAGAGCCCGTGAGCTCAGCTGAGGAGGGGAACCCCATGGCAGGTGTGAACCCCTTCCTTCCTATGCATACTGTAAAATCTCGAGTATAATGGGTGTGCGCATTATAGATAAGAGTTTAGTTTATTCAAGAATTCTGAGGTTTAAAAGGCAGTTGCGCATTATACATAGGTGCGCATTATACTCGAGATTACGGTAATTTCCAGTGTCCCAATTTAATACTTTGGCACTTATATAAATTCTATTGTCTTTTTCCCTTAGATTGTTTCCGGGCCCTTGGTTTGGGGCTTCTGCTATTCGTTTTTTGATTTAGGGAATTTTGTCCATTCTTGCCATCCTTTTTCTATTGCTGTCTGTTTTTGTTCTTGGGGTATCATCTTTTTTAAATCTTCTCTACTGTGTCCATTTCCTAACAGAAAACCAAATATGGCTCTTTCTTCCTTACTTGGGTCTTTCCCCTTCTTCAGGGTTTGGAAATTTTCGCACGTTTTATGCGCGTCTTTTGGGGGTTCATATGTAGGTGCTGGGGTGTGTTTGCATATTACTTCCAAATCATTTAAAGTTTCCAATATTCCCCAAACACTATTCCCTGTTAGGGCTGTTAGCCATAATTTCAGGCTTTGGTTTCCTTCCTCATTTCTACTCCTTACCATACCATTTGTGCTGTTACTCTGTCCATTGTTCTCAATCCTGGATCCCTTATATATTTAAATTGGTGAGGATCAGCTCTCTGTGATTTACAAAAGGTAGATTGTGCCAAACCAACCTGATCTCCTTTTTTGAGAAAGTAACAGATTTTTTTAGATAAAGGAAATGCAGTGGATCTAATCTACCTCTACTTTAGTAAGGCATTTGATACAGTATCACATGGGGAATTACTGGTTAAATTGGAAAAGATAGGGATTAATATGAAAGTTGAGAGGTGGATAAGCAACTGGTTAAAGGGGAGACTACAGCGGGTTATATTGAAAGGTGAACTGTCAGGTTGGAGGAAGGTTACTAGCGGAGTTCCTCAGGGATCAGTTTTGGGGCCAATTTTATTTAATCTTTTTATCGCTGACCTTGGCACCAAAAGTGGAAGTGTCCTGATAAAATTTGCGGATAACACAAAGTTGGGAGCTATTGCCAATTCAGAAAAGGATCGGGATATCATACAGGAAGATCTGGATGATCTTGTAAATTGGAGTGATAGCAATAGGATGAAATTTAATAGTGAGAAGTGTAAGGTTATGCATTTTGGGATTAATAACAAGAATTTTAGTTATAAGCTGGGGACACATCAGTTGGAAGTAACGGAGGAGGAGAAGGACCTTGGAGTCCTGGCTGATTATAGGATGACTATGAGCCGCCATTGTGACATGGCCATGAAAAAGGCTAATACGATCTTGGGATGTATTAGGCGAGGTATTTCCAGTAGAGATAAGGAGGTGTTAGTGCCATTATACAAGGCATTGGTGAGACTCCATTTGGAATACTGTGTGCAGTTCTGGTCTCCCATGTTTAAGAAGGATGAATTCAAACTGGAAGAGGTACAAAGAAGGGCCACTAGGATGATCCGAGGAATGGAAAACCTGTCTTATGAAAGGAGACTCAAGGAGCTTGGCTTGTTTACTTTAACCAAAAGAAGGCTGAGGGGAGACGTGATTGCACTTTTTAAATATATTAGAGGGATAAATACCAGGGAGGGAGAGGAATTATTTAAGCTTAATACCAATGTGGACACAAGAACAAATGGATATAAGCTGGCTAGTAGGAAATTTAGACTTGAGATTAGAAGAAGGTTTCTAACCATTAGAGGAGTGAGGCTCTGGAATGGCCTTCCAAGGGAAGTAGTGGGGGCAAAAGATCTATCTGGTTTCAAGATTGAACTAGATGGGTTTCTGAAGGGGATGGTTTGATGAGATAACATGATCTTGGCAACTAATTGACCTTTCACTATCAGTGGAAAATAGGTCAATGGAGGGATGATAGGAATTACTATAGAGAACTTTCTGGGTGTCTGGCTGGTGAGTCTTGCCCACATGCTGAGGGTTTAGCTGATCGCCATATTTGGGGTCGGGAAGGAATTTTCTTTCAGGGTAGATTGGCAAAGACCCTGTAAGTTTTTCGCCTTCCTCTGTAGCATGGGGTATAGATCACAGCTGGAGAATTCTCTGCATCTTGGGGTCTTAAAAGTATTTGAAGGCTTCAATATTGGAGATATAGGTGAGAGGATTATTCTAGGAGGGGTGGGTGAGATTCTGAGGCCTGCACTGTGCAGGGGGTCAGACTAGATGATCTTAGTAGTCCCTTCTGACCTTAAAGTCTATGAGTCTATGCTGCTAACTGTTCTTGGGCTGCTGTTGTGGGTTGTTAAAATAGGAAGGAAATTCCAACAGCTGCAGCTTTAACATCTTCCTTTAACTTTATGCAACTCTCTGGTAAGGTTCCTCCCTGACCTGTAGCTGCTATTGATAAGGCTATTGGGGCTGGTTGATTTAACGGCCAGTCCTCATTCCCTATAGCTGAACTCATTTTCATCAGCCCTCCTGAATAACCAGGATTTCCTGTTAATATAGTTAGCTCTGGTTGTGAAATTAATTCATTCATATTTTCCATTACTAGCCTTCCTACCCACACTGCTGGGTTCTCTCCCTGTCTCCTTTGGGTTCGACTTATTAAGTCATTCATTTCTATTCAGGATCTTTCCCTTGATTCCATAGTGGCTATGGGTGGAAGCCTTCCCCTCTGTTTATATATTATTTGTGTTATCGGATGAGCCTTGACTGAATCATCTCCAGCCTCAACCTTTTCTCCTATCCCCGTCTCACATTTACATTCCGTTAGCATATCCCATGGGTACAAACCTCCTTTTGCTTCTTTTTTCCTTTCTTCCTTTTGATTTTTGTCTATGACTGATTCAGGATAAGGAGAGGATGGGGCTGTTGGTTTTATCATATCTTTTTCCCATTATTCCCCTTTTTCTCTCTCTCCCGAGTTTCTTTTTTTAATATGGCTTGTAGGGTATTTACTGTGCCTTCTAATCTAGTTATTGTATTTCCGGCTTTTTTTAACCAGTGCCAAAGTACACAGACCTCTTTATTTGGATCCCATTTGTCGGCTGTCCTCTAGTACCTCTCCTATCAACTTGTCAGTCGTTTGACTTAGCAATTTTAATATTTCTGGGGTACCCCCTTTTCAATACGGATCTGTCATATCTGCTATTCTTTCTAATATGTTTTGCAGTTTTTTATAATCTGTTTCTATAGATATGTTTTTTTTTGTGTTACATCTGGTAATGGTACTTTGCTTTTAACTCCCATTTGACTAGATCATTATTAGCCATTAAACATCTCAACCCTGAACATGTTACATGTAGAGTATATGTATGATTTTCTTCCCCTGTTGCTAGAACTGCTCCTATTTTGAGCATGTGTTCTTCACTCTCATCCTTATTATGCTATAATCAGAGGTTGAGAGTCTTCTTCTGTCTTGTTTAACTCATCAAAGGAACACCCTCTGCTCTCATCTAATCCTGTTCATGATGCCATTTCGGTAACCGGGTTTGGTTCTTTAAAGTATTTGAAACCACAGACAAAGGAATACTTCTTTTAAGGGTCAAACAAAGATTTTTATTTTTCTGTTTACTTTATAATTAATTTTCCATTTAACTAAATTCACTATCACTGATTCTTTTAAGACTGTACTATACAAATAAAAAGTAGAAAAACAGTACAGTTAAAAAACAAGAAATAATAACTCTTCCTACAGATATACCCTCCAGATTTACCTTTAAACAATTTGTGGAGTTATCAAATATATAATACTCACGTTAAGAAAGATAGAAGCATTGTTTAGATTCAGGAGATATTCTTTTCTTTATGTCTCTCCTTTTTTGGATTTTTCGTTGCCACTTATTACTGGTGTTGTTCCCCTTTCGGAGCTTATGTGTGGCAGTGAGATTCAGCGCCGGGGAGGGAGCCCTGCTTGATCAGACCTAGCTTTTTGGATCTGCAACCCGTCCACTCTTGGTCTGTTCTGTCCAACCTTATATACCCTGTTTCTGTATTTCGGTATTCCTCCACTCACTTGACAATTGCTAATGTTAGATTTTTGTTGTCTCATTCTGCCTTTTCAAAATGTTTGTCTTCTCCATTTGGTATTTTCAGCACTTTGTTGCATATTGCAGTCTGTATTACTTACTTCCCTAAAGATGGGGTTACTGTTGGTCATCCAATCAAATTTTGTTTTTTTTATCTTACATCTCTTGTATATCACAATTCTGCCTTTCCTTTACATTTACAATTAAACTGGTGCTCATTTGACATATTCTGGGTAGGCCTCAACACCTTCCTTTATATAGTTATGTAAAGAAACATATTGTTCTTATTAACCTTGAATCCTTCCTTCTTTGCTCAGTTTTAAATGAAAATATGTTCATCATACTATGTAAAGGCTAATAAGTCAATATATGATCCAATCCTAAGTAATGTATTTCCCTCCGATAAAAAATATCTTGCTGTTAACAGTTCAAGCCACTACCCAGCTTAGAGGAAGCATAGGGTTAAAAGCAATAGTGCAGTGGGTTGAGGATAAAACTACTGTACATCTGCAAATTAAACAGTGTGTTAATTAAGTATCGGGTAAACATACACAAAGCATAGGAAAGTGAGTGGGAGTTATGTTGTTGGAGAAAGACTACAAGCACTGAATATTGAAGAGAAGTAAAAATGAAAAAATGAACTTGATTTTCTCTCTGCTTCATTCAAAATTGTTACTTTGATCAGTCAAAAAATGTGGAATAGTAATAGAGATATAGCCATGTTAGTCTGGTCTTGCTGAAACAAAAGACAGGACTATGCAGCACTTTAAAGACTAACAAGATGGTTTATTAGGTGATGAGCTTTTGTGGGCCAGACCCACTTCCTCAGATCAAATTATGGAAGAAAACAGGCATGACCATATATACCAAAGGGATACAATCAAAAAAAGTGAACACATATAAAACTGACATATCAGATTTTAGAACAGAAGGGGGATGAGGGGGGGAGGTGAATGTCTATGAGATAATGATATTAGAGGTGGAAGCTATCTTTGTAATGGGTAAGATAATTAGCATCTTTGTTAAGGCCCATTCATAAAGTGTTAAATTTAAGCATGAATAACAGTTCAGAGCGTGGAGCGTGGAGAGGAGGAAAACAACCCAGTGTTAAGGAGACTCAGCATGGAGTAGCAGAAGGAACCACCAGTCCTGCTAAAGGCTACAAGGGGAGGTGAGGAGTTGAGCAGAGGGTGTTGGAGGGCTCCATTACCCCCCACCCTTCGGGGCAAGAAGAGGGCTTTCTGGTCAGCCATGACTGTCCCAGGGCTTCAGCCGAATACAACATCCTTTATGCTAAGGGCCAGGAAGGCCCAGGGACAAAAACTCTGCAGGTGAGGGCCGTGCTGCAGTCCTCAAAGTGTGGGACAGTGCACAGAACAGTGGTCAGGGTCTCAGGAGGGAGACTGACCTTGCCACAGTGGGTAATTGAGGTTTATAAATGCTTGGTGGAAATCCTGAAGTTTCTGGTCTCTGTCTGTGGGATTAGAGCAGATGCGGTTGTATTGAAGGGCTTGGCTATAGATGATGGATCGTATCGTGTTCTGGATTGGAACTGGAGGCAAGTAGGTAACTGTATAAGTCAGTGGGTTTTCTGTAGAAAGTGTTATCTTATTTACCATTGGTGATTTGTACTGTGGTGTCCAGGAAATGGATCTCTTGTGTAGAATGGTCCAGGCTGAGATTGATGTTGGGGTGTAGGTTGTTAAAGTCTCTGTGGAATGCATCCAGTGTTTCTTGGCCATGGGTCCAGATCATAAAGATGTCATTGATGTAGCGTAAGTAGAGAAAGGGTAAAAGGGGATGAGACCTGAGGAAATGTTGTTCTAAGTCAGCCGTAGAGATGTTAGTGTACTGTGGGGCCATGCTGTGCCACTGATCTGGAGGTATAAGTTATCCTCAAATTGGAAATAATTGTGGGTGGGAACGAAGTTACATAGATCTGCTACCAGATTGGCAGTGGTGTCCTCTGGGATAGTGTTTCTAATTGCTTGTAATACGTCTTCATGCGGGATGTTGCTGTAGAGAGCTTCAACATCCATGGTAGCGAGCATGGTGTTATCAGGGAGGTTATCGATATTTTGTAGTTTTCTCAGGAAGTCAGTAGTATCTCGGAGATAGCTGGGAATGTTGGTTGCGTAGGTTTTAAGAAGAAAGTCTGCATAGCTGTATAATCCAGTAATGAGCGTGCTGATACCTGAGATGATGGGACGTCTGGGGTGTCCAGGTTTATGAAGTTTGGGAAGCAAATAGAATAATCCCGGTCAGGGTTCAGAAGGTGTTTCTGTGTGGATTTGGTCCCGAGTAGATGTAGGGAGTTCTTTAAGGACACAGTGTAATTTCTTTTGGTATTCTGAAGTGGGATTAGAGGAGAGAGGTCTGTAAAATGTGGTGTTGGAGAGTTCTCTAGTTGCATTCTGGCCATAGTCGGCCTTATTCATAATGACCACAGCACCCCCTTTGTCAGCTGGTTTGATTATAATGTTTTGGTTGTTTTTGAGACTCTGGATACCATAGTGTTCATTGTGGCTGTGATTGTATGTCACTTGATGTTGTTTGTGGATAATGTCAGTCTGTGCATTGTTGCAGAAGCTTTGTATATAGAAATCCAGATTGTAATTCGTCAGGGGGAGTCCATATAGAATTATTTTTCTTTTGGTGTTGATAGGGGGAATCTGGTTGGTCAGACTGATGTTCATTGGTAGTTTGGAAATATTCTCGTAGGCAGAGGCGGCAAAAGAAAGCCTCAAGGTCACCACAAAGAAAAAACAGTTTCTTGCCATTTCAAACACACTGGGCATTGTCTCAACAACCTGACTACATGTATCCTGCTTCAAAGAGACTTTAACACAAGACTTCAAAGAGAAGCCTCTGAACTGTCATTCATGCTTAAATTTGACACTTTACGAATGGGCCTTAACAAAGATGCTAATTATCTTACCCATTACAAAGATAGCTTCCGCAATTATCACCTCTAATATCAATATCTCATAGGCACTACCTCCACCCATCATCCCCCCCTCTGTTCTAAAATCTGATTTGTCAATTTTATATGTGTTCACTTTTTTGGATTTTATCCCTTTGGTATATATGGTCATGACAATTTTCTTCCACAATTTGATCTGAGGAAGTGTGTCTGGCCTATGAAAGCTCATCACCTAATAAACCATCTTGTTAGTCTTTAAAGTGCTGCATAGTCCTGTCTTTTGTTTAAAGAAAATATGGGCCTTATTCTCATTTCTTCCACTCTGAACAGTAAAGAGACCTTCAGTTACATTTTATCCATTTTTAGGCCTCTACACACTCAGGCCTACTTTACTCTAGAGCAGACAGGTTGGTTTAAGGTACACAACTCCAGCTACAAAATATGAAATGCGTAGCTAGAGTCGGCTTACCTTAAGCTGAGCCATGGAAACACCCACACAGCCAACAGAAGCACACTCTCTCATTGGCTTCCCTTACTCTTCACAGAATGGGGAGTACTGGACACCAGCAAGGGCTGCCCTCAGTAGACCTGCTAAATTGAATGCTAGATCTGGAGGGTCGATCTTTTCGCTAGTGTAGACATGCTCTAAGGGTGTTATGAAGGGATCTGCTTACTCTGAGTTAAATTCAGACATTAGAACTAGTCAGAAAGTGGATTTTTCTTTTTCCTCATGAAAACTTCAAAGTTTTCCATTAGTAATCCAAACATTTTTTTTAATTTTCAACCTTTTTAAAAAGGAAAATATGCCCCTTCCATTAATGATTTAATTTTTTAAAGCCTTCCCCTAGGCCACACCAGAATCAGCCCCCACCCCCACCCACACCCCGCCAGCACCGGTTGCACCCTTGGTGGACCAGTCTCAGGCACTAGGAAGGCAGGATAAGGGACATCCCAATGGTAGGGAGGTATGGTGGGTTCTGGAGTGGCCTAGAGGACAAGGCATCTGCCTGGGGAGCACAAGGTGATGGACTTGAATACTTCATCCTCCTGACAGCTCTGGTCACCCCCTGGATGACCTGGCTCTGGCAGCAGAATAAGGGACATCCTCAAGATAGCAAGGTGGGGTAGGTTCTAGTGTTGCCTCGGGGCTAGGATAACCACTGGGGGAGCACAGGGTGGTGGGTTTGAATGCTATGCCCCCCACCAGCATCAGTCACCCTCCCTTTTTATTTTGGGACTACTCTCCTGTCCCTTTTTATTTTGAAGGAAGGATCAGATTTAGAAAGGAGTCACACTTCCATTGATAGGTTGTCATGCAAAAATTTGTACAAGAAAATGTATTTGACCTACACAACATTGTCTCCTTTCTGTATTAGTTTTAAGTACATAATTTTATTTTTTCGGGGTGGTGATTTTTTTCCACAGATCAGACAAATTTAATTTGAAATACTCATTATGTACATGAGCCAAAATCTGCTGAACCAAGACAACCCACTGAAGTTTATAGAAGTGTTTCTAACAAATTTCAGTGGGTTTTCAGTGAGGCTTCATATGAGGAATATGTAAAAAGATTAGGAAGAGAATCTTAGGTAGTAAACTTGGGGTTGGGAGATGGATTGGTTTTGCTGCTCTGTCACAGCTTTGACCTTCCTCTGGAAAGGTAAGTTTGGGATTTGGGATTTGGGATTTTAGTTGTTAAGATCCTAATGGTTTTTTATTTTATTGTTCAAAGATAATGACTCTAACAACAAAATCTTTGATAAATTACCATTCATTGTTTTATTTTCATTCAAGTCACTAGAGATAGAATGAGCACTTACAAAAATTAAATAGACTTGCTTGGCTCCTGGGTAAGGTAGGGTGGGAGACCTTTGCTCCCAAAAGGGAGAGGGGCTCAGGTGAAAAGGGAGGGAACTGGGGGCACCCAGCCCTCAGTGCCACCTAAAGCATGCTGTCTGGTGCTTCACAGGTCCTGGGGCTCCTGGTAGGCTGCAGAGCATTTGCCCCCTTTGGACCACACTCCCCCCTTTGGGGCTTTGTGTAGCCATAAGATGTAAGTGCAAGCAACCCCATTTTACCCCAAGCCAATACTGAAATCACAAATTCGCAATAGAAAGATTTTTACTGGAAGCTCAGACCTACACATTTCCCTCAAAGTTATCTGCAAGCTAACTACTGAAGGAAGAGCGACGAGGAGTCCTGTGGCACCTTATAGACTAACTGAAGTGTAGGAGCATAAGCTTTCGTGGGCAAAGACCCACTTCGTCAGATGCATGTAGTGGAAATTTCCAGAGGCAGGAATAAATATGCAGGCCAGGATCAGGCTGGAGATGACCAGGTGGATCCAATCAAGGAGGATGAGGCCCACTTCTAGCAGCTGATCTGGAGGTGTGAATTCCAAGAGAATAGAAGCTGCTTTTGTAGTTAGCAAGCCATTCACAGTCTTTGTTTAATCCAGAGTTGATTGTGTCAAACTTAAAGAGGAACTGTAGCTCAGCAGTTTCTCTTTGAAGTCTGGTCCTGAAGTTTTTTTGCTGCAGGATGGCTACTTTTAGATCTGCAATTGTGTGTCCAGGAAGATTGAAGTGTTCCCCTACAGGTTTTTGTATGTTGCCATTCCTAATATCAGATTTGTGTCCATTGATTCTTTTACGTAGGGACTGTCCTGTTTGGCCGATGTATATAGCAGTGGGGCATTGTTGGCACATGATGGCATATATTACGTTGGTGGATGTGCAGGAGAATGTACCAGTGACAGTATGGCTGATCTGGTTAGGTCCTGTGATGGTGTTGCTGGTGTATATATGTGGGCAGAGTTGGCACCGAGGTTTGTTGCAAGGATTGGTTCCTGAGTTCGAGTTATTATGGTGCGGTGTGTAGTTGCTGGTGAGAATATGCTTCAGGTTGGCGGGTTGTCTGTGGGCAAGGACCGGCCTACCTCCCAAGGCCTGTGAGAGCGAGGGATCATTGTCCAGGATGGGCTGAAGATCACTAATGATGCGTTGGAGAGGTTTTAGCTGGGGACTATAGGTGATGGCCAGTGGTGTTCTGTTGGTTTCTTTCTTGGGCTTGTCCCGTAGCAGGAGGCTTCTGGGTACACGTCTGGCTCTGTCAATCTGTCTCCTCACTTCCTCGTGTGGGTATCGCAGTTTACAGAATGCTTGTTGAAGGTCTTGTAGGTGTAGGTCTCTGTCTGAGGGGTTGGAGCATATGCGGTTGTACCTCAGTGTTTGGCTGTAAACAATGGATCATGTGGTGTGTCCGGGATGGAAACTGGAGGCATGTAGGTAAGTATAGCGGTCGGTAGGTTTTCTGTATAGGGTGGTATTGATATGACCGTCACTTATTTGTATCGTGGTGTCCAGGAAATGGATCTCCCGTGTAGATTGGTCCATGCTGAGGTTGATGGTGGGGTGGAAGCTGTTGAAATCATGGTGAAATTCTTCCAGAGTCTCCTTCCCATGGGTCCAGATGATGAAGATGTCATCGATGTAGCGTAGGTAGAGAAGGGGTGTAAGTGGACGAGAGCTGAGGAAGCGTTGTTCCAGGTCAGCCATAAAAATGTTGGCGTATTGTGGGGCCATGCGGGTGCCCATAGCAGTGCCACTGGTCTGGAGGTATATGTTGTCACCAAATCTGAAATAGTTGTGTGTGAGGATAAATTCACAGAGTTCAGCCACCAGTTGTGCTGTGGCATCATCAGGAATACTGTTCCTGACAGCTTGTACTCCATCTGCATGTGGGATGTTTGTGTAGAGAGCCTCTACATCCATGGTGGCTAGGATGGTGTTTTCTGGAAGATCACCTATGCATTGTAGTTTTCTCAGGAAATCCGTAGTGTCACGAAGGTAACTGGGAGTGCTGGTGGCGAAGGGTCTGAGCAGAGAGTCCACATAGCCAGACAGTCCTTCAGTAAGAGTGCCAATGCCCGAGATGATGGGGCGTCCGGGATTTCCAGGTTTGTGGATCTTGGGTAATAGATAGAACAACCCTGGTCGGGGCTCTAAAGGTGTGTCGATTGCAGATTCAGACTAACACGGCTACCCCTCTGATACTGAAGGAAGAGTAAATCATTTGTAACATAGGACAATCTCTCCTTTTCGTTCCCTCAACCATAAATAATCACTTCTTCCAACAATATTTAGCACTTCTAGCCATATAACTCTTATGTCAAGTGTGATAGCTTAAGATACTATTTTTCTTCAGGGTGGTTGTGATTTGTCACATGATCCAGGTTTTGTCACATCATGTAGCTGAAACTGCGATATGATTTAGGAAGGGATTGCTGAGCCCTCAGCTGTCCCTCATTTCAGTGAGGACACAAAGTACTCAGCTCCCTGGAGGCTCAACCCTTGTGGTTGTCAAACGAAACAAGAGTTAAGTTTGGGTTGCTTCAGGAGTTATAGTTTTATGTCATTAAACATTATATGCATACAGTTCAGGCTACTTTACTATATTCTATGTATCTTTTTGTAGACAGATCATTGAGTGATTTTATGAAGGAACAAGCTCATTTATGAATTACGTCTATACAAGTACATTAAAGGTGGTAAAACATTTACTATTACCCTAATGAATCTAGTCTCATCTCTAGAAGAAAAACAAGGTTGGCAATTCATGCCGTTAGTGTTTAATGGAAAAAAATTATGTGCCGCTATATACTATTTAGTTCACCATTTTCTAGCTAATTCATTATGCATTATCAAAAGCATTTCACAAACTGCAGTCAGTGGATTTCTTCAACAAGCCAGGCAGGAATGATATTAGACTGCAATTTTGATCAAAAAAATAAGTAAAAAAATACATAACCGTCAATGCAGCATACAAAGATCAATATATACGCTCCTTGCTGGTCTATGTCACCTATTATATGTTTAGGATTGTACAGGTAATAAGCTCTCTACAGAAATTATCTAGAGTTTTTCTTAAATGGGGAGTTGGTTTAATTGTCATGTACAAAAAAGATCATGTAACAAATGTTAAAATCCTTGGGCCAAGTCCTCTGCTGCTGTAAACTGTCGTAGATCCCTGATTTACATTGAGGGTCTGGCCTTTAATATGCCTATGGAATGAACATGCAAAAACAAACAAACAAACAATAAAACAAAAAAACCCACATTTGATCTTTAAACAGAACTGTCATCATGACATTCTTTATAGGGCTAAGCTGTTTATAGATTTATGTTAAATCGGTTTGGCTAGAACACAAGGGACCTATAGTCCACATCCTCTATGTTGAGCTAAGACAGTTTGCATATCTATATCTGGGACCTTACATCCAGATAGCAAATTTGCTAACATATGTTTATGACCTGTTACCTAGCTAGATAAATAAAAGGCAGGATAGGATGTGGTTTCATATCTGTACTCTCACACTTAACAGGTACATCACAAGGAAAGAATCAAAAGTAACCGGAGAACTAAATTAACACGTGAGAGTTATCTAATGTTATCCATCATTACACACACACCTGCCTATGAAGTAGGTATACCCTAATATTTTGGGGAGTGGGGATGCCAGTTTGGATATAGAAGGAGGGCCCTATAAGAAATGGGTGCCAGAGATTCATGCAATTTAGGAGAAAGGTGTGCTTGTTTCTAAGCTAGTTTCTAAGGGTACATCTACACTAGCCACCCTCGTTCGGACTAGGGTGGCTAATGTGGTCATTCGAACTTGCAAATGAAGCCCGGGAATTAGGAGCTTTATTTCGAACTACCTAGCCCGTGTCGGGTGTAGCCACGGGCAGGTAGTTCGAACTACAGGGAATTTAAAAATGGCAGCTCCTGGGAACATGCAAATGAAGCCCGGGATATTTAAATCCCGGGCTTCATTTACAAGTTTGAATGACTACATTAGCCACCCTAGTGTAGATATACCCTAATTCTTTAAGCCAGGAGTGAGGAGCCTTTTTGGGTCAGGGACACACACAAGTGAAAAGCAAGCTCTGGCCCCATACTGGGAGAGAGAAAGGGAGGTACAGGGGCTCAGGGCTTATTCCCAGGTCAGATTAACTCTTTTGGGGGCCTTGGGCCAGTAGATTTTATGCCCCCGTCCAGTGCTCTGGGGTCGGGCCAAAAATGAGGGGTTCAATGAGCATGAGGGTGCTGCTGGGTAATGGGCTGGGGTGCAGGGTCTGGGAAAAGAAGGGGGCAGGAGCAGGGTGGGGAATGTAGGGTCTTTGAAGGAGGTTGCAGAAGTGGGATGAAAGTGTGGGATCTGATAAGGAGGGGGTGGAGGTATGGGGTCTGGGTGGGAAGGAAAGAGATTTGGATTGTCCACCTGGTTGGGCACAAGGGTCTTTGCGCGTCACTGCCATAATTCCCAGCCAATGGGAGTGATGAGGGGCAGTGCCCATAGGGAAAGCTTCCCTGCAGCAAACAGAGACACTTCCTCCCCCTGCCAGGGAGAGTGTCTGGGCTAGATACAGCCTGCGGCTTGCCTTGATTGGGCACACGGGGCTCCCTCCCAACCCCAGCGGGGAGCCAGCATCAGGGCTCCAGCCACGTCACACTCCCATGTGGCTGGAGCACCCGTGCTGGCTCTCCACTGCTGGGGGAGCACCCCAAGGCTTTCGGGCCAGATCCAGGCAAGCTGTGGGTGAGCTCCAGCCCATGGGTTCCAGGTTCCCCACCCCTGCTCTAAGCTTTGACTTTCAGTAGTTTGTTAGTCTTAATATTAAGTTTTAAGTCAGCTAAGTAAACTCAGTTAACATGAATAGCTCTTAGCTTTAGCTTCATCTGAGCTGTGCACCTCCCACTCAAGAATTGATGAACCCGGACCTGAACTCTCTGGGCATGGCACAAGCAAGGGCTCGTCCTTTAGCACCAGATTATCCAGAAAGGGTGCGAGTAGAGTAACCAAATCTTTGCAGAAGTCAATATCGTCTGTACCTTTCGAATACAGCATTTAATTTGTAGCTCTGATTTCAATTTACCATTTAATTATTATTCCATACATTTAATAAAAGTATGAATTATGTCTCAGGGTGAGTATTCTGTCATACCTTGGAGGGTCCTTTGCATATTCTGTGTAGCCTGATTTTGGGATGAGACTCTTATCATCTTCTGATCAGAGGAATTGGCAAGTTTATAACCCATAGCATCTAAATTAACAACATTAAAGTTCTAAATTATTCTACTTGTGTATTAAATAATGACATTTGGAGCAAAAAGAGAGGGAGGAGTTCTAGCTAAAACTCCTGATTCCATAGATACCACAGCATTCTTCTGTTACAAACAAATATGAAAAAGTTGATCTCAGTGCCATCAACTCTCTTTATGCCTCCACTTAGTAAGGAAGGAGCCCCATTACTATTACATTCGCATATTTAATTAACATATGCCAAGTATGACCTTTCATTTGCAACAGAAACAAGGAAAATATGTTGAGTTGTCTTCAACTTTCCTAGATATATTTATCTTATTTGCTTCCTTTATAAATTGCTGATTCTCCCTGAGGAATTCATTGTTTTAGGAGAAAGAAAAGCTTGAAAATGAGGAGTAACATTAGTTCAAACCAGGGGATTTGGTTCGAACTAACACATCCCGGTGCGCACTTTCACTTTTGAAACAGCTGTTGAACAGAGTAACACGCCGGCAAGATCATGCTAATGACGCATGGGCTATTTAAATCCCCGCTTCTTTAGCAATTTCGGTCGCCTACATTTGCTTCCCTAATTTGAACAAGGGTGCAAATGTAGACGTACCCTTAGTGTTATTGTAGGGTACATTTCCGTGAGACTCTGAGCCCTCCTTTCCTACAGAAGCCACTGGGATCAGCACTTCAATCATGGCTGGTCAGCTGTGGAGGGTTCACCTTCTTTGATTTGCTTTCCTCATGCAAAGCCGGTCTTAGGGGTGTGGGTGAGCCAGGCAGTCACCTGCGGCTGCCATTACTCCTGTAGCATTTCAGCCTGACCTCCTGAATTCTCCCCCAGGTTTCTCTGGTTACTCCCCAACACATTTTCACTGGTGCTTTTTTTTTTTTTTTTTTGCTTGATACATTTTTGTCCAGTGCCTGGAGCCGCCATTTGGTTAGGACCGGCCCTGTCCATATGAGTGCAAATGGAGGTAGCACGCCTGTCACTTTTTGCAAATTCATTTCAGAATCGTGTACAGTTCCTTGGAAGGACCTATCAAAGAGTCATTTAAATCATCTCTATTGTAGTCACGGTAGCTATAATTACTTTCCTTTACAATCCCCAGCCTATACCGCACAGTCCCAGACCACATAGTGCTGTTGTATTTGCATGTACCAAATAATAAAGGGAACAAACACTGACTGCACTGTTCCATTATACCTTGTTTCACATGGTGGATCATTAGAAAGTCTAATAATTTAATTATTTTTAAGATAAAGGAGTGGAGCTGGGATTCAGGCTGGTAGATACATATTCATGAAGCTTCAGTGTCTCCAGATCTTAACATGCAGTATTTTCCTCCTCTTCCATCTGATGCTAACAACAGCTAATAGACAATTCATAATTATAGAAGATCCTGTACTTGAAAAATCTTTCTGGGAAAAAATTTACAAGTGAAGCCCCTGTGTATTTCTTCAGTATTTTCAGGAGCTTTTCTTCTTTGCTTCCCATTCTGAACTGCAGTGCAATGTTGTGGTGTTTAAAGCAGTTGCTGCATGTTACCATTGGCTACATTTTAGCAGTCTGCTAAGCAATTCATTATACACGCGCACACATTACAGATTGCATTAAACCTCCTTGAACCTGGGGTCCTAACAGCCATATTTACTTATAATAGATATAAGAAGCTCCTTTTGGAACCATATGGTACAAAACAAAAAAAGCAGCCCTTACACAAGAAACGAGCTTATGACTCCATGCAAAACAAAGACACATGAAGGCAGAAAGGTTACACTGGAAAATGTTCTGTGAAGGTAGTGTGTCATGAGAGAGCAGAAAGCCCAGAGTTGCTGAGAGAGAAGGGAGCAAGTAAACACCAGAGAGCCACAACAACACCAGTAGCATGGCCCTAAGAAAAAGTTAAAACTATGTCTATACTTGCAGAGTCATATTCCCTGATGACAATGAACAGGTAAAAGAAAAGTGCTGGTTTGTATATTCACTTATTTCCATAGGTATCTGAGAGTGTTTATATCTGCAGCATTTTTTTACCAATGAAAGCAGCACCATGAGGTCAGCTATCCCATAGTGCAACTCTCTCCATTTTGCCAGTAGATCTTGAGGAAAAGGGATGGTTATGGGGAATCTCTGAGTCCCTCTCCCCAAACACCGATCAGCTCCACTAGCTCAGCATTGTTCCCAGAGAGAAATGGCACTGGCTGTTCCTGGCTCCTGGGCTAACAATGATCCAGTGCAACCTTGTGTCTCTGTGAATCAATAAACCTTCTGTTCTACCTGCTGGTTGACAGTCACATCTGGCTGCAGATGGGGGGGAGGGGGCAGGGCCTGGTGACTCCCCCACATTCAGTGACACATTCAGTGACATTCTGTTTTTGGCCTGAGAATGGTTGGCCCATTTATTAGACGAGTTGATTTGGTATAGTTTTAGATTTATAAAATATCACATGGTACCGATCTGGATGGCTCCCGGAAGGCAAAGTATCACGCATCACTGCTATTTTATTTTTTGCAACCATCAATGTTGATTTTTAATGTTTAAAATATTGCTAATCACTTTAAATATTTGTCTTTGGGCAAAAATGGTGGGTTTGAAGCATTTTTAACATTTATCCATTTACATTTTCACAATTTCAGGTCAATATTGTGTGGGGGTCAGACAAGAATGATTGAACAAGTGTAAAGGTTGAAATTCAAAAAAATGGAAGTATTGTCACAAGGAGGATGAAGGTAAATTGTTCTCTTTAACCTTAAGCAATGGGCTTAAAGTGTAGCAAGGGAGGTTTAGGTTGGACATTGGGAAAAACTTCCTAACTGTCAGTGTGGTTAAACACTGGAATAAATTACCTAGGGAGTTGTGGAATCTCGATTCTTGGAGATATTTAAGGGTAGTCTGGACAGAAACCTATCAGGGATGATGTAGACCAGTGTTTCAGAAAGTGTACCATGGAAACACATTCAGAAATGCTTTAACTGGCTGTCTCGGTTTGTTTATTTAGTGGCGCCATGGCCATGGAGCCTCGTGGCTCCCATTGGCTCTGTTTCATCCTTTGCAGACAAGGGGAACACTGATCTAGATGGTGCTTGGTCCTGCCATGAAGGCAGGGGACAGGACTGGATGACCTCTTGAGGTCCCTTCCAGTTCTAATGTTCTATGATTCTATGATTCTATTGTCCTCAGTCTAAATAAGATGTGTTTTTCTGGTGGGTGAAAATGGTAAAAGATCAAGAGAACACTCTCAGGAAAAGGAAATGTAAGGCTTTTTTGTAAAACCACTTACAAATGACACTAAGTAGATTTGATGTGTAAATTTGCTGAGAATAAATTGTGCCAAAATATTTGTGTACTCTTTAGTTAAGAACTTTATATGGATTTTTTTGGAGCATAATGTTCATTTCCTGAAATCTCTGAGGAAGCATTTCTATGAATAGCTGAGTATAATAAGTGTTAGTTGCAAGGGGGAATAAGTGTAATATTCTTAATGAATGGATACACTGTGACACTAAGCACCCTTGAATTCATACCTTACACACTATTGTAACAGTCTTTGTACAAAATATGCCTCATGAGATATCATTTGAAAACTAATAATTCACTAATCATTTATATTTTGTGTTCTGTAAACAAATAATAGATACTAAGAGTTAGGAAGATAAGCTGCATTTATAAATAAAGTATGTCTATAGAGCTGGTCTCAAGAGAGTTGTTAAAAAAGTCTATGCTTAACAAAGGAATGTCTACTTACCTCAATTTACACAGATTCAGTGAAGAGATGCATCAAGCTAACAGGAGGTGGAAGCAAATGTCACACTAACAAGCCCGGAAGATGAAACTGTATTGGTGCTACAAAAATCACCCAAATGAAACAACAATATACTTGACTATATGGACCACTGGTCTTCTTTGTTAAGGCAATTTCTAATGCAAGATTGGAAGAAGTGCCTGATAACCACAATGATGACTAAGGGTGCTTCGACACAGCACCCTATACTTGAAATAAGATACATAATTTGTGCTACACAATTTGTGTATCTTCTTTCAAATCTATTTCGAAATAGATTATTTTGAAATCTGGCATGTCTACACAGCGCCAAATTCTGAAATAACACGCTGTTTCAAGCATCTCTTATCCCTCATGCAACGAGGTTTACTGGGATGGCAAAATAGCACACCCATTATTTAATCAAATATTTTGAAATAATGGGAGGCTTGTGTAGATGCAGGGTAGCTATTTTGGGATACCTCCAGTACCCCAAAATAGCCATGCAGTGTAGACGTATCCTAAGAGATGTCAGCATTCATTGTTATCCTTGCTCAAGCAAGGCTACTGTGTTGCCACTGATTTGTTGTCTCCCCTAAGACGCACAAGGAGCCCAGGGAGGTGTTCAAAAAGGGTGAGGACCTCTGGGAGAGATCCATAGTTGGAGTTCTGTTATTCAGAAAGTACTAGGAATTGTCCAATTATCCAGTGCTGTACTTTCTGCTATTCAGTCTGCTCCTGAAAATGACCCACTTATTGCAGCAACAGCAGCCAATTTATAACATGATGAAGGCAGACAGGTCTAGAAAACCTGATACAAATGAAATAGTTATCCCGACAGTGCTTCCCTAGATGGCACTGGATTATTGAAGGTAGAGCTAAGTGAGAGCATTCAGCCTATATCCTATATATGCTGTGCCCCTCTGGGAGAGCGCAGCCAGAGAAACTGCAGAAGTCTTCTGGTGATACTTTGTCCAGTTTTGGCCATTGAAGTTTTATAAAATATGGCATTTCCCACAGGTCCCAGATGCTCAAGGAATTATGTTCTGTGTATGGCGGGCATAAGCTAAGCACAACAGCCTACTGCCCACAAGCTAGTGGCTTCTGTCCAGATCCTGCTAGCAGGGCAGAGATCATTGTCAAAGTGGAGATACTGGACTTAGCTTCCAGAACTGACCCTTGTGTATTATGTCATGGTATCCCAGGCTTCCTGATGTTCAGCAGGAACAGCCATAGCCAATAGACACAAACCTAGTCAGACAATCTGGAGCCCCAAGGAACCAGGATGCAGGAACCCCATATTGTGCCCATGAAGTTCACCAGTGCCTGTGATATGGGCTTGATCAAGGCCCCTGACATAGGCCACGCTTAATGAAGCTGATGAAGATCCAATGAATTTGTAGCAAAAATTTGAATGTGTTTGTGTGATGCAGTCCCGAGTGCCTTGTTTCACAGACATGACTGGGCATCATAGTTCCTGCTCAGGTGCGCGCCTGCGCGGCCACACACAAAAAATGCTCCACCTGCCCACATATTTCGCAGAGCACACGGCAGCACTCACCTTCCTGCTGGAAGGAGAGTGGCGCAGCAGACAGTGGCTCAGGGTCGGGGCCAGCTGAAGCGGCATGCTGGAGGAATTGGGAGGGGGGACTGAGGCCATGTGGCGCGGGGGCTGGAGCTGGGAGCTGCTGCATGGCAGGGGGGTGCTGGGACCTGTTGTGTGGTGGGTTGGTGCCAAGACCGGCTCAGGGGGGCCAGGGCTGCTCCGGCAGCTGTGGCCACGTGATGGGGGGCTCCACTAATGGCTAGGGCTAGCTCCAGCCCTAGACATTCCCCAAGGCTGGAGCTGTGTTCAGGGCATCAAAGTGGCTTCCCAAATGCTCCCTGGGCTGGCTGTGTGGCAGCTGCCCAAAACTGGATCTGGGCTGTGGTGCAGCTACTCCTGGGGCTGGGCCCCCCCGCACCTCTCTTCCCCCCTCCTGCACCTCTCTTTTGCCCCTCAGAGCCCACTGCCCCCCGCACCTCACATGTCCCTGCCCCAGCATCTCACTCCCTGCAAACCCTGGGTGCTGGCAACAACTTTCCTCTGTGGGAACTCAGCAGCCCCACAAGGAGCAGGCTGGGGCAGTCTCTGCCCTGTACACAGGCTGCCCAGAGAGCAGCATCCCTCGGTGGGGTCACATCTCAACTTGTCCCCAAGAAGTGGGGGGGCACTACCTGGAAGAGTCTCTTGGCTCACACCTGAACAAACACACGTGACCTCATTGTTGGCACACTAGACAAAACTCGCTTTGCTCACGGATGGAAAATCTCAGAGGGCACCCTGCTGGGAATCCCATAGTACAGGTGCCACCTTTGTCATCTCTGTTCCCAGAAGAATGCCTTGCTCTAGATGGAGACCTTAGCTTCTAAAATGCTGCTGGCGTGGTGAGGTTCTATTAAAGCTGTGTGGAGAGCACCGGGTACACTCTGGTAACATACACTCTAGTAACTGCGGTTGAGAATCAGTGTGCGATGCTCCAAGGCATTTCCCTCTCTTTTTGGAGTACAGAGTAACGGCTCTACAAAGCTGGATAGTCTGACACAATTCCATCCTACTGCGCTAGTCAGGTTCCATAGTACTTCTTACCACAATATTTTACAGGCCTGCCCACCGGGGAAGACAGAAGGGACAGTTGTTCTGTGGCCTACTGATTCAAAGGAGCTTCAGGCTCCCTGGCACCAATGCTGGTACTGTGATAGTGTTGACCGCCCTTTACATTGTTGCCAGAGTGCTGCACTGAGCACTCTGAGAGCCTCTGAGGGCTGGGGGCAGCGTGCTCTGGATAGCCCCAGCTCTGTCCCTCCTTCTGAGATCTCACTCCTTCCAGGAGCATGGAGCCACTTCCCCGAATTTGCCCAAGGGCCTACACAGGCTGTCAGGTCCCCTGCTACTCTATACCCTACTGTGACAATATAAGGAAAGAACCTTTTATGCTACCAGCCTGCAGTGATATTTAAGACCACCAGCACAGCGCTGGTCTGCTTTCACCCATTGCAGCAAGACAACTGGTAGCTGATAGCTTTCCACTAGGTTTCCATGTCTTTTGTTCACAATTCCTTAACCCAGCAACTGATATCTGTGCTCTTTAAAGACACGAGTAGCAAGGGCTCAGGTATTGGACTTCTTTATAAAGAAGTTATGGTGGTTTATTCACATCTGAAAACATGTTTGTCATGGATATTAGAACTAGTAATTAGGACCAATAGACAATATTGACAGAAGACAAAACTGGATACCTATTTAGATAAAAGATAAAAAAAAGTCAGCATGACTGTTTCTAGCAAATTAAAAAAAGAAAAATCAGTAATTCAATGGATTTTTTGTTTACTATATCTTTCCTCAATCCTCTGGAGGTGTATGTCTATACTAGTCCCCTAGTTCAAACTAGGGAGGCTAATGTAGGCATTTGAAATTGCAAACCAAGCCCGGGATTTAAATATCCCGTTCTTGATTTGCATCTTCTCGGCTGGTCGCCATTTTTGAAATTTACAAGTCCGGACTACCTGCCTGCCTCTACACGCGGCAGGGACCCGGTATTTCAAATTAAAGCCCCTAAATCAAACTACCTGTTAAACCTCCTTGCAGGAGGAATAACAGGTAGTTCGATTTAGGGCTTTATTTCGAAATACCGGGTCCCTGCCGCGTGTAGACATGGGCAGTTAGTCCGGACTTGTAAATTTCAAAAATGGTGACCAGCCAAGAAGATGCAAATCAAGCGCGGGATATTTAAATCCCGGGCTTGATTTGCAACTTCGAATGCCTACTTTAGCCTCCCTAGTTCAAAATAGGAGGCTAGTGTAGACATACCCGAGTAGAGTAAAAAATAATGAGCCAGTCTGTTAAAGAAATATTTTTAATAAATCCCTGGTGAGAGTTGTGCTGAAGTTTGTATTGACATTAGTAGGGCTAGGTCTACACTGCAATGCTATCTTTTTTCGCTTTACTGCTGAAATTTTTTAATGAAATATGGTGCATCTACACGGTGCCAAATTTTGAAAAAAGTGCTCTTTTGACACATGCCTTATTCCTCATAAAACGAGGTTTACAGGGATGGCAAAAGAGCATGTTGGCTTTTTAAAAAATAATTCCAAAAAGGCAGACACTTTCCTTGGACTCAACATTGCTTTTCTGGGATACCGGAGGAAAAGCAATGCAGTCTAGATATAGGTCTAGAACCGCTCAAAGTTGTACTCTTATGTATGTGCAGGATCAGGGTCAGAGGAAGGAATAGACACCTTCATGATATATAAACAAAAATCAGAATTTTTGTGTTATCTCCTTCTTCTTTATTCATTTCTGCCGCCAAATGCAACAGAACGTGTGGTGCATAGTGTTCTCCCACCTCCCCCCTTTTAATTTTGTATTAATTTTTCTTTTTGCCTGTAACTATTTTAAAAAGTTGCATGGCAGACAGAGGAAAAAGTGGAAGTGAATCATTATAATTCAAATTGTTGCATTCCACGACCAAAAGGCAAATGTGAAGGAGAGGAAGCTGTGGAATTTCAAATTTTTCTGAAAAGAAAAAAAAACAACCTTTTTTAAAAGTTTCATTTTAAACTCTAAAAAATGGGGACAAAAACCTTAAAAATGTATTTTTCCATAAATCTCTTTTCAGTCCATGCTAATTATTTGAACAACAATAAAAAAAAACAATAACAATAATAATGTACCCCAAGTGGGGAAGTAATGGGGCATAAGAATCTGAGTCATAGAAAGCAACAAACATGTGTTAGGTAAAACGAAAGCCTCAGAAGGGCTACTACTTCCTTTTTCTTCCAGGTGGGGGAGGAAGTGACTCAATAGGAATGGAAACTTGGACTCACAGAAGAAAACATGGACTTAGACATGTACCCTAAAAGTTTGCTTTACCATCTCACCTTTTCTCTCTCCATTTCTAGCTACCCAGTTCTTATGCCTCTAAAAGGTAGCTTCACCCAGCTCTAGTCTAAGCTCTGGATATAAGCTATGCAGGTGGCACCATCAGAACAATAGGCTGTTCACCATATAATGCCAGAGAAGATTTATTCCCCTGTGTAAGAATACTAAGCTATCATTCAGAACCTTACCCTCCTTTACGCTATCCCCAACATGTGCACACCCAGTAATAAGTAAAAGGTGAGTACCAAAGAGAATTTTAAGAGGTTATATCTGCAGTTTTACTCCCACTGAGGTCCATGGGGAGAGAAAAATACTCTTAGTTAAATATTTGATTCCACAGTATTTGATAACTAATTTAGAAACACAAACCCCTCCACTCAAGTCCATTACCTCACCATTGCATTTCTCATTTTAGCAAGCAGTGTTAGGAAGATACATTACATTTCCTTCCCATTCTCAGGGTGTTGCATAAAAGAATTCTCACCATGAAACCCATTACTGCTATAGATGTAATAGATTCTTTTAATAAAGAAACTTAATAGGAGAAACAACTATTAAAATACAGTTGTGAAGAAATCTAGTGTTAATTTAAATTATGGGGCTGCACCCGCTGCTCGCTAGACTTGCCAACCCCCCTCTCTCTGGCAGCTTTTGTGGCCAGAGTGCATGATGATATCATTCTGTCACCTGGCAGGACAAGCTTTTTTATATGTTTAAAGAGATAATATTTGGAAGGTACAGTTAACTGAACATAGAAACATATCTATAATTAGCCAGGCTGGCATATGACTCTTATTGTGAATAAAGTGTGGATGGGAGGAAGAGGTTGTCTGTCTTGAGCAATAAAACGTAGTTTGTCCTCCATTTGATTGCCATTAACCAATCGGTTAGCAAGCAGACAAATAAGAGATGATGACTCCTATATGAATACATTACATTTCCAGCTATGCTCAGTATATTGGTTCAGGACCCAATCTGGTGCTGAATTAATAGGATTCTTACTGGGCGCAAGGATTGCAAGATTCAGACCTTCTGCTTTCATTTACTGAGAGAAATCAAGTATGTTGAGAGACAAATTAAAGAGTACTTTCCTGAGATGTATTTATTACCACTTATGGCCATTCATTATCACCTCAACATCAAAGAGGCTAAAAACAGACTGAAAGAAATTGTAAATTGTCTGCAATTTAGCACCATGATTTCAGTGCTATTTAGGACCCATCCAGGCCAGTACTAAAAGGTTAAAATAAAGTTATTTTCTATGTTCTGTCAACAAAGCTTTCCAAGAGTTGATAATTACAGCTGAAGCTGCATGGAATGCAAGAGATTAAAACGTTAGGGATATTAAAACAAACTAATGCCACATTTTATTTTCACAGAATTATACAGAGTAGCGCTCTAATCTGACTGCAAACATAAGTGTAAGCAACAGGAACTAGGCACTTACAGACGCAAACAGCGTATGTCTGGGCTTTGTTAGGTCATGGCTCTGCCTGCACTCCAGACAGAACTGCCTATTTCTTTTTAAAATGCACATTTAGTCCTGCTACCTTACATTTTGACACTTTCTTCAGTACCAATTAAAATGTCACATTCCCTGAAGGGAGGTGTGAGGAGGATGTACACCTTCTCTCCCCACTCTTCCAAAACATATGTTATTAGGAAAAGAGGGCTTAGCCTCTTCAGGTCAAACTCTGCTGATCTTCCTTATAAGGGAAAGGATGGTTAAGACACTGGATTAAAACGGTGGATGTTTAAGTGCTATTTCTAACTCTACTGGACTTCCCATGTGACCTTTGGTAGGAATCTGTCTGTATCTTTTCTGTAATCTACTGTGCTTATTTAAATTGTACTCTGCAAGGCAAGGGAGACTTCTTACAATGTGTACACACAGCACTTACCACAATGGGGCCCCAATTTGGTAACACCACCGATGCAGAAGAATACCTACAGCAGCTTTCAGGATCAAGACCTTAATCCGTGTCCAAGTTCCCCAGCTTGTGAAAGGAGAGAAAAGAGATATAAACCAAATCTATGCACTATAAATAGTTTGGGAAACCTCTCTAGAGAATTCCAGTCTTCTGCTGCAGAAACCATCAGAACAACCTAATGCAATACCTCACACAACAGATTCTAATCATAGTCTATCAGGCTTTCTCTGGTCCCTTTTGAAGGCCTCAACAAGATACTCATCACTCAAGGAAAATCCACTCAGACCAAGTGACTAACAACACAGTCCTCCAGAGGCCTAAAAGAGCTGTCTGAAGATACTAATCCACTGAGAACCAACAGACCAGTTAAGAAGACTTGCCCCCTTTTGTTCAGGGGTAGAACTAGATGAGACTGAGAGAGGAGAAGATCCTCATGGCTAACACAGAACCCTGAGCCAGGTCAGGGCCTTACCCTTAGTAGCTGAATATAAAGGTTACCTGTAACCCATACACCCCTCTTTGTTTTAGGACACAGACAGCCAAATTCTGAGGGTCTGTTTTGTTACCTGATTGTTTAGGGACTGGTGCCAAATTTGTAACATTGGACACCTTGCCACAAGCAGACAGTCAAACCTTGCTGACTAATGCAGGGAGCTGCATGTGGTCCTGAAGGGTTAACTACAAAGGAGCCCCACTTCCCTGTGATGGGTTGGATGACAGGGGTCCCCTTGGGAATCTCACCCAGCATACCGGTCACATCACTGAACCCACCTCCTGCATTCTGGGATGCCCACCACTCTGTCCTTTTGGGCTCCCTCAGCCAAGACACAGAGTTGGGGTAACAGCCCCCCAGCAGAGCAACACAGATGCTGAACCAATTCAGTTCTGGGAGGGCTCAGCTATAGGCCTGTTGACAGCAGCCAGGAAAGCAAATCCCAGAGAGGACCAAACCCCAGATAAACCCATCTGACTCTGTATAAAAGTTTAGCACAGCTGCTGGTGGGGGACGTAGCCCTATGCACTGGGAAAGACTCACTGCTCTGGCCTCAGCAGGGAGCTGCTGCTGTCACTGAGGGAGAAGTGCCTCTTCCCCAGCCAGGCAGCTCCGTGCATGAGTCCTGAGCCCCTGGCTAGGTAGTGCTCATTAAGCAGCTGCAGGGATGTGCTACCGTTCAGTTTAGACGGAACACAGATTCCAGTCTCTGGTGGCAAGATCACATGTCTTTTTAGGACCAATCACAGTTTAGGGTTACAGGAACAACAAATCCATTCACAGGTCGTTGACTAGGACCACTGAGCCATAAAGTTCCTAAAGTATCATTAATGGCTTTTACCAGAATAAATGGTTTAATAAAGCAGCTTCCTACTTAATACTTCTAACTTCACATACAAGAAAGATACAAGAATGCAAATAGGCTATTCAGATTCAGTAGATTACAATTTTTAAAATGACACGTCTATGCATAAAGCATCTTTGAGTTACGCATTTGTATACTCACAAGCCAATTTTCATAAAGCATGGGGGGGGGGGAAACTATCCCACTGCCCCTCTCTGGATTGAGGCTTTTAAGGCATTTCCATAATACAAAACTTCATTTAAAGAAGAAAGGGGGACATGATTAGACCTGGGCAAATCTTTGACCAACTATCACCCCCCTTTGTAAAAACTGAAAAATCCAAAACAGTGTGAATGTGTCATCTCTAGAAAACTCTAGATTAAGACACTTAACATCCAGAAAGCCATTTTAACATATTTTGAATGAAAATTTGTCACTTTCCATTCAAAACTACATTCAAACTTTAAAAAGTAATTGTATTTCATTTTTAAATGCTAAAAAAACCACATTTCATTTGCCCCCAAATGATTTTTTAAAATCTTTTCAATTTGCCAGAAATTTCAACGTTATTTTGGGGTCAAACAAAAGAAAAATCTGATTTTCTGAAATTGTCGTGTGAACCAACCAACCTTATTATTTGTACAACTCTAGGCATGATCAGGCTATTGCTGAAATTAGAGAATTTAGGTGTTAGTATCTTAGGGTATGTCTACACTACAGAGTTAGTTCGAACTAACTTAGTTCGAATTAGTTAATTCGAACTAAGCTAATTCGAACTAACGCGTCTAGAACTAAAAACTAGTTCGAATTAGCATTTTCCTAATTCGAACTAGCATGTCCACATTAAGTGGACCCTGAACCGGGGTTAAGGATGGCCGGAAGCAGTGCTGGCAGGGCATCAGAGGAGGACTTAGAGCGTGGAGATGCTGTCTCAGGCTAGCCAAGGGCTGTGCTTAAAGGGACCCAACCCCCACCCCGGACAGACAGTTCTCAGGGGTGCCCCGCTTGAAAAGCAGTCCTGGCTTGGAGTGCCCGGAGTACCCACACTGGGCACATCACACCACTCGGCCATCAGCCCGGCTGCACTTGCCGCCGGCTGCCATCTGGGGAGAGGAGGCAATTGGGGGGCTGCAGGAGAGCTTCTACCCCCAGAAGCCCGCAGAGCCAGCCTAGTCCTCCCCATCGGGGTCTCGTACCCCATTCCTCCCACACCTCCTTCCACTTACCCTTCCCTAGCCCCTTTTCTTGATGGACAAAATAAAGGACAATTGTGGTCAAAAATGGAATCTGTCTTTATTGAACAAAACTGGGGGAGACTGGGAAAAGGAGGTGGGAGAGGGGAAGAGAGAGGGTGGGAGAGGGGAGGGCAACTACAATGATCGGGGTTGGGAACAGGTCCCATATGAAGAGAGGCTAAAGAGACTGGGACTTTTCAGCTTAGAAAAGAGGAGACGGAGGGGGGACAGGATAGAGGTCTCTAAAAGCAGGAGTGGGGTGGAGAGGGTGCATACAGAAAAGTACTTCATGAGTTCCCATAAAGAAGGACTAGAGGACACCAAAGGAAAGGAATGGGTAGCAGGCTTCAAACTAGTAAGAGAAAGTTGTTCTTCACAAAGCAAAGAGTCAACCTGTGGAACTCCTTGCTGCAGGAGGCTGTGAACTAGGAACAGAGTTTAAAGGGAAGTGAGATCAAGTCATGGAGGTTGGGTCCATGGAGTGGTATTAACCAGGGGGTAGGAGTGGTGTCCCTGCCCAAGGTTTGTGGAAGGCTGGAGAGGGATGGCATGAGACAAATGGCTTGGTCACTGTCTTTGGTCCATCCCCTCCAGGGTCCCTAGGGTTGGCCACTGTCGGCAGACAGGCTACTGGGCTAGATGGACTTTTGGTCTGTCCCAGGATGGCCATTGTAAGCTCAGGGCTCAGGGTTGGGGGTCTCAGTGGACCCCATTGATTTTCATGCACACCTGCTCCTGGGTGGCCAGGCTGGCAGCTCTCCTGCCCAAGCCAGCCACTTTCCTGTTCCTAGTGCGGAGATCGTGGACGAGGTCCTCGATGTCCGCACTAGCCCAGGCGGGTGCCCGCCTCTTGCGGTCCCGGGCAAGCTCCCGGGAGCCGCCAGCCTGGTTCCGGGAAGAGGGGGAGGGCTGGGGGGCATGGGGTGGGTGGCTCGAGCTGTGCCAGGTGCAGGGTCTGCTGGCTGGGTGCTGGCAGGCTTGCACCTGGCACGGGCACCGTAGCCAGCCCGTGCCCCTTTAAGGGGTCAGGGGCCGGGAGGGGGGCATAGAGTTTTCCTGGTGTTGGCCAGAGTGGCCACCAGGGAAACCTGGGGAGTGCTAGCCTCCCACTAGTTCGAATTAAGGGTCTACACAGCCCTTAATTCCAACTAGCTAGTTCGAACTAGGCTTAATCCTCATAAAATGAGGTTTACCGAGTTCGAACTAAGCGCTCCGCTAGTTCGAATTAAGTTCGAACTAGCGGAGCGCTAGTGTAGCGCCTATGAAAGTTAGTTCGAACTAACGTCCGTTAGTTCGAACTAACTCTGTAGTGTAGACATACCCTCAGGCAGAATGGGTAATAACTTTTGATAGGGGGCACTCCAAGACTTTGGTAAGTGTTCAAGAGCCACACTCTTCCATGATACTAATAGAGGAGGTGCAGGGTCTGGCATGAAAGTTGTATGCAGAAGGGAGCTTGTGGTAGCACTTGGGGGCCAGAGGGATCCAGAATGGATCTGGGGGAGAGTTTGGATGAAGGAGACAGTTGTGACTTGGGGCAGGATACTGGGGTACCGGAGAGAGTGCAGGGGTTTGGGTTGTAACCTTGGGCAGGGGAAGGTTGTGACCTGGGGCAAAGTATTGGGGCGCAGTGTCTGGGAGGGGTATTGGTGCAGGACAGGGACAGAGAGTTTGGTGGAAGGAGGAGCTGGAGTACCAGACTCAGAAACTGGTATTCAGAAACTGGAAGCTGCAAGATTGTGCTGGGGCAGGGACAGTGTGCAAAGCCTCTTCCTCCACTCCCTCTGGGCTTGTAGCTGTTCACAGGAAACAGGGCCCCAATGCTGACCTTTCTGAGTGGTATGTGGTGGTGAGGCAGGCAGGGAGCCTTCTGGAGGTTTCCGCTGTGTTTGCGGGCAGGATACAGTGACTTGGTGGGCCAAGCGCAGCCCATGGGTTGTATTTTGTTTCTCCCAGATCTTACGGGAAGGTGGAATATGACCCTTAGCTCTGGAGCACTCCTCTTATTACATTAACTGAGACAAACACCAGACAAATTATATTAAACAATATAAATGATAGTCCAATGGGTTGTTTGAAATTTAAGAACAGTGCTGTATTCTTACTTTCAATAAGAGATAAATTATTTTTAGACAGTATTATGAATGTTTATTATTTTATATATTGTACAAGTACTTTTATGTATTATAGCATATATTATAAATTATGACTTCATAAATAAGACAAGAAAATAGAGCACATAACTCACCTAGATACATTTATAGAGAAATCTCCCAAGCCTAATCTAGCAGGGTTTTTTTTCTTTTTATCACCAATATGATAAAAATAAATTACATGTTCCTGTTTGTGACTGATAGCTGAGTTCACGCTTGTGGCCAGATACCACAACATGAACATGAACATGGTCTAAGAATGGGGTTGACTGGATGCCAAAAATGGGCACAACCTTTGCTTATAAATTTCTAAATTTGTTTTTTGGGGTCAAGGAGGGGATTGAGACAGTTTCATTGTATGAAGAATGAAGCATTGATACAATTATGAGAATAGTGATAGAAATGTAGCCGTGTTAGTCTGGGGTAGCTGATGCAAAATGCAGGACAATGTAGCACTTTAAAGACTAACAAGATGGTTTATTAAATGATGAGCTTTCGTGGGCCAGACCCACTCCCTCAGATCAAATAGTGGAAGAAAGAGTGTTTCTTCCACTATTTGATCTGAGGAAGTGGGTCTGGCCCACGAAAGCTCATCATTTAATAAACCATCTTGTTAGTCTTTAAAGTGCTACATTGTCCTGCATTTTGCTTCTGATACAATTATGTAGGACTCAAATCTATTTTTCAAGCCCAATTATAGTTTCTCGTATCTTAAATAGGAACATCTGCTGGAGCCATGAATTTCTCCTTGCTGGCAAAGAACAGCAGAAGAGCTTGTATTTAATCATCCGTACTTATACAAGCCATCACTTCAGACAATGTGAATGACTAGAAAGATTTTCAGGAGCTGATTTCTAGAAAAAAGCACTCCAAGGCAAAAGAAAGCAAGCACCTTGCCAAGATGTGAAATGAGTTCCTAGCGTATTACTATCACAATTAAGATCTCTCCCTCACACACACTCTTCCTCCCTAAAAACCTCATATCCATTGAATAGTTTATATCAATATTGACTAGGAATACTTGTCTCCTAAAACAATGTGGCAAAATAGATTTTAGTGCAAAAGTTAGGCAAAACTTCCAACCAAAAATCTAATTTCCCTCTCTTCCCCCCATTAAAAAAATAAAATAATTTGGGTCAAAGGAAAACTTCTTTGCAATTTTGTGTTAAATTTGCTGGATGAAAATAAAATTTAATAGTTGCTTTTCCTGATTCTGATGGTACCCAATGGAATCTCCACAGCTGCTCCAATAGATGTTTGAGGACAGAATTAAGGAGCCATTCTCCCTTTAACTTGTTCATCTATCATGTTAAGACTAGCAAGGAAAGAGAAGCAATATCTTTCATGACAGCTTTTCCCAAATGCATAACACATTTAATATCTGATGAATGTTTATTCTTTCTCATCCTAAGTTTGGAGTTTCAGGTCAACTAACTATACCCAAACACTGAAGTCCTCATGCATTCTTGGCCTGACAAAACTCTCAGGAGGTTGATGGGAAATTTACAACTGTGAAAACTGAGGGAAGAGATATATATAGGACGAGATGGAAATGGATCCTGAATGACCTCTAAGTATTCAGATACCGGTAAACAGTAAAACACAGTGTTCAGGCAAGTAACTGATAACTAGGGGCCTGGAGAGAAAATAAAACAGAGGAAGATCTCCCCATCTCTCGGAACACCAATAGCCCAGTGGTTAGGAGATTCCCATTCAGAATGAGCAGGTACTTAAATTTGTCTCCCTGCCCCGTCACACAGTGGAGGTGAATGTCCTAACCACTGGGCTAATAGCTATTTTTTTGTCAGAGTGGCAGTCCATCATGCATTCTAGAACTAAGGAAAGTTGGATCTAATCAGATCCGCTTTCTGTCCTCCCTCCCCCAAAGAAAGTTGTTATTCAGTTAAGGTATGTCTACACAGCAAAGTTATTTCAAAATAACATTAGTTATTTTGAAATAACTTTCCTAGCAACGACACAGCCATTCCGTTATTTCAAAATTAATTCGAAATAGCAGAGGGCTTATTTCGAAATTGGCAAATCTCATTCCACAAGGAATAGCACCAATTTCAAAATTGCTATTTCGAAACAAGCGCTGTGTAGATGCTCATTTTGAAATAGGGGGCCTCCAGCCCTTCCCAGGGTGCCCTGCTGGCTGCCCTGGCCACAAGGTAACCAGCCTTAAATGCGATTCAACATCCACTCAGTGCTATTTCAAAATAGAAAAATGCTATTTTGAAATATATTTTGTGTATAGATGCGTTATCTTGAAATAAGCTATTTCGAAATTAGATATTTTGAAATAATGCTGTAGTGTAGACATACCCTTAGTGTTTTCTAACAAATTATTTCATAAAAATCCTCAACCAGTTTTACTGGCAACACAAGGTGGGGGGTTCGTTTGTTTTTAAATAACAAGTCTGAAAGTAAGTGAAACTAATGTCACACAGGAAAAAGCAAAGGCCATTAAGTGTTTTAGACCAGCTGAAAATATGGCAGACAGTTTCTAAACCGAGTACTACAAAATTACAGACTACTTCTATGCTGTACCTTCTATTAACACTACTTTCCTTGTTTTTTAAAAATGATTTTTTCTTAATTTTAACCTGGTTGGGATCTTAGAATATTTTTTCATTAAGATGCATTGCAGAGGTATTACAAGCTCTACTGATTGACTTTTTTCCTATTTTCATCCAACCTGGTATGTGAATCAGTTTTGGGGTGGGGTGGGTTTTTTTGCTTTCGCTTTCCCTTCCCATTCTGACTTGTGTATAATCTAATGTGTATTACAGAAGCACGTCCAGGCAACAGTGGAGGTGGACCCATTATGCTAGGAACTGTACAAATGTCTAGTAAGAGATTGTCCCTGCCCCAAATAACTTACAGTCTAACTACATAAGATAGAAAAGCAGAGGGAACCGAAACATAGGCAAAAGGGGAAGAAACTATTTGCTCAAGGTCAAACAGTATGTGCCTGGCTAAGCCAAGATTATAACCTTAGTCTATTTTGCATACTGCATTGCATTGCATTCCCAAAGATAATTAGATCATATTTGTACTATTCCTGTCCTGTATTCTTGCAGACTCTGTCACCAAATTCATTTCTAATTGTTGCAGAAGGCATAACATCCTTTAAAAAAGGTCCCTCGGAAATAAAAAACAACAAACCCTCTATCCTCTTTCAGTGTCTCCAATTGGTGTTTTGCCCAAAAGACTTCTATATTAGATTGTTAAACCTAATTCAAGGCTTGTTAGTTATGACACCTGTGCAGTAGGAGTTCCAGGAAATTAATCCCTCTCCTGACCCTCACTTTAGAATGTGTTACACATATATCCTCTCCCCTCTCCCAGTGTACAGCTATATTTCTAGATGCAGAAGTATGGAACTGGTTTCTTATCTCCCACTGCTTCTGCACAATAGGAGAGTTCCCAGGGACACCGTAATTTCCAGCTTCTCTCTTCTACTCTACAGGGTATCTTTACAATTATGAAGCAGTTACTTTAAGTATGTGTGTGTTGCATCAAATGAGTTCTGATGATATGCCTGTTTTGTAAAGTAGATGTAAGCACATAATTAGAGGTGCATGGCACCTTTCCTAGCATCCACACGAATAAAACAGATATTATACTTTGTTATTGATTAGCTTCTGACAAATTGTCTATTATTTAATTTAATTTTTCATTATTTGCTTGATCTCTGTATATTAGTCGCAATGTCTTTTTATACTAGAAGTGTTCATGGAGAAAAGATACAGAATCCTGAGCCAGGCTGCCTGATTGCAAGCAGCAGTCAATATTGCAACAAGCAAGCAATTTCCCAAATTTTATATTTTTCACATCAAGGTATTTTCATATAATCAATTCTGAAAATATTTCTTTTGGACAATACAATGTGTAAGAATAAAGAGAAAAAAAGAAAAAAATATCCAAAGCCTTCTGTTTTTACAGTTGACCATGTATTTGTTTTGCATGGGTTATTTCTTGCAAGTGGTTTTCCCCTCATTTACTCTGTTTCTACATACACTGTTAAATTGTCTGCAGAATGCAAATGGTCTTGCTTCAGTGCGTCTCTTCTTGTTATTTCACCCTGCCTCTCAGAAACAGACTTGTCTGATATTTTTAATGTAAGATACTGTCTTTCAGTTTTGATGACTTGTGTCTTGGAGATTTATTCATCTGCTCAGGTTTGAATCAGTCAATCTGTTTATTTGTTTTGTTTAATACCTTCCTGCTGGCAGCAAGTATCTATCAAATCATAGCTAATTTGTTTATATACAATTTTAAATTAATCTCTTTAATTCCTAAACAACTTCGGTATCTATAGGTTAAGATTGAAGCCTTGTTTCTGCAATCCATAGTTCTAAACTATCTCTAGACTGCAGGCTTCTTTTGAAAGAAGCTTTTCTGGAAGAGATCTTCTGAAAAAACTTCTTCTGAAAGAGAGTATCCACACTGCAAAAGCACATCAAAAAAGTGATCTGCCTTTTTCAAAGATAGCATCCACACTGAATGGATGCTATCTCACATTTAAGCTGTGATTACTATGGATGGAGTGGCCACCATGGCACCTGTGCTTTTTCCTCTTTTCTCTTCTTTCAAATAAACTCCATCTTCCCCATCCACAGATGCCTTTTTCTAAAAGAGCTCTTTCCGAAAAATGATTCTTCCTCATAGAAAGAGGTTTACCAATGTCGGAAACCCCTCTCTGCTCTATTTTTTTGTGAAAAAACACACAGTGTGGACGTAAGTGAAGGTTTTTTTTTTTGAAAAACTGCCATTTTTCTGAAAAAAACTCTGTAGTATAGACATAGCCTCTCGGTCAAATTCTGCTTTCACTCAGTCTCATTCTGGTATTACGTTTGATTTCTTTTGAGTTTCTCTAGAATTAGAGATGCATTTGAGAAAATAATGTTGGCCTTTTTCTTCAGAGTTCTGCCTAAAAACTATAGCCAAAATTTTTAAACATGTAAAACCCTCATCTAGCAAAGCTTTTATGCACATGAGTAGTTCCAAACTCATTTGTCTAAAGTTACACATGTGTTAGAACTTTATTGGGTCTAGTGGGTGGTGGACTCAGCTGAAGGAGCAGCAACAGGGGGAAAAAAGCCTAATTTCAATGCCTACACTTAGATTTAGACATCTGTCGGCCATCAAGTTTGAAAACTTGGTAGATGATATTGTGATCTTTATTAAAGCTATTTCAGCTAGTAAATTCTAATAACCAACAATTGAGATAAATGTTGGATTTTGTTCTAGATTTGATTTGTAGGGGTGAAATACAAACTATGTTATGTCCCTTTTGTGGTTCTATATCAGTATAAAGGGACTACAAAGCTAGGTTAACTGGCTAGATAGGATTTTCCCAGTATTGGGGATCCGTAAGTGATACATTGAGTGTAACTGTGGAGCCCACAAAAGGATGATTGAAGTTCTGTTAAGAAACAAATAGTCAACCAGCCTTAGAATTAGAGGAGAATATAAAACATAGTTAAGACAGACCAAAGGACTGGGTCTAGCTCTTTAAACATGTATTAACAGTACCTCAAAAACAAATTCTATATTTTTAAAAATTATAAATGTGTTTTCACCAGCAAAATAATTCACTTGCAACTGAGTTAGAGTCAGTTGATGAAAGACTATCATTGACTTCAGGGCACTTTGGATCAGGCATTAATCTTCATTAATACGGGGGTTTGATATCAAGAGTTCCCTGACTGTAAATCAGTTCTGCAGTGGCCCTTTCTCTGCTGCAGAAATGTTATTTCTGAGTCAAATAGAATAACCATTTCAGAAAAGGTTATGTCTAGACTACATGCCTCTGCTAACAGAGGCATGTAAATTAGACATATCGACATAGTCAATGAAGCGAGGATTTAAATATCCCCTGCTTCATTAGAATAAAAATGGCTGCCGCGTTGTGCCAGCTCAGCTGTTTGTCAGCACAAACCGGCAGTCAAGACTGGGATCAGTCGACAAGGAAAGCCTTTGTCGACCGATCCTATAAACCTCGTGAAACGGCCATTTTTATTCAATGAAGCAGGGGATGTTTAAATCCCCGCTTCATTGACTATGTCAGTATGTCTAATTTACATGCCTCTGTCGGCAGAGGCATGTAGTCTAGACGTACCCCAAGAGTGGGGAGGATTGAACTGTAAGCAGGGGCTGAATTATTGCTTGCTATCAGCCAGCTAAAAGGCGAGAACTGCCCTGGGGGTGGATATGCTCACTCCAATTTTTTATCCCTGCAAGATAATTAACTGTTAACTGTTGATATGTAAATACAGCTCATGCCAGGAGGGGGAAGGAATCCAAAGTGTGGTCATGTAAATACAATTCAGCCAGGGCTGATGGAGGATCAGTGTTGGAATGGAATGGAATGTGATGTATTGTAACTAATTTGGGCTGTTGTGGGGTCACAAATCATGCTACCCCTAAATGTGGGAACTGTAAAGCATGACACCAATGCTTGCAGGAGAGACACCATCATGGTAAGAGGTCTCAGAGGAACAAGCCTCCCCCCTTCCAGAGTTGAGTGAACTGAGTTGGGGAGGAAAGAGCTAAAGGGCTTGAGTCAGCCTGCTTCATGCCTGTCAGGTGTGACCTGTAAGACTGGCTCAACCTGCCTCTTTCCCCCTTGCTTTAAGAATAGACCTAAAGCAGACTCCATGAGTCTTTTTGCTAGTCCAGTGAAACCTGGAATCTTTTGCCAGCCTAAGTGTTGACTAAAGAGTTGAAATCACTAACAGCTGAAGTCACTGGCTTGGCCTGGAGCCAGACCCATTGCAGCCAGTGGAGTGGCTGGCAAGATCAACCAGCGGGAGGCCAGTAGGAGCAGTGGCAGGCGGCCAGTGGAGCAGCTGGCAGGAATGACCAGTGAGTGGCCAGTAGCAGCGGCGGCAGGCAGCCAGAGGAGAGGCTGGAGGGAACAACCAGTGGGCAGCAGAGACAGCATACAGGTGGCATCACATCAAGCTCCATGAAGAAAGTTATCAGGGTGATGTCTCTGGGTTTGCACTGACTGGACAGAGCTGTAAGTGGGACATTTGAAGTGGGGTACGGGGAAAGTTTGGGTAAGTGAATGGAACCCTTACCTTGTTGGACTAGTGAACCTGAGAGACCAAGGACATTGCTCAATTCATTTGAGCTGGGACCGTTACTCATGGGAAGTTATGAACTCTGTTCATGGTATTTTTCCCAAGTTAATGCCATGTCTCTTCCCTCTCTCTGGGTATGTCTATACTTGACACCTATTTCAGAATAGGGCTGCAAATGTAGGCATTCAAAATTGCAAATCAAGCCCGGGATTTAAATATCCCGCACTTGATTTGCATCTTTCCAGATAGGCACCATTTTTGAAATTTACAAGCCTGGAATAACTGCCCGCGTCTACATGCAGCAGTGAAACGGGCGTTCGAAATAAATCCCTATTTTGAACTACCTGTTAAACCTCATTGCAGGAGGAATAACAGGTAGTTCGAAATAGGGCTTTAGTTCAAACACCTGTTTCACTGCCGCGTGTAGACGTGGGCAGTTATTCCGGGCTTGTAAATTTCAAAAATGGTGCCCAGCCAGGAAGATGCAAATCAAGCATGGGATATTTAAATCCAAGGCTTGATTTGCAATTCTGAATGCCTACATTTGCAGCCCTATTCCGAAATAGGCTACAAGTGTAGACATACCCTCTCTTTCATTAAAAGTTTCTTTTCTACACTTAAGGTATATCTAAACTACATGGCTCCGTTGACGGTTTACAGGATCTGCCGACAAAGGGTTCTGGGGTCGGCAGATCCCTGTCTAGACTGACGTACTGAGCTGACAATCAGCTGATCGGCACAGTACGGCGGCCATTTTGATGTAAAGGAAGCCACGATTATTTAAATCGCGACTTCATTTCCCTTTGCCGTCTTGACTAATGTACATGGCTCTGTCGACGGAGCCATGTAGTTTAGACACACCCTCAGACTCTGTGCTTGCAAGTGGGGAAGCATTGCCACTCAGAGGCACCCAGGGGTGTGTGAATATCCCAGGCTACTGGGTGGGGGCTCGAGCCAGTTCCGTGTGAGATGTACCCCTAGACATTGAACCCAACCCTGGTTGTTGCCGGCCCTATCCAGCAGAAGGGTTATAGACCTAATCAAAACTGTGTATTTGTACAACACTTAGCTTTGTTAGGCTTTTATCCTGTGGATCCACCTTCAGATAACCATCATGAGCTAATCGTTTGAAATGAGGAAAATCATCCCACCACTTTCCAAAGTTCTGTTGCTAGCCAGGTACCCAACTTCATAGTTTACATAACACTACAGAGGTTAGGGTTAGGTTTTTTTTTTCAAATCCACTGATTATCACAGTCTTTTCTATATTCAAGGAATGGAGTGCAGAAAACATTTTGTGCTAATGAGCTGGTGAAGCTCTTGGCATAAGATATCATGGGAATATGAATAGGAAATATATGCTTTTCCCCTGAGCATTGAATTTTGCAAAACAAATGCCACAAGCTAAATGATACTGACAAAATGATGCTTTTATCGTCTCCACAAAATCCACAGTGGTGTTCCCAGTGCTGCAGGACATGTGTGGATTTGAGGCCCAACCTGAAGCTGCTGTTCATATGAGCAATCCTTTATACATCCTTATGATCCCATAGGATTGGGAGGGGGGATGGAAGGGAAAAGTGATAAACAGTGAATCACTAGTGCTACGTTTGGTCTGGCACAAAGGGTAGAAAGATAAAACAGAAGAGTGAAGGGTGAAAAACACTATTAAAAATGCATGTCTTAACAAGTTGCAAATATTTCAGATATTTGTATTTTTTCCTGTGAAAGTTAATACAGTAAATATAGAAAATCCAAGGAATTTAATAAGGGAACCCAGTTCTGTACTTAGTTTCACTTGTAGCATGGGAAAATGAATAAAACCAAATATTGCAATTCTGCTTAGTAGTGACATTCTCTAAAAAAGCATGATATAGTTATGGATTCATTTTCTGTCTGTGTCTTGCAGCTCAGAAACACATACAATGGGGAGGAATGCATAATTACTTACTAGGCACTCTGAAAAAGCTCCTTATTATGAAGTTCATAACAAGGATAATGGAGGGCTCATGAAGGAATAGGAATGGTCATAAAGTAGGGCAACATCCTATATCTTTAGAAAGAAAAGAGTAACAGACAATTGAGCTTACTGAAATTCTAATTCATCCCGCTAATGTAAATCATTTTCATGATCATGTGACTGAAAACAAATAAGATAATTTGATATTGATCTTAAACTTCAGTGTAAAGGGCAATGTCAAGAAAATCTATAGGTTTAATTTCCTTATTAGTTTCCATAGTGTACAAAGTCACCTAATATATTGTAAAAATATTTAATTATTGTAAAAAGTCACCTAATATATTGTTGGCACTATATGAACAGTAAGTTTTATTACAACTTTACAAGGGATCAGGGTTAACTCAGAGGGAACAAGACTCGCTTTTAAACCCCTCACCTGACTAGAGGAGCTTGTTAATGTGGGAATTTTGTGTCAGAACCCGAAAGCCAGACTGAGCTAATAAACATTCTCCCCACTTAAACCAATAAAGCCCTTCACCCTCTACTCCCCCTTCAAAAAGCCACCCTCAAAACCCTGAAAGATATAATGCAAAATGGGGGTTCTTCAGTTTATTGCACTGAATGATGTATATAGTCACCTTGTGGGCAGGAGACGTATGTGTGCATTCACTGCAAGCAGATCATGTTCCTCAGAATGAGGAGCCCAGCAGCCCAGCAGCCCAGCAGCGGGGTTGTGCCTCAGTAGCCCGAGGGGGCCTGCTTGCCAGTCCAGCATAGGGACAGAGCTGTGGCAGCCTGGCTGGGAGCAAGGCTGGGCTGCAGCAGCCCATCAAGGGAAGTCCAGCTTGGGCTGTGGAAGTGAAGCCACTGCTATGGAACTGGGACCACTGCAATGCAGCTGGGGCTGAGGCAGGTCAGCAGCCCAATCAGGGCTATGTGCCAGCCTGCAGTGAGGGTGATGCCGCAGCAGCAGGGCCAAGGCTGTGTGCTGCCGTGCCAGCAGTGGGGCTGGAGTGGCAGCTATGGAAGCAGTGCCAGGGCAGCCATGTTATCTGCCTGGCAGCATGGCTGAAGGACCGAGCAGCAGGGAGGGGCAGCAGGCTCAGGGGGCTGGTAGTAGGGGATTTTCCCTCATTTGGCAAATTCCCTTGTCCGGGACTGTTCAGGTCTCAAGGGTGCCAGACTAGTGAGAACCTACTTCCAGACGTCATGATGCACTTTTGCATTGAGGATAACCCCTGACAGAGGGAACCCCAGGTATTAAGAAGAGATAGATAATAGTCATGGGGAGTTAGAAAAAGAGATAGTTGGGTGTGTGGTGACCAGGAGAACTGAGTGGTGAATTGCATATCAGTATTAAGGGAGGGGTGGGCAACTTCCAGCCAGTGGGCCTAATCCAGTCCACAGGGTTAGTC
The DNA here is from genome assembly GCF_049634645.1 of Pelodiscus sinensis. Classification (NCBI taxonomy): domain Eukaryota; kingdom Metazoa; phylum Chordata; order Testudines; family Trionychidae; genus Pelodiscus; species Pelodiscus sinensis. The sequence continues at coordinate 47,767,250 of NC_134719.1, forward strand.
CCTAGCAGAGCCTGACCCCCCATGTTTTTCTGCGCCTCCATAGGTATAAGATGATCACAGATCTCATTGGCTGTGAATCGCCATTCATGGCCAATGAGAGCTGCAGGAAGTGGCATCCTGGTCTGTAATGTTTTCTGTCACTTTCATTGGCAATTGTGGAGGCAGGAAAAGGGAATAAGGGAATTTGTGTGCAGCCATCTTGGTCTCGTTAACAAGAGAGCAAGAGTCAGGCTAAGTCTGTGGCCTGACATCGCGAGATCTGTAATTAGACGCTGCCTTTGCCTCTCGCCTCCGTACGGAGATAAGGATAGAATGCTGACTCTGGCAGGGACCTTGAGAAAAGGAGCATCTGTTTGGAACTAAAATAACTGTTAGCTATTGGTGTTGGTAATGGGAAGGAGACTAATTGTTAATGTTATTATATCTAATGGACAGTCTATAAACTGCTTCATAATTGATTGTATTCGAAGATCTGCCTCGGAGGGGGGTGGGCTTCCCGCCTTCCCGCCCCTCCCCCCTGTCCGAACCAGTTTTTCCCTTGCTGCAGCTCATAATAAAACTGCCTCTGGCTACTTGTTGCTTACAAACTCAGAGTGAGGACAATGTTTTCTTCCACACCATGAACAGTGATTTGCAGCCAACAAGCGCTGTGATCCTCTGGTACCTACAGAGGTGTAAGTAAACATAGCGGCAGTGGCCCATCAGGAACAAACCCTGTGGGCTAGCTTTTTTTTATTGTCCACCCCTGTTTTAAGGGTACAGATATTGAGACTTCTAAACAAGCTTATGTGCAGTGCTGAGGAGGAGCCAGTGTTGGTGATAACTGTTGGTACCACTGATGTAGGGAAAGGTAGGAGAGAGATCCTGGAGGACAAATTTAGCCTGCTGTATGTATCCATGTCTTTGTGTGTCACAATGAAGAACACCAAGTTCAGGTCATGCTTTTGAGAAATAGGGTAAATACACCCCAAAATGCTGGTGTTTTGATATAACAAACCAGCCACAGTGCTAAACTTCTGTTAGCCAATAGGGCATCCCAATACTTGTATTATCCCCAAAAAAACACTGGATTTAAAGATGAGCGGTTATTTAAATCACTCTAATCAAATAACAGGTTTTTCTGATCCCAAAAGATCAGCTACATACCTAAGTCAATATGCAACTCAGAACTTACCACTTCCCCCCAAAATCACTGTTTCCAATCATTTAGTAGCTAAAATATTATTAATATGTAAACCATCTCATTTATAAAAATATAGATAGACAGATAGATAGAATTAGTTAAAGGAATCAACTACATACACAGAAGCTTCAAGGGGTAGCCTGTAGAGGATAAACTTAAAAACCAACAAATGGTCTGGTAGCACTTAAAGACTAGCAAAATATAGATGGTATCATGAGCCATCTTGTGGGCACAGTCCACTTCTTCAGATGACTGGAGTTTTGAGTTTCGGATGCGCAGACCTAAAATAAATAGGGGAGAAGGAAGAGGGAGGGAAAGGGAAAAAAAGGAAGGAGGGAGCGGGAAACAAGGAGCAGAGGATATGAAAATATCAAAGTGAAAAATGGGAAGGTAGAACTGGCAATCAGTAAGCACCTGATGAACCTTATCAACCTAACATTCAATAAAGATGCAAACAGCTATTTGTGTAGATTCTTGCATTAGTACCCTTCCTATCTATTGCTTATGATCTTTATCTGCTTTGTTTTAACTATCCAATCTTCAGGTGCTTACTGATTGCCAGTTCTTCCTTCCCATTTTTCTCTTTGATATTTTCATACCCTCTGCTCCTTGTTTCCTGCCCCACCTCCTTTCTTTTCCTTCCTCCCTCTCCCTTCTATTTATTTTGGTCAAGGACATCCTAAACTCAAAACTCCAGTCAGCTGAAGAATTGGGCTGTGCCCACGAAAGCTCATGATACCATCTATGTTTTGTTAGTCTATAAAGTGCTACCAGACCATTCGTTGTTTTTTTCTGTACAGACTAATTTGGCTATCCCCTGAAGCTACTCAGTAGGGGTAAGTCTACACAGCATGGCTATTTTGGGATACCCTGCATCTTAACAAACTACCCCATGTCTTAATAATATTTTTTGAAATAATGGTTGCACTATTTTGGCATTCCAGTAACCCTCGTTCCAGGACGGTAAAGGGATGTCTTGAAATAGTGTTATTTCAAAATCTGATGCTGTGTTGATGTGCCAAATTTCAAAATAAGCTATTTTGAAATAGAATCGAAATAAGATACGCATTTTGCAGAATGCAAATTGTGTATCTTATTTCAAGTTTAGGGTGCTATGTACACCAGAGAAACCTACAATAGTAACATGTAATTTCAAAAAGGGAAACTACACAAAAACAGTGAGGCTTGTTAAGTGGCAACTCAAAGAAACACTCACAAGAGTGAAATTCCTGCAGTTTGTAAGCAAACTTTATAAAAAAATCTCATAACAGAGATTCATTATACATTTAACCCTCCAGTCAAGAAAAGGTAAGCAAAAAAGAAAAAAGTGAAACAATGACTAAACTGAGCAAATGATGCAGTTAGTGACAAAGACTTTTTTTAAAATTGAAAGTCAAATCCTATTGAGGAAAATTAAATTTACACTTGATTTGCCAGAGTTTAAGGGATAAGTATAAAGCCAAAAAAGAATTTAAAGCGAAACTAGCAAGAGACACAAAATCTAAGAGGAACATATTTTTTTTAGTAAACCAGAAGCAAGAAGCCAACAAACAAATTAATGGGGCCCGTGGACAGCTCAAGTAGTAAAAGAGCATTCAGGCAAGACAAGGCCATAGGAGAGAGCTTAATGAACTCTCTGAATTAGTCAGCACTTCATAGGAAGAGATTCCCACCCCTGAGCCATTCTTTGAGGAACTGTCCAAGACTGAATTCTCAGTAGAGGTGCTTTTGAAATACAATGATAAGTTGAAAAGTAAAAAGTCCCCTGGACCAGATGAAGAACTCTTTGAGTGAACGTCAATGTCACACTGAATTTCTTCAGGACTATTAACTATGGCTATATCTACAGGTATCCCAGAAAAGCAATGCCACGTCCAAGGTATGTGTCTGCATTTTTGGAATTTTTTTTGAAAAAGTGGACACGCTCTTTCGCCATCCCAGTAAACCTCATTTTATGCGGCATAAGGGATGTGTCAAAAGAGCACTTTTTTCCAAAATTTGTCACCATGTAGACCTACCAAATTTTGGAAAAGCCTCTTCCGACAGTAAAGCGGAAAAAGATGTGCAATTTGCATACCGCAAATTGCGTTTCTTTGTACAACTTACCATAGCAGTGAGGACCTAGCCTCCGGTAGGTAACATCACTTAAATCAGTCTCTCTACCACATGACTTGCTACAGTCATGATAAATACTGATACTAAAAAAGCTCTTTAGCCAAAGGGATTTTATATGTAAGAAAGGAAATGAGTTCTGGAATTATGAAAATCTGAGGAATGTGTGAATATTTCCCTATGTTTCTTCAAAGTGGACATTTGTAATATAGTATACTAGTCCATCTGTAGTAGCATAGCTTAATTCCACAGCTTTTTTATTATCAGTATATGACCCCTCCATGTGCTCGTTCCATAGAGAAAAAAAAGGAATTGATGGACTATAGTTTTAGAGGCATGTTTCAACCTAAAAATAAGACCTAAAAGGAAATCACATTACTTAGTGGCAGGTCTCTAAACCTTGGAGAAATATCACCACCAAGGCAGAGGGTTTAGGATGCAAACTTTCATTTATGATTCATGTACTATGAATGCTTTCCTTGTAACACGAAAAGAATTATTCATTACTTACTTTACATGAAATATGGTGAACCTTGATGGTTGTCTAAAACACAAAATGCTTAGTTTAATGATAGGATGGCACATAAATTCACAATAGCTGGAAAAATGAAATTGAAAGCTTAAAGCTGTGCTTCTAGCTTTTCCCTATTATGCCTCAGTATTGAGCCACATCCTGTCCTATGTCAGTGTCCCAGAATGCTAACCAGTGTTAGAGTGACTATGTAGTCCTGCGGGACATACAGCTTTGCAGGGGAGTAGAAACACATATGAATGATTTTTTTGTTTTGTTCTCTTAGTCAAGGGGATATTTATATCAAAGAATGGAAATAAGGCCTGGGATTATGAAACCCTCTGAGAAATGTGTGGACATTTCCCTATGTTTCTTCAAAGTACGTATTTGCAATACAGAATACTAGCCCATCTCTAGTAGCATAATTTAATTCCATAGCTTTTCTATTATCAGGTTGGCTATCAAGGGAAAAGTTATCAGGTTTTATGTTGCTTTTATCACTTCTTTTATTTACTGGTGCATCCTTTTAAATGAATATCAGATCAGATTAACAGAATTCTCCTTCGTCCTTCCCCTCCCCACTCCCTCTCCCCGTCCCCCCACCCCCAATTCATGGAGCTCTCTCAGTCTCTACTATATTGAGATAGAATATTGAAGCTTCAGGGGTGGCCAAGTTAGTCTGTGCAGAATAAACTTAAAAACAACAACAAATGGTCTGGTAGCACTTCAAAGACTAACAAAACATGTAGGCTGTGTCCAGACTCAGGGTTTTTTTCGGGAAAAGTAGCCTTTTCCCGAAAAAACTTCCCCTGCGTCCAGACTCAAGCCGCATTCTTTCGAAATTATTTCGAAAGAACGCGGCTTTTCTTTCGATGGCGGTAAACCTCGTTTCACGAGGAAGAACGCCTTCTTTCGAAAGTTCCTCTTTCGAAAGAAGGCGTTCTTCAATGTAAATAGGGCTTCCTCGAAAGAGAGCATCCAGACTTGCTGGGTGCTCTCTTTTGAAAAAGCGGATTGCTCTTTCGAAAGATCCGCCTGCAGTCTAGACATAGCCGTAGATGGTATCATGAGCTTTTGTGGGCACAACCCACTTCTTCCAGATGACCTGAGTGTTGGATGTCCTTAACCAAAATAAATAGGGGAGAATGGAGTGGGGGTGGAAGAAGGAAAAAATGGGGATGGGAGGAAGAAAAAGGAGCCCGGGTATGTCTACACTACCCTCCTAGTTCGAACTAGGAGGGTAATGTAGGCATACCGCAATTGCAAATGAAGCCCGGGATTTGAATTTCCCGGGCTTCATTTGCATAAGCGGGGAGCCGCCATTTTTAAAACCCCACTGGTTCGAACCCCGTGCAGCGCGGCTACATGGGGCTCGAACTAGGTAGTTCGGACTAGGATTCCTATTCTGAACTACCGGTACTCCTCGTGGAATGAGGAGACAGACCCATAGTCTCCTATAGACAACCACCTAACCTCAGGATGATTCTTACCAACAACCACAGGACATATCACAGTAATAACAACCCAGGACCTTTCCCTTGCAACAAACCCCGGTGCCAGCTTTGTCCCTCATATTTACTCTGCTGACACCATTATTGGACCAAACCATGCCAGTTACAAGATCAAGAATACATATTCCTTTTCATCCAGAAATATAATTTATGCCATCATGTGCCTAAAGTGTCTGCCTGCTATGTACATTGGACAAACATCTCAGACACTTCACCAAAGAATCAATGCACACAAAATAGGCATAAGACTCTCTCATAGAGCGAAAGCTGTTGCCTGCCATTTCAGCCAGACTGATCATTCATTTAATGACCTTAAAACATGCATATTGCTTCAAAGAGACTTTAACTCCAGACTTCAATGAAAAACTTCAGAATTGTCATTCATGCTTAAATTTGACACTTTATGTATTGGTTTAAACAAAGACTCTAATTATCTCACCCATTACAAAGATAGCTTCCCCAGTTATTACCCCTAATGTCATTACCTCACAGAAACGTCCCTATTATCACCCCTATGTCACTACCTCACAGAAACTTACCTTCCTCCCTCACCCCCACTCTGTTCTAAAATTTGATTTGTCAATTTCATATGCGTTCACTTTTTTTTTATTGTATCACTTTGGTATATATAGTTGTGCCAATTTTCTTCCACATATTGATCTGGCCCATGAAAGCTCATCACCTAATAAACCATCTTGTTTGTCTTTAAAGTGCTACATTGTTCTGTCTTTCGTTTCAGCTACACTAGACTAACACGGCTGCATCTCTATCACTATTCTACATAGACAAAGAACCATTGTTGCCTTCATTATTTGGTAGGTTGATACTGAAGAGTGTAATCTCTCCCCCTCTTCTAGTTGAAGGAAGAAGGAGAGGGAAATTACCATTATCAGCAAACTTTCAAGAAATAGTTCAAAGAAAGCTTAGAATGTAACAAGGGGGCTAATCACACCATGAGTTTTTAAGGCAGAAATTGTCTACACAGCACTTATTTCAAAATAGTGATTTCAAATTTGGCGTTATTCCTCGTGGAATCAGGTTTACCATATTCGAAATAAGTGCTCCACTATTTCAAATTTATTTCAAAATAGAGGTTTGGCTGTGTAGATGCTAGGAAAGTTATTTCGAAATAACTTTGCTGTGTAGACGTACCCTCACTCTTTCACCTAAAATAGCAATGAAATCAGCCCTTTGAACTGTGAAGATAGATCCTGACTTGAGAATTGGTTAGCTGTGTTGTTTGGAGCATGTGATAAGAATTTTACCATGAATGTTAAGTCTGGTATGTTAAGTTTTAGTTACTGGTATTATTTCTCTTGTAATCTTTCCTAACTTTAAGTAAATCTACATGTACTAAGCTAAAACTTTCTTTGTAGTTAAAGAAATGGGTTTTATTCTGCAATCAAAACTAAGTCAGTGTGGGGTTTAAATAGAATAGCTTGGCAACTCCAGTTAAAGAAGCACACTCATGAATATTTACCCCTTACAGGGCAATAGCTCTCTAATATTTAGACTGTCCAGGAGAAGGCTGGGCAATGCAGATGTTACCTCATGGGGAAAGCTTGGAACGAGATGTGTGTTAGGGTCAGCCTGCAATCAGTAATCAGAACTGCTGAAGCCAGAGTGTGTCTGGCACGTAGTTGGCAGGCTGCAGCTATACGCACAGACATTGTGAAGTGCATGTTGTTTGTGAACTGTCCCGACTGGCAGCCAAAGCATTGTGAGGCATCCAAGGTTTCAAGGCAGGTTGTGACAACCATTCATTAGCTTGGATTTCATCCCAGAATATGATAATGCCATGTATATTAATATGCATTAAAGCACACAATAGCAATATAGCACTATACTGTGTATATACGCATTGCTAGCACTTACATGGCCTGAATGGGCCTTTGTCTTTTTACAAACCTATTCACTAAGCCTCTACTGAATATCCCATACCATTTCTCAAAGCTTTTGGCATGAGAAAATGTGAAGCTTCCAAAGCCAGGATTATTAATGCTGTGCCATGGTATATGCAGAGAAGGTACCTTTATGGACCAGTACTTGGAATGCTAGTATCCAAAATAAAGATAAGAAAAGGTATAAAACAAGGAAATGGGATGAACTGATGTGTGGATTTAGTGTCATGTAGACAGTTTTGTGATTGGCAAAAATCTTACAAATACTCTCAGCTAAAATGTGTAACTTTTGGAGCACTTCTTCTGAGTTAGGTGAATATAGCCGGGCTGCATGAGAAAGCATCCCAGAAACTGGTATCATATTGAATCATTTGACTTCTAGGTATAAAACTGACTCTAGTTATTTTGTCTCTTGAATACATTTGATACTAAGCCACTGTGTGATAAGCAAGGAGATCCCATTGAAATAGTATGCATGGCAGGAAGTGTATGCAGTGAAGTCAGAACAGCAAATACTATCTCCAGAATATTGAGCTAAATGCTGATTAGTCTTAGCTCATTGTGGACTACTCATGTACGATTAACTAAAAAATCCATTTTCATCTGCAATGATTGCATTACATCTCCTGGGGATAAGTTTGCAGAATGGGGTCCCAATAGTTATTTGATTATATATAGTCTACTCAAAATCTTTGTCATCTCAAATTTATTTAGCCCACAATTTCTATTCTAGAAGAAATGTCCTATGAATAAATGTATTTATATGTGAAATAACATGATACAATGGCCTTCATGGTAGAACAACATCTTTTCATAGGGACAGGGCACAGTGCTATGCAATTCATACTGGTTTTTGACAAAGAAGTGAAGGTGATCTAACAGTAACACTTTTTAAAAAGTTGTGCTAATTTGAAAAAGCATTTTCAAGTAACCACAATCATTAAAAATGTCATAGGCATTAATAGAAAAAAAAACAATTTTGTTCCACGCTTCTTAAAGCTGAGATATTTGACTGAAATTTTGAAGGTGTAAACTATAAAAGTTACAATTCAGACTATAGAAAGATGAGATTTTTAGCTGAAGCTAGCACCCAAAGAAATAGCATACTAATACTAAATATGAAGCTTGAAATCAGAATGGAATACTAAGAGTAAGAGAAATACTTCTCTTTCTGACCAAACATATTTTTTAATTAAATTAAATGTTTGCTACACTGAAAGATTTTGGTTCCAGCAAAATCAGCACAATGCAAAAAGAAAGCACAGGACTTTATCAGATATGTTGTCATACATTGGTTAAAATGAGTTCTGAACAAGTGTACATTTGATTTAAATGATAGGAAATTATAAAAACTCATGTGGCCTTACATGTTCAGGCACAGCCTTAAAAGTGTTAAATACCACTCAAGGGGCACACTATGAGAGAAGGTCGAATATAATATGATCGGTTGCCTACCACCTGATTTTGCAAAGTCAAAGGTTTGAGTCCTTGCTGCACGGAAGAATCTAATGTAGTCCGAAGTAGTACATCCCCATTGACTCTGAAAGTGAGGCATCATGGGCAGCTTTGCATTCTGGGCTATGCTCACAGTGTCCACTGGGTCCAAAACAGTGCAGCAGGTACTGAGGGGCTCATGTCACCAGTGTCCCAGAATGCACTCATCTACTCCTTCCCACTTTGTGTGACATCACCAGGAAGCAGTCCACTTGTGTCACTTTATGCCCTTGTTGCCCATGCAGATGCCATAGCAGTGCGTGAATGGAGCTTGATATGCAGGAAAGCATTGTCATGCTCATGTGTGTTGTGGTGCAACTCGTGGCCTTGTGCTTTGAGAGTCTGACCATGTTGCTCCACCAGGAAGAGGCTGAAGCTTTCCATGATACGGAGGCGCTGCCTCAGGCAAGGCCATGAAATCATGCTAACTCACCCACCAGCCAATACCCTGGAAACAGTGCACCACCAGTTCTGGGACCGTGAGACACCATCAGACGGCTGGGTCTGCATTGTGATGTGGATGTGGGATGATTGGCAGTGGCTGCAGAACTTCCACGAGTGGAAGGAAGGCCATGTTCTTGGAACCACAAGACCCCTTCCACTAACTTAAAGGGCCATTAAACTCAATTTTGGCAGTCCTGCTTTTCGTGAGGAGAAACAGTAAATTCAACCTTGCATGGTTGATATTACAGTAGTGCAGATGCAGCACTGTGAAAGCTGATAGCCTTGGCCTTCGGGAAGTGTCTCTGAGTTCCCCAAAATGCCAGTGTGGCGAGCAGCCCTCAGAGCAGGCAGCACACCTTAGCCCAAGGTGTGCTGAGCTCCAGCCTGGAGTGTGCAGGAGATCCAAGAACTGATTGCTGTGAGGCGGGGGAGGAATCAGTTCAGGCAGAACTATGAAGCAGCAAAAGAAACATGCAGGGCATGGTGGAGAAAGGATACACCAGGGACACCCAAAAGTGCCAGAAGACAAAGGAGGCAAACAGATGGCCTGGGCAGCATGCAAACACACCACTTCTATGAGCAGCTGCATGGTATTGTGGGCAGAGGGCACCCAACCAGTTTCCAAGCTCAGTCCACGGATTCCTCACAAGATACTCCTCAGGCAGCAACACAGAGGACAGCGTGGATGATGGTCAAGGAGGAGGAGACTGGTCAGCAGGCGAGTGAAACATCCAATATCACCAACAGAGAGGACCCTTTTATTACCCTGAGGACAATTTCTTCCTCCCAGGATGCATTGCTGCTGGGCCCTGATGGCGGGGGGAGGGGCACTTGTGGTGACTTCACATTTTTAATCCTGCTACAAGTGGGCTGAAGCAATTGAATGTTCTCTGTGGATGTTAGCCTACCCAGGGGGGCTCCCCAGAACAGTTTTTTTTTAAATTAGTCCAGAGACGGAGCTGGAATTCACCTTGGACATCTCCATAAAGCTCTCAGAGGAATGATCTCATCATTCTCAAAAGGTTACTGGAGAGACCTGCCTTAATCCATCCTCCATGGTAGGACACCTTCCCATGCCAAGCCACAAGTAAGTGGTCTGGCGTCATTGTAGCATTTCAGCATAAGGTTCAGGTTTCTGGCCACACAGTCAGCATCCATGCCCTTATCATTCTGAGTGGTTTGGAGAAGTCTAATATCTTGCACAGTGACCTGGATGAAGCAGGAGAAGCTACGTAACCAATACCACAGCAGTGCCCCTCCATTTTCTCATCCTCAGCAAAGCATGGCGTGAGTGTCTGCCCCACCACCATTCGTGACCCCCTTCCCTATCCTAGGCCCGATGGGAAGGGGAAGTTGCACTCTTCCAGCAAACAAAAAGTGCCGAACACACAGTCATCCCATGATTCCCTGCTCTGCCACTACTCCGCTGTGGCCTTCCTTTGCAAATGCAGACACTTGCCTAGCTGTGGGAGTGACTATGTGCCAGCCCAATGTCACACACACTTTCAAAGCAGAAGCAAAAGAAGAAGTGCAGACTTGTCCCTTACCATGCCTGCCACCAAATCAAGTCCAGCTGCTCCTTTAGGAGCTCTGTGGTGTACCTGCTGCATAGTGGGCACTTAAAAGCATAACTTTAGCCATGTATATGATCTTGGACAGATGTTCTTTTATGCTAAGAGAGTAGATTCCACATTCTATCTCCTGTAAAATCTGTCCTTCACTTTATTTGTTGCAGTGTGTGCTACAGCGAACCTGCTGCAGAATCCCTGGGTTCAGCTCCTTCAGCTTTCTCAGCTACCACAGGTACAAAGGTGAACACGTTCTCAGGATGACTTGTTCAATGAGCAAATGAAACTGGCCTGCTTGGACAATGAATGGAGGAGAAAGCTGCTGCGATTGGAGCCCAAAGACAGGAGAGAGTGCAGGGAACACAAAGTGAAGGCACAGGAGAACATCTTGAGGATCATAACAGAGCTACATGCCTCAGACTCACAGGAGGGTCAGATGCACAGAGATCCTGTCCACCCCATGCTGAACCATATTCCCGCTTCACCAGGTTCAATGGCCCCTTCTCCCAGGTGCCCTATAGTATATATCCATGTGGGGAGAGTGGGGGGGGGGGGGGAGGGAGGGGAGTTCAAGGGCAGCCTCACATTTAACCCCCATAGATGGTTCTGGAACAAAAGGCTGTCCTTGTCACACTTAAGTGATTGCTGAACAGGGGCATTGTAGCTCCCGCTCTGAACTCCTTTTCTGTCCCTGCTTCTTTATGTTCCCTAAATAAAAGCACAAGATTTCTCAACAATGTCTTTCTTGCTTGTACTGTATTGTGGGATGAGAGGCGTGGAGCAGAGTTTACAGGCAAGCACACTTAATTCAGGGGGCACTTTGTTAATAGCAACATGCACAACTGTCATATCACTGTCTGGCCATTCACAAGCCCTTTTTCCGGAAAAGCGTCTGTGGCCAATGTAGACGCGCTTTTCCGGAAAAGAGCCCCGATCGCCATTTTCGCGATCGGGGCTTTTTTCCGCAAAAGACTACTGGGCTATTTACACTGGCCCTTTTCTGGAACAGTGTTCCGAAATAAAGACTTATGCCCGAGCGGGAGCAGAATAGTTTTTCCGGAATAGCGGCTGATTTTGTACAGTAGAGCGTCGTTGCTTTTCCGGAAATTCAAGGGCCAGTGTAGACAGCTCGCAGCTTATTCCGAAAAAGCGGCTGATTTTCCGGAATAAGTGGCCCAGTGTAGACACAGCCCAAGTGTTTCATCCAGCTCAGACTAATTCTATACTACACCTCACTTTGATGGATCAAGACGAAAAACCAAAAAGTGAATGGTTCCTTAGGTACAAGTGCTCTGGACCTGATTATATTTGCTGTCTGCAAACAGAATGAAGTCCACGCCTGCAGTAAGTGTGCTTGTTGGGAACAAAGCAGGGAACAATTGGACCACATCTTCTGGGAGAAAGAATTCAAACTGTAACTAGCAATTGTAACAATATTTTGCTAGATGACCCAAAAACCAGTGGAGTAGAATTTATTTAGCTACAGCTTATGACAGTGAAAAAAATAGAAGGGATTATTTTCATTGTGTGTAAATAACATGCTCTGGTGGGCATTCAGGTTGCCCATTGTCTAGCGACTAAGCTGAGTGCCCAACTCCCTTAGACTCCTTTGTCAACCACAATCTAGGCATATATGAAGCACTAAAAAGATAGATCAGATCTAGAGTCAGCAATTAAGCAATGCAAGCACAAGGTCAGTATTCAAGAGGTGAAATGCAGGTACTGAAATTATGTTAATCTTACAGTTTTCACACACTTCTCACTAACGCCAGAATTGGAACAAAGCCTGAAACACTATTGGTTCCCCTCTTGAGGGGCCAACAAGGACAATTTCCCCCATATGTTCTGATTTACTCTTATGCATATTTTAATTTATAACTAGTTTTTATACTATAAAGAGATATCTGAGTGCTATGTAGCTCCAGAGCATAACCAGCATTGTCTATGAATGATTTAGGATGACAGGCACTTTCCCAGTGCATGAGTCACTGTGAAGCAGAGTAACTCTTTGTTTAAAGATTTAGATTCCAAGTTCAAAAATATGGCACGTACTACGCACACCAAGTTCATTTCTGAATTACACAGAGACTTAACTTTTCAATATACTACTTTGGATCATGTCACAATATACACAGTCAAGTGCATTTCTGAATGTTAAGCATTATTTGAATATAAAAATAATAGGGGGGACCCTTTCCATTACAACACAAGAAACTCCATAAACTGCACATTGCTATCATATAATCTGGAAGGTTTCTAAACTTCCCAATAGAGCAAGATCACATCCCTATAGATTCCCAATGACATCAGTAGCACTTCACAGCCACAGAATTTTGGCTACAGTTTTGTTTTTATAGGGAGCATCCAAAACTACCAACAATTCACAATTAAGTTCAAATATTTTCCCTGATGACCCTGTGGTTACCTTGTAAATTACTATAATATGCTGTTACGTGGTATGCACTCCACGTCCTCAGGTTCAAGTACCCAGAGGTGTGGCCACTGCCTGGTTGTCTCTCTGGTTGCTGGCTGCCTCTCTCAATCTATACAAATTAGTCTCTATCTAGAGTAATATGGCCTATTAGCTATAGTCAATAAAGTATGGTCCTTTAACTCAGGTCAGCATGGCCTAGTGGCCAAAGTCAATATGGGGTGGCCCTTTAACTCAGGGCAGAGTCATTTAGTTGGGTGGGAGCAACTACCCAGTACTGGAAGGCCCTGGGTTGGGACCTGGGCCCACCCTACTCCACCAGGTCCTGACCCGGGGCCCATAAGCGGCAGAGCATTCTTCCATTCACTCAGTGGGGAGTCTGACCTAAACATGCTGAGCTGAGCTTACCTCAGGGTGGGAGGGGGAGAAACCACTCTGACATCCTCCTGGGGTCACTTCCTACCAGCAGTGGTGCAGGTCTGTTCCATGAGGTCATTGGATCCTTTGGTTCCCCTGCAGCCGCCTCTTCCTGGGTTCCTCCAGAGTTGGTAACTTGCAGTGGTCTCATGGGTCTCTGGGCTCCACCGTCTGAACATAACATAAGAACATAAGAACGGCTGTACTGGGTCAGACCAAAGGTCCTTCTAGCCCAGTATCCTGTCTGCCGACAGTGGCCAACACCGGGTGCCCTGGAGGGGGTGGACCGAAGACAATGATCAAGCGATTTGTCTCCTGCCATCTCTCTCCAGCCTCTGACAAACAGAGTCCAAGGACACCATTTTATCCCTGGTTAGGCCTTTTATGGTCCTAACCTCCATGAAATTATCTAGCTTCTCTTTAAACTCTATTATAGTCCTAGCCTTCACAGCCTCCTCTGGCAAGGAGTTACACAGGTTGACTACACGCTGTGTGAAGAAGAACTTTCTTTTATTAATTTTAAATCTGCTACCCATTAAATCTCTTTCCTGATTTGTCGTAGCCAAATTAGCCCACCTCATACTGTACGTATAGTTGGGGTTATTTTTCCCGATGTGCATTACTTTACGCTTATCCACATTACATTTCATTTGCCATTTTGTTGCCCAATCACTCACTTTGGTGAGATCTTCTTGTAGTCCCTCACAGTCTGCTTCTGTCTTGACTATCCTAAACAGTTTGGTATCATCTGCAAACTTTACTACCTCACTGCTTACCCCTTTCTCCAGATCATTTATGAATAAGTTGAAAAGGATTGGCCCCAGGACTGACCCTTGGGGGACACCACTAGTTACCCCTCTCCAATCTGAAAATTTACCATTTATTCCTACCCTTTGTTTCCTGTCTTTTAACCAGTTCTCAATCCAAGACAGGACCTTCCCTCTTATCCCATGGCCATGTAATTTACACAAGAGCCTTTGGTGAGGGACCTTGTCAAAGGCTTTCTGAAAATCCAAGTATACTATATCTACTGGATCCCCCTTATCCGCATGTTTGTTAACCCCTTCAAAGAACTCTAAGGGTATGTCTACACTACAAAGTTAGTTCCAACTAACGGACGTTAGTTTGAACTAACGTTCATAGGCACTACACTAGCGCTCCGTTAGTTCGAATTTAAATTGAACTAACGGAGCGATTAGTTCGAACTAGGTAATCCTCATTCCACGAGGATTAAGCCTAGTTCGAACTTACTAGTTCGAATTAAGGGCTGTGTAGACCCTTAATTCGAACTAGTGGGAGGCTAGCAGGAGTATTGGGACCAGCACCTGGGGTCCTTGAGAGCCGTGCACCGCACACTGCAGGCCTGGATGCAGGAAGACCTGCAGTTCTGCCACGAGCTGCTGGCTGAGGTCCGAGGGCTGAGCACCAACCTGAAGCTCCTGCTGCAGAGCATGGTGCCCCGTGCTGGTCCTGCACCTGCTGCCCCCCCCAACTGCTGTCCCTCCTCCCACTCCTGCCCCCCTCCCACCTCTTCCTCCTCAACCCCCACAACCTCTTCCTCAATGTCAACACCCCCCACCTCAACCTCCGCACCCTCCACCCCATCCCTCCGGGGACGCCTAGGCCCCCTCCCTCGCCGTGCTGGGAGGCGGTTGGCCCGGCGAGACCCCCACCCCTGATCCTTGAGTTTCCCCACCCCCTCCATTCCCTTGCTTCCCCCTTTCAGCTCCCTCCTCCCAGTTTTCCTCGTCCCCTCTCCCAGCCTCTCTCTTCCCCTCTCCCACCTCCTTTTCCCAGTTTCCCCGAGTTTTGTTAAATAAAGAGAGTTTCTAGTTTTGACCACACGTTTTCTTTATTTTGTACGTCAGGAAGAGGGGCTAGGGAAGGGTAAGTGGAAGGAGGTGAGGGAGGAATGGGGTACGCGCCCCCGATGGGGAGGACTGGGCTGGCTCTGCGGGCTTCTGGGGGTGGAAACTCTCCTGCAGCCCCCCAATTGCCCCCTCTCCCCAGATGGCAGCCTGTGGCAAGTGCAGCCGGTCTGATGGCCGAGTGCTGTGATGTGCCCAGTGTGGATACTCCGGGCAATCCAAGCCAGGACTGCTTTGCAAGCGGGGCACCCTGAGAACTGTCTGTCCGGGGTGGGGGTCGGGACCCTTTAAGCACAGCCCTGGGCTAGCCTGAGACATCATCTCCACGCTCTAAGTCCTCATCTGATGCCCTGCCGGCACTGCTTCCAGCCATCCTTAAGCCCAGTTCAGGGTCCACTTAATGTGGACGCGCTAGTTCGAATTAGCAAAACACTAATTCGAACTAGTTTTTAGTTCTAGATGCGTTAGTTCGAATTAGCTTAGTTCGAATTAACTAATTCGAACTAAGTTAGTTCGAATTAACATTGTAGTGTAGACGTACCCTCAGAGATCCAAGAGAGTCTAACAATTAGTAATTCACAGAACAGCTCATCCCCAGAACTTTCTTTGTCTTCAAAAAACAGAGCAGAGCCTCTCTGTTAGAAAATGCTGCTCTAAATGTTAGTTTTGAGTGAGATGAAGTTAAAATTGCAATATTTACTCCTTCTGTACTTTAAGTTTTCCCTTTAGTATTGTATATAAATCATGCAACCATAATATTTATTAGATAATTTGAACATAAAAGTGGAGGGGGGCGGGCAATACAGGAATATCATACCAGAAGTCATGTCTTTCTCTGTTAAGAGGGTGGGAAGCATAACATCAATCTTGTGATGTCCTGAGCAGGCCTAGTTGCATATGATAGTTAAAAACGAGACCTAGCTAAATCATGCCTACCATTTATACAGGTAGTTAGCATTCAGGAGATTAATGGAGCTAGTATTCAGAGACATGACAAACTAGGTCTACTCTGGTGCTGCTCAGTCTCTGCAGAATGTAAGCCCCCATTCCACCTAACATTTAAAGCAGGTGTTTTTTGGTTCATTGAAATTCTAATTAATTACAAAGAGATATTCATTTTGGGTAAAACATTTTAGTTAACCCCACATTGAATGTTTGGTTTCATTCAAGCTTTTTAACAGAACACACTTTAAAAAACGGAAGTAAATCTTAAAATTGAGGACAGTCAAAATGCTTTGTTTTGAAAATGTCAGCATGAACTACATGTTTTCATTTCTCGCAACTGAAAATTTGCTGAAATTGACATGAAATCAGAAGTCTTACAAAATATGCATTTTTCATGGAAAACTTACAGTTGAAAAATTTATCCAGCTCTATAATATGTTTCAAATTTGTTGCATTTAAATATAGATTTAGCTTCCAGCAGCCTCCCTCATCTGCTGAAACAGTATTTTACTTTGCTTATAATAGAAAAAGTTACATTTTCTGCTTGGCTGTCTCTGAATTAGCAAACACACACATACTAAAGAGGATCACATTCAGAGATAATTAAAGGTGGATTAGGACCATTGGCCCATATAACAAACATTTTAAACTAACATTTTCTATTATGATTTGTAGTAAAAACATCTGCATACAGACTAACTAAATAGTACTCATTCTCCCCATGGCTAACACATATTGATCCACTTTTCTCAGCTTGTCAAAAAACTTCATGTCAGATCTTTTACATAGACAGCTGTGATCCTGTCACAGATTGCTCTCCTCAAGTCTCCTGGTGTTTGTACCAGCCCCTTCTGTTCTTGGGCGGCTGAGATTCCTCTTAAATTAGTCCGCATTGCTTGCTGGCTTGTCCTTTAGATGAACCCTGGGTGGTTAATTAGCCCACCAAGCCTTCTGAACCTTTCCAGGCCTTGTGTGGGGTGGACACTCTATCCCTGACCACTAAAACACTAACAAGAAATGAATAGAACACGCTATCTTTAATCTTTTCCGAACACAATTCAAACACATATTCAGTATTGGCTCTTGTGATGGCACGTATTGTGGCTGGAATACCTACTGTGGTTTGGTTGTCAAGACAGCTAATGGCTCATCGTGGGGCAGGTTGTCCAGGACCTAGACACAAGACTACTTCCCTTCCAAACTATGAGGCTGCTGCTACAGTTTAGAGCATCCACTGCAGTGGAACCAGTTTAAGATGTCCTGGGAATTTTTTGGTGATCCTTCCCCTCCAGCCCCATTGTAAAATGTTCACTTGTCAACATTCAAACTTTTTTTCAATTTACCAGTTTACCCAAATTGATTGCTCAGGGGCAGGATACAGTCTCCAATGAGAGATCAAACCACAGGATAACCAGCGGTTCAATAGTTAGAACACTCGTGGGATGCTGGAGACTCTGGTCCAAATCCCTGCATAAAAATCAAGCCATAAGCCAATAGCAGCCTGTAGCAGTTCATGACTCATCACCACAGCACCTCCTGCTGGTCACTCTTGGAATTAGCTCAGTCTAGTCTCAGAGCACCCTTACCTGATGGTATATTGCATCCTGTTACCTGCCTTTTCCCCTTGTTCCCCACCACAGAGCATCAGGCACCATGTCCTTCCCAGATCATGGTGCCCTTCCCTCAAGGTACTGCCCTGCAACAGCTCCCACACTCTGACTGCCTCCCCTGCCAGGGAACTTCATTACCCCTCAGTTACCACTTGCCTTATTAACCCACTGCCATTCATCATCTAGCTCCTTTCCTTAGAGGCAAACTGCAGTCTGCACTGGCCACTTCAGCATTGGCAAGGGTTGAACTTGCTGCCTATTCCCGCCCTGGCTGCTCCTCTGTAGCCCTAGTAACACCCTGGATCTCTGTCACTGGGCCTCAGGGTTTATTCAGGCCTGAAGTCCCCTGGCTCACCCTGCCTTCTCCTAGCACTGCTCTATCTTGCTAGCAGGCAACTAAGTCCCTTTCCCTCCAGAGCTGCAGTGAAAGTGAGCTCCTCCTGGCAAGCCATATTTTTATACAGCACTGACAGGAGCTGATTGGTTGCCTCAAGCTGTCTCCCAGGCCTGTTTTGACCCTTTCCATTCTTTCCAGAGGAGCATGTGGATCAGACAGAGACTTCTCTTAGAGGAGAGTATATTGATAGAGATTCTCTAGGTTTTAGTCAGGAAGAGAGGATGGAAGAGGATAAAGAATGGGCCGATCAGACGAGAAACATTCTCACACAAAAGAATCTGACACATCAGAAAAGGGCAGACAAATAAACAGTGACAAGTTTTTAAAGTGCTTGTACACAAATGTTAGAAGTCTAAATAATAAGATGCGTGAACTAGAATGCCCCATGTTAAAGGGGGATATTGATATAATAGGCATATAAACCTCATTGCAGGAGGAATACCAGCTAATTCAAGTTAGGGCTTTAAATCAGAATCCCGTTTCACTGCGACCGGCCGGGAACATGCAAATCAAGTGCAGGATATTTAAATCCTGGGCTTGATTTGCAATTCCAGTCACCCTCATTAGCCTCTCTAGATCAGTCTAGGGGGTTAGTGTAGACCTACCCAGATTCCCATAGAAAATCTGCACTGGGATCCCTTGTTTGATCACAAAAATGACACTTTCCCTGTCCCCATGGAAGGCAGCAGGATAAGCAGAAACAACAAAAAATTGCCTTTATTGGAGAGGCAGCAACCTGAAAAATAGTCTGAAGGGTAAAAAAAGTTTGATTTGAGCCAAAGCTATTTCTTGCCAAAATGGAACATTGGAAAAAAAAAAAAAAAAAAAAAAGAACCCCTCTCATTTCTGAAATAATTTGCAGTCAAAACTGTTCTCCAAAGTTTAACAGCTTTTGTGCCTTGAAACAAATTCATATTTTGGAAAATTTACTATGTACTGATTTAAAATTCATACAGTTCTATTAACCAACAATGGTCACGTCCTTTGCAAAGCACTTGGAGATCTACTATTGGGAAGAATTATGTGTGATTATTAATCCTTTATCTTTGGATGGAGATCAAGTTGTATTTAGTGTTGTTTGCTTCCCCACATTGCAGAAAAATATTTCATATATTTAGGTTTGGAAAAAATAGATTATCAAAAAATGACAAAAAACATCTATTCCACAACATAAACAAATGAAAAGTGTTTCCATCAATAGTATAAATAGGCAAAGTAAGACAAAAGCTTCCTGAGAACTTGGTCAAAACCTGTGACCATTGATTGATTGCATTAGACTTGTTACAAATGAACAAGCAAATGAATAGAAAGAAATAGGATATTTACTTTTATATTTCAGCATGTTGCCATTTTTTTTAGCTTCAAATTTCTGAATCTTAATGTTTAATGTCATTAAATAATTATCTAACCACCCTTGATAGTTTCCCATGACTATGAATATTTAAATTGATAAAAATATAATTAATAGATATCAAAGATGATTTCTTGAAAGTCTCTATACACAGTGACACATCAGTGTTGACAGATAAAATGTGGTGGATGGCATATATATCAGCTTTAGAAATGGTGAAGGCCATTCTAAAATAGATTCTTGCAGGTTAACTAAAGACACCTGATGCTAGTTAACAGCTGCCAGTGATGTTTAGAAAACTGATGAGCGAGAGAGAGAAAGAGAGAAAGTGGGTATGTCTACACTACAGTTAATTTGAAATAACAGACGTTATTTCGAATTAAGTTTAATAGCTGTCTACACATACAAACCGCTATTTCGAAATAAATTCGAATAGGTAAACCCTTATTTCGAATTAGGTAAATCTCATTCTACGAGGAATAACACCTAATTCGAAATAGCTAATTCAAAATAAGTTCTGTGTAGACACTTATTTCTAATTAGGAGGCCTCCAGCCCTTCCCAGTTCCCCCTGGTGGCCACTCTGGGCCAAACCAGGAAAACATTTCTGCTCCCCCCTAGCCCCAGAGCCCTTAAAGGGGCAGACTCTGGCCACAGTGACTGTGCCAGTTGCCAGCCTGCCAGCAAACAGCCAGCAGACCGTGCTCCTGGGACACCACGAGCCAGCCACCCACTTCCACCCAGCCCTCCACCTCTTCCCAGGACCAGGCTGGCGGCTTCCAGGAGCCTGCCAAGGGCCACAAAAGACAGGCACCTTCTTGGTCAAGTGTGGAGATTGTTGCCCTCATTGAGATTTGGGGGAAGGCCTCCAATGCCCATGATCTCCGCACTAGGTGCAGGAACGCGTCCATCTACAGCTGCATGGCTGCCAGCCTGGCCATCAGAGGCCATATGCGCAGCCAGGAGCAGGTGTGGAGCAAAATAAAAGAACTGGGACAGGCCTATGCCAGGGCCTCCCAACCAGGGACTTATCCGGAGGCCTGCCCCTACTATGGGGCCCTGGACCGCATCCTGGGGGGTCAGACGATCCATGCCCTTCTGGTCATCATTGACCCCCGGAGCAGATGGCTCTGCCCCTGACACAGGGGAAGAGGGGCAGGAGGACGACGGCAGCCAGGAGCCTGCAGGGAGCCTGCCCTGCACCCAGGAACCCTGAGCTGAACCGGAGAGCCCGTCAGCAGCTTCATCTGAGGCCGGGGAGGCCTCCACATGTGAGTGACCAGGAGCAGTGGATACAAGAGGACCTGCAGTTGGAGGGAGAGCTTGAGGGAGCTCTGGAAGCAGGGCCGTGCTCTCTGCAAGCACCTGCAGGCCGTGGTGGACCGATTGCTGCCTCCTGCTCCTCCATCCCCTGCGGCTGCCCCAGCTGTCGCTACTCCTTCTACCCCTACTCCCCATATCACTTCTTCCACACACACACCCCATCCCTCCTGCCCCACCCTCCATACCCATGACCCCTGCACCCACAGTGCTGAAAGATGGGAGAGCCAGCAAGACCCCCAACCCTGAGCTTCCCCTCCCCCTTCCTCCCCTTGACTCCCCCTTCCAGCTCCCTCCTCCCAGGTTTCCCCCCTCATTTCCCACTTCCCCCCACCCCAGTTATGTGAAATAAAGACTTTTTTTGTGGCAACACAGGAGTTTTTATTGTAGATCAGGAAGGGGGGTTAGGGAGCAGGAAAGGGGAAGGAGGTGGGGAAGGAATGTAAGGCCCCAGGCCCCAGTGGGGCACACCAGGGGGACTTCAGTCCTCGTCCACCTGGAAGCTCTCCCACAGGGCTTCCCAGATGCAGACAGCCCCCTGAAGGGCCTCCCGGCTGGCAGCCGTGCAGGGCTGTGCGTATTGGCCATCCAGGCTGTTAGCCTCTGCCATCCAGGCTGGCAGGAAAGCCTCCCCCTTCCTCTCACACAAATTTTGGAGCACACAGCACGCTGCCACCACTTGCGGAATATTATGCTGGGAGAGATCGAGGTGGGTGAGGAAGCATCTAAACCGTGCTTTCAGTCGGCTGAAGGCCCCCTTGACCACGATGCAGACCCTGCTGAGCCTGGCATTGAAGGACTGCCGGGAGAGGCTGAGGTGTCCCATGTAGGGCTTCATCAACCAGGGCTGTAGGGGGTAGGCCCTGACCCTGATGTGGTGGTCAGGGAAGAAAGTCCTGGCATGCAGCATCTGGCACATGGAGGAGTTACGGTACACCCGCGCATCGTGTGCCTTGCTGGACCAGCCCACACCAATGTCTGTAAACTGACTCCAGTGGTCAGAAACGGCCTGCAGGATCACAGAGAAGTAACCCTTGCAGTTAATGTAGAGGGAGGCCTGGTGGTCCAGGGTATGGATGGGAATGTGTGTCACATCGATTGCCCTCCCCCCCCCATATCTGGGGAAGCTGAGGACGCCGAACCCCTGGATGATCGCTTCTATGTCAGTGAGGTGGACGACTCTGTGGAGCAGCACCCTGTTGATGGCCTTGACCACCTGCAGAGAGACACACAAAACCGAGGGTCACTGGGGTGCCCGGGTGGCTGGGAGTGTTCTTTCTCCGCCACTGCCCCATGCCCCACTCCCAGGAGCAACCCCCACTACAATCCTGGCCACCTCTAGCGCTCTGATTCGCGGCCGGGACAGACCGACCCCTCCCAGGGAGGGCACTTACACCACCTTTCCCCCCTTTTTCCCTGGGGCAGCCCACGTCCTCCTTGCAGCCCCCCATCCTGGCCCAGCGGCCGATGAATGCCGTACCTGCATGAGCACAGCTCTGACTGTGGATATGCCCACGCTGAACTGGTTCCCGATGGATCAGTAGCTATCCGGTGTGATGGCCACCCGCTTGTGGAGGGGAATTGCGGGCCTCATGCATGTGTCCCATTGCCGCAGAGCAGGGACGAGCCACTTGCAGAGCTCCAGGAAGGTGTCCTGTATTTTGAAGTTCTGGGTCCACTGTTGGTCTCTCCAGCGCTCCAGGATGATGTGGTCCCACCAGTCGCTGCTGGTGTCCAGATGCCAGATGCTGCGAGGCATGCTGGTGTCCAGGCGCCACTCCTCCAGGGCCCCCAGGAGGGACAGGGGGAGGGACAGGGGGCTGGCCTGCAGCAGAACGTGCCAAGCAGCCTCCAGCAATTGCTGCCAGGCTTGCAGCAAGACGTTTAACATGAGCACCAGAGTGCCCAGGGGCAGTTCTGGCTCCATGGTTCCGAGTGCTGTGGTGTCCCAAAGGAGAGCGACCGAAGCAGGTGGAGAGGAAAATGCTTTGCTGTCCCACAGCAAGGTAGGCAAGCAAGCAGGAAAGCTGAGAACCGGCTGTCCAGGGGGGTCCCTTTAAGCATGAGCCTCAGATAGCCTCAGACAGCAGCCACACAAAGCAACTACTGACCTGATGCCCTACTGGAACCGGTTTCAGCTGCCCTTAAATGCAATCCAGCATCCAATCAATGTGGACGAGATATTTTGAAATAGCAAAACACTATTTTGAATTAGTTTTTGTGTCTAGATGCGTTATTTCAATTTATCTTATTTTGAATTAACTAATTCGAAATAAGTTAATTGGAAATAGCACTGTAGTGTAGACATACTCAGAGAGAGAAGAAACATGAGGTAAGTGGTAGTATATCTCTCCCTGGGTGGAAGCCATCTCTTTTCCCTATAGGGAAAGAAACTAAAGCTATGTCTACACTACACCAGTACCAGCACCAGCAATGTTGCTGCAGATGCTCTAAACTAATAGGAGAGAAAGTTTCAGAGGGATAGCTGAGTTAGTCTGAATATGAAAAAACTTAAAAAACAACAAATAGTCTTGCAGGACCTTAGAGTATGTTTACACTACAAAGTTAATTCGAACTAACGGACGTTAGTTCGAATTAACTTTGATAGGCGCTACACTAGTGCTCCGCTAGTTCGAACTTAATTCGAACTAGCGGAGCGCTTAGTTCGAACTAGGTAAACCTCATTTTATGAGGACTAAGCCTAGTTCGAACTTACTAGTTAGTATTAAGGGCTGTGTAGCCCCTTAATTCGAACTAGTGGGAGGCTAGCCCTCCCCAGCTTTCCCTGGTGGCCACTCTGGCCAACACCAGGGAAACTCTATTGCCCCCTTCCCGGCCCCGGACCCCTTAAAGGGGCACGGGCTGGCTACGATGCCCGTGCCAGGTGCAAGCCTGCCAGCACCCAGCCAGCAGACCCTGCACCTGGCACGGATCGAGCCAGCCACCCGATGCCCCCCAGCCCTCCCCCTCTTCCCGGGACCAGGCTGGCGGCTCCCGGGAGCTTGGCCGGGACCGCCAGAGGCAGGCACCTGCCTGCTCTAGTGCAGACATCGTGGACCTCGTCCACGAACTCAGCACTAGGCACAGGAAAGTGGCTGTCTAGGGCAGGAGAGCTGCCAGCCTGGCCACCCAGGAGCAGGTGTGCATGAAAATCAAGGTGGTCCACTGAGACCCCCGACCCTGAGACCTGAGCTTACAATGGCAGTACTGGGTCAGACCAATGGTCCACCTAGCCCAGTAGCCTGTCTGCCAACAGCGGCCAACCCTAGGGACCCTGGAGGGGATGGACCGAAGACAGTGATGAAGCCAATTGTCTCGTGCCATCCCTCTCCAGCCTTCCACAAACTTTGGGCAGGGACACCACTCCTACCCCCTGGCTAATACCACTCCATGGATCCAACCTCTATGACTTTATCTCACTTCTCTTTAAACTCTGTTCTAGTTGTAGCCTTCACAGCCTCCTGCAGCAAGGAGTTCCACAGGTTGACTCTTTGCTTTGTGAAGAACAACTTTCTGTTACTAGTTTGAAGCCTGCTACCCATTCCTTTCCTTTGGTGTCCTCTACTCCTTCTTTATGGGAACTAATGAAGAACTTTTCTGTATGCACCTTCTCCACCCCACTCATGCTTTTATAGACCTCTATCCTATCCCCCCTCAGTGTCCTCTTTTCTAAACTGAAAAGTCCCAGTCTCTTTAGCCTCTCTTCATATGGGACCTTTTCCAAACCTCTGATCATTTTAGTTGCCCTCCCCTCTCCCACCTCCTTTTCCCAGTCTCCCCGAGTTTTGCTCAATAAAGAGAGTTTCTATTTTTGAAAACACGTGTCCTTTATTTTGTACATCAGGAAGGGGGGCTAGGGAGGGGTAAGTGGAAGGAGGTGAGGGAGGAATGGGGTACGAGCCCCGATGTGGAGGACTGGGGTGGCTCTGTGTGCTTCTCGGGATGGAAGCTCTCCTGAAGCCCCTTGATTGACCCCCCCTCTGGATGGCAGCCTGCAGCAAGTGCAGCTGGTCTGATGGCCGAGTGCTGTGATGTGCCCAATGTGGGCACTCAGGGCACTCCAAGCCAGGACTGCTTTGCAAGCGGGGCACCCCTGAGAACTGTCTGTCCGGGGTGCGGGTCAGGTCGCTTTAAGCACAGCCCTCGGCTAGCCTGAGACAGCAGCTCCACACTCTAAGTCCTCATCTGATGCCCTGTCCGCACTGCTTCCGGCCATCCTTAACCCTGGTTCAGGGTCCACTTAATGTGGACATGCTAGTTCGAATTAGCAAAACGCTAATTCTAACTAGTTTTTAGTTCTAGATGCGTTAGTTCGAATTAGCTTAGTTCGAATTAACTAATTCGAACTAAGTTAGTTCGAATTAGCGCTGTAGTGTAGACATAACCTTAGAGACTAACAAAAAGTATAGACGGTATCATGAGCATTCGTGGGCACAGCCCACTTCTTCAAATAAATGGAGTTGCCCATGAAAGCTCGTGATACCATCTGTTTTAAGAGGAGAGAGTTTATCTGCAGGAGAAGCTCTCCTGTGGACATAGTGCTATCAGAGCTAGTGCATTGGTCAGTATAATTTACATTGCTCAGGGATGTGGATTGTTCACATCGCTTAGCAACAAGTTATACCAAAATATCTGTTAATAGCTGTTGAAGGACTAGCAACTAGGAGCCAGTGTAGGAAGGTGAATGGCAGAAAAAAGTACAATAAGCCCTCGCCATGTGCAGTGGATGTGTTCCTGGCAGCACCACAGATGATATAATCCATGAATGCTGGTGATGGCACCTCCCGGGCTCAGCAGTGAGCTCCCCGTGCCTCCTAGCCCCAGTCTGCCCCCATATTCATGGATTTTGCCATTCCTGGTAGTGCCAGGAATTCATCCACTGTACATGTTGAGAGTTTATTGTACTTTTTTTTGCCGCTTGTCTTTCTACACTGGCTCCTTAGGTGCCAGTCATTCCACAACAGATGTTAACAACCCAGACCTCTGCTGCTGCTGCTGTTGCTGCTGCCACTGCCACCACCACTCTCCCTCCCTGAAGCCACATCCTCCCAAGCCAGGAGATAGGGTGCAATGGGTGTGATGGGGCCCACAAATACACAATTATTGCAAGCAGGTACTCTGCAAATCTTGAGGGTCTCCTGCATTTCTGTTGTCAGTTTGATCCCTCTTCCGCCAATCCCAAGCCCCATTGGTTTTGCTTTAGAGAATTTCTTTAGCCTACCCTGAGATCAACCATGTCATCAGGAAAAAAATACCACCAGAGAGATGAGAAAAACCCTACTGGGATCAGACTGATTTAACTCCAGTTCCCCAGGAAGAAATGCTGAGGCCAAAAGGTGCCCTCCCATAATGTTATACACCTTTGCAAGTGTAAACATTAAAAATTAAATCCTAGTGCCCTCCTGGGCAAGAAAGGTATGTGCTGATTTTTTCATTTTACAGATGGGAGATAGGGGGACCCATCAAAAGGTTTTTTTTTTTTAAGTAAGAGACACAGACAAGAGCTGCCTAGGCTAAGGCATAATATATTGCACTCCAATGTTGCCTATGCAGATCATTGAGACTCTCGAAATGATGGGGAATGCTGAAACAAGAGAATGCTTCTTTAACAGACCTTGTACTTCCCTGAAGCCCTGGGAAAGTGGTCTTGGCCAGTTTGGTATATTTCAACGGCCTGTGGAATTTAGTGCATACCTAACTTAGCTGCACATGATACACTTAGCTATGTGGTACATTCAGACCACTTTCTAAGGATATGACCTGGTTTTCCATTTGACTGTGAAGCAGGACCAGCTTGAATTCAATAATTCTGGCTCTGAGACCACAGGTGGAGACAAATTGAGGATCAGTCTCCACCCTCTTTTTAACAAAGTACTGGATTTTCAATTACAGGTAATTATCAAATCAAACCAAAATCTTCTACATCAGAGCTGCACATTGAGTGGTTTTTCCATTTCTTAGAATCACAAATAGTATTTTGGCTGAAGGGATTTTGTCAATAATAGCATATGAGCAGTCTATTCATGGGACCAGTATCATTTTGGCTACTTGTGTATTTTAAAAATGGTTGCGCAAAAGTTAAAATTCACTCCAACTCTATGGTAACAAACAGAGCCCAACTATAAATTTGTTACGGACATCTGCTTTAATTCACTTGTACAGTGCATTATATTTTCAAAGCACTGAATTAACATTAGCATAATTAAGTGAATCAATTAGATGTAAAATACCAGAAGGCAAGAAGTATTCAGTTTAGATTATCTGACAATATTTGAACAACTCGGCCCTTTCAAGTTCATGGTCTTCATCTGAAATATCAAAGAAGGATGTTGAGTTTTTGAAGTTTGTCATTTAAAAAAGTAAAAGATGGCTTATCTCAATACAGGTATCACCTACTGCTAATAGAATATATATCATACTAATATTTTGTGTAGAGAAGCTAAATGACTGAGGGGATTAGCAAGGACATACAGATTCTTAAGCAATTAACTACATAGTTTAAATGAGTGGTCACTCGTAATACAATGGCCTATGAGTCTAGTTCCTATGGACAACAAACAGATATTATCACCACAAAATGTCAGTCTTCTTGTTAAGTTTCATGCCATGCAAACAGAAAAGTTAGATAAATCAATCATAAAGGTCTTCTTGCTGGAAGGTTGCAATGTAACATTATATTATTGCTTAGAGTTCAGGGCGATAACACAAGAAACAAGAGAGAGAGACAAATACACAAAGACTCCATAAAACCAGAGGTCCAACTTAGCCCAACTTATAGGCTGTTTGGCAAGTAACTGACTTCTGTAAGGTCCAGATCACAACTCTTCCCTCAAAAGACCCAAGACTTTAAGCAGGACCAGGACAATTCTCTGGGGATTTAGGGTCAGATTTCCCCAGAACATGCTTTTCACCAAGAGTAGACAGACACATGCTAGCTCTGTGCAAACTAGTCTGATAAAAAAATAGCCAGGCTATGTTTACCCTTTTACACAATTGACAAAACATTTGTTATTCATGGGTGCTTCCCCTTGTGAATGATGGTGTTTTGTGTCTGCAAGTGAATGAATGAATGAATGCTGTTTTGCCAGTGGGAGCACTCTCCTGCTAATGAAGCAAACCCCACTTATTTATGGGAGTATTTTGTTGGCAAAAATGCTGGCAAACAGCATTAGGACACTGACTTTTAGCAACAGGGCTGTGTTGACACAGCCATGTCCCTAAAAAGTGGCATCATGTAGACATACAATTAGGCAGCAACTTGTGCTAGCTGCCAAGGGCTGTGGGCAGGTTTGTACTCAGATGGCTAGCCCCAAGTTG
Organism: Pelodiscus sinensis; assembly: GCF_049634645.1. Classification (NCBI taxonomy): domain Eukaryota; kingdom Metazoa; phylum Chordata; order Testudines; family Trionychidae; genus Pelodiscus; species Pelodiscus sinensis. The sequence goes on from NC_134719.1 coordinate 47,795,629, forward strand.
CTGCCTTTGCTGTCCCAAAATACAATGTTATGTTTAATAAATTAGCATGTGTCAGAGCTGTTCCCCACTCTGGTAGTTGAGTGCAGAAGATGGGGGTCTGCAAAAGACCTTAAATACCTTGCCTCTGTAGGTTCTGCTTACAAAGAAAAACTCCCCAGAGTCACAGATACACTGTCTCTGGAAGATAGGCTGCCACCATCAAGTCATTTTAAAGAACCCTGAAAAATGCAGGAAGGAACACCTGAATTCTTTCCATAGGGTAACACGAGCTCTTCTGTCACAAGAGAGCTTGAAAAAAGAAACAAAAGAAAATGCAGAAAACAAACTGTGTCTTTGATAGCTGACCTCTCAGACCAGGCAGGCATTCACACAGACCTGTTACCTTCCAGGACACAAGAATGGAATCATCGCCTTAAAAAAGATCATTTTATTAACAAAGAAGAAAAAGAAATGCTTAATAAAGTATTGGTTGCTAGGTGTTACAGAGCATCTGAGAATAACAAATTAAAAACATAGAGAATGTACTATCTCTGGGTACAGCTTAGATAGTGAATGGGGTGAGGGAGCACATGGATTTTACACAAAGAAGCTTACCCAAACAACCAAAACAAAGAAAAACACCCTGTACGCAACTGAACATACATTCCTCTTTCTACTCATGACCTGTGCTGATCTGTACTTCAAGGCCCAGCTCACTCTCATGCCCATTATTCCTTGTAGGCATGGTAATTCTGACTACAGCTTCTCGCTCACTCCAGCCCTTAACTTAGGACTCATGTAAAAAGAGAATTCAAATTTCAATAGTCTTTCCCACTGGCTTTCTGCTTACACCCCTGCAAGCTATTTCAGTTTAACCCTTTAGTCACCAGTTGTTGACCAGCACTCCTCTCATCCATCACAGTATGTGAAGCACACTCCCAAGGTCCTGGGTCGATGTATCCTTAGAGACACAATTTACTGTTTCAACATATCACACTCTTCATACACTCTTGTTCCCAGACTTAGAGGTACCAACATTTCAAAGCCTATCCAATCCTTAAATAAAAAAACAAAAACAAAAGAGTGCTGTGGACCAAAATAAGACAAATGTGTTCAAAAGAGAAGAATGCTGAAAGCTTCAAGATAGGAAGCCCGAGTTCAGTACTTTCAAAGGGCAGACAAATATTCAATGTGTAGCACTGATTTATTATATAGCATTTTCACTTCAAATAGATTTTCATAACACAGTGACACGCCAAGTAGGTCAACCTTCTTCTACTTCCATTAAGGGCTCATTCTCTTTCTATAGCTTCAGGCTAATGTGTAGCAATCACATCTGTTGCAGCCCTAAGATTATTTTTCCAAGTCCATCTCCATTTAAATGTATCACAGATCTGTCAGTTTTCCATTACAAATGGGAAAAAAGCAAGTGTTGAACCTACTGTGCATGTGATCATGATTATTAGATACCGAGTGAGAATCCAGAATATCATCTAGTTCAGGGGTTCTAAAAAATTATGTAAAAAAACAAATTAATTTAATTTTTTTAAAGAAAATAATATAGTGAGTAATATAGTTGACTCATGATAGCATAAACAACTACTTCATTATTTTGAATCTCTCGCCTAATCCAATGCGTAGCATCAACTGTGGGCATGTATAGTTTCCGTTACCAATGTTGGCAAACTAATCTGTACTAATTGACTTATTTCTGTGACAAGCAACAAAATAACTGTCAGATGCTCTTTATTAATGACAGTCGTAGGCACGTACAGGTGTATTCTACAAGTGTTTATTAATTCAGTGTGGATTACTTAAAGGTGTGTATTATGTTGAGTGTTTTTTCCATAGTAGATACTATGTTTATTTGTACTGCTACATTTTTTTGAACATTTTTCACGCTTTTTCTTGATATATTTATTACTAATGAGACCCATGCGAAAAATTCGCACATGCACAATTAAAAACCTGTGGGAATATGTATTACTTTGACATAACTTGTAAGTATAATTCACTATGACATTTGCATTGGAAACTGGTGAAGAACAACATCCGTAGTGCCATCTATTATTGTTGGGCGAATACAATAACTGGTGCCATCTAATACTGAGAATATAATAGGAGAGGATCAAACCCTTTCAAGAGAAATTAACTCTCTGGGGAAGAAGAGTGAATTGTGGTAACTTCTCCAGTTTTCCTCTCTTTGATGAAATCACTTCCGATCCAGTACAGCCAATTCCAGTGGAACCAAGAGTTTGCAAAAATATTATTATATGTTTGGAAAACCTTAAAATCGCCATTGATGGAATTATCCCAACTGGTTTGGCAGCTGACATTTGGGTGAGGAGCCCCTTCAGAGTGTCTCTTGAACAAATTACTGATCCCGACCTGGCAAAAGAGGAACTTCTTGAATTGAGAAATAATCAAAAATTTCGCACTGACTTTGAGTCAATGACACTGTACCAATTTTGGTGTACTCTTGATGAGGCATCCATTCTGACAAAACGAGCTTACCAAGTTTTAGTTCCATTTGTCACAATTTACCTTTGCGAGTTGGGCTTTTCAGTGCTTGCCTCGATAGAAACCAAAGTGAGGAACAAATTAAATACAGAACATGATATGTATGTGGCTCTCTCAAAAATGACACCTAGAATAGACATGTTGGTTAATAGTAAGCAGCAGCAATGTTCGCATTAGTGATACTAGTGTGGTTTGTCCATTTGTAAATGGACATTTTATACAATTTTTAGTGTTTTATTTTTTAAAAAAAGCTTGTTTAAAATGAAAATCTGTTGATACTTATGTCTTATAAGATACCCATAATTTTGATTATTCACATTAAGTTATAAACAAATATTATTACCAAGAGGGGTACATGATGTATTTAGCTGAGACCAAGGGGTACGTGGACTGAAAAAGGTTCAGAACTGCTGATAGTTATATTAAGTGCCAAGAAGCCCTACAGCATAGCCAATAAGAAGGATAAATTAAGCAGACCAAGAGCAGAAACTATGACCTCCTTTTAAAATACATGTGCCTGTCTTTGCCCATGTGTCTAGCACTTTTGTCAAAGTACTGAAAATCAGTGTCTGAAAACAGGCAGAAATAATCTACAATCCAATAGAAGTGGCAGGAATGGGGGACCAAACGTACCAAGGGGTAAAATGATGTAGACACTAAATTGCTTTTTCATTTTACATATCATATCATAACAGCAAAGCCAAATGAGAAAAACTTGCACATTTAACCAACACAGTGGTGGTATAAGTTACATACCAACTTTGAATATGATCCCTTATTGCCTCTTGCTTTTCTCACCCATGTTTGGTTCATTCACCATTCCTAGTTTCTGGAAGAGTAAAGAGATCATAGTGAGTCAGAAGAATGCAGGAGACCTGAGCAAATGTGTCAGGCAGTAAAGAAAGTATTCTATAGCAGGGAGCACTTGTGATTCCCTGAGGTCTCTTTCTTACACTCAATAAATCTGACAAAGTTTCTAACGAAAGAAATAGAGAGCCATAAAAATGTAAGCAGTTTATCCAGAAAAGTCCTTTAAGTGCCAGTTGCAAACTATTTTTGGTTGAGGACAAAATAAGAAATTCTTTTGTTGTGCCACTACTTGAAAAATATAGAATAGCATTGCATCCATAAAGAGAGACATTTTGATTCAATTAGTCCTGAAATTTCCTAATATTTTTCCTTTTACCCGAAGGTCTTTTAGAGAAAACACCACAGTATGGGGAAGCAGAAAAATAATGGGAAGCAGAAAAATAATGAGAAGACAATGTGGGTACGTCTAAATTACATCCCTTTATTGAAAAAGGGATATAAATTAGATGTATCAAAATTGTAAATGAAGCCAGGATTTGAATTTCCCATGCTTCATTTACATGATGGAGGCTGCAGCTTTTCGAAAAAAAAGCTCCACGGTTAAGATGGGGATCTTTCAACAGAAATGGTCCATTTCAAAAGATCCTGTAACCCTCAAAAAATGAGGATTACAGGATCTTTCAAAACAGGCCATTTCTGTCAAAAGTTCCCCAACTTAACCACGGGCTTTTTTGAAAAGCGGTTTTTGAAAAAAAGCCACAGCTGCCATCATGTAAATGAAGCATGGGAAATGCAAATCCTGGCTTCATTTACAATTTGATACATCTAATTTACATCCCTTTTTCGATAAAGGGATGAAGTATAGACGTACCCTGCGGGTTAAAAAGAGATACAATTTCATACTATAACAACATGATATTATGATAACATCTTAATTATTGCTGGATTAGAGATAACAAACCATGAACAGTAGTAAGGATGTGTTAAATAATAAAGTCATGCCTGACAAATACAATTTGATAGAATTATAATGTTAATGGATTTGATACATCTGTGTAGCAGATATAAATATATGGACATTGGTGAATCTTATTTAGTTGCACTTTTACAAATTATTCAGATTACTTTAATCATCAACTCTTTCACCTGGACTGAAACTGGACCATAGAAATATATTGAATTAGTGGGGTCAGATCTGTTGTCATTGATGTTAGGTAAAGAAACTTTGTTAAGGTGCATCTACACTGCACACTTAGCTTGAAATAAGCTATGCAATTTGAGCTATACAAATTGGGTAGCTTATTTTGAGTTAATTTTGAAAGAGACCACTATGCTGAGACGTCCCTTAATCCTTGTGGAATGAGGTTTACAGGAACGTTGGAATAGTGAGCCCATTATTTTGAAAGCTATTTCTAAATAAAGAGTGCTCTGTCAAGATGCAGAAAGTGCTATTTAGGGATATTGGAAGTATCCCAAAATAGCACCACTGTGTAGACATACCTTTAGAGAACTAGATGGCATGGTAATTACATTTTAAACTGTAAAACTCCAATGAGAACAGAGAAAGGTTAACAAGAGAACTTTGGAGAAGTTAGAAATGGCATGAGGATTTTATGACATTGGCAAAAGGAAATTCAATTTGAAAAACAGAAAAGCATAAATTAAAAAAATAGTGTTCTATTAGTCCTAGATATACTCTCCAACAAGACCTAGAACCACAACCACCTTTAAGCATAGTGTTGTTTTGGTAGAGGCAGTCACCCGTTTTGCTTAATTGTGAAAATGAGATCTCCCTGCATCAGGGTTTTACATGGAGTGCTAGAGCTGGTAGGAAAAAGCCACTGCATCGTCAAATTCATGTGTATTCCTGCCCACATGGTAGTGGGAAAGGCAAAATGTTCCCTTGCCAATTGTAGCATGTACTACATTAGTCAATTGAGAATGTTAGCATGCCTGTTATCTAGGCAACAGAGAGCAGGATTTGACCTTGTGCTTCAATGAGATTTCCTGAAAAAACCCCACAAATTCCACTTTGCTGCAGAAATTGCAAGCCAAAAAACTTCAAAAAGCAATAGCATTTTTTTAAAAGTACATCAGAAGCTGGAAACCTACTAAACAACCAGTGGGGCCCCACTGGACTACTGAGATGCTAAAGGAGCACTCAAGATGATATGGTAATTTCAGATAAGTTAAATGAATTCTTTTTTGGTCTTTACAGATGAGGTTGTTAGGGAGATTCCCAACCTGAGTCATTCTTTTAGGTGACAAATCTGAAGAATTGTTCCAGATTAAGGGTTCATTAGAGGAGGTTTTGGAATAAATTGGTAAACTAAACAGTAACAAGTCATCAGGACCAGATGGCATTCACCAAACTGTTCTGAAACAACTGATATGTGAAATTGTGGAACTACTGACTATGGTTTGTAAGCTATCCGGTACCTATCATCTTCTGTACCAAATGACTAGAAAATAGCTAACGAGACACCAATCTTTAAAAAGGGCTCTAGAGGTGATCCTGGCAATTACAGACTGGTAAGTCTAACATCAGTATTGGGTAAATTAGTTGACACTATAGTAAAGAACAGAATTATTAGACACATAGATAAACATTATTTGTTGGGGGAAATGTCAACATGGTTTCTGTAAAGAGAAATCATTCCTAACCAATCTACTAGAATTTTTATAGGAGTCCCCATGCTTGTTGACCAGAAGGATACAGTGGATATTATGTTCTTGGATTTCCAGAAAGCCTTTGACAAGGTCCCTCACCAAAGGTTCTTAAGTAAACTAAAATGTCATGGGATAAAAGGAAAGATCTTCTCATGGATTGATAACTGGTTAAAAGACAGGGTAGGAATAAAGATTTAGCTTCCAGAATGGAGAGGGGGTAACTAGTGATGTCCTGTAGGGGTCCATATGGGGACCAATCGTTTACCCTTTTTTCCAGATAATATATGAATATGTTGTAAATAGTGAGGTGACAAAATTTGCTGATGTTACAAAACTTCAAGATAGTGAAGTCCAGAGTACACTGTGAAGAGCTTGAAAACGATCTTCTAAAACTAGGTGACTGAGCAACAAAATGGCAAATGAATTTTAATATTGATAAATGCAAAGTAATGCATACTGGAAAATTTAATACCAAGTACAAGTACAAAATGATAGGGAATAAATTAGCTATTTCCACTCAAGAGAGAGATCTTGGAGTCATTGTGTATAGTTCTCTGAAAATATCCACTCAGTGTCCAACAGCAATCAAAAAAAGAGAACAATGTTAGAAATAATTAAAAAAGGGACAGAATAAGACAGAGAATATATTATTGCCTCTATATAAACCCATGGCATGCCCACATCTTGAATACTGCATGCAGATGCGATAACCTCATCTGAAAAATGATATATTGGAATTAGAAAAAATTCAGAAAAGGGCAACAAAATGATTAGGGATTTGGAACATTTGCCATGTGAGGATAGATTAAAAATATTGGAACTTTTCAGTTTAAAAAAGAGGAGACTAAGGAGGGATGTAATAGAAGTCTATGAAAAAATGACTGGTATGGAGAAAGTAAATAACAAAAAGTTATTTACTTGTTCCCATAACACAAGGTAGGTAGCAGGTTTAAAACAAACAAAATGAAGTTTTTCTTCACACAGTGCAGTCAATCTATGAAACTCCTTGCCAGAGGATGTGGTGAAGGCTAGGACTTTAACAGGGTTCAAAAAAGAAATAGATAAATTCATGGGGGTTAGGTCAGTCAATGACCATTAGCCAGGGTGGGTAGGAATGGTATCCCTAGGCTCCATTTGTCAGAAGCTTGGAATAGGTGATGGGGAGGGATCACTTAATTATCTGTTCTGTTTGTTCTTCCTGGGGCACCTGGCATTGGCCACGGTCAGAGGACAGGCTACTGGGCTAAATGGACCTTTGGTCTGATTCAGTATGGCCATTCTTATGTTCTAATTCTCAGGTGTACTTATATAGTAGTTTATTGAATTCCTCAATCTCAAATGTATCTAATTATATTTTATATAGATTAGCAATTTCTGACTCCTCTAATAAACCCTCTTCCATTTTAAGAGAGTATGAAACATTAACACAAAATATTAATGCAGTCTAATTTCATTTTGTACAGCTATTGAGAAAAATAATTGCACATTAGATGTGAGAAAAATCTCATTAAAAGCTAAGAATCATCTTGAAAATGAATATTTTCCAAACAAGGCATTATTTAATATATATAAATTGCATCCAGAACATAGTGTTATTAATAAGTACCTCTGTTTAGGTGGTTAACACAAAAGATTTGGGGAGATTTTCAAAAGTACAGAGGAAATTTAGGCATCCAAATTCTATTGGCAGTGACTAAAAAAAAATTACAAAAAGCCTCTGTCATTTTTAGAAACTAATTTACAAGAACAAACATCCCAATAGGATGTAGAAAATTTCAGCTTGCACAGTTAGTTTGTCAAAGTGATAAAGCACTTTATAATAGGAAACGATGAGCAACCTTCATAGGCAGCAATACCAGTCCCGCCCAGAATGCAGAAAGAATGGCAAAACAAAACTGGGCTTATTTCTCAGTAAGGGACTGATTGTGTGTTCCCACTGAAATCAATAGTGATGCTCCTATTGACTTTGATAGCAGCAGGATCAGGCTCTAGGAGCACCAGTCCATTTTTCCATAAGAGGATAAATTAGACTCATTTAGTGTTATTTACTTGCCCTTGTTACTCAGCTCTGATATTATGAAGCATTTTCATCTCTGGTCAGGCAAAGTATCGTCTAGAAGCCTAATGATGCCACCTTCTCAGCACCATTAGGTTACTTGATGAAGGATATGATTTATGTATGTTGTAGAAGCATTTTCTCCAGGGGACCTTTTTAAAGCAGCAAGAGCAAAAATTTGTTCTGTGGTAAACAGAACAGTAATAATAGGCTATTTGTTTTGGGTGGGTGAGGTATGATTTCCTCAAGAAAGAGACATTGGGGTTTTGAGCCAATGTCCTTACATGCTCTTGTGATTAGAGAAATTAATAATGGACTAGGGCAGGGCTCTATTGTGTTAAAAATGCTGCTAGTTATGCAACCAGCCACTGAAAATTTCTCATTTCTGCCCCTGTAATACAGATTATCCCCATGCCTGCTCTATGTGGATTCAACAAAATTAGCTTGACTGATGCAAGACTGCACCCTGAGGGTATGTTTGGCAAGGTGCTGAGCACCGCCAATGGCTCTGACACCTGGAAAAGCAAAGAAAAAAAAGGAAACTGGTCCTTTAAGTGCTTCTCAGATGAGCGTGCAGCGCATACCTGGGCGAGGGGAAAATGGCAGCTGGAAGCAGGAAGCAAGCAGCAAGCATCTCGACTCCCCACGGAGTTTCTCCTGATCCCAGCACATCTGGGGCTGTTCTCCCTCCGCCAATGCTCCTACCATCTTCCCAGCAGGGACTCCAGAGTCCCTATGTCCCCGGGTCCATCAGTTGTGGGGCATGTGGCGGGGTCTGGCCTCAAGCTGTTTGGGGGCCCGAGGCCCCGACACCAAATGTGCTGAAGGGAAGACATTTCTGGCTCCAAGAACAAGGTAGCTCTCACCGCTGGGGAGATTTCCATCTCGTCCTGCAAATTTCCATCTCGTCCTGAGGGAGGGTAAAGGGACCAGGCGGTGGGAGGCTGTGGCCTATCAACAGGTTCGCGGCTTCTGTGAAGCCCTGCTCATGTTCAGGTATGGTCACAGTTTGCTGCGGGCCCAATGAGGACTGCTAGCACTCCTGCCAGCGAGGATCTTTCCCAGCCCTCTTGATGCTGCCGATCATCTTTACTACTCTCAACACCTGGGGCTGCAGATTGGGTCTCTGCAGGTGTGTCAGGTACTCTCCTTCCTTCGGGAGTGGGGGTACTCTGTCATATTTCTGCATGAGACCCACACAGCTCCGGCTGCTGAGGCTAGCTGGTGACTGGAGTGTGTGTGTGTGTGGGGGGGGGGGCAGAGTTTATTTCAGCCACCCCTTGGCTGCACTTTTCCCCTCACCTGTTGATCTATGCATGCCCCATCCATGGCCCCACAAAGTCACAGGACTTACTGGTTAACCTCCGGCTGGCTATTGCCAAATTGGCAATCTATCAAACCAGGGAGCAGAGGTTGGCAGAGGGAGGGGCCTGCGACTGCGGGGCCTATTTCTGTTCCTGCATCCGCTCACGTATCACGAGACCTTCGAGGGGCAGTGGGCACTGTCCGGGGTTCTCTGCTTGGTGTCCCCATCTGGTTCCCTCGTTTTAGCCCTTTGACCCTCATATCCGTCCCTGCTTTTTCTTTATTTGTCCCAAGTAATTAGTTGGTTTTTCTGGGCTCTGTGGACCCTTCCCGTAGGCTGGGAGGGCGGGGCCTTTAGATGTCAGCCCGGACACCAATAGGATAAGAGTTTTGCAGTTTGCAGGCTGTGGTCTGTCACAATATTTTAAAATACTTGTTTAAAATACTTTTGTTAAGAAGAAAAGTCTTTGCCCTGACAACTCCCAGTGCTGCATCTCAATAGAGCAGAACAAAATAACACCTTGGTTCTTCTGATTAGAAAGGACTGGTGTTTAGTTGTTGTTTCATGAAGATTTCATAAAACATATGTATTACAACTAACTTAATGTGCACTGAACAAACAAAAATAGGAGCATTTCCATGCTCCCTAAGGCTTACTGCAAAAATATGCAAGGCAGCGTATGCTCTGCCAGGACTTGGATAAACCAGCAGTGTGACTTTTCACAGTAATTTACATGTAAAATATTCTGACTACCACAAGTCAACCAACAAATTATAGAAGAGTATGTTGAGCTTGGAGTAGCGTGGTTGAAAACAGATTCTAATATATAGTTTGTGAACTGATGCAGTCCATAGAAAGACAAATAACTTTTCAAAATTGGTCACTGAAGCTACGCAATTTGTGACTTGATGGTTAGCCCAAAGTTATAAATCTGCTTGCAAAGGAAAAAGAAGTGGTGGAAAACAACAAAGAGAATGGAGACGTGAGAGAGACAAGCAGAAAGTTGAGCTCAGTCAGCATTTTTCCCTAACTACCCCCAATCTTATAAAGTTATCAGTTGTACATATGCAAGAGGTGAAAAAAAGCTCAGGTTAGAAGCATTTAAAGGATGTCCCTGAAATAGCTATTCTAAGCTTTTTATTCAAGCATCATAAGTGAACTCTGGGAAACAATATAAAATATCTGGTAAAAGAAGATTATTCAAAGTCCTCATTCTGCTCCCTGTGAAGTCACCTGGAATTCAACCATAGATTTAACTGTAACAGTTTAAAACTCCAAAATGATTAATTGAAACCTCATTGGCTTGCAACATCATATATATAGTAGCCCAGTGTCTGTGAGTCTGTAACGCCGAAATGCTGGCTGTTCCCTCTGGGGGGCGCTGTTGCCTGAAATGCTTGCTGTTCCCTCTGGGTGGCACTGTTGCTGAAATGCTGGCTGTTCCCTCTGTGCAGCCCGTGCTGCATGGGGAGCTCAGGGCCCAAACGACCTCTTGCTCCGCTTGCTCCCGCATGGCGGCCTGGCTGAGTGGCGAAGAAGTCAGCCAAGAGCCATGGCGGGAGGGGAAGAAGGGTGGAGTGGTGACATGTGGCATTACAGCAGCTCCAGGCCCCACACCCTGGCTGTGAACATCATCGCTCCACCCCCCTTCACCTCCCGCTGTGGTGCTCGGCTGACTTCTGCGCCGCTCAGCCAGGCCCCTGAGTGGGAGCAAGCGGCACAAGCGACTGTTTGGGCTCCGCGCCCCCCATGCAGCATGGGGAGTACGGAGCCCAAACGGCCATTTGAGCTCCATGGTCCCCCGAGTGAGAGGCAGGAGTGGGAGGAGACGTGAAAGAGACAGACAGAGAGAGAGGCAGGAGGTGGAGGAGAGCTGGGGGGGGGGGGGGGGAGGAAGTAGGAGGAGGAGAGAGAGAAAGAGAGAGAGACGAAACGAGAGACCGGAGGCTCAGGACAGAAGACTGATGTGGAGGAGAGACCTGAAAATCCTGTCTTATGATGGGCTAATTGGCTAGTTCTTATAGAGCAACTTCAGCAATTCATGATAAATACTTAGGGTGGGCTATTCACCAGGGCTACGTCTAGACTGGCATGATTTTCCGCGAATGCTTTTAATGGAAAAGTTTTTCCGTTAAAAGCATTTGCGAAAAAGAGCATCTAGATTGGCACGGACACTTTTGCGCAAAAGCACTTCTTGCGGAAAAGCGTCCGTGCCAATCTAGATGCAGTTTTGCTCAAGAAAGCCCCGATCGCCATTTTTGCCATTGGGGTTTTTTTGCGCAAAACGGTTCTCAGTTCTCTACACTGGCCCTCTTGTGCAAAAGCATTGGCGCAAGAGGGCTTTTTCCCGAATGAGAGCGTCATTGTATTTGCTCAAGAACATTGACAATCTTACATTAGATCATCAGTGTTCTTGCGCAGATTCAAGTGGCCAGTGTAGACCACTTTTGCGGAAAAACTTGCCAGTCTAGACACAGCCCAGTACTCAGAATTGGCTGAAGTCTACTTTAATAGAAGTGAGTGACAGTTCCCACTGAATTTCAGTGGCAGATTAGTTAGGCCAACATTGAGAGTTTTGCAAATCCCAAGCTGAGCTAGCCTGACAGTGGCATTGTAAAACATTTTACTCTACTTTTTCTGCATTTTTGGCAATTCACCATCCCCTTGTAAGTCAGTTTATTTTTCCATCATCAGTTTGTAATTATTTCAATCATATGATGAGTTCTTTACAATTTAAATCAGCAGTGGATTACCCAAAATGGGGTGAAAAAAAGAAGAGACTATCACACTGCAGCAATGCTAAATGCTAAAATGGTTTAATGTGTATTTATAGTGCCTCAGAATGAAGCACGAGTCCACGTGCTCTGTGGCACTGAAAGTACAGACATAAGTTGTCTATACCTGTGGCAATAAGAACAATTTTTCTTACAAATCAGTATAGTGAGTTGAGGATAACTAGATGTTCAACAGTGAATTAATGACATAGCCCTAAAGCAATCCCAGAAATGCTGCATAAGTCACTAATGTAAGTATCCTAGTGGGCAATTTGCAAGGGTCAGCATACCAAATAGAAGCAAGACATTATTCTATGGATGGGCACTGAATTTAATTTCAAACCCACCCAAAAACATAGGCTCAGAGGTTTGACACTAAGATGAGCAATATTAGGTTTGCAACCTACTTTGAGGAAATCTGGTCAGTACCGTTGTTATTGTTTCTGGCATTCTTAGAAGGCAATCTACTTCTCTTATTGGTGCTAGCTATGGAGCAAGACACTTCTATAATTCTTATTTTCCTTCTTTTCATTTCAGGAACACAGGTGATTGCTAAGCTAGGTTTTTAGTTTTAAAATAAAAGTCATAGTCTATATAGAAGTTGACTGCCTGAGATCCTGGTGTTGCAAAGACATGCACCTCCCTAACTTTACTCACACAAATAGTTCAGTCATATGTGCAAGTCTTCACAGGACTGGGACCTAAGTGTTTGTAGGATCAAGCCCTATGACTGGTAAAAGTGCAGGTACAACAGGAATATGATTTGTTTTCTCTTATGGTTAGTATCTCTTCCTGAAGCTGGTTTGAATATTATGGTGATGGATCCAAACTAATATTTTACATTATGTAACAGCAATACATTAATTATGAAAGATCTGTGTCATGGTTCCTAAGTGACAGAAAACATGTAGAACTGCATTAAAAGTTTTAGCTCTAGCTAGAGTAATAGGCTTAAAATTAGAGTAATGCTTAGGAAAATACACTCAAATTCAAACCCATATCTTGGGAACCATGAATAACAACTATAGGACAATAAAATATATGTATGTGAGATTATAAAATAAGGATTGAATATGGTTCATATCCTACATTATGAAGCGAGATTCCAACTTTAGAAATCTAGTGCACAGCTCAAACAATAAATATACATTTTATTACATTTGAATTGATCCCTCCCCCCAATATGAATATGTAATGATACCATGGAAATATTTCTTCTTTCTTTACGTTCAATAGTAAATTAATGGTTTCATCTATACTTTTGTCTATTTTTTTGTGCTCTTCTCTCAGTTTTCTGTAAAATGCAGATTTGATCAGTCTAAAGGAATTTTACTGACTGACTGGATTCTCACCTTGCAGCTAGAGGGACATTGTTCACAACATCCACTTCAACTGCCTAACTCTAGCCCTGACTTGGAATCGGGGACTGCTGCCTCCTTTGAACGTGGCTAGAGAAAGATCCCTTATTATTGTTACAAGAGAATCCATTGCCCTTCCCCATCTACTCTGGCTGTGCTCATCCGAGATTATCACAGACAACAAGCAGGGAGTGGGGCAGAGGCCCTAGAACCATCCAAAAACATTTGGGAAGAGGCTGAAGTACTTGGTGCCAGGGAATCTCTGCAGTTAGAGGAAGGATCCATTGTCATAAACCAGTCTGTGAGGAATCATCTGGGCCCAAACTCCATTTCCAATGAAGTCAAGTAGTCAAGCATCTGCAAATGTAGCACCCAGAAGGGATGTGGATTTCCCTCAAGTGAAAACAGGAGTCATGACTGTCTATTGCAGAGAAAGGCTTCTCGCATTTACACCACTCAAAGTTGAGGTCCTTAGTATGTGCTCCCTGGTCACTCTTCTATTCAGGAGGTGGGTGGCATTGAAATAAGGAAACTGAACCCCACCCGTGCTACAAAACTAGTGATTTCCAACTAATTTTGTCATCTATTTACAGTGGTCCAGGATCCTCATTTATATTGTGGTTGTGCAGCATGAGGTGGCTGAGGTACATACAGGGTCACTACTAGGGAAAAATTCTCCCATTTGGGGCATATGCAACTTGCAGTGCACTACACATAGGAAGACGCAGTGTTAAGAAACACATCTATGTTTTTCACAGGGCCCCAATGCTAGCATTGTTTCGGCGTCAGGCTAAAGCCAACCTTTTCACTCATGCTTTTATTGGTGTTTGAGTCTGTATGGCTACGTCTACACTGGCCCCTTTTCCGGAAGGGGCATGTAAATTTCAGCAGTCGTCGTAGGGAAATCCGCGGGGGATTTAAATATCCCCCGCGGCATTTAAATAAAAATGTCCGCCGCTTTTTTCCGGCTTTTAAAAAAGCCGGAAAAGAGCGTCTAGACTGGCCCCGATCCTCCGGAAAAAGTGCCCTTTTCCGGAGGCTCTTATTCTTACTTCAAAGTACTTTTTTTCAAAGTAAGAATAAGAGCCTCCGGAAAAGGGCACTTTTTCCGGAGGATCGGGGCCAGTCTAGACGCTCTTTTCCGGCTTTTTTAAAAGCCGGAAAAAAGCGGCGGACATTTTTATTTAAATGCCGCGGGGGATATTTAAATCCCCCGCGGATTTCCCTACGACGACTGCTGAAATTTACATGCCCCTTCCGGAAAAGGGGCCAGTGTAGACGTAGCCGAAGTGTATGTTCCTCTTCTCAATATTTTTAGCAGGTTTTATGTCCCTCTGGTATCTTGTATTTTACATTTTTACATCTATTTTTATCGTATTTAAAAAATTTTGTAAGCTGCCTCCAATATTTTAATAGACAGGAGGGGTAAAAATATTGAAATAAATAAATAAACAAATAAATACATACATAAGATAATATACAGGTCCAAAGTGACTCTAAGGGTGCATCTACAGTGCCCCATTATTCTGAGATAACTAATGTTATTTCAAAATAACAATGTGAGAATCTACACAGCCATTCTGTTATTTTGAAATACATTTGAAATAGTAGATGGCTTTTTCCAAAATCTGTAAACCTCATTCTATGAGGAATAGTGCCTATTCTGAAATAGCTATTTCGAAATAAGGTGTGTGTAGACACTCCACTGCTGCTATTTCAAAATAGCCCCTCACCAGGGCCATGTCTACATTAGGGAAGCTTGCCTCAGACTTGCTTTGAGGTTTCTCTGCAGTGTAGATGTGCTATTTCAAAATAAGTTATTTCAGAATAAGTTATTTCTGGAATTGCTTATTTCAAAATAGCTGTGCAGTGTAAACGTGCCCTAAGACAACATCTTCTAAAAGCCTTTTCACTGTTGTCCACTGGCTTTGGAACAACCTTAAATGAGGCATAAGATACACCTCATAGCTTTGAAAGCTGGGTCATACATGTGGTACAAGCAAAGATAATGAAGAGACAAATTCTTATCAACTTCCAAAGCCATTTTATAATCAAAGAAAGATAAACCAAAGAACATTTTTAAGCACCCAGTGCATACCTTGAGCATTTAGGGTACATTGTTAGGACAAGAGTTGAGCGTATCTAGTAGTCTGAATTAGTGTCCTATACCCAACTTGTCATGTTTCAATGCATTTTCAAAATGGACACAATAAGCAAACATACAGAACCATGCACTTCCTGCAAACTTTTCACCTAGTTCAATCTTACTAAAAAGGTGCTGGTGCCCAGCATTCTAAAGCCATTTCACAATTACTCCCAGCAAAAAATTTGGAGTTCCAATACCAGATGATGGGTCAAAGATGAAGGGGAAATCACTGAAGAAAGATGGTTTTGGGATATTAAGTAAAGATGGAAAATAAAAAGATAGGACAGAGTTGTGTGGTCTCATCACACATTATACAAAGGATAAAAGATGGAACAGTAAGAAGTGAGGATAATTGTTCTTGAAAATCATAGGTAATGGGGAAAATTGGTCAATCTGTTTCAGCAGAACTAGCAGGAGCCATGAAATAGCCTCGCAAGAATCATTGCATGAAGGCATTCATGGTGCTTTCAGGGTCATGCGGAGGAAATTTTTATAAGCAAAAAAAGTCACATTTCATAAGGCCATGAGCAGTATCTACAGTGTCTTTGCTGTTGGCTTTAGAACTCTGGGCCTCAGCATCCTCTTCAGTGATATTAGTGAGCACTGCTCATTCACTCTTCCTGGCAGCATCCTGACTAGAATAGGACGACTGCCAACAGCTGGGACAAGTAGTGGAAAGAGTCTCTCTCTCCAAGCTGAAGGTAAGGAAAAGGATCTGTGTGTATGAAACAGCTTTATGTTATAGACACAAAGGGTGTGTCTAGACTACATGCCTCCTTCGACGGAGGCATGTAGATTAGCCAGATCGGCAGAGGGAAATGAAGCCGCGATTAAAATAGTCGCGGCTTCATTTAAATTTAAATGGCTGCCCCGCTCTGCCGATCAGCTGTTTGTCGGCAGATCGGGGCAGTCTGGACGCGACGCGCCGACAAAGAAGCTTTTCTTCATCGGCACAGGTATGCCTCGTGAAACCAGGTTTACCTGTGCCGATGAAGAAAGGCTTCTTTGTCGGCGCGGCGCGTCCAGACTGCCCCGATCTGCCGACAAACAGCTGATCGGCAGAGCGGGGCAGCCATTTAAATTTAAATGAAGCCGCGATTATTTTAATCGCGGCTTCATTTCCTTCTGCCGATCTGGCTAATCTACATGCCTCCGTCAAAGGAGGCATGTAGTCTAGACACACCCAAAGGGAGGAAAGGGAAAGTATATGCTGTCACTAACCAAGAAGGAATTTTTTTTCATGGTTTAATGTAGAAGAAGGCAGATGGGTTTTGTGATGGGTGTGTGCTATCTATTTAAATTCTCTCTGCCCAGCCATTATCTGAAGGATACTCAGGACACTAGCAGTGTCTTCCTCCTTGTCTCTCCCAAAATATACCATTCCTTTTCCCCTCCAGGACTTATAGCTGTTTCCCATTTAGGCCCACCATTCTGCAATGAGATGCATACATGCAATTCAATTTGGTGGGCCTGTGTGTGGACCGTGTCCACCTAAACACATCTCATTGCAGGACCAGGACCAATCCATCCAAGTTGTCTTCAATTATATTCTGTATTAGAGCACTTTCCATGACTAAGCATGGTTTCCTTAATGAAAAACATGGGTAAACAGGAGAGCTGTGAAACCTTAATTTATGTTGTACTCTTTTTTTTTTCTTCATCCCGACACTTCTTGGCAGAAATTCTTGGTTGAGGGATTAGAATTAGTTGTATGCCCTCTTCAGGTTGTGAGAGTAGAGTTGTTTGCTACTTACTGATATTAGGGTACCATTTGGCTTTTGCCAACCAAGCTTTGATTAATGTAGCTAGATAAATATCAGGCAAAACTATCTGAGGCAATAAGGTTATGTTAAGAACACTTCAGAGAGGAGCATTAACAAGATAAATGTTTAGACTAAGGTTTGGATCCTCAGAGCTACCTCTGGGATTTGCATTCCCATTTCCCATCAACTTTAATATGAATTGGGCATTCAGCTTCTTTAGGCAGCTTAGAAAAAACCCTGCTTAAATCTATGCATCATCTGTTTACAGTATCTAAACCAGTGGAGCCTTGATTTCTAGTTGGTGCTTCCACAGAGTTATAAATGTGCAGTATCTTTAGTTTATGCACAATAACCTCAGAAACTAATGTCTCAAGAAAAGCAATATTAGAATAGAAAAAAAAAAGACATTTTAGAGGCCAAAGGTCAATTAATATTTGAGCTACTACCAACCATCCTGCCTCCCTCTTCTGAATAGCAAAAATCACATATGTGGCAGGGTCAGGCCAGAGGGTTAAAGGAAAGTGATAGAATGGAAATAGCCCTAGATTAAATAAATCCCTGTTACCGGGGTAAACTAACAAGGGATAATCCAGAACCATCAGGAATTTGCCAGAATCAAACAGTACAGACCAATTAAAACACCTGGGGCCAATTAGGAGGCTTCCAACTTAAGGGAGTCAGACTAATCAGAGCACCCAGGGGCCAATTAAGAACCAGTTGAGGCTGATTTAAAAAGGTGTCTATTCCATTTACTCAGGGTATGTCTACACTACAATGTTAGTTCGAACTAAGGGACGTTAGTTCGAACTAACATTCATAGCCGCTACACTAGCGCTCCGCTAGTTCGAATTTGAATCGAACTAGCGGAGCGCTTAGTTCGAACTAGGAAACCCTCATTTTACGAGGATTAAGCCTAGTTCGAATTTACTAGTTCGAATTAAGGGCTGTGTAGCCCCTTAATTCGAACTAGTGGGAGGCTAGCCCTCCCCAGCTTTCCCTGGTGGCCACTCTTGCCAACACCAGGGAAACTCTATGCCCCCCTCCCGGCCCCGGGAGGGGCACGGGCTGGCTACAGTGCCTGTGCCAGGTGCAAGCCTGCCAGCACCCAGCCAGCAGACCCTGCACCTGGCACGCCACAGAGCCACCCAACCGATGTCCCCTAGCCCACCCCCTCTTCCCGGGACCAGGCTGGCGGCTCCCAGGAGCTTGCCCGGGACCGCAAGAGGCGGGAACCTTCCTGGGCTAGTGCGGACATCATGGACCTCGTCCACGATCTCCGCACTAGGCACAGGAAAGTGGCCGTCTAGGGCAGGAGAGCTGCCAGCCTGGCCACCCAGGAGCAGGTGTGCATGAAAATCAAGGGGGTCCACTGAGACCCCCGACCCTGAGCCCTGAGCTTACAATGGCCGTCCTGGGTCAGACCAAAGGTCCATCTAGCCCAGTAGCCTGTCTGCCGACAGCGGCCAACCCTAGGGACCCTGGAGGGGATGGACCAAAGACAGTGACCAAGCCATTTGTCTCGTGCCATCCCTCTCCAGCCTTCCACAAACTTTGGGCAGGGACACCACTCCTACCCCCTGGCTAAGACTACTCCATGGACCCAACCTCCATGACTTGATCTCACTTCCCTTTAAACTCTGTTCTAGTTGTAGCCTTCACAGCCTCCTGCAGCAAGGAGTTCCACAGGTTAACTCTTTGCTTTGTGAAGAAGAACAACTTTCTCTTACTAGTTTGAAGCCTGCTACCCATTCCTTTCCTTTGGTGTCCTCTAGTCCTTCTTTATGGGAACTCAGGAAGAACTTTTCTGAATGCACCCTCTCCACCCAACCCCTGCTTTTAGAGACCTCTATCCTGTCCCCGCTCCATCTCCTCTTTTCTAAGCTGAACAGTCCCAGTCTCTGTAGCCTCTCTTCATCTGGGACCTGTTCCCAACCCCTGATCATGTTAGTTGCCCTCCCCTCTCCCAGCCTTTCTCTTCCCCTCTCCCACCTCCTTTTCCCAGTCTCCCCCAGTTTTGTTCAATAAAGACAGAGTCAATGTTGGAAGAAACGTTATCTTTATTTTGTACATCAATAAGAAGGGGGGCTAGGGAAGGGTAAGTGGAAGGAGGTGAGGGAGGAAT
This sequence comes from Pelodiscus sinensis, assembly GCF_049634645.1. Classification (NCBI taxonomy): domain Eukaryota; kingdom Metazoa; phylum Chordata; order Testudines; family Trionychidae; genus Pelodiscus; species Pelodiscus sinensis. Next base: position 47,815,133 of record NC_134719.1, read on the forward strand.
GGGGTACGAGCCCCCGATGTGGAGGACTAGGCTGGCTCTGCGGGCTTCTGGGGGTGGAAGCTCTCCTGCAGCCCCCCGATTGCCCCCTCTCCCCAGATGGCAGCCTGCGGCAAGTGCAGCCGGGCTGATGGCCGAGTGGTGTGATGTGCCCAGTGTGGGTACTCCGGGCAATCCAAGCCAGGACTGCTTTGCAAGCGGGGCACCCCTTAGAACTGTCTGTACGGGGTGGGAGTCGGGACCCTTTAAGCGCAGCCCTCGGCTAGTCTGAGAGAACATCTCCACGCTCTAAGTCCTCCTCTGATGCCCTGCCGGCACTGCTTCTGGCCATCCTTAAGCCCTGTTCAGGGTCCACTGAATGTGGACTTGCTAGTTCGAATTAGCAAAACGCTAATTCGAACTAATTTTTAGTTCTAGACGCGTTAGTTCGAATTAGCTTAGTTCGAATTAACTAATTCGAACTAAGTTAGTTCGAACTAGCGCTGTAGTGTAGACGTACCCTCAGTGTGTGAGGAAGGAGTTGCTCAGAGAAAGTGTAGTGGAGAATCTGAGAGGAGAAAGTGTGAGCAGGTATCTGGAGGAAGAACCTGTGGTAAAGAAGGTGTTGGGGAAGGCCAGGGGGAAGTGGCCCAGGAATTTGTAGCTGTCACGCTGCTGATACCAGAGACATTACAGACAGCTGCTATCACTAGGTTCCAGCCCAGGAATCCTGAGTAGAGGGTGGGCCCAGTTTCCCCACCAATGCCCCTCTTTAGTATGGGGAAAAGACTAGCTTCAGTACAGGGGTTTATCCTGTTCTGTCATACTTGAAGAGCCACAGAGACTATGATGTTTGGTTTCCCTTCTTTTCCCCCATGCTGGCCAATAATGCGACTAGCTCCAAAAACATCAAGCTGGTGTCTAACCTGAGGGCTGCTGTGAGCCATAGAGGCAAGTAATCTGCCTGAAAGCATAGGAGACACCAAGGCTGAGGAGGAACTTTGTCACACAAAGCTTGATTGTTTTAGACATTACTTATATTTCATGTTACTGTGGTGCCATTGCTTGAAAACTGAAGTGAATGGTATTTTCAGGGAAAAATCCTTTAGAAAGAGGGCCACAATACTTGAAAATGATCTTTTCTCTATTCCCACCACCACCATAGAAGAATTAGAGGTATGGAACAAAATTCAGACAAACAAAAACAAATTTAGACCTACATAAATATGCCATAATTTGCTAATGTTACATTGAAGTTTCCTCATTCCTTCCTTCCACGTAAGCTTTAGTACAAAGACTTTAAGGGAGAAAAGCAGTGAAATTGTTAATGGTATCCCAGAAAACATTTTGCTTATGTCAGGCTACTTGGAAAATAAGATGTACTTATAGTGTGTTTTATTGTGAAGCAATTATACATTTACATTCTGGAATGTTACAAAGTAGGAGTTATAGCCAAATGCTTCCATTACTCTGGATCTAATTATCTCATAATAATCATGTTAGTATTGCAGTTGGTTTTAGTCACAAATTGCACATTGTTGGATTAAAAATACATACTTTTTGATGGCAGAAATCTTATAAGCCTATTTTACTTATGTAAGTCATTTATCATGAGTTACATTTACAATATGACAACCTTCCAGATAATCAAAATATTCCATTCCTGTAGTATTTAAAAAATTCTAACAAGTTTGTATAGTTTCTTTATGCATCAGGAAGGTTTGATCTTCCCAATGAAGGTCATTTTCAATAGAAATGAATGTTGGGGATTATTTTATTACATATATTTTGACAAAAATAAAGACTGAAGAAATGAGCCTTTTATTAAATTAAGTTTTGTTTACTGGAAATTAATAACAATGCCGAGTGATAGTGTCAGTTCTATTGCCAAGTACAGGATACACTCTTTAGATACAGACCACCGCACTGATGAAGCTGCCACTGCAGGTAGCATTCTAAGGTAAATTGTTTCTGTAACACAACAGTTGGCCAATTTTATTTAGCACTTTGAAAAACTGAAATTACCTACATGGAAGCACAGCTAGAAACCTCAATTTTCATCCTAGATTGAACACTTTTTGGTGAGGAGAGTATAAGTTAGTAATTTATAATACTAGTTTCTCAATGCCAACTAACTTAAACCGGAATTACACTCTGACCAAAGACTTGTTTAAAAAAAGCCTGTGTGTTTTCCATTGAAATCGTTTCTCTAAATTGATCTTCACATTTCATAGATGTTAAAGCTGTTTTATATTTTCTCACTAGTCCCCTGATGAATGGAAGGGGTCTCATTTGAGTCTCTGACTCTTTTATGATAGCTATTCACAGGGGATCAAAGGAACAAATAGGAAGCTTCCAATTCTGCAGCAAGAGAGTTAGTTGGAATGAATGGTATATAAGCCTGCCTTTCTCTCTCTCTCAGGGTATGTATACACTACAGAATTGTTTTCAGAAAAATGGCCATTTTTCTGAAAACCTGAATTATGTCCACACTGCGATTGTGTTCTTTTGAAAGAACAGAGGGGTTTTTCCACCATTGGTAAAGCTCTTTCTATGAAGAAGAAGCCTTTTCCCAAAAGAGGTCTTTGGAAAAAGGCATGTGTGGATGGGGAAGAAGGTTTTCTTTCAAAAGAGGAGGCCTCCAGGAAATAACACAGGTGCCCTGGTGGTCACTCTGTCCAAAGTAATCACAACTCTATAGTTCCTGTCTTCTGGCCCCTCTTGCAGCTGCAGGCACCCTGGACAAGCCTTGTGACAGGAAGCCGGCCTTGGAGCAGCACTCTGACCACATGGATCTCCCTGACACAGGCCTGATCACACATGGCGGAGCCACAAGCCCTCCACAACCCACCTAGCTCTACAGGGAGAAGCACCAGGGCTCGTAGGACCCAAGAGGCAGGCACCCTCCTGGTCCAGAGTGGAGATCCTGTCCCTTCTTGAGCTGTGGGGTAAGGAGACACTCCAGGATCTCTGCTCCAAGCACTGCAATGCGGATATTTATGGCCAGATGGCCGAGTCCCTGGTGGAGTGCAGACACCCACCCTGGACATTGGACCAGGTCTGGAGTAAGGTCAAAGAGCTCCATCAGGGATACATGAAGGCCAGAGAGAACAGCTCGTGCTCCAGGGCAGAACCTCACACCAGCCCGTATTATCAGGAGCTCCACGAAATCCTGGGGGGTGGGAAGCCATTTCCCCACCCATTGTGGTAGACTCTGGCCTCAACATGCCCATTGTCACCTGGCCAGAGGTCATGGGGGAGGAGGACGACCAGGGACAGCATGAGGAGAAGGACAACATGACCACCATCACGCTCTCCTTAGAGCCAGTTCCCATGAGCCTGAATGTGTCCTATGCGTCCTCTGACTTCAGGGAGGGATCTTCAGGTGAGTGCTCTCAGTTTGTCACACACAGGGTGGAGGAAGTGGGCGCAGAGGGGGAGGAGTGCAAGCATTACTCAGCCTGCATAGGCTGAATATCATGCTGCAGTCCATGCTTGTGGAACCACACAGAATCAGCCGCACAGACTCAGCTGGCAGCACCTGAGCATGCCCTGGCTCCTGCTCCAGGCTCAGGGAGGCCACACACATGTCTGGCCCTGGTGGGGGGAGTCATGGGAGAAGGGATGCCCTCCCAGCACTTGACGGCTGGAAGCAGGCCAGCTACAAGGGAGCAGGTGCGACCCCAAACACACTGGGTGTGTCTAGACTACAAAACTATACCTGCATCTACACTACCACTGAGTTCTGTCGACATAATGTTGACAGAACTCAGCAGTTTTGTTGACGATGGGAAACCTCATTCTACGAGGAATAACTCCCTTTGTCGACAGAGTTCTGTCGACAGAAGGTATTATTGCATCTACACTGTCCTTTGCGTCTACACTCTCATGTCAACAATGTGGCTTGCTTTGTCGACAGAACTGGATGTCTAGATGCTCTTTGTCGACAGAAGCTTTGTCAACAGTATCTGTCGACAAAGCCTCTGTCAACAAAAGCCTGTAATCTAGATGTACCCATTGAGTGCTGCACACAGCACAGGGGCATGCCTGCATGTGCAAGGCAGCACTCACTACTGCTAGATTTAATCCCTGCTATAGCATGGGATTAATTCTACACCCACACCCACAGAGGCCTGACCTGGATCTTTGTATCCAGGAAGGTCTGTCTGTATCTGCATGCCTAACTGAGAAGTCAGCTACCAGAGACTTCAGCTTGTTTTTCTCTTTCCTTTTTTTCAAGCTCTTTTGGTGAAAAAGAGCTTGGGGTACCCTGAGGATGGTTTCAAGTGTCCACCTCTGTTTGTGGATTCAAAAAGCACTTGATGGTGGCTGTGGATTCCCCAAAATCTGGGTATTAGGATTTTGGGGGGAGTTTTTGTATTCAAGCCTGTAGAGGCAAGGTTTTGGAGAGCTTTTGTGGGTCACCAACTTCTGCATTTGTCATGCCAGAGTGGGGAACAGCCTTGACAGGGAGCAACACCTTTGCAACTGCAACTCTCAGTGGAGAGGCATTTCTGTAGGCTGGACTTCATGGAGAAGTGGGATGACCAGCAGTGGCTCCAAAACTTCCACATATGAAAGACCACCTTTTTGGAGTTGTGTGCCTGGCTCCCCCCTCCCTCAGGATACAAAGATCCAGGTCAAGCCTCTGTGGGTGTGTCTGTGTAGATTGCATCCCATGCTACAGCAGGGAGCTTCTTGAGTAGATGGTGTAGTTTCTTTTGGTATTCCTCAGTGCAATGAGAGGAAAGAGACCTGCACAACGTGATGCTGGTGTTGGTTGGCAGCCTCCTATTCATAAATAGGTCAGATTACGATGACTACAGGACCTGCTTTGCAGTCTTTTATTATAATGTCACAGCTGGTTTTGAGGCAGTCGATAGCATTGCATTCTGCACAGCTGAAGTTGTGACATGATGTTGGTTGTTCACAATGTCAGCCTGGGCATGTTTGCAGAAGATATCAGTGTAGAAGTCCAGATGGTCATTTCAACTCTCCCATTCTCCCTGCCCCCTCACCCCCCTGAAAAAATCCAAGGTAATGTCTGGCAAGGTTGTTTATTTTCCTCAATGAAATTTGGCCCTGGTACCAACAGCATGTATTTTTTGCTATTGTCATGAGTAGATGGCAGCCGTATGTATTCTGAGCCTAACCTACCTATAATACAGAGAACTTTAAAAGATCTGTGTGCTTTGCTGGGATGGTACTGTATTTTTATGGTCACTAGATGTTCAATGTCTGTAAAGCACTGGGAACCATCAGAAATATCTGTATTAAACTAACCCCATAGGAATTCAAGTATTAGAAGACTCCAATCAGCACCTCTCCTGAGACTCGCTTCATTTTCAAGCACCGTAGTTCATACTATTCCAGGTTACTCCACTGAGGAAGGGGATGTATCTCATATCATTTCATCCATGCTCAGCAAACATCATTAAATGAGAAGATACCAGAGATGACTTCTCCCTCTTTCCCAAGCAGCAATGACAATCTAGTTGACTGATCCAAATCCAACTGTATATAATTGTCATAAAAATCATTCTGCTCTTTTCAGTTCTGCAGATGTTGCTATTCTCAGAAAAAATGTGATCCATCATTTAACAGCAACCTTTAATCTCTGGCTGAAGTTAAACATATGGGACAAAATTTATTGCATGTCTTGTCAAGAGCTAGCTGTGGCATGGTATCAGCACTATCAATAGCCAAAGCAGCACAGTGATTGTGCCAAAAAAATCTTAGGGTATGGCTACACTAGCCACCCTCGTTCGAACTAGGGTGGCTAATGTAGTCATTTGAACTTGCAAATGAAGCCCGGGATTTAAATATCCCGGGCTTCATTTGCATGTTCTTGGGTGCTGCCATTTTTAAATGCCCAGTAGCTCGAACTACCTGCCCATGGCTACACGCGGCACGGGCTAGGTAGTTTGAATTAACACTCTTAATTTGAACTACCGTTACTTCTCAGGACACAAATCAGTTAAGTAGCCAAATCCCTGTGTGTACTTGTGTAAGACCAAAGAACATTTTGAAGTCTTATACAGGATAGCACTCCCAAAACCAGGACTCTCTGGTTGGGCAACATCCATGGTCTGGCAGGATCACAGATGTTCCTGGACCAGGGAGATCTGGCTGGGAGCCCTAGTGGCAAGAGGGCTGGACACTGGGAGCTTGGTGGGGCTGAGGCTGGGACCAGGGCCAGAGCCTTGGTAATAGGTTTGGGGCTGTGATACCCCGGTAGCAGGGCCACAGAAGCATGGCAGTGAGTGTGGCTGGGACCAGCAGCAGACTGGGGAGGCCAGTAGCAGGGGACCTCCCCATGTCTGGCAATTTTCTTTGTTCAGCACCAGTCAGCTCCCGAGGGTGCTGGACCAGAGAGGTCCAGCCTGTAGTCTCAAAAGACAGTAATTAATACTTCATTAACTCTCTAGGTCAAGGATTCTTTCCCCACTTTGGCAATGTCTACACTGGCGGGTTCTTGCTCAAGAATGGCTGTTCTTCTGCAGAACGTCCACACTGCCTGCCCGCTCCTGTGCAAGAAGTTTTACAGTAAAGTGTGGGAAGAGAGGGCTTCTTTTGCAAGAGGTATACTCTTTTCTAAAAAGTGTAAGCCCTCTTGTGTAAGAGCTCTTGCGCAAGAAGGCATTGTGGACACGTGACAAGGGTTTCTTGCGCAAGAAAGCCCTATGGCTAAAATGGCCATCAGAGCTTTCTTGCTCAAGAAAGTGTCCACACTGCCATGGATGCTCTTGCAATAAGGGACATGGCAGTGTGGACGTGTTCTTACACAAGTGTTCTTGCACAAGAACCCTTGCGCAAGATGTTCTTGCACAAGAATCTGCCAGTGTAGACATAGCCATGACGTGCTAAAGGATCTTTCTATCCAGGGATAAATTGGGAAGACAACTGTTCTGAGGAACACCTTCTCATAACTTTTTTATTGCAAAGTTAGTCATGACAACCACAAAAACTCAAATGTTATTGTCCCTTTAACTTCAGTTAAGTGGGTCCACTGGGAGTATAGAGAACAAATCAAGTGAGCAAAAGTTATCTTCTTGCTGTGGAGTGGAAGTAGGTACCACCATGCTAGGGATACGAGTTCCTCAATGGTTTCTCACAGTTCTCCCCTTGGGTCCAGAAAGGACACTCATCACTCCTATAATTAACTGGGGAAAAGTTGCAGAATGGCTTTATTTACTCCAATGTTAAGAACAAAGTGAAGCTAAGTTAGCTGAACAAAGGGTAGCTAGACCAACAGGAGAGGAATAACTTAAATGTAGATAATCCAATTACCCCTGCAATGAAGATATAGTCTGCATTAGCCAATGCCCACACCTGATAATTGAATGATGAAACTTTTGTCATTCAAACATCCTACCTCCCACCACTTGCCCCTAAAAGACAAATGTTTTGCCAGTACAAATGCTGGTGTAAACAGTGACTTGACAGCAGGAGTGCTCTCCTAAGCTATGTCTACAGGACAAATACGATGGAAGCAGCCACAATTGATTTTCTAGGGTTTGAATTAGCAGGTCTAGTGAAGACCCACATATTCTAACAGAGGGTATGTCTACACTACCCCGCTAGTTCGAACTAGCGGGGTAATGTATGCATACCGCACTTGCTAATGAAGCCCGGGATTTGAATTTCCCGGGCTTCATTAGCATAAGCGGGGAGCCGCCATTTTTAAATCCCCGCTGCTTCGAACCCCGTGTAGCGCGGCTACACGGGGCTCGAACTAGGTAGTTCGGACTAGGGTGCCTATTCCGAACTACCGGTACACCTCATTTCACGAGGAGTACCGGTAGTTCGGAATAGGACCCTAGTCCGAACTACCTAGTTCGAGCCCCGTGTAGCCGCGCTACACGGGGTTCGAAGCAGCGGGGATTTAAAAATGGCGGCTCCCCGCTTATGCTAATGAAGCCCGGGAAATTCAAATCCCGGGCTTCATTAGCAAGTGCGGTATGCATACATTACCCCGCTAGTTCGAACTAGCGGGGTAGTGTAGACATACCCTGAGAGGGCATTCCCATGGATGCCACTTCTATGAGAAGTAAGGGCACCAAAATTTGAGTTAAGATACTTTGACTTAAGCTACGCAATTAATATAACTGAAGTTGCATATCTTAATTCAAACTTATCTCCTAGTGTAGACCAGGGCCTACTAACTAGACAAATATTGTTCATTGTGGGTGGAAGTATTTTGTCAGCAAAAGAGCTGGCCAACAGTGGCTACACTGCCTGACTTATTCACATGTCGGTGTTGACACAGGCTTTTCACTAATAGCTGCGTAGTGTAGACAAAGCTAAGTCCCCTTGGTAGAACACTAGGAAAGAGTCTTTGTGCAAATGAGAATCAGGCCCAATGTATTTAAATCACTTTACAGATTTAAAATCATCTGGTGATTTTTAGGGACTTACTTCATGCTTTGACCGTGCTACTCATAAACCAGTCTTCCTCTTCCTGTGTGTCTGTGAACCATAAGTTCCTTTCTTACTGAAATTTCTCTTCTCTCTTTTCTGTCATCTAGGCTTCCCTCATTCACTTCCCAGGACTCTGTTTCACCTCTACTTGTCTGGAAAAGAGAATTTGCATCCCATGAGAAATTCTGAATGTTGGTTTTTTATCCCTATACAGGGCCAAAAAGCCACTATATTCAGGTATTTTCATGGAACAAGAAATTTTAAAAAAAATCGAGTTGGAAACAAAATGGAAAACTTGTTTGACCAAGAATTTTCTTGACAAATTTCAATTTTTTTAGGAAAATTTTTTTAGTTAAACAGCTTTACACAACCATTTGCATACTATTGGTGAAACCAATTCCCACACACCTCCACCCCCGAAAAACAATGAAAGTTCAATTCTTGAACAAGTCAGTGCTAAAGGATTCTTTAGATTAAATGTTTCAAGATAGGGACAACAAAAGAATCTTCTCTTATGGTCTGTCTGAGGAAGACGCCTTTAGTGCTTGGTCAGTTGTTATTCAAATGTCCATATTAAACACTGAAATAGAATACAACCCTCCTTGTCATATCAGAAAGAGTAAACTTAGTTAATTAGGGAAACTGCCATCAGCATGACTTCACTTTGTTGCAGTGAGATGGGGATATATATTAAAGATTTTTCCCCCTAGATGCAGAGCAAATGAAACAGGTTTACAGAACCAGTTTGACAAAAGAATTCCCAGATGTCAAAAAGTAGTGAAGTGTAAAAAATGTTAATCTGTATCCTGAACAAACAATATCATCATCATCCTCTGTGCTGAAATCCACAGGCACCGGTGGGGATCTCTGTCTAAAAGCTTCATAAATACTTCCAAAAACACTTACATATGCATTCCCCAGCTAATAACAGGTTGGGCTACAGTGACTTTTCATTTTAAATTTCAAAGAGCTGTGTGTTGAACCACCATGCTGGGTACATTTCAAATGCATGTATGAGAGGATCTAAGTATTTATTTAAGTGTACAGAGAACCTGAATGCACAAACTCAAATTACAGAATATATCTAAATAACAATAATCAGAATTATTCCAGATTGGGGAAAGTTTTTTTTTTCTCTCCAAAGACACTACAAAGAAAGCATTCAAAGAAGAATATTATGTTTGGCCACAAGATATGTGACATATTTTTTGTGTGTGAAGACCACTGGCTGTTAAATTATAAAACTCTTTATAAATTTGGTACTACCTGACTGCTGTTCTGCTGTAAATATATATTTTTCCTGATATCACAACATTCCAACATAATATAACAAGCTTGATGATTAGCGTACACTGAATTTGAGACTAGATCTTTGCTTTTTTATTTCTCTGGGTGGGTAGTTGAAGTTTATAAAGCTTGGTAGAGATCCTGAAGTTTCTGGTCTCTGTCAGTGGGATGAGAGCAGATACAGTTGTATCGAAGAGCTTGACTTTAGACGATGGATCATGTGGTGTGTTCTGGATGGGAGCTGGAAGCATGTAGGTAACTGTATGAGTCAGTGGGTTTCCTGTAGGGTGGTGTCTAATTTTCCATTGATGATTTGTACTGTGATGTCCAAGAAATGGATCTCTCGTGTAGAATGGTCCAGGCTGAGATTGATGGTGGGGTGTAGGTTGTTAAAATCTCTGTGGAATGCCTCCAGTGTTTCTTGGCCAAGCGTCCAGATCATAAAGATGTCATCGATGTAGCGTAAGTAGAGAAGAGGTAAAAGGTGACGGGAGTTGAGGAAATGTTGTTCTAGGTCAGCCATAAAAATATTAGCATACTGTGGAGCCATGCGTGTACCCATGGCTGTGCCGCTGATCTGGAGGTATAAGTTGTTCTCAAACTGGAAATAATTGTGGGTGAGAACAAAGTTACGTAGGTCTGCTATCAGATTGGCAGTGGTGTCCTCTGGGATAGTGTTTCTAATTGCTTGTAATCCGTCTTCATGTGGGATGTTGGTGTATAGAGCTTCTACATCCATAGTGGCAAGGATGGTGTTATTGGGGACATTATCAATGTTTTATAGTTTCCTTAGGAATAAAAAAGCAAATTGCAAGAGCCAAGACTACTGTCTACTTCAAGACAAACCCAAGAAAACCAACAATAAAACACCACTTGTCATCACCTACAGCCCCCAACTTAAACCTGTCCAACACATTATCAATAAACTACAGCCTATACTGGAACAGGATATTAAACTCCAAGAGGCTCTGGGAGACAGACCCATAGTCTCTTAGGGTATGTCTACACTACCACCCTAGTTCGAACTAGGGTGGTTAATGTAGGCAATCGGAGTTGCAAATGAAGCCCGGGATTTGAATTTCCCAGGCTTCATTTGCATATTGCTGGGCGCCACCATTTTTAAATGTCTGCTAGGTCGGACTCCTTGCCCGCGGCTACATGCGGCACGAACTAGGTAGTTTGGATTAGGCTTCCTATTCCGAACTACCGGTACACCTCGTTCCACGAGAGTCACAACTAGTGAGAGTCAAAGTTTCTGCACAAGAAAATAGTTGTTGTAGGATTTTATCAGACTTTCAATGAAAAAGATTGGGACACACAGGACCCAATAAGTGCTACCTAAACAGTTCTGTAAATACTGTATCCTTTTAATTTTTTAACAAGATCCCCTTTACTATATTTACATACCATATGCGTTAATATTAAGAAAGACACGTATCCCATGCATGTATTTGTTGAAGGAGGCTGTGAAATAGTATTTCCAAGATGATATGAAAAGATGATATGAAAGCCTCTAGTGCACCCTAACAATGGCCAAGATGGAAACCTTACACTCACAAACTTCTGAACCAACATGAAGCAATTCATGGCACTACGTGGCCCTCCAAACAGCATAAATCGGATTAAAATGCATTGATCTGCATGACCTAACTTAGTTACAAGTTTGACTGCATCCCCTGAAATGGATGCATCACCAGGAGTAACAGTGTAGCACCTGGACACTGCATTGGTCACATATGTGATTTCATAGCTAAATCAATTGTTGGTTATAGTGTTTAAAGCTTAAATACTATACCAGGCTACATCAAATCCACCCCTGCTAAAATAACCTTGTTTCCAGTCCCTGAAGTACTGTCGAAGGATTGACAACTACAGAACTTGTGCCCAAAAGCACCCCACCAGAGTTCTGATTTGGTAACTGAGGTATAATGTTATACCTCATTTTAATTAATCTTTTAATTAAACTTAGTCATATAGAAGTTAGGGTTTAAGACTTTAGACACATAAGTGACAGTAATTCTGATGATTTATTGATATGGTTAAGTCTTACTTCTTGTTATGTATTTGTTTTCTAAAGGACAGAATCTCCTATACTAACCAGTTTATATTCAAAACAAGAACCTAAATGTAAAGATCTCTGTTGTAAGATTTAAATCATATAATCCTTGCCATCAGTGTTATCATCAGTTAGGCATAACTGAATAATTAAAAAAAAAGAATCTCAGAGGATTAGCCAAGTTAGTCTGTAACTAAAAAACACATACACACAAAATAAACAAAAATAACAATATACAAAGAAAATAAAACCTTAAAAAACAGCAATGGTCCTGTAGCACCTAATGCTATGTCTACATTGCAAAGCTATTTCGGGATACTAAAGTATCCCGAAATAGCTATCTCACATCTTTGCAACAAACCCTTTATTTCAGGTTCACTATTCCAATGTCCCTGTAAACCTCATTCTACAAGGAGTAAGGGATATTTCAGAATAGCACTTTATTTTGAAATTTGGTGCCGTGTAGACAGTGCCAAATGATGAAATAAGCTTATTTCAAAATTAACTAAAAATAAGCGATGCAATTTGTGTAGCTCAAATTGCTGGTGTAGTTTAGATGCATGCTTAGGGTATATCTGCACTACATGGCTATTTTGGGATAGTAGAGGTATCCTGAAATAGCTACCCTTTGTCTGAGGCACATGCCCGTTATTTCAAAATATTTTTTGAAATAACAGATGCACTGTTTCGCCAACCCTGTAAACCTCATTTCACGAGGGTTAAGGGATGGCTCAAAATAGTGCTTTATTTCAACATTTGGTGCCATGTAGATGCACCAAATGTCAAAATAGCCTATTTCAAAATGAAATTAAAATAAGATTCGCAATATGCATAGTGCAAGTTGCGTAGCTTATTTCGAGCTAAGGGTGCAGTGTAGATGCACCCTTTAGAGACTAACAAACATAAAGAAGAGGAGCATTCAAGAAAAATATACCTGGAAGTGTCCTGACTTCTCATCCTGGTGAAGCTCAGCTACAGCACTCCACTTAGATCTAAAACAGTGTCAGACAGTAAAATTTTCTCCATCAGACCTTTCCTTTGCCACCCTAATCATTGCAGCTGAAATATTTGCCTTAAGCCAGTGTTTCTCAAAGTGGGAGGCTCTTGCCTGAGCAAAAGCCAAAGTTATTTCTAAGTCTGGTTCACTTGCTTTCTGAGAATGGGAGTAACCTTTACTTAATTAGCTAGTATGGTAGGCCCTCCATCTGTTGCCCTTTGCAAGGGGCTAACCTCTTTCCTGACTTATCCAATATAGGCCATGGTCTTCCCAATACACTCTCTGCAGCATAATGACTACATTCTGAATATTGTTTTAAAGTTCCATTTGCTTTCCTGCCTTGTAAGCTTAAAATATTTTATTTTTAAAACACCAGCAGCTAGTCAGGTAGCTAAATGGTTTTCAAATCTTTTCTACACCATCTGACAACTGGAAAAAAAAATAGCTTCAGTAACTCTTCCACCCAGTGATAAAGAAGAGGGGTTTAAACCTTTGAGAACTCATAGCTTTATACCACTTATATCATATTTGCAAAGACAGATATCAGTCAATGTAAGAACTCACATTTTAGAAAAGATTAATCAGATATAAAGTGTTTCTCTTCTCTGGTATGTTTATCAGAGTCTGTGTGGTCTTGGAATGGTGCTCTGCAAAAACTTTGGTCTATATTCACAAATAGACATAGGTGTTGTAATGGTCATAGCTTGTGTAAATTGCCATAACTCCATTAACTTCAGATGAGCTGTGCTAATCTATAGCACCTGAAGATTTATCCGGGATCTTTCTTTTAAGGGAAAACCTGAGACCCTCACTGCTCTGGATCAAAAAGCATTATTTAGACACAACCTTTAGCACAAACAAAGCAACAATATAATCTACCGCTGAGGTCTAGCTTCAAGCCCATCTCTCATCTACTGAAAATAAGAACTTGTAGAGAACAAACATCATCCATAAAGCTATTTACTCAAAGCTAAAGGTTGTAGGTCACTAGCAGTAACAAGCAGAATCCTATTAAGACAATGGGGAACACACAGATGGATAATGGTTGAGAACTTGAGATGTAACAAATGGGAGCCAATGCCCTTCAAAAATGTTACCCCCCCCACACACACACACACCCTAATACAGTGGTCTTCAACCTTTTTAAGCACAAATTCTTCTTTTGAATTTAAGTCAGTTCAGGATCTACCTCAAACCCAAATTTGCCTGTACCTGCCCCTTCTCCAAGGCCCTGCCCTGCTCCTTCCCCCTCACTCTGTGAAGATGGGGTACAGGAGAGGGAGACAGTGACATCAGCACCCTCCTTTCTCTTTTTCCCCACGTTGCACAAGCAGGAGGCTCCCAAGGGACAGCTCTGAGGCTCTGGGCAGGAGCAGCAGGGCAGTGGGGAGAGGGGCAGCTGAAGAGCCAGCACTTGATTGTCTCCCAGCCAGACCAGTCAGGATCCCATGTTAGAGGCTCCAAGATCTACCCGTAGATCCGGATCTATCGGTTGGTGACCACTGCCCTAATATTTTCCATAGTGGGATTCATTTGTAAATACAAAGGGCATTTGCAAAACAATTTCAGATGCATCCCAATTGTCTCTAACTATTCCTGGTGGATTAGAGGAGAAAGTATCAAAACTAAGAAAAGTTTACAAATCATACTTCGAATAGAAAAAGCATGAAGTGTTATTATTAATGGACTTTTTAGCATCAAAACATTAGAAAAATCACCCAATGTATTCTCCATCCATCACAGCCTTTAAATGAGATCATCTTCAAGACAAAATGTGTCATTAAACATTTAATACTATACTCTAAACCAAAGTCCACATGTAAAACAGGAGAGCAATCTCAGGCAAAAATTGATTAAGAAATACTAGAGGAGGTTTATGACAGGGATAAGGTGGTAGGCCTCTGTGGTCTCTCAAAGGGCGCTCCAGCCTGCATGCATATTAGTTCCAATAGCCCAGGGCCAATAACCACATCTCGTCTCTACAAGGCTGACCAGCCTAACAAACTACAGTTACTAACATCACTCCCCTGCCTTGGGACAGTGAGACCTAGTGGTCAGAGTCAATAATTACATTCTCTCAGGGCAGTGAGGCCTAGCAGTCCAAGTCAGAGTCAATATCTGCATCCTTTCAGACAGGGCTGTGTGGCCTAGCAGTCAGTTAATGGCAACAGCTGTAGCGCCCCACTTGGAAGTTAATGGGAATGGGATAGGGGAACCAAGCCTGTCCTGTCCACTGGGTTCCAGCCCAGGATCCTAGAAGTTACACCAGATCAGTAGTGGCCCACCATTAGTTCAGCAGGGAATCCTCCCAAAACACTCCCAGGTGTCTGGGAGTATAACTCCCCACCTTGGGCTACTTCCTACTGGACTCACTGGGGCAGTCTTCTTCGCCACTTGCCTCCAGATCGGGGGCTTCTTCAGCCATTGCTTGCTGACTGACCTCCATAGTTCAGTCTGTCTGCACCTCTTCCTCTGGAGCTCTGACTGCCCCTCCTTTCCCGATGGCAGTCAGCCCAGACCGAGCTGCTCCACCAGCCTTTATAGCTGGCCTCCAGCTGGAGCATGCCCAGCAAGGCTATGGGGTGGGGCGTTCTCAGGCAGGTAACCCAGATTAACTTTTGCGGGCTCAATGCAGGGTTGGTAGACCCCATCACACACCCTCACCCTTAGGAGTGGCTCCTGGAGAGGAGCCTATTCCTTGTTATCTGCATGGACCTGAGGGGGAAAAAAAGTATTAGTGTGTGTTCTCCCTAGCCCATGCGGCACCTGAAAGGAGTAGGGCTGGAGGGATACATACCAGAGCATGATTTGTGCATTCATATCTTTCACACTGTGCTGCCATTTCAAGGGGGCATGGTCCAAAACCAATGTAATGCCAGAGAGTCTTGATGGCCCATTTCACCACCAGTGCCTCCCTCTCTATGGTGGAATAAAGGGTCTCTCATGGAAAGAACTTACAGGGTGCTCTAATCCTCCCACCTCCTGAGACAATACCACCCCTAGTCCAACCTCTGAGGCATCTGTCAGGAGGATGAATGGTTTTGTGAAATCTAGTTGAGTAAGTACTGGCTCTTGTGTCAGCTGATCTTGTAACGTCTGAAATGTGGCCTCACAGACTGCCATACACTTGATGGCATGGGGGCGAGGGGGAGAGCAGACTGCAAGGGAAATGTGTATGCCAGGACATTTGCATGATGATTGCATTTCAAAGTTTGCAGAAGGTGCTAGTGGCTTGAGGTAAGAAAGAAAAAGATTTTTTTTAAAGAATGTTTTTGGAATGTTGCAGATATCTAATACTCTGAGCTTAATGAATTTTTAAAAATCTGTGTTACTAAATAATACATGGCATATTGTATTGCATTAAGGCCAGATCTTTCCTTCTTGGTAGAATTCTGGCTCTTATGAGTCAAAAGTAGCAAATACTAGCTTGAGCTGTTAGAAAGATTGACATGTACTCCAAGGGTAGCGTTAATTTTCTTTTTAATTTAATTTCATATTAAATATCATGTGCATTGCTCTGTGTTAAATATCCCTTGTTTAAATATATTTTCTTTCACACACATAGAGAGTTTAAAACACACACACATAATTTTGTTTGTATTGGTGGTACACATCCACACACACAAACACACCACCTCAATATTGGTGGTGCACATAAGAAATTTCAACCCACCCAAAAGAAAATTCAACTCACCCAAGGATAGAGATGTTAGAGGGAACACTGGCCAGTACAGCTTCTCTCCAAGGGTCCCAACAAGTCTAAGTTGTTCTGATCAAAGGGGGACCCCGCCACTGGTAGAGACACCAGTGGTGCCTATGGGAATCCTTTGATTCTGGTCTTCTGGCATTTGGGGCATGGTACACAATAGTAACAGATGTCTTGATGTATTCCTGGCCAAAAAACTCATTGCTATTCTTTGTAGTGTCCTCTCTTGTCCTAAGTGTCCAGTCCAGGGTGCAGTATGTGCTAAGTTTAGTAATCCTGGCCAGAACCTCTGTGGAACTAGCAGCTGATGGATGTCAGTCTTGGTTTGGGGGTCTTGAACCTGCCAGTACAGAAGATCCTGGAGGATCTCAATCTAGGGTCTCTGAGGTTGGTATTGTGATGGATCACTTCCTGGGGACAGGTCATTCCTTCACTAACATAACACAAAAAGATGACACAGTTAAATTTATAGGCAGCAGATATAAAACAAACAAAATAGACTATGGGGATAGATCATAATGATTACCTCTTTTGTTTATTCCTTCTGAAACACCTGGCATTGGCCAATGTCAGAAGAGAGGATACAGGCCTAGAAGGACCATTGGGGATAAGTTATAAGTCTAGAAAATCATGAATGGCATGGAAAAATAGAATAAGGAAATGTTTTTCATTTCTTCACTAAGGCTATGTCTACACTGTACTGGAGTTTGAAATAAGATATACAAGTTAAGCTACACAAATTGCATATCTTATTTCAATCTTATTTCAAAATAGCTTATTTCATAATTTGGTGCTGTCTACACAGTGCTAATTTTTAAATAACCCGTTATTCTGAAACGTCCCTTATTATTCAAGGAATGACGTTTACAGGGACGTGTGAATAGTGAGCCTGAAATAATGGGCTTGCTCTTAAGATGTGGGATAGTTATTTCAGGATACTCCGGTATCCCAAAATAGTATTGCAGTGTAGACATAGCCTAACATAACACAAGAATTGGTTGGGATTGGTCCTGCCTTGGGCAAGGGGCTGGACCTGATGACCTCCTGGGGTCTCTTCCAGCTCTATGATTCTAAGAAGATAACCTAATTAAATGTATAGACAGCAGATGTAAAACAAACAACATAAATTATTTTTTCACGGTCAACTTGTGGAACTCTTTGCCAAGAGAGAGGGGAAAACCCCAAATTGTAACAGGGTTCCAATAAGGGCAAAGTTCAAGGAGGAGAGGTCCATCAATGGCTACTAGCCAGAATAGGCAGGGATGTGTCCCTGGCTTATATTTGGCAGAAGCTGGGAATGGGTGATGGGATGAATCATGATGATTGCCTGTTCTGTTTATTCCTTCTGAAGCACCTGGCATTGGCCACTGTTGGAAGGCAGGATACTAGGCTAGAAGGACCTTTGGTCTGACCCAGTCCGGCCATTCTGACTTTCTTGTATAGAGCTGAAATGTATCTGCTCCCTTGCAGGGCCGGCCAGAGTCATTTTGGTGCCCCGGGCCCGGGCACACAATGCATGCGTGGGCTCGCCCCCCCAAGGGAGCTGGCACGGAGCCCAGGACCCGCTCCCCTATGAAGCACAGGCCCATCCCCAGTGCGCACAGCGCATGCGCATGTGCTGCCCAGCCCGGCCACTGCTGCTGGTGCGCAGTGCCTGGCCGTGCAGGGCCCCGCGGCCGTGGGGGGAAGGGCGCTTCTGCAGGAGCCGGGCGCGCGACACCTGATGGCAGCTTTAAGGGATGTCGCATGCCCCTTACAGCTGCCATCAGGCGCCCCCCATGGGTTGGTGCCCTGGGAAGCTGCCTGGCTCACCCATTCCTTAGTCCGGCCCTGCTCCCTTGCTGTAACCCAGTAGACCCTGATTCCCCTCCAGAGCTGAGAAAGTGCCCAGGAATCCTGACAGGGTCTCTCTCTCCCCAGAGTTAGTAATAAAGGAAGAATAGACATTAACAGTTTAAGGCTAACCAGTGTCCATTAAGTGACTTGCCACAAAATATCAGAATATGTTAGTGTTAGAGCTGAGTTGGTCTAATATTTATTTAATTTTCTTTCTTTTATATTGTAATTAGATACAGTGCTCCTGCTAATTGTCTGCCAAAAAATCAGAGTTTTCCAGTGCCTTAGTAGCCCTGAGATAGAGATGATGTGGGGCAGGGGAGAGGGCAGGAATTGGTTCTTTCCCCCCCTCCCCCCCATTTGGTGCTTGGCTTTTACTAAGCATGCGCGGTAGCTGCTGAAGCTGCTGTCTTCAGTCTGCCTTCCCATGTTCTCACTCTCTCCCCCCATCATGGCATGCACAGCTCGCCCCCCTCCCCCAAATCTGAAATGGCGCCTTGGCAGCAGTCTGCTCAACCATGACCAGGTAGGCCAGGGTCATCATAGGGCCAGTCTTTGTGAGGCATCCTCGCCAGGCCACCCATCTTCAGCTGGGACTGGGAAAGGGGGTGAGGCAGCCCACCACAGCACTGTCATCTGCTGGACCAATTGATCTCACTGGGCCTGCTGTAGAGTGGCCAGTTCCTTCAGCAGCTGTTACTGCTACTCCTGGTGTTGGCTTGCCTGCAGTTGCTGCTGGGTCACCATCGGTCGGCACACCTGGGTCTGCTGCTGTTGTTGTGAGGAGGCCTGCTTTTGCTTGGTGTGCAGCAAACCATTTGGAAAACTGACTGGGATCCATCTCGTCAAAAAAGATTTTTTTTCTGTTCTGTCTCCCAGCCACTCAGCTCTGCCTGTTCACAGTTCCCCTTATTTCAGGGGAGGGATTGCGTTTTGTGCCCACTGTGATGGGGTGCGGTCACAGAAGATCCCTTCAGATGCAGTCGAATTAGAACTTCATTCCATGGTAAAATCATGGAGCTGGCGCTTCCCTCCATAATGAATCAAAAAGAGGATTTGCTACAAAGGCAATTGAAGTGGAGTGGGAAGATTCCCAGTTTTGAACTCTCCCTATATGAACACTGCAGAACTTTTTGAAGAAAGAATGCTATTGCATTTTTAATTTTAAAATCTCGGATGTATGGAATTTGCCTTGTGAAATGCATTACTATTTTTATTATGAAACAGAATCTAGGCTGGGATTCTTTTAAGAAGCTGAGATGCTTTACAGAAATGCTTTATGTAATTTTCTTTTTAAAATAAAAAACTGAATCAGCTTTTGGCTCACCTGATGAGGGGCTGCCAGGTTTGCTCTGTAGATAAGACAGAAGAAAGGCTAATAGCCATTTGCACATCTTCTGTGATGTGATCTAAGTATTTTCATGCACGTTTGAAGTCTATTCCTCTATGGCTATCTCAGAAAAGTTAGGATCACTGGAAGAAATTAATAATACATTATAAGAAATATTGAAGCTTGTTAAAAACAAATAGCTTTTCCCTACAGGGTAAAGTAAGATAATTCACTTTTACTTTGAACATTCTGGAGAGTATAAAAAATATTGGATAAGAGAGAATGGAATACAAGGGCTAGAAAGGAGGTTCACGTGCTCTCTCTCACTTTTATCATTTTCACACCCAGAAATCATGAGAAGGTGTTTTAATCTCTGCACTCAACTGCTGTTCAAAATCCTTGTAGAGAAGGTTAGGACACGAGACAGATCATCCCAGAGCTGATGAGATGCTTTTGTAGCATATGTTCCTCTGCAGCTCTAAGGGTTCGTAACTGCAGTGGAACTGCTGACATTTTACTATACAAGGGAGATGAGGGCAGGAATCCTGAGACTTTTTTGAACTGTCTACACTGTGCACTATGGGCTGGAACCCAATACAAGAAATATGCATCACAGAACTCCATATTTTGGTTCCCTGCACAGGAAGTATATGATAAATGTAAAGTAATGCACATTAGAAAAAATTATCCCAACTATACATTCAATACGATGGGGACTATTTTAGTGACAACTACTCAAGAGAGAGATTTTTGAGTCATTGTGGATAGATCCCTTGAAACATCCACTCAAAAAAGCAAATAGAACGTTAGGAATAATTAAAAAAGGGATAGAAAATAAGACAGAATATCTTACTGCCGCTATATAAATTCATGGTATGCTCACTTCTTCACTACTGTGTACAGATATGGTCACCTCATCTCAAAAAAGATATATTGGCATTGGAAAAGGTTCAGAGAAGGGCACCAAAAATTATTAGGGGGTCGGAATGGGTCCCATATGAAGAGAGATTTAAAAGACTGGGATTTTTCAGTTTACAAAAACGGAGACTGGGGAGCAGGGATATGATAGAGGTCTATAAAGTCATGACTGGTGTGAAAAAATGAATAAGAAAAAGTTATTTACTTGTTTCCACAACATAAGAATTAGGGGTCACCAAATGAAATTAATAGGAAGCAGATTTAAAACAAACAAAAGGAAGTTTTTCTTCACTCAGCACACAGTCAACCTCTTCAACTCCTTGCCAGAGGATGTGGTGACAGCTAGGACTTTAACAGGGTTCAAAAAAGAGCTAGCTAGATTCATGGAGGTTAAGTCCATCAATGACTATTAGCCAGGGTGGGTAGGAATGGTGTCCCTAGCTTCTATATCTCTGGATGTGGGTGACAGGGGAGGGATCACGTGAGCATTACCTGTTGTGATGCCTCCCTCTGGGGCATCTGGTACTGGACACTGTCTTCAGACAGGATACTGGGCTGGAAGGTCCATTGGTCTGACCCAGTATGGCCTTTCTTATGTCATCCACTAGAGCTGAATTCAGGTAGAGTTACCTATGCTTTGGGGCTTGCAACATGGTTATGAAGGACTTGATGAGGCTGGAAGCAGTGCTGGAAACAGTGCTACTTCTCAAATCTGCTTCTAATACATATTGGTGGCATTGCATTAGATTAGATCACTACTTCTGTGACAAAGTACTATACTTGGTGCTTGTTAACAGTATAACCCATTGAACCATTTCTATCATCCAGTGCTTTTTTTATCACTAAAGAAATGTGCTTAATCCTAAAAATCAGCCATCATAAGTCTTTTGTAAAAGAATGCATTT
Organism: Pelodiscus sinensis; assembly: GCF_049634645.1. Classification (NCBI taxonomy): domain Eukaryota; kingdom Metazoa; phylum Chordata; order Testudines; family Trionychidae; genus Pelodiscus; species Pelodiscus sinensis. Next base: position 47,836,565 of record NC_134719.1, read on the forward strand.
ACAAACCAACAAAAATATTAATATTACTTGTTCCCAATAAACTTCATTGATTGCTGAAGCTAAATGCTAGTCCTTTAAAACATTTTTTAACATTGCCTATTATAGTGTATGTATAGAACATAAGGTCTGAGATGAGTTTTACATCTGATATTCATACGCTTGCCAGTTTTATTTTACAGAGCCTCATCCTTTTGCTTGTTCTCAATTTAATGCAATAGCACTGAGAGCATTTTTTATGATAACAGCAATTGAAGAGTCAACATCATGGCACTTTGTGTTAGCATTAGAAAATCCTGACTCGCCCTTCCAGGGTGTTAAGAAGTGCTTATTCTTCTAGAATGTTGATTTAGACCATATTACAAAACTGCTGAGATCCAAGGAACCAAGACATGGAAGCAACATAACCCCAAGAAAAAAAAATCAAAAGACAAAAAGAAAAAAGGTGTTTTCATCACCAAAATAGAGATAGTGCTTTGGGAGTTAAGGAAAGAATCACCATTTATGGTTATGATTTTCAAAGGTGCTAAAGTAATTAGTTTCCAAATCTCTGACAGGAGTTAAACTCCTGTGAAAACCCAGACTGTCTGTAAGATCTAGTTTTACCTTAGGCACACTAACAATTTCATGTGAAAACTTTGGGTCATATTCTTCACCACAATTTCAATGGAATGACTTCAGCAGAGAATGTGCTTTGTGTGACATTAAAAACTCACCAAATGACAATAGAAAGGAAAGCTAAGCCCTCTCCAAGTATAACCCAATACTTGAAAAAAGCCAGACATAGGTGACCCCTAAAACAGAGTCAGATTGTAAACAAAAACCATTCTCTGTGGGACAAAGTATTGGAACGTAAATTCCATAGTTAAGAATGCTGTGAGTAAAATGCACTGAATCAGTTACCCACGGTATGTATCTGGGATTTATTAGTATGACTGTCATAGCTACTCTTAGATTATAGCTACACTATAGAGTTTACAGCAGCTCAATTGTACTGATACACCACTGAAAGCTCTGTATTAGATGTTCCATTAAGCTGATGGGAGAGACCTTGTCCATTGACTTAATTCCCTCAACCGCCATGACAGGTGGCAGCTATGTTGGCAAGAAAGACTTCTCTGCTGACATAGCACTGTTCATACTAGTGTTTAGAACATTATAACTAACTTTGCTGCGGGCGGGTGGCTTATTTACACATTGGGCAACATAAGTTATTGTGACGTAAGCTGTTGTGCAGTGGTGGGCACATGTGGCCTATCGGGGTTCTATGTGTGGCCTGTGAGGCATTTTGTTTGCTGCTGCCCATGTGCTAGGTTTATATTCCTCTGCCTTTTTTCCTACACGTATTACTAAAGTGACACACATGTAAAGCAAGGGTACGTGAAGTGATGTGTGAGCTAATTGCACATAACGTCGACTACAAAAGCCATGTGCTCCATTTGCATCCAATTAAAAAGCTGCTGTGGTTCAATCGGCAGAGCCCACAAAATCTTGGGAAGTGCCACTAGTAAACCTGCTCTATCCAGGGAGACCTTCTTGGTGATGACAGTCTTACAGCCCACTGAGATGAAGGAAGGCTACTACATTCATTAGGCTAGCTTCCTCATGGCTGCTTTTGTGTACCTAGCCTCAGCTGTTGGAGCAAATCATGCAGAGAAAGAGACTCAGAGATTTCCAGTGGGGGTTTAGCATTAACATTTAAATCCACCTGAAATGAACAGAAAGTCAGATTAAAGTGAAATACATTTGGGAATCTCTGTTAAGTAAACAGACACGTGATCTCCAAGCAAACGGGATTAAAATAATTCAGTCTGGGTCTACAAACATATGTTTATAGTGATGGAAGTGTGCATTTTATACACATTTCTAGGCTTTAAAACATCTTCAGAGACCCATACAAATTTATGAATATAAGAATGACCATACTGGGTCAGACCAATTGTCCACCTAGCCCAGCAACTTGTCTTCAGACAGTACCTATTGCCAGATATTTCAGAAGGACTAAACAGAATAGGTCAGTTATCAAGCAATCCATCCCTGTTGTCCAGTTTTAGCAGTCAGAGGCTTAGGAACACCCAGACCATGGGTATTGCATTTCTGACCATGTTGGCTAATAGCCAGTAATGGATCTATCTTCCATGAACTTATTTAATTATTTTTGAGCTTCACAGCAGCCCCTAACAATGAATTTCACAGGTTGGCTATGCATTGTCTGAAGTACTTCCTTATGTTTTTTTTAAACTTGCGTCGTATTATTTTGCATGGGTGACCCTGGCTCATGTGAAGAGGTAAATAATATTTCCAATCCATTCATGATTTTATAGATAACTGTCATATCTCACTCTCCACATGTGTCTCTTTTTTCAGATGAACTATTTCAGTTTTTAAATCTCTGCTCATATGAAAACTGTTGCATACTTCTAATTATTTTGTTGCCATTCCCGGTACTTTTCCAAATGCTAATATATCTTTTACGAGATGGGGTAAAATGCTGCGCACAGTTTTCAGAGTATAAACATACCTTGGCCAATATATTATCATGTAGTCCTTTATTTATAATTGTAAGCTTGTTTAACTGCCATGCACATTGAACAAATGTATTCAGAGAACTATCCATAATGATTTCAAGAACTTTATCTGGAGTGATAACAGCTAATTGGTTTTGAGACCTCATCATTATGTATGTAAGATTGGGATCATGTTTCCTAATATGTAGTAATTTGTATTGATCAGCATTAAATGTCATCAGCCATTTTGCTACCCATTTTGTTCAGTTTTGGGGATCACTTTTTAAATCTTAGCTTAGTCCAAAGATGATTGCAATCTTGAATAATGCTGTGACCTTTTCCAGATCATTTATAATTATGCTGAACAGAAATACAGATAGTTGGGTGAACCCCCCTCTCGCCCCATTTATCTTAATTCACTGTGAAAACTAACCATTATGCCTCGTTTCCTATGTTTTAACCAGTTATCGATCTGCGAGAGACTTTTCCCTCCTATCCCATGAATGCTTTCTTGGCTTAAAAGCTTTATGAGTGGGGTTTTATCAGTGGCTTTCTGAAAGTCTACCATAGCCACTAGATCACACTTATCCTCATTTATTGACACCCTCAAAGTATTCTAACAGACTGGTGAGGTGTGATTTCCTTTTATAAAAGCTGTGCTGACTCTTCCTGAATAATGTGTGAATGCGGTTCGTTTTGATGCATGCACCTTTTATGGAAGTTAGGCTTACTTGACTGTAATTGCCAGGATCACCAATTTAAAAATGTTTCATTAGATATACTCCAGTCATCGGGTATAGAAGCTGACTCGAGCAATAGATTACATACCACAATTGGTAGTACTACAGTTTCTTATGAATTTGAGGGCCTTGAGAACTTTCTGGCAAATACCATCTGATCCAGGTGAGTTATACTGTTTAAACTATCCATTTGTTTCCAACCCTTCTCTGCTGTCACTGGAATGGGTTACCTAGGGAAGTAGTGGAGTCTCCATCCCTAGAGGTGTTTAAGTCTCGGCTTGACAAAGCCCTGGCCGGGTTGATTTAGTTGGGATTGGTCCTGCCTAGAGCAGGGTGCTGGACTTGATGACCTTCTGAGGTCTCTTCCAGTTCTATGATTCTATGATTCTATGATTATCTAGTGCCTGGATGCCATTGTTTAGCCCAATACTTGAGATTTTTCTCTAATTAATTCTGCTAGAATACAACTTTGTTTATCTTCCCTCACATAAACTATTTCAAAATGGTTTAGAGAGTTAAACTCAGCTGCTGAATTAAGCAGCAGAAGGAACAGAACATTTAGCAGGACAGGGATCCAAGAAAAATACATGAAGTTCAAGAAGCAATGGTGTCATGGAAATACAGAAAGAGTTATGAAGTAGATGGGAACCGCAAAAGAAAATACTTCTCCAAATGGTAGTAATTTAGAGAGAGAAAGACAGAGAGAGAAAGAGAAGGTAGGCAGTACATAAATAGGAGGAAACAAAGGAAAAAGAGAAAGGTCTGTGGAACAAGTCTATGAAGAACCATATAAATGTAAAGAGCAGTGATTGACAGGTGCAACTACAGAAGTATTACCTCTGGAGATAGAGTCATGTTCAGATGACAAGTAGTTGACAAACAAAGATAAAAATACTTGATAGTCATATTTCTTCAGGAAAGCATATGGGTATCCTCAGGACAGAGCATATAAACTCTGGGTAATCATAACATATTTTTCTTAGAGGGGTAGCCATGCTAATCTATAACTTTAAAAATAATGAGTAGTCCAGTGACACCTTAGAGACTAACAAAAATATATGTTGAGCTTTCATGGACAAAACCCATTTCACCAGATAGCTGGGAAGGGATAACAGGAACCCAGAATTTATAACAGAAAAAGAAGAGGAAAAAAGGTACCTGTCAATTATAGGACTGATGCTAGTGAAGCTGATGAAGTGGGCTGAAAGTGTCCCACACTTAGCTTATGATGTAAATGGGGTGTTAAATGCAGGGGAGGCTGGCTTTATAATGTGACACCCAGTTAATGTCTTGGTTCAAGCCCAGGGAAACAGTCAAATTTGCAGGTGAATGTTAATTCAGAACTCTCTCTCTATAATTGGCTGGTGAATTTCATACCAGGTGTTAGGAATATTTACCAACTAGAAAAGATCAGCTGACCATCTTCAGCAATGTGATAGAAAATGGCTACCTTAGGTATGTAGCTTCAGTCTGAAGGGTCCTAGTCGGCACCGCTTCCCACAGCTTTCATTGACTAGGAATGGCAATCTGCGGCAAATGGGAGCTGCAATTTCCTGTACCAGTGAAGGTGCAGATAAACAAAGCTTCTGGTGACCAGCTTGTCCTTACAAGTCATGACCCAGAGTGTGAAAGCCCTTTGTCTGTGAAAAGGCCATGCTTGCACAAAGTGGAGAGAGGTTTTAGTGCGGTAGGCAAGGATGCAGACCCCATTCTCTCAGCTGAAAAAAAGAGAGACAGTTCCCCAGCCTCCATAGTTGAGGTCACAAGAGGTCTCATATCAGTCACTGCTTAGAGTGTAACCAAAACATAGATCTCCCTATCTATTAAAAAAAAGTTTTTCCTGCAGGACGACAGAGTAACCTCTCCCCTCTCTCCCGAGCTCAAGCCTGATCTTGCTGCTTTGCCTTGCCTCTTGAAATTGCTATTTTAAACCAAGTCCCGGCTCCACTTTCTCCACCTCCACCCCACAGGACTTTCAACACCAAGAAACATGGCACAGGAGACAGCACACCCCACATCACAGCTGAGACAGCCCAGGAGGGGAGGGGGCGAGAGGATATGGTGTTCAGGACAGTAGCTCAGGGACAGGTGCTAGGGGCAGGGCTCCCAGCCAGGCTTAAAGCCAGTGGTAAGCTCTTGGGGGCTCCCCCACAGCCAGGCTCTTAAGGAGCCGGAGTGCAGTGCCTAAGCACCTGGAGTCTTGCTAGCACCATAGAGACTCCCTCCCCCACATTGCCTGCACTTACAACGGCTGCTAGAGCACTCCTGAGCCACCCAGGGGAGCTGCCACACTGACCTATCTGCTCCATCCCTTCTGCTCCCAGAGGGTGGATGGACAGGCAGCCCTGGGGTCTGTGAGCAGGACTGGGGTGGGTGAGCAGCACAGGTGGGACCACATGAGGGAGAGGTCAGGATAGCAGTCCCTGTGCTGTTGCTTTTCCCACCTCAGAAGGCTGCAGGCACCCCTGTGCCTCCTGGCTACCAGAGTTAGAGGTAGGCCTGGTGAAGGGGAGGGAGTGGGAGTCACTGGGGATAATTGAAATCCCCCATTATTATTGAGTTTTTTTATTTTGATAGCCTCTCTAATCTCCCTTAGCATTTCACGTCACTATCACTGTCCTGGTCAGATGGTCGATAATATATCCCTAGTGCTATAAACTGTGACTTATTAGAATAAGCAGTGAGGTGCTATATTCCCATTACAGCATGGAATTACTATCCATAGTGATTCTATGGAACATGGTGATTCATTTAAGATTTTTACTTCACTTGATTCTACATTGTCATGCCACTCTGTCACCCGCACGATCTATTCTGTCCTTCTGATATATTTTATATCCTGGTATGACTGTGTCCCACTGATTGTCCTCTTTCCACCATGTTTCTGTGATGCCTATTATGTTAATCTCCTCCTTTAATATGAGGTACTCTAGTTATCCCATCTTATTATTTAGACTTCTAGCATTTGTGTAGAAGCACTTTAAAAAATTGCCACTGTTTGTCTGCCCTTCCCTGATGTATTAGATTCTTGTATATGTGATTGTTTCTTGTCTGATCTGGCCCATACTTATCATCTCCCATCCTCTCTTTCTGACTAAAACCTAGAGAATCTCCATCAGTCGACTGTCCTCTAAGGGTACGTCTACACTTGCTCCCTATCTCGAGATAGGGATGCAAATGTAGCTGACCGAAATTGCTAATGACGTAGGGATTTAAATATCCCATGCTTCATTAGCATAATCTGGCCCATGCACTATTCCGATCGCCAGCTGATTTGAACCAGGAAGTGCACTCGGGGCCATGTTAGTTTGAATCAAACCCCTTGGTTAGAACTAACATTACTCCTCAAAAAATGAGGAGCAATTTCAATCACCTACATTTGCATCCCTATCTCGAGATAGGGAGCAAGTGTAGACGTACCCTAAGAGAAGTCTCTGTCCGATCCATATGCTTCTCCGCACCAATCGGCTTTTCCCCATCTCTTAGTTTAAAAACTGCTCTACGACCTTTTTAATGTTTAGTACCAGCAATCTGGATCCACCTTGCCTTGCTGGTACCTGATGGCATATATCACATTAAAGGATGTGGTGGCTTATGTGGTTAGGTCTTGTGATGATGTCACTTGTACAGATGTGCAGACAGAGTTGGTAATAGAGTATATTGCAGGGGTAGGTTCCTGGGTGAGTGTATCTATGGTGTGAAGTGATGCTGGAAAGAATTTGATTCAGGTTAGGGGGTTGTCTGTAGGTGAAGATTGGCCTGTGCCCCAAGGCCTGTGAGGGTGAGGGATCATTTTCCAGGATTATTAATGATGCGCTGAAGGAGCTTAAGTTGGGGGCTTTAGGTGATGACCCACTGGTTCTATTATTTTCCTTGTTGGGCCTATCAAGAAGAAGCTGATGCCTGGGTACTCATCTGTCTCTCTCAATCTGTGTTTTTACTTCTGCGGGTAGATATTTAAGTTTTAAGAATTCCTGAAAGAAATCCAGTAGGTGTTTGTCTCTGTATGTGGGATTGGAGCAAATCTGTTTGTATTTTAGGGCCTGGCTGTAAACAGTTGATCGTGTGATGTGTCCTGGATAGAAGCAGGAGACATGTAGGTAAGATAGACCTACAGGTTTACAGGAGCGGTCGACAAAGGCTTCCCTTGTCAACCAATCCATGTCTAGACAGCTGCGCTGTGCTGGATCACCTGATTGTCGGCACGGCGCGGTGGTCATTTTTATTTTAATGAAGTGGGGAATATTTAAATCCCCGCTTCATTGACAATGTCGAGTAAACTACTTTAGAATCATAGAATCATAGAATATTAGGACTGGAAGGGACCTCGAGAGGTCATCGAGTCCAGCCCCCCGCCCTCAAGGCAGGACCAAGCTCCATCTACACCATCCCTGACAGATGTCTATCTAACCTGTTCTTAAATATCTCCAGAGAGGGAGATTCCACCACCTCCCTTGGCAATTTATTCCAATATTTGACCACCCTGACAGTTAGGAATTTTTTCCTAATGTCCAATCTAAACCTCCCCTGCTGCACTTTAAGCCCATTACTCCTTGTCCTGTCCTCAGAAACCAAGAGGAACAAATTTTCTCCTTCCTCCTTGTGACACCCTTTTAGATATTTGAAAACCGCTATCATGTCCCCCCATGGTTCTGTGAACGGAGCCATGTAGTCTAGACACACCCTGAGATTTTACATAGCAAATACTAAAGCGGGTCTAAGGATGTGTCTACACTGCACCATTTTTCCAGAAGAATGGCCGTTATTCCAGAAAAACAATACTAGCGTCCACACTGCAATTCCGTTATTTCTACAGAAAGTTAAAATAACAGGCTTTTTCCCCCCCTAATAGTGATAAACTTCATTCCATGAGGAATATGCCTTTTTCCAAAGGCTTTTTTGGAAAAGGGTGTGTGTGGATGCTCTATTTCGAATTAAGCTTTTCCAGAAGATCTCTTCCAGAAAAGCTTATTCCAGAAGAAGCGTGCAGTGTAGATGTATCCTAAGTAAGCACAGTTCATACTGCAACATCTCTGTGTTGAGTCCTATTAGTGATTTCTTCTCCAGCCAGGTATTATCAACATCACATACCACATAAAGCATCACACAGAAACTTCCTTCCACAATCATCTCTTATCTAAAGTCCCGATCATTCCCAGTTTATTGGAAGAGCCAGTTCTAATCCTGTTGCAAAAGTTTACAAGGTCTTTTCCCAAGAAGCATATTTCCATGCACGGTTGTTACAGGGAGTAAGCTCCATTTATACCTTCAACATTCAAACTACCCTCTTTCTTTATTGCTTCTTTGACTTTCCTAGGGGACATTTGTCTTCAAAATGGGTCTTACATGTTCCTTTCTCTCACATACTCGACTTTCAAAACCAGCAGGCACACAAAAGAATATAGAAACTATTTTACAAATAACAGAATGCTAATTGTTATAGTCTTTTCTCTCAGAAAATTCCTCTGCACCTGCCACAATCCAGGGATATCAGAATACCAGTGGCATCTATGGGAATCTTGATTTGTGTGATTTGTTGTCAGGCATGCACCTTAAATGTTCAGAAATTGTTTGTTATAGAGATATTACTCTAAAGGATGCCTCTCCCGACAGAGTAAGAGACAAAGATAAAGAGACCCTGTCAATAGAATTGTTTCGTGGTGGTATTTTTGAAGTGTTCAATCAAGCATTTCTGTAGTTAGTAGCTGCATTTGAAAGAATAGTAGGTGCCCGTGGATGACAGCATTTGTGACTGATGTAGGCAAGAGCAGGATAAGCCACTGGCAGTGGAGAAATCATAGTAGAATCTAAGAATGTAAGATCTTTGGGACAGGTACTCTCTGTCCCAAATACTTTGTAAGCTTCTGCTTAGTACAATGGTATCCTGAGCCATACTGGTCTCCTAAGTGCTCCAGTAATGCACAGATGTAAGAAAATCTAACGCGCACAATATGCTTGTATAAAATAGGGTTGCTGTTAAACTGAAGGACAGTCTCTAATAACACAGGTGCCAGGCAGATAAGGACAAACTCATCTATGTGAGGAATGTACTCAATGAGCCAGTTTCTTTTTTGCCTTTCCCTGTTCAACGTTTGGGGTGTTGTGCTGTTTCAGAAAGGATACTCTCCTTTGTTTCAGGCTTGTTCCCATTTTGGCATTCGGCAGCTGAAAACTCATGCAGTAAAATACTATGTATCTTCTTGAGTGGATGAGCCATAACAGTGGCAAACTGCCACTCCTGTCCCCTTCTGAAACCTACAATTAGAGCTTATTAATACAGCATCCTGGGAAGGCAAATGGCTGCAGCTTTGTTTTGCAACACATTTTTAAAAAATTACAATAAAGCTGTTAATAGGAAGAATGCAATCACCTGATAATGGACACGTGTATTTATGTTTGTGGATTAGACATCACTGACCTCATCCTTGAATGAAATTCTGGTGCAGCCTTTGCACTAAGGTGCAATTAATTCCATTCTCTTTGGGGGGAACTGGACATGCTCACATCAAGGCTGAATTTTACCCAAGGTTTTGTCCATGTGGGGAAATTGTCTGGATACCTGAATTACTGCTATAATTTCACTTGCCATTTACTTTATAACTCCTTCAACCACCTCAAACCTAAATATCTAACTTGCATTTTTAGAAACGTATTTATGAGTTCAACAAGTGAATACAAGCTGGCAGTCAAATGTGCCCATATTATTAACTCCTTGGGCTGAACTAGAAACCCTTCCAGCAACTACTAAATCATGAGAATAAAAACCTAAATCATTGTGAACACTTACTAACATTCAAAACTCTGGAAAAGTTGCCCATGCTGCTAGTGAAATTTTAAATTGGTCTCCTCTGGCACATACGCACCATGATAGACTTGCTCAATATCATAGAGGAAGTTTGTTTTAGAACCAAGGATAGACACAGGATGGGTGGATTGTAAATCCAGGATCTTATATATAAGAAAATACTGTCACAAACCTCTGCCATGTTTCCTATCAATTCTGTACAATAAATGAAGCAGGGTTCCTCTCTAGCAAGTAGAATGCGGTAATACTGCTATTAAAAGATTATTTCAAAGTGCACATACAGGAGGTCCAAACTTTAACTTGGGCATTTCCTCACTTTTAGAGCTTGACTTTGGATCTTAATGTTCTTTAAAGGAAGTTTATTTGTATATGATTTCCTAGGTTTTTAAAAAAAATCTGTTTTTGAAAACATCCAGATGGAAGCATGATGATTCCCTGCAGGGGATAGCAGCAGTGATGATACTCAATCTTTTAGATCCACAGCACAAGTTACAGGCCATGGCAACACTGCAGAGATTACAGCGGCACAGCTGCACCAATACTAGTTAGACTCTAAGCCAGGGCTATTCAACTTTGAAAGGCTTAGGGGCCACAATGATACTCACAACACCTGCTGAGGGCTGTGACTTAAGTGTGATTACATATACATGCAAATACATATGCAATATAGGTAGAGGTGCCTTTACTAAGCTTTAGAGGTCCCTGGTTCAAATCTACCTTGTGGTGGTTACAACAGCACTTGTCATAAAAAAGGTTACTGTGGCGGGGTAGCCCCGCCCCTCCGCCGCCGGGGCGCTGCGTTCGCGGGGCGGATGATCACTCCACCACGCGGCTGGCAGAGTCGTCTGTCTTCCCCGAGTGGGGGGGCCGGCACACCAGCTGGGTGACGAGCCGGGGCCGGCAAGCGGCGACGTCAGAGGGCAGGGGAAGGAGGAGGTGGGGGAGGTGACGTCACAGGGAGGCCGGCCCGAGAGGGGGCCGGTGGATGACGAAGGGACTGACGTCATCTGCCTGCGACCGGCGGGTAATTCAAAAGGCTGCAACGACCCAGCAAGGGGGGAGGATGCCGAGGAGACAGACCTCCCCTGGGAGCGAGCGCACGGACCCAGGTATTGGCGACCCTGGGCCGGACCAGGGCAGGAGCCTGGGGCGGGACGTGCTGACGTGGGGGAAGAAGTGGCCCAGGGCGGGGACGTGGACCCTGAGAGCGGGAGAGTTTAGGGGTCTCAACCCCCTCCACTAGGTGGGGAACCTTTCCCTTACCTTAGGGCCCTGGGTCAGGGTCCGGAGCGAGGGCGGGCCCGGACCCCCTTCCCCCAACCGCCGAGCGGAACAAAGAGAAACCGAGCACATTGAGTCGCGAACGACTGTGGAAACTGAGGGGGCGGACGTAAGCCCCTCCGCACCAGGGGGGGAACCCCTACAGTTACTCACAATGCTTCATTTAAAAAATTTAGAGGGGAGGGATAGCTCAGTGGTTTGAGCATTGGCCTGCTAAACCCAGCGTTGTGAGTTCAATTCTTGCCCAGGCAATTTTGGGCAGAAATGTCAGGGATGGTACTTGGTCCTGCTATGAAAGCAGGGGACTGGACTTGATGACCTTTCAAGGTCCCTTCCAGCACTAGGAGATAGGCAGTCTCCATTAATATAATATGTGCAAATAGATTCTTTCACACTGATGGGCATGAATACTAAGACTTAAGTGGCAGCACTGGACCCAAATGTGGCCAGTGTGAGCCAGTCAGCACTTCTCAGGCTTTGCCTGCAAGGCTAAGCAGCCACCACTTCCCACAATTCCCTGCTGCTCTTGGCACCTCCTCCCTGGGGGCTAGAAACACTGTCCCCCTCAGTGCCAGCCAGCCTGTCTGCTTGCATCTTTCAATGCTCACCCCACCTGGGAAACGCCTCACCATTGTGGAGCATGTTCAAAGAATCTCACCTGTGCATGGGCAGATATAGCCCTGCAAAATCCTCATCTGCCCCTGCACCTGTGGGCTGCGAATTGAGCCCTGCATAAACCTCACCCTCACTGTGGGCCTCAAACAAATGGGACACGGGCTGTATGCAGCCCATGGGACAAATGTTGAGTAGCTGTGCTCTAAGCCAATGGGGAGAGAACTTTCCTGTTGAGTTAATTACTCCGGTCGTCCATGAGTACTAGTAGCTGTATTGGAGGGAGAACCTTTGTGACTGACATAACGCTGTTGACATGAGGGCTTAGGCCGTGTAACGTACATCACTCAAAGTACATCTACACTGCGGCACTATTTTGGGATACTTCTGGTATACTTCTGGTACTCCAAAATAGCTATTTCATATCTTGACAGAGCACCCGTTATTTTGAAATATCTTCTGAATAACAGTGCTATTCCGACATCCCTGAAAACCTCGTTCCACGAGGCGTAAGGGAAGTGTAGACAGCACCAAATTATGAAATAAACTATTTCAAAATACACTCAAAATAAGCTATGCAATTAGTATAGCTCCATTTGCATAGCTTTTTTCGAGCTAAGGGTGCGGTGAACACACACCCTCAGGGGGTGGGTTAATCACACCCCTGAGCAACATTACGTATGACTAACTATAGTGTGTAGTGTGTATAGCCTCATTTCTAGGCTCCTGTCCACATGGTACTTCCCTTATACCACATAAAACAGGCTGGCAGTGGCTGTTGTGATGTTCTCCCCAGCTCCATTCATCTAGAGCAGTATTTCTCAACCTTTGTAATACCAGTCACCTGCTGCTTTCCTAAATTGTGTCAGGGAGTTGAGCCACAGACCAGGCTGTCAGAAACAGTAATGTAGAGCGTTAGCTCTGTGCCTACTGAAGAGGAAGGTTTACTGAGGGATGGGAGCTTGTTTGCAGCAGTGGGTTGAATGGGGTTGGAGTATGGTCAGTACAATTAACCCATAGGGCATGTCTACCCTAGGAATTTATTCCAAAATAACTATTTCAAAATAGTATGCGCACATTACAGGAAAGTTACTTAGCTTTCCTCTAAAATCGTTTTCAAAAACTGTCAAAAATAATTCATGCACATGTAACCCACACACCTATGTGTGTGAACTACACAAACCTGGGAAGGAGAATTTCAGCCCCCCCTCCTCCCCATGACATTAAAGTTATTTGTGACAGAAAATAAGGACTGCTCTGGAATGTGCTAGGCAACCTTAATGATAGGCATTGCTATTTCTTCTTCTGCCCCCTCCCATGATTACGAATCAGATTTTTTTGGTCATGCCGAATGTAGTTCAATAAAAGAATGGTGGGGAAAGATAGTGAATAGTCCGGGCTGCCTGACCTACTGAAGACTGGTTTAAACACACACCAGACTGCTCATATGACGCCAACCAGGAACAGCATAACTGGACCATATTCTCTTCTACAAATACAAATTCGATGCTGGGGTCTAAGAGGGAGTATGACAGATTTGGAAGAGCAGTTAACCCTATGCTATTCACACACATACTGGAATACAAGCACAAGGCAGACTTGATGTTCATAAAGTGGAAGCCTTTAATCTTCAGAAGGATTGAACTCTCCTTTTAAGTTATATTAAATAGAAGCTGATTTTGATGATAGCCATATACATTATTTTTTTCTTTTTCAAGTTTGATTTCCAAATATTAAGGTACTGTGAAGCCATCCTTGTGAAATTAAAAAAAAAAAAAAGAAAGTAAAAGGTGGTGATTAGCACAAAGCAATCACCTCTGGAAAACTGAAAAAAGTCCTCAGAGCAGGCTTATATTTGTATGTTTCAAGGAGACATGTTGGAATTTTAAATATTTACTAATTTAGGATCTAACCTCACTTGTGACATTTTTACCAAGAAAACTATGGAAATCAACAGATTAAGCCAACTTGATGAAATAGCAAACAACTGAGTATCATGAAATTATTCAAATATCTACTATTTTCTCATTATTGTGCCATGTTAGTTCATATTTCTTTTTGCTCTGTTTCACCAACAATGTATTCTGTATTCATAACTTCTCTAGAGGTTCATGAATTAAAGGGCTTATATAATCTTTGAACCTTCCAAAATATTTATTTGTGTTTCCTAATGCACTACTGCTTATGCTGCTGAAAACTAGAGACAAGAGTTTGAACTTTCCCACACTGAACAATCCTTTTAGCCTTGTAGTTTAATGTCAGAGGATCTGGAGAAAAGACAAATTACTGCCTGATGAAATTTGAAATACGATGTTCACATAAAACCTTCCCACAATCTGTATGTTCCGATGATATTATTCTGCTGATATTGATTCAAGTACACTAGTTAGCATCATGTGAACCTGAGCCTTTTGGATACCTTCAAAAAACCATAGATACTATTTATTCCTTTGACCTTCACAATAAAACCACTAGAATATTGACTTGTCTGGGCTGGCTATGAAACAAGTAAGCTACATTACCTCGTATTTCAAAATAAATGTATTTGATTTTCTGCCATGTTACCATGTTATTGCTGCATGCTGTTATTCAGTTTGTATGGTGAAAGCCCCTCACCGTAACACCTGCAATAAAAAAAATATATAAAATCACCAATATTTTGTATCTATATAGATGTATGCTCAAAGAGTTTAGCTACTTTGCAAATAGTATATGTATCTATTTTAGAGTATATTTGAGTGTGTGTATGTGTATATAATAGTGTGCCACACATGTCCTAGAGCTGATGAAAAATTGAAACTATTTTTGTCATAAAAAGTGAAAAAAGTATAGCAATTTCCTTCCCCTCCCCCAATTTAAAAAATCTGAATGGTTTTCATTTTGGAAAATAAGCAAAAGATGGCATTTTTCTACTAAAAAGAGCTTTCATTAAAAAAAAAATCTGTCTCTGATATGTATAGTACCACTTAAATAATGTCATCGCCGGGGTTCACTTGAATACTTCATGTTTACACAACAATATGCAAAGAGGGTGCAAGACAATAAATCCTGGATATAATTCATTTTTTCAATGGACTTTTGGTGGCCAGTTTGACTGAAATCTAAGATTGCCTATTTCACCATACATTTTATTTTAATATGTTAGGAAAACTTGATTTCCATGTCAGATTATCAGTAGCCATGTCATTTTTTAATTTAGTGTTTCATATTTGATTGTTTCTTTATTAGTAAACAATCCCAATAGCCTTCCTGAGGGAGTAAAAGTATTAGCCCATAAAATGCAAGAATAAAGTAGAGGTGTCTGTTGGATTCCCTTTTCCTTGGAGACCACATATCATGGTGCACTGGATTCAACAAACTATTACAGCAGCAGGTCTGTCTTATGGTAGTGAATGAGATATAGCAGACACACACTGAAGATACAAGTAGTTCACTGACTTGAGCAGGTAAAGACACCTCAAGGCAAGAGATACTGTGCCCTGGGCCAACATATGACATGATTCTATGCTCAATGCTTTAAACCCACAGGAAGAGAAAAGCAATAAATAAATAAATAAATAAATAAATAAATAAATAAACCATCCAGAATAGCATCAGAAACTAAAATACAAGTATTTCAATTCCAGAAACATTTTTGTTTAAAATAACATTCTTGAAAGTCACTCAGCCAAATCAGAAGAGAGAAGTCCTGTTTGGACACTAAAGAGTCCATTCAAAAGAATTCATTTTAACTTTCTTGATGCCTGGGGTACTAAAGAAGAAATAGCAAAAATGTGTCAGTTCTGAAGAATTATTTACATACTCAAGTTTAAGAATATTTTTCCGTCCCCCCACACAAAATTAGGACCAAATTTTGAAACTCACCTGTAAAGTTGTCTACACACTGTCCGTTTAAAGAATAAATTAGTTGAAGAACTGGCATTTGATATATGTAAGTTTAGCTTCTTTGGGTCTAATTATGATTTACATTCATTTTCCCCATATCCACTTGTTACTTTATTTTCTTACCTATTAGAGCCAACCATATCAATGCATTTTTTCTTATAAGTGAGAAAGATGATCAGCAGCCAAGAGCTGATGAACATCAATCTATTAAAACTCATTTTTCATATCACTAGGCAGTCGTGAGGGAATTTAAAGAACCAATTTCAGTTTCAAAACGTTCCAGGGGTTATAAAAAACCTTGAAGAAAAAGCTAATTAGTTAAAAATTATAATTATGAAAGAACTTGATAGTGTATTTTTAAATTTACTATGATTTACATATATTGAGACTGTAAATGCAAAGGTTTTGAGAAGAGGCACAAGCTTTCATTTGACAGCAATTAACTTAATGCAGTTCTTCCAATTTGGCCTGCAGCTCACATTAAATGACAAAGTAAAATTGCCTAAACATGATTTAAATGTACATTGCATACATTTTCTATTCTGAATTTTAAATGGAAGAAAAAGGTACTTTTTATTTTATGTTTTTGTTATGTTGTAGCATTATTTCGAAGTAGCTCACAAAAAGCTTTTCTGAAGGCGATATAGTATTTTAACCTTCAAAGCCAATAGCTTTCTATGCCAGTTATTGTAATTGTTAATGATCACATCTAATTTTAATGTGTTAAGAATTAGATATGGCACCTGCCATGCATTTCAATCAGTAAAGTCTAATTGGTTTTTAAAGAACCATTAAGCACAAATTGCAAATTAGAGTATTTTGCACTAGTACAGGAGAGTAGGTTTTGATGCAAAATGCTACTGTCCATACTAATTTTTTCTAAAGTTGTAGCTAGTTGAGTTTTTATGCAACAAAATGTCCTTACAAAAGTCTCTCTCCTCTACCTATAATTTTAAATTAGATTTGAGCTTTTTGTCTTGTTATAAGATATTCATAAACAAACATATACACTTCTGATATTATCTGTCCTTATTTTCCATTGAGCTTTAGGTAAAAATTCTCTCATTACTATTTTACCAAGACTCTATTTTTGAGTAAAATAATTAGTATGGTTGCTCTACAAAATATATTTAGTCTTGCTTTTAATTCAAATTTGCAATTTCAATGGCATGGTATTGCATGGCATGGCATGGATCTCATCTTCTATGATGCCGTTGGTGAGCGACTAAGTCAACCCTTGATTGGCAAATCTGATTACAAATGTCAAATACAAATCTGCCATCTGTGAGTGTTGTATACTCTTTTGGGATCCTATGCATTTCTTGTAATATCAGCATACATTGACTCTCAAAGAGTTTGAAAGCCTGTACAATTGTTTTCTGTCTGAACAATCTCTCCTGAGCTATGATTTCTAGGTCACCAGGAGATGTGCCCCATGATGTCGTGTTGGCCTTTAAAATATATTTATAACACTTATACTGACCACCAACCAGTAGAGTGTTTTCCATGAACAAGCTGGCCGTAGAAGATCACCCTCAGCATGTGTTTATCATCGATCCTCATAACATGATCAATTCAGAGAAACTGTTTGTTCATAGGCAGTTGACAACAGACCCTGCTACCCCATCTACAGCCAGGTGTAACTCTCAGCCAGCAGGTAGAAAAGGAGGTTTATTAGTTAACAGGGATACCGCATAGAACAGACTTGTCAGTGTAGTAAACATAAGCAGCCAGTGCAGTAAACACAAGCAGCCAAAGCCTCTGACCCCCTCCCAGCCAAAACTGACTCAGCCAAGATTAACTCCACCCACCTAGCAGCCTGGGTCCCAAACCCCTCTTCTGCCTTTTGAAATCCTTCCCAAGCCAAAGGTGTCAACTGGCTACACTGCCTCCTGGGCTCAGGTTATGAAGGGCATTGGCCATTATGTATGTGCTCTGGACACACACCCTCCTTGGCTCAGGTTGTGAGGGGCAGCAGCCAATGTGTATGTGCAGTGTCTAAGGTAGCTTCCCCATCTAGGTCTGGGTGCAGTACCCCTGGAAAACTGAGGCACACACATGGGACTCACATGCCACATAGTAAAACAAATATAATCCTCACCTCATCACAGACACCACACAGCTTAAAGACCTCCCTGTTAAGAACTGTGTCCCACCAATTCACATGGGCAATCTTCCTGAGGCAATGCATGTAGAATTGATTGAGTTTAAAAATGTGATGGTAGCATATCCTGCTCCAAGACACACAGCATGATATTCAGGACAACTGTCTGATAAATTGTTATCTTCATATTAACTTTGACACCATGGTGATTCCATAAGTGCTTAGTCAATTTTCCAAAAGTAGCGCTGGCTTTGTCTAGTACAGCAGATACATTGTCAGTGTTTATGCTGAAGGCAATATGCTTCCAAGGTAGCAACGCTTATCAACAGCAGTGATCACTGGAGTGCTGGGCTCTTTCTGAACAGATTGGGACATAGCCTCAGTCTTCTTGAAGCCCACAATAAGTCCAAAATGGTGAGCAGAAGTAGCAAAACTATCAAAAAGTTCCTGTGTATCCTTGACTGAATGAGCCAACAAAGCACGATCATCATCAACGAGGAAGTCACGGATAGTTGTAGTGAATACTTTGGTGTGAGCCTGCAGTCTTCAGTGGTTGAAAATGCTACCATCAGTTCAGAACTGAATGGGTATGCCCACCGCACAATCCTTGAAAGCAACTAAGGGAATCATTGAAAAGAAGATTCTGAACAAGAGAGGAACAAGGACACATTGTTGCTTTGTACCATTTGATACTTTAAAAGGTGCTGATGTCACTCCATTGTTAAAGATGTGACCCAATATACCATCATGACAGTACTAAAACATATTGATTAATTTTTTTTCAGGGCAGACAATTTGCCCAAGTGCCTTCCAAAGCTTGTTTCTCTTGACTGTGTCAAACACCTGATCAGGTCATTGAAAATCATATAGAGATCCTGATGTTGCTCTCGCAATTTTTCTTGGATCTGCCTGGCTGTGAATATCATGTTGGCAGTGCTTTGATTGACACAAAATCCATATGGATGTTCAGGAACGATGGCATTTGTGAACACATGCAATAACAGAGAGTTTTAGAGGATGAGGGCCAGGATCTTACCAGCTATAGTCAGCATTGAGATGCCCAGATGATCATCACAGCAGGAACGGTCACCTTTTCTCTTGTATATGTGTACAATCAGGGAATCTTTGAAGTCCTGGGGACTTGCGCTCTTTCTCTCAAATGATGATAAATAAACGGGTGAGATGGCATACCAGCTGGTCACCACCAGCTTTATAAATCTCTGATGGTATCACATCACTGCCAGTTGCCTTTCCAGATTTTATCTGCTTGACAGGTTTTTGTGCTTCATCAAGAGTTGGCGGTATAATGAGCTATGAACCATTAGTCCACTGAGGAATCTCTTCAAGACCACTGCTGTCAAAAGTTGTAGTCTGGTTTAATATATTGCAAAAATGTTCAGCCCAGTGATCAAGGATTTTAGCACTATCTGCAATTAAAGTGCTGCCCTCAGCTGAGCTCATTGGTGTAGAGCCAGCAACGCATGGACCGCCTGCAGCCCCTCACAGAATGCTTACTAACATTCATGTCTTGAAATCTGACTGCTTTACATTTTACCAGCCCTCTTTCATTTGCCGTAACCTGACTCATGCCTTCTGCTTAGCTTAAAAATATGCTGATTTTCTTCTGTCTTTGATCCATGCTGGGTGTATCACATGCATCTTATCAAGAAGAGCTCAGGCATCTTTTTCCTTGTCAAACCCCGTTCTTGTGGTTGCATTTTTGGAAACCTAGTACTTTGACAGCAATTTTGTAGGGTGTCTCCTTGATGCTAATCTAGCCCTCCTCAATAGTGGAAGGCTTCTCTGAACTTTCATTGTTGATGATTAAGGAATCATCAAGACTAAACTGAAGCAATTTTTGTGTCTTGGGCATTCCAAGTTTACCTACATTCAACTTTTTTTGGCAAGCAGAAGAATGGTGACATTTTGGCAAACAAAAACTCAAGGAGATGACACTGCCTCTCATGTAATGGTCAGACCAGGAGCCAGTGCCATGCATTGCATTAGACAACTTAACATCAGAAAGACCCCTTTGTTTTGTAGTGAAATAGTCAATCATATGCCAATGCTTAGACCAAGGTTGCATCCAAGTTGCTTTGCATTTGTTCACCTTTTGGAAGAATGTGCTTGCAATAGCAAGCTCATGCTGGGCACAAGTTTGAAGAAGGAGGGTGCCTGATGTCCATCACCATTGGCCATATGATACAGTCCTGAACAAATCTAGCATTAAAATTGCCAAGTATATATAGATTGGATTAAAACAGAGGTGGATAAAATCAGGCCTGGGGCTGGACCCAGACTGCCAAGCATTTCTTGCCAGACAGCTCAGCTGATTAGCAGAGCATGTATACTTACAGCCAGCAGCATGTGTTCAATGGCCCCTTCCCCACCATGCTCTGTCCAGCAGCTGAGCTGCTTCCAGGATTCTCCTGCTAACTGTGCAGAGGGAGAGGGAAGAGGGAGGGCAGAGGGGAGAGCTGAAGTCTGGGTGTTCCCCTGTCCCTTTACCTCATCTCTGCAGAGCAAGGGTTGGGGAGAGGAAGAGACACAGTCAGTGGACAGTGGAGCTGCTCCAATTTGGAACATGGATGATAAGTGACTCAGAGGAGTGCAAAGTAGGTGAGGGGGAAACAACAGAGCAGGACAGATTTCCCTTAAAGTGACGGCACATGGCTCCTCTCAGAAACTCACCCAGCAGCAACCAGCACATACACAGACTCTCTGTGTCACTGTCACACAACCCCAGTTTGTGCCAGACTGCTTCCATGCCACACACATATAGTCACTGTCACATACAAGCTGCCACACACATTCAATCTCTGTCACAAAGTCTGTCTCTGAGGGTATGTCTACACTACCCCGCTAGTTCGAACTAGCGGGGTAATGTAGGCATACCGCACTTGCAAATGAAGCCCGGGATTTGAATTTCCCGGGCTTCATTTGCATAAGCGGGGAGCTGCCATTTTTAAATCCCCGCTGGTTCGAACCCCGTGTAGCGCGGCTACACAGGGCTCGAACTAGGTAGTTCGGACTAGGATTCCACGAGGTGTACCGGTAGTTCGGAATAGGAACCTAGTCCGAACTACCTAGTTCGAGCCCCGTGTAGCCGCGCTACACGGGGTTCGAACCAGCGGGGATTTAAAAATGGCGGCTCCCCGCTTATGCAAATGAAGCCCGGGAAATTCAAATCCCGTGCTTCATTTGTAAGTGCGGTATGCTTACATTACCCTCCTAGTTCGAACTAGGAGGGTAGTGTAGACATACCCTGACACACAGAATGTCTTTCACACACTCACATACTCTCTGTAGTCCCCAGCCCCATCCCTTCTGTCTGAGCCACTCCCCACTTTCAGAGGTGGGGAGGAGCTGGCCCACAACCACATGCTAAAATTTGTGAAGTGGCTCCCCTGTAAAAATTATTGCTCACCCAGGGATTAAAAGTTACTCACTGAATGAAAGTTATTGTAGGCAGCAGGCATATGCACTAACAATTACAAAGCACTGGGTAGCAATGGGTAGCAGGTTTAAAACTAATAAAAGAAAGTTCTTCTTCACACAGCGTGTAGTCAACCTGTGGAACTCCTGGCCAGAGGAGGCTGTGAAGGCTAGGACTATAACAGAGTGTAGACAGAAGCTAGATAATTTCATGGAGGTTAGGTCCATAAAAGGCTATTAGCCAGTGGATAAAGTGGTGTCCTTGGCCTCTGTCTGTCAGAGGCTGGAGAAGGATGGCAGAAGACAAATCACTTGATCATTGTCTTCGGTCCACCCTCTCTGGGGCACCTGGCACTGGCCACTGTCGGTAGACAGGATACTGGGCTAGATGGACCTTTGGTCTGACCTATTACAGCCGTTCTTATGTTCTTATGTTATGTTCTTATGTTCACTGGCCCTGCCTCAGACTAAGCTTTGCAGTCACGAGGCAAGGATTTGTGGCATGTGATTGGAATTCAAGCTGAGGGACTAGTGACATCCTGATGGTAAAGCCAATTCCTGCTTGTCATGGGTGTCCCTCAGGACAGCCCACACAGTAATATGAATAGTCTGCTCACCCTCTGTGAACTGACTGATACCAGAGATGTGTGTTTTGTTTAAGGCTGTGACATCAATGTTATAATATGAAAGTTCTCTATCAGTGGTTTCTGGCCAATGTTCATGGTGATTATTTCTGTCAAGGAGTGTGTACACATGCCTGGATGCAAAGAAAGTTTTTGTTTAGTTGCTGATTTTCTCTTGTGACCACAAAATTGGATATCCAGTCAGTTGCAGTTAATCAGCAGGAGCAGGATTCAACTGTTTTAGGATTGTTTTCTTTCCCCTCTTCTTTTGAAGAAAGCAGAATTGTCCCTAAAGCAGAACTGTCCCACCTGCTTTGTCACTAGTGCAGGATGTGCAGTTGCTGTTGTTCCAGTTCAGCAGACAGACAACCATCGCACACAGGCTGCCTATGTCCAGGTTTGTGGCTAGATGCTTCCAGTATTATCCTCCACCTACATGTGATATCATTTGCCCATAACCGCAGGACTTTCATGAACAAGAAGTAAAACTTTAGCGTCAAGAGATACATAGGCCTGGATCTAAGTGAGGCTGGCTTGTCAGTTCCATACCTACTCTCTCTTCTATCCTGGTCATCAAACACAGGCATAGGAACTGCGACATGGGTACTGAAGAGGGAGTGAGCAGGTCTGAGATCAGAGTTGCCTTCTCCTAGACCAGGCATGTCCAAAGTCCGGCCCGCGGGCCAATTGCGGCCCGTGTTCCGGTTTAATACGGCCCCACGGGTAATTTGGCAATATCTATCTTTTAAGGCCCCCAACAAATCCATATGTATTGAAATGAATACATTGTAAAATCTCAGTTAATGTCAGTTGGTCTTAATCAGTTATAAATATATTTGGACACAACATGTATACTTGGTGTTATGTTCCTGTTCATATTTTTTTAACTTAAAAGTTGACAGACAACCTTTATTACCAATAATATGTAATGTACTTTACAATGTTCCTGACATATATTTCAGCTTCCTGGATTTTTTTTTCATCTGGCCTTCAGATATGAAAGGCAGAGTGATTTAACACCTGTTTAGATTTGTCATCCATGTGACGAAATGAAAAGTATGCTGTTTGCAATAAACTTTGCATAAAATAGTTAATTTGCATTTAATTTTAATGGTTCAAAGAATGTCAGGCAAAATGGTCGGCCCTCACGCATGTTCACTTCATCAAATCTGGCCCTCTTTGAAAAAAGTTTGGACTCCCCGTCCTAGACAGATGTGCTTAAAAAGGCTTAGCAAGCTCTGTCTGCCCCAGTTTGAAATCAGAATTTCCCTTCGAAATACTATTGATCCAAAACGCCTTATTCTGTATTATTCAGTACAACCCCTCAAGATCACTACATAGAGGATTTCCTCAATACAGGCAGTCCCCGGGTTACGTACAAGATAGGGAGTGTAGGTTTGTTCTTAAGTTGAATTTGTATGTAAGTTGGAACTGGTACATATTGTAGGGGAAACTCTAGCCAAACATTTCTCCAGAGCTCAGTTTTATTCTCCCACACCTCACTTCCCTCAGTCCTTTATTCTCAAGCTGAGGTGTCTGCTGAAAAAAGCTGCTCCGCGTCTCCCTGGTCTGCTGGGGGGAAGCAGATAGTGCGGGGTTGCCTCACCCCCTTTGTAAGTAGGGATCCGATGTAAGTCGGATCCATGTAACCCGGGGACTGCCTGTACACCACCCGGAGGATGCTCCTCAGTACTGCAGTATATCAGCCTGAGGGAAATTTCAATAGAAGTGTGAAAATGGAGGATATAAGCAATATTTAATAATTATTTTTAGTGGGCAACATATAATGCTTATAAGAAGCACATGGGATCTTTTTCAGGGTAAATAAAAGCACTATGCAACATTTATTGAAAATACAGCATGAAAAATAACATGTGGATTGACTGATTCATTCATTCATTCATTCATTCACACACACACACACACAGGCCCGCAAATGGTTTAGTTACCAATCTGTCAGAGCTCGAGTCAATCTAATGGCCAGTTAGATTGAACTCAAGAGAGGAGCTGGACTCTATCAGTCATGATCCAATGCTCTGAGGCTTTGCAGGACTGAACCCAAAGAACCATGGCAATACACCCTATTTTAATAGTTGCAAGTTCTCATTCGAGTCTATGGACTTTGCAGTGTCATTCTCTGATCGTTAATCTTTAAGTGGTGGGTTTTTTTCCCATCATCATCACCGGGGGTTTCCCCATCATTATCCTTCACTAGCATTTTGATGATTGTCACTATGTTTTTCCAGACATCTGGTTTCACCTTATGTGATTCCCTGAAGGCAAGGTTGTATAATTATTCTCAAGGGTCATCAGTCTGCTTGCTCTTTTACCATCAGGCACAATATTTTCTGTTTGTCTCCTGGGCTGCATCTAGATTGGCATGATTTTCC
Organism: Pelodiscus sinensis; assembly: GCF_049634645.1. Taxonomy (NCBI): domain Eukaryota; kingdom Metazoa; phylum Chordata; order Testudines; family Trionychidae; genus Pelodiscus; species Pelodiscus sinensis. Next base: position 47,860,944 of record NC_134719.1, read on the forward strand.
GGAAATGCATTTTACGGAAAAGTTTTCCGTTAAAAGCATTTTTGGAACAGAGCGTCTAGATTGGCACGGACGCTTTTCTGCAAAAGCACTTTTTGCGGAAAAGCATCTGTGCCAATCTAGACGTGCTTTTCCACAAAAAAGCCCCGATTGCCATTTTTGCGATCAGGGCTTTTTTGCGGAAAACAAATCTGAGCTGTCTACACTGGCCCTTTTGCGCAAAAGCTTTGCACAAAAGGGACTTTTGCCTGAACGGAAGCAGAATAGTATTTCCGCAAGAAGCACTGATTTCTTACAGTAGGAAGTCAGTGCTTTTGAGGAAATTCAAGCGGCCAGTGTAGACAGCTGGCAAGTTTTTCCAGAAAAGCTGCTGATTTTCTGGAAAAACTGGCCAGTCTAGACACTGCCCTGGTGTTTCCAAGTCTCTCACTCCTTCTTGCTTATCTATATATTTGTGATGGCTTTCACACTTATCCTTAACTATGCACACATCCTTCATTCACACTGAACACTTTTACAGGGGATTTCAGAGAGGGTTACATCTTAAAAAGTATCATATAATTACTAAAGAAATTACAAAAGAAGAGTACACAACTCAGTTTGCAATGCAGACAAGAAGCACAGACCTTATAGCAACTATTGTCATAAAACAATGTTCTCAAGTAAAAGAAATGACCATAAGAAGTCATGGCCTCTTCCTGCCTTAACATCAGAGTATACACTTTCCAGCTTACCCAATTTGTATCTACCCAGAGCACCAGCTGTTCCATTCTGTGAGCTAGAAAGGGTGGCTGGCAAAGTACAAAATATCAAACTAACTTTATTATCCTAAAACATACTACTTCTACATTACAAATGTCATTCTGTTTAAATCATACAAACATCATATTTTAGCTTTATACACACACATACCAGTCTGACGCGCCCATTTAGGAAACCACTTAGCCCTGGTCAAAACTAGAACCTTATTTCTAAATAATGCCCCCAAGGTCGAATTTATAAGTGGACCGTCCACACTACCAAGCTCATTATTTCGAAATAACGGGACGTGAAATTTGAAGTCTATAGTTATGTTTTTCATCAGCAATAATGCTAATGCTGAAATAGTTATTCTGAAATAACAGTAGTGTGGACACTCCAGTGCCACTATTTTGAAATAATTATTCCTCAGTGCTTCCTGGAGCTTTAAGTCCCAGGTAGCGCATCCACATTTACAGAGCCTGCCTTGGACTAATTTTGATGCTTCTCCATAGTGGGGATATACTAGATCAAAATTAGTAATTTCAAAATACTTTCCTTATGTAGACATGGCCTAAGGTACATGTATAAGAACCCTTCCTGAACATGAAAGATTTCGTGAATTGGGGACCTAGCAACCTAAGAATTCACTAATGAGCTACAAAAATTATAGTATATACATTGCAATTCCTCAGTATTATATCAGCTGAGAAAATTTGGTATATTTTAACAATTTCATACTAAATGCTGTATACCTTACTCAAGGAATAAAAAAAACCCCCTAAATACCTAAATGTTAGATATATTAATCAGGCCATAATACAAAATTAGTTGTGTACTCAAGTTTGTGATAGAAAGAAGGGAGAAAGTGCAGTAAAACATCGAGATATGTAGGTCTTGATCCTGCAATTTACCACATGTGAACAAACATTTTAATCTAAACAAAGGGCTGGTGATTTCAAGAGGCTCTGCCCTGATCAGCAGTTAGTCTTCCATGGCCAGTAAATTGCAAGATGAGGCTCTTAATTTTTAATGTTTAAAATATAGAAACTTTCCAACAGAATATTCTTACACCAGAAAATGCTGATTTGCGAAAAGGTAAACATATTGCTGAAGTATGTGTATGTCAAATGTTACTTTGAAAACAAAAATTACAACGAAGAATGGAAACATTTTGATTTTTCATTTTGAAACCACTTTTTGTTATATAATCAAATAAACTAAAATTAATAAAGTTGAAGTTGGAACGTAACATCTCATTTTTATCAAAACTAAATATTCATGTGACCCAAAATGTGTTGTGTTGGACTGTGATATAGTCCACTCACTGCAGCAGTGTTTCCTGATGACCAGTGTGGGGATTATCTCTGCCATCTTTCTGCCCTTCATGTGGTGCCTCTGCTGTTGTATTCTGTACCTGCAGTCCTGCCTCTTTCCAAGTGCTCCCAGAGGCAAATGAGGGGTGGAGAGGATCTGAGCCCAACAATGACTCCTGGTTCCATTAGAAGGACCCTATAGATAGGACCCTCTTGATGTGTCACCTTAATTTCCTCCAAATCTGCTTCAGTTCCCTGGGTCACTTCTATATAACCCCATCACCTTCTTTATCCTCTTCTCAGGGCACTCAGCCTGTGAGGCCTAGCAATCTTGCTCCTTTGGACCCTGCCAGCAACTGAAGTATCCCACATACAGGTTGAATCTCTAAAATCCAGGACTCTGGTCTGGCAACATCCGTCATCTGACAGAATCATGGATATTGCTAGACCAGAGAGCCCAGCTGTCCAGGTTCAGAAACACATCCTGGGCTGGGCTGGTGGTGAGGAGTGCATCCCCACCACTAGGGGCTGGAATGATGGGAAACACCACCTCAGTTGGGGCTCACCTGGTGATTGCAGCCCTCATCAGGGCAGGAGGTGGGAAGCACAGCCCCAGATGAGGCTGGAGGCAGCAGAGACAGTAGCCAAGGGTGTAGTCCTGGTTGAGGCCAGCAGCAGAGAGCACAATTACAGCTAGGGTCCTCACCACTTAGATTTATCTTTGAGTTCTCACCCCTTAGGTTGACACAGCAACTGACTCTGCTCTGGGCTACAACTCTTTTCTATTAGCTCCCTGAGCTCTGATTGACAGCTTCCTGCACAGTTTTGCAGGCTGCTTGAAGGGCTCACCTCCACTTCTCTTCCCTGGGATAGGGCTTGGCAGGCCTTGAGGATTTCATTAAAGCCTTCGGAATACCCCATCATATGTAGAAAGTTCTTCTTCTACTGGAATGAAAAAAAAAAAAAAAGATTTCACCCATACAACATTCCATGCATAATAAAAATCAAGTTCTGTCCATTAGGTTTAAATATTCAGCCTGAAAAGGCCTGGAGACTATGCAACTCATGCAGTTTTGTTGTTTCAGAAGGGACAGCAAACAGAAAAGCTATATAAGGGACCTCTGCATTATCTGCGCGGCATAAATCTGAGTTCTGCAATAAAGGAAGATATGTTAAATAGAAAATAGAAAGTACAGTTCCAATAGCAAAATCCCTACAAACTTTTTGAAGACACCTGTCATGGCTGAATTCTCCAGTCTGGCACTTCAAATGTAGGGAACGAGGGCCAGCTAGTAAAATCAAACCACTGTCAGATCCTGTCTCTGTAGTTCCCAGAGACAAAAAAAAAAAATCTTGATTTCAGTTTCCCCTGAAATCCATTCAGTATTATCACCACCAAGTGTACAAAGTATACCCCCTTTTCCAGGAAAGAAATCACTTGGAATCTCTTCCCTGAGAGCAAAACTTCCAGCCTCCTTTCTCCAATGAGTTGGGAAAAACAAGCAAGAACACTCTCACAGAAAACAATGAACCCGTGCTCTCTCCAGTAGCATGTCTACAGCCAGGCACTTAAGTTTAAAGACACAAAAGATCAACCAATACTGGTTAATAGAACAAAAAACCTCCACTTTTATTATTAAACAAGACTATTGTTGCAAACATAGTAAATGACATATGTTAAAAAGCCATGAATTGAAACAAAACTCAGAGATTCTCCCTGAGATTAATTCTTGGTTACAAGAGAGAGAAACAAAAAACAATTAACTAGCTGAAACATAATTTCTAAACCACAAACAAGAAAAAAAATAAACGTGATACATTACCTAAACTTCTTCCTAGTCACATATTCTGATGAATCTAAGGGATCTGTTTTGGGGAAGTTGATTTCTTCCCTCCATGCCTGGAGAAGATTCCCCATTCTCTAAAACAAAGGAGACTGCTTCCCCCAGTTTGAAATTCTTTAGCTGCATTTTATTGGCTCAATGCCTAGCCCACTCCCTCAAGTGCAGAATTGCTTACAATTAGCTTTACTCTTTCCTCCGTCTCCAGGGAAGTTAGATTCTCCTTTGCAGCTCCCATTCATGACAACACCATAACACAGCCTCAACTTAAATGTATACCCCAAATTTAAAAATATGGTAAGAGAACCAAAAGAATGTCACCCTCACTTAATAACCAAGTAAAAGAAGCAGTGAGAGATAAACAGGCATTGTTTAAAAAGAAGAAGTTACGTTCTAGTGAGAAAAATAGAATGATCATAAACCCTATCAAATGAAGTGTAAAAATGTAATTAGGAAGGCCAAAAAAGGAATCTGAAGAACAGTAAGCCAAAATATAAAAAATGATAGCGATTTGTTTTAAGTACATCAGAAACAAGAAGCCTGCTAAACAACTAGTGGGCCATTGGATGATCAGATGCTAAAGGAAAACTCAAGGGCTTTGTGGACAAACTAAATTAATTCTTTACATCGATATTATGGCTGAGGATGTTAGGAAGATCCTCAGACCTGAGCCATTCTTTTTAGGTGACAGATCTGAGGAATTATCTGAGATTGGGGTGAGATTAGAGGAGGTTTTGGAACAAATTGATAAACTAAACTAAGAAGTCACTGGGACCAGATGGCATTCACCCAAGAGTTCTGAAAGAACTCAAATGGAAAATTGCAGAACTACTAACTAGGGCTACATGTAGACTGCATCCCTCTGTTGACAGAGGGATGCAAATCAAGCACATCGAAGCTGCTAATGAAGCAGGGATTTTAATATACCACGCTTCATTAGCATAAACATGACCACCACTTTATTTTGAAACGGAGCTTTTTGGAAAAAAAAAAAAACCCCAGCAGTCTAGACACGAATCTGTCGAAAATAAATCCTTTTTCAACAGATCCTGTAAACCTCATTTTTTGAGGAATACAGGATCTGTCAAAACAGGGTTTATTTTCAACAGATCCGTATCTAGACTGCTGGTTTTTTTTTCAAAAAAACTGTTTTGAAAAAAAGTGATGTCCATGTTTATGCTAATGAATTACGGGATATTTAAATCCCTGCTTCATTAGCAATTTCAACATGCCTAATCTACCTCTCTCTGTCGACAGAGAGGTGTAGTCTAGACACAGCCTGGGGTTTGTAAACTGTCCTTTAAATCAGCTTCTGTATCAAATGCCTGGAAAATAGCTAATGTGATACCAATTTTCAGAAAGGGCTCAACAGGTAATGCCGGCAGTTACAGACTGGTAATTCTAACTTCAGTACTGTGCAGATTTATTGAAACTATAGTAAAGAACGGAATTGTCAGACACATAGATGAACATAATTTGTTGGGGGAAAGTCAACATGGGTTCTGTAAAGGGAAATCATTCTCACTAATCTATTAGAATTGTTTGAGGGAATCCATATGTATGTGGATATAGTGTACTTAGATTTCCAGTAAGCCTTTCACAAGGGCCATCACCAAAGGCTCTTAAGCCAAGTAAGCTGTCATGGCATAAGAGGTAAGGTCCTCTCATGGAATGATAATTGGTTAAAAGATAGGAAACAAATGGTGGAAATAAATGGACAATTTTCAGAATGGAGAGAGGTAACTAGTGGTGTCCCACAGGTTCTATACTGGAACCAATCCTAGTCAACATAGTGTGGCAAAGCTCTAGCTATTTCCCATGGCCATGTCTAGACTGGCATGATTTTCCGGAAATGCTTTTAATGGAAAAGTTTTCCGTTAAAAGCATTTTTGGAACAGAGCATCTAGATTGGCATGGATGCTTTTCTGCAAAAGCACTTTTTGCGGAAAAGCGTCCGTGCTAATCTAGACGCACTTTTCCGCAAAAAAGCCACGATTGACATTTTCGCAATCAGGGCTTTTTTGCGGAAAACAAATCTGAGCTGCCTACACTGGCCCTTTTGCCCGAACGGGAGCAGCATAGTATTTCCACAAGAACACTGACAATCTTACATGAGATCGTCAGGGCTTTTGCGGAAATTCAAGCGGCCAGTGTAGACAGCTGGCAAGTTTTTCCAGAAAAGCGGCTGATTGGAGGATAAGGATCCTCCACTCAGCCCAAGAGTCTCATGCTACTGGTGGATAGGGTTAATCTCAGAGGCTCGCTGTGGCCATCCACACATTCTCTTTCTCTTTACTAGAGACAGGAGCCACAGCCTACTAAGCCATTCTCATCATAGGCTGGTTCATAAGTTTGGGGTAGAATCCCCTCTGAAGTCCTAATCTCCCTTCTCAAGGCAGAGTTTGAGATGTGAGAGGAGGTTGGGGGGAACCTGGGCCCACCTACTACTCCAGGTTCATGCCCAGGAGCCTTAAGGTAGCGGCAACAGGCAGGGTTATTGCCACTCACAATCTGTGAGCTTTTCCCTAGGCCACTTCCCCAAACAATCTCTCCCAGTACGCTTCCTTCATCCATCCTCCACTCACACCAACACAGCTCCTGCACACGGCACTTCCTCCTTCCTTTCCTTCACTCTATTCCTTCCCCCTTCCTAGGAGGAGGAAATCCTTTTAAAGTAGCACCACAGGCCTTAATTGGTTGCAGGTGTCTTATTAGCCTGTGGTTCTAGCAAGTTCCAGTTGACACCAGGTGCCTGCCTGGTTATGCTGGACTTAGGCTTTGGACTTTTTTAGTCAGGGAAGAGAAAGCTGTTCACTCAGTGAACTGCAGACAGCTGGTCTGGGTCTGTCACAATATTCATAAATGATCCATAGAATGGAGTAAACAATGAGATGGCAAAATTTGCAGGTGATACTAAACTGCTCAAGATCGTTAAGTCCAATGCAGACTGTGAAAAGCTTCAAAAGGATCTCAAAAAATGAGGTGACTAGCAGGTGAATTTTAATGTTAATAAATGCAAAGTAATGCATATTGGAAAACATAACCCCAACTACACATACAAAATGATGGGGACTAAATTAGCTATTTTCAAGAGAGAGGTGTTGGAGTCATTGCTAATAGTTCTCTGAAAACATGCACTCAATGTACAGCAGCAGTCAAAAAAGAGGAGAGAATATCTTATTGCCTCTATATATGAATTCATGGTATGCCAATAACTGCATGCAGATATGATTGCTTAATTTCAAAATATATATCCTGGCACTGAAAAAATGTAAAGAGAAGGGCAACAAAAAGATTAGGGTTTTGGAACAGCTACTTATGAGGAGAGATTAATAAATGTGGGACTTTTCAGTTTAGAAAAATGGAAACTGGGAGGGGGTATGGTGACTGACTGGTGTGGAGAAAGTAAATAAGAAAAAGGAATAAGCTATTTAATTGTTCTCATAACACAAGAACTAGGAGTCACCAAATGAAATTAATAGGGCTCTGATTTAAAACAAACAAAAGGAAGTATTTCTTCACACAACAGACAGTCAATCAGTAGAACTCCTTGAAGAGAATGTTGGGAAGCCAGGACTTTAACAGGGTTCAAATAAGAACTAGATAAATTAATGGATGATAGGTCCATCCTGGCCATTAGCCAGGATGAGTAGGAATATTATCTCTAGCCTCTGTCAGAAGCAGGGAATGGGTGACAGGGGAGGGATCACTTGGGCTACGTCTACACTGGCCCCTTTTCCGGAAGGGGCATGTAAATTTCACTAGTCGTCGTAGGGAAATCCGCGGGGGATTTAAATATCCCCCGCGGCATTTAAATAAAAATGTCCGCCGCTTTTTTCCGGCTTTTAAAAAAGCCGGAAAAGAGCGTCTAGACTGGCCCCGATCCTCCGGAAAAAGTGCCCTTTTCCGGAGGCTCTTATTCCTACTATTTGAAGGGCGCTTTTTCCGGAGGATCGGGGCCAGTGTAGACGCTCTTTTCCGGCTTTTTTAAAAGCCAGAAAAAAGCGGCGGACATTTTTATTTAAATGCCGCGGGGGATATTTAAATCCCCCGCGGATTTCCCTACGACGACTAGTGAAATTTACATGCCCCTTCCGGAAAAGGGGCCAGTGTAGACGTAGCCCTTGTGTTTGCCTTTTCTGCTCATTCCCTCTGGGGCATTGGCCACTGTCGGCAGACAGGATATTGGGCTAGATGAACCTTTGGTCTGACCAATTATGGCCGTTCTTATATTTTTTTTCCAGAGCTTGCCGAGGAGGATATTTCTAGTCAAAACACAATGGTTACGTCTAGACTGGCATGATTTTGCGGAAATACTTTTAACGGAAAAGTTTTTCCATTAAAAGTATTTCCGCAAAAGTGCGACTAGATTGGCACGGATGCTTTTGTGCAAAAAGTGCTTTTGTGCAAAAGCATCTGTAGCCAGTCTAGACGCGATTTTGCACAAGAAAGCCCCGATCGCCATTTTTGCCATCGGGGCTTTTTTGCACAAAACAGTTCTTCCCTGTCTACACTGGCCTTCTTGCACAAGCATTTTTGTGCAAGAGGGCTTTTTCCTGAGTGGGAGCGTGAAAGTATTTGTGCAAGAAGCACTGATTTTGTACATTACAAAGTCAGTGCTCTTGCACAAATTCAAGCAGCCAGTGTAGACAGCTGGCAAGTTTGCCAGTCTAGACACACAATGAGTCTCCACTTGGAACGGTATGAAACAGGAAGGAAAAATTCTGTACCTAAGAAATGTATTATATATGGAGTCAAACTAGATTAGTTTAAGAGTAGTTTAGTGGGTTCCCTACTGGGTATATTTTCTCAGCTCACAGAACAGCATAGTTCAAAAAGAAAAGCAACTGGAAAAATGGCCTTTATTAACAAAATGAAGAAATTCCCTACACCCTCACAAACAGTGTTTTATAGTAGAAGCCGGAATTTAAAATGTGATTGAAAATAAAGTTGTGACTAAAAGGAAAATCCTGAAAATGAAAAATATAAGGGTTTGGATACATCTGACATGCTACTGCGACACACAACTGTGGTGCTGCAGTATAGACACTGTTTATGCCCACACAAATAGTTCGCCCAGCAATAGCAATAGTACTATCTACACTGGGGATTAGGTTATTTAATGACACTTGGGGAAGCAGATTTTTCACACCTTGAGTAAAGCAATTAAGACAAATTTATTTTCTTGTTTCGACCAAAGCATTCTGCATAACTGGGTTCAAGTGTTTTTAAGTTTTAATGTACTGTACATAAGACCTCTCCCTTGGCTACTACAGGAAATGTGTGACTAATAAAAAATGGAAGACTCAAGAGTTATCTGTGTCAGTAAAACCTCTGTTCCCCAACATTTATCTCCCTCCAACCCCATCACTCATTTTAACAGACATCTGCTTTAGTTTTTCACACCTGCTGAGTTATTCCCAAACTCTATAAAGATCAGATATAACACATTCTTGGTCTCTAATTTCACCATGCCTTGTGGTCAGTTCCTTGACTTCTTTTTGTCATGGCTTCTCCTGCTGGGGCGATCGCTGTATCTCTACACTTACTCCTCTGGAGTCTACTAATGAGGATTGCAGTACTGCAGCCTTTTTTCTGCCAAGGTCATTAGTAGCGGCATCCTATCTGAGCAGCTCATAATATTTTGACTTGCCATTAATATAGTTTAATTAATGGGTATATGTAGTCCCACCCTCTTTGCTGACAGCATTTACCATAACAAATCTGCAGAGAGTAAAACTTCCTTCTCACATACATTCTCATTGTTCCCAGACATCAAATTTATCTAGTCATGGAGGGAATTGATCTTCTGCACACGGCAGCATTACTTGTCCCTGTGTTTATATAGTAGAAATGTCTCCATCACACCCACACCTGTAACTACTTCTGTTTATGGGGAATGAGCTTTTGATTCCTTGGCTCATCGGGGATAACCTCTTTCCCCTCTTCCTTCCCCTGGTGTGACAAGCAGTAAACAGAGAAGGCTATTCCGTGTTTCTCATCGTTGCCTTTCTTTCCTGGGAAACAGTCAGACAGTTGTAGCTCTGAGGCTCTAACTCACACCAGAGACCAGTCACAGACCAAAATGTGGAAAGCACGGAGGGATGAAGCAATAGAAGAATCAGGCCCAAGAGTCACTGATCCATAGTTAATGCTTATAAGCAGTGCATGACATTTGCTGATATCTTACAGCTTCTTTCCTTTTTCTTGTGTGCACATTTGTACGAGTAAATATTTCAGCCTCTGATATGATCTAACCCCTCTTTGAATTTAGTATGTACATCTTTTGCTTATTTTACCATATTCCTGACACACATAATGCAGTGTGAGTGTCTCACTGCAGGAGAAAAAGATAAAGAAAGGCCTTTAGAAACTAATTTGCCTATGTGTTTTCTAGCTCTTCAGGTAGTTTTTATGTAACACCAAACATTTTTTAATTTTGTCATTTTTGTCATAAATGCAGACTTCAAATTGATGTATATGAAGTAATTCACTACAAGTTGTCTTCTTAACCCTCCCCAGTGTGTTTATTTGTATGTCCACTGCTGGTGCTTACCTTTATGGACTTTGGGTCAGGCTAGAACCAAAAGTAACATTCTCCAAAATCTTGAGAAGGCCTTTTCTCTTGAGATCTCCAAACTCAAGAACATAAAGATAATTCTGCTTAGCCACTGAATTTTGAGAGGTCTCATGGTCCAATATAAAACATGTGGTATTTTTCCACAATGAAATCATGACTATAGATTTTTTTTGGTTTAAAAAAACAAATGAAATACAAGATTCCTTCTCCTCCATCCATATTTTGATCATTTTTACAAAGCCTGACAAATAATCTCTAGCATTTTGAAAAACTTAAAAAAAACCCCTAACATTTGATTTTGCAATATCATCTAGTCCTGGCCTGCAGCAATAGGATTTTTTTTTATTGCTTCTGTTTGTTTTTTGGTAAAAAAATCAGTAAATATTAGTCATCTAGATGCTGCAGACATTAATGGCTTGATTTTTAGAGACGCTAAACATTGACAGAAGTTCAGCACTTCTCTGAGAATCAGACCAAAAAACTACACATACATGCACATTATCACAGAAACAGAAAACCTACAAGATTACTTTTTATAGCTACTTGGGCCAGCTCTGCTTTCCAAATTCTTTTGATGATATGTGGTGTATGTAAACACTACCTAAACAGTGGGCAATCATTTTTTAAATGGGACTCACTGTTCATGCTTGGATATCCTATATTTGCATGTAAGTGTTTGAGTGTAAAGTGGCAAGCAAAGTAGGACAAGTATCAGAGGGGTAGCCGTGTTAGTCTGAATCTGCAAAAGCGACGAGGAGTCCTGTGGCACCTTATAGACTAACTGAAGTGTAGGAGCATAAGCTTTCGTGGGCAAAGACCCACTTTGTCAGATGCATGTAGTGGAAATTTCCAGAGGCAGGAAAGGACAGTGTTTCAAAATGTCTGCCTTTCTCCATTTGCAGTAGTCAGAAGAAAACTGGAGGAGGTATGACGAGTTGCGGAGAGGAGATTGCTAGGGAATAAGGTGTGTGGGAAAAATCATTCAGTGAGGACAACTGTCTGATGTCTCCAGACCGGACAGGTCTGTTCTTCACCCAGTACCTCAAGGATTTCTTCAGGGATTGCTGTTTATGAAAGCTAGGCCAAGGAGCAAGGATCAGAAATCATGTCATGTGACTTAAGTGCCCAGTCACACCAGTTGAGTGAATTCAGAAAATGAAATATTCAAAGGAGAACAGGAAAGAAGATAGATTTCAATAACTGGCACAAAAACCACTTCCAATAATGATGCACATAAGCACTTTAAAAAATCCTGAACAGACGGAAGAGTCATATCCAAAAAGTGTATTATACACAGAACACAGTCTGACAACTTTTCTGTGTTGGATAGTTGTGATTTTATTCGTTCCTATGGAGGAGCAGCAATCTGGTTTTTGTTTACCATTACATTTTAAGATACAACTGATGGGAAAAATTAAACCCTTGTGAATTAAGTCTCTCTGTGAATTTTACTTTAGAAAACGCAAGCCACAAACCACTTCTATACCCTTGGCGATTTTCAGCTTGCTGAGAGATAACATTTTGTACTGTCTATGAAACTGCTGTTATTTTGCATTACAAACTACTTAATACTTAGTTTGAAAGTGGTGATTGAATCCCAGTGCAAATTATTGAGCCTAATATATAACGTTCTCTTCCTCCACTTCCAACCGCTACCAAAATGTCCTAAGATTACACAAACTGTCCACAGCACATTTTTTAAAGCTGTTGAAAGGGATGCATGCTTTGTTTGATTGCAATGTGTTGAAGGATACACATTCTTTAGTACTGACAACCTTGACAATAATTCAGTAATAAAATACTCATTCTGGTCTGAGAAGGAGAGTATCTGTAAAAACTTTTAAAGTAAAGACTCATTAAAAAGATGCAGGCAGCTACAACTTAAAGGAGATTTGTGCATTACTAAGGAACCTATTGTAATAAAGGAAAATATATTGTGCTACCTAAGGATTATGATGGACCTAAGAGTCCCAGAAAGTTTAATTAACAAGGTATCAAGGATTTATAAAGCTATAATGCCATAAGCTTGTATTCATAAATTAAATCAAACTAAGTAGTTGCATGTTTCAAAACTGTTGTTCATCTCTACTGTAATAAGTGAATTATTTCAGTACAATAGGAAAACATAGGATTTAGGGTGATTTTAAAATAGTTTTTAAAATAAGGATAACTGAAAAGGAATCTTTTATATTTATGGGGGGGAGAGATTTAAAGAAGAAAGGGATGACTGGATTGTTCTTAAGTGAGTAACAAATTATAAATTAGTTTAGTAAAAATGCTGCTCATTTGAAATCATTTAGCAATAATGTTCAGCAATTTACCTCTCCTATGTATACTACTAACATTAAAGAAGGGTGGAGGGAGGATCAAATTAGTTATACTTAAAAAATGTTTATCTTTGGGATAGTAATGAGGGTTGGAAAACTAGGAGAGACTTGCCCATAAGATTGCAGTGCATGCTGATTTTGGTCAAACTACAACTAGAGGGCTGTGTCTAGAAACTTGCCAGCTGTCTACACTGGCCGTTTGAATTTCCACAAGAACACTGACGATCTCATGTAAGATCGTCAGTGTTCTTGCGGAAATACTGCGCTGCTCCCGTTCAGGCAAAAGCCCTCTTGCGCAAATCAACAGCACAGTACTGTTTTCCGCAAAAAAGCCCGGATCGTGAAAATGGCGATTGGGGCATTTTTGCGGAAAACCGCGTCTAACTTGGCCATGGACGCTTTTCCGCAAAAAGTGCTTTTGTGGAAAAGCATCCTGCCAATCTAGACGTGCTTTTCCGAAAATGCTTTTAACGGAAAACTTTTCCATTAAAAGCATTTTCGGAAAATCATGCCAGAGTAGACGTAGCCGAGTAGTATTTCTTGTGCTATTTTGTTACAGTAAAAGTTCAAACAAAATGAGGATAGAAAAAAGGAGGAGCACCGTTTCTATGGTATTCAAATCTGCTAACTCACCCAGGAGTAGACAACAGGAAGACAGCTGGTGAAAGCCAGACTGTTAGATGCATTTGAACAGATCCCCAAAATCTTATTTACTTAACATCTTTATTGTAATTTTCTCTGGCATCTGGTCTATGACTATAAATTGACCAAGACATTTAGACCTTGACAAAAATCATTGACTATTTCTGCTATCTCCACTCTAACACATAGTCATCTGTAAACCATCACTATGAATTTTAAAATTCAGATATAGCCACAGCTTCATAAACTCAGTTACTATGAGTAGCTCGGTCAGCATGAGGAAATCTCATTGATTTCAGCAGAACTATACCAAAGGGGTGCAGGTGGAGCATCTGGACCATGTATTCACTGTAACTCTATGATGTGGGACCATCTCTTAGTGATATTAAGATCTTTGCTTTCTCTTTTACTTTGCTCAACCATACATTGGGATTTCTATGTGTTAAGGGTGTTCAGGATGAATAATTCAATTTGAATTTTTCAATTAATTAGACACAAGATTAAAGGCCTTTAATTACATGTAAATTTTGTCGCTAATCTGAGGATAATAGATTGTGCTACCCAAGTAGGAGACACATTTCTATGCCTTTAAATTATTGATCAGGGAACTCATTTAAGAGAAAGCGTCCTTCTCTGAACATAGATGTTACTGTCCAGAGCACCACTGTCAGCTACAAGATATCATGTTATTAATAAAAACTACCTACACTTATTTGAGAATTTAGGATTCCCAACATACAGGTTCCAATAGGCTTCCTTTCTTCTCCCTGCATCCTATACCATCGTGGGCTGTATACGAAGCACAATGGCTCTTTACTTCTACTCCATTGTTATAGTAAATTTTAAGGAGAGGGAATCAAAGGATAGAGGTGGTGTTGGAGAAGGCCCACTGCCCTCAAACCTCTTGAATGTCCTTTGAGGGCAGTAGGCCTTCTCCTACACCACCTTCCCCTATTCCACTTTATTCAGTGCTTGAAGTACTTCTACCACACTGGCTTACAAAGCTCTTCTAAGTGAATGCCATAGGCCAATGAGACGGTGCTACCTTGCAGCTCCATGTAATCTGGGATGTATCAGCCTGACAGTCTTCAGGCACCAGGAGGAACATTTCCCACTGCAGATGCTGTGGATTCTCTCACCTGCCCCGGAGGATGCCCAATGGGTTGAAAGCCAGTGAGCCTACTTCCTCAGCTGCTGAGCTAAACATGAGGAAGAGGGACATTGTTACAACACTAGGGCCGTGTCCAGACTCAGGGGTTTTTTCGGGAAAAGTAGTCTTTTCCCGAAAAAACTTCCCCTGCGTCCAGACTCAAGCTGCGTTCTTTCAAAATTATTTCGAAAGAACGCGGCTTTTCTTTCGATGGCAGTAAACCTCGTTTCACGAGGAAGAACGCCTTCTTTCGAAAGTTCCTCTTTTGAAAGAAGGTGTTCTTCAATGTAAAGAGGCCGTCTTCGAAAGAGAGCATCCAGACTCGCTGGGTGCTCTCTTTCGAAAAAGCGGATTTCTCTTTCGAAAGATCCGCCTGCAGTCTAGATGCGATCTTTTGAAAGAGGCTCTTTCGAAAGATGCTTTCGAAAGAGCCTCTTTCGAAAGAAGCCTGCAGTCTAGACATAGCCTAGAAGAATGGGAATGTGCTACATGATTACACTCTGAAAACAACAGGAGGGAGGAGTAAAATTGCTACCAGGCCAATGTCCACTCCCAAATATCAGGCTCACAATAAACTGCCATGGATTTATATCTTTACTGCATAACACTTCCAGGTGAGGGAAGAGGAAGGCATTTTGTAGGACTCATCTGTAGAACCCTACAAATCTGTGGATATCTGCTTTATATCTGCAGGTATCCACATTCACAGATAAGGATGCAGATATACATGGCTCATTTTTGCAGATAGAGGTTCAGGATCTGGGCGACCTGGTGCAAGTGGAGGCCTGACAAGCTGTCTACTTGGTGGCCTCCTCTGCCCAGGTTAATGGGGTCAAAAAGTCTGGTGTGGTGGTCAGGGACAGGTGGAAGGTGAGCTCCCTCCCACTTGTGCTTCAGGCCATCCAGTGGAGTGCGGGTCCACTGTTCTCTCTTGGTGTTTTTCTTTTTGCCATGCATCCCTCCTGGCTAGAGAACTGGCAAGGTTTAGAATCCAGGGGGCTGAGCAATTGCGGAGAGGGACAGGACTGCTCTAGTGTCTCTGCCTGCATGGGAGGCATTGGTGCTTATCCAGCTGGTCCTGTCCGTGCTCTGGCATCATCTCAACACCCTGGTCCTGACCCTGGGTTTCCAGGCTCAGATCTAGCAGCTGATGCTGCGGGTCTTCTGGCCAGGACTGCATTGGGTCCCTGCAGGGCTTCTCCATCTTCCCTTGTATGTGGGAGGGAAGGACCTGACATGTTTGCACATGTGGGTCCATGTCCTCTACCTCCTGCCCTGAAAAGGTGACTATATGATGCAGATAGTCCGGTGTGAACCATCCAAAGGCTACAATATGACCGACAGCTCCTTTGCTTGAAAAGTCTTCCACAAGACCTCTCCAAGATGCTGATCTTCTACCCGGACCTCCTGCAGACCTGGAAGTTGCTGTTGGCAACCGGGTCCTTGGAGGCCACCACGGGCACAGACCTCCTCGTAGAGCCCCTGCTCCACAATCCCCATCTCCATGTGCAGGCGGCGGAGTCCCCCTCGGTGAACCAGAGGTTGGTCCTGGAAGAAGTCACCAGAATTGGAGACTTCCTGGATTATGACTGGGAAGACTGAGTGGATCCTCCAGAGCTCTTCCAGTGCATGGGGCTCTCTAGCCTTTATACTCCCCAGTGTGTACTTCAGGAGGTGAGGGATGCTTTGCTGCCCTCTCCTTGGGTTTACTTTGATTAGGTCCTGTGAGAGCACGCACTCTGCCCGCCCCTCACCCTGGCTCTCCATCTTTCTATTGGCCATGGCCCTGAATGCCTTCCCTGACTGCCTACCCCTCATCACCCAAGCTAACTGCATCACTGCAGCTGGTCCCCTTTTGAACCATGCCAAAAAGTCATCTGTACATGCTCATGCTTCATATTCTTCACTTCTCCACCTTCATGTCCCGCCCAGATAACAAATGGTGGGACCTCTTATCTCTTATAGAGGGTGGGGAGCCCCAATGAATCAGTCTTTACTCTACATTGGTTCCGCAGCCCCTCAGGGATATCAGCTGGAGACTCCTCCATGGCGTTGTGAGCAGAGGCGTGTACTTGTTGCGGTTCACCCCTGTTCCCAACACTTGCCCCTGCTGTGGTGTGAGGGAGACCATGACACATGTCTACCTTGAGTGCACCAGGTTATAGCCCCTCTTTCAACTTGTCCAGAACCTCTTATTGAGGTTCTGGCTGCACTTCTCCCCTGACCTATTCATTTATGTGCACTCCATCCATAGCCCCACAAAGTCATGGGATCTCCTTGTTGATCACCTCCAGGATTCAGCCAAGATGACCATTTACAAGAGCAGAGGTTGGTTGAGGGAAGGGCCTGTAATGATGGACACTATTTCCATTCTTGTATCCTTTTATGCATCTGGGCATAATTCCACTAGACAGTGTCCACTGACTCTCTCAAGGACTTCAAGGGACAGTGGGCACTGTCTGGGGTTCTCTGGTCAGTGTCCCCATTTGGTTCCCTCATTTTAGCCCTTTAACCTCCACACCTGTCCCTGTTTTCTCTTTATTTGTCCCCCATAATTATTTGGTGTTTCGGGTTCTGTGTTGTCTCCCGTAATCATTTGGTGTTTCAGGTCAGGGAGAGGTTTTTTAGAACTCCAATAGAACTCCCAGACTCCAATAGAACTACTTTTTTGTAACTTCTGACCTGACACTATCACATAGCATTACTCCTGATAAAAGGCAGGAGTACAGATTTCAAATTCTATAGTCCTTTATTTCAAAATGATGGGTTTGGCAGTGTGAATGCACCACTAATAAATACGATCTTGAAATAAGGAATGCCAATTTTGACAGATTCTGCTAAACACCAAAAGATCATATAATGTATCTGTACATTCTAAACCAGTGAACCTGTTGAAAGTTATGAAAGCCTGTCAAGTGGGAAACAGAGATGAAATGCAGAAATAGTTCAGATTTAAAGTAATCTAGAAATTCACAAAGCAATATGATTCTCATTTTCATTCATGTAACACAGACAACTAATAATAGCACCATGAGGCATGACTTTCACATTAGCATAATTTTCTTCTTGATGCCACCATTATGGTTCTCTTATGTTGACAAATGACTGCTACCCATTCCTCCACCTGCTACTTTTTTCATTAGAACAAACAATTTTATGCTTCTCTTCTCCTAAACTCTCCCTCCCCCCCCCAAAAAACAACAAACCAACAATAATAAAATACACCCTTTAATTTCTGGATTAGTTTATGCCAAGGTTTAGAAGCAGTTATAAATAGCTGAATTACTGACTTCTGTTTGGTGCAATTATGAATTTTTACATTGGGATAGTTTGTTAAAAATAAAATTGGTCCTTGTTTGATCAGCATTTCACTAATCTATTTTGTAACTTAATGAACAAAACACCCTCTTTATTATGCAATTTTTGAGAAATTAGGGGCAAAGACTAGGTATATAAACATTGAACACAAAACAACTGAATTTTCACAGGTGTAAATTGCTTTCCTGTATGTGAAAAATTGGCAGAATTATACCCATTGGAAGAAAAGCTGTGTTTGCTTTTTCTAAAATTGGCACAAAATATATTAGCTATATTTTGCTTTTAAACCTTTCAGAAAGCCATAGTTGCAGTAGTACAAGGATTGTTTACCTTGGAATCTAAAGTGGAATTGCACATGGAATGAAAACAGTTGCCAATCTTGATAATTAAGCTGTTTATTATTTAGAATAAAATATACATAAGGTAGATTTATTTACAACCTAAGGTAGTTTTTATATACAGTCCTCACTTCCAAGGAGAAGTTAAATAATCATTACCAAGGTAAAATGTTTTTATAAATGCATGATTTGCAGTCAAGGGTGAAACAATTGTACTTACAACATTCAAATAGGAAACAGTGTTTTATTTAAGAGGTTATGCTGGAGACATAATATGTAAAGGAAAAAAATAAAAAATAAAGCAAGCTAGAGGAGAAAAAGACAGTAAGAAGAAGTTGTTAAGCCTTATCCCACAAATGAATGGGTTAATCAAAAGTATCTTAAGTTAGTAGAACACTGGAATACCTTATGGAAATGCACAACTCTGAGATCTATGCTAACTTCACAAGGACAAGATAACTCTAGGTTTAACATTAGGGGTATGTCTAGACTATAGGCTTTTTTCGACAAAGCTTCTGTTGACAAAGAGCATCTAGACTACATCCAGTTCTATCGATAAAGCAAGCCACTTTGTCGACATGACAGTGTAGACACAAATGAAAGTGTAGATGGAATAATGCCTTCTGTTGACAGAACTCTGTTTACAAAAGGCATTATTTCTCATAGAATGAGGTTTACAGTCGTCGACAAAACTGCCGAGTTCTTTAACATTATGTCGACAGAACTCAGTGGCAGTGTAGATTCATGTATAGTTTTGTCGACAAAAGTCCACTTTTGTCGCCAAAACCCTGTAGTCTAGACACACGCTAGATATATATCAATGCAGTAAATCAATTGCTTTTGTTAGCTGAAAATGTATTTAGGTTAAATTAATGGAAACTTATTGAGAACCACACACTAAACTTTGCCTTTGCTCTGTTGTAACTACTGATTAGAAATTAATTAACATATGAATTTGACCTAAAACTCTTAATATAACTTTTAAAATGAGTGTAATGATAAACAACCCAGACACGGCTTCAAACAATTGTCCAAGTACTTTCACCCTCTGCAGGAACTAGAGCTCAGTCAACTATTGTTGGGGAACAGCTGGACATTCTTTGGCTTTGATCTCACAGTCATAGTCAATATCCTACGAAAGCTCCACTGAAGTCAGTGATGCTCCTTGGGATAAACCAGAATAATACCAATTGGAAGATCAAGGTCACAGTGTCCTTGGAGAATTTTGTAAAATTTAGTCGAACAGTTACAATTTTCAAAATGCCTAAGTGACAGTAGGGAAGCTTGGACAGCCCTGCCCTGCTTGTTAGAGATCCTCACGGATCTCTAACAAGCAAAACCCAGGCCTTTCTCAAGTCTGGTGCACAAAAGCAGGCAGGCAAGTCTCAGGGTGGGGGGAGGGAAGAAGTTTTGAGAGGCAAGAATGTTTTGCATAATCATGCAGATACAACATGGTACATGAGACCATGTCAAGTACATCAGAAGAAACCTGGTATATTCTATTTTTGATAAGCCAAAAATTCCAGATATAGCCATTAAACTGTTATACATGCACATAGTTTTTGCAACATCCATAGTAGCAGGATGTACCCCAAATAACGACATGGTCATTTTAGGTATCTTACACAATACATGACCAAGTTTTGCCTTACTATAAAATGGGCTTAGTAAGAAGAATCGATGGGAGGGAGCAAGGCTTGTAAAACTTAAACAGCTATATTAACTGCTTAAAGCTTGCAATAAATAAGAAAGTGGTTAACTCTCTGGAGTGTCCTGGTTTCCCTTGGATCTAAAATAAATTGAACCACATGACAGTGACAAAGATACCTAAGTCCCATTCTGTTTTCTTGAGACAACCAGAAAAGTTCAAACTTTCATTGAGACAACCAGAGAAGTTCAAATGGCTTATTGCTTAGACAAAAGGTCAAAGAGCTTCCAGGGTTAGAAACCTGGCACAGCAATTTGCTTGGCACCTTAAGTTTCCAAGAGGGACCTCAGATGATTGTGAAAAGATTTGGTCTTAATTATTAGAAAACTTTGATTAATGCCTTCCCCTCTTTATTTCCTCTTTCTAGGATACTTTGTGTTTTCCATTTAAAAAGGTGATTGTAAGGGGAGATGAAAGTGTGGATGAAGATCTGAGTAAAGATGACACAGAAATTTTTCTGGTTGTTATAGCGAAAGAAGTCTGATTTCAGGAGGCAGATCCAGAAGACAGAATTCAGTCTGAGCTCTCCTGCTTTCATGCAATGTCACTGAAGGAAATGGAGCTGGAGCCACAACTTTGTTAATAGAAAATACTTTTCAAAAAATCATAGAACTGGAAGGGACCTCAAGAGGTTATCGAGCCAGACCGCTGCCCTCCCTGTAGGACCAAGCACTGTCTAGATCATCCCTGACAGGTGTCTGTCTAACTTGCTCTTAAATATCTCCAGTGATGGAGATTCCGCAATCTCCCTAGGCAATTTATTCCAGTGTTTAACCATCCTGACAATTAGGAAGTTTTTCTTAATGTCCAGCCTAAACCTCCCTTGCTGCAATTTAAGCCCATTGCTTCTTGTCCTATCATTAGAGGGTAAAGAGAACAGTTTTTCTCCCTCCTCCTTGTAACACCCTTTTAGATACCTGAAAACTGATATCATGTCTCCTCTAAGTCTTGTCTTTTCTAAACTAAACAAGCCCAATAGTTTCAGTCTTCCCCCATAGCTCATGTTCTCTAGATCTTTAATCATTCTTGTTGCTCTTCTCTGGACCTTCTCCAATTTCTCCACATCTTTCTTGAAATGTGGTGCCCAGAACTGAACACAATAATCCAATTGAGGACTGATCAGCACAGAGTAGAGCAGAAGAATGACTTCTCATGTTTTTCTCACAACACTCCTGTTAACGCATCCCAGAATCATGTTTGCTTTTTTTGCAACAGTGTCACACTGTTGTCTCATGTTTAACTTGTCTACTGTGACCTCTAGATCCCTTTCAGCAGTACTGCTTCCTAGACAGTCGCTTCCCATTCTGGATGTGTGAAACAGATTGTTCCTTAAGTGGAGCACTTTGCATTTGTCCTTATTAAACTTCATCCTGTTTACCTCAGACCATTTCTTTAGTTTGTCCAAATCATTTTGAATTATGACCCTATCCTCCAAAGCAGTTGCAACCACTCCCAACTTGGTATTATCTGCAAATTTGATAATCGTACTCTCTATGCCAATATCTAAATCGTTGATGAAGGTGTTGACCAGAACTAGTCCCAAAACAGACCCCTGCAGAACCCTACATCTACGTCTACATTGAGCATTCTTGCACAAGAATATATGCAAATGAGCTGCCATTTTGCGCAAGGGGCTTTTGCACAAGAGGGAGCAGTCTACACTGCTCCTTTTTGGGCAAAAACTCCCTCTTGCACAAGAACCGTCCTGCCTGAAAAAAACAGCATAACAGCTCTCGTGCAAGGGGGGGGGGGGTTGCGCAAAAAGGAGCAGTGTAGACATAGCCCACTTGTTATGCCCTTCCAGCATGATTGTGAACTGTTAACAACTACTCTCTGAGAATGGTTATCCAGCCAGTTATGTACCTACCTTATAGTAGCCCCATGTAGGTGACATTTCCCTAGTTTATTGATAAGAAGGTCATTCAAGATGGTGACAAATGCTTTACGAAAGTCTAGGTATAACACGTCCACCGCTTCTCCCTTATCCACAAGACTCGTTATCCTATCTAAGAAAGCAATCAGACTGGTTTGACATGGTTTGTTCTTTACAAATCTGTGCTGGGTGTTACCATATCACCTTATTATCTTCCAGATGTTCACAGATGGATTCCTTAATTATTTGTTCCATTATCTTCCCTGGCACAGAAGTTAAACTGACTGGTCTGTAGCTTCCTGGGTTGTTCTTATTTTCCTTTTTATAGATTTCTCTTTTTCAGTGTATTAATCTATATATGTGTATACTAGCAGATGTCAATTAGGGTGTGTCTAGACTACAGGGTTTTGTCAACAAAAGTGGACTTTTGTCGACAAAATTATACCTGGGTTTACACTACCACTGAGTTCTGTCAACATAACGTGGACAGAACTTGGCAGTTTTGTTGACAGCGGTAAACCTCATTCTATGAGGAATAACGTCTTTTGTCAACAGAGTTCTGTTGACAGAAGGCGTTATTGCATCTACACTGTCCTTTGCATCTACACTCTTATGTTGACAAAGCAGCTTGCTTTGTCGACAGAACTGGATGTAGTCTAGATGCTTTTTGCAGAAACAAAAGTATGCAGAAACAAAAGACAGGTCTATGCAGCACTTTAAAAACTAACAAGATGGTTTATTAGGTGATGAGCTTTCGTGGGCCAGACCCACTTTTTCAGATCAAATTGTGAAGGAAAATTGGTATGACCATATATACAAAAGGGATTCAATAAAAAAAAGTGAACACATATAAAATAAACAAATCAGATTTTAGAACAGAGGGGGGATAACGGGGAGAGGTGAGTGTCTATGAGATAATCATATTAGAGGTGATAATTGGGAAAGCTATCTTTGTAATGGGTAAGATAATTAGCATCTTTGTTAAGGCCCATTCGTAAAGTGTGAAATTTAAGCATGAATGACAGTTCAGAGGCTTCTGTTTGAAGTCTTGTGTTAAAGTCTCTTTGAAGCAGTATGCATGTAGTCAGGTCATTTAGACAATGGCCAGTCTGGTTTGAAGTATGCAGGCTGTCTGGGGGAAGCGAGGCTCTAGGGGCTGCCTCCAGGGGCCTCCCTGCAGCCTGCAGGCTGTTGAGGTGGGGGTAAGGCTCTGGGATCTGCCGCCAGCTGCAGCTGCCTCCCCACTGTGGCCTGAAGGCTGTCCTCCAGTAGCCCCCCTGAAGCCTGAAAGCGACTGTGAAGGCCATGCTCTGGTGAGGACTGCTCCCCGCCCCCTACTAACTCCCCACAGACTGCAGGCTCTCTGAGGGGCCCAGGCCCTGGGGTTTGTCCCCCTCCAACAGTCCCCATGTCCTGCAGGCTGCCCCCTCCTCCAGGGGAACCCTCCAAGGCCTTCAGGCTGTCGGGGGGTGAGACTCTGTGGGCTGCCTTTGGCATCCAGCAATAGGAGGGGCCAGAGTTTGGAGGTTGCCCCACCCCCAAGCTGCTCCCTCTCCAGCAGCTCCCCTCTCTCCTGCAGCCTGTCTCAGGAGTTGAGGCTTTGGGGGCTGCCTCCTCCTCCAGTGCCCACTCCCCATGGCCTGCAGGCTCCAGGTGTGGGGTAGGAGGTTCCTTACCAGTGTGCTGGCAGGCAAGATGGTGGAACTCCAGCTGTTTTGGCCATTCTCCTGGTGCTGCATCTGCCCTCAATGGCCACTCAGTATCACATCTCTCAGCCCCTCCCTTTCCATGTTATGTAAAACAGTTCCATTCCTGGCACTCTCTATTTTCTGGGTACAACCAAATCCTGACCTTGATTTAAATTAGGGTAAGATGAAACTGAAATGTTGTGTTCCTACCTCTTACAGATTAGGAGGAGTTCTTGACACACAAACATAGACATAGACATAGACAGAGAGAGAGGGAGGGAGGGAGGGAGATAGGAGAGTTTATTCCTCCGGCTGTCCATGAGTCCATTTGTTCAGGAACTCATCCTAAATGGTAAGAGCTAGGGACACCAAAATTTGACATGAGGGTTCCTCTTATCCAACTTAAAGCAAGATGAGGGGTTAGTTGTGGCAGAAGTCCTGCCCTCCCAAGGAGTTGCTGAGCAACCCAGTCCCACACCTCAACGTAAGAAGCCACTGGGAGGAGGCTGGAAAACTCAGTCTTGCCCCCCCCATTGAGAAGTCATAAGAGGGACTTGACAGTTCAGCCATGGCTTGCCCTGCCACAAAGAGCCATTGGCTAGCTGGGCAGCCCATCCCCACCTCCCTTTCCCGTGAGGAGCTGTTAGCTGGGGTGCGGAGAGGCTGGGTACCACACACCCCCACGAGGAGCTCCTGTCTTGAGGATGGGGAGGGGCATCAGGCAAGCCAGCTAGCTGACGTGGGCAGGCAACCCAGCCCCTTCCCTGCCACCTGAAGAACCACCAGGGGGCAAGCAGTGCAGTCATGCCCCCCCAGAAGGATCCACGGGAGCAGAGCAGCCTTGGTCCCCCAGGGGGAGCCACCATCAGCACAGAACTTCCCTCACCACCAAAGGTAGCCCTGGTAAGGCCCCCGTATTTCCCAGCCTCCTGCCCTGATCCCCCTGCCCTGAGCATCTCCTGCCCTGAATCTTGCACCCTCCTGCCCTGAGCCCCCCACACCTTCCACTCCCTGCCCTGAGCCTCCATACTCTGCTCTGAGTCCTATAAACCCATCTCCCACCCTCAGTCCCCCCACACCTCATATCCCTTGGGCCTGACTCCTGCATCCCCTCACACCTGCAGCCCCCTGCCCTGAAGGATCCAAACAATGTTGGTGAGATCTCCTAGTATATAAATAAACTGTTTTTCCTTCTACAGAAGGATGATCAATATCAATTGCCTGTGTGCTAAATTTTTTAAAAACATAATTTCTAAAAGCAGTTTATAGTATACGTAAGAAGCCCAATTAGGAAAGAATTATTGAACTTTAAGAATACAGAGCAACTTCTACCATGCAGATGGAGTGTAAAATGGAATATTATTGCAACATTGACTATAAAACCAGAGGGTCCTAAAAACAAGGCAGAATAATTAGTGTTTATCCATATGTAGATTTCTCCTAAACTTGTATAGACAAAGAGAACATAAATTAATAAAGCACAATTTAATATAATAAATTTTACCCACAGAATGGTTCCCATTATTTTGTGGTTGTAGCAAACGCAAGTCACAAAATAAGATGTGGTTGTTTCTGTTGAACAAAAAGTAAAGAAAAACCTTCTCTCGACCCCCTCTGATACTCCTCTGTTACTCTGAAGATTCTGGAATTTCTATGAAATTGAACTTGACTACTGACCTTTAAATTTCTTGAACAGAGGCATCACCTTGAGATGTACAGACCAGAAATATAATTAGTGTGAATTCTCTTCTCTGCCTGTGTGTGTTTGGGATGGAGGCAGAAGGAGCAGGATGGCAGTATTGAAAAATTCCATCTCACTACCACTAGTTTAATCAATGAAGGAATAACAGAAGCCCATGTGTGCTTACACATTTGAACATCTGGCTATTGGGACTTTCAAATTGCTTAAGAATAAGTGCTCAGTTTCAGTACTCAGTTTCCTTGTTTGAAACATGTTTGAAAATCTTGGGCATTAGTTGTGAAATATAAGCTGTTGTTTTTCTCAAATACAATTCAAGGTCATTACTTCCACATTTGTCATTCCCAGGGTGCTAGGCCAGTTGCCCTGAAATTGAACTTTGTCATATTACCAAGAAACTCATACTTTGATCTGACTCTTTAAAGAGAACTCTGGTTTGAAAAGACTGCTTTTGTCTTCAACATTCATTATTTGGTCTTTCTTCATTCAAATAATGCTGCAGTGTAGACATGCCATAAGGGTGCATCTACACTACACACTTACCTCAAAATAAGCTACACAATTTGTGCTACTCAAATTATGTAGCTTATTTTGAAATTTGATACTGTCTACACAGTCTACTCCAGCTTTCCTCAGTAAGTGCCTTGAAAGAGTGCTAAGTCAGATAAATCTGTAGCTGCATTACCGGTTTATTTAGTATCCAATCAATGCCAGCACAAATTCTAGGACAGATTAATTGTTTTTGTGTAGGTTACTTTTTATTGAAAAGCTGACACTGGTCCTTAAAAAGAAAAGCAAATGAAAACCAACATTCTGTTAAACTCTTCCCCACCTTTTTTTTCCTTGTAGTTTTTTTTTAATTGTCACAAAGTTCAGAAAAGAACAGCTTCTGGACCTCAGATGGCAGTCTCTCTTCAAACTACTAGAGAAAGGGAGAATGGATTTAGGACCATTTGAAAATGATCATTATCCTCATACAGTCAGGAGAAAACATCAGGTTAAAGATTTAACTTAAAGAAATGTGATAGAGGAGAGAATTTTCATAAGAACTTCTGAAGTTATCAACTATCCCCAAATTGGAAATAATTGTGGTTGAGGACAAAGTCACAGAGCTCAGTTCCCAGCTTATTGAGACATTATCAGAGAGAGTGTTTCTGACAGCTGGTAGTCCATCCTCATGTGGAATGTTGAGGTAAAGAGCTTCTACATCCATAGTGTTTTCAGGAAGACAGCTGATGTTCTGTAGTTTCCTCAGGAAGTCAGTGTTATATCAAAGGGTATGTCTAGACTACATAGCTCCGTCGACGAAGCCATGTAGATTTGTTGTTTTGGCAAAGGCAAATGAAGCCGCGATTTAAATGATTGCGGCTTCATTTACATTTACATGGCTGCCGCGCTGAGCCGACAAACAGCTGATCAGTTGATCGTCAGCTCCAGAGCTAGGAATAACGGGGAAAGTAGGAATAAGAAATCCTCCGGAAAAGGGCTTATTTTCCGGAGAATCGCGTCTAGACTGGCGCTTTTCTCCATCTTATCCCCAAGCCGGAAAAAAGCGGCAGCCATGTAAATGCAAATGCCGCGGGGGATATTTAAATCCCCCGCGGATTTGCAATTCCGAAGTGTCTAATTTGCATCCCTTTTCCGGAAAAGGGGTGCAGTGTAGACACAGCCATAGGGTAGGTCTACACTACAAAGTTAATTCGAACTAACAGGCGTTAGTTCGAATTAACTTTGATAGGCACTACACATACAAACCGCTAGTACGAACTTAATTCGAACTAGCGGAGTGCTTAATTCGAACTAGGTAAACCTCATTCTACGAGGACTAATGCCTAGTTCGAATTAAGTAGTTCGAATTAAGGGCTGTGTAGCCACTTAATTCGAACTAGTGGGAGGCTAGCCCTCCCCAGCTTTCCCTGGTGGCCACTCTGGGCACCACCAGGGAAACTCTTCTGCCCCTCTCCTGGCCCCGGAACCCTTAAAGGGGCACGGTCTGGCTACGGTGCCCATGCCAGGTGGAAGCCTGCCAGCACCCAGCCAGCAGACCCTGCACCTGGCACGGCACGAACCAGCCACCCGCTGCCACCCAGCCCTCCACCTCTTCCTGGGACCATACTGGCAGCTCCCAGGAGCCTGCCCGGGGCCACAAGAGGCGGGCGCCCGGCTGGTCTAGTGCGGACATCGTGGACCTCATCCACGACCTCCGCACTAGGCACAGGAAAGTGGCCGTCTAGGGCAGGATAGCTGCCAGCCTGGCCACCCAGGAGCAGGTTTGCCTGAAAATCAAGGTGGTACAGTGAGACCCCCCCGACCCTGAGCCCTGAGCTTAGAACGGCCGTACTGGGTCAGACCAAAGGTCCATCTAGCCCAGTGGCCTGTCTGCCAACAGCGGCCAACACCAGCTACCCCAGAGGAGATGGACTGAAGACAATGACCAAGCCATTTGTCTCATGCCATCCATCTCCAGCCTTCCAAAACAGAGGCCAGGGACTCCATTTCTATCCCCTGGCTAATACCACTCCATGGACCCAGCCTCCATGAATTTATCTAACTTCTCTTTAAACTCTGTTCTAGTTCTAGCCTTCACAGCCTCCTGCAGCAAGGAGTTCCACAGGTTTACTATTTGCTTTGTCAAGAAGAACTGTTTGTTATTAGTCTGAAGCCTGCTACCCATTCATTTTATTTGGTGTTCTCTAGTCCTTCCATTATGGGAACTAATGGAGAACTTTTCTTTATGAACCCTCTCCACACCACTCGTGCTTTTATAGACCTCCATCCTATCCCCCCTCAGTCTCCTCTTTTCTAAGCTGAGAAGTCCCAGTCTCTTTAGCCTCTCTTCATATGGGACCTGTTCCAAACCACTGATCATTTTAGTTGCCCTCCCCTCTCCCACCCTCTCTCTTCCCCTCTCCCACCTCCTTTTCCCAGTCTCCCTGAGTTTTGTTCAATAAAGAGAGTTTCTATTTTTGAACACACGTGTCCTTTATTTTGTACATCAGGAAGGGGGGCTAGGGAAGGGTAAGTGGAAGGGGGTGAGGGAGGAACGGGCCACGAGCCCCCGATGAGGAGGACTGGGGTGGCTTTGCGGGCTCCTCGGGGTGGAAGCTCTCCTGCAGCCCCCCAATTGACAAACCCCCGCATGGCA
Source organism: Pelodiscus sinensis (assembly GCF_049634645.1). Lineage (NCBI taxonomy): Eukaryota > Metazoa > Chordata > Testudines > Trionychidae > Pelodiscus > Pelodiscus sinensis. Next base: position 47,889,304 of record NC_134719.1, read on the forward strand.
GCCTGCGGCAAGTGCAGTCGGGCTGATGTCCGAGTGCTGTGATGTGCCCAGTGTGGGCATTCAGGGCACTCCAAGCCAGGACTGCTTTGCTGTCCCTCATCGAGTTAGACAAGCGAGCGGGGAACTCCTGAGAACTGTCTGTCCGGGATGGGGTCGGGTCCCTTTAAGCACAGCCCTCAGCTAGCCTGAGACAGCAGCTCCATGCTCTAAGTCCTAATCTGATGCCCTGCCTGCACTGCTTCCAGCCATCCTTAACCTCGGTTCTGGGTCCACTCAATGTGGACATGCTAGTTTGAATTAGCAAAACGCTAATTCGAACTAGTTTTTAGGTCTAGATGCACTAGTTCAAATTAGCTTAGTTCGAATTAAGTAATTCGAATTAAGTTAGTTCGAATTGGTGCTGTAGTGTAGACATACCCACACATTCCTAAGCATAGGCACAATATACAACACCCTTCAGTTACTTAGTAGAATCTGATATCTTTTTCCAAGGGCTAAGTTAAATATTACAAAGGAACATATTTAAGAGGTATGAAATATTCTAACCCAATTGCTGAAGAGTATTTCTTTAATACAGAAACCTTTAACAATTCTTGACAGTTGGACTCTTATCTATTAGTCAAAATGTCCTAGTTGGGTTCAGTACAGGTCAGTATCCAGAAACTGAGAGAAATATTAAAAGCTTCTCTACTCCCTGGATCTCCTGAGCTGAATTTCCAAAACCACATTCACAGAATATTCCTGTAGAGTGCACCACTTTGCTATTTTCATGGTATTTTGCTGTACATTCACAATAATTTGGTAAGAATAATAATGCTACAAAGGTTGTGATACACATCATATAGTTTAAGATCATCTTTAAAAATTGAGGAAGTATGAGAGATTGTGTTCTGAAGTTATCTTCACTCTTTTTTTCCCCATTCCTGCTCTGAGCGTCCATCAGACTATTATCAAATAGTCATTTGGGGACACATTCAATCTTCATTTCACTTAAAAAAAAGGTAAAGTATGTGAATTAAAGTTCTAAAAGAATGGAATAGGGCTGTCCTGAACCCAGTACCATGCGGGAACTGACACCACAAAGTTGCACAAGCCGCTATCCCACTCTCTGTTAGTTGCTGCTTCTGTGCTTCTCAGCACAAATAACCAATTTTGTCAGACAGTGCTGTGGCTGCCTGCTGAAGAGGGTTAGAAACATTAATGCAGTCACAAACTCATTCACTTGTGACTTTAAAGAGGCTTTGAAATCTGAAGGCTACAGAGGAAAAGTTAGACAAAAAATTATCCCTTTCCCCAAATCCCCATCTGAATTTTGCTCTAGTAGAATCTAATGTATTTCTTCAAACTGTTGGAGAAGGATAAAATCATCACATCATGGCTCATCATCTGTACAAAGGCTGCCAATCCAACTAATTTCTGCATATAAGATTAACATAATTTAGCTGAATAATGCAAATTTGCTATTGTAGCTCTCTTGCTCCAGCTAATCTGTTGAACTCTACTGGTTTCATTATGATTCTGATAATGAAAAGAGTGTAGTTTACTTATGAAAACCACAGCAAAACCCATTCTAGCTTTGCAGATTAAATCTACTTCAATTTTTTATGTGACAAACTTATTTGAAAGTGAGGCAAGAGCAGAGCAAGAAAATGTTAAAGGCACTGAACAGAAGATGCTATTTCATGAAGAATATTATTTTGTAGAAGCACATTGGCTTTGATAATAAAAAGTTGGGAAAGTTTCTCAGGTCCAGGGTGGTATTTTAGGGCATAGAGAGTAAAGAAGGAAAGAAAGAATATCCCACTGGCTAGGGAACTCACCTATGATATGGGAAAAAATGGTTACTTTGTAACTGTTGTTCTTCAAGATGTGTTGCTCATGTCCATTCCACGAAGATGTGCGTGCATGCATCATCGGAAGATTTTCCCACAGCAGTACCTGTTAGACCAGCAGGGGAGCCCCCTGGACTGGTACCAATATATCGGCTAATATATACCTCTGCTGGCCCTCCATCTACTCAGTTCCTTCTTAATGGACTACTCTGAAAAAGGAGAGGTGGGTGGGATTTAAAATGGACACGAGCAACACATCTCAAAGAACAACAGTAACAGAGGTAAGTAACCATGTTTTCTTCTTTGAGTTATTGCTTATGTCTATTCCATGTAGGTTACTTCAAAGCAGCAACCCTAGGAGGCAGGGTCGGAGTTCTAACCTTTAACTGAATGTAGGACAGCCCTGCCCAAGGCTACATCCTCCCTAGCTTGATGATCCAGTTTGTAATGATTGGCAAAAGTGTGGATAGAAGAACACGTGGCTGCCCTGAAAATGTCCAGGATAGGGACCTGAGCTAGGAAGGCTGTAGAGGTGGCCTGAGACCTAGTGGAGTGGGCTGTGATGGAGGGCGATGGCACCCTGGCCACCTCATAGCACTCTCTAATACGGGAAGTGATCCATGAAGAGAGCCTTTGTGCAGAAACTGGCTTCCCTTTCAATTGTTCCACTATTGCTACAAACAGCTGAGGGGACTTGCAGTAGGCCTTTCTCTAAATAAAACTGTAAAGCTCTCCTGACATCTAGTGCATATAGTGCTTGTTCTTTGCCCGAAGCATGGGGCTTAGGGTAAAAAACTGGGAGGAAAATTTCTTGGGAGACATGGAAATGAGACACCACCATTGGTAGGAATGCTGGGTTGGGATGTAACCTGGCCTTATCCTTCAAGAACGCTGTATAGGGGGGATCCGACATGAGGCCCCTCAATTCCGACACCCGTGTAGCCGACATGATAGCTACCAGGAAAAACACCTTCCAGGAAAGGTGCAGTAACGAACATGTCACTAGGAGCTCAAAATGGGGCCTCATAAGTTTGGTCAGGACCAGATTGAGGTCCCAGTAAAGTACAAGTTGATGCACATGCAGCTAGAACCTACCTAAGCCCTTCAGGAACCAATGGACCATTGTGTCCACAAATAACATCTTGCCCTGTGAGTCCAGGTGGAAGGCTCAGATGGCCACTAAGTGCACCTTAATCAATGAGGAGGATAGTCTCTGAATCCTAAGGTTCAGAAGGTAGTCCAGGGGGACCTGAGAATCCTTAGGTGAGACTCCTGTGTGAGTGACCCAAATAGAGAAGCATTTCCACTCGGCCAGATAGGTGGCCCTAGTAGAGGGCTTCCTGCTTCCCAACAGGACTTCCTGCACCCACTCTGAGCTTTGCAGTTCTGCTGCAGTCAGCCACGGAGCTTCCAGGCCTTGAGGTGCAGGAATCACAGGTTTAGGTGGTGGAGCCAGCCAAAGTCTTGTGTTATCACATCCAGGTCCAGTGGGAGGTCTATAAGGAAAGTCACAGAAGGGACATGAACCAGTGTTGCCTCTATCACACTGGCACAATGAGTATCAGAGAGGCCTTGAACTCCTACACCCATCGTAGCACCTTGTGCATCAATGGGAAGGGCGGAAATATGTAAAGCAACCCCTGAGGCAAGGGGGTGATGAGTGTATCTCCCAGAGACCCTTGACCCAGACCCATGAGAGAGGAGAACCTGGGGTACTTCCTGTTCTGGCGGGTCGCAAACAAGTCCAGGAGAGGAAACCCCCACCTGCAGAAAATTCAGAGAGCCACATCTCCCCTGAGGGACCATTCGTGTCTGGAGAAAGATCTGCTTAGCTGGTTCTCAGAAGTGTTCTGAGTCCCTGGAAGATAGGCAGCAATTGGATGGACACTCTTCGCAATGCACGGCTCCCAAAAGTGGAGGGCTTCCTGACACAGGGGAGGGCAATGGTCTCTACCCTGCCTGTTTATGTATGAGACTGCCAAAGTATTCTCAGATAGGATCACAACTGTCCTTCCCCTGAGCCTGGGGAGAAAGGCCTGACAGGTAAGGCAGACTGCCCTCAGCTCCCTGATGCTGATGTGAAGTAAGAGGTCTTTCTGCAACCACATACCTTAGGTCCAAATGTCACCGATGTGAGCTTCCCAACCAGTGTTGGAGGCATCTGTCACCAACTGAAGGATCGGGAGGGTCCTGGAGAAAGGTACTCTGGTGCAGACCACCTCATCTTGGGTCCACCAGTTCAGAGAGTGGGACATTGGGGGGAACCATCACCACTCTGTCCCAAGAGTGGAAGGATAGGTTGTGAGCCCACACCAGTCACAACTCCAGCAAGCACATGTGGAGTCTGGCGCTGGATGTTATAAGTACAGGCAGCCATGAGACCCAGCAGATGCATACAGGTCCTGGCTATGGTCATTGGGAACACTTGCAGGGACATGAAAGTGTTCCTACAACCAGAAAACATGACCTGGGCAGGGAGGTTGTAGCTTACGTGGAGTCCAGCTGAGTGCCATGAACTCCATAACCTGGGTGGGGACTAGGGTGGACTTGGCCATGTGTAGGAGGAGGCCCAGCTCCTGAAATAGGTTGCACCGGGGCAATGTGAGCCAGCACTTGGTCTGAGGAGAGATCCCATACAAGTCGTCCAGATACAGAAACAGTTGGACACTCCTTTTCCTCAGGGTGACGGCAACTACAGCTATGCATTTTGTGAATACCCAAGGGACCATAGACAGGCCTAAAGGAAGGACCATAAACTGGTAATGGTCCTGACCAACCATAAAGTGTAGGAACTGCCTGTGATGAGAAGCAATCAAAATATGAAAATAAGAATCCTTCAGATTGAGGGCAGCGTACCAGCCTTCAAGATTCAGGGATGGGATGATTGATGCCAGGATCACCATCTTGAATTTGACCGTGGTGATCAAGGCGTTGAGCTCCCTCAGATCTAGAATGGGTTGAAACCCTCTTTTTGCCTTGGAAACAAGGAAATACTGGGAGTAGAAACCCCTGCCCATGAACTCCTGGGGGATCACTTCAACCGCCCCAAGATCCAGGAACTGCAGGATCTCCTCCTGGAAAAAATGCTTGTGAGAGGGGGTCCCTGAAGAAGGACAGGTTGGGGGTGGGGGGTGAAAGGAAGGGGACAGAATATCTCCTCCCCACAGTTTCTAGAACCTATTGGTCTGAGGTAATAGACCCCCCAGGCCTGAAGGAAGGGAAATAAATGATCCTGGAACTGTAAGGGGGGACTGGTAGGCTGTCCTCAGGTATACCATCAAAAACCCTGATGGGGCTGATGCGGCTTATTAGAGGGGCCCTGACTCTGATCCGAGGGATAGCAGGAAAGGTACCTATTATTTTTGCCATTCCCATTCCTCCCCCTACAGCAAGGGAAATCAGATCTAGAGCCCTGTTGGTCAGGCCTGGGAGGATTTCTACTCAGGAGGGAATGCCTCTGGGGGGTTGGGGTATGAATCCTGAGGGACTTCAGGGTGAACCAGGAGTCGTTAAGGCCATGTAGATGCTGATCGGTCTGTTCAGAAAACAGGAACAGCCCTTCAAATGGGAGGTCCTGAATGGTGGACTGAGTTTAGGAGGCACTCCAGACCCATGCGGCCATGAACTACATCATGAGACGATTCTCATGGCCATGGTGCATGCTGCCACATCCATGGTGTTCAGTGCGGCTTGCAAAGCCGCCCAAGAGATTATTTTCTCCTCCTCCATGAGGGACTTGAACTCTGAACAAGAGTCCCTGGGGAGCAGCTCAGCAAATTTGTCTGTAGACGTCCAGATGTTTCACACATAGCGACTCCGCAGAACCTGTTGGTTCACTGTGCAAAGCTGCAGGCCTCCAGAGGCATTGGTCTTCCTGCCCAGAAGATCCATCTTCATGGCCTCCCTGTTTTCTGGCATGGCACCTGGTTGGCCTTGCTTCTCCCTCTGGTTGATTGCCTGAACAACCAGTTGTAGTAAATTGAGGGTCAGTAACATGGAGTCAGCAGGCCTAAATAGAGGCCTGCAACATGAAAACAGCAACAGGCCTGAAATCTAGTGAACAAGACTTTGGTTCAGTAACAGGAGCCAAGAAAGAGGCCCTATTGATAACTGTGCGATTCTGTAAGTTAGGTCGAGCATGGAAGGACACAGGGAGGCACTGGGTACAGACTGTAAGCCAAAGGGGAGTAATGGAACATCTTAATAAGAAATGTCTTGGTACAAAAACTCCCTAAAAACTAATGCACATACCAACCTAGGTTCAGGACCAGGTCGGAATTGACAGCATGAAGGATAGTAAGTAAGCCCCCCTTCCATAAGGTGAGGGGTGGTAATTAGGCAACAGAGGGTGGTAACCTGGTACGTAAAGAAATGATGTAAGTTGTTTGTACCTGTCTATAAAAGGACACCGCAGAGGATGCTCTCCGGCCGACCTTGGGGGGGGCGCACTAGGCGCCTGAACGGCAGGTGTCATTGCCTAAACTTACAGAGTGCACAGTAGCTTCACTTTGACTAATTGCTGTTAATATCTGTTATATGGCAATAGGCCTGCCCTGTGTTGGTACCTTGTCAACGCGGGCCATAGTGCCCAGTGGTGTAACATTGTACTGATCTCTGTTACCAACTGGTAGAGCTTCGCATTTGACAATAAACCTGCTCGATTGATTTCAAACCTTGCCTGCATCTGTTGTTTCCGGGGCCTCTCAGAGATCTCTTGTGTTGACCCAAGTGCACGGGTCTAACACTCTAGATGAAGGGAGTACCGATTGTTACGCACGCAGCCGAAAGTTTAACAATGGAGTAGAGGTCCTGTCAGGAGCGCGCCAGGACAACCCTGACCAGACGACGCTGACACTGACAGTCCAGACCACCGAATGTACCGAGGTACGAGAACACCGAGGTACGACACCAGTAACCCCAGGGGCAGGTGGGAGAAGAGGTGTTCATTCCCCGCCAGTGGCACGAACTATCTGCACTTGGCCTTTTTATCGGTTGGCAGGATGGAGGCCAGGGTCCACCAGAGGGTCTTCACGACCTTTGTTATGTTTCTGTCGATGGACAAAGCCATTCTGGTAGGGATGTCAGATTAGAAGGGTTGGGTCCAAATCCTCCATTAGCCTGAACCCCTTGGCTCTGGACCAAGTAATGGAGGAGGTCCTGATGAGACCCAGAGTCCATAGCTGGCATGGATGAAAGGGACTCACCAAGAGCCTCATCTGGCAAAGACAATGACAGCTCCTTCATGCCCACAATCCCAAGTCAGATGCCTGCAATGGGGCCTGAGAAGCCACTGACAGGAGAAGCCATGGGCAGCAGATGGGCCTTCTTTACCAATGGCCCAGGCAAGGCTTGCCCTGTAGGGAGAGACTGCCCCAATGTTGGGGGGTGGGTTAGTGGGGTTGTCGGCCGGGGAGCCTTGGATCTTGAATAGGCCGACCCTGACCTAGAGGGATGTACCCCAGGGAGTCCAGAATGGCCACTGCATAGGTGTAGCTGAGGAGGCCAAGAATATTTCACTCCCCATACCAGAGTGGGCTGTGGCGAAGCCTGGTGCTGATGCTGGACAGGACGTGCCGATGTACTGTGGTGCTGGGACCGATGGCTGGAGTAGGATTGGTACTGCAACCTTGATCTGTAGCCTTGTGAAGACCAAACCAACTCCACCTCTGAATCAGGTGAGTACTCAGATGTCGACCTGGGCAGTGCTGTAGCGGTGGCAGTTGGTGACTCCCGCCGTGAGGCATGCTGTGCCATCAATTCAGGCTTCCCCCCCGTGCTGAAGGGGAGGCAGAGGCATGATCGAGGGTGGTGCCAAGCCACTTAGCACCACATCAGGAGGACACAGACCTTTGGTCAGTGCTGACTCTGGTGTCAGTGCTGGCACTTGAGTACAGGTGGGGGGAGGGGCAGTGCAGACACTGGGGATGGTGCCGTACCCAGCACTGCTGTTGAGGTGGACAGTGCCACAGTGGAGCGCTGGTGCCCTCTCGCCTCTAGGGCTGGAGCGCTGGGCACTGCTCTTCAGGAAGTGTTCGCTGGTGTCCACTTTTTAGCCAGGCCCAGTGCCGAGGTCAGAGACAATGTTAATTCCATCAAGTCCTTCGCTATGTTGAAAGTGTCTGGAGTGGAGGCTCTGGGAGTTCCACCACAGGACTGGGATCTCTGCGTGAGCTGGAGTGGAGTCAACCCGACTGCGATGGTCCAGGTGCCACGCTCGCCGATGACACATGCCCCACCTGGGGGGTGTATGGAGGGCACATGCCTCAAGGGAGATTTTCCCCAGCTAGGTCTCCTCCTCTTCTGCGGCACAGAGGGTATGTCTAGACTACATGTCTCTGGCGACAGAGGCATGTAGATTAGGCTACCGGACATAGTAAAATGAAGCGGCGATTTAAATAATCGCCGCTTCATTTAAATTTACATGGCTGCCGCACTGAGCCGACAAACGGCTGATCAGCTGTTTGTCGGCTCAGCGCGATAGTCTGGACGCTCCCCTGCCGACATCAAAGGTATTTGTCGACCACCCAGGTATGCCTCCTGGGATGTGGTTTACCTGGGTGGTCGACAAATACCTTTGATGTCGGCAGGGGAGCGTCCAGACTATCGCGCTGAGCCGACAAACAGCTGATCAGCCGTTTGTCGGCTCAGCGCGGCAGCCATGTAAATTTAAATGAAGCGGCGATTATTTAAATCGCTGCTTCATTTTCCTATGTCCGGTAGCCTAATCTACATGCCTCTGTCGCCAGAGGCATGTAGTCTAGACGTACCCTGAGATTGAGACTGGTGCCAAGGCTTGTGTGGTGCTGGAGAGGCGTGCGAATGGTTAGGTGCCTCCCACACCAAAGCCTGTGTGCTTTGGGTCGTCAGTGCCCATTTGGATGCTGGTGCCGGATGCAGTGCTGTCTTCATTAGGATGATCTTGAGGCAGGATTCCCTCTCTCATTTAGTGCACAGCTTGAAGCATTTACAGATCTTACAGGCCTCAGACAGATGAGCTACTCCAAGGCACTTCAAGCAGGCTCTGTGGAGGGTCCCCACAGTGCATAGGCTTCTGGCACTTATTGCAGGGCTTGAAACCTTGGGGCCTGGGCATGCCCCACCGGATGCACCTGGGACATGAAACAACGCCTGTACCTAAAACTGTGTACTAAAGTACTGCACTTAACAACTAACGATTATCAACTACTAGATAAAGAACAATGAACTGTGAAAATGTTAATGACCAACTAAACAACTAAGATGAACTGCTAAGAGGTGCTTGCAGAACAAGAGCAAAGCAGGTTCCAATGACCATTGCGAGCGGTAAGAAGGAACGGAGGGTATGGCAAGCAGTGATATATATTAGCCAATATATTAGTGCCACTCCAGGGGGCTCCCCTGCTGTCTCGATAGATACTGCTAAGGGAAAACCTTCCTACAATGCTTGCACATAGCATGGACATACCTATGTGGAATGGACATGAGCAATCACTCGAAGAAGAAATTCAAGTTAGGGCTCTCTCTCATGATTTTGAAAAAAAATCATGAAAATTCTTATTTTCCTTCTGCCTTAAGTGTAAACTGATCCCAAAACTTCAAAATTAGAACCAAATGGAACTTGTTTTTGGTGGAACAATTCCATATTGAAAAAGCAAGTTTCCAATACTACTTAATGTTTTACTGCTGAGCTTCTGGTTTGCCATCCCTTTATTTTTATAAAATTGTAAATCAGTTTGGTTCTTGTGAGGATGATCAGGAGAGCTCCAAGCATTTCCAGGAGAGCTCACAGTCTATATTTCTCTTGTTGCTTTGGTGAAAGAAGATAGAAAGATTGGAATCAGCAGGACTGCTTCCTTACGTTTGTGAGTTTCTTGCAAAGAGCAAAATCTTGTATGCCTGTTCTGTGAAGACTAAGTACATATCCTGTGGCTGAGAGCAAAATATGCGCTGGACGAAAAAACTTGTAATTTGTTTTGGAACAGTAGGAAGTGTTGTAGGATGAAAGAAAGAAGCAGGTTCCACCAAATAAAGAGACCGGCAGAGATTTCCAAGCAACTTATAAAAATGAGATAGCATTTCATGGATCTGAAGCCCCGGTTCAAAAAGACAATAAAGGTGTGCAAAAAATTTATGCAGAATCCTCGCAGGCAGAAGGGAAAAAGTGAGAGGAAATTAAAAGAAAAAGTGTCTATCAAAAGTCAATGCTTTTAAATAAAAAAATGGGGTGACTTACAGAATCAAATATATATATATATTGGTTAAATGGAACACTAGAGCTAGGTCTACACTATAGCATCTTGCGCAAAAACATATGAAAATGAGGTGAAGCATGGCATATCAACATACTTCATTTGCATCATTAATGGGGCTCCATTTTTGCGCAAGAGGCTACATGGCTCCTTTTTGCACAAAAGCTTCTTGCGCAAAAATGGAGCCCCATTAATGATGCAAATGAGGCACATCAATATTCCATAGTCCTTCTGCCTCCAGCCCTGTTGCTTCTACCCCCAGGGATGTCAAGGGCTGCTGGGGCCCCAGGACCAAGGGTTTGGGGAACTCAAGGGGTAGCTGGACTCTTCAGTCTCTTGGGAGACAGAAGACAATCCCACTCGTGTTTCTGAGCCCCTCTCCTTCCATCCAGTTTCCATTTCTTTCCATTACCTGCTGTTTTCCCCAAATAAAAACTCCTGTTCTTTGAATAATGGTCTCTTTGTTGGTTGAACTGAAGAGGTGGGGGATTAAAGGCAAACACAGGGAATGCAGGGGCAACTTGTGGACAGCCACATGACAGAGTTTCAAAAGGGGCCTTACATAAAACTGTCCTTCAAGATCTCTCTGATTTGCACTGTCCCTTGCTGTGCTCCTTTTATCACACCAATGTCCAGCTGCTCAAAGTCTCTGGCTGGGTACTCTGACTCTGCTCTCCCATCCCCCTTGCTCTCACGTAGATTTTGGAGCGCCCAACAGGCTGCCACCACAAAGGGAATGTTTCATTTTCTGGTAAACTCCTAAGCTTCTCCTTTAAATGTCCAAAAGAACATTCAACCATCATTCTGCACCTGCTCAGCCTATTATTGAACTCCTCCTTGCTGGGCTCCAGGCTGACCACGTGTGGCTTCGTAAGCCACAGGAGCAAAGTGTAGGCTGGGTCGCCCAGGATACCATAGGCATTTCCATCGCTCTGACTCAGAGTGTCCTGGCTGTGAAAAAGGTGCCATTGCACATCTTCTGGAAGAGGCAAGAGTTCCTAAAGAGGTGTGTATCATGCACCTTTCCCAACCATACCATGTTGATGTCAGTGAAATGGCCCTTGTGCCTGCAGCACCAGGGACAAGTACCCCTTGCAGTGGATGTACTCTGAGGCAAGGTGGTCAGGGGCCAAGATATGGATATGTGTTCTGTCTGTGGCCGCACTGCAATTAGGGAAGCCCATCACAGCAAAGATCTCCACTATGGTGACCATGCTTCCCAGAGTCACAGCCCTCCATAGCAGAATGTTATTGATCACCGTGGCTATTTAGTCTAGAAAAAGTGATTATTCCCTTTTATTCGGCGCTGGTGAGGCCACATCTGGAATATTGTGTCCACTTCTGGGCCCCTCACTATAGAAAAGATGTGGATGCATTGGAGAGGGTCCAGCTGAGGGCAATCAAAATGATCAGGGGGCTGAAGCACGTGACCTATGAGGAGAGACTGAGGGATTTGAGTTTATTCAGTGTGCAGAAGAGAAGCGTGAGGGGGATTTGATAACAGCCTTCAACTTCCTGAAGGGAGGTTCCAAAGAGGATGGAGAGAGGCTGTTCTCCGTAGTGACGGATGGCAGAACAAGGAGTAGTGGTCTTAAGTCGCAGTGGGGGAGGTCTAGGTTGTATATTAGGAAAAACTATTTCACTAGGAAGGTGGTGATGCACTGGAATGCCTAGAGGTTTTTAAGTCTCCGCTTGACAAAGCCCTGGCTGGATTGATTTAGTTGGGATTGGTCCTACTTTGGGCAGAAGGCTTGATTCAATGGCCTCCTTTGGTCTCTTCCAGCCCTAGGATTCTATGATTCTATTTGTGTAACACTAGCACCTACTGTAGATTTCCTGACTCCAAACTCATTCACCACTGATCAGTAGCTGGGATTGCAAGCTTCCATAGAGCAATTTCCATGTGCTTCTCTACAGTCAGAGTGGGTCTTGTTCAGGTATTCTGGTGCCTGAAGTCAGGGGAAAGCCATTCACAAAGTTCCAGGAATATGTCCTGCCACATTTGGAAGTTCTGCAGTCACTGCTGATCATCCCATATGTGCATCACAATGCAGTCCCACCAGTCTGAACATGTCTCTCGGTGACAGAACCGACATTCCACTGCGTCCAGAAGATTGACGTGTGGCTAAGCTAGCATCAGCACCAGGCGTAGCATGAGCTGGGGCTTCATTCCATGCCAAGCTTTGTCCTCATACTCTTCCTAGAGGAGCAACATGCATATGCTCTCCAAGTAGTGTGCTATGAGGCACATCATGACACGTGACTATCACAGTGGCTCACTACAAAGTGGACTCTATGCCTGTGCTGCTACTGTGTCTGCACGGGTGACCTAGGCACTACAAGTTGCAAGCATACTGCTTCCCCTTTATCTCGCACAAAGGAAGAGGGACTAGAGCAGTGCCTTATGGGACACTGGAAACACGAGCCCTTCTAATCACCTGCTGCAGAGTTTTGGTAATAGCAGGCACTGTGAACATAGCCCAGAATGCAAAGTTGTCCAGGGTAGGATCCCTAATCGGGACAGGCTACTTAGGACTACATTCAATTCTTCCCCTTACTGAGGACACAGACCTTTGACTTTGCAAAACATGGTGGTAAGAAATTGACCATATTGGATTTGACCTTACCTCAATAACATAGATCCCAACATTTATGACCAGGGTTCCTACCCTGAAAAATGTGAAGTGATCTAAAAACAAGGAAGGAAGTGGCCATGCTAAATTTGGAAACCCTGACCAAATTTTGGCATAGTCCTTAAGTTCAAGTTAGAGTCCTCTCTTCTGAGTTAACAAGAATTCCTTCTGAGACATGAACTCTAAAGTGTAGTTTACATAAGAACATAAGAACATAAGAACGGCCGTACTGGGTCAGACCAAAGGTCCATCTAGCCCAATATCCTGTCTGCCGACAGTGGCCAGTACCAGGTGCCCCGGAGAGGGTGGACCAAAGACAATGATCAAGTGATTTGTCTCCTGCCATCCCTCTCCAGCCTCTGACAAACAGAGGCCAAGGACACCATTTTATCCCCTGGCTAATAGCCTTTTATGGACCTAACCTCCATGAAATTATCTAGCTTCTCTTTAAACACTACATAGTCCTAGCCTTCACAGCCTCCTCTGGCAAGGAGTTCCACAGGTTGACTACACGCTGTGTGAAGAACTTTCTTTTATTAGTTTTAAACCTGCTACCCATTAATTTCATTTGGTGTCCTCTAGTTCTTCTATTTAGGGAGCTAATAAATAACTTTTCTTTTTCGGCCCTCTCCACACCACTCATGATTTTACATACCTGTATCATATCCCCTCTCAGTCTCCTCTTTTCCATAGTTTTATACAGGGGCAGTAAGATATTCTGGGTCTTATTTTCTATCCCTTTCTTAATAATTCCTAGCATCTTATTTGCCTTTTTGACCGCTGCTGCACACTGTGTGGAAGTTTTCAGAGAACTGTCCACGATAACTCCAAGATCTCTTTCCTGATTTGTCATAGCCAAATTAGCCCCATCATACTGTATGCATAGTTGGGGTTATTTTTCCCAATGTGCATTACTTTACACTTATCCACATTACATTTCATTTGCCATTTTGTTGCCCAATCACTCACTTTGGTGAGATCTTCTTGGAATCCCTCACAGTCTGCTTCTGTCTTGACTATCCTAAACAGTTTGGTATCATTTGCAAACTTTACTACCTCACTGCTTACCCTTTTCTCCAGATCACTTATGAATAAGTTGAAAAGGATTGGCCCCAGGACTGACCCTTGGGGGACACCACTAGTTACCCCTCTCCAATTTGAAAATTTATCATTTATTCCTACCCTTTTGTCAGCCGACGGTCAGGGCAGTGTGTGTGGGTGTGTCTCCTAAGTCTTTAGCTGCTAAGACACGAAGTCTCGTCGCAGCGGGCAGCCCAGAAGGCTGAAAGGAGCCCTGAGAGTTTAACGTCCATGACTTTACTGCTAGGACCGAGGTCCCATCGCAGAGGGTAGCCAAACAGGCTAACAGACGCCCCAGTGTGTAGGAAGAGCTTATTACACTTCAGATTTTAGGAGAGGGGTGTTCCTTCGCAGCGAGCAGCCCAGGAAAGGTTGAGAAGTGCCCCAGTCGACCCTGTCACCTGGGACTGACACAGATCCAAACGCCCAAGCTCTTCCTATAACTGTCCCTTTAGACCGGCTGAAGTTCTTTTAAATTGTGCTTGGTTCTGTTACAGCAACTGAAGGAGTCAGGTTAAAGCTTAAACAGTTAGGCTACGTCTACACTGGCCCCTTTTCCGGAAGGGGCATGTAAATTTCACGAGTCGTCGTAGGGAAATCCGCGGGGGATTTAAATATCCCCCGCGGCATTTAAATAAAAATGTCCGCCGCTTTTTTCCGGCTTTTAAAAAAGCCGGAAAAGAGCGTCTAGACTGGCCCCGATCCTCCGGAAAAAGCGCCCTTACTTCAAGAATAAGAGCCTCCGGAAAAGGGCGCTTTTTCCGGAGGATCGGGGCCAGTCTAGACGCTCTTTTCCGGCTTTTTTAAAAGCCGGAAAAAAGCGGCGGACATTTTTATTTAAATGCCGCGGGGGATATTTAAATCCCCCGCGGATTTCCCTACGACGACTCGTGAAATTTACATGCCCCTTCCGGAAAAGGGGCCAGTGTAGACGTAGCCTTACAGGTTTATTGAGGAAACTTATAAATCATATGGTTGCAATGGCTATTGTTCTATTTCTTAACTGCTAGCAAAATATAGATCTTAAAAATGGTTACAAAGAAGATAAAGATAGGAAAACAGAAATAATAGTACCAAGTAACAGCTTAATCTTAAAAGAGCTCTAAGTCTGTGTACACTTAAGACAGAGGACCACATCCAGGTACAATTTTTACCCCCTTCTGTGCCTCTCGACTCCAGCGTGTCAGGCCAGGGCCGATCCCTCAATTCCTAGGAAAGACGAAAATACGAGGTGGGCATCCCCATAGAACCTCGGGAGGTCAAACACCTAACCCGACCAGCAGGTAGAGGGTAGAATGACACTCAAAAGAGAGTGTGCTGCTATACCACCTTTATACTCATGGGGTCACGTATTTCTTTTTCTTATCTGTCATGCCAAATGGGGCTGGTCTGTCTTTTGTGAGACCATTTCTTACAAGGGAGTTGTGAACTTAATTTACACTTGTAAGAGCGATAACTAAATTGAAATTACTGGGGATTCTTTTCTCAGTGGGAAATTCCTCTCCCAGGGACTGTGTGTGTGTTCGAATCAACATGGTTGCCAGCTGGGGCAGTTCTCGCAGCCTCGAGGCCAGCTTATTGACTTAATCGCTCTCTCTCCACATATCTGTTTTTTCAGCTTCTCAGGATCAGATGAGCCAGCATAGACTATGCTGATTTTACTGCTCCTTCTCTGCCCTGTATGCGTCAGAGAGGCAAATAAGACGGATGATATGGGGGGTTGGTCTGTCTGGCTACACCTTTGTTTCCTGTCTTTTAACCAGTTCTCAATCCAAGAAAGAACCTTCCCTCTTATCCCGTGGCCATGTAATTTACACAAGAGCCTTTGGTGAGGGACCTTGTCAAAGGCTTTCTTAAAATCTAAGTATACTATATCTACTGGATCCCCCTTGTCCGCATGTTTGTTAACCCCTTCAAAGAACTCTAAGGGTATGTCTACACTACCCTCCTAATTCGAACTAGGAGGGTAATGTAGGCATACCGCACTTGTAAATGAAGCCTGGGATTTGAATTTCCCAGGCTTCATTTGCATAAGCCGGGCGCTGCCATTTTTAAATCCCGGCTGGTTCGAACCCCATGCCGCGCGGCTACACGCGGCACAGAGTAGCTAGTTCGGATTAGGCTTCCTAATCCGAACTAGCTGTACTCCTCGTGGAATGAGGAGTACAGCTAGTTCGGATTAGGAAGCCTAATCCGAATTAGCTACTCCATGCCACGTGTAGCCGCATGGCAGGGGGTTCGAACTGCCGGCATTTAAAAATGGCGCCGGCCGGCTTTATGCAAATGAAGCCTGGGAAATTCAAATCCCGGGCTTCATTTGCAAGTGCGGTATGCCTACATTACCCTCCTAGTTCGAATTAGGAGGGTAGTGTAGACATACCCTAATAGATTAGTAAGACAGGATTTCCCTTTACAGAAACCATGTTGACTTTTGTCCAACAAATTATGTTCTTCTACACGCTTCACAATTTTATTCTTCACTATTGTTTCGACGAATTTGCCCGGTACTGAAGCTAGAGTTACCGGTCTGTAATTGCCAGGATCGCCTCTAGAGCCCTTTTTAAATATTGGTGTCACGTTGGCTACCTTTCAGTCATTAGGTACGGAAGCCGATTTAAAGGGAAGGTTACAAACCACAGATAATTGCTCAGCAATTTCCCATTTGAGTTCTTTTAGAACCCTTGGATGAATGCCATCCGGACCCGGAGATTTGTTAACATTAAGTTTTTCTATTTGTTCCAAAACCTCCTCTAATGACACTTCAATCCAGGACAGTTCCTCAGATTTGTCACCCACAAAGGACCATGAAGATTCGAGAATCTCCCCAACGTCCTCAGCCGTGAAGACTGAAGCAAAGAAATCATTTAGTTTCTCTGTAATGGCTTCATAATTAGTTTCATAATTAACGCAGAAGATGCAGCCTCCCTACACCGCAATTCTGCATTCAGCCAACTCTGCAGTTATTCTAACTAGTTGTGCATTGCCAGAAAAGCCAGCAGCATCAGCCTTTTGGAGTTTCCCCCCCCCCCAATACAAGCCAGAATTTGTCTGGTGACCTTGGGCTGAGGGAAAAGCCACTCTTGGGCTACTCTTCCTAGGGAAGAATAGTTTCTGGAATGCACGGTTTTCCATCTACTCTGGACTACATTCAGAGACCCACAGAGGTCCATTATAGCAAAATATAAATTTGAACAGACCTATGAACCCCAGAAAATGGAAAGTGCATAAGGCTACCTCTGCACCATGACTTCCTTTCTTGAATTGAGCTTAGCACAATCAAAATGGAGATACAGAGCCATTTCATCATATGGCGTTATATTACAGATTGTTGAAAACATTAGGGAGTCTCAAATTGTGGAGACAGGAATTAGTGAAGACTGATGGTAGATCATGCCAAACTGCTGTGACATTTTGGGGAATGTACAAGGAGTAACTTAAGAATGTGACAGTTGTTACCACATTCTGAACATGTGTGCCCTTCTATAACTTTTAGATACATATTTTCAAAAGTGACTGCTAATATGAATGCCCATATTGGATAGTTAGCTGTATCAAGCTGGTCAAACAAACAGTTACTCTGTGGAAATATAGCTGTTTAGCCTTTAGTGTTCATGAAAACCAGCATATCTGTTGCAATATTGTAAAATTGAGATGGGAACATAGATTTTTCTTTATTATTGCCCCTAGAAAAAGGAGTTAATTACATTTCCTTAAATTAGAACAATGGAAACATATTTTGCCTCTAGGAATACCACCTGCAGCATTACATTTTTCATGCAGGATCTCATTTATGGATGAACCAGAGTCAACCCAGCAAGTTTTATAAAGTATAGTAGAGCTAATTTTCATGTTTGTATAAATAAAATGTGTTCTTCTCAGTTGTCATGTTTTATTTGGAGTTTTAGATTTTAGCTGTATCATGTTTGTAAATATGCATTTCCCTGTTTAATCTGGTTCAAATGATTCCTTGCATTCCGTAGGAGGAGATTTGCAGATGACTCCGTTATAGCTGGAACACAATGCAGTTGCCCACCTAGAGGGTAATACTAGCCACAGGGAACATTGCTAATGCACAAGCTCCATCTTAGCATCCAGCTGCAGTTCCTGCAGTTGAGAAGCTGAACAGAAACTGCAAAGACTTACCTACAAATATGCTTCCAAATGTCAGTTAATCTGGAAGCTCATCATTTTGTCCTTGCTTTCAGAAAATACTCTAACAAGAAGATTTACTGAGTTTCCCCTATTCTTGTCAGCTTCAACTTAAAGCACAAGTCTCAAAATGAATACTTAGTGAACATTCTACAACTTTTCTGAAACACCAATATATTCATCTGGTTTCCAAAGTTGCTTTTAAGGATAGGTCTAGATCATAAAATAATATTAATACACTTGAAAATGCAGAAAGTTGTCTGCCAAATTCACAACTTATGGTATCTTGGCATCCTGGATGCACTTGCAAATGCTCTCATGTCAACTGCAAGAAGTATTAGGCTGGAGATGAAAAATAACAAATGAATTACAATTTTCAAGCTAAGAGGATTACTCTATTAATTTATCTAAGAACCATATTTACTGACTTAGACAAACAGTGTAAATCAACTGCATAACTAATTTATTGACCCATGTACATTTAAGAAGTTGGGATTCAAATATTTGTCAACAGATATAGAGGCCCCAATCAGAGAACACCTATACCATATGGTTTGTACTAAGCATATTGTGGATCCAATTCTATCTTCATTGAAAGCAGTGACAAAGCTATAGCTGGAATACCAATAAAAACTTGTACGAATAAGTATGTATTCATTCCTACTATTTATTTGCTTACAGCAAAAATAAAGAGCATCTAACCCCAGAAATGTGCTGAACAGGTAATATAAGAACAACTCTCAGAAGCTAAAACATAAACTAGAGAGGAAAATCCAGATACCAAACAAACAAACCTTTAAATCCACTACATTTAGTGACCATGGTTTGTGTTGTAGATGAGGCCCTGATTCATAGTCCTTTCTTGGAGACCCCTGGAGTTTCAGTTCCCCCTGTTACACATACTTATATTAGAGATTCAGGCACTCAGCCTGTTCCAAAGAAGGAACACAACTGAGATTGTTGCCAAAGGACATAAGGCTTTTTTCTATCCCAAAGAAATTAGTAAATACACATTTCAAGTGTGAGTGAGTGACATTACTTATCCCTTTGCACAGTAATGTGCATGTTAGTCGTAGATCTGGGAGTGAATTTAGTTCCTGGGAAGAAACGAGAGATCATCATAGCACAGACTGTGTTTTCAGCCCACTGGTAGTCATTTACCTCTTTTATATGCGAGTTGTGTGGTCTTTCAGACAGCAGAAATCAATATGTTTAGATTATTGCTACATACCTTTTGTACCTTAGTCAGACATTCTTAGACTATACGGGCAAAGGGGACCAATGCGATCATCTTGTCAGACATCATGTACAACACAGGGCTTTGTGCTACCCAGGTGTGATGGGGTGCAGTCACAGAACACCTCCTGGGATTGTTCTCTGGTGTGCGGATCCTGCCACTGATGCCTGCCTTCTTGCTCTCTGGGGCTCCCGGCCACGTGTCCTCTGGGCCAGATCTTCTGGTCTCCCTCAGACAAGGCACAGAGTTGGGGTTACCACCCACCAACTACAGAGCAATACACACCCTGAACCACCTCAGCTCTGGAAGGACACAATTCTAGGGCTCAGCACCCAGGAAAGCAACCCCCCCAAAGAAGACCAAAAATCTCAAAGAAATCTGTCTTTTTCTGTGTACAGGTTTTACAGAGGGAAAGGTAAGCTCTTTTTATCAATGAAAGAGACCTATGCAGAGTGGTTGCTCCTCCAAGATAACTATTATTTACAGTAGGCCTGATAGTAAACAGAAATGATTGTATTAAGTACAAACAGTAGGATTTTTGTGGCTGCGAGTGAAAGCAGACAAATCCAAATAAGTTGCCAAATTAAAATGAAAAGAAAACACATAGCTAGTTCTAATTCACTGAGAAATATATCACATATATACACATCACTGTATCAGCTTCAAATCTGAGACAAACTCACAGTTCTTTGTTTCCTCTTACAGTGTGTCAGGAAGTTTCAAAAGCCAGCTGAAGACAAAAGGGAATTGCCTCCTATTGCTTAAATAGTCATAGAATCATAGAATAATAGGACTGGAAGGGACCTCGAGAGGTCATCGAGTCCAGCCCCCCACCCTCAAGGCAGGACCAAGCTCCGTCTACACCATCCCTGACAGATGTCTATCTAACCTGTTCTTAAATATCTCCAGAGAGGGAGATTCCACCACCTCCCTTGGCAATTTATTCCAATATTTGACCACCCTGACAGCTAGGAATTTTTTCCTAATGTCCAATCTAAACCTCCCCTGCTGCACTTTAAGCCCATTACTCCTTGTCCTGTCCTCAGAAACCAAGAGGAACAAATTTTCTCCTTCCTCCTTGTGACACCCTTTTAGATATTTGAAAACCGCTATCATGTCCCCCCTTAATCTTCTTTTTTCCAAACTAAACAAGCCCAGTTCATGAAGCCTGGCTTCATAGGTCATGTTCTCTAAACCTTTAATCATTCTTGTCGCTCTTCTCTGTACCCTTTCCAATTTCTCCACATCTTTCTTGAAATGTGGCGCCCAGAACTGGACACAGTACTCCAGCTGAGGCCTAACTAGTGCAGAGTAGAGCGGCAAAATGACTTCACGAGTTTTGCTTACAACACACCTGTTGATACAACCTAGAATCATATTTGCTTTTTTTGCAACAGCATCACACTGTTGACTCATATTCAACTTGTGGTCCACTATGACTCCTAGATCCCTTTCCGCCATGCTCCTTCCTAGACAGTCGCTTCTCATCTTGTATGTATGGAACTGATTGTTCCTTCCTAAGTGGAGCACTTTGCATTTCTCTTTATTAAACCTCATCCTGTTTACCTCTGACCATTTCTCTAACTTGCTAAGTTATGTCCCTATCCTCCAAAGAAGTTGCAACCCCACCCAGTTTGGTATCATCTGCAAACTTAATAAGCGTACTCTCTATCCCAATATCTACATCATTGATAAAGATATTGAACAGTACGGGTCCCAAAACAGACCCTTGAGGAACTCCACTTGTTATCCCTTTCCAGCAGGATTTAGCACCGTTAACAACAATTCTCTGACTACGGTTATCCAGCCAATTATGCACCCACCTTATCGTGGCCCTATCTAAGTTATATTTGCCTAGTTTATCGATAAGAATATCATGCGAGACCGTATCAAATGCCTTACTAAAGTCTAGGTATATGACATCCACCGCTTCTCCCTTATTCACAAGGCTCGTTATCCTATCAAAGAAAGCTATCAGATTAGTTTGGCATGACTTGTTCTTCACAAACCCATGCTGGCTATTCCCTATCACTTTATTACCTTCCAAGTGTTTGCATATGATTTCCTTAATTACCTGCTCCATTATCTTCCCTGGGACAGACAGTCCCTGGGTGGGAATCTTTTGTTTTACATTCCTCCTTTCATGGAAAATACCAGGTTCAAAATGGATTTCAGTACCAGATGTTATTGTCATGTGCCTTTCTAGGACCAATCATTGCTTGGCTTATAGGACATACAAGACTGTTTACAAGTCGTTGAGTTGATCGTCAAGTCATTAGGATTCTGGGACACCAGTAATGGCACATTTAAAACTATAAACAGACTCCAACTTCATATTTTTAATTTCACATTCAAGAATGATACATGCACCAAAATGGGATATACAGATCCAGCAGACTGTAATATTATAAATGGATAGGTTGTGTGGGGTATCTTATCTAAAGTACTTTTGAGTTATCTATATTTATATTCATAAGACAATTATTAAAAAGCATGAGAGGAGATCTGTCACATCAAGGTTATCAGCTCCCAAAACTATAGTAACGAATATCTTTTTTCCAGGTGTTGCTGTTAAATAAATTAATGGACAACACACCACCTCCCTTTGATGAACGGTTGGTACACAAAAGAGTACTTTCACCCAAAAAATTTTTTATGGTGCTTAAAACACATGCCAAAACCTGGCAATAGTCTAGAAGAACTCTGAATAGGTATAGCTATTGAAAGTCTGAGGTAGTATCAAGTGATTGAACAGCATGGTTCCAATGGCCAGCCTTTGTCCTAGATGCTGAGGAGTTTAATGCCAGTCTTCTTACTCACAGAAATAACAAAGCTTCTCCAAAATGCCCTCTCGAACCAAACTCTTCATAGGTTTTCTCCAGACAAAGCATATTACTAGCTCATTGGGGCCATTATGAGTGATTTCCCTGGCAACAGTCTAGCTACAGCAAATGATTTATTATTCTACTTATGAGCAAAGAAATTTACAGACACAGACACTCAGACAAAGGTCACTTATCCACAGTCCTTCTCCCCTCATGAATCTGTCCTTATAAGTAGCACGGCATCTTGTGTGGTTCTTTTGGCTTATATCAAGACAAGATTTGTTGACTCTGTGGTGTCCCTACTTCCATTTTCTGGGGGACGTGTGCACCAAATTGCTGCAGTTCATGTCAAATCCAATTCTCTTGTAATAATGCAAATTCCCCAAAATAATTCCTAGAGCACAGCTTTTAGAAAAGCATCCAAGCTTAATGTAAATATTGTGAGGGAGGAAGAATCATGACCCATGATGAATTATTCCACTAGTTGGTTACGCTGTCAAAAATTCAGACCTTATTTCCAGTGATATTTTTCCAGCTTCTACAGGTTGTACTTCCCTGAACTAGGACTCTCTGGTGCGGCAGATGTTCCTGGACCACAGAGTTCAGGTATTCAGGAAGGCGAGCTGCAGGGCAGGAGTGGGGACATTGGGGAGGGGACACGCCTCAGCCAGCAGCTCTGTGTTAAGGGTGGCCGGGCAGCGGATGAGATCTGTCCCCTGCTGCTGGGTGGTAGTGGAGACCATCAGTGGTCTCAGAGTCCCAGCAGCCATGGCAGCTGTGGAGCCCCAGCAGCCACCGAGCTTCAGCCTGGGGACCCATAGCTGAGCAGGCAGCAGTGGGGCTTGGCTAGAGTCCTAGCCGGAGGCAGCACAGGACACATTGGGAGAGATCTCCCTTCATTCGGCAAATCCCCTTGTTTGGGACCATTCAGGCCCCAAAGGTGCCGGACAAGGGTGATCCAACCTGTACTTCCAGATGTTGGAATGTGTTATATCTTTCTCTGCTACATTTAAGAGATCATTACTAAATATTTATTCCTCAGGAGGATACTTAGAGACTATCATTAAGTCATCTCTTAACCTACTCTTTGTTAAGATAAAATAAATCGACTCAAATAGCTCAATCAACAGAAGACACATTTTCTAATTCTTTCATCATTCTTTTGGCTTTTCTCTGAACCCATTCCAACTTCTCAACATTGTCCTAGGACTGTGAACAGAATGGGAACAATTGGAAACATTATTCCAGCTGTGATCGCACAAGTCCCCAGTACAGAAGTAAAAAAACCTAGCCATTCTACTCCTCATTCAGATTTTCCCATTTATGCAGCAAAGGATCACATTAGCTCTTTTTGGTGACAGCATCACATGGGAGTGCTTGTTTACCTTATTATCCACAAAAAACCTCAAAACCTTTTCCCCACCATCATTGATTTCCCATCCTGGAAGTATTGCCTATTTTAAAAAAGTACACTGTTTGCTTGTGTCCAGAATACCAAGTGAAACTGATTGCTCTCAGTGACCTGTCGTCCGTATTATTTACCAGCCCCAATTTTGGGGTTACCTGTGATGATTTTGTTTTCTTCCAGGTCATAGATAAAAATATTCAGTAATATAGGACCAAAAACTGATCCATGAGGGACCTGAGTGACACCCAAAGGCAATTCCCCAGGCACAATTTTATTTTTAGACCAATCAATCAGCTTTAAATCTTTCTTTATATAGTTTTAGTTTTTTAATCAAGATGTTGTGTGCCACCAATTTAAAATGCCTTAGAGAAGTCCACATATGTTAAATAAAAACTATCACTTTTATCAACCAAATCTATAATCCATCATAATAAAGATTGACCATACAAACCTTAGGGTATGACTAGACTACAGGGTTTTGTTGACAAAAGTGGACTTTTAAGCTGTGTCTAGACTACATGCCTCTGTCGTCAGAGGCATGTAGATTAGACACATAGGCAAAGGCAAATGAAGCAGCGATTTAAATGATCGCGGCTTCATTTACATTTACATGACTGCTGCGCTGAGCCGACAAACAGCTGATTAGCTGTTTGTCAGCTCAGCGCGCTAGTCTGGACGTTCCCCTGCCGACATCAAAGCCCTTTGTCGGCAGCCCCGGTAAACATCATCCCACAAGGAATAACGGGGCTGCTGACAAAGGGCTTTGATGTTGGCAGGGGAGCGTCCAGACTAGCGCGCTGAGCGGACAAACAGCTGATCAGCTGTTTGTCCGCTCAGCGCAGCAGCCATGTAAATGTAAATGAAGCCGCGATCATTTAAATCGCAGCTTCATTTGCCTTTGCCTATGTGCTCCTCGTGGAATGAGGAGTACAGCTAGTTCTGATTAGGAAGCCTAATCCGAACTTGCTACTCCGTGCCGCGTGTAGCCGCACGGCACGGGGTTCAAACTAGCTGGGATTTAAAAATGGCGGCGCCCGGCTTATGCAAATGAAGCCTAGGAAATTCAAATCCCGGGCTTCATTTGCAAGTGCGGTATGCCTACCTTACCCCGCTAGTTTGAACTAGTGGGGTAGTGTAGACATACCCTCCTTGCTTATATTAGTTGAAGTGAGATGAGAATGAGAGCCAAGGACTACCCTTGCTGAATGGGATAATGATATTTCCACAGTTCCTTTTCAGAGGAGAACTACACTTTGTGTGTTATTTGTCTTTAAGTATTCCTTACATTGTGGTTCTTATTTCCACCGATTTAGCTATGTAGTGGCAACAGCAGATACATTTTCTACTTTCTACTGAGGGAGTGTTCATTTAGGCATTTTTAGTAATGGCATGTTACTGAGACACAGAAATCTAGCCAGGAAAAAAAACAAATAAGGAAGAAACACAACAATATTTTAGTTCATAAATTGTTTTTTCTTATCCACATTTGTCCTGACAAAACTGCAGCACAAGGAAAAGAATAAGATATTTGAAATGAAAGAACAAAGTGTTCCTCATTTAGGAATAATTAAAAGGAGAAAGAATAAAATGAAACACCCTTTGTAATTATAGCCTCTAAGGTGTAGGAGCGTGGGCATGTGTGTTTAAGAAGCACCTAATTTCCACAGTTTTTTTCTTGGTAATCCTACTGAAAATGCAGCTTTGTAATGCTTGCATTTCACTGTCCTTAGGAGCAAGAGAATCAGAAAAAACGTCCTTTTCTGCAGAGTGGAATGCAAATGGCAAATAAAAATTTAACAGATGTGGTTAAGAATTTTTTTTAAAGGCAATTTTTTAAAGGAACAAATTATACGGCATAGCACTCATCCAAGCTGATGCCAGAATTTGGGCCCACAGTGGTTATACAATTACACTGAAATTCCATAAATACGTTGCAGCTGGTCCTTGATCCTTGTTTTAGTGGTATAACAGAAATTAGAATTGAGTCCCATATATTATGCCTCATAGATAAATAAAATCAGTATCATATGGATCCTGCAAAGTGGTCTAATTCAGGAAGAAATGTAGCATGAAGTCCCTCTGTAGTCAATGGTCCATCTTCCTGACTTTTAAAAGATTAGGTTATAGAATGACATGGGATTATTACAATTTGTTTTTACATGCCTCCTATGTAAATCAAGAGAAGATATCACTGGTTATTAAATTCTGAAGTTTCTGTAGCCCTTACTCAGAAGATTATGGAGCTATTCCCCTGAATAAGAATTGCAGAAATAAGGCCTTGAAGTCTTTTTAGAAGACTCAGAATTAGAACCATAGAAAATCCCTTCATATGTTACACAGAAATTTATAGCACAACTGTTCATTATAAACATTTCTGCATAATCAAATAAACTAGTTGGTTAATTTCACTGACTTTAAGAATCTTTGACACTGAAATACGAAATGAGAACACATATTTACATGCTCGCAACAGATGTGATATATTCTTTATTTCTCTGGGTCCCAGAGAAAATACTTCCATGAAAAATACAATGGCACTTTAAACCAATAAGAATCATGGGACCAGGTCCTCAGCTAGTGAAGTTCAGGGGCCTAGTCCATTTCCAACTTAGGCATGCTGATTTAGGAGCTGACCCATTAAATTTAAGAATAAAATTACCAAAAAACCTATGAAATGGCAGAAAATCACTTTGACACTTCTCTGTCTGCGTATATTCAGTACTTTCCTGAACAAGAAGTGATAATTCACAGCTCTTGTGGTGGTATATTCTTGTACTCATAAACAATGTGATAAATAAACAATAAAGCAGAAATATATTTTTAAAAAGATAGTGTCACATGGCACATATTAATGAATAATTAAATATGCAAGTTGTACATTATGGAATGTTCTAGGTACAATGTAGCCATCTGTGACAGGGCCCCGCAACCCCGCACTAAAACCCCCGCAGCAAAAGCCCTATTCGGGCGGCGGGGGAGCATGCGCCGGCATTGTGCCGGCTGTACTTGTGCCGCAGACCAGCTGACCACCTCGGCAGCGGCGGCACAGACGCTGCGGGAGGGATGGAGTCAGCTGGTGACGTCAGGAGCACGTCACCCTCCGGCGCCGGGCACGGCGGGAGTTTTAAATGCTGCCCCGGGTGGGGGGGAGGGGGAGAAAGGAGTGCGGAGGAAGGCAAACGATGGGGGAGGGAGTTGGAGCTGGAGCCCTCGCCCGAGGAGGCGGGGCGAGAGTAAGCCCCTCTTGGCTGCGGAAAGCAGGCCTTTGCGGACCGCCGTGGAGCAACGGGGTCCGGAAGGTCATCTGGAGAGACGAGCAGCGGACCCACGGAGGGCCGAGTAAGCCAGCAGCAGTGAAGGGGGGACAGAACGGAGACGAAGTAGCCCAGGGGAGGGCCATAAAAAAGCCCCTCACTTGGACAGGTTTCTGGAGGACGCCCCGGACCAAAGCTGATCCACATCCTTTAGGGCCCTGGGCTGGGGCCCAGGAGTGAGGGTGGGCCCGGGCCCCCCCTCTCTCCTCCCTATCCTGCACCCCCTCTCGGCATAACTGAGAAAGAACGAAGCCCCCCGGAAGGGGTAAAGCCCAGGCTGTGTGGGCACTGTCAGAGGACAGTGGCCTGAATCAGATAGTATCGCCGTCAGCAGAGCCAATTCCCCAAAGTTGACGATGAGCGACGGTGTGGGGGCGGACAGAACCCCTACACCATCACTTTAAGAATTAGTTCACTTACATTCAAAGGAACCTCAGAGTCTGCGACTTCATAGCACTAGAAAATAAAAGCCTCTAGTAAACCAGAGAACAAGTGTAGCCCAGACCATGACAGCCCAACTGTGGGAGTAGTGTACCAGCAATATACCTCATTCCATTTCTAGGAGCGAAAGGGCAGTTCATTCTGCTTGCCCATTCATCATTGGCCTCGATGCTTAGATTGCCAATAAAGATTACGGAGTAGTGCAGCAACAGGTGTCTTCAAGACCTGGATGGCGACCAAAACAATATACAGATGCTAGCATATACAGTAAAACTCCAATAGTCCAGCATCTAATAGTCCGGCTCTCCTGATAGTCCGGCATCAAAATGGCAAGAGCCTAGTGAGTGAGCTTCGGCAAAAAATGAGTCACAAGGTAACAGCGGCAGCAGCTGAACTGAGCAAAAAGGGTAAAAAAGGCTTAAAAAACTAAAACATTACAGTATATTGTATACAGTATGTACAATAAAAAGGGTTAAGAACACTTTATATACAGTATATAATGTATACAGTATATATATATACAGGCAGTCCCCGGGTTACGTACAAGATAGGGACTGTAGGTTTGTTCTTAAGTTGAATCTGTATGTAAGTCGGAACTGGCGTCCATATTCAGCCGCTGCTGAAACTGATCAGTTTCAACAGCGGCTGAATCTGGACGCCAGTTCTGACTTACATACAGATTCAACTTAAGAACCCCAGGCATCCCCAAGTCAGCTGCTGCTGAAACTGATCAGCGGCTGATTCCAGGAAGCCCGGGGCAGGGGCTTCCTGTAGTCAGCCACTGGTCAGTTTCAGCAGCGGCTGACTTGGGGACGCCTGGGGCAGAGCAGCTGGGGTGCTGCTGGGGTGGTCCAGTAGCGCCGCCGCTCCTCGGCGCTACTGGACCAACCCAGCAGCACCCAAGCTGCTCTGCCCCAGGCATCCTGATTCAGCCGCTGCTGAATCTGACCAGCAGTGGCTGAATCAGGACGCCTGGGGCAGAACAGCTGGGGTGCTGCCCGGTTGGTCCAGTAGCGTCCAGAGCGGCGCTACGTGACCAACTGGCAGTGCCCCAGCTGCTGTACCACAGGTGTCCGGAGCAAAGCCACGGAGCACGGGGGCAGCGGGACAGCCCAGACGCGCCGTGGCTGTCCTGCTGCCCTCGGGCTCCGTGGCTTTGCTCTGCTTTGCTCCCCGTCCCCCTGGTCTGCAGACCAGGGGGACGGGGAGCAAAGCGGCGGAACACGCGGGCAGCAGACAGCCCAGACGCATCTGGGCTGTCTGCTGCCCGCGTGCTCTGCGGCTTGGCTCTGCTTTGCCCCCCCTGCAGACCAGGGGGATGGGAGGGGGGCAAAGCAGAGCCAAGCCGCAGAGCACGCGGGCAGCAGACAGCTGTCAGCTGATCGCGCGCTCCGCGGATTGGCTCTGCTTGGCTCTGCTTTGCCCCGTCCCCCCGTCCCCCTGGTCTGCACACCGGGGGGGGGGGGCAAAGCAGAGCCAAGCCGCGGAGCGCCCGGCCAGCTGACAGCCCAGACGCGTCTGGGCTGTCAGCTGATCGCGCGCTCCGCGGCTTGGCTCTGCTTTGGCCCCCCCCGTCCCCCTGGTCTGCAGACCAGGGGGGCGGGGGGGGGGCAAAGCAGAGCCAAGCAGAGGCAAGCCGCGGAGCGCGCGATCAGCTGACAGCCCAGACGCTTTGGGCTGTCAGCTGGCCGGGCGCTCCGCGGCTTGGCCCTGCTTTGCCCCCCCACCCCCGTCCCCCTGGTCTGCAGACCAGGGGGACGGGGGGGGGCAAAGCAGAGCCAAGCCTCGGAGCGCGTGGGCAGCGGACAGCCCTGTCCGCTGCCCACGTGTTCCGCCACTTTGCTTCCTCTCCCTGGTCTGCTGGAGACCAGGGAGAGGAACGGCCCCGTTCGTAACTGCGGATCCGACATAAGTCGGATCCGCGTAACTCGGGGACTGCCTGTATATATATATATATAACCAGTTTATAGTACCTCCTTATAGTCCGGCATATCTGATAATCCGGCACCACCTAGGTCCCATAGGTTCCAGATTATCGGAAGTCTACTGTACACAGTTTCATATTAAGAATGTGACTAACTGTTCAACAGATAAGATGACGCTTATCAATTAATGGTGTTGGTTGCACCCAGCCAGCTTTCATGAAGGCAGCTTCACTGTGGCAGGAAGTCATCTCCCTGGAAGCAAGGCCAACAGTAGCTTATTTAAGCTTTATACTGCAGCACCTGCATCATGTAATTGCTGAGATTTTCAGTGGTTAGTCTGTTACCTATTTAACCAAATTTTAACATCCCTATTTCATACATTCAAAGTACTGCATAAACATTAACCAGTGAATTCTTACATCACCAGGGTAAAGTTATTATTATTGTTATCTTCCTTTTCCAGACTGGGAAAATGAATCAATGAGGTGTACTCATCTGCCTAAAGTTAGTCCCAGTAATAGGATTAAATAATTACAAGCTCATTTCTTCACCTTATGTTTATTCCGCCAATCCATACTATTCCTCTTGGTTGACTAGCAATTAGATGGCTGGTCAGTCAAGAGGAATCCAATTGTCTCCATAATGCCTGATTTCTATTGTGGTGACTACTGAAAAGTAATGTTCCTTGCAAAAAAAAAAAAAAAAAATCTGCAGTAGGGTAAGTAGTTCCCTGAAGGGAGAATTATTGTAGATTTCTGCTAAAAATGAATCTTCACACCTTTGGCTTCTTTATTTCCAAATATATTAAATATATTTATTTTAAAATAGTTTTGGGCATCATATTAATAAAGGCAAATACAGAATGTACTCAACCTACCAGGAGATATCCCTCCTCCCTTTATTTTTAAATGTTAAGCAAGAATTATAGTATCGGGTGTTTTAATCATAAATCCTGCTTTTCACTTGGAAACAATCCAGAAATTCAGATAAGTGCATAGTGCAGGAAGGAGCCAGCTCCATTTGGAATGCACACCTGTTTAATTTTTAAAAAATCAATTTTTTTAAAAGAAAGTCTTGAGGACACCTGTAAAACTCATCATTTACTTAATCAATCTGAAGAGCACTAAGAAGGGACTTAAGATAAGGAGGAATTCATAATGATTTCCCCCCTCCTACATATTACAATCTAATGGCATAAAGTATAGGACTGGAAGGGACATTGAGAGGTAGATAGCTGTAAATGCTAGATCTTCCCCAAAAATACAACAAAAGCAAACATATAAGTAAGAGGTTTCTAGTGTGACAAAATACATATTTACAGTCTTTAATATATGAAGATCCTTCTATATAGCATTGAAGTAAGATTAAAAATAATTATAGAAACTGGTCCATTTTTGTAACCAAGCAAAGAAAAGACATTAATATCAGATCAAATAAAAAGAAAACAAATTGACTGAAATGGGCTTTGAATTGGGCCCATAAATGACAGGCTTACCAACAGGCCAGAGAGCAGAACAGATTACTCTACTGGGGCACGGGGTTGCAGAACAGCTTGTTCACATGTCTGCAGATGGAGCACCAATCTGGAGCACTCTGCTTCATGACGCCCTCACTCAGGAACTCCTTAATACTTCCCACAAGGTTCCTGGAGAGGCCTGCCTTATTCCGGAGTCTGTGGTAGGACACCTTCCCAGGACAAGCTACCAGTAAGTAGTCTGGGGTGATGGAACCACACAGCAGTGCTGCACACAGCACAGGTTCATGCCCACACTCAATTAGCTTTCGCTCCCAATCAAGCGCGGTGATGCAGAGAACACTGATATTGTACATTGGAACCTGCCAGGGGGAGGAAGAAGAGGGGAACCCAGTAGCATTTTCTCCAGCAAGTGGCTTCTGTCACTCACACACACCTTGCCCAACCCTCTCTCCCCAGCGGGCAGGCATAGAAGTTCTCTCTCTGCAGGATGCTGCCAGTGTCAGAGCTGGCATGTGCAGGACACAGTAAGAAACTGAACCACTCCATCCCCCCCTCCTGACTGCAGGCTCCTGCCTTGCTGGGAACTTCCCATGCTTGCTTGTTCCTGGACGATGTGTGTTGCGATTCTCCCCTGGGGCATCTATACACCTACTGGAAACTGCCCACTTTACAGGCAACATATGGCCTTCTCAAAACACTTCACCATTATCAGTACTGAGACCATTGGTGTCGGTTGAGAGATTAGGGCTAGGCTTCATACAAAGTGTCTCCTGGGATGACTGCCCTTGTAACTTTACTTCACAGCTGGGACAGCTGTGAGCTGGGTGTGTCCCCCACCTCCCACTGCATCTACCTGCCTGAGCAGGATCTGTAGGCAGAAAAGAACTCAGGATGAGCTCATGAAGGAACAGATGGTCTGCCTGCCGTCCCTTGTATAGGAAGTCAAGGCAGAGCACCTAGACTGGGTCGCTAAGCAAGAGAAGCAGAAGGCCGACCAGAAGAAGAGAAATGCTGCCCTGGAACAGCTGGCCCGCCAGCACAATTGCGTATTATCCACCCTCACACTGGCGATGGAGTGCGTGGTGGCGTCCATGGAGCAGGACACAAGACACTTCTGTGCCTGCCCAATGGCTTCTCCTCCAAGGGTCTCCAGGATCCACTAGGGCAGCAGATCATAAGACCCTCCAGACCAACCAAAGGCAGATGCCAGTCCCAACCCCAACCCTGAGCCTTCCTCCTCCATTACAGGCTCTTTTTCATTCCCTCCCCCAAATAAGGACTCTTGTTTGTTCATAAACAGTCTCTTTATTGTTTGCAGGGGTTAGGAAAGCAGAGGAAGGGAGCGGTGAAAGGCACACACAGGGAATGCAGGGCCCCCTTGTGCAGAGCCACAGGGGAAAGTCTTAGAACTAGCCTTGCATGAAACTCATCTTCAAAGCCTCTCTGACGAGCACAGTACCTTGCTCCTGATGGCATTGGTGTCTGGTTGCTCGAACTCCCTGTCCAGGCATTGAATCTCAGCCCCCAACCTGGCAGACTAATCTCCCCCTTGCTTTTACACACGTTTTGGAGTACAAAACAGGCCACCACCATGAGGGCAGGGGACTGGACTCGATGACCTCTCAAGGTCCCTTCCAGTCCTAGTTTTCTATGATTCTATGAAGGGGATATTGCGCTGGCTGAGGTCCAGATGGGAGAGGAAACTCCTAAACTTCCCCTTTAAATGCCCAAACACACATTTCACCACCATTCTACACCTGCTCAATCAATACTTATTAGCCGAAATGGGTAGGAATGGTGTCCCTAGCCTCTGTTTGTCAGGGGTTGGAAATGGATGATAGTAGAGTGATCATTTGATGATTACATGTTTCTGTTCAGTCCTGTGGGGCATCTGGCATTGGCCACTGTCGACAGACAGGTTACTGGGCTAGATGGACCTTTGGTCTGACCCAGTATGGCCATTCTTATGTTCTTATGTTCCTGCTGGAGCAGCATGAGGGGCACTCTTGATATACTGCACCATGAGGCACAGCATGAGAGCCATGAGCATGGCACTGCTTTGCAGCAGCTCTGACTCCATAGTGCAGTGCTGTCGCATTCTCATGGACAACCAGAGAGCCATGACAAGGCATGTGCTCACTGCGCCCCTTTTCTGTCCTGCCAGCGGGGAGACAGTGGAGAAGTGGCTTGTGAGATGCAGCCATAGAGAGGACCCTTGCAAGCCCATGTTGCAGTTTGCCGGACCAAGCAAGAAGTATCTGCCTTCCTGGCGCTCTCCTCGGAGTGCTTCCTGGGCTCTAAGTCTGAGGCAGGCTCCGGTAAATATGGATGTGCTATTTCGGACTAATTTCAATGCTTTTCTCTAGTGAGGACATGCAAGTTCAAATTTGTTAAATCAGGAGTTGTATTAATCCAAAATAATCTCCTAGCATAACCATAGCCTAAATTAAGTATCCTTTAATGATAACTCCATCCATCAAGAGATCTAGAGCTCAACAGATGCAGAATTGAGAGAGACTGGAAAGTTCTTGGCAACAGTCGGAACGCATCCTTCCTAGAGACTATTCAAATACCACTGACACATTGTACATAAAGAGACCTTAAATAGTATTTTCCAATCGCTATTGTGCTCAGCTGAATTGTAATTCAGTGCTGACAAAGTGAAAAAGCTCTATGTGCCAGTTTCAGTCCTCTGAGCCATCCAATTTCCCGATATTGGCAGAAGTTGTATTTTTAAGTGAATCTGAATTAACAAATGTTTGTGAAGATGGATAATGATCCTATGTTGTTTTCCTTTAGTTGCATATTTTACCAGTACCTCAAAAATATGTTATCTGACCTTTCCCCCACCCCCCACTACCACCAGAAGTAATTCCTGTTAAATGTCAGGGTGAAGTTTTGAAGTTCAGGAATTGTGGAACCAGTTAAAATAGAATAGAGTGTAAGAATATTATTATAAATAGACAGAATCTCCTAACTACAACAAGATGGATTTTGTTAGCCTTATCAAGAACAAACCATTTGCACTGGGGATATTTATCTTCCATCCTGGTAAGGCTCTGATCCCCAATACAGGATTTCTAGTTTGTATCTGTCTTCTTATTGGAAAGATCATGTTTTGCAATTCTGCCTTTTGGGCCCAATCCTGAAAGATGCTGAATACCCTGACTACCTGATTATAAATGCAAGAGGAAGTACTTGTTTGTTCATTTGTTTAGCTATAAAGTAATTGAGAACAAAAAAGTGTCTTTTTTTTCTTTCTTATCTCACATCATTAATGTTAAGTTACTCCTGTTTCAGGAACAAATAAGCCCAACGAATCAGCCCAAATTGTTTACTTTAACTAACCAGATACCACCGTGACTTCTTCACACTATGATGCCCCAAAAAACTATTTTAAAATACATATATTTAAAGCTGCGAACTGATACTATTATACATTCAGAAATGCTAAAATGAAAGCTGTCCATGCATACCGAAAATGGTTTAGTAAAGGCTTATGACACACCAAAATTGGTCAGTTTTTCACAGGATGACAAAAGGCACATAGCTGACTCAAATGCCATTCTGATGACAATTTTGTGGTCCCTATTCCAAAACATAAGGATTGTAGAACGTCTCAGAGAAAAGGTTGCTAGAATTTTTAATGGCATTGGTAAAGGAATGTCTTTTCCCCTAGTCTCATATTCAGAAATTGCTGAACTGTTGTGGCTGAAATTTTTTCAAACAAATCAGCCTGTGGCAGATACAAGAAATGAAAAATTTCAGCCCAAAGTTAAAAGCCCGAACAGAGACTGGAGCCTCATTTGTGAGGTATTGCACATCCACATAATTAGAGACCCTCAATCAAAATAGAGAACAACAAAACATGGAGCTGAAACAGGGCTTTGGGAAGGTGACATGGATTGCCAAAAGTCAAATACTAGATCTGGAGATAAAGTTCTATTCTCATGATTCCCAGTTCAGTGTCTGTCTACTAACAACACTGCCTTTTACACCATTAATAACTGGGTACAAAAATCGATTCCTTCAGAGAAGAAAATCTTGATCTTTTGAGAGAATTCACAGTCCTAGAGGTCATTCTTTTAACTGCTTGCATGATCATGATAGCTTGGTATTTAGGCAAAAAGAAAAATTGTGGGAATTAAAAAAATAGGAAGGAAGTGAATACAGGTTGAACCTCTAAAATCCGGGACTCTCTAGTCTGGCAACATCTGTGGTCCAGCAGGACCATGGATATAGCTGGAACAGGAAGCCCAGCTGCCCAGTTTCAGAATTGCAGCCCAACCTAGGCTGGTGGTGGGGAACACATCCCTAACAGGGTTGGCACAATGGGGAGCTCAGCCCTGGCCAGGACTGGTGGCACAAAGTGCACCCCAGTTGGAGCTACAGGTAGTGGGGCCAGAGGCCAGGAGTGCAAACCCGCTGAGACTGGTGAGGTAGGGAATTCTAGCCAGGGCTGGCACAGTGTGAAATTGAGCCTCGGTCAGGGCTGGCACGGCATGAAACCCAGTCTCAGTCAGGGCTGGTGTGGTGTGAAATGCAGTGTTGGTCGAGCCTGGCACGACACGAAACAGCCTCAGTTGGAGCTGGAACAGTATGAAACATAGCCTCGGTCGGGGCTGGCGCGGTGTGATACAGAGCCTCGGTCGGGGCTGGCGCGGTGTGATACAGAGCCTCGGTCGGGGCTGGCGCGGTGTGATACAGAGCCTCGGTCGGGGCTGGTGCGGTGTGATACAGAGCCTCGTCGGGGCTGGCGCAGTGTGATACCTTGTTCAGGGCTGGTGGAGTGGGAGAGTGCAGCCCCAACCAGGGATGGAGACAGTGTTACCCAGGGTTCTTTCAACCCAAACCTCTCGGTAACTTTTACTCTCTGCGAAGTGGTGTCAGGAAATAATTCAGGGGAAACACGGTCATCTGACCATAGATGGATTGTACAAACAGGGCAACACAAGAGTGCTTTCACTTAAAGTTAAACTTTACTTAGTTTCAAGCACTTACACACGTCTGCAACAGGTTAGTAAAACACCCCCATCCTCGATAATTACCGAAGCTGAGTGTGGCTCTCGAGTGACACTGAGCAGGCTTCCGATGGCCAGTCTTTTGTCTGCCAGTGGGGGCAAAGATACATCCAGATGTGAAGAGTTCTCAAGGAATCCTCGAGGCATCCCTCCAAGTGTTCCCAAAACTGTCCCCCCCAACTCAAATTTTCCTTCCCTATTTATCCATTAGTATTACAATAACATGTCACTCAAAAACTTTAGGCAAGCACTTTTTAAAGGTTAGGCAAGAGGTTTTCTTCTGATTATCACTTTCACCAGATGCATTTTTTCTTTTTCAGAGACTTCATGCTCGGGGACCCTGACAGATATATGTCTTAGGGCATTTAGACAAACTTCCTGTTTTTCTTACTGTATAGCTCAGAGATTTCACTAGAGATTTGGGCCTCAGGAAGGACGTGGGGTCAAGCTGCCCTCTGTGGCACCCAAACTCTCCTTCTTCCCCCTCCCCGACTTGGTCACGATGCCTAGGCTATTTTGGGCCTGTTAGCTTGGTTGCTAAAGTTCAAGCAGTAAGCAATAGTGGTTCTGGCACCTTACTGGATTTGCAGAAATCTCCCTGTACAACAGCAGGGCCAGCAGTCAGGAGCATAGTCCTGGGTGGGGTTGGCTGGTTCCCTGAGGGGTGCAGTCCTGGCCAGGATTGGAGGCAGTAGGGCTGGCAGGGTGGTGGGCTGGAGACAGTGGCAGGCATCAGGGAGTTCAAACCCATCTCGGAGCAAAGTCCTACACCTGGCTAGGGAACTTTAACCTCCCCTTTACAGGCAGACTCTGTGGTTTGGGACATCTCGGTTCTCAAGGGTGCTGGACAAGGAAGGTTCAAGCTGTATGAAAAGGGGTATATCTGAGGCACAACATACTGAAATCAGAAAAAAGCAATACATTCCGAATATCAGAATGAAGAAAAATGAATAGACAAAAAGCAGAACAGCACATAAGCCCAGGAAAGAGAAAAAACATGACAGTGAAAAAGGCAAGAAAGATGAAAAATAAACTATAGGGGGAAAATATCAGGAAAGGTGACACAAGAGGAGGAGATAAAGAAAATGAATACAGGAAAGAGACACACAGAGAGAGTTCTGAAGCTGAAAATAATCAATCACTCAGGAAGGCAGAGATGTAGCAGGTCTTGCAAAGAACTGAAAAAAACCAAAGAGAAAATACATTGACAAAGGCAGCAACAGCAGCAACGAAAAAAATGATAGATGAATAAAACAACAAGACACTAATCAGGGCACAGAGAGGACTTCCAAGTTAGCCTGGAACATTCATTCTCACTTCAAGACCTCATGTTTTTCAAATGATATTGAATTTTGTTTCCTCGTGCAGTTAGCTGCACTGATACCCTTAAAAGTATATCAACAGCTCAGTCCAAATTGCCTGCAGGAGCACTTCAGTTGTCTGAGGCAGATAATGGTAATAAAGCATTTCATTTCAAATAAAGTTGCCTAACTACTAAGAATTTAAGCCCAGATTGCACTATTGCGACATGTTCACAGAGGGATCCTTCTGGAAGGTCCCCCTTGCCCTGTATGGAAAGCAAAGGAATGCTATTTCATTTCACAGACAGCAAATGCATGGTGGTCAGGTGTTTTACTCTCAATTTGACTCCTCTCTTCTGTGCAAGGGTGGAGAGTGAAGGGTGGGGGCCAGGCAATTAAACAGTATTACTGTTTTTTAATTCATAAAAATAACTATAGCAGTGCTCAGATATGGAATAAAAATGTGTATGTGGGAACACCATTCACTTGAGGGGCTTGGACTATCATAATAGTCATGACTGCAACAGGAGTAAGTAATTGAACTAGTTGAATAACCCTCACCATCCCTATGATATTGAGAGGCAATGGAGAAGGTTGGGAAAGGAGAGATCAGATACTACTGGAAAATCAATCTAAGGTCCACTGAATTTTACGATTGTGCCACTAATATTACGACTTGGCACTAATATTGTTCAAATATATGTCACGCCATTTTTAAGAGTGGGAAACAAATTTTTCCAAGGCTTCCCACTACTTTGCAAAAATGGCTCTTGTACTTCCTGGCATGAAAGGCTGGGGGAGGGGAAGGATGAGAAAGGGAGGGGAGAAAAAAGCCGCTCCTAAGCTGAAAAACGAACTTTCCAAGTTTTACTCTGAGAAGTGTGGCATATTTACAGCAGTAAGGTACTGAAAATGACCCCTTCAACGTGAAACACTCGTGTAACCTTAACTAATCAATAGGGGGAAAAAAGCTTTTAAATATATAAAATACTGTTAGGAAGGTTCATACACTTAGTTATTCATAATGGTTCCATAGAGATGCTTTGAAAATCTGAGTTTCCTTGGCTTTCATTAGTGTAATTATTTTCATCTTATTTAGAAATGTAAAAAAATGTCTGGATCACCAAGCATTAGCTCTTTAGTTATAAAGTCTCAGAGGGATACCTATGTTAATCTGTAACTTTAAAAACAAAAAGCAGTCCTGTAGAACCTTAGGCTACGTCTACACTGCACAGTTACACTGCACATAGCTTATTTCAAAATAGCACATCTACACTGCAGGGAAACCTCCAAATTAGTCTGAGACAGGTATCCCTAATGTAGACGTGCTATCTCGAGTTAGAGTCCCAGGAGGCACTGGGGAGGAATAACTTAGAATGGCCCTGGGGAAGGGATATTTCAAAATACCATCAGTGAAGTGTCTACACATGCCTTATTTCGAAATAGCTATTTCAGAATAGGCTCTATTCCTCGTAGAATGAGGTTTATAGATTTCGGAATAAGCCGTCCGTATTTCAAAATTATTTCAAAA
The DNA here is from genome assembly GCF_049634645.1 of Pelodiscus sinensis. NCBI lineage: Eukaryota > Metazoa > Chordata > Testudines > Trionychidae > Pelodiscus > Pelodiscus sinensis. Next base: position 47,927,706 of record NC_134719.1, read on the forward strand.
TAATGAAATGGCCATGTAGACGCTAGTATTGCTATTTCAAAATAATGCTAGTTATCTCAAAATAATGGTGCAGTGTAGATGCACCTTAGAGACTAACAAATATATTAGATCATGAGCTTTTGTGAGTAAAACTCACTTCATCATCCTATTCATCAGATGAAGTGGATGTTATCCATGAAGGTTCATGATCTAATATATTTGCTAGTCTCTAAGGAGCCACAGGATTTCTTATTCTCTTTACAGTTATTCTATTCCCTTAAATACCATTCCGACATATAAAAACACACCTTAGATAGATAACACAGCTTTCAGACAACTCAGAAGTAACAAGATGCACAAAGGAGACAATATTTGAAATTAATTCCATTTAAGTTTTTAAAACAGGAGGATTAATTAAGTGTAGTGTGGGAATATGATTTCAAACTAGGTAAATATGATTACTGATGGGATGGGAGGACCAGTTTTCATTATTGACAGAGAGAACAGCTAATTAGTATGTGTGAGTTTTCTATCCTGAAATCCTAGTTTTTCAGTTGCTTAGAATTTGGAATTCCCAGCAACTCTAATGTGCAAGGCATGCATGAAGCATTTGAGCCCTAATTAATAAACACTGTTCCCAGTTCAGATGTTTGCCACTTTTCCTCCTCCTTTTCCTCTTTATGCAGCAGCCCAGCAGTGTTTTTCAATATAAACCTAGGAGGGAACACCTGACACTAACATGCCTCTGAATCTAAGACCCCAAACTTGCAACTATAAGTGGGTACAGCAGTTTGCTCACATGCTCACATTTTCAGGACTAGGGACTTTGCATTTAAAGCCATGTACCTACCATCATCTCTCTATAAGAAGTGGAAGACACCCAACGTTGTCTTATATCTTTTACATATTTGTAAGAATCATATTTAATATTTTGCTATTGGGAATTTTTCATAGAAAGGACCAGAGCAGAGGATGAACTTTGGTGGGCCAGACTTTACTGCCCTTCTTCAGTGCCTTAAAACTCCCATAGACAGTAGCTGAAGACCCAGAGTTTAGTCTCTAAGGATTTCCAGCAAGGATTGCCCATTGTCAGCCTCCCCACAAACAAGTCCCAACATGAACTAAATAAATGAATTGAATTAAATAACTTTATAAAATCTTATGATGAAGAAGTCACAATCTAATTTTTAGAACATAACACAGCTATTTTATAAGCCACAGACATTTTATTGACACTTACAATAAAGAGAAAACCAAAAGTTAATTTTGAACAGTCCACACAAAACACAGTATAGTATAAGAAACGGAGAGCTCCCAAAGCTTAGGTTTAGCTCACCTAAGACATTAGTGTCTTTGAGCACCAAATCTGCACAATATGCTAAGTCTGAACCATCTTCCCTCCACGTGTTTGTAGAAATCCTTAGATGGAGTCCAGGCAGACTCTTCTGCTGCCAGGGTTCACTGCAGGCACATCTACACTAAATTTTTTTCCCCGAAAGGAGATAAACAAATTTGGTGCTAATTTGCATATCTTCTTCCAATCTCTTTTTCGAAAGTGGGGTTTTTGAAAGTGAAAGTAGTTTGTATGCAGTTTTTTTCGGAAAAAAACTCCTTTTTTGAAAAACCGCGTAAACGTCCTTTTTTTAGGAAGAGCAGGTTTTTTCGAAAAAGGGGATTTTTTTCCCGAAAAAATGCATTGAGACTACTTTCACTTTAGAAAAACCCGCTTTTGAAAAAGCAATCAGAAGAAGATATTCAAATTAATGCCAAATTTGCATATCTCCTTTCAAAAAAAAACCATAGTCTATATGTGCCCTGCTGTAGTCAGCTAACTGATTGACCACTCAGATTAGTCACAAGTGAACAGACGTAAAGAAAACCCTGTTACAAGAAAATACAAAAACAGACTACGACAATAGAAACAACTCTTTCCCCATCGCTACATTTAAAGAGCAGCTAACGAATCACACTAATTGTGGAAGTGCACTAGAACAGTTTGGCTGAAATCAAAACAACGTTCAAAGCATACAAGTAAACCAGAAAAAGTTATTTTTCTCTCCCAGGTTCCCTTTGCTATTACTAACATTACCAGTGTTCCCTGTTAGAGGATTAGTAACATCAGGAACCAGCTGCACAGTGCTTCAGGGTGAGGGACAACAGCCTGCTATTTGCTCTCGAGCTCAGTTTCTCTCAGCTCACACAGAGCACATGGGATTTAGAAAAGCAGCTGCCCTCATGGAATCTGACCCCAGCAACAAAGAAAGAACCCATTGGACCATAGCCCCAAAATACCAATTCCTAAAGTTTCTGGGTATGAGTGCTATATCTGCCTACTAACAATGACCAAGACTAACTCCCTCCTACATCTCTCCCATGGGTCTCTTCAAAAGATATCTCTCTATTAGGTACATGGGTCACAATGACAGCTTAGGTCATTGTATATGATTGTAAAATAAACAAATAGGTTACTAGTAATAAGTTAACACACACAATCCAGAAGGTATATTAATACATAATATGGACCCTACATGCCATTAAAAGCTGATATACTGAAAACATGTTTTCCATGAATACCACCACTGCTTTTTGTCTTCTGCAAACTCTTAGATCAAGCAATGAGGAAGGGGCATGTGGAAGAGGTACTGGTCTGTTCTAATATCTGCTTATGTTTTATTATTGAGAACAGTGATACAAACACTCTATTCTTCCTCCAAGGAGTTCTCATTTAAAAACAAACACACAAACAAATAAAAACAAACCTCTAAAGAAAAAACTGGGCTCGATCCTTAACTGTAGTCCACATGGAAATAACTGAAGCCAGGATTCTCAAATGTTAGGCATTTTAATCCACAATTAGACTCACAAGTATAAGTAGACTAATATTCACAGATATTAAGCTTTCTTGTGAGAGGTTTGGTTGCAATGTATTAATTTTTCCTTTTCAGTTAGTGTGGAATCATTTGTTCTGTCTACTGCTGCTGATTTCATTTTATAATCTTTCACTGACTTGTCTGCTGTTCTTTTTGTTTACTTTTCTGACTTTTTCACCCTGCAGTTAGATTTTAATTAAAAGTGATCTTCAGCAGAATAAGAGCTGTAATACTGTTCCAGTCAGTCTAGGGCTATGTCTAGACTGCTGAAAAAGTTGGAAAAAAGATACAAAGATTGCGAACTGCAATTTGCATATCTTTTTTCGCTTTTTTCCTAAAGAGACTTTTCCGAAATTTGGCCCATCTACATGGGGCCAAATTTTTGAAAAAACTTCTCTTTCAGAACATCCCTTATTCCTCTCACCGAGAGAAATACAGGAATGTCAAAAGAGCACGTCCGCTTTTTCGGAAACTGTTCTGAAAAAGCTCTGCAGTCTAGACATAGCCTAGGTGTTTGATTCACATATTAAAATTGTATATTTGACTGTTGACTAGATCTTATTTATCTGGAAAGGATAGGAAACACCACCCAGAATTCTCTTATAGAGTTTCTCTGTTTTTTTTCCACTGGAGAGTCACCATGAAAGAGGATGTAGAATTCCAGTCCCTGACCCTTCAGCCCTTCTTTAGTACCTCAAGGTACAGTGGATACACCCTGTATCAAGGGTGTGATTACATTGTAATGAACCATTGTATCTGGCTTATGTCAGCTGATTTGGGCTGGGACAATGTGTCTGTGAAACTCCTGTATATGTGTTTGGGCTCAGGCTCGAGTTCTGGGACACTGGGAGTCATGCAGACCCCAGAGCCCAGGCTCCAGCCTAAACCTGAGCACCACCATTTTACTGCCCATCATCTGAGCTCTACCCAGCTGCAGCTGTTTATTTTAAATGTAGACATACCCCATGGGCCTCTGTGTTGTCTGGCCTCCATGTACTCCCTTGAGTGCAAGGCTTCTGGAGGAGGAACCATGCTTCCTGAAGATGCACTGAACATCGACCCCTGAAGCCCTCCTGAGAGGGAGAGGGAATTTGCACAAGTTGGTGAGACTCTTCTCAAAGATCAGAGTTTTTCCATTATCACATGAACACAGCTTGGCTAAAGCAGCTAATATATGAAAATCAAATATGGGCAATGAGAGTACACTCTTGGGTAGAAATATCTCCCTGGATGATCCATGTGGCCTACAGAGCTTCAATGAGCTAGTCATACCTCTCATCTTTAAAGTGTATTTATTTATGAGGATGTGACACAGGGTGCACATGGGGTCATTAGAGGCTAGGAGTACCTGCTTTTAGAATGTGGAGAGAATAGGAGAGGTAGAGATTGAGGTGGACCAAAGAGGAACTAAGCTGACAGCCTTTAGGAAATCCACAGGCTAATGAGACCAGCAGAACTTCTAGTGCTGCATTCACTCCACACAATGGGAAGATGTTAAACATGTACCAGTGATCTCCAGCTGCAGTGGAACTCAAACTATTGAGACGGACACAATTGTGCCAATACCTAAGGAAAAAATCACAGGCTGCTTTGCACAACAGGGGTATGTCTACACTACAGCGCTAATTCGAACTAACTTAGTTCGAATTAGGCTATGTCTAGACTGCAGGCTTCTTTCGAAAGAGGCTCTTTCGAAAGCATCTTTCGAAAGAGCCTCTTTCGAAAGATCGCATCTAGACTGCAGGTGGATCTTTCGAAAGAGAAATCCGCTTTTTCGAAAGAGAGCACCCAGCGAGTCTGGATGCTCTCTTTCGAAGACGGCCTCTTTACATTGAAGAACGCCTTCTTTCAAAAGAGGAACTTTCGAAAGAAGGCGTTCTTCCTCGTGAAACGAGGTTTACCGCCATCGAAAGAAAAGCCGCGTTCTTTTGAAATAATTTCGAAAGAACGCGGCTTGAGTCTGGACGAAGGGGAAGTTTTTTCGGGAAAAGGCTACTTTTCCCGAAAAAACCCCTGAGTCTGGACACGGCCTTAGTTAATTCAAACTAAGCTAATTCGAACTAACGTGTCTAAAACTAAAAACTAGTTCGAATTAGCGTTTTGCTAATTCGAACTAGCATGTCCACATTAAGTGGACCCTGAACCGGGCTTAAGGATGGCCAGAAGCAGTGCCGGCAGGGCATCAGAGGAGGACTTAGAGCGTGGAGATGCTGTCTCAGGCTAGCCGAGGGCTGCACTTAAAGGGACCCGACCCCCACCCCGGACAGACAGTTCTCAGGGGTGCCCTGCTTGCAAACCAGTCCTGGCTTGGAGTGCCCGGAGTGCCCACACTGGGCACATCACAGCACTCGGCCATCAGACCGGCTGCACTTGCCGCAGGCTGCCATCTGGGGAGAAGGGGCAATTGGGGGGCTGCAGGAGAGCTTCCTCCCCCAGAAGCCCGCAGAGCCAGCCCAGTCCTCCCCATCGGGGGCTCGTCCCCCATTCCTCCCTCACCTCCTTCCACTTACCCTTCCCTAGCCCCTCTTCTTGATGTACAAAATAAAGGACAATTGTGTTCAAAAATGGAATCTGTCTTTATTGAACAAAACTGGGGGAGACTGGGAAAAGGAGGTGGGAGAGGGGAAGAGAGAGGCTGGGAGAGGGGAGGGCAACTAAAATGATCAGGGGTTGGGAACAGGTCCCATATGAAGAGAGGCTAAAGAGACTGGGACTTTTCAGCTTAGAAAAGAGGAGAAAGAGGGGGGACATGATAGAGGTCTCTAAAAGCAGGAGTTGGGTGGAGAGGGTGCATACAGAAAAGTTCTTCATTAGTTCCCATAAAGAAGGACTAAAGAACACCAAAGGAAAGGAATGGGTAGCAGGCTTCAAACTAGTAACAGAAAGTTGTTCTTCACAAAGCAAAGAGTCAACCTGTGGAACACCTTGCTGCAGGAGGCTGTGAAGGCTAGAACTAGAACAGAGTTTAAAGGGACGTGAGATCAAGTCATGGAGGTTGGGTCCATGGAGTGGTATTAGCCAGGGAGTAGGAGTGGTGTCCCTGCCCAAAGTTTGTGGAAGGCTGGAGAGGGATGGCACGAGACAAATGGCTTGGTCACTGTCTTCGGTCCGTCCACTCCAGGATCCCTAGTGTTGGCCGCTGTCGGCAGACAGGCTACTGGGCTAGATGGACCTTTGGTCTGACCCAGGAAAGCCATTGTAAGCTTAGGGCTCAGTGTCGGGGGTCTCAGTGGACCCCCTTGATTTTCATGCACACCTGCTCCTGGGTGGCCTGGCTGGCAGCTCTCCTGCCCTAGACGGCCACTTTCCTGTGCCTAGTGCGGAGATCATGGACGAGGTCCACGATGTCCGCACTAGCCCAGGCGGGTGCCCGCCTCTTGCGGTCCCGGGCAAGCTCCTGGGAGCCGCCAGCCTGGTCCTGGGAAGAGGGAGAGGGCTGGGAGGCATCGGGTGGCTGGCTCGAGCCGTGCCAGGTGCAGGGTCTGCTGGCTGGGTGCTGGCAGGCTTGCACCTGGCACGGGCACCATAGCCACCCTGTGCCCCTTTAAGGGGTCCGGGGCCGAGAGGGGGGCAGACGAGTTTCCCTGGTGTTGGCCAGAGTGGCCACCAGGGAAACCTGGGGAGGGCTAGCCTCCCACTGGTTCGAATTAAGGGGCTAGTTCGAACTAGGCTTAATCCTCGTAAAATGAGGTTTTCCTAATTCGAACTAAGCGCTCCGCTAGTTCGAATTAAGTTCGAACTAGCGGAGCGCTAGTGTAGCGCCTATGAAAGTTAGTTCGAACTAACATCCGTTAGTTTGAACTAACTCTGTAATGTAGACATACCCCAAGAAACATTAAGCCAGTGACTAAGGAGCTTGTGGGGGTAGGCTGGAGACATATTACAGCCATGTTACTATAACTATGATTACTTAATGCACAGAAGCATTAGGTAATCATAGTTATGATCATAGTTAGGGTTTTTTTTCCCCTTATGGAAGAGACAAGTTAGCAATCTGCATTTTTTATTTACAGTAGTGTAGTACCAGTCCATGAAGAGCAATTGTCACAAAAGATGTTTTTGTTTGAGTGTATTTTAAATAATTATGCTTTGGTTCAGTGTTATTTTTCCTGGGCGGACTATTCATGATGTGGACCTTTGAAAATATATCAATATAACAAGCCCTGAGTCTGGCTGCAGAAGGTGATGTAAAAACAAATACAGAGGACCAGGCAATGTTACCAAATACCCAGGCTTCATCACCAGGCCTCCAGTGACAAAGTGCTACCAGCAAAGCAGCCCTGTGTTCTCAGCTTTCCCCACCTCACCGCTTGCTTGTACTAAAAGTCTCTGGGCTATGTATGTATTAACCGTCTACATCCACTGACAGGCAGCTTAATAAAAGCAGCTCGATTTTCAGATATAATAAACACCTGCAGCTTCTATTGACTTCACTGACATTAGGGAAAAAATCAATCTAATTATGCACCTAACTGCAGTATTATATGTTCTTTAGTCACCAATTTTTCAGTGACATTTTACGCTATACTTTCCCCAAGAGATTATTTATTCATTTAAGATTTGAAATATGCACTCTATATATTATCATAAATGTATATCATGCCATTAATTTTTTTTCTAAATAGAACAGACTTTCAAAAAAAATTCCCTGGAATATTTTGGCTGATTTATGTTATTTGAATTAAAATATAATTAGTAAGAACATAAGCATGGCCATACTGGTTCAGACCAAAGGTCCATCTAATCCAGTATCCTGTCTTCCAAGTAACATTTGGCATATTTCATGAAGCAATATTCCAAGGTGATACAATTAGAAATGATTAAAAAAGAGTTGAGTCAATCAGGGTATGTCTACACTACAGAGTTTTGCCGGAAACACGGCCGATTTTCCAACAAAACTTGAGTGGGTTGCAGTTGCCAGGGTATAGCTCCCACACCCAGGGAGAGGGTCCCCAGAATGAGCTCAGGGTCAAGCTTGTGCAGGACCAAGAAGGCAGCTGGCACAAAGTGCTGAAAAAACTGCAGCATGTCTGTGTGGTACCATCGCATACCCAGGGGCAGCTCCAGCTCCATGGCTCAAAGAAAAAAGCTGTGGCATCCAAAAACAAAAGGACCACAACAGCAGGCACTGTGAGAGCTTTGCTGTCCCTCAGAGAGATAGCAAACACACCGCAGAAGTAGAGAAACTGCTGTCCAGGGGGGTTCCTTTCAGCGTGTGTCTCTGCAAGTCTCCAGCACCAGTGACCTAAAGGCCTGGCTGAAGTGGTTCCAGGTAGCCTTTTATGTGAGAGCGCGTCCAATCAGTCTGAACGCTCTCTTCCAAAAAAAGCTTCTTCCGAAAGAAGCCTGCAGTCTAGACATAGCCTCCGATATTTTCAGTTTGGCCAGCAAAAATGAGAAAAAAAGTAGTTTGGGATGGACCCAAAAATAAATGTTTTCAAATTGTTTGGTGAAGCAAAAAACAGACACAACCAATGTTTTGGTTTAACAATGGTTTTGATAAAAAAAAAATCTAAAACAATATCTTTCTGAAATAAAAGTAAAAAATGGTTCATTTTGGAAGTTCTATAATAAGCCATTTTGACATGAAATTACCCCTCCAAAAAAAACCCTGAAACAATAAACCAAAAGAAACCCCATGTATTCAGATTAATCTGTATTGTTCAGCAGATCATCTTCATGATTTTTTCAGCTAGTTCCAATGACTGAGTTATTGGTTACAGATAATTTTATTATAGTTGTATATTGAAGGGCCATGTTGTGCTAGCTATGAAAATGTCTAACCCTCGTTGATTTCATGCCCAATGCAGGAGATAAAAGAGTGTGATGACAAAGAAGGCGAGGGGATGCAACCAAAGTCATAAACACAGACAGGAATAGACCCCCCATGTCTGCCAAGTCACAGTCTGCAGACTAGCCATGAAATCATGACACCTATTAGATACAAACTGATCACATGAGTTTGTATTCCTGATCCAATTCTATGAAAGTCTTTCATTGGCTTCACTGAGACTTAGTCCAGCCTTTCATTAATGAGCAAACCCTGAATTCTGGAAGTTCACTGGTTATGCTAAAGAAATCACTGTGAAAATGAATGAAGGTTGAAAGATAAAATTGTAGCATGTATGTTTAAGATGGAACACGGTCACACAAAACCAGCATTTTGTAATCTCCATGTGAGTGTTTTCCTGTTTGGAATGCTGTTTGTCTTTGTCACTCAGTTATTGCTGCTCTGTACATATATAAATAAGTGTCTTTCAACTAGATAGGCCAAAACCTATCTTTATTTATGTGTCAGCTTGAAGTGAGAACTTACATGACGAAAGCAATCAATTTCCTTTTTATAATTCACTTATGTCGACAGATGGCCTGATCCTACTCTCATAGAAGTCAATAGAAATTAGGGCACCCAGATGGTTTAAAAAAAATACCGGACACACTTGATCTCAGATGGTGGGGGGAGACCGGCCGGGAGGGGAGCGGGGATGGCCGGGATGGGGTCGGGGGAAGTCGGGCTGGCTAGAGAGATCAGGGGAGGGGGGAACCGGTCAGTAGGAAGCAGGGCTTGCTGGGAGGGGGTCAGGGGGAGCGGGGCTGGCTGGGGGTGGGGGAGCGGAAGGGGAGTGAAACGGCCGGCAGGGAATGGGGCTGGCCCAGGCTCACGCAGATGCCAGGGTGCTGTACATCTCGCACATGGTCCCAGTGGGGTGCATGGGAGAGTATGGCCCTGGGGATTCCATCCCGCCCCGCCCCCGCCCTCATCCCCGCCTCTCTACTGCATGACGTTGTGTACTGACTGGCTGGTAGACATACTCATGCAGTGTGAGCATGTCTACCAGCCAGGCAGTACACAACTGCGTACTGATACTCCTGATAATAAAAATGCAATTTGAAAATACTGAACATTTATATGTCCGGTATTTTCTTAATTTGTTTCTTGGACAGAAAGCTCAAATACCAGACTGTCTGGCTCAAAACCAGACACCTGGCAACCCTAATAGAAATGTGGGTTATAATTTGGGTGGAAAGATGAGCAAGCCTCCAGTCAGCTAATTTTCATGGAAAAGATGGCCCAGACAGTAAGGAAGGATTTAACGCAAAGCCATTGTATGGAGGGTAAAAATTAAAAATTGTGATACAAAATGACAAAAGCGAGAAAATATTTAAAGCCCCAGAATAGAAAAGCACTCTGATTCATGGTGATACCAGCATAGATTTAAATGCTTTCCTGAATAAGGGACTTAGCTGTCAGTGGTCTATATTGCTGTAGCTAGTTATTTTGAACTCGCACTCTGCATACTACAAGATATGGTATTGTAAACATTCCAATGATCCTTAAGAACAGCCATCAGCATTAATTGTGAAATTCTTTGTCTGCTTACCTGATGAGTTTTCATGTTCATTTGCCTTTTTCTTGTATTTTTTAAACCTGTTTTTGCACAAATTAAATTATGTATTGCAAATAGTAACCTGAAATTCAATTTGTTGGGACTAATATGGTCTACTGTGATAAGGATTTATGGATATGGGGCTTTGTTAAAAAAAATTGAGTAAGCAAAATCAACACATGGAACAATTACTTACTAATTTTGTACATTATTCAATATGGGCTTTTATGACAGACAGAACAATCAAATGAGAAGTCAGAGAGCTAATCTGAATTGTGGGAAATCACCCTGAAAACTCCACTAAACATCTACTTCTGCTTCAGCACTTTAAATCCCAGAAGGTCCCATATTATGGGTGCTGCAAAATTCTATTTTACTTTTATGATATATCAGGAAGAAGAGCAGCAATTGTCTTTAACTAATTCCTTCCTGAAAAAAGAGGCTTGGTTCGTTTTGAAATTTCATTTCAGTTAAAAACGTAATTGAACTTATGCTGCTTTATTAGTTTTTTTTACTGAATTTCCCTGTCAAAGGAAAAGTGAAACAAATGACAGAAGCAAAGCAAAGCAAAGGAATTTGGGTTGTGCTGCATCAGTTTTAAATGTTTTCATAATAAAGTACAGAAGTTTGTTGAAGTGAATCTTGATCTCATAATAATATACACTGAACCTTAGGTTAGCATCCTTTTAAAAGAAACCCAAGCGGTAAGTGCAGTGTTTTTTAGGCTGTCACAGTATATCAATGAACGTACATGCAGAATTGGAACTGATATCTCATATCTAGTAACAACTTCCCCATATCTAGTAACAATTTCTCTCCTTTTTCAGAAAAAAATGAAGACAATCCCTCAAAATTTGGGGATTTCTGAAAACTATTTTCAGTAAATAGTTTTGAGGTTTGGTAGGTTTGCTTTTCCGATTGCAGATTTATTTTTTTCCTTTAAGCCAAACCCTGATAGATTGTTTAAAAAGTGAACTAAGTAAATATCTGAAAAAAATTGATTGAAAAATCATTTTTCATTGAACTGTTTCAATGAAAATAGTTCAACTAGCTTTAGAAAAATATATACTTATGAAACTCCAGTTCTCCTAGAAGGCAAATATATTGTTTGTTTTTGAAAAAAAATAAGCATCTACCTCAAAATGTTAGCATGCCAACAATTATTGTAACATCTATATAATGGTTTTCTGTCCCCAACGTCAAGTAAATATATACTAGCAGATACACTTACCACACCTCCAATTACACCTCCCCAATTCCTTCCAAAATGCCTAGGAAAAGTGCTTATGTTGTAATGAAAGAGGTACTGGGATTCAAACAACTAGGTGCTAGGGCTCACACAATATTTGTACATTTATGTGTCTGGAAGAAATCATGATCCTTGCATGCAATGCACCCAAAGGCTTAACAGATCTAGTGAAATTCCACAATCAAGGAGATCCTTCCTGAAGGATAATCTGCCAGTTGTCCCCTCTCTTTATAGCGTAGAGGCAGAATGCTTCTGCTGATCATATCTATGACAAAACTATAGCAGGGAAAAGAAGTCTGTGCCTCTGGGAGCCAAGTCCCAGACAGTTGAGAGTTTAATTAGTGAAAAGTCAATACTTTGAATTCCATCTGGAAAAGGGTTGGCTGAGCAGACCGCAGGGCTGATGAGTGGTTGTGATCAGGGAAAGACAAAAGAGGAGATTGCTAGAAACAGAATATTAACTTCGCCACTCTGTCCCTTCCCAGAGGCTGCAAGTTAGGGTGGGAGGAGATTCAGGTGAAGGAATACTTCCCGCTTAAAATTACCCTTTAATTTCTCCATGAACTGACAGTGAAAAGCACAGAGCCTGGCTATTTTGAAATTCTATGCAGCTTTTTTAAATAAAGAAGTTATTACTTCAGTGGGTGCAGGATGCTAACGGTTTTTTTATATTTATATGTAAAAATTGCAAAGTAAGGGCTAAGACCGTGTACATTATATTTCATCAATAACATTGTTCGTAAATAAACCTCAACAGGATCAATTTTTATAATGAAAACATTTACACAACTATGGCTCCATTAGCAAGAGTTATCCTCCCATACCTTCTGAAACATTGAATATAACTGTATGTATTGTGATTGCCCTAATCACTAAAATAAAATACAGCAATTTTAGGGTGATGCCTTTTGTCATTTTACACCATGACAAAAGTAAAAAGGTATCTTAGGGTATGTCTACACAGCAGGGCTAATGTCAAATTAAGCTATGCAACTTCAGCTATGCTAATTGCATAGCTTAAATTGAAATAGCTTAACTTGGCTTTAGGCACTGTCTACACAGAAGGAAGTCGAAAGAAGAACACTCTTCCTTCGGCTTACCTTACTCCTCAAGAAATGAGAGTTACCACGAGTGTGAGTAAGAAATCCTCCAGCTCGACATTATTTCGAAATAAAATCTTGTAGTGGAGACACACTCTATACAGCATCCTAAACTCGAAATAAGATAAGCTATTTGTGATACGCAAATTGCGTATCTTATTTTGATTGAATTTCGAAATAGGCTATTATGAAATTTGGTGTATTTACACAACACCAGATTTCAAAATAATGCACTATTTCGAGATATCCCTTAACCCTCGTTCCATGACATACCCTCTGTTATTTCAGAATAACATTAGTTATTCCGAAATAACGCTGCTGTGTAAACGTACCCTAAGCGAATAAACTTTATTGTTTGTACCAATCAGTTCATTATGGATTGCTGAGTTAATTCACAATCAATTTTTCCACACAAGACTTGGGTATTAGCTCTGTGTGTCTGTGTGTATGTGTATGTTGGTAGAAGCAGCAGCATTTGATGACTATCTCCACTTATACTTCTTGATGCTAATTAAATTTGTTCTTAAATTATGGAAACATGATTTAACATGGGGACCTCAGCTATTGCCAATATATCCTCTTAAGTATACAGTTAACAAGGAACAACGTTCCACACATTTAAGGCCTTTATTATATATTCCGTTCTAGCAGTCAAGCATTATCTATATAGTTATATGGTCAAAGCCTGCAGTCATTCTTTACTCAACCAAAACTCCCATTCATTCAGTAGATATTTTGACCAGTTAGGAGTAGAGAATTTGAACAATGAAGAAGTCCATATTTTGAGTAGGGATGAAACAGGTCAAGATTTTGAAATGTGTTTTCATGCCACAGTAAAACAAGAATGGGAGGTGTTTTAATAGTCCTTGGAAAATTTGGGGCAAAAATTGAGTTTTAGACAGAACTCTTCAGTCAAAAAAGTTTGACCCACTTTAGTGTTCAAGTCTTGTTCATTGTGGTGTTAAATGAAATGCTTATCACAATGTCACAGATATTTCTAGTGATGGATGAAACCAAAACTCTCAAAAGGCTGTTTTGATAAGGACCTGAAATTTGGATGCGTATCTATCCTGAACTGCCAATCCTGCACAATTTAGCAGTATAATGCTTGAAATAGAAAGTGTCCTCATGAGAGGCCCTTTGTACAAGCTGCTTCTGAGTAAGATGGAAGAACTGTAAAAATCTACCTTCACAAGGTCTGCTTCCTGCCTCAGCTAGAGCTGGGAAAATCAGAAAGGCATATGTGTGGATACAGGTTCAGTGCCTCCAACTTTCTGGGCTCAGTCCTCTCTGAGTTCACAAGCTGTCCTGTGCTATCGTTCAAACACAGGTTTCCAGATTACTGGTACATACGGGAATGGAGGTTTGAGCAACCATCTCAGAATGGGTTGATGTAAGTCTCCTAACACTCTTCTGGAAGAATCCCATCCTTGCTCTATTTCCTAATTACTTCTGAAAAGAAATGAAAAATAATCATATAGGCCCAAAGCTCTTTATCCCCATCAGACACACAAACTGTCTCCTTTCATTGTTTTAAATGAGCCTGCTGAAGCAGACATCATGTGTTGCTACTCAATGCTAACATTAGTATTATACACCTAGCATTATATTATAGCTCATCTAATTAGAGAGAAGGCTCCTCAAGGTCTGAGCACTAGCAGCTCTGGAATCTGCTTTCTTATGATGGGCACCTTCAAGTAAGTACCTATTAGACAGCTGTACTAATACAATATTAGGTACTTCCCTAGAAAATACCTCCCCCAAGTAACCAACTTGAAGGTGGCTTGGAAGGTGGAGTTTCAGGCACTCCCCATTTTCCTGCCACAACCAAATCCTGACCTTGGTTTAAGATAGGGTAAGAGGAAGCTGTATACCAAATTTGATGGTCCTAGCTCTTATAGTTCAGGAGGAGTGCTTGAACAAACAGACTCACAGATGCGGACAAATGGCCTCCCAGGCTACGTCTACGTTGTGTGTTTTTTGTGGAAGAGGAAATGCAAATGGAGCACTCATTTGCATACCTAACATTCTCATTTACATATCTTCTTTCACTCCTTTTTGTGGAAGAGGATTTTGTGATAAAAAGCCCTGTGTAGACAGGTACATTTGTTATAAGAGTCTTTATTCCTCAAAAAACAAGGTTTACAGGCTCTTGCGCAAAAGGTTTTTTTTCCAACAAATGGCCCCATCTACACAGGGCTTTTTAATGGAAAAACCACAAAAAGAATTGGAAGAAGATATGCAAATTAGAGTGTGAGATATGCAAATGAGCACTCTATTTGCATTTCCTCTTCTGCAAAAAACACACAGTATGGACGTAGCCCCAGACAGACCAACACACTCTGATTCATATATTTTCTGAGAATCATTCCAGCCTAGTCCAACAAATACTGGAGGCAACAGTCAGCTATTTGTGATTTTTTTTCCTAACTCAATGGCATTAGGATATTATTCCAGTAATAAT
The DNA here is from genome assembly GCF_049634645.1 of Pelodiscus sinensis. Taxonomy (NCBI): domain Eukaryota; kingdom Metazoa; phylum Chordata; order Testudines; family Trionychidae; genus Pelodiscus; species Pelodiscus sinensis. The sequence goes on from NC_134719.1 coordinate 47,942,756, forward strand.
CAGTTCTGATAATAGGAATCTTTTCTCATTTAATGAAACAAGGAAAAAATCAGTACAGTAATTCCTCATTTAACATGATAGATGTGTTTCTGAAAATGTTTGTGCTAAGCGAAAATGTGCTATGCAGGGTCTATTTCCCCATTAAAAATAATGGAAAAGGTGGGCGTTGCGATTCAGGTGGTGGTGGCGAAGTTGATTTTTTGTTGGTGCTGGATCGTCAATGTCAACATTAGATATTTAGCAACACAAGTCACCGCGGTTTGTTAAAACACAAAGATAAACAAGTGAGTGAGAGGAAGAGCGCTGTGACCACATGTATTTATCCACTCATGCATATTACTACTGTTTTCACCAGCATATACCACCACACGAAGTAGTCCGCCACTTGATTATTTCCGTGTTATTTCGAGGACAGTCGTGTTATTCAAAAAATGTTCCCTAAAAAAAAATCATGCTATTGCAAAAACGTGTTAAATGGGCACGTGTTAAATGAGTAATTACTGTAATCAAATATATGCTCCAGATTTTTCCATCAGTGCCCTTTTTTTTTTTTTGAGGATCATTTGAAGATCTGTAGTAGGACTTGCACTGATTGTTATTCAGTAATACATCCAGATTACACACCTAGAGCCCAACCTGGCAGCCTGCTTGACACAGCTGTTACATCTCTGCCTCAGTTTCCCCCACTGGTCTTTGGGCAAGTTCAGTGATGTTTGTATACTGTGAAGAAAGCCTCTCCGGAATCTAGTTTAATCCATCCACCACCAATCATGGCATGTAAACAAACTGTCTTCTGGTGCTGAAAATCCTTCACGGTGTGGAGTTCTGCAGCATCTCCCAAGCCTCCCAGCCTAGAGAGCTTTGTGTGCTCTCCTCTGGAGCTGTCTGTAACACAGCGTGTGGCTTGGCAAGTGACCAAATAGTACTGTAGAAAAAATGTATCAAACCACAGAACCTGTCAGACAATTGGATTGTATTTGACCAAAGCATATGTTAAATATCATACAATTTGTTTACAATAGAAACAGAATTGTATTCCTCCATCCAAAAAATGTATAAGCAAAACCATACAGAGCCTATGAAAATATACCTATGAGTAGTCATATGACAGTGAAGTTAGTCACAAATAGACCCTTTTCTGCTTCCACTGGCGGCAGTAAGATACCACAAAGCTCCAAAAATATAATTAAAATGAGGATTTTCTAAACCGATATATCATCTGTCCTGTCATTCTCTCATTAGTCATGTGTGACCTTTCCATGCAATAAAAGGTTAGCGCACACATTTCACAAACAAAATTTGCTTACAGCTGAAGCTAAGAAAATCACCTTGGGTAGGCAGAAAACCGCCTTTATTTCCCTTTCTTGCCATTTATCTTCCAATGCCAAACTGCAGTTGAAACAGTACCTAGCAGCCAGCAACCAAATTAATGAATCATTCTGAATGGACAAAGCAAGATGTTCCCTAACAATTAGAATTGCAAACTCTCTCATATTTGTTCCTCAATTATTATTTTTTCAACTGCAGTCATATAAGTCTCTCTAAAGTGCTGGGCTGATGTATCAGTTACAGTGAACAGATGATAAATGTTGGAGACAATGCCACTCTATTTGCTGGCCTGCAGTCATCCTAAAAAATATAGTTTGGGATCACATCACTTTGGAATGCCAACAATGTACAATTCCTAATAACTGTAGTGGCTACAGTCTATAAATGACTAAAGGTATGTCTATGCCGCAAGCAGGGCCAGCTCTAGGTTTTTTGCCGCTCCAAGCAAAAAATGTTTTGGCTGCTCCCTCCCGGCCCCCCTTGGCCCGCTGCTGCAGGACAGGCACTGAAGAGGAAAGCACCCCTTTCACCTTGCAGCTCTTTGATTCCCATCATGCCCTCCAGCCAAATCCAGCCTACATCCCGTCTCCCCTCCACACACATCCCATCCCCCGCCCCCACCCACTCACTGAACCCAGTTTCCACCTTCTCTCCCTTCCCAGGCAAACCCAACCCCTCAGTGACTGGACCCAGTCCATCCCTTCCTTCTCTTCCCCACCTAATCCACCCTGCACCCTCTATTCCCTCCCAGACAAACTCAAACCCTCCCTTCCCAACCGGACTCAGTCTGCTCCCCTCTCTCACCTTCCCCCACTGACCAACTCCATCTCCTTTCCCTCTCCCCACCAAACCCTTGTGTCCCCTCCCCATAGCATGTGTGGAAATGTTGGAACGCCCTGGAGGAGGGGTGAAAGTGGCACGGCACCAACCCCTGAGCCCCTCTGGCAATGCGCAGATAATCAGCTCAGTGTCTGAGGAGAAGATGTGGTGTGGCTGGCGGGGGTGCACATACTGGAGCCAGTCTGATAGGCAGAACACACCCCGCAACCTTCCTCAAAACCTGCACTTTGGCTGGAGGGAAGTTTGCAGCGTGGAACGGGCTGCCTGCAAGTGAGCCCCTTTCCCGCCCAGCACACCGCCAATGCCTCTGCTGCCCATCCCTGCCTCCCCCAGGGGCAGCGAGAGACTTCCCTGAGTGGCTGCGCAGCCCCACTGGAAGAAAGAGGCGCACTGGCCTGGCACTGCCGCTGCGGCCAAACCCCACTCTGCAGCTGGGTGTGCTAGGACACTGGTGCATCCAACCCAGTGCAGCTGCGGCTCTGTCCAGCCCCACGCGTGAAGCGGCTTCCCAGTGCTATGGTTAGGGGCAGGAGCCGCCACTCACCGGGGAAGCAGCATCCCCTGCACTCAGCGGTCCATGGGCAGAGTACACCAGCTGGGCATGCTGCAGCAGCCTTTCCTTCCAACTCATCAACTTTCTTTCTAGCCCCTTCTGCGTCCAGGCTGGCCAGAATGCCGCCCCTGGAAATGTGCTGCCCCAAGCACGTGCTTGGTTTGCTGGTGCCTAGAGCCGGCCTTGGCAGCAGGGCTTAACTCGAAGTAAGCTATACAAATTAAGCTACATCAATTGTGTAGCTTGTTTTTAAATAGCTTATTTCAAAATTGGGAGAGTCTACACAGCACTTATTTCGAAATAGAGCACTCTTCCTCCAACTTCCCTTACTCCTTGTACAATGAGGGAGTCGGAGTAAGAAGTCCTCCAGCTTGACAGTATTTCAACACTATTTCAAAATAACTGCCTGCTGTGTAGACGTACCCGAAATGCTTTAATGTCTGTGTGACAACCAAAGCCCATGTTCATTGGATTCTGAATACACTTCTGTGATTGAATCTTTATTCCAGAGATATATTTTCGATGAAGGGTAGGGGGCCTTAGCCACTAAAGTAAAAGTTAATAGAATTCACATGGCTAAAATCTACCATAACACTACCTCAGGGTGTGTCTAGACTACATGGTTTCATCGACGGAGCCATGTAGATGAGTGTACTCGGCAAAGGGAAAAGAAGCGGTGATTAAAATAATCACCGCTTCATTTACATCAAAATGGCCAATGACGCTGTGCCGATCAGCTGAAACGACGCTTACAGGATCTGATGACAAAGGGCTCTGGGGTTGGCTGATCCCCGTCTAGACTACCGCGCCGTGCCGACAATCAGCTGATCGGCACAGCAAGGTGGCCATTTTGATGTAAATGAAGCAGCGATTATTTAAATTGCCGCTTCATTTCCCTTTGCCGAGTACACTCATCTACATGGCTCTGTTGATGGAGCCCTGTAGTTTAGACACACCCTCAGTGTTTACTATACAGTAAACAAAACACAAGAGACATGCATGGAAACAGTGTATGGAAACAGTTTCTATACGTTGTTCTAAGTCCTGGCATCTCCAGTATAGCCAACATGGATTAATTTGAAAGATCATTCTCCATGCACAAAAAGATTAAGGCCATATTTTTGTCTCAAAGTCCATTCACAGAATCTTTTAAAATGAAATATCAATTGGCTCCTGGCCAAATTTTACATCTGGTGCTTCACACTTCAGTTATCATCTGCAAAACTTGTTTTGGGTTTTTTTGCCTGTGGTTCCACACCATTGTTAGCCATCTGTAACATTTGGCTGAATTCCTGGAGAAGTTATGAATGGGAACCAAAGTCCAAGAAAATTGTCCCCAATAGCCATGGAACTTCTCTTCCAAAAATGCCTTAGCAGCTGTATACTGTACTGTACTATTGTGTTGTAAAGGTATAACTGGGCTCTAAAAAGACTTCAATAGTTCATGAAGGGTAGGTTTGTCAATGGTTGTCAGTCAAGATGTATGTAACCCCATGCTTGGGATGACTCTATACCTCTAAAGGCCAGAAGCCAGAGAAGGGAAGATGGGGCAGATCTCCGCAAAATTACTTTGTTCTGGGCAGTCCCCGAAAGGTCTGGGACTAGCCACTATTGGAGACAGGGGTACCGGGCTAGAGGGGTGATTAGTCTGACCCACATGGAAGCTCTTCTGTACTTCATTATGAATTGAAATGTGACATTACCCATGGAAGACTTTTGGAGAAAAGTCCTAAAAGACCTGCCATCACAAACTCAAGTCATATACAATTGTTATATAATACTAACATGTATTTTCTTGTTTATCTGCTTTTGGGATGATTTCTGTTCAAGGAAATGATAATGGCACAAACCCCTCACTATGTAGTCTTCCTTTTCCTAAACTCTTCATTCTCTACTTAACCTCAGACTTCTCATTTTCCCCCAACTCTGCATACCTTACTTTTTAAATAAATTCACTATGTTATATCATACTTTATTATTTGTTTTATCATAGCACCAGGGTATCAGAGATGAACATAATATGTTGGAGGAATAGTTTATATGGCTTTTGTAAAGGGAAATCATGCCTCATTACTAAAGGGATATGTTAGAGGTCTATAAAATCATGACTGGTGTGGAGAAAGGAGATGAGGAAGCGCTCTTTACTCCTCATAATACAAGAACTACAGGTCACCAAATGAAATTAATTGGCAACTAGCTTAAAACAAAGAAAAGGAAGTATTTCTTCACACAACAGTCAACATGTGGAACTCTTTGCCAGAGAATGTTGGGAAGCCAGGCGTTTAATAGGGTTCAAATAAGAGCTAGGTACGTTCATGGACAATAGGTCGATAGGAATGGTGTCTCTAGCCTCTGTTTATCAAAAGCTGGGTATGGGTGACAGGAGAGGGATCACTTGGTGATTACCTGTTCTGCTCTTTCCCTCTGGGGCATCTGGCATTGAGCCAGATGGACCTTTGGTCTGACCCAGTATATCTGTTTTTTTGTAAGTTTTTATAAATCAGAACACTTCATTTAATGAATGCAGTCTTGGTACAATCTTTGGAGTAGACCTTTCTATTATGCTATAAGAGTTCTATTTAAAAAGTGTTCTTCATTGGAAGTTTCTTTAACAAAATGTAGTTCAGCAATAGGATGAAATACTACTGCCCGCATATATACGTTTTCCTTTCTCAGTGTGTCTTTTTTATCTTTCAGGTATGGAATACAGTTTGGAGGAAAAGTGTTATGTTTACACAGAGAATAAGATCTATAATTATTAAAGGTCAAATTTGCTCTTCTCATCAAAATTAGTTGACACTCCACTTTTATTTAATGTCACCTATTGCATACAACAAGCCATCTTTTTTCAGAGAAAAAGGTGGTAAGATATTTTACAACCTACTTAGAATCCTACAATCCAAAGAACATACCTACTTAACGTGTGCATGGACAGATAGAAGTCCATACACATTCATTCTGTGAGACTACTTTGAATCATGTGGTGCCACAGAAAATCAAACTCTCCATGAGGCCACAGTAACTAATGGAACAGAACAGAATGCACACCCTACAATGGTTCATATCCTTCTACTTACATCAAATCTGGAGGTTCATTATTGTCAACGAGTCCTCCAACTCCAGAGCCCCCCCGTCGACTCTCACAAGGTTCCATGTTCCCACAAAGCTCTATGTCATCTTCAAGGAGATAAGCAGTAGCATTTCTCCATTTCCTCAATGCCTGACTGGAACCAACACCTAAATAAAGCAATTAACTAGAAGACTTTATCCTCCTGTCGGTAGCAAACAAAAAAGTTTACTTTGGAAGGAGAATAATACACTTAAAAATATCTGAAACTGAGACATTAAGTATCCAGATGGCACATATACAGTTGCTTAGCAGTGGATCACACATTAAGCTTTTTTTCAATCTCTCTATTTTTTTTTTACTATTTACAAATTTTGTTTAAAAGAAGTTTTGATTTTCCAACCAATGTTAGTGTTAAGCACAAAGAAATCTTGATTAGTGAAGTTTAATGCTTTGAGGAGACATTCCCACTTTGCCAGTCCACATCTGTTTCTTTAATCTGAAAGTTTAATTTCCGTTTTTACTTTGACCCTTCTAGAAACAAGAAGTTATTTATATGGCTGCTGACTGGTGTTTGTAAAAGGAAACTGCTGATCATCGACCTTTAAAATGCATAGTCTTTGCAGGACACAGCTGGATGGGGGATAACTATGCATCTTACAAGCTAGCAGTAGACATATTTGTGAATGGAAGATCTAACTTCAGACAGGCTTTGAGTAGTTCATAGTTGATACCAAAGAAAAGCATTTGGCCAAAGCTTTTATGGGTTGGATTTACAAGGTATTTTAATAGCATGTTCTGAGAGAGTTTACAAAAGCCAAATCAGTCCTGGATTGCAGCAAACGGCTGTTACAAGCAAATGGGGTGAGATTCACCTCTGAGATATATTCACCTTAATGGTGATTCTTAAAAAGTCATAAACCACACATTCCTTCCTCTTCCCCCCCCCCCCCCACTTTAATGCAGCCCAGATATAAATCTCACAAAATACTTCAATGGATCCCAGAAACAATAGCCTTGGGACTGATGCTTTTTACTATGCAAATCCCTCCACAGCTCAGTCTGGTTTGGTGTTTACTGTAGTGACTCAGTGGTGTTCAGCATGCTAGCCACCAGCCACATGTGACTGTTTGATGGTTGAGTGTGGCTACCTGGCTTGAATAATGTGCGTATTTCACCAATAGCGGGTGGCTAGTTTGTTGTAGTGGCTACTACTTCAGAAATGTTGGACACCACATCTTTAGAACAACAGACAACTGAAATTTTCAATTCTACCTGCTCTCTGCTGTCTGTAAAAAAAAGTGTTCTGCTTGCATTGACAGGCTACATCTAGACTGCTTGCCTCTTTCGAAAGAGGCTTTTTTGAAAGATACTTTCGAAAAAGCCTCTTTCGAAAAAGAGCATCTAGATGACAACCAGTATTTTTGAAAAAGCAAGTCGCTTTTTTTGAGAGAGAGCACGCAGGCAGTCTGGATGCTCTCTTTCGAAAAAGCAGTTTGCATCACATAGCGCTTTTTTTCGAAAGAGAACTTTCAAAAAAAGATGTTCTTCCTCATAAAATGAGGTTTTCCACGGTCAAAAAAACTGCTGCATTCTTTCAATTTACTTTCAGAAGAATGTGACAGCAGTCTAGATGCAGGGAAGTTTTTTCGAAAAAACCCTGTAGTGTAGACATACCCACAGACACCTAGACATTACATCCAGAATTAGACTGAAAATGTCTTATTACAGGAAATAAGAATAAGGGCCAGTGGTAATGAGCTCAGTCATAAGATTCTTACATTACTATGAATGACATACAGAAAGTTTAACCTGCTGTATTAGAGTATGTCAACACTACAAAGTTAATTCGAACTAACGGACGTTAGTTCGAATTAACTTTGATAGGCGCTACACTAGCGCTCCGCTCGTTCGAACTTAATTCGAACGAGCAGAGCGCTTAGTTCGAACTAGGAAAACCCCATTGCAAAGCCTAGTTCGAACTTACTAGTTCGAATTAAGGGCTGTGTAGCCCCTTAATTCGAACTAGTGGGAGGCTAGCCCTCCCCAGCTTTCCCTGGTGGCCACTCTGGGCACCACCAGGGAAACTTGTATGCCCCCCTTCCGGCCCCGGAGCCCTTAAAGGGGCACGAGCTGGCTATGGTGCCCGTGCCAGGTGCAAGGCTGCCAGCACCCAGCCAGCAGACCCTGCACCTGGCACGCCATGACCCAGCCACCCGATGCCCCCCAGCCCTCCGCCTCTTCCCGGGACCAGGCTGGCGGCTCCCAGGAGCCTGGCCAGGACCGCAAGAGGCTGGCACCCGCCTGGTCTAGTGCACACATCGTGGACCTCGTCCACAAACTCCGCACTAGGCACAGGAAAGTGGCCATCTAGGGCAGGAGAGCTGCCAGCCTGGCCACCCAGGAGCAGGTTTGCATGAAAATCAAGGTGGTCCACTGAGACCCCCGACCCTGAGCCCTGAGCTTAGAATGACCGTATTGGGTCAGACCAAAGGTCCATCTAGTCCAGTAGCCTGTCTGCCGACAGCAGCCAACCCTAGGTACCCTAGAGGAGATGGACCAAAGACAGTGACCAAGCCATTTGTCTCGTGCCATCCATCTCCAGCCTTCCACAAATTTGGGCAGGGACACCATTTCTACCCCCTGGCTAATACCACTCCATGGACCCAACCACCATGACTTGATCTAACTTCTCTTTAAACTCTGTTCTAGTTCTAGCCTTCACAGCCTCCTGCAGCAAGGAGTTCCACAGGTTGACTCTTTGCTTTGTGAAGAACAACTTTCTGTTACTAGTCTGAAGCCTGCTACCCATTCCTTTCCTTTGGTGTCCTCTAGTCCTTCTATTATGGGAACTAATGGAGAACTTTTCTTTATGCACCTTCTCCACACCACTCTTGCTTTTATAGACCTCTATCATATCCCCCCTCCATCTCCTCTTCTCTAAGCTGAAAAGTCCCAGTCTCACATGTTTTCTTTATTTTGTACATCAGGAAGGGGGGCTAGGGAAGGGTAAGTGGAAGGAGGTGAGGGAGGAATGGGGTACGAGCCCCTGATGGGGAGGACTGGGCTGGCTCTGCGGGCTTCTTGGGGTGGAAGTTCTCCTGCAGCCCCCCGATTGACAAACCCCCGGATGGCAGCCTGTGGCAAGTGCAGCTGGGGTGGTAGCCGAGTGCTGTGATGTTCCGCATGTGGGCACTCAGGGCACTCCAAGCCAGGACTGCTTTGCAAGCGGGGAACCCCTGAGAACTGTCTGTCCGGGGTGGGGGTCGGGTTCCTTTAAGCACAGCCCTCGGCTAGCCTGAGACAGCATCTCCATGCTCTAAGTCCTCCTCTGATGCCCTGCCGGCACTGCTTCCGGCCATCCTTAAGCCCGGTTCAGGGTCCACTCTGTGTGGACATGCTAGTTCGAATTAGCAAAACGCTAATTCGAACTAGTTTTTAAGTTAGTTCGAATTAGCACTGTAGTGTAGACATACCCTTACTTACTAGATGGGGACTTCTTTTCTGTGCTTTATATTTAACCAAAGTTAAATTTCCAGTTTCTCAGTCTCTATTTGTCTAGCGTTCTGTCTGTGCCACTTACAACTTGATATGTTGCATGTCTTCCATGGTTGTATTTCTTTGGTTCATTTATACTTTTGATGGTCTGATCTATTTACAAGGTTACAGAGTTTAATCATCTATAGTAGTGATACTCAGCTTGAGTTTTGCAAGTGTTTCTTTAATTTCTGTTCTGGGGCTCTTTGCGACATGTGATATTGTATTAAAAATTTAATTATTAACCAATTAGAATAGTTTTTCTATGTTATTAACCAAGCATAGTTGGACATTTTGCTGTGACTGAACATATACAAATAATAAATTAAACAATGAGTTCACAATACCATTGCTCTGGGGGGGGGGGAGGATTGTCATTCAGTTAATTACTGAACCACTGTGGTCTGCGTATCACTGATCTGCAAATACTATAACAAAAGAACAAAAATCTTGAAGACAGAACAACTGTCAGTGAAGAAGGATGAGTATAAACAGTATGCATCTTCAATGCACATTTCATTGTCCTGTTCCTTTTTCAACAGAGTGACTATGCCCTGCTGTTATGACTAGTATTGACGCCATTTTCATATCACCGAGGCAATGTCTACACTACAGCGTTAATTCGAGTTATCATAATTCTAAATAGTTAATCCGAATTAAGCTAATTTGAATTAACACATCTACACACAAAATGCAATTTGAATTAGCATTTTGCTATTTCAAAATAGGGCATCCACACTGAGTGGACCCTGAACTGAAGTTAAGGCTGGCTGGAACCAATGCCGGCAGGGCATCAGGCTAGGACTTAGTGTGTGGGGCTGCTGCCTGAGGCTAACTGATCTCCGTGCTTAATGGGACCCTACCCCCGCCCCAGACAGACAGTTCTCAGGGTTCTCCTCTTGCTTGTCTACCTGGATGAGGGACAGCAAAGCAGTCCTGTCTTGGAGTGCCCTAAGTGCCCACACTCGGGACACCACAGCACTCAGCCACATGGAGCCAGAGCTGCCCCTGGGCATGCCGGTGCGTCTTGTGGGGTCGTTGCCATCAGCCTGACTACACTTCCTGCAGGCTGCCATCTGGGGGGTCCATCGGGGGGCTGCCAGAATCCAGTAGGTCCTGCAGGAGAGCGTCCACCCTGAGGAGCCTTCAGAGCCACCCCAGTCCTCCACACCAAGGGCTCATGCCCCATTCCTCCCTCACGTCCTTCCACTAGCCCCCCTTCCTGATGTCAAATAAAGGACATGTTTTTCATAAACATGAACTGCCTTTATTTAACAAAACTGGGGAGGGATAATAAAACTCTGGGGAGACTGGGGAAAGGAGGCAGGAGACAGGAGGAGAGAGGGTGGGAGAGGGGAGGGGGAAAAGTGAGAGGAGGGAGCTGGAAGGGGGAAGGAAGGGGAGGAAGAGAGAGGGGAAGCTCAGCGCTCGGGGTGGGGGTCTCGTCGGGCCACATGTCTCCCAGCATGGCGGGTGCAGGCCGTCGGTGTCCCCAGAGGGATGGGGAGGAGGGTGTGGAGGTTGAGGTGGGGATTGTGGAGACTGAGGAGGAGGGTGAGGAAGGAGAGGTGAGGGGGCAGGAGTGGGAAGAGGAACAGCAGCTGGGGGGGTAGCAGATGCTGCGGCAGCACGGGACAGCACGCTCTGCAGCAGGGCCTGCAGGTGTGAGCACATGGCAAAGTCTTGGGCAAGCTGCTCCTAGTGGAGCTGCAGGTCCTCCTGCACCCAGCCCTGGATGGTGCAGTGCAGGGTTCGCAGGGCCCCCAGATGCTGCTCTCAGTACCCCTAATGTGTTGCGGTGGTCCTGTGGAGCCCTTGGGTGCAGGAGCATGTCCCAGGCAGGGTGATGCGCCCTCAACGTGCAGCTGGTGCAGCTGTGGAGAAAGAAGGGGAGTGGTCAGTTCTCCCTGGGGACGCAGTAGATGATGCCCAGCACCCCCTGTGAGGTGAGGATGACTGTGCCCTGCACTGTCAGAGTCGACATGCTTGCACAGAGGGCATGGTTGGGATGTCTGGCTCTCCCCGGGAGTGAGAGCTGCCCCTAGACTACACCCATGCCCCTGTGTCATGTATAGTGCAGCTGAGGCGGTGGGAGGGGAAAGGAGGGAGGTGACGTACACAGCCCCGGCCCTGGCTGTGTACATCACTGCCCTGCTCCCCTCCCTCACAGCAGCCCGGCTGAGCAGGCAGCACTTAGCCAAGTGCCACGGTGGGAGAGAAGGGGAAGGAGAAGGGGAAGGGAGGTGGGGAGAGACGGAGGGGAGAGAGAGGCAGGAGGAGGAGGAGGAGGAGGAGAAGAGAAAGGGAGAGTGAGAGGCAGGAGGCGGAGTAGAACTGAGAGAGAGTAGGGTAGGCAGTAGGAGGAGAGAGAGAGAGTGCTCAGGAGAGAAGACCTGAAAATCCTGTCTTATGACGGGCTAATTGGCTAGTATAATAAGGAAAGCCAAAAAGGAATTTGAAGAACAGCTAGCTATTCAAAAGATAATAACAAAATGTTTTTCTAAGTCCATCAGAAGCAGGAAGTCGGCTAAACAACAAGTGGGGGCTGTGGGCGATCGAGATGCTAAAGGAGCACTCTAAGATGATAAAGTCATTGCAGAGAAGCTAAATGAATTATTTGCTTTAGTTTTCAAGGCTGAGGATATTGGGGAGATTCCCAAACCTGAGCCATTCTTTTTAGGTGACTAATATGAGGAATTGTCCCAGATCGAGGTGTCATTAAAGGAGGTTTCAGAACAAATTGCTAAACTTAACAGTAACAAGTTACCAGGACCAGATGGCATTCACCCAAGAATTCTGAAAGAACTCAAATGAGAAATTGTGGAGCTATTAGCTGTGGATTGTAACCTATCCTTTAAATCAGATTCCGTACCTAATGACTGGAAGATAGCTAATGTGAAACCAATATTTAAAAAGGGCTCTAGAGGTGTTCCTGGCAATTATAGACCCATAAGTCTAATGTCAATACTGGGCAAATTAGTTGAAACTATAGTAAAGAATAAAATTGTCAAAACACATAGATGAACATAATTTGTTGATGGGAAAGTCAACATGGTTCTGTAATGGGAAATCAGGCCATATTAATCTGATAGTTCTTTGAAAGAGGTCAACAAACACGTGGACAAGGGGGATCCAATAGATATAGTATACTTAGATTTCCAAAAAGCCTTTGACAAGGTCCCTCACCAAAGGCTCTTAAGTACCTTGCATGGGATAAGAGGGAAGGTCCTTTCACAGACTGATAACTGGTTAAAAGACAGGAAACAAAGTGTAGGAATAAATGGTACATTTTCAGAGTGGAGAAAGGTAACTAGTGAGGTTCCCCAAGCGTCTGTCCTGGGACCAATCCTATTTAACCTTATTTACAAATGATCTAGTGAAAGGGATAAACAGTGAGGTTGCAAAATTTGCAGATGATACCAAACTGCTAAAGATAGTTAAGACCAAAGCAGACTGTGAAGAACTTCAAAAAAAGGAAATTCTTCTTCACACAGTGCATAGTCAACCTGTGGAACTCCTTGCCTGAGGAGGTTGTGAAGGCTAGGAGTATAACAGGGTTTAAAAGAGAACTAGATAAATTCATGGAGGTTAAGTCCTTTAATGGCTGTTAACCAGGATGAGTTAACCAGGAAGGAGCATGGCGGAAAGTGATCTAGGGGTCATAGTGGACAACAAGTTCTATATGAGTCAACAGTGTGATGCTGTTGCAAAAAAAGCAAATATGATTCTAGGTTGTATCAACAGGTGTGTTGTAAGCAAAACTCGTGAAGTCATTCTGCCGCTCTACTCTGCACTAGTTAGGCCTCAGCTGGAGTACTGTGTCCAGTTCTGGGCGCCACATTTCAAGAAAGATGTGGAGAAATTGGAAAGGGTACAGAGAAGAGCGACAAGAATGATTAAAGGTCTAGAGAACATGACCTATGAAGCCAGGCTTCATGAACTGGGCTTGTTTAGTTTGGAAAAAAGAAGATTAAGGGGGGACATGATAGCGGTTTTCAAATATCTAAAAGGGTGTCACAAGGAGGAAGGAGAAAATTTGTTCCTCTTGGTTTCTGAGGACAGGACAAGGAGTAATGGGCTTAAAGTGCAGCAGGGGAGGTTTAGATTGGACATTAGGAAAACATTCCTAACTGTCAGGGTGGTCAAATATTGGAATAAATTGCCAAGGGAGGTGGTGGAATCTCCCTCTCTGGAGATATTTAAGAACAGGTTAGATAGACATCTGTCAGGGATGGTGTAGACAGAGCTTGGTCCTGCCTTGAGGGCGGGGGGCTGGATTCGATGACCTCTTGAGGTCCCTTCCAGTCCTATGATTCTATGATTCTATGAGTAAGGAATGGTGTCTCTAGCCTCTGTTTGTCAGAGGGTGGAGATGGATGGCAGGAGAGAGATCACTTGATCATTTACTATTTGAGTCACTCCCTCTGGGGCATCTGGCATTGGCAACTGTTGGCAGACAGGATACTGGGCTGGATGGACCTTTTGTCTGACCCAGTATGGCCATTCTTATGTTCTTATGTTCTTATCTCACCGAAATAAGTGATTGGGCAACAAAATGGCAAATGAAATTTAATGTTAATAAATGTAAAGTAATGCACATTGGAAAAATAATTCCAACTATACATACATTATGGTGGGGACTAATTTAGCTACAACTGCTCAAGGGAGAGGTCTTGGAGTCATTGTGGATAATTCTCTGAAAACATCCACTCAATTTGTAGCGGCAGTAAAAAAGCAAACAGAATGTTACGAATTGTTAAAAAAGGGATAGGGAATGAGACAGAAAATATCATATTGCCTCTATATAAAACCATGGTACACCCGCATTTTGAATACTACGTACAGATGGGATCATCTCATCTCAAAAAACATATATTGGCATTGGAAAAGGTTTAGAAAAGGGCAACAAAAAATGATAAGGGATTTGGAATGGGTCCTGTGACGGGCCATCGGCGGCCCGCACACAGAACGGCCCGAACCGCAGGGAGGAGAGCAGAGGTGCGGGCTGAGCCCCCTTTGCCGCAACGCCGTAGGGGAACGGTGGCGGGGCCAGGCCCAGCCTCCACACCTGCGCCGGCAGGGAACTGCGGGCCCCACCCCTGGGACGGCATCAGGAGGGGCCGTTGTGGAGAGTGACGGCCATGCGGCTGCTGGGGAAGCTGCCATGCCGCCAGAAGGGGGGAGCCCCCAGGCGGCGTCTGGTGCGGCGAGCCATTTCAAAAAGCCCTGCCTGCAGAGAGGAGACGGGCAGCCCCCTCTCTGGGAGGGAGAGGAAGCCCAGGGCCCAGGATGGACCAGGTGCATGACTGAGGCCAGCCGGCGGCCCATCCACATCTCCGGGACCCTCAAGATGGCCCCCGCAGCCAGCGGGCAGTCAGTCCTGGGTCAGTGGATGACCGGGATAGGCCCCGGCACCCACGGGAGGAGCGACTCGGCTGGGGCCGGACCCTTGGCTACAGGCAGCCCCATGGGGCTTGGACGCAGGAACCCCGAACCGGGACCCTGGAACCTCAGTAGGTCAGGCGAGATGGTGGGGATGCCCGAGGGGCTCAGGGAAGGGAGGAAGCAGCCCCGGGAGGGAGCCTTCTGGCATCCTTGGGCAGACGAGTTACGGGAGGAAACACTCCCCATCTGCCGTGCAGGGGCGACAGCGAACCCCTGCACTTAGGGCCCCGGGCTGGGACCTGGAGAGAGGGTGGGTCCGGGTCCCCCTCCCTCACCCTCATTGGCACCCGACCCCTTTCTGAACCTGACCGCCACCCGGCACACGGACAGCGGCGGCCGGACGGCGGAGCCGGCTAAGGCATTACCCCTTGGAGGGGCAAGACTTGGGGCACGGGCCCCCTCCTTCACCGCCAAGGAGAGACACCAGCACCGGGTTTGCTGACCCCCCCTCTCCGGCACTAAGTGGAAGGGATGATCGCACCCGCCAACCGGGACGTCCGGAGAGTGGGAAAGAGCAGGGGGAGTTGGACTAAGGGATTCGCTGAGCCCCCCTACCCACCTGGTAGGGGGTGATCGCACCCCCTCACCCCTCCACAGGTCCCATATGAAGAGAGATTAAAAAAGACTTGGACTTTTCAGCTTAGAAAAGAGGAGACTAAGGGGGGATAAGAAAGATGTCCATAAAATCATGACTGGCATGGAAAAAGTGAATAAGGAAAAGTTATTTACATATTCCCACAATATAAGAACTAGGGGTCACCAAATGAAATTAATAGGCAGCATGTTTAAAACAAACAAAAGGAAGTTTTTCTTCACTCAATGCACAGTCAACCTCCTCAACTCCTTGCCAGAGGCTGTGGTGAAGGCTAGGACTCTAAGAGGATTCAAAAAAGAACTAGATAAACTCATGGAGGCTGCGTCCACCAATGGCTTTTAGCCAGGATGGGTAGGACTGGTGTCCCTAGCCTGTGTTTGTATGGAAATGGGTGACAGAGGAGGGATCACTTGAGGATTACCTGTTGTATTCCCTCTCTCTGGGGCATCTAGTATTGGCCACTGTCGGCAGCCAGGATACTGGGCTAGACCCAGTATGGCTATTCTTATATTCTGGAGAACTTTCACACTGGAGCGGAATATGTTGTATTTTTTCTCATATGTAAAATTGTAAAAGTTAAGACATGTCCCAAGAGAAAAGATGCAGAACTTTCCAAAAGCAGTTAGTAAATGAGCAGTTAGAATATGAAAGCTTTTTAGCTTTCAACGTCATTGGGCAAGATGCATCCCCTGTGACCATAGATGAAATCTGCCCATTGTGCTTAATGTACTGAGGGAAGAAAATATCTTTTTAGAAGTGCTTGCAGTAGGAGCTTACAGAAATATCAGCAACATGAACAGAGTGATATAACCTGAAGGCCATAGAAAGGGCATGTCATAAGCATTTGCCTAAGTAACTGTCACCATTCTGAGAAGAAACCCTCAATGGATCTGAAGAGGAATGTAGACGGTGCCCCAGGCAACATCTGGGAGGTTGTCAGAGAAGTTCCTGAAATATTGAACAAATAAGCACTGTATATAGCCTTCAGGATGGTGTCACCATGGGAAATCAGGGGCATAAGACACAAGTGACTGGGGAGATAAACAGGATTATCTTTTGTACGTTCAAATTACTTTGGGAAATCAGTCACCTTCTCCTCCCTTAAAAAAAACTCTAATGGTGGAGCTAATGGTTATGATAGGGAATATTTTGAATAGCAAAAGACAGAAGATCCAAGTTGGTTAAATTATTCATTGTAAAATATATTCCTCTGCAAATTTAGCTTCTCTTATGTTGTGACTTGTGTGCCAATTAATCCTGGTTTCTACAGAAATATTTATTATTTAAAACAGTGGCTGCATGTCTTCTACGAGCACAAATCCATTTCTGGTTTGTCCATAAAATATTCCATTTAACTAGTGCATGATTTGTCATTTAAAGCATGTTGCATGGTTGGTGGTCTCAGACTGAATAGCCAGCTGAGTAAATAGAAGAATAGCCCAGTTTGGGTGTGAATTTTCAGAAGGAAAACCAGTTGTGATAATCTGAGAGAATTTCAGGATTCACAGATATTTTCATGACTAAATCAGGGTATGTTTACACTGCAAAGTGAATTCGAAATAATAGCTGTTATTTTGAATTAACTTAATAGCATTTATACATGCAAACCACTATTTTGAATTACATTCTATGGGGAGTAATGCCAAATTCAAAATAGCTAATTCGAATTAAGTGTATACACTTAATTCGAATTAGCTGGCCTCCAGCCCTTCCCAGTTTCCCCTGGTGGCCAGTCTCCGAGTTTCCTCTGGGCCAAACCAGGAAAACTCCTCTCCCCCAGCCTTGGAGTCCTTAAAGGGGTAGACTCTAGTCAGACTGCATGGTTTAAGTGGTGCTCCCGCCAGGGCTAGGGTTGCCAGGTGTCTGGTTTTCTACCGACAGTCCGGTATTTGCACTGTCTGTCTGGTAGAAAAATTCAGAAAATAACGGACATGTGCAATGTCCGGGATTTTGTGAATTTCTGGCTGGGCGCCAGAGGGAAGCCTGGCGGGGGTGGGGGAGCGACTGGAAAGCGGAGCGTGATTGGCTTTGGGAGCCCTGTGGTTGTGCGCAAAAGCTGGGTGGGGCGGGGGCCGGAACTCCCAGCCACCCCCCTTCACTCCCAGCTTTTGCACGGGACCAGAGGCTCCCAGTGCCAATCGTGGCCCATCTCCAAGCTGGGAGCCTCTGGTTGCGAGCAGAAGCCGAGCGGGAGGAGTGGCTCTCAGCCCCGCCCCCACCAGGCTTCTGCTGGCAAGTAAAGGGAGTACCTGCCGGGGGCACGGCTGTAAGGACTCCGGCTGTGGCCAGTGGCTGCACCCCCCACACCAGGTCTGCTTCCCGCCCCCCTTCCTCTGTCCCTGCACTCCTCCTGTCCAGCCCCACATCCCCCGATCCTCCCCCAGCTCTGCTTCCTACCCCCTCTTCCTGATGGCCAGCTCCACAGCCCCCAGACACCCCCCCACCCATCAGCGCTGCTTCCCGCCCCCTTCCTCTGGGCCCCCCCATCCTCCTCTCCAGCCCCACAGCCCCCGATCCCCACCCAGCTCTGCATCCCACCCCCATTCTGGCCAGCCCCACCCCGTTCCCCTCCCTCCATGGCACGCTCAGCTGGGAGCGCTTAGCTGGATCCCGGCGGGGGAGCAAGCGGCGGCAAGTGGCTGTTTGGGGTCTGCGCTCCCCATGGATGGGTAACGCGGACCCCAAATGGCTGCTTGCCGCCGCTTGCTCACCCGTTGCGGCCCCGCTGAGTGGCGCAGCGCTCAGCCAAGCAGCCACTGAGTAAGGGGAAGGGGGGGGCGGTGCTGACGTACATGGCCAGGGGTCATGGCCATGTACGTCAGCGTTACAGACGCACAGACAATGGGCTACTATATATATGATTTTTACACTTAATTTGACAAAGTTTATGCTCCTTTCTATTTTCCTCACTAGGATTTGACTTCCACTTTTTAAAAGATGTCTTTTTCTCTGTCACTGCTACTTTTACTTGGTTGTTAAGTCACGGTGGCACTTTTTTCGTTCTCTTAGGGTATGTCTACACTATAGTGTTATTTCAAAATATCTTATTTCAAAATAATTATTTCAAAATGGCTTATTTCAAAATAACGCGTCTGCACACAAAATGCATTTTGAAATAGCATTTTGCTATTTTGAAATAGAGCATCCACACTGAGTGGACTCTGAATCGCATTTAAGGCTGGCCAGAACCAGTTCCAGCAGGGCACCAGGCCAGGACTTACTGTGTGGGGCTGCTGCCTTAGGCTATCTGAGGTCTATGCTTAAAAGGATCCCTTTGGTTCACCAAATTCGAAATAAGCGCTCCACTATTTCAAATTTATTTCAAAATAGCGGTTTGGCTGTGTAGACGCTAGGAAAGTTATTTAAAAATAAGGGCTGTTATTTCAAACTAACTTTGCTGTGTCTTTTTTAATTTGGGGTCTACATTTAAGGTGTCTTTGTAAAGCACAGTCATAAATATGCAAACTCCGCAACTCCAGCACGGTCATAATTATGCAAAGGTTATTCAAACAATTAACACCGAGAAGACAGAATATTAGCCGTGTTTAAAATATTTTTAAAATTGGAAAATCTTTAACCAACCAACATTCCACCTCTTTTTTCTCATTGTGTTCAAAGAAGCGAACATAAAGACAGAAACCAGTGGGGAGTGACTGAAAGTGAGATTTCAGAACTGCTAACTGGTTTGCAACCTATCCTTTAATTTTTAAAAGGACTCCAGAGTTGATCCTGGCCATTATTGGCCAGTAGCTTCATTTCAGTACTGAGAAAACTGGGTGAAACTATAGTAAAGTACAAAACTGTCAGACACATGTATAAACATATTTTGTTGGAGAAGATGGACCTTAGGGTGTGTCTAGACTACAGAGTTTTGTCGACAAAAGTGGACTTTTGTCGACAAAACTATACCTGCATCTACACTACCGCTGAGTTCTGTCGACATAACATCAACAGAACTCAGCAGTTTTGTCGACACTGGTAAACCTCATTTTACGAGGCATAATGCCTTCTGTCGACAGAGTTCTGTTGACAGAAGGTGCTATTGCATATAAACTGTCCTTGCGTCTACACTGCCATGTCGACAAAGCAGCTTGCTTTGTCGACAGAACTGAATGTAGTGTAGACACTCTTTGTCGACAGAAGCTTTGTCGGCAGTATCTGTCGACAAAACTTCTGTTGACAAAACCCTGTAGTCTAGACGTACCCTTAGATCTGAACCAGCATAGACATTCGGAGTGGCAGCTCTGTTGTCATTCTAAAGTCACCTTCCTTTCTTGCTGCTGTTTTCACCACCACCTTCTCTTGCATATAGCTTATTCTTGTCATCCTCACATGTAGGGCTAAGTCCATTTGTGCATTTCTATTGTCAGCCTACCTTGATCATCCCTCCCTTAATTAAATCTCCATTCATCTTTCGGGCCCTCCTCTCTCTTTCTCTCTCTTTATTCATCCATGTCCTAACTTTTCTCTTCAGTTCCTTTTCGTACTCAATTTCTTGCATTCTATGGCCTTGTGAACTAGGAACAGCTAGCCTTGTTTTCAGTCCCTTTTATGTAACCCCTTATTTCATGGAAATATTTTTCATATCACATTAATCTGTGTTGCATTGTAAGGGTGATCTTGTCCTGTGTATTGTGTCTAAATTAGAATCTAAACTCCTTGTGTGAACATATGGCATCCTATTTTGTTGTTCCAAAGTGTGATAGTGTGCATCATGTTTCTCAGTTTCATTATCAGCACAATCTTTCTATTGTGCTGCCCCAAGAATGACTGCAACATGTTAGTGGTATTGTAGGAACAAGCTCAGGGAAATATACTAAAGGTAGGCTCATCTTTTACCACACAACAGTGTAAAATACTTCCACCACACCCTAGCTAAGACAAGAAGAAACCCAGACAACAAGAAGATACCTTTCTCTTCACAAATAAAGTTTTATGTACTGAGCTATTTACTTACTGATTTGAAGTTCAAATATACAGAAAATTGAACCTTATTTATATGTGGTTGAAACAAGATCTTATTATCATTTATGTCCTTGAGATTTGATGCAAGGTATGATTTCCCAATGAACAAACAGTAATGCTAGTGTAGTGACTTGTGACAGGTTGCACCTGCCACTTCTGCTTACCAGAGAGTAGCAAAAAAAATCAAATTCAATTGTTCTTTTCTCCTACTTTTCAGGGAAAGAAAATGAGGAGGGCAGTTCAATCAGGTTGCAGAAGTAGGTGTGAAATGCTGTAACAGTAGTTGGGAGTGTCATGTGGGGTGCGGTGGGGTGGAGGACAAAGAATCTTGCAATTATCAAGTTCAAGGTCATTATCAAGCGAAGTCCCCTAAGGGTCAGTTCTGGGACCAGTCTTGTTCAACATCTTCATTAATGACATAGATGGATTGCACCCTCAGCAAATTCATGGATGACACTAAGCTAGGGAGAGAGGTAGATATGTCGGAGGGTAGAGATAGGGTCCAGTGTTACCTAGATAAATTGGAGGATTGGGCCAAAAGCAATCTGATGAGGTTCAGCAGGGACAAGTGCAGAGTCCTACACTTGTGACTGAAGAATGCCAAGGTTGGGAACTGACTGGTTAAGAAGCGGTTTTACAGAAAAGGACCTGCGGATTACAGAGGATGAGAAGCTGGATATGAGACAAGAGTGTACCCTTGAAGCCAAAAAGGCTAATGCCATATTAGTGTACATTAGTAGGAGCATTGCCAGCAGACCTAGGGAAGTGATTATTCCCCTTTATTTGGCACTGGTGACACCACATCTGGAGTACTGTGTCCTATTGTGGGCACCCCATTACAGTAAGGATCTGGATTCATTGGAGAAAGTCCAGCAGAGGGCAACAAAAATGATTAGGTGGGTGGAGCACATGACTTATGAGGAGAAGCTGAGGGATTTAGGCCTCTGTAGTCCACAGAGGAGAAGAGTGAGGGGGGATTTGACAGCAGCCTTCAACCACCTGAAGGGAGGTTCCAAAGAGGATGGAAAGAGACTGTTCTCAGTGCTGAGAATGACAGAACAAGGGGTAATGGTCTCACGTTGCAATGAGGGAGGTCTAAGTTATATATTAGAAAAAAAAACCTATTTCACTTTTTCACTGAAGCGCTGGGATGGGTTCCCTAGGGAGGCGGTGCAATCTCCATCCCTAGAGATTTTTAAATCCCATCTTGACAAAATCCTGGCTGGGATTATTAGTCAGTTGGGATTTGCTCTGCTCATTTTGTTTCCTGAGAAGTAGGGGAAAGGGAAAATTCTGTCACCTGTTACCACTGAGAACAGTCTCTCTCCATCCTCTTTCCTATTTTGTGCCTTAGATGGTTCCATTCAATGTGCTGTCTTTGTGAATCCCCTCCCTACAAGGTTCCTAACTTTCACTAAGAAGAGAACATGGAGCCTCAGCATCCAATTTGGAATGGAGAATCCTATCAGGTGAAAGGTGTGAATAGATTGTGAAATGTTGGGAACCACTGGCTTACAGGAATTAGTTCTCCAAATCCCATTGGCTTTCAATTGGACATTGGAGCCCGATTCCTTTGAAAACCAACAATTCAGCATTTTAGGGGTAAGCAATAGACCAGGGAATATCACTGCTCTTCATTGTCATTGGGAAGCCCGTGGAAGTTACTGCTTCCACTATCTACTGAGGCATGACTCCTGCAAGAGAATGCTTTGTATAGCTCACTGGGGAAATCTGTACAAAGTTGTATTCTAACAGGAGCTATAATTCACACCTGATGCCCCTAGAATGTCTGCTTGTAAATACTACTCAGCAGCTAGCAGTCCATACGTTGTGCAGAGCTCCTCACTGGGTATGCAGGAGTTAGAAAAACAGCTATTCAGAAATCTGTTCTCTTTAAGGAACAGGTCTTTAAAATGACTGATTCCATGTATCATGGCAGCAAGGAGCATGGGTCTTGAGGGCCAATAAGGAAGCAAAGGGCTTCGAGATTAATAAATTTACCTATCTATCTAACTGATATTAAGGTTTATGCTTCTGCCTATTGTCACAGTTTGGGTGTCTGCCACATAAAATGAATAGCTCTAGTGTTTCTTTAGCAGACGTCATGAATGCTCACTAGGATGTCATTATTCTAGAGTGTCCTAAAGAACTGACATGTTCATCCTCTACTTTGGAAACAGCCTTGACCCAAGGCAGCATAATGTCATGGCGGCTCATAAAAATCGAAAGTCAATCTTGGGTGCAGCTGCAGCTTTCTTTGAGAGTTAAGGTCAAGGAACTAAACTGACTTTGGAAGCTGATTGGGGATTTCAGCCTGAGGCAGATATGCTCACAGCAGACTGGGCCACTAAGAGGGGTGGCAGCTGAGCCTGCGGCACCATCTTCACAATCAGCATGAGATCCAGTGAGGGAGAGTAATTCAGCCAGCAGGTAACACATGGTTGGTCTGCTAAATAGGAATAACCAAAGCTTTACTAAGGGAGGGAAGGCAGATAGGCAATGCCACTTAGGCACTTGTCTACACTGCCGTGTTCCATCAACAACATTTATGTCCACACCCAAAATTTGCCAATACAAGTTATCAAAAAGAGTTCTCTTGCTCTTGCTGTTGATTATGTCCACACTGGGGCATCATCATAAAGAGTGTGACCAATGACCTGGATATTCATCCTACAGTGCACAGCTCTGGGAAGGCAGAGCTGATCCTTATGCACCTTGAGATTCCCTCTGAGTTCTCCCACAGCATCCTCAGCTGCTGGGAGCAGTTTAATGAGTAGCTCTGTGGACTCTTCTTAATGAGGAATGTTAAAGCAGCATGGCAGTCTCTTCCACCGACATTATTCCCTACAACAGCTGTTTATCTCCCTTTGTGTTCCTAGTGCAAGCCAGAATAGGAGCATAAGAACATAAGAATGGCTGCACTGGGTCAGACCAAAGGTCCATATAGCCCAGTATCCAGTCTGCTAACAGTGACTATGCCGGATGCCCCAGAGGGAGTGAACAGAACAAGTAATCATCAAGGGATCCCTCTCTGACAAACAGAGGCTAGGGACATCATTCATACCTCCATGAATTTATCCAGTTCTTTTTTGAACCCTGTTAAAGTCCTGGTCTGCACAAGATCCTCTGGCAAGGAGTTCCACAGGTTGACTATACATTGCATGAAGAAAAACTTTCTTTTGTTTGTGTTAAACAAACAATCATTTGTTTCCAGTGATTTCTTCTTTACTCTTAAAAGGGAGCAGCACACTCAGCTGTCAGATATTTCCAAGAGCTTTGAAAGGGTTAAGGTCTATGCCTGGAGGGCAGCAGAAATAAAAACAGTGATCAGAGCGATCAGGAAAGGCACTGTGGGATACTGGAAGAAGCCAGTTCTGTCCTCAAAACAAGCAGCACTATCTACACTGGCTCTTTATTGTAGATCAAGGGAGGGGAAAAGATTTTTGCTACTGAAACTGGGCCTTTTTCCTGACAAAAATCAAGTTGTAGGGTGTGCGCTCTGTTTTGTCACTAAAGGCAGTTTTTTTAGACAAAACTTGCTAGTGTAGACAAAATCTTTGCAAACAAGTCATATTGAGTGTGTGTTCCTGAAAACATTTATGCTAACTTCTTGATAAATAAGCTGCATAGATTGATAGTTTATAATAGTGCATAGCTTGAGTCAATTGCCTTCAGAAAGTGGACATGAGATGAAGGGCTGAGAAAGTGATTCCTCCCTTGGGAAAGCCTTTGAACATATCTGGCCTGATGAAATCTGTTGCTTTCTTAAGAAACAAATAATTTCTTTTTCTGAAGTGTTGTTGTGCGCTCCAGAGAGGTCACCTGAATCAGGTCTGATATTTCAGTACTCAGGGAAGGGATAAAACTTGGCATATCTGGACTTTCAACATACAAAGCATTAATGTTGGGTAGCTGATTCATGAGCACTGATTAACATATTTTGTAATGGACTACTATTAAATTGGCCATTGATGTGCAGCTCTATTTAGCAGTGAAACGGTTAAACACAGCACTGTTCTCATATGTATCACAACAATGTTGATGTGGTCCATAATTAGGACTCTAACAAGAAAATGTTTGCCACATCCAGTCCCTTGATAGGGAGTGCAACTGAAGTGTGTGTAGCTGTATTGTTGAATGTAAACATTCCCACTTATGTTGGAGATGCAGGGAATGAGCCCTAATCTTGGGTGCAGAATCAGGAAGTATTTGTTAAAATGAATCTAATTAGCATTTGGCTGCTGCTAGTGCGCCACAAAAGTATCTTGACAGTCCATTATTCTGCAAGGTCACCAGATTCATAAGCATGTGGTTACAGGGCTGTTTGGATAGAAAAATAGCTGGACATCATTCTTTTGTTTTTTATTTGTAAGTAAAACTAGGACAGCAACTTGGAAATACAACATTTCAGATCTATGAAACTCATATGAATCCCAAAAGGTTTGGCAAAACTTTAAAACTATTCATTTACTAGTACTGCTAGTATTGCAGAGTTCAAAGCATTGTGTACAGATCACCAGACTTTATTGAGGATCTTGCCACATGGGAAATATAAAAAACATGGGATTGCAAGCGAGTGGTCATTCAATTTACAAGGATTTTGATTAATTCTGCAGTAAGTAGTAAGTTGTGTGTTTAAAAAATAAGCAAACTCCTACATTCTATCAATAGACCAATTTCAGTGGATTAAATCTCTCCAGAGGATTTACTTGGCATTATTTATACTGCTGTAGCAGCTGGGCCCCTCAGGCTACATCTAGACTGCAGGCTTCATTTGGAAGAAGCTTTTTCCAGAAGAGATCTTCCAAAAGAGAGCGTCCATACTGCTAATACTGAATTTGACCCTACTCTGTCTTCAACAGCATGGGGCACCCTAATATTATCCTGTGACATTTGTGCCAGACTTTAAACCCAACAGCTACAATAAAACCAGTGTGTGGGAACTGGGTGGTGTTGGTGGCCTGTGGTCTACAGCAGGTCATACTAGATCAGTGGTCACCAACCAGTAGATTGGGATCTACTGGTAGATCTTGGAGCCTCTGACAGGGGATCCTGACTGGTTTGGCCAAGAGGCTATCAAGTGCCGGCACTTCAGCTGCCCCTCCCCCCACGCCGTCCCAGAGCCTGCACCTAGAGCCTACATCCCAACTGCCTGTTCCAAGAGCAGCTCAGACCCTTCTCACACTCCAGATCCCTTAATCCAAGACCCAGAGCCTGCACCCAACCCTCTGCCCCAGCCTGATGAAAGTCAGTGAGGATGGGCAAGAGAGGGAGGATGGAGTGAGCAGGGGGGAGGGAGGGCTTGGAGAAGGAGAAGGAAGGAGGTGGGGCAAGAGAATTTATATTTGAGGTGGATCTTAGATTGCACTTAAATTGAAAAAGTGATCTCATGCTTAAAAAGGTTGGAGACCACTGTACTAGATGATCTGGCGGTCTGTTCTGGTCTTAAACTCTGAGTTTAGATTAGAAGAGTGCCATATGCATAACCAACACATTAGAAATGGCTGAATTAAAGCCCCAAGCTGAGCCCTTCTGAACTTTTGAGAAATTCAGATCTGCATATTTTTAAAGGAATTTGAGCTCATCACTTGTATTCTTCATCAGTCTCATATGCATGAGCAACCCAGCATCTCCTCTGAACATGTATGCTCGTCAGGCAGCTCGTTTTATTCTGGTTATGGTGCCTAATTTGTGTAGTTCTTTTCAAAGGGGGAAAATAATCTCATCTTGGTTAATCCTAGTCACAAAAAACTACACACAGGCAGGCGTGCACACGGAGAAGAGATAATCTGGTAAAGTGGTATTTCTCAAAGTGGTCCCCGAAGCCACTTTGAGAAACCTGTTAACTGGACACACCAGTTTGTTTACTTACCGGTGCCATAGCCATGGAGCCTCGCAGCTCCTATTGGCTCTGTTTCACCATTTGCAGCCAAGGGGAGCCATGGGAAGCAGCGGCCCGGCCCACGCCACTTCCTGCTTCTCCTCTTGGCTGCAACTGGCAAAATGGCCACAGCACTGGTAAGTAAACAACCCAGAGTGGCCAGTTAACAGGTTTCTCAAAGTGATTCCACGAAGCTCTTTGAGAAACGCCGTCTTAAAGCCTAATCTAAAATTGCCCTGAGAGCCTTGTAGCATTAGTCCCCGGTAGTAATAGTCAGCTTTTGATGCAAATACATTATACATCAGATTAGGGGGATGAAGGCCTTAGATGAACAATAGATACTGCAATTGAAAGTTTATCTAATTATGTACATAAACCAGGCTGGATTTAGGAGGATCAGGTCAATCAATTGCCCAATTATACATGAATTGTTTTCTTTGAGGCAGTTTTAATATAAAACTGTGTCTAACATCCTCTTGGAAATTAAGCCAGTGCCAGCCACTCTAAGATACTGCCACACTTGGCTGTGAGTAACAGTGGCAATGGCAGTATTTGCTGCACAACCTCTGTCATTTCAACATGAGCTTTCTTTTAACCAGTGCCCAATTACATGAGGTACCTGACAATTTTCAGCATTTCATTTATGTTATAGGACTAGGGCTGTTAGTCGTTTCTGGTGACATGCATTTTCTATCCTCTCTAATAACAGCACCTGCCAGGGGTGATAGTAATGTAATGCCAATAAAAATGTTTCTACAGGTTTTCCTGTGCTTACAGGGTTTGCTTTTGATGGGCATGTTTAGCTGTGCAGGCACGGGGTAGGAGAGAGCAGAACAAGCAGCATAGTCAATGCCAGAAGCATAGTCATGGAAGAAGATATCCCAGGGTATGTCTACACTACCCTCCTATTTCGAAATAGGAGGGTAATGTAGGCATACCGCAATTGAAAATGAAGCCCGGGATTTGAATTTCCCAGGCTTCATTTGCATAAGCCGGGCGCCGCCATATTTAAATCCCGGCTGGTTCGAACCCCGTGCCGCGCGGCTACATGCGGCACGGGGTTCGAACCAGCCGGGATTTAAAAATGGCAGCACCCGGCTTATGCAAATGAAGCCCGGGAAATTCAAATCCCGGGCTTCATTTTCAATTGCGGTATGCCTACATTACCCTGCTAGTTCGAACTAGCGGGGTAGTGTAGACATACCCATAGTTACTTTTCACCTGGAGAAGCACAGGAAATGTTTGCTCCTTATTCCCAATGCAGAGCAACTGCCTTTTAAAAATACAGATCCCAGTTCTTGGGTCCAACCACCACGAATTTGCTGCAGGACATGGTGGTTAGGTAGAATGGGGTTAGTGGTGGCTTTTTCTTACCATTTTAATATCTCAACTGTGGCAACCTACACCACCTGTCTATAGTATGTCTCTAGGGGTATGTCTACACTACAGCACTAATTCGAACTAACTTAATTCGAATTAGTTAATTTGAACTAAGCTAATTCGAATTAGTGCATCTAGACCTAAAACCTAATTCAAATTAGCGTTTTGCTAATTGAAATAACATGTTTACATTGAGTGGACCCTGAACCGAAGTTAAGGCTGTCCGTAACCAGTGCTAGCAGGGCATCAGGTTAGGACTTAGAGTGTGGAGCTGCTGCCTCAGGCTAGCCGAGGGCTGTGCTTAAAGGGACCCGACCCCCACCCCAGACAGACAGTTCTGAGGGTTCCCCGTTTGCTTGTCTACCTCGATAAGGGACAGCAAAGCAGTCCTGTCTTGGAGTGCCCTGAGTGCCCACACTCGGCACATCACAGCACTTGGCCATCAGCCCGGCTGAACTTGGCACAGGCTGCCATCTGGGGGGGGGTCAATCGGGGGGCTGTCAGGATCCAGGAGGCCCTGCAGGAGAGCTTCCACCCCGAGGAGCCTGCAGAGCCATCCCAGTCCTCCCCATTGGGGGCTTGTGCCCCATTCCTCCCTCACTTCCTTCCACTTACCCCTCTCTAGCCCCTCTTTCTGATGTAAAAAATAAAGGACACGTGTGTTCAAAAATAGAAACTCTCTTTATTTAACAAAACTGGGGGGGGGGATTAACCTCTGGGGAGACTGGGAAAAGGAGGTGGGAGAGGGGAAGAGAGAGGGTTGGAGAGGCGAAGTAGAAACCTGGGAGGAGGGAGCTGGAAGTGGGAAGCCAGAGGAAGAAGGAGGAGGGGAAGTATAAAACTATGGTACGCCATATCTTCAGTACTGTGTATAGATGTGGTCTCCTCATCTCAAAAAAGATATTTTGGCCTTGGAAAGGTGTGACGGATTTGTGCAGGTGCGAACACCTCGCGCCCCCCCCCCCACGTCCGCACACAGACAAGCCCGGAGAGGGGGCGGGGCCCTGCAAACCCACCATCTGGGTTTGTCTCTTTGGCCCTTACTTGGGGTCCTATGTGTGGTGTCCGGGTGCGGGGGCGATCACCCCTCAGCCCCTAAAGACTGAGGGGGCTCGGCGGCCCCTTCGTCGGCCTCCCCCCTCCTCGGGTTTGAGGAGATGGGGGGGGGTGCTGCGTCGGCGTGGGGCCTGACCTTGGACCAATGTCCTCCTGCGGTCTTGGCCACATGGATTTAAGGATTCCACAGAATTGCTTGTGGGGGGGGGTGATGAGGGGAGAGAGGAGTGGGGGACCCAGGCCCTCCCTCACCTCCGGGTCCCAGCCTGAGGCCCTAAGTGGAGGTCGGCGACAAGCTGTCGCCCTCCACGGCGGACGGGGCTGCGGCCCTCAACTCGTCCAACCACGGGCGCCAAAAGGGTCCTGCCTTGGGCTCCTTCCACTCTCCGCTGACTTGCCCCGGTGGCGGAGCAAGGTTGGGGTCACTCACCATGCCAGAGTCGTCGGGTACGCCCCAAGGGGTATGTCTACACTACAAAGTTAGTTCGAAATAACAGACGTTAGTTCGAACTAACTTTCCTAGGCGCTACACTAGCGCTCCGTTAGTTCGAACTTAATTCGAACTAACGGAGCGCTTAGTTCGAACTAGGTAAACCTCATTTTACGAGGACTAACGCCTAGTTCGAACTAGCTAGTTCGAACTAAGGGCTGTGTAGCCCTTTAGTTCGAACTAGTGGGAGGCTAAGGCTTCCCAGGTTTCCCTGGTGGCCACTCTGGCCAACACCAGGGAAACTCTATTGCCCCCCTCCCGGCCCCGGAGCCCTTAAAGGGCCACGGGCTGGCTACTCACTTTGTGCCAGTTGCAAGGCTGCAAGCACCCGTGCCTGCACAGCCTGCACCTGCCACAACATGAGCCAGCCATCCGAGGGCTCCCAGCCCTCCACTGCTCCCCAGGACCAGCCTGGCGGCTCCCGGGAGCCTCCCCGGGAGCGCAAAAGGCGGGCGCCCGCCTGGTCAAGTGCGGAGATTGTGGACCTCATCGAGGTATGGGGGGAAGCCTCCAATGTCCACGATCTCCACACTAGCCACCGGAACGCGGCCGTCTACAGGCGCATGGCTGCCAGTCTGGCCGCCAGGGGCCACCAGCGCAGCCGGGAGCAGGTGCGCTGCAAAATTAAGGACTTGCGGCAGTCCTACTCCCGGGCTTGCCTGCCAGGGGCCAACCCGGAGGCCTGCCCCCACTTCCATGCCCTGGACCGCATCCTGGGGCCTCATGCCGTCCCAGCACCCCGGGACGTGATTGACCCCGGGGCAGAGGGACCGCTCCTGGACACGGAGGAGGAGGAAGAGGGCTCTGAGAGCCAGGAGCCTGCCGCCAGCCTGCCCAGGACCCGGGACCCCCGAGGCACGCCACAGACCCGCTCGCCTGCATCGTCAGAGGCCGGGGAGGCGTCCACCTGTGAGTACCCTCGTGTTCCCCTTATGTGTACGGGGGGCTGGGGCGAGAGGGAGCCCCGGGACCGTGCGCCTGGGCCTTGCCCACCACGGAGCAGCAGCTGGGGATCCTGCAGGGGCCCTGGACTTGCAGAGGGGAGCTGGGTTTCACACACCTGGGCCCCTGGGGAAATTGACCGCTGGTCTTCTTGCACCACAGCTGCAGCACCTGGGCCTGCAGGGTGCACCACACCGCCTGCAGCAGCCGCCCGCGCCCGGGCAAGCAGGACAGCCAGGAACCAGGAGGACTACCAGAGGCGGCACCTCCGGTTCCTGGACCGACAGCTCCGTCTCCAGGACCACTGGGTCCAGGAGGACCTCAGGCTGCGCCGGAGGAGTCTGGAGGCCCTGGAGGAGCAGGGCCGTGCCCTGCGAGGCCACCTCCAGAGCCTGCTGGACCGCTTTCCATTTCCTCCTCCCCCTGCTCCCCCTCTTGCTCCCCCTCTTGCTCCCCCTGCTCCCCCTGCTTCCGCTCCTGCTTCCGCTCCTGCTTCCTCCACACCCCCTATCCCCTCTGCCCCCCCCCTCCACAACCATTCCCCACCGACGCCCCCGGACCCGCAGTGTGGCGAGACGGGAGAGGCAGCCGGACTCCCACCCCTGAGCTTTCCTTTCCCTTCCTCCCTTCCCTCCCCTCCCCTTCCAGCTCCCTCATCCCAGGTTTCCCCCTCCCTTCTCCCACCTTCATTCCTCCCTCCCTCCACCCCAGTTCTGTGAAATAAACAGACGTTTTTGTTTGAAAAACAGGTGTCTTTATTTGACAGTAGGTAGGGAGGGAAAAGGGGAAGGGGGGGGTAGGGTGGAAGAAGGCCCCAGTGGGGCATGCAAGGGAGAGGTCAGTCCTCCTCCTCCTCCACCTGGAAGCTCTCCCGCAGGGCTTCCTGGATCCGGATGGCCCCCCGCTGGGCTTCCCGGACGGCGGCGGTGCGGGGCTGACCGTAGTGTCCAGCCATGCGGTCAGCCTCAGCCATCCAGGCAGGCAGGAAAGCCTCCCCCTTCCGCTCACACAAATTGTGGAGCACACAACATGCCGCCACCACGGGAGGGATGTTGTGCTCGGCCAGGTCCAGACGGGTGAGGAGGCATCGAAAGCGGGCTTTCAGTCGCCCGAAGGCCCCCTCCACCACGATGCGGGCCCTGGTCAGCCTGGCATTGAAGGCCTGGCGGGAGGGATTGAGGTGCCCCATGTAGGGCTTCATGAGCCACGGCTGCAGTGGGTAGGCGGCATCCCCCACCAGGCACACGGGCATGTCCACATCCCCGACCCTGATGTGGCAGTCGGGGAAGAAGGTCCCGTCCTGCAGCCGCTGGGACACGGAGGAGTTTGCGTGCTTTGCTGGACCAGCCCACATTAATGTCCGTGAACTGTCCCCGGTGGTCACACACGGCCTGCAGGATCACGGAGAAGTATCCCTTTCTGTTGATGTACCGGGACGCCTGGTGTTCCGGGGCACGGATGGGGATGTGCGTCCCGTCGATGGCCCCCCCGCAGTTGGGGAAGCCGAGGGCGCCGAATCCCTGGATGACGGCGTCTGGGTCGGCGAGGCGGACCACCCTGCGGATCAGCACCCGGTTGATGGCCTTGACCACCTGCGGAGAGAGACACAGCAAAGCGCCAATCAGTGGGGCGCCCGGGTGGCTGG
This sequence comes from Pelodiscus sinensis, assembly GCF_049634645.1. Classification (NCBI taxonomy): domain Eukaryota; kingdom Metazoa; phylum Chordata; order Testudines; family Trionychidae; genus Pelodiscus; species Pelodiscus sinensis. The sequence goes on from NC_134719.1 coordinate 47,974,481, forward strand.
GAGCGTGCGTGTCCTGGCAGTGCCCCGCGCCCCACTCCCGGAAGCAACCCCCCTGGCGGCATGTAGTACGGCCGGGACAGCCCGACCCCTCCGGTGCGGGGCGCTTTCGCCTCCTCCCGCCCCCCCCTTTGTCCCTGGGGCGGCCCATCCCCTCCTCACAGTCCCCCTCCCCCCCGGCTCGGTGGCCGATGAGCGCCGTACCTGCATGAGCACTGCTCCGACGGTGGATCTCCCCACGCCGAACTGGTTCCCGATGGATCAGTAGCTGTCCGGCGTGGAGAGCTTCCAGAGGGCGATGGCCACCCGCTTCTGGAGGGGGATGGCGGGTCTCATGCGAGTGTCCCTTCTTTGCAGGGCAGGGGCGAGCCACTCGCAGAGCTCCAGGAAGGTGTCCCTCCTCATCCTAAAGTTCTGGGTCCACTGTCGGTCGTCCCAGCGTTCCAGGACGATGCGGTCCCACCAGTCGCTGCTGGTGTCCAGACGCCAGACGCGGCGGGGCACGCCGGTGCCGGGCTGCCGCCGCGGCTCCTCCACGGCCCCCAGGGCGGCCAGGCGGAGAGGCAGGGGGCTGACGTTCCCCAGGTGGTGCCAGGCAGCCCCGAGCCATTGGTGGCAGGCTTGCAGCAGCAAGTCCAGATCGTGCACCAGAAGGTGCAGGGCGAGCCGTGGCTCCATGTTACCACCTGCGGCGGTCCCCCCCGAAGGGAAGCACCGACACAGACAGGCACAGAGACCGACGCTTTGCTGTCCCTCGGCGAGGTTGGCAAGCAGGAAAAGCTGAGAACCGTCTGTCCAGGGGGGTCCCTTTAAGCACGAGCCTCAGATAGCCTCAGACAGCAGCCACACAAAGCAACTGCTGACCTGATGCCCTGCTAGAACCGGTTTCAGCTGCCCTTAAATGCCCCCCTGCGTCCAATCAGTGTGGACGCGCTAGTTCGAACTAGCAAAACGCTAGTTCGAACTAGTTTTTAGTTCTAGATGCGTTAGTTCGAATTAGCTTAGTTCAAATTAACTAATTCGAACTAAGTTAGTTCGAACTAGTGCTGTAGTGTAGACATACCCAAGGTGAGCCGCCAGCTGCCGAGCCCGTCTCTCCTCGTCGCCCGGGAGGTTGGGGGTTTGGTGCTCCTGGACACCAGGGAGCCCGCTGTTGCACTTCCCCCCTCCTGCCGGGACGTCCCCGGCCTTTATGGTCACTGGGGGATGACGTCTGGGTGGTGAGCTCCGCCCCCTCTGCGTCCTCACCCCCGTGGCTGCCCCGGCGTGCTCCCGTGCCCTCCGCTGGAGTGTCAGCCGGGGTGGCAGAGCCAGCCGCTTCCCCGTCGCTCGCGTTCGGCCCCACCTCCCGTTCCCGGCCCCTGTCGGTGCTGCGGGGCGTCCGGACCCCAGCACCGCCGCGCCAGTGTGTTCGCCTGCCGCGGTGGCTGCTTTTCCTGCCACGGGCGGGGGGCGGGTTCTCCCGCGGACACGAGTGCGGACCCCACCGGGTCCGTCACAAAAGGGTTCAGAAAAGGGCAACTACAATGATTAAGGAGTTTGGAACAGGTCCCATATGAAGAGAGGCTAAAGAGACTGGGACTTTTCAGCTTAGAAAAGAGGAGACTAAAGGGGGATATGATAGAGGTCTATACAATCATGAGTGATGTGGAGAGGGTGAATAGAGAAAAGTTCTTCATTAGTTCCCATAGTATAAGGACTAGAGGACACCAAATGAAATGAATGGACAGCAGGTTTAAAACTAATAAAAGAAAGTTCTTCACACAGCACATAGTCAACCTGTGGAACTCCTTGCCACAGGAGGCTGTGGAGGCTAGAACTATAACAGAGTTTAGATAAAATCATGGAGGTTGGGTCCATGGAGTGCTATTAGCCAGGGGGTAGGAACGGTGTCCCTGGCCTCTGTTTGTGGAAGGAAGGAAATGGATGGCATGAGACAAATTGCTTGGTCATTGTTGCAACTTCTTTGGAGGATAGGAACATAATTCAAAATGACCTTAGCAAGTTAGAGAAATGGTCAGAGGTAAACAGGATGAGGTTTAATAAAGAGAAATGCAAAGTGCTCCACTTAGGAAGGAACAATCAGTTCCATACATACAAGATGGGAAGTGACTGTCTAGGAAGGAGCATGGTGGAAAGGGATCTAGGGGTCATAGTGGACCACAAGTTGAATATGAGTCAACAGTGTGAGGCTGTTGCAAAAAAAGCAAATATGATTCTAGGTTGTATCAACAGGTATGTTGTAAGCAAAACTCGTGAAGTCATTCTGCCGCTCTACTCTGCACTAGTTAGGCCTCAGCTGGAGTATTGTGTCCAGTTCTGGGCGCCACATCTCAAGAAAGATGTGGAGAAATTGGAAAGGGTACAGAGAAGAGTGACAAGAATGATTAAAGGTTTAGAGAACATGACCTATGAAGCCAGGCTTCATGAACTGGGCTTGTTTAGTTTGGAAAAAAGAAGATTAAGGGGGGACATGATAGCGGCTTTCAAATATCTAAAAGGGTGTCACAAGGAGGAAGGAGAAAATTTGTTCCTCTTGGTTTCTGAGGACAGGACAAGGAGTAATGGGCTTGAAGTGCAGCAGGGGAGGTTTAGATTGGACATTAGGAAAAAATTCCTAACTGTCAGGGTGGTCAAATATTGGAATAAATTGCCAAGGGAGGTGGTGGAATCTCCCTTTCTGGAGATATTTAAGAACAGGTTAGATAGACATCTGTCAGGGATGGTGTAGACGGAGCTTGGTCCTGCCTTGAGGGCGGGGGGCTGGACTCGATGACCTCTTGAGGTCCCTTCCAGTCCTATTATTCTATGATTCTATGATTGTCTTCCGTTCATCCCCGCTGGGGTACCTGTTGTTGGCCGCTATCGGCAGACAGGCTACTGGGCTAGATGGACATTTTAGAGTGCAGTCTAGACATAGCTGTAGACCCCCAATATCCAGAGAATTCATTAAAGATTATTAATTTCGAGCTTAACTAATCCAACTGTATTTACTAAATAATACTTCTAATATGACTGAATATTTACTTTAAGATATTACCTAGCTCATGCAACAATGTTGATTGGATTATTTTCAAAATAATGCTGTATTCAAGTATGTGGATCAATACATCCCCATACTTTGACTTTTTAATTACTTACATAGAATTAACACAATGTACAGATTTTTGCTTCTTTGTCAATGCTCCCCCTTTTTGCATGTCATGTCAAAGATTTACTTTATCTGCAAAGGCAAATTTAATTTCCCTGGTGAAAGGATCATTGGAGTTATATCTGGAAACAGACTATCCTATTAACACACAGAGATATCACGGGCCTTGAAGGGATCTCTCACATACTGTGACAGAGGCATTTATGGGGAAAATGTTTAAATTAATGGTACAACTGATACATTTGCCCTCAACAGCAGGAAAGTCATTAAGTAGTCCTGTTCCCCAACCCTGAATTTATAATATTTACTCTACCTTGCTTTGGAACAGAGGTGGCCCTAAAAGGTGTCATTTAAACCAAAATCACTAGATATTACCACAGTATCCAGGAAATTCTACTTATGAACATTTACTGAAGCAAATCTCATACTGTACACACAGAGATTCTTTCACTGCATGCTTATTTAGGTCCTGATTCTACATTGAAATACACATAGAATGGGCAACTCCCTGGGAACAATTTGCAGGGTCAGGGTACATCTACACTACAGCGCTAATTCGAACTAACTTAGTTCGAATTAGTTAATTCGAACTAAGCTAATTCGAACGAACGCGTCTAGAACTAAAAACTAGTTCGAATTAGCATTTTGCTAATTCGAACTAGCAAGTCCACATTGAGTGGACCCTGAACAGGGCTTAAGGATGGCCCTCTCCCCACAACTCTCATTCTCTCCTGCCCCCTCCCCTTCCTAGTCCCCAGAACACTGGATCCCTCCTATACATCTAATCCTCCACCCGCCACAGGGGACTCCATCCCTCACCCCCACATCCCATCATTGCTCACCCACCTGAAAACTGGACCCATCCCCTTTTCCTGTCCTAGATGCACCACTGCTGGATAGCACAACACAAGTGGATTGTCTGGAACCTGCTGCGTGAGTTCTCCCCCCTGCAGATTGCATAGCCAGTGCCTCCCACTTGTGGCGTACACTTCTGAAGTTCTGACTTCGTTGAAGATTTTATTCCAGCCTGACTTTGACGACATTGTGCAGTAAAACTGTAATATTACTCAGCAGCCTAGTTTGTCAGGAGAGAAGGCAAAGTACTTTTTATTGACCACACCTCAACTGAGTCTGCTCAGGCTCACGGTACCTACATCATACTGAATGTGGCTTAATACAGGTTGGACCTCGCTGGCCCAGCACTGATGGGACCTGACTGGTCTCAAATAAAAGAATTTTCTGGACCCAGGGAGGTCTCCTTCCACCCTCCCTCAAGCCCATTACCTGCTACTGGCAGGCACCCCAGCAAGAACCCTGCCTCGCCCTCCTCCACTCCCACCCCCAACATGTCCAGCCTGCTTGCCCAACTGCTGCCGGCTCCCTGGACAACAGAGGATCTGGCTCCTGCCATGGGGCTCCCGCCCCATGCATCCAGGGGCAGCCACGGGGCTCTGGCCCAGGCCCCTCACTCCAGGAGGCTGCTGTGGGGCTCCAGCTCAGGCCCTGTGCTTCACGGAGCTGCTGCGGGGCTGTGGCTCCATGTGGATCTGTGCTGCCAGGGGACTCCAACCCAATCCCAAACTGCCATGGGCTGCTGGAGGCTGCCCTGGGACACCAGTCCCTGTCTCACACTGCCCCTAGCCGGGCAGCAGACTCTGGTGCCCCAGCTTGGCTGCCCATCCTGCCCTTTGGCTCCTAGGGTCTGGGTCAGGAGTATTTGCCAGACCAGAGAGTGCCAGTTTTTGGAGGTACTAGCTGTATAGACACTAGCATAGTCACTCCTATTGAAGACTCCCCTTTTACGGGCTTGAGCAGAAGCTAGTCCTGCACCTCACTCCCTATCAGCACTCTGAAATCCGAAGGGATCTCTCTGGCTTGACTTAACAAAGGAAGAAAGCAAGCTTCAGAGCTGGGTAGTCCCACAAAGGAATCATGGATCTGAGACAGAGAGCACCTCGAGGCAGACCTGAGTAGTCCTGAGACTGGCTGCTCCAAGGGTCCCTTTTTCCAGGAGAAGGCTTGGATAGGATATAATGACACTAAGAAAGAAACTACAGAAAGGGGAGTTTGACCCTATGTGCATAATCAATATACCCTGTCTTGTGTGCATACCACATGTTCCAAATTCCCTTTCAAACTTTGCATCATGACTTTGCATCAAACTTTGCATCAGCACGGAGATCAGACTCACACTACTGACACAATGCTTGTCCTTACAACAGGCAACAGGGGAAACAGAAAACCCTAAGCATGCATCATTTGCATTCATGTGATGAAATGTAAGTTCTAAGTCCCTGACCGTGTTCCGTTGCCCCCAACACCTTCCCTGCATGCTTCTTCTCTTCTTTTCAGCCACCAAACTCTGTGTGAAGCTTCTTTGGCAAACAGTTCTGGCTTCAGTGTCCAGGCATTCTAAGCCGCCTCATGAGTCTAGTTGTGTCAGCGTTAACTTGTCGCCATCTTGATCCCAATAATTTTTATTTTTCCATTTTTTCACAAGTTTTGCCTTTTTAAAAGGTGCCTCCCACGTGCCTTTTACCAGCATCACTTTGCATATTATTTCCCTCCTCTCCGAATGGGAGATGCAACCAACATAGCTGCATGCATAACAGTCATATGAAAAGAATCCTCTCTCTGTCATACAATAATCTTTGAAGTGAAGCCCAAAACCCATCACCTGTAATAGAGACAAATGTTAAACAAGTGTAACTTCAGCAATAGGGAGAATTGATTTTCAGTTTTTTGCCCATTAGAATAGCTATTCCCAACACCGGACCAATTTCAAAGTACTCAAGGTGAATCTATGTGTAAGTGGTGCCACAACACATCTGAGAGCTACAAAGTATTTTATCATATTTAAAGTGCATGTACAACAACACTGCACTGAATTTGCACTTGATGGGAGACTTGGCTGAATTTGCCTTAAGCAACAAGTAAATTATGTTTTATCTCCTCTCAATGTCAAGTACACAGTAAAGTATCAAACAAAACTACTTCAGTTACTCAAATTGGCTCTCTTTGTTCTACGCGGCACCTAAGGTTTGCATGTATGTTTTCATTTGTTTCCTCCTTCAGGGTTCATTGCCTGAAATGGCTAGGTCTACAATACAGTCCTTTGTGAGAAAAAGTTATGCAAATTATACTTTGCAATTTGCATAGCTTTTTCCAATCGCTTTTCCAGAAGAGGCTTTTCCATCATTTCGTCCTGTCTAGACAGGGCCAAATGGTGGAAAAGCCTCCTCTTTCAGTGGAGTTCTTATCTCTCATGGAATGAGGTATATAGGGCTCCCTGAAAGAGTGTATTTGCTCTTCCGCAAAAGAAAAAAAGCAGAAGAGCAAACACGTTCCTTGGATGAGGCGTAGTTTTTCCGGGAGGTATCCCGGGGTTTTTCATTGTAGACATAGCCAATGAGGAAACCCAAATTGTACTATATGTGATACTCCCTGAACTTTGGGAAATAAAGGATTCTGATTATCAGAACTATCTCTTTCCTAGGCTGCATGAGCAACAGTTTATGCATACTTTATTTTATGAAATTACATATAGTTAGGAAGAGGAAATATTTATACAGACACCAGGCAGTAGTGAGACTGACTGCACTTTTTTAAAAAAATCTATAGAATACATTCCACATTATATTTTAACACTAAACTACTTTACAATCCAATTTCAGTTCTGGCCCAATTGGTCAATATCAAGTCAGTAAAGGCTTAATGCCTGACATGAATACCCTCCTTGTATGAGCAAAGGGATTGTCATGTTAGATCAGACTCATGCATCCTTGCACTTCTCTGCTGACACCTGATGCATCATTTGAAAACATTAAAAACAAAAACAAAAATACATGATAATCCAGCTCTCACGTTAAGGGTACGTCTACACTACCTGCTAATTTTGAATTAAGCTATTCCGTAATTTATTTTCCAGAATAGCTTATTTTGAAATAACATGTCTACACACACAAAAACACATTGAAATAGCACTATTTTGAAATAGAGCATCATGGGAGGAGAAGCAGCGAGGAGTCCTGTGGCACCTTATAGACTAACTGAAGTGTTGGAGCATAAGCTTTCGTGGGCAAAGACCCACTTCGTCAGATACATCTGATGAAGTGGGTCTTTGCCCACAAAAGCTTATTCTCCAACACTTCAGTTAGTCTATAAAGTGCCACAGGACTCCTCGCTGCTTTTGCAGATTCAGACTAACACGGCCACCCCTCTGATGGGAGGAGAAGCTATTTTGAAATAGCAGCAGTGGAGCATCTACACATGCCTTATTTCAAAATAGCTATTTCGGAATAGGTGCTATTCCTCATAAAATGGGGTTTACAGATTTCTGAATAAGCCGTCAAAATAACAGACGGCTTGTACAGAAATCTGCTTATTTCAAAATAGCCCCTCACCAAGATCATTCTAAGTTATTCCTCTCCAGTGCCTTCTGGGGCTCTAAATCAAGATAGCTCGTCTACATTAGGGAAGCCTGCCTTGGACTAATTTTCAGGCTTCCCTGCAGTGTAGACATGCTATTTTTAAATAAGCTATTTTGGAATAAGTATTCTGGAATAGCTTATTTCAAAATAGCAGTGCAGTGTAAACGTAGCCTTACAGAATTTCAGAAGGATTTTGAGGGCATGTCTACAATGGGGAATTATTTAGAAATAACTCCCCTTCTTTCAAAATAACAAAGCGAGCATTTTGTTATTCCAAAACACTTCAAAGCATTTCAAAATATTATTTTGAAATAATGGGCTTGTTATTTTGAAACTAGCCTGTCATAAGACGGGATTTTCAGGTCTCTCTTCCACATCGGCCTTCTCTCCTGAGCCTCCGGTCTCTCTCTCTCTCTCTCTCTCCTCCTTCTCCTACTGCCCCCCCCCCAGCTCTCCTCCACCTCCTGCCTCTCTCTCTGTCTCTCTTTCACTTCTCTCCCCCCTTCTGCCTCTCACTCGGGGGACCACGGAGCCCAAATGGCCATTTGGGCTATGCACTCCCCGAGCTGCATGGGGGGTGGGGAGCCTAAACGGTTGCTTGCGCCGCTTGCTCCCATATGGTGGCCTGGCTGAGCAGCACAGAAGTCAACCGAGGACCACGGCGGGAAGCGAAGGGGGGGGCGGGGCGGTGATGTTCATGGCCAGGGTGTGGGGAATGGAGCTGCTGTCATGCCACATGTCACCACCCCGCCCCCCTTCACCTCCCAGTGGGGCACTCGGCTGACTTCTGCACCGCTCAGCTGGGCCGCTGGGGGGGAAGCGGTGCAAGCGACCGTTTGGGCCCCACACTCCCCATGCAGCACGGGCTGGGCCGCCCAGAGGGAACAGCTAGCATTTCAGCAACAGTGCCGCCCAGAGGGAACAGCCAGTATTTCAGGCAACAGCACCCCCCAGAGGGAACAGCCAGCATTTCAGCATTACAGACTCAGACATTGGGCTACTATGTTTATGATAACTCCTGCTTGCAAAGAGGAATAAGCTTATTTTGAAATAGTTATTTCAGGACTCATTATTTCGAAATAACCTCGCAGGGTAGACATAGTCAGAGTGTTTTCTAGTAGCCTGATCTATGGCCCATTAAGTCAATTGGAGTCTTTTTATTGATTTCAGTAGGCTTTGTTTCAGGCTGCAAATGCAGAGCAGTTGGGCACCGTCTGTACCATAGTCAGTTATAGAGGTTAGTATTATCTAGGGGCTTTAAAAATGTATTCAATTGACTATAAGGCCATTTCTAGATCTATTACAATATGTTATGTAAATCTGCATCCTTGTTTAGGGGCTTTGTTAACAAAATTGATTTTTCTCTCAGAACATACCAGCTATATGCTGTATTCAGGGACATGTTAATATATGGCTTATTGGAACAATTGACCATAATGGTATCTCTAAATTTATTATGGCCTGTTTGGCTAATACAGCTACACTATTCAGGGGAGACAGAGAGTTAGGCATCTAACACACAATGAATTTCAATGAGAGAGTTGAGAGCTTAATTCCCTTTGTCCTTTGCAAAATCCCAGCCTCCATCTGTTGTACCTGTTGTACAGCATAGAAGTGTTCAGGGTATTCCTGTTGAAAAAGATTCTTAATCTTGAAAAAAATAGTAATTGTATATGGGGAAAATTTACTTTTGTTTTACTTTTTTTCCAAAATAATGCATATTACTATATGTTATGCAGCAATGTTCTAAAAAATTATAGTTAAAAAGAGAAAAAGAATGTGCAACATGGAATAAAATCGTAGAAGAGTAACTTTCCAGTCAAACCCCTCACAACTGAGCAATTTATTGAAGACTTTCTCCTTTAGGGTATGTCTACACTGCACAGCTATTTCGGGATACCAGAGGCTATCCCGAAATAGCTCCGCCACATCTACATAACCTACCTGTTATTTTGAAATAACAAAGAATAAGAGATGGCTTGAAATAGCATGTTATTTCGGAATTTGGCACTGTGTAGAGTGCCAAATTTCAAAATAAGCTATTTCGAAATAGATTGGAGATAAGATACACAATTTTCACTACACAAATGTGTAGACACCTCCATAGACTCACCATCCATGCCTTGTGGTGTCCAGCCAGGTCAGAGATAGTCTCAGCCCTTCTGACTTATCTCAGGCTCCAATAGCACCCAAACCACAATACTGGCTATCAATGCAGCATATTCAACCACTCCTAGGCTTCTCCTCAATCCTGTTCTTCTTTTCAGCATAGTGGGTTTCCCACCACTTACTCCCAGCATCCCCAAGCAAGGCTCAGAAACCTCCAGGTATGCAAAACACCACTTCAGCCACAGGTGCCCATCCAAGGCTTGAGGTTGCAGTTTCTTTCTATTACCCAATTCTGCTTCCACAACAGCAGCCCACAGGACGACCTCTCTGGAGTCCTATCATTGGTTCTGAGCTGATCTCAGCTGTCTGTAAGGAGCTTCCCTGAAGTGCTTTTCACCTTGTTGAAAATGCACTAATTGCCTTTTCTCTGAAATTAATCCCTTCCTCCTGAATCACCTCCTACCTAGAGTTCCATTCCTTTTGTGAAGCAAACCTTGCTCTTCCCCATCTAGCTCTGATAGGGTATGTCTACATTACCACCCTAGTTCGAACTAGGGTGGTAGTGTAGACATACCCATACAGAATTGACTCTGATACCCTTCCAGTGCTACCAGTGGGTAACTGAGCAACCAGACTCCTGTTAACCCCTGGTCTACCAATGTTATGTTTTCAATACCAAAATACTTTCAGTTCACAGCTGGTTTTTACTCCTTTTCAACTAAGGAGATGTCTGGATATTTGCTTTGGGCTGAGAAGTGCTCATGCCAAGGAAGCTTTTATCCCACCTTTGCACTCCCCTGCTCCTCTGGCCCCTTTGTGGCAAGCTGGTCCTCCAGGGACTGCCACAATGCAGATTTGTCAAACACCCCCTCCCTCGTCTCTACCCTTGCTGCAGTGAAGATAGCAGAGGAGCCACTCATCACCACACCTGGGTCCCCTTGCACAGGACAGCATTAGGGAAGCTTTGAGTCATTGAACTCACAGGAAACTGGATGAAGACAGAGAACAATTTAGCTCAGAAACTCTAAAGGGGGTAAGATCAGGACTGCTATATCTCCTCAATTCTGTACCAGGGAATAGAATGTGGCTGGTCTCTGGGAAGTGGCTTAAAGGTGAATTGTGGCTGTCTCTCTGAAAAAGTATTGTGAGAACCACATTTCAGTATATCCTCTGCCCTCCCCAGCCAACCCTAGAGCCATTCTCCTGCCTGTTTTATGGACTGAATACCTTGAGAGGCACCAGTGCACTAATATTCCAGATCCTCTCCACATAGACCTACATTACAGCTTGACCCTTTGATGTTTTTTTTCTTAAGGCAAATTTACTTTCCTTCCTTCCTTCCTTCCTTCCTTCCTTCCTTCCTTCCTTCCTTCCTTCCTTCCTTCCTTCCTTCCCATGTCTTTATCAATGATATTCCACTAGGAGCAGCAGCAAAGCACCTTTGTAAGATCCTTGTCATTCCAAGGAGGAATGGGAGGGGTTAACAAAAGGAGATATGTTCCAGAAGACCGTTTTCAGTGTCTCTCCTGTGAGAGCGAGAAAACAGTATACATTACAGGATTTTAATCAGTGACAGCTTTTCCCTCTCGGAGCTTGACAATAGACAGACTATATTTTGATGAAAGCGATCTTCAGCTGGATCACTGTCAAACCTTGTTTTGCAATAATGCGGTGTTTATTAAAAACACCAGCCTCAAGACCACCGAACACCACAATATTTTCAAACAAAGAAACAATGTTGTTTTGAATTGTTAGACTGGACAGCTGGTCCAATGAATATTTAATGATTCACACAAGAGAGTGACATTGAAAACCAGCACTGAGCATTAGTATCACTTGTGTCACTCACTGTGTGAGCATCATAGATTTATTGTTTTGTATTCTGCTATTAATTTGTCCATATAAATTCTTTGAATTAGAATGAATGATCTTGTTTCCTTTTATTTCAGATCTCAGTATGTCTTGTTATTTTGATGTATTACATGTACCATTCAGCCAACTCTGTTAAATGGTCGAAGGATTCAAAGAAATTATTTGATGAAAACCACATTATTTATCTAATACATTATTTGACAAACAGCATACACCCAGTCCATAAATGTACAATACTTTAACTACAGTATGACTGTCAACCTGAATATAGCAGAGTCAAAAGGCAATTACATCTGAACACAAAGTATGTCAATATTTAACAACAAAGTATTAAAAGACAGATTTGATTTTAATTGGTTTCACGTTCTATATTACTATGCTATATATATTTGTTTTACTATTGAATCACTTATAATATTTTGTTTTATCAAAATGAAATATTTTTAATACAAATGTTCATTCTGTGTTTTTTTTATTTTGACTTTTTTGTTCAAATTTGAAACAAAAACCAATTTTAAAAAGCGGTAAGTTCCCAGAATCAAGTCTAACCTTGGAATGCAGTGAAATCTTTATCTGATACTGCAATAGTGTGACGTCTGGGATGGAAGGTGTTGTCAGCCATTCTTCCTAAAACAATGTAGCTTCAGTTTTATTAGTAGCTGTAGTGACACAGTAACATGTCCAACACTATGGCACTATTGCGATGGGCACTGTGCAAACACATACAAGCCATTATCCTTTTCTTGAACATCTTATGACTGAAATAGACTAGAGAGACATATAGTGGGAGCAGAAACAGAGGCTACGTCTACACTGTAGCCTTCTTCCGCAAAAGCTTATTTCAAGAATGGCTCTTGCGCAAGTGGGGGGTTTTGTGCAAAAAGGAGCCGTCTACACAGCTCCTTTTTGTGCAAAAGCCTCTTGAGTAAAAGCAGCTGCTAATTAATTATGAAAATGAAGTGTGGCGATATTCCACTCCATGCTCCATTTGCATAAGCTTTCGTGGAAGAAGGCTACAGTGTAGATGTAGCCAGAGACACCACACACAACTGCTTCCTGCTAGTCTGCCAATCACTTATTGTTGTCAGGAAAGCACAGTGAGCTCTCAGGGTACATCTACACAGCAACATTATTTTGAAATAACTAGTGTTATTTAGAAATAATGTAGTCTGCGTCTACATAGCAGGCAGTTATTTCGAAATAATGTCAAAATATTGTCAAGCTGGAGGACTTCTTACTCTGACTCCTGTAACCCTCATTGTAAAAAGTCAGAGGAAGAGTGCTCTATTTCGAAATAAGTGCTGTGTAGATGCTCCCAATTTCAAAATAAGCTATTTTGAAATAAGCTATGCAATTGACGTAACTCAATTTGTGTAGCTTATTTTGGGTTAAACCCTGCTATGTAGTTGCACCCTTAGGTTATGACATTTATTGTCTACACTAGGAAACTATTTCAAACTTACTAAATTTGACTTAATAACTCCCGATTTAACACATTTAAACTATGCTTTGTGGCTTTTTTAATCCATGCAATCCTAAATGCTTACAAGTAAAATTATAATCTCAGCAATAGCAATAATGCCTCAACACTGTTCTCCATTTATCTTTCATTGCTTTTAACAAGCAAAAACATTGCAAAAAGAAAAATAATGCACCTAATTATAGCTTTTTAAGCTTGCTTCTTTCTCCCCCCTCTCCGCCAGTTATATTCATGAAACATATTTATTTTTCTTGTATAAATTACTTGTATTCAAGCAGCTAGTTTTTTCATATTCTTCTCGATGATGTCATTCGTTGGTTTACATTGGCATAAATGGTGGATTCACTGTAATGTGAAGTGTTTCAATCTTGATTTGAAGACTTCTGTAACTCAGGCAGAGGTCAGGGGTCTATTACCAGAGTGGCTGAATGAGGTTTTGTGGTCTTCATGTTGTGAAAGTCAGACTACATGTTCAGGATGGCCTTTTCTGGCCTTGAAATCTGTACAGTTCAGCTTTATATGGAGGTAAATTTCATAGACAAATGGGGATCTTTTCTTCCCACTCACTAAACTCTTGTAAAAATATGTTTGAGCCTTGAGCAATGCAACAGCTCTGTGCCATCTGTTATATATTACTTGCTAATTATGCACCAACATCTCATATGCTGATGCAAAAGCCACACTATTAACATATTTAGGATTGGAAGCAGCATAGATTATATTTTATCTTCTCCTTACCTCTGTAATATACACAATGTTATACAGAACTCTGCAGGGAGTGCTGGAGATTTGAGCCACACAGATGGGTAATTATCATGCACATGAACAACAAAGTGCAGTGTCAGTGAGCCATTGAGTCTGTGTATGGGCCACACTGAACCTTAGAGATGCAGGGCTGTACTGCCTTACTCCACAGCTTCCAGGCAGGCAGGATGTAATGCTGGAATTTGCAGGTCACCTTATACTATGTGAGGAATAGTGCATCATACTATCCTTTACTATGGGGATGCCTGCTCTTTCTAAGAGTCTGGTCAGTTCTACAGGCTTTGCAGAGTATGGGCAGGATCATGGAACTGTAACCTCCCTGTCAACTGCTTTGAGTGTCATGAAGCCCTGGAGTGCTAAATAGAATGGGTCTCTGCTCAGAGATGGACAGGTACTGTGATTTTGCATGACTCTGTGGGAGAGGGATAAGGATCTTGCAAAAAAGGGTGTTTTGCGCAAAATGGACATGTCCACACTGCCTGTTTTTGCACAAAAGGCATCTGAGGAGATTATGCAAATGAAGCATGACAAAATGCTAATCAGTGCTTCATTTGTATTGCCTCTTCTGGCAGAAAACCGTAGTGTAGACAAAACCCTAGAGTCTTTTACATTTTAAATTATAAGATACTCTATCGCTTAAAAGACACGGTACAATGTCGATATAAGTTGCTGTGTAACACTTAATTTCTTCTGTATTACTTGTGTTCTCTTGCTCGTTGTGTTTTGGTTTCCCTTGGACACTGTAAGAGGAAAACTGAAACTTTTGGCTTAGTAGGATGGCCATGCCCACTGCAAGAAGTCATGTTGCATCTGAAAGTAACATTCAGCTGGTTATCCGAGACGAGGAATATGGAGAGTTGCACTATTCTGTGATGCTTTTCATAATTTGACCCCTACTGACAGTGAGTCACATTCTGCTACCTTTACACATTTTGTTGAACAGTGCCCTACTCTTCAAGCACACCCTACACAGGGGGATAAAAATGGTATAGCCCTGTTAACTCCCCCTCCTGGGAACATGGGTTGGAGTGGGCAGCAGTACCAATTCAGTAGGGGAATTTCACTGTTCCATATACAGGCAAGCAACAAGGCACAGTCCCTGTCCGGAGAGAGACCGGCATCACAATCTGTTTCTTAAGGGGTTCCTGAAGCAACATAACAGTCTGCCATCCCATGCATATTGCTAAACCCTGGTTTACCTCACAGTAAGGTTCTACCCACTGCATCACAAGATCAGAATCCAGCCTAATAACATTTTGAACTGTTTTGTATTAAAGATACAACTATGATTGGTTCACAAACTGACTGCCTCGGCTGAATCAAGAGGCTGATCAGCGCGGTGCCAGGAGGATAAATGTTTGTGGTATTCTCAGAGCATTCTGTAAATACAAACAATCTGTGTGTGCTACAGACAACAGACTTCTATTATTAATAAAGGAGACGGTAGATATAGAAGGCCTGCTGCATTCCACCATTTTGCATCTTTCTCTGTATTTGAATACATGAAAATAGTTTCCTTAGCAAAACCCTGAATAATACAATCTCATTAAAACAAACAAACAAACAAACCCAGC
This sequence comes from Pelodiscus sinensis, assembly GCF_049634645.1. Taxonomy (NCBI): domain Eukaryota; kingdom Metazoa; phylum Chordata; order Testudines; family Trionychidae; genus Pelodiscus; species Pelodiscus sinensis. The sequence continues at coordinate 47,989,859 of NC_134719.1, forward strand.
AACAACTTATGGCTAGCACCATAAACAAGACAATAATTTGAAGAAAAGGAAAACTCTCTGACATGGAAACTCCTCTGGGTCTGTCATATTATGCACTTTCTCATGCCATCAGCCAGAGCCCTAGTTTTCTTCTGTGTCTTTTTACAGCACTGAATTCACTTTTGGTACTTACCAAAGAGCTCATAAAAAACAGAGAGGAGATCATAAGAACTGTGAGGAATAACATCATAATGCCATGTCACCACTTTTCCCCAAGCTTTCTACCAGACCGAGGCTTCCATTCACAGGCACAAGAAAGAGACTGGCTTAGAGTCCTTCATGGTGTGACTACTTGGCTCCAGATCTAACTCTTAAGCACATACTTTACTCTAAGCATGAGTAGTCCCAGTGTAGACAAGGGGAATTGCTTAATTACTATGGTGGGTCAAAGAAAGGAATGGATAAAATTAGTTCTGTAGAATTAACAGAATAATTTAACAATATTTGTTTAATTGCAGTATGAATAGATAATTGCTTGTTCAAGTTTTCAGAGGCAGAACTCTGAAAACAAGGTTCAGAATAAAATTTTGTAGCTTAAAACCCCTATCCACTGCTAAACAGGTATGTCTACACTACCCCGCTAGTTCGAACTAGCGGGGGTAATGTAGTCATCCGCAATTGCAAATGAAGCCCGGGATTTGAATTTCCCGGGCTTCATTTGCATAAAGCCAGCCGGCGCCATTTTTAAATGCCGGCTAGTTCCATGAGGAGTACAGCTAGTTCGGATTAGAAGCCTAATCCAAACTAGCTACTCTGTGCCGCGTGTAGCCGCGTGGCAAGGGGTTCGAACTAGCCGGCATTTAAAAATGGCGCCGGCTGGCTTTATGCAAATGAAGCCCGGGAAATTCAAATCCCGGGCTTCATTTGCAATTGCGGATGACTACATTACCCCCGCTAGTTCGAACTAGTGGGGTAGTGTAGACATACCCAGAGAGATTCTGAGCTGAAACAATCTGATTTTCCACTCTCTTATACATGAATCAGCTACATGGGGGAGCCCAGGGTCAGTAGATTATAAAAGAGTCATGGTATCCCTCCATGGTGTTAGCAAAAACTCTTTCCATTTGCCTGGTGGCAGAAATAATATTGTTAATGACACTGTTAAAAAGCCTAAAAGATTATTCATTTTGGAGCAGGTAGTCAAAACTGAAAACATAATGGTTGGGTTTACAACCTGGTTTAACTTAAACAGTTTGACAAGGTAAATTGTAGTTTGAGCGACAATACTTATTAACTTTGCCTTTTTGGGAGGGGGGGCACCAGCGTGAGAATGATTTAATATGATAGTAGGCAGAGAAACCTGCTGCTTTACAGCAATTCCTGCCATTTTATTGTCTCACAAACTGCTTATTCTGAATCATTGCCATGCTGACATGTATTTCCTTTCCTGTTATCAGAGGAATATTTGATAGACGAGGTATATTATATGTTTTTCTGAGAATGCTGGGCTTAGACTTTATTCAGATCCCAAAACTAATTTAGACATTTTAACTTCACATTCCTTCTTAAGACTTTAAAAAAAAAACCTACAAGAAACAAGGGCTGTCATTTTTTTTTCTTTCCACTCTATTTTGATGGCTAGACCATAAGTCTGCATGATAATGATTTTCACAGCTAGTATAAAGACTGTGTTTGTCCTCTTCTGGACCCGATCCCCAATGAGCTTGTGTAAAGCCAATAGATGGGCACAGAGGTGAATCCACATGGAGCTCTTTGCCGTATCATTACTAGAGAATAAGCTTCCCTAGTTCAAAGAAGAGCACAGTCAAGCTCTGGATACCCTTGATGCCCATTTAAAATACAGAAGTATATGATTAAGTAAACAGACTCACTGTCCATACATGACATCCAGGCAGCAAATTTTAAGCAAAACCAAAAGCCCTTGCAACTTACCCACCTCCTACTCCCACCTCATTTATGTTTCCTCCACACGCAATATCCAGACCCTCACAAATCCCACCCCTCACTAAAAGCAAGGGAAAACCAATGGGCCTAAAGGTCAGAAAATCTCAGGTTATTTCAGAGCAAAGAGGCAGGGATACAGCTGCAAAGGAAGTCTTAATGCTTTAACACCCAACCCGTCCCATTTGCTTGGACAGCCCTCCAGATCAGGGTAGAAAACACATCACAAGTCTTGTGATATTCAGATTTTTTCCCCAGAAAGTCCCACCTGCTGCAGTTCAGACATTGTATACATATTTTAGGAAGTTCCTAATCCTCATGGTTGTGGAAAAGTATTTCAAAATGCAAAGCAAGTCCCCCCTAATGGCTTGGAAATTATGAAGTAAGTTAAAAAGGACTTAAGTTTATTATTTTTAAGCTGATTCCACTTTTTTAATGTTTGGTGTTGATAATATTACCATTTTGAGCATCTGCACCAGTATAGCACAGGGGGTGTGGCATTCACTGTGACAGGTAGGTCCCATAGTATTTAGCACTGCACAGGTCAACACAAACAGCTTAATGACAACTGAAAGTCAACAGGTATCCAGGGCGAGCCATGGGGCAATGAGTTTGCTTCCTCACATACATTTATAGTTTTATATTTTCAAAGGAACCTGTTAAAATTATGGGCCCAGTTTTCATCAAATGTCAATATCTTCCAAAAATCCACACTGTAATATATAACAACTGGGCCATTCCAGTGCACATGACCTTTGTGTTCCATATGGATAAAAGACTATGTCATCAACTCTATGTAACAATTGCTTACATTGAAACTGATGAAGACAAGAAAAGGCTGAAGAGGAATATAATCCCTTCCTGACAACAATTATCTCTTTCACCAAGAGAGGGGGGTATGGTACTGCTGTATTTCTTATAGACTGTGGATTTTGACTATTTTCCCATATAGCAACTTTAAAGCTTAAAGGGGAATATGAATATTGAGGTTCAGACATTCTTTGCTTAACTATAAATTCTCAGTTTGAATTTATTTGTTGTGAAAATGCATCTTCATTACCTGTACACACACACAAACCTAACTGAATAATAAAAATGGGGAACATTAAATAGCAACAGAAAAAAAGGTTAGTGAAAATGTCTTACTTAGAAAACTGGAGAACTTAAGAGCAAGGAAGTGAAAAGGTAAGGACTTCATAAATCCTATTCTGGCTATGTGATAAATATGAGCACATTATTCTGATCAAGCATTAAATATTTAATTGTAATACAAATGTTATTCAGACAAAATAAATACTATTCTTACATCAGTATTCTCAGACTATATTCAGAACACAAAAGCCATCTGAAAAAACCATCAGAAATATAGGTACCATAATTTAGCGAATATACCACACCCGAATATACCCCGCACCCGAATATACCCCGCGGTTTTTGCAGTTTGAGTAAAAAAATTTTTGTATACCCCATGCACGAGTATAACTCACAGGGTATACAAGACTTTGTTTCAAACTGTGTAGGGGAGGGGCCTTCTACAGGTTGGGGGGGGGGAGAATTAGCCACCTTCCAGGCAGGGGAGCACTCACCCCCCTGGTTCCCACGCAGCCGCACAACCTCCAGGCAGGGGAATGAGAGTGCTCCCTCACCCCTTCCTGTGGTTGCGCAGCCACGAGCCTCCAGCCGGGGAAGTGCTCGTCCTGTGGTTTCTGCGCAGCTGCAGGAAGGGGCAGGGGGAGCACTCATCTCCCAGTTCCCGTGCAGGAACTGGGAGATAGGCACTCCCCCGCCTGAAGCCTGGAGGCTGCCATCTGGTGGCTGTGCAGCAGGGGAAAGGGTGTGGGGGGGGGGGTATACTCCACACCTGAGTATACCCTGCAGGGGGGGTGCGGGGTTTGTAAAAACAAATATAACCCGTGAGTTATATTCGCTAAATTACAGTACATATTAGTGACATAATGATCAGCTTCAAAGGCAGATATACACAAGCAATTTTATTATAAATCAACAATGGCATATCCGTGTCCTTTGATATTATAGCTGCTAAATTATTCTCAAGAAACTATACATATATAATCTTTACCAAAACATTTCATTTTTAATCTTGTTTTACCACTTATATCACTTGATATTCGTTGATACCTATAATTCTATGAATCCTAGAAGATTAGGATAGGAAGAGATCTCAGGAGGTCATCTAGTCCAACCCCTTGGTCAAAGCAGGACCAACCCTAAATAAATCATCCCAGACTGGGCTTTGCCAAGCCTGGCCTTAAAATCCTCTAAGGATGGAGATTTCACCACCTACCTGTGCAACCCGTCCCAGTGCTTCACCACCCTGTAGTGAAATAGATTTTTTTCCCCTATCCAACCTAGACGTTACCCTACTGCAATTTGGAACTGATACTTCTTTTTTTGTCATCTGCCATCACTGAGTATATGTTAGCTCAGCAGTTTTCAAACTCTGGGTTGTAACTTGTAAGGGCAAGCCCTTAGCTGGCCACAAGATTTTTTTTACCTGCACCTCCACAAGTACCTGTAATCTGTGGCCAACAGGAGTTGTGATTGCCTGACCCTGTGGAGGCACAGGTAAATGCAATTATTCAGGAGGCAGTTGGGATTTACTGCCGAGGTGTCCTCGCAGGTCTCTGGCTCCATTGATGATGATAACCAGAAGTCTGCTTGCATGTGTTGCTGAATAATGTGTGCTGTGTCGACTTGTGCACTTAGTCTCCACAGCAGACCCCAGAGAGCCCCCAAAGACCACAAACCAGCTAAGGATCGAAGACACCTGGCCAGGTTTATAGTTAGGCAAAGTACAGTCATAGTTATCAGTAGATTCTACTGAACCACTACGCATATGTACCCCGTAACACTGGATTGACTCAATCAGTCTGAAATTTCCACTGCCCCCTAGGTCGTACAAAGACTGTACCCTACCCCAGGACACCACTTTATATACAGGTACAAACAAATCACACATCACTGCTAACACTTCAGGTTGCTACCCTCTGACATTGTCAGGTTACCGCCCTCTGACACTTCTTATATACCACCCATCACTCTGTACCTTGTGGTTTGATTAGATCATCTCTATCCATCAAGCTGTCATTTTAGACCCTTTCCTGAACCTGAGTCTGTATCTGTGAGGAGTGGGTACCACTGTCTTTTTTAATGAGCTGGTGGTACCATGTGCTTTCCACTTACAACTAGTACCAATTACTGTTCTACACCTGGGCCTGTTACCTTTTAGTGTTTTGCATTCTCAACCCTGTTCATGTCAAATTCTGTGAGAAGGGGCCTGCCTCTTTCTCACAGCTTAGCTTTGCTTTATGTTAGCCATGTTTTGTCCATTGTTAGCTAGTCCTTAGGCCTCTAACCTGCCCTGTGCTATATTGGCTCATGTTTTAAGTCTTCATCTTACTACAGTAAACAAAACAAAACAATCAGGAATTTGAAACCCCCCTGGCCTAGCTCCATCCGCTTCAGAACCCCCCTTCAGGTAGTTGAAGACTGCTATCAAATCTCTCCCTTCATTCTTCTCTCCTGCAAACTAAATAAGGCTGGTTCCCTCAGTGTCTCCTAATTTGTAATGTGTCCCAGCCCCCTAATTATCTTCATTGTCCACATCCTTTCTGTAGGGGGAGGGCAAACTGAACACTATGCTCCTAATGTGGCTTCACCAGTGATGAACAGAGGGGAATAATCAGTTCCCTACATCTGTTGCCGATGTTCATACTAGTGCAATATAAACCTTAAAACCAATATTACATTAAAGAGACTGTGGGTCAGTTAAGGTTATTGAATTATGGTGAATTTGCAGTGCTCTGAACTTGATAAGAAAAACATAGTTTTGTTTTTCAAGTGGGCAGTGTAGATTTTCCTTAACTTTCTTTTTCCTTGTTTTTAAGCGCTTGGATTTATGTGATAGATAAGTACATTGTTCTCTCTTAACCATGTTAACGGGTTTTTTTATTATTTTGATTTTTTTTAAGTTAGTGCCCTTTAAAAATACACAGCAGATATGAATGGCTTCCTTCTGGCATAAGTATTCTGTAGTTGAGTCTTGATTATGTAATCAAATGTCCCAATGCAGTTCAACTATATCCAGAATATGTATTTGTTTGGATTTCACAAAAACTATGCTATATGTAGCCTATCAGTAATTCAACTCACAATCCATCCATGAATATCACAAAGGAATCCAATAAGCTGATAAATTAACATAACCTATAAATGCAATAGCAAAACATACCCGTATTCCGCTATGCCTCCAAATGTTCCGAGACCTCCCCAAATCCCTATTGACTATTTGGCCTGGAATGGGATTGCTTCTCATAAAATGGAAAGGGAGGGCTCTGCTATACAAAGATCACATGGGGGAAACAAGGGATATGGGATAGACAGCAAGGACAGTTATACTGTATACCAGGAGCCAAATAGGGTTAATACACCTGAACCCCCTGCCCTGAGCCCCTCATACCCTCATATCCCCAAACTCCTGCACCCCCACACATCTTCCGTCCCCTGCCATAACTGCTACACCACTCACCCCCCCAAAAAAACATATGCTCTGATCCCATCATACACCCAAACACCGCCTACCCTGAGCACCGCCCAGCAAACAGCCTAACCCAGACTCCTGTATCTCCACATTCCCAGTCCCCTGCCATAACACTCCTGCACCACCCACAAACCCTAGCCTTGTGCCCTGAGTCCATCATACACCCAATCCCACTGCCCTGAGCTCCTCACATACCCTAACCCAAACTCCTGCACTCCCACATTCCCAGCCCCACCATAAGATTGACAGAAGACAGCCTGAATGTGTGTATGGAGTTGGATTTGACCAGTTATGATGTAAACATCAAAGAAATGTGCAAAAAGATGCAGCAGCAGAAGTCCCATTAAATAAAGTCTGTGAGTACAATGTTTCATTTATGCTATTAATAATCATTATGTCAATTATCAGTCATATTAAGTTGTATATTTTCAGTCATGCAAATGGACATTCTTATGTGGCTCTTTGTTGACCACTTGTTTTGAATTTTGATGTAGTTTGGCTTGTTGATTTGAAAAGGCTGCCGATCCCTGCTATATATCATAGTGGGACATCATGAGGAAACAAGAGAAGGATATGGCTAAGCCAGGAAAATGGGATGTGCCTGGAATGGGATTGCTTCTCATAAAACCTTACAGATAAGAGACAGAATCTCCAGGCAGGTAAAAGGGACTGGCTGGGGCCTGTATCCTTCCCCCAGCTGTGCCTGCTGGAGCTACAGTGGCCATGGAGAGGTGCTTCTCACCGGCCTCCAAGCTGCTGTGGTGAAAAATTGCTGGGACAGTCCTCTCTCCCCACGGTAGCCTCCATACTGAACCCCTCATCCCCAGCCTCATTACAGAACAATGATTTAAATGAAGAAAAACAAACAAAAAATAATTGGGATAAGGAGCTGAGCAATGCCAGGTAAATAGTCTAGTACTGTGGTCTCCAACCTTTTTAACCACAAGATCACTTTTTCAATTTAAGTTCAATGTAGGATTTACCTCAAGCCCAAATACCCTTTCCCCGCCCCTTCTTTGAGGCCCTACCTTTGCTCCACCCATTCTCTGAGGCCTCACCCCACTCATTCTGTTCCACTTCCTTTCCCATCCTCACTCGCTTTCATCAGACTGGGTTAGAGGGTGGGGTGCAGGGTCTGGTCTTGTGCCAACGGGTTCAAAGTGTGGGAGGGGCTCTTGGCTTAGCCCAAGGTAGAAGATTAGGGTCCAGAAGGGGTTTCAGGGTGCAAGCTCTGGGAAAGAGTTTAGGTGCAGGGGGACTCATGTCTGGGGCAGGATACTGGATGCAGGAGGAGGTTCAGGACTGAGACAGGGGTTCAGGAAGCAGGCTCTGACTGGGCAGCATTTAACTGAGATGACTTCTGGGTGGTGAAGCAGTGAGGTTAAGGCAGGCTTACTCCTGCCCTGGCCCTGTACCACTCCTGAAAGCAGTTGTCATGTACAACAGTGTCTCTATGGCACCATGTGCTGCCCCTCATCTACAGGCACTGAGCCCACAGTTTCTACTGGCCACGCTTCTGCATTATTGTTCAATGGGAGCTGCAGAAGCGGTGTCCACAGGAAAGGACAGCATGTGGAGACCCCCTTCTCTGCCTCTCAGGGGCTTCATGGACATGCCAGCCACGTCCAGGCGCAGCGGTTACAACAGGGATAAGTACTCCAGCCATGACGGGGTTGGCATTTTAGAACTCACTACTCAAGGAATTAAATGTATGCACAAGAGACACATGAAAATTCTGAAATCCTGGAGTTTTGCCTCTCCTCTCCAGACCTCAGTGAGGTCCAAGATCTCCTCATCAGACCAGGAAGTCGAGCACCTCTTTCGGGCCCGGGCAGGGTCCTGGGAGCTGGGTGCCTGCTTAGCTGCTGCTGTGGAGGGCCCAGAAGGAGCATGGGGGTTGCTCATGGCAGGAGGACTAGCTGTGAAAGCTGCTGCAATGTAGCACAGGACTGGCAGGACCTGCATTGTGCCACAAACCCTTTCCCCGGTGGCTGCGGCTTTAAGGGTTGCAGAGGAAGGGGAACTATAGAGTTATTGTGTGTGTGGACAGAATGGACAGCAAGACACCTGTGGGAAACCCTGGAGGCCACTTATAGTGAAATAACTCCAGCTTCCCTGTCCCCTGTCTACACATGCCCCTTTTCAAAATAGCTATTTTGAAATAAGCGTTATTCCTTGTAAAACGAGGGTTACAGATTCAAAATAAGAAGCCTGTTATCTCAAAATTATTTCAAAATAATGGGCTTGCTGGGTAGATGCTCGTTATTTCAAAATCATGCTGCTGTGTAGACGTACCCTCAGTTATTTTTCTATATCCCTTTATTCTATTTTTCTCTGATGTATCAATAGGCAACTAACAGGTAAAAGGTTATTCAGTGAGTTGGGACTCTATGGACTTTTTTAATATCACTAATGACTTATCATAGTTCAGATGACTACAGTATATGACCTAAGTCTTTTTGTTCTATGTCCAGAGGTCACAATAGGCGTATTTCATTTATTAAGAAAACACTATGTAACGAGAGTACATCGATACAGATCTTATGGTATTAATATACAACTGATATGTTCTAAGCATGTTTCAACATGAGTAGCATGTCCTATAGAGGATTGTAAGTATATTACAAGAAGGTGTTATGTATAGTTTTAAGAACCTTATTGATCTGTTAAACTGTGGAACAACAGTTGATTAACCATTTATTAAAAATTTTATTCATCTTTTATTAGCACTCCATTAACCACTTAGAAATGGGCCTTTAATGTAAAGTGTGACTGTTCCATCATACAGCAAATTGAAAATGTGTGTAGAAACAGATTATTAGGAGAAAGAGTCACCTTCTTTGGAACCAAGTAGACCAAAATAAAGCTCCCAAGGAAGACATGTGACTCTGTGGGATAAAAGTAGAAATCTGAGGAAGAGTCGCATAGCTGAAGAATGTGAAGGGTCTTGAAAGGGATTCCATGTGGCTGGTTTGGACTGTTCAAAACAACTGTGCACATCAAACCATGATTTGATATGAACGATGATCCAAACTTACTGCTTCAATGACGGGAATTTAAATCTAAAGCTGTGTAGTAAATAAGAATTTCTATACTATAAGGAATTGAAAAGTATATAAAAAAAGAATCCCACACTAGAGTGAAAATAGCACTTTCAAGGGGAGTCTACAATTTTCAATTCAAAACATTAAAATTACATTCTAATTTTACTTTTTCAAAGCAAGTCTCCCCAAGCTGCTCAGAGCAGGGGCTTCTCAGAAGCTAAGAACCTGGGAACCAAGCAAATTGTCGGTCCCCTCAGCAAGGTGGCGGGGGGGAGCTCCATGCTTCCATACTCCCATGCTTCCAGAAGCATCAGGGCCTTGAGTGGAAGGGGCAGGATTGTGGGCTAGCCTCTCTCTTCCAGCCCTTCAGTGCCACTCAGAGCATGACAACTGGGGCTCCAGCAGAGATTTAAAGGGCCCAAGGCTCCATTCTAGCAGAATCAGGGTTGCTGTCTCAACTGGAACATCTTGGGGGTGTAACTGTCATATAAATTAGAATAATTTCATCTACCCATCATTAAATAACATCACATTTAAATGATCCTTCTTTATATCTGATGTTCCTGTATATGGACATTTTCCTTATTAATTTCTATTTAAATATGAACATATAATTTCACCCATTTCAATTGTTGCCAAACAGACAATATAAAAGGAAGTACATATATTAAAAAGTGTTGGTGGATACACATCACCAATTAATCAATGACTGTTCAAAATATAAGATGAGACTTCATCAGCACATCCTTAACTCTGATTGGTGATGTACACAGAGGAGCTTCAAATTATAAATAATGATAAATGCCACAGAGTCAAAGGCCAGCTGGACAAGCTACAGAGATTAAAGCTCTGGAATGGTGAAGAACATTTGATCAAGTACTAACAGGCACCTTGGACTTCAACATATTCAAATAAGGAATGGGAAAGACAAAATAGCTGTTGCACTGGGGTTCAGAATGATCATTGTTCAATCATCTGTTGCATTTTCAAATACATGACTTTAACACATGAATGGAAATTTAGGACTGCCACATGAATTAAAAAACCTGAAACACAAAACCCAGATTGAAAAATGACAAAATGATAGGCTACAAAACACAAAAATGAAACTGGAAATGGGAAAGCAGAAAATTATTTAAATTAATGAACTACGAAACAGAACATAAAAAATGATACAGCTGAGCAAGTTTATTCGAGTTTGATTCCCACCTCCATATGTTCACCATCAGAGAATGTAAAAGCCCATGGTTGCATGAAGAAAATATGATGAATTTATCAGAAATGCCGATGAGAGCTGTTGCGTAAAAAGTGACTACACAGCATTATCTGTGAAGTTTGTGTAAAGCGCTGTGTCTCATGCACCCATTGTAGAGATCTAAAATGTTCAAGAAACAAGGTGGGTAAGGTAATATCATTTATGGGACCAATTTTTGTTGATGAGGGAGACAAGCTTGTGAGCCACACAGCTCTTCTTCAGGTCTAGGGAAAGTATTCAGAAAGTCACAGCTAATACAAGATGCAACAGATTATTTAGCATTAGCACATTTACCTGGCGCTGCTCGGGTCCTTAAGGAGGAGCTCAGGGCAGGAGGCTGAGGGTGTGGAAGATGCAGGAGTCACTGTTGTGGGGGGAAGGAGGGGAGAGAGTGTGTGTGTAGGGGAGTGAGCAGGGAGGCCCTCCCACATGAGATTCGTACCAAGACTGCTTGCTTTTCCCCTTCCTGTCCTTATCAGAGAGCAAGAACAAAGTGCACAGCTCCTCTGCCGACTGCACTCCCCAGCCGGAGTGAGGAATACAGCAGACTGTGCACTTTATCCTTGCTCCCTAGCAAAGGGGAACAGCCAGCAATGTCCCCATAGAAATGGGGGGGAGAGGGGGCATTTCATGGATTTTCAAGGGATCATTCAAAGTGAAGTAGCACATTAACACACTCCAGTCACAGGATAAAAGAAAAGGAGGTGGGAAAAGCAGCTGGGGGACAGGAGATTGTTACTGGGTTATAGATTATTGTAATCCGCCATAAATGCAGTGTCTCTCTTCAGTCTATGATTATTAGCATTCGAGTAATGTTATGTATTTAAGCTCCCAGACTTGTCTTTAGAAAGGATGTGTCAGATTCTTTTGAGTGTGAGAACTCAGAGCAGATATAGAGTGATTGCTCTAAGAAGTGTTCACCATAGGTGACAGTGTGGGGGTTGTGGGGTTTTTTGGTGGGTTTTTTTGGTCTTGTCTTTTATCTTTTCCCCATGTATGTTCATTCAAACCCAGAGTGACTGTCTGGTTTCACACACATAGTGGTTATTTGAATTTAGTGCACTGGGTGAGGTATAGCACGTGTTAGGCATATGTAGGAACCATGTATCTTCAAAGATGTCTTTTTGAGGGGTGCTAATCATTGTATCAGTGGAGCTATGGGTACAGGGCTTGCCTCTATTGTTCTGGCTGAGACTGGTGCCACTTGGAGTTTGTGCATCCTCATGTGTGGGGAACCTACTTCTGATGATGAGCTTGGAGATGTTGGGGTTATTTGAAGACCAGAAAAGGGATTCAGGAAAGATTTCTTTCAGGATTGGGTCCTCATTGAGCACAAGAAACCTACAGATCACCAACACCTACTTGCATAGACCCAATTCCCATCACAAACAGAAATAAATCTGTTACTAACCACCAGACGTTCAGGTACCAGACAAGACACTCAGAGAAGAGAGCAGTCTGGGATATAAATCTTCACACACTCAAACAGCCTTCACCAAACAATGATACTCTGCCACTGAAGTAGATTGCATCATAGAACAGGCCACCCATAATACTCCAAGAGAACATGCTTCAATACAATAACATCTCCTGCCTTCAACTGCCTACCCCCATTTGTCACCTACCAGCCCACACTGGAATCCATGATAATTTGGACCCCACCCTGAAAGAATTCTTTGTACACGCTGTTGTTAGCCTATTTTGTGTCTCATGCAACCATGCCATCTGTGGACTCTGGGCCTGCATTGTGATGTATCTCCCACCCTGCCCTCAAGGATTTTGTTGCATATTAGTGGCCATATATATATATATATATATATATATATATTGTGCTGCCACAATGCTCCAAACACTTATATTTGTGGACCAATGAGGCGAGGTGCCAGTCAATCGCGAAGTATTACTGCTCAGAGCTAGATCCTTGCATAGCCTCAGATATCAGCTTCATATCCATGGATAACCACATGTGCAGACGCAGATATCCGGGGGCCATTTTTGTGGATAGTGGATCAGATACCTGCACAACCGATGTATCTTTACCATCTAATCTTTACCATCTATGTGTGGATTTTTTCCATCCATGTGCAGAATACATTTGATTGCATGCACCAATGCATGTATGAACATGTACCATGAGGAAAAACACCAACCTAGCTGTGAGCTTTCAGGGAATACTGAACACAGAATTCTCCCCACCTCCACCTGGAGGCCGCCGGACAGAAGGGAAGCAGGATCTCAAATCTGCTGTCATGAGGGGCTGAGGGATGATCCTACCTGGGGCCTTGGGTCCTGCCCGGGGCCCCATAAGATGTTCTGTGATGCCAACGAGGGCAGATGGGAGCATGCGTGGGGAACGTGGCTGATTTCCAGGAGAGGAGGAGAGATCCCAACAAAGCAGTGAGCAGCCCTGCATGGATGGAGAGGGCCTGGTTCTGTGTGGCTGGGGCTGAATCTGCAGGGGAAGCAGGGGTAGTGCCCTGGGCGCAGGCTGGATCCTGGACAGCAGGGCACATTCCCTCACTGTAGACAGGGTGCCGACACTGCAACTCTCTGTCCCGGTGTGATATGACAGAATCTGCTGCTGCTGAATGCCATTGCCCACAAGCCCCCAGAAACAGCAGCACAAAATGCAAATCTATTCCCTTCCCCCATCCCATCCCCTCTTGAGATCCTCCTGCTACTCCCCGTGCTGCCTTTACCCCCAGTCCCTGCTCTCATGCTGCCTGCCTCTTCCCTGCCCCTCTCTTGTCTCTTCTCCCTCCACCTGCCCTACAGATGGCTTGCTGTGCAGGTATGGTTGAAGGTAAAATCTGGCTGGTGGTTTGAAGATGGGATGATGGGTGGAGCCTGACAGATGCAGATCCACATTTTTGGTATCTGTGAGGAGCATGTTGTTTTCCTCTCCTAGCCGTGATACTTTGTAGTCATTTGGTTTACCAATGACAATTCACAAATGATGTCCTTGATATTTCTCATTAAGCAAAGTCCAAACTTCTTCACAATAAAAGATTGACTTTAATAGGAGTTTGTTTTGTGTATGATGCTTTTCTATCCCAAGGAAATATGGAAATAAATACATGAACACATTTCAGCTTGCTAAATTTTTTATCAGTGTAGGTTTAGGCACAAGCTGGTCTTAGAATGGTAAACCCTAAGTGGTGTGAGGAAATAAAAGAGAAGGATACATATCACTGCTACACTGATCTAGAGTAATGCTTAATACAAGTGCCGAGAGAGAATATCTAAAATATATCACATTTAATACATAATTTTTCTTTATATTTTTTAAAAGACTAACAAAATACCTCATCCACAGCAGGAGTTTGGCTCCATTTCCGCTGAATCTGTGGGAGTCAATCTTGACTTACGAAGGAAATGCTTTAGCCTAAGGAACTGAAAATGCTTGTTTCTCTATAAAGGTTATTAATTATTTCTGTCATCTATCATATGAAAATGTTGGAATCCTAAGATTTCTTTAGGAAAGTTACTGTGTATTACAGTCTGGTTTAGCATAGGGACAAATTATGCAACTTGACATTGAGTATTATTTACTCATGTTGGTAGTTCTTCCTCCTTTAATGGGTCTATTTAAATGTTTCGGCACTACTGCACATGATTATGTTTAGCAAAACCAGGCCCTTATGTAGCAAATTCTAGTTCAGATGCTGGCCAAATAAATTATAATTTTTGTAAATATTAATGCAGTAGGATAAGAAAAAAACAGAATTGAGGTCAGCAGCATTAAGAAGCAGCATTAAGTGGATCAACTGAATCAGCATATGATACTAAATCAATAGCACCGTGAACTTTTATAGAGAGAACTTTTGTAACAAACTCTGTTATAGTACAGTTTCCAAATAATTACATATTCTTTGTTGATGTTATATATGGTGCCAACCCCTGGTGCTTATCAGAGCTCAAAAGAGGTTACAATTGTGTATTCCCTCAGCAGAAATGAGTTTCAAATTAAACTGTCAGTTTAATTCATAGCCCTTTTTGTAGGTTGATTAGTACTTCGTTTAAAACCTACTTAATGAACACCATACAGAACAAATTAGCTGTACACATGATATACAGTAGCTGATAGTACTTCAAAAGTGGCAAAATGAGCCTGAGCAAGAAACAGGATTTCATCGAACCTTGAGAGACTGAGTATATCGATGTACGGCTCTATTTCTCCAAACTCTTATTACTGGCATCAGCACTCTGTTTTGTCATACTTACCTCAGTAAGCTCTACACACCTAGGGTCCGTCTGTACACCAGGGAAAAAGTCCAATTAAGCTATGTGACTTGAGATATGTCATTTGCGTAGCTGAAGTTGAAATAGCTTAATTCAGCTTTTGGCACTGTCTACACAGCAGGAAGTTGAAGGAAGAACACTTTTCCTTCGACTTCCCTTACTCCTTATGAAATGAGGGTTATAGGAGTCATAGTAAGAATATCTCCAGCTTGACAGTATTTTGAAATAATGACTTGCTTTGTAGACACACTCTTTGTTATTTCGGAATAACATAACTTATTCTGAAATAACACTGCTATGTAGATGTAGCCCTAGTGATAAGTGTCGACAAATACTAGAAAGATTGCTTGGAAAAAAACCCCAAGATTGGACAGAAAATAGAAATCAAACAGTGTCATTTGAAAAATCAAACCTATATAAAACTTTAAAACAAAATACAGACAAACCGCAGTAAAATATAACATAGTTAACTTACTTCTTCGAAGAATAACTCTGCTCTGTGGTGCTGAAATGAGTACCTGGACATTATACCTACACTCAAAGGGAGAATGCTATGAGTGTCCACTGTCATTTTGTTTGCAGTGTAAGGTAGAGCAACTCCAGTCTATGTGGAAACAACCACATTCAATTACACTGAACAATGAGATGTTACTGTAAAAAACAAAGTAAACAAACAATCAAAAAGACAAACAAGCCACTGACACCCAAGCTGAATCTAGACCGAACAATGAGACATCAAAATGAGAATCCCAATTAGACTGAATAATGAGACATCACTGTAAAAAACAAAGCAAACAAACAATCGAAAAGCCAAACAAGCCACTGAAACCCAAGCTGAATCTAGCAATGTAATACTATAAAAGAAACAGTAATAAATACAACTTAACATACTTTTTCAATATTATGGTCTGGGCATACACATAGGGAAGTTAGATAAAAACAAACACTCTCACTGGAAGGTTACTTTCTAACACTACTTTATTTCTTACACTGCAGACTATAGCTATCAACACCACATGAGAACCCATATCGAGAAAGAGACAAAGCAAGCTGCTCTGTAAACAGAGACAACTCAACCCTCCTCAAGCTGTCTTTCGACAGACAGGCTTTCCTATAGAACCCCTTGTCTATAGACAGGACTGGGAAACCTCTAAATTAAAGTTACACTAAAGTTCCAAGATATTTCTGAATACCCCATAATAAACAAGAACAAACTTAAAATTAGAGCTGGTTGAAACATTTTCAACTAAGCATTTTTTTTCATTGAAACATTTTATGGTGATATTTCAGTTTTGCTGGGAAATTGCTGAATGTCAAGGTGGATACAGTTATTCACAGAAAGAGAAAAGAATTCAAAACTTGACTTTTTTAATTTCTTAAGATGAAATGTTTCCATAATTCCAAGTCCAAACTCACAAAAGTTTTAGTTTTGTTCCAGTGAAGAATGAAAACCAATTTTGAAACATTGCATGTAGTAGCAAAACGAAATTCTCAGGGTATGTCTACACTACCACCCTAGTTCAAACTAGGGTGGTAATGTAGGCAACCAGAGTTGCAAATGAAGCCCGGGATTTGAATTTCCCAGGCTTCATTTGCATAAAGCCGGGCGCCGCCATTTTTAAATGTCCGCTAGTGCGGACTCGCGCGTTTCACGAGGAGTAACGGTAGTTCGGACTAGGAAGCCTAGTCCGAACTACCTAGTCCGTGCCGCGTGTAGTCGCGCGGCACGGAGTCCGCACTAGCGGACATTTAAAAATGGCGGCGCCCGGCTTTATGCAAATGAAGCGCGGGAAATTCAAATCCCGGGCTTCATTTGCAACTCCGGTTTCCTACATTACCACCCTAGTTCGAACTAGGGTGGTAGTGTAGACATACCCTCAGAGAGGTAGCAGTGTTAGTCTGTACCTGCAAAAACAACGAGGAGACCTGTGGCACCTTAGAGATTAACAGATTTATAGTCTCTAAACCTGGTCTACACTAGACCAAAATGCATAGCTGGATTTGGTTTACTTTAAGCTGAGTCAGCAACAGCATCTACACTGCTGAACCACATGGCTTTTTTTTAACCCCTGAGATGCTGGGCCCTTCTTTTCTCCACTACTTCACAATGTGCATTGGGTGTTTTTGCTCCCTTAACTACACACATACACTCTCATTTCAGTCAGGGTTTATAAAATCTACCATTTTTAAATGCCATTGAGAATTAGCCAACTACACATTTCTGAAAACCCCATTAGGTGCCTATCTGCACCTTAAGGTGTCTAAATATCTTTGAAAATCTGGCTTGTAGTGCTACACAAACTACAAATGCAACAGCTCATGAAACTTTTCAATGGTCAAGATTATTTAATACAAACACTTGGACTATATCATTCATTTTCAGCCAACCAGTGTCACTTTTAGAGGAAAGGGGTTTGGCTCAGAGGACCGAGCCTTTCAACTTGACTTCTTGTCCAAATTTAACCCAACCGATTCTTCAACAATGCCTCTCTTAATTTCATCGTTGGTCTGTGTTGGTATTAATGAAAAAAAAGCTCCTTTGACACAACTACTACTCTAACTAACTCTACTTTTCTCCCTGCTAACTGTGTGATTAGAGAGGCCACAGGTTGAATTAGTATAT
Source organism: Pelodiscus sinensis (assembly GCF_049634645.1). Lineage (NCBI taxonomy): Eukaryota > Metazoa > Chordata > Testudines > Trionychidae > Pelodiscus > Pelodiscus sinensis. The sequence goes on from NC_134719.1 coordinate 48,007,525, forward strand.
ATACTGACCTTCTCTGACTTCCAGAGGTCATCTCACCAGGCCAGATGAACAACTCTAAGCAAGAATTGTAAGGAAGACTGTGCTGCTGTTCTAAGAGCAAAGGGAGTTTCTTTCTGAGAGCTGTCAAAGCCAATACCTTTGATGAGAACTAAATTCACTTTGAAAAATTATTAGTTTTCCTGATTAAAAAAGACAGCATTTTGATTATAGGGAGTTTCATAAAATTGCACTGAACTATACACTGAATCTCACACTTGTCCACCAAACTGTCTGAAAGGTAGTAATTTACCTGTTTTGTACGATGGGAGACATGTTTTGCAGAGATATAATTAAAGTCCTTCCTCAATATCTGTGGTTGTAAGTACAATAAGGATAAAGTGGTGCATTTCTCATGCAGGGCCACAGTGGAGGTTCTGCACTATGCTGACAATGCAGATCAGCTGTGTCTTGTCCATCATCTGTTGTAGCTCAACTGTTACTACTTTGATTTGTAAGCAGATGTGGAGATACTTAGGGGGCATCTACACTGCACCATTTTTCTGGAATAACAGCCATTATTCCAGAAAAACAATACTACCATCCATACTGTAATTGCGTTATTTCAACAGATGGCTTTTTTCGATAGCGGTAAACCTCATTCCATGAGGAATAAGCCCTTTTCCAAAAAAGTTTTTTTTCAGAAGAGGGTGTGTGTAGACGCTCCACAGCTGCTATGTCGAAATAGCTCCTCACCAGAGCCATTCTAAGTTGTTCCTCCCCAGTGTCTCCTGGGACTCTAAATTGAGGTAGCACGTCCACATTGGGGGAGCCTACCTCAGACTAATTTTGAGGCTTCCCTGTAGTGTGGACACTATTGCAAAATATGCTATTCCGGAAAATATCTTCTGGAAAAACTGATTCCAAAAGAAGCTTGCAGTGTAGACGTACTCTTAAGTAATCCAAAATAGTAAGTTTAAAAGAACTGAGTATTTCACATCTAGGCCATTTTTTGTATTTTAAACTTTAGAGGAATATTAGAAGAAAATGACTTTGTGAACACAAATATGTGAAATATAAACAATACCTTAATGCCAGCTGTATCCATATTACGTTTGTTGTTCCTCAATCTAGTGCTTCTGAAAGTTGATGGCTTGGCAGCTCCAGATATCGAAAAATCGCTGAATATCTTCAGAATAGTTTTCAACAAGAGAATAATCTTCCTTATGACTGTCAGAATTGCTTCTAACATTAAAAGGCCAAACTGAAGGAAATGCGTTTTCCGTGATTATTTAGTATAGGCCTCAAGAAAAGAAGGCTCATCAAAATCAAATGTAACACGATATGGACACTCATCCTTTAGGAACTGGACTTTCCTTTGGGAACAAGTGTGGTGTAGGTAAAAGAGAGAAAGAACATTTCATTTGAAGATGAACCACAATGGACATTAAAAACATTTCCAATTTCCCGTGTTGTTATATTAGTATTTGTAGTGTATGAGGGAGGCGTGAAAGGAGGGGATTACATAAGAACGTCCCTACAGGGTCAGCCCAGTAGCCTGTCTTCCAACAGTGGCCAATGCCAGATGCCCCAGAGGGAGTGAACACAGCAGGGATTCTTCAAGCAATCCCTTTCCCAAAACCCATTCCCTGCCTTTGATAGAGGCTAGGGACACCATTCCTACCAATCCAGGATTATAGTCATTGATGGACCTAATCTCCATTAAATTATCTAGTTCTTTTTAGAATCCTGTTAAAGTCCTGGTTTTCACAACCTCCTCTGGCAAGGAGTTCCACAGGCCAACTGCACACTGTATGAAAAAAGCCTTCCTTTTGTTTTAAACCTGCTACCTATTACTTTCATTTGATGATCCCTAGTTTCTATATTATGGGATCAAGTAAATAACTGTTCCTTATTTACTTTTTCCATACCAGTCATGTTTTTATAGAACTCCATCATATTCTCCCATAGTCTCCTCTTTTCTAAGATGAAAAATTGCAGTCTTTTTAATCGCTCTTCATATGGGACTTGTTCCAAACCCCTAATAATTTTTGTTGCCCTTTTCTGAATCTTTTCCAATGCCAATATATCTTTTTTGAGATGAGGCAACCAAATCTGTACACAGTATTCAAGATGTGGGTGTAACATGATTTTATATAGAGGAAATAAAATATTCTTGGTCTTATTCTCTATCATTTTTTAACGATTCCTAACATTCTGTTTACATTTTTTACTATTGATGCAAATTGAGTGGATGTTTTCAGAGAACTATCCACAATGACTCCATGATCTTTCTCTTGAGTAGCTGTAGCTAAATTAGTCCCCATCATACTGTATGTATAGTGGGGATTATTTTTTTTCCAAAGTGCATTACTTTACATTTATCAATACTACATTTAATTTGCCATTTTGTTGCCCAGTCACTTAGTTTGGTGAGATCCTTTTGAAGCTCTTCACAGTCTGCTTTGGTTTTAACTATCTTGAGCAGTTTGGTATCATCTGGAAATTTTGCCACCTCGCTGTTAATCCCATTTCACTAAATAATTTATAAATAAATTGATTAGGATTGGTCCAAGAACAGATCCTTGGGAGAACCACTAGGCTGTGTCTAGACTACATGCCTCTGTCGTCAGAGGCATGTAGATTAGACACAAAGGCAAAGTCAAATGAAGCCACGATTTAAATGATCGCGGCTTCATTTAAATTTACATGGATGCAGCACTGAGCCGACAAACAGCTGATCGGCTGTTTGTCCGCTCAGCGCGCTAGTCTGGATGCTCCCCTGCCGACATCAAAGCCCTTTGTCGGCAGCCCCGTTATTCATCGTGGGATGAGGTTTACTGGGGCTGCCGACAAAGGGCTTTGATGTCGGCAGGGGAGCATCCAGACTAGCGCGCTGAGCGGACAAACAGCTGATCAGCTGTTTGTCGGCTCAGCGCAGCAGCCATGTAAATTTAAATGAAGCCGCGATCATTTAAATCGCAGCTTCATTTGATTTTGCCAAAACAACAAATCTACATGACTCCGTCGACGGAGCCATGTAGTTTAGACGTACCCCTAGTTACCTCTCTCCACTCTGAAAATGTACCATTTATTTCTACCCTTTGTTTCCTGTCTTTTAACCAGTTATCAGTCCATGAAAGGACCTTCCCTTTTATCCTATGACAACTTTACTTAAGAGCCTTTGGTGAAGAATCTTTTCAAAGGCTTTCTGGAAATCTAAGTATACTATATCCACTGGATCCCCCTTGTCCGCATGTTTGCTGACCCCCTCAAAGAACTCTATTAGATTAGTAAGGCATGATTTCTCTTTACAGAAACCATATTGACTTTTCCCCAACAAATTATGTTCATATATGTGTCTGAAAATTTTATTCTTTACTATAGTTTCAACTAATTTGCCCAGTACTGACCTTAGACTAACATTTTGTTTTGTTTTGTTTTAAATTCAGAAATATTAGGAATGTCAATTCTGGTCATTCTTGGCTTGGGGGTGGGGGTGAAGAGGATAGGGGAGGATTTCCTGAGATCAAAATGTCAAATTGCACAAATCTGTGGGAGGCAGTGAGTGTTCTGTATGGGAAAATTGATTTGTAAGTGCCAGGAAACACAAGATGTTTAAACATGTGATTTTTGCAACCAATTGTTTGGTAATGCAGGGAAGAAGCACGTTCAAGCCTCCACTGCCCCTTTCCTCAGGAAGGTTCCTGGTTGCAGCTGGGAACTCTGCATGGTCTTATGATGAAGTTACTTTTCAGTCCAGAGTAGCATATCCAGTAGTTAAGTAAACTACAGAGAGTCCAAAAACCTAGGATCTTTTCCTTGGTCTGCCAGTGGCGAGCTGAGAAGAGGACAGGGCAAGAGGCACCCAAACCCTAGTTCCTGGGAGACATGACATTGGCATGTGCAAACAGAAGTTTTCAATCAAAAATTGTTTAGCTTTTCATGTCTGTTCTTTCAAGTTACTATTTTCTTTTGGAAACAAGCCTTTCACAAAAAGGAAGTTAATTTGGTCAAAAGCACAATTTTCCATCACAAGCAGTTTTGACAGGAAATTTTCAACCAGCTCTAATGTTCAGTTCTATACATGAGAAGTGCTGCCTCAGCCATAACTCGGTACTTTTGCTTTTTCCCTGGTTACGATTTAGAGATAATTTAGAGATGCACAGTATATCTATGGAGTTGTCTCTAGAAGGAAGGAATTAATATGCGATAAAACTGCTATTTCTTCTCTTTTGTATCTTATGGCAAATTTTTACTAGATTTTTTTCTCCCTTCTCCTATTGGGTGTGTGTGTGTGCAGGGCTGGATTATCTCTTCTGAGGGCCTGGGGATAGTTGATTTTCTGGGGTGAGACAAAAATGAGGGGTTCAGTGTGTAGGAGGGGGCTGCCAGGGAATGGGCTGGGGTGGGGTATCTGGGTGGGTGGTAGGGTCCAGGCTGGGGATAGGCTCTGAGTGAGATGGTGTGGGAAGGTGCAGGGTATTGGGGTGCCTACCTGGCACAGCTCCCATTTGGCAGGGGGAACAGTGGTTCCACACCTGCCTGGGGTTGCAAGCATGACTCCCCCCTCCCCCCCACTCCCACTGCTCCCATTGGTCAGAAATCTCTGACAATGAGAGTGGCAGGGGGAAAGTCCTGCAGATGAGTACAAGCACAGAGAGCTTCCCTGCGCTAGCGGCAACACACCTGGCTCCAACATGGCCGGGAGGGGGAACAGCAGTACTCAGAGACACTTCCATTCCCTCCACCAAGCCTGACAGAGCCAGCCTGAGAAGCAGCATGCACAGGCTTTAGTGGCTGCATCCCAGTGCCCAGGGCTACGGGCGGCCCCCTTAGCCTGAGGTTCTGAGTTGCAACCCCTAAAACCCTTTTCATAATCCAGCCATGTGTGTGTATGCCTAGTCCAATATCCCAATAAAGTCAATGGGGCTCTTTTGAAAGCTCACTTCTCTCACAAACAGTAATTGGTCTCACAAACAGATGTGGTCTCCTCACTTCAAAAAAGATATTTTGGCCTTGGAAAGGGTTAAGAAAAGGGCAACTAAAATGATAAGGGGGTTAGAATGGGTCCCATATGAGGAGAGGTTAAAGCGACTGGGACTTTTCAGTTTAGAAAAGAGGAGACTGAGGGGGGATGTGAGAGAGGTATATAAAATCATGAGTGGTGTGGAGAGGGCTGATAAAGAAAAGTTATTTATTAGTTCCCTAAATAGAAGAACTAGAGGACACCAAATGAAATTAATGGGGAGCAGGTTTAAAACTAATATGCGAAAGTTCTTCACACAGCGTGTAGTCAACCTGTGGAACTCCTTGCCAGAGGAGGCTGTGAAGGCTAGGACTATAATAGAGTTTAAAGAGAAGCTGGATAATTTCATGGAGGTTAGGTCCATAAAAGGCTATTAGCCAGGGGATAAAATGGAGTCCTTGGCCTCTGTCAGAGGCTGGAGAGGTATGGCATGAGACAAATCGCTTGATCATTGTCTTCGGTCCACCCTTTCTTGGGCACCTGGTGCTGGTCACTGTCGGTAGACAGGATACTGGGCTAGATGGACCTTTGGTCTGACCCAGTACGGCCGTTCTTATGTTCTTATGTATGTTCTTATGTTCTAAGATATTACCTCACCTACCTTGTCGCTTAAACGTGCTGTCGATCCAATAATTAGCTTCCCATGAGGAGTTTCACAGCAACACTGTTTTGGGGAATAAATTAGTTTTATATTGCCCGTTCAATTTGTTCATACAAAGTATTTGGTACATAAATTCAACCACAGCCAATTAAAAGGGAATAAAACACATTTTCCTAATAACATATTAACAGACAAATTTACTTGCCTGAAACCTTGCTGAGTTAATTGCTGTCCATTATTTCTTCACTCTCTGCATTAAGAAAAGTAGTATTTAGATCAGAATGGTCATGGGAAATATTGATGTAAGAGGGAAGAAAATTGTCTTACGGTGTCTCCCATTAACAGAAAAATAGATAATATATCCTTTCAAGAAAGATAAAATTGTCCAGAGATATAGAGAGCAAGCTTTGTACATTCAACAAGCACTTGATCATCTGATGATTTAGTCTATCACCTCCAAAACTCAAATGGCCTGATGCTCCACTCAAACCACTTCAGAAATGGCATAATACTTACTTCACTTGCATTACCTGGGATTCATTGGGGCGGGGGATAAATAAAAAACTAATCAGAACTCAAGAATGTACATTTTATCTTCTATGTTGTCTTCTTAACAAGCAAAATTATGCCACTTTCAGCCTGTGGGTAGAGTTCCCAATTCAGTTTTGCATTTCAGCTCTGAAAAGCTAAGCATGTATTAAAATGGTCCTAGATGTCATACATGAAAATATAGCTAGTCAGTCATTTTAATGGAATAGCATCCAATAGTTGTAACTACTTGGTTATTGCAACAATATAATATACATTTTGAAGAATTAAAATTAGATTGAGCCCAAGCCAGTGAGGGGAGCCACTTGAGGGGCATGTACTACACAAGAAAAAAGGACACATTTCTAAATGTCTGGTCTCTCTTTTGCAGGCAGTTTATACTAGCTTGAAAAAATCACCCACATTATTGCACTGACAGTTGAGTTGCAGGCACACATAGTGGTAGTTCTGTGTGAAGTAAATCTGGGAATACTATTTGTCAAAGAGCCTATTAAACTAAATTCACATTACTTTACAATTAAATTATAGAATTAACTTTCCCCCCATTATTTACCAGACTTATTGTGCTAGTGAACATTTATGGCTATCTGGAAGCACAATATGAAGGGTCCCATGTTTTTCAATTAAAATATTCACTTTTTCCCTCTCCAATTCTAATGTTTGTCTAGCTGCTTGACTGTGGATGCAAGTTAGGTAATTAGATATCTAGCATTTGAAATTTGGATCGGGTTCAAGAGGGGCAATCATACCCTTGCCACCACATGTGATACAGCTCTTCTTACGCATAGATCTCAAAGCACTTTCCAAATGAAATCAGCATCAGTATCTCCAGATGGCAAAACTAAAGGTAGAGGGAAGAAAGTGACTAGTCCAAAATCACCCAGCAAAGCAGTGGTAAAGCAGAAACTGAATTCAGATGTCCTAAATCATAGTCGAAGACAAATTGATAATCCACTGGATTATTGTACGTAGGAAAAAGTCAATTGCATGTGGAGAAAAAAAGTTGGGTTCTTCTTTGTGTCCATAAATTGCACCCCAAGCAGGGACAGCAATTCTTAGCCTATCTGAAAATATACTTCAAAATCCACACTATCTCCTACCTTTTAATGACTTAAACAACCAACCAAACAATGGAGGTGCTAAGGGCTCTCAACAGCCTCCCCTCCGCTTTTTCCTTCTCTCTCTCTCCCCCCCCCCCCCCCCACTTCCCTTATTTATTCTTGGATCTGGTCTTATTACAGTCTGGTTATCAGAAGAAGTGGGTTTTGCCCACAAAAGCTCATGATACCATTAACTTTTTTTCCTCAGAAATTGTCCAGTTTGGCCAATATACATTGCAGTGGGGCATCGCTGGCATTTGATGGCATAGAGCACTCTGCCCACACATCTATACCAACAATTTCATCACTGGACTCAATGATATCACCAAATCAAAGGCTCATTTAACTGCACATCCACTAATGTGATCTATGCCATCAAATGCCAGCAATGCCCCACTGCAATGTATATTGGCCAAACTGGACAATCTCTACAGGAAAAAAATAACGGACACAAATCAGGTATCCGAAAAGGCAATACACAAAAACCTGTTGGAAAACACTTTAATCTTCTTGGACACCCATTAATGGATCTCCAGGTCACCATTTTGTTTCAGACCAATTCCACAAGCCAAATACACAGAGAAGGGTTAGAACTTAACCTCATTCACAAGTTTAATTCTTATGCAAATGGTCTGAACTGGAATACAGGATGGCTCACACACTCTTCCACCTTTTAATGACTTAACCAACCAATGGAGGTGCTAATGGCTCTTAACGGCCTCCTGCAACTATTTGAATAATCTACTCACTGTCTCTCTTTTTCTTCCTTCCCTCCCCTTTTTCCTTCTTCCACCCTTAACCCTCTCCTCCTCCCCTCCTCCACCTCCATTACCCTTATTTATTCTTGGATCTGGACGTATTATACTCCAGTCATCTGAAGAAGTGTGTTTTGCCCACAAAAGCTCATGATACCATCTACATGTTTGGTTAGTCTTTAAGGTTCTACTAGACTATTTGTCATTTTTTAGGTTTTTATCTTTGTTCTGTTTCCTTTTATCTGTCAAGATACTGGATGGCCGTTGCTAGTGTGAGGATGAGAGCTGCTTTCAAACAGTGTAGAGGACTAGAAGACCTCCTTGGGAGGAAATATCAAATTCACTCTATGTAATCTGCTTCTTTGTTACTGGAAACCCTCACTGATATTTCTCAGTGCTCCCATACAGCACTTTCCTCACTGATATCATTTCTTGGCCTCCTTAAGACTACAGAACAGCCCTGATTTGGTGAGGATGACAAATTTAGGAGATTATGGACAGATTCATCTGAACATTATGTCAAGTGTGAGAGAATGTTTTAGCTGGTGTTAATAAGGAAATAGACTTGCTACGCAAACAGATTATTGTATGTAGGATGGAAAAAAGCATGTGGGTCATCAGGAGCTCTTTTCATGGCAGTTGTGAATGGAGGGTTACGATGATAGAAAAAATCTCTCCCCTACCTCTTTCAGAATGAATACTTTTTTATTCCTGGACCGAGTGATGGAGCAATGGAAAGGAAGGAGAGAAGGCTAAGAAACAGAAAATATATATACTAAGAATGAGTAATGTTTGGTGTGTTATATTAGATAAAAGCAGATGTCAGAGACCAGTTTAGGCAGTAGTGTCACATGCTTGACAGTAGTTTAAAAATAACATGTATACACTAGCTTTATGAGCCCCCATTTATCTAGCTGATAAACAAGACCATCATAAATTTCTGTGCAGGAAAAACATGAAGTGTTCACTTTTATCTACACTCATTGGTTTTGGTCTTTATGTAGTTTCAAATCCATTCCTTGATACTTGATGCCATGCTTACTGATTTATCAATGAAATGAAGACATTTTATGGATGGCATCTGAAGAAAAACACTTTTGCTGAGATACATGTTAATTTTTTTCCTCCCAAAGACAAATTGATTGGAGGAAAGTGAAGTATTCAGTTCAGGGTACTGTAAAGAACTGTATAGCAAAAATAAACGTTAAAAAAGTACTTAGAAATTGACTCAGGCAACATTACATTAAAAAGTGGAGATCTGGGGAAGACCATGTTCTCTACAATAAGGGTGTGTCTACCCTGCACCCTTTTTTGTGGAATAACTGCCATCATTCTAGAAAAACAATACTAGCAATTGCATTATTTGGACAGAAAGTTGAAATAATAGAGGTCTTTTTCTGATGGTGGTAAATCTCATCTCACGAGGAATAAGCCTTTTTCTGAAAAAGCTTTTTTGGAAAAGGGTGTGTGTAAATGCTCCATTGCTGCTTTGTCAAAATAGATCCTCACTAGGGCCATTCTACAGTTGTTCCTCCCCAGTGCCTCCTGGGGCTCTAAGGGAACTTCTAGACTACATGGATCCATCAACGGAGCCATGTAGATGAGGGTTGTAGGCAAAGGGAAATGAAGCAGCGATTTAAATAATTGTCGCTTCATTTAAATTAAAATGGCGGCCGCACCGTGCCGATCAGCTGTTTGGTGGCACAGCGCTGTAGTATGGACACTCTATGGTTGACATCAAAGACATTTGTTGACCTCTCCGTTATGCCTCATGGGATGAGGTTTACCGGGGAGGTCGACAAATGCCTTTGATGTTGACCACAGAGCATCCAGACTACAGCACTGTGCCACCAAACAGCTGATCGGCACGGTGCCGCCGCCATTTTAATTTAAATGAAGCGGCAATTATGTAATTATGTAAATCGCCACTTCATTTCCCTTTGCTGAGTAAACAAATCTACATGGCTCCATTGATGGAGCCATGTAGTCTAGACGTGCCTCAATGCATCCACATTAGGGGAACCTGCCTCAGATTAATTTTGAGGCTTCCCTGTAGTGTAGATTTTCCTTTTTGAAATAGAAAATAGAAAAGCTCATTCTGAAAGAAACTTGTAGTGTAGACGTATCCTGAGTCAAAAAAACTACAGAAGATCCACAAAATGGGCTCAATTTTTGGGGGGAAGAATGGGCAAAGCTTTTACACCAAAGTCCACTCCTCCAATCAAAACTGTCTGGACTGTTCATGCATGATCCCCATATAGCATAGGTCTGGCTGGAATTAGGGAACTGATTCTAGAAGATTGAATCTCTGGGGCTTATTCCTCAGCTGCACCAGACTAACATGGCTACATTTCTACCACTATTCCCCAGTATAAAGCATTGATGTGTAATGCCCCAACTCTCTTATTTGATTTTGCAGCATTTTAGTTAACAAATATTAACAATTAACAATAGTAACAATTCCACATTAAGGGGAAGCACTTGTACGGGTTAAACCTCTCTCGTCCAGCACTGCCTCATCTGGCAACATCTGTGGTCTGATGTGATTTTAGTTAGCCGGATGTCTGCCACCAGTCCTGGCTCTCAGGGTTCTGTGCCATTAGTTAGCTCTAATTTACCCTTAAATGTATTCCAGAGCCCAGCAAGCAGTGGACATGTGGGTAATGCAGCTAAACATAATCATGGTTTTTATGCTTTATCTACTTATTTCCTTATGCCGATACAATAAAATTGTGAAGCAATACTAACACTTTGTTACGAAGAGAACTAATAAGCCTTGGCAAGGCATAGGCTTATATAGGATGTATCAGTATGGTCAGACATTATTAAGCAGCATTGCAAACTTTGTTGCATTTATTCATCTTGGTGAAATAAATAAATAAATAAATACATAAATAAATAAAATGAGGCCCACTCACTACACTATTGATCTCCCGTAGTCCAGCAGATCCTCTGGTTTGGTACCCATCAGATATTGAGTGTGCTGGACCAGAGAGAATTGAACATAGCTTTATTCTGCATATTGTGAGAGTTTTTAGCCTTTGTGGAATCTGACTTCAGGTCAGGCTGAGGCAACATTAGAATGACTTTGGTGAGACTTGTACCATAGATGCATGTACTGTAACTCTCTTTAGAAAATGGCTGTGATTTTCCTAAGGGATAAGTTAGGGGGATGATTACTCCTTCACATGCAGTCTAGGGATGGAAGGAAACCATTCCCTCCCAAGATGATCATTAGTGGAAAATGGACAAGTGGAAATCCACAGTTCCTGACCTTCCTATGAGCTTTTCATTTTTTTTTTAAATCCCAACAGCAAGACATTACTTGACTTTAGGGCTTATGGCCCTATAAAGATACCAATAGACAGTCCAGTATCAACCTGTAGAGTTTTTCTTTTCATTTTACAAACTTCTCAAGCAACTAACTTGGATGTGTCCTGCCTTTAGCTGATTGTAACTTAGCCTAGACAAAGCTATACTAGACTAGATATATTGTAGCTGAACTCCTTCTGACTCTAATGTCTCGCATACAGGCAGTTCGATACCCTTACTTCCATAGCATAGTGCCTTACTCCCTGAGTAGTCCTGCTGAAGCCAATGGGACTACTTGTAAAGCAAATTACTACTTAATATGAGTAAATATGGGAAATTGACCACAAATAATGGCTTTCAACCTACATCTAAGAGAGGTGCTATTTTTATTGCTATTTTAGTGGTTATCTACATAGCACACCAGTATTTGCAAAACTTCTCACAAAACTAGTTACTTCCTGGATTTTCCAAACTTGATTTTTAATGAGAGGTGGCAGGACTGTTTTTCTGTTCCAATGTTTCTGCTGCCCTCGGACCTTACTGATTCTATGGGTATGTCTAAACTACATGGCTCCGTCGACAGAGCCATGTAGATGAGTTTACTAGACATAGGGAAATGAAGCGGTGATTTAAATAATTGCTACTTCATTTACATCAAAATGGCCGCCACGCTGTGCCGATCAGCTGTTTGGTGGCACAGCGGGACAGTCTGGATGCTCCGCGGTCAACAACGGATTTCTTTTCAGTGCCTCAAACCATGTTTTGGGTTACCTTAGGACTAACAAAGTTAAGTGGCTAAATTGTTCAGTCCTAGTTCCAGTCTCACAACACCCAGGAATGGGACAGAACATGTTAAAGCCATACTGGCATCCAAACAATGATGACTACCAACTGCTCAGTAGTTAAAAGGCCTAGCACCACTAGCAAACTGAAAATAAGGCAATATAACAGAAAACAAGAGAAGATGAATTGATTGCTACAGGAAGGCAAGAAGCTATTGTCAAGAGGCCCAAGAAGATAAAGGTATGTTGTTTTCTTTCTCTTTTCAATTGCATTTTAAGGGATTATTTAGTGCTTTGGAATTTTTAGAGGTGATATTCATTTATGTGGCTTGTTAAAGGGTCATTGCCTGCAATATTTTATAAAGGCACTAAGTTGGACTGGGTATTGTGTGGCTCTTAAAAGAACCGTTGCCTATGATGTTTTATGAAGGGATAAAGCTGGTTTTGTGTGGCCGATCAAAGAAACTGAATGCTGATCTTGCAGTTTATTTTATATAAAGAAATATATCATGTTGGTTTGGGTGGCATTTTAAGAGCTCCCATGAAGTTCTCAAAGGAACCATAGGTTTTAGAGTACAACTGCATTCAGATAAGTTATCATTTAATAAAGACACCATGCTACTAATGTTTCTGAAAAAGTGATTTTAATTGCATTTTCTTCTCTTGCTTCCAGCAAGTCACTTAATATGTCTGTACATTGTTTTCCCTATCCATCAGAAAAGTCATTTACCCACTTCACAGAGCTAGTGAAACTAATTAGAAAATACTTTGGGGTCCTTGTTGTCAAGACTCTATAGGGATGTAAAATATTGCTAATATACAAATATACACAAATGATGTGAATCGTGTCCTTTCTACTCACTAGAGACAAAACTTTCCAACACACAAGCTGTCAAATGTAGAATTTAGATTAGTACTGATGCTGTTGCTTGGACAGCATAGAGGCTGTACTTCCATGAAGTACTACCAAATCTAGCTAATACGACACAGGATGCTACCAATGTATTGATCCATCAAGCCATTGTTTTAGGTCACCAGGGGACCTTTTCCATCCTGATTTCACTGGGGCAGGATCTACAAGAATTTTGGCAGAAAAATTGGTAGGTATTCTAAGACAACATTAAATTCACATTTAATTGCATTTCTTTTTGGGAAACAGAGCTTTCTTTTCGGGAAACTACAACATACACATGCCACTTCTGTTCAATGGCCCAATACTTGCTATCCAAACGCTATAGCAGTTAAACTCCCTGTGGAATATATTTGATTGTAGAAAATGCAAGAGATGCCTTTCTGTCTTGTCCACAGTTTTCAGTCTCAATAATTCTCCAACCAACCCTTAACATTCCTGAATGCACATTATCAGGATCTGTTGACAAAAGAAATGTGACACATTAGTAACTGCTGAACAACATAGTTGTGTTATGGTTGGAATGTAAAGTTCATATAATTATTAAATAGGAATACATCATCCTGCTGTGTTCCAAAATCTCAGTAGAAATTCTTATGGGACACTTCAGGTTTTCCTAAATGATTGACACTTCCACCATTTATTTGTTTTAATTGACCAACACCATTATGATTATTCCTAATATGATTAAATTCCTTCTTAACTCTGCTGACCTTCAATGTCTCCTTGTTTTAGCTCTCTTTTTTGGTTTCTCATGAATTTTCTGTAATTCCTAATTTATATTTGTTAGTATCAACTTGCTTTTCTAATCCCGATTTTTATTCTCACTTTTACTTCAACTTTAAATCAGTGTAGGCTTTGTGTCTTGATTATAGCTTTTTGGACAGCTAGCAAAATATTCTTAAATATTTCCTAATCATTATTCATATTTTTATACATTATACATACATTATTTCAGCTTATTTGGTTCCTGATTGTTTCATCTTTGTGAAATCGATCCTTTAAAAGCACCAGATAGATAGATAGATAGATAGATAGATAGATAGATAGATAGATAGATAGATAGATAGATAGATAGATAGATAGATAGATAGATGTGATCAAAGTATGATCAGTGGCATCTAAGTAACCACTAATTTTCAGTTGTATTCAATTCCAAATTGTCAGTGAATCTGAAAAAGACTTTGCCATTTTTCATAGAATGCTTTTCCTCTTTCCTTTTGCCCAGTTAATCTTTCCTAAATAGATAATAAGTATTGATCTTAATATTCTGAACATCAAAATCTTCCCACGTTGGTGCAGTGATTCCAAATAGGTTGAATTTATCTTCAAAAACAAGTAAGTCCAATTCCTCTTGTTTATTGCCCAGAGTCCTGCATTGGTATATAGGTACTTGAAGAATTTCTCCTCTCTTTACATCCTTTAGTGCCTTGATAAATACATTTGTTCTAAAAGAACACTCATTTGTTCCTCTTCCCTCTGTGAAACCATTGATAAATGTGACAAGATTCCTGTGTGCAGGAGACAGAACTCTACCAGGGCTGGACTGTTGCCGGCAAGAGTGAATTTCAGGTCCGACACTAGGTTCTCAAAGTACAAAAAACGCTACACAGGTATTTGTCAAACACAAGCAGTTTATTTCCTGATAGTTATCAGCTGTGCCCCTTAACTAAAAGAACAATATGATAGGAAAAGCGGCATTTCTTACATCCTTTCTGCTAGCCGGGGAACCCGTTTTGGCTGCGGATGAAGTGGAAGATTGTCTCAGCTTCTGAGGCGCCGGTATTCAAAGCCCATCGGTGAGGTTCAAATTGCTGTGCTCTGCTGCATCTTTAAATACTATGTCTCTACCTTGTTTGTGGTAGTTTGGAAATTTCTGAGGGTTACTCATTGTTTGTTACAGTATGACTCAGCTATACTGCTTGTCCTTTGACTTTGTTTACCTGATCAGAACATTTAGGTAAACAAGATTGATATGTTCCTGCCCTTATCTACAATTAATTCTTGCTACAATGACATATGTTCCTAGAGGCTTGCTTCTGGCTCATCAGTATTAGGGAAAGAGGGAAGGAATGAGAAATGGGGGGAAGAGGGAGGAAATGCAGGCCTCATCACCCCTATACTTCACAAGTACAGAGTTCTTCTGCAATTGACCTCTACATGGACCAAGACTATATTGTTCATTCCTACAATGCCCAAGAATGTCAGCTCTTACTACATTTTCAACTAAAGGAAAAAAAACCACATTCATTTGATTTGGTTTTCACTCAGGGTATGTCTACACTTGCTCCCTAGTTTGAACTAGGGATGCAAATGTAGGCAATCGAAATTGCTAATGAAGTGGGGATTTAAATATCCCACGTTTCATTAGCATGATCTTGCCGGCGCATTACTCTGCTCAACAGCTGTTTCAAAAGTGAAAGTGTGCACAGGGACGCGTTAGTTCGAACCAAACCCCTTGGTTCGAACTAACGTTACTCCTCATCATTAGTACCCTTGGTGCCACAGAAAAGATGGTTAATAGTCCACTTTCCTTTAATATTCCATGTTGCCCTGTCTGTACTTATTGTTGGGTACACTCTTATTTTGAATAAAAGAAACTGAACATTTACTTTCTTGGTGGCCTTTAGTAACTAATCTAAAAGTAAAATGATTTTCTTATATATTAAATTTAATCAATTGTGCTTTTCTATTGGGTTTCCATAGTTTCCTTGCTGTCAAAATACTGCCATTTTGACAATACTGAGTAGATAGTAAAGAATAATAGAAAAACAATGTGCCTAGGTTATCTTCCATGCTCTGGTGCTTTCAAGTAGAGAAAGTTAACTGCTGTGCACAGCAGTGAGTGGAATATTCATGCAGTGAGCAGCTGTCTACCTTGGAATAACGTGTGTTTAAAAATACCTTATGCTCCAGGTAATTTTGGCTTTACAGTCCAATAAGCTTCAAGGACAAAGCTCAAGATAACAAGCTATCTACAGAAAGACTTACTGGTTTGTTTTAGACATCATCTGAAAGTCCAAACAGATTTTTTTTAAACCAATTCAAATTCAAATTCAAAACTTTAGTATAGTAAATTCAGAAGGGTAGGAATACAATTTTGTTCCATGTCACTTGTATGGGCCCAATCCTGAGAGAAGTCAGAGGGGGCCGAAGGATTTCAAACCCTTCAGCCTGAAACCAACAAAACATAGCCCACATTTTGTAAAGGTAGTAGAACCAGAGATTCAGTTCATTCTGGACTCCTATGCAACTGCTTTTTCAGTACTGTAATTTTATACAAGGAAAGTTTGTAAGGCATTATAAACTGCCAGCTATGGATTTCACTCACATTGAAAAAATCTCTAGTTTGTGTAACTAGCAGTGGCATTTTCCTTCCAACATGTAATATGTATCACTTGTAGCACAGGGATGAGAAATCCAGAGCCCCACTGCTCTCCTGCTTGTCCTCTACTGCAGAAGAGGATAATAGGTGCCTATATAAGAAAAGCCCACCAAATATCAGGACTCTCCCTCTAAACCTGGGATATATGGTCATCCTAGTAGTTTTGTAGAGAGGAGTTCACACAGACATAAGCAACTACATCTCTACTAACTGGAATGTAGTTGCATACATGACTATTGAGGCTGCATTTGTACCAACAGGATTGATCATTTAAGGTCCTGATTCAACACCCATTTAAATGACTGACTTCAATGACATCTTAGAAAACTTGTGGTGATCAGGGGAGATATGTGTGATTGGAAAAAGGCAAATGTAGTAGTCATCATTACAAAGAGAATTCAGGGACCTACGGACTGGTCAGGCTCACCTCAGTCCCCAGAGAAATTATGGAGGTGATCCTCAAGGAATCATTCTGAAGCCATTCTCTGAAAGAATCCATTCTCTTGGAAGACAGGAAAGTGATCAGGAATAGTCACCAAGGGCAAATCATGCCTGTCCAACCTGATTGCCTTCTATGATGAGGTAACTGACGCTATGGATATGGGGAAGGCAGTGGACATGATATACCTTGATATTAGCAAAGTTTTTGATATAGTCTCTCACAGTATTCTTGCCAACAAGTTAAAGTAATATGGATTGTATAAATGGAGTGTTAGGTAGATAGAAAGCTGGTTAGATCATTAAGCTCCATGGGTAATGATCTTTGACTCGATGTCTGGTTGGTGATTGGCATCAAGCGTCATGCCCCAAGGGTCCGTTCTGGGGCTGGTTTTGTTCAACTTTTTTATTAATAACCTGTGGATTCAATAAATGCACCCTCAGAAAGTTTGTGGATGACACTAAGCTGGGGAAGAGGTAGATACGCTAGAAGATAGGGACAAGGGTCACATGAGTAGTCTCATTGCTGCTCACTGAACAATTCACAGGAGTATTAATTTCTCATACGTGTAAAATTTTGCCAAGACGATGCACTGTTGAGAATTCAACTCTTTTATAATGTCTTTTATAATCCCATAGCCTCCGATCGGCAGTAGTCTTCATTTCTCTCTTCCTTAAAAATATCTCTCCAGTTGATCAAAGGATAAAATGCTTATGGTGCTGTAGTGTACCAAGCAATAAAATTATTTTTTAGTTGATGACATGCAAAAGAGAGGTGAAGGTAGAACTGCCTAAAAATTACTGGCGTGGGAGTTAATGGAATTGTTAATTATGGTTTCTGCTTATTTGGGGGCACCAATGAATTAAAGCTGTTATTTTATTGCTATTCAGTACTCCATAGGGTCACTCATTTTATATTGTCCTTATATTGAAATTATATATACAATTGTCAAAATAATGGCAAAGCCATACTACTTTTAAATAATATAACTAGTTAACATTTATTTTAATGTGTTATTAATGCATCCACATACCAAAATTATAAAATACTTGCAAAAATGCAATTAGGTCACAAATATAATTGATTTAATTAGAACAACTTTCACAGTTCAATCACCCTGTTTCCATCCCTCTCTTCCATTATCATTTCATCTTTTTTTTTTAAATGATGTATGGACATGTACCACCTTGTTTCTGAGAAAAATACTTTGGAACTTAAGATGAAACCTGAATACAGATGAAACATTGACGAAGCAATTTGTTTTGTACAAAACACATTGTATCTCACCATAACGACCTCTGTGTTGCTGTTGTAAGTATAAATCTGATATGACAACATGACTGACAACCATGAACTATATTAAAAATATTGTCATACAGCTTCAACTCAAGGCTAATTTAAACTTTCATCTATCTATCTATCTATCTATCTATCTATCTATCTATCTATCTATCTATCTATCTATCTATCTATCTATCTATCTATCTCTCAGTTGCCTATTGATATTGATGGCTGTTACATCATACACGTGTTTTTCAGCTGGTTTTCAAATCATCATCAAGACCTGGTCAAAAAATTGTGATTTTTTTACGTCAAGTTCAATATTATAGTTTGAGAAGAAAATATAACTGTTGTTACATTGAAAGCCCTACAATTAACAAGGAGAAAGCCCCCAAGTGTTATAATCTGCTATGCTCTTTTTATAAGTATAAAGACTGACAGAAAGGAACATAAAAATATTTGATGCCATGGGACACAATGACTAATGTAATTCATATATTGCTCAGGGCCTTTGCATCATCCTGAGAGCATCAACAATATTCCATAATGAACTCTCTTATTCTAAAGTGCAGATTCCCAGACTGAGTGGTTTCCACATAGGTGAGAAAATCACCACAGTGTTCTCGCTGGTCCCATTTTTCTTTCATTCTTGGTATGAATTTCTCTCCTCAAAAGACAGGCACGTAAGTAGACGACAACTTTTTTTCTGTGTATTTCTAAATGCAGAAACTACTCTTTCTAATATCTTCAAAATAGGCAATTTTAAATAGTACCGAATGCCCTGTACTTCCATCTCTTCGGCCAGTTGGCTGGAAGAAAAGATTTGTTGCCCCTTTAAGGTCTCTCTTACAGTGGGTTGCAAAAAGGGGGAAAATTCACAGGGACAGACAGGGGAGGGACATAGAATCATAGAATACTAGGACTGGAAGGGACCTCAAGAGGTCATCGCGTCCAGTCCCCTGCTCCCATGGCAGAACCAAATACTGTCTAGACCATCCCTGATAGACATTTATCTAACCTACTCTTAAATATTTCCAGAGGTGGGGATTCCACAATCTCCCTGGGCAATTTATTCCAGTGTTTAACTACCCTGACAGTTAGGAACTTTTTCCTAATGTCCAACCTAAACCTCCCTTGCTGCAGTTTAAGCCCATTGCTTCTTGTTCTATCCTCAGAGGCCAAGATGAACAAGTTTTTTCTCTCCTCCTTATGACACCCTTTTAGATACCTGAAAATGGCTATCATGTCCCCTCTTAGTCTTCTCTTTTCTAAACAAACCCAATTCTTTTAGCCTTCCTTCATAGCTCATGTTCTCTAGACCTTTAATCATTCTTGTTGCTCTTCTCTGGACCTTCTCCAATTTCTCCACATCTTTCTTGAAATGCAGTGCCCAGAACTGGACACATTACTCCAACTGAGGCCTAACCAGCACAGAGTAGAGCAGAAGAATGACTTCTTGTGTCTTGCTCACAACACACCTGTTAATGCATCCCAGAATCATGTTTGCTTTTTTTGCAACAGCATCACACTATTGACTCATATTCAGCTTGTGGTCCACTATAACCCCTAGATTCCTTTCTGCTGTACTCCTTCCTAGAGAGTCGCTTCCCATTCTGTATGTGTGAAACTGATTGTTCCTTCCTAAGTGGAGCACTTTACATTTCTCTTTATTAAACTTCATCCTGTTTACCTCAGACCATTTCTCCAATTTGTCCAGATCATTTTGAATTATGACCCTATCCTCCAGAGCAGTCACAACCCCTCCCAGCTTGGTATCATCTGCAAACTTAATAAGCGTACTTTCTATGCCAATATCTAAATCATTGATGAAGATATTGAGCACAGCCAGTCCCAAAACAGACCCCTGCAGAACCCCACTTGTTATATCTTTCCAGCAGGATTGTGAACCATTAATAACTACCCTCTGAGTATGGTTATCCAGCCAGTTATGCACCCACCTTATAGTAACTTCATCTGAGCTGTATTTTCCTAGTTTATTGATATGCGAGACCGTACCAAACACCTTACTAAAGTCTAGGTATACCACATCCACTGCTTCTCCCTTATCCACAAGACTCATTATCCTATCAAAGAAAACTATCAGATTGGTTTGACATGATTTATTTTTTACAAATCCATGCTGGCTGTTCCCTATCACTTTGCCACCTTCTGCAACCTGCCACCAACTGAAGCAATTGATCCCAGGTTAAGAGAACTTTGTGCTGGCCAGTGAGCTGAGGCATCGGAGGGAGGGGACAATGGAACTGGGAAATCAGCGGCATTTCACCGGTCAGGAATCCAGGATTGGAATTTAAAATTGAACCACCACAATATTTCAAAACATCAACACCTTTTAAGTGAGTAAATACATGAAAAATAGCATTAGTATATGATTTCAGGAGATGAAGTCTACTAGGACTGACAGTGGGAGGATGTTCTAAACTTCACTATCATGGAGAAAGGCCCATGAAATTCAAAATAATGCCATTAAGTTGGCAGAGAGTATTCCTCTTCTTAGATAAAAGAAGCAGGAATTGTTCCCCCTTCCCCTCCCCTCCCCTTTTTCCTGAAGAGAGAGATTATTTTAAAATCTGAATAATTAAAAAGTAATTTTGAAAAACCATGGAGAATTAGGAAGGCAAAATAAGGGTATATCTACACAGCAAAATTAATTCAAAATAACAACCATTATTTCGAATTAACTTTAATAGCGTCTATAAATGCAAACCGCTATTTCAAAATTAATTCAAAATAGCGGAGCGCTTAATTTGAATTTGGTTAGCCTCATTCTACGAGCAGTAATGCTAAATTTGAAATAGCTAATTAAAAATAAGTGCTGTGTAGACACTTAATTTGAACTAGCTGGCCTCCAGCCCTTCCCAGTTTCCCCTGGTGGCCACTCTGGGCCAAACCAGGAAAACTCCTCTCCTCTCCCCCAGCCCCAGAGCCCTTAAAGGGGTAGACTCTGGCCCGACTGCACGTGCCAGATCCAGGCCTGCCAACAGTCTCTGCCCCTGACCAAGTGGCCCCACCACGAGCTGGGCAGCCAATGCCTGCCAGCCAGCCATCCTCTGCCCAGTCCCCCAGCACACAGGAGCCAGCTAGGGGGTTGTAGATGCCGCACTTCCGCCTGGACTAGTGAGGAGATCATGGACCTCATTGAGGTTTGGGTGCAGGCCCCTAATATCCATGATCTCCGCACTAGATGGAGGAACACGGCCACAGGTGCACCCAGGAGCAGATGCCCCTGAAAATTAAAGAGCTGCGGCAGGGGTACACCAAGGCCACTCGGGGCAGCTCCTCAGCAGGGGCCGACACCGTCCCTATTTTGACGCCCTGGACCACATCCTGTGGGGTGGTGCGGTCCGTGCCACCCCGGGGGGCAGTGAGCTGGGACCAGAGGACCCTGACCAGGGCAAGGAGGAGGAGCCACCACACCAGCAGAACCCCCAAGCAGTCCCAGGAGAGGAGTCAGCAGGGTCATCCGGGGAGGCCACACCATGTAAGTGCCATCACTGTCCCCATTTCGGGGCGGGGTAGGAGGAGCGGGGAGGGAGACATGGCCGTTCCTTACCACGGATCATGCAGCAACCTGTGCATGTCACCCCTGGGCAGGTGGCTCCCGCTGAGTGCCACAAAGGGGCCGTGGCCTGATAGCCACATGTGTGTGTGAAGAGACCTGACATGCTCCTGACCCCGGGGCAGGACACAGAAGGACGCCCTCCCTTCACAAGCCCCCTCTAAAATCTCCCCCCCACCTCACCTACACTATACACAACACAGGGACATGGGTGCAGTCTCAGGTCCCGGGGATAGCCAGACATTCTGACCATGGCCTCTGTGCAATCACAGTGGCTCTGACGGTGCAGGGCACAGTCATCTTCACTTCGCAGAGGGGGGCAGGGCTTCACCCACTGTGTCCCCAGGGAGAACTGATCACTTCTCTTCTTTCTCCACAGCCGCACCAGCTGCACGTGCAGGGTGCACCACCCCATCCGGGATATTCTCCCGCACTAGAGGGCTACACAGGATGAGTGTAACATGGCAGGGGTACCAAAAGCAGCACCTGGGAGCCCTGCAAGCCCTGACCCGCATCATGGACTAGCAGGCACAGGAAGAACAGGAGTTCCAGAGGGAGCTGCTTGCCTAGGGTTGTGCCATCTGCAGATCCTGGTGCAGAGCGTGCTGCCTCATGCCGCTCTAGTGCCTACTGCCACCCCAGCTACCTTTCCTCCTCCCACTTTTTCTCCTCCTCCCGCATCTCCCTCCTCAACCTCATCACCCTCCTCCTCAATCTCCACATCCCCACCTCAACCTCTGCACCCTCTTCCCCATCCCCCCAGGGACACCCAGGCCCCCGCACCCAACGTGCTGGGAGACATGTGGCCCGACAAGACTCCCACCCCTGCGTGTTGAGTTTCCTCTCCCTGTTCCTCCCTTTGCTTCCCCCTTCCCCCTTCCAGCTCCCTCCTCCCAATTTTCCCCACCCCTCTCGCACCCTGTCTCTTCCCATCTCCTGCCTCCATTCCCCAGTCTCCCCAGAGGATCATCCTTCCCCCTTCCCGCCGTTTTGTTGAATAAAAAGAGTTTCTATTTTTGAAAAAAAAGTGTATTTTCTTTGACATCAGGAAGGGGAGGTTAGGGAGGGGTAAATGGAAGGACGTGAGGGAGGAATGGGGCTCAAGCCCCCAGTGGGGCAGACCAGGGAGACTGTTAGTGCTCTTCAGGGCAGAAGCTCTCCCACAGGGTCCCCTGATACTGACAGACTCCCAATGGACCTCCAGGATTGCAGCCTGCAGCAAGTGCAGCCAGGCTGATGGCAACACGTCCACAAGATGCACCAGAGTGCCCAGGGGCAGTTCTGGATCCCTATGGCAGAGAGCTGTGGTGTCTCAAGTGAGGGCAAGCAGAGCACGCAGAGACACAAATGCTTTGCTGTCCCTCATCGAAGTAGACAAGCAAGCAGGAAAACCTGAGAACTGTCTGTCCAGGGTGGGGGTAGGGTCCCTTTGAGCACAGACCTCAGATAGCCTCAGGCAGCAACCCCACACATTAAGTCCTGACCTGGTGGCCTGCTAGAAATGGTTCCGGCCAGCCTTAACTCCAATTCAGAGTTCACTCAGGGTATGTCTACACTACAGTGCTAATTCGAACTAACTTAGTTCGAATTAGTTAATTCGAACTAAGCTAATTCGAACTAACGGATCCAGACTAAAAAACTAGTTCGAATTAGCATTTTGCTAATTCGAACTAGCATGTCCACATTAAGTGGACCCTGAACCGGAGTTAAGGATGGCCGGAAGCAGTGCCAGCAGGGCATCAGATGAGGACTTAGAGTGTGGAGCTGCTGCCTCAGGCTAGCCGAGGGCTGTGCTTAAAGGGACCCGACCCCCATCCCGGACAGACAGTTCTCAGGGGTGCCCCGCTTGCAAAGCAGTCCTGGCTTGGAGTGCCCTGAGTGCCCACACTGGGCACATCACAGCACTCAGCCATCAGCCCGGCTGCACTTGCCACAGGCTGCCATCTGAGGAGAGGAGGCAATTGGGGGGCTGCAGGAGAGCTTCCACCCCCAGAAGCCCGCAGAGCCAGCCCAGTCCTCCCCATCGGGAGCTCGTGCCCCATTCCTCCCTCACCTCCTTCCACTTACCCTTCCCTAGCCCCTCTTCTTGATGTACAAAATAAAGATAACGTGTCTTCCAAAATGGAATTTGTCTTTATTGAACAAAACTGGGGGAGACTGGGAAAAGGAGATGGGAGAGGGGAAGAGAGAGGCTGGGAGAGGGGAGGGCAACTAAAATGATCAGGGGTTGGGAACAGGTCCCATATGAAGAGAGGCTAAAGAGACTGGGACTTTTCAGCTTAGAAAAGAGGAGATGGAGGAGGGACAGGATGGAGGTCTCTAAAAGCAGGAGTTGGGTGGAGAGGGTGCATACAGAAAAGTTCTTCATTAGTTCCCATAAAGAAGGATTAGAGGACACCAAAGGAAAGGAATGGGTAGCAGGCTTCAAACTAGTAACAGAAAATTGTTCTTCACAAAACAAAGAGTCAACCTGTGGAACTCCTTGCTGCAGGAGGCTGTGAAGGCTAGAATTGGAACAGAGTTTAAAGGGAAGTGAGATCAAGTCATGGAGATTGGGTCCATGGAGTGGAATTAGCCAGGGGGTAGGAGTGGTGTCCCTGCCCAAGGTTTGTGGAAGGCTGGAGAGGGATGGCACAAGACAAATGGCTTGGTCCATCCCCTCCAGGGTCCCTAGGGTTGGCCGCTGTCAGCAGACAGGCTACTGGGCTAGCCTGTAGCTACCTTTGGTCTGACCCAGTACGGTCATTGTAAGCTCAGGGCTCAGGGTCGGGGGTCTCAGTGGACCCCCTTGATTATCTTGCACACCTGCTCCTGGGTGGCCAGGCTGGCAGCTCTCCTGCCCTAGCTGGCCACTTTCCTGTGCCTAGTGTGGAGATCGTGGACGAGGTCCACGATGTCCGCACTAGCCCAGGCGGGTGCCCGCCTCTTGTGGTCCCGGGCAAGCTCCCGGGAGCCGCCAGCCTGGTCCCAGGAAGAGGGGGAGAGCTGGGGGAGATCGGGTGGGTGGCTCTGTGCTGTGCCAGGTGCAGGGTCTGCTGGCTGGGTGCTGGCAGGTTTGCACCTGGCACGGGCACCGTAGCCAGCCCGTGCCCCTTTAAGGGGTCCGGGGCCTGGAGGGGGGCAGACGAGTTTCCCTGGTGTTGGCCAGAGTGGCCACCAGGTCAAGCTGGGTAGGGCTAGCCTCCCACTAGTTCGAATTAAGTGGCTACACAGCCCTTAATTTGAACTAACTAGTTCGAACTAGGCTTAATCCTCGTGGAATGAGGATTACCTAGTTGGAACTAAGCGCTCTGTTAGTTCGAATTAAGTTCGAACTAATGGAGCGCTAGTGTAGCGCCTATGAAAGTTAGTTCGAACTAACGTATTTTGTGTGTAGTTGCATTCATTTGAATTAGCTTAATTCAAATTAACTATTTTGTATTAAGATAACTCGAATTAACGCTGTAGTGTAGGCTTACCCTAAGTTATTGAAAAAAACCTTACCACTGCTTTTAGACCAAATGCAAAACCACTCCTCTCTCCATGTTTGCAATTACTATCCCATAAATCTACTTTTATCCCTAGTTAAACAGAATAATCCTTGCATATACTGCTCTTTTGCAACTACACCTGCATTCCCCACAGTCACAGATGAACCATTTATTAGCAGAAGGATATTGGATATAAAATTCAGAAATTATTATTTTGCATTACAGTTGCATATAGAGTTCCTGACTGGGGTTTCATTATGATAATCAATTTACAAACATGCCATAATCAAGGTTTCAATTAATAACAGCAGGAAACAGATGAGGCAAACAAATAGGTTGGGAGAAGTATTAAAGAAAGAGTAGGAGTTAAGATATATCACATTAAGAAAGTGTATGTCTACACTACAGGACTATTTCGAGTTAACTATTTTTAATTAAGTTAATTCAAATTAAGCTAATTCGAAATAACTCATCTATACACAAAAACAATTTCGAAATAGCGTTTTGCTACTTCGAAATAGCGCTTCCACACTGAGTGGACCCTGAACCAAAGTTAAGGCTGGTCGGAACCAGTGCTGGCAGGGCATCAGCTTAGGACTTGAGTGTGTGGGGCTGCTGCCTGAGGCTAACTGAGCTCCGTGCTTAAAGGGACTCTACCCTACCTCGATGAGGGACACCACAGTACTCGGCCACATGGAGCCAGAGCTGCCCCTGTGCACGCTGGTGCATCTCGTGGTGTCGTTGCCATCAGCCCGGCTGCACTTGCTGGAGGCTGCCATCAGGGCGGTCTCTTGGGGGGCTGTCAGGATCCAGGAGGCCCTGAGGGAGAGCGTCCATCACGAGGAGCCCTCAGAGCCTCCCCAGTCCTCCCCACTGGGGGCTCATGCCCCATTCCTCCCTCACGTCCTTCCACTTACCCCTCCCTAGCCCCCCTTCCTGATGTCAAATAAAAGACACATATGTTCAAAAATACAAACTGGATTTATTGAACAAAACTTGGGGGAGGATGAACCTCTTGGGAGATTGGGAAAAGGAGGTGGGAGAGGGGAGGGGGAAACCTGGGAGGAGGGAGCTGGAAGGGAAAAGCAAAGGGAAGAAGGGGGAGGGGAAGCTCAGGGTTGAGGGTCTCAAAGTAGGAATAAGATCCTCCGGAAAAGGGCGCTTTTTCCGGAGGATCGGGGCCAGTGTAGACGCTCTTTTCCGGCTTTTCTAAAAGCCGGAAAATAGCGGCGGACATTTTTATTTAAATGCCGTGGGGGATATTTAAATCCCCCGCGGATTTCCCTATTACGATAGCTGAAATTAACATGCCCCTTCCGGAAAAGGGGCCAGTGTAGACGTAGCCGCAGACTTTATATACTAAAATACTTCATGAACTTTTGGGATGCCAAAACTTCCTCAGTACTCTGTGTTGAACTCTTATTTTTCCAACAACGGAGGTAGGTTTACTAATTGGCTTCTTTCGGAATGAGGAAATGCTAGAACATTGCTGATCCACAAAAAGAAACTGTTTTTGAAATATGATACACAAAAGCCAAAACTAAGAGGCCATTAAATCAATTTTCTATTTGTGATACTCATGCTGCAACTCAAAACATGTCAAGATTTTTTTCTAAATCCCCTGGGGACTAAGATCTAACCACAACTGATTTCTTTTAGAAGCATTGACAAATATATCTACCTGCTAAATATTGGGTGAATAGAGTTCAGACCTCAAATGAACTATAGCAAGCTTTGCGTTCATATTTGTTACTTACATCTGCAATTTTAGCTGTATTCAACCAATTGCTGAAAAATACTCACAGGGTAGTCTGAAAGTTTAATCTAAATTTATTTCTGGCTGAACAAGCTGTTTTGACCACACACTTTCTAAGTTTTCATAGTTATCTCAAAATCCTCATTCTTAATTCATTTAAGACTTCCATTAATAGGACATAAATGTAGGAGCTTTGCTGCCTATACTATATATTTCATTACCTGAGATTACTTTAAGGTCTGACTTGAGAGGAAATTTTGGTTCCTAACTTGGAAAAGTTTTGCAGGTTGACTTCCACTTGCAGATGGCTGCATGCAGTAAACACTGGCAAGATGCTCCACTTGCTTCAATCACATTATCAAAACACCTGAAACAATGACAGTCAGTATTTGCACAGCTCAAAGATACCCTCTTGCAGCAGTAATATTCTCTCTGAATTTGATTGGAATGTACTGTCTGTATGTGTACTCCACTGCCCTTAGTAGGTGGACCAGCAGACCTGCTCATGGCCCTGAATCAGTAATTCACTCAGGTTATGCTTAATTTAACATATGAATAATCCCATTCACACTGAGTATGTACTTTAGCCACATATTTAGTTTCTACCTACTTCAATAGGACTATTCATGCGCTTATGTGCTTTGCTGGATAGGTATATATGCATACAACACTTACCTCAGAGCAAGTTGAGTTGTCCCTTGGCTCACTGAATGTAGCTCTTTGCTTTATACAGTTATGCCAACACAAACTGGGTTCATGGTGAATCAGGTTCAATGAACAACTCCTGGTACCACGTGAATACAATTATTGGTATCTTTGGATATATAGACTATTAGGCTAATGCTAATGTTTCTCTGAGTCTATGTCTACACTACAAGGTTTTTGCGCAAAACCAGCCATTTTTGTGCAAAAACCCACAGAGTGTCCATACCCCAGTGCGTTTTTTCACAAGAAAATCTACAGTCAATTGACAGAACAGAGAGCTTTTTATGGTATAGATATACCTCCTTCTACGAGACATAACTCCTTTCTGCTCAAAGGGTACGTCTACACTACAGCGCTAGTTCGAACTAACTTAGTTCGAATTAGTTAATTCGAACTAAGCTAATTCGAACTAACGCGTCTAGAACTAAAAACTAGTTCGAATTAGCGTTTTGCTAATTCGAACTAGCAAGTCCACATTGAGTGGACTCTGAACAGGGCTTAAGGATGGCCAGAAGCAGTGCCGTCAGGGCATCAGAGGAGGACTTAGAGCGTGGAGATGCTGTCTCAGGCTAGCCGAGGGCTGCGCTTAAAGGTGTCCCGACCCCCACCCTGGACAGACAGTTCTCAGGGGTTCCCCGCTTACAAACCAGTCCTGGCTTGGAGTGCCCGAAGTACCCACACTGGGCACATCACAGCACTCAGCCATCAGACCGGCTGCACTTGCTGCAGGCTGCCATCTGGGGAGAGGGGGCAATCGGGGGGCTGCAGGAGAGCTTCCACCCCCAGAAGCCCGCAGAGCCAGCCCAGTCCTCCCCATCGGGGGCTCGTGCCCCATTCCTCCCTCACCTCCTTCCACTTACCCTTCCCTAGCCCCTCTTCTTATTGATGTACAAAATAAAGGACACATGTGTTCAAAAATAGAAACTCTGTTTATTTAACAAAACTCGGGGAAACTGGGAAAAGGAGGTGGGAGAGGGGAAGAGAGAGGCTGGGAGAGGGGAGGGGGAAAACTGGGAGGAGGGAGCTGAAAGGGGGAAGCAAGGGAAAGGAGGGGGTGGGGAAACTGAAGGATCAGGGGTGGGGGTCTCACCGGGCCGACCGCCTCCCAGTACGGCGAGGGAGGGGGCCTCGGCGTCCCCGGGGGGATGCGGTGGAGGGTGCGGAGGTTGAGGTGGGGGGTGTAGACATTGAGGAAGAGGTTGTGGGGGTTGAGGAGGGAGAGGTGGGAGGGGGAGCAGGAGTGGGAGGAGGGACAGCAGTTGGGGGGACAGCTGGTGCAGGACCAGCACGGGGCACCATGCTCTGCAGCAGGAGCTGCAGGTTGGTGCTCAGCCCTCGGAGCTCAGACAGCAGCTCGTGGCGGACCTGCAGGTCTTCCCGCATCCACGACCGTAGTGTGCGGTGCACGGCTTGCAGGGCCCCAAGGTGCTGGTCCCAGTATTCCTGCTCTGTGCTGGCGGTCCGGAGCAGGCTGCGGATTCGGTAGCATGTCCCGGGCGGGGTGGTGCGCCCTGCACAAGCAGCTGGTGCAGCTGTAGAGAAAGAAGAGAAGTGGTCAGTTCTCCCTGGGGACGCAGAGGATGATGCCCAGCCCCCTCCCCAACTCCGCAACGTGAGGGTGACCATGTCCTGCACCGTCACAGCCGCTGTGCTTGTACAGAGGCCATGGTCAGGATGTCTGGCTCTCCCCGGGACGGGGAGCTGCCCCAAGACCGCACCCATGTCCCTGTGCCATGTATAGTGTGGCCGGGGCGGCGGAGGGGAGGGGGAGATGTCCCCTGCCTCCATGTAGAGGGGACATGTGAAGGGAAATCAACCTGCTGGGTCCTGCCCCAGGGTCGGGAGCATGTCACGTCTCTTTGCACAAGCATGTGCCTATTGGGCAATGGCCCCTGGGTGTCACGCAGCTGGAGCCACCTGCCCAAGGGTGGCATGGCACGTGCTTGCACGTGCACAGGTGTCTGCGTGATCCGTGGAAGACATGGCCCACGCGCGCGGTCCCTGGTCTCCCTCCCACCTCCCCCCCGAACTACTTAATTCAAACTACTTACCTGGTACGGTCTCCCTGGACGACGCTGCTGGCGGTGACCCTTCTGGTGTGCCCAGGTCAGGGCCCTCTGGTCCCGGCTCGATGTCCCCCGGGCTGGCACGGACCACCCTGCCCCCCAAGACTTGGTGGAGGGCAGTGAAGTAGGGGCAGGTGGCAGCCCCTGCAGTGGCGCCGCCTCTTGTGGCCCTGGCGTACGCCTGGCGCAGCTTTTTAATTTTAATGCGCACCTGCTCCTGGGTGCGCCTGTGTCCCCTGGTGGCCATGGCGGCTGCTATGCGCCCATAGACGGCCGCATTCCTCCTCCTAGTGCAGAGATCATGGACGTTGGGGGCCTGCCCCCAAACCTCAATGAGGTCCATGACCTCCGCACTAGTCCAGGAGGCCACGCGCCGTCTACGGCCCCTGGCTGGCCCCTGGGTGCTGGGGGACTGGGCAGGGGACGTGTCACTCGCACTGGCCACCTGGCTCATGGTGGGGCCACTGGTTCGGGGCAGAGACTCCTGGCAGGGCTGGCTGACTCTAGTGCCGTCTGGCCAGAGTCTACCCCTTTAAGGGCCCGGGGCTGGGGGAGAGGAGAAGAGTTTTCCTGGTTGTGCCCAGAGAGGCCACCAGGGGGAACCTGGGGAGGGCTAGCCTCCCACTAGTTCGAACTAAAGGGCTACACAGCCCTTAGTTCGAACTAGCTAGTTCGAACTAGGCGTTAGTCCTCGTAAAATGAGGTTTACCTAGTTCGAACTAAGCGCTCCGTTAGTTCGAATTAAGTTCGAACTAACGGAGCGCTAGTGTAGCGCCTAGGAAAGTTAGTTCGAACTAACGTCTGTTAGTTCGAACTAACTTTGTAGTGTAGACATACCCAAAGTGTCTATGGACGCTCAACAGGGGTTTCTTGCGCAAAAAGAACCTACACAAAAAGCACAGGTGCTCTGATAGCCATTCTGCGAATGGCTATCAGAACTTTCTTGCACAAGAGTGTCCACACAAGAGTGTCCTCTCTTGTGCAAAAGCACATCGCTTTTGTGATGTGCTTTGGAGGTGTGGACGCGCTTTTGCATAAGAAGATTTTATGGAAGATCTCTTCTGGAAAAAGTTTCCTGCGCAAAAACTCTGTAGTGTAGACAAAGCCAGAAGGTACAGGCAGTCCCCGGGTTACGTACAAGATAGGGTCTGTAGGTTTGTTCTTAAGTTGAATTTGTATGTAAGTCGGAACTGGTACATATTGTAGGGGAAACTCTAGCCAAACGTTTCTCCAGAGTTCAGTTTTATTCTCCCACACCTCACTTCCCTCAGTCCTTTATTCTCAAGCTGAGGTGTCTGCTGAGAAAAGCCGCTCTGCATCTCCCTGGTCTGCTGGGAGGGGGGGGCGCTAGCTTCGCGTCTCCCTGGTCTGCTGGGGGGAAGCAGCTAGTGCGGGTTGCCTCACCCCGTTTGTAAGTAGGGATCCGATGTAAGTCGGATCCATGTAACCCGGGGACTGCCTGTATAATATATACAGACACACTACCTTGCTAGGTTACAGCTACGCTGCAGGCTTTTTGTGCAGAACATCTGCACCGCATGCGCGTTCTTGCGCAAGTACATTTACAGTAAAGCATTGGAAAAGAGGGTGTCTTCCACAAGAGTTATACCTCTCCCTACAAGAAATAAGTCTTCTTGTGCAAGCGCTCTCGAGCAAGAAGGCAGTGTGGATGGGCAACAGGGGTTTCTTATGCAAGAAACCCCTATTGCAAAAATGGCCATCAGAGCTTTCTTGAGCAACAGAGCCTCCACACTGCCATGGATGCTCTTGCACAAAAGCACATAGCAGTGTGGACGCGCTCCTGTGCAAGACCTTTTGTGTGAGAACTCTTGCACAAAACAGTAATTGAGCAAGTAGCCTGCAGCGTAGATGTAGCGCTAGAGTTTATAACTTTTTATATTACACACATTTAAAATTTCCATGGGGGGAGAGGAATTTGATATATTGCAGAGCACAGCTGTCTTTTAAAAAAAATGTCACTAAAGAGGTCCATCCAGCTATGCTGGTACAAATCCCAACTAATCTACAGTCTTTTTGCAACTAGCTTTTCAAATTCTCTTACAGATGCTTTAGAAAGGAGACCTAGTCCTCCATTCAGCTATAAAACTGCACCAGCAAGCCATGCACAAATTTTATCAAGTCTTGTTAATTTTTATCACCTTCTGGAAGCAACAGATTTAACACATGATAATAGCTCAGTCTTACAACATACTGAAAAATTGGCTGAAAACATCTCATCCTGCAAAAATACTAATGGAATGTAACAGTGAATTTTTTTAAAAAACTCAGCAGTTTCAATTCCTGCAATAAGACTCCCCAGATCTTTAAAAAATCTGACCACAACAACAAAACAGAGCAAAAAAAACCCTGACAAGTTGCATCTCTCCTCAGTGCAAGAACACAACGCAAAGAGCCTTCTCCTTAGAAGTCTCACAGGACTCCCTGGAGCACACATCTCTCAACTGGGAGATGGGAAGGGAAGTGATGTTAAAACGGGCACCCCTTCTTTCTGTATGAAATCAGTGGGCATGCTGCAATAGTGGCACATTTGCAAAGGTGGTACAGTATGTGTGGTACAGTATGTGTTCTCATACAATGGAGCTGGTGGAGAGATAATCCAAAAGTGTCATGCAAACAAGAGCGGAAAGACTCTCTACCCCAAGCCGCTTACAACCTGAAAGTAACAAACCCAACACCCAAACCACAACACCTACAGATAACAAGAGAGGGGCAAGAAGTCAACATACAAAGTTATTTTTCTCCCTCTCTATTTTACTATATATCACAGGGGAAGAATAGGGTTTGGGAATAACAGCCCAGGGGGTTGGGTTAACAGGAACAAGGACAGAGAAAGGAAGGATAAAGTTATAGATAGAGAAGATGATTAAGGTGAGCATAGAATAAGAGAATGCAGTTTACTAGCATCATTGGCACCTGGCACAAGGAAGGTATCACTAGCTGCCACTAGATTGGAAAATTCTCTTTGATTGTCCCCCTGCCCTACTGATATTCAGAAAAATCACAGCACCTTCTGACAGAATTTCTCACATTTCACAGATCACTCTTCCCTTTAAATCTTTTACTTTCCCATCAGGACTATTCCTTCTGATCTCTCTCATGAATATTCTGTATGAACAATAATGCATCAAATGCTGGCAAAACTGAACCTTATTTTAACTGTATATGTATCAAAGGTAGGGGCCCGGGCAGAGAGAGGTGCATCCTGGAGGTGAATGCCTGGCTGCGACGATGGTGTCGCCAGGAGGGATTCGGCTTCCTTGATCACGGGGTGCTCTTCCAGGAAGGACTGCTTGGCGGAGATGGAGTTCACCTTTCCAGGAGCGGGAAGGCCTTGTTTGGACACAGACTGGCTAACCTTGTGAGGAGGGCTTTAAACTAGGTTTGTCGGGGGCAGGTGAGCAAAGCCCACAGGTAAGTGCTGAATGTGCGGGACTGGGAGATGGGTTGGAAATGGGGGGGACTACGGCCTATAATGGCAAGGAGAAAGGAGGGTCAGGGCACAACAGGGAGGCAAGATCAAATCAGTATCTTAGATGCCTATATACAAATGCAAGAAGTATGGGTAATAAGCAGGAAGAACTGGAATTGCTAACCAATAAATACAACTATGATATCATTGGTATTACAGAAACCTGGTGGGATGGGACGCATGATTGGAATATTGGTATGGAAGGGTACGGCTTGCTCAGGAAGGACAGACAGGGAAAAAAGGGAGGAGGGGTTGCCTTGTATATTAAAAATGTACACACTTGGACTGAAGTGGAGATGAACGTAGGAGATAGCTGTGTAGAGAGTCTCTGGGTTAAGCTAAAAGGGGTAAAAAACGAAGGTGATATCATGCTAGGAGTCTACTACAGGCCACCTAGCCAGGTGGAAGAGGTGGATGAGGCCTTTTTTAAACAATTAACAAAACTATCCAAAGCCCAAGATTTGGTGGTGATGGGAGACTTCAACTATCCAGACATATGTTGGGAAACTAACACAGCGAGGCACAGGCTATCCAATAAGTTTCTGGACTGCATTGGAGACAACTTTCTGTTTCAGAAGGTTGAAAAAGCTACCAGAGGAGAAGCTGTTCTGGATTTGGTTTTAACAAATAGGGAGGAACTAGTTGAGAACTTGAAAGTGGAAGACAGTATAGGGGACAGTGATCACGAAATAATAGAGTTCATGATCTTAAGGAAAGGTAGAAGGGAGACCAGCACAATTGAGGTTATGGATTTCAGGAAGGCAGATTTTGATAAGCTCAGAGAACTTGTAGGTAAGGTCCCATGGGAAGCAAGACTGAAGGGAAAAACAACTGAGGAGAGTTGGAAGTATTTCAAAGGGACGTTGTTAAGGGCCCAAAAGCAAACAATTCCGCTGTGTAGGAAAGATAGAAAATATGGCAAAAGACCAGCTTGGCTTAACAAGGAGATCTTGCATGATCTCAAAATAAAAAAGGAGTCATATAAAAAATGGAAACTAGGACAACTAACAAAGGATGAATATAGGCAAGCAACACGGGAATGCAGGGGCAAGATTAGAAAGGCAAAGGCACAAAATGAGATCAAACTAGCTACAGGCATAAAGGGAAACAAGAAGACCTTTTATAAATACATTAAAAGCAAGAGGAAGACCAAGGACAGGGTAGGCCCACTGCTTAGCGAGGAGGGAGAAGCAGTAACAGGGAACTTGGAAATGGCGGAGATGCTCAATGACTTCTTTGTTTCGGTCTTCACCGAGAAGTCTGGAGGTGTGCCTAACGTAGTGAATACAAGCAGAGAGAGGGTAAGTTTAGAAGATAGGATACACAAAGAACAAGTTAAAAATCACTTAGGAAAGTTAGATGTCAGCAAGTCACCAGGTCCTGATGAAATGCATCCCAGGATACTCAAGGAGCTGATAGAGGAGGTATCTGAGCCTTTAGCTATGATCTTTGAAAAATCATGGCAGACAGGGGGGATTCCAGAAGACTGGAAAAGGGCAAATATTGTGCCCATCTATAAAAAGGGGAATAAGAACAACCCAGGAAATTATAGACCGGTCAGTTTAACGTCTGTCCCAGGGAAGATAATGGAGCAGGTAATTAAGGAAATCGTATGCAAACACTTGGAAAGTAATAAAGTGATAGGGAATAGCCAGCATGGGTTTGTGAAGAACAAGTCATGCCAAACTAATCTGATAGCTTTCTTTGATAAGATAACGAGCCTTGTGGATAAGGGAGAAGCGGTGGATGTCATATACCTAGACTTTAGTAAGGCATTTGATACGGTCTCGCATGATATTCTTATTGATAAACTAGGCAAATATAACTTAGATAGGGCCACGATAAGGTGGGTGCATAATTGGCTGGATAACCGTAGTCAGAGAGTTGTTGTTAACGGTTCTAAATCCTGCTGGAAAGGGATAACAAGTGGAGTTCCTCAAGGGTCTGTTTTGGGACCCGTACTATTCAATATCTTCATCAATGATGTAGATATTGGGATAGAGAGTACTCTTATTAAGTTTGCAGATGATACCAAACTGGGTGGGGTTGCGACTTCTTTGGAGGATAGGGACATAATTCAAAATGACCTTAGCAAGTTAGAGAAATGGTCAGAGGTAAACAGGATGAGGTTTAATAAAGAGAAATGCAAAGTGCTCCACTTAGGAAGGAACAATCAGTTCCATACATACAAGATGGGAAGCGACTGTCTAGGAAGGAGCATGGCGGAAAGGGATCTAGGGGTCATAGTGGACCACAAGTTGAATATGAGTCAACAGTGTGATGCTGTTGCAAAAAAAGCAAATATGATTCTAGGTTGTATCAACAGGTGTGTTGTAAGCAAAACTCGTGAAGTCATTCTGCCGCTCTACTCTGCACTAGTTAGGCCTCAGCTGGAGTACTGTGTCCAGTTCTGGGCGCCACATTTCAAGAAAGATGTGGAGAAATTGGAAAGGGTACAGAGAAGAGCGACAAGAATGATTAAAGGTCTAGAGAACATGACCTATGAAGCCAGGCTTCATGAACTGGGCTTGTTTAGTTTGGAAAAAAGAAGATTAAGGGGGGACATGATAGCGGTTTTCAAATATCTAAAAGGGTGTCACAAGGAGGAAGGCGAAAATTTGTTCCTCTTGGTTTCTGAGGACAGGACAAGGAGTAATGGGCTTAAAGTGCAGCAGGGGAGGTTTAGATTGGACATTAGGAAAAAATTCCTAACTGTCAGGGTGGTCAAATATTGGAATAAATTGCCAAGGGAGGTGGTGGAATCTCCCTCTCTGGAGATATTTAAGAACAGGTTAGATAGACATCTGTCAGGGATGGTGTAGACGGAGCTTGATCCTGCCTTGAGGGCGGGGGGCTGGACTCGATGACCTCTCGAGGTCCCTTCCAGTCCTATTATTCTATGATTCTATGATTCTATGTATAAATGCATGGTTATATGGTGGATGATGCTGGTTGTTTCATAGCTGCATCCTGAGAAAGCAACACAAAACATTGGCACTAACCATGTCTAAGAGCCTCAGAACAAGCTGATTCAAATTTTCTTCCTTTCCCCTTCTTCCAAACTCATTTAATACTGTTTGGTAAGTTAAAACTAATGAGAAACAAGATTTAGAGTGCTAATGTGTACTGAGTTAGACATTTCAATGTAGCAATACTCTCTTTTTAGGATGGCTTGAAGTACAAGATAAGCACGCTCTCCGAATTAAGCAAAACTTCACATCCACTCTTGAAACCTAATCCCTACATCCAATGTACCAAAATAGCATGCGTCCAACTAATAAATAAATATCATAATCTGAATGTGACCAAGATTTGGCTCTGACAAAAGTCAGGGAAACTTAGGGTTATACTTTCAACTCAGATGCTCAGAGAATTGCTTATCAATCATGGAAAGACACTTCCAGTTGTTGACAGCTAAGGTGCCATAATCAAACAGCATGTTATGATGACGCATACCAATAATAAATTTCTGGACTCAGGTTAAGAAAGTCACAATATATAATACAGCAATCTTCTTCCCATCTTCCTGATGGGAAATTGTCAACTAAGACAAAAATATAATTTGACACTTTAATGGTTTGTTCTCCATGAAGCACATTTATTTATTTACAATTTATACAAGATGACGTCACCATTTTCAAGTTGAACACATTTGCTTACCCCAAACCCATTCCAAAAATCAAATACTTACACAAATAAGCCTGTAATCCATGTTTTCTTTCCTGCTGACATTTTCATACATTGCTGTTCTACAGCAGATGGCTGAAGAATCTAATCAAGAAATTTTGTACAAATCAACAAAAAACTTTGGCTAAGATCTGTAGTTATTAAAAACCCCCAAAAACAAAAACAAAACCATATGTCTCCCCATATCCTGTGTAATGTTCTGATCTGTGATGCTTACACATCATTTTGTCAACTTGTACCATGCTACCATTAAATTCTTCACTATGTCAGCAACTCTACTTAGTAAAACTCAAGGCAAGATTACATAAACATAATGTCCAGAAAGCAGGAATGGAAACACCCTGATTATCCAATGGCAATGCTGAACAACTACCTACCATTTTATTCTCATCTAGACTCTTCTATTGCACATTCCCACCACCCTTAGTTCAGACAATGCTCTTCTCTCTGACCCACTCAGGGGCTATGTC
The DNA here is from genome assembly GCF_049634645.1 of Pelodiscus sinensis. NCBI lineage: Eukaryota > Metazoa > Chordata > Testudines > Trionychidae > Pelodiscus > Pelodiscus sinensis. The sequence goes on from NC_134719.1 coordinate 48,044,868, forward strand.
TAGACTGGCATGATTTTCCACAAATACTTTTAATGGAAAAGTTTTTCTGTTAAAAGCATTTGCGGAAAAGAGCGTCTAGATTGGCATGGCCGCTTTTCCGCAAAAGCACTTTTTGCGGAAAAGCATCCGTGCCAATCTAGACGTGGTTTTGCTCAAGAAAGCCCCGATCGCCATTTTCGCCATCGGGGCTTTTTTGCACAAAAAAGTTTTTTGCTGTCTACACTGGCCCTCTTGTGCAAAAACATTTCCAGAAAAGGGCTTTTGCCCGAACGGGAATGTCAAAGCATTTGCGCAAGAAGCACTGATTTCGGACAGTAGAACGTCAGTGCTTTTGCGCAAAATCAAGCGGCCAGTGTAGACAGCTGGCAAGTTTTTGTGCAAAAGCACCTGCTTTTGAGGAAAAACTTGCCAGTCTAGGCGCAGCCAGGTTGTATCTGTACAGCACTCTTACCTCCAAATAAGCTACGTAATATACGCTACGCAAATTGTGTAGCTTATTTTGAGGTTATTTTGAAATAAAGCGCTATTCTGACAAGTCTCTTAACCCTCCTGGAATGAGGGTTACAGGGATGCCGGAATAGTGCACCCGTTATTTTGAAATATATATTTCAAAATAATGGGCATGTTTAAAGATGCAAGTTACTTTCAGTATCCTGAAATAGCCCCTCTGTCTAGACATAACCTAAGAGAAGAAATATCAGTAGGCAAGATGGTCCCAGCAAGGTTCTGCATAGCACACAAGAGAAGGATAGAGATGTTGTCCATGCAAAGAGAATTCAAACAATAATGAAATTTGTTTTCTATAGAAATTTAGGATGAAATTCTTGCCCCCACTAATGTTAATACCAAAACTTCCATTGACTTTATTGTGCCCAAAATTTCTCCTTGACTTCAAACTTTTTACACCTGGGGAAAATTTGTTTACCAAGTTTAGGGTACCTGAGGATCCCATAATTTCACTTTTATGTACGAGGCCATTGAGAGGACTAATATGGAGGTAAGAATTGCATTTTCCCTTTCAATATACTGATATCCAACTATATGTCTATGATACCCAGTTTAGACAATAATGTGATATGTCCCTGGGTATGAACTATGGGTGAAAAGCTTTTCTGCTGTTTTGTAGTTTTAATGTCTTCTTACTGAGATAAATGGTTGCATTCCAATGATTGTTAAGGCTGCTGGATCTCTACGTATATATTAGCATTAAAGTTGGTGTATGGTTATTATGATTCAAATTACTGTCTGTTTTGTGGGGGTGTTATTTTTTCTATGCCAAAGCTAAATAAATAAGTAAAATGCTGTGGCTACACTTGTTAGAACATCTGAACCCTGAATTGTCATCATGATGCACGTATTAAGCAGCATACACAGGAAGTGAGTGAAGGTGGGGATGGAATAGGTGAGATATTCAACTCTCATATTTGTGCTTCGTGGATTCTGAACCCAGCTGAGGTCAAGTGGACAGGAGCCGGGCCTTCTGTGGTTCAGAAGGTAGTTGCTAAAACAAGCTGAATGCAGCCCTTCAGATCTACACAAGTCTAGATAATAAATATACATAGACTGTTTTATTTTACTTATGAAAGCTTTATGGTTTATCCTTAGAAAAGAAGAGAAATTTAAATCACTCTTTGCATAACTAATGCTCATTGAAATTAGATCAAATCCTTACATTTTGCTTTCGTGCTGTGATTCTCCAAGTTTTGCCTGCTGTGACTCAATCAAATTTCTCCTTTTAGCTTAAAACCAAATCTAATCAAGTTATTGCTCATTTTTCTCCTTTCTGCCACCAAGAGCCTGAAGAAGTAAGCACGATTACTTACTGAAAATAAGATTGCTTAACTTCGTATCAAACATATAGAAATGTTGGAAAGCAGTCTGGAAAAAAATGCCCTTTGACAATTTGCTTTCAAACAAACAGTTGCTATCAGGCTTACAAAGAAGTGACAAGAAGGGACTGCTTTTAATAGTGATGAAGGCACCTAATCCAGTAACCAGGTTTCCCTCTAACTACAAAGCTAGCAGAATAGTTCTCTGTCATAATATATTTCAAATACATGCGTTGGGTTTGTGAACAATGAAGGCAAGGAAGAAAAATGTTCCAGGGTTTGGAATTAAGCTAAAACGAAGGCTTTTATGAGAGTCCAAATAAAGTTAATCAAAAGAGCTCTTTGAAGCCATGATTTTCTTTTCTGCTAAGATGGATCTGGTTCTTTTATCAGCCCCCTCATGAGTAAGATGATCAAGAGCTCATCACATGTCCTTTCTTCACATCACGTTTCCTACCCTGTAGAGAACAAACAAATATTCCAGCTGAGTTCAATCATATTGCTTTAATGTCTAGGCTCCTGGGCACCCTTGTAATGAGGACAGAGCTCTGTGGTTCTCTCTCTCCTAAGGGTCAGAGGCATTAACTCTTTCCTTTGCCACCCATTAACTGGTGGTTACAAAAGGCATTCTCCCCCATTGCTAAGCTAGTGTAAACCTGTTTTCATCAAGCTAATTATACAAATCTCATTTCAGATATGTGAGGCGGCAGCTGCAGGACATGCAAAATCTAAGTCCATTACCATCAGAAAGAAAATTCTAGTCCAGATATTGCCTATGATTATCAAAAGGTGAATAGGGGTAACAAATAGTGTCAGAAATGCAGTAGTCTTTCTCTGTGTTTTGGGAGTTTGAACAACAGAGACCCACTGGATTTCTGTACTCACCTGGACCAACTTCTGCACTTAATCCATGAAAAAGGCTGAAGGTATACTGAGTGTCACTGTACAGCTTAGCCCCATATTATAGGTTAAAATCTACCTTCTCATTTTTTCATGGAAAATCTTATTCTGTACATTTCCTTTACTATATTTTTACTGTACTGCATACCTCTGAGTAAGTAAAAGCTAAATAGGAGACTAAAGTACATACTCACGTGTGAATGGGATAATGTGAAGGATTAAATTAAGCATATTGTAATTACATTACTAAATCAAGGTCCTGAGCAGGTCTAGTAGTCCATTTACTCAGGGCAGTGGTGTACATTCAGGAAATACATTCCAACCAAATTCAGAGATAATTTTGCTGAATGAAAGTTGCTCTCGGTTTGTGAATTTCTTGAGAAGGCTCTATCATGAATTCACATCTGTCAAAAATATAATGCCAAAATGCAATAGGATGTGAAAATGACAGTTTACTAGAGTTTTTGTCCACTTGAAACATGGTGGGAATCCTATAATGTTGCATTAAGTTTAATTATCCAAATTGTTTAATCTTTGACACTAAACCGCTCAATCATTGATACTAATCTACCTAAGATAGTTAAGTCCAAAGCAGACTGTGAATAGCTTCAAAGAGACCTCAAAAAACTAGGGGACCAGGAAACAAAATGCCAGATGAATGTTAATGTTGATAAATGCAAAATTATGCATATTGGAAAATATAATTCCAACAATACGTATAAAATGACGGGGACTAAATTAGATGTTACCACTCACAAGAGATCTTGGAGTCATTGTGGACAGTTCTATAAAAACATCCACTCAACATGCAGCAGCATTAAAGTAAGCAAAGAGAATGTTAGGAATAATTGAAACTGGTATAGAGAATAAGACCGTGAATATTTTATTTCCTCTACACAAATCCATGGTACACCCACATCTTGAAGATGTGACAACATCTGCACACAGTAATCTCAAAAGAATATCTTGGCATTGGAAAAAGTTCAGAAAAGGGCAACAAAAATGATTAAGGGTGTAGTACAGCTGACATACTGAGGAGAGATTAATAAGGGGACTTTTTAGTTTAGGAAAGAGAAGACTAAGGGGGATATAACAGAAGTATATAAAACTATGGCTGCTGTGTAGAAAGTAAATATGGAAAAGTTATTTACTAGTTCCCATAACACAAGAACTAGGGATCACCAATGAAATTAATAGGTAGCAGATTAAAACAAACAAAGGGAAGTACTTCTCCACACAATGCACAATCTGTGGAACCCCTTGCCAGAGGATGTTGTGAAGTCCAAGTCTTAAACAGGATTCAAAAAAGATCTAAATAAATTTATAGAGGAGAGATCCATCAATGGTTACAAGCCAGGAGGGATAGGAATGGTGGCCCTAGCCTCTGTTTGTCAGATTCTGGGATGGATCACATGATCTGTTCATTTCCTCTGCAGCACCTGGCATTGACCACTATCAGAAGACAGGACACTGGGCTAGATGGACTTTGGTCTGACCCAATTTGGCCATGCTTATGTTATTATGGAACAATGAATTAAGTACGTGAAATAAAGATGGGCCTTTCCATTTAATACAATGGGATTTACATAAGAGCCACTCTAACAAATTTGATACGTTTTTATGGAATTGTTTGGTTGTCAAGCATTTTTCATCTCTAAAGTAGACCTCAGAGGCTACATTTACACTGCCAGTTTTACTGGCAATGAGTATGCAAATGAGGTGTGGATTAGCATATCGCTGCACCTCATTTGCATAATTCATGCAAGCTGTTTTTGTGGTGAAAAAAAGAAGTGTGGACTTTTTTTTTTGCGCAAACCCACCGTTTTCCGCAAGATCTGGGAGAGGCATAAGGATCTTGTGGAAAACGGGGGCTTTGTGCAACCCCCCCCTTCCCCCGTCCACACTACTTTTTTTCTGAAAAAACCCTTTACGTAAAAACAACTTATGTAAATTATGCAAACGAGGCATGATATGCTAATTTGTACCTCATTTGCATATTCACGACTGGCAAAAGCAGCAGTGTAGACGAAACCTGAGTTTTATTGGATATAAAGAAGTGGTGACTTCACTGGAACAAAGGAACACCCTAGTTTTGTAAATTATTCTTCAAGTTACCTTATTATACAACACTATCTTGCTGCACCTCCCCACTTTATTTAATTTGGCCATCCTGGCCATTTTACTCTTGTCACAATGGGGAACAGGTAATCTCCATTGTTTTTTTCTGTCATGCTGCAACATTATCTCATCAGACAAACAAAATGATCAGGTTCACCTGGCCAGGAATGAGCGTAACAAATTATTTTTCCCACATGCATGTAACCCCTCTGCCATTCCTACCCAGTTCCTGTGGATCACTTCCAGACAGCTAACGGCAGTGAGGATTTGGGCACGGCAATTCAGAGCAGATTTCTTTTTCAGTACTGATTATGCTCACCACCAGCAAATGACCCCATACAGTGCTTGGATTATTTGTGAAATCAAACTGTCACTAGTGTGGGCTAGTGGTAGAATGACACCATGGAGATCAGCAATTCCACATCCATCTCCTCCCTGCAGCCCATCTTTCCCCCCCTTTCAATGCTCTTGCAGATGTATACTGAGTATGCAGAAGTGCTTCCATGTAGGGAAGTGAAGAGGCAGTCTGCCACTTCATCTTCTCTCCCCACTTAGGTACTAGATTGCCAGTGTTTGCACACATTTCATCCCTGGCTCTTGAAACAAACAAACCAACCAAACAAAAAAGAGGAAATGATTTGGGCCCACAGAATAAATTTAAATAATGTTTGTATAACCCATGGTATGAAATCGCCTTTCTAGTTTCCTGTTTGACTTTCATGAGGCAGATGACAGGGACAGGTCAAGCTCAATGACCTGATAGTGATCAGCCTGTCTAGGATCACTGTCTAGGATAGTCTTTGTAACCTATAGAGATTTTCAAAGGCAGGTATGGAGATAAGGCATCCAAATACACTGGAATTCAAGGGATGCTGGACAAGCAGTTCTCTTTCGGCCTTTTGAAATCTTAGCCCAGGAGCCAAAGAAAGCAGATAAATTGGGGAAGGGGAGAAATATTTTTAATCGCCATGTAAATTGTAGGGAATAATTTCTTGGACACACTGGGTGCAGGTGAAAACAAGCAGAGGATTTATTGGTTCACACAGCTGGTGGAGTACTCATCAGGGGTTAACCCAGTGAGCACTAATTTAACCAAAACATACATTAGATTATATAGGTAGAAAATGGACGGAGGAGAAGTGATTTGATAGGTCTAGCAGCGGAAGTAAAATATGCACATAAGCCAATGGTCTACAACAGTTACACAGTATCTCCGCTCATTGCCAGTTAAACATGTTTTCACTAATACAGGTAGTTATTCCTAACAAGCTAAATAAGCCAACATAAACAAAGACATGTTGATGGTCATTTTGTCGGCCAGAAATATAATGCGTCTCCTGCGGGGGTGGTATTGCCTTGGCGCGATCTTTGAGATTCAAGCTTAGGGTACGTCTAGACTACCGCATTTTGTCGACGGAAGTTTTGTCGACAGATACTGTTGACAAAACTTCCGTCGACAAAGAGCGTCCAGACACATTGAGTTCTGTCGACAAAGCAAGCTGCTTTGTCGACAGAACTCCGTAGTCTGGACGCAATGTTACAGGCAATAACACCTTCTGTCGACAGAGTTCTGTCGACAGAAGGTGTTATGCCTCGTAAAATGAGGTATACCAGCGTCGACAAAACTGCTGAGTTCTGTCGACGTTATGTCGACAGAACTCAGCGGTAGTGTAGACGCTGGTATAGTTTTGTCGACAAAAGTCCACTTTTGTCGACAAAACTAGGTAGTCTAGACACACCCTTATTTTCTAGGAACAAAGCAGACAATGAAAAACAATCCCGCGCGGTTGTTTGGTTGTTTGGTACTGGCCTTAGCAAAGTGAGGCCCTTTTGGAATGTGATTGCCAGGGGAACCAGGGTCACAGTAACTGTTGAACTGTTTTACTTCCCAAGCTGGCCTAATACTTTCAGGTTTGAGTTTGTCAGTTCTCAGCAAGATACCATGGACTGCCTCAATTTACCCTACATAAATGACAAGAGGGAGAGTAACCATTAGAGAGGGGAAACAGACACAAAAGCCATTTGCTAAATGGAATCAGCCCACACAGCCCATTCTTTTCACTGGCAACTGACTGATTTCTTTTTTTTTTTTTTTTTTTTTTTTTTTGTCCCATGTCTGGTACAGAGAGCTAATTTCTCTTCTAAAGCAATGAGAGAAAATCAATAAAGCCACAAATCTTGTTGTTGTATAATATGCTCCTTCAGAATTAGAAATATTGATGACATGTATGCGAGTCAGATCCCCTATATCTCTAGGTGTTGTAAAAGATTACTAGTATCAACGAAACTACACGAATTCTATGATTTACATGGAACATTGAGTGAAGTTAGATTATTTTAATAAAAAATAAGTTATAGAAACTTTTAGATAGCTTTTTAGTTACCTAATGGATTGAAATTAATAGGAAATGGGAATATAAATCCTTTAAGCAGTGTAAGAAAGAAAGCTGATATGTCTTTACATGAAATCAATAATATCACAACAATAAATGAGCAATTATTTTACTCCTTGTACTACTTCAGCATGAAACTTTACTTTGACAAAAACTTTGTCTGATTCCAACAGTCATACTGAATGAAACCTTGAAAAATCAAAGGGGAAAAAGCCCTCTACCCCAATTGCACACACTAAACTCCTGAAGGAACATTTTCAAATTATTGAGCTAGAAGAGTCTGATTAGAATAGCCTGTTGATAGCTTCCAAAGAAACACCTGTGGCTCTAAAAAGTGAACTTTTACTGGTGGCACTTAAGAATGAAAGCATTTGTGAAAGTGTCTAAACATAGAAGATTATACCTACGGTTAGGGTATAAGTAATGATCAGACACTAATATTTATAAGGCTATGTCTATACTGCACTGTAGCCTATTTTGAGTTTATTTTGAAATAGGCTATTTTGAAATTTGGTGCTGACTACACAGCACCACATTTCGAAATAAAGTGCTATTTCGAGACATTCCCTTAACCCTCATGGAATGAGGGTTTCCAGGATGCCGAAATTGCATGTCCGTTATTTTAAAAAATATTTTGAAATAACGGGTGGCTTGTGAAGACTTGGGGTAGCTATTAGAACATAAGAACTACCGTACTGGGTCAGATCAAAGGTCCTTCTAGCCCAGTAGCCTGTCTGCCGACAGTGGCCACCACCAGGTGCCCCAGAGAGGGTGGACCGAAGACAATTATCAAGCGATTTGTCTCCTGCCATCTCTCTCCAGCCTCTGACAAACAGAGGCCAAGGACACCATTTTATCCCCTGGCTAATAGCCTTTTATGGACCTAACCTCCATGAAATTATCTAGCTTCTCTTTAAACTCTATTATAGTCCTAGCCTTCACAGCCTCCTCTGGCAAGGAGTTCCACAGGTTGACTACACGCTGTGTGAAGAAGAACTTTCTTTTATTAGTTTTAAACCTGCTACCCATTAATTTCATTTGGTGTCCTCTAGTTCTTCTATTTAGGGAGCTAATAAATAACTTTTCTTTATCGGCCCTCTCCACACCACTCATGATTTTATATACCTCTATCATATCCCCTCCTCAGTCTCCTCCTTTCTGAACTGAAAAGTCCCAGTCGCTTTAACCTCTCCTCATATGGGACCCATTCCAAACCCCTAATCATTTTAGTTGCCCTTTTCTGAACCCTTTCCAAGGCCAAAATATCTTTTTTGAGGTGAGGAGACCACATCTGTACACAGTATTCAAGATGTGGGCGTACCATAGTTTTATACAGGGGCAGTAAGATATTCTGGATCCTATTTTCTATCCCTTTCCTAATAATTCCTAGCATCCTGTTTGCCTTTTTGACCGCCGCTGCACACGGGGTGGAAGTTTTCAGAGAACTGTCCACGATAACTCCAAGATCTCTTTCCTGATTTGTCGTAGCCAAATTAGCCCCCATCATACTGTACGTATAGTTGGGGTTATTTTTCCCAATGTGTACTTATCCACATTAAATTTCATTTGCCAATACCTTTGGTATCCCAGAATAACTTTGATATGTAGACATATCCTAAGTGACAGTCAGTGTCAAAACCTTGAGAAGTGAATTTTTGAGCCAACTAACCAGCAAGGTAACAAGTTACCAGCTATTCTTACAGCACACAATATTTAAAAGAAATATTAAAGGGACTGGATAATTTGTATAGCTATTAACAAATTAATTATTTTTAAAATAATTTATGTAAAAAAAATATTGTTTAATAGAAATTAAACAAGCTGTTTAAATGGAGGTTAATGAATCACATGCTTCTTAGCTTCTGCTAGTCAAAGGCACCAGGAAGCATTGCGCAACTGAGTAAATGAAGTAGAGGAACTGAACTAACTAGAGGAACTGAACCAAAGTCCAAACCTGCCGTCATTAATTATTTCAGGCCTGAAAATAAGTTTCTGAAATAGTAGAAGAGCACTTTCCTTCAGTGGATTTGCATGATGGAAGTGTCAGAAACCACTCTGTGAACAGTCTGTTTCAGTTTGGCTCACTCTCTCTCATGTGGATATTTACATGTGGAAACATATCAGGTTGCTTCTGTGCCCTGTGTTGTTGCTGTCAACATCTATCCATTTCTAGACATTCAACTTTATGCATTACTTATCCCACGCAAGAGTTGTGTGATGTTCATCTCTGCACATGCTTGCCTACACAGACACATTCACCTTCTTCATATAATGCAATAGGTCCATTTTTGAACATTCATAGGACTACTTTTAAACCCATCACATGCAGGCACCTCTTACAAAGAAGCCTGTATATCAGGTTTTAATAAATAAACGTGACTTAGAATTGCACAAAAAGTGGATTTGATTACTAGATATGAGTAGAAAAGAAACAAAGAAGCTAGTGGACTAACTGAATTTTTAAAAAAGCTGTTGCCCTTGTGATTATTATATTATTATGTGCCTCCATGGAAAATAATATATTAGAAGTACTGAAGAAGGGCAATGAACTAGTTTTTTCACAAAGGTGATTTGTTCATGGGAACTTCAGAGAGTACAAGTTTTAGAAGCCAGTTATGAAAGAATATTTCAATTAATATTAGTTATAAGAAAAAAAATTGGAAACTACATAAAATGGTGGAGGAAAACATCTGGAGAGGCAAAATTTGATAAAGGATAGCACATGTGATATTAGGAAAGCCAAATCTAGTTTATATCATATTAGCTGAAACTCTGAGGTTATATTTTCTTCACAAGGTATTGCAAGGCATGAAGTAAAAACCACATTACTTGGATTTTCTGAAAGTACAATAGTGTTGATTAATGACTTCCTTTCAGAGTCCTTGAAGGAGAAGGAAAGCTTGCGAACAAAGTAAAAATTGACAATTCTAAGAGAAACTTGGAAACAATGGAATAGGAATAAAGATGGCTTATAATATTTTTGGCTCTTTGTCATGAACAACTATTTTTACAGATAGCTGCAGGAGCCAAGCAAACAGAGCTGTAAACAGGGGAGTTTGAGTGGGAGTTCTGTTGGAGGGGCAGTGTGCTGGGAGAGAAGCTGAGCCCTGATTAGGGGGTGGGGCTTCACTGATTAGGGGTCCTATAAAGGTAGCCTTCTAGTCAGGCAGCAGCACAGATAGTTGCAGTGGCACAGGAGCCAAGCAAACAGAGCTGTAAACAGGGGAGTTTGTAAGGGGAGTTTGGATATTGGAACCTGTTTGGAGTTTGTTTTTGCTGTGGAGAGGGTGTTTTGGTTTGTTTTTGTGTTCACCGGATTAATAGGATTTTGGTGAGAAAGTAGATAAAACACAGAGGCATTAGTGGCTATGGCCCAAGTAGTAGAGAACACAAGGAGGATGATTGGATGTGGTAGCTGCGGTATGTACATGATTCTGGAGGGGGTACCTGAAAGGAGTTTTGTTTGCATGAAGTGCCGCCTGATAGAGCTGATGGAAGAAAAGATCTGAGGACTGGAGATGCAGGTGGAAACTCTGGTCGAGTTTAGAAGGGGGTTTGAGCAGATGATAGGGCAAAGGCATGACGTGGCTGAAGGGGAAATCTTAGATATGCAGATGGAAGCAGGATCAAGGGTCTCAGAGGGGGGACTGCTGGGCGAAGAAAATGGACAGTGGAAGCATGTGACTCAGAGGACCAGGCAGAGGAAAAGATGAGTCAGTGAAGGAAAAATAGAGCTCAAGAACAGGTATGTGTAGCTGGAAAATGAAGAAGGGGTACATCATAGAATCATAGAATAATAGGACTGGAAGGGACCTCGAGAGGTCATCGAGTCCAGCCCCCCGCACTCAAGGCAGGACCAAGCTCCGTCTACACCATCCCTGACAGATGTCTATCTAACCGGTTCTTAAATATCTCCAGAGAGGGAGATTCCACCACCTCCCTTGGCAATTTATTCCAATATTTGACCACCCTGACAGTTAGGAATTTTTTCTTAATGTCCAATCTAAACCTCCCCTGCTGCACTTTAAGCCCATTATTCCTTGTCCTGTCCTCAGTAACCAAGAGGAACAAATTTTCTCCTTCCTCCTTGTGACACCCTTTTAGATATTTGAAAACCGCTATCATGTCCCCCCTTAATCTTCTTTTTTCCAAACTAAACAAGCCCAGTTCATGAAGCCTGGCTTCATAGGTCATGTTCTCTAAACCTTTAATCATTCTTGTCGCTCTTCTCTGTACCCTTTCCAATTTCTCCACATCTTTCTTGAAATGTGGCGCCCAGAACTGGACACAGTACTCCAGCTGAGGCCTAACTAGTGCAGAGTAGAGCGGCAGAATGACTTCACGAGTTTTGCTTACAACACACCTGTTGATACAACCTAGAATCATATTTGCTTTTTTTGCAACAGCATCACACTGTTGACTCATATTCAACTTGTGGTCCACTATGACCCCTAGATCCCTTTCTGCCATGCTCCTTCCTAGACAGTCGCTTCCCATCTTGTATGTATGGGTAGATAATGAAGATGGAAGGGTAAGGAAGAAGAGAAGAGTGGCTATTCCCATAGATAAAGGGGAAGACTTAATGGAGACAACACCAATAATGAGCATTAGGATTACAAGGGAAAATAGGAATGGCAAGGACTTGCAGCCAGAGGAAGCTAGAGATAGACCAGAGAATTTTACTGTCACTAGGAAAAGGCAGGTCTATGTGATTGGGGACTCCTTATTGAGAAGAATAGATAGGCCTGTAACCAGAGCTGATCCAGAGAATAGAAGGGTGTGCTGTCTGCCAGGTGCTAAGATACGAGATGTGGAAATGAGGTTGAAGAGAATCATTAAGGGAGCAGGAAGGAATCCATTGATTATCCTTCATGTAGGAACAAATGATACGGCTAGATTCTCGCTGGAACGAATTAAGGGAGACTATGCTAGGCTGGGGAGGATGCTTAAGGAAATTGAGGCTCAGGTGATCTTTAGTGGGATTCTGCCTGTTCCTAGTGAAGGACAACTAAGATGTGACAGGATTATGATGATCAATAGATGGCTTAGGCAGTGGTGCTATAAGGAGGGCTTTGGGATGTATGGTCACTGGGAGGCATTTATGGACAGAGGACTGTTCTCTAGAGATGGACTTCACCTAAGTAGGGAGGGAAATAGACTTCTAGGATGGAGGCTGGCTCAACTTATTAAGAGAGCTTTAAACTAGGAATTTGGGGGAGACGGTTGGGAGATGCCCAGGTAATCTCTATGCCAGATTTTAACACTGAGAGGAAGGAAAACGAAGTAAGAAAGGATATAGCTGGGGGTGGGAGAATGAACATGAGGAAGGGTGGGGTGGATACTAGTCTAACAGGTCATATTGGAGGTATAACGTCTGTGCCAAATTGGGTAAAGAATGTGAATGAGGCCAAACAGCAAAAATTAAGATGTTTGTACACCAATGCGAGGAGCCTAGGTAACAAAAAGGAGGAACTAGAGCTATTGGTCCATGTGACGGGGCGAACAGGCCCCGCACTGCAGGGCAGGGAGTAGCCCAGGCCCAGCTGGCAGAGAGGGCTCCGCCCTTCCGGCCCTGCTGGGCATGCTCCCAGCAGAGGCCAGGTATAAAGGCAGAGGGAGCCCAGCAGGCAGGAGGACAGCTGGGTGCGGGAGGAGACCAGGCCAGGCCAGTGTTTTTGCAGCCGCTGGGACCAGAGTCGCTGCCAGTGCTGGACCCTGACACCAAGGAAGCGAACCCCGACCCCGGAAGACCAGAGTGTCCCCACAACCCCGGCAGGTCCAGCCTCAGAGGCCAATGGGGCCCCGGGGAACCAGGGCGCGGTAGGAAGCAGCCCAGGGCAGGGGATACAAAGCTTGGCTCGGCGTGTATCGACTGGATTCCCCGCCGAGCCAGCAGGAGCCATAGACCCTGCCTAAAGGGCCCTGGGCTGGGACCCGGTGGAGAGGGAGGGCCCAGGTCCTCCTACCACGCAGCCCCCCCCTCCACCCCCGGATAACCAGGCCTGGGGCCAGGAGAGGCTCCTCAGAGGGACTAGGCCTTTGATACCGTATATCCCCTGATAGAGGGGCCTGGACTTTTAGGGACTTTGGGTGCGGGATAGGCCCGGACTAAGATGCGGGCCAGTATAAGGGGGGTGGCAGCCCCCATCAGGGGCCTACCCCCTGACAGTCCAGGAAGTGAAACCAGATATTATAGGAATAACAGATACATGGTGGAATACTAGGCATGACTGGAGTACAGGTATTGAAGGGTATGTGCTGTTTAGGAAAGACAGAAATAAGGGTAAAGGTGGTGGAGTCGCATTGTATATCAAAGATGAGGTAGATTGTAAAGAAATAAAAAGTGATGGAATGGAGAAGACAGAGTCCATTTGGGCAAAAATCACATTGGGGAAGAAAACTAACAGATCCTCCCCTGGGATAGTGCTTGGGGTGTGTTATAGACCACCAGGATCCAATTTGGATATGGATAGAGACCTCTTTAATGTTTTTAATGAAGTAAATACTCATGGAAACTGTGTAATCATGGGAGATTTCAACTTTCCAGATATAGACTGGAGAACAAGTGCTAGTAATAATAATAGGGCTCAGATTTTCCTAGATGTGATAGCTGATGAATTCCTTCATCAAGTAGTTGCTTAACCAACAAGGGGGGATGTTATTTTAGATTTGGTTAGTGAAGACCTCATAGATGAAATGGTTGTAGGAGACAACCTTGGCTCGAGTGATCATGAGCTAATTCAGTTTAAATTAAATGAAAGGATAAACAAAAATAAATCTGAGACTAGGGTTTTTTATTTCAAAAGGGCTAACTTTAGTAAATTCAGGAAATTAGTTAGGGAAGTCGATTGGACTAAAGAAATTATGGATCTTAAAGTGGAGGAGGCCTGGAATTATTTTACGTTAAAGTTGAAGAAGCTGTCAGAAGCCTGTATCCCTAGAAAAGGGAAAAAATGTATAGGCAGGTGTGTTAGACCAAGCTGGATGAGCAAGCATCTCAGGGTACATCTACACTACAACGTTAATTCGAACTAACTTTGTAGTGTAGACATATTCTCAGAGAGGTGATTAAGAAAAAGCAGAAAGCATATAAGGAGTGGAAAATGGGAGGGATCAGTAAAGAAAGCTATCTTACTGAGGTTAGAGCATGTAGGGATAAAGTGAGAATGGCTAAAAGTCAGGTAGAGTTGGACCTTGCAAAGGGAATTAAAACCAATAGTAAAAGGTTTTATAGCCATATAAATAGGAAAAAAACAAAAAAAGAAGTAGGACCGCTAATTACTAAGGATGGAGTGGAGGTTAAGGATAATCTAGGAATGGCCCAATATTTGAACAAATACTTTGCTTCAGTCTTTAATGAGGCTAATGAAGAGCTTAGGGATAATGGTAAGTTAACAAATGGGACTAAAGATAAGGAGGTAGATATTACCATACCCGAGGTAAAAGCCAAACTTGAACAGCTTAATGGGAGTAAATCGCGGGGCCCAGATAATCTTCATCCAAGAATATTAAAGGAACTGGCACATGAACTTGCAAGTCCATTAGCAATTTTTTTAATAAATCTCTAAACTCAGGGGTTGTACAATTTGACTGGAGAATTGCTAATATAGTTCCGATTTTTAAGAAAGGGAAAAAAAGTGACCCGGGTAACTATAGGCCTGTTAGTTTGACATCTGTAGTATGTAAGATCCTGGAAAAAATTTTGAAGGAGAAAGTAGTTAGAGACATTGAGGCTAATGGCAATTGGGACAAATTACAACATGGTTTTACAAAAGGTAGATCGTGCCAAACCAACCTGATCTCCTTTTTTGAGAAAGTAACAGATTTTCTAGATAAAGGAAATGCAGTGGATCTGATCTACCTCGACTTTAGTAAGGCATTTGATGCAGTACCACATGGGGAATTATTGGTTAAATTGGAAAAGATAGGGATTAATATGAAGGTTGAGAGGTGGATAAGCAACTGGTTAAAGGGGAGACTACAGCGGGTCATACTGAAAGGTGAACTGTCAGGTTGGAGGAAGGTTACTAGCGGAGTTCCTCAGGGATCAGTTTTGGGGCCAATTTTATTTAATCTTTTTATTGCTGATCTTGGCACCAAAAGTGGAAGTGTCCTAATAAAATTTGCGGATGACACAAAGTTGGGAGCTGTTGCCAATTCAGAAAAGGATCGGGATATCATACAGGAAGATCTGGATGATCTTGTAAATTGGAGTGATAGCAATAGGATGAAATTTAATAGTGAGAAGTGTAAGGTTATGCATTTAGGGATTAATAACAAGAATTTTAGTTATAAGCTGGGGACACATCAGTTGGAAGTAACGGAGGAGGAGAAGGACCTTGGAGTCCTGGTTGATTATAGGATGACTATGAGCCGCCATTGTGACATGGCCGTGAAAAAGGCTAATACGATCTTGGGATGTATTAGGCGAGGTATTTCCAGTAGGGATAAGGAGGTGTTAGTGCCATTATACAAGGCATTGGTGAGACCCCAGTTGGAATACTGTGTGTAGTTCTGGTCTCCCATGTTTAAGAAGGATGAATTCAAACTGGAACAGGTACAAAAAAGGGCCACTAGGATGATCCGAGGAATGGAAAACCTGTCTTATGAAAGGAGACTCAAGGAGCTTGGCTTGTTTACTTTAACCAAAAGAAGGCTGAGGGGGGTACATGATTGTACTTTTTAAATATATTAGAGGGATAAATACCAGGGAGGGAGAGAAATTATTTAAGTTTAATACCAATGTGGACACAAGAACAAATGGATATAAGCTGGCTAGTAGGAAGTTTAGACTTGAGATTAGACGAAGGTTTCTAACCATTAGAGGAGTGAGGTTCTGGCACAGCCTTCCAAGGGAAGTAGTGGGGGCAAAAGATCTATCTGGTTTCAAAATTAAACTAGATGGCTACGTCTACACTGGCCCCTTTTCCAGAAGGGGCATGTAAATTTCATGAGTCGTCGTAGGGAAATCCGCGGGGGATTTAAATATCCCCCGCGGCATTTAAATAAAAATGTCCGCTGCTTTTTTCCGGCTTTTAAAAAAGCCGGAAAAGAGCGTCTAGACTGGCCCCGATCCTCCGGAAAAAGCGCCCTTTTCCGGAGGCTCTTATTCCTTTCAAAGTAGGAATAAGAGCCTCCGGAAAAGGGCGCTTTTTCCGGAGGATCGGGGCCAGTCTAGATGCTCTTTTCCGGCTTTTTTAAAAGCCGGAAAAAAGCGGCGGACATTTTTATTTAAATGCCGCGGGGGATATTTAAATCCCCCGCGGATTTCCCTACGACGACTCATGAAATTTACATGCCCCTTCCGGAAAAGGGGCCAGTGTAGACGTAGCCGATGGGTTTATGAAGGGGATGGTTTGATGAGATATCATGATCTTGGTAACTAATTGACCATTCATTATCAGTGGGAAATAGGTCAATGGAGGGAAGATAGGAGTTACTATAGAGAACTTTCTTGGTGTCTGGCTGATGAGTCTTGCCCACATGCTCAGGGTTTACCTGATTGCCATATTTGGGGTCGGGAAGGAATTTTCCTCCAGGGTAGATTGGCAGAGGCCCTGGAGGTTTTTCGCCTTCCTCTGTAGTATGGGGTACAGATCACAGCTAGAGGATTCTCTGCATCTTGGGGTCTTCAAAGTATTTGAAGGCTTCAATATCTGAGATATAGGTGAGAGGATTATTCTAGGGGGGGCGGGTGAGATTTTGTGGCCTGCACTGTGCAGGGGGTCACACTAGATGATCATAATGGTCCCTTCTGACCTTAAGTCTATGAGTCTATGAGTCTATATGGATTTCAACAATGTACACAACTTTTTGGCTTAATTCTTAGTCCCACTAAGATCAATGGGGTTTTTTTGCCAGTGACCTCAAAAGAAGCAAAAGAAGGATTCTTTGTTTTACAGCATTATACAGTAACAATACTGTTTGTGGTCATATTTCCTGAGCAGTATGAGCACAATTTGATTAGCTATTCACTTCTGAAGGTTTGATGGTTTATCATTTCTGCTTGATCACTTGCTAATGTGCAAAGCAACACACACACAAAAAAGGTGCTGTGTGTTGAGTACAGAAGTGTGGCAATGATTTGGGCCACATCTCCATTATTTGGAATATCAACACTGCTGTGGTCCATGTTCAGAATTCAATTTAGTGGGTCTACTGAAGACTCACTAAAGCGAACTTAGAGGGTGCCTCCATCAGTACCCGATACTCCTGCTCCTCATGAGGAATAAGGGGAGCCAATGGGAGTGTTTACTTTTGCGGGCCTCCCGTTGTGTGGATCACACAGAAACACAATTTAAGATACATCAACTCTAGCTACATCAGTTACATAGCTGGAGTTGTGTATCTTAATTCGACCTTCTGCACTAGTATAGAACAGGTCTAAGAGAGATAGTAGATTAGATATGCTCTTATACTACACTTTATGTAGTCATTTACATCAGTACAAAATGAGTGTAAAATGCTACCAAATCAAAAGGATATAAGTGTAAAGCGACTGCACAAAATGTAGGACAATGGAAAAAAAATCAGGCCACAAGTTCCCAAATCACCAGATGAATTTTAAATGGCCTATTGTAGCCAGACAACCCCCACCCCCCCCCCCTTCCTCTGACATCCTTGGGAGAGAGAATCCTTGAGAGCGAAACTCTGTCTTCAAAGGCTCTAGGGTCTCCAGAGGTGCTGGAATAACAATGGCCCTGGATGCTGTCCGAGACAGAACATCAGGAATGACTGCCCGTCGCAGGGAGCCATAGCCTGTAATACCTCTGAGGCTGGTATAGGGGGCTCTGTCTGTGAGGTGGAGTGTTTTCCATATAAGGGCATGTAAATTAATAATCTTCCCCTGCTCGCTCCACCCATTGCAGTAACAGATCAGCCAGTGGGCTGACTGGTGCTCAGGCCTGCTACTCCACCCACTGCAACAAAAACCAACCTATGGGGTGATAAGTTCACAGGCAATAAAACAGGCAGGCAGCCCCTCTCTCACTGGGGATTCGCATTGAGTGAACGCCTGGCCTGATCACCCAGACGCCTTGCACCCCCCGCTCTTGAGTCTTACTGAGCGTACTCCGAGTTGGTCGACCCGAGTGGAGACAGTTTATGAGCGTGTGACCGGTACTTGTGTTCCTGCTGTCTCCAGAACTGGTATAACACCCCCCCCCCCCACCATCATCCCTATCCTAATTGATTTTTTAGTTGTCCTTATTGCTTGCCAAGTGACAGTGGCTAAAAAGTTACTAAGTTAGTTTATAAATAGTTGTGGTTTAGGTTTTTTACTGTTTCCTTGTATAAAGTTGTGTAAATAGTCAGCCCTATGGATAATACCAGTGTTAATTCAACTGTTCCTAACCCCTGGGCAGTTATTGGGAATTATTGTGATTTAGAAAAGCCTCAGGGAATTGTTTTGTGTTGTCTGGCAATCTGTTTAATTTTTGTTCTGATGATTGTCTGGCGCCATCAAAATAAAATCAGTTTGTACTTTTTGAAACCCCCAGTTGTGGTCTCATCCTTTCCGGCATCCCTTCGAACCTCGTGTATTACGGGGACTGACATGGCGTCACGAACAGGATGCCGGAACCCCGGAGACCATGACAACTCTGATAGTTGCCCCTGGGCTAAAACTGAGACCCCAGGTTCTGAGGAGGATCAGTTTAATCATTTGCAATACCACCTCCTCTGTACTCGACAGCGCGAAGGGGCCCCTAACACTTTTGACTGGGTCTGTGTCATAGGACACGGCCATGATTGTAGGACCTACACCATTCCTTTGGGGTTGAGCGATGTGGGCTGCTTGCTAACTTGCCATCCCACCTTCAGGGCCACCCCGGCTGATAATAGCCTTCAACCGTGTCTCACTCAAGTGGGTGAGACAGCCCCTAATTCAAACCCTCTTAGCCTCTGGAAAGAGGTGAACAGGGTAATTAAACTCTGTGGGGTAGCCCCCTCCATCTTGGCCCCCGAGCCAAGAGCCCCACATGGATCACCTGCACACCACCTGTTAATAGGATTGGTCCAAAGGTTAGATGGGATAAAAAAGGTTAAAAAACTACGCCCTGATTCTTATAAATCAGAGGATGTTCTGGCTGCCATCTGCAATACCCTGGCAGCGGCCCTTGATAAAGTTACCGTTTACCATGGGGCCGTTACAAATTGTGCACGTGGGGTGGCGCACTCACAGTCAGAGGGAGAACCGGAGTTTTCCCCTCAGGCGCCAAAGACGCCTCCTTTAGAGACACAACTTCCTCCCCCATACCAAGGCTCTCATGACCCACCAAACATTTACCCTGGCTTGACTACCCTGAGTTCAACCATACCCACAGCCCCCGACCTGATTGTACCGGAGGCCCTCCCTGTGACTGTAACCCGATTAAAAAGGGATGGTCAGGGGAATACCTCTCAGGTAACTGAGACCCGCCCCCGAACCAAGGCGGAAATGAAGGAGTTCATCACAGATACTGCCCGACGTCCGGATGAGCCTCCTATAATCTGGGTAGGGAGATTAGCCTTGGAACAGGGGAGTGACTGGGTTGACCGGGAGGAAGCCTTAACGTTAACCCGTACCGGGAGTTGGTCGCGGGGCCTTATGGGGGGAGTATTGGCAGCGAATAATCATTGGCCTGTAACGGCCGCAGCTGCCGCGCACCTCCAAATACAAGGGGGATTTCGCGCAGTACAGATGCCACCTGATTGTGTGAATAACTCCACTACCCTTATGTACGCAATCGCTGGGAGTTCTATTCTGCTCTGGGATCCCACCGCACACCCCCTCAACTTAACTAACGTTCAGACGGTAGCACAAAACCCATTTCGTTTTGTTGATGATCCCACTCAGATTCCCATAGAAGATGCAGCTGTTACCCTAGCCGTGGACAACAGCCCTAATCTAGACACAGGGGCTCTTCTGTGGCTAAGGGGATACACAGGACAACCTATTGGCCGACTATACGACGCTGTAGAGAGGGTGAAGTGGGCAACACTAAAGGCCGCCCTACTTGCAACCCCCTCTACTCTGGTGAAAGGGTCCAAAATGGCGCCCAAACCCAAATACCCCGAGCGTTCGTTCATCGAGCGTAAGATTTTTGGATTTTTATTGGGTAAGGGACTCACCAAGGAAGCTATTAGGAAAATGAATAGTGATCAACAGAAAGACTTGGCTGTGAAATTGGGGTGGGAAGATCGCCCTATTCCCCCGCAGCCAAAAAACGGGGAGAGGCCGAGTGCCTAGCGGTCACTCGGCCTGATTTAAATGACCCTCGACCCTATCAAAACCTGACTACCGAAAACGAGACAATTATCCCCTTTTTGTTAGACACGGGGGCACAGGTATCCATCATCCCCCCCGATATGCCCCACACCCCCACTGGAAAGATAGTCTTTGTACAGGGATTAAATAGCGTTGAAGCTCGTCCGGAAGTTAAAGTCCGGGCCCATCTTAACGGGAAGGCTGTTACCTTTACTGGTCTCCTGGGAAACACCCCCCTTTTGGGAGTGGGGGAGATACGCCGCTTCCGATTGGCACAGCGGGTGGTCGAGGCGTTGCCTGTTGTGATTGCAAAGGGCAATCGACCCCACCAACCTGTGCTGCTAAATGCTACCCCATGGCGATTCTCTCCCATCCCCACACCTGAAAGAGGTCAATTGAGTATTAGGACACTATTGAACCACCTTTTAAGCCAGGGCAAAGTCCAGCAAATCCCTATCAGTAAATATTTGTCACCTGCCTGGGGAGTCCCAAAACCTCATAAACCCAATGAGTATCGAATGGTCATTGATTATCGGGCCGCCAATCGTCATATCCAGCCTTTAGCCTTTGCGGCTCAGTGGGACATCCCCTCTATAGAGCAGATTTTGGTAAATAACAACTACCAATGGGGCTGCACTTTAGATTTGAAAGACATGTTCTTTCAAATTCCCCTGCATGACCCAGAGGGAATTTTAAATTTTGCTTTTGAAGGAGGCCTGTACCAGTGGAACGTTTGCCCACAAGGGTACCGTAACTCCCCAGCATGTGCTACTACGGCCCTAGCAAAAACTTTAGAGACCATTTTAACTCTCCCTAAAGTTCGTACAGTTCATTATGTTGATGATGTTTTGATATGTGGGTCCGATCCCCTTGATGTCCAACGGGTCACAAACAGTGTCTTAGAAGCCCTTAGCTTTGATGGATGGGACATTAATCACCAGAAAAGTGCTACCACACCCTCTCAAACATTTCAGTTTTTAGGATTTAAAATTGAAAGCGGTTGCCTCCAACATCTCATGTATCACCCACTAACTAGTCCAACAGAAGTAGGATCTGTTCCCATTAAAAAGAAGGTACAGCAGCTATTAGGTATTGTAAATTACCATCGCCAATTTCTCCCCACAGACCTTCTAGGCTCTCTGGCTGTAGTTCAGGCTTATGCGAAAAACACTCGCAGGCCATGGACTACAGAGGCAGATGAGGCAGTAGCTACATTATCCCGTTGGTTAGGGTCAGCCCCCACCCTATATCGATGGAATCCTTCAATTCCAGTCGTAATAACTTTTGCAGTTACGGCCACACATGTAGCCATTTCTGTGTCCCAAAATGAACGGCCTGTATACCACCAAGCAAAGAAGCTGTCTGGACCAGAGCACCGATATGGTGCAGTGGGTAAAGCTTTGCTAGCAGCTCAGTTAGCTTTACCCTGGGGCGAAATGGCTCAGCCTAGCCTCCTCAAAGGCCCCCATGCAGAGTTAATCCCATGGCTTACACTTACTCCAGCTCCTGATTTTCAAGGCAACGCCAGTACCTGGCAACGCCTCGTGTACGGTGTCCAACAAAGCCTAGGTCTCTGGCGATTTCAAACTCAGGGATCTGAAAGAACTGGTAGCGAAGCTTTAGCTGAAGTAGCTGGCTATCAGCCATGGATTGTGGCCGATGGGGGAAGCTCCCCTACCCCCCGAGCTGGAATGTTATGTTCTGTATGTGATTTCTTTTATCCCGAGTCTCTACCCCTGAACGATTCCGCTCAGAAGGCCGAGGCTCAAGGAGTTTTGCTAGCTGCCACCCATCTCGCAGTCATCCACCCGACTCGTCGAGTAGTTTTGGGCCTAGACTCCAGTTACTGCATCTCAATTTTAACTGGAGAAGGGACTCCTATAGCCCATGAAGAGATCTGGGAAAAGGTATTTGAGTTAGCTACCCGAACCAAACAGCCATGGTTCGTAGTTCATTGCCCCTCCCATCGTGTAGATAGTAATCCCCTCCATTCCCACCTGGATACTTTACTTAGAAGCCATAGTTTTGAGGGTTCAAGTAAGGACCATTGTGATGTTTTTTATGCAGAACCTAGTGATGTTGATCCCTTTACTCAGTGGTTACATGAACAGTGGGGTCACTTACCTGGTCGCGCCTTACATTCTGTAGTGTCAATGCAGTCCAATCAGAAAGCCGAGGTTACCCGACAGCAATGCACTGAAGCAGTTCGCCGATGCTTCAATTGCCAACAAGCGCGAGCCCTTAATCGAAATAAAATAACTACGGGGGCATATGATCCTCAGTATTTCTCTCCAGGGGAAGTATGGCAAGTCGATCTTATTGGTCCCCTCCCAGGAGCCAAACAGTTCCCAAAAGGTCTTGTAATAGTGGACCTAGGAACTCGGCAGCTTTTGTGCTACCCCCTGCGTAAAACTACTGCCCCTGCGGTTATCACAGCACTCATGCAAGCCATAGCTGCCTGGGGTCCACCGACGGAAATTCAGTCCGATGGAGGACCACCTTTTACCAGCCAACATCTAGCCCAAGCTGTGTCTCAGTGGGGGATATGTCTTCATGTCCATCTCCCATATCACCCACAAAGCAATGGGGTTGTGGAACGACGTATCGGCATGTTAAAAAACCAGCTACGGGCTGCATTGGGAACTCCTGACTTTAAAGGATGGAGTAGAGTCCTATCCCAAGTCCTCATTTCCTTGAACGAGGCATATTCTAGATGGCCGGAAGTTAAAGCTAAGCCCCGGCCACCATGGAAGCCACAGTTCACAAACTCCCAACTTGTCTGGGTAACCATTCCCAATGCCAAAGGATCTCGTAACCCAGTCCCAGGTGCCATTCTTAATTCCGGTCAGTTTCCTAACACCTATCATGTCCAAATCGAAAACAACAAACAACCTACGTTAGTCCATCACAATTGGCTTTCTCTTCGATCTTAATTAGCCCGCCTTGAGGGCGTTGTTTGTCCCCTTTTTGTTTTTCAGGTACCAACCCATTCGAGCCCCCCACCGGCTGTTTGACTTCCGGAGCCGACGAGAACCATCAAGATGGAAAAAATTTAAGTCTGCCACTGAATCTTTCGTTTGGGAATATGTTACCAAATGTCCCACAATCTCGAAGCCCTCACTAATTTGACCGCTGAAGGGTTTCGACAAGTCGATTTGGCTCTTACTGTACTAGCTCATTATGCCGAAAAGAATCGTATAATGATACAGGTTATATTGCAGAAGGACTTTTGTATGGCACTCGAGGACCTTGACCCCAGGTTTAAGGACCAATACTGTTTGCGTTTCAAGCCCGGGTGGAACAACGTTTCAGCCATCACCCAACAGCTGACCTCACTTGCAGTTCGGATTCACGAACAGCGGGAAGAATGGGACTGGTGGCAAACAAAACTTTCCTCTTGAGGACTGAGTACTTGGGCATCCACCATTAAGCAGTGGTTGATTGTATGTGCTCTTGTGTTACTAGCCTTTTTAGTGGGCACTGCTGTTGCAAAAGCTCTTATCCACAGAGTTGTTTCCGCTTTCCCTGTTACTGTTGCTTACTTTTCCCTTTCTCCCCTTTCTGAAGACAGCAGCTCACCAGAACCTCAATTTACCCAATTGGCTTCTTGCTGATTACCCTTACGTGCGCTCTCACCTTAGGCAACCCCCTTACCGCTTGCTCCGGACAGCCACGGGGGCATGTCCGAGACAGAACATCAGGAATGACTGCCCGTCGCAGGGAGCCATAGCCTGTAATACCTCTGAGGCTGGTATAGGGGGCTCTGTCTGTGAGGTGGAGTGTTTTCCATATAAGGGCATGTAAATTAATAATCTTCCCCTGCTCGCTCCACCCATTGCAGTAACAGATCAGCCAGTGGGCTGACTGGTGCTCAGGCCTGCTACTCCACCCACTGCAACAAAAACCAACCTATGGGGTGATAAGTTCACAGGCAATAAAACAGGCAGGCAGCCCCTCTCTCACTGGGGATTCGCATTGAGTGAACGCCTGGCCTGATCACCCAGACGCCTTGCACCCCCCGCTCTTGAGTCTTACTGAGCGTACTCCGAGTTGGTCGACCCGAGTGGAGACAGTTTATGAGCGTGTGACCAGTACTTGTGTTCCTGCTGTCTCCAGAACTGGTATAACACCCCCCCCCCCACCATCATCCCTATCCTAATTGATTTTTTAGTTGTCCTTATTGCTTGCCAAGTGACAGTGGCTAAAAAGTTACTAAGTTAGTTTATAAATAGTTGTGGTTTAGGTTTTTTACTGTTTCCTTGTATAAAGTTGTGTAAATAGTCAGCCCTATGGATAATACCAGTGTTAATTCAACTGTTCCTAACCCCTGGGCAGTTATTGGGAATTATTGTGATTTAGAAAAGCCTCAGGGAATTGTTTTGTGTTGTCTGGCAATCTGTTTAATTTTTGTTCTGATGATTGTCTGGCGCCATCAAAATAAAATCAGTTTGTACTTTTTGAAACCCCCAGTTGTGGTCTCATCCTTTCCGGCATCCCTTCGAACCTCGTGTATTACGGGGACTGACAGATGCTAGACAGGAACCAGATAACAGCGGCAATTGGTCCAGCAGGCGGTTAGGGGCCTTGGGCTACCTTTGGCTGGTCCCAGTATTGATACGCCTACACACACAGTCCCAGAAGAGGAATCTGCCACCCCATCAGAAAAAGGATGTCTGGCCCTAAGGATTTAGTTACCTTCACCTCACAGGTGCAAATTAAGCTTTGGACCCCCTGTGGGAATGGGCGTCACAAAGACATTCCAACTTAATTGGCATTTTAATGACAAGAAAAGCGTCTATGTGACCACAGGGGTATAAAGTATGGCCCTGTGCCCCACTCTAATTGGAGATCCACCTACATACCTGCTGGTCAGGCGGTCTTGGACCCCTGAGACTTTAGGGATGCCTTAGTCTCGTACTGACTGCTTTCCATTGGGATTGAGAGAAGCGCTGGCTTCGCCGGAGTAAAGATCACAGGGGTGAGAATATACCTGCTAGGTGTCTGTTTTTGCATGCATTTAATAACAGGTCAGAGAACCAAAAGGATTTCATGGTACCTGCAAGTGAATTTTTATTATAATTTCTGTCTTGTCCTTGTGTAGTGGCTGTGTCATCTATAACACAGCAGTAACATTTGACAGCTAAGCTTGCCTTGTAACAATAAAATAGTAACTGTTTAAGCTTTCAACATGGCTCCTCCTGTTGCTGTAACAGAACCAGACACAATTAAAAGAATCATAGCCGGTCAGGGGTAAACGCAGTAAGATCTGAGCGTTGGGTTGTGCCGCCTCCCCGGGGCAAACCTTTGGGTCACCTGTCAGCCTCCCTGGCTGCCCGCTGCGAAGGGACTCTGTCCTAGCAATTGAAAACTCATGTGTGTGATAGGGCTCACAGACCACTCACTGCCCCGGCCATTGGCTGCCACCTATGAGAGCAGCATGCATAATGGCATTAATTTAACTTGTTAATTTAT
The DNA here is from genome assembly GCF_049634645.1 of Pelodiscus sinensis. Lineage (NCBI taxonomy): Eukaryota > Metazoa > Chordata > Testudines > Trionychidae > Pelodiscus > Pelodiscus sinensis. Next base: position 48,070,826 of record NC_134719.1, read on the forward strand.
TGATATTTCCTACTTCAAGGACCTGATTCAGCAAAGCAGTTAAGCAAAATACATTTCAAATTAGGTGCTGACCTGTACTGAGGCCTATATTTAAGAACTGTGTTTCAGGTCCACAATACCAAGAAACCACATTATACTCTGGCTCCATTATATTCCCTGGAAAATTGATGTTTTTATTGTATTCTTCCTTAATGCTCTGAATTGTATTCTAAAGACTAAGTTCCAGTCACACAATGCCACTGAAAATACCAATGTGGATCCAGTGATTTAACTGAATACACATTTTGGAATTAAGTCTTTAAGGGTACGTCTACACTACAGCGCTAGTTCGAACTAACTTAGTTCGAATTAGTTAATTCGAACTAAGCTAATTCGAACTAACGGATCCAGACTAAAAACTAGTTCGAATTAGCGTTTTGCTAATTCGAACTAGCAAGTCCACATTGAGTGGACTCTGAACAGGGCTTAAGGATGGCCGGAAGCAGTGCCGGCAGGGCATAAAAGGAGGACTTAGAGCATGGAGATGCTGTCTCAGGCTAGCCGAGGGCTGCGCTTAAAGGGTTCCGACCCCCACCCCGGACACACAGTTCTAAGGGGTGCCCCGCTTGCAAAGAAGTTCTGGCTTGGAGTGCCCAGAGTACCCACACTGGGCACATCACACCACTCGGCCATCAGCCCGGCTGCACTTGCCGCAGGCTGCCATCTGGGGAGAAGGGGTAATTGGGGGGCTGCAGGAGAGCTTCCACCCCCAGAAGCCCGCAGAGCCAGCCCAGTCGTCCCCATCGGGGGCTCGTACCCCATTCCTCCCTCACCTCCTTCCACTTACCCTTCCCTAGCCCCCCTTCTTATTGATGTACAAAATAAAGATAACGTTTCTTACAACATTGACTCTGTCTTTATTGAACAAAACTGGGGGAGACTGGGAAAAGGAGGTGGGAGAGGGGAAGAGAAAGGCTGGGAGAAGGGAGGGCAACTAACATGATCAGGGGTTGGGAACAGGTCCCAGATGAAGAAAGGCTACAGAGACTGGGACTGTTCAGCTTAGAAAAGAGGAGACGGAGGGGGGACAGGATAGAGGTCTCTAAAAGCAGGGGTTGGGTGGAGAGGGTGCATTCAGAAAAGTTCTTCCTGAGTTCCCATAAAGAAGGACCAAAGGACACCAAAGGAAAGGAATGGGTAGCAGGCTTCAAACTAGTAAGAGAAAGTTGTTGTTGACAAAGCAAATAGTTAACCTGCGGAACTCCTTGCTGCAGGAGGCTGTCAAGGCTACAACTAGAACAGGTTTAAAGGGAAGTGAGATCAAGTCATGGAGGTTGGGTCCATGGAGTGGAATTAGCCAGGGGGTAGGAGTGGTGTCCCTGCCCAAAGTTTGTGGAAGGCTGGAGAGGGATGGCACGAGACAAATGGCTTGGTCACTGTCTTCAGTCCATCCCCTCCAGGGTCCCTAAGGTTGGCCGCTGTCGGCAGACAGGCTACTGGGCTAGATGGACCTTTGGTCTGACCCAAGACGGCCATTGTAAGCTCAGGGCTCAGTGTCGGGGGTCTCAGTGGACCCCCTTGATTTTCATGCACACCTGCTCCTGGGTGGCCAGGCTGGCAGCTCTCCTGCCCTAGCCGGCCACTTTCCTGTGCCTAGTGCGGAGATCGTGGACGAGGTCCACGATGTCCGCACTAGCACAGGAAGGTGCCCGCCTCTTGCGGTCCAGGGCAAGCTCCCGGGAGCCGCCAGCCTGGTCCCGGGAAGAGGGGGTGGGCTGGGGGGCATCGGGTGGGTGGCTCTGTGCCGTGCCAGGTGCAGGGTCTGCTAGCTGGGTGCTGGCAGGCTTGCACCTGGCACGGGCACCGTAGCCAGCCCGTGCCCCTTTAAGGGGTCCGCGGCCGGGAGGGGGGCATAGAGTTTCCCTGGTGTTGGCCAGAGTGGCCACCAGGGAAACCTGGGGAGGGCTAGCCTCCCACTAGTTCGAACTAAAGGGCTACACAGCCCTTAGTTCGAACTAGCTAGTTCGAACTAGGCGTTAGTCCTCGTAAAATGAGGTTTACCTAGTTCGAACTAAGCGCTCCGTTAGTTCGAATTAAGTTCGAACTAACGGAGCGCTAGTGTAGCGCCTAGGAAAGTTAGTTTGAACTAACGTCCGTTAGTTCGAACTAACTTTGTAGTGTAGACATACCCTAATAGATACTGTAATTAAAGCTCATTTACACTAATAAAAATTAAGTTTTTATCATAAAAGACAATATAAAAGGCACTGTAAAACTGGTGAGAAATGATAATAAAGAATCATAACTAACATAACTTTCAATGTATATGACTAATAGGATACTGTGTTCGAGTGTCTGCACCACACTGGCTCTTTAAGGGTTAAAACACAGTCCTGGAGGGGGCTGAGAGGGCAGAGCCTCAGGCTCAAGGAGTGGAGTCATCAGGATAGCAGAGATAGACAATTAGGGCCCAGCTAGGGCTATATAAATAAAGGCTTCTGGAGGAAGAACACAGACACACTCTGGCTCTAGCTGGGGAGCAGGAGGGGAAGAAAGGCAGAACTGGAGAACTCTGGCCTGACTCCACTCCCAGGCTGCAGGGCCTGAGAGTACTAGGGCTGCAGGGGGGCAGCCAGGTTAGGCAACGGTAGCAGGTCCACAGCCCCTGGCCAATGATGAGTGGTCATGTCAGAATGCATTTTGCCCCTGAGGTAAGGGGGCTAGATGATGACTGGCAGTGGGTCACTGAGGCAAGGTAGGTATAAGAAGTTGGAGGTTCCCTGAGAGTGGAGGGCCCCCGAGTGCAGGGGCACTGACCTAGGACAGTCTGAGGAGGAAAGGGCATCATGGCCAGGAAGAGACATGGAGATGAACCAGCAGAAGACCTGAACCAGAAGCTGGGACACTGAACAGCAGAGGGCGCTCTGAGGCACTAGTGCTGATGCCCAAAGTGATCAGTGGGAGGCGCCATAGTGGTGAGTGCTTGCCCTATGGCAGATACCATGAGCCTAGGTAACCTGTCTATAATATATGTATGATGACAAGAAATGTATCATAGGCAGTACCAAATGTCATACAGACTGATTTTATTATTCTAACATATACCAGTTTATATCAGGAGCAACTCAGTCAAAGTCAAGGGAGTTATGCTAGCAGAAAACATGTCAGATCAGAACCGGCTCCATTTCTGTAAATGACAGTAGAAAGTAGGAGAGGAGCTAGAGGGGCAAACAGTCCAAACTGCAGAAGCGCTTTAAAAACATTTGGTTTGAAGAACTGACTAAAATCCAGATAGAACCAGCTGCTAATTTGAGAACAATTACAGCAGTAAGCTTGGCTTTTCATATCAACACTTCAGAAAAGAATTTTATTTCCTCATAGAAATATGTCAGTCAAGTACATTTCTGATTTTTTCCATTTTGTCTGTGGAATATCAGGATTCCATTCTAATTTAAATGGGAATATAGGAAGCTGCTTTCCATGCTCTGTTAACTTTTAATTACAGTATCTAATTATGGATCAAAACAATAATTCACAGCAAAACAGAAAAGCATGCAATTAAAATTAGATAATCTCTGATTTTCTATGAATTATCACTATGCCTTTCCTAACAAAAAAGATCTAGCTTCAAATTGCTGCAATGTTGTAAAGCACTGAATTGATAAGGCACTAGAATTTGTTTTATCCTATCTTCCAGGACCTACAATTGATGGAACGCACACACATGATCTTGGACATTGGAGGGCTTTATCTAGCTCTCAAATATGAATGACAGGTATGTATTTTAGGATCAGCTATTGCAATTGTGTTTAAAAAGTTTTTTAATTAATTAATTAATTAATTAATTAATGGGTAGCAGGTTTAAAACTAATAAAAGGAAGTTCTTCACACAGCGTGTTGTCAACCTGTGGAACTCCTTGCCAGAGGAGGCTGTGAAGGCTAGGACTATAATAGAGTTTAAAGAGAAGCTGGATAAATTCATGGAGGTTAGGTCCATAAAAGGCTATTAGCCAGGGGATAAAATGGTGTCCTTGGTCTCTGTTTGTCAGAGGCTGGAGAGGGATGGCAGGAGACAAATTGCTTGATCATTGTCTTCGGTCCACCCTCTCTGGGGCACCTGGTGCTGGCCACTGTCAGTAGACAGGATACTGGGCTAGATGGACCTTTGGTCTGACCCAGTACGGCCGTTCTTATGTTCTTATGTTCTTAATGTATCTGGGGTTTGTTTTTACAAGGTACCTCCAGTTGCACATGTAGGAGTTGTTAGAACAGATTGGGAGAAAGCATCAATAAGGCTTCATATTGGTTTTACATAACCTGGTAAGTACAGAAAGACTTTAAAAGCTAACAAATGAGGAATCTCAGTGACTGCAAACTCATAGTTTGGCTGGAACCTCCCAAAACTCTTGCAATCCCTGTCATCTCCCAAGACCAGAGAAGCATAAAACCAGTTCCCTCCCTCTAACCTCCCTCCCCCAAATCATTAACTATGTTGAACATTAGCACAATACACAGACATTAGTATTTGATCCTTGGATTTGGCCACTTTAATTCAAATTAATTCTTATGTACTTGAGTGTGCTCATATACACTTATAAATACTACTGAAGACAAAAGGATCAAATTTTATTCTAATTTACATAGGAAAAAGTCAACAGTAACTCCAAGTAAGTCATGGCTTTACACCGGCGTAGACCTTATGTAAGTGTAGGGTAGGGCCCTTCTGCCAGGTAGAGCCAGCAGCAACCAGGGCTGGGTTCAATATCTAGGGGTCCATCTCATGCAGAACCGGCTCAATCCCCCACCCAGTAGCCTGGGAAATTCACACACCCCTGGGCACCTCTGACAGGCAATGCTTCCCCACTCGCAAGCACAGAATCTGAGTGCAGAAAAGAAACTTTTAATGAAAGGGAGAGAAAGGTCATATGGCATTAACTTGGGAAAATACCACAAACAGAGTTCATAACCCTCCCTCCCCCCACGAGTAACCGTTCCAGCTCAAAAGGATTGAGCAATGTCTTTTGCCTCTCAGGTTCACTAGTCCAAACATGTAAGGGTTCCATTCACTTACCCAAACTTTCTCCATACCCCAATTCAAACACCCCACTTACAGCTCTGTCCAGTCAGTGCAGACCCTAACACATCATCCTGATGACTCCACTCCTTGAGCCTGAGGCACGAACTAGGTAGTTCGAACTAGGCTTCCTAGTTCGAACTACCGTTACTCCTCGTGAAATGAGGAGTAACGATAGTTCGAACTAGGAAGCCTAGTTCAAACTACCTAGTTCGTGCCCCGTGTAGCCGCGCTGCACGGGGTTCGAACCAGCGGGGTTTTAAAAATTCAAATCCCGGGCTTCATTTGCAATTGCGGTATGCCTACATTACCTCGCTAGTTCGAACTAGGAGGGTAGTGTAGACATACCCTCCCAGTGTCTATTCAGAACCAGTCAGATAGTGTCAAGTTTGCATATGAATTCCTGCTCTACAATTTCGTGCTTAAGTCTGTTTTTGAAGTGTTTTTTTTCCTGAAGTCTGAGAACTTTCATGTCTGTTACTGAGTCCCCAGGGAGATTGAAGTGTCCTACTACTGGTTTTTTAATGTTAACAATATCTGATTTGTGTCTATTTATTCTTTTGGATAGACACAGTCCGATCTGACCAATATATGTGGCAGAGGGGCATTGCTGGCACATGATTGCTAACTAAATCTGGTAGTCTTTAAAGCTCTGCAGCACCCTGTTGTTTTTGCTGACACAGACTAGGACAACTACTCCTCTGAATCTTTTTAAGAAAAGTATTGTGAGTCTATTATTGGCCCCATATGAAGCCATGGATCTAGTAACGTCAACACCAATGTGTTGCTATAAAAATTAAAATTTACCTTAAACACATTCTTTAAAACGCATGTCTGACTTCTCAATATGCAGATTCTATATTGAGCTATTTTATCAAAGGATGTCTCCTTTGTACCTTCCTCTTCTTTCGCACCTCCCCCTCCAAAAGTCATTGAAAAATTAAAATGCCAAACCACAAATAACCAGATTTGGACAATTCTGCATGCTTTAATAAGAAGGACCCTTTTCTATTCCAAGTAAAAGGATAAACATTCAGACACTCTCTCATTTTTTCTGGAACCTCTCAAAGTTTCTGCATACACAGCAACAAGGTATCAATATACTCTTTTCTACAGTATGCCCCTCCCCTAAACCTTGCACACACAAATGTATGTCAGAACACTATGAACTCTGCAACAATTTTATCTAATTATGGGTTAAGATAATTGATTCATTCATCATCTTAAAATGTACTCTAGAATATTTAGATACAATTATTAACAAATAATGGGGAGTGGTTAAAAACTCATAACAATCATATACATACACTATATATTTTATTGGTCCATGATGCTAGAAACACTTAAACTACAACTGACAAAATATTCTTTGGGGAAGGAATGGATGCATCACTCTCAGATCTTTCCTTGACAGTAAATGCCTTAAGTGGCAATTGCATGGTCTACGGAGGAAGGAAAGTACTGTAATCTTGCATCTGAAGTTGCATTGTAACTATAATAGCTGTAAGTGATAATTCCAAATGAAAAGATTGGAACAACAGACAGCAATAATTAGAGCTATTCTGATTTGGCGAGACTGGCATGCTGAGGGAAGGAGATTTATTCCATCCATTTGAGAATTTAAAGTTAAAAAGGAGGAAAAAAAATTAAAAAACAAAAGCAATATAAAAATACAATTGGTGAGAAGCCCCAGGGTCTGATGTCAAGTGTTCACTAACATGAAAAATGATCAATGTCATGTAGAGTGCAATGGGATCTATAACATGATGATATTTGAGCTCTGCAAGAAGGGAGCCTCATCTTAGTTATGTGCTTGTTAAGTGCTTAGCACAAGTAATGCCTAATCTACAGATAGAAAGACAAGATCACCAAATACTATTCTAGTCATGGGAAAAATCCTGTTCCACCTTTGCAGGCCACAAAGGTGTTATTCCTCTGAGGAAAGGCAATAGGGAATTTACAAAGAGATCCACATCCCCTATACACCTGAAAACTGTGCTGTCTGGGAAATTGATGTTGACGAGAAATTCATTTGATGTATGGAGGAGCAATATAAAGATGCATTAGCATTGGTGTGTTACCATGAGGTCTGTCAGGGCCGGAAGAAACAATTTTCCTTTCCAGACTATAGGTATGTTGCTACTCAGTTGCTACTTTCAATTTATTCATATCTGCCTCTATCTATATAGCCCTAGTGGCCAGGTGATGAAGCCTCAGTATGCTAAGAGTTAGCCTATATTTTCTGTTGGCCCTCATGTGAGCTAAGAAATCCCATACTTTGCTTTTAAATGTTTTCCTTTCCAAGAAGGAGACTCAACAGCTCATAGTTACTCTTGCTATCTGTAACCAAATCTCAGACTCTTCAGGGTTCAGACAAATTATTGTTTGATCCATGTTCCACACTAGCACAGGGCATCAAGAAAAAAAAGGGGGGGGGGTGAAGAGAGAGAAACCAAAGAACCAGAAATGAAGGGTAACACAATGGGAAGAAAACTTTCCAGACCTGTGGAGAATGAAGCAAAAGTGCAGACCCCATGGTAATGTAGGGAAACTATATTGATGGAAATAGGATCCTTTTGTTCTCTGGAAAAATTACAAAATAGCAGGTACCATTAGAGAAAGTTTTGGAAGCTAAACATAAACAGATAATAATAATCCCTGTCTATTTGCATCGTATTCAGGATAGAATGTCAGAATAATGAGTTAGGTTTTTCTGAAATACAGAGAAGCATGCCCCCAAACCCACATTTCCAGATTCTTAATGACTTCATTTATTTCTTATTTGACAGTACCACAAATGCTGCTGCTTTTCTTCACCTGTTTCCTTTTCAAGCCCTGTGCCCCTTTCCCACAAGATGTTTGCAGTGGGAGAAACAGCAGCAATCAGAGAGGAAGGGGGTTATAGCAGCTGCTGCAGGTTGCAGTTAATGGATGCTAGCAACACCATTTTCTGGAGGAAATAGAAATGAACGAGATTCACCCACACCCCTTCTTTAAAACAAACAAAACCCTTTTCCCTGAAGTCCTCAAAGTCTTCATGTGTAAAGCCATGGAGGCTGAGGCATGAGCTTCCATCCCCCAGGACAAGCAGCCATAGGAACCAATAGCAAATGGTCTGCATTTTGTTCCCAATTACAACAAAGTTGTTTCTATGATGGTTTTAATTCCTTTATCCGATCTTAAATATCTTAATTTGATTTGGAGAAGTGACACCATGGGAATTAATATGTAGGATTTTATTGGATGGATTTGAAGTGAAAATGATGTTGAGGGAGCATACAACTGTGTCCCTGTTCCATCTTCTCCTCATAACACTGCTCTCTACAAAGGGTATTTTATACTCTGAGAGCAGAAGCACAGGATGCTTTGTTGTCACCAATTGAAGCTATTCATCCAGGGATAAGTAAATCTTTCCCCCCATTTTTCCTCATTAATGACATGCTGCTTCTGATAGCTGCCAAGTGCATAATCTAAAAACCATGCATCCAAATTGAGGTATCTACAGCTGTGCCATTGCTAGTCCAGCTACAATGCACATCAACAGAGATAGTCAAGGCCAAGGAGAAGAGTGGATGGCTTGGGACAGCACCTCACACATGTTGCTTCTCTGACCAGCTGGAAGCCATTCTGGGGCGGGGTGGGGAGGGATGGGAAGAGGGTTTTTTTGAGTCTGGACAAGACATGCCTTTCCTCAGCATCGCCGATGACCGAGAGTCAGAAGCTCATCATGTTGCTGGAGCTGGCCCTGTCCTCCTAGAACGTGTCCCAGACCATCAACAAGGTGCTCCCAGGTGGCCCTCCTCCCTGCTGCTCTACAACTGGTTTCTCCTGCTCAGCGATCCAGTCCTGCCGCTTTGCCTGGATCTCCTCCAAGAGAGGGGTATGCATGTGCAGGCCATCCATTTGCTCCCTGAACATCATCTCCCTTATGTATGTGCACCTGCAGACCTAGGCAAGGTGGACAGATGCAGTGGGAGGTGGGGGTCATCTCACACTGACAGCTGGCCTGGCTGCAAAGCAAAGTTACAAGGGCAGAGTGAGAGCATCTCATAGCTCACAGCCCCTTGCCTGAATCCTCTTTTCATTAGAAAGTTTATGAACTCTCCAGAAATGTCCTCTCTGGAGTCATCGATGGCCTGGGACATGTCCTGGGAGGACGGGACTGGCTCCAGACTTTTGATGAGCTCATGGTTCTCAGCCATCGGCAGCTGTCTAGTCTCATCCTCTTGTTCCTCCTCCTTCCCCTCCACCACCCCACTCTCCTGTTGTGCCCACGTGTACACTTGGGGTCCTAGCCACGCCTCCTGCTGCAGAATGGCATCTAGCTTCCCAGAGTATTGGCAGGTGCCACCCCAGAGCATCTTCTCCTTGGCCTTATCGTAAGAGAAGGTTGCCTGAGCGCTTTAATTTTCACTCTGCACTGCTGGACGTCCCTGACATATCCTTTTGCCTTGAGGCTGGTTGAAATCTTGCTGGTTCTGATATTGTGGAGGATGGACTCATCTCTCCACACATTGATGAGGTCCAAGATCTCCTGCACACTCCAGGCTGGAGTTCTTCTATGCTCCTGAGAAGTGGAGGCCGTGGGAGTAAACAGACAGGATAGGTTTGATGCAGGAATTAATGAGGGTTCTCTGCATTATGTAGGTCAGGCTAGACTGGGAGGTCCTTCCTTTGGCCTTGCAGAGCTGTGAAGTTAATGGGATTACTGTGGAGCAGAAGACTACTTGACATAAGTAACGGTTTCATATTGGGTCAAATATATATTTACACTTTATTTTGTGAAGCAAATGCTAATTGCGCATTCACTCCTTCATAACAAATAACTCTGGTAAAGAAGAGTACAAATAGTTGAAGACAGTATAAACTTGTTTCAGCCAAGCTGATATGTGAGAACTCGTTTAATATCAGAGAAAGAACAGGCATTCTTTGATTCTCCTTGTGACAGATTTCAATTATATTCACATAAAATACACCGTACCCTACATGCTTTTCCCAAGCTTTTAGGACCCACATACTGTCATTTTACACAGTCATTGACTTATGATAGAGATACAAGGCATTTTCTGTCAAGGAAGTCATGACTCATTACAGACCAGAATTATGTCCCAGTGATCAGAAGTGTATATTCCATCACATTTAAAAAAGTTTCCTGGATTTGTATATAGATGAATGCAGCAGACATGGAAATTGGCACTGTGTATCAGCAAGAAATCAGCCAGAAAATACAAATATATTTTAAAATATATTTACACTGCCCCAAGACACAGAATAAAATTCTTCTCCTATAGAGCATCTGAAGTCTCCAGTTCTGAATAATTTCAGCATTTTGGTTTGAGGTCTCATCTGAAAGGTGTAATTTAAAACAGCACACTGTGTCTTAACATTATCTGGGACATGGATTCAATACTGAATCTGAAGGAGCAGTACTATTTCCTGAATCATGTGTTTTCTTTCCTTGGAGGACTCTCATGCAAGATAGTTACATTAGCTTGAATATTTTGAGAGAAACACTATATTCTATAATGGTATAAGGTAACTAATGAATTATGTCATATTAGTGTAGTTTTAGTAAATAGGTTGAAAGACATGGGTGAGCCACAGATATATAAAAGGGGTTATTAGAACAAACTAAACCAAATAATTTCACATCCACATTATATTGACAATCTGTATTAGTGAACCTGATGAGATATCTTTTGATAATATAACATTTGGTCTACAAAAAGGCTAAGTGTTTGGCAAAATAATTCCTTAATTTCCTGAAGGCCAGGAGGAGTTTCACAAAGCACATTTTGTCAAGAGAATGGATTGCGGTTTATGATAAAACACATTTCATCCACAAAATTGATTAGAGTCTGTTGAAATCCAGTTTTTCATGAAGACAGATAATTGAAACAATTGATCAAATGCTTTTTGATAAAGTATTTCCTTGTATATGTTTACAATACAATAGATTTTTTCCTAACGTTAATTCTTCCAGTGCTCTGAAAGGAGAAAGAAAACATAACTGGCAGAATTAATAATCAACAAAATGGGCAGAGAGCAGAATGGAATCCATTTTGGTGAGGAAACTGATTGAAGAGATTGATGATAGGCTATTGTAAAAGTTACTTCTTTCCTTCTGTAAAAAAGAGAAATTTTAAAAATTGAAAGCATAGCTTATGATTTGCAAATAAAACCCCAGGAATAGTTTTTGTATTAAAATATCATTGGAACTACACTGGCGCTAAAAGTAGTCTCCTGAGCCATGCTATACAAACATCATGACACAGAATGCACTTTTATGCCTGATCTGGTCACTTATGTGATTTTAGTTGAAGATGAGCACCAAGACAAAATAAAATCAAACAGTTGATCACAGAAAGCATAGGGAAATAAATGCCCTTACAAAAGAAAACAAATGCAACACATTACCCCACTTTGAAAGCTACACATCAAATATTCATCTCTCTTTCAACCCTGCACAAGGATAGAAAGGAGTCTGTGTTTCTTTACTCAATGATAGTCCTGTTTGGCTCAAACAAACTTGTGTACAGAGCTTTTTTGGCTCTTAAAAAAATGTCTCCAAGGTCCAAATCCTGGGCCTGAGATTTAAGAGTGTAAATTTCAGATAGCCATTTAAATCAAATACACATTGGAGGGCTTTACGGATCATAACATGGTCTACTGCCTAAGGAGTTTGGATGGAATCATGCCTACTCTGGAAGAAGGAAGTTCATCAAATACCTCTGGCCCCACCCCTAGCAGCTTTCTATGGGAATCCTCATTTTTCTGCCTTTCCCAATGGGGTCAGGGGTCTGGAACAATTTTATGAGGACTATTGCTACAGATGAAGAAATGTGGGGCAGATTCCTAACACTTATAGAGGGGAAACTCTTGGATTTCAAGAGTGCCCCAATGGGCACTTGGGGACCATGTCCCCCCTCTTGCTCATTCATGAGAGTTCAGGTGACCTTGGGCAAATGAGTGGTCTGAGACATAACAGACTGTTGGTAATATACCTAACATGAACAATACCGCCATTCTGAATGTAGGCTTGATCCTAGAATCCACCCTTACGTATGTAGCACTTCTTATTCTTGAGAAAGTCTCAAAAGAGAAGTGTCCGGACAGAAGGATCAAAACCATCAGTGCAGCTGCTTCCCTGATTAAGGGTTACGAAAAAAACTTATATTTTTGGATAGTTACATTATTCAGTGCAGTACTACCAGCTCTGTATTACAAGAAGATATAACAGTTTCCTTATTGAGGAAAAACCTAAACCTGAAATATCTGGGGGCCATTTATCCTTTCATGGTCATCACATGACCCTGCTGAAGTCAAAGAAAGCTTTCCAGGCCTAGCCTGGATGTCTGGAGTCCCTGGACTATGGCTGTTTGATTTTTTTTAGCTGAAAATGTATCTTTTAAAAAAGAAAAAAAAAAAAAAAAAGACCCTGCCTCATATAGTGGGTCATGTATATTAATAAGAAAGGTCTAAAGAAGGAAGAGAACCAATAGTACGTGTCAGGTATTTGCATTATTCTTGATTTAAGATTCTGTTATGTTTGCAGTTTATTTATATACAGAATGCACATAGGGTGGAAAACTATCAGCTCTGCTTTTTCTGCAGCATAGAGTCCTGATTCACCACTTCATCATTCCACTTACGTCAGTATAATTCTATTGAATGGACTGGAGTTACACTGGCATACAAATGGAATAACAAAATAGTAAATTGGACTTTCTGGGTAAGATAAAAGCAGGAGTTTGGTCTTATATAGCCAACTTTCCACTATAAAGAAAAAGTAACTGTATTTTTGATATAGGAAACTGAATTTTGGGTTATATTTTAGCCCTCAACATAAATACAGTCATAGCTCTAGCACAATCTGACCTTTAAAATGTATTTGGTTTACCTTATTGATCATATAAGCACCAAAGGATGTATGCTAACAAATTGCCAACTGAAATCCAAGTATACATTTCCATGCACCCTTCCCCCCCCCCAAAAAAAGCCATAATAGTAGATTTTTACCTATAAATTATAGAGGTTTTAGTAGACTATAATTCTACTAAGAAGCCTTTGTTAGAGAAAAGAGGAATTTGCATCAACAGGTACAACTCAGTTTTATAAACAGAAATAGCTCATATTGCAAGATGCTTTCTACCTTTAAAAACACCCACACACATAATATAGACTAGAACTTGTTTGCATTTTCACAGGTGTAAATCCAGAGTAATTCTACTCAAGTCAGTGTAGTTATGCTGGGTTTACATCAGAATAGTTGAGATCTGTGTCTGAGCCTACACTTCTAATGAAATAGCCTGTTTGTTTGGCTGTTTTCTAGCACCTTAAAAAATGTCAGATCTATCCATTTCTCTTTACTAGCTTTCAAAAAGAGCCATATACAGTGAAACAAACAGCATAGTCCTGAAATTATAAAGTCTGCAACTTACTGTTTTCTTGTAGAGATAAATTACCCCCACACTTCTAATAGTTGAACATATATTCTACATTCATCTTTAACTAATTGAGATACTTCCAGTAGATATTCTGATTTAGAATTAGAAGAGAACAATGGCCATAATCTTGCTTAGCCTGCTCTTTTTATGTGACTACAAGATTAGTTGCTGTATTACCCCTAGAGAAACACAGAGCTGCAGAAAGCAATCAAGCAATTACAGTCTATTTAGTTAACCTACTTGCATATAATATTCCATAAACATTTTACAACTAGAACAAAGATGTGTTGTGACATAAATACCCTTTTTACTGTATAATTTATGGATGATTGTATTGCATTAAAAAATTAAAATTGTAGCTTTCTACTAGCTCTTCCATCATTTTTTTAAATTTCTGAACATAAAGCATTAATATTGAAGTAAAATATCAGTCCTTATTAAGTATGGACCCTGCTTTGCCTATTTTCGATGAATAAAATTCTCTGTAAGATAGATTCTTTTCAGTAGCACCCATGTAGATTCAAAAAGTATGATTTGACCTACTGAGTTCAGTGGGAATTCTGCCTCCGGCCCTTTATTTCTGTGCAATGTTTTTCAGTAGGGCAGAACATGCCAGGATAAGCGCCTTTATATAATTATGGACCAGTCCTGTGGACCTGACTCAAGTAAACCTTTCATTGACCACCCAAACCATTGCAAAGACTTCAGGATTGTGTTGTGTAAAAGGTGTTCTGAAATACTTTGGGAAATATTTGAATTTGTAAAATGCTCTGTTAATTTGCCTTACCTAACACTGGATCTCCAAACATCTTTTACCCATACATTTCTGATGGGAAGGCTGTAGTCTGAATCATTTTTAGCTCAGAAGTTTTTGTCACCTTCAAGAACATTTAAATATTTAAAGGGCATTCTATCAATGTATTAAAATATAGGATTTGGGTGAAGGAATATTAGCTGAGATTCTAAGCCTGGCATAGTCCATAGGTCCAGATACTCAGATTGTGTAACTTGTCATATCTTCATTGACTTCAAGTGAGCTACTACATTTATATAAATTGAGGATCTAGCTACTAGCCCCAAAGGCCTGTCTACAAAGGCTTGATGGTGTGTGTGCATATGGGTGGAGTGGGGGAAAAAGGGGATGGGGAAGTGGAAGATATACCTGGTCAGTTGTTTCTGCATAAGAATGTTAGAATAGTCGGGCATAGCGATCAGTTCATTTCCGGAAGCACGTAAACTAATACTTCTCATATGTTTAGTACTAATATTACAGGGCAGTTCTTATTCACACAGGTCAAGATTTTCAAAAATCAGAGCCTAGATTTTAGATAAGTGAGCTGGTTAAGAACTGCTTAAGCTCCAGCAGCTACTCTTAACTTCATTAGAAATATTCATGTGCTTAAATGTTAAGCATGTACATAAATATGCCCAATTTGGGGGGACTAAATTATTTATAGGGTATTTTGGTTGCTAGTTTCTCCTTAAAACCTCTCTTCCTGTTTCATTATTCTGTCTTGGAACTTTTTTTTATCTATATGTCATATATCCACAAACACATACATATGAAGTCAGGACACAACATATTATTCCGCATCTGTCCTAATTTATCTTGGAGAATTAGGTCTTCAGTTAGGATTCAGTACCTGCATTTTCTTTGTAACAAAGAGGAATTGAATGCTCTTTGTCAATATCATATCGGTTTTCTTAACGTGTTTCCTTTTATTCTTTATTGACATAGTTATAGTAAGATGTCTCTCCACTGACCCTCCTTTGTCTAAACAGATTGGGAACCGACAGGCTAAGTAGCAGTAGTGCAGAAAAGGACCTGGGGATTACAGTGGATGAGAAGCTGGATGTGAGTTAACAGTGTGCCTTTGTAGCCAAGAAGGCTAATGGCATATTAAGAGGAGCATTACCAGCAGATCTAGAGAAGTGATCTTTATTAGGCTCTAGTGAGGCCATATCTGGAGTATTGTGTCCAGTTCTGGGCCCCCTCTATAGAAAGAATGTGGATGCATTGGAGAAGGTCTAGCGGAGGGTGACCAAAATGATTAGAGGGCTGGAGCACATGACCTATGAGAAAAGACTGAAGGATTTGGATTTGTTTAGTCTGCAGAGGAGAAGAGTGCGGGGGAATTTGATAACAGCCTTCAACTTCCTGAAGGGAGGTTCCATAGAGATGGAGAGAGGCTGTTCTCAGTAGTGACGGATGGCAGAAGAAGGAGCAATTGTCTCAAGTTTTAGTGGGAGAGGTCCAGGTTGGATATTAGGAAAAACTATTTCACTAGGAGGGTGGTAAAGCACTGGAATGGGTTACCTAGGGAGGTGGTGGAATCTCCATTTCTAGAGGATTTTAAGTCTTGGCTTGACAAAGTCCTGGCTGGGTTGATTTAGTTGGGAATGGTCCTGCTTTGGGCAGGAGGCTGGACTTGATGACCTCCTGAGGTCTCTTCTAGCTCTATGATTCTATGATTCTATGTCTACTTTTAAGGCTGCATCCTCTGGCCAGGAGATAAGTAGTTACTCCTTCACCCCAGTGCAGAAATAGAGAGTTATTGGGTCTTTTTCTTTGCAGGTTTTTTTTTTTAAGCCACAACTCACATCTCATCACCCTTTCCTGTCCACTCATCTCACGTTGTTATTTTTGTAATGAAATCTTCATCCTGTGGCATGTCTGGCATAGATGAGTGATGATACAAGACATTGTTATCCTGGTAAATGCTGTGATGGGGCCATGCCAGAATAGAAGTGCAAGTGTCATTTTAGTACATGACTTCTAAATGTCATTTTAGTTTGTTCTTTTTATCTAATTCTACCATGAATAGAACATTCAGTCTCCACTTGTTATCCATGATCTAAGAACAGAACCATAGCCAAGCCAAGGAGACTGGCAGAATTTTGATGGGTCATGAATTGAACAATCAATGACAAGTGTTCATTTATGTCAGAGCCCATGCTCCGAAGATATGATGCCTATGCTGACTGCAGGCTTATATTTTCTTCTAGATCTAATATAAGACTGCAGATGCAAAACTTATTAGACATAAAAATAATAATAAAAAAGCCACACTGAGATAACACTCTAACCATTTCTAAAAGTGAAAACGTGCATGCTTTGGAAAGTAGCAAACTTCAAAATTGAGAGAGAGAAAATATAGATCTGATGATAGAATTAAAATTAAAAAATAAACAAGGATTTAAAATTCATTTCTGGATTTTAACCCCTTTTTAGAAAAGAAGGAGTAATTTGATTAAGAACGTAAGAACATAAGAACATAAGAATGGCCATACTGGGTCAGACCAAAGATCCATCCAGCCCAGTACCCTGTCTGCCAAGAGTGGCCAATGCCAGGTGTCCCAGAGGGAGTGAATCAAACAGGTGATGATCAAGCCATCTCTCTCCTGCCATCAATCTCCACCCTCTGACAAACAGAGGCTAGGGACACCATTCCTTACCCATACTGGCTAGTAGCCATTTATGGACTTGACCTCCATGAATTTATCTAGTTCTCTTTTAAACCCTGTTATAGTCCTAGCCTTCACAACCTCCTCAGGCAAGGAGTTCCACAGATTGACTATGAGCTGTGTGAAGTAGAACTTCCTTTTATTTGTTTTAAACCTGTTGCCCAATAGTTTCATTTGGTGTCCCTTAGTTCTTATATTTATGGGAACAAGTACATAACTTTTCCTTATTCACTTTCTCCACACCACTCATGATTTTATATACCTCTATCATATCTCCCCTTAGTCTCCTTTTTCCAAGCTGAAAAGTCCTAGTCTCTTTAATCTCTCCTCTTTATTCTCTCCTAGTCTCTTTAATCTTTAGTCCTAGACCCGTTCCAAACCCCTAATCATTTTAGTTGCACTTCTCTGAACCTTTTCTAATGCCACTATATCTTTTTTGAGATGAGGAAACCACTTCTGTACGCAGTATTCAGGATGTAGGCATACCAAGAATTTATATAAAGGCAATAAGATATTCTCCGTCTTATTCTCTATCCCTTTTTTAATGATTCTGAACATCCTGTTTGCTTTTTTGACTGCCACTACACACTCCGTGGACGTCTTCAGAGAACTATCCATGACGACTCCAAGATCTCTTTCCTGATTAGTTGTAGCTAAATTAGCCCCTATCATATTATATGTATAGTTGGGGTTATTTTTTCATTACTTTACATTTATCCACATTAAATTTAATTTGCAATTTTGTTGCCCAATCACTTAGTTTTGTGAGATCTTTTTGAAGTTCTTCACAGTATGCTTTGGTCTTAACTACCTTGCGCAGTTTTGTATCATCTGCAAACTTTGCCACTTCACTATTTACCTCATTCTCCAGATCATTTATGAATAAGTTGAATAGAATTGGTCCTAGGACTGACCCATGGGGAACACTACTAGTTACCCCTCTCCAAAAATTAAAAAAGACATAGATAAACTGGATGATTGGAAGCAAAAGTACTAGCACAGTAAGGACAAGAAAAGGAGCAAGATTGATGAAGATTGGTAATGGAGTCTATAGCTGTAAACTTGCAAGTTGTGCCTCATACATTAGAGACAGAACTAAATGGCAGCAGGGAATTTTCTTCTCTGACTAAGCACCCAAGAGTAAAATACACATTGTGTAACTGGACTGGCTTTTGTGAAGGATCCAATTAGAATTGCCATACAAAATCAGAGCCAACATCCATTTCATCTCCAGCACGGGATAGTACCTAAGGCTTCATAAGAAGGTATAAGAATGCCATGATAGGTACATGTGGGATGACCTTCTTCCCTCAGATATTAGGTCTTACTCTGGTCGCTAACAGAGACATGAAAGTAGATACTGATATTTCTAGGATGAAATCGTGGCCCGACTAAAATCAGTGGGGTTTTTGTAACTGACTAACTGCAGAATGAATTGTTAATACCCCTTGCAATTTAGCATTAACCTGGATATTTTGTTCACTGTACAGTGTCCAGTCCCTTCTTGAAATCATCAAGTTACAGAACTGGTGAAATATCATGGTGACAGGCATAGAATCATAGAGCTGGAAGAGATCTCAGGAGGTCATCAAGTCCAGCTCCCTGCCCAAGGCAGGACCATTCCCAACTAAATCAACCCAGCCAGGGCTTTGTCAAGCCAAGACTTAAAAACCTCTAGGGATGGAGATTCCACCACCTCCCTAGGTAACCCATTCCAGTGCTTCACCACCTTCCTAGTGAAATAGTTTTTCCTAATATCCAACCTAGACCTTTCCCATTGTAATTTGAGACCATTGATCCTTGTTCTGTCATCTGTCACTACTGTGAAAAGCCTCTCTCCATCCTCTTTGGAATTTCTCTTCAGGAAGTTGAAGGCTGCTATCAAATCCCCCCTCACTCTTCTCGTCTGAAGACTAAACAAACCCAAATCATTCACTCTTTCCTCATAGGTTATGTGCTCCAGCCCCCTAATCATTTTGGTCACCCTCCGCTGGCCCCTCTCCAATGTGTCCACATCCTTTCTATAGTGGGGGGGAGGGCGGACACAATATTTTACATGTGGCATCACTAGAGCCAAATAAAGGGGAATAATCACTCCTCTAGATTTGCTGGCAATGCTCCTCCTAATGCACCCCAATATGCCATTAATCTTATTGGCTACAAAGGCACACTGTTAACTCATATCCATCTTCTCATCCACTGTAATCCCCAGGTTCCTTTCTGCAGAACTGCTACTTAGCCATTCAGTCCCAGCCTATAGCAATGCTTGGGATTCTTCCGTCCTAAGTGCAGGACTTTGCAATTGTCCTTGTTGAACCTCATCAGATTTGTTTGGACCAATCCTCTAATCTGTCCAGGTCACTCTGGACCCTATCCCTGCCCTCAAGAGGTGTCACAAGGAGGAAGGCGAAAATTTGTTCCTCTTGGTTTCTGAGGACAGGACAAGGAGTAATGGGCTTAAAGTGCAGCAGGGGAGGTTTAGATTGGACATTAGGAAAAAATTCCTAACTGTCAGGGTGGTCAAATATTGGAATAAATTGCCAAGGGAGGTGGTGGAATCTCCCTCTCTGGAGATATTTAAGAACAGGTTAGATAGACATCTGTCAGGGATGGTGTAGGTGGAGCTTGGTCCTGCCTTGAGGGCAGGGGGCTGGACTCGATGACCTCTCGAGGTCCCTTCCAGTCCTATTATTCTATGATTCTATGATTCTATGAAGAGTATCTACCTCTCCCCCTAGCTTAGTGTCATCTGCAAACTTGCTGAGGGTGCAATCCTTTATTAATGACCTGGATGATGGGATGAAGTTGAACAAAACTGGTCCTAGAGCAGATCCGTGGGGCACTCCGCTAGAAACTGACCACCAACCTGACATCGAGCCATTGATCACTAACTGTTGGGTCTGATAGTCTAGCCAGCTATCCATCTTACAGTCCATTTATCCAATCCATATTCCCTTAACTTGCTGTCAAGAATATTGTGGGAGACCGTATCAAAATCTTTGCTAAAGTCAAGGTATATCACATCCACTGACTTTCCCATATCTACAGAGCCCGTTACCTCATCATAGAAGCTAATCAGATTGGTCAGGCACGACTTGTCCTTCGTGAATCCATGTTGACTATTCCTAATCACTTTTCCCTCTTCCAAGTATTCAAAATCCTTGATGACCCTCTCCATTTTTCCAGAGACTGAGGTAAGGCTGATTGGTCTGTAGTTCCCTGGATTGTCCTTCTTCCCTTTTTAAAAGATGGGCACTACATTTGCCTTTTTCCAGTCATCTGGGATCTCTCCCGATCTCCACCTAAGTTTTCAAAGATAATGGCCAAAGGCTCCGCAATGACACTTGCCAACTCCCTCAGTACCCTTGGATACATTAAATCCAGGCCCATGGATCTGTATGTTTACCTTTTCTAAATAGTTCCTAACTTATTCTTTCCCCACCATGGGCTGTCCATCTCCTTCCCATACCGCAATGCCCAATGCATTTGTTTGGGAGCTGACCTTGTCCGTGAAGACAGAGGCAGTACTTGATGAGAACATGAAAGTAGATACTAAAATTTCTAGAATGAAATTCTGGCCCTACTGAAATCATGGGGGATTTTGCAATTGACTTCAACTGGAGCAGGGGCATCCCTTTATTCCGCAAATTTTACATTGGGGGTACATCTACACTACAGAGAACAATCGAAACTGCAGCTGTCGATCTTCTGGTGTTTGAATTAGTGGGTCTAGTTAAGACACCTAATTGGAACTGAGAAGGGAACTTTGGTCAATGCTGATAGTGCTGCTTTCATGAGGAGTAAGGGAAGTCGAAGAGAGAGTGTGCTCCCATCAACTTCCTGCAGTTTGGACAGTGCTAAAAGTCGAGTTAGGGTACTTTGACTTCAGCAACTCAATTAACGTAGCTGATGTGTATCTTTATTCGATCTTGTCCCGTAGTGAAGACCTACCCTAAGAAAATATATGCCTGATCATCTTCTCACCTTTCAGGACTCTGGATTACACTGGTATGTCAGGGACTGGAACAAGGTCCATTTAGAATGATAAGAAATAATTTTGTGCTACTAAGTCAAGACATATACTATTGAAGTATCATATGATAACCAGTAACATGTTGTTTATGATTAATTATATTATGACAAAAATAAATAGGCATAAATAACCCTTGGGCACTCAATAGTATGTCTGAAGTCATGCAGAAAATAATTTTATTACATTTTAACCATTCATTTACCCTAAAATTATTCACCCAGTTGTAAAAGTGAGTTGAAAATTTGATGAACGCAACATTTTGGTTAAATAATTTGACTATTAAAAACTGCCCAACCATCAACATTTCACTCTAAGAAGACTTTATAGATTTTTTTTTAAAGACCAGAGAGAATAATTCTGATCATCCTGGATGATATGAAAACCACAGGTTTTAGAATTTCACCCTTCATTCCCTATTTTAGGCCCAGGAACTGCTGGCTGAGCTTGTCTTTCTGAAAGATATCCCGCTTTGATTTAAAGACATGAAATTTTGAAGACTCGATTATTTCTTTGAGTAAATTGTTCACACATTAATTACCATTATTACATTTTTTCCATACTTCCCATTTGAATTTGTTTCAAGCTATTTGATCTTGCCATATATTTTTTTGCAATATAAAGAGTGCTAAACATTGGAAGTCCCCCCCCCCCCCGCTTCTTTGACTATGTCGAGTAAACTACTTTATATGGCTCCGTCAATGGAGCCATGTAGTCTAGATGTACCCTTATTGTAGGAAAGATTTTCTAGACCTCATTCTTTGTACGTCTCTTGTCTAAACACTTTTAAATGTTTCAGCTTTTTAAAGTTTGAACATGAGAATTCACGAGTACACTAGTGTGGTATGGAACTAATTTCCTCACTATTTGACTAGGAAGTCCTTTTGAGATACTTGTATGTACTTTGTCGGTGTGGTCACCCTGCTTTAGGTATAAAAAGGATTAAAACAGCCTTGGGAGAGGACTGTAGCTAGGGGCCAATCATGAGAGGCCTCGAGGCAGCCTATCAGAACTTAGGAAAGAGATGGCTGGCCAAGCTAAGCACACTCTCACTCCAGCCCTGGAGTGAGAAGGACCTAACTGCCTGCTAGCTAGGGCACCATGGGCAGAGTGGTTCTGGGGAAAGGCAGAGTGAGCCACAGGAGCTCCAGCCTGAGTAGTCTCAGGCTGAGATGCAGCGACAAGAGCTGGAGGGATACCAGGGCTGCATGGAGACAGCCAGGGAAGGTAAAGGCAGTAGGCCCCTTGCCAGTGATGAGTGGCCATGTCAGACGGCAGTTTGTCTGAGGCAGGGGCTAGATCATGAGTGGCAATGGGTCACTGAGGCAAAGTGGAGGTTCCCTGAGGGGGAGGAGTTCAAACTATGGGGGAACTACTGTGGGGCAGTATCTGGAGGGAAGGGTGTCGTGGTCTGAGAGGGATTCAGGTCCTAATGGAAGATGGCACAGACATCAAGGCTATGTCTAGACTGCAGCACTTTTCCGAGATACCGGGAAAGCAACGCCGTGTCAAGGAGCACATCCGCTTTTTCAGATTTTTTTTTAGAAAGCAGACATGCTTTTTCGCCATCCCTGTAAACCTCATTTTATGAGGAAGAAGGGATATGATGCAAGAGGACTTTTTTCTGAAATTTGGCGTCATGGAGATGCACCAAATTTCAGAAAAGCTTCTTTTGATAATAAAGCGGAAAAAGATACGCAAATTGTGTACCGCAAATCGTGTTTCTTTTTCCGATTTATCTTTGCTGTGTAGACCTAGACTAGCAGAAAGCAGGGAACAGCAGGCACAATACCAGCTGGAAGAGGGCGCTCCAGCATTTAGCAGAGTTGCACCATGTACATACACACAAAGATCTCAGTCCTTAATCAATGTAGCAAAATGCTCAATGGCTTATACACCAGGGCTGTGTCTAGACTGGCAAGTTTTTCTGCAAAAGCAGTTGCTTTTGCGGAAAAACTTGCCAGCTGTCTACACTGGCCGCTTGAATTTCCGCAAGAACACTGACTTCCTACTATCTGAAATCAGTGCTTCTTGCGGAAATACTATGCTGCTCCCATTTGGGCAAAAGTCCTTTTGCTCAAAGCTTTTGCGCAAAAGGGCCAGTGTAGACAGCTCAGATTTGTTTTGTGCAAAAAAGCCCCGATCGTGAAAATGGCAATCGGGGCTTTTTTTGTGCAAAAGCGTGTCTAGCTTGGCACGGACGCTTTTCCGCAAAAAGTGCAACAAGTATGCATGAGGAGTGACATAGTGACCATGGCTACACGAGGGGGCTAGCAGCCTTACATATGTACCTAGTATTTGGGGTTTATATGTATTTGGGCCAGCTAGTTCCCTATTTTTAGTGCACTAGTGTGATTATTACTCCAAGCTGGAACTTACAGCTTCATGCGAGATATACTCTTAGGTTCAGGTTTAAGATTATGTTGTAGGGTGGAGAATGTTGTCTTTATACTGCCTATTTAAGCTGGCTGTCTCACATTCAGCTAATTTATTTGCCTGTGTGAAGCATTTGTGAACCCTTCCATTATTTGCAAGTTTATTCAGTGACTACAACAAGCAAACAAAGTGCCAGGCAATAGACCACCAGTCCATTATTCATGCGGCATCTGAAGTTGGCATTTGACATGAAAGTTTCAGAACTTAGTCACTGATGGGTGAAATATTTATTCAGCTTTGTGTGTATTCTATTTTGCAGTCAGATATGTGTGGAGTGTCAGATTGGTGTGTTCAACCGAATCATCTGGGCCAGTTTTGAAGTTCTGTGAAATTGTAGACAACAGGTCTGATTTAACCACAGCCCTAATGTGCGGAATATTACAAAGACCATCCCCCTACCCTTGTTTTCTGCCTGTTCTGTTCTTATCATCTGATTAAGTAGATATTAGTCTCCAGGGTCTCATACAGAATTCCACAAACATTAAATTCATTCAAAGTCATTAAAAAAAGCAAATGGTAATTCTGGGAATAACTATGCAACTGCCACTAAAAACTGCTGACTTGAAGATTGACTGAAACCTTCCTGAAATGATTGCCTGCCTGAACTCATACTTTCAGGATCAATAGAATAATGTTTGTGGTCTGTACAAGTATGCATGAACAGTATTTTAAAGACTTACATGTATTTAAAAATACTGCTAGAGATACAAATGCTTTACAAAAGTTGTCCATCTCACAGAAGGGAGTAATTTATATTTATCACCATCAGCAATCACTGCATATGCTCAATATAATATCATGCAATTCAGAGATATATAATACCCTTTTGTTTGCTGCTTTTCTGAACTTTAGGTTCTCAAAGAAAAAGTTACTTTCTAATGTCAAACTCCCCTAGAGTATATCAAATCATTTTATAGAGTAACACTAAGAAAAGCAATTTATGGGGTATGACTGGCTCTAAAGCTTTTTCATCATTTCATTTGTTTTCCATTAGGCAGGGAGAAAGACATGAGAAATACATATAAGAATTCCTGTATCTCCCCTATGGGATACACTGTTGACTAGAATTCTTTAAAAGAGAATTGTTTCTTGGTACAATTTCAATAACATAAAAATATTTTCTCCATACTGTTTGATATTATCTATACCCACAGAACATACATTTAGGCTGTGTCTACACAGGAATAAGTAGGAATAAGAGATCCTCCGGAAAAGGGCTTTATTCCGGAGGATCGCGCCAGTCTGGACGCTCTTTTCCGGCTTTTCCCCAAGCCGGAAAAAAAGCGGCGGCCATGTTTATTTAAATCCCGCGGGGGATATTTAAATCCCCCGCGGATTTCCCTATTCCAAAGTTAAAAATTAGCATGCCTCTTCTGAAGAAGGGGCCAGTGTAGACGTAGCCTTAGTGATAAGCCTTACTCTACACTTCTCACACATTCAGTTAAAGGTTCAGAGAATATATGACTAACCTTTCTTAAGATGACCTCTAAAATGAACAAACAATCACATACTTTAGTAACTTCTGCAGAACACTCCAACCTCTTCATAGCTCAGGGAATAATGTTATTTCTTCATTTACATTATCTTTACTTGGCCCTGTGAGGGTACATCTACACAGCAGCATTATTTCAGAATAACGGATGTTATTTTGAAATGAAGCATTGCACATCTACACAACAAGCCCGTTATTTTGAAATAAATTTGAAATAACAGGCTTCTTACTCCACCTTTTGTAAACCTCATTGTTTGAGGAATAAGGGAAGTCGGAGGAAGAGTGCTCTATTTTGAAATAAGTGCTGTGTACACATGCCCAATTTCAAAATAAGCTATTCTGACTTAAGCTACACAATTAGCATTGCTCAAGTTGTATAGCTTAATCTGAGTTTAGCCCTGCTGTGTAGATGTACCCTAAGTGATGCCAAGTGAATGCTAAAACAATGATATGCCAAGAAAAAAATCTGTTTCTCCTCCTCTGTAGAGACCTTGTAGGCTGGGGGTGAGAATTAATTATATTATATTATATTATATTATATTATATTATATTATATTATATTATATTATATTATATTATAAAAACTCCAGTCATCTGAAGAAGTGGGCTGTGCTCACGAAAGCTCATGATACCATCTACATGTTTTGTTAGTCTATAAAGTGTTGCCAGACCATTTGTTATAATTTATATGGGCAAGACTCGCCAATCTGACTAGAAGGTTGCAGGTCTGTCCTCCTACCCCATGTTACAGAGGTTGAGGGCTATAAAGCTCTATTTCTGTAGGTAGATCTGGGGGGCCACAACAGCAGTCAGGCTTACAATGAAGACAGTACCAAATTAAAACAATTTTTATTATGACTGACTGGACTGCCATTTTATTAAGATGGCAAACAATCCGAAACACACAGCACTGATCGCAGAGTGATTCAATTGCCCCGGAGGGCAGCATTAACAAAGTCTGGATATATAACTGTTCTAATCTAAGTATACAGATATAATTACCTAATTACCTAGCAGAATACCATACTCACATACCCTCTCCCAGGAGACCCAGGCATTGGAAGGGCCAGCCTCCCTCCACTGGGGGAACTTGGATCTCAATGAAAGGTAAAGTATAGAAAACTTTGAAGCAGAGAAGCTCAGAATAAATAAAGTGAAGTGACAAGATTTGAGTGATGTGAAGGAGATAAATGCTTGATGAGGAAGAAGATTCTGGTGTCCAAACTACTGCCAACGCATTTTGTAGGCCTCTTTGCATTATCAATAACCCAACCCATTAAGGCTGAGCACAGATTTTCGCACCCTGAGTTTTTGTGGGTACACATACTTGATTGCAGGGCCGGCCTAAGGCCGATTCGACTGATTCGGTCAAATCAGGTCCCGCGCCTAAGGGGGCACCCCGCCCCTGAACCCGGAAGTGCCGGCCGGCGTTACAGTTCAGAACTGGGGGCCCTGCTCCACCCTTATGTGGAGCTGGGTCTCTCCCCCGGCTCTGCCTGGAGCAGGCCCCGGATCCCCCTTCCGGCCCCCCTGAGCATCCCTCCACCCTGGCCCCTGACTGTCCCGTGCATGGCTCTGTGTGGCTCCCCCTCACCGCCTGCTGCTGCCCATGTGCAGCATTGCAGGTGGGCGGGGCCCAGGCATGACGTCACGCCACGTCACGCCTGGGACTTTAAAACTGCTTGGAGGCACACCACATGGCTGCATCCAGGTTTGGACTGTGGGGCCTGAGTGCAGACTCTGGCCCCACAACGTGGAAGGCAGAAGGTAGGGAAGGGGCTTGTGCAGTGGGGGAGAGGCTGGGGAAGGAGTTTGGGGTGCTTGTGCAGTGGGGGAGGGGCTGAGGAAGGAGCTTGGAGGGCTTCTGCAGCAGGTATGGGGCTGAGGAAGAGGCTTGAGGGGCTTGTGCAGCGGGGGAGGGGCTGGGAAAGGGGCTTGTGGGGAGGGGGAGAGGAAGGAAGTTTGGGGGGCTTATGCAGCAGTGGAAGGGGAGGATAAGAGGCTTGTGGGGAAGGGAAGAAAGGGGAAGGCACCAAGAGACAAATGGTAGGGGACCTAGGGTATGTCTACACTACCCCACTAGTTCGAACTAGCGGGGTAATGTAGGCATACCGCACTTGCAAATGAAGCCCGGGATTTGAATTTCCTGGGCTTCATTTGCATAAGCGGGGAGCCGCCATTTTTAAATCCCCGCTGCTTCGAACCCCGTGTAGCGCGGCTACACGGGGCTCAAACTAGGTAGTTCGGACTAGGTTCCTATTCCGAACTACCGGTACACCTCGTTCCTCTTTGGAAGCAGCGGGGATTTAAAAATGGCGGCTCCCCGCTTATGCAAATGAAGCCCGGGAAATTCAAATCCCGGGCTTCATTTGCAAGTGTGGTATGCCTACATTACCCTCCTAGTTCGAACTAGGAGGGTAGTGTAGACATACCCCAAGTGCAGACAATGAGGGAAAGGGCAGGAGGGGAGGTATCGGTGGGAGGGGGGACAGGGTGATGCTGGGAGAGGAGAGGAGAGGAGAGGAGAGGGGAAGGGCATTGAGGGCTAGAGGGGGAGGGGGAGGTGCTGGGAGAAGGCTTGAAAGAAGGGGTGGGCATGAGGAAGGTAGGGAGGAACAAGTTGTTTATGAGAGCACAGAGGGGCAGGAGGGGAACGGGGCAGAGAGTGGTGAGAGGGTGGGCCTCAGGGAAAAAGAGGGCAAAGGGGGCAG
Source organism: Pelodiscus sinensis (assembly GCF_049634645.1). Classification (NCBI taxonomy): domain Eukaryota; kingdom Metazoa; phylum Chordata; order Testudines; family Trionychidae; genus Pelodiscus; species Pelodiscus sinensis. Next base: position 48,098,460 of record NC_134719.1, read on the forward strand.
AGGGAGTAAAGGAAGGGGGAGGCACCAGAAGGGTGCATGGCTAAGGGAAGGTGCAGGTGCCAGGGGATTCTGGGGTGAAGCAGAAGGGCAGACACCTGCAGGGGAGGGACCAGCACCAGAGGAGAGAGGCAGGGCAGGTGTGTAGACGGAGGTGTTGGAAGAGGGGATGCGTCACTCACTTGATCAGAGTGGGGCTACTGGAGGAGTGGGCACAGGGGGGAGTGAAGGGTTGGTGGAGGGGGGCAGGTTGCAGGAGGGCTGAGGGCAGTTAGAAAGGCAGGAGTCAGGACAGTAGAAGAGGGTGAAGAGTTGGGGGGCAGCAGGCACCAGGGGAAATGATGGAGCAAGGAGAGGAGACATAGCAGCAGAGAGAAAAGGTAAAGGTTTAAAATATTTATTAATACCTTGGTATGCTGCCCATGGCCAGTTTGTTTGTACCACCTGGTGCAGTTTGGGTTTATGTGAGGATCAACACATGGTGGCGAGTGGGAGCCAAAACAAAAAAGTAGTCAGTGTAATGATCTTCTGTTGATGTGTGTTTTAATAGTTAAATTCTTGAACTGTCATTGCTCATGAAAAGTGCTGTCACATGGGTAGAAATCGAGTAAATATTGCACTTTATTAATATCAGCATAACTGACATAAATGGAGCCTGTGTGTTGTGTAGACTTGCCTTAATCTTTGTGTTTATGCCTGTCAGTGTGAGAGAAGCGACTTGTATATATTTGCTTGCAAATGAAACCACACTTAAGTTGAGGCCCTCAGCATGTTCTGTAAGTATCAGTGTGGTCCCTGGGGATTCCAAAGTTGAGTTGCCCTAGCTCATCCCTGACAGGTGTCTGTCTAACCTGGTCTTAAATATCTCCAATGATGGAGATTCCTCAATCTCACTAGGCAATTTATTCCAGTGTTTAACCACCCTGACGGGCAGGAAGTTTTTCCTAATGTCCAACCTAAACCTTCCTTGCTGCAATTTAAGCCCATTGCTTCTCATCCTAACTTCAGAGGCCAAGGAGAACAATTTTTCTTCCTCCTCCTTTTGATACTCTTTTAGGGTATGTCTACACTACCCCCCCTAGTTCGAACTAACGGGGTAATGTAGGCATACCGCACTTGCAAATGAAGCCCGGGATTTGAATTTCCTGGGCTTCATTTGCATAAGCGGGGCGCCGCCATTTTTAAAACCCCGCTCATTCGAACCCCGTGCAGCGCGGCTACACGGGGCACGAACTAGGTAGTTCGGACTAGGCTTCCTAGTTCGAACTACCGTTACTCCTCATTCCATCTCAAATATGTAAAAACTAGGTTGATACCTGTTCATATCAGGAGCTGTTGAGTTCAGTTCACCATTTGCAGTATCTCATTAGGATATTTAGTGGAGAAGATATTGGGTTTTTTAATTTATACTGTGGGCAAAGCATGGGCTCACAAGATTCCTCCATTGTTTTACCTTGAGTCTCAAAACATTTGGGCTGTGTCTACACTGGCACCCTTTTGCCGGAGAAAAGTGCCAGTCTAGACGGGATCTTGCGGAAAATAAGCCCTTTTCCGGAAGATCCCTTATTCCTACTTTCAAGTCTAGACTGGCGCTTTTCTCCGGCAAAACCCCGACCCGGAAAAAAGCGGCAGCCATGTTCATGCAAATGCCGCGGGAGATATTTAAATCCCCCCGCGGAATTTGCAATTCCAAATTGTCTCATTAGCATCCCTTTTACGGAAAAGGGTGCCAGTATAGACACAGCCTTGGTGTTTTTCTAAAGGCCTGGAGTCAATTGATTATGTAGGAGTCTCAGCTTTCATTTAAAAAAAGTTCTCTATACTTCTGGGCCTTACAGCTAAGGAGTACTTTAAAACATGAACCCTAAATACTCAAAAAACAAAAGGCCAACACAAATCCAACATGTTTTATTTTAAAAAAATCTTATGATTTGTAGACCAGTCTCATAACTTTGTGTAGGCGTTTCTTGTGATTTTTGGGTTGGCAATACTGCTCTTTGATTGGTGAATTTAGAGAGGTCTCTCCCTTCAGTTTCCCTTTCCACCCTCCTTTTTTGTCACAGGTCATCAGAGAATCATCGAGACAATGGAGAGTAGGGTGAGTTCATGACTCTAGTTAATGACTGGTCAGGGTGACTAACTATTATCAGCCAGTGGCCTGAATGGGCTATCTATTGCCATCTGTTAATCAACTGTAGGAAAAGGCTTCATGAGCAGACCTTATTTATATAGACAATCTACTTTGCCACAGAGATCAGTAGACACACTTGCTGTGTCAAGGTGATCAGTTTTGCCTCTTTTGGGATGAAATTCACTTAAGACTTGGAGCTGGGAGAATGAAATGTTGTTATCCATATTGTATGATTAAAAGGTAAAAGACCTGAACGTAATATGACCTGGCTTAGGGTCTACCATAACTTGAACACTAAGCAGAAGATAGTGAGTCACATCTAACTGAAAGTCACAGAAGATGGAAACAGGTTCTATTTCTGGTGGGGTAGAGTCTATTTGGGCGTCCTCAATTATATCTGACACTTTACATTCAGTGTTTAAAGGCAGAGCTGACTAGAATCAATTAAGAGTCCTTGTCTTGTCTCAGTGATCGCTTGAGCAAAAATCATTGACAAAATCTTGTGTAGACTGACCTTAGACTCAGCATGCAGGCAATGTGTTGAAGGGCAGTTCAAAGGAGGCAATGGTGGTGAGGTACCCTATTACATAGTGAAATCATTGGTGCTGAAATCACTGAGGCCTGGAATTTGACCAAAGAACTGACACTTTCTTAACAAAAACTCCATTTTTGCTATTTAAAAAGTAAATCAATGTAACAGAAAACTGCAACGCTCTCTGGTAACTTTTTAAAAAACAAACTTTAAACTTTATTGAAAAAATTGGCTAGTTTGCAATTGAAAATATTTGACCTACACTTAAGGCAACTGATTTAATTTTGTGTAAAATTTTGCATAATAAAGGATGGCATTTTTTTTTGAAAATGTTCAACTATATTGATATACATTTTGATCAGATCTACTTCTGATGTGATATTTGTGTATGGTTGTGGTTTGTTGTGTGGGTTTTTTTTTCTTAACAAAAAATTCCGGGGTGGGGGGGAGAGGGGACACCAAAACTGTTTGAATTCGGCCCTGCACTTCCTAAAGCCAATCCTGATGATTGGATGGTGATACTTCTGAATATGCATGAATAAGATCACTTGATGTCCCTCTTGGGGTGTGTCTAGACTACAGAGTTTTGTCGACAAAAGTGGACTTTTGTCGACAAAACTATACCTGCGTCTACACTACCACTGAGTTCTGTCGACATAACGTCGACAGAACTCAGCAGTTTTGTCGACGCTGGTAAACCTCATTTTACGAGGCATAACGCCTTCTGTCGACAGAGTTCTGTCGACAGAAGGTGTTAGTGTATGTAGGGTTGCGTCTAGACTACAGGGTTTTGTCGACAAAGCAGCTTGCTTTGTCGACAGAACTGAATGTAGTCTAGACGCTCTTTGTTGACAGAAGCCTGTAGTCTAGACGTACCCTTGGACCAGTTCCCTGAAGTGGGAAAAGCAGGAACGTGTGGTTGGATGCAATACCTTCTGTTTCCATGATCAGGATGTCAGTTCAGCGGGGTTTTGCATTTTTGGGCACAGTTTTAGATTTCATGGGGCACTGAGTCACATATCTTACCCTGTCTGGTGGTTTTGTGTGTTCTGACCCAATTGAAGATTTCACCACAAAGCCTTTCACAACTTCTAAAGAGACATTAAGGATATTTATTTTAATTTATAAAAAAAGATATTCACCCTTACTTATCACACTACACTACTGCTAAAGTCAACTTCATACTGGGTAAATCCTTTTAGGCCTTGCATTATTGCCAGAATATAGTAAGAGGGTAAAATAGAAAAGTATAGATTTGCAGATTACAACATACTTCAATGGCACAATGAGGAACCATTCACCAGTCTTGATTTCGTAAACAGTATTCTTTAGTTAACCTTCCCATCACTTAGACCTTCTGGAAATCATGGGGGAAAGGTTGATTCATAGAACTCTATTTGCACTTCGATTTAGATTCTTAAGCTACTGCTGAGATGAGGTCACCCCTGAGAAGTAACCACAATACATTAGGTTCTTACAGCTTGTTTGTCTCGATATTTGGTTCTTTACCAGTCTAAACTAGAAGTGGGCTTGAGTGAAAGAACATGGAAGATGAGCAAATTAGGAATGAAAGATGGGTGTGGGGAAGACAAACTCAGAAAGCTCCAAACTGATGCAGCAGTTTAGAAGGACTAGCAGATCATATGACTACTTATGGCATAATTAAAAAGCTGAAGGTTTATATTACATGTGCCACCAAATTGTGCTGGCTGGCTGTAGTTTACCAGAATTTTTATGTAATTTACGATAAAATATGGTAGGGGGAGTCATTTTGATCACTTATCTTGCAAGGAATAAAACAAAGACTTTTCCTCTGTCTAATGTTAGAGGTTTCTAACATTTTGAGAAAAAAAACCAACCCACTGTAAAACCAGTTAATTTAATGTTAATTCTGTATTGTTTTCCTATTTCTAGTTCAAAGTGCCTAAGAAAGGAGAGGAGAAGAAGCATACTATGAATACTCAGATCAGCTTTTTGTAGATGCTTTCCTGGGAAGGGGTGGAAAAGGGAAATATAGTAGACTAGTAAGGAATGTATCATTTATATAAATTAAGACCTTCGGGCCTTTAAGAGCAGCTCGAGAGGGGAGGATTGCAGGTGTGTTGCCATGAAGTTCAGGACTAATTTTATTTTCCTAAAAGGGAGTCTCAACTTTCAGAACTTAGGGATACACCGTGCTAAGTAATTCTTGACAATCTGAGGCTATGTCTAGACTATGGAGTTTTTCTGTCTTCTCTTCCGACATTTTTTGCGGAAGAGGAGACGCGCTTTTTTGGAAACCCTGTACACTTCGTTTCATCCAGTGTAGATGGAACAAATTTTGGAAAAACCCTCTTCCGAAAAAATAATCGGAAAAAGGTACGCAAATTGTGCAGTGCAATTTGCATACCTTTTTCTGAAACCCGCCCCCCCCCCCCCCCCCCAGTATAGACATAGCCTCAGGCACATTTTCAGCTTATGTAAATTGTCATGACTCCATTGACAACAAAGCCCTAGGTTGTTAATGTCTGAGAGAGGCTAGGATGCTATGCTGATGAGGGTCTCAGATATCAAAATAGCTAGAAGTTCTGCTCATAGTTACATATGTGTTATGCCAATGACTTCTGTTTGGTTTCTAGAAAAATAAGTGATGGCAGAATTTGTTCCTCAGTGTAAAGCCTAAACTAAATTACTTTAGTGCAGATAGTTCCATAAACCAATATAATTAGCTTTTCGCATGTTTAAAGAGTGTTTGCAATAAGATCAGTTTTCTAATGTCACTAACTTTCTTAGCATGAAGCATTATAAGGATGCTAAAGGCATTCTGTGTTCCTACTCTGCAATTGGTGATAGTCTAATAGGATTGTCTAAAACAGAGTTGACATAAAAATAACCTGATCAGGGAGCCTAGTTTGTGCTTCACTGAGTTTGTCAATTCCTCAGATCTGTTGCAAGGACAGTGGGAAGGTTAGAATAAATTAAGAAGTGCAAATATGAATTTCTGCATTTTACAGATTATATATGAAAGAATATAAATTGCTTTACAAAGTCATTTCCAAAAGGTGATTTAAAGAGCTATATGAACTCAGATTCCTGGCATCCTGGTTTACTACATTTGCAGGTGTTATATCACCCCATAATTTTCATTATGTGTAATTATTTAACATTGTTTGCCAGAAGCTGGGAATACGTTACAAGAGATGGATCATTTGATTACCTGTTCTCCTCATTCCTTCTATACCACCTACCAGTAGCCACTGACGGAAGCTAGTATATTGGGCAAGATGGACCGTTAGGGTATGCCTACATGACAGGGCTTATCCTATATATAGAGTAGCCCAGTGTCTGAGAGTCCGTAATGCTGAAATGCTGGCTGTTCCCTCTGGGGGGCGCTGTTGCCTGAAATGCTGGCTGTTCCCTCTGGGTGGCCCGTGTTGCATGGGGAGTGTGGGGCCCAAATGGCTGCTTGCACCCTCGTGGCAGCCTGGCTGAGCGGCACAGAAGTCAGCTGAGCGCCACGGCAGGAGGGGAAGGGGGGTGGGGCGGGGCGGTGATGTGCGGCATTACAGCGGCTCCAGGCCCTACCCCCTGGCCATGAATGTCACTGCCCTGCCTCCCTTTGCATCCCGCCGTGGCGCTCAGCTGACTTCTACGCCGCTCAGCCGGGCTGCCACAGGGGAGCAAGTGGGGCAAAAGACCATTTGGGCTCCATGATCCCCATGCAGCACGGGGAGTGTGGAGCCCAAAAGGCCATTTTGACTGTACAGACCCCCGAGTGAGAGGCAGGAGGGGGAGGAGAGCTGAGAGAGATGGGAGGAGAGGCAGTAGGAGGAGGAGAGAGAGAGAGAGAGGGAGACGGAGCAAGAGACGGGAGGCTCAGGAGGGAAGACCAATGTGGAGGAGAGACCTGAAAATCCCGTTTTATGATGGGCTAATTGGCTAGTCTTAAAATAAGCTACTCAAATTGAGCTACATCAATTGCATATCTTATTTTTAAATAGCTTATTTCAAAATTGGGAGCTCCTACACAGCACTTATTTTGAAATAAAGCACTCTTTCTCCAATTTCCCTTACTCCTCGTACAATGTGTGTTACAGGAGTCAGAGTAAGAAGTCCTCCAGCTTGACACTATTTTGAAATAACTGCCTGCTGTGTAGACGTGGACTAAGTTATTTCGGAATGCCACTAGTTATTTCAAAATAGTATTGCAGTTCAAACACTTCAAGCTTCTTTCGGAATAAGCTTTTCTAGAAGATATCTTCTGGAAAAGCTTATTTTGAAATAGAGTGTCCACACTGAAGGGAAGCCTCAAAATTAGTCCCAGGCAGGCTCTCCTAATGTGTATGTGCTAACTTGATTAAAAGCCCCAATAAGAACTGGGGAGGAATAACTGTAGAATGGCCCTGGTGAGAAGCTATTTTGACGTAGCAGCAGTGGAGCATCTACACACATCCGCTTCTGAAAAAGCTTTCTGTCAAAATAACGCAATTGCAGTGTAAACGTAATATTGTGTTTCTGGAATAATCGCTGTTATTCTGGGAAAATGGTGCAGTGTAGATGCACCCTTCGGGTATGTCTAGACTACATGTCTCTGTCACCAGAGGCATGTAGATTAGGCTACCAGGCATAGGAAAATGAAGCGGCGATTTAAATAATCGCCACTTCATTTAAATTTACATGGCTGCCGCGCAGAGCCGACAAACAGCTGATCAGCTGCTTGTCGGCTCAGCACGGTAGTCTGGACGTGCGGGTGTCGACATCAAAGGCATTTGTCGACCACCCAGTTATGCCTCCTGGGATGAGGAATTGCATCCACCGCTTGAAAGTAGGAATAAGGGATCTTCCGGAAAAGGGTTTATTTTCCTCAAGATCCCGTCCAGACTGGCGCTTTTCTCCGGCAAAACCCCAAGCCGGAAAAAAGCGGCAGCCATGTTCATGCAAATGCCGTGGGGGATATTTAAATCCCCCGCGGCATTTGCAATTCCAACTGGTCTCATTAGCATTCCTTTGCTGGAAAAGGGTGCCAATGTAGACACAGCCTAGGCCTTTTTCTTTTTACTTTATGTATCCACTGTTCGCCGTATACTGGAAAGCTTAAGGTCTTTCCTCTATATAATAAGATTTCTGTAGAGTTCTTTTAAAAGCAGCTCAACTGCATAAGAGTCCTTAAATTTGTTACTTCTCATAGTGCACACAACAACTTTTCCATTTAACCTTCATTTTAACAATCTTGTTCTTTGTTCTTTGTTTGCATTTATATATTTCTGTGCTGCAAACGTAAGGTCTCACCTGTGAAGAGATTTTACCATTATATATTTTGCACGTGCATGTAAACTTACATACTTTCTTTTGACTTCGAGGCATTACACAGGATATTCTTTTAATGAACAAAGTTGCCTTTCCAGCATGAGTGAAGAACGAAGCATGGTTTAAGTCCAAAGAAAATCACTACTAAACCCCCTTGGGATAGCTGTTATTTCAACTGAAGTGACTGATTGCCAGAGATGTAATTAAATTTTGTATTTAGCACACTGCTGGCTTGAAGGTTACTGCAGGGCTCAACTACACCATCAGGAATTCACAACTTCTGTTTGTTTCATAAAAGGCCTTCAAAAAATTATATTCCATCTCTAACCCTGGACTTTGCATTGTACTAGGGTTACCAAATTTTAAAGTCAGTTGGGTAAGTAGTGACAAAAGCTACCATATAGGCATTTCACACACACAAAACAGGCTGTCTATTCCACAATGAATTTACAGCATGTGAAATTTTAGAAAAAAAAAAGAAATCATTTTTGGTCATGAATATTTGCAATTTGAGAAATATATTTCTATTGATATATAGCTGAAATATTCATTGTTTTAAATACACTATTTACAGGTTTGCTCAAATGTAGGCTATATTTCTAAAAAAATATTGGTTTATAAAACTGCTTTTTAAAAGCCCTCTGCTGCAGAGGAACATTTTCACTGGGTTCTTCATGATTGAATTATTACTTTTCTGTGGTGTTCAGGCAATGAAGGATTCCCTTTCAGCTGTAAGGCGTAACACTTTCCAACAATTTTTTTTCATAAATTTTAATTTTTTGTGATGTGTGACTTGTAACTATTTCCATTTGAGCAAGCACCAATTTGTGTGTGTGCATGGCTTCTAAGTTCCCCTATTCTGACAGCAAAAACCAAATGATAATACACCAACTTTTTCAAGTGACAACAATGCTGCTCTGACAGCTCCCATATCAAAAGTATTCATAGATTTGCTAACAGTCAAATTGAGATCTCTCTGATTATTATCTGGCCATATGACTAATTCAGGGATGGGCAATAATTTTATACAGGGGGCCACTTCACTAATTTGTGAAGTGGCCCTGGGCCACCCTGGAAAGGGCAGGGCCTCTGGAAAGAGGGGCGGGGCCAGGACACTTCTGTGCCCCCCTCCCACAGACCCTGATTGGTCTCGGGTTGGGGGAGCACGTGAAGTCTTTGTCCCCGCCCTTCCCTCATATAGAGAGAACTGCCCCCTTGAAGGGCAGAAGGAGACTTTGTGAGCTCCCCCCAACCGCAGACCAATCAGGGCCTGGGGGTGGGAGGAGCACACAAAGTCTCTCTCCCCCTGCTTCCGTCCTTCAGGGGATGCACGGCAGCTTGATTGGCCTGGGGGCAGGAGAGTGGCAGGGCATCCGCAGGCTGGATCCACCCACCTGCAGAGGTCCCTTTGCCCACTCTGGGCTAGTTGAAAGATTTCTGTCAGACTAATTTTTTGATGGGAAAATTTAGCTGAACATCACTCCTCCTCACAAAAAGTCTGTTTTTTTGCTAGAAATTTTTCAGTTTTGTTAGAAAAACCACACACCTGAAAACTGAAATATTTTTTATTTAGAAATGCTGCTGCAGATCCTAAGGGGGAATTAAAGGTCTCAGAGGGTAGCTGTGTTTTTCTGAATCTGAAAAAAAAGAGGACTTGTAGCTGTGGCATGTCATGGGAGATGTCGTTCAGTCAGGGCAACTCCTGAGATGTCGTTCTGTCAGGGCAACTTTGCTGAGAATGGGGACATAACTATAACTGCCATAAAACAACAAGGAGTCCTGTGGCACCTTAAAGGCTAACAGATTTATTTGGGCATATGCCTTTGTGGGTAAGCATCTGACAAACTTTTAGACCAGCTCTATGAGGGGAGTGTGGAGCCTGACTGCTGTTGCCATCCTGAGCTTGCCCCCGCTTGGTAATTCCCAAAGTCATGTCCCTTCAGGGACAGGCTGAAATGAGGTGGGGGGAGGGCAGGGAGCTGGCAGGGATTGGGGACATGTATGGGCACCCTTCCCCTGCGCTACTGCAACTCCAAGGCCGGATTTCAAAATGGCCCAAGGGCTGTGAGTTTGAGACCCAGTCTAAATTATATATTGATCTGATTCAGTGGCTGATGTCTTCAGATTAAAATGGCCATGTATTTGAATACATTTGTTTTCAATAACCACTTGTCATGGAGCCCAGTGTCTGAGTGGTGAGCAAGGTCTGGAATGCCCAGGAAGCCTGCTTCCTATAAACGAGCCTGGTGAGAAAATTTACTTTTGTTATTGGCTCAATGGAACTTAATTATAGAATAACCACCAGTTTAGGATGAGTCTGCCCTGTTTCTAAGGGGTTTATCCTGAATTCGGCACTCAGCTGTTATCTACTGAGGCATGGTGACAAGAATGTGCTTGGGTTCTTGTCACCATAGCTACTGAGCATCGCCTAACATTAAGGACATAGTATGTCTCTTTTTAATTGGGTTCTTATTTATTTAGGCTGACATTTTCAAAGCTGCTTAGAGTAGCTGGATAACCAGCAGTGTTCCATCAAAGCTGAATGCAGGACAAATTCAAATGCCACCCAGCTGATTAGCAGAGCACCCAAAGCCGGCAGCAGTCGATAGCATGTTTCTACTGTTGGTGCAGTTGTGTGTCTCAGGGCACATAACAAAATTTACTCTGCACACGTCTGGAAAAAAGTAGAGGGAACATGTATAACCAATTCCCATTAATTTAAATGGGAGTTTCCCAGTGAAACACTGTAAGCAGCTTTAAAAGTTTTAGTCCCTTTAATTTTGATTTTTAAGATCTGATGCTCTAGGTCAGTATTTCTCAAAGTGGTTCTCGAAGCCACTTTGAGAAACCTGGGAACTGGCCGCACCAGTTTGTTTACCTGTCGGCACTGTGGCCACAGAGCCTTGTGGCTCCTTTTGGCTCCGGTCACCACTTTCAGCCAAGGGAGCCACAGGAATTGGCGTGGGCCGGGCTGCTGCTTCCCACAGCTCCTCTTGGCTGCAAATGATGAACCGGAGCCAACAGAAGCTGCCAGACTCCATGGCCACAGAGCTGGTAATTAAACAAACTGATGTAGCCAGTTCACAGATTTCTCAAAGTGGTTTCATGGACCACTTTTAGAAACGCTGCTGTAGGTGCATGTAAAAACAGAGCACAATTAAAGCAACTATTCAGAAAAAATATTGTACATTATCAACTGCTCCCAAATCCCATCAAATAACCCACAGCTACAGATGGGAAGAATGGGCCATTTTCACATCCTGCAAGGTGATTTCACTGGGAATTGGTATCTTGGTTTGTGTTACTGACTGAGAAAACATGCAGGATGGTATCAAATATGAACAAACATATAGCTGTAGTAATGCATCAGCTATAGTGAGGTCAAACCCAATGATGGGAACTTCAATTTCAAGGACAAGCTCAAAATATGCAAACTGTTATTACTTAATTCCTTATAAAATTAGTATGGGAAACAAAGAAACACAACTCTCAGGACAATGTTGCAGTGAAAGCATAGCAAGACTGTGGCAAACCAACCACTGAAGTAAAAGCAAAATTAAGAGGTTTGAAACCCAAATTTGTTGTTTAAGAAACCGAATATAAAAAATCACATCATTTGATAGCCAAATAAATGCTGGCAAAATATGGAAACAATTAGCATGAGAAATCAGAGTCCTGGGGAAGAAAGAATTCCCTGTACATAAAACAAGGGGAGTTAAGCTTATGTTACACTATCAAACCCTACAAAAAAACCCCTACAAGACAAAAAGAAACAGGTACATTAGCACTCTTTGAGGAAACTGGAAGTCAAAGGAGAACTGTAAAAATGAGAAAATATCTCTGTGTGTAAACAGTCTTAATACCAGTTTAGGGGAAATCAGAAGTATCTCTTGTCAGGCATTATTTTGAGAATGGCATTGTCCATTCAGCATCCAGAAGGAGTAAGTGATGGTTATGGTATGATCGATATTCTCATCCATTTCTTACAGCACAGATTCAAGAAAGGCATTCATTACAAGAATTACAGAGATAAAAAAAAACCAATAATTTAAAAACTATATTTCTATTTTTAATAATATAGAGCCTATAGTGTTAATCATTCCTCCTACCAAATCATGTAGGCTCTGATGAGAGCAAGAAAAAAAAAACACTCTTATTTTTGTTAGCATATTTAATAGTGAATACAATCCCCAAACTTCTAATCAGCTATCAGGCAAGTTATGGATTTCTCTACTGTGATGCTATCAGGCTATTAATATTCCAAAGATCTACACAGAACATAATTTTCTTTGATTGCTCTGCAACCTGTTATTTATATTTATACATAAACATATTATACATTTATACCATACCTCTCAATCAGCAAGATCCCAAAGTCCTTCTAAAATATGAGACACAATTATCTTCTCCCACCCACAGAGGTGGATCCAAAATAGTGCTGACTCTTCATTTATTTTTCATGCACACTGAAAAATGTGCATGTTCAAGCCCTAATTTTCAACCCACACAAGTTCTACTTGATCTCCTTTCTCATTCCATTATCCTCTTATTTCACTCCAAGAACTCATTTGCCTCCTTTATATCAGACATTCATTACCACGGTCACTCCACTAATCCCTTTCATTTTTCTGTCCTATCCTTCCCCATTCCACCCACCGTCTTCATAGCTTTCTTATTCCTAGCACTACCTATGTGAAAGTTGGAGAGGAGAGAAATGAGGACAAGTAGAAGTCTTCTCTGCTATCTGCTCCCCTACCCCACCCCCAGCTAACAGGCACTGACATTCAGTTAAACAAGGGGAAGCTGAGAAGGTTGCTCCTTCAGTTTGCAATGTAGGAAGTAACCACCACATTGTATGCATGCAAGGTTTCTGCCAGAAGGGTATAACCGTGACTCTTACGGTACGTCTAGACTGCGTGGCTCATTCGAAAGATGCTTTTTCGAAAGAAACTTTCAAAAAAGCATCTTTCGAAAAAGAGCGTCTAGACTACAATATGCGGATCGGAAAATTGATCCCCTTTTTCAAAAAGGAGCCCCCTGACTGCTGGATGCGCTTTCGAAAGAAAAAGCCACTCGTAACCGCTTCTGCCAGGACATGGGGGCAGCATTTCCTTCTGGGTGCTGCTGCCTGCCCTTTGCAGAGACTCGTGGTTAAAGGACGCCTCTGAAGACGCGTTGCTCTGCTCCTGCAGCTGCCTTTGCTGTCCCTCTAGGAGGTAAGCAAGGTATTGCAGTGCTTGTTTGGAGTGCCCAGCTTCCTGGGACACCCCAGCAGGTTTTCTGTTGGAGGTTTTTCTGATTTAGACCTCTTTTTTTGGCATGGAGCCAGAGCTGCCCCTGGGCATCATATTGCAAGTTGTGCTGCATCTGCATATGACACAGTCATGAGGCTACTTCCCCATCTGGACCCAGACCAGAGGTACGAGGGGTTCGCCCGTCTCCTCCAAACTGCCCTTGCCTCCAAACTTCTTCGTGGACAGGCGTTTTTGGACGCTTGACACCAGCTCTGACTGGTGGGACCGGCTCGTTATGGAGCTCTGGGATGACCAGGAGTGGCTCCGCAACTTCCGGATGCGAAAGTACACTTTCCAGGAGCTGCGTACCTGGCTCGCCCCAGCTCTGCAACAACAGGACACCCACCTGCGTCTCGCCATCCCCTTGGAAAAGAGGGTCGCTATTGCCCTCTGGCAGCTGGCCACCCCCAACAGCTACCGCTCTGTGGGACACCAATTTGGAGTGAGCAGGTCTACTGTTGGGTCCATCCTGATGGAGGTAAGTCATTATTGGAGGACAGTCACAGTTTGGGTGGGGGGGGAAGGGAGACTGTCAGGAAAGGGCAAGGTGGCGTGGGAGTGGGAGGGAGCTCCTCCACTCACCCTGAGTTACTGGGGGATGGGTAGGGGGGAGTTCTGAGGAGAGGATTCTCGGGATGTTTGAGGGGGAAGGTGGGTGGTGGGTTCTCCTTTCCTAAAAGATAAGGAACCCCTTCTAAAATTTTGTTGTGTCTCTTTCTGCAGGTGGTGAGGGCCATCAATTCTGAGCTGCTGAACAGGCTCGTCCATCTAGCACACCTGGACAGCATCATGGCTGGCTTTGCTGCCCTTGGCTTCCCGAATTGAGGAGGAGCACTCAATGGGACACACATTCCAATCCGTGCACCGCCCCATCGAGCAGCCCAATTCATTAACAGAAAGGGCAACTTTTCAATGGTCCTCCAGGCCCTGGTCGACCATCGTGGCCAGTTTACTGACATTTGTGTTGGGTGGTCAGGGCAGGCACATGATGCCCGCATCTTCAGGAACTCGTACCTCTACCAGAGGCTTCAGGCAGGAACATTTTTCCCACATCGTGACTTTGCAGTTGGGGACCTGCACGTGCCGGTGAGCATAGTGGCTGATGCAGCCTACCCCCGATTCCATGGCTGATGAAGCCCTACAGCGGTCACCTGGATGCGAGCAAGGAGCAGTTTAATGCTCATCTTAACCGGGCTCCCAACCAGGTGGAATGTGAGTTCGGACATTTAAAAGGGAGATTCCGATGCTTGCTCACACGGCTAGACATGGGGGAGAGCAACATCCCTGAGGGGTGACCGCATGTTGTGTTCTCAATAACCTGGTGAAGAGGAAAGAGGAGGCCTTCCTACCAGGGTGGGATACAGGTGCTGATGGTCAGGAGAGGCACTTTGCACAGCCCCAGACAGCTGCCATCTGCCAGGCTCACCGGTCTGCTGTTCACATCCGGGAGGCCCTATGAGATCGATTCTCTATTGGAGGCCACTGACTCTCCTGAGGGGCTCCTGTTTGGGAGGTTGGCCCTGGCCCAATACAAGCTTCAATCCTTATCCTGCCTCTGTTTGTAGAAATAATAAACACCAGGGTTTGTTTGAAAAGAATAACTTCTGTTTTATTGTTATAAATAGCAATAACTGAAAGAAGGTATAACTGTTGTAAATATAAAAAAGCTTTTGTTTATTTTTGCTGGAGAATGTATACTTTAATGACAAACTATGTACAATAAACATTTTCTTAAATACAACGTTTGATATTTAACTGGGGTAATGGGGGTGCTTGAAACCTGCAGGGGGGAAGGGGTGCTTGCCTGCTCGCAGCCTCGTGTTCGGGGTCCACCATGGCCTCGGGATCAGGTGGGGTGACTGTCTGTTGGCTGGACAACAGAGGGTAGGTGCACTTGCGTCTAGGAGGGCCAGGGGGAGAGAGGGGTTGGGGGACTGAAGGGGCTGGGGGATAGGGAAGTACAAGGGGGGAAAGGGATGGTGCTGTGGAAGGGGGTTTGGTGGGACGGGGTCATTTGGTGCTGGAGAATCAGGACCAGGCACAGGAGCAGGCAAGCCACAGACCTCCCTGAGAGTGGCACACAGGGATGTGCGCTGCTGGACAAGCGCCTCCATCAGCCGATCATGCAACCGAGCCTCTGCCTCCGACCTTTCTTGCAGGATGGTGTTGAGCTCCTGCACAGCCACCACATGCTGCCTCAGGATGTCTGCATAGACACGCCTGTGTCTGCAGCTCCCATGTCCCCGAGATGGAGGTGGGGCTGGGGTGCTGCAGCCCTCTTGCATGGCTGGTCCGGCTGTGGAGGAAAAGAGGAAGACACAATCAGTCATGTGTGCAACAGCTGTCCAAAAGGGCATGCCCTCTCCTTCAGACAGGGGACTCAGACATTCTGAAGGTAACACCATGTGTGACCTGGGCATCAGCCTGAGCATCACAAGGGTTCCAAAGTGCCAATGGGACCTTGCACTGACAACCCACCTGGGTGTGTTCCGGACATGGTTTATGCCACCATGTGGTGCACCCCCATGTGTCACACTCTACCACTGAACATGCTGGCACATGCACAGCCAGCTGCATGATGCCCATGGTGAACATTACAGGTTTCCCTTGTGCATCACCCACTGTGCACCCACCTCCCCCACCCTGTGTGTTACATGACCTCACTGCACTCACCTGCTGCTTCGTCTCCAGCATCAGATGACACCTGGGAGGCCTCTGGGGTCTGGGTGACTGGCTCCAGAGTTAGGGTCACCGTCTCCTCGCTGTCCTCCCCCTCCGGCACCATCTCCCCATCTCCAGACTCCCTGGACTGCTCTGGGTCCTGCTCTGGCACTTCCACCACAGGGTCCCCCAAGCCAGACTGGACGAGATGCAGTGGTGTGCGTGCTTCCCCACCACCAAGGATCTGGGACAGCTCCGAATAATAGGGGCAGGAGTGGGGGGCTGCCTCAGAATGGGAGCTCTCCTCCCTGGCCTTTACATAGACTTGGCACAGCTCCTTTATGTTAGAGCTCACCTGGTCCTGGGTGCGGGGGTAGTGCCCTCTCTTGGCCAGGGCCTCTGCCATGCAGCCATAAATGTCTGCATTTCACCGCCTGGTGTTTAAGGCTTGTAAGGCCTCCTCCTCTGACCGGAGTTCGAGAAGGGTCTTGAGCTCTGGCACAGACCATGCCGGTGCCTGGCGTTTGGAGTCCCTGGTTGGGTCCCCAGAAGGCTGTCTGGAAGAGCCAGGAGGGTCTTGGGGCTGAGACATGGCTGCACTGGAACAGCCATGTGCTCTGGCTGCTTTGCTGCCACAACTGGCTGTGAGGGTGACTGTCCCTTTAAAAGATGGCTGCAGACAGGAACCAGAGACATTCAAGGCATGCCCCAGATTGTCCACCAGGGCTTCTTCCTGGAGGCCCTTATTTTCAAGAAAAGGGGCTCCCTGCGTCCACACACACTTATTTTCAATGGACCTCCATCGAACAAGGCGTTCTTCCATGTGAAATGAGGAGTACCGCCGTCAAAAGAAAAGCCGAATTCTTTTGATTTAATTTCGAAAGAACGCGGCTGTAGTCTAGATGCAGGTAAAGTTTTTTCAAAAAAAGGCTACTTTTTTCGAAAAAACCCTGCAGTCTAGACATAGCCTTAGAGATATCTCTGGTCCACGCGCGAAACCGCAGCCCCATCGAATTTCAGATCCAAATCTAGAGAAGACCTTTGTGACTTCTTCCCACCTAGAATAGAACAGCTGTTCTGTGTCAACCCAGAGTATGCACTTCAATAGCTGCTCAATAGCACACAGCAGTTTTGGACTGAAGAAGAAAAAATATATTACTTGTCATTCTCACAGACTAAACTGGATTGCATAAGGGAAGCAGAATATTTTAAATTAAAAGATAAGAAACATCTTATTTAGTCTTTAGGTTCCCCCTTTAAATCTGCAAATAGCAAACTTCCTTCCACATCAGCAAGGATACCCTGCTGATATGTGTCCCACTGCAATAGAGGTGTTGTCAATGTACAGAAACACAATCCTCTTTTTTTTTAACATTTCTATTGAATACACACTGTAAATGAAGTCATGGGACTTCCACTGGACTGCTATGAATGTTTGACCTTCATTTGGCTTGCAAAGAACTGCTAAATTGCTACATTACTAATGCAGAGACTGCAATAATACTGTTGTTGCTTATTTAATTCAAAGTAGCAGCACAAAGGGACCACTCAGACTTCTAGTGAAGTGAAACTGCCCTTCTCAGACTTAACCTTCCACTTACCATGAAGTGAAAAGTTACCTACCATATCTAAGGCTTTGTCTACACTGCAGGGTTTTTGTGCAAGAAGCTTTTTGCGGAAGAGATCTTCTCTAGATTTGGATCTGAAATTCGATGGGACTATGGTTTTGCATGTGGACCATAGATACTGCTAAGCGTCCTGGTAGACTTCTTGCGCAAAAGTGCATCCACACCTCAAAAGTACATCGCAAAAGCAATGTGCTTTTGTGCTAGAGAGTGTCCACACTGCATGGATGCTCTTGCGCAAGAAAGCTCTGATGGCCATTCACAGAATGGCCATCAGAGCACCTGTGCTTTTTCTGATAGGCTCTTTTTGCACAAGAGACCCCTGCAGGGCGTCCACACCTGCCTTTTTTCTCAAGAGCTGTAGTGCAAAAAGGAGTTATTCCTCATAGGGAGAGGAATAACTCTACCGGCAAAAACCCTCTGTCCTGTCGATTTACTGTAAATTTTTTTGTGCAAAAATGTGCTTGAGGTGTGGATAGTCTGCCAGTTTTTGCACAAAAACCTTGTAGTGCAGACATAGCCTAAGAGACTAACTAAAGGAGTTGTGGTTATGATTTTTATTACATCAATGTTCATCACATGGATGAACGGCCAGCTGAAAATACAAATTCAAGGAGTATAACACTCAAAACTTGTGCATAAAGGGGGCACGGGTGGGAAAAAGGGAAGAGCAAAGGAATTGTGCTATATCCACAAATCTTCCACAATCACAAGACCAGATGTCATTTTTTATTCCGAGCTCTTCTCTGGACTTGCTTTTTGACCTTTGCCAAGTCTTTTCCACATCTATATTCCCAGCTATTAAAATGGAAGTGATTGCACATGTGCAAAGAAATGGGACTTCTCTCATATTACCAGCCTCCCACAAAATCAGGTTTTGTTCTTGCTGATCCATTTCACTCCCTGGGTAATTGTCTGAAGCTCTTTCACATAATCTAGGGAAGCAGTTTCCCCAATGGAGTTAGGAGGAGTTGTTGTTTTTCAAAACCTTCTCAAAAAGACAAATAAAAGCCTGACAAATAAACTTTTGTCAGCAAAATTTGGACTAGTCTGGAAAATTCACTTAACTATGTTTCTCTTCAAAAATCTGTGAAATGTATAGGAAAATGAAAAACCCTCCTACAGAGGCACCTGCACATACAGCATTAATTAGCATAATTAAGTCAGAAGAGGCTTCTGAGGATTAGGAATGAAGAATTAACATACATTATAAACCTACTTCTAAGGTATTGCACACCAAAAGGAAATAATCTGAAATAGAGTAGATATGCTTAGCTCAACACGAGTGAAGAGTGTGGTGCTAAATCCGATACCTCCCAGAATAATTTCCATGGGAGTTCAAAGTCAATCAAAAGCCTCATCTTGGGAGGTCAATTAACAAAAATTGCCAGTAATCAGCATCTCCGGGTTTTTGCCGTAAAGCACCAGCGGAAGACAAGGATACGGATCTTATGAAGATCAATGGCAGTTGCTAATTACTGGTGTCCTTGCATCTCTAACCCCATTCTAAATCTAAGGGGAAATAAAACAGGAGTGCTCTGTGAGGTGTACCACAGGAAAGAGAATCATTGACCATCATTGTGATCCCCGTTTCAAGATCTTAAGTCAGAGTCCACTCAACCAATTTAATGACATCTCAGGCAATAGACAGGTTAAGGAAAAACAAAGGTTTTACCTGGCTGACAGCTTCAGTTTCTCTAATGCTTCCAGTTTTGGCTGCCAAAACTTCTAGGATAAAACCACAAGGCACTAATGATATAGTGGGAGCAGAAGGGAGAAAGATAGGGGAGAGAGAGAAATAATTCTCCTGTCTACTAGTAATTTAAACTTGGATCAATCTATTCATTCAGGAGAAGCAGTCTGGCAAAAGAGACCCCCTCATAGGTCTGGCAGGATTAGCTAGTTTATGAAAGAGAAGAATTGTGTTGATGTAAGCCATAATGGCTTATTTCACACAGCTGAAATAATAATTGGCCTACACAGATTACAGTGCAGCTGGTCTAAATTACTGCCTCAAAAGCTATAATTATTAAAAGATCAAAATCATCAGATGAGTTTGTCCATTTTACAATACAAAAAAACTGAGTTCCTGGGATCAAAAGTCTACCCAGTCAAGAGTAGTTATGAAAATTATTTCCTAAAACTTCCTTTTAAACCAAACCAAAGTCCCAACTCTGTCACTCCCCTTAGATTTACACAACAAAATAAATCTCAACATACCATTGTCCTGTAAGCAAAAACCAATGAAGCAGTTGAATACCTGAAGTCCAGTAAGCAGCCTTCTGTATAGATACTGGTTAGACCTCCCTGGTACAGCGCCCTTGTGACCTGAACAGTACTGAAGGGAGGAGTTTGCCAGACCAGGGGATGTCAATCCCTCTGCTGACAGACTCCAAGTTCCTTCAGAGAAGAGCAATAAAAATGATTAAAGGCCTAAAAATCATGAGCTATGAAGGAAGACTAAAAGAAATAGGTTTATTTAGTTTGCAAAAGAGAAAGACCAAAAAGGGTGTCACAGGGAGGGAGAAAAATTATTATCCTTGGCCTCTGATGACAGGACAAGAAGCAATGGGCTTAAATTGCAGCAAGTGAGGTTTAGGCTGGTCATTAGGAAAAGTTTCCTGTCAGGGTTGTTAAACACTGGAATACATTGCTTAGGGAGGTTGTGGAATCTCCATCATTTGAGATATTTAAGAGCAGGTCAGAGAAAAATCTCTATATGAGACTGGAGTTGATGACCTCTCTAGGTCCCTTCCAATTCTAGTGTTCTATGATTCTATGGGGAGGAGGGGAGTTGAAAGCACTTTGGATAACAGGATTATAATTCAAAAGGATTTTGATAAGCTGGAGAAATGGATTGAAATACAGAGGATGAAATTCAATAAGGGCAAATGCAAAGTGCTACACTTAGAAGGAATAAACAATTACATACATACAAAATGGAAAATGACTTTCCAGAAAGTAGTAATGTAGAAAAGTATCTGGGAGACTATAGTGATTCATGAACTAATATGAATCCAAGTAATACTGTTGCAAAGAAAAGAGAGAGAGAGAGAACATCATTCTGGAATGTATTAGCGAGGGTGTTATAAACAAGACTAGTAGTAATTCTTCCAGTCTATCCAGCACTGGTTATTATGACCAGTTCCAAGTACAGTAAAACTCCATTGGTCCAGCATCTGATGGTCCTGCACTCCTGATGGTCCGGCACTGGACCATTGAAGCTGCTCTGCCCCCGGCTTCCCCGATTCAGCTGCTGCTGAAACTGACCAGCGGCTGAATTGGGGAAGCCGGGGGCAGAGCAGCTGGAGTGCTGCCGGTAGGTCCCATAGCATTGCCCCTCGGTGCTGTGGGACCAACCCGGCAGCACACCAGCTGTCCTTGATTCAGCCGCCACTGAAACTGACCAGCGGCTGTCTCCGGGAAGCCCGAGGCAGAGCTGCTCTGCCCCGGTCTTCCCGGAGTCAGCCGCTGGTCAGTTTCAGCAGCAGCTGACTTGGGGACGCCTGGGACAGAGCAGCTGGGGGGCTGCCAGGTTGGTCCAGTAGCGCTGAGGAGTGATGCTACCGGACCAACCTGGCAGCACCCCAGCTGCTCTGCCCCAGGCATCCCCAAGAGCAACTGAGGTACTGCCGGGTTGATCTCGCAGCGCTGAGGAGCAATGCTACCAGACCAACCCGGCAGCACCCCAGCTGCTCTGCTGCAGGCGTCCCCAAGAGCAACTGAAGTGCTGCCGGGTTGATCTCGCAGCGCCAAGGGGCGGCACTACTGGACCAACCCAGCAGCACCCCAGCTGCTCTGCTGCAGGCGTCCCGATTCAGCTGCTTCTGAAACTGACCAGCAGCAGCTGAATCGAGGACGCCTGGGGCAGACCCGGACTATCGGAAGGGGGAGCTATGAGGGATCTGGGGTGGCATCCCCCCACACCACCCTAGACCCCTCATAGCCCCCCCTTCCGATAGTCTGGCATATCTGATAATCTGGCAACCCCCGGGTCCGAAAGGTGCCGGATTATCAGAAGGTTACTGTACTACATTTGGGAAAAATTTGTAGAAATCAGACAAAGTCCAGAGGAGAGCAACATACAGGCTGTGTCTAGACTGGCAAGTTTTTCCGTAAAAGCAGTTGCTTTTGCGGAAAAACTTGCCGGGTGTCTGCACTGGCCGCTTGAATTTCCGCAAGAACACAGACTTCCTACTGTCTGAAATCAGTGCTTCTTGCGGAAATACTATGCTGCTCCTGTTCGGGCAAAAGGGCCAGCGTAGACAGCTCGGATTTGTTTTGCGCAAAAAAGCCCCGATTGCGAAAATGGCGATCGGGGCTTTTTTGTGCAAAAGCGCGTCTAGATTGGCACGGACGCTTTTCTGCAAAAAGTGCTTTTGCAGAAAAGCGTCCGTGCCAATCTAGACGCTCTTTTCCACAAATGCTTTTAACTGAAAACTTTTCTGTTAAAAGCATTTGTGGAAAATCATGCCAGTCTAGACGTAGCAACAATGTTTAGGGACCAAGAAAACATGACCTATGAGGAAAGATCGAAAAAGCTGGGTTTGTTTAGTTTTCAGAAAACATGATGGGGAGGGGGATACAGCTTTAAGTACATCAAAGATATTATATAGAGAAGGGTGATAAACTGTTCTGAAAACAGGACAGAAAGTAATGGGCTTCAAATTCAGGAAGGTATATTTATGGTAGATGTTAGGAAATGTTTCTTAGCCATAAGGGTTATTAAGCATTAGAATAAATTATCTAGGAAGGCTGTGGAATCTCCATTACTAGAGATTTTTAAGAACAGGTTAAACAACCACTTGCTAGGGATGAAAGGGTACATCTACACTGCAACACTATTTCGAAATAACTAGCGCTATTCCGAAATAACTTAGTCCATGTCTACCCAGCAGGTAGTTATTTCAAAATAGTGTCAAAATACTGTCAAGCTGGAGGATTTCTTACTCTGACTTCTATAACCCTCATTGTATGGAGGAGTAAGGGAAGTTGGAGGAAGAGTCCTCTATTTCAAAATAAATGCTGTGTAGATGCTCCCTACTTCGAAATAAGTTACACAATTGATGCAGCTCAATTTGCGTAGCTTATTTAAAGTTAAGCCCTGCAGTGTAGATGCACCCAAATAAATAATCTTTAACCTTACCTCAGTGCAGGGAACTGGATTTGATGCTCAAATTCCCTAGCTTTGTGTATGTTACATTATCCAGCTCATGCTTTAACAATTACTTAGATAATCTGAAGTTCCTTCCAGCCCTACATTTCTAGGATTCTAAACAAATATAGAAACAGTGCAGAAATATAATTACCTTCATTTCATATATATATATAAAACATACTAAATACACACCTATAAAATCAGTTGTGTCCCAAAGTAATTGTGCTAAAACAGGACTTCATATTATTTTTGTTGTATCTCTAGTGACAAATCTTTTGATGTTAGCTATGCTCAGTAATAAAAATTCACCTTCACTCTTTCTTCCCTATTCCACAATTTTACAGCACTCAGGGCAGACATCACCATGTACAAATATTTTGTTTTAATTTGATTCGGTGCTCCCTTTGAACACTCATACTCGTCACAGGTAGGTGAAATGCAAAAATCTATACAAAGAAACATTAAATGTTCTTGTGGGACCCGGTACAGTATATAATGGCCCCTTCCTGAACATTATTACATAAACTAAACAACTCCATTACCCTTCCTGGAGCATTTGGAAGTTTCTTTGCAGTGGCTCTGGGGCTCAGATGGGTGATTTCAAGATCACTTTTCACAATACTAATAGATAATACCATGCTGTTAATACAGAGAGAACCTAGGGGAGAAATAACAGCAAACACAAAGGCTGCACTAGCTCACCAGAATTTGAAACCCTGTCACATAGAATGTGAGCTCTGAAAATGTTTCATCTAGGGATGCATTACTATTCCCATAAATTATTATCAGCATGGCAAGGCCTAGAGCCTCATTTAGCTGAGGAGGTATAGAAGGACACTTGAAGCCATCCATCCTACAGTAAATATGTGCACACCTCAAAGCAGACTTGGCAGTTAAAATAATGCACAGCCAGCTGTACTGTGCATAACAGTGAAAACAATGGAAAAATATAATAAAAAGTATCACACTAGACACAACTGCTTTTCCATATCTTTCAGCAGCCTTGCCTCTACATATGAGAGATCTTTTTCACTGCTTCAAGCAGCAGACTCCCCTTCCATTGATTCATTTATCATTACTGCACACTTGTATCACAGTATGGCTACATCTAAACTACAGGCTTCTTGTGCAAGAAGATTTTTTCGGAAGAGATCTTCTGAAAAAACTTTTTGCACAAGAGAGCACCTACACTGCAAAACCTCATCGAAAAAGCAATGTGCTTTTTTGAAAGATAATGTCCAGACTGCCTGAACACTATCTCACATGTAAGAAGTGATTGCTATGGACAGAATGACCACTAGGGCACCTGTGCTTTTTCATCTTCCCTCTTATTTTGAAAAAACTCTGTCTTCCCCATCCACACACATCTTTTTGCAAAAGAGCTCTTTCGCAAAAAGGCTTCTTCCTTATAGAATGAGGATTACCGATTGCACAAAAAGCCCTCTTTTCTTTCGATTTACTGTCGAAAGAATGCGCTTGAAGTGTGGACGTAACTCAAGTTTTGTTGGAAAAATGGCCATTTTTCCGACAAACTCTGTAGACTAGACATAGATTATATGCCTAGGGTCCCAAAGTTCTACCACTCCTGTAAAGCACTTCTAGCTCTGCAAGGTAAGTTCCACTGAACAATTAAAAAAGACATCAGCAAAAACCTCCCCCAGACTTGATTCAGATCTCACAAAAGGTAGTGTTAGGAATTATTGTCAATGTAATTAAACTATTCCAAAGTAACATACCTAAGATCAGACCAAGGCACTCCCTTTCTAGAATAGGTGAGATTTCAAGGCTCTCAAATTGTATTTGGTCTGATTTCATATCGCCCTATAAAACACTTAGGCTACATCTAGACTACATGCCTCTGTCGCCAGAGGCATGTAGATGAGGCTACCAGGCACAGGAAAATGAAGTGGCGATTTAAATAATCGCCGCTTCATTTAAATTTACATGGCTGCCGCGCTGAGCCGATCAGCTGTTTGTCAGCTCAGCGCGGTAGTCTGGACGCGCGGGTGTCGACAACAAAGGCATTTGTCGACCACCAAGGTATGCCTCCTGGGATGAGGTTTACCTGGGTGGTCAACAAATGCCTTTGATGTCGACACCCACGCGTCCAGACTTCCGTGGTGAGCCGACAAACAGCTGATCGGCTCAGCGCGGCAGCCATGTAAATTTAAATGAAGCGGCGATTATTTAAATCGCCGCTTCATTTTCCTATGCCTGGTAGCCTCATCTACATGCCTCTGGCGACAGAGGCATGTAGTCTAGACGTAGCCTTAATGTTATTAGAAGCACTGAGAAATACCCTGTCACAACATTTACTCACCACTGGGGTTCTTTTCTGGGCTGCTCAAGGATTAGCTCTTGCAAGTTCCAATATGCGCTTCATCACTTCTTCACATTTCCTGTCACATCTTTCTCTGTAACTCAGGTGCTGTCTCATCATGGCTTGTGCTCTGCCCAGATCCCTGAGGGTTTTCTCCTTCCTAGGGTTATTCAAGTCTTTCCCCAGTGGTTGGTCGGAGACTCCAGGCCCACCCTTTATTCTGAATTCCAGCTCAGGGACCCTCTAATCATCAGACAAGGTCTGCGGTTTCTGTGTCTTTTCCTGCTCTGCTTCTCTCAAACTCTGGCTCCACCATGCAACTAGATAAACCTTTTCTTCAAGGCTTGGATTCCCTGGGATTTCTATTTTCCGCATGCTTGCTTGCTCATTAATATTCAGAAAGTAGCTGAACATTCTCTAATGTATCTAACTTTCTACCTTTATACAAGCCACACCTCTTCCTTTTCAGATGAATTTTCATAATTTTTTCTTTCAATACCTGGCTCTCCCCCAGGTGCAGCCCATCAGATATTTTAGCTTAATTTAATCTACTCAGCCTGATGGACATCTCTTCATGTGCCCCTTGTTTCCTTTCCATACCATAGTTCATCTCTTATGCTGGATAGAGGACTGGTGGTGATAAAATGAACTTCAGTTAAGCTCCACCCTCATGGTCTTTAAAAAGAAAGAGTTCCCAATGTTCTTCAGATCTAAAATGCTTTGGCTTAGTTTGAACGATCACCTTCTTCAGGTGAGATTTGAATTTGGCCATGAGGACATCCTTCTAATCCCAGCCCAGAAAAGCTTTTCTGAAAAGTTCATAACAGCAATGAAGTACCAGGCAGTTTATGTAATCTTGGAGAGGATTTGATTATAGTCCATCGCAGGGTATAACACTAAGCACAAATTCTGTTGCAAGGCAGCCACATTCATTTATAGCTAGAAGAGGATACACAGACAACTCAACTCTTGCTGGTGCTATTGTTAACAAAGTCATACATCCTCTAAAGCGGAGGAATAGCCTCCTTCCTTCCCCGAGATTTTCTCCAAATACTTGAATTATTGAGCCAAGGGAAAGGTCCCTCCCTTATAGTAAAAGATACTGCCTCTGAAGTTGTTTGGGTGTGCGATTCAAGAAACAGACAGTTATGCTGAAGAAAGCAAATTATTCATTTTAAGCATGTGTTCAAGTGACATTGCAATTTACTTAGAGTTTAAAGTGCTTTGTTGAAGAGGGATGTGTTCCTGTATCAGAGACCTTTCAGCCAAAACAACTTCCTTATAATACACAATTTTAATGCAGGCTGTTTGGAATATTCCAACTAGAAAAAATATGATAAAAAAATTAGAGGCTGAAGAGTGTAGGAGGGACCAAAGCCTTCTTTTATAGATTACAAGAAGTGGAAAAAAGTGTGACTAGATGTTCAAATTATTCAAAAGGAAAAGTATAGTAGTGAAAAAAGTCTATGCAACTGGTAACTCAGCTGATTGAGCTGAATGAGGCTCTGTATGGACTGAAGTGTCAGATCACAAGCCAGCAGGTGCAAGCTCAGGGCCTTTATGAATAAAATATGAGTACATTGCTATACTCTCTAACAAACAAAATACACCAGGAGGAAAAAATGGAAGCTTATTCTCAATCAAAATATATCCAACTGCACAAATGCTACGTGTATATTTGAAGAATTTATTTAATTGGAGAGATTTAAGTATCTGTAAAAAACTCTTGTGAAATCAAGTTCTAACATGTGCAAGCTATATCTGCCCCCAAAGACTTACTAACATTTCTCCCTCTTCTATCTAAAATTAGTTATCTACATTTTAACTGTTCCAGTATCTCTAGACTTTGTTTGCGTTTCACCTATGGCATTCCCTCGCTCTTTCCAGCTTAATCAGAAATTGTCTCAGTGATCTCAAATGCATACACAGGCATCCATCTAGGGTGTGTACAAAGAACACTACTTTGTCAATTGTTCAGAAAAAAATGTCAATAACAATTTTGAGAGGGCAACAGCTTTTTTTTTTTTTTTTTTTGTATTTACCTGAGATACTCTTTATTGTATCCACCCTTGTTTCAATGGGTTGCAGCTATTGAGAAATGCCCTATTAGGCTTTTACATTATTATTGTGGCTATTCTTTACTCAGTTGAACAGAAAGGTTCCAACTCAATGTATGCAAATTCCAGCAAAGTCCAAACAGAATTGAGGTCCTCATTTCTGTAGACGGGGACTCACATAGCTCTGAGAATTCCAGTTGCACTTTTGATGCATGTAAAAATCACTACACTGAAGTGCAAATTCAATTAGCTGTGCCCTGGTATAGCAAAGCACTTAAGCCTATGCTTACATGTAAGTACATATTCAGGGGCTCTGCTGAATTGTGATACACTTAGGTTCAAAGCTGGAATTTTTGAGGGTACCTATGGGAGTTAGGCGCTCCCATTGAAATTCAATGGGAATCAAGTGTCTAAATCCCTTATGCATCTTTTCAAATGTTAAATGGCTGAACTAGGGCCTTAATGTCTTACAATCAACCACAACAGTGTGCCCGTTTATGTTTAGGTAAGCAAACACCAAACCAAAAAGCTAATGTTAAACAGAGACACTGGATCCATGAGTGCTTTAAAAAATGCTAAATGAGCTACCCCTTTTTTACTTGTGGCTATGCCTTACCCTGCCTGAGTGACATAGGTCCTCCAGTTTCTCTCAAATAGCACGAGGGCCAGCAGCTGGGAGTCTTGTGCAGCCCATCAAATCTGGTGACAGTAGGGCCGCAGCAGCCTGGGTAGCGTCCGAGCGCAATCAGGACTGCCTGGCAGCAGGGCCGGGACCACTGCAGCCCAGGAGGGCTGTCCAGGACCACATCAGCATGGGTGGTAGCAGGACCACAGCAGCCTGGGCAGCCGTGCAATTGGGGCTGCCTGCCACCTGGCAGCAGGGTTGGGACTGGAGTTGCAACAGCCAGGAAGGGGAAGCCTACTGTGGCTGTGGCAACCTGGCAGAAGCAGCACAGCCAGCAAGACCATGTGTGGGCTGGGACCACATACCACGCAGCAAGGCCGGGTTTGGAGCTGGCCATCAGGCAGCTGGGCCGGGCCTAAGAATCCGGCAGTGGGGAGGTGTAGCAGGTTGAGAAGCCATAGAGAAGGGACTTCCAGCAAATTCCCTCATCTGGGACTGGTCAGGTCCTGAGGGTGCTGGACTAGGGAGGTCCAGCCTGTAAATACAGCAGCCTCTTAACTTCTACAAGAATAGAAACCTGAATCATGTTATCAGCAACATTTTATTTTATATTTAGGGAAGTGATTGAAACCATGGAAAATGATTGTGTGCACTGAGATTAATTTCATATAAATATAGTAGCATGCAAGATGCAATCCCATAATATCTAGATTAATATAGTATGATGTATGGCACACTTCAAAAGCACAGATGCTAATATAATATAAAATTACATTACTTTAAAAAAAGTCTCATAGGTTTCTACAGTAATCTAGCACACAGATATGTAATGTATATATCACTGAAATATGCACTGCAGCACTCATTTCTCATTTGAGAGCCAGGAAAAGGATAACTCTCTCCAACTATCTTTCTCTCTGTTTTAATGACAGTGCCTATTATCATAGTATGACAGCTCTTGTTACAGCCTTTCCACTCTGGAGAGCTGAGGCCATGAATCAGGCAGGCAGTAAAATAGGTGACTAAAGGTAAGCACGTGCTCAGCACTTTGCTGGCTCAGTACCTGGAAGTTGAGAAAGGAACAGGTGGCAGCTACCCCTTGTCTAGAGCCTTAACTTTTTATGCTTCCCTCTCCCCTGACTCCTCCCCATGAAGAATACAGTTTAGAAACAAGCAATAGAATTAGCCAGAAAGTGTCCTACTTCTTTTACCATAAATCCTGATTGGAGCTGAATGAAATATTCATACTGAAACCTGGCACCACATTAATATTGTCTGTATTTCATTTTTTGTTATACTATGACATCCAATCATATGATTAATCCAGCCAATGATTACCATTCAAGAGAATGCTGGGACCGTGGATGAATGAATATTGGCCTACGATCTAGGTGGACCCAATTTATAATAAATCTGCTCCACATTTTTATTCTGCTTAGAAAATAGGCATAATCTGCAGTTTCTACACTACCCCCCTAGTTCGAACTGGGGGGGGGGGGAAATGTAGTCATACAGAGTTGCAAATGAAGCCTGGGATTTGAATTTCACGGGCTTCATTTGCATAAAGCCGGCCAGCGCCATTTTTAAATGCTGGCTAGTTCGGACTGCGTGCCGCGCGGCTACACGCGGCTACACGCGGCACGAACTAGCTAGTTCGGATTAAGCTTCCTAATCCGAACTAGCTGTATGCCTCATTCCACGTTCCTCGTTCCTTGTTCCATGAGGCGTACAGCTAGTTCGGATTAGGAAGCCTAATCCGAACTAGCTAGTTCATGCCGTGTGTAGCAGCGTGGCACGCAGTCCGAACTAGCCGGCATTTAAAAATGGCACCGGACGGCTTTATGCAAATGAATCCCGGGAAATTCAAATCCCGGGCTTCATTTGTAACACCGTATGACTACATTACCCCCCCTAGTTTGAACTAGGGGGGTGTGTAGACATACCCTGATGGTTTCATGTTCTCTATGAAATCGGTGACATCTTTGCCAGTTTATCTCCATTTTGGGGATTTCCATTTAAAGTTCATATGACTGATTTTGCAGTATGGAGAAGTAGAACTTATGCAACTTTATTTTTCAAACACATTTTACCCAGTTTCAATGGTCAGAGGTCCACATACATCTTATGTCATTTTTTACTCTGCCTAGATTTACACTCTCTGATTTTCATTTTAAAAATGATGTATAGACTTAGGACTGGTCTATAATGGAAATAACTCTGTATCAAGAACCATACTCAAGGGCTTCAGCCGTACCGTTGATAGAATGCTTCCATGAATCAGAGCCTATTGGTTGAGAAAAGTGCTCTTAAAAAGAATTTAAGTAGCAATTCACATTTACTTAGAAGAATCATAGAGAGCCAAATGATAATAAAAGTCTGATCCTACACGTAAAATGGCACAGAATTCCTTTTAGGATTGTATGCAGAAGCTGTCATTAGAATTTTCCATCTCCAGAAACATACCGTCTGAATATATCCAAATTGCATGATATACATCCTGAGATGGTCTTATTTAGACTGTAAACTTTTTAGAGTAGGGAATATTTATTCTGTGTATTTCTACAGTGCCTAACACAAAGGGGATATGATTGTAAGTAGGGATTCTAGTTGACTGTTATTTTTTATTTGTATTACTAATATATAATATTCAGAGATTGACACTGAGTCTCTGTCCCCGTCCTCTCCTCTCCCCCCCTCCCCACACACAGAGCATTCCCTTTTTTTAAACTTGCAGCTTACATTGCTATCTTTCCTGTGCTTTGAGTCTTAAAAGTTGTTTCCTGGTTTTCACATTAAAAGTTGTGTACGTGTGGAGAAATATTAATATTAATCTTTATTAATGATGCACATAAAAGTCAATATAAAGGAGATTTATTCTTGGAAGCTTCAAGAGATATATAGATAAATGGACATTATAGTGAAACATTAACACTTCCTTAAAATCTTTTTGTTAATCCTTTATCAGAAAGAGCGTGCCTGATCAGAATCCCTTTTCTGCTTAATCCTCCATAAAACTTGCACAGACTTCCACTAATAATTCTGGATGCATATTATTGTGACAAATAAGATGAATTATATTCCGGAGCATAGCTCTGACTTAATAAATCTTGCAAATATTTGTAAGCAGATTTAAGAAGCCTTTTGTAGCAAATTATGTAGCTGCAGTTTAATGTTCACTTTCAGGGTGCGATTAGTTTTAAAACATATTTCTTCTCTACACATTCACATTTATTCGGAAAAGAGAAAAGCTGAGTGCAAACCTATAGGTTTATGTTCAGCTCTTTCATCTCCAAGGCCTGAGTTTGTTTGCTTTTCACAGCCAATAAACGTGTGCATGCATGTGTAAGAAATCAAAACTCCAGGATCCTAGCTGGACTCAGAGGCTTGCCTACAGTCACACAGTAAGAATCAGACTCCAATATACAAAATGAGCACAAAAGATGTTACCTGGGAGGATACAGTTAGGTTTAATTTAATTAAACAGTGCTCAAAACATGCTTGGAATCTTCAGCAAGATGATGGGAACTAAGTTCAAAATGTTATTTTTTATATATATATAAAATGCTATTTATCAGGTGATTTCAACCTAAGCCCCGATGAAAAATTGTCAGCCTCAAAACAAAACAATTTTGTACCTTCAAGGTATGGATAGTCAGAGTGCTGAAATAGCAGGGATTTTATAGATCAGAAGTGAGGTGAATTGGCAGAGATATATGAAAAAAAAAGATTGGTTGGATTATATATTGCCTATCCTCCAGCCAAAGTTATTCCATTCTCATGAACACAATAATTCGAGAGAGAGATAAAGAGAAAAAGAAAGATCTTAGGACAGGGCCACTCAACTTTGGAAGCCCTGGGGGCCACATGCTGAGAGCCATAACTTAAGTGTGGTTGCATATACATGCAAATATATGCAAATAGCTTCTTTCACGCTGACGGGCATGAATACAAAGATTAAGCCTTAAGCCACAGTACTGGACCCAAAAGTGGCCAGTGTGAGCCACTCAGCACCTCTGAGGCTCTACCCACAAGGCTAAGCAGCCAACACTTCCCACAATGCCCTGGTGCTCCTGGCACCTCCTCCTTTGGGGCTAGAAACACCAACACCCTGTACCCTCTTTTCCAGCCAGCCTGTCTGTTCCAGCCAGCATCTTTCAATGCTCAATCCTGCCTGGGAGTCATCTCGCTGTTGTGGAGTGTGTTCCCAGTGGAGGCCATGTTCAAAGGTTTCCATCTGTGGGCCACGTGTTGAGCCCCATGTAAACTCAAACTTCACCGCGGGCCGCAAACAAATAGGCCGCATGTTGAGTAGTCCTGTCTTAGGATATCTACTTGGAGATGAATATTGTGAAAGGATGCCAAGCCTTCAAAGTTAGTGAAAGATTCATAATGGGAAAAAATATCAGCAGGACACTGAAAGTAAGGAGGAAAAGGAAAAATGAAGAGCACAGTGAGCTATTTTTCATGCCTGCAGGTACGCAATAGTGTTGAGGCATCTCCTTGTAGCTAGCAGATCCCTACCATGCTCAACCCGTGACTATTTGAGATGCAGGGTGAAACCTGTGCACTGAGTACTAGGCTTTTAAACTATGTTTTGGGGGGAAAGGTTGTCTTTTTTAAAATCATTTTAGTGCTCATGAAAGGTATTAACAGGTGTGGGGAATGAAATTCTTCCTTCATACACAAGATGAGTAAAGCACAGATTATAGCAATATAAGAATTCTCCTGCTGCCCTAACACATGTGTTTCAGACCTGAACAGAATGAATTAGCCATGTCTAGTTTGTTATTAGCCTCCCTACTGAGTCTGCCCTCAAGGTCAACAGTTAGGTCTGGTCTACACTGGGAGTTTGGATTGAACTTAGACACATTAGGTAGATTTTCTAAACAATGATTCCACATCACTAAGCTTGTCTGTACTCCTGCTTTCACAAGGAATAACCACTACATTTGACCTTGCATGGCCGACTTTGCAGAGGATGCAGCACTTTGAAAGTTGATGTTCTTTGCCTCCAGTAGGTATCCCACAGTACCCTGCAGTGACCACTCTGGCCATGACTTTCAACTCTAATGCTCTCCAGATGAACAGGAAAAGCCCTGGGAAAATTTGAATTTAATTTCTTGTGTGACCAGTGTGGTGAGCAGAGCTCTCAGCAGGCAACACAGCTTAGCAATACACTTGCCCATGAGTTCTATGAGCATCATGCATTCCCAGGGTCACAGATGAGTACCAGCATAGCCTGTGCAGGAGATCCTGGATCTCATTGTTCTTTGGGGAGAGCAATCTGTCCTCACAGAACTACGAACCAGCAAAAGAAAGGCAGGTATCTGGGCCAAGATCACAAAGGGAATAAAGGAGACAGGATACACCAGGGACATACAGCAGTGCTGCGTGAAAATAAAGTTCCTGAGGCAGGCATGCCAAAAGAAAGGAGGTGAATGGACAGTCTGGATCAGTGCCACAAATATGCTGCTTCTATGAGCAGCTGCATGTAATCCTTTGGGGTGACTTAACTAGCTTCCCAAGTCAGCCCAGGGATTCCTCCCAAGACACTCAGGCAGCAGTGTGAAGTAGGAATAAGATCGGGGCCAGTCTAGACGCTCTTTTCCGGCTTTTTTAAAAGCCGGAAAAAAGCGGCGGACATTTTTATTTAAATGCCGCGGGGGATATTTAAATCCCCCGCGGATTTCCCTACGACGACTGGTGAAATTTACATGCCCCTTCCGGAAAAGGGGCCAGTGTAGACGTAGCCGTGCTGTGTAAGCTCCTGCCCTGCTGCCATGCCCTGAACTCCTCTCCCTTCCACCTGCACTGCAGGCTTGTGCCCGAGCCTGCTCGTTATTATGCTGAGTCCAATTGCTCCCCTAAGATCTCTGAGGTAAACCTGCTGCACAACAGGCACTTACATGCATAACTGTGGCCTTTTACATAACACATCCATATTGTCTTTAGACAGGCCTTCATTTTACTCCAATGGTTTAAGTTTTGTACTCTACAATGTATCTTCTTTAAAGTCCGCCCTTCACTTTTTGTTACAGCGAGAACAGCAGTGACCCTGTTGCGCAAGTCCCCAGTCCCTGGTCCTCCATCTTGGCACAAATCCACAGGCAAACATGGACTGGGGATAAAATATTCAAGGAGCAAATGTAAGCTGCCAACTTGGACAGGGAGCATATAAGCAAGTGGAGGAATTTTACTGCTGGAGGAGATTTGGGTGGAGCATCAGGAAAGGAGAGATTGCAAGGAAGGGGAAGCAAAGTTCCAGGAGAGAAACTTGTCATCCATACATGATGTGATAGACCATATGGCAGCTTTCCAGGATGCCTAAATGTACAGGCAACCTTCCAGCCCCAGTGGACCAACGTTTCCTCCTCACTGAATTCCATAGCCTACCCTCCCAGGCACCTTAGATCACAGGGAAGTCCAACCCCAAGAATGCTTCGCAAAGCAAAAGGTCGTCCTCACAATTGTGATCACCTCCTCCTCTCTTCTAAACTCCTGCTTTAGACTCCTTTTCTGTCCCTGCTGTGTTACCTAAATAAAACTGCTTGATTTTTCAACAACAGTCACTTTATTACTTGTGTTGAAAGCGGAGAGGTGGTTACAGCAAGCACATTAAATTCAGTGGCACTTTGTTGAGAATAAGATTCATGACTCTCAAAACTGGTCATTCACCAAACTGTCTTTCAAAGTTTCTCTGATTTTCACTGCCCCTCACTGTCCTCTCCTTATTGCCCTGGTATCTCATTGTTCAAAATCCCTGTGTAGGCACTCTGCCTTGGCCCCTCAAACTGTCAAATACCTTTTCCTCATTGTACCCGGCCGGTGGTTGTGCCCACCCCCATGCTCGTCCTTCTGGCTTATGGAGCCAGTCCCTGTTCCGCGTCTGCTCTGCCCTCCTGCCAGTCAGCTGTGCCGCTGCTGCCGAGCCACGGTCACAAACAGCTTGCATCTCCTGGCCACCGCCGAGGAGCGTGAGCGCTACCGCCAGTCAGCTGTGCTGCTGCTGCCAAGCTGTGGCTGCAAACAGCTTGTGTCTCCCAGCTGCCGCCAAGGAGTGCAAGCACTACCGCGGGGTCAGTGTGGGGAGGATCGTCATCCGACGGGTGGAGGCGGTCCGCCCCATCACACACCTTAAGCTCCCACGGGTCTCGCTGTGTTTGGTACTGTCCCGCCGAGTCCTTTAGAAGTTGTTTCTGTTACTCCTGTTGCTGAGCCGATAGTTGTTGCAGTAGGAGGGTTTGCTGCTGCTGTTGCTGTCTCTGGTTCTCAGTGAGCCACTTGAATACGTCCACTGCCTTCATGGTCGGGTGTCTCCTTACCTATTCCCTCTCTTCACTTATATAAAGTTTTGTTCGGTTTTTGTTCGGTTTTTGTTTATTTTTGTTTTTAGGTCATCTAATTCCTTGTACCTCCCCCTTCGCCAGGGGCTCGGGGTCTATACCCACATTCTCCACCACGTGTACATGGGCGGTGGGTTGCGCCCACCCCAGTGCTCGTCCTTCTGGCTTATGGAGCCAGTCCCTGTTCCACATCTGCTCTGCCCTCCCGCCACTCAGTTGTGCCGCTGCTGCCAAGCCGCGGTCACAAACAGCTCGCATCTCCCAGCCACCGTCTAGGAGCGTGAGAGCTACTGTCAGTGAGCTGTGCCACTACTGCCGAGCAGAGGCTGCAAACAGCTTGCATCTCCCGGCTGCCGCCAAGGAGCGCAAGCGCTACCGCGGTGTCAGTGCAGGGCGGATTAGCCTTCGACGAGTGGAGGTGGTCCGCTCCATCACACTCATACTCTCACAAATATTATGGAACACACAGCAGGCTGCTACCACAATGGGAGTCCTGTGTTTGCTGGGTCCTAACCCCGTCAGTAGACTGTGGAACCTTCTTTCGAGGAGTCTGCATGGCCTTTTCTGGCTTGACATGAGTTCTGGCTAAGACACAGGGCCCTGTTAAGTCTGATGCTAGCAAGCATGCAGGTGGGCCTCAGGATAAAGCAAGTATGTGGAAGTACAACCTTTTACTCTTAGTTATGGGTAAAGGATTGACCGTTAACTGCTTAAAGTGCTGAAACAGCTACCTTCGTGCCCTTCATCATTGGGCGAGGTCTACTTATAAGTTGCTTAAACGTATGAAATCATTAAAGCGTATACCATTAAAAAGAAGCAAGATCAAAATTCCCAGAATTATTATGACGTGGCTTATAGAAATAGGGGGCAACACAACAGGCACACCCTGTATTTTCTAAAAGTGCTAACAGCAACAGGGGTAAACAACTTAGGATAATGGCGTAAATTAAAGATTGAACAAATAATATTAGGTAAAATGAGTAGCATATTTATGGGTGTTGGAATGAAGAAGTGCGTAAGGCTGGAATACCATGTGGCAAGAAGTTGTGAAGCAACTGAGTCTCGCCTTGGATACAAGATGCTTCTGCACGCATGTGCTTTGGGAGGGAGAAACAGAGTGGACCCACAAACTCTGTTCTCGTAACCACAAGTCTGGAGCCAGCTCATCCACATTATACAGTCTAGGGACATCTCAGCGTGCGGGAAGGAACAAGACTATGACCTCCTGTCCGGGGATTGTTGGGGTTCAAGGGTGAACTGTAAGTGAATTAGGCTTGAATATTGTAATATAGCTAGTTTTGAACTAACTGCTTTGCATTACAGGTATCTTAGGCTAACCCTTTTTAAAAATCTATAGTACATCAAACTATATTGCATAGTAATAAGTTAGCCTATAATGAATCATAATTGAAGCCTGTATTGTGATTTGTGCTGTGTTTATCTGCTTGCACTGCTTACGGGAATTGTATTGACCCTTTTACTTGCAAAGTTCTTTGGTTATTGCAATTTCATGATCTTTCAATAAAATAGGAAAGAGGTAAGTTCAGATCTCTCTGACTGGTCTGTCCTGCACCTCTGAATCTATAAATATATTGAAAGAACCATCACATGACACCTCCCCTTTAAATACCCCCAAACACATTCTCCTACTATTCTTCATTTACTCAACCTGTAGTTGAACTGCTCCTTACTGTGTCAAGGCTGCCCATGTACAGCTTCATGAGCCATGGGAACAAGGGGTAGGCTGGGTCTCCAAAGATCATTATTGTCATTTCAACATCTCCAACTGTAATTTTCCAGTCTGGGGGGAAAATGTTCCAGCTTGCAGCTTGTATTAGAGGCTTTTGTCATGCACCTTTCTTGACCATCCCACATTAATGTCAGTGAAAGAGCTCTTGTGATCTACCATCTCCTGCAGCACCATCCAGTAGTACCCTTGCAGTTTATGTACTGTTTGGCAAGGTGGTCGGGTGCCAAGATGAGGATATGCATTCCATCTATTGCCCCACAACAGTTAGGGAACTGCTACACTACAAAGCCCTCCACTATGTCATGCATGTTTCCCAGAGTCACTACACTCCATAGCAGTGGGCTAGTGATTGCCTTGGCTACTGGGATCACAACAGCTCCCGTTGTAGGTTTGCTCACTTTGAATTGATTCCCAACTGGCCACTAGCTGTCTGGCATTGCTTTTACACGGTAATTGCTTTTACACAGTAATTCAATCACTTCTCCACTGTCAGTGCAGGTCTCATTCCGGTTTCCATGAGCTTCACAGTGGGAGAAAGCAATTCACAAACTTCCATGAAGGTGGCCTTATGCGTACCTGGAAGTTTGGCAGCCACTGCTGATCATCCTGTACCTGCATCACAACATGGCCCCACTAGTCTGTACTTGGCTGATGGCACCAAAACCAGCTGTGTCCATAGGATTGTATGCCAGTGGCATTTGCCAGTCACTCAGCTCAAGTGCATCCCAGAAGAGTATGTTTATGGCCTCCCAAGATTCGTCCTCATTCCAGCAGACCCTGGATAGCCTCTAGACATACTCCAGCATTAGGTGCACCAAGGTTAAAATTACCATCATGATGCTTTGATGCTCAATGGATCCACAATAGAGTCCATGCTTACACTAGTATGGCATGTATGTGGATAACCAAGTTAAAAAAGGGCATGAAAAGGCTATTTACTGTTGCACTCAAGTGTGTGTGGGGGAGAAATGAGTGCATTATGGGACACTGACTACATGTATCTAGAACCACAGTTTTAGTTCCAATATGCACTGGGAACATAACCCAGAATGCAAAGGGGCGCGGGCACTGTGGGATAGCTACCCAAAGCTGATGGTAGCCACTCTACTAGGAACGCTCTGCTTCAAACTACGTTGAATTCTTGCACACAGTGGGGACTTGTACCATCGACTTTACAAAGCTGGTTGCTAAAAAAGTGACCTTAATAAATTTTACCTTATCTTGTAGTGTAGACATGCCCTATTAGTGCAAAAGGTATGGACAGTTCTCCACTATTTGGAACTGTTTGAATACCAACAACTCATTTAATCTAGGCCACCCTACAGCTATAGCCATATGTAAGCAAGTCCTGGGGCTCCTAATTAATTCAGGGCAAAACTCCCATTGGCCCAGATCTCCACTGACTTCAATTAATTTCTACAGAACCATACTTATTTAAACCAGCTGAACTGTTTCATTCATTAAAAGAGAACTGAGCCTCATAAAGCACTAAAAAGCCTTCAAGATATGGCTGTTGTCAATTGATTGATGCTCGATTTAAATAAATGGGCCACTCTCTCTAGCTCTAGCAATCACCAGACAAATAATTCTGTCTTCTAGTTTTTCATCTTATTAATAGTTGCATTCTGGTTGCCAAAAATCACTAGAAATTTCAAAGTAAGGGAAAGGAACTTCTAAAACTGAAACTATAAATTCCCTACCTCTTTGACCAACAAAGCAAGGTTCTGTAAAGACTGCTTTTTTTTTTTTTTTGGTAAGGATGGAAGTCGCTGTATCACTCCATTCCCTTTTTCCCACTGAAGTTAATAAAAATTCTTTGGTGGAAACAGACGTGAGTGCAATATCAATGAAGAGAAAGAAGTACATGATAGGATGGAAAGGAAGAAGTCCTTGAGTCCTCCCCTCACACATCCTCTGGGAGGCCTAGAAGGCCCTACTCTCCAGTAATTCTTTTAGTCCCAGTTGGGCAAAATGTCATGCAAAGTTCCCCCTAAAAGTATTTAACGTAATCTTGGAGCCATGTTTGCTGCTTCTCAGCATTTCACCTACTGAACTATTGCAAAGTCAGCAAGCAAAAATATTTTTTGTTTACAACTCACAAAGAAAATAGCTCATACTGCAACCTGTGTCTAGGCCAGATGTGTAATACACACAGCTGTGGATCTCTAGTATAATATTTGCAATTTTGATAATTTCAAATGCACAAAAAGTGTTTGGCCATTAATGTATCTATTTATTTGACCAAAAGCACCTCTGTTCTTTACTGAAGAAATTGACATGGTTCATCATTAACATTGACAAAGATGGTTTTTTACTTTTGTTATCCATCAGTGCTAAAGGTGCTCTCATTTTTAATTTTTCTATCATCATTTAAATCTTGGAGAAAATAGGTTTTGTAAACTCAGTGATAGAAATGTAAACATCAAAATAGCTCAAGTTAATTAATGCTTCTTGTTTTCACATTTACAATTAATCAGAAACATCTGTCCAAAGACTGCCATGAAACATGTAGCATAAAGTCCATTGTGGACTCCTCATGTAAAATAGCCACTTTCTGTTCTGTGATGCTCTCTCCCATTTACATTTTCTTACATGCTCATATCACACAGGCATTGTTAGCTTTCCGGGCATGCTATAAATCCCATATTTTTTGGCAGGCATTTAGGGCTGAACTCCAAATGATTGAAGCTTCCACTCTGATTTTCATGGTAGGTTGTGATGCCTTTAGGAGAAATAGAGGCTCACAGTTGTGAGCAAGGGACTATTATTTTAAACAGTGCTGTGTAATCAGACCCCTTTGCAGAGCCATATCAGTTTCATTAGGACTCTCTACCCATACAGCCCACGCAGTTGCTTGTGGAATCATGACTTAACAGAGTAGGTTGGAGTCTCATATTATGGTGAGGGAATGTTTTGGCTTTGGTTAGAGAGTTGTTTAGCTAGAAACATGCTTAATTAAATGATAGTATCGGTACATTTACATCTTCCATAGGATTCCTTTTTAAAGTGTACAAGATATCTATCACTCTGGATAGACCTCAGACATAAAAATAAAACCATAGATCCCTTGAAAAATATATACAAGGCCTGATCCTTGTATGTCAAACACCGCTTGATTTTAGACAACTGTAGAAGGTCCATTTTACAGCCAAACATGGCTGTTATTTAGAGTTTTCACCTAATAGTCTTCCATAAAAACAATTGTCAAAGAGAATCAGAGAGAAAATTAATTTTCCACAAATAGACTATAGTTTTTAATAAAAATAATATACTTTTGGTCCAGGAGCAAGTTAATTAATAAAGTATTCACAAAAATAACAGTGCTAACATGTAGGTTCCAGGCTCGTGAATGCTGATTCTGCATATCACTAATTCATATAAAGAGCACTACAGCAAAAATATTGCAGGTAAACACCATCAAATAAGGAGATGCATTCTGCACATTTTCATTTGTTTAATAGCTGGTTTTCTGGATTTTGGTTGGAATAGATAGCAGGAAGGGATGGGGACAGCTTTATGTTGAATAAGAAGGACTTTGTGGACTTCGTTGCTAAAGTATTTCCAACAAGGCTAATTGTTTAATGTTTGGGCTTCAGACACACAAGTCTTCTGCTGACTTCTTCTCCTCCTTCTCATCATCATTTCAGACTCAATTCCCTTCTGAAGAAGTGGTAATCCATTTTCTATCTCACCCTCTCAACATAGCTGTTTACTTATATTTAGCTTGATTGACTTTACATGAGTTCCAGATGCCACTGTATGTTGTTTCTCTGCCCCAATGCCTGCAGATGAGACATTGCTTAAATAGTGTTTAATTTTTCCTGCAGGCTTTCATCTATGGCGTACACATCTTTTAACAAAAGGTTGCATCTCAACACACATGCCAGAGCATTTTCACCTGATACTTACATGAATCACCCCCTCTAGTTAAGGCACGATAGGAAGACT
Organism: Pelodiscus sinensis; assembly: GCF_049634645.1. Classification (NCBI taxonomy): domain Eukaryota; kingdom Metazoa; phylum Chordata; order Testudines; family Trionychidae; genus Pelodiscus; species Pelodiscus sinensis. The sequence continues at coordinate 48,139,187 of NC_134719.1, forward strand.
TTTCATTTGGGTACATTATTTCATCTCAATGTTCAAATAAATATTACTTCTTATCACACTGAAATCGATGGCAAGCTACAACTGATTTTAAAGAAAGCAAACCCATTTATATACTGTATTTTCTCTTGAGATACTATTGTGTAAGCTAGTGTAAAATATCCATATGCAAAAAAACAAATAGGATAGAATCTTTCATAATTGATCCTGTTATTCAAAAATCCTCATTGACTGAATTTAGTTTAAATCCTCGGAGTGCAAACTATTTTTGAACAATTCCTCCTCCATCTAAAAGTACCATGTATCTTTAGAAATTCCAGGTATTCTATTTTATTCAGTAAACAAGATTCTACTTGACTGGAGATCCTGAAGTTTACATTATGTGGAGAAATGTAGTCAGGCCATGGTGTCATTCTTTAAATTTTGGAGTTAATGTTTTTCTTTAAGTGAGTTGAATCACAGTCATGTTTCATATATTTACATTTTCTTTTGGGGCTATGCTGTTTTACTTGCCCGGAAATTAAGTATTTTAGGTAAGTTTTATATAAAGTAAACAATGAAAATGAGTCTGCATTTCAGGTCTACAGAATTCTAGTAACTCCTGGCTTTCCTGGGGTACGTCTACATTACACGCTTATTTCGAAATATTTATTCCAAAATAGCTTATTCCGAAATAGCACGTCTACACTGCAGGGAAGCCTCAAAATTAGTCTAAGGCAGGCTTCCCTAATGTAGATGTGCTATCTCCATTTAGAGCCCCAGGAAGCACTGGAGAGGAATAACTTAGGGTATGTCTACACTGCCACCCTAGTTCGAACTAGGGTGGCTAATGTAGGCATTTGAAATTGCAAATGAAGCCCGGGATTTAAATATCCCAGGCTTCATTTGCATCTTGCTGGGCGCCGCCATTTTTAAATCTCCTTTAGTGTGGACTCCGTGCCCACGGCTACACACAGCATGGAGTAGGTAGTTCGAATTAGGCTCTCTAATTCGAACTACCGGTACACCTCGTTCCACGGAGTCCGCACTAAGGGAGATTTAAAAATGGCGGCGCCCGGCAAGATGCAAATGAAGCCCGGGAAATTTAAATCCCGGGCTTCATTTGCAACTTCAAATGCCTACATTAGCCACCCTAGTTCGAACTAGGGTGGCAGTGTAGACATACCCTCAGAATGGCCCTGGTGAGGGGCTATTTCGAATAGCAGCAGTGTAGCATCTACACACACCTTATTTTGAAGTAGCTATTTCAGAATAGGTGTTATTCCTCATAGACTGAAGTTTACAGATTTGGAATAAGCAGTCTGTGATTTCAAAATTATTTAGAAATAACGGAATGGCTGTGTAGATGGTCACATTGTTATTTTGAAATAACATTAGTTATCTCAAAATAACAGTGCAGTGTAGATACAACCCTGGTGTGCTTCTTTGCTGGGTCATCCACAATTACCATCAACCAGAACAGATGGCCTAAATCACCTCACTCCCCACCCTTAAATAGAATTTGCATAAAGTGGGAGTCCTTTGAATTCTAGTTTGACTCCCGTCCCAGTTTCTCATAGAAATAAAAGAATTCAAAATGGTCACACATCTCTATTGAGCCCCTGTAGCAATTCTCTCTGTGCTTACCCACACATTCTGAGGAAGATTAAATTCTTTTACAGTTCACTGTCTCATGCTTATGGGCCATCAACACTGTGGCCTCTTTCATTGCTGTACCTGAAGTGCCAGCAGTGGGTGTGACCCAAAGCAGCAAATATGAAATTAGATACATGGGTCAATATTCCTAACTTCATCTACAAAAATGATATATGCATACAATTGGGCTACTCATATGCAGTAAATTACAGTGATATGTTTGTATGAGCCATCTTGCATATCTGAGTTATGACATGCATATCATAAACATATTTTCAGGAAGCATATGGAATATTATATCACAGACATCTACGTGATTACTCTTTAATTAAATAATTATACCTCAAGTGACAGAATATGTTTGTGTATCAACCTGCTAACAGTTTGAAAAGCTTAGCACTGTTACTTCATAAAATGTAGGAAGTAGGAGATCTCAGTTTGCTGAATTTCAAACCTACTCTGACAATGCAGGTTTTTGTTAAAGCTTTAAATTTAATTAAAGCTTTTGAGGTCTGAGTTTTGCTTAAGCAGTCAAAACTTTTAGACCTATTTAGTATCTCCGTTCCACTCACTGTGCATTCTCACATTCCCCAGATAGCAGAAAAACAAGGCTGGGCTAGGTTCTGAGATTATTATGACATGGGTATGAAAAGGCAAAGCTGCCCTCGGTTGGTTAAGGAACTGGTTGGTTGTCTACATCCCATGTAAATAAAAATTTAGTGACAGATTACAGGGACTTTGGGGTGGGAGAATAGCACAATCAAGTTGGTGCAATCTTGTTCCAGGTTCTCCTAGTCCCCAAAACTCCAAGGCTGTATCTACAATGGAATGATTTTGCACAAATACTTTTAATGGAAGAGTTTTTCCTTTAAAAGTATTTGTGCAAGGGAGCATCTATACTGGCATGTGCCGTTTTAGCCATCGGGCTTTCTTCTGCAAGAAATTGATGTTACCTGTCTACACTGGCCTCTTGCTCAAGAACACTTGCGCAAGAGGACTTATCCCTGAGCGGGAGCATCAGAGTATTTGCACAAGAAGCACTGATTTTGTACATTACAATGTCAGTGTTCTTGCACAAATACTCGCGACCAGTGTAGACAGGTGGCAAGATTTTGCACAAAAGCAGCCACTTTTGCACAAATTTTTGCCAATGTAGACACAGCCCAAGGCTTTGGCTCCATGCACATAACTCATAATAAACATTTAAATATTCCAGATGTGCTAATTGTTGTTCGGTTTAAGACAGACCATAAATATTTTCTCTCCATTATGGAGATGGAGAAGAACAAGTTTCCTTTCTTTTCTTTTTCATTTTGTAAACACTTCATTACCAGATTAAAATTAAAATCCCAAATTAAGCACTGATGAAAACTACAACAAAGCATAGATATGAGAAAAACATTTTACATTACAGTATTGCACAAACTTTATGTATAAAGATTTCAAAAGCAACGAGAGACTACTATGCATCTTATTTTAAGGTTTGTGTGACTTGAAAATTTGTTCAATGCCTTGATTCCTTGGAATTAACAAAATAAGATGGTTTTGTGAAAATGATAGAGAGAATACAAGATCTGAATTAAAATGAACACATGAGTTTTAAGAATAATGCTTTCCTTATGGCAAAGATATATTAGAGTGAAATGCCACCTGGAGTAATATGAAACTTACAGACAGACAAAATTAGATGTCTGAAATACATATTTTTGACTAAAAAGCATTTAATATTTCATTCAAAAAATTATTGCAATCATTAAACTTGACTTACCTAAAGAAGCCACTGGAATCCACATGAAATAAAAAAAACTGACTAATTGTATAAACAACAGATACATTAGATAGAGCTATAAATAAGCCAAAATATTCAGTCTCAATCATGGAAGGAATTAGAGATCTGATTTAATATATACCTTTTGCAGCAAACATTTATCAACAATGACAATAATTATTATATTGTAATGAAAAAGAGAGCAACTATATCAAATAATCCTCTAAAGTGATATTTGGACACCACTGAATCATGTAGACTTAATCTGAAAAAAAAAATTAATATCTTCTTTGTATTTGTTTATGGTAGAGAAACAGAATATAGCTATTTTCCATCATTTATTTCTAAAATTAAGTGAACAGATATATAATTCTGTAGGTGAAAGTAATGTCTAGAAAATGTAATATTTAAATAACAAAGTTCATGTGTTAAAATAAAAAATGGTAATAAAAATTCAGTCATCTCCATATAATCAATATGGGACATATAAAAGTAAGCATTATGGCATAGCAAAAATAATGAACACAGTTTTTCCTCAGCTCTCCTTTGTAATAATCTTTAAATTACTTTTTGTCAATTAATTTTTATTTTTGACACTTATTCTTAGCTGATGTCTCTTGAAAATGTGGCAAGTACTGTAGGTCAAGGTTAGTCACTCTTTGTTCTGATTCTTACAGGAGAATTTTCTAGGTTAGGTCTTCAATTAAAAACAACTTTTAGCAAAATAGTTTTCTGTCTATTTTGACATGCTGTCTATAGTTGAGGTATACTGCACTCTTTGTTTTTTCCTTCTTTAGTCATAAAGGATAATTAATCAACAGGTAAGTAGGGAGGGGCAATCTAGGCTAATGAGTGGGCCGCATGAGTGGTCCTTCTCTCAGTGAGCCACAAGATTGATGTAACTAAGATGGTTACCCGGCATAGGATAGTTTTACTAACTTGTGCACCTAGAATTTGCGGGATATACGAACTGAATCATATCTGTGCTTTGAATAGATGCAGAGGGAGCTCTCACAATGTTGTGTGCCATCAGCACGTACCTCCTGTCACATATCCTTGCTTTAAGTGTATGTCAGTAGGAAAATCTACACAGACAAAAACCAGCAGAATCTGGCAATCCTGTGTATGGTTTACGGTGAACAAAATGTCTCATGGGCCACATATAGAATTTTAATGGGCAGCATGTGGACCTCAGGACACAGGTTTCCCACCATGGGATTAAAGCCTTACAGTTGCATCTACTTCAGATTTCAGCTGTATCATTCACCTCGAAGTAAGAATCATTCCTTGATATGTGGGAAAGGCAAATAAGAGTAAAAATGAAGTTAAAAATTAGTAATACAAAAGCAAGATATCCCTTTTGTCCAGCTTGTCCTTGTCAATCCATCCATGAATACAAGTGAACATCACACCATTACATTTTAGTGAGAGCACATTCTTTCCATTTCTAGGCAAAGAGTTTTGTAATGGGATCAGCCCAGCATGATTTTGGTCTGCCCAGCCATTGTATGTAGTCTCTGGGGATGGAAGCACTAATGCAGGTTATCTACCTACTTATTTCCCTGCAGTCTACATGACCCACTCATCACTCCTTTGCATTGTATGTTGCCTGTATTACATCAGTCACCTCTCTACACCTTCTGATTTCCTCATTCGGTACGGATCATCGAGTTATATCTTACACATTTGCCTTTCCATTGCTGTCTGGGTGACAGCAAATTTTTCTTCCTCTGCTTTTGTCATAAATATATTTTTTGGCCTCCTTGATTCCTTTTCCATTCCAGTTTCTGCCATGCTCATTTCTCATCCACTTCATCGTCGATGCATTCACTTCCAACCCAATACCCTATGAAAGAGTTTGCAATTACTACGATTTGTTCTCCAGTTCTCCGGTGTCATTTGCCTGTATCACACAGTTGTAGAGAAGAGTACATACATTTACTGTGCATCATCATTTCTAATTCCTTTTTCTCAGTTCAATTTCTTGAACAACAATTCTTACTCCTGAAAACAGCTTTAGTGAGATTGTGTCACCTGGTCTGACTCCTCTACATATCATAATGCATGGAATATTGAATAATGTTATTTCTTTCAAACAATTGTGGTTATTTTATTCCAAGAGATTGGTACTTCAGGTCAATTCCGATTTTGTTGAGCTTGTTGAATACCACATTCATCTCCACCAAGTTGAATTATTTTTTGTAGTTGACAAATGTAAGACACAAAGGTGCTTTGTATTCCTTGCATTTTTCAATGAATTGCTGAACTGAGTGAATGTTATCAATTGTTGAATACACTGTGGTAAAATCCGCTTGTTCTCTACTTTTGTGCATTTCAAAGTCCTTCTTAATCCATTTGAGTATGAAACAGATGAAGACCTTGTATACATATAAGAGGAGTGTGCTCAGACAGTAGTCACTGATTTCTTCCATGCCTCTGAAACACACTTGCTATTGAAGTAGATGGTGAACCATTGTGCCTATGCATTGAAGAGAGTATCTTTCCCTGCTTTGAGATGTTCCAGCCAAATATTGTCACTCCCAGGCTCTTTTTTGACTTTATGTTACAAACTGAATATTTGATTTCTTCTGACATAGTTCTTACACTTCTTTTGTAACCTTCTGCTTGGTGGTGTACACTGGACATTGATATGAGAGGAGTAGAGTTCACTGTAAAATTCTGTACATATTTAATTAATCTTGACTCTTTCTGATATCCAGAGTTTTAATCTCTCAGCACTGCCAAGATAACTTGTTACAATGCACATCAATACTTACAATGAAGTCACAAAATCAATAAAAGGAGACATCATCAGAATATACAAAACGGGAAAAACAAATGACGTCATTGCACAGTGGAGACATGAAGAGCAAGTATTCCTAGGAAGATTATTTGACAACATAGGAAGCACTGGAGGCATTGGATTCATTGTCAGGAAAGAAACAGTTCCAAGGATTATCAGCTAAAACACCGTGGATAGCAGTTCTCACATTTGAGATAAAACGAAGGAGAATGATTAAAATTATTCAGGTGTATGCTTTCATGCAGCAAGTGGAAGATAAAGAAATTGAGTATTTGTACAAGAGCTGTGTAGCTGGTTCCAGCTTCCGGAGGGGTTCCTCCGCCTCCCAGTAAGTGGGCAGCCTCTCCGCCCCACTACTGCAAGCCCTTAAAACAACCCCCCAAATCAATAGTCCCATGAGCCTGACCTTGATTCCAGGCAGGTGACAGCTACACAGTCCATTCGGAAGCTCAGGCCCTAGGTCAGGACAGGGCAGTGAACGCCCCAGTTATATCCAAGAGTTCAATAGCCAGTCCTTGTTTCAGGCAGGGTAGCAAGCAACCACAGTTACAACAGGTCAAGGAGCCCTGGCCCTGCTTCAGGATGGGGCAGCAAACAACCCATTCTAACAGTTCAGGGAGCCCAAGCCTTGTTTCAGGTGGGCAGCAACCAAAGTTCCGGAGGCCCTGGCCCTAGGTCAGGGCAGCAAACAAACAGTTCTAACAGTTCAGGGAGCCCAGGCCTTGTTTCATGAAGATCAGCCAACAATATACAGTTAAACAATAGGCAATACTTTGTCTCCTTGCTCAGGAGGGGTGCAAGTAATTCATCTGTGGTGGTAGAGAGGGGGAGACTGCCAGCCGGTAGGTGGATGGCAGGGGGAGATGCAGGCCCGCCCACTCCACTGAGTCCTATCCCAGGGCCCTAGTAGCCGCAGCACAGTCTGCTGCGGGGTCAGTGGGGCTCCAGCCCACAGTACTCTGACCTGAGGTACTTAACTGTCCTCTGTATTCCCTGGGCCTCTTCCCTTCTTCCCTTTGGGGCATACCTGGGCTTCAGGCTGGTTTCTCAGGGGTTTGAGGGTTGGCAGATTCAGCTGGGGTCCGGGTGGTCCAGGCCAGTGCTCTGCTGCTTGCAGGTCCAGCGGTCCCCACCAGTCCCTGGTGCAGGCTAGCGTAGCCGGTCCTCTGGATCAGGCACAACTAAAGGTCCAGGCCAGTGCTTGGGTGCTGACCAGCACAGGGGTTCAGGTCCATCTTCTCAGGTAAGCACACCTGGCAGTCCTGGCAAAACCTCAGCCTCCTAGGCAGAGAACGCTGGGCAGACCTCTGATTTCTCCGGAGGCTGGGCCCAGACTGAGCTCTCCGGCTAGGACTATAGTCCTGGCCACACCCCCTAGCTTCCGGTCAGGTGACTGGAAGGGGTTAGGCTCAGCCTAAAATGGCTGCCAGAGGGGTTCCTCTGCCTCCGGGTCAGTGGGTGGCCACTCTGCTCCACTACAAGTGGAAGGAGGTAATGCAGCAGAAAAGATCCACCTGCACAATTATCCAAGGGGATTTCAAGTGCAAGGAGCACTAGAAGGAAAAATATAACAGAAGATATGGTAAAGGTGTAAGAAATGATGGAAGAGACTATCTAGTTGATGGTGTAGAGGCAAATTATTTCCACATAATGAATACAATATTCGAAAAAGAACAGGATCAGCAGCAGACTTGGAAAATCCCAGATGGAGTCATACTGAATCACATTGATTATATATTGACACCATCTCTGCCCATCCTAGCTAATAGCCATTAATGGTCCTAACCTCCATGAATTTATCTAGTTCTTTTAAAAACCACATTATAGTCAAATTAGCTATATCGATCCAGATCAGTTCTGGATCAATGTCTAAAGACTAATTCTCACCAAAACGTCTTTGTATTTTGTTCAGAGAAGACCATGTGCCCTTCTTCTAAATCCCATGTATAGAGACAGCCGTGAGGCTGCCTCTTGAGTTATTCTGCCTGGATCTAAATAAGTCTCAAAATGATCTTTAATTTGCAGGCGTACCATGATATAGCACTGAAAAATGAAGTTATGAAGTCATTTAAGTCATTTTACAGACCCAAAGTATTGATGGAAAATTGGCCCATCATCATTAGATCTGACTAAAAGCAAAAACTCAGAGGCCATGAGAAATGGAGGAAGAGAAAAATTTAGAAAACATTATACATCTCAATTGATATCTCATTATAGTGTTCAAAGGAACAAAACCCAAAGTAGCCTGAAAAATCTAAAAGAATTTTTAGCTATCCTATACGTCTCATGAATTCTCTGTATTACGTTCACCATCATCACCTTGCCATCACTAGGCACCTCCAGAAGGTGTTAAAATTCCTGTGCTCATCAAAATCATATCAAACATATTCATGCTCATTTCACATCATATGATATTTTCCAAAAAAGTGACCTGCAACATCAGACATAATTGCTAACTCTGACTTCAGCTATGCCTGCTCTATGCAATGAGCCTGCCCTGCTTGACAGCAGTGAAATTACTGACACCGTCTACCAAAGATTCTGCCTGGATGAGCTTGGTCCCCACTGCCAGCTCGTTCATCTTCAGCTCTTTAGATGAGAGGAAAGTGAACTCTGCTGACTTCTCCCTAAAGACATAGCCCCACTCCCAAGTAGGAAAGGGAGAAGTTAAACATGACTGCAATGTTCAAAAACCTGTTGGAGAACAGTTCAATCTTCCTGGACACTCATTAATGGGTCTCCAAGTCGCTGTTTTGTTTCAGAGCAATTCTGCAAGCCAAATACCCAGAGAAGGATTAGAACTTAACTTGATTCACAAGTTACCATGCCCCTATATAAATCCATGGTATGCCCACATCTTGAATACTGCGGACAGATGTGGTCTCCTCATCTCAAAAAAAGATATACTGGCACTAGAAAAGGTTCAGAAAAGAGCAACTATAATGATTAGGGGTTTGGAACAGGTCCCACATGAGGAGATATTAAAGAGACTGGGATTTTTCAGCTTGGAAAAGAGGAGACTAAGGGGGGATATGATAGAGGTATATACAATTATGAGTAGTGTGGAGAAAGTGAATAAGGAAAAGGTATATACTTGTTCCCATAATATAAGAACTAGTGGCCACCAAATGAAACTAATGGGCAGCAGGTTGAAAACAAATAAAAGGAAGTTCTTCTTCACACAGTGCATAGTTAATCTGTGGAACTCCTTGCCTGGGGAGGTTGTGATAGCTAGGACTATAACAGGGTTTAAAAGAGAACAAGATAGATTCATGGAGGTTAAGTCCATAAATTTCTATTAGCCAGGACTGGTAAGGAATGGTGTCCCTAGCCTCTGTTTGTCAGAGGATGGAGATGGATGGCAGGAGAGAGAAAGCTTGATCATTACCTGTTCGATTCACTCCCTCTGGGACACCTGGTATTGGCCACTCTCAGCAGACAGGGTACTGGCTGGATGGACTTTTGGTCTGACCCAGTATGGCCATTCTTATGATCTTATGTTCTTAAGTTTAATTCTTATGTTAATCGTCTAAACAGAGATACTGGATGGCTCACACAGTATCTTCCACCTTTTCATAAACAACCAAACAAACAATGGAGGTGCTAATGGTTCTTAACAGACTCCTGTAACTACTTGAACTATCTACTCACCATCTACATGTTTTTGTTAGTCTTTGAAGTGCTCTAGTCTAATTGTTGTTTTTTATCTCCACACTGTCTCTCTTTTTCTTCCTTTCCTCCCCTTTTTCTCCCCCTCTCCCCTTATTTATCCTTGGATCTGGACTAATTATACTCCAGTCATCTGAAGAAGTGGGTTTTGCCCACGAAAGCTCATGATACCATCTACATGTGTTCTTAGTCATTAAAGTGCTACTAGACTATGTGTTATTTTTAAAGTTTTTTTTGTCACTGCAATGGAGAGGCTTTCTGATCACACTTTAGAATCATAAATCTTGCCCAAAGATGTGGCCAGGAATGTAAAATTAATAGCCCAGATAGGTTCCTTTATGGTAGGTTGTTAAATGTATCACCTACATTGCAGATGGCAAAACAGGCTGACTATTCACATATCAAAAGGCTGCTGCACCTTTAACATTCTTAATAGTAGTTTTATGCATTGGGAGTTCCATTGATCAGTGGGGCTCCTTCCGGAATGAGATACTATTCAGTGCAAGTAAAGGTGCCACAGCCTAGCCCACAGCCAAATGCCCTTCTTTCTCTACATTTCTACACACCTGATTTGGGAGCATATTCTGATACCCTTCCTCATGCTGGGTAGCTTTTTACTCCACTGCAGTTCCAAAATGAGACAGTACAACTGCTTGGAAGTAAAGTGAATTCATGCCTTCTTGGCATGAATAAGGACACCAAGGATGGTTCTCTGAATATAAAGTGCTCAGGTACAGATGGCATTGCAGAGCTGAAAAACCTGCCAGCTGCTATCTAGATGAAAAGTGCCATCATCTGTGACTCTGGTAGTTAGAATAGCCCCAAATCAGATAATATAAAATTATACGTATCCTGCTTTAATACACTTTTCCTCTGCTATCGTATTTGGGTATAGTACTCTAATGACACAATAATGGTGACAAAGTTTGATCAATGTCAGTCTTTGCCCTCTCAGTGACATTCTGGCTATTTCTAGACTACACCTCTCTGTCGACAGAGAGATGTAAATTAGGCATGTCAAAATTGCTGATGAAGCAGGGATTTAAATATTCCGTGCTTCCTTAGCATAAACATGGCCACCACTTCTTTTCAAAACAGAGCTTTTTCAGAAAAAAACCGGCAATCTAGACATGGATCTGTCGAAAATAAAACCTTTTTCAAAGATCCTGAAAACCTCATTTTTTTGAGGCATACAGGATCTGTCGAAAAAGGGTTTATTTTTGACAGATCCATGTCTAGACTGCCTTTTTTTCCCCAAAAAAGCGCCGTTTTGAAAAAAAGCGGTGGCTGTGTTTATGCTCATGAAGCATGGGATATTTAAATCTTGGCTTCATTAGCAATTTTGACAGGCCTAATCTACATCTCTCTGTCGACAGAGAGGTATAGTCTAGACATAGCCTTAGAATTCATGTCAGCTTGATCTGGTAGATATAATTTGAATAGTGCTGAAGCGGATTAATTTCAGAATCTGTTCTAGTTCAGAAAAATGCAGTGTCTGCCAGTATTCATTAGCAAGTAGTTAGTAGCCAAGTATCTTTATAGTGTACCATATGGAGTGAAACATTTCTATAGTCATCTATTGGACAAATCTTTACTTAAGGATTGCTTAAAATATAAAAGTATTTCACAGTACTGTCTAACAGCTTCATAATGTATGTTCTTTCTTGGACTAGCTGAAGTATTTTCTCCACATATTCTTCCACTTAGCGCACAGATTTTAGAAGCAAAGGCCATTGAGTCATTTTGGTCTCTTGTCTCTATATATTTGTCTCCAATGATCATTAAAAGGTATATGTTCTTATGATGAATAGAACGGCATGTGTTCTAGTCCCATTAACAAATTAAAATGACTGAAAATATGCAGCTTACAAGTACACGAGGAGAATACTACCTCATGAAAACTGAATGCTGAAATCCTTTGGGAAACTTAAAAAACAACAAATAGTCCTGCAGCACGTTAGTGTACATGTAGACTGCAAGCCTCTTTCGAAAAAGAGCGTCTAGACTACAACCAGTACTTTCAAAAAAACACAATTTGCATTACATAGCGCTTTTTTCAAAGAGCACTTTCGAAAAAAGGCGTTCTTTCTTGTAAAATGAGGTTTTCCGTGGATGATAAACTGTTGCATTCTTTCGATTTACTTTTGAAAGAATGCGGCAGCAGTCTAGACACAGGGGAAGTTTTTTGAAAAAACCCTGTAGACTAGATACACCCTTAGGCTACCCTTAGCTTTCTGTTAAAAGCATTTTTGGAAAAGAGCATCTAGATGGGCACAGACGCTTTTCCGCAAAAGCACTTTTGGCGGAAAAGCGTCCGTGGCCAATCTAGACGTGCTTTTGCGCAAAAAAGCCCCGATCGCCATTTTCACGATCGAGGCTTTTTTGTGCAAAACAAATCTCAGCTGTCTACACTAGCCCTTTTGCACAAAAGTTTTGCGCAAAAGGGACTTTTGCCCGAACGGGAGCAGCATAGTATTTCCACAAAAAGCACTTATTTCTTACAGTAGGAAGTCAGTGCTTTTGCGGAAATTCAAGCGGCCAGTGTAGACAGCAGGCAAGTTTTTCTGGAAAAGCGGCTGATTTTCCGGAAAAACTGGCCAGTCTAGACACAGTCGTAGTATGTCTACACTACAGCACTAATTCGAATTAACTTAGTTTGAATTAGTTAATTCAAACTAAGCTAATTTGAATTAGTGCATCTAGACTTAAAAACTAGTTCGAATTAGCGTTTTGCTAATTCGAACTAGCATGTCCACACTGAGTGGACCCTGAACCGAGGTTAAGGATGGCTGGAAGCAGTGCCGGCAGGGCATCAGATTAGGACTTAGAGCGTGGAGCTGCTGTCTCAGGCTAGCCGAGGGCTGTGCTTAAAGGGACCCAACCCCTACCCCAGACACACAGTTCTCAGGTGTTCCCCGCTTGCAAAGCAGTCCTGGTTTGGAGTGCCTTGAGTGCCCACACTCGGCACATCACAGCACTCAGCCATCAGCCCGGCTGCACTTGCCGCAGGCTGCCATCCGGAAAGGGGGTCAATCAAGGGGCTTCAGGAAAGCTTCCACCCCGAGGAGCCCACAGAGCCAGCCCAGTCCTCCCCATCGGGGGCTCGTACCCCATTCCTCCCTCACCTTCTTCCACTTACCCCTCCGTAGCCCCCCTTCCTGATGTACAAAATAAAGGACACGTGTGTTCAAAAATAGAAACTCTCTTTATTGAACAAAACTCGGGGAGACTGGGAAAAGGAGGTGGGAGAGGGGAAAAGAGAGGGTGGGAGAACTAAAATGATCAGGGGTTTGGAACAGGTCCCATATGAAGAGAGGCTAAAGAGACTGGGACTTTTCAGGTTAGAAAAGAGGAGACTGAGGGGGGATATGATAGAGGTCTATAAAAGCACGAGTGGTGTGGAGAGGGTGCATACAGAAAAGTTCTTCATTAGTTCCCATAATAGAAGGACTAGAGGACACCAAATGAAATGAATGGGTAGCAGTCTTCAAACTAACAACGGAAAGTTCTTCACAAAGCAAATAGTCAATCTGTGGAACTCCTTGCTGCAGGAGGCTGTGAAGGCTAGAACTAGAATAGAGTTTAAAGGGAAGTGAGATCAAGTTATGGAGGGTGGGTCCATGGAGTGGTATTAGCCAGGGGGTAGAAAAGGTGTCTCTGGCCTCTGTTTGTGGAAGGCTGGAGATGGATGGCACGAGACAAATGGCTTGGTCATTGCCTTCGGTCCATCCCCTCCAAGGTACCTAGTGTTGGCCGCTGTCGGCAGACAGGCTACTGGGCTAGATGGACCTTTGGTCTGACCCAGTACAGCCATTCTCAGCTCAGGGGTCAGGGTCGGGGGTCTCAGTGGACCACCTTGATTTTCATGCAAACCTGCTCCTGGGTGGCCAGGCTGGCAGCTCTCCTGCCCTAGATGGCCACTTTCCTGTGCCTAGTGCGGAGGTCGTGGATGAAGTCCACGATGTCTGCACTAGACCAGGCGGGCGCCCGCCTCTTGCAGACCTGGGCAGGCTCCCAGGAGCCGCCAGCCTGGTCCCGGGAAGAGGCGGAGGGCTGGGTGGCAGCGGGTGGCTGGCTCAAGCGGTGCCAGGTGCAGGGTCTGCTGGCTGGGTGCTGGCAGGCTTGCACCTGGCACGTGCACCGTAGCCAGCCCGTGCCCCTTTAAGGGCTCTGGGGCCAGGAGGGGGGCAGAAGAGTTTCCCTGGTGGTGCCCAGAGTGGTCACCAGGGCAAGCTGGGAAGGGCTAGCCTCCAACTAGTTCGAATTAAGTGGCTACACAGCCCTTAATTCGAACTACTTAATTCGAACTAGGCCTTAGTCCTCGTGGAATGAGGTTTACCTAGTTCGAATTAAGCGCTCCGCTAGTTCGAATTAAGTTCGAACTAGCGGTTCGCATGTGTAGCGCCTATCAAAGTTAATTCGAACTAACATCTGTTAGTTCGAATTAACTTTGTAGTGTAGACATACCCTTAGAGACTAACAGAACATGTAGATGGTAGCATGAGCTTTTGTGGGAACAATCCACTTCTTCAGGAAGAAAGAAGCTTGTGTCCATGAAAGTTTATAATTTCATCTACATTTTTTGTTAGTCTCTATGGTGCTGCAGGACTATTCGTTTTTTAAGTTTTTTTCTATTATAGACTAACACGGCTACCCCTCTGAAACTTTAGGAAATTGGTATTTATAAGAAGGTATTTGTAATAGAATGCAGTAAATCCTCACAATCCACCATGTAGGCAATAAAAATTGAGATGAATTCTCTCTTCTTCCAGCTTGTGGAGTTGCAGTGCTAGGAACAGAAGTAACAAAATAAGTATTTAATACAATAAAAATTGCTAGGTAAATCTAACCTGAAGTGTGTTATGGGAAGGAGAGAAAGGAGGATAAAACATGGGTGAACTGCAAGATGGAACAGAAGTTTCAAATTATGAGGATCCAGTGACAGACTGAAAAGATGATGTTACTCAGGAGACCAACATATGTGCAGGGATCATGTAAGTGATAATAGAAAGTCACATTTATAAAAGAAAACCTATTCTAAAGCAGTGAGTAAAAAGACTTTTTTTGTATGTTTCAACATCTACATTATAACAAAAAGGCTTCTTAAGAAAATGAATTCCAAAAAACCTTACTGTATTTTAATTCGAACTCATTCATGCCATATGAATCATAGTGTATAAAAGGTAGGGGAAATGGTGCTGGTCCTACATTAGATACAATCAGTTTGACACAAGAAGAAACATGTAAATGATATGTTTCTTGGCGTGGCTTATGTCTTTCAATTAGAAAAGATGGTGCAGTCCTTGGAGCTAGATTTGAAGAGGTCTCCTTTTAATATATAGTAAGGAGGAAAGACTCAGGGAATCTTAGAAAAGTTAGAGTGCTTGGAATAGAAGTGTGTCTGCTCAGTGAGCCCAGTCCTCATAATCAAGTAGATCAGTTCCAAATGATCAGTGTGAATTTATTATTTTAATAACCTTGTCCCTTTTCTTGGATGATACCATGGACACCACTTCTTGCACAAAAATCACCAATAGTATCATGCTGTAGACGATTTATACCCACCATACATCTTTTCAGTGCTCTTTGGATGGTTTGAGCCTTTGATTCTTCTGTAAGCATCATATTCCAGGCTTCGCCGCCTTACAGAATTACCGGAAGGACATGGTGTTAAAGAAATGGGCATTTATGGTGATGGGAATTTTGGAATTAGCAGAAACACTGCTCAGTTTCCCAAAGGCAATCCAACAGACCTACTCCTCCTGCTCAACTTCAGGTCTAACTCACTGTCCATCCATAACACTTGTCCAAGATATACCTGTCGATCCACCAGCTTGACAGACTGCCCGTCCAGCTGCATGGCATACTCTGAACAATATGCATTTTTCATCTACTTTGTTTTTCCAGTGTGGATAGACAGGCCAATCTCCTTCGTGTTCTTACCAATGTCATTGAGGAGGATTTGCAATGTTTCAGGTTTCAACTCAATTAGAACAATGTCATCTGGGCTAGCTATGTAGTGAGACTGAGAGATGGACAGCATAAACTCCATTGGTATCCATGAGACATGAAAAGAACAAGAGGAAGGCCTCAGACTTTTTTCAGTCAAACTGCAAACTGTTCTCAGATTTTAATTTCAAATCACCTATTTACATTTTGTATATGACCTCTGACTTCAACATAAAAGTATAAATTATTTTAGGAAAATTAATGAAAAGTATTTAACTAAAATGTCAACAATTAATCTGACAATAGATTTAGAAATAGATTTTATGTTTTAATAATGAGTCATGTTTTCTGTTCCCACTCTCTAATTAAAAATGTTTAGTTTACTCTTTCCTACCCTAACCACTCCAATGGCTGGCAGATTTTGAGGTCCTTTTTTTGCTAACCAATCTTCCTTTCACGTATACCTCAGTTTTTCCTCTTTTAACTCAGATGTATTTTTGTTCACAGAAGCTTTTGTTCACAGGGAACCTTCTCCTCCCTTCTTGGCTTGAAAAATGGAAAGCTCTTGCAAGAGAAGCAGTGGTGTCTATTGGAAAAGGCTTTGGGCTAGGAGTTGAAAGACCCAGGTTGTATTCCTAGCTCTGCTGTTGGCATATTCTGTGACATGAGGGCAAGTCATGCAGATAGTCTCACCATGGATGCAGATTGCAACTTTTCCACACCATCCTGTTTTGAACAATTCTCATCCATGTCCTTTCATGAATCTTCCATAAAGAATTCACCCAGGCTGTGTCTAGACTACATGCCTCTGACGACAGAGGCATGTAGATTAGACACATAGGCAAAGGCAAATGAAGCCACGATTTAAATGATCGCGGCTTCATTTACATTTACATGGCTGCCGCGCTGAGCCGACAAACAGCTGATCAGCTGTTTGTCGGCTCAGCGCGCTAGTCTGAACGCTCCCCTGCCGACATCAAAGCCCTTTGTCGGCAGCCCCGTTATTCCTCGTGGGATGAGGTTTACCGGGGCTGCCGACAAAGGGCTTTGATGTCGGCAGGGGAGTGTCCAGACTAGCGCGCTGAGCGGACAAACAGCTGATCAGCTGTTTGTCGGCTCAGCGCGGCAGCCATGTAAATTTAAATGAAGCCGCAATCATTTAAATCACGGCTTCATTTGCCTTTGCCAAAAAAACAATTCTACATGCCTCTGCCGACAGAGGCATGTAGTTTAGACGTACCCCAGTGTGCTTGCCCTGAACTACAATAGTCCATGAATAATTTGCTAAGGCAAAGCTTAGTTACTTGGTGTGAAAGGAAGTGGTCAGTACTATCAATCTATGAGGATTAGCTTGCAGGATCAGATCTTGTCATTGGAAGTTTAGTTATATCAGAAAACTATTTGTGATCCTATCCTCCCAGGTACTAAATGCTTCTTGCAAAATGCTGCATGCTGTCATCCCTCATTGACTTTTAACAGAACCTGAGAGTTCTCAGCATATTACAGGAAAGGGTCCCAGAATATTTAGATGAACATAAGAGACCAACTAAAAGGAAATAATTCCAATATCTTTATAAAATAGAACCCATCATATTTAGCCTCTTGAGATTAAAAACCTGACCTTGCTTAAAAGAATCTATTTTTCTGTCAGCCTTCATGAAACTGTTCCGATTCATATAAGAGGTTGTTGTGAAAATAGTGTTGATACATGTTTGAACAGAACAGCAAAGCCAGAGCTGCTGCAACCAATCTCAGAGAGTATTTAAAAAACAAAAAACAAAAACACGGGAACAGAACAGTACCCAGAGCTGGTTTTTGTTTCTGTTTTTGTTTTGTTTAGTTTTGTTTATTTTCTGCAAATAAAAAATTACTGCTTGGTAATGGAGGATGAAATATTATGTTATTGAGCATTTTCTCAAATAAACAATTCAACAAATCCTTCCTAAAAGTTATTTATAAACTGGTCCAGGCTTTGTAATTTGAGCTTTATAGCAAGACAAGTTCTCAGTAGCCATTTGATATTGCAGTTAAACTCATTTACAAAATATTTAATTTACAGAAGTAGATTGCATGCATAAAGTTGTTTTATTCATCTATATTTCCTTGAGGAAGTCATGCAGGTAAAGATGCACTCAGAAGATATATATAGCAATCCCCATAGTCACAGAGAGCTAAATCAACATAGCAATATCTCAAGCAAGACCCTCTCGGTGGAATATCCTACACTCTATAATTAAACAGAGCAGCTACATTTGTATTCTTTAAGAAACCATAAATCTCCAGTATGCAAGGGAGAAAAGAGTATAGATAATAGGAAATGTATTCAAATTTTACAGTTATACCATCAGTATGTGACTGGTATACTGAAGACAATCTTTCTGTATCATTGGGCATTAAAGGTCTAAAAAAGAAACCCAAATACATAAATAAAATGTGTGATTGTATATCTGGGCAAGTAACATTCATATCTAGTTGTGCACATGCATTACTGAATACATGAATTTATTACCACTATCTTCCAAATTTATTTCTTTTCCTTCATTAATCACAAATAAGCCTGTGATTTTGGGCACAGCTCCAAACAATATGTGTAAGATGTATGAATAGCCCCTTCCCCCACTACTGTGAACCAGGGTAAAACTGCAATATTGGTTTGAACTGGGAGCGGGGTAGCCTTGGACGGCAGTACAAGTCAGTCAATAAACTGTGCAGTGCTGGACTCTAACCCAGTAGCCAATGTGTTGTATTCTCATCTAGAAGGGCATCAGCAATGTCTGATTTGGATTTTGCTTTGAATGTCAATGAAAGCCTGAGATTTTTCAAAGTTACCTAGGGAGCCTGAACACTCAATTCCCATTAATACTAATGTCACTTGTACTTCCAAATCCCATAGGCAGCTCTAAAAACCTCAGCTTTAGGGCTTTGTTTTCTTTTTAACTGCAGCACCTAAAGGCTTCAGATACAGAAGACTACATTGAAAATGCGTTGTTATTATTATTGAAGTGCATGATACAGCAAGTGGTTAATTACAGTCATAGGAATTATAAAGACTTGTTTGTGATTGTTCATGAGACCAGTATTGGATTGTTCCTGAAAACCAAACAAAAATGTATGGCTCTTCATCATGTAAAGAGAACCACAAACACAGTCACTGAAGACAGACACTGTAATCATCTCCCTACGTCTAGATAGCCATGAATTGAAATGATCATTAAGTACATTTCACGGTATTTTTCACTGAACTTTTATTTAAAGTGCTAATTGCATAGCCAAAAGGATAAGTGCCATTCCAAGGACATTCATTGTGCATTGTTGCTGATTATACGGAGAGAGACTCATAGCTTTCATGGTAGGGCAGCCTTAAGACCTGTGCAGAGCTGCTCCACTGCCACAGAAGCTAGAATACATATTGGCTGTGTCTAGACTACATGGCTCCATCGACGGAGCCATGTAGATGAGGATTGTAGGCAAAGGGGAATGAAGCAGCGATTTAAATAATCGCCGCTTCATTTAAATTTACATGGCTGCCACGCTGAGCCGACAAACAGCTGATCAGCCCTTTGTCGGCAGCCCCGTTATTCCTCGTGGGATGAGGTTTACCGGTGCTGCCGACAAAGGGCTTTGATGTCGGCAGGGGAGCGTCTAGACTAGTGCGCTGAGCCAACAAACAGCTGATCAGCTGTTTGTTGGCTCAGCGCGGCAGCCATGTAAATTTAAATGAAGCGGCGATTATTCAAATTGCCGCTTCATTTCCTTTTACCCAATAAACAAATCTACATGGCTCCATCGACGGAGCTATGTAGTGTAGACGTACCCATTGAAAAAAGAAGAACAATTAATGAGTTAGCCACATGGCCACTCAGCTTCTTCACCTAGCCTCCATGAATGGAGTAATCTGTCATAGTATTCTACATAGTCATCTGAAGGCCAAAGCCATCACATTGGAGGTTCTATATCCTTGAACTCACTATCTCTATGCTCACTCCAACTTCCTGGCAGAATGTTCCAGAATACCTGCACTGGTAGGGAACCTCTCATCGGCTGCCCCTCTCAGAACTCCTCTCAGGTGGCTTACTCTAACTCCCATTCAAATCCGTGGAAAGATACCCATTGACATTAACTGTTATTGCTTCTAGCCCATGATCCATTAACTTTCATCAGCTTTCCTGTCTCTTGCTTTGTTTCTAATCAATGAAAGAGAAAGGTTGCATTTAAATATTATTGACCCCAGAATAGATTTTCACTTCTTCTGCTTTAATGAAATGAATTAAATGACTTCAGATTTCTTTCACAGCAATTCAGAAATGGCTATTTAAATTTTGAATCCATCAGATTTAGATCCAGTATTATAATGGGAAGGATATGGACAGGAAATACATCAACTATTATCCAACTTCCTTTCTCAGCTATTGATGCATTAATATGTCCAAACACTTATTACTTATTCTTCTGAAAGCTATCACTTTCATAATAGAGTCCATTAAATATGTTTTGTTCACTAATGGTTCTTTTATTCCAACTCTCCTTCTGGCTATTCCGTAACAAGAGATTCAATAAGATTTCTGAAGGAGCTGTAAAACCTGTGATTTCTATCTGGATCTTTATAGGAGGGTGGTGTAAATGCATGTTATCAGATGATTTCTTTTGCTTCCTCTGTGCAATTTCTGTATATTTTTATTCAGAGATACATATACATACCCATAAAAATCAATGATGCCCTAGCAAGCATGAGAAATTTCAGTAATGAAATTGATTGACAGAAATTTACATGGGATCTGAAACCGTTTTATAATTAAAACTGTTCATATCTAAAACAGAGGCCTCAGATCAGCAAAACATTTAAGCAACTGCCTAAATATGTTCCTATTTAGCAAGATGGGTGCTTAAAAGTCATAGTTCAGGTCAATGGGCCTTAAGTATGACATGCTCAAACGTTTTGCTCAATGGGGATACACTGCTGATTTATGGATTATCTGAAAAAAATGTGGGACTAGGTAATACTCTTGGCTTTACAGGACAGTAAAAGGTACTTCTTAGGGTACATCTACATTGCAACACTATTCTGAAATACCTAGCGCTATTCCGAAATAACTTAGTCCACGTCTACATAGCAGGCAGTTATTTTGAAATAGTGTCAAAGTACTGTCAAGCTGGAGGACTTCTTGCTATGACTCCTGTAACCTTCATTGTACAAGGAGTAAGGGAAATCAGAGGAAGAGTGCTCTATTTTGAAATAAGTGCTGTGTAGATGCTCCCAATTTCAAAATAAGCTATTTTGAAATAAGACACACAATCGAAGTAGCTCAATCTACATAGCTTATTTCGAGTTAAGCCCTGCTGTGTAGACACACCCTAAGATTGTGACTGACCATGATGAGGAAAGCAGAGGCAAATTACTCCTGAAAACAGTAGCTAGAAGGCAGAGGAGATGTTTGTTCTTATATAGGTGGCCAAATGATGAACCTATAATGGAAATGCACCAAAGGAAGTGGAGAAAACATTTCGTTCCAACATATGATTTCTAACTAAAGTATATGTAGATGGGTGACTTAACAGGGGAAATAAGGGTAATCTCACAGAACAATTTAGATAATTCTTACACAAAAAACTTATATAAGGTGTGGTTTGGTCCCCTATCGTCCACAGAGAAAAATATATCCAAGGAGCAGATACAATTTCCATTCCTTACTGCAAGCCACTTTGCTTTTCTATGCCTGGATTTCCTTTTTATCTTCCTCAGCTGCAAAGCTCAACGACTCTCATCTTGAGAGAATTAACAGTTTCATCAACCAAAGGGCAAAAAAACAAAATCCTGCAGAGGAAAAATATTAATTACTTGTTTTAAAAAACCTTGCTATGATGATAATTAAACAGTGACAAATGAAACACTCTGAGATGCTGCCAGAGCTGAAAGGAGTGGTAAAATTAGAAAAGTCTCTGACAAACTCAAAAAAAGAGAAGCAGTGTCAATATAAAAGCCTGGGGAAGACATAATCTAGGTGTTATACAAACGTTCACACATGCCCTGGAAGAGCTACAATGCTAGTACAGGATGAACTTCTCTAGTCTGGCAACATCTGTGATCTGGATTTTAGTTAGCTGGATGTCCACTTATCAGATGTGGCCAAATTTTCCATAGTCCCATAAGTCCTGGCTCTCAGTGCTCTGTGCTGTTCTTTAGCTCTAATTTACCCCAAATTCCTTCTAAGAGCCCAGCAAGCAATGGAAATGTTGCTAATGCTGCTAGACAATATGGACCTCTCATGGTTCAGCAAGTTCAGGTCCCAAGAGCGCCGTGCTAGAGAGTTTTAATGTGTAGAGGTTAACAGACAAATTCAAAAGGACAGATTTTTATTTGTGTTTTGTGGAAGCACTGAGGAGTGTCAGTCATGGACCAAAACTCTGATTTGCTATATGGTGTCATTTTACAAGAATATTCATGCCGGAGAGAAATCCTACATGGCTGGCTCTTCACGTACGCAGAAATGACCCAAACTTTGGGCATTGCCACCTGCTTTCCTGCCCTGCCCTGCCCTGCCCTTGGATCAGGTGCTGGGGAAGGAGCTGGTAGCACCTTAGCTCTGTTCCACAACACGTAGCATGGCACAGCTGTGTTCTCATAGTTTCCTACTGGTGTACCCCCGCAGTAAAATATTGTCCTGTAGTAGAGCAATGGAAAGAAAATAGAGAGGGTTCAGTCTCTTGGGCTATGTCTAGACTGCATTCCTCTGTCGACAAAGGGATGCAAATCAAGCACTTCAAAATTGCTAATGAAGCCGGGATTTAACTATCCCGCACCTCATTAGCATAAACATGGCCACCGTTTTTTCAAAAGGGAGTTTTTTTTAAAAAATGGCAGTCTAGACGTGGATCTGTTGAAAATAAACCCTTTTTCAACAGATCCTGTATTATTTAAGAAAATGAGGTTTACAGGATCTATCGAAAAAGGGTTTATTTTCGACAGATCCATGTCTAGACTGCCTTTTTTCGAAAGAACTCCATTTTGAAAAAAGCAGCAGCCATGTTTATGCTAATGAGACATGGGATATTTAAATCCTGGCACTATTGCTGGGGTAGTCTTCCTTTGTGCCAACACATGGTATGTGGCAAAGCCACAATGTAGCCCAATATTAAAATAGAAACTTGATATCTACTGTAGTTAAACTTTGTAAATTGTAAATAAGAATGCTTTTGTCTTAACATCTTAAACTGTTGCAGGTACCATGCTAAAACAAAATTCAGAATAAAGATGTCCTTTAGGAAAGCCAAATACAACTTCTCTTGAAATTCTGAGCATTTACATTTAAAGATAGGCTTGAATCAGCAGGAATGAACACTACATGTAAAATCTAAAGTGCCTTAATCTCCCAGAAGTCACCAGAATTAACTGGGCTACTGCACTCTGTGGGTATGTCTACACTACCCCCCTATTTCAAACTAGGGGGGCTAATGTAGTCATACCGAGTTGCAAATGAAGCCCGGGATTTGAATTTCCCGGGCTTCATTTGCATAAAGCCGGCCGGCGCCATTTTTAAATGCCGGCTAGGTCGGACCCCGTGGAACGAGGTGTACAGCTAGTTCGGATTAGGAAACCTAATCCGAACTAGCTAGTCCGTGCTGCGTGTAGCCGCGCGGCATGGGGTCTGACCTAGCTGGCATTTAAAAATGGCGCTGACTGGCTTTATGCAAATGAAGCCCAGGAAATTCAAATCCCGGGCTTCATTTGCAACTCGGTATGACTACATTACCCCCCTAGTTCGAACTAGGGGGGTAGTGTAGACATACCCTGTGTTACATTTTACTGAATGGTACATCAATGCACAGGAAAAATAAGGGGGGAGGGAACCATGTTCCTTTTGAGTGTATCTTTTCTCTTGGGGATGTGTAAATTCAAACTGAAGAAAAAGTTGGTAGAACAAAATGTGATTTTAAGGAAATGGAAAGCCACAGTAGTTCCCATCGTCTCAGATTGGATAGATCAGTCTTGGCATGTGGAGGAAATATATAAATTAAAGAGAAAATTCTCTCTTCACGTCTGCCCTGTGGGCCTGAAAGGAGAAATGTGTCCTAAGTCATGTGTGTTAAAGCAAAGCATATGGACTCATTCGGATCCATTCTGTGGATTATTAATGGTCTAAATATAAGACTCATTACAGAGTCAAAACGAACAAAACTTTTTTCAATTTAAAGGAGTTGTAATATTTCATATCAAATTGAGTTTGCCCTGGAAGGTCCTGATGTATAGCTTAGGGGTAGAAGCCTCTGTGAATAAGTAATTAGCTCCGTATTTACTGAGAAGTTTATATGACTATTGATTTTTTTAATCAAAATGATTTTCCATTTACTTCTGGGGCTCCATGACCTATTGGATAGACTCACTGGGCTTGGACTCAGATGACTTCAATTTTCTTCCTGGTCCAACCATTGTTAAAAAAAAGTTTGAACCTCTGCTTGTGTTGGGATGAGGGAGGGAGAGAAAATGTCTTGCATGCTCCTGTACAGGCTCCCTATATCGCTGCCGTACGCAAGCAGCTGAAAGCGAGCTCTGCATGCTCATTCCCCACTCAGAGCACCTGAGTAAGGAGTGGGCGGAGACAGATATTGGCAGAGACTTGGCTCCACCTTCTCACATGCCAGGCAGCACAGTCGAATAGCTGGGGCAGTTGCCAACATTTGTGATTGGTATGGGCCAGCTGTCAATTATTAACTCCTGCCTCCTGCTTCAGCATGCCAATAACAGGGCTGTCTCAGCAACATAACAACCCGTGGGCCCTACTTACACCATTGCTTAGCACTGTGCTCAAAATCCCAGTCTTACTCAGAATTAATGAAGGAGAAGGAGTGAGTTTGGAAGTAAAATATTGGCCATATTGTGCCAGGAATTTAACTAAACTTGCCATCAAAATAACCTCACTCGAAGCCACTTGTTATCCAACACCTTGCTGTTTTACAGTAGCCCCATTAGTATGTTGCCTTAATTTTTTTATTAACCAAACAAATTAGAGAGATAATTTAACATTACTTGCATGCCTTTACATGATTATTGTTACATTGCTAATATAAAATTTACAGGTGTGAAAACAGCCATCAGTTATTTATGTCAATTAGAAGCATTGGAGAAACAAGTCATAAAAACAAAACACAAACAAAAAAAAAATCTGCAATTTAAAATGATGAAATGGAGACCCTATGGGTGTGTTATCTTCACCATTCATCTTCTGCCATTTCTGATCAACACATATTATATTTGTGGCATTCAGCACCTGTAATCACTTATGAAGGTATTGCATGCTTGATGGCTTTGGGATGTCATACTGAAAGTGCAAGCTTTGTTAATCTTTTCATCAACGGGAGCCACAGGGTGTCTGCCATACCTCATTTATGTGTGCAGAGTAAATAAGCTGTAGTAAATGAAAACTACTTCTGTTTATAATTCTGGACAGATGTTAAGTGGCTTCAACAGGTCACCCCTGCTGGTACTTCATACAAAAGGGCTTTCAGGCTTTTAAAAAATCTGATGAAGCCATACTTTGAAATATCTATATTAACATAGATATTGCATTTATATTGTGCATGCATGGAATAAAAACTGGTGCCAAGTAAATGGTTGACTTACAGTTATAATCAAGGAGTTTTAGAGACAAGGCTCACTGTTAAATCTTTACCCATAGGCATAGCAGATCACACTCAATGAAATATTCCTGTCATTCAGAAACAGCAGAAGGCTTTAGCTGCTATATTTAGATGTGGTAAGGTGACAAAGAAGAGGTATTAACTTTTTTTTTAAGTGTTGTGCATTTAAACGAGAGGTGGATGATACATCAGGGTGAGATGAGTCTGCCAATCGTATTCACACTTTGCTTTGTGGTGGTCCTACTGAGTTAATAATTCTAATCTTCTACTGCTGAACACTTCTTTAACACTTTTCATCCAAGGAGCTCACAGTGCTTTACATAGGAAAGTGAAGTATCATTAGCCTGCTTTTACATCTGGGATATAATAAAGAGGCATGTGACTTGATTACATTTACGGGATGGGTGGAGAAATTGTCTTTCTACGTGATATAGTTCTCTCAAGCAAATTGCCTGTAATGGCCCTATTAATAATGTCACTGGAAATCTTACTCAACTTCTTAGTAGGCTGCCACGCTAACTCCTATTGGTTTAAAAAAGATTCCTACTCTCAAGCAGAACCAACTTGTTGATGCTGGAGTCTTTATGTGCTTTTCTCTTATTTAGTGCCGGAGAACACAGCCCCATTGTTCTAGGTACAGAACAAACACTCACCATGGACTGATGTACCTCACCACAGGCACAGAGGTGTTTCTGGATATAGCCCATAGCAGAGGAGTAATGCACTGCTTCTTGTATTCTCACATGTGCTTTTTTCCAAAGGAGGAATAATTTTCCATTAGCCTAAACCTCAGCTAATGGCTATTACTATTTGGCTGCACTGGGTAGAGTGTTGTGCTCTGTCCATTATATATATATATATCACTATCTGGACTAAAATAGTATGCTTACCCATACATATCCAATCTGAAGGTACAGGTATCTTGTACAGGTGGGAAAGTGTGTGTATGGGGTGCCTTAATTTCTCTTTGGTCCTCTGTAGATGTACAACCCAAGTAAAAAACTAGAAACAATGGGACATGACCAACAAGCTGTGTGATATTTTGCCCTACATAAAATATAACCCTTTATTTTCTTGTGCCTCTTGTTCATGTAGAAGCATACTTTCTTCCTTGTCTGGTTTATAAGAGGTAAGTTGGTTATAAGACCATAATGCAGGTTGGACCTCCCTGGTCCAGAACCCTGGGGACCTGAGTGCTCCCAAATCAAGGAGTTTGCTGGACTAGGGTAGATCAGGCCTCCAGGCTCTTCTGGGGCTCCCCTCCTGGTGGCCACCAAGAGAACACAGAGGTCTGACCTCCTCCAGCCTGCCTGCTTGGCTCTGCTGCTCACAGCCTGCTCACAGAGTACACATGTACAAGGTGGCAGCTTCTCCCAGAGCCACCTGTTCCTGGCCACCCGTTCCTGTGCAGGCTGGCAGCTGCTCATGGAGCTCCCTGTCCACAACCGCCTGGCCCTGGATGAGGCAGCAACTGCTTCTGGGGTTTCCTGCCACTGGCCCCCCATTGGGCAGTAGCTGCTCCTGATGCTCCCTGCCTTTATACCCTTTGGGGCGGCAGTCTCTCCTGGGGCTCTCTGCCCTCAAATCATTTGGCCCATAGGCTGCCCCCCACCAGACCGGCTCTACCCTCGACTGCTCTCAACCTCTGCAACCCAGGGTTCTCTTGTCTAGCAAGAATTATAGCTCTGCCAGACCACAGATGTTGTTGGACCAGAAAGTCCCAGATAGAGAGGTTCAAACTGTAACAGAGGACTGTAGAGTGTTATTGTAATGTCTCCATAGGGATTTTTAAACTATACGCTCCTTCAGTCCTGACTCACATCCATGTCAAGTAATCAGAAAAGCATAACAACTGCAGAACCACCAATGAAAAAGCCATTAATGAGAAAAAATAAACCAATCAAATCATCAAAGTGCTGCTGTTCTTACCACAAATATTTAGCTTCTAATCTGCCATTCGCAGCAGCAAAAATTGAAGCTACTAAACAAATTGCAAATATCCCAAATGACTGGACCATTCTGTACAATGCAAGGACAGGAAGGAGAGCAGAGGAAGGGGAAAAGAAAAGGAAAACTACTGAAGAAAACAGAAATGAAGGAAGTGGGGAGAGAAAAAACACAGAACAGGCCAAGAATGAAATGGTGTCTTCAGGGGCTAGAGCTCTGTGGATTGCAGACCAGACCTAAATTTAAATGAACTTGACAGGTTATGGACATGTAGCAAAATAAGCTCAATTAAAGTTTGAATTTAAAGTATTATAATCCCTGTTACTGATGTTCTCATTGAAAATTAAAAGGGGCAATCATTCACTGTAGCTTAATTCACTAACCTAAAGTGACCTACTGTTTGGTCTATTTTTAAAATTTATATCTGCATAGCTATATCAGTCAGAAGTGGCAAAAAGTCCACTACACTGACAGCTATGGCAACAACCCTCCACACACCCCTAAGTGCAGACACAACTATGCAAAGTGCTTCTGTTCTCATAGTTTATATTATTCATGAGGCAGTGTTCCTATGCCAACAGAAAGTCTTCTTCTTGAAGTAAACTCAACACCTATACTAGTGGATTGTGCCGGCACAGACTTAGGGTAAGTCTATACTACGAAATTAGGTCAGTTTTATTGAGGTAAACTTTTAGCACCCAATTCTATACATTTGATGATGCATGTCCTCACTAAACCTATATGGTTGAAACAAAATACAGGACTGTGTAGCACTTTAAAGACTAACAAGATGGTTTAATAGGTGATGAGCTTTTGTGGGCCAGACCCACTTCCTCAGATCAAATAGTGGAAGAAAATTGTCACAACCATATATACCAAAGGATACAATTTAAAAAAATGAACACATATGAAAAGGACAAATCAAATTTCAGAACAGAAGGGGGATGGAGGAGGGGGGGAAGGGAGGGAGGTAAATGTCTGTGAGCTAATGATATTAGAGGTGATAATTGGGGAACACACTTGGGCCTCCAGTCCTCTAATTTTTTTCTCCAAAATGGCAACCAGTTTTCATTTAGCGCAGATGAAATCCCTTCTTTCTTCTGGGAGGAAGACAAACATGGTGCATGCTGTGCAGGTAACAACAGCAGACCTATCACCATCTATACCTGCTGTCCTAAAAAAGGGTTTAAAGGAAAGGCAAAAGAACCTCGCACCCTTCCCTCTCCCCTTCCAAACTAACTCTCTAAACTCCCTGTTTACAATCACCTGTTCACAAGCTTCCTGGTCACTGACTCACTCCTTCACTTAAACACAGATATATTACTTATAATTAAAGGTATCAAATGCTCTAATCAGAATTTTATTACAACCCAGTAGTAACCAACAATTCTTTTGAGAGAAGAAATTGTTATTTTTTTTCAAATAGGAATTACAGCCCTTGAAAATATGCAGGTAGAAATGGTGAGCTAAATCTAAATCACCTGTCTTTGAAAGTCTACCTATATTCTAAACTTTCTTGCACTTGCAAACTAGATCCTCTGCAGATGTAAATTAGTGTGGCTCCTTTAATTTTGACACAGTTGACAATGAACCTCCGTCAGATGATGTAAATCAGCATCCCTGTATGTCTAAGTGGCACTTCAGTGGAACTACTCCCAGTTCACAGACTCAACCACAAGAATATAGACCTAAATCACACACTGCAGAATTAAGGATACTTTTCTTTTCTAATATAAATTGCTAGGCCAACATTTTCTTCCAAAAATATGTAACAAAAAGGTGGTTTCATAACTAATTTTTGTTATGCACAACACTGCAAACACTGATTATATTTAATTACACTATTCATGAACAAAGGGGAATTCTGCCATATTCTTTGTAAAAATCTTGATGTTCTGAATAGCAACAAAGCAGCAGCTGTAAGTTATGATCAAAATATTTTTACGAAATGACATATTTCACAACCATGTCATTTTAAAATCAGCCACTTAAGAATCTAATTACTGATTGCTTTTGATACCCATTAGTAAGTCAAGAGATTTTCCTCATAGAAATTAGATTTCTCTAATTTTCAATTTAATTTACATATTGGCATCTACTGTACATGATTATAATCGTTGATATAAGGGTTTAACTGGCATGAGTTTCAGATCACCACATTAGTTAGGAGTGGTGAAATTGTGAGCGAACTGTATGTCCATCCTTAGGAATGAATATTGATAAGCCTTTATATCACACAATCATGTCTTCTAAATGTAACAGGTATTTTAATGAAAAACTCTTTTCAAAATATTCTAGGGAGGGTGGGTTTTTATTTTAATTTTTATTGGCACTATTTTTCTATCTGGTTCTCTGAAAAAATGTCAGATAAGATGTGGCTATGATTTGCAGAACTGATAGGTGATTTTTGACTGTTCTTAATACCTTAATGAGGCTGGGTTTTCAAAGACCAGGGTGTTCACAAATTCTGAAAATCAGGACACTTTAAGGTGCCTCAATATTTAAAAAAAAGACACCTGAAATCACTAGACACTTTCAAAAATGTTAGGTGTGTGGATACTCTAGAGATAAGTACAGTATAAGAATATATATGACTAGAAATAATTCTATCTTGTTTTCTTATATAAAAAAGGCAAAATTGAAAATCTATCGGCAAGGGTCCTTCTGAAGCCACAGGTTAGCTCTTGGGCCCCATCAGGGGTCAGGTTTCTCCAAATGTCTGTGCTACAAAGCTCCCATATTTAACTTTGTGCGGGTGTGAGAAACTTGTATAGAAAAACTATCACTAGCTTGAATTGAATTTGGTGATAGCTGGTAATAATTCCTACCATCTGAGCTCCAAGTCTGAGGCTCCCTGCTCTAAAAGTAGAATCTTAAACAGCTGAACTTATAGCTCCATTGCCATTTACATTAACATCTCTCCCTCTTTGCCAAACATACTGCTTGTGGATGAGCAATCAGAGCTGTCCCTGTAGGCAGTTCTACTGTGGTACTGGGAGTGCACCTGCTGTTGTTTCTCTCCAAGGTTCTTTTTGTTGTTCCATTCTTCTGATTTCTCTTCATCTCCCAAGCCCCCGTCTCTCTGGTAAAGCAATGGCACTTATACTCCCTTTGGCACATGGACTATTTTGGTTATCCTATCATTTTCAATGAACTGTTAGAAGTGTCTTTAATGACATCAGCACAGTATGTCTTTAAGACTTTTTACATGTATTGGGTATCATACCCCCAAAATTTACTTGTGATTATATATCTGCATTTCCTTCTCCTTTTATTAACAAGATCAAGGGGCATACCTACCCCTCAGTGCATGTGTGTAACTTCTAATTACAATAATGGCAGTTATGTGCATGCATCAAAAGAAAAATGTTATCCCACAGTCGTCAACAAATATGTCCAATTAAATCCAATTAGGAGAGTAAATCATCTGACACATTTTATTCATGGAGAGATGAAAAAACACATTAGGGATTTATCCTGAAAAACATTACTCACAAAAGGCAGTCCTAACGACACATTGATTATCATCCCCAAGGATATTTTAATACTTATATTTTGATAAAAGGGACTTTTTATATTTTGTTCCACTATATTTAAATTCAGAGGTCTTGAAAACTATTCAATACACTAGCATTTGTTAGTCAAGAGAAATAAATACATTAGAAACATTAAAAAAAAAAACCTTTGGAAAAGAATGAGAACACGGACCTAGGTATTTTGGGGCCCACCTGAACAAAGTACTGAGCTGTGTCTCAGGGGGCTGCGTTCTATTCCTGGGTCTACTACTATCTGTAAGGTGACACGTGGCACCTTACTTCCCTTATCTGTGACAGAGTTTTCCAGTCTTTAAAATGAGATTAATAATACTGACCACCTCTGTAAAATGCTTTGGAAGATCTACTAATAAAATGTGTTATATGTACATGCCACTGAAGTCAATGGCAAAACTCTAACTGAATTCAACAAAGCCAGGATTTCTGTAGGGGTCACCAGATAAAATTAATAGTCTGTTGGTTTAAAAACAAACAAAATGAAGTATTTTTAACCAGATTTACAGTCAGTCTTGCCAGAGGATGTGGTGAAGACCAAGACTATAACAGGGTTGAAAAAGAAGTAGATACAATAAAACTCCAATAGTCTGGCATCCAATTGTACGGCACTCCCGACAGTCTGGAATCAAAATGTCAAGAGCCTAGTGAGTGAGCTTTAGCAAAAAACATGTCACAAGGCAGCAGTGGCAGCAGCTGAACTGAGTGAAAAGGATAAAAAAGGGTTAAAAAAACTGAAACATTACAGTATACTATACACAGTATGTACAATAAAAAGGGTTAAAAACACTTTATATACAGTATATATATATAAAACCAGTTTATAGTACCTCTTGATAGTCCGGCATATCCGATAATCCAGCACCACCTAGGTCCCAAAGGTTCCGGATTATCAGAAGTCTACTGTAGTTTTATGGAGGGGTTCCCTCAATGGCTATTAGACAAAGGCTAGGGACATCATATGGGACAAAATAATCTACTTTGCATGTGTCTTTGAAGATGAGAGTACAGGTGGGACCTCCCAAAACCAGAACTCTCTGGTCCAACAACATATGTGATTCTGAGGGACCAAAGATGTTCCTGGACCAGGGAGTCCTGGCTGGGAGCCCCAGTGGCAAGAAGGCTGGCAGCAATGACAGTCCTGGTAGTGGGGCTGGGAATGCAGGGGATGTGTGGCTGCTGTGGGAGCCCCAGTAGCAGGGATAGGATGGGGCAGTGGCCACAGCCTGAGCTGCCAGGCTGCAGCAGCACAGCAGCCCTGCAGGGGCTGTGGTTGGAGCCAGCAGTGGGGAGGAGCGATGGGCTGGTAGCAAGAGACCTCTCCTGGACTGACATATTCCTGTTTTCAGGACCGGTGAGGTCCCGAGGATGCTGGACTTGAGAGGTCCAATCTGTACTATTATGAACAATTGTGATGAATCAGCATCTTTGTACATTCTTACATTCTTTTTAGCATTAAAATGTTTGTCAGCGTCACTTATTTGCCCCTGGGTCTTGTGGGTGGGAAGCACTGCTTTTAATGATCTCTACATGAACAACCCAAAGCAGAATTTTATCCAAAATGAGTCTTTCTTCCAAACATCATTTGTATGAGCTACATGCTCTGTCTTCAAATTGTTCTCATTAAAAAGCCATGAACTTTGCTTAGAGCAGTGCTTTTTCAGGACTTTGCATATCAGAATTTTGCTCAAAAGAATATGTTGGATTTAATTAGAAATCTGACCTTCTCTGATTTTAAAGAGCATGAAAAAAAATAGATGGTCTTAGATATGCCATAAAATGATGTGATTTTCCCTTAAATATTTTTATTTTTCCAAGAACCCTTCTCATGTTTGCAGGACATAGTACTTAGAGAGTGAATTAATGAGTTTTTCCACTAGGTCCCTATACAAGGAAATCTTTAAACCTGTTCTACAATGAGAGCTGCCACTTTATTTTAATTTTCACTCAAAGATCTACCCAGCATTGCTCAGGTCCTTAACTCAATTAATTTCTGATTTTGGAAAATAAAATGAAAATGTACATGCTTTATTTAAATCACTATTCTGGGATAGGGATGAGGAATTCAGTATGCAGGCCGTGACACTCACTTGAAATAAACAGAATTTATAAGGCAGCACATTTATATAAAATGGACGTAAGAATCAATGCCATAGAAACAAAATCAATGATGATTCAGAGCAAATAGCACATGTTAGTAGTTGATAATTGGTTCTTGATTAATCTGCTGTGTATAGGTATTTTGTTGCTTTTTGCACTGACACCATAATGGGTTCTCTGATGCTATGTCTAAACTACATTCCTCTTCCGAAAGAGGAATGTAAATGAGCCTGATCTAAAATGCAAATGAAGTGCGGATTTACAAATCTCATGCTTCATTTGCTTAATCACGTGCAAGCGCTTTTTCAAAAGGGTTTTTCGAAAAAGAAACCACAGTCTAAACAGGGTTCTTTCGAAAAAACAAACAAACCCTTTTTCTAAAGAACCTGTACTCCTCATTTTTTCTTTTTTCATTCACCAGTGATCTAATGGGACTGGATATTGTATATGTTTAGTCCTTATTGAAAAGGCAGCTCTTCCCCCAGAACATTACTAATATAATTGTAATGAGTGTGAACATTTCCTCTTTTTCCATTAGATTACCTTTCTTGACTTTAGCCACTGTGTAGTAATCAGGGAGCCTCTCAGAGGAGAGCTGCTTTATTCTGCACTCTCAAAAGAATAAAGAATGAAGCATAGCAATGTAACAATTAGCATGGAGGACATTTAAAGTTAAGGGATGTTAAAATATCATCAGATATAAGCCATAACCCAGGAAACCCTGAGGTTGATTCCTACTCTGTTCTTGATTTCCTGCATGACCTTGGGAAAGTAACTAACTCTCTTCGTGCTTTTGTTCCCCACAGCATAACCCTACCTGTCAGGGGTTGTTCTGAGAATAAATACATTAACTATTGTTAAGTATTTAAATAGCATAAGTAACTAAGACTGAAGATCAGCTTATAGACCTTATTCAAAAGGGTATTTGCATAGGACTTGCCTTCCATAGGACTTGAAATCTAAGGCTATGTGTAGACTGCAGCTCCTTTCTGGGATACTGGAGGTATCCTGGAATAGCTATGCTAAAGTGTCTAAGGAACATGTCCGCTTTTTTGGAAAAAAATTCTGAAAAAGCAGACACATTCTTTCGCCATCCCTGTAAACCTCTTTCCACAAGTAAGAAAGGATGGCTCAAAAGAGAACATTTTTCTGAAATTTGGCACCATGCAGACATAAAATTTTGGAAAAGCCTCTTTCAAAACAAAAGTGGAAAAAGATACACAAATTGTGGTTTGCAATTTGCATATCTTTTCCCAAATTTTCCTTGTAGTGTAGACGTAGCCTGAGAAAGAACCAAGCTTTACTATAGAGTCCTCTTAAAGAATTTGTTTTGCAAAACGGTTTCTTCAAAATTACAGTCTCCATATTGCTGTGCACTGAACTCATGACTCACAATTGATGAGTTCACATTTTTTGTCAGTGTTCAGAGATGATGACACTTACCTATATTACACACAATGCTGGAAGGGCATTGCAAGTGGGGTTCTGCAGGGGTCAGTTCTGGGACCGGTGCTGTTCAATATCTTCAACAATTTAGATACTGGCATAGAGAGCACGCTTATGAAGTTTGTAGATGATACCAAGCTGGGAGAGGTTGCAAGTGCTTGTTCTCTTTACATCTGGTGGATACCAGTGGAGTATAAGTGCTGTCCATCTGTTATCACTCAATCTCTCTACATCACCAGCTCATCTCCTTTTCCGAATAAATGAATTATAAAAATAAATTGAGCAGCCATCCAGACACAGAAAGTGCCCATCCAATTGTGTAGAACAGACATTATTAAAACATATTCCCTTTTGCTCCATTGCTTTGTTTGAATTGACAAAGTAAATAGCATCCTCCATCTCATTTTATCTTAGGGTATCCCAAACTGGAGATTCTTCCATATGCCTGTCTAATTATAGAATTCCTGGGAGTTCCTCCTGAATTCAACAGGCTGTTACAAGGGAAAGCCAACTAAAGATCAAATGAGGTACATTTACATCAAAGGATGTCTTGCAGAAGGAAATTTATTCCTTCAGCTATTTGCAGCTTCAGAAATTGGTATGTACCATATAAGTAAGTCACTGTAGCTACATGCTGCTACTTTTTTTCTCCTTGTCGATAGCAAAATAAATGTAAAAGGCAACATTTAACAAGAGTTTACAATTTTCCTAATAAAATAAGCTATAATTTATCACCCTGTGACTCAATATTTATAGAAATCATGCCATGGTCTCGATGTATCTATCAAAGCAAATTGAATACACTAAGATTAAGAAGCCAACATTCTGACCCATGTCCTCAGATGATGTAAATAAGTATATTTCTACTGAATTCAATGGAAATACATTAGCACGCACCCAATAACCATTTATGTTCAGCTATACTTTTGCTCCAGTTGTTATACATGTATGATGTGAGCTCATGAGACCATTAATAGTAGATCCAAAAGCTGTCTGGTGGAGGAGAGATTTCCTTTCTTTGGTAACTTCACAGAAGTGTGTGAATTGGCACCATCTGCACAGTTATCTTTTTTAACATCATGCTGCAATAAGTAGAGAACAATGGAGGAGCATCTGGTTTGATGCATATGTATGGTGATCCAACTACACATACACGAGTCAAAAATATAAGAATTAATTAAGAATGGCAAAGACCAGGGCCAGAGAAGACTCAGACAGTGTCAGAATTAGGGAAGTTTTGCTGAAGATTCAAACCTATTTCAATCAGGGAAATGGATAACTTTTTGCTGCACTGTTATGTTGGTTAGACATTTGACTTCTTCACACAACAAAGCTATGCCAACAAAACTTCTATGTGCAGGCCAGGCTTCAGACAAATAGGAAAACAAGTTTTGGATTAATAGAAAGAGAGATCTTAATTAACCTCATCTCTATGTGCCCTATGTCCATCAATTCGAACCTTTTGTGGACCCATTAGAATGAAGTGTGTACAACACAATCAAATCAGAATTTTAAGGGTATTTTGTCTTCAGGGAATGTTGGCATTTGTTCTCCTACATCTCTTAGGCACATTTGAAAATCTCACTAATAAAATCTGTCCAAAAGCAAAGTTTTAGATTCATATGTTAGCAAAATAATTCATCACCTACTTATGTGCTACAGTACTGATCATTAACTAACATAGAATACAGATAAAGGCTTCACATGTGTTAATCACAGAGCAGCCTCCAGATGTAACAACATAACAAGATTTATTTTTGAGATAATGCAGCAGATTCTCACAGTACTACAGTAATAAATCTTTTTTTTTAAGTTTTAAAGTTCATTGATGTGATATTTAATCTACAGGTGAACTTGCTTTGCAATTGAAAAGAAGTTTTTAAATGCTTCTTTTTAGTAGGGACCGTTAACTATGAAGTCAAGAGGAAATTAAATATGACCTAAGGTCAGCTATGAGAAAGACGAAGATTTTACATAGTTTATTTTTACTTGGCATCAGGATAAAAGTTACATTAAAACTGTGTCATGTGAGTGTTTCTCTCTCCCCACTCGCCCCCTGACACATTCAGAAACCAAGAACAATTCTTTAATGTCTTAAGAGAAAAAAATTTGTTTAGAATCACAGAACACTAGAACTGGAAGAGAGCTTGAGAGGGTCATCGAGTCCAGTCCCCGGCCCTCATGGCAGGGCCAAGCACCATTTAGATCATCCCTGATAGATATCTATCTAACCTGCTCTTAAATATCCTATGTAAGAACACAAAAAACATAAGAACATACGAACAGTCATACTGGGTCAGACCAAAGGTCCATCTAGTCCAGTATCCTGTCTTCCATCAGTGGCCAATGCCAGATACCCCAGAGAGAGTGAACAAAACAGGAAATCATCAAGTGATCTCTCTCCTGTCATCCATTTCCAGCCCCTGACAAACAGAGGCTAGGGACACCATGCCTACCCATCCTGGCTAATAGCCATTGATGAACCTAACCTCCATGAATTTATCTGCTTCTTTCTTGAACCCTGTTTAAGTCCTGGTCTTCACAATCTCCTCTAGCAAGGAGTTCCACAGACTAACTGTGTGCTGCGTGGAAAAAAAAACACTTCCATTTGTTTTAAACCTGCTACCTATTAATTTCATTTGGTGACCCTTAGTTCTTACATTTTGTGAACAAGTAAATAACTTTTTCCTTATTCAATTTTTCCACACCAGTCATGATTTTATAAAGCGCTATCATATCACCCTTAGTCTCTTCCATTAGGACCTCTTTGCCCTTTCTCTCATACTAACAATATGCTGAGGAGTTCCTACATCCTTCATCAAAGACAGCTATGATGAAAATTGCAAAACAATGCTAATAGCTAACGTCCAATCAGAACAGAGGATTGCAGACAATTTCTTCACATTAACCTACCTGTTTTTCAACACTAAACAGGAAGCTCCATCTCCATGAAGAACAGTTCAAACTTCTTGTAAATTCAACCTTTGACTTCTCTGCTACAGATTCTTAAAAGCTGATGCCTACTGGCTCCAGTAAGTGCTATTTATAAACAAAAAAATGAGGAGTAACATTAGTTCGGACTAAGGGCTTTAGTCCAAACTAACGCGTCCCGGCGCGCACTTCCTGGTTCGAATCAGCTGTGATTCAAACTAGCGCGCTGGCGAGATCATGTTAATGGAGCGCGGGATATTTAAATCCCCGCTTCATTAACTAGTTCAATTGTCTCCATTTGCATCCCTAGTTCGAACTAGGGATGCAGTGTAGACATACCCAAGGAGTCTAAATATAACTGAGAATCAGACTCATTATATTCTAGTATCTCTTCCTACCGCCTTGATTACAGAATTTCAGTCCATTCCCAATTATTACATTAATTTCAATGTCAATTAAAAACAAATCATTTCATTACCTTTTCTTCTCCTGCAACAGAATTTCACTTCCACTCCAGACTCTTCCAGATCACAGGAAGGTTTAATACAAGTCCTTAAAATCTATTGTCCTCAAGTGTCAGCTTTTATGGATAGCTGCCTAAAGTTTCACATGCATTTCAGCATAGGAGTTCTGTTTCATGGCACCAAAACAACATAACATGTAATGAATGTGTCAGCAACAGCCACATGAACAACAGTGAGAACAACAGGCAAAGAGCAGTGAGGTTTGAGCTGTTTCAACAGATTTCACCATAGCAGTATAAAACAATTTAATAGTCCTAAGAGTGTATTTGTAAATAACCAGGTAAAGGTCTTCCCAGTTACACAAACAAACAAAGGTAGTCTCTCCTGAGGACTAATTCAAAGTCTCACAACTTCAGTAGGGTTGATTCAGGCCCTTATTATGTGACTTTTTCTTATTATTTTCTCCTTTATTGTTATGTTTTGTGTTTAGAATGTTTATGTGCTATACTGAATTGTCTACTGACCTGTCTTGATTAGTTTTATTTATGAGTCATTGTAGTTCTTTAAGGCTAATATCAGTTGTGTTGATTAATGCCATATCTGTTTTATATTTTATAGACTGATGTTTATAAACAAAGATATAATTAATAACCAGTATATTACTTTTGTACACTATTTCTTGGTGACTGGAAAATGCCTGAAAGAGAACAATTCTGTCATTATAGATACAAATGCTTGGGAGATGTAGGAGGAAATAAGGTGTAATACATTGAGGGGAAAAAAGACTCAATATATTTAAACTGAAAATATATATATTTGTAATTTTGTCAGCTCTTTTGGGTTGAAATAGCTGTGAAGACAGGGCAATTCAGCATTTAACTCAGATTAGGAGCTGTAGTTGTAGCCTATTCATAAATCCTAAAGCCAGAAGAAACCATTGTGGTTATTTGGTCTGACTTCCTATATAACAGAACTTCCCAAAAAATTTTCCTAAATGAATTAGTAATTAGAAAACCATCAATCTTGAATTAAAAATTGTCAGTAATGGAGACTCCAATTGTTCCAAAGATTATTATTGTTACTGTTAAAAATGCACATCTTAATTTTCAATCTGCATTGGTCTAGTTTCAACTGCCAACCATTAGATCACATTCTACCTTGCTCTGCATTAGTGGAGATGGAAGAATCCTTTCTGTCACTGTAAAAGTGTCTATATACCCTAAGTATATTGTATCAACACTACTATCTTTATCAATTAAACTTGTAATCTCATTAAAATGTTCATGGATGTTGATAGATATTAATTACATTACCCTCTTTATTTGTCAGTCTGAGGTTTAATGCATAATTGCCCTGTTCCTTAATGGTATTTGGTGGTATGTGGCAGACACCAATTAATAACCCCATCTTGTGCTTTATGTGTTAGGCCATTGGTCCATAGGGATTCAAGTTCATTTTCTTCTGAGTTATGAGTAACAAACATGTAATCCCATTCTTGACATAGGAAGTGACTCCTCATCTCTTTTGCCTACTTGATCCTTCCTAAATGAGTTTATAGCAATTGATTTTAACATTCTAATAATGGGAAATATCCCAACCAAAGTTCAATAAAATCAGCTAGATCAAATCTGTGCTCACCTTCATTTGTGTTTGTTACACAGGCGCCTGCACTGGTAAATAGGAAATTCAATAATTTCTTCTCTCCATGTTCTTTAATTCCTTGATTAATTTTGTTCTCAACATTTCAATTTTGAGCTAACAGAGGGAAGCCTGAATTTGAACTCAAGCTGCTACCCCAAGCTAATACCTGAGCTATTGTGTCTTCACTTCTGTTATAACCCAAATAAGCTATCTGCTCTAGCAAATCCAAGTTAAAAACACACATCTTTTGTGTAATGTAGAAATACACCG
This sequence comes from Pelodiscus sinensis, assembly GCF_049634645.1. Taxonomy (NCBI): domain Eukaryota; kingdom Metazoa; phylum Chordata; order Testudines; family Trionychidae; genus Pelodiscus; species Pelodiscus sinensis. The sequence continues at coordinate 48,178,988 of NC_134719.1, forward strand.
GGGATATGCGTACCTTAGGACATTAGATTGGACATTAGGAAAAAGTTCCTAACTGTAAGGGTAGTTAAAAACTTACACTTGTGCACTTGGATGAGAGGAAAGTAATTAGGAATAGTCAGCATGGATTCACAAAGGGCAAATCCTGCCTGACCAATTGGATTAGCTTCTATGATGAGGTAACTGGCTCGGTGGACATGGGGAAGTCAGTGGATGTGATATACCTTGACTTTAGCAAGGCTTTTGATACGGTCTCCCACAATATTCTTGCCAGCAAGTTAAGGCAATGTAGATTGGATAAATGGACAGTAAGATGGATAGAAAGATGGCTAGAAGGCTGGGCCCAGTGGGTAGTAATCAATGGCTCGATGTCAGGACTGCGGTCGGTTTCTAGTGGAGTGCCCCAAGGTTCGGTTCTAGGACCGGTTTTGTTCAATATCTTTATTAATGATCTGGATGAGGGGATGGATTGCACCCTCAGCAAGTTTGTGGATGACACTAAGCTGGGGGGAGAGGTAGATACGCTTGAGGGCAGAGATAGGGTCCAGAATGACTTAGACAAATTGGAGGATTGGGCCACAAGAAATCTGATGAGGTTCAACAAGGACAAGTGTAGATTGCTGCACTTGGGACGGAAGAATCCCAAGCATAGGTACAAGCTGGGGACCAACCGGTTAAGTAGTAGTTCTGCAGAAAAGGACCTGGGGGTTACAGTGGATGAGAAGCTGGATATGAGTCAACAGTGTGCCCTTGTAGCCAAGAAGGCTAATGGCATATTAGGTTTCATTAAGAGAAGCATTGCCAGCAGATCCAGAGATGTCATTATTCCCCTTTATTCGGCTTTGGTGAGGCCACATCTGGAGTACTGTGTCCAGTTCTGCCCCCCCCCCCCCCACTACAGAAAGGATGTGGACGTATTGGAGAGGGTCCAGCAGAGAGCAACCAAAATGATTAGGGGGCTGGAGCATATAACTTATGAGGAGAGGCTGAGGGACTTGGGTCTGTTTAGTCTGCAGAAGCGAAGAGTGAGGGGGGATTTGATAGCAGCCTTCAACTTCCTGAAGGAAGGTTCCAAAGAGGATGGAGAGAGGCTGTTCTCAGTAGTGACAGATAGCAGAACAAGGAGCAATGGTCCAAAGTTGTGGTGGAAAAGGTCCAGGTTGGATATTAGGAAAAACTATTTCACTAGGAGAGTGGTGAAGCACTGGAATGGGTTACCTAGGAAAGTAGTGGAGTCTCCATCCCTAGAGGTGTTTAAGTCTCGGCTTGACAAAGCCCTGGCCGGGTTGATTTAGTTGGATTGGTCCTGCCTAGAGCAGGGGGCTGGACTTGATGACCTTCTGAGATCTCTTCCAGTTCTATGATTCTATGACTTGAATAAATTGCCTAGGGAGGTTGTGGAATCTCCATCTCTGGAGATATTTAAGAGTAGGTTAGATAAATGTCTGTCAGAGATGGTCTAGACAGTACTGCGTCCTGCCATGAGGTCAGTAGACTGTACTTGATGACCTCATGAGGTTCCTTTCAGTCCTAGTATTCTAAGATTCTATAATTTGGGCTATGTCTACACTGCAAGCTTTTGCTGGCAGAGAGTATGCAAATGAAGAGCTGATTAGGGATAAAGATCTTGCGCAAAAAGGAGACATTGTCAGCGGATGGTCAGGGCAGTGTGTGTGTGTGTCACCCAAGTCTTTAACTGCTAAGGCATGAGGTCTCATCACAGCGGGCAGCCAGAAGGCTGAAGGGAGCCCCGAAAGTTTAACGTCCATGTCTTTACTGCTAGGACCGGGGTCCCTTCGCAGAGTGTAAACAACAGGCCAACAGACGCCCTTGTTTATAGGAAGAGCTTATTACACCTCAGATTTTAGCTGCTAGAACACAAAGTTCCTTCACAGCGGGCAGCCTAGGGAAGGCTGAGAAGTGCCCCAGCGGACCTGTCACCTGGGAGTGACACAGATCCAAACACCCAAGCTCTTCCTATACCTGTCCTTTATGACAGGCTGAAGTTCTTTTAAAATCGTGCTTGGTTCTGTTACAGCAACTGAAGGAGTCAGGTTAAAGCTTAAACAGTTACAGGTTTATTAAAGAAGCTTATAAATCATATGGTTACAATGGCTATTGCTCTATTTCTTAAATGTTAGCAAAAATAAATCTTAAAAATGGTTACAAAGAAGATAAAGATAGAAAATAGAAATAACGGTACCAAGTGACAGCTTAATCTTTAAAGAGCTCTAACACTATGTATATATATACTTAAACAAAGGACCACATCCAGGTACAATTTTTACCTGTGCCTCTCGACTCCAGCGTGTCAGGCCAGGGTCGGTCCCTCAATTCCTTGGAAAGATGAATACGAGGTGGGCGTCCCCTCTGGAACCTCGGGAGGTCAAACACCAAACCCGACCAGCAGATAGGTGGTAGATTGACGCTCAGAGTAAGTGTGCTGCTGGGCCCATCTTTATACCCCTGGGGGCCCATATTCTCTTTCTTATCTTAAGAGGCCAAATTGTACTGGTCCGTTTTGTGGCGCCAGTTCTTACAAGCAAGTTTCAAGTTAATTTACACTTATAAGAGAGGAAGATAGCTAAATTAGGAGTGCCGGATGTTCTTTGTTGGGCGGGAGATTCCTTCCCCCGTGGACGGCTGTGTGTTCGTATCAATATGGGTTAAGTCAAGGGCACTTTTGTGCAGCCTCTTGGTCAGCGATTAGTTTGACCACCCTCTTATCTCTGCTTACAGTTGTCTTTGGTCACTGAGCCAGCATGTCTGAACCTCCTGCTCCAAGGTTTTCAAAGATCATGCTGTTTTTCTGCTCTGTGTGCCCTGCATGCTTTCAAGCAGACAAAGATGGATGTTAAAATGGGGGTTCATGTCTGGCTATAGACATCCATGCTGCTTGTTTTTGCGCAAAACCCCTTGAGCAAAAACAGCTCAAATAAATTATGCAAATGAAGCATGACAAAATGCTAATCAGCGCTTCGTTTTCATACTCTCTGCCTGCAAAAGCAGGCAGTGTAGACATGGCCTTGCAGTAGGACTCCTGCTTCTGACCCGTGATAGCTGTCTTAGGCTCGGGCTATGGGTGTGTTTAAGTGCAACATAAATATGCTCGTCCAGACTGCAGGCCAGAATCTGGGAACCTCGCACCTTACAGGATCCTAGAGCCTGGGCTTCAATCTGAGCTGGGACATTTATACTATAATTAAATCACCCAAGCCCCAACAGCCCGAGGCAGGTGGCTCAAGCCAGAGGAGACCAGTGTTCCCTCTAATTTTTTCCATCCATGTGCAACACCAGTAGAAATACACACTGCTGGCGGTAGGCCCTGTGGGTGCTCTAGTAATCAGACGGGTGGCCTTTGAATCCCTTCTGGGAGGCTTCCAAAACTCTCAGTTTACAGGGAATACTAGTGTGGATGTACCTCCTCTCCTCCAAGACTGTTAACGTTTTTATTCTTCTCTTGTGTCCATTATCTTCCCAATTTGGGCACAAACATCTAACTTCTGCCTTATGTCCTGTGTTTGTAAAATGCTTATTATTGTCAAAAGCTTTGAGATCTTTGGATTCAAGAGTACAACTTTTATAGTCTATAATTTTTGGAAATGCTCATCTTTAGCCGTGATAGAAATAGGTCACGAAAATTAAAACTAACAGAAAAAGACTTTCCCGGAAAACATTGGTTTAGATAGCATAAATGGCATTTTTTGGTAAAATTATTTTAATAAGATGTTTAACTTACATATGACATACTAGTTAGAAATATCTTCTGATGGCTGCGTTAAGGATGCTGCTTTCTTGATTCACAATGTATTAAATATATATTTCATCATTAATATTTCCAATATACACTGTGGTCTAAATTGTAATATATTTCACTTTAAGTGAGCTCTTTTGCTTCATTTTGACTGACATTTCAGTTTGAACTTCAAGAACTGTCAATCTTCTATTTTAGTGATATGGTATGAAAGATCTCATTCTTGAAATGAAAGCAATTTTTCATCATAATAGAGATTTCAAAGACTTGGGATGTAATTATGTTTTCATAGCATCATAATAGGGTTTCCATAAATTTTAACGGTAAATTATTGCTCTCTCTAGACTATTGGCATATAATTCATCCTTAGTGTCAATGGAGTTATTATCAGGTAAAAATATGATTTAGTGAACATGTGTTCATATAAAAAATGCATCATTATATTTGATCAGATTAGCAACTGCTACTCAGGTGAGGCACATATCTGGAATGAATTTACAGTACTTCAGAAGCAAGGTACATTAGCAGAGTTAAGTGCAGAAAAATTACACAGCAATTTCTTCTATTATACCAAGTAATCAATGCATTCTCACTTTTACATGAAGCACGAGTAATTTAAAAAAAAAAAAAGCAGGTGAAAAGCTTCACTTACAGCTACAATCCTGTTGAAGAGACATGCCTGTTTTGAAGTTCTAATGCAATTTATGTAGCTGATAGTCCTTTTGCTGACTCTGTGCCAAGAGATGAGTTTCATCTTTCATAAAAAGGTGAAGACTGGCCCATTCAGTCTCTTTATGATGTGCACCAAGGGAAGGAGAAGACGCCAAATACTCCAGGAAATAAATAGAGGTAACAAAAAATCTTGCACTGTACTAGGATTAACTTCAATTTCTGGTTGTCAGAGACTTCTTGTCTCATGTTGTAAACTCATATGTGGTCATCATTTTAAAGACATCTAAAGATCCAGATAGGTGCCTACTGGAATTTGTGCCTGAAAATGTCTGAATGGAAGTTATATGTGTAGGAGTTTTGGGAAATTCCACTGGATACCATTCTGAATTTTGAGGGATTAATTAGAATCTTGCTCACTAGGCATAGGTTCAACACACACTTGCAACTTAAGCACATACAGAACTTTAAATAGATGGAAGGCAATTGAACACTGTAAAAATCTGTTTTTGTAGAGTGAAAATTCCCTAGATTTCTGTGCCACAAACAGCAATCTTTGTAAATTCTATCACTTTATCCCATTCCTTGTCTATCGTATCTATTTAAATTGTCAGCTTTTCAGCTCAGGGACCATCTCTTAATTTGTTTCTATGGTATCTAGTTGAGGAATAATGTTGATAATATCTAGAGTACAAATAATAATACAGAAATTCTGAGAGATTATGCAGGTAGTAGCGTCAGTGTAGGGAAGGGGAGACTATTGACTGGTTCTTCCATTTTACTCATATAAGTAAACTCCTTTATTCATGTTTGTAAGTGTTGAATAACTCATCCTTCTACCAGGGGACTAGGCTACGTCTAGACAGTGGCACTATTTTGGGATACCAGAAGTATTCTGAAATGGCTATTCTGTGTCTTTGACTGAGCCTGTAATTTCAAAATAGATTTTGAAATAATAAGCACACTATTCCCATGTCCCTGTAACCCTCATTCCACCAGAGTTAAGGGACATTTCAGAATAGCGCTTTATTTCAAAATCTGAGCTATGTAGACAGCATCACATTTCAAAATAACCTGTTTATAAATTAGATTGAAATAAGATATGCAATTTGCGTAACTCAAATTGTGTATCTTATTTCAACCTACAGGTGCAGTGTAGATGCACCCCAGAATCAGAACCGTGAACCTTATTTATATTTCTGTACTGTGTATAGATGTTTATCAGACTGTCATCCAATATCTGAAACTCATTTGGAGGAACAACTTACTCTACAATTGATTCCATTGGCTTCTGTGAGGCTATTCAAGGAGTGGGGGAAGTGAGCGTCTATTGTTATGAATCTGGCCCAATATTGTTAGCAGAGAATACCTCCACTAGTAAGATAGAAAACACACTTGAAATATAAAAGTAAATGTATTACAGGTCTAGAATTGCATTTGTTTTGGGTGTTTGTATATATTTGGAAATTATAAAGTAAAAAAAAATCCCCACTTTAAGTACAATACCACTTGCCATAATTCAGACATTCATTCAGCAAATTGTTTATATCTTTTGCCATGGATTAATTTTTACAAGCAATATATTAATTTTGTATTTCTGATGACAGAATGGGTAACACTAGTTTGCTGGTTTTTATCCTCAGCCTGATGAAATATGTGCTTTGTGTGCTGGTATGTGAGAATAATATCCTGTGAAATGTGTTTTACATTTATGGCAGTGGTACTATTTTAAATTTTAATATCACTCATCTGAGTTTAGTAATGTGCGAAGTATAATTCATAGTTTATACTTAGCATTTCATTTATAGAGAGGTTTTCTGTCTGGAGTAACTAACATCTTAGATATTTTATTTCATTTAAAGTGAGAGCGCTCATTGTGACAAAGGCTAAAATTAAGTAGTATCATTTTTATTGTTACTTTTCTTATTTGTTAATTACATGATGTTGTATTTAATTCCCCTTGAAATGCCAACTATATATTTCATTCTATCTGAAGCTGTGGTTGTTGTGATTCTTCTTCTTGGACTTAAAAGTTGATCCTGGCAATTTTACTGTACGTGTAAGAACATAATAAGGACATAGTGTAAATGTGGGAGTAATTAAAGAGACTTTCTGGGTTACTGCTTCAGTAAAAGGTCTCATGAACAGAGATTTTAATCTCTCCCACTGTACAGTGCTATAGGAATATTGGTACGGGCCACTGGATGGGGCCAAATGATCCATAAACGCCATTCTTAGATAAATTATAGAAATATTTGAACATGGTAATAACTTATGAACATCTTATGAGCAGCTGGACTGATGTAATTGTATTATATGAGATTCCTAGCACTTGTACATATTAAGCACAATAACCACACATTAAGTTTTTCAAAGACAGGGCAATTTACATGACGCTTGCTGTTGTCCACATCAACTTCCCTTTTTTTAAGCTGTTACTAATAGCATGTGAAATTTGATTCTGGAAGGGACATTTCTTAATTAGAGAACTATTCAGAGGGTATAACTTCAACTTGCTTCTTGCTCTGACACATGCAACTCTTTCACCTATGTCTGGATCCTGCCAACACATGAAAGAGGAGCGTTATTGTTACAAGTTATTTCATTGGTCTCACAGGGGATGTCTACACTACCCCCCTAGTTCGAACTAGGGAGGCTAATGTAGGCATTCAAAATTGCAAATGAAGTCTGGGATTTAAATATCCCGGGCTTTATTTGCATGTTCCCCTCCGGTTGCCATTTTGAAATTCCACTAGCCCAAAGTAACTGCCCGCAGCTACATGTGGCAGTGAAACGGTAATTCGAAAGAAGTCCTTAGTTCAAATTAACTGTTACTCCTCCTGGAATGAGATTTAACAGTTAATTCAAACTAAGGACTTAGTTCAAATTACCATTTCACTGCTGCGTGTAGCTGCGGGCAATCCCTTCGGGCTAGTGGAATTTCAAAATGGCGACCGGTTGGGACCATGCAATTGAAGCCTGGGATATTTAAATCCCAGGCTTCATTTGCAATTTTGAATGCCTACATCAGCCTTCCTAGTTCGAACTAGGGGGCTAGTGTAGACATGCCCACAGGTATTAAAGTATTAGGTGAAAATGACTAGAAAAATAGACAAGCAGCTAAAACCCTCACTCATTTTCAGCAATTTTTCAGAGATTAAAGGAAGCAAGATCTGGTTCTTTTAACAGGAGTTAGTGTAATGCTGACCTGCTTTTCAAAACCCAATAAAGACGTTCCCTGACACACTGCAGAACTGAAACATTCGTCGATAAAGAGCTACAGAATATTAGACATACAGTCTTGGGCCTGGGTCTACACTAGGAATTTAAGTCAAAATTAGCTGCATAAAGTGGATTATCTAATCAACATGTCCACATTAATAAGCTTGTTCCATCGACTTTAAAGCCGTTGAAGTCGATTATGCTACTCCTGCTTTTCATGAGAAGTAATGCAAAATTCTACCTTGCATGGTTGAATTTCTGGTAGTGCAGACCCAAGCATTATAAAAGTTGATGTTCTTGGCCTCCGGGAGGCATCCCATAGTACCCTGCTGTCACTGCTCTGGCCAGAATTTGCAATTCTACTGCTCTTAAGGTGAACAGGAAAAGTGCCAGAAAAGTTTGAATTTCATTTCTCATGTGGCCAGTGTTGTGAGCACACATCAGAGCAGGCAGCACACCTGAGCAGCACACCTGGCCATGACTTCCCTGAGTTTAAGTTCCATGAGTTCCAGTTCCCAAGGATGCAGAAGAGCACCAGAATGGTGTGTGGAGGAGATCTTGGACCTCATCAAGGCATGAGGAAAGGAATCCATTCTATCGGACCTCTGAACCAGCAAAAGAAATGCCAATATCTACGTGAAGAGCACAAAGTACAAGGTGGAGAAAAGATACCCAGCAGTGCCATGTTAAAGTAAGGAGCTGAGGCTACCACAAGACAAAGGAGGCAAACGGACAGTCTAGTGAATCACCACAAAGATGATGCTTCTACAACCAGCTGCATGAGATCCTAAGATGGCTCAACCAGCTTCCCGAGGCAGACCATGGAATCCTCTCAAGACATTCAGGGCAGCTAGGTGATAGTGGGGTGTGTGTGGCGGGGGGTAGGAGGGAGAATGAGCAGAAGGATGAGGAGAATGGCCAGCCTGAGAGTGGCAAGAACCAAGAACTTGTTAAAACCTTGGAGACAATCCCCTCCTCCCAAGAAATCCCACCATTGGGCACTGGTCTTGGCAAGGGCACTTCCGATGAGTTCATATTTTGTTTCCTTGCTATAGAAGGGTTAAGGCAATTGAGGGAGTCTGGAACAGCATGTTAAGGTGTCCGCAGATGGAGAGGGGATTTTCCCTGGACATCTCCATGAAGCTTTCAATAGGAACTCTTTGATCCTTCTCAAGGTTTTTGGAGAGGCCAGCCTTATTCCATCCTCCACAGTAGGACACCTCTTGATGCTGTGCTGATGGTAGGACACAGGTAAGGATTGCCAGAATGGGGCGGGGAGATGGAAAGAATCCCATTGGTTTTTAAAGTGGCTCTGTTTTTCACTGATTAGCCTTGTGTCCTTTTAGAGACAAGGGCTGTGTCTACACTGGGCCACTTATTCTGGAAAAGCAGCCGCTTTTCTGGAATAAGCTGCGAGCTGTCTACACTGGCCCCTTGAATTTCCGGAAAAGCAGTGACGATTTACTGTACAAAATCAGCCGCTTTTCCAGAAAAGCTATGCTGCTCCCGCTCATGCAAAAGTCCTTTTTCCGAAAAAGCTTTTCCGGAAAAGGGCCAGTGTAGACAGCTTTTCCGGAAAAGCAGAAGAAACGGAAAAAAGCAGTTTGGACGCCGCGAGACCCCGTAGGAGCCCTGGACTTCCTGGTAACCCGAGCTCTTAAAGAGCTTGGAGGCAGCTGGGCGCACGTGGCAGGAGCGTGCCTCAGACCTGCGGCCTGAGCTCTCCACGTGCCTCTGTGCTGCCCAGCAGCCACCTCGCAGCCCAGCATGGCAGCTCCGGGTGGTGAGCCACCTGCACCCCCAGCTCAGGAGGCCCCCAGTGGCCGCAAATGGCGGGCCCCATTCTGGACCCCCAGGGAGCTGGAGACCCTCCTGGACCTCTGGTAGGAGGAGGAGGGTCTCCATGACCTGCATTCCAGGCGCCGGAATGTTGACATTTACACCCGGATGGCCAACAACCTGGCGCAGCAGGGACACCCCAGCTGCAATGGTGAGCAGGTCCGCTCAAATGTCAAAGGGCTGCAGCTGGGGTATGTCCGGGCCAGTGAGGGCAGGGGGGCAGGACCAGACGCCTGCCCATACTTCGAGTGCATGAACGCTTTTCTGGGCCAGCCAGCCCCGCAAGGTCCGCCAGTGTCGGTGGACACGTGCCAGCGCCCCCCCATCATCCAGCCCACTGAGGCGGGGGAGGGAGAAGACAGTGGCAGCACGTCCAGGGGAGAGGAGGCCACCCAGCAGGCCCCCTCCAGCAGCTCCTCCGAGGCCGAGGAGGAACCCACTGGTGAGTCTTTGTAGTTTGCACTCCCAAAGGGCGGGGGACGGAGGGTGGGGGGAGAAGCCAGTTGCCTGGAGGGAGGAGGGGGAGAGCATGTCACTCAGGCCACGTGAGCTGTACGCTGCGTAGCATTAGGCAGCAAGCAGCACGTGCAACCATGTGCAGCCTGGTGACCGAGCGGCACGTGGCAGCTGTAGGGCATGCCTGGGACCGTGCTGCTCACACACATTCAGTGGGACCAGGGGGAAGGGTGGATGCCGGCTGGAACCGGCCAGGGCCCCAGGGACTCAGCCCAGAGCCCGCACCTCCACTAAGGGTGCAGCACGGAGAACGGCAACACTGTCCCATGCCTCACTGTGAGGCACAGCCAGCTGCTGTTGGGTATGTCGCAGCGTCACGGTCTTGTGACCGTGGACCCCCACCGAGCCCCTCGCCTGCTCCCGGAGCCTTGGCTGGCGCCCCGAGGGGAGTCCCCACTGTGGCCACACATGTCCCTGGGCTACCGGCCTTGCGGGAGGGATAATGGGAGGGACAAGGGCCCCTAAGTTTTGCTGCAAGGATGGGACACCCCCCCACCCAGGTTCCATCCAGGAGATATACCACGCAAGGGGATCTGAGAGCCCAGATATGCTCTCAGGCACTGCGTGGGGATGCATCTCACTCCCTGTCAAACACCAGTGATTAGCCCAAACCTTTTCACAGTCTCCACCGGCAGGGAGTTCCACAGGTGAACACAGCACAAGCGCCCTCCCACCCTCCATGGGGCCAGGATACAGACCAGTGCTTACAATACTGGAGGGAGAACCCTACTCCAGGGGTGGTCCTCCTTGCCAACATACAGCGGGACCCAGTACCAGACCCTCCACTGCAGCAGCAGCGGCACCCCCAGCTGGCCAACCCCGGAGGCGCAGGCTGCGTCAGAGGGACCAGCTTCTGCGCCACCAAGTGACCGCCGTGGAGGGAATCCAGGGCTCCACTGAAGAGCGGGTGCAGAGGGACCTGCAGTGGCGGCAGGAGGGCTGGGCTGCCTTCCTCACTGAGTGCAGAGGAATGTGCACCTCTATGGACATGCTCACGACACATTTAGTGCACGCCATCCACTATGGCATGGCCGGACCCCATGCCCCCGCCATCCCTCCCGGAGCACAGCCCATGCTACCGCCTATCCCTGCTCCTGCCCCTGTTCCTGCCCCTGCTCCTATCCCAGCTCCTGCCCCTGCCCCTGCTCCTGCCCCAGCTCCTGCCAACCTCCCCGTGCAGGCTGCCCCGACGCGGTCTGCCCAGCGTGTGCAGGTCCCTCCCCCGGAGGAGCGCTCGCAGGGGCCGCCCGTCGCAGTAACTGCCCCCCTCCCTGTCCCAGTTGAAGGTTTCCCCCCCTCCCTGTCCCAGTTGAAGGTCTCCCCCCCTCCCTGTCCCAGTTGAAGGTCTTCCCCCCCCTTGTAAATAAAAAGTTGTCTATTTTTCAGTTCATTCTTGTGTTGGTTATTGTGTTACTCTAGTAACTGTAAGAAATTATTTGAGATGCCAATTAGCCACTTAAATTTAACAGGGTTACAAACTGTGGACAACAAATTATTTACTCTATCACCGGGGGGGCCCTTTGTAAGTGGTCATTGGTTTGTGGCACAAAGAAATACTGAGACTTTTCAGTAACATGTAAACCACAAACTATATTTACATAGCTAACAAACAAGTAAGAACGGTGAAAAGATGCACACTACAGAGTATTAAACATAGTCTAGGCGCAGGGAGGACAATTGGGTAGTGTTGCTGGCCACCTCAATCCTTTGGTCCTTCCGGGCCTCAGGAGAGGAACAGCCAGGAGATCCCTCGACGGAAGATGACTGGAATCAGGTACGCTGACTTGAGCCTTCCTCACGAACCCCGAATCCTCTTGGCTGTTCTTCAGGACAGGCGATGGTGGCCTAAACCCTAGCCTAAACTAAAAAGAAAAACCCTAACTAAGCCCGACGCACCCGACGAACAGTCACGATGACGGCCGATGTGCTTTGACTTGACGCTTTAGAATTGGGGGGGGAGGTAAGGGAGGGAGTGGGAAAGGGTAGGGAATGGGAGGGAGTAGTCTGGGGAGACCCAGGCGACCCTACTACGGGGCTTGGGCAAACATGTCCACCAGGGCCTCTCTGATGCGCACCGCATCCTGGCGTGCCTAGCGGATGGCAGCTGTGTTGGGCTGTTCCGAGGTCTGTGCCTCAGCTGCCATCCATGCAGGGAGGAAGGCCTCCCCACTGCGCTCCACAATGTTGTGGAGCACGCAGCATGCGGCCAGTACCTCCATTGCATTCTGCTCACCCATCTCGAGACGGGTGAGCAAACAACGGAAGCGGGCTTTTAAACGTCCAAAGGCGAGCTCCATTGGGTTTCGGGCCCGGTTGAGGCGGTCGTTGAACCGGGCCCGGTTCTGGTCCGGCTGCCCCATGTAGGGCCGCATTAGCCAGGGCATCAGGGGGTAGGCCGCGTCCCCGACGACGCAGATGGGCATAGGCACATCCCCGACAGTCAAGTCTCACCGGGGGAAGTAGGTGCCCGCCTCCAACCTGTGAAAGAGTCCAGAGTTCCGGAGGATGCGGGCGTCGTGTGCCCGGCCGGACCAGCCCCCGTAAATGTCCAGGAAGCGGCCCCGGTGGTCCACGAGGGCTTGCAGAACAATGGAGCAGTACCCCTTTCTGTTCGTGAAATGGCCCGCTCAATGCTCTGGGGCCTGGATGGGGATGTGGGTGGTGTCCAGGGCTCCCCCACAGTTGGAGAACCCGAGGGCAGCGAAGCCGGCCATGGTATCATCCACGTCGCGCAGGAGGATGATTCGCGGGAGCAGGACATCGTTGATGGCGTGGACGACCTGCAGAAGGGTGCAGAGAAACACAAGGGAACACATCACATACGGCAGGGGTGAGTGTGCGCTCCCTTGGCCCCCCCCTTGATTCCCTCTGTCCACACACACACACACACACACACACACACACACACACACACACACACACACACCAGGGCCCCCCTCGCGCCACGGCCACCCCCACCACCACCGGGCCCGTGCAAGGGAGGGACGGCCCAAACCCCTGGGCGACCCAGCCTGGGGTCTTGCTGTCCCTGGGCCTGGAGTTCAGCACCCTCCACCCATCCCACTCCCCCTGGAACTTACCTCCACAACGATCACTCGGACGGTTGATCTTCCCACCCCGAACTGCTGTGCCACTGAGCGGTAGCTGTCCGGTGTAGCCAGCTTCCAGAGCGCGATGGCGACTCTCTTGTTCACGGGGATCGGTGCCCGCAGCCGGGTGGCGGCTCTCTGCAGCGCGGGGGTGAGCCAGATGCACAGCTGCAGGAAGGTCCGCTTTCTCATCCGGAAATTCCTGATCCATTGCTGGTCGTCCCATAGTCCGAGGACCACCCGGTCCCACCAGTCGGTGCTGCTCTCCAAACTCCAGACGGGCCTCTCTACGGTGGGGTGCTGATGCGGCATGGTTGCCAGGGCCTCCCTGGTGAGGGAGTCCAAGGAGATCTCTGCCTCCTGGTACATGTACACCATGGCACCGGCCTCCAACACGAGCAGCAGGCACTTGTACAGCTGAAACAGGGGCCTGAGCAGGTACGTGGCCACCCACGGCTCCATAGCAGACAGAGCAGGGCAGAAAAAACAAAACTCAGGGAAAAGCAGTTGGGGGCCAGAGGGTGGTGTCCCCAAAACTCAGAGGGCAACCACCGACCCTGCGAAGGGTCAGTCCCTGGGTGTCAGTCCCTGGCAGAGGTCCCAAGGCACGGGAGCAGGAGACCAACGGCTGTCCGGCGAGACCCCTTTAAGCACGTGTCTGAACGGCGCTCTGGCCCCGCCCCTGGAAAGGTCTGGTGGCCTTTGCCCTCTTCAAAATGGCTCTGGGCCCCTGCTTTTCTGGAAAAGCACGCCGCCAATGTAGATGCACTTTTCCGGAAAAGCGCATCGTTATAACGGTAACTCTGGGGCCAATGTTGACGCTCCTTTTCCGGAAAAACTTAAAACGGAAAACTGTTCCATTTTAAGCATTTCCAGAAAAAGGTGCCAGTGTAGACACAGACAAGTTGTATAGAACTCATTACACATTATTTCCGTGAGTGAAACAAGGAATCACACTGAAATCACAACTGTTGGATGACTCCTCTAGGAACTCTATTGTACCACAAATACAACTATCCCTCATACACAGCCTGTTCAGCAATCACAGAAAAGTACTTCAAAGAGACTGATCTGATTTAGAGATAAGTGAATGGGAAAGTAACATTTAGGGGAAGAAGCATGGTTTGATTTGAAAGCAGAGCTAGGGGTTTATTCAGGGCTGGCTCTAGGTTTTTTGCTGCCCCAAGCAAAAAATCCCCTCCCTCTTTTTTGTTGGCTTTTACACATGTTTTCACTTTGCAATATTTTTTGTTGTTGCTGTTGGTTTTCGTTTTTGTCCCAGCATTTTAGCCCTATAAATAGCAAATATAATTTTAATTCTTTTTTTCCATAAAGGCAAAGGCACTTCAAGTAAACTTCCCCTCCCCTTTCACTCGCTGCTAGGTTACAACAGCCTTTTCCATGTCCTATCCAGCGCCTCCCTATAGACAAGCACACCTCACTCCCGACCCACAGGGGGAGCAGGGTGCAGGGACAGCACAGAGCCAGAGGGGTTCACCATGGGGTTCACCATGGGGAATGGGAGGAGGGTTCACCATGGGGAATGGGAGGCACAGAGCCAGAGGGGCGCGGGGACCAGGGGAAACAGAGGGACTAGGGTGTGCAGAGCCAGACGAGTGTGGGGAACAGTGTGTGGGGTACAGGAGGTGAAGAGCCAGAGGGATGCAGGGATTGGGGGGTTCAGGGTGCCAGGTGCAGGGGAGGCACAGGGAATGGGATGCGGGGAATGGGAGGGGCAGAGGGATCAGGGTCTAGGGGCATCGCGGGGAATGGGAGGGGCAGAGCGATCAGGGTCTAGGGGCATTGCGGGGAATGGTGGGCACAGACCCAGAGGGGCACAGGGAAAAGGGGCTGTGGGGTGCAGAGGGGCACAGAGCCAGAGTGGCACGGGGACCGGGGTGCGGGGGCAGCACAGGGAATGAGCGGCACAGAGCCAGAGGGGCACAGGGATCAGGGGGAGTAGGGTGTAGGGTGCAAGCGTGGTGCAGAGTCAGAGGGACACAGGGAACCGGAAGAGCAGGGGGACTGGGGTGCAGGAGAGCAGGGTGCGGGGTGCAGGGGTGGTGCAGGGAATGGGTGGCATGGAGAGACCAGCTAGGAAGCACTGTTGTTCTATGCAGAAGCTTCCCCCACCGCCCAGGCACGGGAGCAAGGGATAGGCTGAGTTGCCAAGGATCATGACTGGCATTTCCACCTCTCTGATTCTAATTTTCCAGTCTGGGAAAAATGTTCCAGCATGCAGCAGTTCCTAAAGATGTGCACATCATGCACTTTCCCAACCATCCCATGTTGATGTCAGTGAGGGTATGTCTACACTACAGCGCTAATTTGAACTAACTTAGTTCGAAATAGTTAATTCGAACTAAGCTAATACGAACTAGCGCATCTAGAACTAAAAACTAGTTCGAACTAGCGTTTTCCTAATTCGAACTAGCGCGTCCACACTGATTGGACGCAGGGGGGCATTTAAGGGCAGCTGAAACCGGTTCTGGCAGGGCATCAGGTCAGTAGTTGCTTTGTGTGGCTGCTGTCTGAGGCTATCTGAGGCTCGAGCTTAAAGGGACCCCCCCGGTCAGCTGGTTCTCAGCTTTTCCTGCTTCCTTGCCAACCTCGCCGAGGGACAGCAAAGCGTTGGTCTCTGTGCCCGTCTGTGTCAGTGCTTCCCTTCGGGAGGGCCGCCGCAGGTGGCAACATGGAGCCACAGCTCGCCCTGCACCTTCTGGTGCACTTTCTGGACTTGCTGCTGAAAGCCTGCCAGCAATGGCTCGAGGCTGCCTGGCACCACCTGGTGCACGTCAGCCCCCTGCCTCTCCGCCTGGCTGCCCTGGGGGCCGTGGAGGAGCCGCGGCAGCGCCCCGGCACCGGCGTGCCCTGCTGCGTCTGGCGTCTGGACACCAGCACCGCCTGGTGGGACCGCATCGTCCTGGAGTGCTGGGAGGACCGACAGTGGACCCAGAACTTCAGGATGAGGAGAGACACCTTCCTGGAGCTCTGTGAGTGGCTCGCCCCTGCCCTGCGCAGAAGGGACACTCTCATGAGGCCCGCCATACCCCTCCAGAAGCGGGTGGCCATCGCCCTCTGGAAGCTCTCCACGCCGAACAGCTACCGATCCGTCGGGAACCAGTTCGGCGTGGGGAGATCCACCGTCGGAGTGGTGCTCATGCAGGTATGGCACTCGTCGGCCACCGAGCCGGGGGGTAGGGGGGCTGCGAGGAGGGGATGGGCCGCCCCAGGGACAAAGGGGGGGGCAGGAGGAGGCGAAAGCGCCCCGCACCGGAGTGGTCGGGCTGTCCCGGCCGTAATACACGCCGCCAGGGGGGTTGCTACCGGGAGTGGGGCGTGGGGCTTTGCTGTGTCTCTCTCCACAGGTGGTCAAGGCCATCAACCGGGTGCTGCTCCGCAGGGTGGTCCGCCTCGCCGACCCGGACGCCGTCATCTGGGGCTTCGGCGCCCTCGGCTTCCCCAACTGCGGGGGGGCCATTGACAGGACGCACATCCCCATCCATGCCCCGGAACACCAGGCGTCCCGGTACGTCAACCGCAAGGGGTACCTCTCCGTGATCCTGCAGGCCGTGTGTGACCACCGGGGACAGTTCACGGACATTAATGTGGGCTGATCCGGCAAAGCACACGACGCCCGCAACTCCTCCGTGTGCCAGCGGCTGCAGGCCGGGACCACCTTCCCCGACCGCCACATCAGGGTCGGGGACGTGGACATGCCCGTCTGCCTGGTGGGGGATGCCACCTACCCACTGCAGCCGTGGCTCATGAAGCCTTACACGGGGCACCTCAATCCCTCCCGCCAGGCCTTCAATGCCAGGCTGACCAGGGCCCGCATCGTGGTGGAGGGGGCCTTCGGGCGACTGAAAGCCCGCTTTCGATGCCTCCTCACCCGTCTGGACCTGGCCGAGCACAACATCCCTCCCGTGGTGGCAGCATGTTGTGTGCTCCACAATTTGTGTGAGCGGAAGGGGGAGGCTTTCCTGCCAGCCTGGATGGCTGAGGCTGACCGCATGCCTGGACACTACGGTCAGCCCCGCACCGCCGCCATCCGGGAAGCCCAGCGGGGGGCTGTCCGGATCTGGGAAGCCCTGCGGGAGAGCTTCCTGGTGGAAGAGGAGGACTGACCTCTCCCTTGCATGCCCCACTGGGGCCTTCTTCCACCCTACCCCGCTTCCTCTTTCCCCTCCCTACCTACTGTCAAATAAAGACACCTGTTTTTCAAACAAAAATGTCTGTTTATTTAACATAAGTGGGGTGGGGGGAGGGAGGGGGGAGGATGGGAGGGAGGGGGGAAACCTGGGACGAGGGAGCTGGAAGGGGAGGGAAGGGAGGAAAGGAAAGGAAAGCTCAGTGGTGGGAGTCCGGCTGCCTCTCCCATCTCACCACACTGTGGGTCCGGGGGCGTCGGTGGGAAATGGTTGTGGGGGGGCAGGAGGGACAGGGGGTGTGGAGGAAGCAGGAGCGGAAGCAGGAGGGGGAGCAGGTGTAGCGCCTAGGAAAGTTAGTTCGAACTAACGGACATTAGTTCGAACTAACTTTGTAGTGTAGACATAGCCTGAGTGTATTATGGGATGCTGAGAACATGAGCCCAGAAGCATCCCACTGCACAGTTTTACTCCCAGCGTGCACTGGGAGCATAACCCAGAATGCAAAGTAGTACATGCACTGTGGGATAGCTACCCACAGAGCATCACTGTCAAAGTCAACAGCAGTCTTCCTACTGGGAACACACTACTTTGAACTACTTTGAATTCTTGTGCATGGACATGGACCTTCAGCTTCACAAAATCAGCTAGTAAGAAACTGACCTTAATAAATTCAACCTTATTTCATAGTGTAGACGTGGCCTTAGTGGCCTTAGTGAGAAAAGAGGATATCAACAGCGTCATTAAGTTCTATATAAATAATTTACCATTGAGTAAAATCACTCTTTTTTTTTAAAAAGGTTAACTTTTAGATGCATTTTTTATTTAGATCGCCATCAGACCACCACTTCAGAGCCTTCTGCTCCCTGTAACTCCACTGTAACCACAAGTTCTGTTATTTTATCACTCCTAATTGACAGCTTTGGAGTGGATCAAGGGGGTCACAGATTAAAATAAGTTTACTTTATTTTTAAGTTATAATTGCTCCATCGGTAGCAGTTTAGGGAATTTTTCTATCACTAGAACACTTTTCACCAGGAAGCTCTTTGTTCTCACTTCTAAATAGAGGAACATTTAGTTAATTCTGACAGTAACAGTTATAAATAGCTTACTCTTAAAGGCTTTCATTGTCTCTGGCATCAATATTGTATTCTCTATACAATGTCCAGTTAGCAATTTAAGGAAAGAGTATTAATACTCTCTCTGCATATTCACGCCTTTTCCTCAAAATCGAAGCAAACAAAGCATTTTTCAGTTTGTGTCTGTATATCATTATTTCCAATTGATTGACTTATACTTTGAGTCTCTGGAACTATTTTCTATTTGGTTAATTTTGATTCATAGTGATTCCTATTTTATTGATAGTGATTCATTTTCAGATAGCTCGCAGGAAATTAAAAGAACTTTAATGCAGAAGGTGCCTAATTAAAAGAACTTTTGTATTTGTGTATTTTCAATTTAATTCCCTTGATGTTCTGCCAAAGTGTTTATCTGGTCCAAAATCAAAGACTGTTCTATACAAAGTGAAAAAAGGTGAGAGGCGGTTGTCATACAGTCAGGAGTGAATCAGGATAGACTGTCTAAAGAAGAGCAGTCACCTCAAACTGGTATGTTCCATAATTGTATTTCATCAGCCCAGTAACAAATGTGAATTCTAGATCACTGTATTAGTCTTATCATGGATGCACAGTAAGTCCCAGCAGACTCTCCAATTTATCTTGCAACCAAGACAAGCTGCACTTAGAGATCAGAGATCACTTATCCTGCAAATCAGAAAGTATTCAGGTTGTTTCCAGTCCCAAGAGACTTACTTACTCTTACACTTACTCCAGATTCAGCTAATATGAAAGGCAACACCTGTAGCCAATCCTGTAATAAGCCATTTAAAAATGTATTAACTAGGAAAAAAAATAAGAGTTCTTTACAGGTCAAAGCAAGCAAACATAATTTAGATCCCTAATCATCTGTCAATTCAAAATGTCTTTCCTGTTATTCCAAGGAATAACTCTGGAGAATTTTTCCCTTCCGGTTAGAATCTGCGGCCCTGTGAAAATTCAAACAGCACAGAAATGAAAAATCCTCTCATGACCCTATTTCATCTTTTACATTTAGTCTTGCAGGGTTCATTCACACAAAAACATAAACAAAATCTTGAGTGGAGTGTCTATCCTGCTTTTGCCACTCTCTACCCCCTATGACTAGGGGCATGTTTACACTATGAGATAAAGTTGAATCTAATATGGTCAATTTTCTACCACCCATCTTTTTTAAGTCAAAGGTCCATGTCCTCACTGTGGGGAAGAATCGAATGTTGTCTGAAGTAGCATGTCCCCATTAGACAGCCTTCTGTCGACTCACAGAGCAAGTCATCATGGGCAGCTTTGCATTCTGGGCTATGCTCATGGTGTTCATGGAGTCTAAAACTCTACTGCAAGTGGTCAGGGGCTCATGTCATTAGAGTCCCAGAATGCACTCGTCTATTTCCTCCCTTCTTGCCAGCACTGTCTCTGAAGAGGCATAGCAGGAGACTAGGCACAAGCTGGGAATCAGCTGTTTCCTGCCACTCTTCTGCTTTTTAAATGTATTAAGTGCTGTCAAGGTCTCAATACTTTTAAAAAGCAGAAGTGCAGTGGGGGGGACCAGGCACAAGGAAGGAAGCAGCTGTCCTGGTTTGCACCCAGTCCCCCCACACCCTCCGCTGTGCTTCAGCCTTTTAAATGTATTAAGATCCTGGTGGCTCTTAATACGTTTAAAAGGCAGAGCCGCAGCGGGGTTAGCTCCCAGGGCTGGGACCTAACTCTGCTGTGGTTCTGCAATTTCCCCCTTAATCAACTAATGCAATTTAACATCCCTAGATCAGATTTATCAGGGAAGCATCAGGTTGCACTCAGTCCAGAGGAAGACAGTCACAGTAAGGGACCAGTCAGGGCTGGAGCGTGCAGGCAGGAGGAGGGTGGCGGCATGCAGAGGGTAGCTTCCCGCTGCGTCTGACACAGATGGCTTCCTAAGACAGTTCTACTTTGCCAAATCAGGGCAGGAGCCTGCAGGAGAGAGTGGGGGAAGAAGGTGGGTTGGCATGCCACTGTGTTCAGCACATGGCTGGTCCATCACATGTGGCCTCCCAGGGACACTGGTTCCTTTCCTTCCTGCAGGGTATGGGGGTTATATGTCCAGCACATGTGGCCTCCCAGGGAAAGCACTAATGGCTCTCCTCCTCCTTCATGCAGGTTGCCAGGCAAGATGTCAGTCTTCTCCGAATCACACAGAATGGTCAGGAGCAGATTCTGACTGAATGTGGCCAGAAACCTGGGCCTTATGCTTTGATGCTTTGTGGTTCAATGACGTCAGACCACTGACTGGTGTCTTGCCGTGGGAAGGTGTCCTTCTGTGGAGGATGACATTAGGATGGTCTCCCCAAAAAACATTGTGAGGAGGATCAAAGAGTTCCTGTGAAAGCGCTTCATGGAGCTGTGCAGACAAGACTCCTGCTCTATCTGCAGACACGTGAACAAGCTGTTCCATACCCCATGGGCTGTGTACACACAGAGTGCACCGCACTTCACACCCCACTTCCTTAGCTCACTTGTAGTTAGGCAAAGTTTGTGAATTCACAAGAAATGTCCTTCCGGGGCTGAGTGTTAGACTGGGAGACATCTTGGGAGGGGAGAGGGATGGCTCCAGTGACATGACTAGCTCTTGGATCAGCAGGTGGATAGTCTTCTCCTCCTCCTCCTCTTTGTGCCTCTCTGCCACCACAGCATCTTCCAGGCTGACACCAGGAATGTCATGGATGGACTCAACGACCACGCTGGGGATGCTGGCTGGGCCATTTCCCAAAATGGCGCAGGTCAAGGTCACATCTGCACATCTCTGGAATAGCCTTAGCTCCCAGGCAGCCTGTGATCCTGCCGTATAGCTCAGTGTTCTTCCTGCTTGTTGGGAGTTCACTGAGGATGGCTTCATCTCCCCACACCCCAGTGAGGTCTGAGATCTCCTGGATTTCCTAGGCAGATGCTCTTCTGCACCCCCCGGGAACTGGATACTGTGGGAGTAGAAGTCCTCAAAGTCATTGCACTGTTGTTGGGATTAGTCAACGCCATGCTGCTCACTCACAAATGGGTTCGCCATGCTGGCCACACAGGACTCATAGACTCATAGACTTTAAGGTCAGAAGGGACCATTATGATCATCTAGTCTGACACCCTGTACAGTGCAGGCCACAGAATCTCACCCACCCCTCTTAGAATAATCCTCTCACCTATATCTCAGATATTGAAGCCTTCAAATACTTTGAAGGCCCCAAGATGCAGAGAATCCTCCAGCTGTGATCTGTGCCCCATGCTACAGAGGAAGGCAAAAAACCTCCAGGGTCTCTGCCAATCTACCCTGGAGGAAAATTCCTTCCCAACCCCAAATATGGCGATCAGCTGAACCCTGAGCATGTGGGCAAGACTCACCAGCCAGACACCCAGAAAGTTCTCTATAGTAACGCCATTGACCTATTTCCCACTGATAATGAATGGTCAATTAGTTACCAAGATCATGTTCTCAAACCATCCCCTTATCATAGAACTGGAAGAGACCTCAGAAGGTCATCAAGTCCAGCCCCCTGCTTTAGGCAGGACCAATCCCATCTAAATCAACCCGGCCAGGGCTTTGTCAAGCCGGGACTTAAACACCTCTAGGGATGGAGACTCCACTACTTCCCTAGGTAACCCATTCCAGTGCTTCACCACCCTCCTAGTGAAATAGTTTTTCCTAATATCCAACCTGGACCTCTCCCACCATAACTTGAGACCATTGCTCCTTGTTCTGCCATCTGTCACTACTGAGGACAGGCCCTTCTACTGTTCCTGGGGACTTTTGAACTCAGCAGGAGAGCAATAGAGATATAAGTTGTGGCCAGAGCAGTCAAAGAGGGAAGCTGCAGGAGGCCAGTAAAGTTGACTTTCTGGTAATGCTGCATCTACACCAGCTCAAGTCGATCTAAAATCCTAATGTAGACCAGGCCCGAGTGCCCAAGTAGGATGTGCTCTCAAGGAGGCAAGTGGCAACCAGCTCCAAAATGTGCCCAAACTGAGGCAATATTTGAGGGTTGCAGGTGAAGAGTCCTAAAAAAAAGAATAAACATAGGGTATGTCCATGCTAGCCCCCTAGTTCAAACTAGGTCTGCTAATGAGGGTGACCAAAATTGCAAATGAAGCGTGGGATTTAAATATCCCACTCTTCATTAGCATGTTCCCGGGCGGTTGTGATTTTGGAAATTGCTGTTATTCCTCCTGGAATGAGGTTTAACAGCTAATTCAGATTAAGGGCTTTACTTCAAACTCCCGTTTCACTGCTGCATGTAGACACGGGCAGTTATTCCGGGCTAGTCAATTTCCAAAATGGTGACCACCCTGGAACATGCTAATGAAGCGCGGGATATTTAAATCCCAGGCTTCATTTGCAATTTCGGTCACCCTCATTAGCCTCCCTTGTTCGAAGTAGGGGGCTAGTATAGACATACCCATAGATAGTAAATGTGCCTTTTGCACTTTATATGGATGTGTTGAAATTAAAGTGTTTTATTTGTTTTTTAAAATTCATTAGACATAGCAGCCTTTGGACATTTATAGAGTAAAGGTGAAGGAAATCGCTTTGGGTTTTAAGGAATAGGTAAGGCATTTGTGTGATGGGACTTAAAAACTGCCAGACTCATTTTGTTATTTTTAAATAACCGGAGGCATTCATCGCTCTGAAATATTCCTTTCCCATACAGATTTTCTACGCATTCCATATACTGTGATAATCACATTAGGGTCCTGTTGGCTTAATTTAATTAATTCTGTTTTTAAATTATTTAAAACTGTTATTTCAACTTCTCATTGTGAAGTAAAAGTGGTTCAAGCACACTGTCATATTGTACATCAACATTAGAAATTAAGCCATTAATTACAGGAGAATTGTTTGATCTTACTAGATTTTCTATCTGACTTCTACTTACTATTGAATCAAAAACTATATAAAAAACCCAAAAGAATAAACCAAAATACAAATCTCATTCCTCTCTTGCAGAATCTAAACTCAATTATAACCAAGGAATTTGGTATTTTACTTTCAGGGGAGTAATATAATAAATGATATAGCCATCCGAGAACCCCTACTAAATTTTGTGTTAAGTGTTTAGAGCCAAAGATTGTCACCTGGAACCTATTGTGATATTGAAGATGCATCTTACAAGAGCACATCTGGCTTTTGTATGCACGCAGAGTCCAAAGACTCCTCTGATTTGAGGAACTGCAATATGTAAAGGAGAATCTTGCTTTTTTTTAAAAAATGTGAACACTTTTGTTTGCATAGACAGGCATGAAAATGGGATCAGTGCAAACTGATCACTAGTGAGGAAACCCAATTACAACTTTTTCCTTCTGCTTGTCCAAATAACTGATCATTGACCACTGGGACTGAAAGTTTGTCACCTGTTTCTTTCCTATAGTTCACAGATTTTTTACTATTTCCTTCCAGCCACCCAAGCATAGGCTTCACAATAAAAACATATTAAGAAATAACCTCCTCCGTTGTAAGTCCCTTAATGGTGAAGAACACTACTGAACAAATTCAGTATCCCTTAGGCTTCCACTGGTGGCAATAGGATCTAGCACCTACAAGAACAATAGAGAAATCCTTTCACCCAGGTACAGGTAGCAGTATTTTTTTTTATTTTTAGGCCAGGGCTACAATACTTTATGTATTAAAAAATCTAGATTGCTCAGCAGTAAAGGCTTCTTCCCCCGACATCACTTCCCCCACTCTCTGGAGGTAGTTTATGATGACAGGAGGGCTTTCTTCCCTTAAAGTGGCACATCTGCATGAGTACCATTCTGCTGCTGCATACTCTTTAGCATAGGCATAGCCTAAGACTCTCTTGGCCAAGTATGAGCAAAACACAAGCAATCCACCTTAGAAATGATAGGAAGGGAACAGCTGTTCCAAGATTGCCTTTCTACAGAAACACAACATAACTCAGAAAAAGGTCACTGCAGATATGCAGCTTGTATATTCTTTTCTTTATGAATTTGGGGAGTATCTGAACACCTGGTAACATAGCTGAATTAAGCATGTTGGTCCTGATTAGTCCTGCACATCAGTTTAAAACTAGCGCAACTCCATGTACTGTGGTGAAATTACTATTGATTCACAATGAATCCAGTGGGGTTCATGCAGGGGAGTACCCTTTAACACAACATCAGTATCTCTAAATCCTAATTCTGTATGAATGGCACATGCAATATAAAAGCTTGGCCTTCCAAGCACTTTTTAATGTTCTTGACATGCAGATGCACATTAATACACCAGCAGTAGTGCTGCAATAGTAGCATCTTTTCTATTTCTTAATCCAACCTTTCTAGAAAGGAGAGGCTGACACTAAAACCCTTCAAACAGCTTAGGTTCTCAAGTGGGATTTGTGTTCCACCATTTACTTGTCATTGTAATGGAAAACACATTGTGTTAATGCCAGATTTCTAAAGCTAGAAGGACCCTTTACAACAAAAGTAAGAGTAATTCCAGGATTTAGGTAGTGACTTTAATAAGCTCTCTCTTAAGGGTGGATTTGGGCTAATCATGTAAAAGGATTGCATGGTATCATTGATACACCTAGTTATTATCTCATTTAAAATGTGTAATTTTCCAACACCAACAATGATGTCTTGGAACATCTGTGATAACTGCACATCATGTTGACACACATCAGAAATTGTCTGGCATGCAGAATTGCTATAGCCTTGCTTGGCTTTTTAAAAATTAAACAATCAATCCAAACCAACCAAAAAACAAAAAAGTTGGTGGATTTAAGTTTATCAGAATCAGCAATCCTTAGACAATATATATTGTGGCAAGTCTGGGCTAAGCGTCCTAGGTCCTGCGCTTCCTGGCGAGGTCTTTGCATGCGACTTAGAGGCTCGCAGTGTTCCTACTACTGCCGAGAAGGTTCTCTCCAAGAGCCCTTTTCATCACTGGCCAGTCCAGGGGTTTGGATGTCCATCTCTCCGATAGTCCAAGGGTTCCTCTTTTCCTTACTGGCAGCCCAACAGCCAGGATGAGGGTTGTAGGGAACCTAGTCCCATCCACTTGCTCCAGGTTCCAACCCAGGGCCCTATGGGGTAGCCTCGAGTGGGTTTGTGAGGCTTGGCCCTTGCCCCCACTGAATAAAGGCCCCTCCCTGCACAACTTCCAAGACACCAGGGAGTAGGTACCCAGGGAGTGGTTGGGGAACAGGCCTGGTTAGCTTGCTGTCTTCCGGGTTTGTCTTCTGCTCAGTCTCCCCTCTCCTCTCCTCTGGTCTGTCCCTTTTCTCCTTCCCCCTGCCTTTCCTGAGGGAAGGTTTTATTGGTGTACTGGCAACAGATGATCTAATCAGCCTTCCCTCGAGGCTGATCCCAGATGGGCTTCAGGTGTCCTAATGGCAGGGCCACCATCTCTGGCAGCCTATTCAGAGAACATAGACTCACAAACTCAACTCCCCGTGTATCTGCCTTCCACCAGGTTTCTGCATCCCCTTGCTCTTGGGCTGCCACAACATCTAATATGGAAATATTATAGCTGTTTGGTATTTTAACATTTTCAAGTCCATTAAAACTGCAGCAAGACAAATCAAGAGGTTAAGGCTGCATTGTCTCCAATGCAGTTATTTACCTTGTGCATTGGGTATGTCTCATTACTTGATCAACATTTTCCACTCACAGGCACCAGCATCAACATTTTACACACATTGCTTAGGTGTAAATCTGGGGTTCCCAACCTTTTTCAGTCCCCGTACCTCCTTGGCTTTTAGCAAACCTTCCCGTACCCCCTATTCAATATGAAAGGAAATAAATTCTAGACTCTAGAATTCACAACTTTTTTCACTAACACTCCTACTTTTGGAATATTTCAATTAGGATAATCTAGTTATTTACTAAATATTCCCCATACCCACTTGACAAGCTTCTCATAACCCCTGGGGGTACGCTTACCTCAGGTTGGGAACCCCTGGTGTAAATGAACACACAAGGCAGAGAAGAGTCACACTTAAGATCTTACTTGCTAGTTCCCAGTTACTACTTTTGTGGGATCGAGGCCAAGTCTACACTTGCATATTAGGGTGTGTCTACACACCTGGGCTTAACTTGAAATAAGATACACAAATTGAGCTATGTTCATTGTGTAGCTTATTTCAAAATAGCTTATTTTGAAATTGGGAGCATCTACACAGCACTTATTTCGAAATAGAGCACTCTTCCTCTGACTTCCCTCGCTCCTTGTACGATGAGGGTTACAGGAGTCGGAGTAAGAAGTCCTCCAGCTTTTCAGGATTTCTACACTATTTTGAAATAACTGCCTGTTGTGTAGACACAGACTAAGTTATTTCAAAATAACACTGGTTACTTTGAAATAACATCGCTGTGTAGACGTACCCTTACTGTGTAGCAAAGCAGCTCCCAGCACTGTAACTCCCAAGGTGTCCACACTGGCAAAGCACTTAGTGCACAATAACTTTGCATTTGCTTCAGTCTAGGTAAACCTCCTGGGCAAGAAGCAAAGAGCTTGCTGCTCTCTGGATACAGCGCTCAGGGGTTAGTGTGGACAGTTGAATTGTTTATGGTGTTCTGACTGGCCTCTGAAAATGGCCTATAATCCCTCCCATCACCTCCGCTCTTTGTTTGGAACTTGGCTGTCTGCTCTGCAACTGAGCACATTTCCCTTTCAGCACTCTAGTTCTGACAGCCTGCAAGCGGCACTGATTTGCTTTGGGACACAGTGCCAGCCATTCAGCTAGAATACTCCCGCTGCTGAGCACAGAGGCAGGCACTGGAATGTGTGATGAAGAGAGAGAGAGAGAGAGAGATGGCTGTGCAAAGAGCGGTTTCCCCTTCCCTGTGCTCCAGGAGGGGTTGTTTGCTGACATTGCCTGAACTCACAAGGCATCATGCTAACATCACCCAAGAAACAATGTTCTCCCTTTCCTTTCTCCGCATGTATATACACGCTCCCTCTCACACTGGTCCCTTTCCCCAACTTCTATTGAAAAGCAGCTGTCAATGTAACAGGATGGCTACAGAGCAACAGGATTGGGAAACCTGCATCGTGTGATGCTGATGGCCGCATGCATCATGGCCACCCTCCCTTCCCTCCAGCACCCTGTGGCCAGCTGCACAGAACTGCTAGGGCTCTCTGTGGCGGTGCAAGAGCTGCTAATATGGACATGCTCCACCCTTACAAGGAGCACAGTGTGGGCACACAGCAGCAGTTACATCTACCAGTGTAGACATGGCCTGATTCACTTCCCTTACACCAAAGGATGTTTCTGAGGACCTCACCAAAATGCTGTAACAACTCCATAGCTCCTCTGTGCTACAACAATGGGTTTTCTGTACATAAAAGCCAGGTCAGCATTAGGGGATAGCAAACAGGTCAATTGCCTGGGGCCCCCTTGTAAAGGGGCCCCAGTGAAGATACTTAGTTTAGGCTTCAACATCAGCCCTAGGTGGTGGGGCTCATGGCCCCCGACTTCAACCCCACGTGATGAAGTTTCAGTTTTCTGCCCTGGGTGCCTGAAACCTGCTCGTGGCCTCTAGGGACTGGATTGCATGGCCTCTTTGTATCACAGTGGCCTATCACCAATATAATTTCAGTGGAGTGATTAACACTGGTGTAAGAAAGAGGGCCTGGAGTGCTAAGGTACATGCAAAACAATGGAAAAATGTGTCTTGTGTATATTAACACAACTCAGTAGATAGCCATCCTTTCAATGCATTAGTTTGCTTTTAGCTCCCAGCCTGAAGCCAGATCAATTTCCACATTTTCAATGAACAGAGACCAATTACTAAGCTTCTTTGTCCTTTTGTCTGCTGTTTAATAGGGCTAGGAATAATGGTTTAAAATTACTAGTGGTCAAAGGCCTACCCATGTGATCTCCAGCATGGCAACCAAATTACTTCGGTGATCAAATATCATCTGCATTGTATGTTTCAGAATGATTTTATAGATTGAAGAAGTGAGGGTGGGGACTAAATGAAAACCTAACTAAGAAAAACTATGGACCAGATTCATTGAGACTGTCCAGGTTGCTATGATCCACTTTGGAGATGCAAACCCCATCTAACCGGTCACCGAAACATGGTCTGTATTTGCTGTGCAAAACACTTGGAGCCTATGGGTGAGTCTAGTCATAAATAGATTAAATATGAGAGATCTTCATTCCCTGCCATGTAGTCTATTTTTTAGACTGGAGATTTATGAAAAAATATAGATGAAAGGAACCATTGTGCAACACTGATACAATTCACAACACTTAAATTTAAGGATGAATTCTATGCTCTATGTCCTGACTCTCTGGTGTAATCCAAATGCAAAATATGTGCAAAGCACACAGAGGGCAGTGGTTTATATTCATTTTTCAAAAGGTGTGAAAGGAGTTTAGTGGCTGGCAGCTGGAAGCTGTGAGCTTCTAAAGGTTTGAAATCTAAAAGCCTCTGTTAATTGGGTGAGCCTTAGTCAGGGGGCAGAGCTACCAGGGCTTTATAAAGCTGTGAGTCAGCGACCAGGAGCAGCAAACAGGGAGTTTTGAGAGGGACTTTGGAAGGGGAGTGGAAAGGGGACAAGGTGCTCTTGCCAGTCTTTATGCTTTAGTTTGAAGGTTTTAATAAAAACTTCCTGTTTTAATTAGAAACCTTATCAATCAAACTCATTCATAGGAAATGCAGACAGAAGCCCAGCAGACTGAGGGCTATCCTGTTTATTGTGTCAAGTGTAACAGGTATCATTACCTGTCCTGTCGGCAGGTGGTGTATGTGTGCACCCATTGCAAGGAGCTCCTGACCCTCAGATACCGAGTTCGAGCTTAGGAGGCCAGGGTTGCTGAACTGGAGGAGCTAAGGGAGTCAGGGTATGTCTACACTGCCACCCTAGTTCGAACTAGGGTGGCTAATGTAGGCATTCAAAGTTGCAAATGAAGCCCGGGATTTAAATATCCTGGGCTTCATTTGCATCTTGCTGGGCGCCGCCATTTTTAAATCCCTGTTAGTGTGGACTCCGTGCCCGCGGCTACACGGGGCATGGAGTAGGTAGTTCGAATTAGGCTAATTCAAACTACTGTTACTCCTCATGGAACATAAGAACTCCTCAAAAATGATATTTAAATCCCCGCTTCATTAGTAATTTCAGTCGCCTACATTTGGATCCCTAGCTTGAACTAGGGAGCAAGTGTAGACGTACCTTCTCAGAAGTCAATCCCCACTTTTGTGATTAGTTAAAAGTCAGAGTATTGTCTGTTGATAGTCAAAAAAGAACTATTTTTCTAAACAGTTTATGATTGAACATCTCTGTCCCCAAGTGGGAAATGAGAGATAAGAAAAACCTGTAGACACAGTTGATCTTGACCCAGTATACCTGTAACCCATGTCAGAAGTAGTGGAGAGCAGAACTAAAATGGGAAGACCTAGTCCTGTGCTGGGCTTAACAGGAAAGAAAGCAGAGCTTGATAAGGGAAATCTGGTTTCAGTCAAAAATCCAAGCCAGTTTACTATTTGGAAGAATGGTGAATGGAATAACTAGATCCAGAAAAACTGACAAAAAGAGACAAGCTACCTGGTCCAAATAAGTGAGGGTCCTCCCATCAAACCTGTAGATTACTTGGATTCTGAATTTGCTGTTGTCCTTTCTTTTTTGTTCTCTAACACACTAGAAGGGTTAAGATTTTGAGCATTAACCAGGGCACCCAATCTGTGAGAGAATGCTTGGACCACTTGTAGCAGGGTAAGCCATGCTGTGACCAGCAATGAGTTGGCTACCAGACAACCCAGTTCCCATCTTAATTGCTTCTTGTTAATTAAAAGAGTTTAGAAGCTCAGGATATTTGCTTTAATTATATTGATCTAAACATAGAACAATACAGTACACAGTTTTACAGAATTTTTCTTGAACCATAGCACTTTTTGAAAATGTAAGACCAGGTATATTGTAAGTCTAGTAGCTGACCCATCACTATTTATGTCTAAATAATAAATAATATTTACATATATGCATGTAAGATATAATCGTAATGTATGAGTTAAAGTGCATACTGAAAACAATCATCCTCCACTCTTCATTAGAGACCTACTCTATAAACCATAAAAAATTCATTCCCAGAGGAAGCTCCAAGGAAGAACAATAGGGAGAGGGTATTTTTTTGGGGGGGGGGGTTGTTTTGCTTTTTGGGTTCATTTGATTTATTTGTTTTTGAAGATTGTATGAGAAAATTCCTGTGGGAAAGAGCAAAAGCCCTTGGCAATCCTAGAAACTGTTGTTGTGCTTCCATGGAAAACTATTATTCTTAGCACATAACTGAATTCTCGGTGGTCACTTGGGAGCACAGAGAACACATTGCAAATTGAAGAAAACTTTCTGTTTTCTAGGAATATAGAATGATGTGCAGGTCTTGTGAATTATATCAAAAAGAAAAGGTCTTCAGAACACCAGAAACTTCCTCTATGTCCCTGGCTGGTAGAACAAGAGGCGTTTCTGATGATAGCAATGGATCTTGTGGGCCCTGTGCCACGTCCTATCAACCAAGGAAATAAATATATCTCGGGGGTTGTAGATTTTACTACTAGATATCCTGAACAGTAGCAGAAACTGTGCAAAATGCTTTTTACAATGTTTACAGAGGGTTTCCCTAAAGAGATTTTATCTGACCATGGATCAAATTTCATGTCACTGTTCAGAAATCTCAAGTTATGTTGGGATGGAACAGCTTCCCAGAAACCAATGGTTTGGTGGAAAGATTTAAGAGGACTCTGAAATACATGCTGGGTAATCTCACAACATTGTCAATGCTCTATGTGCAAAGAAGGGAAGATGGTAGGCTGGCAGCTTTCCGTGCAATTTCAGTGATTTTTCAGAGAGGTGGAAACTTTTATATTTTCTGAGTTTGTAACCTTGGTCTTTGCACACACAGTGTATTTGGTATGGGAGGATTATTTTTAATTTAGTTATTTTGAATGTCTGTCTGTATTTAAAGCAAAATACAGGACTATGTAGCACTTTAAAGACTAACAAGATAGTTTATTAGATGATGAGCTTTCGTGGGCCAGACCCACTTCCTCAGATCAAATAGTGGAAGAAAATAGTCACAACCATATAGGCTACATTTCTATCACTGTCTGTATTTAAAATATTGATATGTGTCGGCAGCCATAACAGTATCATTATGCAGTATTTCTGCTTGCAGACATCTTACTTGCTTTTGTTCATGTTAATCAAACAGTGTTTATGGTTCTAAGCCTTTTTGTTTGTTCATTTGGAGTGGTTTTTTCCTCGCTTGTTAGTGTCAGGACCCTCATGGTTTTGGCATCTTAAGGAACTCATTTTATTTCTATCTGTTTACCAATGTTAGGTCTGAAGCAAAGAGAGTATCAGGAATATTAGTAATTATTGGTAGAGAAAATTACAATAACTTTTAATAATACTTTTTATATAGAAGACTTTCATCAGTACCACTTCATAATCTTTTATGTAGTTATCCTCACAACACAGCAAAGCTGCTAAAAGCATGAGCAGACTAAACCAGCACTTGACCAGAATTCAAAGTGCAAGCACTTTAAAAGAAGATCAAATAAGAAATGCATCCCCTGGTGTGCCTTTTATTCCAGGCAAAGTAAAAATACCTCAAGTGGCATTCCACACCTTTGAAAACTCCCAGTAATTCCATAAGCAGATGTACAATCTTCAGGTCTATATAAAAAATAATATGCTCTTTTGTAGAACAACTACAAAAGAGAGGAAAATGGCAGCCTGCAGCTATGATACTCTTGAGTTGGCTTTGGATTTAAAAAGTGCCATTTGGTGGATCGGTAGCACTTAGTGCTCCTATTCCATTTGCTAAAATAAAGAGAGCTGGTGAGAAGAATGGGCCTTGCATCAGTGCTCCTGAGTAAATTCAGAAGACATATAAAATTCTGTCACTCCTTTCTTCTCTGATTTTTCACCTGAAGCTCTAAATACTCACACATACTAGAAACAGAAAGGAACAGCCTGAAGACCTCAGGCAACTGGGCCACCCAGCAGTACAAATCGCAACTTCTCCCTCGTCGGGGCAGCGGCGGAGGCTGAATGGAGTGCATATCTTCCTCTCTATTACTCATTTTTCAATTAAATATTTTTTTTCTTAGCAGTCCATAGCTGTGACTTCTTGTAATCCACAGAAGCTAAAGGAGCAATACTGGTTTACAATTAAGCTCTGGCCAAAATCTAGCTTGGATAAATTTGTCTTGAATGTTTGGGAACCACTGGAAGAAGCTGGAGAATGATAGCAGTGTTAGGACTTGTCAAAACGCAAAGTTCGGCATTCAGGTTGTGTTTGGACACCCCTTTAAAAACGTGTGTGCTGATGAGATAGGGGTCATTTTAGTTGATACACTAAGGATTGTACTGGAGACTTCTAGAGCTCAAAGTGTGAGTGTGTACAGTGCTATACAATGAACTAACACTTGTTGAGGTTTTAGCAAACTAATATGCTCTGTGGATTGGACACAGAGGGAATATGTAATGTAGCACACACTCACCTGTAGTTACAGTGATACAAACTATCTAATCACCGCAAACATATCAAAATCAACAGAAAATCTCACAATCTCAGTTTCTCTCATGTTATTGTTGGTATTTTCTTGTCTGATCTAAGTCATAAGTTCTGGGAAAATAATTTTTCTTCAGTGTTTTAACCACATTCATTTCCAGTCCTAATGAAAATAATTATTTAAACATTTCACACCATGTTGAGATGGAGTAGCCTCCATCTGAAGTGCATGGGGAGAAAACACTTCCTGCCTCTTGTTAAGTGGAGCCATACTGGCCTCTGCCCCTGTGACAGAAGCAGAGAGGCTGGGAAGGAAGTATAAGAGATGGGGCCTGTACCTCTGTTGAGCTTGTGCGAGTGAAGGAGGTAGATACCCCTGACTTTCTGCCATCTGCAAAACACCCTAACAAGCTTCTGTGATGGATGTCTCCCAAGTTCCCAGACATAGAACCGACAAATGGCACAGCCCTACAAGTAGACTGGAATAGGAAGTAGTCAAGGAAAACTGAGCGTGAGTCTGGTTGTGGTACCATGAGTGGAGTGAGTGCATTGTAGAAGGATCCCACTTACACAGAGGCAGAATCACTTGCCACTGCTAGGACTATGAGTTGGACCCTGAAGGAAAATAGAGTGGATCCTGATCCCTCTTCACCCTTCATCTCACCCAGAGAGGTGAGGGGCAGTCTACCCACCTGACGCTAGAAGTTGCCAAGCCAGGAAGCTAACTTCTCTTATGCTACCTACTGGTCTACAGCCTGATTGTATTTGCTATCTGCCCAAGTAAGAGAGCTTGAGTAACAGATTTCAGATATCCAACCCATCACATGAGGCCAGAGCCACAGATGCTATTTTTGCTAATCCCCTGCCAATTGACTCTTGATAGTTAGGCATGATAGTGTGGTGATGTGTCCTCCTTCCCATCCAACTGGAAGGAACCACTCAAAGCCCCTATACACACCATCCAAAAGGCTTGTTTTGACTTTTATTTTATAAGCTGAACTCATTTTGGGAGTCTTTCTTTTTTCCTCTTCATTGACTCCCCACTGACAACGAGAGCCCACACTAGGCTTTTTAAAAAATATCTTTGAATCCAGGCCTACTAGCCTAGCCTCTGAAATTGCATCTTGAACAAGTTGGCAAAGCATTCTTCCACTAACTGGCAAAACAGTTTTTCTCCTTTGAGAAAGGACAGCAATGCTGCATGAGTTATTATCAATTGCTTTGTTATCTGCTAGAATCTATGGGCCCCTAACCATAGACTGGTGTCCCATTGTGCATGAACCCAATAAGAGGCAAGTCTGGTGAAGGCTACATTACTCTAATTTTAAAGATGGGGAATTCCTAATTTACCCAAGATCATCCAGGAAGTCTGCATCAGAGCCAGGCTCTGAACCTTTACTTCCTGAGGGCTTATCTACACAGCTCAGCAAGGCACTTGATGCAGGTGTGATTTCGAAAGCACACTAACACATTGTGCATGAGTTTGTCTTTGCAAGCCCTGCTGAGGCTCACAAAGCATTCGGAGGCTTCCCTAGCATGCTTTGATGTAGCACTGTTTGAAACCGCAGTACACAAATGTGCATCCCAGCAGGATCTACACAAGTCAATTAATTAGTAACATGTTAGTGTGCTTTAGGCAACACACCTCTAAAGGGTGCTTTACCCAACTATGGAGACAAGTGATGAGTTTCTGTTCAGTGCTTTAATGGCAAGAGCATTTTCCCCCTCCAGTTGTAAATGCTGATGAGTTTTACAGATACAAAATTTACTAAATATACAGTTTAGTCTGGATTTCCTGAAAATGTTCATCTTCAAGAACATTTTTGAATGTTAAAATCCAAACATTAATATTCAGCATAGCACTCAGATTTTCCACATTATGTACATGCACTACATTTTTTTTTCTAAAACTGCAAAACCTTCATTCCAGATGGTCATGGGC
Source organism: Pelodiscus sinensis (assembly GCF_049634645.1). Taxonomy (NCBI): domain Eukaryota; kingdom Metazoa; phylum Chordata; order Testudines; family Trionychidae; genus Pelodiscus; species Pelodiscus sinensis. The sequence goes on from NC_134719.1 coordinate 48,213,741, forward strand.
TTTTTGGTGCTTCATTTCTTCTGCAATACTTACTGGGATTCTTCAGTCAACCATCATTAATGGCTAATTTAATTAATTTCAGTCTTGGCACTTGAATTCAGTGGAGATTCCCTTCAGAGTCTTGGAATTTATATGGTACATTATTTCCTTTATTGCGGATTATATCACGCAATTTGCTGTAATATTTCTTCTATGGGAGATTGTGGCTTTTATTTTTGTTTTCATCTATGATTATCGGGAATGAACCTGGAGTCTCTATTGCTACAACAAGTATGGAGAACTAGGGTTTCTTTTAATTGCTTGAATTGTGGAAATTGGAGATGATGTGAAAACATTACTGGAAATTGCTTGGTGTCTTCAGTACCGGATATGTACATGATCTTCTGCTGACAGTTATAAATCTTCAGTTTTTTGGTTTACTTTGTAAATATGAAAAAATAAAATACATATTGAACATTGAAGATGTGACTGATGTCACCCTCATTGCAAGGTTTATTTTATTTTACACTAGCAAAAAAATAGTTATGGGGTTTCCCTGGAGATAAGAACTTCACTAAGAGACAACAATGATTGGTCAGAAGAACGGAGAGACAATTTCATTGCCAATAGAAGATCACATGCATTCACTTTTCCCATAAGAATAAGTGAAAATACCAAAAGAGACTTTGGTACAGTAATGAGAATCAATGATAACTAAATGTCATTCTGTAGAGATGTCTACTGGTGAAAGCTACAGTGTGGTGGAAATGAAAGCTGCCCTTCACACTCATAAAGTAGAGGTCCACCACATAGAGTAAACCTCTAAGATGTCCAAGCTTTGGCTGTTCCATGATAACAAATGCAGTGTAAACCAGACCACCCTGCACCAATCTTGCTTGATTTAGCCCATGAACTACAAAGCTTTATACAAATTGCCCTCAATCCTGTAGAATGGAATACCAGTTCAGAATGGGATGACTAGTAGTAGTTCCAGAACTTCAGCATGTGGAAAATCATCTTCCTGGAGCTCTGCGAGTGTCTCATATCTGCCTTCAGGTGACAGGACACCCAAATTCACCCTTTCCAGTGCAGAAGTGCATCACCATCACCATGTGGAAGCTCACCATGCCAGACAGCTACTGCTCTGTCAGGAACCAGTTTGGTGTGGGGAAATACACAGTCAGAGCTGTGCTTCTGCAAGTAGCCAAGGCCATAAACCATGTGCTGCTATGGAGGGTCTTCACTCTGGGAAACATGGACACCATCGTGGAAGGCTTTGCCACATTGGGCTTTCCCCAACTGGGGGGTGGGGGCACATCCCCATCCTGGTTCCCAACCACTGTGCCTAGGACTACACAGGAAGGGGTACTTCTCCATGGTGTTATAGGCCCTTGTAAAGCACAGCTTGTGGTCCACTAACATTAACATCAGCTGACCAGGAAAGGCGCACAACACCTGCATCTTCCAGAGCTCATACCCCTTCCAAAAGATGCATGCAAACACTTTTTCCCTGACTGCACCATCAGAGTTGAGGATGTGAACATGCCCATCTGCATCCTGGGTGACACAGCCTACCCCTTACTCCCCTGAAGCCCCATGTAAGGGGTAGGCACTTAACCGCTAGACTGAGCAGGTGCTGCATGGTGGGGGCATTGAAGACTATATAATAAACAATAATGTGTATAATAATAATAATAATTAGTGGGGAGTGCCTCCAGCAAGTCCAAAGTCCCATTCATATACTTTCACATAGTAAGAAACAACATTGACCTTTTACAATCTAATTAAAGGTGTGAAAAACGTCTCTAATTTACACTTGTATAATTAAAAATTGAGATGTTAAGTGACTTGCCCAAGGACACATAAGCATAGCTAGGAACTGAATCCAGATCTCCTGAATCTCAATACAGTCAACAATCTCAACATTACTCAATCACTTTCTAGATTGTTGCAGAACGACTGTTTATTTTTTTCAAACATACCAAGCTACTGGCCTCTTTCAACCATCTTTAATATGTATTAGGCCTCTAGCACAGCGCAGATCTGTAGCTGAAATAATCTATATTGTTCCTGTCACTCTGACCATTGGATTTAAAAACTCCAGAAAGTGAGTTACCATGCACAGTATGTTTACTGATTTGTTGTAAGATGTTAAAGTCAGGAGAGAAAAATCCAGTTATTAAAAGGACATTGGCTGCTTTTTAAAGTCAACTAAGAACAATTCTTAATGAAACCAAGTATTTAGTTATCATATACAATTTCTTTCAACATTGTGCCATGTGTGAAAAAGGATGAGTTCTTCCCTTTATTATGCCAATCCTTTAATCCATCTGATCTTGGATAGCATTCTTCACATTTGTAATTTGCACTGAATATTCTGTTACAGTGACACATTCCTAAAATTAAAAAATAGATACGATAGTTAACACCACCAAACCTTGGCCAAAACCAGAATGAGATTAAGAAAGAAATGTATCACAGTGTAATAAAATATTCAGTGTTTCACCACCCTTCTAGTGAAATAGTGAAAATTTTAGAAAAGCTGTTATGACAAATAGCTAAATAACTCATTAGAAATATTTATTATGTTGGTTAGCATTTTAGGAAATTATTTGCATCTATATTCTATTATTTAAGGTAATAGACTCTAATGTCGATTTACAATGTTATTTAGGCACTTCAGTGGCAGTTAGGCACTTAGGTTGCTAGTATATTTACACGGAAAATCTATACGAGCTAGCTGCATCTTTAAAAAACTACTTACCTTGTTAAGTACATTTGCTATGTTGCTGAGTAAGTGACACCTACCTGTGCACCCCACCTTCTGTTTCTTATGAATCCAGGAACAACGTGATTAAAATTGTACCGAAAGTAACACATTTGGCTCTCGTAACTTGATCCAATCAAAAAACAATTATCAGCCCAACAAGGGGATTTTTCATTGCTGATGACTATTTCCCTGTTGCATTTCAACTGCCTGTTCATGGTAATTTTAATATTTACAACAATTTCAATATTTACAAAAAATTGCAAGAATCCTTTTGGAAAGTTGAAAGTGTTGGGTCCCCATACTTTTCCCATTTGAAAATGGAGGCAAAATTTTTACTCAGCTTTATCAAAATCCTTTGGGGGGGGGGGGGGGATACAGACTAGCACGAAAAACATTTTATGATAAATGAATGTTCTGGGAAGGTCACAAGGAACTAAAAATAGGGGGTTAATTAGGGTTGCTTCACTTCTACTAAACTATAGGTGTACTTCACCTGTAGTGCTCTGTTTACACATGTATGTTCATGTCTGTTGAAATGAACGTACATGTCCCTAAATGCATGAAAATCAGTGTAGATTAAGGCAAGCATGAATTTCAAGTCCAATAGCTGTTCGTGAATAACTTCATGAGTGGACATCTTTATTCTGTAACAAGAGTGCTGTATAGCCACTGTACAGTAGGCTATAAAGGAACAAGGGACATTTCTTCCTTTGTGTGTCCAAAAATGGAGTTAAACAGCAACAACTGTGTGTAGTCAAGCCCTTTAAATTGGTGGGATTAGTCATAAGAACATAAGAACCAAGGGGTTTGGTTTGAACTAACGCATCCCGGAATGTACTTTCTGGTTCAAATCAGCTGTTGAGCAGAGTAATGCACCTGCGAGATCATACTAATGAAGTACAGGATATTTAAATCCCCGCTTCGTTAGCAATTTCAGTCGCCTACATTTGCATCCCTAGCTCAAACTGGGGAGCAAGTGTAGATGTACCCAGACTGAACTGGGAGCTATTAGTTTAAATCAGTTATTTCATGAAGGAATCTTCTTCCTTTCCCTGGAGTTTGTGAATTATTAAATCTTGGCAGAGAGATCTGGCAGTTCTAACAGCTCCATTTGGCAATTGAACAGCAAACTAATTCTGGTTGGGATTCTATCCCACAACTGACACACCTTTTTCTATTAAAAATGTTAGCTAAATTAGGAGCAGTGTGTGTGTTATTTATAAATTCCCTTTTGTGCTCCTCTATAATAGCGAGTGAAATATAGGATTTTTTTGTCTTCATGAGAAAATATGGTACAGAATCTATAACATCAATAGGTCAACCATATATCTGAGGCTGTGACTGAATCAATAGAAATTATATATAAAAACCTTAATGGAACTTGGCATATTACACAAACTCAGTATTTATAACAACTGTAATAAGTCCTGGAATCAGTGAGGCGTGGCACATGTGTTATGGTAATATTGCCTTATTGTTCTGTCCTTTGTGATAAACCAAAAAGTAACATTAAAATCATTTCATACTTTGATCACCCAATGATAAAAATAACTTAGCTATTTGATTAGTGTAGTGTACTAGCTGGTAGTTTTGCATATGTTGACTCTTGATTCAGTTTTGTTAAAGACAGGAATGAGTAAAATCATAGAATTGAATCACAGAATCCTCGGGCTGGAAGACACCTCAGGATTTCATCGAGTCCAAACCTCTGCTAAAATCAGGACTAACCCCAACTAAATCATCCCATTCAGGGCTTTATCAAGTCAGGATTTAAAAACCTCTAGGGATGGAGATTCCACTACTTCCCTAGGTAACCCATTCCAGTGCTTCACCACCCTCCTAGTGAAATAGATTTTCCTAATATCCAACCTAGACCTCCCTCATTGCAACTAGAGAACATTGTTCCTCGTTCTGTCATGTGTGACCACTCACCATCCTCTTTGGAACTCCCCTTCAAGCCATCATGTGCTCCAGCCCCCTAATCATTTTCTTGCTCTCTGCTGGACTTTCTCCAATACATCCACATCTTTTCTGTAATGGGGGCCCCAGAACCAGGCATAACCTTCCAGATGTTGCCTTACCAGCACTGAATGAAGGAGAATAATCACTTTTTTAGATCTGCTGGCAATGCTCCTACTAATGCACACCAATATGCTGTTAGTCTTCTGGTCTAGAAGGACACACTGCTGGCTCATATCCAGCTTCTCATCCACAGTAAATCCCCAGGTCCATTTCTGACAAACTGTTGCTTAGCCAGTCAGTCCCCAGCCTATAGTACTGTTTAGAATTCTTCCATCCCAAATGCAGGACTCTGCACGTCCTTTTAGAAATTCAGATGATTCCTTTTATTCCAGGCCTCTAGCTCTTAATGGTATACTTAGTAAACCTTGGCTTATCCAGCAGACCTTACATCAAAAAGGAGTCATACAAAAAGTGAAAACTAGGTCAAATTAAAAGGAGGAATATAAGCAAGTAATGCAAGTATGCAGCGGCAAGATTAGAAAAGCAAAGACACAAATTGAGCTCAATCTAGCTAGAGATATGAAGGGTAACAAGAAGATAGTCTACAAATTAGAAGCAAGAGGAAGACCAAGGACACTGCTCATTGAAGAGGGAGAAACAATAACAAGAAACTTTGAAATGAGAGAGATTTTCATTTCTGTTTTCACAAGGAAAATTGATGGAGATGAGATGCCTAACATAGTGAATGCTAGTGGAAATGAAATAGGTTTTGAAGCTAAAATAAAAAGAGAACAAGTTAAAAATTACTTAGAAAAGATAAATGTCTTCAAGTCACCAGGACCTGGTAAAATGCATCCTAGAATACTCAAAAAGCTGATAGAGGAGGTATCTGAGTCTTTAGCCATCATCTTTGAAAAGTCATGGAGGTCAGGACAGAATCCAGAAGACTGCAAAAGGGCAAATATAGTGCCCATCTATAACAAGGGAAATAAGAACAACCCAGGAAACTACAGAACAGTCAGCTTAACTTCTGGGCCAGGGAAGATAATGGAGCAAGAAATTATCTGGAAAATAATAAGGTGATTTGTAACAACCAGCATGGATTTGTAAAGAACAAATTATGCCAAACCAAACCAAACCAAACCAATCCAATAGCTTTTTTGGTAGGATAATAAGTCTTGTCACTAAGGGAGAAGCAGTAGATGTGGTATACCTAGATTTTAGTAAAGCATCTGATACAGTCTCACATGATTTTCTTATAGATAAACTAGGGAAATACAACCTAGATAGGTATAAGGTAAGTGCATGATTCGCTGGATAAGTGGTTAAGTCATGCTGGAGGGGCATAACAAGTGGGGCTCTGTAGGGATCTGGTTTTAGACCACTTTTGTTCAATATCTTCATCAACAAGTTAGATATTGCTGATTAAGTTTTTAGATGATACCAAACTGGGAAGAGTTACAAGTGCTTTGGGTCATAATTCAAAATGATCAGATACTGTCGACAAAGAGCATCTAGACTACATCCAGTTCTGTCAACAAAGCAAGCTGCTTTGTCAACATGACAGTGTAGGATGTAGATGCAATAATGTAGGAGAATGTAGATGCAATAATGCCTTCTGTCGACAAAAAGCATGAATGTTATTCCTCGTAGAATGAGGTTTACAGTCATCGACAAAACTGCTGAGAACTCAGAGACATTGTAGATGCAGGTATAGTTTTGTTGACAAAACCCTGTCGTCTAGACACACCGTAAATGAAAATGGAATTTAGGGGTAACATTTTCAAAAGCACCTAACACCAAATCTGAGGATGTCCAAAATCTGCATTCAGTTATTTCATGAAGCTTTCTCCACACTCTTTTGATGTGCAAGAATATAATAATTACTAACCCATCAAATTAATGAGTCACATGATGAAATGGTTGGAAAAAATTATCGTGACAAGACTCCATGAAAAACTGGCACATTAAGAAGGTGACAAAAATGGGTTTATGACAGAACAGTCAACAATGGATGCTCAAATATTTCAGAAGAAGCATTGAGAAAAATGTAAGGAATTGATTTTGGTGTTTATGGATATCAGGAAGGCTTGTAACCATTTCTAGAACATGGATATGGCACTGCCTGATGTCACACAATCTGCCAGAGACATATGTTCAGACTATCATGAGCATGTATGTGTATAGCAGACCATCAGTTAGAAGCAGCTGTCACTTCAGTGATTCAGTCAGTATGAGGTAAGGTCTACACAAAGAATTATCTTTAATCCTATTCTTATTTGCATTTTAATGGACACTATTATAGGTGGATCAGAAGAGAGACTCCATTCTTTTTGTTGATGCCATTATGTTACATTTTTAGGATAAATCCAACTGAGAAAAGTACCTTAAAAGATGGAGGCAAGATTAGAAAAAAAGTATGTACGCATCACTTGACAAAATACATGATGTTTCTTTGAGACAAAAAGAAGCTTTAAAAATAGATGGTATCACATTAAAACCATGCAACAATTTAAAAACCTACATTTAGTGTACTGTCCTGTTGGGAATGTAAATGGAAAGCGCCTCTGGGAGTGATCTACAATAAGAAGTAAAGTAAGTAAACTAGAAAGTACATTTTTATTTAACCTCATTTACAGTTTTCCTTTCTATAATTTGAAGAAGTCTCTAGGGATTTCACAGGAGCAGGTCCTCTCCACTTCCCCCTCCCTATTTTGGAGGAAATAGTTTACTATCAGATAAAAAAAAGTTTCGGGTGGCCAATTATACTGTCCAATTTATCCATCAGCTGTATTGAAAGACTGAGCTGCTCAGACTTTCAAGGACTTTTTAAATTTGGACCTTGATTGGCAAAATTACAGAGAACAGGGAAAGAACACATTTTTGACATTATAATCTTTGGAATATGGTGAAGTTTATTAAGAGTGAAAGCACTTCACTCATTAATTACCCTGTCTTTTCTCCTGCCTAAAAGAATGCAACATATTAAAATGCTATTCAGGGTTGTTTTTTCCTCTCAAGTCTTTTGGAAAGAAGAATTCTGATAGTTCTACTATAACCAGGCTTTTCTGCTAAAAGTGTTTTTCGTTAATCGTTACAAAAATAAAAACAAAGCTGGCAGGAAATAAGGTTACACAGTATGAAATTATTCAGAGTATCCCACCAAGTACTTCATCACAGAAAGTCACGGTGTCTGAGAGGATGGGAATTTATGCAGCTTTACTGTATTACATCTGGAGGTCGACAGCCGGTTATTATGTACACCTAATTTACCCAAGCAGTAAATAGCACAAGTGGAGTGATCTATTCACCTACAGCTGATGGTTCAATAGGCTTACTACTTTATGCTAAAAATAAAGTGTGGCATAAACTATGAGCAAACCCTCCCACACTTCAAAAACACACAGTGCCCCACAGTGTCAATACATTAAATGAAGGGTCTTTGATGTATAATAAAACTAGTAGTAAATCCGATCTGTCAATGTTTTCCAAAACAATTGCAGTAATATTAAGTATGATTAAATCTTATAACAATCCCAAGACAAGTGTCAAATATACTTTGGACAACAGAATTAATCAAGTGCAGGAGAATAATAGTTTACTTCCTACAGTGATGTGGAAAATTAAATTAATTAGCTGATACTCTGTAGAAAACAATGGCACACAAAAAAATCTGAACAGCTTTACTAACACCTGTTACAGGACTGTGCAGAATTCAGTGTCATATGGACTTGCAAGTCATTAACAAGCAGATTAATCAGAATGTTAATAAGAGTGACCACTGTTGAAAATTAAATTCTCTCTCGTATATTCTCTATATAATAATGTCTGAAACAATCAGTGCACACCTATTTTCAGGAGGAGATAAGATTTCAGCAGAAAACAATTAGAGGTTATTCTGTCTTTCTTGAGCCACACTCATTCATTATTTAATTTCTCTCAGCATGCACTCTTTCCTTTCCTAATAATCACAGGTATCTTTTTAATGTGCACAGTACACAGCTGTATCATGTACACTGTTGTAACAGAATAGCCTCTGTCTCTAGTAGGAAGGAATTATTTTCATGAAAAAAGATAAGCTATTGCCTTGAAACCACTACACTACAATGTATTACCCAATGAGCAGAAAATGCACAATTCTTTGGAGTTTATGTACAGCAGATTCCCACTAGAGTTAACTTAAGACTAAAAGACAAGGGATTAAATCCCACCAGTAAGGAATCTAGGACAAAAAAGGTATCATATTTTATTATTGAATAATAATGCTTTGCATGTCTACAGCCCCTTACATCATAATACCTCCAGCCATTTTGCAATCATTAATAATTTAAGATTCAGAATGCTCCTATGAGGAGATAGCTCAGCACGAAGGGACGACAAACAAAAGAAAGGCAACTGTTCAGCTGAAAAGCTAACTGACTAGAGTAACTGTCTTCAGATACGAATTCCTAACTTCACCAATGTAGCTGAAAAAAAGAAATCATCTTGGAAAGACATTGTTTTCTACTACAGGTTGGATCTCCCTTGTCTGACTCCCAGGGGATTCCCGAACAAGGGGATTTGCTGGACCAGGGAAGATCCCACTCCTCTTGCCCCATGCTACCCTGCTGCCAACAGACTACTGGTCAAGTCTGGCCCTGATGCTGCCCCAGCTAGGGCTGGAGCAGCAGAGCTGGGGCTGGAGCTACACAGCCGCTTGGCTCTGCAGCCGGGACTGGAGCTTTGCAGCTGCTTGGCTGCATGGTTGGGACTCTGCAGCCCAGCTCCATGGACATTCCTGGGGTTGCAGCTCCCTGTTTCCAGCTGGAGCTCTTTGGCTGCCACTGGGGTCGCTGCTCCCTGGCTGTGGCTGGAGCTCCCTAGTCACTGGGGCTAGAATTCACTGCCATACCGCGCCTCCCTCCCCCGACACTGGGCTTCCAGCTGAGTTGCCAATCTTCCTTACTGCACTCCTGCTCTGCAACCAGACCTTGCTGTTCCTGTGTTCTGTGGTCCTGGAACATCCATGGTTGTGGGCAGACCGCGGATTTGCTGGACTAGTGTGTCCCTGTTAAGGGAGGTACAACCTGTAGTTGTTTCATTGCAACAGTGGAACTAGTATTCACATCTGGCTGAGCTGGTTGGGAATTTTCTGTAAAAAAACCTTCTGACATAAAATGCAGCTACAACAACATTAAGTTTTTCCATTGAAGAATTTCACAGTAATATCTTCTGTTGGAAAATATTAACTGCAACAATTACCTATAGTTTATATAAATGTATTGTCTCATTGAAATTGTAATCTGGACCACATTCTTCTCTATAGATTAGGATCTTTGAATGACCTCCTCTTCCAGAACACAATTCATTATATCACTCACTAAAGAAATATGCATCAAGGTATTCATATGTCTATGTTTGTATCATAAAATAAGTACTCTCAAGAGGAGACCAACCTATAAGAGAATATGGGAGCAGACTTCTGCAGCACTATTCCCACAAGGCAATATTCCCTGATACAAAACTTTAGTTTAATACTGAGCTAACAGTAAATGAACAATTGTGGATTGGTTCAACAAATGGAAATGAATCATTTCATTTTAGAAAGTCAAAATTTTTGTTCAAAAATATTGAAATTAAGAGTTTTGAAGTTTCAAAACAAAGTTTTAGAACAAAAATGTCATTCTCAAAAATAGTAAACACAAAAAACAAAAAATAATCAAATAGCACCTTAAAGACTAAGAAAACATGAAGATGGTATCGTGAGCTTTTATGGGCACAGCCCACTTCTTCCGATGACAGGAGTGTAAAGTCCAGATCCAAAAATAAATAAGGGAAGGGGAGTGGAGTGGAGAAGGAGAAAAAGAAAGAAAAAAAAGGAGGGGAGGAAGGAAAAAAAAAAAAAGAGACAGTGATTAGATACCAGGCATTCATTAATGGATCTCCAGTCATCATTTTGTTTCAGACCAATTCCACATGCCAAATACACAGAGAAGGGTTGGAACTTAACTTCAATCACAAATGTAATTCTTATCCAAATGGTATGAGCTGGAATATCGGCTGTCTCGCACATTACCTTCCACATCTTAATGACTTAACCAATCAATCAATGAAAATGCTAATGGTTCTTGATGTCTGTGTAGAATCTGGTGCAGGTCATCTTCCTTTCCAAGTGCAAATTAACGGTTCTCATTAGGTTCTTGTTACTATTTAGTCTTTCAGGTGCTACTAGACTATTTGTTGTTTTTTTAAGTTTTTCCTGTTACAGACTAACTCGGCTACTCCTCTGAAGCTTTCAGAAAATAGTGTTTCAAGCTTTTTACCCAATTTGGGACAAAACCAAATGAAAGAATATTAGAATCCCATATGGGATGGACATTTTAAACTTTGCTTAACTGAAAGTAAAGTAACATTAAACCACTTTATTTTTTTTCCAGTGGAGAACTAACGTTTTGTGATATTGGTGTCTCAGGTTGTCTAAATTTTGAAATGTTAAACCATTGTCAAGAATCTGGAGTAAGTGAGCTCTTACTTTATTTATCATTTGCTGTATTATGATGATTCCAAATGAACTGTTCTTCCTTCTGTTTATCAGCCTGCAAAGGGGTCACCCTCTCTCAAGAGCCCCCTTCTGACCGAACATGTATCCACAAGCTCCCACTCTGGTATCTGACTCCAGGAGGGGGTATCCCAGATGCTCTTTCTTCTCAGTAGCCTAGTACCAGGCTTCTTTTCTGCCCCCTTGAGTAGCTACCAGAGAGTTGGTGGTAACCCAGGCCTACTCACTTCTCTGGGTCTCGGCCCAGGGACCCTCTAAATAGCAGTTGTCTGCTACGTGTACATACTGTTCCACTGTTACGTGCTCCCTGGGCCACTTCCCCAGGAATCTGCTCTGTCCTTGCCTCTCTCAGGGCTTTATCTCAAAGTCCTCACAGCATCCCGTCCAGGGTTCAGCAATCCTCCCTGCCCACCAAATCTGGTCTTCAGCCACCAGACATGGACTTCAATCCATCCTACACTCTGACCTGTCCAAAGTACTGCAGCCTCTCCAGTCCGTCTGACATTGTATCCGTCCATTCGTCTGTCCATCCCTGGATCTCTGGGGTCTGCCTGACTTGAGCTCCAAAGAGGGACTGACAGGCTCTGGCCCAGTAGCTTCTTTACACTGTACTGCTGGGTCATGCATGGCTGCAGTGGAAGTGGCCACTCTTGCTTGCCTGGAGGACTTCTCTGCTCCTTTCCTTGGTGCGGGATGTGGCCACATGCCACATGCCAGTAGTAGGAGATGCTGGAACTAGAGGTGCTGTAGCTGGAAGCAGTAATAGCAACCCAAAAATGTTTTCTACCTTTGGCACCCCTGTTATAAAATTGTACCAGCACCACTGTCTACAGATTTTTAAATCTGGACATCAAACATGTTGCTTTTAAACTGCCACCTCTTATGGCCATCCAATCTCACCCTAAGAAGAAACTAACATCAATGTATCAGTCAGAATATCTTTCTCCATATGTTCTTATTATTCTAATTATCATAGAATCATAGAACTGGAAGAGACCTCAGAAGGTCATCAAGTCCAGCCCCCTGCTCTAAGCAGGGCCAATTCCAACTAAATCAACCCGGCCAGGGCTTTGTCAAGCTGAGACTTAAACACCTCTAGGGATGGAGACTCCACTACTTCCCTAGGTAACCCATTCCAGTGCTTCACCACCCTCCTAGTGAAATAGATTTTCGTAATATCCAACCTGGACCTCTCCCACCACAACTTGATACCATTGCTCCTTGTTCTGCCATCTGTCACTACTGAGAACAGCCTCTCTCCATCCTCTTTGGAACCTCCCTTCAGGAAGTTGAAGGCTGCTATCAAATCCCCCCTCATTCTTCGCTTCTGCAGACTAAACAGACCCACGTCCCTTAGCCTCTCCTCATAAGTCATATGCTCCAGCCCCCTAATCATTTTGGTTGCCCTCCGCTGGACCCTCTCCAATGCGTCCACATCCTTTTTGTAGTGGGGGGCCCAGAACTGGACACAATACTCCAGATGCGGCCTCACCAAAGCCGAATAAAGGGGAATGATGAAATCTCTGGATCTGCTGGCAATGCTCCTCTTAATGCAACCTAATATGCCATTAGCCTTCTTGGCTACAAGGGCACACTGTTGACTCACATCTAGCTTCTCATCCACTGTAACCCCCAGGTCCTTTTCTGCAGAACTACTACTTAACCGGTTGGTCCCCAGATTGTAACTATGCTTGGGATTCTTCCGTCCCAAGTGCAGGACTCTACACTTGTCCTTGTTGAACCTCATTAGATTTCTTGTGGCCCAATCCTCCAATTTGTCTAAGTCATTCTGTATCCTATCTCTGCCCTTAAGGGTATCTACCTCTCCCCCCAGCTTAGTGTCATCCACAAACTTGCTGAGGGTGCACTCCATCCCCTCATCTAGATCATTAATAAAGATATTGAACAAAACCAGTCCTAGAACCGAACCTTGGGGCACTCCGCTAGAAACCGACTGCCATCCTGACATCGAGCCATTGATCACTACCCGCTGGGCCCGGCCTTCTAGCCATCTTTCTATCCATCTTACCATCCATTTATCCAATCCACAATCCCTTAACTTGCTGACAAGAATATTGTGGGAGACCGTATCAAAAGCCTTGCTAAAGTCAAGGTATATAACATCCACTGACTTCCCCATGTCCACCGAGCCAGTTACCTCATCATAGAAGCTAATAAGATTGGTCTGGCATGACTTGCCCTTTGTGAATCCATGCTGACTATTCCTAATCACTTTCCTCTCATCCAAGTGCCTCAAAATGGATTCCTTAAGGATCCCTTCCATGATTTTTCCAGGAACCAAGGTAAGACTGACCAGCCTATAGCTCCCTGGATCATCCTTCTTCCCTTTTTTGAAGATGGGCACTACATTTGCCTTTTTCCAGTCATCCGGGATTTCTCCCAATCTCCACGACTTTTCAAAGATAATAGCCAAAGTCTCCACAATGACATTTGCCAACTCCCTCAGCACCCTCGGATGCACTAGTCCGGACCCATGGATTTATGTACGTTTAGCTTTTATAAATAGTTCCTAACCTGTTCTTTATCCACCAATGGCTGTCCATCTTCATCCCATCTTGTGTCACTTGGCGCAGAAGTCTAGGAGCCGACCTTGTCCGTGAATACAGAGGCAAAGAAATCATTGAGTACTTCAGCTTTCCCCACATCATCTGTCACTAGGTTACCTCCTTCATCCATTAGGGGCTGCACACCCTCTCTGATCACCTTCTTCTTGTTAACATGCCTGTAGAAACCTTTCTTGTTATCCTTCACATCCTTAGCCAGTCGCAATTCCATTTGCGCTTTTGCCTTCCTGATAACCCCCCGGCATTCTTGAGCTATACCTTTAAACTCCTCCCTGGTCATTTGTCCAAGTTTCCACTCTTTGTAAGCTTCCTTTTTGTGCTTAAGTTCACCAAGGATTTCCCCTGTAAGCCAGTTCGGTCTCCTACCATGTTTGCCTCTCTTGCTACGCGTCGGGATGGTTTCTTTCTGTGCCTTCAATAAGGCTTCTTTAAAATACTGCCAGCTGTCCTGGACTCCTTTCCCCTTCATGTTAACATCCCAGGAGATTCTGCCCATCAGATCTCCGAGGGAGTCAAAATCTGCTTTTTTGAAGTCCGAGGTGTGTATTTTACTACTCTCTTTTCTTCATTTGGTCAGGATCCTGAAATCTACCATCTCATGATCACTGCTTCCCAGGTTGTCACCCACCTCCACTTCCCCTATTAGTTCCTCCCTGTTTGTGAGCAGAAGGTCAAGCTGCGCACGGCCCCTGGTCGGATCCTTCAGCACCTGTGTCAAGAAGTTATCCCCAACATTCTCCAAAAACTTCCTGGATTGCCTGTGTACTGCCGTATAGGTTTCCCAGCAGATGTCAGGGTGATTAAAGTCCCCCACGAGAACCAGGGCCTGCGATCTGGAAGCTTCGCTCAGTTGTCCGAAGAAAGCCTCATCTACCTCATCCACCTGATTCGTTGGCCTGTAGCAAACACCAACCACAACATCAAGGCTGTTGTTTGCTCCTTTAAACTTAACCCATAGACTCTCAACAGGTTTTTCTCCCTCTTTATACTGGAGTTCAGAGCAATCGTAGTGCTCTCTTACATATAGTGCAACTCCTCCTCCTTTTCTCCCCTGCCTGTTCTTCCTGAACAGTCTATACCCTTCCATGACAGCGCTCCAGTCATGCGAGTCATCCCACCAAGTCTCTGTTATCCTAATTAAATCATATTTCTTGGTCTGGGTCAGGGCCTCCAGTTCTTCCTGTTTGTTGCCCAGGCTTCTCTCTGTGTACAGACACTTCAGGTAACCAGTTGATCATCCTATCTTCTCCATTCGAAACATGGGTCCTCCTTTCTTGCCCCTTCCTCTCTGCATTTCTTCCCGGTATCTGACTTTCCCACTCCCCTCAGGGTTTTGGTCATCGTCCCCCGACAAACCTAGTTTAAAGCCCTCCTCACTAGGTTTGCAAGCCTGCCCGCGAAGATGCTCCTTCCTCTCTTCATTAGGTGGATCCCATCTCTTCCTAACAATCCTTGCGCCCGGAACAGAGTCCCATGGTCGAAGAAACCAAAGCCCTCTCTGCGACACCATCTGTGCAACCACGCATTTACGTCCTCAATTCGACGATCCCTGCCCAGTCCTTTCCCTTCAACAGGGAGGATGGAGGAGAATACCACTTGCGCTCCAAATTCTTGGATCCTTCTTCCTAGCGCTACATAATCTGCAGTAACACGCTCAAGATCATTCTTGGCCGTATCATTAGTTTCCACGTGGAGAAGCAGGAAGGGGTAGCAATCCGAAGGTTTGATCAGCTTGGTAAACCTCTCAGTGACATCCTGAATGCGAGCTCCCAGTAAGCAGCACACCTCTTGAGATTCCAGGTCCGGACGGCAGAGGGATGGCTCAGTCCCTCTTAGAAGGGAGTCCCCGACCACCACCACCCGTCGTTTCCTTTTGGGCGTGGTGGACTACGCATCCCATGCCTTCCAGTAGATGGTGTTCCCTTCTGGTTTCTTCCTTGTGAGGTCCCTTCCAGGGCTTTCAGCACTGCAGAGCCTGTGGAGAGAGCTTGAAAGCGATTGCTTACCTCTATAGCATCGGGGGATTCCTGTGCTGGCCTTTTTCCCCTTCTAGAAGTTACATGCTGCCAGTTCTCTTCTTGGTCACGTACTGCCCTCTCTGGCTCTTCTGCCTGCCGTGCTTGAAGGATTAAATGCTGCCTTCTATCGAGGAAGTCTTCATCCTCTCTGATCAAGCGTAGGGTCGACACTTGGGCCTCCAGTCCTCTAATTTTTTCTTCCAAAATGTTGACCTGCTTGCACTTGGTGCAGATGAAATCCGTTCTTTCTTCCGGGAGGAAGACAAACATGGCACACGCTGTGCAGGTAACAACAGCAGACCCATCACCAACCATCGCTGCTGTCCTGGAAAAGGGATTTAAAAAGAAAGGCAAGAGAACCTCCCGCCCTTCCCAACTCCCTCTCAAAACTCCCTGTTAGCAATCACCTGTTCGCAAGCTCCTTGGTCGCTTGCCCACTGCCTTATAAAGCCCCTCCCCCAACCAAGGCTCAGCCAATCAGCAGAGGCTTCTAAAATTCAAACTACTTAGAAGCCAACAGTTTCCACCTGCCAATCACAGCCAATCACTGCACAAACTCCATCAAGGGGAGGGGGTGGGCAGAGGGGAGGTGGGGGGAAAAAAAGCCTCACTCTCAAACACAGGGGAAAATAAATAAATAAACAAAAAACAAAAAAGAACACACACCAACCCTCACTCACAAACACCACACTAGCATTCATTTACAGAGATATGATCTTCTAAAAAAGTAATCCCAAGAATACCACTCTTCTAATTTATTTGTATGTATTTTAAATATACTAATAGGGTTTCAAAGTTCTTAATGTCAGAGGATGAGGTTTATGGGAGTTTATGTTTGGGGGGATGTTTCTGTTTTCTCATGAAGCACAGAGTATAAATAGAAATATGCCTAAAAATAAAAAGTCTATTAAAAATTCTTCTTGCAGCGATGTTTAATGATATAAAACTTTCAACTGTCACTGGAATCTGGTAAGCATCTTGCAGCTTTGAGCCCACTAAAACTTTGTGGAATCAGGTCCATTTTTATTCTCTCTTTGTGGAATCAGGTCCATTGTTATTGTCTCTCTCATAGATAGAGAGATACAACATATTTCACAATAACTAGCCTAATATTTCTAATTTCTCATATTCAATACTCCTAGTTAGGGCCCTTGCAATACTTTATATAGTTCATCTTCCTTGGAGTGCGACATGCCTTAAGTATTAGTAGAGAGCTATTATACTTGTTCTTCCACCTTCACCATCCTTTAGCCAAACTATCCCACATTTCACTCTTTCAAAGCTTCCTCAGATCGCTTCCTCACCACCATCGTCATTTTTGTTGTTCTTTATTCCCTTTTATCCTTTGCCCAGCTCCCTGCTTCCAGGTTCCACCCAAAGAATGGTTCAGGGCCGACACCCCAGGACTTCCAGCTTTGGGGGGCCTCATAGTAGCCATCTCAACTATGCTATGGATGGGGCCTGGGGCATTACCAGGGGTCCTGGTGCAGGGTGGGTGGCACCAGAGATTGTCCCTTTCCCACACTTATTATGGGGGCAGAAGCCTTCAGCGCACCTTGCCCTGCCACCCTTTCCCAGCCTGCTGTGCTCTGCTTCACTATGGAAGCAGGAAGTAGAATGTCCCAGCCCTATGGGTGGGGCAAATTTAGGGCTAGGAGGAAGAAGTGGAGAAAGAATGGAGAGGGGATGGAGCTGAGGCAGGGCCTGCAGTGGGGTGGGTTGCCATGGGCCCCGGGTCTCACACCCTCCTAGGGAAGGCCCTGGCTCTGCAGACATTATGTTACATACAATATTTATTGCCTCAGCAATATGCTATCAAATGTGGGTGAAAATATTTTCTGAAAGGAAATTGGACGATCTTCCCTTCTTTTTACTGTCAGCATGCTCCTTCCTTGGCTTAATATACATTTTAAGCCAATCTCATTGGCTACATCTACATTGGCCCCTTTTCCGGAAGGGGCATGGTAATTTCACCTATCGTAGTAGGGAAATGCGCGGGGGATTTAAATATCCCCCGCGGCATTTAAATAAAAATGTCCGCCGCTTTTTTCCGGCTTTTAGAAAAGCCGGAAAAGAGCGTCTACACTGGCCCCGATCCTCCGGAAAAAGCGCCCTTTTCCGGAGGATCTTATTCCGGAGGATCTTTGAAAGTAGGAATAAGATCCTCCGGAAAAGGGCACTTTTTCCGGAGGATCGGGGCCAGTGTAGACGCTCTTTTCCGGCTTTTCTAAAAGCCGGAAAAAAGCGGCGGACATTTTTATTTAAATGCCGCGGGGGATATTTAAATCCCCCGCGCATTTCCCTATTGCGATTTCAAAAATTACCATGCCCCTTCCGGAAAAGGGGCCAATGTAGACGTAGCCAATGTGTATGGGGGGTTTAAGTCATCATTTTTTAACACCTGAGTCTACCAATACAAGAGAATTTCACAATGAGAAACTTGCAGCATTTCTTCATAGCCCATGCCTAGGTCTACACTGCAAACTCTATGCTGACATGTTATGTCAGCAATGTTTCTGTAATTACAGTTGGGCTCACAAAAGCAGTTATACTAGCTGTACATTGCTTACATCCATGTAGTTTAATAGCTTTATATATCTATACTGGCATAACCCATAGGAAAGGCACAGCCCACGTCTCCCAGAGGAAGGAGGTTATTACTTGGTTTTAAGAAAGGTGTGGACTAGGATAACAATGCAAGTTTGAAAGTTGCTCTCCTTGCTACTCTTGTTCTCTATTCCCTTTCCTTCGGATGCAGCTCCTACTATGTCAGAAGTTGCAATGCACAGAAAGCTAAGTGACACTTCTTCCCAGCCATATGGCCAGCAGGACAGGCACTACAAGAGAATATTACCTATTCTCAAAGAATGCTTGCGGTTACCATAGAAACAGAGTGCCTACTTACCATCCCTGTATGTGGCCGCCTTTGATCAGAGATGAGGCATACAACCTTCCAAACAAAACATCAAAAGCCAAAATGTCTTTCAGTGACACCAATCTAAACCTGCAATAATTCTACTCATTTTAAATAGAGTTATTCTGGATTTATCCCTGTGAATGGAAGAATTTAAACCTTGTCTCTGGGCTGGTCCTTTCATTGTTACTGTGACTTACTTCACCACCACTGTGCATAATCTTCCTGGTTATACCTTGTTTAACATTTATCTCCCTCAGCCCCTTCTCTTATTTCCATCATCTGTCTGTGGGGGGGGGGGGGGGGAGGGAGGGAGGGAGGAGAGGGGAATATCTTAATTGAGTTTAACAACCAAACAAGTAATCATAATTGGAAAAGGGAACTTCTGAGCTAACACAATAATTTGTGAGCAATACAGTATCTTGTCTTAATATGCAAGTTGATACACGTGACCACCATAATTAAGAAGGAATTGCAACATAAAATGCTTGGCTGAACAGAATAAGCATTTTTTTTAATTAAACAGAAAGATTAGCCATCTTAACTCAAACTCAAAATAAAGAGGTATGCGGCTTTAATTTCGGAGTCAGAAAGTGGGATGTGCTGACTTTGATGATGTCTTTATTCCTTTTAGCACAATTCCTTTTCAGACCATTTTAAAACTAGGCTGTTGCATTTGGGCCTCTCTCAATGCTTGATCAAGAATATATACTTCACTCCTGGAGCAATGTATTTGTCTTAATTATGAGTTGTCACTGAAGTAATAAGTAGAATTAGACTAGAGACTAATTTCAAATGATTTATGTAACCACACATTGCCAAAAAAGTCAGTTAGACTTACAATATTCCTAAATGACATCAGGTTATGTACAAAATCATTTAGGAAGGAAGGGAATCGTCTCTTCATTACACTAATAGAAATGCATCATATGTTTTAAGTACATATACTTTTGATTCTATGGCTTTGGACCAGCTTGGAGACATACATTTCTTCTCTCCTGTCCTTCTAATTGCTCTCACACCATTGTGATCATATGAAATATAACTCTAGTTAAATAAAGAGACCTGTTCTCTTTCACTTGCTGTGTCCAATCACCAGATAGTTCAAAGCTGTATCACTCCATGATACCAAGCTCATTACAAAGTTTTCCAGAACATGTGAGGAACTCTTTACCCATATGTTGTTATGTTCCTAAGAAGTACATATTGACGGAAATGCTCAACATCCATCACTGACACTCACATACACAAATCAAAGGTTTAAAAAACAAATCAGAACATCTGAGAACCTCAGAAAAGGATTGGTTTGAATTTGGATACAAACAAACATAGTGATTCTTGTATATAGTGGTGTCAGAATGATAGTAGTGGTTATAATGCTGTACTTTTTTTAGTTGAACCCATTCATGCATGTTTTATATGCACCATTTGCCACTGGAAATAGTATGCTACAATGTAAGAGAATTTTAGTATTAAATCTGCATTTTCCGTTATTTTTGTTTTAAAATGCCCCATAAGACCTTTGTACATATTCGTCCTTTAATCGTTACATCATTTGTCTGTTCTCCATTTGGAATCCCTTTAGTTTAAATTATCCCCTTTTACACCTTTAATTTTAATAATTTTACTCATCATTCATACAACATTTTATAGCTAAAATCATTGAGTGAACCTAAAGCTAAGGATCAAGATTTTAAAAAGTGATCAGTGATTTTTGGGTAGCTTAATTTTGGGATACTCAAACATTTTAAGTGGTTGTGACTTAATGGGGCAGGTGCTCAATATTTTCTGAAAATGAGGCTGCTTTATGGTGTTTCAAGATTGGCACCCGAAAGTCACTAAGCATATTGCACAAATAATGGCCTTTTATGGATCTGTTTTAAGGTAGCGTGAAGGCCAATATTTCTTACCATTCTCTGACGGTACTGATTCTCCTTAGTGAAACTGAATGAAATTTTCCTTTCCTCAGAACATCCACTTATTCTGTAGTGGCTTTCTTTTCCCACTAGAATAGTAATAGAAATGTAACCATGTTAGTCTGGTGTAGCTGAAGTAAAATGCAGGACTATGTAGCACTTTAAAGACTAACAAGATGGTTTATTAGATGATGAGCTTTTGTGGGCCAGACCCATTTCCTCAGATCAAATAGTGGAAGAAAATAGTCACAACCATATATACCAAAGGATACAATTAAAAAAATGAACACATATGAAAAGGACAAATCACATTTCAGAACAGAAGGGGAATGTGGGAGGGGGGGGGGAAGGAAGGTAAGTATCTGTGAGTTAATGATATTAGAGGTGGGGAAAGTTAGATGTCTGTGAGCTAATGGTATTAGAGGTGATAATTGGGGAAGCTATCCTGGTAATGGGTAAGGTAGTTGGGGTCTTTGTTCAATCTGCCCCCCCCCCCCCCGGAGAGTGTCGAATTTTAACATGAATGACAGTTCAGAGGATTCCCTTTCAAGTGCAGATGTGGGCATTAATCCTTTGGCGAAGTGTCTGAGATGTTTGTCCAATGTACATAGCAGACGGACACTTTCGGCACATGATAGCATAAATTATATTTCTGGATGCCCAGGAATATGTGTTCTTGATCTTATAACTCACTTGGTTAGGTTCAATAATGGTATCAGCAGAATGAATATGCGGACAAAGCTGGCAACGGGGTTTTTTGCAAGGGAAGGTACCAGGGTTGGTATTAGTATGGTATATCCTGTGATTGTTGGTAAGAATCATCTTGAGGTTAGGTGGTTGTCTATAGGAGACTATGGGTCTGTCTCCCAGAGCCTCTTGGAGTATGGTATCCTGTTCCAGTATAGGCTGTAGTTTATTATAATGTGTTGGACAGGTTCAATTTGGGGTTGTAGGTGATGACAAGTGGTATCCTTTGGTATATATGGTTGTGACTATTTTCTTCCACTATTTGATCCGAGGAAGTGGGTCTGGCCCACAAAAGCTCATCATCTAATAAACCATCTTGTTAGTCTTTAAAGTGCTACATAGTCCTGCATTTTCCCACTAGCTGAGTCACAGGTGGATGTGGTTTGAGAGAAGGAGAGAAAGAACAGGATTAAACAAAGCACTTTCTGCAGCTTGGAAAAAGATGTTAACATCTCAGTTGCTCTCAGGGGTGAGAGGTGCTGAATGAAGTGCTGAATGCTGAAAAATCAGAGGCTCTGGTTATGTGAAAGTTGTTTGGAATTTTAGATAGCATGAGTATCTAACATGATTATCATCCCTCATTCCTTTGGACATCCTTGAAGTTACAACCTAAAGTTAGATTAATTTTTTTTTAACTTTCATGTTAGGGACCTGTGACACATTTCACTGAAGCCTGTGGCTCTATTGTGAATAATTCTAGCTTTAAAGTCAAGGCAGTTGTAACTATAAACATTTTTAATTACCATCTCTATGCTGGTGGTATCCCCCATGCACTGGAACAGCATCTGACAACATTCAGTAGAACACACCAAAGGATTATGTTACTTGAAAGTAAAACCATTCTCTTGGTAATTCTGCTTTTCTTTACAAAGACATTTAATTGTTCTTAAGGAATACCAGCATCTCTGTCTGAGGAACATCACAGCTATAATATTTTTATTGGGAAAAAATGCTTACCGGTCCTAGTCTAAATTTTTGCTGCTTCTCCAGTGAAATTGTTCCCTAAACTGATATTGTCCATGGGTGTAAAAGTTTATCAGTACATATTTTTCAGATCATATAACATTTGCTTTGCTTTTATAGCTTATAGTTTTAGTCTTGGGATTGGCCTTCTTACCGTTTTCTGTGGCTTTCATTATGATCTGTATAGTTTCTTTCATTCTCCTGCAATGATCAGAATCTCTCTACACAAAGCATTATATAATTTCACTTTTATTTAATCTAATATGTATTCTGCTGTTCTAGCACTATGTCATAAAACTATGTTCTTTTGCTGCTCCTCCATTATACTTATCTATTTCAATAAGAACTTTCTTTGCCCCCTATTTGTCCTTCTCTAGTTAGAGCTTTATTGTTTTGTATGATTCTACTTTAACAGAGAATTACCTTAAATGCAGCAATGTGGTATGTGTGTGTACTGGGTTAACCAAATGGTCTGATTTGGTTTGGATAGATACCTAAAAAAAACACTTTCCTGAGCTTCACAAATCTTCAAAAAAAGCCTGGAGCTTATGAGAGAAAAACCTTTTAAAAATGATTTCTGATCTGGGCTAGAAATTAGAGCTGCTTTTAAAATAAAACTTCTACAAAACTTTAGTGATGGTCCAGGTTATAATTTTTTCAAGATATTTTGCCTGTCCCTATATAGGTGACACACACCCCTCATGATCAATTGCAAAGTATAAGAAAGTTACACTTGTTTTTCCCTTTTTATAGTAAGAGAAAAAAGCCTTATAGGGTTTTGTGAAAAATATTGTTCACAGCCTCCTTTTTCTCCCTAAGGTTTATGAAAAATAATCATAGTTTTTGCTAGCACCTAATTAACTCCAAAGCTAAAATGTTCTTGGGGAAAAGATTATCTCAATTAAAGATATAACATCTTCTCCCTAGATAAATAAGCACAGATCTAAGAACCCCCAGAAGTTTTCCAGAAGAGCCAGGGACAACCCCACTTAACATTTATGATTCAATTAAAAAAAAACCTTTAAAACAATAACTAGAGCCCAGTTCATTTTACTGTCTGTGGCCCTAAACTTGAGCTAAAGAATTTGGCTCAGTAAAATTACAGAATGAAAAATGTCTATCCATTCTGCTAGCCCATCTTCCTGCTGCTGTAATATTGTCTCCCAAGGGAGAGATTTTCAGAGGTGCTGGAAATTGGCCTATTCGATCCCATTGCTCCAGAGAGATTTTTACTATTGTTTTCTATGGGTATGTCTACACTACCCCGCTAGTTCGAACTAGTGGGGGTAATATAGTCATCCGCACTTGCAAATGAGGCCCGGGATTTGAATTTCCCGGGCTTCATTTGCATGAAGCCGGCCGGCGCCATTTTTAAATGCCGGCTAGTTCGGACCCCGTGCCGCGCGGCTACACGTGGCACGGACTAGCTAGTTCGGATTAGGCTTCCTAATCCGAACTAGCTGTACACCTCATTCCACGAGGCATACAGCTAGTTCGGATTAGAAGCCTAATCCGAACTAGCTAGTCCGTGCCACGTGTAGCCGCGTGCACGGAGTCCAAACTAGCCGGCATTTAAAAATGGCTCCGGCTGGCTTCATGCAAATGAAGCCCGGGAAATTCAAATCCTGGGCTTCATTTGCAAGTGCGGATGACTACATTACCCCCGCTAGTTCGAACTAGCGGGGTAGTGTAGACATACCCTATGGGAGCAGAGTTAGGCCAACACTGAAAACTTTTGCAAATTTCACCTTTTTAGTGTTTTTATTATAACACCTCACATTTGATTGTGTGCATGAGATTAGGTCTACAGTGAACAATTCAAAAGTATGCTCTCCCAGCAAACAGTGGGTACGGAACATGTGGTCACCTCGTGAGCCCCTTCCCTGCCTTGCCATCATGTCCAGGCCCCTTTCCCGCCCCACAGGCTCAAGCCCAGCCTGTACCTTACCATGCCTTCCACCAAACAGAGTCCAGCTGCTCCCCTAAGTTCAGTGGCGTACCTGCTGCATAGTGGACATTTAAAAGCATAACTGTATTTTCTCTGGAAAGACCTTCCGTTATGCTTTACAGATTAGGTTTTATGCACGACAGTTTGTGTCCTGTAAAATCTGCCATTTATTTTTTGTTACAGCGAGTGCAGCACCAAACATGCGGCACACTCCCCCAGCTAGAACAGCTGGCTGACTGGCACCACTACAAAGGTGAACATGGACGAGGTATGACATATTCAAGGAGCAAATTTAATGCCTCCTAGTTGGTGGAGCAATTAAGTGAAGGAATGTGATTCTGGCATAGCTCTCCAGGTCATTGAGACACACAAGCCACCTCAACATGACAAGGAATGGACCTGAGCATTAACAAGGAAAAGACCGAGACAATGAGGATCAATCAGTCTAACATCATCATCACATTGGGAGGGGATAACCTGGAAGATGCAGAGCAGTTCATCTACTTGGGGAGTATTACGGGCAGAGATGGAGGAACAGACAAGGATATCAGTGGTAGGACAGGGGAAGCAACAACTGCATTCAAGACTTTGTCCCATATGGAGTTCACAAAAATATCTGCCATGACAAAATTGCAAATCTTCAACACAAATGTGAAGAGTGTGCTCTTGTATGGATGCGAGACCTGGCATACTAAAAAGCCTTCAAATCATAAGCTACAGACATTCATAAACAGATGCTTGAGGAACATCCTTCACATCAAATGACAGTACTTTGTCACAAATGAGGAGCTTTGGAACAGAGCAGAACAAGAACCACTTGACGTTCAAAATCAAGAGAAGAAAGTGGAGATGTCTAGGCAAACCATCATCCGGCATAGTCCGTCAAGCTCTCACATGGAACCCGGAAGGAAAACACAAAAGAGAAAGACCTCGGACAACATGGAGAAGATCTACTGAGATTGAAGGACAACAACTGGGGTACTCCTGGAGTCAGCTAGAAGTTTTGTCTCAAGACAGAGTGAAGTGGAGGAGACTTGTAGATTACCTATGCTCCACTCGGAGTACAAGGGTTTAAGAAGAAGAATGTGATTCTGCAGGTGATGCAAGCCAACCATGAGGAGAGGAACATGTGCAGGGAACTCTAAGGTTGTGTCTAGACTACATGCTTCTGTCGTCAGAGGCATGAAGATTAGACACATAGGCAAAGTCAAATGAAGCCGCGATTTAAATGATCGTGGCTTCATTTAAATTTACATGGCTGCCACGCTGAGCCGACAAACAGCTGATCAGCTGTTTGTCAGCTCAGCGCGCTAGTCTGGACGCTCCCCTGTCGACATCAAAGCCCTTTGTCTGCAGCCCCAGTAAACCTCGTGGGATGAGGTTTACCGGGGCTGCCGACAAAGGGCTTTGATGTTGACAGGGGAGCGTCCAGACTAGCGCGCTGAGCCGACAAACAGCTGATCAGCTGTTTGTCGGCTCAGCGTGGCAGCCATGTAAATTTAAATGAAGCCACGATCATTTAAATTGCGGCTTCATTTGACTTTGCCAAAACAACAAATCTACATGGCTCTGTCGATGGAGCCATGTAGTTTAGATGTACCCTAAGTGAAGAACTGGGTGAGAGTCTTAATGATCATGGTGGGTGTGCTGATCCACATGGCAGCCTTCTGGGACAGCCACTTGCAGAGACCTCCGCCCCCTCCAGCCCTGGCGGACCCACATTCTCTCTTCATAGTAGTGGTGGAGGAGGGAGGACAAACCTAGTGATGCATCCCAAAGCCAACGCCTGTCCTCCTCCGACCTGCAATCACTCTCCCCTCATTCCACACACACACATACACACACAAACAAAACTTCTGCCCTGAACTCCTTTTCTGGCCCTTCTGTGTTCCCTGAATCAAGACATCGGAGACTGTTGTTCAGAAAACCTTATTGTTTGTGTTGAGGGAGGGGGTACAAGGTTTACAGGCAGGCACACTTAATGCAAGGGGCACCTCATTAAGACCAACATGTATAACTCATGTTGCTGTCTGGCCATGCGAAATGCTGTTTTTCAAAGCCTCTCTGATGTGTAATGCCCCTAGATGTGCTCTCCTTAGTGCCCTAGTGTCTGGCTGCTCATAATTACCAGGTAGGTGCTCTGCCTTAGCTCTCCCTCCGTACATACACCCTACCATTAAACTTTGCCACTTACAAATATTATGGAGCACACAGCCATCTGACACAAAAATGGCAATGCTGCTTTTGAGGAGCTCTAACTTTCACTCTCTCAGCCTACAGTTGAACTGCTCCTTACTGCAGCTCAAGCTGCATCCCTAAGGATCATTATTGGCATTTCAATATCTCTGGGATTATTTTTTTGGACTGGGAAGAAAATTCCAGCTTGCAGTTTCCTGAAGAGACAGAAGTTCTTGAAAAGGCCCACATCATGCACCTTTCCAAACCCCCAGTACCTGCAGCACCATGGAACAGTACCCCTTGCGGTGTGTGTACTCTTTGGCAAGGTGGCTCGGTGCCAAGATAGGGCTGCTCATTCTGTCCCTTGCCCCACTACAGTTAGGGAATCCCATCATGGTAAATCCCTCCACTATATTGTGCACGTTTCCCGGAGTCACTACCCTCCATAAATAAGAGCAGTGATGGCCCTGGTGACTTGCATCACAACAGCTCCCACTGTAGATTTCCCTGCTCTGAATCAATTCCCAATTGATCGGTAGCCGTCCATTGTTGTAAGCTTCTATAGGGCAATTGCCACTCTCTTCTCAACTGTCCAAGTGGGTCTCATTTTGGTATTCCTGCATGTTAGGGTGGAGGAAAGTGATTCACAGACTTCCATGAAAGTAACCTTATGCATGTGAAAGTTTCGCAGCCACTGTTGGTCACCCTATAGCTGCATAACTATGCCATCCCACCAGTCAGTGCTTGTCTCACAGTACTGAGACATTCCACTTGTCTCACAGTACTGGCATTCCACTGTGTCAAGTAGATCGAATGTTGGCAGAATTTGCCAGTCATGCAACTCAAGTGCTTCACAGAAGAGTATGTTCATGGCATCCTGAGATTCTTCCTCATTCTGATGGGTCCTTCATAGGCTCCAGCACAAGAAGCACCATGGTTAATATGATTGCCATAGCACTTTCCTGAATAACAGATTCCATGCTGGGTTCCATGCTTACCCTGCTATGGTGTTTGCATAGATAACCAGGGGAACAAAGAGAAGAGAAGAGAAGAGAAGAGAAGAGAAGAGAAGAGAAGAGAAGAGAAGAGAAGAGAAGAGAAGAGAAGAGAAGAGAAGAGAAGAGAAGAGAAGAGAAGAGAAGAGAAGAGAAGAGAAGAGATTAGTTCATTATGGAACAACAGAACCACCTGCTTTACAGTTTTGATCGTAGGGTGCACTGGGAGTATAACAGAGAATGGTAAGAACTGTGGGATACCTACCCATAGTGCATTGCTCTCAAAGTCAACAGTAGCCACCCTACTGGTGATGCACTGCTTTGATCTATGTCAAATTCTTGCACACAGTGGGGTCATGCAGGTACTAGAAAATCAACCTTAATAAATTTGACCTTACTCGCAGTGTAGAGAAGGCCATAGCCAATTGACTTTCAATTACACTTAAGTCCTTAAGGGTGCATCTAGACTACAGGGTTTTTTTTGAAAAAAGTGGCCTTTTTTTGAAAAAACTTCCCCTGCAACTGGACTGCTGCTGTGTTCTTTTGAAAGTAAATTGAAAGAATGCAGCAGTTTTTTCAACTGAGGAAAGCCTCGTTTTATGAGGAAGAACACCTTTTTTCGAAAGTGCTCTTTCCAAAAAAGGCGCTATGTAATGCAAACTGTGCTTTTTTGAAAGAGAACATCCAGACTGCCTGGGTGCTCTCTTTCAAAAAAACTGCTTGCTTTTTCGTAAGTACTGATTGTAGTCAAGATGCTCTTTTTTGAAAGAGGCTGTTTTCAAAAGTATCTTTTGAAAAAGCCGCTTTCGAAAAAGGCATGTAGTCTAGACATAGCCTAAGTGTCTACATCACTTCTGAAAAAGATTTAAGTCTTCATTGCACTTAATAACCTGCAGTGGGCCTGGCCTACACCAGTTGATTCAGGCTCTCAGGGCTAGACTTTTGGGTTCAGGCTGGAGCCCAAGCTCTGTATCCCTGTGGCAGAGGTGCACATGGGAAGATGGTCCCAGACCTCAGGCTCCAGCTGCAATCAATGGCCCAATAGCCCAAACCCAGTGATCCTGAGTCAGCTGGTACAGACCAGCCCTGGATGCTTTAGTGAAGAGAAGACAATATATTTAGCTGCTTTTAACAAATTTTACCCCCAAAAGTTGTTTTCTGTTATTTTAAGTTGAAGTCCCAAACTTGATCACTGCAGTAAATCATACATGAAGAGACTATGTATATACTGTTCACATGCACCTGCATATCACATGATCAGTTACACTTTGTTCACTATTTTAGATGTCTTCAACCTACAGTTCTTATTTTGCATCTTTGTATAAAGAATAATTCAGAAGTATACTCTATTAGAGTGAATTATTCTGTTTCTTTTTTTTTCCCCGGGGGAATATGCAATGACAGAAATAGCAGCACACACTATATGAAAATGGGAAAGAAGCTAGTAAAGAGAGAAAAATGTATTATAATTCAGAGAATGTCACGGTCCGTGTCAGAGATAGCACTGCATTTGGTGCTGTCTGAAAGGCACCCAAACTACAAAATTCTATATTTTGACATAGAATGCTAACCAGCAGTGCATCATCTCTCAAACTATAGTCTAGTGTGAATTTTGTTACATATTTAATTTTGGGCTTTTTTGTACAAGACTGGTTAAATCAACCACAGGTTGAAGGCTATAGTGTTTTTGTTTTGTTTATTTGGTTTCAAGATATTCCTGACTGCAAAACTACTGTCTGAAAATGTGATATACTTACTTGCATGGTCTTCATTCTTATAGTAAAATGATAGAGATTAAATTGGTCAAATTTCAGAAAATCTGATCCAAGCGCCTTTAAATGTAGTAATAGTGTCTTTTCATTGATTACAATGGGTTTTGGATGAAGAAGATCATGAGATACAGTAGTAGTTTAGTTATGTATGGATGGTGTTACCTTCTTCTCTAGTGGTTGTCCTATATACTACAACTACGATTGAGGACCGACTTATGCTTTAGCTCCAGAAGTGATGCATAGATACATTCTCTCATAGTGCAGAGCACCATTAAGTCACAACATAACAAGTCTTCCTCCATGTTTTACAGCGCCTTACACAGACTCAAGATGTGTGCAATACCTCAGGGCCCCCTTGCCCATGGTACCAACCACTCCAAAAACTTGCTTCAGAAATCTTCCTCCTCTCAAGCATAATAATTTTACAGAAAAAAGCAGAAACAAAAATCAGGTCTCCTGAGGGTGTTGGAAAATTATCTAATCATGCGTGTTTCATGTAGTGCAATATCTTGTTAGAATAGGGCCTGATCCCGTATATGTTGAAGTCAGTGAGAATTACCATTGACTTCAAGGAGATCAGGACAAAGGCCCTTAGAAGACTGCACAGTTTTGCCCTCTACAGCAAAATGGTCTTAACATATCAGCACAGGTCACTCAAAAGTGCCCTTCCACTCTTTCTTTTTTTAATGAATGGTTTGCAGCCTGCCACCTGCTTCTAATGCAATTTATATGAACTTTGCTGGTATGCTGTGTTCAAGCCACCATCACCTGAAGTGGCTATTTCTTCCACATTTCTGGTAGCAGTATCAATGTAAAAAAACCCTGCTTTAGGAGAATCAGAAATGTCACAACAGAGCAAAAAGGCTGTTCCCTAGTGTACTAGTCTGGGTCAGCGGGTGACCATGCTGACTCACTACACCTAGTTATTTCAGAGAAATTTTGATCAAGTAGGACCAATTTTTTAAATGACTCTGCAGCCTGTCAGACAGATTTTATGAGCAGTGCTGACTCTTCCCTCTCCACTTTGCTGATTGCTTATCCCTGCAAATATTCAATAGGTCAAGAAGGTTTCTTTGCAAAATTAAATACTTCATTATCTCATTAAATGCCAAGGCCCAAATATACAGTGAAGATAACCAGAATGTGGATTACTGATGAGTGAACAAGTTAGTAAAAGCCTCAAGGCTTTATGTATGAAGACAGGCCATAAAATATTTACTCTGGTGCTTATAATCTTTTTGTTTAGACAAAGACAAAGAGATAGATGAGGCTATATTTGTAGAGTCTGAAATGTTGCTCTTGTTTTATGTATCTTCCACTCATTTTTCATTATGTAGCACTATAGAAAGATGAAGTTCTTACAATGAAATCTTAGCATACCACACATTTTGGAGGTTCAATTGAGAGGTCAAGTAATTACCTTGTTTGCTTCATTTGTTACCCTATTTTTCTGCTATTTAGAAGCTGGGCTGTAAAAAGAAGTGTGATGTATATTGCACTTAGCAGTTTCTATTACCGGAGAATCCTTGATTTAACATCAGCTTACTGACTGAAGTACAGTAGCTTCCAGTTTTCTAAAACATCCTTTCATACATCTTGGATGTAACAGTAAAAGTGAATTGATATCCATCATAACATCTCCCTGCAGTCACTATTACCTCATTAAAACCATCTCAGGGACTTGAGTCCAGGACTCAGATTGGTGACCCATAGACATCAAAAGACTGTTATGAGAGCTACAAAAAGTTGCCGGAGTTAATGATGGAAATGATAAAAGTGCTTATCACCCTGAAGTGTCAGTGGGACTTTGGGTTATCAGCTAGTATTCTCCAGAGCCACACTAGATAATGTCTGCAAAATCCTTCTGTTGCAGATTTAGGCAGCTCACCAAAAACAAGTTCTCTGAGTTTCCACGTAACTCCAACTCATTCACAAACAAAACAATAAAAACACCAAACAAACCCTCATTTAATCTATTTTTAGTTAGTGATTATTCCTCAAAGTCAGAGCTATATATTTTAATGTAGCTTCTGCCTCATAGCAATATCTGAACTGCATTCTGTATGCTGATGTACCTGGAATCTATGTGGAAAGGGGAAAAGTCAATGCGGATTTTGTAAAGGAAAATTATGCCTCAAACTACTAGAATTCGTTGAGGGGGCCAACAAGAGGGATGCAGTGGATATAATATGCTTAGGTCCTCTACCAAAGGCTCTTAAGCATGGGATAGGAGAGAAGGTCTTCTCATGCATTGTTAGCTGGTTAAAAGATCAGAAACAAAGGATAGAAATAAATGGTCAGTTTTCAGAATGGGGAAAGGTAACTAGTCATATCCCACAAAGGTCCGTACTGGGACAAATCCTATTCAACATATTCATACAAAAATATGTGGTGAACAGTGAGGGGTAAACAGTGAAGTTTGCAGATGATAACAATCTTGAGCAGTTTTTTGTAAGTCCAAAGCTGAGTTTGATTTGAAGAGCTTCAAAAGGAATTCACAAAATTAGGCCACTGGGCAACAAAATGGCAGATGAATTTTAAAGTTGATAAAAGAAAAGTAACACATACTGGTAAACATAATCCCAACTATACACATAAAATGATGTGGACTAAATTGGTCTTTACCCCGAAGAGAGATCTTGGAATCATGTTGGATAGTTTTCTAAAAACATCTATTCAATGTGCAGCAGCAGTGAGAAAAGCAAACAGAAAAAAAGGGATAGAGAATAAAGACAAGGAGTATCTTACTGCCTCTGTATAAATCCCAAAAAGAAATTTAGCATTGGAAAAAGTTCAGAAAGGGGCATAAAAATGATGGAATGGCTTCTATATGACAAGCAATTAGTAAGACTGGGATTTTTCAGCTCAGATAAAAGGAGACTAAGGAGAATATGATAGAGGTCTATGAAATCATGGTATAGAGAAAGTAAATAAGGAAAAGTTATATACTTGTTCCCATAACATAGGAACTAGGAGTCACTAAATGAAAATAATAGATAACAGGCTTAAAACAAACAAAAGGAAGCATTTCTTCACACAATGCAGCGTCAACTTATGGAACTCCTTTCCAGAGGATGCTGTGAAGGCCTGTCAAACTGACTCACATGCTCAATTGATGTCAATTGGCATAGCTCCAATTATGTCAGTAGAGTGTCACATTTCAGTAAAGAAGTGGACAAATTAAAGAATGTCCAGAGGAGACCAACAAAAATGATTAAAGGTCTAGAAAACATGACTATGAGAAAAAAAATCAAAAGAATTAGGCTTGTTTAGTCAAAAAAGAAGACAGGGGACATAAAAGCTTTTAAATATCTAAAAGGGTCTTACAAGTAAGAGGGAGAACAATTATTTTCCTTAAACTCCAATGATGGGACAAGAAACAATGGGCTTAAATTGCAACAAGGAAGGTTTTGGTTGGACATTAAGAAAAGCTTCCTAACTGCCAGGCTTGTTAAACAGCAGAATAAATTTCCTAAGGAATTTGTGGAATCTCAAAGCAGTTAAACACCTGTCAGGGATAGTCTAGCCAGTGCTTGGTACAGCCATGAATGCAGAAGATGGATTTTATTACCTTTCTATGTTTCTTCCAGTTCTATAATTCTATGATTCATACCCTCCTAGGTATACCCTTCAAATGTCTGGTTCTGGACATAATTTAATGGTATGCCAGGTCAAATGCTAGAAATATTTCCATGTAGTAAGACCTCTTGTATTACCTCACCTGGAGAAAAAGGGAAAGATTCATTGCTTGAAATATTTAAGCGTGGACTAGAAAATAACCCTAGAAAGAAACAGGTCTTTTTCGTCTCTGTTTCCTAGGATCCTGTGACCTGGGTAATCACTGATCATACTTTGAGCATGGTGACAATAATCATATTCTTTGTGCAGCTGGTGCTTTTGACTTTACACAGTTTTAGGCAACCAAGTCTGAACAATTTGTACCTAGATAGACTAAGTGGCTGCATCTAGACTGGCATGATTTTGCGGAAATACTTTTAACGGAAAAGTTTTTCCGTTAAAAGTATTTCCTCAAAAGTGCGTCTAGATTGGCACGGATGCTTTTGCGCAAAAAGTACTTTTGTGCAAAGGATCCGTGGCCAGTCTAGACACGATTTTGTGCAAGAAAGCCCCGGTCGCCATTTTAGCTATCGGGGCTTTTTTGCGCAAAACAGTTCTACACTGGCCCTCTTGTGCAAGTATTCTTGCGCAAGAGGGCTTTTTCCCAAGTGGGAGCATGAAAGTATTTGCCCAAGAAGCACTGATTTTGTACATTACAAAGTCAGTGCTCTTGCGCAAATTCAAGCGGCCAGTGTAGACAGCTGGCAAGTTTTTGCGCAAAATCTTGTCAGTCTAGACGCAGCCAGTGTGTTTTCCTCTATTCCCAGCAGATGCAGAACCTACTAATATTACATACATGTTTTAACTTGAAGCTATAAAATCAGAGCTCAAAAATATTTTATATGGAAATATATAAGCCTTGGGCTAATGCTGGGGTCTTTTTGTTTCCCTGATGAATTTCACTACTTCACACATTTTCTCCTTTAAGCACAGTTCTGATCCACTTTGCTCTTGCTGCATTGTTTTTCCTCTCATTTCCTGGGTTTAAATGAGACCAGATGCCTCAGAAACACTTCCCTGTACTACTAAGCTGTTTATCTCATGGAAGTGATAAATGACTCCTGGCTAAACAAACTTTGAGCAAGTTAGTCAAACACAAGCAGAACTGCATGTTTTGTGTGACTTATGGGTGACAGAGTTCATTTTTAGCTAGTGGGTGAAATTTGTGAAGGGGCACAAAACTGTGTTTATGGTTCAGGTCCTGCTTATGGGATGCTTACATTGTTGTATGTTTCCTTACTGGTGCATATGCCAATTAACTTCACCAACATGAGTAAGAGTTGCACAGTCACCAAACAATTTGCATGTTTAAGAAGCTAAGTTGCATCAAAAAACAGTTCCACACAAATGAGCCATGGGCACAAATGTGGGGAGCCAATTACAGCCCTAAATGGGAAGTGACTCATAATGCAACACTTCTCTATTCCTTTTTCATTCTTAATGTGTTATAAATTTTTACCATTTTCATCGTCAGTAAAGATTACCAACATCCTTTTCACCAGCAGTAATGAAAAATAGCATGTTAGCAGAGCATGAAAAGCTAAAACAGTATTCTCTCCATGGTTTGATAACATATGGAACACTAATTGTCAATGTTTATTCATATTTCCTACACTAACCCAATAACTGAATTATTGATTGACCAATAATTGTTGCATTTAAGACTGCATTACTGAACAAATTGTCATTAGGGCTATGTCTAGACTACGTTTTATTTTCAAAATAGGATATGCAAAATGAAAGCAGGTCTTTCAAAAATGAAAATAGCTTGGACAATTTTTGGGAAAAGAAAACCTCTATGTCGAAAAAAACCCGCTCTTCCTTAAAAAATGAGGTTTACGAAGTTTTTTCGAAAAAGGGTTTTTTCCCCCCAAAAAATGCGTCCAGACTACTTTCACTTTTGATGGATCCTCTTTTGAATGTGAGATCAGATCCTCTTTCAAAAAAAAATGTAGTTTATACGTGCCCTTACTGTGTTCTACTATAACCCTTCTATATTCAAATTATCGTATTTTTATACTTTTCTGAAAGGAGGAGATACAATGGGTAGAATTGAAGTGTGAAATATGCACATTCTTTCTTCAATTTAATTGTACAGTGATTTGATAGACCATGTTACTTTAAAACATAGTATATTATACTGACAAATACATATTTCACTGCCAGAAAGTGAAGTATTGATATTGGCCCATTATTTTGGGAGATAATGTCTAGTTCACATGATGATGTCTATTAATCAAAAAGGGTATGTCTACACTTGCCCCCTAGTCCAGACTAGGGAGGCAAATGAAGCATACCAAAGTTGCTAATGAAGCGTGTGATTTAAATATCCCGTGCTTGATTAGCATATTCGCGGCCAATTGCCATTTTATAAAGCCGGTAGCCCGAATTAACTCGCTGCGTGTAGACACAATAGTCCGATCCAAAACCCTTCCCTCGAATTAACTCTTACTCCTCATGCAACGTGGCAAGTTAATTCGAGCTACCGGCTTTTTAAAATGGCGACCGGCGGTGAATATGCTAATCAAGTGTGGGATATTTAAATCCCGCGCTTCATTAGCAACTTCGGTATGCTTCATTTGCCTCCCTAGTCTGAACTAGGGGGGCAACTGTAGACATACCCTTTGTCTGAATTGTATATAATCATTAGCAATGATAGAGTAACTAAAAATTCCAGTTTGGATCTGATTGACTCCTATACTAATAGTTCTCATTCAAGAAGGCTCACTGGAGTAAAAGAGTGTTTAGGAGATTACAGCATCAGGCTTTTATTACATAAACTAAAGACAACATTTAACAAATTGTTTAGACCCACCACAATGCTAGGATCAGATCTTCCAGTCCATAAAGAAATGGTAGCTTTCACTTGGCAAGAGCATGATAGTAAATATTCACGTGGGTACAAATGTTATTGACTAACTGGGTATTAATTCTGTTTGTGCCAGGAGAAAACTACAATCACTATCAGGTAATGGGCAAGGTTTCTATTGCCATATTCAGTATAGTCTGATATCAGAGCCCTAACTTTGGAAAATTACCCCTCAGATGAAAGTACAACTGTAATTCCCACCTCCATGACCATGTGGAAACACCAGTTATGTATTCATAAGTATATGAAGTTACCCTTAATTGTTGATTAAAATTATTGATCTTTCAGATACCCCAAGCATTTTAAATGAAAAATATTTTCTATTAGCTTAAAACTATACCTTTGAGCCTCCGACTGCAAAAGGCAAATTTGTAGAGTGTCTGATTTATACATTAAAATAGGACATTTATAGTCACAGCCATGTGTATTTTTCTAAAAAATATTAAGTTGTCAAGTAGTCTTGAAAAAAAAGTGCCCAAAGTAGGCCTTGCATATACAATATTTGAAGACCTTTTATAAATACATTAAAAGCAAGAGGAAGACCAAGGACAGGGTAGGCCCACTGCTTAGTGAGGAGGGAGAAGCAGTAACAGGAAACTTGGAAATGGCGGAGATGCTCAATGACTTCTTTGTTTCGGTCTTCACCGAGAAGTCTGGAAGAGTGCCTAGCGTAGTGAATACAAGCAGAGAGAGGGTAAGTTTAGAAGATAGGATACACAAAGAACAAGTTAAAAATCACGTAGGAAAGTTAGATGTCAGCAAGTCACCAGGTCCTGATGAAATGCATCCCAGGATACCTCCTCTATCAGCTCCTTGAGTATCTGAGCCTTTAGCTATGATCTTTGAAAAATCATGGCAGACAGGGGAGATTCCAGAAGACTGGAAAAGGGCAAATATTTTACCCATCTATAAAAAGGGGAATAAGAACAACCCAGGAAACTACAGACCGGTCAGTTTAATGTCTGTCCCAGGGAAGATAATGGAGCAGGTAATTAAGGGAATCATATGCAAACACTTGGAAGGTAATAAAGTGATAGGGAATAGCCAGCATGGGTTTATGAAGAACAAGTCATGCCAAACTAATCTGATAGCTTTCTTTGATAAGATAACGAGCCTTGTGGATAAGGGAGAAGCGGTGGATGTCATATACCTAGACTTTAGTAAGGCATTTGATACGGTCTCGCATGATATTCTTATTGATAAACTAGGCAAATATAACTTAGATAGGGCCACGATAAGGTGGGTGCATAATTGGCTGGATAACCGTAGTCAGAGAGTTGTTGTTAACGGTTCTAAATCCTGCTGGAAAGGGATAGCAAGTGGAGTTCCTCAAGGGTCTGTTTTGGGACCCGTACTGTTCAATATCTTCATCAATGATGTAGATATTGGGATAGAGAGTACGCTTATTAAGTTTGCAGATGATACCAAACTGGGTGGGGTTGCAACTTCTTTGGAGGATAGGGACATAATTCAAAATGACCTTAGCAAGTTAGAGAAATGGTCAGAGGTAAACAGGATGAGGTTTAATAAAGAGAAATGCAAAGTGCTCCACTTAGGAAGGAACAATCAGTTCCATACATACAAGATGGGAAGCGACTGTCTAGGAAGGAGCATGGCGGAAAGGGTTCTAGGGGTCATAGTGGACCACAAGTTGAACATGAGTCAACAGTGTGATGCTGTTGCAAAAAAAGCAAATATGATTTTAGGTTGTATCAACAGGTGTGTTGTAAGCAAAACTCGTGAAGTCATTCTGCCGCTCTACTCTGCACTAGTTAGGCCTCAGTTGGAGTACTGTGTCCAGTTCTGGGCGCCACATTTCAAGAAAGATGTGGAGAAATTGGAAAGGGTACAGAGAAAAGCGACAAGAATGATTAAAGGTTTAGAGAACATGACCTATGAAGCCAGGCTTCATGAACTGGGCTTGTTTAGTTTGGAAAAAAGAAGATTAAGGGGGGACATGATAGTGGTTTTCAAATATCTCAAAGGGTGTCACAAGGAGGAAGGAGAAAATTTGTTCCTCTTGGTTTCTGAGGACAGGACAAGGAGTAATGGGCTTAAAGTGCAGCAGGGGAGGTTTAGATTGGACATTAGGAAAAAATTCCTAACTGTCAGGGTGGTCAAATATTGGAATAAATTGCCAAGGGAGGTGGTGGAATCTCCCTCTCTGGAGATATTTAAGAACAGGTTAGATAGACATCTGTCAGGGATGGTGTAGACGGAGCGTGGTCCTGCCTTGAGGGCTGGGGGCTGGACTCGATGACCTCTTGAGGTCCCTTCCAGTCCTATGATTCTATGATTCTATGTCAGCTCTAGAACAAAAGCGTGAATTTCACTCTAAAATCACAGATTTTTTGACTGAGCGATACAACTACAGATGGACAAAATTGTATGCAAAATTATTCTGAAGCTCAAAATATCTCTTTATCCTCCCTCCTCCATTCATTTTCATTTTTCTGCATCTGATTCTGGCACAACATGAGGGGGAAAAGACAATACCTTTAAAAAAAAAAAAAAGAAGGTATCTCACAGATGTTCCATATCAATTTGCAGACCCAAGAAGTTCAGAGCATTAAATAAGCAAGTGAGTTGCTGGGTTCCTCTTTGAACTGAACCACTAAACTATTTGAGATTAGCTCTTCAGTAACTTTGGAACATATAAAGAGAAAATCCTCCTGCTAAGAAAATCTATATGTGAACCTCCCCTGTGTTTCCTAGAAATCAATGCTTTATTCTGTAGAAAGTGGACAATGCCTGAGGCCTCCAGCATAGCTAGTAAAAACTACTATGTAGTGTATTTAATTGTGAAATCAGAGACCATGGGAAAGGTCAACTTGGCAATCAGCTTATACCTTAATGTAAGATAGTCCTTGTAACGTTACCCTAAATACAGATGCTCATCTAATTCACAATGTCCAGTCATTTGAATATCATCCAATGACATTTAATTATATATACATAAAATATATTTCTTATGAGATGCGTTAATTTTTCCTTTAATTTGTGGTGAGTACCTACTTACTCTTGCACTGTTGTTTGCATAACTCAGAATAGCGGTGGTTTGAATCCCCACCTATATAGCTGAATAAATAACATACCAAACAGATTAGTGTTTTGGGGGAAGAGGGAGCTGATATCTGTTGTACTGATTCACAGATTTGAAAGCCAGAAGAGACCTCGTTGATAATCTCTTCTGACAATCTGTATAACACAGGCAAAAATTCTTAAAGCATAACTTTAAGAAAAATATACAGTATTGATTTAAGAATGGCAAGTGATAGAAAATTCCCTAACCATGAGGCTCAATAGGTTGTTTCAATGATTAATTACCCTAATTGTCAAAGTTTCAGTCAGTCTAATTTCCATCTGATTTTGTCTAGCTTCTAGCCATTGGATTATGTTACACTTTCCTCTGCTAGATTGAAGAGTCCATTACTAAATATTTGTTCATTTTGATACTTTCCATTTGCAATCAAGTTACCCCTTAACATTGTCTTTGTTAAGCTAAATAAACCAAAGAAACTCAGTATCACATAAGGCCTTTTTTTTGGTTATTAAATCCTCAAATTCTTCTTGCAGCTCTTCTCTGAAGAGGTTTTTTTTTAAACAACCGTATTCAACATGTTTATGATAAACAGATTCCCACTCTCTCTAACCAGTTGTATATATTTGAACTGGTGATCTAACTACTTCTGTAGTTGCCTTCTGATCCTTAATAATTGAGCTTCATATGCTTTCTCCTCTTGTGTTTCATGTTTATGTTTTTCAACCCAGCAATGAAAGAATAAAAAATAGTGAGTTCCAAAGAGCAGTTGCCTGTAGTTTGTTTTCGTACACAAATTGATTTATGATGCCTGCAAGATGCATTTGACTGTGGTACTTTATACTGTTTAAATGCCCAGAAGGCTCATTACATGCTACCACACTATTCCAGTTTCAAAAGCTTGTTTTATTTCCATAGCTTTGACTGGCTCTACCCTTTGGAAATAGATCACAATTGTAACTCCTACAGTACCCATCAAAATTATTAAAGAATAAATCAGGACATTGCATTGCAAAGAATACTTCAAAGAAATATTTTGTGATGTCGTACATAGTTTAATAGCTGATTAGTTCATAACTGATTAGTTTATTCTTTCTATAGAACTTTCTTTAAATTCCTTTCTTCATATTGCTCATTTTCATTGTGAATGCCCTTACACTATACCAATGAACAATTAAGGTAATAAACCTGCAAATATTCAATACGTTTTTCCAGTGACTCTCTCATACATTATTTGTTGTACCTATGCTAAACAGTATGGGTTTTGGCTTAGTAATTGGTTGATGCTTAAATTCTACATTGCTTAATTAACACACACTAATAATGCTAAAATGAAGCAAAGACACAGCATGTAAAGTTAAATAGTATATATTGAGGCTTTTAAAGAATTCTTCACTTAGATGTGTTGATTTATGGTACAGAAGATAGTCTGTATTATTCCATTAAATAAATAGCATTACTAAATATTACTAATCTCTATATAAATTGATATGAGCTGATTCTAGTAATTTTCCCCTTTCTGGTTACACTCAGGGTATGTCTACACTACAGCACTAATTCGAACTAACTTAATTTGAATTAGTTAATTCGAACAAAGCTAATTCGAACTAGTGC
Organism: Pelodiscus sinensis; assembly: GCF_049634645.1. NCBI lineage: Eukaryota > Metazoa > Chordata > Testudines > Trionychidae > Pelodiscus > Pelodiscus sinensis. The sequence continues at coordinate 48,254,167 of NC_134719.1, forward strand.
ATCTAGACCTAAAAACTAAATCAAATTAGTGTTTTGCTAATTCGAACTAGCATGTCCACATTGAGTGGACCCTGAATCGAAGTTAAGGCTGGCCGGAACAGGTGCTGACAGGGCATCAGATTAGGACTTAGAGCGTGTAGCTGCTGCCTCAGGCTAGCCGAGGGCTGTGGTTAAAGGGACCCGACCCCCACCCCGGACAGACAGTTCTCAGGGTTCCCCACTTGCTTGTCAACCTCGATGAGGGACAGCAAAGCAGTCCTGACTTGAAGTGCCCCAAGTGCCTGCACTCGGCACATCACAGCACTCGGCCATCAGCCCGGCTGCACTTGACGCAGGCTGCCATCCGGGGGGGGTCAACCGGGGGGCTGTCAGGATCCAGGAGACCCTGCAGGTGAGCTTCCACACCGAGGAGCCTGCAGAGCCACCCCAGTCCTCCCCATCGGGGGCTTGTACCCAGTCCTCCCTCATCTCCTTCCACTTGCCCCTCCCTAGGCCCCCTTCCAGATGTACAAAATAAAGGACAAGTGTGTTCAAAAATAGAAACTCTCTTTATTAAACAAAACTGGGGGAGGGGGGGATTAACCTCTGGGGAGACTGAGAAAAGGAGGTGGGAGAGGGGAGGGGGAAACCTGGGAGGAGGGAGCTGGAAGGGGGAAGCCAGAGGAAGGAGGAGGAGGGGAAGTATAAAACTATGGTACACCATATATTCAGTACTGTGTACAGATGTGGTCTCCTCACCTCAAAAGAGATGTTTTGGCCTTCGAAGGGGTTCAGAAAAGGGCATCTACAATGATTAGGGGTTTGGAACAGGTCCCATATGAAGAGAGGCTAAAGAGACTTGGACTGTTCAGCTTAGAAAAGAGGAGATGGAGGGGGGATATGATAGAGGTATATAAAATCATGAGTGGTGTGGAGAGGGTGAATAAAGAAAAGTTCTTCATTAGTTCCCATAATAGAAGGACTAGAGGACACCAGATGAAATGAATGGATAGCAGGCTTCAAACTAATAAAAGAAAATTCTTCTTCACAAAGCAAATAGTCAACCTGTGGAACTCCTTGCCACAGGAGGCTGTGAAGGCTAGAACTATAACAGAGGTTAAAGAGAAGTTAGATAAGGTCATGGAGGTTGGGTCCATGGAGTGCTATTAGCCAGGGGGTAAGAACGGTGTCCCTGGCCTCTGTTTGTGGAAGGCTGGAGATGGATGGCATAAGACAAATGGCTTGGTCATTGTCTTCGGTAGTACCCCTCCGGGGTAGCTGGTGTTGGCCGCTGTCGGCAGACAGGCTACTGGGCTAGATGGAACTTTGGTCTGACCCAGTACGGCCGTTCTTATGTTCTTAGCTCAGAGCTCAGGGTCGGGGGTCTCACTGGACCACCTTGATTTTCATGCCAACCTGCTCCTAGGTTCGCATGTGGCCTTTGATGGCCAGGCTGGCAGCTATCCTACCCTAGACGGCCACTTTCCTATGCCTAGTGCGGAGATCGTGGACGTTGGAGGCCTCCCTCCAAACCTGGATGAGGTCCACGATCTCCGCACTAAATCAGGTGGGTGCCCGCCTCTTGCGGCTCTGGGCAGGCTCCTGGGAGCAGCCAGCCTGGTCCCGGGAAGAGGTGCAGGGCTGGGTGGCAGCGGGTGGCTGGCTCATGCCGTGCCAGCTGTAGGGTCTGCTGGCTGGGTACTGGCAGGCTTGCACCTGGCACAGGCACTGTAGCCAGACCGTGTCCCTTTAAGAGCTCCGGGGCCAGGAGCAGGGCAGAAGAGTTTCCCTGGTTTGACCCAGAGTGGCCACCACGGCAAGCTGGGAAGGCTAGCCTCCAACTAGTTCGAATTAAGTGGCTACACAGCCCTTAATTCAAACTATTTAATTCGAACTAGGCAGTAGTCCTCCTAGAATGAAGTCTACCTAGTTCGAATTAAGCGCTCCGCTAGTTCAAATTAAGTTCGAACTAGCGGTTTGCATGTGTAGCGCCTATGAACGTTAATTCAAACTAACGGCTATTAGTTCGAATTAACTTTGTAGTATAGATATACCCTTATTTACTCTGCTGATTTAATGTTAGAAGAGGTAGGTTTATTTTAATACAGTTTGTTGGCTATATTCTATCTTTGCTTATGTGCATATCTCTAGAGCACACCAGGGGATTGCATGTTTGTAGCCTTGTAATTGTGTAATAAGAAGTCAGTGAGTGTATGTAATGTAATGTATGTATGTAATGAACGTATACTATAGCAAAACGTTTGGTTTAAACTTAAACACAAGATGTAGGTCTCAGAGGCTATGTCTATACTGTCAGCTTCTTGAGCCAGAAATATGCAAATGAGGCTGAGTAGAATATCACCAAGCCTCATTTGCATACCTAATAAGCCACCATTTTTGCAGAAGAAGCCCTTGCACCAGAAGGAGCATCTGCACTGCCCCTTCTTCCACAAAAAAAAAACCCCTCTTGCACATTGCTGTTATTCCTGAAAATAATCAGCATAGCGGCATTGCACATGAGGGGTTTTTCTTGTGCAAGAAGGGGCAGTATAGACACTCCTTCTCGTGCAAGAGCCTCTTCTGCAAATATGGTGGCTCATTAGGTATGCAAATGAGGCTCGGTGATATTCCACGCTTAGCCTCATTTGCATATTTCTGGCACAAGAAGCCACCAGTGTAGACATAAAGACAGGCCAGGCAGCTCTGTTAACATCAAACAGAGTTGGAACTAGGTTAACATGTTTTGATGTTAAAGTGAAGGGATGGAATACTGTAATGCACAGTGATGTTAATATTAGGCAAGGCCTTGTAATAAATAGAAAGAAGTTTAATGTTGAATGAGTTTGTAACTTTGTTAAAGTGACTAGAAGTACCCTTTTGTTCCACACTGCAATTGTGTAAATGTGTTGTTTATGTGAATGATAGGGAGAATGTTTTAGGAAAAATAAGCGTGAAGGCCACTGCATACCCAAATGGTCAGAGGAGGAGCCGGAGACTCAGAAGCACCAATAATTATCAACTAAGCACAGTGAAGATGCAAACTACCGGGGTAGATTGACGAACCCTGAGGTTAGTGGTAAGCAGCCCTTGATAGGAACCAATAACAAGTTTGGCCAGAAGACAACACCCAGGAGGGGTCATAAGCATACTGATATCAGATGATTGTGAGAGCAACCTCCAGATAAACATATGTTGCAGAAAAACTGATTGTGATGCTGACTGACTGATTAAGGGATAACAAGGCAAAATGCATAGATTTGCATGGAAGGAAAATCCTATAAAAATGGGGTGTCCTGTATGGTTCTTCAGGTTCTTATCCTGCTAAGACTATGGTGTATCAGTCTGGAATGACACGAACCCACCTCCTTCCTCTCACCCAACCTATCTGGCCAATGGGTTGGGCCAAGCAACAGACTGGTAACTATTCCATCAGGTAGAGGTAGGTGTGTGTGTAAATGCATATGCTACTTTGTTATATTATCAATAAATGTGTTGTATTGCTTTAGATCCCAAGTGCTTCTTTTAAGCATAACATGTTCACATCTCAAAACAGAGCAGGACTCTAAGGCTATGTCTAGATTGCAAGCCTCTTTCAAAAGCGGCTTTTTTGAAAGATCCTTTTCGAACACCATCCTTGCCACTATGGATGTAAAAGCTCTATACACCAACATCCCACATGAAGACAGATTACAAGCTATTAGAAACACTATCCCAGAGGACACCACTGTCAACCTGGTAGCAGATCTATGTAACTTTGTTCTCACCCACAATTATATCCAGTTTGAGAAAAACTTATACCTCCAGATCAGCGGCACAGCCATGGGTACACGCATGGCCCCACAGTGTGCTAATATCTTTATGGCTGACCTAGAACAACGTTTCCTCAACTCCCGTCCCCTTTTACTCCTTCTCTACTTACGCTACATCGATGACATCTTTATGATTTGGACGCATGGCCAAGAAACACTGGAAAAATTCCACAGAGATTTCAACAACCTACACCCCACCATTAACCTCAGCCTGGACCATTCCACACGAGAGATCCATTTCCTGGACACCACAGTACAAATCAACAATGGAAATTAGACACCACCCTCTACAGAAAACCCGCTGACTCATACAGTTACCTACATGCTTCCAGCTCCCATCCAGCACACACCATACGATCCATCATCTATAGCCAAGCCCTTCGATACAACCGCATCTGCTCTAATCCCACTGACAGAGACCAGAAACTTCAGGATCTCTACCAAGCATTTATAAACCTCAACTACCCATCCGGAGAAATAAAAAAGCAAATTGAAAGAGCCAAAAGAATACCTAGAAACCATCTATTACAAGACAGACCCAAGAAAACCAACAATAGAACTCCACTTGTCATCACCTACAGCTCCCAACTTAAACCAACACATTATCAACACATTATCAATAAATTACAGCCTATGCTGGAACAGGACACTAAACTCCAAGAAGCTCAGGGAGACAGACCCATAGTCTCCTATAGACAACCACCTAACCTCAAGATGATTCTTACCAACAACTACAGGACATACCACACTAATACCAACCCTGGTACTTTCCCTTGCAACAAACCCCGTTGCCAGCTTTGTCCACATATTCACTCTGCTGACACCATTATTAGGTCTAACCAAGTGAGTTATAAGATCAAGAACACATATTCCTGCACATCCAGAAATATAATCTATGCTATCATGTGCCAAAAGTGTCCTTCTGCTATGTACATTGGACAAACGTCTCAGACACTTTGCCAAAGAATCAATGCCCACAAAACAGACATTAGACAGGATCACAAAGAAAAAACAGTTTCTTGCCATTTCAACCAAAAGGACACAGTCTCAATGACCTAATCACATGCATCTACTTCAGAAGACATTCAAATCTGCACTTGAAAGGGAATCCTCTGAACTGGCATTCATGCTAAAATTCGACACTCTCCGCAGGGGGCTGAACAAAGACCCCAACTACCTTACCCATTACAAAGATAGCTTCCCCAATTATCACCTCTAATACCATTAACTCACATACATCTCCCCTTCCCCACCTCTAATATCATTAACTCACAGGCATTTACCTTCCTTTCCGCCCCCCCCCCCCCCCCGCATCCCCCTCTGTTCTGTAATGTGATTTGTCCTTTTCATATGTGTTCATTTTTTTAAATTGTATCCTTTGGTATATATGGTTGTGACTATTTTCTTCCACTATTTGATCTGAGGAAGTGGGTCTGGCCCACGAAAGCTCATCATCTAATAAACCATCTTGTTAGTCTTTAAAGTGCTACATAGGCCTGTATTTTGTTTCACTTTCAAAAAAGCCTCTTTCAAAAAAGAGCCTCTAGACTGCAAGCGGAACTTTCGAAAAAGCAAGCCGCTTTTTCAAAAGAAAGCAGCAAGTGAGTCTGGATGCTCTCTTTCTAAAAAGCCCTGTTGGCATTCAAGAACGCCTTTTTTCGAAAGAGCACTTTTGAAAAAAGGCGTTCTTCCTCGTGAAATGAGGTTTACTGCTGTCGAAAGAAAAGCCACGTTCTTTCAATTTAATTTCGAAAGAACGTGGCTGTAGTCTAGATGCAGGTGAACTTTTTTTGAAAAAAGGCTACTTTTTTCGAAAAATCCCCTGAGTCTGGACACAGCCTACGGCCTGATTTACTCCTGAGGTTCAGAACAAGATTATAAAAAGTGGAATACCCAACATCTACCCAGAGTCAGCAAAACAACCCACCCACATTTCTTGCTTGCTGAGGGAGTTTCTGTCTGGTTTGCATGGATCAGAAAATGGACAAAGATATCTAAGGAAGAGGTGCATCTCCTAGGTAGTCTGTGCTGCAAGGGTTACTACTGAGATTAGAGACTTCCTCAGTAGCATGTGGCAAAGTTATGGCTGTTTGCTCTTCCATGGGGACGGAGAGGGAGAGTTTCCTTAATTCTAACAGCAGACTGTTGGCTATTTTGGCTTTATTTCCTTTGCACATCATTTCTATATGAATAAGAACTTTGCCACATTACAATTAGATCATACATACTATGTCCCAGATTTGCACTGGCAATTTTTTATTTCAAGTGTACCATTCCTGGCTTCCAAAAGATCATCTCCTACACAAATCAATGCAGCTTTGCCAAAGCACTATAGGCATGCAAACAAGAAAAAAAATCATCTACACAGCCATCCTTTACAGAAATTATGATAGTGAAAAAGTAATGTTACTTGTTTGTTTAGATCTCCCAGACGAGTGGGTGCATTTGCAAGACTAGTGTATAAGTGACTTCCTGAAATCTGTTCATTCATGAGTGCCTTTAGGAATACCTTCAATGTTTAATATGTAACGTTTTAGTCTTCAAATTTTTCTGAGGATTCATTGTGATTTTACAATGATAGTTGCAATACAACTGAGTTTTCATTTAAAGGAAAAAATGGAATAAGAAAGGACAAACCCTGTTACGGGGTACATCTGAGCTTAATCCAAGATGGTGGCAGCCTCAGGCAGACAGCAGACCTCTAGTAAGTTTAACATGCGAGTACCAATGTCAAAACATTTATAGCCAAACACACACTTCACAGTAGCCTCATGTAAACATCACCACATCTCCCTGTAGGTTTTTTCCATACAAACTTGTTTATTCATCATATAATTTCTCTTCTCAGCCATTCCAGGTTTCTTTCATAGTCTTTCTGCATTTGCTTTAGGATATGTTGATCTCATCTTATTCTAATACTTCCCCAAACAAATAATTTGTTTAATTCATTCTTAAAGTGAGGGGAAGGAAACCAGGACCAGCAAGAAGGTCTCTTTGGTAACTCATAACCAGGTGAGGTGATTATTTTACATTACACTTATTTCCCCTCTTATTTCTGTGTGCCCTCCCTCTATTGTCATCATAGGACATTGACATTTTGGTTTCTTGATTTAATCAAGCATATTTTGGGGGTTCAGTCCTATCTCATTGTTATCCTGGCACAGGCCCACTGACGGGGAAGTGGCAAAGAGGGCTATTGCCCAGGCAATATAAAAGGGCCCAGGCCATTGCTGGGTTACCTCTACTTGCTCTGGGAGAAAGCATTTCAATTCAAAGATGCTTTTGATATGCTCCATGCAAGTTCCAGGCTGGGATTACTCCTTTGAATGCCAGAGGCCTGGACATAGTTGTCCCACCCTGTTTAGATTTTTCAGTCATGTTTGAGTCAAATGCACAATTGGTTTCCAGGCTTTTTAGACTCTCCGTGAATGCTCACAACAGATCCATTTCTCCATTGGCTTCCTGCAGCACTCTTTCAAATATGGCTTCCACCAGACTCCTCAGATGCAGGCTTCTCTTCCACATATGCATATGTTTCAGCTCTTTAACATGATCTGCTGGGTCATGGCACAGTTGAAATGAAAACCCTACCTTATTTTATACATTTTATGACAGTATGAAAAAAATGAGTTTTTAATTTAGAGGGATCTTTGTATTAGGAAAAAATAAACCTCTCTTTCCATTCAAAACTCTCTTTATAATGGCATTTTTATGTCATCATCAGAATCATCATTGATTTGCATTGAAATAGCTTCCTGTAATCTCATATTGTGTAATGGTTCTGTAATAGATACACTATGGTGTCATTCTGAAGCAGTTTCAGAGTAGTAATCTTGCATAAGAGCATCATAATTTCACAATCTAATGGGCAGGCTGAGACTGAAGAGACACTTCAATCTAGTCTTTCCATTTTCTAAATAGAAAGTGACACCAATCTCCTCTATGTCTTCTTAAAATGTATTTTATTGCTCTTGAATGCTGAAGCTTTGACAGTGTGTCATAGAACTGGGCTTGGAGTTTTTGAAATAAAAGGACACTATAGCCCTTTACACTAGCTGTGTTTTACTAGGGCTGTCCTTAGGGGCACCAGTTTAATTGTGTAGAGCCCCATAAATCTCCAATGACAGCCCAGGAGGAGATGATTTTTTAGAGATGTGATTTTATAATCTTCAGCAACACAGTAATTAAATATTTTTTCAAACAAATTTTAAACTGAGGTTCTGTAGACCAACAGTCAATTCAGAAACTGACAGGCTCTACCTGGGGATGGTAAATGCCTACTAAATGGCTTCAGTACCACTTGAATGGCTTTTCCATAGATTCAGTGTGCTGCTAATTGGTCTGGCAGGCCTTTTCCATTTTAAGGTAACTAGATCCTCTTCCAAGGAAGCCAAAGCCACAGACCAGGGATAACAAGAGAGGGCAAGTGAACATTAACCTCTTGAAGGGAGGTTTCAAAAAGGATGGAGAGAGGCTGTTCTCAATTGTGACAGATGACAGAACAAGGAGCAATGGTCTCAAGTTACAGTGGGGGAGGTCTAGGTTGGATATTAGGAAAAACTATTCACTAAGAAGGTGGTGAAGCACTGGAATGGGTTCCCTAGGGAGGTGGTGGAATCTCCATCCCTGGAGGCTTTTAGGTTTTGGCTTGACAAAGCCCTGGCTGGGATGATTTAGTTGGGGTTGGTCTTGCTTTGGGCAGGGGACTGGACTTGATGAGCTCCTGAGGTCTCTTGCAGCCCTAGGATTCTATGATTAAGAGCTGCATATTGCTTAGCATGGCTCTGTGTGTTACTGTCCTTAGCTTTTCATGTCCAAAAGCCTTAAACAAGCCATTACAGCCAAATCGCCCGTTCTGGTTTCTCTTCTAAAATGCCCACAGCTGAAAGACAATGAAAAGTGGTCAATATTTTTCAAAAGATGGAGAGGACTAAGCCTAAGTGGCATCATCTCCCTTCCCCCCAGAAGGCCCTTTGGGCAGCAGGCATGTTCCTGGGACTCTACAACATGTTCAGTGATTGATTCCTCAACACCTCACTTTCCCTGTGTAAGACTAAGTGGGGTTTCCCTGCCCTAACCTTACTGAAGTTCAGGGTCAGCTTAAATCTTTTGAGGGCCGGGAACTAGTAGATGTTGTGGGCCCCTGGGCTCCAGGCTGGGGTGAAAATGAGGGGTTCAGGGTGGAGGAGAAGGTTCTTGGGGAGCAAGCTGAGGGTAAGGGCGTAGGGTCTTGGTCGGAGGTAGGGTGCCGGAGCAGGCTAGAAGTGGCAGTGTGGAGAATGGGAGGAAAAGAGGGCATGAGAAGGGGCAGGGGATTGGAGCACATACCTGGCACAGCTCCTGTTTGGCGGGGGGGAGGGGAGGAAATGTGGGCCCATGCTGCCCTGCTTTTGCAGGCACCATCCCCTCCACTCTCTGTGATGGATTCCCAGCAGGTAAGTGCAGGCACTGAATCCACAGTGACGCAACTTCAGCCCAGGAAGAGGAGAATAGCGATGCACAGATCCCCTCCCCCCCCCACACACACACCTGAGACACTGCTGGCCAGGAAGGTAGCACACCGAGGCTTCAGTGGCTGCATCTCAGGGCCCTGGGCTAAAGGGACCACTGGATGCAGCCCCTATAGCCTTCTTCATGGCCCAGGCTGCTGCTTCCTGAAGCTCCCTTGGTCTACAAATGGCAAACCGGAGCCAATGGGAGCCGCAAGTCTCTGTGACTGTGGAGCCAGTAAGAAAAGCAACTGGAGTGGCCCAGTAGCAACTCTCAGTGTGGGCCTGCAGCCCACTTTGAGAAACAACAACAGAGTAAGGGCAACCGAGAGAAGCATTTGCTCCCATCAGCTACGTAGTTAACATAGCTGGAGTTGCGTACTTTAATTCAGCCTTCTCCTTTAGTGTAGGCCTAGCTTAACTTATCCTTGTACACATCTCAAAAGCAGTTTTGTTAGCCAGCACAAATGCTACTTGGAGTCACTATAATCTTCCAGAAATTCCTTTCATCCTTACTGCACCATTATTCTGGTGGAAGTCTACATAGGTTTTCTATCGTATATTCCTGTATTATAATTCACATTGCTGGATTCGTTAATATTTTAACTGAAGAACATGTGGTTTTAGTTCGGCAGGCTTCTGAGAATCTTAAAATAGAAACTTCCTGGAATTTTTTTACACTTCAAAAGATACCCTACTTAATATCTTATGGGAAAAACAACTTTGAAGTGCTGTCTGCTGAATCACTTCTGTTCATGTTTTGCAATTAGCTACATATCAAAAATATATTATCGCCGACTTTGCAGAAGAAGCTTTTCAAAGGGCTCACACTTAGAATCATGACACTTCATCCCTACTATTTCACAAGATCAGAACATTAAGAAGAATAAAAAGGTAACAATAAAGCATAAGGGATGAAGAACATGGTAGAAAAAAGTTCTTTAAATCTGGGTTGATTTAATGCTAGGAAAAGAAAGTCAAGTCACAACTGTAAGCTGTCATCCATCCATATCATATACATTGTAATAGCTAAAATAGTTAAAACACAACAATAATAGATTAACATTGTCAATTACTAATATGAAATTTCTATCAATTTTGTTAATTGAACTGTATCAAATCTGTATCTTTAGACAGCATAATCTCTGGCACCTATGCCCTTAAACCCTGGGATTTGATTTTTAACTTCTCTCCTACTTGTGCATTTTAGACAAAATTAAACGAAAAGATATGATGTAACTTTACTTTAGGTTCCATTGTAATCAAAGGTGGAAGACTCATGCCTGATCTCAGACACACAAGGTGGGTCAGGTAATGTGTTTTATTGTACCAAATCTGTTGGGAAGGAAGACAAAGCTTTTGACTTTATCCAGAACTCTGCTGATCTGGGAAATGTACTCAGGAGTGTCACAGCCTAATACAAGTTAGGACAGAGTTACCACCATACGTCATTAATACATGTTTCAAGGGACCATTCAAGTTAAAGGGATCCTTTAATATTTCTCCTCTCATTAAGGGGAAAAGGAAATAAAATTTAAAAAGCTGGAGAGAAAGGGTAATGGGTTATATATTGATGCAATCAGCTATAAATACAGTGTCTCCATTCAGCCCATTACTTTTAGTATCTTGCAAAATTATGAATTTAAGCTCTTTTTAAAGTTTTGTGCAGGTTTCCTTTAAGGATGAGGACTGAGAGATCAGTTACAGAGTGATCTCTTTGTGATATGGCCTTTTATTATTTTTCTGTGTGAGTTTGAGAGCATAGAGATTGCCTCATTTCATCCACATAGTTCTTGTTGGGGCATTGAGGCTACGTCTATACTGCAGGCTTCTTGCGCAAGAAGCTTTTTGAAGAAGAGATCTTCCACGAAAACTTCTTGTGCGAGATAGAGTCCAGACTGCGTGGATGCTCTCTTGCAAGAAAGCTCTGATGGCTATTCACAGAATATCCACTAGAGCACCTGTGCTTTTTCCCCATTGGTGCTTTTTGCATGAAAAACTCCATTGCTCCTCCAAGAACTCTTGCGCAAAAAGGAGTTATTCCATAGGGAGAGGAATACCTACACCACTAAAAGACCTCTGTTCTGTCGATTCACTGTACATTTACTTCTGCAAAAACACACTTGTAGTGTGGATGCTCCATGGGTATTTGTGCAAAAATGGCTGTTTTTGCGCACAAATCCTGTAGTGTAGAGGTAGCCTTAGTGTATTTAATGAGACATCTTATCTAACCATAAATATTCTTATTTCTCACCAGATATGGAAAGTGCCATTATTATTGTAAAGTCAATAGAATTAACTCATACGCTCTCTAGTAGACTAAGTGCATGTGTTGCTATGTGCAACAGAAGATGACCAGGTTAAAACAAAAAACAAGCCTCGAACAGTCTAACTTTTTAATGTAAAGTCCCATGCATACCTGATGAACAACAAAAAGAAACTAATGGATACCAGAGAAAGGATTCAATCCCTGCATACCATGTACATAACATCATTTGTATTCTGGTAGTTCATCGTTCATCTAAATCTCAGACAAGATCAGGTCCCAACTGTGCTAAGAGCAGTACAAACAAATAGGAGGTGGTAGTTAGGGCTGCTGACCACTATAATTGCTTTATGAGTGGGTGTCTACACAGCAGGGCTTAACTTGAAATAAGCTATGCAAATTGAGGTACGTCAATTGCATAGCTCATTTTGACATTAGGAGCATCTAAACAGCTCTTATTTCAAAATGGAGCACTCTTTCTCCAACTTCCTTTACTCCTCATACAATGAGGGTTACAGGAGTCGGAGTAAATACTATACCAGCTTGACAGTATTTTGACATTATTTCAAAATAATTGTCTGCTGTGTAGACAAGGACTAAGTTATTTTGAAATAATGTTGCTTTGTCGACATACCCACCATGACTCACTCCATGGTCTTGGTCAATTCACATACTTCTGTTTTTCATAGTTAAATAGGAGGCCATTGTTTATCTCCAATACCACATCTCTCAGAGATGTCAAGAAGCTCCTTTACATGGTGTCTATGAGACCACGTGAAGTATTAAGTGCCATAAGAGAGAACAACAGGAAAATGACATTTATAGAAACTCTGATGACTTCATAGAATCATAGAATACTAGGACTGAAAGGGACCTCGAGAGGCCATCAAGCCCAGTGCCCTACCCCCATGGCAGGACCAAATACTGTCTAGACCATCCCTGAGACGCATTTATCTAACCTACTTTTAAATATCTCCACAGATGGGGATTCCACCTTCCTGGGCAAATTATTCCAGTGTTTGACTACCCTGACAGTTAGGAACTTTTTCCTAATGTCCAACCTAAATCTCCCTTGCTGCAGTTTAAGCCCATTGCTTCTTGTTCTATCCTCAGAGGCCAAGATGAACAAGTTTTCTCCCTCCTCCTTATGACACCCTTTTAGATACCTGAAAATGGCTATCATGTCCCCCCTCAGTCTTCTCTTTTCTAAACTAAACAAACCCAGTTCTTTCAGTCTCCCTTAATAGGTCATGGTCTCTAGACCTTTAATCATTCTTGTTGCTCTTCTCTGGACCCTCTCCAATTTCTTCACATCTTTCTTGAAATGCGGTGCCCAAAACTGGACACAATACTCCAACTGAGGCCTAACCAGTGCAGAGTAGAGTGGAAGAATGACTTCTCGTGTCTTGCTCACAAAACACCTGTTAATGCATCCCAGAATCATGTTTACTTTTTTTGCAACAGCATCACACAGCTGACTCATTCAGCATGTGGTCATCTATAACCCTTAAATTTCTTTCTGCCGTACTCCTTCCTAGACAGTCGCTTCCCATTCTGTATGTGTGAAACTGATTGTTCCTTCCTAAGTGGAGCACTTGACGTTTGTCTTTATTAAACTTCATCCTGTTTACCTCAGACCATTTCTCCAATTTGTCCAGATCATTTGGAACTATGACCCTACCTCCAAAGCAGTCACAACCCCTCCCTGCTTAGGATCATCTGCAAACTTAATAAACATATTTAGATATTGGCATAGAAAGTCTTTGATGAAGATATAGAACAGAGCCGGTCCCAGAACAGACGCCTGCGGAACCCCACTAGTTATACCTTTCCAGCAGGATTGTGAACCATTAATAACTACTCTCTGAATACGGTTATCCAGCCAGTTATGCACCCACATTATTGTAGCCCCATCTAAGTTGTATTTGCCTAGTTTATTGATAAGAATATCATGCGAGACTGTATCCAATGCCTTACTAAAGTCTAGGTATACCACATCCACTGCTTCTCCCTTATCCACAAGACTCATTATCCTACCAAAGAAAGCTATTGTTTTGACATGATTTGTTCTTTACAAATCTGTGCTGGCTGTTCCCTATACACTTGTCACCTTCCAAGTGTTTACAGATGATTTCCTTAATTACTTGTTCCATTATCTTCCATGGCAAAGAAGTTAAACTCACTGGTCTGTAGGGATATGTCTACACTACAAACGTAATTCGAACTAACAGCCATTAGTTCCAATTAACTTTGATAGGCGCTACACAGGCAAACCGCTAGTTCGAACTTAATTCAAACTAGCAGAGCGCTTAATTCGAACTAGGTAAACCTCATTCTACGAGGACTAACGCCTAATTCGAATTAAGTAGGCTAGCCCTTTCCAGCTTTCCCTGGTGGCCACTCTGCTAATTCGAACTAACACGTCTAGAACTAAAAACTAGTTCGAATTAGCGTTTTGCTAATTTGAACTAGCGTGTCCACACTGATTGGACGCAGGGGGGCATTTAAGGGCGGCTGAAACCGGACCTGCTCCCGGCTGCGCTGGTGGCCCCTGGCGGCCAGGCTGGCAGCCATGCGGCTGTAGACGGCCGCGTTCCTGTGGCTAGTGCGGAGATCGTGGACATTGGAGGCTTCCCCCCAAACCTCGATGAGGTCCACGATCTCCGCACTTGACCAAGCGGGCGCCCACCCTTTGCGCCCTCGGGCAGGCTCCTGGGAGCCGCCAGGCTGGTCCTGGGGAGCAGTGGAGGGCTGGGTGTCCTTGGGTGGCTGGCTCATGTTGTGGCAGGTGAAGGGTCTGCTGGCACGGGTGCTTGCAGCCTTGCAACTGGCACAAACTGTGTAGCCAGCCCGTGGCCCTTTAAGGGCTCCGGGGCCGGGAGGGGGGGCAATAGAGTTTCCCTGGTGTTGGCCAGAGTGGCCACCAGGGAAACCTGGGAAGCCTTAGCCTCCCACTAGTTCGAATTAAGGGTCTACACAGCCCTTAATTTGAACTAGCTAGTAATCCTCGTAAAATGAGGTTTACCTAGTTCCAACTAAGCGCTCCGTTAGTTCGAATTAAGTGTAGCACCTAGGAAAGTTAGTTCGAACTAACGTCCGTTAGTTCGAACTAACTTTGTAGTGTAGACATACCCATTATGTTAGGCATTCCTTCCGACTTCTTGGTGAAGACCGAAACAAGCATGTCATTAAGCATCTCTGCCATTTGCAAGTTTCCTATTACTGTTTCTCCCTCCTCACTGACTAGTGGGCCTACCCTGTCCTTCGTCTTCCTCTTGCTTCTAATGTATTTATAAAAAGTCTTCTTGTTTCCCTTTATTCCTGTAGCTAATATGAGCTCATTTTGTGACTTTACCTTTCTAATCTTGCCCCTGCATTCCTGTGTTGTTTGTCTATATTTATCCTTTGTAATTTGTCCTACTTTCCATTTTTTTATATGATTCCTTTTTTGTTTTTAGATCATGCAAGATCTCGTGGTTAAACCAAGGTGGTCTTTTGCCATATTTTCTATCTTTCCAATGCAGCAGAATAACTTTGCATTTCAAATAATGTCCCTTTGAAAAACTGCCAACTCTCCTCAGTTGTTTTTCCCCTCAGTCTTGATTTCCGTGGGACCTAACCTATCAGCTCTCTGAGCTTACCAAAATCCACATTCCTGAAATCCATTCTCTATTATGGTCGGGAAATAAAGGTAGGTTACTACTTTGCCAATAGGTGCGACTAGCATGGCAATGCCATATTAATATACAGATCTATCACAATACCCACAACAATTTGCAGTTTTGTCAAACCTATCTATGTTACTTATCTTGTGGAAGCTACTTAGTTTTCCCTCAACGTAAGCAAAAGCACCACTCTTTTCTGGGACATAGACATTTTAATTATATGTTGTGTATTGTAAGCACATCATTGGGCGGGGAAGAGGGAGGGGCAGAGGATATATTGTAGCTCTTCCAACAGGCAGTACTGTAAAGCATACTGCCCCCAGAAATATTTATCAATAGCAAACTATTATTTACCTCCTTCCTAAATAAATTACTTAGCAATTAGAATACAATGTTTCTACTGAGTAAGCCTGCTTGTTGGCTAAAGGCTTTCCTGTTCAGATACCTACATTGCAACCTGAGGAAATCAGTTTGGTGCTTATTCATGCAGCATATTCAAGGATGATACAGTACACACTCAGACCCTATTGCAAATTCACGCACATACCCACATTACAAAATCTTTGGATCTTCAAATATGAATCCTAGTACAGGACTATAGTTAATCTATCAGATACTTAGAAGGTGTTCAAAAGAAATAAGCCCTCTAAAATAGGAATTCAGATAGACTAAAATAGCCTTCAAGAATTCACCAGTTGTAACTGGAAATTCTGAATGACTATATTTATATTTTCTGATATTAAATTAACAGATTTCATTTTAGGTAGACAGAATTCTATAAAATAAAAAATAATATTTTGTGAAGACATATGGCATTTCACAGAGCAATGGCATGTTACATGTAGTAGTATTGGTTGCAAACTGCCACATTATGTGACCAATGGTGTTTTGTTATCCCCTTCCCCACCAAGGCATACTCAGATCATCACACCAGACAGACACTGCTGATAGATCTTGCCAACTTTTACTTGTGAGAGTTTGAAGGATTGAGCCCAAAGCCATCAGTAGGGACAGCTCATTGAATGGATACCAAAAAAAAAAGTCACATGGCCAAATGATAGAAGACTATTGCAGGATCTGATCAATATGCACATTGAAATAAAAAAGCTATCCTGATCATGATTCATTCATTTAATTTCCAATGGGATTTTCAATATAGTGTTATAATTATATTTTATCACAGAGTGTGACATACTGATTAAGCATGACTTTTTCCACCCTGAGCTTCAATGAGATTTCCTGATAACATGTAGAAAAGTATCACCCACTGCTATTTCTGCTTTATATGAGTGAATTTGTGCCATCATGGCTTGTTCAGGTACAACATAAAGGGTGAAAGTAAAGAAAGTTAGAAAAAAATCCAATATTCCTTTTCTACTTCAAGAGTTTTGTAAAGTTTACAGGAAATCTGTTTTTTCTTTGCCCAAAGCCATGTCCCATTCCGCCTTAAGCAATTTTCAAATTATTTACTCCCCCTTTCACTAATTAACATTTCAAACAAAATTGCATTCCATGTACTAAGCCACTATATAATTATTCTTAAAGTCCCATGTGAAAGAAGGTGAAGTTTAAATTACTCAGTGATGTCCTAAATTAAAATCCCATTCCTGACTCAGAGATATGCCTATTCGATCAGTCTTCATTTTTCTCCCCCCTCACTCCCACAAAGTGGGAGGCAGACTATTTAGTAGCTGTAACTGCTCAGTTGTGACCTTACTGGCAAAGAAAGTTGGAACCAACACAAGTTAGCCACGTGGTTTAGTGAGGTGGATGACTATTAACTCAATTATAATTAGGACATCAATTAAGCTCCACTGTGAGAAACCTCTAGGTACAGATGAAGTCAAAGATGGTGAAAATCATTTGTTTTCATGTGAACATCTAAAGCCACATAGCCATCTTTAAGTAAAATGGTTTCAGAAGACTTTGCAGATTTTACAGTATGAAACAGTGTTGTCTAATGACATCTTTTCCTTACAAGATATAAAGAGATATATCCTTAAGCAAAAATGAGAGCCAGAAATACTCTGTCACAAACACAAACTCACATAGAGGAAAATCCTCTGCCCAGTCTGAGCAGCTGGATCAGGAATGGCAGCTATAAGGAGTGTAATAAGGACGGATAGATTTCTCCTCATCCACACTACGCTATTCCGTGGTAATGACTTTTGGCCACAAGCTGAAGTAACATCCACAAGCATTTATGGAGTCTCCCCAATAGCAGAGGGCAAGGGATGTAAAGATGCAGACAACAGCAAGTTGCCTCCAATTTTTTTTCTTCTCTGTGGGATGGATTGATAGGGACTTCGGTCACAGGCAGTTTTCCATGATTTTACAGCAGAATCTCCAGTACAGTTAACAAAAGGCCTTCCACATGTACATGCAAGGTAGGGATTTGCCACACAGGACTTCTACTGTGAAGTATTGGAAGTAAGCCACCACTATACTTTTAAATCAATTAAATGAAACTCAAATTAAAATGTAGTCTGTAGGAATTAAGTTTATGGAAGGTTAGATATTGCCTGTCACCATATTATACACCAAAGAATTAGCTCAGAGTAAGAAAATATATGACTTTGAGGAGACAAAATTTGGATAGATCTATCAATTAATCCTGGGATTGAAGAGAAACATTCCATTTGGTGGAAGAAAATATTAACCTGGCTTGGTATATTCGTAAGTCAGTGTGTCACACAACGGGATATATATATATATATATACACACACATACATACACACACACACACACACACACTGATGTCAGAAAGGGTACGTCTACACTAGCCCCCTACTTCAAACTAGAGAGGCTAATGTAGGCATTCGAAGTTGCAAATCAAGCCCAGGATTTAAATATCCCACGCTTGATTTGCATCTTCCCAGCCGGTCGCCATTTTTGAAATTTACAAGTCCAGACTAACTGCACGTGGCAGGAACCCAGTATTTCAAATAAAGGCCCTAAATTGAACTAACTGTTATTCCTCCTGCAAGAAGATACCCCAAATAGATAAAAATGAGCTGTCCATCTGTGATGGTGACCATGATTACAGGGCTAAATCTCTAAGAAGCTGCAATGACACACCAAAGCAGGATTTTTTAATTGGCTCCATTAAACTTTGAAGCTGGTACATTTCTCTCTGTGTGCCAGAGATACTAGATGTGATTTTCTGTTATATGATACATGAAAAATACTTTCTTGCTTTTTCAAAATCCTCTTTTCTTTAAAGGTACTTGTGTCACCAGCTTTGTCTCCCTCAGACTTTTCTGTAGCATCTACCTCTGTATTTACAGACCTGGAGAAATAGTTGGTCACTGTTTTGCTTCTCTCTCTCCTTCCCCCTCTGGGTATGTCTACACTGCAAGACTATTTTGAAATAACTAGCTCTTGTCCAAAATAATTTACTCTGCATTTACAAAGCAGGAAGTTATTTCCAAATAGTGTCCAAATACTGCCAAGCTGGAGGACTTCTTACTCTGACTCCTGTAACCCTCAGACTCTCTCCATTTGTAATGCTGTGTGCAGTTCTGGTCTCCCATGTTTAAGAAGGATGAATTCAAACTAGAACAGGTACAAAGAAGGGCCACTAGGATGATCCGAGGAATGGAAAACCTGTCTTATGAAAGGAGACCCAAGGAGCTTGGCTTGTTTACCTTAACCAAAAGAAGGCTGAGGGGGGACATGATTGCACTCTTTAAATATATTAGAGGGATAAATACCAGGGAGGGAGAGGAATTATTTAAGCTTAATATCCACAAGAACAAATGGATATAAGCTGGCTAGTAGGAAGTTTAGACTTGAGATTAGACGAAGGTTTCTAACCATTAGAGGAGTGAGGCTCTGGAACGGCCTTCCAAGGGAAGTAGTGGGGGCAAAAGATCTATCTGGTTTCAAGATTAAACTCGATGGGTTTATGAAGGGGATGGTTTGATGAGATAACATGATCTTGGTAGCTAATTGACCATTCATTATCAGTGGGAAATAGGTCAATGGAGGGATGATAGGAGTTACTATAGAGAACTTTCTGGGTGTCTGGCTGATGAGTCTTGCCCACACGCTCAGGGTTTAGCAGATTGCAATATTTGGGGTTGGGAAGGAATTTTCCTCCAGGGTAGATTGGCAGAGGCCCTGGAGGTTTTTCGCCTTCCTCTGTAGCATGGGGTACAGATCACAGCTGGCGGATTCTCTGCATCTTGGGGTCTTCAAAGTATTTGAAGGCTTCAATATCTGAGATATAGGTGAGAGGATTATTCTAGGAGGGGTGGGTGAGATTCTGTGGCCTGCACTGTGCAGGGGGTCAGACTAGAAAATCATAATGGTCCCTTCTGACCTTAAAGTCTATGAGTCTACACTGCAGAGTTTTTGCACAAAAACAGATGTTTTTGTGCAAAAACTTGCAAAGTATCCATGCTACAAGCCCATTCTTGTGAAAAGTAAAGTACAGTAAAGCGTAACAACACATGGCTTTCAGTGCAAGAGTTATTCCTCCCCCTCCCGCCTGAAGAATAAGCCTTCTTGCGCAAGAGCTCTTGCGCCAAAAGGCATGTGTGGACAGGCAACAGGGGTTTCTTGCACAAGAGTGTCCACACTGCTATGGATGCTCATCTCTTGCACAAAAGCACATGGCAGTGTCAACACACTCTTGTTCAAGAGCTTTTTGCAGAAGATCTTTCGCAAAAAGTTCTTCCGCAAGAAGCCTGCAGTGTAGACATAGCCTCATTGTACTAAGAGAAAGGGAAGTCAGAGGAAAAGTGCTCTTTTCAAAGTATGTGCTGTTTAGATGCTCCCAGTTTCAAAATAAGCTATGCAATTGATGTAGCTCTATTTGTGCAGCTTATTTAGAGTTAAGCCCTGCACTATAGACAAACCCTCTGATTCTAGGGCTTCTAGAAATCAAGAAAGATTCTTCTTTCTAGTCACAAGTAGTCTGATTCTTTTCACTTCATTGTAAATTCTAGCTTTACACCACTATTTAACTGTTAAAAGTAAAAGGAGAATCAGATCCAAAGGATATAACATACATCTTGCCTCATACTCTATCCCAGTCTTGGCTATCATTCAGATGTATTCTCATGATCCTGAATTAAGTGTTTTTGTTGGTGGGGAAAACCTGGAGAGCACAGAGGGTTACAGAAATAGGGAAATGAAGGTTACAAAGTCCCTTGTTGGATTTACTGAGATCAGTGAGGCAGAAAATTACCTTATCATTTGTATCCAGCATTTGAATCATTATAGCTCCAGATAATTAGAGAATGCAGAAAGAATGTGCAACTATTTAATCTGTTCAACTCTAAAATGTTGTCTCCAAAACTAGCTTCCAAAATTGGCAACTTTAATAGTCTGGCCACCTAACTCCAAATAAGAAGCTTTCTGGCTCTTGTACACCATTGTAGCACTTGTCAACCCTGATTTCTTGCTTCAGGGATCTTCTTAATTAGGCTCATTAGTAAATATGGCAGGCAAGCCCTGAACTCAGAATTCATAAAATATTTAAAATTGAATTACATAATGTTTATGATTCGATCCATGTTTTCTAACGTAAGAGGCTTTTCCACTTGGGAATTGTGTGAGCAGCTTCTGTGCCTCACTTTTTAAAAAACTGTTACTTGTAATGATTTGGCAAATAATTCTTGGTCTGTACATTGTGCTTCAGTATTTCCTTTAGGATATTAAAAATTCAAAGCCTGTTCCCTGCTAATTGGATGCAAGGGTCATAAAATATCGGGTTTATTCTCTGACTACAAGAGGGTAACTTAGAATAAAGGCTTCTGATGTGAATACTCACACTTACAGTTTCAGAATGTAGTTATAAATGCCACTTTTCCTCCAATATGCACTTAACTTGCTCTTTCTGAAAACATTCCTGACAGTAAAGTCATTTTGCTGAATGTGGAAATTAAGTCCAAAGGAGACATGAACCTATTCAAAGAAAATGTGTTTAATAATATTTGATTTTTATGCATTAGTCTCACAGCTGTCTCCTTGTACAGTTAATAGCTTAGCAATGTTATAACTTCTTGCGACGAGGAAGATGTAAAGCACGCTGTTAGACAATCTGAATCTATTGCAGGCTTTCAGCTTGCGAAATTCTGTTTTTCCATAAAGTTTGCCATTGAAACTTTTTTCTTTTTTTTTGGGGGGGGGGGGGGGGAGAAGAGACATTGCAAAAAATCTGGTATTTTCCCATAATTTTCAAGGACTGAAAATTGTGGTTTAAATCCCCCCAATATTTTTATTTTAACTTTCCAAGAGGCTGCTTCTCTGAAGTTATAGCCATATGTATCCATTCTCTTCTATGGGCCACAACTCATATCCCATGATGCACCACAGCAGTAATACAAAAGGTGAGAATAAAGTGGTATCATGGGACATGTAGTCCTACCTATGGACCAGGCTCCCTAGTTTGACTATGGGTTTGTTACCACAGCACAAGTGCCTCATTACAATTTAGTTTGTGTGCATTTCCTATGCTTTATGAATGACATAACAGAGGTGTTTTATGCAAGAGTTTCATGGCTCATACTGTGCATGAGCCATTAGGATTTATTGAATGTGATTATCCCATTTGTATGCATATATCATTTTTGTAACTAGTTTCATTTATACTTGAGAGTCATTCCTGCTGCTGACACTAAGAATTACAATGGAAAGGCCAAAGCCACTGGCCCACCACATAGAACAGATTGAAGAGGTTTGCTTCTTATTCCATCATGCTTCTGACTCATTGACAACTGAGTCAGATGACCAAGGCACCTGAATACCGACCTACATCTTGGACTGTTAAGCTGCTCTTAAGGGGCTGTGCATGCTTTCCTCTACATTGAGGAAGGTGGCAAACATCATAATTTTTTATTTAGTTCAGGGGGTAAACATCTAGGTATTGCTATAAATCCCATAAATGGAGTCCTCCCAGAGCTGATCACAGTGGCTGTGTCTGCTAATTGTACTTTGCTGAAGAAGGTTTGAGCACCTGTCTCAGCAAGACAGATTTAAGGGGAAGGGGGGAGTGGAGCAGGAAGGAGAAAAAGTAAGGGCAGGGGGCTGAGGAGGTGCATAAAATGGCACTGGACTCATTTCCATCTTAGAAGTCCCCAACCAGCACAACGCTAGCATTTCTGAATGAAATTTCACCTGAAGTTTTTATTTTGTTTCAGCCAAAAGTTCAAGTCTTGATTTTTTTTTAAAAAAAAAAATCAATTCCCTGCAAAGAAAAAAGTAACAGCCTGACCAGTTCAACTTTTATATAAATCTCTCTGCTACATGAGCCACCTCCCCATACTTCCTTTTTTGGAGAAGGAAATGGGGGAGTGCTGAGCATGGCCTGCTATCCCTTCATCTGTGTTCAAGATGACTAAAAGGCCTGTTCCCTAGTCTAATCAAGGGCAAATTTAGGTAGCAATAGTAGGTATGGTGCCCCAGACAGCAACTTGATGGTTCATCATTAGCCTTTCCTTTTGGGAAGGATTCCTTTTCTTCCCCTATTTCTGTGGTTCTCTCTTTTCAGTCACCCCACAAGTTGTGTTTGTATTCCTTCTGACCCTCCCAAAAAGGTCTGTCCCTTGGTCAGTCTGTGCCCCTGCTCTTCTCCTCCACTGCAGCAGTAAGCCATAAGAGGCAAAAATCATGATGTTGCCACTGTGGTATCCCTGATAGACAGACAACTGTCTGTTTTCTGGATTTTGTGAATTTATCTGTTCTGCATTCAAACCATGCCCAGCGATATGGACTTCAGCGTGACTACCTAAATAAGGACATCAGGATTTAGCCAGTACACTACTGAGAATGCTCCCTCTGTTGCTACAGTCACTGGCTTCCCTCCCATTCAGCATGTAGTCCTTAGCAGAGGGGGACTAGAACACAATCAAAAATGGATTTTATTTGTGATTGCCAGCAGCAGTCAATCAGGACTGGTTTTAAAACCCCAGGCAATTCCCAGTCAGGATTAAAACAGATATGACAGAAAGAAATAAGTAAGGATATTCCTGAGCTTTTTGCCCAAAGCAGTGCAAGAGATGAAGGCAGCTTGCCAGAACAGGTGTTGTCCTGAGATCATCCCAGTTCTGCGGCAAACCCAACCAGTTCAGACACCAGCCTTGGAGGAAGTTTGTATCAGCAGACAAACTAAATCTACACCCTGGGGAAGCTCAATAATCAATGCTTAGATCCAATCAATGCTTAGATCCCATCAAACCAATGGAAAGTTCCAGTGCAGTTTGCTGATGAACAATGGAAATATACCAAATGAATAAGAACTTGGAAAAGGACCTATGCACTCAATCACTCCAGCTAGATCCCTCTGCCCATAGAGGGATGTAAATGAAGCACTTTGAAACCACAGTCTAGATGTGGTTCTTTTGAAGATGGGGCGCTTTCAAAACATCCTATAAACCTCTTTTTTTGAGGTTTTACAGATCTTTCAAAAAATGCCCCATTTTTTAAAACTCTAGATTGCGGTTTCAATTTCAAAATAGCGCTCTTTGAAAGAGCACCATTACACAGTTATACAAATGAAGCATGGGATATGTAAATCACAGCTTCATTTGCTCTTTTGAAGTGCTTCATTTACATCCCTCTGCCAACAGAGGGCTATAGTGTAGACACACCCTCCCACAGTTTATTGGGGAAAGGGAAGTGCTTTTCAAAATTTGGTTCTATTGGAATTTGAATCCAAGAACAAGATCTTAGTATGAACAAAGAAACCACATTTTATGATTATTCCATTTAAAGAGTTAGGAATATGTCAAACCTTTTGTGGCATTGAAAACAATGAGCAATCCTGTGGCACCTTGGAGATTAGCAAATATATTGCATCAGCTTTCCTGGGTAAAGCCCACTTTATCAGAACAGACACTACTGTGAATTCTCTAGCCCATTTCACAAACTGGTAGAAGTCACAGACTGAGGAGGGGCATGCATTGGACTAATGTGCTAGATTATGCTGCACTATTTCCATAAACTCCAGCTGGACCTGGATTGTTCTTGCAAAAACAAAGTATGGATGAATTTAGTAGTCAATGGGATATTTTCATTTCTAGGTAATATGACCTCAGACACCATTGTTTCTCTAAGGAAGCAGATCCATTCTGACTCTTGAACCTAGAAGAATTAAAGAGGAGAAGGTTAAAGTAGGAAGTGACAAATCAAAAGCTAAGCTTTCAGGAATCCCCCCAAATTTAGTGGATGTTTCGTGTTTTAATACTTATTTCTTGGCTTAGTTATCCTGAACTAGCTGAAACCAAGACATGGCCAGGCTTGCTGACAGAAGAACAGGGCCATAAGGAGCAGTTGCCCCACAGCGGATTCCAAAGGCCCCTGGGCTCCCAGCCACTACTGCTGCTACCACAGGAACAGCAGTAGCTAGAGAGCTGCACAGCAGGTTCTAGGCAGCTCTGAGCACTGCCTGCCCCACCCTGTTCTCTTCCGAAGGCACCATCCTTTCTGGGAGTGTAGAGCCAGCCTCTGCACCTGGTGAAAGGGCCCACCAAGTCAATTGGCACCTGAGCACCCCTTTAAAGACTTTATTGTAAACAGATGCTAAGAGACATTAAATGATCAATTAATATTTCATATGACATGAAATTGGTTTTATTGACACTTAAAGCTGCAACTTCCTAAACAAGGGTATGTCTACACTACAGCGCTAGTTCGAACTAACTTAGTTCGAATTAGTTAATTCGAACTAAGCTAATTTGAACTAACACGTCTAGAACTAAACTAGTTCGAATTAGCGTTTTGCTAATTCGAACTAGCATGTCCACATTGAGTGGACCCTGAAAAGGGCTTAAGGATGGCCGGAAGCAGTGCCGGCAGGGCATCAGAGGAGGACTTAGAGCGTGGAGATGCTCTCAGGCTAGCCGAGGGCTGTGCTTAAAGGGACCCGACCCCCACCCCGGACAGACAGTTCTCAGGGGTGCCCCGCTTGAAAACCAGTCCTGGCTTGGAGTGCCCAGAATGCCCACACTGGGCACATCACAGCACTCGGCCATCAGACCGGCTGCACTTGCTGCAGGCTGCCATCTGGAGAGAGGGGGCAATTGGGGGGCTGCAGGAGAGGTTCCACCCCCAGAAGCCCACAGAGCCAGCCCAGTCCTCCCCATCGGGAGCTCGTGCCCCATTCCTCCCTCACCTCCTTCCACTTACCCTTCCCTAGCCCCTCTTCTTGATGTACAAAATAAAGATAACGTGTCTTCCAAAATGGAATCTGTCTTTATTGAACTGGGGGAGACTGGGAAAAGGAGGTGGGAGGGGGAAGAGAAAGGCTGGGAGAGGGGAGGGCAACTACAATGATCAGGGGTTGGGAACAGGTCCCACATGGAGAGGCTACAGAGACTGGGACTGTTCAGCTTAGAAAAGAGGAGATGAGCGGGGACAGGATAGAGGTCTCAAAGCAGGGGTTGGGTGGAGAGGGTGCATACAGAAAAGTTCTTCATTAGTTCCCATAAAGAAGGGCTAGAGGACACCAAAGGAAAGGAATGGGTAGCAGGCTTCAAACTAGTAAGAGAAAGTTGTTGTTCTTCACAAAGCAAAGAGTCAACCTGTGGAACTCCTTGCTGCAGGAGGCTTTGAAGGCTACAACTAGAACAGAGTTGAAAGGGAAGTGAGATCAAGTCATGGAGGTTGGATCCATGGAGTAGTCTTAGCCAGGGGGTAGGAGTGGTGTCCCTGCCCAAGGTTTGTGGAAGGCTGGAGAGGGATGGCACGAGACAAATGGCTTGGTCACTGTCTTCGGTCCATCCCCTCCAGGGTCCCTAGTGTTGGCCACTGTCAGCAGACAGGCTACTGGGCTAGATGGACCTCTGGTCTGACCCAGGACAGCCATTGTAAGCTCAGGGCTCAGGGTCAGGGGTCTCAGTGGACCCCCTTGATTTTCATGCACACCTGCTCCTGGGTGGCCAGGCTGGCAGCTCTCCTGCCCTAGCCGGCCATTTTCCTGTGCCTAGTGTGGAGATCATGGACGAGGTCCACAATGTCTGCACTAGCCCAGGAAGGTGCCCGCCTCTTGCGGTCCTGGGCAAGCTCCTGGGAGCCGCCAGCCTGGTCCCGGGAAGAGGGGGTGGGCTGGGGGACATCGGGTGGTTGGCTCTGTGCCGTGTCAGGTGCAGGGCACCGTAGCCAGCCCGTGCCCCTTAAGGGGTCCGGGGCCGAGAGGGGGGCAATAGAGTTTCCCTGGTGTTGGCCAGAGTAGCCACCAGGGAAACCTGGGGAGGGCTAGCCTCCCACTAGTTCAAATGAAGGGGCTACACACCCCTCAGTTCGAACTAGTATGTTCAAACTAGGCTTAATCCTCGTAAAATGGTTTTCCTAGTTCGAACTAAGCGCTCCGCTAGTTTGATTTAAATTTGAACTAGCGGAGCGCTAGTGTAGCGCCTATGAATGTTAGTTCGAACTAACGGACGTTAGTTTGAACTTACATTGTAGTGTAGACATACCCCAAATGACTCCAACGAAGTAGTTTTTGCAAATGTGTCTAATCTACTGGGTGTCCTCTGTCTTTCTGAAACAAGTGCTCTATAAATGGCTTCTAAATGAGTAATTTTTGAAGGCCTCAGCCAAAGTCTACAGAAAAAAAGTGAGTGGAAAGACTGATTGTCTTTAGATCTTCCCTCCAATAAATATATACTGAATGTAGACTCCATATGTACAGTGCAGAGTCAACACAACCACTTTCACCTGGGATCAATAAAGACTGTTGTCATATCATGGAACTCTATAAATGTAGAACAATGTAGCACTTTAAGACTAACAAGATGGTTTATTAGATGAGGTTTCATGGGCCACATTTCAGAACAGGAGGGAGATGCGGGGGGGGGGGGCGAAGGAAGGTAAGTATCTGTGTATTAGAGGTGGGGAGAGTGGGACGTCTGAGCTAATGCTATTAGAGGTGATAATTGGGGAAGCTATCTTGGTAATGGGTAAAATAGTTTGCGCATTTGTTCATTACTTCCCGGAGAGTCTCGAATTTTAACATGAATGACAGTTCAGAGGATTCTCTTTCAAGTGCAGATGTAAAAGGTCTTCGTAGCAGAATGCAGGTGATTAAGTCATTGAGGGAGTGTCCTTTCTGGTTAAAATGGCAAGAAACTGGTTTTTCTTTGATCTTGTCTGATATCTGTTTTGTGGGCATTAATCCTTTGGCAAAGTGTCTGAGATGTTTGTCCAATGTACATAGCAGACGGACACTTTGAACTGGCATTCATGCTAACATTCGACACTCTCCGCAGGGGGCTGAACAAAGACCCCAACTACCTTACCCATTACAAAGATAGCTTCCCCAATTATCACCTCTAATACCATTAACTCACATACATCTACCCTTCCCCACCTCTAATATCATTAACTCACAGGCATTTACCTTCCTTTCCGCCCCCCCCCCCCCCCCGCATCCCCCTCTGTTCTGTAATGTGATTTGTCCTTTTCATATGTGTTCATTTTTTTAAATTGTATCCTTTGGTATATATGGTTGTGACTCTTTTCTTCCACTATTTGATCTGAGGAAGTGGGTCTGGCCCACGAAAGCTCATCATCTAATAAACCATCATGTTAGTCTTTAAAGTGCTACACAGTCCTGCATTTTGTTTCAGCTACCCCAGGCTAACACGGCTACATTTCTATCACTATTATAAATGTAGAGATACTCAGCCTTTAACAGATTTTTTTTTAATTGCATAAGTGGAATGAATTTCTCACCAAACCTTAAAATTCTGTAAAAATGAGTAGAAGGCTATGTTGATACTACAAGAATGTTATGGCTTGTGTCTGCTTAAAGACAGTGCTTTATCAGTATTGGGGAGGGGGAGAGGTCACTTAAAAACAAACATGCAACATTCTGAGGCTTCATCTACATTGGATGTGATTCCCTACTCACATGGGCACAACCTTAAGGTTGTGATTCCCTGCTCATGTAGACACACTCATGCTAGTTTTCATTCTAGAAATAATGTAGCCACCATTGTATTCCAGTTCCGAGTATTATGGAATTGCTGTCTCAAGTACAAACCTTCCCAGCCTATGCCACCACTTAACACTGCCAATGCCACCATGGCTCCATGACAGGAGATCTGGGAACCGCAGACCTAGTTCTGAGTGTAGTTGTGACTACCATCTGTTCCTGTTCAGACACTTTCCTGGTGCTAAGTGCAATGGACAAGGATCAAATACATTGCATACATCAGACTGCATCTTAAACTAATGCACTCATGACTTAAAGGTTAAAGATTAGCTCTGATAAGGGCAAATTTGAAAACTTTAAGTTTTGTTTAGCCACTGTGCAACCAGAAAGTCTGGATTTCCCACAACTGTATGAGAGTGAACTGTGATTTTATCCAATCTGTCTATAGATCCCAATTGCGGATGTATTTAAGTGATTTCCACAGCACCATACCAGGTTGAATCTATCACCAAAGAGAACTTTATAGAGGAGTCTGCTCACATGTGTTTTAGTATAACGAGGAGAAAATAAGTATCTGGAACTGGTGAAAAAAGTTACCAAATAAGACACTAATCAGTTTGTTCTGAAGTTGGTTAAACCTTGGTTTAATCGAATAGCTCATTCCAGACATGAGGTCCCTTTATCAAGAAAGCTGTAGCTCACATGGTTTGCCATGGAATTTGTTAGCAACATTGTTTTAAGGAAGTGCAGCAGATCTGGTGAATCCTGGATAGAAATGTGGTTACTCCTGTAGTTACATTTTAACCCTTTAACCTTTAAAGCCAGGACAGAGGCTTTGAAATACATGGAAGTACAGAGATTAGTGTATACCATTGGACGTGTTATAAACACTGCATTGTACACAAACTGGAAATAAGATTATAGGCAAAATAATTAAACTAAGGTTGTGCTCCTAAATCTATTTTGAGATGAAACTATACATGGCCTGATTTTTTGGTACAGTGGACATCCATGAATCCTATGAAAGCCAAACAAGCGTTGGTTGGCTCTGAGTGTCTCGATATCTATATCTAAGAAAAACAAAAATCCTCAACTGATGAGCACTGTTTCAGCCCCATTGACTTCAGTGATACTATACTGATTTACACCAGAGAATCTGGCCCAATGCATTTTTAATTCAAGTAAGTTAACCCTATGCAAGATTCTAGACACCCTAACAATTAACTAATGAGAAAAATCCTACAGCAAAAACGAATTTCAAAGCAAGATTTCAACCAGTCTGCGACCTACTAAAAACTCCTTTCCACCATTCTAGGTACCTTATATACATAATATCCAATTGCACAAAACAGTCCTTCCCTATCATAATAGTGAGCACCTCAGAGAGATAGCTGACAAACTACTTGTTTAAGTTTTTCCTGTTACAGACTAGTAGCACCTTAAAGACTAACAAAACATGTGGATGGTATCATGAGCTTTTGTGGACACAGCCCAATTCTTAGGTGGGTTGTGCCCATGATTGTGATGGTAGCATGAGCTTTGAGATAAACATATTACATGCCTAGGGAGCTGGGTGCAATGGGGAAGACATCCATACTCGAGACATTGCATGGACCCTGATATCCCTGTCGCCAAACTTGCTTTGCTGGTGATACAAGATGCTAGATGAGAACCAGCTATTCTAAGTAGTGCACTCCAGCTTAACTTCAATTATCATGTGTGCTTGTCTATGAAATCCAGCTTAATATGTAACACTTTGATTAACACAACTTTCGTACATGGTTTCTTTTATTATTTTCTGGGGGCAGCTGGACAAGGGGAATTCAGTGACTACTTCCTTATAGCTCTAAAATATTGTTTTAAGTTACCCAAGTATATTTTGAAAGAGTATATTTTGAAAGATGTAAAAAATATATTCAAATTAAATTTTCAAAAATTGTCAGTTTTCATTCAATGAGCAAAGAAAGTGCATTTGAACAGGTAGCTCACTAAAGACAAAAGAACATTAATGCAAACTAATGTGATTAGGTTAACAGAACACCATACTCACAAAAGATAAAACCCCAGACAAGACCGACAGATATTTAAGAGTAAAACTGAGTTAGAGAAGAGAGGGTTTTTTACATTGTATGAATGTTTTGAAAAGCAGGGTTTCACTTTTAGCAAAATACTTCCCACCTGACCCCAACAGCAGGATTTTTCACAGCTTTGTGAGCCTGTCTACCATAGACACAAACTATTTCATAGTCAAACTTCATTAATTGTTCCCTCTGCTCCCATTTTCCCAGATCTCCCTGCCCCACAGAAAGGAAAAGAGTGAGCCAAAGTTGCACATTTCCACTCTATTACATTGGTTAATCTGTTTGATTTAATCTATCCAGTGATAGACAGGCATCATGCCGCAGATTCTGGAACTGCCTGTTGGAAGAGCAAATCAGTTATTGGTGCATATTATGCTGCAAAAAACAGCTGACAATGTACACAATCTGTACAATATGCAAAACATTTCAGGTCTGTATAATTACATTATAAATACATAAGTATATGTCTTGCTACACTGACATATTCCATTTGACCAGTTGTTTTTACCCCACTTATTCCAGCAGTGACACATTGGGCCCTCAATTTTCAGACTGGCCTAGTGTCTTCAGATTCCTCTTCTCAATATGTAGGGGTAAACTGAGGAAGCCCATGGTATCTTGCTGAGAACTCCAATCCTAAATCATTAGACAAGCCTGAGAATACATCACAGAAGTTAACTTGACCCTGGTCGTCCTGGAAACCATGTTCCAAAAAGGGCCTCACTTTGATAAGGCCAGTACCAAACAACCGAGCAGGATTGTTTTTCCACAGTCTGCTTTATTCCTAGAAAATAAGCTTGAATCCCAAAGATCGCGCCACGGCAATATCACCCCTGCAGTAGATGCATTACATTTCTGGCCAACAAAATGACCATCAACATGCCTTTGTTTATGTTGGCTCATTTAGCTTTTTAGGAATAACTTGTATTAGTGATGTTTAACTGGAGATGGGCGGATATCCTATGAAACCTTCATAGTTCATTGGCTTATGTGCCCATCTCATTTCCACCGCTAGTCTTATCAAATCACTTCCCCTCTGCTGCCTATATAATCTAATGCTGTGGTCCCCAACATGGTGTCCACGGGTGCCATGGCACTCGCCAGGCCATTTGTGCACTTGCCGAGTGATTGGGGCCGGCCCTGCCCTTGGGCATGCAGCATATGTGCAGTGCCAGCCCCTGGGCGCAAGGGCTGTGCCAGCCCCAGGCTTGCAGTGCATGGGTGGTGCCAACCCGGGCGCATGGCATAGGGGCAGTGCTGGCCCTGGGCACGCAGCACATAGGTGGCCCCACCACCAGGCACATGGACCCTGCCGGCTCTTGGGTGCATGGCACAGGTGCCAGCTCTGGACATGCAGTGCATAGACAGTGACAGCCCCACCCCCAGGCACACGGGACATGGGCTGTTCCGGACCCGGGTGCACGGCGTGTGGGCGGCCCCACCTCTGGGCATGCAGCACAGTTGCAGCCCAGCCCCCTTGGCACCCAGCATGTGAGCGGACCCTGCCCCCCAGGCACCCAGGAGCTCCAAAAGGTTGGGGACCACTGAATTCTAAAGTTAATGCTCACCAGGTTAACCCCTGGTGGGTACTCCACTAGCTGTGTGAACCAATAAATCCTCTGCTGGTTTTCACCTGCACCCAGTGTCAGAATTATTCCCTACAAATTCATCTGCTTCTTAGTACCTGGACAAAGATGTTAAGTGTTCCCACAAAAAATCAACAAGCAGTGGCTAACTGTCATGGAATCCTATACTCAGGTAATTGCAGTATGTGACTTTCGTGTTGGAGCCACTGCCCACAGGATACAATGACACTATTTTAGTAAGAAAGTGTTTGCCAATATGAGGAAAGGATTTGTAATTGGGTATTCATATGAAAGGTCCCTCCAAATTCATCAAAGTTGTCCTGTGGCATCACACAGTCTTCAAAAAGTGTCCCTAATAAGTGGGCATTCTGTCTTAATTCTTGCTGTATAGGACCTCTGTTGCCCAATAAGTTTTTACTAGGGTTTTTATGAATATCTTCCTGATGTAGCCCACTACATATTTTTTCCATTACTACAGTTTCCATATAATTCTCTTTACATATTAAAAAGCCTGTTTTTTAAAATACAAGCCATTCAAAGCTTGTGTCTCAAAGGTCCTGCCAGACAAATATGAAAAGCATCAGATAGACAGGATTGTATGTAGCCCCATCCTAGTTCTCTATTTTCCTTCCAATTCATGTTTGATTACCTTCACAATGTAACAATTCTTATTAGCATGGTAAAAAAAGCACAGAAAAACAATTTAGTAAAATAGGAATGAAGTGTAAAATGGTTTAATACTTTGATATGCAACATGAGTTTAATTCATAGCACAAATATTCAGAAAGGTAGATGATAAACATTCCCCTGCTCCCACCCCCCAGGCACTATTTTTTCAGGCTATTGGAATCTCTGGCACATATGCCCTAGGGAATTTATTGTATTTATTCTTTCTAACAGCCACTCTAAACCAGTGTAGTTATGGCTTATGTCAGTGTAAATTATGTGTCTCAGGTGAGATTTATTCACCCTGCCCCCCAAATAAGTTACTCCAACATTACATGCAGTTTAGCTATAACTTAGTTTGTAACCATAAAAAGATGGTCTGTGGTAGCACATCTGATACGAAAGGTTTTAAAATACGGTTTAAAAATAAACTAGCTGGGTCATAAAAGATGTGGGGTAGGGAGTGGAAACACAAGCGCACATCTGTTAGCCTGTCGTGTTGCCATATGCACACAGAAAATATGCTTAAGACAGGACTTACAGACTTTGACAGTCGTATGCTCGAAAGACATAGCATAAACATCTGAGCAAAACAAAGGTTTCTTATTGAAATTGTTACAGTTTGCAACAAAATTCAGTAAAGATGACTGAAGTCTGGTCTTGAAGTTTCCAAAGAGAAACTGCTGAGCTACAGTTCATCTGCAAGTTTGACACCAGCAGCTTGACACCATCAGATCAGGATTAAACAGACTGTGAATGGCTAGCTAACTACAAAAGCAACTTCTCCTCTTGGAATTCACACCTCCAGATCAGCTGCTAGAAGTGGGCCTTAATCTTATTATCTCTAGTTTGATTCTGGCCTGCATATTTATACCTGAGTCTGGATATTTCCACTACATGCATCTGACTAAGTGGGTCTTTGCCCACAAAAGCTTATGCTCCAATACATCTGTTAGTCTATAAGGTGCTACAGGACTCCTTGTCCCTTTGCAGATCCAGACTAACACGGCTATCCCTCTGATAGTTGAGGGGAAAAGGTTACATATAAGGCTGTGTTTACACTGCAGAGCTTAGTCGACAAAAGTCAGTTTACAATAGCCTACCTGTGGAGGTGTACAAACTGCAGTGCTCCTCCCATACATTTAAATCCACACCTTGAAAAGAGGCATAGTGTTTAGGAATATATAGTTTGAGCAGCAAAGCATGAATGTAATCAGTGTGTTGCTTATTGTCACCTGAAGTGACCTCCAGGAGGTATCCCACAATGCCCATGGTAACATCTCTGGCCACCATTTCAACTCTGCTGCCTTGCAGCCAGGTACATAGACATGTGACTCTTCCCCTTTAAAGCCCCAACATTTTAGCAATTATTCTTCCTGTTTGCTTGGCATGGAGAGCTGGCTTCCCACAGCAGATGCACTCCTGCTTGGAGTACACCAGAGTTCTTGGATCTCCTAGGGCTTTGAAAAGAAGAGGCTATGCAGTCAGCCTCAAGAAACTTAATACCTACACACAGATTGCTCCAGGCATGGAGCAAAAAAGTCATGACAGGCAGCAGAGCTATGCCAAGAGCAAGTGGATGGCTTTGCAGGCAATTTCCTGATTATGGCAGGAGAACAGACAGCATGTATCTCTATTTTAGCCCTAGATCACCTTGCTACGTCAATAGAAGAGGCTCTATTTTACTGCAAGCTTTGTCATTTCAGACATCATACCACAGGGTGGTCACAGAAGGTGCATGATGCACCCATGTTTAGGAACACTGGCCTGTACTGGATATTGCATGTAGGGACTTTTACAGATCAACAGATTCAACCTAGGGATGTTGAAGTGCCAAAAGTGAGCCAGCTTACCTTTGTTCAAGGCTCATGAAATTTTACACCAGAAACTTCGCTGAAGCACTCCTTGCCGAAGTTCACAAGCAGGTGCACAATGATCTTTGAGTACACCTTCGGTCCGATTGTTAATGTAACATTCTAGTTTAGACACAGCCTAAACCCCAGAACAATTTTAATTCCTGAAAACTGAGGAATGCTACGTTGCAATGGATCATAGTGTAGGAGGAGGAGTAATAAGTCAATTGTCACTTTGATTAATGAGAAAGCATTACCAGTGGATTCCTATTCTGAGTCAACTTTTAAAAACCATATTCAGTCATCAGAACATGTCATAGTGTTTTTGCTAGCTTACAACTCTTTCCAGAAATATTTTTAACTTGGGGGGAGCTCTTGTGAGCAACAGCTACAGTGACTTTCACTGGATTGTGAGAACACTCACAATCACAGATCCTATTTTAGTTTTAGAAAACAACTTTTTGTACAACAAAAGTCTAAAATCCTTTTACAAACTTTAATTGGGTAAAAAAGTGGCTAAAATCTCAGATTAGACAGATGTTTGCATCCTTAAGGATAAATAGCCTTCCTACAGCATGCTTACATACTAACCTATAAGATTATTCATCTCTATTAATTATGCAAAACTTGAGATTACTTTTTCTAGATGACTTGTTTTAACATACATTCTATTTTTCATACCTTAAAAGACCTTAGAAATGTTTCCTCTTCTTTAAATGTAAATACTACTGGAAAGAATTTAGTTATGAGTGTTCTAAATTATGACATTCTATTCCTTCAACCAGTGTATTGTAAACACACTTAATCACAAGGTTCTCCAATTTATCAATGACCACTCCACAATCATAGAATACTTGGACTGAAAGGGACCTCGAGAGGTCATCAAGTGCAGTGCCCTGCCCTGCCCTCATGGCAGGACCAAATACTGTCTAGACCATCCCTAATAGACATTTATCTAACCTACTCTTACCGTATTTTCCGGCGTATAGGGCGACTGGGCGTATAAGACGACCCCCTATCTTTTTAGTTAAAAGATAGGGTTTCATCTTATACCCCAGCGCCCCTCCGCCTCCTTTGCTCCCGGTGTCCCTGGTCTGCTGGAGATGGTCCCCAGCAGACCAGAGGCACCGGGAGCAAAGCCGCCAGGAGCGCCTGGGCTGCTCCCCCCCCCCCCCCGCCGGAGCCCCTCCGCGGCTTTGAAAGCCTCGGGGGAAGCCGGCGGCGGGGCATCCCAGGCGCGCATGGGCTGCCCCCCCTCCGGCTTCCCCCGAGGCTTTCAAAGCCGCGGAGGGGCTCCGGCGGGCGGGCAGCCCATGCGCGCCTGGGATGCCCCGCCGCCGGCTTCCCCCGAGGCTTTCAAAGCTGCAGAGGGGCTCCGGCGGCGGGGCATCCGGCGTACAAGACGACCCCTGATTTTTGGGGGATGTTTTTTAACTTCAGAGGTCGTCTTGTATGCCGGAATATACGGTAAATATCTCCACAGATGGAGATTCCACAACCTCCCTGGGCAAATTATTCCAGTGTTTAACCACCCTGACAGTTAGGAACTAATGTCCAACTAAACCACCCTTGCTGCAGTTTAAGCCCATTGCTTCTTGCTCTATCCTCAGAGGCCAAGATGAACAAGTTCTCTCCCTCCTCATGAGACCCTTTTAGATACCTGAAAACTGCTATCATGTCCCCCTTCAATCTTCTCTTTCCCAGACTAAACAAACCCAATTCTTTCAGCCTTCCTTGATAGGTCATGTTCTCTAGATGTTTAATCATTCTTGTTGCTCTTCTCTGGACCCTCTCCAATTTCTCCACATCTTGCTTGAAATGTGGTGCCCAAAACTGGACAATACTCCAACTGAGGCCTAACCAGTGCAGAGTAGAGCGGAAGAATGACTTCTCATGTCTTGCTTACAACACACCTGTTAATGCATCCAGGAATCATGTTTGCTTTTTTTACACAACATCATTACACTATTGATTCATT
Source organism: Pelodiscus sinensis (assembly GCF_049634645.1). NCBI lineage: Eukaryota > Metazoa > Chordata > Testudines > Trionychidae > Pelodiscus > Pelodiscus sinensis. The sequence goes on from NC_134719.1 coordinate 48,290,423, forward strand.
TAGCTTGTGCCAACTATTACCCCTCGATCCCTTTCTACAGTACTCCTTCCTAGACAGTTGCTTCCCATTCTGTATATGTGAAATTGATTGTTCCTTTCTAAGTGGAGCACTTTGCATGTTTTTATTAACTTCATCCTGTTTACCTCAGACCATGTCTCCAATTTCTCCAGATTTTGAATTATGACCCTATCCTCCAAAGCAGTTATAACCTCTCCCAGCTTGGGATCATCTGCAAACTAATAAGAGTACTTTCAATGCCACTATCTAAATCATTGAAGAAATTGAACAGGGCCAGTCCCAAAACAGACCTCTGCAGAACCCCACTAGTTATACCTTACCAGCAGGATTGAGAACCATTAATAACTACTCTGAATACCATCCCTGACAAATTTTTCCTCAAATGCCTAAATGGCCTCTGCAAGGCTTGAACTCACAACCCTGGGCTTAGCAGGCCAATGCTCAACCAGTTATGCACCCACCTTATAGTAGCCCCATCTCAGTTGTATTTGCCTAGTTTGATAAGAATCATGTTAGTCTGTATCAAATGCCTTACTAAAGTCTAGGTATACCACATAGACTGCTTCTCCCTTATCCACAAGACTCGTTATCCTAACAAATAAAGCTATTAGATGGGTTTGACATGATGTATTCTTTACAAATCTATGCTGGCTGTTCCTTATCACCTTCCAAGGCTATGTCTAGACTGCAAGCCTCTTTCGAAAGAACGCGTCTAGACTACAATACGCGGATCGGAAAATCGATCCGCTTTTTTGAAAAAAGAGTGTCCTGACTGCTGGACGCTCTTTCGAAATTCAAAGCCACCCGGAACCGCTTCTGCCAGGGCATGGGGGCAGCATTTCCTTCTGGGTGCTGCTGCCTGCCCTTTGCAGAGACGCCGTGTGGTGAAAGGGACACTCCTGAACACCCGTTGCTCTGCTCCTGCAGCTGCCTTTGCTGTCCCTCTAGGAGGTAAGCAAGGCATTGCAGTGCTGGTTTGGAGTGCTCAGCTTCCTGGGACACCCCAGCAGCTTTTTTCTGTGGAGGTTTTTCTGGTTTAGACCCATTTTTGTGGCATGGTGCCAGAGCTGCCCCTGGGCAGGCGATGGCCCCACACCATCATACTGCAACTGTTGCTGCATCTGCATGACACAGTCATGAGGCTACTTCCCCAGCTGGACCCAGACCAGAGGTACGAAGGGCTCCTCCATCAAGCAGCCGCACTGCCCTTGCCTCCAAACTTCTTTGTGGACAGGCGTGTTTGGAGGCTTGACACCAGCTCTGACTGGTGGGACCGGCTCGTGATGGAGATCTGGGATGACCAAGAGTGGCTACGCAACTTCAGGATGCGAAAGACCACTTTCCAGGAGCTGTGTACCTGGCTTGCCCCTGCTCTGCAACGGCAAGACACCCACCTGCGGCCCACTATCCCCCTGGAAAAGAGGGTCGCCATTGCCCTCTGGAAGCTGGCAACCCCCGACAGCTACCGCTCCGTGGGACACCAATTTGGAGTGGGCAGGTCTACCGTTGGATCCATCCTGATGGAGGTAAGTCATTGTCTGGGGACAGTCACAGTTTGGGGTGGGGGGAAGGGCGACTGTCAGGAAGGGCAAAGTGGAGTGGGAGTGGGAGGGAGCTCCTCCAATCACCCTGAATTGTGGGGGGGGGTTCTGAGGAGGGGATTCCCAGGGTGTTTGAGAGGGAAGGTGGGCGGTGGGTTCTCCTCCTAAGAGATAAGGCACCCCTTCTAACATTTTGTTGTCTGTCTCGTTCTGCACGTGGTGAGGGCCATCAATTAGGAGCTGCTCAACAGGCTCATCTGTCTACAAGATCTGGACAGCGTCATGGCCGGCTTTGCTGCCCTTGGCTTCCCGAATTGTGGAGGAGCGCTCGATGGGGGGACACATTCCAATCCATGCACCGCCCCATCGAGCAGCCCAATTCATTAACAGAAAGGGCTACTTTTCTATGGTCCCCCAGGCCCTGGTCGACCATCGTGGCCAGTTTTCGGACATTTGTGTTCGGTGGTCAGGGCGGGCACATGATGCCCGCATCTTCAGGAACTCGTACCTCTACCGGAGGCTTCAGGCAGGAACATTTTTCACGCATCACGACTTTGCGGTTGGGGATGTGCACATGCCGGTGTGCATAGTGGCTGATGCCGCCTACCCCCTGATGCCGTGGCTGATGAAGCCCTACACCGGCCACCTGGATGCGAGCAAGGAGCAGTTTAATGCTCACCTTAACCGGGCTCGCAACCAGGTGGAATGTGCATTCGGACGTTTAAAAGGCAGATTCCGGTGCTTGCTCACATGCCTAGACATGGGGGAGTGCAACATCCCTGAGGTGGTGGCTGCGTGTTGCCTTCTCCATAACCTGGTGGAGAGGAAAGGGGAGGCCTTCCTACCAGGGTGGGGTAGAGGTGCTGATGGCCAGGAGAGGAACTTTGCCCAGCCCCCCGACAGCTGCCATCCACCAGGCTCACCGGTCTGCTGTTGGCATACGGGAGGCCCTACGGGAGCAATTCTCAAGTGGAGGCCACTGACTCTGAGGGGATTCTGCCTGGGGACTGGGCCCTGGCCCAAAAGAAGCTTCCCTCCACAACCCATCTCCTGACCCTGTTTGGAGAAATCATTAACACCAGGGTTTGTCGCAAAATAATATGTTCTGTTTAATTTTTTTAAATCTCTCTCAAAAAATAGTATAAGTGTTGCAAACATAAAAAAGCTTTTTTTCCATTTTTGATGTTGACAAAACTATGTACAATAAACCTTTTGTTGAACCCTTTCTTTGTGATTTAACTGGGGTGATGGGGGGTGCTTGAAACCTGGAGGGGGGGAAGGGGACTTGAAACCTGGAGGGGGGGAAGGGGATCAGGTTGCACGGTGCTTGCCTGATTTCCCTCTCCTGCCTGGGCCTCGTGTTCGGGGTGCACCATGGCCACGGGATCGGGTGGTGCACCTGTCGGTTGGCTGGCTGGGGTGCTCTTGGGACGTGGAGGCCTGGGGGAGAGGAAGGCCAGGGGGAGAGAGGGGCTGGGGAACTGGGGGGACTGGGGGAGAGGGAGGTCCAAGGGGGGAAAGGGATGCTGTTGTGGAAGGGGGGTTTGGTGGGGCAGGGTCATGGGGTGCTGGAGGAGCAGGACCAGGCATAGGAGCAGGCAAGCCGCAGACCTCCCTGAGAGTGGCAGTCAGGGACGTGCGCTGCAGGACCAGCTCCTCCATCAGCCGGTCACGCCAGCGATCCTCTGCCTCCGCCCTCTCTCGCAGGATGGAGTTGAGCTCCTGCACGGCCTCCACGTGCTGCCTCAGGATGTCCGCATACACACGCCTGTGTCTGCGGCTCCCATGTCCCCGAGATGGAGGTGGGGTTGGGGTGCTGCGGCCCTCTTGCACGGCTGGTACGGCTGTGGAGGAAAACAAGAAGACACAATCAGTCCTAAAAAACTGGACTCTGTAGCACTTAAAATACTAACAGGATGGTTTATTAGGGGATGAGCTTTCATGGGCCAGACCCACTTCCTCAGATCAGAGTAACACGGCTACATTTCTATCACAATCAGTCATGTGTGCAACAGCTGTCCAAAAGGGCATGCCGTCTCCCTTGAGACAGGGGAATCAGACATTCTGAAGGTAACACTGTGTGTGACCTGGGCATCAGCCTGAGCATGACAGGTTTCCCTTGTGCATCACCCACTGTGCACCCACCTACCTCCCCCCCCCCCCCCCGGGTGTTACACAACCTCACTGTACTCACCTGCTGCTTCCTCTTCTGCGCCAGATGACACCTGGGAGGCCTCTGGGGTCTGGGTGACTGGCTCCAGGGTGAGGGTTGCCGTCTCCTCACTGTCCTCCTCTGGCACCATGTCCCCGTCTCCAGACTGCTCTGGGTCCTGCTCGGGAGTGTCCACCACAGGGTCTGCCAATCCTGACTGGACAAAACGCCGTGGTGTGCGTGCTTCCCCACCACCACCCAGGATCTGGTCCAGCTCAGTGTAATAAGGGCAGTAGTAGGGGGCTGCCCCAGAATGGGAGCTCTCCTCCCTGGCCTTGACGTACCCCTGGCACAGCTCTTTTACTTTGGAGCGCATCTGGTCCTGGGTGCGGGGGTAGTGGCCCTTCTGGTCCAGGGCTTCTGCCATGCGGCCATAAATGTCGGCATTTCGCTGCCGGCTTTTGAGGGCTTGTAAGGCCTCCTCCTCTCCCCAGAGCTCCAGCAGGCTCTTGAGCTCTGGCCCAGACCAGGATGGTGCCCGGCATTTGGAGCCCCTGCCTGGGTCCCCAAAAGGCTCTGTGGAAGGGCCAGGACGGTCTTGGGGCTGGGACATGCTGCACCAAAGTAGCCGTGTGCTCTGGCTCCTTTGCTGCAACAAGTGGCTGTGAGGGTGCCTGTCCCTTTAAGAAATGGCTGCAGACAGGAACCACAGACATGCAACCCATGCCCCAGATTGTCCACCAGGGCTTCTTCCTGGAGGCCAGTATTTTCCAAAAAATGGCCTCCCCCGTCCACACTCACTTATTTTTGACGGATCTCCGTCAAAAAAGGCGTTCTTCCTCGTGGAATGAGGTTTACCGCCGTCGAAAGAAAAGCCGCATTCTTTCGATTTAATTTCGAAAGAATGTGGCTGCAGTCTAGACGCAGGTGAAGTTTTTTCAAAAAAAGGCTACTTTTTTCGAAAAAACCCCTGAGTCTGGACACAGCCCAGGTGTTTACAGATGGTTTCCTTAATTGCTTGTTTCATTATCTTCCCTGGCACAGAAGTTAAACTACCTGGTCTGTAGTTTCCTGGGTTGTTCTTATTTCCCTTTTTATAAATGGCTACTATATTTGCCCTTTTACAGTCTTCTGGAATCTCTCCCATGATTTTTCCAAAGATGATAGCTAGAGGCTCAGTTACCTCCTCTATCAGCTCCTTGAGTATTCTAGGATGCATTCCATCAGGCCCTGGTGACTTGCAGGCATCTAACTTTTCTAGGTGATTTTTAACTTGTTCTTTTTTTATTTTATCTTCTAAACCTACTCCCTTCCCACTAGCATTCACTATATTAGGCATTCCTTCACACTTCTTGGTGAAGACTAAACGAAGAAGTCATTAAGCATCTCTGCCATTTCCAAGTTTCCTGTTACTCCCTCCTCACTCACCAGTGGGCCTACCTAGTCCTTGGTCTTCCTCTTGCTTCTAATGTATTTACAGAAAGTCTTCTTGTTTCCCTTTATTCCTGTATCTAGTATGAGCTTATTTTGTGCCTTTGACTTTCTAATCTTGCCCCTGCATTCCTGTGTTGTTTGCCTATATTCATCCTTTGTAATTTGTCCTAACTTCCATTTTTTATAGGACTCTATTTTTAGATCATGCAAGATCTCAATGATTGCTTCCATTTTCTTTACCATAAATGTGGATTCCTGAGTAGATCAAATGTGTGACTGAAGCCTCTTTCATAAACCTGATCTTTAAGATTGTATCCTTAAGTATATTTAAGGTACAACCTTTTTTACTTTCTGCATTATCAGAACATCTATTTAAATATTTGCTCTGAAGTTTATATTTTGCCAGGATATAGAGGAAGCAGACACTTTCCTTAATTCTGAGTGTTAGAACTTTGCTTTGGCTGTATTGTAAACTTGCAATAAAAAACATTGTTTGAATAAAATTAACTGTCAGTTATAGGGCAAGAGCCTGCTGTTAATCTCTTGGCATAATTCCTTTTTGAAACCAATGGCAGGACATAAAACTGAAACTACTTCATCTAAATGTAAAGATTTCTCTAGGTAAATTTGAACAAACATAGCTTCCCAATATTCTAAAAGGATTGAATTGCGATTATGCTTTATGGTACTTTTATTCTAGCCTATTGAGAACTGTTTGATTTATTTTAAATGGATTACTCAAGTTGGTGCTCAAAAGGTTATAAAATATTTGGAAAGAACCCACAGGAATGTTTCATAACACCTTTAAAAGATGCAGACAGACAGAATTTTCTTTTCTGGGTCAACTCTTTAATGAGTGAAAGATACAATCAGTGAAGCTTAAATATTAATCTGTCACTTTCAATTTAAGCAAAATTCTTGAATTATTTACTTCTAAAAAGGCAAGAAACATGCCACTTTGCATAAAATATGTTGTGCTTTAACTTACAATCCCTGTACTCATACAGGTTCATAAAATTTGAAAAAAGAAGAGGTAGGGAATATAATGTACTCCATCCGTGTAACAAGTTCTCCCCTCCGCCCTCAAAGCAAAAAAACCATTACTTAAGTATAATATTTAATCCCTCTCATACAAGTTAATGCTTAAATCCTGTTACTTCCCCCTTTATCACTAAAAATCTACTCTTGTAACTTCAAACACCAGCCTTGAATACCTGCTCACACCTTGGTCATTTCTTGGCTTGATTAAAAGCTTCTGTCTGGTCTGGCGAAGATCTCACCCAGGCCCCTCATCCTGAGGCCTCTTCTTTGGTCACAAGTCAACCAGCAACCCTTTCTTGCGCAATCACCATGCCTTTTATTGTCCATGCCCAGGGCTGACCTTAAGGATAATGGTACCCCGGGCAAACATGCAGAGGCCCCTGCCCCAGGCATGGTGTCCCTCCCATTTCCCTTGGATGCTAGGGGCACAGGATGGAGGTCCAAGGGTGGGGGAGCTCATTTTGCTATTAACCCCTGCCTCTCCTGCATGCTAACTCATACAGGGCCCCTAACCAACATTTTGTCACCTTCACCCCAACCTCTGCACATCCCTCCTGCCTACACTCAACCCCAGCCTTGCATTGCCTGTGTGACTACCACACTGCCCCCCTGCCGAGTACCATGTAACCCCTTAGTATCACTCATTCCCAGCAGCCCTGTAACAGACCCCTCCTCATATTTTATGAAATGGACTTATGAATACAATTCTGTGCAACTCAAAGATGTTTGGACCAATTGCCTCATGTAACCTATCAATCTTCATGCCATAATCTTATTTTGGGGTGTAAAGTTAGACATCTGGAGCATTGAATGGTTTATGGTTTTTAAGTGTGCAAATGAAAGTCAAGGGTGTTTCCACAGCTGGATGCGTCAGTGTCTGGGCAATCATATGTAAATAGCCTTTTGTCCTTAGATCTTAGCAGTGGTTGGTCATGACCTACCTAACTGGTAGGGACTAGTCAAGTACCTTCCCATGCAAAAGTGGAAATCTTTAAAACAATGGGAAACTTAGGAGCTTTTGTGTGTTTTGGCTTGCTGGACACAGCTGAGGGAAGGAACAGCCCTGGTTTGGAAGGCTTAGTGAGACAGGAAACAGTTTTAGAGTGAGCTTCTACCGAGTTTGTAATAAATTTGTACTGAGGTTTCAGTGTAGAAGTAGCTATGCTTTTTCTGTTATTTTGAGTTTGCAATCTCCTTTGCTCTGCCTGTTCTCACTTAACACTTAAGCCCTACTGCTAGTAATCAATAAAAATCACTTATTTTCCATCCAACCCCATGTAAACAATTGTTACCTGGGGGGGCAAGCGGGGAGGGGGCAATGTGTAAAAGGGGGCTTACCTAAATAATTCATTGAGGGTTCTGATACCAGTTGGGAAGTGGTATCCCAAGAAGCTGGGCCCAAAACCATGTTTTCCTTGGACCTGAAGGGTTTCAGTGTCTGTACTACTTCTGGGGGTGAGGGGCACTGATCTCAGCTTGGTGCCTTGGCTAAGAGAGACCAAAGGAGCTGGCCCAGCAGGATTGAGCAGTGAGAAACCACACAGCACAGGAAAGTGAATGGCATTGGCCTTAGCAGCACTCTGGGAAGCTCCCTTGATAGGGTCTTCTGTGACTTCACCCTCCACACAGGCCCATCACCCAGAGACCACCACAAATCCCCATGCCCAGTCCCCTGCCCCTCCACCCCTCCCACCACAGGCCCTTCACACTGCCCAGCATCCCATATTCGAGGGCATTTGGCACCAAAACAATTCAATGTTCTGTGCCCAATTTAAGATTCTGCACATTTTAAATTTTTCGTGTCAATAAGTAAATGTGGAGGCACCAGCATGGAACGACAAGTGTAGGCCTGCATGAAGGTAGGAAATCATGCTGCATTCCCACCCACACCCCTCTAAGCAAAGGTATGTCTACTCTACAAAGTTAATTTGAACTAACAGACGTTAGTTTGAATTAACTTTGATAGGCGCTACACAGGCTAACCACTAGTTCGAACTTAATACAAACTAGCGGAGCGCTTAATTCAAACTAGGTAAACTTCATTCCACGAGGACTAATGCCTAGTTTGAATTAAGTCATTCGAATTAAGGGCTGTGTAGCCACTTAATTCAAACTAGTGGGAGGCTAGCCCTCCCCAGCTTGCCCTGGTGGCCACTCTGGGCACAACCAGGAAAACTTTTTTGCCCCCCCTCCTGGCCCCAGAGCCCTTAAAGGGGCACGGTCTGGCTACGGTGCCCATGCCAGGTGCAAGCCTGCCAGGACCTAGCCAGCAGACCCTGCACCTGGCATGGCATGAACCAGCCACCCACTGCCACCCAGCACTCCGCCTCTTCCCGGGACCAGGCTGGCGGCTCCCGGGAGCCTGCCCAGGTCCGCAAGAGGCGGGCACCCACCTGGTCTAATGTGGAGATCGTGGACCTCATCCACAACCTCTGTAGCCAGACAGGATCCCCCCGTAACATCCATTTTTGCTTGCTTGGAGCATACAGGGCACACAGAGCAGAAGGCCCAGGCTGTGTGACCATGAATGGCTGTAAACAGAGATACGCCAATAGCTGACCAAGAGGCTGCCAAAGAGTGCCCTTGACTTAACCCATATTGATACGAACACACAGCCATCCGTGGGGGGAGGAATCTCTCGCCCAGTAAAAAAAAAAAAAAAAAAAAAAAAATGTCCAGTACTCACAATTTAGTTCTCCTTTGCAAGTGTAAATTAACTTGAAACTTGCTTGTAAGAACTGGCGCCACAAAATGGCCCAGTATAATTCGGCATCTTAGATAAGAGGATACGGCCCCCCAGGGGTATAAAGATGGGTCCAGCAGCATATTTACTTTGAGTGTCAATCTACCATCTATCTGCTGGTCGGGTTAGGTGTTTGATGTCCCAAGGTTCCAGAGGGGATGCCCACCTCGTATTTGTCTTTCCTAGGAATTGAGAGACCGGCCCTGGCCTGACATGCTGGAATCGAGAGGCACAGAAAGGGGTAAAAATTGTACCTGGATGTGGTCCTTTGTCTTAAGTGTACACATAGACTTAGAGCTCTTTAAAGATTAAGCTGTCACTTGGTACCATTATTTCTATTTTCTATCTTTATTTTCTTTGTAACCATTTTTAAAATCTGTATTTGTTAACAGTTAAGAGCAATAGCCATTGTAACCATATGCTTTTATAAGTCTTTTAATAAACCTGTAACTGTTTAAGCTTTAACCTGACTCCTTCAGTTGCTGTAATAGAACCAAGCACAATTTAAAGGAACTTCAGCCGGTCATAAAGGGACAGGCATAGGAACAGGCATGGGCGTTGGATCTCTGTCACTCCCAGGTGACAGATCCATTGGGGCACCTTTTAGCCTTTCCCAGGCTGCCCACTGCAAAGGAACCCTGTGTTCTAGCAGCTAAAATCTAAGGTGTAATAAGCTCTTCCTATATAAAGGGGCATCTGTTGGCCTGCTGGCTACCCTCTGCAATGGGACCCTGGTCCTAGCAGTAAAGACACGGACGTTAAACCTTTTCTCAGAAACACACACACACACACACACACTGCCATGACCGTCGGCTGACAACCTCCGCAGTAGGCACAGGAAAGTGGCCATTTAGGGCAGGATAGCTGCCAGCCTGGCCACCCAGGAGCAGGTTTGCATGAAAATCAGGGTGGTCCAGTGAGACCCGACCCTGAGCCCTGAGCTTAGAATGGCCGTACTGGGTCAGACCAAAGATCCATCTAGCCCAGTAGCATGTCTGCCAACAGCAGCCAACACTAGGGACCCTGGAGGGGATGGACCAAAGACAATGACCAAGGCATGTGTCTCATGCCATCCATCTCCAGCCTTCTACAAACAGAAACCAGGGACACCATTTCTACCCCCTGGCTAATAGAACTCCATGGACCCAACCTTCATGAATTTATCTCACTTCTCTTTAAACTCTGTGGGTATGTCTACACTACCCCACTAGTTTGAACTAGCGGGGTAATGTAGGCATACCACACTTGCAAATGAAGCCCGGGATTTGAATTTCCCGGGCTTCATTTGCCTAAGCGGGGAGCCACCATTTTTAAAACCCCACTGGTTCGAACCCCGTGCAGCGCGGCTACACGGGGCTTGAACTAGGTAGTTCGGACTAGGATTCCTACACCTCGTCCGTACGAGCCTAGTCCGAACTACCTAGTTCGAGCCCCGTGTAGCCACGCTGCATGGGGTTCAAACCAGCGGGGTTTTAAAAATGGCGGCTCCCCGCTTAGGCAAATGAAGCCCGGGAAATTCAAATACCGGGCTTCATTTGCAAGTGCGGTATGCCTACATTACCCTCCTAGTTTGAACTAGGAGGGTAGTGTAGACATACCCTGTTATAGTTCTAGCCTTCACAGCCTCCTGCAGTAAGGAGTTCCACAGGTTGACTATTTGCTTTGTGAAAAAGAACTTTCTCTTATTAGTTTGAAGCCTGCTACCCATTCATTTCATTTGGTGTCCTCTAGTCCTTCTATTATGGGAACTAATGGAGAACTTTTCTTGATGCACCCTCTCCACACCACTCGTGATTTTATAGACCTCTATCATATCCCCCTCAGTCTCCTCTTTTGTAAGCTGAAAAGTCCCAGTCTCTTTAGCCTCTCTTCATATGGGACCTGTTCCAAACCCCACATCATTTTAGTTCTCCCACCCTCTTCCCCTCTCCCACCTCCTTTTCCCAGTCTCCCCCAGTTTTGTTCAATAAAGAGAGTTTCTATTTTTGAACACACGTGTCCTTTATTTTGTACATCAGGAAGGGGACTAGGGAGGGGTAAGTGGAAGGAGGTGAGGGAGGAATGGGGTACAAGCCTGCAATGGGGAGGACTGGGGTGGCTCTGTGGGCTCCTCGGGGTGGAAGCTCTCCTGCAGCCCCCCCGATTGACACCCCCCCAGATGGCAGCCTGCGGCAAGTGCAGCCGGGCTGATGGCCGAGTGTTGTGATGTGCCGAGTGTGGGCACTCAGGGCACTCCAAGCCAGGACTGCTTTGCAAGTGGGGAACCCCTGAGAACTGTCTGTCTGGGGTGGGGCTCGGGTCACTTTAAGTACAGCCCTCGGCTAGCCTGAGACAGCAGCTCCACGCACTAAGTCCTAATCTGATGCCCTGCCAGCACTGCTTCTGGTCATCCTTAACCTCGGTTCAGGGTCCACTCAATGTGGACATACTAGTTTGTATTAGCAAAATGCTAATTCAAACTAGTTTTTAGGTCTAGATGCGTTAGTTAATTTGAGCTAAGCTAATTCGAACTAATTTGAATTAAGTTAGTTCCAATTAGTGCTGTAGTGTAGACATACCCCTAGTGACTTAGCCATGAGATACCAGGACATGGCGCAAAAGACCACAGGGAAACAGCATGATGGTGGAGACGTTAGCCATGACCCAAAAGCTATTTGAATGATAAAAAATAGCTATGTGCCATGGGTCTGGGTCCTCACCTCCTCAGAGGCCTTTTCACTTCCCCCTCAGCCTGAAATGCAGAGGTACTTGCCTTTTTTTTTCTTACTAAGCTGCACATTCCATTGGGCACCAGCTGCAAGAAAAAGCAACATCTCTTTCCCTAAATACATGTTATCAATCTAGGCAGGAAGATGGATTTTCTTTTGAAAACAAGTTGCTCCATCCCTTGCATTCCCCAGCCCTGCCTTCTGCTTTTCTGCTCCAGGTACACTCTTCTTCCCTCGCTCCCCCCCCCCCATTTTCTTTTGCCTTTGTCAACAAGAAGTTGACACTAAAACAAAAGGGGGGGGGTCATCTTGTGTGTCCCTGGAGCACAAAACAGTCAGAAATATTTCTCGTTAGTTGCCTTAGTACCATTTCCTTTGCAAATGTTGGATTCACTCTATGGATACTAATTTCTACAAATAAGTACTGGCAAACAGTGGAGAAGTCTTAGCAAAGCATAGAGCTGCACTGAAGTGATTAATTTATACATAAGAACACTAGAGCTGTGGCAAGTAAGCTGTCTTTAGAAGCAATAACTCACTGCATTAATTTCACAACAGCTACATGTGATGTTCTTGTAAAAGTTGCAATAAATCACAACTTTGTCCAGACAGTGCAAAAACATCCACCTCCATCTCAAACACATGCTAAGTGCTTCCCACAAAAAACCAAAATGCCACACTGAGAAACACATCATTCTTTGTAAATACAACAATTAAAGAAATAAGACACTCTCAAATGAAGGAGGGGAAAAAATAGAGTTTGTAGCATGTGTGAATTATTGGCCTTTCATGCAAGAAAACATAGGAACAAGAAACTCCCAGCCATAGCCTCACTTCTGGGGTGGAAAGAGGAAGTCAGTTAGCCCCAGTCTTCTCTGGCCAGCTAGAGCACACTGGAACGAGAACACTCAGCTGTCCAGAAAGGAGAGGAGGGAGCTAGATGGGAGCAATAGAGAAACACTTGCCTGTGGCAGGAAACAGGAACCAAAGGGAAGGGGGCAGGGCAGGGTCAAAGCTCTTGTAGCACCTCTAGCTAAAGTGGTCCTGCACTCAGATTGCCCACCCCTAACACCAGCCCCCTCTGTGCCAATTTCCCACCACCTTCTACTTACAGCACTTTGTTTCATCAGTTCTGCAGCAACCTCTCCTGCTAAGTGGGGTTCAGTCTGTGACTTCCCTCTCCCTGCCTCTCTTGCAGCCTTATGTAGCCCGCTGGCTAATGAGGCCCACAGCTGTTTCCCATTAGCCCCTCAGGCCTGAGCTTCCTCAGCTGGCTTCAACTGTCTGTTCAGCCAGGCTGTAAGGGCAGAGTTCTGGCTTAGCCAGTATCCTGTCGCACTGCTCATTTCACATAAAACATCTCTGTAGTGTTGTTCGTCAAATAAAGTTATCAGTTTCTATCTTCAGTCTAACTCCATCTTACCCTCCAACACCTTCCCCCAGCTTCCAGAAGCCTGTTGCCTTCACCAGACCCACTAGCCACCAGGGACCTTCTGTCTCCTCCAGCTTCCAGGAGCCTTCTTACCAGGCCCCTTCTACACTGGCCCGGTCTTGCGCCAAAGCGGCCGCTCTTGCGCAAAAACTTGCTGCCTGTCTATCTGGCCGTGTGTTCTTGCACAAGTAAACTGATGTTATACTGTCTAAAATCAGGGCTTCTTGTACAAGAACTATGATGCTCCTGCTCAGGAATAAGCCCTCTTGCGCAACTATTCTTGCGCAAGATGCCAGTGTAGACAGGCAACATGAATTTCTTGAGCAAGAAAGCCCTATGGTTAAAATGGCCATCAGAGCTTTCTTGTGCAAGAGAGCATCTACATTGACATGGATGCTCTTGTGCAAAAGCACATCTCTTGCACAAAAGCACATGCCAGTGTAGATGCTCTCTTCTGGAAGAGTTTTTGCAGAAGATCTCTTCTCAAAAGAGTTCTTGTGCAAGAAGCTGCCAGTGTAGACATAGCCTGCATGTTTGGGACGGAGGAACTACTTACCCAGTGTGGTAGCAGGTGAAATGGCGGTGCCCCAGTGATCCGCAGCTTCTGTTTTATTTCAGTTTTAGTCATTATCTGTCATTACTATTTACCCTGACTTCCTTTAACCAAAGGATGCAGCTTTTTAATCAACTCAAGCATTCTTATGGGCACTATTGACACCCCTCCCATTTCTCTTTCTTATACTTCTGTGTGAATATAGTTTAACAAACTTGTACAAAATACATAACTCTCCGTTAAATATTCAGTTATGCCCATCAGAAATACAGTATCAATACTTTCTAATGCCATTTTTAGGATACTTTATTCTTGATGATCTTCCATATCCTTGAACAACTTGACTATACTGGAAAAAAATACTAAAGTGAGTTTATAGATTCGTGAATGTTAAGGTCATCTTGTCTGATGTCTTGTATATTAGGCCATTAAATTTAACCCCATTACCCCGTTTTGTACTGAATAACTTGTGTTGGTAGGAAACATAACTTCCTACAAGTTATCTAGTCTTCATCTGAAGACATCAAGAAATGGAGAATTTCCCTATTACTCACTGCTTCCCATGGCCACTCACAGTATTGTGCCCCTCCCTTTCACATTCCTCCTCTCTCTGCTCCTTCCCTTTCCATGTCATGGAAAACTTCCCATTTGCATGGCACAACCAAAGCCTGACCTTCTTTTAAGTTTGGATACAAGGAAGCTGCATAACATATTTTGTGGTCCTAGCTCTCACCATTTAAGAAAAGTTCTTCAACAAACACTCACAGATGGACTTACAGACAGACATTTATAAAATATTTAGATGGATAAATTTAGACAGAATTTGGTGCATTCAAAGCTCTGTACAAAGTGTGATCAACTCTCAATACCTTTTGAGACAGGATGTTGTATTGTTGATAATTTACAAAAAGGGAGAAAAAGACAGCAATGATACTGATTTTCTGTAGGCTAACCAGGGAGCCACTGTTAAAACTAGAACTGCAGTTCACATGGTCCTGGATTCCATTTCCACTCTCAGTCCACTAGACAATACTATGCACAACTCTAATAGTGTTTCCTTCTTTTCTGTACTTCACATTCTACTCATTTATTATCCTTTCTTTAGTATCACATTAGCATTTCCTCTCTCTTAGCTTCAGATTCCTGCTTCTTTTTCATTCTGGCCCCAATAAATACAATCTTTGTCCTTAAAAGCCACTTCTTCCAAGGGATTTTTCTCAGGTTGTGTCTAAACTATATCCCTTTTCTCGAAAAAGGGATGTAAATTAGACACTTTGAAATTGCAAATGAAGCTGGGATTTAAATTTCCCACACTTCATTTGCATAATGGGGGCCGTGGTTTTTTTAAAAGGACTTTTTGAAAGAAAAATGGTTGTTTAGATGGGAATCGTTTGGAAAGAAAACCCTTTTTCGAAAGATCCTGTGCGCCTCATTTTTTCAGGCATACAGGATCTTTCAGAAAAGGGTTTTATTTTCAAATGATCCCCGTCTAAACAGCCGTTTTTCTTTCCAAAACCCCTTTTCGAAAAAAACATGCCCGACATTATGCAAATGAAGCACCGGAAATTTAAATCCCAGCTTCATTTGCAATTTCAAAGTGTCTAATTTACATCCCTTTTTCGAGAAAAGGGATGTAGTTTTTAGACAGCCTCATTAATATATTTTCTTTATCTTATCATGCCTGAACTATTATCCTCTGGAGATTCTGTGTGTGCTTTTGACTGGGTTTGGTCAGATATTTAGGTCAGGGCACATTTCTTGTTCTGTGAACTGGTATCTGTACTATGCAAATCACTGAGTAATGAAATATCAGTATTTGCAATATTAGGACATCTTTTTTTTTTTCTGTAGGCTTTCCTACAACAACCTGAAGGGTCAGAGAAGATTCAGGAGTGGGCAGAGGAGATGTTGTACGGTTGTTTCTATGACTAGTTTAAATTCAGTCATATCTTTCAGGGACCAGGATGTTAACATAGGTGAAATTTACAGAGACCAACTAGACTGGCATCATCAAACAAAATCATACTGAGTGCTAATCAGTAATTTACCAGAACCATAATGGATAACTATCACCATGTCGACACTAGGAAATAATTTCAAAATAAGTAACATTGAAATATTACCCAAAATAACAAAATTGAAATAGCACATCCACAGTACAAGGCAGCATCAAAATTGCTCCGAATTATTTTGTAATAGCATGTCCACACTGATTGCAGCATGCCTCAGACTTAGAGCCACTCCCCAAAAGCACTCTAGAGAAAGCACCAGGAGGGTGCATATTTCCTGTGGCTGCTTGGTCAGGCAAGCGGAGACACGTGCTTTCAGGAGCTCCTCTCTATAGCCACCTCTCCCATGTCACTCTCATACTGTCTACTTTCTCGTGGGACACCAAACAGACGCAGTGTGCTCTGGTAACCCTTGCGGATGCCACAGCACTCACAACATGGAGCTGGAGTTTCTGCAAAGCTGTGCCATGTTCACAGGCCTCATGCTGCACCTCATGGCACAGTTCATCCACATTATCGGTGTGCTCCTCCAGAAGGACCATGATCATCCTTGATTGGGGGACCCCTTCACCCAAGTCCTGACACTCCTGCTGCTGCAAAGGGCCCTAAACCCTCTGCACACTGTGCAATGCTTCTTGCAGAGGGAAACCAGTTCAGACTAGTGGGACCACATCACCATGCAGTGATGGGACAACCAGCAGTGGCTCCAGAACTTCTGCATGTGAAAGGCCACCTTCCTAGAGCTCTGTGAATGGCTTGCCCCTGCCCACAGGGCATAGAACACCCAACTGCGACCCGCCATCTCCCTGCTGAAGTGTACGCTTCTGCAGGTAGCCAGGGCCATCAACAACATGCTGCTGTGGAAGGTCATCAATCTGGGCAGTGCCAACACCATCATCAATGGAGTTGATACCATGGGCTTCCTCAACTGTGGGGGAGACAGTGCTCATCTTCCCATCCTGGCCCCCGACAACCATGCCTCATTATTTATCAGCAGGAAGGGATACTTTCTTATAATACTGCATGCCCTGGTGGACCACAGGGGACAGTTCACATACATCAACATCAGGTGGTCGGAGAAAGCACATGATGTCTTCTGTGGCGGGGTCCCCCCGCCCCGCCCTCTCCTCCACGAGATTAAAGCAGGCCTGGAGGCTGAGTTCTGCCCAATCGCCGGCCCTGAGGCCTAGTCTGCAGTCAAAGCAGGCCCTGAGGCCTAGTCCCACACAACTCGCAGGCCCTGAGGCCTAGTCTGTGTCCTGAGGGGATGGGGTAGGGGGGTCTGGGCCCTCCCTCTCCACCAGACCCCAACCCAGGGCCCTATTAGTGGTGGGTGGTTCCCACCACTGGCTCAGCAGGGAGTTCTCCCCGAAACGCGCCGAGCCCACTGGGGGGTTCCCTGCCCCTTGCCCTGGGTTGCTTCATACCCCAGCCCTGTGGCCACCAGAGACCCCACCTGATGACGCTGGGCTGGCGGTGGCGGCAATGTCAGCAGGTCCCGTGTCTGGGGTAGCAGCGAAGCGGTTGTCCACTGCAGCGGGGCGGGCGGCCCCCCGGAGTCGGCGTTGGGGGCGTGCTCGACCCGGGGACGGCAGCAGCAACGGCGGCAGTTCCCACGGCTCTGGTTCCAGCAGCTGGTCCAGCTGTGGCTCTGCGGCTTGGGCCAGAGCGCCTTCCTCCCCGGAGGTCCACCCCAACTGAGCAGCCAGGCAGCCTTTTATACTGAGGCTGCACTGCGAGCATGCCCAGCAGGGCTGTGGGGAAGAGGCGTATTCTACCCAATAGACGGGCTCTCCTCCCTCCTGTTCAGTGTGGGGCAGGCTAGCCCTGTCACACCTTCCTTTCAGAAGTCAAGCCTGTTCCAAAAGATGCACGCTGGCACTTTTTTCCCTGACTGCACCATCGGGGGTGCCAACATGGACATGCCCATAAGCATCTTGGGTGACACAGCCTACTCCTTGCTCCCCTGGCCGATGAACCTGTACATGGGCAGCATGAACCCCACCAAGGAGAACTTCAATGCCAGGCTCAGCAGTTACTGCTGGTGGAGTATGTGTTCAGCCCCTTGAAAGGGAGTTTCAGCAGTCTCCTCTTTCACCTGGATCTCACTGAGTGAAACATGCCCTTCATGGTGGCACCTTGCTGTGTGCTCCACAATCTTTGTGAGAGCAAAGGGGAGACTTTCCTGTCAGGGTAGGAGGCAGAGGCTGGACAGCTTATGGGTAGCCGGACACCAGTGTCATACAGAGAGCATGTCAGGAGGCTGTGCTCACCCAGGGGACCTTGAGGGAGTGTATCAGCCAAGTTCACTTGTGAGACTCTCCCCCAAGCTTCTCCACAAGGGATTCCTGCACTGCCCGTGTGTCTTTCCTTTCCCACTTCCTTTTCCCTGTCCTCCCTTTCCACATTCCCCACCTCCCCTGCAGAACAAATATTAAAAAGTCTTTTTTTTTTTGGTTAACAAACAATGGACTTTATTTAAAACAGGGGAGGACTGAGGAAAGATCCTGGAAAGGAGGAAGGAAGTAGGTGGGGGGAAGAGGGCTCAGGGATGGGGCTGGGAATGGCACGTGCCCTGTTCAGCTCTTGAGGCCTTGGATGCTCTGGAGGTCCTACCACCACATGTTCAGGGGCCCCAGCAGCCCTTGGGGGGCAGGGACGTGCACAGGGGATGGCGGGGTAGGGAATGGGGCAGGGAGATGGCTGGTGGCCTGCTCTATGCACGAGGCCATGCGCTCAATCTCTGAGGTGTGGGATGAGCACTTGGCCTCATGCTGGCTAGACAGCTGGTCCCAGGCAGCCTTCTGCTGCTCCTGGTCAGCCCACTACTCTTCCTAGTCAGTGGCATGCTCCTGGCACTCATTGCACTGGTCTACAATTTTTTAGAAGTCGTCTGCTTCAGAGATAAAATGTGCTATTTATTATGTATTTTGATGTGCTGAATTCAAACATGACAATTAAAACAACTGATTGGCTACTGTTTCCAAGATATTTACGTTTTTACATTTTACGTCTATGTAGATAGTAGAGTTTTAATCATAAATTGTAAACCTAGGTCTTTTCATGTGTTTATGGTTGCTTTACATGATAATATTCCACCTGTCCTGTTTATGTAACACTTTAAAAATCAGGAAAAGGGTTATATAAATAAAATTTATGATGAAACAAAAGGCAAAAAACTATTATGTACATAGTTTAGTCCTATTCAGTGTCTACTCGGCGCTTCTTGGCTTGTCTCTTGTATTCATTAAATGGAGCATCTCTTGTCACTGTCCAGCAATAGTCTGCAAGCATTGATGGGCTCCATTTGCCCTGATAGCGTTTCTCCATTGTTGCAATGTCCTGGTGAAATTGCTCGCTGTGCTCGTCGCTCACTGCTCCGCAGTTCGGTGGAAAAAAATCTAGATGAGAGTGCAAAAAATGTAACTTTAGTGACATGTTGCAACCAAGGCTTTTATATGCCTTGAGGAGGTTTTCCATCAACAACCTGAAGTTGTCTGCCTTGTTGTTTCCGAGAAAAATTATTGCCACTTACTGGAAGGCTTTCCATGCCGTCTTTTCCTTGCCATGCAGTGCATGGTCAAATGCATCATCTCGAAGAAGTTCACAAATCTGAGGACCAACAAAGACACCTTCCTTTATCTTAGCTTCACTTAACCTTGGAAATTTTCCACGGAGGTACTTGAAAGCTGCTTGTGTTTTGTCCATGGCCTTGACAAAGTTCTTCATCAGACCCAGCTTGATGTGTAAGGGTGGTAACAAAATCTTCCTTGATTCAACAAGTGGTGGATGCTGAACATTTTTCCTCCCAGGCTCCAATGACTGTCGGAGTGACCAATCTATCTTGATGTAGTGGGAATCTCTTGCACGACTATCCCATTCGAAGAGAAAACAGCAGTACTTTGTATATCCAGTCTGCAGACCAAGCAAGAGAGCAACAACCTTCAAATTGCTACAAAGCTGCCACTGATGTTGGTCATAGTTTATGCACCTCAAAAGTTGTTTCATGTTGTCATAGGTTTCCTTCATATGGACTGCATGACCAACTGGAATTGATGGCAAAACATTGCCATTATGCAACAAAACAGCTTTAAGACTCGTCTTCAATGAATCAATGAACAGTCTCCACTCATCTGGATCGTGAACGATGTTGAGGGCTGCCATCACACCATCGATGTTGTTGCAGGCTACAAAATCACCTTCCATGAAGAAGAATGGGACAAGATCCTTTTGACGGTCACGGAACATGGAAACCCTAACATCACCTGCCAGGATATTCCACTGCTGTAGTCTGGAGCCCGACAGCTCTGCCTTACTCTTGGGTAGTTCCAAATCCCTGACAAGGTCATTCAGTTCACCTTGTGTTATGAGGTGTGGTTCAGAGAAGGAGGATGGGAGAAAATGGGGGTCCTCTGACATTGATGGTTCAGGACCAGAAGTTTCATCCTCTTCCTCGTCTGACTCAAGTGAGAATGATTCTGGTGCATCAGGAACCGGCAGTCCTTTTCCGTGGGGTACTGGGTGTATAGCTGATGGAATGTTTGGATAATGTACAGTCCACTTTTTCTTCTTTGACATACCTTTCCCAACTGGAGGCACCATGCAGAAGTAACAATTGCTGGTATGATCTCTTGGCTCTCTCCAAATCATTGGCACTGCAAAAGGCATAGATTTCCTTTTCCTGTTCAACCACTGAAGATTTGTTGCACAAGTGTTGCAGCATATGTGTGGGGCCCACCTCTTGTCCTGATCTCCAATTTTGCAGCCAAAATAAAGGTGATAGGCTTTCTTAACCATAGTGGTTATAATGTGCTTTTGTGATGCAAAAGTCACTTCACCACAAACATAGCAGAAGTTATCTGCACTGTTCACACAAGTACGAGGCATCTCTGCTCGCTTTGGCTAGCCAGAAATGTATCCCTTTGCAAAATCTAACACTGACAAATAAGAGAGCACGACACTGTATGATTTCTAGAGCTGATATAGGGCAATTTGTTCAGCAGAGTGATGTAAGCTTTGTTATGATTGTATCATCCATGACTTCTAGGAATAACATGATGCAATTCATATCATGTATGATGCAATACTAGCTTCAGATTGCATCATTCATTGTTTTGCCTAAAAAGCAAGTACTGTCCAAACCCAGTCATAGATTTATCCATAGATCCAGTCAAAGATGTATTTTAGTCATTTCTGGTTTAAATTGAGATCCCTTCCCTTTATAACTCACTTATCCTCTGCCATTCGCAAGTCAAGGGTCATATATACTGACCCAATAGCATATCTTGAAAACTAGAGCTAATTAACAATTTTAAGCATCATTTTCATTCTCAGTAACCCAGAATTAGTAAAGTTTGACTACATTTATTTCAGAAGCATTTTGGCTGTAGAGCAGTGTTATCAAGTCCCTGGATGAAGGACTAGAGACAGGCTATCTATTCCTGCAGCATATTCTCACGGGTTTTCTTTCTCTGGCAGATCCTGCAGAATCGGGAGGATGGCATGGGAGGTGGGGGACATGCCATGCTCAGAGATGACCCAGCTGTGAAGAAAAGTGATAAGGGCAGTCATCCCAGGAGACACTGTTCATGAATCCCAGCCCTAGTCTGTGAGCTGACACGGAAGGTCTTGGTTCAGATGATGGTGATGTTCTTTGAGCAAGGCTATCTGTTGCTTAGACAGCAGGCACTTTCCTGCAGGGTCATGGACCTCCCAGGGCACCATCGCTACACCCACAGCCCTGGGACAAGCAGGCATGGGAAGTGCCTTCCCAGGTTCATCCAATGCCTGGGAAACAACCTGGGGGGAAGGGAAGGACCAACTCCAGTCTGAGGAGAAGATCCTGGGTTACAGGCATAGTCCTCCTCCTCCTCCTTGTCCTCCTCCACAACACCGCTCTCCTGGAGGCTGATACCAGACATGTCCTGGCTAGATTTGACAACGATGCAGGAGAGAAGTAACCTGCCACCTTTCCCAGGATGGCATCAAGCCAGTTGTAGTAGAGATGCATGTGTGGTACCAACCCAGATTGCCCCCTCTGCTCTCTGGTCTTATTATAGGCCTACCTGAGCTCTTTAGTTTTCATGTGGATGTGGTTGAGGGTATGTGTGTGTCCTTTCTCAGCCATGTTAGCAGCTGTCCAGCCATAGTCATTTGTGTTGCTCCTTGTGGTGCAAAAATCCTGGAGGTTACTCTCCCCACCCCAGTCCTCATTGACATCCAGGGTCTTCACACCAGTCCAGGCCGGGGTTCTTCTGTGTCCCTGGTGAGGGGCAGCAGAGGGAGTGCTGGCAGGTGTGGGGGTTTCAGAGGGAGTGCTGGTGTTGGCCATAGCTCCTGTGCTGCTTCAGTGTAGCATGAGGCTGTCAGAGGTCTACACATGCCGCAAGCCCTTTTCCTGCAGCCTATTGCTTTAAAGACTCTACAGGAGAAGAGGAGCAGTGGAGAAGTCAGGTATGGCCAGAGAGGTCAGCACTGCAGCTGTGAGAAGCCTCCGGGGGCCACTTATTTCAAAATAGCAGCAGCTGTGCATTCGTACTCCCGCTATTTCGAAATAACCACTTTGAAACAAGCGTTATTCCTCGTAAAAAGCCGGAGTTATTATTTTGAAATAGCCATCCCCTTATTTCAAAGCAACTCCCTAGTGTAGACCAGGGCCAAAAGTGTTGCTGATGTCCTTTTAGAATTGAAGAATTAGAAAGAGCCCTTCAATACCCGAAGAAGGCTAAGATATTGTTAAGGTTTACGGGACTTCAAAGATATATTAGGCATCTTCACTTTTTTTTTTAACTTTCACCCTCACCACCACCCCACCCGACTGATTGCAGCCTGTGCCACTTATGGAGCCCTTTCTCCCCCATAATAGCTATTACAGTGACCTCTCTAAGTTTCCTTTCTGTACAGTGGAAGAGACCTGGCTTTTCTGAGCCTTATTTGCCTTACTATTAACCATTAGATGTGTTTTACTAGTGTCTCCTTGTGCAAGATGCTGTGCCAATACATATTTCAAGACAACTCCTGCCCTTAAGAGTTCACAGTTTGTAGAAACAAAAAACAGAAGAGGTGGGAGGGAACAGAGAGGAAAACGGTGTTCCCATGGCAGCGTGAGGAACAGAGCAGAGGTTTCCTGATTCCCTTCCAGACAGCACTGACATTCCCTTTGCATACAGCTGAATTTTTCCTGAGACTTTCAATTATCTAAAATGTGCCTATACATAGCCCTCCCTCCCCACCTCCGCACCCCGCCCACACACACCTCTAACAGGTTTTTGAAGGAGGAAAACCATCAAGAGTACTTTCTCCTCCCACAGGCAAAAAATTGGAAAGAGGGGAAGGTGGTGACTAGGATAATGTTAATGACTTTGTGGTTCAAGAGGCCATTGATGCTAATATGGCATGGATATAATCCTATTAGCAATAATACATACTATTGAAAATGAATAAATATGGTGTGTTACCATGATGTACAAATGCAAATTCATTAAGGCTGCCATAACTTCTCCAGAACTTTGTATAAAACTTACCAAAAATATCTTTGGTACCCAGTCTAATAACAGCTGATCAGTATGAATTCATTTGGTAATAATGTGCCTGTCTATCCTCTGGCTAGAGGGCAATGTAAAGATACAGACTCCTATATCTGATAGTCTACATAGATTTCACATGGAAAGATGTTTACAGTATGTTGGGTTTTACAGCTGGGGCTTTCAAATTATGCTGTGCCTCTCCTTAGATAGTGGGATAACAAGTAACTCTGATGTCTTATCCTGCAAGGTTCTGATCCTGCTCCAGCCCAGATCCAGCAAAGCACGTAAGCTTTAAGCCACTGATTGCTCTATTTTTTGTAACCATCTGGCAACCCTACTGGTGAGCTGGGCGGTCACCCGGGGCTGCCATTCGGTTAGGACTGGCCCTGCGTGTAGCCCATCAGACATTTTGTTTACCATTACCTGTGCACAAGGTCTGCTGATTTTTGTCTGTGAATTTTATTTCCTACTGGTATTACAGAAAGGGCACAGAAACGAGGTGCATGCTGAATGCACAAAACATTGCGAGAGCTTTGTGCACTCTCTGCATCCAATCAAAGCAGAGCGGTGGTTCAATTGGCACACCCTGCAAACTCTAGGCATACAAGTGCAGTTAGCAAGACTACCCTATCCTGGGAAATAGTCTTGGTTACAACAATCTTGTGGCCCACTGAGATGGAGGAGGACCACTCGTGTGCCCTACTCACTACCCTAAGTTCCCCCTCACTACTTCAGATCATCATTTATAGCACTCTTGTAAGATAAAAAGGCCTTAAAATAGAAATAAACTAAGCTTGCACCCACTTTAAGGTCCCTTTGTACTATTACACTGATATAAAGGGAACTTAGTGTAAACAATAATAGACCCAATAGTCCTATTCATCTGCTTTACTGGATTAAGGCCAGAGTGTTTGAATTGATACTATAAATAAGAAATGAGGCATCTTCTCTTATTTAGATTTTCAATACACAACAAAAGAAAGGAAATTTGGAATACATAGAAAAAAAATCTAGTCCTAGAATAGAAGATTAAAATAGAAGCAAAGAGCAGGAAGAAATTACCATTTCTCAGCATGGTAGATGTTATCCTTATAAGACACAAAAATTTGGTGCATGAATTAGTGCTATGACTGCTGATGTTCAATGCACTTTATGTATTAATCATCATAAAGATGGGGGAAAATAGAAGAGAGGCAATTGCTGCTGATGACATTATTTACATGACTGAAAATGACAGACTAGGAGTCATTTTGATGGCAAAAATAAAACTAGAAAACTGGAATAGATAATGACAGATGAAAATCTAAATGCCCAAATAATAATAAAGTGCCATTGAAATTTGACAGAACAACTTCACTTTGTACATATTATTCAGATATGGTCACCTCATGTCAACAGGACAGAACTATAATAAGCAGAATAAAGAAAGTGAAATACAAAATCAGTCTAGAAAAGGACAAGCAAAGTTAATAGAGACATGATGGGAGAGGAAATATCTTTGTAACACAGGGTAAAGAGACTAAACACTCTGAAAAGGAGGTTCATAGGAGGATTATGTAATAGACATTTATAATGACATATTGTGAAGATCAACAGGGTGATCCTAGTTATCCTTGTAAGACAAATTAATCACAAACACTTTGTTCTCCAATATCAATGCAGAACTAACTTCCACAGAATATTGAGGCAATCAGCATAGCAAGAAATTTCCACAATAAGACACATGACCAACATTTTCTAAATTATTGAGCCATGTAAATGGCACATTAGGTATTTAAATTAGCATTCACTTTGGCCATGTCTACACTATGTGGAAGATCAATGGTGCTGCAGTCAATTTTCTGAAGTTCAATTTAGCGAGTCTGGTGAAGATATAGCGGGTCTGGTGATATTGGAAAAAGTTCAGAAAAGGACAACAAAAATTATTAGAGGTTTGGAACGTGTCCCATATGAAGAGAGATTAAAAAGACGTGGACTTTTCAGCTTAGGAAAGAGGAGACTAAGGGGAGATATGATAGAGGTCTATAAAATCATGACTGGTGTGGAAAAAGTGAATAGGGAAAAGTTATTTACTTATTCCCACAATATAAGAACTAGGGGTCACCAAATTATATCTTTCAATTTGATGAGTTATTGCAGTTAAACCTGGCAGATTCCAATAAATTAGCCTTTGCTGAAGGATAGAAATGAACCTTTGGATGAGGATGGATCTCATTCATCTGTTCACAATCACCAAAACTCTTTGGTTTAGTTTGGATTAAATTCTCATCTTCAGACTTTGGAGGAAATTGTTTTTCCTTTGACCACGTTCCTCATTTGTAATTCTCAAATCATTATTCAACCCTATGGGCATATGGAAAAAGACAGAGAGACATTAAGAGAGAGGATTAAAGGGGGCTTTTTTATATCAAGTACATAGAGAAGCCATTGTGCAATCATAGAATCCTAGGGCTGAAAGAGATCTCAGGGGTCATCGAGTCTTGCTCCCTGCCCAAAGCAGGACTAATCCCAACTAAATCATCCCAGCCAGGACTTTGTCAAGACAAGACTTAAAAACCTCTAGGGATGGAGATTCCACCACCTCCCTAGGTAACCCATTCCAGTGCTTCCCCACCCTACAAGTGAAATAGTTTTTCCTAATATACAACGTAGACCTCCCCAACTGTGGCTACGTTTACACTGCGAGTTTTTTTTGGCAATGAATTTCCCATTTGCATATCTTGCACTCTCATTTGGATATCCTATTCCAATCCATTTTGCGGAAGAGCTTTTGCAGTTAAAAAGTCCTGTGTAGATGGGGCCATTTGTCGGAAAAAAACCCTTTTGTGCAAGATCCTGTAAACCTCATTTTTTGAGGAATAAGGGATCTTGAGTAAAAGGGGGTTGTTCATCAAATGGCCCTGTCTGCACGGGTCTTTTTAATGGCAAAACCTCTTCTGCAAAAAGGATCGGAAGATGATATGCAAATGAGCACTTCATTTGCATATCTTCTGCAGAAAAAAACCCACAGGCTAGCCTATAACTTGAGATCATTGCTCCTTGTTCTGCCATCCATCACTACTGAAAACAGCCTCTTTCCATCCTCTTTGGAACCTTCCTTTAAGAAGTTGAAGGCTACTATCAAATCCCCCCTCAAGCTTCTCTTCTGCAAACTAAATAAGCCCAAATCCCTCAGCCTTTCCTTGTAGGTCATGTTCTCCAGACCCCTAATCATTTTGATTACCATCTGCTGGACCCTCTTCAATGGTTCCACATCCTTTCTGTAGTGGGGGGCCCAGAATTGGACACAATACTCCTGACGTGGCCTCACCAATGCTTAATAAAGGTGAATACTCACTTCTCTAGTTCTGCTGGCAATACTCCTACTAATACATCCCAATATGCCATTTGGCTTCTTAGCTACTGTTGACTCATATCCAGCTTCACATCCACTGTAATCCCCAGATCCTTTTCTGCTGAACGGCTACGTATCCAGTCGATCCTCAGCCTGTACTATTGCTTGGGATTTTTCCGTCCCAAGAAGCCAGTCCCACTTGTCCTTTTTAAACCTCATGTCAAGGATGTAAAGGATGTAAAGCACTGTCCCTAGTATATCATTGGAATTCTGCTTAACATGCAAGAAATTCCTGATGATTCTCAGTAATATTATTCAGTGTACAGACCATGCAATGTAGAAGGACAATAATAACTGTTAGTTGTCATTGTGACTTTGGTGATTAAATAATAAAAATTGGAGGAAACATTTTCCACACGACTGATGCAGGATTTGTACCAGTATTTACATCTCCTTTTAACTCTTACTCAACAGAGTTAAGGCCAAAGAGAACTTGGCCTTCTGCCATCTATATAACACTTTCCAGCCAAGAACGGAACAATTCTGTATGCCTATGTTTAGATGCTTTTGGGAAATGTGTTCTAGAAGTTCCTTGTAAGAATACTTGTAGTCGTCCAGTCCAACTCACTCAGTAAAAAGTCAATACAACTTCAGAGTGGATGTCCAAAATGTAAGTACAAACCTTAATTTTAAAATGTAAGGGAAAACTCAGAAATAGAAACCTAGATTTACTAGAATCTTCTGACTATTTTGGGCCACAACGTAGCATTTCCATGGCTTAAGTGTCCATTTAGGCTTGATATATATAGCTGCTTTGCCTCGCCAGAGCAACAAATAGTAGCTAGAATAAACTAATGAATCTAGTTCAAGCTCTATTATCCCAAATACTAAGAGATGAAAACTTCCCTATTAATCGTCTGTTTCTCTCTCCCCTGCCAGGGAAAAGCATTACTTCTCTGACCCTAAACTATTGCCAGCAAAAAATAACTCTCTGCTTATTTTTCTATATTTCCATGCTAGTCAGTGAAGTCAGAGGAAGTGTGTCTACTTCTGGAATCAGTGGACCAAATTTATCTTTGTTACAATTTTCATGAACTCAATGGCTACGTCTACACTGGCATCCCTTCCAGAAAAGGGATGCTAATGCAGCACGTTGGAATAGGCAAATCCACAGGGGATTTAAATATCCCCCACGGCATTTGCATTAACATGGCTGCCGCTTTTTTCCAGCTTGGGGAAAAGCTGGAGAAAAGCGCCAGTCTAGACGTTATTCTCCGGAAAATAAAGCCTTTTCCGGAGGATTTCTTATTCCTACTTTCAAGTCCTACTTTCAAGTAGGAATAAGAAATCCTCTGGAAAAGGCTTTATTTTCCGGAGAATAACGTCTAGACTGGCGTTTTTCTCCGGCTTTTCCCCAAGCTGGAAAAAAGTGGCAGCCATGTTAATGCAAATGCCGCGGGGATATTTAAATCCCCCGCGGATTTGCCTATTCCAAAGTCTACATTAGCATCCCTTTTCTGGAAAGGGGTGCCAATGTAGACACAGCCCCATAGGTTTACAGCAGGGATGACTTCGGCTGTGTCTATATTGGCACCCTTTTCCGGAAAAGGGATGCTAATGAGACAAGTTGGAATTGCAAATGCCACGGGGGATTTAAATATCCCCCGTGGCATTTGCATGAACATGGCTGCCGCTTTTTTCCGGCTCGGGGCTTTGCCGGAGAAAAGCGCCAGTCTAGATGGGATCTTTCAGAAAATAAAGCCTTTTCCGGAAGATCCCTTATTCCTCTTAAAATCAGGAATAAGGGATCTTCTGGAAAAGGCTTTATTTTCCGAAAGATCCCATCTAGACTGGCGCTTTTCTCCGGCAAAGCCCCGAGCCGGAAAAAAGCGGCAGCCATGTTCATGCAAATGCCGCGGGGGATATTTAAATCCCCCGTGGCATTTGCAATTCCGACTTGTATCATTAGCATCCCTTTTCCGGAAAAGGGTGCCAATGTAGACACAGCCATATATATGTTTCAATGTTGGTCATTTACTAAAGCTGGCTTTGCAGAGCATCTGGACAGAGATTATGCTTTCCATTTTACTCTAGCAAATTAGATCTTGCTTTATTTCTCAGTGATAAAGGACGGTTTTAACCTAGTTTTGAAAAACTGGTATAAAATCTGGTGGACAATAACCAGACTCCATGATGTTTTATCCTTTCAGTTGTAGCACTATACCTCTCATCTTTCAGAAACACTCCCTCAGAACCCCCCACACTGGGTCACATTTTCTGTGCACATGCAAATCAAGTTAATTGCATTAAGTAATTCAGTAAGATTCTTGTTACTTATAATTACATTTTCAGGATATTTGCATTGGGATTAATTGAGTGGAAGATAGGCTTCCATGTAATTTAATTTCAAATGTTCAGGCTATTAGTGCTCTCTGTCTGAAGGACTATTTTAATGGCAAAGCTACCGTAGCGCTAATTGAAAAGGTACACTGTTGGTCTAATGCACAAGCATGTCTGTTTACTTCAGTTATTGACATCTCAGATGTAAACCTCCCACTTTCAAACATTAGGATAAAGAGGTTAAATCTTGCCTGAAATATTTTCTTTTGACAGAAACATCAAGTCCAAGAAAAAACTGATATCTAACCACCACATTTACATAAACACAGTTAGGCTACGTCTAGACTGGTATGATTTTCCGTTAAAAGCATTGTTGCAAAAGAGCGTCTAGATTGGCACGGACGCTTTTCCGCAAAAGCACTTTTTGTGGAAAAGCGTCGGTGGCCAATCGCCATTTTCGCGATCGGGGCTTTTTTGCGCAAAACAAATCTCAGCTGTCTACACTGGCCATTTTGTGCAAAAGTTTTGCGCAAAAGGGACTTTTGCCCGAATGGGAGCAGCATAGTATTTATGCAAAAAGCACCGATTTCTTACAGTAGAAAGTCAGTGCTTTTGCGGAAATTCAAGCGGCCAGTGTAAGTTGATTTGCGGCCAGTGTAAGTTGAAAGCAGCTGATTTTCTGGAAAAACTGGCCAGTCTAGACACAGACTTATAGTCGTCCCCTTAGCAAGGGGAGACTCATCAAAGCAAGAGCAGCTCAAATATTCAAAGAGTATCCTCCCTTTTTTATATTTTAATCTAGTTGACTGAGAGTAAGGGTATGTCTATACTATAGAGTTTTTTTTCAGAAAAACAAACGTTTTTTTCCAAAAAACTTCAATTACGTCCACACTGAAATTGCATTCTTTCAAAAGAAAATCAAAAGAACAGAGGGTTTTTTCCAACATCAGTAATCCTCTTTCTATGAGGAAGAAGCCTTTTTCCAAAAGAGCTCTTTCGGAAAAAGGCATGTGTGGATGGGGAAGAGGGAATTCTTTCAAAAGAAGAGGAAAGAGGACAAAGCACAGGTACTCTGTCCATAGTAATCACAGTTTAAATGCGAGAGAGCATCCATTGTGTGGACGCTCTCTTTCGGAAAAAGTTTTTTTGGAAGATCTCTTCCGGAATAGCTTCTTCTGAAATAAGCCTGCAGTCTAGATGTAGCCTAACTGCTTAAGCATAAACATGAAACCATCGGGAAATTATATTTTATAACAAAACAAGATTTTCCAGGAAAATTCCCAATATTTACAGTATAACGAGTGCTAAAAGCGTTGGCTGATATGATTGTAATGCTATTGGCCATTATCTTTGAAAACATGTGAAGATTGGGAGGGATCCTGGATGATTGGAAAAAAGCAAACTAGAATACCTATTTTTTTAAAAGGAAGAAGGAAAATCTCGGGATCTACAGATTACTTCAGCAGTCCCTGAAAAAATAGCCTGAACATTTGATGAAGTTCAACAAGAACAAGTGCAGAAACCTTCACGTAGGTTTGGAAAAATCCCAAGCACTGCTATAGGCTGAAGACTGACTGACTAAGCAGGAGTTGTACAGAAACAGACCTGGGGATTAGAATAGATAAGAATGTGAATGTAAGTCAACAGTGTACCCTTGTTGCCAAAATGATTAATGGTATACTGGGCTGCAATAGTAGGAGAATTGGCAGCAGATGGAGGAAAGTGCTTACTCCCCTCTATTTGGCACCAGTAAAGCCAGATCTTGAGGACTGCATCCAGTTTGTGTCCCCCACTACAGAAAGGATGTGGGCAAATTGGAGAGAGTCCAGCGGAGGGCAACAGAAATAATTAGAGGGCTGGGGCTCATGACTTATGAGGAGAGGCTAAGGGAACCTTGCCTTATTTACTCTGCAGAAGAGAAGAATGAGGGGGGATTTGATAGCAGCCTTCAGCTGCCTGAAGGGGGGTTCCAAAGAGGATAAAGCCAGGCTATTCTCAGTGACAGCTGATGACAGAAGAAGAAGCAATGGTCTCAAATTGCAGTGAGGGAGGTCTAGGTTGGATATTAGAAAAAATTATAGCAACTGTGAAGCACTGGAGCAGGTTGTCTTAGAGTTTTTTAAGGCCAGGCTTGACAGAGCTGTGTCTGGGATGATTTTAGTTGAGGGCTGGATCTTCTTTAAGCAGTGGGATGGACTAGATGACCTCCTGAGGTCTCCTCCAACCCTAATCTTCTATTATTCTATGAAAGTAAAAAAAAAAATCACACATACAAAATCTGCAATTCCACCAAGTAGCATATGACCCACATTTTCTCTTTAACATAGTGAAGTAGTTCTGAACAGGCAAGTACCAGTAGTACCAGAACTCTTCCCCTCCCCCGCATGAGCTCTCAATACATAGTGTGTGAGAGGACACACTGTGCGGAGAGACAATGTTTGCAGAAGATCACCAGTTAAGATGCTCCTTCATAAAGGCTCAGGCTGTGTCTACGCTGGCATCCCTTCCGGAAAAGGGATGCTAATGTAGCACATCAGAATAGCAAAATCCGCGGGGGATTTAAATACCCTCCACGGTATTTGCATTAACATGGCTACTTCGAAGTAGGAATAAGAGATCCTCCGGAAAAGGGCTTATTTTCCAGAGAATCACGTCTAGACTGGCGCTTTTCTCTGGCTTATCTCCAAGCCGGAAAAAAGCGGCAGCCATGTTAATGCAAATACCGCGGAGGGTATTTAAATCCCCCGCAGATTTTGCTTTTCCAAAGTGTCTAATCGGCATCCCTTTTCCGGAAAAGGGGTGCAGTGTAGACACAGCCTCAGTGTGTTGAGTGTGGGAATTTGGAGATATGCCTTGGAATATCTCTGAGATTGGAAACACCCCATGGTTGTATGCGGTAGTTCACTAGAGACACTCTGCAGTTTGCTTTATTAAAGTTTTTCTCTTTCACTGGCTTGTTAATTAATCAACCCCAAGATTATTACAGCCATTTTCAGAACAAAATAGTTCCCTGCATGTGGAAAAAGAGATGCAAGGCCATTCTAGCACATCCTGGTCCCAATGCAGTACTCCTCAAAAGATACTCCTTTTATAACACACCATAGACCCTCTCAGAATTCAGAGGTCCCTGTTTGGGAACCACTATACTAAACCACAACAGGTCTTAATTACAGATCTACAGTGTGATCTTTAACCGCATGCTGGCCCGTTTCTGCAAGTGAAAGAACCAGAGCAATATACAGAGGCTCTAAAAATCTGGTTCATGCTTTGAGGGAATTTCTACAACTCGGGTATTGCACAAGACAATCATAAACCTGTCTTCCACAGCCTGGTGGATAGAGTATGCTGGAATGAGAGGATTATGTCAAGGGCAGGATTGTAGCACAGAGCATGGTAGGGATTCTGTATAGTTCTGACACTTATAAGGGCAGCCTCGGGACACTGCTGAAACTCAGACTTAAGGGTCAGCGCCCCTTTTTTCACCTTTTTATGGTAAGAAATGGGAGAAAACAAATCATGAACGATATCTTGGATTTTTTGTAGGTTTCTACAAAGTCTGTTCCTCAAACCTTCACTGCTTTCTCTTTCAAATTACCTCAGGTTACACACCCTCATTGGGCCAAAACTCTCAGCTCTCACTGACCATCCGACTCCGCCAAAAACATACAAAACAATTGATAAAATGTCCACATTTTAAAACCAGCTCTATTCTTGTAACATCATTTGCACAGCATTCTGCTAACAATACCCCTTTTCTCCAACAGAAGGGAAATATGATTTTAGGTGCAAATTGTAAATGAAACTTGCGGGACTTTGTACAGGGTCTCTGGGCTGGTATGTATTTCACCCTTATTGAAATCATATGAATGTTGTGTACAAAAATCCTGTTGTTTTTTGCACTAGAACTTCACATTAAGGTTCCCAGGCTTTGCTAACCTATGCAATCTACAGGTAGAAATGACTAAAAATTACAGGCTACTTAAATGGTGGTCATAAGCAAAATGAGCACAACAAGTATTAAACACGGAAAAAATTAGACATTCAACCTTATAAAATCTGATGAGCAAGCTTAAACATTGTATCTCAAGACTAAGGCTATGTCCACACTACAGCCACTCATATCTCTCATTGCAATGAGGAGTAACGGTAGTTCGAATTAGGAGTTTTAATTCGAACTACCTAGCCCGTGCCACAGGCAGGTGGTTCGAACTACCGGGCATTTAAAAATGGCGGTGCCTGGGAACATGCAAATGAAGTCCTGGTTCGAATTAGGGTGGCAGTGTAGATATACCCCCGGAGATGTAACTAATCCACCAACATACACCAGTGTAAGCATTGTGTGCCAAGTGCTATGTCGTCAGGAGAACTTTTGTCGCACACAGAGGAGCTTTCATTATGCCGATGGGAGAGTTCACACATCAGCTTAGAGGTGCATATAGGCATGGTCCACTGTTCTTTTTTAATCATTGTGCTCCAATAATGTTACTAATGGATTGGGAAATGCACTTTTCTAGTGCTAGATGTCCATCATTGTTGATGCTTTTAAATTATTCCTGGAGAAATGCTGTTTCCTAAAATTATCGTAAACCCTTCTGTAACAGCTTTGTAGTAAAGCCAGCTAGGAATGCCAACTACATATTTTATAGTACAAAACAGAAGTGTAGGCAGATTTCTTTCATAAATCTTGTGTGTGAATTAAAAAGAAAATGTGTGTTAAAAATGTCCCTGAGAACACTTTTTTTTAAAACACAGTAACTTCTAGATCTCTTAGGGGGATCACTAACCCCATTGTGCTTCACACTGTTCAAAGCCTGTCCCGAAGAGCTTACTATCCAAATGGACAAGAAAAAAGAAAGAAAGTTAGACACAGAAAAGTTAAGTGACCTTCCTGTAGTCATAAAACAGGGCAAGGGCAGAACACACACACAAAAGAGAAAACTGGTTGTTGTGTTCCAGTCAAGCACACTACTGAGTGAGCTTCATTGACGTGAATCTTCTAATACAAGAATGGTTTTGCTTTCTGACAACATTTTTGCAAACAAACTCTCACTTGTCCCAGTGTTCACAAGTCAGCAAATAATAAGGTTTGCAAATAGAAGCAAAATGAATAAACATGATTTATTCACAGTACATTCTTTTCTCTCACCCTTTCCCCAAGAACTATCCAGCTGTGTTCATTAAGCGTTTTGTAGAGGGTAAATGTTATCTGAGCTACTATCTAAAGAATTATTGGAGTGAATGTTTGCCACATTTTGTGCTAGGAAATATTATTCTAGCAAGGCATTCAGACAGGATGACAGAAAACATTAATAAATGTCAAGAAAGAGCATCTTACGGTGTATGGTCATTTCAAGAACTCTAGATGTATTTTCCACTTTAAAATCTATATGACTACAGCTGGACAAGAAAAAGAAATAGGTGGTTGAGCATGCCAGGATAAAAGGTTTGCTGTACATTCTTCACTTGAAAATAATGGTGCCTATTCTGCATTAAAATAATTGTTATGCAGAAGTACTGCAGATGGATCATAGTACAAATCTCACTCTAATGTATTCAACTCTTCTTTAATACCTTGTAAAAAATCTTCATGCAGTTGTTAGTTTGTATTCAGAAGTAGATTGGGGAAACAAAACACTTTCAATTCTAAATCCCATACTGTAACTGCAATGCCCTATGGAATTGTTAGTAAAACCAGATCTTTACTAGATATTTATTCAAAATAGATTTTTTTTGTGTGTGTGTTTAGAATATAGGTTGCCTGAAGGTGTTTTTAGTCTTATGTAGGACACAAGTCCTAAAGATTGTCAGAAGTATTTACTTATATTCAGGTGTATATTGCTTTCTCTGGATATTCTTTGGGTATGTCTACACTGCACCCGTAGCTTGAAATAAGCGATGCAATTTGAGCTATGCAAATTGCATACCTTATTTCGAGTCAATTTCAAAAGAGCTTATTTAGTAATTTGGCGCTGTCTACACAGCGCCAAATTTCAAAATAACCCACTATTCTGAAAAGTTCCTTATTCCTCATGGAATGAAGTTTGCAGGGATGTCAGAATAGGGAGCGTTTTATATTTCAGAATAACGGTCTTGCTGTTAAGACATGGGAAAGCTGTTTTGGGAGACTCCAGTCTCCCAAAATAGTGCTGTAGTGTAGATGTAGCCTACCTGATTTA
Organism: Pelodiscus sinensis; assembly: GCF_049634645.1. Taxonomy (NCBI): domain Eukaryota; kingdom Metazoa; phylum Chordata; order Testudines; family Trionychidae; genus Pelodiscus; species Pelodiscus sinensis. Next base: position 48,325,430 of record NC_134719.1, read on the forward strand.
ATGAAAATGTTAGGGGTAATTTACAGAAGCAATGCAAATGTACCTAAACAATTTTGACCTAGAAAATGAGGGGATAAATCTCTCTAGGGCTATGTCTACCTCACCAGGTTATTTTGAAAAAAGTTATTTCAAAATAATAATTCCCTAAATAAATATTTCAAGATAAGATTATTCCGCTTCACAAGCAGGAGTTATTATTTCCACACAACAAGCCCATTATTTCAAAACAACAGGCTTGGGAGTGTGAACACTTGCCTTGTTATTTTGAAATAACTCCCCAGCGTAGATATGCCCTGGGTGTCTATTTAAAACAACACCTAACTGTACCCACAGACACTGTGTCAGGCCTGCAGATGGATAACTGAAGCAGAAATTAGATATGGAATTTGGTTAGGTACTGGCATTGCTAGAGAAAATTTATTAATAGATGAATTCTCACAAAGCTTAAATAAGTGTAATTTCCAGACTCCAGCTTTTAGCTTACATGGCACTTTAGAAATCTGTTGGAAGTGGCATTAAATCAGCAGCTGCCAGGTATTTCTAGGTTTGCAATTTTACCATGAATGACATTGTTATGGAAAGGAATTTTATAGGTCAGCATCTGCCATGTATTACAAAACCATTCAACAGCTAAAAATGAGATTTTTTACAAAAAAAGTCAGTTATTGAAATGACTGAATACTTATTCTGGTGATTAAGCGGTGGAAAATATGCTGAAATAATGTATAGGAACAAAGAGTTGCAAAAAGACAGCTGTAACTGTCATACAGGACAACTGGAAATTGGGGGGGAGGGGAATGTTCTCCCCTTCCCATTTGCAACTCAATACAAGGAGAAAAAACCTACACCTCCCACTCCAGGGCAGATTATATTGTGGAGACCAATTCACCTAGCACTTGAAAAGTAGCTATGGTTACTATTGGTGACTACTTTTTAATAAGTATTAGGACTGTGCAGGGCCATCCTTAGGATTTATAGGGCCCTACACAGTATGATTAAACTGACCCCTCCTTTTCCTGATGGCATTTGAGGGGTGAATTTTTAGAGATGTGATTTTACAATCTTCAGCAATGCACTAAAGAAATATTTTTACAGGAAATTTTAAACAAAGGTCCTGTAGACTAAACACTGTACATTCAGAAACTGACCATATATACCTAGCATGGGCAAATACATGTTACATGGCTTCAGTATCACTTGAATGGTTCTTTCACAAGTTCAATGTTCTGCTAATAGGTCTGATAGACCTTTTCATTTTTAAGTTAACTAGATCCTCTCCAGAGGAAGTGAAGCCATGGAATAGGGATAGGAAAAGATGGGTGGGAGGACATTGAGACCCAGGGATGCCCTACATTTGTTGGTGCCCTATGCAGCTGCATATTCTGCTTATGGGTAATAACAGCCCTGGGATTGTGATTCAGCACTCCAGCCCTCTTCAGCAAAGCACTTCAAAATGCTTATTTGTAGTCACATGCTTTGCTCTTCTTGACTATCATATTCTTAAATCCTGTAGATAAGTGTTTTGCTAAACATCAACAGACTCGAGCATCAGAAGGGTAGCTGTATTAGTCTAACTAAAAAATCAACAATGGTCCTGCAGCACCTTTGAGACTAAACAAAAAAATTCATAAATAGTATCATGAGCTTTCACGGGCACAACCCACTGCTTCAGATGACAAAAAAAGTTTCTTTTTTTTGTCATCTGAAGAACTGGGTTGGGCCCACAAAAGTCCATGATACCATCTATCTATCTGTTTGGTTAGTCTCTAAGGGCACTACCCTACAAGACAAAGTTGAATTAAGATATGCAACTTCAGCTACAAAAATTATATAGCTCAAGTAGAAGTAGTTTAACTCGGCTTTAGGCGCTGTCTATACTGCAGAAAGTTGAAGGAAGAATACTCCTCTTGGAAACAAGACTACCGGCATCAACTGGAGTGCCCCCTCACTTCGAATTAGCTGTCTTAACTAGACCAATAATTTGAACCCTGGAAGATAGAAAGTGGCAGCTAGGATCTTCCTCTGCAGTGTAGATGCACTGTGACGGGGCGGACAGGCCCCGCACTGACGGACAGGGGGTAGCGCAGGCCCAGCTGGCTGAGAAGGCCCCGCCCCTCCGACCCTGCCAGGCATACTCCCAGCAGAGGTCGGATATAAAAGCAGAGGGAGCTCTGCAGTCAAGAGGAGAGAAGGGTGAGGGAGAAGACCAGGCTGGGCCAGTGTTTCTGCAGCTGCTGAGACTGGAGTCACTGACCGTGTCTGACCCTGATGCAGAGAAATCAGCCGCTGACCCAGGGCAGCAGGAGTGCACCCATAACCCCGGCAGGTACTGCCTCAGAGGCGAATGGGCCCCGGGGAACTGGGGCATGGTAGGAAGCAGTCCAGGGCAAAGGAAACAAAGTTGGCTCGGCGTGTATTGGCCAGATTCCCCGCTGAGCCAGCAGGAGCCATAGGCCCTGCCTAAAGGGCCCTGGGCTGGGACCCGGTGGAGAGGGAGGGCCCAGGTCCCCCTACCACCCATTCCCCCTGCCTGGGATAATCAAACCCCGGGCCAGGAGAGGCTTCTCCAAGTGGCTAGGCCTCTAGTACTGTATATGCCCTGAGAGAGGGGCTGGGGCTTTTGAGACTTTGTGATACCGTATATGCCCTGAGAGAGGGGCCGGGGCTTTTGAAACTTTGGGATACTGTATATGCCCTGAGAGAGGGGCCTGGACCGAGACATGGGCCAGGAGAAGGGGGCCGCAACCCCTGTCAGGGGCGTACCCTCTGACATGCACCCTAAGTGCTACAGGACAATTGTTACTTTTAAAGGTTTTTTTAGGATTGAGCATGTGCTTTGCTGAACTGTGGTCTCAGTATATTAGAATTACTGAACCTAGAGTTGGAAGAAACCTCAGGAGGTCATCTAGTCCAACCCCCTTCTCAAAGCAAGACACGAACCACAACTAAATGAACCCAGCCAGGGCTGTGACAAACCAGGATTTAAAAAGGTCTAGGGATGGAGATTCCACCCCTTCCCTAGGTAACCCATTCCAATGCTTCACCACATCCTAGTGAAATAGTTTTTCCTAATATCCAACCTAGACCTCCCCCACTGCAACTTGAGACCATTGTTCCTTGTTCTTCCATCTGTCACTACTGTGAACAGCCTTCTCCCATACTTTTTGAAAACCTCCTTCTGGTAGTTAAAGGCTGCCATTAAATCCCCCCTCACTCTTCTCTTCTGTACACTAAATAAGGACAAATCCCTCAGCTTCTCCTCATAAATCATGTGCTCCGGCCCCCTAATCATTTTTGTGGGTTTCCACTGGATTCTCTCCAATGTGTCCATATCCTTTCTGTAATGGGGCGAGGGAACTGGATGCAATACTTCAGATGTGACCTCACCAGTGCCAAATAAAGGGGAATAATCACTTATGTAGATCTGCTGGCAAAGTTCCTACTAATGCACCCCAATATGCCATTAGTGTTCTTGGCTAACAGGACGCACTGTTGACTCATATCCAGCTTCTCATCCACTGTAATCCCCAGGTCTTTTTTGTGCTCAACTGCTGTTTAACCAGTCAGTCCCCAGCCTGCAACAGTGCTTGGGATTCTTCCATCCCTAGAGTAGACTCTGCACTTGTCCTTGTTGAACCTCATCAGATTTCTTTTGGCCCAATCCTCCAATTTGTCCAAGTCACTCTGAACCTCATCCCTATGCTCCAGCATATCTCTCTCTCCCACTTAGCCTAATGACATCTGCAAACTTGCTGAAGGTGCAATCCATCCCCTTATCCAGGTAATTACTAATGATGTTGAACAAAACCAGCCCCAGAACTGACCCTTGGGGCACTCTGATACAGTTCACCAACCAGACATTGAGCTGTTGATCACTATCCATTAGGCCAGCTTTCTATCCACCTTATAGTCCATTTATCAAATCCATACTTCTTTAACTTGCAAAGTTTTGGAAGAGGCTTCAGCCTCAACATATCATATGAGAAAAATTCTATATTAAAATATGGTACTGTCCCATAAACTAAAGGGCAAAACTGAGGTAGCTGGGAGATTAAGATTTTCGATCCGGAAGCATACTCTCCCACCTATTGTCATTTTATTATATGTATCCTTTATAAGAGACAATAGAGAAAAGACTTGCAAAATATGGTCAGAAGACAACACATTTTGTTGAACAGATACATTTTAATTTGGTACAAGGTGTAAAACATTGTCATGAGCTGGGTAAAATCTTGCTGTGGGATTGATGTTGATAGGTGGGATTTATGCATACAGTTATGTTAATTATAATGTGAGTTCACACCTAAGATGAAAAGATATGAATAAATTTGCCTAGGAGCATTGGCTGTTTGTGTGTGTGTGTGTGTGTGTGTGTGTGTGTGTGTGTGTGTGTGTGTGTGGTGGGGAGGGGGAAAGATATGTAAAACATAGAAACTGAAGACAAGACGAAGAGAAAGTTTAAGTGATCCAAAGGAATAGGTGAAAGCCTAGTGACTGGCCATGGAAGAAACTTGTAGGGAAGTTTTTTCGGCCAGGATGATGGCTGAAACAAGTATTCTTAATACTGTGAGTAAAAGAAGCTGGTTCTTCCTATTTCATTCCTTCTGCATTCACAGGGAAATGAAACAAACAAAACTGTATCAAGAAAATATCATCAATATCTACCTCTGAATGGAAAACCCACAAGGCCCCAGGCTTCTACTAGCTGCATAGATCAAAACTGAAACTGAGAAATTTCTTTCTAGATCCAGTTCCACATTTTAAAATTCATGGGGACTCATATCTAGTGTTCTGTTGTGAATCCAGGTAGTTTGACTATATTTAATAGGACAAAGTTTCTGCAAACTAGAGGCCCACTCCCCAAAACCTTACATGAATAATGATTTGGAACATCTGGCCCTCACTTCACATTTGTTATGCCTGAGTTCTGAAGATCTAGGAAGCTCTTAAGTAGGGCAGTTACATAATTCAAAAATCACCCCTTAGTTTCAAATTATAGTTGTGTTTTCTTTTTTAAGGAGTTTGTAGTACTTATGAGAAATGCCACATTCTGACTCAAGCACAGTCAGCGTTAGATGAGCCTGTTTCCCAAAGAGAAAACAGGATATCTCCTCTGCTCACCTGAAGCCCCCACCTTAGTGCTGTTGCCAGTTACTGGAACCCTGCCCTTCCATCTGCCAGGCCACTGTCCAACTGATGGAAACACATGGGTACCACACTGCATGTGGCTGTTGCCTAGTTGCTAGAAGCCTCCAGAGGAACTAGCATAAGAGGTTTTGCCTGGTCTCTGGGACTCTGGGGGAGGCATGCATGTGACATGCTACTTCCTCAGCCCCAACCCTGCCTCTCCACCATGGGGAGAGCAAATAGTACAACTGCCTTCTTCTGGAGGAAAAAAGTCAGGACAGATATTAAAAAAGGGAGCACCCCAGCCAAAACAGGCTGTAGAGTTGTCCCAGTCAGTTCGGTTGATCTACATTGGGGTATGTCTACACTACCACCCTAGTTCGAACTAGGGTGGTTAATGTAGGCAACCGGAGTTGCAAATGAAGCCCGGGATTTGAATTTCCCGAGCTTCATTTGCATATTGCCGGGCGCCGTCATTTTTAAATGTCCGCTAGTTCGGACTCCATGCCCGCGGCTACACGCGGCACGAACTAGGTAGTTAGGATTAGGCTTCCTATTCCGAACTACCGTTACTCCTCGTGGAACAAGGTGTACCGGTAGTTCGGAATAGGAAGCCTAATCCGAACTACCTAGTTCGTGCCGCGTGTAGCCGCGGGCACGGAGTCCGAACTAGCGGACACTTAAAAATGGCGGCCCCCGGCAATATGCAAATGAAGCCTGGGAAATTCAAATTCCAGGCTTCATTTGCAACTCCGATTGCCTACATTAACCACCCTAGTTCGAACTAGGGTGGTAGTGTAGACATATCCTTAGAGATCTAATACGGGTGGCCAAACTGAAGATTCTACCCCTCCCCGATTATGTTCCAGTTTAGTTTCGGAAGCTTTCTATTCTACTCTAGAGTTAATATTCAGTGGTCAAATTCATACATGCAGTATCTTGTAAAAAAGGGAGGTTAAAAAACTGTGTCAGTTCTATAGCTGAGTGCTTGAAAGTTAGCAAGTGCCATGTATAAAGTAGCCAGTGCAGCAGAGGGCAGAATTAATGTTGCATGGGCAATCGTTAATCATTTTCTGACTTTCAAGTGCTTGATGCTCCAAACTCAGTAACATTCTTTACATGTAGGCTTTTTGTATGCAATTTTCCAGTGGCCTGACACAGTTTAACCCCCAAACCTTCAGTACCGTCGCACACAGGTCTAGTCGTTGAGATATAGGACCAACTACACTGTGAAGTAGCAGCAGAAGGCAGGGCTGGCAATAGATTTCACCAAGCCCTGGGCAATGTCAGGGAACCCCGAGTTCAATGCAAGTGTTAACAAACCCTATATTTGGGTGGCATAGCAGCCCCCGCATTCCTATATCAGACATTGTCTTTTGGAGCACTCTTCTCATGCATTAACAGTTGTGACATACTTTGAGAGCTATTGAGGAAACCACTATGTGAGGCGAGGCAGTACTATTACAATCAAATCATGGTCTGTTCTCTCCCATGTTTTCTGCTCTAGTAGGTAGGCTTATTGTTTACCAATTGTTCCACTTACCAGAAGCTAATGTACAAAGAAGAAATGCCATGAAGAGTTAAGTGAGTAAAGGGTACGTCTAGACTATATGCTTCTTTCGAAAGAAGTTTTGGAAGAAATCTTCTGAAAAAACTTCTTTCAAAAAGACGTCCACACCGCCAAAGCACATTGAAAAAGCGATCTGCTTTTTTTGAAAGAGAGTATCCAGACTGAATGGACACTATCTCGCATGTAAGCTGTGATTACTATGGATGGAGTGGCTACTACGGCCCCCGTGCTTTTTCCTGGAGGCCTCTTCTTTCGAAAAAACTCCCTTTTCCACATCCACACGTCTTTTTCTGAAAGAGCTCTTTTAGAAAAGGCATTCTTCCTCATAGAATGAGGCTTACCAATGTCGGAAAAAACCCTGCATTCTTTAGATTTTTTTTCAAAAGAACACAATAGCAGTGTGGATGCAAGTGAAGTTTTTCTGGAAAAACCGTAATTTTTCTGAAAAAACCCTGCTGTCTAGACACACTCTAAGGGAAAACCTTTTATTGGACCAACTTCTGTCGGGAGAGAGACAAGCTTTCCCAGACACACAAAGCTCTTCTTCAGGTGCTTCCAGTATCACAGCAAAATGCAAGGTGGAACAGAGTGTATAGCAGAAAACAACAACTACAGTGCACTCAGGGAGGGCATAGGCTGACAAGTAATACAAACTGGATACGCAATCAAGTACAGATGGATCTCAACATTGCCTCTCACAAGAGAAAAGGATTTAAAGGTTGCTGATCAGAGCTATACATATGCTAATTCCCATAATAAAACACTTAATTAGGACAACTGTAGATAATTTAGATAGCTAAATAACTTAATAGCATTCCATCACAACATTAAGAGAGTGAAATGTTCCCTTTCTCTTATCATAAATCACCCATAATTAGGCAGCAAACTACTGGAAAAGTTTGTAATTGAAAGCAAAGGGCCATACATAAGTGGCGGTGCAGACATGGCCATTGTCAGTACAATTTACCGGGGAGGGCTCAGTTAGTCTGTAGCCACAAAAACAACAAGGAGAATACCCTGGAATCTTAAAGATAGATTTATTTGGGCATAAGATTTGGTGCACATTTCCACTGCATGCATCTAACTAAGTGAGTTTTTCTCCACGAAAGCTTGTTCCCAAATAAGTCATATAGGTTTTAAGGTGCCACAGGACTTTGTTTTGGGGTATAATTTAGTGCTGTCCACCCCAAAAAACTTGTCACTGAGAGAGTTTCTGCTGACATAGCTACCACCACTTGTTGGAGATGTTTATACCTGCCTCTGGAAATTTCCACTACATGCATTTGACGAAGTAGGTCTTTGCCCACGAAAGCTTATGCTCCAACACTTTGGATAGTCTATAAGGTGCCACAGGACTCCTTGCCACTTTTTTCAGATTTAGACTAACACGGCTACCCCTCTGATACTTGTTGGAGATGGATTAATTAAATCATCGAGAAAGCTTTCCTGTCAGCCTCTGGCTGCTACACTATTCAGCTTACAGCCTCAGTGCAGCTACGTCACTGCACAGTTTCTAATGTAGTCATAGTCTAGGCATCCTTTTTATTTGTTTAAAAGTACAAATGAGTTGATTCAGTGCAAGTTAAAACCGCATACTTGCTTATATTCCAACTGTATAATTGATGGAATTTTAGCTGTATTTATATTGTTTGTACTGTCCTTTTGCTGGTTTTATAGCTCTTCTAGAAGATTCCAATATTAGATAACACATTGATTTGCACATGCTATTCATTAACCCCGCAATGAATGATATTTTGTTGCAATGCGATTTGTAGATCTGGAATACTGTGATCTGGCTGATTTGAAGGGTAGAATACAGGGGATGTATTTCTTAATTTGAAGGATTCTGGATGATCATGGAAAGGAAAGGAAAGGAAAGGCATTTAAATTGGCAAGTTTCTGTCAAAAGTGTGAGGCATATAATCAGAGGGCGAACCAAAGGGGAAGCCAGGAGGTGCCAATGGGGAAATTACAGTATTAAGTAGCACCTTTTTCTTTTTAAAATTATACAAGAAGCTCATCTCATCCCAAACTTATTTTCTTTAGAAGCACCACAGTTAACGAGAGGAACTCATGGGAATTTTATTTTAGGTTTCACAGAAGAGTTGAAAACTATACACGAAAAAATGTCCATGTTTCCCATCACTCCTTATCAAATCTAATGATTTTGGAGGTCAGAAATCTTTCCTTGTAAAACTTAAACTTAGAAGAGTACTCTGAAGGATGGACTGCCTCAATTGGCAAAATAAAGAAAGGGCAGAAGGAGAAACAAAGGCACATAAAGTGGCTGACTCAAGGCCACACAACAAATCAAGCACAAAGCTAGGGAGCCAAGGTGCCAAGTACAGGGTACATCTACATGGCAATTAAACGCCCACAATAACTGCCTCAGACTTGCAGGGCTCTTTAATTGCAGTAGATGTTTGGGTTTTGGCTGCAATCCAGGCTCTGAAGCCTTCCACCTCACAGAATACCAGAGTCCAGGCTACAGCTGGAGTCCAAACGTCTGTGCTGCAGTTAAATAGCCCCTTACCATGAGCTCTGCAAGGCTCAGTCAGTTGTCACAAGCCAGCCAAGACATCTAATTGCAGTGTAAACATACCCTCAGTCATGTCAATGGAATAGGGCACCATCTAAGGAAAAAGCAAATGAATGAAACACACAGGAGTACTAAAGTCCATTTTCTGCAAGTGTCCTTTACGCGCTAATACATGACAGCTAATATAAAGACTGCATGTTTATATACCAGTTGCTTTGTTTTTCTTTTCTTCTCACCCCAGAAAATCTTGCTGTCCATCTCTCTGTTGTGATGACAGAACTAAGATGACATTTAATTACATTACCTTCTTAAAAGGCACTTAAGTGATCACAGCTGCATATGAAGTAATTAATAAGAATTAATCAGGAAACAGCCTGTAAGTGAAGAGTGGCAGGCAGTACATCACAAACCAAACCATTTGTGTGTATACAAATGAATCTGCCAGTGACAGAGATAATGAGATCTCCTTTATGCATTTGAGGGGCTAAGGGGATAACAGGAGTTTCAGGTGTGACAAAGTTGGGGGGGAGCTGCAATAGAGTGGGAGAAAAGCAGCCCTAGGAGGCAAAAAAAAAAAGCCAACTCCCTTGTTAAGGTGGAGTAGACCAATTCAGAACATCTGGCAAGGAGTTGCCTCAGGAAGATTAGGGATCAGCTGAGATAGGGATTAATTAGGGCCAGCTGACTACACTTCAGGCCTGCTGGAGGCCATTTAAAAGCCTCCATGATTAGGTGGAAAATGAGTGAGTAAGTAAGTAAATTATGTCAATACAAACAGTTGTTTTATAAGTCCTCTCTCCTTTGTTCTACTCTCCATTTCAGTTAAGTCCATCTGTAGCAGGAACATACCTAACTCCACTATAATAAATAGGAAAATCATCAGCTGTGTCTAGACTGGCAAGTTTTTCCGCAAAAACAATTGCTTTTGCGGAAAATCTTGTCTGCTGTCTACACTGGCCGCTTGAATTTCCGCAAGAACACTGACGATCTCATGTAAGATTGTCAGTGTTCTTGAAATACTATGCTGCTCCCATTCGGGCAAAAGCCCTCTTGTGCAAATGCTTTTGCACAAGAGGGCCCGTGTAGACAACGCGGTATTGTTTTGCGCAAAAAGCCTCAATCGTGAAAATGGCGATCGGGGCTTTGTTGTGCAAAACCGTATCTAGATTGGCATGGACACTTTCCCACAAAAAGTGCTTTTGTGGAAAAGCGTCTGTGCCAATGTAGACGCTCTTTTTCGCAAATGCTTTTAACGGAAAAACTTTTCTGTTAAAAGCATTTGTGGAAAATCATGCCAGTCTAGATGTAGCCACTATGTTTATTTACTACAGAAAGAGACAGTTTTTAAATTACTGTAACTGACAGCCAAAGTTGGTTGCTTAAGAAACAAATACATTTGCAGTTTTGGTTCAACAAACTCAATTTCAAAGTTGTTTCTGTCTTAGATGGTTTAAAGGGACCACATTTTCAGTTTTGAAATGTTTCAATGAATACATTTATTGAAAACATTATTAAAATGATTACAGAAATGTATTATTGATGAAAAGTGGGTTAGGGTGGGTTTTTTTATAGAAAAAAATGTTTCAGCAAAAAAAATATTTTTGCTTACAATTGAAAGAAAACTCCACAACTTATTATTAAACGTAACCTTACTATATATTTTAGAAATGTGTGTCTGTCTGTCCATCTGTCTGTGTGTGAGTCTATTTGTACAAGAACTCCTCCTAAATAAGAGCTAGGACCACCAAATTTGGTAGGCAGCTTCCTCTTATCACAACTTAAAGCAAGGTCAGGGTTTGGTTGTGCCAGGATAATGGAATGTGCCTGGAATTTGTTTGTTTCTCATAACATGGAAAGGGATGGGTCTGGTAGGAGGGAGTTGTACTGCAGAATAACTATGGGGGAGCAGACAGGGGGCAGAGATGGGGACTGGGTCAGTTATAATCCCTTTGGGCCAGCAGGGGGCAGGGATGGAGAAAGGAACAGCTACCTACTATATATTTCAGGGTATGTCTAGACTGCAGAGTTTTTCCAGGATACCAGAGATATCCCAGAAAAGCTCTGCCATGTCCAATGAAAGTGTATCCTTTTCCTAAAAAAATTTCAGAAAAGCAGCTGCATTTTTTCAGCATCCCTGTAAACCTCATTCTACAAGGAAGAAGGGATGTTCTGAAAGTGGCTTTTTTCCTGACATTTGGCCCAGTGTAGAAGAGCCAATTGTTGGAAAAGCCGCTTTCAGAAGAAAAGCGGGAAAAAGAACAAACTTGCACTGTTCAGACTTCTGATCAGTGTAGGCTGGTATAGTTTTGGTGTGCAAGGCTGGGGAGAATTGCCTGGTACCTCTCATCAGTGGTCCATCAGTGCCTGGGAGATCATTCATGTAACAGTTGGTTGTGTCCCTGCCTGTGGATGTCTATGTAAGTGCAGTACTTCCCAGATCTTTGTGGCATGACAAAGCATCACAGTGTTTTGGGATATACCACATGTTGTTGGGACAGAGGACTCAGTAGACCCTCATTCTATGTTGTATCTCAGGGATCCATTCACAATATTTTTCTATATAGAACTTGTGCTGAAAACATGGAGAGCTGAATGATTACCTGCTAAGAAAAATAGTTAAAATGTTACCCTAGAAAATTTAAATGTCTCGTTTTAGTTTATGGAGTTTCAGTACACCCTTACTTTCTCAGAGCCATATGTCTGTTCTGATTTCCAAGTCAGATGGAATTTGCTGAATAAAAGGTTTTGGCATTTAGAGGGCTAACTGCATGTAAATTAATTTGTTAATTATCCTCATGAGCTGCATATAATGAGCTTTGCAGATGATAGTTAATGTTGGGTTTGGATAGTGATTGCCTAGATTTTACAGAAGTTCATTCTTTAAAAACACGTCATTGACAGTTGCACTCCACACACACACACACAAAAAGCACCAACCTTATTTTTATGCCAATTCATTTTTAAAGGAATTGTTTCTTGGAAGTTTTATTAAGCTACAGATGCTTTAATGTTGGATCAACTTATTTAACAAATCATAGATGTATATCAGTGGAATTGATTTCACGGTAGGTTAATACAAAGCAGTCACAACAGTCGAGCATACTCTTTGTAGCGGGAATGTCTCCACATAAACTCCCCTCACCCCAAGATTTCTGCTGTACATACTGACCCATGCTATCATTAATTAAATTAAGAGATACCTTTAAGATCAAACTGAAACTAAACTCGGAGAAGAGTAGCTAGTTTATACTAACTTCATATTCCTCTCATTCTTCCAAAACAAATGTAAACTCTCACACAGCACTATGGAAATGATCTGTTTGTACATTTTTTGAAGACATTTGAGAAGTTTCCTAGGAGCAGAAGATGTAATAGAATATACACAAATGGTTAGATGGAGGAAGCAGCTCCATTGATTTTATGCCAGCAGAAATTTCTGTTCCAATAGGTGAGGGAGGGTGTCACAAACTTTACTAATAACAGATTAACAACACCCATTGTTATAACTACTGTATAGGACGGGGTGGACAACCTCCTTTGCACTGGCTGCACATGGTTCGTCAGGTTTAGCTGTGGTGGGCAGTGTCACTCACCACTCTCAGTGGCTCTGATTTGCTGTTCCCAGCCAATGGGAGCTGCAGGAAGCAGCACGAGCCGGGCTATCACTTCCCACATCTCCCATTGGCCAGAAACAGTCAACTGGGAGCTCTGAGGGTCTATGCCTGCAGATGTTCACATAAACAAATTGTCTCTCAGCCCACCACTGATGAACTGTGAGTGGCCCATGGACAGAGGTTCTCACCCTGTTTTATGGCTTCTATGAAATCAGCCCCTAAACCAACTTTAATTTGTTTCCTGTCACAAAGGGTATGTCTACACTGCATTCCTCTTTAGAGAGAGGAATGCAAATGCAGCTGAGAGAAATTGCAAATGTAGTGCAGATTTGAATTTCCCGTGCTTCATTTGCATAATTGCAGCTGGCCACTATTTCAAAATACCCTATTTTGAGATTAAAAAAAGGTGTGTAGATGCGGTTATTTTGAGAAAAATCCCTTCTTTTGAAATACCCTATTTTTACTCCTAAGGGTTATTTCAAAATAGCGACCGGACTTGATTTTGCAAATGAAGTGTGGGAAATTCAAATCTGTGCTTCATTTGCAATTTCGCTCAGCTGCATTTGCATTCCCCTCTCGAAAGAAAATGCATTATTAGACATACCCAAAAACAAGACCCTGTTTTGTGTTCTGGTGGGCCTTCTTTATTTTTTACCATTGGTATTGCACATTCTTTACACATCTATAATGTAACACACATACACACATAACCCTTCGCTCTTACAGTGCAATTAAATGTTTCATTTCCTGACTTGAGCCTGGACACCTTGACAAATTTCATCATCATATTCCAGACTTAACCAGGGATATTGATTTCCCCCATTGATTAGTCTTTCCTTGTGAAGTCTCAAATATTTTAGAAGTATGTCATTTTCTTTTAATTTTCACATCACTCAATTTACTATTGGACTATGCATGCTTCTCAGTGGTCATTTCTATGGAATGGCAATTCAAAGGACAAAAAAAAAGTACATAAAAGTGAGGAATTTTGTCTTTGGTCTATTATAAACTATTATGCAACAGACATTCAGAAATTGGTAATGAACTCTGCTTGTTTCAATTTTATTTTGGAATCATCATATAACAATATCACCTAGCTTTTATAAAGGCACTTTTTGTACACTAATAATCTAGCTGCATTGGAACTGAATATAATTAAGTTATTTAGGGGCATTTTGGACAAAGGAATAAACTATTTAATTGAGCCATTTCCCAAATTTCAAGTCCTTTCACATGTTCTTTCTGTTATCTGTACCTGGAAAAGGAATTACTTGTGATTGGGGAGATAAAGATGAGAATCGTCTAACATAAAAAATAGAGATATCTGGCACGATTCTTTTTAATGTTGCTTTTCTTTATTACTTTCTCTAGACTTTAACACAGTGATCCAAAATGTGCTCTCAGTTATATGTGGACTAATCCATTAAAGTCTATGGAACAGCATACACATAGCTGAAAATAGAATTTTGTCTAATGCTACTTCTAGACTGCAGGCTTCTTTCGGAAGAAGCTTTTCGGAACAGATCTTCCAAAAAACTGCTTCCAGAAGATAGCATCCACACTGCCAAAGTGCATTGAAAAAGTGATCTTCTTTTTCGAAAGATAGCATCCATTCAGTCTGGACACTATCTTGCATGTAAGTTGTGATTACTATGGATGGAGTGGTCACCAGGGCACCTGTGCTTTTTCCTCTTCCCTCTTCCTTCGAAAGAACTCCCTCTTCCCTGTCCATGCACGCCTTTTTTCTGAAAGCTCTTTCTCAGTGGTCAGGGCTCTTTCAGAAAAAGGTTTCTTCCTCACAGAAAGAGGTTTACCAATGTTGGAATAACCCCACTGTTCTTTCAATTTTTTTTTTTCCGAAAGAACGCAATTGTAGTGTGGATGTAAGCGAAATTTTTTCAGGAAAAACGGCCGTTTTTCTGAAAAATCTCTGTAGTGTAAATGACTTTGCCACCACCTCATACGCAACATCTTACTAATGTCCATGCATGTGGGATGCTATGCCTCATATGCAATCTTCATGTAAACAGGCCCATCTCTAAATGAAATTAAAGAAGTTGTGCTTACTTATTTGGATTGTGCAATTCTATCTATCCTTTTGGGGTTTTCTATTTGGGCTTGATATTACTTTCTTGTGCATTGGCAAATGTTGCAGGAGATGCAGTGAAGTTTTAAAATTCCACACCAATTGTGTAGGAAGATGGACTCAAAGTCAAATTCACAGTAGAGACAGAGGCAGCTTTTCCCATTATTTTCTGTGGCTCTTTTTCTCTCTCTAAGATAAATGAGAGCAGCACAATAGTAATTATATTATAACTCTGACCTTCAGTTTTATTTTTTCTTAACTGTCATGGTTGCAGTTACATTGACTGTCTTGCTAAAAGAGGTTCAAGTTGGGAGGAGGAGTTAAATTAAGCATTTAGATATATTTACTTAGTATAAGGGAATTTAGACTACTGATTCTGCCTTATTGAAAACCAAGCTTAAGCTGGGATCAAGTTTAAATGTGTAAACATGAGGGACCTTTTAACTAAAGCAGAAAACTCTTAAGTATAGCTTGTTTCAGATTTAACATCAGGTTGAGCTAGATGGAAATTTCCAGCAAAACCTTTTTCCGTTGGAATTTGCAGGTTCTTCAAATTTAATAAGCTTTGTTCCAAATCAGAACAAAGTGACAATACGTCATCTATTTTCTAAAATTAGATCAAAATTTACCAGAATCTTTTTCATTTGTTTAACACTGTAGTCAAGAGTACAGATGAATTATATTTGACAGTATAGTCCAAATAATAAATGGGACTGTATATTGGGGGTGAACCACCATAAGGTAATAACCTAGCAGCTCAACTAAGTGGAGTAATACATGACAGTTAAGAAGCTGGCTGACAGTAGCAGTGTAGTGCAACCCAAGAAGTCAGACACACATCTTCTGTTTATGTTCTTGGTGCTCTCCTAACAGAATTTCAAACTGTTTCAGAACTGTCATGTGGTGCAACTGGACCTGGAATATCTCTGTGCTCTCTCTTAGAAAGGGAAGATCTACTCATTGGGGACAGGTCAATCTAAGCTACTCAATTTGAGTTACATTAGTAGCATTAGGGATGTTAAAAGAGATTAATCAACTAATTGAATAGTTGATGGAATTTCCATCAACTATTCTATTAGTTGATAAGGGAGCTTCTACTTTGAAATGTAGCAACAGCCCATCCAGTTGTCACTACATTTCAAAGGCAGGAGTGCCCCAGCAGAAATGCCTGCTGGGGCTCTTGTACAACTCAAAGTGGAAGTGCCCAAATGGAGTCCAGGGTCAGTTGGGGACTCCTCGCTGGCCCCGGGGTCAATGCAACATTTCAATCTTTGAATGCACAAGAGCCCCTGATGAGGGTCTTGTACATTTCAAAGGTGGAATGCCACCACTGCAGTGTTCCCTCCTATGGAGCTGAAGCTGGGGGGACCCTGCTTTTAAGCCAGCTCCCCTCAACACCCCCTCCATTTGCCCCTCTCCCCCATTGCTTCCTCTTTTTGATAGAGGCAGAAAGGGGGGGTGGAACTACTCAACTAATGTGACTATCCAATAAGCTTTTGCTTATCAGATAGTTGACTAGTCAATTAGTCGCTTACATCCCTAAGTAGCATAATTCAAATTGAGATAGCTTAGATCTATTTACTGCAGGGTCCACATCACACTGAGTTGACAGAATAAACTCTATCATCAACTCCCCTTACCCTTCTTGTTCTGGTGAAGTACCAGAGTTGGTGAGAAAGCAATCAGCAGTTAATTTGTAGAACCAATAAATTGACCGTTGCTGGATTGATCACTGCCCAGTGATCCAGCCCATAGTGTAGACATAACCATAGAGTAGCTGCTACTTTAGCAACATGTCCATTACTCCTCGTAGAATGAGGCTTACAGGTACGTCGGAATAGCGAGATCGAAATAACAGGCTTACTGTGATGCGAGATAGCTATTTCGGGATATTGCGGTATCTCAAAATAGCATTTCAGTGTAGACATAGCCTATAAGTCCAAGTTTTTTGGAATGTATCTTGGACTTGTAGGAAGGACAGCCTCTACAAGAAGAAGAGACGTGAGTAATGAAAAAATGCCTGATGGAAGAGCCTATTAGTAACAAGGCAACATCAATTTATTAATAGATCCAAAGCATGCTATAAAATAACAGAGCAAATCAAGATGAAACAGTCAGTGAGCATATTCAGTTATTTGAAGGCATTCCTACAAAATACTCATTCACCAAGTTGTCATCAGTCTATGTATCACACATATGCATTCGCTGTATTCATTCAAATATTCATATCTAAAAACTACTATCTGAATCACTATAATATGTTTTATGTCACTTTTCAT
This sequence comes from Pelodiscus sinensis, assembly GCF_049634645.1. NCBI lineage: Eukaryota > Metazoa > Chordata > Testudines > Trionychidae > Pelodiscus > Pelodiscus sinensis. The sequence continues at coordinate 48,342,645 of NC_134719.1, forward strand.
CAGGAGATCTCAAAGCTCCCACAGAGCAGAATCATCTCCATTTTATGGAAAGGGAAACTGAGGCAAAGAGAAGTTAAAATGACATGCCAAGGTCACCTAGCAGGCCTGTGAGAGAGCCCAGAATAAAACCTAGCTCTCCAACCTTCCAGTCTGGTATAATATCCCTAAGACCACACAGCAAACTATTATTTATCCTATACAAAAAGTGCTTAATTTCCAGCTGGCTTTCTATGAATGATGGCCCCATAAACCACAATAACTAAATGAATAAAGTGAGTCCCTCAACTCTGGCATTTCTTTATTATATATATTGCCGTGAATGCAGCTCTGCCTACATAAGCAATAAAATACCAGGCCCACAAGTAAGTCTTGCTACAACAAAAAGGAAAAATTATTCTAAAGGCTGAGCCTGATCTGTCTAGTACAGGTTAGCTTTTTTTCTAGAATGCTGAAGTAATGAACTTGGTTTTCTCCATATAGCATTGACAGTATCCTGCAAATGCATTAAGAGATGGAGTATGCTGAAGTGTGGGGAAGGCAGCTTGTAAAGACTTCTGGGGACAGAATAACAATCTCTCTTCTATATGCTCTAGGTAAGTGCCTGAATGGGAGAATACCAAAAAATAACAGACAACTATGTTCATGATCCCCATTTCCTCTGAGATTTCTGTTCTTAGTATATTTCTGTGACTGCATATTATCTGATAATAAAAGAAAATGAGGCAGCAGATTAGTAATTTCACACCCCTGGCTATATTCTCACACAGACCATACAGAAATGTATAATTCATTTCATACACCGTTTAGAGAAAGTCAACACATAATATTAGCCTGAACAAAAGAAAACTGTTCGTATAAATTGTGTGTATTTATACTTGTGTGTGGAGTCACAATAGGGGAAATAGACTGACCTCCTAAATTTATAAGTGTTCTTTGTTATGTATTGTTCATTTTTTAGTAATGAGCTGAGGTTCAACTTTTGGACTACCTGTGCTTATTCAGCTTCTATACCTGTGCTCATAAAATAGGTGGTGTTTTTAAACTAGTCCTTCGGGATGGCTGCATAAAAAGAGCTTATTTAGGATATTACAACCCTAAAGTGTTATCTGTACACTTTGTATATAGAATGTACCCTCTATAGCATAGCATGGTTATTTTCACTGAGCTACAACATAAGCTGACAGGTTTCCATGTAAGGAACCAGAAGGGAATAAGCTGTAAGTTCAGATAAGCATCCTCTTGATCATTTTCTAGTAGTGTAACTTTTCTGACCCGGCCATTGAGGACAGAGAAGGCAGCATTCCAAAAACATATTTCTGCATATCGTAGGTTTGACAATTTGCACTTCTGGGACATAAAATATAATTGATGGATATATTTTAAAACATTGGAAGATGGAATACAAATGGCAAGAAAGGCCAAGGGTGATATGAAGCAGAGACCATCTATGAAGGAGAAAAATGAACAGTGCCACTGGCTGAGTCTTGCCAAAATTTTGTTCTTTGTCAACCTCTAGTCAACACATCCATGACTGAGTGCAATATCCCAAACAGTTAGTGTCAACCATCAAAAATGCCTATAAGAGAGCTATTGAAGAATGAAAGAAATTTGCAGCCCTGTGCTCCACTTGCAAGGTAATAGCAGAATTGCTTTGTATTTTTACAAAGTGCTCTTAATCATTCATGAGTTAAACTCTCCTTCCTCCAACTACTTTGAGGCAGTTAAGCATTGCATTAAATCTCTCTTTCTCGCTCTCTCAAAGATACAACAACAACAAAGGTATCAAGAAGGGAAAATACCTTTACCTAGTTCATCAAACCCAGAAAATCTTCTGCCTCAGTCTCAAGAAGGAATTAATTTGCTGAAACATTAGCTCAGGCACAAGGTTCCAACTCATTAAGTTAGATAACTAATATTCCTTTTACACTAATTTACACTTACAGCAATTTAGTTTGTTGCAATGAAGATGAAAAACTTTGCTAACCTAGATGTTTAGCCAGTTGCATTATGAACCAAATCCTCTGGTGGTGTAAAATCAGGATGGCTGTAATAGATCTGTACCAGTGTAGCAATGTGGAAAAGCTAAACATGTCTGATCTGTTCAGTGTAAATGGCAACTAATAACTGCATTTTCCTTTTTGTAGTTAATATTTTAAGTAAAATGTGTCCTCCTGGGTATCATCTGTAGTCCATCAATAGGGAAGCTGTAGCTACCATGAAAAATTAATTTCAGAGGTTTAAGACTTTATGCTATGTAGGTTAACAGATGAACAAATGCTTTAGGGAATTAAACAGAAAATTCAACACTAGCAGTGAAATCCTGAACTCATTGAAATCATTGCGAAACCCCACAAAATTGCATATGGTGGAATATATAAATGGTAAAGACTAGAGCCACACTTGGTATATATTGCTGAAGTTCAATTAATTCCAGTGGTGTTATGGCAATTTCACCAGACCTGTTTCTAAAATTCCTGTTAACACTTTCAGAGGCTCTTTCCCACACAAACTCCATTTCAAAATAAATATATTTATATATAGGATTGCAGCATATATTGGGATTTGTTGGAAAATATAAAATGGCTTGATCCTTAGATGCTGTAAATCAAACTCAATGGAGCTATGCCCATTTGTGCTAGAGGATAATCTGGTTTACTATTAATCGTAAAATGTTACTTGAAAATGTCACAAATTTAAGTAATTATTCATTCAGCTCTATATATTAGATGACAATGTAAAACAATACTTTACTCCTAGTAGGATTAGAATACTTTTTTCTAATTCTTACCATTTATTAGGAAGAGCATTGCAGTCTTCAAATATTTATTTATTTACTGTTAGATGGTCTTTTGCAGTAGGAAGGGATTCATAGCAAGTTGTTTTCATATACAAAAAGAGACAGGTTACTGGGTTATTCCAGAAGATTTGAGATACATTGTGGTGGGGGAAGAATCATAGAATCAGAGCTGGAAGGACCTTGAGAGGCCATTAAGAATAGTCCCCTGCAATCGTGGCAGGAGCAAGACCGTCTAAGGTCAGAAGTGGGGAACCACTGCTGGGGAGAGAGAGCTGCTGTCAGCATCCAGCCTGTGGGCTCACATGGAAGAGAGGGGAAGCTGCTCTGTGCCATGAATCCGGGCCAGTGGGGGTGGGGGTGCCTTCCCATGTATAGTGGCATGTGGCCACCGCACTCTCCCAGGAGCTATGCTAGATAGGCACAATTTCCTGCCGCTTTTGAACCCCCAACCTGCTCTTACATCCCTTTCCACCCAGATCCTGCATCCCTAGGCCACTCCTGCACCTGCCTCCCACTCAGACCCTGCACCCCTGGCTTGCTCTCTGGCAGGCCCCTCCCATACACTGAACCCCTCCTTTTGACCTCATACCAGACCCTTGGGAGGCCCCACAAAATCTGCTAGCTTCAGGCCACCATAAGAGTTAATTTGGCCCTGGAGGAAGCCTTAGCACACAACCACCCCTCCCACTGTGGGGCTGGAGGGTGAGGGGAACCCTGAGTCGCATGAGTGAGGTGATTTCTCTTCTGTTTCCCACTTGCATGTGGCCCTCAACTAATTTTTTCGTTGGTCAGTGGCCCCTGACTCAGTGAAGGTTCCCTACCCTCGATCAACTGTAGCTTTGAACCAGATAATTAAACAAAAGTGAAGGTATTTTTGTTAACTATAATGGTCCAAATTTTTCCTTAAAAGCAGCCCACAAATCTCAGAGAATAACATAGCACGTTGATGAGTAACATTTTATATAACAAAGCTGCTAGATTGACTTTAATGAAATGTGTACACAACTGTGATTTAATAAGCACTGTATCATCAAAGATTCAGGTACAGTATGTGCTGACAAGAAATTCTTTTGATGAACTGGAAAACACAACTGCCCTCATAAAAGCAAAATTCAAAGCAAAACTTCCTCTCAGTAGTTTCTTTAATGAACAGTTCTCAGCATAGAGTGACACCAAATGCTCTAGGAAACTAAAATCTTTGAAAAATCTCTGAAAATGGGTTCTTTATTTATTTAGAAACAAAGGAATTGCCATCTTTGCTGCCCGTTGTTTTTTAAAAAAATACAGTTTCAAGTGGGGACAAAATATATATTCAAGTAGCCAAATATTTTTTTAAATTGTCTTCTTTCAATACAATATTCAGAGAGACAGGCATGTGAAGTAATATCTGTTATTCTGGTGTTGAAAGAGATAAGCTTTTGAGCTACAGAGAGCTGCTATTCAGCACCAACATAGCTACAGCATCACTGCAAATATAATATAGTGCAACTTCATCCAATCTCATCAACCTATTAGGGTTTATCCTGCACCTCTGGATTTTTTAGGAGTTTTGCATGGGAGCAGAATGAAACTCTAACAACCTGATCCAAAGCCCATTGCCATGGGAGGCTATTTACTACAATGAGTTGTTAACTAGACCCTGAATACAAAGGATAGAATCCTGACCCCATTGAAATCAGTGGCAAGTCTCTCAGGACTTTTACACAAAAGGCTACTGTAGGAGTCTCTATTCATTCCACTGAGCTTACTTTTCTTCCCAACAATCACCTTGATCCTTTTCAGCCGAGCTTCTATCCTCAGTCCCCACTGAAACTGCTGTGAACTACATCACTAATGACTGTTCTTACTCAAAAGATAAGAGGTTCTTGCCCATTCATGTTCCCTGTTCCTGTTTTCATGCAATTTAATTTTCACTTTGTTAACTTATGACAGAGTGCTTGGTGCTGTACAAGAAGTTATCACTATAGATTTTTCTTGATACTTGTTTTGTTACATAAATTTACTGTAGGAGATTTGGCTCCTAATCACATTCCGTATCATGTGTAATGGACAGGAGGAGTGCTTACCAGCACCCAGTAACAGTGGGTATATCTACACAACAGCGCTAATTCGAACCAACTTAGTTCGAATTAGTTAATTCGCGTCTAGAACTAAAAACTAGTTCGAATTAGCGTTTTGCTAATTCGAACTAGCATGTCCACATTAAGTGGACCCTGAACCAGGCTTAAGGATGGCCGGAAGCAGTGCCGGCAGGGCATCAGAGGAGGACTTAGAGCGTGGAGCTGCTGTCTCAGGCTAGCCGAGAGCTGTGCTTAAAGGGTCCCGACCCCCACCCCGGACAGACAGTTCTCAGGGGTACCCCGCTTGCAAAGCAGTCCTGGCTTCGAGTGCCCGGGGTACCCACACTGGGCACATCACAGCACTCGGCCATCAGCCCGGCTGCACTTGCTGCAGGCTGCCATCTAGGGAGAGGGGGCAATTGGGGGGCTGCAGGAGAGCTTCCACCCCCAGCAGCCCGCAGAGCCAGCCCGGTCCTCCCCATCGGGGGCTTGTGCCCCATTCCTCCCTCACCTCCTTCCACTTACCCTTCCCTGGACCCTCTTCTTGATGTACAAAATAAAGATAACGTGTCTTCCACAATGGAATCTCTTTATTGAACAAAACTGGGGGAGACTGGGAAAAGGAGGTGGGAGAGGGGAAGAGAGAGGCTGGGAGAGGGGAGGGCAACTACAATGATCAGGGGTTGGGAACAGGTCCCATATGAAGAGAGGCTAAAGAGACTGGGACTTTTCAGCTTAGAAAAGAGGAGATGGAGGGGGGACAGGATAGAGGTCTCTAAAAGCAGGAGTTGGGTGGAGAGGGTGCATACAGAAAAGTTCTTCATTAGTTCCCATAAAGAAGGACTAGAGGATACCAAAGGAAAGGAATGAATAGCAGGCTTCAAACTAGTACCAGAAAGTTGCTCTTCACAAAGCAAAGAGTCAGCCTGTGGAACTACTTGCTGCAGGAGGCTGTGAAGGCTAGAACTAGAACAGAGTTTAAAGGGAAGTGAGATCAAGTCATGGAGGTTGGGTCCATGGAGTGGTATTAGCCACGGGGTAGGAGTGGTGTCCCTGCCCAAGGTTTGTGGAAGGCTGGAGAGGAATGGCATGAGACAAATGGCTTGGTCACTGTCTTTGGTCCATCCCCTCCAGGGTACCTAGGGTTGGCTGCTGTCGGCAGACAGGCTACTGGGCTAGATGGACCTTTGGTCTGACCCAGGACGGCCATTGTAAGCTCAGGGCTCAGGGTCGGGGGTCTCAGTGGACCCCCTTGATTCTCTTGCACACCTGCTCCTGGGTGGCCAGGCTGGCAGCTCTCCTGCCCTAGCCGGCCACTTTCCTGTGCCTAGTGCGGAGGTCGTGGACGATGTCCACGATGTCCGCACTAGACCAGGCGGGTGCCCGCCTCTTGCGGTCCCGGGCAAGCTCCCGGGAGCCGCCAGCCTGGTCCTGGGATGAGGGGGAGGGCTGGGGGGCATCGGTTGGCTGGCTCGAGCCATGCCAGGTGCAGAGTCTGCTAGCTGGGTGCTGGCAGGCTTGCACCTGGCACGGGCATTGTAGCCAGCCCGTGCCCCTTTAAGGGATCCGGGGCCGGGAGGGGGGCAATAGAGTTTCCCTGGTGTTGGCCAGAGTGGCCACCAGGGAAATCTGGGGAGGGCTAGCCTCCCACTAGTTCGAATTAATGGGCTACACACCCCTTAATTCGAACTAGTAAGTTCGAACTAGGCTTAGTCCTCGTAGAATGAGATTTACCTAGTTCAAACTAAGCGCTCCGCTAGTTCGAATTAAGTTCAAACTAGCGGAGCGCTAGTGTAGCGCCTATGAAAGTTAATTCGAACTAACGTCCGTTAGTTCGAATTAACTTTGTAGTGTAGACATACCCTTAGACATTTAGGAGTTAGCCCATCTCAAACTCACCTCCCTGGTAACTGGCACTTCAGAGGCATGAAGCCCAGGAGTTGACTTTAGGGGTACTTAAATTGTGAATATATACTAGTGGTTTAGGCATCTCAAGACCACCTAAATCTGTCAGGGAGCCAGTAACCTTGCTTCAAAGGCCACCAAAGAATTCTCAATCTTATAAGCCTAGGGCCAGCTTGTGGGCCTGGTAGCATGGTGCTTTGGTTCTACTGGCTGTTTAATCTGCATTTATAAAGTCTGTCAGGATCACCTTGAGCAATGGGAAGCGGGTCCTAATTTTCCAATGAAAATCTAAAGAAATGAATTTAGGGGGAAAAAACTAACCAGAACATTCAAACAATTATAATATACCAGACTAACTTTGCACACTAACAATTCAAGCCAGAGCAAAATCTTGTATTATATTATGAAAAACCCAAGAAAAATATAATTTCAGTTATTCAGAGGGCAGTTCTCAGTGCCACTAGAACACCTGAATTGAGGATTGGCCAAGAGGCTACTCAATTCCGTTGCAGAATTAGGCTTGTTTTGGTTTTTTATACCATATAATTGGGCTCAATAGGGAGTACGTAGGTGAAATGTAATGGTCAGTGTTATATAGGAGATCATGCTAGAAGAGCTAATGATACCTTGTGGCTTTTAAATTTATGAATATATCCCTCAAATGGTAAACAATTAATAGTATAATCATAATAGGTTTTCTTTACTATTTTAAAAGACTGCTTAAATAGTTCTAATTTAGAATGCCTGAATAGCTAATTTTTAAAATCAGCTTCTGTGCAGCCATCAATTTTTTTATATAGGAATATTAATAATGCTCTATAGAGCTGAAAGATTTATTAGCATGTAGACTTTCATGCAAAATTGTAATTCCTCTTGATTTCACAAGGGCCAATCCATTCTTATTTTATGATTTTTTTGTAAATGTTAATAAAAAGCCCTTTTTTTTCATAAAACAGCTTCTACCAAAGTTTTATTATTTTACCTCCATTACAAAGTCTGGGATGTCTACACTGTACACTGTGCCAAGTAAATCTCTCTGTGCATGTCTACACTGCAGGACTTTACTAGAAATAAGCTATGCAAATTGTTGAGCTATGTCAATTGTGTATCTTATTTTGAAATAGCTTATTTTGAAATCGGGAGTGTCTACACAGCACTTATTTTGGAAGAGAACACTCTTCCTCCAACTTTCCTTATTCCTTATACAATGAGGGTTACAGGAGTTGGAGTAAGAAGTCTTCCAGTTTGACAGTATTTTGATACTATTTCGAAATAACTGCCTGCTTTGTAGATGCAGAATAAGTTATTTTGGAATAGCGCTAGTTATTTCAAAAGAGTGTTGCAGTGTAGACGTACCCAATACTGATAATTTCAAAGTGAATCTAAAAACTTGTTTAGAAATGTACGTTTTTCATCCTTTGGACTTGCCATAGTTAAATATACAGCAATAACACAAAGTTCTGACAAATACACTTGGACCTCCACACTCTGGGGGTATGTCTACACTACCCCCCAGTTCGAACTAGGGGGGTAATGTATGCATACCGAACTTGCTAATGAAGCCCGGGATTTGAATTTCCCGGGCTTCATTAGCATAAAGCCGGCGCCGCCATTTTTAAAAGCCGGCTAGTGCGAACCCCGTGCCGCGCGGCTACACGCGGCACGGGCTAGATAGTTCAGATTAGGCTTCTAATCCGAACTATCTGTACGCCTCGTTCCTAATCCAAACTATCTAGTCCGTGCCGCGTGTAGCCGCGCGGCACGGGGTTCGCACTAGCCAGCTTTTAAAAATGGCGGCGCCAGCTTTATGCTAATGAAGCCCGGGAAATTCAAATCCCGGGCTTCATTAGCAAGTTCGGTATGCATACATTACCCCCCTAGTTCGAACTAGGGGGGTAGTATAGACACATCCAGGGTGTCTCTAATCCAGGAACACCTATTGTACGGAGGAGGAAGTGGTTCTGCATGCTGCTGCTCACACTTCTCCCAGCTGTGTGAAGAACCACTTCCCCTGATGCTTTTCCCCCACTGTTCTCACAGCAGTTTGAGGGGGTGCCGGGAGCAGCAGGGAACACAGACCCATATGTGTCCACAGGAGCAGGGCAGCAGGTAAGTGCTCCATCCTGTTTCCCATGGTTACTGGATTAAAGATGTTTAAATGTATAGACATTGTCTCTGGGACAGGCTGATCATCCGTGTTCGTTGATCTATTTAAGCAAGAGCTCACACGTGCATTAGGAGGCCTGAGGTGTAATTATGTGTAGCTTGAAGGCACAGAAAACTGTAACCAACTTACACCTAGTTTGTGTGTGTAACATCTGCATTGCCATGGTCCTTTCCTTCCTATTCACTGCCTCTGCACCCGATTTATGGATCTCTGTATATGCACTTTTTAGCTCTCTCATGTTAGCTACAGTGTTCTCAGGGCCAGATCCCATGAAGCTGAGTCAACTTGAGTCAATGGATGCCTAGAATTTTTCATGAATTTTCAACACCCGATAGCGTCAAGCCATTATTTCTTTATTTGCCATTTTTTTCAACTTATAGCTACAAAGATTTTTGAATAGAACATATTTTCTTGGTTTGAGTCTAATTAGTGACTCATGATTTGCAATGTATATTTATACATGTATTTCTAATTCACCAAAGCAAAGTAGCACAAGCCACCAATAATTTCTTTAACTACAGTGTTTCACTAGCTGATTCATGGTTCCTGCTAGTTTAGCCATAGCAACGAATAAAGTTTTATTTTTCTTTTCAATGGGTTTTGGATCTTAAAGAGATATGCTTAATAACAATTCTTGAAAGTTTAAATAGACACTGAAATAGCACTTGGTATTTATCACTTTGCCAGTCAACAAGTCCTCAGACTCACATTTACTTAATATTACTTTTTTTAAAATCAACTTAACTATTGGTAAAATTATTAATAAATGTTGTTGAGTTATTTATGCAAGCGTAGGTGAAACAGCAAAGCTCCTAGCCTGAAATTTTCAAAACATGGCTACTGTTTGTAGGTTTGTATTGTAAGTACAATAAAAGCCCTTCATCTAAATCAGTAGTGAGCAACTTGCAGCCCATGGGCCCCATGCAGTCTATTGGGGTTCTATGTGTGGCCTGCAAGACATTTTGTTTACCGTTGCCCATGCACAGGGTTGCCAGATTCCACTGATTTCCATCTGTCATTTTTTTTGTTACTGTTATCGCTGACACTCACATGAAGCAAGGCCCTTGAAGTGACTGCACATTGCACTGACTGTGAGAGCCATGCACTCCCTATGCATCCAATCAAAGCGCTGCTACGGTTCAATGAAAACACCCTGCAAATTCTAGGTACGCAAGCACAGTTAGCAAAACCAACTGGAACGTGGTTTTGGTTATGTCAGTGTAACCCCTCCTGTTGGCTAGCCCAGTGTGAGGTTATTCAGCAGAGGGGAAGCTTGTGACTTCTTGCACCGCTGTGGGGGGAGGGCTAGGCCTGAGGCTGCTTGGCGTGCTCTGCGTTGTGTATGTGTGAGTGCACCTCAGACCAGACCCACTCCGACAAATCCCCAGGAACAGGCTTTATTCTGTAAAAAACATAGAACAGGATCACAGTTCAGCAGCCCCTTCTCTCAGCATGCAGCCTGTGTGCTGCTTCTAGCACAGTCCTTGCTGAGACCCTGCTGGGGGCGGAGGGCACATCCTGGCAGGAACCAGGAAGTTCTCCCAACATGCCGCAGTTTGTGGTCCACAACTTGTAGTTCCCAGGGCTGCTGCTGAAACACACTGGACCTTGGGCTACATCAGTCTTGTAGCCCATTGAGATGAAGGAAGGCTACTCATGCAGCCCACTCACTAACCCATTCCTGATCTAAAGGAGACACCTGAGAACACAGCAAGATGTACCCTGACCCTAATTTTTTCCAAGCATGTGCAGATTTTTCCCATCCATGTGCAGAATAAATGGTTTATGTGCTCTGAGGCATGCGCCAAAGTGTACCATCAGCAGAAACCAAAAACCTTTGATAATCAACTGGGCGGCATTTGAATCTCTCCTGAGTGGCCCCAGAGGTGTGCAGCTTACAAGGAATAGATTATAGAAGAGTGATTGTCCATCAGTAAGCAGATTCCAGAACCCTATATTACACGATGCTTCACTTGATGTGTGCACAATGGTGGCTTATTTATAACCTTCTAGTTACTGCGGGATAAATATTGGGCTTATTTTCTTTCTCACCACATTGTCTTGTGGTGATTAATCATTGCTAGAGATGTGTTAATGATTCTCAAGGAGTAACTCCTACTGGTGTCAGTGGACACTAGATAGGTCCCTGAGTTCAAAACTGAGATAGGAGTGGAAGTGTGCCTCTGGCAGACCTGTCATCTGATACCGTTCTTATATCCTTTTTTGCAATTAGTCTTTTCAAATGCTCCATTGATCAGAAATGGAGTAAAAGTTACTTCAGCCACATTTTAGAGAAGAAACACTGCATATCAGATTGATCCCTGGATATCTGTGAATAAACTCAACTGAGTTCCCAGATTGTACATGTAAGTCAAAAAGCCAGAAAAAACAAGTGTAAATGCTTTATTCTGAACCTTTATTCAGACAGAAATGATAAAGACTAGGCATTCTTAAAGCACATACTTGGCTGGTATGTAAAAAATACATCTGTTACCAATAGGTTAAAAGTGACCCATACATAGATCCAAACAACTCAGAATAAGTGAGCTGTATTAATGAGTGAGTATATGAAACATGCACAAACCTACCTTATTTCTGAAAGCACATATAGCAAATGAGAGTTACCAAGGTAACTTACCTCCTGCAAGCAAGATCCAAAACTCACAGCTGTCAGTTGAAAGACTTCCATTGACTCCACTGAGTTTTGAAAAAAAAATTCTCTGCACTACAATGTTCCAACATACCCAAATTATTATTCCTATGTCAAACCTCTCCTCAAAATAAGTTTCTGTCTCGGACAATTCCATCAAAACATCAGCTATGTTGCCAGTTGTATATTCAAATTAAAACTCTGCTCAGAGAAATAAATACAAGCAATGTTCTTTAGGCACAATCATAGGTATTTGTTTACAGTTTGTTTCTAATAATTTATTGTTTAGTGAAGGAATAAAAAAATTAAGTAATTTTTAAAAACAAACATTATAACTGGGCTTTTGCTACTCTGCTCTGAATGCTGTATCAGGCTGCCTATGTATTCCAATGAAGTCTTGCTCTGCAATGCATGTGATGTGCTTTTGTTCCGGAATTCAATCATAATCAACATTTGTAAAGTAATAATGGTTCAAAATGGCCCCAAGGCCCTATAAAATAGGAACTGATAAGCTCCATGACCTCGATCTTTAGAAAAAAGGGTAAAAAGATCTAAAAATGGTAATATTGATGGGGTGCCATTTAACAGTTTTGAGATAATAACATGTAATTTTGATATAAAAGTTTAATGGCTTCTTGATTTCCATTTCAGAACTTGGTGTTTCTGATTAGTTGTAATTGATTCTAATTTTCAATACACGGACACTGCGAAAAACAAGACAAATGCTGCATGGAATATGATGTGAATTCTTCATTACTGTTGTCGGGGATCTCTCAGGAAACATTCCTCTACTGAAAAGTCTGACTGCTTTGGAATAGAACAGAAGAAAAGCATTACTTCTTCTTGGGATGAAGCCAGAATGAATTAGCCAATAGGATTGGTGTAGTGGGGCCTATTTGAAAAACATGGGAAGGTGTAGTTCTAAAAGTCCCTACCCCAGCCTTACGGGAGGGACAACTGGACCCATGTCCAAATAGTTACGGGGGACAAATAATGATTAAAGGGTCAAGGGGTGCGGGTCACAGGTGTAAAACAAGGGAACCAGATGGGGACACCGAGCAGAGAACCCCGGACAGCGCCCACGGCTCCTCAAAGCTGTCAAGGGAGCCAGTGGACGTGGCCAAGAGGAACTCTGCCCAGATATGTGACACAAGATAGGGTGTGCGTAAATGAAGAGGTGTGGGGAAAATTGCAGCCAGAACCTCAATAAGAGGTTCTGGAGGAGCTGGAATAGGGGCTGCAACCTGGCACATTCAAGATAAGCATGAGCCAGGTTTTCTCTCACGCCACAAAGCCGTGGAGAAGCCGCCAACTGATGTCTCCAATGGGCTGCGGGATTAGGTTGGAATATACACTGGCCCATCAGGGTACCCCACCCTCTAAGGGTCTCAGATAATCCTGCCACTTAGTATCAGGGCAGGACACGAGGGTGGGGAAATGCAGAGTGTGGAGCATGAGCGTGTAGAGATGTTCTCTAGGTGCGGTTCGAAAGCAGACCGGCTGCAGATTTTGCAGCCAGCTGGGGGTCCAAGGATGGAGAGGCCGTGGGGGGACCCGTGGTTCAGGGGCCTGATAACAAGGGATGGAGGGTTTGCAGGAAGGGAGGGGCAGGGCTCTCTGCAGGAAATTGAGAGTGGGTCACGTCACGGCAAAGCTGCTTTCAGATCCTGGAGTAGGCCAGGGGGGTTCGGAGGGTGGAGAGACCCATGAGCTAAGCAAGCATTCTGGGGTCCACCCAGTCCCCCCGCCGTAATCCAGGAGGTCTCCAACCTTGGTGGTTTCTGCCAGGATCAGCATCTGGGGTGTTGAGCCAGTGCTATAGCATGGAGAGGACCAGCTGATTTAGCACCAGCGCCCTTCCACGGAGGGAGAGACACTGGAGCAGTCCTGTCCATCTCCACAGCCGCTCACCCACCCTGGCCTCCAAACCTTGCCAGTTCTCCGGTGGAGAAGGATGTGTGGTGGATAAATAAATGCCCAGATAGAGCAGCGGACCCACGATCCACCTGATGGCCTGAAGCACAGGTGGGAGGGAGCCGGCCCGCCACCCGTCCCAAACCACCAGGCCAGAGCTCTTGACCCAGTTGACCCGAGAGGAGGAGGCCGCCAAGTGGACCACTTGCCAGGCTTCCACCCACACCAGGTCGCCTGGGTCCTGGACCACTAGGAGCACCTCATCGGCGTACGCCGACAGAACCAGCCGCAGCTCCGGCTCTCAGAGCACTAGCCCCATCAAACTCCTACGGAGGAGACAGAAGAAGGCCTCGATCACCAGAGCGCACAGCTGGCCCGACAGTGGACACCCTTGACATACTCCCCTCCTGAAGCTGACCAGCTCGGTCAGGGTCCAGTTGAGCCTGACCAAACACTCTGCGATGGCGTACTGCACCTGGAGAAAACCCACAAAACGGGGCCCAAAGCTGAAGGCCTGCAAAGTGCCCAGGAGATGCCTGGGGTCCATCCTGTCGAAAGCCTTCTCCTGGTACAGGGACAGGAGGACAAACGACAAACGAGCCTCACACCCAAGCTCCAAGAGGTCCCGGACCAAGTACAAATTATCAAAGATGCTACGGCCCGTGACGGTGTAAGTCTGGTCGGGATGGATCATGTCCACCAGCATGGACCGCAGTCTCAGCGAGATAGCTTTTGCTACAACCTTGTAGTCCGTGCTGAGGTGCGAGACAGGACGCCAGTTCCGAAGGTCACGGAGGCCCCCCCTCTTCAGAAGCAAAGCGAGCACGGCTCGCCTGCACACCAGAGGGAGGACCCCACTCTCCAAGGACTCAGCCCAGATGGTGAGGAGGTCTGGGCCGAGGATGTCTCAGAACACGCGGTAGAACTCTATGGTCAGCATGTCCGTGCCCGGGGATTTATTGGTGGGTGTAACGTGGGTGCCCTTCCTGCTCCCCGCCGCCTCTGCTTGTTCCCCTTTTACCGTCCCCCTCACCACTTGTGCTCCTCCACTTCCCTCCTCCTCGTGCTGCGTGCCTCTCCTCCAGTGCCCTGTGCCTCCTTCCTCCTCTGTTCTCCCCTCCTCCTCCGCTCTCTCTTCCGCCTCCGCTCTCTCCTCCTTCTCCGTTCCCTCCTCCTCTGCTCGCTCTCCGTCTCCCTCCTTCCCCTCCTTGCTCCTCCGTCCTCCTCCCCGTTCGTCCGTTCCCTCCCCCTTTTGAATTCCCCGCCGGCGTCCGGCCCGGGTGACGCAGTGCGCCACGTCACCAGGCTCCGCCCCCGCCGTGCGTCTGCGCCCGGTGACGTCAGACGTCACGTCGCCGAGGCTCCGCCCCCGCCGTGCGTCCTTGTCCGGGCGTGGCCCCGCCCCCGCCGCGCTGCCCGTTATCCGGGCCGCGGCAAGGGAGCAGGCCCCGCAGTGCCGCCGCGCTCCCTGGGTGGCGCCCAGGAGAGACAGCGCGATCGCGGGCTGAGTGCGGGGCGGGCCGCCGGGTGGGGTGTGGGGGCGGCGCGCTCCGTCACAGTGGGCATGAGACGGAGGGCTTCCCAGTACTTGGCCAGAGTGAAAAGCGTCTCTAGCCGGTCTCGGTCACCGGTGCTGACTGTTGGGAGCTCGGTCCAAAGCACTTTGCAGGCGTCGGCTTCGATTGGATCCGGGGAGAAAAACTGGCGTAGAAGGCCCTGGCCATTCCATGCATCTCTGCCGGATCCATGAGGGGGGTGCCGTCCTCCACCAAAAGGCAGGTGATATGATTTCTAGCCCCCCTCTTTTTCTACAGGGCATAGAAGAAGCAGGAGCAGCGATCTATCTCCCGAAGCAGCTGGATGCGAGATCAAACGAAAGCACCCCGTGCCCTGTGATCTTCCAGGGCCCAGACTTCCTCCAGCTTCTCCCAGTATGCCTCGGGAGGGGTGGATCCTCGGGGTCAGATGCTAGATGCCCCTCAAGCTTCAAGACCTCTTGTTCCAGCTGCTCTATCGCCATATCCCTTTGCCAGCTGGTGCCCTGGGAGTAGTCGCGGCAGAAGAGCCAGCTGCGCACCTTCCCCATATCTCACCATTGCTGCACTGAGGGAAAGGCGGGCCACTGCCCCCGCCAGGCCTGCCAGAATTCCCGTAAGGACACCACAAAGCCCATGTCCTCCAGCAAGCTATTGTTGAAATGCCAATAGGCTGGCCCCAGCATCTCAGAACTCAGGGTATGTATACACTACCCCGGTAGTTCGAACTAGCGGGGTAATGTATGCATACCGAACGTGCAAATGAAGCCCGGGATTTGAATTTCCCGGGCTTCATTTGCATAAGCCGACCGGCGCCATTTTTAAATGCCAGCTTGTTTGAACCCCGTGCCGCGCGGCTACACGCGGCACGGGCTAGATAGTTCGAACTAGCAAGCCATTCCGAACTATCTGTACACCTTGTGGAACGAGGTGTACAGATAGTTCGGAATGGCTTGCTAGTTCGAACTATCTAGCCCGTGCCGCGTGTAGCCGCGCGGCACGGGATTCGAACAAGCCGGCATTTTAAAATGGCGCCGGCCGGCTTATGCAAATGAAGCCCGGGAAATTCAAATCCCGGGCTTCATTTGCACGTTCAGTATGCATACATTACCCCGCTAGTTCGAACTACCGGGGTAGTGTAGACATACCCTCAGAGAGGCTTTCATGACCACCAAATGGTGGTCCATGAATGGGGCCAGCTGAACGCTGGTGGAGTGGGCTCATGACAGATGGAAACAGGATAAGTAGATGCTATCCAAGCAGGAATGGCTCGACCATCGTCCTTCACCTGGACGTAGGTGAAGGTGGTGTTGTTGTCTGGGTGGTGGTCTCGCCAGACATCCACCAGGGAGTGATGGTCCATGATCTCCCTGAGGACGCCTGCTGCAGCCTTGCAGTACACAAGTCCTACATGGTCCCAGTCATAGAGGGTGGTATTGAAATCCCTGCTCAGGACCAGACACTTGTGAGGACCCATGGTGCCGAGGAAGGTGGCCACCTTCCAGAAAAAGGTGACCTGATCTGGGCCCCCATGTGGGGCATAGACATTGACCAGGTTGACAAGCCTGGGACAACCTCGGCAATCCCCAGCACCTCAGGCTGTAGGGGGGGAGAACAGGGTGACCACCCCGGCCGAGCAAGCGCTGAGTTGGCTAAAATGCACCCCGTCCCCCCACTCCAGCTGCCAGCCAGCCTCGGCCACTGGAGTCATGTGGGTCTCCTGCAGGAAGATCACCGAGTACCCCTCCACCCAAAGGAAGGAGAGCACCCAGCCGTACAACCCCGGGCATTTAATCTTGCGATGGTAGTATACTTCATAATGAGGACTGGGGTGGATCCTTGCAGGCAGGAGGGTCGTTGGCCCCCTGAAGGCCCCGCAGCAGACCGCACTCCTCCTTGAAGGTCAGGAGTGCATCTTGGAATCTGCAGATCTGGTGGTAGGCCATGTTGTCCTGCCTATTGGTCCCTCTCCCCTCCTGCAAAAGGGCTCTTGTAGCCTGGAGGATAGAATGAAAGTCCCCTCAGCACTGTAGGGCGAGCTGCATCTGGCCCTTAGCCCCGCAGTTGTCTATGGCGCAGCTCAGCCCTAAGCACTGAGGGGGTATTGGGGTTCTCCTCCATCTGGGCCTCCAGGTAGAGCTCATGGGCCATGGAGAGGGGCAAGCAGGGATCCAACCCGCGGTATGGTGCTGACAGTGACGGCGTTGTGCTCCCTGTCCCCAATCCCGGCAAGGGAGAGGGTGGCAAAGGGAACATGGTAGCCCCTAATGAATTAGGGACCAGGTACACGAAAACCACCCCCTGGGGGCCACCCACAGTGAACAGGAAGGAAACGGCCGCCACAGGGGTGGCAATAACAGTGGTTTGGGAGGATGGTGAAGGCGGGACAGGCAGTACGGTAGGAATGGAAAGTGGGGTGGGCTCACAGCCGGACGGTGGTTCAGGGGTGGAAAGAAGGGGGACAGTAACGGTAGGAGAGGGATCAGGGATGGGGGAGGACTCGGGGCTGGAAATGGGTTCATAGAAGGTGGGATCAGGGTCAAGGGTGAAAACAGAGGTGAGGGGAGGATCGGGACATGGGAGGGGACCAGAATTTTTGGCAGGGTCTGAGGGAAGATCCCCTGGGTTTGTGCCATCGGGCTGCGGCTCCTCCCGAATGGGGACCGGGGGCCAGGAGCAGGGAGAGGGCCCATGCCAACACCGGGCTCAGGTGGTGGAACAGCAACTAAGACCATGGTGTCGGCCAGGGGGATATTCTCCAATATGCCCACTTTTTTCCTGAAATGTGGACCCAGAACTAGATACAATACTCTCAGGGTATGTCTATACTACAGGGCTAGTTCAAACTAACTTAGTTCGAATTAGTTAATTCGAACTAAGCTAAGTCGAACTAACGCGTCTAGAACTAAAAACTAGTTCGAATTAGCGTTTTGCTAATTCGAACTAGCGCGTCCACACTGATTGGACGCAGGGGGGCATTTAAGGGCAGCTGAAACCGGTTCTGGCAGGGCATCAGCTCAGTAGTTGCTTTGTGTGGCTGCTGTCTGAGGCTATCTGAGGCTCGTGCTTAAAGGGACCCCCCTGGACAGCCGGTTCTCAGCTTTTCCTGCTTGCTTGCCAACCTCGCCGAGGGACAGCAAAGCGTTGGTCTCTGTGCCCGTCTGTGTCGGTGCTTCCCTTCGGGAGGGGGCCGCCGCAGGTGGCAACATGGAGCCACAGCTCGCCCTGCACCTTCTTGTGCACTTTCTGGACTTGCTGCTACAGGCCTGCCAGCAATGGCTCGAGGCTGCCTGGCACCACCTGGGGAACGTCAGCCCCCTGCCTCTCCGCCTGGCCGCCCTGGGGGCCGTGGAGGAGCCGAGGCGGCGCCCCGGCACTGGCGTGCCCCGCCGCGTCTGGCATCTGAGCACCAGCAGCGACTGGTGGGACCGCATCGTCCAGGAGCGCTGGGAGGACCGACAGTGGACCCAGAACTTTAGGATGAGGAGGGACACCTTCCTGGAGCTCTGCGAGTGGCTCGCCCCTGCCCTGCAAAGAAGGGACACTCACATGAGGCCCGCCATCCCCCTCCAGAAGCGGGTGGCCATCGCCCTATGGAAGCTCTCCACGCCGGACAGCTACCGATCCGTCGGGAACCAGTTCGGCGTGGGGAGATCCGCCGTCGGAGCGGTGCTCATGCAGGTACGGCACTCGTCGGCCACCGAACCGGGGGGGAGGGGGGCTGCGGGGAGGGGATGGGCCACCCCAGGGACAAAGGGGGGGGCGGGAGGAGGCGAAAGCGCCCCGCACCGGAGGGGTCGGGCTGTCCCGGCCGTACTACACGCCGCCAGGGGGGTTGCTTCTGGGAGTGGGGTGCGGGGCACTGCCAGGACACGCACGCTCCCAGCCACCCAGATGCCCCACTGATTGGCGCTTTGCTGTGTCTCTCTCTGCAGGTGGTCAAGGCCATCAACCGGGTGCTGCTCCGCAGGGTGGTCCGCCTCGCCGACCCGGACGCCATCATCCGGGGATTCGGCGCCCTCGGCTTCCCCAACTGCGGGGGGGCCATCGACGGGACACACAACCCCATCCGTGCCCCGGAACACCAGGCGTCCCGGTACGTGAACCGCAAGGGGTACTTCTCCGTGATCCTGCAGGCCGTGTGTGACCACCGGGGACAGTTCACGGACATTAATGTGGGCTGGTCCGGCAAAGCACACAACGCCCGGGTGTACCGCAACTCCTCCGTGTGCCAGCGGCTGCAGGACGGGACCTTCTTCCCCGACCGCCACATCAGGGTCGGGGACGTGGACATGCCCATGTGCCTGGTGGGGGATGCCGCCTACCCACTGCAGCCCTGGCTCATGAAGCCCTACACGGGGCACCTCAATCCCTCCCGCCAGGCCTTCAATGCCAGGCTCACCAGGGCCCGCATCGTGGTGGAGGGGGCCTTCGGGCAACTGAAAGCCTGCTCTCGATGCCTCCTCACCCGTCTGGACCTGGCCGAGCACAACATCCCTCCCGTGGTGGCGGCATGTTGTGTGCTCCACAATTTGTGTGAGCGGAAGGGGGAGGCTTTCCTGCCAGCCTGGATGGCTGAGGCTGACCGCATGTCTGGACACTATGGTCAGCCCCGCACCACCGCCGTCCAGGAAGCCCAGCGGGGGGCCGTCCGGATCCGGGAAGCCCTGCGGGAGAGCTTCCAGGTGGAGGAGGAGGAGGACTGACCTCTCCCTTGCATGCCCCACTGGGGCCTTCTTCCACCCTACCCTCCTTCCCCTTTCCCCTCCCTACCTACTGTCAAATAAAGACACCTGTTTTTCAAACAAAAACGTCTGTTTATTTCACAGAACTGGGGTGGGGGGAGGGAGGAATGAAGGTGGGAAAAGGGAGGGGGAAACCTGGGACGAGGGAGCTGGAAGGGGAGGGGAGGGAAGGGAGGAAGGGAAAGGAAAGCTGCGGGTCCGGGGGCGTCGGTGGGGAATGGTTGTGGAGGGGGGGGGGGCAGGAGGGACAGGGGGTGTGGAGGAAGCAGGAGCGGAAGCAGGAGCGGGTGCAGGGGGAGCAGGGGGAGCAAGAGGGGAAGCAGGGGGAGCAAGAGGGGGAGCAAGAGGGGGAGCAGGGGGAGGAGGAAATGGGAAGCGGTCCAGCAGGCTCTGGAGGTGGCCTCGCAGAGCACGGCCCTGCTCCTCCAGGGCCTCCAGACTCCTCCGGCGCAGCCTGAGGTCCTCCTGGACCCAGTGGTCCGGGAGACGGAGCTGTCGATCTAGGAACCGGAGGTGCCGCCTCTGGTAGTCCTCCTGGTTCCTGGCTGTCCTGCTTCCCCGGGCGCGGGCGGCTGCTGCAGGCGGTGTGGTGCGCCCTGCAGGCCCAGGTGCTGTAGCTGTGGTGCAAGAAGACCAGCGGTCAATTACCCCAGGGGCCCAGGTGTGTGAAACCCAGCTCCCCTCTGCAAGGCCAGGGCCCCTGCAGGATCCCCAGCTGCTGCTCCGTGGTGGGCAAGGCCCAGGTGCACGTTCCCGGGGCTCCCTCTCGCCCCAGCCCCCCGTACACATAAGGGGAACACGAGGGTACTCACAGGTGGACGCCTCCCCGGCCTCAGATGATGCACGTCTGTGGCGTGCCTCGGGGGTCCCGGGTCCTGGGCAGGCTGGCGGCAGGCTCCTGGCTCTCAGAGCCCTCTTCCTCCTCCTCTGTGTCCAGGAGCGGTCCCTCTGCCCCGGGGTCAATCACGTCCCGGGGGGCAGGGACGGCATGAGTCCCCAGGATGCGGTCCAGGGCGTGGAAGTGTGGGCAGGCCTCCGGGTCGGCCCCTGGCAGGCAGGCCCGGGAGTAGGACTGCCGCAAGTCCTTTATTTTGCAGCGCACCTGCTCCCGGCTGCGCTGGTGGCCCCTGGTGGCCAGGCTGGCAGCCATGCGTCCGTAGACGGCCGCGTTCCGGTGGCTAGTGCGGAGATCGTGGACATTGGAGGCTTCCCCCCAAACCTCGATGAGGTCCACGATCTCCGCACTTGACCAGGCGGGCGCCCGCCTTTTCCGCCCCTGGGCAAGCTCCTGGGAGCCGCCAGGCTGGTCCTGGGGAGCAGTGGAGGGCTGGGAGCCCTCGGATGGCTGGCAGGTGCAGGCTTCCCCTCCTCCTCACACTCAACCGACTGAGGGCTCCCAGCGGCAATCACGGCCCCGTCTCCCAGCTGGGACTCCCAGCCACTCCCCCCTCCCACGCCAGGTTTCTGTCCGGTGCGCAGACAGAAAAATCAGCAAATACCGGACATTGCACATGTCCGGTATTTTCTGATTATTTTTACCGGACAGAGTGCGCAAATACTGGACTGTCTGGTACAATGCTGGACACCTGTCAACACTACCTACCTCTCTTCCCCCACGGCGGCCCAGCTGAGCGTGCAACATTCAGGCGAGCTGCCACGAAGGGAGAGGAAGGGGGAAGGGCGGTGATGTACATGGCCAGGTAGTGGCGCCATGTACATCATCGCCCCGCCCCCCCTCCCTCGCCGCGGTCCGGCTGAGCAGGCAGAACTCAGCCGAGTGCCACGGTGGAAGGGGAAGGGGAAGAGGAAGGGGGGTGGGGAGAGATGGAGAGGAGAGAGAGGCAGGAGGAGGAGAGAAGAAAGAAGGAGACAGACAGAGAGGCAGAAGGTGAGAGAGGCATGAGGCGGAGGAGAGCTGAGACAGAGAGGGGGGGCAGTAGGAGGAGAGAGAGAGAGAGACAGCGTGAGAGACCAGAGGCTCAGGAGAGCAGACCAAGGTGGAGGAGAGACCTGAAAATCCTGTCTTATGACGGGCTAATTGGCTAGTAGTGAAAGAATTACGTGTGTTTTGCTCACAACACTTTGCAGTGTCACATTGTTGATTCATATTTAGCTTGTGGTCCATTATGACCCCTAGATCCCTTTCTGCAATACTCCTTCCTTGGCAGTGACCTCCCATTTTATATGTAAGTAATGGATTGTTTCTTTGTTGCATTTGTCATTGAATGTCATCCTATTTACTTCAGACCATTTTTCCAGTTTATCCAGATTATTTTTTTTAGTTTTCATCCTATCCTCCAAAGCACTTGCAACTCTTCTCCGCTTAGTATCATTCACAAACTTTATAAGCATACTCTCTAGGCCAGTGGTTTTCAAACCTTTTTTCTCGTGACCCAGTTGAAGAAAATTGTTAATGTCCATGACCCAAAATAGTCATATCTTTTGACTAAAGTGGAGGCTAAGGAGAGGGGCCAAAACAGGGTTGCCGTGTGGCTCCATATGGGTACGCAGGCTCTGGGGTGGAGAAGGAAGAGTGTTTTGAAGTTTAATAATAGAATCATAGCACACTACAACTGGAAGGGACCTTGAGGTCATTGAGTCCAGTCCCCTGTACTCACGGCAGGACCCAGTACCTAGATCTATACAATAGAGGGTTCCAAACTGGAGATCAAGGCAGAGATCTTCATGGTATCAGAGGAAGCTCTGGGCTGGGGCAGGGATGGGTTTCAAGGTCCATGTAGGCCTCATCTGCGGGAGCAGGCTCTGGAGTGGGGTTGGAGATGAGGTGTTTGGAGTGTCAGAAGGAGAGGTTTGGAGAGACTGACACGCCTCAGTGCATCACTCCCCACCAGTAAGTGCATAACGTCCTAGTTAATCTCGCTAATGAGGTTTTCTTCGGTTTCCGACTCCCTAGCATGGTGGGAGGGGAAGGGGGGCCTGGGCCCACCCTCGCTCACGGGCCCCAGCCCAGGGCCCTAAGGGTTCGGACTCAACCTGATCCGACCCGGCTGATGGGGTGTATACCCGTAACTCGTCAGCCGACCAGCCAATCCAGGCTCCGCCCTGGGCTGCTTCCTTCCCCTGTCCGCACTCCCGAGGTTTCCGCGCTGGGTATCCGGGGTGCCTAGCTTACCACCGGTGTGAGGGCTGAACGGGTTGTCAGGTCTGGAGGTAGCGGACCCCGGATTGTTGACCGTTTTCTTCTCCTGCCGGTCCACTCGTCAGGATGATCAGTTTCGCCCCCTTTCCTTTCCGGCCGGAGCCATTTTAAATCCAGCGCCGGGGCCATGACCCCCAGCGGCTCTTGGTCAGCAGTGAGTTGTCGTGACGACGGGCCCCACGCTCCCGCTGTCTCCAGCCCGCGCCGATCAATGCGGCGTTAGTTGGGGCAGGGCGTGCAGCGGCTGAGCAGCCCGGGCAAAGCTGGCTGCCGCCCGGCTGGCCACCGTACAGTGCCATCTGGGGTTGCGCCCCAAGCTGTGTGGGTGTGACCCGTCACAGAGACTCAGGCCTTGGCCAGGGGGTTGATGCTCTTGGTTTGGGTATGTGCTTTTCTCTGCTAGCTCCCAGTTTGCAATGCAGCAGGGATGCTAAGGCGAGCATTCTGCCTGTCCTGGCACTGCAGATTGCACTGAACTCCAGAAGTGGCCAGCAGCAGGTCTAGTTCATGAGCAGAAGTGCACATGTGGCTCTGCGCACTGCTTTCATTCACAAACACTGGTCCCCAGGACCGATGCCCAGGATGGAGGCAGAGCAGGGAGCCCCAGCCAGCCCTGCCTTGAAAATCACAGCTCTATGCCATTATCTCAATCATTACAGATATTTAACAGAATCAGTTTCAGAACTGAACCCCGTTGCACCCCCCCTTGTTATGTCCTTTCAGCATGACTGTGAATCATGGATAACTACTCTCTGGGAATGGCTATCCAAGCAGTTATGTACCCACATAATAGTAGCACCATCTAGGTTGTAATTCTAGTTTAGTAACGTTTTTTATATAGTCTTGCATGAGCTTTTCATTAATGAAGTCTAGATATACCACATCTACAGCTTCCCCCTACCCACAACACTTGTTACCTTGCCAAAGAAAAATATTAGGTTGGTTTGATAAGATTTGTTTTTGTTATCTCCATTTTGATTGTTATTTTTAAACTTCCAGACATTTGCAAATGAATTCCTTAATTTGCTCCATTATATTTCTGGCACAGACATTAAAGTGACCTGTCTGTAATTCCTTGGGTGGCCCTTATTTCAGCTTTTATAGATAGGCACTATATTTGCCCTTTTCCACTCTTCTGGAATCTCTTCCATCTTCTGTAATTTTTCAAATATAATAGTTAATAACTGAGATATCGCCTCAGTCATCTGCTTGACTATTTTAGGATGCATTCCTAGGTATAATGATTGACAAAATGCAGCCTGATGGTATAGCCATGTAGCTAAAATATAGCCTTATGCAATGTAATGTGCTTCAGTTTACCCTGCCAGCCACCCTTTCTGAAAGCACAAAGGAATTGCCTAAGTGTACATTGGTAAAGGTGCATCAATCAGAATCTTGTATCTGAAGCTGGTTACAATACAGGAATAGACCCTGATGGTCACCATTTGTTTTATATTTAAAATTAGGATTATTAAATAAGTAGAAAAGTGTGAAGATTGTTCTCTTTACATTGAAATTTGATATTCCTGCTGAAATGTTCATATTGTTTCTGTGTAACAAAGAAATCAACCTTGTTCTGTGAGTGAGGAATTTGTGTTAGAAGATAAGAGTGAAGGCCATCACCAGACCAAATGTTCTAGGGAGAAGCAGAGGATAGACATAAAAGCACCAAGATCTTGCAATACCATCCTCTTGAGATCCAAATGAAGGGCAGATTGATTACTCTAAAGCATAAGACAAGCACCTATCAATTGGGACAGGATAGCTGTGATCCGAGGAGAACAACTTAAGAAAACAAGCTCTCATCAAATAGTGGATGATTACAGCAGGGGTGGCCAACCTGTGGCTCTTGAGCCATATGTGGCTCTTTGCTCACAGAAATGCGGCTCTCAGAGTTACGGCTCATTCGGAGCCGCATGCTGTGGCTGAACATTTAAGCACAGCTGCATGCTGTGGCGATGGCAGCTCTGGTGAGACCCAGGGATTGGGTTAGAATGGGAGGGGCCTGGGGGCGCCTGGCTCTGGGGTAGGGGGAGGGCATTGGGTTAGGGCGGGAAGAGCTGGAGAGGCCTGGGTCTGGGGGAGGGGGAGGGCATTGGATTAGGGAGGGAGCTGGGGGTGCCTGGCTCTGGGGAAGTGATGTGTGGCACTTTGCACTACTATCCACAGCTCTTTTGGCTCTTCATGTCTAACTGGTTGGCTTACAGTGTGATGGTGCAAAATTTACTGATCCCAGTAAAAGAAAACTACTATAAAGGGGCTGCTTTTGATGTTTTTGGGGGTTCCATCTTGCAAAATCCTGGAGCATCAGACCAAACCAATAGAGCCCCATGCCTCCTTTGCACTCTGCCTAACTAACCACTAGGATGATGCAAGCAACAGCCTGCTAACTATAATATCAACAGTATGCTGTTTGTGTGTGTGTGTGGATACATTCTCAATAAACATGGTGTATTGCCTTTCCCCCTAAAAACATCCTGTGTGCCTCTTATAAGCATACCAATGGTCTCCTGACACCTGTAAGGAAAAACAAACATGATTAACTTCAGTGTGCTGAGGGATCTTACAGCCATCTGAACTCTGGGAAAGGAGTGGATTTGGGTGCTGTAATATGTGGTCTCAATTCAGACACTAGATGTAGTGTGTGGTTGATTTTGGTGGCCCATGAAATTCAGGAGATCAGAATGAATGATCTAGTAGTCCCTCCTACATTTAAACTCTATGACGGAATGTTTGAGGAGATGAAGAAGGGGATACTATAACATCAAAGGATACATCTGAAACCAGAAAGTGATGGGCAGTCTCTCATGCTGTATTTGTAGAATGAGAGGAAAAGATAATGTGGGAAGAGATGACAGTTGCAAGAGTAATGGCATAGGGAAGGTCCGCAGGATCCCAGGGGTGTTATTCTAATAGTTAGGGGACTATTAATCAGAGCTATTTAACAGATAGATCTTCCTTTATACACAGAATCAGTTTAATAGAAGTGGGTTTTTTTTCTCCCTCCAGATTTGACAGAAAGATTTCACAGAACTAGTATAAAATTAAAAAAAAAAAAAAAAAACATTTTATCAATGAAGAAAGAAGCCTCCCATGGTACGTGTTAGTTAACAGCTGAATTTTAGCAAGAGTTAATAGCTCCCCTCTCAAGGGTTTTTCTCCAGGCTTTTAATGACGCTGTAAGCAATGTCATATTCTGATTTTTCTATGAAGTCCTGATATTTTTCAGCAAAAGGGGGAATATGATGAACAAAGAGGCTATTGCTTTTTTGAATGAAGATTGCCTCCAGTTGAGCTCACAGTCCTAGATTATTAGAAGAGAAAGTGTTAAGCTCCAGTCAGTACAGTGCAGACAAGGTGGGCTGTATCTTATATAGTTGGCCGAAGATGTTTGAAATGGAGGATAAAGAGGAGGGTTTTGTTTTGGCAATGGAGTATGCCATAACATTTTGTTAAAGAATGTAAGACATCTGTGCTTGCTTTGAAGGAAAAGTATAGAAAAAGCAGTTTATTATTAAGTATTATTAAGTAGCTACTGATTGAATATGCTCGTTCATTTTGACAGTGACATGGTGACTTTGGTGTTTTCCTTTGGACCTATTACTGGTGGCAGCAAATGGAAACAAGTGCTTCTATAAATGATGGAATTTAAATCAGGCAGTGAAATACAAAAGGTGGGCATGCTGAAGATAGCAATGTATGCTCGATACTTTAGATAATTATTCATCCGCAGATGGAACAATTCTAAGTTAGAATACTTATGAGGCCAGGTCTTTACTAGACCACGAAGGTCATCTTAAGTTACACAGCTCCATCTACATAGAATAATCTGATTTTGGCACATCCCCACTGAAGGGGAGAGGTGGGAGCAAATGCTCCTGTCAGCTTCTCATTCTCCTGGCGACTGCAAAGAGTTCAGGTGACAGCCAGAGCTGCCCTCAGCATTCAATTTACAGGTCAATACAAGACCCACTAAATCAAATACCAGAACGTTGACCTCCGGCGAGGTGAGTGAACAAGTACCTAACCCCCCTTTTCTTTAACCAGGGGGTTTGAAACTCATAGCATTCCCTCATGGATTCAGTTTGACCTCTGGGAACTAGCCTGGGTGGTATTTTGATGGTAGAGATGTAAAAGAATAGGACAATGGCAAAGAAAGTTTATTATTCTTCATTCTTCTTCCTACCACACCTTATTTAACTCAAGGCACTCCTCTCTTTGTACACGGTGTTTGCTGCTACATGGAATTTGTAGCCACAGGGTGCCATACGTTATTTATTTCCACTATACAAAATAATCAAGAGCTGTCCAGATTTAGTGGAGCACTTAAATTTAACAACCTGAGGGAAAGGACTAACAAATCACACACGACTTAATAAACAGAAGTCTTAATAATTGATATAATACTGGTTACATTTTGTAAGTTCAACAAAATTAGCAATTCTTACATTAAATAACAATGAAATATTAAGCAGTCTGGATCTATTTGTTTGAATTAAATTTCTCCATTATTTTATAAATCTTGAACTGATGTCATCCTATTTCCAACATTTCATGAAAATCTGATTTACTTAATAAACACAGCATATTTAAACCTGGCAATATTTTAAATACAATTAGACTTGGAAAAAAAGTCCTCAGCTCTATAGCAAGATAGAAACACCAGCAAATAAAATGTGAAAAAAAATAGATTTAGATGCATGCATTTTTAACACCAGAAGGGACCATTATGAATATATTCCTTTTCTAAGATGCTGACAAACAAACTTGGCAATGGTTGGACTGTTAGTCTACTGAGAATACTGTCTATCACACTGAACTATATTGTCTTTTTGTTTCATTATACTCCCTCATCTGTTTGTATTTATCTGTGAACTCTTGTTATATACTTACATTATAAGTTCTTTTTGGGACCTCTGTTTTGTGCAGTGATTTGCACAGTGGGGTGCTTGTCCATAACTAGGGCTTTTAGGGACTATCATCATACAAATTATTCTCATCTGACCACCTGCATAAGAAAATCCATAGATCTTGATCTAGTAAATCCTGCCTCAACATTCTACCTTCTGAGGTGTCTTGTCATGTTTATTGTCAGACTACACTAAGGATTACATGATCTTCTCAGGATTACACCAAATAACCCTTTAGGCTCTTGCGAAAGGTTAAAAATCCCATTCTTAAAGGCTATGACACCAGAAGCAAAAAGTGTGCACTTCCCCCGAAGCCACGTGAAAAGTTGTTTTATGAAGGTTGTCTGACTTGTAAACCACACACAAACTTTAGAAACTTGGGGATGGCAAAATTATTTGGATCCTAAACTAACCTTGTCCAAACTTCTCAGAGGGAATATTTGTGACTATTCTCATCTAGCAAAACTCACATTGAGTGTCCTGGGTTGAAAGGGATTTAAGCACAGGCTAAACGTTAGGACTGTGCTTATTTGCACTACCAAATTGGAACCTTAATGAGGTAAGCTGCTGTCACAGTCCTCTGAGCTAAATAAGATGGAACAGCACAAAAATAAAAAAGCTTTTGTGCACCTATCAACATAAAGACCTAGAAGACTGTAAATCCTTTTAAGAAGGCATGAAAAGAAGGTTTAAGACTACATTTACAGATGTTCCATTTCAGATAACATCAGGTACTGCCCATACAAACATTGATACTAATACAGAACACTTTCTGATAAACATAGAGTAAGGATGCTGTTTGTTACTACAACATTTCTCAGTATACAGATACATTTCTCTGGGTATGTCTACACTACAGCACTAATTCGAACTAGCTTAATTCGAATTAGTTAATTTGAACTAAGATAATTCGAATTAGTGCATTTAGACCTAAAAACTAATTTGAATTAGCGTTTTGCTAATTTGAAATTGCATGTCCACATTGAGTGGACCCTGAACTGAAGTTAAGGCTGCCCGGGACCAGTGCTGGCAGGGCATCAGGTTAGGACTTAGGCTGTGTCCAGACTCAGGGTTTTTTTCGGGAAAAGTAGCCTTTTCCCGAAAAAACTTCCCCTGCGTTCAGACTCAAGCCGCTTTCTTTCGAAATTATTTCGAAAGAACGCGGCTTTTCTTTCGATGGCGGTAAACCTCGTTTCACGAGGAAGAACGCCTTATTTCGAAAGTTCCTCTTTCGAAAGAAGGCGTTCTTCAATGTAAATAGGGCTTCCTCGAAAGAGAGCATCCAGACTCGCTGGGTGCTCTCTTTCGAAAAAGCGGATTGCTCTTTCGAAAGATCCGCCTGCAGTCTAGACGCGATCTTTCGAAAGAGGCTCTTTCGAAAGATGCTTTCGAAAGAGGCTCTTTCGAAAGAAGCCTGCAGTCTAGACATAGCCCTAGAGTGTGGAGCTGCTGCCTCAGGCTAGCCGAGGGCTGTGCTTAAAGGGACCCAACCCCCACCCTGGACAGACAGTTCTCAGGGTTCCCCGCTTGCTTTTCTATCTCAATGAGGGACAGCAAAGCAGTCCTGACTTGGAGTGCCCTGAGTTCCCACACTCGGCACATCACAGCGCTCAGCCATCAGCCCAGCTGCACTTGCCGCAGGGTGCTATCCGGGGGGTTCATCGGGGGGCTGTCAGGATCCAGGAGGTCCTGCAGGAGAGCTTCCACCCCGAGGAGCCCATAGAGCCTCCCCAGTCCTCCCCATCACAGGAGGCTGTGAAGGCTAAAACTATAACAGAGTTTAAAAAGAAGTTAGATAAATTCATGGAGGTTGGGTCCATGAAGTGCTATTAACCAGGGGGTAGGAATGGTGTCCCTGGTCTCTGTTTGTGGAAGACTGGAGATGGATGGCATGAGACAAATCGCTTGGTCATTGTCTTCGGTCCATCCCCTCCAGGGTATCTTGTGTTGGCCACTGTCAGCAGACAGGCTACTGGGCTAGATGGACCTTTGGTCTGACCCAGTATGGCCATTTTTATGTTCTTATGTTCTAAGCTCAGGGCTCAGGGTCGGGGGTCTCACTGGACCAACTTGATTTTCATGTAAACCTGCTCCTGGGTTTGCATGTGGCCTTTGGTGGCCAGGCTGGCAGCTATCCTGTCCTAGACGGCCGCTTTTCTGTGCCTAGTTCGGAGATTGTGGATGTTGGAGGCCTCCCTGCAAACCTTGATGAGGTCCACGATCTCCGCACTAGACCAGGTGGGCGCCCACCTCTTGCAGCCCTGGGTAGGCTCCTGGGAGCCACCAGCCTGGTCCTGGGAAGAGGCGGAGGGCTGGGTGGCAGCGGGTGGCTGGCTCATGCTGTGCCAGGTGCAGGGTCTGCTGGCTGGGTGCTGGCAGGCTTGTGGCCAGACCGTGCCCCTTTAAGGGCTTTGGGGCCGGGAGGGGGGCAGAAGAGTTTCCCTGGTTTGGCCCAGAGGGCCACTAGGGCAACCTGAGAAGGGCTAGCCTCCAACTCGTTCTAATTAAGTGGCTACACAGCCCTTAATTCGAACTAGCTAATTCGAACAAGGCGTTAGTCCTCATAGAATGAGGTTTACCTAGTTCGAATTAAGCGCTCTGCTAGTTGGAATTAAATTCGAATTAAATTCGAACTAGCGGTTTGTATGTAATGGCGATTAGTTTGAATTAACTTTGTAATGTAGACATACCCTCAGTGTCTTGCCTGAAGAATGAGGGACAATAAAAAGGAGTTTCAGTATATTAGGATCAACAAATAAACCTCATAAAAATATTGGCTCACTAAATAGAAAATGGTAGAATTGTCAATATAATGTAGAAGAGGCAGATCTTTCAAATATTGCTGTACTGGATTAAAAAAATAGGTAATGAAGTAAATCATATGGCAAAACAGTTTCCATTCCAATTATAACTCAGAAGGGTGGCTTAAACAACAGCTATTAAAGTCAGATATTTAAAAAAAATGTGTAGATAAGTTTCATCCAAGCCTCTTAAAAAACTGGCTGATGAGCTCTCTGAACCTTAATGTTGATTTCCAAGAAGTCATGGAACCACTGGGAAATTAAGAGAGCTAGAAGAAAGCTAATGGTGTAGCAATATTTAGAAACAGTAAACAGGATGACACTGGTAATTACAGGCCTGTCAGTCTGACATCAGTCATAGGCAAAATAATGAAATGGCTCATATGGGATTCAAAGAAGGGTAATATCATTAATGCCAATTAGTGTGGGTTTATAGGAAACAGATCTCAAACTAGCTTGATACCTTTGATGAGATTACAAAATTAGTAATAAAGCTAGTGTTAATGCAATAGATTTCTTAAAGCACCTGAGCTGGTACTGCACAGCATTTTGATTAAAAAGCTAGTATAAAAGGACATTAATTAAAAACTGACTGATAGGCTCAAAGTGTCATCATACTGGGAAATCATCATTAAGCAGGTGTTTTCAAATAGGGACTATGATGGAGTAGACGAGGCTCCCTGCTGGAGGTTTGTGGACAGCTCACAGTATAGGCTGGATTGCAGACCTGACTGAAGGCCAGGACTGGCAGCTGAAGACCAGCCATGGTGGGCTATAGTGAATTGCAGAACCCTGGACAGGTCCTGAAAGGACTTTGAATAAATCCCTGAGAGAGGGCAAGGCTGGAATAGATTCTTGGGGAATCTCCAGGGAGCAAGTAGCAGTGTACAGTAAGGACTTTAGCAAGCAACTGCTATTTACCAGGTCTCTGGGTCAGGACCCAGAGGAGTGGGTGACCTGTGTCTCCCCCGGTCTCCCAGTAGATCCTCAAAGAGGTGATAGGAAAGAAGCCTGGTCCTAGGCAACAGAGAAGAAAGAGCATCTAGAACACCTTCCACTCCCAGAGCCACTCACTGGAGTGGGAGCTTATGGACATACATTCTCAGCCGGGAGGGGGCGCTCGAGAGACGATGAGCCCACCCACAGGGATTCGTTTTCGGTCCAATGCAATTTTTGTCAGTAAGCTTGAAGAAAACAAAATTACTGACAATGCTGCATATGACAATCAGATTTTTTTGTAAGCAGGAAGACACACAATATGCATTTCAGTTATTTTGGTGAATATTAAATTCTCAAAAATGTGTTGTAGGAGCACCAAAATTATTTGTGAATTTGGCTCAAAATTTGAACAGTTTCAAGCAAAAAAGTAACCTATTTTGAAAGTGATGAAATGGTTTGAGTGTTTTGTCCAAACAAAAATACATAACAACCCCCCTTCTCCCCCTAGTGTTCAGAAGATTAGGTCGATTCAGCATTTGAAATGCTTCATTTTGACATGAAAGGAACAGTGCACAGGTAGATACAGTTTGGGTTCTTTACCAAAATAAACAATTATTTGCTTAGCTCTGGTTTCAACATAGATAAATGTGAAGGCAGGGTGCATTTACATAACGAGGAACTATTACAGGAAGCCGTAACTCTGAAGGCCTAGGGGTTCTTGTGGCCATGATTGAGAATTAAATGAACCTGAACTGCCAGTGCAAAATGGTGATAAAATATAAAATGTGATCCTTGGACACATAAATGGGAATCTCGGGAAGAGAAGTCATCACTTACATGGAACTGGTGTGACTGTACTGGAATATCTATGTCAATATCAGATATTCCCACTTGAAAGAGAAAGATGAAAAAAAATAGTGTTCAGAGAAGAGCCACAAGGAGGATTGGAAAACATGCCCTGTAGTGCTAAATTCATAGAGCTTGATCTCTTTAGTTTAACAAAAAGGAAGTTAAGGGTGGCTTATCATAGTGCTTAGGTACCTATAAGGGAAAGGAAATGTAATAAAGATATACAGCTTCCTCCTATCATAACTTGAAACAAGGAGAGGGTTTGGCTGTGCCAGGAAAATGAGATGTGCCTGGAATGGGATTTTTCTCATAAAAGGGGGAAGGATGGCTTTGTTATATAAAGACTAGATGGGGACAGCAGGGTATAGGCGATGGAAAACAGGGACAATTATACTGTATAATGATCGTAGGGGGGCAGCAAGGGGAAGTAAGTTACGGATTTGCTTATTCCAGGAAAATAGAATGTTCCTGGAATGGGATTTCAGAAATCTACAGAAAAGAGACAGAATCACTAGGCAGATAAAAGAGGCTGGCTGGAGGTTCACCCTCCTCTTTCTGGGACTGCCTCAGCCCTGACCATCCACCTCAGGCATCCTTTAGGGATTGCAGGGGCGGGGGTGGACTGAAGGTCTCTCCCCCCTCTGATTTGTATGGGAACATTGCTGGTTGTTCCTCTTGCTCAGGGAGCAAGGATAAAGGGCACAGCTTTCTGCGTTCCTCTGGCTGGGAAGTGTAGGAAGCAGACAAACTCGGACCTGTGCCAGATAGAGGACATAAACTCCTCTCCTGGCTGAGCCTGCTGGAGCTGCAATAGCCATGGTGAGGTGCTTCTTACCTGATCCCAAGTTGCTGTGGTGAGAGAAGACTGGGACAGTCCTCTCTCCCTGGGGTAGCCTGCGTACTATACCCCTCATTTCCAGCCCCACCTCAGAGCAAGGATTTAAATGAAGTATGTACATTTTCATTTCATTCTCCAAAAAAGAAAATCAAATTAAGGACCAAGCAACACTGGGTAAATCATCTAGGCTGTGTCTAGACTGGCCAGTTTTTCCGGAAAATCAGCCGCTTTTCCGAAAAAACTTGCCAGCTGTCTACACAGGCCGCTTGAATTTCTGCAAAAGCACTGACTTCCTAATGTAAGCAATCAGTGCTTCTTGCGGAAATACTATTCTGCTCCCATTTAGGCAAAAGTCCCTTTTGCGCAAAGCTTTTGTGCAAAAAGGCCAGTGTAGACAGCTCAGATTTGTTTTCCGCAGAAAAGCCTCAATTGCGAAAATGGCGATCGGGGCTTTATTGCGGAAAAGCGCGTCTAGATTGGCACGGACGCTTTTCCGCAAAAAGTGCTTTGCGGAAAAGTGTCCGTGCCAATCTAGACGCTCTATTCCGAAAATGCTTTTAACGGAAAACTTTTCAGTTAAAAGCATTTCTGGAAAATCATGCCAATCTAGACGCAGCCCTAGTATAATAAAAGTCTTAATGAAAGTAATAGCAGGGCTGAGAGAAGAAACTAAACTTCCACCAGAGAGCCAGGGTATACTTGTGTGGGGAAGAGACTGAGAGGACTGGAACTTGCTGGCTGACAAATCTGGCAGGAAGGTGCCAAAAAAAGCAAAGGCAACCACCTTTGTTCTGGGCATACAACTCATGAACTCTAAAAAATTTAGAATACAATAAATTGTAGGGTTGACAGGACAAAAAGTAACTGGACTGTGCTCCCTGCTAGTTCAAAAGCCGCTTTTTAAAACTGTCAGACATCTAGTTGGTCTACCCCTGCACAGTTGTGGTATCTTCTGCTTTGAATTACATTTGGAATTATACTTGGCTGCTAGTGAGACACGAGGGAATGTAAAAAAAGCTCAATAAGTGTCTTTTGCGCTAAAGTTGGAGGGGATTTATAAAAATGTCATCTGATCACACTGAACTGGAAGATTTTAAGTCCTACTACTGCCATTCTTTTTGATCTGTCATGATAAATGGTCACGTCTGGGTTCTCAATGAACATTGCAGAGGAAGATCTTGTAAGAGTGAAAGTTACCACAGCATGGCTCAGGCAGACCAGCATTAATAGAATTACATGAAACAATATCAGTTAGCCCCTCTGTGGTTTAGACACTGGGGGTGTGTCTAGACTACAGGGTTTTGTCGACAAAAGTGGACTTTTGTCGACAAAACTATACCTGCGTCCACACTGCCATCGAGTTCTGTCGATATAACGCAGCGGTTGTGTCGACAGCTGTAAACCTCATTTTATGGGTACGTCTAGACTACAGGCTTTCGTCGACAGAAGTTTTGTTGACAAAACTTCTGTCTACAAAGAGCATCCAGACTACCTGGCTTTGTCGACAAAGCGATCAGCTTTGTTGACAAAGAGCGTCCAGACTGCAGGACGCGCTGTCGACAGAAGAATGCACCCAGAAGGGCTTCTGAAAGTTCACAGGGGCAGCCTTAAAGCCCAGGCAATGCTGCATGCTCTCTGCAGAGATGTGTGCTTAAAGGGATCCTCCTGGACAGCCATTGCTCTGCTCCTGCTTCTGGCTTGCCTACCTCAAAGAGGGAAAGCAAAGCTGCTGCAGTTTTTTTGGCTCTGGTTGCCCTGCTTTCTCGGACACCACAGCAGTTTATTTTCTGGTTTGTCTGTTTGTCTATTTGTGTATCTGTGTGTTTGCTTGTGTTTGGTTGGTTGGTTGGTTGGGTTTTGGCTTTTTTGGTTTTTGGTTTGTTTGTATTTTTGTTCTTTTCTTTGTTTGTTTCTTTTGTTCTTTTGTTTGTGTGTTATTTTGGCTTTTTTTGGCCATGGAACCTGAGCTGCCCCAGGCAGGCGATGGCCCCACATCATGCTGCTGGAAGTTCTGCTGCATGTTCAGGAAAGCATGATGACCTTGGCGGCAGAACTGGATTCTAAGCCCAGCTTTGATCCCCTCGCTCAGTCTGCAGCCCTGCTGCCCTTGCCCCCGAACTTGTTTATAGAGAGGCGAGTTTGGAGGCTGGACACCAGTTCTGACTGGTGGGACCGGCTAGTGCTGCAACAGTGGGATTATGACCAGTGGCGCCGAAACTTCCGCATGCGGAAGGCCACCTTCCAGGAGCTCTGTGTCTGGCTCACGCCTGCCCTGCAATGCCAGGACAACCACTTGCAGCCCCCCCCATCCCCCTGGAGAAGCGTGTCGCTATTGCACTGTGGAAGCTGGCCAC
This sequence comes from Pelodiscus sinensis, assembly GCF_049634645.1. Classification (NCBI taxonomy): domain Eukaryota; kingdom Metazoa; phylum Chordata; order Testudines; family Trionychidae; genus Pelodiscus; species Pelodiscus sinensis. The sequence continues at coordinate 48,378,269 of NC_134719.1, forward strand.
CCCCGACAGCTACCGCTCCAACATCAGTTTGGTCTGGGGAAGTCTACCATCAGGGCCATCTTGATGGAGGGACGTCACTCTCAGGGGACAGTCCAGGGGAGGCAGTCAGGACTCCAAAATAACACACAAACAAAAGAACAAAAGAAACAAACAAAAGAAACAGGGAATTGGGGATGGGGTGGCAAAGGTAGAAGCCTCACCCTGACATGGTGTGGGGGGAGGGGGGTCGGAGAGGGGTTGTCTAAAGGGGGCTCTTGGGGTCCGGGAGGGAAGGGCGGGAGCACCTCTCATTGGCTGAGCCAACCCCTCTAATGTGCTGTTCTGTGTGTTTCTATTTTTCCCTTTATGCAGCTGGTCACGGCCATCAACTTGGAGCTGCTTGGGAAACCTGGATGCCATCGTGGCTGGATTTGCGGCACTGGGATTCCCCAACTGCGGCCGGAGCACTCGATGGGACGCACATCCTCATTCGTGCACTGCCCCATCGAGCAGCCCAGTATATTAATAGAAAGGGCTACTTTTCCATGGTGCTGCAGGTCCTGGTCGACCACTAGGGACAATTCACAGACATTTGTGTCGGGTGGTCAGGCCAGGCACACGATGCTCACATATTCTGGAACTCCTACCTGTACTGCAGGCTTCACGCTGGGGCATTTTCCCCGAACAGAACCTTGGCAGTGGGTGATGTGCAGATACCTATGTGTATTGTGGCTGATGTGACCTACCCCCTTATGCCCTGGCTCATGAAGCCCTACACCGGCCACCTGGATGTGAGCAGGGAACTCTTTAACTCCTGCCTGAATCGAGCTCGCTACCAGGTGGTGTGCACCTTTGGGCATCTGAAGGGCAGGTTTGGATGCCTTCTCACTCAGCTGGACATGGGGGAACACAACATCCCTGATGTAGTTGCAGCATGTTGTGTGCTGCACAAGCTCATGGAGAGGAAACCTCATTCCATGAGGAGTAACAGTTAATCCGAACTAAGGATTTAGTTCGGATTAACTTTAAACTGCCACATGTAGCAGCGGGCAGTTCGTTCGGACTAAGGAGGATTTAAAAATGGCGGCCAGATGGGAACATGCAAATAAAACCCGGGATATTTAAATCCCGGGCTTCATTTGCAACCCCAGTTCCCTGATTTGCCTACCTAGCTCGAATTAACAAGCTAGTGTAGATATACCCCCAGTTACTGTCACTGGTGGGAAGGGGGAATGTCAACCAGGAAGGGGGGAGGGAAGCTCAGGGCTGAGGGGGCTGCCTGGAGGAAGAGCCCCTGGCAGTTTGGCTCCGGAGGCCTTGTCGCATCTGGCTGTACGTGCGGGCTGCCACAGAAGGGGGCTGAGCAGGAGGTGGGGCTGGACCTGGGTGTGGGATGGCAGGGATTGAGGGGGGGGCAGGGACTGGGGGGGCAGGCTGTGGAGGAGGGGCAGGACCAGGCACAGGACCAGAGAAGGCCATGGCCTCCTGGATCGCTGCACAGATGTCCCTGTGCTGCTGGATGAATTCGTCCAGCAACTGCTGGCGCCACTCAGCCTCTGCCTCCAGCCTCCTCTCTATTGAGTCCTGCATCCTTTGCAGGACTCCAACATGCTGGCGCATCAGGTCTAAGTAGGTACGCCAGTGCTTACGGGTTCCCTGTGGCTGTCTGGGTGGTGGAGCAGGTGTGATGCCCCCTCCTGGTCAGCTGGTCCAGCTGTGGAGGGCAAGAGGCAAAAGTTGTCAGTCATGCATGCTCACACTTTCCCTGAGAGGGCATGCCCTCCTTCTTGTCAGTAGGCAGTGCCTGTCCTAGGGTCACAGGTTGCTCATGTGCATCTCAGTAAGGCATGGTGTGGCCTGGCCCACAGCCACGGCCTCTTTGTAGCCCAGAAGGTGTGCAGGCCACCATTGTGCCCCCCCTTGCACACACCCCATGGCTGAGCAACACAGACAAGAGTCAAGCCATGGTTGGGGTTCCCACAGAGTACTGAGGGGCCTGCAGCTGTGAGGAAATCCCGGCATCCCTGACCCATGCCTGCTCCTGGCATCACTGCTTGCGTGGACTTTTGTTGACAAAACTATACCTGCATCCACACTGCCATCGAGTTCTGTTGACATAACGTCGACAAAACTCAGCAGTTTTGTCAACAGCTGTAAACATCATTCTACGACCCATGCCTGCACCTGGCACCACTGCCTGCCAGGAGCAGGTGGTACCTAACACCATGCGGGTGCATGGGTAGGATGTTCCCTCTTCCCCCCAGGCTGTGATCTGCATGACATGTCACAGCACTGCACCAGCCACTTAGCTCCCACCTGCCCTGCCCTGTGTGTTGGACCCTCACAGCACTCACCTGATATTCCCACCCTGGTGTCCGAAGTTGCCTGTGAGTCCTCCTGCATCTGGGCATCTGGCTTCTGGATGCTTCAGGTGCTGTCCTCCTCCTCTTCCTTCTACTCCTCCTCTTCCTCTTGGAGCTCCGGGTTGTAGGGCTGGAGTTGTGGCTGCTGCTGCACAGGGGTCTCCAAGCCAGACTCCACAAGCCGCTCAGGAGGCAAGGGTTCTCCTGCCCCCAGGAGCCTGTCCAGGTCCTGGTAGTAGGCACAGGAGTGTTCCCTTTCCCCAGAACGGGAGCTGAGCTCACGGGCCCTGACGTACCCTGCCTCAGCTCCTTCACCTTGGCCCCGACCTGCGGTGCTGTGCGGGGGTGGTGGCCTTTCCTGGGTAGGCCGTCAGCCATTCTGGCATATATGTCCACGATCCTGTGCCTGGACTGTGGTAGCTGAAGAGCCTCCTCCTCAGCCTACATCTCCAGGAGGGCTTTGATCTTGAGCCCTGACCAGGAGGGTGCCCGGCATTTTGTGCCCCGGCTTCCTGGGGGGATGTGTCCCTGGAAGGGCCGGAGGGCTTTGGCGAGGCTTATCCCTGTGACATGGCTCCAACTTGCCTTACTGGAAAGAGCTGTGCAGTCAGGGTCCTGTCTGGAGCTGGCTTGCTGCCAGAATGCTGATCCAGGATGCCTGTGCCTTTTAAAGATGGCTATAGGCAGGAACAATAGAATTGAAAGTAGTGGCAGGAGTGTCCGCCAGGGCTTCTTCCTGGAGGCCTTTACTGTCGACATAAATTCTCCCCTGTGTCCAGAACTCTGTTGACAAAGGCATTATTCCTCGTAGAATGAGGTTTACCAGCATCAACAAAACTGCCGAGTTCTGTCAACATTATGTCGACAGAACTCAGCGGCAGTGTAGACGCAGGTATAGTTTTGTCGACAAAATTTCCCGTTTGTTGACAAAACCCTGTAGTCTAGACACATCCTATCACAAAAAATCTGACTAATCGCATTGCAGGTTCCTGTGAAACAGTGGATTTTTAATATTCTATTAACAACTGCTTGTTTAGTAGATAAAGTCAGAAACTAATAAAGAACTCTAGTGAATTGGTTATCTTAAGAACTAAGAATGATGTCTAAAGCATACAGCAATTATAAGTAATATGAAACAAAGCTTGAGATGTAATATAATTTAAGAGATGACTACTTTGTGTGTTTACAAGTCAGGCTAAGGCAATTACAACAGGTGTCATGGGAGACATGTTTCTGCCATGTAAGTCAAATAGAACTTTGTCAACAAAACAGCAGCATCCTAGCAGCTAATAATAGACACAGAAAAAGGTATGTTAACAAAAGAATGAGAAATGTCACCCTCAGATTTGCACGTGCCAAGGTGCCAGAGATTGTATCACATGAGGTGAGGTATCTACTGCTCTATGCTTGTTAATGGGGGAGCAGGACAGGCAGAGTAAGTACCTAGCATTATAAGGCAGAATGCCAGGTTAGGATATCAAAGACTGTAGCCCAGCACTAATGACAGCAATATGTATGTTTTTAGTGTGTCTCAATGTCTATGTCTACCCTCACGGCTTCTTATGCAAGAACATCTTGTGCAAGTGTTTTTGTGCAAGAACTCTTGTGCAAGAAAATGTCCACACTGCCATGTGCAAGCTGTGCTTTTGTGTAAGAGCACCCATGGCAGTGTGGATGCTTTCTTGCGCAAGAAAGCTCTGATGGCCATTTTAGCCATAGGGCTTTCTTGCGCAAGAAATCCCTGCTGAGCGTCCACACTGCCCTCTTGCGCAAGACCTCCTGCACAAGAGGGCTTACACCTATCAAAAAAGAGCGTAGCTCTTGCGCAAGGAGACCCCTCTTACCACGCCATACTGTAAATTTACTTGCGCAAGAGCAGGCAGGCAGTGTGAACGCTCTGCAGATTCTTGCGCAAGAACGGCTGTACTTGTGCAAGAAGCCGCACGTGTAGACATAGCCAATAAGTTTTTAATGGTAGAGATGAACATTTCAACATTTTGCTCCCTGAAAAATGGCAATTCCCCACTCCCACTGAAACCATTTCCTCAAGCCAATTAAAAGAGAAAGTCAACACTGCATTGTAAAAATCAATGTATTTGGGTATTTAGATTAGTTGAGTGTGACTGGGCCAACTTAATGGCTTTGAAATGAACATGAAAGGCTTGAAAGTCAGTCATTTTAAGAGGAAAGTCCTTTATTCTGATATGCATCTCTACTTTTTGTCCCTTATCAAACGTTCTTTAACAAATGGAAAAGTTGTATTTCAAGTGAAAAATATGCAATGGAAGTCTATTTCTACCGCATACAAAAGGCAACTCAGGTTTATATCCATCTCCTTATTAATATTACTTTAAAAGGTACAGAGGTGTTCACAGATTTTTGTTTAAAAAAAACCTGAAAATGTTTTTACTTTAAATGAAAATTCAGTGTTGATTCTAGCTGAAAAAATAAAGCTCATTAGTTAAGGTGAAATGCCATTCTGGAATAGTACAAAGAAGATGGGTTTTTGCAATCAAAGATGTTCTGCAAAACCTGAGAAACAATTTCGGGGAATTGACCATCTGTAGATCAGAAACTGTATTATGCACATTTTAAAGCAAATAAAAGCAACACTGTAACACTCTCTCAAGTGCCCCCTTGTGGCTTAGGACATGTGTCCACAAGCTTCTTTGCTCTGACTCGCTCTGGGAGAGGAGGTATCCTACATGCCCTTCCTGGTCACCTGGAACCAGGCTTTCTTTCTACCTCATTTTGTATCCACCCTCTCTTCTGATTCCCAGTCCAGAGACCCTGTAAATAGCAGTTACCTGCTGAGTGTCCTTATGGTCCACTGCTACTCATTTCCTGGGCCACTTCCCCAAGTTCCATCCTTGCCCTCTTTCAGGGCTTTGATATGAAGTCCTTATAGCATCCTGTCCAGGGTTCTGCAATTCATCACAGACAGTCTCCAGCCACCTAACCTGGGCTTCAGCCACGTCTGCAACCAGCCTATACGCTGAGCTGCCTGTCTGAGGAACTGCTGCCTTCCCCATCAGTACCTGGGTCTTTCTGGCTTGAACCCCAGAGAGGCACTGCTAGGCCCTGCCACAGCAACTTCTTTATACTGGTTTGCTGGGCCATAATTGGCAGTAGCAGAAGCAGCCACTCTAGCTGTAGCCTGAAGGATTTCTTCACTGCTCTTTTCTTGAGGTGGGGTATGGCAAGGCCACAAGCCTCCCGCAGCGTAAAAAGGCTGGAGACCACTGGTTTATTGTTTGTACCACAGTGATGTGCCATACCAAATTAGGGCTAGGGAAGGAGCAGTAGTACATGGGCTCAGCATAGAGTAGTTCAACAAACTCAGAAATAAAGAAAACAACCTGATCATGTCTAAACATTCCCTGGTCTCCTCACGTTTCTGTTGTTCCAAGGTTTCATCCTTCCCTAAGCAATAAAATTGGTAGGAGAGAGCCTCTCAATGACGGAACACATGGCATTTATTTCCTCTGTGTTATGAATGATAACTGAGGTGTTTTCATTTGATTATATATATATATCATTGCATCCTCAATGGGCCATGAAAATCAGTACTAAAATACAATTTAACCCATCATTTGGTGTTGGTATAACAAAAATTGTATAATATGTGCAAAATGAATTATTTTGGAAGATGAGATCTGTGAGAAGCTCAGCTTACTCCAATTAAATTCTTTTTCCAAAGGAAGTTGAGGATATGATGCAGCTAGTGAAAAGCAATGAAGTCCATACATTGGTTAACACACAAGTAGAACTAATTAAAAGTGTTGAAGTAACACTCACCTAGAGATCTCATACATTTACCAGTGTGACCTAGGAATCTGGAAAATGGTCCAAGGCTTGAACATGGTCCATGATTAATCTAGTTTTTGCCTTCTGCCGAATCTGAGAAACAATCTTTTAATTTTTATTTAGTTTTATTAGAGTTTTAAACAACTGTTTGTGGAAATTGCCACACAGTTCAAAATATTGCTGTACATCATCCTGAAGAGAATTGGAGAACAGGCTTGGTTTATTCCCAAAAGACATACAGTGGAGCCAATATTCAGCCTGCATGTTCAAGAAGGAGCTATTCAAGAACTTGCTGGAGACTGATGGGAAGGTGATCGTGTTTTTATGGATTTTGCTAAGGTATTTGGCAGCAACTGATAAATCTCTCCGGGCATTCCTGCAGCTATCCATTGCAGTTGCAAATGAGTAAAGTTGATATATTCACATAGTAATTTTGTAACAATTTCAGTGTTGCGGGGCACGAGCAAATTGCCTATTTGACTTGAGGCTAGCTCTGGTAACTGTCACTGACCCTCCTCAACTGTTACTTTCAAGAAATATTAAGAACGATCACTCCTCTGTGCTGAGCCCATGTGCTCCTTCCCCTGATATACTATAACTTTTAAACTGAATCCCAGGGAAGCAATTCTATTTTTAATCTGCCTTTTTTCAGTTGTTCTGTAACACACCTAAAAACAACCAAGTATATTTTAGAAACAATCTCTTCTATGTTTTGTTACTAAAATCACCAGGCATGCAGAAGGTTCAGCTTGCAAAGCCAGAGAGTCAAAACCAAACCATTTATTTTGATTTTTTCCTAAATTTCATGGCAACTGTATAGCTAGGCTAGAGTAAGGCAGAAAAGCATTTGCAGTGGGGCAGAATAGCCCTAGAGCAACCAACCTCGCAAAGCGGCACACCAAGGCAAAAACAGCCCAAGATCAGGGTGAGACATCCAACACCATGGCAGATGTGTGAAGCAGGGATGAGGAACAGGAGAATATTCCTACGGGGGTAGAAGCCATGTCCCTCCAATAACAGGGACCCCACAGTCGGTTGATATCTTTAAGGCAGACACAAGGGAAGCCCCAGACACACTCGCTAACTAAGGAGGAGATGGAGTTCTCCCTACAAGTGAGGCATTTGGAAGCAGAGGAGAGGGAAAGTCTGGGGTGCTTGTAAACTGATGCAGAGGAGGAGGAAAAACAGAGGCACTCTGAGTTGGAGAAAACTGAGAAGCTGGGTGCTGCAGCTACACCAGCTAACAGCTCCAGCGAATGCTCTCCATCCAGCGTACAAGGCAGGAGATGATGCAGAGGCCTTCTTAGATAATTTTGAAAGGGCCTGCCTTGGTATAGCACCTCCACTGACCTGGACATGGTGGAACTGTGCCTACAACTCAGGGGACCCGTAACAGAAGTGGTAGCTGAAATACTAGAGAAAACATGAATGATTATGAGCCTTTAAAACAGAAGGCCAGAATTAGGATAGGGCTCACCTATGAACATGCTTGTTGCTGTTTCAGAACCCTAACATGGAAACTAGATGTGGCATTCACACAACATGACCAGCAGATTGATAAAAACTGAGACGTGAATACAGGAGTAAATGCTAAGATTATGGAAGAGCTGTCTCTCCTAATTAGAGTGGAACAGTTCCTAGAGGATGTTCCTAAAAAGATACAAAGATACATCCTAGAAGGGAAGTTCCAAACCAGAACAGAGACACAGAAAATTAGAGCCATGTGGCTGGAGGTGATGCAGAGGAACAGAACTAATGTGGGAATGCCAGAAGGGGTGTCTAGAGATGGTATACCATGACTAAAGGCAATCCAAAGGCCTGTCTTGCAGGGAGGAGCCCTCTCCACCACAAGGGAAGCCCCAAATGCCCTCTTGTCCTACAACCCAATTCTCCAGCAGCCCCTATATTTCCAATGAAAAACCAGCCACACAGGAAGTTTAAAATGTAATGAGCTGGGGCATCTGAAAGCCAACTGCCTCAAAACTACCAGCAGAGTGCAGTTATTTGTACTGGGGACAAACCAAGAGACCTCAGGCCCAGATGCCTCAGATACCTCCAGAATGAAGAAAGAGTATGAGTTTGGGCAGAAAGAAGGCTATTGCAAAGGGAGACGTTGGAGTACAGGTACCTGTGATCCACCAGTCCCTCGTGGATCCTGAACTCATTGACCCAGAGACCCAAGTAACTTTTTCAATACTTTAAGGCAGACTCCTTTGACCTGTCAAGAGCCAAGTTGCCTGATCTATATAAGGGCTGGTTGGAAATATAGAATTTTTGTACTTTATTATGGTTATCCCATTCCTATATTGGTGGGAGAGGACTTAGCCAATCATGTGAGACAAGCCAGGAGGTTGAAAATGGTCACCCACAACAGGGCTAAGTAGGCCTCCACACCTAACCCTGTCCTTGAACCTTCTACAAGAGCTAAGTGTGTGTTTCCAGACACCCCAGGACTGGAGACCCAGATGGAGGTGGCACAACCAGACCCCAGACAAGCATCTAGGACAGTAGCAGTGGTCCAGTTCCTGGAATCCAGAAAGACTGAAAATAGTGGAGCAACCTATGTCAGGATAAGAGCCAGCACCAGAGGATGCCACAGAGATTGCAATGTAACCCAATGCACCAGTGGTTCACAGCTACCAGAGATACCTGCATCGCTTCCAGGGGGACCAAGTCCACAATCCAGCAGGGAGCTGATGTCTCCAGAATCAAGGGAGCAGTTCCAGGCAGAGCAGAAAGCAGATGAGCAACTCAAGGGAGCTTGGATGATGGCCCGGATCAACCCACTGTCTCTCAACTCTTCTAAGTGGTCCAAGTTTGTGGTAGAAAGAGGACTTTTATACTAAAAAACTCTTTCTGGTGGCCATAAGGATAACTGAAAGGGTATTTTAAACTTTCATGTGGGCTCCTACCTTCCATACTTGAAGTGCCAGAGTAGAGAACAGCCTTGACCGAGATCTACAGTGGAAATCAGCACTTGATACCTCTAGACATGAGTGAATGATGAAAGAGATACATCTGAAAAATCACAGTAACTCCTCAGTTTTAATCAGTGTACATACTTTGGCAGATTATCACACCAAATAAAGCTATCATTTCTACCAGCATGATTGTATAGTGAAGTATCCAACCATGGCAAGTTGCTTAGCTAATAGTCCCATTAAAAAGCATCAGTACCAATAAAAACTGAAGGTTCAAATGCTAATTTACCACTTAAGAAGAAACCCTCCCCTCAGGAGGGAAAAACCAGCTTAATAGTATAACTGTATCCAAAATTCATTGATTCTTGCTTTAGGCTGCTTTCCTCAAAAAAAGGAAAGAACATTACTCAGATTTGAATCTACTTTTTGCCTTCAGACTAATCTGAGAAACAAAATCTTTTATTTATTATTTGGTTTCATAAGAGGTTTGAACATAAAAAGAAAATGTCCCAAGAACAACGTTTCTACAGCCTACTTTTATCTATGAGAACTAAAACATACAACACTTGCCTTTGGCAGGTAATTCAGATTAATACTTGACTTCAAAATGTTGTCAGTTTGTTACTACCTGATGTAAAATGTTTGTAGCAGAGCTCCTGGCAAGACATTTGAAAATTTAAAAGTTCTCCTAAATAATTGTTTTTATGCTGGCTTAACTAGTGTTCAAATTTGTCCAACAATAGCTGTAAATGTCCCAAGAGCAAGAAGACAACAAAAACAAGAACAGAAAAATTCTATGGACGTAACTGAAACTTCCCCTTTGAAATTACTCAGATCCTAGCTGTTCACTATTTTTTCTCTCACTGTTTCACTAATTGATGTTCATGTGGACAAGAGTTGATATGTTACAGCAGCTTTCCTTAAACTAAGCCAAAGTAAAGTCCCTTCATTTGTTTATTTTTAAAAGGAAGGTACCAAAAAATGCATAAAAGAGCTGAGTAATCCCCTCATTACTGATAACCATTTTACTGTTCTGGCTTCTTGCCCATTTCCCTGTCAGGACTGTTCCCCACTCTGGCACTCTTGGTATGTCTAGATTACATGTCTCCGTCGACGGAGCCATGTAGATTAGTTTACTCGACAAAGGGAAATGAAGCAGCGATTTAAATAATCACCGCTTCATTTAAATCAAAATGGTCACCGTGCTGTGCCGATCAGCTGTTTGTCGGCACAGCGCGGCAGTCTAGATGGGGATCTGCCGACCCCAGAACCCTTTGTCGGCAGATCCTTTATGCGTCGTTTCACGTTTCACGACGCATAAAGGATCTGCCGACAAAGAGTTCTGGGGTCGTCAGATCCCCATCTAGACTGCCGCGCTGTGCCGACAAACAGCTGATCGGCACAGCACGGTGGCCATTTTGATTTAAATGAAGCGGTGATTATTTAAATCGCTGCTTCATTTCCCTTTGTCGTCCTGCCTCATCTACATGGCTCCATTGACCGAGCCATGTAGTCTAGACACACCCTCTGAGACCTTAAATATCTTGCCCATATAGGCTCTGCTCACAAAAACTCCCCAGAGTCACATACTTACTGATGGGGGCGGGGGAGGGAATAGCTGCCACCACCCAGTGAAACAAATGAAAAATTATTTCTTCTTGAACCCAGGAAGAAGCACTTGGACTTCTTCCAGAGGGGTAACTCCGCACACCTTTACAACAAGAGATCTTGAAAAGCAAAGAGAAAACAAACTGCAGTTTTTTGTAGCTCGCTGTTCGCAGATAGACACACACACAGAGAGCCCCTATTCCTTTCCAGCACACAAGAATCAAATCATCATGTTAAAAAAGTGATTTTTATTAACAAACAAAAGTTATACTTGATAAAGCATACTTTATTGATAGATGATACAGAGCAACTAAGGAAAACAAATTAAAACACAGAGAAAATCTCTGGGTACAACTCTTAGGTTATGTGTACACTAGCCCCCTTCTTCGAACTAGGGAGGCTAATGAAGGCATTCAAAGTTGCAAATGAAGCCTGGGATTTAAATATCCCAGGCTTTATTTGCATGTTCCCATCCGGTCGCCATTTTTAAATTCCACTAGTCTGAAGTAACTGCCCGCGGCTACACGCTGCAGAGAAATGGCAATTTGAACTAAGTCCTTAGTTTAAATTAACTGTTACTCCTCCTGGAATGAGGAATGGAATTTAAAAATGGCGACCGGACATGAACATGCAAATAAAGCCTGGGATATTTAAATCCCAGGCTTCATTTGCAACTTCGAATGCTTACATTAGCCTCTGTAGTTCAAACATACCCTTAGAGGGTGAATGGGGGAGGATAGGCGTGGATTCACACAGAGAAGTTCAAACAAAACCACAAAAATAAAGAATAATACCCTAATCATGACTAAATTAATGTATCCCTTTATTTATTCACGATTCCACCCTCGTTTAGTACTCTTCTATGCCTAAAATTCCTTAGAGACATGGTAGTCCTGCCTGGGTTTAAATCATTTTGTGTGTCTCAACTCCTGGCTTAACTTCCCAACACAAAGAAAGCAGGAAAGGTATCTTATACAATTCAAATTTCAGCACTATATCCCCATTGGTTCTTCTGGCCCCCTGCCAACACCCTTGCTAGCTATCTGAGTTTAACCCTTTAGGGTATGTCTAGACTACATGCCTCTGTCGCCAGAGACATGTAGATTAGGCTACCAGGCATAGGAAAATGAAGCGGCGATTTAAATAATCGCCGCTTCATTTAAATTTACCTGGCTGCCGTGCTGAGCCGATCAGCTGTTTGTCGGCTCAGCGCAATAGTCTGGACGCACGGGTGTCGACATCAAAGGCATTTGTCAACAACCCAGGTATGCCTCATCCCAGGAGGCATACCTGGGTGGTCGACAAATGCCTTTGATGTCGACACCCACGCGTCCAGACTACCGCGCTGAGCCAACAAACAGCTGATCGACTCAGCACGGCAGCCAGGTAAATTTAAATGAAGCGGAGATTATTTAAATCACCGCTTCATTTTGCTATGCCTGGTAGCCTAATCTACATGCCTCTGGTGACAGAGGCATGTAGTCTAGACGTACCCTTAGTCTTTGCTTAGTATAACAATCTCTCACATCAGATCCAACTGTTAGGAATATGTGGACTCTGCTGCATGTTGGGTTGGCAGAAGTCTATTTGCAGGTGTTTCACCACATTTCAGTGATCATTTCTTCCTCTATTTATCTGGAGCTTTTCTGTTCCCTTAAGCCATACCACTATTTTCTGCTCACATAAAATTAACCGGGATTTGAGGACACGCCAGGGTGTATGTTGCATTGCTCTGTTTGAAAGTAATATGTGTTTAATTTTTCTAATCCAAAATAAAAACCTGCATACTCTGTGTTACAATGAGCTTTGGAAGGTGTTCAAAGTCCTTTCTCCCCCTCCAGACTCTTCTGGATTTTAAAATTCTGAAGCTATAAGCAGAACTCCCGATGTCTGAGAGTATTCCCATTTCTGCAGCACAAAATGGCATATCTTTATTTAAATGTTAACATTTTTCACATTCAGCATGAACTCTTTGAAGTAACATTGCATTTATCTTTGATATAAAGTAGTTTGATAGGAAGTGGGTTAATTAAAAGTTAATGTAATAAGTTTGCAAATATGATTTAGTAGCATACAACTTTCCAATCAGAACATATTTTAATTGGTAGAACGGTTACAATGATTTCAGGAGTTCATTTTCAATTAATTTGGAAGTGTTTCAGCTAGGAGACTCAATGCAACTTGCTATTTATCTTCAAACATTTTGTGGGGTTTGTTTTGTTTTTTTCAAATCCCCCAGGATTAGCAAATATATTTTAGGATGATATCCAAATGTATTGTGATTGAAATAGCTGTTGTCAAAACAACAAACTTACTTGCAATTGTAAAGCTGAGAAATTCTGTGCAAAAATCCATGAAAGGCCTTGGAGAAAGAACATCCATTGCTTTAAAAGAATTTACAGTGAGAGATGCAAAAATTATATATACTGCAATAAGAATGTTCTTTGGCCAAAACCTCAAACTTTTGGGTTTTTTTCTTAGAGTTGGCCCAAACTGAAAGTGTCACTGCCAGAAACTAATCAAAATGCCATCAGATGATTGGCACTCTGTCTTGAGTAGGCCAGCATGAAGTCAATTCACACTTTTTGCAATGCTATATTAAGGATGATGTTTCTGAGGGTACGTCTACACTACAGCACTAATTCAAACTAACTTAATTCGAATTAGTTAATTCAAACTAAGCTAATTCGTATTAGCGCATCTAGACCCCAAAACTAATTCGAATTGGCATTTTGCTAATTCGAACTAGCGCGTCCACACTGATTGGACGCTGGTTCGCATTTAAGGGCAGCTGAAACCGGTTCCAGCAGGGCATCAGGTCAGTAGTTGCTTTGTGTGGCTGCTGTCTGAGGCTATTTGGGGCTCGTGCTTAAAAGGACCCCCCTGGACAGCTGGTTCTCAGCTTTTCCACTTGCTTGCCTACCTCGTCGAGGGACAGCAAAGCGTTTTTCTCTCTGCCTGCCTGTGTCGGTGGTTCCCATTGGGGCTGCCGCTGCAGTTGGCACCATGGAGCCAGAGCTCGCCCTGGGCATGCGGCTCCAAGTTTTTGGACTTGCTGCTGCAAGCCTGCCAGCAATGGCTGGAGGCTGCTTTGCACCATCTGGTGCATGTCAGTCCCCTGCCTCTCCCCCTGGCCTCCCTGGGGTTCGTGGAGGAGTGGCAGCAGTGGCAGCAGCGACTGGTGGGACCGCATCATCCTGGAGCTCTGGGGAGACCAACAGTGGACCCAGAACTTCAGGATGAAGAAGGACACTTTCCTGGAGCTCTGTGAGTGGCTCGCCCCATCTCTGCAGCGACGGGACACTCGCATGAGGCCCGCCATCCCCCTCCAGAAGCATGTGGCCATCGCGCTGTGGAAGCTCTCCACGCCAGAGAGCTACCGATCCATCGGGAATCAGTTCGGCATGGGGAAATCCATCGTCGGAGCAGTGCTCATGCAGGTACTGCACCCACCGGCCACTGGGCCGGGGAGGAAGAGGGCTGCAAGGAGGGGATAGGCCACCCCAGGGAAAATAGAAGGGGGGAAGGAGGCAAAAGTGGCCCGCACAGGAGGGTTTGGTCTGTCCCGGCTGTACTACATGCCGCCTGCGAGGGTTGCTTCCGGGAGTGGAGCACGGGGCAGTGCCAGGGAACGAACACTCCCAGCCACCCGAGCGCCCCAGTGATTCGCGGTTTGCCATGTCTCTCTGCAGGTGTTCAAGGCCATCAACCGGGTGTTGCTCCGCAGGGTGGTCCACCTCGCCGACCCGGACGCGGTTATCTGGGGGTTCAGCACCCTCGGCTTCCCCAACTGCGGGGGGTCCATCGATGGGACACACATCCCCATCCATGCCCTGAAACACCAGGCCTTCTAGTACATCAACCACAAGGGGTACTTCTTCGTCCTCCTGCAGGCCTTGTCTGACCACTGGGGCCAGTTCATGGACATTAATGTGGGTTGGTCTGGCAAAGCACATGATGCCAGGGTGTTCCGGAACTCCTTCATGTGCCAGAGGCTGCAGGCTGGGACCTTCTTCCCTGATTGCCACATCAGGGTCGGGGACGTGGACATGCCCGTCTGCCTGGTGGGGGATGCGGCCTACCCCCTACAGCCCTGGCTGATGAAGCTGTACATGGGGCACCTCAACCCCTCCTAGCAGGCCTTCAATGCCAGGCTCACCAGGGCCCGCATTGTGGTCTAGGGAGCCTTCAGATAACTGAAAGCCCGATTTAGATGCCTCCTCACCCACCTCAACCTCACCGAGCACAATATCCCTCCCATGGTGGCAGCATGTTGTGTGCTGCACAATTTATGTGAGCGGAAGGGGGAGGCTTTCCTGTCAGCCTGGATGGCTGAGGCTGAGCGCATGGCTGGCCAGTACATGAAGCCCCACACAGCCGCCATCCAGGAGGCCCAGCAGGGGGCTGTCCAGATCCGGGAAGCCCTGTAGGAGAGCTTCCAGATGGAGGAGGACTGAACTCTCCCTGCATGCCCCACTGGGGCCTTCTTCCACCCTCCCCTCCTTTCCCTTTCCCCTCCCTAACCCCCATTCCTAATGTCAAATAAAGACACCTGTTTTGCCAACAAAAATCTCTTTTTATTGTACATATCTGGGGTGGGGGAGGGAGAAGTGAGGGTGGGAGAGGGGAAGGGGAAACCTGGGAGGAGGGAGCTGGAAAGGGGAGGATGGGGAGGAAGGGAAGGGAAAGCTCAGGGTTGGGGGTCCTTCTGACTCTCCCATCTCGCAGCACTGTGGGTGCAGGGGTGTTGGTGGGGAATGGGTCTGGAGGGTGGGGCAGGAGGGACGGGGGGTGTGGAGGAAGCGGGAGGTGGAGCAGGGGTGAGAGAAGGAGTGAGAGCTGGGGCAGCTGCAGGGACTGGAGCAGGAGGAGGCAGGAACCTGTCCACCAGGGTCTGGAGGTGACCTCTGAGGGCACGGCTCTGCTCCTCCAGCACCTCCAAGCTCCGCTGCCACAGCCGCAGCCACAGGTCCTCCCGGACCCAGTGGTCCTGGATGCAGAGCTGGTGCTCCAGTAGCCACAGGTGCTGCCGCTGGTAGTCCTCCAGGTTCCTGGTGCGCCTGCTGGCCCGGGTGTGGGTGGCTGTTGCATGTGGGGTGGTGCACCCTGCAGTCCCAGGTGCTGTGGCTGTCACGAAACAAGAGCAATGGTCAGTTCTCTCTGGCTATCATCAAACTACAACCAGAACCTTATGTCATGAAATAAATTGTTGCTGAACCCCTATTTCCAGCCTTCAAACAACCCCACAACCTCCTCAAGCTTAGTGGTAGCAAACTGCCTGCAGACCGAGACTCATCAATTCACAGTGGCACCAGATGCCATCAAAATAGACGCAAAACCTAGTATATCTCCATTGCTACAATGAGCATCACCTTTCATGATCCTTAGATTCTATATATACATATCACACGAGGTGGCATCCCTCATACTGCATACTATATGTCCCCAACAACAATGTGGGTGAAACCAGTTAGTTATTATGCTCTTGAATGAACTCAAAAGGAAATGCAAAAAGAAAAAAAAACACCCTTTCAGTGGGAGGTGAACACTTTTCACTTCTCCCACTGGCATAGCTGCTACTGCTTATTGGGCTAGAATAATTATGCTGATGGGAGATTTTTCTCACATTGACTTAGAGCAGCTACACAGAGCTCACACAGCTGCATAGCTACATTGGAGAAGCAGCAATGAAGTGTACTCTTTCCAAGACATGAAAAGGAACTCTGTAGCTCAAAAGCTTCTTGGTCACCAACAGTCATTGGTACAATAAAAGATATTACCTCACCCATCTTGTTTCTCTAACATCCTGTGACTGACCTAAAATTGTGGGCTCATTATTGTGAGTTGGTTGGGTTGAAGATGTGCCTGTTTGATGAAGATGTGGGATTAAAAATATAAAGTGAATTATAACAAAATCTAGCTTTGCATTGTTTGGTTTAGCGGCTTGACACACATAAGTTGATCATCACCGAGTTATCTGTGTTATCATGGTTCCAAAATGCCCTCTTCATGGCTTTATACTCGGCTCTTTACTGCCAAAGAAATAGAGCATTTTTGCCTCAATTGCTTGCACTCTTGAGTAGTGCAAGCAATTGGAGTAGTTCTCTTTTAGGCCAGAGTTTAGGAACCTCAAAAAAAGTTGCATTTCTCCAGCTGTTATACTTGAGTTGTGACACAGAAGTTACATATTTTAACTTTAGAGTCTACAGTACATAATAAATGTTCATTTAGCTGACTACTTTCTGATAGTTATTCTCAGAGGAACTGGCAATGGAATTAAAAATCTATTCACATCCACTTTGTGATATCAAGAAATGGCTTACACATTCCTAATGTTCAGTGGAAGAAAAAAGAAGCAGAAATAAATTCCTTACCAAAAAAAAAATTCTGTATCAAGGCTAATGTCCTTAATGAATTTTTTTTTCAAAAATGAGTGAGAAGACATGAAATAAATCCATTACTACTAAAAAAAAAAGATCAATTCTCTCAAAATAAAATGTTTATCATTGTTTCCCAGTAAATGCCAGGGCTGTTTATTCACCTGGTACTGAGTTACATTTCAAACTACAGTACCTTGTGCCTATCTGCTTTTCATGGAACAAAGCTTTACATTGACATCTTTTTAAACTCATGAGTGTTCTTTGAAGGTTGTTGAAAAACAGGGATATAGAATTGTGCAAATATCATGAATAAAGACAAACAAGAATAAAGCTTTTGCTCAAGAGATGTGTTTTTGACAGATTTCTAAAGGGTTGAGCTAATTCTCTGCTCATAGTGTGCTATTCATAAATTTCACCACCGATAAAGGGAAAATTTCACCTAAACAAATGATTTCATACCAAAAGTTTGAATTTATATATTGCAGAGGAATGGGAGATGGGGGGAAATGTTAAGCATTTTGCCAAGCAGAGCTATTTGTTTATAACAAGAACAGACTTTAATATTAGTTAATAATTGCCACTACAAGTCTATGCAATACTCACTGTGTTGTGATTCTGAATAGGAGAAAGAAGTTTTAAATGAAGACTTTTGAAAGAGGTGCTTTTTAAATTTTAGAGCTGGTGTTACAGCATGACATGGCAAATCTCTTGGTTCTGCTCCAGCTCATACTAATAGGATTGACTCTTTATATTTAAGTCTACAGCTTGCTTCTAAATGTATGTTAAGGTTAGCTTGGAGTGTACTAACTATTGTCACCTAGTGTGGATGTATTGCAATGTCTTTTACTTATTGGGCAGGTGAAGATGTATCCCTGGGAGACATAATTGGAGATCTCCCCAGCTCTTGTAGACAGCAAAGAAAAGATAAATACATGAATGAAAGCAGATTTCTGTCTGAGAGCATGGTCTCGTTCTCATTTTCTCTGTCATAGGACCAAGACAGAACACTAAGGATTCTATGATACACAGTTAAAGAGGGGATAAAAGCCACCCTACAAGACACTGGACCACACCTGGCATGCATGTTTGCCTGTGTACGGGCCACTGATGAGAGAGGAGGGGGGAGGGGTAAAGGGAACAACTGCCCCAGGGACCAGTGATTCAAAGGGGCCTGGGGGGAGAGGGAGTCCTGGATGCTGCACTGAACCCTTTAAGTTGCTGCCAGAGCCCAACGTGGCACACTCTGGGCAGAGCTGGGGGCTGCCTGCATGGAGTGCAGTGCACTCAGGCTGACTTGGGGAGGTTAGTCTCAGCTCCACTCCGACCCAAGACCCCACCCCTTCCAGGGGCACAGAGATGGGGCTCCCTCTGTCTTGCCCAGGGGCCTCTTGAGGTGGTTGGTCCCACTGCTTTTACATTACACATCTTACTGCCCAAAGATAAATACAAAAACCTGCAACTGGTTGTCTGTTTCTCCTTCCATTAAAGGTAAAGAGAGCTAGTTGAATAATGCAAAACCCTGCTCATAAATCAAGCATTGAGCAAGTGGTTGTAAAAAACCTTAAATAATTAACAAATGTTGATCTTTTTAGAACTAGAGAAAGCAGCCCTAGGTCTGCATGAATTTTATCCAAAGAAAAATACAAAAATCCACTTGGTAATTATTTACAATAATAATTCAAGCCAACCTAAATGTGAGTAACTAGTCAGTCTCATTTATGTCCCCATTCAAGGGCTGAGTGACATTCTTACATCCCAAGCCACTTTCTCATTGGTAACACACAGAGCGATGAGTCAAGTAAGCACTATACTGCATAGAGGCTACATTTACACTGCAGGCTTCTTGCACAAGAACTTTTTGCAGAAGAGATCTTCCACAAAAAGTTCTTACACAAGAATGCATCCACACTGCCATGTGCTTTGGTGCAAGAGATGTGCTTTTGCACAAGAGAGAATCCACAGTGTCATGGACACTTTTGCGCATCCACACTGCCATGGACACTGTGCTTTTTCCAGTAGAGGTTTCTTGTGCAAGAAACCCCTGGTGTCCATCCACACATGCCTTTTTGTGCAAGAGCTCTTGTGCAAAAAGGCTTAATCCTTGTAGAAAGAGGAACAACTATTGCGCAAAAAGCCCTGTCTTCTGACCATCTACTGTACTTTTTCTTGCACAAAAATGTGCTTGTACTGTGGACGTGCCATGAGTTTTTGTGCAAAAACTCTGCAGTGTAGACATAGCTTAGGTGTGATCTATATTAAATTCTAAGTTGATCAGTTTTAGTAACAATAGAATTATCTCCCGTGGAAAAATGACTCCACTTCAAGATAGCAGATAGGAAATGTTTTATTAAAAACAAAAGAAATATGTCATTGGAGGAACTATATGGAAATTTAAGAATGAATTGAAAAAAAATCCAGCCAAAATGACACGACACTATTGTTAAAATGATTTCTTTATTAAACAGGTGAAAGCCTGAATCATGGAGTATAAAAGTGGAGCAGAATACAAGGTAAATTCTTAAGCTGACTCCATAGGATTTGGGATTTGAGACAATGTGTGATTGATGGTGGGCACATTGAAAAGTTAGTTTATCCCACTGCACCTTACAGGAGTGTAATGAACACAAGCGGTAAAACCCAATAAAAGGAACACAATTATGTCTTTCTCCCCAATTCATGCCTAATTTTAACTATCTGATGAATTGGACTCCTCCAGTGCTTAAGATTTCTTGATTAATTGGAGTTTTAGGACAATGGGATGACACAGGCAAAAAAAGATAACTAATTCCTACCATACAAGGCAGAACCATGACAGAAGTTGTATTAGATATGAAATTGGCATTATATAAAAAGACTGACTATCTGAAAAGATGCATAAACAAAGTAACTCACTATAACTCTTCAGATTTCCTTTAACCTGTTTAAACATATGTGAGGAGAGACAATCAGAAAACATTTTTTTCCCTGACAACTCAGATCTCCAGTACGCCTTTTACTTGTTCTTTAACAAAACCAAGGAACTACCACCTTAGTCAAGACAATATGGCATACAATTGTATTGTCACAGTGAACAATGCCATCTGGATGTAAAAGCTCATGCAAACTGTGAACCTTTGGATGTGTCGACTATATTAACAAGTGTCACCCTTGTAGAAGAATTTTCAATTTGCAACAAGTACTTACCCATAAATGTAAATGGATGGAAATTCAATACGTCTTAAGGGAGATGCTGGATCATTTATGGCTTGGTTAGATTTGCTGGCTGTGTATGTATGTTTATCTCCTCCTGTTTGTATTTAGAAGGCTAACTCAATCAGCAGTGAAGGGGAATATTGATCTTTTGAGGAGATTACTTTCCAGTGGAGTGAATAACTTTAGAAAGGACAAAAAAACCCAACAGTATATCTTAATCTGTTTCGAAGAGTCCCTGAAATCTAGTCAACATAAGAAATACTTGTCTTTGGTGCTGGATATATTTCAATTAGCTATTTTTTTCATCCACTGACTGTCTTCCTAGATAATAGAGGTGTTTGGAGTTGTAAAAAGGATGGGAAATTTAAGATGTTTGCAAGTGTTTTTATTCAAATTGATTTTTTTCCCTCCTGACTATAAGGAGCTGAACAGACAGTTGTAAATCTCTGATGACCAACTGCATCCATGTGGTAGAAGGGATTTTGTTTTCATATAACCATGTGTTTATAGAAAATTAATTGTATATAACCTGCTGTTTTGAGGATTTCTGAATTCACAGACATGAAAGCTTAAATAGATTCTTTTGACTGCAAAGACCTCTAGTTAAGACCAATACTGCTTCACTAGGAATAAATTTACCTATAAGATTTCTCCTCCTGCCTCCCCAGCAATTAATTTCAAAAGGAAAAGCAACAAAAACTACAACTAAGAAATACAATACAAATGAGATACAAGGAAATGGATAAACAGGAATGTGAAACTACTGTAGAATAATTCCCAAAGTATTTATGTTAATCATAATCTTTAAAAAGCTTTAAATATTTTCTAGTTACCAAGGGTGCTGAGGGAGTTGGCTGATGTGATTGCAGAGTCATTGACCATTATATCTGAAAACTCATGGCATTCAGGGGAGGTCCCGGAGAATTGGAAAAAGGCAAATGCAGTGCTCATCTTTTTAAAAAGGAAGACGAAGAATCCAGGTAAATACAGACTGATTACACTCACCTCAGTCCCAGGAAAAATTGTTGGAGGGGGTGCTCAAGGAATCCATTTTGAAGCACTTGCAAGAGCGGAAAGTGATCAGGAATAGTCAACATGGATTAAACAAGGGGAAGTCATGCCTGATGAACCTGATTGCCTTCTGTGATGAGGCAACTGGCTCTATGGATATGGGGAAGGCAGTGAACATGATGGACTTCAGTAAAGTTTTGATATGGTCTCCTCTAGTATTCTTGCCAGCAGGTTAAGGAAAGATGGATTAGATAAATGGATTGTAAGGTTGATAGAAAGCTGGCTAGATTGTTGGGCTCAGTGGCTAGTGATCAACAGCTCAATGTCTGGTTGGCAGTTGATAGCACACGAAGTTCCCCGAGAGTCAATTCTGGCACCGGTTTTGTTAAACATCTTTATTAATGACTTGGAGGAAGGGATGAATTGCACCCTCAGCAAGTTCGCAGATGACACTAAGCTAGGGGAAGAGTTAGATCGCTGGAGGGTAGGGATAGAGTGATCTGGACAAACTGGAGGATTGAGCCAAAGGAAATCTGATGAGATTCAATCAGGACAAGTGCAGAGTCCTGCAGTTGGGATGCAAGAATCCCAAGCACTGTAAAAGTCTGGGTATGGACTGGCTAAGCAGCAGTTTAGCTAAAAGGACCTGGAGATTACAGAGGATGAGAAGCTGGATAGCAGTCAAAAGTGATGGTCCAAAGCCTGGGAGACATCCTGAGAGGGTGTCTGGTTCCAAAGTGAGAAGCAGCTCCTGGCTGGAGGGCATGAAGTGTCCTGGCTGACCTGCTCCTCCTTCTCCTCCTCCAGAACCCCGCCCTCATGGTGGCTGATGCTGGGCATGTCCTGGATGGACTCAACGACAACAGTGAGGAGGTGATTACCCCCCTCCCAGGATGACATCCAGCCACTTGTAAAAGCAACAGGTATGAGGATTCACCCCAGAGTATTCACTTTGCTCCCTGGCCTTTTTGTAGGCCTGCCAAATCTCTTTTACTTTCATGTGGATATGGTCAAGTGTCTGCATGTGTTCTTTATTGGCCAGGCTGGCGGCCATACAGCTATAGACATCCGCATTCCTCCTCCTGGTGTGAAGATCCTGGATCAGGAGCAGCTAAGGGTGCTATGGGTGTGCTGGCAGCCGTGGGGGGCTCAGAGGGAATGCTGGGATCCAACATAGCTCCTGGGATGTTTGCTGTGTGTGGCATGAGGCTGTGAAATGTCCACACGTGCCACAAGCCCTTCTCCTTTAGCCTGCTTCTTTAAGCTCTGAAGAAGAAGGGGAGCAGTGGAGATATCATGCGTGGCCAGAGCGGCCACATGTGTAGCTGTGAGAGACCTCTGGAGACCAATTATTCCAAAATAGGAGCAGCTGAGCGTCCACACTAACACTATTCTGAAATTACAATTTCAAAATAAGTGTTATTCCTCATGGATAGCAGGAGTTATTTTGAAATAACCAGCTCATTATTGCAAAAGAACGGGCTTAGAAGGGGATGCTCCACTTGTTATTTTAAAACAAGGGGAATTATTTTTAAATGGATTTTTATTTAAATTATTTTTAAATAATTCCCTACTGTAAATCAGGGCCAAAATAACTATATTTATAATCATGGATTCAACTAAACCCCAGAGTCAGACAACACCAAGCTTTCGACGTTTCCAAATCCACATCCAAATTTCTTGGTTCAAAGGATTGTTCCCTCTGTTTTTTTCCCCATTCATGTGCAGAACAGGATGCATCAGATATTGTTTTGGCAGCATTTACTAGGTGTTGTTTCATATAACCTTATACATTTACAAGTGCTGTTCAGAGCATCAAGAAATGTGTGTTGTTTCTTTCTAGAGGTGCAGTGGCAAAGAGCAAATGAGTTTGCTTTCTGTAGGTTGGACCCGTCGGATCAAGCTCCCTCGGGACCTGAGCCGAGAGTTTGCCAGACCAGGGGAGATCAGGCCTCTGGCTCTCCAGGGGCTCCCCTTCTGGTCACGGTCTCGCAAGTGCACTGCCGCCTGTCCACCTGCTGGGCTCTGCTGTCCCAGTCCATTGTTGGGGTGCCTCTCTAGACCTCCAGCAGGGCTCCTCATACCAAGCTGGCAGGGCCTCATTTCGGCCAGCACAGCAAAGTGCCCCAGACTGGCCGGGCTCCATGTCCCTAACCAGCAAGGCTTCTTTCCAGCTGCCAGCCTCACTCCAGCAGGCAGGGCTCCCAGGCACTGTATGGTCAGGCTCCCTGACCCCAACCATTGGGACCTCACTCTGGCCAGCAGAGCTCCACACCCCCGGCTGGCAGGGCTTCTCTCCGGCCGCCAACCTCACTCTGGGAGACGGGGCTCCATGTTCCCCCAGCTGAGAGGGACTTTGGGGCTCTGTGCCTTGCCCAGCAAGGCTCCCTGCTCCCAGCTACCAACCTACTGGCCAGACTCCCTGCCCGCAGCTCACTGTCTCTGAAGGCTGCCAGCCACTGATAACCTCTGTGGCTGGGCCTTTCCATTCCAGCAACACTTGTGGGATGTTGCCAGACCAGAGAGTCCTGATTCACAGAGTTTTATTCTGTACCTAGAAACCAGGCACTGGTGTAAAATGAAATTCCAAAAGGACAGTTAAAGTTAACTTTCTTGTGTGCTATTTGTAATTAGCACTGTTCTAGGATTTGCAGATTATCCCTGTCTCCCATTCATTATATCGAGGCTGTATCTACATCTTGTGGAGCCTCACTATACACCATCATTATAGTCTGGTTACTTTAGTCATCCACCCAACTGCAATGCTCATTCAGGCTCTTAGTGTGTATTTTTAATGCTAGAGAAGGGGAAGTATATATTCTTATTCCACTCAGAGCCATTAAAAATGCTATGATAAGAGTCATTCACTTAGCTCACTGTTTGACCACATCACTCATTGCATCCCTCCATAGTCTTCTGTTTCTCATAGACTCATAGACTCATAGACTTTAAGGTCAGAAGATACCATTATAATCATCTAGTCTGACCCCCTGCACAGTGCAGGCCACAAAATCTCACCCGCCCCTCCTAGAATAATCCTCTCACCTATATCTCAGATACTGAAGCCTTCAAATACTTTGAAGACCCCAAGATGCAGAGAATCCTCTAGCTGTACCCCATGCTACAGAGGAAGGCGAAAAACCTCCAGGGCCTCTGCCAATCTACCCTGGAGGAAAATTCCTTCCCGACCCCAAATATGGCGATCAGCTAAACCCTGGCATGTGGGCAAGACTCATCAGCCAGACACCCAGAAAGTTCTCTATAGTAACTCCTATCATCCCTCCATTGACCTATTTCCCACTGATAATGAATGGTCAATTAGGGTACGTCTAAACTACATGCCTCCGTCGACAGAGGCATGTAGATTAGACAGATCGGCAGAGGGAAATGAAGCCACGATTAAAATAATCACGGCTTCATTTAAATTTAAATGGCTGCCCCGCTCTGCCGATCAGCTGTTTGTCGGCAGATCGGGGCAGTCTGGACGTGCCGCGTCGACAAAGAAGCCTTTCTTGATTGGCACAGGTATGCCTCGTGAAACCAGGTTTACCTGTGCCGATCAAGAAAGGCTTCTTTGTCGACGCGGCGCGTCCAGACTGCCCCGATCTGCCGACAAACAGCTGATCGGCAGAGCGGGGCAGCCATTTAAATATAAATGAAGCTGCCATTATTTTAATCGCGGCTTCATTTCCCTCTGCGGATCTGTCTAATCTACATGCCTCCGTCGACGGAGGCATGTAGTCTAGACACACCCTTAGTTACCAAGATCATGTTATCTCATCAAACCATCCCCTTCATAAACCCATCTAGTTTAATCTTGAAACCAGATAGATCTTTTGCCCCCACTACTTCCCTTGGAAGGCCGTTCCAGAACTTCACTCCTCTAATGGTTAGAAACCTTCGTCTAATCTCAAGTCTAAACTTCCTACTAGCCAGCTTATATCCATTTGTTCTTGTGTCCACATTGGTATTAAACTTAAATAATTCCTCTCCCTACCTGGTATTTATCCCTCTAATATATTTAAAAAGTGCAATCATGTACCCCCCTCAGCCTTCTTTTGGTTAAAGTAAACAAGCCAAGCTCCTTGAGTCTCCTTTCATAAGACAGGTTTTCCATTCCTCGGATCATCCTAGTGGCCCTTCTTTGTACCTGTTCCAGTTTGAATTCATCCTTCTTAAACATGGGAGACCAGAACTACACACAGTATTCCAAATGGGGGTCTCACCAATGCCTTGTATAATGGCACTAACACCTCCTTATCCCTACTGGAAATACCTCGCCTAATACATCCCAAGATCATATTAGACTTTTTGACAACCATGTCACAATGGCGGCTCATAGTCATTCTATAATCAACCAGGACTCCGAGGTCCTTCTTCTCCTCTGTTACTTCCAACTGATGTGTCCCCAGCTTATAACTAAAATTCTTGTTATTAATCCCTAAATGCATAACCTTACACTTCTCACTATTAAATTTAATCCTATTACTATCACTCCAATTTACAAGATCATCCAGATCTTCCTGTATGATATGCCGATCCTTTTCTGAATTGGCAATAGCTCCCAACTTTGTGTCATCTGCAAAAGTTTATTAGGACACTTCCAATTTTGGTGCCAAGATCAGCAATAAAAAGATTAAATAAAATTGGCCCCAAAACAGATCCCTGAGGAACTCCGCTAGTAACCTTCCTCCAACCTGACAGTTCACCTTTCAGTATGACCCGCTGTAGTCTCCCCTTTAACCAGTTGCTTATCCACCTCTCAACTTTCATATTAATTCCTATCTTTTCCAATTTAACCAATAATTCCCCATGTGGTACTGTATCAAATGCCTTACTGAAATCGAGGTAGATCAGATCCACTGCATTTCCTTTATCTAAAAAATCTGTCACTTTCTCAAAAAAGGAGATCAGGTTGGTTTGGCACGATCTACCTTTTGTAAAACCATGTTGTAATTCGTCCCAAATTTGTCCCAATTTGTTCCAATTCTGAAATCACATCAAAATCAGCAGCTTGTTGTCCCTTTCTACTCTGAATGTCCCCCATCATTTCTCATGCACTATTGAGATGCCAGCTCCTGATTCTGATTATCCAACTATGTCAGGCTTCATTGTTGTTTTAGAAAAAAACACCATTGTGCCTTCCCCCAGGCTGTTCTTCCTTATACTGGAGGACCAACTTGTGAAAACTCACAGAGGGTATGTCTACACTACAGCGCTAATTCGAACTAACTTAGTTCGAATTAGTTAATTCGAACTAAGCTAATTCGAACTAAGGTGTCTAGAACTAAAAACTAGTTTGAGTTAGCGTTTTGCTAATTCGAACTAGCATGTCCACATTAAGTGGACCCTGAACAGGGCTTAAGGATGGCCGGAAGCAGTGCCGGCAGGGCATCAGAGGAGGACTTAGAGCGTGGAGATGCTGTCTCAGTCTAGCCGAGGGCTGTGCTTAAAAGGTCCCGACCCGCACCCCGGACAGACAGTTCCTAGGGGTGCCCCGCTTGAAAACCAGTCCTGGCTAGGAGTGCCCGGAGTGCCCACACTGGGCACATCACACCACTCGGCCATCAGCCTGGCTGCACTTGCCGCAGGCTGCCATCTGGGGAGAGGGAGCAATTGGGGGGCTGCAGGAGAGCTTCCAACCCCAGAAGCCCACAGAGCCACCCCAGTCCTCCCCATCGGGGGCTCGTGCCCCATTCCTCCTTCACCTCCTTCCACTTACCCTCCCCAGCCCCTTTTCTTGATGTACAAAATAAAGGACAATTGTGTTCAAAAATGGAATCTGTCCTTATTGAACAAAACTGGGGGAGACTGGGAAAAGGAGGTGGGAGAGGGGAAGAGAGAGGCTGGAAGAGGGGAGGGCAACTACAATGATCAGGGGTTGGGAACAGGTCCCATTTGAAGAGAGGCTAAAGAGACTGGGACTTCTCAGCTTAGAAAAGAGGAGACGGAGGGGGGACAGGATAGAGGTCTCTAAAAGCAGGAGTTGGGTGGAGAGGGTGCATACAGAAAAGTTCTTCATTAGTTCCCATAAAGAAGGACTAGAGGACACCAAAGGAAAGGAATGGGTAGCAGGCTTCAAACTAGTACCAGAAAGTTGTTCTTCACAAAGCAAAGAGTCAACCTGTGGAACTCCTTGCTGCAGGAGGCTGTGAAGGCTAGAACTAGAACAGAGTTTAAAGGGAAGTGAGATCAAGTGATGCAGGTTGGGTCCATGGAGTGCTATTAGCCAGGGGGTAGGAGTGGTGTCCCTGCCCAAAGTTTGTGGAAGGCTGGAGAGGGTTGGCACGAGATAAATGGCTTGGTCACTGTCTCCGGTCCATCCCCTCCAGGGTCCCTAGGGTTGGCCTCTGTCGGCAGACAGGCTACTGGGCTAGATGGACCTTTGGTCTGACCCAGTATGGCCATTGTAAGCTCAGGGCTCAGGGTCAGGGGTCTCAGTGGACCCCCTTGATTTTCATGCACACCTGCTCCTGGGTGGCCAGGCTGGCAGCTCTCCTGCCCTAGATGGCCACCTTCCTGTGCCTAGTGCGGAGATCGTGGATGAGGTCCACGATGTCCTCACCAGCCCAGGTGGGTGCCCGCCTCTTGCGGTTCCGGGCAAGCTCCCGGGAGCCGCCAGCCTGGTCCCGGGGAGAGGGGGAGGGCTGGGGGGCATCGGGTGGCTGGCTCGATCCATGCCAGGTGCAGGGTCTGCTGGCTGGGTGCTGGCAGGCTTGCACCTGGCACGGGCACCGTAGCCAGCCCGTGCCCCTTTAAGGAGTCTGGGGCCGGGAGGGGGACATAGAGTTTCCCTGGTGTTGGCCAAAGTGGCCACCAGGGAAACCTGGGAAGCCTTAGCCTCCCACTAGTTCGAATTAAGTGTCTACACAGCCCTTAATTCGAACTAGGTAGTTCGAACTAGGCTTAATCCTCGTAAAATGAGGTTTACCTAGTTTGAACTAAGCGCTCCGCTAGTTCGAATTAAATTCGAACTAGCGGAGCGCTAGTGTAGCGCCTATTAAAGTTAGTTCGAACTAACGTCCGTTAGTTCGAACTAACTCTGTAGTGTAGACATACCCTCAACTACCTAATTTCCCTCCTTTAGAAACCTTTGTAGTGGTACCTAATGTCAATTTCAATTTAAATTCACCTTTTATTTGCTCTCCATAGCTCCTTGAAGGCATCCACTTAAGGCTTTCAGTTCCGAGACATAACCTCTCTTGGGAAGTTACCCATGTCTCCCTCCCTCCTGACCAGGATTTAATGCTTCACAGCTCCCTGCCTTGCACTGTAATGTTTCCAACAAGGCTGTCTGCTTTCTCTTCGAGGGCTATAACCAGTGTACTATCAGCAGTTACAACTTACCCAAACACGTTATTCTCAAGCACGTTTATCCTCAGTGTAAAATCATGAAAAAGGAACGTATATAAAAGACAATAAACATTCCTATACATGTACCACAAATTTACCAGGCACCACCCATCCATTTTGTGGGGCCCTAGTCAGTAAAAGACTTTCTGCTCTTTCTGTAAGTTGGAGCCCTTGGACAAGAGATCCTGTCCATTTGCTGGATCAGAAAGAAGGTCCCAAGTAAGTTTAAATCAAATGTGTGTGTGTGTGTGTGTATTTTTTTAAATCAACAGCCCTCTCTGTTTGATGGTTACTGGAAAAGCCAGTATGACCCAGCATATTCAAGCATTTCCAAGAGATGGAACTTCTCTGCAGGTGTTCCTAACCTAAGAAACTCAATAGTAAACCCTGGTAGAGTTGGGCAATCCTTATCTCCCTTGCGTTACATTCAGTCTCTGGCCCACAGCGATACAGAAAATCTTCATAACATTAACACAAAATGATCACCCACCAATGTTGCATGTTGTTATAATATGTCACATCTACAACAAACTTGACAATGATTAGGCTGCTGGCATGTTATGGAGATATACCTATCTCGTAAAAATGGAAGGGACCTTGAAAGGTCATCGAGTCCAGTCCCCTGCCCTCACAGCAGGACCAAGTACCATCCCTGACAGATTTGCACCAGATCCCTAAATGGCCCCCTCAAGGGTTAAATTCACAACCCTGGGTTTAGCAGGCCAATGCTCAAACCATTGAGCTATCCCTATCAGAAGTATTATAAGACTTCTGCTTATCATACTAACCAATACTGTCCCATTGTTTCTTTGTGCTCCCTGTCTCTACCTGTTTTCTTGTTTTAGAATTGGATTGTAAATCCTTTGATGCAGTCTATCTTTCTGTTTTTATACACAGTGCTTAACACAACAGGTCCTGGTTCAAGACTGAGGCTTGTACATATTGATACAATACAACATGTAGATGGTATCATGAGCTTTCATGGGTACAACCCACTTCTTCAGATGTTTGCAGGTTTCTATCAGTCTTATAGTTTTGTTGGCTCTTAGGCAAAAGCTAAAATAACTTTTTCAAAATTAAACTCTCCTACCAGAGGGCTCCTTCCCCATGTTATTATAATCCAGTGATACAGTGTTTCTCCACAAAAGGGAACATCCTGGAACATGATTGTTGGCATCTTTCCATTTCCCAACTCTAGAGGGTCATTCAACTCAAGCTAAAATTCCTCAAGTCTGCATTAGCATCCTTTGGAGACTTCAGTAATAAGCTATCAACATTTTCAATTGGAGCAATTACCCAAGAGCCCTCCTCCCTATGAATTAACCAGGCCAGCAATTTACTGGGATTGTCTCATTGTTTGTATGTTTAGTATTCCCCCCGATGAACAGGGATGTTTCCCCTTTCCCAGTTTGTTTTAGTTAATCAAACTGCACTAATATGTGGTTTAATTTAACTTGATTTGTGCTTGAGGAAATTTTATTTTACCAAACTAATTTCCAGGATGAAATTGCCATCTATACACAGTGGTCTTTGTAGAGTGCCTAGCAGAAATAGGTACTGGGGTTCCTACATACTACAAATACAAATAAGAACAAAGCAAATCACAGGCTACATCTGGACTACATGGCTCCGTCGATGAAGCCATGTAAAATAGTTTATTTGGCATAGTCAAAGAAATAAAAATGACTGCTCTCTGTGCTGACATTTCATGAGGCATACCGGAGCGGTCGACAAAGGCTTCCGTTGTTGACCATGCCCCGTCTAGACTGCCACGCTGTGCCGGATCAGCTGATCATCTCTGTCTATGCCCCATTACCACATGCCTCAAAACAGTCTCTGTCCATGCCCCATTATCATATGCTATCTCCCATATATACTTTTGCAGAATAATTTGAAAATAAAAAGCACATGCTTCTAATGGGTTAAGCCCTGAATTTATATGAATAAATGAAAGTTGATGCAAATCGGCAGGCTAATATTTTTGGAAGAGCCTTTTCTTCTAAAAAGATTCTTCATAAAAAGAAGCATAGGCATTGGGTGCCCTTTCAGAGATACCAGATTGTAGGCCATCTCTTACTTCAGTCTTGATCTATACCTTCTCACCACTCCCACCCTCTCCTTAGGCCAGCGCTCATTATGAATCTCAATGTTTTCATATGCGCAGATAAAAATGCAGTTCCTATGTTTAACTAACTGTTTCTATTGCCTCCAGTCATCAGAACCACCTGGTACATGTTATATTGATACCTATGATTATTTTCCTACAATAAGGGAGAACTCAAATGCAGGTGGTAGCTTTTATTTCTAGACCATTATTCTTTTGTTTCTTGCCTTTGGCCACTGTTTCCTACCAGATGTGTTCTTTATCCTTATTTTTAATTAAAAAAGTTTGATATATAGCTGTACTAGAAATGTGTGTGCACACTCATGAACAATTTTGTTCTTTAGAAAAAGAACAATTTAAAGAATCGGTAGCTAAATAAGAAGAGAAATGGGAATAATGTTTTATTATTATATATACATTGTATTTCCACCATAAAGATGAAAATCTTGTTATGCTTTTTATGGGGAGGTACTATATAAAATAAGCTATTTGTCCTTATATTTCAAAGGTAACTGATAGAGTTTTATATATAAAATGTAAATGAGTTCCCTTACCTGGGGCTGAAAAATATCTGATTCATCAGTTGAAAAAAAACACCCACAATGGCAATAGAAATCCTAACCTGGATAATAATGGCTGTCCACCAGGTTTAAATACTCTCCATCTGAATTATATTTTTCCTGCCATCCTTCAGACTCAAAGAACTCAGTGTCCCTGTAAATTCTGATAGGTTCCTTCATTTGAAAATGCCATCAAGGAAAGCAACTTACAGAATATTATGGGTCTTTCATGTATTTTCTTGTCATGACATTTAAGTGTCTCTGGTAGAAAAATTCACTTAGTCAAAATGACAGCTTGATAGTGCATAAATACCTTTACTCTTTGACTACAGTGTGACTACAATGTCATATCTGCTGACTTTTGCCTTTAAAATAATTCTTTATTTCCCTTAACATATGGTCATCTTAGACTATGAAAATCTATTCACATTTCTCTGCTTTACCATCAAGATTTACCAGCAGTTAACATAACAAAAGATTAACATTGCCACCAAAGGTTACTTATCCAATTGTCTCCTAAGGAGTGGTGCCCTTGCAGCATGAGCTTATTTGTCATCACAATAGCTGACCAAAAAACCCAAACACCATGACTATCTTGCAGTGGTGCTAGAACTAGGGATTCTTCTGCATCCCCTGGCTTGAAGTCGTATTACTCACCAGACGTCTGATTTTCATAATCAGCACACCCAACTATGAAAATTGTTTCAGGATCCCTGCTATCTTGCAACTAGTCCCACTAAACTATTTTATCCTCACTTTCATTTCAACTCTTAGGTTTGTGAATAGGGAAATTTAGGAATGTGGTATGCAAGCCAACATGGCTCATTTGTATCAACCTGATTTTGAATGAGTTATGTTATGAAAAAAAGCAACCAACCCAAAAAAGCAACCAACCACACCTTCAGATGTGATTGCCTGCTTTCAATAGATACTCTATCATATAAGTACTCTCTTGTCTGAACTTTTTCCTAGCCTACCTTTGAAAAGGTGTGTGGTTTGAAACTTGAAGTCTGAAAAAGTAATCATTGTATCCCTAAAATCAAAGAAGCTGCAGTTGGCTACAGCTATTCCCCTTCTATTTGATGGTAGTGTTACTGATTTTTAACACATTAAAAAATCCAGAGACCTGCAGTCATTTGAGAGTCAGCTCTTTTTCTTCATTCATTCATTCATTCATTCATTCATTCATTCATTCATTCATTCATTCATTCATTCATATGAAAATTATACCTAAAAGATACAAGAGTCAGAAGACAAAAAGAACTCTAAAAAAAAAAAACCCTACAACACCAAAACAACAAACTCCTTTATACACACAGTTCCTAGCACTCGGACTCTTAGGCTACGTGTAGACTGCAATGCCAAAATATCCCAAAATAGCTATCCTGCATCTTCACAGCAAGACCGTTATTTCAAGCTCGTTATTCTGATGTCCCTGTAAACCTCATCCCATGAAGAGTTCCTCATTCCAGGGGACATTTCAGAATAGCATGTTTGAGAAGTTTCAACTTGCTTTTCGTTCCAAGACAATGGAATATGTCATGCACTTCCTTGTGTTAGTGAGGTCCAAAGAAAAGATTAATATCAATTATATATTATTATTACTCTTCAAACAGAAGGGAGTTTGAACATTTATTTGTTCATAATAGAGCTTTATAGGCTCTTATGAAAGGGCATCTCAAGCTGTCTTATTAAATGTAACAACGCAACACATAATTCTTTGTATGCATTATCATACATATAATGGGGAGTATTTTAAAAGCAATGAAATTACTAATAAGCCTACCATACCAGAAGACTGTCAATGAAACTTAGCCATGGGATGCCCCCCAAAGATCTGCTCACCCAGATTTGCCAAAAAAAGTGGGAATTGTTATCTATGCTTTTGCCAACTGATGACCTGTGGCAAGAGAAATGCCCAAAGGAAGATGGGATTCCTAGTCCTGGGTTTAATAATGGGATTGTCCCAGCCAAAATGGGATGTATGCTCACCCTACTCAGCCTTCTGCATCACTTAAGCACCTTTCAAAAATGCTATTGAATGGACACTTCAGTGTAGGATATATAGATATGGTCTTTTTTTCTGCTTTCCTTTCCAAACCTCTATAGAATGGAAATGGGTTTCTAATTTGAATGCAAAATTTGGAGGACGTGTATGTTTCTGTAATCTGGTAGCGCAACAAAGATTGAGCCCAGTCACAGCTTAATTCCCCAACCTGACACTCTGAGTGCGCAGCTGGATATCCAGCTAGTAGAATAAACTCTGTGAAACTTGTCTCTGTGACTCCCAGAGACAAACTTGTGCAGTCTCAGTTTTCCTGAGCTCCAAAAAGACAAAGATTGATTTGCATGCTGCCACCTCCCAAGTGAGTAAAAGAAAGTATAAAACACAACCTTTTCTAGGGAAGGGATCAGTTGGGAATCCTCTCCTTAAGGCAAAACTCTCCTCCCTGCCCCAAGCTCCATTTTGCTTGGATTTGGAAAAGAAACAGAAGGAATCCACAGATAACAATGGGCTCTGCTCCTCCGGGACAATTTAGGCATGTAGACTTAAAGACACAACAATCAACCAAAAAGGAAAACACTTTTATTATCAAAACAAAACTACAGTTGCAAGCATAGTAAATGACTAGGTGTTAAAAAGCTATGGAGTGAAACAGACTCAGGTTAAATCCCTGGGTTATAATCCTTAGTTAAAAGAGAAAAACAATTAACCAGCTCAGACATGATTTCTACCCTCCCTCCGCAAACAAAGAAAACAATAAAACCTGAAAGACTATCTAAACTTTTCCCTACTTACACATTTCAAGAACTCCATTCCTGGGAAAGCCCATCTCCCTCCATACCTGGAAAAAAACTGCTCTGATATCAAACAAAGAAGAAAGGAAGAAAAAAAATCCCTCTCTCTTGATTTGAAATTCCTATCTGCATTTCATTGGCTGAAAGCCTGAGCCCCCCTTCCTCAGATGCATCTCCAGTTGCTTAACCCTTTCCTCACTCCTCAGATAAGTCAGATTCTCCTTAGTAGCTCCTATTTATGACAAGCCCCTTGCACTATGTGGTTTAGTTACACAGTAAAAGACATTCCCTACCCCAACAGCTTATATTCTCAATAGAAAAATTAGGTGGAAGAATCATTTCATTCTTTTACAGTTGGCAACTGAGGCTAGAGAAATTAAGGGCCATGGTCATACAGGAAATTCTCAGCAAGTCAGGAATTCGTCACACATCTGCCAGCCTAGAATCTTAACAGAAAAAGCACTCTTGCTCATTTTCCCCATTAAAGAAGTCCTGCTCTTTCCTTGTGTTACCTTAAAGGCACTATTTTGCCATTGCCCAACATAAACATTTAAATTAAAAAAATAGAGGAAGAATTTGTACCCATTTGTATTCTAGAAAACCAGGTACTATAGAAATCTAAGCTACTGTGCCTGATTTTGAGGGGTTAATTATCTTAGAGAAACTTTATCTAGTGTAACATATTTTATAATTAATTGATCCTAATTTGTATCATTTTACAGCAATAAAAATGAAATTAAAAAAATCATTTCACTGTTACAGCCAAAGTCATCAGCTCTAATCATTGTTTAATTTCTCTGAGGAAGGAGGCTGCTAGTATTTCTATAGAATGATCAATTATTCCTTAGCCTAAACAACTGGTTGTAATGAATGTTTCAAAAGGTGTACAATATTGGTTTTCAATGGTATTAAATTATTTAGATTTAAATTACTCAGTATGGCTTTAATTTATTTATATTGCATTCTAAAGTAAATTACAAGTTAATTGCTTTGCCCATATTTTGTATATAGCTTTCTGACTGTTGTGAAGCACAGTGACTATGCTAATTCCTATGATACCTAGCACTCAGCTCGGATAGTACATGAAATTGCTGGCCAGATGCAGGTGCATGCTGCAAGAAGAGTATGCCTTCCATTCCTCCCATTGCCTGGACAGTATAAGAGACAGGCTGAATGTCAACCTCATGGCAGCCTAGGGACAGCCCTTCTTCTTCTTCTTTTCTAGAGCCACCCAGCATCCAGTGGCAGCAACCTGGGCCATGACCCTATTTTTCACTCTGCTGAAGCTTCCCTGGCAACCACTGTGCACTCTATGAAGGGAAGTAACGGCAAACTTTTGCCATAGGCTAGGTACTTGAATGAAGATTTCATGCTACCAGGCTATGTCTACACTACAGAGTTTTGTCGGAAAAATGGCCATTTTTCTGACAAAACCTGAGTTACATCCACATTTCAATCATGTTGGGCTCGTCTACACTGGCCCCTTTTCCGAAAGGGGCATGTTAATTTCACAGGTCGTAATAGGGAAATCCGCGGGGGATTTAAATATCCCCCACGGCATTTAAATAAAAATGTCCGCCGCTTTTTTCCGGCTTTTAGAAAAGCCGGAAAAGAGCGTCTACACTGGCCCCGATCCTCTGGAAAAAAGCCCTTTTCCGGAGGATCTCTTATTCCTACTTTGAAGTAGGCATTATCTCATATTTCCTCTGTGGGAGCAGGGAGAAGAGGCACCACCTGTGTTCAGGGGTTCAGTCCCACAATGGGGGGAAAGGGGTGAGGGGAGCCGCCGGCACCTGGGACTTCAGCCCCACAGTGGGAGGGAGAGGAGCCCTTGGAGCCCCGAGTGCTGGTTGCTCCTCCCCCCTCCCCCACACACACTGCAAGGCTGAAGCCCTGAGGGCCAGCAACTCCCCTCACCTCCTCCTTGTGTGGGGCTGAAGCCCCGAGCGCTGGCAGCACCCCTTACCCCCAAGGGCTAAATCCTTGAGCTCTGGCAGCCCCTCCCCTGCCCCTTGGTGTCCTATATTTGGCATGGAAAAATATGGTCACACTAGCAAAAACAGTTATATCCCTGGGGACTCAGCCATAGAGAAAGCAGATGGTGTTTGTGTTACTGCCCTCCACAACACCTTCCACCAGAGGAGACAGTCCTTACATTTAGGTCATGGTCCCACAGGGACTCCCTGGGTAGACATTGCGGTTAATCAGCACATGCCCCTAGCCACTCTGGCTAAGCAAAAAATCTCCTCACATCAGGCTTGCAGCTGCTGTGTAATACATTCATCATAGACCCTGATGAAAAGAACACTAAAAATATTGATTTTACAGGCAAGCACATTAAATGTGATTTGCCTCAAAAGATTGTTCTCTGATTTGTCTCAGTGAGTCTTTTTACTATTTGATTGTGGTTTTCTAAAATCGAATCCGAAAAGGTTAACTCTCTACATGGGTAACATTCTAAGTTAGAATGAATCTGAAAGTTACAATCAAGGACTTTCTGACTACAGGCTGTGTTCCTGTGAAGCTGACCTTACATTGTACAGTAGATGACACAAATGGTAATCAGTGCCTTTGTCTGAAAGACTGGCATTTCTTCAAAGTACTTGCAGTTGCTGTGCATATTTTTATGAATGCCTTTTATTAGTTCTTAAGTTTCATTCCTCTGTGGATCTACTTATGGGCATTTTAAGTTTTTATCTTTTGTTCATTATCCAATTGCCTTAAAATGTTGACCCCAGGTTATTGGCAGAAAACAAATTGCCCTTTATCTCCCTTTCCTATTAGTTTCACACAGGAAATGGTGAAGTGAAATTACAAAAGGTCAGCAATAATGCAGGCTTTTTTCCTCCTAGGGTTTTTGTTGCAAGTTAACTTTGATTAAACAAGATAGTAAGTAAATCCTCTGTAAACAGAAGCATAATTGGCTAAGTTGTGCAAATCTTGTATATGAAGTCAAGTAGAATTCATTTTAAAACTATTGATGAGATCTGCTTAATTATTTGCAGGTGTTTATCCAAACATTAGATATTTTTTAAAATGTGGGAATTCAAAAGTTTTCATGGATTTTCTCATTAATGATTATTCACCTCAAAAGTGTTATTAGAAGTGGATCATTCCCCAGTCATTTTCTCCTGTTTAAAATGTTTATTATGATACTGTCATTGCTATTGGATTGGGTATGACACGTAGCCAATTATGCAATATGAGTAGAGACTAGTCAAAGCAAGCAGTCTGCAAACAGCCCCTAAATTAAAGGATATTTGTCTAAAACTATTCACCAGATTCTTAAGAATATGTTAGGAGATCAAGAATTATGCGAATGATTTGCAAATTGAAAGAGGACTAAATAGTAATGAATATTGCTTTTCATAAAATATTCAGACAACTCCAACCATTCTAAAAATATTTTTAAAAGTTTTCTTATGTTTGTGTGTTATATCCATGGATAGGCCATATAATTTAGTTGGCTGCGGTTTGTTCATGTGACCTAGAATTATTTATTGTTGATCCTAGATTGTCAATATATTTAAATTATTGTTGAGATACACACTACTTTTTTTTAAAGTAGGCTTAATGTAGGAAGAAAAGTTGAATATTTGTTAACAAAAATATGCTTATGTGAATCAATTACAACCATTCCAGAGTTTTCATTTTTATGCTGATACATGTATGATGCTTCCATTTAGATTAAAGCATTTGACAAGGAGAGAATTGATTCTTATAACAAGCAACATACAAGGAATGTTTCCTCCTCTTCTGCTAATTCTTAAACTTCTCAGGCTACGGCTACACTGCTGTTTTTTTGTGGAAGAAACTATGCAAATCGTGCTCATATTTGCATAACTTCTTCTGATTCTTTTTGCAAAAGAGCTCTTGCTGCTATTTGGCCCCATGTAGACGGGGCCAAATGTCGGGAAAAACCCCTCTTTCGCAGGACCCCGTAAACTTCAATTTACAAGGAATAAGGGGTCTTGCGAAAGAGGGTCTTTTTCTGACATTTGTGCTCAGACCTCATGCTGTAGTTTCCATACAGACATCCTTCTTGTGGACTCAATATGAGCTTTGTCCATGTTGTAAAGCAACACACTCAGTCCTAAGTAACACTACCTTCTGCCAAAAGAAATGAAGGTTCAGGGGCTCCTGGAGTTGGACAGGAATAAGAAGCTCAACAAATGCACAACTAGAACGGGTGAGGAATTTGACTAAGATTGTTTAGATCAGAAAAATTCTTCAGGACTGAGGCTTATCATGGGAAAGGTTTAGTTTTGAAGGCTCTTAAATTCCATATGGGACCAACAAGGGATAGAACTGTCCCTGCCACTGCTGCTACCCCAGAATAGCCAATAGTCTGTGGAATAAGACACTCACCCTCATAATGAGGCTATTGGCTATTCCAAGATGAGGGAGGTCTCAGTCCCATTAATTTTTTAATTCAGAGCTAAGTTCTTGATTTCATCCCAATGTGCAATGAGAAAAGGGGCATATTGAATTTTTTTAATCACAGAAAATCCATTTCTTGACACGCTCTACTCACAGCTTTTGTCCATCAGGTGACCAGAAAACCATCCACTGCAGCTGGGTAGGTCAATGGAAATGGCTACCCATGCCCTGATTCAGAACATTGCATAGGTAGCCTCTGCTTCAGGGGCTTCTATACAAACCTATCAAAAGGTTAATATTCTTTCCTCTGGAGCATCCCCTGTCAAAGCCACTGCCATCCTTCACA
This sequence comes from Pelodiscus sinensis, assembly GCF_049634645.1. Classification (NCBI taxonomy): domain Eukaryota; kingdom Metazoa; phylum Chordata; order Testudines; family Trionychidae; genus Pelodiscus; species Pelodiscus sinensis. The sequence continues at coordinate 48,417,072 of NC_134719.1, forward strand.
GGTGACTCTCAGCAGCTGTAACAGGCAGAGGCTGGTTCCATCAGCATTGATGTTGGCCTCTGGCCTGCAAGATCAGCCCCTCAGGGTGAAAGAGACGCATGTAAATACAGAAGACATTGGTAAATGTTCAGCATGAAACAGTCTGTAATTCTATGACAGAACACACGCCGCTCACTCTGGACAGTTGCTATGGAGCTTTTTAATTAACGTTACTGTCTAAACTGGTTTTAAGGACTCAGATATTGTGGGGCATGATTAACTCCCATATGCAGGCCAACAGAGTTTGAGCTACTCTCTGTAAGTGTGAGCCTCGCTCAGAGTAATTATTGCTTCAAAACAGTGTATGAAGCAGTGTCAGAGAGACAGAATCATAGAGAACCCAATTATTCCTGAGAGCTTCTTGGCAAATATGTTCTGAAAAATTGCTGTGATACAAGGAACTGCCATCAGGCCAGCGGTGGGCACAAGAATCAAGCTTCCCATTCTTTCCTTAGAGTGTGTGAATACTTTTATTAAACATATTGTAAGTGGCAGCGAGGGACCAAAATTATGACTATTGAGGAAAATATGTATTAGTAGTTAACATTGATACAAGTTCACTACTGAGCCCTTTGACTGACTGTGACAGAGTCATATGACTCTATTGTGAAATAAAGAATCTTTATGTCAAGCTATCAGTAGTTGCTCATGTTCTCCAGCCCTTTACAACCTGTGCTGTGAAATAGTGTACGACCTAATTAAGACATCTTGGGTAGGATTTTCAAAAGCAGCTACTTGGTTCTGGGGTCCCCACTATAGAAAGGATGTGGATGCATTGTAGGGGGTCCAGCGGAGGACAAACAAAACGATTAGGGGGCTGGAGCACATGATCTATGAGAAGAGGCTGAGGGATTTGGGCTTATTTAGTCTGCAAAAGAGAAGAGCGAGGGGGGATTTGATAGCAGCCTTCAACTTCCTGAAGGGTGGTTCCAAAGAGGATGGAGAGAAGCTGTTGTCAGTAGTGACGGATGGCAGAACAAGAAGCAATGGTCTCAAGTTACAGTGGGAGAGGTCTAGGTTGGATATTAGGAAAAACTATTTCTCTAGGCAGGTGGTGTGGCACTGGAATGGTTTACCTAGGGAAAGGATGGAATCTCTATCCCTAGAGGTTTTTAATTCCTGGATTGACAAAGCCCTGTCTGGGATGATTTAGTTGGGGTTGGTCATGCTTTGGGCAGGGGGCTGGACTTAATGACCTCCTGAAATCTCTTCCAGCCCTGAGATTCTATTATTCTGATTTAGTTGCACAAGTTGCATTATAAGTTGATGTGGCTTGAGTTCCTAAATAATTTAGAAACTTTTAAAAATCCCAATCCTTTCTCTAAAATATTGTCTAGATTTTCCAGAACTCACTTTATTTTAGTGTCTAAAAAGGTAGTGCAGATCATTCAAAACTCTGGCCCTGACTGTGGATACTAAGCTTTGAAACTCAAGCACATAGTGTATGCCTACGTTGCAATTAGACACCCAAAGCTCACCTGCACCATTTGACTCAGAGTTGTACTGTTTAATTGGAGTGTAGACTTCTGGGCATGGGCAGCAGTCTGAGCGCTCTAACCTTCTACCATGCATCTACTGGCATGGGCCAGCCAGGGGTGATCAACTGTAGTGTAAACACACCCATAGACTTTAATTTTGTATATCATAATATTGATTTGTATTCATACCATCCTTCTTTACAATACTGGTGCAAGGACTGTGATAAAACATTTGTGCTGTTTCCAGTGGATCTTATTTGTATGTCCTTTGTAAATATAAAGGATACCTGGAACAATAATATTGAACTCCTGTTGATTTTAACATTTCAGTTAGGTTACTAGGTTCCCTCCCTTCACCTCCATCTAGGAAATTCAACTTTCTCTTGATAATTTAAATCTTTGAGTCCAAGTGACTTTTTGGTTGGGTCTGTTTTTTATCCCACCAGGAGCAATTATAGCTTTTCTCACATGGCTATTTCAGCTTGAAAGAGTCTTGCTGAGATCTAACCAATACTTTATAATTCCTTTAATTTTCTTTTGAATTCCTCTGGGATTCATGCCAGCATGCTGTTCCTTCTGTGAAGTAGCTAACATCTTAACACACCCTTTAGGTATTCCCAACACTGCTTTCTGACAGTGTGATCTAACACTTTTTCTTTAATACTTGTTAAGTGCTCATTCTCTACTTATTTCCACCAAATTTAATTTTCAATATAATAATCCCAAATAATGGCCTGAGTCTGAGTCCAGCTCATGTGTGCATTGCAAGTGAGGACGGGTAATGTTGAGGTGGCTTGAAGCTACTTTTAATACCCCTGCCTTGACCCTGGAACAGCTAGCTGTACTCTAGTGTAAACTATGCAGTTTGAGGGTTGATCCGAAGTTAGATATCTGATAGTAGTCCCAAGGTGCTGATATGAAGGAAATGGAGTAAGGAAAAAACCCAAACAGGCCTCATTCTTCTGACCACATCCATGTGAGGCACAGGGATGATGATTAGTTTAGGTTGCGAAAAAGTGACCCTCTGCCACCAGGAGCATCATCCTATACAGGCGGTTGAGCCCATAACTTTAAATTCTCTGTAGGCTGGTAAAGCAGAGCAGAGAAACCACTTTGGAAGAAAAAAGATGTGAGCCCATGTCTTTCAAGTGAGATTGGAACTAAAATTGAAAATGTTATGTTTCGTGACACGCCATTGCAAATTGGTATTAAGCATTTAACATAACTCCTGATGAAAGAGGAGCCATTGGGAATATTATATGCTTTGTTATTCATGAAGTAACTATTTAATTCTTTTCTTACACAGTTGATATCTTTAGCTGTTATTAATTAAGCATGGCCAAGTTATGTTATATATTAGGCTTAAATCATGTGTTCACGCAGCTCACAAGTCATGGGAAATTCAGGAAGTACAACTTATTATTAGCTATATGAGACTCGGATCTGTTTCATTTCTGCTGTCTACAGTACATAAAACCTGAGTTGGTTCAGTAGGGTCAGTCCATGCATTCTGAAGGGTCTGTTTGCTTTCCAGGACCCCATTGATTTTACTGCCTGCTGCTGCTGTCTGAAGTGCAACAGCAGCAGTTGCTCACTAAAGGCTCACTTAGTAACTTTATTGTCAAGTCTGTCTTCCTTCCTAATTGCTACACACAAGTGCTATTTTTATTCTTTATTTGATGCTTTCATGCCCTGGGATATGAGGCAACCTACTATTTCTACTTCCATCTGTCCAATGCCATATTTCCTCCTTGTTATAGTGCTTTCATGACAGCTGGGATTTTTACAATAGTTCATATGTCATCTGTTGTCCTTCTCTTTTCCATCTTCTACTCAATGGTATCCAATCAAGGGCTTGCCTAAGAATTATTATATCAGTGCTGTATATGTGAACCACTTCAATCTTTTTTCTCAAATGATTTTCTCTATAGTCTATACCAGTTCTTTGCAATACATCAATGTTGGTTGCTTTACCCCACCAGCAGATTCTAGGCATTCTTTGCAAAAATTTGATTGAGAGCATTAAGTTTCCTGTTTCAAGCATTTGCAATGTTTCAGAAGCACAAAATGTTGGTATCACAAAGGCACTGTATAACTTTCTTGGTTGTTTGGTGAAGCTCATTTTTCCAGACATTTGTCAGTCTCAAAAAAGTTTCACTTGTCTTTCTGATTCTTCCTTTCACCATTTATGGAACTGGTTATCAGGTCTAATTGTATTGGTATGACATATAAACCCATTAACCATGCAGAAGTCTTTGTTATCCATCACATATGCATAATCACTGCTCACTTCAACCATCATGATTTTTCTCTACTGGCTGACTCCTAATTGTACTTTACCAATATCAATGTGAGGCCACCAGCGGTTTTTGGATAGCATCAGCTGCTGTGTCTTCCGAAAAGACGTTGCTTTTGTATAATATATAATCACAATGCAAAAGAGAAGATGTGATAACATACCTTCCTGTCATGTTATCAGACTAGTGTTATGAGGTATAACAGTTAACTCGAAGTAAGGACTTAGTTTGAGTTAACGTTTGACTGCCGCGTGTAGCCGCGGGCAGTTAGTTCAGACTAAGGGGAATTAAAAACGGCGCCCAGACGGGAAGCTGCAAATAAAGCCCGGGATATTTAAATCCTGGGCTTCATTTGCAACTTTGAATGCCTACATTAGCCTCTCTAGTTCGAACTAGGGGGCTAGTGTAGAAATACCCTTAGGCTATGTCTAGACTGCACGCCTCTTTCGAAAGAGGCTCTTTCGAAAGATACTTTCAAAAGAGCCTCTTTCGAAAGAGAGCGTCTAGACTGCACGTTGAACTTTCGAAAAAGCGGCTTGCTTTTTCGAAAGAAAGCATCCAGTGAGTCTGGATGCTCTCTTTCGAAGAAGCCCTATTTACATTGAAGAACGCCTTCTTTCGAAAGAGGAACTTTCGAAAGAAGGTGTTCTTCCTCGTAAAATGAGGTTTACCGCCATCGAAAGAAAAGCCGCGTTCTTTCGATTTAATTTCGAAAGAACGCGGCTTGAGTCTGGATGCAGGGGAAGTTTTTTCGGAAAAAGGCTACTTTTCCCAAAAAAACCCCTGAGTCTGGATACAGCCCTAGAGACTAACAACAAATGTAGATGGTATCATGAGCTTTTGGGGCACAACCCACTATCTACATATTTGTTAGTCATTCCTTGTAAAAGCAGGAGTTACTATTTCAAAATGACCAGCTACTTATTTTGAAGTAACTGGCTAGGTAGTGTGGACACTCTGCTTGTTATTTCGAAATAAGGGGAGTTATTTTGAAATAACTCCCTAGTGTAGACCAGGACTATGGGTGCTTACAGCTCCCATTGGCTGTGAATCACTGTTCCCAGCCAATCAGATCTGCAGGAAGCAGTACACACTGGGGCACTGCTTCCCACAGCTCACATCGGTGCAGGTAAATACAGCAGTGGTGGACTGCTGGGGGGCTAAACCTGGAGAATCTAATCCAGCCGATAATCTGGTATTTGCCCATAGCTTCTCTAGAACCATGCAAATTGCTTCCAAGCACCTGGAATATTTTCTTGCCATCACCTCTCACTGAGGTGTTAACTTCTTTCACTTTTGTGTATGTGGGGGAGAGTAAAGTCATTCTTTGGCACAAGTATTCTGTACATACTCCCATTGAAACATGTCATGTAGCACTTTAAAGACTAACAAGACGGTTTATTAGGTGATGAGCTTTCATGGGGCAGACCCACTTCTTCAACCAGTTCACTTTCAGAATATGATCTGAAGAAGTGGGTCTACCCCACAAAAGCCCATAACCTAATAAACCGTCTTGTTAATCTTTAAAGTGCTACATGACTGCTTTTTTTTGTTTTATCATGCTCAGACTAACCTGGCTACCTCTCTTATTGAAACATGTTGTTCTTGCCATGTCACTAGCGCTTGTCCCTTGAAGGCTGTTTATAAGATAGATTTTAGAGTCACTCCTGAATCTTGGGTCCGACAATTTCGTCACATCACATAGTCGTTTTTTCTAATTGTCTTCTTTAGCTTCATTATAATTGTTCCAAGGAGAAGATAATTGTTGCAACAGCACTTTTATGAAATTGCCATAGGCAGTGGAGATGGCTGCTGGATAAATTATATGATCCTGCTGCTTCTTGCTATTTGTCTTGACTTCCGCGTTAGTTTGCCTCCCCTTCTACACACAAACACACAGGTTATGAGTTCTTCACAGGTTATAAATATGTTAGTCTTTCACTGTTGTCCATTCACTGCTCGGTACCAGATTTATCCATTCGTTGTTTATATCCAAGATTGTGAAAACTGGTGGTAACAATTATATCACACATCACTAGAAGAACACGAAGTATTTACCTGGTTGTGTAGGTTTTGCCATTCTCCTTGACAATGCATCTTTTACTTGTTCATTTTGGTCCCTAATAGGGTATGTCTACACTACAGAGTTTAGTCGGAAAAATGGATGTTTTTCTGACAAAACTTGAGGAACTTCCACATAGCAATCACATTCTTTTGAAAGTAAATGGAAAGAACAGAGGGTTTTTTTCCAGCATTGGTAAACCTCATTCTACAAGGAAGAAGACTTTTTGTAAAAGAGCTCTTTTGCAAAAAGGTTTGTGGTCGGAGAAGAGGGAGTTTTTTCAGAAGAAGAGGAAAGAGGAAAAAGCACAGGTGCTCTGGTGGCCATTCCATCCATAGCAATCACAGCTTACATGTAAGAGAGCCATTCAGTCTGGACGCTCCCTTTCGAAAAAGCAGATTGCTTTTTTGATTTGCTTTTGTGTGTGGACGCTCTCTTTCAGAAGACTTTTTTTGGAAGATCTCTGGATGATACTTCAGCATGATTTGTAACAAAACATGAACCCATCATCCATGAGTTAACTGGCTCCTAGTCCATAGATATTGTATTGCTTTGCTAGGTGTACACAAAGTATCATGTGTCCTTCATAAATATAGTACTTGATGCTATCTGAATAGAGTCTTCCATATCCAGTCCAATTCATTTCACTCACTCCAAGATTTAATAATAATGAACTGAATCATTTCTCAAACTGAGTCAAATAGTTAGCATGTCCCATATGGGTACCACATACCAGCATCAGATTCTAGTTTTAGCTGTTAGGATCTCTTATTTCATTCAGTGAACATATATTTAAAACAAGTGCATCCCTCAGTGAGATGGGGCTGCAAAAAATCATTTTATAGGGCTTCACATTTAACTTTGTATAATCTAAACTGTATTTCTTTTATATAGTTGAAATTATACCTTTTTCTTTTTGGAGGGGGGGCAGGAGGGAGGGATGGAACAGAGAAGAGGAGAAATAGGAACCATCAGAAAAAAAACTATCCAGGAAGGATTGTTATTGTTTTGTGGGCCGTTTTTCTTAAAAAAAAAAAAAAAAAAAAAAAAACCCTTCACTTACATCCACACTGCAATTGCATTCTTTTGAAAGAAAATCGAAAGAACAGGGTTTTTTTTCCGACATTGGTAAACCTCTTTCTATGAGGAAAAAGCCTTTTTCCAAAAGAGCTCTTTCGGAAAAAGGCATCTGTGGACGGGGAAGAGGGAGTTCTTTCACAAGAAGAGGAAAGAGGAAAAAGCATAGGTGCCATGGTGGCCACTCCACCCATAGTAATCACAGCTTACTTCCATGTAGTGCGGATGCTACCTGTTAAAAAAGCAGATCGCCTTTTCGATGCACTTTGGCAGTGAGGACGCGCTCTTTCAGAAGTTTTTTTTGGAAGATCTCTTCCAGAAAAGCTTCTTCCAAAAGAAGCCTGAAGTCTAAACATAGCCTGAGATGGAAAGCTAGAAAAAAAGCCCTAAACTTACCAATGCAGTCATGATGACAAGTGCCTCTATAATTCAGTTTCCTATTTCATTAAATCTATTTAATCATGCATAATTGACAAATAGTATGAAGGGAGAACATGTACTTAAGCTATAAACTAAAGGGAATGAATTCTGAAAAAGAAATGAAAAAGAATGTCAATGTTTAGAAAGCCTGTAGGAAGCAGGAAAAAAATTGCTATGATCCCCTAACAAGCAACAAGCTTCCTCTACTTATTTGCTCTGAACTTTTCTCTCTTTTTCCCATACACTTTGACAAGTTTAGTGGATTGAATCTGAATTTTGTTCTGCATTTGATTACTCATGCAACTTTTCCTGTGTTCTAGGAATCTCCAGGAGCAAATTAATTAATAACTACATGTGAATAGAAGATAGTGTCATGCTAGATCTGAGCCCATTACTAAAGTTAGGTCTTGGATAGATTATGCTCTTGCAATTTAAACATGAGTATAAAAGCTAGAAAACTCTATGCCTTATGAAGAAATACAGGAGAAAATCAGCAACTGGGCCAGCTTTTCTTCTCACTCCCCACTGCTTGTGAAAGAATCCAGAAGTTTGACCCACAAACCCCGAGTCTCAACACTGAACATGGACCTCCTGAAACTTTGCCCCCAATCCAAAACAGCACAAGTACACAGCTATTATACTGTAAGGGACCTCACAACTAGCACTCACCTGTGGGTTTTGGCTTGCCAAGAATAGATGGGGCTGGGTTGTTTCACTTACTTAAGCATGGGAAAAGAATTAATGATCTACCTCTGACCTATCCATATCTCACATTCAAATCACTGCTATTATGAAAAAAAGTCTCTTGTGGAGAACTTGGGAAAGATGAAGTGCTGTGAAGAATTTGCTTGTATGAAGACACCCCAGAATTGAATCTGCCCCTAGGTTACGTATAGAAGCCTCTTTCATGTCACCTTTTTCTATAGATGTTTCTTTTAAGGCAAAATCACAAGCATCACTACGGGTGTGTCTAGACTACATGCCTCCTTCGACGGAGGCATGTAGATTAGCCAGATCGGAAGAGGGAAATGAAGCCGCGATTAAAATAATCGCGGCTTCATTTAAATTTAAATGGCTGCCCCGATCTGCCGATCAGCTGTTTGTCGGCAGATCGGGGCAGTCTGGACGCGACGCGCCGACAAAGAAGCCTTTCTTCATCGGCACAGGTAAGCCTCGTGAAACCAGGTTTACCTGTGCCGATGAAGAAAGGCTTCTTTGTCGGCACGTTGCGTCCAGACTGCCCCGATCTGCCGACAAACAGCTGATCGGCAGATCGGGGCAGCCATTTAAATTTAAATGAAGCCGCGATTATTTTAATCGCGGCTTCATTTCCCTCTTCCGATCTGGTTAATCTACATGCCTCCGTCGAAGGAGGCATGTAGTCTAGACACACCCTACTTCACCTATTAAGGGAACTAATTTAAGCTTAAAGGCAGTGGCTCTAATGAACTGTTTGGGGGCAGTTCATTTATAGCATTATTTTGTAAGCCTCCTCTGTGAACAACTTGCACGGCCCTGAATCATGTTCTGTCCTTCAGGTAAGCACCCCTACCTGGCTGAGGGAAGTCTCACAGACTTTACTCACCCATCTGGGGTGAGTCAATGTCCAAGCAGTGGCCATAGATCAGGCCTCTTTATTTACCCCCTGTTCCGGGTGTGGTTTGCAAGTGGGGAGGGGAGTGGACCCAGGCCCACCCACTCCTCTGGGTCCTGGCCCAGGGACCCCAAAAAACAGTATTCTGCTTAAGTTTCAGTGTCCATAGTCACTGTCACATCCCTGGGCCAATTCCGCAGGATGCTGCTCCATCCAGCCCTTTTCTAGGGTCTTGGGATTGGACCCCCTTGTCTGGGTTTGGCCAGGTTGCCCTGGCTTCTTGGCAAGCTTCCAGCCATAGAACTGGGCTCTGTACAGCTACAATGTATGGCTCCCACTCAGAGCTGTCTAATGTTCTGAGGTTTCCCCAGTCAGCCTTGAGGCCTGCCAGGGCTGAGGTCCAGGAAGGAACTGCCTAGCCCTTGCCTAGCAGCTCCTTTTATATCCTGATTTATATACTGATTGTTACCACAAGGCCTGGCCCTCTACCCATCTCGGAGGACCTCTCCGCTGCTCCTATTGCTGGCCAGGGTGCTGAAAGGCCTCCAGCAGGAAAGTCAGCTTTGTCCAGCTCATCACAGGCCCAAAGCATATATTCTGGGTCTTCTTTCCAACAATCAGGAGGGACTGGGAAGTCCACGCTGCTACCTTTCCCTCAGATACACCTTGTAGAAGAATTTCCCATGAGACTGCACATGGATAGGCCCCTGGTGGGTTTTGGGGTGGGGTTGAAAGAAGAGAGAAGCAGACTGGTCACTCTTTATGGCAATCTCCCTTTGCAGAACTCTCAGATTTCTGCACAAAATCCAGGAATGAGTTATCATTTGATCAGCTGCAAAGGGCAAATGGCAAAATGACAGCACGTCTGCTGCCAGGATAATCGCAGTCATGGTGCAGGAATTCTAATGGAGCTGGAAAGAGGGAACCCTCCATACAAACCATTTAAGTTTTTATGGATTTAGACGGGTGAAGGGGCATTTTCTCTTGGATCCTTAAAGCTAGAAGCCTTCTCCTCTACAAATTAAATGCCCCACTAGTTCTCACCCCCTTGTAACAATGCTACATGTGGAACTTCACAAGTCAAGCCTTGAAATCTGAGCTTCTCTTCAGACCTGATGTGAGTTTTGTATGTGGAGAGCTGGCAGCATTGGCTCTTAGTCTGGTCCAAAGTATTAGAGCCTTTAACAACTCTGGGATGGAAAGAAGAGAGTCCCTGAGAATTAGAGCAACTCTGGATTGCTAACACAGGTCTCAAACATTTGATTAGGCGAGCCACTCAGATATGAGACAAAGTCTGGAAGGCAAGATTTGCAAAGACAAATGGCAGATGGGTACTCTATCTCCCTGAGACAATGATTAGGACTAACTGCCATTAATGTCTAATGGAACAGCAAAAATTTACCTAGGAGCATCAAAGAAAGAGAATGGTGAATTATATGTTTCTCTGAACATGACTCATTATTTATTGGACTGGTAGAAATTCATCTTGCTGTTTTACTTTGTAAGAGAATCCTATTGGAAATGGCAACTCAGCATCTCATTGTTCTAAATAGAAGGCTTTGAATGCCCTCAAAATTCCCCAGTTATTAGAAAGCAGGATTTATGTTTGCCTTCCTGTAATTAGTGTTGTTGACAATACCTGAAGTGTAAGAAGAGGGGAGGGATAGCCTGTAATAATCCCAAGCAGTTATGAAGTATTATTCAGGAGAAGGGCAGAATTAACTTTGTCTCTCAATGGAAATTTGATTATACCTTTGGCATTGTTAGAGGGCTAATTTCTTCACCCTCCCACTTCCCTGGGTCTTCTCATTTGAACAGAGAACAGCAATACCTGAAGTCCAGAAATGCAAACAATTCAGTGTTTATCTGGATTAGCTTCCAGCATCAATGGATCAAGTTTCCTTTCCCTCCTCTTTTCCCTTGTTCCTTCTTTAACTTGTTTGTTCCCAATTTATTTAGTAAGAGTCTCAGCTAAACCTTAACCCGTTATTTGGCTGAAATTCAACTAACACAACCTAATATATTGTAACATGATTACCTAGCCAATTGTATCCTCCCCCACACCTTAAGTGGTTTACATCTAGCAAAATTCATTATACAGAAGACAGAAATAATCAAAGAATCTGACAGAGATGATACAGGCAAATAATAGAGAAATCAGGAGCATAATGGCAAAACAATAGAGAAACGAGGATTTCACAAACCCAACTATTTGCAAGTGGGTTCTTCCAGATGGAAAGCTATTAACCTCGTTTTCTTTTCCATCTTCTAGACTTTTCCCTTTATCTGGAAGCAATAGATTGGATGGCCTTTCTAAAATTGCCTAATTTAAATACGGCTGGCTTGGAATGTGTGAGGACATGACTGTATCTTTCCCAGCTTAAAGCTGCACCTGTAGCTTAGTCAAAGGCCTTAGCTTAAGAACAAGGACTCAGACTGTTACAGAGAGAGAAGGCCCCTGCAGAGGCAGGCTCTTATTCTGATTCTTTGCTTGCATGCCCCTGTCACTAGCTAAATGGTAAGAATACACCTAAATTCTTACAGGATAGGCAGTGGTGATAGAACAATTTTTAGGGCCGCAGTGCTGAGTTACACACCCCCTTACACCTGTTTGTGCCCCTCCGATGGGGGATATCTCCCCTGTATTGGACACTATTTGCAGCAATGGCATCCAGTCTGTCAGGTTCAAGAAAATTGGCTTGGGCTGAACCTGGGCTTGGGCTGAACCTGGGAGAAGCTGCTGAGCCCCAGGCCAAGGCAAAGCCCTGGGTCAGCACAGGGGCCCTGGGTGGCAGCAGAGCCTCCAGGGCTGGCGGCCTGGACCATAGGGCCAGCAGGCTGTAAAGACACAGTCAATGCACCCCCAAGAGCTGACAGAGCACACAAGGCTGGCAGGCAGCAGAACTCCAAGGGGTGAAAAGTCAATGGGGCTGGTGGGACCCTAAGGGGCTGCTCAGTAGATGGGAGCTGGGACCGTCAAAACCAGTGGGCAGTTGAAAATAGGGCTGGCCTCCAGGTGTGGGAAAGTTGGGTGCCAAACCGGGGGTTTCTGCGGCAGCACCCCACCACCCTACTTCCCACATCTATGAGTATAGGCCTTTACAGGCAGGCATGAATATCTACATGCTAACAGGCATAGCATTAGATCACTCCATCTTTATTTTAGCTTGCAGAACTAAAGATCCAGATGCAGTAATTCACTGCAGCAGTACTCTAGCAATACCACAGGCTGACTATGGTCAGCTAAAATACTTCCTCTTCCAAGTTTTGAGCTAGTAACTCAGAAAAAAATCTATTACACACTATAAAGTTTATTACAAATATTGAAGATTTTAGAACTATTAATAAATAGCTAGGTTAGCAAAAAATATTGTGACTGGATAGAAAGCAGAAATTTATTACATCTATCTCTATCTGATGATTGCTATTAAGAGGGATTTTTGAAAAAGCCTAGGAGATTTAGACACCCATTCCCCACTGATTTTCAGTAGACAGTGGATGCTTACTGCCCATGGGACCCTTTGAAAATCCCAGCATAATATATCCAACTGAGTGTCCATATTGTCCACTAAACAATGTTGTATTATAATGTGCCAATATTCAGATCAGTAGTTGGAATTTGACAAAGTGACCTCTATATCAGCATGTATGGAACAACACTAAGAACTGCTGTATTCATTTTCATACCATTGTGGTAGAATATGGAGGATATAAATATGAGTTCTGAGAACATGGAGCCTGCCAATGAAAAAGTCTTATTTATGCTTCAGGATGTTGATTTTGGTACTTCAGCCTACTTGCAACACTCTGAACATCACCGTACCTGGGATGTGGTGAGTTCTAAAGAAGGCTCAACAGCTGGAAGTACTGAGGACAGCCGTCCATATCTGCTAATATTTCAGCTTGCCTTCGCCGGCTAGTTTGGTTTTTGTTAGAAAAAGATTATATTGGGGCTATTGTCATTAATATAATCTCTGTTACTGTGTCCTCTTCATTTCTTGGCCACTCCACTATCCATTTTTCCTAAATATTTTTTTTAAAGTAACACGTATTCAACACTAAAAGAACATCTTTGCCTACCACATTCTCACCAGCCACACTGAAGATTTGCTCTGAATGTAAATACCAGATGCTAGGCAGTTTTTTCCTTGAAACATACTCCAAGGAACATTGCAAACACACAATGTACTCTCCTTTCAAATATTCCATTGAACTCAGCAGAGAGCATTCAAAGCTTGGCTCTCTGCTACTGTGCCTTCAGCAAAGTCTCTTGAGGTTTGAAATTCACTTTTCATTTTCTTCCAGCAGGAGAGGCAGGTGCCAGCTAATATTCACATTACACTGAACTTCTACAACCAGTTGAGTGGGCACAGGGTGATATGCTTATGGGCATCTGTCAATTAAGTGAAGGGGAAGGCAAACTATTTGTTTTGTTCTTGAACTTGCCACATTTGGCTACAAACAGCTTTTTATTTGCATTATTGAAACTTCTGGAGCATTAGTTCTAGTTCAACCATATTAGAATTCTAACAAACGGTTTAGATGAAATTATTCGTGGGGAAAGCTTCCTGAACCAACCACATCCTTCTTACTGGAAATTAACCAAAGAGGTGTGAATTGAGTTTGACTGATATACTCAATACCTTCTTAGATCTGGATAAAAGTGTCCATCACAACCTGTTGCTACATTTTACACACATGGCCTATTTTAGGGAAACTTCCACGATTGCAGATACGTGATGTAGCTCCACTTGTGCCACATTGTTATGAAGAGGTGATGCCCTGCACAACTGCAAGCCCTCCATAACACCTCTGCAGAACACTGGCATTTCTATAATGTAGTTACACTGGGTACAAATATCTGCAGTATTCATAGACCCTCATTTAGTGTCTGTAGGTATTTTTAACTCTTAGGGTGTGTCTACACAGCACCCTAAATTTGAAATAAGATATGCAATTATCGTATCATCTACACAGTGCCAAATTTCAAAATAACATGCTATTTCAAGCCATCCCATATCCCTCATGCAACAAGGTTTACTGGGATAACAAAATAGCATGCCAGTTATTTAAAAAATTATTTCAAAATAATGGGTAGGTTGTGTAGATTTAAGGTAGCAATTTCAGCATACCGAAATAGCCATGCAGTGTAGATGAACCTATACTGACAGAGGAAAAATATCAATACACTTGCTCCTATAACAGTGAATTGTCATTCTACTTTAACATTTTAAAAATTGTATTCTAATTTTTGTACATTAACTATAAAGATCTTCTGCAACTTATTTTTAAGGCCCTGATCCTGGAACTGACCCTCTCTGGCTAAACCATTCTGCCTATCTAGTTCACTTTATAGTCCACCTGTCACCATAATCTGATAAAAAATGCAATGAGTTGCAAACTAGAACTAAAAGATTTGGTTTTCCCACACGAAAGGAGCATTTGAAATCAGATATAAAGCCTACTGAAGCCACTAGAAGGGGTCATAGTTCAGGCCTTAGGGAAAGAAAGAGGAAAGTTTAAACTTTACAAAGAATGCCTTTGAATAAAAATACAAAATCTCATTTTCAAAGAGAATAAGAGACTATGAGATTATATCTATTTTTTGCATTGGCTTATGTGAACTAGGATCAATTATGCTGTAGAAAAAGCAAGGTAACGATAATACAATATTTCAAGATATTTTTCACTAAGCTGCTATCACTGGAGCAGCTACAGAGCTGAACGCCTGCCAGAGACTCTGACTAGCAAACTTCAAATATTTGAGTTTTGAAGCATCTTTTCCATGCTCATTAGCAAACTTTGGTCTGGGAGAACAGGTATAAGGTTGTACCATCTGAGAGTTTAGGCTGTGTTATTAAACATGTAGTATTTAAAATGACAGTGGATTGAGTTTTTGAAGTTTATTCTGCCATCCAGATCTGTGAAGAATATGAGGTAAGGGACGAGGAAGATTTATTTAATCCATTACTCTTTATTTCCAAGGAGTGAGGACATCCTTTCTAGGAATCGTGGTTGGTGGTGTGTATATGGCACTTCTGAGAACTCTGTCGAATATTAGCCAAATCCTCCTGAGTTGGGAACAAACCCTATCGAGTGTCCCCCCTGCAAAGGCTGCATATGTAGGTCTCATGATTATTTCTTGAGGGAGTCATCAGCCAAATAGAAAAGACATTGTGTTTCTAAGAATCTTCCTGCAGGTATGAATATTCTCAGTTATAATGTTATCTGGTGGGTTTAAGAACATAAGAACATAAGAATGCCCGTACTGGGTCAGACCAAAGGTCCATCTAGCCCAGTAGCCTGTCTGCCGACAGTGGCCAATGCCAAGTGCTCCGGAGGGGGTGGGCCAAAAACAAGGATCAAGTGATTTGTCTCATGCCATCCATCTCCAGCCTCTGACAATCAGAGCCCAGGGACACCCTTCCTACTGCCTGGCTAATAGACTTTTATGGACCTAACCTCCATGAATTTATCTAGCTTCTCTTTAAACTCTGTTATAGTTCTAGCCTTCACAGCCTCCTCTGGCAAGGAGTTCCACAGGTTGACTATGCTCTGTGTGAAGAACTTTCGCTTATTAGTTTTAAACCTATTACCCATTAATTTCATTTGGTGTCCTCTAGTCCTTATATTATGTGAACTATTGAATAACTTTTCTTTATTCACACTCTCCAAACCACTCGTGATTTTATATACCTCTATCATATCCCTCCCTCAGTCTCCTCTTTTCCAAACTGAAAAGTCCCAGTCGCTTTAGCCTCTCTTCATACGGGACCTGAACACTTTCCAAGGTCAAAATATCTTTTTTGAGGTGAGGAGACCACATCTGTACACAGTACTCAAGATGTGGGCGTACCATAGTCTTATATAGGGACAGTAAGATATTCTGTGTCTTATTTTCTATCCCTTTCTTAATAATTCCTAACATTCTATATGCCTTTTTGACCGCTGCAGTGCACTGTGTGGAAGTTTTCGGAGAACTATCCACGATAAGTCCTAGATCTCTTTCCTGATTTGTCGAAGCCAAATTTGCCCCCATCATACTGTACGTATAGTTGGGGTTATTTTTTCCAATGTGCATTACTTTACACTTATCCACATTGAACTTCATTTACCATTTTGTTGCCCTATTACAGGCAGTCCCCGGGTTACGTACAAGATAGGGACTGTAGGTTTGTTCTTAAGTTGAATTTGTATGTAAGTCGGAACTGGTACATATTGTAGGGGAAACTCTAGCCAAACATTTCTCCAGAGCTCAGTTTTATTCTCCTACACTTCACTTCCCTCAGTCCTTTATTCTCAAGATGAGGTTTCTGCTGAGAAAAGCCGCTCCGCGTCTCCCTGGTCTGCTGGGGGGAAGCAGCTAGTGTGGGGTTGCCTCACCCCATTTGTAAGTAGGGATCCGATGTAAGTCGGATCCATGTAACCCGGGGACTGCCTGTACTTAGTTTTGTGAGATCTTTTTGAAGTCCTTCACAGTCTGCTTCTGTCTTGATTATCTTGAACAGTTTATTATCATCCACAAACTTTACTACTTCACTGCTTGCCCCTTTCTCTAGATCATTTATGAATAAATTGAATATGATTGGACCCAGGACTGACCCTTGGGGGACACCACTAGTTACCCCTCTCCAATCTGAAAATTTACCATTTATTCCTACCCTTTGTTTCCTGTCTTTTAACCAGTTCTCAATCCATGAAAGGACCTACTCTCTTATCCCATGACAATGTAATTTACAGAAGAGCCTTTGGTGAGGGACTTTGTCAAAGGCTTTCTGAAAATCTAAATATACTCTATCTACTGGATTCCCCTTGTCCACATGTTTGTTAACCCCTTCAAGGAACTCTAATACATTAGTAAGACTTGATTTTCCTTTACAGAAACCATGTTGACTTTTGCCCAACAAATGATGTTCTTCTACATGCCTAACAATTTTATTCTTAACTATTGTTTCGACTAATTTGCTCGGTACCAACGTTAGACTTACCGGTCTGTAATTGCCAGGATCACCTCTAGAGCCCTTTTTAAAATATTGGTGTCACATTAGCTATCTTCCAGTCATTAGTTATGGAAGCCGATTTAAAGAATAGATTACAAACCACAGTTAACTGTTCTGCAATTTCCCATTTGAGTTCTTTTAGAACCTATGCATGAATGCCATTCGGTCCCGGTGATTTGTTAAAGTTAAATTTTTCTATTTGTTCCAAAACCTCCTCTAATGACACTTCAATCCAGGACAGTTCCTCAGATTCATTTCCCAGAAAGGATAGTGCAGGTTTGGGAATCTCCCCAACATCCTCAGCCGAGAAGACTGAAGCAAAGAAATCATTTAGCTTCTCCGCAATGGCTTTATCGTCCTTGATTGCTTCTTTTGTATCTCAATTGTCTAGGAGACCCACTGGTTTTTTAGCAGGCTTCCTACTTCTAATGTACTTAAAAAACATTTTGCTATTTCTTTTTGAGTTTTTGGCTAGCTGTTCCTCAAAATCTTTTTTTGCTTTTCTTATTACATTTTTACATTTGATTTGACAGTGTTTATGTTCCTTTCTATTTATCTCACTGGGATTGGACTTCCACTTCTTAAAAGATACCTTTTTGTCCCTCACTGTTTCTTTTACATGGTGGTTAAGTCACGGTGACTCTTTCTTAGGCCTCTTACTATGTTTTTTAATTTGAGGTATTCATTTAAGTTGGGCCTCTATTATGGCGTCTTTAAAAAGTTTCCACGCAGCTTGCCGGGATTTGACTCTTATCACTGTTCCTTTTAAATTGGCTTAAATGGCTCATTACTGAGAACTAAACTCAGAGGAAAGGAGAGATAGAGAAGATAGAATGGGATGGAAAATGCCAGTAAGAGTCTACCAAGAGATATCAGTAACAACTGTCCGGTCTATGCAGAAAAGAGAAAAGGGAGAAAGGACTAAAGTCAGTAGCCGTGAAATGTATTCAAAATGAGACTGTAATATCGAAGTGGAAAAATACAATACCTGTTTTCCTCCTTGAACAGGGTTTTCTTGATGTGAATCAAGCTGAACTGTACAATTTGTGAAGACATTGTCTGAATTCACTGAGCCATAAAATACCTTCAGCTTAATAGACTATTTTTTCTATTAAAGAATGTTATATATTGAACAGCTGTACTAAATCTGAAAGGATGGGTCTTGCTGCAGTCAAGACACTAAGACAACCCTGAATTTAACTTTGTGACTGTGGCCCCAACTTCCAGGTGTGATCTTAGTCAAGTCATTTAGTGTTTGTTTAGTGTATCTTTCACAGAGGGATCAAGGAATTGATTCTTATATTTATGAATTTCATGTACTGGGGGGGGGCTTATAAAGACAGTGTGTTCAGAGTGAAAATATTTCAGAAGTGAAAAGAGGCAAGTGGACTCAGTCTAGCCCTGTTTATAAATAGCACATTGAAAACCAGTTCACCTAGTTGTCAGGCATCACAGGGGAGAAGCAGTAATGGAGAAAACAGAGGTTGGGCTAGAATAAAATGGGTTCTCAGAAAAGTGATACATAAAAGCATGTGCAGAAGCAGTGAACCTGCTATTAGCCATAGCTTCAAAAGAATGTACACTGAAGTCCCCTCCCTACCAAAAGTAATAGAGTGTTCTCATAAAATAGGGTTGCTTTATGTGAGAGGAGCAGGAGTAGCAGGAACATTCCCATAGGTCAAGAAATCAAAACTTGTACAGAATAATATCAGGGTTTCATCTGTTTACGTGACTGAAACAACAAGATAATGGCATGTCTCTGGTCAAAACCCTGTGCATGTAATGTGCCGTGTATGTGAAAATAGCACACAATGGAAAAGACTGTGGAGCAGACATAGGCTGTAGCTTCCGTGAATTCCCATCATACTTTGTGACCATGTCCAGCACAACCCATTCCCAAGTTCAGAGGAGTCACTGGAAATGAGACTGAAGCAGGAAAGCAAATTCACTGAACCCAGGCCCACCAAAGGGGAGAGAAAAGGGCAACTTCCCTGGGGACCGATGATTCTCAAAGACACGGAGCTCCTGGTTGCTGCCTCTGTTACTGAGACAAATAGCAGACAGCCCTCCCCTGGGCCCTTTAAATCATAGCCAGAGTAGGTAACACTGAGGGTGTGTCTAGACTACAGGGTTTTGTCGACAAAACTATACCTGCATCCACACTGCCTTTGAGTTATGTCGACGTATGTAAACCTCATTCTACGAGGAATAATGCCTTTTATCGACAGAGTTCTGTCGATAGAAGGCATTATTGCATCTACACTGTCCTTTACGTCCACACTGTTATGTTGACAAAGCGGCTTGCTTTGTCGACAGAACTGGATGTAGTCTAGACGCTCTTTGTCGACAGAAGCTTTGTCGACAGTATGTGTCGACAAAACTTCTGTCGACAAAACCCTGTAGTCTAGACATATCCTGAAGGGCTGGCAGGGAGCGGGTAGCCGCCAGTCCACCCACTCTCTCTGAGGCCCCACCCTTTATGAAATCACAGAGCCACAATATGCTGAGTCCATGGAAGTAGCTCATGCAGACTCAGCTTCTTCATTCTGATATAATCATGCAACACTACATTGGAGCAACCTCATTTATGTCTGGCAAGTAGCCAGCATAATCCACTCATGTCAGAGAGTGGATGTTCCCTTCAGAACTGGTTTCCACTTATCTAGGCTCAGTCCTTATGAAGATCTTGAAGAAAGGAATATTGAAAGGTTAGAAGATATTAAAATTGTCAGTGGGGAATACAGAAGGAAATGAATATAGATTTGACAAGCCTTTTTGCTGCAGTAGCCCTAATTATGTCATCCTTAAAGTTTATCGCTGATAATTTTAAGGCTACCTTGTCCATAAGTAATTCCTTTTACATTATCTGTCTTGCTTAATATTCTAGCTCTGTTTTTGGCTACATGATAGAATAGATATCTTTAGCCAAGTAACATTGCATTAATTAGTATAATTAATGCAAAGTATGCAGAACCACTACAACTCCACTACCATGATAACCCTTGAACTAAAAATGTGGAAGGCAAACTTGTACATCTTAGTTATGGCAGCTACAATGCTGAGCAGAGGGTTGTTCTTCTGATTACATAGGCTAAGGCTTATTCTCAACATTTATCATGATGTGTTCATTCAGTAGCACCTCATAATGCCACTATAGTTAAATACCTATTGCTATAGTAAGCCAAATTTCACAAGAACTTATGCTGTGCTTAAAATTAGCAGTTTCCAAGGCTGACATGCACGGTGCTGTATCCATTCGAGGGATGGTCTAGATCATTTCCACTTTCTCCCAACAGCATTTCTATTTGTTACAATTCAAAAGCAGACAGATTATAACCATTATGTCATAACTATTATGTCAGAAACCAAAGTGCACCATTTAAGCCAATTTAAACCCACCAGATAACATTATAACTGAGAATATTCGTACCTGCAGCAAGATTCTTAGCAACACAATGTCTTTTCTATGTGGCCGATGACTCCCTCAAGAAATAATCATGGGACCTACATCTACAGCCTTTGCATGGGGGACACTCTTACTGACTTCGATAGAGTTTGTTCCCAACTCAGGAAAGCGCTCACCTATGACCTCAGCTGAACTTTTGGGCTCAATTACTTTGTGTAGCAATGAGTATCACAGGTGTGCATAGGTAAAAGACTCTAAAAGCAGACTTCAGGATTAATTTTATGCTCGCCTTCCTTGTCTTTAGTATGGTGACTTCACTGGAAAGAAAAGAATAGAGGGAGCAGATATATATATTTATATTTTGATAAGAGTTCTTGACTTATTGGACTAGTAACATAACTAAATCACAGGGTATTGTCACTAACAGGGTATGTCTACACAGCAAAGTTATTTCAAAATAACTATCCTAGTGTCTACATAGCCATTCTGTTCTTTTGAAATTAATTCAAAATAGCGGAGGGCTTATTTTGAAATTGGTAAACCTCATTCCACAAGGGGGGGGTGTCCCTTTAAGCACAGGACTCAGATAGCCTCAGGCAGCAGCCACACAAAGTAATTCCTAACCTGATGCCCTGCTGGACCTGGTTCCAGCCAGCCTTAAATGCAATTCAGTGTCCACTCAAAGTGGACGCGCTATTTCGAAATAGCAAAAAGCTATTTAGAAATGCATTTTGTGTGTTGATGTGTTATTTCAAAATAAGCTATTTCGAAATAACTATTTCAAAATTAGATATTTTGAAATACTGCTCTAGTGTAGAGGTCTTATTCTGATACAAATAAAATAAAATAAATAGTTATCTTGATTGCATAAAGGATTCAGGTAATATGTGTTCCTCAATGTGTTTCAAGGAATACTACTCATAGACTTTAAAGTTGGAAGGAATCATTATGATAATCTAGTCTGACCCACTGCACAATGCAGGCCTCAGAATCTGACCCACCCACTGCTAGAATAATCCTCTTACATGTATACCAGATAGTGAAGTCCTCAAACGATGGTTTAAAGACCCCAAGATGCAGAGAATCCAACCACAAGTGACCCGTGCCCCATGCTACAGAGGAAGGCGAAAAACCTTAACCTTCTTTTGGTTAAGGTAAACAAGCCAAGTTCCTTGAGTCTCCTTTGATAAGACAGGTTTTCCATTCCTTGGATCATCCTAGTGGCCCTTCTTTGTACCTGTTCCAGTTTGAATTCATCCTTCTTAAACATGGGAGACCAGAACTGCACACAATATTCCAAATGAGGTCTCACCAATGCCTTATTTAACGGCACTAACACCTTCTTATCTCTACTGTAAATACCTCGCCTAATGCATCCCAAAATCATATTAGTCTTTTTCACGGCCATATCACATTGATGGCTTATAGTCATCCTGTGATCAACCAGGACTCGAAGATCCTTCTCCTCTTCCGTTACTTCCAACTGATGTGTCCCCAGCTTATAACTAAAATTCTTGTTATTAATCCCTAAATGCATAACCTTACACTTCTCACTATTAAATTTCATCCTATTACTAATACTCCAATTTACAAGATCATCCAGATCTTCCTGTATGATATCCCGATCCTTTTCTGAATTGGCAATACCTCCCAACTTTGTGTCATCTGCAAACTTTATTAGCACACTCCCACTTTTAGTGCCAAGGTCAGTAATAAAAAGATTAAATAATAATGGTCCCAGAACTGCTCCCTGAGGAACTCCGCTAGTAACCTCTCTCCAGCCTGACAGTTCACCTTTCAGTATGACTCGCTGTAGTCTCCCCTTTAACCAGTTCCTTATCCACCTCTCAATTTTCATATTGATCCCCATCTTTTCCAATTTAACCAATAATTCCCCATGTGGTACTGTATCAAATGCCTTACTGAAATCGAGGTAGATTAGATCCAATGCATTTCCTTTATCTAAAAAATCTGTTACTTTCTCAAAGAAGATCAGGTTGGTTTAGCACAATCTACCTTTTGTAAAACCATGTTGTAATTTGTCCCAATTGCCATTAACCTCAATATCCCTAACTACTTTCTCCTTCAAAAAATTTTCCAAGACCTTGCATACTACAGATGTCAAACTAACAGGCCTGTAGTTACCCTTTCTATTTAAAAAAAATTAAATTTTTCCCTTTCTTAAAAATAGGAACTATATTAGCAATTCTCCAGTCAAATGGTACAATCCCTGAGTTTAGAGATTAATTAAAAAATTTTGCTAATGGATTTGCCATTTCATGTGCCAGTTCCTTTAATATTCTTGAATGAAGGTTATCTGGGCCCCCTGATTTACTCCCATTAAGATGTTCGAGTTTGGCTTCTACCTCGGATTTGGTGATATCTACCTCCATATCCTTAGTCCCATTTGTTATGTTGCCATTATCCCTAAACTCTTCATTAGCCTTATTAAAGACTGAAGCAAAGTATTTGTTTAGATATTGGGCCATGCCTAGATTAGCCTTAACCTCTACTCCATCCTCAGTGATTAGCGGTCCCACTTCCTCTTTTCTTGTTTTCTTCCTATTTATATGGCTATAAAACCTTTTACTATTGGTTTTAATTCCCTTTGCAAGGTCCAACTCTAAATGACTTTTAGCCTTTCTCACTTTGTCCCTACATGCTCTAACCTCAATAAGGTAGCTTTCTTTGCTGATCCCTCCCATCTTCCACTCCTTATATGCTTTCTGCTTTTTCTTATCACCTCCCTGAGATGCTTGCTCATCCAACTTGTTCTAAAACACCTACCTATACATTTTTTCCTCTTTCTTGGGATACAGGCTTCTGATAGCTTCTGAAACTTTAACTTAAAATAATCCCAGGCCTCCTTGACTTTTAGATCCATAAATTCTTTAATCCAATCCACTTCCCTAACTAATTTCCTTAATTTATTAAAATTAGTCCTTTTGAAATTAAAACCCCTAGTCTCAGATTTATTTTTTTTATCCTTCCATTTAGTTTGAATTGAATTAACTCATGATCGCTCGAGCCAAGATTGTCCCCCACAACCATTTCTTCTATGAGGTCCTCACTACTCACCAAAACCAAATTTAAAATGGCTTTCCCCCTTGTTGGTTCAACAACTGCTTGATGAACGAATTCATCAGCTATCACATCTAGGAAAATCCGAGCCCAATTATTATTACCAGTTGTCGTACCTCGGTGTTTTCGTACCTCAGTACCTTTGGTGGCCTGGACTGCCAGTGTCAGCGTCGTTTGGTCAGGGTCGTCCTGGCGCGCTCCTGACAGGACCTCTACTCCATCGGTGATAAACTTTCAGCTGCCTGCGTAACAATCGGTACTCCCTTTATCTAGAGTGTTAGACCCCGTGCACTTGGGTCAACATAGGAGATCTCTGAGAGGCCCCAGAAATGACAGATGCAGGCAAGGTTTGAAATCAATAGAGCAGGTTTATTGTCAAATGTGAAGCTCTACCATTTGGTAACAGAGATCAGTACAATGTTACACCACTGGGAACTATGGCCCGCGTTGACAAGGTACCAACACAGGGCAGGCCTATTGCCATATATCAGATATTAACAACGGTTAGTCAAAGTTAAGCTACTGTGCATTCTGTAAGTTTAGGCAATGACACCTGACATTCAGGCACCTAGTGAGCCCCCCCAAGGTTGGCCGGAGAACACCCTCTGCGGTGTCCTTTTATAGACAGGTATAAACAACTTACATTATTTCTTTACGCACCAGGTTACCACCCTCTGCTGCCTAGTTACCACCCCTCACCTTATGGAAGGGGGGCTTACTTACTACCCTTCATGCTGTCAATTCCGACCTTGTCTTGAACCTAGGTCGGTATGTGCATTAGTTTTTAGGGAGTTTTTGTACCAAGACATTTCTTATTAAGATGTTCCATTACTCCTGTTTGGCTTACAGTCTGTACCCAATGCCTCCCTGTGTCCTTCCATGCTCGACCTAACTTACACAATCACACAATTATCAATAGGGCTCCTGTGTTACTGAACCAAAGTCTTGCTCACTAGATTGCAGGCCTGTTGCTGTTTTCATGTTACAGGCCTTAGGCCTTAGGCCTGCTGACTCCATATTACTGACCCTCAACTTACTACATTTGTTCTCCAGTCTATGTCTCGAAAGTTGAAGTCTCCCATGATTACACAGTTTCCATTAGTATTTACTTCTTTAAAAACATTAAAGAGGTTTCTATCCGTATCCAAATTAGATCCTGGTGGTCTATAGCACACCCTGAGCACTATCCCAGGGGGGATCTAATAGTTTTCTTCCCCAATGTGATTTTTGCACAGACAGACTCTGTCTTCTCCATTCCTTCACTTTTTAATTCTTTGCAAACTACCTCATCATTGATATACAATGCTACTCCACCGCCTTTACGCTTATTTCTGTCTTTCCTAAACAGCACATACCCTTCAATACCTGTACTCCAGTCATTCTGAGTATTCCACCATGTTTCTGTTATTCGTATAATATCTGGTTTCACTTCCTGGACCAGTAGCTCTAGTTCCGCCATTTTGTTGCCTAGGCTCCTCGCATTGGTGTACAAACATCTTAATTTTTGCTGTTGCACCTCACTCACATTCTTTACTCCATTTAGCATGGACATTGTACCTCCAATATGACCTATCAGACTAGTATCCACTCTGCCTTTCCTCCTTATGTCCATTCTCCTACCCTGCTCCCTTTAGGATCCTCTTCAACCTTAGTTCCACATCCCGTATCTTAGCACCTGGCAGACAGCACATCCTTCTGTTCTCTGGATCAGCTCTGGTTACAGGCCTGCCTATTCTTCTTAATAAGGTGTCTCCAATCACGTAGACCTGCCTTTTCCTGGTGACAACGTGATTCTCTGGTCTATCCCTTGTTTCCTCTGGCTGCAAGTCTTTCCATTCCTATCTTCCCTTGTAATCTTTTTCAACCCATCCTGTATCCTCCTGGTGCTCATTATTGGTGTTGTCTGCATCGACTCTTCCTCTTTATGTATGGGACTAGCCACTCTTCTCTTCTTCCTTGCCTTTCCACCTTCAGTGACCACCTGCTGTATCCCTTCTCCATTCTCCAACTCCCCATACCTGTTCTTGAGCTCTATTTCTCCTTCACTGGCCCATCTTTTCTGCATGTGGGAGGACAACTTTCTGCAGCTGTGTGAGTGGCTTGCTCCTGCTCTCAGGCAACAGGACACCTATATGTGATCCTAAGCTCACCATGAAGGACAGCTACTGATCCATCTGGAGCCAGTTTGACGTGGGGAGGTCAACCATCAGGGCTCTGGTCATGCAGGTATGGCACTCCTGGCTATTATCCCAGGAAGGTGGTGAAGTGCTGGAAAGGGGTTCCCTAGGGAAAGGGGGGTTGTTGTTGGTGGTGGTGAAAGCTCCCCCCCAACAGATTTTTCAGTCCCACCCTCACCAAGCCCTACCAGGGAATGGAGTAGATAGGGAGTTGCTCATGGTGTGTTGAGAGACAGGGAAGGGGGCAGGGGCATGTGCTTGGGGAACTCCCAAGAGCTCTGGCAACCCTGTGGTTCTGTTTGTCTTCTTCTACAGGTGGTAAGGGTCTTCAACATAGTCCTGCTCTACAGGGTAATCAACCTGGGCAACATGAACCCCCATCGTTGTTGGCTTTGCCGACATGGGCTTCCCCAAATGCGTGGGAGAGGGAGGGATATTGATGGCACCCATATCCCCATCTGGGTCCCCAACCACCATGGCCAGTTCACGGACATCTACATCGGGTGGTTGGGGAAGGTGCACAATGCCTGTGTCTTCTGAAACTCCAGCGTCTTACAGAAACTGCACACTGGCACTTTTTTCCACGACCACATATTTAGGGTCAGGAATGTGGACATGCCAATGTGCATAGTGTGGAATGTGGCCTACCCTCTGCTGCTCTGGCTCCTAAAGCCTTCCACAGGACACTTTGACAACACCAAGGAATGCTTCAATACCAGGCTTAGCAGAGAACGCATGGTAGTGGAGAGCACCTTCAGGCATTTGAAGGTGAGGTTCCACTGCCTCTTCACCCGGCTGGACGTTGGAGAGTGGAATATCCCTCAAGTGGTTGCCATGTGTTGTGTCCTTCACAATATATGTGAAAGGAAGGGGCTAATGTCCCTGCCAGGGTGGGGGGAAGAAGCCAATGGGCTCAGCAGGGCCTTTGAGCAGCTGCGAACAGCTGCCATTCAGCAGGCCCATCAGGCGAGGGTTCACATCCGGGAGGCCTTGAGGGAGAATTTCTCACAAGTACCCCAGGGACACTCTTCCCAGGACCTCCCCACTAAGGGCCTGTGCATTACCCCTCACTGCCTTTCCTCCCACCCACCCTTGCTTCCCTTAGCACCCCTCCATCTCCTGCAGAGAAATCAACCACACTTTTTATTTTGGACAAAATAAACTTTTTGTTTTTTTCAGTTGGGGTAGAAATAACTGGAGAGGGAAGGTGAGAAGAGAAAGGGGGAGGTGGGAGGATGAAAAGTTCAGGGTTGTAGCTGGGAGTGGCACCTGTCTCTGGTGGTCCCACCACTTCTAGTGCGGGGACCTCAGTGGCCATGGGGAGGAGAGATAGGGGGAGAAGCAGGAGTGGCAGGAGTAGGGCAGCAGGAGCAGGAGCAGGCACTATGCTGGCGATGTGACCCTGCTCCAGTGGAGGTGTGACCCTGCTCCAGCGTCTCTCACCAGTCTCTCACGACAGCTGAATGCCCTCCAATCTTTGGTCCAGGGCGTGCTTCGGGCTCACAGTGCAGAGAAGAGCTCCCAATGGGTTCCTCCTGGGTTTCCCTGCACCAGTGGGCCACTCTGGGTCAGGAGGCTGCTCCGGGTGGTGTCGACCACCCTCCTCTTACAGCTAGTCCAGCTATGGAGAACGGAGAGAATGTCAGTCGTCCCTGGAGATGCCATGCCTGAAGCTTTGCCCTCATCCATGAGCTGAGACCAAAAGACAAAGGTGATGTTCTTGGAGCAAGACCTTCTATGGCCGGGAGAGTAAGCCCTTTCCTACAGGGGCACAAATGTCCAGAGGGAGCCTCACTACCCCCATGTCCTGGGGACAAGCAGGCATGGGATGGTGCCGGCCAGTCTGGGATCCTGCCAGTGGGAGGGGGGCCACATGGCAGCTAGACTTCCCTCCAAGCCACACACACGCTGGGGGCAGCAGTGGTGATGTCCCATGGAGAGAGGACTTATATCCCTGCATGCTGGTGGAGAGGGGGTCAGGCTGTTGCAGGGAGGCATGTGTGAGTGGCAGAAGCTCCTGCACCTCCCCGCGCTGTTGCTGGGAGTGAGTGCTGCCCCAAGCATGCAGGCATGCCCGTGTGCCATGTGCAGCACTCCTGAGTCTGTTTGTGTCCCCAGCCTCCTTCTAGTGGTGGGAGGCTGTCTCTCCCGGTGTCAGGAGTATTGCAGGCCCCTGAGATCCTGTGAGCAATAGGACAAGGGTCCTCTGGTACAGCCTCCTGGGGCTGTGCGCCTCAGACTGGCACTCCACGTGCATCCACGTGCACAGGCTGCTGTGCAATCCTCAGGCCAAGAAGGCCGAGTGAGAAGGATGCCCCAGGCCCTCTCTCCCCACCACCTCCATCCTATGTGTGTAGGGAAAGTAGTGGCACTCACCTGACATGCCTTCCTCGGCCTCGGACAATGCCTGGGAGAGATCCAGGGCATGGGTACCAGCTCCAGGGTGAGCATGGTGATGATGCTGGCCTTGTCCGGCTCCTCCTCCTCTGTGCCTCTGTTCCCCAGGGGTGTGTCTAGACTACATGCCTCTGTCGACGGAGGCATGTAGATTAGCCAGATCGGAAGAGGGAAATGAGGCCGCGATTAAAATAATCGCGGCTTCATTTAAATTTAAATGGCTGCCCCGATCTGCCGATCAGCTGTTTGTCGGCAGATCGGGGCAGTCTGGACGCGATGCGCCGACAAAGAAGCCTTTCTTGATTGACACAGGTAAACCTGGTTTCATGAGGCATACCTGTGTCGATCAAGAAAGGCTTCTTTGTCGGCGCATCGCGTCCAGACTGCCCCGATCTGCCGACAAACAGCTGATCGGCAGATCGGGGCAGCCATTTAAATTTAAATGAAGCCGCGATTATTTTAATCGCGGCCTCATTTCCCTCTTCCGATCTGGCTAATCTACATGCCTCCGTCGACGGAGGCATGTAGTCTAGACACACCCCAGCAGGGCAACGACGAGCATCGCCAGCCTTGAGTCCACTAGCAGGGGGGAAGGGACTGACTAGTATGCAGTGCAGGTCTGAATAGTAGGGACAGGTGTGGGGTTCAGTCCTTGAATGGGAGCTGCACTCCCTGGCCCTGACATAGGCCTGGCAGAGCTCGTTGGCCTTCATCCACACCTGCTCCTAGGTGTGCATGTGGTCCATGATGTCCAGGCTCTTGGCTATCCAGCCATAGATTTTAGCATTCCTGAATCTGATGTGGGAATCCTAGAGGTTTGCCTCCGTGCCCCAGACCTCAATGAGCACCAGGATCTCTGCACCAGACCAGGAAAGCACATAACTCTTTTGTCTCCTGGCAGGGTCCTGGGAGCCTGATGCCTGCTTGGCTGGAGCCACAGAGGGCTCGGACAGAGCACAGGGGTGGCTCATGGCAGCAGTGACAACCATGCAGGTTGCTGCAATGTGATGTGACAGAGGAATAGGTCTGTTGTCTGCCACAAGCCCTTTCCCCTGTGGCCGCTGATTTAAGGGATGCAGGGGAAGGGGAACCACAGAGTTCTGATGCGTTTGGACTGAGGGGCCAGCCGGGTACTTTTGTTGGAGGCCAATTGTTTCAAAATAACTTCAGCCACCCTGTCTACACACACACTATTCTGAAATAGCTATTTTGGAATAGGCATTATTCCCCATAGAATGAGGTTTACAGAATCCAACATAAGCAGCACTTTATTTCAAAATTATTTTGAAATAATGGGCTTGTTGTGTAGACGCTTGCAAAGTTATTTCAGAAGAATATCCATTGTTCCAAAATAGCACTACTGTGTAGATGTACCCTTAGTGTAATATACCAGGTAGACTAAAAGTGGCAACTGTACATACAAAAAAATTCTATGGAGATTCAAAGGTCAGATACCAGAATGCAACTGCTCACACACATAATGATTTAAATGCCTAGCTAATAGAAAACTGAAGTGTTTTATATATTATACTATGTATGGGTTAACAGAGGTTGCACTTAAATTTCTTAAGTATGAACACAACTAACTGGTTAGATCTCGGTGTTTCACCCTTTCTAACTCTCTCTCCTCCCCCCTCACCTGAAAAGACGACCAATTTAAAAAAATCTGTCAGTGTAAAAGTGAAGACTGATATCAATTATAAGTAAACAAATCTGTAAATATACAGGGCTTAAGAGATCCACCATTCCACTTAAGCACATTCCTGTTTTATAGACCTTATCCAACACACTGGGTGTGTCTAGACTACATGGCTCCGTTGACGGAGCCATGTAAAGTAGTTTATTCGACATAGTCAATGAAGCAGGGATTTAAATAATCCCCGCTTCATTAAAATAAAAATGATCCAGCACAGTGCTGCAGTCTAGACGTGGCGCGGTTGACAAGGGAAGTCTTTGTCGACAGCTCCAGTAAACCTTGTCTCACGAGGCATACCAGAGCGGTTGACAAAGCCTTCCCATATTGACCACTCCATGTCTAGACTGCTGTGATGTGCGGGATCAGCTGATTGGCAGCACAATCGCTGCGGCCATTTTTATTTTAATGAAGCGGGGATTATTTAAATCCCCACTTCATTGACTATGTTGATTAACTATTTTACATGGCTCCGTCGACGGAGCCATGTAGTTTTAGACACACCCAAAGAGTGCATCTACACTGCAGTGTTTTTCTGGAAAAACAATACTTGCGTACACTCTGCCATTGAGTTCTTTTGACAGAAAATCAAAAGAACTGAGGGTATGTCTACACTACAGCGCTAATTCGAACTAAATTAGTTAATTCGAACTAAGCTAATTCGAACTAACGCAGCTAGACCTAAAAACTAGTTCGAATTAGCGTTTTGCTAATTCGAACTAGCGCGTACACACTGATTGGACACAGGGGCGCATTTATGGGCAGCTGAAACCGGTTCTGGCAGGGCATCAGGTCAGTAGTTGTGTTGTGTGGATGCTGTCTGAGACTATCTGAGGCTCGTGCTTAAAGGGACCCCCCCCCCTGGACAGCCGGTTCTCAGCTTTTCCTGCTTGCTTGCCAACCTCGCCGAGGGACAGCAAAGCGTTGGTCTCTGTGCCCGTGTTTGTCGGTGCTTCCCTTCGGTGCCGCCACCTCAGGTGGCAACATGGACCCAGAGCTCGCCCTGCACCTTCTGGTGCACTTTTTGGACTTGCTGCTGCAAGCCTGCCATCAATGGCTCGAGGCTGCCTGGCACCACCTGGTGCACGTCAGCCCCCTGCCTCTCTACCTGGCGACTCTGGGAGCCGTGGAGGAACCACGGCGGTGCCCCGGCACCGGCGTGCCCCGCTGCATCTGGCGTCTGGACACCAGCAGCGACTGGTGGGACCGCATCGTCCTGGAGCGCTGGGACGACCGACAGTGGACCCAGAACTTCAGGATGAGGAGGGACACCTTCCTGGAGCTCTGCGAGTGGCTCGCCCCTGCTCTGCACAGAAGGGACACTCGCATGAGGCCCGCCATCCCCCTCCAGAAGCGGGTGGCCATCGCCCTCTGGAAGCTCTCCACGCCAGACAGCTACTGATCCATCGCGAACCAGTTCGGTGTGGGGAGATCCACCGTCGGAGCGGTGCTCATGCAGGTATGGCACTCGTTGGCCACTATGCCGGGAGGGGAGGGGGGCTGCAAGGAGGGGATGGGCCACCCCAGGGACAAAGGAGCGGAGGAAGGAGGCGAAAGCGCCCCGCACTGGAGGAGTCGGTCTGTCCTGGCCGTACTACACACCGCCAGGGGGGTTGCTTCCAGGAGTGGGGCGTGGGGCACTGCAAGGGCACGAATGCTCCCAGCCACCCGGGCGCCCCTCTGATTGGCGCTTTGCTGTGTCTCTCCGCAGGTGGTCAAGGCCATCAACCGGGTGCTGTTCCGCAGGGTGGTCCGCCTCGCCGACTCGGATGCCGTCATCCGGGGATTCGGCCCACTCGGCATCCCCAACTGCAGGGGGGCCATCGACGGGACGCAAATCCACATCCGTGCCCCGGAACACCAGGCGTCCAGTTACGTGAACTGCAAGGGGTACTTCTCCATGATCCTGCAGGCTGTGTGTGACCACCGGGGACAGTTTACAAACATTAATGTGGGCTGGTCCGGCAAAGCACACGACGCCCGGGTGTACCGCAACTCCTCCGTGTGCCAGCGGCTGCAGGACCTTCTTCCCCGACTGCCACATCAGGGTTGGGGACGTGGACATGCCCGTGTGCCTGGTGGGGGATGCCGCCTTCCCACTGCAGCCGTGGCTGATGAAGCCCTACACATGGCACCTTAATCCCTCCCACCAGGCCTTCAATGCCAGGCTGACCAGGGCCCGCATCGTGGTGGAGGGGGCCTTCGGGTGACTGAAAGCCCGCTTTCGATGCCTCCTCACCCGTCTGGACCTGGCTGAGCACAACATCCCTCCCGTGGTGGCGGCATATTGTGTGCTCCACAATTTATGTGAGAGAAAGGGGGAGGCTTTCCTGCCAGCCTGGATGGCTGATGCTGACCGCATGGCTGGCCACTACGGTCAGCCCCGCACCGCCGCTGTCCGGGAAGCCCAGCGGGGGGCCGACCGGATCCGGGAAGCCCTGTGGAAGAGCTTTCTGGTGGAGGAGGAGGACTGACCTCTCCCTTGTATGCCCCATTGGGGCCTTCTTCCACCCTAACCCCTTCCTCTTTCCCCTCCCTACCTACTGTCAAATAAAGACACCTGTTTTTCAAACAAAAACGTCTTTTTATTTAACATAACTGGGGTGGGGGGAGGGAGGAATGAGGGTGGGAGAGGGGAGAGGGAAACCTGGGACGAGGGAGCTGGAAGGGGAGGGAAGGGAGGAAAGGAAAGGAAAGCTCAGGGGTCGGGGTCCGGCTGCCTCTCTTGTCTCGCAACACTGCAGGTCCGGGGGCGTCAGTGGGGAATGGTTGTGGAGGGTGGGGCAGGAGGGACGGGGGGTGTGGAGGAAGCAGGAGCGGAAGCAGGGGGAACAGAGGGAGCAGGAGCGGGAGAAAGAGGAATTGGGAAGCGGTCGAGCAGGATCTGGAGGTGGCCTAGGAGGGCAACGCCCTGCTCCTCCAGTGCCTCCAAGCTCCTCCGGGGCAGCCTCAGGTCCTCCTGGACCCAGTGGTCCTGGATGCGGAGCTGGTGCTCCAGGAACCGGAGGTGCCGCCTCTGGTATTCCTCTTGGTTCCTGGCTCTCCTGCTGGCCCGGGCGCAGGTGGCTGCTGCAGGCGGGGTGGTGCACCCTGCAGTCCCAGGTGCTGCGGCTGTGGTGAAACAAGAACAGTGGTCAATTACCCCAGGGGCCCAGGTGTGTGAAACCCAGCTCCCCTCTGCAAGGCCAGGGCCCCTGCAGGATCCCCAGCTGTTGCTCCGTGGTGGGCAAGGCCCAGGCGCACGGTTCCTGGGCTCCCTCTCGTCCCAGCCCCCTGTACACATAAGGGGAGCATGATGGTACTCACATGTGGACGCCTCCCCGGCCTCGAACGACACAGGCGAGCAGCTCTGTGGGATGCCTCGGGTGTCCTGGGTCCTGGGCAGGCTGCCGGCAGGCTCCTGGCTCTCGGAGCCCTCCTCCTCCTCCTCCTTCTCCTCCTCTGTGTCTGGGAGCGGTCCCTCTGCCCCGGGGTCTATCACCTCCCGGGGGGCAGGGATGGCATGAGCCCCCAGGATGCAGTCCAGAGCCTGGAAGTGGGGGCAGGCCTCCGGGTCAGCCCCTGGCAGGCAGGCCCGGGAGTAGGACTACTGCAAGTCCTTAATTTTGCAGCGCACCTGCTCCCAGCTGCGCTGGTGGCCCCTGGCGGCCAGGCTGGCAGCCATGCGGCCGTACACTGCCACGTTCCTGTGGCTAATGCTGAGATCATGGACATTGGAGGCTTCCCCCCAAACCTGGATGAGGTCCACGATCTCTGCACTAGACCACGCGGGCGCCCGCTTCTTGTGGCCCCGGGCAGGGTCCTGGGAACCGCCAGGCTGGTCCCGGGAAGAGGGGGAGGGTGGGGGGCATCGGGTGGCTGGCTCATGGGGTGTCAGCTGCTGGGTGTGCTGGCACGGGTGCTGGCAGCCTTGCAACTGGCACAAACCCTGTAGCCAGCCCGTGCCCCTTTAAGGGCTCCGGGGCCGGGAGGGGGGCAGTAGAGTTTCCCTGGTGTTGGCCAGAGTGGCCACCAGGGAAAGCTGGGAAGGGCTAGCCTCCCACTAGTTCGAATTAAGGGGCTACACACCCCTTAATTCGAACTAGTAAGTTTGAACTAGGCTTAATCCTCGTGGAATGAGGTTTACCTAGTTCGAAGTAAGCGCTCCGTTAGTTCGAATTAAATTCGAACTAACGAAGCGCTAGTGTAGCGCCTATGAAAGTTAGTTCCAACTAACATCCATTAGTTCAAACTAACTTTGTAGTGTAGACATACCCAGAGGGTTTTTTCCGATGGTGGTAAACCTCATTCTATGAGGAAGAAACCTTTTTCCGAAAAAGCACTCCCAATTATGAGTGAATTCACTTGATGGAGTCCTAGTGGCTTGATGCAAAGCCAAGTGAAGATAATGAGAATTTTTTTCAGTTGATTTTGGATCCAGACCTATGTTAATCAGATATTGAAATTAAAAGGACTGCTCACTTTCTTAAAATTAAGCACATTTGTAAGGGTTTGAAGAACCAGGGCCTGTGCTCCCTAGGTGTTCATCCATTCCCTCCTACATTATCATATCCCAACTGGGTTCTTTTTTGCAAATGTGGTTATTTTCAACTCCTTGGTAATGCTGTGTTTTTTTGATAGTCCATGCAAAGGACAGAACATCTGTTGCCATTGGAAGGGTCACCCGGCCCCCAAAAGAGGTGCATAGGATTGTAAGTGTGTGTGACCTCTCCCCATGTGTGTGAAAGGGTAGGTTTGGGTATGTCACCCCTCCCTGTGTGCCGGACCCAGATTAACTCTTCTGCGAGCCCAGTGCTATTCGATTTTCTAGGGTCCCTGAGGCTTCGGAGTGGAGCCAAAGTAAGGAGGTCAGAATGCAGGAGGGGGTCCAGACTAGGGCAGACATTTGAGTGCCAGAGGAGGTGCGGGCTCTAGGTGAGGGTGGGCTCTTGGCTGAGGCTGAGAATGAGAGGTTTGGGGTGCAGGACAGGACTCCATGCTAGGGCCCAGGGGGTTTGGAGTGTGGGAGGGGGCTCGGGCAGGAGGCAGGAGTGCCAGAGGGAGCTCAGGGCTGCCACATAAATTGGGGCACACAGGGCTTGCCTGGAGCAGCTGTCCTTTGACAGGACGGGCTCAGGTGAGGGTACAACACAGGTGTCTCTGTGTGCGTGTTTCCCGGTCAATGGGTGCTTCAAGGGTGGAGCCTGCTGCTGTGGGAAGCACATGGCTAGGCCTGCTGATGGGGGGAGCAAACAAGCCAGTTGTCCCAGGGCCCAGGGATTCAAAAGGATCCAGGACTCACTTCCACTTCTCCTATGCCAGACGGGGTGCTTACAATCCCAGGCCCTTCCAGTTAAAGTGGCACCACACTGTGCTCTCTGGGCGGCTCTAAGGGCTGGGAGGGGCCAGTGTGCTGTGCTCTGGACAGCACTTGATGTGAGCTCTTGCCTGCCCCAGCTCCGTCCCTTCTGCCTGAGGCCCCACCAAACCTCAGCTTCCCCCCCACCCCAGGCTGTTGACGCCCCTGAACAGAGGTGGAGCTGTTGGCTGTTACAGCTCTAGCCCAGCTGCAGGAAGGGGGAGCGATTGCAGCAAGTGGAGCCACAGCCCTCCTCCCGCCAGGCAAGGCAAGAATGCAGGGGTCTTAGTGGCTGCAGACCAAGGCTAAGAAAGCCCTGCAAAAAGATCTGCCCTTTTGGCAGCCCACAAGATCTTTTTGTTGGCTCAAACTTAGCCATGGGCCCTGGACTGCAGCCCCTAAGGCCCCTTTCTTAATTTGGCCCTACTTGTGTGAACCCAAAAGCCTTAAAGATAAGGCAAACAAAATGCATCCAATTACATCATATTACTCTTTAACAGGGGCTCAGTCAAGTTGGTGTTAATTTGAATGTTGATCAGTTTTATGGCTGTTGAAGTCGCTTGAATACGAGTAATTTTACCAGGTGTCCCACATTCAGTATAGGGAAATATGGTCACACTAGAGATTACACTTAATGTTGCAATTGAAACTGATGATGGAAGAAGAGGAAATAGCTTTGTCCTGCCCCATTAACAGTTTTGCAAGTTGGAGGGTTTAGAAAGGGGATGGGAGAACAGGGAATGAAAGTAATGTTTCTGAGAGATGCATCTGGTAGCTGCCTCTGGCAATTAAATCTGAGGTGAGGGTTCTAGTTGCATTCAAGGATTACTGGATTTTAAAACAATGTGGTCTCTCCTGGTTAATTTAAATATTTCTAAAATGACACATAATCAACAGATACTCGCTCACCATTTTATTTTTATGGAGGAGGTCTAGGTTGGATATCATGAAAAACTATTTCACTAGGGGTATGTCTACACTACCCTCCTAGTTCGAACTAGGAGGGTAATGTAGGCATACCGCACTTGCAAATGAAGCCCGGGATTTGAATTTCCCGGGCTTCATTTGCATAAGCGGGAAGCTGCCATTTTTAAAACCCCGCTAGTTCGAACCCCGTGCAGCGCGGCTACACGGGGCACGAACTAGGTAGTTCGAACTAGGCTTCCTAGTTCGAACTACCGTTACTCCTCATTGCACGGGGTTCGAACTAGCGGGGTTTTAAAAATGGCGGCTCCCCGCTTATGCAAATGAAGCCTGGGAAATTCAAATCCCGGGCTTCATTTGCAAGTGCGGTATGCCTACATTACCCCGCTAGTTTAAACTAGCGGGGTAGTGTAGACATACCCTAGGAGGGTGGTGAAGTACCGGAATGGGTTCCCTAGGGAGGTGGTGGTATCTCCATCCCTAGAGGTTTTTAAGTCCAGCTTGACCAAGCCCCATTTAGTTGGGACTGGTCCTGCTTTTAGCAGGGGGTTGGACTCAATGACCTCCTGAGGTCTCTTCCAACCTTATGAGTCTATGATTTCACTATCAACAACATTTATATTAGTTACTCTTTTATACGGGTTTTAAAATAATCTTTGGATGGGTGAAGTTTCTCCCATTTTCCTTGGTTTCCATCACCAATGATGGTAACACAGAGAGGCAGTAGTGCTATAGCTTGATACTATCAGTAGGATTCTGTTTGGGTACCAAACCAGGGCTCTTAAACATTCTGCTTCTGCTACTGTCTAAATATTACCTTATTGAGCTTTGATTTATTCATCTGTATTCCCATGTCTAAGTGTAATCTACAGGTTGGAGTCAATAAATCTTTCACGACACACTAACAATGACAGCCTCCCATGAGCTTGCAGACAAGACCCTTTACCTTCACCATAAACTGTGAGCAGTGCATGGAAGTTTTCACTAATGCACCTGTCCGCTCCATAGACACAAATACATACAGTGAGGTGCAGTTTTTTATTCTTATTTAAGCAAGATCAGCAAGAAATGGTGTCCACAGCTGTGCTAAAAAAGCAGTTTGTATAGATCATACAGTTTCATGTAAAAGTGATCACTATAATTCTACTCATATAACATACTGTTCACATTTTTAGAACTAATTAGCTGTTTATGATCTGGGAATATTGAAGTTGCCCATCGAACTATTACAAAACAAATTATAAACCTATTTGCTTCGTGTGATATTCCTAAGCTTCAGCAAACATTACTACATTTTAATTATCTATCATAAGTGATATGGCTACTCCTTTAGGAATAAGCATTTAAACTCTCTTCTCAAATGTAAATCCTGATTACTAGAAATGTCAGAGGTGTTGGCCTGACAGCAGAAATCTCCAGGAGTTTGCAGAACACATTGATTATTGACGTGAGGTTCAGTTTGAATCGATCTAGTCTGAGAGTAAATTGACCAGAGCTGAGCTAGACAAAACAAAGGTAAACCTTTCTCTGTTTCTCGGGGAAACATAATCACAGTGATTATACCAAGTGTACTCAGTTTTGGAAAACATTACTGTTTTAAAAGAGAATTTCTCTCCTGGGGCCAGCTCCTCATTAGTGACTTCGATCAATGAAGTTATACTGATTTACATCAGCTGCTTCCCCGGCCCCCCAGCTCCTACATTCCTAGTGGAGCCTGCCATTAGAATTGCTATTATGTCACAAAGTGGAAGAAACTTAAGTGGCACCACTGCTGTTGCTTTGATAGCTGGGTAGATTGGAGAGAGACATTCTCCCACAATAATCTAGTCCATTCACAAGACATTAATTGAGAAGAAGTTTGAGAGATGGCTACTGTCAGAGCCTTTTAAAGAAGGGTGGTGAATATGGTAACTATCCAGGGAAATTAACCGTCATATTTGTGACTTTTTAACATTCCAGGAAGGCAATGTCTGACCTTTACTTGCAATCTCTGGAACAGACTTGTTTCCTGCACTTAGCATATGTCACTATCAATCCTCCATCCTGATCTCCCCTCTGCCATTGTATGGCATGCCATTTAAAATACTAATGATTGGCTGCTGGGTTGCTGGGCACAGCACTCTTCTGTTTTCTGCCAGTCCTGTCCTCTAAAATCATGCCACTCCACTGACATAAGCCCTGAACTTCTTGGCAGCTGCCCTGCCTCTGAATGTTTCTTGTTTGGGCTACATCTCCATGTAGACTACAGATTCAGTGTTGCACTGAAATGAAAGTCTATTAAACTGAGCCAGGATTTCAGATTTTTTTAAAAGTCAAAGTAAAAATCTTGTATGGCTGTATTTCCTATCTACTTCATCACCCTCCCTTCAATAAGCTACGCATCCCAGTAATAAATGAAATTTGGAGTATCAAAGGTGGCTGTAACTTTTAGATGAGCAGTTTACCAGTGGGAAGGACTTAACTTTTATTAATATCTCACCTACAGGTGTATTATTACTATAAAACTGATAAAACTGTTAAGAGAGTTTATTTTCTATTTATTCCTTAATGTTTTGATATTAAATTCCAGGAATACCACAAAGTAGCATATTTAAATGTAAAGCTAAAACAGTGCCACAGTCCTTCAATTGGTATAAATCAATTTGCCCCTCCATGTATAAAACAAAATGCTTAATAACATCATTGACATTTCTGTGGATTACAGACCTAGCATTATGCAGCAGCATAGTTGCCATAGAAACAAGAAAAGGTTCATGATCATTAAGCATTTTATGAAAGTATCAAAATCCTTTGGTATATGCATAATATATACAATTATAAAAGTAATTGGTACAAGTTTTCTATTTCCCAAAGCAAAAAAAATTGTCCTTTTATTAAAATCCCAAGTCATACCCCTTTTTGTCAATATAGGTACCATCATATGTATAGATGATCAGATATCATTATTATACCATGCCATTCTTGTCTATTCAAATACAAACAGTTCTATATGCTACTGTATTATTATACATGATCCACAGAGAGGCAACTTTGATATTCATTGTAGATTTTCTGTCCAACTGTGTTTCACTTTTGTGTTTACTGTTAGAGAACACAAAACAAACAAGATAGTGGATTTTTTTCCAGTATGCTGTGTAATGGTTATGTTTCAGAGGTGCATGATTATGAAACATTTTGATGCAAAAGGGACTCTTGTAAGGGAAATTGTACATATTCCATCAGCCTTATTTTTAAAAAATGCCCCTTCTTTAAATGTTTTAAAACATATATGCTACAAGTTATGCTGCTGATGGAGTAACTATTTAATATATGAGTGTCATTTACAAAAGCAACTTATAGAAATTTGGTACTGAAAACAAAGCTAGTTTGCGTAACTCATGCTCAGGTGGAGATGCTGAAGAATTTTCAGAGACCGATGTAAACTTTTACGTCTCCCTTCCCCCCGTTTTAAAACAAATAAGGTTACAATGAAATCAAAAATGTATAACTTAATTTCCCCCAGTGAAAAAGAGCAAAACACCCATTAGTATGCCAGTTCAAGAATACACACAGTGCAGAAAACTAACAGTATCACATCTAAAACTGTAAATCTCTATGTTGGAATGTATAGCATAGAGATCCACAATACATTATTAATTTTAAAAATGCCCTTGTTCAGTCTGTTCATAATTATCTCTGGGAAAGTTGTGTAGTCTGTATTTAGCAGAGAGACTGGTCTGAAAAGTTCACAAAAGTGGCTTAAAAGATAGTGAGCTGTGTGACTCCTTTGTATCATCAGAGGAGAACCCACCTTCCCTGGGCCAGAGGTATACTTGATGCAATATCACCTGGAAGTGCAAGTGAACCAATGGTAGGTAAACTGGTGGAAGGTTTGGATTTTGTGGAACATTGGTCCACTTTCTAGGGGAGCAAGGCTGTATAAGAGGAACCAATCTTTTTGGCAACAGACTAACTACAGTATCCAGGAGTGTGTTAAACTAACAACAAAAGTGAAGATAAAAAGAGAGAAGATACGAGATATTAGCACAAAATAAAGTTGTTGTGAACAAAATTAACGAAGAACTCAAAAGAGGAAAAGCAGAAATTCTTCAGTTATCTATATGCCAATGCTTGGCACCTGGGTAACAATGAAAAGGAACAGGAACTGCTCTTTTATGAGCATACATTTGATCCAGTTGGTATGACTGAAACCTGGTGGGATTATTGTGTTGGGGTGTTTAAGGGTTAAATAAGGGGTCTT
Organism: Pelodiscus sinensis; assembly: GCF_049634645.1. NCBI lineage: Eukaryota > Metazoa > Chordata > Testudines > Trionychidae > Pelodiscus > Pelodiscus sinensis. Next base: position 48,457,295 of record NC_134719.1, read on the forward strand.
GGTAAATGCAATCATAGTAATGGGACACAGTACAGGCAGACCCTGCTTCTGTGCATTTACAGACTTGTTTTGATTCCTCCTTCCCTGCTTTCTTGGGATAGATAGAATGCAGCTATACTCAAGATGTAACTTTTATATGAATGGCCTATGTGTTAGTAATGCTATCCTCCTTACCCCTTATCTGCTGTGAATTATACATTCTGGGTCACATATCCTGTTCCCCTTGTAAGTTGCTTGATGCCAGGAGTTTTGTGACATGAAACCTGCCAACATCAGCTAAAAAGTTGTAAACAGTAAACATGGCGGGTATAATTATATTCATCACATGGTTATGATTATGCATTTCATGGGTGTTCACATTACTAAACTAGGCCTAAAGAGCGATGTAATTGATAAGTGTATTTATATACTAATTAAGATGAAAAGTTAAAAAAACAACGAATAGTCCTGCAGCACCTTAGACACAAACAAAAAAACGTAGATGGTATCATGATCTTTCGTGGGCACAACTCTCTTCGAATGGTGGTACAAATAAACAGCAGAGAGGTACAAATAAATAGAGAAATAGCACAAATAGTAGAGAAAGAGAGGGGATGGGGAGGGAAAAAGAAGGAAAAATATGTTTCTGTGTGTTACCATTTTGAATATCTGATTTATGTACATTAATCCTTTGTCGCAGAGGCTATCCAGTTTGGCCAATATCCATGGCAAAGGAGCATTGCTGACATGTGATGGCATAGATCACTTTAGTGAATGTGCAGCTGTATGAGCCTCTGATGTGGTGGCTTAAGTGGTTAGATACTGTGATGATATTGCTTGTATAGATGTGTGGACAGATTTGGCACTAACATTGATTGAAGGAGGCGGTTCCTGGATGAGTATGATGGAGGTGTGCTGCGTGGTTACTGGAAAGAATTTGTTTGACGTTAGGGGGTTGTCTGTAAGGGTATGTCTACACTAGCCCCCTAGTTCAAACTAGGAGACAAAACAAGAATAGAAGAGTAAATGGAAATTGGATTGTTCATTAATTTTTTCATTTGTATAATATATGAGCTTGAAGCTTTGAAATAACCTACAGGACATTTTATTAATGACAAAAATAAAAGAAATCCCTCAGCAAATTGCCTTTCTTTTCATAATTGGTGCTATTTTATTTCAGAAGAAGGATAGCCACAAACATACATGAATTAAAATCGTTGTACTCTTGTGACCATACCATTTGCCTGTTGTTCAAAAGCACTGAAAAAATCCCAAGTGTCTCATTGTTATTCTGTTAAAAATTCTCTCCTCTCCTTAATTTCCAGGGAATTACAAAGAAACTTTAACCCTTCCAGTGTCTTTAGGCCATAAAGAATCTGTAAAAAATCCCACACTTATTCTTTTTTTTAATGTGCAAATATGATTTCCCCAAATAGCTCATTGTTATCTCAAATCTAATGATATATTAGGTTTCTTGGTTGTTTGAGACTCTTAGTGTTCCCCCATATAAATAGAATTCTCAGTTTTTGCTGCTTAAATGTCTTTTTAGATCTGTAATTTTATCAACTTCCTTTTAACTTGGTTACTGATTCATGTTGTCATACAGGCACATCTACTTTATCAATAAACATTTTTAAGAAACTCTATTAAGTGAGATTTTAAAGGGGCGTGGTTTTGGCAGGACATTTCCTCAACTCTTTCTGAAAATTGTGTCTTTTTTTTCAAATTAGGCACCCATAATCAATACTCACATTTCAAAATACTGGTCTATGCCCTTCAACTTGATTTGGGATGTTACACTGTAGAACGTGACATAGCATTACCAGAATTAAACTTTGGATGTAAACATTATACCAGTTTTACAAATGGGCTGTGTCTAGACTGGCAAGTTTTTCCAGAAAATCATCTGCTTTTCCGGAAAAACTTGCCAGCTGTTTACACTGGCCACTTGAATTTCCGGAAAAGCACTGACGATCTCACGTAAAATCATCAGTGCTTTTCTGGAAAAACTATGCTGCTCCCGTTTGGGCAAAAGTCTTTTTCTGAAAGACTTTTGCCCAAAAGGGCTAGTGTAGACAGCATAGTACTGTTTTCCGCAAACAGGGTCCAAAACAAAAGCCTAGTCTGCTGGGGGGGGGGACACACTAGCTGCACCCCCCCCAGCAGACCAGGGACACGGGGAGCAGAGCCGCAGCGGCAGCGGGGTGCCGTGCCTCTGAGGCTTTGCTCTGGCAAAGCCTCAGAAGCGCGGGAACCCGCCCGGTGCCCCTGGTCTGCTGGAGATGATCTCCAGCAGACCAGGGGCACCGGAGCAGCTTACGAACGGGGCTTTCTCACCCCGGAGCTCGCAGGTAGCAATCCGCCACCTCGACCTCCGGGGCGAGAAAGCCCCGTTCGTAAGTCGGATCCGCGTAAGTCGGGGACTGCCTGTAATGCACTGACTGCAGCGCTTATGAGAATGATTGTGAGCTCTGTGGTCTCCATGCTTCTATCAGGGCTTGCAGAGACTGAAAAGCACTGTGCTGGTTTATGGCATTTGCAAAGAGCAGGATGAGAATTTGGGGAGGTGGTATGAGTTAAGAAGTGGTATGTGAAAGTTACATGAAGGGAACTTAAACACCAGCTCCCAAAATCATTGAGCAAATCATTACTATTCTACAAAATGCTGCGAAATGCCTCAAAAGGCATTGTGCTGGGCAGTAGCACATAACACACGGGGATACCTGTCCATAGTGCAAAGTACTTTCCATCAACACAAGCACAAATGGGAAGTAAGTTCCTTGCCAGTGCAAGCAGACAAGTAACGCACATGCAGTTCTTTACAAATGTTGGCAGAGACATGGTGACATAACTTGTAGCAAGCTATTTTTGTAAGCTAGACCTGCCCTTTGGATTTTATTTTACTGTTCATCAGCATTTTATTCGGGCATCTTCCAAAATCCATAGCTACAACAAAATCTACAGTGGACTTCCTGGAGCCTAGTACTACTGTCTAGTATGGTAGAGTGTTGGTATTTGGTTTTATTGCATTGTTGCACGTGTGCGCACATTACTTCAGCTGTTACCACAAAGCTTCACAATACTTTAGGGCAGGCAGTAAAGAATATCATATCTCATTTCAACTGGAGGAGGAACTTGGCTTGGGCAAATGTTATTAAAACTTGTCATTTGGGCAGCATATTGGGGTTAGTGCCCTTATTTTACAGAAGGTGTCATGGGAGGTTTTACAGTTTACATGTGTTATTCACTGTTGTAATTACATCTCATCCAGAGGACATCTCCTGGAGTAGCTCAGTGCTCGGCAACACTGAGCTGAGACATTAGGTGAAAGGCTGAGAGTAATTACCTAGGATCCAAATATTGACACATCGTGGCCTGTGGTTATCTTGTATAATGTGCTAGGATCACAGCACAAGATATCATGCTGCAGATATGCTATGCTTACAATATCCTCATCAGTCTTTCTCTGGTTGTTTTTATTATAAAGGATTTTCCTTTTCCCAAATGAAGAATAAGTGCCATCCCAAACTCAGCTTGGGATTTTACACCCTCCTTTTCTAACTACCCTCCACACATTTCAAAAATTAGACTGGGCTTGTGTAGAATGCCTCTAGTGGGGCTACAAGAGGTACAGTTGAATGGGTAGGCAATGGACTGAGATCCAAAATGGGGAAATTTGAGGTTCCATTCAGAATTCAACTCTCTCTCTCTTCTCTTATGGCTTTGTAAAACAGAAAAGTAACATATACAGGCTTTTCAATATCATTCAAATCAACTAGACCCTCTGATTACACAGAAAACATATTAACTAATGTGCAAGGAAATCACTCTCACAAACACAGAATTTTGTTATAGAGACTAGATTAGGCTGACCATTCTATTTTTGCCTCCACCCTGGATTTTTGTAGTCTATCTAATTCCAATATACTGATTTGCTATTTCACAAGGATAAGGGCTTTGGAGATTTCTATTTCTTTCCATCTCATCGCCTCATTAAAAAAGGCTTCCTGAGGCATTTCCATAGCAAATAGCAATTCAGAAGAGCATTCCATCAGGAATCTGTTAAAAACATGTTAAACAAATTTAACCGTACTTCTTCAGATAGTTTCTCGTTGATTTTCATAACTGTCTATGAGATGAAGGCTAAGGCATTATAATAAATGTATGAGTTCCAAGACATGGGCTATTTTAGAAGGCAAAATCCCAAACTTCTTATCAGCTTTGATCAATTTGAGATTCCATAACAAATGCTGCTTTGATCAGGTGTGAATATAATGCTTTTCTTCACTATTCCTGAATTTTTAAGTACCATAAATATAATGCAAGTTCCCTGGCCCAGCATACAGACAATTTGTTGTAAAAAATATAGTCTGTTTACAGGATTAGATCGAAAAAGTACTGACCCATAAACATCCGTGTGCAGAACAAATAATACAAGGTGGAAATGAGAGAATAATTGAAATACACTCCCTCACGGAAAAAAAAAAAAAAAAGATCAGAAATTGACTTAAGAAAGGAGAGAGACTTTTTAAATCTTAGAGGATGGAAACAAACTAATGTTTTAGAGCATACAACGGTAGACATTTTAAAGGACCCTGATTTTAGCATAACCTTAATACGTGCCCTCTGAAAATCACACTCTATTTAATGTCTCAAAAAATGTCATCCAGAAAGCACTAGACATTCTCACCTGAAGGTCTCTGAGACAACATACAACCACAAATAAAAGTTTAACAAAAGGCAACTTGACTCTTAAAACACATAACAGACAGAACCAGAATGAAAAGCAACACAAACCAACAAGCCAAAAGCTGTACTAAAGGAGAGGCTGAACTGAGTAATACCTGTGCCAGGTTTCATTTAAATCAATCTAAATCAGTCAACTGAATATTGACATGCAAACAACCAAATGTTTGGCCCCACATATTAGAGTTCGCAGATCTCATGTGAGCAGGCCAGACAATGAGTGGCTGATAACAGATTTCTGAACATGTCATCTGTACAATCACATTTCTGAGTCCACTTATCAGATGTTTAGGTGCTTGCTGACACCAAGTCCTCCACAATATTGGGTGAATACAAGTTTTTGGAATGCTGGCAATTCAGAAAGATAAAAAAAATTTGGGTCCACCTGATATTTTTTTCAGCCAACCAGAAAATAACAATTTATACAATTTTGCTTGGCTTTGGAATTTTTAATAAAATGTCTTTGGATAAAAATTATTTTCTAAACAAAAAATGATTGTTAATCAAAATATTGAGACATTTTATTTTGAAAATGTTGAATCAAAATACACAGGGTTTTGCTCAGGTTTTTTAATTTATTGTCCCCCTCCTCCATTCCAGACCAAAACTATTAATGAATTTGCAAAATTTTTCAATCTACCCAAATCTGAGGAAACCTTTAATTCAAAAAATTTCAGCTCTAGCTACCTGAAACAGAAACTGCAAAAAAATTATCTAAACAAGCTCACCACAATGACCTAGAATAAAAATTAAATTTGTCTCCCTTAAAACAAACGTGTTTCTGCTACTTGAGCATGATTGGCACTGGAAGGCATACGCAGAAAAAATAGGGCAAGAGGCAACATCAAGCTGGCTTTCTGCTTGCTCTCTAGAGGTTCTAAACAATGACATCAGGGCCCTGTGGTGCCTGACACTGAATAGATAGACACACACAAAAGAAGTCTCTGCCCGGAAGAGTTTCCATCCTAAACAGACAAGGAGAAATAGGCACAGAATGATGAAGTTATAAGGTCTGACAGCAAGTCAGTGACAGAGATTGGAACAGAACCTCTCCCCTGACTCCCACAGAGGTATAGCCACAAGACCATACTGTCATACTGTATACCAGCACACAAGCAATCATATACTGTGGAGGTATCCCGGAAAAGCAATGCTGCGTCCAAATAGTGCATACTCTTTTTCGGAAAAATTTGCGAAAAAGCTGTTGCGCTCTTTTGCCATCCTTGTACACCTTATTTTATGAGGAAGAAGGATGTGTTGAAAGAGCAGGTTTTTCGGAAATTGGGTGCCATGTAGATACGCCAAATTTCAGAAAAGCCTCTTTTGACAGAAAAGCAGAAAAAGATACACAAATTGTGGTTCGCAATTTGCATATCTTTTTCCAACTTATCTTTGTACTCTAGAAATAGCCTTAGATTCTGACTGATGATGACTTTAGGTGAGGTTTAAAATGCTGTTATTAACATCAGATAAGAAAAGAATGCTTATTATTTTGTGGTCCTTAAATTTCTAAATCCCCAAACAGACTGAACTGAATTCAGAAAGCATTCACAACTCCTACTGAAGTTAAAGAAAACTGTGGAACAGTCAGCACTTCTGGAAGGAAGGCTTGAAGGTCCAGATTTTCAAAGATATTTATACACCTAGACACTTCAGTGGGATTTTTAAACTCCAGTAGGCACCTATCTGCATCTTTTGGTACCTAAACACTTTGAAATTCTGGCCATAGACATCTCAAGTGGCTAATACATATAAGTGGATATTTCTGAAAATTAAGACCATGTTTTCTCTTCACAAAATACTCTATTAATGTAGTAAATATGTTTTTAAATAACTGATCATTAAAAGGCTAATATTGTATAGGGGGCAAAGGGAGATTTTGCCCTAATAATAAGTTGAGTTATAACAGAATATGTGTTAAAAATTTTAAATTATATACTTTTTATTCTTATGGTGAATCTGACTATGGATCTCATCCCATTAATCACTATATCTCAACCGTGTTTAAGTTATTTTTAATATATTTAATAAAACAATTATTTTAGACTATTTCCAAAGATTCTAGTTCATCTCAGTGTTAAATCATTACTTATAAGTACTAATTAACCAATAATGTTGCTCAAAAATTACTTCCTACAGAAATGAAAATCAAAATGTTGCCATCTGAAGATGAATGCGATCAGCGATAATGATTTGCCACTTTGATAGCAATTGTTAATTAATATTCCCCTACAACTCATAATTTATGTTGCTATATTACCTGTGGATATAATATACTTCCAGCTGTAGTTATAATATACTTCCAGATGTAATTGTAATAAATCTTGAAAATCTCTACTAACTACTTAGATGATTTTATTGTCTTTGCTTTTTGCCAATGGGGAGATATTGAACCCACACACATGAAGTTGATCAGCCAGTTGGATTAGGAAAATGTAAAATAAACAAACAAACAACAAATCTAATGCACTCAGGAATAATGGAGCTGATTTGGAAAGATTATGCAAATGAGCTCCTTGTCTCCCAAGTACTCCATACCTTCTCCTGACACCTAGAGCATACCCTTAGGTGGAAACACCTGATGCAGAAGCCTCAAGAAAATGAAACTGTGCAAGAATCTTTGCAAAATGTCCATATTGTCATTCCCTTGAATAACTCCTTCCACTGCCTCCAGACACAGCCAGCCCCTCAGAATTGAGTATATCCAGGAGAACTTGTAGGAAGCTCTGAAGCCCCAACTTCATGCTGCAGAACTTCATTGATTCTGAGGCCAGAAGGGACCCGTTAGCCAAGACACCATGCTCTGTCCATACTGCAGCTGCTCTCCCAGAGCCCCTGAAAAGCATTTTATCCATGGCAGAGCAGTTGTGCAGCAAAAGTGACATCTGGAAAATGAAATTCAGCTCTCTGCTGTAATTTCCATAAGTCTGTTAAAGGCTGGTGTGTGTAACCCTGGCCAAATCCTCTCCCACCTTAGGTACCAACACTCCCCTCTTCCTCTCCGTGCATGGGTGCCAAATCCTCAGAAATCTCAAGAAGGTAGAATGATGTCAGAGAAGCATCTGATCCTGCACCCTGTTGGTGAAGGACATGAAGAAGCAAAGGATGAAGAGAAAGAGGGTAAAAAAAGTAATCGAGAATTGGATTCAATTCCCTGAGCTGCCACAAGCTTCCTTTCTGGTATGAGTGTAATGATCCTCACTCCCCCCTCCATGGACATGAATATACATAACTCAAAGGTGCTTTGAGAAAATTATTTCCAATAACCCATCAGTCTTCATGTCATGATCCACTTGTTTTGTTCATCTTATTTTTATGTGTATCATTCTTGTGTATAAAGTTAGACATATGGAGTAGGGAATACTTTATGGTTGCGTTTAGACTTTCAAAAAGTTTTTCCGTTAAAAGCATTTGCGGAAAAGAGTGTCTAGATTGGCATGGACACTTTTCCGCAAAAGCACTTTTTGCGGAAAAGCGTCCATGCCAATCTAGATGCGGTTTTGCGCAAGAAAGCCCCGATTGCCATTTTCGCCATCGGGGCTTTTTTGCGCAAAACAGTTTTTAGCTGTCTACACTGGCCCTTTTGCACAAAAATATTTCCGGAAAAGGGCTTTTGCCCAAACGGGAACGTCAAAGCATTTGCTCAAGAAGCACTGATTTCGGACAGTAGAATGTCAGTGCTTTTGCACAAAATCAAGAGGCCAGTGTAGACAGCTGGCAAGTTTTTGCGCAAAAGCAAATGCTTTTGCAGAAAAACTTGCCAGTCTAGATGCAGCCAATGGGTTTTAAATGTATGAATGAAAGCCATAAAGGGAGCCATCAGTGCCTGGGCAGTCATATGCAAATAGCTTTTTGTCCGTAAGGCTTAGCAGTGGTTGGTAGGTTCCTAAGTGGCTGGTTTAAGAAGAGAGAAAGCTGTTTGAAATCTTCAAGTCACAATGTAGTTGTTAGAAAGTTATCCTCCTCCCCACCCCCACCTTACAAAGTAGAAATAATTCCATCCAAATTCTGTGCACAACATAACACATTAGAATTAATTTATAAAGAAGATTAATTACATCGCTCTGTTAGGCTGACCTGCTTGCGCGTCATAAGCAGGAAGCATGAAAATGATTTTGAAGTGCACATCAAGGGAGTGGATTTTATCTTCTTGCTCTAGAGCGGTACCTAAGCCTTTTGTGCTCAGGCAAGCAGTAAGAGATGTATCGCTCTTTGCTGGGATTGTATTCATAATCCCAAGAAGTCTGAATGCTTTTGTCAGACAAAAAATTCAAATGAACATGATGACAGCATCCAAATAATAACTAAAATTTTGTTTTATGTAAACCTTAAAAATTATCAGATTCTGCTATGTTGTAACTATACAGCAGTATCTTTTACCATCTATAGCTAATAAGGTTATGCGTTATTCTAGCTATTTGGCTTGTAATAGTTAGAATTTGAGTAAGTAGGCTAACCAATAGTTGATAATAGAGGGTATGTCTACACTACAAAGTTAGTTCGAGCTAACTAACTTTCCTAGGTGCTACACTAGCGCTCCGTTAGTTCGAACTTAATTCGAACTAACGAGGAATAACGGGGCTGCCGACAAAGGGCTTTGATGTCTGTCCGGGGTGGGGGTCGGGTCCCTTTAAGCGCAGCCCTCGGCTAGCCTGAGACATCATCTCCACGCTCTATGTCCTCCTCTGATGCCCTGCCGGCACTGCTTCCGGCCATTCTTAACCCCGGTTCAGGGTCCACTTAATGTGGACATGCTAGTTCAAATTAGCAAAACGCTAATTCGAACTAGTTTTTAGTTCTAGACGCGTTAGTTCAAATTAGCTTAGTTCGAATTAACTAATTCGAACTAAGTTAGTTCGAATTAGCACTGTAGTGTAGACGTACCCCTAGAGAGTATCACATTTATATAGAGTCTGATATGTCATCACCAGAAATAATACGCCCACCCTTTGTTATCCCAAGTGGGGCTTCCCAGACACTTCCACTCTACACACACTAGATTAAACAAAACAATAAAACAAGTTTATAAACTGCAAATAGATAGATTTTAAGTAGGTACAAATAGTGAAGTCTAAAAGCCAGAAATGATTAAATGACAAATAACGATGAAACTACTGGTGCCTAGCTTAACTAACTATGTTAAATTTGAAGCAAAGTTCTCTCAGTACAGACTTACCCATCCAGCTTTTAGGTCAGAAAGCTTATCAGAAGTCTTACCCATCCAGCTTTTAGGTCAGACATGTTTCTTCAGTTTAATGGCTGCTTTCTTTGTCACTTCTGATGCTGTTAATCAAGAAAGGGATAACACAGAAACAAATACATCCCTTGGGGTATTTATGTGTTCTTCTCAGAGTTACCAGTTTTGGTTGGACATATTACTGTAGGTTTAATCACATGACAATCTTTAATTATGGATTATTCTTCAATTCCTGGAGAAGCCAGGACAATCCTAAAGGGCTGGAACCCCTATTCCTTGTTATAGCATTAGCTTCTCTTTAGGAAAACATTCCCAACTGAGATTCAAGTGACAATGTCCCTACTGCTTCCTTTCCCCCCTCACCTTTTGGAGATTTTTTTAATCCCATCTTGTTTGATTACTCTGTTTACTCTTTAAATGAACATTAGGCAGAAGACACGTTCCTTTCTTTGTGGCAGGACTTTTTTGCCAACCTTAGTTTGGAATGTGTGTAAATTTATAACTTCATGTACAATGTCGCCATACACATTTTATCAAGTCAATAACAACCAGCTCTTTGAAGTTTTCAAATGATACCTTCCAAGACACACCGTGTACAGAGATATACCTGTGTACACCTGGATTCCTCAAAGTCCGAAGCTGTCTGAAGGCTGGATACAGGAGTACATTTTGCATAACTACCAATGGCACCCAGGAAATCATCTCTGTTTCTAGTAAGGTAGGAAATTTGTAGCCTGTATCCAGACTAGCATTTTGTATAGTCATTTTCACCAGTGCAAAACACTATCATGTGATGAGTATGTCTCAAGTAATTAGATGTGTATTAAGGTGTAGGGTAATGGTGTATCAGATCAAAAATCTGAATATCTTAACAGCCATCAGATACCATATATGCGTACTGCATGATTTACTGGAAAACAAATCACACATAAGATTATATATCTGAATTTATTCTCTCATACCAGTTCTCCTGCCTTTTAAAATATTTCCTTAGTATTACATGGAAAAAAACAGATTTGAATGACTATCAGCTGTTAAGTTATATGCAGAATTTAAAAATGCTATTTTAGCAGACAGTTGCATTGTTCCTGTGGTTCGGAAACTAGGTAATGCAAAGAGGATATTCAATTAATGTCATACTTGTTTCTCTAATTAAACTTCTATAATTGTGTTTGAAAAGCTTGAACTATGCATTATTGTAAATGTTAATACAATGCAATGTTATATTCCTTCCTAATCAAAACATACAAGAGTAATTATGAACCAGAATTCTCCCATTTTCCTCAACAGCAGCTTAAGTTTACTCTTTAGCAAATGCCTTGAATGTTAAAATGTAAAACCAGAACTTTCCTTATCTCAGTAAACATAACTAGAGATGCAGCTGACTGCATCTGGAGCATTTCGAATTTACATCTTTTGGGGGCTACGCACGGTGTGTTTAGTTAATTGATTTTGCACACTCTTATTGATTTATGTTTACTTACAGTTCAAGTAATGCAAATGCTGACGAACATTTGGAGAGAATACTTAAAATTCACATAGTACCTTGGAGGGGAAAAAGATAAGGAAAGAAAATAATATTTCAGAGATAGAAAATCTATTTCCAGTCACACACCTTAAAGCCTGATGATATAATGAAGTTCAAAAAACTAGGTACATGTTGGTGACTTGGAAATTCATGATTTGATTGGTTAAGAATTAGTTTTGTATTCAAACCCAAAGACCTAAAATGTTACCACTTAAAGCTACACTTAAGGTCTGTAAAACCCAAAAGGGAAAGCTAAAAAACCCACCACCAGTAATAATGGACTGTCCTCAACACGGCTCCAATACACAAAGTTTGGGTTTGTAAGGACACATAGACACAATTTGGTGGGAATGGGGGAGAGGGGGAGAACGGGAAAGAGAGAGAGGGTGAGCTTAGGTATAACATTCACAGTCATTTGATGACATCAGCAGCAGCCACGTGGAAAGACAGTAGATTGTCATTGAAAAAAGTCAATGGACATGCCTCAAACATATACAACTGCTTGAAGTTGCCTGCAGCTGCATCATGGGTCATTAGAGAAAAAAATCCTTTTAAAGAGACTGGCCTTCTGTCCAAAATCACCTATAACAGAGATAATGGGAAGGAATAATAAGTTGTGTTAGAACCTCACTTTAGTGCATATGTTCAATGAAAGGTTAAATACATGCACAATCAAAGCAATTAGATAAACTGATAATTTGAACCATGTATTAGAAAGGCTGCACTAAATTAATTTGAATTATTCTAATTAAATTGCTATAAATACCTATTATAGATGCATTTAAACTTGCTTAACTTTTGGTTAATTTTTTATAAGTTTAACAATTTACAGATGCCAATTAAGACAATGTAAACAAGAGTTAAACAGGCAAGGCATTTACATGAATTTAAATAATTCCATTTTAAATCAATTCAATTAAAACAGTGAAAATTTCCTGATAGAAAAGCTATGAATGAGAAAAAGCTGAGATCTAATAGCTGAAATATATAAGGGAGTGGATTTGTCTCTAGTCCTTAAACAGTAATGCTATCTCTCAATAACACACTCCACAACAGTATTGCAATTACTAATTCTTTGTCCTTTTGGCTCCATGTCAATAACTTCTCACTGTTTCAGTATGCAAGATGATTAGCCCCTGCGCTTTCTTCCTCGGATTTCCTTGGAAATGTCACAGAGTATTATCCCTTTAGAGCCATCCCTGAGCCAACACATCCAGGCTCCAAGTTTTGTCCCATTATGGACTGTTATACTGGGCACTGTAGATGTTAGAGGATTATGTAGGCCTATGCTGCTACAAAGCATGTTGAGCAGCTGAAATTACTAGAGGCAGATTTCCCTCTACAGAGGCAGGAGAAATTGATCCTGGCATGGGATTCTCCACTAAGATTTGGGAAATAAGAGCCCCGAAGGACTGTGAATAAGCAGGATATAAAAAGACCATATTAGGCTGTCTCACTCTGGTCTGTCTTGCTGAAAGGAAAAGTTTGATAGATAAAGGTACTAGTGTTGATGTAACTGGCATTTGTTTCGGTAAGGCACAGAATTTTGATTTAAAAGACCAGAGTAATATTAAATTAACATGGCATGCATAAGAATATGACAATATAAGAACAAAAGAACAACCACATTGAGTCAGGCCAAAGGTCCATCCAGCTCAGTATCCTGTCTGCCGACAGTGGCCAATATCAGATACCTCAGAGGGAATGTACAGAACAGGTAATCCTCATGTGATCTCTCTCCTGTCAGCCATTTCCAGACAAACAGAGGCTAGGGACACTATTCCTGCCCATCCTGGCTAATAGCCATTGATGGACCTAACCTCCATGAATCTATCTAGCTTTTCTTTGAACCTATGAAAGTCCTATCCTTCATCACATCCTCTGGCAAGGAGTTCCAGAGGTTGACTGTGTGCTGAGTGAAGAAAATCTTCCTTTTGTTTATTTTAAACCTGCTGCCTATTAATTTCATTTGGTGACCCCTAGCTCTTATATTGTGGGAATAAGGAAATAACTTTTCCTTACTCACTTTTTCCACACCAGTCATGATTTTATACACCTTTATCATATCCCCCCTTAGTCTCCTCTTTTCTAAACTGAAAAGTCCAAGTCTTTTTAATCTCTCTTCACACGGGACCCATTCCAAACCCCTAATCATCTTTGTTGCCCTTTTCTGAACCTTTTCCAATGCCAATATATCTTTTTCGAGATGAGGTGACACATTTAAATTGGTTAAATATTGGCTAACAGGTTTCAAAATCCCCTAATTGTAATTGTGTTTCAGTGAGGTCCTGAAGGGATAAGTTCCTAACCTTATACTATTAAATATTTTGATCAGTGGAAGAACAAGAAAAATCACTGATAACATTTGCAGATGACACAAAAATTGAGGAGGGGGGTCATTAAATAATGAAAGGAATAGGTAGGCGATTCTGATAAACCTGCATTGCTTGGTGAACTGGATGAAAACAGGGTGTGTTTTAATGCCAATTTCTAAAAAAATTGCAAGGGAGCAAAGCTGATGTGTGTCTGGATGGTGAAGTAGCAGATTTATCTACATTAGGGGTAGGGAACCTTTTTTGAGGCAGGGGCTGCTGACACCCAGAAAAACCAGTCAGGAGCCACACACAAGTGAAAAGTAGAGTGAAAAGCCCCTGACCAAGAAGGAGAAAGACACTTCCCAAATTCCCTTTGCACACCAGGGTGGGGGTGGGGGGGCAGGCTAGTAGATTTTATATGCTGCAGCCCTTGGGGGGGAGGAGGATATTGAGGGGCTGGAGAACCAGCACAGACTCCTGAGCCTCAGGGGCCAGATTCAAGAAAGCCGGGGGCCTGAGGTTCCCCACCCCTGCCCTGCATCAACCCATGATGGATGATCCCAGTGAATCACATTTGAGACTCAAAGGGCAGACCTGGGCACTGGAAAAGGATTTAAACCAGCCTATATAGCTCCCAAACCCATCTCTTCACCTGAGCCCACATATAGAACTAATGGTAACTGAGTAAGCATAAATTCACGTTGTGCCATGGAAAAGATTAAACTAACATGCAGGTACAGCTGTCCACTCCTCTGCTAAAAGCAGATGGAGCTCCTCTGCATTACTTGGGTCAACTGTACTCCCTTCTCTAGTTTGACTGGCTGGTATGCTGAGACCAGCTTCTTCTCTTCCAGTGTTTTAGCCCTGTTGCTTCATGGTCAACTATTGGCTCTATAGACTTCAATGATAAAGTTCTCGTTGACTTTAAGGGCAGGAAGAGGAAGAGGATTTGCCCCACAAGCCAGGTTGGGAGGACAGCAAAAAGCAAGGAGAAAAAATGGTTGAAATTTCTCAGGTCCAGGAAGGTCCATGATGGAAGTTGGGGAAAGACTGACTCTATAGATAGCTGGTTTGGTCACTTGCCTAGAATGTGAGAGGCCCAGACTGAAGTCAGGAAAACAGGAACTTGAACCTCAGTCTCTCACTACTGGATTACTGGGCTACATAGATGGGAACATAAAAAAAATCAAAAGATCGCAATTTTGATCTGATGTAGAATAAAAGCAAAATTCAAAATTGTTCCTAAAGTGGATATTTTTTGGTCAGCCCTACTAAGAGGATGTTGGCAGCACAACTCTTGAATTAGCCATATTGCTATGATGTTTACAGGGCCTGGGGACTAATGAGGAGGCATAGAGTGTCCACATATATCCGCCATTAGGTGGATTTGAACCTGGGATCTTTGGAGCTTAGTATAGGAGCCTCTACCCGCTGAGCTAAAAGTCAGCTGGCTCTCAGCCCAACCTGTAGAAGTCTCTTATTCTTATCTGTTGCTGTGTTCTTGGTGCCACTGCCTGGGACAGTGAACCACATTAGGGCTATGGCTATACTACAACATTTTTCCGGAAAAGGAAATGTAAATGGAGCACTCATTTGCATATGTCGCGCTCTCATTTGCATTTTCTTTCAATCCTTTTTGCAGAAGAGGTTTTTGCACAAAAAAGCGCTGTGTAGACAGTGCCTTTTTGTGCAACCTCCCCCCTTTTTTGAGGAACAAGGGCTCTTGAGCAAAAATGGGGGTTTTGCGCAAAAAGGTGCCATCTATACAGGACTTTTTTATGCAAAAACCTCTTCCGCAAAAAGAATCAGAAGAGAAAATGTAAATGAGAGCGCAACGTATGCAAATGAGTGCTCCATTTGCTTTTCCTCTTTAGGAAAAAGCTTGTAGTATAGCGGTAGCCTAGGTGTGTGGGTTACACACAGATCCAATATATTCAGATTTCAGGGACCCTCAACTTGCCAGGTCAGAAATATGTATTTTTAATTATTGCCATTTTATTGTAACTTCTTGTGAGGTTTTCATATTTTGATTTTCTCCATGTGGTTTTGAGGATCTGCAACAGATGCAGGAGACATCTGCAAAAGATGGGCTACCTTGTTTTCAGGATTCAGACATCAAAAAGTGGGCACATTCTCATTTACACCTCTGCTCTGTTCAGATCCTCTCTCCCTCACAGCTTTTCTGCACAATCTGCTGTACAAAGGGAGCGCAAAGGAGTAGTCCTACAAAGATTAAAAATTCCCCCTGAATGATGGAGTTACCAGGTGAAGGACCAGGGGCTAACTGATGTGCTGGGCCCTTGGGCAAGCTGGGGAGAGTGGCTCCAGGCTCTTTGAAGGGGCGGGTTCTCAGGAAGAAGGAGCGGCACACTGCCCCCCTCACCCACGCAACCAGCACTGAAAGCCGACAATAGCAGCAGTGGCGACTGGGAGCCCTGGGCCCTTTTGAATCACTGAGCCCTGGGGCAACTCCCGTTGCTAGGCCTGCATATGACCATCTTCTTTCACCTCTTTGCTACTCTGAATGCATAACCAAAATGCTGATGCGCTACAACAGCAGCCCCTGTCTCTGGGACGACCCTAGCCAGCCTGCATTGTTTAGCGTAGTTATGAGACTGCTCTAAAATGAGACAGATCACCACGCTGGTAGAAAACCAGCCTTATTTTCTTGTGTTTGTTAACCCCTTGTAGCCAGACAGAGGCCCGCCCATCACATCCATGCTTGCCCCTCTGAGGTGCCTGGAGCCTGGAGCATACAGGGCAAAGGGAGCAATAAAATCAGCATAGTCTTTGAAGCCCTGACAGAGGCCCAGATATGCTGGCTCATCTGACTCTGGATAACTATAAACGTAGATTAGAGGGTGGCCAAGCCAATAAGCTGACCTAGAGGCTGTGAGAACTGCCTTGGCTGGCACCTATATTGTTATAATCACACGGCCGTCCCTGAGAGAGGAATCTCCCACTGAGAAAAGAATGCCCAGTACTTCCAGTTTAGTTATCTCTCTTACAAGTGTAAATTAAGTTCACAACTCCCTTGTAAGAACTGGTGTCACAAAGATGAACCAGCACAATTTAGCATCCTAGATAAGAAAGAGGATATGTGACCCTATGGGTATAAAGATGGGTCCAGCAGCACACTCACTCTGAGTGTCAATCTACCATCTACCTGCTGGTCGGGTTAGGTAATTGCCTCCTGAGGTCTACGGGGACACCCACCTCATATTCGTCTTTCCGAGGAATTGAGGGACCGATTGTGGCCTGACACGCTGGAATCAAGAGACTCAGAAGGGGGTAAAAATTATACCTGTATGTGTCCTTTGTCTTAGTGCATGTATGAAACTAGAGCTCTTTAAAGATTAAGCTGTCACTTGGTAGCATTATTTTCTATCTTTCTTTTTCCTTTGTAACCATTTTAAGATCTGTATTTGCTAGCAGTTAAGAAGTAGAACAGTAGCCATTGTAACCACATGCTTTAGAAACCTCTTTAATAAACCTGTAACTGTTTAAGTTTTAACCTGACTCCTCCTGTTGCTGTAACAGAACCAGACACAATTAAAAGAACTCCAGCCGGTCATAGGGGCAGATGCAGTAAGAGCTGGGCATTTGGATCATGTCGCCTCCAGGGGACAGATCCATGGGGCATCTGTCAGCCTTCCCTAGGATGCCCACTGCGAAGGGACTGTGTGTCCTAGCTGTTAAAGTCTCAGGTGTAATAAGCTCTCCTTGCAAACTTTGGGGCACTCGTCAGCCTTCTGCGAAGGGACCCCGGTCCTAGCAGTTGAAGACTCGGGTGTATAACACATACACACCACGCACTGCCCTGACCATCGACTGACATCCCTTTCTACTGCAACCAGCAGAGAAGAATCTTTGCTCATACCTATATCTAATAACAATATTTTATATTGCATCAGAATATCTAGAAAAACCAAATCCTGCCAAGTTCACTAAGAATAGGGAATATGAGTATTCAGTTTTCACAAAAACACGGCCAAACAGTGGTTAAAACATGTGACAACTGAACACACAGGCTTCTTGAAGAGATTAAAAGGAACGTAGAAAAGTGAGAGAGGACAACAGAAAATTCAAGAAACCCCAAATGAAAGGAAATACTTAAATAAAAAAATGGCAAAAGAGGTTGAGCTGTCCAAAAATTGCAGTGATAATTACATCAACGCATTAGATTACATTTCTAAAATGAGGCAGCAAGGATAAATGTATGCATTGTTTGTGTCTAAATCTTATTTTAAAGTGAGGCATTTAGAAAGATATAATGTCGTTTACTACTTAATAGGCATAGGTTTTAATTAGAGCCCTTATTTTTCAGATTAAAGTCTATGGAATGATCTGCTAGTGAAGGCTTGTCTTTAAAAATCACTTACTTGGTAAAAAATTAGTCACATGCTACACCAGAGAAGGAGAATGACTGTTTCTGTTTCTACAATACAATTAAGACTCCTCTTCAGAAGTTCCCTTTCATCTTTAACTAACATCTAGCAAGCACTAGCATCAGAAAAACCTCATTTTCAAAAATCAGAGGCTCATCTGACAAGAATCAATGTGATAGTCTAGGTTTTCTCCCAAGATGATTTATGCATGTTTGCTCAGTGGTGCAAGACACATAGAACCAAAATAAAATAAAGGGTTTTTCTATTCCTCAAGCTTCTGAGAACTACGCAGAAGAGTGACCCATCTTCCCCGGGGTGCACTCTGGCTTCTCTTCAGATGGATATGCCTCTCTGGAACGCTGGTCATCTTTTTTTCATTTTTATGAAGCATCTATATTGCTTCAAGACCTGTTAGCTTCTGAGTGCCTCATCCATGACTCCGTAATCTGCCACAGCTGGAATAACCAATGTCTAGTAGTTCCAATGACTTACTGATACCTAATGACAGGTAAGGTAGTTGATCCTGCATTCCTTCAAGGTGTAATAACTTATGTCCATGGCTTGTTGCACAGCTTAGTTACTGCTGAGCACTTCAGGCACACCAAGGTATAGAGAAAGGAAGGGAAAAGAATGCTGCAATGACCTGGGACAAAGAGAGACCAATTAGTTAATCACTCACAATCCCTCTGTCTCTCATATCCATATATTTCTGAAGTGAAGACTCGGGTTATGTCTACACAGCAGCGTTATTTCGGAATAACTGACATTCTGAAATAACATAGTCCACATCTACATAGCAAGCCATTATTTCAAAACAATGTCAAACTGGTAGACTTCTTACTCTGACTCCTATAACCCTCATTTTATGAGGCATAAGGGAAGTGAGAGGAAGACAGCGCCAAAAGCTGAAATAAGCTATTTCAAATTAAGCTACACAATTGACGTAGCTCATGTTGCGTAGCTTATTTCGGCTTTAGCCCTGCTGTGTAGACAGGCCCTCATTCGAAGACATTTCCATGCCATGAAGTAGAATTCTGGCCCAAGATACATATGATTTGTGCTGGGAGTAATGGGACACCCCTTCGTGGTGTTCAGCATAATCCATCTATGTCCATTGATCCCACCATGAGCAGAAGATGAGCAAGCCAGGAAGGGATCTATGATCTAACCAAGCCCTGATCAGATGAATTGTATGTGAAGTGTCACCCAATACCAGATCAGAATGTGGCAGTATATTGTACTCACTCTGCAGAAGAGGTTAATAACTATAGCACTTGAGTCACTGTCATTTCAATGCATGTGCATGTGTTTTCCAAAAGTCAGGTGCATATTGAATGGCCTCAATAAGCATTTCTGATAGGAGGAGAACATATGACAAACCGAAACAATGCTAAGAGACAACACATTGGTGATGACTGCTTATCACAAGATGTGATCCTACCCCCATGAGACCAGGTGGTACTATCTCTGGAGTAGGATTACTCACTCTGAGAAGGAATGGCCCAAGGAAATGGAACAAATTTCCACTTCCTTTAGAGGGTGCAAAATCACTAAGATCCAGTATATTGGAGATGAAAACAAAATTGGCCAGTTATGATTCTTACAGCGCTCCCATGGGCAGAAGAGGAAAGGAAAAAATGAAGTATCTTAAGAGTGGACATTTTTAATGTGAAACTGGCTAAATTGAAAGGTATATTCCACTGTCGGTGATTTGTAGCAAGTGTAAAGCTACAATAGATAGTGAATGCTATTGCCCATAATGAGGATTAAGGTTGGGTAGGAATGCCATTACCTCAAGATCCATATTTGCAGGTTTCGAGTTCTATGAAGCTTTACAAATCCCTGGGGGTATGTCTACACTACCCTCCTAGTTCGAACTAGGAGGGTAATGTAGGCATACCGCACTTGCAAATGAAGCCTGGGATTTGAATTTCCTGGGCTTCATTTGCATAAGCGGGGAGCCACCATTTTTAAAACCCCGCTAGTTCGAACCCCGTGCAGCGCGGTTACACGGGGCACAAACTAGGTAGTTCGAACTAGGTTTCTTAGTTCGAACTACCGTTACTCCTCATTTCACCGTTACTCCTCATTACCTAGTTCGTGCCCCGTGTAACCGCGCTGCACGGGGTTCGAACTAGCGGGGTTTTAAAAATGGTGGCGCCCCGCATATGCAAATGAAGCCCGGGAAATTCAAATCCCGGGCTTCATTTGCAAGTGCGGTATGCCTACATTACCCCACTAGTTCGAACTAGCGGGGTAGTGTAGACATACCCTGGTTTCTCCTTGGGAAAGCTCTGAATTGCCTATTGCACGCCCCTTAGTGAGAGATCCTTGAAGCATGCAAATAAATAAATGTAACCATGATTGAGCAGCAAAGCATTTGTCATGTAGGAAATGAGTTCTGAAAATGACTTAGAGAAGAGTTGGATAAAACTGCTACAGCTCAGTTTCATTTCAAGTCCTGACAGATTCATGAAATGTGCAAATCATGGCTGAATTGAGATCAGTAGATCTAACACCTTTCACCCAAGAGAGTATCTAATTCCGCGTGTCAAGCAGATTCAATATGGCTTCAGTGGGGTGAGTACATTGCCGCTACCCACAGAAAATACTAGTGCTTCCCAAGGTGCCTATCTACTCTACTCTAACAACTGAGTTAGGGATTCTACCTCTCTTTATACTCATGGCCTAATGTTCTACCCTAAATGTAGGCCCATTCACTTTTTCTTCTACTTGAGACAATGTAGAAGCTAATATTTTGCTTTTATACTCTCTTAAAAATTGCTCTGTCTCTTTCACATCCATGCAAAACATCCCCCAGGGAGCTTTTCTCCCCAGTAGGTCACATTTTAGAGGGCCTAAATCAGGGTTGGGGGACCTTTCTTGGGTCAGGGTCACTGACCCACAAAAAAATCTGTTGGGGGCCACACAGAAATGAGAAGCAAAAAGAAAAAAAACCACCTCACTGATGTGGCCCCCAACTAAGGAAAAAGACACTCCCCACATTCCCCTCACACACCAGAGGCTAGAGGGAGCCAAGTCTAGTAGATTTTGTGTGCTCCAGCCTGCAGTGCAGCAGAGTGGGGACTGGAGCACCAGCGTGGGCTCACCAATGCGGAGGCGGGGCCCTAAGCATCATGTGCACAAGGACTGAAATGGACTGTAGATGCCAATGTGCCACTATTACACCTATTAAGTCCAGAGTAAGCCCTGATTATGCCTTCTGGATTTATGCCTTGTAGTTTCATCAGAATGTCTGTCTCTTCTGGCTATTTTCTTGGAGAGGGATATCTGGAGCAAACCCTCTTTGCGGAGAAGGCAAACTCAGCATGCAGAGGGAATGGGAGGACTATGGAACTGGTGTAAAAAGCACAACACCCTCTATGTACCCTCCACATCCAAAAATCTAGTGGCTTCTGGAAACTGAATATCCAGTACCAGTACCACTACCATCACCACCACCCCAAAAACACCTGCACACATAGCACAGTTTCATGAAGGACAAAACCTATGCTCCAGGCTGAAAGACCTCCTGAAAGATTTCAATTCTGAAGATATCCCTCTCCCTTCCTTTTCAGAAGAAGCTGATGTTGCCTCAAGTTATTTTTTTTTTGTACTGGGTTGTAGGACTATCCCACAAGAAGATCAAAGTAAATCACATCATTCATGTCTTCATTTTCTACAAATAAACCAGGGAAATGAGAGAAACAATGAAAGGGTCACTTCTGTCGTGGTTACCATAACACTGACTTCGGTGTACTATCTCAGCACAGTGACAATCTTTAACAGAGCTGTTCTCTCCCTCTGCCTTTTGCAAAAGACTTTTACCATGAAGGCTGCACATAGGCAAATTCTCACTCCTGTCTCCATGCAGGATTTCAGCTCAAGTAGTTTTCATGGTTATAATTAAATATAACTTATCTCAGTTTTATTAATAAAATGTATGAATGCCATTTATAGCACAGAATAGAGACCCTAATGAATACGGAGGCAATAATGCAACCCCCTCTCAGGAAGCAGTCCCTCAAGATCATAATTGCTCCTTTAACTGCAGTTGGTTCTACAACAGATCACATTATGAGGCTGAAAAGAAGCACTCAGAAGGTCAAAAGCAATGTCTTATTCCAGTTTCTCTAAGGCTCATTTGAACAGAGTGTCCCCAAGGTCCTTGGAGATTGCATTTTCATTCTGGGGATGCCAAGGAATTAAATTAATACACTGGATGACAGAACTGAACATGCGTTCATAAGAACATAGATTTCCAGGGAAGCTGAAAATACTGGAGCCTGCTTTCACCTGAATATTTGATATATTTTACCACATAATCACCTCAAAAATAGACAAAAACTTTAAAAAACCCAATAGTCCTGCAGCACCTTCAAGACTACAAAAAAAATGTAGGTGTTATCATGAGTTTTCGTGGGCACAGCCCACTCCGTTGTGTTGATTTTGGGAATTTATTTTTAGCTTTTCAGTTACAGATTGACACGGCTACCCCTCTGAAACTCAAAAAATAGAGTTTCCCTTTAAATCTCAGAATATCGACTATGACAGTTATACTCTACAATATTATGTTGTGCCTTTCAGGCTGCCCAGGGGTGGGTCCACAGCATGATAGGATTATGTGACATGGAAGGAAATGTTCATGTCCTATTTGAAATGAAGTCAATCCCATTTTTTAACCCAAACAATCATAGAATCATACAGCTGGAAGAGAAGTCAGGAGGTCATCAAATCCAGCTCCCTGCCCTAGGCAGGACCACTCCCAAATAAATCAACCCAGCCAGGGCTTTGTCAAGCCGAGACTTAAAAACCTACAGGGATGGAGATTCCACCACTTCCCTAGGTAACCCATTCCAGTGCTTCACCACCCTCCTAGTGAAATAGTTTTTCCTAATATCCTAGACCTCCCCCACTGTAACTTGAGATCATCACTCCTTGTTCTGCCATCTGTCACTACTGAGAACAGCCTTTCTCCATCCTCTTTGGAACCTCCCTTCAGGAAGTTGAAGGCTGCTATCAAATCCCCCCTCACTCTTCTCTTCTGCAGACTAAACAAACCCAAATCCCTCAGTCTCTCTTCATAGGTCATGAGCTCCAGCCCCCTAATCATTTTAGTCACCCTCTGCTGGACCCTCTCCAATGAGTCCACATCCTTTCTATAGTGGGGGGCCCAGAACTGGACACAATACTCCAGATGTGGCCTCACCAGAGCTGAATAAAGGGGAATAATCACTTCTCTAGGTCTGCTGGCAATGCTCCTCCTAATGCACCCTAATATGCCATTAGCCTTCTTGGCTACAAGGGCACACTGTTGACTCATATCCAGCTTCTCATCGACTCTAGTTACCAGGTCCTTTTCTGCAGAACTGCTACTTAGCCATTCAGTCACCCACCTGTAACAATTCTTGGGATTCTTCTGTCCCAAGTGCAGGAGTCTACACTTGTCCTATTGAACCTCATCAGATTTATTTTGGCCCAATCCTCTAACCTGTTCAGGTCACTCTGGACCCTATCTCTGTCCTCCAGTGTATCTACCTTTCCCCCAGCTTAGTGTCATCTGTGAACTTGCTGAGGGTGCAATCCATCCCCTCATCCAGGTCATTAATAAAGATGTTGAACAAAACCGGTCCAAGAACAGATTGTTGGGGCACTCTGCTAGAAACCAACCACCAACCTGACATTGAGCCATTGATTACTACCTATTGGGCCTGACAGTCTAGGCAGCTTTCTAACCATCTTAGGGTGTGTCTAGACTACATGGCTCTGTCGACGGCGCCATGTAGATTAGTTTACTAGACATAGCAAAATGAAGCAGTGATTTAAATAATCGTGCTTCATTTACATCAAAATGGCTGCCATGCTGTGCCAATGATCAGCTGATCTGGGGCAGACTACATGCGCTGCTGTCAACAAGGGAAGCCTTTGTCGACCACTCTGGTATGCTTCATGAAACGAGATTTACCGCAGAGGTCGACAAAGGCTTCCCTTGTTGACTGTGGAGCGTCTAGACTGCCCCGCTGTGCTGGATCAGCTGATCGTCGGCACAGAATGGCGGCTATTTTGATGTAAATGAAGCACGATTATTTAAATCACCACTTCATTTTGTTATGTCTAGTAAATTCATCTACATGGCTCCATCGACGGAGCCATGTAGTCTAGACACAACCTTACAGTCCATTTATCCAAACCATATTCTCTTAACTTGCTGGCAATAAACTGTCCTGCTGCATGGCTGTTGAATCCATCCTGGCAGTAACTTCTGTAGGGTAAAATCCAGTTTCTGCTGGCAGTTGGTTTGAGTTCAAATGCATTCTAATCAGAAAGTCTCATAGGAAGTGTCTAAATGATGAGTTAGTACACAACAAGCATGGGTGTGAGTCGACAGTACGCTGGCTTACCGAGAACCACCTGTGTTGTGACTGCTACTGCCAAAATCACTTTGCACTGTAGATTCACACCCTGGCTTGCCGCACACAACCTAACTATATAGGAAAACCCTTAGTACGTCAGCTTACATTGTCCCTTTCCAAAGCTTAAACGCATTTTATTGCTAGTCATTATTGATCCCCTTCCTAGTGCATCTTAAACTATCCCTAACATCTCTGCATACTGTCCATCCTCATTCTTTTCTACTCACTAACTGTCCAGCTCTTTCAGTCTTGCCACCTCACTCTTATTTCTTAAGACTTTTATTACTTTTGTTCTCCACTTGACCCTTTTCAGACCTCTGTGCCCCTTAAGTATTGCCCTAGATTGATTGCAATATTCTAATTGAGGTAAAGTCAATACTAAGTGCAAGGCATTTGTTAATCTCAAAAGGTTCATTATGTTTCTTCTAATGATTTTACAAAGGTTGCAAGAACAGGTGAAAGTGATCTAGGGGAGCACTGGTCTCTTTTTAAAACAGCAGCCAGCAGTCAGAAGATTGTGTGAAAGGATTACACTGCTACCTCCTGGTATGGGATTTTTAAGAGGAACTGAGTTAAGGACCGAGTTGTGAGAAGACAGAAATTTCATTTGACACAGGACTGAGAGAATTTGAAATGCTTTCATTCCAACTCAGCATGAAACCGAAACATGTTGAAGTGCCGTGAATGAAAATGTTTTCACTTTCATTTATGTTGCAGAGTATAAAATAAAAATATTTAAAAAGTCACTGAGAGAAACAAACGCATTTCATTCTGAAAGCAGGACATTTCAACCTGGTGTGGGAAAAAGGGAAATAAACTCTCAGGCATTTATGAACTCATGTCACTTCACCAAAATAGAATTGGTTTGTTTTTGATTCAAATGCATTTTCAGATGGAACAGCTTTCTGTCTAAAAGGTTTTATTTTTTCAACCAGCTCTTAGGGACGTTTGATCTCCTGTTGGAACATGAAAGCCACTGTATTCTGCCAGCCCTAATAAAGCAATCTTCTGTAAACTGTGAGTGAAGCTACCAGGAACTAGAGGCTTAGTGCTTGGATCACCTGCAGATTTGCTTGTGAGCTTGCGTAACACAAAGCATGCTAACAAACATGTAGGAGAGACTGGTGTACCGTGGTGACACCCTGCTGTCAGATGAGTTTTGATTGCTTGGGCCCCTTAAGTATCATGGTCTAAAACATAAAATAAGCCAGCAAGTATAACTCACTCACTCCTACGAGTTGAGGGCTGCTCTTCCCCAACTATACAGCAACCTTTCAGTTTATCTCGTCTATAAAGGTCTTGGTAATTTCGCTTCAATTAACACCCCGCCCATGTCAAGTCAGTGTTGTCCCACTTCACTGGGAAAGGGGAACCAAAGCAGGGAGAGTCCCTAGCAGCATAGCTCCCAAGAAGTCAGTCTATGACAGCCCCAGGGAAGAAAATTCAATACATTTGACTATATAGTGTGCAGCTCTCATTGACCCTATGCCCAGTATGCTCATGCAGGTGGTGGAGTGGGTAAGTCTCTCAGGGTAGGTCTACACTACAACGTTAATTCGAACTAACTTAGTTCGAATTAGTTAATTCGAACTAAGCTAATTCGAACTAACGCATCTAGAACTAAAAACTAGTTCAAATTAGTGTTTTGCTAATTCGAACTAGCAAGTCCACATTGAGTGGACCCTGAACAGGGCTTAAGGATGGCCGGAAGCAGTGCCGGCAGGGCATCAGAGGAGGACTTAGAGCGTGGAGATACTGTCTCAGGCTAGCCGAGGGCTGCGCTTAAAGGGTCCCGAACCCCACCCCGGACAGACAGTTCTCAGGGGTGCCCTGCTTGCAAACCAGTCCTGGCTTGGATTGCCCGGAGTACCCACACTGGGCACATCACACCCGGCCATCAGCCCGGCTGCACTTGCCTCAGGCTGCCATCTAGGGAGAGGGGGCAATCGGGGGGCTGCAGGAGAGCTTCCACCCCCAGAAGCCCGCAGAGCCAGCCCAGTCCTCCCCATCGGGGGCTCGTACCCCATTCCTCCCTCACCTCCTTCCACTTACCCTTCCCTAGCCCCCCTTCTTATTGATGTACAAAATAAAGATAACGTTTCTTCCAACATTGACTCTGTCTTTATTGAATAAAACTGGGGGAGACTGGGAAAAGGAAGTGGGAGAGGGGAAGAGAAAGGCAGGGAGAGGGGAGGGCAACTAATATGATCAGGGGTTGGGAATAGGACCCAGATGAAGAGAGGCTACAGAGACTGGGACTGTTCAGCTTAGAAAAGAGGAGATGGAGCGGGGACAGGATAGAGGTCTCTAAAAGCAGAGGTTGGGTGGAGAGGGTGAATTCAGAAAAGTTCTTCATGAGTTCCCATAAAGAAGGACTAGAGGACACAAAAGGAAAGGAATGGGTAGCAGGCTTCAAACTAGTAAGAGAAAGTTGTTCACAAAGCAAATAGTTAACCTGTGCAACTCCTTGCTGCAGGAGGCTGTGAAGGCTACAACTAGAACAGTGTTTAAAGGGAAGTGAGATCAAGTCATGGAGGTTGGGTCCATGGAGTAGTCTTAGCCAGGGGGTAGGAGTGGTGTCCCTGCGCAAAGTTTGTGGAAGGCTGGAGAGGGATGGCATGAGACAAATGGCTTGGTCACTGTCTTCGGTCCATCCCCTCCAGGGTCCCTAGGGTTGGCCGCTGTCGGCAGACAGGCTACTGGGCTAGATGGACCTTTGGTCTGACCCAGGACGGCCATTGTAAGCTCAGGGCTCAGGGTCGGGGGTCTCAGTGGACCCCCTTGATTTTCATGCACACCTGCTCCTGGGTGGCCAGGCTGGCAACTCTCCTGCCCTAGACGGCCACTTTCCTGTGCCTAGTGCGGAGATCGTGGACGAGGTCCACGATGTCCGCACTAGCCCAGGTGGGTGCCCACCTCTTGCGGTCCAGGGCAAGCTCCCGGGAGCCGCCAGCCTGGTCCCGGGAAGAGGGGGTGGGCTGGGGAACATCGGGTGGGTGACTCTGTGCCGTGCCAGGTGCAGGGTCTGCTGGCTGGGTGCTGGCAGGCTTGCACCTGGCACGGACACCGTAGCCAGCCCGTGCCCCTTTAAGGGGTCCGGGGCCGGGAGGGGGGAATAGAGTTTCCCTGGTGTTGGCCAGAGTGGCCACCAGGGAAACCTGGGGAGGGCTAGCCTCCCACTAGTTCGAATTAAGGGGCTACACACCCCTTAATTCGAACTAGTAAGTTCGAACTAGGCTTAATCCTCGTAAAATGAGGTTTTCCTAGTTCGAACTATGCGCTCCGCTAGTTCGATTCAAATTCGAACTAGCGGAGCGCTAGTGTAGCGGCTATGAATGTTAGTTTGAACTAACGTCCTTTAGTTCGAATTAACATTGTAGTGTAGACATACCCTCAGGGTATGTCTACACTGCATCCCTAGTTCGAACTAGGGATGCAAATGGAGACCATCGAACTAGTTAATGAAGCGGGGATTTAAATATCCCGCGCTCCATTAACATGATCTCGCCGGCACGCTAGTTCGAATCACAGCTGATTCGAACCAGGAAGTGCGCGCCGTGACGCGTTAGTTCGGACTAAAGCCCTTAGTCCGAACTAATGTTACTCCTCATTTTTTGAGGAGTAACATTAGTTCGGACTAAGGGCTTTAGTCCGAACTAACGCGTCCCGGCGCGCACTTCCTGGTTCGAATCAGCAGTGATTCGAACTAGTGCACCGGCGAGATCATGTTAATGGAGCGCGGGATATTTAAATCCCCTCTTCATTAACTAGTTCGATTGTCTCCATTTGCATCCCTAGTTCGTACTAGGGATGCAGTGTAGACATACCCTCAGGCAATAACATCTGTCTGATCAGACTTCTGCTTTTTAACTCTTCTGTTAAAAAGTCACTGAGAAAAACAAACACTGAGCTTAGAAACTCCTCTTGCAGTAGGGCTTTAATCTGTAGCTTTTCATCGGAACTCAGTCACTTCAGGAAAAGACAACTTTACATTATTATAACAAATAAATCATGGTGTGAATGACTTAACGTATATATATATATATATATATATATATATAATTAACAATTTGAACTCTGCCAGACTTCTAATCTCAAGAGAATAGCAAGAGTGACAAACTAATGAGGACTGACATAGGTCACTGTAATTATGGACATTTTTCAGACTACTGCATAAGGAAATAGCAGCTATAATATCATTCATAATTCATTAAAATCTAAAACATTCAAGTGAATGTGAAATTGCTGTATGAGCAACTTTTTTCTGATATGCTTTATGGTGAGTTATGAATAATGTGTTCTACTTGTATGATAATTTCTCTTTTATTCAAGTGACCTAATTTTGTCTTATATTATATGATTACTTTCATAGCACATATTACAAAGCTGTGATAAATTTGAATAAAAAACTATTATGACTTGACATTCCAATTCAATGTTTCCACAAGATAATAAAATGAAGGTAACAATGGTTTAGCACATTATACAGGCATTAAAGCTTTGAACTGTTGAAAATAGAAGCTGATTTCTTTTCCTTAAATTGCCATATTCTTACATCTGTAATGTAGTTTCTATTACAAAGCATAAAATTATCATTTTATAACTCTGAATATCTTTTTTAAAATAACTAAAATTAGCTGGAATCCAAACATTGTGGATTTATCATCTTCTTTAACAAACATTTTAAAATTAACTTTCATACTTAAGTTAATGGGGGACACAAAGAATACTGGAAGGTTGGGTTTTTTTTTTTTTTTTTTTTTTTGTAAAGGGAAGAAATATTAAGTTTCTAGTGTCCTCTCCTCTGAGGTATTATGGATTACGAGGTTGGCAAAATTAGACTGAGTATGAAATATGGACACACTCAACAAAATTTTACCCATAGTCCTAACTGTGGGTCATCCCCCTCACAAGAAGCTAATATTTTGCTTATTTCTAAGAAATAAATACAAATAGTAAAGAAACTGAAGCCAGTTTTTAGATTGGCATCAATCCCATGACTCATACAGTTTATTTCTGTACACAACGGCTGCGTCTAGACTGGCATGATTTTCCGCAAATGCTTTTAACAGAAAAGTTTTTCCGTTTAAAGCATTTGTGGAAAAGAACGTCTAGATTGGCACGGACGCTTTTGCACAAAAGCACTTTTTGCGGAAAAGCGTCAGTGCCAATCTAGATGTGGTTTTGTTCAAGAAAGCCCCGATCACCATTTTCGCCATCAGGGCTTTTTTGCGCAAAACGGTTCTCAGCTGCCTACACCTGGACCTCTTGCGCAAAAGCATTTGCGCAAGAGGGCTTTTTCCGGAACAGGAGAGTCATTGTATTTGCGGAAGAACACTGACAATCTTACATTAGATTGTCAGTGTTCTTGCGCAAATTCAAAGCGGCCAGCAGTCACATTTGCAGAAAAACTTGCCAGTCTAGATGCAGCCAAGGTGTACTACAGCCTAGTTTAAGGTATAATCAGTTTTATAAGAAAAATTAAGGGAATGTATCACATAAAATACTTTATGTAAGCAAGCAACAAAAACCCACATTATAAAAGAAAAGATCTCAGTAATCACCTATAAATTGAAGGTTGATCCTACAACCTGTTATAGTTAATATTTTAGTAGTGTGAATAACCAAAATGATGGTAGGCCCCAAAATTTAGGGCCTGATTTAATAAACTTTTAGGCCCCAATCCTGCAACCTGCTCAGGAAACTCCCAGCACTGAGTAGTTTATAACAGTGGTTTTCATACTTTGTTTTCTCATGACCCAATTGAAGAAAATCGTTCATGTCCATGACTCGACATAATTAGACTAGAGTGTGGTAATGGGGCTGAGGATGAAAGATTTGGGGAGTAGTGTGGGCTCTGGTTTGAGAAGGGGTCAGAGCTGTGGTAGGAAAGGCTTACCTTGAGTGGCTCCCAGTCAGCAATGCAGGGGAGTGCTAAGGCAGGCTGCCTTCTTCTCCTGGCCCCGCAGATCATGCTGCACCTCAGATGCAGCCAGTAGTAGGTTCCTAGCCAATGGGAGTGCGGCGCTAGTGCTGGGGGAAGGGGCAGAGCACACAGCCCTCTCTCACCAGGGCTGTGTCTAGATTGCAGGCTTCTTTCGAAAGAGGCTCTTTCAAAAGCATCTTTCGAAAGAGCCTCTTTCGAAAGATCGCGTCTAGACTGCAGGCGGATATTTCGATAGAGGAAATCCGCTTTTTCGAAAGAGAGCACCCAGCGAGTCTGGATGCTCTCTTTCGAAGACGGCCTCTTTACATTGAAGAACGCCTTCCTTCGAAAGAGGAACTTTCGAAGGAAGGCGTTCTTCCTCGTGAAACGAGGTTTACTGCCATCGAAAGAAAAGCCGCGTTCTTTCGAAATAATTTCGAAAGAACGTGGCTTGAGTCTGGATGCAGGGGAAGTTTTTTCGAAAAAAGGGTACTTTTTTCGAAAGAACCCCTGAGTGTGGACACGGCCTAGGAGCTGATCCTGTAGCCTACTGTTTCTGTGGCACAGTGCAGTCTGTGGTGCCAGGAGAGGCAGGTAGCCTGGCAAGGCACCTGATCACCCTGCGGCAATGAGACCCAGTGCCTGATGTTTCATGACCCAGTGCTGGATCGCAACCAGTAGCTTGAAAACCGCTGGTTTATGGAATCCAGCTTTATGCTCAGACTATCCAAGGAGGCTCAGCTCTGACTTATACTACAGAACTGAATGGTGAAGGACTGATCATGAGGATACAAAAATTAACTTGATGTAAAGAAACAAGGTGCCAGAGACAGCAGATTAAGAAGATTATAGTATTTAAAAGCAAGTGTGGGCGGTTGGCGAAGGTCGGACTGGGGGAGGTAAAACCCCAGCCCTACCCCAGCCCCGCTCTTCTGCTGAGGGGTGGAAGGGCTTATAGGAGCCAAGCCGCCTTCCCTCTCCCTCCACCACCACAGGGAGCAGGCCAGCATCCCTCACGCACCCTCCACCACAGGGAGAGGAGGAGGGCGGGTAAGCATGCATGTGCCCCAGCCTGCCTGGCCTCGAAGCATGGGGAGGGCAAGCAGCAGCCTCCTGGACCCCAGAGCATAGGAAGGATAGGTAGTGGGGGCAGCAACACTCCGCGCTAGAACACCTAGAGTAGGTGCTATGGGGGAGGTGTGTAGGTGGGTCTAGGCTAGCGGTGTGGCAAGGCAATGCCTTCCCCTGCCTAGCACACTGGACATCCATGAAAGGGAGATAATTTTGATGCCGATGTAACCCAAATACCTAATAGGGAGCTATCTCTTTAAGAGACCCATTAAGGAGGTAGGAGTGAGTTGTGTCTGCGTTTTCCTTGCCAGGCAGATTTAGCACTCAGAAGCTTTTGGAATCGGATGTGGTAGTTCGGAGATCTGTTTCAATAGGTTGTATCTCTGTTTCTAGGGTCAGACGCCATGAGGGCAAGCAGGCAGGGCAGCTAAGGGCCGTGTGCATGAGCTGGGAGAAGCTGAGCACAGGAGCAGAAAGCAAGCTTTTGTCACTCATGTCGAAGCACTTTGCAGCAGCTCATGATGATGTTAACCCTCTGACTGGGAACATGGGTGATGTTATTTCTATCAAGGGGAAACTGGGAGGGGGAAACAAGTTCTTTTGTTTTACTTGTAGCCTTTGAATGTTGTTTTGGTTTTAGCCAAACTGTTTTAGTTCACTTTCACAGCTAGTGGGATTCTTCAGCTCCTCTGTAAATGTAGTGATGGGGAAAGAGTCATTTCTATTTTGTTAGTCTCAGTTTTAGTATTTTCTTGTAACAGGGTTTTCTTTAGGTCTGCTCACTTGTGACTAATCAGAGTGGTTAATCAGTGAGCTGACTGAAACACAGCAGCAGAAGAGTCTGCCTGGACTCCAACTGAGGATTTCTACAAGCAAGTGGAGAGGCTGTTCAGACTGAGCATAGGGTGCAGATTTTATAATGTTAGTTAATTAAATTCCTTTCTTTAATTCCTCTTGGGACTTGATTGTGGGAAGGTTGACCCTGGGGAATCCTTGCTGGAAATCCTTAGAGACTGAACTCTGGGTCTCCAGCTACTTTCTATGGGAGCTGGTGTTCTTTTAGGCACTGAAGAAGGGCAGTGAAGTCTGGCCCACTCAAGGTTACACACACACGTGATTTAGTTATGGAGACAGAGTGAGAGAGCGACAACATGAAGGAGAAAGTGGTACGATTTGCTCAGACCCAGCAATGCAAAGAGAAACATGAAGTCAAAAGCATCCAAGACTGGGGCTAACTCCACACTGCAGGTGTTTTGCGGAAGAGGAAAAGAAAATGGAGCGCCCATTCGCATATCTTGTGCTTTCATTTGCATATCTTCTTCTGATCCTTTTTTGAAAGAGGTTTTTGTAGACAGGGCCATTTGTCGGAAAAAAAACGTTTTGCGCAAGAGCCTGTAAACCTCATTTTTTGAGGAATAAGGACTCCTCCACAAAAGGGGTTTTTCCGACAAATGGCCCCATCTACACAGTGCTTTTTATCACAAAAACCTATTGCGCAAAAAGGATCGGAAGAAGATATGCAAATGAGAATGTGTGATATGCAAATGAGCATTTCATGTGCATTTCCTCTTTCGCAAAACACCCGCAGTGTAAAAGTAGCCTGGGCCATTTTGTCTTGAGAGCAAATTTGAATGGGGTTGCTTGGATGATTATCAGCCAGCTAACTGGCCAGCCTACTTCCCCCCCAAAAAAAGGTGGAGAGGAAGCAGGGTCAGCCCCCTTTTTTGCCTCCATATCAGAGGCAGCAGCAAGGTAGGAGAAGGAGGCAGGCAGAAGCCAGTCTTCATGGGAAGCTGGCATCTAAATGCTTAAAAGCTGTCTCCCTATGTGTACCAGCTCCCATGGAGCCACAAGCTCCCCCTTCCTCTGCAGGAGGGAGCACAGGTGGGAGTTGGAGCTCGCAGGAAGCCACCTGTCCCTCTCGTGTGTAACTGTGTAACCACTGACATTTTCAGCAGTTACCTGTTTACCTGAATACACACATTTTAACAGGGAGCAGCACTGGAGAGACAGAAACACGCAGATGAACAGCAGGCAATAGGACTATCACCCTTGGCATTTTGCTTTATAAGTGACTTGGATGAGCAAGAGTAGCATGTAAGTAAATAAACGATTAGTGTAAAATAGGAAGAATAATGAAAACACTAAATCGGAAGGTAATCTGCTCAAAGAAAAATACCAATTCCTGGTGGAATGGCTGTTCACTCTCTCACTTGGAGCCAGTAGCTGAATCATGACAAACTGCAAGCAACTCTGTGCATATTGCAGGACTGGGGCCTACTGCAGATTATTAAACAAACAAAAAGCTCATCCAGATGCTTAAAAGCTGTCTGAAAACCTGCAGAAAATGAATGCTCATATCATGCTCGGAAATTATACATTAATCTATGATTGTACTTTCAGAGGTGTAACTAGAGAATACCGGTTGCATACAGGATTCCTAGTAAAGGGAAATAATTATTGCCTCTTCCTCCACTGGTGGGAGAGAATAGATACACTGTAGAATAGCAATATCTAAGCTTAGATGACAATGTATTACTATATTTGTCTGTTCCTGAGGAGAAAATTGCCAAATTCTATACTCTCTGAAGTGAATGCTGCCACAGTGATGTTTCACAACAGTGACTTCAGTGATGTTTCACAACAGCCTAACAAACATCCTTATCATTTATCCAATTGTTCCACAAGCAAAAGTGTCAGAGGAAAACAGATTTTTGGGGGACTCATTCTAATCTCAATGTAGAGAGAGTACAATGGCCACTAATCAACTAACAAATATGTTACAAGTGTGCTTAATGCATGGATCTGATGACTTTGATCAAGGATTGACCTTGTGACATCTTGGTCTAGTCACGCCAACATTAAGCTTTCTCTAAGTCAGACACAGTTACCAGAAGTAGCCCCACATTTATCACTTGGAAACCCATGTTGAGTATCAACTTGCTATTGTCTGATAAAGTACAGTTTGATAAATGCAGCTAGTTTAGATTTATTAGCAAGGACTTTTTTTAAAATTTGGTAGATACCATGAGCATTTGGCAGAACTATCTATTCACAGATAATCAGCACTGGTCTAAAATTGTATCTAGTCCATCTTTATCTGGCTTTCTGAACTATACAGCATTGGACTTCGACATAAAAGAAGGGATGGAATCCTCAGTGAAAAAAAACAGTGCCTGTAAAATCACGAGCATAAGCAATTTGCAAGATCAAGAAGGGAAACAATGCTGTTTGTTCTGCCTTCTAATGATCATCAGCATCCTGTGGGTCTTCTGATTTTATCAAAAGTTGGATAAATTTAATTATGTTGTAAATAAAACTTGTCCTGTCATCAAGACTTTAAAGTGTGTGTAACTGCACTACTGACAGCTTTTATGCTAGCAGATTTTTGTGCTTTTCTGCTAGCAGAAGTTTGACTCATTGTTACAAACTTCAAACATCCAGAAATCATAAGCAAGAACCCCAAAAAATCATTCAGTAAATTTACAAATACATTGTTACTTTTTTTTCATCAATTTCTAACTTTAAAGGACATTTCAGTCCCATTTTCAAGCTTTTATCCACAACCACAGAAGGCAAATAAGGAAATGAGGGAAAAAGAGACAAGAAGAGATTTTCACAGTCACTTTTCAGCAAGAGCTGGAGCTTTAAATAAAAACATGAAATATCACAAAATGTTCAGTATTCTAAGTAGTGTTCATTATACTTGCAATTTCATCTGGCAGAGTTACAGTGAAAGAACAACAGTTATTTGTTGCCATCAAATAATAACTATCTCATCAGCTAGTCCTTAGTTCGAATTAACGTTTCACTGCACGTGTAGCCACGCGGCAGTGAGTTCAAGCTAGTAAAATTTCAAAATGGCGACCAGATGGAAACATGCAAATAAAGCCCACGATATTTAAATCCCGGGCTTCATTTGCAACTCCGGTCACCTCATTTGCCTATCTAGCTTGAATTAATGAGCTAGTGTAGACATACCCTAAAAGAGGTAGGAGTCAGAACCAGCTATCCAACCTGCCCTGGAATTTAATATCATAGTTCCTGAACCTATAACACTAAAGCATATGCTTACTCTGAAGCTCAGAAGTTGTTGAAATGGAAGGGATACGGTAAGTTTTCAAAACTGCTGATTTTTGGTTCACCTGTTTGAGGAACCTGAGACCTCACTAGGCCTGATTTCCTTAAGATGCTGAATACCCTCAACTATAAATATCTGTGGGAGGTCAGCACCTCCAAATTTCAGAGTTAAGGTGTTTTGAGTGTGAAACCTCAAAAGGGACACACCTGGCATTAGTAGCTAACTTTAAAAATCTTGGACTTAAATTCTGTATCTTAGGTTTCTCACAAACACACACACACACACACACACACACACACATTTAGTGATACGGAGTGCAAAATACATCATAGTGTATGCACATTTGGTTGTGGAGAGGCATATGTTATTGATAATTAGAATTAATATATTTCCTACCTGGTTCAGCTGCCTTTCTTATCTGTTTCTTAAGTTTTCTAACAGGAAATTCCTCTGTCTATCCACCATGTCTTTCAATTAAGCATGCAAGACATTTAAATGTGATAATCGGGAGTGGGGTAATAGTTCTAATACAAACTTGTTTATGGTGTTTTAGTTAGCACAGAACAGCAAGTTACATTGAATAGCATAGACAAGTGTTCTACAAAACAGTGAAAATATTACTGCCTTATTCCTTCCATCCACTATATTATGTATTTGTGGGTAGCTGCTTGAATTCCTTTATGTTACAAAAAGGGCATAACTCAAACTGGTAGGCTACGTCTAGACTGGCATGATTTTCTGCAAATGCTTTCAACTGAAAAGTTTTTCCATTAAAAGCATTTGCGGAAAAGAGCATCTAGATTGGCATGGATGCTTTTGCGCAAAAGCACTTTTTGCAGAAAAGCGTCACTGCCAATCTAGACGCGGTTTTGCGCAAGAAAGCCCCGATGGCCAGTTTCGCCATCGGGGCTTTTTTGTGCAAAATATTTGTTAGCTGGCCCTCTTGCACAAATACATTTGCGCAAGAGGGCTTTTTCCCAAACGGGAGCAGCATAGTATTTGCGCAAGAACACTGACAATTTTACATTAGATCGTCAGTGTTCTTGTGCAAATTCAATCGGACAGTGTACACAGCTGGCAAGTTTTTCCACAAAAGCGGCTGCTTTAGTGGAAAAACTTGCCAGTCTAGACACAGCCTTAGAGTTTTCATTCATCAGAAATGTATCTGAAGTTTCAATACACATGATTATGTTCTGACAAAAGGAATACCTATGTATTCTGTGAGCTGAACTATATTTCAGCAATTTGCACATCTGAGTTACCTATAGCCAATATCAGTAAGTTTCAAAAAACATTCTGGCCCCCATCCTCCATTACAAAGATGTTGGCTCGACTTAATCTTTTCTCTAACCCTTGCCTGATGCACCAGGTTTCCCCTCCTACCTGCAACGGTAGCATATAAGTATTAACAAGCCCATTTGCCTCATGTAGCAATACACTATAACGTAGTTCTCCTTCACTTAGCACACATGCCAAGGCTCTTAAAACATGTGAATATGGCATCCATGTCACAGCTGGAATTATCCCTCATTTAGTTCTCTCTGCCAGCAGTCGTGCATGGACAAAAACAATAACTGTTTGCCACAAAGAACTGGGTGGTCTTTGTATCACCTGTACCACTGATTTCTACTTGCTAAAAATCATATGAGAGAGAAAGCTAAAGCAATAAATATGCTATCCATGTTCATATAGTAAGTACACAATTAATCCAATTTTCTTTAAACATAGATTATTTTGTAGCTCCAATTGAGAACTAACATTCAAGCCAAAGCTGAAGTTTTTTATATACTGTACTATAATTCACTGTTTATAGCGATGCATAAGAAATTTTAAGTGTATATTATATTGTTCCCAAGACTATATTATATGGTTCCCAAGAATTCCATAATGATATTTTTAATTTTAAACAAGTTATTCTTCACATATGAAGATCTGGTAAGTGCTTTTAATTTTCTTTCCTTACTAAGCTTATTAGTAGAAATGGAATTTGGCATAGGGAAGAAGTGTGATGCCCCAGGAAAAAACTAGCCAGTCTACATGCAGCCTGACTGTAAACCTCTATTGTTGGAAATAGAGGTAATACTAGTTAGATGCGTTTTCTTATATCTTATAGATGCGTATCATGTGAACAGACTGTTTCTACCACCGTTGATTCAGAGATCAAAAGGGTATATTAACATTTAAATGAATCTTTGGCAAAATAATGTAATTGTCAATATGTCTATTTAAAGTTTGTAATAAACTCCTCAATGGATACCTTATGTTAATTACCATGGTATCTGGGACACAGAAGGTTACATCAAGAGTCCGTTGTTTACCCAAGGATGTATAAAAGGCCCCCCTTGGGTCCTGATCCTGTTGGCCTCAGAACAGAACAGAACAGAACAGAAATGGCCATATGGGCTGAGATCTTAGTCATTGTCTAGAAACACCCTGAGGACGATATTAGATTTTGGACTACATTAACTCAATTCTAAAAGAACTTTTTTCAACTATAAGATCACCATCTCTATTATGTATTAGTATGTATCTGAGCCTAAAGAACTGAACACATGTATATCTGTATATTGAATTTTTAACTAATTATCTTTTTTTTCTTTTTAAATAAATTGCAAATTAATTAATAAGAAGTATCTATAAGTGTGTATTTGGGATAAGATCTGAAATATATTTTGATCTGTAAGGTAATGTGTCCAATCATTGGAACTGAACTTTATTTGACTGGGATGTGTGGATGGAAGCTGGAGCCTGCATACTTTAAGGAAACTGTTGTTTGGACTTCTCATTAACCAATAAGTTAATACAGAAGCTGTTTGGGGCTGGCTTGGTAAATATAAAATATTGGAATAGCCATCAGCTTTAGGGATTGGTTGTCCCATTTCTTGTGGTGCACCCTGATTGAAACTAATCTCAGCTGGCTCCAATGAGACTTCAGATATCATAGGATTCAGTTCAGCAAATGATTGCACTTAAGAGTGTCTCTAATATTAAGCACATACCAAAGTGAATGAGGGCCTTAATAACTTGCCTGCATTACTTGATGGCAGACCCAGGAATAGAATCCTAGAGTCATGGCTGATGAGGTAATAGATAATAAATTAGAGAGGCAAGAATGATTTTCAAGGGTGAAAGTAACTTAGATTTCTTACAAGCACTGTTGTATCACACACACCTTCGGGGGGAGGGGGAAGGGACTCAGGGCAGCAGGATTGGGGGGAAGAGTTGTGATATGACGGTACCTGTGAGAAATGTAGGTATGGGGTGGAGTGCAGAGGAATCAGGGTAGGAGTTTGGGCTGTGTATGGGTATTTCAGGGCAGAATGTGAGGATATGGGGGCAGGAGTAAGGTCAGAGGTTTGGAGTTGGGGGGCACAGGAGTCAGGGTAGAAGGTTTGGGGAACTCAGGGGAGAGGGCTGTGGTGTGTATAGGAGAGGGCATGGCAAAGCTGTCATTTAGCGAGGGCAGGGGGTTGAAGCCATTCCTCCCATCCTCCCCCCGAGAATCCTAGCAGAATGCTGTTTGCTATTCTCCTAGGGTATGTCTACACTACCCCGCTAGTTCGAACTAGCGGGGGTAATGTAGTCATCCGCAGTTGCAAATGAAGCCCGGGATTTGAATTTCCCGGGCTTCATTTGCATGAAGCCGGCCGGCGCCATTTTTAAATGCCGGCTAGTTCAAACCCCATGCCGCGCGGCTACACGCGGCATGGAGTAGCTAGTTCGGATTAGAAGCCTCGTTCCACGAGGAGTACAGATAGTTCGGATTAGAAGCCTAATCCGAACTAGCTACTCCGTGCCTCGTGTAGCCGCGCGGCACGGGGTACGAACTAGCCGGCATTTAAAAATGGTGCCGGCCAGCTTCATGCAAATGAAGCCTGGGAAATTCAAATCCCGGGCTTCATTTGCAACTGCGGATGACTACATTACCCCCGCTAGTTCAAACTAGCGGGATAGTGTAGACATACCCCTTCTTGTCACCATCAGGAGTGAGAGGGAAGCACACAGCTTAGGTCACCCACTCCTCTGCCTCCTCCCACCCCCAGCCAGGATGGAGAGGAATGCAGGAACTCTATGTACACTATGTGCCTTAGACCTAATGTAAGTTAGGCAGTGAAATTGGAAATAACTTTCAATGAAAATCTACCATATTTTGCCCTTAGGAGTTATTTCAACATTGACAACGCCCCCAACCACATATAGCTCTGGATTACCATAAATTATTACATTTGGGGAGGCCTCATTTCTTGGAAATATAGGATTAGGGAGGTCACTAGATCATCAGACTAAAAACAGAATGTTTCTTTGAAAATAAGTGAATGGGTCAGTAAACTAAAAGACAAAGTGTCTGAGCTAGTTAAGATAAGTGAGGGAACAGTCCTGGAACTATTTATTGAGAACAAGGCATCAATGGACAAAAGAAGATGGGAATACAAAGATGAAGCAAAGAGTATGATCAAACATGGACAGCACATGCTGTAGAGGAATAGGTTCTGGAAGAGTAACCAAGCCAATCCCAAATATGTGATGCAATATATAGTGAATATAATGAGTAAATGTATATAAAAGAAGGAGGTTTACATAACTTTGGATTTGTGGTACAACCCTATACCTATCCCCCAAGTTTGAGTTAGACCAACTCAGCATAGCTTTGATGTATGCCAGATAAGTGTACCTGAGAGATAAGATTAGAGTCAAACTCAGTTCTTGGGTAATGGAGTGGAACAGTTGTTGGAGGCTACCCCAACATCATACACTCAATTTCTTCATGTCAGAGCGACACAATCTCCCAAAACTCTGTTTGCTAAACTATTGTCTTTTTATGGCTTGGATCTTTCTTACCTAGCACCAACTCTTGTGCCAGTCATATGATGGTCTCTCTTCTCACACCTTGCACTTGACACATCATATTTTACTCCATCATTTTCAGAGTAACAAAGTAAAAAGAAAAAAAACCCAACTCAAGATCTTGCATCAGCTCTCCAACTTCCTGACATTGAATCCAGCAGTCCTTACATCCTTCTTTCAGAGATTTAAATTATTCTTATCCCCTTATGCCAAAGAACTACATTATACCCTCCCAGTGATGAGTAGGCTTATCCATCTCCACTATCAACTCTGGATTCCAGTCCAGGGCAAACACTCAAGATCAGCTCTGTGAATGCCTTACCATTTCTTCCTACCATTAGCTTTCTCCCCAGGCTCTTCCTGGGCTTTTTGTAATGAGAAAACATCACAAAGTTTCACCCAAGATGTCATTTTTATACCCAGGGGTAAGGATCAGCTACAGAAGTTTGTTCCACATCTATGTCTTCCAAGTATCTCCCTCTCCATACCATGAGTTAATCCTTACCCCAGCAGGAACTTTCTTGTTTCACTCAGGTCTCTCCATTTGCTACTACCCCAAAAGAGTTCTTTCTCTCTCTTCAGAACCTCCAAAGTCAGTCTAAACACCATTTATAGTTTACTAATTCAGCTTCCTCCTGGCTCAAGACAACCCAGCTCTGGTCCCAGGCTTTTCACTGACTTTAACCCAAAAGAGTAAACTTCATCTGCCACCTAGAACTACTCTTTGGACTTGTTCCTTATTGCCCTCTCCTCCTTATGATATAAAGATGCAGATCCTCTCTACCTAGGTTTGATCAGGTACCACCCAGTGGCCTAATTAGTCTCAGAATGCTGTTAGCCAAATATTAACCAGAGTAGGATTTATGCATCCCAATCATTGTAGGCATTTTGGGTATCTTTTGAATTTTCATATACTCTGGAATTTGTGTGTGAAGTGTGGGCAATATGTTTTCGAACTATAAGGGTATGTCTACACAACAACATTATTTCAAAATAACTTAGTCTGCATCTACACAGCAGGCAGTTATTTTGAAATACTGCTGAAATACTGTCAAGCTGGAGGATTTCTTGCTCCAACTTTGTAGTTTGTATTAAGAGGAGCATTGCCAGAAGATCCAGAGATGTCATTATTCCCCTTTATTCGGCTCTGGTGAGGCCACATCTCGAGTATTGTGTCCAGTTCTGGGCCCCTCACTACAAAAAGGATGTGGACACATTGGAGAGGATCCAGCAAAGGACAACCAAAATGATTAGAGGGTTGGAGCATATGATCTATGAGGAGAGGCTGAGGGAGTTGGGTCTGTTTAGTCTGCAGAAGCAAATAGTGAGGGGGGATTTGATAGCAGCTTTCAACTTCCTGAAGAGAGGTTCCAAAGAGTATAGAGAAAGGCTGTTCTCAATAGTGACAGATGGTAGAACAAGGAGCAATGGTCTCAGGTTGAGGTGGGAGAGGTCCAAGTTGGATATTAGGAAAAACTATTTCACTAGGAGGGTAGTGAAGTACTGGAATGGGTTACCTAGGAAAGTAGTGGAGTGTCCATCCCTAGAGGTGTTTAAGTCTCGGCTTGACAAAGCCCTGGTTGGGTTGATTTACTTGGGATTGGTCCTGCCTAGAGCAGGGGGCTGGACTTGATGACTTTCTGAGGTCTCTTCCAGCTCTATGGTTCTATGATTCTATGATTCTAACTCCTGTAATCCTCATTGTATGAAGAATAAGGGAAGTCGGAAGAAGAGTGCTCTTTCAAAATAAGTGCTGTGTAGATGCTCCCAGTTTTGAAATAAACTATTTTGAAATAAGCTACACAATTCATGTAGCTTAATTTGCATAGATTATTTTGAGTTGAATCCTGATGGGTAGACACCCCCTTAATTCTTGTATTTGGTCCTTTTAGAAGTATAGTAAGGCTACAGAAACTGATCTTTTTCATTAAGTTTTTTTCTAGATCCCCAGTAAAATACACATACAAATGACATTATCACTCTTCACGTGGTGTATGCATGGTTCTTTATTATATTGTGTCAAAGACTGAGCCATTTGTTGAGGAACTTTCACCCACACACAATTAAATCACCTCATTGCTTGAAAAAAAAAAAGGATGACAAAACTTTTATCCTGTACAGCCACATGACTTCTCTGAATTTAGTCCAGTGGGTCAGAGCTTAGCGTAGATCCACAAATGGATTTCATTTAACACCAGATTACAGAGAGAGAGACTTCAGAACTCTTTTTTATGCTAAAATTTGACATATTGTGAATGGGCCTTAATATAGATGCTAATTACCTCACACATTACAAAGACAGCTTCCCCACCTTATGTTATTCGTAGTAACTCCAGCTTACAAAAAGCAATTTCCTCCTTTCTTGTCACTTCCCCCCTCCTCACCCCCACTTTCTATGCTATGTATCTGATTCATTATTACATATTTTGTTTACTTTTTCATTGTTTCTCTCTGTTATATAATGGTCGTGCCTATTCACTTTCAGAATATGATATG
The DNA here is from genome assembly GCF_049634645.1 of Pelodiscus sinensis. Taxonomy (NCBI): domain Eukaryota; kingdom Metazoa; phylum Chordata; order Testudines; family Trionychidae; genus Pelodiscus; species Pelodiscus sinensis. Next base: position 48,500,280 of record NC_134719.1, read on the forward strand.
AAGAAGTGGGTGTGCCCCATGAATGCTCATCACCTAATAAACCATCTTGTTAGTCTTTAAAGTGCTATATGACTGCTTTTTTTGTTGTTGTTAAACACAATGGCTGTGTCTAGACTAGTAAGTTTTTCTGCAAAAGCAGATGCTTTTGCAGAAAAACTTGCCAGCTGTCTACACTGGCCGCTTGAATTTCTGCAAGAACACTGACGATCTCATGTAAGAAATCAGTGCTTCTTGCGGAAATACTATTCTGCTCCCATTCGGGCAAAAATCCTTTTGCGCAAAGCTTTTGTGCAAAAGGGCCTGTGTAGACAGCTCAGATTTGTTTTGCGGGAAAAAGCCCCAATCGCGAAAATGGCGATCAGGGCTTTTTTCGCAAAAGTACGTCTAGTTTGGCATGGACTGTTTTCCCCAAAAAGTGCTTTTGCACAAAAGTGTCCGTGCCAATCTATACGCTCTTTTCCGCAAATCCTTTTAACGGAAAACTTTTCCGTTAAAAGCATTTGCGGAAAATCATGCCAGTCTAGATGTAGTCCATGGAAGTGAGGAGCCTAAATACGATCATGGATATAAGCCCGTATCCCACCAGGACAAACAACTTCAGTTAGGCATCACTCCGCAAATGCACGTATATTTATTAAAATGGTATTTCCTTTCCTTGTCTTGGAAACAATTTTAGCCTACTAATTACAAACTTCTTCTAATGTAAAAAAAAATTATCTCCTGTTGCAGAATCCCACAAAAAAGGGTTTGCATATTCTGGGGAAAAATCCAATGAAATAAATTAATTCTGCCTTTAATTCTTCAAGAAATCCTCACAGGAAAAGTTGAAATGCTTATATGTCTGACTTATCTTAAGAATGTGATTAGTTCCATTAAATTCAATGAATAAGATCTGTGCGTCAGTTCTTTCTTCATGACCTTCCCCTTTGAGATCTGTGGGACTATTTATAACTCTAAGTGTAAGTGATGCATTAATGAATAAAATAATCAGAATAGTGAATTTTAGTGGTTTTTTAACATTAAATCATCAAGAGTGTTTCTTCTGGAGTTTCTTATGGAAATTAAAGTGAATGTTTGTTCAGGATTTTCAGTTTAAAAATCCACAAATGGAGCCTCTTCAGATGCAAACTGTGTAGCTGTAAATTGCAAAAGTTGCAAAAGTAGTTGGGTTTCTGCCTTTTGTAATCTGAAAAGAAATGCACAGAATAAGGAGCAATGGTAAATTTCAGTCAGGGAGGTCTCAGTTGGATATTAGGGAAAACTATTTCATTACCAGGGATGTGAAGCACTAGAATGGGTTACCTAGGGAAGTGGTGGAATCTCCATCCCTAGAGGTGTTTAAATCCTGGCTTGACAAAGACCTGGGTGAGATGGTATAATTCGGATTGGTTCTGCTTTTTAGCAGGGGGTTGGACTCGATGGCATCCTGAGGTCTCTTTCAACTCTAGGATTCTATTATTCTATGATTCTATGATCATCAGCATTTTTGTTATACAAATAAGTGCAATTTCTCTATAACACAGAAGCTATGTGATAAATATGATTTTAAGTGTCCAGAAATATAAATGATGATGTTCGTAATAGCCTAGATATTGAGAGGACTGTGCAGCATTACCAAAAGTGCATTAAGCCATTTTGTAACTTGTTGCTCATTTTCTTTTTGTCAGTTTCTTGGCATTTGTGAGCTTGTTTTCTCTTCATCCATAAAAAGGAACATGTTAATCAATAAAGTGATAAAAATAATTGAGGTCGACAAACAACAACAACAAAAGAGCTTGTACTTTATTTTAAAACTGCTTTTGAGGTATTGATATCTTAGAGTAATTTACCTTTTTCTGGGGAGTTTTTATTGATCTTTAGGTAGTTTGACATATTTGGAGTTGTTCTACACAGACATTCAGTGATCAAGAACAAATAACTAAACTCCCTTAAAATTTCTGCTTCTTGTTTTGGAATTTGGAAGTGTTTAGAGGAGTCTTCCCCTAGTGTAGAGAATAGCAAACCTCCCATTTATAGTAATACTAAAAGTTTTATCTGGTGTTGCTTGGGTTCTAAACTTACATAATTTTTTTCATTTAATTCATTGTTCTGGGGTGGGGCTAAGGATGAGAGGTTCAGTATGCAGGCTGCCCCAAGATCAGATGACAATCCCAGCCCCCTCCCTCTTAGGGGCCAAGTGGGAAGCTTGGGGGCAGATAAGATGCACTTTCCATGGCTGCTGCAGCTCCAGCTGGCACAGCCAGGGGAGGGGTGCATGTCCCCTGGTTGAGGGACAAACAGACGTACAGACACACAGACAAATATATAGTGGACAGCTGTCCCTTTCTACACCATTACTTCCTGCTGTCCCAATGGTGTTTCAGCTGACCCAGTCCCCATCCTGGCCCCTTGTTGCCACCCTGTGGTCATTCTGCAGTATAATTCCCTCTTGCTGGACCCCTGTCTTTCCATTTTACAAGAAACAGTCAAATTCTATACATATCCCATTATCTAGGCACAACAGAATTCTGACCTATTTCAAAATAAATGGTGTATAGATGTTCTCGATTTCAAAATACGTTAATTCAAAATAAGCTTCGCAATTGGTGTAGCTCAATTTGCATAGCTTATTTTGAGTTAAGCCCTGTTGTGTAGATGCACTCATAGTGGGAGAGATTTGGAGGGGGTTTTCAACCACAAAGTTCCAGTCACACAAAGATATCAAGAGTCCTAACTTCTGCAAAAGTTAGGAAACTTAGGAACCTAAATACCTTTGTGGATCTGGGCCTAAGGACTTACCCACTATATTTCTCCCAGCAGCTGCTGCAGTAGACACAGTTTTGTGCTTTTGGTATAGATGACTCATGCAGCACTCAACACAAACCCTAACAAAGGAACTTCTTTGGAGTGAAACTTAATTTGTCACCACCAACACCTCTTTCTAGTTACAAAGTGTTCAGGGCTGAGATCTTGACTCCCTGATTTCTGTTTAGCATATAGATGTAATATGTGAGTGTTCACTGGTATCAGTGGAGTTTTCTTCATTGACTTCAGTAGGATTCTCATCAAACCTTAAGAAAAGGGGGCATTAAAATTATCACAGGAAGGAGCATATAGAAGGAAAAAGCTTACAGAGAAAAGTCCCCTCAAATTAAATATTCTAAAACAAATGAGTTCTAGGGTGTATTTAACCATAAAGGCAACGTCCAGATAGACACATAGGCTGTGTCTACATTGGCACCCCTTTCCGGAAAAGGGATGCTAATGTAGACTTTGGAATAGGCAAATCCGCGGGGGATTTAAATATCCCCCGCGGCATTTGCGTTAACATGGCTGCCGCTTTTTTCGGGCTTGGGGAAAAGCTGGAGAAAAGCGCCATTCTAGACGTTATTCTCCGGAAAATAAAGCCTTTTCTGGAGGATTTCTTATTCCTACTTTCAAGTGGGAACTTTCAAGTAGGAATAAGAAATCCTCTGGAAAAGGCTTTATTTTCCGGAGAATAACGCATAGACTGGTGCTTTTCTCCAGCTTTTCCCCAAGCCCGAAAAAAGCGGCAGCCATGTTAATGCAAATGCCGTGGGGGATATTTAAATCCCCCACGGATTTGCCTATTCCAACGTGCTACATTAGCATCCCTTTTCCGGAAGGGAGGCCAGTGTAGACACAGCCATAGTCTGTTGTAGTCACTCAAGAGACAATTCTAGAAGCTGGTACAGGTTGGACCTCCCTGGTCCACCATCCTTGGGACCTTAACCAGTTCCTGAACTAGAGAATTTGCTAGACTCTGGGGTCCAGCCCTTGGCCCTCCACCCCAGTCACTGGACTCTAGCCCCACCTGCTGAACTTTGAACCCAGCTGAAGGCTCTGGGGCTCTGTTCCCAGCTGCCTGCTGCAAGCTGTGAGGCTCATTTTCTTGCTACTGTGTTTTGGCTCCTTGTCCCATAGCCCAGTAGCCAAGTTCCAGCCACTGGCCTCAGAACTGCTCCTCAGCTACCAGTCTCCATGGGGGTCCCATCACAGGCACTGGTTCCCAGACCTGAGGCTTCATTTCCAGCCATCAACCTAACTCATTGGTTGGGCAACATTCGAGGTCCCGGTGTGCTAGATTTTCCCTGTGAGTGCTCCAACTCTACAGCACCCACTGAGTCCCTGATGGTGCCGAACGACAGATGTTGCTGGACCAGAGGGTCTCAGACTAGAGAGGTTCAACCTGTACTTGTCAACCCATAATTCTCTCATTAAGTGTAATAAACTTATAGAAAAGAATGTCAACTTAAACTTTACATTGGATCTTCTCCAACAGCTTCCTCTTTCTCAGGTTCTCCATTGCCATCCAGCCACTCTACCATTCACCCTATATTTTTTCTTCCTGCATCCACTACGACCCATATACTGTACTTTTTTCTCATCCATCTGTCTGTTCTTCTATTTATTCTCTAAACACTCCATGACCTACTCTTTACCGGATTATGGGGCCTAACCACTGTGGTTGTTATTGAGGATTGAGTTTTTGTTTTTTTGGTTGGGGGAGTACTGAGGGTTTGAGTCCCATATGGTAGTGGGAATAACATTTTCTGAAATATACAAGCACTTCTCATTTGATATCATAGTTCTCTAATCTTATATTTTTGCAGGGGGATTGATATCACAGAAAGTGTAAATAAACTCTTATATGACCATAAGCAGATATTGTACAGATCCCAAATTACTGGGATGACAATGAATTATGAGTGACATTTTCTTCATCCATATAAAGCTCAAGGAAGTGGTTACTGCAGGTGTAATATTGAAATCCGCATCCCAGAATCTTTGTTCAGACTTTGAGACAAAGTCCTCTATGTAGTAGCTATCCATTTTTTTCCATTTATGCTTTTTGTACATCTAAGTTGTAGCATTTCACTCATCTTTCACAGACAGACATGAAAAGCATTGCTGTTATTGGGCATGCCTCAGGATAAGCTCAGGAAGCAAATCTTATTTGTTGGGATCATATACACATTTCACATATAAACATATAAGTATTCTAGAATGGTTCAATAGCACATAACTTAGCAACTACACCAAATTAAAGAAACAAATCCACATTGTACATTGTAGAATACATATTTAAAAATATTTTGCACTCTTGCCTTTATAGATTTCATCACAGTGAGAAGGAAAATTATCAGAAGACTGACAAGTGTGGAATGGATGAAATCCTATCTAATTCATGTAAACACAATATGATTGAGGTTGCACACCTGACAAGAACAGGCAGCAGTTTATAGCAAAAAAAGATATCTTCTCAAAATATCAATTTTTTTACCACGTGAGTTAGCAAAGTGTCTGCTCAGAGAAAGTACCCAATAATTAGTGACTTCTAGACTTGGGAAATAAACAGAATGTCAGCAGGCATGGTAAAGGTCACAAAAGTGGTACAAATCTGGATGATGGCTCCTTTGATTCATATGAACAATTATGGGCAACATCAGTTATTCAAAAAACATGTAAACGAAAGAGATTTTATTCACAAAGAATGACAGGTTTTTTACTTAGTAGTTCCACTTAAAAGGGGTGTGATGGGGTATATCAGCCCCACATTGGCACACCAGGGGTTAACGTATCTTTATTAGCAGAAGTAGTTATGCCCTTCTTGCTTTGCTGGGCAAGCTCCAGCTGGAATCAGAGTACAAAAGGCCTGAGACAAGCTCAGTCTAGACTGACCGATGGAGGAGAAGGAGGTGCACTATGAGCTGCAGCAAGTGGACCACTTGTGCTCCAAGATTTGGAGGCCAGTGAGATGGGGCCAGATCTAGGTACTGAGACAGAGCATGTCTCAGAGTGTGCAGAGACTGACAGATCATAGAGCCACAGACTTCATAGATTCAGGTAGGAAGGGACATAGAGGATTTTAGGGGGACAATGGTGTTAGAACCAGTGGAGAAGGAGGGCCCAGGTTCCCCTGTCATCTACCCAGCTGTCACCTATCTTGGGGTGGTGGTGTGGTTCACTGTCTAGTGACTCTGTAGCAGGGGACTACTGTAGTGAGTCTTGCCATTGGCCACACTGTCTTGACCGCAGGGGATTGTTGGAGGGGTTCAGTAAAATATGCAGATATTGGACCACATAGTCCTGAGATGTGGGACACTCTTTAGAGTTGGTCGTGGGGCTGCAATACCTCTCTCCCATAGCCCAATGTGTGATGGGGTGAATCAGCTTCACACCAAGGCATAATCATACAAAATATTTACCTAACGTTTCTTTTTCCATCTACCATATGGTGATGATTTAGCCAGTGTTGATAAATTAGAATACACCATATAAGCCAAATATTTTAGGACATGGTACACTTCATACAAGCCAAAGAAAGGTCAGCTTGCTACATGCCATTGAAACTTGTTGGTCTTGGAGCATATTTCTGTTTGCCCACAGATGGAAGCCATTGCAGCTCTGCTAGGCCAGGGCTCTGTGAGTACTTGGAAGTGGGGCTGTAACTAGGAAAGGAAAAATCCAAATTGTAACCATATTTCATGGCGTGCCTCCCTGCAGCAATGGTAAATAATTATGAGTAAAATAATATTGCTAGAGGAAGCAATTTAAGTGCAGTTCCAGCATCCTTCCCAGAGACAGTGGATTGCACAGGAATAAAGATATACTAAGGAGATGACATGATTAGATACCGTTTAATTCTCTACAGAACTAATCCTTTGTCATCCTCTGACAAAAATAAAACCCTCAGAAGAAAAAAAAAGTCAGGTGTCAAGCTATTCATTGGGGAGCCAGGAAAACGTGGATTATTTTGCTGCCTTGTGCTTTGCTATAACCCGGATTTATTGGACCTTTGACGAGCTAAATGATACACTCGTGTGAGAATGATTGCCATTTGAGGAGAAGGGCAAAAGGCCCTCTGGTCAGTTTCTATAAAATTGCTTATTCCCTCAGGGTATGTCTACACTACCCCCCTATTCGAACTAGGGGGGGTATTGTAGTCATTCGGAGTTGCAAATGAAGCCCGGGACTTGAATTTCCTGGGCTTCATTTGCATGATGCCGGCCGGCGCCATTTTTAAATGCTGGCTAGTTCGGACCCCGTGCCGCGCGGCTACACGCGGCATGGACTAGCTAGTTTGGATTAGGCTTCCTATTCCGAACTAGCTGTACACCTCATTCCACAATATAGCAAAGCACAAGGTGGAGGCAGGCTATGGTCTGGTAGTGTGTGAGTCTGAACCTAGGTCAGCGCATTGTGGGCAGATCCCTCCTGACCCACTGGTGGACCCTGGGTTGGGTTGTAGTGGAGTTGGGTGGGACCATGTCTCCCCTGCCAACCCACATCTGGGATAGCAGTATGCCCCCTCCACAGGCCAGAAAGCCTGTGCTGATGCCTTACCTAATCTCAGAGGCTGCCAGTGATATTCACCCCTGTACCAAGAGCATAGGTGGGGCTGGAGGCTACCACCCTTACTGATCGCCTTGCCCTGCTTCAAGTCTAGGGAGACTGACTACTATTGCTCCACTTGGCTGAGCCCTGAGCACAGATTAGAAGGGTAGGGAGAGATAGGGAAGGGAAGGGGGAGAACTCCTAATCCTTTGTAGACTGCTAATTCCCCCTGTTCTAGATCAGGCCCAGGAAAGCAGCAGCGAGGAGGCATGGCCCACTGCCCAGAGCTGAGCTTGTCTCAATGTCTGTATTACTCTGCTGTGGGCTGTGACCACATCTCTGTGCTATCACTGGAGGAGACCAGAAGTTCTGGTTTAGCAGGACAGGATGATGTGGTAATTCAATCCATCAAGTGACAGTCTGAAGGGAATCTCTGATACTGAACTGGTTACATATGCAAATACAGTCTGCTACTGGACTCTTCTCCCAGCTTGTAGTTGTCAGCAGAAACCTGATTAAGACCCTGCTTACACACATGTACTCCATGGTAAGTGTAGATATGCCATTAAGTACCTAGGTCACCATCAGCAACATGGTATTCAAGCTCTTAACAGTCTTTATCCATCTGATAGAGAAGTAGTTTTATCCAAATTTTACAGACAATGGAGAGAGAGAGAGAGAGAGAGAGAAGTTAAAAAAGGAATTGTATGGCAGAGCTGGAGATTGGATCCCTGATTTTACAATACCCAGTGTAGTGCTCTATATTATTTTTACTAACCGTCTTTGCTAATTCCACACATTCTGTAGTTTGCAATGGGCCTCCTAGCCCTTACCTCAATCTAGATAGGTTTCCTGTGTCTTTCACAAGAGAAAAACAAACAAAGGAAAATATTGCAGGTGAGCATGGGGCTTCCAGATCTGATCAGGGAATCCAAAAAATCTAACCTTGGTAGTTAGAATGAAATTCTGTCATTTTTTGGTCAAACAACCTTTACCTGTTTGGAAGAGCATTAGTCACTATAAAAAGTCTCCCTAAAACTGACCCCAAAACCACACAGTGGTCAATAATAAATAAACGGTTTGAACTGATTGTTGGAGGAAAAAACTGCTCTATTGATTTTCCTAGTACAATTTAGAACTACAGAGATATAAATTCAGGCTTCTTTAGCTGCTCCAAGACCACAAATGTCACTGGCGATGCAATTAGAGATAGTACATCGTAGAGGATGATATTTACTATGCCCTTAGGGATTCTTTAAATGGTCTAAGTACACCTACTTCTGTAAAGGATGGTTGTTTAACCACATAATTCTAAGATTCCACTCACGGATACAACTGAACAGAAACTATACTTGTTCCACTTCATCACCCAGACAACTAAACATCAATTTCTATTACCTTTGGCTGTTCTTATTTTAAATGAATGATTTATTTAGGGCCTCTCTTTGTTCTAGTGGTATTAATTGTTGTTTTAGATAAATAAATTTCCTTGGACAGTTAGCATTATGGTATTTAGAAATAGCAATGTCTTTACAACATCTAGACACAATTACTGCAATAGCAAATTGTACAGTAATAACCATTATTATGATGACAACAGCTTGATGGGTCAAATAATGTCAATAGACTGATCATTTGAGCACAGTCAAATATTACCTATTATTCCAGCAAGAATGCCCTGAAGTATTCAGCAGCCTTTTTGATTGCATCATTATTCCATCTGTTAGAAAGTTTACTTAGGTGTCTTGGTTACTTATGTTACAACATGGTAATGCCACCAGTTGAGAAAAAGATGAAATAACTGAGAACTGAGTGTTAACTGGGTTCTAGAGGATTCCAGCCAAACATTACATATATGTTTATGTCTGTGTGTATACCAGGCCATCATCCTACAGGAATATTACATAGCACAACAAATGTGAAAAGACATGAAGTGCCAGGCAAGAGAGTTTATGATCTCAAGTGGCTAAACACATGTCTAAAAGTGAACTCACAGGGGAGTGGGGGAAGGAAGGGTTCAGTCATTATTCTTCCTCCTCCAAAAGAGAAAAGATACACAGCCATTAACAAACAATTTATCATCGCTATTATCCCACTTACCCCAAACACCTCCTGCACCATCAACAAGACAAAAAATACATATCAAATGCTCAAGTGACACCCCTCTCTTCCCCTCCACAAAAATCACCTTCCTACTTCCCCTCTTGTCCATAGCCGAACCTTGCTGACAATATGAAAAGTTCTAAACCAGTGTTTCTCAATTTTATTTGGCCACAGAACCCTTTAAAACTTGGAATAATTTTGAGGAATTCCTATAGCTGGGCCTAGGATACCCAAGGGAAAATTTGTTGAGCAAAAAAAAAAAAAAAAAACCCACAATCACCCTTTTCCTCCAAGGAAGACAGTCTAGTCTCTGGTATATGAAGCTGAAAAAGTAGACCACAAATGAACAAATGCTAAATAAGATCATGAGATCAATATTTAGTTTAATTGGACATATCAAATGCACATCTTGATAAAGCTGAATATTCTTGACAAAAGCTGCCCCAAAATGTAATCAGAGAAACTTCTTTAAATTTTTGTATTAATCGGCCATCTGAAGTGATTTTGATTAGGTTTTCATAATCTTGCATAGAAAAACTGACTGGCTTTCCTGTTATACTTAATGAATTTCAAATCCAGTTATTGTTGTCATGTATGGCTGGAAAATACTTCATAATGTTTGTGTATAAATCACAAAGATGATCTGCAATGTCCTGGCCAGGAGGGAGGATACAGGAGGGGTCTTGAGGAAGGATGTCTGGTCAGGAGGGAGGGTTCAGGAGGGTCTTGTGGCAGGATGTCTGGCCAGAGGGGAGGGTACAAGAGGGGAATTGGGGCAGGGTGTCTGGCCAGGAGAGAGAGTACAGGAGGGGACTTGGGGCAGGGTGTCAGAGCAAGCTGGGAATGTGGACGCTTGGCAGGGGAAGAGTAGTGAGGGGGATATGGGTTGCGAGGTCTGGACATGAGGGGGGACACTTACCTGGCTTGGCACCCTGCTACAGCAGGGAAAGCCTCCAGGCACCATGATCCTGTTCCTCGGGGTGGGGGGGAGAGCTCAGTTCCCCTCTCTCCCACCCATGCAGTGGGGAACCCAGCACAGCTGCAGCACCAGATCAGGCTACCTGATGACAGGGCGGGGAGGGAGGGTGTAGAAACCCCAACCTTCCCTGCCAGATCAAACTCTGCCACTTCCCCAGCAGGCTGGGGAGGGGCACAGGGGGGAGAGAGAGCAGCAGCACATTGTGGGGAGTGAGCCTGAGCATGCCTGAGCCGGGTTCCACGCAGGCAGCACTTTAAAAACACCAAGGTCTGAGAGCAGTTCTTTGGCTCTGGCCACTCCTCCCCCTCCCAGCAGCAGCGGACACTGTAGAACCTGCCGCCTGCACACAAGGAGGAGGAGGCTGCAAGTCACCGGGACAGGGCAGTGCTGCAGAGCGAGGAGGGGCTGCGTCGTGAGCGGGTATGGGGCAGCCACAGTGGGTGGTGGAGTGGCCAAAGCTGCATGTCCCCAGAAGCCTGATTCGCTGCCAAAGCCTCAATGGGAGCTGCCTACGGGTTCTGCAGAGGACGGGGAGTAGAATTTTTCACGGAACCCTGAGTTCCACTTCACGGAACCCCAGGGTTCCATGGAGCACCATTTGGGAAACACTACTCTAAACTAATGAGGGAATGTAATATTGCTATCGAGTGCCCCCCTTTCCTGCTGCTGCTGAATCCATTGTGTTTCTTTCAGGGAGAAAAGACCACCATATCGTTGAATCTGTAAGGGTCCTGGGAGGGAGGGAATTGTAGGCTTGAAAACTTTTTCATTGGCTGGATTCTTATAGAATAGGAGTTAGAAAGAGAACGGAATGGCTACCATTTTACAACCTAACTCTGGCCGGCCAGAGCATGCTTACTTGGGGGACCATGGGGGTGTGCTTTCGTCCCCCCATCATCCCGCATACAGGCCTGAGATACTTCCTAATCCAGAGAGCATTCTAGCAGTAGCCAAACATTAAGAACTGTGACACAATGAAGTTATGCTCCATATTTTTAAAACATTCAGACAAGATCATGGAAAAACTGTCAAAACGAATGTGTATATGTTTCACATGTTTCTGAGTTAAAACAACTCCGTTAATTCATTTATTTTAAAATTAGGCATAAATATCAAAGGCCAAACCTACTGGATATGAATCCTACTCTTTTTTTGTTACTGTTCTAGTAAATCCGTGTTTTAAAATATTTGACCATTTTTGACAATATTTGGCTGATCAATTGATTAGTTATCTTTGGATGAGTCAAATACCCATCTTTGTGATAAAGATTTTGTGTTTTCATTAGTGATGAAGGCAACAGAAAATTCAGAATGTTCACTTAATGCCAATGATATACATGAAATTCATGTCAGTGAAATTGCATTAGGCAACTTCCCTAAGTGCCACCTTTTATTTACAAATTGTTTTTTAAAGTAAGAATATACTGCAGCACAATGCCATATGTTTCATACAGCTGCTTAATCCAGGTGTTGGGCTAAATGTGCTGCAGCAGACATCTCTGAAATTTGTATCCAACGCACTGGCTCTGCGGCAGGTACTGTACTGTAAATTAAATGTGTTAAAGGAACCCTCAAGGTGTTTTCTAGTTGCAGATCCAAATTAAACATAAAGTTTGATTAGCTACACAAACTGAGAAGCCTCACATATGTGAATTGTAGTAGTGTCAGATAAATATTTGAGAACCAACTGTCATGGGTAAAAAGCTATTTATGAAGTAAAAGGAAATTAGGATGCTGGAAACTGCAAGCAAAAGAACCCAAGGTCCACTGTAGTTTTCACAACAAGCCTGGATTCTTCTTCAATACAGATCCATATTCAGCCAACATTATTTACAAAATAATTACAAGTGACTTGAATGGGAACTCCACGTGCTTAATAGCAGGATTTGTTCCTAACTGCAAATTAATGTCAGAGGCGATATAAGTATTAACATAATTAAGTCTAAAATGATGTGAATATAATGAAAGCATAGCAAAAGGTGGGAAAACAATTATTCAATTTTCAAAAGCAATTTGACCGTATTTATGATCCTTCCCAGTTAGCTACTGGAGAATGTTAGATCTCTCTAGTTTTATATTTAATATTAAAATTTAAATGATTGAGTATTCACTAAAAGCACATTTTTAAATTGTATAATTACAGCTGAAAGTTTGCTCTATTTGTTTATATCCAATCAGGAAATCAAAACAATGACACTCGACATACAGAACTGACTGAGGCCATGTCTACACTACAAAGATAAATCGGAAAAAGAAATACAATTTGTGTATCTTTTTCAGATTTACTTCCAAAAGAGTCTTTTCTGAAATTTGGCCCATCTATGCGGGGCCAAATTTTCAGAAAAAAACCCTTTTTCAGAACATCCCTTCTTCCTCATAAAATAAAGTTTACAGGGATGCCAAAAAAATACCCACTTTTCCAACATTTTTTTTTGAAATGCGGACTCGTTCCTTGGATGTGACAGAGATTTTCTGGGATACTGTAGTCTAGACATAGCCTGAGACAGTGAAAATTGAACTACATTAAATGAATTGACCATCAGGTGGACATGAAGAAGTCTACATATAATTTGAGAGTGGTTTACAGACAATACAGAATATTATATTTATCAAATAATGTATTAGTAGTGAATTATCCCTGAGCTCTGATCTGAAGGAACATTATTATGCTAAAAATACAAAAGATATGCAGAAAATCTATGATTAAGTTCATTACTAACTAATGGGGAAAAAATAATAGTAGCAAAAGTAATAGTATTGCTAAATTCAATTGTAAATATTGATTTGGTCAACTTACCATTTGATTACCAAATGATCACTACTAACAATTTTAGTTAAGGAGACAGGTATGTTAAGATATGCTACATACTTGTTTGACAATATCATGGAGCTCTTTAGAGGTGGGGTTCTTATAGCAACTACTGAAGCATTTATACCATGCACCTGAACACTTATTTTATTAAGCTTATCTTGAAGCAATTATTTTTTCATATACATATATGCACATAATGGTCAGCGCACACTTTTTTAAAATGAAAGTTTTTTCCTCTTATGTTAGCAAAAAAGTAAAGCAATTTGGAGTTAAATTAAAAGCTCACTGTTCTCAAATAGAGTCTTTCCATTCACTTTAGTGAGCTTTGGATCAGGCCTTTTAATCAAACAACAGTGGCATGTCTATGGATTCCTGAGCTGCCAAGACCAATATGCAACTACATTCAACCTAACCAATATTGATTTAATTTCAGGCTACTAAGTAAGAAATTTGACTTATAAAGTTGTCAGAGCAAATAATATTAAGGTAAGAAAGGGTTAAACACATTGTTTAGAAGTTGTCATTTCATTTCTGCAAAGATATTTATGCACCAAGTGCTGTAGATGTCTAATGGCTACTTAGGGCTTTTGTTTTATGTTAGATTCCTAGTGATATTAAAAACAATACTATCTGCATATTTAGGTCCCTGAATATCTTTGAAAATCTAGACCATAGAACCTTAGTGTGGGAGCATTTCGAGTTATTTTGTGAATGACTGAAGACTATTGATTAAAAATATATAGACTAGCATCTCAGCAATGCATACAGGAGTACTTGCACATTCTTCTATTAATAGAATGCACAAGATTCTTCTTAAAAAAAAAAGAATGCCATTTCAGTCCTACTCTTAAATAGCCTCCTTTTTTTAAAGCAGTCCAAAAAATAAATATAGAGCAAAGAGGGTGAATTCAATTTAAAAAATCAGCACATTTTTTAAAAAATCAGGGAAGACCTATTGGCACTTGAAAAATCTTTTGTGTGTTTTTTTTGTTTTGTTTTTTGGTAGACGTTACTGTGCATTTAGATGACTGAACAAGGTCCCTCTGAGATTAAAATGTAGGTGGGGAAGACAGCACAGACTAGATGGAATTACTGAAGCACACACAATGAGCACCAGCATTTATGTGTGGGGGATAGTTAAGTGTGTGTGTGTGTGTGTGTGTGTGTGTACGTGTGTGTGTACGTGTGTGTGTGTGTGTACAAAAAATTGTATACACAAAACTATATCCGACTAGCTTATAATTAGCTGGTTTTGCATTAATATATTTAAGCTTTCACTTGCATAATGACAGGTACAACTTGTCACAATAAACTATGTTCTGTAGTAGTTAATGAGCACATTGGAGCCAGTGGCTGAGACATTACACATTATTTTGTATTCTCTTCTTTGAACCACATAGTTAATTTTACAGTTATGCAGTATTTTATCTTTTCTTTATGGAACTTCCACTTGTTTAATGAAAGAAAAGACCACTGGACTTGAAAACATCCCAAATGAATACTGTGAAGCATTAAAGACAACAAACCCTGAAATAAATGTACTTTAGCACTCACTGAAGACAAGTGAAGTATCTCTTCAGTATTATGAGTAGTGTGAGCACACATCCTGTTGACACACACTTAAGAGAAAGCTATGCAAGATGACCACAAACTAGAGTTTGAAAAATATTTTCTCATTTTCCTTCAGCATTACTAAGCAACACAAGGGAGGCCAAAATCTCTTCTCAGAGTTCTGGGGAAATCTCTAGTGGAATATTCTGACCTTCTTATATGCAGTAGTTTGGAGAACACTATTGACAACATCAGATCTGCATATGGAGACCACGGTTCCATTATTTTAGCCATCTGCACAGGGGCTGTGTCTACATTGGCAAGATTTTGTACAAAAGCAATTGCTTTTGCGCAAAAACTTGCCGCCTGTCTGCACTGGGCGCGAATTCTTGTGCAAGAACACTGACGTTCTAATGTAAGAAATCAGTGCTTCTTGCGCAAGAACTATGACGCTCCCATTCAGGAATAAGCCCTCTTGTGCAAGTGTTTTTGCACAAGAAGCCCGTGTAGACAAGCAACATTTAATTTCTTGTGCAAGAAAGCCAGATGACTAAAATGGCACTGATTGCTGTCCTTAAATACACTGCTGTCCTTAAACATATTTGCGCAAGAAAGCGTCTACACTGGCACGGATGCTTTTGCACAAAAGCTCATCTCTTGCGCAAAATCACATGCCAGTGTAGACGCTCTCTTGCGCAAATACTTTAATGCAAAAACTCTTGCATTGAAAGTATTTGCGCAAAATCTTGTAGATGTAGATGTAGCCACTATGTTTAAGGATAGCAATCAGTGCACAATGTCTGTAAGTCAATGGTCTAGGCCAGGGAAGCTAATGATCCAATTAGCAGACTAAATTCATTGATGAAACCTGACCATGTGATATCTGAGCCATTGTGCAAACACTAGGAGGAAGATAGGATTATATGACAAGGTTGTTTGTGTTAATAGGAGACTGGACTAGATAAACCAGTAAAACTTTTCCAGCCTGTGTCCCTAAAATAATCATAGAATCATAGGTTATGTCTAGACTGCAAGCCTCTTTCAAAAGAGGCTTTTTCAAAAGATACTTTCGAAAAAGCCTCTTTCAAAAAAGTGTGTCTAGACTACAACCAGTATTTTCAAAAAAGCAAGCCCCTTTTTCAAAAGAGAGCACAAAGGCAGTCTAGGTGCTCTCTTTCAAAAAAGCACAGTTTGCATTACGTAGCACCTTTTTTCAAAAGAGAACTTTCAAAGAAAGGTGTTATTCCTTGTAAAACGAGGTTTACCGCAGTTGAAAAAACTGCTGCGTTCTTTCAATTTACTTTCGAAAGAACGAGGCAGCTCTCTATACGCCGGTAAAGTTTTTTAGAAAAAAGGCAACTTTTTTTGAAAAAAGCCTGCAGTCTAGACACACCCATAGAATCATAGAACACTAGAACTGGAAGGGACCTCGAGATGTCATCAAGTCCAGTACCCTGCTCTCATGGCAGGACTCAGTACCATCTAGACCATCCCTGATAGATGTCTGTCTAACATGCTCTTAAATATCTCCAGAGACAGAGATTCCTCAACCTCTCTAGGCAATTTATTGCAGTGTTTAAACACCCTGACATTTAGGAAGTTTTCCCTTAAGTCTAACCAAAACCTCCCTTGCTGCAATTTAAGCCCATTGCTTCTTGTTCTATCTTCAGAGACCAAGGAGAACAATTTTTCTCTCTCCTCCTTGTGACACCCTGTTAGATACTTGAAAACCACTATCATGTTCCCTCTCAGTCTTCTCCTTTCTAAAATAAACAAGCGCAATTCTTTCAGTCTTCCCACGTAACTCATGTTCTCTAGACTCTTTAATCATTCTTGTTGCTCTTCTCTGGACCTTCTCCAATTTCTCCACATCTTTCTTGAAATGTGGTGCCCAGAACTGAACACATTACTCAATTGAGGACTGATCAGTGCAGAGTAGAGCAGAAGAATGACTTCTCATGTCTTGCTCACACCACTCCTATTAACGCATTCCAGAATCACGTTTGTTTTTTTGCAACAGTGTCACACTGTTGACTCATATTTTACTTGTGGTCCACTATGACACCAGATTTCTTTCTGCAGTACTCCTTCCTAGACAATTGTTTCCCATTCTGTATGTGTGAAACAGATTGTTTCTTCCTACATGGAGTACTTATTTCATTTGTCCTTATTAAACTTCATCCTAGTTACCTCAGATAAAATTAAATTAAAAACATAAATAAATTAAATTAAATACCCCCCCCCCCCAAACAACAACAACAAATGCAACCCGCAGGTATAGTTTATTCAGTCAACCACAGGAATATTATGAGATAATGAAGATGGCAAAAACTAACCCTAGGTTAAGGAACAATACTAATCTGCTGTCCAATAGAAGAGAAGTATTAGTGCTCAATATTGATTTCAACCATTTATGATATCTGAGTTTCCCTTATCTTGTTTAAAAGAGGCTCATTTGATTCTTCCACTAACAATCAAATGCTACTGTGGAAGGACATATGCCACATTGCTGTAACTCAGGAAACTTCAATATTCCTTCATGCTACATGAAAGAGAGACTCTGATGGAAATATACAATATAAATTATGCAACAGGAAGATAGACTCACAATCCCTGCACTGGACACACCACAAGGACTCTCCCCTCTCTGCTGGAATGCATGATATTAAGAAGGAGTTAGGCAAAAGCAGTCTCAAACTCACCAATACAGTCACATAGAAAGCATTTTACTGCCTCCTTCCATTAAAGGTTAATAGGAGTAGCAGCACTGCATCTGCATGACAATAGTTTCTGGAGAATGCATCCTAGGGTTCCATTTAAGATAAGTGATTCTGCATCACTCCTTACAATAGGAATGAACTAGTGCCATGCTCCTTTGAACACTCATCACTGTAGGATGATGTAGACAGCTAGGGAAGGACCAAAAGGTAGGACTGGGGAGATGAGAAGCACCTCCATCAGTTTTACAGAGATAAGAACTTTTAGCACTTCCTTGGTTATAGTGACCTATGATAAGGCACTCGGTTATCAGCCAGTTAGTAAGAAAAACATATTTTCTTTGTACAGTTTGAACCTCTCAAAATTGGGACTCTGGTCCAGACATCTGTGGTCTGGCAGGACCATAGAGGTTCCAGGACCAGAGAGCCCCAGTAGAGGTCTGGTGGCTGGAAGCCCTGCAACCACATGTCAGCATGGCTGCGTGGCAGGAGCAGGAACCCTGGTGGGGCTGGCAGAGCAGTAGGGCCAGCAGCAGGGAAGGGGGCTGGTTGGGCCTGGGCTTTGGGTCCAATGGCAGTGCAACCAGAAATTACTTCCGTTGGTCCAGAAAAATTCTTCATCTGAGACTGGTCAGGTCCCCAAGATGGTGGACCAGAGAGGTTCAACCTGTGAATGGATGAATCACTCCATCCTGTTTTGCTTGTGTTTGTTATGCTCAGACACCACATGGACGATTACAAATGGATTTCTCCTTAAGTATGGGTATTGTCAAGGGCTATTGACTATTTCTATTAACTTACGGTCACTTGTAAATCTTTTTCACATTTTGTAAACATGTATATTCGGCTCTATGCAATGATTTAGGTAAGTGTTATTTCCTGTTTACACTAAATCCTAACAGAGTCATCATCCCAAAGAGATGTTCTAAAATTTGAAAATGTGAACATTACATCTACACCTAATCTTGCCTGCTGAATCATCTGCCTTTGCTCTGCTGACTACAAACCTGCCAGCATATGCAACACTCAGATGATTTAAAAAAGGGGATTTTATTTTGCCAGTACTGACAGAACCTTTTACCTTTTGTGTTGTTATTAGTTTTTATTTATTGCAGAACTGAGTATATTATGCCAACTTGTTGTTGTTTTTTTATTTGACTAGATTTTTTATCAGTTTTGTATTTTTCACCCCTTATTTTGCCATCACAATCAGCAGGTCAGTATCTTTTATAGACAATAGCAAAAGTTACATATGATTCAATATTGCTATCTGGCACCTTACAAACGACTGTCAAGTGATGTAAGATTAAATTACAACTTAATAGTCTAATACTAAAACTGCTCTGTGTATGTCAATAATCTTCTATTAAATCCTATTCTGGCTATATAGACCTTCTTAAGGACTTTATCTTTATTACAGAAAATGTGCATAATTTACTTAATGTTTAATTTTAATTGCATATTGAAATATGCTATACATCCCTCATATATTAAATGCCCAATGTACAATTTGTTATGTAAGTAACAAGTAAATAGAACAGACTTTTCTGAATCTGTGTTAAGTTAAATAACTGCCAATAAGTTTACTGTAGCTATTGCCAGCAGGGTAGAAAGATTAGTGCAACAACCCATGAAGTTCTAAAAGCAGGAAAGAAGACACGTAATTGTATGACTTTTGTGCCCTGGTAAATCAGAAGCTGCAAGCAAGATAGTTTGACTTCAGTATGCCACTGATATTGTAAACAGACACAACAGCATATAATCCATCTTCCATATCAAGAACTCTAGCAGTAGTTTTGTTCATACAGCAGGTTGGCTGACCCATCATTGGATGAGAGCAGAGGTTCAGTGGAACTGTGCCATCAATCTGATATCCAGCCAGTGGTCATGGTTGTTTGAGTGCACAGATATTCATCTTGTGCTTCCTGCACCAAGTCCCTGAAGGTGCTTAGTGGAAATATGCCCCACTTCATTGCCCATACAGTGGCCCATGTGAATGATCTATATATTCCTGCATATTTCTGGCTGAAAAAATTCTGTTATAGCAGCCCTGGACAAGCTTTAGTTTTCTTTGAGCTGTGTGGCTTCACTAAGACTTCTCATGGCAATCTCTCTCCTATCAAAAATTATTAAATTGGATGGGTGAGAGGATGAAATCCTGTAGAATCTTGGATGAGACAATCCACAGAGCAAATGAGGCATTGCCTGATATTTCTCATGCAGAGAGATCCCAGAAAGTAAAGAAAGCATTTTGTACTTGACTTGCTTGAGTTTAGTTAGGTATGCCAAAGAAGAATTTGAAGAGGATACAAAAAATTAACAGCAAAAATACATTAGAAACAGGAATCCTGTCAAACAATCAATGACAACTGGACAAGCAAGGTACTAAAGGCGCATTTGAGGCACAGACAATGTGGAAAAGCTACATATATTCTTTGCAATATCCTTTCTTGTAGGAGGTGTGAAGGAGATTCCCACATCTGAGCAATAAGGAACTATCCAAATTGAGATGCCAATAGAGGAGGTTTGGGAACAAATTGATCAATAATATGTCACCAGGACCAGGTAGTATTCACCCAAGAGTTCTGCAATTTCATATTTGCGTTCCTTCAGAACAGTGGTATGTAACCTGTCACTTAAAGCCGCCTCTGTGCCAGATGACTGAAGGACAGCTAATGTGATACTGATTAAATACTTTAAAAAACATTAAGGTTCAACCATAGGAATTATAGTACTGTAAGTCTAAATTCCTTACCAGGCAAGCTAGGAAGACATGATTTCCTTTTAGAAGAGTTCCATTAACTCTTCCTCTCAAAAACTGCATTCATCTAGGTATCTGATTATTCCGTTCGGGTATGTCTACACTACCCTCCTAGTTCGAACTAGGAGGGTAATGTAGGCATACCGCACTTGCAAATGAAGCCCGGGATTTGAATTTCCCGGGCTTCATTTGCATAAGCGGGGAGCCGCCATTTTTAAATCCCCGCTGGTTCGAACCCCGTGCAGCGCGGCTACACGGGGCTCGAACTAGGTAGTTCGGACTAGAATGCCTATTCCGAACTACTGGTACATCTCGTTCCACGAGGTGTACCGGTAGTTCGGAATAGGAACCTAGTCTGAACTACCTAGTTCGAGCCCCATGTAGCCGCGCTGCACGGGGTTCGAACCAGCGGGGATTTAAAAATGGCGGCTCCCCGCTTATGCAAATGAAGCCCGGGAAATTCAAATCCCGGGCTTCATTTGCAAGTGCGGTATGCATACATTACCCCGCTAGTTCGAATTAGCGGGGTAGTGTAGACATACCCTTCTTTACTCCAGTTTCAGCCAACTCACCCACCCACCCACCCACCCCATTTGAAGTACCCAGCACACTCTGTATTAGGACCACCACAATTCAATGTATTCAAAAATGAGCTAAAAAAGGGGGTAAAATGTGACATGTCAAAGTTCAAAGCTGACAGCAAACAGTCACAAAGGGATCTCACTAAGTGGCATATGAGGTAAATGGTCTGAGGTAAACAGGATGGTCTGTGTCTGGACTGGCAAGTTTTTCCACAAAAGCGGCGGCTTTTGCGGAAAAACTTGCCAGCTGTCTACACTGGCCACTTGATTTTGCACAAATCACTGACTTTCTACTGTCTGAAATCAGTGCTTCTTGCGCAAATACTATGCTGCTCCCGTTCAGGCAAAAGCCCTTTTCCGGAAATGCTTTTGTGCAAAAGGGCCAGTGTAGACAGTTGAAAACTGTTTTGCGCAAAAAGCCCCGATGGCGAAAATGGCGATCGGGGCTTTCTTGAGCAAAACCGCGTCTAGATTGGCACGGACGCTTTTCCGCAAAAAGTGCTTTTGCGGAAAAGCGTCCGTGCCAGTCTAGACGCTCTTTTCCACAAATGCTTTTAACGGAAAAACTTTTCCATTAAAAGCATTTGCGGAAAAGCATGCCAGTCTAGACGTAGCCGATGAAGTTTAATAAGGGCAAATGTAAAGTACTCCACTTAGGAAGGAACAATCAGTTTCACACATACAAAATGGGAAGCGACTGTCTAGGAAGGAGTACTGCTGAAAGGGATGTACGGGTCATAGTGGACCACAAGGTAAATATGAGTCAACTGTGTGACACCGTTGCAAAAAAAGCAAACATAATTTTGGAATGCATTAATAGGCGTGGTGTGAGCAAGACATGAGAAGTCATTCTTCCATTGTACTCTGCACTGATTAGGCCTCAGTTGGAGCAAGAAAAGCAAATAAGGTAGGTGACCAGATTGGCTTACGGGGAAATCCTTGGTGAGCTTAAACACAAAAAGGAAGCTTACAAGAAGTGGAAACTTGGACAGACAACTAGGGAGGAGTATAAATATATTGCACAAGAATGCAGGGGAGTAATCAGGAAGGTGAACGCTCAATTGGAATTGCAGCTAGTAAGGGATGTGATGAGTAACAAGAAAGTTTCCTACAGGCACGTTAGCAATAAGCAGGTGATCAGAGCAGGTGTGGGATCCTTACCGGATGAGGAAATTAACTTAGTGACAGATGATGTGGGAAAAGCTGAAGTACTCAATGCTCTCTTTGCCTCTGTCTTCACAGACAAGGTTAGCTCCCAGACTACTTCACTAGGCAACTGAATATGGGAATGAGGTGGGCAGCCCTTAATGGAGAAAGACCAGGTTAAGAACTATTTAGAAAAGCTAGACATACACAAATCTATTGGTACGGATTTAATGCATCCGAAGATACGGAGGGTATGTCTACACTACAGCGCTAATTCGAACTAACGTGTCTAGAACTAAAAACTAGTTTGAATTAGCGTTTTGCTAATTCAAACTAGCATGTCCATATTAAGTGGACCCTGAACCGGGCTTAAGGATGGCTGGAAGCAGTGCCGGCAGGGCATCAGAGGAGGACTTAGAGCGTGGAGATGCTGTCTCAGGCTAGCCGAGGGCTGCGCTTAAAGGGTCCCAACCCCCACCCCGGACAGACAGTTCTCAGAGGTGCCCTGCTTGCAAAGCAGTCCTGGCTTGGAGTACCCTGAGTGCCCACACTGGGCACATCACAGCACTAGGCCATCAGCCCGGCTGCACTTGCCGCAGGCTGCCATCTGGGGAGAGGGGGCAATTGGGGGGCTGCAGGAGAGGTTCCACCCCCAAAAGCCCGCAGAGCCAGCCCAGTCCTCCCCATTGGGGGCTCATGCCCCATTCCTCCCTCACCTCCTTCCACTTACCCTTCCCTAGCCCCTCTTCTTGATGTACAAAATAAAGATAACGAGTCTTCCAAAATGGAATCTGTCTTTATTGAACAAAACTGGGGGAGACTGGGAAAAGGAGGTGGGAGAGGGGAAGAGAGAGGCTGGGAGAGGGGAGGGCAACTACAATGATCAGGGGTTGGGAACAGGTCCCATATGAAGAGAGGCTAAAGAGACTGGGACTTTTCAGCTTAGAAAAGAGGAGACGGAGGGGGGACAGGATAGAGGTCTCTAAAAGCAGGAGTTGGGTGGAGAGGGTGCATACAGAAAAGTTCTTCATTAGTTCCCATAAAGAAGGACTAGAGGACACCAAAGGAAAGGAATGGGTAGCAGGCTTCAAACTAGTAACAGAAAGCAAAGAGTCAACCCGTGGAACTCCTTGCTGCAGGCGGCTGTGAAGGCTAGAACTAGAACAGAATTTAAAGGGACGTGAGATCAAGTCATGGAGGTTGGGTCCATGGAGTGCTATTAGCCAGGGGGTAGGAGTGGTATCCCTGCCCACGGTTTGTGGAAGGCTGGAGAGGGATGCCACGAGACAAATGGCTTGCTCACTGTCTTTGGTCCATCCCCTCCAGGGTCCCTAGGGTTGGCCGCTGTCGGCAGACAGGCTACTGGGCTAGATGGACCTTTGGTCTGACCCAGTACGGCCATTGTAAGCTCAGGGCTCACGGTCGGGGGTCTCAGTGGACCCCCTTGATTTTCATGCACACCATGAAGAGAAGAGTGGGGGGGATTTGATAGCAGCCTTCAACTTCCTGAAGGAAGGTTCCAAAGTTGATGAAGAGAGGCTGTTCACAGTAGTGATGGATGGCAGAACAAGGAGCAATGGTCTCAAGTTACAGGGGGGAGATCTAGCTTGGGTATTAGGAAAAAGTATTTCACTAGGTGGGTGATGAAGCACTGAATGGGTTACCGAGGAAGATGGTGGACTCTCCATCCCTCGAGGTTTTTAAGTCTCGTCTTGACAAATCCCTGGCTGGGTTAATTTATTTGGGATTGGTCCTGCTTTTGGGCAGGGAGCTGGACTCAACGTTTTCCTGAGGTCTCTTCCAGACCTATGATTCTATTGTGTCCAGTTCTGGGGCACCACATTTCAAGAAAGATGTGGAGACATTGGAGAGGGTCCAGAGAGGAGCAACAAAAATGATTAAAGGCCTAGATAACTTGAGCTATTAGGGAAGACTGAAAGACTTGGTCTTGTTTAGTTTAAAAAATAGAAGACTGAGAGGGGCATGACAGAAGTTTTCAAGTATCTAAAAGGGTGTTATAAGTAAGGAGGGAGAAAAATTGTTTTCCTTTACCTTTGAGGATACGATAAGAAGCAATGGGCTTAAATTACAGGTTTAGATTGGACATTAGGAAAAACTTTTGTCTTCAGTTTGAACCTCTCGGGGTGGTTAAAAACTGGAATGAATTGCCTAGGGAGGTTATGGAATCTCCATCACTGGAGATATTTAAGAGCAGGTTGGATAGACATGTAGATGGTGCTTGGTCCTGCCATGAGGGCAGGGGACTAGACTTCATGATCTCTCAAGGTTCCTTCCAGTTCTAGTGTTCTAAGATTCTATGAAAATTACTTTGTTGATAAATACAAAGTAATGCACATTAAAAAAACCCAACTATACATACGAAGTGATGATGTCTAAATTAGCTGTTACCATTCAACAAAGACCCTGGAATCATTGTAGACCTTTGAAATCATCTGCTCAATGTGTAGAAGCAGTCAAAAAAAATCCAGCATAATATTAGGAAGTATTAGGAATGGTACAGATAAGAAGACAGAAAATATCATGTCTGTGTATAAATACCTTGAATACTGTATGCAGTTGTAGATGTTCCATCTCAAAGAAAGGTATAGTTGACTTGAAAAACATTACAGAGAAGCACAACAAAAATGAATAGGGGTATTCATAGGAACAGCTTCCTAAAAAAAAATATTAAAATGAATGGAACTGTTTGTATAAAAAAACTGATGATGGAGATAGTAGGGGGAATATCAGAGGTCTATAAAGTTATGAATAATTTGGACAAGGTGAATAAGAAAGTGTTGTGTGGAAGATTAAATGACACAACCAGGATCACCCCTCAAAAAATTCCTTATGTTTATTTTAAACAAATGACTAGTCCTACTGATAAAAGAGCAACATTACAAACAAGGGAATAAAAACATTTTGCAAAACCTCTAGTCTAATATCTCATTTAAATTTTACAGAGAGCAAATAGTTACAAAATAATAGTTTCATATTGTTTCATGAGTATTTATTCATGCAGCAAGACAGGATCAGTGCTGGTCATGTTCATAAGATAAAAAAAATGCTTCCACTACTCTGATAACATTGTCCCTATACTGCAAAAAGTTAATATTTAAACTAGGACAAAACGTTTTATAGTGATGTTTGCGGCTCACTTCAGCATGCAGTGCGATAGCTTGGATTTCATTGTTGCTATGTGAATCCTTATTTTCATCTGTCAGCTAGTAATGAAAGTCTTGCATAATTTTGTAATGCTGTGATGGTTCATTTTCCATTGCCTCTGCTGATGTGAATGAAGCAGGAGGCAGCTGGGCAGCATATGCTATTGATGTGGGACATTTGAGGACTATTCTCTCCTCTAAGTAAAGGATGATGTGATCCTTAGATAAGTCACCTAAAACAATGCAGGTATATTCTGCAAATCATCTGAATTCCTGTGCATCAGCCTAAAATGTTTACAATGATTGCTAATAGAGAAACATTCCCTCTTTAGCTTATGTTGAAATAGAGAGCCCCACACTGCAAAATGGTGATAAGGTTAACAAGACCTCAAAGCTTATCTTTAATAAAATTAATTTATATACACTCACAAATTTGCCGTATCCAAAGAAACTTCTGACTGAATTTCGTCTCACCATTCTTGAACATCTTTTCACAGTGTTCCTAGGTTTTAAACAGCATGTATTTAATGATAAATAATATGCATTTATTTATACATGATGAATAAGCCCTGGCACGCAGCCAATTAAAGCAAATAGAAGGAAGTGCAAATTTTATGGGATGGCAGGAGGAGTAATCACATAGGATCAGGAAGTGCAGATCATATCAGTGATACTGCTGATCCAGTAGCCAATTTTTAAGTGGTCAACATTAGATGCTACAGTGACTTGAAAAAAACTCAAGCATATCTTGTTTTGGAAATACTTACCCAGAGATTTTACCCAATCCCCAAACATCAGAGACTGATTTATGTCCGGAATTCTATCCTTTTGCTTAAAATATATTTTCTAAGTTAGAATTGTAGAATCCTAGGGCTGGAAGAGACCTCAGGAGGTCATCAAGTCCATCCTCCTTCCTAAAGCAGGACCAACCCTAAATAAATCATCACAGACAGGGCTTTGTCAAGCTGGGATTTAAAAATCTCTAGGGATGGAGATTCCCCCACCTCCCTAGGTAACCCATTCCAGTACTTCATCCTCCTGGTGAAATAGTTTTTCCTAATATCCAAGCTAGACCTCCTCCACTGTAACTTGAGACCATTGCTCCTTGTTCTGCATCTGTCACTACTGAGAACAGCCTCTCTCCATCCTCTTTGGAATCCACCACTCTTCTCTTCTGCCAACTAAATAAGCCCAAATCTCTCAGCCCCTCCTCATAGTTCAAGTGCTCCAGCCCCCTTATCTTTTTGGTTGCCCTCCTCTGGACCCTCTCCAATGCATCCACATTCTTTCTGTAGGGGGGGTGGGGCTCAAAACTGGACGCAATACTCCAGAAGTGGACTCACCAGTACCATATAATAACCAGACATTTAGCCAGACATTGAGCCATTGATCACTCACTACCAATTGGGCTTGACAATCTAGCCAGCCTGCTATCCACCTTACAGATAGGTATGACTTTTTTTACCGGGGAAAAACAAGATAATTTGAATCAAAAGGAAGTATATTTAAGATGGAAAGTGAGTTGGCTTTTAATAGCAAACTGTCTTCATGGTCAATGAAGATACGGGTGAAATCCAGGGAACAGTGGAATCAGTGAGGATAGAGGGGTCTAATGGGGCACATGCCCCTCCCTCCAGGATTTTGCAGTAGGCCAAAATTCCATAGGCCATGGTACGGAGAGGATACAAGTGGGAAAAGGTAAGGGTGGACATGACAACCACTTCAATGAGTGGTCTTGTACTAAATCAGTACAGCTGCTGCCAGAGTTGTCCAGGTATCATTCTGGTGATGTGAATACGCCACCATTAAAAACTGATCCACACAAATGGAGGAGCAGCTGGGGCAAATTTCCATGATTAGCATTATATTCCATCACAGGGTCATTATGCCACTCAAATTTGCCCCAGCAGACAGAAGGTTGGCTGGGCCAAATAAAGTTGCATCCTGCATCTGTTCCTGTCTGGTGAAGAACGAGGGTCCTGTGAGAACTCATTAGTGCTAACTCATGCACCATGTGGTGAAGAAAGGAGTCTCAGGGTCTCTGCAGGAAGACAGAGACAAGGTGGGGAAATGAGCAAAGATTGGAATTTGCTGTCTCAGAAATACATGAATCAACCCCACAGCCATTTAAGTCGGTAAGAAGATTTTCTTCTCCTTTACCTCTACAATGCTGTCTGTACTTTGTCTGCTGTTGTCACCACAAAGTTGCACTCTTTCCCCTCTTCTGTCAAGAGGACAGAGAATGTGTGGTACACAAGTACAGTCAGAGTTGTGATTCCATTCGATTTCTAGAATTTCTGATATTCCGATCATTATTTACATTCTGCTCTGGATAGCATTCCTTCATTGTATCAGTGTGATAAAATAACATAACAAACAAAACGTCTCTAGCCATTTTAAATAAGCAATGATCACAACTAAGCATTTTTGACCCTTGAAATGATGCCATGACCTTCAAATAGACACACTGCCATGGTGGATGAGTTTGAGTTTAGGTTCCCAGTAGCTTGCTTCTACTTTCTTACTTGGATATCTCAATTGCTCTGAGGCATTTCCTATCCTGTATATAACCATTACAATGTACATTCATTTACACTGTCATTGGTAAAAGATAACCTTTGCACAGAGATTTGCTTTATGATTTGCTCTGTTCTTATTAATTCATCACAATCACATTTATTGTCACACACATGCACTATATGTCTTTATACCCTCCTGAGACAACAGAACTGATAGTCACTATATTCAGCCACAGCAAAATCACGAAACATTGAAGTTTCTTGTTATGGCACTTGGTGTATATTAAATCATACTATGAGCTATTTCTTCAGTGTCTGTTCTGGTAGTCTCCATTTACATTCATAGCTCAGGAATAGTGTGATCTATTGCAAATTGTTTAGAGCATCATATATTGATGTAGATAGGGGCGTAGTGGGATTTTGCAAACACAAAAACACACCTCTGTACTAAATTCCATACCTTAAACAGTCTGTTTCAATATCTCTGTACCTTAATTCTTCATCTGTTGTTTGGGAATAATAGTGCACCCTAACTCACCAGTGTTTTGTGACTGCGTAGACACCACAGTAATGAGGCCATTCAACAATCTAAGACTGACAGAGGAGTCAAATGGCATAGCAAATATTTCTAAATGACTTCTTTTATCATATTAAACACACACCAAATGATACCTTAATCGATCATCCCAATTTGTTCCAGATCCATACTTAATTTTTTCATAATACCATCAATTAGACATAGATATTGCAGTTTGTTCATATAGGTTATGGGGCTGGAACATCCGACTAGGAAAATAGACAAATGTCTTTGTAACTCTTCTCTCTTTCACTGGTTTACTCATGCTGTGTGTGAACACACAAGTCCATGACTTTTTGCTTAGATAAGGTTCGATGGGGTCTTGGGTAAAGTAGAATGAAATGGAAGGGGAGCTTTTAGTGCACACATGAAGGAGGAAAGAGAGGTTTTTGAGAATGTGGCCTTCAAGCCAGGTAGAGAACTCTCCCTCTGCTTTCTTACTTTACCATCCCACATATAGTTAGCTTTCATTTTCAGCTATAGTCGTAGTCCAATCTCTCACCATCCTCACAGGATTTGGCACCGGGATTTGTGTGCCCCACAAACCTAGCCAATATGTGTATGTCCCTTAAGAGCTTTAATAATGATTCAAGTAAAGCTTCTCAAAATTACTGCTTACCATTGTTATCTTCACTGCTTAGAGAAGCATTAACACAGATGAATTATCCAGGAATCTCATTTTATCACCAATCTGTACAGACTTCAGTCTTTTGTGGGAAGTATCTGGTATTTGTGCACTACACAGGCACAGCCAATCACAAGCTAGGTTTATTAAGACTAAGCAGGAAGCACAGTACGTGAGAATTCTGTTATTTGCCATATATTTAGGGCCAGCCCGAGCTATTTTGGTGCCCTGGGCCCGGGCTTGGGGCCCGTCCCCAGGGCACATGGCACATGCGCTGCCCAGCCTGGACCGGCCACCGCTGCTGGTGCACAGTGTCGTCTTGCCATCCAGGGACCCGCGGCAAAGGGATGAACCCCTTATGTGGTAGCAAAAGTTCAAACAACTATATGCCCTCCCCAAAGTCTTCAGACCCATCTGTGACCCCTTTAAAGCCTGTTCCTCCCTCAGGCTTTTCAGTAAACCAGTCCATCAATCTCTGACTAGAGGGGAGCACCCTTTCTCACCCTCCACACCCAGCCAAGAACCGACCTGCTATCTGAGCCAGCTGGGATTTGATTGGATTCTTCTGTGCATCCTTCCTAGGAAGACCTGGAGGACCACCGATTTCCATTGCTCTTTCATGAGGCAGGGCGTAATACGAGCAGCAAGCCTCCACCAAAGGCTCATGAGAGGCCTGGTACATCGTATCACATAGTGATTAAAAACAGCTATAAAAATTACATTTTTATTTGAACTATTTGTCAATAATATAAAATACAGCCAATGAGCAGTTTACAATAGTTATGCACATAGGTTACAGTGTTGCTCAGTGGAAGAGTTGCCATTCACTGCAATGGGTTCAGGAGCAAGACCATTGTCACAAATTACTTGCACTGGAAATTTATGTTTCCCTCACAAATGGGTTGGAAACAGTTTACTATAGTTGCAGAATTCATATTTCATTTGAGGATCATTGGTCCCCTTCTTTGCTGCATCTGTCATTCCTTCACCAAGGAAATTTGGCTCGCTATTTTCTGCATTCTCTTTTTGGGTGCTGTAAATGGTAACCTGACACTTGACAAGTGATATTTGTGTAGTACACAGCTTGTAAAATATAAACTGTGCACAGTGGGGGGTTTTATGGGACTGTTGTAGAAAATTTAATTCTTTTATTGTTAAATAGTTGAACTGCCTAAATCTTATGAAAACTAAGTTTTGTCTATAACATTTTGTACTTGCATTGAAATACTAAGAGGAAGTCTTCAGGAGACACATATTCATGTGCTACTTTTGCATTATTATAAACTCTGACAGTTGTCTTTTACCACTCTTTCTCATATAATTTCTATGTGGATATGGGCATACATATATTTATAGTATTATAAAACAATTTAGTATTCTGAGTTTATCCTACAATTCATTTGATGATCTGAAAGCACTTAGGAAGTTTAAGAATTATTCTCATTTCACAGAGGGGAAAACCACTTTTGGAGCATTTAGGTAATATCACAAATTCATGGGCTGCGTCTAGACTGGCATGATTTTGCAGAAATACTTTTAACGGAAAAGTTTTTCTGGTTAAAAGTATTTCTGCAAAAGAGCATCTAGATTGGCACAGATGCTTTTGTGTAAAAAGTGCTTTTGCGCACAAACATCTGTGCCCAATCTAGAAGCGCTTTTGCGCAAGAAAGCTCCGATGGCCATTTTAGCCATCAGGCTTTCTTGAGCAAAAAATTAAGGTGCCTGTCTACACTGGCTTATCCCTGAGCGGGAGCGTCAAAGTATTTATGCAAGAAGCACTGAATTCTTACATTAGAATGTCAGTGCTCTTGCGCAAATTCAAGCGGCCAGTGTAGATAGCTGGCAAGATTTTGCGCAAAAGCAATTGCTTTTGCACAAAATCTTGCCAGTCTTGACGCACCCATGGTGTGTCTATGCAAAACTGAGATGGGATTTAATACTAAATCTCTTGATTCTCAGTCTTGTTGCTGAACCACCAGAGCAGTCTGGTTCCTTGTATTATATGTGGAGTTGATAGTACCATCTGTCGCTAGCATAATGCATCCCACTTTAAGTTCCTGATCATTTTGACCAATTTTAACCATTTGGTACAAAATTTCCATGCCAGGTGTCTGCCAAAGGCTGATTTTTTTAATGCTACTGAGAATAAAAATTCACATTTCTGAGTGGCATAGCTAAACTGACCTAAATCTCTGTGTAGACAGTACTATATTAATGTAAGATTTCTCTCATTGAGCTTTCTGATTACCTGCACTTATTAGAGAATCCCTTCCATTGATATAGGCAATATATACGCTTATGTGCTATAGAAATGTACCTGGTTGCTGTAGCAGATTGAAAGTATATCAAGGCCCTTAGTATGCTCTATGGGTAAAAATGGGAATCATATCACCACACTTCACAGGGATATTATGACAGAGGCTAGAATGATGATTGTCATAGGATAGTCCCAAGAAGAATTATTTTCTGTATTCCATGCAGGATTTGACTGATGTGAAGTAAAGCATACGATCACAATTTGAAGAATAAGGATTCATCAAGCATTATGTAACCTGTACACTAAATGAGCTCTTGTGGAAAAAGTAATCACGTTCGTGTAATGGGTGTGTCATAAAATGCAACGGTCTGAATGAAGGTTGTAAAGCCTTCCCAAGACTATGGTATTTTTTAA
Source organism: Pelodiscus sinensis (assembly GCF_049634645.1). Classification (NCBI taxonomy): domain Eukaryota; kingdom Metazoa; phylum Chordata; order Testudines; family Trionychidae; genus Pelodiscus; species Pelodiscus sinensis. The sequence goes on from NC_134719.1 coordinate 48,531,824, forward strand.
TATGTGTGTTCATCTTTGCAACCTCAACCCTTTTACATAAAAATAATGTATATTGTTCAGTTAACACTTAATATGCAATGCAATTTTTATAAAAACTCATGCATGATACAAGGTCTCCAATAGCAAATGGTTCAACTTTTCCTAACTTTCCAATGGAACATACTAAGCAGAAATATGTAAATGAGATAATTATTCTGAAGCTAAGATAATTGAGGCAGATGTACATCTATGCTTTGAGATTCTGAGGATAAAGGATAGGCCACGAAATAGTTTTCCTTACGCCTCAGTGGATTGTGCTACAGATTTGTTAAGAAAGAAGAAGCTTTCAAAACAAAGGATTCATTCCAAGGCAATTAAAACTAGCATTATACAAATTTAAATTTTGAAAAGTAATCCCACATACAAATGAATGTTCAGGTCTTATGACTATTGATGTATCAAGAGTATATGTGTGTGCTTACTGAACAGCATGTATTCTACTGCAGTTTCCAGTTCAATGTACAGGATTCAAACAGCAATAACTAGGCAAAAACTTTTGTCAAATGTGGCTAAATTGCACAGTCCCCAGTGGTGCTATCTCAGGAATATTAAAAGTGTGTGGACAAGTATTGTGTTGACAAATGTACATTTAGTTAATTTTTAGATGTTTAAAATTGCACATAAAACAAATTTTTGAACTGAATTAACATGGCCTCAAATAGCCATGGACAAAGTTACACCATTAGAAAAAAAGTAACACAGCAACCACATGGTTAGTATAGATGAACTCCAGTGGGAAAATTTAGAGTACTGATATTGTAATAACATAAATGGAAATGTACTCTTTCTGTATTGGATTGGCAGGAAAAAAAACACTTGGCATTAACTTAATTCCAGTCCCATTGAAATCAACCATTCATTTCAAAGACAGCGGAGATAAGCCAACACTGAGTTTTATGGGGAATTCTCCCTTTTTCCTTTTGTTAGAGATGGGCATAAAATTCAGGATCTCGGAACCCCTGAACTTCAGATCCAATTTTGGCAATTAGAGATCATCTTGAATGGGTATCCTTTACATTGAACTTTGTGCAACACAATTCACTGTGGGCATGTCTACACTGCCACCCTAGTTCGAACTAGGGTGGCTAATTTAGGCATTTGAAGTTGCAAATGAAGCCCAGGATTTAAATATCCCGGGTTTCATTTGCATCTTGCCGTGCACCGCCATTTTTAAATCCCCATTAGTGCAGACTCCATTCCTGCGGCTACACTCGGCATGGAGTAGGTAGTTCGAATTAGGCTCTCTAATTTGAACTACCGTTACTCCTCGAATTAGAGATCCTGTGTTGGTTAGCTCCACCTAGTCTCCGTTTTTCTCTTCCCTTCCCTGTTCCCTTTTTGATTTAAAGAGAACTGCTTCTGGCTTTTTCATTGAACCAGGAGCTATTTGCTAGGAGGAGAAACAACAAGCACTGCCCTCAAGATGATTTATAACAGTCATGCAGTAGAGATGGAGTCTTGTGTGCATGGAGAAGGCAGTCGAGAAGAAGGAAGTTGTGGAATAGAAACGTGAGAGCTACAAATCCATCTTCATTAGTCTGCTCAAAACCTTTTATAGAGGGTCGGAGATTTTACATATCTGTGTCTAATATATTGACCTTGTCTTTGTTATTTGTATTCATTCACTTGCATTCCGTAACAACAATAAATGCCACATGTAGTAATCACAATGTAGCTATTGGCCAATGATTTACCATCTCTTCACTTCCCATCACATATGTCATGGTTACAGGCATGAACTTAATGACTAATGGATTTGTATTGCTGGTTGGTTTATTCACTACTGTTTAAACCCCCAAATAACTGGCTGCGGAATTAGTTTTCTTCTAAGGAATAGGCCTGATTCGCCTCTGTGCTGTGTCTTGCATAGTTATAAACCTGTGCAAAGTGAGAGGCATACAATGCAGTCAGTTAGCATTGGTGCTATTTTGCATTCACTTTTCACACTGGTGCATGACTACATCAAGTGTAGGGGGAATGATGCAGTTACATTATCAGCCACCTGTCAATTGTAAAATGTGAAACTTCACAGGAATGGAATAATGTGAGTATCATTTAAAAAATCAGCATCTAGCATCCATTAGAACACTGATATCTGAGCGCACACACATTTTCTTTTGAAAACATATGAGAAATACTTGGGACATCTGTTACCATTTTGTAATAACTCTCAGCAAAGCATGGGCAGTATTCATTACCCAAATTCTGAAAACACATCTTCAGACTCTCTTCACTTTAGCACTTGGGGAAACGAAATTGCATGACTTATCCTAATAATAGCCAGCCAGCCCTTTCCCCAGAGGAGGTCAGCTCATTAAGAGTCACAATCATTCTCCTCAGAAGATAGTTATTTGGCAAAGCTATTCCTCTACAGATGAGATTCTAGGGCTATGTCTACACTGCAGAGTTTTTTTCCAGGATATCATCCAGGGAATTTTTTTTCGGAAGAGCAGATGCACTTTTTTGGCATCCCTGTAAACATCATTTTCTGAGGAAGAAAGGATGCTCTAAAAAAGGTTTTTCCCCAACATTTTTCCCCAGTGTAGATGGGCCAAATGTTGGAAAAAATCTCTTCCGAAAAAAACTGAAACAGCTACGCGAATTGCTTGAGCAGTTCTGTGTAGACATAGCCTAGGCGTCATTGCGGCAAATCAGGTCAGGACTTACATATATTATGTAAATATATATTTATGTATACATATGTATTATGTAAACATACATATATTATATAAACATACATTTTAAGCGACGAATGTTATGAGCTGCATAATTTAGAAATTGATCCATGTTAAGATGCCCTAACCAACTGCAAAGTTTGAATCATAGAATCATAGAATCATAGAATAATAGGAATGGAAGGGACCTCGAGAGGTCATCGAGTCCAGCCCCCCGCCCTCAAGGCAGGACCAAGCTCCGTCTACACCAGTGATCCCCAACCTTTCGAGGTTGTCGGGCACTAGGGGGCGTGGCCGTTTGCCCGCCGGGCGCCAGGGGGCATGGCCGTTCACCCACCGGGTGCCAGGGGCGGGGACACTTGCGTCCTGGGGGCGGCCCCCTCATAGCCGCATGCCTGGGGGTGGCCCCCCCCCATAGCTGCATGCCCGGGGCCGGCGCTCCCCCCGCCATGCGCCTGGTGCCAGGCCAGCCCCGAGCACCTGGTGGGCGCATGGAAATGCCCCCGCGGGCGCCATGGCGCCCGCGGGCACCGTGTTGGGGACCACGGGTCTACACCATCCCTGACAGATGTCTATCTAACCTGTTCTTAAATATCTCCAGAGAGGGAGATTCCACCACCTCCCTTGGCAATTTATTCCAATATTTGACCACCCTGACAGTTAGGAATTTTTTCCTAATGTCCAATCTAAACCTCCCCTGCTGCACTTTAAGCCCATTACTCCTTGTCCTGTCCTCACAAACCAAGAGGAACAAATTTTCTCCTTCCTCCTTGTGACACCCTTTTAGATATTTGAAAGTGCTTAGACCTGCTGTTTTTGATCAGTTTCATCTTTATTTCCTAATAGTCTGAGCAATAAGAGTTCCTGTGACATATTTGGGACAACAGTCTACTACTTCTGAAACTTGTTTTAGATGTAGATTTACAAATGCAATGAGGCCTCTTGTCTGATTAAGGGCAGCACTTGTCATATTTGCACATAATACTAGAGAGCCTTAGGCTGAGCAGGCTGAGGAAAAGGAATTACTCTGAATGCAAAGAAATAGCCATATATCTCCTCCTTCATATACCCTTAGGTCTAAGTTATTCTGACAATGCCCAAAAGTTTGAGAGTACAGTATATGTTAGAAAAGTTAAACATTGTAATTATTAACATGCCAGGCTCTGGACATGTGCCCAGTAAAAATAGCACAGAAATATCCATAGAGAGTCTATGGTGCTAAAAATGCAGGGTGTGTGAAAATAACTCCCATCATCTGGAAGGGCTGGTAAGCATGTAAGGAGACAATCTGAAGTCAAGTCTGAACTAATTAGAATTTCTTCTTCCCTCAGGACACAGAGAAGACTTTGGAGAGACTAATGAAAATTAAAAAGGGCCAAATGCTTCAGCAGTAAGACAAATACTGTAACAAATTGGTTTAGAGTCACGTCAGTGTGAGAAATTGCATCCATTCTGTTGAAGGAAATGAGGCCCTGCTTCCCAGTTAAAACTCATGCTTTTCACATGGGTAATTGATCTGCAGCTTTAAAAACATGGACCTCTGCCATGTGATCAAAAGGCTGGTTACTATTAATTGCCAGGAGTAGGCTTATGGGCTTGTCATGAGGCAGCCGTTAGCCGCTGAGAAGACCACATGCACTTGAGTAGATCTTAGATTCTATCAAGCAGAGGCACTGGATGTGTACAAACAACGCAGTGAGCCACTATAGTCGGAAGAATGCACAGTTAGAAAAAGTCAGGCATGGCTAACTGTCAACATTTTACATAAATGCCAAACCTTCTTGTCATATTATGCCCCATATTCTTCATAGAGATATGGTTGTGATTTACTGAATGATTATCCTCCTTGTATTTCTATATTATTTTGGTATTTGAAGTTAGGAATCTTGTCTGTGCAGCTTGTGACAGGGCATCTGCCCTGCACTGGCCCTTTAAGGGGTTAAAACCCAGCCCTGGGTGAAGGCTGGATCCATGGAACAAGTAGCTGCAGTTGATAGTTACCAGTTAAGGCCCAGCTGAGGGTAGTATTTACAGTGCTCCTGAAGGGTAGGACTGAGAGATGCTCTTGCTCTGGCTGGGGAGCAGGAGGGACCTGGCTGCTAAGGAAGCTAGAGGTTTCCTGATTTAGAGCAGGGCTGGGAAAAGGCAGGCAGAGCCAGGGAAGCTCTGGCCAGGCAAGCTCCCAGGTTGCAGGGCCTGAAGCAAGACCTCAGGGTATTAGGGCTGCGGGGAAGCAGCCAAGAGAGGCAAAAGCAGCAAGTCCACAACCCCTTGCCAATGATGAGTGGCCATTTCAGATGACAGTTGGCCCCTATGGCAGGGGCTAGATGAAGACTGGCAGCGGGTCACTGAGGCAGGGTGGGCATAGGGGGATTGAGGGTCCCCAGAGGGGGAGGACTCCAGAATGTGGGGGCACTGTGGTAGGGCAGTACCCAGGTAGGAGGGTGCCATGGTCTGGGAGAGACATGGGCCCTGACCTAGAGTGGTTGAGAATAACAGAAATAGTAGGTGAGACACCAGTCAGAAGGGGGCACTCCAGCACTGAAAATACTAATTCCCTGAGGGTATGTCTACACTACCCCGCTAGTTCGAACTAGCGGGGTAATGTATGCATACCGCACTTGCTAATGAAGCCCGGGATTTGAATTTCCCGGGCTTCATTAGCATAAGCGGGGAGCCGCCATTTTTAAATCCCCGCTGCTTCGAACCCCGTGTAGCGCGGCTACACGGGGCTCGAACTAGGTAGTTCGGACTAGGGTCCTATTCCGAACTACCGTTACTCCTCGTGAAATGAGGTGTACCGGTAGTTCGGAATAGGCACCCTAGTCCGAACTACCTAGTTCGAGCCCCGTGTAGCCGCGCTACACGGGGTTCGAAGCAGCGGGGATTTAAAAATGGCGGCTCCCCGCTTATGCTAATGAAGCCCGGGAAATTCAAATCCCGGGCTTCATTAGCAAGTGCGGTATGCATACATTACCCCGCTAGTTCGAACTAGCGGGGTAGTGTAGACATACCCTGAGTGACCAGCAGGAGGCCTGCCCTGTTACACAGGTAGTACAAATATGGTTGCATGTGGGATCCCCCACTAGATTAAGAGTCTCACACTCACAGCCCGCAGGCAATCTATGGGCCAGAACATATTTACAATTTGGCCCGGGATCCCCGGCAACCTGGGAGGGTGTGCCTGTTTTCCAAACCCTGCCCCTTCCCACCACTCTCCCCATTGTACCCCATCTCGAGGGACATGGCCTTGAGGATTACTTGGAGAGTGGGGGGTCTCTCACAGGAAGGCAGCAGAGGTCAGGCCCCCTGCACTTCCTGCAGCAGCAGGAGCTGTGCAGAAGCATAACACACTTGGCATAGCACACATGGCTCCTGCCCCTCCCCCTGTGGGGTGGAGGGCACTGCTCTGGCATGCAGGTGGCTCTCAGGCCATGAGTTTGAGACCACTGCACTAGACAGAATACAGTCAGTCTAGGTGACTTTCTGGGAAGGGCCATTAGGAAGAAAAATAGGTTTTCGAATATACCAGTCTCCCACTGCTAAGCCTTCCTGAGGACCTCCGTGTCATAGCCGCGATGGGCCTACAGAGACAAATGAACACGTACTGGACTCCATGATTATATTAGTATTTTTCCATTGACCTGGCAGTGGAATCAGACTGGGAGACAGGGTTCCTGCCATATATAAAACTATTTAAGGGATGGAGTGACACAAGGATGGTTTGTTCTTCACTATCTCCCGCCCCCCTCAAAAAAAGATAGCTGAAAACACCTAGAGTAACAAAAAAGACTGACCTAGTGGGGCGGAGGGGAGGGGGTAGAAGTAGGATTGAGCCCAAGCAAAAGAGTTTTCTAACCTGTGAATATCCAGAGTTTTAGGCTTCTAGCATCTCAAGTTTGCCTCCAAGAATCTCTGCAATATACTGAAGAAAACATTAAGGGAAAGAATTAGCTATGTAAACCACTTTTGTCAATACATAAAGCTTGGATGGTATTTTGTTTGATTTACTTTGATCTGTTTGCTATCCCCTATAAGCACTTAAAATCTCTCTTTTGTTGTTAATAAACTTGTTTTATTTCATCTAAAATCTGTATGTGGAATTCATAATTGGGGCAGAAAAATGTTGCATCTCTTCCTCTGCATTGTCAAGGGGTGAATGTCATGAGCTTACACTGTACCATTCTCTGTGCAACACGATATGATGTAACTGTGGGTAAATCCTTTAGAGGAGGTTCACACCTAAGAATTGGGAGACACCAGTGATTGATTAAAGTTCTTTAATCAATCACTGCAGCCAGGTGAATCCCTCCCCATGGGGGAAGTCTAGGTTGGATATTAGGAAAAACTATTTTCCTAGGAGCGTGGTGAAGCACTGGAATTGTTACCTGGAGAAGTGGTAACCTCTATCCCAAGAGGTTTTTAAGTCCCAGCTTGACAAAGCTCTGTGTAGGATGATTTAGTTGGGGTTGGTCCTGCTTTGGGCACGAGGTTGGACTCAGTGACCTCCTGAGGTCTCTTCCAACCCCATGATTCTGCGATTCTGTGGCATACTAGGTGAAAAAGCAAGCTTGGCACAATTAGCAACAGCAATATAAGGTGAAAGGAAAGTTCAGGCTGATGGGCTCACTGGTACCTTAGTTCCAAGTGGCACTCTGAAGGGGAGGGGGAGAACCTGTCACAATGCTATTTTCTAGCCAGCTGATGATAGTATTCTTTATCTACTAAGAATGGCAGCTTCTAGGGCTCCAATGAAGAAACAATGCCCATTGTGCTTCCCAGCGCTTATACCAGGGACCAGCTTTTTAGGCATGATTGGTGTAGATATACTCCCTGTCGTAGAGGACTTACCTGTTGCACAGTTAAATCATGGTTTAAAATGAGTAAAATAGGTAAACTAAGGATCTGCAATAATCTGTGCAAACAACCACAGTTTTAGTACCCTTTTTTCAGGACATCTTTATGCTTTAATTTATGTTTGGGGCACCATGTGAGCTAAAATAATGAGCATTAAAAGTTCTAAAATTAATACTAGATATGATATACTGTAGTTTTCAAGTGCCTTAGTGTGATCATACAATCAGACAATTGGAAAACCCTATAACTAATCAAGATACAACTTTCCTTCCAGCCTGAAGAAAGAAATTGACTAGTTTATTTTTAAACACTTCAGAGCTGATGAGATGCCAAATTGATGGCGGAGGGAAAAGAGAAGGGGAACATATAGAGGTTTGATTTTGTTTTTATTTAAATATCTCAGAGCCTTAAGATAGAAATTTAAATTCATGTTAGAATTACAACAGAATTTCATGTGTACATCAACCTACACAGATAAAAACTTGAATTCCAATTTGTTAGGTTAATTTTTATCTTGTCATGAACAAACACTCAATTGCTTCTTAATAAGTATTTCTAGTTAATGTGTACAGCAATTCTTTGTTTTCAGAAGCAAAAGTTGCAGCCTAATCTGTATTTCACTAGATAAGGAAAACAAAAACATTGTTGAAGAGCGTACGAGTGGGGGCGCCAGCCCTACCCAGTCAGACCCGTGCTAAGCTGCCCCCACTCGTGTTCCCCCCATCTGGGGTAGGTCCTCAGTACCCTTCGTTGGCTCTCCCCCGTCGTCGGGCGCTTGGTTCGACCGTTATTGCCGGGACGTGGGGGTAGGAGGGCCCGGGCCCACCCTCTCTCACGGGCCCCAGCCCAGAGCCCTAAGGACAGGTTCGCAGGAACCTGCCCAGCCGGCAGGGCTAATGCCTGCAACTCACCGGCTCATCGGCTCCAAACCCCACCCTAGGTTACTTCCTACCCCACAGTATCTCTCTGGTCCTACTGCCGTCCCTGTAGGACCGGCTCCCACCGTATGAATCCCTTCCCGGGCATTTCCCCTCCCGGGCGTCCTTCCTCCCGGGTCCCTCCCGGGTGTCCTCCTTCCTCCCCGGGTGTCCTCTTTCCTGCCTCCCTCCCGGGCATCCTTCTTCCCCCAGGCGTCCTCTTTAATTCTTCCCCCGGGCTGGATCCCCTCCGGGTTTAAATGCCGCGCAAGCATCCTTCCAGCGTGATGTCAAACGCCGCGCACGTCGCGGCCAACGCATAGCTCCGCCCGGCCTCGGCGTGTCAGCTGGTGCTCCGCTCTGGTCCCTCCCCCGCCTCTCAGCTGAGAGGCGGAGGCGGTACAGGGGCCGCACGCCACCTGCACTTCCCAGGCCACCCCCAGGAGCGCGAGCGCGACCGCGGGGTCAGTGAGGGGAGGGTCTGCCTCCATGGGGTGGAGGCCACCCGTCCCGTCACAAAGAGTCACAATGATGGAGGTACATCAGAAGCATAGACTTTAAACATATATTTAATTGATTTTCATTGTTCAGCTTATGGGAGCAACATGTGCACATTTTGAATATTACTCAATGAAAATAATTGACATTTTATTAAGCTGTATTTGATTTGAATGCAGCCTCCCCAATTCCTCCCCTAGTAATTATTACAGAAAGTGTTTGTTAGCACCCAATAATGGATTTTTTCCTCTCTTTCCATTTATTTTAAAACACAAATGGCTCATCAGGTGGCAAAAAGATATGTTTGGTGTCAGTGGTTATGAATATTCAAAAGAATGAATATTTAAAAGGATTAAAAACATGAAATTGAAAATAAAAAAACTCTTGGGTTTTCAATTACTAGAGACTTTTATCGAAAGTTTCTTCTATTGTTTTTGCTGAAAGAGCTATCTTTCCAGTTATACTTACGCTCTCAAATTATTAATATGATAGGAGTTAGAGACCTCTGCTGAGATTGGCATCCCATTGCTTTACACACTGGGAATACACGCAGAAAAAGAAAAACAGTCTGTGCTCTGAAAAGCTCAGTGTAAATAGAGGAGAATATCAAGCCAGTCATATGAAGTATTCTGTAGACAGACATATTATATGCCCAAAAATACATAGAAGGAGAAAGACCTAATTCCATTATTACATTGCCTTGTTGACAACGTTAAATCATGTCTACTAATGGGAATTCCCCTTGCATTATTTATGCTATTTCACAGTTTCTTGCTTGATAGTAATTTTAGAAAATTACACTTTAAATATGAATTAATAAGTATCTAAATATATGCCCTATGGGTGAAATTATGAATGTGCTGAATGGTCAAACTCTTTTGAGGACAGAATTTCTACCCATTTATACAAGAGCATATGATGATCTGGTATATGTCCATATTCCTTCATATCACATCACATTCTTTTTCTTTTAAATGAACATGGTGTGTGCCCTATTGGGCTTGATTTGATGGTTTACCTGATACAAAGTTATCACAAAGAAATCAGGAAGGAAAGTAAAACAATACCATATAAGTAGGCTTGAAGAAACAATGGGGAAACTGGCTATTAACGAACACCCTTTACAGGACTCCAGTCAGGCTAAGCATGATTTGTTTTCCAAAGGTTAAGGTAGGATTCAAAGGAGAATAATAAATATTGGTGACTCCAGGCCTAGGCAAGGGGAAGAGCTGACAACACGGCAAGGAGAGGCAAATACTGCACCAGGGCCAGCCTGCTTCTCCCAAGAGAAATGACAATCAGCTAGGCTAAGCAGAATTTATGGGGTTTGCAAGAAAAGCTTAAAGTGTTAGTTGAAGGGAAATATACATGTAGACTTGGACTGTTTTGTCCTTCACATTGTGAAGGAATAAATAATGCTATGTCATAACCTATTTTTGTTAGTGATTGGCTTGACACTTTCACTCTGGGGACTAGACTCTGTCCTTTAACTCAGGAAATGGTGGGAGGTGGCGGGGCGGGCGGAGGCTGATGCCCACAGGCCCAGCCCCAGAGTTTAAGTACTTTACCCTCCAGAGTTAACTGGAAGAAGCCATGCTTGTCTCCTAATGGATGTGGCTTGAGAGGGATCAAAGAGGTCCAAAGCACATTTCCCCCTGTAACTATGACAAACATTACATGAGAAGGACAGATGTTTGGTAAGAGCAGACTTACCCGGCATTGTCTGGGTCCATCAAGGCAGGGCCTTGGGCATGTGGGGGGTGGTGTACAAGAGCTAGGGGACCAGGGGCCTGTTCTCTCCCGATAAGGCCCTCCACACCTGCCACAGGCCTTTTTTCAAACCCCACTTCCAGGATCCTCCATCCTCCAGGGGCCTATTCTCTCCTCCACTAAACCTACCCACCCACCGGGGGCCCCTATTCTCTCTTGCTGGCTTTCTCTTCCCACCAGAGGCCTTTTCTCTCCTCCCCAGGTCCCCCTCAGCTGCCAGAGCCCTCCCCCCCCCCCATCAACTCAGCACAGCAGCCAAGGACTGGGAGGGCGGGAAAGGCTTTGGGGCAAGGGGACTACTTACTGATGTGCTGGCAGAGCCCCAGCTCTGCTGGCCATTCCCTTGGTGCTATCGCTCTCCCCGGTGGCCACTCTGTAGTATAGCTCTGTCCTGTGGACTCACTGCCCCCAGTGGTCACTCTCATATTGCATCTCTTTGAACAGCAGCCCTCCCTTTGCATGTTATGGAAAACAGTCCTTTTCCTAGAGCTTCCAGTTGTCCTGGTGCAACCAAACCCTGACCTTGCATTAAGTTAGGAGAAGAAGAAGTATCATAACATATTTGGTGGCCCTAGTTCTTACAGTTTAGGAAGAGTTCTTGAACAAATGGACTCGCACACATACACACACACAGACAAACTCTAACATATACACATATAACAAGCTATGTTTCAATGAGAAAGTTAATATTAACGTTACAATGGGCAATGAACATGTTATGCATTGGCAACAACTTTGCTTCTACTACAGGTCTTCCATAATCCTTCCTCTGGACTTCATCCAACTGTGAATTATAACAGAATTTAAGAATGGCAAATCTAGGTCAGATCAATGTGCCATGTAGCCTAGTTTCGACACCTCTTCGATTAGCTTCAGTAGGCTTTATATCAGCCCCTAGGAAATGCAACCTGGACTGTTTCTCACATTCTTAAGAAATGCCACAAGATAACATAAAACTTCTGATACGATCATGGTTTATTGAGTCTCTAATTTTAGAATCTATCCGAATCTCACTTTATTCATTCCTCTCCATCCCTTTCTCTGTATATCTATTTGACCTTTCCCTTATTTGTCCTTCAGGTCCCCCCTCCCCCCCCCAGAGATCAAAATGTTCCAGCTGAGTATAACCATCTGTACTGACAATGTTCTCATTTCATTTTATTTTTATGCTAAATAATTGCAAATATTTTGGGCCAGCTTGAAACTGTATTACTGTTTCCCTTTGTCTTTTTCAATGACAGAGTTAATATAAATGTTCTAATGGACAGTGAACATGTTATACATGGAAAACAACTTTATTTCTATTATAGGCCTCCCACAAATCAAAACATCACTTTATATGTCTAGCTTTTGTCTCATGAGCTATTTCTATATGTTTACAGTGATTTCTGTGTTAAGAAAAAGCCACGGTCTCTTTAAAAAAAGGAAAGGAAAGTCCTATAGCTATGTATGGCTAATTTGAGTTGCAGGTGGACACTGCTTTCTGGGCAGAGTAGTTTTCAATTTTTCCCCTCAAAGCGAAAAATGTTTCTTTGCCACAGGCTGCAGAGTTGTGGAGTTCTCTCAACGGTGCCATTTTGGGATGGTGGGTGTGTGGGGGGGGAGGGGGCAGCAGCCGTGCACTCCAGGACAGCTTGCTTTTCATCCCATTCCCTGGACTATCAGGGAGTGAGGGGAAAGTGCTTGCATTCTGAACATGCCTCTCACACCTGGCTGGTGAAGGGAGCTCACCAGGCAGGTGTGAGAGGCATGCACAGACTACAAGTACTGTCCCCTCACTCCCTGATAGTCTGGGGAAGGGGATGAAAAGCAAGCTGTGTCCTGGAGCACACAGCTGCTGCCCCCTCCCCTCCAAACACCCTTCTGAAATGGCATCCTTGAATTCCCTTACAACAGGGTTCAGGAAAATCTAAGGTTTTGCTGCACTGGGAGACCCATCTTGTTGTGCAAACTTTCTCCAGTAACATCTGCTAATCATCGAAAAGTAAATTCCTTCCCACTGCCCAGCTGGCCATTGCATAGCCCTAAATCTCAGTCCACATGCTGTCAGCAGCTTTTGGCCCTTAGGGCTTGAACTTAAGCCCTCTGAAGTCAAGAGGAATATTCTTATTGATTTCAATGTGGCATGTAGCAAGCCCTTGGCCTGTACTGTAACCTGTGGGTTTTTGGTTTTTTTTTTTTTTTTTTTTGCCTAAGGAGTAAATCATGTCCCTATTGGCAAAGAACACTGATCTAATAAATAGCATTCCAGTGGAAAATTGTAATGTATTGATACCTACAGTTTTCTAGATATACATGAAGAATATCTTATTTGAAGATTTGTATAAGCAGTAGAATGTTATAAACCTGACATTATTAAAAGCTGAAGACGCATGTAGCTGATCCTCTAGACCAGTGGTCTCCAACCTTTTTAAGCATGAGATCACTTTTTGATTTAAGTGCAACCTCAGATATAAATACCCTTGTCCTGCCTCCCTCCAGGCCATTCTCTGAGGCCCCTGCTCACTCCATCCTCCCTCTCTTCCCCATCCTCACTCACTTTCATCAGGCAGGGGCAGAGGGTTGGGGTGCAGGCTCTGTTCATGGATTAAGGGATCTGGAGTGTGAGAGGAGTCTGAGCTACTCTTGGGGCAGGCAGTTGGGATGGAGGAAGGGTTCTAGGTGCAGGCTCTGGGATGGCGTTTGAATGTAGGGATGCTCGGGGCAGGTGGGCGTTCATGACTGGGGTAGGAGTTTGGGATGTGAGCTTCAGCGTGGCACTGTTTACCTCAGGTGGCTCCTGGGTGGTGGTACAGTGGGGTTAAAGCAGGCTCACCCCTGCCCTGGCCGTGGACCACTCACTAAAGCAGCCAGCAAACTCCATCCCATGTCCTGTTGTGCCCCCTCTCTGCTCTGTGGAGAAAGGATACAGAGTGGGAGGGGGCACCTTAACATTAGCACCCCTCTTCTCCCTCCCCTGCCCAGCAAGCAGTAGGGTCCCCAGGGGGAGGAGCAGCTCTAAAGCAAAGGGCAGGAGATGAGCAGCAGTGAGGGGAGTGGCAGCTGAAGTGCTGACACTTGATAGGCTCTTGAGCACCTGTCAGAGGCGCCAAGATCTACCAGTGGATCCCAATCGACTGGTTGGTGACCACTGGACTAGACCATAGGTGTGTTCAACAGTGTAAAACAACAAAAACTATATTCACTGTTTTGCAAGCATTTTTGACCCTGAAGATTTGCAATGATTTACAGTTTTCCAAAATATGATTGGCTGGTCTGAAGTGGGTTTATGCTATTACTTCAGTAGCGTAATGCCAGTATGCATGAGCCTAGGATCTAAACTAGTGTTTCAGGTCTGCTGTCAATACAGATGTTTGGAAACTCTCAACCCACTTTGGCTTTTGATGCTTTCTTTAAAAAGCTATGGTAGCCAACTACGTGTTCATATAAGTCATCTTGTTTTTAATGGCAATTTGCTTATGTAGTGGACAGCTTTTTGTTTCATAAAAACTAAGGAAAACTCGGGAATGTTATTCCAGTTCCAGGGGAAGGAGCTTTCATTTTATCATGTGGAAGATTGACCTATATGCCCTTAGCAGCTGTCAGTTCAAGATCCCAGCAATAGAATCTATTCAACTTGAACTGTCAGCTAGAAAGGGCAAATGCACCATCAGGTGAGTGAATTAACACTGTTCCAACCGTTAGAAACCTAATTATTTATGACATGTCTTCTGTGCTAGAAGACCATTAAAGCATTAAAAAATTCAAGATGTCTGAAGAATTCAGTCAGAAATAATTGTGCTGAGGAAAAAAAAATGCTGTTCCTCCCCCTTCCTTTTTGCTGGTGATTATTATAATCCTCATTTTTCTCCTCTTAAAAAATTTCATATTTTTATTTATCTCCTAGTGGAAAACAGATTCCATCATTACAATGATACACTTATATCCTATGCTTTATGGAAAAGAAAAACAATCCATAGATTGATATATCCAGGGTTGCTTCAAGGACTGTTGTAGAACCAGCCATTAGAATACAATGTTATTTATAATCCATGCCCCGTTTTAGATCACTACTCTATATTCTTCAGTGCAACAGACACAAGACACTGAAACACAAAACAGACATTTCATTTGTATTATCATTGGCTATTAATCGCTGACTGAGGCTTCTTTTATTACATGCCTATAGCAGCAACAACTGTATAGGACCTTCCATATTGTAAGACAAACATATGATCACGACCCACATATTGTGCTTTAATGCATCGGTGAGAGAAAAGAAGAGAGAGAAAAGATGGGCCAACCCAGTCCTCATACACTCAGCTTCCTAAACTCCAACATGGAAAAACTGGAAGGAATAGAAGACTTTCCTGCTCTTCAATACATCACATGTAAATAAATCTACTGAGGATGACTCACCACCACACAGGACAAACCTCCTTCTGGATGCAAACCTGCTGCCAGTCTCAGGCTGGCTAATGCACTGCAAATCGTAGATGCTGCTTAGAGTCATTGCTTTTGAGTTACATGCAACCTTCTAAATGCCTACCCCTGACGTTACTTAGAATCTACTTCCAAGACTCTTCTTCCCAATGGAAATACTGCTATTTTAGAACTGGCATTTTCTTGTCAGGTAGAATCTGCCCTTATCCAAAAAACCAAACAAATAAAATTCCTGGTAGCATATGTACCATAACCAATTAATTAGGCTTTAAATATGGCTGAATCAGATACAATTGCTGTTGATTCAGGGTATGTCTACACTGCAGAGGTTTTCTTTTCAGAAAAACAACTGTTTTTCTGAAAAAATTTCACTTACGACCACACTGCAATTGCATTCTTCTGAAAAAAAATTGAAAGAACAGTGGGGTTTTTCTGACATTGGTAAACCTCTTTCTACAAAGAAGCCTTTTTTGTGAAAGAGCTCTTTTGGAAAAAGGTTGTGTGGACAGGGAAGAGGCAGTTCTTTCAAAAGAAGAGGAAAGAGGAAAAAGCACAGGTGCCCTAGTGGCCATTCCACCCATAGCAATCACAGCTGAAATGCGAGAGAGCATCCAGTCAGTGTGGACGCTATCTTTCGAAAAAGCAGATCACTTTTTTGATGCACTTTCACAGTGTAGATGCTCTCTTTTGGAATAAGTTTTTTTCAGAAGATCTCTTCCAGAAAAGCTTCTTCCAAAAGTCTGCAGTCTAGATGTAGCCCCAGGGCTGTGGGGGAAAGGCCCTCTCAGCCAAGCAGGCCTGGTTAACTCCTCCTGGGCCAGTGCGGGGTTGGTACACCCCATCACAGGTTCCAAGAACACATAGACAGACCGGTGCCTGTTTTGCTGAGCTAGCACATTAAAAGTAGTAGTGTAGCCATGACACTGGCAGCACACATGAATCTCCCTACATACAAACCTGGGAATGCCTACTTGAGGCAACTAGCTTATTCCTCCACTGTCACTACCTATGCGAGTGCAGCTGTGTTACTATTTTTAGTGTGCTAGCTTTGATGAAAGAAATCACTACAGGTTGAACTTCCCTCATCCGGCACCATTGGCACCTGACCGACCCCAAAGGAGGGAATTTTCTGGCTCAAGGGAGCCAATTCCAGTGCCTCTGTTACCAGCCTCTAGGCTCTTCTAGAGGGCTGCAGCCTCCTGACTGGGCTCTATTCCTGTGCACTGACCTCACTATCGACCTTGCTGCTGACCTCGCTGACACTGATCTCTGTTCCTAGCCCTGTCTGGGCCCCCTGCCTGCAGGCTGCTGGCCTGGCTTTGCTTCTAGCTTTCACCAGGCTCCTGCTGCTGGCTGCAAGTCCCCCAGCCACTGCCTCCAGGTCTGCTCCTGGGCCCACCTGGCCTCTTGGCTGCCAGTGCCTCTGCCAGTGCCTCAAACTGGCTCCCACTCTGAGCTGCCAGGACTCTCTTTTCAAGAAATACTTGTGATCCTATTGGGCCATGGATTTTGCTGAACCAGAGAGTCCGAGACCAGAGAGATTCAACCTGGACTCTGGCTCATAACAGTGTAAAACAGAGACCTTTCAAAATGTCAAACCATCCATGTTTCTTGAAAAGGGTGCCCCAGTTTTAAGCTGCAAAGAAAAGCATTTTATACATTTATGAAGGCTACCATATCGGTTACCCTTGAAACCCTGGTAGAATAATCAGCCTTTAATTTTGGGGCCAGAACTCTGAGGGTATGTCTACACTACCACCCTACTTTGAATTAGGGTGGTTAATGTAGGCAACCGAAGTTGCAAATGAAGCCTGGGATTTGAATTTCCCGGGCTTCATTTGCATCTTGCCAGGTGCTGCCATTTTTAAATGTCTGCTAGTTTGGACTCCGTGCCCGCGGCTACATGCGGCACGGACTAGGTAGTTCGGATTAAGCTTCCTATTCCAAACTACCGGTACACCTCGTTCCACGAGGAGTAATGGTAGTTCGGAATAGGAAGCCTAATCCAAACTACCTAGTCCGTGCCGCGTGTAGCTGCAGGCACGGAGTCCGAACTAGCGGACATTTAAAAATGGTGGCGCCCGGCAAGATGCAAATGAAGCCCGGGAAATTCAAATCCCGGGCTTCATTTGCAACTTCGGTTGCCTACATTAACCACCCTAGTTCGAACGAGGGTGGTAGTGTAGACATACCCTGAGTGTGTCTAAGGTGTACATCCCCCTATATCAGGTCTGGGGGAAGAAAAGGTAGTTCAAAATTTCCTCTGTGTTCCTTATAGCCAAAAAGTAAAATAACCAAAATAGTGTTCTAACTTATGATGGATATAATTGTTACTGCCGGGCCACCCATTTTTTGCCCCTCATAAAGATGATAGAAAACAGAATGTGTTCATTTTAGCATGAGACCTATTTCAGTTGACTGATTTTTGAATGTTCACTTTTAGGGAGCAGATTCTGTGCCGGAGTAAGTTGTCATAACTGCACTGAAGTCACTGTGGATCTGCCTCTGGCGGGAAGAGAAATATTTTACTCTGTACTAAATCAATGAAAGCAAACCTTAGCATTTTGCAATGCTACAGTCTTCAAAGTCAGCTCTGTGCCTCTCTTCAGAAAAGCAGCTAGTCAATCAAGTAAGCTGAGGTCTTTGGAGACAACCATCACTGTCAAGCTCCAGTATTGGTGGTAAAAGATGGACTGAAGTGACATAGTCATGCTCTTGCCAAGTGTGTTAGGGTTCCAGCCAAACCCTTCAGCATGATGGACAAGAGTAGAAGAGAAAAAGCCTTTGCCCTGTGGGAAGGTGAAATGGCTAATAAAGATTACTTACAATACACTTCATTTTTAATATATATGCAAAAATTTAGATGTCTTCCATTTCAACTTGCATAGCTGAATAATTTTCTTATGATAGATGCTCTTAATAAGGATGCAGATTGACAGAATAGAAGTAATTTTTCTTTCATCAGATAGAGATGGCTTGGCACTTTGTTCCCATGTGCAAATTGCCTTACTTCATTAGTTTTTCTGTTTGGAGTTCTCTTGATGTATTATATGTTCAGGGTAAATCATTCACGTGGTTGTTCTAATTTCCCTGTTTATGAAACCACTTCTTAGAAGGTTTACACAGGTCTAACATTTCTAAACCTGAATCTGAGTGTTTAGAAAGGAAATCCTCTTCTGCTGAAATAAATCAAATAAATAAACTCCCACAAGATGAGTTTTGTTCAAACAAAATTTTTGCACCAGATCCGGCAGCCTGCTCAATGTCATTTGGAGCATTTCTGGAAAGTGGGAAAGAGCCAAAGGTGGTTTTAGTATACCTTTACAATCCCAGCACCAAGGAAATGCAAGTTCTAGTCTGGTTTCAGTGCAGTGAAGGCAATACTGAATGATCTCTTCCTTTAAAGGAATACCCACAGCTGAGTGTCAAGTGTATTTGCTGAGCTAACTTCGAAGGAAGACAAAACTCCAGTTCCAGTCAGTTAAAAATTAAAAGATTCGGCAATTAAGATTACTGTTCAAAGGTTCCTAGAGCTTTTAAAAGCTGTATTATCCAACCAAGACTACTTCTAGATTTTCAGAATTCCAGCTCCTCAGCTTCTGAAGAACCTCCTTACAAGGATTTTCCAAAATAAATTCAGAATACAATGGAAAGAAGCCCAAATAGAAGTCCTTTGCCTACTGAATAGTGCCTGCTGAACAAAACTTTAGTAGCGTCATGTCTTCAAAGGCACTCCTTAGACTACTATGTTATTTTGTACAATGTTACACTATCTGGGCCCCATTTCCCCAAGTACTGCATGAATACATAGTAAGAGTCAGAGCTCTTGTCCATGTACTGTATACATGTATACATGGAAAAGACAAAGGGCTGGAGAGGAAGGTGGTACAGAAAGGTAAAGTAAATTGCCCAAGATCACACGGCAGATCAGTGGTAGAGCTGGAAATAAATTCCAGGTCTTCTCACTTTCAGTCCTGTGCTCTTTCTCTAGACTGTACTATCTTAGCAGCTCTGCTCTTGCTGTGGACAAAGATAACACCAGAAATAGTTAGTAAATAACCTTAATTCCTGCTATGATAATATATTTTCCTTATTACTACACAGTAATGCACAGTTACCCTGGAGCTAAGGATGAACAATATCACCAGACTATTCAAAGCCATATCAAAGTTGCATTTTTCATGAATATTTGTGCTTACCACATCCTCATCTGGCTTTCCATTCTTCCTCTTCTCCTTCAATTTCTGAACACTTAAGCATCTTCATATATCTTCATATTCATTTTGAAGAAGTTAAGCAAATTCATAGACTGACAAAATGATTCTATTTACTCCTAAAACTAAAAATTCCCACTCATTCCAAAACAAAACTGTTCTAAAGACTCCAGATGAACAAAAGTCATTTCCAGACCAGTGATGTGTCAGGTGAAAACTGGGCCCAACTAACGCCCACTAAGTTGTATTTGTGGCACTGCAGGGTCACAAGATATCACCTTTTGTTAGAAATGGGAGAGCCACTGGCCTCCTATAGATCTCTCAATCTTTGCTTCTCACACTGAAGAATCTTTACCTTCTGATATCTCATATAACATTTTATTTTCTAAAATTAAAATTTTTGACCTTTCTGAATCAAGTTGTGTGGGACTCATCATAGTAAGCCACTTCAAAAAAAAATTGGTGAAGCGATTAAAACTATTGTCTTACTAAAGAAAATCTAAACAATGAAGTGCTAGATTCTGCTACTATTCATCATAAGTAAAGGTCTTTCATTCTACAAATATTCCTATTGAAGTCAACAATACGGTGTTTCCAACCATGAATTAGTTGTAAGACTACAGCTCTCAGAAAATAGTTTCTCTTATTAGATGTGACATATACTGAATACATGACAGCACTATTTCAAGCAGGATTCATTTGGAATAAACCCAATAATTATGGATTCACCAAACTGTCATCCTGATTATATACTACTACAACTATATACACACACCACATTCTATAATCTTCTCTCTTCTTTGTTCACACTAACAGAATGTCTACATTAGGATTATTTTGAAATAATTAAATTTGACTTAATACCTCCCAATTTTACAACATTGAAATAGTGTGTCCCCACTATGGGGAAGCTTCGAAATTAGTGCGAGGTAGGCTCCATTACAGTGGATGTGCTACTTGACTTAGAGCTCCAGGAAGCCCCGAGGAGTAATTAGTTCTCATTACTCTGGGGAGTCGTTAATTCGAAATAGTGGCACCAGAGCATTCACACTAACACTATTTTGAGATAACTATTTTGAAATTAGCATTATTCCCTGAGGAAAGCAGGAGTACAGATTTCAAAATAAACAGCCTGTTATGTCGAAATAATGGGCTTGGTAGTGTGGATGCTTCACTTAAAAAATTTGACCTAAGGGGGATATTTGAAATAACGCCTTACTGTAGACCAGGGCCAAGGAGAAAGATTTATACACAGAATTTGCTCTCATGTAAAATACTATGTACAATACATACATTATATATGTATATACACATTATTATATATATACACACACACCTGCATTGTATTTATTCACGCCATTGTAAGACAGCAGCCATCGAGGAGTCGAGAAGTTTCTGGAAAGGAAATATTCTAGCAAATTATTTCTGAGATATGTTTTGGGGAAAAGAATTTCAAAGCAAATATTTTTTTCGCCTTTCTAATTAAGGCCTACTGCGTGACTGTTCTATGGGTTATAACATGAATTTTCATACCAAAAATGTGACAGTCATCAAAGTTTATGCTAGTACGAGTGGCTGATTAAAGACTTGAACAAAATATTGCACTGCCCCCATTTGATGCTGAGCAAAATGGAAGAAACTTCATCATACTTCATGACTTTAGACCTAACATGTAACTCCTTAAATAAACTGTAGAACAGTGACTGAAAATATCCACAGTGAAACATTGTGCAGTGAAGTTTCCTGATTATTTTTTAAAAGTTGTATTAAGTAAGGGTAGATGGCACTGTCAGTACCCCAGACTGCTCTGAGGAAGCCTTAAATGCTCCCACCACCAGAAAATTGCTGAACTTTGTGAAATATTTACAGCTATGGAGTTTGCTCAGTTGGGCTATGCACAGGAGTGTCCCAGGAGGAATGGAATTCTGCACAAGGCTGATCTCTGGCACTACTGCAATCTGAGGGATGCACTAGCTCCTATGCAGCTGTTTTCCATTCCATTTCCATGGAGTGGTTTGCTGTGAGAATCAATGGAGCTGTAGTTACGATGTGAACATCCAATCCCAATCCTGTCATTTTTGTTGCTACAGCCAGAATCCCTGCGGTGCTATAACCAGAATCCTATGGTGCACAGCTCCCTGGTATGAGAGAAGAGCAACCTTCTGATGCATTCTCCCTGCAGCCTTGCCTTTCCTGAACACTAATTCTGCAGACTTTCAAGTTTCCATCTGATCATCAGCTGTCACAATCTTGAAGTTTATAATTCAGAGCCATAACCCACCTGTTATTTTGAAATAATGGGCTTAGTTGTGTGGACACTCTGCTTATTATTTCGACCTAAAGGGGGGTTATTTGGAAATAAGTCTCTAGTGTAGACCAGGGCTTAAGAGTTTGGTGCTGTATCAAGTGGACAGTGTATAAATTATGAATTATAATCCACTACACACACATGAACCATGTCAAGCAAATATGTAGTTATAACTTTAGCACTGCATATTTTCTTTTATTTCTTTTTTAGTGCTTTTTGAATCCCGTTGTAACAGCCTCTATGAGGTATTCATCCACTTACTTTTTACAAGCTACCAATCAATTCGTTATCCTATTTGAAACAAATTTAGCACTCCTCACCATCCCCCAGCCTCCCCACAGATGAACCATTCTCTTCCTTTAGCTCTTAGCAGGATCTGTTTGGCCACCTGATCGCTACATGTACAGCAATATTTGCTTTTGCTCTTCTTAACAATTCAACAGTTCTATGAATATAGAGTAGGTCTTTAACACACACTTACCAGGTTGCAAGTGTATAAACATCTGCTTGCTTTTCAGATCTCAGTCACAAGAGCATCTCTGCCCTACTGTAATGAAAATGCCTTTATCTAGTTCTATAATATGTTTCTGTTCTGCACTGGTGTAATTCAGTTTGGTTATACATGATTCAGTGAAATTGTCACTTCAAAAAGTTGCTAATGTGCCTCAAATGCACCTTTCATGGAGATGATATCCAAGTTGCCGGGCTAATTATTATGGTCAGCATGTTAGATACATGCAGTCTCATAGAACACTCTTGCCATCCTGCTGTGTGAATTCCACCTTCCCCAGTTACATTAACAGGAAATCCATGGGGCAGTGGCAGGACTGTTCCATGCATAGTGCTGTTCATTGTAAAACAAGGATAATTTACAAGATGGCTAAGGCTACGTCTTCACTGCCAGTTTTTTTGGCAGAAAATATGCTAATGAAGGACTCATTAGCATGTTTTCTGCCGTTTCTTTTTGTGCAAGGGGTTTTTGTGCAAAAAGAAGCAGTGTGGATATGGGTTTTTTTGCTCAAAACCCCCTTGTGCAAAAAGAAACGGCAGAAAATATGCTAATGAGATCGTGGCTTATGCTAATAAGTCCCTCATTAGCATATTTCCTGACAAAAAAATTGGCAGTGAAGACCAAGCCTAAAGAGTTTGATGTTGATTTAAATAGCAAAACATTTGAGAACATTGAAAATTTGCCATATATTTTCTGACAGTCCAGCATCTTGGAGTCACAATACACCAATGTTCATTCTAATCTTTTCCGTTCATGTGCAGAATACGTTTTGTTCTGTGCACGGAGGCATGTGAAGATGGGCACCACCAGTAGAAATCACATGTTTCTGGCTGTGGGTGACTAGGGTGCTCTGCTAACCAGCTGGACAGCATCTGAATCTCTCCTAGGCAGCTGCCCAAGTGCACAGCATAAAGAAAAACTGATTTACACTACTTTTGAATTATTGTTTCTAACTATGAGGAAAATCTTCATTTGCACAGCACCTTGTACTAAGGGTCTTAGAGTATCTTACAAGCATTTAGTTAACAATCCTATAGATACATAAAGACTCTCTTTTAATCAGTCACTAAAACAAAATAACCTGATATACTCTGCCTTAGAGACTAACAGATTTAGGACAGGAAGTGAATAATGAAATATATATGCTTCAATTCATTGTCTGGAAGACTTTGCACTATTGGACTCCAGCAGAGACCTAGGTCAAATTCATTCCCTTATATAGCTTTGTGTACCACCGCACCAGAGTAAAATTCAATTTCTCCATCAGTTTTCCTGTTATTTCCATGCTGAACAGCTCATTTGACCAGTCAGAGTGAGTGGAACTTCTTAAGGATGATCTATTTGCCACTAGTATATCTGTCAGAACTATTTTATTTCATTCATTCAATTCAACACTATGCAGACAGGAAAAGTTCTCTGTCTGCTCTATAAAACGGGGAAACTTGGGTCTATTATCCCAGTCATTTCTTGATTGAGCTAGGGAAATAGAATGTGAGGCAGGCTAGAATGCTGCTACCAATACTTCCAGCATTCATTCAATAGGATTCATGTGGTAAACATTACAGGGATATTCCGGAACCCCCCAAAAGTTATTCCATTTCTGCCTTTTAAAGAACCAGATATGACTATTTACTTTCTAGCAAAACATGTCCTGCTTCCCTTCAGTGATCTAAAACTTCCCCAGTGCTGCTCATATAAAATTCACTTCCTGGATGCGCTCAGACCTCATAGGCCTTATTTTATTCTGGACAATGTCCAGCAATTCACAAAACAATCCCACTTCATACAAACAACTTCTTATGGCCATCACCATTTACTTTAAGGCTGATCTTGGAGATGTACTAACCTGAAGAGAAGGACTGACATTGTTTAAAATATTTATTTTTATGCCTTGGACACCTACCACAGTCACAGAAAATCCTAAACAGAAATTCTTGGGCTTACCATTTAAAACAGAATATGGGGGAAAAAAACCTTTTCCAAAGAAACATTCTAGATACACTGAAGTCAAAGACAAGAATCCTAAAGAAGATGCAGTGACATTATACATAATTTCTATGGTACTTATATGACCGCAGTATCATAACATCTGAATGCCTCATACATTTTTAGTGTATTTGGTTTCATAATTCCCCTATGATACACAGAAATGCTTGTATTCCCATTTTACAATTGACACATGGAAAGCCTAAATGATTTACCCAAGGTCACAGTGAAAGCCTATGGAATACCGAAACATGAACCCAGTCTTCCAACGTTTAGCCTACTGCTCTAACTATTGGGCCTGCCTTCCTTCCTCTTCAAGGCTTGAAATTTTTCACTGAACATACCTAATGAATTTACACTATCAAATTTGGCCCCACATTTCATTAAAACTTTGCTCTCTTTTTTTACCTATTCTGCATTTCAGTTATTGGTTTCTAATTGACATAGCTGAAGATTTGTATCTTAATTTGACTTCCCCCCTTCAGTGTAGACATGCCCTAGCTACTGACTTAGTACTATTTCAATTTTTACCTTCTTACAAATGGACCAACAAGATTAATTTAGGGCATATCTACACTACAGAGTTATTTCAAAATAACAAGGCTAGTGTCCACACAACAGTGTTATTTCAAAATGATTTCAAAATAACAGGATTGCTATAGAAGAATAACCACTCCTCATTCTACGAGGAATAAAGCCTATTTCAAAATTGCTTATTTCAAAATAGGGCAAGCGTAGAAGCTCAGCTGTGGTAATTTCAAAATAATTGGCCTCCGGGGCTTTTCACAGCTGCGCTCGTGGCCATTCTGTCCACACTTCTCAAAACTCTATAGTTTCCCTTCTTCTGCAGGGTTTGAAACTACAGGCAAAAGGGGAAGGGCTTGTGGCACCCCACCAGCCCTGCTGGCACCGGGCCACACAGCAGCACCTTGCTCTGCCTTTCCTGCTGCCATGAGCAACCCCAGCACTCCCTCTGAGCCATCCACAGTTGCAAGCATGCTGGCAGCCATTTCTGAAACCTCTGGTGAGGGGCAAAAGAGGGCACCATCCTGGACTGGTGCAGAGATCCTGGATCTCGTAGAGGTGTAGGGCGAGGAGTCAAACCTCCAGGATCTCCACACCAGGTGCAGGAATGTCGATGTCTATGGCCAGATGGCTGCAAGCCTGGCCTAGAAGGGGCACACACACATGTTGGACCAGGTGCACATGAAGATCAAGGAACTGTGGCAGGCCTACCCCACAACCAGGGAACAATGTTTTGGCTCTGGAGCAGCATTCCAGATCTGCTGCTATTGTCAGCAGCTGGATGGCATCCTGGGCCGACCTGGAGGCCTGCCCCCACTTCCACGCCCTGGACTGCCTCCTGGGGCTCATGCCGTCCCTGCCCCCCGGGACGTGATAGACCCCAGGGCAGAGGGACCACTCCAGGAGACGGAGGAGGAGGAGCAGGAGGGCTCTGAGAGCCAGGAGCCTGCCGGAAGCCTGCCCAGGACCCGGGATCCCCGAGGCACCCCACAGAGCCACTCGCCTGTGTCGTCCGAGGCCGGAGAGGCGTCCACCTGTGAGTACCATCGTGCTCCCCTTATGTGTACGGGGGGCTGGGGCGAGAGGGAGCCCCGGGACCGTGCAACTGGGCTTGCCCACCACGGAGCAGCAGCTGGGGATCCTGCAGGGGCCCTGGCCTTGCAGAGGGGAGCTGGGTTTCACACACCTGGGCCCCTGGGGTAATTGACCGCTGGTCTTGTTGCGCCACAGCCGCAGCACCTGGTCCTGCAGGGCGCACCACACCGCCTGCAGCAGCCGCCCGCGCCCGGGCAAGCAGGAGAGCCAGGAATGAGGAGGACTACCAGAGGCGGCACCTCCGGTTCCTGGAGCAACAGCTCCATCTCCTGGACCGCTGTGTCCAGGAGGACCTGAGGCTGCGCCGGAGGAGTTTGGAGGCCCTGGAGGAGCAGGGCCGTGCCCTGCGAGGCCACCTCCAGAGCCTGCTCGACCGCTTCCCAATTCCTCCTGCTCCTGCTCTTGCTCCTCCTGCTGTTCCCCCTGCTGCTCCCTCTGCTCCCCCTCCTGCTCCCACTCCTGCTTCCTCCACACCCCCCGTCCGTCCTGCCCCCCCCCCCCACAACCATTTCCCACCGACGCCCCCGGACCCGCAGTGTGGCGAGATGGGAGAGGCAGCCGGACTCCCGCCCCTGAGCTTTCCTTTCCCTTCCTCCTTTCCCTCCCCTTCCAGCTCCCTCGTCCCAGGTTTGCCCCTCCCCTCTCCCACCCTCATTCCTCCCTTCCCCTACCCCAGTTATGTGAAATAAACAGACTTTTTGGTCAGTCCTCCTCCTCCACCTGGAAGTTCTCCCGCAGGGCTTCCCGGATCCGGACGCCCCCCCCCCCCCGCTGGGCTTCCCGGATGGCAGCGGTGCGGGGCTGACTGTAGTGTCCAGCCATGCGGTCAGCCTCAGCCATCGAGGCTGGCAGGAAAGCCTCCCCCTTTCGCTCACATAAATTGTGGAGCACACAACATGCTGCCACCACGGGAGGGATGTTGTGCTCGGCCAGGTCCAGACGGTTGAGGAGGCATCGAAAGCGGGCTTTCAGTCACCCAAAGGCCCCCTCCACCACGATGCAGGCCCTGGTCATTCTGGCATTGAAGGCCTGGCGGGAGGGATTGAGGTGCCCCGTGTAGGGCTTCATCAGCCATGGCTGCAGTGGGTAAGCGGCATCCCCCACCAGGCACACAGGCATGTCCACGTCCCCGACCCTGATGTGGCGGTCGGGGAAGAAGGTCCCGGCCTGCAGCCGCTGGCACACGGAGGAGTTGCGGTACACCCGGGCGTCGTGTGCTTTGCTGGACCAGCCCACATTAATGTCCGTGAACTGTCCCCGGTGGTCACACACGGCCTGCAGGAGGACGGAGAAGTACCCCTTGCGGTTGACGTACCGGGACGCCTGGTGTTCCGGGGCACGGATGGGGATGTGCGTCCCATCGATGGCCCCCCCGCAGTTGGGGAAGCCGAGGGCGCCGAACCCCTGGATGATGGCGTCCAGGTCGGCGAGGCAGACCACCCTGCAGAGCAGCACCCGGTTGATGGCCTTGACCACCTGCGGAGAGAGACACAGCAAAGCGCCAATCAGTGGGGCGCCCGGGTGGCTGGGAGCGTTCATGCCCTGGCAGTGCCCCGCATCCCATTCCCGGAAGCAACCCCCCTGGCGGCGTGTAGTATGGCCGTTACAGACCGACCCCTCCGGTGCGGGGCACTTTCGCCTCCTCCCGCCCCCCCTTTGTCCCTGGGGCAGCCCATCCCCTCCTCGCAGTCCCCCTCCCCCCCGGCTCGGTGGCCGATGAGTGCTATACCTGCATGAGCACCACTCCGACGGTGGATCTCCCCACGCCGAACTGGTTCCCGATGGATCGGTAGCTGTCCGGCATGGAGAGCTTCCAGAGGGCGATGGCCACCCGCTTCTGGAGGGGGATTGTGGGCCTCATGCGAGTGTCCCTTCTGCACAGGGCAGGGGCGAGCCACTTGCAGAGCTCAAGGAAGGTGTCCCTCCTCATCCTGAAGTTCTGGGTCCACTGTTGGTCCTCCCAGCGCTCCAGGACGATGCGGTCCCACCAGTCGGTGCTGGTGTCCAGATGCGGCGGGGCACGCCGGTGCCGGGGCGCCACCGCAGCTCCTCCATGGCCCCCAGGGTGGCCAGGCGGAGAGGCAGGGGGCTGACGTGCACCAGGAGGTGCCAGGCAGCCTCGAGCCATTGGGGGCAGGCTTGCAGCAGCAAGTCCAGAAAGTGCACCAAAAGGTGCAGGGCGAGCTGTGGCTCCATGTTGCCACCTGCGGCAGCCCCCCCGAAGGGAAGCACCGACACAGACGGGCACAGAGACCAACGCTTTGCTGTCCCTCGGCGAGGTTGGCAAGCAAGCAGGAAAAGCTGAGAACCGGCTGTCCGGGGGGGTCCCTTTAAGCTCGAGCCTCAGATAGCCTCAGACAGCAGCCACACAAAGCAACTACTGACCTGATGCCCTGCCAGAACCGGTTTCAGCTGCCCTTAAATGCGCCCCTGCATCCAATCAGTGTGGATGCGCTAGTTCGAATTAGCAAAACGCTAATTCGAACTAGTTTTTAGTTCTAGACGCGTTAGTTTGAATTAGCTTTGTTCGAATTAAGTAATTCGAACTAAGTTAGTTCGAATTAGCGCTGTAGTTTAGACATACCCAGAGTGAGTGACAGTCACTACCATCATGGAGCACCTAGTAGCTGCCATTGAATGGTCCAGCATCCATTCCCCCCCAACTCTCAGCACCCCAATTCCCTCCAGCACCCACCTCCATGCTTGCCCCTGCCCCCTGGATTCTCCTCCTAGCCCCCCCTGGGAGCACCAAGGGCCATGCACATGCAAGGCTGTGGGACCTCCCGGGCAGTTGAGGCATTCCTACACACACAAGGCAGGCGCCACTCCCGGCCCCATCCTTGAGCTCCTCCTTCTCCCTCTCCCGAAGGTTCTTTCACCAGTCCTTCCCCAGTTATATATTCTCCCAATAAAAATTATTGAGTTTATTGTTTCAATTAAACACTAGAGTTTGTCTCTGCAGAGGAAGGGTAAGATGGTAAGGGAGGGCAGAGGAAGGATGGGGTAGGGGAGGAAAGGCACATAGGGGCAATGCAGAGGCCCCTTGCAGGGAGGCCCAGGGGAGAGTCTCATAGCTGGTCTTGCTGAAATTCTTCCTCAAGACCTCCAGATGAGCACAGCCCTCTGATGGGTTTCTCAAATGGCAGTGGTGCCCATCTGCCCCCCACCTTGGAAGGAAAGTCTCCCCCTTATATTCATAGAAGTTGTGCAGTACATAGCAGGCCACCACCACCTGGGGGATGTTTCAGTCGCCCAGGTCCAGGCTGCTGAGAAGGCTCTGGAACTTCCACTTGAGGCAGCCAAAGGCACCCTCTACAATGATGCGGCCCCAACTGAATCTGTTGTTGAAGGTTCTTTTGTGGGGGTTCAGGTGTCCTGTGCAAGGCTTCATTGGCCAGGAGAGCAAACGATAGGCTGCATTGCCCATGATGAAGATTGACATGTCCACCTTCCTGACTCTGATGGTGTGGTCAGGGAAAAAAGTGCCGGTGTGCATCCTTTGGAACAGGCTGGAGTTCCTGAACATATGGCCATCATGTGCCTTCACTGACCATCAAACATAAATGTCCATGAACTGGCTCCAACAGTTGATCTCCCCATGCGAAACTGGTTCCCCTCAGAATAATAGCTGTTTGGTGTGGTGAGCTTCCAAAGTATAATGGCAACGTGCTTCTAGAGGGAGATGGTACATTGCATGTGGGTATCCTGTTGTCAGAGGGCAGAGGCAAGCCAGTCACAGAGCTCCAGGAAGGTTTCCTTCTTCATACCGAAGTTCTGGAGCCACTACTGGTCATCCCACTGATCCATGAAGATCCGGGCCCACCAGTCAGAACTGGTCTCCCGGCGCCAAAAGCGTCAGTGCATGGGGTGCAAGGGAAGATGGAAGGAACTGTAATGGATGAGGAGCACCTGGGCCAGGGTGAGGAGGTGCCCCATTCTGAGCTAATTGTTGTGGTTCTGCAGTGCCATG
The DNA here is from genome assembly GCF_049634645.1 of Pelodiscus sinensis. Taxonomy (NCBI): domain Eukaryota; kingdom Metazoa; phylum Chordata; order Testudines; family Trionychidae; genus Pelodiscus; species Pelodiscus sinensis. The sequence continues at coordinate 48,561,611 of NC_134719.1, forward strand.
AGGTCAGCCAACATAAACTGCACCAGGAGTTGCAGCAGGAGATCTAAGAGCTGGTATCTGCTTTGCAACACATCTGGCTCCATGGTGGAAATGCTGTGGTGTCCACAAGAGCAACCAGAGCATGCGGTCTGAGTTTGCTGTCCCTCAAGGAGGTAGGCAATGGAGAAGAGTCTGAGACATGGCCTCCTGACAGCGCCAGCCCCTGACTAAGGCTTGGCCAAAGAACAGAGGGTTCTAGATTTCAAATCCTCATTAAGAAGCTCCCAGCTTCCAACTGCCAGCTGCAGCACACGGACCTTCAAACAAACAGCTCAGCACTTGAACCTACAAACAAACAGACAGACAGACGGACGGACAAACAGAAAAACACAAGCTCAAACCTCAGGAAGCAGCTGCAGGAAGTGACTGCTGTCCTAATGGCCTGCCCAGAGTATTTCCAGGGGGCTTTAAATGCTATTCAGCCTCCAAGCAGTGCAATTTCAATATAAATCTGAGCTTTTTCAATTGGAATTTGTAATGTGGCTGCACTATTTTGAAATCGTTATTTTGGGAGTTATTTCAAAATAACTTATTTTGAAATAACCTTGTAGTGTAAAACTTAAAAAAACAACAAATAATCTGTAGTACTTTAAAGACTAACAAAATATATAGATGGCATCATGAGCTTTCCTGGGCACAGCCCACTCCTTCAGATAACCAGAGTGTTGGATGTCCAGAACCAAGAATAAATGGGGGAAGGAAGAGTGAAAAGGAAAAAAATTGAAGAGGGGGGGCCCCGGAAGAGGCATTGGGTAGATAAGTTTCAAAGGGAAAGCTAAGCTAGTCTGTAACAGGATACTAACAACAGATTCTATACAGACATCAAGAACCATTGGCACCTTCATTGTCTAGTTGGTTGATAATGTCACAAATTTAATCCTCATGCAGATGGTTTAAATCATGATATTGGATGGCTGGAACATTATCAACCAACCAACCAACCAAACAATGAAGGTGCCAATGGTTCTTGATATCTGTATAGAATCTGTTGTTAGTACTATTGTTAGTACTCTTCCTCTCCAAGGCTATGTCTAGACTGCAAGCCTCTTTCGAAAGAGGCTCTTTCGAAAGAGAGCGTCTAGACTGCACGGAGAAATTTCGAAAAAGCGGCTTGCTTTTTCGAAAGAAAGCATCCAGTGAGTCTGGATGCTCTCTTTCAAAGAAGCCCTATTTACATTGAAGAACGCCTTCTTTCGAAAGAGGAACTTTCGAAAGAAGGCGTTCTTCCTCGTAAATTGAGGTTTACCGCCATCGAAAGAAAAGCCGCGTTCTTTCGAATTAATTTAGAAAGAACGCGGCTTGAGTCTGGACGCAGGGGAAGTTTTTTCAAAAAAAGGCTACTTTTTTCGAAAAAACCCCTGAGTCTGGACACAGCCCAAGTGCAAACTAATGGTTCTTATCAGCCTCTTTTAACTATCTAGTCTTTAAGGTTAAGGTGCTAATCTGTTGTTTTTCAGCTTTTCCTGTTACAGACTGGCTCCACTTTCCTTTGAAACTTATCTACCCACTGCCTCTTTTTCACACACACACACACACACACACACACACACACACACCACTCCGGTCATCTGAAGAAGTGGGCTGTTTTGTTAGTCTTTAAAGTGCTACCAGACTATTTGTTGTGGTTTACGTTTTTCATGTTACAGGCTAACTCGGCTACCCCTCTGAAACCTGTAGTATAGATAGCCTTACTGTGGTAATATTTTCCCAGTAGACTCTCTCCTTCAATAAGTATAAGTTGAACAGTTCTACTGGGCCATAGGAAGCTGTTTAAATTCAGATAGTATAAAATTAGTTCATTATAGGTTTTATCCAGCATAATTAAAAACACAAAGTGGACTTAGGGTACTTCTACACTTGCTCCCTAGTTCGAGCTAGGGATGCAAATGTAGCCGACCGAAATTGCTAATGAAGCAGGGATTTAAATATCCCCTGCTTTATTAGCATAATCTTGCCCATGCATTATTCCGCTCAACAACTGATTCGAACCAGGAGTTGCGCTACGGCACGCATTAGTTTGAATCAAACCCCTTGGTTCAAACTAACGTTACTCCTCAAAAAATGGAACTAGGTAGCAAGTGTAGATGTACCTTCAGAGATGCTGAGCTTAGTCCAAAACAATCTAGACAGCTGTAAAGGTGCAGCTTTTATCAGGCTCAGGTTTCAAGTTCCTGAAGTGATGCAGTGAATCAGTCTTTGAGTGTGTAACTTACAGCAACTGCATATGACACTGTTCAAAACTGATGAAAATAAAATAAGTCAGTCAATACTGGAAGCCATTTTCTGGATTCAGCCTAACAAATGCATTTTGTCTGAAAATGAGACACATTTGTTGGATGGGTGGATAGTACAGGGCATACATCTGTTCAAATGGGTAAAATTCATATTATAGAGGAAGGTAACATAGTATCCTCTTATGGGTAAAATGGCAGTAGGCTGGTCCTACAAAGCAGTTAAGCCAATTAAAAAATATCACTGTTTCTAATTCCTTCAACTTGTGATGCTTGGAAAAAAGATTCATTTCAGAATGGCACCCAATGAGGCACCTAATGGGGAAAAAAAACCCTCCCCAAAAATCGGATGCAGAGATAGAGATCTGACCTTAAGAACCATATTTGCATTTGTTTCCTTGTATTAAAGGAGGATATTGATATAATAGACATCACAGAAATTTGGTGGAATGAGGACAATCAATGGGACCCAGTCATACCAGGATACAAAATATATCAGAAGGACAGAACATGGAAGAAAATGTAGAATCTAATGAAGTAAAAATCTTAAAATGAACCAAAATGTTCCATAGAATCTCTGTGGATAGTAATTCAAGAATGCATTCCAGGGCAAGATCTCCAAGGGTATGTCTACACTACCACCCTAGTTCGAACTAGGGTGGTAATGTAGTCAACCAGAGTTGCAAATGAAGCCCGGGATTTGAATTTCCCGGGCTTCATTTGCATGTTGCCGGGTGCCGCCATTTTTAAATGTCCGCTAGTTCGGACTCCGTGCCCCGTGGCTACACGCGGCACGAACTAGGTAGTTCGGACTAGGCATCCTATTCCGAACTACCTGTACTCCTCATTCCCGTGTAGCCTCGGGGCATGGAGTCCTAACTAGCGGACATTTAAAAATGGCGGCGCCCGGCAACATGCAAATGAAGCCCGGGAAATTCAAATCCCGGGCTTCATTTGCAACTCCAGTTGACTACATTACCACCCTAGTTCGAACTAGGGTGGTAGTGTAGACATACCCTAGGATACTCTCAGGAGAACTACAACTGCCCACACACAAGATAATGTCTTTTTTATTACCTTGCATGGTAATCATCCTGTACTCATTGACCACTTACAATTACACACATACACACGTCATGCCGTTATTCAGCAAATCTCCTCCAGTCACTACATATCACCTCACATTCCATTCTCCACTATCTCTTCAGAGCAGTACTTCCTAAAAACAGGTTAATACCAGTAAAACAGGTTTTTACCAGTTTCACTTAGCTTCTTCCTTGCTGCTTACCTGTGAACATGCACGTACCACTTTACAAGGATCAGGCTTAACATCTAGGTCACACAGAGGTCATATCGACAGCAAGTTAATTTTATCCTTCACTAGGGTGATTAGAGAGCCTATTAACATTAAAAAATCAATAATAGGGGGACATTTCTCTATATCCCTATATTAGCTGGGTACACATCAATGGGACAAGAAGCAGAGATAACATTTCTTGATACTTTAAATGACTACTGTGATGAACCCCCACCCTCATGCTTTATGAAATGGACTTATGGATATGAATATACATAACTCAAAGGTGCTTTGAGCAAATTATTTTATGCAACCCATCAATCTTCATGTCACACTCTGCTAGTTCTGTTTATCTTACTTTGATTTATGTATCATTTTTTAGTGTAAAATAAGACATATGGAGGGGGGAATACTTTGTGGGCTTTAAATGTGTGAATGAGAGGTGTCGAGGGTGTTACCCTCAATGTCTTGATGAGCAACTGTTAAACAAGCCCTTTCATCCTTAAATCTGAGCAGTGGTTAGAAGGGAGTGGCCTACATTCTTTCAAAGAGAATAGGAAAGCAGGGCCAAGGTTTTTTGGCTGGGCTGCAACTGAGGGAAGGAAGGACCCAGGGTGGGGGAGAGCCCTGGTTTGGAAAGGTAGCTGGAAAAGAGGTTTTCAGGTGAGTTTATAATAAGTTTGTGCTGAGATTTCAGTGTTACTTTTGATTTGTAATCTACTTTGTCATGCCTGTTCTCACTTATACCCACTTAAATCTTACTGTTTGTACTTAATAAAATCACTTTTATTTTCTATCAAACCCAGTATAAATAATTATTACCTGGAGGGGCAACCAGTGTGTACATTCTCCCTTTCATAGCTAAAAGGGGCTTACCTAAATAATTCCTTTGGGGTTTGATCCCATCTGGGGAGCAGTATCCCAGGAAGCTGGCTCAAAACTGCACTAACCTTAGTCCTGAAGAGTTTCAGTGTCTGTACTGCTACTCGGGGGGGGGGGGGGGGGGGGAGGGATCTCAGCTTGGGGCCTTGGCTGGGGGAGACCAGGGAGCTAGCCCAGCAGAACCAGGTGATGAGAAGTCCCAGAAAGCGGGAAGGTAAGTGGTAGTGGCCATGTAAACATTCTAGGAGGCATCCCAAAGGGTCTTCTGTAAACCGGTTACAACTGCTTCTTGGAGCAGCTGATTCTGGAACCCATAAGAGGAGAGGCAATTCTTGATTTAGTCCTAAATGGAGCGCAAGATCTGGTCCAAGAGGTAAATATAACTGGACCACTTGGAAATAGTGAACATAATGTAATAAAATTTAAGATCCTTGTGGTGGGAAAATCACCTCAGCAACCCAACACTGTGCCATTTAATTTCAGAAAGGGGAACAACACAAAAATGAGGAAGTTAAACAGAAATTAAAAGGTACAGTGACTAAAGTAAAATTCCTGCAAGCTGCATGGAAACTTTTCAAAGACACCATAATAGATGTCCAACATAAATGTATACCCCAAATTAAAAAAAAAACACAGTAAGAAATCCAAAAAAGTGCCACCGTGGTTTAATAACCAAATAAAAGAACAGTGAGATAAAAAGACACCTTTTAAAAAGTGGAAGTCAAATCCCTGTGAGGAAAATAGAAAGGCACATAAATTCTGACAAATTGTGAAAATATAATAGGAAAACCCAAAAAGGAATTTGAAGAAAAGCTAGCCAAAAACTCAAAAAGCAATAGCAATTTTTTTTAAAAGTATATCAGAAGCAGGAAGACTGCTAATCAACCAGTAGGGCCCCTGTAAGATCGAAATGCTAAAGGAGCATTCAAAGATAATAAAGAAATTTTGGAGAAACTAAATGAATAAAAAATACAGGACTATGTAGCACTTTAAAGACTAACAAGATTGTTTATCAGATGATGAGCTTTCGTGGGCCAGACCCACTTCCTCAGATCAAATAGTGGAAGAAAATAGTCACAACCATTTTCTTCCACTATTTGTTCTGAGGAAGTGGGTCTGGCCCACGAAAGCTCATCATCTAATAAACCATCTGTTAGTCTTTAAAGTGCTACATAGTCCTGTATTGTGTTTCAGCTACACCAGACTAACACGGCTACATTTCTATCACTATTCTAAATGAATACAGGCAGTCCCCGAATTACGTACAAAATAGGGACTGTAGGTTTGTTCTTAAGTTGAATTTGTATGTAAGTCGGAACTGGTACATATTGTAGGAGAAACTCTAGCCAAACATTTCTCCAGAGCTCAGTTTTATGCTCCCACACCTCACTTCCCTCAGTCCTTTATTCCCAAGCTTTATTCTCAAGACCCTCCTTCCAGCCGACAGCGGGGGATGTTGGAGCTGCCCAGGGCCGTTCACGGGGCCAATGGACCCAAAGCCGATGGGGCGGGGTGCCTCCCCCACTGTCACCACATCCTGCGGTGTGGGGGACGCTTCCCCTGCGGCGCTTGGGGCAGCGCCGGCTGAACCGCCAGTCAGGCAGCGCGTCTCAGAACAGGACCAGGTACCTACCCAAAATAAACCCAAGGACAGGGAATAGCAACACAAGTGAGGGATATCTACAGGGTGAAAAACTGCAACGAGCATTTCTCCATTTAGTGTAGCGCTGAGGGCTGCGGATAGACATGGCTCTGGGACACCTTAAATTTCAAGCTGCTGCCTTTAAAGACAAGCAAGGGCCTCTACTGTTGCTCTTTCTGCAGCCATGCGGGAGCCTGGCTGGCGGTGCACAGGAAAGAGCCGCGCACACAGCAATCCTCTTCCAACACCCCACCCCACCCCTGGAGGCCCTGGGGGCACTGACGATTTCCCTTACACACTAAATTATTAGCAGGAAAAGCATGGAGGAAGGGGGGGAACAGGTAAAATGTCAGCAGGAGCAGAGTTAACCCTTTGCTGCAAGCAGAGGTGCCGGAGCAGCCTTTGGAGGCGAAGCGCTGCAGCTGCCCCCCATTGCCGCCGCCGCAGCCCCGGGGAGGGCGGAGAGGGGGTGGAACGTTCCCCGCGAGTGGCATACGCCAGGCTCCCTGGCCAGGTGACTCTACGGCGTGGGGCCCCAGCGGCAACAAAAATGTCGGCGGGTGAAAAATTTAACCCGTCGCCTGCCGGCCTCGGCGCGGGGAGTTTTTTAAAGCGGCCCCGGTGGCACTTCGCATCCCCTTCCCCCACCCCCTCCGTGGCCGGGCTCTGGGGCTGGGGCCAAACATGCACCTTGCACCCCGACCGGCCGCTGCAGCACCCAGAGTCCGCAGCCCGGCACAGGGCCGGGTGTTTAAAGGTGGAGGCGGATTCCCCTTTAAATCTCCCCGCCTTCCCCTCCCCCCAGGTATCCCTCTTATCGGCACTCTCCTCGCCATCCCTCCACCTCCTCCCGTGAACGGGACTCCCAGCCCAGTCCCACAATGCACCGGGCACGCCGGGCTCCCTCAGTGCCGCCTGAATGGAAATGCCGCCCGCCGGGGCGCAGCTAGTGCGGGGTGCCTCCCCCACTGTCGCCGCCTCCAGCTGCGCAGGGGGCACTTCCCCCCAGCAGACCAGGGAGACGCGGAGCGGCTTTTCTCGCTGCGGAGGACGCGGGCAGCGGGACTGCGGCGCGTTTCAGCGGTCCCACCGCCCGCGTCCTCTGCGGCAAGAAAAGCCACTCCACGTCTCCCTGGTCTGCTGGGAGGAAGCGCCCCCCGCGCCGCCGGAGGCGGTGACAGTGGGGGAGGCACCCCGCACTAGCTGCGCCTGCGCCCCCGCCCTCCCCTTGTTTGTAACTTGGGATCCGACGTAAGTCGGATTGATGTAACCCCTGTACTTTGCTTCGATCTTCACAGCTGAGGATGTTAATGAGATTCACAAAACTGAGCCATTCTTTTTAGGTGACAAATCTGAGGAATTGTTCCAGACTGAGGTGTCATTAGAGGAGGCTTTGGAACAAATTGACAAACTTAACAATAACTAGTCCCTGGGAAAAGATGGCATTCACCCAAGAGTTCTGAAAGAACTCAAATGGGAAATTGCAGAACTATTAACTGTGGTTTGTAACCTATCCTTTTAAATCAGCTTCTGTCCCTAATGACTAGAAGATAGCTAACGTAACGCCAATATTTAAAAAGGGCTCTAGAGTGATAATGGCAATTATAGACCAGTATGTCTAACATCAGTACTGGGCAAATTAGTTGAAAATATAGTAAAGAATACAATTGTCAGACACATAGATGAACATAGTTTGTTGGGAAAAAGTAAATATGGTTTCTGTAAAAGGAAATAATGCTTTACTTATCAACTAGAATTCTTTGAGGGGGTCAAAAACGTGTGGACAAGAGGGATCCAGTGGATTTAGTGTATTTAGATTTCCAGAGAGCTTTTGACAAGGTTTCTTAACAAAGACTCTTAAGTAAAGTAAGTTGTCATGGGATAATAAAGAAGGTCCTCTGATGGATTAATAACTAGTTAAAAGTCAGGAAACGAAGAGTAGGAATAAACGGTAAGTTTTCAGAGTGGAGAGAGGTAACTGGTGGTCTGTCCTGGGACCCACCCTTTTCAACTTATTTATAAATGATCTGGAGAAAGGGGCAAACAGCGAGGTAGCAAAATTTGCAGATGATACTGAATTGCGCAAGATAGTTAAGATCAAAGCAGAGTGTGAAGAGCTTCAAAAAGATCTCACCAAAATAAGTGACTGAGCAACACAATGGCAAATGAAATATAATGTTGATAAATGTAAAGTAATGGACATTGGAAAAAATAATCCTAACTATACATACAAAATGATGAGGACTAATTTATCTACAACTATCAAGAGAGAGATTTTGGAGTCATTGTGGTTGGTTCTCTGAAAGCATACACTCAGGGTACATCTAGACTGTCAAGATTTTGCGCAAAAGCAATAGACTTGCCAGCTGTCTACACTGGCCGCTTGAATTTGTGCAAGAGCACTGACTTTGTAATGTACAAAATCAGTGCTTCTTGCGCAAATACTTTCACACTCCCACTCGGGAAAAAGCCCTCTTGCACAAGACTACTTGCACAAGAGGGCCAATGTAGACAGGGAAGAACTGTTTTTCGCAAAAAAGTCCCGATGGCTAAAATGGCAATCGGGGCTTTTTTGCGCAAAATCGCGTCTAGACTGGCCACGGATACTTTTGCGCAAAAGTAATTTTTGTGCAAAAGCATCCGTGCCAATCTAGACGCACTTTTGTGGAAATACTTTTAACAGAAAACCTTTTCCATTAAAAATATTTCCGCAAAATCATGACAGTCTAGACGTAGCCCCAGTGTTTGCGGCAGCAGTCAATAAAGCAAACAATGTTAGGAATAATTAAAAAAGGGATAGAGAATAAGGCAGAGAATATCTTATTGCCTCTATATAAAATCATGGTATGCCCGCATCTTAAACACTGTGTACAGATGTGGTCGCTTCCTCTCAAAAAACATATATTGGCTTTGGAAAAGGTTTAGAAAAGGGCAACAAAAATTATTAGGGCTTTGGAACGGGTCCCATATGAAGACACATTAAAAAGACATGGACTTTTCAACTTAAAAAAGAGAAGACTAAGGGGGTATATGATAGAGGTCTATAAAATCATGACTGATTTGTAAAAGGTGAATAAGGAAAATTATTTACTTGTTCGCATAATATAAGAACTAGAGGTTACCAAATGCAATGAATAGGTAGCAGGTTTAAAACAAACAAAAGGAAGTTTTTCTCCATGCAGAGCACAGCCAATCTATGGAACTCCTTGCCAGAGGACATTGTGAAGAGCAGGTCTTTAACAGAATTCAAAAAGAACTGGATAAATGCATGGAGGTTAGGTCCACCAGTGGCTATTAGCCAGGATGGGCAGGAATGGTGTCTCTAGCCTTTGATTGTCTGGACATGGATGACAGGAGAAGGATCACTAGGGGTATGTCTACATTACCACCCTAGTTTGAACTAGGGTGGCTAATGTAGGCATTCGAAGTTGCAAATGAAGCCCGGGATTTAAATATCCCGGGCTTCATTTGCATCTTGCCGGGCACCGCCATTTTTAAATCCCCGTTAGTGCAGACTCCGTGCCTGCGGCTACATGTGGCACAGAGTAGGTAGTTCGAATTAGGCTCTCTAATTTGAACTACCGTTACTCCTCGTGGAATGAGGTGTACCGGTAGTTTGAATTAGAGAGCCTAATTCGAACTACCTACTCCGTGCCGCGTGTAGCCGCGGTCACGGAGTCCGCACTAATGGGGATTTAAAAATGGCAGCGCCCGGCAAGATGCAAATAAAGCCCGGGATATTTAAATCCCGGGCTTCATTTGCAACTTCGAATGCCTACATTAGCCACCCTAGTTCGAACTAGGGTGGTAGTGTAGACATACCCTTGATGATTGTCTGTTCTGTTCACAATGTTCTGGCATTGGCCTCTGTTGAAAGACAGGATACTGGGCTAGTTTGACCTTTGGTAAACCCAGTATGGTTGTTCTTATGTTCACAGTCAAGTCCTGTGTGGAAGGTACTTTCTGGTGCTCATGGTCAATGATACAACATTGCAATGTAGTATTTTACTATCTATGGGTATGTCTACACTACCCCACTAGTTCGAACTAGTGGTGTAATGTAGGCATACTGCACTTGCAAATGAAGCCCGGGATTTGAATTTCCCGGGCTTCATTTGCATAAGCGGGGAGCCGCCATTTTTAAAACCCCGCTGGTTCGAACCCCGTGCAGCGCGGCTACACGGGGCTCGAACTAGGTAGTTCGGACTAGGCTTCCTATTCCAAACTACCGGTACACCTTGTGGAAATTCAAATCCCGGGCTTCATTTGCAAGTGCGGTATGCCTACATTACCCTTCTAGTTCAAACTAGGAGGGTAGTGTAGACATACCCTATCAGATTTTAGAACTACAGGAGGATTAATGCTATTAAAAAGACAATAGCAGCTACGTGGAATTCCAACTGTTAGGATGGCAGCTCGGCCACACGCTCATGGTGACATTATTTTATTTTGTCCATGTATAAAATAAAGATAGTTATCTTGTGAAATGCTTTTGAGGACCTCAGATGTCAGACAGAGTTATGGCCAAATGTTCCCCATGCACTGGAAGTCACAAGCATAAAGGTATTTATGAAAAATTCTTCACAATCTTTTCTTCCCTCCCCCTCATCCTTCCCCAGTCCTGTTGGTAGCATAAAAAGGGCAGAGTTTGCTTTATCATGAATAAGTTGACACATCTGTACTGGAACCCGGCAAGCCTTCCAGGCACTCTGTTCCATTGGCTCTCAGGTACCCAAAGGAGAGGAAGAGGATTGGAGGAAGAATAGTACAGCCCAGAGCCAATACCTTCCTATTATATGAGCAAAAGTTTGCCCAGAGATAACACCATTCCTCATCAGTTCCTGCAGAGCAATGGAGCTGGTACACTCGTCTTTCACTGTGGAGGAGAAAAAATGATGCAAGAAGGGTCACTCCACAGAGAGAAAGTTCCCTCTTATGCTAGACCAGTGGTCCCCAATGCGGTGCCCATGGGCGCCATGGTGCGCCCGCCTAGTGACCAGGGACAGCCCGAGCCATTCTTGCACCCCAGGCCCTGAGTGCCCAGTGCATGTGTGGCCCCTGCCCTGGGCATGTGGCGCATGTGTGGTGCCACTCCTGGGTGTACAGCGCATGCGCGGCCCCCACCACAGGCACGCAGTGCATGCACGGTGCCGCCCCCGGGCATGCGGCATATGAGTGGCCCCCGCCCTGGGCTCGTGGCGCATGCGTGGTACCACCCCTGGGCACATGGCACATGCGCAGCCCCACCCCTGGGTGCCCGGCAGCCCCAAAAGTTTGGGGACCACTGTGCTAGACCATAATCCTACAGTGGAAGGTATAAGGTATTCATTGCACGGGGTCCATAAAATGAAGTGCCCTGGAAATGGAACAGCCAGCTAAAAAGGGTTTTAAGAGGTTATAGTTAACTCAAAAACAAAATGTAGAGGCATTTGTTTTCCAAGTAATGACTCACACACACACTTCAATTGAGTTACTTAGGATCTACACGGGCATAGTGAAGGGATCTCTAGAATATATTTTATATTTTTTTACAAATACTGGACTAAAATAATATGTTAGAGCTCAGCTTTAAAAAAAGGATGAATTGCATTAGGAATAAACATAGTTAAAGCCTGCTTGTAGTTATATTGGACTTATGCCATTGTAACTTGTATTTAATATCCTGCTACCAATAGGTCTGAGCAATTAGAAGCATAGAAATCTCTCAAGACTAAGAGTTCCCTCACCACACTGATACGAGTAGTGTGTAACTAACACAACTTCAAAATGTTTCTGTACACCTCAGTATCAATCAATTGTCACATTGCAGACAAAAAGCTTTTTGCTTCCCTGGTTTAACATTGCAAGCCATTTCATGCTGCTCTACTCTTAGTATTAGAAATATAAGATCTAAGATGCTTTTGTCTTTTAGCAAAATAATTTCAAAGAATTTTTATAGTCCCATTTTCTTTCCAAACCCAAGAACTTCAGCATTTTCACTATGCTTCTTCTCTCTCTCTGTGTATATATATATATATATATATATATATATATATATATATATATATATATATATATATATATATATATAACTAAATGCCAGCTTCCTGACAGATGTCTTCAAAGAAACAACATGGAAAGTTATGCAATTTTTAAACAGAACAATTTTCATTAGCTCTGCACAATCAGAAAAATCTTGCTTATATGTTTCAGTGTTTTTTTAAAAAGGTTTATGGACTATTCACAGCATGACATTTCTCAGGGATAATGTTTTAGGCAGAAACACTGTATCCTGAAGAGAAGAGAGTTATGTGTTCCCATATGATTTTATCTGCAGAAAAAATAGGTATTGGGTACATGACAGTTGAAATACTTTGCATTGTAAATGTGGATTAAATCGAATTTATTGTAGAAAGCCGGTATGATATGGTATTGTGATATGATATGGAAAACCGGTATGATATTATTTCATAAAATTCTACTCCACCCATTTCACTGTTCATATTTAGCATATTCTCTGAAGACAGCTAGGCCTAATAAAGATGATTCAGCTCATTTATTATTCCTTGCCAGTTTCTCCTTAATATATTTTTGCTTGTGGATTAATAAAGCCAGGCTCAAGCTTGGGAGGTGACAAAGCAGAAATCAGTTGGGATGATTTGTGTGTCAGTATAGAATGCTAAACCCAGTTTTAGATAAATATGCCAATCAATGATGCAGTTGTCTTATAATGATGAAAGGGAATGAAAGTGACAACAGCTTCTCAAGCCAGGGCTGTTGGTACTTAAGACTAAGAGTTAAAAGCAACTGCAAAACATGAGTAAGAGGTCAATGAAATAGAGAGGGTTTAGTTTCATTGTCATTCAGCTATAAACAGAGAAAGGAAAACGGAATGTGTTATGATCCCCTTTCTCAAATTTATGGGACCATCCATCAGGATTAATGCTTTTTAATATTCTATTCTGTGGGAGCATAGAATTCACTTATAAATTACTAAAAACATTTCTGTTACCTGGTAGTATCTTTGAATGGTTTTAGAATGAAATACATCTCTATAAACAGTTAATGCCCTCAGGGAATTTTCTTTTGACAAGAAAGCTGCAGTAAAGATCCTAAACCCTTCCTTTAAAAATGCCCTAAAGCATAATTCAGCCACCATTCTGCACTTGCTCAGCCTGTAGTTTAACTGCTCCTTACTACGGTCAAGCTCCAAGCTGCCTGTGTAGGGCTTCAAGAGCCTTGGGAACAAGGGTTAGACAGGATCCCCAAGGACCACTATTGGCACTTTCACCTCTCCGATTCTGATTTTCTAGTCTGGGACAAAAGTTCCATTGTTCATCTTTCTGAAGAGGCAGGAGTTCCTTATGATGCTTGTGTCATGCACCTTTCCTGAGCATCCCACGTTGATGTTGGTGAAATGGCCCTTGTGATCCACCAGTGCCTGCAGTATGGAGAAGTACTCTTTGAAGTTTATATAGTCCTTGGCAGATTCAGGGGCCAAGATGGGGATGTGCGTTCCATCTATCACCCTACCATAGTTGGAGAACTCCATCACAGCAAAGCCCTCCAGTATAGTATCCACATTTTCCAGAGTCACGTAACAGATTGGTATTGATCGCCTTGGCTACTTATATAACAATAGCTCCCACTGTAGATTTTCCCACTCCAAACTGATTCCCAACTGACCGGCAGCTATTTGGTATTGCAAGCTTCCACAGGGCTATGGCCACATGCTCTTCTGTGGTCAGAGCGGGTCTCATTCTGGTATTCCTGTACTTCAGAGTGGGGGAAAAGACATTTGCAAAGTTCCCAGAAAGTGAACTTGGTGCATTCGGAAGCTTTGCAGCCATTGTTGATCATCCCATCACTGCACTGTAATGTGGTCCCACTAGCGTGTGCTTGTCTCATGGCATCAGGACCAGCATTCCACTGTGTACAGAGGACTGAGTGGCAGCTGTGTTTGCATCAGTCAAGGGCTTACATGAACAGCAAGTCCATGGGATCCTGAGATTCGTCTTCTTCCTCTTCCTGACACAGTAACATGTACACATTCTCAAAATACTCCACCATTAGGTGTACCAAAGCAGACATCAACATTACAATGGTTTGATGCAAAATGGGATCCATGCTCACACTACTTTGGCATTTGCACAGGCAACCAAGTCCAAAAAAGGCATGGAAAGATTATTTCCCATTGATCTCAAGCAAGGGAGAGGAACTAGTTGAGTGCATTATGGGATGCTAACATGAACCCATAACCACCTGCTGCACAGTTTTGGTCCCAGCATGCAAAGCAGCGCAGACACTGTGGGATAGCTACCCATAGTACATCACTCTCAAAGTCAACAGCAGGCTTCCTCATTGGGATGTACTTCTTGGAAGTATATTGAATTCTTCCCTGTAGTGAGGACACAGATCTTGGAGTTTGCAAAATTGAGTGACCAAATGTTGATCACAATAGGTTCAGCCTTATCTTGTAGTGTACACATGGCCTGAAATGCTGAACAAAACTTACTCCCTCCTAACACAGGATTTTAAGGCTATACTGCTCCATGCCTTATAGTATGATATCCCCAGCAAAGGAAATTCCTAAAAGGACAGCGCCCATGCTTTGCTTTTCCTCCAGGGTTTATGATGAGTGTATTGTCCACACTTTGGAGTTACAACATAGTGTCTTCTAAATACGTATATGTATTTTACATGTGAAAAATCATTACTGAGAAAAATTTGCATTAACTTCTCAATCTAGAGGTTCCCCAGAAATTCCACTTAACATCCCAAAATGCTATAATTGTGTGTCACAGTTTCCAAGTCTTATATGTTTCATATATTTCCTCCCTCTACTTTCCCTTGTTCCATCAAATCCCAGCCACAACAAATGTAATACAATAAGGCCTTTCAAAGTTATTGCTGGAAATTGCCATAACTGATACACCAAGACACAATGAGTATCAATAGATACATATAATACAATATTACTAATAATCATTAAGAAACCCTATTGAGGAGCACTATTCAGCAGAAGAGATTCTCGTAGCCCACAGTTACTCCCTTAAGGGAATGGAAAATAGTGGGTTTAAACAATTACAAAATACTCTAGTCTTCTACAGTAACATCCCCAATCAGTGTAATACCATTATCCTAAGCTGTGGTTTTGGACCATTTCGTTCTCTGAAGGTGGGGAGAGAGGTGGGCCCTGCTCTCATATCTTAGTACTGGGGGACAGAGGTAAGATGATCAGATATATGACTTCTGTACCTGTTGTGCAGTTACATAAATCTCTTGGATGCACAGCTATGGTTTTCTTCTTTTCCTGGTGTTAAAAATCCATTTCTCAACATTCTGCGAGGTCACCATTTATTGCCTTCTGGAACTTGCAGACCACTGCAGACTATGGGTAAGTCTACACTGCAGTGTTACTTTGAAATAAGCTATTTTGGAATAATAACTCCTGAAATAGCTATTTCCAAATAGCTCATCCACACTGCAAATGCCCATCGAAATAGCCCAGATCTATATTGAAATAGCGCCTCCACACTGATACACCTTGACATTAGCAAAGCTTTTGAAACAGTCTCCCATAGTATTCTTGCCAGCAAGTTAAAGAAGCATGTATTGGATAAATAGGCTGTAAGATGGATAGAAAGCTGGCAAGATTGTCAGGCTCAGTGGGAAGTGATCAATGGCTGGATGTCTGATTGGTGATTGGTATCAAGCGGAGTGCAACAAGGGTTGGTTCTGGGGCCAGTTTTGTTAAGAATCTTTATTAATTACCTGGATGAGGGGATGGATTGCACCCTCAGCAAGTTTACACATGACACTAAGCTAGGGGAGAGGTAGATCCGCTGAAGGACAGGAATAGGGTCCAGAGTGACCTAGAAAAAGTGGAGGATTGGGACAAAAGAAATCTGATTAGATTCAACAAGGAAAAGTTCAGAGTCCTGCACTTGGGACAGAAGAATCCCAAGCATTGTAACGGGCTGAATACCACCTGGCTAAGCAGCAGTTTAGCAGAAAAGGACCTGGGAATTACAGTAGATGAGAAGCTGGATATGTACTTGTAGTCAAGAAGGCTAATGGCATATTGAGGTGCGTTAGTAGGAGCATTGATGAAAGATCTAGGGAAGTGATTATTCCCCTTTATTTGGCACTGGTGAGGCCACATCTAGAGTATTGCATCCAATTCTGGGACCTCCATTACAGAGAGGATATGTATGCACTAGAGAAAGTCCAGCAGAGGGCAACAAAAATGATTAGGGGAATGGAGCACATGACTTCTGAGGAGAGGCTGAGGGATTTGGGTTTATTGAAGCAGTGCGACCAGAGGAGCGAAGCGGACAGGGGACTGCAGACAGGGGAGTTGAAGAGGGAGAACAAAGCGACCCCACCGCCGAAGAGGCTACCCGGTGAGAGTACAAGCTGTGGTGTGAGTGTGTGCCTGTGCCTGACTGTTTGAATTTTACAGTTTGAAGTGTGAATTGAGAGTCTGATTCCAGGTGAGTGCTAGCAGTTTCAGTTTCAGCTTTTGTGGCAGTTGGGACTGAGAGCCTGCCATTGTTCCCTTGATTGCCTCTGATTAGCCTCAGGCTCAGCCTTCCCCTGTGTGACTCAGAAGGGGGCAGGCCTGACCTAGGCAAGCAGGCTTTAAAAAGCCAGAGCAGTGCGACCAGGGAGTGAAGCGGACAGGGGACTGCAGACAGGGGAGTTGAAGAAGGAGTTGAGCAGAGGGAGTGACTGATGGTGATGAAGACCCATAGCGCTTGTGCCAGTACTTCTCCTGTCTCCTCCACCTGTGCCTGTATCCAGACAGAGAACCTGAGCATGGATGCCTCTACCCAGGTCCTGGTGTGGTCTTGCAGTATTTGTGGCTTGCAATTCCCACTGAGTGATCTCCAGGCTGGGGGAGACAACCATTGTGAAAGGTGCCTGCTGGTGGAATCTCTCAGGCAGCAGGTGGGAGAGCTACAGGAGGAGGTGGCCAGGCTGAGGAGCATTCAAAGCCATGAGGAATTCCTGGACAGTATTCCTGTGGAGTCCACAGAGGTCACTGTCCTAGGATGTGGGACTGTTGACCAGCCACTTATGGAGGAGGCGGTGGTGCAGGGTGAGCACTGGCAGCTGGTTACTTCCGGCAGCAGGCAGTGTTCCACCCCTGCTCCTAACCCTCCCACTGTGTTGTTACATAACTGTTACACTTTACTTTCAGCAGGAGACAAGGAGTCACCCCCCAAAGTGGAGGAGACCAGGCCTTGCACCACCAAGGTTGAGCAGTCTCCTGCCACCACTACAAGGAGGAAACGTTGGGTAGTGGTGGTTGGAGACTCTCTTCTGAGGGGAACGGAGGCACCCATCTGTCGCCCTGACAGCTCATCTCGAGAGGTATGCTGTCTGCCAGGGGCCCGTATCCGAGATGTTACGGAGGCATTGTCGAGGATTATCCGGCCCTCTGACTACTACCCCATGCTACTCATCCACGTGGGCACAAATGATAGTGCCAGGTGTGACACTGAGCGGATCAAGTGTGACTACAGGGCTTTGAGAGTACGGGTGAAGGAGTTTGGAGCGCAGGTAGTATTCTCTTCTATCCTTTCTGTCAAAGGTAGGGGCCCGGGCAGAGAGAGGTGCATCCTGGAGGCGAATGCCTGGCTGCGACGATGGTGTCACCAGGAGGTATTCGGCTTCCTTGATCACGGGGTGCTCTTCCAGGAAGGACTGCTTGGCGGAGATGGAGTTCACCTTTCCAGGAGTGGGAAGGCCTTGTTTGGACACAGACTGGCTAACCTTGTGAGGAGGGCTTTAAACTAGGTTTGTCGGGGGCAGGTGAGCAAAGCCCACAGGTAAGTGCTGAATGTGCGGGACTGGGAGATGGGTTGGAAATGGGGGGGACTACGGCCTATAATGGCAAGGAGAAAGGAGGGTCAGGGCACAACAGGGAGGCAAGATCAAATCAGTATCTTAGATGCCTATATACAAATGCGAGAAGTATGGGTAATAAGCAGGAAGAACTGGAATTGCTAACCAATAAATACAACTATGATATCATTGGTATTACAGAAACCTGGTGGGATGGGACGCATGATTGGAATATTGGTATGGAAGGGTACGGCTTGCTCAGGAAGGACAGACAGGGAAAAAAGGGAGGAGGGGTTGCCTTGTATATTAAAAATGTACACACTTGGACTGAAGTGGAGATGAACGTAGGAGATAGCTGTGTAAAGAGTCTCTGGGTTAAGCTAAAAGGGGTAAAAAACGAGGGTGCTATCATGCTAGGAGTCTACTACAGGCCACCTAGCCAGGTGGAAGAGGTGGATGAGACCTTTTTTAAACAATTAACAAAACTATCCAAAGCCCAAGATTTGGTGGTGATGGGGGACTTCAACTATCCAGACATATGTTGGGAAACTAACACAGCGAGGCACAGGCTATCCAATAAGTTTCTGGACTGCATTGGAGACAACTTTCTGTTTCAGAAGATTGAAAAAGCTACCAGAGGAGAAGCTATTCTGGATTTGGTTTTAACAAATAGGGAGGAACTAGTTGAGAACTTGAAAGTGGAAGACAGTATAGGGGACAGTGATCACGAAATAATAGAGTTCATGATCTTAAGGAAAGGTAGAAGGGAGACCAGCACAATTGAGGTAATGGATTTCAGGAAGGCAGATTTTGATAAGCTCAGAGAACTTGTAGGTAAGGTCCCATGGGAAGCAAGACTGAAGGGAAAAACAACTGAGGAGAGCTGGAAGTATTTCAAAGGGACATTGTTAAGGGCCCAAAAGCAAACAATTCCGCTGTGTAGGAAAGATAGAAAATATGGCAAAAGACCAGCTTGGCTTAACAAGGAGATCTTGCATGATCTCAAAATAAAAAAGGAGTCATATAAAAAATGGAAACTAGGACAACTAACAAAGGATGAATATAGGCAAGCAACACGGGAATGCAGGGGCAAGATTAGAAAGGCAAAGGCACAAAATGAGATCAAACTAGCTACAGGCATAAAGGGAAACAAGAAGACCTTTTATAAATACATTAAAAGCAAGAGGAAGACCAAGGACAGGGTAGGCCCACTGCTTAGTGAGGAGGGAGAAGCAGTAACAGGGAACTTGGAAATGGCGGAGATGCTCAATGACTTCTTTGTTTCGGTCTTCATCGAGAAGTCTGGAGGGGTGCCTAACGTAGTGAATACAAGCAGAGAGAGGGTAAGTTTAGAAGATAGGATACACAAAGAACAAGTTAAAAATCACTTAGGAAAGTTAGATGTCAGCAAGTCACCAGGTCCTGATGAAATGCATCCCAGGATACTCAAGGAGCTGATAGAGGAGGTATCTGAGCCTTTAGCTATGATCTTTGAAAAATCATGGCAGACAGGGGAGATTCCAGAAGACTGGAAAAGGGCAAATATTGTGCCCATCTATAAAAAGGGGAACAAGAACAACCCAGGAAACTACAGACCGGTCAGTTTAACGTCTGTCCCAGGGAAGATAATGGAGCAGGTAATTAAGGAAATCCTATGCAAACACTTGGAAGGTAATAAAGTGATAGGGAATAGCCAGCATGGGTTTGTGAAGAACAAGTCATGCCAAACTAATCTGATAGCTTTCTTTGATAAGATAACGAGCCTTGTGGATAAGGGAGAAGCGGTGGATGTCATATACCTAGACTTTAGTAAGGCATTTGATACGGTCTCGCATGATATTCTTATTGATAAACTAGGCAAATATAACTTAGATAGGGCCATGATAAGGTGGGTGCATAATTGGCTGGATAACTGTAGTCAGAGAGTTGTTGTTAATGGTTCTAAATCCTGCTGGAAAGGGATAACAAGTGGAGTTCCTCAAGGGTCTGTTTTGGGACCCGTACTGTTCAATATCTTCATCAATGATGTAGATATTGGGATAGAGAGTACGCTTATTAAGTTTGCAGATGATACCAAACTGGGTGGGGTTGCGACTTCTTTGGAGGATAGGGACATAATTCAAAATGACCTTAGCAAGTTAGAGAAATGGTCAGAGGTAAACAGGATGAGGTTTAATAAAGAGAAATGCAAAGTGCTCCACTTAGGAAGGAACAATCAGTTCCATACATACAAGATGGGAAGCGACTGTCTAGGAAGGAGCATGGCGGAAAGGGATCTAGGGGTCATAGTGGACCACAAGTTGAATATGAGTCAACAGTGTGATGCTGTTGCAAAAAAAGCAAATATGATTCTAGGTTGTATCAACAGGTGTGTTGTAAGCAAAACTCGTGAAGTCATTCTGCCACTCTACTCTGCGCTAGTTAGGCCTCAGCTGGAGTACTGTGTCCAGTTCTGGGCACCACATTTCAAGAAAGATGTGGAGAAATTGGAAAGGGTACAGAGAAGAGCGACAAGAATGATTAAAGGTTTAGAGAACATGACCTATGAAGCCAGGCTTCGTGAACTGGGCTTGTTTAGTTTGGAAAAAAGAAGATTAAGGGGGGACATGATAGCGGTTTTCAAATATCTAATAGGGTGTCACAAGGAGGAAGGAGAAAATTTGTTCCTCTTGGTTTCTGAGGACAGGACAAGGAGTAATGGGCTTAAAGTGCAGCAGGGGAGGTTTAGATTGGATATTAGGAAAAAATTCCTAACTGTCAGGGTGGTCAAATATTGGAATAAACTGCCAAGGGAGGTGGTGGAATCTCCCTCTCTGGAGATATTTAAGAACAGGTTAGATAGACATCTGTCAGGAATGGTGTAGACGGAGCTTGATCCTGCCTTGAGGGCGGGGGGCTGGACTCGATGACCTCTCGAGGTCCCTTCCAGTCCTATTATTCTATGATTCTATGAAGCTACAGAAAAGAAGAGTGAGGGGGGATTTGATAGCAGCCTTCAACTACCTGTAGGGGCATTCAAAAGAGGATGGAGAGGGGCTGTTCTCAGTGGTGACAGATAACAGAACGAGGAGCAATGGTCTCAAGTTGTACTGTGGGAGGTCTAGCTTGAGAAAGCAGGAAAAAAAATTTCACTGGAACTTCACAGATGTAGCACTGGAATGGGTTACCTAGGAAGATGGTGGAATCTCCATCCCTAAAGGTTTTTAAGTTCCATCTTGACAAAGCTCTGGCTGGGATGATTTAGTTGGGATTGGTTCTGCTTTTTAAAAAGGGTTGGACTTGATGACCTCCTGAGATCTCTTCCAACCCTATGATTATATGATTCTAGATCATCCTAGACAAAAGAATTTGTGCCTAAGCTTTACTAAACAGGGAAAACATAATTTCTATAACATCTGTTTGCAGTATGTCATTAAAAATACACTTTCAAGAATCTTTGTGAACCAGTGATGCACAATGTCAAAATTGTAGCAATAATGTTGAAAAATGGTTTGCAAATGCTGGTAGTGTGGGTGCCTAATTTGGTGGATTGATGGGTCTACGTTTGTAGACAATTTTTCAGACTATTCTAAGGAATGTACTTACTGAAGCTAGTTTGTGAGTCCTGATTTATTTCACCACATGCGTTGTGTTTTGAAATGTGTTCCCACTCTTCATTTTTGAGAATATAGATTTGCATAAAAACAATGCTGTATGGGTTCAAAGATATTAAAATGAGTGTGTTAGCAATTATTGCACCAGATTTGAGCTAACAGATATTATTCCTTTTTTAGACACTTGTAGAGTTTTCAGTTTGCCTAGCCTTGAAGTGCAGCTGAATACCAGATTAAGAAATAATTCTGGAAGGATTTGAGAGCAGTTTTTTGTCTATGTTATGAATGCTGCACTTTCAAGTTTCAATGACAAAAAACCCCACTCTCATTTGATATAATAAGCTTGAAGGATTCTTCTCTATGGTCTGTTTCCAGCAAACTAAGCTGGCAGCATGATGGTAAGAACACCATTTGAACATTTGTCCTTACTAATAGTTTAAATAATTTTTGAAAGTAAATATAAGTCTATACAACAAAGTTCATAGCTATACAGATTACTATAATTTGGGAAGGGATGAACAACTGAAAAACTGATGCCTACATTCATGAAGATAGCTAATGATTTTGGATGTCCAACATTAGACATCTTAAAAGGGCCTGATAAGTCCCAAAAGCATCCCAAAAGTGAGGTTTTGAAAATCTAAACCATGTATTTGTGAGCCAGTAAACTACTTCCCCAAAGCAGTGGAAGTTTGGCAAAGCAAGCTTCCTTTGCAGCATTGCCCATTCGGTTTTTCCAGCTTGTGATTATGTAAAAATTTTAGTTTTAGTTAAAAAATAGTAGATTGTACTTCTCGTGGTAGCAGAGGAAAGATTGAAAACACAATTAGAGGCTACACTAAAGGTTCAAAAGACAAAGAACAAGGAAGAAATCCAAATTTGTTATACATAATAATGATTAAATAAAAACTAACAATAAACAAAAAACCCTCCAAATTTTTGGGAGGTCGCAGCCCATGATTTTTAAATATTGGTGGCTGGCAAGGAAGAAGGGAGGGCCACTGCTAAATGTAGGTGCTGACACACAAGAATACCCAAAGCAAACCAAATCACCCAGAATGGGGGAGGGGCTCAGCCTAAACCGTAGTTAGACAATTCACAGCATTTTGATAAATTGGCATTTTTCTAGAGACTGCCGTTTTTCACTTTTTAAAACTTGAGCATCCAGCATGTAAGATTAAAATGGTGCCTTCAATGTTATCTAAGGCCCAGATCCACAAAAGTACCATAGGTCCATGGCCACATTTTGTTTCCTGTTGATTACACATAAGGTTGCCAGATTCTGTCTGCAGGCCCCCTCCCCGCTTCTGGTATTAGTACAGTGACATGCACGTAAAGCAGGAGCACATGAAGAGAGGCACTTGTTGATTGCTCACTGCAAGGACTGTGAGAGCTGTGCGCTCCCTCTCTATCCAATCAAAGCACTGCTAAATTTCATTCAGCACACCCCACAATTTCCAGGTATTCAAGCACAGTTAGCAATAGGGGCAGATGACCATTTTGCGGGGCCCAGGGCAGCACAATTTCGCGGGGCCCCCCTTTGCCACAGCGCAAGCGCAGTGGCACCACGGCACATGCACGGGGCTTCTTGAAGCGCGGGGCCCGGAACGACCGCCCTGCTTGCCCTGCCCTATATCCGCCCCTGGTTAGCAAAAGGCCCCTACTCCGGGAGATTTGCTTGGTTATCAAAATCTTGCAGCCCACTGAGATGAAGGAGAACCATTCATGCAACCCACTTAGTAGCCTAGGTTGCCCATTGCTGACCTACCCCTTATTTTGAAATAAGTGGAGCATCCACAATACCAAACCCATTATTTTGATATACGAACATGGTTATTTCAAAATAATAACTCCTGCTCTCCACGAGGAATAATGCTTATTTTCAAATAGTTATTTCAAAATAGTGGTTGTATGAGTGCTCTGCTGCTATTTTGAAATAACTACTTCCCAGGGTCATTCAAAGTAATAACTCCCCAGTGCTACCTGGGGCTCTAAGTCAAGTTCGTGAGTTCACATTAAGGGAGCCTGCCTTGGACTAATTTTGAGGCTTCCCTTTAATGTGGACGTGCTATTTTGAAATAGTTATTTCAGGAGTTATTTCAAAATAATTTACTAGTGCAAACATGCCCTTAGGTACTATTGTGATCATGAAACTTCCAGAACTAAATAGGTGCCACCTAATCCTGTAGGATCCTAAACTTATTTGGCCTTTTTGTGTATTGAGTTGTAGATATAGATCTTGTTATAGTAACTGAGTTAGGTCACTGGGGTCAGCCAAGATGGTTTGGACTTGTTTTAGTTAGTTCTGTGCTATTCAATTAAATGGACACTTGCAACTGCTCAAGCTTTCTGTATTTACCAGATTTCTTCCTATACTGTGAAACTCCACATGACATAACAGGCACTTATGTTTTTTCAAGAGTTTCTCTGCCACCTATGTTTCTGCATTAGGCATGAGAATCATGGCCTCACAATAGGCATTCAAATGCCTATTTCACACCTGAACCCCAAAGTGATCTGTAAATGAAGGGTTTTAATGCACACGTAGAGCCCAACCCAATATGCGTAATTCCACAAAAACCAGCCTGAGGAAAAGCACTCTTTGCACGCTTTAGTACACCTTTTAGAATACTTGGCCAGCATACAGGAGACAACCAGTGCCAGACCGCACTCTGCTTCAGGAGAAGGAATTTGAAGAGGGGTCTCTCAGATGAATACTCTAGCTCCTGAAGTCATTCTCAGGCTTTCTGGCCTACTTACTATTTAATTCAAATAGCAAAACTTCAACAGGAGAAATTGAGGGAGACCTACATCCAAATTTTCCATATTCTACAGGTTAGGACACTCACTTCAGTCATAGCAGATCATTGCTCAAATTGATTCTCATGAGGATTCGAGGAGACTTGAAATGGGTGTCTCCCACATTCCAGATATGCACTCTAACTACTGGGAAACAGTTTATTTTAGTCCATCCAGGTTACCCCCACACACTGTAAATAGACCATGACACTTACAGTGTTTGAGTGCAGTGCTTGCTTCGCATCCCTATATTCAAGTGTGTGTATACTATATCACTTATTTACAGAAACCTACTGTGTGGATTGCATGTTCTTTAATGCTTTATAAAAACAAATCAGGTTAAAACAATTAGTAACATTTACCACAGACTCTAAAAGCCACTTACTCTAAACCCCAAGATCTTATCAATTTATGTTCTTACAATTTTATTTTAACTGTAAACTGTGCTGTTTTAAAGGTCTCTGTTTAATTATAGGCGGGTAGCCACAATCCCATTAGGTTAGGTTACAGAATTGTTTCCTTGTTCAGTTTCTTTCAGGTTGAGGTTTGAATCAGGATGAATTATTCTGCCCAAAGATTATTTTAATAGTTTGACCAAACATAAAATATAGTCAACTGACAACCGTGGAGTGTAAGTGTGGAGGGGAGGGAGAAATACACATTTCCCATTATAAAATTCCACTTGTGATGATTCTTAAGCAGTTCTATAGCTACACTGACCATCCATCCTGGAAAATCCGGGACAGTCCCAATTTTTAATTTCCTGTCCCGGGATCTCTGTGGAGCATTGAAAGGTCCCAAAAAGTCCCGAGACTCCACAGGCAGATGCACATGGCTGTTTCCCCTCCCACTCTGTCCCTGGGGGAAATAGGAGTCACTTCATGCTTGATAGGAGCAGCCAGAGAAGAACCACCAGAAAAGAAGTGATTTGCGAGGGGGTAGACATTGGGAACTCAGGTGTGGGGCTCAGCTGAGCTGTGAGTGAGTGCGGGAGGTGACAGGAACCCAGGCACAGGGCTTAGCTGGGCTACGAGGGGGGGTGCAGGGAATCAGTGTGGGGTTCAGCTGGGCTGCGGAGGGTGACGGGAGGCATAGGGAACAAATGGGCAGCTCAGCGTGGCTGTGATGGGGGATGCAGGGAACTGTTGGGCTGCGGAGGATAGGGGGAGGCACAAAGAATTTGTTCGGGCTCAGATGAGCCATGGAGGGGGAGGTGCCAGGAAGCCTGGGGAGCAGCAGCAGGGGGCCTATAATGACCTCCCCTGGTCTGCAAAAATCCCTCATCTGGGACCAGTCAGGTCCCGAGAGTGCCGGAACAGAGAAGTCCAACCCCTACCCCAAGTTCCCTCCTGTACCCTCCCTCCTGGCTAGACACCCTTCCCCCAGTCTGCTCCTGCATCCACCATTGCTCCTGCACCCTCCCTCCTGGCCACACACTGCACCATCCCTCTCTGCCAGATCCTGCACCCCATCTCTATCCCACTCACTGGCAGCTCTGTCTTGTGCACTGTAATCCTCATTTTTGTCCTCACTTCAGAACACCATATAATTCACCAGAAAAGCAAATCTGGCCATGGGAAGCCTGGGGAGTGCCAGAGGAGTGAGGTGTCTGAGCTGGGGGCCACCTCAGTGAGGGCTGGGGTTTGGAGAGAGGGGTTTTTTTGGTTCTCACTTGTGTGGTCTCCAACTGATTTTTCTGTGGGTCAGTGGCCCCCACCCAAAAACAGTTACCTACCCCTGCCATAAATAAAGAAAACATTGAAACCTGTCAAGTATCAGAGGGGTAGCCGTGTTAGTCTGAATCAGCAAAAGAGGCGAGGAGTCTTGTGGCACCTTATAGACTAACTGAAGTGTTTGAGCATAAGCTTTTGTGGGCAAAGACCCACTTCGTCAGATGCATGTAATGGAAATTTCCAGAGGCAGGTATAAATATGCAGGCCAGAATCAGACTAGAGATGATGAGGTGGATCTAATCAGGGAGGAGGAGGCCCACTTCTAGTAGCTGATCTGGAGGTGTGAATTCCAAGAGAGGAGAAGCTGCTTTTGTAGTTAGCAAGCCATCCACAGTCTTTGTTTAATCCTGAGTTCATTGTGTCAAACTTGAAGATGAACTGTAGCTCAGCATCAGAGGCATAGCCATGTTAGTCTGAATCTGCAAAAGCGGCGAGGAGTCCTATGGCACCTTATAGACTAACTGAAGTGTTGGAGCATAAGCTTTCATGGGCAAAGACCCACTTTGTCAGATGCATGTAGTGGAAATTTCCAGAGGTAGGTATAAATATGCAGGCCAGAATCAGGCTGGAGATGACGAGGTGTTTCTCTTTGAAGTCTGGTCCTGAAGTTTTTTTTGCTGCCGGATGGCTACCTTTAGATCTGCAGCAGGGTGTCCAGGGAGATTGAAGTGTTCCCCTACAGGTTTTTGTATGTTGCCATTCCTAATATCAGATTTGTGTCCATTGATTCTTTTACGTAGGGACTGTCCAGTTTGGCCGATGTATATAGCAGTGGGGCATTATTGGCACATGATGGCATATATTACATTAGTAGATGTGCAGGAGAATGTACCAGTGACAGTATGGCTGATCTGGTTAGGTCCTGTGATGGTGTTGCTGGTGTAAATATGAGGGCAGAGTTGGCACAGAGGTTTGTTGCATGGCTTGGTTCCTGAGTTAGAGTTATTATAAGGTGCCACAGGACTCCTCGCAGCTTTTGCAGATTCAGACTAACACGGCTACCCCTCTGGTACTTGACACGATACAAGGCACTACATTTAGCTGTATGGAGTGGAAATCTATCAACCTCATGAAGAAACTTGCACAAGTACAAACAGAGATAATCTTTCTCTCCACATGCAAACGGATGGACATCATACCAAATGGACTGAAGGTGAAAAATCCATTGCTATCTACATACTGCACAGACTACAGTGAGAGATTATGCCATATACTATCTAAAAAACTGAGGAACCACCTGATCAGCATCCTGTACAGCAAACAGGAAAACATCAAAAAAGATCTCTCCAATCTGGAGTCTCTCATAAAAAACCAACATTCCCCACTTTTCTAAAATAAGACAGGAGATCTACATTGCACACTTCACTTCTCTACAGAGGAAAAAGGACTGAAAGCTGTCTAAAATCCTACCTGCCATATGGGGCCACAACAGTGGTACCCCTAACTCACCCAGCAATATCGTCAATCTTTCCAACTACACGCTCACCCTGGCAGAAGAGTCTGTTCTATCTAGGGGACTCTCTTTTTGCCCTACCACCCCCACTAACTTGATACAGTTCTGCGGTGATCTGTAAACATACTTTCGTCGTCTCCGTCTCAAGGAATACTTCCAACACAACACTGAACAGTGCAGTGACACACAGATACCTTCCCAGCAACCGCACAAGAAGAAGAACTCCACATGGACTCCTCCTGAGGGTTGAAATGACAGACTGAAGACAATGACCAAGCGATCTGTCTCGTGCCATCCATCTCCAGCCTTCCACAAACAGAGGCCAGGGACACCGTTCCTACCCCCTGGCTAATAGAACTCCATGGACCTTCATGAATTCATCTAACTTCTGTTTAAACTCTGTTATAGTTCTAGCCTTCACAGCCTCCTGTGACAAGGAGTTCCACAGGTTGACTATGTGCTGTGTGAAGAAGAACTTTAGCTTATTAGTTTTAAACCATTCATTTCATTTGGTGTCCTCTAGTCCTTCTATTATGGGAACTGATGAAGAACTTTTCTTTATTCACCCTCTCCACACCACTCAGGCTTTTATAGACCTCTATCATATCCCCCCTCAGTCTCCTCTTTTCTAAACTGAAAAGTTCCAGTCTCTTTAGCCTCTCTTCATATGGGACCTGTTCCAAACCCTTGATCATTTAAGTTGCCCTTTTCTGAACCCTTTCCAAGGCCAAAACATCTTTTTTGAGGTGAGGAGACCACGTCTGTACACAGTCCTGAAGATATGGCATACCATAGTTTTATACTTCCCCTCCTCCTTCTTCCCCTGGCTTCCCCCTTCCAGCTCCCTCCTCCCAGGTTTCCCCCTCCCCTCTTCCATCCTTTCTCTTCCTTTCTCCCACCTCTTTTTCCCAGTCTCTCCAGAGGTTAATCCCCCCTCCACAGTTTTGTTAAATAAAGAGAGTTTCTATTTTTGAACACACATGTCCTTTATTTTTTACATCAGGAAGGGGGCTAGGGAGGGGTAAGTGGAAGGAGGTGAGGGAGGAATGGGGCATGATCCCCTGATGGGGAGGACTGGGGTGGCTCCGTGGGCTCCTCGGAGTGAAAACTCTCCTGCAGGGCCTCCTGGATCCTGACAGCCCCCCCCGATTAACCCCCCCCCCCCCCAGATGGCAGCCTGCAGCAAGTGCAGCCAGGCTGATGGCTGAGTGCTGTGATGTGCCGAGTGAGGGCACTCAGAGCACTCCAAGGCAGGACTGCTTTGCTGTCCCTCATCGAGGTAGACAAGCAAGCGGGGAACCCTGAAAACTGTCTGTCTGGGGTAGGGGTCGGGTCCCTTTAAGCACAGCCCTCGGCTAGCCTGAGGCAGCAGCTTCACACTCTAAGTCCTAACCCGATTCCCTTAACTTCAGTTCAGGGTCCACTCAATGTGGACATGCTATTTCGAATTAACAAAATGCTAATTCGAATTAGTTTTTAGGTCTAGATGCACTAATTCAAATTAGCTTAGTTTGAATTAACTAATTTGAATTAAGTAGTTCAAATTAGTGCTGTAGTGTAGACATACCCCCAGTGTCATGGGATCCTAGGCTTGGGACCTGGGTTAATGAAATTGCAGTATAGTTGCACGGGAGGCTCCTATAGTGCCCAAAGCCATCCCTATTGCTAGAGGACGGTGGGAGAAGTTCTTAGAGAGGTCACATGATACCCTTGTCTTCTGGTTATGTATCTGTCTTGACCCTAGAAATACTACCCTAAGGGTAGGATTTCCTGTGGCAGCTGGGCAGGGCCTAAGGGACCAGTGCAGTGGCTAGAGATGTCAGGGGGCATAATCAATGTGTCCCTATCTTTTGTTCAGAAAATATGGTCATCGTACCACTGGCTGAAAAAAAAAGCTAATTGAAAATTGTGCCAATAGCCTGAACTTTTATTTTTCTAAAAGAAGTTGATTTTAATTTGACTATGGGTATCTCTATACTAGAGTGCTAATTCGAACTAACTTAGTTTGAATTAATTAATTCCAACTAAGCTAATTCAAACTAACGCATCCAGACTAAAAAACTAGTTCGAATTAGCGTTTTGCTAATTCGAACTAGCATGTCCACACAGAGTGGACCCTGAACCGGGGTTAAGCATGGCCGGAAGCAGTGCCGGCAGGGCATCAGATGAGGACTTAGAGCATGGAGCTGCTGTCTCAGGCTAGCCGAGGGCTGTGCTTAAAGGGACCCGACCCCCACCCCGGACAGACAGTTCTCAGGGGTGCCCCGCTTGAAAAGTAGTCCTGGCTTGGATTGCCCGGAGTACCCACACTGGGCACATCACAGCACTCGGCCATCAGACCGGCTGCACTTGCCGCAGGCTGCCATATGGGGAGAGGGGGCAATTGGGGGGCTGCAGGAGAGCTTCCACCCCCAGAAGCCCACAGAGCCAGCCCAGTCTTCCCCATCAGGGGCTCGTACCCCATTCCTCCCTCACCTCATTCCACTTACCCTTCCCTAGCCCCCCTTCCTGATGTACAAAATAAAGGACAATTGTGTTCAAAAATGGAATCTGTCTTTATTGAACAAAAATCGAGGAGACTGGGAAAAGGAGGTGGGAGAGGGGAAGAGAGAGGCTGGGAGAGGGGAGGGCAACTAAAATGATCAGGGGTTTGGAACAGGTCCCATATGAAGAGAGGCTAAAGAGACTGGGGCTGTGTCTAGACTACACGCCTCTGTCAGCAGAGGCATGTAGATTAGACAGATCAGCAAAGGCAAATGAAGCCGCGATTTAAATGATCGCGGCTTCATTTACATTTACATGGCTGCCACGCTGAGCCGACAAACAGCTGATCAGCTGTTTGTCAGCTTGCGCGCTAGTCTGGACATTCCCCCTGTCGACATCAAAGCCCTTTGTCGGCAGCCCCGTTATTCCTCGTGGAATGAGGTTTACTGGGGCTGCCGACAAAGGGCTTTGATGTCGACAGGGGGAACGTCCAGACTCGCGCGCGAGCTGACAAACAGCTAATCAGCTGTTTGTCGGCTCAGCGCGGCAGCCATGTAAATGTAAATGAAGCCGCGATCATTTAAATCGTGGCTTCATTTGCCTTTGCTGAACAAACAGATCTACATGCCTCTGCCGACAGAGGCATGTAGTTTAGACGTACCCTGGGACTTTTCAGCTTAGAAAAGAGGAGATGGAGGGGGGATATGATAGAGGTCTATAAAAGCATGGGTGGGATGGAGAGGGTGCATCAAGAAAAGTTCTTCATTAGTTCCCATAATAGAAGGACTAGAGGACACCAAAGGAAAGGAATGGGTAGCAGGCTTCAAACTAATAACAAAAATTTCTTCTTCACAAAGCAAATAGTCAACCTGTGGAACTCCTTGCTGCAGGAGGCTGTGAAGGCTAGAACTAGAACAGAGTTTAAAGAGATGTTAGATAAATTCATGGAGGTTGGGTCCATGGAGTGGTATTAGCCAGGGGGTAGGAGTGGTGTCTCTGCCCGAAGTTTGTGGAAGGCTGGAGAGGGATGGCACGAGACAAATGGCTTGGTCGCTGTCTTTGGTCCATCCCCTCCAGGGTCTCTAGGGTTGGCCCCTGTCGGCAGACAGGCTACTGGACAAGATGGACCTTTGGTCTTACCCAGTACGGCCATTGTAAGCTCAGGGCTCAGGGTCGGGGGTCTCAGTGGACCATCTTGATTTTCATGCACACCTGCTCCTGGGTGGCCAGGCTGGCAGCTTTCCTGCCCTAGACGGCCGCTTTCCTGTGCCTAGCGTGGAGGTCGTGGACGAGGTCCACGATGTCTGCACTGGACCAGGCGGGTGCCTGCCTCTTGCAGTCCTGGGCAAGCTCCTGGGAGCTGCCAGCCTGGTCCCGGGAAGAGGGGGAGGGCTGGGGGGCATCGGGTGGCTGGCTCGAGCCGTGCCAGGTGCAGGGTCTTCTGGCTGGGTACTGGCAGGCTTGCACCTGGCACGGGCATCGTAGCCAGCCCGTGCCTTTTTAAGGGGGCCGGGGCTGGGAGGGGGGCAATAGAGTTTCCCTGGTGTTGGCCAAAGTGGCCACCAGGGAAAGCTGGGGAGGGCTAGCCTCCTACTAATTCGAATTAAGGGGCTACACACCCCTTAATTTGAACTATTAAGTTCGAACTAGGCTTAGTCCTCGTGGAATGAGGTTTACCTAGTTCGAACTAAGCGCTCCGCTAGTTCGAATTAAGTTCGAACTAGCGGAGCTCTAGTGTAGCGCCTATCAGAGTTAATTCGAACTAACGTCCGTTAGTTCGAATTAACTTTGTAGTGTAGACATACCCTCTATTACAAATATAAGTCTTTGAAAAATAAGTACCAACAGTGAAGTTTGTAAATTGTGTATTTAGGGCTGAATCTGAGATCCAGTGAAGCCAAAAGGGGTGTTTGTATGGACTTCAGTTGATTCTGGACCAGGATTATAGTGCATGTATATGGAGCTCTGCTAGCTGCAAAGTAAAAACTTTAGGAACCTATCAATTTACATATCAGCCAGAATGCTTGGCATGGAAGGAAGGGATCCTGAGGAAACTGTAGGGTAGAAAGAGGTATTGAGTGTGTCTCCTGAATCTTTTTCTTCTACTTCCTAACTAACTAGATTAGATGCTCTTGGAGAAATTGTTTCTCTGCAGAGATATTTTGGAATCCTTGGAGTACAGGAATAGTCAATACCATGAACCAATAGTCGTTATAGCTCAACATTTTGTCTTCCGTGACCCTTCAATTGAAAATGCAAGAAACCCATCATGGGCAATTATGAAATAGCCTTTATTAGGGGAATTTACTTCTTACCTGTATCTGTTAGTGGATCTGAATGCATCTGTAGAGGACCTCATTATCCATAACTCTGCTAATATGTCACCTCAATGACATCTCATATGATGAATTTCTAAAGTTAATTTTCCATAATTTAAAATATTGCAAAAATCCTTTTGTTCTCCTATTAAGAGCAAGAAGAATTAGGAAAACTCTATTTATTATCTCTACATTATTATTTTATGCCTTTATATCCTTTCTTGTTTGTCTCCTCACACAAGTAAGGCATCCCAATCTTTTCAATCTCTCTTCATATGGAAGCCTCTTTATGCGTCTAACTATTTTCATCACATCTCTAAAGCTCTTCTATTCTGCTTGGGAAAGATTGCACATTTCCCTGTAAATATTTGGTCTCTGCAATGCCCCACATATTGTCAAGCCTGCTAATTGTCCATAAATTCATGCCCCCCTGAAGATAGCATGGAAAAGGAATTCTGTAAGGTAGATACTCATAGAGCTTCCTGATTGAATTTACTAACATTACTTTACTCAGTGCTTTGGGAGAACAGTAGTTAGGAAGAGACTATTTTCTATTTCCCTGAGACAGAACAACAGGTCAATGACAAGTAAAATAAATCAAGCCTTACATGTCTGGATTTTTTTAAACAAATGGTTTCTTTACTGAGTCCGTGAAGTATATAATCCAAAGAAAACTTTTTTTTTTACTTTTAAAAATATCTTTTAAAAAGGAAAAAAAGCTGCTTGCATGGTTAAATGAAACATGCTGATTTTTATTCAGGCCACAAATATTTTAACAAATGATCATAAAACCTCTTCACAATGAGAAAGACAGACAAACTACCAGCCAAAGGTTATAGTGAATAAAGCTGGTTTTATGGAGTATAAGCTAAATCATTTTGTTCCTTCTGTTTAAAAGCTAGCTATACTATCTGGACACTGGATAGCATTCATGCACATTCCAAGCAACTGTATTTCATGACTACTCTGGGATCAGAAAGGCAAATTCTATTACTAATACTACCACAGCAATTTGCAAAACTGAAGATTAGTACTCATGCTTACTTGAGTTGTTTTACATAACAAATCCCTCCCGGCAACATAAGGTAAATTAGTACAACCAACTTGTTGACAGGTAAGGATTCTTTCTGCACTGTCATTACAGGTTCCAGAAAGGAGTCCTTGTTTGCCTTCTGTGACATTCTACTACGTTTTCCCCTTTGAAAACTGGAAGATTTTGTCTCATTATCATTCCAATTTGTGATAGATTCACTGTTTACTCAATTCCAGCATGCCTGATTGTACTTAGCTTTCAAATTCTACCACAGCACTATAAAGCAGAAAAAGAAAACTTTCTGAAATCAACTGATTGACAATAAATCCTTAGAAGCCAATGTATTGGTACACTAGGCTAGAAAATTACTATCCATTTTCTGTACCCATGGTGTCTGTTTTCTGTAGATTTTAAACTCAGCTGCCAGTTGAGTTTGAAAATTAATTTCACACATTTGAATCACTACCTCATGAGTAAGGTGATGGGAATTCTATTTCAATAAAAGCTCAGAAGCAGGGATGGTTTCGTTTTACAGACCTGATGTAAGACAACAGCGGATTGTTTCATTATTATTATGAGTCCTTTGTACTTATTCAGTGCCTTTCCTAGATGGATCACTAAGTACTTTATAAATAACTAATATTTCTAACAGCTCTATAATGATACCAAGCCAGTGACACTGAGATACACAGGGGATTACCATTACATTTCAAACCTGGTTGTTCAATGTGATGTTCATTGTAGTTATCTTTCAGTAAAGATGGGGAAAAGAATCAGGATCCCTATTTTGGTGTTCAAATATAGATTAAAATTAAGTTCTCAAGATTGAAAATTTCTCACTGTCACTCAGGGCTTGTCTGTTCTACAGAGAAGATTAAAGCTATCACAGACAATCTTCCAGGGTTCATATTAGCAGGTCTAGTGAAGACATGCTAATTCCAACTGAGATGGTGCTCTCATCAGTGCTGATAGTCCTGCTCCTACAAGGAGTAGAAGTTGAAGGGAGAGTGTCCTCCCATGTGATTTAAGATACTTACACTCCAGCTACATATGTAATGTAGCTGGAATTGTGTATCTAAATTCAAACTTATCCCCTCGTATAGCCTAGCCCAAAAGAATGAGTTCTGGAAAAAGAAACAAGATCTACAACTTCAGTCACTCATAGCAGAGATCCTCTAGCTTACCAAAAATGTTAAGTGGTATGGCAAGACTCTTTCTTTACTTTACCAGACTCAGTGTGTCCCCTCTGGTGGTTGGGGCCTGGAGTAAATCAGTGCCTCTCTGGAGAGTTTTTATCCCTCACTTAAGGTTTTAATTCACCAGTATTTACAAGCTAGGCTCCAGAGTAGCCTTCAGGAATAATGTTCAGTGAAACAGAAAGAAACAAGTTAATAACACATACAAAGAATACCTCATGAGACTACCTAATGAGGATACTGCCTCATTAGGCTAGCCTCTGGGTGCAAGTCCTTCCTTAAGCTGTTAGCTTGTTTCCCCTATAGGGAGGAGAGCAGCTTTTCACCAAAAAGTAGCCTTTTTCCTTTCTGTCATTAGTGGTATACCAGATTTTCGATCAGACTCATCAATTTAGGACCAGATTCTGTAAACTGATTTTCAGGAGACCCCTATACACACACGGATGGCTAGATAGAGACTTAGGGTCTGACGGAGACGATGGCACTGGCAGAGTGTACACTGGCTCCAAATTGGGTCAAGCAGTGGTCCTGGATGCCCTGGACAGTTTTCTTTTGGGTCATGTGGTTGAGCCTCCCCCCTCATAAGATTACAGGGTCTGGCTTCCTCTGTCTGTGGCCAGGCTCTAACTGAGCTCTTAGCTCCTGCTTTCATGCTTCTGGCCCTGTCTTTCTACTTCCTGTGTGTGGGGCTAGGTTATTCTGGCTCCACCCACCAGGCGGTCTTAAGGGTTATATCTACACTGCAACTCTTTTCCGGGATACTATAGGTATCCTGAAAAAGCTATGCCGGGTCAAAGGAATATGACCACTCTTCTGAAAAAAAATTCGGAAAACTGCACACATCCTTTCACCATCCCTGTAAACCTCATTGTACAAGGAAGAAGAGATGTGCTAAAAGAGGAGGTTATTCAAAATTTGGCACGTGAAGATGCACCAAATTTTGGAAAAGCCTCTTTCAAAAGTTACTTTTGAAGTGGGACAATCACATATTGGTATTGGAAATCACTGTTTGTAAGAGAGAGTCTTACTCAATCCTTAATATGGTACTTTCCTTGTTTGATCTATTTGGCAACTATACTTTTTGTCTAAAAGTGCAGCTTACTTTCATCTAAACAAAACAAAGATCAAATCTGTCCTTGATGCCAGTCAAACTATGCCATGTGTGGCTAGAAGTATAGTGCATCCATGCAGCTAGACATTTAATATAAGGCATAGTTAAAATGCCTGGGATGGAATTTTACTCTATTGTTAAAATTACAGATCATAATTTCAGGGACTGGGTTATTGAAACAGAGTGTTTAATTCAATACTTTAAAAAACTTGTTAAAGTCCTGCATCATAAAAGATTAATAATTGCTATGTTATTAAAACATGCCTTTCATTCTGATAGTGCTTAATTCTTTTTCTGTAATCAGTGTAATGGAATAATATTGACGGTAAAGCTAAAGGTTATATGGACAGGAAAATGTCATGCTTTAGTATTATTCAACACAGTAAAGGTTTCCATTTACAGATTCCATTATCAACTAGATTTATGTTCAAAATGTCTAATCTGTCCTTTTTATGTGGGAATCCTTTGTTGACCTTCATTATCTCTAGGCAGATTTAAACTGTGTACAATGTTGCTGTTTAATCAGCTTTAGTCTAGCTTTCCTAAAAAAATAAGTCCAGAGGCTTACTGAGGTGCATTTTTTCCTTTTTTTCCCAGCAAGGCTTTTTCATAGATTTAGTCTCTGGCTAACAATGTATCCAGTTCTTAGGCTACCTTTGAACATAGACAAAACTGTCAAACTGTGATCATCTAAAAAGCAGAGACTTAAAGTGTGTTTCTGTATGCTTCAAACACATTCATCAGAAAGCTCCTACTGTACTTCTAGAAGTGAAAGAGTACAAAAGTGTGATCAAAGCGATTGATTCTCCTACTAAAATGAGACTCAAATAAAAAGGCATTTCATGGAGGTCACTTTTTCAATGTAATCACACTATATTATTACACATACCAATGTACTAAAGAGACGGTTCTGTCCAAGTAGGTATCTCCAGGAGTTCCTCTATTACCTCATTACCTGCTGTGTAGTCCAAAACAAAGCAATTCATCAAGATTTTATTTATATCATTTCCTAAAATATTGCCCTTGGAAGGTAGTTCTCCAGGGGTTGGAACTAAATCCTAACTGGAATTGACAGTGCTGTAAAAAGAGAAGAGAACTGAGAATTTGAAGCAGAAGTTTTTCTTAAATGAGTGATATGATACATACAGATCAGACATGTACAAATGGGAGGGGGAAACACATTAAGGACAAAGAGAATCAACAACGGTATCCCAGTAATTTACTCTAAATCCTTAGCCAGTGTAAACTGATGTAACACTACTGGCTTCCAGGGAGCTATGATGATTTACACCAGCTGAGAATCTAATCATTATGTTTATATTTTAATTTTACTTCACTGTAACTTTGTAACCAGAAAAAATTGGAGTGTTGCTAAGTAACATGCACACTTAAGATATATGCAGCCAATCCTACAATTAGATCCAAAAGTATTTTCTTAAGTGTGTCTGTTAATTAGGAGCCCAAAATTCCATCGACTTTAGCTGAGGTTAAAATCACTTTTGAAAATGGGACTTTTGAAAATTCTCTGTGTCTCTATAAAAAGTGAAACACCAAGTTGCTGAGTTTGAAGTTGATGGAATTAACCAATGAGCAACCACTAAATAAATATTACTAGTGTGAAACTGATCAGGCCCCAGGCCTATTGGGTAAACATCCTCATTAAAATACAGCTCTTCTGAACTTTTTAATCCTAGTTTTAATGGGTAAAGCGGGGAGTCATGGGACATGGCCTACAAGATTTTTGCCAGGCCTAATTTTCATTAATGGGAGGTGGAAAGTTGAAGGCTGGGTAAGAGGAAATGATTGGCCTCAGCACTAAATCCAAGTATTCATTTCCTTCTTTTCCATCAGCAAGAGATGCAATTACAACCAAAAGGGGTGAAAATAGCTATCTGTGTAGAGGTCTGTGGGATAAATAGAAACAGTCCTGAGAGAAGATATTTTCTGGATTATAGTAAAGCAATCTGCTTCGGAACGTGTGAAGTGTATGTAACTAACTGTTTCTACTGTTGCCAAAAATAACAACCAGGTTTACACCAACTTATAGCAAAGACTGCTAAAGTCTACACCAGGCATACTTCAGCTTTGCCCCAAAGAATAGAGTTCAGTTCGTACAGTACTTAACAGCTATAAATTGGCACCAACTGTGAAGCTGACTGTTCCCAGGGGAAAAGGACTGGAAAGAATTCATTTTCTTCTCCCTCAACCATTGTCACATTATTTTCATTTTTTTTCTGCTGGTAGTTTAAGAAATGATACTTCATAAGGCATCTCACATTAGAGGCTCAGCAATTCCCCATATTCTTTCCTATTCATCCTTAAAGAAAAAACTCCAGTATAACGATCTTCAGCTACAGGAGCTGGATTAGATTGAATTAAAGAAATCAGGCTAATGAGAGCTAATTTTTCACTCACAGAAACTGAGGATAAAAGCAGACAAGTGAATAATTTCAGAGTACAGAATTGTTCAATAGAATTTCAAAACCCAAGGAGCAAATGGCGGGGGAGGGGAGACTGAGTAGTCTCTGACAGCATAATTACAAAGCTTCATGGAGAGTCTTTATTAAGCACTACAGAATTCAGGCCAGGCCCACACTACAAAGCTCCTTTGATGCAAGTTATAGCATCAGATTGTCACTGTTGTATGTTGTTTGTGCACATGAATGCTTGGGGGCTTGCCTGGGTACTGTTGGTTTTC
This sequence comes from Pelodiscus sinensis, assembly GCF_049634645.1. Classification (NCBI taxonomy): domain Eukaryota; kingdom Metazoa; phylum Chordata; order Testudines; family Trionychidae; genus Pelodiscus; species Pelodiscus sinensis. Next base: position 48,599,952 of record NC_134719.1, read on the forward strand.
ACCACTCGTGGTTGTGTTGATATAAAAGATGGTGAACTAACATTTGTCCTGACAAGGTACCACAGCATGCCATAAATGTCAGTGCTTTATGGAACATTTTTGTAGTGCATTGTGGGATGTAATTGGTTCATCTTTGTATTTCTGGGAGCTAGGGATCAAGTTACCACCATCCATTTTATTCATCCCTTAGTGCTTATTCCATCCCTTAATTTTTGTATCTTTTCTTCTTGCATATCCAGTTGTAATAGCACTCATTCAGGTTCTACAGGCAGAGGAGACCAGTGCATCCTGTATAAGCAACATAATGACAATTTTCTGTGAGGTTACGGCTACACTGCCATTTTTTTCAGAAGAGGATATGAAAATCATGCTCATATTTACATATCTTCTTCTGATTCTTTTTGTGGAAGAGGTTTTGCCAGTAAAAAGCCCCGTGTAGACTATGGTCTAAGATCACAGTTTAGACTATGGTCTAAGATCCTGTAAACCTCAATTTTTGAGGAATAAGGGAGCTTGCGAAAGAGGGTTTTTTTCCTAACAAATGGCCCCATCTACATGGGGCTTTTTATCAGCAAAACCTCTTCTGCAAAAAGAATTGGAAAAAGATATGCAAATACAAGCACAATTTGCATATCCTCTTCTGCAAAAAAACCAGCAGTGTAGCCGTAACCTCAGAGATGGAGGAGGAGACCAAAAAGCATTACATGGGATTTGGGGAGTTGTTTTTGATGTAAAAGCACAGTAACTGCATGCTGATGGATACAGCAACCAATTTCCAGATTGCTGCTGGCATTCACTGATCCACTCCATATGGCTGCTTGTTTCTTCAAGGCCCAAGAAATGAGAACTGATTATTGGGATGCAGGTTTGCCATGATAAGCAGCGGTTACATTAAATTCAAATGCAAAAGGCCACATCCTTGCATATGTGTGCCAAACCTCTCCCAGCTCTCTGGCACAGGAGCACCAAAATAATATTGACAGTGAAGACAAAAATGCTCTTTCAACTTTCGGCACTGGATTGTTACTGATGGGTGGACAATCAGTTTGGAGAAAGAAAATCCACAATGGGAGCCATTGTCATCTCTGCGTGTAAGATTGTTTCCTGATACTCACGATTGTGACTTCAGGAAATAAACAGATAAGCTATCAGCAAATGTGTTACCTGGACTGCACTGGGGTGATTGAATAGGAAAGATATGTACACAAAATCTGCTGTGCATCAATGGATAGGGATACTTTTTTATGGTTTTGCAAGCAGTGGTTGATCATCAGGGACCTTTCCTGACCAGTAAACACTGATATCAATGAAGGGACTCTTCACTGATATCAGAGTTTACTGTTCAGGAAAGGTCTATGACTCTTGCATCTTAAGGAACACAGAACTTTTGAAAAGCTGCAAGCAGGAACATTTTCCCCTCAACCAGTGCATTAACATTACTAATGTTGAATTTCCAACAGTGATGGTGGAATACCCAGACCACTCCTTTTTCATGAAGCTGTCCACTGACCACCTTGACAGCTCCAAGGACAGATTCAATTAGCAACTTTGGAAGTGGAAAAAAAAAGAACCATTGAATGTACTTTTGATACATTGCAGAGTCACTGGTAATGTCTCACTAGATTGGAGCTCAGTGAGGCAAACTATCCCCACTGGTAGTCTGTGTGCAGTGCACTACGCCAGTGTTTCTCAATCTTTTTTTATAAAGTACCCCTGTTTAAAAAAAAAAAATCTAAGTCCCCCAAGTACCTAAAGTTTTCAGAGAAACACATTTTTTTTTCTACCATTGCAACACATTCATTTAAACAACTTAATCATAGCCAAGCAGGAGATGAAATTTTGGGGCGTAAAAAGTACAAAAATAATAAAGCTCTGTCAAACTTAAAGCAAAAATTCAGTGTTCTCCAAATGTCACTTGTGTTGACATACCCCCCAGACTTTTCTAGAGTACCCCTAAGGGTACTCATACCACTGGTTGGGAAACACGGCCCCACACAATAACTGGGGCAAAAGGGGAAAGCCCTGGGAGATGGAGGAATGAGGGGACTGGCTAACTGATGAATTTCAACAACCGGACAAGGGTTTCTAGAAGAACCCATCATGGAGCTATACAGCTGAGGGATGCATTAAAAAACCATTTTAACAATCAGGCATATTACTGGTGTCAGTTAAACATTCTTCAGGAGTGAGCTACTACCTCTAGCTTTGAAATCTGCCATGCTTGGTGCCAGCTATTTAATAAAAGCAAGTTACTATCTGTCCCTCTGAAATATGTAATGTTTTTTTTAAATTTTTGAATATGGTTTTTATTGACTATTGCTATGAATTCTGCAATGTAATAAAGATATTCAGATTTCAAAAATAGAACTGTGGGCTGAAAGAAAATAATAGGGTAAAAACAGTCTCACATCCAAAATGGAAGAAATCACAACTATGGTCTAATTCTGTGGTGTTTGTGGGCCTGTGTATGCATCATTGTGGTTTTCTTCGTTTTCTCCTCAGGGTGGAACAATGGGAGTAAGGGTGCTTGTGTTGAGGAGTTTAGGTATCACTGACCGTGGCATTCTCCAAATGGGCTTTGGGTATGTAAGTAAAAAATGCTCTGCATCAACATTTGTGTTTGTTGCCTCAGCAGACCCATGATGTCCTGGTGCTTTTTCTGATGTACTTCTTGTGCCTTTTCCTTCTCCTGCAGCAGCCACTACCTCCATTCTCAGTCCTTTTCCATGGTCTCCATCTTATGGCCTCTCCATGCTGTGTTCACACTCTGAAGCCATAGATGCTCTTGCTGAATAGATCCTCTTCTGGCGTCTTCTTTCTTCTCCTTATCAGGGTCAGATGACTACTGGGCCAGAGGCTACTCAAAATATTCATGATATAGTATTAGATTGAAAGTCACAACAAAAAGGAAAAGGTAAGTCTCAAAACCCTCTTGCAATATTCCGAAAGGTACCTTTTGTGCCAATGAGAGAGGAAAGTTGGTTGGGGTGGTAATTTCTTTAATTGGGCCAACTTTTGTCAGTGAGAGATACAAGGCTCACATGGAGCTTTTGGTCTAGTCATGTTTCATTTTATGGTCTGGTCATGTTTAACTTTGGAAGGGCTTGCTACAACAGCACTCTGCAGCCCAAGCAACAGTGAGTATGGCCTGGCCTACCACAAGGCAAGTTCTCATGCATGGATGCATTAGAAGCTGGGTGAGTACAGTGAATATTAACAATGTTTTCCATGGGCAGTGGTGATCCTGGGTGATCTCACTCCTGTAGGTGACAAAGGCATAGAAAACTCAGATGCTAGCGACGTCCTAAAGCTACCCAGGCCTATATTTTGCTAGCCTGTTTACTGCAATGGTCACAACCAAACTCATATTTATCACAAAGAGGCCTAGGAAAGTCTGATTGCAGGGGTAGAAACAAGGCCTCCCTATATAGAAATGTTCAGGAGAGTATTGCAGAGTATCTCTATGAACGTTTCATCAAAATATCAAAAGGATAAAAAACAAAAAGATATCCCTAGTCAGATAAGTTATGCTGTATGGCTCCCACCACCTATCACAACAATCTAAAACATTCAAAAGACACCAACTCTACCTCTTTCTGCCTCTATCCAAGCACAGGACTCTGATGTAGCTGCCATATTCTCCTTCAGAATAGATTCTCCAACATTAATTATTTTGCTAGTGTAATCTGAAGTCAGTGCCTTTGTTCTCTAAGTTGTGGATGGATTGAACATCATTTTAGTGACAAAGAAAGATAGAATGGGTGGAGATAAGGAGCCTGCTCTACCTGGCTACACTGCCTTCCCCAAACCTGCTGAACTCAGTGTCTCCATGGTAGTGGGAAGCAGAGCACCCGGCTCCAGGCACTCCACTTCCTGCCACCACGGACAAGCAGGGCACAATGAACCAAGAGAAGGCAGAGTGGCAAGGCAGTGCAAGCTGCCGGACCACTCTAGCTCCTACCACCAGAGTGGTGAGTGAGGGCAGGAGCAATCCCTCCTGTAGTCATTCCAGGCCCCCATAATCCCAAGACTTGCATTGCTTGGGGGAGGGGAATGGAAGCAGAGTGGGTTGGTGCAGGAGAGGGGCTTGGGGAAGGGATGGAGTAGGGGCTGGGCCTGTGGTGGGCAGTGCCCCATGCCTGAAACACTGGGGCAGGTTGCCCCAGATACCCCTCCCCTTGGGATGGCCTTGTGTGGGAGGTTGCCTGAAGTGCAACATTCCTTGGGACATGACATTTGAATGCTGAATCAAACCAACCTCCTTCATTTCACTGCAGTCCCTTTCTCCTGCTGTCACAGCATGCAAAGCGGCAAGATTGCATCGAGACTTTCTGATGTGATGCCAAAGCAGGAGGCCTCCATTCACCCTTGAAACACAATGAAGACTGCTATCGATAAAACATAGACACACTGAGACAGGATCATCTCTTTTTTTTTTAACTGTTGAACTCAACAGGCTTGCACTGGAGATGAATTTTGCCTACTGAAAAATTTAAGATGTTAGTGAAAGCAAAGATGTGATGTGCATCAGGTGACAGAATGATATGGGATGAGTTGTTCATTTGCTTGCTTACTTTAAGTCCCATCATGTAAGATATGATTCCCTATTTGGAAAAAAAAAAAAGAAGTCGTCGTCTGTGGTAACGTCACTTAGATTCAGTCCTTTCCTGGCTCTAACACAAGACTTGCAATGTGATCTTGGGGAAGGCACTTAGCACCCAATCATCAATGTGATGCCAATGGGTGAACCTCATATGTACCTTCCCCTTTGACTTATTTTTTTTTCTATAGGAATATAATTTCACCCTTCCCAAAAGTAATTATTAAGAAAACTAGGATTGCTCCCTGTTTACACTAAAATATCCTTAATGTAATGTATTCACCAAAGCACTATAAAATTTACCAAATATAATAGGAAAACAAAAGGAATGCACTGACAGGCAACATTCCAAAAGAAAGAAAATACCCCCAAAGAATTCATTCAAGTCCCTGTATACTCAGACATTGGAGTAAGTTGAAGTTATATGCATTCATCAGAGAGCAAAACTTGGTCTCAGATACTTAATATAGCCTAAAACCATTTATAGTGATGATTTTTTTTCAGAATAAGAATGTTTGAAAACATCTGATAGCATATTCATGTGTTAATTAACCAAATGAGCTGTAGTCATTTGCAGTCAGCACTGCAGAATATCCTGAGGAGCTTTGGCAGTCTCTATGTGCAGCCAATTCCTTTGTCACAAATTTTCATGTTCAAAACAGGGATACATTTATCAGTAGAACAACTTTGCTAGCCTATTATCTAAGAATTTCAGTGACTCTGAGAAAGAAAATGTCACTGATTATTCAACTCAGTTCAAGATCGACCTTAGTTGCTTCAGAACTAATTCACTCCTTTCCATGTATTGCTTAATTTTAAAGATCAGAGAAAATGAGGATGGTTCTGAGCATTTATGTCAAAGGCCCAACTCAGAAGTTGATTGAGATAATTCTTCCATTTGAGAAAGGAACATGAATGAGGGATTTAAAATGCCAAAACTACTACACAGCCGTCACTTGATGGCTAGCTATTGATCATGAGTGCAGGACCATCAGTTACAGACGTTGACCTACTGCCAGCAGCAATCTAGGAACAACTTTGAAATATTCTTGGAACTATTCACAGCAGTGAAGACAAGTGCTTTTCTGAAAATAAATACAAGAAAGTGGCTTCCCTGATAAAATTCCTACCTTTAAAAGTTGAATGTACACTCTTTTCTGTTGGCTACTTTCCCTACTTACCGAACTGGGAAATAGAAATAGCTAAACTATATCACAAGCATTTTCTTCAGGAAACTCCACGGGGTCTTTTCTGCCCCTTTCTCTACATTCATTGTTACCAACATGCTCAGACATTAAGTCTGTGTCCAGACTCAGGGTTTTTTTCGGAAAAAGTAACCTTTTTTCGAAAAAACTTCACCTGCGTCTAGATTGCAGCCACGTTCTTTCGAAATTAAATCGAAAGAATGCAGCTTTTCTTTCGACGGTGGTAAACCTAATTCCACGAGGAAGAATGCCTTCTTTCGAAAGTGCTCTTTTGAAAGAAGGCGTTCTTGAAAGCAAACAGGCTTTTTAGAAAGAGAGCATCCAGACTTACTGGGTGTTTTCTTTCGAAAAAGTGGCTTGCTTTTTTGAAATTCCGCGTGCAGTCTAGACGCTCTCTTTTGAAAGAGGCTTTCAGTCTAGACATAGCCTAAAGGAAATTACAAACAGATACTGTGTACAAATCAATTGAATTTTCTGTCCCCTACGATAAGGACTAGGGGGCAGGCATTCAAAGGAGCCTAATGGGATTTTTTTTAAGTGCTTATATTGTTTATGTGCCCACCTCCCTTAGACATATAACTTGTTAAGGCAGTTTTGAGAAGGAAATACTGGAATGCATGTTTGCCATCTTTCAGAAGAGTTCCTTGAACGTTGGCTATGGCATACAAAATGGCTGCGTCTAGACTGGCAAGTTTTTCCGCAAAATTTGCCAGCTGTCTACGCTGGCCGCTTGAATTTCCACAAGAACACTGACGATCTCATGTAAGATTTCAGTGTTCTTGCGGAAATACTATGCTGCTCCCGTTCGGGCAAAAGCCCTCTTGCGCAAATGCTTTTGCGCAAGAGGGCCAGTGTAGACAAAGTGGTATTATTTTGCGCAAAAAAGCCCTGATCGCGAAAATGGCGATCGGGGCTTTCTTGCACAAAACCGCGTCTAGATTGGCATAGACGCTTTACCACAAAAAGTGCTTTTGCGGAAAAGCGTCTGTGCCAATCTAGACGCTCTTTTCCACAAATGCTTTTAATGGAAAAACTTTTTCGTTAAAAGCATTTGCGGAAAATCATGCCAGTCTAGATGTAGCCAATATGTATATGGTATCATGAGCTTCATCTGAAGATAGTTGATGGTATCAAGAGGGTCATCTTAGGAAGTGAGTTGCACCCATGAAAGATCAGAATACCATCAACATGTTTTGTTAGTCATTAAGGTGCTGCTAGACTATTTGTTATTTTTAAGTACAATGACAGTATATCCTTTCTTAAATATAGTTTGCCACAAAATATATTAACTCCACCCCACTCAGTATGTAGGTCACGGTTATATTGCCACAAGTCAAAGGAGTCTTCTGAGAGGAGGCCATGGGCAGAGGGGATTGAATGAACGTGTGGTTTCTCTAGTAATTTTGTCTTTCGTAGCCAGGCCTTTCATACTATTTTCATGACTTTTCCAAATAAAAGCTGATAGGTCATGAAAACCCTGTAGTTAAGCTGTAGTTAAAGAAACACATTTGGTTATGAACTATTTTACCCTATCTATGATTTGTCTTCTGGTAGTTAGAAAAATGGGAGCTGAAAAATACAATACACCTGAACAATAGACTGTTGTACTTGGCTTCAATAAAGAGACAGAATTTATGGATGATTAATACAAACTGTTGCCCACAAACCTTCCTTTTAGGCCTATGACTATAGAAGTAGAAACAGGTCACTCCATCTTGAATAGATCTCTAGAATATGTGCTAATTACTCATGAACAATCTGTTCCATTTGCAGTTTGCTGAGACACTCACAGTACCTTTCCCAGACCTGAGCTCTGGGCAGCTTGAAAGCTTATCTTTCATTAACAAAAGCCAGTCCAATAAAAGGTATTATCTCACTCCCTTGTCTTTAGTACACCTGAACTGTATTTTTAGCCTTGGATTATGTACTCTTATATTTCAACAGGAGCTTCTTTCAACAAGGCATTAAAATAAGGGCAATATAAAAACTGTAGTCTCAGCATTTTCTCATACAAACTTCAAGGACATAGATAACAGTTCCTATCCAGGTCACAATGCCCTTATTTTCTTTTAAAGTTTACTGTTTTGCAGAGTATTTTCCCATTTTTTTAAATCTCAGAACATCACATCATGCTTAATGCTCTTCTGACAAAGGGCAGCTAGCATTTTATTGATTGAATATTTCTGGAGTCCTTGTCTACACAAGTCACATACTCTTTATGTTGGAAAGAGTAAGTCTGATGCAAAGCCCAGTGACATCAACAAAAGCTTTTCCCTTGTTTTCACTAGGTCTTGCTCCATGATTCACTGACCTCTTTCTCCTCCTTCCATACTAACAAGATCCTTTCTCTTGATTATCTTTGCCTATGACTGCTGTACTTTTGCTTTTCCCTGGTGAAGCATAGGTTATGTAGCTTATAATGGTTGTGTTATAATGAAAGGGTTGCATTGAAGTCAGTGGCAAAACTCTCACTGATCTTAATGAGGTCAAGATTTCACCTTGTATCTTTCTTGGCATTAAAGAAATGAGAGTGTGTATTATAAAAATTATATTTTATTTAAACATAACTAACACAGTAACAGCCAGAGATTGGTATAGGCTGTAGCCTTCAGGGACTTGTGCCTGCAGTACAAAAATGTGCAGTCTAAAGATGGAAGATGCCTTTTGATCTATGCACCTATACCCTATATTCTTACACAAAGACAGCTTCTCCATATCTCAGAATACAATAGCTAAAAACATTCTCCACACATTCAAATTCAAGGTGCTGATCCAAACCAGCTAAGTAAATGTTTCCATTACTTTTGGTGCCAGGCTAGCAAGAGCTCGGAGGAGTTACTGAGTAGTTTACTCATATACATTAAGTCTTTCAGAATTAGGATTTAAAGCCCTAATCTGCTGTCCTGTAAAGTCATTTTCCATTAACTTCAGTGTGCCTGGAATCAAACAATAAAAGTAATTGTTCATATTTCATGATAACAAATCAACCATAGCTGCCATGAGATTCTAGTTCTGATACAATATCTTCAACAAAAAATAAAAAGAGAGATCCAAAATTTTGGGATAAGAGAGATTTTTAAAATACGAGGTAATGAATATTACAAATTGGCTAATTTCAATTTCAAATCCAAGTTTGCTGTGATACAGTGTATATATAAGCTATAAGCTCAACATAGCCTATGCTGAATATACTGTACTTTTAATTTTTTTAAAAGCCAATGGTTCTAGGGTGACTTGTAGATTGTCAGACTAATAAATTAGGTAGCTTTTCTCAAGTTGATAAATTAGATTAGGAAAGGATGATCAGTTCTTCAGAGAGCACTAAAATGGATTATCGCAATATCAAATACAGTGTATCACTTGAGAGGAATGTCTCTTAAAGCTAGCTTCACTAATGATACATAAATCCTAAATTAAAGGCAAACAGGTCAAAAGATATCAAGAAGTCATGAGAAATGAATAAGTTATATTCCAAACATGATATTCAAGATTTAGAAAACAAGTGACAAAGGGAGATAGCTTCTAAAGACTAACTCTTGCCTATCTGTTTCCTGCAGCTGTCTGCTTTTACTCAAAATACTACAGCTGCAGCAATTTAAGTATAAAAACAAAATTAATTGGGGGTTTTTGCATAAAGACTGTAGCTTGGTTATTGGTATTAGAGACATTTATGTGAATTTGTTCTAACAGCTGCATATCTCTTCCCCCTAGATGTTGTCCAGTATCTCCAGTACTTAACATCTATTTGTGGCCAAACATAGAGTCCATTATCTTCACTGAACTAGACCACAGAGTGGCTTTAGGCTCAGCACTACAAAGCCTAAGTTCCTGCTGCCTCATGGAACACACAGCCCCATATTAGGCACCCAGGCTTAGGGTACACTGGATGGGTAGAGTTATTGTCCTAAGAATGAGGAGCAGAGAGTAGCATAAGTTAGCCAGTGCTGGAGGGTTACCATATTTGACTTTCAAAAAAGAGGACACCCCTGAGAGGTATCTGTATCGGTGTTTACCAATTCATGTTGAGTTAATGTGCAGTATCTACCAACTCACTGTTGTATTAATAATTCTATCCATCCAGCGTACAGTGCCACACATTAATAAAACGTGAGTTGGTAAATCCTGATACAAATACACTCCCTCTCAGGGGTGTCCTCTTTTTTGAAAGTTCAAATACGGTAACCCTAGTGCTGAGGAGAGTGGGAGGACCTAAGCTGTCTCCCTCAAAAAGAAAATAGGTACATAAGGCTAGGTTTGAAGGAGGCCTCTATCTCTCCTTGTGATTCACAGCTATAAGCCATCTTCTGTAGTTAGATACCTTAGCCTTTCTTTCAGAAACAGATGAGGTGGGCCCCTACCAACTTTTAATCTAGTGGTTAAGCATTTAAACAGTGTGTGGCAGACCTAGGTTAAAATCCCCCTGTTTACTAATATTAATCCATATTTCTCACCTATCTGAAGAGTCTCCTAATGGCCAGACTATGTCATATTCTTGGGTGGGTCTTTCCTATTGTCGCCATTCAATTTTGTAAAAATAATTAGTCACTGGACCAGAGAGAGAGTGAGAATAACTCCTGGGATATAGAGTTACTGTCTCATTCCCAGTACCCCAATGACTAGTTATTTATACACCGCTGAACGGCTTCGATAGAAGGGATTGAGACACACACACGCCCCAGCACTCACACCGAGAATCTCACACTTCAGTCAAAAGAACATTCACCTGACAGGTGGAGCACATAGATTCAAATCCCTGTTACAAATCTTGCAGATGGGGAGATTTGAACTTGGATCTCCCACATTGTGGGAAAGTCCATTAGATTCAGTGTTATAAGGGGAGGTGACAGCATGACCACAATTTTGTGTAGGTTCTTACATGCAAGGTGAGCAGGGAAAATGCCTAATTAGAAGATCACAGTGGGACCTGTCAAGAATGAGGTAGCTGTATGCAGCCCAGGGGAAGATTTTAGGCAAGTAGGGGGTCTTCATTGGTGGAAATATTAAGTATATTTGAGCAAGACGTTAGGAACAATTTCTAAAAGTCAAGTTATAAGATCTGGGGATGGAAAAAAATCTTGCTTGTTCCCTAGAAGTACAGAAAAAAAAGCTTGTTCCCTAGAAGTACAGAAGTGTAACTTTAGATAAAGCATCTAGAAGTCTGATGTAGCAGAAAATCCTCTACAGTTGCAAAAGCAAAATGATCTAGGCCAGGTTTTCCGAAAGTATCTCTGAACAGACAACTCAGAATTTATGAAAAGCCTTGTGTAATAAAGCAGGCACTAAAACATGCAGATTTAGTCAGTTGATTAATTCACTGATCTTTGAAGGTCAAAATGTGAAAGTGAATTAGGATTCAGTTCCACAATATTCTATGGGGGACAACATTAAATTTTAACAAACTCACCTCTAGAGAGAAGTCCAAAAATAATACTATTCAGCATTATTCATTGGGGGTATCGGACACCAGCATAACTTGATTTATGATTGAGATGGGGATGGAAATGGGGCATAGATATTCTGTAGTCACAACATAGATTTAGTGATTACCGGGACAGATTAGGAGATACTATTGAGAAAAGATGTCTATTTTAAAGATACCATGCAGGCTGCTGGTGATGATTTTTTTTGTAGATGATGTGGTACAGGTATTTCAAGTATTTCATACATTCATCAGTGGGAACAGGCAAAGGGAGGGGGGGGGGGTCAGTTGCCCTGGGGCTCAGTGATTCAAAGAGGCCCAGGACTTGAGCTACCACCGCTGCCACAGCTGGGGCAACAGCAGTGGCCAGAGATGTGAGCTCTTTAAATCGCCTCCGAAGCGAGCACCTCCACATCAATCCATGTTGCTCTTAGGGCTGCCCTCAGCCCTGCCCCTTATCCCACCTCTTCTGGGAGCATGGAACTGGGGTGCCCTTCCCTACCTTACTGCAGGCTCCCTGCTGCAGGGGGGATCAAGAGGAAGGGCTGAGCTGGCACTCCAGAACAGCCATATTTGGCTTCCTAGGGAGCCACATTTGGCTTGCAAGCTATAGGTTGCCAACACCTGATCTAGTTCTATTTCCCTAGATTATTAATCAGAAAGTCATGTGAGACTTACTAAACCCAGATCTACCACATTTACCACTTCTCCCTTGTCCAGGATGCTTGTTATCCTGAAAGTGAACAGGCTGGTTCATATGATTTGTTCTTGACAAATTCAAAATCTATACTTTCAGATAAATAACTGCAATTATACTGACCAAATTAATTATATTCCCTCTGGAATTGCCATTCGAAATAACATGGGTTTTTATTGTTAAATATTGTGTTAAATAATGGTAGTCAAAGATTCTCTGTATTTCATCCCATTAGTACAGTTGTTTGATTAAAACAAAAGCAATTACAATAAAAAGTTTTCCAAATGCTAATTATTAGAAAGAGACATTCAGAGGCTAGTCAGAGTGCAAAGAGAGTTTACAAACAAGATATTTTCATACAACTCAGTCTTCATGAGATAGATAAAGAGATTGGGAATAATTAATTTCATGGTAGTGGGATAATTTCTTTAAATAAAAAATAAACTTCAAGAAGCATAATGTGTACATATGGGCACACCGTTTAGCCAAATTCACAATTCCTTACTCAGGCAAAGTATTCACTGAAATCAGGTAAAGTTTGAATATCGGTGTCAATGTTTGTCTCCTTATTTGGAGATACGTGTATATGCAGAGGAAAGTAGTAGTGTTTTATGTAACAACAGTCCGTTCTGTGGAATTCATAGACTTCTGTTAGCTTTACCACACCTCTTCTAGGGTCCTGTAATAGCCCCTATAATAGTGGCTTACATATCCCAACACTCAGGCTATGTCTACACTGACTCTTTTTTGCGGAAGAGGCAATGTAAATGAAGCACTCATTAGCAACGTCTCTCATTTCATTTGCATAATCTCTGCCTGAGGCTTTTTGTGCAAGAGGTTTTTATGCAAAAACTAGCAGTTTAGACATCCATTTTGCTCAAAAAATTCATTTTGCGCAAGATTTGTATGGGTATGTCTACACTACCCTCCTAGTTCGAACTAGGAGGGTAATGTAGGCATACCGCACTTGCAAATCAAGCCCGGGATTTGAATTTCCCGGGCTTCATTTGCATAAGTGGGGAGCCGCCATTTTTAAAACCCCGCTGGTTCGAACCCCGTGCCACGCGGGGTTCATTTGCAAGTGCGGTATGCCTACATTACCCTGCTAGTTCGAACTAGCGGGGTAGTGTAGACATACCCTATATCTCCTTTTTTGAGGCATAAGGATTTTGCACAAAAGGGGTTTTTTTCCACAGAATGGATCAGTCTACACTGCTAGATTTTGCACAAAAACCTCTTGCGCAAAAAGCCTTGGGCAGAGATTATGCAAGTGAAGCGTGAGAAGTTGCTAATGAGCATTTCATTTGCATTGCCTCTTCCGCAAAAAAGAGGCAGTGTAGACACAGTCTCAGATCTTTGCAGGTGCAAAGATTTGCTCACTCTTTCCTAGAGCACATTGAAATCAATAATAGTTTTTCTTCCTGGTTAAGCCTTTAGGAAACAGAGGGCATCAGTGATAGAGGGTTTGATTCAACATCTGACAATCGGTGAGGACCTTTAATTCCCAAAAAAGCCCTAATGAAGGCAGTGGGAATACAGAGCTCTCTGCCCTTAGCAAAGCCCGAGCAACTTACAAGACTGAGTGAAAAAGCAGTGCAACTCAATGTGAGGGATGTGAAATAACACACTGGATATTGCATTGGTATTGTATAGCTGTCGTGTATGACAGGAAGCTTTAACTATGAGTGTCTGTGGAAAATTAAAAAATACAGTGAAAATAAACAAAAATAGGGTCATCTATGTTTATTGTCCCTGAAGCATTCTGCATCAAAAGCTCCATGTTGAGAATTCCTAGTATCTTATGTTTCCAGGTCAAAGTAAAGACCCAGATTCTCGGCTGCAACTAAAAAGCACTGAGTGAAGTCCAAGTGTGTGTGCAAACTTTTAAAATGCCTTTGTTCTTCCCTAATCCTGGGCTGGCTTTGTATCAAAACTGCCATCTAGTATGGCTGCTATTAACTTCTGCTGGTATCATATTGCCCCAAAGCTACCATAACGGCAGATAGAGATCACCTGGCTTTCAGGAAGCACCTTCAATTATACATGCTGAGGGGTGGCACCGGAGGAACTACTTGCTTGCACTGAGCATTGTCCCAGACCTTCTGGACCAGCATCTGCTGTACGTCCAGCAAGATGGACACTTGCTCCCTCATGAGGTCCTCCTGGACCCTTCGGCATCTGCGGCTCCCCGGGGTCGAGTGGCTGGCTCAGGCGGTGTAGATCACCCCACAGTCACAGCTGTCCAGCCGGGGAGAATAAAGAGAGCTGGTCACTCATCCCTGGAGATACTGTCCCTGAAGCCTTGTCCTCATTTGTGAGTTGAGAGCAACAGTTCCTGGGTCAGAAGAAGGTGATGTCCCAGGAGCAAGGCATGTGTGGCCTGTACGGTGGGTCTTGCCTTACAGGGGCCCAGACATCCCCATGGACCATGCTTCCCACCCCCCCTACATCCCATGGATAAGCAGGCAAAAGAAATGGCTGGCCACACTGGGATCCAATGGCCGGGAGAAGGGCCTAAAGCTGCCGGGGCTTCCATTGGTGCTACACATACACCTGCACCTGGCAGCGCTGTCCCCAGGAGTGGGTGCTGCCTCAAGTGTGCAGGCATGTCCGTGTGCTGTGTGCTACACTCCAGAGTCTGTGTGCGTGCATGTGTGTGCCCTTGTCCCTGCCTCCTTCCCACAGTGGCTTGTGGTGGGAGGGCATCCTCCCAGGGGGTCAGAAGTGTGGGAGGCCTCCCCAGAGCCTGTGAGCAGGAGCCCAGGGGTGCTCTGGTGCTGCTTCCTGTGACTGTGTGGTGCAGTCTGCCGCTGCACATACATCCACGTGCATGGACTGTAGCACAATGGCCAAGGCGGGAAAGCCAAGCGATGATGACACCACAGCCCCTCAGTGCCCAGCAGCTGAAGGTATGCAGGATAAGGCACTCACTGAAGTCAGAGTGGTGGGGTGGGTCCTCCAGTGGCCTCGGGAGTGGGCATCAGCCTGGGGAGTACAGGGTGGTAATCTCACGTCTCACCCAGGAGGGGGTAGACAAGCAACACCAGCAGTTTAGGTATCAGTCAGGTGCAGGCAGGGTGGTGGGTTTGAGTACCCTTTTGCCCCTGCTCCCACCCCCCATTCATTCAGGTGGCAGCCTACACCAGGTGCCTCAGAGATAGAGCTGGCTTCTGTATTAGGAAAGTAGGATAAGGGACCAGCTGATGGGAAAGTGATGCAGTGGGTTCTCCAGTGGCCTACAGGCTAGGCTATCAGCCCGAGGAGCACAAGGGAGTGATTCCAAGTCCTGCCCGCCTCAGGAGAGGTCAGGCAGGCAACAGCAGCTGAAGGCATCCAGGATCAGGCCCCTATCAAAATCATTGAGTTGGAAGAGACCTCAGGAGGTCATCAATTCCAGTATCCTGCCCAATCCCCCCAGCCCCTGGAGTATGGAGGGGGGGGGGGGGGAGTTCAAATCCCTTGTCCGAGGATAGTTGGGCAGGCAACAAGAGCTGCCCCAGGGCTGGAGCTCACAGCAGCTGAAGGTTATGTAACAGGGGGTGCAAGACCTGGGGACAAGGGACATCAGCCTCTAGAGTACAGGGAGACTAAAGACTTTATTGGTTTTTGTCCAAAATGTCCTGTAATGTTATTTGTATCACATTTTGTGTACTATATCTATCTATCTATCTATCTAGAGAGAGAGAGAGACAGACAATAAGTGGCTCTTTGCACTGTATCCACAGCTATTTTGGCTCTTAGTCTCTAACTGGCCACCCCTGCTATAGAAAATTGGATGAATTGCTATTATGTGAGTTTTTAGTATGTAATATAGATACATTACTGGCTAGACTGAATTCTCTTATAATGGAATTCATGTGAATAAAAAAGCTGAAGGGGAGAAAAACCTTTATTATAAGACATTGGATGCTTGCCTTCCAGCTAGTTGGCTATTTGTGGCTCCATGCCATATTTAATTAATAGACAGACACTGGTTAAATTATTCTACCTTTTCTTTCATGCAAAACCAAAATTATTAATTTCTAACACCATTACACATGCTTGCCACATCTTGGAGTGGCATATTAAATGAATACCACTGAAAATTAGGGAATTATCTTCAGTTGATTCATATCAACATAGTTGTGCTTAATACTTGAAATGCACTGATTCCAAGTGCTAAGGATCTAGCCCTGAATAATGTCATTATACAGAATATGAAGAAATCTGGGAGGCATTTACTTATGTTCTTACAACTAGGGAGCCTTCCTGATTAAAAAGAAATAAACACTCTTTTTTCAACCGTAAGAGAAGGAAAGTAAACTGCACTGTAAAAACTAATTCAATATATGGCATCTTGTCACTGAATTCGAATTAGTCAGTTATACAAAGTGGACACTACAAAACAACATTACCAGAGTAAAAGCAAGCCTAGGTATATATGTCGAAAGTATTGATTTTGACAAGACTGGTATACTTTATATTTCCTATACATTTACTGAATTTGAAAGTGTATTTGGAGAAAATATGGTTCTCTGTGCATGATAACCTACACTTTGAAATCTGCTGCATTCCTTTCAATTGCCAACATAAAAGCAGGTTTTGGCAGGAAATCTCACAAAGTCTAAGGATTTCAAAAAAGGCAGGGACAGGAGTGATCAGCTCACCCATGGCAAAATATTTTAGATTTTCCAATAACCTGATTGCTAAAAAACCCCAAACATCCTAGAAACCCAAACTCCTATTCCAGATCCTGGGCAGAGCCTAGCTACAAGGGCTTTCTCAGGCTAGGTCTAAACTGCAGGCTTCTTTCAGAAGGAGCTTTTCCAGAAGAAATCATCCAAAAAAAACTTCTTCCGAAAGAGAGGTTCCACACTGCCAAGGCACGTTGAAAAAGCGATCTGCTTTTTTGGCAGATAGTGTCCACACTGAAGCAGTGCTATCTTGCGTGTAAGCTGTGATTACTATGGGAGGAATGGCCACCAGAGCACCTGTGCTTTTTCCTTTTTTCTCTTCTTGTGAAAGAACTCCCTCTTCCCTGTCCACACATACCTTTTTCTGAAAAAGGCTTCTTCCTCTTAGAAAGAGGTTTACCAATGTTGGAAAAATCTTGCAGTTCTTTCAATTTTTTAAAAAAAAGAACATGATTGCAGTGTAGATGTAATAGAAAGGTTTATTTTGAAAAACTGCTGGTTTTCCAAAAAAACTCGGTAGTGTAGACATACCCTCAGTGGGAGATAGTGGGCCTGAAATCCTTTTAATTTGCCCCAATCCACAGAGAGGTAGCAGAGCTGTTATTCATCAGTTAAATAGCTTTAAAATGACAAAACTAAGGGAGGCTGTTCTTACTATCAAGTTGTATTCTACCAATGAAATAAAGTGAAACTCTAGCACTTTGAGATCAATCCATTTCCCACTGATGTAAAATTGAGTCATTCTGCTGACACAGATAGAAACTGGATTAAGCATTGTCTTCAATTTTTGCTGGTGTGACAGATTTCACCTCTTGTCTAGTGATGTAAAACAAGTGAGATTGGAACCCCCTCTTATGTTCAGTTAATAGTATCAAAATCACTTCAGTGACTAATCCATTTCTTGCTTTGTAAGGGGATTGTTAGCTCCTTAATAAAACTCAATGGGAGTTTTTGATTGGCCAGCTCCCAATATCAAAAGGGGAAGGGTGCATAAGAAATCAGGGCCCTGAGACTGATAGTCCCCAAAGATAATGGGAAAAGGCCAATACTCCAGGTCAGCTGATTGACAGGTCTGACAGGCCAATGAGGGAATTCGGAGGCCAGGTCTCATCCTCCATGTGAGCTGGGATTTTTTTGGGTCTCTGAGAAAAAGGGGAGAGAGCTAAGAAGAGCAGCAAGGGGTTCAAGCTGTGCTGAGAAGAACACCTGCAGTGACAGAGCCAGAAACCCACACAGCCCAAAGAGCACAGACCCTGTGCTAAGAAGCAGACCTGCAGTGACCAGAGCCAAAGAGGACAGAGAAGCAATGCAAAGAGCTGGAGGCTGGCAAAGCAGCATAGTCTGGAGCTGGTTGTGGTGAGCATCTGGGACCAGCAGAAAGTGGGGCAAGAGAGTACTCTGGGCAGGGAGATGCCACCAGCCAAGAGGCCTTGCAGGCCAGACTTGGAGAGAGATTGTAACTCCAACTGGGAGAAGGGCCCTGCCACCTAGAGCCTGAAGTCATGTGGTCACTGCCAGAGTAAGGGTGTCCAACCTGCAGCCCCCCTGAAGCTCAGCCAGGGCCTGAGAAAGAGCCCTGGGACCTATGAGGAACAGACTGTGAACTGTCCTTACACTCCGCTGACTGATGTTTGTGATGTCCCCATGCTACGGAGTGGGGCTATGTGTTCTCTTTTAACCTTTCTAATTTTTTCCTTATTCTTTTCATTTTAATCAGTTGCTGTTCAATAAATTGTATTAGCTTTGAATTGTATGTATTTATCAGTGGGTCAGGAGAGCATCCAGTGTTAAAAGAGCACCCTGGAGTGGGGACACTCTAGCCCCTGCCCTAAGTGGCTACAAGGTTGGGGATTAAGCCTTGTTGGGATTTCGAGGCCCAGCCTTGTTGGAATTTCAAGGACTCTGCTACTCAGGAGAGTGGAAGGGTCAGGGAGGCCTCTGGGGAAAAGAAGTGGGAGCAGGGACTCAGATCCTTTCGCTGGTCCATTTCACCAGGGTATTATAGAAGCCAGAAAAGTTCCCCACAATAGTGGGACCATTCCCCTGCCTACAGAATACTGGGGTATAAATGAAAATCATTGTGACTTTGGTTTGTGTTCTGTATGCTCCTTTTCTGGTTTGCATTTGTGGGATTCATTCAAAACACAGTAAGTACACTGGAAGAAAAGTCACACCATTCCAGTATTTGTGCTTGCTTAAAGCTCTTTGGTTGGAATGGATTTCTCTTCCACTTGCCAGTTATCTTACAGTACAGGAATGGAATGGCAAGGGATCAGCGATCTCTACACTGGGGTCCTCACTCTTCCATATTCTATCAACCCCTCCTCATAAAAACACATACAGAAAGCCATAGTAATTGTCTTAAACACTGTAATGGAACTGTCTGGGGCAATAACAGAATACTCTCAGGGTATGTCTACACTACCACCCTAGTTCGAACTAGGGTGGTTAATGTAGGCAACCGGAGTTGCAAATGAAGCCCGGGATTTGAATTTCCCGGGCTTCATTTGCATCTTGCCGGGCTCCGCCATTTTTAAATGTCCGCTAGTTCAGACTCCGTGCCCGCGGCTACACGCGGCACGAACTAGGTAGTTCGGATTAGGCTTCCTATTCCGAACTACCGGTATACCTCGTTCCATGAGGAGTAACAGTAGTTCGGAATAGGAAGTCTAATCCGAACTACCTAGTTCGTGCCGCGTGTAGCCGCAGGCACGGAGTCCAAACTAGCGGACATTTAAAAATGGCGGCGCCCGGCAAGATGCAAATGAAGCCCGGGAAATTCAAATCCCGGGCTTCATTTGCAACTCCGGTTGCCTACATTAACCACCCTAGTTCGAACTAGGGTGGTAGTGTAGTCATACCCTCATTTACTCTACGTCATGAACTTTAAATGTCATTCAGTGAATGTTGCTAAGTGTTATTAAAATGCCTGTTTCCTCATCTCAGGTACCTCTTCAGTCACATCTCCTGTCCTTAGTTGTAATGCCCACTCTCATCCTGTACTTGTTAGTTGTGTCCATGTACAGAAATTTTGGTTTTGTCATATCTGTAATATTTATTCTTTGTTGTTTGTGCACACTCTAGAAGATGTTACATTGCATAGGCAGTAATAGCAATAAGCAGGAAATTAAATTAATCTGTCATCATTTATCACTAGAACAACCATACAGGATATCCATCTTCTGGCACAAATCCCATCAAAGATGCTGTTACAAAGAATCCTGAAGATGACAAGGGATGACTATGGCCTCCTTTAAAGTATAAAAAGAAGATGGCATCTTGAAATGTATGAAGTGCAACTGGTGAAAAGGCTAATTGCTTCCATTGTGTTTTATGGAAGTGAATCATGGAAAGAAGAAAATTGAAGTTTTTGACACATGGTGCTGGTGAAGACCCTTCTATCTCCTAGAGAGAGAAAAAATGCCTCTCTTAGGCTGTGTCCAGACTCCATGCCTCCGTCGACGGAGGCATGTAGATTAGCCAGATCGGAAGAGGGAAATGAAGCCGCGATTAAAATAATCGCGGCTTCATTTAAATTTAAATGGCTGCCCCGATCTGCCGATCAGCTGTTTGTCGGCAGATCGGGAGAGTCTGGACGCGATGCCCCGACAAAGAAGCCTTTCTTCATCGACACAGGTAAGCCTCGTGAAACCAGGCTTACCTGTGTCGATGAAGAAAGGCTTCTTTGTCGGGGCATTGCGTCCAGACTCTCCCGATCTGCCGACAAACAGCTGATCGGCAGATCGGGGCAGCCATTTAAATTTAAATGAAGCCGCGATTATTTTAATCGCGGCTTCATTTCCCTCTTCCGATCTGGCTAATCTACATGCCTCCGTCGACGGAGGCATGGAGTCTGGACACAGCCTTAGAAATAGTATTCGAAAGAAGCAGCCACTGACCATCAAGAATCAAGATGCAAACTTAAGTCAGAGATAGAAATAACCCTGAGAAGTTATTATGGAAGGAATGGTGGAGGGTTATCACTGTAGTGACCAAACAGAAAGTAAATAGATGAATTGTGTGTGACAGACTACTGGAAGCAAGTATCAGAGGAGTAGCCGTGTTAGTCTGACTCTGCATAAGCAATGAGAAGTCCTGTGGCACCTTATAGACATAGGCCGTGTCCACACTCAGGGGTTCTTTCGAAAAAAGTACCCTTTTTTCGAAAGAACTTCCCCTGCGTCCAGACTCAAGCCGCGTTCTTTCGAAAGTAAATCGAAAGAACGCGGCTTTTCTTTCGACGGCGGTAAACCTCGTTTCACGAGGAAGAATGCCTTTTTCGAGGGAGATCCGTCGAAAGAACGTGAGTCTGGACGGGGGGAGCCCTTTCTTTCGAAATTATTGGCCTCCAGGAAGAAGCCCTGGTGGACAATCTGGGCCATGGGTTGCACGTCTGTGGTTCCTGGCTGCAGCCATTCCTTAAAGGGACAGGCACCCTCACAGCCACTTGTTGCAGACAAGGAGCCAGAGCACACGGCGACCTTGCTGCAGCATGTCACAGCCCCAAGAGCGTCCTGGCCCTTCCACCGAGCCTTCTGGGGACCCAGCCAAGGGCTCCAAGCGCCGGGCACCATCCTGGTCCGGCGCAGAGATAAAGAGCCTGCTGGAGCTGTGGGGAGAGGAGGAGGCCTTACAGGCCCTCAAAAGCCGGCGGCGAAATGCCGAAATTTATGGCCGCATGGCTGAAGCCCTGGCCCAGAAGGGCCACTACCCCCGCACACAGGACCAGGTGCGCTCCAAGGTAAAGTAGCTGCGGCAGGGCTACGCCAAAGCCAGGGAGGAGAGCTCCCGGTCTGGGGCAGCCCCCCACTACTGCCCCTACTACCTAGAGCTGGACCAGATCCTGGGTGGCAGTGGCGAAGCACGCACACCACGGAGGTTCATGCAGTCCGGACTGTCAGACCCGGTGGTGGACGCTCCAGAGCGGGAGCTACAGCAGTCTGGAGACGGGGACATGGTCCCAGAGGAGGAGGACAGCGAGGAGACGGCGACCCTCACCCTGGAGCCAGTCACCCAGACCTCTGAGGCCTCCCAGACATCATCTGGCGTGGGAGAGGAAGCAGCAGGTGAGTACAGTGAGTTTGTGTCACACCCGGGGGGGGGGGGGGAGGTAGGTGGGTGCACAGTGGGTGATGCACAAGGGAAACCTTTCATGCTCAGGCTGATGCCCAGGTCACACACAGTGTGACCTTCAGAATGTCTGCTTCCCCTGTCTCAAGGGAGAGGGCATGCCCTTTTGGACAGCTGTTGCACACATGACTGATTGTGATAGAAATGTAGCCGTGTTACTCTGATCTGAGGAAGTGGGTCTGGCCCTGGAAAGCTCATCCCCTAATAAACCATCCTGTTAGTATTTTCAGTGCTACAGAGTCCAGTTTATAGGACTGATTGTGTCTTCTTCTTTTCCTCCACAGCCGGACCAGCCGTGGAAGAGGGCCGCAGCACCCCAGCCCCACCTCCATCTCCATCTCCATCTCGGAGACATGGGAGCTGCAGACACAGGCGTGTCTAGGCTGACATCCTCCGGCAGCACATCGAGGCTGTGCAGGAGCAGAACGCCATCCTGCTACAGAGGGCGGAGGCAGAGGAGCGGTGGCTTGATCGGCTCATGAATGAGCTGGTCCTGCAGCGCACGGTGCTGTACGCCACCCTGAGGGAGGTCAGCGGCTTGCCTGCTGCTGTGCCTGGTCCTGCTCCTCCAGCACCCATGACCCCACCCCACCCCACCAAACCCCCCTTCCACAACAGCATCCCTTTCCCCCTTTGGACCTCCCTCTCCCCCAGCCCCCCCAGCTCCCCAGCCCCTCTCTCCCCCTGGCCCTCCTCTCCCCCAGGCTTCCACGTCCCAAGAGCCCCCCAGCAGCCAGCCAACCGACAGGTGCATCACCCGATCCCGTAGCCGGGGAGCACCCCAAACACGAGGCCCAGCCAGGAAAGGGAAATCTGCCAAGCCCTGTTCAACCTGATCCCCTTCCCCCCTCCAGGTTTCCAGTCCCCTTCCCCCCTCCAGGTTTCCAGTCCCCTTCCCCCCTCCAGGTTTCAATCACCCCCATCACCCCAGTTATTAAGCACAAACAAAGGGTTAAATGAACTGTTTGTTTATTGTATATAGTTTGGCAACAACAAAAATGAAAATTTTTTTTGTTATGTTTGCAACATTGTTGGATAATATTTACAAAATTATAAATAAGTAAAGAGAACATTTTATTTTGAAACACACCCTGGTGTAAGTGATGTGTCCAAACTGGGTCAGGAGATGGGTTGTGGAGGGAAGCTTCTATTGGGGGCCAGGGCCCAGTCCCCAGGCAGAAGCCCCTCAGTGCACTCAGTGGCCTCCACTGGAGAATTGCTCCCGGAGGGCCTCCCGGATGCCAACTGCAGACCGGTGAGCCTGGCGGATGGCAGCTGTCCGGGGCTGGGCAAAGAGCCTCTCCTGGGCATCAGCAGCTCTCCCCCACCCTGGTAGGAAGGCCTCCCCTTTCCTCTCCACGAGGTTATGGAGGACGCAACACGCGGCCACCACCTCGGGGATGTTGGTCTCCCCCATGTCTAGGCGTGTGAGCAAGCACCGGAATCTGCCCTTTAAACGGCCAAACGCACATTCCACCTGGTTGCGAGCCCGGTTAAGGCGAGCATTAAACTGCTCCTTGCTCGCATCCAGCTGGCCGGTGTAGGGCTTCATCAGCCACGGCATCAGGGGATAGGCGGCATCAGCCACTATGCACACCGGCATGTGCACATCCCCAACCGCAAACTGGCGATGGGGGAAAAATGTTCCTGCCTGAAGCCTCCGGTACAGGGACGAGTTTCTGAAGATGCGGGCATCGTGTGCCCGCCCTGACCACCCAACACAAATGTCCGAAAACTGTCCACGATGGTCGACCAGGGCCTGGAGGACCATAGAAAAGTAGCCCTTTCGATTGATGAATTGGGCTGCTCGATGGGGCGGTGCACGGATGGCAATGTGTGTCCCATCGAGCGCTCCTCCGCAATTGGGGAAGCCGAGGGCAGCAAAGCCGGCCATGACGCTGTCCAGATCCGGTAGACAGATGAGCCTGTTGAGCAGCTCCGAATTGATGGCCCTCACCATCTGCAGAACGAGACAGACAACAAAGTGTTAGAAGGGGTGCCTTATCTCTTAGGAGGAGAACCCACCGCCCACCTTCCCTCTCAAACACCCCAGGAATCCCCTCCTCAGAACCCCCCCCCCCACAATTCAGGGTGAGTGGAGGAGCTCCCTCCCACTCCCACTCCCACTCCACTTGGCCCTTCCTGACAGTCTCCCTTCCCCCCACCCCAAACTGTGACTGTCCCCAGACAATGACTTACCTCCATCAAGACGGCCCCGACAGTAGATCTCCCCACACCAAATTGGTGTCCCACGGAGCGGTAGCTGTCGGGGGTTGCCAGCTTCCAGAGGGCAATGGTGACCCTCTTTTCCAGGGGGATGGCGGGCCGCAGGTGGGTGTCTTGCCGTTGCAGAGCAGAGGCGAGCCAGGTACACAGCTCCTGGAAAGTGGTCTTTCTCATGCGGAAGTTCCGTAGCCAGTCTTGGTCATCCCAGATCTCCATCACGAGCCGGTCCCACCATTCAGAGCTGGTGTCAAACCTCCAAACACGCCTGTCCACGAAAAAGTTCGGAGGCAAGGGCAGTGTGGCTGCCGGACGGAGGAACCCCTCGTACCTCTGGTCTGGGTCCAGCTCGGGAAGGAGCCTCATGATTGTCTCATGAAGATGCAGCAACAGCTGCAGTATGGTGGTGTGGGGCCCTCGCCTGCCCAGGGGCAGCTCTGGCTCCATGCCAAAAATAAGGGTCTGCAAGCAGAAAAACCTCACAAGAAAAAAGCTGCTGGGGTGTCCCAGGAAGCTGAGCACTCCAAAGCAGCACTGCAATGCCTTGCAAAATTCCTCAAGGGACAGCAAAGGCAGCTGCAGGAGCAGAGCAACGGGTGTTCAGGAGTGTCCCTCTCACCACGCGTCTCTGCAAAGGGCAGGCAGGCAGCACCCGGAAGGAAATGCTGCCCCCATGCCCTGGCAGAAGCAGTTCCGGGTGGCTTTCAATTTCGAAAGAGCGTCCAGCAGTCTGGACGCTCTTTTTCGAAATAGCGGATCGATCTTTCGATCCGCGCATTGTAGTCTAGACGTGCTCTTTCAAAAGAGCCTCTTTCGAAAGAAGCCTGCAGTCTAGACACAGCCTAACAGATTTATTGGAGCATAAGTTTTCATGGGCAAAAACCCATTTTGTCAGATGCATCTGATGAAGTGGGTCTTTGCCCATGAAAACTTATGCTCCAATAAATCTGTTAGTCTATAAGGTGCCACAGGACTTCTCGACTATTGGAAGGTCATTTGTTAAGTGCTCAAAGTTAGCAATGGATTGGAGAGTTTTTTGAAAATTCTGCTATGAATAAATAATTAGGGCTTTTAAGTGAATAAGTTAATGGTGACTAAACACTAACTGATGGAATACCACTTACATATTTTGGATGTTTTCTATAAGTTCAAATATATTGATTTCAGTTACAACTCAGAACATTAAAGTGAGCATTGCATGCTTTTTTATCACAAATATTTGGAGTTTTAAAAAAAGTTCAGTTCACCTAATACATGTATTGCAGTACAATTTTTTATCATGAAAGTTGATGTTTCAAATATATAATTATATAGAAAACTAATTGCACTAAAATATCCCAACATAAAACTTTAGAGCCTACAAGTACACTCAGTTGTAGTTCTTGTTCAGCCAATTGCTCAAATTAGTTTCGCTACAATATATAGGCGATAATGCTGCCCTATTCTTGTTTACAGTGTCACTTGAGAACAAGAGTTCACCTGGCACTATTGTAGCCAGTGTTGCAAAATATTTATATGCCCAATGAGCTAAAGATTCATATGTACCTTCATGCTTCAACCATCATTCCAGAAGACAGGTGCTGATGATAATTCTGCTCAATAATGGTCCAAAGCAATGCAGACTGATGCATGGTCATTTTCATCACCTGACTCACATGCCAAGATTTTGGAAGGCACTTCAGATTTTTAAACTTTGGGTTAAATATTATGCAAGTTTGACATAATTCTGATCTACCTGGATAACAAAAGAATACTATCCCTGTGCCTCTAACTCTAATTATGGCCCATTGAAAAAGTTCTCTTGCTGATTAGAAGAAAAAAAATGGATTATATTGTACTAATTTAAGTGCCCTCCTGGCTACCCTCTCTGGGTTCGGCTTTACGTCTTCTCAGACTCTCTTCTTGTTCCACTAACTACCTTTTGTGCTCATTTGGGTTTGCGTCCTGC
Source organism: Pelodiscus sinensis (assembly GCF_049634645.1). Classification (NCBI taxonomy): domain Eukaryota; kingdom Metazoa; phylum Chordata; order Testudines; family Trionychidae; genus Pelodiscus; species Pelodiscus sinensis. The sequence goes on from NC_134719.1 coordinate 48,625,847, forward strand.
TTTTCCCTGTGCAACCCCTCTCAGGTTTCTACATGGAATCTTCTACAGGACTTTGCCTGTCTCTTGGTCTCTGTCTTCTACAAGTTTTTTCCTCCCTTTTTGGACAGCTCTTCATTGCTGTGCTTCCAACAGTGTGGTGAGAAAATGCACCCACTTCTGTCTTCCAAGAATTTCCCCACTATTTGGAGTTGCCTGACATATCCTTTGGCTTTGCCTGCCTTTACTTTGCATCAGCGTGATTTTTCAGAAATCAGAATTTCATAAGAGAAGCTCTTAGTAACCTATAAACAGATACAATTCTTGTTTCACTAGCTATAAATATTTATCCCTAGCAATTATATCTTCTGCAACAAAAGTGCTGGAAGCAAGAGTTGTCTTCAGGAGCAGAATTCATCATTAGCCTCGGTAAGTTTTTCTTTCACATAGTAGATTTCTGGGTAATCTTAGCTGAGGCTTGATTTCTCCTGAGATAGAGATGTCCCTCCCTTATTATCTTGCTGAGCGAAATATAAATTGATTTTAAATTTAATCCTATGATCAATATATAATATTCCAAATATAAGAGATAGAAATTCCTCTGAAACATAATCGTACAATACTCTGGGCATCTAGGTGAAGATAACAAGTTCTGATCTTTTTTTTTTTCAGCTGTCTTTCAAAAAAATCATTATGAGCAGAACTTTGTGGTTGGCAAGTGACTAAGGCTAGCTCCAGAGTAAAATTGGGGATACAGACAGAATTCACTTTTTGTAGACATTTCAACATCCCAGTGTTAGTTTCCAAGAGACATGTTTAATAAAATACAATTACAAGAAGGTAATGAAAAAAATGCTGTCACTAAAACAGTTCCCTGAGAATTGGGCAGACTATTGACATTAGCAAAAACCCTATTAAAAAAATAGACAACTTTCCTCATTAGGGAAAAAAAAAGTATCTTCCAAAGCATAAGGTATAATTGAAAAGTACGAAACACAGAAATAGTAAAGTAACAGTACAGAATAATTCAGAAAAATTTATCATGCTGAAACCTTAAATGTGTGTAAAGAGTAGGATAACAAATCATGTAACGGCTGTATGATTGGGGAGAAGAGAAAAAAAGACATTGAAAAATTATGTCGCAAGAGGAGACAATGGTACTTTATAAAACATGATGGCATTTCCCAGGTGTTTTTTATAAGATAACTCTGCCTCTAATTTGATGTGTTCTGTATTTTGCAGTGACTCTGAAGTTAGGGTGATGAGATTAATTTAACCTTCATCAACCATGGTGGGAAGACGGAGGAGGAAGAAGATACTTGATGCTAACTATTAGAACAGAGAATTGTTCCTCTCTCCCTCTTTATCTCCTCCTACCAAAAATAAAAGGGTGAGATTGTTCTGAGAGGGCACATTTGAACTAGAAGACATTAAAGGCTATATTGTGACTGAGATTACATGCCCTCGCCGTGGAGGAAAAGACACACAGTTATCCCCATCCCCGGGATAAGTGGAGTGTGAGCAGGCAGAGAGAAGCACAGAGAAATCAGCACAGGAAGTGTTGTACATACCACCAGCAAGGGGGAAAGTGGGAAGGAATTATCTTAGAGGAATGCCACAGAAGCACAGTTCCTCAGAGGTCCATTTTGGGGATGGCAAGTGACTGTTAGGTCAGCTACAGAAGAACCATGTTCTTATAAACATCTCTTATGAATCATTCCTTCCTAGGGCTGTGCTATGTGATTTAAAATATATTTATGATTTTGCTTCTCCTTGAGTTCTAGTGCAAACTATAAAGGTAGATGGAAAAGATTGGATTTGTGAGACTCATCATCATCATCAACAACCATGGGCTCAATACCCATTGGTGTCCACTGCCTCCCTCCCTATTTCCTTCCATCTTTCCCTGTTCAGTGCGGAGTGGCTTAGTTTCTGTAGACTAGTTCCACACCAATCTACTCTCTCATCCACCCATTCTCTATAGGGTCTGCCTCTCCTATTCGGACCATCCGTTATGCAAATACCAGGGTCTTAACTTTTCACTCATGGTTCATTCTGCAGATATGTCCGAATAGCTGTAACGTTAGTTGTATAACCTTCTGCAGTAGGTTCTCCTTCAGCTGTATCTTCCTATACAATTCCTCATTGGTCACCTCATTGGTGACCTTCTGCATCCATCCATCCTTTTCTCAGGATCTTTCTATAACAACTCCTATCAAATGCCATATCCTTCTCTTTGAATCTTTCATTATCACGCATGTCTCACAGCCACACAACATGCTGCTAAATACACATGTTTTCAAGATATTCAGCTTTGTTCCTAAGCTAATTGCTTTACTTTTCCAGATCTTATCCATTGCCTTCAAACTCACTCTTGTTTTCACTATTCTGGTCGCTATTTCCTTCTTATTGTCTAGATCGTATGTCATGTTGCTCCCCAAATACATGAACTTCTCTATGTTCTCCAGTTTGATCCCATCTACACTGATCTTCCTTCCTATTTCCTTATCTCCAAATACCATTGTCTTTGTTTTATCGATATTTATAATCAGTCCATACTGCTTCCCTTCCTCATTTAGAACCTGCGCCATTCTCACTAGCTTCTCTTTTTCCTCGATGATAACTATATCACCCGCAAACCTCAAGTTCTTAATTCTCATTCCATGCACCAATATAATTTCTACCTCTTCCTTGATCTTGTCCATTGCTTTCTCTAGGTGCATGAGGAAGATACTTTGGTGATATCGGATCTCCTTGTCTCGTACCTCTACTCATTCTTGTTTTAAATCTTCGGGAAGTCTGGGAGACTCCACGAATGGATGAGGTCTTTAAGAAGTCTCTCAAGTACTACAGACAATGAGGGAGCATCTACACAGCACCATAATACATCATTTCAAGACATCCCTTAACCCTCGTACAACAAGGTTTACAGGGATGCTGAAATAGTGCGCCCATTATTTTGAAAAGTACTTCAAAATAACAGGCGACTTGTTAAGATGCAGGGTAGTTATTTTGGGATACTGGAGGTATTCCGAAATAGCCGTGCTGTGTAGATGTACCCTGAGAGAGCATCTGTGGACTATGTACACCTGAAATTCATGACAGCAGAAGCCCAGCAATGTGCAAATGTGTTCAAGGACAGTAGTTGTTTGTGTATTCAGCTATATTAATTATACACAGAAATTAGTCTTCCAATTGTGCATGACCTTGGGCATCTGAAAATTTTGAAAAGCAGGCCCTATTGAGTTCTTCATTGAGAGAGAGTGAGAACTAGGATGAGAATGTTGCTAACTCTTGTTAGATTAAGTTTCATTATATTATGTGTGGATTTTTTTTCTCAAAGCCCCATCTTCTGTCATCAGGTGAGTTGATGAGAATATCTGCATTCATTTTAACTGAAGAAGGGTACAGCTACACTTGGAGCTATTCCCCACTTGATTCCTTAATCTGTCTAATTTTCATTTAATTAGCATGCTAAAAATAGCAGGATAGTGGGGTAGTGAGGACCACAGCAAGCAGCAGTCCAAGTTAGTCACAGGCTGTGTCCAGACTCAGGGGTTTTTTCGAAAAAAGTAGCCTTTTTTCAAAAAAACTTCACCTGCGTCTAGACTGCAGCCGCGTTCTTTCAAAATTAAATCGAAAGAATGCAGCTTTTCTTTCGACGGCGGTAAACCTCATTCCACGAGGAAAAACACCTTTTTCGACGGAGATCCGTCGAAAATAAGTGAGTGTGGACGGGGGGAGGCCATTTTTTCGAAAATATTGGCCTCCAGGAAGAAGCCCAGGTGGACAATCTGGGGCATGGGTTGCATGTCTGTGGTTCCTGTCTGCAGCCATTTCTTAAAGGGACAGGCACCCTCACAGCCACTTGTTGCAGCAAAGGAGCCAGAGCACACGGCTACTTTGGTGCAGCATGTCCCAGCCCCAAGACCCTCATGGCCCTTCCAGAGAGCCTTCTGGGGACCCAGCCAGGGGCCAGAGCTCAAGACCCTTCTGGAGCTCTGGGGAGAGGAGGAGGCCTTACAAGCCCTCAAAAGCCGGCGGCGAAATGCCGACATTTATGGCCGCATGGCAGAGGCCCTGGCCCAGAAGGGACACTACCCCCGCACCCAGGACCAGGTGCACTACAAAGTGAAGGAGCTGCGGCAAGGGTACGTCAAGGCCAGGGAGGAGAGCTCCCATTCTGGTGCAGCCCCTTACTACTGACCTTATTACAGCGAGCTGGACCAGATCCTGGGTGGTGGTGGTGAAGCACGCACACCACGGCGTTTTGTCCAGTCAGGATTGGCAGACCCTGTGGTGGACGCTCCCAAGCAGGACCCAGAGCAGTCTGGAGACGGGGACATGGTGCCAGAGGAGGAGGACAGTGAGGAGACGGCGACCCTCACCCTGGAGCCAGTCACCCAGACCCCAGAGGCCTCCCAGGTGTCATCTGGCGCAGGAGATGAAGCAGCAGGTGAGTGCAGTGAGGTTGTGTAACACCCGGGGGGGGGGGGGGGAGGTAGGTGGGTGCACAGTGGGTGATGCACAAGGGAAACCTGTCATGCTCAGGCTGATGCTCAGGTCACACACAGTGTTACCTTCAGAATGTCTGATTCCCCTGTCTCAATGAAAGGGCATGCCCTTTTGGACAGCTGTTGCACACATGACTGATTGTGATAGAAATGTAGCCGTGTTACTCTGATCTGAGGAAGTGGGTCTGGCCCAGGAAAGCTCATCCCCTAATAAACCACCCTGTTAGTATTTTAAGTGCTACAGAGTCCACTTTTTTAGGACTGATTGTGTCTTCTTCTTTTCCTCCACAGCCGGACCAGCCGTGCAAGAGGGCCGCAGCACCCCAGCCCCACCTCCATCTCCATCTCGGGGACATGGGAGCCGCAGACACAGGCGTGTCTATGCGGACATCCTGAGGCAGCACGTGGAGGCCGTGCAGGACCTCAACTCCATCCTGAGAAAGAGGGCGGAGGCAGAGGATTGGTGGCGTGACCAGCTGATGGAGGAGCTGGTCCAGCAGCACACGTCCCTGACTGCCACTCTCAGGGAGGTCTGTGGCTTGCCTGTTCCTGTGCCTGGTCCTGCTCCTCCAGCACCCCATGACCCCGCCCCACCAAACCCCCCTTCCACAACAGCATCCCTTTCCCCCCTTGGACCTCCCTCTCCCCAGCCCCCCCAGTTCCCCAGCCCTTCTCTCCCCCTGGCCCTCCTCTCCCCCAGGCCTCCACGTCCCAAGAGCACCCCAGCCAGCCAACCGACAGGTGCACCACCCGATCCCGTGGCCATGGTGCACCCCGAACACGAGGCCCAGGCAGGAGAGGGAAATCAGGCAAGCACCGTGCAACCTGATCCCCTTCCCCCCTCCAGGTTTCAAGTCCCCTTCCCCCCTCCAGGTTTCAAGCACCCCCATCACCCCCTCCAGGTTTCAAGCACCCCCATCACCCCAGTTAAATCACAAAGAAAGGGTTCAACAAGATGTTTATTGTACATAGTTTTGTCAACATCAAAAATGAACAAAAGCTTTTTTATGTTTGCAACAGTTATACTATTTTTTGAGAGATATTTAAAAAAATTAAACAGAACATATTATTTTGAGACAAACCCTGGTGTTAATGATTTGTCCAAACAGGGTCAGGAGATGGGTTGTGGAGGGAAGCTTCTATTGGGCCAGGGCCCAGTCCCCAGGCAGAAGCCCCTCAGTAGAGTCAGTGGCCTCCACTTGAGAATTGCTCCCGTAGGGCCTCCCGTATGCCAACAGCAGACCGGTGAGCCTGGCGGATGGCAGCTGTCCGGGGCTAGGCAAAGTGCCTCTCCTGGCCATCAGCACCTCTACCGCACCCTGGTAGGAAGGCCTCCCCTTTCCTCTCCACCAGGTTATGGAGAACGCAACACGCAGCCACCACCTCAGGGATGTTGCTCTCCCCCATGTCTAGGCGTGTGAGCAAGCACCGGAATCTGCCCTTTAAATGGCCAAACGCACATTCTACCTAGTTGTGAGCCCGGTTAAGGTGAGCATTAAACTGCTCCTTGCTCGCATCCAGGTGGCCGGTGTAGGGCTTCATCAGCCACGGCATCAGGGGGTAGGCGGCATCAGCCACTATGCACACCGGCATGTGCACATCCCCAACCGCAAACTGGCGATGGGGGAAAAATGTTCCTGCCTGAAGCCTCTGGTAGAGGTACAAGTTCCTGAAGATGCGGGCATCATGTGCCCTCCCTGACCACCCAACACAAATGTCAGAAAACTGGCCACGATGGTCGACCAGGGCCTGGAGGACCATAGAAAAGTAGCCCTTTCTGTTAATGAATTGGGCTGCTCGTTGGGGCGGTGCACGGATGGCAATGTGTGTCCCATCGAGCGCTCCTCCACAATTCGGGAAGCCAAGGGCAGCAAAGCCGGCCATGACGCTGTCCAGATCTTGTAGACAGATGAGCCTGTTGAGCAGCTCCGAATTGATGGTCCTCTCCACCTGTAGAACGAGACAGACAACAAAATGTTAGAAGGGGTGCCTTATGTCTTAGGAGGAGAACCCACCACCCACCTTCCCTCTCAAACACCCTGGGAATCCCCTCCTCAGAACCCCCCCCCCAAAAAATTCAGGGTGAGTGGAGGAGCTCCCTCCCACTCCCACTCCACTTTGCCCTTCCTGACAGTCTCCCTTCCCCCCACCCCAAACCGTGACTGTCCCTAGACAATGACTTACCTCCATCAGGATGGATCCAACAGTAGACCTGCCCACTCCAAATTGGTGTCCCACGGAGCGGTAGCTGTCGGGGGTTGCCAGCTTCCAGAGGGCAATGGCGACCCTCTTTTCCAGGGGGATAGCGGGCCGCAGGTGGGTGTCTTGCTGTTGCAGAGCAGGGGTGAGCCAGGTACACAGCTCCTGGAAAGTGGTCTTTCGCATCCGGAAGTTGCGTAGCCACTCTTGGTCATCCCAGATCTCCATCACGAGCCGGTCCCACCAGTCAGAGCTGGTGTCCAGCCTCCAAACACGCCTGTCCACAAAGAAGTTTGGAGGCAAGGGCAGTGCGGCTGCTTGATGGAGGAGCCCTTCGTACCTCTGGTCTGGGTGCAGCTGGGGAAGTAGCCTCATGTCTGTGTCATGCAGATGCAGCAACAGTTGCAGTATGATGGTGTGGGGCCATCGCCTGCCCAGGGGCAGCTCTGGCTCCATGTCCAAAAAATGGGTCTCAAACAGAAAAACCTCCACAGAAAAAAGCTGCTGGGCTGTCCCAGGAAGCTGAGCACTCCAAACCAGCACTGCAATGCCTTGCTTACCTCCTAGAGGGACAGCAAAGGCAGCTGCAGAAGCAGAGCAACGGGTTTTCAGGAGTGTCCCTTTAACCTCGCCGCGTCTCTGCAAAGGGCAGGTAGGCAGCAGCACCCGGAAGGAAATGCTGCCCCCATGCCCTGGCAGAAGCGGTTCCGGGTGGCTTTTAATTTCGAAAGAGCATCCAGCAGTCAGGACGCTCTTTTTCGAAAAAGCGGATCGATTTTCCGATCCGCGTATTGTAGTCTAGACGCGCTCTTTCGAAAGAGGCTTGCAGTCTAGACATAGCCTCAGTGTACATACCCATAGTATCCAAATGTGTTTGCATTCAGGGCAGTTAGCCTATGCTACTGCAGCTACACTTTTTTAGTGCACTGGCCTGATGAGAGTCCATGCTAACATATCTGTGGTCAAGGAATCATGCTCCCTGCACCCGCTCCCCTGTCCTGGCTGGCTGCATAGAAATGCTTGAAAACATGAGCTCTATAAACTAAAACCCAGAAGACAAATAACCCAAAATTAGTTTGTTTTTTTAATCCTATTTTGAAGACAAAAGACACAGCTGAACTGACAAGAGGAGTGCTGACTACATCTGTTGCATATGTCTACCAGATAGTGCCAATGGCCACACTCCCGCGGCACCCAGCTTTCCTGGGGAGGAGACTGAATCTGTGTCTAATTCAACATTCTGGAGACACTGGACTTGAAAGTTATGGCATTGTTAAATACAAAGTCTGTTAGATCAGCTATATCAGTGTTTCTCAAACTATGTTCCACAGAGCCCCAGGGCTCTGCAAGACATATCCAGGGGCTCTGCAAGGTTGACAAACTGGAAACATTGATAGGTACAACACACACAATCAGTGGACTGCGGGGACTCTGAATAAATTTTTACGCATGTAAAGGTCTCTGGAGCCCAACAAGTTTGAGAACCGCTGAGCTATATCATTCCTTTCTTTCATAGGTCTATAAAGTTCAACTCTAGCAAATAACGCACCCAGATTTAAAGGCTAAGGACTTTGAAAAAGTTGTCCTAATAAAACATTTTACAATTAAAAAATCTGTTTAAATTAGTTTGTCTGTAATCTAACGTGTGGAAATAGAGAACAGAACTGCATATACTGTAGAAGTTTTTATGTCCTTAATTTGGGAGGAAGGGTGACTTCATCACTCATTAGTACTGCAGCCATCTCTAATCCTTGAGAATGGCACCACACAATGGAACCACAATATGGCACCACACAATGAACTAAAAGCCACCATATTTTCACACCATGACTATTAGAAACTGGAAAGCATGTTGTTTTAATGGAAAGTGCATTTCTTCAGTTCAGGAGCAAATTCAGTCTCTTAGAAAAACTGCCTTGTTTTCTGAGCAAACCAAGGGAAAGAGACTGCAGTTTATTGAGTGTTGGGGTTTCTAATAACCTGATCCCAAATTCACTGAAGTTAATGGAAAGAGTCCAATTGAAATCCATGGGCTTGGAATCAGAGTCCATTGGAAGATGATGGGTCTCCACAAAGGATATGGGAGAATCTTGTTCAAGTCTCTAGAGCTACATCTACGCTGCACAGTTATTTCAGAATAAGCTATTCTGGAATAGTTATTCCAAAATAGCTTATTTCAAAATAGAACATCTACACCGCAAAGAAGCCTCAACATTATTCTGAGACAGGCTTCCCTAATGCAGATGTGCTACCTCAATTTAGAGCTCCCAAGAGGAATAACTTAGCCCCTCATTAGGGCCATTCTATTTTGAAATAGCAGAAGTGGAGCATCTACACTTGCCTTATTTGAAAATGGCTATTTTGGAATAGTCATTATTCTTTGTGGAATGAGCTTTAGAGAAGTCAGAATAAGCAGTCCATTAGTTCGAAATTATTTTGAAATAATGGAATTGCTGTGTAGATGCTCGCATAGTTATTTTGGAATAACAGTCATTATTCTGAAATAACTTTGTGATATAGACATACCCTAATTGAGCACAACATGTGTGAGGGGTAGCATACAAATATTTATGGTAGAAAAGTGGTACTGCACATGGAGACTGGAGAGAAGCAGGGCAGCATCGGGGGCAGAGGGGGGGAAGAGATGTGTTTAGGAAGAATGAAGAGGAGCAAAAAATAATGGTGTCTACAAGCAGTGAGATTTGGAGAAGCTTTTTCATGTCTTGAAAAGGTGTTGGGTCCAGAGTCAGAAGGGAAAGGAAATTCACAGCTTGATTAAATCAAGAATCGCATGTCTCAACTGATTTACCAATTGTCAGGGACAGAGCATTGGCCTTAATAGTCTTTTCTCTGGCTTTTACTGGATTGTATTACACCTTTCAGGTAACTTAAAATGGGATGCCTCTTTTTTATTTTAAACATCTTAGCTGTTGCTTTAGATTTGTAAAGAAAGAGCCTGCCTATTTCATTTTGTTCTGCTCTATCAGAGAAGTGTATCATTTATTGTGAAATAAGATCAAAGCTACGTATACAGAAGGCTAAATATCTGTTACCTGAAATAGCCCATATTTCAAATGGATCCCATTTCAAGGTAAATAAAAGACCCATTTAGTAAATCTAGCATTTGGTGAGTTTACAATTCACTTCTCTGCAGGTTACAGATCTTACAATGAACAAAGGCATAGCCGCTTCATCCTCAAAATGACTAGCTACTGTAAAGGATATCATTAGTGCATGGTACAGTACTGATTTCAGGGCAGAATGGTCACCAGTGACTTTTTGCATAGCCCTGTTCCTGAGGAGACTAACAAAGAGAATGTGTGTGTCAAAAAATTAAAGAAAAAATAAGCACTAGGCAATAGTAAGATATTGCACAGAAGGACAGGAAAAGCTGCCTGGTGACTAGAGAAGAGTATTAAGAGGGGAAGCTCCATAGTTCTTTGGTTCTGTTGTTGATTTGCTTTGCAAGTTCAGCTAAGTCATAAAAAGACTGGCACGGAGTCTACCTCTTTGTTTGGGTAGTACCTGGAATGATGACCTACCCTGACTGAGAATGCTGAGCACGACTAGAATATAATACTAGATAATAATGTTCTATTCTGTACTCTGGGGTTTACCAATTAGCAGGTCCACCAACAGGGGGCGCAACTGCCCCAGGACACAGCAATGCTGAACAGCCCGGGGCTCCCGGTCCCCACCACTGTTACTGCAACAGTAGTAGTGACCAGAGCCCCAGGCCCTTTAAATTGCCACTTGAACCCCATGGGTGTGACCCAGAACCCTGAGTGACATGCTCTGTCTAGCACTGAGGGTCAGCTGACCTTGGCTCCATCCCTTCTGGAAGCATGGAGCTGGGCCCCGCTCCACCTTGCCCAGGGACCCGGTAAGTCTATCAGCTCCCCTGCCATGTAGTACTTGGTACAAAATACTTTGAGGTATCCAACTAACCTAAAATACCCAGATCATTTTTGCAGCCACTTGATATTAGTACCCACATTACCTTGGAGAAAAAGTTGTCTGCATCCATCACCACCCCTCTCCCACGATTGCCCCCTCGAGACCAGAAGGGAATTGCTGCTGGATCTGCTGAGCATCCTGAAAGTTGAATATAGGATAATGAGTGTTAATAACTGGAGCAAGAATATATCTGACTAGTTGAGCCTATTCGGACCCATCTCAGTTAGCTCAAACAGATCAGCATACCTAGCAACGATGAAATTCTTGTCAACTTAACTCATTAACATATTTACTGTTGACATTGCAATTAAGTTCTGCCAGATTTATGCCCTGTGCAGCCCACATGTTCACATGAAGGTGGAATCTAGACTCGTGTCCTCTTCATGACCTTTTTCTAGTCCTACAAAATTTACTTATTCGTTTATCCTGCAGCTAGGGAAAAAGATTGTGGGTAGTTATTCAGAAGAGTGGCACTAGATTTTAGGTTTTTAGATTGTAGAACACAAGAAAATGTGAACCTGACGCATTGCCTTGAATGGAGGGAGGCCTCCTCATCACTTTCTGTAAAATGGTGTCTTTTTCTCCCCAGATGTCTTATTTCATGTTCATCACATCCTACTTGAGCTCATGTGCACAAACAAGCTAATTTAAGTGTCTTCACAGCAGAACCTGTGTTTTTTTAAAGAGTTTGCAATTCTGTGACTAAGCCAGAAAGAAAACGTCTATAAAATCTTCCATTGAACATCAGAGGCTGACTATTAACAACCTAATATCAGCAGAGGGGAAAAAAGGGCCTTTAAAGTAATTATTAGTAATTATGGAGAACAGTAGTTATCTGTACAACACTGCCTGCCATTCACTGTTTCTGTTGTTCTTTTCTAGTGCATCCATCTCCAATAGTCAAGCACCTGATCAGAAGAGTTATAGGCGATATAGGAGTTAGTTTTTTAAGTTAGTCTTTTAGGGGCATAACTTGGCATAAAAATCCGGAATAGAAGTTCAGTAGAGATAGGGATCCTGCACTATTTACATAAGTACCACATTTTCAGATAAACAGTTTCCCCTTTTTTCCAGCAGGTTTCCACTGCAACTGACCACTTTCTTAGGCAATCAGTGAACAACCCAGAGGTTGAAATTCTTTTGTGCAATAAATGTGTCACATAAATAGTCATATGTGGGGCCAGCCTCTCAGCAAGCTAGTATGGAAGTTTCCTACCCTGGACTATACAGCTTAGCATAGCCTGGGACCCTGCAAGTACAAACAGCAGCTGACCCTTATCAGCTTTAACCCATGCCTTGAGCTGGGAAACTACTATGCGGTAAACAAGTTTGACCTTGGTCTCAGCTCATAAGAGTGATAAAAATGGCATTGAGCCAGTGTGTGCACACCCAATAAACAACTGGGCTACGTCTACACTGGCCCCTTTTCCGGAAGGGGCATGTAAATTTCATGAGTCGTCGTAGGGAAATCCGCGGGGGATTTAAATATCCCCCGCGGCATTTAAATAAAAATGTCCGCCGCTTTTTTCCGGCTTTTAAAAAAGCCGGAAAAGAGCGTCTACACTGGCCCCTATCCTCCGGAAAAAGCGCCCTTTTCCGGAGGCTCTTATTCCTACTTATTCCTTCAAAGTAGGAATAAGAGCCGCCGGAAAAGGGAGCTTTTTCCGGAGGATCGGGGCCAGTGTAGACGCTCTTTTCCGGCTTTTTTAAAAGCCGGAAAAAAGCGGCAGACATTTTTATTTAAATGCCGCGGGGGATATTTAAATCCCCCGCGGATTTCCCTACGACGACTCATGAAATTTACATGCCCCTTCCGGAAAAGGGGCCAGTGTAGACGCAGCCCTGTAGTATAACTGGGTTAGGGAGTTCCTTGCCTTGTGAATTTCACCAGGGACCTAGACCTCGCAGGGTGCCCTGGATTCCCCCAGTTGTAGCCACATCCACTGTGTCCTGGTATGACATGATAGGAATGGGACTCCCCACAGGCTGAAGGGGTGTAAGCATTTCTAAGTGCCTGTTACTCTCTTATGCATTGCTCTGCCTGTGTTTATTGATATGATGTGTCACTTTGAGGTAGCTGTGTAACCATTTGACAGACATTTATATTTCTTATATGACAGTCTGCACCAATATAAATCATACATGCCTGCACATTCTGATTCTTAACTTTCAAGTCTGACATCAGCTGGGAGCATAGCAAGATGGTAATATAATTAAAATCAGTTTTTACATGTATATCACCCTGAAAATGTTGATTTTTTCCCATCTGAACTAAATGCTGAAATGTGCTCCATTTTGACACATTCTCACAGTTTGAGTTTTTTCCTGCACTCGTTAAAGAAAAATGTTATAAACTTGAGTATCATAGAATCATAGGGTTAGAAGAGACCTCAGGCAGTCATCGAGTCCAACCCCCATGCACAAAGCAGGATCAGCCCCCAACTATATAATCCCAATCAGGGCTTTGTCAAGACAGGACTTAAAAACCTCTAAGGATGGAGATTCCACCATCTCCCCAGGTAGCTCTATGTATGGAGATTCCACCTCTCTAGTACCAGGTTCAGGATTATTTCAAAAAGCTTTCCCCAGGATGAGATTTGGAAAAACTGTTTTAATAGATGAATATCCACTGGAGAAACCTACATAGTAACTGCCTTGGTTTATGTTCTAGATGTTGCAAATCATTCATAACAAGCCACATTTATGGAGCAATGGTTCTTGAAACCTCATTTCTCGATGAATTGTGTGGAGACTTGATTCTGTTAGTCTGTGTTTGGAAGAGCCTTTTGCACCAGGGCAAAGCATGTGAGCAGGAGACAGAACTTCTTTATGGGCCAGTCCAGGACTGGAATGAATTCCCACCTAATAGAAGAACCACCACATTTCATTGACACTTGTGGCAAGTGCAAAGTGCACATTTTCAACCTTGCTTTTGCTAATATCAACACAAACCTCTCTGTACATCCAGTTATAAATAAAACAGGCACAAGTCCATACTCAATTTCTCCTTGGGGAGCTAGTCACATTCCTCAAGGCACTTTTGGAAAATGCTCAGTGAGAAGCATCATACAAAAACCTGAACAGAATGTGTTCTGCACCTACTTTGTTCTTCTCTTTATCCAGTCATTTATGCCAATGCAAAGTGAGCATAATGGAGAACCTGGCCAAAATCTCCTTTAGCAAGGCAGGACATTAATATGAAAAGGCTGTTTCATTAAATTCCTGAAGAGATCAGCTCACCTTGATTCCCAAGTATACACATCAACTAAGATGTGTAAAATTCCTAGTAATTCCCATTGTTGATGTATTAGCATTAAGGAGATGCTAATCTGAAAGTTCATTAATGCTAAATTAGTTACAATAGAAAATTATATCAACATAAATATCAGAGCTAATCATGAATAAGCATAATTTAACACTTATGATAAATATTTCTACCTCCGCACAAGCCAGGTAACACATTCTTTTTATGTTTAGTTAATTGATGCCAAATAACAATGAAATTCCCCTGGAAATGAATATAATATTCAAATCACTTCCAATGAAAATTCACTATGTTGTGTGCTGTTAGCATGAGACTAAGTTTCTTCTTGTACTGCATCATACACAATATTTTTCCATTCATGATAATTTTTCCAACAATGTAAAATTAATTGAAAACAGCATGACAGAACTCTAGTGTGTCATCTCTTCAGTGGTAGGCAGGAGGTAACATGCCATAGAATCAGGAAGAGAACTTTGGCCCGTTTGAATTGTTTCATGAAAAGAAGTGTTTGTATATATAAAAATGAGGCTTAAGGGTTATTTCGAGGGAAGGGTTTTCTCTTGAAATAACCCTGTGGGGACTGAGCTTGATTTCCCAAAATAGCGCTATTGCAGAAAAGTGGCAGTTTGCGATTATGCAAATGTAGGCTATTTAAATCCCCACTTCATTTGCAATTTCGGATGTCTACATTTACATTCCTTCCTCGAAGGAGGAATGAAGTATAGACATACCCTAACTTGTAAGTCTGAAATAACTTTAGTTTAGACACTCTGGTACCACTAATTTGAACTAATTGGCCTCCAGAAGGACACCCGTAGCACTCCAGAATGCTTCTTGGGACTCTGAGTCCAAGACAGGCTCAGTTAATGTGGACGTGCTACCTCAGACAATATTTGATTCTTCCCAGTAGTGAGGACACGGAACTTCAAATTTGTAAAATCAGGTGCCCAGAAGTTGAACTTAGTAAATTCAGAATGATCACCTAGTGTAGACACGGCCTAAGTTCATTAGGCAATAGAAATCCAAATCCTGTTGAAACTCACTGGGCTCTGATTCCTAACTCCTTAAGCTCTTTTGCAAATTCCATCTTAAAGACCTGACTCAATGCCCATTATTTTAGTGGCCACTGACCGGACCTCAGTAATCCCATTCCAATTCGGATCAGAAGTCATTATCAACAGGCATCCAAGTAACTGGACAGAGCTAGATTTTTTTGGGAGTTAAAATTGTTTTAGAGAAACTTCATGTAGCAAAAATCTCATGCTGAGAGTTAACAGAGTGTTTCACAGAGTGCATTGTACACTCATGCACTCTTTTCCTTCCAAGTCAAGATGTCATATTTGTTTTGACACTATACCTGCAATAATGAAGATCCAGTCTCCCAGGGCTTTTTCCAGAGTAAGCTGTTGCTTAATGATTAAGTTTCCTGCTGTTTTTCTTGGGAGGAAGAATATAAAATTCACAATGTGTGATTTAAAAAACAGTAGGCAATTTTACTTTACATACCTGTGATGAATAAGGTTCAACTGCATCACTGCTCAATTATTTCAATCATTTGTTTTTATTCATCTTACTAAGTTGTTCCTACCCTGTAGCTCATCTCACTTGAAAATATGAAAAATAAGGGCTAAAAATATCCTCATTAAAAAGATCTTCCAAAATTGCCTTGTATTGAGAATTCTCTCATTAGGAAAAGAAATATTTTTTTCCAGTTCATAGCAAGAAGCCGTTTATCACACTTGTGTGTGACTGCAGTAAATTAACACATTATCATTTTTAGAATGAACCTTATTGGAAGATTCATACATCTGTCTATAGATGTTCTTAGTTTTGTATGGCTTTATATAATCACTCACTTTAAAATAGTATTTTAATTATGCAAGTTAGAACTTTTCCTTCATCAACACAATTTCTTGCTCTCCAGGATATTTGTGTTTGATTGCTTAGGCCAAAGGGGCTTACAAGAAATATAGCATGAGCTACATTTTCAAGGGGTTTGTGCCACTAAATTGGGCATGTGCCTCTGCATTAACAGGCAGCAATGGAACGTGCATCAGCTGAACATTTTGAAAGGAAAGAGCAACCAGGACACAAGATTATAAACCATGCAAATTGATGCAGAATATCAGATTATTTTGAAATCCCTGCATAATTGTGCTCCTGAATCTAAGCTTTTGTTTAAAAACACCCCACTCCCCCAAATAAACAAACATCCAACCACTTAAAACCAGATTTACCAATCTGTGCCTGCTACTTTGTATCAGGCCAGAAATACAAACCAGCCTGTCGCAGGGTTATATATTTGTCCCTCCCTCTTGAAATCATGCCGCAACCCCGCAGGTACTGTGACTCAACTACAGTTCTAAACCCACAGCCCTCTTGCTAGGGCAGTGCAGCCCAGTGGCCAGAGACCATAACAAGCACCCTATGCTGGGGCCATGCGAACTAGCAGCCAAAGTCAATAACAAATGCCCCTCCCGCTGGGGCAGTACAGCCTAGTAGCTGTAGTGTTTAGCAAACACCCCTCTCACTGGGGCAGTGCAGCCTACTGGGCTAGCAGTGAAAGTCAATAACAAACCCCTCTCTCAATGGGGCAGTGCGGCCTAGCAGCGGGAGTCAATAACAAGCACCCCTCCCACTGGGGCAGTGCAGCCTAGGAGCCGGAGTCTTTAGCAAATACCTCTCTCATTGGGGCTGGGTGGCCTGGTAGCCAGAGTCTGTAGTGGCAGGTGCAGGCCCCATGTGTTGGGGATAGAGGAAGGGGCTGGAAGACCCGGGCTGTCCCTACTCTACTGGATCCCAGCCCAGGGCCCTATTAGCAGTGACATGGTCCACTGCTTGCTCAACAGAGAATCCCACTGCAACATGCTGAGCTCCTCAGGATACAATCTCCCATCTTGGGCTACTTCCGACAAGTCTCCACTGGACGCCTTCCAGATCCTCAACAGTATCTCTGGTATCTCGTTGGCTGGTCTCCAGATCTGGTCCCTCTAGTGCTTTGCCCCCAGGACTCCCAGCAGTACCTCCTTTCTCCTCAGCAGCCAGCCCAGACTGAGCTGCTGTCTAGGCCTTTATACCTGGGCTGCAGTCCGAGCCTGACCAGCAGGGCTGCGGGGGCGGGACTTCTTCAGCCAGGTGAGCCCAGGTTGCGCTTGCTTCCCCAGAGCAGGGCTGCTACACCCCGTCACACAACCATATCTGGATTTAATTGGCTTCTTAAACTAGGTTTATGGCTGATTTGTGTCACTGGCATGGCATATGCCAAAAATGGTGTATCCAGGCCTTTAGTGCTAACCCTTATTAAAGTTTATCGAGGCTTCCTAGATAACCTAAACATGAAGGAAATGGGTTTTCTACCTGAGGCTGCAAACAGCTTGAAACAACAGCACCAAAACGCATAAACTGTCTCTTTCCTCTCGAGGGAGTGTTGACTCTCCAGGCTAATAATCATAAGAATATCACCCCTCATCCCCCCTCTGTTCTAAAATCTGATTTGTCTATTTTATATTTGTTCACTTTTTTGGATTGTATCCCTTTGGTATATATGGTCATGCCAATTTTCTTCCACATATTGATCTGAGGAAGTGGGTCTGGCCCACGAAAGCTCACCACCTAATAAACCATCTTGTTAGTTTTTGAAGTGCTGCATAGACCTGTCTTTTGCTTCAGCATTGTTAGCCTATTGCACAGACGATCATTGTACCAGAAACAGCTAGTGAATGTTCTATTTTGATTATCATTGGATGGCAGTTGGTTGTTTGAGTCTAGCCCCCTTCAGGATAGTAAAGGAGTCACAGCCCAAGGCCTTAAGGAGCCTGTGTTTAGCCTCCCAACCACTAGTCCCAGGATGGGCCCAATATCTCTTTCTCCTTTCTAGAGTATTTTGTAGAATACTCCTTTAGAGTATTCTACAAAATACTCTAAAAATGTGACAAAAAAAGTCCAGTAGTCTTATGTTAGGATTTAAGTGTGGACTGACTCTCCCCTTCCCTTCCATTGGACTGGGAGAGCTCACCCTTGACTCTAGTTCCTAGCTCAGAGACACTGTGTTGGGAAGTCTGGGACAGTTTGGGTCTTCTGCTCAATCCCTCACCTGCTTTTTAACTCTGGCCTTCTCAGGCATTTTCTATACAGGAACCATCCTTGGATCTTTCTGCCAGGAAAACAGTTTCTTTAGCTAGCTACTCCCTGACCGAGACTGTGAAATTCCTCTCCTGTGGCTCTCAGTCTCTACAATCATCCTACCTGCTTGCAGATTTTCATCTCAGGCTGTTGCTAACCAGCCCTTTAGCTACAGCTGGGGGAGTGATTACTTTCTTCATTGACTCTTTAGTGTCTACTGCCAGGTAGGAGCTATACATCCCCTCAGAAACCCCTTCTCAGAAGCAAAATTCCCAGTGTCCTCCTGCACAATAAATCACCTGTCCCCATTCCTACACACACTGGTGGGTACAAAAATCCCTTAACTGTTCCTTGCCCAGCTGTAACATCCATCTGCCCCCTGATATTTTCTACAAGACACTTCCTCCTAGTCAATACAAATCTCTGCAATTCTTGTAATTCTGTGTCCCTTAGGGAACTCATATCATTCTCAGTGACATCCCAAAATGGTAAATACACAACACACACAGAATTAAACAGAGTTAAGCAGAATTAAAAAGCAACCCCAAAAGAACATGTGCATCAATTGAGTATATATTCCACCCACCCAACACAATCCCCATATACAGCTCTATATATACACTGACATAGCTCCTATAAAAGCTGTAACAACAGCTACATGCTGTAGATAGCCTGCTCCTTGACATTATTATGCTAGAAAGTACATGCAGGGCATGATTGTCATCACACTAATGCCAGAATTAACATTCTTTATGTCCACTGTATTTGTTGTAGTTATACTTGAGGTTATAACATAATCAAGACATAATCAATGAGATGCCAGTGCTTAGAGCGTGGGTGCATCCAGGACGTCTTTTTGCGAGTGGGCAGGCGGAAGATGGTATTGGTGATGATCAAATCATGAGCCGCACATGTCTTCAGTAATAGTAGGCCATTGCTGTTACATTTACCGATTCCATTTTTTCCAATGACGCCATCCCAGGCAGTGTGATCAGATCCTATTCTCGCGTTGAAATCGCCAAGTAGAATCAGCCTGTCAGTGCGCTTCACGGATGAGAGTAGGGCATCGAGATCTTCATAAAACTTGTCCTTTACTTCATCCGGATTCGTCATTGTGGGCGCGTAAGCGCTGATCAGTGTGGCTTGCTTTCCTCTCGGTAGTGGAAGATGCAGTGTCATGAGTCGGTCATTCACGCCCTTGGGAAGACTGGCAAGTTTGCGGACAAGATGATTCTTAACCGCAAAGCCAACTCCAGATTCACGACGTTCGTCACTGCTGCGTCCACGCCAGAAGAATGTGTAACCACCTCCTGTTTCCATGAGCTGACCTTCATTTGCTAGACAAGTTTCACACAGTGCCGCAATATCGATGTTAAATCTTGTGAGCTCTCTGGTGACCAGGGCTGTTCTTCTTTCTGGGCGGTCTGCTGAAGGGTTGTCCTGAAGCGTGCGTACGTTCCATGTGCCAATAGTGAGTGGTGTCATCTTGCATTTTGTTCGAAATTTTATTGTTCGACCGCATGAGATGGGATCCCCTCCAGCCGCGGTAAGCTGGCCAGGGTTCTGTGAAGCAAACAATGTTTAGGGCACCTTTTCTAGCCCCTTCCTCTTACTACGGAGGTGAGCAGTGCAATCCTAAAGAGGGCTGCTCAGTCACTCAGGTAGACGCCGAATCCAGCTGTTGCTTCCACCAGCAAGAAGACGACCATTAGACCTGAGCCGCCTGTGTGCAGGTCCGCGGCTACAGCTCCCAGTGTATCCACACCTGCTGCTTCGTCGCTCGCCCGTCGCCACAGGACTTAGGAGATGTCAAGATGTCAAGACTTGCGCGTGAATTGGATTAAAGTGAGGGAGAGGTGCGCATAGTCAGCCTCACTCTCTCTTCCCAGATTCCATCTTACTCCAATGGCAGGACTAAAGTCGAGACGGTTGGAGATGGGCTGGGCGCAGTGGTTGACCAGGGCATCTTTCATGTCTTGCCGTGCTCTTAGTGTACCACATCGCTTACAGAAACCACCTTCATGACCGTTGGTCCTATTCTAGTAGGTCTCATCCGCTCGATCCGCCGGAGTCTGTCTTCACATGCTCGGGATAGACAAGTCCCTATCTCACCGAAGGTCGATGACCCGACGGCTACTCTCAACCTGGTTTAGCCAGCCTGTCGAAGCTGTTGCCCGGGGTGTGGCCGCTGCACATGCTACAGCTACTAGGAGCCACAGGTGAGAGTTGAGTGACAAGTGGGGACCAAAGGTGGACGAGCTGCCCTAAAAGGACACGACATGCCCGTACATCAGAGGTGCTACCCCTCCCTGAACACCCCATACACACCTAAAGACATGTGCGGCTCATGATTTGATCATCACCAATACCATCTTCCGCCTGCCCACTCGCAAAAAGACGTCCTGGATGCACCCACGCTCTAAGCACTGGCATCTCATTGATTATGTCATTGTGCGGAGGAAAGACAGACAGGATGTAAGGGTGACCAAGGCCATGCCGAGTGCTGACTGTTGGACTGACCACAGACTTATCATCTCCAAATTAAGCTTTCGCATCAAGCCAAAGAGATGTCCGCAGGGAAACAAAGCTGTGATGAAAAAGATCAATGTCAGTAGACTGAGGAACCCCAACACAGCAACTTTACTAGCAGAAGATCTTGGCAACCAACTTTTAGAGCTGCAATTAGAAGAAAATGCTGAGAAGGACTGGGAACGCTTCCGGGATATTGTGCACTCTTCTGCACTAAAGGTTCTTGGACCCTCACACAGGAAACAGCAGGACTGGTTTGATGAAAACGATGAAGAGATCAAGGCCATACTTGCTGAAAAGCATCGCCTTCACCGTGCTCACCAGAATGACCCATCGTCAACAGCTAAGAAAAATGCCTTCAACAACATTCGCAGGATCGTACAGAACAAGCTTCGTAAGATGCAGGACTCCTGGTTGAGTGCCAAAGCAGATGAAATCCAGGAGTTTTCTGATAGAAACGATGCCAAACGGTTCTACGAAGCCCTTAGATCCTTGTATGGACCTCAGCCCTCAGGGAGTTCCCCTCTACTGGACTCAGATGGTGCAACTCTCATTACTGAGAAGGCTCTGATTTTACAGCGTTGGGCTGAGCACTTCCAATCCGTACTGAACCGCCCATCTTCCATCAATAACGAGGCGATTGATAGAATGCCCCAGGCGGATATCAACCACAGCCTGGATGTCTCACCATCAGAGACTGAAACCTTACAGGCCATCAGCCAGCTGTCCAGTGGCAAGGCCCCAGGATCTGATGCGATTCCAGCGGAAGTCTATAAGGGTGGTGGTGCAGTGCTTGTCAACAAACTCACTCAGCTGTTCCAGTCCTTCTGGAATCAAGGATCTATTCCTCAGGAACTGAAAGATGCGTCTATCGTACACCTCTACAAGAGGAAAGGAAATCGACAAGTTTGCGATAATCATAGAGGAATATCACTGCTTTCCATCGCAGGTAAGATCCTTGCACGAGTGTTGCTGAATCGTCTGATTAACCACCTGGAACAGGGTTTATTACCCGAGACACAGTGCGGCTTCCGCAAAGAGCGTGGCACGGTGGATATGATCTTCGCAGCCCGACAGCTTCAAGAGAAGTGTCAAGAGCAGAATCGTGAACTGTACACCACCTTCGTGGATCTCACCAAGGCTTTTGACACTGTCAGTCGCGAAGGTCTGTGGCGCATCATGTCGAAGTTTGGGTGCCCTGACAGATTCATCTTGATGGTACGTCAGTTCCACGACGGCATGACGGCTCGTGTTTTGGATGATGGAGAAGCTTCAGAGGCCTTTCCCGTCACAAACGGCGTCAAGCAAGGGTGTGTGCTGGCACCGACCCTGTTCAGCATAATGTTTTCAGCCATGCTGTCAGACGCCTTTCAGAACAGTTCCTTGGGAATCAGACTGAGATACAGGACCGATGGGAAATTGTTTAACCTGCGAAGACTCCAGGCTGTCACCAAGATAAAAGAGACTGTGTTACGAGATCTCCTTTTTGCTGATGACTGCGCCCTGAATGCTGGATCAGAGCAGGAAATGCAAGCCAGCATGGACAAATTTGCAGCAGCATGCGACAACTTCGGCCTTCTCATCAACACAAAGAAAACCGTAGTGATGCACCAGCCAGCTCCAAAAGCTCAGCATCAAGTGCCCACCATCACAGTGAAGGGACAAAAGCTGCAAGCAGTGGACCAATTTACATATCTTGGCAGCACCCTCTCCCGCTCAGTGACAATTGACATCGAGGTCAACTGCAGAGTCGCCAAGGCAAGCTCTGCGTTCGGCAGACTGTTGACCAAAGTGTGGGACCGCCGTGGAATAAGCCTTGCTACAAAGCTTAAAGTCTATCGAGCAGTAGTGTTAGCTACCCTGATGTACGCCAGTGAGACTTGGACTGTATACAGGAGGCACGCTAGGCAACTGAACCACTTCCACACGATTTGCCTCCGCAGACTTCTGAGGATCCGGTGGCAGGATAAGGTGCCAGACACAGAAGTCCTTTCTAGAGCAGGTCTGCCGTCAGTTTACACCCTGCTGATGAAAGCTCAGACACGCTGGGCAGGCCATGTTGCAAGGATGCCAGATCATCGCATCCCTAAACAGCTCTTCTATGGTGAGCTGTTTCAAGGGAAGCGATCGCACGGGGGACAAAAGAAGCGATACAAAGATACGCTTAAAGCCTCTCTCAAGTCCCTGGATATTGACACCACCTCCTGGGAGACCCTGGCACAAGACCGATCAACATGGCACACGCTGATCTACCAAGGCTGTCAAACATCTGAAGCCAGAAGGACAACCATAGCACAAGAGAAGCGAGCACTCCGTAAAGCCAGAGTTGCAAAAGCTGCAACAGTGGTGCCCACACATGTCTGCCCGACCTGTGGTAGAACATTCCGTGCCCGTATCGGCCTTATTAGCCATTTGCGGACACACCATGAACCGTCCATAACCTGTTAGATGTCAAGGTCCTCTTCGTATACGATGGACAAACAACAACAACTTGAGGTTATGTCTGCACTACAGGCTTCTTGCATGAGAAGCTTTTTGCGGAAGAGATCTTGCACAAGAGAGCATCCACACTTCATGGACACTCTCTCGAATGAAAGTGCTGATAGCTTTCCACAGAATGGTCACCAGGGCACCTGTGCTTTTTCCTCTTTCCTGTTTTTGTACAAAAAAACCATGTTGCCCATCCACACACACCTTTTTGCTCAAGAACTCTTGTGCAAAAAGGAGTTATTCTTCATAGAGGGAGGAATACCTACACTGGAAAAACCCCTCTGTTCTTCCGTTTTACCCGCGCAAAAATGCACTTGAGGTTTGGATGTTCCATGAGTTTTTGCACAAAAATGAATGTTTTTGCGCAAAAACTCTGTAGTGTAGACCTAGCCTGAGTTACACAGGGCAGTAACACTGCCTACAAGAGGGTGGTTGGGTCCTTACTGGTGCTGTCCTCACAATGTTGCGAATTTCTGGGGGCATGTTCCACAATTACTTCTGCTGCACAAAGAGAATAATAAAATCCCATAACACAGCTGTCACCTTTGCTTTGGGAAGCAGTGTATAAATATTGATTTGGGGAAGCAGAAATTCTATTTCACAAGGAATTTCAAGTTTCCAAAATTGTGTTCATTGTACACTGAAATAAAACCTGGACATTTCAAAATTCTCAGCAAGCTCTGGGAGCCAGGAAATCATATTGGATTGTTCAAAGCCTCTGGAATAAATTACCCAGGTAGGTTGTAGAATCTCTATCACTGGAGATTTGGGGTACGTCTAGACTACATGCCTCTGGCGACAGAGGCATGTAGATTAGGCTACCCGGCATAGGAAAATGAAGTGGCGATTTAAATAGTCGCTGCTTCATTTAAATGTAAACCTCCCTGGTATGCCTCGTGAGATGAGGTTTACCAGAGAGGTTGACAAATGCCTTTGATGTCGACCACGGAGCGTCCAGACTGCCCTGCTGAGCTGACAAACAGCTGATCAGCTCAGCGCAGCAGCCATTTAAATTTAAATTAAGCGGTGATTATTTAAATCGCCACTTCATTTTCCTATGCCGGGTAGCCTAATCTACATGCCTCTGTCGCCAGAGGCATGTAGTCTAGACATACCCTTTAAGAGCAGGTTAGACAGACACCTGTCAAGGATGGTAGTCCTAGATGATGCTTGGTCCTTCCATGAGTGAAGGGGACTGGTCTTGATGACCTCTCAAGGTTTCTTCCAGTTCTAAGATTCTATGGAAGCATTGCTTCAGTTTGGGATTTTTATATTGTAATATAATACGATTTAATAAATTAGATGTTTTGAAACCAACAATCATTTCTAAATGAAAATATCAATGGGTTAAGGTGATGAGGTGGACCAGGCCATGAAGCCCCCTTCTGGAAAGTTGCAGAAAGGACATGACTAATCAGGGCCCAGCAAGCCAGTTAAAAGGAAGCTGTTGGGCCAGAGTGAGGCAGTTCTTCCTTGGAGAGCAAAAGTCTCAGGAAGGGTTAGAGAGCTGAGTTGTGGGAGGGTTGCCATAGCAAGGAGCTTAGATAGAGGCATAGGCACTCGGACAAAAGGGGGAAGGTGCTTGCATTAGGTGGGAGACCCCTGTTATGGGTCCATTTTGAAACTATTGATGGGACATGAACATTGTTGGACTCCCCTCTTCTCTACTAACTCCACCTTTTTTTCCTCTGCAACACAATTTTGACAAAAATCAACCTGGATTTTGAAGAGCATTTCAAATTTTGGCAGAACTAACCTGTCAGATGGAAAATGGGTTGAACTACAGTCATTCCAATCGACTCTAACAATGAACCTATTATTAGTATGGAAATGTGCAATGCAGGCATATCTGAATTTTGTCTGGTATAGATTTGAAAATAATTTTCTGCCTCAACTTTTCAACTTTGTGACTATCTTTGTAAGAAAAAAAATGGACTTAGTTTACTAGTAGGTTTGTTCTATGTGCTTGTTGCCCTCAGACACAGTTGCTGAAACTTGAAAGAGGCGTTGGAGCAATAGATGTAAAAGGGTTACATCTACGCAATTTAAGTGCTAATGCTTTGGAAGAATCAATTTGTACTTCAGAAATCATGGTTTCCAAACTTTCAGAAGGCAAGGCTAGCCCATAGATCTGCCAAACACAGAATCACTGATTACATTTCATATCATGAAATGTATTTGGAACATGAGAAATGCCATACCATAATTACAACATTTTCACCAGACTGAAAAGTGTAAATTAGTATTTGCTTTACACGGACAATGGAAAAAACTCCTACTGGTATAAATTGGTTTTGGATTGGTTCATGCTGGCAACAAGCAACAGCTTCAGGTTGAAAAATTTTAGGCACACTTAGGTTGAATGAATTTCTAATAGGTCTTCCTACAAAAACAGCAGGCCTGCACTATAGATCAGTATTAAATAGCTGGATATGTAGAATAGATGGATTTTAATTCGTCTCACAGTGTTTACTCTGAGGATCCATAATCCAGGACCAATTGAAGAAAACAGATAAAAGCAGCATGAGGTATGTTAATGTATATGTTGCTTAGATGACTCACCACTTGACTTCCAAAAGATCCTCTGTAATATGTGGTAATTTATCCAGTGACATAACAGATCTTGCAGATAGAGGTAGAGGAGATGCTGCTTGTTCTACCATTGGAAATCTAGTCCTGCCAATTGGTGATAGGTACCATAGGTGCAGTCACTCTTAGAGGCAGGGGCATCTCTGAGGGAAGACACAAAAAACTAAAGTCAGAGGGCGGGGAAAGCTTACGTAAGCATCACTCACTGACAGTTCCTGCTTGTACTTAGTTACCTTTTTACTCTTAAGAATTCAATGTTATTACAATCCAAAGGTTATTAAGTGCCAAAGAGTCTGTTTTTCTGTGAATTTTCTTATAGCTTGATTAATTGTAATTATTCAGTATCATGCTAAGCAGAGTCAATGTGATTATGTTCAAATATGAAGGCTCTGTAGCCTTTAAAGATATCTTGTGATTTCCAGTCAATATAATGGTTTCTAATAACCTTGATAGGCTTTGAATGAGGCCATACATTAACTCATTATTTATAATACTATTATTCTGAGCACATTGTAAATTCCAAAAAATGGGACACTGAACACAAAACATTACTCAATTTCTAATATAATATGCATACTAGCTAAGGTGGTACTTTTTCACATAGGGTTATCGGGAACATAAAAACTAGAACAAAAGAGTAGAGATGTCAAGCTCTAGCACTTCAAAGGGGCTTTGCAGTAGCAGAGCCAAGGATCAGCTGGAACTCCAGTTGATCCCCGGCTCCGCCCCTTTGAAGTGCCATTTTGGCACTTTAAAGCAGCAGCACATTAGGAGCTGGGGATCAGCTGGGGACTCCCGCTGATCCCCAGCTCCACATTGCAAAGCCTCTTTGAAGTGCTGGAGTGGCACGTCAAACAGGCAGGGCAGCATTAATGCCTGCCATTAACTCATGAATTTTTTCACACGTTAATCCTGTCCTGCGTTAATTGCAGGCGTTAACACAGGTCAATTGATGGTCCTAAAAAAAAGAGGTCTGGTGACATCAGCTGGTACAAGAAAGGAAACTAAATCTGAACCCAGCAATTCACATAGTCTTTTGGGTTTTGTTCATTAATGTTTTAAATATTTCCGAGGAAAACTTAGTAAAAGATGTATTCTCTGTCAAAATAATATTGTTAAAAATTCCTAACAGATGCAAGTGCAAGCCATGCCAAGGCACTGTTGATTCTCTCTAGGTTTACTAGATTGAAAATATCAATAATTCCATGGGAACAAGAAAGAAAAAAAATGTTTTTTCTTGGATTTCAGAGACATCCTTGTGAATCAGATCACACTTCCAATGATAATGCTTAAATAATAGAAACTTTTTGCTATTGTAAGCTATTATATTGCTTTTTCCTCGATGCCACATGTAATAACCCCAGCTTATTACAAACTAAAGTGTTCAACTTGAAGTTGGCCTAACTACAAAGTTTATAGTCCTAAATGGAAAATATTCCTATTCGAAGTGATCCACAGTGTTCCTGTAACCTTTTCCTTCAGTGTACTCAAAATTTTCAAACTCACTTAGGGCACATCTACACAGCAGGTCAAAAGTCAAAGTAAGACTCACAACTCCAGCTATGTCAATTGCATAGCTGAAGTCGAAATAGCTTAATTTGGCTTTTGGCACTGTCTACACAAAAGGAAGTCTTCCTTCGACTTTCCTTACTGCTCATGAAATGAGGGTTACAGAAGTCAGAGTAAGACGTCCTCCATCTCAACATGATTTCAAAATAACGGCTTTCTGTGTAGGCGCACATTTTGTTATTTCAAAATAATGCCCATTATTCCAAAATAATGTTTGTGTAGACATACCCTTAGTTTAAAACTTAGGGAAAATATGATAATATTGCAAAAATCACCATTTTAATATAATTCTGAATTTTAATTTTTACAAGCTCATTTTGTTTCCAGTGCAAGAGATTTTCCATTACAGTAAAAATTAAATTAAGGATATCCATACAGACATAAAAGTGAATTACGCTTATTGACCCCTCTATGGCTGCGGTAGCAATGCCCACACCGGATATTATTGCATGGGAAGCTGATGCACTGTAGATTCATACCCTGACAGTCATGCACTGATTTTCCATGTTGATAAACTCTAAAGCCATATCACACTTGAATGAAACCCCTCAGAATGGCTTAATGCATTTAAATCATGCACTTTAAATTTGCATCTTGAGCTAATCTGCCTGAACTTTTGCTGAGTATCCTTGTATAACTATGCCCTAAGTTTACATTGCAAAAAGCTCATTGCAAAGAGATGAGGTTTGTTCATCAGACACTTCACGGATCTCATGCTTTTAAAGCTACTAGAAGTCATTGTGATAATCTACTCTGACCTGCTGCATAACACAGGCCACACAAGTTTCACCTACTAATTTCAGAATCAAGCCCAAGTATTTCCCCCTTCACCACTCACTGTGTGGAAAGTTTCTCAAGCTGGAAATCACTGATTTACATTAGCAGAGCATTTTGCCATTCAAGGTTCTATATTATGTTCATAATATCCCATGTAGAAATGACCTCAATTCATTTTACCTCAATTGATTTCAGTTTTCTGAGTGACATTGTATACAAATGCGAGAGAGAGAGAGAGAGAGAGAGAGAGAGAAGGGGATAGGACAGTGAAAGAATAGGAGAAGAAAAAAAGGCTGAGAGGAGCTGTTTGAGATTTACAAGTGAGATGAATCCTAGAATATGCTGCCAGCCATAGAGACACAGATAAATATGGTGGGATTTTTTACATAGGTATAAACAATAGCTATAGATACCCAAGATGGGACAAATGTCTTTTACAATCTAACTCCATTGAGTGCATACATACAGACATGGGAGGGAGCATGACATCACTTCAGCTCCTGTACCCACATCAATCTAAACACAACAGTGTCTTCATCATGGCACAGACAGAGGGCTGTGTCTCAGTCTGTCCTTCTGAAGGTGACTGAAGAAGGCCAACTGTCCCAGACACTTCCCCAGTGGTGACTGGGGTGGGGAAGGGGACCTGGACCCATCCACTATTCCAGGTCCCAGCTCAGGGACCAGTAAATGGCAGCCACATGCTGCATCCCTGGCAGCTCCTCAGTACTTTTCGCTATGGCCTGAGCACCTTCTTTACTCTTGCCTCAGGGCCTTGGCCTGCAAATCCCAGTAATCATCCAGGAGCTCGTGCTAGATCCCTGGGTCCAGGCTAGCAGTACTGTTCTGTGCAGGGTGCTAACTCATTTCTGCCTGCCTGGGACCCAGGTCTCACTGCTTGAGCTCCAGGAGGTAACTGAGCCTCATGTGCTTTGCATCTCCTCTTATATTGGCCAGGACCAGATTGGCTGCTCTCGCCGAAGCTCTTTAATTGGTTCCCATTTATGCCACTTCCTAGGCATCTATTAACCTCATAGAGTGAGGCCTATAGCCTATCACTCAATAAAATCAGCAAAATTACAAAAAAGGCAAAATATTTCATTTAATCATTTTCAGAATTGATTCAGAACAAATGCTTATTTTGAGATTTATTTCAATTTTGTTTTAATTAAAATATTTTTAAAGCTTTCAAAAATGAAATGAAATATTTTGTTTTGAAATGCACAAACACATTTAAAGAATTCATTTTTGATCAATGTGAAAAGACTTTGACAGGGGAACAGGACTGGACATTTCTAAAATATCCTTAGCTCAAGTTTATGTGTGTACCAGATCTCTTTAATGTCTATCAGTGTACAGTACATATCAAATTCATAGAACATTGAGCAGAATTACCTTTTCTAATTTAATCTTTGGGCATTGTGTACTATAGAATCTTAATATAAAGCTACTTCTATATTGATTCTATACCAAGTTGGCTTCAGAGCCACTGTTGTGATGGAAGTAAAACTACTCAATACATGATGGATGTGATTGTATTTTCTTAGCAAGAAGGATGTTTCTAAATACAGTTGCTTTATCTACAGAAGATAGAAGTGAAAATGATCATTTAAAATGGAAGTTGATAAACGAGGTGTCTAAAATAAAGCTTACCAAAATGATGTTACTACAATGGGCCTGACATTGGTTACTAACATGTTTTATTTTGCCCTGCCTCTTGGAAAACTGGAGACAATTATTTGCAATTAGAAGACAGAGTGAGAGAGCACAAAATAGATGTGAACAACCTTATTTTGTTCTAAGTCCTGTTCCCAAAACAAAAATTAATAACATTCTTGGAATTCATGTACCCAAGATCAACTTGATGATTCACATCTCCAAGCAAAGAGCACTTTGAAGGACAGATTAAGTCAGTTTTAATGTCTGCCATGTGTATAACAAAACATCCTTAATTCAGTTTATACTCCCTGTTTCACTTCTGTCGCTCAAGCTGCAACACTGCAAAACACATGAGTCATGAATGTACCCTGGGAAATTAAAAACCACACTCCTGTTTTTATGCTTGGCAACAGACACACTACTCTGTATTCATGGCATGATGTTTTAGTAGCAAACAGTTGATTTTAACAGGTGGCCTTAATATGTAGATGCCACTAATTGCTCCTGTTGTTCAAATCAAAAACCTTTAATCTCAGAAATGCCTGATTGACTGGTTGCTGTGGGTATCATAAAGAAAACGGCCGTGTTATTTTCTTTTTCTTCTAAGTGTATCCAAAAATTCTGAAAGAGTATTATCTGGTCATTGAAGCTGATCCGTAGGCCATAATGCACATTTGAATTATAAAGGCACTTATTGGCTTCATTACCTATCTTGCTCAAGGGCAAACATGAAGCTTCTTCGGCCATTGATCCTAGAAATGATTTTCCAGACAGGTGAAATTGAACCATTTCAATTCCTCCTCTAAGTAATGAAAACTTTTTAATTCAGTTCCTCTCTGTTAATTTACAACTGGGAATCAAGTGTGGTGCTTTATACCTGTTTTGGGAGGCTTATGTATGCTGTCCCCTTGCAGCTCAGCCCAGCTTTTAAAACTGAGTAATGCTTTGGGTGGAATTCAGCCCTCTTTCAGGAAGCGACCTTTGTTCTTTTCTACTGTGCGATGCACACATTTCATTCTTAATAATTGCCAAAGCAGTTTCAAAGATTAAAGAACTTTTTCCCCTATAAAGGAAGAGTCTATTATACTAGGCAAACACAAAGTGAGCAAAGATGTTAAGGTACAATGGTGGAAAAGTGGTAAAAATAGCTAATAGCAAAACACGTGGAAAATGTGTTGGTTGATGTTTTAGTATGATACAGTTCTAGTTTTAAAAGATTTAACATTGCAGTGCTAGTGGAGAGGGATCCAACACATGAAGTTCAAATCTGATCCAGATTCCAACTTCCCCAAAATTTAATTGAGCTCAGCTTGAATATTCTGATTTTGGGTTCCTGGTATATAGTGCTGATAGCTATTCAGTATCCAATTCACATTTAAGTTAAAAGAAATGACAAGGAAGCTCATTACCTCTTCAGTGTAATCTACATTTTATGGTATTTTATATGGTGCTTGTCCTCCACTGAGAGGCAGGTTAGGCTACAGAAAAAGTCAGCAGTGATTAAATTTAACTGAAAAAAAAAGAGAGTTCTGGGTTATGCATCACTGATTAAATTTAAATTAAATTCTTATGCACATTTACATGATGCAATGTTTTGATATGATTCCAGAATTAAAATTGCTAAAACTTTTATAGCAGTGGAACTCAATTAATAAATTAGAGCTCCATGAATCTTTGCCAAATTTCCCAAATTTGGTATACAAGTAGAACATAGTGTAATAAATAGTAAAATAAATAGTAAAAATTAAAAAATTAAAATGCACAAATAGAGAAAAGTGCTCGTCTTGTGATGAAAGTAGTGATTATGATTCTAACTCAGCAAAGCACTTAAACACTTGCATAATTTTAAGCATGGACTTAAGCTTATTTCTCTTTAGCAAAGCACTTAAGCATCTATTTAACATCAAGAATAAATTTAACTTCAATAGGATTTAAACACATGGTTAAATTCTTCCCTGAACTGGAGCCAGTAGCTCATGATTAGTGGCAGATCCTTCAGGGTGGCAGTGGGGAACTTCCCCTGATAAATTATCCCATGCTGTTTCTTTTATAAACTTCTCCCCTGATGTTGCTGTTTGATTGGTGGGTTTTTTATTATTATTAATTTGATTTTCCATGTAGTTTACTGTAAGCATCTCTTATTGACCTTCTTACACCCCTAAAAAGTAAAACTCAGCAGAAATCAATGAAAGAGCCAGGGTTAAAAGCATCTACTGAGCACATATGCTCTACTTTCATTGAACAGAATATATTCAGAGGTTACTAGTTTACAACCCACAAATATACTGAAAAGAGCAAGAACACACACACAAATTGCTAATACCAGTGAAACAAACTGGCATTATTGGCATGTATATATTGAATCCTATCACTAATATTTGCCAGTATCAGAGAATAGAAAGGAAGGATAACAAGGCATATAATTTAATATGATTTTTAAAATTACATTAAATTTTGTGAAAAACAGGCATCTCTTCGAGATTAGACCATAACCCAGAGCCTTATGGGACAGATTTGCATGGTAGGCAAGCTCATTTGATACTCTGGCCGTAAGTGTCACAGCTGGAGCTGGTCATTGGTTTTGGGAAGTTATCCTTTATTGTGGTGCTGAATATTTGAAAATCTGTTCCCAGAACCCCGGGACCATGCCTTTCATTTTTACAGAGTGCTGAACCCAGAGAGTACTCAAAATATAGTGATAACATTGGCAATCAAGTGAACCAAAGTAGTACCTGACTTTATACTCACTATACAAATTGTACCAATCCTCATGCATAAAATGATTGCCAGCTGGGATTGCAGGAGACATTTCCCCACAATTAGATACATTGTTTGAGGAGCTTTCGTCTTCCTCCAAAGCATTCATTGGTGTTATTGGTAGTAATAAATTATCAGAGTAGAATTACTTCTGATCTGTTCTCATGCCATGTGGTTCCTATGAGCTGGAGGCAAGAGTCCTCCAGAGATAAGTGGGAGTCACCCAGTAATGTGCAGGCACCACACAACCTATAATACAATTTTGTAAATAGAATTTGTAATATAGTTTACATGATGTAAACAAAACTGAATTAAAATACAATATAACAAGCAGAGAAAGCTTATGTGGTAAACAAGATCCTTCAAAAGACTGCATTTGCAGTGCTTAAAACTAGCATACCAATTTGAAGCAGATAAGTAAGGACTATTATCAAAGGGATAATAACCATCTCATATTTATGCATGCAGCATAATGAATGGAAAAGCACAATAAGGCAGATATGTTAGATTAGCATAATTTTATTCCACTATTCAAATGTGTAAGTTGCAACTGGGTTTTGTTTCAATAACTGCTTTTCTTCATGGGTGTTAAACGTTTTATTCAAAATTCAGACTCTGTTTTATTTCGGTTTTAGTCATTATCTGCCATTACTATTTACCCTGACTTCCTTTAACCAAAGGATGCAGCTTTTTAATCAGTTCAAGCATTCTTATGTGCACTACTGACACCTCTACCATTTCTCTTTCTTTTAGCAAATTTGTAAAAAATAAATTTCTCAGTTAAATATTCAGCTATGCCCATCAGAAATACAATATCAATACTTTCTAATGCTATTTTTAGGGTACTTTATTCTTGATGATCTTCCTTATCCTTGAACAACTTGACTATACTGGAAAAAATATTAAAGTGAGTTTCTAGATTCATGAATTTTAAGGTCATCTTGTCTGACATCTTGTATATCAGGCCATTAAATTTAACCCCATTACCTCTGTTTTGTACTGAATATCTTGTGTTGGTAGGAAACATAACTTCCTGCAAGATATCTAGTCTTCATCTGAACACATCAAGAATGGAGAATCTTCCAATTTGCTTGGTAGCTAGTTCCAATGGTCAATCACCCTGACTGTTAAACAGTTACAGGCAGTCCCCGAGTTACGCGGATCCGACTTATGTCGTATCCGCACTTACGAATGGGGCTCTCTCGCCCCGGAGCTCGCAGGCAGCGGGACCGCCCAGAGCGCAGCGGTCCCGCCACTTCGACCTCCGAGGCGAGAAAAGCTGCTCCGGGTGCCCCTGGTCTGCTGGAGACGGTCCCCAGCAGACCAGAGGCACCGGGAGCAAAGCCGCAGCGGCGGCGGGGTCCCGCAACTCCCCGGCTTTGCCACAGCAAAGCCCCAGAGGCGCGGGACCCCTCCGCCTCCCTGGCTTTGCTCCGGGTGTCCCTGGTCTGCTGGGGACCATCTCCAGCAGACCAGGGACACTGGGAGCAAAGCCGCAGCGGCGGCGGGGTCCCGCGCCTCTGAGGCTTTGCCAGAGCAAAGCTTCAGAGGCGCGGCACCCTGCTGCTGCTGCGGCTTTGCTCCCCGTGACCCCGGTCTGCTGGGGGGGGCACACTAGCTGCGCCCCCCCCAGCAGACCAGGCTTTTGTTGTGGACCCTGAGGTAGAGCAGCTGGGGTGCTGCTGGGTTGGTCCTGCAGGGACCTACCTGGCAGCCCAGCTGTTCTGTCCCAGGCTCAAGATTCAGCCGCTGTTGAAACTGATCAGTGGCTTATTCCAGGAAGCTGGGAGCAGAGCAATTCTGCCTCCAGCTTCCTGTAGTCAGCTCCTGGTCAGTTTCAGCAGCAGCGGCTGAATCTGGAGCCAGTTCCGACTTACATACAAATTCAACTTAAGAACAAACCTATAGTCCCTATCTTGTACGTAACCCGGGGACTGCCTGTATACCTAATTTCTGAATTTGCCTGAATTCAGATTAAAGATTCATCCTTTCAATGTCCGCCACAGAATACAGTTCTTTTATGAGGCCTATTCCTGTTAATCCATCACTCAGAGGTAAATTATAGTTTATTAAATTACATGAGAAACGCTAATCTACTGTGCCACTATGTGATAAGCCACCATTTAAAATTGTAGCCTTTTGAAAAACTGGCACAGTTAGTGGTCATTGCAACTGCACACACTTGTCTAGATCCTCTGGTGTCCTGTGCCACTTTCAGTGGATAGAATGTGGTATAATGGGCTGGGAGAAAATGTTTCATGGGTTGAGTTAAAACCTTTTGGAGACTGAAAGGTGTGAATTTTCTATAAGCAAGGATGAGCCCTTGCCTAAGACATAAGAGTATGTGAACCAACCCAGGAGCTTGTTCTGAATATTGTTTTAGGGTAGGGGTGTGGGGGCATGGGAAGAGGGAACAAAAAAAAAAAGGAAAGTCAGAGAAACAGAGAGAGAGAGATCCTGAAGGAGCAACTGAAAGCATAGTGGCTGATTCTAAAAGAAGAAATGTGGAGAGGTTTTTGTGTCATGGTACAGGCTGTTCTAGATGCCGTGTTCACAAGAAGTGGTTTAGATACCTTCTGTATTCAGAGAAGACTTTGTACTTCCTTCATAAATAAACAAAAGGGTGTTACATAAATACCCGAGTATCGCCTATTGCTCCTAACTGAAACAACCTACAAGACTCCAATTTTTGACTAGCTGCTTGGGTCAAAGGGCAATGACAATAGTTTATCTCATTATAGGTGATTCATTTCACTGCATGGGGGGGTCCTCTTGGGGCATAAAACAGGTGTACAAGCTCCTGTGCCACTTCCCCTACTTGTTCCGTATATGCAGGGCATGACTGAGACATCCACAAGGATGATCTTCAGCTGTACTCTATTTAGAGCCACTAGCATGCAGCATAAACAGCCATCAGGTTGCTCTAATGCAGGGCTACTCAACTTCGGAAGCCCCAGGGGCCACAATGATACTCATAGCACATGCCTAGGGCCACAACTTAAGTGTGGTTGCAAATACATGCAAATATATATGCAAATAGCTTCTTTCACACTGACGGTCATGAACACAAAGATTAAGCCTTAAGCTGCAGCACGGGACACAAACGTGGCCAGTGTGAGCCAGTCAGCACCTCTCAGGCTCTGCCCACAAGGCTAAACAGCCAGCACTTCCCACAATGCCCTGGCGTTCCCGGCACCTCCTCCCTGGGGGCTAGAAATACCGACACCCTGTACCTGTCTGTTCCAGCCACCCCACTTGGGAGACGCCTTGCCATTGTGGAGTGTTCCCAGTGGAGGCCATGTTCAAAGGATCCCACCTGCGGGTCACATCTTGAGCCCCACGTAAACGCAAACCGCACCACAGACCGCAAATGAATGGGCCACAGGCCACATGTGGCCTGTGGGCTGTGTGTTGAGTAGCCCCGCTTTAATGTATGATGCATTACTGTGTATACACAAGCATAAATGTGAGCTTTACATCACCCTTGTACACAGGCTCTGTGCTGTGTACAGACTGGCTAGTCTCCAAGGCCTGACCCTTTGTCACAAATATGGCTTCAGCTGAGGTGAACTCCTAGATTCCATAGTACTCAACTAGAGTAGCATTCCAGAAAAGAAAACAATCTTTCATCTTTATTGCATAAACACCTTCAGATCTCTTCTTTGTTCTGATAATGAAGATTTGACTAATGTTTCAGCACAGCTTTCACCAGAATCAATTAAAAAATCTCCGAGTTCCAATAAGACTTTTTTTTTTTTGAGAAAGCTTTAGTGAAAGAAACTCCAGCAGATTTTTCAGAAAGAATTGGATGACAAACTACAAAAAATAATATCACTAACATCATCCATTTAGAATATATTTCCTACACAAAGCTAAAATATTAATAAAACAGATGTGTGGGGTTGATAATAAATGAAAAGCTGATATTCACATCATTCCAAAGAAAGTTAATTTAGGCAAACCATCCAACTATGAAATGCTCAGAATAAGTAACCATATACTGTACAAATTACAAGCACCCATGTTATATTATATACAACGTTAGTAGTACATAATCATTCATCTGATTTCTTTTTCAGATAATCAAAATAGTTCCCAAAAGTAGAGGCTCTCTGTGCTGATTTGTTGGGGATCTGATTTCAAAGAACAGAAACAAGATTCTAGTAAGTGGCTTCAAAATACCGGGATAGCTGGAAATAGTAAAATAGACTGTGACTTGCTCCACTGGATATCAAAAGGAATTTTATTAAAGGAAATATATATGTTTCATAATACTAATTAGTATGTGCTATCTAAACAAAATGGTTGGGCAAAGGGTCCTGAAAAGATCCAAGTCCCAAATTAATTTTGTAGTTTCACATAGGGAAAACTGAAATAAAATATTTAGGGCTCATCTTCAAGTGATTGTATTTTTAGCTCTGCCATATGAAAAAGTAATTACTGCTCCCATAAAGAAGCTTCTTCTGAACTTAAGATCTCAGTATCTCAGCCATTTATATTAAATATGCACAAAACGTTCTGTGAACACAGAGAAAGTCACCGTTCCATATTATCTACCTTGCAGAGGTGTTAAGACCCATTAGCCCTTTTATGTAATTACTACCTCACAGGCAGTTGCTTGCATCCAGGTGGAGCACAAGGATCTGGCTGTGAGGACTGGATTGCAACATTAGATCCTAAGGCTCTAATCCCACAAGGATTTAGAGCTTGTCTGTATGAGAAAATTAACTGGAAAAGCACCCCAAATGGAAATCCTCATTTTACAATAAAAGTGCCTTTTCCTAATTTAGTTTAATCTTTTTTGCAGATGAATTACATACCTGTAAATCTGTAAAGCAAATTGAGACAAATCAAGAAGAGTCACTCTTATTCTGGAATAAAAGTGTCTAGACAGGATGGCTACGTCTACACTGGCCCCTTCTTCGGAAGGGGCATGCTAATTTTGAAAGTGGGAATAGGGAAATCCGCGGGGGATTTAAATATCCCCCGCGGGATTTAAATAAACATGTCCGCCGCTTTTTTTCCGGCTTGGGGAAAAGCCGGAAAAAAGCATCTAGACTGGCCCGATCCTCCGGAATAAAGCCCTATTCCAGAGGATCTCTTATTCCTACTTTGAAAATTAGCATGCCCCTTCCGAAGAAGGGGCTAGTGTAGACGTAGATGATGTAATTGAGGAATAGCATTTTACACATTAGCTGTTCTGGCTAATTTTCCTGTGTAGAAAAGTTCTTAGACACATACATGCTTTGTTCAAGGTTCAGTCCACTTAGGATATGTCTACACAGCAGCATTATTTCAGAATAACTGACATTATTCTGAAACAAAAAAATGTGCGTCTACACTACAAGGCTTTATTTCAAAATAATGTTGAGCTGGAGGACTTCTTAGGGCACACAGCAGGGCTAAAGCTGAAATAAGCTACGCAACTTGAGCAACGTCAATTGAGCAGCTTAAGTTGAAATAGCTTAACTCGGCTTCTGGCACTGTCTACACAGCAGGAAGCCAAAAGAAGAACACTCTTCCTTGGACTTCCCTTACTCCTCATAAAATGAGGACTACAGGAGTCCAAGTAAGAAGTCCTCCAGCTCACCATTATATTTCAAAATAATGGCTAGCAGTCAGTGGTGGATAAAGTACCCCAAAAAGTTACTTGAGTAAAAGTAATGCTACTTCAAAAAAAAAGTAAGTAAGTAAAAGTCTGGAAAACTACTTGAGTAAAAGTATAAAAGTATTGCATCTTAATTGTACTCAAGTATCCAGAAGTAGCCATCCTATGGAAAGCTATGGTTAACCACCAGGGTTATCATAAGGCACCGTTATTTTTCATACACTTGGGCTACGTCTACACTGGCCCCTTTTCCGGAAGGGGCATGTAAATTTCATGAGTCGTCGTAGGGAAATCCGCGGGGGATTTAAATATCCCCCGCGGCATTTAAATAAAAATGTCCGCCACTTTTTTCCGGCTTTTAAAAAAGCCGGAAAAGAGCGTCTAGACTGGCCCCGATCCTCCGGAAAAAGTGCCCTTTTCCGGAGGCTCTTATTCCTACTTTGAAGTAAGAATAAGAGCCTCCGGAAAAGGGCACTTTTTCCGGAGGATCGGGGCCAGTGTAGACGCTCTTTTCCGGCTTTTTTAAAAGCCGGAAAAAAGCGGCGGACATTTTTATTTAAATGCCGCGGGGGATATTTAAATCCCCCGCGGATTTCCCTACGACGACTAGTGAAATTTACATGCCCCTTCCAGAAAAGGGGCCAGTGTAGACGTAGCCATAATGTGCATATACACTTGTGTGTGTGAAACAACAATAGCCGTTGATGAAGAAGATGCTCCTTCTGGAAAATTGTATACTGGTGTGGGGAACCCTTTTTGGGTCAGAAGCCACTGACCTATGGAAAAATCAGGTGAGGTCACACAAGTGAGAGGCAACGCCCTCCAAAAAACAAACAAAACCACCTCACTGATGTAGCCCCGAAATCTGGCCAATAGGAGCAGTGGGGAAACTCTCACAAGCAGTTTCCAGCACTGCATTCCCCCAGCCGGGGGAATCATGAGCGGCCAGCATATGGCACTGTGCTTCTTCTCCCCCACATGCTGGATCTGGCCCATGAGGCTCAGGGTTCCCCACTCCTTCATACAGGGCTGGCCTTATGGAAAATGGCATTGTAGGCAAACTTACATTTTGGCACCCCAGCCCTCCCTACCCTGGGCATGGTGCCCCCCACATTTCCCTTGGAAGCTGCTCAGTCCCTTGCTCCCCTTAGTACAGGGCTATTTTCTCTCCCCCTTGCAAAGGGAGTTGTCATTAGGTTGTCATAGTCCTTGGCCAAGACCTTCCTTTAAGAGCTACATGGAGAATGGATTATTGTAGCTTAAAACAGGGGTGGGGAACCTAAGGCCTGGGGTCTGGAAGTGGTCCCCGGCTTGCCTAGATCTGGCTCCGGAGACTCAGGGTTCCCCCCTCTCCCCCGCAGTACTGGGAGCCTGTGCCAGTGCTCCAACCTCCTGCCATCCCCCCATGGGGCTGGAGCACACAAAATCAACAAGCCTGGGCTCCCCAAAGCTCTAGTGTGCAAGGGGAATGTCTTTCTTCTTCTCAGCTGGGGGCCACATAAGTGAGGGTTCGGGGGGGGGGGGTTCTTCTCACTTGTGTGTGGCTCCCAACTGATTTTTCTGTGAGTCATTGGCCCCTGACCCAAAAAAGGTTCCCCGCCCCTGGATTAAATATGTTCCCTCAGATCTGACACACAGCACTTGCCCTTTATGTCTCGTGTTTGGTCTGCAGCTCATGGCAAGCTCCCTGCTATCAGATGGGGGCTGTGTCTTGTGCATGTGGCCCTCCTGCAGCCCTCTGGCCACTCCTGACTCTCCAGGGGTGCCAGTTCACATTGTGGTGGGGCTGGGAAGGCAACTTTAAAAATTTCAGAGGATACTTAGGCAGCTGAAATCTCTAGGGATTTGAGTTTTTGTGCTTATTTTGTTTCGTGTGTTTCTTTGCAAATAACTTAGAAATTAGCTGATTTCACAGTACACAGAAATCCTGAAATATTTCCATCATTAATAATTCAATTATTAAAACATGGTTCCGAAGCATTGTTAGAGTTAAAATTCAATTATATAAACTACTGAACTGGGCTTACATAAGAACATCCGTACTGGGTCAGATCAAAGGTCCATCTAGCCTAGTAACCTGTCTGCCGACAGTGGCCAATGCCAGGTGCCCCGGAGGGGGTGCACCGAAGACAATGATCAAGCAATTTCTCTCCTGCCATCTGTCTCCAGTCTCTGACAAACAGAGGCCAGGGACACCATTTCTACCCCTGGCTAATAGTCTTTTATGGACCTAACCTCCATGAATGTATCTAGCTTCTCTTTAAACTCTGTTATAGTCCTAGCCTTCACAACCTCCTCTGGCCAGGAGTTCCACAGGTTGACTACACGCTGTGTGAAGAAGAACTTTCACTCATTAGTTTTAAATCTGCTACCCATTAATTTCATTTGGCGTCCTCTAGTCTTTATATTATGGGCCCACTAATGAATAACTTTTCTTTATTCACCCTCTCCACACCACTCATAATTTTATATACCTCTATCATATCCCCCCTCAGTCTCCTCTTTTCTAAACTGAAAAGTCCCAGTCGCTTTAGCCTCTCCTCATATGGGACCTGTTCCAAACCCCTGATCATTTTAGTTGCCCTTTTCTGAACCCTTTCCAAGGTCAAAATATCTTTTTTGAGGTGAGAAGACCACATCTGTACACAGTATTCAAGATGTGGGCGTACCATAGTTTTATACAGTGGCAGTAAGATATTCTGGGTCTTATTTTCTATCCCTTTCTTAATAATTGCTAACATTCTGTTTGCCTTTTTGACCGCCTCAGCACACTGTGTGGATGTTTTCAGAGAACTATCCACGGTAACTCCAAGATCTCTTTCCTGATTTGTCGTAGCCAAATTAGCCCCCATCATATTATGTGTATAGTTGGGGTTCTTTTTTTCCAACATGCATTACTTTACACTTATCCACATTAAATTTCATTTGCCATTTTGTTGCCCAATCATTCAGTTTTGTGAGATCTTTTTGAAGTTCTTCACAGTCTGCTTCTGTCTTGACTATCTTAAACAGTTTAGTATCATCCTCAAACTTTACTACCTCACGGCTTGCCTCTTTTTCTAGATCATTTATGAATAAGTTGAATAGGATTGGACCTAGGACTGACCCATGGGGGACACCACTAGCTACCCCTCTCCATTCTGAAAATTTAGCATTTATTCCTACCCTTTGTTTCCTGTCTTTTAACCAGCTCTCAATCCATGCAAGTACCTTCCCTCTTATCCCATGACAACGTAATTTACATAAGAGCCTTTGGTAAGGAACTTTGTCAAAGGCTTTCTGAAAATCTAAACATACTATATCTACTGGATCCTCCTTGTCCACATGTCTGTTAACCCCTTCAAAGAACTCTAAGGATAGGGGGCCCTTCCTTCCTATGCATACCTTAAAATCTTGAGTATAATGGGGTGCACGTTATAGATCAAAGTTTAGTTTATTCAAGAATTTTGACCTTTAAAAGGCAGATGCGCATTATACATAAATATCCCGCGCTTGATTTGCATCTTCCTGGACGGTCGCCATTTTTTAAATTTACAAATCCGGACTAACTGCCCACGTCTACACGTGGCAGGGACCCAGTATTTTGCATTAAAGCCCTAAATCGAACTACCTGTTATTCCTCCTGCAAGGAAGAGGAGGAGTAGGAGGAGAATGGCCAGGAGCTGCAGGAGCCTGGAGGGAGTGTGCCATGCAGCCAGGACGCCCGAGCCATCCCAGCGAGCCTGTCTCTGATGTCATCCGAGGTCGGGGAGGCAACATCATGGGAGTGCCATCCATCACTGTCCCCTTATGCGGCGGGGTGGAGGGGGGGGAGAGAGGGAGACCATGGATCATGCAGCAACCTGTGCATGTGCCATGCCACCCCTGGGCACGTGCCCCCAGCTGCCTGCCCACACAGGGGACTTCACCTATTACCCACACGTATTATGAAGGCACATGACATGATCCTGACCCTGGGGTGGGACACTGCACAATGCCTTCCATCCACAAGCCCCCTCTACACAGAGGCAGGGGACATCTCTCCCTCCCTCCTCCTCCCCGCACTATATACAACACAGAGGCATGGGTGCAGTCCCGGGCCATCTCCCACTGCCAGGTAAAGCAGGACATGCCGGACATGGCCTGTGTGCAAGCACATCGGCTCCGATGGTACGTAGACCTGCCATCTTTGCCTTGCAGAAGGGGGCTGGGCTTCACCCACTGTGTCCCCAGGGATAATTGACCACTTCTTTTGTTTTTCCACAGCAGCCATACAAAGTAACTCCTGACCTGATGCCCTGATGGAACTGGTTTCAGTTGGCCTTAAATGCGATTCAGCATCCAATCAGTGTGGATGCGCTATTTCAAAATAGCAAAACACTATTTCGAAATGCATTTTCTGTGTAGACGTGTTATATCAAAATATCTTATTTCGAATTAACTA
Organism: Pelodiscus sinensis; assembly: GCF_049634645.1. Taxonomy (NCBI): domain Eukaryota; kingdom Metazoa; phylum Chordata; order Testudines; family Trionychidae; genus Pelodiscus; species Pelodiscus sinensis. The sequence goes on from NC_134719.1 coordinate 48,668,281, forward strand.
TTTCAAAATTAGATATTTCGAAATAATGCTGTAGTGTAGACGTACTCAAAGAGTGCATTCCACCAAACCTTTTTTATAAGCCAGAGCAGCAGGGGTGAAGCATTGCACAGGAGATGGGAGGAAGAGCCTATATTCCCACTGAGTTCTTCTGAGTTGAAGTGCCTCCGTTGAAACTGCAAGTCACAACAATCACTATCAACAAACCCTATCTTCAGATTCTCACACTAGGAACTCCAGTGACTTCCAGAGCATGAAGAAGGTTTGAAGGTTAAGATGGGAGCAAAGAAAATGTCCTTATTGTTAATCTTAATGGAAGAACAGCACTGCTCAGAAACATCTTCAACAAAACCCCCTGACCTGAGAAACTTCAGCATACTGATAAATACAACATGTAGTGAAAACATAAAAAAAACCCTGAGAGTGTGAATAGGTCATTAAGAATTGAATGGAAGATAAATGTGTTTCAACCATCCAGCCAGACATCACCCACTGTGACTCATGTCCCTAGGGGGCATATGGAAGAGCTGATTTCAGTAACACTCATCTCTGCACCCACCTGCCTCACATTGGGGAAGCAGCAGCAGCTTCTCCCCTCCTCCACCCACCACAAAAAAAGTGAGCAAAACTTCTGAGCCAGCCAGGGAAGCAGGAGGACAAGACCAACTGCTCATGGGAGGGGGGAGGAGAGGGTGGAAATGTAAAGGTCTCAACAACTCAAAGTGTTATACCCCCCACCTGAGCCAGTAGCCCAGCTCTCCTCAGTTCCCCTATGGGGCTCTTAGGGGGAAAGAGGAAAAGGGGGGGAATGATTCACACCTGCTCCACATTAGTACACACCCAGATAGCAGGGTTGCTCCAAATCCCAGCCAGACAGCACACAGAAGGAAGCTGTGCACACACACACTTTTTCAATCCCACCAAACTCAGCTGCCCAGCCCGAGTCTCTTCCAGCACGGCCTGCCCCACCCTCTTGCCCAGGGCTTCTACGGGGAACTCTCTGTCCCAGGGAGAATGGGGAGCTCCTGCCCTGGGCACCCACCCACCCACGCTGCTGCTGCTGCTGCTGCTTCCACCAGAGCAGAGGATTTACCTGACACAAGTCCTCCCTGGTCTTGGCTGAGGTGGCTGCTGGGTTTCCCTCCTATATAGCTGGCTGGCCCCAGGTAAGGTCACATGAGACTGTTCAAATGTGCCCCCTCAGCACATTGCCCTGGACAGCCATCCTGGTTGCTCAGGTCTCAGGCTGGCAGTGCCTGCACAGATAATGTTTTTCAATGAAAAGGTGTTAATGGGGCTATTAAAAGACTTCATTGTTGGTAGAGTCATTGTGCTTGTTGATTGGTTATTCTTTCTTGGATGATTGGGTGCTTGCACAGGAAGCTGTGCTTAGGCAAATCAGAATGATGAAAGCAGTGAGTAACTAAGTGCTTCCAGAAATTGTAGTGGAGTAAAAAGTAGGATATTTTCTAAAAAAAACCTACTTGAGTAAAAGTCAAAGTATCACAAAAATAAATTACTTGAGTAAAGTACAAATACTGAAAAATGTACTTGAGTACTATAACATCAGTATTTCTACTTAGTTACTCTCCACCTCTGCTTGCAGGATAGACACGCTTTTTGTTATTTTGGAATAACATTAGTATAGCTGTGTAGCTATGCCCATATTCTGACTCATGGTAACCCTCATTTCACGAAGAGTAAGGGGAGTCAAAGGACTTCCTTTGACTTCCTGCTTTGTAGACAACATCCAAAGCTGAATTAAGATATTTTGACTTCAACTACGCAACTGACATAGCTGAAGTTACTTAGCTTATTCAACTTCAGCCCTGCCGTATAGACGTACCTCAAGACTTAATGGGGCTATTCCTCACTTGTATTAGCCTTTGCAGAATCAAATTATATGTTGGTAAAACATCTTGGTATCCTTACATGAAAGGAAATATGTATTTGTTGTTATCAATATACTGTTATTTAGATAATTTCATTATTTTATACAAACCTCTGCTTGAGTTGTAAAGAGAGAAATAAAACATATTACATCACCACAAACTTGGAATAAATTTAGTACTTCTGGCTGACGACCGTGTTATTCAGATACTCAGCTCATGTAAATCCAGTATGTTGATTTACACCTGTTGATAATCTGTCTCTGTTTAATTTCCTGCAGGAATACATTTAAACAACTGATTAGGGGGTCCCTTAACATACAGAGAATGAAATACTGATAGACTTTTTTCTATATGGTCTGCTCTAACATGTGTGTGCATGCATGGGCCTGTGCATGTGCTCACACAAGCACACATTAAACATATGTGTACAACTTAACAGAAAATCACATATCAATACATTTTCCATGCAGCGACTTTATTACTATGGTAAAACTCAAAACAGAATAGTCACCGTAAAGTAACTACATTAATTAGCATGAAGGGCAATTGGCTATACCTCATTCTCAAATCTCTGGTTGAGGTGAGACCAAAAGAATCATATTGTCATGTCTCATTACTTGCTTAAGTTAACAATACACAGGGCAAATATACCACAGAACCCAAGCTCTCAGTATTAAAAAATTAGAATTAGATAAGGAAGAGCAATGATTTAAAAAGCTGGAAAAATCTTTCACTTTGGAAAGGAGGCATCATTTTGGAGAAACTTGGTTCTTAAACATCTGTAAATTCCTGATATCTATAACTCAGAAATATTGATTTTTTTGCTGACTTTGTTGGGACATTTGTTCTAGCTACAGTTACTGAAAGTCCCTAATAACCACTTCTCTGGCAACATGTATTTTTGTACTTTCCTATAATAACCTCTGGTAACAATTACGCACTTTTCACTATTCCCAGAGATCTAGGAGAAGCAAGCTCTTCAAAGCTGTTCAGATAATATTGCTGGAATTTTATGTTTGATTTTGTGCTTCACTGTGAATATGTATTCTCAGGGCCTGACTGCCACAAGCAGTCATATACTGCAACAGGACCAGTCCTACTGATTTCCAGTGGATGGTTTGCAGAGCAATCTACACTGAGGAGTGTAGCCAAAGCCACAGCTTGAAATCAGTAGGAATAATGGGGCAGCATCTCTGAAAAACTAAGCTCTTAATGCACAAGACAGAGCTGATGTGTGTGTTTGGGAAAATACAAGCTGTGGCATTGGCTATGCTCCTCAGCTTGAAGTGTGGACACGGCAGCACTTTAAAGGGAGAACCTGGGAAGGGAAATACCTTTGTCTGTGTTAACTGTCTGCTTTAAATGCTATTTTGATTTTGGCCAAACTTTTTCTGTTCACTTTCTCAGTCAGTGGGATTCTTCAGCTCTTCTTTAAATGCAGCAGTGGGGAGAGAGTCATTTCTATTTTGTTATTCTCAGTGTTTGTATTTTCTTGTAACAGGTTTTCTGTAAGTCTGTTCACTTGTGAGTTAACTGACTGGTTAATCAGTGAGCTGGCTGCCTAGCAGTGATCCACAGCAGAAGAAGAGGTGGCCTGGACTCCAACTGAGGATTTCCTACTAGCAAGTGGAGAGACGGTTCAGATTCAGCATAGCTAAATCTAACAAACATAACTAAATCTAAGCTTTTAGGATCTCTCAGTCTTTTCTTGTTGTGTTTGTGTGGACTGAACTGTTCAAATTTTAGTTTTCTCTTGACTTCTGTTTATTGTAACTGTGGACATTATCTGTGGGTACGTCTAGACTACATGCCTCTGTCACCAGAGGCATGTAGATTAGGCTACCAGACATAGTAAAATGAAGCGGCAATTTAAATAATCGCCGCTTCATTTAAATTTACATGGCTGCCGCGCTGAGCCGACAAACAGCTGATCAGCTGTTTGTCGGCTCAGCGCGATAGTCTGGACGCACGGGTGGCGACATCAAAGGTATTTGACAATCACCCACGTATACCTCATCCCAGGAGGCATACCTGGGTGGTCGACAAATACCTTTGATGTCACCACCCGCGCGTCCAGACTATCGCGCTGAGCTGACAAACAGCTGATCAGCTGTTTGTCGGCTCAGCGCGGCAGCCATGTAAATTTAAATGAAGTGGCGATTATTTAAATCGCCGCTTCATTTTACTATGTCTGGTAGCCTAATCTACATGCCTCTGGCGACAGAGGCATGTAGTCTAGACGTACCCTGTGAGTTATAAAATAGCTGTGTTCTCTTGTAAGAATTAGATTATTTGTTTCTCCTTAAGATTTTATAAAGTTATTTAATTAAATGTATTTATTTATTTATTTATTTAATTATTTTTGGACTTGAATGTAGGGAGGCTGACACTGGGCAATCCTTGCTAAAATTCCTTACAGACTGAACTCTGGGTCTCCAGTACTTTTTATGGGAGTGGGCTTTTTTTTAAAGACACTGGAGAAGGGCAATAAAGTTTAGCCCACCCAAGGTTGCAGCAGCAGGGTACCCTGTACTGGCCTGCTAAGTGGAAATGGCCAGTTACTTGTTCAAATTCTGTGATGGTCAGGGCAGGGGAAGCTCTTGGTTGAGGAGGGCAGTGATCTTAAGCAGTGGGAGCCAAGGGAGAGAGGGCTGTGGAGGGAAGAAAGGGGAGGCAGAGGGAGGAGGGACATGGTGGCATGGAAGTGAAAAGTTATTGGTAGGAGAGGTCTCAGCTCTTTTCAGTGGTTGGGAGATTACCTTTGCCTGGTGAGAACAGAACTTGGGTTTTGGTTCCTTCACCCCTGGGGGTATTGGATCTACTAGTCTGATACATAAAAGCTAGCACTATCGTGCTGCCTCAGAGGGACATTTTACCTTGTTGGCTCTGTGAGATGAATGGGTTAAAGCAGCAGCCAGCCTGTATTTTACTGTCATGTCCTTTGGCAATTCTTATTTATTGTCTGAGGTGCTTACTGCTGTTGAAACAAGCAACGTAAGAAGCCCTTCACTTGTTTGTGTGAAGAAGTGAAAGTGAGTTGGCAACTTTTGCAGTTTGATTCTAGTCATCTTCTTCCTCTCAAAGGGCAAATGCCAGCTCAGGGTGAGGCCTGACACCTTCTTTGATTGTGTGAAGAAAGGACAGAGAATTCCCAGTTAGCTTCAACTGGTGCTTGCCATTCTGTGTTCCCCAGGATCAATGAGAAGAGTTTAGGGTATTTGCAAGCTGTCTGCATGTCAACTATGAGGGTTTATAATAAACCTGTGACTGACATTCTTTATTCCTAAATTTAGTGCAGTTAATTAGGTACCTTTTGCATGTCTAGTGCATGGTACAAAACATGCTCCATTTTGATGAGAAAGAAATTGCAAAATAATTCGAGGTTTTTTTTTTTTCAGAAATAATTTGCTTGGCTTCAGGGATTTCTCTGGAAGAAGACAAGCATGCAGTGAGCAGGGATACAGGATGCACAAGGAAGAGAGGTGGGAGATAATGGGGCTTGGCCTGGAAAGCTACTGCCTCCCCTAGTGAAAGCTTTACCAACCCCGCAAATCAACCCATGTTATTTCTTTATATGGGAATTTCAATCCAATAATGGTAGAGCTCTACATATTGCTTCCTCACGGCAACTCCTTCTCATCCTACAGTAACATCAGGATTTTGGTGAGGAGACCTCAGGTAGTTCCCTCCTCTTGTCTTGACCTTTCCCTTGCACATTTGGAGCTTGTGTCTATGAAGTGTGGAGCATGTTCGATTCTCATGAAATCCAATTGGAGTTTTGCTGCACCTTTTATGATCAATCTCTGATATATTCTGTGAGAGAACATAGAAAGACAGAGTGAGTTTTCTGGGTCTCTTTTTCTTGTTAAGATCTGAGACACTATTCTTTTAATATTATTGTCTAGATCACTCTGAGACTCATTGTTTTTTGATTAAATGTGAAACGAGCATTTACTATGTTTTTTTGGTGGATGATTTTGTTATATTGAACTTTTAGTCTCGTCTGTGCTTAATTATTTGTGTTCTCATGCCTTTTAATGTATAATTTGTTATACATTATGTTAGTTCTAGACCTTTTTTAAACTTACCAATGAAAATGGGGCATCACTAAATAAGTTAAAATCTAGAGCAGATAGTGTTGGAGAGAGGCTAGCCAAGACTACACTGTGCAATAATATTCATTCACTTTGTATGAATTTGCTAGTATGTTTGGATTGGATTTTCTTTTAGGGAAAAAAATCCAAGTGTTTACACAAAATAACTTGACTGACAGTACAGAGTAAATGCCATCTAACAGCAATTGCTATCTGACATCATGCCATGAAATGGAGCAAAAGAAAACATATATAAAGAACAATGACTTTGTATTCATAAGAAGAAGTTGTCATGAGTGCATGCTGTGCCAAATCAAGCCTTCCCAGTTACTAGTAGTAACATCATGAGAAGCTGTGAGACTGCTTGTTGTGAAACACAAAAGCTGGTCTAAGGAAATCTTATTTAGCATGTAAATACATTACTATTTCTGTTCTTATTACCATATCATGTTGATTGCCTTGGGAAATAGTGCAGATGAGATTATCCCATACTATCCTAGGATGAGGCTGTTTGAAAGGCATTAATTTGGACCAGAGTGTAATGTGGTAATCTAGGGAAATATGTAAGTGAATGATGAGAATAATAGTTTTATCTGCTTTTAGCTTTATTGGTTTAATAGTTTTAGTACTCCCTTCCTGCCTAGTTGTTTTACACCAGTGTAAGTTATTTCAATATTCAATTAGTTTAGCTGGATTGAACATCTTATTCATGGTCAGTCTTCTAGCTATAATGTAGCAGGGACTTATTTAATATTATACAATCATTATTTCTGCTGCTGTTTTTGTTTATTACACATACACTATGATATACTCTACCAGAGGCAGGCGGGGCTCTGAGTACTTACCTGCTGGAAACCCTAAGCCTGCCATCCCAGCAATGAGTTCCTTCCAGTGCTTGGACTACCACACCTACATTCTATTAGTAGTATGAAGGATGGATGAGAGCTAGCACAAGGATGTCTCCTCCATCTGGCAACCACACCCCCGCTCACTGTGTGGCTACACATATACTGACAATAGCAATAGGCCATGTGAAAGAACTGTATCCTGCAGCGGACATTGAAAGGATAAATCAGATGTGCACTGAAAAGATCTGTGACACTGTCAGAGAACTGGAGGGGAAAGGCCTATAGTTAGATTTTTCTGCAAGAAATGCTTGTTAAAAGACTATTTTAATATAGTATGCTTCAGGTGACTACTAATGACTTGATCCAAGCCCTTTAGAACTGAAGGGATGAGAACTTTGACCTCATTGGCCTTTGGACAAGCTCCTGTCTGAAATATATCAGTTACTTTGATGGCCTTCAGTTGTTAATCTGATCAGCCAAGAGTAAATATTCCCAAAACAATTTATGAAAAATAATGAAACACCCTATTTTTTCCTCCAGCTGCTTCAAATTTTCTCTTTGTTTCTTTGAGGTCTCAGCTAAATTAGATCATTTTTTCACTCTGAATTCTTTGCTAACCTAAATTATTTGTGTTTACTATTATTTTATTGGAAGGAATTTTCACTGCATATTGTTCCCACACACTGGCCGAGTGTCACCACAGCCAAGTGGGGCTCAAACCCACAGACTGATAATCTTGGGGTCCTCAGGACAAGGCCCTAAACCCCAGGCCATTCAAGAACCCATCCCACTTACCTTAAGGGAACTTTTTAATCTTTTCAGATTCAGAGAACAAACTGCATCTGAAGATAAATATTGGCCCAGGTTCACTTGAGAGGTAGTCCTGAACCACATCTGAATTACTTCCAATACTGTTGTTCAGCTTCTAAGAGTTTTTCATATTAAAGCTTTGCTAGTTTGCAAATGTCTAGTTTAAAAAAAAATCAAGCTTTAGTGCACCAGAAAGAAGCCTACTTTCTGGTGAATGCTATTTAACACAGATATCACGTCGTAATGTAAATTATTCACCTGGAAATCAGCTTCAGCAGCTTTGTTTTTAAATTAATTGGAAATGCACTATACAAAATTCTTCATTTATTTTCTTTCCCATTACTTTCATACTTCATTATAGCTAATGTGCTGTACAAAGTAGTTAGAAGTGTTTCTTGAATTTCCAGACCCCACTACTCTAAATAGTTGATGGTGACAGAAATGTACAATTGTGCATAATTCTAATGATGCACATTCTTAAGAACATTTATTTTAAAGACAGAAAAAACATTATAATTTAATATTTTGTGCTCATAAGTGTATTTTATCAGTTTCATAAAGGCCTGAGAAAGAGAACGTACAGTCTAATAACATATTTCAGTATCATTCTCACGGTATAATGGAGAAGATTCAGTATAAGAGATGATCCAATAGGTAGGACACAGAAGTGGGATTACAGAGAGCTGGTTTCTATTCTAAGCTCTGCCACTAACCTGCTATGTGGTCTTGGGCAAGTCACCTCACCTTTTTGAAACCCATTTTCCCTTTCACTCTCTATCTGCCTTCTCTATTTAGATTGTAAGCTATTTGGGGCATGGACTATCTCTTGTGTGTTTGTTCAGTATCCAGTGATATGGGGCCCTGACCTTGAGTGAAGCCTCTAGCAATCTTCATTTGCTTTCTTTTCCCAAACTGTGCATAATGTGCACTGTAACACTGCATACACTGTGGATGAGTTTTTGTGGACTCAACATCTAGCAGGAACAAGCTTGTTGCCTCGGATAACCACAGTAATGACCTATGGGAGTTACTTTCCAGCCACTAGAATGATGTGATTGTAATTCAATCAATAATCCGCTAGCTATTTTTCCTGCTTGGCAGAATTCTTCTCCCAGCCAGGTTCCTATACACCTTGAACCTGGATCAATGAAGAGACTTTGGTGCCAGAAAAATCACTGGCATCCTGAGTTAGTACCCCAAGCTTCCTATATAACAAATGGCTTAGGTGCCTGTCAATGGGATCCACAAATGCCAGAAAACATGCCCTGCCCCAGCCAGCCAATAGCAGATGCTGAGGAGACAGGTGTATTCTAACCCTCCAACATTCTCTGGCTACTAAGTGCAAGCTGGTGGAAGATGCCTATCTCTGGCTGGGGTCCACAGCTGTGAACTTTCACCTGGAGACCCATATGCCATGTTGTGATATTTTAGATGGAACACATGGGCTCAAAGAATCAAAGTCGATAGGGTGGCGCTGCCCCCTTGAAACACCACCACAGTGATTCAAAGGGGCAGTGCTGCACAGAGCCTGGGATCAGCTGTGCGGCGCTGCCGCTTTGAAGTACCTCCCTCTTCCTGCTTATCTGATAGAGGCAGCAAGGGAAGGGGAGTGACTAGTTGATTATCCTGTCGATTAGTCCTTAAATCTCTAGTCCTAATCCATTAGGCATGTTCTGAGCATGCCTAATGAATTGGTTCCCTAGGCAAAATAGCAGGGGCAAGCTCTCTCTGCATATGATTTGAGGATCCCACTGGGGCTCAGATATGAGTGTGAGGTTTTATGTGTGAGAAACAGAAGCAGAAACTTAGTGCTGGGAGGGGGGAGGACATTAGGCACCAAGGAATATTTGGTCCCTAAAGTTTAGACATTAGTGTAGCTGGGATTTGGAGGGTCTCACCTATATTTTGGATTCAAGTGGGGAGTTAATTGTTTAAGTTCTTCTGTGGATGTTGGCCTCTATGAACTATACCACTGCACAGATTGCATGCTAGTGCAGTGCTTTGCCCTGTGAGTCAGATTCAGCCACGTGCAGGCAGGCCTACTTACCACTTCAATGCCATGTCATAAGACCTACATACCATTTACATCCTAGTTAAATTCTCTGGGTGAAATCTGAGTCCATTCAATCCTATCTGGCCAAGATTTCATCTTCATAAAATTACACAAGTGGTACTTGTGCTGGGCCTGTATAGAAGGAAGACGTTCACTCTAACGGTACGTATAGACTGCAGGCTTCTTTTGAAAGAGCGCATCCACACTGCAAAAGCGATCTGCTTTTTTGAAAGAGTGTGCACACTCATTGGACGATCTCTTGCATAAAAGGCCACATGGAACCACTTCAGCCAGGGCATTAAGTCAGCAGTTACTTCCGGGTGCTGTTGCCTAAGGCTATCTGAGATGTGTGCTTAAAAGGACCCCCCCCCCGGGCAGCCATTTCTCAGGTTCTGCTGCTTGCTTGCCTACCTCTCTGAGGAACAGCAAAGCTTTTGCAGTGCATGCTCTGGTTGCCCAGCTTTGTTGGATGCCACAGCTGGAGCTGTCTCTGGGTAGGTGATGGCTTCACGTGGCCATGCTACAGCTTCTGCAGCACTTTCAGCAGACCATCATGATGGTCCTGTCTCAGCTCGAATCTAAGCTCAAAATTGAGAACCTCTGCCTGGATGTGGGAGCAATACCCTTGCCCCCGTATCCCATGATAAAGAGGAGATTTTGGAGGCTGGATACCGGTTCCAACTGGTGGGACCGCCTCATCCTGGAATGGTGGGATGATCAACAGTGGCTCAACAAGTTCCACATGCAAAAGGCCACCTTCTTGGAGCTGTGTGCCTGACTCACCCCTTCCCTCTGGAGATGCGACACCCACCTGGGGCTTGCCATCCCCCTGGAGAAGAGGGTCACAATTGCCATGTGGCGGTAGATCTTGGCTTGTTCTGTCATTTAAAAAGTGATCTTGGGTGTAAAAATGTTGGAGACCACTGATCTAAAGCAACTTCCTGTTTTCTAACAGATCAAGTTGCGCCTCGCCTCCTATCTCCCTTCTTTTTGTTTTTCCAGACATTTAGTTTCATAGTAATTTTCTTTTTCTCTACCACAATACGAATTTTACTTTTATTTCATGATTTAATTCAGGATCATTTCACATTAGCGTTTACCGCCCACGTGTGTTTGGGTCACGCACTGGGAATTCAAAGGGGCTGTAAATCTTTTTTGTGTGTGGTGGGTTGGTTTTTTTGTTTTTTGTTGTTTTTTTGCTCAACAAAAAATCCTGGGTGCCGGGGCCCCATTGAGACTATTTGAATTGGGCCCCGCACTTCCTAAAGCCGGCCCTGAGTGGGGTCCTGCCCCAGAGCAAGAGCTACACTCCTTGTCCCATTTGTAACCTTGCCACAGTTCCTTGACCTTGCACTTCACTTGGTCCAGGGTGTAGGGGTGGTGTCCTCTGTGGGCGTGAGCCTTGCCCTTCTGGCCATAAATGTCCATGTTTCTGCAGTGCAACTGGAGTTCTTGGAGGGATTCCTCCTCACCCCACAGCTCCAGGAGGGCCAGGATCTCAGCCCCTGACCAGGATGGCACCTGGAGTTTGGTGCCCCTGGGTGGGTCCTTGGACCTCTGGGGCTGCTCCCTGGAAGGGCCAGGATTATCTCAGGGGACTTGTGGCTGTGCCATGGCTCCTAATTTGTGTGGAGGGAGAACTGCACAGTCAGGGTCCTGCTCTGAGATCAGCTTCCTGTCCAAAAGCTTGCCCAAGGTACCTGCAGCTTTAAGAGGTGGCTGGAGACAGGAACTATAGAGCTGTGATTAGTGTGGATGGAGTGTACACAAGGGCACCTGTGCTTCTTCCTGGAGGCCTCTTTTTTCAAAAGAACTGCCTCTTCCACATCCACACATGCCTTTTTCTAAAAGAACTCTTTCTGAAAAGGCATTCTTCTTTGTAGAATGAGGTTTATCAATGTCGGAAAATCCCCTGCGTTCTTTTGATTTTCTTTTGAAAGAAGAATGTGATTGTAGTGTGGATGTAGGTGACTTTTTTCGGAAAAACAGACGTTTTTCAAAAAAAAAAAAAACCCAAACCCTGTAGTCTAGAAAATAAATCAAGCCAACTTAAAAGCAGAGAAAAACTCTTTGGCCTTTGTTGGTAGTGGGTTGTTTCTTGGTTTTTGTTCAAATAATCAACAATAAAAGGAGGATCTTCCTAACAGAATCAATAGACATATTGATCAATCATATTGGCATGTTTCAACCCTGCTAATAAAGGAAACATGGTAAATGTCAACGACTGTGCCTTAATCCTCCTTTCAAAGCAGATATGTGATCTTTTTTATTTTATGTTTGTAATGTAAGCATGATTTTGATTTTTCTGGTTATCAGACACACTGATATAGAATATTTTTTTCCCATTATCTTTCCTCTTCCTGGCCCCCTCAGCCAAGCTCAGCAGCTCTGTCTGTTCCCAAAAACCCCTGAGAATATGTCTACACTACAGCGCTATTTCGAATTAACTTAATTTGAATTAGTTAATTCGAATTAAGCTAATGCGAAATAACGCATCTAGACACAAAAACCAATTTGAAATAGCGTTTTTCTAATTAAAATAGCACATCCACAGTGAGTGGACCCTGAATCGAAGGTAAGGCTGACTGCAACCAGTGCCAAAAGGGCATCAGGGTCGGACTTAGTGCGTGGGGCTGCTGCCTCAGGCTAGCCAAGCGCTGTGCTTAAAGGGATCCGACCCCCCCCATCCCAGACAGACAGTTCTCAGGTTTCTCTGCTTGCTGGTCCACCTCGCTGAGGGACAGCAAAGCATTCGTGTCTCAGAGTGCTCTGCTTGCCCTCACTTGGGACACCACGGCACTCTGCAACATGGAACCAGAACTGTCCCTGGGCACGCAAGTGCGTCTCGTGGGGTCGTTGCCCAGCTGCACTTGGTGTAGGCTGCCATCCTGGAGGTCCATCGGGGGGCTGCCAGGATCCAGAAGGCCCTGCGGGAGAGCGTACACCCAGAGGAGCCCTCAGAGCCACCCCAGTCCTCCCCACCGGGGCCTAGTGCCCCATTCCTCCCTCATGTTCTTCCATAGCCCCCCCTTCCTGATGTCAAATAAAAGACACATTTTCAAAAATATTAACTGGGTTTATTGAACACAACTGGGGGAGAGGGAATGAAACGGTGGGGAGACGGGGGAAAGGAGGCAGGAGAAGGCAGGAGAGAGGGTGAGAGAGGGGAGGGGGAAAACTGGGAGGAGGGAGCTGGACGGGGAAGGGGAAGCTCAGCACTCAGGGGTGGGGGTCTCACCGGGCCAACCGCCTCCCAGCATGGCGAGCAAGGGGGCCTCGACATCCTCAGGGAGATGGGGAGGAGGGTGCAGATGTTAAGGTGGGGGGTGTAGACATTGAGGAGGAGGGTGTGGAGGTTGAGGAGGAAGAGGTGGGAGGGGGACAGGAGCGGGAGGAGGGACAATAGTTGGGGGGGCAGCAGGCACAGGACCGGCACAGGGCACCATGCTCTACAGCAGGGCCTGCAGGTGATAGTTCTGCACTCAGTCCTCCACAAGCTGCTTCCGGCAGAGCTTCAGGTCCTCCAGGACCCAGGCCTGGATGGTGCAGTGCAGGGCTCTCAGGGCCCGCAGGTGCTGGTCCCAGTACTCCTGCCGCATGGTGGTGGAGCAGGTTGCGGGTGTGGGAGCATGTCCCGGGCGGGGTGGTGCGCTCTGCACGAACAGCTGGTGCAGCTGTAGAGAAAGAAGAGAAGTGGTCAGTTCTCCCTGAGGACACTGTGGATGATGCCCAGCACCCCCCTGTGACGTGAGGGCAACCGTGCCCTGCACTGTCAGAGCCACTGTGCTTGCACAGAGGCCATGGTCAGGATGTCTGGCTCTCCCTGGGACTGGGAGCTGCCCCAAGACTGCACCCATGCCCCTGTGCCATGAATAGTGTGGCCAAGATGGGGGGGAGATGTCCCCGGCCTCTGTGTAGAGGGGGCATGTGAAGGGACAGCGTCCTGCTGGGTCCCGCTCCGGGGTCGGGAGCGTGTCAGATCTCTTCACACATGCATGTGCCTATTGGGCCACGGCCCCTGGGTGTCATGCCCCTGGAGCCACCTTCCCAAGGGTGGCATGACACGTGCTTGCACATTCACGGGTGGCTGCGTGATCCATGGGAGGCATGGCCCATGCACGCAGTCCCTGGTCTTCCTCCTCTCTTCCCTCCCGGACAGGGGACAGTGCTGGCACTTACCCGGAATGGCCTCCCTGGCCAACCCTGCCGACTCTGGTGCCAAAACAGCTGGCGGTGGCTCCTCTGGTGAGCCTGGGTCAGGGCCCTCCAGTCCCGGATCGCTGCCTCCTGGGCTGGCGTGGATCGCCCCGCCCCCAGGAGTTGGTCAAGGGCGGGGAAGTAGGGGCAGGTGGAAGCCTAGTGCGGAGATCATGGATGTTGGGGGCCTGCCCCCAAACCTCAATGAGGTCCATGACCTCCTCAGTAGTCCACCGTCTACAGCCCCTGGCTCGTCCCTGGGTACTGGGGGACTGTGCGGGGGACGGCTGGCTGTCACTGGGTGCCTGGCTCATCCTGGGGACACTGGGTCAGGGGCAGAGACTGCTGGCATGGCTGGCTCTGGCAAGTGTGGTCTGGCCAGAGTCTATCCCTTTAAGGGCCCCGGGGCTGGGGGGAAAGGAGAGGAGTTTTCCTGGTTTGGCCCAGAGTGGCCACCGGGGGGAACCTGGGAAGGGCAAGCTTCCAACTAGTTCGAATTAAGTGGCTACGCAGCACTTAATTTGAATGACTTAATTCTAACTAGGCATTACTCCTCGTAAAATGAGGTTTACCAAGTTCGAATTAAAGGCTCCGCTATTTCGAATTAAATTGGAAATAGCAGTTTGCATGTATAGCCGCTATTAAAGTTAATTCAAACTAATGGCTGTTAGTTTGAATTAACTTTGTAATGTAGACATACCCTGACAGTCATAATAAGATGTACAACATTTGATTAAACTCTGGAACACTTTGCCACAGGAAATCAATGAGGCCAAGTATTTAACAAAATGCAGAAAGAATTAGATATCAAGAATATCCAGAATTGTTATAATTCATTATTACAAAACCTTTGCGGGGATAATAAAAGTCAGGGTTCAAACCAATCTCTAACTATTAAAGATCAGAATAAGACCTACATGGACACAGATAGGAGATAATCTGCATACTGTGGGGTTCTGACACCTTCCTCTGAGGCATCTGATACTGATCTCTGCTGCTGATGGGGCTCTGGACTAAATCAACCCGGAGTCTATTGCATTCTCATAACAGAATATTCTGGAGCATACCACAGCTTGGTGTTTTAAAATGTAAGGGTATGTCTACACTACAGCGTTAATTCGAGTTATCTTAATTTGAAATAGTTAATTTGAATTAAACTAATTCAAATGAATGCGTCTGCACACAAAATGCAGTTCAAATTAGCGTTTCTATTTTGAAATAGTGCATCCACATTGAGTGGACCCTGAACCGAAGTTAAGGCTGGCTGGAACCAGTTCTGGCAGGGCACCAGGTCAGGACTTAATGTGTGGGGCTGCTGCCTGAGGCTATCTGAGGTCTGTGCTTAAAGGGACCCTACCCCCTTCCTGGATAGACAGTTCTCAGGTTTCCCTGCTTGCTTGTCTACTTCGATGAGGGACAGCAAAGCATTTGTGTCTCTGCGTGCTCTGCTTGCCCTCACTTGGGACACCACAGCGGTCTGCCACAGAGAGCCAGAACTGCACCTGGGCACTTTGGTGCATCTTGTGGATGTGTTGCCATCAGCCTGGCTGCACTTGCTATCCATAGCTATTCTATTGAACATGTTGATTCACTTAATATTTTTATTTCATTTGATTCTACATTATCTTTCACATACAGTGCCACTTCGCCACCCTCCCGGCCTGCTCTATCCTTTCTGTATATTTTATATCCCGGTATGATTGTGTCCCACAGATTTTCCTCATTCCATCAGGTTTCAGTGATGCCTATTATGTCAATCTCCTCATTTAATATGAGGTACTCTAGTTCACCCATCTTATTAGTCAGACTCCTAGCATTTGTGTACAAGCACTTTAGAAATTTGCCACTGGTTATTTGTCTGCCCTTCCCTGATGCATTGGATTCCTTTGTATGCGGTTGTTTGTCTGCTCTGGCCCGTGGTTTGCCCTCTCCCCTCCTCTCTTTCTGACTACAGCTTAGAGAATCTCTATCAATGGATTCTCCTTTAAGAGAAGTCTCCTTCCGATTTACGTGCATCTCCGCACCAATCGGCTTTCCCCCATCTCTTAGTTTAAAAACTGCTCTACAGCCTTTTTAATGTTTAGTGTCAGCAGTCTGGTTCCACCCTGGTTTAGGTGGAGCCCATCCTTCCTGTATAGACTCCCCCTCTCCCAAAAGTGTCCCCAGTTCCTAATAAATACAAACCCCTCTTCCCTACACCATCGTCTCATCCACGCATTGAGACTCTGAAGCTCTGCCTGCCTACCTGGCCCTGCGCGTGGAACTGGAAGCATTTCCGAGAATGCCACCATAGAGGTCCTGGATTTCAGTCTCTTTCCTAGCAGCCTAAATTTGGCCTCCAGGACATCTCTCCTACCCTTCCCTACGTCATTGGTACCTACATGTACCACGACCACCGGCTCCTCCCCAACACTACACATAAGTCTATCTAGATGCCTCGAGAGATCCACAACCTTCGCACCAGGCAGGCAAGTGACCATACGATTCTCCCGGTCATCACAAACCCAACTATCTATGTTTCTAACGATCGAATCACCCACTACTAACACCTGCCTCTTCCTAACTGGCATTCCCTCCTGCTCAGAGGTATCCTCAGTGCGAGAAGATACCGCAACATCCTCTGGGAGGAGGGTCCCAACTACGGGATGGTTTCCCTCTGCTCCCATTAAATGCTCTGTTCCCTTGAGACTTTCATCCTCCTTAAGAGCACTGGGGCTCTCAGACTGGAGGTGGGACAGTACTACAGTGTCTCAGAAAGTCTCATCAGCATAGCTCTCTACCTCCCTTAGCTCCTCCAGTTCAGTCACCCTGGCCTCCAAAGCCCGAACTCGTTCTCTGAGGGTCAGGAGCTCCTTGCAACAGTTCACACATACGCCACCCACCCACAGGGCAAGTAATCATACATGTTACACTCGACACAATAAACAGGATAGCCCCCACTCTGCTGCTGGGCTTCTGTCTCCATTTTTCTAATGAATAAGTTTAAGTATAAACTGGGATTCTTTTTAAACCTCTGGAGTATAGATTATTCTAAGAGTTATGTTTTAAAGAAGGTCACAAGTGCCCTCTAAACTCCCTCTCCAAACTCTCCTGTTAGCTGTTCCTGGTCGCTGAGTCACAGGCTTATATAGCTCTGGTAGCCCCTCCCCCTGACTGAGGCTCAGCCAATTAACAGAGGCTTCTAGATTTCAAACCTTTTAGAAGCTCCTTCAAACAGACAAACCAACCAAACAAACATACAATCCAGACAAACACAAGCTCAGCACACTGCAAATAACTCCCCCACACACAAACACACACTCCAGACAGCCACTTACCACAAGGGTCCCGTTTTTACTCCTCTTTTACCTGGAGAACTCCCTCTCCAAACTCTCCTGTTAGCTGTTCCTGGTCGCGCAAATTGTTGCGCAAATTGTTGACAAATTGTTGACAAATTGTGAGCTCTCGGTCCAGTACTGACATTTTTGTTGACTTTTTCATAATGTACACATCCTTAATTACTTTTATTTAACTAAACTGATTTTGTTATATGGCCTTTGATTTTTTCATATATATGAAACTAGAATAGATTATAGGAATTGTTTCACAAGGAATTGTTTTGCATAGCATATTGTATGACAAAAAGGTCTGAAAAATTAAGAACCTCTGTTGTCTGATGTTAAAAGCAATCCCCATCCTGTGAAAATAGAGGACTGTTGAATTTTATCGCACTTTGTGCTCTTAGAGAGAGAGGAAACCATTTTTAGACAATCATTGTTTTACGGGGCACAGATGGTTTATTGTAAGGGAAATGGAAACACAAATTTACTCTTAATCACGTTAGAACTTTTCAATATAACTCTCACGTGATCTTTATCTCAGTGAATGCTATCAGTACTGTATCTTTCTCATTTACCTGATGTTTACCTTGCTACATAAAATTTCAGATCCATAGACCATTCTGAGCCAGCCTACTAAAATCTTAGCTTTTTTACATCTATCAAGAGTTTAAAATGCCAACGAGGCTATTATGTAGTACAAACTGAGGAAGGAAGAGAACACTAAGCTGCTTTCAAGCCTTTCATATTGGAAGCTAAGGATTGTGAAATAGCTGTGTTGAGAATAAGCATGACTTTTTATGAAATGAAAAAATAAAGTCACACTTCCTTAAGGCACTCCAGCAACCACTGCAACCTTTCCAATTCCATATTTGTTGCTACCTTTTATGTTATTACATGTCACAGATAAATGTAGATATTGAAACAAATCAAACCCCATTGAATCCACAAGAAGAATGTCTTGTACACATTTACTAAAGTATAACTATGTACAAAGCCTGGCACACTGAGGCCAATCTGGCTGGTGACTAGATGCTTCCAAGATATTAAATTTAAATAACAACAACAAGGAAGACTCCAATATTAGAAAATATTAAGAGAGAGATTTTGATGCATTTAAGTATGTTATCATTTCTGATTATATTAATATTTTAATTAATTTTAGCCTTTCTATACAAATATGTACAAAAAGAAACATTCTAAACTTAAACGTACTATAGGAACATACACAACAATATTTTAACCACTGTATTATTAAACTATAAAAACAAATCAAAGAAAAAAGCTATATAATTAATAAGGGGACAACACAGACAATACAAGCAGAAGCATGAAAGCAGTCACCGGGTGATTCAAAGTAGAGGAAGTCTATCTGGACAACTAATAGAATCATAGAAGATTAGGGTTGGAAGACAGCTCTGGGGATCATCTAATTCAAATGCCTGCTCAAAGCAGGACCAACCCCAACTAAATCATCCCACTCAGGGCTTTGTCAAGCTTGGCCTTAAAAACCTCTAACGATGGAGATTCCACCACCTCCCTAGAGGTATGTCTACACAGCAGCATTATTTTGGAATAACATCTGTTATTCTGAAATAACTATGCGAGCGACTACACAGCATATTTCAATATAATAATTTTTTAATAATAGGCAATAATTTCAAAATAACAGGCAGCTAATTTTGACATTTTTAAGCCTCGTCCAAAATAGCTATGTTGGAATAGCAGTAGTATGGACACTCCACTGCTGCTATTTCAAAATAGCTTTTCCCTGAGGCCATTCAGAGTAATTACTCCCCAGTGTTTCCTAGGGCTCTAAATTGAGGTAGTACATCCACATTAGGGGATCCTTCCTCAGACTAATTTCCAGGCTTCCTTGTAGTGTAGACATGCTATTTCAACTTAAGGGCTACGTCTAGACAGGCATGATTTTCCGCAAATGCTTTTAACGGAAAAGTTTTCTGTTAAAAGCATTTTCAGAAAAGAGCGTCTAGATTGGCACGGACGCTTTTCCGCAAAAGCACTTTTTGCAGAAAAGTGTACGTGCCAATATAGACACGGTTTTGCGCAAAAAAAAAAAGCCCCGATTGCCATTTTCGCGATCAGGGCTTTTTTGCACAAAACAAATCTGAGCTGTCTACACTGGCCCTTTTGCGCAAAAGCTTTGTGCAAAAGGACTTTTGCCTGAATGGGAGCAGCATAGTATTTTCACAAGAAGCACTGATTTCAGACAATAGGAAGTCAGTGTTCTTGCGGAAATTCAAGCAGCCAGTGTAGACAGCTGGCAAGTTTTTCCACAAAAGCAGATGCTTTTGCGGAAAAACTTGCCAGTCTAGACGCAGACAAGCTGTTTCGGAGTATTTCTTCCGGAATAGCTTATTCTGAAATAATCGTGCAGTGAAGACATAGCCTAGCTGACCCATTCCATTGCTTCTCCACTCTTGTGGTGAAGTAATTTTCCTTAATATCCAATCTAGATCTCCCCCACTACAACTTGAGACCATTGCTTCTTGTTCTGTCATCTGTCACCATTGAAAATAGCCTGGCTCCATCCTCTTTGGAACCCCCTTCAGGTAATTGAAGGATGCTATCAAATCCCTCCTCAATCTTCTCTTTTGCACCTTAAATAAACCCAGTCAGCTCAGCCTCTCCTCATAAATCATTAATCTCAGAAAATTAATTTTTTCCCTATGCTGGACACTCTCCAATTTGTCCACATTCTTTCTGTAGTGGGGATCAAAAACTGGAGTCAGAACTCCCATATCAGTAGAGCCAGTTATGTCAGCATGGAAGGCAATTAGGATGGCCATGCATGGATATGTCTTGGGGGAATTCATGTTGACTGTTCCTGAAACCCTTCCTGTCCTCCAAATGTTTCATAATGGATTCCTTGAAGACTGCTCATGATTTTTCCAGGGACTGATATTGGGCAATGTTTTCTTCATCCTAAATACCAACATTCTGACCTACATTTTCACATCATTAGCAATAAGGAAGATTGGTCTATTATTCAAGCTTGACATAAGAGCCCAATTTGGCTTGGAAATTACTGAAATCCAGGCCTCGCTCAATGTGCAGAATGGATGGATCAGTATCCCCTCTTCCAGGCCCTTATTCAACAGGGTAAGAATTTTGCTTGAAAGGAGTTCAGCAAACATTCTTAAAAACCAATTGGGATGCCATCTTTTCAGAACCCTTAACCAAATTCAGGGATTTCATCAATAACCCTTGATATTAATGAGACATCTAAGCTTTCCTGCTGGGACAGAGAGTGGGCGTTTGTGCGTTAGCAAACAAAGGTCTTGTGCAAGGAGATGAATTGAAATTGTTTGAACTATAATTTTTACAAAATAATTGTTTATCTGTAGCTCATGACGCGGTGTATGATGTGTATGTAGTAGTACTAGTGCTTGCCTTCACTTTGGACTTTCAGAAGTTCTGTCTTAAATGTCTTGACCATAAAGTAAGCCTGGGCTGCATGCAGTTCATTGAGCTCAGGCTTGTTTCTGCTTAGGCCATGTAGGATATAACACTGCTGCTTTGCCTCCTCCTGGACACTCAGGAATTAGCTCCGCTCAGCGTTGGAGCATCCCTTTCCAGCCCATATCTCACTACAGTTACCGTACCTATTTATGCATTAATGGTTCTGCCACCTTATATTAGGACCTGTGTCCCTCCGAGACCGTAGTGCCCTCCCCTCTGGGAACTGCCCTGCTGCAGAGTCCCCGAGCCCTGTGTACCTCCCCCTCAGGGAACCTCCTATCTGCTTATGGCCACCTTGTCTCAGTGACCCTACTTCATCAAGCCCCTCGCCTCAGAGGCAAACTGCTATCTGACATGGCCACATCATAGGCCGGCGGTGTGGACCTGCACCCTTCTTCTATCCTGGCTGCCTCCCTGCAGCCCTATGTCGTGGAATAAACCTAGCTTTAGGGTTCCAGTCAGACAAAACCACTTTAATAACCCAGCTGGGTGAGGGTTGTCGCAGACGGCAGGGAGTCAGCCCTTACTCATATGAGGCCCCCCTTTACACTCAACAGTCTGAAATATATATATATATACCTTCTCACAAGGACACAGTGGAAATTTACAGGGAAAAGAGGAAGTAAGGTACTTTACCCTTAAATGGTAACATTTGCTTGACCTGTTAACCCATTGCAAGCAGTGCGGTTTTTTGCTTAATGGCATTGTGGTGTCTTGATCAATTTGCTTAAGAAGCTCGCTTCTGACGCAGGACGCACTGCGTAAGGTTCAGTCTTTTTAGCAAAGCTAGTGAGGCCTACCTCCACATTCCCCCCTTTGAGACTTTATAGTCTCACACTTTCATCAGTCCAAGAGAGCAGTAGACAAGCCGCAGACGTCCCTCTCATGACTCTTCATCCAAAGATCAATCACTGAATAGACCATGCTGTCTTGTCATCTGCTTTTGCCTCTTAAGATTGTCCATTTACCAGCATTAGACTTGGTATTTCTTTGTCAATGTCTTCTTCCTTTTGACGCATTTCCAGATATATAAGTTGAATTTGTCGTGACATTGTAGGGCTAAGCGCCTTTGCAGTGGTTGTACATAATTTGATTATTAAAGCTTTAAACAGATGAATAACAACAATAACCACACAAAAAATTCCTACCCCCCATAATATCCATTGTATCAGTTTCTGTCCCCGTGAGCTTATATTGACTGTGGCCCATTCCCATAATGACCAACTACAGAGGTTATTTACCTCTTTGGCAGTTTTTCTAATGATCTTAATGATGCTGGTCAAGTTCCAGAATTGTCGGGAATATATGTACAGCAAGGTCCTCCTTTAATTAAGGCACATACGCCTTCTTGTTCGGCTAGCAAATAATCTAATGCTAGTCAGTTTTCTAAAGTCATTTCCCGATTTTGTTTAGCCTCTTGCTTAATGAGTTCAAATCCTTGGGCCGTGTCATTTGCCACTGTTCCTAATGCAAGTGCTAACTGGTTTATTTGGGCCTCGAGTTTAAATGGTGCAGCGGGAGATAGATTAATAAAAATGTTCCCTAAGGGTATGTCTACACTATCACCCTAGTTCGAACTAGGATGGTTAATGTAGGCAACCGGAGTTGCAAATGAAGCCTGGGATTTGAATTTCCCGGGCTTCATTTGCATCTTGCCGGGCGCCACCATTTTTAAAGCCCCGCTAGTTCGGATTCCGTGCCCGCAGCTACACGCGGCACGGACTACGTAGTTTGGATTAGGATTCCTATTCCAAACTACCGGTACACCTCGTTCCACGAAGAGTAACGGTAGTTCGGAATAGGAAGCCTAATCCGAACTACCTAGTCTGTGCCGCGTGTAGCCGCGGGCACGGAGTCCGAACTAGCGGGGCTTTAAAAATGACAGTGCCCGGCAAGATGCAAATGAAGCCCGGGAAATTCAAATCCTGGGCTTCATTTGCAACTTCGGTTGCCTACATTAACCACCCTAGTTCGAACTAGGGTGATAGTGTAGACATACCCTAAGTTTCTTATCCAACATGGAATTTGGAGCCCCCGCTTTTGTTCATGGGCCCACTGCTGGGGCAGTTCTTTTGTTCTAAATATTGTGTTGGGCATTAATAGAGCACTTCCAACTGCACACCGACCATGCCAATATTTTGGCAGGCTGGTATGGCCATGGGGCTCACACAATAGGAGATGCCCTGGCCTAGTGTGTCTAATAGTTGTAAATTCTCTATGATCCCAATGACTGGCATATTTCTCACAGCACTGGCCTTGGCCTTTTGTACCTGTTATGTTCTAACCCCATCCCTGTATTCCTTTAAGCAATGGTCCAAGCAAACACCAATAATAGGGAACAGTAGAGAGGTTTTTTGTGGTAGGATCCCAAGGTAGAAACTCAGAATAAATTTCACTGGTGATTTGGGAAGCATTATAAGTGGTTCCATTGTTAAAATTAAATGGGTTGCACTAATGGCAAGGTTACAATTTAGCTATAGCCCAACAAATATTGACTGGTTATTATAATTATTTTTTGACTTTTCCCAACAAAATTGCGCTTGAGTTAAGGGATTATCTAAATTCACATGATAGTCTGAGGAATAAGGGTGCCAGGAAGGATCTTTATCAGCCACCTCACTTCCCCAGTTTTGTAATTCAGAATAGTTTGCTTCTATAGCAGTGATGGGGTATGGAGATTGGAATCCTGATGGAGAGTTTCGTCCACACAACCCACACTTACATAAATTCAAAGCTTTGGCTATAGCTACCGTAGCATGAATATAAGAATTTTTAGTCCAAGCAACATCAGAGCTTAGCAGAGAATTACACCATTCAGCGAAGGTACAGGAAGAAATGAGAAAAATTAAAACAAAACGTAACATACTTAAAACTTAGGCTTCCAATGTAAAATTAGTAACAAAAAACTAACTATACGTAAGAAAAAAACAACAACCCCTGGGGCTTTTCTAGATACCAATAGTTGTCAATCTCTGTCCAAGAGTCCCAGATGGTAGAATTCATTTAAAAAAATGGGAGGTTTACCACCCCTTTCTCCCCGATATATATATCCAATAACAAACTCCTACGATTCCCAGAATCGTGAAAACAACAAATCCTGTACCAAACAATTCAGTCGTGGGGATCATTAAGTCCTTTTTTTCCTCGTGATCATAAGTTATATCGTGGAGATTCTGTCTCTGTAGAATGTGTAACTGGTTCTGCTGCAACTGGAGGTGCAGTAGCTGAGAATGGATGTAGATCAGCCGGAGGAGGTACCTTTTTGCAGTGCAATGCGTGTACCCAGCTCTGGAGTCCTTCACATTTTACAGCTGTGTGAGTGGTTAGCAGGACTTGGTAAGGCCCTTTCCAGTGAGGTTGGAAGGCATTTTTCTGCTGGTGTGCCTTGATGTAGTCCCAGTCTCCAGGCTCTAAAGGATGACACGGCTCCGATGCAGGTTTGGGAAGGGCTTCCTTGACCTGAGTGTGAATAGACCCTACACATTTCATTAAGGCTTTACAGTAACTTAACATAACATCATCTATTATATGTAGATCAAATTGATGCAGTGCTCTAGGTGGGGTGTGTAATAATCTCATGGGTCTACCGGTTAAAATGTCATGGGGATATAGCCCATGGTTCCTATTCCCTGTACCCCTAATATACATTAAGGCCAAAGGTAATGCATCTGGCCCATTAAGGTCAGAGTCCTCACAGATTTTAGCTGATTTGGTCTTAAAAGTCAGAGTTTTTTCTTTCTATCGCTCCACTGGTCTGTGGATGGTATGCACAGTATAAATGTTGTTGGATTCCTGGAGCAGCACATACCTTTTGAACTACTTGTCCTGTAAAATGAGTTCCCTGGTTGCTGTCTAAAGAAAGAGGCACTCCAAACTGGGGGATTAATTCTCTGAGGAGTATCTTGGCAACTGTAGTAGCATTGGCATGTTTACAAGGATAAGCTTCTACCCATTCCGAAAACATATCAATGATTACAAGAATATACTCATACCCACAAGATTTAGGCATTTGTACAAAATCCATTTGTAAATTTACAAAGGGTCCCCATGGTGCGGGGAGGCGCTGCAATTTTATTTTTTACCCTTTGTCCAATGTTATGAGCTAAACAGATAGAGCAAGTACTGCAGTACTGTGTGCCACAGCAGGAAAGTGTGGGGTGAACCAATCCTGCTGCACCGCTGCAATCATTCCCCCTTTGCTCATGTGGACCACCGAGTGAGTCACACGAGCAAGGTAGGACAGGAGGGCTTGAGGCGCAACCAGGTGGCCATCCAGGGAGCACTAGAGTGAGTTGGGGTGCAACAAGCAGCCTCACCGCAGCCAGTCTGCTTTTTCAGTCTCAGGTGCCTTGCCTTGCAGCCCAGCCAATTCTGTGAGAGACGCCAATGTTAGCTGGGCTACAGAAGGTCAGACAAAAACATGTTTAGTAGCTCAAGGGCCAGAAAGGGCATCATTCTTTGCTGATTGATCAGCAAAGTCATTTTTACAGGTAACTTCATCAGAAGGGGCCAAGTGTGCCTGACACTTGACAATAGACAAGGAGGAGGGTAAAGGAAAGCACAAAGAAGTGCATTTACATAACAACTATTGCAGATGGGGAAACCAGTGGGGGTAAGGAAGCCACGTTGCTTTTACAACTATCTACAATTATGGACAATGCCAAAGGCATATCAGGAGTTAGTATAAATATTGGCAGACTGTCCTTTAACTAAAATACAGGCACGAGTTAGTGCAGTCAAGAGAACAAGGGAATCTTATTTACAAGCTTTAAGGTTAGGAAAGGCGAGCAAAAGATCATTTAATTTCATGATTTTTGAGGCCTTTTAAGGTGTCAGGCACCAATGAATAGCAGGGCAAGTGGCCATTTTTGCAATGGTGAGATTACTAGTTTTCTTATGGTATTTAAATATTTTGATGTCTCACTTGCCCATATTGTTTTACTTACAGATTCTTTGTTATCTTTGGCTAAACCACTTTCATAATTAGTGTGCAATATTTCTTTAGTATGGCAATTTAAGCAAAGCAAACCCAGTGGAGGGGGATTGGTACCCCACTTTCAATCCTCCTTTTCACAGTGCAAATTTTGCTCTTTTCCTTCAGCTCCATAAGAGTAGCAGGAGCAGTGGAGACATTATTAACATTCTTTTAACTTAAACAATTTTACACTATTATTTTTTGCTAAATTTTGAGTTGCCAATTGATTGGGCCAATTATTAATTTTGTTTTGTTTAAAGTTACACTTTTGCTTTACTTAAAATAATTTTATTTAAAAACTATTCTATACACACCATTTGCAAAACATATTAATTAAAACAACACAAAATAACACAAAAACAACATTATGTCATGACAGATAAAAAACCATGGTTGTTTTTTACCTGGTACCAGCCCTTTTTGATGTTCTGAAAGACAAAGAAAATATTTCTACCCCCGTGGGGGTGGCACATTATATTTTAGAATACTTTACAGATGTCTTTGCTAATTTGATTAGCCTGCTGTTACTCAATGCTATGCTTCTGTATTGCACACCAGTTTTAGAGGGTTTGAGTGGATTACTTTATTGTCCAATTATTAAGTTAAAGGTGGCATATTTTAGTTTCCCTCTTGTACTGCTGATTAGGATTTTTAATGGGTGAAGCTTCAAATTATTCACAGATAGTGCTGAGAGAATTTATTGCTACAAACTCTTTTTTAAAACAAGGCATTTGCTAGTTACTATTCCAGCAATTAAAAATATTTTCTTTTTCTGAAAAAGAATCATATACAATGTTACAAGCTTACTTATAGGGGACAGCGGGCCTCACATTTTTCTGAAGTAAACAGGTAGTTTGTTATTCATACAACCTTGGATCTGAAAGCAAGCCAAAAGTGTATGACTTGTTTTCTTAGAAAGCAAATTAAAAGTACCTTTCACCAGAAACTGTCCAGACAAATCATTTTATGTGTACACATCCCATTTATCCATTTATCCCATTTATCCAGAAACTTGAAAGTTTTAGGAGAGCAATACACGTACATATAGTATGCTGGAGTCCCCTTAAGGGGGAATGGGATCTCCTTTGACTGTTCAGTACCTATTACCTCATCCACACAGGGAAACACAGATACACTAGTGGGGAAGTCTGCTCCGTCCAGGCATCATCCCGTGATTTCTGTAACTGAGGTGATCCTGACCCCTCAATAACGGGATGTAGCCAGAGACAGGGAGGGGTAAACGGGGTCAGTAACCATGAGAACTCATACCATTCGAGACTTTAACTGCTAGAGCTGGTTGCTCCTTCGCAGTGGGCAACCAGGGTGGCTGACGGATGCCCCAGGAGTCTGTCCCAGGGAGGCGACAAGACTCAATGCTCAGTTCTCAGGAATCATGCACTCAGTCAGATACATTCACACACTCAACAAATGTATAATTTAACAACTGGACTTATATACCAGACCAGGGGCAGATATAGGGCAGGGCGAGCGGGGCGGTTGCCCCGGGCCCCGTGCTTCAAGAAGTCCCGCACATGCACCATGTCAAAGGGGGACCTCATGAAATTGTGCTGCCCTGGGCTCCGCAAAATGGTCATCTGCCCCTGTACCAGATTCTCCCACCAGAACGTTCTTATTTTCAAATTCCTGACAGAACTATTTCTTAATCAGCACACTGGTTTTGAACTTACCTGAGTTTAAAGGTTCAGATCCAGCAATTCCACCAATCCCCCGAAGCCAACAGAAAGCCCTCTACTGATTCTCCAAGTAGGGATTTAAAAGGCCCCTCACCTTGTTTATGGCGCCTGGAGTTCGGTAGGGACTGGCCTGCAGTTTTTCCATGCGAAAAGCGGGATGTGTGGATCCAAGTCACGGAACCAGAATTGTCGTGGAATAAACACACGCTAGTTTTAGGGTTCGGGTCAGACAAAACCACCTTAATAACCCAGTTGGGGGGGGGGGGGTTGTCTCAGACAGCAGGGAGTCAGCCCTTACCGATATGAGGCCCCCCTTTACACTCAAAAGTCTGATATATATATATATATACCTTCTCACAAGGGCACAGTGGAAATTTATAGGGAAAAGAGGAAGTAAGGTACTTTATCCTTAAATGGTAACATCTGCTTGACCTGTTAACCTATTGCAGGCAGTGCAGTCTTTTGCTTAATGGCATTGTGGTTTCTTGCTCAACTTGCTTAAGAAGCTCAGTTCTGACACAAGACGCACTGCGTAAGGTTCAGTCTTTTTGGCCAAGCTAGTGAGGCCTACCTCCACACCTAGTTCCTTCAGGCCTTGCCTTAAACCTGGCATCCTGGTAGTGAGGTAAGGCTAGAGCTGCCTAGCAGTGCCTGCATTTCCCCAACCCTGCTCTGTCTCAGGAAGCCTCCAACTTCCTTGGCAGCCAGATCCCTCTTGATCCACAGCTGAAGCGTGAGTGAGTGAGTGTTTTCCTCTCCCCCAGGAGCCTTTATTTATATAGCCCCAGCTTGCCCTTAATGATCTGCAACCTAACCTGTGGCTGCCTTCCACTCATCGCCCCTTAACTGGTTTTAACCATTGTTGGACCAGTGCCAAGGAATTTTGGGGCAAGATTTTTAATTCATTCCTGGTCTTTCTCCTTGAGTTTCCTTTCAAGGAGCACTATCTTTCCCTTGTGTTCTTTTATTTTTATTTTTTTAGCCACAACAAACAAAGCTAATATTTTTTCCTGAAAGGCAGACTTTAAATGTTTCCCCAAAAAGATTGCTTGTGGAAGTTCAAGGTTTATATCTGTACAGAAATAAGTCAACCTCCTTCTTTATGAGCATCTAAGAATGGAGGTCTAAAAGTAATGAGCTATTAAACATATATCTATTTTGTTTCTTGCCCAATGCACCAGGAGTAAATTATAAGGGAATGGGCATATGGTCAAAAATTGCCATTGTGCCAACTGAGAAGTTGAATACAGATTGTTCTGGTTCCTCAGAGATTATAAAAAAGCCAGTGCATGAAAATGAATTCTGGAGCAAGGAGAGAAATGCACAATCTCTTTCTGTTGGATGCATAAATTTCCAAACATTGCATAGCTCCAGCTCACATATCCTGCATTTTAATATTGGTTGGCTTATGGGTAGCAGAGGAGGAACAATATATTAGTGGATGTAGAATCTAGTTAGAACTGAGTGCTGTCATGGAAAAGTGTGTTCCTCTGTACATCTTGGGAAAGAACCTATGAAGTCTCAGGATTATTCATATTGAGTTCAACAAGATTAGACAGGATTATTTCAGAACCATGTAAAGTAGCTGAATATGAGAAACCAACTCTGAGTATTGAAGGTAACTTCAGTAATATTCACTGTTCAATTTCGGTGGAACTGCTCTAATATTCTTCTATAGTGAAAGGAATCTCATGAAAAAATGCAATGTCAACTTTGGCCTTTCTCCACAAGAAATCAACTTTTTGACATTTAAGGGGAAGGGGGTTGTTAAATCACCTGAGGTTGCAAGGAATTAGATTATGGTTCAAAGCCACAGAAGTACAGTTTAGGCATTGGTACCTTAGAAGGGATTTTGACTATAGATAAGAAAGACATTTTAAGGTATACATCTGTTGCCTCCAAGGTTGGGTGGAGGTGGTGAGGGAAAGAAAAGGGACTGTGTCAGAAGTAATTATGACTCTCTTAAGGGGACCTCCTCACTCCCCTAAGATACCACTCCTCACCAAAATTGCTCCTACTTTCCTTTGCTGTGTCTCCCAGGCTGTGTCTACACTGGCATCCCTTCCGGAAAAGGGATGCTAATGTAGCACTTTGGAATAGGCAAATCCACGGGGGATTTAAATATCCCCCGCGGTATTTGCATTAACATGGCTGCCGCTTTTTTCCGGCTTGGAGATAAGCCGGAGAAAAGCGCCAGTCTAGACGTGATTCTCCGGAAAATAAAGCCTTTTCCGGAGGATCTCTTATTCCTACTTTTAAGTAGGAATAAGAGATCCTCCGGAAAAGGCTTTATTTATTTTCCGGAGAATCACGTCTAGACTGTGTACTCCTATCCCTCATGCAATGTCCTTCTCCTTTTTCCTACTTTATTTTATTCAAGCTATCCACCCTTCCCCCTTCTTGGGATCCTTGTAATGATTATATTAATCATGCTCACTGTTGCTGGACTTGATATTGGGTTGGGAGGGCCACCTGGGGCCCTTCCATAGTGTCCCAAATAACCCAAGAAAGAAACCCACAAGGGTTTTAAAAATAGTTTAAATCACAGATTCAGCCAGACCTCCAAAAAGCAGGGTGCATCTATGTATAAAGGGTGAGACAAAGCACTGGCATGAATGCACCTGTTCCTCTCCTTTTGGAATGACTTAGGGCACGTCTACTCAGCAGCATTATTTCGGAGTAACTCACTTTATTTCGAAATAGCAAAATGTGCGTCTACACAGCAAACCATTATTTCAAAATAATGTTAAGCTGGAGGATGTCTTACTCCGACTCCTGTAACCCTCATTTTTTGAGGAGTAAGCAAAGTCAGAGGAAGAGTGTTCTTCCTTCAACTTCCTGTTGTGTAGTCAGCACCAAAAGTCAAATGAAGCTATTTCAACTTCAGCTAGGCAATTGATGTAGCTGAAGTTGTGTAGCTTAATTCGACTTTTGCCCTGCTGTGTAGATGTGCCCTTAGTGGTTTTTGGACCAACATATTCTTCTGGTTAGAAGGATCTAGAGAGAAGCATGATGGGTGTGGAGTCTAAGGCATTGGGAAGTGGAGACTGCTAAGAAAAAGAGTACCAGGCTTGGAGGCATCAGGAAGAAAGCACTCCCAAGAGACACACTGGTTATTTATGAAGCTCACAGCAAAACGAATAGTTCAGGAAAGCTCATGTAATACGTTAGCCCCTTCTGTTTTGCCAGTGCCTTCCTATCAACAGCCACTTTTTATTCCACAACCTCCTTTGAATAGTCCAGAGGAAGCATTATTTCAGAGATGCTTGTTTTCCCCTTGCCTTCAGTGCCATGGTTACTTTGGTTGTGAATCTCAGGAATTTACCAACCAGGGCTTTGGGCAGGCCTCTGGCCCTGGGGCCAGTAGGCTTTTTCTATTTATAATGGAAAGTCTTTGAAATGCCTGGAGGTAACGTAGAGGTTTTCTTGTTCTGCTTCTCTCAAGGACTCTTACAATTCTAACATTTTATTCTGTGTGATCTGCCTTCTAGACCAGCCAATTTACATTTAATTAAATTTTAGATCCTTGAAGCGTTTCTGAGTTTGGGCAGCTACATCCTGCCTTTGATCCTCTACTGAGAAAATATTAACCTTTGCCTCTGACATAGTTCCTGATAGCAGCCACAAGGAGAATTCAGGAGCAGGCACTGGTGGAGAATAGTGACTAGCTTTAATTGTGTGGGTGGCTGCAATTTTTTTTTCTAGCAGTCAGTCCCTCACTATTCTCAGCAGCAACCATCTTGCATGGAAAGGTATCTGCACTGCCTCCAGGGCAGTAGCACCTAGGATGGCTAGATAGCAAGTGTGAAAAATTGGGATGGGGGTAGGAGTAATAGGTGCCTATATTATAAAAGACCTGAATTAACAGGACTGTCCCTATGAAATTAGGACATCTGGTTTCCCTAGCAGCATCCACATCCCTACAGATGCAGAAAGAGAGAGAATGTTTCTGGCAGAGCAGAGACCCCTAGGCAGGATTCTGCCCTGCCAGGAACATGGCATTTTCTGTATTTTACACCTACAGAGATTAGTTGCCCTGATGCAGTGCAGGGATCCCTCTGCAGATCTGTTGTCCTGGCCTCATTCATTCTTGTGACAGAGGGCTCTTTGCATTGCTGCAGAAACCATTTGGATGGAAGGTTCACTTTCCTCCTCCTTGAAAGTCCTGGCAGCTGGGTCTCTGCAATATTAGATGAACTTCCACCTTATCCAAATCTCTTTCCTACCCCCAGCCTCCCGCATAGTATGAGATGCATGCTGCAGAGGACATGTTCTGCCTGTTTGTCATGCTGGGGGACAAGAAAAGGATTCCAATAAAGTGGAGGTTTGGATAATAGGGTTTTGGATAAAGTGAAGTCTGCTGTATTTCAATTTTGTAACACTGTGCGCAGTTACGGTAAGTTGCATTCAAGACACTGAAACAAAATAATACAGGTTACCATCTAAATGAAAAGTATGATAAGGTCATATAGAAATCTGATAGTGTTAGCATTTCCAAACTTTTTGTTAGTTGTAAATGTTTCCTTTCGGATAGCCTCAGAATTTGCTCATAGGAAAAGTTTTATCTCTGAATCTTTTACCAAACAATGTATAAAGATATCAGCTGTGCTGCTTATATTATCCAGTCCAGATCATATCAAGTGAAATTTTGGCTTCTGAAGAGAGGCAGGCACAAACCTGCTTAGCTTTTGAACCCACTAACAACATTCAGCTGCTTTTTCTATTGGTTTAAAATACAATTAGAAAAGGAAAAAATGTGTGGACTGATAAACTCCAGAGTTTATATATTCAACTTGTCATTGCAATACTGTAGTGAATCAGTGAAATTAATCAGGTTTAGAAAGGCTTTTTAAAAAATGTTAGCTACCACTGTATGGAAAGGCAGTGAACACTTTCTACTTTTTATCAAGTCAAATGAGAAATACTTACACTTCAACGTCTTTTAACCCAGCAACCCTGGGGCACAGAGTTTGCCATAGTAAAGATTTTGCTGGTCCAGGTAGGGCATGAAGACTCTGTGTCTCCTGCCACTCCCGAGCACTCCCGACTTTCCCCTGCTGCTATGGGAGTGGAGGAGAAAAACCTCCGGCAAAGCATGTTGTTCTGCTGCCATTCCCCCAGCTCGGGGAGGCGGGGGAATGGCAGCAGGAGGACAGCTTTCTCCTCCCTCTGCCAGGGTCCATAGGAAGGGACAAAATAGAGACAATCAGACTATGGAAGTCACAGTGTAATTATGAGAACTGACACACCATATTAAATTAATTCATATTTCTAGCCTCAATTGTAAATAGCAAAAGAGATATTTGTAAGTGGCCAACATGGTCTTGGAAAGTAAAGCTATGCATGTACACTGGATTTGTGTTCTAGTGACTTTGGACACAATTTTTTATATTAGATGCTCAATGGCATCTATATTAACTTGATCTGTTTTCCCCCCCGCAGTGCTGTGCACTCCTCGTTTTTCCTAGACTCAGTGGGAGCTGTGAGCAGCCAGCACCTATAGGGAAGAAAACAACACATTATTTATTTAGGTGTATTTAGGTGTCTAAATATGGATTAGGATGCCTAATATCCTAAAAGTCAGAAACTTTTCTCTTAATATATTTTTCTTCTGTGCTTTGCTATTCCATTCAGAACTTAGGATATAGATTTTCCTCCTTAACTCAAATATCTGAAAGATTTTGCTCTAACTGAAAAAAGAAATTCAGGACAGACCAGAAAATTATATTCCACAGGTCACTTTCAGAAAGTGATTAGTGTGTGAAAACAAGAGGTTTTATAATGGAAGCTCTTATACAACCATATAACTATAGCCTAGCTTCATCTGAAGAAGTGGGTTATGCCCACAAAAGCTCATGACACTATCCGCATTTTTTGTTCCTTTCTGAAGTGCTGTAGAAGCATTCATTGTTTTTTCAGTTACAGACTAACATGGCTACCCCTATGGGACTTTTATAGCTTGCTAACTACATTAAATACCAGCTATAATAAATCAAACCTTAACTTACAAGGGATTGATTTGTTTCTTTAAATAAGGTATTGCATTACTAGCCAACTTGTTCAGCCTGGGTCTACAGAGCAAGGTCCTACAGAGCAGTGGGTTAGTGGTGTGGGGGGGGGGGGGGTACAGAATTCAGGGCAGTACCTTGGCGATGTGGAAGTGCAGTGCAGGAGGCTGGGGATGGGAGTGGTGCAAGAGTGAGGGTTAGGGGGGTCAGGAGGGACTCAGGACAAGGGGTCCAATCCAGCATGGGCCTTTTCCCTCCCCAGCCACCAGGGACCTTTCACACACACACCCAAGCACACCACCTCAGCTGCCAAAGCCTTTTTTCTCTTTCCGTTCTGTCATTGTGGCCAAGGGTCGGGGGGAAAGGATGTAGGGCAGAGGGCTACTTACTCTGTGTGCTGGCAGGCAAGATGGCAGAGCCCCAGCACTGCTGGCCACTCCGTTGGTGGAACGGCTGCCCCCAGTGACACTCTTTAGCATAGCTCTCCCCTGCAGGCTCGCTGCTGTCAGTGGACACTCTCATATTGCATTCCTCCAAACAGCAGCCCCTCCCTTCTCATGTTATGGAAAACTGTCCCTTTCCCTGGGTTTTGGTTCTCTTGGCACAACCCCAACCTTGCGTTAAGTTAGGAGAGCAGGAAGCTGCATGCCAGTTTGGTGGCCCTAGCTCTTACCATTTAGAAGGAGTTGTTGAAAAAATGGACCCACAGGCAGACATACTGACAGACAGATGCCCTCTAAAATATATCTCTATCTCCGCCTCTCCGTCTGTCTCTGTCTATATCTAGATAGAGAGATTTACATATAGCACTATTAACTTCTTAGATGTCTGTTATCAGGGTAAAATAATTAGCTGATTAAAATATATGCAAATCTATTGACTTTAGTGGGGCTTTGCTAATTTACATGAGATGAGTATCTGACCCACTTGGATTGAAGGTGAAAGTAAGCTGGTACAGGCTGGTACAGTAAGAAAGTGGCTAGTATCGTCTGGTACCGGACACCAGCAAGCTATTTCTAGACACCATGCCGCCCTGTGCCCCTCCATGGTGCTGCTTGTCAGGAGAACAGGGCTGGGGAGTGGAGCTGGTATCATCACAACAGCTGGAGAAGCTGCCAGAATCCTGCTTCTTTCCCCACATGCTGCTGCCCTTCCAAGCAGGGAAAGAAGCAGTTGTGAGACATAAGGGACACCAGTGGGAGCATTTGCTCCCATCAGCCTTCCTCTGTGAAGACAGTGCCACACTCGGGTTAAGGCAAGCCGATTCCAGCTACAAATGTTATGTAGCTGCAGTTGCTTACCTTAACCCAACCTTCCAGATCCAGGGTAGACCTGGCCTTAGATTTGCATGCCCAAATTTGCTGCATTGCAACCCTGCTTCTCTGATGCTGTGACAATGTCTGCAAACACTCGTCGTTCAGTCGTATGGGACAGATTGCTTCCAAAGTGATAAGTGACAGGTAAATATCCCTTAGTTAATATTTAATGTGAAAAAGTCATTTTAAAATTATTGAGACTGTCGTTGACTGTTACATGAATTTTAAATGGTTAGGTAGCTCAGAGAGTCACATAACTAGCAAGATATCAGAGCACATAGTTACCGAGTTATTCTAGGAATATATTGTCAGAAAGTATATATAAATAGAAAAGCTTGACTTGGGCAAACAAAATCAGTGGGCCCTTTGTGCTGTTTTTTCTTGTATGTCTGAAATGGTGGTTCCTGTTATCCGGATGTCATCATTCACAGATGGGACCTTCCTGAAAGTACAGCCCTGAAAATAACAGCAGGGAATGCTCAGCCCTGATATGCAAAAGGCTTCTTCTTCCCCCTATGGCATCACTACAAAGGAGGTTTTTCATTTGAGCGGGTGCTGCATTACCATCCAAGGCCAGGGAATCTATGACCATGGGGAGTTTTAAACAGAAGCCTTTAGTGGAGAGCTATTTTAAAGGCTCTTGTGGGCTCCCTAACTTCTTCACTTGAAGTGCCAGAGTGGGGAACACCATACTACTGAGGGAACCATATATGTGATATGTAAGTTTCTATTATCTGTCTAGGTTTGAAGAAATTGCTTCTAATAAATCCACATTGTTGAAGCTTTCTACCTTAGGACTCCTGATTATGGACTCAGCACTGATTTTTTTCTGTTGATAATGTTAGTTTTTTAAACCTCTTCACCCTGGTCCATTTACCACAGTAGATCAGCTGTAGAGTACATTCATACATAGACACTACTGGACTGGCATAAGTAAAAACTCACTCCACCAGTTCTAATGATTTGGATCAATATGTCTTTTGATTCCAGTCAATGTGACATTTCCATTACAAGTCATCCATTTCAAATCTTGACATACTACTAGTGCAAAGGACTCTAAAGGCAAAGCATGTAAATAAACAAAAGTCAGGATGAACAATCACAATTTAACACTGTCACAAAGATATATTGAATATTAACCATAGATAGGCTAGAATAATTACATTTAATACACTTCTGCCTGCTCTTTGAACATACAATCAAATCTTTATTTCTTCCAAAAAATGGAATAAGTGACTAGATCCTGAACTAGATAAAATGGATGTAATTCCCATCAAAATCAATTCACCCCACCTAAAAAATCTATCCCAAACAGCCCGGCCTGCTATATATTTATTCCTACAATCTCATTTGTTTCTGTTTTTAAAGCAGTTAATAGTCGCCTCTGATCCCAATGATTTTATAAGACCAGACTACATATTTTCAGAGGCAATATTTTTAGGTACATTTATCTTTCCAGCTATCTTCTGATAGGCAGATCTCTGGCTATGTCTACACTACGGGGGTTTTTCCGGCATACCATAGGTATGCCGGAAAAACTCCACAGCATCCAGGGAACATGACTGCTCTTCTACTTTTTTTGTGTGGAAAAGCAGACGCATTCTTTTGGAAGCCCTGTCTTCCTCCTCCCACAAGAAAGAAGAGCTCTTCTAAAATATGAGGCTTTTCTGAAATTTGGCCCAGTATAGACAGGCCACATTTTGGAAAAGCCTTTTCCGAAAAACTATCAGAAAAAGGTACACAATTCGCAGGGTGCAATTTGTGTATCTTTTTCCAATGCATCAGTGTAGTGCAGACATAGCCTCAGAGAGTGATGCATTTACACTGTCTCAATGGCTAATTTAACAGAGGCCTCAGTTGTAGCTCATTCTGAGGTAGTTCCTGTGTACAACAAACATAGCAACAGTTCACACACAAAATATAGCAGTGAGAGTTTTAAAAGAAAATCTGTAAAAAAAAAAACCAAAATAACAACAACAACAAAAACCACCACCACCAACAACAAACAATAAAAAAAACCAGAGTACTCTTAACCAAACTGTTCTGGGCTGCATTTAAAGATTGGCGGAACCACAGCTGTTTGTGAAAGATTCCTCCATCAAACAGAAAAGGAGTTTGCAGACCCAGTTACAGTTAAAATGCATAGAATTCAGAAAATATAAACTCCCAGCTCTGTCAAAGTAGCATACATTTCTCTGCTGCAATTTTCACTAGGAAGCCCAACCAAAATTACAGCAACATGGTAAAGATTTCAAAGTTTTTAAAGAGATAGTGTGTGACTAACCACACTTTGGGCTATGGGAACCAGAAAACATTTTGCATTATTCACTATATTTTTCATTTCTCTTGGACTATTGATACAGCATTGGATGAAGAATCAGAAGATTTGAATTCTATTTCTGCTGATTTGCTGATTTATCTTGAACAAGTTACTTCACTTATCTGTACCTGTTGTCTCTCCCATCCTTTGTCTGTCTTGTCTATGGCAAGGATTGCTTCTTATTATGCATTTGTACAATGCCCAACACAGTAGAGCCATAATATTTTAGGATCTCCAGACTCTGCTGTAATATGAAGCAACAATGTCTCTACATTTGGGAAGTCTGGAGCTTCCAAAGTATGTAGGGTTACAGACACAAGGCTACGTCTACACTGGCATGAATTTCCGGAACTGCTTAAAACGGAATACTATTCCGTTTTCAGTTTTTCCGGAAAAGGAGCATCTACATTGGCAGGCTGCTTTTCCGGAAAAGCCTTTTTCCCGGAAAAGCGACTGTGGCCAATGTAGACGTGCTTTTCCAGAAAAGAGCCCCGATCGCCATTTTCGCGATCGGGGCTTTTTTCCGGAAAAGACTACTGGGCTGTCTACACTGGCCCTTTTCCGGAACAGTGTTCCAGAATAAGGACTTATGCCCGAGTGGGAGCAGAATAGATTTTCCAGAATAGCGGCTGATTTTGTACAGTAGAGCGTCGTTGCTTTTCCGGAAATTCAAGGGCCAGTGTAGACAGCTTGCAGCTTATTCCGGAAAAGCAGCTGATTTTCCGGAATAAGCGGCCCAGTGTAGACACAGCCAATGTGAGATGCAGGAACTCACAACAAAAGTTGGATCTTTCTTCCAGTTGTTATGCATTGAATAGGTGTACCTGGGCTTTCAGAAATCTTGTATGGGTTTGACCGGGTAAGAAAAAAACAGTAAATGATTTGAGGTGACTGATATTTAAAACATATTAGGTCTGTATTTTGCCTCAAGAATTCTGAAATAAATACAAATATTTATTATATAACTATCCCCATTGCCTGTCAGATGAACTCTCTCTGCTTGGACTCAAAGGGTGCATCTACACAGCAACATTATTTCAAAATAACTAGCACTATTCCGAAATAACTTAGTCCGCATCTACACAGCAGGCAGTTATTTTGAGATAATGTCAAAATACTGTCAAGCTAGAGGACTTCTTACTCCGACTTCTGTAACCCTCATTGTACGAGGAGTATGGGAAGTCGGAGGAAGAGTGCTCTATTTCGAAATAAGTGCTGTGTAGACACTCCCAATTTCGAAATAAGCTATTTAAAAATAAGCCATGCAATTGACATAGCTCAGTTTGCATATCTTATTTTGAGTTAAGCCCTACTGTGTAAATGCACCCAAAAAGAAAGAGGGGAAGCCTGCAAATATCTGTACTTCAGACAAGCCTCTCTCCCCGTCTTGTTCCAAACTAAAGCTCTCTGTTGATTGCTGTGTCTCCCTGTTGGAATTAGCATTATTAATGCATAATATTACCACAGCACCATTTTAATAATATTTTCCTTTATTAAATCTAGTAGGTTAAATAGCATTTTCCACAGCTGCTACAAACGTGCCTTAAATGCCTAAGCAATCATCACACCCATACAGTAACCTGTAATTATAAGCGGTGATCAGGTACTAAGAACAGGACTAGCTCCTCAGTGCTTAAGCCCATGTTGGTTGGCTTCAACTTGGTAAACAGGCACCAGCAATGAACCCTTCAAGCATTTACTCTTTTAACCTTATCTATCAGAACCTACCTCATTATAGTCTTTGCTTCTTGAATTTGGTTCAGTACTAAAGCCAGTTTAGAATCGTCCTTGATAACTGGGAGGTTTTCTTCAAAGATTTTCCTGTTTTATCACCCACACCATATCCAGTATTTCCAACTGCCTTTCAGAACTTTTCAAGGCTTTGAATACTGCTAAGCACAAGCACTTTACACAAACTCAAAGCATATATATTCTTTAGCCAAGCTAATTTAACTCTTTATAAACCCATCTAAACCTATGTCTGCACTCACTGCTTTAACTTTCCAATCTTGAGGGTCTATTAGCATGAGCGGTAAGTAGGGAGGTGGTATAATCTTGGCACCACTGAAGTGAATGGCCAAACTCTCATTCACTTTAATGATGCCAGGATTTCACACATGGACCTCTGAGTTCTGTTGCTAACTCAGATATTCACTTAGGCTGTGTCTAGACTGGCAAGTTTTTCCGCAAAATCATCTGCTTTTGTGGAAAAACTTGCTAGCTGTCTACACTGGCCGCTTGAATTTCCGCAAGAACACTGACAATCTCATGTAAGATCGTCAGTGTTCTTGCGGAAATACTGTGCTGCTCTCGTTTGGGCAAAAGCCCTCTTGCGCAAATCATTTGCGCAAGAGGGCCAGTGTAGACCACACAGTACTGTTTTGCACAAAAAAGCCCCGATAGCTAAAATGGCAATCGGGGCTTTTTTGCGCAAAAGCGCGTCTAGATTGGCATGGACGCTTTTCCGCAAAAAGTGCTTTAGCAGAAAAGCATCCGTGCCAATCTAGATGCTCTTTTCCGAAAATGCTTTTAACGGAAAACTTTTCCGTTAAAAGCATTTCCGGAAAATCATGCCAGTGTAGACGTAGCCTTAGGGTATATCTACCCTAGCTCGTTAATTCGAGTTAGGTAGGCAAATCAGGCAACCGGAGTTGCAAATGAAGCCCGAGATTTAAATATCCCGGTCTTTATTTGCATGTTCCCGTCTGTCCGCCATTTTAAAATCCTTCTTAGTTCGAACGAACTGCCCACGGCTACACGCGGCAGTTTAAAGTTAATCTAAACTAAGTCCTTAGTTCAGGTTAACTGTTACTCCTCGTGGAATGAGGTGTAATAGTTAATCTGAACTAAGGACTTAGTTCGGATTAACTTTAAACTGCCGCGTGTAGCCGCAGGCAGTTCGTTCGAACTAAGGGGGATTTAAAAATGGTGGCCGGACGGGAATATGCAAATAAAGCCTGGGATATTTAAATCCTGGGCTTCATTTGCAACTCCGGTTGCCTGATTTGCCCACCTAGCTCGAATTAACGAGCTAGTGTAGACATACCCTTATTGTGTAGACTTGGCCAAGTCTTTCAAACTCACTGCAATGGTTTCATTGTCTGTAAAATTAGATTTATAATACTCAGACTATGTTGTGAAAAATAATGACTGTGTAGAAAATGCTTTGAAATTCTCATGTGTTTTATTAATGTTTAACATGATTAATTTAACAAGAACCTTTGTTTTCTGTAGGGAATTGTTTTTGCAGATATTATCAGTGAAGGCTACAATTTGTTTATGTTTTACATCCATCACTAGTGCATCTTCCCCCTAAAGCTGCTAGAAAATGTATCTGCTACCATTTTTTTCTGTCAATATGAAGGGTAGCGGTGTTTATCTGATCATGGAGCCAACATTGCAGGATACCATGGAAGGCCCAATAGGGGATTAGACGTACTAAATGAATAGTTACAATCTGTCATTGATGGACGATCGGAAGCTCTGCTTCATCCTTGTGCCAGATCATGAGAGGAAAAATATGGTGATCTCTGTACAGCAGCATTCTGAATCAAACAAACTGGGACTCTCCACTATCTCTTAAAAACTAGTATCTGAATTAGGATTGCTAGACACTGTAACCGGCAGTTTTCCAAACTTACACTTAATTTGTTACATTACGGGTGATGATGTTTGGCATGCATTTTGCAGCAGACCTGTAGTTTCCATCCCACACTATTTCTTCTGGTCTTTATTACTGGCAATATTATAGTCACATCCAGTAAATTCCTTCAATCTGTTTCACAGACAAGGTCACTTACACAGGTTTACAGTGCTGTAATTGCACTGACTTACTCCCTATTTTCCTGGTTCCATGAGAAGAGAATCAGTGCCTATGCATGAGAAACTGTACAACATTATGTAAAGTGAAATGTAAGTGAAAACCTGAAGACAATGAATACTTTATGAAATTTCTCAGGGAGAAAGAAGCCTTTTGGCCACATCCCTATTGACTTGTCTTTGAGGTCAGAAATATTTTGCTGGGATAGGAGTTTTGTGAATTAGCCTCTCTCACCTAACTGTGTCCCCATTGCACCCATTGGTGCTGCTTCCACAGTACATTTTATTTAAAATAAAATTATTCTTCAGACTACAGTTTTGCAGTTCATACCATAAAAGTCAGGATTATTCTACAGTCTGTATTTTTTTTGTACTTTAAGATTTTGTAAATCAATGGTAAAAAAAAATCCAAAGAATTCTAACTTTAAAACGATTAAGTTAAAGGTCCAAAAGTTAGGGGAAAGTTAATTTCTTCTAATTTTCGTGTCAAATTCTGTGCTCAGTTGCACCCCACATAATCTATTCAAGGCAATAACTCTGTAAAAGGTATGTCAGCTCAAATTTTACCCACACAGCATGTGACTTTGAAATGATACTTTGTGGTGATTAAACTTGAGTAGACCTTAAAAAAGGAAAGCTAAAAAGTTTGTCAACAATTGTGTTTTCATTGAAATTGTTGTTCTTTCCTTGGGTAAATGCCAAAATCAGCATTTTTTTCTGAAGGATCATTTCAAACCAGAATGTTCTCTTTTATTTCAAAATGTTGATTCAAAAGGCAAGTTTTTGTTTCAAATTGTTGCTTTAAATTGAAATGTCAGTTCAAAACAAAATATTTAGTTCAAATCAACATTTCCAAAGAAAATGTTTGATCCAAGTTGATATCTCAGTATTTTGAAGTGTCAAAAGTCTCATTTCAGCCACATATTTGAAATAAAATATTTTGCCATTTTTGAATTGGAACATTTTGCTCTCCTCAGGATTTATGTAATTTAATTTTGTCATGATTTGGGATAAAAACATATGTTAAAATACCAGAATTTCTCACAGTAGAGAAATTCCATTTTCCAACTAGAGCTAGTTTTGCACAACATACAAAATGAAATAATAGTGTAAAAGCACTGTTAGCACTTTTAAGGCATTTTAAATTTGTAGATCTCATTCATATGAATGAATAAATAAGGTAAATATATATTAGAGATTTGTGTATCTGTCTGTCTGTCTGTGAGTCTGTTTGTTCAAGAACTTCTTGTAAATGGTAATAGCTAGACTGCCAAATTTGGTATGTAGGTTCCTCTTATCCTAACTTAAAGCAAGGTCAGGAAAATGGGATGTGCCTGGAATCTAATCGTTTTCCATAACATGGAAATGAAGGGGGCTGTTCAGAGGGATGTAATACTGAAGAGTGACCACAAGGGGCAGCTGCATCAGGAAGGCCATGGACAGCTGGGGAAGGGTTTGTCATCTTGCCAGCCATCGTCCAGGTAAGTGGTCTGTCTTCCCCCAAATCCCTTTCCTTCCAGCCCTTGGGCCCAGCGCTGGATTGGGGAGAGGGAGAGGAAGCCCTGCCAGCCCCACCGCCATGCCCCTCCTCTCTCCGGAGCATCGCCAGGGCCATGTAGCACAGCTCATAGGAGCCACAGGTGCCTGACCTCCAGAACCACTGGGATGCCCTGCAGGGAGCGCTGACAGGAGGTCTGCACCTCCCACTTCCCTGGGTCCAGGCCAGCCCCCCTGCAGGAGCCAAAGACCATCCCCCCCAGCACTGCTGGGCTGCCCAGCTTGGAGTGCTGACAGGATGTCTACGCCTCCCTCCACCCTGAGGATGGGCCTGGGGAGTGCCAGTGGAAGGCCTCTGCTATCCCTCCAGTCCCGGGTCAGCCTCCCCTTCCTCCCTGGGCCCCCCCTCAGGGCTGTCTCCCTCCCTCTGGTCAGGTAAGTCTTCTAGTAGACATATAAAAGAAGGCTTGCCTCACCAGAAGGCCTGTCTCAGGGATGTCCACCTCTCCCTTCTCTGGATGAGGCTTCCTACCCCCATCCCAGTGGGACAAAAGGTCTCTAGGGCTATGTCTAGACTGCAGGCTTCTTTCGAAAGAGGCCCTTTGAAAGCATCTTTCGAAAGAGCCTCTTTCAAAAGATCGCGTCTAGACTGCAGGCGGATCTTTCGAAAGAGAAATCCGCTTTTTCGAAAGAGAGCACCCAGCGAGTCTGGATGCTCTCTTTCGAAGACGGCCTCTTTACATTGAAGAACGCCTTCTTTCGAAAGAGGAACTTTCGAAGGAAGGCGTTCTTCCTCGTGAAACGAGGTTTACCGCCATCGAAAGAAAAGCCACGTTCTTTCGAAATAATTTCGAAAGAACGCGGCTTGAGTCTGGATGCAAGGGAAGTTTTTTCGGGAAAAGGCAACTTTTCCCGAAAAAACCCCTGAGTCTGGACACGGCCTAGATGATCCTGCTCTACAGGCTCGTTACAGATTTAGAATGCAGTACATTACCCCAAACATATAATTTCCAGGTCGAAAAACACATCTGTCTAAATCTCCTGTCACAATCTGTCTAAATCTTCATTTCAAGTACTCAAAGGCAACCTACTTCCAGTCATCTTGTTGTCAAAATGATGCACTTTGCAGCATCGCCTGAAGGTCTCATTTTCAGTCTTCATTGGCCCAAGTTAGGGAATGAGTTCCAAAGCAAGGAGCTGTCAAGGATCTCTCACTGTAATTGTACAGGGTTATTTTTCCATGTATTTTGTGGTTACATGCACTTTTTTCCAGGTGAAGGTTAGGATTTTTTTTTTTAAATACAGTGGCTTTGTGAGCATGGTAGTCCCTCCCCTCCCTCCCCACAGCATTAGTAATAAGGATACAGCTTCAGACTTATTACATCTCTGGCTTCTGCTGTTCTGTCTCTCAATTTTAACATTATTAATTAGACAGTT
Organism: Pelodiscus sinensis; assembly: GCF_049634645.1. Taxonomy (NCBI): domain Eukaryota; kingdom Metazoa; phylum Chordata; order Testudines; family Trionychidae; genus Pelodiscus; species Pelodiscus sinensis. The sequence continues at coordinate 48,712,038 of NC_134719.1, forward strand.
CACAGGACTGACTTGGCCCAAAGTCCAACAGTGAGACTAATTCCAGTCATCCTCATAAACCAATTTTACACTTATAGAAAAAAATTGCATTCAGTGGCGTAACTCATAATTTTAGCCACTGTAATCTTAGATAAGAATGCAGCCTGGAGAGACTAATATTAAGATGTTTTAAGACTATCACATGACTCCTCAACAGGGTCACAGACATTAAACCAGGCCCAGAATTCCCTGTTTCATAAGAAACTGAAAAAAATCTTTTATGATCATCTTTGCTGTAGAGTGATAGATGAACGCAATGTGGGAATGGTACAGAAAGTTTCCAGGACACACAGAAAGGGGGGATGAAAGAGAAAAATGGGATTTTTAAATATTTTGTGTAATAGAGATAAATTCCTCTGCAAAATCATTGTGTACACCATAGAATCAAAGGGTTGGAAGAGACCTCAGGAGGTCACCAAGTCCAACCCCCTGCCTAAAGCAGGACCAATCCCAACTAAATCATCCCAGCCAAGGCTTTGTCAAGCCAGGACTTACCTGCGTGTACTCACGTGTAACAAGTTGGGCCTCACTGCTGTGGCATCCTCTGCTGGTCACTCCGGGAATTAGTTTGCTTCAGCAGTGGCACCCCCTCTTCTGGCAATGTCTTACCTGTGGTTACCTGCCCATTATATCTCCTCCACCCCACACTCTGTAAGGACTCACAGCCCTTCCAGCCTGCAGCACCTTCCCCATAGGTACTGCCCATGTCAGTGCCCATGATCTGGGTTCTTCCCCTCCCAGGGAACTCAATTACCCCAGAGCTCACTACTCACCTCAGTGACCCACTGCCACCCCATTGGCAGAAGGTGGCATCTACATTTCCCCTTGCTATAGCTGTCAAGGCTGGAGCTACCCCATGTTACTATATTAGAGTGGCTTAAATACTACAAAGCCATGTCTGCAAACATTCATTAATATTCTGACCCGTTGTACAATTCTTCCATGTTCAGCCCTCCCTTATGATTTGTTTACTATAAACATCGATGTAGTTGTGCAGTGAGCTCTGTGCATAATACTAAATATTTTTTTCATTGTTCCCATCAACTGTTTGTTTTATCCAGCTGTTGTGTCTCATTTCACACTTAGATTATAAGCTTTTTGGGACAAGAACATTTTTTTCTACAGTATGTTTATATAATGCCCTGACCACAAATTGTACAGTCTGCCATAAATGGAGAGCCTAACTGAACTGTAATACTAATAAATAATAATCATCTTTGTATTCATGAATGGTAGAGGAATGCTTATTCATTTGCATACTTGTATGTGCAAGCAAACAAGGCTATTAATGTGCTAATGTATTAGATATTCATTCTTTACTGTGCATTCTTCACTGTGCATTATCACTTGTTTGAAAAGTTTCAGTTGTCTAGTCAGGAAGTAGAAGCAATACCATATCTCTTCACTCACCATGGTTAAGGTGTTCATTGAGTACCTGCCAAGGGAAAGTGAGAAAGTTGTGTACATAACTTGTGTGAATCAAGGACCTCTGCCTGTTGTTCCTTTAGCTTCTGCAGATATGGCACTGAGGGTCTCCACCTGCACACTGGCTGAGTGGCTCCATCTGATAAGGAGACAGACGGGATGAAGTAAGTAAGACATGTTCAGTGAGGTGATGCAATCATCTAATGCTCCAAAATATAAATTTGCAAATGTTAGTATAGATTTTCTACAGCTTTGCATCTAAGATAACTTATAATCATTCAATTAAAGCCTGGCAGAATGCATAAAGTCAATGGTGAGAGAGAATTAAAGTTACACATTCAAATGTAGCATTCACACTGGATTTCTGGGTGCATAACTGTGCAATTTTAATGGGACATTACCATGCTGCTTTCATAATTTGTTTTTAGATGAGGAAAAACAATACAAAACAATCCATATGCAGCTTGTTGATGGATACTAAGTGACATATTTATTCAATATGAAGGGCTTTACCTAAGGACATGCCATTTGCATTATACAGCTCATAAATTACAGAGATCAAGACTTGATTATCAGAGAAATCGAGCAAAACTATGGCTCAGATAATGATAGACTTATTCATGCTGCATAATGGGACTCAGATATTTTAGAAATGTTTAAACCACCCAGCAAAAACAAAACTAGTTCTGCTCACTGTGTCCAAAAGTTACAGTTATATGAATTGCAGCTACATGAATAGCATGTATAAAAACAAAACTACAGTGTCATCACACAACAATTACAATGTATCTTCAATGTATTTATAATGTCCTTAACATGAAATGTGTCTCAAATTTAGGCATACATAATGTCGCTAATGTATAACTTGATAGGCTGAGTATATTGTTTCATCTAAATTATCCATCTGGATTAATTATCTGATTCCTGGTCAACCTTAATCCATTCTTATCAGAGGTAAGTCTGTATAGCCATATAATGTCCTCATCCTGCATGTGCATCAAAAGTAGGATATGTACTTAGAGGCTTACTGATTTTCTTTAAGTTTCATCTTAGACATATAACAGAAGTCTTGAAGACTAAATTACTTATCTTGGCATCAATATATTTTCGCATACTTGATGCAGCTGTTTTTTTCTGAATCATTTCTAATCCATCTGATCTCTGAAATTCATAATTTTTAGGATGAATGACATTTGAATTCATCACTGATATGGAAAAGAAATGCTTACAGTATTCAACTTTCTAAGAATAAAAGATGAGCAAGGTGATAGCCTTTATTGGATCAACTTCTGTGGGTGAAAGAGACAAGCTTTTAGATTATACAGAGCTCATCTGAAGATGGTGTTTGGGGACCAGCGCAACTATGACAAGAATTACTTCCCTGGGGAGTAATTTTGAATGATAACAACTGCTACCGGTCATTTGGGGCAGAATTTCCAAAATAAGCTGTACCATCATCCTTATTAACATTGGATAGGAGAAAAGAGAGAGAGAAATAATGGAAGGGTGGAGACCTTATAGGTTTTTGGTATTTACTGAAATGATGTCACATATTACCCCAATTTCACTGGAGAGCACCCCAGGGTTACACTCATATGGATTTATTAAATGAGGAATTAACAAACCACTATAGGGTTAAATTCAAGGGGACTGAGCTGTCATTGAATGCTACTATAGGGTTAAACTGAAGGGGATCCAGCTATTTCTCTCGCCCACCCAAACACAAACACACACATTCATTAGTCCATTCACACACATTCATTCCTGACATCAGGCACTCAAACACTTATATAGGAAAAGGGTTGCAGAGGGGGCCAAAACATATTGGCTCCTGAGATCTGCCTCTAGCCATGGATGCGGGTCCAAACCCCTAGCCATGGATTCCGGCCAGTGAGAGGCTTCTGCCATGTTCTCTCTCCTTTTATTGGACTTGGGCAGCTCCTGTCAGACACGCAGGGTCCTTCCTCCATGTTGGTCACCCAGGAGTGTGCCCAGGATTCCCTCAGTCCCCGTCCTTTGTTTGCTTAGGGCAGCGTTGTGTCGTTAATTAGTCACCTCCTGGCTCCAGGTGTTTAGCCTGGTTATTTCCCTCACCCCCAACATGCTCCATTCACACACACACACTTATCATAGGGGGGCATGCAGTTTAGAGCAAGTTACAAGCAGAGTGGCGGAGAGTTATAAAGATTACAAAGTTGCAAGGCTCAACAGTCACCAAACTTACAGTAAAATTCTGAACTTATAAAGCGAAGTGGGCGAGAGTTACAAAGTTGCAAAGCTCAACAATCTTACAACAAGGTGCAGAATATAAAAGGCAAGGCAGCTGAAAGTTACAGAGACAAGTACAATGCTTCAAAGCCCAATGGTTACAAAGATACCTTCCACAGCACAGCATTGAACAGAATAATGTCCAGCTTAATCATCATTAACAAAGTGATTTCAAAGTGAGCTGAAATCTATTATTGATTACTATAAAATAGTTCTTCCATACAATAGCCACTCCTTCTCAGCTGGACACCTGGGTGCACCAGGCTCTCCTCTTCCAGTGTCCCTAGCAGTGGGTTGCTCTGGTCCCTGTTGTGGTCCATCTTCAAGACTCTGCCCTTTGATCACATCACATTTTAGTCCCAACCCCTTCTGCACTAACAGAAAATCTAGTACAAATGCAAGAGCATTGTGGGGCCCCCAGTTCTTCACTTGGTCCAGTGATCCTTACACCCTTCTGGGAAAGTTCTTAATGGTCCATATCCACTTACATTAGGAGGCTTCATTCCAGCTCACAGAGGAATCCATGCCCTTCCTCTCCATTGCTCCAGTCCAAGGATTCTAGGACAAGCAACCAAGGTCAGTTTTGTTAGAGAACTAACCACTGCCACTCTGGGCTCCTTCTTACCATTAATCTTTCCTGTAGCCATTGTTCCAATCCTTGTCCTGAGTTCTCTGTAATGAGATATCCCTCTCTGGGCTTCTCTTTAGGGGACTGATTCCTTTGACTGGCACAGGAGCTGGCTCCAATCCTGTGTCTTGTAGGTTCCTTTTGTCCCCAGGCTGCCTTCTCACCCTGAAGGGATGTTCCTGTTCTCCACATATGTCTCCACTATTCCATGATAAGGAAGTGATTGCAGAGTTCTCCCCTTACTGCTCACAGCTGTCAGCCGACGGTCAGGACAGTGTGTGTGTGTGTGTGTGTGTGTGTGTGTGTGTGTGTGTGTGTGTGTGTGTGTTACTGAGAAAAGGTTTAACGTCTGTGTCTTTATCGCTAGGACCGGGGTACCATCGTGGAGGGCAGCCAACAGGCTGACAGATGCCCCAGAGTTTATAGGGAGAGCGTATTACATCTCAGATTTCAACTGCTAGGATACAGGATCCCTGCACAGCCGGCAGTCTAGGGAAGACTGAGAGATGCCCCAACGGATCTGTCCCCTGGGAGAGACACGATCCAAAACACCCAAGCTCTCCCTATATCTGTCCCTTATGACCGGCTGAAATTCTTTTAAATTGTGCTTGGTTCTGTTACAGCAACTGAAGGAATCAGGTTAAGGCTTAAACAGTTACAGGTTTATTAAAGAGGCTTATAAATCATATGGTTACAATGGCTATTGCTCTATTTCTTAACTGCTAGCAAATATAGACCTTAAAAATTGTTACAAAGAAAATAAAGATAGAAAATAGAAATAATGGTACCAAGTGACAGCTTAATCTTTAAAGAGCTCCAAGTCTATGTGTACACTTAAGACAAAGGACCACATCCAGGTACAATTTTTACCCCCTTCTGTGCCTCTCGACTCCAGCGGGTCAAGCCAGGGCTGGTCCCTCAATTTCTAGGAAAAACAAATACAAGGTGGGCATCCCCTTGGAACCTCGGGAGGTCAAACACCTAACCCAACCAGCAGATAGATGGTAGATTGACACTTAGAGTAAATTTGCTGCTGGACCCATCTTTATACCCATAGGCTGTGTCTACATTGGCACCCTTTTCCAGAAAAGGGATGCTAATGAGACACTTTGGAATTGCAAATTCCGCGGGGGATTTAAATATCCCCCGTGGCATTTGCATGAACATGGCTGCCGCTTTTTTCCAGCTCGGGGTTTTGCCGGAGAAAAGCGCCAGTCTAGATGGGATCTTGCGGAAAATAAGCCCTTTTCCGGAAGATCCCTTATTCCTACTTGAAAGGAATAAGGAAAGTAGGAATAAGGATCTTCCGGAAAAGGGCTTATTTTCTGCAAGATCCCGTCTAGACTGGCGCTTTTCTCTGGCAAAACCCCGAGCTGGAAAAAAACGGCAGCCATGTTCATGCAAATGCCGCAGGGGATATTTAAATCCCCCGCGGAATTTGCAATTCCGAAGTGTCTCATTAGCATCCCTTTTCCAGAAAAGGCTGCCAATGTAGACACAGCCATAGGGTATCCTCTTTCTTATATAAGATGCCAAATTTGTACTGGTCCGTTTTTGTGGCGCCAGTTCTTACAAGGGAGTTTCAACGTAATTTACACTTGCAAGAGAGATAACAAAATTATGAGTACTGGACATTTTTTTACTGGGAGAGAGATTCCTCCCCCCACGGACGGCTATGTGTTCGTATCAATATGGGTTTCAGTCAAGGGAACTCCTTGGCAGCCTTTTGGTCAGCAATTGGCATATCTCGGTTTACAGCCATTCAGGCTATAGCAGCCTGCATATCCAGGACTCCTGTTCAAGGCTTTTACTGCTCTGTGTGCCCTGCATGCTCCAGGCAAGCAAAAATGGATGTTACAGAGGGCTTCCTGTCTGTCTACAACAGCCCTTCAAAACTTCAGTCCAAATGCCACTTTGGCTTTATCTTCTGTGCCTTTGGGGATTACTGCTTTTGTTTTCCTCATGGTTCTCAATAATACTCCTGTTTCCCCAGGTTTTACTACTCCCAATTTCCCATGTTTTCCCTAACTCAGGAGCCTCTAGCTCTGGCTTCACTCTTGGGACTCATGAGACTTCTCTCCGGTGTTAGCCCAAGAATGCAAACTCTTTCCAGCTACCTCTCATTTGGGTGTCCTCCATGGCCTTCTTCCCTGTCCTCTTTTCTTTATGACGACCATTGCCTCCCCATCTGGGTTTGATCATCAGTTCTGCCTAATACCCTACCAAGTGCCATTCAATGTCTAGCAGAATTCAGGCTCCTGTTAAGCCAGTATTAATCAGTTTATACACACCATTACAAGATCATATTGATACACTGACTCCAAAGGGAGTTTATCTCTTCTGAAAATATGACCTGAAATGCAAAGTTCAAATTGCAGTATTATAAAGAAACAAAACCCATTCATTCTAATTAAAGCACCTTAATATATGGCCATTTTAACAAGACTATTGATTTTCACATTGCCAACAACTCAATTCACTTATATTTGGTATGTAAGAACTTTGTAATATATTTGCAAAAGATTCTTTAATCACGTGCAAATGAATCATACTATTTTATTACAATTTAATGCACAACCATTTAAGAATAAGGTATGCCTAATCTTTAGCTGGTGTATATTGTATTTCTGTTGAAGTGGTGTTGTATTCTTATGCTTTCTTAAGAAGATACAAATAGAAAAAAATGTGCTAGGGATGTACCATCGTAAGTGGAGGGCTTTGTAGTCATCCCTGGTGCTATTGGAATTAATTCCAAGAATTTTCCAGCAATTTTAATTAAATAAGAACATAAGAATGGCCATACTGGGTCAGACCAAAGGTCCATCTAGCCCAGTAGCCTGTCTACCGATAGTGGCCAACACCAGAGAGGGTGGACCAAAGACAATGATCAAGCGATTGGTCTCCGGCCATCCTTCTCCAGCCTCTGACAAACAGAGGCCAGGGACACCATTTCTATCCCCTGGCTAATAGCCTTTAATGGACCTAACCACCATGAAATTATCTAGTTTCTCTTTAAACTCTGTTATAGTCCTAGCCTTCACAGCCTCCTCTGGCAAGGAGTTTCACAGGTTGACTACACGCTGTGTGAAGAAGAACTTTCTTTTATTAGTTTTAAACCTGCTACCCATTAAATCCTCTAGTTCTTCTATTATGGGATAAATAACTTTTCTTTATGCACTCTCTCCACACCACTCATGATTTTATATTCCTCTATCATATCCCCCCTCAGTCTCCTCTTTTCTAAACTGAAAAGTCCCAGTCGTTTTAACCTCTCTTCATATGGGACCCGTTCCAAACCCCTAATCATTTTAGTTGCTCTTTTCTGAAGTCTTTCCAAGGCCGAAATATCTTTTTTGAGGTGAGGAGACCACATCTGTACACAGTATTCAAGATGTGGGCGTACCATAGTTTTATACAGGGGCAGTAAGATATTCTGTCTTATTTTCTATCCCTTTCTTAATAATTCCTAGCATCCTATTTGCCTTTTTGACCGCCGCTGCACACTGTGTGGAAGTTTTCAGGGAACTATCCACAATAACTCAAAGATCTCTTTCCTGATTTGTCATAGCCAAATTAGCCCCCTTCATACTGTATGTATAGTTGGGGTTATTTTTCCCAATGTGCATTACTTTACACTTATCCACATTAAATTTCATTTGCCATTTTACAAAAGTGGTGAGGAATCCTGTGGCACTTTATAGACTAACCAAAGTGTTGGGCATAAGCTATCGTGGGCAAAAAAAGCAGCTTCTCCTCTCTTGGTATTCACACCTCCAGATCAGCTACTAGAAGTGGGCCTCCTCCTCCCTGATTGGATCCACCTCGTCATCTCTAGCCTGATTCTGGCCTGCATATTTATACTTGCCTCTGGAAATTTCCACTACATGCATCTGATGAAGCGGGTCTTTGCCCACGAAAGCTTATGCTCCAACACTTCAGTTAGTCTATAAGGTGCCACAGGACTCCTTGCCGCTTTTGCAGATTCAGACTAGCATGGCTACGCCTCTGATACTATTTGCCATTTTGTTGCCCAATCACTCAGTTTGTTGAGATCTTTTTGGAGTCCCTCACAGTTTCTTCTGACTTGACTATCCTAAACAGTTTGGTATAATCTGCAAACTTGACTACCTCACTGCTTACCCCTTTCTGCAGATCATTTATTGAATAAATGTAGCAGTTAAATTTATGTTAATGTCATGTCACCACTTTCCTGAGTCTAGATGACTAAGGGTGCGTCTACACAGCATCCTAAACTCGAAATAAGATACACAATTTGCACTATGTAAATTGTGTATCTAAAATCAAATTTATTTCAAAACAGCTTATTTTCAAATTTGGCATGTCTACACAGCACCTAATTTTGAAATAATGTGCTATTTTGAGCCATCCTTTAGCCCTCGTGCAATGAGGTTTACCAGGATGACAAAATAGCACACCCGTTATTTCAAAAAATATTTTGAAAGAATGGGCAGCTTTTGTAGAATCATATAATCATAGAATACTAGGACTGGAAGGGATATCAAGAGGTCATTGAGTCCAATCCCTTGCCCTCATGGCAGGACCAAGTACTGTCTAGACCATCCCTGATAGACATCTATCTACCCTACTCTTAAATATCTCCACCGATGGAGATTCCACAAATTCCCTGGCCAATTAATTCCAGTGTTTGACTACCCTGAGAGTTAGGAACTTTTTCCTAATGTCCAACATAAACCTCCCTTGCTTCAGATTAAGCCCATTGCTTCTTGTTCTATCCTCAGAGGCCAAGATGAACAAGTTTTCTCCCTCCTCCTTAGGACACCCTTTTAGATACCTGAAAACTGCTATCACGTCCCCCCTCAATCTTCTCTTTTCTAAACTAACCAAACCCAGTTCTTTCAGCCATCCTTCATAGGTCATGTTCTCTAGACCTTTAATCATTCTTGGTGCTCTTCTCTGGACCCTCTCCAATTTCTCCACATCTTTCTTGAAATGTGGTGATCAGAACTGGACACAATACTCCAACTGAGGCCTAACCAGTGTAGAGTAGAGTGAAAGAATGACTTCTTGTGTCTTGCTCACAACACACTTGTTAATGCATCCCAGAATCATGTTTACTTTTTTGCAACAGCATCATACTGTTGACTCATATTTAAGTTGTAGTCCACTATAACCCCTCGATCACTTTTTGCCATACTCCTTCCTAGACAGTCGCTTCCCATTCTGTATGTATGTCATGGCTCTTTCCCCACTCTGGCATGATAAATGCAGAAGTGGGGGCCAGCAAGTGTACCCCAAAGTCTTATCTTACCAGGCTTTGGTATAAAACTTCCCCCAAAATCTTAAAAACCTAGATTTTGGGAATAAAACTTCCTCTGCCACCACCCAAATATTAATAACGAGATGAGGGGAAAGATCATTTGGGAAATCTCACCCCTAAAATAAAAATCAGGGCACACAATTAACCAATGCCAGGTTAATAAAAAGAAAAGAGAAAACTTTTATTATTACAACAATATTTGTGTTGCAAGCATAATGATTAGATGGAAAGATAACAAAATATACTCATGGAAGAATTACACCATGGTCTAGAGCTTAGTTAAAAAGAAAAGCCAAACATCTTTTAAGCAGTGCCAGATGTCAGGTCCTATACCCAGCCCTTAAAACAATAAAGCCTAATGAATTTATCTAAACTTTACCCTGCTTGAAGAAAGTCAAGAATTGTTTCTTGGAGAGAGAGACATGTTTCTCCCTCTCTGTAGCTGCAGAGGAACTCTCAGAGACAAAGAAGGGAAAAACCCAAATTCCTTTGTCTCAGTTTGAAAGTCCTACCTACATTCCTATTGGCCACTCCACCTGTCTAGGTGTAGTTAACCCCTTAATCTCCAGGCTGCTGGCTAACCCTCATAATCATGACAATGTGTGAAACTGATTGTTCCTTCCTAAATGGAGCACTTTACATTTGTCTTTATTAAACTTCATCCTGTTTACCTCAGACCATTTCTCCAATTTGTCCAGATCATTTTGAATTATGACTCTATCCTCCAAAGCACTTGTCACCCCTCCCAGCTTGGTATCATCTGCAAACTTAATAAGTGTACTTTCTATGCCAATATCTAAATCGTTGATGAAGACATTGAACAGAGCCGGTCCCAAAATAGACCTCTGCAGAACCCCACTTGTTATACCTTTCCAGCAGGATTGAGAACCATTAATAACTACTCTCTGAGTAAGGTTATCCAACCAGTTATGCACCCACTTTATAGTAACCTCATCTAAGTTGTATGTAGAAATGGGGTAGCTATTTTGGGGTTCGTCTGGTACCCCAAAATAGCTGTGCACTGTAGACGTACACTAAAAGAGGAATCCCAATTGCAAACGATGAGGATAATCAAAATCAATAAAGGGATTTTACCTTTATTGGAGCAACTGGTAATCCATCGATGTAAGTGAAACGCCCTCTTCTCCATTACCCTCCATTGTTTGAAATACTAAACAATCTAATTAATTTTGGAGTAAACTTAATATTTTTGCTTTTACAAACCCACATCCTTTTGAATGTGGCCTGAAGCCACAGTCACTGAAGTTTGCATGAGTAAGGACTGAACATCTTAGTGAGTCGAAGCAAATACAAATACAAACTTATTTCAGAAAAATGTTTTCCTATAAATGTTCTTATCCTTTGTCCAGATCTTCAGTTGTGTATTTTGGCACAAATTCAGCAGGGAATTTGGCCTCTTATTCAGACCACGGAAATAAATGACTGGAGGTTGCTTAGTTCATTTTCTTCTTCAAACTGAATGGTTTCAGATCTATCAAAATATGCTTAAGGGAGAGAGAGGAAAGTACCCCCTTTATCACATCATTCCCCATTTCTGTAACTCCTCTGTGGGGCACACAGTAATTGGACTCTGTAGATCATGAGGGACAGTTTAAGTGAAGAAAAGAGGAGTTCAATATCACTGAGGTCAACTACTCCTTACAGGTGTCATCTCCCATGGAATCCCCATTGGAATTTTCACTGTATAATGTCAGATGTCATCATCATTCTTTCGCTGGGGCACCTCCTTCTCAATGAACCTCCAACACTTGAGAAAATTGTCAGCTGCAGTCAGAACACCACAAGTGAACACAGGGCCTGGTGAGCCATAATATCCGGCAGAAACACAGGAATGCCACATAAATGCCTCAATGGAGCTGAGGGAGCTCTGCATGTTGAAAAGCTATTCCAAGTTCTTGTTTCTAATGTCCCTGACTGTTAGAATTTGCATGTAAAGTTCTTATTAAAAGTAAAAAAAAAAAATAAGGGGGAAAAAACATTAACCAGAGCACTCAGTATTGCCTATACATTGAGGAGACTCAGGGGCACCATCGGAAATCAATTCAGCTCCTTTATTAAACCAGTTCTAACACTTTATTTCAAGAGAGTTGGCATTTGGTGATACTGTAACATTTAATTTGTGTGTACCCAATCATTTAATTATAAGGAATAAAACCAAACTGACGTTTTTAAGGCTCAGATAATGTAATTTATTTAGAAAGATAGTGAATGAGACCGTACATGCTAAAATGTTGTATTTTATTTAATACAAAATAGTTAATTAAGCAAACATTAGGCATTGCAATATCACCAGACATGCCTGCACTGAAACTCACATTCTAAGATGGAATAATGCTTCCAATAGTGATCAAAACCTGCATGAGTGGGATAGGTTAATAGTTCTCTAATGGTACCTTGATGTAATGGGCATGAATATTTAAAATCCATGTGTTTTTTTATCATCAATTATAGTAATGCTCCTTGATTATTACATACATTAGTTCTAACTTTTTATCAGTTATTTTCTACTTTCCCATAGCACACATTGTGAACACAGGCCTTTCAGTATCCTTCCATGATCCTAGAGCTCCTTCTGTGCTGACCCACAGTCCACAGTATCAAATCTGAGGATCCTCTAGGTTATTCTAATTTGCCATATGCCAGCAGTAGTAAAATCATAGAATCATAGGACTGAGAGAGACCTCAGGAAGTCATTGAATCTAACCCCTTCCTAAAAGCAGGGCCAACCCCAACTAATCATTCTAGCCAGGGCTTTGTCAAGCTGGGACTTAAAAACCTCTATGATTCCACCACCTCCCTAGGAAGCCATCCCAATGCTTCACCACCCTTCTAGTGAAATAGTTTTTCCAACATCCACCTTCCCTACTTTAACTTGAGACCATTGCTCCTTGCTCTGTCATCAGTCACCACTGAGAACAGCCTCTCTCCATCCTTTTTACCATCACTGGGTCTGACAGTGTACCAGGACATTGTCACCTGAAAAAATGAGAAAGAACGACTCTTGTGCAAGAGGGAGTTTTTGCACAAAAAGGAGCCATCTCCATTTTGCACAAAAGCCTCTTGCACAAAATGCCCCTAATTAATTATGCAAATTAAGCATGGCAATATGCTAATCTGTGCTTCATTTGCATATACTTTTGTGCAAGAGAGGTGCAGTGTTGCCGTAACCTAGGTATGTGGGTTACATTTGCATCTGCAGAGTATTGCAAAATTGCAAAGATGTGGCCCATTGTTTAGATATAAGCTATAGTCCATGTGATGGTTTTTCATTGTGACTAAGTATTTATATTATTTAAATGTATGTTTGGTTTTCTTCTGTTGATATCAGAATAAATGGATCAGTAGAGGTTGCAATCATCATAAACATCTCAGGAAAAAAATTGTCACTGAAGTTGTATTTAGGATGATGACTTTGAATTGATTTTATCCTATTACGAGATACTGTAATTACTAAGAATCAGGAAAAATTGCAACACTCTTCATTCTAATAATACTGATTAGAATACATTTGCAACAAACTTCAGATGCATAGATTAATATAACTAGAATATAGTAACAACATGAACAATGTCCTCCACACAATAAATACAATTGGGCAATCCTTGTAGCAACTAATTAGGCTCCCTCTGATTTCATTTACATATTTACTCACCATAGGGATTTAACTTTCTGTAGATATGTGGTTTCGATCTCAAGCTGATGCCACCACTGGTACCATTTCAGTTTCAATATTACTCTACCAGCCACCCTTCCTCCAGCTGTCAATTGCCTATTTTTTCTATACATGTCTTTGTTCCTTTTAGGCTGATATCGAGCCCCTGGATTTTATGGATAATCCCGTACATCAGAAAGGGTTCAGTTCTACTGGGCATATTTCCCTAGACGAGCTCCCAAATGATGATGCTGGAGCTCCAAGATATTTAATAGAATCATAGAGCTCAAAGAGACTTCAGGAGGTCATCAAGTCCATCCCCCTACACAAGGCAGGACCAATCTCAACTAGGAAAGGACTGTATGGAAGTGAGGGATGGATATGGGTATAACAGGAATCTGCCATACTACAGATTTTTCTCCTTTCAGGAATGGATAGATTCATTATCTATAAACACCTTCTTCAATGTATGGTCTTCTAGAAAACTGTGTCCATGTCTTCCAAATAAGACTCTACCAATTATGATCCATGTGTCCATCCCTTCAAGGGAGGACTGTTGTAACATTCTCTGTCCAAAGTAAGCTCCCCTGCTTAATACTTGTACAGAATGCAGCAGTTTTCATCTAGAATGGGACTACATTTTGTTGGTACAACATAGTAGTGATGTATGCTATCCATAAGCTGCCTGGCCATTGCTGTAATCTATGTATAGACCTTGATCATAGTCTGCAGGGTCCTTAATTGTCTCGGACCAAGCTCTCTCTGAAATCATGCCTCTATTTGTGATCCAAAGGAGTAGACCCTGGCCACAGTGCCTGTGCCAGCTTCAAGACTGCCAGCCCAGAGCCAGCAGTGCCCACCGGGGCCCCTGACCCAATGGCCCCAAAACATGAGCCAGCAAGCCACTGGCAGCCAGCCCTCCACTGCTCCCCACGAGCAGTCTGCCAGCTGCCAGGAGCCTGACAGGGGCTGGAGAAGGCAGACGCCTTCCTGGTCCAGGGTAGAGATCATGGACCTTATTCAGGTTTGGGAGAGATGCCCCCAATGTCCATGATCTCCATACTAGACAGAAGAATGCGGCCGTCTATGGCAGGATAGCTGCCAGCCTGACCACAAAGGCCACATGTGAACTCAGGAACAGGTTTGCAAGAAAATCAAGTTGGTCCAGCGAGATGCCCAACCATGGGCCCTGAGCTTCCCTTTTCCCTTCTTCCCCTTCCTTTTCCTTCTAGCTCCGTCCTCCCAGATTTCCCCCTCCCCTCTCCCACCCTCTCTCTTCCCCTCTGCCACCTCCTTTTCCCAGTCTCCCCAGAGGTTCATCCCCCCCCAGTTTTGTTCGATAAACCCAGTTTCTATTTTTGAACATATGTGTCTCTTATTTCACATCAGGAAGAGGGACTAGGGAAGGGTAAGTGGAAGGATGTGAGGGAAGAATGGGGCACAATCCCCCGGTGGGGAGGACCAGGGTGGCTCTGAGGGCTTGTCAGGGCGGATGCTCTCCCACATGGCCTCCTGGATCCTGACAGCCCCCCGATGGACCCCCCCAGATAGCAGCCTGCAGCAAGTGCAGTTGGGCTGATGGCAACGACCCCCCGAGACGGGGGCAGCTCTGGCTCCATGTGGCCGAGTGCTGTGGTGTCCCTAGTGCGGGCACTCAGGGCACTCCAAGACAGGACTGCTTTGCTGTCCCTCATCGAGATAGACAAGCAAGCGGAGAACCCTGAGAACTGTCTGCCTGGGGTGGGGGTAGGGTCCCTTTAAGCACGGAGCTCAGTTAGCCTCAGGAAGCAGCTCCACACATTCAGTCCTAACCTGATGATCTTCCAGCACTGGTTCCGGCCAGCCTTAACTTCAGTTCAGGGTCCACTCAGTGTGGATGCACTATTTCGAAATAGCTAAATGCTATTTAGAAATAGTTTTTGTGTATAGATACGTTATTTCAAATTAGCTTAATTCAAATTAACTATTTCGAATTAATTTAACTTGAATTAACGCTGTAGTGTAGACGTACCCTGATAGAATGTAGGGTCAATTCTTGGGCCTCAAGTCCTCTAATTCTTTCTTCCAAAATGGTGACCAGCTTCCACTTAGTGCAAATAAAATCCCTTATTTCTTCCAGGAGGGAAACAATCATGGCACATGCTATGCAGGTAACAACAACATGACATACCTCTGAGAGTTTGTCTACAGTAGCCCCCTAGTTCGAACTGAGAGATTTCTCAATTGTTATTAAATGCCTCCTTGAAGTGCAGGAGTGTAGTGAAAAGATGTTAAAGAATGGCAAGAGTATCTCACCCCCTTCCCACTCCCTCTCCAAGCTCCCTGTTACCAGCCACTGTTCACAAGCTCACTGGTCGCTGACTCACTCCTTTATAAACCGCTGTACTGCCTGATAGGCCCTCCCCCTGATTAAGGCTCAACCAATGAGCAGAGGCTTCTAGATTTCAAACCCTAATTAGAAGCTCAGAGCTTCCACCTACCAGCCACAGCACTCACTCCGTGGGAAGGGGAGAGGGAAAGGAGACTTCCCCGCCCCCATCCCAAACAGCAAAACACAAGCTCAGCACACAGCAAAAAAAATCCAAACACAAACACACACTACAGACAGCCACTTCCCTCAAGGGTCCTGGATTAGCTTCCTCCTTTATCTGGAGAACTCCCTCTCCAAACTCCCTGTTAACAGCTGCTGCAGAATCCTAGTCTGCAGAATCTCATCACAGAGGAGATTAGCATGAGTGTCAGTCTATTTTCAGTGTATAACCCACCTTTCTACAGAAGTCAACCTGCAGTCAGAAATATACACTAGGAACTGGACTGGGATCATTAACTCCAGGAATTTCTTAAGCACCACTGAATCGCAATGAGATAGTAATACAATCACTGCCACCTGGACTGGGTTAAAAATAATATCCTAGCCTGGCTTTTGTTACTAATCTTCTGAGCCATGTAGCCTCCTAAAATGTTCAATATTTTATAAACACAAAAAGGTTAATTTAAAATGTGATTTAATGTAGTGCCTATTTTTCTGTGAAATAATAATATGGAGGACTGATACTTATTATTTGTAAAGCCTATAAAAAACAAAAATCAAACTAGTTTGTTTGTTGGTTGGCTTGCAGTTTGAACATGCTTACATACCTCTATTTGACTGGAAAACATAATTTACCAAATGGGATTTTAAAAGGTTCTCTTTACAGTCTTATCTTGTGACATTGGATTGAAAAAATGCCAAAAAAATCCACCAGGTTTATTAGTTCACAAGAAGCTATTTGAGAGTATGTTTACACATCAAAGCTATTTCGGGATACCAGAGGTATCCCGAAATAGCTACCCTGCATCTTTTGAACACATCCGCTATTCCAAAATATAGCGGATGAGCTATTTCGGCATCCCAGTAACCCTCGTTCCACGAGGGTTACAGGATGTCTCAAAATAGCACTGTGTAGACAGTACCAAATTTCAAAACAACCTATTTTGAAATAAACTCAAAATAAGCAACACAATTTGCATAGCACAAATTGCTTAGCTTATTTTGAGTTTACAGTGCAGTGTAGACATAGCCCAAGAAAGCATGCATTTGTTTTAATGTATTCCAAAACAGAAACATAGACAATCGAGACTACTAATCTTGACTTTTCAGTTGACTCGTTACTGACAACTTGCTATTTCATTGTACTCTACACATCCTATAGAGTAGCATTAATGTGTAACAACCCAACTCATAGTATACCTACCAAGGTTCAACTTTCCAATAGAAGCGTGGCATTTTTATTCTCTTGAATAAGAACACACAGTCTCTTTCAAAAGTGCCACTCAATGAAACTGTTACAATAAACACACATCCAAGGACAGCTCCTCAGGAGGTGTAACCAAGATGTAGCCCTTTGTATTTTGGTTGCTCAGTATTTGCACTTTCCTAAAGGAGAGGGAATGCTTGAGTGTAAATTGAATGACTCATTTTTTTCTACAATGAATGAATAGCATCATTTTAAAAAAGAACACTGTGGATATAAGTGAATACCAGGAAAAAAAACCTCTCGCCTCATGATTCATTCGATTTATCTGACTCATAGATGTAGTTGTAGTAGAAGGGTAAAAGGGACATGAAATATATCTTTTAAGGGTCTTCCAAAGGAGCATGTAATAAAGGCAGTTCTGAAATAGATTATCACTGTAAAAACTACATATTTATATGTAAACTTACAAAAAACAATCCCCAACGGATATCTTGAAAGTAGATTGTTACTGTGTGTGAGGTGGCACATCCGCATTCTAACTGCTGTACCTGGCATGCAGAACTTTCCCAAGGGAAATGGATTGTGACAACTGACTTCAGGGATATATGACCAAACAGAAAGACAGGTGCAGACTCTGACACCTTGAAACTGTGTGTTGCAGCTGTAAATCAGGGCTTACCAAAAGAACAGGCTGGAGAAAGACACTAACCTTGACCAAAAACTTGAATATATATTGAGCCCGAAAGGGGAGATTAAGGGCATGTCTACACCAGGAAATTATTTCAAAATAATAACTCCCAAAACAATAATTTTGAAAGAGCATGTCCACACTATGGGTGTGTCTAGACTAATGCCTCCTTCGACGGAGGCATGTAGATTAGCCAGATCGGAAGAGGGAAATGAAGCCGCGATTAAAATAAATTTAAATTTAAATGGCTGCCCCGATCTGCCGATCAGCTGTTTGTCGGCAGATCGGGGCAGTCTGGACGCGACGCGACGACAAAGAAGCCTTTCTTCATCGGCACAGGTAAAACACATTTCCCTCTTCTGATCTGGCTAATCTACATGCCTCCGTCGAAGGAGGCATGTAGTCTAGACACACCCTATGGGGAAGCCTTGAAATTAGTCTGAGACTGGCTCCGTTATTGTGGAAGCACTATCTCAACTTCGAGTCCCAGGAAGCACTGGGGAGTAATTAGTCTGGGGAGTAGTTATTTTGAAATAGCAGCAGCGGAGTGTCCACTATTATTAATAATAATTTCAAAATTAGCATTATTCCTCGTGGAAAACAGCAGTTATTATTCTGAAGTAACCAGCCGGTTATTTCAAAATAATGAGCTTAGTAGTTTGGACATTCCGTTTGTTTTTGCAAAATTAGGGAGTTATTTTGAAATAACTCCCCAGTGTAGAACAGGGCTTTGTAAGTAGCTCAAATAATGGTCTAGTTGGGACTCAAAGGTGTCATGAATCATGACATGCTACTTATTAATACTTTAGCAAAACGTGAGCATTTTGTCAGGAATTAAAGCAAAAAATATAAAGGAAACACACCACAAAACAAAAAAAACCACCTAAGACATTTAAAAAAAAATCTATCATCATGTCCCAAATCACAAAAGACTTTAGCTCTAGGAAACTGTCAGTTGAAGCTATGTGAAAACTTGGTGCCCTGAACAAGGGAATCCCATTTACCAGTTTTGGAGCACAGGTGATTAGCAGGATGGATAGGAATGGTGTTTGTTTGTCAGAAGCTGGGAATGAGTGACAGGGGAGGGATCATTTCATGATTACTTGTTCATTCCCTCTGGGGCACCTGGCATTGACCACTGTGGAGGACGTGCTACTAAGCTAGATTACTTTTGGTCTGAACCAGTATGGCCATTCTTATGTTCTTACATTCTTTTATAATAATTGAGCCTAAAAATTTATCCCAACTAAGCTCCATTGTAGCATAAGAACATAAGAATGACCATTCTGGGTCAGAGCAAAGGTCCATTTAGCCCAGTATCCTGTCTGCCAACATGGCCCAGAGGGAGGGAACATAACAGGAAATCACCATGTGATCCGTTCCCTGTAATCCTTTTCCAGCACCTGACAGAGGCTAGGGACACCATTCCTACCCACCCTGGCTAATAGGCATTGATGGACCTAACCTCCATGAATCTATCTAGCTCCTCTTTGAACCCCGTCAAAGTCCTACCCTCACCACATCCTCTGTCAAGGAGTTCTGCAGATTGAAAAACTTTCTTCTCTTTGTTTATACCTACTGCCTATTAATTTCATTTGGTGACCCCTAGTTCTTATATTGTGGGAATATGTAACTAACTTTTCCTTATTCACTTTTTCCACACCAGTCATGACTTTATAGACCTCTATCATATTCCACCCTTAGTCTCCTTTTATCTAACCTGAAAAGTCCAAGTCTTTTTAATCTTTCTTCATATGGGACCCATTTCAAATGCCTAATCAGTTTTTTTCCCTTTTCTGGACCTTTTACAATGCCCATATATCCTTTTTGAGACGAGGTGAACACATCTGTACGCAGTATTCAGGATGCGGGTGTACTACGGTTTTATATAGAGGCAATAACATATTCTCTGTCTTATTCTCTATCCCTTTTTTAATGGTTCCTAACATTATGTTTGCTTTTTTGACTGCTGTTGTACACGGAGTGGATGCTTTCAGAGACCTATCCACAATGACTCTAAGATCTCTCTTAAGTTGTTATTGCTAAAGTAGTCCCCAATCATATTATATGTATAGTTGTGATTATTTTTACAATATGCATTACTTTACATTTATCAACATAAAATCTCATTTGCCAATTTGTTGCCAATCACTTAGTTTAGTGAGATCTTTTTGAAGCTCTTCACAGCCTGCTTTGGCCTTAATTATCATGAGCAGTTTGGTATCATCTGCAACTTTTGCCACCTCACTGTTTACCCCTTTCTCCAGATCATTTATAAATAAGTACAATAGGATTGGTTCCAGTATGGACCCTTGGGGGACACAGCTAGTTATCTCTCTCCATACTGAAAACTACCCTTAGTTTCCTGTCTTTTAACCAGTTATCAGTGCATAAAAGGACCTTCCCTCTTATCCCATGAAACCTACTTATAAGCCTTTGGTGAGGGACCTTGTCAAAGGCTTTCTGGTAATCACTAGATCCCCTTTGTCCACTAGCAGGTGTGGTGAAGATAATCTATGTTGATAGCAAGCGGGCACTTCCATTGATATCTGAACTCTACCTCCCTGTGACATGGAAGGTTAATTTGTGGAAGAGCATTCCTAGGATGACTATATTTCCCAAAGAGAAAACCAGAACCACCAGGCTTGCCAGAGGCCTCACCATTCCTGGAAATGGTTTCATCATGGTTATTGACCATTCCTGGAAATGGTTTCATCATACCCATTTGTAGTTGGGTTATGTAACTTACATCACTGAAGTACAGTAATTAGGTTGCCTTACCGATTTAGCATAGACTAGCCCCAAAAGTGAATAAGTACAAATATAAAGACTTCATCATACAACTCAAAGACTGTATTAAAATTGTAGGGTATGTCTACACTACAAAGTGAATTTGAAATAACAGCAGTTATTTCAAATTAACTTTAATAGCGTCTACACAGGCAAACCGCTATTTCGAACTAAATTCGAAATAGTGGAGCCCTTATTTCGAATTTGGTAAACCTCATTCTACGAGGAGTAATGACAAGTTCGAAATAGCCATTTCTAATTAAGTGCTGTGTAGAGACTTAATTCGAAATAGGGGGCCTCCAGCCCTTCCCAGGGAGTCTTGGTGGCCACTCTGGGCACAATCAGGAAAGCTTACTCTCCTCTCCTCCAGCCTGGAAACATTAAAGGGGTAGACCCTAGCCACAGTGCCTGTGCCAGCTCCAAGCCTGCCAGCCCAGAGCCAGCAGTGGCCACCATGGCCCCTGACCCAGTGGCCCCAAAATATGAGCCAGCAAGCAATTGGCAGCCAACCCTCCATCGCTCCCCAGGTGCAGTCTGCCAGCTCCCAGGAGCCTGACAGGGGCTGGAGAAGGCAGGCACCTTCCTTGTCCAGGGTGGAGATCATGGACCATATTCAGGTTTGTGGGGGATGCCCCCAACGTCCATGACGGAGGAATGCAGCCGTCTATGGCAGGATAGCTGCCAGCTTGGCCACCAAAGGCCATATGAGAACCCAGGAGCAGGTTAGCATGAAAGTCAGGTTGGTCCGGCAAGACCCCCAACCCTGAGCCCTGAGCTTCCCCTCCCTCTTCTTCCCTTTGCTTCCCCCTTCCAGCTCCCTTCTCCCAGGTTTCCAGCTCCCCTCTTCCACCCTCTCTTGTCCCCTCTCCCACCTCCTTTTCCCAGTCTCCACAGAGGTTCATTCCTCTCTCCCCCAGTTTTGTTCAATAAAACCAGTTTCTATTTTTGAACATATGTGTCTTTTATTTGACATCAGGAAGGGGGGTTAGGGAGGGGTAAGTGGAAGGACGTGAGGGAGGAATGGAGCATGAGCCCCCTGTCGGGAGAACCGGGGAGGCTCTGAGGGCTTCTCGGGGTGGACATTCTCCCGCAGGGCCTCCTGGATCCTGACAGCCCCCCGATGGAGACCCCGGATGGCAGCCTTCAGCAAGTGCAGCCGGGCTAATGGCAACGACCCCACAAGATGCACCGGCATGCCCAGGGTCAGCTCTGGCTCCATGTGGCCGAGTGCTGTGGTGTTCTGAGTGTGGGCACTCAGGGCACTCCAAGACAGGACTGCTTTGCTGTCCCTCATCGAGGTAGACAAGCAAGCAGGGAACCCTGAGAACTGTCTGTCCGGGGTGGGGGTAGGGTCCCTTTAAGCACGGAGCTCAGTTAGCCTCAGGAAGCAGCCCGACACACTAAGTCCTAACCTGATGACCAGCCGGCACTGGTTCCAGCCAGTCTTAATTTTGGTTCAGGGTCCACTCAGTGTGGACGTGATATTTCAAAATAGCAAAATGCTATTTCAAAATAGTTTTTGGTATAGATGCGAAATTTCGAATTAGCTTAATTCGAATTAACTATTTCAAATTAAGTTAATTCAAAATAGCACTGTAGTGTAGACATACCCATATTGAGTAAAGAAATAGATGGCAATAGGTGGGCTGAATCAATGTCAGAAATTAGGCTTATCAAAATCAGTTATTCTTCCCATCACCTGCTTTTGTGTGTGGAGAAGGGATGTGAAGAGAAAAGCAAATCAAGAATTGTTACAGTGAGTTTTGCATCTTGTCTGCCATCTGCACTATTTCCTAGGGCACACAATCTACTTTTAAACCATTGGGCCTTAGTTGCCCTGATCCTAAGGGATATCTCATCTCAGCTAGCCTGGAGAGAGGAATCCAGATGAAATTGTCAACTGCCCCAGCTCCAACTCAATCCCAGCCACCATGTGGGATGAGAGATTTTGTCACTTCCCTCATCCTCTGTGTCACTGTCCTTCCACATCTTATTTGTTCTCTTTCCTAGCCTTCTACTTTTTCCTTCTGTCTCACAAAAATCTGGTGTAACTGACCAATACTGAATAGCTTTTATATCTTTGGCTATGTCTAGACTACATGGCTCCGTGGACGGAGCCAAGTAAAATAGTTTATTCAGCATAGTCAAAGAAGCGGGGATTAAAATAATCCCCGGTTCATTAAAATAAAAATGGCCACCGTGCTGTGACGACAATCAGCTGATCCGTCACAGTGCATCAGTCTAGCTGCAGCATGGTCGACAAAGGAGGCAAAGGAGGCCTTTGTCGACTGCTCCAGTAAACTTCGTTTCATGAGGCATACCGGAGCGGCTGACAAAGGCTTCTTTTATCGACCGCACCGTGTCTAGACTGACGCGCTGTGCCAGATCATCTGATCGTTGGCACAGCATGGTGGCCATTTTTATTTTAATGAAGGGGGGATTATTTAAATCCCCACTTCTTTGACTATGCCGAATAAACTATTTTACATGGTTCCGTCGACGGAGTCATGTAGTCTAGACATAGCCTTTGGTATAAGCCCATGACAAGAGCCGCAGCTGAAAGCTATACCCTAAGGCTACGTCTACATTGGCCCCTTTTCCGGAAGGGGCATGTTAATTTCAGAGATCGTAATAGGGAAATCCGCGGGGGATTTAAATATCCCCCGCGGCATTTAAATAAAAATGTCCACCGCTTTTTTCCGGCTTTTAGAAAAGCCGGAAAAGAGCGTCTACACTGGCCCCGATCCTCCGGAAAAAGCGCCCTTTTCCGGAGGATCTTATTCCTCCTTTGCCTCCTTTGTCGACCATGCTGCATCTAGACTGATGCACTGTGACGGATCAGCTGATTGTCATCACAGCACGGTGGCCATTTTTATTTTAATGAACCGGGGATTATTTTAATCCCCGCTTCTTTGACTACGCTGAATAAACTATTTTACTTGGCTCCGTCCATGGAGCCATGTAGTCTAGACATAGCCAAAGATATAAAAGTAGGAATAAGATCAAAGTAGGAATAAGATCCTCCGGAAAAGGGCGCTTTTTCCGGAAAAGGGGTCAATGTAGACGAGCCTTAAATGTTGGTGCCAGGTTGCCTGGTCTGAGAACAGCTGATGAAACCATATGCCGCATGTGTGTTTTTCCAGCAGTGATAAAGCAACAACATCACAGGGAGTCAACAGAGAAAGCAACTGCATTTCCCATCTTTACTACCCTTCTCTCTTCTCCTTGCAGTTTGTGTTTGTCTTGTTTTGTGTTGTAGGAAATTGGATCAGACATTCACAAGAGCAGTTACAGCAACACTTCATCACATCTCAGCTATCTTTTTCTCTTTTTGCCAAAGAGTGCTTTCCACCTGAAAACTCTCTCCAATTAAAGCGCTGGGCAACAAAGGATATTGTTAAAATGAAAGTCTTACTTGTTACTTTAACCTTCCGCCCAGGGCCTGTTTCCCTGTGTATATTTAAACTTTCTCTCGCTATTTAAAAAAATGTCCTGTGGGATGACAGAATGATGTCATCACATCAGCTGCATCCACAGGCTTCTCCCTTGCTTGGGCTCCCGCCTTGGACACTCTTCGGGGACCGGCAAAGCCACCTGTCAGCCCACCCTGGGTAGATTCTGCCTCCCAAAGGTCCTGCCTGCTCAGCTCTGGCCGAAGCCTTTTAGGCAGCTGCCTCTGGCACCAACATTTAAGGCCCAGGGTGCAGCCCACTCGCTCTGGGAATGGAGTCAGGCTCCCAAGCCCCCGGGCACCACAACTTGCTCCAGGGCCACTTGCTTGCACCTCTGTTGTTTTTGGTGCTCATGGACTGCTGGACCAGCAGTCTCAGGAGAAGCATCAGGTGCAGGCCGAGGTGACCCACGTCTCCGGCTGCCTGCCACCTCATCCTCCACTGTGCCCTGAGTGGCTGCATCCTCAGCCCAGCACAGAGCCATCCCAGCGAGACCTAAACCCAGCCCATCTCCCAAGCCCAGACTGGCTCCCTGCCACCCAGACATGTGGGGCTGCAGCACAAGCAACACTTCTGCAAGGCGGGCGAGGAGGAGCCATTCAGCATTGACTTGAGAGGCTCAGGCTCCCTTTACCTGGCACTGCAGCCTCACCCTCCCTCTTCCCTTGTGCAGCTGGAGCATCAGAGCTAGCTTCCCGCTGGGGGGGGGGGGGGAGAGGGAAGCCCCGAGCCTCACTGCGTGGGGAAGAAGTGCTCCCGTCCTGGGCTGGAGGAACAGCAGTGCACTACCACGGTGTCTGGAGGCTTTCCCTGTGCTCCCATTGTCCAAATTCCAGCTAATGGGAGCAGCAGGAGGCTGAGCCTGGGACTGGTGTAGGATCCAAAGAAAGGTAAATTCCCCCCACCCCCTCATGCCCAGCCCCTACACACCTACCCCCACAATCAACCCCCCACCAAAACCCCGCACTCCAAGCACGCTCCTGCCCCCTCCTCCCAGCCAGACAAATTTCCCCAGCTTGCTCCTGCCCCCTCCCTCCTGGCCACTCATCCTGCCCCCCACCCAGCTCTTGCCCTGCACTCCTAGCCTCCTCACTCCTCCTGCTGAGACCTCACACCTCCAGACCACAACTCCTCACCACCTAGACCCCTCATCCCCAGCCCCCTCACTCAACCGCCTGCTGAGACCCCACACCTCCAGCCCTCTCCTGCCCCCTACCCCTGGACAGACACCCTACCCCCATCCCACTTCTGTCCCTCCCTCTTGGCCAGACACCCTTCCCCCACCCTGCTCCTGCCCTGCACTCCTAGCTCCCTCACTCCCCCTGCTGAGACCCCACACTCCCAGCCCTCTCCTGCCCTCTCCCCCTGGCCAGACACCCTACCCCCAGCCCACTCCTGTCCTTCCTTCTGATCAGACACCCTGACCCCAGCCTGCTCCTGTGCTATTCCCTACTCCTGCCCCCTCATCCCATCCAGACACACAGCCCCTAGCCTGCTTCTGCCCCCACTCTCCTGGCCAGACACCCTACCCCCAGCCTGCTACTCTCCTAACCAGACATCCTAACCTCAGCCTGTTCCTGCATCCTACCTCCCACCCAGACCTCGCATCCTGAGGCCTGTCTGCACCCCACATCTTGTCCAGATACTGCACCCCCATCCTTCTCCCATTCACTGGCAG
Source organism: Pelodiscus sinensis (assembly GCF_049634645.1). Lineage (NCBI taxonomy): Eukaryota > Metazoa > Chordata > Testudines > Trionychidae > Pelodiscus > Pelodiscus sinensis. The sequence goes on from NC_134719.1 coordinate 48,737,715, forward strand.
ACCAGTTCCACACACTTAACTCCTAATTTTTGGCCCCATCCCTGGGCCCAGGAGGCCCACAAAATCCACTAATCCTGGAACCCCAGAAGAGTTAATCTGGCCTTAGGCCTTAAACCTCAGTCCTTCCCCACATGGGGCTGGGGTAGCAGGGGAGTAAGGTGTTTCAGTTGGGGGCCACATCAGTGAGGTTGGGGTTTTTGGAGGGGCTTTTTTCCCCTTCTCACATGTGTGGTCCCCAAATGACTTTTCTGTAGGTCAGTGTCCCCCAACTCAAAAAAGGTTCCCCACCCCTGCCATAAAAAAAGATGAAGTTGAAATATTTTTTTGTTTCAGACATAATGTTTTACTTCATTTAAAATGAAGCCTGGCCAACAAGCAACAAACATCTGGCTGCAGCGTCCTGTCCTTGGCCCTGTAGGCCCCATGATTCAGCCCCCATGTGGCCACAGAAAGGGCTGCTGGCAGCTCCCTCCTGCTGTGGCATGGGTAGGAAAAGAGGCCACTATCCAGCTGTGGGGGACAGTGGGAGGTTGGCATGTATAGTGAGCAGGGGCACAGCCCCTAGTAAGTTTAAAAGGATGTTTAATGATGAGTTTGTTATGGTATCAAGTAGGTTGATGTCACAGCATACCAAACCTTACATTTTGTTTAGTACTATTTAAAATTAGCAGTTTCAGAGTCATGTTGATTCTTTGGGTCCATTTATTCCACCAAAATTAACACAATAGGCCAAATCAAAGAATAAAGAGCTAAAACCTCCCTGCCTATTTTTAGAGTTGCAATGTTATATACAGAGTGAAGTATGAAGTTTAAAGTCTCTAACTCCCAGAGTTGCAGCTGACAGAAGAAAAGCAGGCAGTGGACATAACTTGATTATAGATATTATGTTCTCATAGTTACTTGCCTCAGTCAGCGAGAGGTGCAGAAACAGGCATATAAATATATAACTGAACAAAAATGTACACAAAATGATGGATACAATAAGTTGATATGAAAATGTATTGCAATTTCAAGCTTCCAAAATGAAAGAATAAAAGATATTTCATAAGGTATAAAATCTGTTGTTGTTGTTGTTGTTGTTATTGTTGGGTTTTTTTTTTTTTTTTTAGAAACATGATCTAATGTTAAAAACAAATTTTTATTGTGGCATTTTTTAAGTTTGATTTCTTTGTTCCCCTGGGGAGAATAAAATTGTTCAGCAGATTAGTAAAGCATCAGACACACAGCTGGTTTTCCATTCACATTCACTCTGAAATAGTTTAAAGTCAGTTTCACCTCCGGCTACACAGTGAGCTGAATAACAATTGAAATTGACTACTAACAATTGGTCGTGAAATGTTATTATTAATTATTTTTAGGAGTAGTACTAGTAGTAGTAATGTTGTGGTAGCACCTGAGAGACTTATGTTTACACTATAACACTATTTTGAAATAGCGCTATTCTGAAATAACTTAGTCCGCATCTACAGAGCAGGAAGTTATTTCAAAATAGTGCCAAAATACTGTCAAGCTGGAGGACTTTTTACTCTGACTCCTGTAACCCGCATTGTACAAGGAGTAAGGGAAGTTGGAGGAAGAATGCTCTAATTTGAAATAAGTGCTGTGTGCACACTCCCTATTTCCAAATAAGATATGCAATTAACATAGCTCAATTTGCACAGCTTATTTCGAGTTAAGCCCTGCAGATCAGACACACCATAGTCATGGACAATGTTTGCTCTAATGTTTTTCATCCACGTGTGCAATAATTTTGTTATGTGCACAGAGGTAATGTGTAGATGTGTGCCACCATTAGAAACAAAAAATCCATATATCTTAGAAGTTGCCATAAGGATAATTACTCCAGCCAGGACATGTTAGGCATTTCAGTACTCATTACACAAAGAATTAAATTTAAGAGTATGAGAGAAGTAAAAATTATGAAATGTACAGTTCAATCATCTGCAGGCCCTGGTGCAGAGCATGCTGCCCCATGCTGCTCCCGCACCTGCTGCTCTCCCAGCTCCCGCTCCTCCTCCCACTCTCTCCCCCTCCCGCCTCTCTCTCCTCAATCTGCACACCCCCCACCTCAACCTTCACACTCTCCTCCCCATACCCTCGAGGACGAAGATAGGACGATCAACTGGTTACCTGAAGTGTCTGTACACTAATGAGAGAAGCCTGGGCAACAAACAGGAAGAACTGGAGGCCCTGGCCCAGACCAAGAAATATGATTTAATTGGGATAACAGAGACTTGGTGGGATGACTCGCATGACTGGAGCGCTGCCATGGACAGGTATAGACTGTTCAGGAACAACAGGCAAGGGAGAAAAAGAGGAGGAGTTGCACAAGACATAAAAGAGCACTACGATTGCTCTGAACTCCAGTATAAAGAGGGAGAAAAACCTGTTGAGAGTCTCTGGGTTAAGTTTAAAGGAGCAAAAACCAGTAGTGATGTTGTGGCTGGTGTTTACTACAGGCCACTGAATCAGGTGGATGAGGTAGATGAGGCTTTCTTCGGACAACTGAGAGAAGCTTCCAGATCGCAGGCCCTGGGTCTCGTGGGGGACTTTAATCACCCTGACATCTGCTGGGAAACCTATACGGCAGTACACAGGCAATCCAGGAAGTTTTTGGAGAATGTTGGGGATAACTTCTTGACACAGGTGCTGAAAGATCCGACCAGGGGCCGTGCACAGCTTGACCTTCTGCTCACAAACAGGGAGGAACTAATAGGGGAAGTGGAGGTGGGTAACAACCAGGGAAGCAGTGATCATGAGATGGTAGATTTCAGGATCCTGACGAAAGGAAGAAAAGAGAGTAGTAAAATACACACCTTGGACTTCAAAAAAGCAGCTTTTGCCTCGCTTTGAGATCTGATGGGCAGAATCCCCTGGGATGTTAACATGAAGGGGAAAGGAGTCCAGGACAGCTGGCAGTATTTTAAAGAAGCCTTATTGAAGGCACAGAAAGAAACCATCCCGACGCGTAGCAAGAGAGGCAAACATGGTAGGAGACCGGACTGGTTTACAGGGGAAATCCTTGGTGAACTTAAGCACAAAAAGGAAGCTTACAAAGAGTGGAAACTTGGACAAATGACCAGGGAGGGTTTAAATGTATAGCTCGAGAATGCCGGGGGTTATCAGGAAGGCGAAAGTGCAAATGGAATTGCGACTGGCTAAGGATGTGAAGGATAACAGGAAAGGTTTCTACAGGCACGTTAACAAGAAGAAGGTGATCAGAGAGGGTGTGTGGCCCCTAATGGATGAAGGAGGTAACATAGTGACAGATGATGTGGGGAAAGCTGAAGTACTCAATGCTTTCTTTGCCTCTGTATTCACGGACAAGGTCGGCTCCTGGACTTCTGTGCTAAGTGACGCAAGATGGGATGAAGATGGACAGCCCGGGATGGGTAAAGAACAGGTTAGGAACTATTTAGAAAAGCTAAATGTACATAAATCCATAGGTCCGGACTTTAGCAAGGCTTTTGATATGGTCTCCCACAATATTCTTGCCAGCAAGTTAAGGGATTGTGTATTGGATAAATGGATGGAAAGATGGATAGAAAGATGGCTAGAAGGTTGGGCCCAGCGGGTAGTGATCAATGGCTTGATGTCAGGATGGCGGTCGGTTTCTAGCGGAGTGCCCCAAGGTTCGGTTCTAGGACCGGTTTTGTTCAATATTTTTATTAATGATCTGGATGAGGGGATGGATTGCACCCTCAGCAAGCTTGCGGATGACACTAAGCTGGGGGGAGAGGTAGATACGCTTAAGGGCAGAGATAAGGTACAGAATGACTTAGACAAATTGGAGGATTGGGCCACAAGAAATCTGATGAGGTTCAACAAGGACAAGTGTAGAGTCCTGCACTTGGGACGGAAGAATCCCAAGCATAGTTACAAGCTGGGGACCAACCGGTTAAGTAGTAGTTCTGCAAAAAAGGACCTGGGGGTTACAGTGGATGAGAAGCTAGATATGAGTCAACAGTGTGCCCTTGCAGCCAAGAAGGCTAATGGCATATTAGGTTGCATTAAGAGGAGCATTACCAGCAGATCCAAAGATGTCATCATTCCCCTTTATTCGGCTTTGGTGAGGCCGCATCTGGAGTATTGTTTGTAGCCCCCCACTACAAAAAGGATGTGGACGCATTGGAGAGGGTCCAGCGGAGGGCAACCAAAATGATTAAGGGGCTGGAGCACATGACTTATGAGGAGAGGCTGAGGGACTTGGCTCTGTTTAGTCTGCAGAAGGGAAGAGTGAGGGGGGATTTGATAGCAGCCTTCAACTTCCTGAAGGGAGGTTCCAAAGAGGATGGAGAGAGGCTGTTCTCAGTAGTGACAGATGGCAGAACAAGGAGCAATGGTCTCAAGTTGTGGTGGGAGAGTTCCAGGTTGGATATTAGGAAAAACTATTTCACTAGGAGGGTGGTGAAGCACTGGAATGGGTTACCTAGGGAAGTAGTGGAGTCTCCATCCCTAGAGGTGTTTAAGTCTCGGCTTGACAAAGCCCTGGCCGGGTTGATGTAGTTGGAATTGGTCCTGCCTAGAGCAGGGGGCTGGACTTGATGACCTTCTGAGGTCTCTTCCAGTTCTATGATTCTATGATTCTATGACGCCAAGCCCCTGCACCTGCCGTGCTCGGAGACACTTGGTCCGGTGAGACCCCCAACCATGAGCCCTGACCTTCCCCTCCCCTGTCTTCCCCTTGATTCCCCCTTCTAGCTCCCTCCTGCCAGTTTTACCCCTCCCCTCTCTCACCCTCTCTCCTGCCCTCTTCCGCCTCCTTTTCCCCATCTCCCCAGGGGTTCATCCCCTGTCCCAGTTGTGTTAAATAAAGACAGTTTCTATTTTTGAAAATACGTATATTTTATTTGACATCAGGAAGAGGGGGCTAGGGAGAGGTAAGTGGAAGGGCGAGAGGGAGGAATGGGGCTGAAACCACCAGTGGAGCAGACTGAGGAGATTGTTAGCACTCCTCAGGGTGGAAGCTCTCCCGCAGGGCCCCCTGGATCCTGACAGCCCCTCGATGGTCCTCCTTGATGGCAGCCTGCAGACAATGCAGCCAGGCTGCTGGTTATGTGTCCATGAGATGCAGCACAGTCCCCAGGGGCAGGTCTGGTTCCATGTTGCAGAGTGTCGTGGTGTCCCGAGTGAGGGGAAGCAGAGCACTCCGGGACACAAATGATTTGCTGTCCCTCAGCGAGGTAGACCAGCAAGCAGAGAAACTTAAGAACTCTCTGTCCAGGATGGAGGTTTGGGTCCCTTTAAGCACAGACCTCAGCTTGCCTGAGGCAGCAGCCCCACACACTAAGTCCATCCTTGATGCCCTGCCAGCACTGGTTCTGGCCAGCCTTACCTTCGATTCAGGGTCTACTCAATGTGGACGTGCTATTTCAAATTAGAAAAATGCTATTTTGATTTAGTTTTTGTGTCTAGATGCGTTATTTTGAATTAGCTTAATTCGAATGAACTAATTCGAAATAAGTTAATTTGAAATAGCGCTGTAGTGTAGTGATGAAGCACTGGTGTAATTAGCCTGGTTCTGAAGTAACTCATGAACAGTTAGGCTGTGTCCAGACTCAAGTTTTTATTTTTAAAGTAGCCTTTTTTCGAAAAAACTTCACCTGTGCCTAGACTACAGCCGCATTCTTTCGAAATTAAATCGAAAGAACGCGGCTTTTCTTTCGACAGTGGTAAACCTCATTGCACGAGGAAGAACACCTTTTTCGACGGAGATCCATCGAAAATAAGTGTGTGTGGATGCGGGGAGGCCTTTTTTTCGAAAGTAATGGCCTCCAGGAAGAAGCCCTGGTGGACAATCTGGGGCATGCCTTGCATATCTCTGGTTCCTGTCTGCAGCCATTTTTTAAAGGGATAGTCACCCTCACAGCCACTTGTGGCAGCAAAGCAGCCAGAGCACACGGCTATTTAAGTGCAGCATGTCCCAGCCCTAAGACCCTCCTGGCCCTTCTAGAGAGCCTTCTGGGGACCCAACCAGGGGCTCCAAACACTGGGCACTGGCATGGTCTGGGCCAGAGCTCAAAACCCTTCTTGAGCTCTGGGCAGAGGAGGAGGCCTTACAAGCCCTACAAACCAGGTGGCGAAATGTGGACATTTTTGCCTGCATGGCAGAGGCCCTGGCCAAGAGAGGACACTACCCCCGCACCCAGGACCAGGTGCGCTCCAAAGTTAAGGAGCTGCGCCAAGGGTATGTGAAGGCCAGGGAGGAGAGCTCCCGTTCTGGGGCAGCCCCCCACTCCTGCCCCTATTATTCTGAGCTGGACCAGATCCTGGGTGGTGGGGGGGAAGCACGCACACCACTGCATCTCGTCCAGTCAGGCTTGGGGGACCCTGTGGTGGACGCACCAGAGCAGGAGCCAGAGCAGTCTGGAGATGGGGACATGGTGCCGGAGGAGGACAGTGAGGAGACGGTGACCCTCACTCTGGAGCCAGTCACGCAGACCCCAGAGGCCTCCCAGGTGTCATCTGATGCTGGAGATGAAGCAGCAGGTGAGTGCAGAGAGGCTGTGTAACACACGGGGGGAAGGTCTGGAGGTGGGTGCACAGTGTGTGATGCACAAGGGAAACCTGTTATGCTCAGGCTGATGCCCAGGTCACACACGGTGTTACCTTCAGAATGTCTGAGTCCCCTGTCTCAAGGAGAGGGCATGCCCTTTTGGACAGCTGTTTCACACATGACTGATTGTGATAGAAATGTAGCCGTGTTAGTCTGATCTGAGGAAGTGGGTCTGGCCCACGAAAGCTCATCCCCTAATAAACCATCTTGTTAGTATTTTAAGTGCTACATAGTCCAGTTTTTTAATGACCGATTGTGTCTTCTTCTTTTCCTCCACAGCCGGACCAGCCATGCAAGAGGGCCGCAGCACCCCAGCCCCACCTCCATCTCGGGGACATGGGAGCCGCAGACACAGGCGTGTCTATGCAGACATCCTGAGGCAGCATTTGGCAGCTGTGCAGGACCTCAACACCATCCTGCGAGAGAGGGCGGAGGCAGAGGCTCGGTGGCATGACCGGCTGATGGAGGAGCTTGTCCAGCAGTGCACGTCCCTATGTGCCATTCTCAGGGAGGTCTGCGGCATGCCTGCTCCTGTGCCTGGTCCTGCTCCTCCAGCACCCCATGACCCCACCCCACCAAACCCCCCTTTCACAGCACCATCCCTTTCCCCCCTTGTACCTCCCTCTCCCCCAGTCCCTCCAGTCCGCCAGCCCCTCTCTCCCGCTGGCCCTCCTCTCCCCCAGGCCTCCCAGTCCCAAGAGCACCTACCCTCTGTTGTCCAGCCAACGGACAGTCGCCCCACCCAATCCCACAGCAATGGTGGACCCCGAACACGAGGCCCAAACAGGAGACTGCGAGCAGGCAAGCACCGTGCAACCCGATCCCCTTCCCCCCTCCAGGTCTCAAGTCCTCTTCCCCCCTCCAGGTTTCAAGCACCCCCATCACCCCAGTTTAATAACAAGGATTGTGTTAAAGAAAATGTTTATTGTACATAGTTTGTCATGAAAGTATATTTTATACATCAAAAATCAACAAAAGCTTTTTTATGTTTGCAACGTTATACAATTTTTCAGAGACTGATATTTATAACAATAAAACAGAACTTATTCTTTTGAGACAAACTCTGGTGTTTATTATTTCTACCAGCAGGGTCAGGAGATGGGTTGACGAGGGAAGCTTTTATTGGGTCAGGGCCCAGTCCCCAGGCAGAAACCCCTCAGTAGAGTCAGTGGCCTCCAATTGAGAATCGCTCCCGTAGGGCCTCCCGTATGCAAACAGCAGACCGGTGAGCCTGGCGGATGGCAGCTGTCCGGGGCTGGGCAAAGTGCCTCTCCTGACCATCAGCACCTGTACCCCACCCTGGTAGGAAGGCCTCCTCTTTCCTCTCCACCAGGTTATGGAGAACGCAACACGCGGCCACCACCTCAGGGATGTTGCGCTCCCCCATGTCTAGCCGTGTGAGCAAGCACCGGAATCTGCCTTTTAAACATCCGAACGCACATTCCACCTGGCTGCGAGCCCGGTTAAGGTGAGCATTAAACTGCTCCTTGCTTGCATCCAGGTGGCCAGTGTAGGGCTTCATCAGCCACGGCATCAAGGGGTAGGCGGCATCAGCCTCTATGCACACCAGTATGTGCACATCCCCAACCGCAAAGTCGTGATGCGGGAAAAATGTTCCTGCCTGAAGCCTCTGGTAGAGGTATGAGTTCCTGAAGATGCGAGCATCATGTGCCCGCCCTGACCACCCAACACAAATGTCAGAAAACTGGCCACGATGGTCGACAAGGGCCTAGAGGACTATAGAGAAGTAGCCCTTTCTCTTAATGAATTGGGCTGCTCGATGGGGTGGTGCACGGATTGGAATGTGTATCCCATCGAGTGCCCCTCCACAATTTGGGAAGCCAAGGGCAGCAAAGCCAGCCATGACGCTGTCCAGATCTGCTAGACAGATGAGCCTGTTGAGCAGCTCAGAATTCATGGCCCTCACCACCTGCAGAAAGAGACAGACAACAAAATGTTAGAAGGGGTGCTTTATCTCTTAGGAGGACAACCCACCACCCACCTTCCCTCTCAAACACCCCGAGAATCCTCTCCTCAGAACTTCCCCCCCCAACAGTTCAGGGTGAGTGGAGGAGCTCCCTTCCACTCACACTCCACTTTGCCCTTCCTGACAGTCTCCCTTCCCCCCTCACCCAACTGTGACTGTCCCCAGACATTGACTTACCTCCATCAGGATGTATCCAACAGTAGACCTGCCCACTCCAAATTGGTGTCCCATGGAGCGGTAGCTGTCGGGGGTGGTCAGCTTCCAGAGGGCAATAGCGATCCTCTTTTCCAGGGGGATAGCGGGCCGCAGGTGGGTGTCTTGCCATTGCAGAGCCGGGGCGAGCCAGGTACACAGCTCCTGGAAAGTGGTCTTTCGCATCCGGAAGTTGCGTAGACACTCTTGGTCATCCCAGAGCTCCATAATGAGCTGGTCCCACCAGTCAGAGCTCGTGTCAAGCCTCCAAAAACGCCTGTCCACAAAGAAGTTTGGAGGCAAGGGTAGTGCGGCTGCATGACGGGTGAACCGTTTGTACCTCTGGTCTGGGTCCAGATGGGGAAGTAGCCTCAGGACTGTGTCATGCAGATGCAGCAACACTTGCAGTATGATGGCGTGGGGCCATCGCCTGCCCACGGGCAGCTCTGGCTCGATGCCAAAAAAACGGGTCTAAAACAGAAAAACCTCAAAACAAAAAACCTGTTGGGGTGTCCCAGGAAGCTGAGCACTCCAAACCAGCACTACAATACCTTGCTTACCTCCTAGAGGGACAGCAAAGGCAGCTGCAGGAGCAGAGCAACGGGTGTTCAGGGGCGTCCCTTTAACCACGCGTCTCTGCAAAGGGCAGGCAGCAGCACCCGGAAGGAAATGCTGCCCCCATGCCCTGGCAGAAGCGGTTCCGGGTGGCTTTTCCTTTCAAAAGAGCATCCAGCAGTCAGGACGCTCTTTTTCGAAAAAGCCGATCGATTTTCCGATCCGCGTATTGTAGTCTAGACACTCTTTTTCGAAAGAGGCTTTTTTGAAAGTATCTTTCGAAAAAGCCTCTTTCGAAAGAGGCTTGCAGTCTAGATGTAGCCTTAGAGCTGACTTAAGACTGCATTGGTTTGGGCTAATAGGCAGCTGTTAGGGAAAGAAAAGAGAATGGCCCACAATAAGCCATTTCTTTGCAAACACTTGAGGATTGTTAAGAGACAATGCCAGGATAGGTACCCGTACATCAAAGAGCTAAAGAACATTCTCAAGGGAGAGGAGTAATTATCTGTGTGTGTGTGTGTCCTGCCTATTTCACCTAGAGAGGGATAGTAAGCTACTAGATTAGAGGGATTGTTTTCAAATGCTTTTTTACAAAAAGCTTTGTTCCCACAGTTAAAATACATTTTTCACAGTGACCACTCTTCTCAAAACTATGTACGTCTGGTCATAGACTGCCAAGGGAATGAGCAGCAGGCATCCAAACTCATTCAAGACTAGCTAGGGAACGGTGATTGAGACACAGAGAACTATCACAAAGAGTCCAGTCGGAGTGCAAAATTCCACACCAGGAGAGATAACAGCACAAGATCTGCTACCTGGGGCTATGCTCTTCGAGACCCCAAAAGGAAGAGAAGTGCAGCCAGCCCTGTAACTGTGACAAAAGTCTGGGACTGTTGTCAGCGCAGAAGCAAGAAGCAAGATCTTCAAAATGTATGAGAAATAATAACTATTTGTTGATAAGCCACAAAAGGTCCTTGGAAATAAAGACAAATCACTTGTGTTTGATATGACGGAGAAGGGGAAGGGATACAAAGGGAGGGGTGACCTGGTATCAAATAATTGACTTATTGATATTGCTGGAGTTTCCTTTTGTGCCTGGGAGTGATGTAGCTAACTCTCTGCCTCTAGCTCTCCCTGCCAATGTTAGTTCTGGTTCTGTGGTTGGCTACCTCTTCTTGTTACTGGGCCTTCTAGCCACATCATGATTTAGTTCCACCCCTTCCCAAATAAAGTCCAACAAACTAAACTACACCCCCCCAATCTATTTGTACCCAAGCTCATTGCACCACAGACTACTCAGCCTTTCCTGGGTTCTGCAGGATTGCCCTCCTGTTCTTTATTATCCCATCGCTAAGCTGCCCATGCAAAGATAGATCTTTTAATGACATGTGCCTGCATTTATTGTTCTTTAGATTAAGCATAAGCCCTCTTTGTTTATGTGGCTCCAAAAGTATCTGACATAAACAACCAGCTGTTCAGAGGAGTTCTGAGATATTAGTCAAGAAAATGGGTACAAATCAATGAGCCAAAACTGGGTTTGGGAATGAAAGGAATTCAATAGAAATAGTGGAAATAATTTAAAAAGAAAAGAAAAAAAACTGACAATACCATGAACCCTTCCCCCATCTGTAGAGATGCCCATGAATTTTGTGTCCTCTGATCCCAGCTTTATGCGTATGCTTGACGAGTTTCACTGCACAGACACTGTTCGGTTTGCACCTCAAGTCTGGTGGAGCACTGCTCCTCATCCTTCCCCTGCCCTCAGGACACATATGTGCCTGCCCAAAATGTTCACCCAGCCATAAAAGTGGTTTGGCCAGAGATAATAAGAAATCTATAAGAAACAACAAGGGCAAGTGGGACATCAGAATATTTAAGTAAAGATGCCCACAACAATGAGGAAACTAGTAACCTCACCATTGCAATAACAGCTACTTGCCCTGCTATTCATTGGTGCCTGATGCCTTAAAAGGCCTCAAGAATTATGGAATTGCATGGGTTAACAATTAAACATCTGTGAACCATGCTTAGTCCTATAAGAGAAACAGTGACTCTAGTCAATGTAACCTCCTTCAAGTCACATACATAGAACAAATACACACTAATAGCGATGGGGAATACACGGCCTTGGGCCGCCCCTCATTCACACAGAATTATTTTGTTTATTGTAACAACATGAACACTACGAGGACAAAGAATACACAGTCCTCTGAGTTAAAGTTTGTATGGAATATTGTGGGAAAGAAGCTAAACACTAACATTAAGCCACTGAAGCTGGACTTATTGACTCCCACTGGGGCTTACCACTTAAAGCCCAGACAAAGGTAACCCCTGAGGCATGGCTGTCATTTGTTAAACAATGGCCATTGCTAACTTGTCCTCATTTGGGTATTATTAACCAGGTCCTTGAGGACAAAATAAAACCTCCTGATTGTGCATCATGCCCTGAACAGACCCCTGTCCCAGAACCAGGACAATTGTCACTGGTCCTTACCTTGGTGATGTTACACATTGGTATAGACCAGCTGTGTGCTAGACTGGCTAATCAAATTGGCAAGTGCCTGATTAGGCAACGATGGGGCTTAGCAGATACCATCGCAGATTGGTTTGGGCCTGGAAACTCTGTCAGCAACACTTATGTCATAGCCCAGAAATTGTATAGAATCCAAGCTGGTAGATGCAGTAATATCCAGGGCCCATAAAGGCCTAGACACCAGCCAAGCTAATCAAGTGATCCTGGATAGTTTGAAGGATCTGTCCAGCTCTGTGTCCACTTCACTAGACCTAACCAGATATTTGGACCAAAGACTAATTGGATTGTTAATTAATGGAACTAAATTAAAGGTATTAGAAGGCCAGTATTGAAGAATAGGATAGCTTTGACCACCCAGCCCTTATGGTGGTGAGTCCCCATCTCCCCCGTGCCTACCCATGGAAGTGGGGAAGTAGAGAATCCATGAGGACCCAAAGGCCCACCTTGAGAGGCATAGTATAACCATTTGTTTTTGGCCCCTCTGGGGATTCCTCACTCAGATCAGATCAGAATGGTAACCTCCCTGCCTGTACCAAAGCAGGAGCATATAGATAGAGTCAAGAGCATTGCTTATTCTGAAGGTGTGAAAGCCTCCCTGCACCCAAGGATTGTTGCACCCACTTTGATAAGGAAATTTTATGTACCTGCCCATTTAACATCATGACGAATCTGGCTAGGTTTGATGTGGTTGTCTCAGAGAAACAAAACCATCGAGCTGGTCCAAATGAATGGTACCTACTGGTGTTTGACTACCCAGACAGATCACTCCCATCCTGCCCCTCTACATATCCGTCTGTGTGCATAACAGCCCCTCGCCGGATGATCCTGACCGTTAATGGAATGCGGCTCTATTGCACTTCGGCACTGATAAGTAACCTAACATGAGATCCTGAGTGGCACGGTGGAAGTAAGTACCTAGAGGAGGGTTTACTGACCCTGCAGGCAAAGATCGAGGAGTTGGTGGCCAATACCCAAAGATATATCGAGGCTGGCCATCTGAGGTATACACAGATAGGGAAACACCGTGGACCATGCCAAACACCTACCTCTGCAGCACTCAACCAGGCAGTAGAGGTCAAGTCTATTATAATGGGCAGCGCCAGTAAGGCGATGAAATATCTTGGGGATGGATTTGAATAGTGTTTTCCAAATTATGTGTGGGAAGTTTCGATTATAACATTTATAACAATGCTGGTGCTGTACTGGCACTTCCAGAGTAAATTAAAACCCCTTAAATTGTTATATTTAACTTGGTAGGTTAAAAAGAACCCCAAAGTCAAGAGAAAGGAACTATAGGAGTAAACTGAGGCAGTCCATGGTATCTTGCTGAGAACTGACAAACTCAAATCATTAGGCCAGCTTGAGAAGCATATGCTACAGCAGTTATTGTGACCCTGGTTCCCCTAGCAACCACATTCCAAAGGGCCTCACTTTGATAATCATAGAACCATAGAACTGGAAGAGACCTCAGAAGGTCATAAAGTCCAGCCCCCTGCTCTAGGCAGGACCAATTCCAACTACATCAACCCGGCCAGGGCTTTGTCAAGCCGAGACTTAAAAACCTCTAGGGATGGAGACTCCACTACTTCCCTAGGTAACCCATTCCAGTGCTTCACCACCCTCCTAGTGAAATAGTTTTTCCTAATATCCAAGCTGGACCTCTCCCACCACAACTTGAGACCATTGCTCCTTGTTCTGCCATCTGTCACTACTGAGAACAGCCTCTCTCCATCCTCTTTGGAACCTCCCTTCAGGAAGTTGAAGGCTGCTATCAAATCCCCCCTCACTCTTCCCTTCTGCAGACTAAACAGAGCCAAGTCCCTCAGCCTCTCCTCATAAGTCATATGCTCCAGCCCCCTAATCATTTTGGTTGCCCTCCGCTGGACCCTCTCCAATGCGTCCACATCCTTTTTGTAGTGGGGGGCTACAAACAATACTCCAGATGCGGCCTCACCAAAGCCGAATAAAAGGGAATGATGACATCTCTGGATCTGCTGGCAATGCTCCTCTTAATGCAACCTAATATGCCATTAGCCTTCTTGGCTACAAGGGCACACTGTTGACTCATATCTAGCTTCTCATCCACTGTAACCCCCAGGTCCTTTTCTGCAGAACTACTACTTAACCGGTTGGTCCCCAGCTTGTAACTATGCTTGGGATTCTTTTGTCCCAAGTGCAGGACTCTACACTTGTCCTTGTTGAACCTCATCAGATTTCTTGTGGCCCAATCCTCCAATTTGTCTAAGTCACTCTGTACCCTATCTCTGCCCTTAAGCGTATCTACCTCTCCCCCCAGCTTAGTGTCATCCGCAAGCTTGCTGAGGGTGCAATCCATCCCCTCATCCAGATCATTAATAATAATGAAAGTGTCCGTCTGCTATGTACATTGGACAAACATCTCAGACACTTCGCCAAAGGATTAATGCCCACAAAACAGATAGCAGAGAAGATCACAAAGAAAAAACAGTTTCTTGCCATTTTAACCAGAAAGGACACTCTCTCAATGACTTAACCACCTGCATTCTTCTACAAAGACCTTTTACATCTGCACTTGAAAGGGAATCCTCTGAACTGTCATTCATGTTAAAATTCGACACTCTCCAAAAAGGAATGAACAAACACACAAACTATCTTACCCATTACCAAGATAGCTTCCCCAATTATCACCTCTAATACCATTAACTCACAAACATCCCACTCTCCCCACCTCTAAAATCATCAGTTCACAGACACTTACCTTCCTTCCTTCCCCCAGCCCTGCATCCCCCTCTTGTTCTGAAATGTGATTTGTCCTTTTCATATGTGTTTCAGAGTTTCCATCCCCTCATCCAGATCATTAATAAAGATATTGAACAAAACCGGTCCTAGAACCGAACCTTGGGGCACTCCGCTAGAAACCGACCACCATCCTGACATCGAGCCATTGATTAATAACTACCCGCTGGGCCCGGCCTTCTAGCCATCTTTCTATCCATCTTACCGTCCATTTATCCAATCCACAATCCCTTAACTTGCTGGCAAGAATATTGTGGGAGACCGTATCAAAAGCCTTGTTAAAGTCAAAGTATATAACATCCACTGACTTCCCCATGTCCACCGACTGAGTTACCTCATCATAGAAGCTAATCAGATTGGTCAGGCACGACTTGGACTTCGTGAATCCATGCTGACTATTCCTAATCACTTTCCTCTCATCCAAGTGCCTCAATATGGATTCCTTAAGGATCCCTTCCATGATTTTTCCAGGAACCGAGGTAAGACTGACCGGCCTATAGTTCCCTGGATCATCCTTCTTCCCTTTTTTGAAGATGGGCACTACATTTGCCTTTTTCCAGTCATCCGGGATTTCTCCCGATCTCCACGACTTTTCAAAGATAATAGCCAAAGACTCCACAATGACATTTGCCAACTCCCTCATTACCCTCGGATGCACTAAGTCCGGACCCATGGATTTATGTACATTTAGCTTTTCTACATAGTTCCTAACCTGTTCTTTACCCACCATGGGCTGTCCATCTTCATCCCATCTTGCATCACTTAGCGCAGAAGTCCAGGAGCCGACCTTGTCCGTGAATACAGAGGCAAAGAAAGCATTGAGTACTTCAGCTTTCCCCACATCATCTGTCACTAGGTTACCTCCTTCATCCATTAGGGGCCACACACCTTCTCTGATCACCTTCTTCTTGTTAACATGCCTGTAGAAACCTTTCTTGTTATCCTTCACGTCCTTAGCCAGTCACAATTCCATTTGCACTTTCGCCTTCCTGATAACCCCCGGCATTCTCGAGCTATACCTTTAAACTCCTCCCTGGTCATTTGTCCAAGTTTCTACTCTTTGTAAGGTTCCTTTTTGTGCTTAAATTCACCAAGGATTTCCCCTGTAAGCCAGTCCAGTCTCCTACCATGTTTGCCTCTCTTGCTACGCGTCGGGATGGTTTCTTTCTGTGCCTTCAATAAGGCTTCTTTAAAATACTGCCAGCTGTGCTGGACTCCTTTCCAGGCTGGTACCAAACAACTGCGTGGGATTGTTTTTACGGTTTGCTTTATTCCTAGGAAATAACCTTGGTTCCAAAGGAGCCAGCTGGCTTTTAGCTCAGAGAATAGAGACTCTTATGTCCATCAGCAAAAGACAGCTCTAGAAAGACCTTTACCAGGTTGTGCTAACCACCAACACCGCTGTGATGTGCCAAGAACTGATTGCTGGCCAATGCTTCTAACTGAAAATGATCCCTCCATCTCGAAATGATCCTACCCCAACTGCTGATAAGCTTCTCTCTTCTGGTGCTGCTTTCCCACCTGCTGGACACCAGAAGAACCAAAATATTACAGGATGATGTGCTGGTAACCTCTCCCCTGCATCCTGCTGAACCACGACTGTTTCAAGAAAAAAAAAGGAGGAAAAGTCCGCTCCTCTGACACCGCCAAAGCCCAAAGATTTCTGACTACAAAAGAACATTAAGAACTGACCTTGGTGAAAGAATCGAAGTATTGTATATTGCCAAGGAGAAACTTGTGGGAGTGGTTTGGGTTTCTCCCTTTGATCTGGACTCTGTGCTTATGGACAGGTACCATCAGCATGTACCTGCCCTCCCTAATTTGGTTACTAATTATGATATATGTTACTAAAATTATAGAACAGCCCCATCATAGAATTATATTGGGGATATTAATGATTATATTGCTTTTGCTTATTAAAGGTTTCGTATTTGATTGTTGTTGTAAAAGATGTAGTAATAGAAATAGCTTTTATGTTTGTACTAATTATGCAATGTTTAATGAAAATAACGGTTTAGAAAGGTAGTTGTGCTGTAAGCACAAAAGGGGGGATTGTGGAGGCAGGAAAAGGGAATAAGGGAATTTGTGTGCAGCCATCTTGGTCTTGTTAACAAGAGAGCAAGAGTCAGGCTAAGTCTGTGGCCTGACAACGCAAGATCTGTAATTAGACGCTGCCTTTGCCTCTCGCCTCCATACGGAGATAAGGATAGAATGCTGACTCTGGCAGAGACCTTGAGATAAGGAGCATCTGGGTGGAACTAAATAATTGTTAGCCATTGGTGTTTGTAATGAGAAGGAGACTAATCGTTATTGTTATTATATCTAATAGACAGTATATAAACTGCTTCATAATTGCTTGTATTTGAAGATCTGCCTCGGGGGGGGGGGGGGGGCTCCCCCCGTCCGAACCAGTTTTTCCCTTGCTGCAGCTCGTTATAAAACTGCCTCTGGCTACTTGTTGCTTAAACACAACACAGAGTGAAGTCTTGTTTTCTTCAGCCCATTGTGTCCATTACACTCTTCTTCAAGGGCACATCTTGCACCCAGGATTTGGCAGATCACACTTATGTGCCATCTGCTAGCTCCTAACCCTATAACAGCTTTTCTGACTTGGCGATCTAACTACAGACTCAGCAATTCTTCCACCCTGTGTCATGGGGTTTCCACACTTCCTCTCCCAGCACACTGTAGGGGTATGCTTACACTGCACAGAATAGTTATTCTGAAATAGCCTATTTCGAAATAGCACATCTACACTGCAAGGAACCCTCAAAATTAGTCTGAGGTAGGCTTCCCTAAGGTAGACATGCTATATCTATTTAGAGCCCCAGGAGGAATAACTGGTGAGGGGCTATTTCGAAATAGAAGTGGACCATTTATACACGCCTTACTTTGATATAGCTATTTCAGAATAGATGTTATTCTTTGTACAATGAGGTTTATAGAAGTCAGAATAAACCGCTGTTATTTTGAAATAATTTCAGAATAATGGAACTGCTGTATAGATGCTTGCAACAGTTATTTCGGAATAACGAGTGTTATTACGAAATAACTTTGCTGTGTAGACACCTCTTAGTTCACCATCAGGGTTTGGCTCAAAACTCAGATGCAGCCAGCATTCTCACCCCAGGTAACACTTATAGAGCCTCATCATATATGGTCAAAGCAATGAACTAGGAAAGTCATTTTCACTGTGACATTTTAATGGCTATTTGCTGAATAAATGAGGTTTGTCGAGGCCAGAAGAGATGATGATACAGTGTTCAAGATGCAAGATGACATCCTGGATGAGCGTGTAGCTATAAGGAAAGAGAGGAAAGAACATATCTTACAGATATTAGACAGGAAAAGTAAGCAAGACTAAGACACAGCCTGGACATGAGCTCTGGGGAGGGCATAATCAAGGTGGAGGTCCAAGCTGCAAGTCAAAGTGTCCAGGCTGGGAGCAACATTGTCTCTGTGTGTGTATATCACATTCAAATCTTATATAAGAGTTCATACAAAATCAATAGACTGGCTTTGCAATTGCTTTCCTGGAGCTGTATACAAAAATGCCAGTTTGCACACCTAACGGAGTATCCACCATTTTGTGTGTTAAATTTAGAAAGGAGGTCACATCTGAAAACATCCATAAGAATGGCAGATTGAAAGATTTGGCAGAATTCTAGTAGTAAAATAAGGAAACCAAATGAAGGGAATGTTTAGGTGTACTTTTTGGAAGCAGATCTTGAGTCAAGGAAGCCCAGATATCTCAACTTTTCTTCTCTAATATAAAATTAAATTCAAAGAACTGCATTAAACATAATTTTATGGAAATGTTGTTCATCTGATGTTCATCAGATAGGGACATCTCAGAGCTATACAAATGCTTCTTGTTTATATTAAGCTACATAAGAGAAGTTTCTTGTTCTAGGGGATACCACCTTCTAGAACATATTTTACTTGCCACGAACAGTTAGCAACTGAACTGCTTTGCTCTGGACTGAAAAAGTACCAGTGGTCAATGGAGAGACAGGCTGTGTGGAAAGCTGATTTGGAGATAAAGATGAAAAGGTAAAAGGAGTCTTTTAGTTTGTTCTTTACCCTTCTCTTTGCCTATTGGAGAATCAGAGTTGTGAGAAAAGGGAGCATAATCAGAAGATTATAGGAAATGCACGTCAGTAGGCCAATGCAATAACTTAATTTATGGGTCAGATTCTGATCTTTTATATTTGGAAAAAATCTTGTCTCCTTTGAAGTCAGTAGCAAAGTTCCCCACTAACATCAATGAGATCAACATTTCATGCTTTATGTTTATATTAAGAACTTAATTTCATTTACGAGCTTAAGATCCCATCTTAAGGTTAATATTTTCAAAAGTGATCTAAGCACCTGGGTCATTTTTAATAGTCATTTAGATGCTTTTGAAAATTGTACCCTGTATGAGGATCTTCTGAAATCAATCGTGTTTTAGAATCCACCAATATAGCATTATTTATTGAAATTGACTCATAGGATTGTGGTTTAAAAAACCAAAACTACATTTTGGTCTCCATTTACATGAAGAACTCTTCACTTCCCACTCTAGATAATATTATTGTTTTCTAAGCCTGGGATTTTTATAAGAATTTACGGGATTTAGGCATCTATTAAAATGTAATTCAGTACATGAGAATCAAAGGAAGTTGGGTACCTAACTCCCTTGGGCAAAGCAAAACCAAAGGCTACATATTGCTCAAATACTGGTATCCAATCAATAACAAAAATATACAAGTCTCTTATGGAATGCATATTCTTGTTTCAGGTACAAAATTAGATTTTTTTAAAAGACCCATTTCCTTCCTTTTCAAATTGGATGATAAAATACAAATTTTTTATTTTACTTGGCTGAAGTAATATGTGTTATGAATTACATTTTTAGTCATTTACTGTTTGTCCATCAATCGTAAAAATCAGTCACGCTGACTTTGTATCAAGTGTATATTCCCTCATCAATTTAGAAGAATAAAGCACTATTCATTTTATAAGAAAAAAAAATCAAGTGTACACAGTTGTTCCAATTGACCTTCAATTTCCAATAATAGTCCCCAACACACAGTACTTCCTAAGAACAGCTGTTGTTGATATGCTTCTTTGCTTTTCCAGGTTTAATGGCTTTTTAATAGATAGAATTGTTTGGAGCTATGTTTAGTTTAAAAACATTTCTATCTCCAAAACAAAGGAGAATGTCTCCCCAGTTTTTAAGAGACCTTTTCCATAACTGTTTATATCACCATTTTGGGTGAGCAAGAATTCCCTCAACACACAGGAATGACTTTTGTAAGTCCAGTTTTGTGGTCTCAAGAAGAGAGTATGTCTACACTTCAGAGTTTTGTTGGAAAAATGGCCATTTTTCTGACAAACCTTGAGGAACGTCCACACTGCAATTGTGTTCTTCTTCAAGAAAATCAAAAGAACAGAGGGGTTTTTCTGTCATTGGTAATCCTCATTCTACATTGAAGAAGCCTTTTTGCGAAAGAGCTCTTTTGCAAAAAGGCATGTTTGGATGAGGAAAAGGGAGTTCTTTCGGAAGAAAAGGAAAGAGGAAAAAGCACAAGTGCCATGGTGGCCTTTCCGTCCATAGCAATCACTGCTTACATGCGAGAGAGCATCCATTCAGTCTGGACATTCTGTTTTGAAAGGGCAGATTGCTTTTTTGATGCATTTTTGCAGTGTGGATGCTCTCTTTTGGAAGAAGTTTTTTCAGAAGATCTCTTGCGAAAAGAGCATCTTCCAAAAGAAGCCTCTAGTCTAGACATAGCCTGTGTTGCTTCTCTCTATGCTAAATTGTTTGACTCAGAGTAGGAAAAGAAATCAGCACTTCCTAATAGGTTCTCTGTAGGAGCAAATATTAGTATAAGAAGCAGTACATTCAGGGGCTCAATACTTAGGTAACTGGGTAGGAATGAGCACTAATGTTAACCAGGTATCTTTTCCTACATACCAGAAGGGTCTATATGGAGCAGTTAGAGCACAGCACATTAGAGTACTCTTTTGTACCACCAAGCTCTTTGGTTAGACAAAATTATCTTGGGTAGCATGGTAAATGCAGCACACGAAAAGGCCAATTTGAAAATATCTTTTATAAAGTAGATATGATAAAATGTCCATATATTGCAAAGATGATGTGATATTTTTAGCTATGTAACTCACTGGTTGAATGTACTGCATGTCAATATCCTATTGGAAAGTTGTGTGGATGAACGATAACCCAGAATATCTCACATGCATGCAGTTCAGCTATTCTCCAGATAAACTCAGATATCTTTTCTCACTGGCTACTGAGCTTTCAGGTTCTATTGTTGTGAGAGGAGATATTGCCTATTTTGTGAGCATGCCTGATAGTGTGCAATAGATGTTTTAAATATTAGCTAGTATTATTTTTGCAGGTATTGGTAACAAAGTTAAACCACACAACACAATATATTTAAAAAAGTGATTTGCTAATAAACATTGGCATGGTTCCCATCTGAATATTTGAAGATTAGATGCAATTAGAAATAAAACAATGATAAAAAACAAATCATAGCTGTTCAAGCAGAATGCTCATCAGCACAGTTCTCAATTGGGATAAAAATAGATGATACTCTTCTTTCTGGGACAAATGAGAAGGACCTTCACTCAAAGGAAAACTTAAATTGCACAAACTCATCTCCTTCTTGTATCCATGCAATATGTCTGAGGATATAGTCAGAATAAAGTCAATTTAATCATTTGGTTCATCTCCTAGGTCACAAGATCACACTTCCAGAAAATGCTCAAATAATCACAGACAAATATCTTTTATTTCACAGTTTTACTTCCAAATGTGGTCTCAAACATCCTGTGTGTAAAGTGTACATAATCAGCAATTAACCAAGTCATCCTAAATAATTTATCTCATTTCCCAAATATCTTGAAGACATCTTCCCTATGTGGTATATCCCAAAACCACTTTATCAATTACCCATGCCCATCTTGCTTTTTATTTCAAGCTGGACTTTAAGTCACAATTCATTTTAAGTTAAAATTGATCAAGTACAAAATGCTTATAGAATATGTCTCAGAACAATTGACTGGTGTAAATTGACCACTCCATGCTATGTTCCTTTCCACCAGCCAAGTAATGAGCCCAAAGCCTGTCGATCCAACTCTTTCACAAAGTTAGGATCCCAAACTGGATACTGAAAACTAAACTATCAAGATTGATTAATAAATTTTAAGTTTTGAAATATTCAGGATCTCTACAACTCTTAAATAAATAATAGTACATGCTGAAGGCACATACAAGGTAGACACAAGTGACTGTTGAACAAATAAAAATACTCAACATAATAATTCTACTTTGTTGTAGAAGTTAGGAAAGTGACATAGAATGACAGAGATCTGTGCAATGTGATGTGTAATAAGGTTAAAAAACATTGAGTTTGTCACACTAATGGGCAGCTGGGAGCCAAATAGTTTTTCATCAGTGTAAGATGCCTCAGAAGTAAGCATTGAATTATTTTGAGTATGTGGAAAATTGAGTTCTAGTTGAACATTCCTATGGATATTTGAATGCTTGATTTTTGGATGTTTATGGTGAGCACTTGGGTGGGTGCCGATGGGGGAATGTCATGGTAGTGATTTTGGAGTTTTTATAGACTTATTTTTTCTCTGAAACAACCAGAGACATAATGTAAAGCCGCTATGTCAGAAGAATGAACACATGTGGTGAGTGAAAATAGATAAATTCAGAGACCTAGGACTTGATTAACTCTCATTTACACTTCCATGGCCATTGGATCATTCCCTCGGATGAACATTTTCTCTACTTGTCTATGTACTTATCTTTGCCTGATATACCAGAATAAAATGAACATGTAGCTATTGTGATGCATCTACATTGCACTGTTATTTCGAGATAACTAGCGTTATTTCAAAATAACAATGTGAGCATCTACACAGCCATTTTGATATTTCAACATTATTTCAAAATAACAGACAGCTTATTCTGAAATCTGTACACCTCATTCGATGAGGAATAACATCTATTCTGAAATAGCTATTTCGAAATAACACATGTGTAGATGCTCTACTATTGCTATTTCAAAATAGTCCCTCACCAAGGCCAGTATAAGTTATTCCTCCCCAGTGCCACCTGGGGTTCTAAATCAAGATAGCGCATCTACATAGGGAAGCTGGCTTTGGACTAATTTTGAGGCTTCCCTGCAGGGCAGATGTGCCATTTTGAAATATGCTAACAATTCTGGAATAGTTTATTTCAAAATAAGCATGCAGTGTATATATACCATTGGTGTCCTGGATGATTAAGAAAAGGTCTTTGTTAATATTTTAAGAAAAAAAAGTAAACTCTGTGAACACCAGAAGAGGTCATTTTTAGTATTACTATTTGTGATACTTTTATCATGAAAAAGAAGTGGATCTTAAGAATGAACACATGTGGTGAAGAGATATGAAGAGAGAGAAAGGGCATTTGGTGACCCATTTACCAAAATACTGAAACACATGCTTGACTTTAGTACATGCTTAAGTTCATCCCTAGCTAGCAAAGCAATGAACTAAGTTTTGAAATCCTAATGAAGTAAATGGAATTTGAACATTCAGAAGACATACATCATATGCTCAAGTACTCATCAGAACTGGGGTCCTAGTGTACAGTAAGGAAGACCTCTCCAAGTTTAGGATAGGTGTAATAGGAGAGAAGTGCAAAGACACAATTGAAGGGATAAAAGGGATGAGTTAAGAAATAGTATTGTGAGGAGCATAGATAATGAGAAGAAAAGTAGGAGGAGGTGAAAGCACCTTCATAACCAAGGCTACGAGAGCCTCAAAGAAAGCTCTAGATGAGTAGGCTAGTCAGATTTGCAGAAGTTAATTGTAAGAGACTTTTGTTATAAGTTAGTAACGAAACTTATATTAAAGATAATTAGGGTGTTCTGGGTCCATTTTTTTTTCCAATTTGTATGTTCTGGACAAAGGTCACTATAAAGAGAACAAAGTAATACCCGGAAATTACTGAAATGTAATTCTTTTTCATTTAGATTAACATACTTCATTTGAATCTTAATGAGCTATAGGCTATAATAAAAGCGATCAAATAACATGCACAATCTTTTTATAAATCTATTGAATTTTAGTTTCTTATTTGCAAGAAGTATTAAGAAGTTTTATAAATATTTTAATACATTATGCAACCATAAAAGATCATATTTACATTATTCATATAACCGGAACAGTAGCACCTTGAATCAAACGTGTACAGGCTGATTTAATGGGAAAATGCAACATATCTGAAAACACCTGCTTTTAAAACAAGTGAAAATATTTTCTTGACTAAACATCAAATGTTTTAATTCACACAATGTAAGCATATGTTAATGTACTAGTGAAAGAAATGTTGGCGCAGAGGCATATTGATTTAACATCTTAAGTCTCTTATTAAGACATTGGAGTCAGATACACTGACACAACATGCTCCAGTTCTCTGTATTTGCATGTTCCTGTACCAATGAGCCATGCTGTCCTGCACGTACATTGCTAACACCTGCATCCTGCTCTGCAACCAGAGAATATTTCCTCCACGCAGTCTGCGTGAATTGGTGGTAATGACATGAGCTGTGGCACCATACATCCATTCTCATGTTTCCAGTTCATTGCATTTGAAGGAGTAAGAATTGGATTTGGAGTCTGGTAATCAGCTCTCTCTATGTGAAAGAAAAGAGAATCACTTGTTAGAGGTTGAGCATCTCATGACTGCACGAATGTGGACAAAATGGCATGCATTTCTTGTAGCTGTGGACATATGGCAAGCCATACAAAGAACCCTTCTTCACTTTTCCAAGGTCACCTTGTCCAAAATGTATTAGAGTATGTCCACACTGCACACTTATTTCAGAATAAGCTATTCCGGAAGAAATACTCTGAAATAGCTTATTTTGAAATAGTGCATCCATACTACAGGGAAGCCTCAAAATTAGTCTGAGGCAGGCTCCCCGAATGTGGATGTGCTATCTCAACTTAGATCCCCAGAAAGCACTGGGGAGTAATTATTCTGAATGATCCTGGGGAGGAGTTATTTCAAAATAGCAGCAGTGGAGTGTCCACACTACAGCTATTCCAAAATAGCTATTTCAGAAGAGATATTATTCCTCATGGAATGAGGTTTACAGAAGTCGGAATAACTGTCCATTATTTCAAATGTATTTTGAAATAATGGAATTGCTGTGTAGACGTTCGGGTTGTTATTTTGGAATAACGGATGATATTCTAAAATAGCACTGCTGTGTAGATGCACCCCTAGAAGCTGATGGTGTCATTGATTTTTCCCCCGTATGTTCAACTTGCTATGTTAGGCATTAAAGGAGATAGGGCATGCAATGAGAGCAGAGTTTTCAGAACAATGGGTCTATATTATTTCTCCCTCAAATGTCATGAGCAGGAATGTACTTTGGTTCCTATACTTTGTGATGTGCTCGGTTTCATCGAAAGTAGCAGACATGGCATTTGCTGTAGTGAGTCAGCAAAAGAACAAGCAAATCAGCATGCCTTGCTGCATCAACTGCATAGTCCACATCAAAGAGAACCCAATGTAAAAATGTTCTTGTGTCTTCTTTTTCCTGATGAGCACACACAGCTGACTGGTGTCAACTGTTGCTTCAGTCATATCCTGAAAGCCACCAACTAGAATGATGACTTTATTATGTGATGCTTTTGTTAGTTGCTCAGATAAAAATATTGCAAGATCCTCCTTATTTTCTGGAAGAGCAATAAATCTTCATCTTTCATGACATGCCTCTTGACTCCTTGAGAGAAAGTTGTTCATCCAAGCCAAGGAACACAATATGAGGTCTGCTGCAGTATGTGATGTCAGTTTATAAGACCTGAAGGCTGAGTGAGTTTTTGTGATGCCTACAACTCCACTTTCTTTCTTTCCTATATCATTAAGCTGTTTTCAGCTGCAATCTGAGTCTATGTAATCATACCTCTGACATAATCTGTTGACAACTAACTTCCCTTGCTAGAACTCCTTGAGAACTTCAGACAGTAAGGGTACGTCTAAACTACATGCCTCCGTCGACGGAGGCATGTAGATTAGCCAGATCGGCAGAGGGAAATGAAGCCGCGATTAAAATAATCGCGGCTTCATTTAAATTTAAATGGCTGCCCCGCTCTGCCGATCAGTTGTTTGTCGGCAGATCGGGGCAGTCTGGACGCGATTATTTTAATCGCGGCTGCATTTCCCTCTGCCGATCTGGCTAATCTACATGCCTCCGTCGACGGAGGCATGTAGTCTAGACACACCCCAAGTAAAGGGGCCCCACCATGCATAGTGGATGTGTTCATATCTCAGGAGTGCCACCACTTCCATGTACTGACACCAAACCTGAAATTCACACTCTCATCCATCATCTCATTCCATGAGGAGTAACAGCTAATTCAAGTTAGGGGTTTACTTCAAACTCCCATTTCACAGCCGCATGTAGACGAGGGCAGTTATTCTGGGCTAGTCAGTTTCCAAAATGGCGACCGCCTGGGAACATGCAAATGAAGCGTGGGATATTTAAATCTCGCACTTCATTTGCAATTTCGGTCACCTCATTAGCCTCCCCAGTTTGAACTAGGGGGCTAGTGTAGACGTACCCCATGAGTTTTTAATGTAACACACACAAGTGAGAGCAGGTCTTCTTGGGGATGGTGAAAGGGGATGGCAAGAATCTTGGCAAGAATCTACCTGTTGTGAAATGGGTGTGTAGAACTGAGCATGTTTGTCACTCAGCAGGAGACCGATCAGGCCATGAAATGAAATGAAGTAAATCCAATGAGAATCTGTAGCTTTTTCTTCAATTAATATCTAGAGCTGGTGTAGGACCATGATGTAAGAGTGTGATTCCAGTAACCTTTGCAAGATTACAGAAAGGATGCCAAACCCCAGGTAGCTCCAAAGAATGGCCTTGTCTGAATTGCATTCTGAAATTCACTTTGAAGCCAAAGTATGCTGATAGTAGTTTTCGTGCTCTCAGTCTTTTTCACCACAAACCTGCCAAATGGGATGGAACAAGAAACGCAATATTTGCCTACAGTAGCTTTGAGGTAATTTCCTCCAGCTAAATAAATCTTCATTTGGAGGTTAAATAGAGCACCCTTCATTATCTATTCATTGATCTTTAATGCAATCACAGAAATGCGTCTCTGTTTAGGATGCTCTTCTTTACAAAATATGTAGCATTTCCTGCCTTGCATTATGGGCACCAGTGATTTTATTAGAATCACTGCTGCTTGCCAAATATACTACATCAGTTGCAGATGCTCTTGCTTTATGTAAGCTCTGGATTCTGCCTTGCTATATTGGTGTGACCTTGAATTCATACCCCAGACACTACTGTGATAGCATTTGTAAAAAATACAACTTTTATCACATCATCTGAAAACTAACAGCATGCTAGTCATTAATATCATGGTAAAGTTCATGTGTTAATGTTATCTGTGAAGTTAGGAATTCCCTCACATAATGTCTCAGAAGACAGCCTATGCTAGGAAAGGTGATAAATAGCACAGTTCTAGACAAACTAATGTGGGTTAACCGGGATTTTCAAATTATCTGTAAACCAAGCTCTCGAGCAAGCCAATGGAGGTTGACTTGAGACTGAACTGGAGACACAGAGAGTGAACATACCCCAGAGAGACATAGAAGACTGAATTGCCAGGGCTGGGAAGACCCAGGACAGGAGGTGGTGGTGGCCTGGAGATGTGGGGGCTGCATGGCTACACACCAGCTTCCCTCTAGGGCTGGCCAAAGATGAAGATGAACTCCCACCAGCTTATGCTAGGGGCCAGCCTGGTGTGGTGGGGGCCAAAGGGCCCACCCTCTGGCTTCTCCCTGGGGCTGGCCATGGGGGGTGAGGGCTGAGCAGCCCACCTTGCAGTTGCTCCCTGTGGGCAACCAGAAGTAGCAGTGGCCACGCTGTCTGGCTGGCAGCAGTTCCTCAGGTCTGGGGTGCTTGCTGTCCCCCTTCATGAGTATAACAGTTCCTGCTACTCCCCTTTCTGTTGATGTTGATGAGAAACAATTGCAATCCAGGCACATCCCATTATCCTGGCACACCCAAACCCTGACCTTGCTTTAAATTGTCATAAGAAGAAGCTGCCTACCAAATTTGGTGGTATTAGCTCTTACCGTTTAGGAGGAGTTCTTGAATAAACAACTCACAGATGGACTGATGCACAGACATACACACACACAGGCAGACACACAAACTTTCTCAATATATCATATATTTGAAAGAGACTGAAAATTTAAAGAAAACCCACCATTTCTGATTAAAGCTATTTAGATATGTCCCTTTGCTCTAAGCATTTCTGCATATTTTTCTGCTTCTTATCAATGGACAATGCATCTGACACAATTTATTCTGCCACCATTTTTCTATTCCATTAGTTAATTGCATTTTTCCCTTTATTTCATTAAACCATGTAACATTTTCCACTGGATGATGCAGTTAGCACAGCCAGCCATGCATGACAAAATTCATCCTCTATTCTTTACACTTATTTGCCTCAAGGGATTATTATGGAAAACAAAACCTGTTTTCATCAATTGTTTGTTACTTATTAAAGACCAAAGTAAAGCCTTCCCCTCACCCACTTTTTGTTTAATTTTAGTATTAGTCTCACAGCTGGAACAGAAACAGGTCATTTAAGCTTTGTGTAAAATGATCACTATTTGCTTGTGGTGGAAAGTTATGGAAGAATGCCTCACTGGAAAGCATTATGCCATTTTTATGACCACTACTGAACACATATAAAGAAGCAGTTTTCTCCGATGTACCTGGCAATAATGTGAAATCAATTTTCTATTTCATTGAGAAATGTAAAAGAAAAAATAAGAATAAATATTTTGCCATATTTAAACAAAATACAGTATTTAAATAACTTTCCCAAAATATGAAAGGTGTCACATCCAGACTCTCTCCAGAATAAACTAATCTGGTATTATTTTAAGGCAGTGCCCATTGTTATGAAGTCACTGGGTAACACTTGATGTATAATCAAGAGTACTTCTACATCCCTCTGATGCTAGTACAGACTATTTGTCTCTTCCTGCCTCTAAACATAATAGCTCGTTATATTGGGATCAGTTGTAAAACCCACACAATGAGTAGCATTTTCAGTCCATGGCTGTGTCTAGACTGGCAAGTTTTTCCGCAAAATCAGATGATTTTGTGGAAAAACTTGCCAGCTGTCTACACTGGCCGCTTGAATTTCTGGAAAAGCACTGACGATTTCATGTAAGATCATCAGTGATTTTCTGGAAATACTATGCTGCTCCCGTTTGGGCAAAAGTCTTTTTCCAAAAGACTTTTGCGCAAAAGGGCTAGTGTAAACAGCATAGTAGTGATTTCCGCAAAAAAGCCCCGATCGCGAAAATGGCGATCGGGGCTTTTTTGCGGAAAAACGCGTCTAGATTGGCCACGGACGCTTTTCCGCAAAAAGTGCTTTTGCAGAAAAGCATCCTGCAAATCTAGATGCGCTTTTCCGAAAATGCTTTTAATGGAAAACGTTTCCATTAAAAGCATTTTCAGAAAATCATGCCAGTGTAGACATAGCCAATGGGTCTACTTGCATCAGTAAGGGTACGTCTAGACTACAGGCTTTTGTCGACAGAAGTTTTGTCGACAGATACTGTCGACAAAACTTCTGTCGACAAAGCGCGTCCAGACTACATTGAGTTCTGTCGACAAAGCAAGCTGCTTTTGTCGACATGGTAGTATGGACGCAAAGGACAGTTTCCATTCAATAACACCTTCTGTCGACAGAAACTCTGTCGACAGAAGGTGTTATTCCTCGTAAAATGAGGTTTACATACGTCGACAAAACTGCTGAGTTCTGTCGACGTTATGTCGACAGAACTCAGCGGTAGTGTGGACGTAGGTATAGTTTTGTCGACAAAAGTCCACTTTTGTTGACAAAACTCTGTAGTCTAGACACACCCTAAGAGGATGATTTAATGCTCAATGGAAAAGTCTCAGGCCTGGTCTACACTAGGGCTACGTCTAGACTGGCATGATTTTCTGGAAATGCTTTTAACCGAAAAGTTTTCCATTAAAAGCATTTGCGGAAAAGAGCATCTAGATTGGAACGGACGCTTTTCCGCAAAAGCACTTTTTGTGGAAAAGCATCTGTGCCAATCTATTGGCGCTTTTGTGCAAAAAAGCCCCGATTGCCATTTTCACGATCGGGGCTTTTTTGCGCAAAACAAATCTGAGCTATCTACACTAGCCTTTTGCGCAAAAGCTTTTGCTCAAAGGACTTTTGCTCGAACAGGAGCAGCATAGTATTTCCGTAAGAAGCACTGATTTCTTACATGATATCGTCAGTGTTCTTGCGGAAATTCAAGTGGCTAGTGTAGACAGCTGGCAAGTTTTTCCGCAAAAGCAACTGCTTTTGCAGAAAATCTTGCCAGTCTAGTCACAGCCTGGGAGTTTACACCGAATTTAGCTGCATAAGGTCAATTTTCTAAACAATGTGTCCACACTACCAAACCTGTCCCATTGATCTTAAGGGACGCTGAAGTTGATTTTGGGTACTCCTGCTTTTCATAAAAAGTAATGCAACTCCCAACCTTGCCTGGTCAAATTTATTGTAGTGCCAAGGCAGCATTGGTGAAAGTTGAGGTTCTTGGCTTCTGGAAGGTATTCCGCAATGCTCTGCTCTCATTGCCCTGGTCAGAACTTGCACCTCTAAATCATGAGCTGCTTTTGAAAATCATGGCCCCCTCTCTCATAAGCAGAGTTTACACCTAATTGGCCAGAGCAAAAAGCCCCAAATAAAACAATCAACCAAACAACTTTTGCAGTCACATCTTATAATTTAAAGGATTCAAATATTGGTGTACTATATTTGGTCTTTAATTGAAGTATATTGTCAATCATTTCAACTAGTATTATTAAACCATGTTTCCCTTTCCAAATGCCTTTTTTCTTTCCTTCTTACATTTTCTGTAATAGACTCTGGTTGCCTTTACCTTAGTTGTTTTCAATGTGTATGTTTTCTCTTTTTCTTCTTTTCTTCCATCTGTTCCTTTACATCACTCTTTCTCACCATAAATTATGTTCTCTACCTCCTCCATCTCTCTCCCCTTCCTCATACCCACATTCTCTCTCAGCATTATAAATGCCCCCCCACACACATATCCTTCCAACCTCCACATTTACCCATGTTCCCATCACAGTACAAATATTCCCTCTCATATGTTGCTTGGTAAATTTGACTAGAAAACGGAAGAGCCAGGAGGTTAAACTCACAAACCAAAGATTGATGGTAAATAGGGTCTCCACTGCCAATATACACATTAAAAGCCATCCCCAGCTGCTGAGAGAAGGAAAGGTGCTGAGATACTATGGTGCTGGAAGCCATATAAGCAGTGAAACTACTCGCATGATACCTTTGGACCCCATTCAGGAGCCAAGATTTTCATCTCAGCCACTATCTAGTGTCAGTCAGATTTCTCTCTCACAAGAGGAAGATGGATAGGTAAGACAATCAAAGGTACGGTATACATATAATTGCATACGGCCTTGGAAATTATCACAGCTATCCCCTCCCTACATATGGATGTACTTATGTATTTCTGCAAGAAAGGCAGACAGACAACTTAATAACAGTATGGCCTTGCTTGTTCCTTTACCTCTTCTCTCATTGTATCTCTCATCTGGGGACTAATCGAATGTTTCTCTCTCACTTTCCCTTTCATAGGCACTACACTAGTGCTCCGTTAGTTCGAATTAAATTAGAACTAATGGAGCGCTTAGTTCAAACTAGGTAATCCTCATTCCATGAGGATTAAGCCTAGTTCGAACTTACTAGTTCGAATTCAGGGGTGTGTAGCCCTTTAATTCGAACTAGTGGGAGGCTAGCCCTTCCCAGCTTTCCCTGGTGGCCACTCTGGCCAACACCAGGGAAACTCTACTGCCCCCCCCCAGCCCCGGAGTCCTTAAAGGGGCATGGGCTGGCTACAGGGTTTGTGCCAGTTGCAAGGCTGCTAGCACCCATGCCAGCACACCCATCAGCTGACACCACATGAGCCAGCCACCCGATGCCCCCCACACCTCCCCCTCTTCCCGGGACCAGCCTGGCGGCTCCCAGGACCCTGCCCGGGGCCACAAGAGGCAGGCGCCTGCGTGGTCTAGTGCGGAGATCGTGGACCTCATCCAGGTTTGGGGGGAAGCCTCCAATGTCCACGATCTCCACACTAACCACAGGAACGCAGCAGTGTATGGCCGCATGGCTGCCAGCCTGGCCCCCAGGGGCCACCAGCGCAGCCGGGAGCAGGTGCGCTGTAAGATCAAGGACTTGCAGTAGTCCTACTCCCGGGCCTGCCTGCCAGGGGCCAACCCAGAGCCGTGCCCCCACTTCCAGGTTCTGGACCTCCTCCTGGTGGCTCATGCCATCTCTGCCCCCCGGGAGATGATAGACCCCGGTGCAGAGGGACCGCTCCCAGATATCGAGGAGGAGGAGGAGGGCTCCGAGAGCCAGGAGCCTGCCGGCAACCTACCCAGGACCCAGGACCCCCAAGGCACCCCACAGAGCCGCTCGCCTGTGTCGTCCGAGGCCGGGGAGGCGTCCACATGTGAGTACCATCATGCTCCCCTTATGTGTATGGGGGGCTGGGGCGAGAGGGAGCCCAGGGACCGTGCGCCTGGGCCTTGCCCACCACGGAGCAGCAGCTGGGGATCCTGCAGGGGCCCTGGCCTTGCAGAGGGGAGCTGGGTTTCACACACCTGGGCCCCTGGGGTAATTGACTGCTGGTCTTGTTTCACCACAGCCGCAGCACCTGGGACTGCAAGGGGCACCACCCCGCCTGCAGCAGCCACCTGCGCCCAGGCCAGCAGGAGAGCCAGGAACCAAGCGGACTACCAGAGGCGGCACCTCCGGTTCCTGGAGCACCAGCTCCGCATCCAGGACCACTGGGTCCAGGAGGACCTGAGGCTGTGCCGGAGGAGCTTGGAGGCACTGGAGGAGCAAGGCCGTGCCCTGCGAGGCCACCTCCAGAGCCTGCTCGACCGCTTCCCAATTCCTCCTGCTCCGGCTCCTGCTCCTGCTCCCCCTGCTCCTGCTCCTGCTCCCCCTGCTTCCAGCTCCCTCGTCCCAGGTTTCCACCCCCCTTCCCACCCTTTCCCCTCCCTCCCCCCACCCCAGTTATGTTAAATAAAAAGACGTTTTTGTTTGAAAAACAGGTGTCTTTTTTGACAGTAGGTAGGGAAGGGAAAAGGGAAGGGGGGTAGAGTGGAAGAAGGCCCCAGTGGGGCATGCAAGGGAGAGGTCAGTCCTCCTCCTCCACCAGGAAGCTCTCCCACAGGGCTTCCCGGATCCGGACGGCCCCCCGTTGGGCATCCCGGACGGCAGCGGTGCGGGGCTGACCGTAGTGGCCAGCCATGCGGTCATCCTGAGCCATCCAGGCTGGCAGGAAAGCCTACCCCTTTCTCTCACATAAATTGTGGAGCACACAACATGCTGCCAACACGGGAGGGATGTTGTGCTTGGCCAGGTCCAGACGGGTGAGGAGGCATCGAAAGCGGGCTTTCAGTCGCTCGAAGGCCCCCTCCACCACAATGCAGGCCCTGGTCAGCCTGGCATTGAAGGCCTGGCGGGAGGGATTGAGGTGCCCCGTGTAGGGCTTCATCAGCCACGGCTGCAGTGGGTAGGCGGCATCCCCCACCAAGCACACGGGCATGTCCACGTCCCCGACCCTGATGTGGCGGATGGGGAAGAAGGTCCCGTCCTGCAGCCGCTGGCACACGGAGGAGTTGCGGTACACCCGGGCGTCGTGTGCTTTGCTGGACCAGCCCACATTAATGTCCATGAACTGTCCTCGGTGGTCACACACGGCCTGCAGGATCATGGAGAAGTACCCCTTGCGGTTCACGTAACGGGACGCCTGGTGTTCCGGGACATGGATGGGGATGTGCGCCCCATCGATGGCCCCCCCGCAGTTGGGGATGCCGAGGGCGCCGAATGCCCGGATGACAGCATCCGGGTTGGCGAGGCGGACCACCCTGCGGGGCAGCACCTGGTTGATGGCATTGACCACCTGCGGAGAGACACAGCAAAGCACCAATCAGTGGGGCGCCCGGGTGGCTGGGAGCATTCGTGCCCTGGCAGTGCCCCATACCCCACCCCCAGAAGCAACCCCCCTAGTGGCATGTAGTACAGCCGGGACAGACCGACCCCTCCGGTGCGGGGCGCTTTTGCCTCCTCCCGCCCCCCTTTGTCCCTGGGGCGGCCCATCCCCTCCTTGCAGCCCCCCTTCCCTCCGGCGCAGTGGCCGACTAGTGCCATACCTGCATGAGCACCGCTCCGATGGTGGATCTCCCCACACCAAACTGGTTCCCGACGGATCGGTAGCTGTCCAGCGTGGAGAGCTTCCAGAGGGCGATGGCCACCCGCTTCTGGAGGGGGATGGCGGGCCTCATGCGAGTGTCCCTTCTGCGCAGGGCAGGGGCGAGCCACTCGCAGAGCTCCAGGAAGGTGTCCCTCCTCATCCTGAAGTTCTGGGTCCACTGTCGGTCTTCCCAGCGCTCCAAGACGATGCGGTCCCACCAGTCGCTGCTGGTGTCCAGACGCCAGATGCGGCGGGGCACGCCGGTGCCGGGGTGCTGCCGCGGCTCCTCCACGGCCCCCAGGGAGGCCAGGTGGAGAGGCAGGGGGCTGACGTGCACCAGGTGGTGCCAGGCAGCCTCGAGCCATTGCTGGCAGGCTTGCAGCAGCAAGTCCAGAAAGTGCACCAGAAGGTGCAGGGCGAGCTCTGGCTCCATGTTGCTACCTGCGGCGGCGGCCCCGAAGGGAAGCACCGACAAACACGGGCACAGAGACCAACGCTTTGCTGTCCCTCGGCGAGGTTGGCAAGCAAGCAGCAAAAGCTGAGAACCGGCTGTCCAGGGGGGTCCCTTTAAGCACGAGCCTCAGATAGCCTGAGACAGCAGCCACACAACGCAACTACTGACCTGATGCCCTGCCAGAACTGGTTTCAGCTGCCCTTAAATGCACCCCTGCATCCAATCAGTGTGGACACACTAGTTCGAATTAGCAAAACGCTAATTCGAACTAGTTTTAAGGTCTAGCTGCGTTAGTTCGAATTAGCTTAGTTCGAATTAACTAATTCGAACTAAGTTAGTTCGAATTAGCGCTGTAGTGTAGACATACCCTACCTTTCGTAGCAGAAGAGTAGTGATTGCCTTTGCCACTTGTATCAGAATAGCCCCCTCCGTAGAGTTGCCCACTGTGAACTGATTCCCAACTGACTGGTAGCTCTCTGTTGTTGCAAGTTTCCACAATTTTATTGACACTCAGCTGTCAGAGGAGGTCTCGTTATGGTTTTCCCATGCTTCCGGGTGGGGAAAAACAATTTGCAAACTTCCTTATGTATGCAAACATTTTTCAGACACGGCTAATCATCCTACTGCTGCATAATCATGTGGCCCCAATAGTCTGTGCTTGTCTCACAGCACTTGAACAGGTGTTCCACTGTGCCAAGAGTATCAAATGCTACCAGCATCTGCCAATTGCTCAAATCAAGTGCTTTACATATGTATCTGTTCATGGTCTCCTCACATTATCCCATTCTGGTGGGCCCTGGCTAGGCTCTGGACATAAGAACATAATAAAGACCATACTGGGTGAGACCAATGGTCTACCCAGCCCAGTATGCTGTCTGTCAACAGTGGCCAATACCAGATGCCCCAAAGGGAGGGGACACAACAGCAATCCTCATGTGATCCCTCCCCTGTCACCCACCTCCAGAGAAACAGAGACTAGGGACACCATTCCTACCCATCCTGGCTAATAGCCATTGATGGACCTAACCTCCATGAATCTATGTAGTGCAGCATAAGGTGTGAGATATGCTCTGATTACCTTAGCACTTTGCTACCTAACAGGGTCCATACTTGCCCTGCTATGGCATCCGCACGGATAATCAGAGAAAAAAGAATGCAAAAAGGTTGTTTGCCAATGCTTTTAATTGGAGGGGGGGGGGGGGGGAAGGGAAGGGGAGAAGATTAGAGCATTATGGGACACTGATAACATACACCTAGAACCACCCACTGCATTGTTTTGGCCTCATCAGCAGTGACAGCCTAACCCAGAATGTGAAGGGGTAGCAGTAACTGTGGGATAGCTACTGTGGGAGAAAAATCAAATAACTCCAATTGTGTCTAAAGGGGGGACTGTGCAGGAAATCAAAACTCTCTAAAAGAAAACTGCTGTAAGGGTTAAAAGTTTTCCAGACCTCTCTCCCTGTATCAGAGTGAAATCAAATTAACTCTAATCAAGACCCTTACAATGCCTATCTCAAGTTCATGAATACTCCTAGTCTGTCACAATTTGTCATGTAAACCCTTATCTTTGTCACAGTTTGCCTTGTAGACTCCTCCACTCAAGTTCTCATGTGGCTTTGTGTACTATGAAACTTACTTCTAGCACTCGTGGTGTGACCAGAAACATCTCAGAGTACTTCTGCTGAGACTTTGATATGTTAAAGAAAACAATCAACAACTAAACTGTCTAAGCATTCTGTATAAAGGATCCCTGAAACTGTCTCTCAATGCTGGCTGCTACTGCTCTCTGGTAGCTGTCAGACTGCATGCATGCATAATAAAGTTTTTCCTTGTAGGTTTCTCTCCTGCCTCACTGCTTTGACGTCCAGCCTCGGACCCTTCTGGGGGCTCTGTACCCCAGGGGAGTGAGATTTCCCCCACACTACCCATAGTGCATTGTTGTCAAAGTTGACAGTAGCCACCCTACATTGAACCCTTGCAGACAGGAGACACATTACACTGAACTTTTGAACACAGTGGGGACATGCACCATTGACTTTATAAAATCAGGTGCTAACAAGATTGACCTTAGTAAAGTCTTGTAGTACAGCAAAGCCTATGACTTCTAGAGAAGTTTGAGTCCATCTACACAAGGTATGTTGTGTAACTTATTTCATAGACTAGTAAATTCAGTGAGACACAGAATGGTGAATGGCGAATGGCCTGATTTTCAGAAGTGTGTATCTGCAGTTTCCATGCATGTGGATGGGAGCTCTGAGCAGATCAAACAATTTATAATGTTTAGAAATTGTTCCCAGAGGTCTGGGTGGGTGCACATTAATGAGAATTGCACAAATGAATTAGTATAAAGAAGGTTATTATAATTTGTCAGTAGTGTCATTGCTATCACTAGCAGTATTTTTAGCATTTCTTCCCTTATTTGGCTCAACTATTTCCCCAATGCAATTAGCAATTTCTCATTTCTAAATTTAAAAGAGAAAGAAAGAAAAAAACTTTAGCCATGAGTGTGTTTCAAGGATACTACTTATAAAACACCACAAACAAAAGCTCAATCTAAATCTTTCAGTAGTGATCATTATTGAATCTTTTACTATCAGGCACATAAAAAAGATATGAATAAAGACATTGGCTATCTAGCACACTGCCTTCTACATTCTAATGACTTAACCAGCTAAACAATGGGTACGTAGAGAAGGTGCAAATTGTTCTTATCAGCTTCTTGTAACTTGAACCCTCTAATTCACTATTTTCCCCCTTCCTTCCCCGTTCCCCTTCTCCTATTTATTCTTGGATCTGGACTTTTAATATTCCATTCAACTGAAGAAGTATGTTGTGCCCACAAAAGCTCATCATACCATCTACATGCTTTGTTTGTCATTAAGGTGCTGCTAGACTATTTGTCATTTTTGAAGTTTTTCCGGTTACGGACTAACTCGGCTACCCCTCTGAAGCTTTTTATCAAGTACATACAAAGCCACATAAAAAGCACACCTGAATTAAACCTCCAGCTGCTCATCAACTCTGGTTTTCAGTAGTGGTGAATCTATACTACACCTGAGCTTTTACACAATCTTTTGGAAGAACCCATTCAATGTGTCAGATTCTAGAGGGATCCCACTGGCTCCCATTTTTGAGGATCAGGGCACCTCAGCAAGTCTTTGCAGTGATATCAAGAAGCCTTTTCAAAATTTACAAGAGTTTATTAGTGAATTGGAACACAACCTTGGGGAGTCCTCAGATTAACATAAAGAATGAAAGGTTGAGACATAGGGTATGACTAGACTATTCTGTAGTTTCGAAAGAGGATAAGCAAATTTCACAGGAATTTGCATATCTTCTTCCGATCTCACTTTCGAAAGCAGAGCTTTTGAAAGAGAAAGTAGTCTGGATGCGTTTTTTTCAGAATCCCCTCCCTTTTTTTAAAACAAAACAAAACAAAACAAAAAAAAAAGCATCCAGACTACTTTCACTTTCAAAAGTGAAAGTGAGATCCGAAGTATCCTCTTTCAAAACTACAGCGTAGTCTAGATGTACCCTTAGTCTGTACTGGCCAAGTCAGGGCTCCCTGGAGCCATACTACTGAAGGGACCATTTTGGTTTCCTCTCCATTTCTTTGTCAGTCCCAGGTGAGTTCCTATGTCTCTCCTAATGCTAACAGTTCAGAGGATTCTCTTTCAAGTGCAGTCTTAAAAGGCTTTTGAAGCAGGATGCAGGTAATTAAGTCGTTGAGACACTGTCCTTTCTGGTTGAAATGGCAAGAAACTGTTTTTACTTTATGATCCTGTCTAATATCTGTTTTGTGGGCATTGATCCTTTTGCAAAGTGTCTGAGACGTTTGTCCAATGTACATAGCAGACGGACACTTTTGGCACATGATTGCATAAATTATATTTCTGGATGCGCAGGAATATGTGTTCTTGATCTTATAACTCACTTGGTTAGGTCCAATAATGGTATCAGCAACGCTTATTCTAGCCTCTTGTCACCTCTTGGCCCTTTGTCTTTTTTCTGAAGCTGAGTTCACATGTTCTTCCTGCTGGTATTTCCCACTGAAGATGTTAATTGTTCATCCCTCGGAGATCCCATTGTCTTTCCAGATCTTCCATCGATATGAGTCAGTTTCAGCCAGATCTTAAGGACACATTTCTACTTCCCAGTTACATGACTGTCTCCTGATCTGCCCCTAATAGCAGTTTAACTCAGTTATCTCTGTATATAACAATACAAATCACGAAGGCAAAACCAAATCATCTGTAGGAATAAAATTTTTTTTTTAGGGAATTCCCTCTTTGTCACACTTCAGCCAGTTACTGTTTGGAACTTTTAATGTATTGTTTTCATTATGCAAAGCTTATCACCAGCTAACACTTTGGAAGGCATCTTTTGCACTTGATAAGTACCTTTTTAAAGGACTGTTAAACTCTGTGCAAGTTTAAAAAAAGGTGAAGAGGTTGCCTTTTTGTATATGTGTTATAATACGTTTTAAATGCATTTGTTTATTTTTGTTCTTGATTTTTTTGTGCTGGATAAACCTGAAAAGTTTTGGAATGTCATTTGGGAAACATTGTTTGAAAATACTTCCCAGACACCTAGCTTTGCTCCTTCAATCTGTCACTGAGCTGGAAATGTGCTGAATATTTTTCTGTTTTTGAAACTCTCATTTAAATGTCTGTCTGTATTTTTAGGTGTTATCACAATCCCCATGCTTTTGAAAATTGGTTTATGAATATGAATATGCATAACTCAAAGATGCCTTATGCAAAGTACATTATGTGACATACCATTTAAAAAGTTGTAATCCATTGAATCTGTAGATTCTCTGTGTGTGCATGTATCTTTTTTGTATTGAGTTATAAATATTAAGTGAGAACCTGTTTTATTAGTCCAGGTATTCTAGTAAGAGCCATTAGTGATACTTTCGGAATTTAATGGCTTGGTGATCAAGTCAATGACCTCTGAATGGAGACTATGCACAAAGAGGATTAACTTTCCTGTGCAAAACTTTTATATGGAGTAAAGCAGATTTATTTGGGGTGTTGTTTGCCTTTGGGGGCTGTATTCCTAGATGCTGCTAATGGCCTTATAGCTGAGCCCTCCCAGAACTAAGCTGGTTCAGCATCTTTGTTGCGCTGCTGGGCGTTACCCCAACTCTGCGCCTTGCCTGTGGAAGACCAGAGGTTCTGGTGCCCCAGAAAGAAAGTAGGTAGGCTCAGTGGCATGACCATCATACCAAGTGCTAACCCCAAGGGGACACCTATGATCCAACCCATCATAGGTGTCTAAATACCTCTGAAAATATGACCCTAAGGCCACAGGTGTCCCAATACCAATCATAGGTGCAGTATAGGAATCTACCCAGACACACTTCTTTGGGACTGCTCAAGACTAAAGGCTACTTGCATAAGAAAGGGTATGTCTACACTACCCTCCTAGTTCGAACTAGGAGGGTAATGTATGCATACCGCACTTGCTAATGAAGCCCAGGATTTGAATTTCCCGGGCTTCATTAGCATAAGCGGGGAGCCGCCATTTTTAAATCCCCGCTGCTTCGAACCCTGTGCAGCGCAACTACACGGGGCTCGAACTAGGTAGTTCGGACTAGGGTGCCTATTCCGAACTACCGGTACACCTCGTTTCACCACTCCATGACTTGATCTAACTTCTCTTTAAACTCTGTTCTAGTTCTAGCCTTCACAACCTCCTGCAGCAAGGAGTTCCACAGGTTGACTCTTTGCTTTGTGAAGAAGAACTTTCTGTTACTAGTTTGAAGCCTGCTACCCATTCCTTTCCTTTGGTGTCCTCTAGTCCTTCTATTATGGGAACTAATGGAGAACTTTTCTTTATACACCCTCTCCACACCACTCTTGCTATTATAGACCTCTATCATATCCCCCCCTCCGTCTCCTCTTCTCCAAGCTGAAAAGTCCCAGTCTCTTTAGCCTCTCTTCATATGGGACCTGTTCCAAACCCCTGATCATTTTAGTTGCCCTCCCCTCTCTAAGCCTCTCTCTTCCTCTCTCCCACCTCTTTTTCCCAGTCTCCCCCAGTTTTGTTCAATAAATTGAGATTCTATTTTTGAACACACGTGTCCTTTATTTTTTACATCAGGAAGGGGGGCTAGGGAAGGGTAAGTGGAAGGAGGTGAGGGAGGAATGGGGTACGCGCCCCCGATGGGGAGGACTGGGCTGGCTCTGCGGGCTTCTCGGGGTGGACGTTCTCCTGCAGCCCCCCAATTGCCACCTCCCCCCGGATGGCAGCTTGTGGCAAGTGCAGCCGGGCTGATGGCCGAGTGCTGTGATGTTCCGCGTGTGGGCACTCAGGGCACTCCAAGCCAGGACTGCTTTGCAAGCGGGGAACCCTGAGAACTGTCTGTCCGGGGTGAGGGGTCGGGTCCCTTTAAGCACAGCCATCGGCTAGCCTGAGACAGCAGCTCCACGCTCTAAGTCCTCATCTGATGCCCTGCCGGCACTGCTTCCGGCCATCCTTAACCTCTGTTCAGGGTCCACTCTGTGTGGACATGCTAGTTCGAATTAGCAAAATGCTAATTCGAACTAGTTTTTAAGTCTAGCTGGCTAATTTGAATTAGCTTAGTTTGAATTAACTAATTCAAATTAAATTAGTTCTAATTAGCGCTGTAGTGTAGACATACCCTCTGATATTTTCTCTCCACCTAGGTCCAAAATGGCTCAAACTTGATGGTCACCTGAACACATTGCATCTATGATTTGACAAAGTTTAAGTGGAAGAGTGAAGGAGTGCTTCTGTTTGGGTAGAGAAAAGGTGCTGTTTAAAGGCTAGCTGATTTAATTTATTATTTACATGTGAATATCTTTCTTTGCTAGGTGTTCAGTCTTTGGGACAGTAAGCCTAATTATTTTCTAGGGTGCCTTAATTTCTCATGGACCTTTTGAATTATTTAAATTGAAAGAAACCCTAAATAGTGAGACTAGATGAATAAAATGTAAGATTCCCAAACAAGTGAAAATGACTTTAAGCTGAAAAATGCAGGAATAGCATAGTTCTCTGTATAAGCACTCAAACACATTGCATTCTTCGAATGTGGCTCAGTGGTACATATTGGTTTTATCCTCAGGACATTCTCTGTTCTCTGAAAGCTTGCTGATGCATGGCCAGTTCTGTGCATACTTCCTGGATCCAAAACCAGTTTGCCATGGACTTATGGATGCGTCACCACTTCCCTGCGTGCTCACTGGTGCATATTTACTGCCAAGCTGCAATTGCTCACACAAACCGTTCTTCACAGATTAGCTGACATAAATTCAGTTTGTCACCACCGCAACTGGGGCACAACATGTCAGCTTTCACTGAAGGTTATACAGTGGTATCTTTTTTCATTTTCAGAGGAGTGTGGTTTGAAAGCAGCCTATGCAACAAAAGCCCAATACAACAACAACAAAGACAAAGAATCGTAGAATCATAGAACTGGAAGGGACCTCGAGAGGTCATCAAGTCCAGTCCTCTGTCCTCATGGCAGGACCAAGCACCATCTAGAATCTAGATCATCCTTGATATGTGTCTGTCTAACCTACTCTTAAATATCTTCAGAGATGGAGATTCCACAACAAGGCATTTATTCCAGAGTTTAGCCACCCTGACAGTTAAGATTTTTTTCCCTAATGTCCAACCTAAGCCTCCCTTGATGCAATTTAAGCCTACTGCTTCTTGTCCTATCATCAGAGGCCAAGAAGAACAATTTTTCTCCCTCTTCCTTGTGACACCCTTTTAGATACTTGAAAACCACTATCATGTCCCCTCTTGGTCTTCTGTTTTCTAAACGAAACAAGCCCAGTTCTTTTAGTCTTCCTTCATAAGTCATGTTTTCTAGAACTTTAATAATTTTGTTGCTCTTCTTGGGACCTTCTTCAACTTTTCCACATCTTTCTTGAAATGTGGTGCCCAGAACTGGATACAATACTCTAACTGAGGCCTAATAAATGCAGGGTAGAGAGGAAGAATTACTTCTCGTGTCTTGCTCACAACACTCCTTTTAATGCATCCCAGAATCATGTTTCCATTTTTTTTTTGCAAAGGATTGTTTCTGCATTAAATCAGAAGGGGTTAAAAATAGAATGCTTCATTTTTATGACAAACTTTCTTTTTTAAAAAAGGAGATCAATCTCCCAGCTGCTTTGTTAGTATAATATACAT
This sequence comes from Pelodiscus sinensis, assembly GCF_049634645.1. Taxonomy (NCBI): domain Eukaryota; kingdom Metazoa; phylum Chordata; order Testudines; family Trionychidae; genus Pelodiscus; species Pelodiscus sinensis. Next base: position 48,780,314 of record NC_134719.1, read on the forward strand.
GTAAAGAGCTCCTAGCCCTCTGAAGTTAAATTCTCAGTTAAAAACACCAATGAACAAGTGCTAAGATTTTATATCCTTTCATAGTAATGATAAAAGTCTTATGCATGTTATAAGATACTAGACCGGGTGTGGGCAATAATTTTTAATGGGGGGCTGCTCCAAGAATTTGGTAAGTGGTCAAGGGCTGTACTCTTCCATGATATTAATGGAGGAGGTGTGGGGTCTGGGATGGAGGTTGAGTGCAGAAGGGAGGTCAGGGTAAGAGACTGGGGAACAGGGGAGAGTCTGAGGTCTGGGAGGGAGTTTGGGTGAAGGAGGTGATTGTGACCTGGGGCAGGAGGGGATTGTGACCTGGGGCAGGGGATTAGGAGGGGAAATGGGTGCAGGAGGGTTTCAGAGGGTTTGGGTATGTGGAGTGGGGGGGGCAGGAGTGGGGGACAGAGGATTGTGGAAAGGAGGTTCTGGCCAGCAGACTTACCAGAGTGACTCCTGACCAGCAGCCCAGCACAGGCTGCAGGGCCATGTGCAGGTGTGAATAACTATAAGACGGAGGGGAGGAGGCGTGGTGCTTCGTGGCTGCCTGTTATTTAAACAGGCAGCTCCAAGTAGCCAGTTTCTGAGTGGCATGTGGGTGGGGCAAGGCAAGCAGGTAGTCTGCCTGGAGCTCTCCATTGCATCCACGGACCAGATCTGGTGGCATGGTGGGCCAGATCTGACTGCATTTTGCCCAGGCCTGTACTAGACAAGTCTATCAGTTATATATCTTACTGAATGTGGGGCATCTGAGGTATTTGGATTTAGCTGTGCATACTATTCACGGTGCGCAGATTTATTTTCTGCTTTCAGGCTGAAAACCCAAAGTTCCAAACACACTATCATAGCAGAGCTCTTAGTTCCATTTCAGTGTCATAGAAGCAGCCCTGATCCATTTGCACATTAGGAATACTTTAAATGCTTCCTACAATCCTTCTCAGCATGTGATATGTTCTCTCTCATTTTAAAAAGGGAAAGCAATCCTCCCAATTACACCAATCCATCCAAATCCATGACTGTGTACTCAAGTAATTTTTCTTTTTTCTTTGGAGCAGTGATCTGCAATAATAATAATAGTTGTATGTGATGAGTACTGTCAGTTTATTTCCTTCTTCTACTTAAAAATGTCATTCTCCAGTTTTAGTGCAAGATGATTTTTTTTAAATCATCAACATAGGTGAGAGTGGGGTCTGTGAGGGTAGCTGCTGGAAAGGTAGAAATAGGCACTACAGCTGTCTCAGTAGTAGCACTAGGAAAAGATATTGTGTGTGTCTCTGGATGATGCTTCTTGAGGGGTTTTTTGTTTTTTTACATGGGAAAGGAGGAATTCATTATATTATTGTCTCCTATAATATTTAGGAAAATACAAGAAGCTTTTTTTCATGACCTATATTTTCTCTCTCTGTGATCTCTCAATATTATTACAGTGTAATATTTGTATTATAAAAGAAACTACAGGCCAATGAGATTAAGGCCCTGCTGTACTACGTACTAAATATATTCAGGCTATGTCTACACCAGCATGATTTTCCGAAAATGCTTTTAACGGAAAAGTTTTCCATTAAAAGCATTTTCGGAAAAGCGTGTCTAGATTGGCAGGATGCTTTTCCGCAAAAGCACTTTTTGCGGAAAAGCATCTGTGGCCAATCTAGATGCGCTTTTCTGCAAAAAAGCCCCGATCGCCATTTTCGCGATCACGGCTTTTTTGCGGAAAACAAATCTGAGCTGTCTACACTGGCCCTTTTGCGTAAAAGTCTTTCGGAAAAAGACTTTTGCCCGAACAGGAGCAGCATAGTATTTCTGGAAAAGCACTGACAATCTTACATGAGATCATCAGTGCTTTTCCAGAAATTCAAGCGGCCAGTGTAGACAGCTGGCAAGTTTTTCCAGAAAAGCGGCTGATTTTCCGGAAAAACTTGCCAGTCTAGACACAGCCACAGTGAATTAGTCTCTTCCTGAAAGAATTTGTAATTTATCTCTTTAAGGACTGGATATTTAAATTGAATAATATCTTACTCCTTGAGTCAATGGGTCCAGTAGGCTCAGGAATCAAGAGCACAGTTCACGTAACAAGTCTCTGAGCCCTGGTCAGAGTCACTAGGACTTTATTTCGAAATAACCCACCAAAGGTTGAATTTATATACACTACCAATCCCATTATTTCAAAATAACAGATCATGGAATTTGAAATCTGTATTCTTGCTTTTCATCAGGAGTAGCGCTAATTCCAAAATAGTTATTTTGAAATAATGGTAGTGTGGATGCTTCAATGCTGCTCTTTCGAAATTACTTTCCAGAGTAATTCAAACTAATTACTCCCCTGTGCTTCCTGGGGCTCTAAGTCTGAGGTAATGTGTCCACATTAACAGAACCTGCCTCAGACTAATTTCAAGGCTTCCCCGACGTGCATACAACTTAGTTCAAATTTGTTAAATAGGGAGTTATTAAGTCAAATTTAGCAATTTTGAAATACTTTCCTAGCGTTGACATGTCCTGAGAGTGAAAAGGCATCAGAATCTTTCCATACAGAAGCATAAGATACATGTTAAAAGTTCCTAGCCTTATTAAGTTACCTTAAGAGATTTTTCTTTCCAAGAAGTTCTTCCCCTCACTTTCTTTGTTTTGTGTTTTAATAAGGAATCTACAAATCAGAGCAGTGTTCAAATTTACCAAAGATACTTACGGTTAGAAAATTCAAAAAGCAATTGCCAAGGTTATATTGCTTCCTATCTCTTGTGCCCTCTTACTTAAATGCCTAAGTCTCTTAGCCTGAATAAGCATTCTATTACCACTGAAATTATGTATGTACATTTGATGCAACTCCAGTGAAGAAATATAATACAAACAGTAAAATGTGGACAACAAACTAAAACCAGCAAAAACAGTCTAATCTTTTCCCCCCCATTGTGGCACTGCATGAATTTGAACAAAGGCACAATATGCTACAAACACTTTAGGGCTGACAAGTTAATTGGATTTTTTAAATATGTTAGGATGGAGATTTGACTATACTGCATTTAGCATAATATTACAGTTGGATAAGACAATGTGTGAGCTGTGGGTTTAACTGAGCCAAAGAGATTCCAGACATCCGTGGTTAGATGAAGTTGAATTAGCATAAGGAAAAGCTTAATAAAACCACTCATCCCACACAGTTTCTCTATCAGCAATGACAGGGAGCACTCCATTGCAAGGGCCAAACCCTGAAATGAACCTTCAATCTGGTCTCACTGATTTCAGCCGAATTAGACAAAAATTCTTAAAAAAAAAAAAAAAAAAAAAAAAAAAAGCTGGATTTGAAGTTAAAGGCTAGTGTGAGACTTGTGACCATGGAGTCAATCCCCAGCTGTGAAAAACTCTCTGTGTGATGCTGGATTTGTGACCGCTCCCCAGTCCCCCATCTATAAAATGGGAATAATTAAAAATGTCCTTTGCTAGTTTTGCATACTTAGATTGCAAACACTTTCAGTCAGAGACAGTCTCCCATGTATTCAGTGCCACAACAGACATCCCAACTGTGATTGTTTCTTCTGGACTCTTATAATATATATTTGTATTAATATTAGCAAGTGTATAAGCAAGTGCAGAATATGGCCAAGCTTCTAAACATGTGTGCCACAATGCAGTGAGGTAATGTATGCTGCAGTCCCCTTAAAATTACTATCCATAAAGAAGGTTCAAGTCCTCTGATTTCACTATGCATGATGATCCTAAAGGTCATGAGGATCAGGGTGAAAAACATGATTTCTAAACTAGCTGTAACTGTTCACACAAATCTGTGAAGGGCATTTCTCCAGCCTCATATTAACTTTACAGCTGTCACAATTCATCTGCTTTAAATGAAACCTAACATGGGTTTTTTTTGCCTAGAGAAGGTCAAATTTGTGGGTGAGGGGTTTAAAGGATGTGTGTTGGAAGCTAAACTGCTAGGGTAATAATCAAGTAAAACTTGATTTGTGCATATGATCATTTATTCAAAATAAAGACAGTACCACATAGTAAATCAAATGGGCTGGCACCATATTTTACAAAGCATACACTCCTGAAAGCATTAGAGACAGATTTATCAGAGGGAATAGATGTTTTCAAGTCCTGCAAATAAATGACATGTCTATAGTCCAGTCCAGCTCCCAGTGATGTGAGCAGGAATATTTCAATTGACTTTAATGGAAGTTGGATTAGGCTTCACTCATTAAGGATCAAATCCGCAAATCACTGTGCCACACAAGGGACCAGTGAATGGTATGGGGTCTGCCCAATCTTGGAATCTTTCCCAAGCAAATTCTGTTGTAGCTCAGCGCCTCCATATAGTAAGCCCTTGGCATGAGAGCAACCTTTACTTACACAAGTATTCCCATTAACTTCCATGGGACCACCTGTAAAGAAAGATTTTAGAACTGAGTTTCGTATACAAAAGGTTTCAAAGAGCATCTTCCCAAATAAGAACTTTCCTTTTAGAAGCCTGTAAGACTGTTATGGGGCTCCAGGTGGGTGTAGATGCTAGAGATGCTATCAAAATTAAGGCCAATGTCAACATCTTCTTTTGACTCTCTAACACACAGGGCCAAGTTCATGAAACAACTCTAAGATTGAATTTGCCCATTAACTTTTCCTAATACAGAAAAAAAAAGTAAAAAGCCCCTATACATTGTCCTACAAACACAGTAGCAACAGCGGAAGTTACAGCTATTTATTATTTAGGAGTTAAAAGAAGGTCAGTACCAGCCTGAGGTTTAGCCTGTCAAAGACTATTAAAACATGCATGACAGAATCCCCAAACAAACCAGTGCTATTTAAAAAAAATCACCTGTTGTTACCATTGATAAAAGATGACAGCATTTGTTATGGTTAACCTCCAGTTCTGAAGGAATGACATTTTCTCCTTTGCCTGGAATGTGTTATAAGAAACAGTAACTAAAACTCAGTTTTACTCAAACTGAGATTGACAGAGGGAGAATGACCATATTCATGATGCAGCAAAGCAGAATAGGGAAACTTCATGATTGAAAGCATTGATTGCAAAATATGAAATTAAGGACTGGAGTGCTTAAATAAAAACACCAAACAATGTACTTGCTTCCTCCTGGCTCTCATCTATCTCTTTCCAGATGACAGCCTAAAAAGGGTCATTGGTAGTGAAATATAAAAATGGCACCATACAGGCCTAACTAAGCATCAAGTCTTGCTTTGCCTTGCCTTGCCTTGCCTTATTATTTAGGGAGATAAGCTAATAGAGTTGTCCAAAGTGGGAGGGAGAACATTGAATCTGAGGCACATCACAAGCCCATTCATTGAAATGATGTGTTTGTTTAAAAACTAACCCCTAAACTGTATGTGCATTATATACCCTAAACTACTCTACAAAGAGTAGCAATATTTTATTAATTATCCTATATTCAAAGCATGAGATTTTTTAATTTAAGTTTTCTTAATTAAAAGTTGAACACTAGAGGGCTAATATGAAGTAGTTTGTAATCAGCGGGTAGATTTCTATTTCTTTAAGTAAATCATATAGTTCCAAGTATCAGAGTTACATTTATAATTTGGCCTAAATTGTTAAAAAGTGGTTACTACATGCAGTTTGGTGCATCTAGCTCTTCAACATGACATTCTAACTTTTTCAGTAATGTACCTAATAATCCAATTTGCAAATTCAACTTTAGCTTCATCTTAATGCACAAACACATTTTTTCATGTGTAAATGGAAACCCACCCATGGAAACTGAAGCCTGAATGTTACCTTGAAATTGGGAGACATTGCAAAAACCAGTGGAGAGAGAGAAATAATACAAGATGCATGGTAATTAATATAACCAGAAAATGCCAGTATCTGAAATATTAATATGAAATGGGATAGATAAATTTGAAAAGCATGATACAGGCCTAGATTTAATATAGGACAACACATAAGATTTCAGTTTTATATGGAAGCAAAAGAGGCCAGCAAAACTTTGGGCTAAATAAGCAAAGGTGTCAGTCTTGTTCTGGGGTAAGGAGATAATAAATCTCCATGCTCAGAAAATGTCCTCTCTTTACTCTTCTGCAAATGTACACTTGCTGAAGTGGGGTGGGAGTGTAAAGGTAACTGGTGAAAGTCTTGTCTTCTGCTGGCTTTATTCATCCTTCAGGGGAAATTCACCTTTGGATAGCTAAGACTAGATCCTTTGATTAACATAGTCAGCTCAAAAGCAGAGATGAGAAACTGTCCCTAGGGGTATTTCTACATTACCACCCTAGTTCAAACTAGGGTGGTAATGTAGGCAACCGGAATTGCAAATGAAGCCCGGGATTTGAATTTCCCGGGCTTCATTTGCATATTGCCGGGCGCCGCCATTTTTAAATGTCCGCTAGTGCGGACTCCGTGCCCCGCGGCTACACGCGGCACGGACTAGGTAGTTCGGATTAGGCTTCCTATTCTGAACTACCGTTACTCCTCGTTCCACGTTCCTCGTTCCACGAGGAGTAACAGTAGTTCGGAATAGGAAGCCTAATCCGAACTACCTAGTCCGTGCCGCGTGTAGCTGCGGGGCACGGAGTCCGCACTAGCGGACATTTTAAAATGGCGGCACCCGGCAATATGCAAATGAAGCCCAGGAAATTCAAATCCCGGGCTTCATTTGCAACTCCGGTTGCCTACATTACCACTCTAGTTCGAACTAGGGTGGTAGTGTAGAAATACCCTAGGTTCTTTATTGCTACCTCAGGTTGTACCTCCCTTAACCAGGACTTTCTGGTCTGGCAACATCTGTGGTCTGGCAGGACCACGGATGTTACTGGACCACAGAGCCCAGGTATAGTGAATTCAGGCCGTGGGGCAGGAGTGGGGGGGCAGAGCAGCGACTCAGCTAGGAGCCCTGTGTTGGAGGGGCAGGTGGTGCTGCAGGGAGTTCTGGCCTCTGCGGCTGGACAATAACAGGGAGCTGGCAGGAGCTCAGGGACTGACAGCAGGGACTAGCCATGGAGCTCAGGGACTGGCAACAGCAGCCATGGAATTCCAGCCTTGGCTGTGGTGCTTGGGGGCGGTGGCCCTGGCCATGGAGCTCTGGCCCTGGTGCAGCTGCGGAGCTCCAGCCTGGGAAGCCGCAGCTGGGAAGGCAACAGCAGGGCCAGGCTGCAGCCCTAGCCAGTGGCAGCAGGGGCTATGATAGAAGGGAACTCCCTGGTCCAGCAAATCCGCTCGCTCAGGACTGGTGCTGGACAAGAGAAGGCCAACCTGTAACGTTTACATTTATGAATTTCACAATCAACCTCAAATAGAATGAACAGTTACACTTAGAAAAAAAGCTATTTATTTTGTCACAAATTTTCTCCTTTCATTTATACTTTAGTCGAATTAGTTTGATAAATTTTTTCTGCCTATTTGGTGCCCTTGGCTTTTTCAAAAGTCTGTGTGGAAGAGAGATGTAGTGAATTTAGACTTTCACTAGCACTTAGTCTTCCGAATATTCTAATTTTAACCCATCTGTACAAAGATAGATGAGCATTATTAATGTGGTGGTGGTAGAGTTGTCTTATTTAGTGTGACAAGCTAAGGCACCTCCAGGGTTCCCATTCACTGTGGAATTCATTCTATCTTAACCAACGAGATGTGACAATACTTCTGAAACACATCAGTGCACTTGGGAAGACTGTTCAGGCTAAATATTACCTAAATTAATCAACTGAGTTTATGTCATGGGTTGAGTCTATGAAGTCAGGCCAACTATGATTACTACATAACAATAAGTTACATTACTCTTTTATAGTCTTTATGTATCCTTCAATGCCTATGAGATAAGTTGAACATGCACACGCAAATACTACTCTTGATATGTAGTACAGTGTAGCCTATTCTCATGAATTCATCATAAGTCTCACAATATTTGATGTTATTTTCTCCTAGAGTCCAGTGCTCACATGGTAATCTGTAAAAACAACAAGTAGTCTGTGGCATCTAAGGCTGTGTCTAGACTACATGCCTCTGTCGTCAGAGGCATGTAGATTAGACACATAGGGTGTGTCTAGACTACATGCCTCCTTCGACGGAGGCATGTAGATTAGCCAGATCGGAAGAGGGAAATGAAGCCGCGATTAAAATAATCTCGGCTTCATTTAAATTTAAATGGCTGCCCCGATCTGCCGATCAGCTGTTTGTCGGCAGATCGGGGGAGTCTGGACGCGATGCCCCGACAAAGAAGCCTTTCTTCATCGACACAGGTAAGCCTCGTGAAACCAGGTTTACCTGTGTCGATGAAGAAAGGCTTCTTTGTCGGGGCATCGCGTCCAGACTCCCCCGATCTGCCGACAAACAGCTGATCGGCAGATCGGGGGAGTCTGGACGCGATGCCCCGACAAAGAAGCCTTTCTTCATCGACACAGGTAAGCCTCGTGAAACCAGGTTTACCTGTGTCGATGAAGAAAGGCTTCTTTGTCGGGGCATCGCGTCCAGACTCCCCCGATCTGCCGACAAACAGCTGATCGGCAGATCGGGGCAGCCATTTAAATTTAAATGAAGCCGCGATTATTTTAATCGCGGCTTCATTTCCCTCTTCCGATCTGGCTAATCTACATGCCTCCGTCGAAGGAGGCATGTAGTCTAGACACACCCATAGGCAAAGGCAAATGAAGCCGCGATTTAAATGATCGCGGCTTCATTAATATTTACATGGCTGCCGTGCTGAGCCAACAAACAGCTGATCAGCTGTTTGTCCGCTCAGCGCGCTAGTCTGGACGCTCCCCTGCCGACATCAAAGCCCTTTGTTGGCAGCCCCGTTATTCCTCGTGGGATGAGGTTTACCGGGGCTGCCAACAAAGGGCTTTGATGTCGGCAGGGGAGCGTCCAGACTAGTGCGTTGAGCGGACAAACAGCTGATTAGCTGTTTGTCGGCTCAGCGCGGCAGCCATGTAAATGTAAATGAAGCCGCGATCATTTAAATCGCGGCTTCATTTGCCTTTGCGAAAACAACAAATCTACATGGCTCCGTCGATGGAGCCATGTAGTTTAGACGTACCCTTAGAGACCAACAAAGATATATATTGTATTGTGAGTCTTTCGTGGGCAAAACTCAGTGAACTTGAGTGGAGAAAAAAAGCTATATTATATATAATATTGTTAGTCTCTAAGGTATCACAGGACTACTTGTTGTTTTTAAATTTACAGACTAACACAACAACCCCTCTGAGAATTTCTATCCTCATGGTTGCTGAGAAAAATCTTCAAGATGTTACCTGAAAGCACGCCAAAGGCCCAAAAGGCAGAAGGAAAATAAAAAGACTCGGTATCTATTCTTTTTTAGTCTGATGATATTTTAGCTGTACATTATTTTGAATGTTCAGAGTTAGCAATATTTTTATGGGTATGTCTGCACTTCATGCTTATTTTGGAATAAGCTATTTCAGAATTTATATTTAGAAATAACTTATTTTGAAATAGCTCATCTACGTAGCAAATGCCCATTGAAATAGCAATGAGCTATTTTGAAATAGGGCATCCACACTGATTGGATGCTGAATCACATTTAAGGTCACCCGGAAGCCCTTCAGGCAGGGCATCAGGACAGCAGTCACTTCCTGTAGATGCTGCCTGAGGCTATCTGAGGCACATGCTTAAAGGGACCCCCTGTACAGCCATGTCTCAGGCTCTTCTCCTTTGCCCACTTCTTGGAGGGACAGCAAGGAGTGGTGGAGGCTCCTTTTCTGGAATCATTGAATCATAGAATCATAGAATAATAGGACTGGAAGGGACCTCAAGAGGTCATCGAGTCTATCCCCCCGCCCTCAAGGCAGGACCAAGCTCCGTCTACACCATCCCTGACAGATGTCTATCTAACCTGTTCTTAAATATCTCCAGAGAGGGAGATTCCACCACCTCCCTTGGCAATTTATTCCAATATTTGACCACCCTGACAGTTAGGAATTTTTTCCTAATGTCCAATCTAAACCTCCCCTGCTGCACTTTAAGCCCATTACTCCTTGTCCTGTCCTCAGAAACCAAGAGGAACAAATTTTCTCCTTCCTCCTTGTGACACCCTTTTAGATATTTGAAAACCGCTATCATGTCCCCCCTTAATCTTCTTTTTTCCAAACTAAACAAGCCCAGTTTAGGTTACCCTGTGAAGGGTTTTGTGAAGGGTTTTCAGTCCTGCCTTCACAAAGCCCTGCTGAGAGACTGGGGCAAGTTGGGGTTGTTCCTGGTGTGTATGTGGGAGGAGGGCTCTGGCAACCCTGTGATACTGTGTCTCCTCTAACAGGTGGTGTGGGCCATCAACACCATCTTGATGTTCAGGGTCATCATCCTGAGTGACGTGGACCCCATCATTACTGGATTTGCCGCCATGGCCATCCTCAAATGCAGGGGGCGCGGGAGCATTGATGGTATCCACATCCCCATCCAGGCTGCCACCACAGGGGCTCTGATTATATCAACCAGAAGGGGGATTTTTCTATGATGCTGCAGGTCCTCATCAACCACTGAGGCTGATTCATTTACATCTATGTCAGTGGTTTGCGAAGGCGCACAACGCATGATTCTTCTGAAACTCCAGCCTCTTCCAGAAGCTGCACACTGGCACGTTTTCTCATCTGGGTTGGGAACATGGATGTGGCCATCTGTATTGTGAGGGACGCAGCCTACCCTCTCCTTCCCTGAGTGATGAAGCCCTACACAGGACACTTGGACCCCACCAAGAAACATTTTTAATGCCAGGCTTAGCAGGGCCTGCATGGTTGTAGAGGGCACCTTCAGCTGTCTGAAAAGAAGGTTCTGCTATCTCCTCACCTGCCTGAACCTCAGCAAGGAAAACGTCCCACAGGTGGTGTCAGCCTGTAGCGTCCTCCACAATATTTGTGAAAACAAGGGGAAGATGTTCCTGCCAGTGTGGCTCAGCAGGGCCTTTGATCAGCCACACACAGCTGCTATCCAACAGCCCATCAGGGGGCTGTGCAAATCTAAGAGGCCCTGAGGGAGAGTTTCACACAAGGACCTCAGTGACAATAACCCCTGGGTTTCCCTACTAGGGGCCTATGCATTGCCCCTCTTAGCCTTTCCTCCCACACCCTTCTCTTCCTCCCCTTTCCTTCTCCTTCCTCTTCTGTCCCCTGCAGAGACAATAAACCACACTTTTTGTTTCTGAAAAATAAACTCTGTTTTTTTAATTGGGGTAAATGTAACTGGGGAGAGACTGGGGAAAGAACCTGGGAGGGAGAAGGAGGGCGGTGAAAGCGGGAGGAGAGGTGGAGGAGAATCTCAGGGTGAGGTTGGGAGTGGTGCCTGCCTTGGGTGGTCCCACTGTCTCGAATGTGAGGCCCTCAGTGGTCATGGGAGTGGGCTTGGGGGAAAAGCAAGATGGTTGGGAGCTGGTGTGAGGCAGCAGGTAGTTGAAGATAGTGATGAAAGCCATGTACATGGTCCAGTCCTGCCGCAGCAGCTCCTGCCAGGTACTTCAGCACAGCTCCAGATCCACCTGAAGTCTGCAGTCCTGCTGGTCCAGAGAGCACTGCAGGGTAAGCAGGCAGGTGATGTGCTCTCGCTGCAGTTCTTCCTGGACTCATCTTTGCCTATGGGTAATGTGGGGTCGGGAGGATGGCACAGGAGGTGTTGTGCACTCCCCTCTCACAGCAGGTCCAGCTGTGAAGAACAAAGAAAAGGGCAATCATCCTTGAAGACACTGTGCCTGAAGCCAGCCCTCATCTCTGAGCCAACATCGAAAGGTCTTGGGTCAGATGGAGGCGATGTGCTTAGCCAGTGGGCCCTTTCCTGCAGGGGCCCAGATGTTCAAGGGGGAGCCTCACTACCCCCACATCCCCAGGACAATCAGTCATGGGAAGATGCCACCCAGACTGACATCCTGTGGGCTGGGCTTCTCTCTGTGCCATGCCCATGCTAGGTCCAGTAGTGGCAGCAAGCCACAGGGACATAACTTGTATCCCTGCCTATTGAGGGCAGGGGGCAGGGTGTTGGGGGAAGGAGTGTGTGAGTGGCAGACACTCCTGTGCCTCACCACACTGTCCCCAGGAGCAGATGCTACCCCGAGAGAGTGGGTATGCTCGTGTGTGGCACTGCTTAGTGTGTGTGTGTGCGTTTGTATATTTCCATGTCTCCAGCCTCCTTCCTTCTAGTGGTAGCTTGTGGTGTGAAGGTGTCGCACTCCGGTGTCAGGAGTGTGGCAGGCCTCTTTAGACACCTTGCGGCCAATAGCACAAGGGTCCTCTGTGGCTGCCTTCTGGAGCTATGTGCCCCAGAGAGGCACTCCACTTGCTTCCATGTACCTTGTGTGTGTATAGGGAATGTGATGGCACTCACCTGATGTGGCTTCCCTGGCTCTGGGACATGCCCAGAGTGTGGGGTACCCGCTCCAGGGTTAGGAGGGTGATTGTGTTGGTCTCATCTGGCTCCTCCTCTTTCTTCTCCTCCTCTGCATCTCTGTCCCCTGGGAGGGGGACAATGGGCATCTCAAGCCCTGAGTTCACTACTCGGTCAGGGGGAAGGAACTGCCCCGCCCCCTAGTATGCAGTGCAGGGCCTCATAGTAGGGGCAGGTGTGGGGTTCTGCCCTGGAGCCTTGGCATATGCTTAGTGGGGCTCTTTCACTTGCATTCACACCTGCTCCTGGGTGTGGATGTGCTCCTTGGTGGCCAGGCTCTCGGCCATGTGGCCAGAGATGTCGGCATTCTGGCATCTGGCGCAGAGATTATGGAGGCTGGTCTCATCATCCCAAACCTCAGTAAGGTCCAGGATCTCCGCACCAGACCAGGAAGGTGCATCCTTTCTGTTCCTGGGCAGGGTCCTGGGAGCTGGGAGACTGCTCCCTGGGAGCAGTGGCAGGCTGGGTGGGAGCAGCAGAGTCATTCATTTTGAACTACCTTGATGAAGTGGCAGCTGCTGGGTGGCTCAGGGCTCTCAGGGCCTGCTGTCTGCCACAAATGCTTTCCCCTGAGGCTGCAGGGGAAGGGGGACTACAGAGTTTTGATGAGTGTGGACAGAGGAGCCAGCAGGGCACTGTGGGAAAGGCTGGAGGCCAATTTTTTCAAAATAACTCCAGCCACCCTGTCTACACAGTCACTATTTTGAAATAGCTAGTTTGGAAGAGGTGTTATTCCCCGTGGAATGAAGTTTGCAAATGCTGAAGTAAGCTTCCCCTTATTTCAAAATAATGGGCTAGCTGTGTAGACACTTGCATAGTTGTTAAGGAATGACACTGCTGTGTAAACATACTCTGCGTTAGTTGTGCATCATATGACAAAAGCAAAGATAGAAGTTTTTGGAATATCGGGGAAACAAACCTGCAATATAGCTTATTCAAGGTCAATAAAAATCAAGCAGAATGGTTCTGACTTCATGGTGAGGCAAAAAGGACTAATTTCACTGAAGTCAAGAGACTCGCATCAGTGTAAAACTTGTATAAACGAGATTAGAAAAAAAGACCAAAAGATCAGAATAAGGAAGAAAAAGAAAGAAAATTAAGAATAAAAATCAGAAAGGTGTAACTCTTTGATCTTGTAGGTCAGTGGCTCTCAACCTTTTTTTTCTTTTTTTTTCTTTTTTCATTTTCATCCCCATAAATATTTCAAAAGGCGGTGTGGACTCTACTGGAGATTTTAGGCATAATCTGCAGATCTTTCAGGGTCTGTGAACCACAGATTAAAAATCACTATGAAAATGGTTGATAACAATTGTAATAACCTCTGTAAATGGGTGCTGTACATTGTTTGTAGTGAATGTTTACCAATGGCAGCTGGTGAGAGTCATCCAGGAAAGTGTAAAAATAGGATCATGCCAATGATGAAATGGAACATCCATTCATGTGTCAGTTTGCGGCAACACAATGGATGCTGATCCACCTTCAAATCTAATTGCTTCCAAGTTGAATTTGGGCCTGGAGGCTGAGCCCAGAGGATCCTTGTTTGCTCTGCCTTCCATGTGAAGTTTGTTTAGTATTCTCATGTGTTTTAGTGTTAAAAGGGATGAATAGGAAAAGCTAGGGACATCTGAATTGTCTAAGAGATGTTGATGTCCCTGAAAGGAAGAAAAATGGAAGCAATATAAATTCCCCCATGTGTATACTGACACAGTGTCTCCGAGGCTCTGTTATGGCATGGCTACACCAGGAAATTATTTTGAAATAATTTATTTTGAAATAACTCCCAAAATAACTATTTTGAAATAGCATGCCCACACACAGGGGAGTATCGAAATTAGTCCAAGGCAGGATCCCTTAGGTATGTCTATATAGCAGCATTATTTCAAAATAACTGAAGTTACATTATTTTGAAATAATGGCAAGCTGAAGGATCTCTTACTCCGACTCCTATAAACCTCATTTCATGAGGAGTAAGATGGTAAGAATGTTCTTCCTTTGACTTCCTGCTGTGTAGACAGTGCCAAAAGCCAAATTAAGCTATTTTGACTTAAGTTATGCCGTGCCTGCAGAGAGCTGATGTGAGTCTCCAAGATGGCAGGGGGCTGGGTTCCTGCAGGCCCTGGGAAGCAGCCTTTAGACACAGCTTCATGAGGTATGTACAAGTTGCAATAGCTGGATCCACAACTAGAGTTCTGAGGTATCTGCAAGGGCAACCACATCAGGAAGAGGAAAGGGTTTGCTGTCCCTCAATGAGGTAGGCAAAAGAGAAGAAACCGAGACACGACTGTATGGGGGTGTCCCTTTTAGCAAAAGCCTCAGATAACCTCAGGCAGCAGCCACAGGAAGTAACTGTCCCGATGCCCTGCCTGAAATGGTTCTGAATGGCCTTAAATGCGATTCAGTGTTCAATCAGTGTGGATGCTCTATTTTGAAACAGCTAAGCACTATTTCAATGAGCATTTGGTGTGTCGACCATTTGATGTGTAGACCAATTAGTGTGGATGTGCTATTTTGAACTAAGCAATTCCGGGGCATTTTTTCCAGAATATCTTATTCCGAAATAACCGTGCAGTGTAGACGTAGTTTCAGAGATAAAAAGATTTCAGATTACTGACCAATCAGTAACAACCATGCAACCACAACCACACTAATTTAAAAATATTGGACTTTAGTAGAGAGGTAGATGTGTCATAAATAACAAAATGTGGTGATTTATTCCCATTGATTTTTATTTTAGCGAAAGTGTATGAGTAGGTCTGTGCCCTTCCTAAGCCACTTTATATTCCATAATTGGCACTCATGATCTGAGTTCATGATTCTTCCAATGTGATATGAAAGATGGCACTTACTCCACCCACTCTCCAGACCCCTTGGATCTCAGTTCTACAATATGTTTAAATGTGTGCCTAACTTTAAGTATGTCAGTAATCCCATTGAAACCAATTGGACATTTGATGTTGTCAGAGTTTAATTTGTGTTTTAGAACATATACAATTCAAAAAGTCAAAACATATGAAGGACACAAAGTGCAAAGGGATGGGCCGCTCTTTTGGCCCATTTTGATGCTGTACGGAAGCCCATTTTAGTTCTTTACCTTCCGCAGCTAGGCAGCAACCAATCCATATCCACAGATCTGGACAATAAGAAGCCCAAACAAACTAAACAAAAGACATATATTTCCTTTAATGGAAACCCAGAGGAGGAGCGCATGGATTAACAGATTCAAAATTTGTAGCTCAGGTCCCTGGTATAGATCTGCCAAAATAAAAACTCTAAAACAATATCTCTGTGATGTTTTATTTGAGGTAAAAAAGATCAGTCCTCTGTTGTTCAACCTTCTGCTCACAAACAGGGAGGAACTAATAGGGGAAGTAGAGGTGGGTGATAATTTGCAAAGCAGTGATCATGAGATGGTAGATTTCAGGATCCTGACCAAAGGAAGAAAAGAGAGTAGTAAAATACACACCTTGGACTTCAATAAAGCAGATTTTGACTCCCTCAGATATCTGATGGGCAGAATGCCGTGGGATGCTAACATGAAGGGGAAAGGAGTACAGGACAGCTGACAGTATTGTAAAGAAGCCTTATGGAAGGCACAGAAAGAAACCATTCCGATGCATAGCAAGAGAGGCAAACATGGTAGGAGACCGGATTGGCTTACAGGGGAAATCCTTGGTGAGCTTAAGCACAAAAAGGAAGCTTACAAAAAGGGGAAACTTGGACAAATGACCAGGGAGGGTTTAAAGGTATAGCTCGAGAATGCCGGGGGTTATCAGGAAGGCGAAAGCGCAAATGGAGTTACGACTGGCTAAAGATGTGAAGGATAACAAGAAAGGTTGCTACAGGCATGTTAACAAGAAGAAGGTGATCAGAGAGGGTGTGAGGCCCCTACTGGATGAAGGAGGTAACCTAGTGACAGATGACATGGGGAAAGCTAAAGCACTCGATGCTTTCTTTGCCTCTGAATTTAGGACAAGGTGGGCTCCCAGACTAATGCGCTAGGTGACGCAAGATGGGATGAAGATGGACAGCCCTTGGTGGGTAAAGAACAGGTTAGGAACTATTTAGAAAAGCTAAACATACACAAATCCATGGGTCCGGACTTAATGCGTCCGAGGGTACTGAGGGAGTTAGCAAATGTCATTGAGGAGCCTTTGGCCATTATCTTTGAAAAGTCGTGGAGATAGGGAGAAATCCCGGATGATTGGAAAAAGGCAAATGTAGTGCCCATCTTCAAAAAAGGGAAGAAGGATGAGCCAATGAACTATAGGCTGGTCAGTCTTACCTTGGTTCCTGGAAAAATCATGGAAGAGATCCTTTTGTGGAAAAACTTGCCAGCTGTCTACACTGGCCGCTTGAATTTCTGGAAAAGCACTGACAATCTCATGTAAAATCATCAGTGCTTTTCCAGAAAAACTATGCTGCTCCCGTTCGGGCAAAAGTCTTTTTCCGAAAGACTTTTGCGCAAAAGGGCCAGTGTAGACAGCATAGTACTGTTTTCTGCAAAAAAGCCCCGATCGTGAAAAAGTCTTTTTTTGCTGAAAACCGCATCTAGATTGGCCATGGACACTTTTCTGCAAAAAGTGCTTATGCGGAAAAGCATCCTGACAATCTAGACGTGCTTTTCCAAAAATGCTTTTAACAGAAAACTTTTCCATTAAAAGCATTTTCGGAAATTCATGCCAGTGTATAGTGGAGTATAGTGTCCAGTTCTGGGCCCCCCACTACAAAAAGGATGTGGATGCATTGGAAGGGGCCCAGCGGACGGAAACCAAAATGATTAGGGAGCTGGAGCATATGACTTATGAGGAGAGGCTAAGAGAGTTGGGTCTGTTTAGTCTGCAGAAGTGAAGAGTGATGGGGGGATTTGATAGTAGCCTTCAACTTCCTGAAGAGAGGTTCCAAAGAAGATGGAGAAAGGCTGTTTCCAGTAGTGACAGATGGCAGAACAAGGAGCAATGGTCTCAAGTTGTGGAGGGAGAGGTCCAGGTTGGATATTAGGAAAAACTCTTTCACTAGGAGGATAGTGAAGCACTGGAATGAGTTACCTAGGGAAGTAGTGGAGTGTCCATCCCTAGAGGTGTTTAAGTCTCAGCTTGACAAAGCCCTGGCCAGGTTGATTTAGTTGGGATTGGTCCTGCCTAGAGCTGGACTTGATGATCTTCTGAGGTCTCTTCCAGTCCTATGGTTCTAGGATTCTATGATTGTATGTAGTTGCCATTATTCCTGCTCTCTTATCTCCCTCTTACTTTTTATTAGGTCATCTGTGAGGTCCAAGGAATCTCCTTAAATGGGGAAATAGACTGATCCAACATATCATAGAATCATAGAATAATAGGACTGGAAGGGACCTCAAGAGGTCATCGAGTCCAGCCCCCCGCCCTCAAGGCAGGACCAAGCTCCGTCTACACCATCCCTGACAGATGTCTATCTAACCTGTTCTTAAATATCTCCAGAGAGGGAGATTCCACCACCTCCCTTGGCAATTTATTCCAATATTTGACCACCCTGACAGTTAGGAATTTTTTCCTAATGTCCAATCTAAACCTCCCCTGCTGCACTTTAAGCCCATTACTCCTTGTCCTGTCCTCAGAAACCAAGAGGAACAAATTTTCTCCTTCCTCCTTGTGACACCCTTTTAGATATTTGAAAACCGCTATCATGTCCCCCCTTAATCTTCTTTTTTCCAAACTAAACAAGCCCAGTTCATGAAGCCTGGCTTCATAGGTCATGTTCTCTAAACCTTTAATCATTCTTGTCGCTCTTCTCTGTACCCTTTCCAATTTCTCCACATCTTTCTTGAAATGTGGCGCCCAGAACTGGACACAGTACTCCAGCTGAGGCCTAACTAGCGCAGAGTAGAGCGGCAGAATGGCTTCACGAGTTTTGCTTACAACACACCTGTTGATACAACCTAGAATCATATTTGCTTTTTTTGCAACAGCATCACACTGTTGACTCATATTCAACTTGTGGTCCACTATGACCCCTAGATCCCTTTCCGCCATGCTCCTTCCTAGACAGTCGCTTCCCATCTTGTATGTATGGAACTGATTGTTCCTTCCTAAGTGGAGCACTTTGCATTTCTCTTTATTAAACCTCATCCTGTTTACCTCTGACCATTTCTCTAACTTGCTAAGGTCATTTTGAATTATGTCCCTATCCTCCAAAGAAGTCGCAACCCCACCCAGTTTGGTATCATCTGCAAACTTAATAAGCGTACTCTCTATCCCAATATCTACATCATTGATGAAGATATTGAACAGTACGGGTCCCAAAACAGACCCTTGAGGAACTCCACTTGTTATCCCTTTCCAGCAGGATTTAGAACCGTTAACAACAACCCTCTGACTACGGTTATCCAGCCAATTATGCACCCACCTTATCGTGGCCCTATCTAAGTTATATTTGCCTAGTTTATCAATAAGAATCTCATGCGAGACCGTATCAAATGCCTTACTAAAGTCTAGGTATATGACATCCACCGCTTCTCCCTTATCCACAAGGCTCGTTATGTTATCCAAGAAAGCTATTAGATTAGTTTGGCATGACTTGTTCTTCACAAACCCATGCTGGCTATTCCCTATCACTTTATTACCTTCCAAGTGTTTGCATATGATTTCCTTAATTACCTGCTCCATTATCTTCCCTGGGACAGACGTTAAACTGACCGGTCTGTAGTTTCCTGGGTTGTTCTTATTCCCCTTTTTATAGATGGGCACAATATTTGCCCTTTTCCAATATGGTTATTGTTTTTTAGTTCTCCCATATCACATATACATACATTCTGTATTTGCATATTGTGGCAAAGTTCCAGCTTTTCTCCATGGGTCTCATGCTACTGGTGGATAGTGTTAGCCTCAGAGGCTCTCTGCACACAGCATCATTGTCACTCTGGCTTGGGGACAGTAATTATGTAGTGGAACGCTTCCGTTGTTTGATGTGAATTTTCCAAGAACACATCCTGGTTCCGGTGAATCATCTCAGCAGCCTCCTTCTTCTGGCCTACTATTAAATCCAAAGCTATTGTTGCTTTTATAGGGGGTTTGTTTGATGGGGCTGTTTCCTCAGAGAGTGATACAAGTCTCTTTCTCTTGCCAGGACTTTAAGAGGTTTATCTTGTATATCTGTTCTTGTTTTCAGCAGCCAGGTTGCCATGCTTTATAACTGCGGGTTCGTTTATCTTGTAGGGCCCTTCCACTGGACCAACAGCTTACTTTCTGCTGTGGGCACCAGCACCATTACTCAATCCCCCAGCTGGAACTGCCAAACCTTTGTCTGTCTGTTGTAGTATGTTCGTTGTGCCTTTTGGGTCTCTTCCTTATGTTTTCTCATGATGGGGGAAACCATGGTTATCTAGTCTGTCACTTAAAATACATATTCCACTATATTCTTCCCCTCATATGATTCTTCTTCCAGATCTCTTTTGCTATGTCTAAGATACCCCGAGGGTTGTACCCATACAATAATGCAAAGAGAAAGAATCTGGTGGAAGCCTGAGGCACCTCATGAATGGCAAACATGAGGTAAGGTATTAGCGTGTCCCAATCCTTCCCACCTTTGTCTTCCACTTTTCTGATCATGGCTTTAAGGGTCCTGTTGAATCTTTCGATCAGGCCATTAGTCTGTGGGTGGTAAACAGAGGTCCATAAGGGAACACAGGTCTTTCATTAACTTGGACATAAATGTGGTTCCCTGATCAGTGAGGATTTCTTTGGGTAGCCTTACTCGGGCAAAGATTGCCACCAGTTTTTTGGCAATAGTCCTAGATGCTGTATTTCACAGGGGAATGGGTTTGGGGTACGTGATGGCATTATCCAGTACAACAAATATGTACTGGTGGCCTTGGGTTGTTTTCTCTAATGGCCCCACCAAGTCCATTGCTATCCATTCAAATGATATGTCGATGGTCGGTAGGGGAACCAATGGGGCTCATAGATGGGGATGAAGGCTGTGTAATTGATATTCAAGGCAGAGGGCACAATACCTCCGGTCATCTTCATGTATCCCTGGCCAAAAAAATCGGCTCAGGAGTCTTGCCTGGGTTTTCTCCACTCCAAGATGTTCTCCAAACAAGTGACTGTAGATGAGGTTTAGAATTACCCTCTGATGGTTTTGGGGGTACTAAGAGCTTTTCATACCTCTTGCTTTTATAGGCGTAAGACCCTTTGGAGGAGGTTTTATATTATTTGAAGTATGGACGTGCCCTCCCTGGTTTTACCTGTGACGGGTACCCCAGCTATGTCAGCTATCTCTTTCCTGGCATTCTCATACCTGGGGTCATCCACCTGGGGTCATCCACCTGGTTCCATCCAAAAGGTGCATTCCTGGGACTTTATTAGCTCAAAATTGGAGGGATTTACCTTTGTTCATTTGGTTGGTCCTATGGAATTGGGCTCAGAGCTGTCTTCAGGACCTTCTGACATCTCAAGGTTTTTTCCTTCGCATGATTCAGAGTTCTCTCCTTCCCATGTCTCAGGGTCCTCTCCTACCACAGACTGCATTCATTTGCCTATGCAGGTTGTCCTTTGGGCCTGCATCAAGATTCAAGTGCCTAAGGCTTTGTCCGACCTACTTTGCTTTTTAGACTTATTTTTCTTCCCAGGGATGGGGAACATTTCCTTGGATATCTCTTCAAAGGTAGGGGGAGAACACTTCCTGGGTTGAGATTGCCCTAGTTTGGAGTGCCTCTCTGGTTCTTTCCCCACTGAGGGAAGCAGACTACTAAATCCAGGAAAATCCCTCCCAGTAAGTAGAGGATATGGAAGATGGGGAACCACTCCTGCTTGTATCCTGGTGATCTTTCCCTGAACATCTATCTTGATAGCCACACTGGGATAGTAGCCTACAGTCCCTTGGACACAGGTTACCCCCATGCATTTTTCTTGCTTTAGCTGGCTGGGTTTCACTAATTTTCCCAAAATCAGAGTGACAGAGCTCCCGAAATCTTCACCAGCCTGGTATAGTTATGTGGGATAACTGTGAATCCCAATAGGTTGAGTAGGGTGTATGGGTTGCCCAAGTTCCCAGTATTACATTGCATAGGCTCCTCAAGGCTGGGGCACTGAGCTGCTATGTGGCCTAATTCCCCACACCCATAGCCTCTCTAGCAGTCGCTCTGGCTCTGTGGAGAAAGAGGTTTCTCCTCGGGGGATAGCCTCTCTAAAATTATTCCCATCCCCTTTTGTTCTCCCCTGGCCTTCAGTCCCCTTTTTTCCTTGTCTAGGGTTTCCGGGGCACTTGGACACCCTGTGTCATCATCAGCAACCTGCCCAGCTGGATGCCTTCACTAGGTAAGTGAGTCAGCTCTCTGCCTGTTGCTCATCTCTCCACCAATGTGATTGTCACATCGTAGTTGGTCAGGTCATGCTGGCCTACTCAGGTGCAAAGGTCTGCTGGCAACTTCCGTATGAATTGGTCGATGACCGGTGTCTCCAGAACCTCCTCTGAGTTGTGTGCTTTGGGTCACAGCAATTTTTGTGCAAGATTAATTAGATTGAACAGCTGGGACCTGGGTGGTTTATCTTCTTGGTATTTCCACTCATGAAACTTCTGGGCCCGTACTGCTGCTGTCACCCCTGACTGGACCAGGATCACCTCTTTTAGCTAGGGATAATTAGCTGTGTTCTTGGCTGGCAAATCATAATAGGTCTTCTGGGTCTCACCACAGAGAAACTGTGCAAATGTGTTGGCCCATTGTTCCTGGGGCCAGGCCTCCTGCTGAGCAATTCTCTTGACCATGAGGAGATAAGCCTCTATATCATCCTCTGACATCATCTTTGGCAGGCAGACCATGGCCCTCAGGGTTTGGGTCTTTGGAGTCTGAGTAAAAGTCTTTATCTGGTCTACTACCATTCAGAGTAGGGCCCTGTAAAAGGCCACTTGATTTATTAATAGTGGGTTGGTGTTCTGTTGTGTCCTGACTGTTGCAGTGCCAACCTTGTACCCATGTAACCTCTTGTTGGGCTGCTGTGGTCTGCACACGTGCATTCACTAAGTCCTTCATTGTGGTGAGAGCATCTAACTCAATTAAACGGAATAAAAAACCAACACCCTACTGCACTCTTTTTTGGGGGTGGGTTTTTTGTTTTTGTTTTGTTTTGTTTTTCCTTCACCCACTTTCTTTTGCTGTGCTGTGAACGATCCCACTCTGACACCAGATGTGGAAAAGCCCCAGCTATTCCCCATACATCTTGTGCTACTGGTGGATAGTGTTAACCTCAGAGGCTTGCTGTGGCCTTCCACATGTTCTCTTTCTCTTTACAGGAGCCATAGCCTACTGAGCCATTCTCATGACAGGCTAGTTCATAAGTTTTGGGTAAAATCCGCTCTGGAGTCCTCATCTCCCTTCTCAAGGCAGAGGTTGAGATGTTGTGAGGAGGTTGGGGGGAACCTAGACCCTCCCACTACTACAGGTTCTGGCTCAGGGACCGTAAAACAACAGAAGCAGGCAGGGTTACTGACACTCATAATCTGAGAGCTTTTCCCTGGGCCACTTCCCCAAACGATCCCTCCCTGAACTTTTCCTTTGTCAGTCCTTCACTCACACCTACACAGCTCCTGCATACAGCACTTCCTCCTACCTGTCCTTTGTTCTTTCCCTTCCCCCTTCCTAGCCTGAGGGAGCCCCACAGGCCTTAAAGCAGCACCACAGGCCTTAATTGGTCGCAGCTGTTTAATTAGCCTGTAGCTTCTAGGAAGTTCCAAATGACCTCAGGTGCCTGCCTGATTATACTGGACTTAGGCTTTGGCCTTTTTTTTTTTTTTTTTTTTTTTAAACTAAAGGAAGAGAAAGATGTTTACCCAGGCTCTAGCATGTGTTCCCTCCACCAGTGAATGGGCAGTCGGCTGATATGGGTCTGTCACATTATATATGTTGGAAAAAATCTGGACACTCTGTATGCGGTGAAAACAGGCAAGAGGATTTATTACATACAGCTGCTGGTGGCGTGCTACCAGGGGTTAAGCTGGTTAACACTACTTAAGCAAAACATTACAATAAATTATATAGGGGACTGATGGACGGAGGGGAAGCAATTCAATAGGTTCTAGCAGCAAGATGAAATGATCACGTAAGCCAATAAACTATGAAGGTAATACAGCATCTCTGCCCATCGCCAATTAAACACCTTTTATCTTAATACAGGTAGTTATTCCTAACAAGCTAAATAAGCCAACATAACAAAACAGACAATTCAAAGGCAACTTTTGTCTATTTAAGTTATGATGCGTCTATGGGAGGATGATGCCGCCTTGAGCGGGCATGATCCTTGGGTCCTGGGCCCATTATCCAGCATTAAAGGAAAACAGTAAGAACATATCACGCTCACTAACATTAACAAGGTTGCTTTGGTACCAGACGGCCTTATCTTGTGAAGCCCCTTGGAATGTGGTTGCCAGGGCAACCAGGGTGATGTTAACTGCCTGTGCTATATTGTTCAGTTCACAGGCCTGTCTCAAATTTTAGGATTGAATAGGAGTTCTTAGCAAAATATGATGGACTGCCTCAGCTTACCCTACCATATACAAAATCCTTTCTCTCAATCTTCATATGTTTTGACTTTTTGGATTGCAGTCTCACCAGGGCAGGGACTATAACTTGTTATACGTTTGAACAGTATCTAGCACAAGGGAGATCTTAATGAGCTTATGCGTACCATTGTAGCACAAAATGTTCATGGTAATTTATAATGCATAATCAAGTGTTAGTTCACTAGTGAACTAGAATATTTGCTCTCTATTTCAACTGATTGTTCCATAAGCAAAAGGATCCTTGGCGTACTGAAACTTTCAGGAATCTCAATCTGAAATCTATTGCCCTTAAAAAGTCTTGTGAGATGGCTTCAGTTCACATTTCTTCCACTCCAATAATGCACCAGGAAAAAAAAGCCAAGAAATATCAGAACGTGCCCATGTATACAATTTAATAGAATCTAAATTGTTGCATATAGATCATTGCATCCAGTACTGTGAGTAGTTAATAATTTCCACATCACTCCAGTCCAACCTAACCACAACGGCATGATACCATGGACCACTCTTAATACCACAGCAGTACACATAGTATTAGAAGAGAGTACAAGATGGCATTCAAACTACCTCTCTCTATATATGATACAATCAGCAAATATTAAATGCGTTGTCACAGACATATTTTTTCTCATCTATGTTGTCTAACTTCTGGAATCAAAAATATCCCAGCCCTCAATTTGCTGTGTACAGAAAATTATCTCTAACACCATATCTGCATTAACGACATGGCTGCTCATACAGGAGTCAAGTAGTTGTTTTTTTTAAAATCCTTTTCCTTGCTTTCGTCTGGTTTTTTTAACAGAGAGTTTTGTTGTTAACTAAAGACATGTATGCAAGCTCAAAATTAGACCGTTCATTCTCCTATATTAACAGAGCAAAACAACAGCCCTTACTGGCAGAATGCCTATATAAGCAATCACTTCAGTGTCACATAGCATAGACATTAATTAAACCACTGATTTTTTTCCCCTTCTCCATAGTAAGAGGCAATGATGCACATAAAATGAGCTTTTTTTTTAAAAGCTGCCCTCACACTGGTATTTCTTACAGAGAACTATTTGCATTATTGATTTTTCAAAAGTTAGCAGCTTGTGGTCACCTTGACTAAATGTCAGATTCTTTAAAATGCTATCAACAAAGAGAGCCTGTTTTCCATTGTAATATGTACAGATATGTGCTAAAGCTGCAATAAATGACGTAAAACTCACCCTGATCTCTGTTGAAATCTGAATGGTGTGGTTCACATCGCCACTAGCACACTATAAAATCACTTTACAATATAGCAGCAGCAACACTTTACAACATTTAATCTCCCTGGGGTGCTTTAAGGTATGAGCCATCATACTACTGTTATAGTTTCATTTATGTATTTCTTATTAGAATGTTGAATGTAAGCCACTATATGGTGAACAACAACATTTATCAATTGCATTTAAAGTATAACATGAGCTCTAGGGTAGGCTGATCTAGTTGAGTTTGATATTTTGTAGTTTATACACACACACAACACACATATATGTGGGGGAGGTCTAGGTTGGATATTAGGAAAAACTATTTCACTAGAAGGGTGGTGAAGCTCTGGAATGGGTTACCTAGGGAGGTGGTGGAATCTCCATCCCTAGAGGTTTTTAAGTCCCGGCTTGACAAAGCCCTGGCTGGGTTGATTTAGTTGGGATTGGTCCTGTTTTGGGCAGGAGGCTGGATTTGATGACCTCCTGAGGTTTCTTCAAGCCCTATGATTCTATAATTCTATAAAAGCATTCTATACATCCGGTAGATCACAGATACAGCATGGCAATCTCTGAATTACATTTTACCTGGAGTTGTTCTAGGGCCTTGAACTGAAAGGCAGCTGAGGACTTTCTATGAAAAATGCTTCAGAGCCCCACAAAGAAGGCATGCTGGGCAGCTGTATAAGGAGATTGTGCGTTAGGAAATAATTCACATTTTCATTACCAGGATGATGGCACACTACTGTGTATTTTTTAAATGTTTTACTCATGGTCATAATGGAGACACATATGAAGTAATATGATTTGGGTATGTCTACACTAGCCACCCTAATTTGAACTAGGGTGAGTAGTGTAGACATACCCTTTCTTATGAACTTTTATGTTCCCAAGCAATCATTCTACTTGCTACCTGTAAACATATTTTAAAGACCGTTTCTGACTCATATTAAATTCTGGCCCCAGTGCATCAATTTGCATGATATCAGATTACCAGGTCCTAAGGCCTAAACACTATTTCTATACTATTCAGAAAAGAGTATTCACAATTCAGGGTATAGGAGCTGAGCAGTGATAAGATTCTATGGGCAGACTTAAACTGGTGGCTTTGTGACAAAACTATATTTATCCAGCAGCAGACTCCAAAAAACAACTAGTCTTTCACATTGAGGTGAGAAACTTAAATATTTGAAGCAATCTGGAAGGAGACTTTAAATCTTCAGAATGTGAAAATTCTGATGGTCCACCTGGAGCTCTTTTTATTTTCTTTTTGAATGGCATATGTGCTGCGTTCTTTCTTAGGCCTAATCAGTTATTCAACTTTGTCATCGAAGTAGAAGAGGCCTGATTTAGGCCCTGATAATGTTATTGACTTTCATGGGAGTGAGATGTTAGTCCCAAACACCAGCTTCTGAAGCTATGCCATGAGAATAACTCATACTGAAGCCTATGAGAGTTTGTGGAACAAACTCTAAATTTGTAAACTATTCCAGGAAATAATATATTGGATCACCATCTTTATTTGTAGATGGAAAAGATTTGAAGACTTCACTGGACATCGCTAAAACCAGTGCAAGTATTCCCATTTACTTCAGTGGGAGCAGTATTTAATTTAAACTTGATAGACTTCTATTGGGCCTGATTCTGCAATATTCTAGACACCTGAAGATGTTTATACAAGGCACTGACCACTTCTTTCAACGTACTAAGCATCTTCAATTTCTGGTCACTTCAGAAACAGCTGAGGGAGGAGTGAGAGCAGGGGAGCACTCAACATCATTCCCAAGACAGCAATTTCATAGATTTATTGATTTTTAAAATTGGAAAATTCACTTGGATCATCTAGTCTGACCTCCTATATAGCAGAATGCCACCCATTTTGCAGGTGTGAGCTCTATCAGAATTAATGGGGAAGTCACTCAGCTTTTCAAATAATTGTTACATAATGAGGCTGCTGCACCATGCAAACAACCGGACTAGTGAAGTGAATAAAGGGGAACTGATTTTCAAATTTTATTGTACAAAGAACATTTTGATTAATGACATTTCTATGTTAACATTCATTTGTAAAGCCAATATAAATTAAGTTTGATTTTTCTAAACAAATACTATTGAGTTTCTGTGTCTATATGTATGGTAGGGAGTAGTAAAACACTCTATATAAAGTGTTGATTTTCTATAATTATATAGTATAGAAAATCAAAAGAAGTCTCTGGGAGGGAAAAAATTGCTCTACTCCACAATTCTTCAATATTTTCATGTATTTGTTTTCTAAAACAAAGCATAATTTGGTATTCAGCTGACACACTGCTCATACCAAAGTGCCCTTATCTCACTGTTAGAATATTTCTTGTGACTTCTTCAGACAACTTTCTGAAAGAGCTACCTGTTTAGGAATAAACAAAATCTCCCCTCAAAATGAAACAAAATCCAGTGAACTGAACATACATGACAAAATTCATATAGACTTTTGCCAAAGAGGTATTTCTGATCTCACAAAACCAGCTCCATTTGATTCAGAGGGGTTACACAGATGCAACATTAATGTTAGTGAGTCCCTTTCTATGAGGTCTTTGCACCATGTGGCCCATGGATTCATAAGTGCATTAAAGTGAGGATGACTCATATGGAAGAAGCGTAAGATTATTGTAATCACTGGAACCCTGTTGTAAACATAAAATGCGTAGGTTTTATAGTAATGAGGCACAATATTTCATTCAGGAGAGGCATGCTCCAGTTGAAACGGCTACATCCAAAAGATGAAGCATTCCAACAGTATCAGTGAGATTAGAATTGCTGATATTACTTGGAGTATGAAAAACAAGACAGGATAGTATTATGCCTTCTAAACCTGAGCTCTGTGGATACTGAAATAACAGTGAATCAAGCTAACCTGAGATTTCTCAAATTATCTTTCCTAATAAATCTGCAAAAAATGTCGATGAGGTGCAAAAAATGTGTATATTTTGTCACATCACTCAAAAATGATGTGCAGCAATGCCACAATAGGGAAATCACCAATAAAAATGAGGGAGGTATTCAGATCTGCCTTCCTACTCTGATTTTGAATGGAATGGGTGTTTTCTGATATTAATATAATTTGGTCAATGGAAAGGGAGAGCTCTTATGCGTGTTTTCAGCATTTGCAAATTCAGCAGTTTCCTGATGTCATCATCTCCCTAATTTACTGAACGACCCTTGTCATGACAATGAGATAAAATGAAAATTATGTAGTTTCAGGTAGTGGAGCATATTTTTAATGCTAACTTGTCAGAAGCAGTGTAATTACCACCTCCAGTGAATCATGATCTTTCAGTAAAGCACATTTTCATTTTCTGTACAAAGGAAATCTGCAGAGACTCCACAAATGAATTTAATGTAATGCTTGAAAATAAAACCTGTTTGGTTATTGCTGTATGAATAAACCAGTTCCCTGAGCAAGCAATGTATTTTCTAAAACATATTGCACAACCTCACCATCTAACACTCCAGAGGAAAACTATCATTAAAAAGCAATTGGATGAGTTTGATTCCAGGAATTCTATCAAAAACACATCATCTAAACAGGATTATTAAAGTCAGTTTCGTGATGCAAAGTTTGCAAAAAATCAATATCAGAACAGACAGCATGCTCAGAAAGAGAGAGACACTGAAATAGGAAATAAATATAAAGTGCCTTATGTGTACTATGTATTAGTGATGACTTGTTCATGTTTTCCTTATGAACCTGTAAAAGCAATAGGTGTTTTACTACCATCAGGGTTTTCAAGAATGACATGTTTAAAGGTAGCAAAATAAACATAACACTATTCTGTGGCAAGCCTCTTTGGATTCAAATAATCGCAACAGATCATAGAATCATAGATTTGGAATAAACCTCAGGAGGTCATTAAGTCCAACCCCTTGCTAAAAGCAGGATAGTCCCAACTAAATCATCCCAGCCAGGGCTTTATCAAGCCAGGTCTTTAAAACATCTGGGGGATGGAGATTTCACCACCTCTGTAGGTAACCCATTCCAGTACTTCACCACACTCGTAGTGAAATAGTTTTTCCTAATATCCAACCTAGACCTCCCCCATGTAACTTGAGACCATAGCTCACTGATCTATCATCTGTCACTACTGAGAACAGCCTCTCTCCATCCTCTTTGGAAACCCTTTCAGATAGTTGAAGGCGTCTATCAAATCCCCCCTCACTCTTCTTTAAATAAGTCCAAATCCCTCAACCTCTCCTTGTAAGTCATGTGCTCCAGCCCCCTAATCATTTTTGTTGTCCTCCGCTGGCCTTTCTCCAATGCATCCACATCCTTTCTGCAGTGAGTGGTCCATAACTGGATACAGTACTCAGATGTGGCCCCTCCAGTGCAGAATAAAGAGGAATAATTACTTGTCAAGATCTGTTGGCAATGATCTTCCTAATGCATCCTACTATGTCATTAGCCTTTTTGGCTACAAGGGTACACTGCTGACTCATATCCAACTTCTCATCCATTGTAATCCCCAAGTCCTTTTCTACTCAATTGCTGCTTGGGATTCTTCTTTCCCAAGTGCAGGACTCTGCACTTGTCCTTGCTGAACCTCATCAGAATGATTTTGCCCCAATCCTCCAATCTGTCCGGATCACTCTGGATCCTAACCCTACTTCCCCCTCTCATTCCTGTGTACCTACCTCTCCCCTTAGCTTAGTGTCATCTGCAAACTTGCTAAAGGTAATCTATCTCCTCCTTCAGGTCATTAATATAGATATTGAACAAAACTGGCCCCAGAACTGAGTGCCTTGGGGCACTCTGCTTGATACTGACCATGAACCAGACATTGAGCTATTGATCACTATCCGTTGAACCCAATTATCTAGCCTTTCTATCCACCTTACAGTTCATTTATCCATCCTTCCTTAAATTGCTGGCAAGAATTATGTGGGAGACGGTATCAAAAGCTTTGCTAAAATCAAGGTATATATCATCCACCACCTTCCCCATATCTACAGAGTCAGTTACCTCATTATGGAAGGCATTCAGGTTGGTCAGGCATGACTTGCCCTTGGTGAATTCATGTTGCATATTCCTAATCACTTTCCCTTCTTCCAAGTGCTTCAAAATTGATTCCTAAGGATCCCCTCCATGATTTTTCCAGCAATTGAGGTGATCCTAACTGGTCAGTCATTCCCCAGATTCTCATTCTTCCCTTTTTTTAAAGATGGGCACTACATCTGCCTTTCCCAATCATCTGGGACCTCCCCAGGTCACCATTAGTTTTCAGAGATACTGGGCAATCACTCTGCAATCACATCAGGCAACTCCCTTAGCAACCTACCTCCTTGACCTGATTTGTGAAGTTTGGCTGGATGCTAAAATATGATCCTTATTTGTTTGTTTTTTTCACTTGCTAATAGCAAGCTGTTTTAATTTTCAATGAGAATTCCTGATGAATTACTGTGAATACTTATGTTTGCATTTCTGTGTTACGATTTCTCAATAATTAGTTTTAGAAATAATTTGGATTGCTGAAATAGAAGTAGTCTTAGAGTTTATTTCTGTTCTTTGGTGAACATAGTCTCTCAACTCTTTTACCTTTCTCTTTCTTGGAAAGCTCTTGTTATGTCTAAGGTATCATAACTATTGTTCCCTTCTTGTCATTTAGCCTCTTTACATAAGCAAGATACATATCATTTGAGGATGAAATGGGAAATGGAGAGATATCCAGAAGTTTTTTGGAGATTTCTACAGCCTTCAAACCAGAAGATGCAGATATGTACTCTCTGCAACAACGAACAAAGAATTTTATAGATTTTGTGCTGAGAATATGGGAATGAGAGACAGAGATATGTCTGATCATTGCATTTATGGTGCATGTGCTTATACTCTAGAGGCAAGTTTTAATCCTTTACATCTGCACTGTTATTAGAAATGACATCACAGAACAGACACCAGTTTCCTAGCTTCTGGACATGTTACTAGAAATCTGTGTTCCAACTAAGGGTGCATCTACACTGCACTGTTATTTTGAGATAACTAGTGTTATGTGAGCATCTACACAGCCATTCTGTTATTTTGAAATAATTTCAAAATAACAGACAGCTTATTCTGAAATCTGTAAACCTCATTCTACAAGGAATAATGCCTATTCCGAAATAGCTGTTTTGAAATAAGGCATGTGTAGACACACCACTGCTGCTATTTCGAAATAGCCCCTCACCAGAGCCTGTCTAAGTTATTCCTCCCCAGGGTTTCCGGGGGCTCTAAATCGAGATAGCGCATCTACATTAGGGAAGCCTGCCTCGGACTAATTTTGAGGTTTCCCTGCAGTCTGGAGACGTGCTATTTCAGAACAAGATATTTCGGAATAACTATTCCAGAATAGCTTATTTTGAAATATCTGTGCAGCGTAGACATACCCCAAGACTAACAAATAACTATTTTATATTTGTCCATAAATTTTAAATTTTCAGTAAGCATATTTGGATTAAAATTGACAGAATGAAGACTTTCTGGTGTCTAGTTCATCTGTATTTCTGGTGAAAGAGGAGTATTAGTTTGTTCCTATTCCCTCTTTTCCTTAAAAGGTGAATGCACTGCATGAACAATAGTAAACAACTTGGCTTGACAGCTCCTAGTCTGAGAACATGGTGCGCCAAACAGTAATTAACTGTAGCTGATATAATAGAATGTAGAAGATTAAATGTATCCAAGTGAATACATTGATTGAAGGAAAGAACTTTGCTGTCAAGTAATCTATTTAATTAATGTATTGTTAACAAGTAATATTTGCTTACTTCTAACACAAGATGATTATTGAAGTTTGGTATTTAGCCATTATTGCGCTCAAATAATTCTTACTCCAGTAAACTGGATCAACTCATTAAAAGGGCAGGTTTGGAATATAAAAAATATTTTTATTTAAAGATCTTCACGTTTACCTCATTCAAATAAGGCTTATGTAGTGCATCGCTCTTGTACTGGTCTTCTCATGGGGACTAATTTCATCCAGCAGTAATAGGATGTATAGATAAGATTTTCAAAGGAAGCTATTGGTGGTAAGCATAGAGATCCCATTGAATTTCAATAGTAAGTTGGGAGCCTCACTTCCATATTGAAAACCCCAGCTATTTTCAAAAAGAAAATAAAAATGGACCACCTAAGCTTACCTTGAGTCTTCATCCTCACACCTCTCTGCCAATGAGAATTAAAAAATTCTTCTTGAGTGCATTGAAGCATCAATTTGAGCTCAGTTTTGGTAATTTTCCCATTGAAAATCACAGAAGGTTATATCCTTATCCCACTGAAGTAAATGGCAAAACATTTACACGCCTCTTTCCTCATGTCCAGAAATGCAAGCTTAACTGTCTCTGTAGCCATTGACTTGTCTCTTTCAGTAGACAAGGACACTGCATTGAAAATACTTAGCCAGAAGGCGGCCTTATGATTCAATGTTGAACTCAGAGAATTTAGCCTCTGTATGAATCAGTATCATGGCATCTGTCAGTGCAAGGCATTCCTTACGTGCCCACAAGAGGATTCTATCAGGCCACAAAAGCACATGAATAATGCATACCAAAACAGCATCCTCCATATATGACCTTATGCACATGGTATACGAAAAATCTTGAAGCTTGTCATTTTGCATGGTAGTATAAAATTCAAGTTTGCTCTTTTGCATTCAAGGGTAAAATTGCATACTGGCACGTAATGTCAATGCAAGGACTTTCCAGGGAGCTGTAAATTCATTTCTTTATTTAAAACAGAGCACACATTGGCCCACAATGCATATTCATTTTTATTCAGTAAAATATTTACCTTTTCATCTATCATAATCATAATTATTACTTTTGGATTTGTCAGTAGGTCTGACTATGGCTCCAGAGTGGAGGAGTTTGGGATGATAAGAGGACACTGCACCTGAGTTTTGTTCTAGTGAGATCCACAATATTAATTATTATCTTAAGTGGTAGGAGGCAAGTCACCTCAGGACTATATTTTCTGTTCACCTGCCCCAAATATCATTGGTCTGGAGGACTCATCTAACCATCTCACGTGAAACATTCAAGACAGTTGGAGTAATGGCATTCTCAGCAGCAGGCCCTTATTCCTGGAACATGTTATTGCTAATTATCTGCCTCAGACCTAACTGCATTCAGAAAGTATGAAATTCATTTATGTGGCCAGATTCTCCCTCAAGTGCCAACTCAGTTTTGTCCCATCACTTCATATGAATGTCATCCTCCACTTTGTTCTTTCTAGATCTTCATGTTGTGGATCAGTCAAGATCCTTCTGTAGGGGAAATGACTCAAATCAAAGCCAAGTTCAGTGTGTCCAGGTACTACAGGGGTGTGCATCACACAAACATCTGAGATAAACGGATAAATGCTGAGTGAACAATGTACCAGACTTGTTACATGAGTGCAATCACCACGTATCAATGTTAAAAGTTTATCATTGAATCCTAGGTCTGGAAGAGACCTCAGGAGGCCATCAAGTCCAACCCCCTGTCCAAACCAGGACCAACCCCAACTAAATCAACCCAGCCAGGGCTTTGTCAAGCCGAGACTTAAAATCCTCTAGGGATGGAGATTCCACCACGTCCCTAGGTAACTCATTCCAGTACTTCACCACCTTCTTAGTGAAATAGTTTTTCTTAATATCCAACCTAGACCTCCCCCACTGTAACTTGAGACCATTGCTCCTTCTTCTGCCATCCGTCACTACTAAGAACAGCCTCTCTCTATCCTCTTTGGAACCTCCCTTCAGGAAATTGAAAGCTGCTACCAAATCCCCCCTCACTCTTCTCTTCTGCAGACTAAATAAGCCCAAATCCCTCAGTCTCTCTTCATAGGTCATGCTCTCCAGCCCCCTACTCATTTTGGTTGCCCTCCACTGGACCCCCTCCAATGCATCCACATTCAGGGGCAGCCCTTGCGTATAGGCTGACTCGGCCGTCACCTAGGGCGCTGCCTTCAATGGGGTGCCCAATGATGACGTCATGCCATTGAGGGCCGTGCAGGTGGGGGCTCGGTCGCGCATTCCGCCTGGGGCAGCAGCTGTTGGCAGCCCGCCTCGTCCATGTCTTTTCTATAGTGGGGAGCCCAGAACTGGAAGCAATACTCCAGATGTGGCCTCATCAGAGCTGAATAAAAGGGAATAATCACCTGTTGACTCATATCCAGCTTCTTATCCACTGTAATCCCCAAGTCCTTTTTTGCTGAACTGCTACTTAGTCAGTTGGTCCCCAGCCTGTAACAATGCTTGGGATTCTGCACTTATTCTTATTGAACCTCATCAGATTTCTTTTGTCTAGGTCTCTCTGGACCCTATCTCTGCCCTCCAACATATCTGCCTCTCCCCCTAGTGTAGTGTAATCCCCAAACTTGCTGAGGGTGCAATCCATCCCTTCATCCAGGTGATTAATAAAGATATTGAACAAAACCAGCCCTAGAACTGATCCTTGGGGGACTCCACTAGAAACCAACCACCAACCTGACGCAGAGCCATTGACAATCTTATACTGTAAAATTGTTTTAGGCACATGATTGTCTCTCTCAGAATCTCTTTGATGGTAAGTGTACATAGCAGCTCAGAGCACGTTTCCCCATGGAGGTAGACAGAGGGACACTACTGCTACTTGAGCTAGTATGCTACAAATTGCAATGTGGCCATGGTAGCATATGTGGCAGTGGAAGCTAGTTACCCAAGTACATTCCCAGGGAATTGGAATATTTCTTCTCAGATTGGACCCATGGTCCATACTGCTACAGCCACTCTGCTATTTTTAGTGCACTATTTCAAGCTGAACAATGGTATATCTGTCTTTCAACATTGCTGTGAATACATATCCAACTATTTTGCAGACATACTATAGAAAGAAGCTAATTGATCCTCTCATAGATGGCAGTGTTTTAACAAATCACTAAACGTAATTGATCCTAGTCAGTGTTTCTGTGAATCCTTTTCAAGGAAGAAGATACATTCTTTTGCTTCCACTTGTTATAAAGTGAATTGTGATTGACTGTGTGTCTGAAAATACAGTACATCAAGGAATTCAGAGACTGTGGGAAGTAATTACTTGATCCAGTACCAGTAACATTATCTGTTACTCTCTAAAAAGATGTGACCATGAAGGACAAAATTATCCATCATGTCTCAGAATAGTCCACTGCAAGGGGAAAACATTTTTTGACCAGTTGGTCTTCCAATGACTTAATTACTACCACTGTTGAATATGTGAGAGTGCTTGCCCTAATTACATGCTTGTTGACTTAACATGCAAAGTACAAAGTGCCACATGAGTGAAGTTTCACTAGTTGATTTCTGCCTGATTTCCTCTACAAGATGGCAAATTTCTCTATTTTTCCTCTCCCCAGCAGATGTCATAGATGATTCTTTTTATTAAGATGGAATCAGTAAATGGATGCCTTTTATCTATGAATTTTAACATGGCTGCAAAGATAATGGCCCAGGTCTTCAGCCATGCTAGGTCCATACTCAGCAGAGGTGGAACATGGGCAAAATTGATATTAATGCCCTCAAATCATGGACTATTCTATTATGTGCCTAAGGGATTAGCAGGGTGCCCTGACTATACTCTCCTTCTTTCAGATACACCCTTTAGGGCATGTCTACACTGCACCATTATTTTGAAATAACAAAATGAGTGTCTACACAGCAAGCCTGTTATTTCAAAATAATTTTGAAATAACGAACATCTTATTCTGAAATCCATAATCCTCATTTTACAAGGAATAATGCCTATTCTGAAAATAGTTATTTCAAAATAGGGCGTATGTAAACAGCACAGTTGTGGTTATTTCAAAATAAAGGGCCTCCACGTCTTTCCACAGGTGCCCTGCTGGCAACTCTGGCCACATTCATCAGAACTCGGTAGTTCTCTTTCCCCTGTAGGCTTTAAAGATGCAGCCACAGGGGAAACAGTGTGTGCCACACAGCAGGCCCAGCTCACACTGTGCCACACGGAAGAATCCATCCCTGCCTTCTCTGCTGCTATGGCAGACCAGAGCACTGCACCTGAACTCCCCATGGCTGCAGGCAACTCCCAAGCCCCTCCACAGGGTGGAAGAGGTAGGTGCCTTCCTGGTCTGGTGCAGAGATCCTGGATCTCATTGAGCTCTGGAGTGAGGAGGTGAACTTCCATGATCTCTGCACCAGATGCAGGAACATTAATGTCTACTTTCAGATGGCCGACAGCCTGGGGCAGAAGGGACACATCCATACCCAGGAGCAGGTGTGGATGAAAGTGAAGGAGCTGAGGCAGGTCTATACTAAAGCCAAGGAGCACAGCTTCCACTCAGGGGTGGCATTCCAGAGTTGCCAGTATTATGACCAGCTCCACGGCATCTGGGTGGGGGGATCAGTCCCTTTCCCGATTGTGGACTCTGGCTGGGAGATGACAATTATCACCCTCTTGTAGGGCAGACTTGAGGCCGAAAAGGAGAAGCAGGCCTCAGGGTAAACAATGCCCACCAGCCAGAATCTCACCCCACCCTTGGAGCCATTACCACCCTCCCAGGATGTCACCCAAGGATTGGATAATGGAGGGAAAGGTCCATCCGGTGAGCTTCATGACTGTCCCAAGACACACCCGAGGGAGGTGGCAGGTGGTGAGGGGCTGTGGGCTCCTTGCTCAGCATTCTTAACCTAGGCATTGTGCAGCAGTCTGAGCATGTCGGTGCACATGGAGCGCTGGTCTGGAACACTCAGCCCCAGGAGCTTCCATAGAAGGCGCTTGTGCTCCCTCTCACAGGGTTCCTGCTTTAGTCCCAAAAGCCACCACTAAGGAGGCTGGGGTCATGGATACATACACACTCAGAAGTACCATGCATGGCACATGGTCAGGCTCACACTCTCGGGGAGGCATCTACTCCCGGGTAAGCCACCAATGGCCTCACTCCAAGCACATCACTTTTGAGGAGCCTGAGGCCTTTTGGTTTCAGTTCACAGATGAGGGAGAGGCTTCAGACACCTTGTCTCCCTCTTTGTTCTTCACAGCTGGACCAGCAGCAAGAGAGGCACCCAGAACACCTCCGTCGCCAGCCTCCCAACCTCATGGGAGCCTCTATCTCAGATGAGCCTGTAAGCAGCTGGAGCGGGAGCACATCACGACCCTGTGTGGTCTCCAGCGGTCTCTTGACATGGACATGGATCTGTGCCACTCCACCAGCAAGAGATCTTGCAGCACGCCCAGACCATTTTCGTGGTTTACACCACTGCCGTTGACTACCTGCTAGCGGCTTCTGACCCTTCTCCCCCACTGGCTTCTCCCCCTAGGTCCTCCCTTGGCCATCGAGGGCCCTGCACACATGGTGGTGGAACCACCTGAGGCAGGCATCACTCCCAGCCCAATCCCTGAACTCTCCTCCTCCCTCCTCTCCTCCCCCCCAGATTCTTTCTCCAGTTACATTTACCCCAAAACAAAAAATAGAGTTTATTGGTTCAAAACAAAAGGTCTGCTTTACTGAATCAGCAGAGGAAGGGGAGAGGAAAAGAGGGGGCAGAGTAAGGGAGAGGTAGGGATGAAAGGCACACTGGGACAATGCACAGGACCCTTGTGAGGAGGTCCAGAGGAGAGTGTGACTGGGGTCCTTGTGTGAAACTCTTCCTCAGTGCCTCTTGGATGTGCACAGCCCCCGATGGGCCTGCCGGATGGCAGCCATGCATGGCAGCTCAAAGGCCCTTCCACGCTGCTCGGCCTCTGCCCCTTATCCTGGCAGGAACACGTCCCCCTTGTTCTCACATATATTGTGCAGGACACAACAGACAACCATCAGTTGGGGGACATTCCTCTTGCCAGGTCAAGGCAAGTGAGGAGGCAGCAGAACCTCCCTTTCAGATGCCTGCTGAGCCTGGCATTAAAACATTCTTTGCTTTGGTCCAGGTGTCCCATGTAGGGCTTCATCTATGAGAGGAGCAGAGGGCAGGCTGCATCCCATACAATGCACATCATCATGTCCACGTCCCCAAACCTGATAGTGTGGTTGGGGAAAAAAGTGCCAGCATGAATCTTCTTTTAGAGGCTGGAGTTGCAGAAGATGTGGGTGTCATGCACTTTCCCTGACCACCCAAAACTGATGTCTTTTAACTGGCCTCAGTGGTCCATGAGGGTCTGTAGCATGATTGAAAAGTACCTCTTGTGGTACATATATTCAGAGGACTTGTGGTCAGGGGTCCAGATGGGGATATGGGTGCTGTCAGTGGCCTCCCCGCAGTTTGGGAAGACCATAACAGTAAAGACAAGCCAGTGAATCAGGATGGTATTGAGGGCCCTCACCACCTGTCGGAGCAAACAGAGATTCACAGGATTACCAGGGTCCTCAAGGCCACACACACTCATCAACTACAAGAGGACCAACACCCTTCTTACCGCATCCCCCATCAGGGCATTGTGAAGGCAGGACTGAAAACCCTTCTAGGGAGCCTCCACCACTCCTCCCCCTTTCCCGCGGGAACCTCATTCCAGCAGTTCGCCACCCTCCTGGGACAATAGCAAGAGAGAGCCATACCTGCATGACTATGACCTCAAAGGTCAATCTCCCCAAGCCAAACTGGCTCCCAATGGAGCAGTAGCTGTCCTGCAGCTGTCCTGAGTTTCCATAGAATAATGGCAACCTGCTTCTGCAGAGGGATGGCGGCGGGTCACATGTGAGGATAGGGGTGAGCCACTCCCACAGCTCCAGGAAGGTGTCCTTCTAAAAGCAGAAACTCTGGAGCCACTTCTGGTTGTCCCACCACTCCCAGGTGTCCAGTTGTCAGAAGCAGTGGTGCAAGGTGTGCAGGG
This sequence comes from Pelodiscus sinensis, assembly GCF_049634645.1. Lineage (NCBI taxonomy): Eukaryota > Metazoa > Chordata > Testudines > Trionychidae > Pelodiscus > Pelodiscus sinensis. Next base: position 48,819,227 of record NC_134719.1, read on the forward strand.
GAGGGTGGGTGTGGTTGAACTGCATGAGCAGCATGTGGAGAGAGGAGAAGAGGTGCCCCACAATGAGCTGGGAGTCTTGTTCCTGAAGAGCTATTAGGGCAGCCTTCAGAAACTGTAGCAGGAGGTGTGGTATAGGGTCTAAAAGCTGTCCGCTGCTCGAAGGCAGCTCTGGATCCATGGCTGGGAATGCTGAGTCCATGGCTATGGTGTCTGCAAAGGCAACCAGAGCACACAGTGAAAAGGCTTTGCTATCCCTTCAGGAGGTAGGCAAAGGAGAGGAGCCTGAGATATGACTATATGGGGGGGGGGTCCCTTTAAGCTCCAGCCTCAGACAGCCTCAGGCCACAGCTCCAGGAAGTAACCTCTGTCCTGATGCCCTGCCTGAAATGCTTCTGGGTGGTCTTAAAAGCAAGTTAGCATCCAATGACTGTGGACGTTCTATTTCAAAATAGCTCAGCGCTATTTCGATGGGCATTTGCTGTGTAGATGCATTATTTCAAAATAATCTGATGAAGGATCAGAAGGTACTCTCTTCCTGGATGTGGGGGAGATGTGAAGCCAGGAGTTAGAAGATTTGTGGTTCAGTCTTTCCTCTTCTAACTGCTCTGAACAATGCAATGTACAACAAGTAATCTGAATATAGATTCCTTCCTTCTCTCTGTCACTAGTCTGTTCCAGGAACATCCGTACTACATGCTGCTGCTTTCTCATGATTTGTAGCAAAACCTTATCTGAGCCCACAGAAACATATCAATCATTATGTAAAATGTTTTCTTCCACACAAAAGAGAGTCATGCAAGCTACAAATACATTCCCCCATTCACCTTTTCTGTAGACTAAGTGCCACATATTCATGCTGATTTTAACTGACCATTTTTATTGTAGGACCAGAGTACTCAGGGATGATGCCTGCAGGTGCATCCTGATTTCATGCCCAAATGAAGCAATCAAAAACCCCGTAACAGCACAAAGAAGTAAAGTGAGCCAGATGCAAGCTTAATTATTAAACCACGGGGTGCAAGCTAAAGACCTTGAATAGGCTGGTGAGTCAGAGTTCAAATCTTTGGCAAACAGGCCACTTCCTTGAAATGCTAAATGAAAACTGTCTTTGTATTGGTCCCACGTTCTCTTAGTATGTGAAAATGTATGTCAAGGCAAGCCAAATTTCTTGCATTTTGACTGAAACTCAGTCATTATGGGATTAACTATAAGGCAGCTTGAAGCCAAGCCAAACCCCTCTAATTTTTGTAATGCTGGGTGTTTCATTATTCTTCTGTGAAGCAGATCTTACTCCAATTTTCTTGAAAATTCATTCATTTAGGGGTATATTCAGACTTCAGTACTACACCTGGGAAATGAGAAGTATGTACTTGATGACAAAAATCTTTGTAACCTTTCCATCAAGTAATTTGTATGGCAGTCATCATAGCCATACCTTCATACTTATGACTCAGGGTATATCTACACTACAATGTTAGTTCGAACTAACGAACATTAGTTTGAACTAACATTCATAGCCGCTACACTAGCGCTCCGCTAGTTCGAATTTGAATCGAACTAGCGGAGCTCTTAGTTCGAACTAGGAAAACCTCATTTTACGAGGATTAAGCCTAGTTCGAACTTACTAGTTCGAATTAAGGGGTGTGTAGACCCTTAATTCGAACTAGTGGGAGGCTAGCCCTCCCCAGGTTTCCCTGGTGGCCACTCTGGCCAACACCAGGGAAACTCTATGCCCCCCTCCCGGCCCCGGACCCCTTAAAGGGGCACGGGATGGCTACGGTGCCCATGCCAGGTGCAAGCCTGCCAGCACCCAGCCAGCAGACCCTGTATCTGGCACGGCACAGAGCCACCCACCCGATGTCCCCCAGCCCACCCCCTCTTCCCGGGACCAGGCTGGCGGCTCCCAGGAGCTTGCCCTGGACCGCAAGAGGCGGGCACCTTCCTGGGCTAGTGCGGACATCGTGGACCTCATCCACGACCTCCGCACTAGGCACAGGAAAGTGGCTGTCTAGGGCAGGAGAGCTGCCAGCCTGGCCACCCAGGAGCAGGTGTGCATGAAAATCAAGGGAGTCCACTGAGACCCCCGACCCTGAGCCCTGAGCTTACAATGGCCGTCCTGGGTCAGACCAAAGGTCCATCTAGCCCAGTAGCCTGTCTGCCGACAGCAGCCAACCCTAGGGACCCTGGAGGGGATGGACTGAAGACAGTGACTCTTGGGCCATTTGTCTCGTGCCATCCCTCTCCAGCCTTCCACAATCCTTGGGCAATCACGAGGAGTAACGGTAGTTCGGAATAGGAACCTAGTCCGAACTACCTAGTTCGAGCCCGTGTAGCCGCGCTGCACGGGGTTCGAAGCAGCGGGGATTTAAAAATGGCGGCTCCCCGCTTATGCTAATGAAGCCCGGGAAATTCAAATCCCGGGCTTCAGTAGCAAGTGCGGTATGCATACATTACCCTCCTAGTTCGAACGAGGAGGGTAGTGTAGACATACCCTTATTTCATAATATGTTGCTGTCTACATAGCATCAAATTTTGAAATAAACCGTTAATCTGAAATGTCCCTTAATCCTTGTGGAATGAGGTTTACAGGGACATTAGAATAGCGTGCCTGTTATTTTGAAATAAAGGGCATACTGTCAAGACATGGAATAGCTATTTTGCGATACCAGAAGTATCCTGAAATAGCACCACAGTGCAGATGTACCCTCTTTCTCCATCCATGTCCCTCACAGCCTGCGGCTGGGGGTGGCTGCGCAGCCCTAAACCAATGGTCGGGATCCCAGAGGGGTGCAGCAGCCCAGACCCTGGGGCTGGTATTAAAGTACCTGGGCCAAAATTGGTCTCCCTTGGGATAGCAAATTCTCTAGTTTGTCATCAGTTGGATCCAAAGGGTGCCAGATAAAATAATTACAGGTTGAACCTCTCTTATCTGATAAAAACAATGAGTGATCCTATGACACCCTAGAGACTAACCAAAATATACAGAATCATGAACTTTTGTGGGCAAAACCCACTTCTTCAGATGTACTGGAGTGATCAGATGAATTGGATTATTTTATCTGATTTTAATAATGTAAGCAGGTTAATAAATTTAAACACATTAAAGAAATCTCTTGCAATATTCACCTATGGAGCATCTACATAGCACCCTAAACTTGAAATAAGATACGTAATATGAGCTACATAAATTGCATATCTTATTTTGAAACTATTTCAAAATAACTTATTTTGAAATTTGGCACATCTACACAGCACCACACTTTGAAATAATGCGCTACTTCGAGCCATCTCTTAATCCTTGTGCAACGAGGTTTACTGGGATGGTGAAATATTTTGAAAAAATATTTTGAAATAATGGGCAGCTTGTGTGGACATGGGGTAGCTATTTCGGGATACCTGCAGTATCCCAAAATAGCTGTGCAGTATAGACATACCCCTAGAAATCAAGCCAGAAATTTCACACTCTCTCTCTCTCTCTCTCTCTGTACCGCCTTTCATATGGTCATTTAGAAGCAGGATATAATATTTCCCTACAGTGTATGCATACAGTATGTCTAAATAGTCCTCTTTCTTTACAGATTGTAGAGAACATATTAAGAAGCTGTATTGCTAAATTAGGAAAAAATTCTCTCCCTTTCCATAAAACCTAACTTAATGGACTCAGAAAATACTTCTGTTATTTGACAACAAGTCAGATGATGTATTCGTATGAGATGATAACAATGACGTACTTTCCATTCCAGCACTAACTCAGGAAGGCATTAAACAGCATCAACTAAACTTAGACATTCTCAGATCAACAGGTCTGCATAACCTGTGTTCAAAAGATGTAAAAAAAAAAAAGAGAATATCTTTGGATCATTACAGTCGATATTCAATACCTTTGGGAACACAGGAAATTCTAGAGGACTAGAAGAATGCTCATGTTATACCTTTTGCAAAGAGTAAACATTATGACTTGAGTAATTATAGATCTGTTAGCATGACATCAATACTAGGCAAAATAATAGAGTGTCTGATAGAGGGACTTGATTAATAAAGAATTAAAGGAGGTTAATGTATTGAATGCCAATCCAACTCTGATGTATGGAAAATAGATTATGTCAAACTAAATTAGATGTAGCTGAAACAAAAAACAGGACTATGTAGCACTTTAAAGACTAACAAGATGGTTTATTAGGTGTTGAGCTGTCGTGGGCCAGACCCACTTCCTCAGCTAAAAAATAGTGGAAGAAAATTGTCACAACCATATATACCAAAGGATACAATTTAAAAAAATGAACAAATATGAAAAGGACAAATGAAATTTCAGAACAGAAGGGGGATGGGGGGGAAGGTAAATGTCTGTGAGCTAATTATATTAGAGGTGATAATTGGGGAAGCTATCTTTGTAATGAGTAAGATAATTAATGTCTGTTTAAGCTTAGATGTAAAGTGTCGAATTTAAGCATGAATGACAGTTCAGAGGATTCTCTTTCAAGTGTAGTCTTAAAAGGTCTTTGAAGCAGGATGCAGGTAATCAAGTCGTTGAGACAATGTCCTTTCTGCTTGAAATGGCAAGAAACTGTTTTTTTCTTTGTGATCCTGTCTAATATCTGTTTTGTGGGCTATTACAAAGATAGCTTCCCCAATTATTACCTCTAATCTCTAATATCATTAGCTCACAGACATTTACCTTTCCACCCCCCCCCCCCCCCCCCCCATTCCCCTTCTGTTCAGAAATTTGATTTGTCCCTTTCATATGTGTTCATTTTTTTGAATTGTATCCTTTGGTTGTGACAATTTTCTTCCACTATTTTTTAGCTGAGGAAGTGGGTGGCCCACGAAAGCTCATCACCTAATAAACCATCTTGTTAGTCTTTAAAGTGCTACATAGTTCTGTTTTTTGTTTCACCTACAGCAAACTAACACAGCTACATTTCTATCACTAAAGTAGATGTAATACTTACTTTATTTATTTTAAATTATACATTCAGTGGATAAAGGCAAGTGTATTAACATAATATATTTGGACTTTTGTAAAGTATTGTACTTGGATCTGCATGGGATTTTTAATAGTTTACTAGAATGGTACATTATCAGTGTAGACTCATATCTACCTGAATGTCACCTCAACACAGAAGGCTTTTCTCCTGCAAAATGATTACTTTATCAAGCTTTTATGCAACCAGAAGATTGATATCCTTGCTACAGGAGACTCTCTTACTGGATAATGTAAAAGCTTTAAAAATGTGATTTTGGGACGCCGTTTAGCAGAGGTGTAGGCAAAAGAGCCTCCATGGGCCAGATCTGGCCTGCCAAGCCAGTTGATCCAGCCTGCAGCCTCCCTGCTGCACCCCCACCCTCAGGCTAATCGAGACCTGGGGATGGGGGATCACACAAAGTCTCCTCCTCTCCACCCGGGGCACGTGGCACCAGAGGGAACCACCATCTGTTTTGAACACTATCAGACACTTTTTTTAAATAGCTGACAGTTCTCTCTAGGTGATAGTGGGAGTGGGGAAAGTCTTCACGTGTTCCCCCACCCCTAGGCCAATCAGGATCTGTTGGCAGGGGGGCATGGGAAGTGTCCTGGACCTGCTTCTTCCCCCTGAGGCCCTGCCCCTTCCTGGATGGCCTGGGGCCACTTAAGAAATTTGTGAGGTGGCCCCCCTTCAAAAATTATTGTTCAGTCCTGATTTAGCAGCAAACCAATACCACCCAAATATAGACTGGCAATGTCTGAGACATAAGAACTCTGCTTCATGGACCTGAATATTCAACACCATATGCCACAGCAATGACAATTTTTGAGCTGATTTTCACCAAAGTATAAAAGCCATAAAACTCTACCTGCTCCGTACTGGATTAAAATTGTCACAAGAGAGTTGACAACCTGGCTTTCCCTCCTTGTTAATGTCTTAATGTATTAATTCCTCTGAAGGGAAACAGCAATAATATGAGAATATGACTGGGTAATAATTAGTGGATGACAGACTTGGACATTGACCTTTAATGTTGCTCTCTAAGTTCACCGTACAAAAGATGCTGGTCAATGAAACATGAGCTTTGAGTAGAACACTGACCATTAAGGGTCAATTAAATTAGACATATAATTAGGGGAATATTGAGTAGGAATAGAGAGGTCATATTACCTCTGTATTTAGTACTGATGTGACTGCTACTTAGATTCTGTGTAGAATTCTTGTGTCCACACTTGAAGGAGTTGAAAAATTCAGGTTCAGAGAAGAGCTAAACAAATGATTAAAGGATTGAAAATTATGTCTCAGAGTGAAAGACTAAAGAAGCTCAATCTAATTAAGAGAAAATAAAGGTGTAACTTGATCACAGTGTTTAAGTAGTTACAATAATTTGATAACAGACAGCTCTTCAAACTTGCTGATTTAAGTATAACCATAGCCAAGAGCTGAAAGTTGAAGCTGGATAGATTTAAACTAGAAATAAATTGACTTATGAGGAGAGGCCGAGGGACTTGGGTCTGTTTAGTCTGCAGAAGCGAAGAGTGAGGGGGGATTTGATAGCAGCCTTCAACTTCCTGAAGGGAGGTTCCAAAGAGGATGGAGAGAGGCTGTTCTCAGTAGTGACAGATGGCAGAACAAGGAGCAATGGTCTCAAGTTGTGGTGGGAGAAGGCCAGGTTGGATATTAGGAAAAACTATTTCACTAGGAGGGTAGTGAAGTACTGGAATGGGTTACCTAGGGAAGTAGTGGAGTGTCCATCCCTAGAGGTGTTTAAGTCTCGGCTTGACAAAGCCCTGGCCGGGTTGATTTAGTTGGGATTGGTCCTGCCTAGAGCAGGGGGCTAGACTTGATGACCTTCTGAGGTCTCTTCCAGTTCTATGATTCTATGATTCTATGCATGTTTTTAACAGTGACAGTAATTAATAATTGGAACGAATTTCCAAGCGTGATGGTGGATTTGCCATCAAAGGACATTTTTAAATCAAAATTGGACGCACAGCATTCTGATGTAGTCCAACAATAGTCTTGAATTAAATTTGATTCTGTTTTGATAGAACTGGACGATCTCATTAGTAATTGGACCGGATAAAGTCTTCTGGCTTCATAAAATATTACATCTCTGACCAATTAAAAGGCTGGACATTTAGTTACCCTGCCTTAGGGTGAGATTCTGATTTTTTTCTCTTTCTTTTCTTCTTTTCTTGCACCTTTGCACTTCTGGATTCTATCTGTGACCAGAAATCTGTGTGACACAATATGGCAAGAGCATTGTATTTCTCACTGGGAATAGAAACAAAATTGCTAGAAATCTCATGAGTGGTCTTATTTTTTCAGATTTACAGATAAGAGTAATAGGATTCATCCACAAAAGGAAAATGACGCATTGTTAATGAACCTCAACCATAGTACCCACTGCTGTCTCATGCAGGGTTGCAGATGTTTTGTCAGCCATGTAAAGAGATGGGGTGCTGGTGTGAAACCAGTCATGGCTACTGTGTCATTTTAATCAAGGAATTTGAGTATCCTAAATAATCAAGCTCTCTGGTTGCTGACTCACAGCTGTATAAAGCCCTGGCCTGCCTGGTAGCCCCGCCCCCTGACTAAGGCTCACAACTTTCAGCTGCTGGCCACAGCACACACTCCTTCAAACAAGCAAACTTGCAAACAAGCAAACAAACAAGCAGACCAACCAACCAACCAACCAACCAGACAAACACAAGCTCAGCACACAGCAAGTAACCCCCCCACATACGAACACACAGTACAGACAGCCACTTACCTCGAGGATCCCTTATTTACTCCTCCTTTACCTGGAGAACTCCCTCTCAAAACTACCGGATTGCTGCTCCTGTTCACAAGTCTAACATCAGTACCGGTCAAATTAGTCGAAACAATAGTAAAGAATAAAATGTCAGGCACATAGAAGAATATAATTTGTTGGACAAAAGTCAACATGGTTTCTATAAAGGGAAATCATGTCTTACTAATCTATTAGAGTTCTTTGAAGGGGTTAACAAACATGCAGACTTAGATTTTCAGAAAACCTTTGACAAGGTCCCTCACCAAAGGCTCTTGTGTAAATTATATTGTCATGGGATAAGAGAGAAGGTCCTTTCATGGATTGAGAACTGGTTGAAAGACTGGCAACAAGGGTAGGAATAAATGGTAAATTTTCAGAATGGAGAGGGGTAACTAGTTGTGTCCCCCAAGAATCAGTCCTGGGACCAGTCCTGTTCAACTTACTCATAAATGATCTGAAGAAAGGGGTAAGCAATGAGGTGGTAAAGTTTGCTTATGATACTAAACTGTTTAAGATAGTCAAGGCAGAATCAGACTGTGAAGAACTTCAAAAAGATCTCACCAAACTGAGTGATTGGGCAACAAAATGGCAAATGAAATTTAATGTGAGTAAGTGTAAAGTAATGCACATTGGAAAAAATAACCCCAACTATACATACAGTATGATGGGGGCTAATTTGGCTACGACAAATCAGGAAAGAGATCTTGGAGTTATGGATAGTTCTCTGAAAACTTCCACACAGTGTGCAGTGGCAGTCAAAAAGGCAAATAGGATGTTAGGAATTATTAAGAAAGGGATAGAAAATAAGACAGAATATCTTACTGCCCCTGTATACAACTATGGTACGCCCACATCTTGAATACTGTGTACAGATGTGGTTTCATCACCTCAAAAAAGATATTTTGGCCTTGGAAAGGGTTCAGAAAAGGGCAACTAAAATGATTAGGGGTTTGGAACGGGTCCCATAGGAAGAGAAGCTAAAGTGACCGGGACTTTTCAGTTAGAAAAGAGGAGACCGAGGGGGGTATGATAGAGGTATATAAAATCATGAGTGGTGTGGAGAGGGTGAATAAAGAAAAGTTATATATTAGTTCCCATAATAGAAGAACTAGAGGTCACCAAGTGAAATTAATGGGTAGCAGGTTTAAAACTAATAAAAGAAAGTGATAGAAATGTAGCCGTGTTAGTCTGTTTAGTAAAAGAAAGTTCTTCTTCACACTGTGCATAGTAAACCTGTGGAACTCCTTGCCAGAAGAGGCTGTGAAGGCTAGGACCATAACAGAGTTTAAAGAGAAGCTAGATAATTTCATGGAGGTTAGGTCTATAAAAGGCTATTATCCAGGAGATAGAAATGGTGTCCCTGGCCTCTGTTTGTCAGAGGCTGGAGATGGATGGCACGAGACAAATTGCTTGATCATTGTCTTCGGTCCACCCCCTCTGGAGCACTGGTGCTGGCCACTGTCAGCAGACAGGCTATTGGGCTAGATGGACCTTTGGTCTGACCCAGTACGACCATTCTTATGTTCTTATGTTCTTAATCACTGAGGTCTTGATCAAACAACCATTGAAAACCAGACCTGAGATAATCATCTGAACCAGCACAAGCCTCAGCCCCGTTAAGGCTTTTTTCATCACTCTTACTAATTAATGTCTGATACACAGAAATTGTTACTAGGTATGGTCCAAATATATGAGATGCTTTAATGTTTGGCATGCACATTTTTCTATTTATTTGGCTATGCATTTGTAACTTCGTTTTAAAAAACAGTCACAACACGTAATCATGTTGGTACATTTCTATTACCATTTATAAAGCTGCTGATTATCTAAATTAAGTAATTATATAAAGAAATTCACACCGAATCAAAATATCTTTAGACTGCAATACCTAATTTTCTTGAAACAGAAAATGAAAAAGCAAGCTGGTAGTACAGTGGTAAAAAGAGTATTTCCACTACCCATGGCATTGTAACAGCCTCTGCATCTATCACTTCTAAAATTTACTGGAGAACAGACAGAACGTAATCAGAAAAAATGAATATGTTTCGATCGCCTATAGAAAGTCATTACATACTCTCACTTGCCTGCTGAAAATCTAGGCACTCGAACAGTAGTTTACAATTAATGTGCTGTAGTGATATACTGCTGGGCTGGAGTGAGGGACAGGTTTTATTTTACTGACTCTAAATATAATGACGCTTGAGTGTTGTATCATGGGGAGAGGGGGCATAGGCAGAGCCATAAAGACAATACACAACTGTAGCTCACTGCTTTGTACTCACAGAAACTCACAGATTTTCAAATTTAATTACATAATAATATGCCCAGAGTACCATACAAGATGTATAATTCTACAGACACATACATACATTACCCATTACAGTCTTCTGTCTGTGAACTTCGTTATGGTTTGAATAGTAATAAGGAAACCACATTAGTAACATAAAATTATTCTTCCATAATAAGGGATATGCCCTGTCCTGTATTGTGATGCTGGACAAATGGAAAGAGCAAAGGAAATTCCTTTCAACTCTATCATCTCTTCCTCCTGCAGTGGGGCAGGAGGGTAGGCTTCCCACTGGGGCTGTGTCTAGACTGCAGGCTTCTTTCGAAAGAGCCTCTTTCGAAAGCATCTTTCGAAAGAGGCTCTTTCGAAAGAGCGCGTCTAGACTACAATGCGCGGCTCGAAAGATCGATCCGCTATTTCGAAAAAGAGCGTCCAGACTGCCGGACGCTCTTTCGAAATTGAAAGCCACCCGGAACTGCTTCTGCCAGGGCATGGGGGCAGCATTTCCTTCCGGGTGCTGCCTGCCTGCCCTTTGCAGAGACGCGTGGTGAGAGGGACACTCCTGAACACCCGTTGCTCTGCTCCTGCAGCTGCCTTTGCTGTCCCTTGAGGAATTTGGCAAGGCATTGCAGTGCTGGTTTGGAGTGCTCAGCTTCCTGGGACACCCCAGCAGCTTTTTTCTTTTGAGGTTTTTCTGTTTGCAGACCCTTATTTGTGGCATGGAGCCAGAGCTGCCCCTGGGCAGGCGATGGCCCCACACCACCATACTGCAGCTGTTGCTGCATCTTCGTGAGACAATCATGAGGCTCCTTCCCGAGCTGGACCCAGACCAGAGGGACGAGGGGTTCCCCCGTCTGGCAGCCACACTGCCCTTGCCTCCGAACTTTTTCGTGGACAGGCGTGTTTGGAGGTTTGACACCAGCTCTGACTGGTGGGACCGGCTCGTGATGGAGATCTGGGATGACCAAGACTGGCTACGCAACTTCCGCATGAGAAAGACCACTTTCCAGGAGCTGTGTACCTGGCTCGCCCCTTCTCTGCAACGGCAAGACACCCACCTGCGGCCCGCCATCCCCCTGGAAAAGAGGGTCGCCATTGCCCTCTGGAAGCTGGCAACCCCCGACAGCTACCGCTCCATGGGACACCAATTTGGAGTGGGGAGATCTACTGTCGGGGCCGTCTTGATGGAGGTAAGTCATTGTCTGGGGACAGTCACAGTTTGGGGTGGGGGGAAGGGAGACTGTCAGGAAGGGCCAAGTGGAGTGGGAGTGGGAGTGGGAGTGGGAGGGAGCTCCTCCACTCACCCTGAATTGTGGGGGGGGGGGTTCTGAGGAGGAGATTCCCGGGCTGTTTGAGAGGGAAGGTGGGCGGTGGGTTCTCCTCCTAAGACATAAGGCACCCCTTGTAACACTTTGTTGTCTGTCTCGTTCTGCAGGTGGTGAGGGCCATCAATTCGGAGCTGCTCAACAGGCTCATCTGTCTACCGGATCTGGACAGCGTCATGGCCGGCTTTGCTGCCCCCGGCTTCCCCAATTGCGGAGGAGCGCTCGATGGGACACACATTGCCATCCGTGCACCGCCCCATCGAGCAGCCCAATTCATAAACAGAAAGGGCTACTTTTCTATAGTCCTCCAGGCCCTGGTCGACCATCGTGGACAGTTTTCGGACATTTGTGTTGGGTGGTCAGGGCGGGCACACGATGCCCGCATCTTCAGGAACTCGTACCTGTACCGGAGGCTTCAGAAAGGAACATTTTTCCCCCATCGCCAGTTTGCGGTTGGGGATGTGCACATGCCGGTGTGCATAGTGGCTGATGCCGCCTATCCCCTGATGCCGTGGCTGATGAAGCCCTACACCGGCCAGCTGGATGCGAGCAAGGAGCAGTTTAATGCTCGCCTTAACCGGGCTTGCAACCAGGTGGAATGTGCGTTTGGCCGTTTAAAGGGCAGATTCCGGTGCTTGCTCACACGCCTCGACATGGGGGAGACCAACATCCCCGAGGTGGTGGCCGCGTGTTGCGTCCTCCATAACCTCGTGGAGAGGAAAGGGGAGGCCTTCCTACCAGGGTGGGGGAGAGCTGCTGATGCCCAGGAGAGGCTCTTTGCCCAGCCCCGGACAGCTGCCATCCGCCAGGCTCACCGGTCTGCAGTTGGCATCCGGGAGGCCCTCCGGGACCAATTCTCCAGTGGAGGCCACTGAGTGCACTGAGGGGCTTCTGCCTGGGGACTGGGCCCTGGCCCCCAATAGAAGCTTCCCTCCACAACCCATCTCCTGACCCAGTTTGGACACATCACTTACACCAGGGTGTGTTTCAAAATAAAATGTTCTCTTTACTTATTTATAATTTTGTACATATTATCAAACAATGTGGCAAACATAACACATTTTTTTTTTCATTTTTGTTGTTGCCAAACTATATACAATAAACAAACAGTTCCTTTAACCCTTTGTTTGTGCTTTAACTGGGGTGATGGGGGTGATTGAAACCTGGAGGGGGGAAGGGGACTGGAAACCTGGAGGGGGGAAGGGGATCAGGTTGAACGGGGCTTGGCAGATTTCCCTTTCCTGGCTGGGCCTCGTGTTTGGGGTGCTCCCCGGCTACGGGATCGGGTGATGCACCTGTCGGTTGGCTGGCTGCTGGGGGGCTCTTGGGACGTGGAAGCCTGGGGGAGAGGAGGGCCAGGGGGAGAGAGGGGCTGGGGAGCTGGGGGGGCTGGGGGAGAGGGAGGTCCAAGGGGGGAAAGGGCTGCTGTTGTGGAAGGGGGGTTTGGTGGGGTGGGGTCATGGGGTGCTGGAGGAGCAGGACCAGGCACAGCAGCAGGCAAGCCGCTGACCTCCCTCAGGGTGGCGTACAGCACCGTGTGCTGCAGGACCAGCTCATTCATGAGCCGATCACGCCACCGCTCCTCTGCCTCCGCCCTCTGGAGCAGGATGGCGTTCTACTCCTGCACAGCCTCGACGTGCTGCCGGAGGATGTCGGCGTAGACACGCCTGTGTCTGCGGCTCCCATGTCTCCGAGGTGGAGATGGAGATGGAGGTGGGGCTGGGGTGCTGCGGCCCTCTTCCACGGCTGGTCTGGCTGTGGAGGAAAAGAAGAAGACACAATCAGTCCTATAAACTGGACTCTGTAGCACTGAAAATACTAACAGGATGGTTTATTAGGGGATGAGCTTTCCAGGGCCAGACCCACTTCCTCAGATCAGAGTAACACGGCTACATTTCTATCACAATCAGTCATGTGTGCAACAGCTGTCCAAAAGGGCATGCCCTCTCCCTTGAGACAGGGGAAGCAGACATTCTGAAGGTCACAGTGTGTGTGTGTGTGTGTGTGTGTGTGTGTGTGTGTGTGTGTGTGTGTGTGTGACCTGGGCATCAGCCTGAGCATGACAGGTTTCCCTTGTGCATCACCCACTGTGCACCCACCCACCTACCTTCCCCCCCCCCCGGGTGTGACACAAACTCACTGTACTCACCTGCTGCTTCCTCTCCCGCGCCAGATGACGCCTGGGAGGCTTCAGAGGTCTGGGTGACTGGCTCCAGGGTGAGGGTCGCCGTCACCTCAGTGTCCTCCTCCTCTGGGCCCATGTCCCCGTCTCCAGACTGCTGTAGCTCCCGCTCTGGAGCGTCCACCACCGGGTCTGCCAGTCCGGACTGCACGAACCTCCGTGGTGTGCGTGCTTCTGCACTGCCACCCAGGATCTGGTCCAGCTCTGAGTAGTAGGGGCAGTAGTGGGGGGCTGCCCCAGACCGGGAGCTCTCCTCCCTGGCTTTGGCGTAGCCCTGCCACAGCTCCTTCACTTTGGAGCGCACCTGGTCCTGGGTGCGGGGGTAGTGGCCCTTCTGGGCCAGGGCTTCAGCCATGCGGCCATAAATGTCGGCATTTCGCCGCCGGCTTTTGAGGGCCTGTAAGGCCTCCTCCTCTCCCCACAGCTCCAACAGGCTCTTTATCTCTGCGCCAGACCAGGATGGTGCCCGGCGCTTGGAGCCCTTGGCTGGGTCCCCAGAAGGCTCGGAGGAAGGGCCAGGATGCTCTTGGGGCTGTGACATGCTGCAGCAAGGTCGCCGTGTGCTCTGGCTCCTTGTCTGCAACAAGTGGCTGTGAGGGTGCCTGTCCCTTTAAGGAATGGCTGCAGCCAGGAACCACAGACGTGCAACCCATGGCCCAGATTGTCCACCAGGGCTTGTTCCTGGAGGCCAATAATTTCGAAAGAAAGGGCTCCCCCCGTCCAGACTCACGTTCTTTCGACGGATCTCCCTCGAAAAAGGCGTTCTTCCTCGTGAAACGAGGTTTACCGCCGTCGAAAGAAAAGCCGCGTTCTTTCGATTTAATTTCGAAAGAACGCGGCTTGAGTCTGGACGCAGGGGAAGTTCTTTCGAAAAAAGGCTACTTTTTTCGAAAGAACCCCTGAGTGTGGACACGGCCCTAGTGCTCAGAGTGCTAAAGTATGGGATAAGTTATCTAACATAGGCATATTCGCTGCAAAAGGTTGTGGATAAGGACAGTAAAGCTGAGTAAATAACCTATCAAATCAAATCTATTCATTGAACTTCACAGCCTGTTCTGTTTGTAATATGAATTGTGACAGGGTCAGGCCAGGGAGCTGCTGCAGAACAGGGAAAAGGCAGCCCAAAAGGGAAAAAAAAACCTGTGAGAAGAAGCAGAGAACTGCAGCCTGATTAGATGTAGCTGGGAGGGAGCTGGCTCAGGTAAATTGGGGCCAGCTGACTCCTCTGCTTGCTGTCTGAGGGCCTTTAAAAGCCTCAGCAGTTGGAAGCTGAGGAGAGAGAGTCAGAGGACAAAAGGAAAGTGGTGAAGAGACAGAAAGGAAGAAATCAGAGAGAACAATATTGACCAAGCACTAGGTAAAGGCAGCTAGGGAGGGAACCTGAGGGCACCTGGCTGGGCTCCCTACCATTGAGACTTGCTGCAAAACCCCAAACTCAGGAGGAGGAGACTTACCCAGTGGTGGCTTGGGGAAGAGGGGCCCTTGCCACAGAATACACAATTCTGATTTAACTTTTCACACCAGTTATTTTTGTCAAGTAATGGTTGTTCCCCAGTAATTAATAACTCCTGAAATCTATGCATATTTGCAAATATTTGAAATTTGATCTATACTGATAAAGTACCTAAGTCACATTCTCTCCTTAGTGACACATGTCACTCAGCAACACAGCACAAACAATGACTTTGGAAAACTACATTTAAATGCACAATTTACTGTTTGATTATGGGAAATAGCTGAGGATTTAAACTCAATATTTGCTCTAAGTACGATAATCATTTAAGCTAGAGCAGTGGTCCCCAGCCTTTGGGGCTGCTGGGCTGGGCGGGGACGGCACCACGCATGCGCTGCACGCCCAAGGGTGGCACTGCATATGTGCTGCGCGCCTGGGGTGGAGGCCACACATGCGCTGGGCACCCTGGGCCCGGGGCTCAAGGAAGGCTCGGGCCTGCCCTGGTCACTATGCGGGCGCACATAAATGCCCCGGCAGGCGCCATGGCATCCTTGGGCACCGCGTTGGGTACCACTGATTAGAGCATCAAATGTTAATGCAAACGTGGGAGTGGGAAAATGGTTTCAATGAAAGTTGGTCTCCATGTGTGTACACATGTTTGTGTGCATGTAACCCTGCGTGTGTAAATATTCTTTTTATTCTACTGGACCAGTTTTCAACTGGCTACTATTCACACTGCCATTTGGAATACAAACACAGATAAGATGCCCACTGCTCCTTTTTAAAAGTGCATGGCACTGCTTTCTTCTCTTTCCTCATTCTATCTGTTCTATTTTCTTTCTTTTTAGCATGTTATTGGCCTACCTTTTGACCAAAGTTTGTGGATCTGACTTTCAAAAAGGCCTCTGTGGAAATGGGTATTTAAATATATGTATGTATTCGTATGTTAATTTACTCCTAGCTCCCAACTTCTTGTATGGTAACAACAAGGGAAATTTAAGCTAAGTTCTATAACCCAATGACCAAGTGTCTCTTGAATGTAAGTTCTTATGCACACATGAATGAACGCACAAACAAATTAAATTCCATACACAAGTGTGTACAACCTTTTATACTGAAGTACAAATACATTCTTGGAGTGAAATGCTGGCTTCACCAGAGTCAATGGGAGTTTAGGTGTTTAGAGATATTCCAAGTCCCAGGAGTTTATTACAGTTGATATCCTCTGTACTGTTTGTAGAGATGTAATAAGCAAGAAGAACTTGCAGTGCTAATAAATGAACACAACTTTGACATAGTTGGTATCACAGAGACCTGGTGGGATAATATACAGGATTGAAATATTGGTAAAGAAGGGTACAGCTTGCTCAGGAAAGATAGGCGGGGGGAAAAAAGGAGGAGGTGTTACCTTATATATTAAAAATATATACACTTGGACTGAGGTGAAGATGGACATAGGGGGCAGACTTGTTGAGAGTCTCTGGGTTTGGTAAAAGGGGCTGAAAAACAAGGGTGATGTCATGCTCGGGGTCTACTACAGACTGTCTACCCAGCCAGAAGAGGTGGATGAGGATTTTTTTTTTAAACAAAATCATCCAAAATCATTTCAAAATCATCCAAAGCACAGGATTTGATGGTGATTAGAGATTTCAATTATCCAGACATATGTTGGGAAATTAACACAGTGGGGAACAAATAATCTAATAAATTCTTAGACTGCATTGAAGACAAGAAGGTTTTTATTTCAGAAGGTTGAGAAGGCTACTGAAGGATTTTTTATGATGCCTGCCTGATGGCCCCGTGGACAGTGCTGGGTGCAGGCATGGTAAGTATGCATGGCAGTTGCATTTTTATCTCTCTGTGCCTACCTCCCTACCTTCAAGGACTGGTCAAGAGAGTCTTACTTTATCTCTTGAAGCTGTGCCTTTTCATGTGTCTTTTCATGCTCACTTCCCTGTTCTTAGATGCCTACAAGGTTAAATTCCGTTCACAGAAAGCTGCATTGTGCGCTTACAAGTTATGCTTTCTCAGAGTGTGTCAGCAGCCTACTTTTTCTGTGAGGGGCCTTTGTGTGGCAGAATGGGCAATGCGCATGTGAGGTCGTGGTCAAAAGGACCTGCTCTGTGACAATGACTTCTTTTTTCTGTCTTCACCAAGAAGTTTGAGATGAAGGGATGCCTAACATGGTGAATGCTAGTGGAAATGCAGTAGGTTTAGAAGATAAAATAAAACAAAAGAACAAGTTAAAATTACTTAGAAGTCACCAGGGCATGAATCCCGCGCTTGATTTGCATGTTACCGGCCGGTCACCATTTTAGAAATTGACTAACCCGAAGTAACTGCCCATGTCTACACGTGGCAGTGAAACAGGATTCTGATTTAAAGCCCCTACATCGAATTAGCTGGTAAACCTCATTGCAGGAGGAATATCAGCTAATTCAACTTAGGGCTTTAAATCAGAATCCCGTTTCACTACCGTGAGTAGTTACTTCGGGTTAGTCAATTTCTAAAATGGTGACTGGCCAGGAACATGCAAATCAAGCATGGAATATTTAAATCCCGGGCTTGATTTGAAATTTTGGTCGCTGTCATTAGCCTCCTTCGATTGATCTAGGGTGCTAGTGTAGACATACCCATAGAGTCATAATTCAAAATGATCTGGACAAGCCGAAGAAATGGTCTGAGGTAAATAGGGTGAAGTTTAATTAGGACAAATGCAAAGTACTCTATTTAGGAAAGAACAATCTGTTTCACACATAAAGAATGGGAGGTGACTATCTAGGAAGGAGTAATGAAGAAAGCTATCTAGGGGTCATAGAGGACAAGCTAAATATGAGTCAACAATATGACATTGCTGCAAAAAAAGCAAACATAATTGTGGAATGCACGAACAGTAGTATTGTAAGCAAGACACGAGAAGTCATTCTTCCACTCTACTCTGCACTGATTAGGCCTCAGTTGCAGTATTGTGTCCAGTTCTGGGCACCACATTTCAAGAAAGATGTGGAGAAAGTGGAGAAGGTCCAGAGAAGAGCAACAAAAATAATTAAAGCTCTAGAAAATATGAGCTATGAGGCAAAGCTGAAGGAATTGGGCTTGTTTAGTTTCAAAAAGAGACTGAGGGGGGACATGATAGCTGTTTTCAGGTATCTAAATGGGTGTTACAGGAAAGAGAGGGGGGAAATTGTTCTCCTTGGTCTCTGATAGTAGGACAAGAAGCAATGGGCTTAAACTGCAGCAAGGGTGGTTTAGGTTGGTCATTAGGAAAAACTTCCTGTTGGGGTGGTTGAACACTGGAATAAATTGCCCAGAGAGGTTGTGAAATCTCCATCACTGGAGATATTTAAGAGCAGGTTAGATAGACATCTATCAGGGATGATCTAGACAGTGCTTGGTCCTGCTGGGAGGGCAGGGGACTGGATCCAGTGATCTCTCAAGATCCATTCAATTCCTGTGTTATATGATTCTATGATTCTATGTACCTTTTCTTTGGAAGGAAGATGAAGAATCACTGGTGTGAACAGCAGACATCCAACATCTCACCAACAATTCTGATTGAATAAATGCTGTTATTTAGGCCCACCTAGACCTAAGGTAAAGATTTTACAGTTACTTACTGAATATTATAAATCTATTTTATATTTAGGTGCTTCAGTTCTGTCTTTAGTGTAACAAAACAGGAACCTTCCATTTTCCTTCATTGGTACCTGTGTTGATATTTCAGGCCTGTTACTAAGAAATGAGACACAATGATTATTATTAGAACTATTTAGTTCTCTATCCTGTTCAAGTTAGTCAAATTTTGCTGCTGCTAAGTTGTGTGACAGCTGCCTGGCACACTAGCATGCCTGCCTTGCTTTCCACCAGTCAAAGCCTGGCCTTGCAGGTAACAATGAACCCCAATTCTTTAGTTCCCTAGAGATGTCTCCCAGAAGCATCCATCCCCCTTACTCATAGGCGTACGCACGGGGTGTGCCCGGTGTGCCCAGGCACACCCTAATGTTTCAAAGGGCCGCCCTAGATCGCTGGGGAAGGGACACTGCCGGGTTTGCCATGCATGCGCGGCCAAAACCAGTGGGTCTTAGGACCCCAGGGAAACAGGCGGCAGGGAGCAGCATCTTCACCCCGCCTCCCCGGCAAGCGAAGTAAGTTTAAACCCCGGGTGGGAAGGCGGAGGGTGTGCCCCAGGCAAGGGATCAGGAGCAGCATGGCTAGCCTGGGTATCGGCTCTGCAGCAGCGCAGCTGAGGGGGTCAGGTCAGGAGCAGCGCGGCTGGCCCAGGGGGTTGGGAGCAGCACGGCTAGGCTGGGATTGGGGGCAGCACGGCTGGCCCTGGCCTGACGTCGGGGGTAACATGGCTGGCCTAGGGAGGGAGGACCCTGGGGTCGGAGGCAGCGCAGCTTGGCTAGACCGGCCTGGCCTAGCCCGATGTGGGTCATGGGCAACGTGGCTGGTCCAGCCCGGAGAGGGGAGCAGCACAGCTGGCCCGGGGTGGGGGGCAGTGCGGTTGGTCTGGGGTGGGGCGGCCCAGAGTTGGGGCAGCGGGTCCACACTACGAAGACCGTTATTTCAAAATAAAGGGCTGGTTATTTAGAAATAATAACTCCTGCTTGTCATGAGGATTAAGCCTTATTTCAAAATAATTATTTTGGGAGTTATTATTTCAAAATAAATTATTTCCTAGTATAGGCATGCACTTACAGAAGTTAAGTTTGCTGCTTTTTTCACAGGCAATACAATACACTGCAGCCTGTTAGCTTACCTGTGGTTAATACATCCTTCTCTTAAATTAGTTTGATTAGGGAAAATAGTTGAGTATTTGAACTCAATATTTGCTTTAAGTGTGGTACTCATGTAAGCTAGACTAGAGCATCAAATGTTCACACAAGGCAATACATTTTGACGGGTTTAGAATAAAAGTTTAGGAAACATCACTGACAGCTCACTGTAGCTTAGTACAGTAATCAGAGTAGAGATTAAGAATTTATGCCTAACTATAACACAGTTAGGGTATGTCTACACTAGCCACCCTAGTTCGAACTAGGCTGGCTAATGTAGTCATTCGAACTTGCAAATGAAGCCTGGGATTAAAATATCCCGTGCTTTATTTGCATGTTCCTGGGTGCCGCCATTTTTAAATGCCCGGTAGTTCGAACTACCTGCCCGCAGCTACACGTGGCATGGACTAGGTAGTTCGAATTAAAGCTCCTAATTCGAACTACCGTTACTCCTCCTGAGTAACTACCATTACTACTACCTGAGGAGTAATGGTAGTTCGAATTAGGAGCTTTAATTCGAACTACCTAGCCCATGCCGCATGTAGCCGCGGGAGGTAGTTCGAACTACCGGGCATTTAAAAATGGCGGCACCCATTTTAATCCCGGGCTCCATTTGCAAGTTTGAATGATTACATTAGCCAGCCTAGTTCGAACTAGGGTGGCTAGTGCAGACATACCCTTAGGGAATGTATACACAGCAACATTATTTCGAAATAACAGCCGTTATTTTGAAATAACTTTACCAGCATTTGCACAGCCAAACCACTATTTCAAAATTAAATAGAAATAGTGGAGGGCTTATTTCGAAATTGGCAAACCTCATTCCATGAGGAATAGTGTCAATTTAGAAATTGCTATTTCGAAATAAGCACTGTGTAGATGCTTATTTTGAAATAGGGGGCCTTCAGCCCTTCTCTGGGTGCTCTGGTGACCACTCTGGGCACAACCAAGAAAACTCCTCTCCCTTCCCCCACTCCCAAGAGCCCTTAAAGGGGTAGACTCTGGCTACAGTGCTTATGCCAGCTCCAAGCCTGCCAGCCCAGAGCCAACAGTCGCTGCACCTGACCCAGTAGCCCCAGGATGAGCCAGCCAGCCACTGCCAGACAGCTCTCCACTGCTCCCCAAGACCAGTCTGCCAGCTACAAGGAGCCTGTCAGGGGCCAGAAAAGGCAGGGGCCTGCCTGGTCCAGTGCGGAGATCAGGGACCTAATTCAGGTTTGGGGGGGTGCCTGCAACATCCATGATCTTTGCACTAAACAGAAGAACTCAACCATCTACAGGCAGATGGCTGCCAGCCTGGCCACCAAAGGCCACATGTGAATCCAGGTTTGCATGAAAATGAAGGAGCTGCTTTGCTGTCCCTCAGCAAGTTAGGCACGCAAGCAGGGAAAGCTGAGAACTGGCTGTCTAGGGTGGTTCCTTTAAGCACAGGTCTCAGATAGCCTCAGGCAGCAGCCACAAAAGTTAACTCCTGACCTGATGCCCAGCCAGAACCAATTCTGGCCAGCCTTAAATGAGATTCAGCATCATATCAGTGTGGACACGATTTTTCAAAAAAGCAAAATGCTATTTCGAAATGCATTTTGTGTCTAGATGAGTTATTTTGAAATAAGATATTTCGAAATAACTATTTTGAAATAAGCTATTTCAAAACAACGCTGTAGTGTAGACATACCCTTAGTGAAAATTTTGAGGCTTAATCCTGAATTCTTTATGCATCTAAAACTTCCAGAAAAGTCATCTGAATATGTAAATGTGCAAATTATTCAGGTGTAGACCCTACTCAGATCGTGGCCATTGATGAAGGCTTCAAGGAAGTTATAAAAACTGCTTAACTGGACATCACTATTGCTTAACTGGACATCACTATTGTAGCAAGACAACTCCTTCATCTAGTCAGCCTCAGTAGTTCTCCCTCTGGTGGGGAGGAGGGCTAGAATAAATCAGTCCTGCTCTAATTTATTTTTGTAGTATTTATCAGGTGGCCATCATAGCTGGCCCAAGTAGTTCTCCTGAGCAAAAACTAAATTGAAAACACCAAAGAAAGCTAATTTCTTACTCCCGCCCTGGGGTGTTGCCTTTTTACCCTGGTATCTGACTTCCAGTACTTTCCCAAACAGAAGTTAATTTGTTAATTTATCTCTATAGGATTTATCCCTATAGGATAAATAACAGAAATTATTTATCCTATAGGGATAGGCACAGCCTTCTCCCTAGAAGAAAACTTTTCTCCCTGCTGCCCATACTTCCTGCCTCTCTTTCACGCACATATCCACACATACCCACACACCGTATTAGATTTTTTTAAAGGTTACCAACAACCTTAATTGGACTCAGGTGTCTCAACCTGAGATGTCCTCATTTCACCTCATAGGGACAAGGGCTGACATATCTTCTTTCTACAATTCTCTTACTGCTGCCAAATCTGACTTTGTCACCCTGTGTAGTAAGGGACAGCTTCGTCATGATCCTAGCTAGTCTCTTTCTTAGACCAGACTATTAAAGGTATTAAAAAGGATCTTAAAGATGCAAATTTACATTTAGTGGGATTTTCAGATATGCCAAGGTGCCTAAATGTCATTGAGGGAGTTATGCATGTAGGCACTTTTGAAAATTCTGCTTGTTACCCATCTTCACCCTTAGGCTACTAAATACTTTTACATCGATAGCCCGCTTGCCTATTTCCTATTTATTTTATTTTAACATGAGACTAAAATAATTAAGAATATGTTACTCTAATCCTGAAATTATCCATTGCACTACAAAAATACACTAAATATCTTCACTTTTTGACTATTAGCTAATTACCATAATTCTACAAATATTTCCAAATGTTTTTTGACCTTCACAAACTCAACATAAGGATGCAAAACTTGGCATAAAAATCATTGTGAATTTTCAACACTTCACATTTTTCAGTTGCTAGTGTCATTTGAGACTTGAATTCTTGACCTTTCTGAAAATTCCTATTTGTATGCTTTATCAGTTTGATGCATCTTGCAGAGGGCAAAGAAATCCCTTCCAAATATCTGATTAAATGAAAATAGCAATAGTACATACTTTAAATGAGAGAACAATTGTTTACCTCTTCTCTGTTTATAAAGATTAACATAAAATATACATTGGAGCTACACATAAATCCTGAAATAACAGGGCTATGTACCCTCTCATGTATTTCCAAGTGAATATATTTCTAATGACAACTAGGTTGCTACGCCTCCTGCTCATTATACTCACCAACCCTGCTTTCTCTGGGGCTAGGTATCTGGCCTGGAGGGAAATGCAAGAGCAGGGGAGCATGCAAGAGCACACTGGGGTAGGTGTCTGGCCAGGAGAGAGGGGACTCAATGCAGCCCAGGAGAGGGGGTCAGGCTCAGATGGTGGAGGGGATCTGGTGTCGACCCGGTGGGGTGAGTCAGACTCGGATGGTGGAGGGGTCCCAGCCCCAGCAGCTCCTCCCTCACAGCGCAGCCCCCTGAGGTGTGAAGTGGGAGCTGAAGCTAGGGACAGCACCAAGGCTGGCCACAGCAAGTGTCTGAGGGTGGCAGTGGTGGCATGATGACGCAGATGAAGTGATGACTTGATCCCACAGGATTTTCTCACGGGAAATTTTTATATATTTATATAGAGAGAGATAATAGAGGTTGAACATCCCTTGTCCAGCACCCTCGGGACCTGAGTGGTCCCGGACCATAGATGTTGCTGGAGCAGAGAGTCCCAGATTTTAGAAGTCCAGCCTGTATATCAGGGATTAGTCTTCCCATCAATTTCAGATATTTATGCAGAGACACGTCTTTCTCTTTCCAGTTCAGAACTGAAACAGACATGCTCCCTAACACCAATAGCATCATTTGAATGCTGATTTGATGCCGCATTAGGGAAAATAAACCTATAACATGAACCTGAGGCATTTACAAATACTTTATTTCTAAGTGTTTTTACACAGAAGAGACACATAGGGACCATAATCCAGGATAGAATCTCTTTCATAAGTTTGAAATAACTGCCTTTATCTCAAAATAAGAAGGGGAGCCTCTTATTTTGAACTAAGGGGCTGGTTATTTCCAAATAATAACTCCTGCTTTCCACAAGGAAAACCACTTATTTCAAAATAGGCATTTCATAGCGATAGTGTGGACACTCCACTGCTGCTATTTTGGAATTACTCCCCAGAATCATTCCAAGTAATTACTCCCCAGTGTTTCCTGGGGCTCTAAAGTCTAGATCGTGCATCTATATTAAGGGAACCTGCCTCAAACTAATTTTGAGGCTTCCCTGTAGTGTGGAGACACTATTTTGAAATAGTTATTTGGGGAGTTATTATTTTGAAATAACTTCCTAATGTACCAGGCCCTTTAGGAACAGCCTTTCATTTGGTGAAGGGCACTTTAAAGTGTTATTTTGAGAGTTAATGAAAACAAACATTCAAAGAAAGCAAAAAACTTTTTTCCCCTTCTGAGTGTGCTTATCACCAGCACTACAGATGGACACACTCTGTCTCTAATTTGTGTATTTTTTTTGTATTGCATTAATGCTGAAGAAATTGAAATTAAAAAAAAAATTGAACCACAAATGCAGTTGGAATGTGAACTCCCTACTTAGTCATGAAAGGAAAACGGAATTACAAGAGCCTTTACTATTCTGAGTAAAGAAGATATTACAGCAGCAAATAACTTCTCTAATTCTGTTTACTGAAAATTCCTAAGCTACCAGTTCCTTCAAAAATCTTTTTTTGAAGAACAGCATGCTCATAAATGATCACATAAATAAAACAGGTTTTGCCAGTTCAGCACCACTTGCTTTTTTTTGTCAGTTGGAATTCCCTCTTCTTCCATTACCTCTACAGCAGTGGTGAGCAGGCAATAAAAAAGTGGCAGCTTGCCAGGGTTAATCCCTGGAGGGCCCTCACCACTATGTTTACCTGTGCTTTTGCAGGTATTGGACAATCACTGCCCTCATTGGCTTCAGATCACCATTCATGGCCAATGTGAGTGGAGGGAAGCAGCTCGAACCGGGATGCCATTTCCTACTGCTCACATTGGCCACAAACGGTGATTCACAGCTAACAAGAGCTGCGATCCTCAATACCTGCAAAAGTGGAGGCAAACATAGTGGTGGGGACCCACCAGGGACTGCACACCCCTGCTATACAGGTTAGAGCTCCCTGGTCCAGCATCCTTAGGACCTGACTGGTCCCAGAAGAGGGATTTTGCTGATCCAAGGGAGGTCATTTATGGCCCCCCTGCTGCCACCCATCTTCCCCCACCACTCCACTAGGCTTTCCCTCAGACAGCCCAGCTGAGTCAAACACCAGGCTTCCCAGCTCCCTCCCTCCTCCCCCCACCCCAACAGTGTGGTAGCTTTCTGGCTCCCAGCTGGGATGCACCTATTACGACCCCCCCCTCGGCTACATGCTGGTCTCCTTCCACTCCCCCCTGAGGTGCCTGAATCACACCAGTTCCCAGCCTTTCCAATCTTCTCCCTTCAGTGGGCTGGGACTCTGACCCTGGAACATCTGTAGTCCTGCCACACCACTGATGTTGTAACTGGGGAGTCCCAGTTTATAGAGGTGCAACCTGTACACCAATTTCAAACCAGAAATCAGGCCAAGCATGTACTCACAGCTGGATAAATAATGCTAAATATAAGGGTATTGTATCTGCATGTGCACTTATTTATAGTGCACTTATTTCTACTTCATGATCAGTTACAGTGCTCACTCACTCAAAGTTGAGAATTGTTATTTTAATAAGGATACTTTGCTATTTGCTGTATTATAACTAAAGGGCCAGATTGTGCCTAAGTAGAAACTGTGAGGCTTTTTTAGCTACCACCATTGTAGCTCCTGCTAATGACAAAGCATTCTGCACCATCTGCTGTTTTGCTTTTTACCTCTGGGTCCAACTACGGTCCTGGTTTAAGGGTCTCAGTGGTGTGGGCACAGGTTACACCTGTGATTCCCTCTCCATCTGCAACTCCCCCAATACACCTGTCTTTGTTATGGACACGTAACCATTTGGCTGTGTCTAGACTGGCCAGTTTTTCCGGAAAATCAGCCGCTTTTCCGGAAAAACTAGCCAGCTGTCTACACTGGATGCTTGAATTTCTGCAAACGCACTGGCTTCCTACTGTAAGAAATCAGTGCTTTTTGCGGAAATACTATGCTGCTCCCGTTCAGGCAAAAGTCCCTTTTGCGCAAAAGGGCCAGTGAAGACAGCTGAGATTTGTTTTCCGCAAAAAAGCCCCGATCGCGAAAATTGCGATCAGGGCTTTTTTGAGGAAAAGTGCGTTTAGATTGGCCACAGACGCTTTTCCGCAAAAAGTGCTTTTGCAGAAAAGTGTCAGTGCCAATCTAGATGCTCTTTTCCGAAAATGTTTTTAACGGAAAACTTTTCCATTAAAAGCATTTCCAGAAAATCATGCCAGTCTAGACGTAGCCTCAGTGTAAAAGAAACTACTGAGAGCTGGAGACAAGGCATTATTTGCATTGGGCTCTAGGTTATGGCATATCCTTGTGAATACACCTTCACTTATCAGTGAGCTACTTTTTCTTCAACAGCTATCTACATCTCACACAGGTGTAATAATTAATTGATTTAATTTTTAATGTCTTTTCCTCTTCCATAATTCCTCTGGAAAGGCACATTTTATCTACCAGTTTTGATTCTTGAAAAACAACTGACTATAGTGAGAAGCTGTCAAAGTGCAGGTAAATCAGAAATTGGTTAAATTAAGATTTCAAGAAAAGGCTGTTATGTGAAACATGAACATTCCTTTGCAGCCACTGTTCAAAATCATTGTCATCATGCAAAGCATCCTAGCTCTACAGGAACATTAAACTGCTTTGTCTCTCTCACTTGAAATTTCCTGAAGTGAGGAGAAATTAAATGGATTGGATGTTATATATTAATTTTTGGAAACATGACTTAGAAGCTGGTAGCTTTTTTGTTTAAATATATTTTGCATCCTGTCATTCTAGCAAAACTGTATTGGACAAGGAAGTTTTGACATGTTTGACATCCACAAAAGTTCAGGGAAATGGAAAAACTGAAGTCAATCACTGAACTAATTTTCTATGGCACATCTCCTTGTAGACAGTGAGAGAAGATGGAAGAGCCAGCATGGTCTCAGTTATGCCAGTATAGTAAGAGTGAGCCTGGCCCGACGGACTACCTGGAGACTGACCTGAGGAAAAATCATGCTCAAGGGAAAGGTGAAGAGGAAAGTTAAGCTGAAGTGGAAGTGCTCAGACAGGGAGCCCTCAAGCGCAGAACAAATGAGTATTTGTGTTGTCCTTTATAGTAAGCTATGAAAATGAGTCAGAGGACACCTGTCCTCAAGGACCACTTGAGACTGAGGGGAAAATTCCTACTGAGATGATCTGCAAAATGATTCTAAACCCTGGATACGTGAACAGATATTGGAGTAAACTTCTCCACAATGTAGAACTGCCACAGCCTCAACCCCGCTAGGCAGAGCAACCTGGAGTGTGCTCCCCCTTATTGTTTCATATAATACATCCAAGTGGTATTACTGGAAATGTGTGAACCCCTGAGTCTCTGATACAGGCCGAGAAAGTGTGACATGCATTTTAGCTGACCCAAAGCTCCAGCATATTCACATGGAGGGAGGCCTCTTGGTCCAGGCACTTTCAGCAACCCCAGGTGTGCCTCTTCCACACCCACAACAATCAGGGAAGCAATCAATCAATGTGGTTGATGAGGGCTGTCAAAGGGGACTATTTTGGCAAATGTTCTCTGAATTTACCACTTCAAGGATCCCAGAACCAGTAAAGGGAGACTAACAAGTCTGACAAGAGGGTGAAGAGGAGGATGACCAATTGTTCTGGGACACATTTGAAAGGGGGGAAGGCACAGCTTTGCAAACTGGGGCACATGAACACATGTAGACATGGGGAATTGAGGATGGGGTGGCAGAGGTAGAAGCCCTCTCAGCCTCACCCTGCCATGGTGCGGGGGGCAGGTTGTGGGGGAGGGATTGTCTGGGGGGGGGCTGTTGGGGTCTGGCGGGGGAGGGGGAAACACCCTTCAGCAGCTGAGGCAACCCCTGTAATGTTGTGTTCTGTTCTGTGTGTTTCTATTTGTCCCTTTATGCAGGTGGTGATGGCCATCAATGCCAAGCTGTTCCACAGGACCATCCGCCTCGGAGACCTGCAGACCATCCTGGCTGGATTTGCAGGGCCGGGGTTCCCAAACTGCGGTGGAGCACTCAATGGGACCCACATCCCCATCCACGCTCTGCCCCATCGGGCAGCACAGTACATCAACAGGAAGGGCTATTTCTCCATGGTGCTGCAGGCCCTGGTCGACCACAGGGGACAGTTCACTGACATTTGTGTCGGGTGGTTAGGCCAGGTACACAAAGCCCGCGTGTTCAGGCACTCATACCTGTACGGCAGGCTGCAGGCTGCGGCATTCTTCCCAGAGAGGAACCTGGCAGTCGGGAATGTGCAGATGCCTATGTGCATCATGGCCGATGCAGCCTACCCTCTCATGCCCTGGCTCATGAGGCCCTACACTGGCCACCTGGATGGAAGCAGGGAACTGTTCAACTCCTGTCTCAATAGGGCTCGCTTCCAGGTGGAGTGCTCCTTCGGCCATCTGAAGGGCAGGTTTAGGTGCCTTCTCACGCAGCTGAACACAACATCCCCGATGTGGCTGCAGCATGCTGTGTGCTGCACAACCTCGTGGAGAGGAAAGGGGAGGCCTTCCTCCATGTGTGGGGGACATGATCTGATGTGGAGGGGAAGCACTTTGAGCAGCACCGGACAGCTGCCACCCAGCAAGCTCACCAGCTGGGCCTGCGCATTCAGGAAGCCCTGAGGGAGCAATTCGCATAGGGAGGCACCTGATTGGTCCCAGCTCCTTCCATATGTGGAAGTGCCCCATACCCCCAATGCCTTCCTCCTTGTAACCCCTCCCATCCCCACATTCACTCAACCGACCCATTCATCACACGCTGAGAATGGAGACAGGTGGTGGTGAAAACTTTTGTGCAGTTTATTTAACTGTTGCTTTTAGAACAAAATAAAATAAATAACTCTTGTGTTCAGAGAAATAAAAATATTTGTAATAAAATAAACTGTTTGGAAAAAATACAGTGCGTCCCTCAGTTTGTCTCACTGGTAGGAAGGGGGAATGCCAACTTGGAAGGGGGGGAAGGAGGCTCAGGGCTGAGGGGGCTGCCTGGAGGAAGAGCCCCTGGCAGTTTGGCTCCAGAGGCCTTGTCGCCTCCGGCTGCACGTGCAGGCTGCCACAGCAGGGGGCTGGGCAGGAGGTGGGGCTGAACCTGGGTCTGGGATGGCAGGGGCTGAGGGGGAACATGGGCTGAGGTGAGGGCAGGCTGTGGAGGAGGGGCAGGACCAGGCACAGGACCAGGGAAGGCCATGGCCTCCCAGATTGCTGCGCAGATGTCCCTGCGCTGCTGGGTAAATTTAGCCAACTGCCGGCGCCACTCGGCCTCTGCCTCCAGCCTCCTCTCCATTGAGTCCTGCATTCTTTGCAGGACTCCAACGTGCTGTCGCACCAGGTCTAGATAGGTGCACCAGTGCCGCCGGGTTCCCTTTGGCAGTCTGGGTGGAGGGGCAGGTGTGGCACCTCTCTCCTGGTCAGATGGTCCGGCTGTGGAGGACAAGAGGGAAAAGTCATCAGCAGGGGCAGCCAGTCCATATAGGTGAACTCGGTGGTCACCCAGGGCACCACACTAAATGGGGCACCAAATGGTGGTGCAATATCGAGGGGTTTGGAGGTGAGGGCGCTGATTGCATGGTTTGCCTAGGGCGCCAGTTGCTGGCAGCTAGTCTAGGGCTGCCCCTGGTTGTCAGTCATGCATGCTCACCCTTTCCCTGAGAGGGCATGCCCTCCTACTTGTCAGCAGGCAGTGTCTGTCCTAGGGTGAGAGGCTGCTCATGTGCATCTCAGTAAGGCATAGTTTGGCCTGGCCTGCAGCCACAGCCTCCCTGGAGCCCAGAAGGTGTGCAGGCCACCATTCTGCCCCCCCTCGCATACATCCCATGGCCAAGCAACACAGACAAGTGTCAGGCCACAGTTGGGGTTCCCACAGAGTACTGAGCCTGCAGCTGTGAGGCAATCCTGACGTCCCAAACCCATGCCTGCCCTTGGTATCACTGCCTGCAGGAGCAGGTGATGCCTAGCAGCCGTGAGGGTACAGGGATATGATAGCTCTCCCTGATGGTGGCCATAGGTGTGCACCCCTTTCTCCCAGGCTGTGATCAGCATGACATGTTGCCGTACTGCACCGTGCACTTTGCTCCCACCTGCCCTGCCCTGTGTGTGTTGGACCCTCACAGCACTCACCTGATGTTCCCTCTCTGGTGTCCAAAGTTGCCTGGGAGGCCTCCTGCACCTGGGCATCTGGCTCCTGGGTGCTCTGGGCACTGTTCTCCTCCCCCTCCTTCTCCTCCTCTAGGAGCTCCAGGTTCTCAGGCTGCTGTTGCGACCACTGCTTAGCAGGGGTCTCCAGCCCAGACTCTACCAGCCGCTCAGGAGGCAAGGGTTCCCCTGGCCCCAGGATCCTGTCCAGCGCCTTGAAATATGCACAAGTGTGTGCCATTTCCCTGGAGTGGGAGTTGTGCTCACGGGCCCTGATGTACCTCTGCCTGAGCTCTTTGACTTTGGCCCTCACATGTGGTGCCGTGTGGGGGTGGTGGCCTCTCCTGGCCAGGCTGTCAGCCATTCGGCCAGGCTGTCAGCCATTCAGCCATAGATGTCAGCGTTCCTGTGCCTGCTCTGAGGGAGCTGAAGAGCCTCCTCCTCGGCCTGCAGCTCCAGGAGGGCTTTCATTTCTGGCCCTGACCAGGAGGGTGCCCACCGTTTGGTGTCCCTGGCTTCCCGGGGGGATGAGTCCCTGGAAGGGCCAGGGGGGGTCTTCAGGGGCTTGTTCTTGGGACATGGCTCACCACACAACAGAGCTCCACCGTCATGGTCCTCTCTGGAGGTGGCTTGTTGCCAAAGTGCCTATCCTGGGTGCTTGTGCCTTTTAAAGATGGCTGCAGGCAGGAACAATAGAGTTGAAAGCTGTGGCAGGAGTGTCCACCAGGGCTTCTTTCTGGAGGCCTTTTCTGTTGAAATTACTTCTCCCCTGCATCCACTATGTCAACAAAGGTGTTATTCCTCATGGAATGAGGTTTACAGCCATCGACAAAACTGCTGAGTTATGTCGATGTTATGTCAACAGCAGTGTGGACACAGGTATAGTTTTGTTGACAAAAGTCCACTTTTGTCAACAAAACCATGTAGTCTAGACATACCCAAAGCTAGTTTCAGCTGTTCTTATGTAATCTTGTTATTGCGACTATCAATGGGAAATGGTGCATCCATTTCTTTGGAGAAACACCTCCTCTGGAATGTGAAATAGCAGCACTCTCAGAACCCATGGGTGATCTCTAAGTCAGTGGGGGCCCCCTGGATACTATTAGGCACACTTTTCAGGCTCCAGTATGCTAGGCTGGTACACACATATATGTGTACATCTACAAGAAGAAAAAGAAGGAGATTATCTTTATTTTTAAGATGGAGAAGTGAGGTATGGAAAGTTAAGTGACTTCCCCCAAATCACTCACTTTTACTGATAGAAAATGAAATCCTGTTCTCTTCTGACCCAGTCCTGTAATGACAAGACCACCCTTCTCTCATCTTAAAAAATATTTTAAGGCACTAACCTACCCATGATGGCTTGCCATTGTACATAAATTCTAAATTGGACCTCAAGGCTATGTCTACACAGGAAAAGGCAATGCAAATGAGGGGCTGATTAGCATATTGTCACACTTCATTTGCATAATCTCCTCCGATGCCTTTTGCACAAGAGGTTTTTGCGCGAAAACAGACAGTATGGACGTGTCCATTTTGCAGGAAAAAAAAACTTTTTTGTGCAAGATCCTCATCCCTCTCAATGCTGCCTGTTTTTGTGCGAAAACCTCTTGTGCAAAAGGCATCGGAGGAGATTATGCAAATGAAGATTGAAAATATGCTAATTAGTGCATCATTTGCATTGCCTCTTCCAGCAAAAACTCATGGTGTAGACAAAGACCCAAAGGTCTTTAGCTTCTCTTCTGAGACTGCAGACAAGATGTGCATTGTCAAGTAAATTGCATCTGTCCAATAGAAACTGAACTCAGAAGAACCCCTTTTGCTATGTAAGCCACTGGTAGAAATAATGTTCAGTCACAACTATCATAAGCTAGAGTTGAACTGGTGACCAAGATATGAAAGCCGTTCAATTTCTTATGTACATATTTCTCAATACCCCTCTTCGCAGTTATTTTAATAGAAAATATTCATCTTGGAAAGGCTTTAATGTCCTTATGCTTTCTGCAAATGACCATTAAAGTCTAAACAAATGGAATGAAATGAGGCAATCTAACATTTCTAGGGCTTGATGAGAAAATCAATTCATGACGAGGAGACTAAGGAAAAGCAGGCAGATTCTAGCAAAAGAATGTAGGGAGTTTGGAAATTAAAAAAAAAGCATATCAGTTTAGGACAGATGGACAGGCACACATGCACACAAAAAAAACACCTCCATTTAATAAAGTCAGCCAGACTAATCAAAATTTACTGACTTTGCTATTTAATTTTAACAACATCACAATGTTCTCAATGTTTAGGGCCACATGTGGTTGAAATCTTGTCATTGATGTGATGCTGCCTAAATTAAACATCAAAGAAAGTAAATCTTAATTAATTTGGTTGTTGTTTTATTCAGAGAGTTTTTATTGCATGGAATAGATTTTTTTATTTGCTATGTACTGCTTACCCTCTAAAACCATTTAGAAACCCAACCCAATCAGTATGGTTTTGTTTTTATTAAGATGTGTCAGCCGACAGTCAGGGCAGTGTGTGTGTGTGTGTTTCCGAGAAAAGGTTTAACATCCGTGTCTTTACTGCTAGGACCGGGGTCCCGTCGCAGAGGGTAGCCAGCAGGCCAACAGACGCCCCTTTATAGGAAGAGCTTATTACACCTCAGATTTTAGCTGCTAGGATGCAAAAATCCCTTCGCAGCGGGCAGCCTGGGAAAGACTGAGAGGTGGCCCAACGGACCTGTCACCTGGGAGTGACACAGATCCAAACGCCCAAGCTCTTCCTATACCTGTCCCTTATGACGGGCTGACGTTCTTTTAAATTGTGCTTGGTTCTGTTACAGCAACTGAAGGAGTCAGGTTAAAAACTTAAACAGTTACATGTTTATTAAAAAGACTTATAAAAGCATATGGTTACAATGGCTATTGCTCTCTTTCTTAACTGCTAGCAAATACAGATTTTAAAAATGGCTACAAAGAAAATAAAGATAGAAAATAGAAATAATGGTACCAAGTGACAGCTTAATCTTTAAAGAGCTCTAAGTCTATGTGTCCACTTAAGACAAAGGACCACATCCAGGTACAATTTTTACCCCCTTCTGTGCCTCTCAACTCCAGCGTGTCAGGCCAGGACCGGTCTCTCAATTCCTAGGAAAGACGAATACGAGGTGGGTGTCCCCTTGGAACCTCGGGAGATCAAACACCTAACCCAACCAGCAGATAGATGGTAGATTGACACTCAGAGTAAATGTGCTGCTGGACCCATCTTTATACCCCTGGGGGCCCGTATCCTCTTTCTTATCTTAAGATGCCAAATTGTACTGGTCCGTTTTGTGGCGCCAGTTCTTACAAGCAAGTTTCAAGTTAATTTACACTTGCAAGAGAGATAACTAAATTGTGAGTACTAGACATTTTTTTACTGGGCGAGAGATTCCTCCCCCCGCGGACGGCTGGGTGTTCATATCAATATGGGTTAAGTCAAGGGCACTCCTTGGCAGCCTCTTGGTCAGCAATTGGAGTATCTTTGTTTACAGCCATTCACGGTCACAGCAGCCTGGGCTTTCTACTCTTTGCCCCCTGGATGCTCCAGGCAAGCAAAAATGGATGTTACAGGGGGGTTCCTGTCTGGCTACAAGATGACAGAGGTTAAAAGCGTGTATAGACTTACACATAGTCCCAATTAAAGAATCATAGAACTATAGAACACTAAAACTGGAAGGGACCTCTAGAGGTCTTTGAATCCAGTCCCCTGCTCACATAGCAGGACCAAATACTGTCTAGATCATCCCTGATAGACATTTATATAACCTACTCTTAAATATCTCTATAGGTGGAGATTCCACAACCTCCCTGGGCAATTTATTCCAGTGTTTAACCACCCTGACAGTTAGGAACGTTTTCCCAACATCAAACCTAAACCTCCCTTGTTGCAGTTTAAGCCCATTGCTTCTTGTTCTATCCTCAGAGGCCAAGATGAACAAGTTTTCTCCCTCCTCCTTATGACACCCTTTTAGATACCTGAAAACTGCAATCATGTCCCCCCTCAGTCTTCTCTTTTCCAAACTAAACAAACCCAATTCTTTCAGCCTTCCTTCATAGGTCATGTTCTCTAGACCTTTAATCATTCTTGTTGCTCTTCTCTGGACCCTCTCCTATTTCTCTACATCTTTCTTTAAATGCGGTGCCCAGAACTGGACATAATACTCCAACTGAGGCCTAATCAGTGCAGAGTAGAGTGGAAGAATGACTTCTTGTGTCTTGCTCACAACACACTTGTTAATGCATCCCATAATCAGGTTTGCTTTTTTTGAAACAGCATCACACTGGACTCATATTTCGCTTGTGGTCAACTATAACCCCTAGGTCCCTTTCTGCCATAAACCTTCCTAGACAGTCGCTTCCCATTCTGTATGTGTGAAACTGATTGTTCCTTCCCAAGTGGAGCACTTTGCTTTTGTCTTTATTAAACTTCATCCTGTTTACCTCAGACCATTTCTCCAATTAGTCCACATCATTTGGAATTATGACCCTATCCTCCAAAGCAGTTGCAACCTCCCAGCTTGGTATAATCTGCAAACTTAATAAGTGTACTTTCTATGCCAATATCTAAACCGTTGATAAAGATATTGAACAGAGCTGGTCCCAAAACAGACCCCTGCGGAACCCCACTTCTTATATCTTTCCAGCAGGATTGAGAACCATTAATAACTACTCTCTGAGTACGGTTATGCAGCCAGTTTTGCACCCACCTTATAGTAGCCCCATCTAAGTTGTATTTAACGAGTTTATTGATGAGAATATCATGCGAGACCGTATCAAATGCATTACTAAAGTCTAGGTATACCATATCCACCGCTTCTCCCTTATCCACAAGACTCATTATCCTATCAAAGAAAGCTATCAGAGTGGTTTACATGATTTGTTCTTTACAAATCCATGCTGGCTGTTCCCTATCACCTTGCCACCTTCCAAGTGTTTGCAGATGATTTCCTTAATTACTTACTCCATTATCTTCCCTGGCACAGAAGATAAACTCACTGGTCTGTGGTTTCCTGGGTTGTTCTTATTTCCCTTTTTATAGATAGGCACTATATTTGCCCTTTTCCAGTCTTCTGGAATCTCTCCTGTCTCCCATGATTTTCCAAAGATGATAGCTAGAGGCTCAGATACCTACTTTATCAGCTCCTTGTGTATTTTAGGATGCATTTAATCAGGCGCTGGTGACTTGCAGGCATCTAACTTTTCTAGGTGATTTTTAACGTGTTCTTTTTTATTTTACCTTCTAAACCTACTCTCTTCCCACTAGTATTCACTATGGGTGTGTCTAGACTACATGCCTCCTTCGACGGAGGCATGTAGATTAGCCACATCGGAAGAGGGAAATGAAGCCGCGATTAAAATAATCGCGGCTTCATTTAAATTTAAATGGCTGCCCCGATCTGCCGATCACCTGTTTGTCGGCAGATCGGCGGAGTCTGGACGCGATGCCCCGACAAAGAAGCCTTTCTTCATCGACACAGGTAAGCCTGGTTTCACGAGGCTTACCTGTGTCGATGAAGAAAGGCTTCTTTGTCGGGGCATCACGTCCAGACTCCCCCGATCTGCCGACAAACAGCTGATCGGCAGATCGGGGCAGCCATTTAAATTTAAATGAAGCCGCGATTATTTTAATCGCGGCTTCATTTCCCTCTTCCGATCTGGCTAATCTACATGCCTCCGTCGAAGGAGGCATGTAGTCTAGACACACCCTATATTAGGCATTCCTTCATCAGACTTCTCGGTGAAGACCGAAACAAAGAAGTCATTAAGCATCTCTGCCATTTCCAAGTTTCCTGTTACTGTTTCTCCCTCCTCACTGACCAGTGGGCATACCCTGTCCTTGGTCTTCCTCTTGCTTCTAATGTATTTATAAAAAGTCTTCTTGTTTCCCTTTATTCCTGTAGCTAGTTTGAGCTCATTTTTTGCCTTTGCCTTTCTAATCTTGCCCCTTCATTCCTTTGTTGTTTGCCTATATTCATCCTGTGTAATTTGTCCTAATTTCCATTTTCTATAGGACTCCTTTTTTATTTTTAGATCATGCAAGATCTCATGGATAAGCCAAGATGGTCTTTTGCCATATTTTCTATCTTTCCAACGCAGCAGAATAGCTTGCTTTTGGGCCCTTAACAATGTCCCTTCGAAAAACTGCCAACTCTCCTCAGTTGTTTTTCCCCTCAGTCTTGATTCCCATGGGAACTTACCTATCCGCTCTCTGAGCTTACCAAAATCCGCTTTCTTTAAATCCATTGTCTCTATTTTGCTGTTCTCCCTTCTACCATTCCTTACAATTGTGAACTCTATGATTTCATGATCACTTTCACCCATGCTGCCTTCCACTTTCAAATTCTCAAGCAGTTCCTCCCTATTTGTTCAAATCAAATCTAGAACAGCTTCCCCCCGGTAGCTATTTCCACCTTCTGAAATAACAAGTTGTCACCGATGCAGTCCAAGAACGTATTGGATAGTCCGTGCCCCGCTGTGTTATTTTCCCAACATATATCTGGATAGTTGAAGTCCCCCATCACCATCAAATCTTGGGCTTTGGATGATTTTGTTAGTTGTTTAAAAAAAGCCTCATCCACCTCTTCCACCTGGATAGATAGCCTGTAGTAGACTCCTACCGTGATATCACCCTAGTTTTTTTATCCTTTTTAGCCTAACTCAGAGACTCTCAACGCTTCTGTCTCCTATGTCCATCTATACCTCAGTCCAAGTGTGTACATTTTTAATATATAAGAAAACACCTCCTCCTTTTTTCCCTGTCTATCCTTCCTGAGCAAGCTGTACCCTTCCATCCCAACATTCCAATCATGTGTATTATCCCATCAAGTTTCTGTGATGCCAACAATGTCATAGTTGTATTTATTTATTAGCACTTCCAGTTCTTCCTGCTTATTATCCATACTTCTCGCATTTGTATATAGGCATCTAAGATACTAATTTGATCTTGCCTCCCAGTTTTGCCCTGACCCTCCTCTCTCTCTGCTATTATAGCCCACGCTCCCTCCCATTTCTGACCCATCTCCCATGTCTCTATGTTCTCCACTTACCCGTGAGCTTTGCTCACCTGTCCCCGTCGAACCTAGTTTAAAGCCCTCCTCACTAGGTTAGCCAGTCTGTGTCCTAATAGGGTCTTCCCCCTCCTTGAAAGATGAATGCCATCTCTGCCTTGCCATCCTTTCTGGAATAGCATCCCATGGTCGAGGAACCCAAAGCCCTCATGGTGACACCATCTTTGCAGCCAGGCATTCACCTCCAGGATACACCTGTCTCTGCTTGGTCCCCTACCTTTGCCGGAAGGATCGAAGAGAATACCACCTGTGCTCCAAACTCCTTTACCTCTACTCCCAGAGCCCTCTAGTCACTCTTGATCCGCTCAGTGTCACACCTCGCAGTATCATTTGTGCCCACAAGGATGAGTAGAATCATAGAACAATAGAACCATAGAGCTGGAAGAGCCCTCAGAAGGTGATCAAGTCCAGCACCCTGCTCTAGGCAGGACCAATAACAACTAAATCAACCCATCCAGGGCTTTGTCAAGACGAGACTTAAACACCGTTAGGAATGGAGACTCCACTACTTCCCTAGGTAACCCAGGGTATGTCTATACTAGCCCCCTACTTCAAACTAGGGTGGCTAATGTAGGCATTCGAACTTGCAAATGAAGCCCGGGATTTAAATATCCCGGGCTTCATTTGCCTGTTCCCAGGAGGGTACCATTTTTAAATCCCCTTAGTTCGAACTGACTGCCCGCGGCGACACGCAGCAGTCAGAAGTTAATCTGAACTAAGTCCTTAGTTCAGATTAACTGTTACACCTCATTGCATAATTCAATGCATTTTGAATTATGACCCTATCCTCCAAAGCAGTTGCAACCCCTCCCAGCTTTGTATCATCTGCAATCTTAATAAGCGTACTCTTATCTCTAGTGCTGGCACATTTAGGACTCAAGATGAAACCCCAAGTTCATTTCAATATATTAGGTATTAAGATGAGGAAGAGCCTGGGTTTTTTTCCCCCCTTGCAAAAGGATGTGTCAAAAATGCCCCAATTCATTTGTAATACTGTTATATAGGAAACAGAAGTATGCAAGACCACACTTCTGCAAACTGCTCAGATCTGGCAGGCATGGTGCCTGGTGCCAGTTACGTAAATGGGTTCCCATCTAATCACAGAGGTTCACTCCCACATAGCTGCTTGCAGTGCCAGGACCTTTGCCCCCGACTTATATTCCTGAATTTCCATTCCAACCTGAAAGCTATTTCACAGGTTTATATCAGGATAGAAATTGCCTCTTTGAACCCAGGCTCTGAACCCCACACTCACATCAGTGAGCTGTTTATAAATGCTGCAAGCAAGGAGTTTCAGGATCTGGCCATTAATTAACAGGCCCCATAGTGAAGGAGACACTCTTGGCATTGGCAGATGAGTCATCCCAATGGAGATGGACCTATTACTCAATACTTCCAGGGTATTACAACTTCCCTAGAAGGTGGATTGATGTTCAAGTGGTTCGTACGGAGGCCATACGGAGTCTGGCAAAAAGAGAAAAAGATAAATGAGGAGACTCGGCCTTCTGACCGAATGCCTGAGATGCTCTTGTCAATAAGAATTAGAATAAGGTCAAGACACTAAAACTAGAAACTACTTCTAAATTATTAAAGACTATCAATTAGGAGTGGAATGAATTTTGTATGAAACCAAAGTCTAAAACATTTATTTAACTGTTATTTTATCTTAAGGACTAATCAAGGTTACTGATGACTATATGAAAGCGTTTTCCCCCTCTTTTAAAGGATAATAATTAGCACTTTCCAAAGAGGTCTAATTTGAACAATGAAACTTTTTAATGATGTACATTTAAATTATTCTCATTCTTCA
Organism: Pelodiscus sinensis; assembly: GCF_049634645.1. Classification (NCBI taxonomy): domain Eukaryota; kingdom Metazoa; phylum Chordata; order Testudines; family Trionychidae; genus Pelodiscus; species Pelodiscus sinensis. The sequence continues at coordinate 48,858,274 of NC_134719.1, forward strand.
GAAAGAAAGTGATTAGAACAGAGAGAATTTTCCATGCTTTGACATTCAAGGCTTTCGGTTTCCCTTTTGCTATAATAGGTGTCCTTCCTACTTAGTTTGTCTGTAGTGTATCACACTCAGGGTTATTTTGTTGCACCTGATGTGACGGACCAGGCCGTGTCTGGGCACAGCTAAGGGCGTCCGCTCAGGGCGAGTTGCTCAAATCCGGGGCTCTTTACAGTCCCCCTGACTGGCGACCTCTCCACACAGGCCACAAACCAGTCTCACAGAGCGCTTCAGCTGCCTGCCTGAAGCCTCCCGAGCAAAACCCCTCTGACGCCCCAGCAATATCCGTGCCCCAGATGGCCCCGGGCCTATACACAGGTGGGGGGTCCTAGCACCCAATCCCACCTACCCCGAACAAGTTCTGTCCGGTTCCAAGAAACCAGCCACAGATCCCTGGTCAATTTACCCTCTGGACCTTACCCACAAATCACGCTGGGCCAATCCTTTAGAATCTATATCTAAAGGTTTATTATTACAAGAAAGAAAAGCCTGAGAGTAAGGTTATTAAAGTACAGTACGTTACATGCACCGAATCTCCCAGTCCTCGATGCAGGCTCTAGCAGAGATGTTACAGCTGCTGGTTTAAAAGTTCTTATTGCACATCCTACGATCAGGATGGGTTCACAGGTCTTCCGGGCTCTTCAATCCCTGCAGTGCTGCCTCTGGGATGAAGTGCTGAGCTGAGAACAAAATGGCATCGACCACATGGCCTCATTATACTCCTTCCTGGCCTCTTCTAGTCTGCAGCAAGTCCCCTGGTCCTCAGCCTCTCTCTGCTGGCAGCTCTTGGGTCTCCGCCCTCCTGCTTTAGGTGTGTCTTTGGGCCATCAAGGGCCATTGTTCCACAGGGCTTCACTACTCAGCCTGTCCATAGCAATGCTCAACCATATTCACAGAAATATTCAGCTTCCACACAGATTACAGATTCCTACCTACACACACAGACATTATACACTCACATAAATAGCGTACATAAGATCAACAAACAATAATCTCCCATTCAATACCCCACATGGCTCCCCCCACACCAATTTCTGGGGCCAACACCCCCACTTACGGGTGCAGCAGCGATCTGGCTGCTTCCCTCCAATTCAGCAACGTGACACCTGAATGCAGGAACAGGGGAGCCAACAACCTCTGCAACCCATGGGCAAGGTGGGGAGGAGGAGGGATGGGTGGCTCTGAACTCCTGGAAGGGGTAGTGCCCCAGGCATAGGGATAGAGCTGGGGGCACCAGCCCTCCACATCACCTAGAGCACAGTGCATCTTCTCCAGATCTCATAGCCACATGGAGCATGCAGCCGGTGCTCTGGTAGCAATTTATAGGGTCTGGGGCTCTGGCTACTGCAACTGCCACCATAGCAGTGGCCATGGTTGGGAGCTCTGGGCCCCTTTGAATCACTGGGTCCCAGGACAATGGTCTTCTTTGCCTCCCTTACCCTTCCATAGGCAGTCCTGACAGAAACTAAGCTGAGAAACTTGATATTTAATTCTTGCATGCTTAGCTATAATAATATCTAGGCAACAGGCAGGCAAAGAGATTACAATAAGACTGGACTATAAAGAAGTGAATACACAGACCCCTTTTTATTACTACTTTGCTTTCTACATACAATATGAAATTCATACTATATGAGTTGTATAAAAAGTGGAAACTAGGTCAAATTACAAATGATTAATATAAGCAAATAATGCAAGTATGTTGGGGCAAGATTAGAAAGGCAAAGACACAAAACTTAGCTAGAGACATAAAGGGAAACAAGAAAACATTCTACAGATATATTAGAAGCAAGAGGAAAACCAAGGACAGGGTAGGCCCATTGTTCAATGTAGAGGGAGAAACAATATCAGGAAAGTTGGAAATGGCAGAGGTGCTTAACGACTTCTTTGCTTTAGTCTTTACCAAGACGAGTGATGGTGACGGAATGCCTAACATAGTCAATGCTAGTGGAAAAGGGGTAGGTTTAAAAGTTAAAATTTTAAAAAAGAATGTGTTAAAATTACTTAGAAAAGTTAAATGTCTTTAAGTCACCAGGACCTGATGAAATGCATCCTAGAATACTCAAGGAGATTTTAGAGGAGGTATCTGAGCCTTTAGCTATCATCTTTGAAAAGCCATGGATGTTTAAGAAGAAGGTTAGATAGACATCTGTCAGGGATGGTCTAGACAGAGCTTGGTCCTGCCTTGAGGGCGGGGGGCTGGACTCGATGACCTCTCGAGGTCCCTTCCAGTCCTATGATTCTATGATTCTATGAATGGGCAGCCAGTATGAGCAGCGGCAGGTGGCCAATGGAGCGGCTGACCGGAACAACCGACAGGCGATCGGTAGGAGCGGTGGCAGGTGGCAGGTGGCAAGTGGAGCAGCTGGCAGGAACGACCGGCGGGCAGCAGGGACAGCACACAGGTGGCATCACATCAGGCTCTATGAAGGAAGTCATCAGGGTGATGTGTCTGGGTCTGCACTGACTGGACAGAGCTGTAAGTGGGGCGTTTGAAGTGGAGTTCGGGGAAAGTTTTGATAAGTGAATGGAACCCTTACCTTGTTGGACTAGTGAACCTGAGAGGCCAAGGATATTGCTCAATCCATTTGAGCTGGGACGGTTACTCGTGGGGAGTTATGAACCTGTTCATGCTATTTTCCCAAGTTAATGCCATGTCACTTCTCTCTCTCTCTCTCTTTCATTAAAAGTTTTTTTGCGAGTGAGGAAGCATTGCCTTTCAGAGGTGCCCAGGGGTGTGGGAATTTCCCAGGCTACTGGGTGGAGGCTCGATCTGGTTCTGTGTGAGATGGACCCCTAGATATTGAACCCGGCCCTGGTTGCTGCAGGACCTACCTCGCAGAAGGGTTATACTTCCTCACTGTCAGGTTGGTTAAACACTGAAATAAATTGCCTAGGGAGGTCGTGGAATCTCCATCACTGGAGATATTTAAGAGCAGGTTGGATAGACATCTATCAGGGTTGATCTAGATAGTGCTTGGTCCTGCCATGAGGACAGGGGACTGGATTTAGTGACTTCTCAAGGTCCCTTTCAGTTCTAGTGTTCTATGATCCTATAATCCTATGTGATAGGCTACGTCTACACTGGCCCCTACTCCAGAAGAGGCATGCTAATTTTGAACTTTGTAATAGGGAAATCCGCGGGGGATTTAAATATCCCCCGCGGGATTTAAATAAACATGGCCGCCGCTTTTTTTCCGGCTTGGGGAAAAGCCAGAAAAGAGCATCTAGTCTGGCACGATCCTCCGGAATAAAGCCCTTTTCAGGGAGGATCTACTTGAAAGTAGGAATAAGAGATCCTCCGGAAAAGGGCTTTATTCCGGAGGATCGCGCCAGTCTAGACGCTCTTTTCCGGCTTTTCCCCAAGCCGGAAAAAAAGCGGCGGCCATGTTTATTTAAATCCCACAGGGGATATTTAAATCCCCCACGGATTTCCCTATTCCAAAGTTCGAAATTAGCATCCCTCTTCCAGAGAAGAGGCCAGTGTAGACGTAGCCCTAATGTCTTAATTATCATTCTGGGTTAGACTGGCACAAGAACGCAAGCTATAGGGACAGGTGGGATTTACGCATCCACAGAAACAACTCAAATTATTTACAAAGCCATAAATCTCTCACCTGAGTTCAGTCCACAGGAAGAAAGAATTTAAAGGACCAGAATTTCACACTTTTGTCCTGTACTATCATCCTTAATCTTGCCTTACCTCAACAGTAAATTCCAAAATTCCAGTTGCAAGCTCCAGGGCAATCCACAAAATTCCCATTGAACCCTGTAGCCACTTGCATTCTCACTTTTTCAATTTAAGTATAATGTAAGATCTCCCTCAAACCCAAATACACTTGCCTGGCTTCCTTCCCGCCTCTTCTTTGATGCCCTTCCCCTCCTCCATCCCTTCTCTGAGGCCTCTCCCTGCTCACTCCATCCCCCTTTCTCCCCTATCCCCACTCACTTTCACCAGTCTGGAATAGGGGTTGAGGTGCAGGCTCTGGTCTTTGGCCAAGGAGTTTGGAGTGTGCAAGGGGCTCTGCGCTTATCCCAGAGCAGGGGAATTGGGGTCCAGGAGGTGTTCAGGGTGCAAGCTCTGGAAAGGAGTTTAGGTGCAGGGGGACTTACATCTGGGGCAGGAGGCTGGATGCAGGAGGAAGTTCAGCCCTGGGACAGGGGTTCAGGAAGCAGGCTCTGTCTGGTCACTGTTTAACTGAGATGGCTTCTGGGTGGTGGTGCAGTAGAGTTAAGCCATGTGTTGCCCCTTATCTACAGGCACTGCACCCACAGCTTCTGCTGGTTCCCCATTATTAATCAATGGAAGCTGCAGGAGTGGGGTCTGCATGCAAGGACAGTATGCAGAGATTCCCTGCTCTGCCTCTCTCAGGGGATGCAGGGACGTGCCAGCCACTTCCAGGAACAGCAATTGCCACAGGGATAATTACTCCATCTACAACAGGTTAGGCATTTTAGAACTCTCTACCCAAAGAATTACATTTAAGCATAAGAGAGAACTGAAAATTATAAAACACACAGACCAGGCAAAAACCCAAATTAACCCACTTTGCAAGCATTAAAAGCAGTAACGACCCCTCATGTACGTGTTGGGTCAGGAGATGAGGGAAGGACAGGGTGTGTTTGTGAGAATGACAGAGATAAACACAATGTGAGATAGTGACAGAGATTTGCATTGCCAACCTCCCTCCATCGTCTTCTCCCTTTGTGGAGATAGGGTACACAACTGGGGGGAAGAGGGACACCCTGACATCAGCGCCTCCTCTCTTCTCCCTCTTACACACTGCACAGCAAGCAGGAGGCTCCCAGGGGGACAGCTCCCAGGCAGAGGACAGGAGCAGCATGAAATTGGGTGGAGAGGCAACTGAAGTACCAGCGCTTGATAGCTTCCTGGCCAAACCCATGAGGATCACCTATCAGAGGTTCCAAGATCTACCGGTAGATCTCGATCCACTGGTTGGTGACCACTGCTCTAAGTCTTCAGGATAAAAGTGTCCTTGGCACATAAATTTCTGCCTCTGGGCACATTCACTGATTCCTCATTCTAGGCATATAGATGTGGTCTCCCACTTAAGCTCCAGAGTGATCCACCTACTTATTCAGGGATGCTCAAAGGCCATTTATAGATTCCCAGTCAAAATCCATCCAGAGAAGATGATGGTGAATGCCTCTGATTCTGTCCACCTAACAACTTTTAGTCCAATGGTTTGAGCATTCACATGGCAGGTGGAACACCCAGGTTCAATTCCTCATCTCTGTCAAAAGGGGAGAAAGAATTTGAGCAAGGGCATCCCTTTTTCACAAGAGTGTGCTCCATCCACTGAGCTATGGAATAGTCTGTGTGGAGGTGTGTGGAGGTGGGGAAGGGGGTCCTACAATCTCTCCTGTTGAAGCTGTTTTGCTTTGGATAAACAATGATTGAAAAAGGGGATTGAACGGCTGGATGTCCCATCTCCATTGCCAGCCTTTGCCCAGGGTGATATGCTTTTGGGGGCACATTTGATACATCACATATGACCTTACCTGCAGCCAATGAGCTGGGCTTTGGGAGGGAAGCACTTCAGACAGTTCTGCTTGGGAGAGAGAGAACAAAAACACACATGCAAGCTGCAGCTTGGATGAACATTATTGCAATTAGAATGGAAAGGACCGTATATGTAAAGTGGTATTTGTTAACATTAGCAATCATGTTTTTGAAAATCAGGGCTTTATTGTTATTTTAAGAGTAATAGTCTACAATAAATATACAATCGTGATCTCATCAGTACTTGTGCTTCTCCTTTTACAACCTTGTTTAAACCACTTACTGAATTTTTCATTCAAACACAACACACAATTTTCCTGGTCACAGCGTCTTTAGGTTCATGGCTCGTAACATAGCAGAACAGCTGTTGCAGGTCTCTGACCAGCCTTTACTAACTGGTGAGCAACTTTGACTCAGTTGTATGACTGGCCAACACTGGGCTACTGAGAATTGTCAGGCACGACCCCCAGGCAGCAAACCCAGGCAGGGCTCTTTTGAACCTATATTGTGGAACCTTTTAATTTTATTTTACATCAAATTACATACACAGCAGTGCTCCACAATGTGAACTAATTAATATAACTCAAATTATGACATGGCAATGATGCACTGTTTGACAAATACAATATTTGATACTTCCGTTTATAAGAGATTCATTTCTATCTAATTTGGCAACCCTTAAAGTCTGGTGCCCTAGGTGCCCTCCTAGTTTGCCTGTATGGTCAGGCTGGTCCTATTTAGATGATTTCACCTTAGCTAGCCACCTACTCTATTCCCGGTTCTCAGGATAATAAGGTGTAGCGACCAGAATCAATAATCACAGCTGTAGTGCCCCCATGGGGATAAATAGGGTTGTGGTAGGGGGACTTTGTCCCTCCCTCTCCACCGAGTCCCATCCCAGGACCCTGTCAGTGGTGGGAGTATCCCACCAGTAGCTCAGCAGGGAATCTGTCTGAAACACACAGCTCTTGGGGATTTACCAACCCCTGCTGTACCCTCCACCCTGGGCTACTTACCATACCCATGGTCCTCAGCTTCGTCTTCACTTTCCTCTGGACTGGGGCCTTCTCCAGACCTTCCCCACTGGCTGGCCTCCACAATACAGTCTGTCTGCAGCTCTTCCTCCAGAGCTCTGGCAGCACCTTCTTCTTCCACAGTGATCAGCCGTGACTGAGCTGCTCTGCCAGCCTTTATACTTGTCCTCCAGCGGAGTATGGCCTGTGGGAGTGGGGCTATCTCAGCCAGGTAGCTCTGGTTAATCCTTGCAATATACCCTGTCACAATTCCTATCAGCTTTCTGCAGTGTGGACGCTGCCAAGCCTAGGCTTAAGGTAAGCTGACTCCAAGTAAGCGTAGCTGGAGTTGTGTACCTTAACATGAACTTTCTAGTTTAGTGTAGACCAGGCCTGAAACTATAATTGCTCTGGCTTCAAATTGAGCAATTACAGCTACTTAAAAATGAACCTCAATAATTCATACTTTTCCTTGTAAAACAGCCCACATTTTGAAAACAACCTAAAGTTTGAGTTGAGTGCAAAGTCAAAAATATATATCCATATTCAAGGACTTAAATAAAATGGTCTAATTTCCAGAGATGCTGATCAAACCTGTCATGTGCTTATTGACTCTAAAAAAGTGAGATTACTTTATTTATTTGCCTAAACGTGGATTTAAGTGCTTTATTTTAGGATTTTTTTTTAAATTGCACGTTATTTAACATGCTATTTTAGCTCAAACATGTGCTTATCTTAAAGACTGAAATTATCCAATTTGTGCAGTTGAATTTTTAAGAAATACACAATAGTGAGTCATTCCATTTGCAACCTTTTCACTACTGGCTAAAACTGAAAATTTCCACTTTCAACTCATCTACATGCATCCAACCTATCCCTCTTTTACGGTATGTCTACACTGTACCTCTAGTATCCTAAAATAGCTACTCCATTTCTGCACAAGCCACCTGTTATTCTGAAATATTTTTCAAAAAAAATGGGCACACTATTTTTCTATCCTTGTAAACCTCGTTGCATGAGGATTAAGGGATGTTTTGAAATAGCACGTTATTTCAAAATTTGGTGCTGTGTAGATGCGCCAAATTTCAAAGTAAGCTATTTTGAAATAGTTTCGAAATAAGATACTGTCAGCCGACGGTCAGGGCAGTGTAGGTGTGTGTGTATGTTTCCGAGAAAAGGTTTAACGTCTGTGTCTTTACTGCTAGGACCGGGGTCCCATCGCAGAGGGTGGCCAGCAGGCCAACAGATGCCCCGTTATATAGGAAGAGCTTATTACACCTTAGATTTTAGCAACTAGAACACAGGGTTTCCTTCGCAGCGGGCAGCCTAGGAAAGGCTGAAAAGGTGCCCCAACGGATCTTGTCACCTGGGAGTGACACAGATCCAAATGCCCAAGCTCTCCCTATGTCTGTCCCTTTATGACCGGCTGAAGTTCTTTTAAAATGTGCTTGGTTCTGTTACAGCAACTGGAGGAGTCAGGTTAAAGCTTAAACAGTTACAGGTTTATTAAAAGACTTATAAAAGCATATGGTTACAATGGCTATTGTTCTATTTCTTAAATGCTAGCAAATATATATATATATATATATATATATATATATATATATATATATGTGTGTGTGTGTGTGTGTGTGTGTGTGTGTGTGTGTCTTAAAAATGATCACAGGAAAAAGGTAAAGATAGAAAATAGAAATAATGGTACCAAGTGACAGCTTAATCTTTAAAGAGCTCTAAGTCTATGTATATATATACTTAAACAAAGGACCACATTTAGGTACAATTTTTACCCCTTTCTGTGCCTCTCGACTCCAGCATGTCAGGCCAGGGCCAGTCTCTCAATTCCTAGGAAAGACGAATACGAGGTGGGCGTCCCCTCTGGAACCTCGGGAGATCAAACACCTAACTTGACCAGCAGATAGATGGTAGATTGACACTCCGAGAAAATGCGCTGCTGGACCCATCTATATACCCCTGGGGGCCCGTATCCTCTTTCTTATCTTAAGAGGCCAAATTGTACTGGTCCGTTTTGTGGCGCCAGTTCTTACAAGCAAGTTTTAAGTTAATTTACACTTGCAAGAGAGATAACTAAATTGTGAATACTAGACATTTTTTTACTGGGCGAGAGATACCTCCCCTCGCGGATGGATGTGTGTTCGTATCAATATGGGTTTGAGTCAAGGGCACTCCTTGGCAGCCTCTTGGTCAGCAATTGGTGTATCTCTGTTTACAGCCATTCACGGTCACACAGCCTGGGCCTTCTGCTCTGTGTGCCCTGGATGCTCCAGGCAAGCAAAAAATGGATGTTACAAGGGGGGTTCCTGTCTGGCTACAGATACGCAATTTGCATAGTGCAAAGTGCGTATCTTATTTCTAGTTTAGAGGTGCTATGTAGAAGTACCTTTGAGAATATATAAAAACAAAGCAAAACCAAATAAACACCATCACAATAACAAAAACAGGTTTTCCGACATCTCCTGGAGGCCAGAGCAAGGATGGATGTGAATTCCAGAGTGGAGCGCCCTCTTCTGTCATCAGCCCCTTGCTGTTAAGGGCTCCTAATCAGTAAAGCACTTAAGCACATGATTAGGTGCTATACTGAATTGATGCACAAAGGGTTAGGGTTAGACATGTGAAAAAAAGTTATCATGTGAGCTTATCATGATTGTTTCTTGACAAATCCATGCTGAATGTTACTTATCACCTTATATTTTAGATATTTGCAAATGGATCCCTTAGTTATTTGCTTCATTTTCTTTCCAGATACAAAAGTTAAGCTGACTGGTTTGTAATTCCTTGGGTTTCCCTTATGTCCCTTTTTATAGATGGGCATTATTTGCCCTATTCTATTTCTATTTCAGACTTTCCCCATGTTCTGTGACTTTTCAAAGAAAATGGCTAATGGCTCAGATATCTCCTCTGTCAGCTCCTTGAGTATTTGAGGATGCATGTCATAAGGTATTATCTGAGCTTGCAAAAAGAAAATAAAAAGGAAGAAAAGTCCTGTTTTGTTCAAAGCAGTTCATAGTTATGTATCAAGGTGAAATATTTAACTGGTGAATTGAAGACATCTAGCTTGTCTAAGTAATTTTAATTTGTTCTTTCCCTAGTCTAGCTTTTGATACTATGCATGCTCCCTTTTTTTACTGGCATTCACTATGTTATGTTATGAAAAAGTACAGTAACAAGATGCACTAATATGGACAAGTTACATGTCCATGCATAGTTTTGCATAGTCACAGAACTATACGTCAGATGGAATATTCACAGGAAAGTGTATTCAGTGTACGTTCATATCTGCGATGCTCCATTGGGAGTTAAATGTCCTTTTGATGAGCCACTCAGTGTGAATAGTCCTTCAAGATGTCTGGGTCAATATTTTGTGGAAGTTACTTCAGGCACAAACATTTTGAAATACAGGTACAGAGCCAATACACATTATTTCAAATACACAAATGATACATGCAGACAAATAGCAGATTCATAACCAACAAATCATAACCTTTCCACAGATAACTCACTTGACAACCTTTGTAAAAGATTTGTTGCAAATATATAACAGTAGTTGCAAGAGTGATCATATTTTAATCAGATAGCATCACATTCCTTTAACCCAGCTAATGGTGGACAATAATTGTGGACACAGAGCTACATGTGATGGACCAAATGGTTTTCATTCAATTTAATGAGATTACATGGATGTAATGAAGGCAAAGTTGGCCCCCATGATTTCTATCATCTAGCTATATGTGGATTGTTCTGATGGTAAAATTACCTGTGGGGTATAAGAGTGAGAGGTAAAAAGGATTAAAAGTCATGGCATGGACTTTATGCAATCCCCTGAGGAATGTGAATTTTCAAAAGGAAGACAAAAAGGAAGGAAAACCCTGTTTCATTGTAAGCTGCTCATAGTTATGTATCAAGATGAAATATTTAATAGGCAAAATGATTTGCAGAAGAAACACTTTAGCTGTCAAAAAGCCTTTTATAAAAATCTGCTTTCCATCTGCAAAAAAAAAAAAAAAAATGTCATTCCATGCAAATCTAATACAGTTTTATTCCCCTCCCCCCCAGTATATTTGGCCTACAATATATACCATGTCATATTAAGCTAAGGAACACGATTACAAATATAATAAAAATCATCATACTTTATTCCACAAACAAGCAACAGAAAAGTAAGAATAGATAACTGTGGAATCTGCAAATGGGTAAAATGCAGACAGTCTAAAAAGATAAAAAATACTTGAAAATTGATAGTTTACATGCAATAGGAGCAGAAAGAGGTTTTTGTAATAACAATGAAAAATAAAGTGGGGTTAATTTAATTAAACAAGTGATGAATCGGTGACTTTTTAATTTGATAAAATTGCAAGCCTTCCTTGCTCTACTTCTGCAGTCTACATATGATTTCATAAAATATTATGTAAATTATTTTTATGTACTTGAAAAGATTATAAGTGCATATGCCTTTGTTAGATATCTGTCCCTTTCCGAAACATAATTTATTTTGTTTGTGAATTGTACTAATTGATGTTGTGATGGAGTGCTCCATTCTTAATGCCATTAACTAATGTATTGGCATGGAAGCGCAATTACTGTACACCACTATAAACATCAATAGCACTTAATTATGGTTTTCCATAGGGTCACTCTTTGTTTGCCACTATCCAACCAGACCAGAATTTGTTCTTATATTGCTATTTTATAGTGATTTACAACACCCAAGGTACAGAATGGCACTAAAGGGAAAATCTTGTTTGGTTAGGGCCCTATCCAGCAGATTCTCACTGAAGAGTCAAAATGTGCACTTGGTTACATATATGAAGCCCCCTAAACTCAACTATCATGTTAACTTTAAGGATAATATTTTGTACACCAGTTAAACTGTTCACTACTGTGCTATAGATCTCCTTTTCTATATATCATGTGTATACCAGGGCAAATTTGTGTAATTTATTTGATGAATTTAAGCAATTTTTCTCTTTGAAAATTAACAAAGAGGTGTTATTATTAACAAATTCTTTGATATTAGAAATTATTCTCATCCTTTGAATGAGCATGTTTCAAACTATGAATTCACAAACTCTTCATACTGACTAGCTCCTATTTGTTACTAATGGTGTCATTTGAGTCTGATTCTATACTTGCTGCTTATTATTAAGAGTACTCACTGTGAATTCAGTAATAAAAAAGCAGCATTTGCAAAGTGAGCTCTCAGCTTTATCTATTGTAATGAGCCAGCGTGGCCTTCTGCTGACCCAGAGGAGGAAACTCCCCCCAAAACCCTTGGTGGGTGGTGCCAGAACCACCTAGCCCTGCCCATAGGAAACAGGAAGTGAGGGCTAGGGGTATAAGAAGAGGAGCTCCCAGCTCATTTAGAGCTCATCTGCCAAGCAGAGCAGGGGCTTTTGCCCAGCCCCAGTGGAATAAGGCCCTGCCATGCTGCCCTTAGAGGGAGGACTGGGTTGTGCTGATAGGCATGCGCACGGGGTGTGCCCAGGCACACCCTAATGTTTCAAAGAGGGCATGAGCGAAGGAGCGCCGCTTCGGCGCTCTGGGGAACGGAAGCTGCGCTGGGTTTGCTGCGCTGGGTTTGCTGCGCATGCGTGGCTAAAACAGGCATGTCTTAGGACCCCACGGAAAGAGTCATCAGGGACGCAGCAATGTCACCCGGTCGCCCTATCAAGCGAGGTGAGTTTAAACCAGGCATGTCCAAAGTCCGGCCCGCGGGCCAATTGCGGCCCGTGTTCCGGTTTAATACGGGCCCCACAGGTAATTTGGCAATATCTATCTTTTATGGCCCCCAACGAATCCATATGTATTGAGATGAATGCATTGTAAAATCTCAGTTAATGTCAGTAGGTCTAAATCAGTTATAACTATATTTGGACACAACATGTATACTTGGTGTTATGTTCCTGTTCATATTTTTTGAACTTAAAAGTTGACAGACAACCTTTATTACCAATAATATGTAATGTACTTTACAATGTTCCTGACATATATTTCAGCTTCCTGGATTTTTTTTTTCATCTGGCCTTCAGCTATGAAAGGCAGAGTGATTTAACACCTGTTTAGATTTGTCATCCATGTGACGAAATGAAAAGTATGCCGTTTGCAATAAACTTTGCATAAAATAGTTAATTTGCATTTAATGTTAATGGTTCAAAGAACGTCAGGCAAAATGGTCGGCCCTCACGCATGTTCACTTCATCAAATCTGGCCCTCTTTGAAAAAAGTTTGGACACCCCTGGTTTAAACCCTGGGCAGGAAGGTGGGGGTGTGTGCGCTCCGGGCAGGGGATTGGGTGCAGCGCGGCTGGCCTGGGAGGGGGTCGGGCGCAGTGGCAGTGTGGCTGGCTTCAGGGAGGGAGGGAGGGGCCGGGGTTGGGGATAGCGTGACTGGCCTCGGGGAGGAGAGGAGGCCAGGGTCAGGGGTCGCATGGATGGCCCCAGCCCCCGCCCCTCCTAGCTGCTTCTCATCCCGCTCTTCCCCCTGGCCCCGCTCTTCCCCCTGGCCAGTCTCTGCCCCACAGCCAGTTCCAGCCCCACAGCCAGTCCCTCTTCCTCCCCCCACCCCAAGATCAAGAGTGTCCAGTTTTTTTGGGGAGGGTCTGTCTACCTGGCAACCCTACAAGTCGGACCTGGTGCAGGCACCAAGTGATGGGGACTGCCGGAACTTTGGGAACCAGAGACTGCAGGGTGGGGGTTTGTGGCCCAAAAAGGGACTGAGAAACCTAAGAAAGACAGAGTAGGGGGAGCACTAGAAGGGTGACAGTCAGGGTGACTCTAGAACTCTGTTACAGACCAGCTGACGGCTGCTGGAGGAGGAGGGAAAAATAGGAGGAAAGGGTCAGAGAGGAAGGGGCTTGTGCTGAGGGGAGGGGGGCAGGTCAGGAGAAGAAAGAAGGCACCAAGGGGCAGGGTGGAGGAGAGAGACAAATGCCAGGGGGCAAGGGGAAACAATGAGGAAAAGGGCAGGAGGGGAGGTGTCAGTGGGGGGCAGGATGATGCTAGGAGAGGGGAAGGGCTTTGGAGGCTAGAGGGGAAGGTGCTGGGAGAAGGCTTGAAAGAAGGGGTGGGCATGAGAAAGGTGGGGATGGAGCAAGTCATGTGTGAGGGCACAGAGGGGCATGAGGGAAACGGGGGCAGCGGGTGGTGAGGGGGTGGGCATCAGGAAAAAAGAGAGCAAAGTGGTCAGGGGCTGTGAGGGAAGGGGGAGGCACCAGGAGGGTGCAGGGGTAAGGGAAGGTGCAGGTGCCAGGGGATCCTGGAGGTGAAGCAGAAGGGCAGACACCTGCAGGGGAAGGACTAGCACCAGAGGAGGGAGGCAGGGCAGGTGTGTAGAGGGAGGTGTTAGGAGAGGGGATAAGGAGGGGTAGCTCACATGGTCAGAGTGGGGCCACTGGAGGAGTGAGGAACAGGGGGGAGAGAAGGGCTGGTGGAGGGGGGCAGGTTTCAGGAAGGCTGAGGGCAGTGAGAAGGGCAGGATAGCAGACACAGGTGAGGAGTTGGGGGGCAGCAGGCACCAGAGGAGCTGATGGAGCAAGGGGAGGAAACATGGCAGCAGAAAAAAAAGGTAGAGGTTTATAAGGTATTTATTAACTTGGGTGATATTTATTAATAACTTATTAGTAATTACTGTTATTCTTATTAGGAATGTATGCCATTAAACACTTGGGGGGGTGGCGAGTCCCTTTTTAGTCTGGCGAGTAGGGTTTTCCATAATTTGTCGAGCCCTGGGTAAGAGGATGGCGGGAAAAGTGTTTTTTTTGGGGGGGGGGTCACATGACACCTTTTATTTATGGTCATGTGTCCATATTGCCCTGAAAGTGTTGCCTCCAGAGGCATGGCTAATGGGGGTCAGGGGTGTGGCTACTGGGGGGGTCAAAGAGTACATTTAAAAAAAATTCTTTGGGTGCACACCCTAATGAAGGGAAATTAAGGACATTTCAAGATGGCTGTCTATAGATTCTAGCATGAACATTTGCTGAAATATATATTCACCTGAGTATCAGCAAGTTACATTTTATGTGCACAAATAAATAGCATTGCACACACCAACATAGGAACCTTGTTTTCTTATTGAAATCAATGTACACATTTTTAAATATATTCACTGGGTCTGACATCTATCAATATGCAAAGCTCTATACATAAATTAGAAAAATAGGTTCCCTTTGTAAAATTTTTCAAGACAATGAAGGAAACAACAGGATCAATAGCCATCAAGTGATGGACCAAAAAAATCAAGTGCCTCTATACCTATGCTAGAAGATCAGGAAATAAAGAGAAGAACTTGAAATGTTCTTTTTTTAAGAGAAATTTGATATAATTGCATTATTGAAATGTTATGGGATGAGTCACATAATGGAATGTTAAAATGACTCCGTACATCCTTTTTAGGAGAGACAGATAGGGCAGAAGGAGGAGGGGTACACTCTACCACAAAGATATCCCTTACCTGAATTCATATTTATAATTCTAATGGACATGACTTGGAATGCTTATGAATTAATGTTCTAACTGATGCTTCACTAGTTTGGGTGTTGATGATAGTCTCTAACAGACCATAAATAAGATAAGGAAACAGGATAAGTATCATCTTAAACATCTCTCTATAATGCATGCAAAATGAAAATGGATTTTATGAATTTCAGTCTTGCGGATATATTGTGGAAGCCAAGGGATTTGTATGTAGTCATTTTGAGTTTTTAGTTATCCTAACTCATGCTAACTTTGAGACCTAACAACGCAAAGTACTGTGAAAGACGCTGTTTTCACCTCTCGTCTCTCTTGTGCTTGAGATAAGGATAGAATGCTGACTCTAATGAAGACCTTGAGATAAGGTGGCATCTGAAGGGAATTGTTATGTAAAGGGGAATAGTTGTTTATTGTTATTATATATAAACAGACAGTATATATATATTGGCTTCTAATTGTTTTGTATTTGACAATCTGCCTAACAGCAGCTTCTTCCCTTGCAATATTGCTCGAATAAATTGTCTCTGACTACTTGTTGCTCACAAATGCAGAGTCACATGCATCTGACGAAGTGGGTCTCTGCCCACGAAAGCTTATGCTCCTACACTTCAGTTAGTCTATAAGGTGCCACAGGACTCCTCGTCGCTTTCGCAGATTCAGACTAACACGGCTACCCCTCTGATAAATGCAGAGTGAAGGCTTGGTTTCTTCCACAATATCAAATGGATTAAAAAAACCCTAATTGATATCAAGAAGTAATACTGAATGGGGAATCACCATCCTTTGGGTTGTTTCTAGTAGAATCTCAGAATAACCCATTTTTGCCAAGTGCTCAACAATATGTTCAACAGCCTGGAAGACAATGATTTTTCCCATCTACCAGCAATACCTTATGGGTGGCATGAAAATTAGTGGACTAGTAAGTAAGATGTGGATAGGTCAGTTTTATACAGACCAATCTGAATTGCTTAAGTAAAGTGGTCTTATCTTACACAGTGAAACCTTTATCCGGCACTCTGGTAACTAGAAAACTTTGTTAACCAGCATTGCCCCCAGCCACAATACTGTCACACAGGCCTGGCTTGATTCAGGTGCACAGATTTGGCTTGATTGGCTTAACAATTTTTTATTTAAGAAGTACTGATAATCTTTAACTCAAAACAGAAATGTGAGACCAACTGCCTCATACTACAAAACTACGAATATTAAAAACTTGAGTTTTACTATTATTGACCATTGGTTTTTCCTAGGTTGATGGGACCCTGAGAACTGGAATTTTTAGATAACCAAATGCCCTAATCCCTGGGCATGCCAGATAACACAGGTTTTACTGTAAAATGTGAACACAGACAAATGAAAGATTTCATCTACATTTCAGAAAAAAATGAAGGTCACAGGTAAAAGACAGAAGACATCCTGAATATGAGCTCCCAGGTTCAAGATATGAGGGCAATCACAATTCTTAGATGAGTAACTGGGAGAATATCAGGTAGGAATATGGAGGTGTCATTACCTCTGTATACAGCATTAGTGAGACCATTAAGTAGAATACTCTTAGCTAGTTGTAAAGTTCACACTTCAAATTGGTTATTGACAAATGTGTAAGTGATTATAAAAGTTACAATAATATGTTAAGGTCTAGAAATGATACCGTATAGGAGAGGCTTAAAAATTCAGTCTATATTTATCCTAGAGAAGATGTGAAGATCTACAAGTACCTAAATTGGAAAGAGATTTCTGATAGGAGATATGGCACCTTTGGCTAGATTTATTGGCTAACAAGATTCAGTGGCTGGAAGCTGAAGGTAAATAAATTCAGACTAGAGACAACAGACTAGTTTTTATGGAAAGATAATAACTATTGGAAAATTTACCAAAGTATGTAATAGAACCTCCATCATTTGAAATCCTTAAATTAAGGCCGAATCTCTTTTCTGAAAGGTATAGTTCAAACAGATGTTATAGGCTACAGGCAGAAGTTACCAGGTGATGTTCTGCGATCTGTGTTATCCAGGTGGTCATGCTAGATGATCATGGTGATATCAGAATCCATGAATTGGCAGTATGCTTTGCATGAGGGAAAAATATTTCAGGTATATCTGACATCCAGAGCTTATTCCATTTTAAATATCTCCAGTAAAGCTTGCACAAGCATTCTTCCTTCACAAAAGAGGTTGGTGACATCTAAAAGTGATAGACACATGGACCACATGGTTGGAAGAAATACATCTTTGAAAAAATTCTGGTCACCCACTTACCTGGGGTAAGTTGCTTTTACTGATATATTAAAATACCTTTGTTTTTCACTCTATAAAAACCCAGAAGTACAGCTTGTGTCCCAGTGTGTAATTTTTTGTGGTCTCCTCTCTAAATGTTATCTCTCTGACTCAACCAGTAAAATGGCCAGGGGTAGGCTTTTGTTCATTCTGCCTGCCAGATGTGAACACCCTAATCTCATTCAGGACTTGGAAGATAATACATTTGAGTTTTAGATCAAAACCATTTTGAGTTACCAGAATATCTAAGCAGACTTTAAAACAATAAAATATCTTTATAGTTAATATTCAAGTTCAGATAAGGGCTGATTTCTTTGGAAAAATTACAAACAACGAAGAATGGGAGTTCAGAATGGAAATGCCATCTATATAATAAACAGTAACACAATGCTGTAGTAAAAGCGGGGCATTGTATTTTATTTATAGGGTTTTTATTGCGTGTGAATGTATTTTTAGACTCTACTCATCCACGTTTATAGTGTGGATATACAGCTTTGGCAGACAAAATCCCCTATGAGTCATGACCAGAAAAGGAAAAAATATATTTGTAAGGACAGTAAGCCATGTCCTTTCCCTAGCTCCATATTTTTAATTTGTAATGCAGTTGATTTCTTTTTCTCTTTAATCTATCTGATTTTTATAATAATATGCAAGTACCTATATAGATGCCTATTTTTATTTTTTAAAAAGAATGTCAATCTGTTAAATAAAGCAAATTCATAGGGTAGATCTTGGATACCACATTTATAGAACTACACCTAATTTATCAATCAGATGTTTACTATAAATGGAAATGAACATGCACAATGCAATGCACACTGAAACAATTATAGATTCTAATTCAACTCTTTTACTATGCTCCCTTGCTGCATATGGGGAGAAAGGAAGAGCCATATTTGGCTATCACATCTTACTTTCCTTTAGTTGACATAGCATTAAATGGGGCTGTCATTTACACTAATTTTACACCAATGTAGCATCACCGATCTCCACTGAAATAAGCAAGAACAGAATCAGGCTCCATGTGGTATAATTATAGAAGACAGGGGTAGTCATATATTGCACTTCAAGGTGATGGTATCCTTTGACATAATTCTTCAGGGCTGTACAAGTTAAGTCAGTGAAACAATCTATTAACAGGTCACTGATCTCACTGACAGTTGCTCTTCTGCAAAGCTGTGGTGTTTGCTGCAATGAGCCCTTTGCAATGACTTGCTGACATTAAGATTCAGACGCTATAATAAAATATCCATATAGATGAAGTTCATTAAAGTTTTAGTGTTCCCAGCAACCTTGCACCATACTCTGAGGGGGCAAAGAAACAATGCTTAATAACATCTCTTTAGTCTTAATTGCTTACTGAGTAGGGCTGTTCAGCAAAAAGGACTCGGAAAAAAAACCCCACCCCTGTATAATCAGATCATAAATTTGTATGAGAACCCACCAACATCTGGATCCTAATAAATACAATCATTTTCTGAAATAATTTGTCCATTGTCTTAGACATTTATATAGTAATGAGGATTTGAATATTTGCGGGAGCAGATATTATAAAGCTATTTTACACAACTGCAGCATAAGAAAAAAAAATGAGTTCACGAACTTTTTGTACATTATGTCAAAGCCAAACCAAAAGTTATTGACTTCTGATGCAGTAATCACTGGGTGAAATTCAGTGACTTGTGTTATACAGAAATCAAAATCCATAAGGTACAATAAAGCATATTTCCTGTGCTCTAGCAATTGCAGTGATCATATGGTGTGGCTATGCTCGAACACAGTCACTTCCCAATAGAGGTGTGACACAGAGGACAATTGATGGTTCACTACTGTGTCTGAAACTCATCAGGCCTGACATACTCGCTATTGTCATGCTAGGGACCCAACAGATGACAATCAGCCAAGCTTCTCCCAACCTATCAGCCAAGGCCTTGAATGTAGCCAATAGGTCTCTGTCCTGCCTGCAAATAAGCAGAAATACAAATAGTGCACCACCACCTTACATAAACTGGACATGTGTCTCATGAGAAGGATGCATTTGCATTAATTGAAGGCCAACCTGAAGTCACATGCTGACAATAATGCCCCCGGGACATTAAGGAGGAAAAGCACACTGGAAATAATTCTGTATGTATCATCTTGATCACTGAAGTACCCATTAGGTATTGCAAGTGCTGGATCAAACAATACTCAGTAGGTGGCCTTTCTAGAAACAAATCTTAGGTACTCTTTGTCTTTATGTACCTCAACTTTTCATGGACTTCACATTTTTTTGACATTATGTAACCTCTTGATCCATATAGGCATCCTAAACCATTATATTAGCCAATTCCATAAACACACCTAATCTGTCTGGGATCACGCAGACAAAAGAAGTATCTGTATCTTTCAGCTTAACCAGACAATAAGCTTTTTCGAATACCTCTATTGCCGGTTCCACTATTCCACTTTCCCATTCCCTGATCTTGCCATGGTTCATGTAGCCTGCAGCAAGCAGTGGAAAGGGGGCAGCTGGATTTACCCACAATATTCCACCACATGGGGCCTTCCCTGAAAACAATATAAAATACAGGCCACATGGATAATGATGAACCAGAAACAATTACCATTGTTAAAGGCCCAACATGTGTTATCTGGAGCTCCAAGCCACTATTGGATTTGCTGAGGTATCATCCACTCCAGTCAAACCTGGGGATTACATCAATATGGACTGCTGACTGTAAAACTAAATGATTTTTTACTGTGAGATACTGGACATGGGTCTGAACCAAACACCTGAGCTCCAAATTGGAAGGGTCAAACCCAACTTCCAGATCAAGGCCAAAATTTTATAGCTGTCTTTTGTCTAATGGATTGCACCATACTGCCATATCTAACCAGCACCATATTCTCAAGACTAGATCAAGGTTATCGACTTTATGACTCCTAGTCATTTGACTATTACAGTTCCTATGACTAATGTTACACTACCTGCTTTGTCTGAAATACCTGCAGCAACTTCTAAAGCAATCCAAAGTTAGAAGTCCAACTTTTATTTCCTTCCTGAACTTCCAGAATTTCTCTACTTCTCCACTATTTAAGTTCACCACCATTAAGATGGTATATTCATCCTGCTAACTCTCTAGCTGACCATGAAGACTTGTCTGAGACCATTTTCCTTAAATGCCCACTAGTGGCTGAGGACTGTAAAGACAACAGTGTAGGCTCTTAATCCCTCTTATTTTATGAGATAAAATGCATTAATCCTTTCAGCAGGACTAAGGAATTAAAGTGAAAATATGACCAAAATAGGCAGAGAACAAATTGGAGGTCTAACTTGAGGAAGTGGGAGGAGGGGAATATTGGTGTCTTTTCCTCCCACTCAAATAGATACCACTTGTTCTGTTTTAAGGAGGTTATTTTGTAATTGCTACATGAGTTCTGTACTTCTGAGAGAGGAAAATGAGACTGGGAAAGTCAATTCTGCTTAGATTTTAAACAGCAAATTGCTAACCTTCAGTCCTGTTGTTGCACTTTACCTACGTTTTTAGCAAAGCCTATGGGGGGGGGGGGATGCAAAAACTCAGTGTATCCTCTGTCAATTAATGAATTAAACAGAATATAATAAATGAGATACAGTACATAAGTGATTTGAATGTCATAGCTGTATTTTAAAAACATAGATATTACTAACAGAAAACAGTTGCTAGGGTCATAACATTAGAAATGCTAATATCTATCCATTTTTCTTAATTGTCTGCAGTTTTCTCATAGCTCTATTGCCATTCAGCCAGCTAATTAACCTCTTTCATTAGGTGCTCTGTCCACTAAAATCCCTTTCTGGCTTATAGTTAATTACCACTTTCAAATCCCACAGTCACAGAGTTTCCTAGACGATAAGGATGACTGGCTATCTTTCCCTGCGTTATAAAAATGAATTTCACTCAGCGTATTGCATACTTTAATTGTGATGCACAGAAGGGTAACAAAGATGCAGTTAAATTGAAAGATTGTGGATCTAAAACTGGAAAATATTAGCATGTAAAAAAATCTGAAGGCAAAATGATATTTCTGCTATGCTTCAAATATGATATTCCTGCAAATGTCAATATGCATTCCACCTAATTGGATGTGCACCATTAAAGACTAGAGCTTATCAAAAATGCTATTGGACATTAAACCACATAATTAATTTAATCAATTTTATCTCCTCCAAAATTGGTAATATGACAATGTGCAGTACTCCCTAGGTTTTAATATAATCTTATGAGCTTCCCTTCTGCTCCTGAATTACATTATGGATGAGCTAGCTCTAAAATCATCAGCCTGTCTGGATACCTGTGGCTAGTATGTTAACTGAATCATTTACTGGGAAAATTGCAGCCAGATACACAGCAAATCTAGTTTCATTCTTGGGTCCTGATCCTATAACTGGATATGTATGATCTCCAGGGTTTGTCTACTCGAATCTGATTTTAGGAATGACTTTAGTGTTGTACCAAATAAAAGCAAGCAGGATCTTATGAGGGGGATAAGGCAAAAAGCCACATTTATTGTAAAGATAATAATAAAAAAATAAAGAAAAGATAGAAGCAAACAACGTTGTTTAACTACTTAACCCTTATACATATAAAGATTCAATCATCCATTCATTCAGGTTCTGTGTATTTGTTATAGTTATCAGCCTGGAAGTTGCTTGTGACAGAATACTGGCCAGGTATTCTGTACACAAGTGATGGTAGTGGGGAGCGAAGTCCTGATCAGATGCGCATCTGAAGCTCCTGGTAGGCTAGCAGCAGAACCTTGGACTCTGATTCCATAGTTTTTTAGTCCAGTTCTTATAGGAATGTTTTCCTATGCCAGTCTATGGAAATTGCTGCATCATGCTGATGTCTCCAGGGTGGCTGCCAGGTGCTCATCAGTGATCTCATTGGGTGGACCTCCAGTACTTGGTTTTCTCCACTTGACACCTTTTGGTTGCACTGGCACCTGACGCCTTCTTCAGCCCTTTGTTACTGTATTCTCAGTCTGGCACCTCTCAGAACCATTCATTCATCATCCAAGCACTCTCTCATACATACATTCATACAGTATTTTGTATAATAATAAAAGTTGTAGTTACAAAAGTTTCTGGGTGGTATTGCTTAAAACATTCTCTGAGTGCTAAGTTACAATGTTTTAAAGAGAACAGGCGTCAATTATGTAACAATGCCCTTAGTCAATTACAGGGCTTGGCTCCCATAGCAGCATTAGTGCCTTGACAATGCATTGTTACAATGTATCTCTGCAATGTCAATTTCAAGCAGCCCCTTGCACAAGCTTGAGCGTGCCCTGCGGCGGGGGGGGGGGGGGGGGAGGGAAGGGGGGGCTGTTTCTGGCTACATAGGATTATATTCTTAACAGTTCTAAGTTACATGACCTAATACATTATATTCTAAAGGGGCAATAATAATAAATCTAAACATTTAACAATCTTAACAAATAATAATAATAAGAAGAAGAATTAATAATAAATCTAAGCACTTTAAGTTGTGGGGAACAAATTATGGGGAGTCACTTCCATTTGGAGGAATCATTTTCAATACATTAATATGTTATCCCTACATTAGTATATTATGGTAATAAAATAAAGTTATATTCCTCACGAAGGTAAAATATCTATAAGTAAGTCTAGCTTCACAGATAACCTACAAGTTTTGTGGGCCTTCCCCCCTACTCCTGAACTTTAATATTTTTATTCATTTGTCAACAACAAAAGAAATGTGAACTCATGTCTTCATTTCATGTGTAAGAAAGGGGTATGCTGCAGTAATTAGACAAGAGGTTTATAGTGTAGTTATCAGACAAGAGGATTCAAGAATACACTAATTTTTGGTAGGAAGTGTTATCTATTTATCTTCTGCAATTGTAATGGGAGTGGGACTTTGTCCAGCTATATAGAAGAAAAGATCCATTCCTCTTTTAAAGAAACCCTTTCAAATTAATTGAATCATAGAATCCAAGGGCTGGAAGAGACCTCAGGAGGTCACAGAGTCCCAAACCTCTGCCCAAAGCAGGACCAACCCCAACTATATCATACAGGCCAGCGTTTTGTCAAGCTGGGACTTAAAAACTATTAGGGATTCTACCACCTCTGTAGGTAACCCATTCCAGTGCTATACCATCCTGGTAATAAAGTAGTTTTTCCTAACATCCAAACTAGACCTCCCCCATTGCAGCTTGAGACCATTGTTCCTCATTCTGCCATCTGTCAATACTGAAAACAGCCTCTCTCCATCCTTGTTGGAACCTCCCTTCAGCTAGTTAAAGGCTGCAGCCTAAACAAGCCCAAATCCCACAGTCTCTCCTCCTAGGTCATGTGTTCCAGCTCCCTAATCATTTTGGTTGTCCTCTGCTGGACCCTCTCTAATATGTCCAAATTCCTTCTGTAATGGGGGGCCCAGAATTGAACACAATACTCCAGATGTAACCTCACCAGTGCCAAATAAAGGGGGATAATCATTTCTCTAGATTGGCTGGAAATGCTCCTCCTAATGCACCCTACATGCCATTAGCCTTCTTGGCGGTAAGGGTAGACTATTCATTCATATACAGCTTCTCCACTGTAATCCTCAGGCCTTTTTTTCTGGTGAACTGCTTTTTAGCCATCCAGTCCCCAGCCTGTAACAGTGCTTAGGATTCTTCCCTCCCAGGTGCAGACTCTGGGATACCAGAGGTATCCCAGAAAAACTGTGCCATGTGCAGGGAACATGTTTGCTCTTCCACATTTTTTTTGTGTGTGGAAGAGCAGATGCACTCTTTCAGAAGCCCTGTCTTCCTCCTCCCATGAAGAAAAAGGGCTCTTCCAAAGGAGAAGGCTTTTCCAAAATTTGTCCCAGTGTAGATGGGCCAAATTTCAGAAAAGCCTCTTCCAAAAACACTATCAGAAAAAGGTATCTTTTTTGATAGGTAATTGAAGTGTAGACGTACCCTGGGTCAGACCAAAGGTCCATCCTGCCCAGTACCCTGTTTGCTGACAGTGGCCTACACCAGATGCCCCAGAGGGAGGGAACACAACAACTGATCCTCCTGTGATGCCTCACTTGTCTCCCATTTCCAAACAAACAGAGGCTAGGGACACCATTCCTACCCATCCTGGCTCATAGCCACTGATGAAACTAATCTCCATTAATCTATCTAGCGCTTTTTTGTACCCTGTTAAATTCCTAGTCCTAACCACAACCTCTGGCAAGGAGTTCCACAGGTTGACTGTGCACTGAGTGAAGAAAATCTTCCTTTTGTTTGTTTTAAACCTGCTGCCTATTAATTTCATTTGGTGACCCCTAGTTCTTATATTGTGGGAAAAAGTAAATAACTTTTCCTTATTCCATTTTTCCACACTAGTCATGATTTATAGACCTCTATATATCCCCCCTTAGTCCCTTCTTTTCTAAGATGAAAAGTCCAAGTCTTTTAAATCTCTGTTATCATGGGAGCCATTCCAACCCCCTAATCATTTTTGTTGCCCTTTTCTGAACTTTTTCCAATGCCAATATATCTTTTTTGAGGTGACATGACCACATCTGTACACAGTATTTAAGATGTGGGCATATCATGGTTTTATGTAGAGTCAATAAGATATTCTCTGTCTTATTTTCTAACCCATTTTTAATTATTCCTAACATTCTATTTGCTTTTTTATCAGTCCATCCTTCTTATCCCTTGACAACTTACTTAAGAATCTTTGGTGAGGGACCTTGTCAAAGGCTTTCTGGAAATCTAAGTACACTATGTTCATGGGATCCCCCTTGTCCACATGTTTGTTGACCTCCTCAAAGAAAGCTCATGTTACCATCTACATGTTTTGTTAGTCTATAAAGTGCTACCAGACTATTTGTTGTTTTTTCTAGTAGATTAGTAAGGCATGATTTCCTTTTACAGAAACCATGTTGACTTTCCCCCAACAAATTGTTTATCTATGAGTAACAATTTTATTCTTTACTATAGTTTCAACTAATTAGCCCAGTACTGACGTTAGACTTACTGGTCTGTAATTGTCAGGATCATCTCTAAAGCCCTTTTAAAACATTGGCGACACATTAGCTATCTTCCAGTATTAAGGATAGGTTTTAAGTATCTAAGGATAGGTTACAAAATAGTTAATAGTTTCAAAATTTCCCATTTGATTTCTGTTAGAACTCTTGGGTGAATGCCTTCTGGTCCTGGTGACTTGTTACTGTTAAGTTCATCAATTTGTTTCTAAATCTTCTCTAATGACATCTCAATCTGGGACAATTCCTCAGAATTGTCACCTACATAGAATGGCTCAGGTTTGGGATCTCCCCAATATCCTCAGCCGTGAAGACTGAAGCAAATAATTCATTTTGCTTCCCGCAATGACTTTATCATCTTTGCATGCTCCTTTATCATCTCGATCGTCTAGTGGCCCCACTGGTTGTTTAGCCGGCTTCCTGCTTCTGATGTACTTAAAAACATTTTGCTATTACTTTTTGAGTTTTTGGCTAATTCTTCTACAAACTCTTTTTTGGCTTTCCTTACTATATTTTTACACTTAATTTGATAAAGTTCATGGTCCTTTCTATTTTCCTCACTAGGATTTTACTTCCACTTTTTAAAAGATGTCTTTTTATCTGTCACTGCTTCTTTTACTTGTTTTTAAGCCACGGTGGCACCTTTTTGGTTCTCTTACTGTGTTATTTTAATTTGGAGTATACATTAGTTAGGACTCTATTATGGTGTCCTTGAAAAGTTTCCATACACTTCCAGAAATTTTACTTTTGTCACTGTACCTTTTAATTTCTGTTTAACCTCCTCTTTTATGTGTAGTTCCCCTTTCTGAAATTAAATGCCATAGTGTTGGGCTGCTGAGGTGTTTTTCCCACTATAGGGATGTTAAATGTTACTACATTATTGGTTCTATTTCCAAGTGGCCCAGTTATATTTACTTCTTGGACCAGATCCTGTACTCCACTTAAGACTAAACAAAGAATAGTCTCTTCCCTTGTGGGTTCCAGAACCAGCTGCTCCAAAAAGCAGTCATTAAAGGTAGCAAGAAATTTTCTCTCTGAATCTCGTCTTGAGGTGATGTGTACCCAGTCAATATGGGGATAGTTGAAATCCCCCACTATTATTGAGTTTTTATTTTGGTAGCCTCTCTAATCTCCCTTAGCATTTCATAGTTACCAAAACTGTCCTGATCAAGTGGTCAGTAATATATCCCTACTACTACTATATTCTTATCATTGGCGCATGGAATTACTAACCATAGAGTCTATCGAACATTTTGGCTCATTTAAGATTTTAACTTCATTTTATTGTTCATTTTCTTTCTTGTATAGTGTCACTTAGCCACCAGCATGACCTGTTCTGTCCTTCCAATATATTTTATCCCCTGGTATGATTGTGTCCCATGGATTGTCTTCATTTCACCAAATTTCTGTGATACTTATTATATCTATGCTAGCCAATTAGCCCATCATAAGACAGGATTTTCAGGTCTCTCCTCCACGTCAGTCTTCTCTCCTGAGCCTCCGGTCTCTCTCTCTCTCTCTACTCTTTTGGTTCTTTTTACACTGTAAGAGACGGTGTGATGGCAGCTCAGGAAAGCAGATCTGAATTAGTTTTAATCTAGCCCACATAGTTAAAAAAAACAGTGAAAACACAACAGCATGGGCTTAAGAGTGAGCTAGTTAGTGAAGTGTGTCCTCAGGGACAGCATGCAGGCTTGCACAGTTAGAGGAGATGCCTATACCACTCTGTCTTCACTGCTATTTTTAGCCTTGCTAGCTCAGTTAAAGCTAGGCAAGCACATCTTTTACTGTAATGCAGACATGCTTTGTTTCTTTAGTGCCTCACAGGCTTTCTATCATCACGATATTGAGTGAACTGCTTGTGTATAGTTTCAGACAGCTAAAGAAAATGTCGGTGCTCCTCATATTTATATATAAAAGTCCTCTTGCACTGGACCATGTCAATATATGTTATGAAATCCAAATTAAATGAACAGACAGTAAAGGGAGAACATTCTATCTTGCCTGTAAATAGAATAGATAAGAATATTCACACTAAAGAGAATACATTACAGAAAAAAATCAGTCACACCTCAGCATATGCATCTTCAGAAGGTACATAACTCCTATCTAGTATTAATGGGAGTTATGTTCTTGTATCCATTTTTACTTTAGTTGACTTTCATCAATGGGTAACAGGCACATCAAACAAAATACAGAAGTATGTGCTTTTCACATACCATTCTAAATATATCTGTCCATAAATACAGAGGATGGAACAATTGTTTCCTCTCAATTCAGTTTGAGCAATGATATTAAATCTGACCCACTTCGGGATAAATTCTTTTCTACCTAATTACCAGGTATGATAATTTTACAGTGCATTTTTACTCTTAAAATATTCTCTGTACTTTTCATGTTTTTCTCTTGAGCAGACTGTTGGTTTTCTAAAATTCTTAGCACCCAGCCTTTCAGGCTTCCCTATTAAATAAATTATTGTAATGATAATAATTTGGGATTATTAACTACCAAATAAATGCTTATAATAAAATACTAGTAAAATAAGTGAAGGAGAGATTGTGCAGGAGTGCAACAATTGCAGAATCAAGACTATAATGGCTTACAAATCACAGACAAATTAAAATTACAATGTATTGCTCACACTCTTTGCTTGGTAATTAATTATTGTTTCTTACTTTTTAAATGAACAACATTTTCTCTTACCGCATATAAGTAATATGCATTGTGCTGTAATTTAGCTTACCTCAATGAAGCACAAAATAGTAAAGCAACAATGTAAGGACTGTTCAGTTGCTATTTTCTGGCTTTATTATTGCCAGTCTCCACAAGCCAGCAAAGAGCCGTGTTTTCATAATATAGTGTATGTATATGAAAAAAATCTATACAATCATTGACAATGCAAAGGTTTTATAATCAAATGATAATTAAATGGGGAAATATTAATTTTAAATGACAAGTTTGAAAATAAATATTCCCTGTCGTTTATGAGACATCAAATTAAATCACCTCAGTAACTACATCACAGAGGTGACTTCACAGAGATTTCAGTCATAAATTCTTTTGCAAACATTTATGGGCCAGAAAAAGAAATAGAAGAAAGTATTTCAGAAGACAGGAAATTGTAGTGTGACAAGAATCCCTTATCTCGGTTCAGTAATAGTGAAATGTGTTAAAATGATGGATGAGAATTCGCTTCCTCTGTGTTTCTTTTCTCAGCATTAACTACATTTCCTATCAGGACTGAAACATGCATGGCCGATAGTCTGTACTTACTTTGACTGAAGCCGGACACAAAGAGGAAGACCGGCATGATGGTACTGCAGACCCTTTCCCCCCCAACACAACTACAGTGTGATGTATGTAAAAGGAAAGCTCTCTTTGCTGAATTAAACCATTTTGAGACAAGAGCTTCAAGATTACGAGTCCATTAAATAACCAAGTTCTTCCCTTCGATAAACACATACAACAGTAATTGATTGCAACAGATGTATCTTTATGAAAGAGGGGATGGGGAATAGAAATGTAAGAGTGAAAGTTTCAAAGAAAAAGAGTCCACCCATCTATCTACAGCAGTGTTTCCCAATTAGTGCTCTGCAGAACCCTGGGGTTCCGCGGAGTAAATTGAGGGGGTCTGCGAGGAGCCGGCGCTCCCCCGCCCCCTCTGAAAAATAGAGAGCCAGCTAGCCAGCAGAGCTATGGGCGGCGAGTTGTGTGGGCTTGTGGTGCCCACGCTCCAGCAATATCTGGAGCTGGAGCTGGTCCCGACCCCCCTGCACGCGTCCTCCCACCCCGACCCCAGAGCATCTCTCCCCTGTCCCTGCCATGCGCAATCTTCCCTGAGCTCCCCCTGGCTGGCTGCTGCTGCCCTGCGCAGCATGCTCAAACCAGTGGGTGGGGAGACGCCCGGACGTGACGTAACATCACAGCCCGGGATTTTAAATTTGCTGGGCGCTGTGATGCGCCGCATGGCTGAGTTGCGGGTTCGGAGTCCGGGGACAGAGCACAGACTCCAGCTCCACAAAGTGGAATGCAGAAGGTATGGTAGAGGGAGAGGGAGGGAAGGGAAGGGGCTTGTGCAGTGGGAAAGGGGAAGGGCTAGGAGAGGAAGGTGCTTCTGTGGAGGCGGAGGGGAAGGCACCAAAGGGACAGGGGTGGAGGAGAGACAAATGGCAGGGGGCTAAACGCAGACAATGAGGAAAAGGGCAGGAGGGGAGAGGTGTCAGTGGGAGGGGGACAGGGTGATGCTGGGAGGGGAGAAGGTAAGGGCATTGGGGGCTAGAGAGGTGAGGGGAGGTGCTGGGAGAAGGCTTGAAAGAAGGGGTGGGCATGAGGAAGGCTGGGATGGAGCAAGTCGTGTGAGAGGGCACAGGAGCATGAGGGGAATGGGGGCAGAGGGTGGTGAGGGGTGGGCATCAGGGAACAATGGAGCAAAGTGGGCAGGGGAAGTGAGGTAAGGGGGAGGCACCAGGAAGGTGCAGGGGTAAGAAAAGGTGCAGGTGCCAGGGGATTCTGGGGGTGAAGCAGAAGGGCAGACACCTGCAGTGGAGGGACCACCATCAGAGGAGAGACACAGGGCAGGTTTGTAGAGGGAGGTGTTAGAAGAGGGAATGAGGAGGAGTAGCTCACATGATCAGAGTGGGGCTACTGGAGAAGTGGGCACAGGGAGGGCTGGTGGAGGGGGGCAGCTTGCAGGAGGGCTGAGGACAGTGAGAAGAGCAGGAGTCAGGACAGCAGAGGAGGGTGAGGAGTGGGGGGGCAGCAGGCACCAGGGGAGCTGACATGGCAGCAGAGGGAAAAGGTAGAGGTTTAAAAATATTTATTAATAACTTGGGTGGCACATCCAAACAAGCCACATGAACTCAGTACTGGTGCACAACACAAAATTCATTTTGCTCATGTGAGGAAACTCTTAGGCTATGTCTACACTGGTTGTTTCTTGCGCAAGAATATCTCGCGCAAGTGTTCTTGTGCAAGAACACATCCACACTGCCATGTGCAAGTTGTGCTTTTGTACAAGAGTATCTATGGCAGTGTGGACACTCTCTTGCCCAAGAAAGTGCCAATGGCCATTTTAACCATTGGGCTTTCTTGCACAAGAAATTCATGTTGCCTGTCTACGCTTGCCTCTTGCGCAAGAATAGTTGCTGAAAAGGGCTTATTCCTGAGTGGGAGCATCGTAGTTCTTGCAGAAGAAGCCCTGATTTCATACATGAGAATGTTAGTGTACTTGCTCAAGAACACACGGCCAGTGTAGACAGGCAGCAAATGTTTGTGCAAGAGCGGCCGCTTTGGCGCAAGATCATGCCAGTGTAGACACAGCCAAAGGGAGGGAGGAAGGCAGGGGCAGGGAATCAGCACTGGCTCAGCATGTCTACATGGTTTGGGGGAAGATGCAGGGAAATTGAGCTCAGCTGGGTTGCAGAGTGAGGAGGTCTAGGGAGCTGGGATGGGATGGGCTGGGCTGTGGGGTTGTGTGTGTGTGTGTGTGTGTGTGTGTGTGTGTGTGTGTGTGTGTGTTTGTGTGTGTGGCTCAGAGCTCAGTTTGACTGCAGGAGGAGGGAGGTGCAGGGAACTGGGGCTAGACTCAAGGGGAGGGAGGGACAGGGAATTGGCTCTTGGCTCAGCAGCTTTGTGGGGCTTGGAGGTGGTGCACGGAAACAGGGCTCAGCTGTGCTGTGGGGGTGGCATGCAGGGAACCAGTGCAGGGCTCAGCTGGGCTGAGGTGGATGGGGGAGGGCATACAGAACAGACGGGCAGCTCAGCTGGGCTGTGAGGGGCTGCAGGGAACTGGTGCTGCACTCCCTTGGATTGTGAGGGATGGTTTTGGGGGAAGTGCAGGGAACCAGCAGAGGTGGGCAGCTTAGTTCGGTTTCAGGGGATAGAGATGCAAAGAAGCCTAGTGGGGAAAGGGGGGAGGAAACCAGGAGCCCTGCAATGACCTTCCCTGGTCCAAAAATTCCTCATCTGGGACCAGTCAGGTCTAGAGGGTGCCAGATCAGGGAGGTCCAACTCCTACCCAAGTCCCCTCCTCGCACCCTCCCTCGTAGCCAGACACCCTACGTCCAGCCTGCTTCTGCACCCTACCTACCACCCAGACCTTGTCCCCTTTCGCCCCCCAGCTCCTCCCTCAGATTCTGCACCCCATCCCTATCCTGCTCCTTGGCAGCCCTGCCATCCACCCTAGCACTGCTCTGGCCCCAGCACCTTGCCTCACACCCCAGGACTCAGCACCGCCCTGGCCCCGGCCCTGGCCCCAGCCCCAGCACCCTGCCACCTGCCTGTCCCAGCACCTTGCCCCAGCACCCTGCCACCTGAGCCAGCATCCTTCCACCCAGCAGCACCCTCTCCCCAGCCCCCGCACCCACTAGCACTCTGTTCCCTACCCCATCAGCACATTTGGGACCACATTAGTGAGGCTTGGGGATTTTTGCATCTCACTTGTGTGGCCCCAGCTGACTTTTCTGTGGGTCAGTGACCTTTGACTCAAAAGAAGGTTCCTCATCCCTCTCACATATAAAGACAATGCTAAAACCTTTTGAGTTTGACACAATATTTTATTTAAAAATAAAGCCTGGCCAACAAGCCCCCAATTGGGACCAAATCCCCATCTCACTGCAGCATCATAACACTCCTGCACCACCTGACCCCAAATTTGAGCCTATCATACACTGGAACCCCCTGTCTTGAGCCTCTTACATCCCCAAACTCCTGCATCCCCACATCCTCAGTCTTCTGTCACAACATTCCTCCACCATCCACACATCACAAATCTGTGTCCTGAGCCCATCATACTCACAACCTTCTTGACCTGAGTCCCTCACATATCCAGCCCAAACTCCTGCACCCTCACATCCACAAGCCCTGGCTTGCTCAGCACCCCAACCTTGCACCTGAACCCAACACTCTCCAGCCTAGAGCCCTCTCTGAGTGAACAGCCCCTTCTCCTACATCCAAATTCCCTCCAAGAGCTTGTACTTCTCACCCCTTCCCACACCCAAATCCCTCATTCCCACCCCACACCTCACTCTCACTAGGTTGAGACAGGTATCAGGGCTGCGGATAGCAAGTGATGGAGAGGAAGGGAACAGATTGGATGAGGCCTCACAGAAGGGAGATGGGGGGGAGGGTGTTGGGGAAGGAATGTGATTTTCATGAATTGGTGGGTCCCTCTCTCCTCCCCCACTCCCCACCCCCACCCCCACCCTTTTTTTTTTTTTTTTTTTTTTTGCTTGACAAACCTAGGGGTTCCTTGAAATTCTGAAAAGCTGAAAAGGGTTCCTCGGCCAAATAAAATTGGGAAACACTGACCTACAGGATGAATACTATACAGGTAGGAGTAAAATAGTCTAGTTCAATGTTGTCCGAGTTTATTGACTGTCCAAGCTGCCTATGACAATCTTCCAAAATTGAATAGCTAGCATGTATCTGCCTGGACTCAGGGCTTCAGCCCACTCCTGTTTGAATCCCTGAGCTCTGGCTGCTGCAGCCTAAAGAACTGAAGCTAAAATTCTCTCCACCACATTGGGCAGAAGCCCCTATCCCACCACCTTGCTGCAAGGCAGAGGTTCTCAGCTCCTCTTCAAGTCTGGTAGGTGGAGAATGGAGGGATGTGGGGGTCACTGTGAACCACACCTTAACCATAAAAGAATTACATGCACCTTGCGAGCCACAGTTTGGCCACTGCTGGTCTCAATTTTGTTATCTTAAAACTGATCTCTTGCAACCTTAATTCAGTCCCCTTGTTTGCATTCATTACAATACACTTTTTAATTACATGATCAGGCTGTAGGGCATTCAGTGCACTGAGGGTACGTCTAGACTACAGAGTTTTGTCGACAGAAGTTTTGTCGACAGATACTGTCAACAAAGCTTCTGTCGACAAAGAGCGTCTACACTACATTCAGTTCTGTCAACAAAGCAAGCTGCTTTGTCGACATGGCAGTGTAGACGCAAGGACAGTTTACATGCAATAACACCTTCTGTCGACAGAAGGCGTTATGCCTTGTAAAATGAGGTTTACCAGCGTCGACAAAACTGCTGAGTTCTGTCGACGTTATGTCGACAGAACTCAGCGGTACTGTAGACACAGGTATAGTTTTTACGACAAAAGTCCACTTTTGTCGACAAAACTCTGTAGTCTAGACACACCCTGAGTGAACACATTTGGGAAGGGGGAGAGAGGTAAGAAAGATGGGAAATTAATGTTCCATGAACAATTTTAACTCTGGCCTTTTGCAACCTAAGTAATATTAATTTAATAGAAATTTCTTAAAATGTAGGTATACACATTGGCTAAGTGTATGTTACGTCTCCCAATGGTAACTGGTCCCCTAGGCTATGTCTACACTGACAGGTTACTTCAGAATAAGTTCTTTCAAAATAGTAACTCCTGCAATAATTATTTTGAAACAGAGTGTCCACACTACAGGGAAGCTTTAAAATTAGTCTGAGGCAGGTTCCCCTAATGTGGACACACTATCTCAAATTAGAGCCCCAGGAAAGACTGGGAAGTAATTACTTTGAATGACTCTGGGGAATAGTTATTTCAAAATAACTGCAGCTGAGCATCCACAGCATCACTATTTCAAAATAGAAATTTCAAAATAGGTGTTATTCCTCATGGAATAAGGGATTATTATTTTGAAATAACAAGCCCATTAGTTTGAAATAGTTTCAAAATAGTGGGTTTGCTCATTTTGATATTTCGAAATAACTTTGTAGTATTGACATGCCCCTAGAGCATAATAATCTACTTCTGTTACCAGCGAATGGAATTTTTAATTATTTGTTTATAAAACCTATGTCTGTTGTGTTAGGTTTTCTCCCCTAGACATTCATGAAGAGATCATCTCTGATGAAAGGAGCTCACAACCAAGGACAAAGAAACAAGTCAATAGAGATTTTGTGGATTGGGAACAAAAAAGAGAAAGCTCGTATCAGTTAGGTTCCCTCTAAGCAAAATAGCAAAAATAGATCTTTAAGCCAACATTAAATTTAGACAAGGTAATGGATTTGAAGCTGACCACAAGGAGGTCATATCACACATAAACCATCCTATGGAAGAAGGCAGGGAGGCAATTGTGTGGGATGCTGATAAATGGACAAATGGATGGAGGGTGATTTACTAAAAGTCATTTGTTCACTGAGAACAAGGAGAGGGAATCTGTCCCTGCAACTTGATAGTATTGTAATTCAGACTGTGGAGATAAATTTGGGGCATAGATTCTGCAAGAATAAAACAAAATAAAATATTAGAAATTATTAGAAATAATTATTGAAATAAACATTGTTCCATGTCTTTCTTACTGCTGCCCTCCCGCCTGAGCTACCAAAGGATTGTAATCCTCAGTGGAGAATGCAGGCTGGATTTCTCATTTGTTTATAATCAGAAAATGCAAATAATGTACAACTTTATCAAGACATCGTATACCTTATCCTGCCTCTCCGCCTTTCTCCCCCACCAACATCTTTCATACCATCAATTGACAGATATTCAGTCCAAATTTAAATTAAAGGTCAGAGTTATATTTTAAGGCCATGGATTTTTTTCTATCCTCCTGC
Organism: Pelodiscus sinensis; assembly: GCF_049634645.1. Taxonomy (NCBI): domain Eukaryota; kingdom Metazoa; phylum Chordata; order Testudines; family Trionychidae; genus Pelodiscus; species Pelodiscus sinensis. The sequence goes on from NC_134719.1 coordinate 48,893,185, forward strand.
AATAACATTTTTCCAGGGCCCATCTTTTCAGATTACAATTTTTCTCCAGCTGTTTTTTAAGATTAGCCATTTAGTGGAAAACAGGGCTTTTTTGTTATACCATCAATGCTACTTTCTTATGTCATAACAGTCATTACAGTATGGTGATGTATATAGGGAGAAAATGAAAGAAGTTACAAACAGAATGAACTTGCTCAGATTTACTACTTGGAACAAAGTTTTCAAATACTCTCATAATGGATTTTTCAGTCAAAGACTACTGCCATAGAAGTTTTTCTCTAAATGAAACTTTGTTAATGCTAAGATTAGAATGAAGGGTTTTGTCCAAACCACGTTTACTAGTTCTGTGAAACACTGTATGCCTTCCTTTTTTGTTAATGGTATCACATTAGAACAATGAAAAATGTACGCCTAAAATGACTGCCTTCTGCACAGAATGATCCACTGTATTTCTAGTAAGGATTTTATATTATAGAATACAGATGTTCTATAATTATGAAAGGAGAATGAGAATAAACACAGTCCCACTGTGAAATAAATTGTCATTTTCCCACCCATAACTGTAGATATGTTTTAATCCATTGTATTGGAACTTCACTGAACTCAACTAACATGTCCAAAGAGGCAGTACTTGGGGAAACAAAAATCATTGTGAAGGGCATCATCAATATGTGTTATTTAATCTTTGCACGGAAAAGGAAATGTGATCTGAAAAATAGACATTGTGACCAGTAATTAATATTCAGAGTCAGTTTCTAGTGTTCAAACAATTATGACACTTTTCTATTCACCAATCCAGAAGCATTTGTCATTACTGGATAGCTGACATGAATGAAAAATGTAATTATATTAAACATGATGATTCTTTTTGTCACTGATAGGCCTGTACTATACTATGCAATCCAATCCCATAGAAACTACAGTGTGATTTAACATGAATTAACATCCATTTGATAAGTTTTACATCAACCTCTAATAGGAAGATGTTTATTTAAGACTTAAAAACCATCTCAAAAGCCTGAACCAAAGACCAATGAAATCAATTAAGAGACTTCAGTTGTAATCGGTGGGGATTGGATGAGTCCTAATTGAATATATCAAGGAAAAACTTAAAAAACAACCAATAGTGTAGTAGCACCTTAAAGACTAACAAAACATATAGATGGGGCTTTTGTGGGCCCCTTGTGATGGGGATTTTGTGGGCACAACCCACTTCTTCTGATGACAGAAGTGTTGGAACTCCAAATCCAAGAAGAAATAAGGGAAGGAAGGGGACGGGAGCAGAAGGAAAAAAAAAAGGAGGGGAGAAAGAAAAAAAGAGACAGTGAGTAGATAAGCTTCAGTGAATATATCAAGTTTTGAGACAACTCAAAGATCCTTGAAAGCATCTTATCTTTGTTGAAAGAGAGTTACAGGACAAAACTTTCTCCTATTTTTTCAACCATATTTGAATATTATAGTATTTTTTTCCTTCGACTGCATGGGATAAAGATCAATATGAAGATAAAAAGGACTGTAAAAGACTATGGTCTTTGCACACAATCCTTCTGTCCATCAACACTATAAGTGTGGGCCAACCAATATGCTTATTGATTTAATTCTAGCTATCTGGGACAAATCACAAATTTGTACCACAATATTAAGTAGAAACAACAGGAATTCCTTATAACTGGTCTCAGGCAGTTTATCATTCTTCAGCCATGTCTGTTTACTTTTCATGTTCATAGATACATAATTAAAATGATTTTAACTGTAATGTGTAGCTCAGGACCCTCTCCATGGAGCACCACCTTGAAGTGGCGGAGAGGGTTGCGTGTTCCAATGATCCCCTATAGTGACGGCACTGCCCAGAGTCTTGATTCTCATAGAGTCATCCATGGCAGAACTGTCAAGGGCGAGGTTCCAGACCAAGTGTGATCCAGGAAGTCCTCAACAGCTGAGCAGACGGAGGATAACTGTTGTGTAATGTTACAGCAACTGTGAAGGAGGATGAAAGCTGCAGAGGACAGAGGATCTCCAGTCATCGTAGTGTTCATGCCATTGGTTTCAAGCCCTTATCCATCAAGAACAGTGGGGTGACTGTTGTACACCAGCCTCCTCCCTTCAAAATAAGTCTTGCACAAGCATCTTCCAGTTTTTTGGGGAAAAAAACACCTGCATCAAGTCAAAAGTCTGGTGGTAATTGGTGATTGATGACAGAAACAGGTTAGTGAGAGCTAGATGTTCCTAGTCTTGCTCGAGGACTGAGGCAGGTCGAGTATCTAGGCTGCTGCACCAATGACTGAGCCATCCTTTTTAGGACCCAATCTGCTCATCCCAAATGGGTAGGGGCTAGAAAATGTGCCCTAAAAATAGTCTTGCCTCTTTTCCTCCTGGCTAGATAGCTGCATCCAGTGAGATCACCACCCTAGCAGTTGAAAATGTAAGCAACTTTTCAACTTTGGAACCTGGAAGCTGGTGAACAACTTATACAGTGGCCTACCAGAGGGAGGAGAAAGGAGGATACACCTACTTCTGGAAGTAAAAATGTTTAGAAGATCCTTGAGCATATGGAGAAGGCTTTGCTTTTAAGAACAAGCTCATAAGGTGCCTCTCTGATCTACTAGTAGGCATCAATGTATGGCTTATGACACTCCAATTGAAGCTCACCAAAAATCAACAGACAACTTTAGATTTATGGATAGATTCATGGAAGTTAGGTCCATGAATGGCTATGAGCCAGGATGGGCAGGAATGGTGTCCCTAGCCTCTGTTTGTCTGGAAATGGATGACAGGAGAGGGATCATGTGAGGATTACCTGTTGTGTTACCTCCCTCTGGGGCATCTGATATTGGCTACTTTCAGCAGACAGGATACGGGGATAGATGAACTGTTAGTCTGACCCAGTATGGCTGTTCTTATGTTCTTAATTATTGTGAGTGCTTATGCACCAACAATGGACGCTGATGAGGATGTAAAAGAAGATTTCTACTCTCAGCTACAAACCATTTTATCAGAGACCCCTAAAGAAGATGAGATCATTCTTCTGCGGGATTTCAATGCACGTATTGGACCAGACTCAGACCTGTGGAAAGGAACAATCAGGAAAGAAGGAGTTGGCAAAAGCAACTCAAATGGAATCCTGCTTGTGACCAAGTGTGCTGAACATGAACTTATCGCAAACACCCTTTTTGTCAAAAGGAGAAGTTCAAACCACATTCAGAGCACTGGCATCTTCTCAACTATGTCTTAGTTCGTGCTTGAGATCGTAGTGATGTACTTCTCACAAGAGTAATGACAAGTGCTTTAGCCACTTCTCAGCGGCTTGCAGGGTGTTTGGGAAGTCTGGGGAAGACTGTTGTTCCTGCAGGCTGCTGCTCACCACCTCCCCAGGCATTTGCTCCACTCCGCGGCATGCTGGGGAGCCTTCTGGCCTCTGCTGTCCCTCTGGGCCGCTGTGCAACAGGGGGCCCGGTGGTCTATGCCAACGCTCCACCTCACCATGGCTTCACTCCCTTCCTCCAGGTGTATGGGAGTCCTCTGGCCTCTTCAGTGGTCGGCACCTCACTGGCCTGGCTGGCAGACTTTTTACCTCTCTGGTCCCGCCCATTGGCTTTTTGCCAGATGGCTCATTATGGCCAGGTGTAGCCCACTAAGGCTCTGGGAGGTGCGCCTCCCATTCAGGGTCAGTGGATGGCCACTCCAACTCACTACAGTTACCCTCTAAAAAAGAGGGGGATGAAGTGGACTGTGAAAACTATCATGATATCTCTCTCCTTGCTGCTGCAGGCAAAGTTCTGGCATGGGTCCTTGCAACCCGCATTCTGTCCCTGTCAGAAGAAATGTTACCAGAATCACAGAGTGGCTTCTAACCATGTCGCAGAACTGCGGATATGATCTTCATTGCACGGTAGCTATAAGAGAAGTGGCGGGAGCAAAACCAACAACTGCTTTTATTGATCTAACTAAAGCCTTTGACTCAGTGAAACGCTGTGCCCTTTGGACTATACTTTTGAAGATTGGACATCCTGATATATACATCATTGTCCTAAAGTTGCTTCATGACAACATGAAAGCGACTGTTCTGAGCACCACTGGCTCCCAGAGTGAGCCCTTCAAAGTATGAATAGGAGTCAAACAGGGTTTTATCATTGCCCCAATCATGTTTGCAGTCTTAGTTGCAGTCATTTTCAACCCAATTGCTGCAAAGTCCCCAGCTGGCATTGAAATCATCTACAGAATGGATGAAAGCTGTTTAGGCTTAGCAGGCTGAAAGCTAAGAGTTAGATTTCCACCACATCTATTGTGGAACTTCAGTACGATGATGACAATGCAGTTTTTGCCCACCCTGAGAAAGATCTTCAGGCTATCTTGAATGTGTTTGCTAATTCTTATGCATGACTTGGTTTCACCCTCAACATCAAGAAAATCAAAGTGCTCCATCAGCTATCTCCTCTATTAAAATCAAAGGAGAGGCACTGGACAATGTTGATTGTTTTCTCTACCTTGGAAGTTATCTTTCAACCATGGCAGACATTGATGTAGAAATCCAACATTGTCTGAGCTGTGCCAGTGCAGCCTTTGCTAGTTTACAGCACAGGGTTTTTGAAGATCATGACATTTGAACTGACAACAAATTTCTTGTCTATCAAGCCGTCATTCTCCCAACACTACTGTATCCATCTGAAACCTGCACAACCTACAGACATCACTTGAGAGTCTTTGAAAGGCATCACCAATGCTGCCTCTGCAAGTTCTTGAAGATCAAATGGGAAGACAGGCACACTAGCATCAGTAGGCAAAGACCACCAATACTGAGACAATGATCATCCATCAGCAACTTCACTGGACTGGTCATGTTGTTCGGATGCCAGACCATCGCCTCCCAAAACAGGTCCTGTTTCCTCATCAGAAGGAAGGATGCTATAACATGGGAGGACAATGGAAGCATTATAAGGACTTGCTAAAGGATAACTTAAAGAAGTGAAACATTGACATTGACATTTGGGAGACACTTGTCTCCATTTTGAGCGATCCTGGGCAAGTCCTTTGCGATGGCTCCCTAAATTTGAATTTGCCGCCAACGTGATAAAGAGGAAAAGAGGCACAGGCTCAGGAGGTGCAGGTGCAGGTAGAATAGGAGACTGGCTTCTAGTCATGGTCAACAGTTTCCTGCTGTACCTGGAAACATCTGTCCTCACTGTAAAATAACTTGTGGTTTAAGGTTTGGCTTTATCAACCACCCGAGTATCCATAACTACCATGGAAGATGATCATAAATGAGTATTCACCCATCATCATCATCATCGCTCAGGACATGCTGATAACAGTCAGTGACACATTTGACAATAGATTGGGAAGAAATTATACCAATACCGATATCCCCTATCAGTCTATTCAGTATGTTCTAATGTTGATTGTGTGCAATGTTCAAGTTCCTTGGATTGAGAACTGGTTAAAAGACAGGAAACAAAGGGTAGGAATAAATGGTAAATTTTCAGATTGGAGAGGGGTAACTAGTGGTGTACCCCTGGGCTACGTCTACACTGGCCCCTTTTCCGGAAGGGGCATGTAAATTTCACTAGTCGTCGTAGGGAAATCCGCGGGGGATTTAAATATCCCCCGCGGCATTTAAATAAAAATGTCCGCCGCTTTTTTCCGGCTTTTAAAAAAGCCGGAAAAGAGCGTCTACACTGGCCCCGATCCTCCGGAAAAAGTGCCCTTTTCCGGAGGGTCTTATTCCTACTTGAAGTGAAATAGGTCTTATTCCCTACGACGACTAGTGAAATTTACATGCCCCTTCCGGAAAAGGGGCCAGTGTAGACGTAGCCCAAGGGTCAGTCCTGGGACTAATCCTTTTCAACTTATTCATAAATGATCTGGAGAAAGGGGTAAGCAGTGAGGTAGTAAAGTTTGCAGATGATACAAAACTGTTTAGGATAGTCAAGACAAAAACAGACTGTGAGGGACTCCAAAAAGATCTCACCAAACTGAGTGATTGGGCAACAAAATGGCAAATGAAATTTAATGTGGATAAGTGTAAAGTAATGCACATCGGGAAAAATAACCCCAACTATACGTACAGTATGATGGGGGCTAATTTGGCTACGACATATCAGGAAAGAGATCTTGGAGTTATCGTGGACAGTTCTCTGAAAACTTCTACACAGTGTGCAGCGGCGGTCAAAAAGGCAAATAGGATGCTAGGAATTATTAGGAAAGGGATAGAAAATAAGACCCAGAATGTCTTACTGCTCCTGTATAAAACTATGGTACGCTCACATCTTGAATACTGTGTACAGATGTGGTCTCCTCACCTTAAAAAAGATATTTTGACCTTGGAAAGGGTTCAGAAAAGGGAAACTAAAATGATTAGGGGTTTGGAACGGGTCCCATAGGAGGAGAGGTTAAAGCGACTGGGACTTTTCAATTTAGAAAAGAGGAGATTGAGGGGGGATATGATAGAGGTATATAAAATCATGAGTGGTGTGGAGAGGGCCGATAAAGAAAAGTTATTTATTAGTTCCCTAAATAGAAGAACTGGAGGACACCAAATGAAATTAATGGGTAGCAGGTTTAAAACTAATAAAAGAAAGTTCTTCTTCACACAGCGTGTAGTCAACCTGTGGAACTCCTTGCCAGAGGAGGCTGTGAAGGTTAGGACTATAATAGAGTTTAAAGAGAAGCTAGATAATTTCATGGAGGTTAGGTCCATAAAAGGCTATTAGCCAGGGGATAAAATGGTATCCTTGGCCTCTGTCTGTCAGAGGCTAGAGAGGGATGGCAGGAGACAAATCGCTTGATCGTTGTCTTCGATCCACCGTCACTGGGGCACCTAGTGCTGGCCACTGTTGGTAGACAGGATACTGGGCTAGATGGACCTTTGGTCTGACCCAGTACGGCCGTTTTTATGTTCTTATGTTCGTATGTTCTTAGGAATTTCATGTAGTATCTTACATTCAATTTGAGAGGATACACAAAGGTTCGCTGCCTTATGGCACTTACTGCATATATTCTCACTGAATCAGTGACAACTTACACTTTAGCAAATAGAGTACCTCAGCTCTTTCAGGATAGAAACTATGTACAGATCTTTTTATGGGGAAAGATTTTTTTTTAATCCATTCTAGGATATATGTGACTTTTTACTTTCTGTATCAGGTTAGGGCATAGCACTTCTGTGATGAAATCCATATGACTCACCTTCTTCCATAAAAAAAATATTATTTGAAACACAAAACCATGAGCTTTTTTTCTATCAGTCTAATTGTTCTGTTGCCATTTGCAACTACTCATGTAGTTTATGTCATCAGCAGAAAATAAATTACAGTGCAGGATTCTGTGGGGGATCATTTTTATTTTTTAAGTGGTCTGACATCAGCAATTGCAAATTTCCATGTTCCAAATGTAGCATGATAATTACAGCCCATTGTGGAAATTCATTGGTCTGCTGACATTCTGTTAAACGTCAACTAAAGCGAGCACATGATGTAAAATAACACAATTTTGGGAACATAGTGCTGAATTCCCACATTTTCTGTAAGTAGGCTCTCACTTCGGAATGGTCAACAGCAACTAGGCAATCACAGAGGAAGTTGTTATCTGGGAAAGCATTGAAGTGTCACCTCTCCAAGTGTCAAAGAGTTAGGTGGAAGAAATCTCGATGTTTTCAAAGGTACAGCTTGATGTGTTTGAAATGAAATTATTTTGTTATTATATAAGACAAATCTAGAGGCTTTTTCTACAGATTAAGTAAAATGTTCAAGTTACTTTTGAAAGCAGGACGTGCTCTTAAAATCAGTTGGTAATTTGACACAGCTTTTGTGTGCATGAAGTTGTCTGCCACTGCATCTCAAAACCAAAAACCTTCTGCTTCTATCCACTTGCCCTCCCCCCACAAAAAATCCTAAACTAATAAAGTGTTTACACCCTGATACAGTAAATCACACAAGTCCATTCTAAAGTCCCATTGATGTATGTGAAGTAAGCACACACACAGATTAAGTGTTTGATTGAAATGAGGCCTTTTTTTCTTTTCTAAGCAAATGGGCCTTTTATCTGTATTCTTTGCTGTAGCCTCTGCCATGGAGTGACAAGTGAAATCCAGACATTTCCAAGTAATAGATGATGCATTTGGAGAACCTGTATTCATACTATGCATTTTATGCCCTTAAGCACTATTCACTCATCTACCGGGACTGTCAATAAAAATGAATTATTTGACAACAAACACTGCACATTTTTGTATCTTGGATAGCACTTTTCTCCTATATTTACTATAGAAAATGTCCCTGGGGGGTATTGACTGTTGACACTCTAATTGAAATATCCATTTGAATTTAAGGAATTTTGAAAAAATGGTAAGACCGAGAGAGAGAGAAAGAAAGGCTGTATCTAGACTGGCAAGTTTTTCCGCAAAATCATCTGCTTTTGCAGAAAAACTTGCCAGCTGTCTACACTGGCCGCTTGAATTTCCGGAAAAGCACTGACGATCTCATGTAAGACCATCAGTGCTTTTCCGGAAATACTATGCTGCTCCCGTTCGGGCAAAAGTCTTTTTCCAAAAGACTTTTGTGCAAAAGGGCCAGTGTAGACAGCACAGTAGTGTTTTCCGCAAAAAAGCCCCGATCGCGAAAATGGTGATCGGGGCTTTTTTGCGGAAAATCACGTCTAGATTGGCCACGGACGCTTTTCCGCAAAAAGTGCTTTTGCGGAAAAGCATCCTGCCAATCTAGACGTGCTTTTCCGAAAATGCTTTTAACGGAAATCTTTTCCGTTAAAAGCATTTTCGGAAAATCATGCTAGTGTAGACATAGCCAGAGAGCGAGAGAGAGAGAGTAAGTCACAGTGACTATGAGGTGTGATTCCCAAATCAGATGGAAAGATAAGCACTAGTTCTGCTTGAGCTGGCACTTAAAATTAGCAGAGTAGCCATGATAGCATGATGGTATCACAGACCATCACCTGAACACCTATTCAGGGAATTGGGCAAGATTGTTCTCAGGTGGCTAATCTAAAACACTTCCTGTGGTGCCACGTCCACGCTACTGTTTTCAAAATGCTAGTTGAACAAAGCTGGGGTTCTCCATGGATAATCTACAAAGCTATTTTTAGCCCTCACACAAGAATACTTCAATCAGAATTCACTTTCAAATAATTTGATTATACTTTTAAGTGCAAAATTAATGATAAGGCTCTAAAATCTAGAGTCTTTGACTTTGCCCTATTTCAAGGCATGCAGATTTTAAAAAAATGTACAACACCGATATGCACCCAGATTACACTGGTGAAACTGCAATTCAAGTACCGAAGAGAAGTTTTGCTGAGCAGACCCTTTTCACATTTTCAGTTTATTAATGGGTCTCAACTGTAAAGTGAATTTCACCCTGAAGATATTCTATATCATACAATGTAATAGGATCACATCGTACATTCATAACACATACAAGAGACATTATTGTAAGGAAAGTAATCTATAGTGTAGATATTCAGATGATAAAAAGCAGCATACTCATATTATACTGTATGATGCAGAAGTATAACTGATACATATTTTGTAATATACTATTGCTATTAAAACTGTATAGTTTTAATATCTGACGATAATATAGCATCTTTCATTCTTAGAATCCCAGTGGATTTTCTAGACTATACACAAGGATCAATTCATCCTGCACAGAGAGGAAGCAGCTGTGTTATATCATATAGCACAGAGTAATGCTACAGGACAGTTGAAAACACAAGGTCTATGTTGACACTACAAGGTTTTTGTGCAAAAATGGCTGTTTTTGCGCAAAAACAGGCGGAGTGTCCATACCTCAAGCGCGTTTTTGCACACACAAAAAAAATACAGTAAATCCACAGGTCAGAGGGCTTTTGCCGGTAGAATTACTCCTTTCCCCATGAGGAATAACTCCTTTTTGCGCTACAGCTGTGTCATGTTATTGGATTTTGAGGGGAGCAGCCGGGTCACTGCTGCACCTATGGGGGGGTGTTCGCCCCAAAAGTGGTACAAAGGGGGCCATGTGAGGTGTCAAACAAAAGCTTACTTGCTACTGATTCTGTATACGCTCTTCATATATCTGTATAATGTCTGTGTGTGGAGTTATGAATATGTACTCTGTATGGAGACTGGAAGTTTCTATGTATGTGGTTGAGCAATGGGCTCGGCCTATGGACATGCTAATTAGCAAGGTTCCAGGGTCAATAGGTCTCTTAAGTACCCGAGACCCACCTATGAAGGAACTATGTGCCTGATCAGAGACCATGTGACTGTCTCCAGCTTAGAAGAAGCCAGGAAGGAGGTATAAATAGGCCATGTGGCCGACTCCATTGTGGTCTCCAGATCTGCTCCTGACCCCAGATGTGGCCTCGCAGGGAATCACAAGCCGGGATAACTGTGGACACATCCTGACATAGGATGTGCACCAAGGACTTTTAAGCCAGCAGTTATAACATCTCTGCTGCGAGCCTGCATCGAGAACTGGGAGATTCGATACATGTAATGTATGATACTTTGATATTTACTCTCATGCTTTTCTTTTTTATAGTAATAAACCTTTAGATGTTAGATGCTAAAGGATTGGCCCAGCGTGATTTGTGGGTAAGATCCAGAGGGTAAATTGACCTGGGAGCTGTGGCTGGTTTCTTGGAACCGGACAGAACTTGTTCGGGGAAGGTGAGATTGGGCTCTAAAACCCTTCACCTGTGTATGAGGCCCGGGGCCATCTGGGGCACGGATATTGCTGGGGTGTCAGAGGGGTTTTGCTTGTGAGGCTTCAGGCAGGCAGCTGAAGTGCTCTGTGGGACTGGTTTGTGGCCTATTTGGAAAGGTCTCCAGTCTGGGGGCTGTAAGGAGCCCCGAATTTGAGCAATTTGTCCTGAGCAGATGCCCTCAGCTGTGCCCAGACCCAGCCCAGTCTGTCACAAGCTCTTGCCCAAAAAGGCATGTGTGGACTCTCATCACGGGGTTTCTTGCACAAAAAGGCCGTGTCCAGACTCAGGGGTTTTTTCGGGAAAAGTAGCCTTCCCGAAAAAACTTCCCCTGCGTCCAGACTCAAGCCGCGTTCTTTCGAAATTATTTCGAAAGAACGCGGCTTTTCTTTCGATGGCGGTAAACCTCAATTTACGAGGAAGAACGCCTTCTTTCGAAAGCTCCTCTTTCGAAAGAAGGCATTCTTCAATGTAAAGAGGCCGTCATCGAAAGAGAGCATCCAGACTCGCTGGGTGCTCTCTTTCGAAAAAGCGGATTTCTCTTTCGAAAGATCCGCCTGCAGTCTAGACGCGATCTTTTGAAAGAGGCTCTTTTGAAAGATGCTTTCGAAAGAGCCTCTTTCGAAAGAAGCCTGCAGTCTAGACATAGCCAAAGAGCCTATCAGAAAAAGCACAGGTGCTCTGATGGTCTTTCCGTTAATGGCAATCAGAGTTTTCTTGAGCAAGAGCATCCATGCAGAAGATCTCTTCTGCAAAAAGTTTTTTGCACAAAAACCTTGCAGTGTAGACAAAGCCCAGTAGAATACTCTATCCAGTCAAAAGTGTAGGGGATTTCAGGGTGGCAGGGAGCAAATTAATTTTGACCCAAATTAGCAGTTATTCAGGATATCTAATAATCATCCATACAATGGTTAAAGCAAAAGATGGGATTTCTAATAACCACAGGAAATCAGGGCCTCAGTTTTATAGCTTCTCTGAAAGAATGTAACTCCAGAAAACAATAGTCATTCTAAAATACTGGTTGAGTGTTTTCTCTCCTAGAGAAGAGAGATGTCTACTTAATCATTGTTATTTCCCTCCTACAACAATTCTGTATTCTTCTCTCAATCAAGTACTGACCCCACACAGCCCTGCTTAGCTTTCAAGATTGGTGTGTGTGTCTGTTTGTCTGTGCTCTAAATCAAAGCTGTGGAAAGCTGGAAGTATTATCCAAGAATTACAGTGGTAGGCATATTAAATATTTGTTGGATCAACAGACTATAGAGAAAAATAGACAGGTATAAGAGAGAATTAAAGGGTACTTTGAGAAAATAAAGACCACATATATTTTCCTCAGCATGTGTTGACAGTCTTATAAAACTGTACTCTCCAAGGGGGAGTGTTACTTTCCTTAATAAAAGGTAAAATTAATATTTTATCATAAAGTAGAACAAAATAGTTATTTCACCTGGATATTTTACAAAGCAAAACACCAGGACTTCTTATCTCCAAACTCTAGGGGAGCTCAGCATTAATATCTGGAACTGAATTGTATGACTTGGGTTCATCTCAAAGAGCCCAGTGATAGGACTCCTATTTCAATTCTCCCCTTCGAGAGCTGTTTACCAAGCTTTAATTTCTCCTCTTACATTTCTTTCAACTTCTGCATTTCAAATAGCAGTTGAGCTCACTGCAGGCAAGCAACACTGGGGTCCAAACTCCAGCATATAGACTGCACTGCCTTTCAACAGACTATGCATGTAGTGCCTACCAGTATAATAAAGAAAAAAAAAACTATTTCACATCTCATTTGCAGCATAAATGTGGTGAGTTGTTTGTAGTGGTAGATGAGCAGCCTGAGGGTATTTTGCTTTTTTTCAGTTTACGTACATGGTTAAGGATCTGCACCGATATAGATTCGCCTCATCTTAATACAGTGTGTATACAAACCCCATTTCACTTGGAGTCCTACAGTCAGCTAATAAATTAACCAATTATCATTTTATTAAAATTATGATGGTAATTTGTGGTTTATACATTATCTAAATGCCACTGGATAATGTAATTCCATTGTAAAAGCTTCTTCTACATGAGCATGGCATTATTTTGAAACAGAGGCACCAATTTTGTGAGCCCTTGTGGAGACCTCAGTTCCAATCCCATGTTTTTCTTCCCCACATACCTGTCCGAGGAGTTCTTCAAATAAAAGAAAATCTCCACTCTTCCCTCCCTTATAAGGAGAGTTCATAGGAAACCAAAGAGAGACAAAGGTAATCTGGAAATCCATCAGTCTTAGGGAGTCAGCCCTTTGAGCTTGATTTAAAATGGAGTCTACTACCAGCCCCTCCTCTTGGGGCATACTGCTTTGAGGTTGGAGCATGCAGCTTTGGGGGTGGGGATCCCTATCTCTGAATCCCTCTCAGCAACCTTGTCTCTGTTACTTGAAAGCTCCAGAGACATAGCTGAGTTAGTCTGTAACAGGAAATTTTTTTAAAAAACCAACAAATAGTCTAGTAGCACGTTAAAGACTAACAAAACATGTAGGCCAGGGCTTATTTTCCGCAAGATCCCGTCTAGACTGGCGCTTTTCTTCGGCAAAACCCCGAGCCGGAAAAAAGCGGCAGCCATGTTCATGCAAATGCCGTGGGGGATATTTAAATCCCCCGCGGAATTTGCAATTCCGAAGTGTCTCATTAGCATCCCTTTTCCGGAAAGGGGTGCCAATGTAGACACAGCCGTAGATTAGAGATAGAAACTTGTAGATGGTATCATGAGCTTTCCTGGGCAAAACCCACTTCTTCAGATGACTGGATTATTAGAAGTCCAGATCCAAGATTAAATAAGGGAAGGGGGAAGGACGAGAGAGAGAGAAAGTGAGAAGATGGTTCAAGTAGTTACAAGAGGCTTATAAGAACAATTAGCACCTCCAATGTTTGGTTGGTTGGTTAAGCCATTAGGATGTGGAAGGTAGTGTGTGAGTCAGCTGATGTCCCTGTTCATTCAATTTGCAAAAGAATTAAACTTGTAAATGGAATGAACAGAGGCATCAGCTGGCTCACATACTACCTTCCACATCCCAATGACTTAACCAACCAACCACACAATGGAGGTGCTAATTGTTCTTATCAGCCTCTTGTAACTACTTGAACCATCTACTCACTCGCTCCCCTCCCCCTCCCTTTCTCTCTTTTTTCCCTCCCCCCTTTCCCTTATTTATTCTTGGATCTGGACTTCTAATACTACTCCAGTCATCTGAAGAAGTGGGCTGTGCCCACAAAAGCTCATGTTACCACCTACATGTTTTGTTAGTCTTTAAGATGCTATTAGACTGTTTGACTATTTTAAGTTTTTTCAGTTACTTGAGGCAGGCTCATAGACTCATAGACTTTAAGGTCAGAAGGGACCATTATGATCATCTAGTCTGACCTCCTGCACAGGGCAGGCCACAGAATCTCACCCACCCCTCTTCACAAGCCTAGCAGCTTTTCCATGTTAAGTTCCCCTGACCCTTCAGATGAAAGAAGCCTTGCAGGTGCACCTCACTAGTGTTGAGTAAGCTCATGGGAGCTCTCCAGTTTCCTCTCCACCAGAATGAGGGGGTGTCCCTTCAAAGCCCTAATTAAATGTCACTTCAAGTGAGAGGCTTCAATCTCTTCCTGCAGATGCTTACAGTGCAATAAATCAGTTCCCAGCACTATGGCTTTTGAAGGGTGCACACTGGCAAGGCACTTAGTGCAAAAAAGTGCTGTGCTCTAGGTAAACCCCATCGATGAGAAGTGTAGAGCTTGCTGCACCCTGGATATAGTGCTGTGGTGCCAGTGTGCATTACAGCACTGTGGCAGGCCTCTAGTTCCTGTCCCGCAATGCCTGTTTTCGCCTTTCTGGTCATCATCTTGAACTCTACTGCCCTGCCCTCAGATGACCACAGTCTTTCTCCTGTGTGCTCGGTGATGTGTAGCCTGCATTTCCTTGCATCTTTCCAGGTGACCATACCTATGCCATGCACCAGGAGATCCCCTACCTACAGCCATGACAGGAGGTTCTGGACCTCATCAATGTTTGCAGAGAGGAGGCTGTACAGTCCCAGCTGTGCACCAATGATGCAGATGGGCAGATCTCAAGATGCATGACCAAAAGGGGCCATGACCAGAATGCTCTGCAGTGCAGGGTCAAAGCAAAGGAGCTGTGAAACACCTGCCAGGAGAGAAGCTGCAGTCTCACAGAAGACTCTCTGTTGCTTCCCTTCTCAGGGTATGTCTACACAGAGGGAGGTAGATTAGGCACATTGCTATTGCAAATGAAGTGGGGATTTAAATATCTTGCACTTCTTTTGAATAGAAATGGCTCCACTTTTTGCCTCCACAGCACTTTGCGGCAGTCTGGACGGGGATTGGTCGACAAGGAAAGCCTTTTCCGACCGATCACTTATGCCTCATGCAACAAGGTTTACAGAATCGGTCGGAAAAGGCTTTCCTTGTTGACCGATCCCTGTCTAGACAGCTGCTTTTTGCCAGCAAAGTGCCGCGGAGGCAAAAAGTGGCGGCCATTTCTATTCAAATGAACCATGGGATATTTAAATCCCTGCTTCATTTGCAATAGTGATGTGCCTAATCTACATCCCTCTGTCGGCAGAGGGGTGTAGTTTAGACACACCCTAAAATCAAAATAAGATACGCAATTTGTGCTATGCAAATTGCGTATCTTATTTCAATTTTATTTTGAAATAGGCTATTTTGAAATTTGGTATGTTTAGACATCACCAAATTGCAAAATAAAGCATTATTTCAAGACATCCCTTATTCCTCATGAATTAGGTTTACAGGGATGCTGAAATAGCATGTCCGTTATTTTGAAAATTATTTTGAAATAGTGGATGCATTTCTTGGACCTCCAGTATCCCGAAATCGCCTTGCAATCTAGTTGTATTCTCATCTTCAACAGTGAAATATTTCCCAGCCTTACCACAGCCTGTGAAAAATGTATGGACATTATTGATTACAGGATCCTCCCCCTGCAGTGTTGGTTCTCCCCCAGACACATCTGAACTGACTACACTAAGAATGAAACCGCCCACCCTAGTGGTTAACTCACCATTTTGGGGGGGTCTTATGTGCGCTCACCCAGGTACAGCCAGTCAGTATGTACGCTCACCCGGGGACAGCCAATCAGCGATAGGTATGCGAATAGTGCTTGTGTTTAAACTGCCTGGTGTCTGAGCTGTGAGTAGTGTTAACAATGTTCCCTCTGTAAAATGTACCATTTTGGCTTTTCGGATTTAACCTTGGGATCCCAGCCTTCCCTGTTATTGCTGCTGAATGGCTCTGCAGGGCAAGAAGTGTCCTCAGGGGAGTAAAGATAACTTGATGTGTGAGGTGATGCTTCAGGCTGCTGCTGAAAAGAAAGAATTGAAGGGGAGGGCAATGGGAAGAGGAGGCAAAAGGTGAACACCAACTGCCTTCACAAAGCCACCACGGAGCAACTCTTAAACTTATGGAGAACTGAGCTGATATGCTCCAGGTGCTGCTAGCGTGGCAGACGGAACAGCTCTACAACTGTGCTCTCATGTAGCCAGTGTCCCAAAACTGCCTCCCACACTTTCCCTCTCACCAAAAACACATTTTTGCCACCATCCTATCCCCTGCCAGCACCTGCTGCGCTCCACACCTGCCTGTCACTGTCTGGCCCTGCAGACTCCCACAGGTTGGCCACTGCCCCCATGCAGGTTAGCCCTGCTGAACTGCAGCATCTCTCACACAGTACATCAGACAACACGGCTGCACGTGAGACCTGGTCATACACAAATCTGCCATGTGGTACACTGCAAGTTTGCTGTTTTTAATAAATGAAATGTATTGCAACACATGAAAACAAGCAATCACACCTTAGCAAACCAACAAACCCTATTGTACTAGTTGCATCACAGTGACCCAGTGAGTTCCCCTCTAGCATCACAGTCCCTACACTCCCGTGTGTGGTAATAAGTATTATTGGCTTTCCACATCAAATTTGCTACCTCAAGGCATCCATGATCCTTATGGCTCCATGCTAGGCCCTCTAATAGCCCTGGTCTCAGGCATTTCACATTCAACCTCAAAGTGGTAGGCTGAAGTGAAGCTTTCACTCTTTTCTGCACAAATATTATGAAGGGTATAGCAGATAGCTATAGTAGTTCAGCAGTAGGACAGCAATACAGTAAATTCAGGGCTCACTGGTATGGCGTCCTGACAAGTATCCTGCTCTATCAGTGATGATAAATATTTGACCACATGCATTTTCATATACTCCATCAGTAAATCATACCAGCTCTGTACTGATAGCTATCATAATAGACTTCACAAGAGCTCCCAAAGACCACAGACTCAGATAAGATACAAGGGCACCTGAGTCAGGTTTATTGTGGAACGAAGTACATTAATAGCTGTCAGTAGCCAGATGGCCTGCGAGCCCCTACATATTTGTACCCAAAACAATGGATGTGACACAATCGACGATATGGATTTCACTACTGTCCCCTAGGCCAGCCAAAGAGTTAAGTTGAGGTATCCCAATATTTATAAACAGAAGTGAACAATCTATAATACACACCTTACATATCATTTTACACACTAATGACATATTTGGTACCTCCCCTTGTACTATCCTCCAAAGCATTCACTGCCCATTGTTATGCTTTTACTCTTCTGTTTCCAACTATTTTATCATGTACTAAGTTGGGGTGTCCTTGTACTGTCCTGGTGGAATATGTTTAAATACTCCATGTGCTTTTGTCAGTGTTAGCCGTTCAAGTACCGAGAGACACTGACTTGCAGGCAAATGTTTGCTTGTGACATGGCCTGTCGGTTGCTCACAGTATAACTCTTACTCACTTTGGTTCAAGCACGAGGCCCATGCTTCAGGCTCGTTCTTTCCCCTACAATGGCGATAAAACCATAAGGATGTTGTCATCAGCCAGGTTCAGCTTCCCGGACAGTCATTGCCAGTGGCCTTTTAAATAGCTAAAAGAACACTCCATGGTCATTCTGCACTCTCTCAGACTGTTGTTTAACTGCTCCTTTCTGCTGCCAGGGCTCTCAGGATAGTGCTTCCTGAACCACAGCATTAAGGAGAAGGTGGGGTCTGCTAGGTTCACAGTGGCTATTTCAACATCCCCCCCCAGTGATCTGGTCTGGGAAGAAAGTCTAAGCTTGCAGCTTCCTGAAGAGGCCAGTGTTGCAAAAGATATGTGGGTCATGCACCAATCTGCATTAATGTCCATTGAGAAATACCCCCCTCCAGTTAATGTACTCAGTGGCTAAGTGGCCTGGTACTGGGACTGGAATATGTGCACCATCTATCACCCTCCTGCAGTTAGGAAAGCCATCTGTGTGAAGCCATCCACAGTGTCATGCATGGTGCCCAGAGTCAGGGTCTTTCAGAGCAGGATGCACTCAGTGGTGGTATACACAAGTCCAACGATACACTTTCCTGCTCCAAACCAACTGGAAACCAATCAGTAGCTGTCTGAAGTAGCCAGCTTCTGTAGTGCAATCGCTATATGATGTTCCACCGGCTGAGCAGCTCTCATGCTCGTGTCCTTACACTGCAGGGCGGGGGCAAGCTCATCGCACAGTCCCATGAAAGTAGCTTTCTTCACCTGAAAGTTCTTCAGAAACTTCTGTTACTCCAGACTCACATGATGATGTGATCCCACCAATCAGTGCTTGTTTCCTGAGCTCAACAGAGACATTCCTCTGTGGTCAGTACTTCTGATGTGATTGCAGAGCCTTTGGTCATTATCTTAAACAACTCATGGCAATCGGTGGAGGTTCCGGGTGATTGGAAAAAGGCAAATGTAGTGCCCATCTTTAAAAAAGGGAAGAAGGACAATCCAGGAAACTATAGACTGGTCAGCCTCACCTTAAAAAGTCCCCAGAAAAAGTCATGGAAGGGATCCTCCAGGATTCCATTGTGGAGCCTTGGAAGAGAGGAAAATGATCAGGTATAGTCAACATGGATTCACCAAGGGCAAGTCGTGCCTGAACAACATGATCAGCTTCTATGACAAGGTAACTGGCTCTATTGATATGGGAAAGTTGGTGGACATGATATATTGTCACTTTAGCAATGCTTTATATGGTCTCTAACAGTATTCTTGCTAGCAAGTTAAGGAAGTATGGTTTGGATCAATGGATTGTAAGATGGATAGAAAGCTGGCTAGATTGTTGGGCTCAATGGCTCGATGTCTGGTTGGTGGTTGATATGAAACAGAGTGCCTCGGTTGGTTCTGGGGCTGGTTTTGTTCAACATCTTTATTAATGTCCTGGATGAGGGGATGGATTGCACCCTCAGCAAGTTTACAGATGACACTAAGCTAGGGGGAGAGGTAGATATGTTGCAGGTTAGGGATGGAGTCCAGGATGACCTAGACCAATTGGAGGATTGGCCCAAAACAAATGTAATGAGGTTCAACAAGGAGAAGTGAGAGTCCTGCACGTGAGATGGAAGAATCCCAAGCATTGTAATAGGCTGGGCACCGACTGGCTAAGCAGAAATTTGGCAGAAAAGGAAGTGGGGATTACAGTGGATAAGAAGCTGGATGAGTCAACAGTGTGCCCTTTTAGCCAAGAAAGCGAATGGCATATTAGGATGCATTACGAGGAGCATTGCCAGCAGATCTAGAGAAGTGATTATTCCTCTTCATTCTTCTCTAGTGAGGCTACATCTGGAGTATTGTGTCCAATTCTGGGCACTGGAGAGGGTCCAGTGGAGGGCAACCAAAATGATTAGGGGGCTGGAGCACATGACCTATAAGGAGAGACCAACGGTATGTCTACACTTGCCCCCTACTTCAAAATAGGGAAGCAAATAAAGCATAGGAAATTTGCAAATCAAGCCCGGGATTTAAATATCCCGTGCTTGATTTGCATGTTCCCAGCCGGTCGCCATTTTAGAAATTCACTAGCATGGAGTAACTGCCCACATCTACATGCGGAAGTGAATCGGGGGTCCGATTTAAAGCCCTAACTCAAATTAGCTGGTATTCCTCCTGAAATGAGGTTTACCAGCTAATTCGAATTAGGGGCTTTAAATAGGACTCCCGTTTCACTGCCGCATGTAGACGTGGGCAGTTACTCCAGGCTAGTGAATTTCTAAAATGGAGACTGGCCGGGAACATGCAAATCAAGTGTGGGATATTTAAATCCCAGGCTTGATTTGCAACTTCGGTATGCTTCATTTGCCTTCCTACTTCGAAGTAGGGGGCAAGTGTAGACATACCCTGAGGGATTTGGGCTTATGTAGTCTGCAGAAGAGAAGAGTGAGGCGGGATTTGATAGCAGCCTTCAACTTCCTGAAGGGAGGTTCCAAAGAGAATGGAGAGAGGCTGTTGTCGGTAGAGATGGATGTCACAACAAGGAGCAGACTTGTGCTGCTCCCATCCCCCAGGCCAATCTCTCAGCTTCTATTGACTGTTTTTTTCCAGGAGCTGAAAGATTGGCTGTGGTCATTTTCTATTGGCTGGTCATTTCTGGCCACTAGGAGCTGAGGATTGGGCTGGGGGTGGTGATATCGCACGAAGTTTCCTCCTCCCTGCAGAGTAGAGAGACGCAGGGACTGAGCTTTATACTGCACATCTATGTGCATGAGGATCTTGGTAGGCTGGTCTGCGGGCCTGATCTGATGGCTTGGTGGGCTGGATATTTTGCCCAGCCCTGGGGTAGACTCCCTAAGAAACTTAAAACTTATGTAATCAGCTAGAATTCTGCTAATAAAACAATGAAGAACATAGTGCTAAGGGTGGATTTTCCTTCCTTACTGAGAGAATGAAGTAGAATTTATAAGGTAGCAAGCAGGAGGCTTCCAAAGGTGGGGGGAGGCAGCTTCAAGGCAAAGGGCAGGAGGTGCACAGAAGTTGGGGGAGGGGCAGCTGAAGTGCTAGCCCGTGATAGCCTCCTGGCCAAACCAGTCAGGATCACGTCAGAGGCTCCCAAACTACTGGCTAGTGAACGCTGCTATAGAGCAAGGAGCTGCTGCCAGAGCTCTACTGGAGGAGCGACGGGAGGACTGAGTGACAGAGGACAGTCAGCGGAAAATGGCTGGAAAAGCCCTCAGCCTGGATGCAACTGGAGAAGAAGCTGACATCAGGGAAGCTGGTAGAAAGTAGCCCAAGGTGGGGAGGTAAAAAGCCCAGAGAGCTCAGATTCTTGTGGGTAAATTCTCTGTTAAGCTAATGGGGGGACACACCCACCACTGACAGGGCCCTGGGCTGGGCCTCGGTGGAGATGGAGGGCCTGGGTCCTCTTACCTCACTCTATTAACCCCCCAAGGGGGCTGCTACAGCTATGACTATTGACTCTGGCTGCTAGGCCTCACTGACCTGGGACAGGGAGCTATTGATACGGACTCTGGCCGTTAGACCTCACTGCCCTGAGGGATGGCTGTGATGACTGATTCAGGCCCATTGCTCTGAGGGAAAGGGGTGGAAAGGATTTGGGTCACTGGGCCTCACTACCCTGAGAGAAGAGATGTTGTACTGACTGTGGCCACAAGGCCAGACTGTTGTAGGGGAGCAGGGACATAGTGAGGGGATCTTATCCACAAGGACTGAGACACTCACAGGGTGGAGCAATGGGTGAGGACCCCGAAAATAGTAAAACCCTGCCTGAAGAAGGGATGGGCACACTTCCCCCATGAGAGGGTAAAATAAATGTACTTTTGTTGATTTTAGTGGAGCTATGTCACTTTACACTCAATAAGAATCGCTTTTTTAAAACCTGTGGGTTTAAAAGCATTAAAATCAAACTTTATACAATTCAGTTTCTCTGGTAGATAGCTGAGTATGTATCAATATTTTTTTTCTAAAATATGCTTGTTTATCATCACATTCCTGCATTTGATTATTACTTAAAGAAAGAACTGTAAAAAAAAAGTTGTAGAAAAAGCTATCATTTTAAAACCATTTCTGAAATTGATTTTCAGTGTCACTAGCTTTAAAGCAGCAATTTATTTTGTTTAATCACTTCTGTGTGTTAACTGAAATCTCTTTAAAAAATCAGTGATCGTCTCTTTTAATTGCTAGCCAGAGTAAACTGAATGTGCAAAAGCGATTTCCCTATGAAAGTATTGTTTTCTTAAATTCAAATTGATCTCCTCATTGCAGGAGGAGTAATGGTAGTTCGAATTAGGAGCTTTAGTTCGAACTACCTAGCCTGTGCCGCTTGTAGACTTGGCAGGTAGTTCGAACTACAGAGCATTTAAAAATAGCCGCATCTGAGAACATGCAAATGAAGCCCGAGATATTTAAATCCCGGGCTTCATTTGCAAGTTCGAATGACTACATTAGCCACCCTAGTCCGAACTAGGGTGGCTAGTATAGACATACCCTCTGAAATGTACACTACTTCCCTCATACAGCATCATATATATATACACACAGTATAATATATATTACACACAAGAACATTTTATGCCTTGTTTTCTTGACAGCTAATGTGGTTGAAAGTGAAGGAGGATTTAAGCCATTTTGATGTTTTTCAGAAAATATTTGACAAAGCAAAAGCTAATCAAAGGGATTTGGTGAAGGAAAGATCTGCCTCCTAGAGTTTCCTTCAAGTTTTTTCTTACCACAATCTCCATTGAAACAGATTGGGTTCTCCAAAATTGCACAGCTATCTGGATATCCCTTCAGGGCCACAGGGTTCTCTGCTCAGTCCTAGAGCAGGAGATTTCTGTTATTGGTCCAAGCAACATATCTACTCCATCTGTTGCCAGCATCTCTTCAGCTAATGGCTTCCAAAGGGGCACCATTCAAAAGGAGAGTAAGTCTTCCCAAACATAGGGAAAGTCTACAAAAAAGTAATGGAGTTTCATCTAAAGAGCCATTTTGGAGATTTGTCACTGCATGCCAGGGAAATGATGTACATATATACCTCTTATTCAGTAGGAAGACTTCCCCCATGTACACATCTAGGGACTGGGCCTCAGAAGCAACTGATAACTCCAACTTCCTTGGAAGAAGAGCAAGATCAATGGTTGCTGGCCTATAGAATCACAGAATAATAGAACTGGAAGGAACCTTGAGAGGTCATCAAGACCAGTTCCCTTTACTCATGACAGAACCAAGCATCATCTAGACCATTCCTAACAGGTGTTTATTTAACCATCTCTCCAATGATAGGATTCTAAAACCTCCCTCGGCAATTTGTCAGTGGTTAATCACCCTGATAGTTAGGACGTTTTTTCCTAATATCCAACATAAACCCCCATTGCTGCATTTTCAGATCATTGCTTCTTGTCTTAGCATCCAAGGTTAAGGAGAATATTTTTCTCTCTCCTCCTTGAAACAGACTTTTAGATACTTTAAAGTTATCATATCCCCTTTCAGTCTTATCTTCTCTAGACTAAAAAAATTTTTTTTTTCAAATCTTCCTTCATAGGTCATGTTTTCTATTCTTTTAATAATTTTTGTTGCTCTTCTCTAGACTTTCTCCAAATTGCTCACATCTTCCCTGAAACGTGGTACATCTTTCCAGAACTAGACACAGTACTCCTGAGCCATGCAGAGTAGAGCAAAAGAATTACTTCATGTTGTAGCCCTGACATATAATAGTAGTTCTATAGGCTTTATTTTATAACTTTGTTTTATATAGTTACATAGATTTAACTTTGTTTTATATAAAAAATTGATTTTGTTTTATAGCACCTGATAGGTATTAAATATATTCTCTATTGGGTATTATAAGTTAGTAAGAAATTGTTTATAGGGATTATAAATTAGTAAGAAATTGATTAAAATTGTCTTTTTAACTTTGTAAGTATGTAAGAAATCTTGCCTGTTCCTTTGTAAGGCTATGTCTACACTAGAGGGGTTTTCCAGGATACTGCAGATATCCCAGAAAAGCTCCTCCACGTCCCAGGAACGTGTCTACTCTCCCACCTTTTTTGCGGAAGACCAGACTCTCTTTTTTGGAAGCACCTGTCTTCCTTCGTCCATGAGGAAGAAGGGCTCTTCTGAAAGAGGAGTTTGTTCTGAAATTTCGCCCAGTGTTTCAGAAACAAACTTCAGAAAAGCCTTTTCGGAAAAGCAATTTTCCACTCAAATTGTGCCGAGCATTTTGCGTACCTTTTTCCAATAGATCATTGTAGTCTAGACATAGCCTAAGAGAAATTGCTTCTCTGAAATGAACTAGTGAGAATTGTGGGAATGTGGGAAGACCAGAGACAGAAGACTCCAGCACCATATGGTCAGCATGGTTAACAAAGAGATGTGAACTCAGGTGTTGGTCAAAATTAGAAAGCCAAAGAGGGGCAGAATAAAACAAGGCCTTACACCTGTGAATGAGATGTGTGAACAAGATAAACCAGCTTCAGTCACTCCCAAGACATTCATTGAAGTACAGATGGAGCATGACAGTGGAAGCAGCCTTGAGGTAAAACAATTAGATAACTTTCAACATGACTCTGCAGAAATCCATAAATTAGAGTTGAGACTTCCATACAAGTAGGATGTGTAGCAATGAATCTTTGGGATAGTCCTGTGAAGACAACTTTGGAACATTGGACTATGGCTGACAGAACATGGCTCTTTTCTTGTGCCCAGCCTATTTGACCACTAGGCTGCGATGAGCACCAACAAGACAGGTAACTATAACACCAGTTGCGGTTCGTGTGTGTGTGTGTGTGTGTGTGTGTGTGTGTGAATGCATATGCTGATTTCCATGCTGTATTTGCAATAAATGTGGCATATTGCCTTTTCTCCTTGCAAATGATCCTGTGTGCTTCTTATAAGCATAACAATGTTTTGATCACAATATTCCTATTAATACATCCCAGAATGTTTGCTTTTTTTTTTTTTTTTGGTAACAGCATCACTCTACAGGCTCATATTTGGCTTGTAGTCCATTATGCTCCCTAGATCCCTTTCTGCAGTTCTCCTTCCTACGTAGTTGCTTTCTATTTTGCATGTGCGCTACTGATTGTTCTTTTCTAAATGGAATACTTTGCATTTGCCCTTATTTAATTTCATTCTATATAGCTTAGACCATTTCTCCTATTTTTCCAGATCATTTTGAATTATAATCCTATCCCCCCCAAGCACTAGCAACTCTTCCAAGCTTGCAAACTTTGTAGCTAAATCATCAATGCCATTAAATAAATCATTGATTAAGATATTGAACAGAACTGATCCCTGAGGAACCCCTCACATGATACCCTTCCAGCATGAATGTGAATAGTTATGCAACCAGTTATGCATGCATCTTATAATAGCTCTATCTAGGTTGTACTTCTTTAGTTAATGAGAGGGTCATGTGAGACTGTATCAAATGCCTTATTAAAGTCTAAATATACCACATACATTGCTTCCTCCTTATCCATGGGGATAAGATGTAGAGTCAATGAATGCTCTCCCCCTCAAACAAGTTTAAGCAATACATTGGTGGGAAAACTCCATATAAAAAGTACATAATTTATGTTGCAGTATACAGGGAACCAACTCAATGGCTGTGTCTACACTGGGCCACTTATTCCGGAAAATCAGCCGCTTTTCTGGAATAAACTGCAAGCTGTCTACACTGGCCCTTGAATTTCCGGAAAAGCAACGACGCTCTACTGTACAAAATCAGCCGCTATTCCGGAAAAACTATTCTACTCCTGCTCGGGCATAAGTCCTTAGTCCGGAACACTGTTCCGGAAAAGGGCCAGTGTAGACAGCCCAGTAGTCTTTTCTGGAAAAAAGCCCCAATCGCGAAAATGGCGATCGGGGCTCTTATCTGGAAAAGCGCGTCTACATTGGCCACAGACGCTTTTCCGGAAAAAGGGCTTTTCTGGAAAAGCAGCCTGCCAATGTAGATGCTCCTTTTCTGGAAAAACTGAAAACGGAATAGTATTCCGTTTTAAGCATTTCCGGAAATTCATGCCAGTGTAGACACAGCCAATGTGTTTTATCTAAAAGAAATAGAAAGATGCATAGAATCCAAACTGCAGTAAGAGATAGTTTAGGGAGCCATACACACAGATTTGAATCAAATGATCCATCTTGTTTTCAATCTAAAAGGCAGTAACTATGCCCTAGAATGGACACAGAGGCTGTGTCCAGACTCCATGCCTCCTTCGACGGAGGCATGTAGATTAGCCACATCGGAAGAGGGAAATGAAGCCGCGATTAAAATAATCGCGGCTTCATTTAAATTTAAATGGCTGCCCCGATCTGCCGATCAGCTGTTTGTCGGCAGATCGGGAGAGTCTGGACGCGATGCCCCGACAAAGAAGCCTTTCTTCATCGACACAGGTAAACCTGGTTTCACGAGGCTTACCTGTGTCGATGAAGAAAGGCTTCTTTGTCGGGGCATCGCGTCCAGACTCTCCCGATCTGCCGACAAACAGCTGATCGGCAGATCGGGGCAGCCATTTAAATTTAAATGAAGCCGCGATTATTTTAATCGCGGCTTCATTTCCCTCTTCCGATGTGGCTAATCTACATGCCTCCGTCGACGGAGGCATGGAGTCTGGACACAGCCAGAGTGATAAGACATTCTGGAGTGGTATAAAAAAAAGTTTTTTTCCTTTCAAAACCAAATTATCTCTGAATTTGCTCCTGCCATTTTGTGCACACAATTTTGTATATGCAAAAACCATAATTTCTGTGTGACATACCAGGAGTTATGGGTATAACTACATAATTTGCATATGTATATTTGGAATCTTCTGTTCACACAATGTTCTTTATCTAGATCATACCCAAGAATGTAAAAAGCAAAATAAAAGGTTTATCAAAACAAAAATATAAATAAGAGCAAGTTTGCAGCTATGTTTAATTGTAGCTGAACGATCAAAATTCAGGGATGGGAAGAATTGGATTAAAAGGTTCCAGTTTATGTTAGGCATTTTTCAGAGCTTTATTTCATCATAACACTGGAAAAATGAATGCCATTCATAACTCTCTTAGGCATTTCTATGGCAGTGATTGCTATTGTATGTGTCATAATCCTTTGTATTCATCCTGAATGGAGTTGTTATATGGTTTAGCAAAAAAAAAAAAAAAAAAAACCAGTAGTTTGACAGCAATAGTAACTACTATAGTGATGGGCCAATCTCAAAAGGGTTATATGTTCAATCTGGATAAGAATCCAGATGTTAGGATTCTTGAATAGCTTTGAAACTCTCTGATCACAAAATAGAATTTTGAAAAGGAAAAAAGAAAAGAAACAGACTTAGGGAACAGCTCAGTCTTTGTATGCCTAGTATAGATGTTGTCTTCTGCCTTTCTATCTTTTTTAAAGAGAAGTTACAGAAAAATCCTTTAAAAGCTTTTTAAAAAAGAATGGGAAAATCTAAGAAGCAATATGAATTAATCCCAACTCAGTACATTTGAAATGTTGTTTCTATTTATTTTGTGAAAAGCCCTTTTTGCTACAATATGAAAGAGACATAAGGCCCTCAGATAATCTGTGCTATTTGTCATGATCACTAATATTTTTGTGCATAGCTTCAAAAAAAAGAGCAGTTTTTTCGTTTATATTGGTAATAGGTACAAGGCTCTTACAGGCTGTACGCTAGCAAGCCAAAATATATTCCTTTGAGAGCTTTTTCTTTGCACGTCCAGAAAAAGATTGTGCTGAGACACTCTTAAAAAAGAAACTGAGTTTATTAATAGATTAGACACAATGGATAAAATTTTCAAAAGCACCTACCTGATTTAGGATTTTAAGTGTCAGTGAAAGTTACTTTTGAAAATAGGACCTAGGTTACTAAGGTATTTTTGAAAATTGCACCTAATGTGCATTTTAAAAAATATTAAAATAACTTTAAATTATATTACTCACTCATGCACACACACACAAAATATAAAATGAATTTGTAAACATTATTTCCTATAACATGTAAAATTCTTGTGTGAGAGAGTGAATTCATGAGATTATTAGCCTGATTAGCAGCCCAACAGAACCAGCTCAGGCCTTATGTAATTGGACTCCTATAGACATCCATAACAGGAGAGACAGGCCTGCAAAATATTTTGCCACCAACCACCTAATCAAAATATCTAACTGCTATTTTAGCTTTCTTCCCCAGCAGGAACTGACACTTGCTAACATGATCATGCCCTTGGCTATGTTCATGTGCAAAACATCACACACTGTGTTTTTATTAATAAACAGGGATATTCGGCATCTCTCACAATTGAGGATGTCAGTTTTCAAGTCCAGCTCATGTCCATTTTACAGTTTTGTGTTGGTTATTCTAACTCCACACAGCATGGCTATCTGAAGGAGCCAATGACAAGATGCTCTGGTAAAACTGATCAGACTGGATGAACCCAGGGAACATCTCCAGATTTATCATACAGTAGCACTCCCATCATGATTTCCATGACAGGATTCCATTCTACCCACCACTCTTCTAACAAGGTCAAGTTTATGTATTGCCAGGGGCTGAGAGTTACGACCAATGGTAAATATAGGCCAGCTTACCTGATCTGCCATCAAATGCAGATAGAGTCTTGGTCAGTAGCAATGTCCACACTTCTGCACATCCCCTCTGTGCAGCAGGGAAGTTTTCTTAGCCCCTATTTATAGATGTGGAAAGTAATGGTAATATCTTTTCTGGACGGCAAAATCAATTAAGGAGGGGTGGTTCTGAGGGGATTATGATTTATCTATTGAATTTCAGGAAAGATCAATGACAATTTTTCAGCCTTAGTGATCAGTTCACATAGATTTATGTTTCAAGTTTATCTTTAGATAGAAAAGCATTAGATGTTTTAAAATGGATAGAGCCATGTAGAGTAGGCAGGATGGCAAAGGAAAATGAAGCTGCGATTTAAATAATCGCTGCTTCCGTTAAATCAAAATGGCCACCGTGCTGTGCCGATCAGCTGATTGCCGGCACAGCGTGACAGTCTAGACGGGGATCTGCTGACCCCAGAATCCTTCGTTGGCAGATCCTCTATGCCTCATTTCCCTTTTTCGTGTAAACTAATCTACATGGCTCTGTCGACGATGCCATGTAGTTTAGACATACCCTTATAGTCCCCTCAATTTAGGGTTGTGGTATTTCTGTTTCTGGTCTTGAATGGTTCTGGTCAATAAAAGACACATCTCTTTACACTGGGATCAAATTTTGCCTCTCTGACTTAGCATGTACATAATCAATTGTTACAGAATGGTCTGTTAATGCAGATGTCTTCTATTCACACAAATAGACAGCAGAGCATGTTGTCCTAGTGCAGGGTCCAGATATGTTAAAAGACAATTTAACTCCCCTTCCAACTACCCACGAATTCAATCTGCCATAATATATTTGCCTAAAGCATTTGAGACAATCCAAACTGGAAAACATTTGGAAATACAAGGTCCAAGCTAATATGGGCCTGAATAGTGGAATGTGGAGGCTGTTCACTTTCTGGATTTCAAAACTACTAGGAGTGAATTCTTTTACCTCACATCTCCAACCATGATAAGCAACACTTTACTTTGCAAAATAACAGATCCTGATTCTTTTTAATGTCTTGATTGGTTTTCTGATCATGGGTGACCTTTTTTTAGCTCATAATCCAACACAAAATGGCTTAGTTAGAAAGGGGAGGAGGATTGCAGAGGTAGACTGGGGTATGTTGGTATGTTCCAGAAAGCAAATCAAATTTCTATTTTTAACTAGATTTTTCTACTGCAGTTTTTTTTTCTCCACATCACATCAAAATATAATTCTGCTAAGGCATGAAAGCAATGTCAGCTAGGGTATTTTATTATTCAAAAGGGAAACTTTTCATTTGAGCAGCGGAGAGAATTCAGAGACTGGAATCGAGTCTATGGAATTGTAATGAGTTCTTAAGACTGCCTGTGACTTGATAAATATAAGTTTAGTACTGGCCACAGTAAGCCAACAATTGCATTGCATATACATGATTTATAAAAGGATATTTAAGTTAAATAAACCAGTGCTATGCCAGACTCAATATCCATCCTATACAAATGGAAAAATGGGAACAGTTACTGTCTGCTGCAAGGAGCACACTGAGTGCAGGAAGATGGGTAAGAAAAATGGAGTATTTACTACTAGTGCTGGCTGATAATGTTGGATAGTAGCAGGTGTGAAGACAGGATCTTTTAGAGTGAGCTAGGATTCCCTAGAGGAAATGAAGGATTTGTCAGGAGGTTGAAACATGGCAGAAAGAAAGGATTGGTAGGAAAATTTATTCACCTTCTTCCTCAGAAGATGGAAGAGAGGAAAGCTGCCAGCTGGTGGCCCTTAAAGTGCGTAAAAGGGGCAGGAAGTAAGTGGCCAGCCAACACCCCATCCAAAATAATCATAGAACACTAGAACTGGAAAGGACCTTGAGAGGTCATCGAGTCCAGTCCCCTGCCCTCATGGCAGGACCCAGTCTTCTTGGACTGAGCCATCGATCGATGAATCTCATCTTTTATGATGCCTTTGATGAGCAACTAAACTAATCTTTGATTGGCAGAGCCAATTACAGATGTCACATAAAAAGCTGCCAACTGCAGGCGCTATATGTTCTTTTTGGATCCTCCGCTTTTCCTGCAATGACTGGATATGCTGACTCTCAAAACAATTAAGAGCCTGTACAATGGTTTGGCGCCAGGACAATCTGTCCTGAACTAGGGTTTCCAGATCATTGGAAGATATGCCGCATGACTTCATATTGGCCTTTAAGATGTCTTTATAGTGCTTATATTGACTACTGATAGAGTGCTTTCCATGAGCAAGCTGGCCATAGAAGATCATCTTTGGTATCCGTGTATCATCCATCCTCATAGCATGACCAATCCAGTGAAACTGTTTGTTCATAAGCATTGCTTCCATGCCCATGACACCACACAGCTTAAGAACCTCCGTATTAGGAATTTTGTCCCACTAGTTCACATGGGCAATCGTCCTCAGACAATGCATATGGAGCTTCAAAACATGGCAACGATATGTTGTCCATGACTCTGAGCCATACAGCAGGACATTCAGGACAACTGCCCAATAAACTACTATCTTGGAATGGAGTTTAATACCATGTCAGTCCATAGGCATTTGGTCAGTTTTCTAAAGGCAGTGCTGGCTTTGGCTAGTCGAGCAGCTACATCATGTTCCACATTTATGCTAGAGGACAGTACACTTCCCAGGTAGTGGAACTTGTCAATAGCCTTAAGGACTGTACCAGCAGCAGTAATCACTGGAGTGCCGTCCGCTTTCCAGACAGGCTGAAGCATAACTTCTGTCTTCTTGAGGCATAGTGAGCCTCACAGTAAGTCCAAATGGTGAGCAGAAGTAACAAAGCGATCAAAAAGCATCCTGAGCATCCTTCACTGAATGAGCCAGCAATGCACAGTCATGGGCAAACAGAAGGTCACGAATAGTTGTAGTAACGACTTTAGTGCAAGCCTGGAGTCTCTGGAGATTGAAAATACTGCCATCTATTCAAAATTGAATAGGTATTCCCAACGTATAGTCCTTAAAAGCAACTAACAGCATCATTGAAAAGTATATGTTGAACAGGAGAGGAGCAAGAATACATCCTTGCTTTGTACCATTTAATATTTCAAAAGGTGCTGATGTGTCTTCATTGTTAAGGACACAACCAAACATGCCATCATAGAGAGGATGAACAATGTTGATAAATTTTTCAGGACAACCAATTCGTCCAAGTATTTTCCAGAGCCCATTTCTGTTGACCGTGTTGAACGCCTTGATGAAAATCACATAGAGGTCCTGATGTTGCTCTCTACATTTCTCTTGTATCTGTCTGGCTGTAAATATCATATTGACAGTGCCTTGACTGGCATGAAATCTGCACTGGATTTCAGGAATAATACCATTTTTAAACAATGTAGTGATAGCCAATTGTAAAGAATGCAGGCCAGAATCTTACCAGCTATAGAGAGCAGAGAGATGCCCCGATGGTCATCGCAACATGCACGGTCACCTTTCCTCTTATATATATGTACAATCAAGGCATCTTTGAAGTCCTGGGAGACTAGCTCCTTCTCCCAAATAGTACTAAATAAATGGGTGAGATGGTACATCAGCTGGCCACCAGGAGCTTTATAAATTTCTAATGGAATTGCATCATTGTGGTATATCCAGTTGTAAATCATTAGCCCACTGAGGAATCTCTTCAAGAACGCTGCTGTCAAAAGTTGAGGTGTGGTTCAACACTTTGTGGAAATGTTTAGCCCAGTGGGCAAGGATTTTAGCATTATCCATGATCAAAGTGAGGCCATCAGCAGAGCACACTGGAGTATAACCAGCAATGTGTGGCCCATATACTACCTTCAGCCCATCATAGAATGCTTTGAAGTAATGTCTATCAGCTGCATCTTGGAGTTTGACTGCTTGATGTTTCCACAAGTCCTCTTTCATTTGCCATAATTTGACTTGTGCCTCCTGCTTAGCTCGAATATATGACTATTTCCTGGGGGCATTCTCTTTATCGTTGATCCAAGCCAGGTGTGTCACATGCATCTTATCAAGAAGAGCTTTGGCACCTCTGACCTTGACATCAAACCAGCCCTTGTGTCTGTGTTTTTGGAAACTGAGGATCTCAACAGCAGTTCTGTAGGTTGTTTCTTTGACGTTTCTCCAATCATCCTCAATAGTGGGTGACCATTCTAGACCTTCATTGCTGGTGACTAAGGAAGCATCAAGATTGCGTTGAAACAGTGCTTGTGTCTCAGGTATTTCAAGTTTCCTACAGGCAGCTTTTTTAGGCATACAGCAGAATGATGACGTTTTCATGAACAAAGGTTCAAGGAGACAACACTGTGTACCATGTAGTGGTCAGACCAGGAGTCAGTACCATACATTGCATGAGTCAACTTGACAGCAGAAAGGTCTTTTTGTTTGGTGATGATGTAGTCAATCATATGCCAATGCTTAGACCGAGGGTGCATCCAGGTTGCTTTGTATTTGTTTGCCTGTTGGAAGAATGTGCTTGCAATAGCAAGCTCATGCTGTGCACAGATTTGAAGAAGAAGAGTGCCATTTGAGTTCTCACTTCCAATACCATGATGTCCAAGCACCTTTGGCCACGTGATGTAGTCCTGACCAACTCTTGCATTAAAATCACCTAGTAAATATAGCTTGGATTTAAAAGGTAGTGAAGAAATTACTGAATTCAGGCTAGCATAGAAAGCCTCCTTTTCATCATCTGCAGCAGTCAAAGTGGGTGCATATGCACTAACAAAGTAAGAGGCATTGTCCCTGCCTCAGTCTAAACTTTGCAGTCATAAGCCAAGGACTGATGGCACGTGGTTCGGAGTCAAGTTGGGGGACTAGCGATGTCCTGATGGCAAAGCCAACTCCTGCTTGCCTTGGATGACCCTCAGGGTGGCCCACACAATAATATGATACCACACAAAAATACCTCACGCAGGGGTATTACAGCTTTGAGGCGTGTCCTCAGGGTGGTGGATTGAGGAAGCCCTCTGTGGAGTGATCCTGAGGGGTTGCGCCGAATAATACAGAATAAGACACTGTGGACCAACAGTACATAGGAGAAGGGAAACTCTGATTCCAAACAAGGGCAGACTTCTAAGAGAAGGTAACTCCAATCTCAAACCTGCACCCTCTTTCTCCAGTGTACATGTGGCAATTTCTATTCCTGTACACAATTGTTGGAGTGAGAAGAGAGAGTGGGGTTGGAATGACTAAACAGAACTACGCTTTGCATCCTGGAATGTATGCACACTTCTTGATTGTGATGATCACCATGAATGCAGGACAGCAATCATTGGTAGAAAACTTGCACATTATAAAATTGACATTGCAACTTTAAGCGAAACACGTATTTCCAGTACCAGCCAGTTCACAGAGATTGGAGTAGACAATTCATATTATTTGCTCAGGACCCAGTTCTGTTTAGTCATTCCAGTATAGTCTCTAGACCATCCCCAACAGATGTCTATCTAACCTGCTCTTAAATATCTCCAGGGATGGACATTCAACAATCTCCCTCGACAACCTATTCCAATGTTTAAGCCTGCCAGTTAGGAAATTATTCCTAATGTCCAGCCTAAACCTCCCTTGCTGCAGTTTCATCCCATTGCTTCTTGTCCTATCCTCAGAGGCCAAGGAGAACAATTTTTCTCCCTCTTCCTTTTGACACCCTTTTAGATACCTGAAAACCACTATCATGTCCCCTCTCAGTTTTCTCCTTTCCAAACTAAACAAGCCCAATTCTTTCAGTCTTCCTTCATAGGTCATGTTCTCTACACCTTCAATCATTCTTGTTGTTCTTCTCTGGGCCTTCTACAATTTCTGTACATCTTTCTTGAAATGTGGCACCCAGAACTGAACACAATACTCCAATTGTGGCCTAATCAGCACATAGTAGAATGAAAGAATGACTTCTCCTATCTTGCTTTTTATAGATGGGCACTAGATTTGCCCTTTTTCAGTCTTCTGGAATCTCTCCTGTCTTCCATCTTCTTTCCAATATGAAAGCTAAAGATACTTCCTCTATCAGCTCCTTGAAGATGATTCAGGGAAGATTCAGGGAATAAAGGCAAGGTACTAACCAACCGGCCTCCCTGAACATGTATTCTGCCCTTTTATCTGGTGTGACAGATTGTAGTAAGAAAAGAGCCAAACTTATTTCATTTTCTCCCTTGTCAGTCCAGCTTTTTAAATGATTTGCAAACTTCAGTTAACTGGAGCTCAATTTCAAAACCCCAAACAAGATTACAGCAAGCATCAGCTTTTGTTACTAAATCTTTGTACGGCTCTCCCCATATTGTTTGTAGCAATACATTGTAGCTATTACATTATGTGGGAATTGTATCTACTATTGATAGAATGAATCAGCACAGGTCTGACGCGGAATGAAATTCACAGAAGTTGACTGATGATTCAGCCCTTAAGCACCAGAAGATGCTAATAAAAATCACATGAATGGGAGCATGGAATATTTCTTGCCAATGCAATTGCACACATCTGTCTAGAATTTCCACACAGAGCTGCGAACAATGGCACAAGATGAGTGCTGCTTCCTCATGAGTTGAATACAATGTACACATCGGCATGGACACAGCTCTATGACAAAATAGAGGCCATGCTAGGCATCCAGAGCACAAACACATGTCAAAAGATTCCATTCTATTAAAAGACATTGAAATCTTATTTTTCAATAGATTTACATGCTTTGCTTCTCTATAGTCTTTATGTTCAATTACCTTGAATTATTATTGGCTCACTGTATTCAGCCAAAATCCCATTATTAATGTTAAACACCATCATGCACATTTTTTCACAATTGTCGTTTCTTCATTTTATACTGTGTTTTAAAATGTAGCCCTTGCAAACAAGATATTATCTAAATCTTAAGTATCTATTCAACAAACAAAATATACGTTATAGCCAACCACCTGTTTGAGAAAATCATCAAAAAGAAAAACAATGTTTCCCTATCAGTGGATGCTTCTATGATTTTTCTAGATTTCATTTGCTAGGTTAAATAGCCTACCAAAATTTAAACCAAAGGCTCAGTCATGAACGGCAATGGTTTAGCAGAAGAGACCCAGACACCCATCAGATTCCTGGACTAAATGAACTAAAATGTCAGATTTGCCATTTATTTTCTCCTTTCATCATCTGTGATCAGCAGAAGAAATGAGATAATATACAAGGATGCCATGCCATCACACTCTAGAATTAATGGAAAGACAGTGCAAGTACAGTAGACTTCCGATAATCCGGAATCTTTGGGACCTAGGTGGTGCCAGATTATTGGATATGCCGGACTATCAGGAGGTACTATAAAATGGTTGTGTCTGTGTATATATATATATATATATATATATATATATACACACACACACAAAAGTACTGTATATAAAGTGTTTTAACTCTTTTTATTGTAGCACAAGCATTGTCCAGTGTCACACAATGCTAGTGACAGACTGACTTGGTCCCGTCCGGTTTCGCTCGGTTCAGCCGCTGCCGCCGCTGCCGCCGCTGCCTTGTAACTCATTTTTTGCCAAAGCTCACTCACTAGGCTCTTGCCATTTTGATGCCTGACTATTGGGAGTGTCATACAATTGGATGCTGGACTATTGGAGTTTTACTGTGTTAATATTTCCAATAAATAGTGAGGAACAACAACTCAGCTTTCTAGATGGTTCAGTTAGCAACTTAGGAAAAAATAT
Organism: Pelodiscus sinensis; assembly: GCF_049634645.1. Classification (NCBI taxonomy): domain Eukaryota; kingdom Metazoa; phylum Chordata; order Testudines; family Trionychidae; genus Pelodiscus; species Pelodiscus sinensis. The sequence continues at coordinate 48,928,980 of NC_134719.1, forward strand.
CATGTAGTTATGTAATTAAAACCAGGATCATAATGCATACACACAAGGGGGACAAATTAGTATTGCACAGATAATTTTAATATAGATATTTCTAACTTTTCAGTGCTCAGCTTTGCACATTGCACTTATAATTTTTGTAAGAGGTAGATTTTTCTGATGTGATATTGCTAGATACAGATGTTTTACTTCTGTTCTACAAGGCCAATGAGTGTAAAATGCATCACTAACCCGGTGTAATATTAATTCAGCTTTCTAGCATTAGCTTCTCTTCCTTAGCAGCAGCCTGCAAGGAGCAAATCTGAAAAAGATCAGTTACATTTTGTCAGTAAAGGATGAACATTTATATTTTACTTTCAGCCTTCCTTAGTTCATTTTCCAGCAAGAAGTCCTGCAGCAGTGCTCTTCTTAAGACAGACAGGGAAGAAAGTGTACAGGTAGACAGCTCTGGCTAAAATATGGCACTTTATTCATGTGATGGGGTTAGGGGAAAAGTGTCTGTTAGGTTTTACTAATAGAGCCTGTGTGACCGAAATCTCAGCTACATTAAAGTAAAAAGAAAAGTTTCATGCTGTGTGATACTTGGTAATCTTCTTAGGGACTGTTCATACGTTTAAAGTTAAGCAGATACGTTAGTATTTTGCTTCACTGTGGACTGATCCCAAATCCATTGAATGCAATGGGACTCTATTATCAGTTGACTTCAGAGGGCTTTGGATCAGACTCATTTCAATTGTCCCACAGAACTGTGGAGGGTGCAGGAATTCTAAGAGCCCATGCTATCTAGCCATGAAAGAATCTCAACAGTTAACATGCCCAATATCTGTTTTTCATGTTTACTGACTCCATTTTTGTTTACCAAAAACTTCAGGTTAGGTAATCACATTCTGCATTTATGGCAGGAATTCCCAAAGAAAACATGAAATTAAATCCTTATCAGGATTTTGTTTTTATAAATGAAGCAGTAAGGTACACTATTCATATTAACTATGAAATAGCAAGCACTCAAATTCACTGTTGCTCAATTTAATATTGGATCCTTTCAATAAATGAAGAACTCTCGACATTCTCCTTTAGCTCCATCTTCTATACAATGAAGAAAATTAACTGCAGACCCTTAAAAATATATTACAATCTGCTGCAGTTTATAATGCATTACCTTAGTTTCTCTCTTTCTTCATATCTCAAGGCTAGTGATGTTTCTTCCAAGACAAAATATGAGCACTGATTTAGTATTTCTGTCTTTCAGTCATGGTCCCAACAAGATCATTTTTTGAATCTAAAAAAGGGCCAAATTGAAACACCTTACAAAGCCTCCCCACTGTAAATAGAGGGAAGGTTAACGTATGCAGCCTACAACTAAGGAAGACATTTCACATTAAATTTTAAAAAATCTGTGTGGAACGACTGACCAAAAATTTATACAGTATGCTGTTGGGATTAGCTTGTCTTGGTAGTTTCCCAAGCTGTAGAAATAGGTCTCCTGTTCAGTGAGCCTGTTCAGTTTCAAGATGGGAGATGCATTTCAATCACTCCACTGAATTCTGGTGCTCTAGACAAGGGTTCCTATTTATGCTATATTCATGTGAGTCTGGCCCATTTCTCAGCATATTTCTTTATTTTATTTTTTATTAATCTTTGAGACCATTGCATCTTATTTCAAAGCAAATGAAGCTTTGAGACCACTGGAAATGCAACTCTTCATCAGGGCAAATCCTTACCTGGATTTAATTAGCATATACTTCCCTGTTTAAATGTAATATGCCTTTTGCAGCTATAACAGAACTTGAATTAATTTTAATATCATATGCTATTTCTGTATAAGTGTACAGTCTTTCATTTTCATTAAAGATTCAACATTTTACTTCCTATAGGCAACATCAAAAGAATATAGCAGTGGATTATATTTTATTCATACAAAATCTTCCATCAGGAATCAAGTCCATTTTGTTATCACTTATCTCCATTGTGTTATTATTCAGAGAATGTACTCTTGTCAAAAGGAGATAATGCCACTGGCCTTTGATTATACTAGTATTTAACATTGTGCTTTTCAAGGGTGCCCACAGGGATGATAGACCCAGTTACATTTTTTATTAATGGAAATTGTCACTCTTCTGAAATAGAAGAGATGTAAAACCAAGATCCTAGCCACATGGACTAATCAAAGATCTCATGGCACATTTTGCAAAGGTTGAGATCTTAGTATTCATGTCCAGATAACTGGCCAAAGGAAACAGAAGGAATTTTACTTCTAATTTAACTCAGAAAATTCTTCTTTATTTTCTCATTATTTTCATATTGCAGGGACAACACAGCTGATGCTCAGAGGTATTTCAGTAGATAATGAAGTGCATGTACTGTATTGTAGAGCCCTACAATACACCTGACCAAAGTGTAAGTTCCAAATTATGACCACAATAGTGAACCAATAAACCAGATAACAGCCAGAGTACAGTACAGCCTTGCCAACCTCTCTATGATGAAGGATATACAGTCTCACACAGACAGACTCCTGCACTTGTGAGGGGTAGCATGTAGGGCAGAGGCTGTAAAAAATCTGTGCTGCATTTCTCTTCCACCATCGGCCTGAGCAGGTAAACATATTAGAAGATAAGAAGCTTTAAAATCAACGATATCAAGCTTTCTGTGGAATTGAAATTATGTGGATAAGTCGCCACATATAAGCCCTCTGCTCTGGAACTGTAATTCTAAAAATATCACAGAATCATTGAATGATAGCACTGGAAGGGTACATCTACACAGCAGGACAAAAGTCAAGTTAACCTATGCAACTTCAACTACATGAATTGCATAGCTGAAGAGAAATTAGCTTAATTCGGCTTTTGGCAAATCATAGAATCATAGAGCTTTGACTCTATGGACTGTAAGGTGGATACAACACTCTTCCTTTGACTTCCCTTACTCCTCGTAAAATAAGGATGACTATGAGTCAGAGTAAGAAGTCCTCCAGCTCCACATTAGTTTGAAATAAAGGCTTGTTGTGTAGGTGTACACTGTTATTTTGGAACAACATCAAGGCTACGTCTACATTGGCATCCCTTTCTGGAAAAGGGATGCTAATGAGACAAGTCAGAATTGCAAATCCACGGGGGATTTAAATATTCCCCGCGGCATTTGCATTTACATGACTGCCGCTTTTTTCTGGCTTGGGGATAAGCCGGAGAAAAGCGCCAGTCTAGACGCGATTCTCCGGAAAATAAGCCCTTTTCCGGAGGATTTCTTATTCCTACTAGGTAGCCTAATTCGAACTACCTACTCTGTGCCGCGTGTAAAGCGGGCATGGAGTCCGAACTACTGGGGATTTAAAAATGGCGGCGCCTGGCAAGATGCAAATGAAGCCCAGGATATTTAAATCCCGGGCTTCATTTGCAACTTCGATTGCCTACATTAACCACCCTAGTTCGAACTAGGGTGGTAGTGTAGACATGCCCTAGATCTACATGAAACCTTTTACTTTTGAATCATAAGAAATTTGTTTGCCAAGCTATTATGCTGTTCAGGGACTTTCTAATGAACGTCCAAGATTGCACAGAATCAACAAATGATTTTGAAAGCTTTTTTGCTGCTATCTTGGGTGTGCACGTATGGGGGTATATTCTATTTGTCTTATTTAACAAGTCTTTTATGACTTAACAGAAGCATGCAGAGTAAAGATAAAAACTTAAGACATCAAACCAAAAATATAGTGGATTAAAGTTTTATTCTAAAGTTTAAAATATTTTTGTTCTACATTATATATACATTCAGAGTCTAATACAACAACCTCTCTCTATATATTTTTCAGTAAAATGTAACTGACAGTTAAAAGATTCCAGGCACTATAGCACATTAATGCTGACAAGAATATCCATGCAATTTAACTCCACTTACCAAAACAAACATCTGCAAAAAACAATACAGGCTGCAATTCTTCAAGGAGATCCATAAGAGGAAATTATGAGATATTCCTTGTAAGTACAGGGTTATTCTTTTTAAAGGACACCCTAGATCAGATCCTGAGTGCCAATTAGCATAGTTTAACCTCAGGGGAGCTACACTGATTTACACCATTTGAGGATCTAGCAGCCTTAACTCCAAAGGGAGTACTGAACTCTGAAGCTATCACTTGCACCCCAGCCATGAAATATGTACTTCTATATCTAATTCAGTGCTCAATATATAGCACACCCTTGCTATAAGTAACTTGCTGGAATCCAAGTTTTTATTCATTATATCCGGGGGCCATTGTAGCAAAAGGACAATCAAAACAAATGTTAAAGTACTGGAATATATCAATGAAGTTACCTTGAACAAAGGTATTAGCTAAATTAATTATGATTTTAATAACTCTTTGTAACATGCATCAGTATTCTGAATTAATTGAATAAAAATACACAAATACAAAGTGAACATTCAAATCCCAGTCCCACATGAAATATTTAAAATACATCACATTGTTAGTTTTGCTTCAGTTTCAAAAGTTAAATATTCTAAAGGTTAATTTCAATTTCACTTGAAAAAAAAAATCAATGTTGCTTTGTTGAGGCAGTTGCATGGAAGTTATATGAGCCACCATCAGCATTTGACAGAGCTGCCCTGTTTTTAAAGCCTCAACATTCTGTGTTTCTGTCCCTGCAGTAGCAGCCTCTAGCCCTTTTACTACCTCAGATGGAAATAGGGCAGAGGCCATCGGTTTGTCTGTCTCCTCAATTTCATTATCCTGGGCATCTGACCTCCTTACACTTCGTCAGTGATGTTCTCATCTATCAGCACTCTAGTCACTGCACGCTCATAGTACACATGAAGCCTGTCTTTCTCTACAGCTTCAGATCCATTATTTAGGTCAGCAATTGAAGTGTCTGGGCATCCAAAGAAGGTGCTCAGTGTTTTCCCTTTCAAATCAGCCACTTCTGTGTATCTTGATTAACAGCTGGCGAAGAGGTGCCTAACATCTTGTTCCAAATCACCTGACAGTGCATCAGCTTCAAGATGAATAATATTTTATCTTTCAGAGTAAGTGAAAGTCACATAACCTGTGCCAAAAAAGTCACATAACCTGTATGTCCGTGACTGATTTCCCTCAGCAACCTTTTTCTGCACTGCTTCTTAAATGCAGCATCCACTATCCAATGGTTAAATTTTTGATGTGGTGTTTTTAGTGAGTAGACAACTTCAGTTTTTCTCTCAGATGTCTCTAATGGGCCCACAGAGAGTGTGATAGGCAGTGTTCCAGGAATAACAAGAATTTTACATCTTACAAAGTCCTTAAAAAAAAGCCACTTTAAGATTTTCCCTCATCATCCAGGTTTTTTTGGAATTCTTGTAACTCATTGGAAGTGACTTCATGTTAACATGATGAAAATATTGCGGCTGTCGTCACTTTCCAATGTGATAATTGGAGGATAATTTTGTGACTTCCACTTGTATTTGTACAGAATGGAAATGGCATTCTTTCCTTCAGAACTTCAGATTCCTTTAATGTATCTGCTGTCCTTTGGGACAATGTCCTGAGAGGCACGCATTTCCAAAACATCCCTGTTTCTTTGATATTGTTTATTAGCTTGATCATAGAATCTCTTTCTAACAAAAGTTGCTTTAGCTTTGGAAGAAATCAGACTATAGCCTTGGCATCACATGAATGGGACTCACCTAATCATTTCAGTGCCTTTGTCCAAATATTTTGCCTTTCTTGACATCTCCATAGTTTTCCATCAGATGTTTGGAATGTTGTTTCAGGATTAATTTGCTTTGCCACGATTTTAACTTATTCTCAAATGATTGGTCCAAATACAGAATTATTATTGCTTCTGTGCTGTGGGGGTCAAATAAGAGCAGTTTATCTAGTTCATTTATCTCATGAGAATCCTTTGATCCTTTGGCAGTATCAACTTTGGTTACATATAGACTGCAGGCTTCTTTAGGAAGAAGCTTTTCTGGAAGAGATCTTCTGAAAAAACTTCTGAAAGAGAATGTCCACACTGCCAAAGAGCATCGAAAAAGTAGTCTGCTTTTTTAAAAAGATAGCGTCCACATAGCTGTGTTTGCTATGGATGGAGTGGCCAGCAAGGGCACCTGTGCTTTTTCCCCTTTCCTCTTCTTTTGAAAGAACTCACTCTTCTCTATCCACACATGCTTTTTTCCAAAAGAACTCTTTCAGCAAAAGGTTTTTCTTTGTAGAAAGAGGTTTACCAAAGTCAGAAAAAAAAACATTTGTTTTTTCAATTTTTTTTCGAAAGAACGTGATTGTAGTGTGGACGTAAGTGAAGTTTTTTCGGAAAAACAGTGTTTTTCCGAAAAAATTTTGTAGTGTAGACATAGCCTTAATGGACAGATGCTTGAAGATGTTTCTCTCTCTCTCTTTCTCTCTCTCTTTATATGTTACAGTTGTGTTTTTTACCACTCATACTCACCACAAAGATCTATGGGAATTGCTCTCTTTTTCAAATGATTGGTCATTTCTACCTTTATTGCAACAGAAATTGATTTTCACTTAGGAGGTATGGGTTATATTTTTGTAAAACTGTTGTTTTGACTTCACAATGTGAGTTTTGGAAGGACAGTGTGTCAGCCGACGGTCAGGGCTCCCTATATCTGTCCCGTAAGACCGGCTGAAGTTCTTTTAAATTGTGCCTGGTTCTGTTACAGCAACTGAAGGAGTCAGGTTAAAACTTAAACAGTAACAGGTTTATTGAGGAAGCTTATAAATCATATGGTTGCAATGGCTATTGTTCTATTTCTTAACTGCTAGCAAAATATAGATCTTAAAAATGGTTACAAAGAAGATAAAGATAGGAAAACAGAAATAATAGTACCAAGTAACAGCTTAATCTTAAAAGAGCTCTAAGTCTGTGTACACTTAAGACAGAGGACCACATCCAGGTACAATTTTTACCCCCTTGTGCCTCTCGACTCCAGCATGTCAGGCCAGGGCCAGTCCCTCAATTCCTAGGAAAGATGAAAATGGGCGTCCCCATAGAACCTCGGGAGGTCAAACACCTAACCCGACCAGCAGGTAGAGGGTAGAATGACACTCAAAAGAGAGTGTGCTGATGTACCACCTTTATACTCATGGGGTCACGTATTTCTCTTTCTTATCTGTCATGCCAAATGGGGCTGGTCTGTCTTTTGTGAGACCAGTTCTTACAAGGGAGTTGTGAACTTAATTTACACTTGTAGGAGAGATAACTAAATTGGAAGTACAGGCAGTCCCCGGGTTACATGGATCCGACTTACATCGGATCCCTACTTACAAACGGGGTGAGGCAACCCTGCACTAGCTGCTTCCCCCCAGCAGACCATGGAGATGCTGAGCGGCTTTTCTCAGCAGACACCTCAGCTTGAGAATAAAGGACTGAGGGAAGTGAGGTGTGGGAGAATAAAACTGAGCTCTGGAGAAATGTTTGGCTAGAGTTTCCCCTACAATATGTACCAGTTCCGACTTACATACAAATTCAACTTAAGAACAAACCTACAGTCCCTATCTTGTACGTAACCCGGGGACTGCCTGTACTGGGCATTCTTTTCTCAGTGGGGGATTCCTCTCTCAGGGACTGTGTGTTCGTATCAACATGGGTGCCAGCCGGGCACACTTGCATGTCCTGATCTTGCATCAAAGCAGATCAAAGCTTAATGGCTATGCTGATTGCCTTAATCGCTCTCTCTCTCCACATATCTGTTTTCAGCTCCTCAGGATCAGATGAGCCAGCATAGACTATGCTGATATTATTGTTCCTTCTCTGCCCTGTATGCTTCAGGAAGGCAAACAAGATGGATGATATGGGGGGTTGGTCTGTGTGGCTACACAGTGTGAACATATACTAGGAAAATGCACAACATGTTGTTTTTAAATAGTACTCAAGTTGGGATCTAGGAACCAGGCTCATTATAGTCAGAGGATCACAATTATGAATAATGACAATGTTTTATAATCTTTCAGTGATATACACCTGCATACAGATGCAGTCACCTCATCTCAAAAAAGATATATTGGTATAGGAAAAGGTTCAGAAAAGGGCAACAAAAATAATTAGGGCATTTGGAACGCATGCCATATGAAAACAGGTTAAAAAGACTGGCACTTTCACCTTAGAAAAGAGGAGACTAAGGGAAGATATGATATAGATCTATAAAATCATGACCGGTATGGAGAAAGTGAATATTGAAAAGTTATTTACTTATTCCCATAACTTAAGAACAGGGGGTGTAGTGGGGTGGAATGGCCACCCACTGAGCTGGAGGTAGAGGAATCCCTCTGGGAGCCATTTTGGGCTCAGCCTAGCCCCTCCCAGGAAGCCAAGGGGTGTGGCTGGGACTATAAGAACTCTGCCAGGGAGCTCAGTCAGGGCCCAGCCTCTGAGGGAGACAGAGGCCTGTCCAGAGCTGAGGAGGCTGAGACCTGGCCTGAGTCTCCCACAGCTGCCTCCCCTAAGGCTAGCAAAGACTTCCCTGCCAGGGAGGCCTGGCCAAGCTGGCCAGCAGAGTTGTCCTCTGACCCAGAGGAACCCGGGGCTCGGCCAGTGCCTCGGGATGTGGAGGACTGGCCTGAGCCTGAGGTCCTGCTCAAATCCTGAGGGCAGTGGAAACCCCTGGACCCAGAGGGCTTGCCAGAGCTGGTGGACTGGCTGGAACCCCGATGTCTGCCTGAACTCCATGGCCGGACGAGCCAGCTGGAGGCTGCAGAGCTCCAACCACTCAAAGCCTAGATTGGGCCGCCCAGACCCTGCTGGGATGACACTGCCCTCGATGCCCCAATGGACCTGCCGGAGACACAGGTATCCAAGAAGGGGGAGACGAGGAGTGGCCCAAGGGGTAGCATGGGCTGATAGCAGTCCTAGGCCAGCACGTTTCGGGCTGGAGCCCCTGCAAAACCAGTAGCAGCTGCACTGCTGCATCCAGGGCCCCTGGGCTGGGGTGCAGTGGAGAGGGTGGGCCTGTGCCCCCCTGCCACCCACCGACTGGGTGGCAGTCTCCCCCTCACTGCTGATGCAGGTGCGCTACCTGCCCAGCTCCTGAACTAGGAGCTTCCTCAAACCTATATGTTTGTTGCCCCGCCCTGCTCAAGGGCCTGGGCTTGTACACTGTATTTGTTGCCCTGCTCTAGGGCCTGGGCTTGTACACTGTATTTGTCGACCCGCCCTGCTCAAGGGCCTGGGCTTACATACTGTGCTTTGGTGCCCAGCCAGGATCCAGGCCCGACCTCTTAAAGGGGCAGGACTAGGACTGCTGCTCTGCCCAGAACTGTGAGTTGAGAGACTTGAGTATATGGTGAACTTCTTCCCCCATGGTGCAGACCTGAAGCAAGGCTGGGCACACGAATTATTGCCTCTCACCCCGACCTGAAGCAAGGCCGGTTATAGACTCACTGACTTAGACTATTTTAAGGCACGGTAGTGTAGTGGGGCAGACTGGCCGCCCACTGCACCGGAGGTGGAGGAACCCCCTCCCGAAGGCCTACCGACCAACATCCAGCCACCAAAAGCGGGAAAACTTAGAAGTGGTTGTGGCCACTGCTGGAGGGCAGTGTCCTGAAAAGGACTCTGCTACCTGTCGTCCAAGCTATTTCCCAGGACTGATGGCTGGTGGCGCTGTGGCGGTGAGTATATCCCATTACAGGGGGTCACCAAATTAAATTAATAGGTAGCAGGTTTAAAACAAACAGCGCACTGTCAACCCATGGAACTCCTTGCCAGAGGATGATGTGAATTCCAGGACTTGAACAGGGTTTGAAAAAGAACTAAAGAAATTCAAGGAGGATAGGCTATTATCCAGGATGGGCAAGGATGGTGCCCCTAGCCTCTGTTTGTCAGAGGGTGGAGATGGGTGACAAGGGAGGAATCACTTAATGATTATCTGTTCTGATCGCTCCCTCTGGGGCATTTGGCATTGGCCACTATTGGAAGACAGGATATTGGGCTAGATGGACCTTTGGTCTGACCCAGTATGGCCATTCTTATGTTTTTAAAATTCTAGTAAGCCAATGATTTACAAATCAGTACTTACTCCATGATGGGAAAATGCAAGAACAGCAGCAAGAATCCTTTACAAACTGCATTCTGCAATTTATAGGATAATGGTTGGCAGACAGTGAAAGGGATTTCTAATGCAAAATCAAATATTATTAGCTAATCACATAGGCTGTGTCTACATTGGCATGATCTTGCACCAAAGCGGCTGCTTTTGCACAAAAACATGCTGCCTGTCTATACTGGCAGGGAGTTCTTGCACAAGAGCACTGATGTTCTAATGTGTGAAATCAGTGCTTCTTGCACAAGAACTGTGATGCTCCCACTCAGAAATAAGCCCTCTTGCGCAATTGTTCTTGCACAAGATGCCAGTGTAGACAGGCAACATTAATTTCTTGCTCAAGAAAGCCTGATGGCTAAAATGGCCATCGGAGCTTTCTTGCTCAAGAGAGCGTCTACACTGGCCTGGATGCTTTTGCACAAAAGCACATCTCTTGTGCAAAGGCACATGCCAGTGTAGACGCTCTCTTGCGCAAATACTCTAATGCTAGAACTCTTGCGTTAAAGAGTATTTGCGCAAGACCGTGCTAATGTAGACACAGCCAAATATTGTCTTAGGAAATCTAAGTTCAATAGGTCATGAGAGAAATCTTCCAGGATCAAATCTTAGCACAGGAAACTATAATTAGAATTCTCATCTGGAGCTGGTGCCTACAACATATGTGCAGCTTCAGACTGGAGGGATTTTTTTGTTAAAATCCCCTTAACTATAGAGAATTACGATAAACCAGCAGCTGCTGACAACTACAGTTGTGTTCATTACTAAATCTTATGCACAGACAATTACTGTAATCAGCTGCCAGATCTTTTGCAACTACAGTAGACACAATGTTGTTTATGTTCAGCTTCTTAGTTATTTTTGTTTAAAGCAATAAATGACCTAATATAATAGGATCCCATTTTGTTCCTCACAGAAGATGTTAGTTTATTTCAATGATATATTTGTATTGTCGTACTGGGGCTAAAAATAGAATAATTATTAAAAAGGCTAAGTATATACTCTGTTACATCGATTTCCATTTGGAGTAATGGAGTGCACTTCAGTGGTACTTCTGGAAGCTGAGAGTAGTGTGACAGAGCAGAACTAGAGAACTGGGTTCATTATGGCTTTAATTCTATACTTTTCCCAAAATGCACCGACAATTGAAATAATTCAGTGATTTTAGAGCTGGTTAGTGAGTCACATTGGGAGTTCTAAGCAGAATAAGCAGGCATCCCTTTGAACATTTACATTAAAGTCCTTATATTCTCCAGAAGATCACAAAAATGACACTCCCTTTAAGTCCCAGTTCAAGGATTTTAGGACTCCTGGAATTTGCAGGATCATTTGGGCCAGCAGGTCTCTCAAAAGCTACGAATTACAGGCTATCTATTAGGCTAGTGCTACATTAGGGGCTAAGTTTGAATTAATATACACAACTCCAGCTACCTTAACTATGTAGCTGGTGTTAAAGTATCTTAAAACACATTTTAGTGCCATCTGCACAGCGGAAGGTCAATGGGAGCACACTCTCCCTTTGACTTCCCTTACTCCTCATGAGGAGCAGGACTACCGTTGTTGATGGGAACGCTCTCTCATGCTGTAGTCCCCTTTCCCTTTACCAGCCTGGACCCAGTTCTGGTGGGCTCGGACACATTGTTTATAAAGCCAGTTGGGAAGAATAAAATCCCTGGTTTTCCCAATAAGCAGAGAGTTGATGTCCCCAAAACCTGACATCATGCACATTTCCATACAGCTCAGGATGGTGATCATGCAACTTCCTCTATGGCCAATCAATCAAGTCCTACAGTTCCACTGAGTGATACTTTTATGGCTGACATTCATTTTCTCCTTTTGGTAGGCAGACTATGGGCACACGTATGACATCTATAGCTACAATTCAGTTTTGGAAAGCCAGCAATGCACGTTTCTTTCTTCCATCACCAATAGACAAATCACTGTAAATTCACTCACAAACCTCCACAATCTCAACATCAGCTTTTTTCATGTCAACACTGACGAGGCCAGCAAGATACCTGTAGCAAACTAGGGTAAACCTAGACTGGTAGGGCTCCCACTGTCAAGTACTGTGGCATTGACGGGTTGAGACAAGCTTCTCATACAGCTCCATGAATATCTTATTCTGCATGCAAATATTCTGGCATCTCTGCTAGTGAAACTAAATAAACATGGTCCAGTGTGGTGGGCTCCCTGTCCTGTACCAAAAGTGCTCACTTACATGTGAGGAGTCCACAGCCATTGCAGCATTCATCAATTCTGCCATGAGTGAGCTGACATCCAATTGCCACCACTGCCTTCTGCAGTTCACAGTGTGTTCCTAACATGACATGCAGTGTCTTGCCAACATCTGCTCTATTTACTAAACCATTCCCCCTCAAGCTGGAGTCATTTATCCACTGGCTACATGGCTTCTCTCCCAGCTCGAATGGACAGACACAAGCAGCAGGAATTGTCTCTTCTAGATGTGGCAGACTAAAACCTCTCTATGGGAAGGGTAGACAAGGCCTCCCATGATATGCCCTAGAGCAGCTCCCCTTGGTAAAGCACTGAAAATTCCTTGTGGTCAACATGTGTAGCTGAATGCTGGTGTGGCTGCATGTATGCTGAGTATAGGATATGTACAGCTCTGAAGGATCTAGATTCTTGCAGATGGGTTTTTTAGCATGTGGTCCCATGTGAATAAATCAGACATGGGTACGCGCAACCATGGATAGAGAGGTGGTAACAAAATTCTTGATTCACATCTTCTATCACATACTTTCTCAACATCTTCATAGCACTATGTGGGAGGTGATCCTGTCTTTAGTGATATGCTGGTATTTGGTTTTCAATTCCCTTGTTTTCCTTTAGTCCTTAGGACCATGGCTTCCCAGATAACTTCTGAAAAAATTTGAAATGGCACTCTCAAGGCTAATAAATCTCAGAAGGGGCTATTTTTCTCTGAATATTTTTGGCTTATGTAGATGCTTTGATTGAGGGAAACATCTGTAGAATATCTTTCTGATCGCCCAATTTGAACATTCTCTCTCATTAACACATGCTGTACTCCTGATAGAAAATCTAAAGTTCAGTGTTTTCTCTTTGTATTTTGCTGTTGGCTAAAAATCAGTTTTTCCACTGGAAGTGCTGAAATTCATTATTTTTAGTTGCTGTTTCAGTTGAGCTCCAATGATAATAATATCTTCTGGCATTCACTAGTGCGATTGTACTTTGTCTCAACAAGATATTGACAGACTGGTTTCGACTCACATGGTAGAGTTGATGAATGTAAACCCGTTGCAAACCCATTAAAAAAAGTAGTAATAAAGAATGTGAATATCTTAAATATACTGTTCTGTTCCATATGTCACATATAAAGTGTAATAAAAAGATTCATAATTTCAACCATGCAAGAGAGTCAATATATAAGATTCATTAACATATCTGTGGCTTTAATGGGCCTACTTCTGTTTGTAAGTGCTAATTAAAATGAATTAGAAATGCAAAGCACATTGTTGGTAATTTGTTCTTGCCCGCCCCATCGTGCAGCAGATCTGGTGTGGAAATCAGTACCCATATTATCTGTCATAATTTCATTAGTTAAGTGTGGAGCTAGTCAGCTTACACATGCCCTCTTGATTTCTTTCTTACTATTAAATATTTCCTATTACTAGATCTGATTCCACAACACCATTACTTAGGTGGAATACTTCTATTTATGTGAGTAGTCTCATGGAATTCAGGTTTGAACTCAAGGGGAGTAGTACAGTGATGGATGATACAGAAAACCCTAAAATAGGTAGAGAGTACAATTCAAGGTATGTAATGATCTATTACCTGTATTAACTCCCCACTGAATCAGGGCTTCCCTGAGTGCAGTACACATACACACATACAAAGAGTGAAGGAGCCCCTGCCCTGAAAACTCATAAGACCAAAGAGACAGGACAAAGGATGCAAAGCCAGTTTAAACAGGGAAATGAAGCTCAGAGACCTATCTCAAACAGAAATTAAATCAGGGAAGTCCTGGGTTACACAGGAAGTCAGACGAGATGGCCACAGTAATTTCTTCTGACCATAGAATTTATGAAGCTAGGAAAAGAGATTTAAAAAAAAATTAAGGGCTATCTGTATTCTCAAGTCTACTCAGTTGCTCTGAGTTCAGCCGCTTCAGGTGCAGCCCCTCTGAGTCCCAGGCCAAAGCACCAAGATTCTACCACAAGCCCCACCTGGGCGTCAAACCTGTGAGACTTCCCTTGGTGGCCAAGAACACTCTGCGAATGCAGTGGCATAAACCAGCATTTTCCCATCTATGTCGGTGCTTCCCTTCGGGGACGCCACCACAAGTGGCAACATGGAGCCAGAGCTCACCCTGCACCTTCTGGTGCACTTTCTGGACTTACTGCTGCAAGCCTGCCAGCAATGGCTCGAGGCTGCCTGGCCTCTCCACCTGGCCGCCCTGGGGGCCGTGGAGGAGCCGCGGCGGCGCCCCGGCACCAGCGTGCCCCGCCACATCTGGCGTCTAGAGAGTGGACCCAGAACTTCAGGATGAGGAGGGACACCATCCTGGAGCTCTGCGAGTGGCTCGCCCCTGCTCTGCGCAGAAGGGACACTCGCATGAGGCCCGCCATCCCCTTCCAGAAGCGGATGGTCATCACCCTCTGGAAGCTCTCCACGCCAGGCAGCTACCGATCCATCGGGAACCAGTTCGGCGTGGGGAGATCCACCGTCGGAGTGGTGCTCATGCAGGTATGGCACTCGTCGGCCACTGCGCCGGGGGGGGAGGGGAGCTGCAAGGAGGGGATGGGCCACCCCAGGGACAAAGGGGGGGCGGGAGGAGGTGAAACCGCCCCGCACGGGAGGGGTCGGTCTGTCCCGGCCGTACTACATGCCGCCAGGGGGGTTGCTTCCGGGAGTGGGGTGTGGGGCACTGCCAAGGCACGAATGCTCCCAGCCACCCGGGCGCCCCACTGATTGGCGCTTTGCTGTGTCTCTCTCCGCAGGTGGTCAAGGCCATCAACCGGGTGCTGCTCCGCAGGGTGGTCTGCCTCGCCGACCTGGATGCCGTCATCCGGGGATTCGGCGCCCCCGGCTTCCCCAACTGCGGGGGGGCCATCGACGGGATGCACATCCCCATCCATGCCCGGAACACCAAGCATCCCGGTACGTAAACCGCAAGGGGTATTTCTCCATCCTCCTGCAGGCCATGTGTGACCACCGGGGACAGTTCACGGACATTAATGTGGGCTGGTCCGGCAAAGCACACGACGCCCGGGTGTACCGCAACTCCTCCGTGTGCCTGCGGCTGCAGGACGGGACCTTCTTCCCCGATCGCCACATCAGGGTCGGGGACGTGGATATGCCCATCTGCCTGGTGGGGGATGCCACCTACCCACTGCAGCCCTGGCTCATGAAGCCCTACATGGGGCACCTCAATCCCTCCCACCAGGCCTTCAATGCCAGGCTGACCAGGGCCTGCATCATGGTGTAGGGGGCCTTCGGGTGACTGAAAGCCCGCTTTCGATGCCTCCTCACCCGTCTGGACCTGGCCGAGCACAAGATCCCTCCTGTGGTGGCAGCATGTTGTGTGCTCCACAATTTATGTGAGAGAAAGGCGGAGGCTTTCCTGCCAGCCTGGATGGCTCAGGCTGACCGCATGGCTGGCCACTACGGTCAGCCCCGCACCGCTGCCATCCAGGAAGCCCAACAGGGGGCCGTCTGGATCCGGGAAGCCCTGTGGTAGAGCTTCCTGGTGGAGGAGGAGGACTGACCTCTCCCTTGCATGCCCCACTGGGGCCTTCTTCCACCCTACCCCCTTTCCCTTTCCCCTTCCCCTCCCTACCTACTGTCAAATAAAGACACCTGTTTTTCAAACAAAAACGTCTTTTTATTTTACATAACTGGGGTGGGGAGAGGGAGGGAGGCGGGTGGGAGAGAGGGCGAAACCTGGGACGAGGGAGCTGGAAGGGGAGGGAAGGGAGGAAGGGAAGGAAAGCTCAGGGTTGGGGGTCCGGCTGCCTCTCCTGTCTCGCAACACTGCGGGTCTGGCGGCATTGGTGGGGAATGGTTGTGGAGGGTGGGGCAGGAGGGACAGGGGGTGTAGAGGAAACAGGAGCGGGAGCAGGAGGGGGAGCTGGGGGATCAGGGGGAGGAGGAGGAGAAGGAGGAGGAGGAGCAGGAGGAGGAGGGGGAACAGGGGGAGTAGGAGGGGGAGCAGGGGAAGCAGGAGGAATTGGGAATCGGTTGAGCAGGCTCTGGAGGTGGCCTCGCAGGGCACGGCCCTGCTCCTCCAGTGCCTCCAAGCTCCTCCGGCGCAGTCTCAGGTCCTCCTGGACCCAGTGATCCTGGAGACGGAGCTGTTGCTCCAGGAACCAGAGGTGCCACCTCTGGTACTCCTCCTGGTTCCTGGCTCTCCTGCTTGCCCGGGCGCGGGCGGCTGCTGCAGGTGGGGTGGTGCGCCCTGCAGTCCCAGGTGCTGCGGCTGTGGTGAAACAAGACCAGCGGTCAATTACCCCAGGGGCCCAGGTTTGTGAAACCCAGCTCCCCTCTGCAAGGCCAGGGCCCCTGCAGGATCCCCAGCTGCTGCTCCGTGGTGGGCAAGGCCCAGGCGCACGGTCCCGGGGCTCCCTCTCGCCCCAGCCCCCCGTACACATAAGGGGAGCATGATGGTACTCACAGGTGGACGCCTCCCCGGCCTCGGACGACACAGGCGAGCGGCTCTGTGGGGTGCCTCGGGGGTCCTGGGTCCTGAGCAGGCTGCCGGCAGGCTCCTGTCTCTCGGAGCCCTCCTCCTGCTCCTCCTCCTCCTCCGTCTCTTGGAGCGGTCCCTCTGCCCCGGGGTCTATCACGTCCCGGGGGGCAGGGACGGCATGAGCCCTCAGGAGGCGGTCCAGAGCCTGGAAGTGGGGGCAAGCCTCCGGGTCAGCCCTGGCAGGCAGGCCCGGGAGTAGGACTGCCGCAGGTCCTTGATTTTCCAGCGCACCTGCTCCCGGCTGCTCTGGTGGCCCCTGGCGGCCAGGCTGGCAGCCATGTGGCCGTAGACTGCCGCGTTCCTGTGGCTAGTGCAGAGATCGTGGACATTGGAGGCTTCCCCCAAACCTCGATGAGGTTCACGATCTCCGCACTAGACCATGTGGGCGCCCGCCTCTTGTGGCCCCGGGCAGGGTCCTGGGAGCCGCCAGGCTGGTCCCGGGAAAAGGGGGAGGGCTAGTTAACAAAACTATCCAAAGCCCAAGATTTGGTGGTGATGGGGGACTTCAACTATCCAGACATATGTTCGGAAACTAACACAGCAGGGCACAGGCTATCCAATAAGTTTCTGGACTGCATTGGAGACAACTTTCTGTTTCAGAAGGTTGAAAAAGCTACCAGAGGAGAAGCTGTTCTGGATTTGATTTTAACAAATAGGGAGGAACTAGTTGAGAACTTGAAAGTGGAAGACAGTATGGGGGACAGTGATCATGAAATAATAGAGTTCATGATCTTAAGGAAAGGTAGAAGGGAGACCAGCACAATTGAGGTAATGGATTTCAGGAAGGCAGATTTTGATAAGCTCAGAGAACTTGTAGGTAAGGTCCCATGGGAAGCAAGACTGAAGGGAAAAACAACTGAGGAGAGTTGGAAGTATTTCAAAGGGATGTTGTTAAGGGCCCAAAAGCAAACAATTCCGCTGTGTAGGAAATATAGAAAATATGGCAAAAGACCAGCTTGGCTTAACAAGGAGATCTTGCATGATCTCAAAATAAAAAAGGAGTCCTATAAAAAATGGAAACTAGGACAAATAACAAAGGATGAATATAGGCAAGCAACACAGGAATGCAGGGGCAAGATTAAAAAGGCAAAGGCACAAAATGAGATCAAACTAGCTACAGGCATAAAGGGAAACAAGAAGACCTTTTATAAATACATTAGAAGCAAGAGGAAGACCAAGGACAGGGTAGGCCCACTGTTCAGTGAGGAGGGAGAAGCAGTAACAGGAAACCTGGAAATGGCGGAGATGCTCAATGACTTATTTGTTTTGGTCTTCACCGAGAAGTCTGCAGGTGTGCCTAACGTAGTGAATACAAGCAGAGAGAGGATAAGTTTAGAAGACAGGATACACAAAGAACAAGTTAAAAATCACTTAGGAAAGTTAGATGTCAGCAAGTCACCAGGTCCTGATGAAATGCATCCCAGGATACTCAAGGAGCTGATAGAGGAGGTATCTGAGCCTTTAGCTATGATCTTTGAAAAATCATGGAAGACAGGGGAGATTCCAGAAGACTGGAAAAGGGCAAATATTGTGCCCATCTATAAAAAGGGGAACCAGAACAACCCAGGAAACTACAGACCGGTCAGTTTAACGTCTGTCCCAGGGAAGATAATGGAGCAGGTAATTAAGGAAATCATATGCAAACACTTGGAAGGTAATAAAGTGATAGGGAATAGCCAGCATGGGTTTGTGAAGAACAAGTCATGCCAAACTAATCTGATAGCTTTCTTTGATAGGATAACGAGCCTTGTGGATAAGGGAGAAGCGGTGGATGTCATATACCTAAACTTTAGTAAGGCATTTGATACGGTCCCGCATGATATTCTTATTGATAAACTAGGCAAATATAACTTAGATAGGGCCATGATAAGGTGGGTGCATAATTGGCTGGATAACCGTAGTCAGAGAGTTGTTGTTAACGGTGCTAAATCCTGCTGGAAAGGGATAGCAAGTGGAGTTCCGCAAGGGTCTGTTATGGGACCTGTACTGTTCAATATCTTCATCGATGATGTAGATATTGGGATAGAGAGTACGCTTATTAAGTTTGCAGATGATACCAAACTGGGTGGGGTTGCAACTTCTTTGGAGGATAGGGACATAATTCAAAATGACCTTAGCAAGTTAGAGAAATGGTCAGAGGTAAACAGGATGAAGTTTAATAAAGAGAAATGCAAAGTGCTCCACTTAGGAAGGAACAATCAGTTCCATACATACAAGATGGGAAGCGACTGTCTAGGAAGGAGCATGGCGGAAAGGGATCTAGGGGTCATAGTGGACCACAAGTTGAATATGAGTCAACAGTGTGATGCTGTTGCAAAAAAAACAAATATGATTCTAGGTTGTATCAACAGGTGTGTTGTAAGCAAAACTCGTGAAGTCATTCTGCCGCTCTACTCTGCAGTAGTTAGGCCTCAGCTGGAGTACTGTGTCCAGTTCTGGGCACCACATTTCAAGAAAGATGTGGAGAAATTGGAAAGGGTACAGAGAAGAGCGACAAGAATGATTAAAGGTTTAGAGAACATGACCTATGAAGCCAGGCTTCATGAACTAGGCTTGTTTAGTTTGGAAAAAAGAAGATTAAGGGGGGACATGATAGCGGTTTTCAAATATCTAAAAGGGTGTCACAAGGAGGAAGGAGAAAATTTGTTCCTCTTGGTTTCTGAGGACAGGACAAGGAGTAATGGGCTTAAAGTGCAGCAAGGGAGGTTTAGATTGGAAATTAAGAAAAAATTCCTAACTGTCAGGGTGGTCAAATATTGGAATAAATTGCCAAGGGAGGTGGTGGAATCTCCCTCTCTGGAGATATTTAAGAACAGGTTAGGTAGACATCTGTCAGGGATGGTGTAGATGGAGCTTGGTCCTACCTTGAGGGTGGGGGGCTGGACTCGATGACCTCTCGAGGTCCCTTCCAGTCCTATGATTCTATGATTCTAATGAGCAGCAGAAGCAAAGTGGGTGTATTCTCAAAATGGTTGGTGGGTTTTTGCAGGGGTTGAAACGATGGCAAGTTGCTACACTCAGGATTTTGAAGTGGGAGATTAAAATTGGATATTCAAGATGAAGAGAGGCTTTAGCACTTTGTCTAAGTAAAAGTTTCCCTTTCACAGAGCTCAACCCTTTTTGCTAGGATATGAGCATGTTTACATACAGGCTGCTTAGTAAAGCATGGAGGAGCCAGAAGACATCAAGGCCCATGTTCAGGAATGCTGGACCAGAAAGACTCACTGACAACTAACGAGGAAGGGAATGGAGGAAGGGCAGAAGAGGTGTGAAAGCACACCCATGTGTATGTATTTGTTTTACAGATTAACAAATGCTATATGATCATGCATTTAAACTTTATTAAAAATCATAAAAATGGTTGTCTAGAGCTGTCCAATTTTAATCAGTGCATCAAATCAAAACAGTTCATACGCAGATGGTATTATAGCTAAAACTGCTCTGGAAAGCTTCACTGATTTTTTTTGTTAGATTAAAATGTCATGTTTAATATTGCTTGTGTTGCACACTGACTGGGAAGGATTGATAAGAATGTATAGAATGTATTTTAGAAACTGAGCTGTAATTTATCCGAAGAAGGCTGAAACAGCAACTACTCCTGATGCATTCTTGTAAGAGGGCAAGACTATCCTTCACAGCCATCTTCCAGACCTGGGTTTCTCCCCTCCCCCCTTCCATATGACCTTTTGAACTGGGAAATCATCTGACCAGCATTTTATCCAGTTTGGAACTGTATCTCCTCAATACATTTTTTCCATTTGCACCAAAGCTTAATATAAGAAAAAAATATAATCTACTAATCCTGAAAATATAGTAGCATCCTTCCAGGATTAATGGTTAGTGTTATTAAAGTTAATAATTATTAATTTTAATGATCATTATGATATTTTTAAAAGAAAAAAATGAAAGATTTCAATACAGTCCATTGATTTGATTAAAAATAATATTTTTATTGAGTTCAGAGAAAGACAGAAAATAGAGAAATATTATTTTTAATGCTAAATAATGACCAGAATAGCAGGGCAAAATTTTGGCTAATACTTTATTACCCCCAAAATGCCTCTGGTCTATTTTGTAAATTGACCCAATTTATTTAATCTGGGAAAAAGGGTTTCAGGCGAGATCAGGGGCATTCGGTCCAGTATGCCCATAGGCTTGGCCCAGATGGCAGGAGGCCCCTTACAAACCCCCCCTTCTCCCCCCACAAATTTGTGAAGGGGAAGGAAGAACCTCCTTACCTCCTCCACTCCAGAGGGTATGTCTACACTACAAAGTTAGTTCGAACTAACGGACGTTAGTTTGAACTAACTTTCATAGGCGCTACACTAGCACTCCGTTAGTTCGAATTTAATTCGAACTAACGGAGCGCTTAGTTCGAACTAGGTAATCCTCATTCCACGAGGATTAAGCCTAGTTCGAATTTACTAGTTCGAATTAAGGGCTGTGTAGACCCTTAATTCAAACTAGTGGGAGGCTAGCCCTTCCCAGCTTGCCCTGGTGGCCACTCTGGCCAACACCAGGCAAACGCTACTGGCCCCCTCCTGGCCCCGGAGCCCTTAAAGGGCCACGGGCTGGCTACACAGTTTGTGCCAGTTGCAAGGCTGCCAGCACCCGTGCCAGCACACCCAGCAGCTGACACCCATGAGCCAGCCACCCGATGACAAAACTACTCCACGAGGAGTAACAGTAGTTCGGACTAGGAAGCCTAGTCCGAACTACGTAGTCCGTGCCGCGTGTAGCCACGAGGCACGGGGTTTGAACGAGCCGGGATTTTAAAATGGCGGTGCCCGGCTTATGCAAATGAAACCCGGGAAATTCAAATCCCGGGCTTCATTTGCAAGTGCGGTATGCCTACATTACCCTCCTAGTTCGAACTTGGAGGGTAGTGTAGACATACCCTCACAGTCTCAAACCCTGCACTTCCTCATACATTCTCCCCCAGCCCCGGTCCGAATCTCCTCCTGTACCTATACCCTTCCTGGAAACTTCACCTCAATCCTTTGCCCCATGTCACTGCCCATATCCTCTGTGCCCTCCTCTCACCCCCACCCAGGATCACAGCTACCTCCCAGACTGCACCCGCTCATACATCCCTTCCCCGGGTCAGAATCCTCTCCTGCAGCCATAAACCCTGCACCTCAATCCCCTGTCCAAGGTTACAAACCCCTCCTTCAACCAAATTTCCTCTCCAACCCCTTACCCTCTCCTCCACTCCATTCCCCTATTGAGAGTTCCCTACAGCATCCAACTTCTGTCCCAGAACCTTCTCTCCCTCCATAGAAAAGTACAGCCTTTGACCAGTTATGAAAATTTTGGAATGGCCCGACAACCAAAAATTATTGCCCACCCTGACTAAGGACATTTATAGTTTATAGCTAAACTAGCCTGTTTAGCTGTTAGATTGAATGGAGACATGTTATGCACCACATGAGTGATAATGCGGCTTTCATGTTAAGCTGTAACTCCTCTAGCAGCACTAGATATACACATTACTTTCCTGCCATGCATATTACTTGGTTATAATGAAATCATCTGTTGCAAGTAACACAGGATAAGTTTTAGAAAAAGTAACTGATATTTATAGATCTCATGCACATCATATCACATCACTAATATTACTAAGAACATGAACATGGACAATTGGGGGAGGCCCCCAACAAATGGAAAAAGGCAAATATAGTATCGCTGTTGAAAAAGGTGAAGGAGAAGGATCCAGGGAACTACAGTAAGCCTCACCTCTGTTCCTGTAAATTTCATGGAGGGGATCCTCAAGGAATCAAATTTTGAAACACTTGGAGGAGAGGAAGATTATCAGAAATAGTGAACATAGATTCACCAAGAGTATTGGTTTGCACCCTGGTTTATGCGATGGTTTGCACCCTCAGAAAATTCACATATGACACTAAGCTGAGAGAAGAGGTAGATATGCTGGAGAGTTGAGACAGGGTCCAGAGTAACCTAGACAAATTGGAGGATTGGGCCAAAAGAAATCTGATGAGGTTCAACAAGGACAAGTGCAGAGTTCTACACTTAGGAAGGAAGAATCCCAAGCACTTCTACAGGTTAGGAACAGAGTGGCTAAGCATCAGAAAAGACCTGGGAATTACAGTAGATGAGAAATTGGATATGATTCAACAATGTGCCCTTGTTGCTAGGAAGACTAATGGCATATTGGGCTGCATTCGTGGGAACATTGACAGCAGATCAAGGGAAGTGACTACCCCCCTCTATTCGGCATTGGTGAGGCCACGTCTGGGATATTGCATTTAGTTTGCATTACAGAAAGGATGTGGACAAACTGGAGAGGACAACAACAAAGATTTGGGGGTTGGGGCATGTGACTTATAAGGAGAGGCTGAGTGAACTGGGCTTATTCTTCAGAAGAGAAGAATGGGGCAGAGGATTTTGTAGCAGCCTTCAACTGCCTGACGGGGGTTCCAGAGAAGATTGAGGTAGGCTGTGCTCAGTTGTGGCAGATGGCAGAAAAAAAGCAATGGACTCAAGTAGAAGTTGATAGGTTGCATATTAGGAAAAAAACATTTTACTAGGCGGGTGGTGAATCAATGGAATAGGTTGCCTAGGGAGGTGGTAGAAATTGCATCCTTAGAAGTTTTAAGGCCAGGCTTGACAAAGCCCTGGCTGAAGTGATTTAGTTGGAGTTGGTTCTGCTTTGAGCATGAGCTGGAGTAGATGACCTCTTCCAACCCTAATCTTTTATGATTCTATGATATAGCAAATGTAGTATAAAGTCTTGATTTATACTATATAAAGTCTGATTACCTCTCAATTCTCTTACAAAGCTCTGAATACTCTTTAAAAAGCAATCACTACATTGGGAAATAAAAATACATAGGAAAAATTCCAAAACAATTTGCTTTCAATGCCTGTGTGCATTAGAATAAAAATTGCATAAAACATCTCTTCATACTGCAGCCAACTGATTTATTAGTATAATTATTTGTTGTCATGCAGTAGGTGATGAACTGAATGCAGGGACGGACTGGCAATCAAACTAGGGCCAGGAAATGGGTTGAGAACAACCCTCCCCATGATGTCAGCTCTAGGTTTTTTGCCACCCCAAGCAAAAAATCCCCCCTCCCATTTTTCGGGGAGTGTGCACACACACATGCAGCTTGCACAGCTTGCTGAGGGTGCGCACACAAATGCAGCTTGTGCAGATTTCTGGGGGGTGGGTCACACGCTCCAGGGGGAGCCCAAACCCCAGGGCATTTTCATCTCCTAGCACAAGTCCCTTCCTTTCCCACCCCTTCTCCTTTTTTTCCCCCTTCCCCTCCCCTACCCAGCTGAGTCTGTGATCAGGCCCCAGCTGCTTCCGGGTCTCCAGACCAGACCACATGCTGGACCTGGAGCTAGGCTGCATGGTGCAATGCTGGGCTGGGCAGTTTTAAATTCCCGGGCCAAGACATCACACCACACCCGGGCGTCTCCCCTCTCACCTGTTGCATGACATTTGAGCACGCTGTGCATGCGCCCCCTTGGCCCAACTCTGCCCCATACATGGCCGGCACGCAGTGTGGGGCTGCAGCGTCCTGTCACAAATCCCCCTCCTCCTTCAGCAGCCACTAGCCGGCCCTTAGAAGGACGGCCCACCGGGAAATTCCCAGTATCTCACCAGGCTAGTACATCTCTGACTGAATGTGCCGTTCTTTGCACCAACTGCAACTAGCAACTGCAACTAGTGACTCCAGCCTATCAAGATATCTGCTATATCCATCCATAAAGCCATACGTTAATTTACTGGTTCTACCAAAATAGTGGACAGTTAACCATATTGTCATAGCTTCAGAATCCCAGTGAGATTAATGTGGGCATAGTTAACTCCTCCATCAAATATATGGTGTCTGGCTGTCTGCAAACTAGGCAGGCACTGCTTTACTGGATCATATTTTGAATGGCATGTTCATAAACCTCTTCAGTTAAAAAATCTAAGAAGATACCATGGGGCACAAATACATGATAGTGCCATTGTATGAGTGAAATATATAATCATGAAACACACATATCCCTGGTAATTTCTTACACTTCACAGGCATGGAATTTCCTTGTGCACACTTCACTGGAATACCTCTTACACACCATTTTTAAAAAAATGAATGACATTTTTAATATAACATAATTGTGTGTTTTTAAATAGGAGCGTATGATTAACTTACAGCCAATATCTATGAAGTTTAAATTATAGCTCTTGCAAATGTTATCTTTCTGTTCTGCTCTTAATAGAAATGTATGTATTCTTTTGACAATAAGAAGCAGGCTGTCAATGCAAAATTCATTAACTTTTAATGATAAGCGCTCCCAGCCTTATCCGGAACAGGAATAGCACAATAAAAATGTTATATTAGCCTTAAATATTATTGCATTTTCTGTAGCTAACTGTATTTCTTAACATGTAGGACTGTGACACAATTAATAGTTCATAAGTGAATGGGATCACTAATTTGGTGTGGCTGTTGTTGTTCAATTCCCTTGAGGGGATTTGAAAGCTTAAAAGCAACAAGATTTTATTCCACTTTCAGTGACTGAATATGGAAATAGATAACCTAGAAGGGAAATATTCTCCTGAAGTCAGAATCCTTGTTGACTTATGGGAAGGAAATAGGAAATGATCCGCCTTAAACAGCACTTAGGGTACCAGTGTAACTATAAGGCTACATCTAGATTACATCCCTATTTCGGTAAAGAGATGTAAATTAGGCACATCAATATTGCAAACAAAGCTAGGATTTGAATTTCCCGTGCTTCATTTGCATAAAAGTGGCTGCCCCTTTTTTTCAAAACGGGTCTTTTTCTGCCATTTTTTGAGGAGTAGAGGATCTTTCAAAATGAGGCTTTTCTGTCTAAACTGCCTGTCAAAAATGCCCTGTCTAAACTGCCTTTTTTTTCCAAAAAGCCCCATTTTGAAAAAAGCATCGGCCGCCATTATGCAAATGAAGCACAGGAAATTGAAATCCCAGCTTCATTTGCAATATTGATGTGCCTAATTTACATCCCTTTACCGAAAAAGGGATGTAGTCTAGACATGGCCTAACTGTGGTTCCAGGGAAGCCATACTTTTTCACTAATTTGTAGGTTAGTCAAGTGGTCTGTGTGAAAGCAGCCTTATTCCTAATGGACAAGAATCTATATTTTTAAAAACTACAATCCCTATGGCATTATAAATGTTGGCCATCTCAGCCGATAAGCCAACTTCTGAATAAGGATAGAGGACAAATTATCTTCTGGTATGTCTAGATTTAAGTTTCTTGCCTTGTCTTGTTTTAACGTGAGTTAACTTGTTGCCACTTAACTCTCGATAACTAATACTGTGGTGCAATCCAGAAGCCTTTGTGGTTTACTTAGACTGAGTCGAGTCAATACAGACCTTTGCAAGCCTTAAAAGTTTTCTTTTCAGATCTTGGTTGAAGTGCAGTGGAAAGCCAATGTGGAGAAAAATGCACTGCCGTGACACATTTTATACCTATTCAGTGAACAAAGGAATACAGTTGCTAGACCCATCAATATTGCATTCTTCCCTGAAAAGAAAATTCTCGTGAGAAGGGAGAATACCCACAATATAAAGTGATAGAAATGTAGCCATGTTAGTCTGGAACCACAGTTAGGCCATGTTAGTATGTGTTCTTAATCTTATAACTCACTTGGTTAGGTCCAATAATGGTATCAGCAGGACTATGTAGCACTTTAAAGACTAACAAGATGGTTTATTAGGTGATGAGCTTTCGTGGGCCAGACCCACTTCCTCAGATCAAATAGTGGAAGAAAATTGTCACAACCATATACCAAAGGATACAATTAAAAAAAATGAACACATATGAAAAGGACAAATCCAATTTCAGAACAGAAGGGGAATGGGGGAGGGGGTAAATGTCTGTGAGCTAATGATATTAGAGGTGATAATTGGGGAATCTATCTTTGTAATGGTTAAGGTAATTAGAGTCTTTATTCAAACTTAGGCGTAAAGTGTCGAATTTAAGCATTAATGAGAGTTCAGAGGATTCTCTTTCAAGTGGAGTCTTAAAAGGCCTTTGAAGCAGGATTCAGGTAATCAAGTCGTTGAGACAATGTCCTGTCTGGTTGAAATGGCAAGAAACTGTTTTTTCTTTGTGATCCTGTCTAATATCTGTTTTGTGGGCATTGATCCTTTGGCGAAGTGTCTGAGACATTTGTCCAATGTATATAGCAGACGGACACTTTCGTCACATGATATCATAAATTATATTTCTGGATGCGCAGGAGTATGTGTTCTTAATCTTATAACTCACTTGGTTAGGTCCAATAGTGGTATCAGCAGAGTGAATATGTGCACAAAGCTGGTACCAGGGTTGGTACCTTCCCTTGCAACAAACCCTGTTGCCAGCTTTGTCCACATATTCACTCAGCTCATCACCTAATAAAACATCTTGTTAGTTTTAAAAGTGCTACATAGTCCTGTTTTTTGTTTCACCTAATATAAAGGGCTTCATGGTATAAAATGCAAACCTTTCTGAAAAGTAAGAATTTTTTTACAAGAAGTCTTCAGAACAGAAACCATTATTTTTTGTTCAACAATTAAGTAATATGAAATAGAACAGAACTAATGAACCAGAGCAACCTTGGTGTTGCTCCAGGGGTTAATCTTATCGTGATAAGAATCAGTAGCTCATTCTTGAAGCAAATATATTTAATGCAGAAAATATAGTTGGTCACCTCTTATTCTTGCCTGTGCTCCCTGTCTCCCCCTCCCTTCTCCTTTTTTTCCTTCCTCTCTCCCCTTCTTTCCTATTTATTTTGGGTCTGCACATCCTAAACTCAAAACTCTGGTCATCTGAAGAAGTGGGCTGTGCCCACGAAAGCTCATGATACCATCCACATGTTTTGTTAGTCTATAAAGTGCTACCAGACCATTTGTAGTTTTTTTCTGTACAGACTAACTCGGCAACCCCCTGAATCTTTGAAAGGTGTGTTATTTTCCTTTCAGTTGTGCTGTGGGTTTAATCAGAACTCAAATTCTTTAGCTGATAAGCATTGCAGGTGTAACCTGTTAGTCTGTTTAAGCAAAAGCATCAAGGAATCCAGTGACAACTGGAAGACCAGAAAATTTATTTGGCCATAAGCTTTCCTAAGTTGTAACCCATGAAAGTGCATGTCCAAATAAATGTGTTTGTCTTTAAGGTGCCACCGGATTCCTCATTGCTTTAGCTAATTGCAGGCCTAGAGTAAGAATTCCTTTTTATCCCCCAGATCCTTAGAATGGGTATTTACTCACAGTAATAAATCTCTCACTTATGGCAATACAAAGCTGATACAGCAAGTAGGCTTTGGGAATGAGGAAATTTTCAGATCTTGAGAAACTAGCACTTACTTCAGCTTAATAAAAAAGGTAACTTCTGTATAATTAAGCACCACGAGAGGCTTATCTCTTATAATGTGTAAATTACACCATGTTTTTTAAAGTGTTTCTAACACCTATACTCTTTTCACCACCATTCTTCCCTTGATGTACACACACACATGTGCCCATGAAGTATCATGCAAACCTATTACATTTAAGAAACAATTAAGAGTGATGTTAAGGTTCATCTTGGAACATAAGCACAGAGCTGGAAAACTGGTTCCTATTTTCTTCAATTTCATATGTTTGACACATTTAAAATAAAGTAGCAACATTAACATACGTTAATTATTTTAGTTTGTAAGTGTTAGGATAATAAATGACTTAGCATGTAATGACCAAGCACCTTATACTCCTTAGGATAAGAATCTGGATGGCCCTTACACATTCATGCCATGAAAAACAGGGAAGGGGAAAGGCACTTCTCTTCCCTTGAACAGTTCTAATTAGGATCAGACACAGTAGTTGCTTTTTTTTCCAAAAGAAAAGAAACCACTTCCATTTAGTCTTGGGGGAATCACACTGACCCAAATGGGTTGGGAGGGGCAGAGAACAGTTGAAGACACAGATCTGTCCCCCTCCATACTCCAGTCAACACAGCTGACCTGCTCATTAAAAAAACTATTCTGTATCTCTAAAGCAAACTACGACCAGTGGGCCACATCCAGCCCTTCAGACTATCATTGAATTTGGCTCTCAAGATCCAGGATGATTGGAAATAAAGCAAATGTAGTGCCCATCTTCAAAAAAGGGAAGTAGGACGATCCAGGGAACTATAGGAATATCTGGTAGCCAAAACAGATGCTCAGTTAGATTGTATATTTCCAATTTTAATATTTCTCTGAGAGGGCTTTCTATTCTTTACACACACACACACACACACACACACACACACACACACACACACACACACACTTTTTAATTTTATATTTTAATTTCTCTCTTCTTTTGGCTATTGGTTGTAATATTCATCCTTCTTTTGTTGACAACATAAAAGTTTGATTTAATACCCTATCCTATGAACATAAAAGTTGCTTAGTATATTATTTATATGTCTAGAGCCATGACAAAATTTGCCTTTAATCCCATTGCAATGGTGACATTCAGTACTGAGCTGAAAGTTCCCCCTAAAGGAAAAGGAAGTTTCACCACAGTATATGAAAGTTTGATCCAGACAAGTGACTTTTTACTGTGCATATTTTGCAATGATGTTTGACCACACACTGTACAGTAAATGAACAACTTAATTGTTACTGGTTAACTAAATTCATGCAGCAGGATTTATAAAACTCAATTTTATTTTTCAAAACATAGATCTCAAGAAGCTAAAGGAGAATATCTGCTGATTACAAATAACAATAGGGTCTGTATTCCTTTTCCAGACAAGGTACTCAAAGACTAGATAATTACAAGTCAATAAACACTTGAGTAAGCTGATTCCATTCAATGGAACAGAGAAAACTAAATGAGTTAAATGCATAGGAAATGTTCATTGGTGATCATTGCTTTCCATCTGTAGAATCATTTAAACAACCGTAGTCAACTGTTTCCTAAACAACTTCTATCTGATATGGTTCTAAGACAGAAATCTATAAAAATCATGACCGGTGTGGAAAAAGTGAGTATGGAAAAGTGAGTTACTTTTTCCCACAATATAAGAACTAGGAGTCACCAAATGAAATTAATAGGCAGCAGGTTTAAAACAAACAAAAGGAAATTTTTCTTCACTCAGGCTATGTCTACACTGCATTTTTTTTGTGGAAGAGGATATGCAAATGGCACGCTCATTTGCGTATCTTCTTCCGATTCTTTTTGCGGAAGAGGTTTTGCTGCTAAAAAGCCCCGTGTAGACTGGGCCATTTGTCAGGGAAAAAAAAAACAAACCTTTTTCGCAAGATCCTGTAAACCTCAATTTTTGAGTAATAAGGGATCTTGCGAAAAAGGGTTTTTTTTCTGACAAATGGCCCCATCTACACAAGGCTTTTTAGCAGCAAAACCTCTTCACAAAAAGTATTGGAAGAAGATATGCAAATGAGCATGCCATTTTTAAATCCTCTTCTGAAAAAAACCACAGCATGGACATAGCCTCAATGCAGAGTCAATCTCTGGAACTCCTTGCCACAGGATGTGGTGAAGGCTAGGACTTGAACAGGGGTCAAAAAAGAACTAGATAGATTCATGGAGGTTCAGTCTATCAATGGCTATTAGCCAGGGTGGGTAGGAATGGTGTCCCTAGTCTCTGTTTCTCTGAAGGTGGATGACGGGGAGGGATCACGTGAGGATTACCTGTTGTGTTCCCTCCCTCTGGGGCATCTGGAATTGGCCACTGTCTGCAGACCTGGGCTCGATGGAACATTGGTCTGACCCAGTATTGCTGTTCTTATGTTCTTAAGAGCATATTTAAAGGTTATGATTTCCTGCGTCATTCTGTATTCAATTTAACACTCATGCCTGATTCTTTTTATAATTGTTGCTATCATAACACTGTTCTAACATGTAAAGTAACTGCATAATTTTCTGTCAAAAGCAAAAAAATAAAACAAAAGGAGAAAAAAAGTGTTTTCCTTCTAATCTTAGTTTTAGCAATTTAAAGGGCTATTTTAATAATAGAAAGTACAAAATAATTCATATTAAATAAATCTACACACAGAAGCAGTAAACAGAGTTGTTCTCCAGTGGCTCTATTTCTTATTTTCTGAAAGCATGCATCTAGGAATACATGTTATGGACACTGAATATGTTATGCATGGATGTACGGAGCATTATGGGAAAGGGGCTATTTATAGTGTCTATTGTGGATGGTTTGATTTATTGTCTGATTGCAGTTAAACTATGTCATATGGTCAGATGGTATGGTATTGTGCATGTTACCACTCCATTAAATAAAAACAAAAATATCAGACATAACTGACATTTAGGAAGCAGCAGAGAGTGAAAAATCATATCAGTTATGTTACAGTAGTTAAAGCAACTCTTCAAATACTGTTACAAAAGTGTTATAATCCTGTAGCCTGATTTCCTTGGCCAATTTATCCTCGGCTGCTTTGCCAGTCTCCAAACATGCTAATTTGCCTTCTATTATGAATTTTTCTGCACAGTTTACTTGGCAGGAGCTCTAAGTGACAATAGGAAATACTACTTATCATTTTCTCTGGAACAATAGTCCTGCCTTTAATGAAGTATTGTTTGTTTAACCTGTTTTGTTCACTTGACCTATAAAAATGAATATGATATGCTTGGGAAGTGGTGTGTGAGGGAAGAGTCTCCCCCTTTTTTTGTGCAATAAGGAAATCTAGGTGAAGAGGTTAGAAACAAGCCCTATTCTGAATTTCTGACTATAAAAAACATACAAAATTACATCAGGTTGTATTAGTCAAATTGTAGAATTTACTTCTTACTGTGTCAGATTTGCAGCACATGCTGAACCTGCTTCCGAAAGGGAGGGACACATAAGCCAAATACAATACTGAAGTAATGCTTCCCTACAAGATCCAGTTAATAGCTTTTGTTGTTCACTGTTCAGGAAGTTTTTCCCTCTGTTCTTCTTCTCTGTAGCATCGCTCCTGTATTGAAATTAGGATTGTTATTGTTCCTTCTTAACGTGTCCAGATGTAAACTATTGTCCTTCAGGGAAGATTTTGGAAATCAAGGTGGTGGTTAGTAGATTGCCCTCTCCCTTATGCCTCTCTTTTTTGTAACTTTAGGCCGTCAACTAGTGCCTTCTGTCTCCGAATTCTCTCCATGTCATTTTAACAGCTTTCTATTCTGGAGTGCACATTTTCATACTATCTTTCGTCTCTCTTACCACCTATTGCTTTGGATGCCCCAATCCAATACCCATCTTGTTATTTTATTTATGTCTTTCCTCCAAGTTTGGATGAGCTATCTCCATTGTTGTTCTGCAATTTCCTATGCTATCAGCTTCTGTTTTGTTTATGTTTTTTTTTCTCGTCATCTGATATTTAAAACAGCTGTTTATGAAAACTTGGAGTTTAGGTAAAAGTGTCTTAAGACCTTGACCTTCAGTGCTGTAATACAACTTTATAATGGTATTAAATATCTGAAGTTTAATTTGAAGGACTAACTCAAGCCAATCTGTTTTTCCAGATTAGCTTTAGAGTTACAAAGGCATGTCTGGCTTTAATGTCATTTTCTGTTCTACCTGTTT
The DNA here is from genome assembly GCF_049634645.1 of Pelodiscus sinensis. Lineage (NCBI taxonomy): Eukaryota > Metazoa > Chordata > Testudines > Trionychidae > Pelodiscus > Pelodiscus sinensis. The sequence goes on from NC_134719.1 coordinate 48,961,290, forward strand.
TAATGCTGCCAAAATACATGGATCTTTCCTACACCAGCCCTATAAAGTTTTCAGTGTTTCTTGCTATGTGTTGATTCTCGTGACATTTTTTTTCTCTTTTAATTTTCAACCCTATTAATTTGCATAGTCCTGGAATGCAATTATTTTTGGCTTGCATGTCGCTATGGATATTGGACAACAAGTGGATGCCATCTGCAAAGTCAAAGTTCTCTAATAACACTTCATCACAAGGTTTACATGTTTCCATTTGCCATCTTTTGTTCAGTCATCTTTAACCATCTGCAATTCTGAACTTGTGTTGTCATCTGTTTTAACTTGATGTTAAAATGTGGGAATATCTGCTGTGCACATCTCTGCATTGTTTCCAATTTAGCTATCACTCCTGGGTATTCCATTCACACAACTGCCCCATTCCTACTATGTACAACTTAAAATCTTCTCCATTGGTTCTGAATTATAAAATTATGCTTGTTCTGGTTCCCTGTGCTGTAACCTTCAGATTATCTTATGACCAATACAAATAAGGAAGGTAATCCATCCAATGATCAGGTTGTTCATGCTAGAAAAGTTAGCAAACATTTCCGCATCAAGAGGCTTTTGCGCAAAAACAAGCAGTCTAGACAGCTCCTTATTGCGCAACTCCCCCGCCCATCTTGCGCAAGAGCCATTCTTCCTCAAAAAATAGGAAGGGGAGAAAGACCAACCTCCAGAATCTCTGCACCAGATAAAGAAATGATGAGGTCTATGGCTGGATTGCTGCCAGCCTGGCTGACAAAGGCCACACCCAGAGGTTCAACCAGTGCCAGATGAAAATAAAAGAGTTCTGGCAGGCCTACCACGAGGCCAATGAGCAGAGCAGGTGGCACAGCTGCTGCTATTATGACTAGCTGAATGCCATCCTGGGAGAGGGGGCACTTAGGTCCCCTGCTGTCATTGTGGAGTCCAGCCAAGACACGCCCGGCATCAGCCTCCAGGAGGGCAGGGTGACAGAGGAGGAGGCCAGCCAGAAGACCATGCCCACCCAGCCAGGACCTGCTTCTCATCCTGGAGCCAGTCCCTCCCTCCCAAGGATGTCTCTGAAACTTCAGACGAATGTGTGGAAGGCATGTCAGGTGAGTTCTATAACTTTCCCTAGCTACATGCAGGGGCATGTGATAGACTAAGAGAGAATGCACACTGCTATCTTGGCCTTCTTGGCTGGGGGCTACACAACAGCCTCTGCAGGTGGGTGCACATGGAGCACTCAGCCCCATGACCAGAACCCTTCTCACAAGGTTCCTGGAAAGGCCTGCGTCACTCTGGCCTCTGTGGTGGGACAACTTCCCACAAAAAGCCACCACTAAGGAGTCTGGGGTCCTGGAACTGCACAACAGTGCAGCACATGTCACAGGGTCATGCCTTAACTCAGGAAGCATTCACTTCCAATATGTCCACATCTTTTCTGAAATGGGGGGCCCAGAATTGGGTTCAATACTCCAGATGTGGCCATGCCAGTGCTGAATAAAGTGGAATAAATACTTCTCTAGATTTGCTGGCAATGCTCCTTCTACTGAACCCCAATATGCTATTAGCCTTCTTGGCTACAGGGGCACACTGTTGACTCATATCCAACTTCTCATCCACTGTAGCCCCCAGGACCTTTTTTGCTGAACTGCTACTTAGGCAGTTGGTCCCCAGCCTGTAACAATGCTTTGGATTCTTCCATCCCAAGTGCAGCACTCTGCACTTGTCATTGTTGAAACTTATTAGCTTAGTTTTGGCCCATTCCTCCAATTTGTCAGACATTAAACCATTGATCACTTATCTATTGCACCCAACAATCTAGTCAGCTTTCTAGCCATCTTACAGTCCATTTATCCAATTCATACTTTCTTATCTTGCTGGCAAGAATTATGTGGGATACCATATCAGAAGCTGTGCTAAAGGTATATCACATCCATTGACTTCCCCATGTCCACAGAGCCAGTTACCTCATCATAGAAGTTAATCAAGTTGTTCAGGCATGACTTGCCCTTGGTGAATCCATGTTCTCTATTCCTGATCACTTTCCTCTCTTCCAAGTGCTTCAAAATGGATCCCTTAATATTCCCTCCATTATTTTTCTGGGGACTGAGTTGTCTGTAGTTCCCTGAATTGTCCTTTCCTTTTTAAAAGCTGGACACTACATTTGCCTTTTTTCAGTCATCTGGGACCTCTCACAATATCCACAAGTTTTCAAAGAAAATGGCCAAAGGCTCTGCAATTACATCTGCTAACTCCCTTAGCACCCTTGGATGCATTAAATCCAACCCCATGGATTAGTGTATGTCTAACTTTTCTAAGTAGTTCTTCATATATAGTATCTCCTGTTATGATTGACCTTGTAACTTTTCTTCTTAACAGGGCTATCTGTGAGCATCCCTCACTTCCCACTCCATGTACTTGACTGAGCAGAATCCACAGGCGGAAACACACTTCGGAGGACCTGATTTATGAGCAGATGGAATACCTGCAGTCCCTCATCCAGGGGCTCAAGGAAGAGTGCCAGGAGTGGGCTGCTGACTGGGACAAATCCTGGGCCAACTGCGAGGAGTGCTGGGATAACCAGAAGGAAAGGAAGGCTATCTGGCACCAGCTGGGGAGCCAGCACAATGTCATGTGCTACTTTCTCACTTTGGTGATGGAGTGCATGCTGTCCAGCATGGAGCGGGCCATCAGTGACTTTCCCATACTCACTCCCCACTGAATCACCTCTTAGCCTCCACAGTGGCCACTGGTGCCCCAGAACAAGGGGCAGTGGAATCTCTCAGGCAGCCAAAGCCTTCCCAGCCCCATCCCTGAACCCCCTACGCCATTCCAGGTTCTTTACCCAGTCCATCTTCTGTTCTATGTCCCCCATTGAACAGTCCTCTTTTTTCAAGAAAATGTCTTTATTATTTATTCAGCAGAGGAGGGGGAAAGGTGGGAAGTGAGGGCAGAGGAAAGAAGGAGTGGGGGAGGATAGTCACACACAGGCAATGCAGGGGCCCCTTGTGGAGAGACACAGGGGAGAGTGTTTCAATTGGCCTTGCACTGAAATGATACCTCAGAGGCTCCCAGATGAGTACAGTCCCTTGATGTGCTCTCCTGATGACACTGGTTTTCAGTTGTTCAAATTCCATGGCCAGCTGTTCAGTCTCTTCTCCCCCACCTTAGCAGAAAAGTCTCCCCCTTGCTTTCACATAGGTTGTGGAGCACACTGCAGGCCACCACCACAAAGGGGATGTTGCACTCTGTGAGGTCCAGACAGGTGAGGAGACTCCTGAATCTCCCCTTTAAATGGTCTAATGCACTCGACCATGTGGCACCTGCTCAGCTTCATGAGCCAGGGGAGCAAGGGATAGTTACATTGCCCAGGACGATGATGGGCATGGCCACTTCCCCAATTCTGATGGTGCAGTCAGGGAAAAAAGTGACACCGTGCATCTTTCAGAACAGGGAGGGGTTCCGGAAGATGTGGGTGTCTTGCACCTTTTCCGACCACCCAATTTTGATGTTGGTGAAGCATTTCTTGTGATCCATGAGGGCCTGCAGCACCATGGAGAAGTACCCATTTCTTCTGATGAAGTCTGAGGCATGGTGGTTGGGGGCCAGGAGAGGGATATGTGTGCTGTCTATGGCCACCATGCAGTTGGGGAAACCCATGGCAGCAAAGTCCTCCACAATGCCGTACACATTGCCCAGAATTATGACCCTTCATATCAGCATCTAGTTAATGGCCTTGGCTACTTGTATGAGCACGGCCCTGACTATGGATTTCCCTACACCAAACTGGTTCCCAATGGAGCAATATCTGTCCAGTGTGGTAAGCTTTCAGAGGGCAATGGCCACACACTTCTGCACAGCAATGGTGGGTCGCATGCAGGTGTCCTGTCACCTGAGAGCAGAGGTGAGCCACTCACAGAGCTTGAGGAAGGTGGACTTCACCATGCAGAAGTTTTGAGGCCACTGCTGATCATCCCATCTCTGCAGGACAATGTGGTCCTACCAGTCCAAACCCATCTTCCACCACCAGAAGCGACAACCACAGTGTCCAGGGGACTGAGGAGCATGCACAGCAGCAGGAATGCCAGGGGGCCTGCAGGCCATGCTGGGATGCATCCTGTAGGTCCTGGTCTTTGTCCTGTTGGAGAAACATGCGGGCAGTCTAGAAGCTGTGTTCCATGATTCACAGCATGATGCCTCTGATCCTGGAACTGCTTTGCAGCAGCTCTGGCTCCATGGCGTGAGTGCTGTGGCATCTGCAAGAGCAACCACAGCATGAGAAGGCACGTGCCCACTGCATCCCTTCTGTGTCCCGCAAGGGGGGAGGCAGTGGAGGAGTGTCTTATGAGACACAGAGGTAGAGAAGAGCCCCTGTAAGCACGCATCGCAGCTTGCTTGACCAAGGAGCCACAGGAAATATCTGGTGTCCTCCTGATGCTCTCCCCAGAGTGCTTCTGGGGGCTCTAAGTCCAAAGCAGACTCTAATCAGTGTGGACATGCTATTTCAAAGCTCCCCTGGAGTGGGGAGACGCTATTTTAGTTATTTGGAAATAATTCCCTCATATAGACATGCCCAAGGGGAATGGATGGAGAAGTTCTGGATAATTTATCAAGAATTAGATTGTAGATGGTGTTGATAAGGAGAGGCAAACTGGGATGGGGGAGATGGTAACTGACTGGGAGAAGACTGGGATTGGATGGGAAAAGAAATGAACTCGGAAGTGGAAAGGGAAATGAGGAGAATGGACTGAGAACTAACCAGTGGATGGAGACAGATTACAGGAGGACACTGGAAGCAAGAGGAGCCAAGAGATGGAGGTGGGAGAAGAGCAGAAGATCTGACAAGGAGCCAGGCCATGAGGGAATTCACTGAGCAAAGAGACCAGACAAAGATGCACATGCAAACTTAATTCTAGTATTGTCTAACTTTACTAACTTCATAGTGTTCTTTTAACAACTTTTTTGTGTATGTGTGCAGTATGTTTTACAAATTAAATCTTTCAATGCTGATGCCAAATCCTAAAGAAAAGGACCTTGATTCAGTGAGATATTTAAACATATATCTAACTTTAAGCACATGACTCGACCCATTGATTTATGTGGCTTAAATTTAGGCATGTTCTTAACTGCCTTGCTGAGTCAGGGCCCAGTAAAATAGAATTTTCCATGGAGGCTGTCAATACTGCAAAGTGCTGACATTCTGCATTCACAATAGCTTTGCTATTACTACAATATGATGTGATGTATTTATATGGAAAACAGGATCTATTTTATCATGACTGATTTTTGCATTCGCATTCCCAAACCAACAATTATATAAACACTGTCCAATAAAAAGAAATAAATTCCCCTAAAATAAATATTAAAGGTGGTATTTATATTTAGTTTCCTTTAATTAAGTTTGAACTTCATATTCTCCTAGAATATTTTTAATGAATTAAAATATGATATTAAGTCACATAATGTGTTTAAGTGTTTAGAAGAGAAATATTTAAGTGACCCATTTTCCAAATAATAAAGAAAGTCAAACATAAGACAGACCCATTTAAATATAGACGCATGAAGAAAAGCAACAGAATACTGACAAAATGTACAATTGTCATACAGAAATGCTGTAAGTCTAAATTCTAAGATGGCTGCACATGAGTGTCCAGCATTAAATGGGGATATTGATATACTAGACAATACAGAAAATTGGTGGAATGAGGATAATAAATGGGACTTTGGAAGAAAAGGTAGGAAAGTGGTGCTAAATGTGAAGGAAAGCACAATCAAATCAAAGGTAAAATATCTTAAATGAATCATACCGTGCCATATTCAATAATTCAATAATAAGAATGTGGCAGTAAGAATATAGTACTACCAGTTACCCAACCAGGATATTAATTGTGACTGGGAAATGCTCAGGGAGATCAGAGGGGGGGAAAAAAAGGCAGAAAATGCAACAACAAACAGGGATTTCAACAATCTTCATTGTTTATTAGATACATGTCACCTCAAGAAGAGATGCAGAGATAAAATATCTACATATATTAAATAACTGCTTCTTGGAGAAATGTGTGCTGGTATCCATATTAGGAAAAGGAATTCCTGATTTAGTCCTAAGTGGTGGAGAGGACCTGGTCAAAGCTGTAATCACGCAGTAATAGCATCCATGATTCAATTACATTTAACATCTTTATAGGTGGGAAATATTAAAGAATGTCACATTCAAAAGGTGGAAATTCAAGCATTGTTACAGGCTGGGGACAAACTGGCTAAGTAGCAGTTCTGCAGAAAAGGACCTGCGGGTTACAGTGGATGAGAAGCTGGATATGAGTCAACAGTGTGCCCTTCTAGACAGGAAGGCTAACGGCATATTAGGTTGCATTAGGAGGAGCATTGCCAGCAGATCTAGAGAAGTAATTATTCCCTTTTATTCGGCTCTGGTGAGGCCACATCTGGAGAATTGTGTCCGGTTCTGGGCCCCCCACTATAGAAAGGATGTTTATGCTTTGGAGAGGGTCCAGTGGAGGGCAACCAAAATGATTAGGAGGCTGGAGCACATGATCTATGAGGAGAGGCTGAGGGATTGGGTTTGTTTAGTCTGCAGAAGAGAAGAGTGAGGGGGGATTTGGTAGCAGCCTTCAACTTCCTGATGGGAGGTTCCAAAGAGGATGGAGAAAGGCTGTTCTCAGTAGTTATGGATGGCAGAACAAGGAGCAATGGTCTCAAATTACAGTGGGGGAGGTCTAGGTTGAATATTAGGAACAACTATTTCACTAGGAGTGTGGTGAATGGATTACCTAGGGAAGTGGTAGAATCTCTACCCCAAAGGCTACGTCTACACTAGCCCCAAATTCCGGAAAAGGGATGCAAAGCAGGTAAGTCAGAATAGGGAAATCCGCGATCCTCCGGAATAAAGCCCTTTTCCGGAGGATCTCTTATTCCTACTTGAAAGGGCTTTATTCCGGAGGATCGTGCCAGTCTAGACGCTTTTTTTCCGGCTTTTCCCCAAGCCAGAAAAAAAGTGGTGGACATGTTTATTTAAATCCGCGGGGGATATTTAAATCCCCCATGGATTTCCCTATTCTGACTTACCTGCTTTGCATCCCTTTTCCGGAATTCGGGGCCAGTGTAGACATAGCCTAGAAGTTTTTAAGTCTCGGCTTGACAAAGCACTGGCCGGGTTGATTTAGTTGGGATTGGTCCTGCCTTGGGAAGGGAGCTGGATTTGATGACCCCCTAAGGTCTCTGCCAGGTCTATGATTCTATGATGCTATTGTGCTATAAATACTGAACATGAGAAAGCTAGTTATAGAAAATTAAGAGGAGTAAGAAGGAAATACCTGCAAACTGCATGTAGACCATTCAAAATCAATCAAACAAACAAAAACCCCTATCAAAGTACATATAAACTTCAGGTAAAAAACTAACAGTAAGAAGACCAAGAATGCCACTGCTGCTAAACAGCAGAATAAAACAGTAGTTAGAGGCAAAAAGGCATCCTTTAAAAACTAGAAATCAAATGCTATTTAGGGGAAAAGGAAAGGAACATAAACTGTGGCATGTCAAATATAATGAGGCAGGTTAAGAAGGAATTTGAAGAGTAACTAGTTAAGCACACAGATACTAACAGTAAAACCCCCCAACCCTGCATGTATATTAGAAGCAGGAAGCCTGCCAAATTGTGGGGCCACTGGATAATTGAGGTGGTAGAGGGAAACATGGCCATTGTGGAAAAGCTAGATGAACTCTTTGCACCAGTCTTTACTGCAGACAATACAGGGAGAGGTCACATACATGGGCATTTCTCCTTAGGTACCAGATCTGACACCCCACACCACAAGGGACTCGCTAAAGCTAAGTTGCTCATACTTTGACTTCAGCCCCTATCCCTGAGCCCCCAGCAAGCTAATGCTGGCTTTGCTTGGGGAATCCTCTGAATCCTTGGGCCCCAGACACATGTTTGAGACTGAACACATCCTGTGCACTAGATGACTGGAGAACAGATAATATCACATTTTTTTAAAAGACTTGGATTGAGGTATCAGTAGAGGAGTTTTCAGAACAAATTGATGAATTCAACAGTAACAAGTTACAAGAACCAGACTGTGTTCATCCAAGAGTTCCGTAGCAACTCAGGTGAAATTACAAAATGACAAACTGTGGCATGTAACCTGTCATATCTATCAAGGATTCTCCACCTTTTCCTTTCTGAACTCCATCTCCCTCAACAAAACACCATGGCCCATCTGTGCCACAACTGTTATTCTGCATATAAAAGTCAGGGTTGGCTTTAAGGGGTAGCAAGCAGGGCAATAGCTCAGACACCCCACACCACAAGGGACTCGCTAAAGCTAAGTTGCTCATATTTTGACTTCAGCCCCATCCCTTGGGGCTTCAGTTTTATTCCTGAGCCCCCAGCAAGCTAATGCTGGCTTTGCTTGGGGAATCTTCTGAATCCTTGGGCCCCGGACACATGTTTGAGACTTAACACATCCTGTGCACTAGATGACTGGAGAACAGATAATATCACATTTTTTTTAAAGACTCCATAGGTGTTCCTGGCAATTACAGGCCAATAAGCTTAACTCTAACATCAGGAAAATGGTTTGAAACTATAGTAAAAGAACATAATTATCAGACATCAGATGAACATATTATATTAGGTAAGAGTCAACATGACTATTGTGAAGGGAAATCATGCCTCGCCAACCTACTAGAATTCTCTGAAGGAGTCAGGAAGCATGCGGACAATGGTACTCAAGTAGATATACTATACTTGATCTTTCAGAAAGCCTTTTACGAGGTCCCTTCCCAAAGGCTCTTAAGCTAAGTAAACAGTCATGGGATAAGAAGGAAGTACCTCTCAAAGGGTATGTGTACACAGCAACATTATTTCGAAATAACTTAGTCCGCGTCTACACAGCAGGCAGTTATTTCAAAATAATGTCAAAATATTGTCAAACTGGAGGACTTCTAACTCCTACTCCTGTAACCCTCATTGTACAAGGAGTAAGGGAAGTCAGAGGAAGAATGCTCTATTTAAAAAAAAAAGTGCTGTGTAGACACTCCCAATTTCGAAATAAGCTATTTTGAAATAAGCCATGAAATTAACGTAGCTCAATTTGCATAGCTTATTTTAAGTTAAGCCCTGCTAGGTAGACACACCCTCAAGGATCAGTAACTTGTTAAAAGATGAGAAAAAAGGGAAGAAATAAAGAGGGTATTCAGAGGGGTAAAACAGAGGAGTCCTCCAAGGATCCGTAGTAGGGACAGTGCTATTCTACATACCCAAAAGTGATCTAAAAAATGGGTGAAAAATAAGGTGGCAAAATTTGAAGATGATACAAAATTAGTCAAGATAATTGTGTTCAAAGCTGACAGGAAAATGATCTCACAAAACTGTAAGTGGGTAACAAAATATAAGATGAAATTCAGCAAGTGAAAGTAATGCACAATGGAAAAATAGTTCTAACTATACCTACAGTATAAGAGGTTATAAATTAGATTGGAATCATAGAACATTTCTGAAAATATCTGCTCAGTGTGCAGCAGTTGTCCTAAAACTTAATGTTTTAAATGTTAGAAACCATTAGAGAAGGGGTAAATAAAACAGACAAAATCATTATGCCACTATATAAATCCGTGAAATGCCCACAGTTTAAATGCTGTGAGCAATTCGGGTCAACCCATCTAAAAAAAGTGTTCACAGAAACCAAACAAAAATTTTTAGGAGAAGGGAAACACATCAATATGAGGAGAGACTAAAATTACTAAAACTATTCAGTTTAGAAAAGTGACAATTAAGGGCCTAGAAAAGGACTCTACAATCAAAATGATGTGGAAAATATGAGTAAGGAAGTGATATTTACTTCTTCTGGTAACAAAGGAATTAAGGGTCACTCAATGAAATTAATAGGCAGCAATTTAAAAAAAAATCTGAGGAAGCACTTCTTCACACAATGCACAGACAACCTGAGGAACTCATTGCTTGATTATGCCATGAAGACCAAAACTATAACTGGGTTAAAAAAAATTAGTTAAGTATATGGAGGAGAGGTCGATCAACGGCTATTAGCCAAGATGATCAGGGTTACAATTCCATGCTCTGGATGCCAGAGAAGCGAGGAGAGGACTGTTTAGAATTCTCCTCTTCTGTTCATTCCATCTGAATAATCAGTCAGTGACAGGATACAGAACTAGGCAGAACATTGATTTGACAGGATAGTCGTGCTCATGTTTTTAATGTTATTTTATTCATTTAAAAATATTTCACCCACACAGTATGGAATTTAAAAACAGTGAAGAAAGTCTTTCATGGCTCATTCTTTCAAGACCACATTAGAAAAACACCCTCTTCAACACAGAAACATGCACTATCAGCAAACTGATAGTCCCATAGGACAATTTAGTTGGCAGTATATGCACCAAAAGATAGGTGACAGGCAAGGAGTCCTAATTAAACAGATTGCAGAAAAGATTTACCAAACTGGGCATCTGATTTAGTTGCAATATCTACCATTTAATGCTTAGTAAACATCTGTATTGAACTCCAGATGGCTGCTTAACATATTACAACTAATAGGGTATGCCTTAAACATGCTGCAGAAGCAGTATGGTTTTAGTAGAGTGTGCTCTCGACAGACAAACGGAGATTGTGAAGTATTATTAAACCTTGTCTGACCCATACTGCATTCATTTATGCAGACAGGAAATTTGCTTCATATTTGCCTACATATGAAACAGTTAGTGTGATGATCTAAAGACTTTGGTCCAAATGAAGTAAAACATAATATCCTTTTAGCAGCTGAACAGTACAATTTTGACTTGCTATTATTTGAATATGGTCTGAGGAACTAATGAAGAATAGAATAAAAGACTCATGGAAGTGAGAAATTACTTCTAGCATACATTTTAGGTGAAAGTAACAACCCCATTATATCTTTATGAAATGTATGCTATTCCTTGTTGATGTTTTGATCATTCAAGATCTCCTGATGCAGCCATGATGGTCTCTTCCATTACTTCCGAACTTTCCTATGCAGTGGAATAATTTACTCATGTGCCCTTAATCATTTCTCTTTGAAAAACTGCCAACTGTTCTTCAACCATTTTTTTCCTTTTCAGTTGTCGTTTTCAATTGTTTTTTAAAATGTTTTATTCAACTTGTATGACTTTGTTTTTTGGATAAAACACCACAACATTTCAGTTTTATTTCAAAACTAATCAAACTTGGGGAGTGATTTTTTTTCTGCTCAGCCACCAAACTGAAAAATCAATTAATTGCTCAGCTTTATTGGTGAGTTGTTTGGGAGTAACTTGACAAAAGCCAACAATTATACCACTATAGACCTGGTGTGAGTGGCTAATTAGGTTCCCTAAGCATCCCATATTTCATGTCATGCAAAAGACTGAATTGTATAGAAGATGTTGCACAGTACATTAGGTAGAATATCAACTTTTCAGGGCAATTTTTTTTTAAAATAAGCGATCAGATCCTCAGCTGGCAGAAATCTAAGTAGCTCTGCTGAAGTCAATTTATATTTAACCAGCTGAGGATATAAAACACTCACACCTGCCAGCTATGGATACTCTTTCCCTTTTTTTCTAACGGGATGTGTATGATCATTGCAATGGCATGTTATAGTCACCCAATCCCCTCAGAAAATGGCACATCCAGATTCATCATTGATGAGTTTTTCAAAACTGAAGCCTCATTTACAGAAGATTCCTAACTTGGTGCACAGCTGAAATATTGTAAGTCTAGATCTCTGGCAAGCTGGCTGAGAAGTTTTGTTTTGCTCTCGCAAACTGTCACGGGCACATTTTTCAATCTGTTATTCTAAAACATATATTTAAAATTCAAGTTCCCTTGGAAGTCTAACCTAATGTGCTCTATAAAATGCTCAATATGGATAATGAACAAAAGAACAAACACAAACCACACACTGGAGCACATAGGAAAGACTTCAGATAAGCAACAAAACAGGTCTTTGATCCAAATGAAACCTGGATTGATAATTGATTCCAATACTTTCCTATGAAAAGTATAAGAAGCATTTTCGTAATTGGAGTAGTTTTCTCTCTAGCTATGCTCTGTTCTGCTCCTTTCTTCTCTATGTACTTCAAAGTCAGTTGATGTCAATGCACTCAGGGTACTTCTCTCTCTTTCACCGACTTTCTTGCTTGTCATCCTTGTCACTCTTCTTTCCTTCCAAAAACTTTCATTGACTGTTTCTTATTATCTCCTTTCATCTGCTCAAACTCACTGACATTCAAATAACTGTGAATAAAGTGATCTATTTATACTATTGATATCTTCTGCTAATTGCTGTACCCATTGTGCCCATTAATTTGGAGAGACACATATAACCTTGAAAGTTCCATTTTAGAGACTGTATTTCTGCTATTTCTTTTGATAAAAAAGCACTACATATGATTCCAAAAAAGGCTGCTGAAAATTGTGGGAGGCATTCAGACCAATTCCGCTTTTATCGCTTGTCACTCTGAAGTTATAACAGTAGCAAGATAGTATAATGCTCTTTCATCTTCCTGAACAGTTAAAACAGCATTTCAAAGATAGTCTTTGATAGCTCTGATTTTTTTTCCCCAGACTCCAGCCACTGTTATAAGGCAGTTTTCCTGTGCAAAGAATATGACACACTTTAGTCTTGTAGTTGTGTACCCTTTGGAGTAAAATACCTTCTTCTAAATATTCTTTAAGTCTTGCAAGCATGGTTCAGGAAGATAAGGTACACTCTACCAATGATAGAATATTGCATCTGGATATCTGGTCTTGGCATCAAGTACATTTTTCATACTTCATGGGGAGAAGGATCTTTCACATTTATAAAATGCACAAAATCCTGAAAAGTGAGTGTCTGATTTATAATCCAGTGTGTAAAACAGGTGAAAACAAAAACCAAATCGTCTGCTGACATAAGTGTATATTTCCCCTGGTATACTTGAGATTTATATGAGCAAAAGAGAAATGAGTGGGGCTGGCAAGGAAAGAAAAAAATGATGTATAGAAAATGTTTAGAGATTGTAGAGAAAGTACTAATGAGGAATCAAGTGCAGTTGGAGAACAATCTCTGGGTATTAAATTGTAGTTACACATACTCCACCTATTGTATACCAAAGTTTCTAAGCTCAGTTTATATTTCTTTAAGTTTTCTTCTCCACAGCCTAAGCTTCCTTTCCTCACCTTTGGTCTTTCTACATGCCCAGGAAGACATGTATCTGTGTATTTGGGGCACCATCTTGATCTACTGCTATATTTGTACTGGAGAGAAAACATTTGAGTAGAGCTTCCAATAATTGGAATTAGATATTCACTGGCTATGCTCAACAGTGGCCACAATTGCACACAAAAGTTTGTGACCAATTATGCAGCCAATGCTCCTACTTGCTATATATTTTTAGTTTGCAATCTGTGCTCAATCCCAAAATATTTGGTGCATGAACAACATTAATGAAACAAAAGAACAATCAATGGCAGAAATAAGTAAGAGGGCAACATTAGACCACAGTTCTTTCTCTGGGCGAGAGGGTTGGGGTTTATGCAGCTAGTAGTACATGCTTTATAACTCTGGTTATCATTGTTGCATTGAAAATATATTTTAAGGCAAGTGGAAAGGGGCATATGCTAATGTACATATCTGATTCACGTCTATGACCTCATACTTATAAATACCATAGCCTCAATACAAGTGTATTTTTGCCTGTGGAACACTTCCCAACCTTGCTTAGCACTCTTTTTCTAATGTTACTTTACTATAGGATGCCTCAGTGTCTGTCCCCACACTTCCACTCACACGAGTGTTGACTGTACGTATCTGCCATTGAGATACATCTTTTACAGCAACACAAGATTCATCTGCAAACATATAGCTCTGTAATATTCTCTCTAGCCAATTAATCTGATCCATGCATTCCTAATCAGTTTGTTATTGCCCTTCTGACTTGTTTGAATGCTTACCTATTTTCCTCTTACTCACATTCCCTACTTTGGTTATTCTTCTTTCCTTCTAAGATCTGTCATGAACAATATCTCACTATCTCCATTTACTTGCTTAAATTAATTGGCACTCACATAACTTAGAATAAAGTGTTCTATTAGAATTATTGATCTCTACTCGGCAGACTGCTGTATCTATTGTGTGCATAAATATTTGAATATGCATACATAACCTTGAAAATTCCAATTGACAGACTTAACTAAAAAAGAGGTTACTCACCTTGTGTGCTAACTGGTGTTCTTCGAGAGGGGTGTCCCTGGGGGAGCTCCAGTGTAGATGTCTCAGTGCCCCTGAGCTTCTAATCAGAACTTTTTAGCATCAGTACCCCGGGTTCCAATGTGCATGCACTCATGCCATAGCGAGCTGCTGACGCACATGCATCATCAAGGGTTCCTCGGTTCCTTCTCTACTGCAAAGCAGTGTTAAAACTCCAAAGTAAAGGGGAGGAAGGTGGGTTGTGGAGCACTCACAGGGACACCCATCTCAAAGAACACCAGTTCCTGCACAAGGGGAGTACACGAGGCCCCCGACTTGCAATGTGATTGGTTCCAGAGGAAGCGTCGCAAGTCGGGGGTGTTGTAACTCAAATACGCATTTACAGTGCGTGCCATGCGCTGTTGTAAATGTGGGCCGAGGACATAAGTTGGGGATTTCTGGCCCTTTCCACACTTACAACTATTTTTGTAAGTGCGGCGAGTCGGAACTCAGGAGATTGCATCTCGGGGGCCTCCTGTAACCTCTTTTTTCTTCTCCGAGGAGTGTCCCTGTGGGTGCTCCACTGTAGGTGACTATGAAGCAGTGCCTTGAGAATTTGGAAGGAAGGGCTTCGGATCTGTATTATGAGCTGCAGAGAGACCTCCCCCCCAAAATATTTCATATTGAGAGGCATATCTATCTACAGCGTAATGCTTTGTGAAGATACAGAAAAGGTATAGTCTTCTACAGAGGCAGTTATTGCTCTGGCAGGTACCTTTCTTGCAGGCCTTTCAGTGGTAGGAGAGGAATGGTTGCTCTTTGAGGTCTTAGCCCAGGAGTGGGCAATAAAAGAATGGTAGCCCACAGGTTTAGTCCCTTGAGGGCCACTAGCACTGTGTTTCTCTGTGCCTCCACAGGTATCGCAGGATTGCAGCTCTTGCAAATCAAACTAACTGGGAAGGGAATAAGGAAATAAAATATTTTTTTAAATAGGAAAATGGAAGGAAGGGAGGGAGGAAGGGAGGAAATAAGGAAAGGCACTCGAACTAACTAGGGAAAAACTCTAACTAGAAAAGTACACTAATAACAATGTTATCTACTGTGAAGAACAGAGCGCTGCTGGGTTCCAACCAACCCTGAGGCAGCTGAATCAATAAATCATAGAAATACTAGGACTGGAAGAGACCTCGAGAAGTCATCCAGTGCAGTCCCCTGCCCTCATGGCAGGACCAAGTATTGTGTAGACCATCCCTGATAGACATTTATCTAACCTACTCTTAAATATCTCCAGAGATAGGGATTCCACAACCTCGCTGACCAATTTATTCCAGTGTTTGACTACCCTGACAGTTAAGAACATTTTCTTAATGTCCAACCTAAATCTCCCTTACTACAGTTTAAGCCCATTGCTTCTTGTTCTATCCTCAGAGGCCAAGATGAACAAGTTTTCTCCCTCCTCCTTATGACACCCTTTTAGATACCTGAAAACAGCTATCATGTCCCCCCTCAGTCTTCTCTTTTTTAAACTAAACAAACCCAATTCTTTCAGCCTTCCTTCATAGCTCATGTTCTCTAGACCTTTAATCATTCTTGTTGCTCTTCTCCGGACCCTCTCCAATTTCTCCACATCTTTCTTGAAATGCGGTGCCCAGAACTGGACCCAATACTCCAACTGAGGCCTAACCAGCGCAGATTAGAGTGGAAGAATGACTTCTCGTGTCCTGCTCACAACACACCTGTTAATGCATTCCAGAATCATGTTTGCTTTTTTTGCAACAGCATCACACTTCTGACTCATATTCAGCTCATATTCTGACTCATATAACCCATAGATCCCTTTCTGCCGTACTCCTTCCTAGACAGTCGCTTCCCATTCTGTATGTGTGAAACTGATTGTTCCTTCCTAAGTGGATCACTTTACATTTCCTACTTCGAAGTAGGAATAAGAGATCCTCCAGAAAAGGGCTTTATTCCGGAGGATCGCGCCAGTCTAGACGCTTTTTTCCGGCTTTTCCCCAAGCCGGAAAAAAAGCGGCGGCCATGTTTATTTAAATCCCGCGGGGGATATTTAAATCCCCTGCGGATTTCCCTATTCCCAAGTTCAAAATTAGCATGCCCCTTCCGAAGAAGGGGCCAGTGTAGACGTAGCCAAAAGGAAAACCCCTCAGTGCCAGCCAGGCAGAGAGACAAAAGAACAGGCTATGTCTACACTACGTACCTTGCATACCTTTTTCCGATAGATCCCTGTAGACATAGCCACAGTAAAGTCATTCAACCATCAATTCTTCCTTTATCACATCTTGGCTTCTTACTTTCCATAAGAAAACATGTCAGTTTCTAGAACAGCCATGGGCCAGAGGAGTGCGTCTTCAATGACGATATTATGCACATGTTAGAAGCACGTAAAAGGTTATGCAGAATAACAATTTTCCTAGATCCTTATAGGCCAGGCAAAGCAAAGGAGCAATCATTCTTCTGCCTATTTTAACTATACTCTGAATGGATATCTGACTAGAAAGGGCCTTTCCATCTTTGCAATTGTTCAATCGTTGCACTTATTTCAGAAAAAGAATTAGGATGCTTATCAGAGCAAATTCTATTTTGTAGAACAGTAATATATTTTAAATAGTAAAAATGCGAGAACCAAGGTGAGTTTAAACTATAAATGAGTAGGGCCAACTCAACAGTTTCATTTTGTTTCTCTCCATTTTAAGATGTTACAGACAGTGCTCAGTGAGTGTGGAAAAGAAGTGATTGCATCCTTCTGTTTATTCAAAGGCAAGCACAGTGCTAATGTAAATGAAGCTTGCTTGTTCTCCCTCTCAGCCCTACATGAAGAAGTTGACCCAGTGTATTTGATTGTTTGAGCGCAGGAACTTTGCATTCCCTTTCTGTAATTTATATATAATGGCTCTGTAAAAGAGAGGAAAAAATAAAGTCAATTAAATTTACTCTGTTCCCACATTATTTGTTAACATTATGCCTTTTATCTCCATAGTTAATGCATAACTGGACCCATTACCCAACAATATTAATTATAAATTAAAATGATTCAGCTATTGCCAAATGAGTAAATTAATGACGGCCAGGGATTTTGTTTCCTTTTGACAAATGTCAGATTATCTGTCCTTCAGAAATATGAACAACACAATATCCAATGGTAAGGCTAAAGAATCCTTTTAGAAGCTGCACGGTAATACGGTCAAACGAATACCAGGATTTAGATGTACAAGGTTACAGCCTAGAAATTGCAAACTACTGCCCCTCTGATCAGGTGGGCTGGAGTTTGGGTGGGGGGAAGGAAGGAATAATCTTGTGAACATTTTGAGTTATGGCTCATATCCTCCAACATGTTGCACAGGAGAAATATTCTTCCATAAAAGGGAAAATAAAAGGGCTGCAGCAAGTTACTTTCCCCCAGAAGCAAATAGGGCCAGGGAAGAAACTGTGGCCTCCTTAGTCACAATTTGTTCTATGGGTTGCTCCTAGAGAGTAGCACAGTTACACCCCATTCCTTACATGTGGATGGAAGAGAAATGGGTAAAAATAAATCCTAATATTGCTTAAAGTAAATGTGTTAGTTGATGGGACACTAGTCATGTTGCCATTTGGGTCCTCACCCTACACAAACACACACAGATTTGAATGGGTTTAGCTTTGTTTACCATAACAATGTTTACCATACTTGCAGAGGTAAACATCTGCAGGGTCAAACATTGAGTTTGCTGTGCTATGCTAACACATTTGTGAAGGTTTGACCATACTGATTTAGCCACTATTCACACAAGTTATTAATAGTACAGATTATGATCACATAAAATGTGACCTGACATTTTTAGGATGATTAATTTTCAAAATTTTACATTCAGAATTTTAAACTGCTCTTTTTAGTATTATTTTTTATGCTACTATAGTGACCTAGGGTACTGTAAAAACACAATCAGCTACAGGACCTCCCTGAAGACTTTACAGTCTAATTAGACAGGACAAATCAAGTATAACAAATTATTGTACCTTTTTTCTGGCCCAAGCAGCTAGTTGAAGTTCAGGGCTCCATGGGAGTTCCATCTGGAAGCAGAAACTAGTGTATTTCTTTGATACAATTTTGTTTACTGACAAGGAACATCCAAAGTCCAAGGAAAAAGGATTTGTTTCATCCTATCTTTGAATGTGAAAGAAACAAATTAAAAAGTGGAGCAGTTTCATAGGCTATGTCTACACTACAAAGAAAAGTCAGAAAAAGGTATTAAAATTGCGAACAGCAATTTGCATAACTTTTTCCGCTTTTCTTCTGACAGAGGCTTTTCTGACATTTGACCTGTCTATAAGGGGCCAAATATCAGAACCTCCCCCCCCCCACCCTTTTGGAACATCCCTTCTGCTCTGTAGAACTAGGTAGACTTTTTTTTCAGAAAAGCAGTCGCATTCCTTGGACACGGCAGAGCTGTTCCGGGATACTTCTGGTATCCTGGAAAAGCTCTGTAGTCTAGACGTACCCTTAGCTTCCTGGACCCTCTGCCTGTCAAGTCCTTTTAGGCAATACCAAATCCAAAAGCTCTCTTTAGCTTTTTCCAGAGTCACTCTGGGTATGTTTATACTACATTGTTTTTTTTTAAAAAAAACTGTCCTTTTTTCTAAAAAAAACTTCACCCGTGTTCACACTGCAATCACATTCTTTTGAAATTAAATCAAAGGAATTCAGGGTTTTTTTCGACATTGGTAAACTTCAAATTACAAGGAAAATGCCCTTTTCGAAAGAGCTCTTTCAAAAAAAGGTGTGTGTGGATGCAGAACGGGGAAATTTTTGAAGGAAGAGGCAATCGAAAAAAGTACAGGTGCCCTGGTGGTCATTCTGTGACTAGCAATCAGGGCTTTCTTTTGAGAGAGCATCTATGCAGTCTGGACGCTCTCTTTCGAAAAAGCAGATCACTTTTTTGATCCGGTTTTGAGATGTGGATGCTCTCTTTCAAAAGAAGCTTGCAGTGTAGGTGTACCGTCTGTGCTCACAGGCTCCTGAGCTTTCGTGTTTCCTTTCTTTGCCTTTCTTTTTGCTCTTTTTGGGTATGTCTACACTTGCCCCCTAGTTTGAACTAGGGAGGCAAATGAAGCATACCGAAGTTGCTAATGAAATGCGGGATTTAAATATCCCATGCTTTATTAGCATATTCATGGCCGGTCACCATTTTAAAAAGCTGGTAGCCCGAATTAACTCACTGCGTGTAGACGTGGTAGTCTGATCCAAAACCCTTCCCTCGAATTAACTGTTACTTCTCATTGCACGAAAATCCCACGCTTCATTAACAACTTCGATATGCTTCATTTGCCTCCCTAATTCGAACTAGGGGGAAAGTGTAGACATACCCTCTGTGACCTCAATAGATGAGCATTTTCTCACAGTCCCCCCTACACCCACTCACACAATACTCAGCACCAAAAACTCTTGGGCAGGTTCCAAAAAACCTTGTGGTTTTGGTGGGGTTTATTTTTACAGTCATATTAAAGGGTAAATTCAGGAGGGGGTTCTAACCCAACCCATGACAAGATTATACACATCTCATTAAAACAAACAGGAAGGAAAGAAAAGAAGAAACAATAGGCTCTGGGCATGGCTGCACTTCAAATGCAGCATAGGCTCAGTTTCATTCACACGAATGTGCTGCTGCAGCATGTAAGTGAAGAGCTTTTCCTGTTGCTGTAACTCAGGTGATGGACTCTTCACACCTCTAAGTGGCATAGTTATACTGACATACTTTGTAATGTAGACCTGGCCTAGACTTAACCTAGGTTATCCGATTCCGTTTTGAATCTAGTTATAATTTTGACCTTCACAACATCCCTTGGCAATTAATTCTGTGGATTGACTGTGCATTGAATCATAGAATCCTAGGGCTGGAAGAGACCTCAGGAGGTCATCGGGTCCAGCCCCCTGCCCAAAGCAGGACCAATCCCAACTAAATCATCCCAGCCAGGGCTTTGTCAAGCTGAGACTTAAAAACCTCCAGGGATGGAGATTCTACCACCTCCTTAGGTAACCCATTCCAGTACTTCACCACCTGCCTAGTGAAATAGTTTTTCCAAATAACCAACCTAGACCTCCCCACTGTAACATGAAACCATTGCTCTTTGTTCTGCCATCTGAGAACAGCCTTTCTCCATCTTCTTTAGAACCTCCCTTCAGGAAGATGAAGGCAGCTCTCAACTTCCCCCTCACTCTTCTTTTCTGCAGACTAAAGAAGCCCAAATTCCTCAGCTTCTCCTTGTAGGTCAAGTGCTTCGGCCCCCTAATCATTTTGGTTGCCCTCCACTGGACTCCAATGCATCCACATCCTTTCTATAGTGGGGCCCCCAGAACTGGACACAATACTCCAGATGTGGTCTCACCAGTGCCGAATAAAAGGAAATAATGAAGTACTTCCCCATGTTAATTTCATTGGGTGACCCCTGGTTCTTGCAAAAGGAGAAGGGATAATTATTTCCTTTTTCACTTTCTTCACACGATTCATGATTATGGATTTCTATCTATTTTCCCTCCATCCCTCTCACACCACCTATCACCTCTCTTCTAAATTGAACAGTCACATCTAGACTGGCCACAATTTCCGGAAAAGGGATGCAAATCAGGTAAGTCAGCATAGGGAAATCCGTGGGGGATTTAAATATCCCCTGCGGATTTAAATAAACATGTCTGCCGCTTTTTTCCCGGCTTGGGGAAAAGCCGGAAAAAAAGCGTCTAGACTGGCACGATCCTCCGGAATAAAGCCCTTTTCCGGAGGATCTCTTATTCCTACTTTCAAGTAGGCACTTTTCCCCCAAGTGTCTAGAAGCTTTTCCCCCAAGCCGGAAAAAAAGCGGCGGACATGTTTATTTAAATCCGCGGGGGATATTTAAATCCCCCGCGGATTTCCCTATGCTGACTTACCTGATTTGCATTCCTTTTCCGGAATTTGTGGCCAGTCTAGACGTAGCCCTTGTGTTTTTAATCTCTCCTCATATATCTCCATATCATTTGTTTACCTTTTCTGAACTTTTCCCAGTTCTAGTCTGTTTTGAGTTCGAGGTGGCAAGAATTTCACACAGGATTCAAATGGTGGGCTTATCATGAATGTATATATATAGTCCCATTGTTATATTTTTTCTGTCTTTTCTATCCCTTTCCTTTTCCTAATTGTAACTGTTTTGGCTGCTGCTGTACACGAAGTAGGTCACGGAATTGTAGATTTGGTAGGAACCTTGAGAGGTCTTCTTGCCCAGTTTCTAGGAAATTATTCATGATCCACAATCTCTTTGTTGAATGGCGACAGCAAATTTAGAACACAAACATTTTCTATATGCTGTTGGGATGTTTTCCAATGTGCATTACTTTTCAGTTTTTACTAACCCTTATACATATTAAACAGAAGCCATGAATTTAAACAAAAGGAAGCCATTATACATGCAAACTAGACTTCTTCAAATACCTTTAGAGATCCATTTAAATTGTATAGTGATATTTAAATGTGAACATGTAGCAACAGTTACCACACCAGTCTGGAGAGTCTATAGTTTTTTGTACTGTATGTCACAAAAATAGGGCTCCATTTTATTCCTTTTAAATTCTGTTCTAAAACTTCAATTTTCCATAGCATAAATATGACTAGCTCAATGCTGAGGGACTGTAGAGGCCACATTATGGTAATTTAACATATTTTGACATTAGCATTGATGACTAAATAACTCTTCCTCCTCACAACTTATAAATCACATTTGTTAGTAGAATATGCAGCTCATAGTTTGATTCAATAAGTTGACTTAGAAATTCAGCTTTCGTAAGCATCGGTTGAGTTGTATGACTAAAGATTGAATGAGTTAACTGAGAATACACAGAACCTAATAAAAAAGTACGTTAAATTTGCTGAACTCTTCTTAACTCAGTTTATACTCTGGTAT
The DNA here is from genome assembly GCF_049634645.1 of Pelodiscus sinensis. Classification (NCBI taxonomy): domain Eukaryota; kingdom Metazoa; phylum Chordata; order Testudines; family Trionychidae; genus Pelodiscus; species Pelodiscus sinensis. Next base: position 48,983,420 of record NC_134719.1, read on the forward strand.
TTCATAGATTGTCTTTTACAATAAGAGGGAAAGAACAATCTAGATTGTTCCCTTAAAATTAAGAACTTTGGAACAGACAGCTCAATGGAAAAGTCTTCTTTACCAATGTAACTTCTATGTATCACGAGACAGAATTTGACCTATGCAGACTTTGTTTGTAGTTTTTCAGATTGATTTTTTTCTTGTGTTTTTCATAGTATAAAACAAAATACTGGAATCGTATTGGTCTGGTGTTGAATTTCTGGTGTCTTAAAATAAGTTTTCTTTATACTTCATGAATTTTTTAGAAAAAGCATTTAGAAACAATGTCATGAGGTATAAAAAGAAAATTGCTTGTCACTGGGGAGTTTATAAGAATAAATAAATAAAAAATAATTAAATGGAAGTGTTCTATGTATAGGATTCCTACACAATTTTTTAAATAGTTACTGCATAAATCCATGAAGTATGATTTGTCTGAGACCTCTTTAGTTAATTTTGAGAGCTCCAAAAACAGCATATGTCAACATGTGTCTCAGATTTACACCTGTTTTTACTAGGATGGTTCCCTTTTTTACAAGAGCCCTCTAGTTAACAGGTAGCCTGTGTTTCACTACCAGGGAAAGACTGAGAAAAACATGCCAGTGCAGAGGTCTGAAGTATTCTAGATGTACCCAATTTAGCAAGGACTTAAAGCACTGAAATTAAAGGCAACATGCTTATTTGGTGGAGTAAGGGCATCAGTCTAGCTCAGAGCAAATTACTTATCAATATAAATCAAGAATTCAGAATCTAATACTCTGTATTAGTGTTTTTATTAGAAAGAAATTCTTTCCCCAATCCTTTTTCTATGTTTTCCTCTTTTTTCCATTTTCAACCTATTTTCTCCACAGGATTATTTTTCTCTGTGACTCTTCTTTTTTTAGTAAGATTTTTTTTAACCCATGATGATAGGAAGATTTGAATTCACCAAACGCTGTTAAAACTCAGAATTATTTGCCATGCCATTCCTAATTGAGAATATAAATATCTATTTACTTCAGAGAAGCTCATGTTTGGGAGAGAGGATGAGCTTCCAAGTTTTGCTTTGATGTTAGATTAGCAATTAGTTTTATGTGAAATAATTATGTTTGCTTTAATAACAAACATGGATTCTTTTTTTTCCCAAAGGTAAAATCTCGTTCATCTTCTGCTCCATTTCTTGCTTTCCTTTGGCTCTTAAACAATACCTTTGCAAGCTCACACATATCTTTGTGAATTCCCAGGAACCCACTCATTAGGATCTTACATTGTTCAACTTGCCCTCTGCTGGGCTCCCTGTTCACCAAGATTGTAATTCCCATTCCAATTATAGAAAATAAATACAGGATTAAAAGTGCTTATGATTCAAAGCCAAATCTTTTTTCATACCAATATTACTCCATTGGCTCCTTATTTAGAGTGGTTTCAAGGAGAGGAGAATCAGACCCCCCCCCCCCCCAAATTTTTAAAATAAGTCGAGGAAAACAAGCTTTATGCCTAAGTTTGTTACATTAAGATTTTAGATTTTTTTCTGGTATGTAATAAAGATGATTAGGCCTCAGTGCAAGGAAATAAATCCTGGCAAACACTTCGAAATAAAGTCACCAGACAAATCAAACCCAAGAAGCCTTTTTTTACAGGGAGATTTTGGCAAAACAGATTTTGGCATACATCACTACTGCTTATTGCTAAAAGCGGACAAGTTAGCAGGCCATCAATGGGCCTATGAAGTGGCCTTAGCCTGACCAAGTTAGAAGGGGAGGGTGTTTGAGTGCCACACAAAGAACAGCTTGATCCTGCGTCCTTCCAGATGGGAATCTCTGTTCAAATTCCTGAGATATACCTTTACAAAACAGGAAGCTTGTCTAGATGTGCCCTCAGCCAGGGGCAGATGACGGTTTTGCGGGGCCCTGGGCAGCATAATTCCACGGGGCCCCCCCTTTGCCACGGCGCATGTGCAGCAGTGCCACGGCACATGCGTGGGGCTTTCTGAAGCGCGGGGCCCGGGGCGGCCGCCCCGTTCGCCCTGCCGTATATCCACCCCTTCCCTCAGCGATGTGCCTCTCAGGGCCTCAGAGCATGAAAACTGAAAAAACATAGCTGACTGAGGATCAGAAGAGAACTTGCCTAACTTTAAAATTTCTTTGAGTGACATAGTATTGTAATCTATATATATTTTAGAGTGTGTCAGTCTTTCTGTGAGTCCATCTATGTGTCTGTGAGTGCATGTGTTAGTATTTGTGTGGAGAAGTACGGGAGCTGTGGTTAGCATGGAAGCATGAACATAAGAGCATAGGCACATATGAACAGCAGAAATCAGGGCAACAAGAAGTTTAGGGTGACAAAGAGACCGGATGGAATTTAGGTAATTCACACTGGTTTAATACCATTTTCCCCTCTGATTTTCTGCTGAGCCCAGTGTGTGTGTGATGGAAGGGGCAAAGAACCTGCAAGAATGGACAGATGTGATGGAAGCTCAGGAGAAATGTAGGTGCACGTGAGGAGAAAGGAATAATGGGAGCAATAGCATAAAACAGAAGGCTAAAATGAAAAGTTAGGAGTTGGGGGAAGATCTGGAGTAGAGCTGTATTCATATTTTCACTCAATAGCCAAAAATTATTGAAAAAGAGAATTATTCTGGGTCAAACTATAACTAGAGTTTTCTAAATAACCAGCAAGATTTTATACAATTTATTCAATGAAATGTTTTTAGCTTAATTTTGTTTAGCTTTTTCACCTTTTAAAATTAAAAAAGTGTCAATAAAAGTCATGTGCTTTGATTCCAAAGCTTACATGTTTCATTTAAAAACTGTCAAGAGAGACATTTAAATTTCTTCTTTTTTATTTCTAGCTGAAAGAATGTAGTCAATCTGATACAAATTTATGAAACATTCCCATTGACCCACATCTGCATTCTTCAGTGAAAAAAAATTACCTATTGAGAATGTTGCTCAGCTCTAGTATGGAGTTTGTTTCTAGCTTCCTTTGACCACTGACATACCGGCAAGAATCAAGAAGGCATACTGTTCTTAGAAACTTCATTCACTCTTTCATCTAATTCAAGAATCTGAGAGGGTCTCTAGAACAAATATTTAAAAACAAAACCTAAGCTTTTCTAAAAGAAAAAAAGTTTATTCCCTCAGGATCATATAATTATATTTTTAAATGAAAGAACATTGAAGAAAATCCAGCATTTTGTCCTGATCCTATAAAACATCTGAGTTTTGTAATAGTTTCTAGCTTCTCCAGAAATTCCAGTTAGAATCATTCTTTGCCTTGTAGTGTGGTGTAGGTTATCCACTACTCTTTATTTTTTTTCCAGACATGTTTTACATTTCCATGTAAGGTTTCACAGCTGCACTATACTTAGCTTTTGTATAAAGTATACTTGTGCAGTACATTTAAACAGGTTTATCAATCATTACAGTTGGTCATTTGGCATATAATACGGGCTTGTATTCATTTCTTTCCTTTTGAAAGTATGCATTTCAAAATGTTTCACTGTCAAACAGGCCTCTTTCATAGCCAGTGAAAAATGTTATCTTGTTTATTTATCAGTCTTAATATAATGGGATCCCCTGACAAGTGCACTGATGAAGAAGTGAAAGCCATTTTCAGAATGCTAAAATAAATTTAAAGTACACCATCTGTAGCTAATACTTTTCAGGCTTCCTGTAAGGCATAAAAATATGAACTATTTTAATATGTAATAACTTTTCAACAAGCCACGGATTTTGTAAGAGGCAGTGAAAAGCCTTTCTATAAAGCTTCTTAATCACAGAAAAGTGATATTATAAGCTACATCTCTCATACATCGATTCACAGATGCAGTTACTACTACTGACATGCAATTTGTTGTTCTTTTATAAAAAGTAAAAGCAAGTATCAAATTAAAGTGGTGGAGAATATCACAACTCAGAAATATTTATGAAAAATTCCTTATGTATAACAAGGAAATAAGGACAGATTGGTCCCTGTTTTATGACTCTGCCTAGGGATTAAAGAGAATGGGAGATTACTCCCCAGCACAAACTACTCACAGGATGGGAGGGAAGCCTTCATGAAAATGTCACTTCTTTACTCATGCAGCTGGGTGAGAAATGAGGGAGCAGGCACAAGAAATTGGTGTAACCTTGACTCTGCCCTAGCCCCAAAATTCTCATCCATATGGCTTTTTTTTATGCTCCAAACAGGGCAATGGCAAGGTTCCCATTGATCTTGGTGGGACCTGTCCAAAATAGGGGCAGGGGAGGGGAGGGGAGGGAGGAAACCTTTTCCTTTGTGCACTAGAAGATTTGTGCACTTGGGTCCTTCACTCAATTTTTTTTAATAAAATGAAAATGTCCTTGCTTCATTTAAATCATTGTTCTGTGGGGTGTCTGGAAATGAGGGATTCAGTATACAGGCTGTCCCAGGGACAGAGAATTACCCCAGACCTCTCTCACAGCAGCAGCTTGGAGTCAGGTGAGAAGCACTTCTCCATGGCTGTTGCAGCTCCTGCGGGCACATCTGGAGGAGGCATGCATGTCCCCCATCTGGGGCAGGGGCAGGTTAGGCTGAGTGGGGGGCTGCAGAAGGACCACCTGTTCCTTGGCAGTGGCAGCTCTAGGAAAAATATGGGTTGGGTGCTGTGGCTGAGGTGGAAGCATTCCCTTCTTTGGCCCCAGAATGAAGTGGATGTAGCTGCAGGAAGAGGAAGGTGCCCCCTCATCGGTCCCAGCAAGGAGCTACCATGGCATCCTCTCCTATGGTCCCAGCACAGAGTAGGCACAGCTGGGGGAGATACAGAATGGAGCTGTTGTGGCAGCTTTGTGCTGAGGCTGGCAGCTAGAGGTAGAATTTTTCATGTCTGCAGTAAGCCCTTGCCCTCCCTGATCCTGGCCTGAGCACTCTTTCAACATTGGCTTAGTTATGTCAGTTTTGAGGACTGAAATTGATTTGGTGAGTCTGTCTCTTTTCTGTTTGGTTTTATGAGAAGCAATCCCACTCTAGGCACATTCCGTTATCCTAGCACAACCAAACCCTTGTGTACCTTAAAATTATGATAAGAGGCAGCTGTGTACCAAATGTTTTGATCCTAGTTTTTACCATTTAGGAGAAGTTCGTGAATAGAAAGAGTCTTTCATATATATAGTAGATATGAAAATACTAGACATATTGAGAAGTCTAAATATAGATTTGGAAGACCAAGAACGGAGACTTCTTAATTTTCAATATGTCATTTTGAAATTAAGTAATACAATAGAAGAAAGGAAAATCTCTCATTAAATAAAAGAAAACAAAACTAACCCAGATGTATTTCTACAAAGTACCTCTATCATTCAAATGCAGTTATGAGAATAAAGGATACCAAATATTATGTTTTAATCACATAACACTTTAACTTTTATATCATGCTTTCTGACTAAGTGGGTCTTTGCCCATGAAAGCTTATGCTCCAATAAAGCTTTAAGGTGGTCTTTAAGGTACCACAGGACTTCTGGTTCTTCTTGCAGATTCAGACTAACATGGCAACCCCTCTGATATAGATCTCAAAAAGTTTTACAGAGAATCATTATTTCCATTCATACAAGTGAAGAATCTGATGCACAAATAGAAGTGACCCACTCAAATTTGATGACTCACCAGAAAAGGTCAGTGGTAGAGTCAAGAAGAGAACTCAAATTTCCTGAGTTCCGGTTCAGTGCTGTGTCCTGTGGGCAGTGTCCATATGAGATCAAGAGTTTATGTTTGATGCAGTCCATGGCACTGATATAATTCTCTGACTGGTGATTTCTGTCCCCATGAGTTGTTTGCTTGTTAAACAGAAAAGAAAAAGGAAATTCCAACTTTAAAACTGGAGCTCTGATAGAGAGAGAAATGTACATATGCACAAAAAAGGGAAGGTGTTCAGAGCCATTGTAGTGCACTATTCAACCAGCTGAAATTACCTGCTCTACTGCTATTCTATTCTAGAATATCTGCTCTAAGCAGTATTGCCAGGAAATTAATGGCTAACACTAAAAAAAGCTGTGGCACTCCCACCAAATGCCAGCACCTAATACTCACTAGCCCTTTCTCTTCTTCCACTGCTAAAGACTATGAGCTACCATCAAGCCAACAACATTCAGCTGGTGATTCCCTCTGTGCCTGTTAATTTGTAGCAAAGAAGTTAAATTTCCCCAATAGAGAAAGCTCAGTAGTGTCTCAGATTCTGAAAGGAATGGAGGAATCAAAGCTGCCTCTGAGTCTGGCAAGGAGATAATTAATTTTAGTTCCTATGAATATGGACCTGTTATTTCCCTCTCTCTGTCTCCTTTTTATAACCTTTCAAAGTTGGATTCATACAGTAGGTGAGCCCTCTAATATCAGAGTATTTAAATCATGGGTCTAGCCCTGTTCCCAAAGTCATTGAGAGCTTTGACAGTGACATCCTCTCAAACACGATCAGGAGCCATATCTGCAATAATATGTCAACTTGATATTTAAAACTGAGTGTGGGATTACAGCTAGGAAAGAAGTCTATCAGAGCATGGTTTAACTATATCCATCCAAGAACAAGGTACAGTGCCCAGCAAGAGAATCAATCTGATTCAGTAGAGATCATTTCCATTGACCTTAACCAAAAGGCTTCACATGCCAGTACAGTTCCTTCTGCAGAAAAAACATCTGCCAGAAATCACTAATGAGCAAAATTCGAAAGTTTGGTTGTGAAACTTTATTTAGAGGCACCCAAAGTTCAGGCACATTTCCATAATATCCGAAGATTATATCTGAAGCTGTTGTTGTTGTGAAACAGAGCGAAAAGGTCATATCAACTGATCCCAGTTTTAAGGCTGTGAAAATTACAATGAAATTATAACTTCTTGAAGTCTGATGTATTCCTGCTAAGAAAAAATTGAGACATTTCAGAGGAGACTTAAAATTAAAAAGGGCTTGAGGATTTGCTAGCTCCCATCCCCCCATATTTGACATTTCCTATCAGCAAAACATGGAAAACATGAAATATGGAATGTTTCATAGTAAAACTCAGTCGCTGCTACACCAAAACATAATTAGAAATATTTGTGTTAAACTACAGCCCAGACTTATGTTTTCATGGATTTATTTATACTACATTTCATTTTAAAACTACCATGACAGATTACCGACACTTCCTAAATGTGGCTATGCTAGAAAGAACCTTTTTGACTTCTCTCTCACAGTTCTGTCCAGACTCATGATGACAACATTAACTACATTTAAGTTACCTAAAGTTTTTCAAACAGCAAGAGGAGTTGGTTTGCATTTTCAGTGAGGATACATCTACACTACAGAGGAAGATCACAGCTGCTACTGTCTATCTTCCACAATTTTCCACAATCTGGTTAAGGCAGCTAATTCAAAGTGATAGGGGCACTCCAGTCCATGCAACCCTGCTTTCACAAGAAGTAAAAAGTTGAAAAAAGAGTGTTTTTCCTTGGACTTTTGGCAGTGTAGACAGTGCCAAAAGCCAAGTTAAGCTACTATGGAGTAATGTATCTTAATTTGACTTTATCCTGTAGTGTAGGTGTACCCTGAGAGTTCTGGTTCATTTCTCTTTTATCCAGACCTGTTCATCTGTCCTGGCTAGTTGGGTTTTTTTAGGCACAGGTAGTAAGCCACTCATCAAATCCTATAGAGTTTCTCAAAATGGTAACTTCACAATGACATTCCTTTAAGTGTATTAATAATTATTATATATTTTACCGTAACAAATACAAGTTTGCTTTTGTAGTACAGTGAGTTATATATTATCTTTAATGCCAGCTATTGTAACATTATAATTAATTACCATAAATTACATGTGAGGACATTTCTTAAGTTTAAGACATTATCCTTCTATCACTGATTCTTATGTTAGCTAGGACTTCTCTTCTCAATTTTAAAGCTCAGTAGTACTTTAATATTTTTCTAGAATTTTCATTCACATTGTGAAACACACCACATGGACTTGTTCCATGCCACACACAGGTTTATGTACTTTTAATTTCATTTCAAATTGGAACCACAGTTTATGTAACTATTACACCATTCCAAAAGCTACACGATATGTCTTGGGGAAAACATGTAATAGAATCTCACACTTGTTACAATAAATTAAAGGAAGAAATACTTATTGCAGGGTAATAATCTTGTCTTTCCAATGCGTTTCTTCCTTTTTTTAGGTGTGGCTAACATTAATAAAAGATGCATAACAGCACTAGATCCTCTATGTACGTCTACTTACCTATGGGTAAAGGGAATATATAGTTACCTGCACAGGTAGTCAATATTTTTCAACTTTGATTTGAAGAGGTTACTTGTATGTTAAAGTATATTAGTATTATGCCTACAGCAAGTCATTGTATTTTCTGCTTTTAGAGAGTGTGATGTTAACCACATACCCCACAACACTCTATAGCTTGATTTAAGATGAAGCTGGAGGAAGGGGAGAATCACTGTTCTCGTTTCCAAAGTAGATCCGAACAGATGTACTAACTATTACACATTTGAATTAATAATTCTAACATGGGACAGGGTACAAACACCCTGGCTACGTCTACACTGGCACCCTTTTCCGGAAATGTTTAAAACGGAACAGTTTTCCGTTATAAGTATTTCCGGAAAAAGTGCGTCTACATTGGCAGGATGCTTTTCCGGAAAAGCACTTTTTCCGGAAAAGTGTCCATGCCAATGAAGACGTGCTTTTCCGCAAAAAAGCCCCGATCGTCGTTTTCGCGATTGGGGCTTTTTTGCGGAAAACACTACTGTGCTGTCTACACTGGCCCTTTTCTGGAATAGTTTTTCCAGAAAAGGACTTTTGCCCGAATGGGAGCAGCATAGTTTTCCCGGAAAAACACTGACAATTTTACAGTAGATCATCAGTGCTTTTCCGGAAATTCAAGGGGCCAGTGTAGACAGCTGGCAAGTTATTCCGGAAAAGCGGCTGCTTTTCTGGAATAAGTGGCCAGTGTAGACACAGCCCCTATGTACTTCTAGACACCTGTTTTATGTTATATTTGTACTCTCAGAGTTCTATATACTGACAGCTAAACTGTTGCAATCCCTGTCCTTTCCATACCTCTCTTCTCTGTACATGCATGGTCTTTGTACAGGCTTGTGCAATATGTATGAAGTAGGAGGTTATCTGTGCTGAAGCCTAAAAAGATACTTCTGTGTCTGGCAAAACATACTTTCTGCTTCTATTCATGTCATATTGTCTCAACTTTGACTAATCATGCCAACTGAGCCTCAGTAATCTAGATATGGTTCTATCAGTAGTTTAATACTTCCAGGGCTTCTCTATGCAGTTATTCAGGGAAATTACTCCAAATTAACTAAATGTGTGAATTCAAAATGTGCTAGTGAAATAGCATTAAATCCTCATTCAGAATTAAAACTAGTCTTAGTTTAATTAAATTAAACTAAATTAAGGCCATTTTAATTTTGAATGAAAGCATCTTCACAAAGGGTTTAATGAAGTTTAAATAATCCACTTTGAATTCAGACATTTGGTTAATTTGGAGTAATTTTTCTGATTGTTTCTGTGTAGGCAAACCCATTTAGATAATTTGAATTAACTTTCCTGAGCATCCCTATGTAGATGATCTCTTTAAATGCTTCTCCAGAATATTCCAATAACTAGTACCTCCCCTACTTCCCTCAACATGACGGATAAGAGATCTTTTATGGTACAATGTAAACATCAATACATTGTTCCCAAAAAGCTCTTTATGAAGCAAAATACTAGGAAAATAATGTTGTATCTGTTAAGTCAGTCCTTGTCTTGAACAGCATCACTGCCAAAATCAGAAGGTGTTCTGCAGCTGTTGAAGGAAAGTGTAGTAATGTTATTGATGACACTGCTAATTTATTTAGCAGACAATTTATAATGGTAATGAGGATCAGAATTTACCTGTCATGTTTAAATCATCCATAAGATGTATGATATCTTGGGAAATGGGCATGCTGTCTGCCCTGTAGCTAATTTTAGTGTCTATCTTAGGCTGATTTATTTGCTTAGTTATTTCATGCAATAAAAGCCAAAAGTTGGGTTTGATCTGGTAGCTGTTGGAATACAGATGCTTAGATTCCACTTAGACACTTTGGTTTGGTGTACAGATAATTTCATTTAAGTAAAGTGAGTGGGAAAAGCATGATCTTGTTTTATATCTTTTTATTAACAAAGATATTCTGACAAATGTGAACAATATTGACAAAATATGAATCACACCCTCTAAGGTAGATATTTCCCTTTGTGACTTACTCATCTGTTTTAATCAATAAATGACACTACTGCAGAAGGTATTTTTCTCCTATACATGGGAGGTCTCTAATATATAGAACTAATAATGTATACAATATATTTTTCAATACAAATTATACTGGGTTGAAAAGTTTTGTATCAAGCATTTTATTGACTTGTATTAATAGAGTATCCTGCAGAGAACAATATTTAAGAGGTAAGATGAGAAGCAATTTAGCTTGCAAACTATCAAGTCAGCACTTTAATACATGGCATCAAGTGAAACATAATCTGTGAAGGAAAAAAATCTGTAGCCAAATAAATAAATAAATAAAATTAAGAGTAACCAAGGAATGAGTTTGCAGCAAATCTAACTAGCATAAATGTATATAGATTTCAGACATTCAAGGCTGTCTGTATCTGTCCTTTTCAACAACGTTTCAGTATTTTTACATTTAATCCTACTAATTAATAGAAGTAAAGATTTTGTACACACTTCAGTAGTTCCAAAGGCCTCTCCTAAGAACTTGTTTAATTTGTAAGAAGAGACTTGTTTTCCCCTACATTTCCAGGAATAGTCTTCAGACAAAATTATCTTTAATTTTATCTGCATGGGGGGAGAGAGAGGAGGAAGAAGGGGAGGCGAAGAAGAATACTGTACTCTCCATCGACATGGAGGAGCAAAAAGCAATTGTGTCAAAATTGCATGTATTCTCATGTGGATACACACTTCCAGAGAGCAAACATAACCACAAAACACTAATTTAGTGTCAAGAATACAGCAACGTTGACACCTCTCAGGCTCCTTCCCAGAATATCTTGATGGGTGTATAGAGTCTATCCAATATGGATTCTGGTTTGAATATTTGTGAAATTCTAATTTAATAAACAGTAGCATTTCTACTACAACTAGCCAATTAGCCCGTCATAAGATGGGATTTTCAGGTCTTCTCTCCTGAGCTCTCTCGCTCTGTCTCTCTCTGTCTCTCTTTCTCTCTCTCTTCCTACTGCCTCCCCCCTACCTCAGCTCTCCTCCGCCTCCTGCCTCTCACTCTCCCTTTCTCTTCTCCTCCTCCTCCTGCCTCTCTCTCCCCTCCGTCTCTCCCCTTCCTCTTCCCCTTCCCCCCCGCCGTGGCGCTTGGCTGAGTGCTGCTTGTTCATCCGGGCTCCTGCGAGGGAGGGGGGTGAGGCGGTGACGTACACAGCTGGGGCCAGGGCTGTGTACATCACCGCCCTCCCTTCCCGTCCCACCCCGGGGGAGCCCAAACAGCCCCTTGACCTGCTGGCTCCCCGGCGGCCCGGTTGAGGGGTGCAGCACTCAGCTGAGTGCCACAGCGAGAGGGGAAGGGAGGCGGTGATGTACACGGTCCTGGCCCCAGCTGTGTACATCACTGCCCCGCCCCCTTCCCCTCCCGCCATGGCGCTGAGTGATGCGTCCCTCAGCCAGGCTGCCGCGGGAGAAGGGGGGGGTGGGGCAGTGACGTACTCGGACAGGGGGTCAGGAACATCACCGCCCCGCCCTCCTTCCTGTCCCACTGGGCCCACCTGAGCGGCACTCAGCTGCACCCCCTCCTCGCCAGGTCTGTTTCCCGCCCCCTCCTCCCATCCAGCCCCACAGCCCCGATCCCCACCCCAGCTCTGCTTCCCACCCTGTCTTCCTGCTGGCAAGCCCCACGGCCCCCTGGACACTCCCCCCACCAGCACTGCTTCCCTCCCCCTTCCTCCGGGCCCCCCATCCGCCCCTACAGCCCCCGATCCCCCCCCAGCTCTGCTTCCCACCCCCCCTTCCGGACAGTCCCGCCCCCTTCCCCTCCCTGCATGGTGCCCCGCCCCATCCCACCCCTCTTCCCCTCCCTCTCCCCCCCTCCGTGGCACGCCGCGCTGCTCCCAGCTGAGCGGCGCTCCCGGCGGGGGAGCACGCGGCAGCAAGCGGCCCTCTGGGGTCCGCACTCCCCATGTGTGGGGAGCATGGACCCCAAATGGCCGCTTGCCACCCTGGGCCCAGCTGACCCAAAGGGCCACTTGCTGCCGCTTGCTCCCCAACCAGGGCCTGGCGGGAGCACCAGTCAGCTGGGAGCAGCGCAGCACTCCATGAAGGGAGGGGAAGGGGGCGGGGCTGGCCAGCTGGGGAGGTTTGGGGCTGTGGGGCTGGAGGGGAGGATGGGGGGGCCCGGAGGAAGGGGAGAGGGAAGCAGCGCTGGTGGGTGGGGGTGTCCGGGGGGCCGTGGGGCCTGAACAGCCAGGAAGCGAGGGGAATGAGGGTGGGGCGCTGACATACACGACCAGGGGGTGTGGCCATGTACGTCGACGTTACAGGCGCACAGACACTGGGCTACTATTTCTACTACAATTCCTTGCCACTTTTTGCATAGTTACTTATGACAAAATAAAGCAAACCAAAGTAAAAATGATAGGCAGATTATTCATACTGATTATCTACTGCCATACTACAGCCGATCTCCCAGGTCTCCAGTCCATTAGCTGTAACCAAATAAGTTTGATCCAACCTGTCTGTCCAGCCCCTCCATGTTCCCAACCCTCATTCCTTTTATCTGTCTGTTTTCACCATGTCTCACAACCTCACTGTTTTGATATTTAAATTCTCCCTTCAAACAATCTCTTCTTTAGGCCACTCCTCTCTATCTCCCTGCCTTCCACTAATCTCCTCATTTTCAAAATATCAAAACACTTTCAGCCTTACTTTAGTAATATTAAAGACAATTCAGGTTAGAATTATTTGGTGATTTTAAAGACGCAGTATACCAAATGCTTTACCTTTGTATCTTTATTGCTCTACTCATCTCTATTTACTCCTCTTTGGCTGTTTCCTCACTTTTCTTTTTCTATTTGGACTGCAAACTGTTTTAGGACAGAGAGTGTACTGTGGAGCCATTCCCCTCCCTCTGGTAACTGTCCTCTTAGGCTACGTCTACACTGCACAGTTAGTTCGGAATATGCTATTATTATCATATTAGTTATTCCGAAATAGCTTATTTCATAATAGCACATCACATACAATGCAAGGAAGCCTCAAAATTAGTTCGACGCAGGCTCCCCTCATGTAGACATGCTATCTTGATTTAAAGCCCTAGGCGGAATAACTTAGAATGGCCCTGGTAAGGGGCTATTTTGAAATAGCTATTTCATTATTCTTCATAGAATGAGGTTTACAGAAGTTGGAATAAGCCATCTGTTGTTTCAAAATTATTTTGAAATAACAGAATTTCTGTTTAGATGCTCACTAGTTATTTGAGAACAATGGCTGTTATTCCGAAATAACTTCACTGTGTAGACACACGCTAAATGCTTGTTTATGTTTCTCTCCTATCCTCTTCATGTTTATTTTCCCTCCCAACTCATTTTCAATTTCTTCCCATTATCCTATGTGTATTCTGAGTGCTATACAATACTTTTCCAGATCTTCTCTTTCAAATGTTGCCTTCCCTTGCAGAATTTCTGACATATTTGGTGCCCAAATGTCCCACTTCCATTGCTGGCTGCCCTCCCAGATCTGGTTCTCAGTAATTACTTTGAGAAACACATTAATGCAGCACCTGCTGTTAACTAAAAAAGTCTTGGGCTGAAGATTTGTTAACTTGTCATCTGCTAGCAAAAGGTTAAATCTAAATTGTTGTCCTTACTTAACCTCATTATATCAACATATTTCAATAGCACACCAAATTTGATAGCATTCTGTGGAGATCCCTTCAAAACTGAAACAGTGTATTGAGCTAAAACATGCCTTATGCAAAGATTAGTAGCTTATCTAATTTCTTTTTAATTAGAAACCAAATGAGTATTTAGTATAAAAACAAATGTATGTGTGTCATTTGGAAGGACTCAGTCTAAATGAACCTGCAAAAGCTCTCTTACTGGCAGAAATGCATTCAAGATTTCTATAGCAAAAGTAGTCATTAATTTTGAAGAACCACCCAGAGAGCAGGATTTTGAGAGGTTCTGAGCACATAACTCTAAACAGGAACTATGACTGCATGTCTCAGTTTGGGATCCCAAAAATGGAGCCAAATTCAGTGACCCTATAGAAAATGGCCTGTTAATACTCCAAGCTTGAGGTAACACAAATAATTAATATGGAATAGCTGAATGAAAAATTCACATACAACCTAAATTTTGAAAAGCATTTGTCCAATCATTTCCAGGAATGTGTGTGAATGTCAACTACATTAGAAGAAAACCAGGATTGATTTGTGAACAATTTTTGCAACAGAAAACTAAATTGAAATCACTCATTTTCAAAATGGTTGTCCACAGTTACGTCCCTAAATTCATATTTTGATGCCTGTAAAAGCATCCAGATTTTCAAGAGTAATGGACACTCAGCAGTTTCACATGAATAGGTCAGAATATGAATGGGAGGCTGCTAGACAGCTCTTCAACACTGCATTCTATAAGCCACTGATCTCTGATCCCACTGAGGAGTACCAAAAGAAACTACACCATCTAGTCAAGAACCTACTGACAGTAGCACTGGAAGAAAATGTCACAGACACAGCCCTGGAGTCCAGACCAGGGATATTCAAGATCCATACAGCTGGAAATCTAGGATATCCCATCACCTCAAGCATTGTCACTCTGACAGTAGGACTTTCTGGCTCTATTGACTTCCTCCTCAGGTTCTGAGCTACCAATGCTTTCAGCTATCTTCAACACATCACTGACTTCCTGAGAAAACTACAATCCATTGGTGATCTTCCCCAAAAAAGCATCTTAGCCACTATGGATGTAGAAACTCCCTACAATTATATTCCATGCAAAGATGAACTACAAGCCATCAGGAACTGTATACATGGCACTGCTGGTTATTGAGCTTTGGGCTTCTGTTCTCACTCACAACCTTTTCAGAGCTGGAGATGATTTATACCTTCAGGTCAGAGACACTGCCATGGGTACCCACAGAGTCCCACAGTATATCAGCGTTTTTATGGCTGACTTAGAATAACTCTTTCTCAGCTCACATCCTCAAGTGTTCCTCCTCTATTTACACATCGATGACATCATAGTCACTGGACCCACTGAAGGGAGGCCCTTGAAGAATTCCACTGAGATTTCAGCAATTTTCTCCCCAACATCAATCTCAGCCTGGACCAGTCCATAAAGGCGATTCACTTCCTGGACACTGCAAATAGCTATGCTCACATAACTACCACTCTATGCCAGAAGCCTACTGACCACAATACTTACGTACATGCCTTCAGCTTTCATCCAGAACACATCACATGATCCATTGTCTGCAGTCAAACCCTAAGGTAAAACTGCATTTGCTCCAATCCCTCAGAGTCAAACACCTATAGGATTTCTGTAAAGCATTCTTAAAACTACACCCACCTGGAGATGTGAAGAAACAGACTGATAAATCCAGGTGGCTAGCCAGAAATCTTCTCCTACAGGACAGACCCAGCAATTAAAGCAACCGAATGCCACTAGCCATTACCTACAGCTCCTACCTAAAACCTCCTGTACACATAATCAAAGACCTACAACCTATCATAGATGATGATCCCTCACTCTCACAGACCTTGGGAGACAGGCCAGTCCTTGCTTATATACAGCCGTCCAACTGGGGCAAATACTTACCATCAACTTCACCTCCCACAACGCTAATCCTATCCCTGCCACAATCCCTGTTGCCAACTCTGTCCACACATCTATCCTAGTGACACCATCACAGGACCCAACCACATCAGCCATGCCATCAAAGGCTCATTCATGTGCACTTCTACGAATGTAATACATCATGTGCCAACAATTCCCTTCTGCCATGTACACTGGTCAAACCAGACTGTCTCTCTCCAAAAGAATCAATGGACACAAATCAGACATTAAGTACGGCAACATCCAAAAGTCAGCAGGGGAGCACTTTCGCATTCCTGGGCACTGAGTTTCAGCCTTGTAAATTGCCATTCTCAGACAGAAAAAACTTCAAAAATAGACTGCAGAGAGCAAGTGCTGAGCTGGAATTCGTTTCCCATTAAAGTACTCTCACCTTCCCACCACTGCTGGAGATGAGCCACGTGCATTCTGCTTTAATTAGCACTAATGTTACACTTCCCATTTCCATATTCCTCCCTCCCCCCACCCTTGTGCCTTTCTATTTCTCTTCAGCATCTGAGGGAGTGAGTTGTAGCTCACACAAGTGCATGCCCCAATATCCTAATAAATTTGTTAGTCTTTAAAGTGCTACCAGACGCCTTGGCTGCATCTAGACTGGCATGATTTTCCACAAATGTTTTTAACAGAAAATTTTTTCCGTTAAAAGCACTTTTTGCAGAAAAGCGTCCGTGCCAATCTAGACATGGTTTTGCGCAAGAAAGCCCCGATCGCCATTTTCGTCATCGGGGCTTTTTTGCACAAAACAGTTTTACCTGTCTACACTGGCCCTCTTGCACAAAAGCATTTGCGCAAGAGGGCTTTTTCCCAAGTGGGAGCATCATAGTATTTGCGCAAGAACACTGAAAATCTTACATTAGATCGTCAGTGTTCTTGCACAAATTCAAGCGGCCAGTGTAGACAGCTGGCAAGTTTTCTGCAAAAGCAGTTTCTTTTGCAGAAAAACTTGCCAGTCTAGACGCAGCCCTTGTTGTTTTTGCTGAAACAGACTAACACAGTTTACCTCTCTGAAACCTATAGGGTATGTCTACACTACCCCGCTAGTTCGAACTAGCGGGGGTAATGTAGTCATCTGCAGTTGCAAATGAAGCCCGGGATTTGAATTTCCTGGGCTTCATTTGCATGAAGCCGGCCGGCGCCATTTTTAAATGCCGGCTAGTTTGGGCCCCGTGCCTCATGGCTACACGCGGCACGGACTAGCTAGTTCGGATTAGGCTTCTAATCCAAACTAGCTGTACGCCTGTGTCTCTGCATACAGTGTGATATCTTTCATAGAAAATATTAATCATGATGTGGCTGTTGGATTCAATTTCCAGAACAAGGTTTCAGTCATACTATCAAGTGTGTTACTGCAGGCTTTTCAAGGACAAATTTGTTTGGAAATCCTTTTTCCATAAAACACATGAAAAACTTGTGACACTCACTGCCATGGAATGTTGTAGTGGCCAAAAGTATAACAGGTTCAAAAAGTTACTGGATACATTCTTTTAGCAATTAATCCATAGTGACCAACCAGTTCTGACACAGTAGCTAGTGCTGTAATGAACTAGCCACACTCAACTGGCCAAATAGCCACATGTGGATAGCTGCTAGTGTGTTGGACACCATGGAATTAGACAGAAGGTCAGGACATGTTCAGATCTTCACAGAGATGCTAAATCTCTGACTGCCAGATACCACAAGTGGAAGACAGGATGGATTTCTTCATAATTGCTCTAGTCTGTACATTCCCTCAAAACTCTGGTGGGGAATATGGTGTAGAGACAGAATACAGGGCAAGATGGACCACAGTCTGTTCCAGTATGGCAGCTTGTATATTCTTATGAGGGATCGTAAAGCCAACCTTTTACATCTACAATGAAGGAATTAAGGAAGAAAACAAGACACTGTGAACATGCATGATAGATGTTAGGGTCCACCCAACACTGACAAGATGTTATTGTCAGAGATTTGTGGAGTGAAAAGGCTAACTTTAGGTGATATATGTGATAGTAGAGAATGCAGCAAGACACTGCTAAGAGAACTAGAACTAGAACCTGAACATCACAAAAAATATTGAATGAGATCACTAAACACCCTTGATTGCTGCCAATTTTCAGTTTTTACCTACTTCCCTGATAATCTCTACTTTTTTATTCACCTGAATCTTTAATTATTTCTCTAAAACAGGCAAAGGCATGTTAAAACAGGCAAAGCTAAAACTAAAAGCTGTGCAAACCTCATCTAGTTTGGGCTTTCATTGTCAACTTGAAGTTCAGTGCAGCAATGAAATGTTTAATAGGCTTCATAAGCTTTAAGTGAAACAGTCTCATTTATAATGAACCTAGACAGAAAATGATTGGGTGTCAAATCATGTTTAATTTGTGGTTTTGCAAGACTGCTCTCCCCCTTTAAAAAGTGGTAAAATAAAATGGCACATCCGCCACTATACCATCAAGATTCTTCTCTCAAACTATTTGTATCATCTAGATCTTATTTCATTCTTTTGCAGTTTGTTCTCACATATGTACCTATTCCAGACAGCAGTGTGTACCATCAGCATACCAGGAACAATTCCTCATCCCAAGTTTTCCCATAGATATTTCAGACAGGCTATACTTTTAATAATGATACTTTCCATATATTCATTCACCAAAATCATGAACACTATATTTCTGAGAATGGAAAATAATATTGGCTTCTCTGTTAGGTTGGTATATGTTTAGTAGGCAGAGTATTCATGAAGTCACAGTAAGTGGAGTAATTGAGAGGTTTGTAGTGAGTGCCGAGTCACATAATACAGTGGTTCCCAACCACTGGACCACAGCCCATTGTCGAACTGCAGACCTTTGGCTGCTGGACCGCAGCAGCTCTGGGTGCTGGGCTGGGGTATACCACTCTAGCCGCAGCAGTTAGGAGAGGTGTGTCCTGCCCCACCTCTAAGCCAACCAGTGCCAGGGAGAGGTAGGGTCTGGAGGCTGAGCTAGGAATGGAGGGGAGCACTATGGAGGCAGGTTATCTAAGGAGAGAGTCCTTTGTTCTTTGGAATCCAGATGCCAAGATAAAACCACAAAAAACAATCTGTTTCATTTGATTCCATGTTAAACATAGATGTCATTGTTTCTACACATTTTCTGTACTCATTAACTTTTGTTGTTTAAATAATCATGAATTACAGGGGAACAAAGATAAATTTTTACAATAATAAATGCTTCATGCAATTAAAAATGGGTTATTTGAATAAATATCTGCATTGTCTGCAATATAATTACAGTATGTGGTAAAAAGCCCTTTCTAATTTTCAGATATTTAGGCAGAATGTTTTCTTTTTTTACCACCATTAATAGAAAACAACACTATTCATACTATGCAGAGATTTTTGTTTTCAGTAGCTCAGAAATAGGTCTGAATAAAGTAAATGTTATATGACAAAAGAATTAAAAACAGTTTCTTAATTACAATATGCATAGAAAATTACCCTAATCATAAAAGATAAAAATGAAATTTGCTTCTGTAATATTTTAATTTCATAGAATCATAGAATACTAGAACTGGACGGGACCTCAAGAGATCATCAAGTCCAGTCCCCTGCCCTCACGGCAGGAGCAATCACTGTCTAGATCATATAAAGGAATCCAATGCATCAGGGAAGGGCAGACAAATAAGCAGTGGCAAATTTTTAAAGTGCTTCTACACAAATGCTAGGAGTCTGACTAATAAGATGAACTAGAATATCTCGTATTAAAGGAGGAGATTGACATAATAGGCATCACTGAAACCTGGTGGAATGAGGAAAATCTGTGGGAGACAATCATCCTGGGATATAAAATATATCAGAAGGATAGAGCAGGCCATGTGGGTGGCAGTGTCACTGTATGTGAAAGATAATGTAGAATGAAATGAAATAAAAATATTAAATGAATCAACATGTTCAATAGAATCGCTATGGATAGTAATTCCATGCTTCAATAATAAGAAATTAGCAGTAGGGATATATTACCGACCACCTGACCAGGACAGCGATACTGACATTGAAATGCTGAGGGAGATTAGAGAGGCTACCAAAATAAAGACCTCTATAATAATGGGGGATTTTAATTATCCCCATATTGACTGGATACATGTCACCTCAGGAAGAGAAACAGAGATAAAATTTCTTAATGGCTTAAATGACTGCTTCTTGGAGCAGCTGGTGCAGGAACCCACAAGGGGAGAGGCAATTCTCGATTTAGTCCTGAGTGGAGCGCAGGATCAGGTCCAGGAGATAACAATTACAGGACTGCTTGGGAATAGTGACCATAATATAATAACATTCAACATTCCTGTGGTAGGAAGAACACCTCAGTAGTCCAGAACTCTGGCATTAAATTTCAAAAAAAGGAATTACACAAAAATGAGGAGGTTAGTTAAACAGAAATTAAAAGGCACAATGACTAGAGCCAAATCCCTGCAAGCTGCATGGAAACTTTTTAAAGACACCATAATAGAGGCCCAACTTAAATGTATACTCCAAATTAAAAAACATAGCAAGAGACATAAAAGAGTCACCGTAGCTTAATCACCATGCAAAAGAAGCAACAAAGGACAAAAAGGCATCTTTTAAGAAGTGGAAGTCCAATCCTAGTGAGATAAATAGAAAGGAACATAAACACTGTCAAATCAAGTGTAAAAATGTAATAAGAATAGCAAAAAAAGATTTTGAGGAACAGCTAGCCAAAAACTCAAAAAGAAATAACAACATGCTTTTTAAGTACATTAGAAGCAGGAAGCCTGCTAAAAAACCTGTGGGTCCCCTAGACAATCGAGATATAAAAGGAGCAATCAAGGATGATAAAGCCATTGCGGAGAAACTAAATGAGGGTATGTCTACCCTACCCTCCTAGTTCGAACTAGGAGGGTAATGTAGGCATACCGCACTTGCAAATGAAGCCCGGGATTTGAATTTCCCGGGCTTCATTTGCATAAGCGGGGAGCCGCCATTTTTAAAACCCTGCTGGTTCGAACCCCGTGCAGCGCGGCTACACGGGGCTCGAACTAGGTAGTTCGGACTAGGATTCCTATTCCGAACTACCGGTACACCTCGTTCCAGGGAAACTCGTATGCCCCCCCTCCCGGCCCCGGACTCCTTAAAGGGGCACGGGCTGGCTACGGTGCCCGTGCCAGGTGCAAGCCTGCCAGCACCCAGCCAGCAGACCCTGCACCTGGCACGCCATGACCCAGCCACCCAATGCCCCCCAGCCCTCCACCTCTTCCCGGGACCAAACTGGTGGCTCTCGGGAGCCTGCCCAGGACCGCAAGAGGCTGGCACCCGCCTGGTCTAGTGCAGACATCGTGCACCTCGTCCATGAACTCCGCACTAGGCACAGGAAAGTGGCCGGCTAGGGCAGGAGAGCTGCCAGCCTGGCCACCCAGGAGCAGGTTTGCATGAAAATCACTGAGACCCCCGACC
Source organism: Pelodiscus sinensis (assembly GCF_049634645.1). Lineage (NCBI taxonomy): Eukaryota > Metazoa > Chordata > Testudines > Trionychidae > Pelodiscus > Pelodiscus sinensis. Next base: position 49,004,701 of record NC_134719.1, read on the forward strand.
CTGAGCCCTGAGCTTAGAATGGCCGTACTGGGTCAGACCAAGGTCCATCTACACCAGTAGACTGTCTGCCGACAGCAGCCAACCCTAGGTACCCTGGAGTGGATGGACCAAAGACAGTGACCAAGCCATTTGTCTCATGCCATCCCTCTCCAGCCTTCCACAAACTTTGGGCAGGGACACCACTCCTACCCCCTGGCTAATACCACTCCATGGACCCAACCTCCATGACTTGATCTAACTTCTCTTTAAACTCTGTTCTAGTTCTAGCCTTCACAGCCTCCTGCAGCAAGGAGCTCCACAGGTTGACTCTTTGCTTTGTAAAGAACAACTTTCTGTTACTAGTTTGAAGCCTGCTACCCATTCCTTTCCTTTGGTGTCCTCTAGTCCTTCTATTATGGGAACTAATGGAGAACTTTTCTTTATGCACCCTCTCCACACCACTCTTGCTTTTATAGACCTCTATCATATCCCCCTTCTATCTCCTCTTCTCTAAGCTGAAAAGTCCCAGTCTCTTTAGCCTCTCTTCATATGGGACCTGTTCCAAACCCCTGATCATTTTAGTTGCCCTCCCCTCTCCCACCCTCTCTCTTCCCCTCTCCCACCTCTTTTTCCCAGTCTCCCCCAGTTTTGTTCAATAGAGATTCTATTTTTGAACACACGTGTCCTTTATTTTGTACATCAGGAAGGGGGGCCAGGTCGGGGTAAGTGGAAGGAGGTGAGGGAGGAATGGGGTACGCACCCCCGATGGGGAGGACTGGGCTGGCTCTGTGGGCTTCTGGGGATGGAAGCTCTCCTGCAGCCCCCCGATTGCTCCCTCCCCCCGGATGGCAGCCTGTGGCAAGTGCAGCCGGGGTGATGGCCGAGTGCTGTGATGTTCCGTGTGTGGGCACTCACGGAACTCCAAGCCAGGACTGCTTTGCAAGCGGGTAACCCTGAGAACTGTCTGTCCGGGGTGGGGGTCGGGTCCATTTTAGCACAGCCCTCAGCTAGCCTGAGACAGCACCTCCACACTCTAAGTCCTCATCTGATGCCCTGCCGGCACTGCTTCCGGCCATCCTTAACCTCTGTTCAGGGTCCACTCTGTGTGGACATGCTAGTTCGAATTAGCAAAACACTAATTCGAACTAGTTTTTAAGTCTCGCTGCACTAATTCGAGTTAGCTTAGTTCGAATTAACTAATTCGAATGAAGTTAGTTCGAATTAGCGCTGTAGTGTAGACATACCCTCTGAGTTCTTTGAAAGGGTTAACAAACATGCTGACAAGAGGATCCAGTAGATATTGTATACTTAGATTTTCAAAAAGCCTTTGACAAGGTCCCTCACCAAAGTCTCTTGAGTAAATTACATGGCCATGGGATAAAAGGGAAGGTCCTGTCATGGACTGAGAACTTGTTAAAAGACAAGAAACAAAGGGTAGGAATAAATGGTAAGTTTTCAGAATGGAGAGGGGTAACTAGTGATGTACCCCAAGGGTCAGTCCTTGGACCAATCCTTTTCAACTTATTCATAAATGATCTGGAGAAAGAGGTAAGGAGTGAGGTAGTAAAGTTTGCAGATGATACCAAACTGTTTAGGATAGTCAAGACAGAAGCAGACTGTGAGGGATTCCAAGAAGATCTCACCAAACTGAGTGATTGGGCAACAAAATGGCAAATGAAATTTAATGTGGATAAGTGTAAAGTAATGCACATTGGGAAAAATAACCCCAACTATACGTTCAGTATGATGGGGCTAATTTAGCTCTAGAATCATAGAATACTAGGACTGAAAGTGACCTCGAGCGGTTATCGAGTCCATTCCCCTGCTCTCATGGCAGGACCAAATATTGTCCAGACTATCCCTGATAGACATTTCCGCAGGGAAAGCTGGGGAGGGCTAGCCTCCCACTAGTTCGAATTAAGGGGCTACACAGTCCTTAATTCGAACTAGTAAGTTTGAACTAGGCTTAGTCCTCGTGGAATGAGGTTTACCTAGTTCGAACTAAGCGCTCCGCTATTTCGAATTAAGTTTGAACTAGCGGAGCGCTAGTGTAGCGCCTATCAAAGTTAATTCGAACTAATGTCCGTTTGTTCGAATTAGCTTTGTAGTGTAGTCATACCCAGACAGACCTTCCAGGACATAAGAATCAAATCATCACCTTAAAATAAATGATTTTTATTACAAAAGAAAAGATAAACTTGATAAGGCATACTTGGTTGCTAGATGTTACAGAGCAACTAAGGAAACCAAATTAAAACAGAGGAAAAAAACTCTGGCACAATGCTTCCATAGTAAAGGGGGAGGAGAAGCATAGAATATCACAGAGCAGTTCAGATCAAACCACAAAATAAAGAATTGCCCTGAACGTGACTAGATTCACATTTCTCTGGTACTCCCAGGGGTGGATATAGGGCAGGGCGAGCGGGGCGGCCACTCTGGGCCCCGCACTTCAAGAAGCCCCGCGCATGCGCCATGGCAAAGGGGAGCCCCCGCGAAATTGTGCTGCCCTGGGTCCCGCAAAATGGTCATCTGCCCCTGGGTACTCCTAATTTCCTCTTTGTTCAGTCCACTTCCATGCCCTGAATTCCTTGGGCGGCATGATAGTCCTGCCTGGGTTTAAATCATTCTGTGTCTCTCAGCTCCTGGCTTAACGCTCCCACACACAGAGAGAAAGCAGGCATGGAACCTATCTCCAATTCAAATTTCAACCCCCTATCTTGATTGGCTCTTCCAACCCCCTCACTGACACTTTTGCTAGGTACAGTAGATTTCTGATAATCCGGTACATTTGGGACCTAGGTGATGCTGGATTATCAGATATGCCGGAGTATCAGGAGGTACTGCATACTCCTAACCCAATCCCCTTTTCCGCTCCCCCAACCTTATGCTCAGGTCCCGGAGCCACTGTTACAGATGCACATCTCCCTCCAGGCACTGGGGCACGTGCGCTGAGTGGCAGGCTTTTCAATGAGCTGGCCGGGACACCACGCATAACCCAATCCCACTCTCCTCTCCTTCCCCAGAGCCAAACACTTCCTCTCCCTGCTGTAACCTGATCCCACTTCCCCCCCAACCTTATGCTCGGGTCCCAGTACAGCCGCACATCTCCCTCCAGGCTCTGGGGCACGTGTGCTGAGCTTTTCAATGAGCTGGCTGGGACACTGTGCATAACCCAATCCTCCTCCCTTTCTGTCCCCTTCCCCAGAGCCAAACACCTCCCTCCCTGCTGTAACCCACATGAGAACGGCTGACCTGAGTGGTTCCGGGTTCCATCCCAGTTCTGTCAGGAGCACTTGCCATTTTGATGCTGGACCTTCGGGAGTGCCAGAAAATTGGGTGCCAGACTATTGGAGTTTTACTGTACCCGAGTTAACCTCTTAGTCACTGGGTGCTGGTCAGCACTCTTCCTGTTATGACATGCCCAGAACTGGAAATACTCCAACTGAGGCCTAATCAGCACAGAGTAGAGTAGAAGAATGAGTTCTCGTGTCTTGCTCACAGCACTCCTAGAATCATGTTTGCGTTTTTCGCAACAGTGTCACACTGTTGACTCATATTTAGCTTGCGGTCCGCTATGACTCCTAGATTCCTTTCTTCTGTACTCCTTCCTAGATGGCCACTTCCCAGGTCTGTAGTTTCCTTGGTTGTTCTTATTTCTTTTTATAGATGGGCATTAGATTTACCCTTTTCCAGTCTCCTGGAATTTCTTCTGTCTTCCATGACTTTTCAAAGATGATAGCTAAAGGTTCAGATACCTCTTCTATCTGCTCTTTGAGTATTCTAGGATGCATTTAATCAGGCCCCATGAATTTCATACATTTAACTAGAGCAGTTTTAACATTAATGAAAACAAATCATAATACTGAAACTTTGTACTAAGCCTCAAGAATATGCATAATTATGTTTCAAGCCCTAAAACATACACTGTCACATTCTAGAACACAATCATAATGTTAAGCTTTCACAGAATACTGGAAAAAGTACTTAAGCAACTCACTGAACCTCAATTATGTCTGTTTCAAAGTTGTTTTATTTAATCATAAGTGCCTAAAAATCCTTCATGAATGACTAAATATTTAGAATTTTTATTGTGTTCTTTAATTTAAATTTTAAATTTTGGAATGCTGTTCCAGGCAAAAGGATTGCTAGGAAGAGATGGAATCCATCTAATGAAGAGAGTGAAGGGCATCTTTGCAGACAGAGCTGCAAACCAAGTGAGGAGGCTTAAATTTTTAATTATCAAACTCAAGGAACATTTTTTTTTTATAAAAGTCAAGTGCTTTTGAAGAGACCTGTGTGGGAAAGAATCAGAAGAAGACCCCATCAGCTAGAAGACATTGGATGCATATTCCTAGGGATGAAGGTTCCATAGCTACCAATCTCAAGAGAAGGAGATGGATCATGGTTGTTGGAGATTCCCTCCTAAGAGGAACAGAGTCATACATCTGATGTCCAGATGGGGAAACACTAGAAGTGTGCTGCTTTCTTAGAGCTAAAATTCAGAATGTGACCAAGAATCTTCTAAAACTGATAAAGCCATCTGGCCATTACTTCTTCCTACTTTTCCACATAGGAACCAATGATATTGCCAAGAATGACATTGAGTGGGTCACTGCAGATGATGTAGCATTGGGGAAAAGGTCAAGAAGTTTGAGGTGCAAGATGGTGTTCTCGTCCATTCTCCCTGCTGAAGGAAAAGGTCCAGGTAAGGATCATCGAAATTTAAAAGTAAATGTGGGGTTGCACAGGTGGTGTCGTAGGGAGGGCTTTGGAGTCTTTGACCATGGAATGCTGTTCCAGGCAAAAGGATTGCTAGGAAGAGATGGAATCCACCTAGTGAAGAGAGGGAAGGGCATCTTTGCAAGCAGAGCTGCAAACCAAGTGAGGAGGCTTAAAACTAGGTTAATCGGAGGAGTCTGTACATGAATGCAAGAAGCCCAATAATGAAGAAGGAAGAATTGGAAGTCCTGGCATATTCAAAGAACTATAATGTGATGGGAATAACAAAAAATATGTGGAAGGGTTTAATCATGAAAGGGCAGGCGGGGGGTGGGGGGGAAGGTGAAGGAATTGCACTGTCTGTAAGAGAACAGTATGATTGCTCAGAGCATTAGTATAAAATGGGGAAAATGCTTGTTAAAAGTCTCTGGGTTTAGTTTAGAGACAGAAGCAACAAGGGTGATGTTGTGGTAGGTGTCTGCTATAGATCAGGTGAATGAGGTAGACGAAGAGTTCTTCAAACAACTAATAGAAACGTCAAGAACACACATCCTAGTTTTCATGGGGGACTTCAATCACCTTGACATATGTTGGGAGACCAAAACAGCAGTACACCGACAATCCTGGAATGTTTTGGAGAATGTTGGGGACAACTACCTAGTGAAAGGAACCAACCAGGGGCCATGAGCAGCTTGATCTGCTGCTCACAAACAAGGAAGAACTAGTAAGGGAAGTAGATGGGGGTGGAAATTTGGGCAGCAGTGATCATGAAATGGTCGAGTTTAGGGTCCTGACCACAGGAAGAAAGGAGAGCAGCAAAACACACACCCTAGACTTCAGAAAAGCAGACTGACTTCATCAGGGAATTGATGGGCAGGATTCTCTGGGAAGCTAACATGAGGGGCAAAGGAGTCAAGGAAAGCTGCTGTATTTTGAAGAAGCCTAATTGAAGGTTTGGGAACACATCATCCCAATGTGCAGTAAGAAAAGCAAATATGATAGGTATGAACATGTTGGCTTAGTAGTGAAATCTTTGGTGAAGTTAAACACAAAAAGAAAGTGTACAAGAAATGGAAACTTATACAGATGACTAAGGAGGAGTATAAATATATTGCTCAAATATGCAGGGCTGTAATCAGGAAGGTCAAAGTGCACTTGGAATTGCAGCTAGCAAGGGATGTGAAAGGTAACAAGAAAGGTTTTTATGTGCATGTTAGCAATAGGAAGGTGGTCAGGGAAGTTTGGGACCCTTATGGAATGTGGGAGGTAAAATAGTGTTGAAAAAGCTGAAGTACTTAATGCTATTTTTGCTTCTGTTCACACAGATAAGGCCAGCTCCCAGACTGCTGCATAGTATGGGGAGGAGGTGGGCAGCTTTCAATGGAGAAAGAACAGGGTCAGAACTATTTAGAATAGCTGGACATATACAAATCCAAGTGTCTAGAAAAAATGCATCTGATGGTGCTGAGGGAGTTGGTTGATGTGACTTCAAAGCCAATGGCCATTATCTTTGAACACTCATGGAGACCAGGGGAGGTGCCGGATGATTGGAAAAAGGCAAATGTAGTTCCCATCTTTAAAAAAGGGAAGAAGGACAATCCAGGGAACTACAAATTGGAAAGCCTTAATTCAGTCCCCAGAAAAATCATGGAGAGGATCCTCAAGGAATCCACTCTGAAGCATTTGGAAGAGAGGAAAGTGATCAGGAATAGTCAACATGGATTCATCAGGGGCAAGTTATAGAGGTTAGGTCCATCAATGGCTATTAACCAGGATGGGTAGGAATGGTATCTCTAGCCTCTGTTTCTCTGGAGGTGGGTGACAGGAGGGATCACGTGAGGATTACCTGTTGTGATCCCTCCCTCTGGGGTATCCGGTATTGGCCACTGTCGGCAGACAGGACACTGAGCTAGATGGACCTTTGGTCTGACCCAGTGTGGCTGTACTTATGTTCTTATGTTCAAATCACTTTCTTAATGATTCCTAACATTCTGTTCACTTTGACCGCTGCACATTGAGTGGGTGTTTTCAGTGAACTATTCACATTTACTACAAAATCTCTCTCAAGTGGTAAAAGCTAATTTAGACCCCATTATTTTATATGTCTAGTTGGGAACGTGTTTTCTAATGTGCCTTCCTTTACATTTATTTACATTACATTTATTGACATTTTGTTGCCCAGTCATGCAGTTTGAGAGATCCTTTTTTCGTTTTTTGCAGTCTTCCTGGGACTAAACTATGTAGCAAGGATAAAGAAAAATAATGAAGGCTACTGATGTGGCATTTAATGCTGCCCTCTTAGTTCTTCTTGGATGCCTATTTGTTGTTTTAACGCATTTCATTTACCTTGTTCATTTACTGAAAGATCTGAAAATAGAAAAAAATGACCTTTTGACATTACATTCTTAACAAGTATGATAAACTGGCTTCTGGCAAACATTTCAAGCCTTCTTTGGAGTGTTGTTTGCATTTCTATAAAAATATCAACATATGTATAACTTAAAATGTTAATTAAAAATTTTAACTCTTAGTTTTTTGTGGTAATCTTTCTTATAAAATAAATTTATTTGCACAATATATTTGAAAATACTGTCAAAAGAACAACTGGGCCTAATTTGACAGATTAATAAAATTCACAAATTAAAATACAGAGGAACTTGGGGGGATAAAGTTTTTTTAAATTAGTCAGCTGTAACATAAGACATGCTTACACTAACTTAATATTATGTTTAAGATAAGCTCATTTCAAATGCATAGATCACAAATGAGATTAGGTACTATATACTATCACCACCAAGCTTTCTTTCACTTAAAAATACCATTTAAGTGATGAAAATTATAACACGATTCACACAGAATTCATCCATTTTGGTGGAAGGAGTTTGCAGAAATCCTTGCATAAAGCTAGAAAGTGTATGATTTGTACTATTTCAAGATAAAGTGTAGATTTCACTGTTTAAAGCATTTATCATTCCAGTCCCATATATAAACTATGAAAAATTATAGCTAATTTTCATAGAATCATAGAATACTAGAACTGGATGAACTCTTGAGTTTCCCTCAAGTCCAATCCCCTGCCCTCATCTCAGGATCAAGCACCATCTAGATCATCCCTGACAGGTGTCTGTCTAACCTGTTCTTAAATATCTCCAGTGATGCAGATTTCACAACCTCTCTAGGCAATTTATTCCAGTGGTTAACCACCCTTACAGGAAGATTTTTCCTAATATCTAACCTAAACTTCGCTTGCTGCGATTTAAGTCCATTGCTTCTTATGCTATCATCAGAGGTTAATGAGAATAATTTTTCTCCCTCCTCCTTGGAATGCCTTTTAGGTTCTTGAAAGTTGCTATCATGTCTTCTTCTCAGTCTTCTCTTTTCCAAACTAAACACACCCAATTCTTTCAGTCTTCCCTCATAGCTCATGTTTTCTAGTCCTTTCATCATTTTTGTTGCTCTTCTCTGGACCTTCTCTAATTTCTCTATAACTTGCCTGAAATGTGGTACCCAGCACTGGACATAATACTCCAATTGCAGAGGGGGGGGGGGGGATCACTTATGTTTTGCTTGCAGCACTCCTGTTTTATAATAGAAAAAGTTCAAATATCAGGGATGAATTTTGATCTTTTTCCTACACAACTAGGATTTCCATGGAGTTGGACATAAAATATATGAATCTTAATTAATCTAATTTAACTTTCAGAGGTACAGCCAGTCCTTCATTAAAATATTTTTTTGCTAAGCACTGACGATTTGGAAAATGGGAGGGGAAAATAATTAGACACCTTTATAGGCTAAATTCTGTATTTTGATGAGTATAGATGGTTTCCATAAGTGACAACTACATGCGTTACTTGGCTTTCAATTTAAAATTGATGTCATTTTCTATAATTTAGTAACATGAAAAATAATAATTTCTTCTATAGATTGACAAATGTGCATTGACATTCTTAAGTATCTTGAGAACCCAAGTTATAAAATGGCATGAATGAGCTCAAGTTCGTGCTATGAAAACTGAAGGGATGTCTGTGTTTCTGCTTCACTAGAGAAAGAGAGGTAAGTGGAAAGGTCAGACAAATGGTTTTGGCAGTAATGTGCCCTGTAGTCAAACTCTGTAGAAGTGGAACTCTGTGGGACCATAAGAGGGCTGGGTATTTTGAACAGGCCTGGGAAGTAGAACAACACCCACTGTGAGAATGTTTCCCCCTCTCTCCCTCATTAAGTTCTGGAAAAGGATGGAGCCACATAACAGACCTATGTGCTACAAAAGTAGCCATGACTATACACCTGCACCTCAGGTATACTGTAGGGATGTGTTAGACGCATCCCTTTTCCGTAAAAGGGATGCAAATTAGACATATCGCAATTGCAAATGAAGCAGGGATTTAAATCCCCCCAGCTTCATTAGCATAAAAATGGCTGCCGCTTTTTTTCCAGCTCGGAGCTTTGCCGGAAAAAAGCGCCAGTCTAGACGCGGATCTTTCGGAAAATAAAGCCTTTTCCGAAAGATCCCTTATCCCTCATTTTAAGAGGGATAAGGGATCTTTTTTAAGAGGGATAAGGGATCTTTCGGAAAAGGCTTTATTTTCCGAAAGATCCGTGTCTAGACTGGCGCTTTTTTCCGGCAAAGCTCCGAGCTGGAAAAAAAGCGGCAGCCATTTTTATGCTAATGAAGCTGGGGGGATTTAAATCCCCGCTTCATTTGCAATTGCGATATGTCTAATTTGCATCCCTTTTACGGAAAAGGGATGCAGTCTAGACACAGCCTAGAGGATTTTACCTCCCCAATTCCTATGTTATCCTGTCCCCTTCCCCCATTCATACTGGCTTATTGTTACTGAAGAGAAAAACATTTGGATATATGTAGTCAGAAGAATATTGACTCTCAAGGGTAAATTCTGAAATGAGAAACAGTCAGATAGTCAAGCTTAGGAGGAATAACATCATGGGTATGGGATGTTTTAGTGACAGCCAAGTTGGTGTTTCCTCACAAAAATCACAGGTATTAAGCACAAAGAGGATTATCACAGTATTCGCCATATTGAGACATTCACTTCCACCTGAGTGATTGATCCATGATGTACTACACAGCAGAACAATGATCTAAGAAATTTATTCGAGGCTCTGGAGGTGCTGTCAAGAAGAGGAACAGAGACTGTTTGTTCATATGCATTGTTTTACTAGAACACTCCATTCTCTGCCATATGACCCAGTAAAACTGTCTAGCTTGAATTAGATAAAATATCAAATAAAACATAGGTGGAAACATTATTCTGAAAAATTATGAAGAATCCTGAGGAAAGGCTAGCAATATACTTATGATCAGAAGATTATTGTGCATATTCAGGGTACGTCTACACAGCAGCATTATTTCAAAATAACTGACATTATAGGCGTCACATAGACATAGGGTGTATCTTCACTACAAGCCTTTATTTCAAAATAATGTCAAGATGGAGGACTTCTTACTCCAACTCATGGTAACCCTCATTTCATGAGGGGTAAGGGAAGTGGAAAAAAAAGTGTTCCTCCTTTGACTTCCTGCTGTGTCGACAGAGCCAAAAGCTGAGCTAAGCTATTTTGACTTAGGCTACCTGAAGTTGCATAGCTTAGTTCAAGTTTAGCTCTGCTGTGTGCACACACCCTCCAGGACAAAGTTTCTTATGTGCTGACCCCTGGATATAGACAAGGTAGCCTTTTCTGTACATAAATGCCTAAAAGTTTGTTTCATTTTGTTGAATGATTCCAACTATTGCAATTTGACCAGCTATTATTTTTTTCTTTTAAAAATAATATGTGAATGGGGGGGGGGGGGAGGTAAGTACATTAGTGTATTAGACTCTTAGAAGCATAACATACAAATACATTGTTCATTGTTTAAAAAGGGAAAATTGAATCGCACAATCCATATTGAAATATGGAGTTCTGAAGATTGGTTATTTAATGAACTGAGTTATTTCTGATTGCACATAGTTAAGAACAGATTTTTTGAAAATGACCTCAACTGTAGGAACCCTAGTTTTTGGTTTAATATTTGAATCTTTCAAAATATTAGAATGTTACTGAAATTTTTAACATCAGTCAATACATTTAAATATCATTAAAGCATAAATAAGTGTCCTGATTTTTAGAGATTGCACCTCTGTCTCCTCTAGAAGTTAAAGCTGCTGTTGGTGTAAAGTGTCTCAGAAATCAGACTACTTCTTTTGTCTCTCATTTCTGAAAAATTTAACCTGTTTGACCTCTGAACTTTACTGGGATTGGCAGTGCTCAGCGTCTCTGGAAATTAGGCCTCAGGTCTCTAAGGCCTGGTCTACACTTACCAAGCAAGAGGAAATCTCCATCTTATCTAGGGTGGCAATCTTTTTCAATAGGAGGAAATTGGATCGCTCATCTTGAGGGTTGTGTCACTGTTTGTCTATACATGTGTGGCAATGAAGCTGTTAGCCAAAATTGAAAGGAAATTAAATGAATCTTGCAAAATCTATTTAGATATAAATATATAAAGGGACTCATTTCCTCTCTATATAGAAAGTACTGTAACACGCTTATTTAAAATGAGCCTTTTGTAGTGAATCTCTGAAGTTGCTCATGTAGTCCTTTCATTTAACCTTTCAACTAGCTGAGGACTATGGACAACCACAGAGATGAAGAAACAGATGAAACATTCCGGCTATTGAGGGAAAGAGAAGTTTGACCTGATTGTACTTACTCTGTACATTTCCGAACACTGTGAGTAATCAGAATTGACATCTCTGCTTCTGCACTGTCTCCAGATAAGAAGAACAATCAAAACAAAGCAAAATCTGATTTTAAAAGGCAACTTTTACAAAGAACTTGAAAAACAAACAAAGAAATCCACATGGCTGGTAAGTCTATGAGTCCTTTTGCTGCTGATTCCTAATTAAAGGCACTTATGAAGATCTAGAGGGTAGAAGCAAGTACAGAGAGGAGTTAGCAGCAGCTTCTACCTTCCTAACCTTTAACCCAGTGGTTAGGTTGCTCGTATGAGATTGTAAGAGACATAGGTTCTTTTTCTTCCCTCTGACCATTGTCGAGAAGAGATTTGACCTTGGGTCTGTCACATAGCAAAACAATGCTCTAGCTACTGTATATTGGCACACTCTGGTATGGGACTGTCTAAATCTCTCCTGCTGAAGTAGTTCTATTAAAAAAACCCAGAAAAGTAAATAGAAATAAATCATAGCAAGAACCTAAGCTCAGTTTTTCCATATCCAAGATGAGTACCCCAATGATCAGTCTTCTAAGTCTCTCGCTCTTTTTCCTGGTCCAATGATTATTTGTTGTCACTCAGTGACAATTCATGGTTATTTATAATGAGCTTGTCTTTTCATAGCAAGTTTATCCCTCAGGTTGGCAGGTCTGACATCACTGATCTAGGAGAACACCGCTAGCACAGGCAGACTGTACCAAGGAGCAAGCACAAAGCTTGTCTTCCAACACACTATTATATTTGGGATCTGACAATTGATCTATTCTAGCCTCCATTGTGTTGTAGGGGGTTCTTCGCACCTCCAGGGGTCTATGCAGGATTTCTTTCTTAAATCACCTTTACATTGGGCAATAGAAGAGGAGAGTGGGGAGTGTAAAAGGGACACTCTAAGTCCATGGTTATTCTTACAGGGAAGTTCGAATTAGTATACTCAACTCCAGCTACGTGAATTGCATAGTTGGAGCTGAAATACCTTATTTTGAACTTCAGCACCATCTCCACAATAGAAGATTGACAGGAGCCAATGCTCGTATCAACTTCCCTTATTCCTCATGATTCAAAGAGTACTGACATTGATGGGAGTGCTCTCAGTGTTCAGTTTAGCGGGTCTTTATCAAATTCTGCTAAATCAAATTCTGGAAGATCGACCATTGCAGCATCAATCTTCCAGGAAGTTAAGACATGGCCTTAGGGTGGTAGCCTAAGGATGTGTCTCCACTTCAGAGGTTAACTTGAAATAAGCTATGCAAATTGAGCTACATCAATTGTGCATCTTATTTTGAAATTGAGAGTGCCTACACAGCTTTTTTTGAAATGGCTCACTCTTCCTCCGACTGCCCTTATTCCTCATACAATGAGGGTTACAGGAGTCGGAGTAAAAAGTCCTCCAGCCTGATACTATTTTAACATTATTTCAAAATAACTGCCTGCTGTGTAGACATGGACAAGACATTTCAAAATAAAGCTAGTTATTTTGAAATAATATTGCTGTGTTGACGTACCCTTACACTCTGTGATGGCAGACTCACTTCAGATGTCAGTCAAACTTATCAGGGTTAGAAAGAGAGAGAAAAAAAGTAGTCATCATCAAAGAAGGGAAGACTTGAGGGGCATGGTAATAATGGAAGATGCACTGCCAGGAGCAATAGGGATTCAGACCCTAGTTCAGGAAAACACATCATCATGTTCTTTATTTAAGCACATGCTTATGTTTCACTGACATCAAAATCAAGCCCATGTTTAAATACTTTCCTGAATAGGAGTACTGTGACTTGGGACTATAAGATCAGTCATTGCATTATAGCCCTAAAAAGAAGTTATTATGAGAACATTGACTTTTAGATTTCCTGATTTTCAAGCATTTACATTTAAACATAATATTAACATAATGGCAGTTTCCATAGTATTTTGTAATTTTCAAAATACAATTATAGAAAAATTCTTATCTTACAACTGCTGCAAATTAGTCGTTCCTATTTGTATGAGCAAACAGGAAAGTGTTTTCCCCAAAAATATTTATACATAAATGTAAATGAAATTATAAGGAAACACACACCACTCTGAGAAAAGAGTTCTCTTTTTGTTGTACTAGATTCACCAATTTTATCCACAGTTCCTTTAAATATTTTTCCTAAGTCTTACAGAATTTGTTTTCTTACACTTAGGCTCCTACTAGAGATAAACCACATCACAATAGCAATTGATGCAACATAAACTCATCCACCATGAAAACATGATTTCACATCACATTACTGAGGGGTTTTTTTCAACCATCAGTTAGCCCCTAATTTTGTGTTATTATTAGAACTTAATGTAAATACCATTCCCCCCCCCCCCCGGCGAGGATTTTTTAAAAATATGTGTGTGGGTTTTTTTAATTTCATATACAATTTTCTTTTCTTCTTTTAAAATGACTAACTTTGCAAAAGTGTTCCATTTAAAAAAATCCAAGTTTCACTGGAAGTTTGTTAAATTATTAATTAAAATGTTTTGATGAATAATTAATTTGAATTTGACAAATATTTGAACTCCACCAAATATTGTGTTGAATCAGAATAGAAAGATGCTTTCGATTTCTTTATCATTTAAGCCATTTCTTGCCTGTAATTGATTGTAGGGGTATGACTAGGATAACACTGCACTGTTATTTCTCAATAAACACATGGCATGTGAATCTCTGCCTTCTAACTGAGCGACAGCCATTATTAGCTGAAGTGAAGAGACTGGCATTCTCATTAGCACTATTAATACACAAAATTTATATACTCTAATTTGCTACTCTTATCTCTTTGCTTCAATTGGTTCCTCTAGTCAATTTTCATGATGTGTCCAGCAACAAAGACATTGTCTCAGCCTCTCACTCCTTGTTAACTCAGTAATAAAACTCCAAGGTCAGGCCTAGAATACAATAATTACCTCATTAACAGGAAATAACCTTCAACTTATCATTTTAATAACATTAAGGAGAGCAAAAGATATGACCCTCTGTACTGCAAAGCCCTAGTTATTATCTCTGGGCTATCGACTATCCACCAGGGGTTCCAAACTCTCCAGTGATTTTTATAGGAAATTTTGCACAGAATTTGGCCATTTAACTAATTGAAATTAATGAAAAGTTATGTGGTTACAGCATGCAATTATTTGAAAATTAATATTTTAAAAAAGCAGCACTTACTACTTTGCAGCTGGATTACTTTTTCAGCATGGATCATCAACATCATTAGCATATAATGTAATATAATGTATCCTTATACTCTCTGTATTCTGAACTGAAGTATAAATACTTTTTTCCTTGTGTCCTGATTTTAAATCCATTAGAACAGTCTCAAAACTGTTGATTTTAATGGGCAGATGAGAAGTCACCACAGAATCTTAGAATTTTCTAATGTGATCAGTACCAAGATAGAAGCAGCACTATTTACGTTACTCAAAAAATACATATTTATTTAAATCTTTCCTAGATTCAAAGTCCAGAAGGAGACCATTGTCACTAACTAGCCTGACCTTCTACATCTGGAGTGGACAAAAATTTATCATGGGAGGCTACTTTTGGTAAGTGGTCAAAGGCCACACTTTTCAATGGAGGAGGTACGGGCTCTGGGATGGAGTCTGGGTGTAGAAGAGAGCCCAGGGTGTAAGAGAGGCCAGGATGTAAGAGACTGAGGTGTAAGAGAGACTTGTGACATGGGATTGGGGTGCAGGGCCCAGAAGAGAGTATGGGTGCAGCAGAGGATTCTGGCCTTGGGGAGGAGTGTAGGACAGGTTATATGAGGGAGTGCAGGGTCTGGGAGGGAGCTGAGGTGAGGGAGGTGGTTGGAGTGTCATAGGCAGGCTCTAGCTAGAAGGCACTTACCTAAGCAGCTCCTGGCCAAAAGCTCTCTCATGCAGGCTTCCCTGTCTGCCAGCAGCCCCAGACCACTCAAAGCTGTTCCGTGTGGCTCTCTGCAATGCAGAGGGAGGCTTCACATGCTGCCAACATCCCAGAAAAATCTCAGCTCCCATTTGTCAATTTCTGGCCAGCAGGAGCTGATAGATTTTGCTGAGGGCAGGGACAGTGCAGAAAGCCTCTCCCTTAGCCCTCGCAGCAGAGAGCCACAGGAGTAGCCAGCCACTTTGAGCAGCACTACTCCTCACTGCAGACGCTGGCCACAGGTTGGATGAAAAAGGCTTGGTAGGCCTTATCTGACCCACAGGACATACCTTGCCTGCCCTTGTTCTATATCGAACATAAGAGCATAGCTTAGGAAATATATCCAATCTCGAGTTCAAAAAACATCATTAATCTGACCATAACACGGTAAAATTGTTCCACAGCTTAATTGCCCTTAGTTGAGCCTTATTCCAGTCGGAATTACTCATTTCTACCCATAGGATTGTCTTATACTTTTTTATGATAGACTGAATATTAAATATTTGTTTCTCATGAATAAAGGTATCGGCTGTAAACAAATCATCCTGTAACAATCTCTTTGTTAAGATAAATATATTCAGCACTTTGAAGCTAAGGCATGTTTTCTAATTCTTTAATCATTCTCCTGGCTCTTCTCTGAAATCTCTCCAATTTATCAACACCCTCCTTGCATTGTGGGATGCTCCCACAACTAGAATGGGACACAGTAATTCAGCAGTGGGGACACTAGTGCCAAACACAGTTGCAAAGTAAACTCACTATTCCTACTTAGGATTCCCCTGTTCATACATCCTATATCACATTAAGTCTCATAAGCATACTGATCACTAACCCATACCCCGCCACACATGCTAATATAATAGAAAAGCTTTCTGCAGATCATGGCAATTATATTAGAGTACAATAATGTCACATTTTGAACAAAGAGAAATCATCATCTGTATTTTTAAATAGTGATCACGGAATTAATGTTTCATCAAATGCATTTCATTTGTAGTTAAAGAACAACTGCACAACACGTGCTAGGCTTGTATCATCTACCCTAACAAATTCTAGCCCTCAAGCCCCTATAACTAATGATGGGAGGGTCACACGTTGTCAGGTTATCTGGTGCCATGGCCATTACAGCACCTGCTAAGCCACCCTCACTCTTTGAAGACATTGCCAGATAAAATCAGAGTGGCTAGAGCATGCTTACGTAATGAATGATTTCGAGCTGCCACTTCAGCCTCTTGGGCCATAGGCAGATAGTGCAACTTCACGTGTATTACTACTGAAATTCAGTGGTGTTGGAACAATTCATGGAATGGGGGTGCTAGGCTTCTCCTCCAACCCTATCCATGCCCCTTTCCCCACTACCACTCCTTCAATTTGGGGACAAGTGGAGTGGGGGATAAGGCCTGATGGCCAAGCGGAGCCCTGCATGCAGGGCCAGTGCCCAAGCGGAATGTTGGGCAGGCAGCAGAGCCAAAGACTGGGAGCTTCACATGTGGGGTGGGTGCCTGGGACCCTAAGGACATCAGTGGGGTGGGACCCAGGGCCAGCAGCTGGCCCAGTGACTGAGACACCAGGCAGCACTTTTATTTCCCGTGCCTACGCTGCAGTTAGACACATGGTTTGTAGCACTCGGGCTAAGGGGCTATTTAATTGTAGTGTATATGTTCAGGCTTGGGCTGGAGCCCAGGTTTTTGGGCTGTGAAGGTCCCAGAGTACCCTGTGCAGCTCATGTCAAATATCTGCCCTTCAGTTAAAACAGACCCTTACCCTGAGCCTAAACCAGCTGGCACAGTCCAGCCATAAGTTTTAAATAGCAGTGTAGACATTCCCCTAGAACAGCCTAACAGAGTGATTAGCCCGGGATACATGTCACTCAGAGATTCAGAGAGCCTAAAGGGCAACATTTGCTTTCTCCGCTTCAGACTGTGCGGTATAACACCAAATCAGAGGATCTTGACCCATGGAGTTGGAGTCCTGGGTTTTCAGTTATGTAAAGGCTCTTTTACAGAGCGCTGACAGAATTAATGCAATGGAGGCTCAACCCCGCAAAACAATTCATAGAATAAACATTTGGATATATGCTCTTAAACTATTCAGATATAATTATATGTTAATTTCAAGTAGGACTGTCAATTGACTTGCATTAATGCCTGCGATTAATTCAGACAGGATTAACGCATTTAAAAAATTAACACGTTAATTGCAGCCGTTAATGCTGCGCTGCCTCTTTGAAGTGCCACTCCAGCACCTTAAAGGGGCAGTGCTGCATGGAGCCCGGGATCAGCTGGGGATTTCAACTGATCCTGGGCTCCATGCAGCGCTGCCCTGTTGAAACACTACCACGACGCTTCAAAGGAGAGTTGCATGCGATTACATTTTTTAATTGTGCAATTAATCACGATTAAAATTTGTAATCGCTTGACAGCTCTAATTTCAACATATATACTTCACATCATCATTATTTAGTATAGGAATTAACTACTGCCTATATACAAGTATAGATGAATGATAAAATATAATTCCTCTGTTTAAAATGCATTTTCTGATTATTTTATCAATCACCGAATATAACTTTGTATTCACCTCAAGTTAAGCTGAATTATTAAAATGTAGTCTGTTTCATGTAATGGGGGAAAGAAAAATAGAGCAGGAAAGAAGGACCTTGGCTACTTTCCAGCTATTCTATATGTAATGAAATATGAGAAATTTATTGCCATGAGTATCTGATTTGAGATATTTGCAAGAAGCCAATAAGAGTGTTGTAACACTTTAAGCATATTTTAGCCTGGCACTTAAATTTGATTTTAGTGTTTACAAATCTTTAAACATTATTATGAAAGACATCTAAACATAATAAAATCTAATCTAGAGGGAAAACTATTGAGTTAATGAAACCCATTATGAACTTTAATGGTGATGTACTGTTGAGTAACAACAAATTTAATAATATAACATTTCTGTGTTTTTTAAACAAACCATATTAGAGATGTTATTATGTGCATGCTCTGCAGAGAACCTTAGGAAACAAATTAATTCAAGGCTATGATACCTATCAGCTCCTATAAAACACTGAGTACTATAATACAGCTATACAAAGTATTCAACATTTTTTCTGTATTGCCATAACTAAATCTAACAATATGCTGATGTTCTGCCTCCCTTATGCTCAATTTAGTCAATTTAGTCTCTCTGTAATAGGACGACCTTCCAAATAGAACCGCAGAGCTTGAACTAACTTTCACAGATAAGATTTACAAGTCTTTGGGAACCACCAAATACTGATACCCTAGCACCACAAAACACTTATTCACAGGCTTAATATTATGCTTGAGTATTCTCGTTGACTTAAACTGGGAAACTCACATGCTTATAACTGTGTCAGTGTTTACAAGATCTGGTCCATACTCATGAAAAACTAGGTTAATATTATATTTCAGAGGTCATCCTCTCAATTGCTCAATTGCTGAGGATAAGGTTTGGGAGAGAGTGGCTGGGGAAATAGAAAACATGAGAGTGTTCATTTGGTGGGCAGGGCAGCCCTTTCCCAGCTCTTTTCCTCATTTCCTCAGATCCCGTCCCCTTTTACCCCTTCTCTACTTACGCTACATCGATGACATCTTTATGATCTGGACTCATGGCCAAGAAACATTGTATGCATTCCACCGAGATTTTAACAACCTACACCCCACCATCAATCTCAGCCTGGACCTTTCTACACAAGAGATCCATTTCCTGGACACCACAGTACAAATCACCAATGGTAAATTAGACACCACTCTCTACAGAAAACCCACTGACTCCTACAGTTACCTACATGCCTCCAGCTCCCATCCAGGACACACCATACGATCCATCGTCTATAGCCAAGCCCTTAGATACAATCACATCTGCTCTAATCCCACTGACCGAGACCAGAAACTTCAGGATCTCTACCAAGCATTTATAAATCTCAATTACCCACCCGGAGACATAAAAAAACAAATTGAAAGAGCCAAACGAATACCCAGAAACCATCTACTTCAAGACAGACATAAGAAAACCAATATTAGAACATCACTTGTCATCACCTATAGCCCCCAACTTAAACCCGTCCAATGCATTATCAATAAACTACAACCTATACTGGAACAGGGGCTCTGAGAGACAACCCATAGTCTCCTATAGACAATCACCTAACCTCAGGATGATTCTTACCTACAACTACAGGACATACCACACTAATACCAACCCTGGAACTTTCCCTTGCAACAAACCCCGGTGCCAGCTTTGTCCACATATTTACTCTACTGACACCATTATTGGACCAAACCATGCCAGTTACAAGATCAAGAACACATATACGTGTTCATTCAGAAATATAATTTATGCCACCATGTGCCTACAGTGTCCATCTGCTATGTACATTGGACAAACTTCTCAGACACTTTGCCAAAGAATCAATACACACAAAACAGACATAAGACTCTCTCACAGAGAGAAAGTTGTTGCTTGCCATTTCAGCCAGACTGAGCATTCCCTCAATGAACATGCATATTGCTTCAAAGAGATCTTAACTCCAGACTTCAAAGAGAAGCTTCAGAATTGTCTTTCATGCTTAAATTTGACACTTTATGTATGGGTCTCAACAAAGATTCTAATTATCTCACCCATTACAAAGATAGCTTCCCCAATTATCACCCCTAATGTCATTACCTCACAGAAACTTCCACCATTATCACCCCTAATGTCATTACCTCACAGACACTAACCTTTCCCCCTCAGCCCCACTCTGTTCTAAAATTTGATTTGTCAATTTCATACATGTTCATTTTTTTTATTGTATCACTTTGGTACATATGGTTGTGCTAATTTTCTTCCACAAATTGATCTGAGGAGGTGGATCTGGCCCACGAAAGCTCATCCCCTAATAAACCATCTTGTTAGTCTTTAAAGTGCTACATAGTGCTGCCTTTTGTTTCAGCTAAACCAGACTAATACGTCTGAATCTCTATCACTATTCTTGGAGAGACAGGTACTGTTATATGAGGAATCTGGTTTTATTAGAATTTGTTGGACTTTTAGATATTTTGGTCTTTGCTCTTTCCTTCAGATATCCTAGCTACCAACAGCTGAGCATGTAGGGAGAAAGGGACTCTATTCATAAGAGTGAGAATCTCAGTGTACATAAAGGACACACACAAAGCAAGCAAATAGCCATGCCTATCAGTAAAACAGTCTCTTTTTTGTCCATTGTTTTTTTATTTGTCAAAATCCTTGTGTACGGTGAGAGAGGCAAGATCTGTGGTTGAACAAGAGACAGGCAAACAGATAGCGTCACTAATCTTTCTCACTGCACTAATGTTCAGCCTAATACTTTCAGGAATAAATTAGGCAGCCAGCTGGGAGCTGTCTCTCTCACCACCTCTCAGAAAAGATTTAATAGAAGAAACTATAGTGTCCTGCAATATTAAAGCTTTGTTATTTTTACAACACATACTGTAGAGTATTTTCTAGGACATTTGAGGAATCAATTAATATTGAACTATAACTGTCAAAGCAAATGATCAAAGTGCAATTTGGCATATATTATCCCTCATGTTTTATTGTGTTGTATTCATTCATGGAGAAAAACCAAAACCAGTTCTTTGGCAAAGACAGACATAGAACGTGGAGGCGTTCCCCCTCCTCACAAACGATGAAGCAGCTGAAGAAAGGCTCCATGCTGGTTTTTGAAGCCAAATATAGGCAGCTAAAATAGTTTTGGTAAGAAAGAATAAATAAGACTATGAAAAAGCAAATACTCTGTCCTTGTTCCAGCCTTCTCCCACCAACTGAGGGAGTGGGGGGCTATGAGGAGCTGCATGCTCCTCACTCAGCCTACTTAGTCTGGGGGTTGCACAACATCCTATGCACTAGTGTGCACATGGAGCACCAGTCTGGAGCACTCAGCCTCATGACACTCTCACACAGGAACCCCTCGTTCCTTCTGACAAGGTTTCAGGAGAGGCCTGCCTTATTCCAGCCTCTCCAAATGAAATTAATAGGTAGCAGGTTTAAAACAAAAGAAAGTTTTTCTTCACATGACACAAAGTCAACCAATGGAATGCCTTTGCATGGGATATCATGAAGATCAGGACTTTAACAGGGTTCAAAAAATAACTAGATAAATTCATGGAGGTTAGGTCCATCAATTCGTATTAGCCAGAATCGGTGCCGCTAGCCTGTGTTTGTCAGGGGCTGGAAATGCATGACAGAAGAGGGATCACTTGATGATTATCTGTTTCTGTTCACTCCCTCTGGGGCATCTGGCATTGGCCATTGTTGGAACACAGGAAACTGAGCTAGACTTTAGTCTGACCCATTATGGCCATTTTTATGTTCTTATGGGCAGGAACTGGATCGAATGTGGGAAAAGACAATGGTTGTACTATTTTTGTGGGGATATAATTTTTTAATAGAGAAAAAGTATAATTTCAGATCTCCCTATAAAATGTGGATCAAGCCACATTGCCAGTGCACTTTATTCTCTTTTAAATATTTTGCTACTTCTGGACTCTCAACAGCTTAAGCACTCTATTCTCTACTAGTACTTTGAAAGTCTATTTGTATCACCCTCCCATAAAAAAATAGGGTATATAGATATATTTACAAAAAATCTTTTTGATCAGGATGCCTGTGTGTAACCTCCTGTTTGATTATGTAGAAAGTATATAAATTTCTCATATACAATTCATGTACAAAATATACGTGTAAGCACACGCTAAAAAACCCTTCTCAGAAAGAACTATTCCTCCCTCCCCACAAGGGTGTCTCTTACTTATGAACACATTGTACAGACAATGCACAATTTGGTCTCTTCAACCATGAAACTCTGTTGAGTATTCATCTTGTCCAAAATTCTCAAAGCATTTATATTTTATTACCATCAGTTTGGATGAAGCACTGTTCCCTATTACTCATTCTCTGACATATACATGCATTATTGTTGCTTACTTTCAAAATCATTTTAAAAAGGCAAGGTATATTTTATATATCTGCCAATAAAGCTGCAGCAGATGAAACTGAGCAAATCATCTACTGACCTCTCGCACACATGAATTAAAAATCAAGGTTAAATAAAGTAGTGTGTGTGCATGACAGAGAAGGAGGGAGAAAATGACTAGCGTTGTTTTGAAATCACAATGCGAGTGTCTACACAGCAGTTACATTATTTCAAACTAATATCGAAATAATGGGTAGCTTATTCTGACTTCTGTAAACCTCATTCCACAAGGAATAACTCCTCTTCCAAACTAGATATTTTGAAATAGCAGTAGTGTGGTCATTCCTATTTCAAAATAGCTCCTCACAAGGACCATTCTAAGTAATTTCTCCCCAGTGCCGCCTGGGACTCTAAATCGAGATAGCATATCCACACTAGAGGAGCTGCCTCGGCCTAATTTTGAGGCTTCCCTGTTGGGTGGACACTCTATTTCAAAATAAACTATTTTGGAATATATCTTTGGAATAGCTTAATCCAAAATAAGAGTGCAGTGTAGACGCACTCGGTGCATCTACACAGCAGTGCTTAATTCAAAATAAGCTACGCAAATTGAGCTACGTTAATTGCATAGCTTATTTTGAAATAGCTTATTGAGAAATTGGGAACATCTACACAGCCCCTATTTTGAATAGAGAACTCTTCCTCCGACTTCCCTTACTCCTCGTACAATGTGGGTTACAGGAATCGGAGTAAGAAGTCCTCCAGCTTGACAGTATTTCGACATTATTTTGAAATAACTGCCTGTTGTGTAGATGCAGACTACATTATTTCAAATTAATGTTGTTGTGTAGATGTACCCTTGCTAAACATTCTCTAGATAGTATTCACTAATTCAATAACTCCCAGACTTGGTGACTTCAGCATCCTGGAAATTGTTACTGTCTCTCTGGCAATAATATAACTTTACTATCACCTTTTAAGAGTTCTTAGGAACAGCTTTTAGTTTCATCATGGCACTAATTCATTCTGGGGAGGTAGAGAATTAGTCTGTAGTCTAGTCATTTCTCTGAGAACCATGTAGTTAACTTTTGTCTCTAATCTTATATGTGTGATGTAGCAGGACATGCACAGAGTTCTTCAGCCCAAATTCTCCTTCCATCAGGAGACCTGCATGCAGGAAAATAATATAAGACAAAAACACTATCACCTGCAGATGAAAACTTTTCTCAAAAGGTACATCTACACACCAACATGATTTTGAAATAACTTAGTCTGCATCTACACAGCAGGCAGTTATTTTGAAATAATGTCAAAATACTGTCAAGCTGGAAGACTTCTTACTCCGACTCCTGTAACCCTCATTATATGAGGAGTAAGGGAATCAGAGGAAAAGTACTCTATTTCAAAATAAGTGCTGTATAGAGGCTCCCAATTTTGCAATAAGATATTTCTAAATAAGCTATGCAATTGACTTAGATAAATTTGTGTGCCTTATTTTGAGTTAAGCTCCTCTGGGTAGATGCACCCTAAAGTGATCACTCTATACCTGACCTATCAGCCTTTTCTCTCAAAGAAAAATTACACAACACTTTCAAAACATGAACCTAGAAGCTTAAATTCAAACAAACACCTCCCTTCCCTCCCCCTCCACAAACTGAACAGATACTGTATTTATAGCTTATTACAGCCATCCCCTGGCCATCTGCCTTTCAACCCCTAACCTTTCCTCTGTGATTGGAAGGGTGCTAATGGGCCCTTTAACCTTAAATAGTCCCTTAAAATATGTATTAATTATTTATGCTAAACCATCTGTTCCACCTTTATTTAGCTGTGACACTCTGAGGATGTTTCCCAGACCTGAAGAAATTGAAAGTTTGTCTCTCACTAACAGAAGTTTGTCCAATATTACCTCACCCTCCTCGTCACCCTAATATCCCAGGACCAACACAACCACAAAACTACATTTAATGGAATACAAACACAAATTACAAATTATAGAGCTTATGTTGGCAAACTCTACTGGATTTTTATGGATGTTATATGCATACCACAACAACTGAGCTCTTCAACAGATACTGGTTTGGATGAATAAGAGGTGTTGCTATTTTATGTTTCCACCTAAATTAATATGATTTAATCATTTATATCTGGTATAAATCTGAGACTAGAATAAAGAGCAGTTTAAAAAGCATGAATGAAAATAAACACTGAATGTCATATTAGATCAAATTATCTCCTTTTTGTCCCTCAAAGTACTCTCAGATTTTTATACTCATTTAGGGTATGTCTACACTACAAAGTTAGTTCTAACTAACGGACGTTAGTTCGAACTAACTTTCATAGGTGCTACACTAGCACTCCGTTAGTTCGAATTTAATTCGAACTAACGGAGCACTTAGTTCGAACTAGGTAATCCTCATTCCACGAGGATTAAGCCTAGTTCGAACTAGCTAGTTCGAATTAAGGGGTGTGTAGCCCCTTAATTCGAACTAGTGGGAGGCTAGCCCACCTCAGGTTTCCCTGGTGGCCACTCTGGCCAACACCAGGGAAACTCTACTGCCCCCCTCCCGGCCCCGGAGCCCTTAAAGGGGCACGGGCTGGCTACGGTGCCCGTGCCAGGTGCAAGCCTGCCAGCACCCAGCCAGCAGACCCTGCACGTGGCACGGACCGAGCCACCCACCCGATGCCCCCCAGCCCTCCCCCTCTTCCCGGGACCAGGCTGGCGGCTTGCCAGGGACCGCAAGAGGCGGGCACCCACCTGGGCTAGTGAGGACATCGTGGACCTCGTCCACGATCTCGGCACTAGGCACAGGAAAGTGGCCGGCTTGGGCAGGATAGATGCCAGCCTGGCCACCCAGGAGCAGGTGTGCAAGAGAATCAAGGGGGTCCACTGAGACCCCCGACCCTGAGCCCTGAGCTTACAATGGCCGTCCTGGGTCAGACCAAAGGTCCATCTAGCCCAGTAGCCTATCTGCCGACAGCGGCCAACCCTAGGGACCCTGGAGGAGATGGACCAAAGACAGTGACCAAGCCATTTGCCTCGTGCCATCCCTCTCCAGCCTTCCACAAACCTTGGGCAGGGACACCACTCCTACCCCCTGGCTAATACCACTCCATGGACCCAACCTCCATGACTTGATCTCACTTCCCTTTAAACTCTGTTCCAGTTCTAGCCTTCACAGCCTCCTGCAGCAAGGAGTTCCACAGGTTGACTCTTTGCTTTGTGAAGAACAACTTTCTGTTACTAGTTTGAAGCCTGCTACCCATTCCTTTCCTTTGGTGTCCTCTAGTCCTTCTCTATGGGAACTAATGAAGAACTTTTCTGTATGCACCGTCTCCACCCAACTCATGCTTTTAGAGACCTCTATCCTGTCCCCTCTCCGTCTCCTCTTTTGTAAGCTGAAATGTCCCAGTCTCTTTAGCCTCTCTTCATATGGGACCTGTTCCCAACCCCTGATCATTTTAGTTGCCCTCTCTTCTCCCAGCCTCTCTCTTCCCCTCTCCCACCTCCTTTTCCCAGTGTCCCCCAGTTTTGTTCAATAAAGACAGATTCTATTTTGGAAGACACGTTATCTTTATTTTGTACATCAATAAGAAGGGGGGCTAGGGAAGGGTAAGTGGAAGGAGGTGAGGGAGGAATGGGGCACGAGCCCCCAATGGGGAGGACTGGGCTGGCTCTGCGGGCTTCTGGGGGAGGAAGCTCTCCTGCAGCCCCCCAATTGCTCTCTCTCCCCAGATGGCAGCCTGCGGCAAGTGCAGCCGGGCTGATGGCCGAGTGCTGTGATGTGCCGAGTGTGTGCACTCAGGGCACTCCAAGCCAGGACTGCTTTGCAAGCGGGGCACCCCTGAGAACTATCTGTCCGGGGTGGGGATTGGGACCCTTTAAGCACAGCCCTCGGCTAGCCTGAGGCAGCAGCTCCACACTCTAAGTCCTCCTTTGATGCTCTGCCGGCTCTGCTTCCGGCCAGCCTTAACCCCGGTTCAAGATCCACTTAATGTGGACGTGCTAGTTCAAATTAGCAAAACGCTAATTCGAACTAGTTTTTTAGTCTGGATCCGTTAGTTAGAATTAGCTTAGTTCGAATTAACTAATTCGAAATAAGTTAGTTCGAATTAGCACTGTAGTGTAGACATACCCTTTCTGTCTCCAGAGGGTGAGATGGAATCATAGAATCCTAGAGCTGGAAGAGAACGCAGCAGGTCAACAAGTCCAACCTCTTGCCCAAAGCAGGACCAACGCCAACTAAATCACCCCAGCCAGGGCTTTGTCAAGCCATGACTTAAAAACTCAATGGATGGAGATTCTACTACCTCCCTAGATAACCCCTTCCCTAGTGAAATAGTTTTTCCTAATATCCAGCCTAGACCTTCCTCACTGCAACTTGAGACTTTTGCTCTTCATTCTGCCATCTTTCTCTACTGAGAACAGCCTCTCTCCATCCTCTTTGTAACGTCCCTTCAGGTAGTTAAAGGCTGATATCAAATCCCCCCTCACTCTTCTCTTCTGCAGACTAAACTAGCCCAAATCCCTCAGCCTTTCCTTGTAGGACATGTGCTGCAGCCCCTAATCATTTTTCTTGCTCTGTCTTGGACTTTCTCCAATGTGTCCACACACTTTCTGTAATGAGGGCCCCAGAATTGGATGCAATACTCCAGATTTAGCCCCACCCGTAGTACCGAATAAAGGTGAAAAATCACTTCTTTAGATCTGCTGTCAATGTTCTCATAATGTACCCTAATATGTCATTAGCCTACTTGGCTACAAGGGCACACTGCTGACTCATATCCAGCTTCTCATCCACTGTAATGCCCAGGTCTTTCTCTGCCAAAGTGCTGCTTAGCCTATCTGTCAACAGCCAGTAGCAGTGCTTGGGATTCTTCCATTCCAAGTGCAGGACTCTGCACATATCTTTGTTGAATCTCATCAGATTTCTTTTGGCTCAATCCTCCAATTTGTTTAGGTCACTCTGGACCCTATCCCTACCCTCCAATGTACCTACCTTTCCCTCTAGCTTGGTGTCATCCACAAACTTGCTGAGGGTGCAATTCATCCCCTCATTCAGATAATTAAGAAAGATGTTGCACAAAATCGGTCCTAGAACCTTTGGGCACTCTGCTTAATTCCGACTGCCAACCACACCTCTAGTCATTGGTCACTACCCTTTGAACTCTACAATCTAGCCATTTTTTTATCCACCTTTCAGTCCATTTACCCATTCCATTCCTCCTTAACTTGCTGGCAAGAATACTGTGGGAGACCATATCAAAAGCTTTGCTAACATTCAGTTATCTTATGTCCACCACTTTTCCCATATCTATAGTGCCAGTTTGTCCTAGGAGACAATCAGGTTGGTAACGCATGACTTGCCATTCGTGAATCCATGTTGACTATTCCTGATCACTTTCCTCTCTTCCAAATGCTTCAAAGTGAATTCTTTGAGGATCGCCTCTATATTTTTTTCAGGGACTGAATTGAGGCTTATCAGTTTGTAGTTCCCTGGATGGTACTTCTTCCCTTTTTTAAAGATGGACACAGCATTTGCTTTTTTCCACTCATCCAGGACCTCCCCTGATCTTCACAAGTGTTCAAAGATAAAATTGCTCTGCAATCACATCAACCAACTCCCAGGATGATTGGTTATTTTGGTTCCTTAAAGCACTTCTTATAAGCTTTCTCCAGATTGATTTCAAGCCAGATGCTTTGAAGTCCTTACATGCTTGCTTCACTCAGGCACTGGGACATCTGTGCAATGAAATCATTTGTGCTTGATGAAAATTAAATGAACAGCAAAGCGTGAATCAGCATATACTAGGCAATTCAGTCCATAATATGTCACAAAGTTGCATGGTGTCACTATATCTAATTACGTAATCATATATATTTATCCCCCATCAGCGGCAGTTAGATAGTCTTCTAATAAATGTTAACCCTCAATTAGATTGCTTCAGGGATAGTATCTTCCTATGTGCTCACACTGAACCAAGCAGAATTGGGTCGCAATCCTGACTAAAGGCCTTGGCATGCATGTGTAATAGAATCTAAAAAACAACAACAACTAGCAGGACTCAAAAAAGAACAGTCAATACAAGGAGGATAGGTCCCAGAGTAGCTATTAGTCAGGATGGGCTGAGATGGTGCCCTGGCCGCTGTTTGCCAGAAGCTGAGATTGGGTGACAGGGAATGGATCACCTGATAACCTGGTCTGTTCATGCCCTCAGCAGCATGTGGCACTGGTCACTGTTGAAAGAGAGAATACTGGGCCAGATGGACCTTTGGACTGGTGAAGTATGGCCAGTTCTTATGTTCTTAATGCAAATAAATAATAAACCTAGAGCTATCATCCTCCGTATTCTGGTCCAAAATCTAATTGGGAGGAACTATGTTATGGCAGAAGTCAGGCATTTTTGAAGTTTGTTCTCTACTTGGCAGTTAGATGCAGAGCAGAAGTTGTCAAGATAATTTGGGTTGATTTACCATTTTCATTTACTCCCTTGCCGTGGAAATGTTCAGATCACAACATACCACAGAATAAAACCACAACAATTTTCAGATGAAGCTCTAAACATTACGGCTACGTCTAGACTGGCCCCAAATTCCGGAAAAGGGATGCAAAGCAGGTAAGTCAGCATAGGGAAATCCGCGGGGGATTTAAATATCCCCCGCAGATTTAAATAAACATGTCCGCCGCTTTTTTTCCGGCTTGGGGAAAAGCCGGAAAAAAAGCGTCAAGACTGGCGCGATCCTCCGGAATAAAGCCCTTTTCCGGAGGATCTCTTATTCCTACTTGAAGGGGAATTGAACCTCCAGCTGCCACATCCAAGCCAAATGCTATAATTTTTAAGGTGAATATGTCCTGCTCTTCCTCCATCATCATGGCCACGCATCTGAGTCTCAAAAAAATATGGAGCCAAAACTATTGGTGTCAAATTTAGTTAGCTTTTCATTGCACATAACTGTATATTCTGGCAAGCTATTCCTCTTAAAAAAATGTTCCCTAATTGTTCTTATATACTACAAGCATGCCCCAACATGTGAGATGAATTGAAACAAGCAAACAAAAAATGCTTGGTAGCATGTGACATGGTGGATTTTTTAAATCAGAGAATAGAAACAGTGTTTGTTAAAGCTTAGAAATATTTGGCCAGAGAAGGCTATCATCCCATTGTTACAATGAACACACCTAACTTCATAAAGAAAGGTTCCCAAACAGTGACACACACACTCATATTTCATAGAGATGTCATGCTAAAAGATTAGCCTAATTCATGCCATGCATTTATATGACCATTCTGGCTGTGTCTACATTGGCACCCTTTTCCATAAAAGGGATGCTAATGAGACACTTCGGAATTGCAAATGCCGCGGGGGATTTAAATATCCCCCGTGGCATTTGCATGAACATGGCTGCCGCTTTTTTCCGGCTCGGGGTTTTGCCAGAGAAAAGCGCCAGTCTATATTCAAAGATTCCTTGAAAGTAGGAATAAGGGATCTTCCGGAAAAGGGCTTATTTTCCGCAAGCTCCCGTCTAGACTGGCGCTTTTCTCCGGCAAAACCCCGAGCCGGAAAAAAGTGGCAGCCATGTTCATGCAAATGCCACGGGGGATATTTAAATCCCCCGCGGCATTTGCAATTCCGAAGTGTCTCATTAGCATCCCTTTTATGGAAAAGGGTGCCAATGTAGACACAGCCAGAATGGTCATATAAATGCATGGCATGAATTAGGCTAATCTTTTAGCATGACATCTCTATAATGAATTTCCCAACATGCACAATGTTCACAACATTGCAATGGGTAGACTGATTTTCACAATATTAAATCCTATTGTTTTTCATTAATTAGCTCTGTTAAGACTGTGGAGTCAATTCTTTCCTAGTTACAGACATTCATGTCTCATTTTAAGTCACTGGGTAGGACTTGGCCTGTAGCTTTATCTGTTTTCTTTACTCAGAACCATAAGTCTTATTTTCAGTTGCAGTAGGCTTTCTTCTTCCCTCTCTTACAAAGGAACTACCCGGAGGTGATCCTGACTCATCTCTACCATAAATATAGAATAAGAAAAAAAAGTTATGCCGCATTTCTGGCTGGGTAGTTAAATGTATAAATGAAGCAGCTTTACAGCAGTGAATGGGCATGTGATCACTTAAGTGACAGAAAGTTCTCTAACTCAGAACATGAGATGAAAAAGAAACATACCATAAGCTGAAGCGCGTAGCAGCAGAAAGCTCAACAGGTAGTTTTCAGTACTTGTTTACTTTGAAACAAGGTAAACAAATACCTTGAACAGAAGTCATGGATCATGGTATTATTTTTCTGTGGGAACACAGTATGTATCAAACACTTAAGAGAGACAAGAAATTGACTGGAAAAATTTGTTTTTTCCCCCATAGAAGATTGTCTTTTGCAAGGAGTCAGAAACTAGAAGCTATTTCTGAACATCATTTGAGTTGCTATGTCTTGGGATACATCTCAACACTTTTGGGTTTGTAGAAGTTCTATGCTCATCTTTATCATGATATCTAAATGCTAAAATAGGCAGTGCTATTTGAAGGTAACCACTTGTGATCAGGCCAAATACTGATAATTATGTCTTCTAACAGGTGTTTTATTACTCCAGTTAAACTGAAAGTGAGTTGTAAAAGGAATGAAAAATATGACTGCTAACACACCTTTCTTTGGAAATGCCTGGAAAATGAGCTACAATTAAGGAAGAAACTCTCCTAATGAGAGAACTAGGGCATTATGGAAAAAGACAGATAATTGGCACACAAGGTTATATGCTTTTACAGGTGATTACATGTAAAAGGGAACTTAAGCCCAGTTACAAAATAGCATATCCTTTAAAACAATTGCAAAGGTGTGTTAAAAAACTGTCACATAAAGATGAGAAAGTAGAAGAGAGCTTCTTGTTTAAAACTCTCTTTTGTTTCCTTCCCTGATGAACCACGAGACAAACCTGCACCACTTCTCAAGTGCAGTGATAGCCAATTATTCTGATCAATTATTCTTTTATATTTCATTACTCTAAGTTTAAAGAAAGAACAGAGGTGCATTCAGAATATATATAGATGCCCAATACTCTTTGATAGGATCATAATATAAGTTCTTTAAACTTAACTCTAATGTTGTCTCATTTCAAGGTTCCCTTGAAACACTGCAGTGAATTACTGAAGTGTGAAACATCATGTAATGATCCTGTCCTGAAAGTTCAGAGCACCCTGAACTTCCAAGGGAAGTTGAGAGCATCCAACAGCAATGACCCCTTTCATAAATGGCCCGAAATGGAATTCTTTCCCTGTAGAAAAATTGTACAAGGCCTATGCCAAACTTAAACCCACAAATTTAACATCAGCCGTACTTTGAAAGAGTCTTATGTTGATCCTCTGCCCAAGAGTAGATTTCTCGACTACAGATATCTTAGCTGAATTACTGATGCTAGATTAACAGCATTTAATAAATGGAGTATTGAAGGTTTAAGGCTACCTATTAATAGACCACATTATGGAACATTAGTCCCCAAGATAGTTATACCCAAGGTACTATAAAACAAATATGAAATGGAAGAGATCTAGATTCGATCATTCATTTTAGTCATAATCAGAATCTTACAAACAAGTGCACATTGAGAATCTGAACAGTGTAATTGACATGCTGGGTGGGAGTGGGAGAAAGGTTCTTCCTCAGTTTATACTTTCCCCTTAACTCAATCTCACCTGCTGCTACTTCAGCTTGTAATAGTTTTCAAATTAATAAACATACGTTTCATTCTTACATTCATATGACTTTGTGAACACTTAGAAATGAGTGTTATATTTCAGTAATGGATTAGCTGGCATCTTAGTCTCTCCTGCTAAAGTTGTTTCCTCTTATATAAATAAACATTATAGCAGAACTTGAATTTGGGTCACTAATGTTCTAAGTAACTGTTCCAGGCACCAGGAGAGGTAAAATCATTTATAGTACCAACTTCTGTTGGTGAGAAACATGGTTTTGAGAGAGAGAAAGAGAGAGAGAGATCATTTATCTAGTGCTCTTCTGCAGCTTCTGTCTAACAGCTACAGGAGCCTGTACAATAAAAGATATATCTCCCCATCTTGTGTGTCAACTATCCTGCGGTCAGCAAATACTGTATGCTTAGCTCTAGAGCCACTCTGACTCTCTTTCTGTGACTTTTGACCCATTGACTATTGAGACTATGCATGGCAAACAATAGCTAGGGATAGAATAGGGCAAAAGTCTGAGTGAAGTGACTCCAATCATCACAGAAAGGCTGTCCTCAGGGATGTCTATTTTCTACCTTCTTTTTAATATTTTATATTATTGAGATTCTGATGGTTTTAGAAAAGGAGAAGTATTATTCCCAAGTAAATTTTGGGATCAAGCTGTTTTAGTTCTCCTTTATCTAGGTGACATAGCTCTGCTCTCTCAACCATTTCAACTCTGTGCTTCAACCATATGTTAAAGAACGTTAGATAGATGCCCTGCCAGAAAAACTAAGCTCTCTCTCTCTCTCTCTCTTTCTCTCTCTCTCTCTCTATATATATATACAGGGTTCGACAAATAATGCAATCCACTCGCCTGTGCTGAGTAGATTACAACCCGGAAGAGCCGGGTTCGGGCAATCTGCGCATTCACAGAACGATCTGCACATGCGCAGCTCGCCGAACAGCGCGGCTGGCGAGTGGGGCTCGCCGCAGTTTGGTGAGCTCTGTATACATATATATATATATATGTAGAGAGAGAGAGAGAGAGAGAGAGCAGTTACCTTAAGCAGCAAACCAATGCAGCATAAAATGGATGACTGATGACCATTATATTCAACTCCTCAGGTTTTCCCTCCATTTAGTTATGCCCATATAATGCCCAATGGAATAAACATGTAGAAGAGATAAAGAGGAGAGCCTCTGGGATTGTGTGCATTTGAGCCTGAAGGTATGATTCCCAGCTAGTTAGGGAACTTGTGGTAGCGCACTAAAAATGGAGTGTAATTGGAGTAGCATGGGCCTGGCTTGATTTAGTCATTATAGTTATTCAGGAACCTGTTCAGCAATGCTGTTAGTTAGCAGGGCCAGGATTTGATGTTGAGATGTCCTCACTCATCTCTGACTCCATTGATGATAACCAGAAGGCTGATTGGGTGTGTGCTCAATGATAAATAATGAGAAATCCTGTGGCACCTTATAGACTAACAGATTTATTGGAGCATAAGCTTTCGTGGGCAAAGACCCACGTTGTCAGATGCATGAAGTGGAAATTCCAGAGGCAGATATAAATATACAGGCATAAGAAAAGAGTACCAACCAAGAGTAAGATTAGAGAAAATGAGGTCAATTCAGTCAAGGGAGGATGAGGCCTACTTCTAGCAGCTGATGTGGAGGTGTGAGCACCAAGGCTATGTCTATACTGCAGCCTTCTTCCACAAAAGCTTATGCAAATAAAGCGCAGAGTAGCATATTGCTGCACATCATTTGCTTAATTAATTAGGTGCCGTTTTTGCACAAGCGGCTTGTGAACAAAAAGGAGCAGTGTAGACTGCAAGAGCCGTTCTTGCTCATTTTTTCAAGAAGAATGGCTCTTGTACAAGAGGGGATTTTTGCACAAAAAGGAGCCGTGTACACAGCTCCTTTTGCACAAAAATGGCCCCTAATTAATTATGCAAATGAAATGTAGTGATATGCTACTCTGCACTTCATTTGCATAAGCTTTTGCAGAAAAAGGGTGCAGTATAGATGTAACCCAAGATAGTAGAAACTGCTTTTGTAGTTGGCTAGCCATGCACAATCTTTGTTTAATCCTAAATTGATAGTGTCAAATTTGCAAATGAATTGTAGCGCCACGGTTTCTCTTTGAAGTCTGTTTTTGAAGTTTTGTTGTTGCAGGATGGCTACTTTAAATCGGCTACTGTGTGTCCGGGGAGATTGAAGTGTTCTCCTACAGGTTTTTGTATGTTGCCATTCCTGATATCTGATTTGTGTCCATTTATTCTTTTACATAGAGACCGTTCAGTTTGGCTGATGTATATGCCAAAGGGGCATTTCTGGCACATGATGGCATATATTACATTGGTAGACATGCAGGTGAATGAGTCCATGATAGTGTGGCTGTTGGGGTTAGGTGCTGTGATGGTGTTACTGGTGTAGATATGTGGGCAGAGTTGGCACCTAGGTTTGTTGCAGGGATTGGTTCCTGAGTTAGAGTTACTGTGGTGTGATGCATAGTTGCTGGTGAGAATTTGCTTCAGGTTGGTGGGCTGTCTGTGGGCAAGGACTGGCCTGCCTCCCAAGGTCTGTGAGTGTGAGGGATCATTGTCCAGATGGGTTGGAGATCATTGATGATGCGTTGGAGAGGTTTTAGCTGGGGACTGTAGGTGATAGCCAGTGGTGTTCTGTTACCTTTTTCGCTGGTCCTATCTTGTAGCAGGAGGCTTCTGGGTACACATCTGGCTCTGCCAACCTGTTTTCTCACATCCTTGGGCAGGTATTGTAGTTTTAAAAATGCTTGGTGAAGATCTTGTAGGTGTTTGTCTCTGTCTGAAGGGCTGGAGCAAATTTTGGTGGTTGGCTATAGACAATGGATCGTGTGGTGTGTCTGGGATCGAAGCTGGAGGCTCCTGATTGACCAGGGCTGTTGCTGCCATAGAACTGCCTTTCCCTCTGTCTGCTGTAGTCCTCCAGCCTGACTCTGTCACAACGCACACTATGTTATTTCTAAATAATGCTGCTGTGTAGACATACTCCAACTGCTTTACTTAGGGCAGAAAAAGGGTAATGAATTATTTGAGTAAAACTCAATTCCTTCATGTCAGTTACTGATGGCATATTCAGCAATGAATTTACATTCCCTTCAAACCTCATGGCAAGAGGAAGAGCTTAACAAGTCAAAGTATAAGTTATCATTTGCACAGTTCCTTGGGCTTCTTGGAACTTGGCCTAGCTAGGACTGCTGGCAGCAGTATGGCATTTTAAACTAAGCTTACAGGGGAAGATATTTGCAAACGGAATATTAAAGCTGTTTGTGCAAATATGTCCCATTGGCTTCCTCATCTAAAGAATATCCCCAGTTATCAGGAATAGCTGCAAAATGTGAACAATAGTGTATTGAGGAAGTCACTTACACATTGCTCCATTCTTACTATTGAGCTGGCCCATTTTGGGAAAGAGGTATACTTGCATGGAAAAAAGACTAGACTTTGTGGTCCAGACAGGTTTAAGGATTATCACACTGTCACCTGATGGGGGAAAATGGCTGAAATCATTTTTCTTAGGTTCCTTTTAATCACACTGACTCAAAAAAACAAACATAGCAAATATTTTGATTATACAGGTTGTCGCCCTATTTGCCTAGTGACACACACACAGGACAAATGTATGTGAAAGGTCCATTATGACAAATATATATTTAACCCTTACTATTTTATGGGCTATGATTTTAAATGCATAATTGATTCATGAGAGAAGGGTCAAGTTTGTGTTTATTTTTTGTATCTTAAAACTCTGTACTTGCTTTATGTACTATGCTGATTTTAAAGTTTGTGTTTATCTCATTTATTCTATTGCAGCCTATGGCCTAAGGCTAGGTTGCTATATAAATAACTAAGGGTATGTCTACACTACAGCGCTAGTTCGAACTAACTTAGTTCGAATTAGTTAATTCGAACTAAGCTAATTCGAACTAACGCGTCTAGAACTAAAAACTAGTTCGAATTAGCGTTTTGCTAATTCGAACTAGCAAGTCCACATTGAGTGGACTCTGAACAGGGCTTAAGGCTGGCCGGAAGCAGTGCCGGCAGGGCATCAGAGGAGGACTTAGAGCGTGGAGATGCTGTCTCAGGCTAGCCGAGGGCTGCGCTTAAAGGGTCCCGACCCCCACCCCGGACAGACAGTTCTCAGGGGTGCCCTGCTTGCAAAGCAGTCCTGGCTTGGATTGCCCGTAGTACCCACACTGGGCAAATCACACCACTCAGCCATCAGCCCGGCTGCACTTGCCACAGGCTGCCATCTGGGGAGAGGGGGCAATTGGGGGGCTGCAGGAGAGCTTCCACCCCCAGAACCCGCAGAGCCAGCCCAGTCCTCCCCATCGGGGGCTCGTACTCCATTCCTCCCTCACCTCCTTCCACTTACCCTTCCCTAGCCCCCCTTCTTATTGATGTACAAAATAAAGATAATGTTTCTTCCAACATTGACTCTGTCTTTATTGAACAAAACTGGGGGAGACTTGGAAAAGTTGGTGGGAGAGGGGAGGGCAACTAACATGATCAGGGGTTGGGAACAGGTCCCAGATGAAGAGAGGCTACAGAGACTGGGACTGTTCAGCTTAGAAAAGAGGAGATGGAGTGGGGACAGGATAGAGGTCTCTAAAAGCAGGGGTTGGAGAGGGTGCATTCAGAAAAGTTCTTCATGAGTTCCCATAAAGAAGGACTAGAGGACACGAAAGGAAAGGAATGGGTAGCAGGCTTCAAACTAGTAAGAGAAAGTTGTTGTTCACAAAGCAAATAGTTAACCTATGGAACTCCTTGCTGCAGGAGGCTGTGAAGGCTACAACTAGAACAGAGTTTAAAGAGAAGTGAGATCAAGCCATGGAGGCTGGGTCCATGGAGTAGTCTTAGCCAGGGGGTAGGAGTGGTGTCCCTGCCCAAAGTTTGTGGAAGGCTGGAGAGGGATGGCACGAGACAAATGGCCCAAGAGTCACTGTCTTCGGTCCATCCCCTCCAGGGTCCCTAGGGTTGGCCGCTGTCGGCAGACAGGCTACTGGGCTAGATGGACCTTTGGTCTGATCCAGGACGGCCATTGTAAGCTCAGGGCTCAGGGTCGGGGGTCTCAGTGGACCCCCTTGATTTTCATGCACACCTGCTCCTGGGTGGCCAGGCTGGCAGCTCTCCTGCCCTAGATGGACACTTTCCTGTGCTAGTGCGGAGATCGTGGACGAGGTCCACGATGTCCGCACTAGCCCAGGAAGGTGCCCGCCTCTTGCGGTCCAGGGCAAGCTCGGAGCCGCCAGCCTGGTCCCGGGAAGAGGGGGTGGGCTGGGGGACATCGGGTGGGTGGCTCTGTGCCATGCCAGGTGCAGGGTCTGCTGGCTGGGTGCTGGCAGGCTTGCACCTGGCACGGGCACTGTAGCCAGCCCGTGCCCCTTTAAGGGGTCCGGGGCCGGGAGGGGGGCATAGAGTTTCCCTGGTGTTGGCCAGAGTGGCCACCAGGGAAACCTGGGGAGGGCTAGCCTCCCACTAGTTCGAATTAAGGGGCTACACATCCCTTAATTCGAACTAGCTAGTTCTAACTAGGCTCAATCCTCGCAAAATGAGGTTTTCCTAGTTCGAACTAAGCGCTCCGCTAGTTCGATTCAAATTCGAACTAGCGGAGCGCTAGTGTAGCGGCTATGAATGTTAGTTCGAACTAACGTCCTTTAGTTCGAACTAACATTGTAGTGTAGACATACCCAAAGTGCTTAATAAACTTCCTATTTAAACAATCCTTTTGTGTTTAAATTAATTTTGCTTAAGATCTTCTTTTGTTAGTGTAGTGGTCAATTGCAGAAGAACTTTGTACGTGCTAGTTTAGGGGTGGTGAGGCCTGCATTCTCCCCCCTTTCCCATTCCCTCCCCCTTTCCCTACTACTGATGAGCTAGAAGCAAGTCTTTGGGAACATACGCCATTTAAGATAAGCATCGTTGCCAGTATAGCAGGAACAAGTATAAGATAAGGGTAAAGGGCAAGAATGCATAAACAATTCTGTTTACCCAAAAATACTGATCACATAAACAAGGCCAAAGAACAAGTAGAAATTGATCAGATTGATAACTAAGAGCTAAGCCCTACATCAGCACATAATGAGTAACCCAATCATAATTTCCCAACTGCAAAACAAGGCAGGAAAAACTGTATTTAAGACTGCCTCAAAGCCTACCATATTGAACCTCATGATGGGCTTTGGGTACCGGTGCCTCAGAAGCTGAGACAACCTCCCACTTCATCTGCAGCCTACCCAGGGTTCCAGGCTTGCAGGAAGGGACATAAGATATGCCGCTTCTTTGTTATATTGTTCTGCCATTTATGGGGCACAGCTGTTAGCTGTCAGGAAATAAACTGCTTGTGTTTGACAGATACCTTTATGGCATCTTTTGTACCTTGAGAGCCCAGTGTCAGACCTTAGACTACAGTTAGGTGGTAGTACAATGATTCATGATCCAGGGAAATGGCTATGCTCAGCTAAACACTCTTTGGATTCTTTTCCTCTATATTTTCAATTCATCAGAAATAGCCCTTGTTGTAAAAGTGCTTCTTTTGTACTATGACTGCTCTAACGTGAGCAAAGTTTTCAGCTTTTTGCAGTTTATGAATAACCTATTTGAGAAGCAAGTCATATGCTTTTGAATAACTATGACATAATACAACTAAACAATATGGTCTGACATTTCATTTATTATAGTGAAAATATAGAGGTAAACCCACATTGTTCCACCAAAGTCAATTGACATGAGGATCTAGCCCAGAAAGTGTTCTCATCTTGAGATAGTTCCAATTTTTCCTGTATGATTATCCCATGTCTGATGTGCCTGTCTTTGTAGCCCAGACAATGTCCATCTGAGAGAGAGTAATCAATGACAATCCTAAATCCCCGTTGTTGACTCATAACACAGTGCCTTATGCCATTATAACTTATTGGGGCTTCCTAAGACATTATTGGGGCTAAGACTTTTTAATCAATAATTCTTGATTGTCAAATTATTTTCTGCCATTACAAATATCTAAGGGGAACGGTGTAATTTGCCTTGAGTAAAATCCCATAATTGGTCTCACCAAAATCATATACTGAGTGTTTGGGCAGAAGGTCCAAACAAACACCAATGACTACAAAGCTAGCCATTTATTCTGGTGTCATCACATCAGTGGTGCAGAAGATTATTTGTCAGGTGAGAGAACCATATAGCGGGTAAGAAACCTCAAGTTCTCAAAGAAATTAAAATTCAGCCTTGCCATTATTTTATAAAATAATAAATGTGAGACAAAATCAGACTTTGTTAACTAGACTTTGTGCTGTAAGAAGCTCCTGGGTTTGTGATTGGCATTTAAAATCACATCAGTGTGGCTCTTCCAACACCTCATCCAGTTCACTTAAGTAAACTGTCCTAGGAGGGTAGGACATTACAACAAAACTGATCACCTCATAATAGGAATGATTTGGTGAATGCAATCTTTCCTCATTATGCTTGAGGAACATGCCTGATGAAGGGCCACCTCAGAAAGCTCTCTGCTTTCCACAGAGAAAATAGAATGGAAAGTTTCTCATTTATTTCATGTTCACCTCCCAGACTCTGTGATTTAGCTAATATTAAACCCCAAAGTGTCCAGAGTCAGTCTGTAATCACAGAAACAACTATTGTGTTGACAGTGTCTGCATCGCTGTTCTTACAAAGCCCTATAAAGAAAACTTGTCCATGCATAATGGTGAGCATTTGCTAATTACACTGTAAATTCATAGTCACAGCAAACTGACCTAGAATAACAGTCAATAATAGTTCACTGAGAGATATTTCTAAACCTCCGTATATGGAAGGAACTTTGAAAAATCATTAATTTATGAGTTTATGTTCTGAAGAGCTTCAAACTAAGTATAGTTTAAGAGTATAATTTCACATATATTGCCCAATAGTAAAACACAACAAGCAGCAAAACATAGGATTACTCTGTGTGTGTGTGTGTGTGTGTGTGTGTGTGTGTGTGTTTTAATCAGAACTCATCTGTTGAAGAGTCTAGAAAAACATTCTCCTTGATTTGACAGCTCTGATTATGGCTGAATTACAAGAGGCACATGTGGCATTATTTGGCTGGAGGAGATTTTAGCAGAGATACGAGGGAGCTCAGAGACTGTGGACAAGCTGTTCTGAAATAGCTACAGATTGATGGCCACTGAGGATGTTAAAATACCATTTTGATATATATTCCTTTTCTGGAGTATACCTACTGATTGCTAACTTGAACTTGGACAATTAACATTCTATTTTATCAAAGGCTTTAACTCCCTAAACCATACTGTCACTCTCTCTGGACACCCTGCTATTTTTGTAATTAGATTTAAGTTCTATATAAAGTAAATGATGTTTCTGAACATCAAGACTACATATATTTATGTAGAAAATGTTATTGTATAAAGTCTCTCTTCTTACAAGAAGTTTAGTGATTATAGGAAAACATACTAACTCTTAAAATGTCAGGAGGCTTTTCAACAATGGTAACCTGGGGAATATGATCAACTGTATTAAATGAGCACATGACTAATTAATGTGAAGGGAAGGAACAATTAATGTTAAATAATCAATCATCTTGTGCTTTGATAAAGAGATAGAGGATTTGCAATAAGAAGAAAATAAGAAAATTTCCCTATCTTTAACAAAAATAAAATTACTTACAACATAGTCTCTAGATGAGAACAACAAATGTACATAGATGATATAATGCTGAGCATTGTCACCTGATTTTTAAGTGCCAAGGGCAGGTAGAAAAATCACAGGAGAAACACTGTGATCTACAAGGCTGAGTTACATGGCTAGGTTCCTATACAATGAATGGAGGGAGAGAGGTGCCTTAAAATGCAATCCACAAGAGCTGATATACTAAGGTAGTCAATGAGGGTCTGTCTACACTACAAAGTTAATTCAAACTAACAGCCATTAGTTCGAATTAACTTTAATAAGGGCTTCACATACAAACTGCTAGTTTGAATTTAAATCGAACTAGCGGAGCGCTTAATTTGAACTAGGTAAACCTCATTCTACGAGGACTAACGCCTAGTTCGAATTAAATAGTTCAAATTAAGGGCTGTGTAGCCACTTAATTCAAACTAGTGGGAGGCTAGCCCTTCCCAGCTTGCCCTGGTGGCCACTCTGGGCCAAACCAGGGAAACTCTTCCGCCCCCCTCCTGGCCCCGGAGCCCTTAAAGGGGCATGGTCTGGTTAGTGCTCGTGCCAGGTGCAAGCCTACCAGCGCCCAGCCAGCAGACCCTTCACCTGGCACAGCATAAGCCAACCACCCGCTGCCACCCAGCCCTCCGCCTCTTCCCAGGACCAGGCTAATGGCTCCCAGGAGCCTGCCTTGGGCTGCAAGAGACAAGCACCTGCCTGATCTAGTGCGGAGATCGTGGACCTCATCCAGGTTTGGAGGGAGGCCTCCAACGTCCACGACCTCCGCAGTAGGCACAGGAATGCATCCGCCTAGGGCAGGATAGCTGCCAGCCTGGTCACCAAAGGCCACATGCGAACCCAGGAGCAGATTTGCATGAAAATCAAGTTGGTCCAGTGAGACCCCCCCACCCTGAGCCCTGAGATTAGAACATAAGAACATAAGAATGGCTGTACTGGATCAGACCAAAGGTCCATCTAGTCCAGTAGCCTGTCTGCCGACAGTGGCCAACACCAGGTACCCTGGAGAGGATGGACCGAAGACAATGACCAAGCCATTTGTCTCGTGTCATCCATCTCCAGCCTTCCACAAACAGAGGCCAGGGACACCGTTCCTACCCCCTGGCTAATAGCACTCCATGGACCCAACCTCCATGAATTTATCTAACTTCTCTTTAAACTCTGTTATAGTTCTAGCCTTCACAGCCTCCTCTGTGAAGAAGAACTTTCTTTTATTAGTTTGAAGCCTGCTATCCATTAATTTCATCTGGTGTCCTCTAGTCCTTCTATTATGGGAACTAATGAAGAACTTTTCTTTATGCACCCTCTCCACACCACTCATGATTTTATAGACCTCTATCATATCCCCCCTCCGTCTCCTCTTTTCTAAGCTGAAAAGTCCCAGTCTCTTTAGCCTCTCTTCATATGGGAACTGTTCCAAACCCCTAATCATTTTAGTTGCTCTTTTCTGAATCCTTTCCAAGACCAAAATATCTTTTTTGAGGTGAGGAGACCACGTCTGTACACACTACTGAAGATATGGCATACCATAGTTTTATAGTTCCCCTCCTCCTTCTCCTGGCTTCCACCTTCCAGCTCCCTCCTTTCAGGTTTCCACCTCCTCTCTCCCACTCTCTTTCTTCCCCTCTCCCGTCTTCTTTTCCCAGTATCCCCAGAGGTTAATCTCCCCCCCCCCCCAGTGTTGTTAAATAGAGTTTCTATTTTTGAACATGTGTCCTTTATTTTTTACATCAGGAAGGGGGGCTAGGAAGGAGTAAGTGGAAGGAGGTGAGGGAGGAATGGGGCACGAGCCCCCGATGGGGAGGACTATGGGTGGCTCTGTGGGCTCTTCGGGGTGGAAGCTCTCCTGCAGGGCCTCCTGGATCCTGACAGCCCCCCGATTGACCCCCCCTGGATGGCAGCCTGTGGGAATTGCAGCCGGGCTGATGGCCGAGCGCTGTGACGTACCAAGTGTGGGCACTCAGGGCACTCCAAGTCAGGACTGCTTTGCTGTCCCTCATCGAGGTAGACAAGCAAGTGGTGAACCCTGAGAACTGTCTGTCCGGGGTGGGGGTCGGGTCCCTTTAAGCACAGCCCTCAGCTAGCCTGAGGCAGCAGCTCCACACTCTAAGTCTTAACCTGATGCCCAGACGGCACTGGTTCCGGCCAGCCTTAACTTTGGTTCAGGGTCCACTCAATGTGGACATGCTATTTTGAATTAGCAAAATGCTAAGTCAAATTAGTTTTTAGGTCTAGATGCACTAATTCGAATTACTTTAGTTCGAATTAACTAATTCGAATTAAGTTAGTTCGAATTAGTGCTGTAGTGTAGACATACCCCGAGAGAGGCTAATGTCAGGGGTATGTGCAAAACCCTGATCATCACCCAGAGACTGGTGCCTAAGTCCAGAATGCAAGAAGGAATTTTTGTTTACCAGCCCATGAACCTGGTGCCTGGAGCCAGATGGCTTAAGTCAGTAGTTCCCAACCTTTTTTATATCATGGACTGGCAAACCCGTACAAAAACTTTTGGTGAACTAGTAAGATTTTATTTCCACATTTGCATGTTCGTTATGCAAATACTGAATACGCAAATATGTAAATAGACTATTACCAATCCACTCACCTGCTGACCCTGTGTTGTCACTGTACATCCCTCAACCTCCAACCTCAGAACCCTCTGACCCCATCCCTAGTACGCTGTGTCTCTGTATATTGAGGGATATTTGCAGTAGCAGGAGTGCCAGGACCTGGGTGAAGAGGTCCTCTGGTTCAGGCTGGTTGTCATCCCGCTGGAGCACCTAGTGGGCAGCACGAGGCCCGAGAACCTGGCTTTGCAGCAGCTCCGGCTCCATGGTGTCAGTGCTATGTTGTGCACAAGGGAAACCAGAGCACCCAGCATCTGTTTTGTGTCAAGTGAAAGGACAACTGACTGAGACCCACCATCTCCCTGCAGAAGTGTGCTGCCATCTCTCTGGGGAAGCAAACCACCCTGGACAGCTACCACTCCATGATGAACCAGTTCGGCCTGGGGAAAACCACAGTCAGGGCCATCAATAACATCTTACTACAGAGGGTCATTACTCTGGGCAATGTTGACAGAATTGGTGATGTCTTTGCCACCATGGGCTTCCCCAACTGCACTGGGGTGGCATAGACATCCCCATCCTGGCCCCTGAGCACCATGCCTCGATCTATATAAACAGGAAGGGGTACATCTCAACCGAACTGCAGGCCCTAGTGGATGACAGGGACACTTCACCGATATCAACAGCAGATGGTCAGGGAAGAAGCACAATGCCCTCCTTTTGCAGAACTCATGCCTGTTCCAGAAGAAACTCTCTGGCACTTTTTTCCTTAACCCCACCATCAGGGATGTGGGCCTGCCCATTTGCATCCTGGGTGATGCAGTCTACCCCTTGCTCTCCTGGCTTATGAAGCCCTATATGGGCAGCCTGGACCCCATCAAGGAGAATGTCAGTGCCAGGCTGAACAGGTACCACATGGTAGTGGAGTATGCATTCAGCTGTTTAAAGGGGAGGC
This sequence comes from Pelodiscus sinensis, assembly GCF_049634645.1. Taxonomy (NCBI): domain Eukaryota; kingdom Metazoa; phylum Chordata; order Testudines; family Trionychidae; genus Pelodiscus; species Pelodiscus sinensis. The sequence goes on from NC_134719.1 coordinate 49,048,936, forward strand.
TCAGGAGTCTCCTCACCCATCTGGACTTCAGCGAGCACAACATCCCTTCAAGGTGGCAGCCTGCTGTGTGCTCTAAAACTTATGTGAGACCAAGGGGGAGAATTTCATGCCAGTTTTTGAAATAACTATCCCATTATTTCAAAATAAAGGGCTTGGTAGTGTGGACGCTCTGCTTGTTATTTAGAAATAAGAGCGGTTATTCCAAAATAACTCCCTAGTGTAGACCAAGGCCAAGTGACTCAGAGTCATGGTCAATTGTAATAAAGTTGACTGTGACTGGCTTTCAGGAGCCATCCCACAACACCCCATGCTGATAATACAATCACTGTGAGGATGCACTCCACTGACACAAGGAGCCAGATGTGCATACACCTGTGGTGGCTGTATGCTGACCCAGGTTCGGTTGACAGTTTTGTAGTTTTGAGATGGCTTTGGACAATGGGCCAAAGAATTGGAGAGGAGAAGTAGCGAGTAGTAAAGGAAAAAAAGAGGCAGAAAATATATGAACACAGTGGAAAAATAAAGGTAAGACTTGATTAATGAGTAGGTGGAAGCTTGGGAGCCAAGGGAGCAGTGGGCAAGCTGTGAAGTTATCTTGATAAATGGTCAGTAAATCAGACATAGAAAGAAGAGCAAAGCAGCTGTGCAGATTACATAGAAGGAAATGAGGAAAATGTACAAGTTAATGGGGAAATCAATAAGTGGACGAAAAAATCAAATTGGTCAGTGAGTCACAACCATAAGATACATTTGGATCCTGTATTCTATCAAATAGGTAGCAATGAGGCACCCTCTCTCCTCCCCCCAAGATTGTGGGAAGGGTTAATTAAAAAGGGGGCTATGTTGCCTAAATTCCTGTATATTGTAAGCTGACTAACTGTGTAAGTCCCTCTATTTTATTTGAGACAGTTTAATAGCATGATTAGAGCCTTCCTGTGGAGCTATGGACAATTCCCACAACTGTAATTTGAAAGGCTCCCGACTCCCTATAGGCAAGATCTGCATTTGCACAGATGTCAAACTGGCTCCAGCATGCTAACACCCTTCTTACTACATGGATGGGAAATGAATATCAGACACACAATCCCCCATCTTTCCTCTCCTCCCACAGAAGTTCCCTTTATTCCCTAGTCATGTATGTTTTCTATTTCATTACTTACCTCTACCATAACATAGCTATGTAATAGTGCCCAGTTTGTACTGCTTAATCTTTCAGATTTCTATCTCAGGTCAATTTTTAAAACCTACATTAAAACTTCCTCATTTCTTTAGAAACAGCATTATATTCCACTCAGATTCTAATCCTCCGCATTTTGAGTACTAGTTGCTCACCCTTTGAAGAAGGCCAGCATGACACTTACATTCACTTGGAAATGGGAACTCGGTGACACAGACATTGCATCAGCCTTCTGTGCAAGAGGTCAAATTTCACCCTGCTAAACGAGCAAAGGAGACTTTGGGAAAGAATGAGAATGATTCCTGCAGTTTACATTTGCTTTCAAATGTAAAAAAAGAGAATGTCGTGTGTTACCTATTCTGGACGGGACTATACTTCCCCTGACCGAACAGGTATGCTGCCTGGGAGTCCTCGGGGACCCTTTTTTAATATTTGAAAATCAGATCTTCTGGGTGGCCAGGAGTGTTTTTGGGCATCTTTGGCTGATCCGCCAGCTGCGACCCTTCCTGAATAAGAATGAGCTGGCTACAGTGATTCATGCTCTTGTCACATCCCGATTGGATTATTGTAATGCGCTCTATGTGGGGCTGCCTTTAAAGAATCTTGGGAGGCTGCAACTGGTTCAGAATGCAGCTGTTCGAGTTTTAACTAATACTCGTTATAAGGAGCACGTTATGCCAATGCTCCTGCAGCTGCGATGACTTCCAGTATGTTTCTGGGCACAATTCAAGGTCTTGGTTATGACTTGTCCTCCCATACAAACCCATCCAGGGATTGAGGTTGGCTGGGGAGGCTCTGCTCTGTGTTCCACGTGGAGATAAGGTTGACAGCTACGTGGAGTAGGGCCTTCTCAGCGTTTGCCCCTAGTCTGGAATTCTCTCTCCTGGGACATTTACCTGGCATCAGCGTTGATATTGTTTCAGCTCCTGGCCAAAGCCACCCTTTTTATCGGTGCTTTTATTGGTGTTTAGGTATGTGTCTTGAGGTGTTTTAACAGGCTTTATGTCCCCCCACTGCCTTTGGGGTTCTGTATTTTACATATATATTGTCTTTTAAAAATTTTTGTAAGCTGCCTCGTACATTTTATTTATATCAATCAATCAACTTGAAATCCATTAATATAAGATGTAATAAGACGAGGGCCTGAAATATAAGCCCATGTATCACAGGCCTGGTGTGAGGCCTGAAGCCTAAGCCACAATGGCCAAGACTTTGTTACATAAAATAAAGTGAAGCTGTGAGCAAGAGGCAGGCCCTGCTCACAGAATCTGGTATGAACTAGGGATGTAAATGACTAGTCAACCAGAAACAAGCAAATGCTTATCAGCTAGTCAACTAGGGTATGTCTACACTACCCCGCTAGTTCGAACTAGCGGGGTAATGTAGGCATACCGCAATTGCAAATGAAGCCCGGGATTTGAATTTCCCGAGCTTCATTTGCATAAGCGGGGCGCCGCCATTTTTAAATCCCCGCTCGTTCGAACCCCGTGCCGCGCGGCTACACGCGGCACGAACTAGGTAGTTCGAACTAGGCTTCCTAGTTCGAACTACCGTTACTCCTTGTGGAATGAGGAGTAACGGTAGTTCGAACTAGGAAGCCTAGTTCGAACTACCTAGTTCGTGCCGCGTGTAGCCGCACGGCACGGGGTTCGAACGAGCGGGGATTTAAAAATGGCGGCGCCCCATTTATGCAAATGAAGCCCGGGAAATTCAAATCCTGGGCTTCATTTGCAATTGCGGTATGCCTACATTACCCCGCTAGTTCGAACTAGCGGGGTAGTGTAGACATACCCTTAGTGACTAGACTAGTTGCTTCCCCCTGTCCTTGCTTTCTCTATCAAAGGCTATGTCTAGACTGAAAGCCTTTTTCGAAAGATACTTTTGAAAAAGCCTCTTTCGAAAAAGAGAGTCTAGACTGCAAGCAGAACTTTCGAAAATGCAAGCCGCTTTTTCGAAAGCGAGCACCCAGGCAGTGTGGATGCTCTGTTTCGAAAAACCCCTGTTTGCATTCAAGAACGCCTTTTTTCGAAAGTGCTCTTTCGAAAAAAGGCGTTCTTCCTCGTGCAATGAGATTTACCGCCATCGAAAGAAAAGCCGCGTTCTTTCAATTTAATTTTGAAAGAACGCAGCTGCAGTCTAGACGCAGGTGAAGTTTTTTCGAAAAAAGGCTACTTTTTTCGAAAAAAACCCTGAGTCTGGACACAGCCAAAGAGAGGCAGCAAGGGGGCTAGGGAGCAGGATCCAGTGCTTGGGGAGCTGACTAAAAAGCCGGTTCCCCCCAGCACCATCTCTGGGGAGACAGAGCTTTCTCCTCTGAAATGTAGCAAGAGTCTGTTGACTGAGCTGGTCCACTGTCAGGGGGTACATACGTGTTGTGTTTCAGTGGAGTCTGCTGACGGCTATTAATGTACTTAGTTTGACAGTAAAACTGGCCCAGTGCCTTTGATCCTTATCTGATTTTGTGGTCTTTGGAGGCTCTCTCAGAGACTGCTATGTTGGCTACTTGTGCAAGGCCAGTACAATACACAGAAGGGCCAAGCATACCACTGAATGGGTATCACTGGAGAGAGTAAGAGACCTGTCCAGTCACCACACCAGTGACTGCAGGCAACCACGTAGGTCATGGCAGTTTGTGTGATTTATTATACAACAGTCTTCTAACCTCTCTAAGGTGTGTGTACTTGAGCCGTTAGTTTGAGGTAAGCTGGAGTGTGATTCTCCACTGCCTTAGCCTGCTGCAGTTTAAAGGGGTCCACATGGACCCTGCTGGCACACATTAACTATCATTAATATATTTTGATGAGTTCCATTTAAAAGACAACTTGGTCAAAGCCCATTAACACACAATCAGGGTGCAGTATCAGCTACATTATTTCTTAAAGTTCAGATTATCTTCATTTTAAGCTTATTACCTTAAACATATTTCCTTTCAGTCATATGTAGTCTCAGAGCAGAAGAGAAGCTATCTACAGTGGCATTTGCTACACCGACCTCTACCTGCTGTGCTTCCCTGACATTCCTCTTTTGTTAATTCAAAAGGGGACATGGGGCTTGAAGGTAAGGGGTTACCAAGACCCCCATTACTATTACAGCGTTAAGCCAGTCATAATTCAGAGTTCTGCTTGTATAATGCAACTCCACATTTCTGATACTTTAGTTGCCTTGTCGAGCAGTCTATCTTGTCTAAGTACAAGATACTTTTGATACTTTTGTTCCTATACAAGAGATAGAAGCTGTGGTTTCAGATAGCGGTAAGGAATTACATTTAACCTCTGTGTGAGCTTTAACACACATCTGTATGCTCTGGGGGCTGCTTCTTATTCAACCTCCATTTGCACAAGAGAACCCACTGCTTCTTCTGCAACAGAAAAATTGTGCATGGGGAAGAACTGTCACTGACCAGACAAAAGACACAGGATCCTGCATACTCAAGTATCCTATTCATGCATGCTTACAAGCCTTGTTCAGTAATGTACTTAAGCATATGTCCAATGTTAAGCAGGTGAGTATTCCCTCTGGCTTCACACTCAGTCAGCTTCATTAAACTCCTCTTTGTCTATCCTGGAAAGATGGAAGGCTGAACTGAGCCTGTCAGGATTTGATCCTGAGGTTCCAGGAATTTTAAGTAGTTGGAAGGTAAATGAAAAGCAATAAAATAAGATGGCATAAATAGATTTAGGTGCATGACTCACCAACATTCATTGAACTCACACAGCTAAACCCACACACAGCAGCTGGAAAATATTAACATTGAATAAAGCTGAATATCAGATGCTGAAGACAGTAAAATTAATCATTTCATTTTCCCTTTTTCCTCAGACAGTGGAGCCTCAGAATTAAAATTTAAATGTGTGCACCAATAACCAATGCATGTGGCTGTGCAGCATGCTGTATTTCAATATTCTCAAACAATTATGCAAATATTTTTCTTAAATATACTTATTTTATACAGCGATGACAGATTTGCCCTCTTTGACTTTACCAAGTGATACACTATGCCTCAAGGCACTTAACAGCATTAGATAGTTAATGCAATAATTGGGATTCAGTAAGAACACTGTGAACTTAAGGTAATGCTGAAGAAGTAGAGAAAAATAAAATTATTCAGTGTAAAGTTCACCGAAGGAAAAATACTGTAGTTAAGCATGGTGTGGCACACACGTTAAAGGGTTTAAGTCTGGACCCTCCTGTAGATCTTACAGTCTTCCATGCTCCAGTTGTTTTCTCATTTTATTTTGCTAAATGTTTTTTGTAGATGTACTGTTTTGACATGAGATTCTGAGAAAAGTCCATCATGTTGAATGACTTCTTGTTTCATTTCCTTCCTTGCTTCTAAATTTTATTAGCACACTGATTATTTCTATGGCATTCAGCACTACACAAAGGACACCCGTTTTTCAACTCTAATATCTGTTTTTTGTCTCACTGTGCCTATGACACCTGAATGTGTTTTGAGTCTCCTTTCAATGGATTTCTAAAGATAACATGGTGAGTTAAACAAATTGAATTTTTCAAGACACAGAAAGAGCCATCAGGAAAACAGAATGGGACCAGAATAGTAGAATTTCTAACATGTCCTGTGCAATCCAGATCCTTCAATAGAGACCTACTTTCTCAGAAATAAAACATTTCTTTTGGTAGATTATATACTGCTTGAATGAACATAGAAGTAGCAATAATTAAATTACCTGTAGCCCTTCTAAGTCTCTGATTCCACCACCTTCCTTCCCCATTTTCCCAACCAGCATCAAGGAGAAACCAGAAATTTATGTGATAGTATTGATGGGTCTTCCACAAACACCCAAACAACAGTGGCCTGGAATGTAAATTGTTTGGTTGTTTTGACTTCCCAACATTTGTCCGCAGCAGGGAGAGGCATACTGGTCCAGAACTAGATTCCATTTTCTGGTTTTGTCTTAAATCAGATTGATTTATAAATCAAAGCTTAATACTGATTTTAAATATGAAGCATAAAACCTTGATTTAAATCTTGTTTTGCATGTTCAAGTTAGTTATCTTCCTTAAGAAAAATACCAACAAATGAAAATCAATCTATTAAAGTACATTGATTCCAACTAACTATAGCCTTTATCCTAAATTTGGTGATTCTTTTTGCTAACCATAACACACTATTCTGACTCATTGAAACAAACATTCAGATTCTTCGTTTGTATGGTTAAGAAATGGTGAATTATGATTTCTTACTTATTAGATGATTAATGTTTTAATTGTGATTTGAGTGAGGCTCCATTTGGACAGTACTCAAATTCAATCAGAAAGAAACAAAAAGGAACATTTGGAAGAGTCCAAGCACTACATGTTTTGGAAACATACTCAGATTGCAAATTCTCTATCTACACCTCCTCCTGAAACCCAACGGTTCCAATATCCAAGCCTCTGGAACTAGTACCATCTCCCCAGACATCTCTGTAGCATAAACACACATTCTCCTGAATGACAGCTCTGTGTGTGTTCTGGGTCCATGGTTTTTCTCTTTAGGAACACATAGTAGATGTAACAACACATATAGACTTTGCACACTATTCTCTAGTAGTCCATGGTCGCTTCCCAGGTGGTCCACGGCTTGAGCTCAGCCCCCATACCCTCCCACACACAGTGGGGAGTCCGCACTGCCACTGCAATCTTGCGGTCACCACACAACTGGAGCACCAGCTCCGGGTTATCACTCAGAGGGTGCAGGGGTGAATAAAACCACAAGCTTCCCTGCCAGACCTGGTTCACAGAAAAAGGCAGAGTGACTAGTTCTACACCTCTCCGTGAGCTGGTCTGGTGGGGAAAGTTGGGGATTTCTTCACCACGACCACCACCTTTACCTCCCCCCATGCCCTCTGGGGCACGTGACTGCTGCCACATTTGGCCTGCAAGAGGATGAGGGGAGTGGCACCCAGGTGCTTGTTGCCCCACTATTGGTGGCTCTGCTGGCCACCTGCTGCTTTGTGTGCTGGGCATCCACAGGTAATTCTCCACTAGGCTTTTAACTCTTCCTGCATCTGGGCACCCCCTTCACCCAGGTCCCAGGAGCACCTGGAGGTAAGGGGTGCAGGCTGAGCTGTCCCTCTGTACTTTGATGGCACTTTTAGTTGAAATTTCAGGGCACTTGGGGAGCAGGTGGGCAATGTCGGTAACTGGGGAGGGGCAGGTGCCCATGGGAAGGCAGAGAAGGGTCCCATAGGGGAGCTATGTGCACTCCATGGAGAGGTGAAGCCCCCCCCCAGAGGGTGGAGTGCCCCAAAGAGAGACAAGGGGGTCCCCACAAGAGATGTGATCTTGAAGGCAGTGGGGTAGGGCTCTGCCTAAATGCTCATTCACTTTTATTTTCATCTTTTCCCTCTTTGCATTTCCAGCCAGCCTCCTCTGCCTCTGTCAGCCGACAGTCAGGGCAGTGTGTGTGTGTGTGTGTGTGTGTGTGTGTGTGTGTGCTGAGAAAAGGTTTAACGTCCGCGACTTTAGTGCTATGACCGGGTCCCGTCGCAAAGGGCAGCCAACAGGCTGACAGACGCCCCTGTTTATAGGAAGAGCTTATTACACCTCAGATTTTAGCTGCTAGAATACAGGATCCCTTCGCAGTGGGCAATCTAGGGAAGACTGAGAGATGCCCCAACGGATCTGTCACCTGGGAGTGACACGATCCAAAAGCCCAAGCTCTTCCTATACCTGTCCCTTATGACCGGCTGAAGTTCTTTTAAATTGTGCTTGGTTATGTTACGGCAACTGAAGGAGTCAGGTTAAAAACTTAAACAGTTACAGGTTTATTAAAAAGACATAAAAGCATATGGTTACAATGGCTATTGCTCTCTTTCTTAACTGTGAGCAAATATAGATCTTAAAAAATGGATACAAAGAAAATAAAGATAGAAAATAGAAATAATGGTACCAAGAGACAGCTTAATCTTTAAAGAGCTCTAAGTCGATGTGTACACTTAAGACAAAGGACCACATCCAGGTACAATTTTTACCCCCTTCTGTGCCTCTCAACTCCAGCGGGTCCCTCAATTCCTAGGGAAGACGAATACGAGGTGGGTGTCCCCGTAGAACCTCGGGAGGTCAAACACCAAACACGACCAGCAGATAGATGGTAGATTGACGCTCAGAGTAAATGTGCTGCTGGACCCATCTTTATACCCCTAGGGGCCTGTATCGTCTTTCTTATCTAAGATGCCAAATTGTACTGGTCCATTTTGTGGCACCAGTTCTTACAAGCAAGTTTCAAGTTAATTTACACTTGCAAGAGAGATAACTAAATTGTGAGTACTAGACATATTTTTACTGGGCGAGCGATTCCTCCCCCTGCGGATGGCTGTGTGTTCGTATCAACATGGGTTTTAGTCAAGGACACTCCTTGGCAGCCTCTTGGTCAGCAATTGGCACATCTCTGTTTACAGCCATTCATGGTCACACAACCTGGGCCTTCTCCTCTGTGTGCCCTGCATGCTCCAGGCAAGCAAAAATGGATGTTACAAGGGGGTTCCTGTCTGGCTACAGCCTCCTCCAGCCCTGTAAAATCCTCATCCCCTGTGCATCTGCAGCAATAACACAGGCCTAAAAGTGCATGGAATGAAAACATGCAGGAAAACCCAAGTCCAAGAGATGAGGAGTTGGGATTTGCCGTATAAGGAAGTGGTGCAGCCCTATGATTGTGCCGGGAAATTTCAGCTCATGCTTTTATGTTTGTCCCTCCATTCCCTCCGAATGGGAAGCTGCAGCAGCAGGGGAAGGGCAGTGCAGTGATGAGTGTCCAGAGGCTTTCCCCACTGCTCCTATTGACTGGCCAATGGGAACAAAGGGGCATGAAGCCAGGCAAGCATCCCCCCTCATGCCCAGACCCCCACACTCCAATCCCCTCTCTCCTCCAAGACCCCGCACTCCCAGCTTGCTCCTACACCTTCCCTTACCCTGCCCCTTCCCCCTGACCAGACACCCTACCCCAACCCCCCTCCCGTACCCTCCCTTGCTCCTGTATCTCCCCCCTGGCCAGACACCTACTTCCACCCTGCTCCTACATCCACTGTTGCTATTACACCCTTCCTCTTGGCCAGACACCCTACTCCCAGCCTGCTTCCGCACTCAGCCTCCCACACAGACCTCACACCCCACCTCCTCCTGATAAACTAACCTGAGAACATTAAAACACTTAATCTGTTTAATAATTCAAATTAACCCAGTCTCCCTAGCTGCAGCACTAGCAAAATGGCTTGGGTGTAAATTATGTAATAAACAGTGAGTTTCCATTAGCAACTGGTAGTCTGCAGAAAGCTTTATATTGAACCAGGTGGTCCATGGGCCAAAATGTTTGAGAACCACTGCATTAGAGTTATGTAAAAGCACCTTTAATGTAACTGAGACACAGATCCACAGTGCCCAATAGCTCACCTCAAGCAAGTATCATGTGATCAGAATATGAAAATATAACTAATTTGGATATCATTTCTAATGGCAGCACAAGCTGTAGAATAGTATCATATTTTTCTTTGCATGGATGATTTGGAAACTACAAGTCTAATTTTACTGAAATAGATCTAAAAACGTATTAAAGTGCGGCAACCAGAGCTAAATTTTAAGGGGCACATTTACTGCTCTGCTAGGCAAATTCCTTATTATCATGATGGGCTTCTCTATTGGATGATACCAACGGCTAGTCCATCACTCCCCCAGCCAGCTTGTTGTCATCATAACTGCATCACAGAACAAAACCTTCTGTAAAGCTAGAGATTTACTCTTACTTAAGGTGAATGTAAAAGTAAACAAACATTATATCAAAGCAAAGGGTTCCACTTGAATGAGCAGAAGCAAGGTATGTCTCTGAGGGAGCCAGGCTGTTTGCTGTAAACAATTTTCTTGGTTCCCTCTTGTAGAAGTTTCCATTTATGTAGAGATTCCACTAATATGAATTTGATTCATAAATAGGTTCAAGGCAAGGTTATAACTCAATCTCTGCATCAGCTCAAGGGAGGAGGCAGCAGAAAGCACCTCTTTATTCCCCTGCACTGCCTACCCTTATTAGGATAGGGAAGAACCCTGCACAGGCCCATCACCAATCCCACCATATTGGTGGATGGAGAGTGAGCAAATAAGTGTGGGATTTCAGTAGAAAAACAAGTTAATCAGAAGGACCCTGAAGGTTGCTGGCTGATGACAATGAAACCGAGCACCTTTCTCATTCTCACCGAGACTCACTATTCCTTTTACAATGAGTGACCTTTGTCTGGGTTGACACCAGAATGTTTTAGACAAGAACAGAAATGTAATCTTTACAATCCATAGATCTCCTCTACCTAAATAAAAATACCTAAAATCATAGCATTTCTGCTCAGAGTTTAGCATTCCCTTACTGTTCTCAAAGACCTAGCTCATGGAGGCAACTGATTAGAAGGAGCTTCCATTACAAAAAAAGTTTCCAGCCATTGTGGCTGAAAAGGAAGATCCAAAAGCATGAACTGTGTTACCCTAAAGTCTTAGAAGCCAGAAAGCAAACGGGGTATGTCTACACTACCCCACTAGTTCGAACTAGCGGGGTAATGTAGGCATACCGCACTTGCAAATGAAGCCCGGGATTTGAATTTCCCAGGCTTCATTTGCATAAGCGGGGAGCCGCCATTTTTAAAACCCTACACGGGGCACGAATTAGGTAGTTCGAACTAGGCTTCCTAGTTCGAACTACCATTATTCCTCGTTACTCCTCGTTACTACTCGTTACCGTTACTCCTGCCAATCTAGACGCGCTTTTCCGAAAATGCTTTTAACAGAAAACTTTTCCATTAAAAGCATTTCCGGAAAATCATGCCAGTGTAGACGTAGCCAACATGTTTTTGAAATTTAACTGGATTTGTTCAGAAACAACAACAACAACAGAGGATAAAGACACCCCACACCAAAATAAAAGGGTCAAATAAAAGGCTTTTGGGTAGAACAAAAATGTTTTGTTTTAGTGAGAAAAAATAATCCATTTTAAGTAGACCTAGAACTTACCCTCTCCTATTTTGACCCAACAAACAATTATTCACCCTTGTCTAAACATATTTAGATATCATAGTTGCTTTATCTTTCAATTATAAAATGAATTCTCTGACCATAGCCTCACTGTTAAACAATTACGAGAGATAAAGTATTTTATGCATTGCTATCTGCTAACTATAACTCAAACTGTGTTTTAGTTTTATTATATGTGCTGTGTATATTCTATTTTGTTTCTCAAATTAGATATGGTGAAGACGTTCTTTTGTACAGTTTTAACAAACTTGTATGACTTCCATTCCATTCTAGTGGGTTCAATTCATCAGGTCTCTCAACAGGGATGCACTAGGGTGGACTGAGTGTTGTGCTACTCCCTGTTGTAAAAATCCTGCATTTTTAGCAGACAACTTTCAATATTCACTCAAAGACTGACTGAAAGAGAATCAAGAGTTTGTAAGATCAAAAATTCAATTAACTGGTAATGATTAGTTCTGAGGATAAAGAATTGGAAAAGCTTAGTTTAGTACTTGTCTGTATGTGAGAAATAATTAAAGTAATATTTTATTATTCTACTCATTGTAAGAAATATTGCATTGTCACTAATATTATTGTTCGATTCATTTTAATTAAAAATGTGCAACTGCTGACATACGAGAAACAGTATATTCCTTATTTGAAACATACTGTCCCAAAATTGTCTAATAGGATTGTGGGCTGTAGCACTGGGTGGTGTTTTGACAGTTATGAAACTATAAAACATTATGAAATTGACCAAAGAATATCAGATATGAAACATTCTTAGATATTGCTTAACTCTAAGCTGAAATTTTGCCTGCTGACACATGCATGTCAATCCCAATGGATCAGTACAACTGTAATGAGGGCAGAAATCAACCCCACATTTTTCATTTCCAATTCGGTAACATGAGCAACATGTTATTTGAACACAGGATTGGCTTTAAGGGTGGGATTGAACTGCCCTGAGGGACTTTAAAGTAGCTAAGTTTAGAATGGAGTAGACTAGCTCTGTTTTGCATGACTAAGATCCTGTCTCCTCTTTGTACATTTTTTGGAGTCTTGCTTCTGTCAGCAGGGGAACTGGAGTGAGAAGACTTCATAAAGACTCAATAAAGACATCTCCTTTATTCGGCACTGGTGAGGCCACGTCTGGAGTACTGCATCTAGTTCTGGGTCCCCACTACAGAAAGGATGTGGACACATTGGACATGGTCCAGCAGAGGGCAACCAAAATGATTAGGGGGCTGGAGCACATGACTTACAAGGAGAGGCTGAGGGTTTGGGGCTTATTTAGTCTGCAGAAGAGAAAAGTGAGGGGGGATTTGATGACAGCCTTGAATATCCTGAAGGGAGGTTCCAAAGAGGATGGAGCGAGGCTGTTCTCAGTGGTGACGGATAACAGAATAAGGAGCAATGGTTTCAAGTTACAGTAGGGAAGGTCTAGGCTGAATATTAGGAAAAATTATTTCACTAGGGGTATGTCTACACTGCCACCCTAGTTCGAACTAGGGTGGCTAATGTAGACATTCGAAGTTGCAAATGAAGCCCGGGATTTAAATATCCCGGGCTTCATTTGCATCTTGCCGGGCATCGTCATTTTTAAATCCCCGTTAGTGCGGACTCCGTGCCCGCGGCTACATGTGGCACGGAGTAGGTAGTTCGAATTAGGCTCTCTAATTCGAACTACGGGTACACCTTGTTCCACGAGGAGTAACGGTAGTTCGAATTAGAGAGTCTAATTTGAACTACCTACTCCATGCCACATGTAGCATGGAGTCCGCTCTAATGGGGATTTCAAAATGGCGGCGCCCGGCAAGATGCAAATGAAGCCCAGGATATTTAAATCCCGGGCTTCATTTGCAACTTTGAATGCCTACATTAGCCACTCTAATTCGAACTAGGGTGGCAGTGTAGACATACCCTAGGAGAGTGATGAAGCACTGGGATGGGCTACCTAGGGAGGGTGGAATTGCCATCCACTGAGGTTTTTAAATCCTGGCTTGACAAAGCCCTGGCTGGGATGATTTAGTTGGGGTTGGTCCTGGAATAATAACAGGTGTTATTCCGAAATAACATAATCCGCGTCTACACTGCAAGTAGTTATTTCGACATAATGTTGAAATGATGTTAAGCCGGAGGACTTCTTTCTGAGACTCCCGTAGTCCTCATTTTATGAGGAGGAAGGGAAATCAGAGGAAGAGTGCTCTCTCTCGTACTTCCTCCTGTGTACACAGCACCAAAAGCCAAAATAAGCTATTTCGAATTAAGCTACACAATTGACATAGATCAAGTTACGTAGATGAAATAAGCTACGTAGCTGAAATAAGTTACGTAGCTGAAATAAGCTACATAACTTGATCTATGTCAATTGTGTAGCTTAATTCGAAATAGCTTATTTTTGCTTTTGGTGCTGCGTACACAGGAGGAAGTACGAGAGAGAGCACTCTTCCTCACTCAGGGTATGTCTACACTACCACCCTAGTTCGAACTAGGGGGGTTAATGTAGTCATACGGAGTTGCAAATGAAGCCCGGGATTTGAATTTCCCGGGCTTCATTTGCATGAAGCCAGCCGGTGCCATTTTAAAATTCCGGCTAGTTCGGACTCCGTGCCGCGCAGCTACACGCGGCACGGAGTCCGAACTAGACGGCATTTAAAAATGGCGCCAGCCGGCTTCATGCAAATGAAGCCCAGGAAATTCAAATCCCGGGCTTCATTTGCAACTCCGTATAACTACATTACCCCCCCTAGTTCGAACTAGGGTAGTGTAGACATACCCTCACAGACTAATGTACTGTCTTCAGGCAGAATATGGCCTACGCACTTAGATCACAGCACAGGATAGGCAGAGTAGCTACAGAGAGTTATGAAGATCCATGAGTTCAAGAACCTCAAAAAATATATTTAGGGTCGCACAGGGAAGAAAGTAACCTCTCGTTCAAAGATCTTTAATCTTCCCCTCCCAGAAAGATACTCTAAATGGTGTAATGGTAACCAGGGCTTATCATTGTACACTGTATTCCACCATGGGAACCAAGATGATGGGATTTTTATTTCTATTGAATGAGCTATAGGCTTGGACCACAAATCTCTCTCATCCCTCAGGAGGCTTTTACTTAAGTGACGTCTTGAGAACAAGGTGTCTTCACACCATAGCAGCCGAGCTCCATTAGAGCTGCACCATCAGAATTCCCCTGGTTATGAATTCCCCTGGTAAAATACTGGCCCTGAATTCTAGGCACTGCAGAAGAGCTAACATAACCTGAGGTGCATTCCCTGTTCTAATTCCGAAGGAGCTGAGGCAGAGGTGTGAAGATGGAGAGAAGATGACAGGAAATATGTCTGTCTCTCTCACCAGTCTTGTCCAACCCAGTCAGTCTTCATTTACTCACAAGAAGTAGAATCTAACCCCATGGAAAGTCCAGCAGCTCACCTGCAGTGTTATGGAAGCTGTTTATTCCTTTTCAATGAGGGATGCTTAAAGTCTGCACAGATGAGGGTGAAATATGATCTGGTCTCATGTTCTTGCCCTCCATTCTGCCTTTTTTCTTAGAGCTTAACAAAGAATACAGCAAGAATACTGGCTGCCAGGGACAGGAAAGATTTTAGTTGGCACCCTAGAGCAGAGTTCTGTTTAGTACCATTACTACAGGGTTCAAAAATCATTTTCTAGTAGATAAAGGGAAATATAAGAGGACAGTGAAGCATGCAAAATTCTACCGGAAAGGTCATTCTAAATAGGATTTAAATGCTAGATTTCTCCTACGAATCACCTTCCATTTTGAGGAATCTGGGGTCAAAGGCCTGTTGGAATGGGAGATTCTTCCCCCACATTCAATTTATCTTATTTTAACACTCGGTTGACATATTTCTCCTCATCAAAAAGCAGCAAATACACTTAAAACTAGCCATAATTCAGTATAACAGTGGTACTACGCTAATGTGAACATCTCTCTTCCTGGAAACACTCGCACTTTCTATGACACAATTTGTGACTTTTTTTTTTGTAACATCACAGCATCATTACAAAACAATCCAAGTTTACAACAAATTGAAAGGAAAGGTGGTTTGGAGTTCAGGCACTGGATTGGGGGTGAGGAGTTATTGCTCTACACAGACTTTACATGACACCTCTATCAAGCCATTTGGATGAAATACTTCAACTTAAGTCAGTTTACCACTGATTTTATGGAGCCAGGATTTCACCCAGAGTACAGAAGGACCTGAGGTACAGAGAGAAACTGGAAAAAATACTTCCTTTATTCCACCTTTTTAAAATCCTCTCTCTCCAGATCACAAACTTTGAAGCAAAGAGTATGTTCTGTGCGAAAACAATGGAACCCCCAGGGCAGTTGATGTTTTAGACACGGCTGCAATACAAATAGCTAACAAGCAGCATATAGATTCCTAATCTTCACAAGGCTCTAAATTTCCAATTTCAGTCACACTCTCCATTGCAGAGCTCTTCTACAGGTAATTTATCTCAGCATCTATTATGGAACTTCTCAAGATGCATAACTCTTCCTAAATTATCTCATTGAAAAGCCTGGAACAGAAAGGAAATTATCCTTTAAGTACCTGATATCTAGCACTTGTTGATACAGACTTTGTACACAGTGTAAAATAGGAGTCAGGTATGGACTATACTCATAGGGAGATGCTGTTGACATTTCATGTTGTTTACTGTTTATACCATCAAGCTTTTAGAAAAGAAAAATAAATATGCATCTTTCCTTTCTTCTCATCTGCTTGAGATGTGCCTACCTTATCAGAGGCAAGATATCAAAGAAAAGATTCTGTTGCCATAACGACTGCTTTAACTATTGCCAGGGAATACACTAATGTTATAAAGTGCTAAGTTCATTTAAAGTGTTTGCATGATGAACACTTGAAAAATAAAATGAGATCTACTAAAGTATAAGCATAAATGTTACAGAATACTGTTACTATAGTAACCTCTGTTTACAAAGCCCATTCTTGAATAAATAAATCATCCTTATTAAGAGCAAGGTATATACTTAGAATCTGTTGGAAGAGTAAATAAAGTTATAGACTTGGCAAATATTTATGTCATTATGCTGGTATCTGGACAAGTATATTAATAATAAACAAAACAAACTGTAGAACATTTCAAGAATCACTTCTGTTGCTCACACAAAAATGTATATTAACTGATGTTAAAACACGCAACTACGGAAATTGTCAGAAGGCTTTTTCTGTGTCCTTAATGTGCATCACTTGATCTTCCAGAAGTGCATGATTTACACAATATTATACTCAGCTTTCTGCTATACCCAGATATGTGTGAAGGTGGAATATCAACTGAACTGTTAAACTGATTTGTCAATTTAGGCTTCAGCCCCGTAGCTTTATTCTCCCTTTGGCTTTTGGCCAATGTACATATTGACTTCAATAGCTCTTCATGGAATAATGGCAGGATGGGACAATTAGTTTTATATTAACTCACTAGGGAACATGTGAGGGGTACAAGTGATCACAGGACACCCTCCCCAGACATCTGTTAAAGTTTGCACCAGAACATGGCCACTTGGCACTGTGCAGGAGGGAAGAGATGGGAGTAGCTTCCAGGTGCAAGAGGATGCTGGGTGGGGAGGGGAGAGGAGGAGGAGGACTTAGCCCATGTCTTTACACAGATCATCTCTTCCCCACTCCCATGTGGCTAGAAGCAGCTTCTCCCTTCCTGACCATAGACAGGCAGCTAATACGTCCAAGCTGCTGCTGGCCACTGACAACCCAGCCACCTCCTGTCCCCTCACTACACTGTGGGCAGGAAGGGTTTATGCCAGGGTGGGAATAAAAAGGTGGCAGTTCACCAGGGTTAGCCCCTGGAGGACTGCTGCCACCCATGCCACAGGGATGGGTGATCTCCAATATTTGCAGAGGCACAGGACAATACAGTGGTGTGGGGGCCCTCCAAGTGCTAACCCTGGCAGACTGGCTTTAGCCCATGTGCCTGGGTTATGCCCTAAGGACCTATTGTGCACCAAGGCCCAGGTAACCTGACTGCAGAGGCTTCAAAGAATCCAGCCAGGGAGATGGCTTAGCAGGGGAGGGTGCTTAGGGGACAGAGCAGGACCCCACTGCCTGGGGACAGGACCAACGTTGGGGGCAGCATGTGCTGAGGGTGCTACACAGGTTGGAAATAGCTTCCTCATCATCACTCCATAGCATAGTTGAGGGGCACAAAAGCTTGCTTGTGCTAGGGCTGGCAGGCAATGGGACAGGAGGTGAGGGGGCCTGCTGGCCAAGAGGAAGCACGGAGCAGGGACTGCACTGACAGACCAGCAGGGGGAGCAGCTGGCCCTGCACACTGAAGCTTGGCCTGACTACCAGCCTTGCACCCCCACCTTCATTGTCAGCCACTGGACACCCCCCACTCACCTCAGATGGGTGGGCAGCTAGCAATGGGAATGCAATGTACAAAGAAGGGAAATAAGACTATCAAGTCAACAAGAGGAGATCTCCCTCTGCTTGGGTACTGAGTGGCTCATACAGCAGGAACCAGATCAACCTATATTTCTGCAGACACCAGGGGTATGTCTACACTACAGCACTAATTCGAACTACCTTAATTAAAATTAGTTAATTCAAACTAAGCTAATTCAAATTAGTGCCTCTAGACCTAAAAACTAATTCGAATTAGCATTTTGCTGATTCGAAATAGCATGTCCACATTGAGCGGACCCTGAACCAAAGTTACGGCTGGCCAGAAGCAGTGCCGGTAGGGCATCAGGTTAGGACATAGAGCGTGGAGATGCTGCCTCAGGCTAGCCGAGGGCTGTGCTTAAAGGGACCCAACCCCCACCCCAGACAGACAGTTCTCAGGGTTCCCCACTTGCTTGTCTATCTCGATGAGGGACAGCAAAGCAGTCCGGTCTTGGAGTGCCCTGAGTGCCCACACTCAGCACATCACAGCCCTCAGCCATCAGCCCAGCTGCACTTGCCACAGGCTGCCATCCGGGGGAGGTCAATTGGGGGGCTGTCAGGATCCAGAAGGCCCTGCAAGAGAGCTTCTACCCTGAGGAGCCCACAGAGCCACCCCAGTCCTCCACATCGGGGGCTCGTGCCCCATTCCTCCCTCACCTCCTTCCTCTTACCCCTCCCTAGCCCCCCTTCCTGATGTAAAAAATAAAGGACATGTGTGTTGAAAAATAGAGACTCTCTTTATTTAACAGAACTGGGAGGGGGGGATTAACCTCTGGGGAGACTGGGAAAAGGAGGTGGAAGAGGGTAAGAGAGAGGGTGGGAGAGGGGAGGGGGAAACCTGGGAGGAGGGAGCTGGAAGGTGGAAGCCAGGACAAGGAGGAGGGGAAGTATAAAACTATGGTACGCCATAGTTGAAATTAGAAATAAGAAATCCTCCGGAAAAGGGCTTATTCCAAGCCGGAAAAAAGCGGCAGCCATGTAAATGCAAATGCCGCAGGGGATATTTAAATCCTCCGCGGATTTGCAATTCCGACTGGTCTAATCTGCATCCCGTTTCCAGAAAAGGGGTGCAGTGTAGACACAGCCAATGGCTACGTCTACATTGGCCCCTTTTCCGGAAGGGGCATGTTAATTTCAGAGGTCGTAATAGGGAAATCCGCGGGGGATTTAAATATCCCCCGCGGCATTTAAATAAAAATGTCCACCGCTTTTTTCCGGCTTTTAGAAAAGCCGGAAAAGAGCGTCTACACTGGCCCTGATCCTCCGGAAAAAGCGCCCTTTTCCGGAGGATCTTATTCCTACTTTGAAGGGCGCTTTTTCCGGAGGATCGGGGCCATTGTAGACGCTCTTTTCCGGCTTTTCTAAAAGCCGGAAAAAAGCGGCGGACATTTTTATTTAAATGCCGCGGGGGATATTTAAATCCCCCGCGGATTTCCCTATTACGATCTCAAAAATTACCATGCCCCTTCCGGAAAAGGGGCCAATGTAGATGAGCCCAATTTATTTAGGAGATGGGGGAAGGGGCCATCAGGAAGCCCAAAGAAAGACTTATCCATGCTTTGTGCTGCTCCCAAATTTGGACCAAACTCAGTGTTTTCATTTTTGGGGTGGGCAACACTGTGACATTTATCATCCACCTATTTGCATCCCTGAAAACAATGGAGAATTCTCCTCAAGAAGGTAGGTTGCAACAGAGCCCTGGATTGATTTTCTTCACAAACAAAAAAGAGAAAAGCATACAATTTTTTAAAGATAGAAGCTATCTGAAATAGGAGTCTAAACTCAGGCTTCTAATTCTATTTTAAAATAACTAAATAACTGGCCAGATTTTACAAAGTGTTGAGTACTCAGCAGTTTCCAGTGAGGATAGAGCCAGCTTCTGGGCATTCAATCCTTTGGCAAATCTTTTCAGTTATTCAGCTCCTAAGAATAGAATTGGGAAACCAACTTTAGTTTTCCCATTTTTAAAGATGTTGGCCCAAAAATGTTATCTCTGTACTAAGTTGCTCCAGGTTAGTTCAGTCAATGCAATAACAGATAACATCTTAATTCAATCTGTTGTAAAGGAGCTCACTCACCCCAGACACAACTCCTTATGGAAGATGAGGATAGAAGCTCTCTCTATGAATGTCACCTCCAGTTGAGGGTCTCTCTATTACCGCATTGTCTCCCTTTCAGCAAAATGACCCTCAGGCCAGGTCACACTTCAGTTCTCCAAGGTAATAGAGTCTAAGGCCACATCTATAATATGAGATGAGGCCAAATTTTTTATGGTCAATGTCTGGTCACCTGATTTTGCAAAGTTGAAGGTCTGAAGTAGCGCGTCCCCATTAGCGAGCAGGCCATCAACTTTGAGAGTGATGCATTGTAGGTAGCTATCCCACAATACCTGAATGCTTTGCATTCTGGGTTATGTATGCTGGGACCAAAACTGTGCAGTTGGTGATTATGGGTTCATGTCATCAACATCCCATAATGCACTCAGCTAGTCCTCCACCCTTGGCTGTTTCCCGTTATCTCAAGCTTTTTGTGCCTGTTTTGGCCATGGTTGCCCACACAAATGCCATAGGAACATGAGCATGGATTCTATTTTGCATCAAACCGTTGTGGTGTTGATGCCTTGGTGCACCTAATGGTGCAAAATTTTAAGAGCATATGCCTGTAATTCCATCAGGAAAAGGACGAATCTCGGGATCTCATGGACTCGCTGCACATGCAAGCCTTTGGGCTGATGTAAATGCAGCCACCAGTCAATCCTGTGAACACAATGGAACACTGGTTCTGGTCCTGTGAGACAAGCACAGACTGGTTGGACCACATTGTGATGCACCTATGGAACGATCAGCACCAGCGGCAAAACTCTGTGTGAGGCCACTTTCCTGGAACTTTGTGAGTGGCTTTCCATTGCCCTAAAGCACAAGAATACCAGACAGAGAGCCACTCTGACCATGGAGCAGTGCATGGTAATAGTCCTCTGGAAGCTTGCCATGCCAGACAGCAACTGGTCAGTTGGGAATCAGCTTAGAGTGAGGAAATCTATAGTGGGTGCTGTCATTATAAAAGTAGCAAGGTGATCAATACCATTCTTCTATGGAGGCTTGTGACTCTGGAAAATGTGGATGCCATACTGAATAGCTTTGCTGCAATGGGGTTCCCTAGCTGCGGTGGGGTAATAGACGGAACGCAAGTCCCCATCTTGGCACCTGACCACCTTGCCAAAGAGTACATAAGGGATACTTTTCTATGGTGCTGTATATGCTGGTGGACACTTCACTGAGATCAGTATGAGATGGTCAGGAAAGGTACATGACACATGCATCTTTAGGATCTCCTGCCTCTTCAGAAAGATGCACAGTGACACTTTTTTCCCGGACTAAAAAATCAGAGTCAGAGCAGTGGAAATGCCAATAGTGTGACCCAGCCTACTCCTTGCTCCTGCGGCTCATGAATCTGTATATGAGCAGCCTGGACCCAAGGAAGGAGCAGTTCAAAAGCAGGCTGAGCAAGATTGGAGTTTGAATGTGCTTTAAAGGGAAAGCATCAGAGTCTCCTGACTAGGTCGAATCTCAGCAAATGTAACTCCCTTTGTGGTGTCAGCCTGTTGTGTGCCCCATAATCTTTGTCAGAGCAAGGGGAAAGTTATTTGGCAGGATAGGGGGCTGAGACAGAGAACTTAGCAAGAGATTTTGAGCAGCCAAATGCCAGGGTGACTAGGAGAGCACAGCACAGGGCAGGGCATATCAGAGAGTCTTTAAAAGAAAGATTTATGGTTGGCCAATTTTGAGACTCACACAAGCTGAGACCTAACAAGGTGTTTCTCTATTCATTATGTTTGCCTGTAACCCCCCACTCCACCCCTGCAGTACAAACAATAAAGAGACTGTTGTTCAGAGATCATACTTTTTTTATTTAGGGAAGACAGCTGGGAAATAAAAGAAGTCCATGGTGGGAACCTAAAGTGGAGGATGGGATCAAAAATGCAAGAAGGACAGCCTTTCGCCTCCTGAGGTCCTGGAGGCTAAGGCTGCTCTTAAGTCCCCCCATCTCTCGCCCGTGTCCTGGAAGCCCTGGGGCTAGAGGATATGGAACTGTTCCATGGGGGAGGAAGGAAGGAAATGTATTTTTCATGGGATGGATGGGGTTCTTGGGGGGAGGGGTTCTTCTCCAGGCACACAGCCAGGCACTTCATTACTGTCATCAAAGTGTGCGCTCTCCTCTCCTGCCATTCTGCAACCCTGCCCTGGCTCTTGGCCTGCATTTCCTCTAGGAGTGTATCCATACAGTCAATTTGTTCCTTGAATATATCTTCCTTTGTTCGTTTTCACCTGTGGATCTGCACCAGGCAGTCAGCTGGTATAGCAGGAGGAGTACTCAGTGAACTGCCCACTGTTCCCACTTTAATAAACAGTTACAAGGGCACACAGTACAGGAGATACATTGCGCTAAACCTAAACCTAAACCTAATCTGTTAACATACAGCAAAGATCTCCGTAAAGACAACAGAGAGGTGTTCTGTGCAAGGCCAAAGTTTTGCTTTAAAGCAGTCACAGTACAGCAGGTACACAGTTCTCAAGGAAACCTCTGGACTTGTGGAGACAAGCATGGTAAGGGGAATCCCAGGCATGAGCCTGTGGTCAGGAAGTGGGGGACGGGCAGTGTCCAGCATATGTGGCTTCCTGAGAGAGTGATACTTTCCCAGCCTGCAGGAACCTGTAGGCAAGAGAGGGAAACGGAGTCTGGTCATGATGGTAGGGTAGGACTGTGTCCAGCATACATGACTTTCCAGGAACAGTGCTACCTTCCCAGAGGCAGAAGCCATGAGGCAGCAGCTAATAGCTCCCCCTCTTCCTTCATGCAGGTTGCCATGCGATATAACAGTCTTTTCCAACTCCCACAGTATGATAGGGAGCAGATGCTGACTGAATGTGTCCAGAAAACTGGACCTTATGCTGCACTACTTTGTGGTTCAATGACACCTGACTACTTACTGCTGGCTAGGTGCAGGAAAATGTCCTACCATAGAGGTCAGTACAAGTCTGGCCTACCCAGAAAGCTTGTGAGAAGAATCAAAGGTTTGCTATCTGAGAGCTTCATGTGCATGTGCATGTGCATGGAGCATTCCCGCTTCTTCTTCAGACACTTTAACCAAGCTGCCAACTCTAGGGAGGTGTGTGTGTGTGTGGGGGGGGGGGGAGGTGGCTGAAAGGTGAGGGCAGTCTGTTCTCCAGGGCTAACTCTCTGCTGGTAGCAGCCTCACACAGAACCCAGCCTCCTTTCTGTAACCCTCCTTCTCCCGGCAAGTTGTTTGAGTGCTTTCTGAGACCAGCCCACCTACCAGGCACATCATCCTTGGCCTCTGAGGACTGCAAGTTGTTCACCCCATCAGGGAGCACAAAACAACTGCCAAGTGAAAGCTTCTGTGGATACTGAGTTCTCCTCTGGCTCTGGGTCCCTCTCTCCCTCAGCCAGCTGGGCCCTGAGCATCTGAGGTATTCACGGGGGTCTTCAGAGTGGAGATGGGATCACCTCCAAGTACATTATCCAGCTCTTTGTGGAAACTGCAGGTCATGGGCACATCACCAAGCGGTGTTTTGCTTCCTATGCCTTGCGGTAGGTGTCTCACAGCTCCTTTGCTTGGACTCTGCACTGCAGAGCATCCTAATCATTTCCCCTTTTGCTCATGCATCTTGACATCTGCCCATAGGTTTCATAAGCCCTACTGCTGAAGTGCAGCTGGGACTGGACTGCCTCCTCTCTCCACTAGATGCTGATGAGATCTAGTGTAACTGCCACATGCTTCCTCACCTAGGGGAAGTATGTAACCCACACACCTAGGCTATGTCTACACTCGCGGCTTCTTGCATAAATAATATGCAAATGAGACTAACCGTGGAATATCGCTGAGCCTCATTTGCATGCCTGAGCCACCTTTTTTTTTTCAGAAGAGGCTCTTGTGCAAGAAGGAGTGTCAACACTGCCCCTTCTTGCACAAGAAAAACCCTCTTGTGCAATGCCATTACACCTATTACTTTTGTATTTCATTATAGGATTGTAAAATATCCTTTTTAGGTTGCATTGTAAGAATTGATAAACCCAAGAGTTCAGTTTAGAGAAAGACACAATTTCCTGTTTATTTAAAAAAATAGTCAAGATATTTGGGCATGATTCTCTGATATGGACAAAGAGCACAGAGGGCAGCGGAAAGTTAAGGCAAAGTCACATTTGCTTCCTCAAACAGGGAGGTAAGGATAGTTTAGGGATGATCCAGTCACAACTTCTACAGCAGCAGTATAGGCCCTACTATACTGGTCCTATTCCAATGAAAAATTCCTTATCCAGGGATGATCTTCTCATGACCATTTATGGTGGTTGCATGTCAGATTCTGGGTGACCGTGTGGTGCTGCTTTTAAATTTAGATTAGAACAATGCTTGTCACTTATTTACTAGACAATATTTAGTGCTTCTCTCTGCTCTAGATCTTAGATATCTAGGGCAGAAGCTCTGGGAGACATAAGTTATGAGACATATGCTATCCCTCAAACTAAACAAGACAAAATATATAGCTGTGTTCCCCCTTCAAAAGGACATGTTCATATTAGCATGGCCAGAGAACCAAAGGACCAACTGGAATACAGTAGAGCTATTCTAATTTAAACTGGATGATGATTGGGTTCCACCAGCTCATTTTCATTTTATTCTTATTTATTGAATGACCTTTAACAGAAACTTTAAAGTATATTTCCATATTTGATACTATAAGTCTCTCAGTAAGTTTTTACTGTATGGTATGTTGATGGGAATCCTCAGCTGCTGCAAAATATTATCAATGGAGCTTTGATGGTTAATACAATCTGCTTACCAGTCCCTTGCTGAATTATTTGGGACAATGTTTTCTTAGGTTATTTACAAGTCAAAATAGATCCCTTTTTTAAAAGTAATATTAAGAATATATGTTTTTAGACCAACACATCAAAATACATACGTTTTCTATTTTGTTTTGGTACCTTCTGTCTTATTATTGAAAAATGAAAGACAACAGAGATGAATAAAGGAAAAAAGCTTGTTTTTTTTAACTTTTTCTGCATATAAGCTATATCCTGAAGTCTGAGTCTGTGGGTTCAACCTACACCTCAGGAGATGACATGCACTAATAAAAAATTACAAGATTACACATGGCTGCCAGGACTACTCAGCTTTAGATCGATTGCACTGGCTGCTAGTTTGTTCCTTTGGTTCACATTTGTTCTTTGGATTTCAGGTTTTCTGGATTTGGGGTTTTAAATAAAAAGTTATTGAATGGATTAAGCTCAATTTAATTCCCATTAAAGACAATGAGAGTTGAACAAACTAATGGATAGTATGTAAAGAGAGAGGACACCTTACTTACAAAGCCACTTGCCAGTTTCAATTTGAAATCTATTGCCATTAGAATTATCATAAGATTATTAAAACTAAGGAAAACAGGGACTTTCTGCATTAAACAGCACTTCACTCACAAAGTATAGATCATTTCCATGTTTTTTTATCTTGCATAGATATTGATTTTGCTTATTATCTGCATATTATTCATACAACAATAGAAAGAGAGAAGTATTTTATAGTCAGAAAAACAGGAGGATTCTGAAGCAGGAAACAGTAATGGCTCCCTTCAGATCCATCTCAGTGTGTATTTAACTTGTAGGAATAATGGAAAATCTGACGATTTTTATTACAGTAGCTCGTAGAAGCCCTGAGCTATTGTGCTAAAAATCAGACAGACAAATAGTAAGTGCAAGTTCCTGCCTTAAAGAGTTTGCCCTCTAAATAGGCAAGGCAGACAAAAGTAGGGAAGGAAATAAAGTCACCCAAGAGTGAAGTCACCAGCCCAACTTCACAGGACAGATTATGGAATCTGATTCAAGACACTATTCTTCCAGGGTAAAAGCCTGGTTTAAGATGGCAGGAAGCTGTAATAAAAATAAAGATATAAAGCTAACAATCAATGGACAAAGCTATTTTCAGAAGAGCAGCAATCAGCAAAAGCACTAAGACATCCAATTGATTGCATAGAAAAATAACCTTGATTAAGAAACATCAGGTTGATGAGAGTGTGTGAAGGCATGGAAACAGCATTTTTTTCCATCAGGCATTAGCCCCGAACAGTAGTATGGGCTGTTTACAAGACCAAAGAGACAAAGATCCTGCATGATCCTGCACGATCTGTCTAAGGTAGGGGCTCAGCCAGAGACAGGTGCATCCTGGAGGTGAATGCCTCACTCTATACATGGTGTCACCAGGAGGGTTTTGGTTCCTCGACCATGGGATGCTATTCCAGGAAGAACTGCTAGGCAGAGATGGTGTTCACCTTTCGAGGAGAGGGAAGACCCTATTTGGACACAGACTGGCTAACCTAGTGAGGAGGGCTTTAAACTAGGTTCGACGGGGACAGGTGAGCAAAGCCCACAGGTAAGTGGAGAACATGGAGACCTGGGAGATGGGTCAGAAATGGGAGGGAGCATGGGCTATAAGGGCAGAGAGAAAGGAGGATCAGGGAAAAACTGAGCAAGGTCAAAACAGTATCTTAGATGCCTATATACAAATGCAAGAAGTATGGGTAATAAGCAGGAAGAACTGGAAGTGCAAATAAATAAGTACAATTATGACATTGTTGGCATCACAGAAACTTAGTGGAATAATACACATGATTGGAATGTTTGTATAGAAGGGTCCAGCTTGCTCAGGAAGGATAGACAGGGAAAAAAGGGAGGAGGTATTGCCTTATATATTAAAAATGAACACACGTGGGCTATGTCTACACTGGCATCCTTTTCCAGAAATGCTTAAAACGGAACAGTTTTCTGTTATAAGAATTTCCGGAAAAAGCGCGTCTACATTGGCAGGATGCTTTTCCGGAAAAGCACTTTTTCCGGAAAAGCGTCCGTGGCCAATGTAGACACGCTTTTCCGGAAAAAAGCTCCGACTGTCATTTTCGTGACTGGGGCTCTTTTGCGGAAAAGACTACTGTGCTGTCTACACTGGCCCTTTTCTGGACTTTTGCCCGAATGGGAGCAGCACAGTTTTTCCGGAAAAACACTGACAATTTTACAGTAGATCATCTTTGCTTTTCCGGAAAAGCAAGCAGCCAGTGTAGACAGCTGACAAGTGGCCCAGTGTAGACACAGCCTTGGAGTGAGGTGAAGAAGGACATAGGAGATGGAAGTGTTGAGAGTCTCTGGGATAGGCTAAAAGTGGTTAAAAACAAGGGTGTGCAACTCCCTTTCGGGCAAAAGCCCTCTTGAGCAAATCATTTGTGCAAGAGGGCCAGTGTAAACAGCACAGTACTGTTTTCCGCAAAAAACCCCGATCGCGAAAATGGCGATCGGGGCTTTTTTTGTGGAAAACCGCATCTAGATTGGCCATGGACGCTTTTCCGCAAAAAGTGCTTTTGCGGAAAAGCATCCTGCCAATCTAGACGTGCTTTTCTGAAAATGCTTCTAACGGAAAACTTTTCCGTTAAAAGCATTATTGGAAAATCATGCCAGTGTAGACGTAGCCAGAGAGTAGTTATTAATTGTTCACAATCCTGCTGGAAAGGTATAACAAGTGGGGTTTCGCAGGGGTCTGTTTTGGGACTGGCTCTGTTCAAGATCTTCATCAATGATTTAGATATTGGCATAAAAAGTATGCTTATTAAGTTTGCAGATGATATCAAGCTCAGAGGGGTTGTGACTAATCAGGCGGATAGAGTCATAATTCAAAATGATCTGGACAAATTGGAGAAATGGTCTGAGGTAAACAGGATGAAGTTTAATAAAGACAAATGCAAAGTGCTCCACTTAGGAAGGAACAATCAGTTTCACACATACAGAATGAGAAGCGAATGTTTAGAAAGGAGTACGACAGAAAGGGATCTAGGGGTTATTGTGGACCACAAGCTGAATATGAGTCAGCAGTATGATGCTGTTGCAAAAACAGCAAACATGATTCTGGGACGCATTAACAGGTGTGTTGTGAGCAAGACACGAGAAGCCATTGTTCCGCTCTACTCTGCAGTAGTTAGGCCTCGGAGTATTGTGTCCAGTCTTGGGCACCGCATTTCAAGAAAGATATGGAGAAATTGGAGAGGGTCCAGAAAAGAGCAACAAGAATGATTAAAGGTCTAGAGAACATGACCTATGAAGGAAGGCTGAAAGAATTGGTTTTGTTTTGTTTAGAAAAGAGACGTTTGAGGGGGGACATGGTAGCTGTTTTCAGGTATCTAAAAGGGTGTCATAAGGAGGAGGGAGAAAACTTGTTCATCTTGGCCTCTGAGGCTAGAACAAGAAGCATTGGGCTTAAACTGAATCATAGAATCATGGAACCATAGAGCTGGAAGAGACCTCAAATCCAGCCCCCTGCTCTAGGCAGGACCAATCCCAAGTAAATCAATCCGGCCAGGGCTTTGTAAAGCCGAGACTTCCAGCAAGGGAGGTTTAGGTTGGACATTAGGAAAAAGTTCCTAACTGTCGGGGTAGTCAAATGCTGGAATAATTTGCCCTGGGAGGTTGTAGAATCTCCATCTCTGGAGATATTTAAGAGTAGGGTAGACAAATGTCTATCAGGGATGGTCTAGACAGTATTTGGTCCTGCCATGAGGGCAGGGGACTGGACTCGATGACCTCTCGAGGTGCCTTCCAGTCCTAGTATTCTATGATTCTACGATTCTATGATATAGGCAAAATACAGAATGAAATATTTCAAATATAAAACCCACAACAAGTTACAAACTAACAAGGTATTTTAAGGATGTGACTGTCATTTGGGAACTATAATTAATCTTTTAGAATCAGGTATTAGAAATTAATTAGGGAACTAAAGATGCAGCAAGTGGCCTTCTGGGATTTAGAACATACCTAACTCCCATAGACACTTAAAAAAATTCCCTGAGGCATCTCTGTTTCTGTAGATGCCCGGTGAGGCTAGAATGGTCAGAGGCCAATTATTTCAAATTAGCAGCAGTTGAGTACCCACAGTATTGCTATTTTGAAATTAGTGTTATTCCCCAAGGAAAGCATGACTACAGATTTTGAAATAACCGTTATTTTGAAATAACGGGCTTGGTAGTGAGAACACTCTGCTTATTAATTCAACATGGAGGGGTGGTTGTTTCGAAGTAACTGCCTAGTATAGACCAGGTCTTTATTCTCAATCTGAACAGTGAAGAAAATGGGCTCTCATCTAGGAAACTTATATCTTTCCATGGTCTAACTTCAATTAGATGGTTTTATCTGCTTGTTTTCTTTCAAAAGGCAACCTAAAATAACTAAACAAGGATTTGATGGCATCTTTGATGTTCTTTTGTATTGTTGTTTAGCATTGTAATATTATCTGTACTTAATCCTGCTCGCAGTGAAAACAAAGTATTTTACTACCAATTATGTCTAAACTTGTGTATAGACAATCTTGACAAGAGATCTATAACTGGGGTGTGATAATGAGAAATCTAGTCAAAGGTATGATGGTATGTTGGTTGCAAGATTAATTGAGTGGTACAAGTGAAAATGAAGAGTGAAAACTGGGTCTGTTTCATATGTGTTCTAAGCCCAGAGAATATGCACATTACTTTGGTAGATGTATTTTGTACATGGGTCAGGTTTTTTTTCTCCTGGAAACGTGCCAAGGAAAAATCTTTACCTTTGGTTATTTTACCTACTTGAAAGTTATTTTTCTAGCTGATAAGCCACTCTACTCTTACGATGGATACTGTTCTAATTTTCCATGACTATTTCATTCTTAGTGCCCCCTATATGTATTGTTCATCCCTAGTGTCCGAGTTACATATTTAAGAATGTTTTAAAAACTTTCAGCTTGAGAAATATTTGATACCTCCCAGGATTAGAAGGTAGACTGATGAAAAGGAAAGCTTTCTATTAGCCTGTTAAAGTGTGGGTTCCCCCTCAGGTTTACATCA
Source organism: Pelodiscus sinensis (assembly GCF_049634645.1). NCBI lineage: Eukaryota > Metazoa > Chordata > Testudines > Trionychidae > Pelodiscus > Pelodiscus sinensis. The sequence continues at coordinate 49,078,479 of NC_134719.1, forward strand.
TCGGGGTCACCCACAGTCGGCCACCCTTGTAACAGTTTGTGATAGCAGCAGCCGTCCTCTTTATGGTATCCGGGTCCCCCCATGGGGTACAGGGTTCACACAACACCCTCCACCCTTTTGTAAGCCTTCGACAGTGGCCCCCTGGAGTCCTGATCACAATTGTCTCACAGGCACTGAAGCTCTGTCCAAGCCCAAGTGCTGGAGTTCCCCCTGCTTGCGGCAGAGGGAACATAGGGGAGCCCGGGCCCACCCTCACTCACAGGCCCCAGCCCAGGACCCTAAGGACAAGGACACCTCATGGTCCTGTCTGGCTGACGGGGCTCCCCGTCGTAACTCGTCAGCCCGCCGGTGTCTATCAATCGCCCTGCCCTGGGCTTCTTCCTCTCCCACTCCCCGCTATCGGGTCGGTGCCGCATCTGCCGACATGCCAAGGCCCTCGCCTGGCTCCTACCTAGCTTCCTTCCTTCCCCTTTGTTTTCCTGGCGTTTCAATTCCCCGCCGCCTCTGACATCAGCCGGAGCACCCGGCTTGCGTCTTATGCGCAGCTCTGCCCTGTCCCACAAGGGCCCATGTCGGGACATCTGCCAAAGCTCCTCTCACCTCCCCTCCTGCCAGCAGCTGCCACCTACCTCCGGCGGTGTGTTTGGGACTGCAGAACTGATCGGTGGCGCACGAGCAGAACGCACGTTGTCGGTAAACGGCTCCCTGCACCGCCAATAGCGCGCTCTCCCCAGGTCCTGGAGTGTGGGGCCGCGGTGTCCTATCACAAAGCCATCTCTCATAAAGGAGACATGTTTTACATAGGCTTTCAACTTATTCATGAATGAACATCCTTTCTTTACAAATAATCATATCCAACTACAGCTTCATTTGCCCATTCTGGTGCCATATACAAGTAGATTTTTGTAGTGAAGAATCATTGTAAGATGAAGTGTGAAGCCCTGTCGGATAACACTAAACCTTCATACAGTTTCCTTCTTGTTTTAGTGCTACATCTTCTAAAAGTAATACTCTTTTTTTTTTTTTTTTTTGCTACTTCAGTTAAATGTTCCCTTAGGGCATCAGTCATGGAACCAAATTTAATTGCAATAAATTGTGACAGCTGGATACCAACAGTGTAACCAGAAATAGCAAAAATTGCATCTCCCTCAAGTCAAGTACTCAGATATTGGGCTGGAGCCTCAATCACTGTAAATTGTTGTAGTACCAGTAAGTTCAATTAAGCTAATATGGCAGCTCAAACATTTTCCAGCTTAACTGTTTTGACACCAAATTTGGTTTCCAACATGAAGGTCTGGGAAGTCCCCAACTTACAAACGGGTTGTATTCCAAAAGTTCATTTGTAAGTTGGTTGTTAGGAACTCAGAATGCATTTTCCCATAGAAACAGTATTACAAATATTAGATAGGTTCCCAGGCTACCTCACAAAAGAACAGTTAATCCACAATGTAGCTAAAATACTGCACATCTGCAATGAAAAATAGTAGTTTTCTCTTTAACCTGAATGCTGGTGCTTGAGGAAAGGCAAGTTTAATTAGAGGAGGATGAGATGGTAGATGGAGGCTCTGAAGGGGACTTCTGCGCATCCCTCAGCCACCAATCCTCCCCGTAATCTCTACACCACTCATGCCCCTGCTGCCCTCCCCTGCAGGCTGCTCCCAGCCCGCACTCATTCAAGTGGCATGGGGATAGCCTGCAATAGCAGGAGGCCGCTGTGCAACTGGTGGCTGGAGAGAAGTATCATTTTCCCCTTCCTGTTTCACTTCAGCTGCCAGCTGCACTCCCTCCCCCTGTTCCTCCAGAGTCCTCCTGTGTCTTGCCTGCTCTTCTCAGACCAGGGTTGTCCTTTTCCATACACAGAATAGGCAGCTTCATAGGGCATCCAAAACTTGAGGGCACCACTGGGTCTTAATGTCCACTCATCTCTTCCGATCCCTCTTCTGTGACTCTGCTTCCTCTTCAAAGTGACAAGCCAGCCAGACCTAAAGCAGGACACCGAACCTGTGAAAGAGCCATTCAAGTGGGAATGAAACTATGTAACAGACAGTTGCCAACCGTAGGTCTATACGGTCAGTTTCTGACTTTACTGTGTTAATCTACAGGAGCTTTGTTTAAAGTTTGCTTTAAAATATTTCATTAGTGGGTTGCTGAAGATTATAAAATCTCACCTCTAAAAAATTGCTATCCCCACCCCCAGGGGCTTAGAAGCACCAGTTTAATAGTACTGTACAGGACCCTATAAATCCTAAGGGTGTCCCTGCATGAGGCTTCAGGCTAGCTTTTGTCTGTATGTGCAGATGTTCATAAGTCAGATGCTGTAACTCAGGAAGTGTCAGTATCTCCTTTCTTAAAGAAAAAAGACAACTCTTGGGAAGAAGACGGGGTCCAAAAAAGCATAGAAATTGAAACCTTTTAAATAAAAGTTGCCATATTGACTCTGGTCCCCCAGGGAGATTATGTATCCCAGAATGCACTAGGGCCATGGTGACCCAGCAAGAGGTGGAACAGTGGAACATTATGGGATATTTAGTACAGCCAGAAATCCAGGTCCATAGAAGACAGGGGAACCCTGAACTACAGCTCCTATGAGGCATGGCATTTCTTAATTCTTCAATATGATTGTGCACACAGACCCCTTTTTATTTTTTCAGCCAAGAATTCAAAAATAGTTTCCATGGGAAAAGGTAATGTTCAGATAAATTTTGGGAGCTGAGGATTTTGTATTGGCAGTTAGAAAGTGAGAAACCTGACTAACCTAACTACAGTTAAGTGAAAGTGTACCGTATTTTAAATACTTCAGTCTGCATTTAGTCACCCCCCGCACATTGTTAGTTAAATAATAATCATCACAATATACTGATATCATCATTACAATTACATTTAAAATGGGTAGAAAAACTTCATCTGAAGTGAGGACATTGAAGGCCATATTCTACCCCCATATATCAATGGGAATTGCATGTATGCATTTGAGGGCTATTTGACCATGTGTACAAGGGTGGTTGCTTTTGCTAGAGAAATCTTAGCTGTTTAGCACCTCATCTAACATCTTCTGTGGTGACAATTACTGTTCTTCCTTTACTCCTTAGAAGAAACTCAAATTTCTAAGTTTACAAAACTCCAGGATCCAAGTAAAATAATTTTAGCTGAGTGCTACTATTATGATTAAATATCTATTTTCACTCAGCAAATATCTTAATTTACAGATGAATATTAAATATGCTACATTTTTATCATAATAAATACAGTCTTTAGCGGCTCTGTAAGAGAGAGAAACAGATTTTGAACTCAATTTTCTGATTTCTTTCTGTAGTAGATAATATCTCTGTTTCTCTCTCCCCTATTTTAGTGCTCCCTCTCCGTCCACCCTCCATTTTTGGCATTTTTATCTAACTACATCTTTATTTAATAACTATCTTCACATTGGCTTTATCTTCCTCAAAAAAGGTAAGCAAGAAGGTGTCTGATATACCAAGTATCAGAGGGGTAGCCGTGTTAGTCTGAATCTGCAAAAGCGACGAGGAGTCCTGTAGCACCTTATAGACTAACTGAAGTGTAGGAGCATAAGCTTTCGTGGGCAAAGACCCACTTCGTCAGATGCATGTAGTGGAAATTTCCAGAGGCAGGACTAAATATGCAGGCCAGGATCAGGCTGGAGATTAGTGATCTACAACCCATCCTGGACAATGATCCCTCGCTTTCACAGGCCTTGGGAGGTAGGCTGGTCCTTGCCCACAGACAACCCGCCAACCTGAAGCATATTCTCACCAGCAACTACACACCGCACCATAATAACTCGAACTCAGGAACCAATCTTTGCAACAAACCTTGGTGCCAACTCTGCCCACATATATACACCAGCAAAACCATCACAGGACCTAACCAGATCAGCCATACTGTCACTGGTACATTCTCCTGCACATCTACCAACGTAATATATGCCATCATGTGCCAACAATGCCCCACTGCTATATACATCGGTCAAACAGGACAGTCCCTACGTAAAAGAATCAATGGACACAAATCTGATATTAGGAATGGCAACATACAAAAACCTGTAGGGGAACACTTCAATCTTCCTGGACACACAATTGCAGATCTAAAAGTAGCCATCCTGCAGCAAAAAAACTTCAGGACCAGACTTCAAAGAGAAACTGCTGAGCTACAGTTCATCTTTAAGTTTGACACAATGAACTCAGGATTAAACAAAGACTGTGGATGGCTTGCTAACTACAAAAGCAGCTTCTGCTCTCTTGGAATTCACACCTCCAGATCAGCTGCTAGAAGTGGGCCTCATCCTCCTTGATTGGATCCACCTCGTCATCTCCAGCCTGATCCTGGCCTGCATATTTATTCCTGCCTCTGGAAATTTCCACTACATGCATCTGACGAAGTGGGTCTTTGCCCACGAAAGCTTATGCTCCTACACTTCAGTTAGTCTATAAGGTGCCACAGGACTCCTCGTCGCTTCTGATATACCAGTCATTCTCAATGCTATATTAAGAATGAGTTATGGTAGGATACCTAACACCACAAAAATTTTAGTCCTTTGACATATCAGATTTTGACAAGTCTGATAACACAAAATAAGTTTCTTGTTAAGAACTCATTCTCTGATAACACTACTCAAATTCTGAAAACATCTATCAGTCTTACAGTAGTTCTAGGAATTCCATAAAGCATTCTCCCAAGTTTCTTATAAAGCCATTTCTATATTATGATCTCATAGCTACATTTGGTTTTGTTTCCCAGTGACTAGTCCAAAGACATTCATCAGTTTTAATTTCCTATTTATTGCTATTCTAGAACATCAAATTTATATGTTTATAAATTTTTGTACTTGGAAGTATACCACAAGATGAACAATGCTGTACATCCATATAAGCCTCTATGAATAGGGAATTTTCATGCAAACATTTTTTTCATTGAAATCTCAGTAGTTCATTCATGGAACAAAACTGTATATGGTACAATCTCTCCCCCCACCCTCCCAATCTAGCACTTTTTCTTCCCACCTATTGCTTCCCCAATGAAGTCATCATCATCCAGTACTATTGCCACCAGGTAAAATTGATGTTACAATAATTGTCTTTCAACAGCATCCACACCAAAAACCAGCACTTTTAAACAAAGTATATGGAACAGAATTCAGCTTCTCAATAGGGAACACTGACAGGACCAACATGATCTTCATATCAGCTTGATAACTGAAGTTATTAACAAAACATCTCACTAAAGGATAGCTGACAGGTAACATTATATATAGCTAGCACTAAGTGTTTATTTTATATTCCACAGTGGACTGAATATGGAAGAAGTTAGATTTGAAGGCACCCCAAATCTCATTTACTCCACATTAAGTTTACTGTGGAAGGAAGCACAGCTATCCATTATCCCCCACTACCAAACACAAAAAACAAGTACTCCCTCCCATTTTTCAATGTTGTCATCCAGAACAAAAGCCACTTTATACTTCTTAAAGACAGAATTCTACTGAGACTTCATGTAGAAAAATGAAACCCTGTTCATATTAAGCAACTGGAACACATTCATCTCATTTTCAGAGAAATATAAATTCTAGAGCTGGAAATCTACTACTAACACATGTATTCACCTGTCCCTGAAATGCTTATAAAGCGCTTCCATTGAAGTCTTAGGGGATTTTGCCTACGTCAGGAGTTCAGGATCTAACTAATCAAGATGTTTATGCTTATTTCAGTTTGTATTCCTCTTAATGCTCCATTACATTTCTAAAATGGTTGTTTTCCACCTAATTTTAACTCTAAAATGTAGATATATTATATGTAAATACATTTACAGTGTCTATCTAATACATTAGTCTCATTACAAATTAGACATATCAAACTCTTATTTTTATTTAAATAAAAAAAATCACAAATCAATGTTTTTCCCAAGCCATCTTGTACCACACCAATTTTCTCTCATTTGAATAATTGCAATGTTCCATTTCAGTATATTTAATTTCAATTGAATTGTAAAGAGTATGTTTTTAAAATATTATTTCATTCTGTCACTGCAAAATTAAATACAATGAATCTATGCCTGTTTAACATCATGGTGTATGTGTGTGTGTATATGTGTGTGTGTGTGTGATATATCAAGGCCTTCACTTTCATTTTTCTGGAGTTATCAGCTATTGTGTTTATCACCTATAAAGTATGCAAAACTCTACTACCACTGAACACCACTTTCATTTTGTATCTTTCTTCAAACTTTAATGTTCTGGAATGATCCCATCTGGTTAATGAAAAACTTCTTATATAGCTTTAAGTTCCATACATTGAGTAGTTTTTTTAAAAAAATGCCAGTTATGGAATTGAAATATAGGGGTTCTTTTTCTCTGAACAGCAGAATTTTTTTAATGTGAACTGAAGAATTGACCTTTACGTGCTTTGTGCTCAAAGTCAGTCAGCATTTTTTTACTATAAGAAACTAAAATTTGTCTACTACTCAAGCCAGAGCATGACATTCTTTTTTTTAAAGCATTGAAGTACTAAACAAAAAAATAGCTACACAAGCCTGCAACACACGACTAAAAATTACTGATAGATAAATTGTGTACAGCCGCTCCCCAAGTTACGAACAAGTTACGGACCAACACTTGGTCCGTAACTCAAAGTGTTCGTAACTCGGATCCATAGAGTTACATGGGAACCGTGCTGTTCATAAGTGTAGATTGCCATTTGTAGCTCGGATCCATATTTACGACTGCTTTGGTCGTAAATGAGGATGGTCATTAGGGTAGGTGGCCGTAACTCAGGGAGTGGCTGTATTTGCCTGTGTATTGTTAGGGGTTAACAATGCAATCAAATGGTTCCTGTCTATACCATATTCATCCAACAAATCATCTGCTAATGACAATTAACATAAAACTATACTAGTGATGCTTAAGAGATAGACCTATTTGGGAGTCTCTAAGGGTGTGTCTAGACTACATGCCTCCTTCGACGGAGGCATGTAGATTAGCCAGATCGGAAGAGGGAAATGAAGCCGCGATTAAAATAATCGTGGCTTCATTTAAATTTAAATGGCTGCCCCGATCTGCCGATCAGCTGTTTGTCGGCAGATCGGGGCAGTCTGGACGCGATGCGCCGACAAAGAAGCCTTTCTTGATCGACACAGGTAAACCTGGTTTCACGAGGCTTACCTGTGCCGATGAAGAAAGGCTTCTTTGTCGGCGCGTCGCGTCCAGACTGCCCCGATCTGCCGACAAACAGCTGATCGGCAGATCGGGGCAGCCATTTAAATTTAAATGAAGCCGCGATTATTTTAATCGCGGCTTCATTTCTCTCTTCCGATCTGGCTAATCTACATGCCTCCGTCGAAGGAGGCATGTAGTCTAGACACACCCTAGGAGTTTGTCTACACTACAAAGTTAATTCAAAATAACAGCAGTTATTTTGAATTAACTTTAATAGCATTTACACAGGCAAACTGCTATTTTGAAATAAATTTGAAATAGTGGCGCTCTTATTTCGAATTTGGTAAACCTCATTCTACGAGGAGTAACACCAAATTCAAAATAGCTATTTCAAATTAAGTGCTCTGTAGACACTTAATTCGAAATAGGGGGCCTCCAGCCCTTCCCAGGGAGCCCTGGTGGCCACTCTGGGCACAACCTGGAAAACTTACTCTCCTCTTCCCCAGCCCCAGAGACATTAAAGGGGTAGACCCTGGCCACAGTGCCTGTGCCAGCTCCAAGCCTGCCAGCCCAGAGCCAGCAGTGGCCACCGGGGCCCCTGATCCAGTGGCCCCAAAACATAAGCCAGCAAGCCACTGGCAGCAAGCCCTCCACCGCTCCCCAGGAGCAATCTGCCAGCTCCCAGGAGCCTGACAGGGGCTGGAGAAGGCGGGCACCTTCCTTGTCCAATGTGGAGATCACAGACTTTATTCAGGTTTGGGAGGGATGCCCCCAATGTCCATGATCTCAGCCGTAGACAGAGGAACACAGCCGTCTATGGTACGATAGCTGCCAGCCTGGCCACCAAAGGCCACATGAGAATTCAGGAGCAGGTTTGCATGGAAGTCAGGTTGGTCCAGTGAAATCCCCAACCCTGAGCTTCCCCTCCCTCTTCTTGCCCTTGCTTCCCCCTTCCAGCTCCCTCCTCCCAGGTTTTCCCCTCCCCTCTCCCACCCTCTCTCTTCCCCTCTCCCACCTCCTTTTCTCAGTCTCCCCAGAGGTTCATTCCCCCCCTCCACAGTTTTGTTCAATAAACCTAATTTCTATTTTTGAACATACGCATCTTTTATTTGACATCAGGAAGGGGGGCTAGGGAGGGGTAAGTGAAAGGGACGTGAGGGAGGAATGGGGCACAAGACCCCAGTGGGGAGGACCGGGGAGGCTCTGAGGGCTCCTCAGGGTGTATGCTCTCCCTCACAGCCTCCTGGATCCTGATAGCCCCTCAATGGACCCCCGGATGGCAGCCTGCAGCAAGTGCAGCTGGTCTGATGGCAACAACCCCACGAGACGCACCAGCGTGCCCAGGGGCAGCTTTGGCTCCATGTGTCCGAGTGCTGTGGTGTCCCGAGTGCGGGCACTCAGGGCACTCCAAGATAGGACTACTTTGCTGTAGAAAAGCAAGTGGGGAACCCTGAGGGTAGGGTCACTTTAAGCACAGAGCTCAGTTAGCCTCAGGCAGCAGCCCCACACACTAAGTCCCAACCTGATGTCCTGCCAGCACTGGTTCTGGCCAGCCTTAACTTTGGTTCAGGGTCCACTCAGTGTGGACGCGCTATTCTGAAATAGCAAAATGCTATTTTGAAATAGTTTTTGTGTATAGATGTGTTATTTCAAATTAGCTTAATTTGAATTAACTATTTCGAATTAAGTTAATTCGACATAGTGCTGTAGTGTAGACATACTTTAGGATTACCTATTGTTCACCCAGGACTGAATGTTCAAGAGGCTACTGGAAAACAATTGTATGAAGACCCTTGGAACCTGATTCTTTTTCATCTTATTTCTGCTTGGATGCTCAGTGGGGAAAACTTCAAGTGTCAAGATTGAGATCCCAGGATTTCCTGGTATACCTAAAATGGACATTGACTTGATAAATCTAGACTGATGTTGTAAGAACTATTTGCAACTACAAAGCTCATCAACTGTTCTATAAAATCTCACATCAGAACTGTATTCATGACTGGTACGATGCATGATACCAATCTTTTAACCAATTCTCTTTCTCTTTTGCTTTCTTTCTTTTTAATAAAGAGTAATGTAATTATTAAGAATGGACTATAAGCATGTATTTGGGGTAAGGTCTGAAATATTAATTTATCTGGGGGTAATGAGTTTCAGACTTTGGGACAGGTAGACATTTCTTATCATGGGCAATATATGGGGCATGATGAATCATGTGCACCCCCAACAGCATGGATGGAAGGGGTAAGGGGCCAGCTAGTAGCTGGAGAGAAGACTAATGGGGGAGCTAGTGCCCCCCTCATACTTATGGCAGTGGTAGGAGGAGAGTGGCACCCACAGGAGGGTTCTGTCTTGCTCCCCCTCCCCCCTCTCCTCACCAGTATCAGCAGGGGGAAGCTTAGGGAGGTGGCCCTACTGCTTTACTCTCCCAGCTGCATGGTGCTAGAAGAATAGCTACTGGCTTTGGGGAGTGGCACCCCCATTTGGGGGGGGTTAGCTCTAATTGAGTAATGTCAGCTGGCTCCCCCGGGACACAGGTCACAGTAATTATGGGGTGTGTGTGTTAAGAAGTACTAAATAAAAACACGCACACAGACAGTTGTAAGATTATTTCTTAATAGCTCATCAAATCTAAAATTCTGTGACAGTCCTAATGCTTCAGCTTTGGAATTTCCTCATGGTATTGTCATTACTATTTTCTATTCACCCCCACCCACTCACCATTCAGATTTAGAATATGCTATGGAATAGAAAACATTAACAAGGACATTCAGATAAATGTATTTTGTATTACTAGAGTCCCATTGTTGGGCCATGTATTTATTCATTATAATTAACAAATTAAAAAGAGAAATAAACAACAACAAATAGAGGTGAGGTTCTGTGTCCTTGGCTCAAGCACAAACTATGGTAGTACCCAATATAGGTACATATATAAAATCAATTACCCCAGCAGTCTCTGACCTCATTTAACTTCCCTGCAGTCTGAATTCTTGCTGTTCTGGAGTGCTCTAAGTCTTGAGGGGAAATCATAGCCGTGGGCTGAAGCCCCGGGAAACTAGACTGTAAACAACTAAACTGGCACTGTGTGTTACTGATTAGAGGGTCACAGACAAGATAAAAAAGACAACTCTCACCTGCACAAGGGAAATGGTGAGTTATAAGAAAAATCAAGATGTTTACTGACTCAAAAAGTGAACACTCAAAACATGCATCCAAGCATTAGGCCACTAGGACTGGCAATTCTGCCATGATGCACAAATGGCTGCATCCTCATATGACAAATGGGAAACTAGTTCAGAAGCTCAGGGAGTAGCCGGGTTAGTCTGTACAGGATAAACTTTAAAAACAACAAATGGTCTGGCAGCACTTTATAGACTAACAAAACATGTAGATGGAATCCAACACTTTGGTCACCTGAAGAAGTGGGCTGTGCCCACGATAGCTCATGGTACCAGGAAATTAGTTGTACTGTTGCCATGGCGAGCAACAGATGCTGACTTTTTAAAAACATCTGTCCTGGAGTGAAACGGATAGACCTTTGACTAGGCACGTAGGATCCCCTCAACCATAAGCAAGACAGAGGTACAATACACATTCACTCGCTCCCCGTAACTTTTCACTAGAGCTTCAGCAACATTTTCTCTTATGCATTGCTACCATAGGAAGACTTTACTATTGTTCCTCTGTACTCCATTCGGTTAATATGATCAGGGCCTATAGAAATGGCCTGACTGACCAACAGCTTGCTGATATGCTATTTATTCACTTCCTCACATACCCACTCTGCCTTGCTGCCTTAGGCCTGTGCGAGGTGCAAGATCAAAGAGATGAGGACCAAGGAAGCAAGCCTGGTAGATATCTAAAAAATAAATTAATGTTTCTGCACAAAAATTAACTAGTATTCTTTTCCTGTCGCATTGTCTGAGAAGTCAGGTTGTGAAGGTAAAGGCAGAGAAGCAAAAGACAGCACAGTTCCTGAGATTGCCAATCTACCCAAGAAGGGACAGTCATCACCACAGAGAACTAGTACTGTGAGTCCCTTTTCTCTTAGAAACCTGAGGTCTGAGGATTAGAAATCTGGGCTCCCACATGTCTCAAGAAAACTGAGGGTACGTCTACACTTCAAGTCTCTTTTGGAATAAGCTTTTCTGGAAGATACCTTCTGGAAAAGATTATTTCAAAATAGAGTGTCTGCAAGTAAAAAGTGCAATGAAATAGTATGAAAGATAGCATCCACACTCATTGGACGCTCTCTCTCATTTAAGGCCACCTGGAACCACTTCAGGCAGGGCATTAGGTCAGCAGTTGCTTCCAGGTGCTGTTGCCTAAGGCTTGCTGAGAAGCGTGCTTAAAGGGACCTCCCTTGGACAGCCATTTCTCAGGTTCTTTTGCTTGCTTGCCTACCTCTCTGAGGGATAGAAAAGCATTTCCTCTGTGTGCTCTTGTTTCCCTGCCTCAGGACACCACAGCACTCTCCTTGCCATGGAGCTGGAGCTGCCTCTGGGCATGTGACGGTACCAAACCACCATGCTGCAGTTTCTGCAGCAGTTTCTGCAAGCTGCCTTCATAGCCCTTGTCACGTTACTGGATTTTGAGGGGAGCAGCCAGATCACTGCTGCACCCATGGGGGGGGGAGGGTGTTGGCCCAAAAATGGTATAAAAGGGGGCCATGTGAGGTGTTGAATAGAAGCTTACTGTCTGCTGATCCTGTGTATGTTGTTCATGCCATTGTATAATGCCTGTGTGTGAAATTATAAGCGTGTACTTTGTAGGGATACTGAATATTTCCCTGCATGTGGTTGAGCATTGGGCAGAGCCCGGCCTATGGATATGCTAATTAGCGAGGCCCTGTGGGACAATGGCACTCAATGGACCAAGGACACACCTAAAGACTGAGGGCTGCCAGCAGGGAACACAGGGATAGGCTACTGGCTAGGTGACCTGCTGCAGCCAAGAAGAGACCAGGAAGGAGGGATAAATAGGCCATGTGGTCGACGCCATCTTGGTCTTCAGCTCAGCACTTCATCCCAGAGGCAGCAATGCAGGGATCGAAGAGCCAGAAAGACCTGTGGACCCATCCTGATCCTAGGATGCTCAACAAGAACTTTTAAACCAGCAGCTGTAACATCTCTGCTAGAGCCTGCATCAAGAACTGGGAGATTCGATGCATGTAATGTACTATTCTTTAACAACCTTACTCTCATGCTTTTCTTTATTGTAATAATAAACCTTCAGATGTTAGATGCTAAAGGATTGGCCCAGCGTGATTTGTGGGTAAGGTCCAAAGGGTAAATTGACCAGGGATCTGTGGCTGGTTTCTTGGGACCGGACAGAACTTGTTCGGGGTAGGTGGGATTGGGTGCTAGGACCCCCCACCTGTGTATGAGGCCCGGGGCCATCTGGGGCACGGATATTGCTGGGGTGTCGGAGGGGTTTTGCTCGTGAGGCTTCAGGCAGGTAGCCGGTTTGTGGCCGGTTTGGAGAGGTCACCAGTCTGAGGGCTGTAAGGAGCCCCGGATTTGAGCAATCCGCCCTGAGCGGACGCCCTCAGCTGTGCCCAGAGACGGACTGGTCCATCACAGCTCTGAACGAACTCCACACAGAGCTCATCTGCTTGTGTGTGGGAGTGATGCCTTTGCAACCACACCTCATGGTGGAGCGACGCTTCTGGCGGCTGGACACCAGTTCCTACTGGTGGGACTGGTTGGTGACAGAGTGGTGGGATGACCAGCAGTGGCTCCAAAACTTCCAAATGGGGAAGGAGACATTACTGGAGCTGTGTGGCTAGCTCACCCCTGTCCTCAGATGACAGGACACCCAGATGCAACTTGTTATCCCCCTGGAGAAGCGGGTCACCATCACAATCTGGAAGTTCACAACACCAGACAGTTACCAATCCATGGTAACTGTTGGGGACCTCCTGTTGGGGGCCCTCCTCATGCAGGTATGATGCTCTTGGGCTGTAGTCCCTGTATGGGGGAAGAATACTGGAAAGGGGGTCCCAAGGGAAAGGGGGGTTGGGAGTGTGGGGTTGGGGTGGGAGAGTGAGGGGAAGCCCCATTCCTGGAGGGTTCTGCAATCCTGCCCTCACGCATACCTGTGGGGTGGTTGTGGAGGAAGAGCTTGGGGACCTCCGTTGATTCTGTTTTGTTTCTTTGTTTGTCTCCTTCTGCAGGTGGTGAGGACAGAGTCATGTACCTGGGTGATGTGAACCCCACCGTTGCAGGATTTGCCGCCCTGGGCTTCCCCAACTACCGGGAGGGGAGGGGCTGTTGATGGATGCCCAACCAGGCCACCAGGCAGTGCAGTACATCAACAGGAAGGGATACTTCTCGATGGTCCTGCAGGGACTGGTGGTCCACTGCAGCCACTTTTATGGACATCTTCAGAAGCTGGTCAGGAAGGAACATGAGGCCTGTGTCTTCCACAACTTCAGCCTCTTCCACAAGCTGGAGGCTGGAACTTTGTTCCCCAAGCACAATGTCAGGGTTGGAGATGTGGAAATGCCACTGTGCATTGTGGGGGATGTGGCCTACCCCCTCATGCTGTGGCTGATGAAGCCATACACTGGACACCTGGACTGCAGCAAGGACCAGTTCAGTGGCCACCTGGGCAGGGCCTGCATGCAGGCTGCATGTGCCTTCAGCCACTTGAAGGAGCCATTCATATGCCTCCTGATGCTCCTGGATATGGGGGAGCAGAATATCCCCCAGGTGATGTCCTCATATTGAGGCCTTCCTTCTGGGGTTGGGAACAGAGGCTGGAGGGAAGGGCCTTTGAGCAGCCATGCACAGCTGCCATCTGGCAGGCCCATCAGGTGGGGGGTGCACTTCTAGGAGGCCCTGAGGGAGAGTTTCTCTCAGGGACCTCAGTAACTCTCCCCAGAGACTCCCCCCTAGGGGCCTGTGCCTTGCCCCTCTCTGCCTTGCCCACAAAAACCACTCCCTTCCCCCCTCCACTCATCTTCCCTGCAGACACAATAAAAGCAATGGTTTGGTTTTGAAAAATAAAAAGAACTGTTTGCTTATTTATTTGAGATAAAAGTAACTGGAGAGGAGGGGGGCTGAGAACTTGGAAATGGGGAGGGAGCCAGAGAATCTTGGAGAGGCTCAGGGCTGGGGCTGAGAGTGGCACATGGCTCCAGAGCTTCCTCTGCCTCATGTGCGGGGAAACTCTGCCACCTCTGGGGTGGAGGTGGGGTCAACGGAGGATATGGGGATAAGCAAGAGTGGGGGTTGGAGCAGGGTCAGGCATGGGAGGGGAAGCAAGGACTGGGGCAGGAACAGGGACTGGGACTGGGACTGGGATAGATGCTGGGTAGGCCAGGAACTCCCAGACCTACCCAGTTGCAGCTGCTGCAGCAGCTCAGCATGTTGTGTTCCTGCTGCAGCAGCTCAGTCCACTTCTGGGATCGCCACTGAGTGTCATCCTGGACCTTCTGGGCCAGCGTCTGCTGCATGTCACGCAGGATGGAGATGTGCTCCCTCATCAGCTCCTCCTGGACCCTCCCCTGGGTCAAGCAGCTGGCTCAGGTGTTGTTGAGTGCCCCACATCAGGGCTGGTCCATCTGGGGAGAATAAAGAGAGCTGGTCAGTCATCCCTGGAGACACTGTCCCAGAGGCCATGCCCTCATCAGCGAGCTGAGAGAAACAGTGCCTGGGTCAGAGGAAGATGATATCCAGGGAGCAAGGCCATGTGTGGCCTGGACAATGGGCCCTGTCTTATAGGGGCCCAGACATCCACATGGGACTATGCTTCCTGCTCCCCCTGCATCCCGCGAATAAGCAGGCAAGAGAAATGTCCAGCCACACTGGGATCCAATGGCCAGGAGAGGGGCCTCAAGCTGCCTGGGCTTCTATCAGTCCTGCACACACACCTGCTCCTGGCAGCGCTCTCCCTAGGAGTGGGTGCCGCCTTGAGCATGAAAACATGTCCGTTTGCCATGTGCAGCACTCCAGAGTCTGCATGTGTGCATGCACGTGTCCTTCTCCCCAGCCTTCTTCTAGAGGTGGCTTGTGGTGGGAGGGCATTGCCCCTGAAGGTCAGAATTGTGAGCGGCCTCCCCAGAGCCTCTGAGCAGAAGCCCAGGGATGCTCCAGGGCTGCATCCATGAGCTGTGTGGCACAGACTGGCGCTGCACATGCATCCACGTGCACGGACAGCTATGCGATAGCCAGGTTGAGAGGGCTAAGAAATGATCACACCACAGCCCCTCAGCACCCATAACCTCCCCACTGGGTGTGTAAAATACTAAGACCATTCACCTGATGATCCCTCCCCAGCCTCAGAGGATGCCTGGGACACATCCAGGCTGTGAAGTACCAGCTCCAAAGTGAGCATAGTGATGGTGCTGGCTGAATCCTCCTCCTTCTCTTCCTTCCCATCCTCCTTGTGGGCTGGGACCCCTGGACAGGTGATGATGGGTATCTCCAACCCCAAGTCCATCACCAGGGGTGAGGAAGCAGCTGCACCTCCTCCCAGGATGTGTGGCAGATCTTTATAATAGGGGCAGGAGTATGGTTCAGCCCTGGAGTGTGAGCTGCATTTCCTTACCCTGGCGTAGGCCTCCTGGAGCTCTTTCACCTTACTCCAGACCTGCTCCTGTGCCCATGAATGACCCTTGGTGGCCAGGCTCTCAGCCATCTGGCCTTATATGTATGCGTTGCACCATCTGGAGCAAAGATCCTGGAGGTTCTCTTCATTGTCCCACACCTCCAGGAGAACCAGGATCTCTTCCCCAGACCAGGACAGTGCACACCTCTTGCGGTCCCTGGCAGGCTCGTTGGAACCCTGTGTGTGTTCCGTGAGATGGACAGGGGGATCTTGGGAAGCTTGTGGCTGGGACATGGTGCCCAGATGTGTGGCACTGTGAGCTGTGCTGTGGCTTCAAGCTCTGAGGGTCAGCTTCCTTCCACAAGCCCTTTCCCCTGTGTTTGCAGCTTTAAGAACTCCAGGGGAACTGGAACTATAGAGTTACAATGAGTGTGGATGGAGTGGCCAGCAGGGGGGATTTCCTGGAGATCTCTTTTTTGACAAAACTCCCTATTCCGTGTTCACACACACCCTCTTGCAAAGAAGCTTTTTTGGAAAATTCCTTATTTCTCATGGAATGAGGTTTACCACCATTGGAAAAAGCTGTGTATTATTTCAACTTTCTTTTGAAATAACACAATTGCAGTATGGCCACTAGTATTGTTTTTCTGGAATAACAGCTGTTATTCTGGGGAAATGGTGCAGTGTAAATGCACCCTGAGACTTCCTTCAGTGGAAATGCAAAAAAAAAAAAAAAAAAAAAAAAAAAAAAAAAAATCCACAAAATTCATCAAGTGGATTTTCTGTTATTTTATCCCCACCCTCTCCCCGCTCCTTTCTGCCTCCTCTCCCACTAATAGATACCACACAAAAGAGTAGATAATGTGGTTCTCCTAGGTCAAATTAAGGATTATGGAAGAAATCATTTACCAGTGAGAACAAATAAATGACAGAGAGCTCCAGGAGGTCTTGCTTAATGTATACCTTATTCCCTGCTTGTTCATCTCTTATAAGGATGGAAAAACTATTCTCATCATTTTATGGAAATAAAAATGTAATCTTATGTGCCGAAATAATGAAGCTGAAGTCTTGGAGCCAAATACTCTGCTGGTGAAGATTGATGCAACTTCAGTGAAAAGTGTTGGGATATGTAAAAATTAATAGTCTGGAATGGCTATTCATTAGAGGTAAAGGGCCCAGCCAAGATAGGCATAGCCTGTTTTTTTCCCCCTATTTGTCCTTGCAGCCTAGAAAGATAGTTGCACCGAACAGTGTCTTCTTTGTTTTGTCTTCTCACTTACTCTGTAAAAATTCTTTCAGGGCCAGAGCTCTTTTCCCTCTTCCTGTAAGCTGCTGATTAAGACAATGTTAATGCTGATTCAACTAAAAACCAGTAAAAAACAAATAGAGGCGGGTATAGTTGTATTCATCACCTGCTTATTAATATTCATTGTATGGGAGTTAACTTTGCTAAATAAGGGTTTTTGGAAAGTAGTGATAGATGTGTTAATTAACATACTAAAATGGTTAAAGGAATGTAACTGATGCCAAATCATGGCCACTCGGAACATTGTGTTGGGGATCTGAGATACATGTGCATTGGCAATAAAGTGGCCCACTTACTGCATCTGCTCCTAGGCTGCCTGTTTCTTCAAACATCAAGACTAGTTGGCCATTCAGGGACAGGAAGAATTGCCCAGAAGGAGAAGACTATGCTGGTGCAGGCTCTGTGTGAGGGTCTGTCATGCTTATGGGAGGAAGTTACTAACCTTAGAACTGTTACCCCAAAAATAGTCTCACTGGAGACCACCCAGGGTTACACTAGTATGGGTTTATTTCCACTTGATAAAACTAAAGAGGAGAAAGCAGCCACCAAAGGTTTATGCTAAAGAAGATAGAACTCTCTCTCTCACACACACACACACACACACACACACACACACACACACACACACACACACACACACACACACAGACAAGCAAGCACACACCCCTCCATTCATTCACTCGTTCACACCTATTCAATCCTGCCCTCAGGCAATCACACACTTACACAGACATATAGGTTGCAGAAGGAGCCAAGGCATGTGGATCCTGGAGGGTCTGTCTGCTCATCATGGCTGGGGAAGCTGGTCAGGAGGAAAGACACTGGAGAGGAGCTTCTCAGGATCAGTGGAAGGAAAAAGAGAGAACCTCACATATGCTCCTTCTCCTTATATAGTGTCTGAATGGCCCCTGTGATTCATTCACCTTGTCATCAGGAACCATGCCCAGACTTCCCTTTATCCAGCAAGGAGCATGCCCAGACTGTGATGACTCACTGAAATGTGCTCCATTGTTTCAAGTCTTCTTCAAACACACTCACACTCTCTCTCTCTTCACTCAGGGGAGAATGCAGCTTAGGGAAAGTTACAAGCAAGGTGGCTGCATGTTACAAAGATTACAAAGTTGCAGTTTACAGTAAATTTGAGAGTTACACAGATTGCAAAGATTGACAATGTCGGGGACTCGAACCCGGACAGCCTCTGTTCGTTGTCTGACCGCAAAGAGACAGGCAACACCAGCAAGATCCAAAATCAAGCTCTTTATTGAATAGTGCGCACTTACAGTAGAGAGCGGCCTTTCTCCAAAGAGAACCAGCCCCGATTTCATTTACAGGTAGGCTTATATAGACAGTTCCGTCGTGTCATAGACTATTCGCCCAAGCAACCCACCCCCCTTTATCGGTTAGAAATTTCTAGTATCCGTGCACACCTGGCCAACTATACATCATGGCCTTAAGCAATTCATAATGCATCAGCAATTTCTTATCAGCCCAAAAGACAGGTACTGGGCAACAAGGAGACAGTTTGTTATGGCCAAAGGAGAACATAAACAGGGAGTTTGGAACAAACGGGGAGAGCAGAAACAGGGAGTCTCCTTATCAGTTCTCAAAAAAACTGTTCCTCATCACAGCAGGTACAAAAATGCAGCTTCTTACTTATCTCATTTTGCAACTTGAGCAAGCGTGTAAGGTGCATCCCTGACTGAACCTGTCTCCAGTTCTGCCCAGGGACTACCCAGAAACCTTTGTTACATTTGCTTTAGCATAACTGCACTAGGCCTATTTTTCTAGGACCTAACAACAAGGATCACAATAAATTGCAGTTTAAAACCTTAGACCTTACAGTTTGGTGTAGCTTTAGAAAATCCATGTATATAAATCTAGTGAGCTCAGGCGGAGGCTTTTTTATGCAACAAGAACTAAAGTAGAAACTCTACAAAAGATTGTTGAAGAGAAGTGCACTGTTAACCATCAGAGCATGCTGACAGCCAGAATGGCTGAGAGCTGTATGGATGATTTTTAATTGCCATAAATCAGAGAACCTGTCCCTGAAGGGTCAAGTAATTGCCTTAAAGCAAAATTCCTTTCCCCTCGCCCCCATGCTTCAAAGAGAGGCACCCTAACATAGGACAGTGTTTCTCAACCAATGGTCTGAGTATCCTTAAGGGTACTTAAGAGAAGTCTGGGGGGTACATCAACACAACTGAAATTTGGAGAAAAATGAATTTTTGTTTTACGTTTTATAGCATTTTATTATTTTTGTACTTTTTACACCCACAAATTTAATTGCCCACCTGGCTTCGATGAAGTTGTTTAAACAATGTGTTGCAAGGGTAGAAAAAAATGTTGTTTGTCTGAGAACTGTAGGTACTGGGGGTACTTTATAAAAAAAAGTTGAGAAACACCTATATAGGACATTTGGAGATTTTTAAGAAGGCCAGGAGGAATGGGGGCTAGTTGAGAAGACCACGCACCTTGCAAAATTGATAATGAAACAAGCCTGTGTCCATGAAAGGGGACCATTCAACAAGAGGGAAAAAAAAGATCAGGTCCAGACAAGCTGGGATGCAACAGATGAACAGTAAAACCTGGCTGGGAGAGAGTAAGGAAAAGAGTGCAGGCATAGGGAATTCAGATCCCTGTCAATGGTGGTAATTTGATATGCGGATAGTGTGAGCTATTGGAAGTGTCATTTTGGGAGATGAAGCAAGTGGTTTAAAGAAAAAGAGAGAGGGAGAAGTTAACTCTGCCAAGTCTGGAGTAGTTGAATGTTTTGTCAATGCTATAGAGGGAAATTGTTATAGAAAAAGTCTACTTGGTTTCCTTGCAGCCATTCTGATGGGAAAATGGGCTCTTTTCCAAGGAAATGTCTGTAAATAATCCAGGCAAAGAGGCAATCTAATTTGTGTGTGCATGTATGTGTGTGCACATATGTGTGTGTGTGTGTGTGTATACAAAAATGTACTGTGAATATGTAAAGGTTTTCAAATCTAATCAACCATCAAGATTTGAAAAGTTCTATAGGCTTGAAATGAATTGGTTTTTGTTTGGTTTTTAATAATGCCATTTCATTTTAAGTTGTAAAACTGACAAGACACTTTTTGCCAAACCCAGATGATTAATGTTGCTTGACTTTTGGTATTTAGCACTTAATCTTTAAGGTACCTTAATCTTAAAGGTTCAATATCATTTTATAAACTAAGTTGTGGCTCTTACAAGGGACAGGCAGAACCAGAAGAATGGAGAGAATCTGGAATTTTTTGTTTCTTGGTAAAATAGCAAACAAGAGCCGTGGTAAAAGAATTAAGGGGAACCAGCAATGTTAGGAACACTGAGCCTTAACATGGCTCAAAGTAACCAGACTATCACTTTGATAGGAGTACAGGCAGTCCCTGGGTTACGTACAAGATAGCGACTGTAGGTTTGTTCTTAAGTTGAATTTGTATGTAAGTCGGAACTGGTACATATTGTAGGGGAAACTCTAGCCAAACATTTCTCCAGAGCTCAGTTTTATTCTCCCACACCTCACTTCCCTCAGTCCTTTATTCTCAAGCTGAGGTGTCTGCTGAGAAAAGCCGCTCCGCATCTCCCTGGTCTGCTGGGGGGAAGCAGCTAGTGCAGGGTTGCCTCACCCCGTTTGTAAGTAGGGATCCGATGTAAGTCGGATCCATGTAACCCGCGGACTGCCTGTATATGGAAACTCTGTGAGCACAAAAGAAATAGTTATATCTTATGTAAAAATTGATATGGTTAATGTAATGTTATAGTAGTTAAACTCTGAATGCAATGTGCATTTTCCTGACATATGCAATGTATATTGTAGAAGGGGTAAATGAAATAAACATGCTACTTAACATCTTATTAGGGCTCCAAAAAGAGCCACAATGATTTGTATTTCCTTTTTCAGATTACTTAGTGTTGTGGGAGCAGGACTTGAAAGAGAAAAATAATAAAAACTCTGGCAATTAATTGTGTCCCTTTTTTAGACAGAGTCTGAGCTGCTGATAACTTTGGGTCTGAAAGCAAGTCAGAAAGTGCCTGTGTAAATGTAGATTGCCTGGCTGGTCGGGAGGGGGCAGGGGAAGAACTGCCCATCAGTGGCAGCAGAAAGGGGCTGTGGATGGTAAATATACCTGATCAACTAGCTAGGCTCATCTTGTAACCCTCCAGAGAGGAGGGTAGCAGGAGTTAAACCTGAAAATAAGGGGAAGCAGGTTAAGCCTAAGTAATTCACCCAAACCCAGGATAAACCTTTTAATTCACCCAAACCCAGGATAAATTAAGGCCTATTAAAATATCAGGAAGATATTGAAAACACTGGCCTCAAAGATAAATTGCCTAATAAAAGACCTGGTAAGCATCCACTTGTAAGAGATTTGATGCTAATGTTACTGTTTAATCCTAGATAAATTTAATGTTCATACGTAACCCTGTAACAATGTTTAATGTATATGATTTTCTTTTGGAAAAGGAAAAGCCTTTAAGTATTCTGGAGTGATAGTTGGAAACACATCTTGTCTGCAGTATAAGTAGGAAACTGAGGTACACCACCTCATTAATTTAATGATTGAACAGTGTGATAATTCACCTTAAAGAGAAGAAGTCATTGAAACTTGGACTGCTTATAGAAAAAAAAGTATTGGGATAATTACAGACAGAGAAACCAGCAATAATATTTGTAAAAGAAAGGAGTATTTTAAAATATAATGTGCCACCCCCAAAGGGGTAGAAAAATGTTATTGCTGGCATCATATATATAGTAGCTCAATGTCTGTGACTCTGTAACACTGAAATTCTGGCTGTTCCCTCTAGGCGGCACTGTTGCCTCCCGCCATGGTGCTCGGCTGACTTCTGCACCACTCAGCCGGGCCCTCGCAGGGAAGCAAGTGGTGCAAATGCCCATTTGGGGTCCGTGGTCCCCTTGCAGCACCCCTGTGCTGCATAGGAAGCAAGGGGCCCAAACGGCCGCTTGCACTGCTTGCTCCCCTGCGGCGGCCCGGCTGAGCGGCACAGAAGTCAGCCAAGCACCACGGCGGGAGGGGAAGGGGGGCAGGGCTGTGATGTACATGGCCAGGGGGCAGGGCCTGGCTGTGTACGTCACCACTCCGCCTCCCTTCGCTTCCCACCACGGCGCTTGGCTGACTTCTGCACTGCTCAGCCGGGTCACCACAGGGGAGCCCAAATGGCTGCTTCCTTCCCCGTGGTGGCCCAGCTGAGTGGCGCAGAAGTCAGCTTAGCACCATGGCGGGAGGTGAAGGGGGGCGGGGCTGTGATGTGTGGTGTGTCAGAGGCTCCAGGACCCGTCCCTGCCCCCTGTCACCGCCCTGCCCCCCTTCGCCTCCCACAGTGACGCTCAGATGACTTCTGTGCCACTCAACCGGGTGGCCGTGGGGGAGCAAGTGGCACAAGCAACTGTTTGGGCATCGTGCTCCCAATGCAGCACGGGGAGCGCAGAGCCCAAACAGCCATTTGGGCTCTGCGGCCCCCGAGTGAGAGGCAGGAGGGAGAGGAGAAGAGAAAGAGGGAGACAGAGAGAGAGGCAGGAGGCAGAGGAGAGCTGAGAGAGAGAGAGCAGGGGAGGCAGGAGGAAAAGGAGGAGGAGGAGGGGGTAGAGAGAGAGAGAGACTGGAGGCTCAGGAGAGAAGATCAACGTGGAGGAGAGACCTGAAAATCCCATTTTATGACGGGCTAATTGGCTAGTTGTTGTATATTGTGTTTAAAAAGGGGGATGCTGCATTACGCAGGACAAATTAATAAGCATTTTAATTATATTTTTAGAAACCAATATTGCAGAAGGGGCATCAAATGGGAATTTCACCCACCCTCCAGATTCTCCTGAACTCTACAGGCATGGTACACCCTTTTTATTGGACAAGTTATGCCACATCCTTTTGGAACAAAGGGAAACTGATTTTAATTAAACTTTCCTCTCCCTACCCTTCCACCTCAGTCCAAATTGTTAGTTACACACCCTCACCCAAAGGCCTGTGGTTCTTAGTGCATCGGGTTTAATAATTATCTATCACTCTGTTCCCCACTGACTGGTATCCTAATAATACATTTGCTAATTGTTTCCAGTTTGCCGAAGTAGGAGAAAGGATGTTGCTGTGGGTGATTAAGAATTTGGTTACCCGAAGGTGGCAAGATCTTGCCAATTGTGTATGGGAGGGATGGAACCCCCTGTAAAAAAGTTGATTCCTCTACTTGAATCTGATGCCTGGAAAATGCTCTGGGACTAATGAATGCAGAGGTTGGGGAGGGGGGAGGAGAGAGGGGGAGATGTTGCAGTGATCAGCCCTTAGCTCCATTGATCATTTACCCATCACTGTGGCCAGCTGTGGCCTCCAAGCCCAACCCTTTCATGTCAGGGGCAAGCCACAGTTTGTATGGGCCACACCTTGGTGGCAAGGTGTGATGCAGGAGAGAAGGGGGACCCAGGCCCAGACAATACCCTGGGTCCCAACCCAGGGACCCTCTGGTGGCAGCCTTGTACTACCATCCTCCATTCCCCTTCCCTGACTTCTGTTCCCTGGGCCACTTCCCCTGTAACCTCTTTGCACCCTCCTGGCCCTAGTAGCAAGGCCAGCAGCCTGGCAGTTATCAGGCAGGGGCCTCCCTCTTCTGGCCCCCTGGGCATGCCCAGTACTGCTGGCCAAAAGTGCTTCAACAGGAACCAAGTCCTGCACTTTCCCTTGTCGGGGCCTAACTGTCTCTCTTTGCAGGGCAGCTACTTATTTGCTGGGCTGCCCCAGCAAGTTACACTCTGATTGGTTCTATACAGCTTCCCCCTGATTGGCTAGGACTCTGTGAAGGCTCCTTCCAGCCTGCATTAGCCCCTTCTGGCTGGGAGTGGGGGTTGTGTGGAGCCTGTGCTCAAGCAATTAAAAGAGTTCTGAACCTTTAGGCCCACCTGCCACACAATCCTAGGGGAATGCACTTTAGCCCTATGTAACCTCACCATCAAGGGTGTCACTAAGGGGGATTAGACCTCAGCCACCCTCCTACAATCTGAGTGTAGATGGTCCCAAAAACCAGTATGGCAAGTCCAGGTGGGCAATACAAAATTCAGTTTTTAGTAGTGTCAGAGGTATTCTATCCGCACATGGGGCTAATGTGGGCAGGACCTACAAATACCAGGGAGGGATGGCCACAAGAATCACCATCCCTAGAATATGCAAAGCCAGTCTCACCTCAACACTGGATGGAACAAGGAAATAGAATTCGTTGGAAGGGATCAGAAACTCTCAGGTTGTGTCTAGACTACATTGTTTTTTCGAAAAAAATGCCCTTTTTCCAAAAAAAACCTCACCTGCATCCATACTGCAATTGTGTTCTTTCAAAATTAAATCAAAAGAACGCAGGGGTTTTTTCGACATTGGTAAACCTCAAATTATGAGGCAGTACACCTTCATCAAAAGACCTCTTTCGAAAAAAGGCATGTGTGGACACAGAACAGAGACATTTTTCAAAAGAACAGGCAATCGAAAAAAGCACGGGTGCCCTGGTGGCCATTCTGTGACTAGAAATCAGGACTTTCTTTTGAGAGAGTGTCCATGTAGTCTGGACATTCTCTTTCGAAAAAGCAGATTGCTTTTTCTATCCGGTTTTGAGGTGTGGATGGCTCTCTTTGAAAAGAAGCTTTTTTGAAAGAGCTCATTCGAAAAAGCTTCTTTCGAAAGAAGCTTACAGTCTAGATGTACCCACAGTGGTTAGGCTCTGAAGCGTGGAAGATGTATGAAAAAGGTCATACAAAAGGTGGAGTTTGCTTTGGGTAATTTCTCCCTGCAACTAGGAAACTCCACCTACCAGCCGTGCAACAGCTTAATCTGACCAGACACTTAATGGTGCCAACTAAGTGGACTTTGACACTTTGACACAACTGTTAAAGCAGCTCCAGGCTGAACAACACCAAGAACAAATGCTGGGAGCCTTGGCCATCCAAGGGACTAATGTATTCTAATTATTAACCGAACTGCCTGTAGCTTATGCTTGGACTGATGTAGCCTGTGCCCTTCAGACAGGCTTAATGGATACTCATTCGCTCTTCAGTCAGATTACTTTTGGAATTTTGCCAATTGATTCCACTAATGGCAAGCTTAAAGATATTCACTGCCCTGTCCACTCCACAGAAACCATACTTGTAAGCCAGTAACCAACCCCATGTGTGACCTGCCTTTCCTACATCTTTGTAGCATGACCGGTGGAACAAGGCACGGGGCAATTGGAGTCACGGCCTCTAGCCCAGTCACCCCGCTGGCCAGCGTGCAGGAAGGAGGGGTGCCTCTCTCTTTGAAAGAGAGTGGGGGAGTGTTGGAACATGCAAAAGTTAAATGGATCTGGAATGGCTATCCATTAGTAGTAAGGGTCCCACATAGAAAGATAGTTGCACTGAACAGTGTCTTCTTTGTTTTGTCACTTACTCTGTAAAAATACTTTCAGGGTCAGAGCTCTTCCTCTCCACTCCCTGTAAGGTGCTGATTAAGACAGTATATAATGCTGATTCAACCAAAAACCAGTAAACAACAAACAGGGGTGGGTATAATTGTATTCATCACCTGTTTATTAAACATTCATTGTATGGGAGTTAACTTTACTAAATGAGGGTATGTCTACACTACAATGTTAGTTCAAACTAACGGACATTAGTTCGAACTAACATTCATAGCCGCTACACTAGCGCTCCGCTAGTTCGAATTTGAATCGAACTAGCGGAGCGCTTAGTTCGAACTAGGAAAACCTCATTTTACGAGGCTTAAGCCTAGTTTGAACTTACCAGTTCGAATTAAGGGGTGTGTAGCCCCTTAATTCGAACTAGTGGGAGGCTAGCCCTCCCCAGGTTTCCCTGGTGGCCACTCTGGCCAACACCAGGGAAACTCTATGCCCCCCTCCCGGCCCCGGACCCCTTAAAGGGGCACAGGCTGGCTATGGTGCCCGTGCCAGGTGCAAGCCTGCCAGCACCCAGCCAGCAGACCCTGCACCTGGCATGGCACAGAGCCACCCACCTGATGTCTCCCAGCCCACCCCCTCTTCCCGGGACCAGGCTGGCGGCTCCCGGGAGCTTGCCCTGGACCGCAAGAGGCGGGCACCTTCCTGGGCTAGTGCGGACATCGTGGACCTCGTCCACGATCCCCGCACTAGGCACAGGAAAGTGGCCGTCTAGGGCAGGAGAGCTGCCAGCCTGGCCACCCAGGAGCAGGTGTGCATGAAAATCAAGGGGGTCCACTGAGACCCCCGACCCTGAGCCCTGAGCTTACAATGGCCGTCCTGGGTCAGACCAAAGGTCCATCTAGCCCAGTAGCCTGTCTGCCGACAGCGGCCAACCCTAGGGACCCTGGAGGGGATGGACCGAAGACAGTGACCAAGCCATTTGTCTCATGCCATCCCTCTCCAGCCTTCCACAAACTATGGGCAGGGACACCACTTCTACCCCCTGGCTAAGACTACTCCATGGACCCAACCTCCATGACTTGATCTCACTTTCCTTTAAACTCTGTTCTAGTTGTAGCCTTCACAGCCTCCTGCAGCAAGGAGTTCCGCAGGTTAACTATTTGCTTTCTGAACAACAACTTTCTCTTACTAGTTTGAAGCCTGCTACCCATTCCTTTCCTTTGGTGTGCTCTAGTCCTTCTTTATGGGAACTCATGAAGAACTTTTCTGGATGCACCCTCTCCACCCAACCCCTGCTTTTAGAGACCTCTATCCTGTCCCCCCTCCATCTCCTCTTTTCTAAGCTGAACAGTCCCAGTCTCTGTAGCCTCTCTTCATCTGGGACCTGTTCCCAACCCCTGATCATGTTAGTTGCCCTCCCCTCTCCCAGCCTTTCTCTTCCCCTCTCCCACCTCCTTTTCCAAGTCTCCCCCAGTTTTGTTCAATAAAGACAGAGTCAATGTTGGAAGAAACGTTATCTTTATTTTGTACATCAATAAGAAGGGGGGCTAGGGAAGGGTAAGTGGAAGGAGGTGAGGGAGGAATGGGGTTCGAGCCCCCGATGGGGAGGACTGGGCTGGCTCTGTGGGCTTCTGGGGGTGGAAGCTCTCCTGCAGCCCCCCAATTGCCCCCTTTCCCCAGATGGCAGCCTGCGGCAAGTGCAGCCGGGCTGATGGCCGAGTGCTGTGATGTGCCCAGTGTGGGTACTCCAGGACTGGTTTTCAAGCGGGGCACCCCTTAGAACTGTCTGTCCGGGGTGGGGGTCGGGACCCTTTAAGCGCAGCCCTCGGCTAGCCTGAGACAGCATCTCCACGCTCTAAGTCCTCCTCTGATGTCCTGCCGGCACTGCTTCTGGCCATCCTTAAGCCCTGTTCAATGTGGACTTGCTAGTTCGAATTAGCAAAATGCTAATTCAAACTAGTTTTTAGTTCTAGACGCGTTAGTTCGAATTAGCTTAGTTCGAATTAACTAATTCGAACTAAGTTAGTTCGAACTAGCGCTGTAGTCTAGACATACCCTAAGAGTTTATGGAAAAGTAGTGATAGATGTGTGACTTAACATACTAAAATGGATAAAGGAGTGCAACTGGTGCCAAATTATGGCCACTCGAAATGTTGTGTTGGGGGTCCAAGGTAAATCTGTGTTGGCAAATAAAGCAGTCCGTTTACTCCATCTGCTCTTGGGCTGCCTGTTTCTTCTCTAACAAAGATAAAGGAATGGAATCCATTTTCCACTGGCAAAGAATTTATCTCTTGGGTTTTAAAAAAAAGATAGAAAATGTTAGCATTTGCTAAAAAAGACTGAATGTACCAATTCAAATCACTGTTTTAGAGATTGAATAGACTCACTCATTTTCTCAGATAGGATGATTGAGACTTAGATAATAATAGAGATATTTTCCACTTACTGGAAAACCATTGCTGGTTCTCCTTTTTTAGTTGAAATCTTTGAAGATTTGTGCTTTGCATTTAGCTTCATTGCATACATACTGCATTTTGGGGTTTCTGAGAAAACATTAGTCTCCATTAGAGGATGAGAAGAGTATTCCGAAGCAAATATTTAAATCAATTTCTGATTGTAAACAATTCTGTTCATTTTTGCCTAAATTGATTTATTTATGAAGAAGGAGATGGTCTATAATTATTTTCATTATTTTTGGAAATGTTCTTTCTCTCTCCTATACTGTAATCATATAAAAGGTAAATATTTTAGTATACATAATGGTACTGTATGCATAGCATGGACATAGCAAAATGCAGGACAATGTAGCACTTTAAAGACTAACAAGATGGTTTATTAGATGATGAGCTTTCGTGGGCCAGACCCACTTCCTCAGATCAAATTTTCGTGGGTCTGGCCCACGAAAGCTCATCATCTAATAAACCATCTTGTTTGTCTTTAAAGTGCTACATTGTCCTGCATTTTGCTTCAGCTACCCCAGACTAACACGGCTACATCTCTATCACTAGCATGGACATAGATATTTTAAAATTATATAATCAAATAATTAAACTGTTTCAGAAATACCAGAGCTCTGATTCACCAATAGGAACTGGACAATGAAAAGATTGGTTTTACATTTCCTATATTTTACTTTAATGTTATTCTTTCATAATAAAGGTAATAGATATGGCTAATGTTGCCCTGAAAAAGAAAAAGATATAGGAAAAATCTGCATTTTTTCTGCATTTAATTCTTTTTTCTCCTGGAATAGAGCATTCAAAGCATGAAGAAGAGTAATTTCAAATTAAACACCAATTAGTTAATGTCCAATTACACTGGTTTGTGACCCAAACTGATGCTGAAACTCAAATCAGTTCTCTTGTTAATCCTTGGCTAGATAGTGGCACATTCTGAATATCTATGTGGAGCAACAAGGGAAAGAATGCATTATGTTTTTCTCCTTTGTACCAGACACCCATACCATATAGCGGCATGGACTGGAGAGCAACCTCCTTATTCAGCAGAACCTCAGAGTTATGAAAACTAGAGACCTGTCAAACATAACTCTCATTTGGAACCAGAAATGGAGTCAGGCAGCAGCAGAGACAACAAGAAAATACAGCACAGTTAAATGTAAACTACCAAAAAAAAAAAAAAAAAGAGAGAAAGTTTAAAAATAAAGATTTGACAAAGAACTTTTGCTCATTCATTTTAAATTAAGATTAAAAGCAGCATTTTTCTCACTCCTGCATTGTACAGTTTCAAAGCTGTATTAAGTCAGTAGGGAAAACACAACCCTTACATTTGCTTCAGGAGTTATAAACATTTCAGAGTCACAAACCACCTCCAATCCAGAGGTGTCCAGAACTCTGCGTGTCTACTGTATGGAGGGATAGGGTGGAGTGAAATGAGTAGAGCTCGGGCTTCACCTGCTAATGTGCTGCCCAGGGCAGCCCACCACATAAGGGTTGGCCCAGGTTAGTCCTCTCACAGATACATTTACGCTGCACCCGTAGGTTGAAGTAAGAGATGCAATTTGAGCTACGCAAATTGTGTATCTTATTTCAATCTAATTTTGAAATAAGTAATTTGTATATCTTTTTTCCAATAGTTTTTTTGGAAGAGGCTTTTCCAAAATTTGGCCTGTTTATGGTGGGCCAAATTTCGGAAAAGCCTCCTCTTTCAGAAGAGCCCTTCTTCCTAGTGGGAGGAGGAAGACAGGGCTTCCAAAAGAGCGCGTCTGCTCTTCTGCAAAAAAAAGTGGAAGAGCAGACGCATTCCCTGGATGTGATAGAGTTTTTCCTGGACACCTCTGGTATCCAAAAAAAAAACCCCATAGTGTAGACATAGCCACAGTATACGAGGAATAAGGGAAGTCAGAGAAATAATGCTCTATTTTGAAAAAAGTGCTGTGTAGACACTCCCTGTTTCAAAATAAGCTTTTTGACGTAGCTCGATTTGAGTAGCTTATTTTGAGTTAAGCCCTGCAGTGTAGACACAGCCTAAGTTACACCCTGTAGACCTCTTGGGCTGTGTCCAGACTCCATGCCTCCGTCGACGGAGGCATGTAGATTAGCGAGATCGGAAGAGGGAAATGAAGCCGCGATTAAAATAATCGCGGCTTCATTTAAATTTAAATGGCTGCCCCGATCTGCCGATCAGCTGTTTGTCGGCAGATCGGGAGAGTCTGGACGCGATGCCCCGAAAAAGAAGCCTTTCTTCATCGACACAGGTAAGCCTCGTGAAACCAGGTTTACCTGTGTCGATGAAGAAAGGCTTCTTTGTCGGGGCATCGCGTCCAGACTCTCCCGATCTGCCGACAAACAGCTGATCGGCAGATCGGGGCAGCCATTTAAATTTAAATGAAGCCGCGATTATTTTAATCGCGGCTTCATTTCCCTCTTCCGATCTGGCTAATCTACATGCCTCCGTCGACGGAGGCATGGAGTCTGGACACAGCCTTGGTGTAAACCACACTGAAGTCAACAGAGCTGTGTTCAAGTGTCCCCTTATAAATGGCTTCTTGTAAGTCTGGAGTCAGTTACCACAAGCAAATATTTCCAGCTGTTCGCCTTAAGGCTTGAGGCCTTTCCTCAAGTGTCTGTGATGAGCACCACAGGCACCACTTAAGGGTTAGTCATGTGCATGCCAATATCTTCTTTCATGACACCGCCTAGCTCCAGCCTTGCAATGATCTTCCTTTCCATGACTCAATCCTACAACCAGGCCAGGACTTTGTCTGCCCCTTTCAGGGATAACAAATAGTCTAACAGGGGATAGTCCTACTGTCAGTCAAGGAGTTCCAGTTTTACAGAGTCATGTTCCACCAGGCTATAATCCCCCTCGTACACATTCCCCTGGTCTGGGGTAAATTTTTGCTTTCAGCCCACCCAGGAATGTGCAAGGAAAGCCAGGCCCATTTGCTCCACCAGGTTCCAGTCCAGGTCCCTGTGCTGGGGAGCATATTTTTTCACCCCTAAAAGGTGTAAAAACAGCTCTTCTGGATTGCTCTTCTGGATTGCTGTCTATCAGTCTCCTGGCATTAAAGGGCAAAGAGATATGACCAAAATAAATCAAAGAATAAATGCCTGGCCTTTCAAATGGACACAGCCCTTTTTTCCCTCTCAGCCAAGCAGGTAGGTTCTCAGTAGTCCAAAAAACACCAGACAAATGGAACTCACATAGCACTGCCTCTCTGGACTTAAGAGTTCACTTCCACTGTTTTGCCAGAACTGACCTGCTCTGCTCTCCTTGGGTATGTCTACACTGCAAAGCTTTTTTGGAAAACCAGCCAGTTTTCAGAAAAAACTCCAGTTATATCCACATTGCAATCACATTCTTTCGGAAAAAAATAGAACAGAGGGGTTTTTCTGACATTAGTAAACCTCTTTCTATGAGGAAGAAGCCTTTTGCTGAAAGAGCTATTTCACAAAAAGGCATGCGTGGGTGGGGAAGAGGGAGTTCTTTTGAAAGAAGAGGAAAGAGGAAAAAGCACAGATACTCTGGTGGCCACTCCACCCATAGTAATCACAGCTTACATGCGAGAGAGCGTCCATTCAGTGTGGACACTCTCTTTCGAAAAAGCAGATGGTGTTTTCGATGCACTTTTGCAGTGTGGATGCTTTCTTTCAGAAGAAGTTTTTCTGGAAGTTCTCTTCCAGAAAAGTTTCTTTTGAAAGAAACCTACAATCTAGACATAGCCCTTTAAAGCTCCCGTCCAGTCCAAGCTCACTTTGTGTGTGCAGGGGAGAGATGTCCAGATGCAAAGTAGCTCTTTCGGCTCTTTGTAATCTATAGGAATTTGCTGAATAAGGGTTAGGTACAATTAAGGCAGAAGCACAATAAGTTTACAAGCCTGGAGGTCTATAGGACAACAGCTTAGTGAAACTAATAGAGGCATACAGCCCCAAAAGCCTTTGCATACGCAATTACCTAGGAATAACCCTAGATCATAAAGATACACAAAGACACAATTCTATGATCAACAAGAATGAATAAAATGTTGAAAAGAATGACTAAAGCATCGACACTGATACAATTCAGTTTGTACCAGCTTGAATACAAAAAAGTTTAAGTTTAGACTATCACCACATGTCCAGCCACAGAATGCCATGGTAACTGATGAATGTATAATGAACGTGAGATAAAAGACCTACCACCCTATAGGAGAAGAGTGTGGAGGTTCAAATAAGGTAAAGGGGCAGTTGATTGAACATATATCAGGTATAGTGGGCATCAGCATAAAACAAACTATAAAAGTTACATCACAGCTTGTGTGCTTTGAGACACAGCCAACATACCCACCTTTTGGCAATTATTGTGATGGCGATGAAGAAGATAGTGACTAACACTTCTCCACAAGAGATGGAAACAGTATATGGATGCACAGCTGTTTGTTCCATATTACACCTCCAGCTTCTTAGCAAAGTCACAAACACAACAATCCAGCAAACTGTGTTAATAAAGCTAATGGAATATCAAAAGGCTTTTTCCTAAGCATGAATAATGCTCCTGTGCACTTCAGAGTTCTCAAATTAAGTAATTCTAATAATACTGTGACTTGACAGGGTCTTGTCCCAGGATCAGACCCAGAGTTATTTGGGAATTCTTAATTAATATGTAACAACAACCAGAAAATACCTTTTCCAAGGGAGGGGTCATGTACCCAGCCACAATGCTATTACTTGGCAGAGAGAAAGAGCTGTCATGCTTTTTCCTCCCTATCATTTCTGGTGCTGCTGGCTCAGCATGGTGCAGAGGTCTGGAGCAGAAGGTTTCAGAACATTTTTGCTGTTGCCACTTCTGCAAGTAATTTAGAGCAGGAAAAGCCCATTAATCTTAGTGAGAGGGTGAGAATATCTTTGGCTGTTCCCTAGAAACCATACACCAGAAATTATGGAGATTATTTCAGCACACACAAACACCGTGGAACAGAGCAGGTGGATATTTGTAAGGAGATATGTATTGATCAAAAAATTAATATAATCTTAGGTGCCCACCATCAGGACTGCAATAGCTCCTAAGCCTGTGCTATGCTCATTTAAAACTCAGTTTAAAAATATGGATGCTGGAGCACTAATTGCAGTGTTAAAAAGTTGTTTTTAATGAAATTCCTTTCACCTTGTAATACTTAGGAAGACAACACAATCCCAATATGACACTACCACTTGTCAACTATATAATATACAACTCAATTTAACAAACAGATAATTCCCCTTTCATACATGCAACAATTAAAATGGCAAATCAGATATTCAAACCGTGCTTCAACTGAGGCATGTTATGCTGATTACAAACAGTGTAATTTTTAAAAAATTAGCATTGGTTTTCTGTCAAATGCAGCAATTAGGGAAGTTGTCAATGTCAATGCTATTATTCTTCTTGATAATGAAATTATTTAAACATCAACCAAACATGAATGTTCTATTTTTACTTGGAGTATAGTACATTAGCATGGAGAGTGTAATTATTGCTAACATCCTCACAGTACTTAATAAATGTAGCTAATCAACCAACATTATCTACCTAAATACCTGAGCACAGATGTTTGTGATTAAGAATTTAAAGAGATACATATGGGCTACTCAGGGGCTGAGCTAACCTGCCGGTTTGTGATTAGCTCTCCATGAACAGAAGTGGTTGAAGAAGTAGTGAGACCTTTTCAGTATAAAAACTACAAAAAATCCCAAAGAGAAAAACATCTGGATTCAAAGGAAGGGGAAGAAAAAAACCAGAATGCCCTCTTTCACCAACATTTCCCCATGTGTATCAAAACCTGAATAGAGAAGATGATTCTTTGAGATAAATTCACTCTTTTCAATGCTTCCTTCAGTGTGCAGTTTAAGCCTATTCAATTTTTCAGAAAAAGCTGAGGATTTGACAGGGTAACTATACAAAGCAAAGGCATAAATACACATACCCTTATTTTTAATTTGACTACAAGCTGCTGATGGTCTTTGGATCACTTCTGTCATGTTTATTACTTGTATACACTATGTAGTGTATAAAGTCTGTTGTATATCATATCTATGTTTAGAAATGTTGTGTCTATGCTTGCACATAGATGCAAAAGACAGACACAAAAAGGGGGAAACAGCCCCATAAGAACTCTGGATTTTCCCCCTTCAAAGTTGCAGCATTATCCAGAGCAAGCATGTTATGGTGGCACAAGCTGTAACTAGTTCATAAACCAATGATCTCATAACATCTGTAGTCTGGGGGCTTTTATAATATAGTTTTCAAGTGTGTTTGTATCTGGTTGAACGCTATATATTGAGTCCCAAACTACAGTCTTTTCTCTGTATGCTGAATATACTACCACCATTATTTTCTTCTAACTCAATACAATTTTTTTTCCTTTTTAAATATATTTTCAAGTACATTTAAAGGTCTTAAAATAAAAATCAAGATCACTCCAGAGCACAAAAGAAAAGTGCTATAAAATAAAGCATTACCAGAAGTAATAAACACCTATTTAAAAGTGGGAAAAAACTCCTGTACTTTTTATGAAGATCAGCCTTTCTGGACCCAAACTGAGTTCAAGCATGTAGTGGTCAATTGCGGAAGAACTTTGTACGTGATAGTTTAGGGGTGGTGAGGCCTGCATTTCTTCCCCCCTTTCCCTTTCCCCTATATCTGATGAGCCAGAAGCAAGTCTTTGGGAACATACACCACTTAAGATAAGCATTGTTGCCAGTATAGCAAGAACAAGTATAAGATAAGGTTAAAGGACAAGAACGCATAAACAACTCTGTTTACCCTAAAGTACTGATCACGTAAACAGAGCCAAAGGACAAAAAGAACCAGATCGATAACTAACAGCTAAGCTTTACATCAGCACTAATGAGTAAGCCCTGGAAATTTCCAAACTGCCAATCAAGGAAGGGAAATTGTATTTAAGGCTGCCTCAGAGCCTAGCAAATCAGACTTCACTGATGGGCTGTGAATGCCAGTGCCTCGTAAACTGAGACAACCTCCCATTTCGTCCGCAGCCTACCCGGGGTCCCAGGCTTGCAGAAGGGACATAAGATATGCTGCTTCTTTGTTATATTGTTCTTCCATCTATGTGGCAGAGCTGTTAGCTGTCAAGAAATAAACTGTTTGTGCTTGACAGATACCTGTGTGGCGTCCTTTGTACTTTGGGAACCCAGTGTTGGACCTTAGACTTACTCTGGCCGGCTACAAAGCAAAAACTTGAATTAATTCATTTTATATATACTAGACCCATAACTGCCCCCCACCCCCTTTTTAAACACATACTTAGGAACAAGGAGTGGAACAGGTTTAAAAAATAAATCTTTAAAAAACTGAGAAAATGACCTTTTCATATTCTTCCAAGCCTTTTACTGTATTCATGAATTATTCATCATGATCTAGAAATATGTTTGGCTACTTAGTGCACAAGCAGTCCTTGTCTAAAATATCTCACTCGTAGTACAGATAAAACAACTCCTGTAGAACAGGATTGTAAAGAACTATCTCCAAAAACTACTGAACATGCTTTTAGTTTAGGTTTTTTAGTGCCTGCCTCATACTAAAGGATTGCAACAAAGCACAAAAATAATCAAACATTTTGTCAAAACGACAACAATAACCACTTCCAAGATTTATGCCCCCTTGGTTCAGTGGATAGAGTATTATTGTACCTATAAAACTGTGCATTTTAAGTATGTTTATTAATTACATTCTCTGTGTAGCAAATCATTTCATTAGGCTCATATTCTAAATACATGCATAGAAAAGAGCCAAATTTTGGCAATTTATGTTTTCATATTTTTTTCACATTTCTCTGATAGTCTTTCATAGAATAAAAGTGTATTTTAATTCTCCTTTATCACTTTTATAAATAGTCTCATGTGGAGGTGGGACTAGGCAAAGTACATAAAAACATGCCTTTTAATATAGGATAGAAAATTATTATATAGTTAAAACACTTAAAGTGTTTAACATTGTAGTGTTTTATTGCTACAGAGTCATTTTTGCTTCATTTTCTAATGGAGAAAGAATACTTGAAGTGATGTTATATTTTACTCCTTAAGCAACTTATTCTGACTCACAATAACCCTCATTTAACGAGGAGTAAGGAAAGTCAAAGGAATCCTTTGAATTCCTGCGGTGTATACAGCGCCAAAAGCCTAGTTAACCTAGTTTTACTTCAGCTACACCAGTGTTTCTCCAACTATGCTCCGCGGAGCGCCAGGGCTCCGCGAGACATTTCAAGGGGCTCCGCAAGATTGACAAACTGGAAACATTTATAGGTACCAACACATACAGTCAGTGGACCGCTGGGGCTCTGCATAAGTACAACACATAGAATCAGTGAAATAGAGTTCTCTTCCTCCAACTTCCCTTGCTCTTTATAGAATGAGGCTTACAGTAGTCAGAGAAAGAATTCCTCCAGCTTGACAGTATTTCAACAGTATTTTGAAATAACTGCCTACTGTGTAGAGGCGGATGAAGTTATTTTGAAATAACGCTAATTATTTTGAAATAATGTTGCTATGTAGATGTACCCTGAGAGAATTATGCAGGAGTTTTTCTCTCTGTTATATCTTATACCAGCTTATTGGAGAATTCTTTCTTTCAGGAGCTATGGAAATATTACATTCATAGAGAAACTGCACTTAGCTTATCTCGCACAACATTGCATTGGCATCACATCAGATCATCTTTACCATTTTTCCAGCTAGATGTAGCCTCAGGACTCACTGGTTGCTGGACTGTGAGAACCATTGGAAACTCACAAGTCACATATCAGCTGTTAGAAGGCATTAAGTTCACAGGAAACCCTGAAAGGAATAATTAAAATGATAGATAACCTCCTGAGTTTTTGGTGGTTTATTTTTGGTGGAGGGGAGAAACTGGGGCAAATAAGACTGTTGCTTCCTATATTTTACCCATAAACCCTCTAAATATTGATATTCATTTGTATTCCTGTGACAAAAGACATTTTCACTCTCCGTTGATGCACTCATTCCTACAAATCAAGAGGAAATAATATGCACCCTCCAATTGACTATACATTATTATTCAATCATTCATCTTTATTTTGGCAGTGTCTATGGGCCAATCAGAATGGATTCCCATTGTGCTTGCCACTATATAAATGCAAAGTACTGTCTCTGCCTCTAAAAGCTTTTAGATAGACAGAGTGGGAGAAGTGGTGGGACCCACCAGCAGATTGAACATTATGGGTATGTCTAGACTACATGGCTCCATCGACGGAGCCATGTAGATTTTTTTTTTTGGCAAAGGCAAATGAAGCCACGATTTAAATGATCGCGGCTTCATTTAAATTTACATGGCTGCCGCGCTGAGCCAACAAACAGCTGATCAGCTGTTTGTCCGCTCAGCGCACTAGTCTGGACGCTCCCCTGCCAACATCAAAGCCCTTTGTCAGCAGCCCCGGTAAACCTCATCCCATGAGGAATAACGGGGCTGCCGACAAAGGGCTTTGATGTCGGCAGGGGAGCATCCAGACTAGCGCGCTGAGCGGACAAACAGCTGATCAGCTGTTTGTTGGCTCAGTGCGGCAGCCATGTAAATTTAGATGAAGCCGCGATCATTTAAATTGCGGCTTCATTTGCCTTTGCCTATGTGTCTAATCTACATGGCTCCATCGATGGAGCCATGTAGTCTAGACACAGCCTATGATGGTGGCAGTCATCATTTTCGGTCCTTTTGCGGGGGAAAGGGGGCTGTTTGGGAGGAGTTGCTTAGGAAGGTAACAGCTGAATGAAAAGCAAAGGGAAAGATAGGGTACAAGATGGTAAGAGAGTCAGGTGGGGATTGGTACTGAGAAGGTGAGGGAGAGGGCTGGAAGGGGAAAAAAAAGCCAATTAGCACATTGTAGAAAAAGATATAGAACATACTACAACATACCCCAGTCTGGACTAGACTGTCCAGAAATAGAAAGTTCTATGCTTTAACTGTTTCTTTTGGCTCCTGTCTGAGGTTTGCCTCGGATAAGTAGAACATATGATCCTCCTGGATCAAAGTGAATCTGGGGTGTGTCTTTCCCTGCATAGTTCTAGGTTCATAGGCACTGGTGAGGAGTGGCCTTTTCTGGACCCCATTTTATCCATTTTGCCCTAGTTCCAAAATCCACAATTTGGCTGCTTCTGTTCCTTTCAAGTGGAGTAAGCCACTTTCCCCCAAGCAATTTTTAGTTCAATATGAAATTTGTCTCTGAGCCTGGGCTGCTCATTACAGTCCATGAAAACCACACTCTTTTCACCAGGCTCCAACTGTCCACTAGATATGAATTTCTTTTAGAATATTGAAAACAAAACTATTCCAAAAGCAAGTGTCTTGGTTTGATATGAAAAGTCTGGGACGATGTGCAAATTAAGACCACTTTAAAAATGAGAATTGGCAAGGAAGCAGGACTTGGAACATCTTCATTTGCAAGTCATTATTGTGGTAATCCTGCCTTCTTCCCAATGTCAGAAAATAAACAGTCTTAAACATTTCAGTTTACTGAGAAGGTTTCTTTTCACTATACCAGTCAAGGATATACATGTTCTCTTCAGGATAGCACTGCTAAACTCCCAGAATATCCCATTGCTATAGTCTGTTTAGGGCTTGATCCAAAAGTACTTGGTGTCAGTGAAGCAAAATGCAGGACAATGTAGCACTTTAAAGACTAACAAGATGGTTTATTAGATGATGCGCTTTCGTGGACCAGACCCACTTCCTCAGATCAAATAGTGGAAGAAAATAGTCACAACCATATATACCAAAGGATACAATTAAAAAAAATGAACACATATGAAAAGGACAAATCACATTTCAGAACAGGAGGGCGATGCGGGGGGAAGTGGGGGGAAGGAAGGAAGGTAAGTGTCTGTGAATTGATGATACTTAGAGGTGGGGAGAGTGGGATGTTTGTGAGTTAATGGTATTAGAGGTGATAATTGGGGAAGCTATCTTGATAATGGGTAAGATAGTTCAAGTGTTTGTTCATTCCTTTTTGGAGAGTGTCGAATTTTAACATGAATGACAGTTCAGAGGATTCCCTTTCAAGTGCAGATGTAAAAGGTCTTTGTAGCAGAATGCAGGTGGTTAAGTCATTGAGAGAGAGTCCTTTCTGGTTAAAATGGCAAGAAACTGTTTTTTCTTTGTGCTCTTGTCAGTATATCTTTCTAGAGATGTAGAGTTCAGTCTTCTGAAAGGCCTTTTCAGTATTATTGGATGCTTGTACTGTTGACTCGCAGATATGGAGACCTGAGTAATTATGAATACAACTATGGCCTGTCTTGTATGCCCCCACAAAGGCATTAGGGGCTGGCAAATCCTCCTCCTTATGCCTCCGTCCTACTACCCTTTCTCTGGACAGCAACATAGAAGTGACGGCAGCCTCTGCAGAGCCACTGAAGTCTCCTGCACCCTATAAATATGAGGGCAAAGAAGCCAGAAGACCTGGTCAGAACATTTCCAGTGAAGTCAAATGTCACCACTCTATACAGTTTTAAAGTTAAATCATTTCTGAGGTAGGTCAGTTTTAGCAAAGTTTTACTGGAGCAGTTTCTTACTTGTGACCAGAAAGCATCAAAACAAAGGTGAAATCTTGAAATGCTATTACTTCATGTGCACAGCTCCACACGACTTTACATGCCAGACTGACTTTGCACAAGAAATTAGAGTTAGTGGATAGACAAAGCCTTCTGCAATTTTTTGCTGAAACCAAAACTCAGTAGCAATATGAAATGTGGCAGACTTATGGTTTTGCTTGCCCTCTAAACTGATATCCGATCTTGATTTCTTGGGACCAAAGAAGAGGTC
Source organism: Pelodiscus sinensis (assembly GCF_049634645.1). Classification (NCBI taxonomy): domain Eukaryota; kingdom Metazoa; phylum Chordata; order Testudines; family Trionychidae; genus Pelodiscus; species Pelodiscus sinensis. The sequence continues at coordinate 49,118,153 of NC_134719.1, forward strand.
TAGCTCATTGTTGCGATGTATGCACACCCCATCCCATACAGACGTGGCTAGGGAAGTTATGGGAACATTGCAATTAGTTCTATAGGGTGGTCTCTAGGCCTCAATTCCCACAGTCCAAGTCTATGGTGAAGGCGCTTAGCCGAGTACTTAGGGCAGCCAGAGTCAGGATAGCACTGTCACCAAGCGGCAGCAGCTCCCAAGCAGTGCTCCCCCTAAGGTTTTCCATCCATGAGCAGAGTGAGTTTTGTCTTGTGCACCAATATTAAGGTTGTGTGTGGTTGTGCGGATGTATATATATATATATATATATATAATGTTATGGAAGAAAGAATACTCAAACAGCCCTTGATCATCACTAGGAACTGTATCACATTCCATGCTGCCTAAAACTCACTCCTACACTTTAAAAATCTTTTGTCTGCTACTCCCTGCTAATTTTCCCTTTTTTCCATTTTTTAACTCTGTTCATGAATAAAAAGTAGAGCTGGTCAAAAAATGCTGAAAATTTCAGAAAAATTGCTGACACTTAGTTCAAATTAACGTTTAACTACTGCGTGTAGCCACGGGCAGTTAGTTCGGACTAAGGGGATTTAAAAATGGCGCCGGGACAGGAAGATGCAAATAAAGCCTGGGATATTTAAATCCAGGGCTTCATTTGCAACTTCAAATGCCTACATTAGCGTCCCTAGTTCAAACTAGGGGGCTAGTGTAGACATACCCTCAGAGACAGTGGGGGTCTTTGCCCCTAAGGAGCTTACAACATCTGTTGATTATGATCTATTTTTGCTACCAGGCTCCCTCATATCTCCCAGCTCTAAGTGTAGGGCCACTTGCTGCCAGTCTGGCCCCAGGACAAAAGGATGAACTGGCAGCTGCTATCTCTGGGGAGTGCCCATAACGGGGCAGCTGGAGGCGAGGGAAAAAGTCAGCAGCCCAATCCAGAGCAAGCGGTACTGTGTGAATACTCTGCCTCTGGAGAAAGGGCTAGTCACTGGCTGTTTTCACCTGTCTCTTGTAGGTTTCACATCACAAATTCTTTGGCCACTGTCACATCCCACTCCCAGGTCATATTCAGTGGCAGCACCCACAGGAAGCCAGAGGAGGCTTCCTTCTGCAGCTGTGGTGGGAAGTGGCTGTTCCAGTAGCCCTATCCCTGGAAGCCTCGGCTGGGGCCACCAGAGCAGATGCCACCTGCCATGTGGCTCACAGCTCCAGCCCTGGGGAGGGCTGAATCTTGAGTCAGGGCTGTGTGGTAGCAGCCCTGCTGCTCCTTGGATGCGGTAGCTGCCTGCCACATGGTCCTAACCTGGGGCAGCTCAGCAGCCATTGTGCGGCTCTGCTCAGGAGGTGGGTGGGCCTCAAATTCTTGGTGCGCGCACACGCAGGTTCTTTAGAGGGAACACTGGGCCCAAGTAAGGTTTCCCAACTCAGGGCCCAGGGAAGAGGCAGAACAGTCCATCAGTGGCTCAGCAGGGAATCCCACAAAACATGCTAAGTTCACTCAGGTGGGAGGTATCATTTGCTCATCCACCCTGGGTCACTTCATGTCATAGGTGATAGTATGTCAGTCCATGAAGCCTCAGGATCTCCAAGTTCCTCAGCACAAGCCGATCTCAGATGTGGAAGCTTAATCAGGTTCTCTTGGTACCCAGTTCCTGCTGGGAGGATCTGCAGCTGCTTCTCAGCAGAAGCTTCTACCACACATCCTTCTATCTCCAACCTTCCTCCTAGTCTTCCTTTTATACTGGCCCAGCACTACAACAATGCTTGGTACAACCAGAGGGGTGGGACTTCCTCTGCTTGCAGTGTGATGTTATCTCCTTCTGGCATAGTGAGGGGTAGGCTCACCCCATCACACACCCTCCCTCTGGGACCCTTGTAGTGGGCCTTACCTGAGTGAGGTAGTATATGGAAGTTACAGGACTGAAGGGAGAAGTACCAGTGCATGATCCCGATGCTGGTATCTTTCATACAATGCTACTATTGGAGGGCTGCATGATCGGTGATCAGCTTGAAGGTAATTTCAAGTTTTTAAATGGCTCAGGGTGTCTCCTGTAAGTTGAATTCCAGAGTAATGGAGTCAGATTAATTTCAGTGGTAATTAGGATCTGAAATATATTTTGTGAATTTGATCCCAAGTCCCTTCTGAGAGTGATTTTTAGCATCCTAAGCCACTTAATATTTTCAAAAGCACCCAATATGATAGTTCATACAAATGTTATCAAGCATATTTATTTACTCTATAACTTAGCATATCACTCTGTTACTCATGGTCTGAGAGGTGAAGATCTCATGTCATTACATCAAAACATATAGAAATGTAACTACAGGTTGTAACTCTATTAACCAGGACTCTCTGGTCCAGTCACGTCTATGGTCTGGAAGGATCATGGATTGGAACATGAACTGTAGGGGGTGGGGGAGCCATCCCATGGCTCAGCTGAATTGGGGAGGGAAAGAAGACCCAGGAAGGCCAGAATGTGGCCCAGTTGGACTATGGAGGGGAGGTGGGAGTCTGGAAGCCCGGTGCATGGCTCAGGTGCATTGCCGAGGGGGCGGGAGCCAGGAAGCCCAGCCCGCATTTCAGCTGGGCTGTGGAGGAGGATGGAGGGGGGTAGGACTCAGCCCATCTGGGCTGCTGGGGAAGCTGGGAAGCCTCATGGGACAGTGCAGGGGATGGGGCCAGCAGCAGGGGGACCAGAAATGACCTCCTCTGGTCCAGCAAAATCCAGGATCAGTTAGATCCTTAGGGTGCTAGGCCAGGGAGGTCCAAACTATCCATTAAAAGTTCTGTTATCCAGCAGACTGGGAAAGGGGGGTCCAGTTAACTGAACATTCTGGTTAACTGAGTTCTACTTTACCAATGGAATGCCAGTCTTCAGAGAATTTGAATACAAGCAAATACATACAATAAAAAGTTGTATCTAGGTACTCACCAATCCAGAAGTAGCACTGCAGAGGGGTTGGTTTCTTGAAGCGCATAAGTGCATACAAGGAAAGTTTTCCTTTCAGTGAGGGTGTTTCTAGATGGCATGATTTTTTTCAAAAAGAGTGGCCTTTTTTTGAAAAAACTTCCCCTGACTGCGGCCGTGTTCTTTCAAAATTAAATCAAAAGAATGCGGTGGTTTCTTTGACCGTAGTAAACCTCATTTTATGAGGAAGAACGCCTTTTTTTGAAAGTGCTCTTTCGAAAGGCGTTCTTGAATGCAAACAGGGCTTTTTCAAAAGAGAGCATCCAGACTAGCTGCTTGCTTTTTTGAAAGAGGTGGTTGCAGTCTAGACTCTCTCTTTCGAAAGAGGCTTTTTTGAAAGATTCTTTTGAAAAAGCCTCTTTCAAAAGAGGCTTGTAGTTTAGACATAGCCTGAGTTATCTTAACACATCTGTATGGTGGGGCATGGCATACACCCAGATCACTAAAAATTCACTTCCCACAAGAGCTATACTGATGATTCTGAAGCCATTTAATGATGACTCTGAGGTGATGCAAGATCCTGATCTACAATTATTGTAGACATAGAAGTTGTAGGAGATTAGGCTGAATCTATAATGATCCTATGACACACCTAAGAAGCTGCTTTAAAAAAATCCCTAATTTCATCTTGCTTACTTGTTTTCTGCCTCTTTTGCATAAAGTAGAATGCAAAATATGCAACTGCATAACTTTCTGGGCAGTGTACTAGTCCCAGTTATTAGATTGAAGATTTGTATTGGGGGATATCAGAAATGAGAAATTAATTCTGGTTAGAGCAGCAGTTCCCAACCTTTTCCAGATGGGGACCCATTTTGATAATTCAAGAAGACTTGGTGACCCAAGGCAATTCAAAAATGGGGGGAGGATCCTTTTAAAAATGCTGATCCTTTAAAAATGTAATGGCGACCTATATTTGCGTCCCGACCCATAGGTTGGGAAACCCTTGGTTAAAGTGACTGGTAACAGAGCTTTTACTGTACTGTAAGACCTTACATAAACAACTATTAAGGTATGCTGCTCTTGTCGTAATGTACACTATTCATGTCAAAATTACTTAGCTACATCAAGATAAAAAAAATATATGATTAGATATGACCTCCTTGGACACCTCAGTGATATCCTGCAGAGATTTTATTTTGGCAAAGTGATAGAGCTCAGATATTTCTATTATAATTGGGATGATCTAATTTGCAATAATTAAGATTTATCACATTTTTATAGGTTATTCCCAGTAAATGTTGGGAAGACAGCCTTTCAGCAATTTCAGAATGCATTTATAATGATGCATTTTTTAACCAATTTGAGAGAAAGTAACTGTTCTACCAGTATTTTTTGTTTACATTTATGTAATATCCTGTTTTTAAACATTCTACTGCTTAAGAAAAAAAAGTTAGCTCTTCTTAACTGAAAGTTAGACAAAGAAAGCTTCAATATTGTAGTTATTTTGAAAATTTAGAGAAAGCTCTAGAGAAGAGCTTTATTTCTTCACTCCAGTTTCATTGCCAAGAGAATTAATCTTCTTTATAGGAGCCTGCTGAACATTGTGTTTTGTTGCCAGAGATAGAATTTTAACAACAAATACTTAAACAAAGGCTTTCTTGAAGCTTAATATCCTATCAGCTCCATTCTAATTTTCCTCAGTACAGGCAGTAAGCTGCTTGGGTTTCGCATTTTTTCTCCACAGCCTGACTCAGATCCATCTTATATAAAGGTATTTTTGTTACATATTTAGACCTAAACACAGCAGTGAACATTCAAAATATTTGATATTCTTAGTAAATTGAAAAACCAGATATTTCAATTTCCTTGCACTAACTTGTCCTAAATAAGAATCTCCCATATTATATTAGTTTTCTCAATGGAAGACATCAAGAATGGACCAAGAATTTGATCCTGAAGTCACCTACCTTCAGATATCATATGATCCAGAACAAACAACTGTCAGCTCAGTATTCTCCTATTAGCTTGCAGCCTGAGATGGCAAAAATGTTGCTGGTAAATAGTGCTTCCCACAAAATGGAGGATTTTCTAAGGAAAACAGAATTTTTGTAAATATTCTGTAATTGAACATTTTCAGCCACAAACTGTTTTTAGTTAATGCACAACATTTTGATTTGGACAGCCACCTCAGCATTTCATACGAGTTGCAGTTTGGCTGCTGCCTGCCCCCACTCCACTCTTGGGCTATGTCTAGACTGCAGGCTTCTTTCGAAAGAGCCTCTTTCGAAAGATCGCGTCTAGACTGCAGGCGGATCTTTCGAAAGAGAAATCCGCTTTTTCGAAAGAGAGCACCCAGCGAGTCTGGATGCTCTCTTTCGAAGACGGCCTCTTTACATTGAAGAACACCTTCCTTCGAAAGAGGAACTTTTGAAGGAAGGCGTTCTTCCTCGTGAAACGAGGTTTACCGCCATCGAAAGAAAAGCCGCGTTCTTTCGAAATAATTTCGAAAGAACGCGGCTTGAGTCTGGACGCAGGAGAAGTTTTTTCGGGAAAAGGCTACTTTTCCTGAAAAAACCCCTGAGTCTGGACACGGCCTTGGAGTGGCAAGTCATCTGAAGTCTGGCATTCTGCATGCCGTATAAGAGTGGAGCTCCTCCCCTTAGGAGTCTCTGGAACCTATTGGACAGTTTGGGGAGAGGGGTCCTGATTGGCCAGGATTCCCAACTCCCTGGATTTAACCTGGTACTGGGGGCACATGGAGCCTCTTTTGGCTCTATTCAGTTTTCCCTCGTACTACCTGTGTGACCTTCTTCTTGTACCTGTTGGTCTCACTTGCTGTTCCTGAATATCCAAATGTGAAGACAAGTGAAAATAAACCTACTCACTCAGCAAAAGTAACCAGTAATGGAAAGTGGGGGTATTACTAAGTTTGTGTGTTTGTGGGGAGAGGTTATTTATTAACATTGAAATGCTAACTTTATTGTACTAGTCTTGTCATGCTTCCATTTTAATCACTGAGCATGCTACCAAAGTGAGAATACAATGTAAATCTTTTCTTATGCCAAGAGACACCATATTATGCATTCCATGCTTTTATTCACCCACTACATGATTTGGTGAGGGGAGTAAAATTATTTCTGGTAGCTCTGTTTTAGCTATTGCCATGTGACTGTACTGAGCTACTCTATTTTAGTGCATATAACCCGAGGGTTATATGTGATTTTACTAACCCCGCACTCAGGTGCAGGGTATACAATTTTTTTTTACTCACCTGGTGAGTTCCTGTGCATCCACCAGCCTCCAGGCAGGGGAGCACTCATCCCCCTGGTTCCTGCACAGCCACAGGAAGGGGCAGGGGAGCGCTCATCCCCCGGTTCCTGCGCAGTCGCAGGAACCAGGGGGATGAGCGCTCCCCACACCCAGAGGCTGGAGGCTTGCGACTGTGCAGGAACCGGGGTGGTGAGTGCCCGCAGGAACTGGGGCGTTTAGGCTGGCTAAATCTTCCCGCCACCCCCGGGCACTGTAAAGTAGCTAATATACCCTGGCACAATTTGAAAGAAAAGTCTTGTATACCCTGCGGGTTATACTCGTGCGTGGGGCATACAAGATTTTTCTACTCAATTTGGAAAAACCGCGGGGTATATTCGTGTGCAGGGTCTGTTCGGGTGCGGGGTATATTCGGGTGCAGCGTATATTCCCTAAAATACAGTATATAGCATGATTCAATCAGTGCAACTGGCAGTAATGCTAATGAAGTGCACCTGCAGAACACAGTAATTCTGTGTTGTGTACCACAGTCTTCAGTAGGTTGCACTGCAAAAAGTTGTCATAGCAAAGCCAACTGTAGGGTTGTAATGTTCAGAATAAGATGAGAGAGATCTGTGGGGGAAGTACACTCCTCCTTCTGTCATGAACCCTCCCCACTTGCGCTTCTCTAGGCTAATGCACAGTCTTCTATTGTGACATAAGAGCTTTTACCAGTTTAAACTGTAGATATGAAAGAAGATGTGAGCACATAGGATATGGCAAACAGTCTCAGTTCATCTTGATAAATATGTACTGCTCCACTGGATAAAGAAGGGAAACAAGTCTGGTAGTGGCAGGAACGTACACAAGCTTAGTTTGACTGAGTGTGCCTCTGCACAAGAGAGTACAAAGAAGGAAGACAAGGTTCCACAAATTACCTGAATTTTAGGTCTAGGTCTACAGTAGAAAGCTAGGTAGTTGCTGTATTATTTAAAGCAAATGGGCAGTTACAGGCTAGAAGGGGGAAGACTCTTGACTCGCTCCCCTGTCCCCTCTCCCATTTACTGGAAAGAGTATCTGAAGGGATAGCAATTTACTGCTGGCATAGATCACAAGCAAGCTATTATACTCACCATCATTTCTGAGCAAGTAGTAATTCAGAAGTTTAACGCCCATAGGGCCAACTTCTAGTATGAGAGTTTGCTATCAAGACTATTTCTAAATCTTGAATGTATCACTGCTTCATTAACCATAGATGGTGATAGAGGGTGCAGGAAAGAGCTATCAAAGAAATATGTAAGTAGGGTCTGAATCAAGGCTTCCAATGCATCCAACTGGAAGGAGGGGAGGAATCCTGGGTGTTGTTATGCTCCCTCAGTTGTTTAGCCCTGTAAGGTATTCAGCTATTGTTATGTACAGTTGGAATGGGAAAGGAATCCGGGGTGTGGTTATGTAAATCCAGTTCAGTCAGTGCTATAGGCCTGATAGATATGCAGTTGTTAGAATGTCATTTTGTCTATTGTAACTCATTTGGCTGTTGTGGGGTCACAAACCAGGTTAATCCTAAATGTAGGAACTGTAAAATATGACACCAGTGCTTGCAGGAGAGACACTGTCATTGTAAAGAATCTCGGATGGACAAGCCTTCCCTTTCCAGACTCAAGTGGATTGGATTGGTGGAGAGAGCAGAGCTCTGAACCAGCAGGCTTCATGGTCTCAAGGCATGAGCTGTAAGACTGGTTCAACCTGCTTCTCTTCCCACCCCTCCTCTTCCCCCATTCTAATGATAGAACTGAAACAGACTCCATAAGGAGTCTCTTTATTTTCTGCTGGCCTGTGCTGTGGATGAAGAGCTGAAATCACTGAGAAATAGGGATCACAGAGAGCTGAAATCTCTAGCTTTGGCCCAGATCCAAACCCATCAGCAGCAAGTGGCCAGCAGGGCAGCTGGCAGGAGAAAGCAGTCGGTGGGAGAGGCTGGCAGGAGCAGTGGTGAATGGCAAATGGAGTGGGTGAGATGCCTCCTATCCCCACCCCCCACAAGTGAGAGAGGTGAGCTCTGCAAATCAACTTTGAGATCTGGTCTGCCATGACCAAGAGCAGCAGCTGTGAGCAAGGTACGGAGAAAGGTTGGGTATGTGAATGGCACACTTACATTGCTGGACTTGTGAGCCTGAGAGGCAAAGAACATTGCTCATTCCACTTTAGCCAGGACATTTACTTGTGATTTGGTTCTGAACTCTGTGGTGTTTTCCCAAGTTAATGCCACATTACCTCTCTCCCTCTTTCATTAAAAGTTTCTTTCCTATGCTCAGACTCAGTGCTTGCAAGTGGGGAAGCCTTGCCTCTCAGAGGCACCTGGAGTATGTGTAAATTTCCCAGGCTTCTGGGTGGGGGCTCGAGCCAGTTCTGTGTGAGATGGATGAAGAGGAACCCCTAGATATTGAACCCAGCCCTGGCTGCTGCTGGCACCACCTCTCAGAAGGAGTGGGAGTCCTTTATAGCTTGTTACCTCTTTGGGAGTCCTTTATAGCTTGTTACCAAAGTTCATTTTTGGTGTTGACAGAAGCTGCGTTCAGTCACCATGAAATATTCTACAGCTGTGGTGGCCCCCTAAGGATCCTCAAGCCCTTTAGGGTGGGCCATGAGGCCCAGTGTCTGAAACCTGATTCCCTGAGGCCTGGTGCTCCCAGCTTCTGAAGCCAGGAGGGGCATGGGGCTGGACCCTGCTGTGCTGAGATGGCCTGCGCCCTGCTGGGTCATGCCTCCCCACAAATATAAGTAAAATTATGCCTATGCCTATACTCAAATGTCCCCCTCTTGCTCAGAGCCCCAAGTTTTTCCCCTTCCCTACCAGGCCCTGGAATTTTTATACCATGTTGAGGAGGGACTCAGCAAGGAAAAGACTGAAACTCACCCTGTTCCACAGCATAAAAAAAATCCACACTGTGGAGTGTTCATTTAAACACAAGAGGAAAGAAAAATTACCTCCTTCAGACCATCACATATGAGTCAAGTAGGGCATCTGAACTCCAAAAGCTTTTAAAATGAGATTTGGGACCAAATTCTGACATTTAGATAGAAAACAAACCATTTCAGGGTAACTTTGTTTGTATGCTGAACTATGAAATCTTATCTGTATATGCATTTCCAAAATTATACTTACTCTAGTACATAGGTGTAATTCAAAAGTGGGATTCAAGGATTTTCCTTTTACCTTAAAAGGTTCATTTTTTTTCCACTCAGGCTTCACTTCATCTGCTATCCAGAGCAGGCTCAGCACTTGGTTATAGGGCTGTTGTTGTTGTTTTTCCATGAAAGGAAATTGCCCCATCATTCTGTAGCCTTTTCATTGGAAATGATTAACAAGGAGCATTAAGAAACATAGCTGTTTCCATGTGGACCGAAAGGAAATGTTTACTTATCTGCACATCTAAGATACACACCAGTGTTGAAGCCACAACAATAGCTTTGGGTATTTAGCTCTACCTTTTATTCATTGAAAGTAAAATGACCATCCATCTAACATGGAGTAGCAGTATCTGAAGTAATTAAATTTATGAAGACCAGGTGTTCAAAGGATAATGTGATACATTATTCTACACAGATTATCCCTGAAAAGATACCAACCCCTTGTTTTTCAACTGTCCAGCTGCCTACGTGTAGTATTAGATTCTTTCTTTTGCAGACAATCTGTGCACAATCCTATTATAGGCTGGATGCTTAACTATCTTTATTTAGGTCTTCTGAAGTAGCACTTAACAAGAATTCATAGGACAGATAAGTAGCACCCTAAACAAATCATTGTCCTGATCTATAAAATGGTAATCCCTATATTGCTATGCCTAGTTTTCAGCAATATATACCACACAGTGACTACAGACTTACCGTAGATATTTCTTATGCTGTCTGTCCACGTAATACTGGGCCCATTAAGTCAATGGCACATGTTCAGAGGGCTTGTCTGCAGGGTGTTATGATCTAAAAGAGAGATGAGGGTGAATTGCAGAGCACTCTAACATGTTGTACTTTAACTATTCTAGGGACATACTATTGCATAAACAAAAAGGTACCTAGTGTTCACTGGAAACATCCTATTTCAAATGAGACTACATTAGTGTGAGGTAGGTACCTTTTAATTCCAGCCATCAGGTTCTATACAAGGTTACACAGTGAAAAACTTTCAGACATTCTCTAATTCATACACGCCATAGTTCAAACACCAGATAGACAAGACAAAGGCTCATTTCTCCATAACTGGGAAATGTAATTTTAGATACTACTTTGTTCAATCTTTTTATAGATACTGCTGTTTTAATGGAAGACACTCTGACATTCTCCAGGTATAGAACAGTATAAAAATTCAATGTATGTAAGTTCAGCATAGCTACTTAAATCTTCAATAGTACCCTGTCATAAATAGCTCTACTCTGATGGGGTATGTCTACACTACCACCCTAGTTCGAACTAGGGTGGTTAATGTAGGCAACCGGAGTTGCAAATGAAGCCCGGGATTTGAATTTCCCGGGCTTCCTTTGCATATTGCTGGGCGCTGCCATTTTTAAATGTCCACTAGTTCAGACTCCGTGCCCGCGGCTACACGCGGCACGAACTAGGTAGTTCGGATCAGGCTTCCTATTCCGAACTACCGTTACTCCTCGAGGTGTACTGGTAGTTCGGAATAGGAAGCCTAATCCGAACTACCTAGTTTGTGCCGTGTGTAGCCGCAGGCACAGAGTCCGAACTAGCGGACATTTAAAAATGGCGGCGCCTGGCAATATGCAAATGAAGCCCAGGAAATTCAAATCCCGGGCTTCATTTGCAACTCCGGTTGCCTACATTAACCACCCTAGTTCGAACTAGGGTGGTAGTGTAGACATACCCCCGGAGATGATGATGAAGCTAACAAGGGAAATGTTGGGACCAGTGAAGTTAATGGTAAAACATCCACTGACTGCAAGTGACCAGGGCTCCATACTGCATAAGAAGGTACAAAAAACCCAGGGACTCTAATAATCTGATCTACAGTAAATTCCTTCCAAACCCCAAATATTGCAATCAGTTAGATCCCAAGCATGTGTGCAATGCCCACCAGACAGTCCCTTGGGAAAGACTTCTCTGTGGTAAATCAGAGATTTCCAGATCTGCTGTCCTATTACTAGCTGCTAGCTATATTTGCTAGCAACAGTGGCAGATTGGCCACATGGTGTTATAGGTAATTTCATCATACCACTCCCTAGTTATCAAAATCAATCATGAAGCCAGTTAGGTTTTTTGCAACCATTTCTTCCATTGTAAGGCTGTTCCAGAACTCCACCCCTCTGATAGTGAGAAATTTTTGTCCAAACCTAAATTTGTTGATAGCTAGTTTATATTCATTTTTTCTTGTGTCCACACTGGTGCTTAACTTAAATAATTCCTCTCCTTGCTTAGTATTTATCCCTTTGCTGTGTCGGTAGAGAGTAATCATATTTCCCCTCAGCCTTCATTTGTCTAAGCTAAACAAACCAAGCTCTTTGATTCTCCTCTCATAAGATAGGTTTTCTATTCTGTGAATCATCCTAGTGGCCCTTTCTCTGTGCTTGTCTCAGTTGGAATTCATTTTTCTTAGACACTCAACACCAGAACTGTTCACAGTGCTCCAAATGAAATCTGTCTTCTATAATGGCACCAACACTTTCCTGTCTCTCCTGGAAATTCCTCATCTGTGGCATTTTAGGATTGCATTCATCTTTTTCATGGCTGCATCACACCGATGGCTTGATCATCTTGTCATCATCCAATACATGCAGGTCTTTTGCCTCCTCTCTCCCTTCCAACTGAAATATCCCCATCTTAAAGAAAATGTCATACATTTTGGGAACAACAAGATCTTGCACTTTGCACTATGAAATTTCATTTTAAGTGACATCTCACAGAAGTCATGTGTTGTTTATATTACTACATTTTACAGTGTTGCCCAGATATTCTTGAATATTATTTTGGTCCTCCTTTATATTGGCAATTTCTCAACTTTGTGTCATCCCCAAATATTAATAGCACAGTCCCACTTTTCAGTCACAGGAAGTAGAAAAAAAATTAAATAAGATTGGACTCAATATAAAAATGAGGAATTTCAACAGTAACATTGTACCTACCTGAGAGTTCATCTTCAGTATTAACTATTGTAGTCTCCACTTTAACCAGTTCCTCATAGAATCACAGAATCCTAGGCCTGAAAGAGACCTCAGGAGGTCATCTAGTCCAGCGCCCTGCCCAAAGCAGGACCAATCCCAACTAAATCATCACAGCCAGGGCTTTGTCAAGCTGAGACTTAAAAACCTCTAGGGATGGAGATTCCACCACCTCCCTAGGTAACCCATTTCAGTACTTCACCAACCTTCTAGTGAAATAGTTTTTCCTAATATCCCACCTAGACCTCCCCCACTGTAACTTGAGACCATTGCTCCTTGTTCTGTCATGTGGCACTACGAGAACAGCCTCTCTCCATCCTCTTTGGAACCTCATTCACCCTTCAACTCTCATATTAATCCCCACGTTCTCCAAGGTAACTAATTATTTCCCATGTTTCCTTGGACTGAAAAAAAAAACAGTTTTCATATTGGTCAGGCAAGATTTATCATTTTAAAACAGAATTTAGCCATGCTTAATTTGAAGTCCTGAATTTGTAAAGTCATGAATATACCTATCCTTGCCTGAGTGGTCCAATTAATTACAACCTGCCTACGAGTCTGAAAAAAACCAAGGCCAAAACTATGAACTACAAATATAGAAACATGATATATTCATGCCTATCCTCCTAAAAATCCTGTCCCGTCAGCCAAACACAATTACATGTATGACTCTGCTCTAGCTCTGCCTACAGAAGCAATGTAAAAAGCTCATTATTTTTCTCAGAATACCGATCCTGACTGGAGACTGGCAAGATTATCACAAAAAATATTATCACAAAAAATATTTTTAATTTTAAAGTGTCATACTATAGGTTACACATACTGGAAATCATGCATATACCTTTAAAAAAATCTAGAATTATCTATTTGGGCCAGGAGTTACCAGCAAACTCAATTTTCTTTCAGAATTAGAATTTTAAGGGACATAATCACTGCTTTGGAAAAAAAAGTCACTTGCTGTTTAATTTCTGTTTGTGCAAACCTATAATTTACATAACAAATATAGCCCCAAACTAATCTCCAGAACCAGGTTAGTTAAAAGAATAAATGTTATTAATATAGTAGATTAAGTTAAAAACAGGAATTTTAATAAACAGAGTCTCACAGTCCATATTTTTCAATCAGACTAAGGTTGTCACATTTCTGCAGCTTGGCATTCAGTGTAGGCGTTCATCAACTTTATTATGCCTCACATCCAATGAACAATTTACTGATTCTCAATGTCTCATTCTATCAAAATAAACATATTTACACAGACTGCACCTAGTAATATTTCATAACGCCAACTAATAGAAAATTGTGCTCTGATGCAATCAGAAGTGACATCTCACATATTTTGGTGCCAACCAATTAGAAGGCATCACAGAAAGAAAAAAAGGTAGCAAGAACAAATGTGAAACCCTCCAAGCAGAAATGTAGGTAATAATTATTTAAACAAAAAGATTGAACACATGATTTTACAATTCATTAACTATGCTATTAATTGACTATGAACAGGAATCAGACCTGATTTGTTGCATAGAAGAGATTCAATATTCAACGACAAGGGGCACAAATGTTTTTGAACTTTCATAAAGTTAAGTAAATATATTAAAATGACCCTGTGGCTTTAAAAAAAAATCAGTGTGCACCACACACAAAGCAGCGCATAACATTCGACTATGGAGTAAGGGGAGAAGCTGAAACTACAAAATGATTGAACATTTTAACACCGTCAATGCTTTATATAAAAGTCAATCATGTGCAAAATGCCACCAACATCAAATAATAAATGAGTGAACAGGTTTCAGCCTCATACTGCAACCCACTAATGTTGCTGCCAGTTGACTTGTGAAATCTCCAAAGCAAAAACACAATATAAGACCAGAAGTATTTAAACATCTTCCCCTTGTTTCTATCTAACATTCATAAAAAGCTTGGGGGAGAGAGAAGAGACTGGGAGCCAATAGCTAGGGGAGAAAACTGTGCTAATCAGATGGGGAGCCAACAGAGAGATCGGGACTGAATCCGAGAGGCAAGGTGAAGGATGTGGGGGGAGAAGACAGATCTGATGGGGAGTCAGGGGGCTGGGGAAGAACTGGAATTGGCTGGATTGGGAGATAGGACATGGAGCAGGGGGAAGAAACAATGAGGTTTGACAAGGAGCCTAGGAAGGGGAATTGAGATAGGGAGAAGCAACTGGAGGACAGGGTAAGGGAGGGGAGAAGATTAGAACTGCAGGGAGGAAGTCTGGGACAGGAGTCCAAGAGGGGTGAGGATAGGATTTATTGGGCAAGGAGAATGAGATTGAGACAATCAACAAGAAGTAGGGAAGCGACAAGTCTGGGACAAGGACATGGAAGAGGGAATGGCCAGAAAGTCTATGCCCAATAGCCAACACTCCCTTCCAGAGCCTAGCATGGAATTCATGAATCTCAACATTCCTCTGCTGTGACCAAGTATCTGTTAAACCCACAGACAGAGTGTCCCATCATCCCTTAATATTGGTTGGAAGATGATAACAGCTGACTGCTGCTATCAGTTACGCCGTTAGCTCAATCACAAAAGATTTGTGGGGTGGTTCTAAAAGTTCTAGCCCTCCTATTTACTCCCAAGGGCACTGGTCTGATACCACGTGATGGAATTTTTTCCAAAAGCCTAAGAAATTACACAGAAAAACTATGTTAACAGACCATTATGTTTCCAAAGTCGAGCACTCAAAATGGATTTGCCAGGATTAAGGTTGCCTATGCCATGCAATCCCTTGTGCATGCACATTCCGATATAGTCTTTAATTGCATAGTCACATACTGTGTTTTCCCCAGGCATGCTTGCCTCATTCAGTTCAGGGTATGGACCTGTTCTGGAAATGAATTAGGCTACTGTCATCTATAGCAGTGTTTCTCAATAACCAAGTCTGTGGCCTAGCACTGGGCCCTGAGATCTCCCTGACACAGACTACAGGCTGCTCCCTGAAAGCAACAAGACTGAGAAAAATGGATGTATAGGACACCTGTTTCATTTACTGTAAAAAAACAGAAGCTGGGTAGTGAATAAGCATGGGAATATCTATCCTACACCTCTCTCTGAAACACTTGGAATTGCCTACCATTGGAGACAAGCCCCAGATTGGGTGGCCCAATGTTTGAGCTGAGGGCTACTCCTAACACTCAGGAGCATAATCTTGATTTTAGTTATTGTATCCAGAGACACCAGATGAAACACTTGTGATTTGCTTCATGGCTATTGGAAACAGCCCATAAAGGTCTCCAGGGCCTAGCCTTTACAGAGTTACACAAATGTTTAGTGTACAAGTATGAATAGTCTCTGTAATCTTTGAAGTACTTGAGCCTAGATACATCAAATCACTAAAAAGTTTGGTTATAATTATCCACAGTGAGATTTTTATCTGCAGCTTCTGACTGAAAAGAAATCATAGTTAGAGGTGAGGGGGGAAAGCTGTGGAAAACTCAAACTGACAACAAGTTGGCTTAACTTCATTCCAGTAAACACCGACAAATTACACAGAGAAAAAATCTGCCTAAAGTAATCAGTTCTTTTTCAGAGATGGAGAAAGATTGGTTGCAGAACAGTGTTTTTATATAATGGATGCATCTGCTCCTACCTAGTTAATTTGCCTTCCAGCAGTCATATTTCAGGTGTTGTTCACATTTGTGGGCCTAACATTTAGTTTGGCTATGTGAGATCTATATAGTTTTATTAATGCTAAAAGTAAAAATTGGAATTTGTGGTATTATATCTTGAACAAGCTATTTAAAGCAAGAAAATAATTCATCTAGTGTTGATAGGAAAAGTGTCATAGTCTAGTCAGAAAATAACTACATTTCAGACCGCTTTTCCCATATGATAAATTTTCACACGGTTAGTTATCAGTTGGTGTAAACTCTAGCCAAGGACTCAGCTGATGATAATCCTGATGTTGAAGGTGGTATGATTTTGTTTTAGGTAGCAGCAACTCATTTTATTTAGATAAAGCAATTCAAGTTGAGCCTGTAATTTTCCTGTCTTCAAATGCTGTGATACCGTGTGAAAGGTTAAACTGCATCTCTCTAAGAAGTAACAGGAACAAGAAATTACATTACCTGTTTTGGGAACCACAGTTTTTGAATTTGAGAAATGTAATATCCAAGCTGCAAATACTATTTACTTTTTTGTTTTAGAAAAGCAACATAGTCTGAATTCATTTGTTTCCCGTTCTGCAAAAGAAGTCACAAAATAAGCTGTATATATTCCTAAACCATGTTAGCATTCTTAAAATATATCCTTGTGCAAAGGAAGCTCACCAATATAATCATAACTGATAGACTCTAGATTCCAAAACCCAGCCTGATGCCATTAGCAAGACTTTAGAAAATGTAAGAAGTCATCTTTCAGAGACAATCACAGCTGGCATTTACTGACTGAAATATTTCCAGATGAAAGGAATAATATAATTCTAAGGAAATGCCCAGCTTTGACAGTAAGTTCATAATATAAATAACCTTTCTAGGTCATAAGGACAGCATTCATAATGGCGGATGGAAAAAGAATTGTGTTAGACACCTTTTGGATAATAAAAGTAGTTTAGAATTTTTTTTCCTTTCTATAATATTTTTGGCAAGAAGTGAGATTGTAATTTCACCATTTGAACTTGCTTGCTTTTCTGCTACCTCTTTTTAGTAAAAAATCTTCCTAAATATTATTAGCCTGAAGGTTATGTGGTGTTGGGAAGAAGGATGAAGTAGTTTGAGGCACAAGTTATTTTCTCATCCATCCTCCCTGTTGAAGGAAAAGTCCTACGTAAGAATCTTCAAATTTTGAAAGTAAATGTGGGGTTACACAGGTAGTGTTGGAGAGAGGGCTTTGGATTCTTTGACCATGGGATGTTGTTCCAGACAAAAGAATTGCTAGGAAGAAATGGAATCTACTTAATGAAGAGGGGGAAGAGCATCTTTGTAGGCAGGCTTGTAAATCTATCGAGGAGGGCTTTAAACTAGGTTCATCGTAGAACAATAACCCAAACCCAGAGGTAAGTGGGGAAGCGGGATGCTGGGAAGAAAAACAAGGAGGAAGGCGCAACAGAGGAGGACTCCTGATTTGTACAGAGAAAGTAGGACAATCTGCTAGTTATCTAAGGTGTCTATACATGAATTCAAGAAGCCTGGGAAACAAGCAGGAGGAATTAGAAGTCCTGGAGCAGTCAAAGAACTAGGATATGACTGGAATAACAGAGACTTAGTGCTCCAATCATGTGAGTCCTCCCACCATCATGGAAAGGTATAAACCATTCAGGAAGGAGAGATGGGGAAGAAAAGGTGGAGGAGTTGCACTATATGTAAGAGAGCAGTATGATTGCTCAGAGCTCCAGTATAAAATGGAAAAAAAGACTGTTGAGAATCTTTGGGTAAAATTTAGAGGCAGGCGCAATGAAGGGGATGTTGTGCTTGGTATCTGCTATAGACCACCAGATCAGGTAAACGAGGTAGATGAGGTTTTCTTCAGACAACTAACAGATTCTTCCAGATCACAGGCCCTGGTTCTGACATCTGTTGGGAGACCAACACAGCAGTACACAGACAAGCCAGGAAGTTTTGGAGAATGTTGGGATAACTTCCTGGTACAAGTGCTGAAGGAACTGACCAGGGACCATGCTCAGCTTGACCTGCTGCTCACAAACAGGGAGGAACTAGTAGCGAAAGTAGATGTGAGTAACAACCTGGGTAGCAGTGATCATGAGATGATTGAGTTCAGGATCCTGACCAAAGGAAGAAAGGAGAGCAGCAAATACAGATGCTAGACTTCAGAAAAGCAGACTCTGACTCCCTTAGGGTGTGTCTACACTACCACCCTAGTTCGAACTAGGGTGGTTAATGTAGTCATTCGAAGTTGCAAATGAAGTCCGGGATATTTAAATCCCGGGCTTCATTTGCAACTTTGAATGACTACATTAACCACCCTAGTTTGAACTAGGGTGGTAGTGTAGACATACCCTCAGAGAACTGATGGACAGGATCCCCTGGGATGTTGTCATGAAGGGGAAAGGAGTCAGGAGAAGTGGCAGTATTTTAAAGAAGCCTTATTGAAGATTCAGGAACAAACCAGCCTGATGCGCAGTAAGAAAAGCAAATATGGTAGGCAACCAGCTTGGCTTAACAGCGACATCTTTGGGGAGCTTAAACATAAAAAGGAGCTTACATAAAGTGGAAACTTGGACAGATGACAAGAAAAGAGCATGCATATATTGCTCGAGCACCTAGGGGTGTAATCAGAAAGGCTAAAGTATAATTAGAATTGCAGCTAGCAAGGGCTGTGAAGGGTAACAAGAAAGGTTTCTACGGGCATGTTAGCAACAAGAAGGTGATCAGGGAGGGTGTGGAGATCTTTACCTGATGAGGGAGGTAAACTAGTGACAGGTGATGTGGGAAAAGCTGACGTACTCAATGCTTGCTTTGCCTCTATCTTCACAGAGAAGGTCAGCTCTCAGACAAATGAACTAGGCCACACAGTATGGGAAGGAGGTGGGCAGCCCTGAGTGCAGAAAGAACAGGTTAAGAACTATTTTAAAAAGTTAGACATACACAAGTCCATGGGGCTGGATTAATGCATCCATGAATGCTGAAGGAGTTTGCTGAGGTGATTGCAGAGCCATTGGCTATTATCTTTGAAAACTCGTGGAAATCAGGGGACATCCTGGATAGAAAAAAGGCAAACGTAGTGCCCATTTTTTAAAAAGGAAAGAAGGACAATTCAGGGAACTTCAGACTGGTCCGCCTCACTTCAGTCCCTGGAAAAATCATGGAGGGGATCCATTTTGAGCACTTGGAAGAGGGGAAACTGATCAGGAATAATGAACATAGATTTACCAAAGGCAGTTCATGCCTGACCAACTTGATTGCCTTCCATGATGGTATAGAGGTCTTCTGTTGGGCTACGTCTACACTGGCCCCTTTTCCGGAAGGGGCATGTAAATTTCATGAGTCGTAGCAGGGAAATGCGTGGGGGATTTAAATATCCCCCGCGGCATTTAAATAAAAATGTCCGCCGCTTTTTTCCGGCTTTTAAAAAAGCCGGAAAAGAGCGTCTACACTGGCCCCGATCCTCCGGAAAAAGCGCCCTTTTCCGGAGGCTCTTATTCCTACTTCAAAGAATGTCCACCGCTTTTTTCCGGCTTTTAAAAAAGCCGGAAAAGAGCGTCTACACTGGCCCCGATCCTCCGGAAAAAGCGCCCTTTTCCGGAGGCTCTTATTCCTACTTCAAAGTAGGAATAAGACCCTCCGGAAAAGGCAGATGGTGGACATGAGGAAAGACCTGTAGGGAGGTGTATGTGGTATTTGGGGATGTGACTAAGGACAGGAATAGGGTCTGTAAGGAGTCTGGGGTGGGGAAGGGGGAGCGCTGCAGGGAACAGAATCAGTTTTGCCAAGCAGTCATGTCTTTGTAGGACTTGTGTTAAATGTTATAATTTCAAGCAGCATATGCAAAAAAATCATTTTTACATTTAAATTTCTATTTAAATGAGATTCTAAGAAACATGAAAAGAAGCCAAATCAGTCCTTGCCATGTGACAGGGATTTCAGCTACTTCAAAATCAAAGAGAAAAATCTTACATCCCATACCTTTCTCTTTGAAAGATAACATGCTAAGTAGCAGCTCATGTAAGATACATTTTATATATATTATATATATATATATATCATATACATATGGCAGGTATATGCAGCTTGGATACATCAAACTACAGAGCAATATTAGAAAGTGAATTTGACATTCTAATGATGACAAATGTGAAAATGATAAATCATAAATAGGAAATATTAAACACTAATTAGTACATCAAAAGATACAAATCCATTGCTCTTGGAACTAAATGTATGTCCCTGTCTTCAACAACAAACCAAAATATCCATATTAATCAGGTCATTTACATGAGGAAAACAACCTCTATTCCTTATGGAGTTATAATTCTTTATACATTGTTAATAGATGGAATAATAGCCATATAAAACAGCACAATCTCTTGCCAATAAGTTAACAGTTTTTGTCATGCAGTTTAAGCTCTTAGAAGCAATGGAGAGGACTTCAAAACTCTGATGCTCTCCTACCCTAGTGATGCTCATAGAAGTCCCCATCAAGCCAGAAAGTGACCATGGGTTTTGGAGTGTACTTCTACCTTGGTTTCCAAATCACTCTCAGGGAGCATCTTCAGCTGTGTCTGTGTAGATTTAGACCCAAAGGAGAAGGAAACAGGGATAAAGCATGCTCAAGAAATGTACAAACTACAGACTGGACCTCCCTGGTCTGGCACCGTCACCCTCAGGACCTGTCTGGTCCCAGATGAGGGATTTTGCCAGACCAGGAGAGGTCATTTCTGGACCACCTATAATTTTTCAACCCAACACCATGACTTCCGTTTCTTTAACTGTTCTCATCCTCACTGCTTCTGTCACGCTCCTAACATGTCTCCTGATTTCCTATATCATGCATCTACATAGCCTCCAAGTGAGACCACTCTGGACTCTCAGAACCTGAGTTTGTAAGCACCATAATGCTTAAATCTGCCATCATCTCCACTGGCTCCTCACGAGGACTTATGAGTCTCATTGGTTACTTTTGAGATGTAAGGCCCACTGTAAGCCTGGGAGGTTAGTCAAAAAGAGTATCACAACAAATGAAACTCATATAATTCTGCTGCCCCAGATATGCTTTGGCAATGCAGAATAGATAGGGCAACTTATTAGGAGTGTCCTCAAAATGTTCATAAACCTTAGGCCATCCTATATTTATTCTTTATTACTGAGTTGTAAGTGTCAGAAGAGAATTGTTATTTTTTCTTTTTACTCTGTATTTCAATGACTCTTTGATTAACAGGACCATCCCCATGTTAGTAAGTACCTCTCAGCAAGGGTTTATAGGATAGGTCTTGGTTTTGAAAAATCACTATTACTATAGAACTTTCCCTGAAAATTAGTTATTTTATTTTGGTTGTAAGGAATAGTGCAAAGCATTAGCTCAAACCACAAATTACCAGCTTTGAATGGAACTGGTCAAGCTGTCTGTTGCAAATGATGTGTGTCAGATTTAGCCCTTTTTTCTATTATTCAGTTGTCTGAACAGATCCTGATTATTATGAGTCTGTGATATGCACATATTTGATGAACAGAGGGAGGTTACCTTTCGGTTTTTACGTTACAGTATTTTAAAAAAAAATTAGAGCATGGAGGCTTTTCATTAAAGTACTCATTAAAGTGGCAAGTACTTTATATAGTCAACATCTAGAACTCACTGCTTGAATTGTATTATTGGTCACTAAGTTATATAAAATGTCTATGTTCCTTGACTGGATGACATCAATAGGATGAGGCCCTGAAGAAATTATTTCAGAGCTAGTAGAAAATAAGCAAGCAGTAAAAGGAGTTGCGCAATGCACAGAAATAACCAATTTGTCTTTAATTTAAGGGGCTTTTTAAGGTGTGGGATGAAACTTGGGTATTAAGAATGGGGAAGTAAAAAGCTATTTGGGTATGTCTACACTACAGCACTAATTAGAAATAACAATTCGAATTAGTTCATTCGAACTAAGCTAATTCGAATTAGTGCATCTAGACCTAAAAACTAGTTCGAATTAGCGTTTTGCTAATTCGAACTAGCATGTCCACATTGAGTGGACCCTGAACCAAGGTTAAGGATGGCCGGAAGCAGTGCCGGCAGGGCATCAGATTAGGACTTAGAGCGTGGAGCTGCTGCCTCAGGCTAGCTGAGGGCTGTGCTTAAAGGGTCCCGACCTCCACCCCGGACAGACAGTTCTCAGGGGTTCCCCACTCGCTTGTGTAACTCGATGAGGGACAGCAAAGCAGTCCTGTCTTGGAGTGCCCTGAATGCCCACACTCAGCACATCACAGCACTCGGCCATCAGTCCGGCTGCACTTGCCGCAGGCTGCCATCCGGGGGGAGGATCAATCGGGGGGCTGCAGGAGAGGATCCCGCAGAGCCACCCCAGTCCTTCCCATCGGGGGCTCATACCCCATTCCTCCCTCACCTCCTTCCACTTACCCCTCCATGCCCCCCCTTCCTCATGTACAAAATAAAGGACACGTGTTTTCAAAAATAGAAACTCTCTTTATTTAACAAAACTCGGGGAGACTGGGAAAAGGAGGTGGGAGAGGGGAAGAGAGAGGCTGGGAGAGGGGAGGGCAACTAAAATGATCAGGGGTTTGGAACAGGTCCCGTATGAGGGCATATGATAGAGGTCTATAAAAGCATGAGTGGTGTGGAGAGGGTGCATAAAGAAAAGTTCTTCATTAGTTCCCATAATAGAAGGACTAGAGGACAAATGAAAGGAATGGGTAGCAGGCTTCAAACTAATAACAGAAAGTTCTTCTTCACAATGCAAATAATCAACCTGTGGAACTCCTTGCTGCAGGAGGTTGTGAAGGCTAGAACTATAACAGAGTTTAAAGAGAAGTGAGATAAAGTCATGGAGGTTGGGTCCATGAAGTGCTATTAGCCAGGGGATAGAAATGGTGTCCCTGGCCTCTGTTTTGGAAGGCTGGAGATGGATGGCATGAGACAAATGGCTTGGTCATTGTCTTCGGTCCATCCCCTTCAGGGTAGCTGGTGTTGGCCGCTGTCAGCAGACAGGCTACTGGGATAGATGGACCTTTGGTCTGACCCAGTATGGCCGTTCTAAGCTCAGGGCAGGGTCGGAGGTCTCACTGGACCACCTTGATTTCCATGCACACCTGCTCCTGGGTGGCCAGGCTGGCAGCTATCCTGCCCTAGACGGCCACTTTCCTGTGCCTAGTGTGGAGGTCGTGGATGAGGTCTACGATGTCCGCCCTAGACCAGGCGGGCGCCCGCCTCTTACGGCCCCGGGCAGGCTCCTGGGAGCCGCCAGCCTGGTCCCGGGAAGAGGCAAAGGGCTGGGTGGCAGCGGGTGGCTGGCTCGTGCCATGCCAGGTGCAGAGTCTGCTGGCTTGGTGCTGGCAGGCTTGCATCTGGCACAGGCACCGTAGCCAGCCCGTGCCCCCTTAAGGGGTCCGGGGCCGGGAGGGGGGCAGAAGAGTTTCTCTGGTGGTGCCCAGAGTGGCCACTAGGGAAAGCTGGGGAGGGCTAGCCTCCTACTAGTTCGTATTAAGTGGCTACACAGCCCTTAATTCAAACTACTTAATTCGAACTAGGCGTTAGTCCTCGTAGAATGAGGTTTACCTAGTTCGAATTAAGCGCTCCGCTAGTTCGAATTAAGTTCGAACTAGCGGTTTGCCTGTGTAGAGCCTATCAAAGTTCATTCAAACTAACATTTGTTAGTTCGAATTAACTTTGTAGTGTAGACATACCCTTTGAGAGTAAGAAAAGGGGCAGAGAATGATTGTGAAGTGGAACAGGCATCAGGAACTGAGAAGGATGAGGAGAAAAGGGACAGAATGTAGAGAATTGAAGCAGCTGAAGGTTTCAGGCATATAATCAGCTAAAGTCCCTGAATAGCCAGGTGGTATCATAGACCCTTTACCTTCTACATAACAAATATACCAGCTGGTGAAAACAAGGACATTTCTGCCACTGTACAGATGATTAATCTTTGTTTTTCCTATAAAAAAAAATAACCCAATCATCATGTTAGACACAGTATAGTGCAAACAAGCTTCCTGCTAGGTTCTGCCACATGAAGCATGATGTAACAAGAAAAATACAACGCCGAGTGGTTACTGATACAAAAGGTTAACTGTTTCCTCATACCCCATGCTTCAGAATAAAAAAATATGAATAGCTTCTCCAGTAGTAACATATTTACTCACAGTGATTTTTTTGTTAAAAACAAAAAAAAGGGTGCTGGTACTCTAGGGGAAAAGTTGTTGAACTCTGACTGGAGGTGCCGGTACTGCATACCAGGCAGTATCCTTACCAAAAAAAACACTGTTTACTCACACTGTAACATTTGTTAAGCACACTTCAGCAATTCAGGTTACACTGCAAGCTGGTCTTGTCCTTATCCTGCACAGAAGACTACTTTCTTCACTCGCAAATCTTCCCTTTATCAGATCCGATCACTATTTTGGTGTTTTCAATGGCAGTTAACACTTAAAATGTATTAGTGGAGGCTACTGGATAAGTCCATTATCCTGCTTACCACAGGGATAAATTATGGGGCAGGTGGAACTTGAGTCACAAGACATCAATACAAAGACACATACACAGTGAGAAGGGAACACCTGAAATCTTGTGCAGCAGCAGCTGGAATTAATGTTTTTAAGTGTTTACATTAAAAACTTCCTTTTTTGTTTAACTCTAGCAGCTTGCTCAGGCAGATGTGTTTAGTCAATTCTCAGAAGGGAGAGCAGCTGCTCAGATTCAAAAATACCTATAGGTGATTTACAGCAGCAGACCTGGCAGTTTAGTTGTCTAATCAGACTCTATGAAACAGCTGGGTAGCCATAAGGCACGCTAACCTCAGCTGGTGTCAATTAATTGCCATGTGTTCAATTAATACACTGGATACCTTAGAGTGATCAGTTACTGAACGAACAGACACTGTTTGGGATCTGTCTAATGACTCTAAAGGCCTCTCTTATATATCACCAAGTTCTATTTTAAAAATCATTGGGAATAAAAATAAAATAGTAGCCGTTTGAAGTAAGTAGAGTGTCCATTTTGGGTGAAATTCTGGGTTTAATTATTATGTGTAATTGTGATAAATACA
The DNA here is from genome assembly GCF_049634645.1 of Pelodiscus sinensis. Classification (NCBI taxonomy): domain Eukaryota; kingdom Metazoa; phylum Chordata; order Testudines; family Trionychidae; genus Pelodiscus; species Pelodiscus sinensis. The sequence continues at coordinate 49,143,157 of NC_134719.1, forward strand.
TAGTTATTTGTGTAGAATAGTAAGTAGTTTTTAGATTAGAGGTCAGGCCATGGTGATATTATTTGAGGGTGGAATGTTGACACCAAAATTTCAAACATTAACATTAAATAAAAATACTGCTTGAGTTTTATATTACCAATATTAGCTAATTAATTCTCAGCAACACACTTGGAGGTGGGCAAATTTTTATATTGATTTAACAAATGTTCCAGCTAGTCAGACCGTGGCAGGGTTACATCTAGAATTTAGGTTACGTAACTTCCAAGTCTTTTTATAAGATTGTTTGGACTTGTAGATTGAACAGTGCAGGGAAGCATAAAAACTGGAGAAGCATTTGACATATATAGCTCCCCATTTTATGTCTAAAATCACACAATTAGGCAGAGCCAACAGAATCTATAGGGTACGATGCTTATATACAACGTATAAAAACTGGAAGGCCAGAGCACATCTACAGAGCAAGGCTAAAGCCAAAATTATCTACATATTTTGAGCTATGTCAATTGCATAACTTAAGTCGAAACAGCTTAATTCGGCTTATGGTGCTGTCTACAAGGCAGGAAGTCTGAGGAAGAGCACTCTTCCTCCAACTTCCTTTGCTCCTTATAAAATGAGGGTTACAGGAGTTGGAGTAAGAAGTCCTCCAGCTCAATATTATTTTTACATTATGTCAAAATAACTGCTTATAGTGTAGATGCAGACTATGCTATTTCAGAATAACATAGTAGTATAGTGGTGCTGTGCAGACATAGTCTTAGAGGGTATGTCCAGACTACATGCCTCTGCTGAAAGAGGTATGTAAATTAGACATACTGACATAGTCAATGAAGCAGGGATTTAAATATCCCCCACTTCATTAGAATAAAAATGGCTGCTGCGTTGTGCCGGCTTTGTCAGCTCAAAGCAGCAGTCAAGACGGGGATTGGTCTACAAGGAAAGACGTTGTCAACGGATCCCTTATGCCTCATGAAATGCGGTTTCCAGGATCCGTCAGCAACAGCTTTCCTTGTCGACTGATTCCCATCTTGACTGCCACTTTGAGCCCACAAACAGCTGAGCCGGCATAACGTGGTGGCCATTTTTATTCTAGTGAAGTGGGGGATATTTAAATCCCACGCTTCATTGCCTATGTCGGTATGTCTAATTTACATGCCTCTTTTGTCAGAGGCATGTAGTCTAGACATATCCAGAGTGCCTATTCCTTAACCCAATCCTAGGTATTCTTGATGAATGTATGAACTTCCAAAATCTGGTATGTTCATAAGCCAAAATGTAAAGATGCAATAGGATAACAAAATAGGAAAAATAAATTCCTAAAGACTATTAACTGGAAATGTCAGTACAGTTTAATACATGGAAACAGCAGGGTTTTTTTTCCCCTAGAACCAATTCACCTACTCCCACTGTAAAGGCATGGCTAGACTGTGGGGAGGTTTCAGGATACCAGAGGTATCCTGAAAAAACTCCACCACGTCCAGGGAAAACGTTTGCTCTTCCACTTTTTTTTTGCAGAAGATCAAACACATTCTTTTGGATGCCCCTGTATTTCTTGTTCTATGAGGAAGAAGGGTGCTTTCAAAAAAGGAGGGGGTTCTGACATTTGGCCCAGTCTAGATGGCTAAATGTTGGAAAAGCCTCTTCTGACAAAAGAATCAGAAAAAGATACACAAAATGAGGAGTACATTTTGCGTACTTTTTTCTGACAAAAACTTGTAGTCTAGCCATACCCTTAGAGAAACAAGAGTTCTCTTCCATTGTGACACAAACATTAACAACTGAAGTGAGCACTAACCAAAACCCTGCATCTCAACAGTCCTGTACTTGCAGCTGCCCTTTTACTTTTGTAGTATCAAGTAGCTTGAGTTCTGGCAGAAAGAAATTGAAAAAGTAGCTGGAAATGCCTTGCCATGGAAGGACCCAAATGCTGAGATCTTTGGGCAAATCGTCTATGGATTTTACTACCAGTGAGGTTAGCATATTGTTTCAAGGCTTCACTCACACAAAATAAAAAAACTGACTTAGTTTTTGCACAGAAACCCAGTGATGTTGGTCCACCAAAAATTTCAGTTGAAATTCTCCTCTCCAATTCACACTGATTTTTCTTAGGGCAAGTTCTATATTGTTTTTAAAAGAACACTTTAAACAGATGACAATGAAAGCTCTTGGAAACATGAGTGGAAATGCCTTAAGAGCTCTGCATGCAGTACAGTCCTGAGCAGAGGATTTTGCTCATGCTGAGATTTATGCACTTACAAGCATCGTCAGTTCTTTTAACAAAAATCTAATTACACTTGTACTCCTATACAGGCCTGACAATGGGGTGGGGGCAGAAGGGGTAGTTGTCCCAAGCCTTGTGACTAAGGCTACGTCTAGACTATAAGCCTCTTCTGAAATAATCTTTTGAAAAAGCTTCTTTTGAAAGAATGTGTCTAGACTGCAACCACTTCTTTCGAAAAAGTGGCTCACTTTTTCAAAAGAGAGCACCCAAAGAGTCTGGATGCTCTCTTTTGAAAAAAACCCTGTTTGCAATCAAGAACGCTTTTTTTCAAAAGTGCACTTTTGAAAAAAGGCATTCTTCCTCATAAAATGTGGTTTACCGCAGTCAAAAAAACCGCCACGTTCTTTCAATTTAATTTTGAAAGAATGTGGCAGCAGTCTAGATAGAGAGGAAGTTTTTTCAAAAAAAGGCCACTTGAAAAAAAAAACGTGTAGTCTAGACACACCCTAAAATCAGGAGTGATGGTGGCTGGAGTCCTGGGGCCTTTAAATTGTTGCTGGAGTGCAGCAGGCGGGAGAGGAGGGTTGTGTGACGCACTCCAGGTGCCTCTGAGGGCTTCCTCCTCCTGAGGCATCGCCCCTTTGGGGAGCATGGAACTGCCCCCCCACACCTTGCCCAGAGGCCCACCAAGTTTGTAAGTTCCCCTACCCCTGTACCACAGATTGAGATTAGAAAGACTTTATTTCACAAGTATGTTGACACTAATAGCTATTCAGTAAACGAAGCCTAAATGAGCCATCGCAAATAGACCTCACCCTTTCTTAATAAAACGTTCCAAAGAATCCCTAATGTCCAATTCTCCTCCATCTTTTAATAGAGCATAATCTCCCTTTAGCGACTGACTTGTTAGCTCTTGAAAGGTTGCCTGAAACTGGGTTCATGAAGTGGCGAAATCCCTAAATATAATTTAATTCCAGCTATTTGATAAAGTATAATTGTACTAATATAGTACAAACTTGCCCCCTTTAATGCCTGCTCTACAGAAATTTCTTTTTGAAAGCAATATGTTTCCCGATGATCCCAATTTGATTTGTGCATAAATAGGACATATTCCATGTGAAATCCATCACATACAGTTTGAATTATCACATGCCGTTTGTAAAACTCAAAGAATGCAACTGGACTGATAACTCCAGGGAGATTTTAAAAGAACCTTCAGAGATACCATGGCACTACTAATGACTTTACAGGAAATGAAGATTTTTTTCAAATTTAGATACAAAAACCACCTTGAAAGTTAATGTAGGCAAGAGAAATTTGATTCAGAGACAGGGTACTTGATTTCACAGCAGTGGGTCTCAAAGGTGCTGAGTAAAACTGCACTTGAAATGTTATAATCTCTACATATCCAAATACAAGTGCTACTCTCATCCATGCAGTGTGTTGAAAGAACGGAAATCACAATCCTGTCAAGTGTCCTCATACTCATGCCAAACATTTTGGGGGCTTCAATCTTCACTAATTTGATAAAGTGCAAGGCAGAGAAAGAGGAGCATTTGTTAACACAGCAACATAGTAGTACTACAGATCAGAGTTATGCTTCTCTTACCATCAGTTTAAAAAATGTGCTAAATCTTGAGTCATCCCCCCATCCCATTCTCTTTATCAGACCTTGCCATACTATTCTTTCCAGTATATTGTTCTAACATACTCAGTGAAATCAGACTCACTGACAAAGGGCAACTCCGAGACTGGTGCAAGGTACACATTCTTCCGGCAAAGACACATCATCTGTCACAATAGGCAGCTATCAGCTTTGCCATTATCAGCTCCATTGCTTTCAACCTCAGAAGTATACCTAAAGGGGTAAGTAATTGTCTTAGCATTCTACAGTTGCCATTGAAATAAAAGGTATGTTACCCTCATCAGCACTTTTCCCATTACAAAGTGCCAAAGACGAGAGAGAAGTTCTGTCATGACTTTGAAAAAAGTCATAGTGTCTATATCAGTCTCAGAAACTGATGACCACAGGAGACTTAATCCAAAGGTTGGAAGTAGTGTGGCAATCTAGCATGCTGCCCATTGCTAGGGTGGGATTGGGAGAAAGAGAACAGTGGAACTCTGCTTCACCCAGGGAGACCTTAATTAAAATGGACTACCTCTCATTCAAAATCCCAGCATTTTGAAGCTACACCTTGAGGAGATGGTGACTGTCTGTGTATTACCTGGCAATCAGAGCCTCAAGCTATCTAAAGAAATAGGCTGATCTGGCCAATCTCTGTTCTGATTCTGAATCTGAAACAGGGAAAACCTAGTTTGGGTTTTGAGTATTGACATCCATGTAGTCCAAGCTTCGAACTGATGTTGATCTCTCATAAACACATATGCATAAGCATATACAGTTTTATAGTTCAATAAGTTGTCTCTGTAATAGTTTAAAATTAATGGTGGCTTCTTAAAAATCAGTTTATCATAGAATCCTAGGGCTGGAAGAGACCTCCGGAGGTAATCAAGTCCAGCCCCCTGCCCAAGACCAATCCCAGCTAAACCAACCCAGCCAGGGCTTTGTCAATCTGAGACTTAAAAACCTCCAGGGATGGAGATTCCACCAACTCCCTAGGTAACCCATTCAAGTGCTTCACCACCCTCCTAGTGAAATAGTTTTTCCTAATATCCAACCTAGACCTCTCCCACTGTAACTTGAGACCATTGCTCCTTTGTTTAGTATTTGGAACAAAGGTGTGGGGAGTGTAGGCATCAGCTTTCTAGGAATATCACAGAATTGCCAGGGAACTGCACAACCTCTGGAACTTGCCAGAGGATATGATGAAGGCTAGGACTTTAACAGGGTTCAAAAAAGAGCTAGACAGATTCATGGAGGTTAGGTACATCAATGTCTATTAGCAAGGATGGGTGGGAATGGTGTTTCTTGCCTGTTTCTTTGGAGGTGGGTGACAGGAGAGACATCTCATGAAGATTACCTGTTGTGTTCCCGACCTCTGGGTTATCTGGTATTGGCCACTGTTAGCAGACAGGATACTAGGCTGGATGGACCATTGGTGTGACCCAGTATGGCCACTCTTATGTTCTTATGTTAACCTGGTAAAATCCCAGTCAGAGCTAACTGAAATACAGGTGATGGCTAGGAGCCATAAACCTTACATAAGAACGGCCATACCAAATCAGAGCAAAGATCCATCTAGCCCAGTATCCTGTCTTCTGACAGTGGCCAATGCCAGGTGCCCCAGAGGAGGTAATCAAGTGATCCATCTTCTGTCACCTATTCCCAGCCTCTGACAAATAGGGTGTGTCTAGACTACATGCCTCCTTCGACGGAGGCATGTAGATTAGCCAGATCGGAAGAGGGAAATGAAGCCGCGATTAAAATAATCGCGGCTTCATTTAAATTTAAATGGCTGCCCCGATCTGCCGATCAGCTGTTTGTCGGCAGATCGGGGGAGTCTGGACGCGATGCCCCGACAAAGAAGCCTTTCTTCATCGACACAGGTAAGCCTGGTTTCACGAGGCTTACCTGTGTCGATGAAGAAAGGCTTCTTTGTCGGGGCATCGCGTCCAGACTCCCCCGATCTGCCGACAAACAGCTGATCAGCAGATCGGGGCAGCCATTTAAATTTAAATGAAGCCGCGATTATTTTAATCGCGGCTTCATTTCCCTCTTCCGATCTGGCTAATCTACATGCCTCCGTCGAAGGAGGCATGTAGTCTAGACACACCCATAGAGGCTAGGTACATCATTCCTCTCCATCCTGGCTAGCAGCCACTGATGGACCTGTCCTCCATGAACTTATCTTGCTCTCTGTTGAATCCCGTTATAGTCTTGGCCTTCACAACATCCTCTGGCAAGGAGTTCCACAGTTTGTGAATTATGTGAAGAAACACTTCCTTTTGTTTGTTTTAAACCTGCTACATATTAATTGCATGTAGTGATCACTCTTTTTTGTGTTATGGGAACAAGTAAACAATGTTTTCCTTATTTACTTTCTCCACACCAGTCATGATTTTATAGACCTCTACAATATTCCCTCTTAGGGTATGTCTACACTTGCAGCCTAATTCGAACTAGGGCTGCAAATGTAGGTATTAGGAATTACAAATCAAGACCGGATTTAAATTTCCCACGCTTGATTTGCATCTTCCCAGCCAGGCACCATTTTTAAAATTTAGCCCTATTTCGAACTACCTGTTAAACCTGTTATACCTCATTGCAGGAAGAATAACAGGTAATTCAAAATAGGGCTTTATTTCGAATGCCCGTTTCCCTGCCATGTCTAGATGCAGGCAGTTAGTCCGGGCTTGTAATTTCAAAAATGGCGCCCGGCTGGGAACATGCAAATCAAGCATGGGATATTTAAATCCCGGGCTTGATTTGCAATTCCGAATGCCTACATTTGCAGCCCTAGTTTGAATTAGGCTGCAAGTGTAGACATACTCTTAGTCTTCTCTTTTTTAAGCCATACAGTCCCAGTCCTGTTAATCTCTCCTCATACGGCAGCTGTTCCAAACAGTAATCATTTTGTTGCCATTTCTGAACTCTTTCCAATACCAAGATACCTTTTTTGAAATGTGGTTACCACAACTGTATGTTTTATTCAAGATGTGGGTGTACCATGGATTTATGCAGAGGCAATAAGATATTCTCTGTCTTATTCTCTATCCCTTTTTAATGATTCCTAACAATCTCTCTCACTCTCTCCTTCTTTTTTATTTTATTTTTTTTACTGCTGCTGCACACTGAGTGGATGTTTTCAGTGACCTATCAACAATGACTCCAAAATCTCTCTCTCGAATGGAAACAGTTAATTTTCCTATAAGCATTACTCTGAAGTTATCAACTTTAAAATTTGTCTTCCATTTTGTTGCCCAGTCACCTAGCTCTTCACAGTCTGCTTTGGACTTCACTATCTTGAGCAGTAAGGTACCATCTGCACATTTTGCCACCTCACTGTTTACCCCTTTCTCCACATTATTTCTGAGTACTTTGAATAGGACTGGTTGCAGTATGGATCCTTGAGGGACACCACTAGTAACCTTCTCACCATTTTGAAAGCTCACCATTTATTCCTGCCTTTGTTTCCTATCTTTGTTCCCTTTTCCTGGTCTAGATGGTGTTTGGACTGGACTTGATGACTGTTCAAGGTCCCTTCTAGTTCTAATATTCAATGAGCCACTGATCTTGTAACCAGTTATCAATCCATAAAAGCACCTTCCCTTCTTCCAGGCCTGGGCAAAATACGTCCCGCAAGCCGGATCCAGCCCATCAAGGCTCCCGATCTGGCCTGCAGACACAATAGGGAGACCCAAGCAGGCTCCTGTGCTTGCTCCGCAGCACAGCACACCATTCAGAAAAGGAGCTGTGGGACTGTTTCTCTTTAAAACATATGAGTCTGAAGGAGAGGGGGGAAGGCTTCAGGTGTTGCCTCTGTCCCTAGTGCAATCACATTGGGAGCCACCTGTTTGAATAACAGTCAGCACAGGCATAGTCAGCATCCTCCCCTCCAGCTCAGTTATTCACACACGCACATGGCCGTGCGGCCTGTGCAGGCAGGCAGAATGGCTGGCTGAAAAACCTTTTAAGCTCCTCAAGCATTTAACTCTGCAGGCAGGAAGGCTGGTAGGGCTGTTGGCTGGCAAGTCTCCTGGCCAGAGCCTACTTCTGGCACACCAACCCTTCCCTTCCCCAACCCTCTGCCCCTCACTCAACACACCCAAACCGTCTACCCCTCTTCTGCACACCTACCCCCTCAATCCCCTGGCCCAGATCAAAATCCCCTCCTTCCCTAGGTCACAAACCAAACCCCTGCACCCCAGTTCCCTGCCCGAGGTCACAACTGCCTCCTTTACCCAAACTCCCTCCAAGACCCACACTCCCTACTGCACCCCAATACCTTACACTAAGTCTCCTTCTGCATCCAACCTCTATCCCAGACCCCCAGCTCCATCATTAGTATCATGGAAGAGTGCAGCATTTGACCACTTTCCAAAAACTTGGAGTGCCTCCCCCCATCAAAAATTATTGCCCACCCCTGTTCTTATTCCATGACAGCTTATTTTGCTTAAGAACCTTTGGTGATGGGGGAGGGGAGCACAGACCTAACCAAGACCCTCCCCCACAGCAGGTCTTCTCAAAGGCTTTCTAAAAATATAAGTACACTATATCCACTGGATCCCAATTGTACACACGCTTGTTGACCCTCTCAAAGAATTCTAGTAGGTTGGCACGGCATGTTCTTTATGGTAATCTATGTGCCTGGTAATTATGTTCTTAACTATAGTTTCAACCAATTTGAACTGTAATTGCCAGGGTCACCTCTAGAGCCCTTTTTAAAAATTGGTGTCACATTACCTATCTTCTAGTCATTTGGTACAGAAGATGATTTTAAGGATAGGTTATAACCCACAGTTAGTAGTTCCTCAATTTCACATTTGAGTTCTTTCAGAACTCAGGTGAATGTCATCTGTCCTACTGACTTGTTACTATTTAATAAGTTTGTTCCAACATCTTCTCTAATCACCCTTCAATCTGACACAATTCCTCAGATTTGTCACCTAAAAAGAATGGTTCCGGTTAGGGAATTTCCCTCACATCCTCAGCCATGAAGTTTGATGAAAAAAAGTATTTAGTTTCTCTGCAAGGACCTTGTCCTTGAGTGCTCCTTTAGCATCTTTATCATTCAGTGGCCTCAGGCTGTTTAGCAAGCTTTCTGTTTGTGATGTACTGAAAAAAATGCTATCACTTTTTGAGTTTTTGTCTAGCTTGAAGTAGGTTCCCTCAAAGAACCATGGAAAAGAAATAAAGGTACAATTACCCTAGAATTGTGACCTACTTCAGAGCACAATCTACCCGGCTGTACTGAAGAAAACCAGTTCCTTTTCAATAATACACTATGTGCCCGGTGATGCTCAGGTCTTCAACTGAAGTAATTTTTTTAAATACATGAAAAATGTACACACTTTATTTTGATGATTGTATGTTTTGAAAATGAAAGGTGGAGTGAGGGTTGAGAGGCAAGGAGAGGTGGGTGGCTTAGGGCAGAGGGGAGGGAGGAGAGGCTCAAGGCAAGGGGTGAAGGCCTCAGAGCAGGAGGAAGGAGGTGGGGGTGCAGAAGTCAAGGCAGGTGGAAGGGCTTACCAGGGCCACTCATGGCAGCAAGGGTGGTGCTGCTTCAGTGGTGGCTTCTCCAGGGACCATGGCAGTGCTCCCAGGCCAGCGGCTCCTCCCGAGGAGCCAGGACTGTGCTCCCCAGAGGCAGCTCCTCACAGGAAGCAGGAGAGGGGAATCTGGGGCTGAACACTTGTGTGCTATCCCTGGCCTCCAGCTGCTTTGGGGGTGGGTCTTGCTTGGATCTGCCCCTCTCCCCACTTCCCGCAGACTGTTGGAGCAGGCAGTGCTCTGCAGGCTGGCCCTGGCCTTCAGTTGCCCCCCACTCTGCAGCTGATGCGGGGGTGGAGGATCCAGTTCTAATGGGATACCCCTGACCACCAGTAGCCACCTCCATCCTGAAATCTGCTTAGGAGATTTCCGGGGGGGCTGGCCAGGCTCCATGGGCTGCCCACAGCTTTCAGGACTGCACCTGGCCTGCAGTCTGTCGGGGGGGGTAGGTTCTGGGGACAGCCCCTGGCCTCCAGTGGTCCCCCCTGTGACCTTCAGACTGGGGGAGGAGAGAGTCTTGGAGGACTGCCACCCCCTGCAGTGGTCCCCTTGCAACCTGTGGCTCCAGGGGCTGCCCCTCCTCCAGTGGGTCCCCGCAGCAGCAGTCTGTCAGGCTCTCCGAGGAGGGGCCAGGTTCCAGGGGCTATTTTCTACTCCAACTGTCCCCCCTCCCCCCACAGACACACAGTCTGCAGGCTGTCTGGACGGAGGACCAGTCTCCATGTTCTGCTCTCCTCCTTCTGCCCTCCCTCCAGTTCCCCACCGTGGCCTTCTGGCTATCTGGGGAAAGACTAGGCTCTGGGGGCTTCCTCCTCTTCCAGCATCTTCCCCCCATGATCTGCAGGCTCTCCTGAGGTTAGGAGATTAGGGGCTAGGAGATCCAGGGGTTAGGACCATATATCTCACTGACTCATGTAACTGCTGCCAGTTGAATAGAGCAGGATAAGACAGACAGGTCAGGGGAAACTAGAAATCATAGATGTGTCTTATCTTAGGCCGGATGCTGAGGCTGAGGTTTGTGACCCATTCATATTTGAGTCACCAGTGAAAACAGGTCCCTGGGAAAGAGGTGTTTGACTTGATACAGAACACTTTGTAGGTTAATTTCTCATATGTACTGGCCCAGAGCTCAGTGTACCCATAGGTGACTGGGGTGAAGAGGACATTAAAGTACATTCCCAAACTTACACCCAATAATGGGGCTGCTCAGGGATCCAACCAGCAGCTGGGGGACAACTTTAACTTGTAGTGATTTGTAGTTGTCCCCTAGGACAGAGAAGTTGGACCTTGCTCCCTGTAGCCCTTCCCTACCCTCCATGTAAAGTTAGAAAAGGGTTGTACAAGGGCAGCTCTGTCGGCTTTATTTTATCAGCAATGCCCTCAGCTATCTATTTCAGGCAGTTCTCCACCAAGGATTTGACCCTCTATTTGGAACTGCATGGCATGGCTGCCTACTTACAAGCTGCAACAAATTGGGATTCCTCTTACTGAAATCTTATTCCCACATGTAAAGCTCCACTTTACTTATGAGAATGACATCAGGGAATAAAGACTTCGTCTTGCAGGTGCAGTGACAGGAGCAGCAAATCCCCATCACCACCCACGCTATAGCTCAGGAGTATATTCAGAAGTACCAGAATCTTTGCAAGGTAGATCTGGAATCTCTAAATGACATATGTTAAGAATTTTTTAAATTAAAATTCCTTAGTTCTTTGCTCCCCGTACGGGGGAAACTATCAAGAAGACATATGACAAACTGTACAGAAATTACTGCCAAAATGTTTTAGTGCAGATCAGATTGACAGTTCAGAAAGTGTAAAATCCTTTATAGATATAATGCAGGGAAATCAGAGCACTTAGTTTAGAACTGCAGTTTCTTTGCCACAGAAGCCTTCTTTTATGCTCCAAATATTACACTGTGTATTAGTCACTAAAATGAGAGAAACAAAGTCCCAAAGTCAAACTGGTCTAACTGGATTTAGTCCCAACAGCTTGATGTATATATGCGACTCTTGCTACCATGAAAGGGTGCACTATTTATGTTACTACTACCCTTTGACCATTGGCATTAATGGTTGCTAATATTACAGGATAATGAAAGTGTAATGTTGATATCATGTGAAATCTCACATCCTGGGTCAGCGCAGAGCAACTAAGAGTGGGACACATGGACTGGCCATTCTTCATCTCAGTGGGCCGCAGCAGCCCATGGCCCACTGAAATTCCACCTATGGCCCTCAGATTCCATCTTTGCCTCCCTCCCTCACGTGTCTCTCGTGCACTAGTGTGTTGGAGCTCTAAAGTTCTTACTTCTCTCCCTCCCTCCCAGCACTTTTGGAGCACTATGAATCTGCCGATTAATGGTGGGTTATAACCATTATTGAGCCCCAAGCTGCAAGCCATGGCACTGGAAAAATTTTTATCTGGGGGTGCTGAAACCTACTCAACAAAGCTATAAACCCTGTAGGTGATGGACACCACTTCTAGCCAGGTGGTGCTCTTAGCATCCCTGGCTGCAAGTTCCATGTTGTTCCTCTGAAAGGTGCAGCACAGAATTGCAGGTCTGTTCTATATTTCAAAGCAAGCCTCGGAGTGCCAGGAGGGTGAATAAAGCAGATGGTCTGGAGAAGGCCCAGGAGTTGCAGCAGGAAAAGGTGGTGGAGAGGCAACAGGACATAATGACTATGTCTACACTGCATGGGTTTTTTGGCAGAAGATATGCAAATTGAGCACTCATTTGCATATCCTCTTCTGATCATTTTTGTGCAAGAGATGTTTGCAGTAAAAAGCCCTGTGTAGATGGAGCCATTTGTCGGGAAAAAAACCCTTTTGCACAGTGTAGATGTAGCCAATGGGGCTAGGCAGGCAGCAGCAACAGATGCTTGTGGACCAGTCATGGTCCTACCTCCTTGTACAACTTTTGGAGAGCTCCAATCAGCAGCTTCCCCCTCCAACATTCCATGTTGCCTCATGGGCCACATCCCCTATCCTACCACTTCATAGTGGGGTCAGTTAGGAAAAACAGTTTCACATACACTGATGTGTGAGAACTATAGGTCGTATATATACTGTAAGGACCAGGCAAACTGATAGAAACCATAGTGAAGAACAGAATCGTCAGACATAGAAATAAAAATCATCAGACATAACTTGTTGGGATAGAGCTAACATGGCTTTTATAAATGGTAAGGCATGATTTCCCATCTATTAGAGTTTTAGAGTCTGTTTGAGGTTTTCAACAAGCCATATGGCTACGGATGACCTAGTCAATATAATGTATTTGTAATTTCAGAAATTCTTTGACAAGCTCTCCAAAAGTTTATAAGAAAACTAAGTAGTCCTAGGATAAGAGAAAAGGAAGGTCCTCTCTTGGATCAATAGCTGAAGATGAATAGCTAGTTAAAATATAGGAAAGAAAGGAAAGGAATAAATGGTCTGTTTTCATAAGGGAGAGTGTCAAACTGTGGAGACCCTCCGAAAGATCAGTACTGTTCAATACATTTGTTAGTGATCTGGAAAAGGGGGGTGAACAATGAAATGGCAAAGTTTGCAGATGGTACAGAACATTTCAAGATAATTATGTCCAAAGCTGACTTCGAAGGTACACTTATACTTTACTAACACCAGTATCTCATGTGGTATCTTCCCTGTTTACAACACCGAATGGACAGCTGAAATTCAACAATGATAAGTACAAAATAATCATAACAATACATATAAAATGATACATTCTAAATTAGCTGAATGATCTTGAAGTCGCTGTGTATAATTCTCTGAAAACTGCAGCTTGATGCACAACAAACTGCTGACAGAATGTTAGGAATTATTAGGAAAGGTCTAGAAAATAATCATAACGTTACTATGTAAATCCATGGTATGCCTATACCTTTCAGGTTACGTTCCATTCTGGTCATCCCATCTCAAAAAGAACATAATGGAATAGAAAAAGTTCAGAGAACAACAGTAAAAATGATCTAGGGTATGGAACAGCTCCCATAGGAGGAGAGACTAAAATGATAAGAGCTGTTAAGCTTAAGGGAAAAGAAGATAACTAACAGGGAATGTGTTGGAGATCTATAAAACTCAGGAATAGTGTGGAAATAGCAATGTGTTATTTAGCATTTCCTACAACACAAAAAAAATGGGGTCACCCAATGAAATTAATAGGCATCTGTTTTAATACAAATGAGAGGAAGTACTTCTTCATGGAAACTACAATGAACCTGTGGAATTTATTGGCACAGGATGTTTCAATGACCAGTAGTAAAACTGGGTGCAAAAAAGACCTAGATAAATTCTGATAGGACTGGTCAATCAATGTCTATTAACTGAGATGGTCAGGTACATAACCCAGTGGTTAGGTCTTCTTTGAATATATGACTTCTGGAAGATGGATGGAGAAGATAGAATGGATCACTACAACTACCCTGTTCAGTACGCTCCCATGAAGCTCTGGTACTGGCAAATGTTGGAAATTTAGATACTAGGCTTGATGCACTATTGATCACACCCAGTAATGCAGTTCATATTGTCAGCTAAGATGGTCACAAATGTTTTATACCTTTCTAATTTTAAAAGTCTGTTCCATTTATTTATTTAGTAAATTTTCACTGTATGATTTTTAGTGGAAAACATTAATGTTTTTGGTATGTGATACATTTTATTCTTTGGAAATACATTTATTCATCTATTAATTTATAACACATTATGCAGGATGTCTGGCACTGCTCTAAGTGCGATTATCTTTAATAGAGTTGGACCACAGAACTCATGAGTTCAGTGAAAAACACAATTTAATAGTTTAAATGTACAGGAAGAACAACATAATTGGTTCATTAAAAGACCAAGCATTGCACCATTTCATAACTCCCCAAAACTTCCTGGTCAGGTAAAGAACACAGTCCAACACATCAGATTACTGTGGCTGACTGTTAAAGTGCTCTCTCAAGGCCTCCCTCAGCCATGTAGCTCTGCCCTGAGCTCTTGTACTGGCCCTTGTGAGTGCCTTTCAAAGTCAGCAGACAGCCACTTCCTCCGCCTCATCAGTGATTTTTTCCCTTTTACCTCATAGATATTATGCAGCACTCGATAGGCAGCTCTAACTATTTGTGAGTAAACATCACCAGCGTCCCTTCAATCTGCCAAAATGACATTCAAATGTCATTCTGCATCTGCAGAGCCAATAGCTGAATCTTTCCTTGCAGGTGTCAAGGTGGTCAATATATGGGCTCATGAACCAGAGGAGGAAGGAATAGACTAGGATTACTTTTGGCATTTCAATATTGCTTGGGATAATCTGCCAGTTAGGAAAAAAAGCCCTTGTTTGCAGTTTCCTGAGTAGTTTGTATTCTTAATTATGTGAATATCCTGCATCTTCCCTTACTGTCCCACATTGTTTTCTATCACTGAAGCATTCCTGGTGATCTACCCACATTTGCATAACCATAGAAAGGTAATCCTTTCCATTGATATACTATGTGACAGGATGGGCTAAGGTCAAAATAAGGATATGCATTCCATATTTCTCTTATACGGGCCAGGAATGCCATTGCTGCAAAACCATCCATTTCTTACAGTCACTATCCTGCTTAGCAGGATATGATTAATGACTCTGACAGTGACTCCCCACGGTGGACTTTCCAGCTCCAAAATTATTTTCCACTGACCTGTAGCATAGTGGCATTGCAAGCTTCCACTGTGCCATCACCACTCATTTCTTACCTGTCAAGGTAGCTCTCATTCTGCTCCCTAGGGGCTGGAGGGCTGGCTCAGGCTTGGTACACAGATCCAGTAATGTGTTCTGAACGTTTTGTAGTCTGTAGTCCCTGCTCATCACTGCAAACTTGTATTATAATGCAAGCCCACCAGTCAATACCCAGAAGTACCACTCTACCATTGCAGTTGCTCTGCGAAAAGGAAGCCACAACAACCTTGAATTGTTTTTCACTATGTCCCTTAGCAATCCAGCCCCAAAAAGACAGTCAGGTACATCACTGTTGTGTTACTTCCTGTGAATCTGCAAACACCGGAAGATGGTTTGTCCTGTGTTTGTAATATTCATGACAGCAGAGTAGAGTTGTGGAGGCTTCTTTCAGAAATAACAGGCAGTGGCAAGTACTGCACAGGCTTGAGGGATTCTAAAAACCCACCCACCCACCCAAATATTATGCAATAGAGAAGGCATAATCAGATGGAGAAAGTTGCATGATGGGAACTTGACTGGTTCCCAGGCCCTTCTGTGGGACATCTTTGTATGCTAGCAACTCACTGTGAAAATGCCCCAAAGACATTGTGCATGGGACACTGAGATATTTATCTATGGCTCATTATATTTCACAACCACACAAGCATTCGTGCTAAATATGTGCAACCTGGGTCAAACAAGAAAGTACATATGGACATGAGCAATATACTAAGTTCCATGACTTTTTGCCAGTGTAACATTGGTCTATCAAAGTTTGTAGTGTAAACATGGCCTGGCCTCCATTCTGGACCAGACACAGGAGACTGAAGTTTTCCTTGCTGTATTTGTTTTATCTTTTCTGCTCACTGTTAAAGTCAGGAACAGAGATGTCAGAAGCAGAAGGATTGCAAGTGGGAGATAATAGAGCTAAGATGAGGTGAAAATATGAGAAATCATATGGTACTTCTAAATGTCACTGAGTGCCCACTCTTCTTTCATCTTTCGCTTCTACTCAATGATCTGGTAGCAGGTGTTCAGTGCTGAGGCTCTGAGACGCCTGGGCCTGTAGCAGTCTAGACAAAACAATTCTACCGTTTAAGTAGAGATTCTGACAGTGTTTTCAGAGTGGTGGGAGGAGTATATGGTGGTAGAGGCTAAACAGATTCTGTTTTAAAAGGAAGATTAGCTCTGCCCCATTCATCCCTTCCACACAACAGTGTGCTGACTCCAGAGAGTGTTTTGCTGCTACCTAGCTAGACAATATAATCAAAGGGCTGGGTGTTCAGTTAGCAACGCTTGCAGTAAATCTGCAATACATTACTTTGCATAGTTTATAGAATATGGAAACACTGTTTCCCAATCAGAATCAGTTTTGGGGGTAGGTTTTCAACCTCTTCCCCTTAATTGGTTCAGAGGGTAGCCATAGTAGTCTGGACTTTAAAAACAATGAGCAGTTATATGGCATCTTAATTACACCGGGAAATTATTTTGAAATAAGTGATTTCAAAATAACTGCCAAAATAACTATTTTGAAATACCATGTCCACACTACAAGGCACCAGCGAAATAGCACAGAATTATATCAAAATAGCATGTCCACAGTGATTGGAGCTTGAATTGCATTTAAAGCCCCCTGGAAGCACTTCAGGGGCAGCAAGAGAAGAACAGTCACTTCTGTAGCTGCTTCCTGAGGCTAGCTGAGACTCGTGGTTAAAGGGGCTCCTCTTTAAAGCTGCATCTCACACTCCTCTTCTCAATTGCCTATCCTTTGAGGGAGAGCAAACTCACGCCACATGCTCTGGTTGTGCTTGTGGACCCCACAGCACTCTCATGATGGAGCTGGAGCTGCCGCAAAACAGTGCCAGGCTCTTGCATCTCCTTGCACCAAAGTGGTACTGCAGGAGCAGAACGACCAGCCCAGACTTGGGAACCTCTTCACCCAGGCCCTGGTGCTCCTCATGCGCCAAATTTCCCTCCATCCTCCCCTGCTCACTGTGGAGCCACTTCTGATGGAAGGAGACCAGTTCTGGTGGGACCGCATTGTCATGCAGCAGTGGAACAACCAGCAGTGGCTCCAGAACTTCCACATGCAGAAGGCCACCTTCCTGGAGCTCTGTCAGTGGCTCACCCCTGCTCTCAGGTGACAAGACATCCGTCTGCTACACGTCATCCCACTACACAAGTGTGTCACCATCATGCTATGGAAGTTTGCCATGCCAGACAATTACTGCTCCTTCGGGAACCAGTTCGGCGTGGAAAGATCAACGGTCAGGACTGGCTCATTCAAGTTTGACTCTTACTATTTTACTAGGACGGTGGTGAAACACTGAAATGGGTTCCCTAGGGAGGTGGTAGACTCTCCATCCCTAAGGGTATGTCTACACTACCACCCTAGTTCGAACTAGGGTGGTAATGTAGGCAACCGGAGTTGCAAATGAAGCCAGGGATTTGAATTTCCCGGGCTTCATTTGCATCTCGCCGGGCGCCACCATTTTTAAATGTCCACAGTGCGGACTCTGTGCCGCACGGCTACACGCGGCACGGACTAGGTAGTTCGGACTAGGCTTCCTATTCTGAACTA
Organism: Pelodiscus sinensis; assembly: GCF_049634645.1. NCBI lineage: Eukaryota > Metazoa > Chordata > Testudines > Trionychidae > Pelodiscus > Pelodiscus sinensis. The sequence continues at coordinate 49,160,810 of NC_134719.1, forward strand.
ACATTACTCCTCGTGAAACTGGGAATGGGAATTTCAAGTAGGAATAAAAAATCCTCCGGAAAAGGGCTTATTTTCCGGAGAATCACGTCTAGACTGGCGCTTTTCTCCGGCTTATCCCCAAGCCGGAAAAAAGCGGCAGACATGTAAATGCAAATGCCGCGGGGGATATTTAAATCCCCCGCAGATTTGCAATTCCGACTCGTCACATTAGCATCCCTTTTCCAGAAAGGGATGCCAATGTAGACGTAGCCCAGGGGAGGGACCAGGGAAAGAGCCCAGAATGTGCGGGGGGAAGAGAAGGAGCGCTTAGGGCTGGGGCTGGGACTAGAGCCTGTCTCAGGTACCTTAGGATGCCTTGGCTGCCTGAGGGGTTCCGTTACCACATGTTCTTGGGCCCTGGCAGCCCCGTGGGGGCTAGAAGGAGAAGCCAGGCAGTGGGAAAGGGGGTGGGTGCTGAGAGTTGAAGGCAGGGAGTTGGGGGAGCAGGGTCAGTGAGGTCCATAACAGTTGTAATGAAGGAGCACATGCACTCATGCTAGCGTGACAACTATCCCGCAGGGTCCTCCTCAGCTCCCAGGCAGCTGGGCACTCCTGGCAGGCCTTGTCAAAGCTCCAGATGAGGGAACAGAGGCAGTCTAGGTGTTCCTGAACGAGATCCTCACAGGTTTCCCTCTGCCTGCAGCTCTTGTGGGATCAAGAAAATGGTACGGGAGGTGGTGGACACACTACACTTGCCAGTGTCCCTGTGGTGAAGAAAAGTGACAAGGGCAATTATCCCAGGAGACACAGTGCATGAAGCTTAGCCCTAATCTCTGAGACAACAACAAAGGTCTTGGTTCAGATGATGATGGAAAGGATCTGGTATCCTGCAGAGAGACAACTTCTATCCCTGCCCACTGGTGAAGGGGGAGGAAGGTGTGTATGAGTGGCAGGGGCCACTTTCCTGGGAGAGTGTCACTGGGGTCCCCTTCTCTTCCTCCCTCCAGCAGGTTCCCATGCAGAGGACCAGTTTCTTCTACATCACTGTGCTTGACTGGGAATGGATGCTATCTGAGAGTGCAGGCATGACTCTGTGCCATGCGCAGCACAGCTGTGTGGTTCCATAACCCAGACTACTTAGTCGTGGCTTGTTGTGCGAAGGTGCCCACCACGGAGTCCAGAGTAAAGCAAGGCAGAAACGTTGTGAGAAAGACCGAGGGGTTCCTGTGTGACAGCTGAGTGCTCCAGACTGGTGCTCCATGTGCACCCATGTGTATAAGCTGTTGTGTGAGTCTCAGGCCAATAAGGTCAAGCGAGGAATGTGCAACCCTTCACTTCCTGACGCCTGCCCCTCCCCCCCACATGTGTATAGGGAAAGTTATAGACCTCAATCTGAAGTGGCTTCACTGGGTTCATCCAGGCCCTGGGAGTCATCCTGGGACAGGCGGACTGGCTCCAGGCTTATGATCATCTCCTGACTGGTAGGCATGGTGTCCAGGATAGCCTGCTCTTCCTCCTCCTCTTCAACCCTGTCCTCATGGAGGCCAATGATGAGTCTGTCCTGGCTGGAGTTGACAATGAGGAGTGAATAGGTGATCATCCCTCTGCTAGGATGGCATCTAGTTGCTAATAGTAGCAGCATGTGTGAGGTGCCATCCCAGAGTGGAAATTTCGTCCCTAGCATTGTTGTACGAATGACGGAGTTCTTTAATTTTCATTTACACCTGGTCCAGGGTGCAGCTGTACCCCTTCTGGGCCAGGTTGGTGGCCATTTGGCCATACACCTCAGCATTTTGCCTCTTAGTGTAAAGATCCTGGATGTTTGTCTCCTTGCCCCAGACCTTGATGAGATCCAGGATCTTTCACACCAGTCGAAGCTGGTGTATTTTTTCGCCCCAGCCAGAGGATTTCAAGGTGGCTGCAGGCATGCTAACAGCCGAGGGGGCACTAAGGGAGCACTGGGTTCAGACATGAATCCTCTCTGAAGGCTGCTGTGTGGCATGGGGCTGGCAGGGCTGTTGTGGTACCACAAGCCCTTTCCCTTCTGCCTGAAGCTTTAAACTTTGCAAGAGAAAGGGAGCCATGGTGTTGTCAGGTGTGAGCTGTGAGACACCTTTGGAGGCCAATTATTTGAAAATAACAGCAGCTTAACTACCACATTGACACTATTTCAAAATGACAATTTTGAAGTAAGCATTATTCCTCTTCAGAAGCAGGAGTTATTTTTCAAAATAACAAGACCATTATTTTGAGATAACAGACTTGGTAGTGTGGACGCTTGCCTTGTTACTTCAAAATCATAGAATCATAGAATCATAGAACACTAGGACTGGAAGGGACGTCGAGAGGTCATCGAGTCCAGTCACCTGCTCTCATGGCAGGACCAAATACTGTCTAGACCATCCCTGATAGACATTTATCTAACCTACTCTTAAATATCTCCACAGATGGAGATTCCACAGCCTCCCTGGGCAATTCATTCCAGTGTTTGACTACCCTGACAGTTAGGAACTTTTTCCTAATGTCCAACCTAAACCTCCCTTGCTGCAGTTTAAGCCCATTGCTTCTTGTTCTATCCTCAGAGGCCAAGATGAACAAGTTTTCTCCCTCCTCCTTATGACACCCTTTTCGTTATCTGAAAACTGCTATCATGTTCCCCTTCAACCTTCTCTTTTCTAAACTAAACAAACCTAATTCCTTCAGCCTTCCCTCATAGGTCAAGTTGTCTAGACCTTTAATCATTCTCGTTGCTCTTCTCTGGACACCCTCCAATTTCTTCACATCTTTCTTGAAATGTGGTGCCCAGAATTGAACACAATACTCCAATTGAGGCTTAACCAGCGCAGAGTAAAGCAGAAGAATGACTTCTCGTGTCTTGCTCACAACACACCTGTTAATACATCCCAGAATAATGTTTGCTTTCTTTGCAATGGCATCACACTGCTGACTCATATTCAACTTGTGGTCCACTATAACCCCTAGATCACTTTCAGCCATACTCCCTCCCAGACAGTCGCTTCCCATTCTGCATGTGTGAAACTGATTGTTCATTCCTAACTGGAGCACTTTGCATTTGTCTTTACTAAACTTCATCCTATTTACCTCATACCAATTCTCCAATTTGTGCAGATCATTTTGAATTATGACCCTATCCTCCCAGCTTGGTATCATTTGCAAACTTAATAAGTGTACTTTCTATACAAATATCTAAATCGTTGATGAAGATATTGAAGAGAGCCGGTCCCAAAACAGACCCCTGCGGAACCCCACTTGTTATGCCTTTCCAGCAGTATTATGACCCATTAATAACTACTGTCTGAGTACGGCTATGCACCCACCTTATAGTAGCCCCATCTAAGTTGCATATACCTAGTTTATTGATAAGAATATCATGCAAGACCATATCAAACGCCTTACTAAAGTCTAGGTATACCACATCCACCGCTTCTCTCTTATCCACAAGACTCGTTATACTATCAAAGAAAGCTATCAGATTGGTTTGATATGATTTGTTCTTTACAAATCCATGCTGGCTGTTCCCTATCACCTTGCCACCCTTCCTAGTGTTTACAGATGATTTCCTTAATTACTTACTCCAGTATATTCCCTGGCACAGAAGTTAAACTAACTAGTCTGTAGTTTCCTGGGTTATTCTTATTTCCCTTTTTATAGATGGGCACTATATTTGCCCTTTTCCAGTCCTCTGGAATCTCTCTTATCTCCCATTATTTTCCAAACATGATAGCTAGAGACTCAGATACCTCCTCTATCAGCTCCTTGAGTATTCTAGGATGCATTTCATCAGGCGCTGGTGACTTGCTGATATCTAACTTTTCTAGGTGATTTTTAACTTGTTCTTTTTTTATTTTACCTTCTAAAACTACTGCCTTCCCACTATTATAGGCGTTCCTTCAGACTTCTCGGTGAAGACAGAAACAAAGAAGTCATTTAGCATCTCTGCCATTTCCAAGTTTCCTGTGACTGTTTCTCCCTCCTCACTGACCAATGGGCCTACCCTGTCCTTGGTCTTCCTCTTGCTTCTAATGTATTTATAAAAAGTCTTCTTTTTTCCCTCTATTCCGGTAGCTAATTTGATCTCATTCTGTGCCTTTGACTTTCTAATCTTGCCCCTGCATTCCTGTGCTGTTTGCCTATATTCATCTTTTTCTAATTTGTCATACTTTCCATTTTTTATATGACTCCTTTTTTATTTTTAGATCATGCAAAATCTCATAGTTAAGCCAAGGTGGTCTTTTGCCGTAATTTCTATCTTTCCGACTGTGACGGGGCAGAGGCGGCTGTTTGGCGGCTCTCGGGGGAAATCCAGGGAGCCCCAAGTGGAGCAAGCCGCGAACGGCCGCCCGTGTGGCGCCCGTGCAAGCCGCAAGCTGCTGCACCAGCAGTTCGGAGGTGGCAGCGAGCCGGCTGGGAACTCCAGGGATCCCCCGGGACATCACCTGGCTGGTGACATCACCGGCGAAGTGCAGCGCCGGACTGGAAACGTGCCCATGCCCGCCGGGCGGGGCCATGCTGGCGGGACGTGGCGCGGGGATTTAAGCGCACGCCGGGAGCGAGACCGGGGGGGAGTGCCAAGAGCGTCCTTCCCCTAGAGCAGCAGACGGATGGGCCCCAAGCTGAGGAGGTAAGCCCCGACTCGGTGGGCCAGAACTGCGTGGGGAGAGGAAGCAGCCCAGGGCGGGCGAAGGGAGCCTGCGGACTGGCGTGTTTTGGCTACGGCCTCGCCAGTCGGACTGGACGAGAATCACGTCCAAGTCCTTAGGGCCCTGGGCTGGGGTCCGTGAGAGGGGGCGGGCCTGGACCCCCCTCTCCCCATCGCGGGGAGTGAAGTCTCTGACGTTTCGAAGGAGACCCGGGGGATTGACAATACGATTAACTTGGACGCCGGGAGGCGATCTTGAGGGTGTTGGTATCACGGGCCAAGGGTAACACAAGGGGGGATAACGGACAGACCCCTGAGAGTAAAGGGGGGCACGTTTACACCGACGCAGTGGAATATCTTGCTTTTGGGCCCTTAACAATGTTCCTTTGAAAAACTGCCAACTCTCCTCAGTTGTTTTTCCCCTCAGTCTCAATTCCAATGGGACCTGACCTGTCAGCTCTCTGAGCTTACCAAAATCTGACTTCCCAAAATCCATTGTCTCTCTTTTGCTGTTTTCCCTTCTACACTTCCTTAGAGTTGTGAACTCTATGATTTCATGATCACTTTCACCCAAGCTGACTTCCACTTTCAAATTCTCAACTAGTTCCTCCCTATTTGTTAGGCTCAAATTTAGAACAGCTTCCCCCCGGTAGCTTTTTCAACCTTCTGAAACAGAAAGTTGTCTCCAATGCAGTCCAAGAACTTATTAGATAGTCTGTGCCACACTGTGTTATTTTCCCAACATATATCTGGATAGTTGAAGTCCCCCATCACCACCAAATCTTGGGCTTTGGATGATTTTGTTAGTTGTTTAAAAAAAGCCTTGTCCACGTCTTCCACCTGGGTAGGTGGCCTGTAGTAGACTCCTAGCATGACATCACCTTTGTTTTTAATCCCTTTTAGCCTAACCCAGAGGCTCTCAACACTTCCATCTCCTATGTCCATCCTCACCTCACTCCAAGTGTGTTCATTTTTAATGTATAAGGCAACACCTCCTCTTTTTTTCCCTGTCTATCCTTCCTGAGCAAGCTATATCCGTCTATAGAAACATTCCAATCATGTGTATTATCCCACCAAGTTTCTGTGATGCCAACAATGTCATAATTGTACTTATTTATTAGCGCGTCCAGTTCTTCCTGCTTATTTCCCATACTTCTCGCATTTGTATATAGGCATCTAAGATCCTGATTTGACCTTGCCTCCCAGTGTTGCTCTGACCCTCCTTTCTCTTTGCCATTGTAGCCCATGCTCCCTCCTATTTCCTACCCATCTCCCAGTTCTCCATGTTCTCAACTTACCTGTGGGCTTTGCTCACCTGTCCCCGTCGAACTTAGTTTAAAGCCCTCCTCACTAGGTTAGCCATTCTGTGTCCAAATAGGATCTTCCCCCTCCTCGAAAGGTGAACGCCATCCCTTCTTAGCAGTCCTTCTTGGAATAGCGTCCCATGGTCGAGGAAGCCAAAGCCCTCCTGGCGACACCATCTTCGCAGCCAGGCATTCACCTCCAGGATGCACCTGTCTCTGCCCGGTCCCTACCTTCTACAGGAAGGATCAAAGCGAATACCACCTGAGCTTCAAACTCCTTCACCCGTATTCCCAGAGCCCTGTAGTCACTCTTGATCCGCTCAGTGTCACACCTCACAGTATCATTAGTGCCCACATGGATGAGTAGCATGGGGTAGTGGTCAGAGGGCCAGATAATCCTTGACAATGCCTCCGTAACATCTCAGATACGGGCCCCCAGCAGACAGCATACCTCCTGAGATGAAATGTCATGCCGCTCCTACGCATGTGGCCCCAGCAGGCTGTGACACATAAGCCTTGGGCTATTGGCCATAGGGTGTCTGGAGAGACCTCTCATGCTCCTGACCGCAGGGTGGGACACTCTCACTCCACGAGCCCCCTCCCTCCACAGGCCCTGTCCCTCCACAAGCCCCCTATAGAAGGAGGCAGGGGACATTCTCCCCCCCCACACACACACACATACACACTGAGCACTCCCACACATGACAGATGGGCATGGCCACAGTCTCAGGGCATCCCCCACTCCTGGGGACATAAGGGGCCACTGGCCATAGTGCACATGGCCTGGCTCCAAGCACATGGGCTGCAACGGTGCCGAGAACTGTTGTTCTCGGCTTGCAGGTCGGGACTGGGCTTCAGGCACTGTGTCCCCTGGGATGACTGACCATCTCTCTTTGTTTTCCACAGCCAGACCAGCTGCGAGTGGAGGGCAGCTCACACCACCCAGAACATCCTCCCCCCACCGAAGCTTCTGCAGGCATGCACGTCCAATGGAAGAATACCAGCAACAGCACCTGGTAGCCCTGCGAGCCCTGCACAGGACCATCAGCCGCTGGGTACAGGAGGACCTGCAGCTACGGCAGGAGAGCTGGCAGGAGCTGCTTGCATGCTGCCTCCTCCAGCTCCAGCCATTGCTCCCTCTTCAGCTATCGCTCCTCATCCCACTTCCTCTCCCTCTCCCACTTCTCCCTCCACACCCCTCCATGGATGCCAAGGCCTCTGCACTTGCTGCTTTGGGATCCACAGAGTCCGGCGCCATTCCCAGCCCAAGCACTGAGACTCTCCTTCACCTTCCTCCCCATTCCAGTTCCCTCCTCCAAGGTTTTCACCAGCCCCCTTCTCCCACTTTCTCTCCTCCCCTCTTCCAGGTTCTTTCCCCTCTCTCCCCCCAGTTTCAATGAGCCTTCGCCCCATTCTGTAAAATAAAGAAAGTTAAGTTTTGCCAAAAAACAAAGTGTTTATTTGTCCATCAGGAAAGGGGGAAAGAGAGGTGTAAGTGGAGGGACGACAGTGAGGAGTGAAGCAGAAGCCCCCAGTGGGGCGGACCAGGGAACAGTGTCACTGCTTCCCTGGAGAGAAGCTCTCCCTCAGGGCCTCCCAGATGCGCACAGCCCCCAGATGTTCCTGCTGGATGGCAGCTGTGCGCAGCTGCTCGTAGGTTCTGACTAAGCAGTCCGCCTCTGCTCCCCACACTGGTAGGAGGGCCTCCCCTTTCCTCTCCTACACGTTGTGCAGGACACAGCACACAGCCACCACATGCAAAATGTTGTCTTCCCCAAGATCCAGGAAGGTGAGGAGGCATCTAAGGCACCCTCGACCACCATGTGGGTCCTACTCAGCCTGGCATTAAATGCCTTCATGAAGGGTGGCTGGTGTATGGCTTCACGAGCCATGGCTGCAGAGGATAGACCATATCCCCCCATACCTCCCATACAGGCATGTCCACCTCTCTGATCCTGATGTGGCAGTCGGGAAAGAAAGTCCCGGCTTGCAGCTTCTGGCAGATGCTAGAGTTCCTGAACACATGTGTGCCGTACACTTTCCCCGACCACCCAACATTTAGGTCCATAAACTGGCCCCAGTGTTCAGTCACAACCTGCAGGACCACCGAAAAGTATCCCTTGCGGTTAATATACATTGAGGCCTGGTGGTTTGGGGCATGGATGGGGATGTGTGTACCATTGATAGTTCCCCCCGCCCTGCAGTTGGGGAAGCCCAGGGTGTCAAACTCCTCAAGGTTGTCATAGAATCATAGAGCTGGAAGAGACCTTCGGAGGTTATCAAGTCCAGCCCCTTACCCAAGGCAGGACCAATCCCAACTAAATCAACCCAGTCAGGGCTTTGTCAAATTGAGACTTAAACACCTCTAGGGATGGAGATTCCACCACCTCCCTAAGTAACCCATTCCAGTGCTTCATCACCCTCCTAGTGAAATAGTTTTTCCTAATATACAACCTAGAACTTCCCCACTGTGACTTGAGATCATTGCTCCTTATCTGTCACCATTGAGAACAGTCTCTCTCCTTCTTCCTTGGGATCACCCCCTGCTTTCAGGTACCTGAAAGCTGCTATCAATTCCCTCCCCACTCTTCTCTTCTTTAAACTAAATAAGCCCAAATCCCTCAGTCTCTCCTCCTAGGTCATGTGCTCTAGCCCCCTAATAATTTTTATTGCCCTCCACTGGACCCTCTCAAATGCGTCCACATCCTTTCTGTATTGGGGGGCCTAGAATAGGATGCAATATTCCAGGTGGGACCTCACCAGCGCTGAATAAAGGGGAATAATTACTTCCCTAGATATGCTGGCAATATTCCTCCCTAATATGCCATTACCCCTCTTGGCTCATCCTCAGGCCCACCTTAGAGCAATGATTTAAATGAAGGAAAACAAAAATTAATTGAGTGAAGGACCGAGGAATTCTGGGTAAATCTTCTAGTGGATGTATGTAACGGCAATAGAATATGCTCTGTTTTATTCACTGTGCCTTTCTTAATAATTCCTAACATTCTCTTTGCTTTTTTTGACTGCTGGTGCACATTGACTGAGGTTTTCAGAGAACTATGCACAATGACTCCCATATCGCTCTCTTGAGTGGTAACTGCTAATTTAGTCCCCATCGTTTTATACGTATAGTTGGGATTGTGTTTTTCAATATGCATTACTTTGCATTTATCAACCTTAAATTTAATCTGCCATCTTAATACTCAGTCACCTTGTTTTGTTGGAGCCTTTTGAAGCTCTTCACAGCCCGTTTTGGACTTTATCTTGAGCAAATCTGTATCTTCTGCAAATTTTTCCACCTCACTTTTTACCCCTTCTCCAGATAATTTAAGAATATGTTGAATAGGACTGGTCCCAATAGAGACACCTGAGGGATACCACTAGTATCTTCTCTCCATTTTGAAAGCTCACTATTTATACTTATCCTTTCTTTCCTTACTATCAACCAATATCCATGTAGGAGAGGACCTTCTCTCTTATTCCATGACAGCTTACTTTGCTGAAGAACCTTTGGTGAAGGACCTTTGTAAAAGTCTTTCTGGAAATCTAAGTATACTATATCCACTGGATCCCCCTTGTCCACAGGCTTGTTGCTCGCCTTCAAGAATTCTAATAGATTGGTGAGGCATGATTTCCCTTTAAAGAAACCATGTTGACTTTTCCGCAATAAATTATGTTCACCTATGTGTTTGAAAAATCAGTTCTTTATTATAGGTTGCAATCAGTTTTCCTGGTACTGAAATTAGACTTACCAACCTGTAATTGCCAGGATCACCTCTAGAGTCCTTTTAAAAAATTGGCATCACATTTTCTATCCTTCAGCTTGCCTGAAACTTGTAGGGTATGAACCCTAAATGGCTTTTTAGAGGTGTGTCTACACAACAACATTATTTCGGAATAACTGATGTTATTTCAAAATAACAAAATGCACATCTACACAGCAAGCCATTATTTTGAAATAGTTTCAAGCTGGAGGACTTCTTACACAGAGTCCTGTAACCCCCATTTCACGAGGAGTAGGGGAAGTTTAAGGAAGAGTGTTCTTCCTTTCCTTCCTACAATGTAGACAGCGCAAAAAGCTGAATTAAGCTATTTCAACTTCAGCTATGCAATTGACATAGCTAAAGCTACAGATCTCAATTCGACTTTTGCCCTACAGTGTGGATGTGTCCTAGATGTGCAGGCTGTGTAGAGCCCTGCTGCTGGAGCCTATCCCTGCTCCAGAGAAAGACTTACGCAGTGGGGAACTATTCCAGAGGCTCTCCACGGCCAGTGCCTTTCCCTGCACTGAGGAAAGTTTTCTGCAGCAATCTGCAGTAAGGAAAGACACCAGCAGCGGGGAGCTGCCCCTGCAGGAACTTTTCACCACTTCATGAGCTGCATGCCACAGTGTGGACATGGCCCATTTTTCATTCTTTTTAATCTTTGGAGCCACTGTTGATGGTGTAGAATGTAGATGCACCTTTTGCAGCTTTGGCAAAGTGGTTTGTTCACCTTGTTTCATAGCGGTAGGCAAAACAATTTCACTTTAACCATGCCTACACTTCCTTGAATCTGGGCACTTCCACTGTGATCAGTGGTGGATATAGGACAGGGCAAGCGGGGCGGCTGCCCCGGGCCCCGTGCTTCAATAGGCGGGCATGCGCTACTTCCTGTCGGCTGTAGCTGTGGCACATGCACAAAATTGTGCTGCCCCACGCTTCAATAGGCCCCACGCCCGAGGCCCCGCGCTTCAATAGGCCCCGTGCCCTGTGCCCCACAAAACTCTCATCTGCCCCTGACTGTGATATAAGCAAATAGTTGCTCATGAAAATTCAGGCCTGCTGATGGTAGGGCAAAGGGGGCAGATGCCCAGATACCTGGCAATTTAAAAAGGCCCAGAGCACCAGCCACTGCCATAGTGGGTCTGCCCAAAAGCATCTCTTCATTAAAGATGCTTTTGATATGCCCATGCAGGTTCCAGGGCTGGATCGGAGCCAGGTGGCATATAAAAAACGTCTTTGATCAAGAGATGCTGCTGCAGAATTTCTCCAGAGCAGGCAGGTTGACTCTGGGGAAGGGAGGAGAGGGTTGGTGTGGGTATCCTCAGGCTCATCCAAGCATGTAGGGGATGAGACTGGGTCAGCACAGGGCTTTGCTTGGGGTTTATCCAGGGGTGGTGGTAGGAGACTTGTGGCCCTGGACAAGGGAGGGGAGCAGGGGGCCCATTGATTTCTTCCCTGAGCTCCAGAATTGTTGCTGGTGGGCCTGTGAAATTGTGAAGGCTGTGTTGAAGGCAGCTGCAAAATGGATTTCAGAATTACTACTTAGAAACCTAAAGTTCTTCCAGCCTAGGGACAGAGACTCTGTCTCTGTGGATGCAGGGCCAATGGAGGAGTCTCAGATATGCTGTGAAAGGCACTGATTCCAAGTCTGAGGAAGTACATTCTCCTTCAAAGTGCCCTGGTGCCAACATGCACCATGTCTATGGAAGTGTCAACTTTGCAAATGAATCACAGCTCTGCAATTTCTCTTTGAAGCCTGTTTCTGAAGTTTTTGTGACACTATTCATCTGGGTCTGAACAGAGACTGGGCATGCCTGGCTCACTACAGAAGCAGTTTTCTCTCTCTCGGTATTCACACCTTCTCATCAACTGTTGGGAGTGGACCACATCCACCCTGACTGAACTGGCCTAGTATTGGTCCTGGTGCTCTGCTTGATAAGATAACTTGCCTCTTTCCATGTGCTAGTATGTTTATCCCTGATGCAGTAATTTCTACTCTAATGCATCTGGCGAAGTGTGTCTTCACCCACAAAAGCTTATGCCCAAGTAAATCTGTTAGGGTATGTCTACACTACCCCCCTAGTTCAAACTAGGGGGGGTAATGTAGTCATACGGAGTTGCAAATGAAGCCCGGGATTTGAATTTCCCGGGCTTCATTTGCATAAAGCCGGCCGGTGCCATTTTTAAATGCCGGCTAGTTCGGACCCCGTGCCGCATGTAGCCGCGTTGACACTTTGCGCATTGAGTAGGGGGCTGGACTTGATGTCCTCCTGGAGGTCTCTTCCAGCTCTATGATTCTATACCACAGGACTCTTTGTTGGTCTAAGGGTATGCTGAGCATAGTTCACATCACCCAGGAATGCAATGACAGGACTAAAGTCAGTCAAACTTTTTCCAGCTGAATGTTTTTCACTGGACAGTGATGAGTAATCATAAGTGAAAGGCTCTTTGGGGAAGTGTCAATTTCAATGAAATTTTTTTTTTAGGAAAATTTGAAGTGAGGTATTTCAAAAGAGTCAGTATATCTTGTCTTGACATTTTTGGAATGAAACATGTAAATTGGTTGTTTTAAAATGACTTTTTATTTTGAACAGCCCAAAACAAACCAAAAACCAGGATTTTATGTTGTAGAAGATTTTTGGTTTTGTTCTTTTTTGGAAGGAAAAAATAACAAAACTGTGGAATGTCCCTCAAAATAAAAATTTCAGTTCCTGAACAGTTCTGTTTTGGAATGAGTTATTTTCTAGTTAACCAACAGTCAACCGAGGGACATATTTAAAAGAAATATGCATCCTGAAAATGATGAAATCTCATTGGGTGATTACTGTGTGTTTTTGACACAAGAAAAAAAAAAGGACTGGTCAGGCCAAAGATGCAGTTTTTCCTTCAAATCCCATTCCTTAACCAAGTAGTAACTGGGCATCACTTCCAGCAATGGGTGTAAAATCTCTCTATGTATGGGACTGAAATAATCTTAAGGAAAAAAAGATCCATTTCAAGTCCAGAATAAGGGACTATGAAAAGCAAAGAGCTCATTTAGGCTAGGTCTACACTACAGAGTTTTTGCACAAAAACCCACCAAGTGTCTACACCTCAAGCATCTTTTTGCACAAGTAAAATGAAATAACAGAGGTAGGTATTCCTCCTTCTACGAGGAATAACTCCTTTTTGCACAAGAGTTCTTGTGAAAAAAGGTGTGTGTGGACAGGCAACAAGGGGTTTTTTGAGCAAAAACAGGAAAGAGGAAAAAGCACAGGTGCCCTGGTGGCCATTCTGTGGATAGCTATCAGTGCTTTCTTTCGAGAGAGCGTCCATGCAGTGTGCATGCTGTCTTGTGCAAAAGCACATCGCTTTGTTGATGCAGTTTTGCAGTGTAGATGCTCTCTTGCACAAGAAGCTTGTAGTGTAGACATAGCCTTATTCAGCCTTGCTTTCCATGAGCTGTTCTGTAATGCCCAAGTACATGAGTTGTGTTTGGTATTATGCTGCAGACTGACTTTTCTTCTGAATATACTGAAAAAATATCTAGTCTTCCAACACATTTATGACCTTAAAAATGCAAAAGGTTGCAAATACCTTTTAATGGATAGACCCTTTTAATGATAAAAGAAGCTTTCTAGTTTAGCCCACTGGCACTAAAAATCAAGCTGACTGTACATCAATGTGTGCTAGTAAAAGCAGCTGTGTGATTGGCTATAGCCTGAAATACAGATGGGACTTGGCAGCTAGATAGACCAAACCTTTCCAAATATTTCTGAAGACATAATAGGAACCTGCAGCTCCCATTGGCCATAATTTCCAGCCAATGGGAGGTACTGTTGCAGAGCCTGCAGGGGAGGGCAGCAAGGAATAGAGCTTCCTGGTGCTTACAGCAAAGCTTCTCCATTGAGTGTGAGTGGAGCCACCACCTCCACCCGCACCAGGAAGGGCTGCAGCCCAGAGCCCTGTGCTAAGCCGGTCCCCTATCTTGGGGCCCTGAGCTGCAGCCCCTAAAGCTTCTTTCTTTATCCAAAGGCCTAACTCCCTCCCAGACTCTGCACCCAAACCATGAGCCCCATCCTGCACTGTAACTCCTGACCAGACCCCGCACCTCTTCCTGCAGTACTAACCATTTGGCTCCAGCCCTGAGCCTCCTCCCACACCGTGACTTCTTGCCCATATCTGCCCTTGAACTCTAACCTCCTGTCCCGAGACCTTTCCTACACTCCAAACCCTTTGCCCCAGCCTGGAGCCCTGTCTTGCACTCCAAATGCCTCATCCCCAGCCCCATCCCAGAGCCAGAAATCCCAGTCAGAGCCCTCACTCCTCTCACACCTACCTTCCTGCCTCAACTCACAGCCTCCTCCAGCACACTAAAACCACTCATTTTGGCCCCACCACAGAGCTCAGGGGGGCCCGCAAAATCTAATAGCCCTGGGCCCCCAGAGAAGTTTGACCAGCCCTGCCCAAAATGTATGGAACCAGTTGCTCAGCTGGTGTAAATGATCATCATTCCATCAAAACCAAATGTAGCTATTACAGTTTACAATATTTGAGGATGTACCACAGGTTCTTTGATCCCTTCCTTCTTCCCAGTCAGAGTAAAGCAGCAGGTTTAATACAAACAGCCTCTGTGCCTAAATAAAAATGGCAAGATATTCCCACATACATACACAAAGCAGCCTGTGAAAAAAAAATTGGTTGAAGAAATGAGTTCAGAGCAGGGTCCTGAACTGAACTTGTCTGCTGGGGTAGAAAGCTAACCAGAGCCTGAGGGAGAAAGAAAAGATTGAATTAGTTTGGCTGCTAGCAGTGAGGAGAAAAGCTCTGCTCTCAGTTCTTGCCTGTCTAGGAGGAAGAGAGAACTGCATCTGTCTGAGATTCAGGCCTTAGAATTTCCTTAAAGATTTTTTTTTCTAGGGAAGAAGAGATATGGCATGATTAAACTAAGAGGGCTCTGGAGTGGAATTCTGAAAGCATACGTCCTTTTTCTAGCTCTGCCATGGATTGTGGCTGAAACATTAGTGTTCCTGTCTGTCCACGCAACCAGATTGAAAGATTGATATGAAAGACTGCTTTCAAAAGAGTTTCACCAGATCTAAACTGAAATAATAGAGTGGTTTCTTTTCTATTTTGTTGTTTTTTTTATTATCAAACAGTCACTTAGTTATTCCATGCATGCTTTTTATGGATGGAAAAACATAACATGTAGTAAGAGTTGAATTTCATCTGAATATTTTGTATCACCATGTTATACTCACTAGTGTTTTTTCCCAGTTAATCTCACAGGATTCCTAAGTGTCTTCAACAGGAATGCCTTTTTTTCCTCCTCCTCCTGCCCCTTCTCCTTCTTCTTCTTGTGTAGACATGCCACATTTTGAAATAAGCTATTTCAAAATTCAATCGAAATAAGATATGCACTTAGCATAGTGCAAATGGCGTATCTTATTTCAAGTTTAGGGTGCTGTGTAGACTCACCACTGGAGAACTATGTTTGCTGGAATGTCTTGTGGCATCCTTGTGATATATCTGAGGAAGCGTAAGTTGTCTACTGCAAACAATAGCTCCAGGAGTTTGTAGACACGAACAACCATAAACATCTGTATTCAAGATGAAGTCATTCCACTTTCCACACAATTCACAATGTTGATGTTTTGCATGGAAAGCCTTCAGCTTTGTCCAGACTGTGTGGCATATTACCCATGTTTCATAGACATACAACAGTATGAAAAGGATAATGCTTAAATAATTCCTGAATCTGGTTCTCATACTAAGATGATGTTGATTCCATATCCTAAACAGCCCATGGCAGATCCAATGATGCCAATCTGATGGACAACCTCCATGTGAAAACTGGAGGAACCGGGAAGGATAGAACCCAGAGACCAAAAGCTGGAAACTGATTTGACAGTTTCATTGTTCAACAGGATTGGAGTTGCAAGTTGACCTTATCCAAAATTCTGCAGCTTTGTCTTTGACCATGAAACATGTAGACCAATCTTAGCTGAATGCTCCTCCATATGCTAGAGTGCCTCATGGAACCTGTCACTTTTTTCTGATTGGAAGTAATTTTTCAGAAGACTTACAATCCATTTCTTGAATCCCAGCAAAACATTAGTATGAAGTCTGCTAATATCCCATCTGTTCTTGCTCATGGCAATCTGTCTGCAGAGTAAATTGTTTCGTCTTTTTTTTAAAAAAAGCAGCCTGTCCTTCACATAGTACAGAAAAATGAAGTCTATGCTTTGTAACATTGCATGCCATCGTCCTCTGTGTAACAATTCATGGACTGACAACACGTGGCATTTCACACATGCACACACAGGGAACCTGGACTGGAATCTGATCCTTCCTAGGACTCTATCCATTGAGCTAAAACCATGTACATTTCTCTTCAGTGACAGTATTCATAAGATCCTTGGCTGGGATTTTCAAAGGATTTTAAGAGAGTTGGTGATTTTCATTGGCAGCTGACTATCTTAAGAGTTTATGAAAATCTGAGCCCTTATTCTATCTGGGTATGTCTACACTACAAAGTTAATTCGAAATAACGGACGTTAGTTCGAATTAACTTTGATAGGCACTACACTAGCGCTCCGCTAGTTTGAACTTAATTCAAACTAGCAGAGCGCTTAGTTCGAACTAGGTAAACCTCATTTCACGAGGACTAACGCCTAGTTCGAACTTACTAGTTCGAACTAAGGGCTGTGTAGCCCTTTAGTTCAAACTAGTGGGAGGCTAGCCCTTCCCAGCTTGCCCTGCTGGCCATTCTGGCCAACACCAGGCAAACTCTACTGCCCCTCTCCTGGCCCCGGAGCCCTTAAAGGGCCACGGGCTGGCTACTCACTTTGTGCCAGTTGCAAGGCTGCCAACACCGTGCCAGCAGACTCTGCACCTAACACCCCATGAACCAGCCACCCGATGCCCCCCAGCCCTCCCCCTCTTCCCGGGACCAGCCTGGCGGCTCCCAGGAGCCTGCCCAGGGCCTCAAGAGGAGGGCGCCCACGTGGTCTAGTGCAGAGATCGTGGACCTCATCCAGGTTTGGGGGGAAGCCTCCAATGTCCACGATCTCCGCACTAGCCACAGGAAGGCGGCCGTCTACGGCCGCATGGATGCCAGCCTGGCCGCCAGAGGCCACCACCGCAGCAGGGAGCAGGTCAGCTGCAAGATAAAGGACCTGCGGCAGTCCTACTCCTGGGCCTGCCTGCCAGGGGCCGACCCGGAGGCCTGCCCCCACTTTCTGGCTCTGGACCGCATCCTGGGGGCTCATGCCATCCCTGCCCCCCGGGTGGTGATTGACCCCGGGGCAGAGGGACCACTCCCTGATACCGAGGAGGAGGAGGAGGACACTGAGAGCCAGGAGCCTGGTGGCAGCCTGACCAGGACCCAGGACCCCCGAGGCACTCCACTGAGCCGCTGTGTCGTCTGAGGCCGGGGAGGCCTCCACATGTGAGTACCATCATACTCCCCTTATGTGTACGAGGGATTGGGGGAAGAGGAAGCCCAGGGACCGTGTGCCTGGGCCTTGCCCACCACGGAGCAGCAGCTGGGTATCATGCAGGGGCCCTGGCCTTGCAGAGGGGGGCTGGCTTTCACCCACCTGGGCCCCAGGGAGAATTGACCGCTGCTCTTGTTTCACCACAGCCGCAGCAGCTGGGACTGCAGGGCGCACCACCCCGCCTGCAGCAGCCGCCCGCGCCCGGGCCAGCAGGAGAGCCAGGAACCAGGAGGAGTAGCAGCGGTGGCACCTCCGCTTCCTGGATCACCAGCTCAGCACCCAGGACCACTGGGTCCAGGAGGACCTTCGGCTGCACCAGCGGAGCTTGGAGGTGCTGGAGGAGCAGGGCCGTGCCCTCAGAGACCACCTCCAGAGCCTCCTCGACTGGTTCCCGCTTCCTCCTGCTCCTGCTCCTGCTCCCCCTGCTCCCCCTGCTCCTGCTTCCTCCGCAGCCCCCGTCCCTCCTGCCCCAACCTCCACACCCATTCCCCCTGAGGCCCCTTCACCCGCAGTGTTGCAAGACGGGAGAGGCAGCCGGACCCCCACCCCTGAGCTTTCCTTTCCCTTCCTCCCTTCCACCCCCTTCCAGCTCCCTCATCCCAGGTTTCCCCCTCCCCTCTCCCACCCTCACTCCTCCGTCCTCCCACCCCACTTATGATAAATAAAAAGAGGTGTTGTTTGCCAAAACAAGTGTCTTTATTTGACATTAGGAAGGGTGGTTAGGAAGGAGAAGGGGGGGAGGATGGAAGAAGGCCCCAGTGGGGCATGCAGGGAGAGTTCAGTCCTCCTCCTCCTCCACCAGGAAGCTCTCCCACAGGGCTTCCTGGATCCGGACGGCCCCCCCGGTGGGCTTCCCAGACAGCGGTGGTGTGGGGCTGAGCATAGTGGCCAGCCATGCGGACAGCCTCTGCCATCCAGGATGGCAGGAAAGCCTCCCCCTTTCTCTCACACAAATTGTGCAGCACAGAACATGCTGCCACTACAGGAGGTATATTGTGCTCGGCAAGGTCCAGATGGGTGAGGAGGCATGGAAAGCGGGTTTTCAGTCGCCCGAAGGCCCCCTCCACCAAGATGCGGGCTCTGGTGAGCCTGGCATTGAAGGCCTGGCGGGAGGGATTGAGATGCCCCATGTAGGGCTTCATCAGCCACGGCTGTAGCGGGTAGGCGGCATCCCCCACCAGGCAGACGGGCATGTCCACGTCCCTGACCCTGATGTGGTGGTCGGGGAAGAAGGTCCCGGCCTGAAGCCTCTGGCACACGGAGGAGTTGCGATACACCCGTGCGTCGTGTGCCTTGCCGGACCAGCCCACATTAATGTCCGTGAACTGTCCCTGGTGGTCACATACGGCCTGCAGGATCACGGAGAAGTACCCCTTGCGGTTGACGTACCGGGAGGCCTGGTGTTCCGGGACACAGATGGGGATGTGCGTCCCGTCGATGCCCCCCTCCCCCGCAGTTGGGGAAGCCCAGGGCGCCGAAGCCCCGGATGACGGCGTCCAGGTCAGCGAGCAGACCATCCTGCAGAGCAGCACCCGGATGATGGCCCTGACCACTTGCGGAGAGACACAACAAAGCGCGAATCAGTGGGGCATCCGGGTGGCTGGGAGTGTTCATGCCCTGGCAGTGCCCCGTGCCCCATTCTCAGAAGCAACACCCCCGGGCGGCGTGTAGTTTGGCCAGGAGAGACCGGTGCGAGGCACTTTCGCCTCCTCCCTTCCCCCCCCTTTTTCCCTGGGGTGGCCCATCCCCTCCTTGCAGCCCCCTTCCCCCTCCGGTCCAGTGGCCGATGAGTGCCGTACCTGCATGAGCACTGCTCTGACAGTGGATCTCCCCACGCCGAACTGGTTCCCGATGGATCGGTAGCTGTCCGGCGTGGAGAGCTTCCAGAGGGCAATGGCCACACGCTTCTGGAGGGGGATGGCGGGACTCATGCGAGTGTCACTTCTGCGCAGGGCAGGGGCGAGCCACTCGCAGAGCTCCAGGAAGGCATCCCTCCTCATCCTGAAATTCTGGGTCCACTGTCGGTCTTCCCAGTGGTCCAGGACGATGCGGTCCCACCATTCGCTGCTGGTGTCCAGACGCCAGATGCGGCGGGGCAAGCCGGCGTCCGGGCACTGCCGCGGCTCCTCCATGGCCCCGAGGGCAGCCAGGCGGAGAGGCAGGGGGCTGACGTGCACCAAGTGCTGCCAGGCAGCCTCCAGCCATTGCTGGCAGGCTTGCAGCAGCAAGTCCAGAAAGTGCACCAGAAGGTGCAGGGCGAGCTCTGGCTCCATGTTGCCACCTGCGGCGGCATCCCCGAAGGGAAGCACCGACACAGACGGGCACAGAGACCAACACTTTGCTGTCCCTCAGCGAGGTTGGCAAGCAAGCGGAAAAGCTGAAAACTTGCTGTCCTGGGGGGTCTCTTTAAGCACGAGCCTCAGATAGCCTCAGACAGCAGCCACACAATGCAACTACTGACCTGATGCCCTGCCAGAACTGGTTTCAGGTGCCCTTAAATGCGCCCCTGTGTCCAATCAGTGTGGACGCGCTAGTTCAAATTAGCAAAACGCTAATTCGAACTAGTTTTTAGGTCTTGCTGCACTAGTTCGAATTAGCTTAGTTCAAATTAACTAATTCGAACTAAGTTAGTTTGAATTAGCGCTGTAGTGTAGACATACCCCTTATGAGCAAGTCAGTAGAAGGCAATACGCTCTAACAATCAAACTTGTTGAATTTCTCAGGGATAATTTCTGCCTCTTCATGGTATATCATCATATTTTCTCCCTCAAATTTCAATTTACTGTTAGACCAATGTATGGAACTCTTCGCAGATGGATAGCAGACAAAGCGGCAGAAGACTAAGCGGCTCTCCAGCATACACTTCATTAGTAAAGAATGCGTCCACTTCTGTGTAACTTCATAAGAACATAAGAACGGCCATACTGGGTCAGACCAAAGGTCAATCCAGCCAAGTATCCTGTCCGCTGACAGCAGCCAATGCCAAGTGCCCCAGAGGGACTGAACTGAACTGGTAATGATCAAGCAATCTCTCTCTTGTCATGCATCTCCACAGTCTGACAAACAGAGTCTACAAACACCATTCCTTATCCATACTGGCTAATAGCCATTAATGGACTTAACCTCCATGAATTTATCTAGTTCTCTTTCAAACCCTGTGTCCTAGCCTTCACAACCTCCTCAGGAAAGGAGTTCTACAGGTTGACTGTGCGCTGTGTGAAGAACTTCCTTTTATTTGTTTTAAACCTGCTGCCCATTAATTTCATTTGGTGGCCCGTAGTTCTTATATTATGGGAACAAGTAAATAACTTTTCCTTATTCACTTTCTCCACACCACCCATTATTTTATATACCTCTATCTTAATTTCACAGACAAATTATTTCAAAAAGTGCTAAAAATGCTACTTAGCATTGTAATTTTTTAATGACCTGTGTATGTCACCAACCCACTCTCCTTCATCTCTACTCCTGGCCATTAGGCTTTTCCAAGGCTCATGTGATCACAGCTAGAAACCTACCAGATAAAAGTAAGTACTATAGAGGGTTAGAATCATTATTTCAATTATTTTACTTCCCTGGGCTACAGTTTTCCTTTTTCCTTAACTAAGGTGAGCATTTGAACAGGACGGTCCACTATTTAAGTCCTCCTTTTGTGGAAAATAAAAATGGCCGCCACCTTGTGCTGGCTCAGCTGATCATCGGCACAACATGTCAGTCAAAATGCGGATCGGTTGGCAAGGAAAGCCTTTGCCGATCTATCCTGTAAATCTCATTTCAGGAGGCATAAGGGATCAGTTGGCAAAGGCTTCCCTTGCCAACCTATTTTGACTGCCGCATTGTGCCGACGATCAGCTGAGCCGGCACAACGCAGTGGCCATTTTTATTTTAATGAAGTGGGGGATATTTAAATCCCCGCTTCATTGACTATGTCGGGTAGCCTAATTTACATGGCTCTGCCAGCAGAGGCATGTAGTCTACACATACCCTAAGTAGTGTCAGAGGGTGGTAACCTGACAACGTCAGCAGTGAGGTATGGCTTGTTGTACCTGTAGGTAAGGTGGTGTCTTGGAGGGACAGCCTTTGAATGACGTAGGGGGCAGCAGAAATTTCCCACTGATTGAGTCATTCCATTGTGGCAAGTACATACGCGTAGTGGTTCAATAGAGTCTACTGACAACTATGACTGTACTTTGCTTAACAATAAACCTGGCCTGTCACCTTCGATGCTCATCTGGTTTGTGGTCTTTGAGGACTCTCTTGGGGTCTTCTGTGGAGACTTAAGTGCATAAGTCGACATGGCACTCATCACTGAGCACACACGCAAGCAGCCTTCTGGTTATCATCATCAACGAAGCCAGAGACCTGGGAGGACACCTCAGTAGTAAATCCTGATTGGCCCTTCCTGAAGAACAAGAGCTGCCTTTCCCCTGCTGGCTGCTGGAGTTTTTATGACATGTTCAGGGGCTGCTACAGCATAGCTCTGATTGATTGTCATTGAACTCACTTGAATTCAAACCATTTTTACCAGGTGTCCCGTATTCACCCGAGGGAAATGTGATCAGCCTAGTCTTAACTCACTAATGGCTACGTTAGAGACAGCTTGGCTTTCCTTCTGCAGAAAGAACAGGTGTGATCATTAAGTTTAAACTGTGGCTTTTAAAAATGAAGCTACAGTAAACGTTAAGCTTCATTGCACCATAATTGTTTAGTTCTTTGCAATCAACATGATCGGGGAAAATGAAATATTTTTTTAGACACTTTACAAAAAGATAACCAGATTTTATTTAATTGTCCCTTTACAGACATTGAATTCCCATCTTCATTAAGTTTATTAGTAACACTCCCATATACCACTTATTCTGCTAGGCTTTGTCTACACTACATGTTTTTTCAGCAGAAAATATGCTAATGAAGGTTATTAGCATATTTTCTGATGTTTCATTTTGCACAAGGGGTCTTTGTGCAAAAAGAAGCAACGGGGATGGAGGTTTTGTGCACAAAAACCCGGGACAGGCATAAAGATCTTCTGCAAAATGGGTTGGATTTTCTCTTATGAGAGATAAATGGGAAGACTGAAGAAATCCAAATTGGTTCTATGATGAATGCATTTTTATAACACTTTAAAACTAACCAGCTTTCACCAGGCAAAGTACTATTAGATCAATACTATAATTGTTTTTATATGTTGAAAAATATATGAATGGCAGTGTCAGAATATTGGAGATATGCAAAAACAAACACTGAAAACTTCACAAAAGCTCAGTTCAGGTCAGTGCATTTAGCACTGCAGTATTTTTATTTCAGTGTGGAATTTTATATATGTAAAAGCCAAGACTTTCAAAAGTGACACGATTAAGGTGTCCACATCGAGGCTCTGTAACAGGGGCCTCGTTTTTCGATAATAGATACTCAGCATTTTCTGAAAGTCTGGGAATTTTAAGGCACCCAAAATCAAGGTAAATCATAATACATTGCTACTTTAATTGCATTAAATCTGTGTGTATCTGTTGATCTTTCTATAATTCTCACTTCCCTAGTACATGGATCTCACAAGCACTATTCTGTTAAAGTTCACAATACACTGTGAGGCAAGGAAGGATTATCATTCCTATATTACATATGGGAAAATGTAGGCACATAGTTGATAAGTGATTTGTCAAAATGTACACAGGAAGTCTATGACAAAGAAAGTGAAAGAATCAAGTTATGCTCATTCCCCACCCTGTGTCTTAATGCTATCAGTTAGCCACAGTTAGACCCTCTTCTTGTGACTGTATACATGGACATCTGGTACAATAGGCAGGGGAGGGCAGCCTGGCCCTGCGCACACTCTGCCCCCAACATGCCTCCTGTAGGACCCTTATTCTCATCAATGATTTTGTGTTTCAGTGCAGGGATTTACTTATATGAATCCACTTTAAGAGCAGAGGTTGACTTTGCCCGTCCTCTAATGATTTGTCACACTAAGCACATAGGTAACAAGTTACTGTGGTGTTGGTGTATCATATCACATTTTGAGCTACATCATGAAGTTAGAAAAATAAAACTTCTTTCATCTGCAGAGATTCCATAGGGCAGGCACTAGAAAATGGACTAGATGTGTGTTTTAGTAAACATTTTGAGCATGTTTCCTAGCAATTCTTTTTTTTTAAGAATATCCTTAAAAAGTAAAGATGAGGAACTTTAAAAAGATGAAACCCTTATGTGAAAAGTACTTCATTTTATTAGTATGTTTCTAACATTATATTCTGATAAAAGACCCTAGCAATGCAGGTGGTTAGGGTGTTAGCTTCAGACTTGGGAGTCCTAACTTCAGTCTCTGTATGATCTCAGGAAGTCATTTAGGGTATATCCTCACAAGGCAGAAATTAAACACCTGCAACTGATGCCAGTGAGCTAATTCTTCTGTGGTGCTGTAAAATTGCTGTATCGACCATTCAGACTCCAGCTGGAATCTTAGCTCGGATCCTGTGATGGGGCATCTACCCTGCACTGCCCATTAAGGTGCATCTACACAGCAAAGTTATTTCGGAATAACGGCCGGTATTCTATGTGAGTGTCTACACAGCAATAGCATTATTTCTAAATAATTTTGAAATAATGGGAGGCTTATTCCAACTTCTGTACACTCATTCTACAAAGAATAATGCCTATTCCAAAATACGATACTATCAGGAAGGGTACTATCTATTGATTTTGATTCTTATCTGCTTTGTTTTAACTATCCAATGTTCAGATACTTACTGATTCCCTCTAGCTCTCTGTCTTCCACCCCCCTTCTTTTTTTCCCTTACTTCCTCCCCTTCCCCTCTCCTATTTATTTTGGGTGTGCACATCCTAAACTCATAACTACGGTCATCTGAAGCTGTGCCCACAGAAGCTCATGATACCATCTACATGTTTTGTTAGTTTATAAAGTACTACCAGACCAGTTGTTGTTTTATTACAAAATAGTTATTTTGGAATAGGGGCTGTGTGGACGCTCCACTGCTGCTATTTTGAAATAGCCCTTCACCAGGGCCATTCTAAGTTATTCCTCCCCAGTGCCTCCAGTCACTCTAAATTGAGATAGCATATCTACACTAGGGAAGCCTGCTTCAGACTAATTTTGAGGCTTCCCTGCAGTATAGACGTGCTATTTTGAAATAAGATATTTTGGAATAACTATTCCAGAATAGCTTATTCGGAAATAACTGTGCAGTGTTGACATAGCTTAAGGCTAACAGGCAGGGAGAGGGCTGAGAGTGCAAAGCCCCCACTGCTAATTATGGCCCAGGTGAGGGGAGAATAAATAAAGGCTCCTGGAGGGAGAAGTTGGACTCACTTTTGCTCTAGCAGGGGAGCAGGAGGTCCTGGCTGCTAGGAAAGCGAGAGGCTTCCTGAATTAGAGCAGGGCTGGGGAAAGGGAGGTAGACCTGGGGAGTTCTGGCCAGGCAAGCTCCCACAAGCCTGAGTCAGCTCATATAGGCCAGCCTCCAGTGTTTAATTGCAGTATATTAAACTTAGTCTATCTGTGCCTAAGTTCCACCATCTACAGAAGTGGGAATAAAATTTCCTAATCTCACAGATGTGTTATGTGGATAAATACATTAAAATACAGTAGCTGAGGCAATTTAAGTATCCAAGACAACTAGACATGCAAAAGAGATATTGGAACCATGATGATTGTTATTGTATTACTAATAAGAGCTAGGCACCATACACCCACAGTATGTAGAAGGTCCCTGCCCTAAAGAGCCTACCAGCCATATGAAAGACACAGAGTTGCTCAGAGGAGTGGGAACTAGAAAAAGATAATGTTTATCCAAATGTGGGGAAAATGGGAAGTCTGGTGTCAGTCCTTTAATCATCCAAACTTTCACTCAGCCTTGCCCATAGCTGGAATTCAATCCAGGCACTATATTTTAAACAAACTAAAAGTGGTGACGAGGGGAGGAAATGTGGTGGTCTTGAAGATAGTTCTGTTTAGCATTTATATCATTACTTCCAGATATAACCCTGAAGCTTTCATTAGTGTAGTAGACAGTCCCTACTTGTTCCTTATCTTTTATTAGTACCTGACTGTCATGGTGACTATGCAAATTGGGTTCAGCCCCTGAAGTTTCTTTGCATCACTTGCCACAGTTCACCACCAGATGTCAGGATAGAGTTTACCCTGACCCCGCTTACATCCTCCCCCCAGCCAAGGATTTGTCGTCCCGACAAATCACACCACCTGCTATACCCTCTCACTGGTTCCCCCCAAAGGGCCTCAGGAAGCCCACTTTAGCTTGTACAAGACTGTGTGCTAAATGTATGGGCGCCTCACTATTCACCCCAGGTGCATCATAAGTTAACCGTTTTACTGGTCTTATTACCCTATCTCGTCTATTGAGAATCTCTGTTCCCATGGTGGGGGCAACATCCTCTTGAGCGATGGATGGTGAGGTTACCTCTGTGGGCCCCTCGGCTATTGGTATAGGCCCCTGCGTTTCTAGTTCTAACAGTGCAGGGTCCAGGGTGCCCTGGACATCCTCCCCCTGTATGTCTCCACTTTCCAATAACCTGTGTGTGTCCTCACATGGGGGTCCCACCAGCGGCACAGGGGTGTCAGAAATGGGCATAAATACTTTCGCCATGGGGTTTAGGGTGGCAGAGGTGGGGCTCTCTTTTGGTTCAACTGATCGATCCTGAGATCTTGTCTCCCTTTCCAGATACACCACGGTTGCATCCTCCTTCTCAGACTCACTCTCGGGTGCGATGAATAGGGGTAGGTTAGCTGCAGGGGGCTGGCTGTCCATGATGGAGGGTGGCTTTGGCCTAGCACCCTTGTTCTGCCCGATTGCCCCGTCATGGCCCATCTCACAAGGGGTGCTTACCAATTCCCCCACAGGAAGCAAAAGTTTTCTGCGTACTGTCTTTGTCTGCCCTGGGCCCTCTTCAGGTTTGATCTTGTAGATCAGCAGGTCTCCCAACTGTTCTATCACCAAGTAAGGCATCGCCTTCCATCAGTCAGCTATCTTGTGTTTGCCAACAATACCCAAATTTCGCAGCAAGACTCTGCCCCCAGGCTGGAGTTCTTGCGAATGTACCCTGGCATCGTAGCGATGTTTGTTGTGGTCTGCATTCTTCCGAGCCACAGCTGTAGCTAAGCGATAAGCATCCTGCATCTTTTCTCTTAGTTGGGATGCATATTGCTGATGAGTTTCATAACTATCTCCAGCCTCTGATACACCAAAGCACAGGTCTATGGGTAATCTTGGTTCTCGCCCAAACATCAAAAAATATGGTATGGCTTCCATAGCATCATTCCTCGTGGCATTGTAGGCATGCACCAGTAATGCAACATGTTGGCTCCAAGTTGCCTTCTGCTCTGGTTGCAAAGTCCCCAACACATCTAATAGGGTTTGGTTGAACCTCTTTGGCTGAGGATCCCCTTGTGGGTGATAGGGCGTTGTCCTAGACTTTTTAATCCCTGCTATCCTCAATAACAAAGAGACTGGGGATCCCACAGTGGCCAAAGTGACCATTTGGGCTGCTGTGAGCACATACTAGACAGGGTGGGTGTGTCTATGCAAATTGGGCTCAGCCCCTGAAGTCTCTTTGTATCACTTGCCACAGTTCACCACCAGATGTCAGGATAGAGTTTATTTAAAGCATGGCTTCATTTCCCTTTGCCGAACAAACAAATCAACATGGCTCCATCGATGGAGCCATGTAGTTTAAATGTACCGTAAAAGAATAGCAGGAATTTGGCTAGTATACATCCACTTGTTCTGAGGAAGCTAGGACCCCTATTAGCCTAGGAACAAGATGGGCCACCAAAACATTTGGCTGTATATCAGCAAGTCTTTGCAAACTATGAGCTGGATCTTGTATATATTCAGGAGGTAAAAACCTGTATGTCTTATCATACCATGTCAAACACATGAAAAGAATTCAGCAAAAAATCACAGTAAATTGGATGTGATCCAAGCCACAGTGACCTCAATTGAAATTGAAAAGTTCACAGGAGACTGATTACAGAAGTAGGAAGTTAAAAAATATGGAAATTGCTCTTGATGGACATGACACAGTTTTAGATCAAGTATCAGAGGGGTAGCCGTGTTAGTCTGAATCTGCAAAAGCGACGAGGAGTCCTGTGGCACCTTATAGACTAACTACACTTCAGTTAGTCTATAAGGTGCCACAGGACTCCTCGTAGTTTTAGATCAAAATCCTAAGGATTCTAATTCCACAGAAAAATCAAAGTGGAAGTTTGAAGGAAGCGGGAGAAACAGAAGCAAAGTACATTGGATGTTTCTTAAAGAGAAAAGGTAATTTTGCAGATTGGGTTGCGAGTGGGGGGCAGAAAGGAAGAACATTTTTATTAGACTGTTTACGTCTTTCACATAAGCAGGTCAATCAAAACTACATCCAGATCTAATAGGTGGATCACTTGACAAAGGAAATATGAGACTGAAAGTGAACACAGTTGCAAGTGTTGTTTAACCTCAACATACCAAGAAATAATATTGCTTACTCAAATTAAAGAATAATCTGCTCATTTTCTTCATATTTCACTGTAAATAATGTACTTGGATTTCTTTGCTTTCCACCCTGATCTAAAGAATAATAGGGTTCTGCTTTGAAATATTGCACATCTAAGTGGATGTGCTAAAGGGCCTGGAGATTTCAGTGCGCTCTCCTTCCCATGACCTCCCGGGCAGCCTGATTTCAGCTGTTTTTTTTAAATAGCCCTTTATATACTATTCCTGCAATTAAAGAGGAGTAAGACCCATTCATACATCATGGAATCATAGGGCTGGAAGAGACGTCAGGAGGTCATTGAATCCTGCTCCCTGACCAAAACAGGACCAATCCCAGTGAAATCAACCAATCCAGGGCTTTGTCAAACCGGGACTTAAAAACCTCTAGAGATGGAGATTCCCCACCTCCCTAGGTGACCCATTTCAGTGCAACTAAAAACCATTGTTTCTTGTTCTGCCATCAGTCACTTTTGAGAACAGCTGCTCTCTACCCTCTTTGGAACCTCCTTTCAGGTAGTTAAAACCTTCTATCAAATCCCCCCTCACTCTTCTCTTCTGTAGACTAAACAGGCACAAATATCTCAGCCTCTCCTCATACACATGTACTCCAGCCCCATAATCATTTTTGTTGCCCTCTGCTAGGCTGTCTCTAATGTGTTCACATCCTTTGTATAACCATAGAATCACAGAACACGAGGGCTGTGTCTAGACTGCCCAGTTTTTCCGGAAAATCAGCCGCTTTTCCGGAAAAACTTGCCAGCTGTCTACACTGGCTGCTTGAATTTCCGCAAAAGCACTGACTTCCTACTGTAAGAAATCAGTGCTTCTTGCGGAAATACTATGCTGCTCCCGTTCAGGCATAAGTCCTTTTGCGCAAAACTTTTGCGTAAAAGGGCCAGTGAAGACAGCTCAGATTTGTTTTCCGCAAAAAAGCCCCGATCGCAAAAATGGCGATCGGAGCTTTTTTGCGGAAAAGCGCGTCTAGATTGGCATGGACACTTTTCCGCAAAAAGTGTTTTTGCGGAAAAGCGTCCATGCCAATCTAGACGCTCTTTTCCGAAAATGCTTTTAACAGAAAACTTTTCCATTAAAAGCATTTCTGGAAAATCATGCCAGTCTAGACATAGCCTAGAGGTCATCGAGTACAGTCCCCTGTCCTCACAGCAGGACCAAGCACTGTCTAGATCATCCCAGACAGATGTCTATCTAACCAGCTCTTAAATGTCTCCAGAGATGGAGATTCCACAACCATTATAGGAAATTTATTCCAGTGTTTAAACACCCTGGCTACGTCTACACTGGCATGATTTTCCGGAAATGCTTTTAACGGAAAAGTTTTCCGTTAAAAGCATTTTCGGAAAAGCGTGTCTAGATTGGCCACGGACGCTTTTCCGAAAAAAAAGCCCCGATCGCCATTTTCGTGATCAGAGCTTTTTTGTGGAAAACAAATCTCTGCTGTCTACACTGGCCCTTTTGCACAAAAGTTTTTCAGAAAAAGACTTTTGCCTGAACGGGAGCAGCATAGTATTTCCGCAAAAGCACTGACAATCTTACATGAGATCGTCAGTGCTTTTGCGGAAATTAAAGCATCAGGTGTAGATGGCTGGCAAGTTTTTCCGGAAAATCGGCTGCTTTTCCGGAAAAAGTGGCCAGTCTAAACACAGCCCCTGACAGTTAGGAAGTTTTTCCTAATGTTCAACCTAATCCTCTCTTGCTGAAATTTAAGCCCGTTTCTTCTTGTCCTATCCTCAGAAGTCAAGAAGAACAATTTTTCTCCCTCCTCCTTGTAACACCCTTTTAAATACTTGAAAACTGCTATCATGTCCCCTGTCAGTCTTCTCTTTTCTAAATGAAACAAGCACAATTCTTTCGGTATTCCTTCATAGCTCATCTTTTCTACATCTTTAATCATTCTTGTTGCTCTTCTCTGGACCTTCTCCAATTTCTCCACATATTTCTTGAAATATGGTGCCCGGACTTGACACAATATTCCAATTGAGAACTAATCAGTGCTGAGTACAGTAGAAGAATGACTTCTTGTGACTTGCTCACAACACTTCTGTTAATGACTCCCAGAATCATGTTTGCTTTTTGTGCAACAGTGTCACACTGTTGACTCATGTTTAACTTGTTGGCCCTATGACCCCTAGATCCTTTCTTCAGTATTCCTTTCTAGACAGTCACTTCCCATTCTGTATGTGTGAGACTGATTGTTCCTTCCTAAGTGGAGTACTTTGCATTTTTCCTTATTAAACTTCATCCTGTTTACCTCAGCCCATTTCTGTAGTTTGTCCAGAGCATTTTGAATTATGACCCTATCCTCCAAAGCACTTGCAACCCCTCCCAGCTTGGTATCATCTGCAAACTTAACAAGCACACTCTCTATGCCATGATCTAAATCATTGATCATACAGAACCGGTCCCAAAAAAGACCCCTGCAGAACCCCACTTGTTATGCCCTTCCAGCATGATAGAGAACCATTAATAACTACTCTCTGGGAATGGTTTTCCAATCAGTTGTGCACCCGCCCATAATGGGGGAGGAGGCAGAATTGGACTCAATACTCCAGATGTGGCCTCACCATTTCTATATAAAGAGGAATAATCACTTCTCTAGATTTGCTGGAAATACTCCTTTTGATGAATCCTAATATGCCATTAGCCTTCTTGGCTACAAGGGCACACTGTTGACTCATATCCAGCTTCTCACCCACTGTAATCACCAGGTCCTTTTCTGCCAAACTGTTCCTTAGTCAGTTGGTCCTCAGCCTGTAATAATGCTTGGGATTCTTCCATCCCCTTGTTGAACCTCATCAGATTTCTTTTGGCCCCATTCTCCAATTTACTCTGGACCCTATCTCTACCCTCCTATACCTCTCCACCTATTTCAGTGTCATATGTGACATTTCCACATATTTAGTTTATATCCACATATTTAGTCTTGTACAGGGAGTGGGGGTGAAGGGAAATACAATGGACTAGATGTTTGGAGATTATTTCCAGTCCTACATGTTTTCGGTTCTACTTATAGGCTGAACTGGGGAATAGGATTTTCAAAATCAGACACTACCCATGCTGCTTTAGAGAAGTGCATCAAGTTATAGATTCTGAGTCTGAAAATATTAACACACATACCATATGCACATGTCTAGTGTGTATAAGAGCAGTCAATTTCAGCATCATGGGAAGGTGGGATTTTTCAAGAGCTCTCAGTGTTGTCATAATACTATTCTCTTTGAAAACAGTGGCAAAACTCACATTGACTTCACTTGGCATAATTAAACTAATACTGACTCCTTCTAAAGAATTCAACCTGAACATTTATGTAAAGGAGATGATGAAGCATGAAAGTGACAATGTTATACTTATATCAAATCCCAACATGATGAGAGATATTTCCAGAAACCTGAGCAAATTCTAATCAAGCCAAATTCTCATGGCATTAATAAAAAGATGGTGTTATTTCTCATTAAAATGTAGAAAGTATTGCATAGGGTCAGAAGTTATCTATGGAAACAAAGATAACGCGATTACTGCTTCCAAACACACCCCACTTTGAAATAAAACAAGTCCAACAAAAACATGGTGTTACTATCCAAGACTTTGAAACCTGCCATGCAGATTGGATAAACAGCTGCAAAAGTATAGGCAGTGATGCTTTCTCAAGTTTCAGGCTCACAATATTTTAGATATATAATGCTCTGAAAAGAAGTACAGAATCTGTTCTGAAATCATGTTTTCTATTGTTTGGAATTCTTGTGTGGTAATATGGAACAGATCTAGTCATTGCATCATTCAGCCTATGAATAAGAGGAAGACAATGTCTATATGAGGGATGTAATAGTGTAGTCGATTAACCAATTAACTGATAAGCAAATAGGTTAAAGTTCTAAACTACACACATTTCTCCCCACTTGGTGCCAGTCATTTTTTTTAGCAGGCTGGCCAGCAGCCCAGCTCAGTCCTGGCTTACACTGGGTCCTGGACCTACTCCTGCTGCAGCTCTGCATTTAAAGTATTTTAGAAGCCAGGCAGGCAGGCAGCCCAGCTCAGTTCTGGCTTTTGCTAGGTCCCCTCTTCCCCGGAAAGGGGCTACTTGGGGACTGTAGAATAGTTGACTAACCGATAAGAATTTATGAGGTTAATCAACTATTCAATTAACTGATATTTAACTTCCCTAGTCTATATCCTAATATTATAAGGAGAACAAAATCAAGAGCCATCCAAGGAAGGTAGATTATAAGGATAGGTAGGACCTCCATGGTCTCTGGCCCCCTCGGTACCTGACTGGTCCTCAGATGAGGAATTTTTATGGACCATAGGAGGTCATTTCTGGATCCCTGCTGCAGGCCCCACCCCCTGCCCTGCAGTCCCACTGGGCTTCCCAGATCCCCATAAAGGCCAGCTGCGTCATATACTGGGCTTCCTGTTCCTCCTCAAACATCCTCCCCACAGCCCAGCTTGGCCACATGCCGGCCTTCCCAAATCCCCCTCCCCTCTCCTCACAGCCAAACTGAGCTGCAGCCCAGCTGGCTGTGAACCAGGCTCCAGTCCCTTCTTGAATCAGGCTGTGCTCCCACCTCCTCACAACATCCTCCAATGTGCCGGAATTCTCTGATCCTGGAACAATCCCTGTTGCCAGACCAGGGATTTCTGGCTTATAGCAGTTCAACTTGTATGCAAACAAATGCAATAAAATGAGCACAGGATTGGAAGCTGGCCTTGGGCAGCTCACTTAATGAGCTACATCCTGAGATGATGTACATCTACCATCTCAACACTGACCTCACTGTTATGTGCCAGCTTAGGTCTTGGCCCAGTATCTCTGTGGGTATATCTATACTATAAATTGTGGCCAAATGACAGCATGATATGCCTGATCTAGCTAGCTCATGTGACAGTAATAGTGAAAATGCAGGCAGCCCATGCTCCAACACCAGCAGTATAAGCTCTACTGGTGCCTGGGTAATTGCTCAGGTGGCTAGCCTATGCTGAAATCTGTGCGGCTGCCAGTTCACGTCTATCACTACCTCAGCTAGCTAGGTTAAATCAGGCCCATGGAGTGCCTATGAATGCTGCAATTACATTCCCCACTTCTAGTCTACCCATCAGTAAAACTTTGGATAATACCTGCCTGCCTCTTTACCTCACAGGGTTTCACAGTGATTACATGTTCAACAACCTGTACAGACATTTATTAATTAAAACACTATACAACAGTGCTTTACTCTATCAATGGAAGGAAGATCTTCTACTGTATCTCTGGAGAATTGCTCCAAAATGTGTATGCGAACAAACAGTGTAGTAATTGAGAATGTTACATCAACAGTTTATTGAGTAGCACATCACAATTAATATTACTGAAGAAATAAGGGGCACAGTAAACACAGTATCAAAACTTAGACCTAAAAGAAATTTAACATTGAAT
Source organism: Pelodiscus sinensis (assembly GCF_049634645.1). Lineage (NCBI taxonomy): Eukaryota > Metazoa > Chordata > Testudines > Trionychidae > Pelodiscus > Pelodiscus sinensis. Next base: position 49,193,931 of record NC_134719.1, read on the forward strand.
ATGAATGAAGTTTAAACACTGTCTATTGAGCTTATATGCATACAGATGCTGTGCATATATATGACTATACATATGTACTAACTTCAACATGTCATTCAGTTGACTATGCATATACATTACACAGGAAAATCAATTATAACTGAATGTAGAATACAGTAAATGAGGGAGGAAACACAAACAATTTTCTGTATCTAAACAGATACTAACAAGCAATGTTTACTTAATTTTATCAAGGCAATACCTTGAAAGTAAAAAAAAAAATAATGAATGTAATTACTGAAGCATAAGCAAAAGAATATTAAAGCCTGATGTAATTTTTCATTGTACTGAAGGTTAAAAATTGTTTTCCTTCTTGATTCTACATTGCATTCAAGGAAAGTTACTAGGGATGTTATTATTATTCAGTTTTGTACATAGTTAGAGAACAATCTACATACATTAAGTCAATAGGGAGTAAAGCAAGCAACAAAGTATACAAACTCAAAAATGATTGTCGAACAATGTGCTAGGATGTTTTAATAACTGGAGAATACTTTTTATTAATGATATGCAGAAAAAAACCCAGTGGTTAGGTTTGCTGGCAATGACGCATTAAGTTTCATTTTGTTAGCACTAAAAAGTCATTTTGCACTAATTCATCTAAAAAAAGCTCTTACATTTTGAAATGACCGGTATATATCAATGATTGTAGTTGTTAGAAGTCTACTGTCTGGCCATTTAAGAATAATTTTTGACAGCAAGATAATCCTCTAAGACAGCGGTTCTCGAACTTCTTAGTCCAGGACCTACCCCGCTCAATGCAGCTCTTTCCACAGACCAGCCAAGCACCCAGAATGACAAAAATGGGTGGAGGCGTGGAGGTGCAGGGTCTGGATTGGAGGTAAGGTGCAGGAACAGGCTGAGCCATTGTGAGCAGTATGGAAAGCCTCCAGTTAATTGGTTTCCTGTGCTGCTTTCCCCCAGACACTTCCTTCCCCTGCAAGGCTTTGCCCCGCCCGCCCCCCTCCCTCATGCCTTCCTCCACACACACAGTGGGAAGCTGGCCTTCATGAGGTGGCAGGGCTAAAGTGGCAGTGCAGGCTCCCCGCTGCATAGCAGAGCGAGTCCCAAGCCCATGGCCCACAGGCAATACAGTCATGGACCACTAGTAGTCCATGGACTACACTTTGAGAACCACTGCTCTGAGGATATGAAAACAAAAGGAAGACATATTAATATGCACTACAATTAACTTTGTATTTATTTATATTTATTTTTACATAAGTAAAATTTAATTAGTAGAAGAGCGAGGATGAAATTCAAAATGTAATAAATGGCTTTAAATCCATGGATTATTTATATGTTGATTGCTCTGCAGTAAATATACTCTCCTATTTATTATTGTGAAAGGATAATGGTTAATTGGAACTTCTAAACACCTGTTAAAAATCCAAGCCTTATATTTATGTTGTGAAGTATATTTTCAATGACTGTTTATTGGTACTATACCTGCATTAACTTACAGCATCATCGAGCAATGAAGGGTTCACATGTCAATTTACTTCAATACAAAAATATGCATTTAATATGTTCTACATCAGAAAAAATAAGGGTCTGAAATCAGTATTCGAAAGAAACAATTTTCTACAGAAACAGGAATATTCAACATATGTATTTGAACATCTGAGAGAAAATGGCACGGTGTATTTAAAGCATGAAAGAAAATGCAGCTCAATAGGATTATTAATTGTCATGAAAAAATGCAAATTGAAGACAGACATTAATCTCACCTTTAAAATACCAATTATCAAGATTTATCTTTACCTCAAAAACTACAGTCAGGTCATGAGGGATCACTAGATAACATCTACTTCAAAAGAAATTACAGGTACTCAAACTTAGATGCTATATTACCTGATGACAACTACCTGATGTGGAGATAGGTAGGGTGTTAAAATCAGTCAACACCTGCCATGTATGAAGGACAAAATAATGATAAATAGAAGAGTTGAAACGAGACCTCAGAATAGAAAGATCTAACATTTCTCATCTGGGCTGTAGACTGACATATTTCTCTTCTGAACTCAACCCACTCAATCATCTGACTTATGGTGTCTAGCAGAGTGCACATGGATCAGTAATGGCAATTTTATAGCACTAATTTATTTGTTTATTTTGCCCTCAATCTATAACTATTATAAATCTTTGGAAAACAAGCTATCATCCATAAACTTTTTTACACTATCCAGTGGAGGTGTCATGTTACCTTTTGATATAAAAACTCATTTCAGTGCCTGTGGGTTTTGCCAAAACTCAAAATGAGAATGCCCCAAACTGGTGCAAGAATTAACACACAATACTAATTTGTTCTTTTTTTTTTTTTTTTTAATTTACACATCTCTCAAATACAACTGGTTTGAGGAAATAGCATTTACTGAAGCATATATGTGCAGCCCCAGCAATATAAAACACAGAACAAACCAGGGTATTAAATGGCTTAACTTCATTTACTTATCATAGAATCATAGTATCCTAGAACTGGAAGGGACCTCGAGAGCATAAAGTGGAATCTTTTGTTTGGCAGGGATAGATACACACATGCATAGATGGGAGTGTTACATTGTGGTACAGAAGACCAGTGCTAAGGAGGCCAATTCAGATAGGGTGGATATGGCCCACTCCTAACATCTGATGGGAAGGTAAGAATACCAAAAGGGGAGAAATTACTTTTTCTAGTGAGCTAATCATTCCAGTCTCTATTGAGATATAACGTAAGGAAAAATGCAAACATTCCACTTAGGAAGGAACAATGCACCTCTATAATCATAGAATCCTAGAACTGGAAGGGACCTCAAGAGCTCATCAAGTCCAGTCCCCTGCCCTCATGGCAGGACCAAGCACTGTCGATCATCCCTGACATATGTGTATCTAATCTGTTCTTAAATATCTCCAGAGATGGAAATTCCACAATCACCCTTGGCAATTTATTCCAGTGTTTAACCACCCTGACAGTTAGGAAGTTTTTCTTAATGTCCAACCTAAACCTCCCTTGCTGCAATTTAAGCCCATTGTTTCTTGTCCTATGCTCAGAGGCCAAGAACAATTTTTCTCCCTCCTCCTTGTAACGCCCTTTTAAATACTTGAAAACCGCCATCATGTCCTCTCTCCATCTTCTCCTTTTCAAATTAAACAAGCCCAATTCTTTCAGTCCTCCCATAGATCATGTGTTCTAGGCCTTTAATCATTTTTGTTGCTCTTCTCTGGACCTTCTCCAATTTCTCCACATCTTTCTTGAAATGTGGTGCCCGGAATTGGACACAATATTCCAATTGAGGCCTAATCAGTCACAGACTTCTTGTGACTTGCTCACAACACTCCTGTTAATGCATCCCAGAATCATGTTTGCTTTTTGTGCAACTGTGTCACATTGTTGACTCATATTTAACTTGTTGGCCACTATGACCCCAGGGCTTTTTTGCAGCATTCCTTCCTAGACAGTCGCTTCCCATTCTGTATGTGTGAGACTGATTGTTCCTTCCTTAACTGGAGTACTTTGTTTTTGTCCTTATTAAAGTTCATTGTATTTACCTCAGACCATTTCTTTAGTTTGTTCAGATTATTTTGAATTATGACCCTATCCTCCAAAGCATTTGCAACCCCTCCGAGCTTGGTATCCTCTGCAAACTTAAGTGTACTCTCTATGCCAGTATCTAAATTATTGATGAAGATATTGAATAGAATGGGTGCCAGACAGACCCCTGCAGAATACCACTTATGCCTTTCCAGCATTACTGCAAATCATTAATAATTACTCTCTGAGAATGGTTATCCAGCCAGTTAAGCACACACTTTACAGTAGCTCCATCTTGGTTGTATTTCCCTTGTTTATTGATAAGAATGTCATGCAAGACTGTATCAAATGCCTTACTAAAATCTAGGTATATCATGTCCACCACTTCTCCCTTATCCACAAGACTTGTTATCCAATCAAAGAAAAAGATCAGATTGGTTTGACATGATTTGTTCTTTAGTAATCCATGCTGACTGTTACCTGTCTCCTTATTATCTTCCCGATGTTTGCAGATGAATTCCTTAATTACTTGCTCCATTATGTTCCTGGCACAGACTGGTCTGCAGTTTCCTGGATTGTTCTTACTTCCCTTTTTTATAAATGGACACTATATTTGCCCTTTTCCAGTCTTCTGGAATCTCTCCTGACTTCCATGATTTTTCAAAGATGATAGCTAAAGGGTCAGATGCCTCTTCTATGTATCTGACAAAGTGGGTTTCAGCCCAAAAAAGCTTATGCCCAAATAAATTGTTAGTCCTTAAGCTGCCAGTGGTCCCTTATTGTTCATATAAGCACAGGAGTTCAGCCAAATGGAATTTGTTGCAAGATCAATGCTTTGAAACAATAATACCACATAATAGTCCATTCCCAATCGTCTATTAATTCCAGATTTTTGGACAAATTTGGAACCTCAAATATTTTGTACCCCCCAACAGTAAGAATTTATTATTAAGGAAAGAAATCAATTGTTACTTAGAATTTAATGTCCCATGCTGCCCAATTAACATACTGTTTCCATTGTCTGCATTAAATTCAATAGTGATAGAAATAAGTCTCCAGAAATAACCGGGGCTGGGTCTACACTACCGTTTTTGTGCAAAAACTCGCAGAGTGTCCATACCTCAAGCACATTTTTGCACAAATAAAACAAAAGAACAGAGGAATTTTTCTGGTGTAGGTATTCCTCTTTCTATAAGAAATAACTCCTTTTTGTGCCAGAGCTCGTGCTCAAAAAGGTGTGTGTGGATGAGGAATAGGGTTTTTTTGCACCAAAAGAGGCAATCAAAAAAAGCCCAGGTGCCACAGTGGCCATTCTGTAAAAAGCAATCAGAGTTTCATTTTGAGAGAGCGTCCCTGCAGTCTGGACTCTCTCTTTCACAAAAGTGCATTGCTTTTTCGATGCGCTTTTGCAGTGTGGACGCTCTCTTGTGCAAGAAGGTTTTGCGGAAGTTTTCTTCCACAAAAAGCTTCTTCACAAGAAGCCTCTAGCATAGACATAGCCTGGAGTTTTGTTCACCCAGAAGAGTATCATTTTGTAGTGTTGGAGGAGAAATGAAACGATTAAAGGAAAACTGCAACGTCATGTAAATATGTTCTACTCATTCTCTCTAGAACACAAATGGTTGACCTCAGGACCATTCATAATTTGTTTTATCTGGTGAGAAAATGATTCCACTCATTTTATTAATCTGAAGTATTCTTCTATTTATAGTATGTTCTACAGTAAAACATCTGATGGTAAATGACCAGGTTTCTGAGCATTTCAGAAGAAGTTAACTGCCATTCCTAACATCACTTAGCTTGTCATCTCACTCTTTGAACTTGCCCTGAAATATATTAAATTTGTATTATAATAGCAATAATGAAATTGTCCTTACCTTTATTCAACAATAATCCAATTCTCTTGTCGCACTGACCCAGGAGGCCAAAGGACAAGTTGTTATTCACTTAAGTATAAGATTATTGCCAAGATAAATGAAGACACATAGACATTATCATGTAAATCTAACACAAAGAGGGGTTTTTTTTAAATCAGGATGATAATCTCCATTGGCCCTATTTCAAATAATACTAAAATAAGTCATTTTCAAAGTATTTGTGAGATAAAGGAGTCTTTATTATCCTTTAGAAAAGCTGGTTAACTTGGTGATATGAAACAAAGCATAAACAATAATAGAATTTATCTTGCAATAGGTCTGAAGGATACCTGGTTTTCACATTGTGGTGGGGTGGCCCCGCCCCCCCCTAAAAACCCCATGTCTCCGCAGAGACCAGGAAGCGGGGTTTGTGCCACGCCGGGGCGGAAAGCCACAGAGAGCCCTGGGCGGGGAGCGGCGACGCTTCGAATAAGCGGTGGCTCGAGGGAGCACGCCTGCGGAGTTTGGGGGCGGGCCGTGATGACGTCCGTGGTGACGTCATCTCCCCGAGGCCCGGAGGTGGCACGGCGGGATGACGTCAGGGGGGGTGTCATCCCCCCGCGTCCGGCGGGTAATTTAAAAATAAGCTCGATGCCTGAGGGTGGGGAGGCGGATCCCTGGGGAGTCGGAGCCCAACATCGGAGGCAAGTCAGGCCAGAGATCTGGAGACCCTGGGTGAGTTCTAACCCGGGGTCCCCTGGCTAGTCACGGACAAAGGCTAGGGAAGAAGCAGCCCAGAGCGGGGGCGTGGACCCCGAGAGCGGGGGAGTTTAGGGGTTTCAACCCCCTCTGCTAGGTGGGGATGAGAGTCCTGATCTTAGGGCCCTGGGTCGGGGTTCGGAGTGAGGGTGGGCCCGAACTCCCTTCCCTAGCTTGTGGAGGGCGATCGACCTCGTTACGGGATTTGTAAGGCGATAAAATTTAATAAACCTGGTAACTCCAAATACGCACAATGGGGTGCATCGGGGAAACAGGGGACATGGACACGGCTGATCCCCTACACACATGAAGTCAAATAGAATCAGTTTTACCTCACTGTTAAATTACATGGTCAGATTGGTTCTTCTTCTGATGGTGGGAGTCATAGCAAAACTGTAGCTCTGTCAAACAGAGCACTCTTAGTTATGAAGTAAAGTAAACCAGGCAGGTGCCCATCTTGCTTAGAAATGTTTTGAAAATACCTTATGCTTGGAATTCTTTCATTCTGAAGCATGTGTACACAGGAGAGGTGGAGGGGATGAAATTCTATGGAAGAGGGACTGGGGACTCCTACATTTTGGGATAAGATTTGTGCAGTTGTTCAGGATCTGTCAGAGGCATAGAGATATTCATTTCAAGTCTCTTCAAGTCCACATCACCTGTGAAATTGTGTCTTCCAGTCCCCTTCCCCACTTAGGGTATGTCTACACTACCACCCTAGTTCGAACTAGGGTGGTTAATGTAGTCATACAAACTTGCAAATGAAGCCCGGGATTTGAATTTCCCGGGCTTCATTTGCATGTTGCCGGGCGCCGCCATTTTAAAATGTCCGCTAGTTTGGACTCCGTGCCCACGGCTACACGCATCATGAACTAGATAATTCGGATTAGGCTTCCTATTCTGAACTACCTGTACGCCTCGTGGAACGCCAAGTGGACGCCAATGTTTTAGGAAAACTCCAGTAATTCCCATGATGGGAATCAAAGAGTGCATCTACATTGCAGTGTTTTTCCAGAAAAATGGCCATTATTCTGGAAAAACAATACTTGAGTCCATACTGCTATTACATTCTTACAGAAAGTCGAAAGAACAGAGGGGTTTTTCAGATGGCGGTAAACCTCTTTCTATGAGGAAGAAGCCTTTTTCCAAAAAAAGCCTTTTCAGAAAAAGGCGAGTGTGGAAGTGGAAGAAGGAGTTCTTTCAAAAGAAGATGCCTCTAGGAAATAACAAAGGTGCCCTAGTGGCCATTCGGTCCAAACTAATCAGAACTCTCTAGTTCCTGTCTCCTGCCAGCTCTTAAAGCTGCAGGCACCCGGGACAAGCCTTGTGGCAGGAAGCTGGGCCTGGGAGCTGCACCTCACCACGCGGCTGTGACTGCAACCCAAATTTGGACCCACAAGCCCCCCGAGAGTCCCCTGGCCCTCACAAGGAGCACCACCAGGCCTCCCAAGACCCAGCCAGGGGTACCAAATGGTGTGTATCCTCCTGGTCCGGGGCACAGATCCTGTCCCTTCTGGAGCTGTGGGGTAAGGAGGAGACCCTCCAGGACCTCCATTCCCAGAGGTAAAACATCGACATCTACGGCCAGATGGCCGAGGCTCTGGCCATGAGAGGACGTCCGCTCCCCTGCACATTAAAACAGCTGCAGAGCAAGGTAAAAGAGCTCTGCTAGGGCTATGCCAAGGTCAGGGAGTGCAGCTCTTATTTCAGGGCAGAATTCCACTACTGGCCCTACTACCAGGAGCTCCACCAAATCCTGGGGGGGGGGGGGGGGGGTGAATCCTTTCCCTACCTGTGGTTGTGGATTTGGGGCTAGAGACACCCATCATCACCTGCCCGGATTCCCCCAATAATTTACCTAATCCCTTTTCTAACTGCCAGTCAGGACTTGATTCCTGGTAAACACAGTGGGAAACAGATTCAGATCCTGCTCCCACTGTTAACCAGTCTCCACAATCATTAAATTTAACTCATCTTCTCCAATCAGTGGTTAATGTTGGCCAAATAAGAAAACATTTCTGTTTAGAGAACATTGCCAATTTGATCTGAGGACACTCCAGTGGTTTCTCACATGGTATTTGAATATCTCTAAGAAAAATCCTAAAAGAATTAACTCAAGATTTTTTCCAACTCAGAAGATTTAAAAAATATCCAAGGTAATGTCAATAAGCTAGTATTTGCATATTAACTCAGTTTACTCCATGCAGTGAGATAAAGATATCAAACAGCTTGAAATAATGCACCTTTTTTTTTTAAAAGGTATTTCAAAGACTGTATTTACTTTGGTATAAAAGGGATTGAAAGAATCATAAATATATAAAAAAGGAGGCAAAAGCACACATTCTGGAACTAGTTTGAAACTAGGTTAAGCAAAGATTCATAAACACATTGCAGAAGTTCTATTGAAACATTTACATGAAATCACCATTATAGTTTCATCGTTCCCCTAAACTTGCTATGCCATCCTTACCCCCTTCAGAATGTATTCTATTCATTTAACACAAGCAAGCCATTGGTCATACTTTAATTGAGCCTATTTATTTTTAACAGCTTGGAAGGACATTAATAATAGTAGGAAATCTTGTATTGCCAAAGAGAGCTAAACATTCTCACATTGCTCATGTTTCAATGACCTACTTTTGTCCTTAAGATTGCACATGCTTACAACAGCACTACACACAGCGTAAAATACCACATTACAGCAACGTTCTCATTATAGAGCCAAGCATTTCCGACAGTATCATACAGTTAATGCAAAAAAAATTGAGTCCTTCATAAAAAGGTTAATAAATATATAAAATAAATATAATAAATAAAATAATAATAATAATAGTATCTTTATTTTGAAACTGAACCTGGTACAGTGCGCAAGAATCACCAGGACATATAGATCAGGCTACGCCTGACTTACCCATGCCTCCTTTTCCCAAGCAGTAGGAGGCTGGATGTGGTGTTGGAGGTATTACACCAGCTGTGTACTATTGAGATGTTTATGGAAAAACAAGTAAAGACATGCCTTCCTAAGGGACAGTATTATAAATATAAGAATCATAGATAATAAAATCGTAGAACACTACAACTGGAAGAGATCTCGAGAGGTCATCACATCCAGTCCCCTGCCCTCATAGCAGAACCAAGTACCATCTAGACCATCCCTAATAGATGTTTGTCTAACTTGCTCTTAAATATCTCCAGTGATATAGATTCCACAACCTCTCTAGGCAATTTTATTCCAGTGTTTAGCCAACCAGACAGTGAGGAAGTTTTTCCTCAAGTCCAATCTAAACCTCCATTGCAGTATTTTAAGCCCACTGCTTCTTGTCCTATCCGCAGATATTAAGGAGAATAATTCTTCTGCCTCCTCCTTGTAACACCGTTTTAAGTACTTGGAAACTGTTATCATGTCTCCTCTCACAGTCTTCTCTTTTCCAGACTAAACAAATGTCAGTCTTCCTTCACAGGTTGTGTTTTCTAGACCTTTAATCTTTTTTCCTGAAGTGTGATGCCCAGTACTGGACACAATACTCCAGTCGAAGCCTAATTAGCCAAAGTAGAGCAAAATAATTACTACTTTTGTCTTGCTTATAACACTCCAATTAATGCATCCCAGAATGATGGTGGGGTTTTTTTGTTCACTCTCACAATGTTCACTAATATTTAAGCTGTGCTCCATTATGATCCCTAGATTCCTTTGTGTAGTATTCCTTAGATAGTCACTTCCCATTCTGCATGTGTGAAACTGAGTTTTCCTCCCTAAGGGTACATCTAAACTACACCCCTCTGTCGGCAGAGGGATGTAAATTAGATGTATTGAAAGTGCAAATGAAGCCGGGATTTAAATATCCCGTGTTTAATTTGCATAATGGTAAATGCCGCTTTTTGCGAGATGGGGCTTTTCGAAACCCCCCCCAGCAGTTTAGATGGGACATTTTTGACAGAAATGCCCCCTTTCAAAAGATCCTGTACGCCCATCTAAACTGCGGGGTTTTTTTCGAAAAGCTCTATTTCTCAAAAAGCGGCGGCCGACATTATGCAAATGAAGCACAGGATATTTAAATCCCGGCTTCATTTGCACTTTCAATACGTCTAATTTACATCCCTCTGCTGACAGAGGGGTGTAGTTTAGCTGTACCCTAAGTGGAGTATTTTGCATTTGTCCTTATTGAACTTCATCCTGTTTATCTCAGACCATTTCTCTAGTTTGTCCAGATCATTTTGAATTATGACCCTATCCTCCAAAGTACTTGCAACCAATCTATTTAAACAGGTTTAGAGATGCGCCCAGGAAGCTAGGGTTTAGAACCCCGTGTACATCAGTTCACCAAGGAAGCTCTCTAGTTTGTTTAGGTCTTTGTTTTTTTGTTTTATTCTTGTCTCATTCACTGGTTTATTGTTTAAGGCTGCCTATGATTACATATATCATTGGAGTACAACTGGGGCAATTCCCCCATGGCTAGTTATGCTTGTTCTAGAACAGCACAAAGTGTCCTTAGCAAAGGAGAGGAAAATGAGCCTGTTTATTCCGTTGTAGCCCACATGAATCAGTTAGTAACCCAGGGTATGTCTACACTACAACGTTAATTCAAACTAACTTAGTTCGAATTAGTTAATTCGAACTAAGCTAATTCGAACTAACAGATCCAGACTAAAAAACTAGTTCGAATTAGCGTTTTGCTAATTCAAACTAGCATGTCCACATTCAGTGGACCCTGAACCGGGCTTAAGGACGGCCGGAAGCAGTGCCGGCAGGGCATCAGAGGAGGACTTAGAGCATGGAGATGCTGTCTCAGGCTAGCCGAGGCCTGTGCTTAAAGGGTCCCAACCCCCACCCCGGACAGACAGTTCTCAGGGGTGCCCCGCTCGCAAAGCAGTCCTGGCTTGGAGTGCCCGGAGTACCCACACTGGGCACATCACAGCACTCGGCCATCAGCGTGGCTGCACTTGCCGCAGGCTGCCATCTGGGGAGAGGGGACAATTGGGGGGCTGCAGGAGAGGTTCCACCCCCAGAAGCCCGCAGAGCCAGCCCAGTCCTCCCCAGTGGGGGCTCGTACCCCATTCCTCCCTCACCTCCTTCCACTTACCCTTCCCTAGCCCTCCTTCCTGATGTACAAAATAAAGATAACGTGTCTTCCAAAATGGAATCTGTCTTTATTGAACAAAACTGAGGGAGACTGGGAAAAGGAGGTGGGAGAGGGGAAGAGAGAGGCTGGGAGAGGGGAGGGCAACTAAAATGATCAGGGGTTGGGAACAGGTCCCATATGAAGAGAGGCTAAAGAGACTGGGACTTTTCAGCTTAGAAAAGAGGAGATGGAGGGGGGACAGGATAGAGGTCTCTAAAAGCAGGAGTTGAGTGGAGAGGGTGCATACAGAAAAGTTCTTCATTAGTTCCCATAAAGAAGGACTAGACGACACCAAAGGAAAGGAATGGGTAGCAGGCTTCAAACTAGTAACAGAAAGTTGTTCTTCACAAAGCAAAGAGTCAACCTGTGGAACTCCTTGCTGCAGGAGGCTGTGAAGGCTAGAACTGGAACAGAGTTTAAAGGGAAGTGAGATCAAGTCATGGAGGTGGGGTCCATGGAGTGCTATTAGCCAGGGGGTAGGAGTGGTGTCCCTGCCCAAGGTTTGTGGAAGGCTGGAGAGGGATGGCACGAGACAAATGGCTTGGTCACTGTCTTCAGTCCATCCCCTCCAGGGTCCCTAGGGTTGGCCACTGTCGGCAGACAGGCTACTGGGCTAGATGGACCTTTGGTCTGACCCAGGACGGCCATTGTAAGCTCAGGGCTCAGGGTCGGGGGTCTCAGTGGACCCCCTTGATTCTCTTGCACACCTGCTCCTGGGTGGCCAGGCTGGTAGCTCTCTGCGCTAGCCGGCCACTTTCCTGTGCCTAGTGCGGAGATCATGGACAAGGTCCACGATGTCCGCACTAGCCCAGGCGGGTGCCTGCCTCTTGCGGTCCAGGGCAAGCTCCCGGGAGCCACCAGCCTGGTCCTGGGAAGAGGGGGTGGGCTGGGGGGCATCGGGTGGGTGGCTCGATCCATGCAGGATCCAGGGTCTGCTGGCTGGGTGCTGGCAGGCTTGCACCTGGCATGGGCACCGTAGGCAGCCCGTGCCCCTTTAAGGGGTCCTGGGCTGGGAGGGGGGCATAGAGTTTCCCTGGTGTTGGCAAGAGTGGCCACCAGGGAAACCTGGGGAGGGCTAGCCTCCCACTAGTTCGAACTAAAGGGCTACACACCCCTTAATTCGAACTAGCTAGTTCGAACTAGGCTTAATCCTCGTAAAATGAGGTTTTCCTAGTTCGAACTAAGCGCTCCGCTAGTTCAAATTAAGTTCAAACTAGCGGAGCGCTAGTGTAGCGCCTATGAAAGTTAGTTCGAACTAACGTCCGTTAATTCGAATTAACTTTGTAGTGTAGACATACCCCCAGTCAATACAGCTTCAGAGGGGAAATACTTTTTTCCTTTTATCTGTCTTCTGAACTTTCCAATTTCTGCTGCACACATTCCTCCAGAACCCCCAAAATAGCTGATTGTGCCTCACTCAGCTGCAAAAATGTACACCCAAAATATAAATTTCCTCTGTGTCCTAAATCCCAACCGGTCTGGAGATGATCACTCCTACAAGGAAAAGGGATACTGGTGGAGAAATCTCTACTACTGCTACTGCTCACATTGTACTTGATTTATGAAATTAATTTAGTTTCCAGAATAGTCCAACTTTTAGCAGTACCAATTTAAGTATTAAAAAAATCAAATGTATCCATAGTATCACTTCCACGTGCTCTCTACCATATTGTGTTCAGACAAAAGCAAACACAATCCATTAGAGAGCTGTGCTCATTTCTAGCCTATGAGTGAGTCAGGACTCATTTCACAAACTGAGAAGCCAATCACAACAAATTGACATATGTCCCTAATGGCCTAATCCAAACCCTTTAAGTCAGTTGAAAGACTCCCAATGACTTGTATACGTTTTGGATAGGGCAAGTGTGGTGCCTGCTGGAAATTTGTAAATTGTATTAATATTGAGTCTTCAGTAAATTGTAATCCTCTTAAACATGCTTCCAGACTACATTAGATAGTTGCATGTCTAATATTAAATAAAAGGGGGACTAGAAAGAAGCAGAACTGGCCTTGGCTCATTGATTTTTTTATTGGTCATCTCATTAGGATGGTTTGTTTCATTGTTAATTTTGACTATAAAGTACAAAATAAGGCCTCAATTCTGAAAAGTCTGATCCATATGCTTACATTTAAAGTATGTGAGAATATCAATGAAATCAAGAGTCCCTGATTTCTTTTGATAATAAAGTTAAAAATGTTAAAGTCACTTAGTTAAATGTTGTACCTTTCCTATTATCATTATTTTACTTTCAATTCTATTTTGATTTTACCAAACATATTAAGAAGTTAAATCTAGACATTAGTAACCTTAATTCAACAAATGTAGATTCTATGTTCTTCAGGGCAAAGACTGTCTCTTTGGTTTGTGTTTCTTCAACACCTAGCATGTCAGGGCCTGGTCTAGGACTACTGTTCTTCAGCACTGTGGCCATGCAAAAGAGAAATAAAAAATAAGAAGTTATGGTTCATTTGGTAATAAAAATTGTTTTGCCAATGTGATTTTTGGATGTCATTTACCTCACATGATGTTGACTTGGCATGAAATGCTACAGCCTGATGAAGCTGCAATAAAGAGTAATGAGATTTCAGTAAAATATCATGACATGCTTCAGAGCACAAAACTATTTAGCACCCCATCAGCTTTGGGTCTACAAGAATACAGGAGTTGCTCATGCAAAATTAAGGCACTACCAGAAAACACTCCAGTGGTGACAAGAATAGCCATTCTACCCTCTGTTCTGAGCCCCATACATAAAGGTTTTTCACAGGCCATTTGTGCCTGTTGTATCAGGGGCCAGTCTTGATCACTCTCTGTCACCTGTCTTCTCTCACATTCACATTCTGAAACACAAACACACGATGTACACAATTCATTTCTTTTTGGCAGCTAAGTGTTTATAAAATGTCTGGAAGAGACACTCCCTGAAGAACAAAATCCACGCAAGGGTCTACTGCATCAATGCACAGCTCTATTGACTTCCACTGTGTTCTGCAAAGACCCGCCTGTACCAACCTCACTGCAGGATCCTAAAAAGGCTGTGGAAGTTCCCTAGTGGCAGCAGCTTACAGAAAGCAGTTAGCACGCTGCAGCAACTCCCAAGGATCCTACCTAAACCCTCGTCTTAGCTTTCAGAGACAATGTGGCAGCTTCACTGACATGAATAGACTGAGAACTACAGTTCTTTCACAGTTGAAATCAATCCCCTTCTCCAGCTTTTCTCTGTGAGTGACTATCATACCAGTCCTTTAGGAAAATTTCTCTTGGCTTTCCACACTCACCAGCCTTTCATGCCTCTTCTTACAACCTTTTATTTTTAAAAGCTCTCTCAGCTATGCCTCTACAGTAAAGATAAATGGTATAATAAATCGTAGATTATTACTAAAAGCCATTGCCTCTGACCATTCTTCTTTAAAAACTATCCAATAGCTGTTCTATTTGCCATTCCTTTTTTCCCTCTTGCTTTTAAAGCAAGTTATTCTTCTACAAAGGCTCAGCTGGGGGAATCATCCTCAGCCCGGTCTCCGATTTTCACATCACAGACTAATTGGCACCAGGTTTAACATGGTTCTTAGGGCCAAATTCTAACCTCAAATGAATGCAAGTAGCTCTCACTGCATCCAAGGACAAGATCAGATGCTCAGTTCTCACTCCAAGTATTTACTCAGCCATAAAGATGTTCCATAATTAAATAATCTTTATAAACATTTATAAAAGCAGAGAGTAGGGAAAAATCTCTTTCCAAACAGAAGTAAAACAAAGATCTATTGACAAGGGGACTCTCCCTTCCCACTACCTTATTACTTAAAAAAATAATTGTAGTCAACATTTGTTGAGGACTATAATCTGTAGAGGCCATTCTTACTTTAGTAAATTGATATTCCTTTATTCCTGAGCATAAGGGATACAAAAAACATAGGCCAGGAATTTTAAAGATAATTAGGTGCCAGAAAATGCTAATAGACACCAAGTTGAAAATAGAATTAAAAAAAAAGCTGCCCTAGACAACCATCTACACCTGTGAGTGCCTAATTACCTTTAAAAGTCTGTCCCATAGTAACTAATTAATAGGGTTGGATTAGACACAGTGTCATTGAGAGGTTCTTAAAGAGCCTTCCTCAACCAGACTAGTAGGTTACTTGAGGCTGCAACTGCCTCTCCTTTCTAGGCAGAAGTTACTGTTTGAAACCCTAAACAGAAGCATCAGAGAGGATGCAAGTGTTCTATTCTGAGGGCATGGTGTCTATAGGGAAAGTTAGTGGATGCAAAGCAGGGCTGTAAATCTAGAGCACACTTGCATTCCATGCACACTCTGTCCATGTAAGTCCTGCAGCTGCACACTGGCAGTTCTGTAGTGTGCTTTGACCTCCTGAAGCTTGGGATAGCAGTAAGTCAAAGCACATTATGGAACTTTTAGTGTGAACAGCAGAGCTTATGGGGACAGTGAATATGTTTAAACTCTGTGTCTCTGCACACTGAGGGTGCGTCTACACTGCACCCTAACCTTGAAATAAGCTACACCATTGGAGCTACACAAATTGTGCAGCTTATTTTGAGTATATTTCAAAATAGCTTATTTCAAAACGTCCCTTGATCCTCATGGAACGAGGTTTACCGGGACGTCGGAATAACACGTCCATTATTTTGAAAGCTGCACAAAATGCTATTTTTGGACCCTAACTCTCTGCATTGAGAATCATAGAATCATAGAGCTGGAAGAGACCTTAGGAGGTCATCAAGTCCAGCCCCCTGCCAAAGGCAGGACCAATCCCAACTAAATAAACTCAGCCAAGACTTTGGCTGCATTCTTGAGCATTTATACTCTTCCCTAGTCATCTGTCCAAGTTTCCACTTCTTGTAAGCTTCCTTTTTGTTTTTGTTTTTAAGCTCACCAAGGATGTCCCCGGTAAGCCAAGCTGGTTGCCTACCATATTTGCTTTTCTGGCTTCACATCGGTACAGTTACTTCCTCTGCCTTTAATAAGGCTTCTTTAAAATACTGCCAGTTCTCCTGGACTCCTTTCCCCTTCATGTAAGCATCCCAGGGAATCCTGCCCATGAGGGAGACAAAGTCCGCTTTTCTGAAGTCCAGAGTATGTATTTTCCTACTCTCCTTTCTTCCTTTCATCAGGATCCTAAAATCTACCATGTTATGATCACTGCTTTCCAGGTTGTCACCCACCTCTACTTCCCCTGCTAGTTCCTTCCTGTTTGTGAGCAGCAGGTCAAGATGTGCATGGCCCCTGGTTGGTTTTTTCAGCACTTGTACCAAGAAGTTATCCCCACCATTCTCCAAAAACTTCCTGGATTGTTTGTGTACTGCTGTATTGGTCTCCCAACAGATGTCATGGTGATTGAAGTCCCCCATGAGAACCAGGGCCTGCGATCTGGAAGCTTCTCTCAGTTGTCCAAAGAAAGCCTCATCTACCTCATCCACCTGATCTGGTGGTCTATACCAGACACCGACCACATCACTGCCCCCTCTCCTCCCTCCCAGTGCTTCTGCCTCTAAACTTAACCCATAGACTCTCAACAGTCTTTTCTCCCTCTAAATACTGGAGCTCCAAGAAGCTGAAAGGCAGTTCTCCATTATGTAGCTTCTTTAAGTATGGTGTCAGACATAAACTCACTATGAATCAGCATCACCAAAAAAAAAAAAAAATGGAACCCAGAAACTTAGAGTTTCCAGAAAATCAGAAATAATGGAGGACAAAAGTTTTGATATTTCAGAATCTGTTGGATTACTGAACTCAGATAGGAAGTAAGCATGAAGAATTTACCCAGATATCAAACCTGCAGCTGAATTCTTGATGCATGACTAATTAAACCTATTCACGTTTTTCCTGTTTTTAAAATAAATGGCAGCAAGTTATTCATTCACGAAGCCTCTTATAGGGGTATTTATTAACAATTCTTCCTGTGTGGTCCATCCAGAGACTATAAATGCAATTGTAAGGGAAATGGGCAGGGATTCATGCTAAATCTGAAAGGCACTCTACCACGTTTCATTATTCTGTGGAATCTTTTATATTCTCTCAGTACAATATTTGCACAGGAATATAAGTATGGGGCCAGATCTTCAGGGAGTATAAACTTATAGTTCCCCTAAAGTGATTGTAACCACATCGATTGACATCAACATGATGTTTTTCATCATGTCCTGTGGTTGATGTTCATTTGAGACATGGGAATTAGCCGTGTGGAGGGTGCTGCAGCACCCCAGGGCTCCCTGCCTAGCACCTAAGGTCCCTGTTGCTGCCCCGTGCACCAGGTTTTTTGTTGCCAGTCTGTTCACAAGGAGTTCTGCTGCCACCCCACTCTCTGGGGTCCTGGTTAGATTTCCAAGCGCCAGAGGGCAGCAGACGAGAACCCACTACAGGAGTTCCTGCTGCTGGCACCGTGTGCTGGGGCTTTGGTTCTTGGCCTCAGCTGGGGTGGGAATGGACTGGAGAAGGTAACTCAGAACCCCTCCATTTTTAAAAATGTTCCTGTGACACTGGCCATGCATATGACTTTGTTGTTGTTGTTCTTATGCGTTTATATTTGTATACATTACAGGCATTTAAACCTGTACTTGGTGGTATTTAAAAAAGCCAACAAACTCATTGCCAAACAAAATGCAACAAAATGAAGGTTCATGGTGGCAGCAAGAAAGACTGGGCCACTGTGCCTAGATGTCCCAGGGGCCTCAGAACAATGAGAATTACTTAAGTTTTCTATTCCACAATAAGGATCCAAGGCCTGATACTCTCTTGCCTTCTACCTTACGTAGTCCACACGTGCAAAGTGGTTGTAAAATGTGAACAAATCAGAACAGTGGCATTTTGAACTCACTTTGCACAGGAGTAAATGGTTACATATGTCAATGCAAGACACATTTTTAATGGCACAATGATGCATGTGCTGCAATAACTATTGCACCAGAAAAAAATGCCCTTTAGTGACTTTAAAATGGAAGGCAGGGCTGGCCTGACAATCCAGATTCAGCACTGAAATGCAGATTCAAGATTCAGGATTGCAATGCCTTCCCTCCCCATCTTCTTTTCCTCAGTAAACATGCAGTATATATTGTATATTCTGATAGACAAGTACAGAATTAAGAAGATGGGTGATTGCTAGTTCTAAGGGAATATCTTTCTTTTCTTTCTTTTTTGCCTCTGGGAAAGATGCAGGAAGTCCTTACATTTTAAAACAAGTGTTCTGAGAATAGAAGAGTAGCTTCCATCTCTTTAAACAGAAATTAATTAGACTTAAAGACTTTTACATTTATTACTAATAAGTTAACTAAAATGTGCCTTTTTAAGCAATACAATTCTCCACTGATAGCAGCAGCATAGAGGTTGAAAAACGAGTACAGTAGAACCATCACTTGCTCACGGTTCACAAAACAAGTTAAGAAATGTTATTAACAACTATCATTTTGAGACCAAGTGTTGTTGTCTGGCTATTCATTCAGCTCACTCACCTGGCATGTATACATTCTATTCTCCCAGAACATTAACTGAATATGCACTTCCCACCCTCAGCTTTCCCTGTATTTCCCCACGGCTAATAAGGTGCAAGACCACTTTCCCTGTGATGGAAGTTTTGCTACTCCAGAGTTAGAGAAGTCTCCTCTTTTTGGAGACTCCTCTTTCTCTGATCTTCCATTGACTTAGGTACAGGAGCAATCTGTAGATAAATGTAGTCTGGCAACTCAACAGCCACTGAGATATGAAGCAGTCAACGTTAATCGAAAGCTGAATCAAACTGCTCCAATTGAATACACTTTCCCAGGAAGACAGGGAGGAAATAAGTAAGGCAGCCAATTAGAAAGTGATTTTTCTACAGCTCTTTTTTGCTTCCCTCTTCTTTGTTGAAAAATCACTTAGTACATGCAGGTTCTACTGCAATCTCAATATTAATAAAAACAGGTAATAGATTTGCTTATATACCATTTAGGAGGATTTTAAAAATAGTTGTATATGAAAACCCACAGAATTAGACAGATTCCTCTTTAGTAACACATATCCATTACATTCAACTGTAATAAAGTATTACTGATTTGAATTATTGTTACTATATGATGACAGTATTGCACATAAGGCATTATATTTACTTGTTAGAGGTAATCTATGAAACTCATTTTTCTTCTGTTTTCTTTATGATAGTCTCTGTATGTGTGCATTATGAAAATCCAGTGAGTTTTTAATGTTCCGAAAACATCCACTCAATGTGCAGCAGCAGTCAAAAAAGCAAATAGAATGTTAGGAATCATTAAAAAAGGGACAGAGAATAAGACTTATATCTTAATGCTTCTATACAAAACCATGGTATGTCCACATCTTGAATACTGCATACAGATGTGGTTGCCTCATCTCAAAAAAAGATATATTGGCATTGAATAAGGTTCAGAAAAGGGCAACAAAAATTATTAGCAGTTTGGAATGGGTCTCATGTTAAGAGAGATTAAAAAGACTTGGACTTTTCAGCTTAGAAAGGAGGAGACTAAGGGGGGATATGATAGAAATCTAGAAAATCATGACTGGTGTAGAAAAAGTGAATACGGAAAACTTATGTAATTATTCCCACAATATAAGAACTCAGTGCACAGTCAACCTGTGGAACTCCTTGCCAGAGGATTTGTTCCAGAGGACTTTAACAGAGTTCAAAAAAGAGCTAGATAGATTAATGGAGGTTAGGGTCCATCAGTCCTGGGGAAGGATCATGTGAGGATTACCTTTTGTGTTCCCTCACTCTGGGGTATCAGTGGTATTGGCCATTGTCAGCAGACAGGATATTGGGCTGGATAGACTGCTGATCTGACCCAGTATGGCTGTTCTTATGTACTTACCATCTGAAAGAAATATACACAGTCAGGTCTTCCTGGAGAGAAGAATATGCTATACTCAGACTCAATATTATTTCAAAATATGTTATTAGATTAAACAATAATATGTAATATAAACCTGTAAAGCCAAACTTTGTTTTCAGTTACTAGATTCATTGCTTTAAAATGACATAAGTTATTTTCTTTGAGCATGTAGTAACTTTTCATAACTCCTAATTCATCAATGACATTGTGAAATCAAACATAGATTGAGAGGATAATATAATGTATAGGAACAAGTTTCCAGAAACAGTACACATATTGTCCTTTGTCTGTATCTGCAGGTTTGCAAATATTCTTGCCCTTCCTGCTGCAACACCTGCTGTCTAAACAGGGATGTAAACAAGTTGGCTTTAGCTGCAATTCTATTTATATTAAATTCAGTCACAAACATCACTACACATACTGCTTTATACTAATCATCTCCCAAACCCTTTAATATTTAAACTTTTTTTTTTTGCAGAATCTCTGTTCGATGTGTACATTTGCCTTAGTCATGTTTAAATATTTTAAATTAGAGTCCATCTCTATCTAAGGCTGCACATTGATGCGATTTTTTTGAGGACCAAATATTCTGATTTATAGAGCTGTGGTTATCTGACAAAAATATATTAGCACTCTTGATTTTCTAGAGCTCATTCCTTCTCCTGGTGAAGTCAATGGCAAGAGTCCAGCTTCCCTAATATTTGTTGGTAGATTCTTGACTAGACAAGTCTTTACTGATCTGTGTTTGGGTTTCTGAACTTCAACCTGTCTTTCTCCACTTCCTCATCTACTCCTCGGCAGCCGTCCATGCCCTTTTGAAGTGCCTCAAAATCTTTTCCTCTGGTTATCTCATCAGACACCACTGAAGAGGGTCCCAGGGCATTTGTCAATCCACGCAGTGTTAGCAGCTATGATTAAGGGAAACCAAGACTGTTTCTAAGGTGTTTGATTTTTAACACTGTAGTAAGCTATAACAAAGGAGGTGGGGAGAAGGTCATCTGCTATCAGCCCAGGACACCAAGCTCTGTTACCCACTTGTTACCTTTTCAAAGAAGCACTTCTGTGCTTTCTGCCATTCTGCCCCTCACACTTGGGGCGTGCCCCCCTGAAAGATTGCAAAGCTCCCCCCTTAGCCACTTTCCAATCCCTCTATAAAAACTGCCATGTCATGATGCCTACAAAAAACTTGACAATAGTTAGGTGCTGGTGTGTGAAGACCATTGCCTTGCACCAATACTGTCTCATCATTTCGTTGTGGTCTCATCTTGTGCTTTCTCTCTAGGACTAGGGCTCCCCAGCACTGCAAATTATCAATAAATATTTAAGAATAGCATCTGATGAGGTTCAACAGGGACACATGCAGAGTCCATCACATAGGGTGGAAGAATTCCAAGCACTGTTACAGGCTGGGAACTGACTGGCTAGCCAGCAGTTGGGCAGAGAAGGACCTGGGGATTACAGTGGATGAGAAGCTGGATATGATTTAACAGTGTGCCCTTTAGCCTGTTGGAGTGCATTAGGAGGAGCACTGCCAACAGATCGAAGGAAGTGATTATTCCTCTTTATTTGGCACTAGTGAGGCCATATCTGGAGTCCTGCATCCAGTCTTAGGGAATCTACACTATAAAGTATTTTTGGAAAAACAGCTGTTTTTCAAAAAAAAGTGAGTTACATTGACACTGCAATCGCATTCTTTTGAAAGAAAATCGAAAGGACAGAGGGGTTTTTCCGACATTGGTAAACCTCTTTCTACAAAGAAGTCTTTTTCTGAAATAGGTCTTTCAGAAAAAGGCGTGTGTGGACAGGGAAGAAGGAGTTCTTTCAAAAGAAGAGGAAAGAGGAAAAAGCACAGGTTCCCCAGTGGTCATTCCACCCATAGTGATCAGAGCTTAAATGCAAGATAGCGTCCATTCAGTCTGGACACTATATGTCAAAAAAGCAGATCACTTCTTCGATGCTCATTGGTAGTGTGGATGCTCTCTTTCGGGAGAAGTTTTTTCAGAAGATCTCTTCTGGAAAAGTTTCTTCTGAAAGAAGCCTGTAGTTTAGACATAGCCTGAGACCCCTTACTACAGAAAGGATGTGGACGCATTGGAGAGAGTCCAGAGGAGGTCAACCAAAATTATTAGGGTCTGGGACACATGACTTGTGAGCAGGGAAGCTTGTCAAGCTCATGGAATTTGACTTGTTTATTCTTCAGAATAGAAGAATGGGGGAGGAGGGGATTTTATAACAGTCTCCAACCACATGAAAGGGGGTTCCAAAGAGGATGAAGCTAGTCTATTTTCAGTGGTGTCAGATGGTGGAATGAGGAGCAAGTAATGGTCTCAAGTTGCAGTGGGGGAGGCCTAGGTTGGATATTAGGAATAACTACTTGCAAGAGGGTGGTGAAGCACTGGTGTGGGTTGCTAGGGAGGTGGTGGGATCTCCATCCTTAGAGGTTTTTAATGGCAGGCCCTGACTGGGGTGATATAGTTGGAGTTGGTCTTGAACTGAGCATGGGATTGGACTAGATGACTTCCTGGTGTTTCTTCCAGCCCTAATCTTCTATGATTCTGTGATCTACAATTGCATCAGTCAGCACAAAACTGGTTGGCCTGATCCAAGAAGGTGCTAATCAGGGCTGAGTACTCGCCTTGAATTGAGAACTGACAGCCTCACTCCTGACATCATGACATCACTGGTCCCAAATATGAAAATATTAAACTCCAAAAAGGACCTAACCAGCAGATGTCATGAGCTTTCATTCATACACTCTTTCACCCAACAGTTTAGTTAGTGTCAGCCTTGTGATGTCATACGGCTCTGATCCTGCAAAGACCTATGCATTTTGATTCACTTTAAGCATATGAATAAATATATTCATAAAGATAAGCACATGCTTATGCTTTTTACACCATCAGCATCTTGGATTGTAAGATTCCTGTATCAAAATCCTGACTTTTCTTATCTGCATAGTGTTATGTACACCTCTGGCACTGTGTAAGTAATAAACAATAATAACTCCTCTGATGTAAGTGGCATTGGCCACTTTCTGAAGGAGGATGCTCTACCATAGGAGGACCATTCTAATATGGACATTTGCCTTAGGTTCACTTTTACAGATTATAAACTTCAATATCAGGCACTCCTATGTTCATTGCATATAATAGGTCTCAGTTTTAAAATAACTTTCCCACAACATTTGGTGCTTTATTAACATGAAGTAAAGATCACTTTAGCAGACCAGGTTTTTCCATCCTTAGTAGTTGGGGAGAGGGCAAAACCCCTTCAGAATTTCACAAAGGGTATGCATTTATGTAGGTGCTTTGACTTCTAAAAAGTACAGTCATCCTGTGCATTGGAAGCATGTGGAGAAGAAATATATGCAGGGGACATTCATGCAGCAAAGATTGAGTAAAATAAGAAGGATCTAAAAGTCAAATCATTGCAGAATTATGATAAGATGCTGATGCCTAGGCATTATATATAAGTTTGTTCCTTCCTGCTATGAAAAGAGACACCATTCTGCAAAGTAAGAAAAAGGGAATAAGAAGCTTACTAAAGAATAGAGCTAGTGGAGCCTGGTTCTTTCAGGGTGTAGCAATTATATATAGCACGGCAATGGTAGCAGTGTAATAAATGAAATGTACTTGCTACAAATGAATGTCTCATTCCCATAACTTGAAAGAGAGCCTAAGGTTACATTTAAGGCTGTGATCAGAAACAGAATTATTTGATAGTTCAAAGTTACAGTCTCTCTATTTCATGTTTCTCAGTAGCTGAACAATTAAGGTTTCTGTTATTAACCATCTGCTCATTTTTCTTAAGCTGAGACTCAAGGACAGAACATTCTGTCTTATCAATGTATTTGACTCATCACATGAAACATAATATGTTTACTTGAGAATGATTGTTCTTTAAGTCAAGCTGCTTAACTCAGAATGATGTCACTGAATCAGAAAAGTCATGAGACATATTCAGGCAGCATAATAGTGCAGAAAAGAAAATGTAATGAGTGTAAGAGCAGTAGAGGGGTGTAAAACCCACTGAATCACTAGCTCTCTGTGTTGTCTCAAAGCAGCAGGAGTGGGTGAAATAGTTGGTTCTTACTGCAGCATATTTTGCAGAGAAAGAAACAGTATTTGTAATACAGGCAATGAGGCAGATCCTCATTTGTTGTATGCCAATGTAGCTCCACTGACTTCAGTGAAGCTGCTCCAGTTTACACTAGCTGAGGATTGGGCTGCTAATTTACTTTTGCTAAATTTGATCCAGCTGTGTAAAATTTCAAGCATTTGCCTCTCCTGTGGAAAATGAGATTGAAACCAGCTCCACAATAGATGGAAGCCCAAGCTGACTATCTGTAGTCACTATTGAAACCAACAAAGTGAAAACCACAGCACAAAGAGAAAGTTTTACCTTTCAGAAATTTCACTATTGTACGTTTTGCATTTCTCAACATTGCCCTACAATTCAATGACTTTCACTTGGTGCTGGAAGAGCATAAGCAAACTTGTGAAATAGCATAAGCAAAATTGTTTCTTCCTCTATATTTATATACACTTATTAAGCCAAAAAAACAATATTTTTTCATTTTCATCCAGATTCTTCCCTCATATACATTTAATTTATTTTAAGTATTTCAGTTTATAATTGATACATTAAAAATGCCCTGCACAGGATCCTAAATGCTATGGTCATAGTCAAAAATATTCTGACATTGAAGGTAATATCAACAGCTTCTCCTCATTCCCCAAGTCAGGAAAAGCTCAACACTCACTCACAAATGCCAGCCACTATTGTACCTTTTCTTCCCCAAAAACCTGGGTAAAGAAAGTGGCCTTGAAGAGCTTTGAAAACCCTTTCATAAATCTCTCCAAGTAAGGAGGATTACAGTTCATAGTGGAAGATTCCTTGCGAGAGCATTCCCTGCTGGTATCTTCCTTTCTCTTCTATTATTCCAGCTCAAGCATGTTTGCCACGTCATATGGAGACAGCTGATCTCAGGTAGGTCCCCTCAAATTTAGAATGTAATAGATCAAACTCAAAGCCTTAAACTCCATCCAAAAGCCAACAAGGGAGCCAATTCAGCAGATTGGAGCACTGGTGTCATGTTATTACAAGTTATACCACTTCATTATAAGGCTACTCTATTTTGCCTCTGCTGTTTTTTCTAGTATGATTTAAAGATTGGCTCACACAGAGCATATTTCAGCAATATCCTGAAGTAGCAAAGGCTTTGTTGGAGTTAAGGTACACATCTGAAAGAAGTGGTTTCCTATATAAAGACATAAAGAAATATTCTCCCTAGACAATGCTACTGTAACAATCATCCAAGAGCAGCTCAGGACCACTGAAGCTATAGCCACATTTCTTGCCCTGTAAGTAAAAATCACCTGTGAGAATGCAGTCAGAAGTAGACATATCTGTGTTACTTCTCAGATAAGAGAGAAGTCTATATGGTGATACCAGATCATAAATAGATCAGTCTGTTGTAAGAAAAATATCATCCCTTTAAGCCCTCCAATAACACCCTGTTTCCATTAACCTCTTTGGACTTAGTGTCAGAAAAGGTTCAATATCCCAATGGCAGAGGGTCACTTCAACCACAAATTTGGGGGGTTGGAATTGGTGACCTCCTGAGGTCTTTTCCAACCCTGTGGTTCGGTGATTGGTCCCAAACATGGAATCAAGAGTATGTTGGGATGTGTGAGCTGAGCAACCACCATCTGTGATAGTCCCTGAGTTACTGCAATGAAATCCTGAGCTAACTTAAAAGAATTACAATCAGCTTGAATGTCGTTACCAAGTACTGCCAGCATTTGCACAGAACTGCAAGCTATATGCTCATCATCCCAGGACTTTTATGCTCATGCTATGCCACATAGCCACTTGGAGTCAACTGCATCAAAGCTAATTCAATAGTGTCCTCCAGCCAGAGTAAAGAAATCCTTGCACAATCAGGAGACTAATGCTTTGATACATTCTGATGCTGATAAATTACTAATCACCACTAGTCAACATAAGTCACAAACTGAAACCTTTTTCTGCCAACAACTTGAACTTCTGATAACTGATTAAAGGTGAAACAAATGAAATCTACACTCAAAACTTTGTGTACATCTTACATTAGAATTTTCTTCTGTCTACTACCACAGGGACTAAGTTACCCAAACCCTCAGAGCCAACCTTCACACAGGCCTCTATGGCTATATCTATGCTGCTATAAAGCACCATCAGTTAACTAATCCTCATCAGTTAACTAAGGTCCTCAGGATTCAGGCTGTGGAGCTATAACATGGCAGTGTAGCCTCAAGAGCCCAATTCAGCCGGTGAGGATCAACATTTCGTTGCAGATAGGCAAATGCGAACTTTCTAAGACATAGCAGCAGTGTCCATCCCTTTCAGCTATCCAGAGGCTGCTGCTGCAAATAAAGACTTCCATGCAATCTGTGACACCCACCTACAATACAGTCTCCCTTCAACCCCCCAAACGCCTCCTACATACCTCCATGATTTTAATTTTGATTTAAGTCATGCTTACATCATCCCCATTGTGTCAAGGTAGCTTGTGGCTCTAAATTCAACTCTTCAGCCAGATGGGCTGATCATTTTGTAGTAACCTGCAGGCTGGTGTGAAAAGTCCAAACTTAATTCAGAGTGCCTAATCCCAGGCAATGCATAGATTTTGAAAGTGATTATCTATAATCTGACTCTAATGCACAGATTTTCCATTAGAAGCCTCGTGTCCTCTCTCTGTCCCCATCATCTGCTTTAGATTGGAGATTACCAAGCACTTTGCAGTGACTGCCCCTCTCACATATTTGGAACAAATAAAGTAATCCTCACAGATCCCCACAATGTGCGTACACGCAGTCTTCCAAACAGATGGACACATTTATCCCTGCCTCTGATTATAAAATATCACTTTAAAAAGATATGGGAAAGATTTTTTTTTTTTTTTTTTTTGCAATTTGAATGATAAGCAAAAAGGGTTCATTCTTCAGGGAGTGAAGTGGTAATATACAGAGCAAATAGGTCAATCATTCTGGCATGAGGCTATGCATGGAGACTGACAATATGGTTTGAGCTTTTCAGAATTTAGCACTGCTTCAATCTAAGGTCTTATAGCTGGGTGGCCTAGATATTAATAAGGATATACATACTAACGATGATGAACCAGCTGTCCATAGAAAAGCTGATTTAGAGAATATTCAGTTTTATCATTCTGACAGCTCCCACAGGACCACATACTGTATTCATTTCTTCTCCTTGTGCTAGAATCAAATTAGAATTGTGTTTAAAGATAAGGGGCCAATATCACAGCATTTTCATTCCCACTTGTATGACCTATTTATTTCATTTAATACTTTCTGTAAAGTATCTTCCAGCGTTCAGGGAGAACGGCTTTGAGGCTAATGGTCAAATTCTTCTTTTACTTACTACAAATGAAAACTGAAGTAATTCCATTGATATAAGTAAGTTACTCCAGTCACACCACTACAACTGAGAGCAGAACTTGCCCTAGTGGGGATACTCCTGAGAAGTTCTTTTAACTTTTTACCATTATTAAATACCAATGTTAGTGCTTTACAAGTGTTAATTAAGCCTCAAAACAGTGTTGATGTAGGTTTTAAACTAATTTTATGGTTGCATATATCAAGAAATAGAAAGCCTAATTTTGAACTCACATTCATTACTTTTATTCTGAGGGAACTCCATTTACTTCAATCGAGTTTTGTCCTAAATGCAATGATGCTGATGAGGGAAAAATCATTTATACCGATATTAAGCAATTTAACCTATTTATTATATTGAACCAGACTCTTTTCACTTACTTCACATCAGTAAAGTTATTCCAAATTTATGCCAGTATAACTGAGGGCAGACTCTGGCCCTCTGAGTCCCTGGCAGAAGTGGAAATAGAATCCGGGAGTTCTGATTCTCAGTCACTTGTTCTATCACTGTCAAGATGCACTTTTTATGGACACACTTACTTGATATGGCAGCCAGGAACATTTCCATTCTCCCTAGAATAGTCACAAGAAGGGAAACATTTCTCTGTTGGTTTGGTGCCCTAGAGATCAATCATTCAGGATACATCAGAAAAAGTAGCTTTTATGAATTATCCACAGATAAGTTAGCTTTCAGCAGAAACCCAGTCCAATAAAAATCTAAAACAATTTGGATCAGATGTTCCCTTCCCAAATTTCTAGCCAACATTGACTCATCACCCTGGGTCAGACTGCTTCATGTCATTTGGCATCACAGCAGTTTTTGGGAAGGAAAGCTTGCAAAGCGTTTTAAAATAAGCAGTTCTCCAAGTTCAAAAGCCTGAGGAGTTGAAACAAAGTTACTTGCTGCTGTATGTACGCCTGCTCCTTTTCTAAAATAGCTACCAGAGACTTCATCTGACACTGAATTGAAGTGTTATTCTATTGTAAGAAGTCAGTACCTAGGAACAGCAACTAAAGTAAGTTTTTACTCCGTTTATCAGCACAACAAAGCTAAAATAAAAGGGAAAATGCACTGCATTCTATTCTAGCTCACACGTCAACAGAACTCTTAACTAAGGCCCAGCTTCTGCTCCCACTGATTAGGAAAACTCCCTCCAACTTCACAAAGTACAAGTTCATACTCTTAATTCCAGTTGATCATGCAGGCACTAAAAAGAACCCAGCTTGACCTTCATATTCCAGGATGAGTGGCTATTTGATTTGAGTAGTTTTAATCTGAAGTGCAGATAAATATGGAACCTAAATATACCATTTTTATTCGGTCACGTCTCAGACTAGAAAAATAATTCTGGTATAAAATGACAGATTCAAAAAACACTGATTAGTTTCCCTTTGCTTTTCTCCCAGAAC
The DNA here is from genome assembly GCF_049634645.1 of Pelodiscus sinensis. Classification (NCBI taxonomy): domain Eukaryota; kingdom Metazoa; phylum Chordata; order Testudines; family Trionychidae; genus Pelodiscus; species Pelodiscus sinensis. The sequence continues at coordinate 49,222,916 of NC_134719.1, forward strand.
CTGAGCCACACAGTGTATGACCCACCATGACTGACTGAAAATAAAAGCAGGTATTTATCCATCTGTCAGTCCTCTCATCTAAATGCTTGTCCAATTCTGCAATGAAAACAGATTTTGTTTTAAACATCAGCAATTGTCCTTTCTGTGCCCTCTCTCCCTCGCTCATTAGCACACATATCCAATCACCATTTATTTCTTCTTCAGTTCAATCTTTCACAGATGAAGATTGAAAACTAAAATTTCAATCTTTCCTGATGCTTCCTTCAAGGTTTGCCTTGACATGGACCAATATTGTCAGTGATCTCAACTATGGAGTGTCTCTATAGGAATATATAGTCCCAACACACATATACGTGAGTGGGGGAATGGTCCCAGTATTGAGAACTTTCCAGGCTTCTGTACTACCTGAGTGAAATGGGCCAGCGAAAGGGTCTGAGTCTGCACTCCCACTTCCTTTACCCAGAGGCCTCAATGATCTTGAGGGCTTCCCTTTCACTCTCTTCAATGGCAGAGTCCTCATAATCTGAACAAGGTTAGGCCCGGGATTCGTGGGGCTCAACCCTTAACCTTGTTTTGGTTCCCTGGGACAGGGGCTAAGGTGATTACGTACAGTTCAAAGCAAATAATTTATTAAACAGCAATCAATTAAAAGAAAGAATAAGGAAAAAATGGAAACAGTTAGTGGAAAACACATCACTCCTTTCTGTGGCATGGAAACCTCGCAAACTGTTTCTAGAATGTAAGGGCAGTTCACAATCGGTTCTTTATAGATCCCAGGTCTCCTTTATGGGCTCTGGCTGGGCTGCAGGGAGGCTGCAGGTTGGACACTTGCTCTGGGTGGCAGAAAAGCTTCTCCCCAGTGTCAGCCTCCCTTCTTCCCCCCTCTCCCCAGTCGGGGTTACGATCCCCCTCCCAATCTGGCCAGCAAATTCTCTTCACTTGTGGAGTATCCCTGAGCTGGGCCTCTTCCCAGGGTCCCCCTTGCTCTCCTCTACTGCTCACCACACCCAAGTCCAATTTGCTGCAGGCCCAGCTCCACTCTCTGCTGCTCTGCCTCCAGTTCCCAAGGGGGCTTCTTTGACTCCTCTGGTTCTGTGGCTGCAGCTCTGCTTCCAGCATGGATCTGCTCTGGGTGCTGTGTCTCAGGACCTGTGGCTGCAGCTTTCTTTCAAGCATGAATCTGCTTCTGGGCTATGTCTCTGGCTCTCACTGGCTAGCATGGCTGATCTCCCCAGCTCAGCTCAAGGCACTGTTCTCACTTTAGTTCAGCTCGCATCTGACCCAGACAAATCCAGCTCACACACAGTACAGGACCCCCCGGCTTTCTGACTTCTTCATTAGTCTGTCCACCTTGTCAATCAGGCTGACCTGCAGCATTGGTCACTTACCACTGTTCCTAGGAACTGTCAGTCTCATGGTCCTGATTTCTCATCAACTCTTCTACTTTCTTTTGGTATTGGGAGTTAGCCAGCCAAAAGTACCCACTGAGTTTTATTAAGGGGACAATAAGTCCTCTTACAAAAACATCAATAGATGAGCAAAGAACCAATCCAGTTTCTTAAGGCAACACTATTTATTTTTTAGCTTCTAGAAAATGAATTCCTCACATGTTCAAGGTGTGGATACACCTAAACAAACAGGAAAAGTCAAGCAGTTCCATTGAATCTCTTGAGATAACCCATCTGAAATAGCAAGATCATCTGTTGGTGCAATCTGACCTCTGGGACACTATCCAAGTGAGTGGCCATATCTCTATAGATAACAGAAAACACCAACAAGCACTAATAAGATGTTGAAAGAAAAGCGTCAGTTTCAGGACTCAGATAAAAATGGTGGTCAGGTTTATATATGAAGAAGAAACCAAAGACATAATCACTAACAATTTTCCCTCATTACACAGGACACATCTACACAACAGGGCAAAAGTCGAATTAAGATACTCACCTTCATCTATGTCAATTGCATAGCTGAAGTTGAAATAGCTTAATTTGGCTTTTGGTGCTGTCTACACAGCAGGAAATTGAAGGAAGAACACTCTTCCTTTGACTTCCCTTAATCCTTGTGAAATGATGGTTACAGGAGTTGAAGTAAGTTCTCCAGCTCGACATTATTTTGAAATAATGGCTTGCTGTGTAGATGCGCACTTAGTTATTTAGAAACAAAGTCAGTTATTTCAAAATAATTCTGCTGTGTAGACGTACCCACAGAGACAATGAAAAGGCCCAACATGGAATCGTTCAGTACTGGTAACGCACAAAAAAGCTCCAAAATCAGTGCATCTTCCTTTGGTTCAATTATGAAAAGGAGAGATTAAAATGATACTCCAGGCATTGATTCCCTCTCATAGAATCATAGAATCATAGGACTGGAAGGGACCTCAAGAGGTCATCGAGTCCAGCCCCCCGCCCTCAAGGCAGAACCTAGCTCCGTCTACACCATCCCTGACAGATGTCTATCTAACCTGTTCTTAAATATCTCCAGAGAGGGAGATTCCACCACCTCCCTTGGTAATTTATTCCAATATTTGACCACCCTGACAGTTAGGAATTTTTTCCTAATGTCCAATCTAAACCTCCCCTGCTGCACTTTAAGCCCATTACTCCTTGCCCTGTCCTCAGAAACCAAGAGGAACAAATTTTTTCCTTCCTCCTTATGACACCCTTTTAGATATTTGAAAACCGCTATCATGTCCCCCCTTAGTCTTCTTTTTCCAAACTAAACAAGCCCAGTTCATGAAGCCTGGCTTCATAGGTCATGTTCTCTAAACCTTTAATCATTCTTGTCGCTCTTCTCTGTACCCTTTCCAATTTCTTCACATCTTTCTTGAAATGTGGCGCCCAGAATTGGACACAGTACTCCAGCTGAGGCCTAACTAGTGCAGAGTAGAGCGGCAGAATGACTTCACAAGTTTTGCTTACAACACACCTGTTGATACAACCTAGAATCATATTTGCTTTTTTTGCAACAGCATCACACTGTTGACTCATATTCAACTTGTGGTCCACTATGACTCCTAGATCCGTTTCCGCCATGCTCCTTCCTAGACAATCGCTTAACTTCTTGTATGTATGGAACTGATTGTTCCTTCCTAAGTGGAGCACTTTGCATTTCTCTTTATTAAACCTCATCCTGTTTACCTCTGACCATTTCTCTAACTTGCTAAGGTCATTTTGAATTATGTCCCTATCCTCCAAAGAAGTTGCAACCCCACCCAGTTTGGTATCATCTGCAAACTTAATAAGCGTACTCTCTATCCCAATATCTACATCATTGATGAAGATATTGAACAGTACAGGTCCCAAAACAGACCCTTGCGGAACTCCACTTGTTATCCCTTTCCAGCAGGATTTAGAACCGTTAAGAACAACTCTCTGACTACGGTTATTCAGCCAATTATGCACCCACCTTATCGTGGCCCTATCTAAGTTATATTTGCCTAGTTTATCAATAAGAATATCATGTGAGACCGTATCAAATGACTTACTAAAGTCTAGGTATATGACATCCACCACTTCTCCCTTATCCACAAGGCTCGTTATCCTATCAAAGAAAGCTATCAGATTAGTTTGGCATGACTTGTTCTTCACAAACCCATGCTGGCTATTCCCTATCACTTTATTACCTTCCAAGTGTTTGCATATGATTTCCTTAATTACCTGCTCCATTATCTTCCCTGGCACAGATGTTAAACTGACCGGTCTGTAGTTTCCTGGGTTGTTCTTATTCCCCTTTTTATAGATGGGCACAATATTTGCCCTTTTCCAGTCTTCTGGAATCTCCCCTGTCTGCCATGATTTTTCAAAAATCATAGCTAAAGGCTCAGATACCTCCTCTATCAGCTCCTTGAGTATCCTGGGATGCATTTCATCAGGACCTGGTGACTTGCTGACATCTAACTTTCCTAAGTGACTTTTAACTTGTTCTTTGTGTATCCTATCTTCTAAACTTACCCTCTCTCTGCTTGTATTCACTACGTTAGGCACACCTCCAGACTTCTCAGTGAAGACCGAAACAAAGAAGTCATTGAGCATCTCTGCCATTTCCAAGTTTCCTGTTACTGCTTCTCCCTCCTCACTAAGCAGTGGGCCTACCCTGTCCTTGGTCTTCCTCTTGCTTCTAATGTATTTATAAAAAGTCTTCTTGTTTCCCTTTATTCCCATAGCTAGTTTGAGCTCATTTTGTGCCTTTACCTTTCTAATCTTGCCCCTGAATTCCTGTGTTTCTTGCCTATATTCATCCTTTCTTATTTGTCCTAGTTTCCATTTTTTATATGACTCCTTTTTTTATTTTGAGATCATGCAAGATCTCCTTGTTAAACCAAGCTGGTCTTTTGCCATATTTTCTATCTTTCCTACCCAGCAGAATTGTTTGCTTTTGGGCCCTTAACAACGTCCCTTTGAAATACTTCCAACTCTCCTCAGTTGTTTTTCCCTTCAGTCTTGCTTCCCATGAGACCTTACCTACAAGTTCTCTGAGCTTATCAAAATCTGCCTTCCTGAAATCCATTACCTCAATTGTGCTGGTCTCCCTTCTACCTTTCCTTAAGATCATGAACTCTATTATTTCATGATCACTGTCCCCTATACTGTCTTCCACTTTCAAGTTCTCAACTAGTTCCTCCCTATTTGTTAAAAGCAAATCCAGAACAGCTTCTCCTCTGGTAGCTTTTTCAACCTTCTGAAACAGAAAGTTGTCTCCAATGCAGTCCAGAAACTTATTGGATAGCCTGTGCCCCGCTGTGTTAGTTTCCCAACATATGTCTGGATAGTTGAAGTCCCCCATCACCACCAAATCTTGGGCTTTGGATAGTTTTATTAATTGTTTAAAAAAGGCCTCATCCACCTCTTCCACCTGGCTAGGTGGCCTGTAGTAGACCCCCTTCCATACCAACATTCCAATCGTGCGTCCCATCCCACCAGGTTTCTGTAATACCAATGATATCATAGTTGTATTTATTGGTTAGCAATTCCAGTTCTTCCTGCTTATTACCCATACTTCTTGCATTTGTATATAGGCATCGAAGATACTGATTTGATCTTGCCTCCCTGTTGTGCCCTGACCCTCCTTTCTCCTTGCCATTATAGGCCGTAGTCCCCCCCCCCCCCATTTCCAACCCATCTCCCAGTCCCGCACATTCAGCACTTACCTGTGGGCTTTGCTCACCTGTCCCCGTCAAACCTAGTTATAAGACAACTGGAAGCAAAAGATGGTAGTGACACAACTTACTTTTCATTTTGGAGGAATGCTCATCTGAATCCACTTTTCAGATCCAAACCTGCTCCCAATGAAGCCAGTTGTGAACTGTTTTTGTTTGTTTCTTTGTTTGCTTGCTTGCTTGTTTGATTATGAGGTTTTTGTTGTGGATGTGGGGTAAGGAAAGGGGGACAAAAATTAAAAGGTTGGGGCTGAAAATAATCAGATTTTCAGTGTTGGAAAGTGCCACTTGAAAGCATAATTCAGGGATGAGGAAGATCCTTTTTACTCCATTCCAATGTGTATGACACTTTATTTATATCCACTTTTGATCTTTTCCCTTTCTTTTTCCCTACAAAAGACTGACTCTTCATGGTCCTAAGATACTTACCATATACATTTCACTTGCTGGATTCCTGCTAAGAAAATAGGCAGGCTTTCAATCAGGATTTTTTTCTCATAAAAGTCTCCAACTGGTAAAAATTACTGGAAAAGACAAAAATAATTAAACTCCCCACTGGGTGCCGAATTCTCTTATTATTTCATTTTATTAATAAAAGATTTTGTACTGAAAGCTCAGTAGAGCCAAAGCATATTTTAATGTTGGTCATAATCAGCTCTTAAATATACAAAGAAGCAGAAAAATTAAAGGTTACCACCACAATCCACATTTATAACATTAAACTAGAGAGATATTGTAACAACAAAAGACAAAGCCACTAGTCTAGTTAAAGAAAGGAGCCAAGAAACATGGAGAGACTAAATCAACAACAGATTTTTAGTCAGTACTATTCTTCACATTAAAAATACAGTAGTTATAAAAAGTTGGCATTGCACTTATTCTGAAATAATATGTCATCTCCTTGAAAATAAAAAAGGGGAAGCCACAAGTATTTATAACAAGATTTTCTTTTTCAAGTATCAGCTAGAAGACAGAGAAACATGGCAGCCAGTAGCAAAATGGCCACATTTGGCACACAGCCAGTTGAATGGCCAGATTTAAAGGGCCAGCTCAAGGAAGGACCTTTTGGGAAATGATACAAGGGACAAAAGGGACAAAATTGTCACAAAGGATAATACTCCCTGGGGAATGCGGGGTTGTAGTTTGAAAGAAACTCAACAATAAAACTGAAGACAAGAAAATAAAAACAGTGTTCACCAGACCATTGGGATGACTAACAGCTTAAAAAGTGCATTTTCCTTGAAACAGAAATGTTCTTTTGGGACAGAACCAGACAGAAGTAAAATAATGGAGCCAGCATTTGGATGACAGTTGATTAGACTACCAAGAAATGGTGGTAAAATGCAGGGTAAAGGAAATAAACAAACTAAAGTGAATTCAGCAGAACTTGCATTTATTATTTGCCTGCTGACTGGTGCTCATCGCTCTACAGGATATGAAGAGAGATCTAGGTCCCAGTCCATGGCTGCAGCTAAACAAGAGCAATGCAGAAGGGCAAGCACAAGGGTGGTATGAAACACATTTACATTTCTCGTGCCTTGGGCATTCTGGACAAACGGCCAATACCCCAGCTGACATTAGAATTGCCTAAAGGCTGGTGGGCGTACATTCCACCACCACTTAGTAGCCCTGTGACTGTCTGAAAAGACCCCAAGTTGGAGTGGAAGGGTCCAAATTCAAAGAGGCCCGGGGCTCCCAGCTGCAGCTGCTATTTCCACAGCAGTGGTGGCCAAAGTCCCAAGTCCTTTTGAATTGCTGAAAAAGCACTGTTCCTCATAGTTCTGAGAGTGGTGAGGGTTAGATGCCATGTTGGAGCTCCAGGTAGTGGAATAGTAAAGGAGTGAGTGGTGCAATGCTATCATCCTGGTCCCAAAGCCAAATGGGACCACCTGAGTTTGCAAACTTCCAGAAAGTTCACATCATCTCTCACTTGGATGTGTACTTCTTCCCTCAGATGCAAAAGTTATTAGAGAGATAGAATGGGCCACACTCCTTTACACACCCAATATGACAAAAGGATAGTGGCAGATACCCCTTAGGCCAAATTTGCGAGTGAATTCAGCCTTCTGTACACCATTTGGATTGATCCAGTTTGTAGTGATGTCCTTCTGACTACATGGGGACACTGCCACCTTCCAGAGTCTAATGAATTCCATTCTTCAGCCCCACGACCAGAGCAGATTTCCAATGGACAGCACAGTTGATACCAGCCCTCAGCATCCTCCTGAACCCCAGAGCCTTCATCCCCGTCCCTGCCTCAAAGCTAGCTCCCCTAGCACAGAGCCTGACCCCCTTCCCTCAAACTCCAACCCCAATCTCTGTCCCAGCCCTGAGCCTTTGAACCCTAGCCCCACATTAAACCTGCACCCACTGCTGGAGCTCTCACACTCTTGCAACCCAACCCTTTGCCCCAGAACCTCTTGGCCCCATGAACATGATGTGTCACATGTCATCTCAACATCGGTGCACATATTTTTTTTTCCAGGGGTGGAAAAAATTAGAGGGAACACTGCTCATGGTCCCTACAAATGTCAACTCTCTGGAGCAGCAGATAATTCACCAGCAACTTGGACCTCTGGCTGTCATCTGGTAAGGTGCTTTACTTGGGACGGAACCTCTTTAGGGCTTTGCGTCATGAAAGCCTTTCAGATCCTGTTTCTTGTGCACTTTTGCTAAATCCTCCCTCTTCTGGTAAGTTCACCAACCAGCCCCCTTTAAAATTCCTTTCCTTGGGGGCTTTGTATCCTAGCCGAGAAACCTGGGCTGAGAATGGCAAATTGCAGCTACTGGGAGCTGTTTTCTCCTTTACTTCCTCCCAGAAAGAGAGTCTATATTATTGGATCACAATTTAAACAGCTTCTTTTTCTATGGGGCCTATCATCATAGCATCTAGATGCTGCTGCTGTACTATACAGAATGTGTTAACAAAGTAATTATACTTTAATAAAGTAATTATATTATTTATTTTAATTATATTATATTTTAAAATGTATCTTAACTATGTTAAGACACACGAACTATAGGAAAATATCTACTATCACTCATCAGAAAAAATAAGTCCTGTATCTGATAAGCCTATTCCTTTTTCATATCAAGGAAATATTCGTAGTTTGGACTAGGTGATAGAATCATAGAATATTAGGACTGTAAGGGACCTCGAGAGGCCATCGAGTCCAGTCCCCTGCCCTCATGGCAGGGCCAAATACTGTCTAGACCATCCCTGATAGACATTTATCTAACCTACTCTTAAATATCTCCAGAGATGGGGATTCTACAACCTCCGTGGGCAATTTATTCCAGTGTTTGACTACCCCGACAGTTAGGAACTATTTCCTAATGTCCAACCTAAACCTCCCTTGCTGCAGTTTAAACCCATCTCAGAGGCCAAGATGAACAAGTTTTCTCCCTCCTCCTTATGACACCCTTTTAGATACCTGAAAACAGCTATCATGTCCCGTCCCCCCCCCCCCCCCCGCCCCAGTCTTCTCTTTTCTAAACTAAACAAACCCAATTCTTTCAGCCTTCCTTCATAGGTCATGTTCTCTAGACCTTTAATCATTCTCGTTGCTCTTCTATGGATCCTCTCCAATTTCTCCACATCTTTCTTGAAATGTGGTGCCTAGAACTGGACACAATACTCCAACTGAGGCCTAACCAGTGCAGCGTAGAGTGAAAGAATGACTTCCTAGACAGTTGCTTCCCATTCTGTTAATGCATCCCAGAGTCATGGAAACTGGAGGCAGAGCATCACACTGCTGACTCATATTCAGCTTGTGGTCCACTATAACCCCTAGATCCCTTTCAGCTGTATTCCTTCCTAGACAGTCGCTTCCCATTCTGTATGTGTGAAACTGATTGTTCCTTCCTAAGTGGAGCACTTTGCATTTGTCTTTATTAAACTTCATCCTGTTTACCTCAGACCATTACTCCAATTTGTCCAGATCATTTTGAATTATCACCCTATCCTCCAGAGCAGTCGCAACCCCTCCCAGCTTGGTATCATCTGCAAACTTAATAACGTACTTTCAATGTCAATATCTAAATCATTGATGAAGATATTGAACAGAGCCAGTCCCAAAACAGACCCCTGCGGAACCCCACTCCTTATATCTTTCCAGCAGGATTGTGAACCATTAATAACTATTTTCTGAGTACAGCAATCCAGCCAGTTATGCACCAACCTTATAGTAGCCCTATCTAAGTTGTATTTGCCTAGTTTATTGATAAGAATATCATGCGAGATCGTATCAAACGCCTTACTAAAGTCTAGGTATACCACATCCACCGCTTCTCTCTTATCCACAAGACTCGTTATACTATCAAAGAAAGCTATCAGATTGGTTTGATATGATTTGTTTTTTTACAAATCCATGCTGGCTGTTCCCTATCACCTTGCCACCCTTCCTAGTGTTCACAGATGATTTCCTTAATTACTTGCTCCAGTATCTTCCCTGGCACAGAAGTTAAACTAACTGGTCTGTAGTTTCTTGGGTTGTTCTTATATCCCTTTTTATAAATGGACACTATATTTTCCCTTTTCCAGTCTTCTGGAATCTCTCCTGTCTCCCATGATTTTCCAAAGATGATAGCTAGAGGCTCAGATACCTCCTCTATCAGCTCTTTGAGTATTCTAGGATACATTTCATCAGGCGCTGGTGACTTGCAGGCATCTAACTTTTCTAAGTGATTTTTAACTTGTTCTCTTTTTATTTTATCTTCTAAACCTACCCTCTTCCCACTAGCATTCACTATGTTAGGCATTCCTTCAGACTTAAGAACATAAGAACATAAGAACGGCCGTACTGGGTCAGACCAAAGGTCCATCTACCCCAGTATCCTGTCTACCGACAGTGGCCAGCACCAGGTGAGGGTGGACAGAAGACAATGGTCAAGCGATTTGTCTCCTGCCATCCCTCTCCAGCCTCTGACAGACAGAGGCCAAGGACACCATTTTATCCCCTGGCTAATAGCCTTTTATGGACCTAACCTCCATGAAATTATCTAGCTTCTCTTTAAACTCTATCATAGTCCTAGACTTCACAGCCTCCTCTGGCAAGGAGTTCCACAGGTTGACTACACGCTGTGTGAAGAACTTCCTTTTATTAGTTTTAAACCTGCTCCCCATTAATTTCATTTGGTGTCCTCTAGTTCTTCTATTTAGGGAACTAATAAATAACTTTTCTTTATCAGCCCTCTCCACACCACTCATGATTTTATATTCTTCTATCATATCCTCCCTCAGTCTCCTCTTTTCTAAACTGAAAAGTCCCAGTCGCTTTAACCTCTCCTCATATGGGACCCGTTCCAAACCCCTAATCATTTTAGTTACCCTTTTCTGAACCCTTTCCAAAGCCAAAATATCTTTTTTGAGGTGAGGAGACCACATCTGTACACAGTATTCAAGATGTGGGCGTACCATAGTTTTATACACTTCTCGGTGGAGACTAAAACAAAGAAGTCATTAAGCATCTCTGCCATTTCCAAGTTTCCTGTTATTGTTTCTCCCTCCTCTCTGACCAGTGGACCTACCCTGTCCTTGGTCTTCCTCTTGCTTCTAATGTATTTATAAAAAGTCTTCTTGTTTCCCTTTATTCCCATAGCTAGTTTGAGCTCATTTTGTGCCTTTGCCTTTCTAATCTTGCCCCTGAATTCCTGTGTTGATTGCCTATATTCATCCTTTGTAATTTGTCCCACTTTCCATTTTTTTATAGAACTCCTTTTTTATTTATAGATCATGCAAGATCTCGTGGTTAAGCCAACTCGGTCTTTTGCCATATTTTCTATCTTTACAACGCAGTGGAATAGCTTGCTTTTGAGCCCTTAATGTCCCTTTGAAAAACTGCCAACTCTCCTCAGTTGTTTTTCCCCTCAATCTTGATTCCCGTGGGACCGTACCTATCAGCTCTCTGAGCTTACCAAAATCCACCTTCCTGAAATTCATTGTCTCTATTTTGCTGTTCTCCCTTCTACACTTCCTTAGAATTGTGAACTCTATGATTTCATGATCACTTTTACCCAAGCTGTCTTCCACTTTCAAATTCTCAACCAGTTCCTCCCTATTTGTTAGGATCAAATCTAGAACAGCTTCCCCCCGGTAGCTTTTTCAACCTTCTGAAATGAAAAGTTGTCTCCAATGCAGTCCAAGAACTTATTGGATAGTCTGTGCCCCGCTGTGTTATTTTCCCACCACATATCTATATAGTTGAAGTCCCCCATCACCACCAAATCTTGGGCTTTGGATGATTTTGTTAGTTGTTTAAATAAGCCTCGTCCACTTCTTCCACCTGGGTAGGTGGCCTGTAGTAGACTCCTAGCATGACATCACCCTTGTTTTTAATCCCTTTTAGCCTAACCCAGAGACTCTCAACACTTCCGTCTACTATGTACATCTCCACCTCGCTCCAAGTGTGTTCATTTCTAATATATAAGGCAACACTTCCTCCCTTTTTTCCCTGTCTATCCTTCCTGAGCAAGCTGTATCCTTCCAACATTCCAATCATGTGTATTATCCCATCAAGTTTCTGTGATGCCAACAATGTCATAATTGTACTTATTTATTAGCACTTCCAGTTCTTCCTGCTTTTTACCCATACTTCTCACATTTGTATATAGGCATCTAAGATACTGATTTGACCTTGCCTCCAAATTTTTCCCTGACTCTCCTTTCTCTTTGCCATTATAGCCCACACTCCCTCCCATTTCCAACCCATCTCCCAGTTCTCCATGTTCTCCACTTACGTGTGGGCTTTGCTCACCTGTCCCCGTCAAACCTAGTTTAAAGCCCTTGTCATTAGGTTAGCCAATCTGTGTCCAAATCTGTGTCTTCCCCCTCCTCGAAAGGTGAATGCCATCTCTGCCTAGCAGTCCTTCCTGGAATAGCATCCCGTGGTCGAGGAAGCCAAAGCCCTCCTGGTGAAATCATCTTCACAGCCGGGCATTCACCTCCAGGATGCACCTGTCTCTGCCTGGGCCCCCACCTTTGACAGGAAGGATCGAAGAGAATACCACCTGTGCTCCAAACTCCTTCACCCGTACTCCCAGAACCCTGTAGTCACTCTTGATCCGCTCAGTGTCACACCTTGCAGTATCATTTGTGCCCACATGGATGAGTAGCATGGAGTAGTAGTCAGAGGGCCGGATAATCCTCGACAATGGCTCCATAACATCTTGGATATGGGCTCCCGGCAGACAGCATACCTCCCAAGCTGAAATGTCAGGGCGACAAATGGGTGCCTCCATCCCCCTCAGAGGAGAGTCTCTGACCACCACTACCCTATGTTTCCTATTCACAGTGGTGGCAGCAGACCTCCCAGCCTTGGGGATACAAGGCTCCTCCTCCTCCATTGTAGGGTGATTCCTTATCTCCTCTATAAAGATGAAGTGGATTAGTGCAGTAGGCACTTTTTTGATCAAAGTTCAGATCCCATCTTAAGTCACAAGCTCAAATGCCTTTACTGGTCTCCTCAGATTTGCCTTATTAATTATATATGCATCCACAGGTACACATTTTGACCTTGATGACCATTTCTTTTCAGTGTGTTAAAGGACAGACAGCTTGCAAAATGCTGAATGTGTGGCACTCAGATCCCTTACTTTAACAAATACACTAATAAATTTTTAAGTTATAAAATAAAGGGACACATCCTTACCTGATATGAATAGTTAGAGCTCTACTAAAGTCAATGCAGCTGTACTTTCTTACCAATGAGGGTCTCTCTGAGGCTATGTCTACACTACCCTCCTAGTTCGAACTAGGAGGGTAATGTAGGCATACCGCACTTGCAAATGAAGCCCGGGATTTGAATTTCCCAGGCTTCATTTGCATAAGCGGGGCTCCGCCATTTTTAAATCCCCGCTGGTTCAAATCCTGTGCCGCGCGGCTACACGCAGCACGAACTAGGTAGTTCGAACTAGGCTTCCTAGTTCGAACTACCGTTACTCCTCATTCCACGAGGAGTAACGGTAGTTCAAACTAGGAAGCCTAGTTCGAACTATCTAGTTCGTGCCACATGTAGCTGCGCGGCACAGGGTTCGAACCAGCGGGGATTTAAAAATGGCGGAGCCCCGCTTATGCAAATGAAGCCCGGGAAATTCAAATCCCGGGCTTCATTTGCAAGTGCGGTATGCCTACATTACCCCGCTAGTTCGAACTAGCGGGGTAGTGTAGACATACCCTGAGTTCTTAGTTTTATTGTCAGTAGCAGTTTTCAAAAATTATCTTTTAGATGAATGATACTACAATAATTGAACAAAATTATTCTACATTCTATATTTTGTGCCAGATAATTCAGTAGGCCATCTTTAAATCTTAACACCTGATATAAGCAACCAATGTACCAATTTAGATTCCTGTGCTGCCCCAAATGTTGAAATTAATGGCAGAATTAATTATTCCTAAACACTGTCCAACAGAATCATATTTAACTTATATTTCCTTTTGCTACTGGAGGATGAGACACACAAAGACACTGTTGTAGTTTCAAAATGAATTTTTGCTGTACAGTCATAGAAACACTCTATAAATTAAATTGCAGGCAGAGCTCCAATAAAGCAATGGCTTTTCTTTTACGATTTTTTTCTAACTCTGTGTAACTGACCAACAGTATTTGTGTTGTAAATTAAACCATTTTCTGTCATTATGCTGCCATGCCAACAAACCTGCAACATATAAAAGAAGTTCCTCTGTGCATCTACAGTTGTCACAAGAGTGTGTATTTCTATTTGTGGCCACAACATATCTTGTAATTCTGGTAACAGAAGCAATGTCATTGAAATTCTGAAACTCTATTCTTCCACTCAGCCAAGCCTTAGGAATCAATTACAAAGCAGATATAGGCATTATACATCACCTCAATATCAAAATGATCTAATCTGCACTGCTGCAAAAGTCTAAAGGAAAAATAGTTGTAAATCCCTAACAAATTGAAGTTTGAGGGGGGGGGGGTGTTTGTTTTTTAAAAACAAATCTATTCCAGTGGATGAAATTAAAAATGCCTTGGAAATATTTGTGCCTTCTAATTCATTTTACAATCTAATGTAACGATGCTGGAATGGGCTTTAGACTGCTTCTGCATGAAAAATAAACACTAATGTCATTTCACAATCTATGAACTGGTAGGTTCATCCTGAATTTGATTATTTCTGGAAATATTGCCATCATGAGGGGCATGTCTACACTAAGAAATTAGTTTGAATTTACTAAAATGGAAATAACTCCCGAAATAACAAACTAGAAATAGTGGGGAGCATATAAGCAAGTGAGTCAGAATTATTTTGGAATAGTGCGTCATACTGACTGAAACCTGTCTTGCACTTAGAGCTCCCAGAAGCTCCTGTGACTGTTTGGTCAGGCAAGCTGCGATGATTGATTTCAGGGCTCCTCTCTTCGCCTGCATCTCACACCCCTCTCCTCCTCTGCCTCCCCCTCACACACAGCACAAAATGGATGCAGTGCACTCTGGTTGCCCTTATGAATGCCACAGCTCTCCCAACATGGAGCCAGAGCTGCTGCCAAGCAGTGCCAGGTTCACAGGCCTTGGGCTGCTCCTCATGATGCAGTACTTCCACACTGCCCACATGATACTCTAGGAGAATGAAGACCAGCCCAGACCGCAGGCCCTCGTCACTCCATCCTGGCACTCCTGCTGCTGCAAATGTCCCTCAATCCCCTGTACACTGTGCAACACTGCTTCAGGCAGTCGGAGACTAGTTTAGCCTGGTGGGACCATGTTGTCCTGCAGTGGTGGGATGATCAGCAGTGGCTCCAGAAATTCCATATGCAGAAGGCCACCTTCCTGGACCTCTGCAAATGCGTCGCACCTGCCCTCAGATAACAAGACACGCAACTAAGAACCACCATCCCCATGCAGAAGCATGTTGCCATCGTACTCTATAAGCTCACCATACCAGACAGCTACCGCTCCATCAGGAACCAGTTTGGGGTGGGGAAATCCACATTCAGGGCCATGCTCCTGCAAGTAGCCAAGACTATCAACCACGTACTGATATGGAGGATCATCACTCTGGGAAACGAGGACAGCATCTTTGATGGCTTTGCTGCCATGGGAAGGCGCACAATGCCCACATCTTCCAGAACTCCTGCCTCTTTTTTCCCTGACCGCACCGTCAGAGTTGGGGAAGTGGACATGCTCATCTGCATCCTGGGCGACACAGCCTACTCTTTGCTCCCCTGACTCATGAATCCCTTCACGGGCAGTGTGGGCCCACCAAGGAGCATTTCAGTGCCAGGCTGAGCAGGTGCCGCATGGTCACACAAGTGCATTCATCCACCTAAAAGGAAGGTTCAAGAGTTTCCTCACCCACCTGCATCTCAGCAAGCGCAACATCCCCTTTGTGGTGGCAGCCTACTGTGTGCTCCACAACCTGTGTGAGAGCAAAGAGGGGACTTTCCTGCCAGGGTGGGGGGCAGAAGCTGTACAAGTGGCCAGGGCATATGAGCAGCTGGACACCATTGCCATCAGGAGAGCACATGAAGGGGCTATGCTCATCAGAGAGGGCTTGAGGGAGAGTCTCTCCCATGCCTCTCCACAAGGGACCCCTGTGTTACCTCTGTGTGCCTTTCTTCCCCCTCCCTCCCTTCCTTCCCACCTTCTCCCATGCCCTGCAGAGAAAATAAAACAGCCTTCTTTATTGAAAAAACAAGACTGTTTATTGGGTGGCTATACAACAGGAGATAAAACCTGGAAAGAGGAAGAGGGGGAGTGGGTCAGGGCTGCAGCTGGGACTGGCACCTGCCTCAGGTTGCTTAGGAGGCTTCAGCTGCCCAAGAGGTCATACTGCCATGTGGTGGACTCGGGTGGGGGGAGGGGAGGGGAGAAAGGGTGGAGGGAGGGGAGAGGAGAAAAGGAGGGGGGACATGGATGTGGCTGGTGGCCTGTTCCATGCATGAGGCCATGTGCTCTGTCACTGAGGTCTGGGAGGAGCACATGGCCTCGTGCTGGCACAGCAGCTAGTCCCAGGTAGCTTTCTGTTGCTCCCAGCAGCCTGCTCCTGGCACTACTCTTCAAGCCCCCAGATGAGGGGCTGCAGGCAGGCTACCTGCTCCCTCATTAGGTCCTTCTGGGTTCTCTTCCTCCAGTGGATCCTGTGGAGTCAGGTAGATGGCGTAGGTAGTGGGGTACACGCCAAGCTCTCAGCTATCCCAGCTGTGAAGAAAAGTGAAAAGGGCAGTCATCCCACTACACGCTGTGTATGAAGCCCAGCCCTAATCTCTGAGCTGACACTGACAGTCTCAGTTCAGACGATGGAAATGTGTTTTGAGCAAGGCCATGTGTTACCTAAAGAGTGGGCACTTTCCAGCAGGGGCACAGATGTCCCAAGAGAGCATCAATACACACCCGGCCCTGAGACAAGCAGGGATGGGAAGAACTTTGAAATAAGCGTTACTCCCTGAGGAAAACAGGAGTACAGATTTTGAAATAACAGCCTATTATTTCAAAATAATGGTAGTATGGACACTCCACTTATTATTTCAGAATCAAGGGGGTTATTTCATAATAACTTCCTAGTGTAGACCAGGTAAGATGAGCACATTCCTGGATTGTACCCCTCCTCAGGTTGTTGTTTTTTGCTTTTTTTGAGGTAGATTTATATGTATATTAACTATTTCTAGGTGGAAGAGATCAGAGTTAGTTTGATTTTTGATTGGAATGAAAATTCTCCAAAACCGGAGTAACTTTTCTATTATAAAAATTCTGTACAACTGCTACCATGGATCATAGAAGTCAGAACAGTGAGTCAGTGCAGTACTAGCACAGTGACTGTAAATCTTGAAATTAGCATATGATATGGCCAAAAAAATGGAAGGTTTGTGGGGGGGTTTAATTTCCTATATTTTCAAGTTTTGACATTTCATTCTTACTACGGAATTTTAAATTTGTTGAGAAATGAGGGAAAGTGTTTTCACAAGAATGTAGTCAAATCTGTATCTACCTTTTTTGTTTTGCTTTCTAGGTTTTAATTTTTTGAAAAATGTTGGCAATCTGTACAAACAGGATACAACCATGCAGGTTTATTTTGGCAATGTACTCCAGAGGTACAGGGTTTTCACTAAAGGTATTTCCTGCTTCTTAGCAAGCGGTCAGTAAGTGTGTAGAAAATACCCTGGTGAAGATATCTGGTAGAACTGAGAAATAAAGGTGCCAGACTTAAGAGAGGCAGAACAACTGTGCTCTGTATTGCGTCAGCAGTCTTTAGAACTGAGAGAGAGAATGAACATTGCTTTGGAAAGCAGGGTGCCTTAAAAGTATTTACAAGCCAGAATCACAAAGCCTAAAAGAATTTTGTCTACCAGGAACACAAACCCAGACTTCAAGTATGTGAATATTAGTGTCTGTTTCTGTGATCTGAGCAAGGATGAATGACCTCAGTTCATCAGAAAATTAGTCTAGTAGCTAGAGGGGAAAAAATAAATTAAAAACGCTCTTTGCTTATGAAGCCTAAGGCTGTGACATGAAATGTATCACAAAATTGGTTATTTGTAAAACATTACTTTTTAGATGTACATTTGCATCTCACCACTGACAAGGCTTGTTCCCTGGAAAATTAAAATGTTGGAGTTTGTTTTTTCTTTCCAGTTCTGTTCTCTTTTTTCAAACAATGAGAAGAAAACAAAAAGGGTATGTCTACACTACCCCGCTAGTTCGAACTAGCTGGGGTAATGTAGTCATCCGCAGTTGCAAATGAAGCCCGGGATTTGAATTTCCCAGGCTTCATTTGCATGAAGCCGGCCGGCGCCATTTTTAAATGCCAGCTAGTTCGAACCCCATGCCGTGTGGCTACACGCGGCACGGAGTAGCTAGTTCAGATTAGGCTTCCACGAGGAGTACAGCTAGTTCGGATTAGAAGCCTAATCCGAACTAGCTACTCCGTGCCGCGTGTAGCCGCGCGGCACGGGGTTCGAACTAGCCGGCATTTAAAAATGGTGCCGGCCGGCTTCATGCAAATGAAGCCCGGGAAATTCAAATCCCGGGCTTCATTTGCAACTACGGATGATTACATTACCCCCGCTAGTTTGAACTAGTGGGGTAGTGTAGACATACCCCAAGAGACAGAGAGAGAAAGAGAGAGAGAGGTGGCAGCTGGCTACCTATGGCTCCATACGAGGTGAAAATATTTATCTACCACAGCACTTAAAACAAATGCTTTTCCTACAAACACTGTTTTTCAACTGTTTCTTCACCTTAAAATGAGTTGGGTAAATTACAGTGTTGATGAGCAGTAGTGTAGTGATATATGGAGCATTAGATTTGCAGCCCGCATATTTGGGTCCTAATCCTAGCTGACCACTTGACTTATTGTGTTCTCATCACATCTGTGCCACTAACAAGTTGAGATGGTAATATCTTAGGGGGCAGGGACTTCCTTGTAATATACGTTTATGCAGAGACTACCACATAGGAGACCTGGTAACTAGATGAAAGTAACTGGACCTTTCTCATTATTGTATCTAGCTAATGAAATTTCTGATTTGCTTCACTTGGCTGGGAGACAAGGGGGAAAAAATCAACTGAGAGAGAGGATAGAAAGAAAAAGCAATGATGTCTCAGAAGTGGATGCTCTCAACTCAAGAGAAAGGAGAACACATCTGGATTCTACACTTACCTGGAGGTGACAAAGAAAAAAATCATGCTTGAATAGGAATAGTGAGAGAGTTGATTCTGGGAAGATAAATGGCCAGTGGAAAGCCCTACCAAAGGCTTGATAAACTACGGCCTAGTGACTGTTTCAAATATCAAGGTCTACACAGTATATGATCACATTGTTATCCATCATACTCACAACAGCCCTGTGACACGCGTTCAATAGAGCTAAGCCAAATTTTTCAGATGCATTTTTTCTTGGAGAAAAATGCAGATTTGGAGACTCTGAAATATTTCCTCAAATTCAGATCAGTTTTCTGAGTTCATTCTGTCAAAATCCTCCCTAAAATTTTGAAAGTATTTAAACATTTTGAAATTTTCAAAATGTAATGATTTGATTTTTTTTAATCTGAAACAACTTTTTGTCTAAAACCTTATTTTTTTAAGCATAAACACTTTAAAATGGTTGAAATTGAAACAGAAGACTTTGATATCAAAATGAAACATTTTGTTCAAACAAATTTAGGGGTTGGGGTTTTTTTTTGCCAAAACTGGAAAGACGAAGTGGTATTGATTCAACCCAAAACGAAATATTTTGCAATATTTTGAAATTGCCACTGAATCATAAATCACAGTTCTAGTGAGTGGAATATGTTAGTTTTGTGTAAGGGTTTGTGTTTGTCTGATGAAATCAAACTGCTTGCACTAAGGGGAAGAAAAACAGAAATGTAAGAGAGCATTAGCATGGGAATTGTCTCACACCCGTATAACATTTTTGTCTTGGAAAACCCTACTTGCTTCCAGCACACAAGGACATAGCTCCCTGCTTAGATCTCACACAGGCATACACAGTGGAGTAAGTAGGCAGGTGTGGCTGGAGCTGCAGATTAAACAGGGCTCTCAGGAGCAATACAAGAAATTAAAAAGAGTAATCAGAAATAAAGGAGAAGACAAAAATTCCACATCCACTGAGACTGGATTCCATGCTATGGGGCTTTTGTTTTTGCTTTATGTTACGTATATCTTATTAATGAACAAAAACTTCATTTGTTGTGAGTTAAGGTGGCACTCACCAATAAACTAAATCATGAAAAATTATGAAATTAAGAATTAAAATTAATTAAAAGGTTTCAATTTCAAGCACTCTCAAGTTAGGAAATGCCACAAAAAATTTGCTAAAAAAAACGTATTTTGGGCTCCTTCTGTATTCAGCCTTTAATGACAAACAAAATGGAATACCTGTGAAATATTTGATGAGTGTGAGTTGCCCAACACTATATAAGAACTAGGTGGCAAAAGCAAGGATTGAATCTAAGTCTCAAGGCTGGCATACAACTAACCACAAGATCATCCTTTTTCTTTCTGTAGTTCCCTATCACATAACTACACACCTTTTACCTCTATAACAAGACATATTACAACTCCTTCAATAACATCTTAGATGTGGCTATTATCACAGCTGATTCAGCTGCGAAGCAGATTCTTCTCCTCCTCTGATTGAATCAGGAATCCAGTCCAGTGCAAAAACTAACAAGGAATTATTAGTTGCATGGGTAATTGTTGTATGGCTAATGTTTATCCTGGCACTTTCTAACTTCACAGCTTTTTAATCCTCAACTTTGCATTTTCTACTTTCTTATGGTTAGTTTAGGAAAGGTTGCTCTAATCAATAATAATGATTAAATAATAATTTTTGTAAGTTTCCATCACTTTCATAGAAGGAAAACCTTGGGTCTACATTCTGTTTAAATAAGAAGCATTTACAGTGAAAGCTGTGTTATCCGGCACTCTGTTAACCAGAAAACTTTGTTAACTGGCATTGCCCCCAGCCACAATACTGTCACATCTTCAGGGGCACAGGCCTGGCTTGGTTTACCATGATTGGCTTAACAATTTTTTATTTAAGAAGTACTAATCATCTTCAACTCAAAATAGAAATGTGAGACCAACTGCCTCACGCTACAAAACTACCAATATTAAAAACTTGAGTTTTACTATTATTGTCCATTGGTTTTTCTTAGGTTGATGGGATATTCAGATAACCAGAATGTTTAGATAGCCGGAATGCCCTAGTCCCTGAGCGTGCCAGATAATATAGGCTTTACTGTACTTTCTTCAATGTATATTGTCATCTTTCTGAGAATCCACATTTCACCACTCAGTGTCATGTTGCCCAATCTCAATGAAGTGTGCCAAGCCCTTTAAGTCCCCTTCAAAAGCTGACTACATGCCACCCCAGAGAAAAAGGCACTAGAATGGGATTCCTTGCGTGGCCTAGAGAGGCTGCAGAGAAAGCAGCCAATCAGTCTAGAAAGCTCCTATAAAAATTAATCGCGGGATTAATGCTCAGTTGCTAGCTAGAGCCAAAGGAGGAAAGACAATGTTCCTGGCTGGCCGGCCAAGAAAGCTGCAGCAGCTGGTCAGATCAGTCACTGGCTGGGACCAGAAAGGGTGGAAGACTGAGGGTATGTCTACACTAACCCACTAGTTCAAACTAGCGGGGTAATGTAGGCATACCGCACTTGCAAATGAAGCCCGGGATTTGAATTTCCCGGGCTTCATTTGCATAAGCGGGGAGCCGCCATTTTTAAATCCCCGCTGGTTCGAACCCCGTGCAGCGCGGCTACACGGGGCACGAACTAGGTAGTTCGAACTAGGCTTCCTAGTTCGAACTACCGTTACTCCTCGTAGAATGGCGGCTCCCCGCTTATGCAAATGAAGCCTGGGAAATTCAAATCCCGGGCTTCATTTGCAAGTGTGGTATGCCTACATTACCCCGCTAGTTCGAATTAGGAGGGTAGTGTAGACATACCCTGAGAGATTCCATGCAGTCTGAAGAGAAGAGAAGCCTCTTTGAGTAGGGCTAGGACTCTAATATGTCCAGGCACAGAGGCCTGGGAAGGAGAACTCTGACAAGAAGGCCAAAGACTGTTACAAGCTCACTAGGTGAAGAGATGTCAGAAAGAACCCCAAAAAGAAAGTGTGAGTCATCCCACCAGCTACGTCTACATTGGCCCCTTTTCCGGAAGGGGCATGCTAATTTTTCAGATCGTAATAGGGAAAGCCGCTGGGGATTTAAATATCCCCCGCGGCATTTAAATAAAAATGTCCACCGCTTTTTTCCGGCTTTTAGAAAAGCCGGAAAAGAGCGTCTACACTGGCCCTGATCCGGCCCGATCCTCCGGAAAAAAGCCCTTTTCCGGAGGATCTCTTATTCCAACTTCAATTTAGTAGGAGTCATGGAGATCGAGAGAAATCCCAGATGATTGGAAAAAGGCAAATGTAGTGCCCATCTTCAAAAAAGGGAAGAAGGACGACCCAGGGAACTATAGGTCTTACCTCGGTTTCTGTAAAAATTATGGAAGGGAGCCTTAAGGAATCCATTTTGAGGCACTTGGAAGAGAGGAAAGTGATTAGGAATAGTCAGCCTGGATTCACAAAGGGCAAGTCATTCCTGACCAATCTGATTATCTTCTATGATGAGGTAACGGGCTCGATGGACATGGGAAAGTCAGTGGATGTGATATACCTTGACTTTAGCAAGGCTTTTGATACGGTCTCCCACAATATTCTTGCCAGCAAGTTAAGGGAATGTGAATTGGATAAATGGACGGTAAGATGGATAGAAAGATGGCTAGAAGGCCGGGCCCAACGGGTAGTGATCAATGGCTCGATGTCAGGATGGCGGTCGGTTGCTAGCGGAGTGCCCCAAGGTTCGGTTCTAGGACCGGTTTTGTTCAATATCTTTATTAATGACCTGGATGAGGGGATGGATTGCACCCTCAGCAAGTTTGCGGATGACACTAAACTAGGGGGAGAGGTAGATATGCTTAAGGGCAGAGATAGGGTCCAGAGCGACTTAGACAAATTGGAGGATTGGGCCACAAGAAATCTGATGAGGTTCAACAAGGACAAGTGTAGAGTCCTGCACTTGGGACGGAAGAATCCCAAGCATAGTTACAAGCTGGGGATCAACCGGTTAAGTAGTAGTTCTGCAGAAAAGGACCTGGGGGTTACAGTGGATGAGAAGCTGGATTTGAGTCAACATTGTGCCCTTGTATCCAAGAAGACTAATGGCATATTAGGTTGCATTAAGAGGAGCATTGCCAACAGATCCAGAGATGTCATTATTCTCCTTTATTCGGCTTTGGTGAGGCCACATCTGGAGTATTGTGTCCAGTTCTGGGCCCCACACTACAAAAAGGATGTGGACACATTAAAGAGGGTCCAGCGGAGGGCAACCAAAATGATTAGGGGGCTGGAGCATATGACCTATGAGGAGAGGCTGAGGGACTTGGGTCTGTTTAGTCTGCAGAAGAGAAGAGTGAGGGGGGATTTGATAGCAGCCTTCCACTTCCTGAAGGGAGGTTCCAAAGAGGATGGAGAGAGGCTGTTCTCAGTAGTGACAGATGTCAGAATAAGGAGCAATAGTCTCAAGTTGTGGTGGGAGAGGTCCAGATTGGATATTAGGAAAAACTATTTCACTAGGAGGGTTGTGAAGCACTGGAATGGGTTACCTAGGGAAGTAGTGGAGTCTCCATCCCTAGAGGTGTTTAAGTCTCGGCTTAACCAAGCCCTGGCCGGGTTGATTTAGTTGGAATTGGTCCTGCCTAGAGCAGGGGGCTGGACTTGATGACTTTCTGAGGTCTCTTCCAGTTCTATGATTCTATGATTACCAGCGGGTCCACAGCTTCCGTGATGCCCTGCTCACTTTTGGGTACGGTCAAAGTTTGCTGCGGGGCCCAATGGGGGCCACTGGCACTCCTGCCAATGAGGATCTTCCCCAGCCCTCTCGATGCCGCCGTTCATCTTTGCCACTCTAAACACCCGGGGCTGCAGGACGGGTAAGTGTCAGGTACTCTCCTTCCTTTGGAAGGGGGGGATACTCTATCATATTCCTACAAGAGACCCACACAGCTCCAGCCACCGAGGCTAGCTGGCAGCTGGAGTGAGGGCACAGGGTTTATTTTAGCCACCTGTCAGCCTGTCAAGCTGGGGTGGGTACCCTGTTCTCCCCGAACCTACAGCCCGAGGTGCTGAGGACCACCGAGGTCGTGCAGGGTCGCCTGCTGCATCTCCAGGTTCGGATGGAAGGGCTGATATTAAATCTTGTCAACATCAATGCCCCGACATCCGTCCCAGAGAGGCTCCGCTTCAATCAGCGGGCGTCTGCCTTCCTCGGCACTTGGGATCCTCATGAGTGCCTGGTCCTGGGCGGGGACTTCAACTGCATCTCCGAGGAGCAGGACCGTACGGAGCTTGAGCAGTACCCAGCCCTGCGGACGATAGTACCCAGCCCTCAGGGAGATAATAGACCATCACTCCCCGGTGGATGTCTGGCGAGACCTCCACCTGGGCGAGGAAGCGGTGTTTACCTACATCCAGGTGGTGGGTTGTCGGTCTTTCCACTTGGACCACGTTTATCTGTCTTATCATCATCTCTTCCGGGACCACTCCTCCAGCATTTGGCCAGCCCCTTTCTCAGACCACCACTTGTGGCCGTAGAGGTCTCTCTTTCCTCAGAGAGGCCGGTGCCAGCCTATTGGCATTTTAATAACTGCCTGCTGGAGGATGTGGGCTTCGTAGTGTCCTTCCGGGAGTTCTGGCTGGCCTGGCGTGGGCGGCGGTGTTCCTTTTCCTCAGCGCGGTGATGGTGGGATGTGGGGAAGGTGTGCACATGGCTCTTCTGCCGTGACTACGCCTGGAGGGCCAGCCAGCGGAGGGATGCGGTGATAGAGCAGTTGGAATGGGAGGTTTTAGAGCTAGAGAGGTGGCTGGCCACCGGCCCCGAGGATCCGCCCCTCTGCGGAGCATACCGGGAGAAGCAGGAGGAACTCTGGGCCCTCGAGGACCTTTGAGCCTGGGGTGCCTTTGTTCATTCTCGCATCCATCTCCTTTGGGAGATGGATCGAGGCTCCCGCTTCTTCTATGCCCTGGAAAAAACGAGGGGGGCTAAAAAGCACACTGTCTGCCTTCTGGAAGAGGATGGAGCCTCCCTCACGGATTCAGTGGAGATGCATGAGAGGGCTCATGCCTTCTATGCCTCTCTCTTCTCCCCGGATCCGACTGACGCTGACACCCGCAGGATTCTCTGGAATGAACTCCTGACGGTCAGTGTGGGTGACCGGAACCGGCTAGAGCTGCCTCTCTCTCTGGCCGAGTTCTCGGAAGCCCTCCATCTCATGCCCACCAATAAATTCCTGGGCATGGACGGACTGACCGTGGAGTTCTACCGCGTGTTCTGGGATGTCCTTGGCCTGGACCTTGCTAGCATCTGGGCCTAGTCCTTGGAGAGCGGGGTCCTCCCTTTATCGTGCAGGCGAGCCATGACAGCCTTGCTGCCCAAGAAGGGGGACCTCTGCAATCTGAGGAATTGGCCTCCCATCTCGCTCCTTGGCTTTGGCAACGATTTTATAGTCCGTGCTATCTCCCTAAGGTTGAAATCCATGCTGGCGGATGTGGTCCATCCAGACCAGACCTACACTGTCCCGGGCCGAACCGTCTTCGACAACCTTTTTCTGGTCCGGATCTCTTAGAGCTCGGGTGTAGGGACGGTCTGTCATTTGCCCTCTTATCCTTGGATCACAGGTACGTCCTGGGCACCCTACAGGCCTTCAGCTTCGGGCCCCATTTTGTGGGTTTCTCCAGGTGCTGTATGCCTCTGCAGAGTGCTTGGTCAAGCTCAACTGGACCCTGACAGCACCAGTCAGCTTCAGGCAGGGAGTACATCAAGTCTGTTCGCTGTCTGGCCAGCTGTACGCTCTAGCCATAGAGCCCTTCCTCCTTCTCCTTCACAAGAGGTTGATGGGGTTGGTGCTCCATGAGCCGGAGACGAGGCTTGTCCTGTCGGCGTACGCCAACGACATGCACCTTGTGGTCCAGGACCTGGGAGACCTGGCACTAGTGGAGGCTTGCCAAGCCATCTACTCGACGGCCTCTTCCACCCGGGTCAACTGGGTCAAGAGGTCTGGCCTAGTGGTAGGGACCGGGTGGCAGGAGGGCTCCCTCCCACCCATGCTTCAGGCCATCAGGTGGAGTGCAGGTCTGCTGTTCTATCTCAGCATTTTTCTCTCCACCACGCATCCCTCTCCGATGGAGAACTGGCAAGGTTTAGAGACCAGGGTGGGTGGGCGGTTGCAGAGGTGGACAGGACTGCTCCGGTGCCTTTCCCTGCATGGGAGAGCACTGGTACTTAACCAATTGGTCCTGTTCATGCTCTGGCACTGTCTCCACACCCTGCTTCCGCCCCCGGGTTTCCTGGCCCGTATCCAGCAGCTAATGCTGCGGTTCTTCTGGCCAGGACTGCATTGGGTCTCTGCAGGGGTTCTCCATCTCCCCCTGGAGGAGGGAGGGCAGGGCCTGATGTGTTTGCACACACGGGTTCATGTCCTCTGCCTCCAGACTCTGCAGAGACTTCTATTTGATGCAGGTAGTCCAGCGTGGAGCACACTTGTGCACACTTTCCTTTGCCACTTCCAAGGGTTCTGATATGACTGGCAGCTCCTTTATTTGAGAGGTCTTCCGCGAAACCTCTCTGGGCTGCCGGCCTTCTATCAGGACCTCCTCCGGACTAGAAAGCTGCTTGTGGCAATCAGGCCCTTGGGGGCAGACCTCCTCATGGAGCCCCTGCTACACAATCCCCATCTACGTGTGCAGGCGGCGGGGTCCCCCTTGGTGCACCAGAGGTTGGTCCTGGCAGAAGTCACCTGAGTCAGAGACCTCCTGAACTATGACTGGGGAGACTGGGTGGCTCCTCGGGTGCTCGTCCAGCGGATGGGGCTCTCCACCCTACGTACTCTCCGGTGCATGCTTCAGGAGGTGAAGGACGCCTTGCCTCCCACTGCTCGGGTTTATCTCAACAAGGTCCTGCGAGAGGGTGCACCTCACCTTACCTTCACCCCGGCCCTCCCGATCTCTCCATCAACCCCCAGCCCTGTGTACCTTCCCGACCGCCTCCCTCTTGTCACCCAAGGCGGCTGCACGCGATGCAGCCGGTCCCCTTCCGAACCATGCCAAAGAGTCACCTGTTCACGCTCATGCTTTACCTGCTCCATTTCCCCACTCTTCCTCCTACCATCTCCCGGACACCAAATAGTCCCCACATATCTGCCCTCCATGAACTCCCTGTTCTCAGGCTGCCACAATATGTATTTGCCAATGAATTGTATTGTAACTATATTTTATAACTATACAATTTTGATTTGGAATTTGTCAGGCAAGTTAAAAATTCAGAAATTCATTGAGCAAACAACCAAAATTAAAATTTTGCTAGGGTAACACGGTATTGAAATAATCATCAAGATTACTACCCAACAAAGGGGGGGGATGCTCATGTCTATATGGAAACAAAATTTTGAATTTATAAAACTTGTGTTATTCAAAATTTTGTTTTAAAAATGGCTTAAAGGAAAACAAGTAAATGCCCATGTTGAATTTGGAAAGGGACATGTCTTTACAGGTGGCCAGCAACAACCCAAAATACACAGAGGGAACCCAAAGCTAAACCAGCTCACAATGTCAGGTGGCTCTCCCTCTGCAGCAGCCGCAGTGTCATATCTGGGAAAACACCTGAACAATTAAATGCAGATTCCCAGTTTTTGAACCATGTAAAGGCAGTTAAGAGCACAGACTCTGGCGTAAACCTCCAGATGGTGAACTGTAACTACGTAGTAATTGTGGTCAGAAGCCAAGGGTATAAGAACATCCTGTGATGAAGAAACACTCTTTGGTGCAGGAATATTTTTGTGTACTAGTATGATTTCTCAAGAACTATAATATCTTTCCAAAGGAACAATATGCAAAACTTGGAGAAAACTGAATATGGACAATATTAAGTTTATTGTTTAACCTGTTGGTGTCATATCTGCATATGTATAAAAATGTATTTTAAAGAAATCTATTGCTAAGAACATACTAACATACGAGGTAGAGGTCTAACGCTTTGTTGTAAGTAAATGTAACCATGTCATCTTTAGTAACCTGGAAGGGGTTTATTTTCACATCAATAACTTCAACGTGAAATATCTCAGATGGCATTAATTAATTTTATATTCAGTGTGTGTGTGTGTGTGTGTATGTGTGTGTGTGTATTCAGTATTAAAAACCTCATACATTTAACCAAAAATTAGTAACAGTAATATTACCAATATTATATTGGTAGCTGCTGTTTTACAACAGGAAATGGAAAAGCCACTTGTTTTATTCTTGGAAAAAAAATATTATAAATACAATTGGAGGGAGGGTGTCTGTGACACTGCACCCTAATTTGACCCTAATTTAACTAAAATTATTTTGGCAAAAACATATGCGCCCTCTTCACAGCCTCTTTGCCTGTGTTCGATCACCTTCAAGATGTCATCAACAATAACTCCAGCTACAGATATCACCAAATGAAAAATTGAACCAATGGCCTGTTGCTCTAAAGAAGGGTATCACTACATGGGTAGATCATAATATGTTTGAGGTGAATGCACCATAATGTGGCCAAAAGGAAGGCACCATAAGGATCCTTTGCCATTGGTAACCTACCAGGTTAACTATGCAGGAGGCTTGTTTGTGAGGGATAACATAGGATATGTCTACACAACCACCTTAGTTCGAACTAGGCTACACACGGCTACACGCGGCACCGACTAGGTAGTTCGGAGTAGGCTTCCTATTCTGAACTACCGTTACTCCTCGTTTCACTAGGAAGCCTAGTCCGAACTACCTAGTCCGTGCCGCGTGTAGCCGCGCGGCATGGAGTCCGCACTAGCAGACATTTAAAAATGGCGGCGCCCGGCTATATGCAAATGAAGCCCGGAAAATTCAAATCCCGGGCTTCATTTGCAACTCTGGTTGCCTACATTACCACCCTAGTTCGAACTAGGGTGGTAGTGTAGACATACCCATATGGTGATATGGCCCAGTATCCTACTATTGTTTTATATCTATATCTATCTACCTATATAAAATATCATTTTATGGTCAATTGGAGTGCAAAATCCAGGGTCAAATTTTGCCAGCTGCTTTAGGCACACATATCAATTTGGCCTGCAGCAATTCCCATTTCTCTGTTATCTATTGAATAAAGGGTGAAGTCACCACCTTCAGGCTGTGTCCAGACTCAGGGGTTTTTTCGAAAAAAGTAGCCTTTTTTCGAAAAAACTTCACCTGCGTCTAGACTGCAGCCGCGTTCTTTCGAAATTAAATCGAAAGAATGCGGCTTTTCTTTCGACGGCGGTAAACCTAATTCCACGAGGAAGAACACCTTTTTTCAAAAGTGCTCTTTCGAAAAAAGGCGTTCTTGAAAGCAAACAGGGCTTTTTAGAAAGAGAGCATCCAGACTCACTTGCTGCTTTCTTTCGAAAAAGGGGGGGGCAGCTGTTGGGCTTGTGAGGGCTCAGAAGCAGGAGGGACTGGGGGGGAAGGGAGGGCTGGAATAACGGGGGGGGGGACTGGAGGAGCAGGAGCAGCAGGGGCCTGGCACGCTGGAAGAATGGTGCCTGTGACAGGGAAAGGCAAGGCGAAGACCTCCTGCATTGTGGCACAGATGGCAGTGTGCTTCTGGACCAGCTCATCCAGCAGCCTGGTGCGCCACTAGGCCTCTGCCTCTGTCCTCTGCTGGAGGGTCCTGTTGAGGTCCTGCCGGGCCACTACATGCTCCCTCAGAAGTTCCACATGCCAGTGCCTGCGGGTGCCAAGGGTCCAGGATGGAGGTGGGACGGGTGTGGTGCTCCCCTGTTGAGTAGAGGGTCTGGCTGTGGAGAGGAAACAATCAATGTCTGTGTGCACCTCGGCTGTCCCTGAGGTCATGCCGTGGCTGTCAGGGGCTCTCCTTTGGACAGGAGACCCAGGGGTGTTACACGTGATACTACATGTGAGTTAGGCAGTGGCCTGAAAGCCTCATAGGTCCCCACAGTGGCAATGGGACTAGATGGCCCCCCACACTGCCAACCCGCCCACGTGCAGTGACCCCTCGAAGTACTCACCTGATGTTCCCTCCCCGCTATCCACAGATGCCTGGGAGGCCTCTGGGGTCTGGAGGACCAGCTCCTGGGAGAGGGTCCCTGCTGCCTCCTCTTCCTCCTCCTCCTCCTCCTTCTTCTGGTACAGCTCTCCTACCTCTCCTGCCTGGTCTTCCTCCCTCAGGGGTCAGTCCACCACACGCAGTGGAGTCCAGGCTTCCCCACCATCCGGGATCTGCTCCAACTCTTGGTAGTAAGGGCAGTTCTCTGGTGCTGCTCCGGAGCAGGAGCTCTGGTCCTGAGCCTTGGCATATCCCTGCCTCAGCTCTTTCACCTTGGCCCTGACTTTTGCTATGGTGCGGGGGTGATGCCCTTTGGTGGTCAGTCCCTGGGCCAGGCGCTCATAGATGTCTGCATTCCTGCGGATTGTCTGCAGGACTTCTTCCTGGAACCAGAGCTTCAGCAGGTTTTTTATTTCTGGCCCTGACCAGGCTGGTGCCCATCTTTTGATCCGCCTCTCTGTCCCAAGAAGGGCCAGGGGGGCCTTTAATCTGGGCCATGGCTAGCACGGCTGGCACGGGTGCTCTGGCTAGCTGCCAGACAGCAAGGCCTGTCTGGGTGCCTGTGCTTTTAAGAGGCTGCGGCCAGAAACCACAGAAAAGATCTAAAAGTAAAGGCTAAACTGTCCACCCGGGCTTCTTCCTGGATGCCTTTTTTTCAACAGAACTTGCTCCCTGCATCCACACACACCTTTTGTCTACAGATCCTTGCTGACAAAGACATTCTTCCTAGTAAAATGAGGTTTACTGTCGATAAAACTGCCATATTCTGATGACTTACTGTTGAAAGAATGTGGTGGTAGCGTAGATACAGGTATAGTTTTTTTTTTTTAAAAAGGCCACTTTTAAAAAAAAAAACCTTGTAGTCTAAACACACCCTGAGGGTACGTCTACACTAAAGTGCTAATTCGAACTAATTTAGTTCGAATTAGTTAATTCGAACTAAGCTAATTCGAACTAACGGATCCAGACTAAAAAACTAGTTCGAATTAGCATTTTGCTAATTCGAACTAGCAGGTCCACATTAAGTGGACCCTGAACCGGGGTTAAGGATGGCCGGAAGCAGTGCCGGCAGGGCATCAGATGAGGACTTAGAGCATGGAGCTGCTGCCTCAGGCTAGCCGAGGGCTGTGCTTAAAGGGACCCGACCCCCAGCCCGGACAGACAGTTCTCAGGGGTGCCCCGCTTGCAAAGCAGTCCTGGCTTGGAGTGCCCTGAGTGCCCACACTCGGCACATCACAGCACTCGGCCATCAGCCCGGCTGCACTTGCCGCAGGCTGCCATCTGGGGAGAGAGGGCAATTGGGGGGCTGCAGGAGAGCTTCCACCCCCAGAAGCCCGCAGAGCCAGCCCAGTCCTCCCCATTGGGGGCTGGTACCCCATTCCTCCCTCACCTCCTTCCACTTACCCTTACCTAGCCCCCCTTCCTGATGTACAAAATAAAGAAAATGTGTGGTCAAAACTAGAATCTCTCTTTATTGAACAAAACTCAGGGAGACTGGGAAAAGGAGGTAGGAGAGGGGAAGAGAGAAGGTGGCAGAGGGGAGGGCAACTAAAATGATCAGAGGTTTGGAACAGATCCCATATGAAGAGAAGCTAAAGAGACTGGGACTTTTCAGTTTAGAAAAGAGGAGACTGAGGGGGGATAGGACAGAGGTCTATAAAAGCATGAGTGGGGTGGAGAGGGTGCATCAAGAAAAGTTCTTTATTAGTTCCCATAATAGAAGGACTAGGGGACACCAAAGGAAAGGAATGGGTAGCAGGCTTCAAACTAGTAACAGAAAGTTGTTCTTCACAAAGCAAAGAGTCAACCTGTGGAACTCTTTGCTGCAGGAGTCTGTGAAGGCTAGAACTAGAACAGAGTTTAAAGAGAAGTGAGATAAAGTCATGGAGGTTGGGTCCATGGAGTGGTATTAGCCAGGGGGTAGGAGTGGTGTCCCTGTCCAAAGTTTGTGGAAGACTGGAGAGGAATGGCATGAGACAAATGGCTTGGTCACTGTCTTCGGTCCCTAGGGTTGGCTGCTGTCGGCATACAGGCTACTGGGCTAGATGGATGTTTGGTCTGACCCAGTACGGCCATTGTAAGCTCAGGGCTCAGGGTCGGGGGTCTCAGTGGACCATCTTGATTTTCATGCACTCCTGCTCCTGGGTGGCCAGGCTGGCAGCTCTCCTGCCCTAGATGGCCACTTTCCTGTGCCTAGTGCGGAGGTCGTGGACGAGGTCCACAATGTCCGCACTAGACCAGGCGGGTGCCCGCCTCTTGCAATGCCGGGCAAGCTCCCGGGAGCCGCCAGCCTGGTCCTGGGAAGAGGGGGAGGGCTGGGGGGCATCGGGTGGCTGGTTTGAGCCTTGCCAGATGCAGGGTCTGCTGGCTGGGTGCTGGCAGGCTTGCACCTGGCACGGGCATCGTAGCCAGCCCATGCCCCTTTAAGGAGTCCGGGGCCGGGAGGGGGTCATACGAATTTCCCTGGTGTTGGCCAGAGTGGGCTACACACCCCTTAATTCGAACTAGTAACTTCGAACTAGGCTTAGTCCTCGTAGAATGAGGTTTACCTAGTTCGAACTAAGCGCTCCACTACTTCTCATTAAGTTCGAACTAGCAGAGCGCTAGTGTAGCGCCTATCAAAGTTAATTCGAACTAATGTTCGTTAGTTCGAATTAACTTTGTAGTGTAGACATACCCTGAGGGTATGTCTACACTACCCCCCTAGTTCGAACTAGGGGGGGTAATGTAGTCAAACGGAGTTGCAAAT
Organism: Pelodiscus sinensis; assembly: GCF_049634645.1. Lineage (NCBI taxonomy): Eukaryota > Metazoa > Chordata > Testudines > Trionychidae > Pelodiscus > Pelodiscus sinensis. The sequence continues at coordinate 49,255,429 of NC_134719.1, forward strand.
GAAGCCCGGGATTTGAATTTCCTGGGCTTCATTTGCATGAAGCCGGCCAGCACCATTTTTAAATGCCGGCTAGGTCGGACCCCGTGCCGCGCGGCTACACGCGGCACGGACTAGCTAGTTCGGATTAGGCTTCCTATCCGAACTAGCTGTACGCCTCGTGGACTAGATAGTTTGCACTAGGCTTCACGAGGAATAAAGGTAGTTCGGACTAGGAAACCTAGTCCAAACTACCTAGTCCGTGCCGCGTGTAGCCGTGCGGCACGGAGTCCGCACTAATGGACATTTAAAAATGGCGGCGCCCGGCTTTATGCAAATGAAGCCTGGGAAATTCAAATCCCGGGCTTCATTTGCAACTTCGGTTACCTACATTACCACCCTAGTTCGAACTAGGGTGGTAGTGTAGACATACCCTGTCTTATGAAATTGGGGTGTTTGTGACTATGCTAAGCATATTAATAAACTGTAAATAATGTAAATATACAAGAGTTTCTATAGTGTGAGCTTTGCAACTGTGCACATCAGGGTTCCCAATTATTGTATAATTGAATACTGGGCCTGATCCTGGGACAAAGAACCTGTCAACCCTAAAGGTGGGTCATTAGAATTTAAACATAATCTTAGCTCGGGCTACATGCAATATTTATTTGGGGAATATATAACTGGCTATGGACTGGTGAAAGAACCTGGGAGGGAGGAGGAAAAAAGGGGAGGGTGGAGATGGGGATGTGCTGGGGATGGTGCCTGCCTCGGGTGTGTTGGGATGCCTCAGCTGCCTGAGAAGTCCCACGGCCTTCTGTGCATGGCCCTTAGCCTTCCACTTCCTGGGGAGGATGATACTTGGTTTCCCTCCATTTAGTCCCCCGACAGGCTTCCTGCAAGGGACCGGTGTCCTCCACCTCACCGTGTTTGCCCAGGAGAGCATGCTGCTCTGAAAGTGTGGACATGACCCTCTGCTGTGTGTGGTCCTGCTGTGCGTTACCCTGACCCTAGCCTCCTTAGTAGTGGCTTATGTCCCACCATGGAGTCCAGAGGAAGGCAGGCCCATCCAGGAACCTTGTGAGAAGAAGTGACAGGTCTCTGTGTGGCAGCCTCATGGGGATGTGTGCTCCAGAATAGTGCTACTTGTGCACCCAAGTGCACATGCTGTTATGCACATAGACCCTCACCGGCCCCTATATGTAGTTAGGGAAAGGTTGAGAATTCGCCTGGTGTGCCTTCCCCAGCCTTGTCTGAACCCTGGGAGACATCCTGGGAAGGGAGAACTGGCTACAGGTTGAAGATGACCTCCTGGCTGATGGACATGGTGTCATTACTGACCTCCTCCTCCTCTTCCTTCTTCACCTCTTCTTCCTCCTTCTCTTGGCATACAACTTTGCTCCCTGGCCTTGGTGTAGGCCTGCTTCAGTTCTTTTATTTTCTTCTGCAACTGCTCCTGGGTGCAGGCTGTGCCCCTTCTAAGCCAGGCTTGCAGCCATCTGGCCATAGACATCTGCGTTCCCGTGCCTGGGGTGGAGATCTTGGAGATTCAGCTCCTGACCCCAGACCTCAATGACATCTATGATTTCCGCACCAGTCCAGGATGGGGCCTTCTTCCACCCCTGGCAAAGGGCTTCTGAGATGGCTGCAGGCTGGCTTGAAGTTGTGGGGTGCTCGGAGGGAATGCTGGGGTTTGCCATGGTAGCAGGGTAGACAGAGCAGGGTCCTGCTATGTGGCATGAAGTGACAAGGGCCTGTGTTGTTCCACAAGCCCTTTCCCTTCTGCCTGCATCTTTAAAGGCTGCAGGGGAAGGGAAACTATAGAGATCTGAGGGGTGTGGCCACCAGGCCATCTATGAGAAGTTCTGAAGGTTAATTATTTCAAAATAAGCACAGCTGTGCTGTCCGCACTCACCCTATTTTGAAATAGGCATTATTCCTTGTGAAATGAGGGTTTATTATTTTGGAATAAGAAGACTGTTATTTTGAAATAATTTCAAAATAACGTGTTTGCTGTGTGGACACTCACCTTGTTATTTCAAAATAACTCTGTAGTGTAGAGATGCCCATTGATATATGCTGAATTCCATTGACTTCAACTGGACACCCACATAGTTCTTGTTGTAAGACAGAGCCCACATTCTCTGCTGTGCGCACTGATTAGGGCCACCAGCTTCTTTATTATACCGTGCAAGGTCTGCTTAGAGATTTGCTCACAAATCTGGCTTGCAAATTTGAGTAGCAGTTAATTAAGAAAACCTTGCAATGCACAGCAAAAACAATGACCACATTTACTTTATGAAGTCCCTACTGTCTGTATAAAGATTAAGGTAGTAGACTTTTTAAAATCCCTTTCTCCCTCAAACCAGTTTCTTTAAATTCAGTTCTGAGGATATTATTTGGCTGAGTTTTTAATTCTGTGTCTCTTTTCTGCTATGATACATCTGGTAGTACTAGCTAGGCTGCATTATCACAACATGGCTCCAACAGCAGGATTCTTAAAACAGAATGTGAAAAGCTCCCATTGTTTTGAGTTGGGGTTAAAAATAAGATTTTCTTGTAAAAATACTTTGATAATTAAAATGACTCATAATAGCAAGTATTAAGCAACAGCCCATGGCTGAGACACAGTGGTAGGTAATCTACACATCTTCAGTGGTTTTCCATCAATGTAAGATGATTTCAAGTCTGTGCTTACTTCTCGGCTAAAATACATTTTTAGTTCCTTTTCAAAATAGATTTGGCCTTCCTAACTGTCACTATTTCCTTTTTCTATTCAAATGTCACCATGATGCATTCGGCCAGCAGGTGAGACTAAACTTCTGCTGTGGTAGCCCTTGGAATTTATTTCCAGTTATGTGTTCAGTTTCTATCTCTCTCTGTTTACAGTGATTAAAATACAATACTTCCACAAACATTTCAGAATTAATCACTTTCAGCTCTTGTGCAGTGAACCATCCTTCTTTAATTATGCTGCCCTGGTTTAGGCTTGCTGAGGCTTTATGTTGAACTTTATGATTTTAAAATATTTAGGGAATGACATAAGCAGACTATACACAATGCATGGGTACATTTGAAATAACCAGAGCCCTGTTCCAATTAACTTACAGTACAACACAAATATGAACTCAGAGTTAACAGTTCAAAGGGATGAAAATACAGGCCTAGGTCCTGAAAATGTTTCAGTTTGCACATTACTCAGAGATTATTTACCTCTCTGGGGGCATGTCTACACTACAGCACTAATTCAAACTAACTTAATTTGAATTAGTTAATTCGAACTAAGCTAATTCAAATTAGCACATCTAGACCCAAAAACTAATTTGAATTAGCGTTTTGCTAATTCGAACTAGCACATCCACACTGATTGGATTCTGGGTCACATTTAAGGGTTGCTGAAACCGGTTCTGGCAGGGCATCAGGTCTGTAGTTGCTTTGTGTGGCTTCTGTCTGAGGCTATCTGAGGCTCGTGCTTAAAGGGACCCCCTGGACAGCCAGTTCTCAGCTTTCCATTTGCTTGCCTACCTCGCCGAGGGACAGCAAAGTGTTTTTCTCTCTGCCTGCCTGTGAGGGTGAGTAGTTCCCATTGGGGACACCGCCGCAGTTGGCACCATAGAGCCAGAGCTCACCCTGGGCATGCTGCTCCAGTTTTTGGACATGCTCCTGCAAGCCTGCCAGCAATGGGTGGAGGCTGCCTGGCACCATCTGGTGCACGTCAGCCCCCTGCCTCTCCTGCTGGCCTCCCCGGGGGTCGTGGAGGAGCAGCAGCAGCGTGCCCTGCCGCATCTGGCATCTGGACACCAGCAGCAACTGGTGGGACCGTATCATCCTGGAGCGTTGTGGAGACCAACAGTAGACCCAGAACTTCAGGATGAAGAAGGACACCTTCCTGGAGCTGTGCGAGTGGCTCGCCCCTGCTCTGCAGCGACAGGACACTGGCATGAGGCCTGCCATCCCCCTCCATAAGCATGTGGCCATCACCCTGTGGAAGTTCTCCAGGTCAGACAGCTACCGATCCGTTGGAAACCAGTTCAGCATGGGCAGATCCACCGTTGGAGCAGTGGTCATGCAGGTATGGCACCCACTGGCCACTGGGATGGGCCGCCCCAGGGAAAATGGGGGGGAGGAGGCGAAAGTGCCCCACATGATAGGCCTGTCCCGGCTGTACTACATGCCGCCCGCGGGGGTTGCTTCTGGGAGTGGGGCGTGGGGCAGTGCCAGGGAATGAACACTCCCAGACACCTGGGCTCCCCAGTGATTCACTTCAGGTGGTCAAGGCCATCAACAGTATGCTGCTCCGCAGGGTGGTCCGCCTCGCCGATCCGGACGCAGTCATCCGGGGGTTTGGCGCCCTCAGTTTCCCCAACTGTGGAGGGGCCATCGATGGGACGCACACCCCCATCCATGCCCCGGAACACCAGGCCTCCCAGTACATCAACTGCAAGGGGTACTTCTCCGTCCTCCTGCAGGCCGTGTATGACCACTGGGGCCAGTTCACTGACATTAATGTGGGCTGGTCCGGCAAGGCACACGACGCCAGGGTATTCCGGAACTCCTCCGTGTGCCAGAAGCTGCAGGCCGGGACCTTCTTCCCCGACTGCCATTGCAGGGGCGGGGACGTCTGCCTGGTGGGGGATGCGGCATAGCTCTACAGCTATGGCTCATGAAGCCACACAGGGGGCACCTCAACCCCTCCCAGCAGGCCTTCAATGCCAGGCTCACCAGGACCTGCATCGTGGTCGAGGGGGCCTTCGGACACTTGAAAGCCCAATTTCGATGCCTCCTCACCCGCCTCGACCTCGCCAAGCACAATATCCCTCCCGTGGTGGCAGCATGTTGTGTGCTGCACAATTTATGTGAGCGGAAGGGGGAGGCTGGATGGCTGAGGCTAAGCACATGGCTGGCCAGTACGTGCAGCCCCGCACCGCTGCCGTCCAGGAGGCCCAGCGGGGGGCCGTCCGGAGCTGGTAAGCCCTGCAGGACAGCTTCCAGGTGGAGGAGGAGGACTGAACTCTCCCTGCATGCCCCACTGGGGCCTTCTTCCACCCTCCCATCCTTCCCCTTTCCCCCCCAACTCCCCTTCCTAATGTAAAATAAACACACCTGTTTTGCCAACAAAAATCTCTCTTTATTGTACATAACTGGGGTGGGGGAGGGAGGAGTGAGGGTGGGAGAGAGGAGGGGGAAACCTGGGAGGAAGGAGCTGGAAGGAGTTAAAGGGGAGGAAGGGAAGGGAAAGCTCAGGGTTGAGGGCCTGCTGTCTCATAGCACTGCAGGTGCAGGAGTGTCGGGGGGGAGTGTGTGTGGATGGTGGGGAAGGACGGGGGGTGCGGAAGAAGCGGGAGAGGGAACACGGGTGGGAGGAAGAGCGAGAGCTGGGGTGGCCTCAGGGGCTGGAGCAGGAGGAAGCAGGAACCTGTTCACTAGAGTCTGGAGGTGACCTCTGAGGGCTCAGCCCTGCTCCTTCAGCACCTCCAACCTCCGCTGCTGCAGCCACAGGTCCTCCCAGACACAGTGGTCCTGGATGCGGAGCTGCTGCTCCAGAAGCCACAGGTGCCACCGCTAGTAGTCCTCCAGGTTCCTGGTGCACCTTCTGGCCCGAGTGCGGGTGGCTGTTGCAGGTGGTGTGGTGCACCCTGCAGACCCAGGTGCTGCGGCTATAGTGAAACAAGAGCAGTGGTCAGTTCTCCCTGGGGACACGGAGTGAAACCCAGCCCTCCTCTGCAAGGTGAGGTCGGCATGTGGGGAATGGGCCAGGGCCCCTGCGTGACACCCAGCTGCTGCTTCACGGTAGGCAAGTCCCAGGTGCATGGTCCCCGGGCTCCCTCTCTCCCCCACGCCCCTCATACACATAAGGGGAGCATGATGGCACTCACATGTGGAGCCCTTGACAGCCTCGGACAACACAGCCGATGTGCTCTGTGGGGTGCCTCAGGGGTCCTGGGTCCTGGGCAGGCTTTCTGCAGGCTCCTGGTTCTTGGCATCCTCCTCCTCCATGTCCAGGATGGGTCCCTCTGCCCCGGGGTCAATCACCACCCGGGGGACATGGACTGCATGACCCACCAGGATGGGGTCCAGGGCCTCATAATGGGGGCATGCCTCTGAGTCGGCCCCTGGCTAGGAGGCCCTGGAGTAGGCCTGCTGCAAGTCCTTAATTTTGCAGCGGACCTGCTCCCGGGTCCGCATGTGGCCTCTGGTGATCAGGCTGTCAACCATGCGGCTGTAGACGGCCACGTTCCTGTTGCTAGTGCAGAGATTGTGGACGTTGGAGGCCTCCCCCCAAGCCTCGATGAGGCCCGTGATCTCCACACTAGACCAGAGTTGCCAGCCTGGTCCTGGTAAGAGGCGGAGGGTTGGATGGCTGCGGGTGTCTGACTCATGCCGTGCCAGGTGCTGGGTCTGCCGGCTGGGTGCCCAACTAGCACAAGCACCAGAGCCAGACCGTGGCCCTTTAAGGGCTCTGGGACCGGGAGAGGTGCAGAAGAGTTTCCCTGGTTGTGCCCAGAGTGGCCACCAGGGCAAGCTGGGAAGGGCTAGCCTCCAACTAGTTCGAATTAAGTGGCTACACAGCCCTTAATTCGAACTACTTAATTTGAACTAGGCGTTAGTCCTTGTAGAATGAGGTTTACCTAGTTTGAATTAAGCACTCCCTAGTTCGAATTAAATTCGAACTAGTGGTTTGTATAGACGCTATGAAAGTTAATTCGAACTAACGGCTGTTAGTTCAAATTAACTTTGTAGTGTAGACATACCCTGGGAGTATCCATACGAATAGAGTTACCCTGTCCTCAAGTGTTTGTTAGAAGTAACAAGACGACAAATCAGCACTGAAATACTTTACAAAAGAAGTGTTGTTTGTTTCTTTTTTTGAAGAAGAAGGTGAACAGTATGGTGTTGTTTCTTTACAATATTTTAATTTTGTAAAGCACGCCAAATGCTGGAGAGGTGAGGAAAAGTGAAAAAACAGTATTTTTAATTGTTTTATATGATCTAAGAAATTCAGGAAATAACTTCAAGCTTAAAAAGATAAGTACAATTCATAGCTGTCACATAAAAGTCATATGTGGGTCCTGCAGGTTAGCGGGCCTGGGATGGAAGTTTCCATACCCAGCTTAGTATAGCGTGAGACGCTACAAGCCCAAACCATAGCTGGGCTTTATCAGCTCTAACTCATGCCTTGAGCTGGGAAACTGCTAAGCAGTAAACAAGTTTGAGCTCGATCTCAGCCCATAAGAGTGATAAGAATGGTGTCAAGTCAGGCATGGGCACACCCAGTAAACAACTGGGCTACGTTTAAACTGACATGATTTTCTGCAAATGCTTTTAACGGAAAAGTTTTTCCATTAAAAGCATTTGTGGAAAAAAGCTTCTAGATTGGCACGGACGCTTTTCTGCAAAAAAAAGGGTGGAAAAGCTTTTTGTGGAAAAGCGTCCGTGCCAATCTAGACACGGTTTTGCGCAAGAAAGCCCCAATCGCCATTTTTGCGATCAGGACTTTTTTGCACAAAACAATACCACGTTGTCTACACTGGCCCTCTTGCACAAAAGCATTTGCGCAAGAGGGCTTTTGCCCAAATGGGAGCAGCATTGTATTTCCACGAGAACACTGACAATCTTACATGAGATGGTCAGTGTTCTTGCGGAAATTCAAGCAGCCAGTGTAGACAGCTGGCAAGCTTTTCCACAAAAGCAGCTGCTTTTGCGGAAAAACTTGCCAGTCTAGATGCAGCCCTGTAGTATAACTACTGTAGGAAGCCCTGTGCCCTTTGAGTCTCACCAGGGACCTAGATCCATACTCCTGAAAAAATGATGTTTTTTCAAAAAAGGTGTTTTTTTAAAGAACCCCATCTAGACTGTGGGGTTCTTTTTTGAAAAACCCTTTTTTGAAAAAGCACTCAGACACGATGATGTAAATGAAGCGTGAGATTTGTAAATCCGCGCTTCATTTGAATTATCAATCTGCTTCATGTGCACTCCTCTTTCGAGAGAGGAATGTAGTCTAGACATAGCCCACGAGACTCTCTATGATTCAAGTGTTGGACCAGGTACATATTTAGGGCACGTCTATACTTACCCGTAGCTCTGGAGGTCGCTCTTCTGGTGTTTGATTTAGTGGGTCTAGTATAAACCTGTAAATCAAATGCTGAGGGTATTCTACATAGCTGGAGTTGTGTACCTTAAGCCAACCTTCCTGGTCTAGTGTCAACCAGGCCTTAGAGGAATAGATTTTTCCCTGGGATGCTTGCATTTCCTGTTGACTTAAATGGGATCTACACACATACCTGAAGGCAGAATTTGGCCCAGAAAGTCCACCTAGTAGATGGACTGTGCTAATTAGCCAAGTGCATCCTACTCCCTGGTCATTGTGAAAAATAACCTCTTGATATAACAAATTAGCACTATATAGCAATCATTCTCAACCAGTGGTACTAGTACACTTAGGGGTACTTGGGAGAAGTCTGGGGGGTACATCAACACAACTGAAATTTGGAGAAAACTGAATTTTTGTTTTCAGTTTTATGGCGCTTTATCATTTTTGTACTTTTTATACCCAAAAATTTTATCACCTGCCCCACAAGAGGCTGCGATATTGGGAACTCTCTCAGTGCTCAGAGCTGATCTCAAGGTTTGGACAAAGTATTTGCTATTGAATGTAAGATTGTTAAGGATGAGGATGAAAAGGATGAGTTTGGTGATGTGTTTGGGATGAATGTCTAAGGACTGTCCTGTATTATGTAGATATCTGAGGCAGGCAGTGATCCATCATTGTGAGGGATGTTGGGGAGCATCAGTAGTAGCAAGGTTGAACTAGGTTGTTAATGCTGCAAAGTGTCTGGAAGAAGTTAGTTGTGTCATGGAAGAAACTGGCCCTATGTGTGGTGAATAGTTTGAGAATGGTTTCTGTAAGTCCCAATATTCCTTAAATGAGAATGATGGGTCTTCTTGGGTTCCCTTCTTTGTGTATCCTAAAAAGCATACAGAAAGTCCCTTGGATGAGTTCACAGGAAATGAAATTGCAGAAGTTCTTTTGAAGTTTTTTGAGGATGGGTTTGATTATATACATTGTAGCAGGGTCAGTCCCACTCCTGGGCCCCTGACCCCCGTTCAGCCCACTGTCCCGCAGTCTAGGAATCACAGTAAATCCGCTCACTCGCCTTGGTTTAAGATTTGCTGTCTCCCTGTAGTCTTTAACAAGGTCAATGCTGCTCTCTTGGCTCCTCCAGTGTCTTTCTCTCCTCCTCCACTTTCCAAAACTCCTTCACAGCGCCCTAAACTCTTTCTCAGTTCTCCAAACTCCTTCTCAGCTCTCTCTCCCCTCACCCACAGGGAGAGTTCATAAATAGGCCCCAATTAGTTTCACCTGGGCCTTAATTGATTTTGCAGCCGCCCTGTCTCAGCTCCTCTAATTAGCCAGGACTGCCAACTCTCTCTGCAAGAGCTGTCTCTTTCCCCTTCCACCAAGCTCTTTAACCTGCTGTATCACCCCTGCTCTGTCACAACATGAATTCCTGGGTAAATTGTGGCACAATGAAATCTCTGAAATCTTTATAGTAGATGTTGTCATAAAGTTGTTGGTTGGCCATATTAATATAGTCATCGCAGTTAAGGACTATGATCGTACCACATATATATTCCAGTTTGGTGACTATTTTGTGAGTAGATTTGAGGGATTGTATAGCTGTTCTCTCAATGGCATAGAGATTATGGTGAATGATATGTTTGTTAATGATTTCACATTAATTTTTTTCCTGAATTAATCAATATAATAATCAAAAGTGCAGTTTCATCCACTGTGGAGCACTCAGATTATTTGTTTTTCTAATAATTGTCAGTGGAGATGTGATAATTGCAAGTGATGTCATTAAAGCTGTAGAAGAATTCTTACTATCAGGTATGGGGTTCAATCAATCCAACTTCGGTTATGGGTAGTCTAGATAAACTACAGTGTCATGCAGTGACCAGGTTGGGGGTCCCATTGACATAGGGGTTTTCTGAGGGTTATGGAGTTGTTGGAGTTGATTCTTTGTGGTTGTATGCTGGATGACTGTGATCAGGTTTTTTAATAGCTCTTTTGAATTTCTTGAATGATTTACAAGTAAGTTTCCTGATTTTTTTTTCCTTTTAGTTTGATGATTTTTTGTTTGAGGTTTTCCCTTTTGCGGTATGTGAGGTGTATAAGTGGCTCCTCAGTTTTTCTGAAGCCCTTCTGTTCAGAATATTTGGAGTTTTATGTAGTGGTCAAAAGCTTCTAGATGTTGAATACTCTGGGGATAATGTTTAGTTTCTTGCATTTGCTCAGTAAGCAAATGTTGCATTGTTTAGTCATTGACAAAGTGAACCCTCATCTTGAAATGTTCCTTTTTTTTTAACCTTCAAGAGATTTCATTTGTAAATAGAAATTTCTGATGGTTTTCCACTGAAAGTCTTGGGACTGTAGAAGACTAAACATCTGGGTCTTGTACTGTATCACTAAACAGGATGCGGTGACAATTCCTTTCTCCCTGAAAAGGACATCGCCAAGAATTATTATCTCCTGGTGACTAATTTTTATTCCAAGTTCACAAAGCATATGTTCAATATAAATAACTCCTTATATATTTCCCATACATACAACTCACCATGATTACGAATCCTGACAAGTTATGAGCTTTCTATTGATATCTTACATGTAACTTTTTATGAATAGCTATCCAATAAGATATGTATTTGGTGTAGTGAGTTTGTCAGATGTGAGCTGAGAGTTGACTTCAAAGAACAAGGGACCCTTTGCCAAGAGTCTGAGTGTCACACACATACACACACACACACACACAGCAAAGTCATGTTGAATTTTACAATGTTTAATCATATAATGCATTCCGCACATTCAATATAAAGGCACGTTCATCTTCAACCCCATGAACACATCAAAACATCGTATTGCCACTAAGAGGAATGTCCTCAAAAGTCATCATATTCTGTAGTTTGCAGAAGTGTGACATGAGGTATCTTTGAAATAACTGAATGATTTACCATTCATTGTTCTTTAACATACTTAGTTGGAATGTTTCATCATTCCTAAGAACTCACAATGAGTGCCTTTCCTCCATCGTTCTAATATGGATTTATTCCAGACACATACCTGTATCAACAAGGGCAGAATTTGGCACCAAAAACAAAGGTATGGGGGGTAGGGAAAGGTTTGTTTGTTTTGCTTCCCTGCATGTGGATGGTGTAGTTCCCTACATATTATAACAGTTGTCAGAATATTTCAGATGTTGAAGCACTAGAGATCATAACAGCAGACAACTGATGAAATATATAAATGTGTATGAGTTCATTATAATCATAGCACAAACGAATTAAACACAAGGACATAAAATAGCAAGGCACAGTTATGTATGCAAAATGCCTCATACACTGCAAAAACTCTTAAAAACTCCATTATAGGTGGGCTCTTTGACATGTATCTGAGAACATAAATCATATTTCTAATTTATTTATGACTTGATGGATCTCCAATTGACTCAGGATACTGGAAAACACTCCAAGATTTTCTGAGTCCAAAGCTATGATATATAATATAAAACTCCAAGCAGAAAAAAATGAGAAGTACAATTTTCAAGATCACATATTCTGTCAGGCTAAGGAATAAATTTTTGTCATAACTTGTGAATTTATAGATATTTAAGACGCAATAATTATTAGCACCTGACATCCTTTTTCTATATGCATTTTTCCTCAAGTGACAGAAGCATTTCTCATGAGAACTATAGCTCAGAACTTTGAAAACTTACAAGTGAAAAGACACTGCACATGGAAGATGAGAATTTTATTAGTGATATTTCTATTTTATTAACAGGTTTCTTTACTAATGCAACATGAAATTTAACAATAGCAGGTTTTTTTCAGGCTACCACCTCTCTTGGGGAGTCATATTAGCATGGTTTACTATTTTCACTGTTACAGGAACACCAGTAATAGGGTATGTCTACACTACCACCCTAGTTCGAACTAGGGTGGTAGTGTAGACATACCCATAGAGACCAAACCCTTATCAGAAGAATTATTAAAAACTAAAGTTTTTTTGTATTAAGTATTTATGCATAACTACAATTTTTACTGTACCCATAGTACATACTGGCTTGCTTTTCATGAGTATCACTTACCTGATTTCAATTAACCTGGTTAATAATTGTGTCCCCATTTTTAATAATACCATTTCAAGAGCTGAAATTAATGCCTCTTTCGGGATTGCCATTTTTTCCTCTGGCAGATATTGCATTTCACTGTATTTCTAGCATCAGTGAAGCAGAGAGAGCACTGAAATATGAGTCAGGACTCAAGAAACCTGAGTTCTACTCCTAGCTCTGTCTTTGGGCCAGTCAGCATTATCTATACTGTGCCTCAGTTTCTGTAACTGTAAAGGAAGATAATACTTTCTCTCTGTGGTCTTTTGAGGTCTACAGATGAAAACCGCTTTGTAAGAGCAAAGCAAAGCAAAATTGCACAGAAGAAACATAGCATCTTTTAAGAGTCAAGAGTGACTCATAAAGGATGCCATATATCTTCTGTGCAATTTTGAGTGCTCTGAGTGCCTACTGAGTTCACGATTTTCAGTGCCATATAGGAGCAGAGACTGAGCATTGGTAAGGAGATACTGAATAAAACCTTTCCATTTGTGTTGCCTGCTTAAATTCATCTAATGATGGTAGTGAACAAGGCCACATCTTCATTCTGCGGAAGATTGACACTTCCATAATGGATCTTCTAGAGTTCAATTTAGCAAGTCATCTTAAGGGTATGTCTACACTGCAGCATTTTTCTGGAATAACGGCCATTATTCTGGAAAAACAATACTTGCATCCACACTGCAATAGGGTTATTTTGCCTTTTGTCGAAAGAACAGAGGGCTTTTTCCAATGTCAGTAAACCTCATTGTATGAGAAATAACACTTTTTCTGAAAAAGCTTTTTCCACAAAATGCATGTGTGGACACGGAAAAAGGAGTTGTACTGAAAAAAGAGGCCTTCAGGAAATAACACAGGTATCCTGTTGGCCACTCTGCCCACACTCATCACAACTCTATAGTTCTGGTCTCCCAGCAGCTCTTAAAGCTGTAGGCACCCAGGACAAGTCTTGTGGCAGGAAGCCAGCCCTTGGAGCTACAAGTCACCACACGTCTGGCAGTTCCACAGTTGAAGGCACCCATGTCGCAGCCACAAGCCCCCCAAGAGCCCACTGTCAGTCACAGGGAGCATGACTAGGGCTCCCAGGAGCCTGACAGGGGCCTGAAAAGGTGTGTGATGTCCCAGTCTGGGGAAGAGATCCTGGCTCTTCTGGAGGTATGGTGCTCTTAGTTTTTCACACACAAAGGGAGGGGTGGCAGGTGCTGAAGGGCTGTGGTGCGATTGGCATTTGGCCTTCTTGACCTGTCCCTCGCACTGCAGTCCATGTACATGGATGCAAGTGCAGTGCCAGTCTGCACCACGCAGCTCCAGGAGGCAGCCTCGAGGCACACAGACTGAGGAATGCCCACCATGGCACACAGACATGCCTGCCTGCTCAAAGCACCACCCGCTCCTGGGGATAGCGCTGCCAGGCACAGGTGTGTGTGCAGCCCCCATGGAAGTCCAGGCTGCTCGAGGCCCCTCTCCTTGATATGGGATTCAAGTGTGGCCAGACACTTCCCTTGCCTGCTTATCCATGAGATGGGGGGGGTTGCAGAAAGTATGGTCCCCTGGGCACCTCTGGGCCCCTGTGAGGTAGGGCCCACTGTCCAAGCCACATATCACCTTGCTCCTGGGACATGACCATCCTCAGGCCCAAGGACTGTTGCTCTCAGCTCACAGAGGAGGGCAAGGCCTCAGGGACAGTGTCTCCATGGATGACTGACCAGCTCTCTTTATTGTCCTCAGCTGGAACAACTGTGACTGTGGGGTGATCACTACCAGCTGAGCCAGCTGTCCGACCTTGGGGGAGCCGCAGGTGCTGGAGGGTCCATGAGGACCTGATGAGGGAGCACGTGTCCGTCCTCCAGGACATGCAGCAGACCCTGGCCCAGAAGGTCTAGGATGACACCCAATGGTAGGCCCAATTATGGATTGAGCTGGTGCAACCGGTCTGCAACATCTGTGCCAGCTTCCAGGAGATGATGGTATACACGGCACCAATCCCAGTCCCTGTCCCTGCTCCAGCCACTCCTCCCCCTGCCATACAGGTCCATGAAGGCGGCCTTCCTCATGACTGCTGGTCATCCCACCGCTCCATAACCAGCCGGTCCCACCAATCGGAACTGGTGTCACGCCTCCAGAAGCATCTCTCCACCATGGGTTGCAGTTGCAAGGGTCTTGTTCCCGCACACAGGAAGAGGTTCTCAAAGATGAGCTCAGTGTCGAGCTCATGCAGGGCAATGAAGGCAGCCTGCAGAAACTGCTGCAGAAACTGCAGCATGGACGTGTGGGGACATCACATGCCCAGCGGAAGCTCCAGCTCCATATCAAGGAGCATTCTGTGGTGTCCAAAGGCAGGGCAACCAGAGTACACGTGGCAAATGCTTTGCTGTCCCTCAGACAGGTAGGCAAGCCCGCAGCAGAAGCAGAGGATCAGCTGTCCAGAGGGGTCCCTTTAAGCACACTCTCAGCTAGCCTTAGGGAACAGCACCTGGAAGCAACTGCTGATCTAATGTCCTGCCTGATCTGGTTCCAGGTGGCCTTATATGCAAGATAGTGTCCAATCAGTGTGGCGTTTCGTTGCGCTTTTTGTGTGTGGACGTGCTATTTCGAAATTAGCTTTTCCAGAAGATCTCTTCCAGAAAAGCCTATTTCATAATCAGCCTGCAGTCTAGATGTAGGCTAAATCAAACTCAGAGGTGCCCCTGCCAGTGTGTGGAGCGCCTGCTCTTGTGAGGAGTTAGGGAAAACAAATCGGGAGCATTTGATCCCTTTGGCCTGCAGTGGGGATGCTGCCAAGTTTGGCTTAAGGAAAGTTGAGTCCAGCTATGTATTCTATGTTGCCTGAATTCTGCACCTTAAGCTGAGCTACCGGGTGTTTTATAGATCTGGTCTAAGGCTATATCTACATACTACACATAGAACATTGAAACAGTACAGCTGTAGCCTTTCAATGTCAACACTCACTACAGTGATGGGAGGGGTCTTCCGATTGTAGTTTTTCTACCTCCCTGAGATGCGGCAGCTAGATTAATGGCAGATTTTTTCTAGTGCTGTTTACACCAAGGATTAGATTACCATATTTATGATTCTCAGGAGTATGGATTTTGTGCACCCTTGAACAATTTAGACATGTTGATGCATGTTGTCAGTGTAGTCCATCCCTAGCAGTTGTTACTATCAGTGACTATTCAGTGACTGATGTCAGCAAACTTTGTCTAGTGCCCTGTGGATATAAAACCACCCCTCATAATTTTCACCACTATTTGTATTGGTACTGGTGACATCAGAGTCCTGGTCTACACTAAGGACTTATTTCGAAATAACTCTCCTGTTTCTGAAATATCAAGCAGCATGTCCACACTACCAAGCCCATTATTTCAAAATAAGAGGTTTGTTATTTTGAAACAATAACTCCTGCTTTCCACAAGGAATAACACTAATTTCAAAATAATTTTTCTGGTTTTTATTGTAGTGGCAGTGAAAAAAGAAGGTACTATGAAGAAATATGGAAGGATGAAAAGCTCATTAATGACTCTTAATACTTAGTGCAACAGAGAACAGTAATTGGAAAAAAGCTAGGAACAGCAGTACCCAAACAAAACTTATAAGAAGCAGACATAGATGTTATCAAATTAGCTGTTACACCTCATTCCAGGAGGAGTAACAGTTAATTCGAACTAAGGACTCAGTTCTAATTGCCGTTTCACTGCCGCGTGTAGCCGCGGGCAGTTACTTCAGGCTAGTGGAATTTCAAAATGGTGACCGGATGGGAACATGTACCTATGTTCCCTTAATTCCCTGTGCAAATGCACAGCCAAATTCAAAACTGAACCCGGGAGAGCAACTGGCTAAACCTCATTTCTTGATTATCTTTATCTTCATAGTATTTTATTTTTCTAATATCTTTGGGTATGTCTACACTACCCCGCTAGTTCGAACTAGCAGGGTAATGTAGGCATACCGCAATTGCAAATGAAGCCCGGGATTTGAATTTCCCGGGCTTCATTTGCATAAGCTGGGCGCCGCCATTTTTAAATCCCCGCTCATTCGAACCCCGTGCCGCGCGGCTACACGTGGCACAAACTAGGTAGTTCGAACTAGGCTTCCTAGTTCGAACTACCGTTACTCCTCGTAGAATTTAAAAATGGCGGCTCCCCGCTTATGCAAATGAAGCCCGGGAAATTCAAATCCCGGGCTTCATTTGCAAGTGCGGTATGCCTACATTACCCTCCTAGTTCGAACTAGCGGGGTAGTGTAGACATACCCTAAGAGAGGATGTGGGAAATTCACCTAACCCCAAATGCTATGTTCTGAATACTACGGAGTATAAGGATTTTGTTTTTAATAGATAGAGTATCCAAGTTAATAGATCAAAAGAGATTATCTGACACTGTTTATTCTAAAGATCACAAATAAAGATCACAATAAACCATATCCTAGGAAGCCAGGGAAGAAAATGAAAAACACTGGCATTGAAACAGGAATGGTGAAACAAAGTGAAAAGTGGTTAAGTAGCACAGTAACTTTCTCTGATCAAAAGCCTGAATAACAACAAAACATATTTTGTATTCGATAATATGAAAACAGTGGGAAATTGTTCCTTTTACATATTTTCCATGTTAAGAAGTAGCCCACACTTCTAATTGAAAAGAGTGGAGAATGTTCAGTTGGTCATCTAAGACAGTGAGCTACATATAATTTTTGTTTTTTTTTGTTTCTCCCCGCTCTGAAATAGAGATTGTACTGTAGTCTTGTAAAATAAAAATTAGTTAAATTAACTCATGTAATTAAGTTAACTCATGAAATTTATTCAAAAATTAATTGTGAGTTTTAATCACAATGCTAAACAATAGAATGCCAATTGAAAAATAATAACTGATTTGGAATTTTCCTACATTTTCAATTATAACACAGAATACAACGTTTACAATGCTCAATTTCTATTATTTTTATTACAAATATTTGAACTGTAAAAATGATAAAAAAAAATAATATTTTTCACTTTGCACTACAATATTAATATGAGGTAATCTTTTTATCATGAAAGTGAAACTTACAAATGGAATTTGTTACATAACTACACTAAAAAAATATATATATATCAAACCTTAGAGCTAACAAGTCCACTCAGTCCTACTTCTTTTTCAATCACTAAGGGAAATGAGTTTGTTTACATTTGCAGGACATAATGCTGCCTGCTTCTTATTTACAATGTTACATGAACGGGTGAACAGGTGTTTCCATGGCACTTTTGTAGCCAGCATTGCATGGTATTTATGTGCCAGTTATGCTAAACATTCTTATACCTTTTGTGCTTTGGCCACCATCCCAGAGCATATGCTTCCATGAGGATGATGCTCATTAAAAAACAGTGCATTCATTAAATTGGTGAGTCAACTCCTTGGAGGAAAATTGTATGTCTCCTGTTCTGTTTTTCCCACATTCTGCCATATATTTGATGTTATAGAAGTCTCGGATAATAACCCAGCACATGTGGCTCATTTTAAGAACATTTCATTGCAGATTTGACAAAACAGAAACAAGGAATCAATGTGAGATTTGTGAAGATGGTTATGGCGCTTGACCCAATGTTTAAGAATCTGAAGTGCCTTCCCAAATCTAAGGAACAAGGCGTAAAACATGTTTTCAGAAATCTTAAAAACAAACAACCCAACACTCTGTTACAGAAACTGCAGAACTAAACCACCAAAAAAGAAATCAGCCTTTTGCTGGTGGCCTCTGACCAGGACTGGTGACAGAGTTCACTGGACCTGGAGCAATGCGGGTAGGAGGGACTCAGCTGTGAGCCCTCTCGGGGGGGGGGGGGGGGGAGGGAACTTTGGGTGGAAGGGCGGGGCGAGGGGCAGCCAATCCTGCTTGCCACTCGGACTGCACCACACCTCCATCAGCCAGCCTTTAGCGGCACCAGGACCATGTTGCATGTGTTCCTGCCGTGATTTAAAAGGCCCAAGGCCCCATCCACTGCAGTGGTGGTGGTGGTGGCTTGGAGCCCTACACCTTTTAAGTTTCTGGGCCCCAGGACATCTGCCCACTTCTCTCTCCTCACAATACCATGCAAACACCTCTTCTCCCTTTCATGCAACATTGTAAGCAAGAGGCAAACAGCATTATTTCCTGCAAATGTAAAGAAACTTGTTTGTCTGAGTGGGCAAGAAGTAGGACTAAGTGAGCTTATCGGCTCTAAAGTGCAACTTTCGTGATAAAGAGAGTCTACTACAGTACTTGTAATGGGGAAATTGAAAAATACTCTTTCTTTATTTTTATTACAAATTCTTCCACTGTAAAAACCCAAAGTGAGCATTTTACACTTCTGTTTGTGTGTTGTAATTGAAATAAAAATATTAGAAAAGTTAGAAATCAAACAAAATGGTTAATAGTATTCTATTATTATTTAACTAAGTGATTAATTGTATGATTAATCACGGTTCATTTTTAAGGGCTTGACAGCTCTGCCATTTGCTTCTGTTGTTAATACATTGGATGGAAAGCAATTTTTTCCCTTCTCTTAAATCTGAAAAGGAGTAAACTCTGCTAGTTTTGCTTTACAGAAGGTACAGAATGTTGCACATGTTAATATGATGTCCATGCTCCCATGATACATCAGATTTCTAAACACAAAATAGATTAAGTAGCTGCACACAATTCACAAGCCATATGAATATATTTTCTATTGACAACTTATTTAATACCAAAAATAGACAATGACTTTTTCAGATGCCTACGCACATCCTGTCTAGTTCGAATCATGTTGAACGGCACTGAGAAAAACAACCTATGTACCCGAATAAGCAAATGTTTACTATTAAGCACAGTGCAGAGCACTAAGAGTAGGCCTTTTAATTTTACTAAAGGGAACATCCAATTCCCATTTTAAATTAATAGAAAAATTCATATTGAGTTTAGTGGGACTTGGATCAGACTTCCTGTAAATACTGAATCCTAGAATTGTAGACATACAGTAGGGTGGGAGCAACCAGTTTGAGTTTTGTTTCAATATTCAGCAGTAGAAGAAGCTACTTATTTCATCCAAACTTTTTATATAGTTATGACATGAGTTTAACATGTTCCATGTTCTGTAAAATAGTAATGATAACTATACATTTTTAAAAACCTTTACATGGGAAATATTTATATAGGGCTTCTCTACATTACAGAGACGATCAAAGCTGCTACACTCGATCTTCCGGAGTTCAAATTAGCAGATCTAATGAAGACTCACTAATTTGAACTGAGAGGGTATTCCCATCAACATTAGTTGTCCTGCTCCTAATGAGGAGTAAGAGAAGTCCTGCTGTGTGGATGGCACCAAAACACAATTTAAAATACTTTGGCTCCAGCTGGAATTGCATATTTTAAGTCCAATTTCCCCTTTAGTGTAGACCAGTACAGAGTGTTTTAATTTCACCATGAATCTGCAATGATTAGCAGTATTTTAATAAAAATTAGGAGAGTTTTTAGGTCAATTATGTTCTTTGTCAAAATAGGCCTCTTTCTGCCTTAAAACTGGTCTGTTTTTAAGAGAAATCTTTTTAAAAAATTGAATTAAAATCTGAGGTTTTATCTGCATGAAAATCAGCTTTGATACCATCACACAGTAGTCAAGGTTTTTAAAAATGGTGCCTAAAGGTGCTCTGCTAATTCCATAATTAGCATTACATGAGTGATGTAATTACATGAGTGATGTAATTTTAAAAAATGTTATCTCCGTTTATTTGAACGGGTGCCTAGAAATTTGAACACTAGGCTCCATGTTTTGATGGCCAAATAGTGTTGTAGGGGCTTGGCTTCTGTGATATTTTTATTTTAAATCTTGGTCTCTGGCTTGAAAATTCTTGTTTTCTACAAGAAGCTGCCATTTCACACACACACACACACACACACACCAATTTAGTGCTGTGGCATTGAATTTTTCCCACCAAATGCCATACAAACATATTGTGTTTGATATTTGTATTTTGCAGAACTAGGGATCAGATACTGATCTTAGTTCCATGGCTGCATATTCAGAATAATTCCCTTTCAGTTGAAAGAGATGTACTCCAGAGTAACTGAAAACAAAATCTGGTTCCAAACCTGAAACAACATGACTTAGATTCCCCAATAAATGCACTCCTGGATCTAATATTATTTTTTGAGGAACACAAGACAGGGAGGGTAGAATTAGTTGCATGCACAAATATTGTCATCTAAATGATTACTTACAAAGAAAAATTATTTCCAAAGTCAGTGGGTATTATTAATTTTATTTATTATATTGAAATGAAATGGAACTGAGTGAAAATCACAAGATTTGGCCTTTCATACCTGATCTAATGCCCATACAAGTCTACAGGAGTTGGACTGGTTGCTTATAACTTGATTCATCCCTCAGATGTCAAGGGGAGTGTTTCTATTTGTTTCATACACATAGGCTGTGTCCAGACTCAGGGTTTTTTTCGAAAAAAGTAGCCTTCCCCTGCGTCCAGACTCAAGCCGCGTTCTTTCGAAAGTAAATCAAAAGAATGCGGCTTTTCTTTCGACGGCGGTACACCTAATTCTACGAGGAAGAACGCCTTTTTCGAGGGAGATCCGTCGAAAGTAAGTGAGTGTGGACGGGGGGAGCCCTTTTTTTTGAAAGTATTGGCCTCCAGGAAGAAGCCCTGGTGGACAATCTGGGCCATGGGTTGCACGTCTGTGGTTCCTGGCTGCAGCCATTCCTTAAAGGGACAGGCACCCTCACAGCCACTTGTTGCAGAGAAGGAGCCAGAGCACACGGCTACTTTGCTGCAGCATGTCCCAGCCCCAAGACTGTCCTGGCCCTTCCACAGAGCCTTCTGGGGACCCAGCCAAGGGCTCCAAGCGCCGGGCACCATCCTGGTCTGGCGCAGAGATCAAGAGCCTGCTGGAGCTCTGGGGAGAGGAGGAGGCCTTACAGGCCCTCAAAAGCCGGCGGTGAAATGCCGATATTTATGGCCGCATGGCTGAAGCCCTGGCCCAAAAGGGCCACTACCCTCGCACTCAGGACCAGGTGCGGTCCAAAGTAAAAGAGCTGCGCCAGGGGTACGTCAAGGCCAGGGAGGAGAGCTCCCATTCTGGGGCAGCCCCCTACTACTGCCCCTACTACACCGAGCTGGACCAGATCCTGGGTGGCAGTGGCGAAGCACGCACACCACGGCGGTTCGTCCAGTCTGGATTGGCAGACCCCGTGGTGGACGCTCCCGAGCAGGACCCAGAGCAGTCTGGAGACGGGGACATGGTGCCAGAGGAGGAGGACAGTGAGGAGACGGCGACCCTCACCCTGGAGCCAGTCACCCAGACCCCAGAGGCCTCCCAGGCGTCATCTGGCGCAGGAGAGGAAGCAGCAGGTGAGTACAGTGAGTTTGTGTCACACCCGGGGGGGGGGAGGTAGGTGGGTGCACAGTGGGTGATGCACAAGGGAAACCTGTCATGCTCAGGCTGATGCCCAGGTCACACACAGTGTAACCTTCAGAATGTCTGATTCCCCTGTCTCAAGGGAGAGGGCATGCCCTTTTGGACAGCTGTTGCACACATGACTGATTGTGATAGAAATGTAGCCGTGTTACTCTGATCTGAGGAAGTGGGTCTGGCCCAGGAAAGCTCATCCCCTAATAAACCATCCTGTTAGTATTTTAAGTGCTACAGAGTCCAGTTTTTTAGGACTGATTGTGTCTTCTTCTTTTCCTCCACAGCCGGACCAGCCGTGGAAGAGGGCCGCAGCACCCCAGCCCCACCTCCATCTCCATCTCGGGGACATGGGAGCCGCAGACACAGGCGTGTCTATGCGGACATCCTCAGGCAGCACGTGGAGGCCGTGCAGGAGCTCAACTCCATCCTCAGAGAGAGGGCGGAGGCAGAGGATCGCTGGCGTGACCGGCTCATGGACGAGCTGGTCCTGCAGCGCACGTCCCTGACTGCCACTCTCAGGGAGGTCTGTGGCTTGCCTGCTCCTGTGCCTGGTCCTGCTCCTCCAGCACCCCATGACCCCACCCCACCAAACCCCCCTTCCACAACAGCATCCCTTTCCCCCCTTGGACCTCCCTCTCCCCCAGCCCCCCCAGTTCCCCAGCCCCTCTCTCCCCCTGGCCCTCCTCTCCCCCAGGCCTCCACGTCCCACAAGCACCCCAGCCAGCCAACCGACAGGTGCACCACCCGATCCCGTAGCCGTGGAGCACCCCGAACACGAGGCCCAGGCAGGAGAGGGAAATCAGGTAAGCACCGTGCAACCTGATCCCCTTCCCCCCTCCAGGTTTCCAGTCCCCTTCTCCCCTCCAGGTTTCCAGTCCCCTTCCCCCCTCCAGGTTTCAAGCACCCCTATCACCCCAGTTAAAGCACAAAGAAAGGGTTCAACAAAATGTTTGTTTATTGTAAATAGTTTTTTCAACAACAAAAATGAAAAAAAAATTTGTTATGTTTGCTACATGTATACTATTTTTTGAGAATATGTAAAAAAATTAAACAGAACATTTTATTTTGCAACACACCCTGGTGTTACTGATGTGTCCAAACAGGGTCAGGAGATGGGTTGTGGAGGGAAGCTTCTATTGGGCCAGGGCCCAGTCCCCAGGCAGAAGCCCCTCACTACAGTCAGTGGCCTCCACTGGAGAATTGCTCCCGGAGGGCCTCCCGTATGCCAACAGCAGACCGGTGAGCCTGGCGGATGGCAGCTGTCCGGGGCTGGGCAAAGTGCCTCTCCTGGCCATCAGCACCTCTACCCCACCCTGGTAGGAAGGCCTCCCCTTTCCTCTCCACTAGGTTATGGAGAACGCAACACGCAGCCACCACCTCAGGGATGTTGCTCTCCCCCATGTCTAGGCGTGTGAGCAAGCACCGGAATCTGCCTTTTAAACGTCCAAACACACATTCCATCTGGTTGCGAGCCCAGTTAAGGTGAGCATTAAACTGCTCCTTGCTCGCATCCAGGGGGCCGGTGTAGGACTTCATCAGCCACGGCATCAGGGGATAGGCGGCATCAGCCACTATGCACACCGGCATGTGCACATCCCCAACCGCAAACTCGCGATGCGGGAAAAATGTTCCTGCCTGAAGCCTCCGGTACAGGTACGAGTTCCTGAAGATGCGGGCATCGTGTGCCCGCCCTTACCACCCAACACAAATGTCCAAAAACTGGCCACGATGGTCGACCAGGGCCTGGAGGACCATAGAAAAGTAACCCTTTCTGTTTATGAATTGGGCTGCTCGATGGGGCGGTGCACGGATTGCAATGTGTGTCCCATCGAGCGCTCCTCCGCAATTCGGGAAGCCAAGGGCAGCAAAGCCGGCCATGACGCTGTCCAGATCTGGTAGACAGATGAGCCTGTTGAGCAGCTCTGAATTGATGGCCCTCACCACCTGCAGAACGAGACAGACAATAAAATGTTAGAAGGGGTGCCTTATCTCTTAGGAGGAGAACCCACCGCCCACCTTCCCTCTCAAACACCCCGGGAATCCCCTCCTCAGAACCCCCCCCCCCAACAATTCAGGGTGAGTGGAGGAGCTCCCTCCCACTCCCACTCCACTTGGCCCTTCCTGACAGTCTCCCTTCCCCCCACCCCAAACTGTGACTGTCCCCAGACAATGACTTACCTCCATCAGGATGGATCCTACGGTAGACCTGCCCACTCCAAATTGGTGTCCCACGGAGCGGTAGCTGTCGGGGGTTGCCAGCTTCCAGAGGGCAATGGCGACCCTCTTTTCCAGGGGGATGGCAGGCCGCAGGTGGGTGTCTTGCCGTTGCAGAGCAGGGGTGAGCCAGGTACACAGCTCCTGGAAAGTGGTCTTTCACATCCGGAAGTTGCGTAGCCAGTCTTGGTCATCCCAGATCTCCATCACGAGCCGGTCCCACCAGTCAGAGCTGGTGTCAAACCTCCAAACACGCCTGTCCACAAAAAAGTTTGGAGGCAAGGACAGTGCGGCTGCTTGACGGAGGAGCCCCTCGTACCTCTGGTCTGGGTCCAGCTCAGGAAGTAGCCTCATGACTGTGTCATGCAGATGCAGCAACAGCTGCAGTATGGTGGTGTGGGGCCATCGCCTGCCCAGGGGCAGCTCTGGCTCCATGCCACAAAAATGGGTCTAAACCAGAAAAACCTCCAGAGAAAAAAGCTGCTGGGGTGTCCCAGGAAGCTGAGCACTCCAAACCAGCACTGCAATGCCTTGCTTACTTCCTCGAGGGACAGCAAAGGCAGCTGCAGGAGCAGAGCAACGGGTGTTCAGGAGTGTCGCTTTCACCACGCGTCTCTGCAAAGGGCAGGCAGGCAGCACCCGGAAGGAAATGCTGCCCCCATGCCCTGGCAGAAGCAGTTCCGGGTGGCTTTGAATTTCGAAAGAGCGTCCAGAAGTCAGGACGCTCTTTTGCGAAAAAGCGGATCGATTTTTCGATCCATGTATTGTAGTCTAGACGCGCTCTTTCAAAAGAGGCTCTTTCGAAAGTATCTTTCGAAAGCGCCTCTTTTGAAAGAAGCCTGCAGTCTAGACATAGCCACAGAATGCATCCCTTACTGAGCAAAAACTGCCTGGCACGATTCAGGGCATAGATGTAGGTAGTTTCTACCAAAAGGCACTTAAATAGTGAAATAGTGAAATACTTGAAACAGTCACAATATAAAATTAGTTATGGAAAGCAAATCTGTTCTGAAATCTTGTTTCTGAAAGTTAAATTCTAGAAGCTGTTTTCAAAACAACCCCCCAAGCTGATGTTCAAAAAAGCAAGCACACCCCTACTGCTCATGGGCAGTGAGAAAATGCAAGTGTTTTAGGAACAGACTGGCATATCTCCACTTCATACTACTGATGTGCCTTCTGAGCTCTGCTTCAGGAAACCTGTATAATCCTTCAGAAATAAAATGAATATACATTGAATAAGATCCTTATTTCTAGCCGACCCTTGATAGGAAGCTGTGTTTGGAAATAAAGGTCTCTCGGATGCCATTTTTGCTGAGGGGCAGAAAGCTACAACTGAGATGTATGCTTTTTCAATTTTCAGAAAGCAGATTGACTATGAAATCTGTGTTTTTCCAAAACCCGCCGTTTCACTGATCTGGATCCAATTTCATACTGTGTACTCTGCATTACCTGCGGTAAACTAATAAAATATGTTTGTGTTCTCTGTTTTAAAACCGGGCATCCATATCTGACCCAATTGCGAAGCACTGTTGACTTTGTTAGGTGTCTCTGAATATTTACAGTTGGATGATGAGCTCAGGGATGGTCATATTGCAGTTTATTATTGTTAACAAATTTTCAGCTATAGATCAAGAGGAAACACTACTTTCACATCAAAACTGGCACCAATACTTCTCATGTTTACTCAGCAGCCAAGTGACATGTCCAGTAATTTCACTTTTGTCTACAGTGTTGTGTAAAATAAATGTTTCCCTTTCACAGGATAATTCATTTTTATATACATCCAGTCATACACAGCATCATGGAATGCTTTACTGTGAAATAGGAAAAAACGTTGTGCCGAGTCTGGGAGGCAGAGGGTGAAAACAACACAGAGAAGAGGAAAGGAAAAACTAAAATGTAAAAGCAGTAATGATACAAGTAGGAATGCCTCAAAACTGGTGGCAGAAGAGAGAAAAGCAGGTTGAAGTAAAGGTTAGGGAGGAGGAGAGAAGAGTATTCACTGATTTAAGCAAAAAGGAAGGGTTTTAAGCAAGCTTTGAAGACAAGTGACTCAGTAGCTGCAACAATGGATGTTTGGATTTGTTAAAGTATGGAAAAACTCTCAAGACTGGATGTACAGAAAAGGCCTAAAAAAAGCTATGAGTATAAGTGCCCATATCCTTGTAATGTGGGTTTCCATATCTAAGCTCTCTGTTAGCTGCCCACCTGCGTGGACACACAGCTGTTTTCCGAGCCCCTCTCAGAGGTTCAAAGCTCCCATGTAGGCAGGGAGCTCATCTGACTAAGCATCTAGCTAAGAAGCAGCGAAATGGAGTTAGCTGCGTACTTGAACTGAGCCACTCTCAAAGCAGATAAGCACAAGATAAGGAGTGAATAAGTGGCTGGGGGGAGAGGGAAAGGGAGGGAGGGAGTAATTCATGAATTGGCTTGAGGGGAAGTCAGAGGGGAGTAAGGATGTTAAATATCAGTTAATTTACTAGTTGAGTAATCGATGGAATTTCCATCCCCTACTCGGCTAGTCAATAGGCACTTATGCATTCCTCCTTTGAAATGCACAAGAGCCTCCACTGGAGCTCTTGTCCATTTCAAAGAAGGAATGCGGAACTCCATGGGCAGCCCGAGGCCAATGGGAAGTCCAGCTGACTCCGGGCTGCACGCGGTGTGACAGTTTTGAAATATACAAAAGTTCTCAGCAGGGTCTCTTGTGCATTTCAAAGCAGAAGCATCTTCATGGACCTCAGGGTCAGTGGAGAGTCTGAGTCCCCCGCTGACCCCGAGCTCCATGCGGCACTGCCGTTTTGAAATGCCACACAGAGCCCGGGTCAGCTGTCATTTCAAAGGGGCAACACCACATTTTGAAGTTCCCTCTCCTCCCCCCCTTTGCTGCCTCTATTTGATAGAGGCAGCAAGGGGGTAGGGAATAGACTAGTCATCTTAAGCTTATCGGATAGTCGATTAGTCCTTAACATCCTTAAAGGGGAGGGGAGTTTGGAGAGTCCTGTGAGCTGGAGGAGAGAGAGAGATTCCCTGGGCTGGGAAGGGGAGTAGGGGGAAAGTAGGCTGCATGGGGCGGGAGGTGAGGAGGACATTTGCATGATTACATTCCAAACAAAGTTCACATAGATGTTAATGGTTTAAGGTAAGGAACCTTACCTTACCTTCTCTTAGAAGATTTTTTTTAGTGTTGCCAATATCTAAAACTCTGCTCTTAATGGTTTTTTACAAATCCTGTGTTACTAATTAATGCATGGTAAACTGTATTGCATTGAGGCCAGATATTTGCTATGTGGTAGCATTCTCATTCCTACGAGTCAGAAATAGCAAGTACAAGGTGTGATGCTAGTTTGGTAGGCTGAAACCTTATTTACAAGTTCTTTGAAACATGGATCTGTGTACAAACCCTGAAGCCATGTGTTAATTTATTCTCGGCTTCTACTCTGAGTTTGTCTCACGCGCACACACACACACACACACACACACACACACACACACACACACACACACACTAAAAGTTTCAAACAGGAGAACTTTTATCTATTTTAACAGCATGGATCCTAAACATTCCCCAGAGAAACAGTATAAGCCTTAGTGAAAGGGGGTCAGACTAGATGATTATAATGGTCCCTTCTAACCTTAACGTCTATGAGTCTATGAGTGTAAGTCTATGAATGCCTTTTACTCTTCTTTCCAGGATCAGTAAATATTGTATTGGTCATGCTCTTCTTGCAAATACTATTTCTAATTAACACATAGGTTGGTTTAGCATCTTTAAAGCTGAGCTATGTGTGGATAATATGCATTTTGGGATGTTTACTGGCTTGAGTTGTTAGAAAGGATGATGATACATGAATTCCAAGGGTAGTGTTAATTTTCTTTTTTATCTGATTTCATATAAATATCTTAAGCATTGCTCCTTTTTTTACCACCTATCCCTTGTTTTAATATACTTTCTTCCAGATAGATAGATAGATAGATAGATAGATAGATAGATAGATAGATAGATAGATAGATAGATAGATAGATAGATAGATAGATAGATAGATAGATAGATAGATAGATAATTTTGTTGTTTGTTTTTGTTTGTATTGTTGGTGCATATCCTCACACTACCTCAGCATTGATGTTGCACATAAGAAATTTCAACCCACCCAAAAGAAAGTTCAACCAGCCTGTCTAGGGAGTGTCCTGCCCCTTGGTAACCCAGACTTCCCCTATAGCTGGATTATGGCTCCCTTCAGACAGGGCTGCCCTTAGTTTCACCAGATGCTCCCTTCTAGGGTATATATGGCCATCTAGGCCCCATCCCCAAAGTACAAGTCCCTCAGTAGGGTTGTAGAGGGCCTTTCGGCCTAGCCCTTCAGTGAGCTTCTCCCACACAAGCTAGGGAGCACGGCTGTGGTGGGGTGGGGTGGGGAGGTAGGGGGACCTGGGCCCTCCCACTCCACCAGATCCCAGCCCAGGGCCCTGATGGCAGCAAAGACATTTGCTGTCTGCTCGGCAGGGATGCCTGCCAGAAGACACCGAGCTCCCGGAGGTCAATCCTCCTCCCTGGGCTCCTTCCTACCCCCTCCAATTCTGGGCTCTGTCCTCTGCCTACTGCTACCGGGGTCAGTCCCAGTCTGACAGTCTCCTCAGCCAGAGCTGTCACTGAGGCTGTGGCTGTGGCAGTTCTGGGAGTGGCTGCGGTGATTGGTGCTGCTCCTGGGGTGGCTACTGCTGCTGGTGCAATTCAGAAGCTCCTCCCTGAACTCCTGCCCCTCCAGCTATTTCCCCTCACTGACTGACTGCCCGAGCTTTTATCCCCAGCCTCACTCCTGAGCATGCCCATCAGAGCCATGGGGGTGGGGCCTGTTTGGCCAGCTGGGCCAGGGGAGCTTCTGGGGCTTCAGTGTGGGGCAGCACCGCCCTGTCACACTACCCAAGCGGAGGTGTAGCAAAGGAGGGGCAGAAGGGGGCAGTTGCCCTGGGGCGCCATGCTAGGGGGGCACCAGGCTGGGGTGGGACCTGAGCGCACACTGCTCTGGCCCATGTGACACTTTGAACCAGACCCAGGAGCTGCTGGCTAAGTGCTGCCGGCTCTCTACGTACTGCGAGCTGAAGCAGCCAAGCTGGGTGGGAGGAGCAGTAGTTTTAAAGGTACGTTCCTCCGGTGCCTAGATCTCCAGGACAGAGGATTTGATTGGGGGAATACTCCCAGCACTGGGGGTGCCTTGCTCTGGGGAAGGAGCGGTGAGTGCATGGGGAGGCTGGCTTTGCGGCAGGGGTGAGGTGAGTATATTGGAATGGGGAACACCGTGGGGGGGGGACTGGCTCAGGGAGAGGGGTGAGAGCATTAGGATAGATGGTATGGGAGGGGGCTGGCTTTGGGGCAGAGGTGGTTGTGTTGTACTTAAAAGTACTGCATGGGATCTTTTCAGGGGAAAAGGCAAAATGTTGCATTTATTGATAATACACACATATAGCAGTGAACACTTATATACATATAATACAGCACACACACACCATGTCTTGTTTTTACCAATAGTTGTTCCACCTAACTGCTGGCCAGATTAGTTAGGTGGGGAAGGGTTGGAGCCAGATTAATGCTCCCATATTGACTGCAAGATGCTTTAAATGCATAGTGTCTTCCCTCTCATGCAGAGAGTCATCATATGTGTCGTGTAGCAGGTCCTTTTGACCATGGCCTCATGCGTATTGCCCATACTGCCACACTAAAGCCCCTCTGTGGCGGCTTCCCGCTCGCCACCGCGCCACCTGCCGTCGAATTGGGGAATTAGAACGGCTGGCAGGTGGCCGGGTCCCTTTCAGGACACTTCCCTCTGGCAATGTCCACAACAGCCAAAGCCTATTCCCCCTTCCGGGGGCCGGAGACAAGCCTCTTCCCCGCCTTTCTTCAGGTCGGGATGAGAGGTAATCGTTCGCATGCCCGGCCTTGCTCCAGGTCCGGGCCACGGAGGGATAAGTTCACCCCCTCCCAGCAAGTCTATGATCACGCCGTTCAGGGCAGGCTGCCCAGTTTAGTCCTGCCCCTTTAAGAGGTCCCACCCGACACGCGGTCGGTCCCAGACGCACCGTAGGTAAACCCACGCCCTCGAGCAGGGTGGCCCAGCCAACCCAAATTCATAGGAGCTCCTCATTCAGGAGCGGGCCCGGTAGGGTATCGGCCGCCGCGGTGAGGGGGAGTGCAGGGGGGGTGCAGGCCCACCCATCTCACTGTGCCCTGGCCCAGGGGCCCTGAATGCAGCCGAGCAGCTGCAACTGGCTCAGCAGGGCTCCGGCCCATAACTTGCTGGCCGCGGGCGGCTCTCCGCCCAGCTACCCCCTGGGCCACTTCTCGCTTCCCCCTTCCCCGGTACCTGTAGCTCCAGCAGTCGAGGCCAGTATCGTCCCAGCAGGGTCCAGGCGGCCCAACCCAGGGGTCAAGAGGTTGGAGCTCTGTAGCGTCCTGCGGGCTTGTCTGGCCCCGGCGTTCCAGTACCCATCGGGGTTCCAGCTGGTCCAGCGGCTCGGTCCCGTCCTCTGGGTCCGCAGGTGGTTCTGCTGGCGGGCCTGGCCAGGTCTCAGCAGCCCGGGCAGGGAACCCTTGGCCGGCCTCCGGGAAGGTGGCTGTGGGCGGCCTAGCCCGGGTCTTAGCCTCCCTTGTAAGGGCGTGTCTTGACTACCTAGTTTTGTCGACAAAAGTGGACTTTTGTCGACAAAACAATACCAGTGTCTACACTACCGCGGAGTTCTGTCGACATAACGTCGACAGAACTCCGCGGTTTTGTCGACGCTGGTATACCTCATTTTACGAGGCATAACACTTTCTGTCGACAGAACTCTGTCGACAGAAGGTGTTATTGCCTGTAACACTGCGTCCAGACTACGGAGTTCTGTCGACAAAGCGGCTTGCTTTGTCGACAGAACTCCATGTGTCTGGACGCAAATTGTCGACGGAAGTTTTGTCGACAGTATCTGTCGACAAAACTTCCGTCGACAAAATGCGGTAGTCTAGACGTACCCTCACAAAAGACAGACCAGCACTATTTGGCATGACAGACTAGAAAGAGAAATATGTGACCCCATGGGTATAAAGGTGGTACAGCAGCACACTCTCTTTTGAGTGTCATTGTACCCTCTACCTGCTGGTCGGGTTGGGTGTTTTACCTCCCGAGGTTCTATGGGGACGCCCACCTCCTATTTTCGTCTTTCCTAGGAATTGAGGGACCGGCCCTGGCCTGACACGCTGGAGTTGAGAGGCACAGAAGGGGGTAAAAATTGTACCTGGATGTGGTCCTCTGTCTTAAGTGTACACAGACTTAGAGCTCTTTAAAGATTAAGCTGTTACTTGGTACTATTATTTCTGTTTTCCTATCTTTATCTTCTTTGTAACCATTTTTAAGATCTATATTTTGCTAGCAGTTAAGAAATAGAACAATAGCCATTGCAACCATATGATTTATAAGCTTCCTCAATAAACCTGTAACTGTTTAAGCTTTAACCTGACTCCTTCAGTTGCTGTAACAGAACCAGTCACAATTTAAAAGAACTTAAACAGGTCTTAAGGGACAGATATAGGGAGAGCTTGGGCGTTTGGATTTGTGTCACACCCAGGTGGCAGAATTCACTGGGGCACTTCTCAGCCTTCCCCAAGGCTGCCTGCTGCGAAGGAATCACAGATTCTAGCAGCTAAAATCTGAAGTGTAATAAGCTCTTCCTGTACACTTATTGGGACGCTCGTCAACCTCCTCCAGGTTGCCCGCTGCAAGGGACCCCGGTCTCAGCAGTTGAAGTCTTGGGTGTATAGCACACACACACTGCCCTGACCGTCGGCTGACACCCTGCCCTTTGACTTCCGGTCAGGTGAGGGGGCGGGGCTAGGCTGGCCCCAAAATGGCTCCCAGAGGGGTTCCTCCGCCTCCGGCTCAGAGGGTGGCCATTCCACCCTCCTACACCTCACAAGAAAAACACAGGTCGCTGAGGCGTATCCAGAGACAGAGCTTGAAGTCTCTTGGGTGCTCAGCACAGTCCTCAGTAAACAGAACTTAACTTGGCAAGCACCTGGGCCAAAAAGATAAGAGCAGGGACACAAGCTGTCCCATACACTAAGTTAACAAGCAATAAAAAAACAGGACAAGATAGGAATAAGAGAAATGAGCTGTCATATACATCAGTTAACAAACACCTGGAGCAGGGAAGCAAAAACATAGCTAGCTTTCATGTGTGCCAGTCATGTCTGCATCAGGCACTGCCACCCTGAGGCAGACATCATGTCACAAGGAAGGAACCCAAATATGGTACTGGATGTCAAAATTATAGTATAAAGCACCCTGAGCACTAAGCTCGGGGAGGTTCCATATCAAGATAGAAGGCACGTATCGTCCAGCCTGGTTAGGGGGTTGATCACCAAAAGCAGCCTCCCACCTGCCGAATCATGAAAGGGTGTACGAATCCAGAGCATGCTACGCATTGTTTTTTTGTCTGTTTATCGTAATTGTCGCTGGGTTTGTAAGTATTGCTTAATATATTATTTATCAGCTTAGCAATAGTTAGTTGTATTGTATTAACTATATTGTATAAAGGTACCATACCTAGGTCTAAATAAGAACAAGGAGTAGAATTGAGGGATTGTTAAGTGAATAGGCAAACTAATAACTAACTTTACCCACTGCTCCAAGATAACCATAGAGGGATTGGCTGTAGGAGGAGTTTTTATTATTGTTGTATTGACTTTCTTTAATGTATGTTTTTTTTTGCATGCTACGTTGTCTTAAACAAATCAGTAATTTAATATAATCAGATTGTAGTTAATAAAGTTTGTAATTAGCTAAGTACATTTAAATTCGGGCTTTCCTCCTTTGTGGCCCCAGTCCCTTGCCACAAAACGCTACCCCTAGACAATCTTTCGAGCCTCTGGTTCATCAATATTCATATGCAGTTACTAGTCTATGGCAGCTTCTTCTGGGTGTTGTTTTAATGCTCTCCAATTCACCTTCAAAGAGGGACCTTCAGAAAGCAGGCGCTTGCTGCTTACTCCCAAGGCATCCATAAGTCCAGCTTTCTTTCAATGAGCCCACTTCAAAGGTCCCATTGTTCTTATTGTTCTTGAACCTGGCTTCCACCTTTCTCCAACCATTGCAAGTATGGAGAGGTGCTTTTCTTTCCTGCCTTATCCATTCACACCTCATTCACTCAACAGGACAATCAATTTAGCAAAGGGGGTACAAAGTCTACAGGATACAAGGTTTCTATGTAAAAAGGCTTAATGCAAAGTTTCTATATTCTGTAAAAGTATACAAAGTTTCTATAAAAGGACTTGTACAACAAACTAAAGACTTATTACAATGCTAAAAGGACTTGATACAAAGTCCTTAGTTTTTTATATTAAAATAAAACAATGAGAAAATGAGTAATACAGAGATTAATGAGATTTACCTACAGTTGCATTGGTATGGAGGGGACTGAGGTGCTTGCTCTGGGGAAGGGGTGGTTGCATTGGAATGGGGGGTGCTTGGCTCCAGGGCAGGGGTGAGTGCATTGGGATTCGGGTACTGGGGGGACCTGATGGAAGGGTAGGGGTGAGTGCATTGGGGTTACTTACTTTTGTTATAAAGTATCTTTTATTTAAAAAAAATATCAGAGGGGTAGCCGTGTTAGTCTGAATCTGCAAAAGTGATGAGGAGTCCAGTGGCACATCTGATGATGTGGGTCTTTGCCCACAAAAGCTTATGCTCCAATAAATCTGTAAGGGTATGTCTACACTGGCCCCCTAGTTCGAACTAGGGAGGCTAATGTAGGCATTCGAAATTGCAAATGAAGCCCGCGGTTACACGCGGCAGTGAAACGGTAATTTGAACTAAGTCCTTAGTTTGAATTAACGGTTACACCTCATTCCAGGAGGAGTAACAGTTAATTCAAACTAAGACTTAGTTCGAATTCCCGTTTCACTGCCGCGTGTAGCCGCAGGCAGTAACTTCGGGCTAGTGGAATTTAAAAATGGTGACAGGACGGGAACATGCAAATAAAGCCCGGGATATTTAAATCACGGGCTTCATTTGCAATTTTGAATGCCTACATTAGAGTCCCTAGTTCGAACTAGGGGGCTAGTGTAGATATGCCCTTAGTCTATAAGGTGCCACAGGACTCCTCGTCACTTTTATAACAAAAGGAAAAACTTAAACAATAGTCTGGTAGCACTTTAAAGACTAACTCTGAGGGCCACACAAACGAAAAATAATAGCTTTCAGGGACAGCAAAGAAAATGTACTTCTATAGGAAAGTTGTAATTATTTATTATTATAGATTATGTTTTAGGTATAGTTTATAAACAATTTTCAGGTCTTGTTTTCATATAATACAATAATTTGATGTGTAAAATTGTTATTTGCTCATATAAAATATTTGTGATCTTAAATATAAAGTTAAAGTTCTTTAAAAATTTTATATGATACATCACTTGTTTTGTTGAAATAAAAACAAGTATAGACCATGGTCAATCAAATAGAGCAGGCTTTTGTGAAAATTACAGATACTTTGTAAATCTGAGATTTTGCATAAACATATAATTATTCCTGCAATTGCAAAAAATTGATTTATATTTATTGATATAAAATTAATATACATTTTGTGATTTTATTTGGGAATAAATAAATGAAAACCAAAACATTAACAATATATTCCACTCCTTTCCCCCAGAGCTAGGCATTCCCATACCCCCATTCTAACCCAATCCCCATGCACTCCCCCAGAGCACTACCCCTCCCGCTCTAACTTACTGCTTCAAGTGCTTTGAAAAAAGTGAGGGCGATTCTCAAGTTGTGTGTTACTTTGATTTAAAAATATTTCTGAGTGTTATTTTAACAGTCAAGTTTAATCTCTTAAATTCATAATTATGATGTAGTTTATCACTGTGCGAAAGCATGAAAAACAACTGGGTTAACTGGTAAGTAACTCGGCAGTTAGGAAGCATTACAGATTGTTTAAAATAAATTTGATATGCTCAATCTTTTTTACCTTTTATTCATTAAAGCAACGAGTTTGCTATAACAGTGGTTTTAAATGCTTGATTGAAATATAGTGATTAAATTCATATTTAGGTTGTATAACATTTATTTCTCTTGTGTTTTATAAAACTGACATATTAAGAATTTGGCATTTTTTATGTAAAAGATGTGAACCTAATGAGAACAGGATATGAACAAATTAAAGCGAAAAAGTATTTAATAGAATGTAAACCCCCCAAATTTTATAATTTATTTTTGTCTGTAGCTAGTAAAAAAAGTAATTCATTAAACAATAAATATCCTAAGAGGTGGATTATTTACAGTGGTGTAGTGAGGAGGGCAGGAGTTGCCCCCAGGTACCACGCTAGGGGAGTGTCTATTTAGTGCCCCTCCACTCCCTGTCATCCCTCTGCTTGCCTGCTCCTTCTCTGCCCGCCACTTCTGGCTGGAGCAGTCTCCTCCCCACCTCAGACTGACCCTCCTCCACCTCTGCCGAAGGGTTAGTGCATACGGAACCCAGCCCCAAACTGGAGGGAGTGGGGTAAGATGCGGTACAAGCTCCCTTTCTCCCCCAGGGTCCAGCTCAGTCATATGCCAGCTTTGGTGCCTCACCACATGGCGGCAGCGCTGGGGGGAGGGGCGCAAATTTTGCCTTTGCCCCCAGGCGCATAACATCCTTACTACACCTCTACACCCAAGGATAGAGAATGTTAGAGGGAACACTGTTCCATATCCATATCCATATCCATATCCAAGAAGGGAGAATCTGAGTAGAAAAAAATGCCTCAGAACCAACAAAAGGCTTTTATGTAAGCCAGTTAAGTTTTTCAAAAAGTGAGCTGTTCATATGCTTAGGCTCACCTCCTCAATCCTTCTACTCACGGCAGAACAGCTAGGGGATGCAGCCAGGCATTTGTTTGCAGCATAGATTAACACATAATGATGGTGGCTATTCATGGTGCAGCTGTAACCATTTTTAAAACAAAAGAACACACTTCACAACTAGCTGTCTCTCTCCAGGGGCATGTTCTTAAAGAAATCTGATAAAGAATTAAACATGGTTCAAGCTTTGAAACATTCACACAATTAGCAACACTCTTGCTTGGGGGAAGACTTTTTACTCAAGTTCTGTCTCATACCACTGGCAATCCTAAAAGCCCCCCTTCTTTGTTGTTAGAAACAATAGCCTCTTTGCCAGTTAATATTCGTGCCTGCATTATCAAAACAGATGCCCAGAGTTCTCTTATCCAGGCCTCTGGCTTTTAAATAATTATGTATTTCAGCACACAAAACACAAAAGAGACATTATATACAGTGTGGATGCTTGGAAACAAACATTTCTCTCCAAGGTTACCTAAAGAAATATTCACCAGTCTCCCTTTGACAGTGTACAAGTGTTTTTAAAAGGAAGATTTTTCTGCTTTAAAAGCACCACACAACTAAATGCCATAGGAGCTATGCATGTCTTTGTAAAATAATGCGCCATCACGTCTGAATGCTTGTTCACATTGCTTTTCTCACTTCTCATGATGTTTCATACTTTAACAACCATATTGAATCACTTTAAATCAAACGTATTCGATGACCATAAACTAACAGTTTCTTGTTGTTGGAATAATAAATCAGGTCCATCATATTTGAAGTCATCCGGAAATTTTATTATATCAGACATTTGAATTAGGTTTCTTTCAAGAGCAAAGAGATGTCAGTCAGAAAAATATGTCCCATTTGATAGCATTTTTCTTTGAGGACCTGTTTTTAATATAAATATTTTCTGCTGCCCACACTCATTGAATGAAATAGTTGTAAATTGTTTAAGAGGTTAAATTTGTCTTCAGGCATAATGTTCTAACATGAGAACATAAATTCTACATCCTGGGTACAGGGCAATGTTTTTGTGAAAATGTTAATGAAAAATATACCTCACTTTTCACCCAATCAAATATATATATTTAATTTTCATTAAAAAATCTATTTTCTGAGAAACTCTAATATCTATTTATATCACACAAAAACACTAAAAGGATTAATAAAGTGGTTTGCAGAGGAAAAACCCAATAGAAGTACAAAGTGTTCGTAAGTTCATACTCAGTTGTGTAGCAGTATGACCATAAACGTTGTGACAGACCCTCCCCCGACCATGCTTTATGAAATGTGTATACAAGTGTGCATAACTCAAAGATGCTTTGGACAAAATACCTCATGTAACCTTCCAGTTTTACATGGCTACCCCTCTGATACTTCCAATTTTAATGTCTCAGTCTGCTGGATCTGTGTATCTTATCATCCTTGTATGTAAAGTTAGAAATTTGGAGTATGGAATGGTTTATGGTTTTAAATGTGCAAATGATGGCCATCAATGTTTCCCTCAATGTCTGGGTGATCATCTGTAAAGTGCCTTCTTTGTCCATTAAGTCTAAGCAGTGGTTAGTCTTAGGAAGACATGTAACCACCCCAACTGATAGGGTCTAACCAAGTAATTTTCAGTGGAAGAGAAGAATGTGAAACAAACAATTTCTGCTTAAAGAAAGGCTATTTAAGATAGTCTTTGTCTTTGGCTGGCATGTCACTTCCAAGAGTATGAACCAGAGACCCCAGGGGGAAAAAAAGATCTTCACTGGCTTGGAGATTTAGCTGTAATAGAAACAGTTTTAGGGTAATGATAGAGATGAAGCCGTGTTAGTCTGGTGTAGCTGAAACAAAAGACGGAACTATGCAGCACTTTAAAGACTAACAAGATAGTTTATTAGGTGATGAGCTTTTGTGGGCCAGACCCACTTCCTCAGATCAATATGTGGAAGAAAATCAGCACAACCATTACCTCACAGAAACTTCCCCTATTATCATCCCTCTGTCATTACCTCACAGACACTAACCTTCCTCCCTTACCCCCACTCTGTTCTAAAATTTGATTTGTCAATTTCACATGCGTTCATTTTTTTGATTGTATCACTTTGGTATATATGGTTGTGCCGATTTTAGGGTAAGTTTGTTATAAGCTTTTGGGTGTTAGAACTAGCTATGCATTTTCTATTATGTTAAATTTGTACTTCACTTGCTCTTTCTGTTTTCACTTGCAACCACTTAAATCCTACCGTTTGCACTTAATAAAATCACTTGTATTTACTAACAAGCCAGTTGTAAATAATTGTTATCTGGGGGAGGCAGTCAGTGTGTACACTCTCCATTCATTGTTAAAGGGGGCTTACCTGAATGATTTATTTGGGATTCTGATCCCTTTTGGGGAGTGGGTTCCCTGGAAGCTGTGCCCAAAACTGCATTCTCCTCAGACCTGAAGAGGTTCAGTGTCTAGAATGGTCTTTGGGGTCAGGGAGCAGTGGTCTCAGCTCTGTATTTTGGCTGGGGGAGACCAGATGAGCTGGCCCACCAGGACAGAGCCCTTGAGAGCAAGAAGGCAAGAATTAGTGACTTTGTCAACACTCTGGGAACCACCTCCAAGGGTTCTTCCATGACCATACCCGGTCACAGATATATTATAAATCATTTCAATTTTTATATTGTATGCTATGGGCACGTCTACACAGCAGAGCTAAAGCGGAAATAAGCTACGCAACTTGAACTATGTCAATTGTGTAGCTTACATCGAAATAGCTTATTTTGGCTTTTGGTGCTGTCCACACAGCAGAAAGTCTGTGGAAGAGTACTCTTCCTCTGACTTCCCTTACTCCTCATAAAATGAAGTTTACAAGAGTCTGAATAAGAAGTCCTCCAGCTGAGCATTATCTTGACATTATGTTGAAATAACTTCTTGTAGTGTAGACACAGACTAAGTTATTTCAGAATAACATCAGTTGTTCTCAAATATCATTGCTGTGTAGACATATCCTATGAGAGCCCAATTCTGCTCTCTTTGAAATCAATGGAAATTTTTCTTTGGCATCATGGCAGGCCCTGAATTAGTGATGCTTATTATAAATTTCTAACATTTTGATTTTCTTATATTTAGAAACTAAGGTTTGCTTGTTTTGCTTTACATTTTTTAACCAGAAGGATTTTGGATAAAAATATCTGTCCCCAAAACGGATGATACTAAATGGCACAAGATATTTAAGACCAAAGCAGACTGTGAAGAGCTTCAAAAACACCTCACCAAAGTGATTGGGAGACAAAATGGCAAATGAAAATTCATGTTGATAAATGTAAAGAAATGCACATTGGAAAAAATAATCCCAACTATATATACATTACGATGGGGATTAATTTAGTTAAAACTACTCAAGAAAGGGATCTTGGAGTCATTGTGGATAGTTATCTGAAAACATCCGCTCTGTGTGCAGTAGCAGTCAAAAAAGCAAATAGGATGTTGGGAATCATTAAAAAAGGGATAGAGAATAAGACAGAATATATCTTAATGCCTCTCTAGAAAACCATGGTATGTCCACATCTTGAATACTGCATACAGATATGGTCGCCTCATCTTAAAAAAGATATATTGTCATTTGAAAAGATTCAGAAAAGGTCAATAAAAATGACTAGGGTTTTGAAATCGGTCCCATATGAAGAGAGATTAAAAAGACTTGGACTTTTCATCTTAGAAAAGAGGAGATTAAGGGTGGATATGAAAGAGATCTAAAAAATCATGATTGGGTAGAAAAAGTGAATAAGAAAAAGTTATTTACTTATTCCCACAATATAAGAACTTGGAGTCAACAAATGAAATTAATATGTAGTAGGTTTAAAACAAACAAAAGGAAGTTTTTCTTCACTCAGTGCACCTATGGAACTCCTTGCCAGAAGATGTGGTGAAGGCTAGGACTTTAACAGGCTTCAAAAAAGAGCTAGAATGATTCATGGAGGTTAGGTCCATCAATGGCTATTAGCCAGTAATGGTGTCCCTAACCTGTTTTTCTGGAAATGGGTGACAGAAGAGAATATGTGAAGATTACCTGTTGTGTTCCCTCCCTCTGGGGCATCTGGTATTGGCCACTGTTGGCAGACAGGATACTAGGCTAGATGGAACTTTGGTCTAACCCAGTATGGATGTTCTTATGTTCTTATATTCCTAACTGGAATGAGATGGTTATAACAGTGAAATGAAAGAATGGAGAAATGTACTGCAAAATTAAAGAACACTAAAAATAATGACTGCAAAATGTTTGCAAGCACTATTCAAACCGGCTAAATAACAACAAATTTTACATTATATTATATCTGAACTTTCTCCATATTAGTTAGACATCTTGAATGCGTGAAACTGAACTAGAAATATTACAAATAATATAGTTCTTTTACAGTTCTAAAGATCTGTGGCTGTAGGTAAACAGACTTTGTGCCTTTCCTATTTCACCTTTCCTTCTGCAGGAACATCAAATGAAAATGAATTATCTCATCTACACATGGATCTGGCAGAATAACAGAATTTCCATCTAATATTGCAAAATTTCCTTTCTTCCCAAGATTGAAATTCTGAAAATTTCCATAGAATGAATTTCATTTAGGAAATATCTGAATAACTTTATCAAAACACTATGTTTTGATGTCAGAATGTTACCATATTAATATATTCATATTTTATTGTATAATACTTACCTTTAATATTTAAATATAACCTATAATATAAAATACACTATATATAATTAATTGTTTTAAAAATAAAAGTTGAACTGAAAACTCAAAACTTTAATAAACATATCGGCTACGTCTACACTGGCCCCTTTTCCGGAAGGGGCATGTAAATTTCACTAGTCGTCGTAGGGAAATCCACGGGGGATTTAAATATCCCCCGCGGCATTTAAATAAAAATGTCCGCCGCTTTTTTCCGGCTTTTAAAAAAGCCGGAAAAGAGCGTCTAGACTGGCCCCGATCCTCCGGAAAAAGTGCCATTTTCCGGAGGCTCTTATTCCTACTTTGAAGTAGGAATAAGAGCCTCCGGAAAAGGGCACTTTTTCCGGAGGATCGGGGCCAGTCTAGACGCTCTTTTCCGGCTTTTAAAAAAGCCGGAAAAAAGCGGCGGACATTTTTATTTAAATGCCGCGGGGGATATTTAAATCCCCCGCGGATTTCCCTACGACGACTAGTGAAATTTACATGCCCCTTCCGGAAAAGGGGCCAGTGTAGACGAGCCCATCAGCTTTGTCTACACTGCAGAGTGGAAGAGATCTTCTGCAAAAACTTCTTGAGCAAGAGAGCATCCACACTGCATGGACATTCTTGCGCAAGAAAGTTCTGATAGCCATTCACAGAATGGCCATCAGAGCACCTGTGCATTTTCTGATAGGCCCCTTATGCACAAGAATTCCCTGTTGAGCATCCACACACACTTTTTTGCGCAAGAACTCTTGCACAAAAAGGAGTTATTCCTTGCAGAAAGAGATCTAGCTACATCACAAAAAGCCCTCTGTTCTGCCATTCTACTGTAAATTTTCTTGCGCAAAAACCCTGTAGTGTAGACATAGCCATCATGTTCTGCCAAAATATGAATTCAATGAAACATGAAAAACATTCCACTTAGGATCTTTCAGCTAACTCTATGCAGGTTTTCTAAAGAATAATGGGTTCCTATAGCATCTCATTTAACATCTCTTCTAACTGAATGCTTTTGATTCAATCCATTTCTATGACGTTCTGAGCCAAGAATCACTCAAGTACAGGTACATGTTTTTAATGTTAAGCACACCACTTGGATGACAATACCCATATCTGTAAAGTTAAGCATATATTTAAATACTTTGCTGGATCAGACCTTAGTGATGAGCTAATTTCAAAGGATCGGGTGAAATGTAGATACGTATTTAAGCATTTTTAAGGCTTTTTCTGTAGAAACTTCTAGTATTTTCCAATTCCTCCTGTCCTACAAACTTCCATTCAATTCCAAACTTCCAATCTTTTCCCTGGCCCTTTTCCAATTACAGGTTCATTCTGTTATTGAAAATTCTGTCTAGGGGATCAGAAGCTCTGGCTCTATCTCTTTTGCAGCCCTACTAAGTGCATTATGTTACACATTCTCAGTACCTGGGTGAGCCATTTCAATTTAGGGAATTAGTAAGCAGGGACATGAATGGTACATTCAAACTGCACCTAAAAAATGGGTTTTGTTTGGTTAGGAAGTAGATGAACTTTTAGTTCTTTACTTCTCACTGGGTATGAACCAGAAGACAGAGAAGCCACTGAAGAGAAGGTACCTCTTTCCCAGAACAAATATCTGATGTATTGAATTGAATGGTCACCTATCTATAACAGGTTACTTCTATCAACTGCAGCAGCAAGGGTGTTATATTGGGAGAGCAGGGGAGCAGCTGCCATGTGTATTAGGATGCTGCTGGCTTTTCTTCTCCTGCCCCTGATTATCAGGGAGTGAGGGGAAAGTACACAGATTTTGTGAATTACTTCTCTGCTCCTCCCCTCACCAGCCAGGAGTGAGAGGCATGCCCACAAGATGTGTACTTTCCCCTTGCTCCCTGATAATCAGGGGAAGGGAAAGAAAAGCCAGCAGCATCCTGGTCGCCAGGGCTGCTGGTCACCCTGCTATCCTGAAATGGTGCCCTTGTGCAGCAGTGGCACTGGATATAAAAACAGTGTCAGATTTTCAGAGGTGCCGAGAGCCTGCAAAGTGTCCTCTGATCAGCAGGTGATGTTGGTATCTCAGGATCTAGCTAACAGATTGCTGAAATCCAGATTTATTTACTTTATGGCTGTATCTACACTGGTCCCTTCTTCGGAATAGCCATGCTAATTTAGAACTTTGGAATAGGGAAATGCACGGGGGATTTAAATATCCCCTGCGGGATTTAAATAAACATGGGGAAAAGCCAGAAAAGAGCGTCCAGACTGGCGCGATCCTCCGGAATAAAGCCCTATTCCAGAGGATCTCTTGCAAGTAGGAATAAGAGATCCTCTGGAATAGGGCTTTATTCCGGAGGATCGCACCAGTCTGGACGTTCTTTTCTGGCTTTTCCCCAAGCCAGAAAAAAAGGGGAGGACATGTTTATTTAAATCCCGTGGGGGATATTTAAATCCCCTGCGCATTTCCCTATTCCAAAGTTCTAAATTAGCATGGCTATTCAGAAGAAGGGGCCAGTGTAGACGTAGCCTATTTGAAAATGTAGTTGGATTGTTATTGCTTTGGGGGGTTCTCATGGCCACAGACAATCAGGCAATTGGCATCATTTGCTGATGGCATGCTGCTAAGAACTCCATGTACAGAGTTGATGGTTATAATGCAGTTAAAATAGTTGCTGCAAGCCTTTTTCTCTTCTATGAATATCTTGATCAAGGAGTCGCTGCAGTACTGATCAGTTGCTTCATTAGAACATTTTTTGCTAATCTAAAACATTTTAGAGGTTATCTGCATAATTATTCATTGGATCTCGGACAGACTAATATAAAAGGAAGTTGCAGTAAAAATAATAAGAGCTAATAAGCAATCTATTGCACTTTCTAAAAATCTGACCTACAAATATTATCCAAAGTTGAAGAGTGGAATGGCAACAAAAGTGTTAAAAGTCAGCATGTATCTGAATCACTGAAAGACCAGAAATGAGGGACTAGAAACATTCAATTTATTAATTTACAATAATATGTTCCCAGTGTTCCTTGGGTCCTTAATTAATTTTTGTTTTTTGTAAAATAAAAATGGACATGCTTCATTAGAATCATTGGTCTGGGATTATGAGGGGTTCAGTATGTAGACAGGGGAGCAATGATTTTCAGTTGCGGTGGGGGAGGTCTAGGTTGGATATTAGGAAAAACTATTTCACTAGGAGGGCGGTGAAGCTCTGGAATGGGTTACCTAGGGAGGTGCTGGAATCTCCATCCCTAGACATTTTTAATTTCCAGCTTGACAAAGCCCTGGCTGGGATGATTTAGTTGGGATTGGTCCTGCTTTGGACAGGGGACTGGACTCGATGACCTCCTGAGGTCTCTTCCAACCCTGGGATTCTATTATTGTATGCAGATTTCCCCAGTGAGAGAGGACTATCCTCACCCGCTTTCACCACAGCAGCTTGGGGCCAGGTGAGAAGCACCTCTCCATGGCCACTGCAGCTCCAGCAAGCACAACTGGGGGAGTGTGCATGTCCCCCGAGTGGGGCTAGTTCAGCTTCACTCTACCCCACATAGAGTAAGGAATGAAGCAAACTACTATCACACATCTCTGGACCCTTGTTGCCTTCTAATGGTCATTATACAGTATTAATGAACCTGCTTTCTATCCTGTATCCCCTGCTGCCCCAAGTGGTCATTATATAGCAGAGATCTCCCTGTCCATTATTTGAGAAGCAATCCAATTCTGGACACATCCTGTTTTCCTGGCACAACCAAACCCTTATCTTGCTTTGAGTTACAATAAGAGGAAGCTGCATATCGAATTTGGTGTTCCTACCTCTTACCACTTACGAGGAATTCTTGAATAAACAGACAAACTCTCTCTAATATTTAGTAGATAATTCATAAAGTTTCTAAAGCATTGATTTGCATGTTAAGACCCCTGAACTTAATAATAAGGGACCAAATGTACAGATCTCTCATTGTCAGTGATGTAAAATATAGGTAAGACTGAAAACAATCTGAATTTACTAAGTGAAGTTGACAAGTTCTCTGAGGGAGGAACATACAAGTACGTGCTCCATGGTGTTTTTAAGACACAGCCCATGCAGAAATTATGTATATAAAAAAAAGGATTAGTTGATCTGTGAACCATACTGCTTAAAATATTTTTGTGCTGTTTCCTGTATTGCCAAAATAAAAACACACCTTGCAAGCTAGAAAGTACTTGTTAAGTCTTGTTGTCATTATCAGAGTTGGTATTTGATAATCTTACTGAAATGCTGCTAGTCTGTCTTTTTTCCTAGGAGTGTGAGGTCCAGAAGACAAGACAAAAAAACAAAAAACAAAAAACAAAAAAAAAAAACCATCTACTGGATGCATTTCAGCTGTCTTTTTCTGATGCCAGCAAAGAGATTCCATACAAGAGAAAATATCTGTGTATTCTCAAGCCGGTAAGAAGATAAAAAGTACAGCCCTTCTTCAAGAGGGTTATAATGCACTTTTTCTGCCATACCCAAGTGCTGAGCAGAAGAGGCTTTTAATAGCTAAAGA
Organism: Pelodiscus sinensis; assembly: GCF_049634645.1. Lineage (NCBI taxonomy): Eukaryota > Metazoa > Chordata > Testudines > Trionychidae > Pelodiscus > Pelodiscus sinensis. The sequence continues at coordinate 49,300,241 of NC_134719.1, forward strand.
AATGGCATGAACATTTTCACTTTCTAAATATAAGCACTTCAGATTCTCTGCTGATTAACAATGCAATACAAATATTTTCAGGTTCAGGGCTGCTAGAGGGAACAATAATAGCTGTCTACACTATAGACAAATACATGGATAATAGACACTAGGTGATTTAAAAAAATATACCAGTACTATATTTACTGATTTATCACAGAATGTGATAAAAGAATGTAACTTTCTTTCAGAGGTTACAGCTCTCACAAAAGAAATACAGATTTTTGCAGAGTCACTTGAAATAAAATTGCATAACTATTTTGCATATAATCAGACCTGTTTTGCACTAGAAAATTAATTTGGCTTAACTGTGTCACTCAAGGGTAAAATCCACAACCCTGAGCAGTGTAGCTAAGTCCACCTTACCCCTTCTATTAACCTCAGCCCAGGATTAACTTTGAACGATTCTGCATTCAAGTTATCCTTGCCAGGAGCGCTCCCATTTTTTAAGGATTTCATGACTAGAATACCTTCGTTAGCTGAGGTATCTGTGTTGATATCGAGATTGTCTTCTGCCTCCTGGATGTTTACTTCCTCTTTAGGTTTAGTAATCCTTTGAAATGCTTTGTTCAGCACATTTTTTGTTCTTTTTCTGTAGACCTTGATTTCTGGGATAATCTCACTCTTCTACCACACACCTACTACCATACACAAGAAAAAAAAATTAACTCAACTCATTCAGCCAGCAAAGTGGGATGAAAATGAACCACACTAAGACAGATATTATGATATTTAATTGCCTCACCATCACCAGTATGGAGAGAAGATTATATTCTCACCAATGTAGAAACATTCATATATTTGGGGAACTCTATCAGCCTGGATGCTGAGACAAGCCAGGACATCTGGAACACAATTATTAAAGTTAGGAAGATAAGAACATAAGAACAATCATACTGGGTCAGACCAAAGGTCCATCTAGCCCAGTATCCTGTCTGCCGACAGTGGTCAATATCAGATGCCCCAGAGGGAGTGAACAGAACAGGTAATTATCAAGTAATCCCTCTTCTCTCATCCGTTTCCAACCTCTGAAAAACAGAGGCGAAGGACACCATTCCTATCTATCCTGGCAAAGAGCCATAGATGAGCTTAACATACATGAATTTATTGAGTTCTTTTTTAAACCCTGTTAAAGTTCTGGTCTCCACAATATCCTCTGGCAAGGAGTTCCACAAGTTGATTGTGTGGCCCTTGAAGAAAAACTTCCTTTTGTTTTAAGCCTGCTACCTATTAATTTCATTTGGTGACCTCTAGTTCTTATATTACGGGAACAAGTAAATCACTTTTCCTTATTCACTTTTTCTACACTTATCATGATTTTATAGACCTCTATTATATCCCACCTTAGGGTATGTCTACACTGCAAGCTAATTTCAAAATGAGCTATTCTGGAATTTATTTTCCACAATAGCTTATTTCGAAATAGCGCGTCTACACACAAAAAGTGCATCAAAATAGCACTTAGCTATTTCCAAATAGAGAGTCCACATTCATTGGATGCTAACTCACATTTAAGGCCACCTGGAACCACTTCAAGCAAGGCATCAGGTCAGCAGTTACTTCCTGGAACTGCTGCCTTAGGCCATCTGAGATGCGTACTTAAAGTGACCCCCCCTAGACAGCTGTTTCTCTGATTCTTCTCCTGCTTGCCTACGTATTACTGCTAGGAGGCATGAAGGTGGAGAGCGTGTGTTCTTTTAATGGCAACTGATTCAATCACTAGAGTAGCCATAAGATGGACACCTGAAGAGATGTAAAGATAAAGCTGCTCAAAAACACCCTGACGAAGAGCTGTGGAAGAACCTGGAGGACAGCTGGGGAACAATGGAAAGACTTGCCAGAAAAGTGCAGGCACGGAGGAGCTTTGTCCCTGCCCTAAATGCCAGAGGCATAACAGAAAGATGAGGAAAAGAATGAAGCGCATATGCTGACAATGCTAGATTGATAGAAGAATTCTTCCTTTGACCTATCTACTTCCTCTCAGGGAGGCGGATTACCTATATTGATGAGGGGGCCCCTTCTGTCAGCCAAAGTGCTATCTATACTGAAGTGCTACAGCAGTGCAGCTGCAGCAGCACAACCGTAGTTGTAGCCTCAGAAATCACAGTGTGATTCAACGCACTTACGAGACAGCATTTTCCCTTGTTAAACACTGCAGGACTCAAATAAATATCACTGGTATATCACATCACATTCACGAGAAGGAAGCAGTTATCTGTTATTGCACATTCTTCTGTGGCTTTACTCATTTCAGAAAGCAGAACTGTGCATTCTTTGCAGCCTGCTGTGATATAACAGCTTTAGAGCCCTATGTTTGCCTCTGTCAGGCTCTTAAGACCAGATTCTTCTCTCACATGTAACAGTTTTACAATGGCTTCCGAATCAGTGGAGAATTTAGACCTTGGAATTTCAGAAGATTAGTTTCTAAAGAAAATCCACTCCATGAGCCCAACTAGCATGAAACATTCAAAATTTGAACAGGAGTGTCAGTGTTCTATTGAAATCAATGGGGCTCAGCAAGCAGCAACCGTAACTCTTGCATATTGTGAACGGGGACCTGAATTTGTAGCATTCTTTAACAGCACAAAATTGAGAAACATTTTTCTGAGAAAAATATGGAAATGAAACAGATACAAATGCCATAAAACATTTGACACTTTCCTGTAATAGAAAATAATTTGCACACAAAGTGAAATATGCTGTACATATAGTGCTACTGTTGCCATAGTTTTAATCTTAGTGAAATCCAGGGCCAGGTACCCAGAAGCTTTCATTAATTACATGTGTCTCCATTTTAAGCGTTCAACCTGAAAAACCTTGTGTTGATTTTCAGAGGCGCTAGGAACCTGCATCCCCAAGGAGTGAGAATGATAATGGTTCTGTGAGTATTCCCTGAGCAGAAGAAAACAAGGGCCTCTTCTGTTACATCTAAATCTTATTAATTTGGTTACCTTTTGCATACAGTGAGTAAAGTTCCCTTTATTCTAGGTACTATGGGACACTTTTTAGTCAGACTTTATACCTGTATTCATGATTTTTCAGTATCATTGTTTTGAGAATTATGCTTGATCATTTTATTTCCCTGAGTGCTTAATGATGAACTGGAGACTCAAAACTGCAGTATGACTCCACTTTTACTAATGGCACCACTTAACACCTATTTTCCGAAGTCCAGTGGTTTTGTTTGGATGTCAGCCCTGAGTACTCTACACTCCAATTGAAGTTCTCTTTGATGTCAGCCTTCATTGTACACACTCTCTTCTCTTTCTTTGGTTTCTATTGCATCACCATCATAGTTTCCTTGGGTACGTCTACACTAGCCCCCTAGATTGATCTAGGGAGGCTAATGAGGGCGACCGGAATTGCAAATCAAGCCTAGGATTTAAATATCCCACGCTTGATTTGCATGTTCCCGGCCGGTCGCCATTTTAGAAGTTGACTAGCCCGTAGTAACTGCCCGTGGCTACACACAGCAGTGAAATGGGATTCTCATGTAACGCCCCTAATTTGAATTAGCTGGTAAACCTCATTGCAGCAGGAATACCAGCTAATTCGAGTTATGGCTTTAAATTGGAATCCCGTTTCACCGCCGCGTGTAGAAGCAGGCAGTTACTTCGGGCTAGTCAATTTCTAAAATGGCGACTGGCCGGGAACATGCAAATAAAGCACAGGATATTTAAATGCTGGGCTTGATTTGTAATTCTGGTTGCCCTCATTAGCCTCCCTAGATCGATCTAGGAAGCTAGTGTAGATGTACCCCTTTTTTTGCTATACTCAAGCGGTTACAATAGATGCAGATATGTTTCAGGATCTTACTTCTCAGGAAATTTTGAGGACAAACTGGGGCAGGTGCTGCTGTGGAGTGCTATTGAAAAGGTCACAGCAGAATCTGTGGAACCATGAATAGAAGATGATGGAATTAATTTTAATTATTTTGCATCTCCATGAGTGCCTTGGAGTTTACTTCAAAGGGCATGTCTACACTACAGCGTTATTTCAAAATAGCTTATTTCAAAATAGTTATTTCAAAATAGCTGTCTAGACACAAAATGCATTTCGAAATACCGTTTTGCTATTTCAAAATAGCACATCCACACTGATAGGTTGGCTGGAACCGGTTCTGGCAGGTCATCAGGTCAGGAGTTACCTTGTGCGGCTGCTGCCAGAGGCTATCTGAGACCTGTGCTTAAAGGGACTCTCCTCCTCCCTCCCCCCCCCCCCCCCCCCGCCTCTTGGACAGCTGGTTCTAAGGTTTTCCTACTTGCTTTCCTACCTCACTGCATGCTCTGGTTGCCCTCACTCAGGACATCACAGCACTCTGCAGGACGGAGCTGGAGCTGTCCTGGACATTCTGGTGCTTCTTCTGGATGTGTTGCTGCGAGCCTGGCAGCATGTTCTGCAGGCAGTAACAGTCTCCCTGGTGTGCCTCATTGGGGGCTTGTGCCTCATTCCTCCCTCCCATACTTCCATTTACTTCTCCCTAACCCCCCTTCCTGCTGTACAATAAAAGACACATTTGTTCATTACAACAAAGCCTCTTTATTGAACAAAACTGGGGTGGGCGGAGAATTAAACTGAGGTGAGACTGGGGAAAGAAGGTGAGAGACATGAGGAGGGAAGGTGAGAGAGGGGAGGTGGAAACCTGGGAGGAGGGAGCTGGCAGGGGGAGGCAAGGGGAGGAGAAGCTCAGGGCTCAGGGTTGGGGGTCTTGCCAGCCCAACTGTCTCCCAGCACCGCAGGTGTGGGGGCCTCAGCATCTCTGAGGGTATGGGGAGGGTGAGGAGGAAGAAGTAGGAGGGGGAGAAGGAGCGGGAGGAGGAGTGGTAGCTGAGAAGGCAGCAGGGGCTGGAGCAGCAGGAGGCAGTAAGCTCTGCCCCAGGTTCGATGACCACCTGGGGAGCACGGACTGTCCTACCCCCAGGATGGGGTCCATGGCATCAAGGGGCAGGGATCTGGATCTGTCCCTGGTTGGAAGCTGCTCTCTGTGACCCTGGCATATGCCTGCTGTAGCTCCTTTATTTTCATTTGAACCTGCTCCTGGGTTTGCATGTGGCCTTTGGTGGCCAGGCTGGCAGCCATCCGCCTGTGGATGGCTGCATTCCTCTGTTTAGTTCAGAGATCGTAGATGTTAGAGGCATCCCCCCAAACCTGAATTAGATCCCTGATATCCATACTGGACCAGGCAGGCACCCGCCTTTTCCAGCTCCTGGCAGGCTCCTGGCAGACTGGTCCTGGGGAGTGATGGAGGGCTGGCTGGCAATGGCTTCCTGGCTCATGCTGGGGCCAGTGGTTCAGGTGCAGTGACTGCTGGCTGTGGGCTGGCAGGTTTGGAGCTGGCACAGGCACTGTCTACACAGAGCTTATTTTCAAAATAGCAATTTCGAAATTGGCGCTATTCCTCATGGAATGAGGTTTAATTTTGAAATAATGGTTTGGCTGTGTAGATGCTAGTAAAGTTATTTTGAAATAATGGCTGTTATTTTGAAATAACTTTACTGTGTAGACATACCCTAAAGGAATATCAAAACCTGGAAAGCAGAGATATTCAGAAATAATCTAAAAAGGAAAAAATTAGAAAACTGTGTAGCAAATTTGAGACTAGAGTTGTCATCTGAAAAACAGGTAATTGCTCTAGTCAAGAAGCCGTATTCTTTGACATTAACAGCAGCAATGATACACTTTTCCTACCTAGTAAGAGCTGCTAGCATCAGGCATTTTCTTTAGACAGATTTGGACAATAGGCTGTTGGCTATTGGTTTTACTAACATCATCAGTAGTGCTTATACTAAGATGTGAGAATGGTTTTTTTGGACGAGGGGGTTTCCTTTCCCCAATGAGAATTTCACAATCATAGAAGGAGGGGAAAAGTTTTAATTAAAACCAGCAGAAATCCTTAGAAATTACTCTAAAAATTGTAATTCTGATTAAATAACTGATAAAACTTAAAAGAAAATATGGTTTGTTTTCAAAACATGCTATAGAATTTTTCAGAAGGGGCATAATTTTCTACTAATTTCGCTGTATGGGATGGTGAAATACCACCTATATAAAGCTTATACTTTTCAATTAAATTCTATTGAACTGTCTATTGCTGATCAGTTGAGAAAAAGAAGTCTCTGTACAAAGCAATACTGAATGGACAGGCTTATTTCAGTGAGCACACATCTGAACTGGGGCTCATCAGAACAAGTGTATTCATGGCTGAGCTATAAGAATGAACAGTCCAAAGTTTAGACTTCTCCAGATCCTGTTGACATGGCAGTCGGTGAAGGCAGGGATGGGGGAGGCAAACCTTACCCCCGCCCCTTCTCCTACCCCCGCCCCTTCTGCTGAAGTCCCTCTCCCCAAGAGCAAAGCCACCTTGCCACCCTGGAACCTGGTGAGGGATTAGGGCAGGAGGTTCCAGCCTCCCCAGCCATAAAAATGGAGAGGGTGAACTCTAAAGGTAGCAATCACCTGCCCCCAGAAAGCCTACAGTGGGTATTCTGGGGGCAGACTGTGAGCAGAGCCAGGTGGCAGTTTGGGAAGGCCTAGGATATCAGCCATCCATACCTGTTGCCTTACACATTAAAAGTTACTTGGTCTCCAAAAGAAACTCAGCTAACTCATTGTTTTTTACTTGTACAGAACTCAAAATCATGTGGAAAAGCCACACTTCATGGTGGATCTTGTAGTGAAAATCTCTATGTCACATTCATACAAATTTTGTTAGCTAAAGAGGAAGGAATATGAGCTTCATGTTAAATGGGAAGCAATGTTTCCAAATTTTGTCTCATAATTACACAAAAAATAATCAGAGTTCCATAGAGCATATGGTTTTCTCTAAATGCAAGACTTGCCTGCATAGCAGTAAACAGAAATAAATCAGGCATGATAAAATACTTCTCAAGAATCAAGGAAAGCAAATAGCTCTTTTATCCAGTGGGTGGAGTTTTAAAAGTGAACAGATGAAGAAAAATATTTGAGACATGTTAGAGCCCAGAGTAGCACAGAACTTAAGATTCTGACATTTCCTAAAGTCTCTAGACTTTGTAAACAAGTCAAATTTTGTAAACATTTTCATTTATTTTATGTGAGTTGTCAGTCTAGTGGTTTTAGAACAGAAATGGGTGGTCTTCATTTTTCTCTTGAGCAAAAAGAAAAACATCTCTTTCTGGGAAAAAATAAGCAGCTTTGGCTTATTCCTCACCTCCCCATTACATTTGTTTTGAAAATATGCTATTGAACATAAAATTGATTGCATCATTCCACACTGGCTTGGGGCCTTTGGACTCCTGTATAGACTGCATCAAGCAATGGAAACCTTCTAAACATACCAGCATGGTGTCTTCTGACTTCCGTATAGATTCTTCATCAAGAAAGGAAAGCCCTGTAAGCATTCATTGCTTGACAGCAATTTGCCATGCTAAGTACTTAAGCATCCATAGTCAAACCAAAGGAATGTTTCTATCATAATGGAAATGTCAAGTACCTTAATATAATGCCAATTTCCATGGTTTTGCTGCTATCTTTTCAAGTCAAATGTAGAAATGTTGTGCTTCCTCTGATTCGCACAGAATTAAGTTAATATTTATAATTAGAATTTAATTTCTATCTTGTGATTGGTGTATAAACACCAACCTGAGATGGAAGAGGTGAAGGAGCAGTTCTTGGCCCACGTGGCCTCACTCCACTGAACTTGTGGTGCCTGCTTCAGGAGAAAGGGTTTAAGAGAGCATCAGACATTTCAGATAGAGTGAGGTAGCAGACAGGATGTGGGGTGGACATATCCCAAGAGTAAGGGCACAATGGGGCTACGTCTACACTGGCCCCTTTTCCGGAAGGGGCATGTTAATTTCACCTATCGTAGTAGGGAAATCCGCGGGGGATTTAAATATCCCCCGCGGCATTTAAATAAAAATGTCCGCCGCTTTTTTCCGGCTTTTAAAAAAGCCGGAAAAGAGCGTCTACACTGGCCCCGATCCTCCGGAAAAAGCGCCCTTTTCCGGAGGCTCTTAGTCCAACTTCAAAGTACTTTTTCCGGAGGATCGGGGCCAGTGTAGACGCTCTTTTCCGGCTTTTTTAAAAGCCGGAAAAAAGCGGCGGACATTTTTATTTAAATGCCGCGGGGGATATTTAAATCCCCCGCGGATTTCCCTACTACGATAGGTGAAATTAACATGCCCCTTCCGGAAAAGGGGCCAGTGTAGACGTAGCCTGGGAGTCTTTCCTGAAGGAAAAAGAGGTTCATAAGCAGCAGCTACCCCAGACCTTGGAAGAGGGGCTAATCCTATGTTTAAGGATGTTTATGTTTAATCTTTTCTTTGATTGTTTGTGATAGGGAATGGCAGGAAGTGCCCAGGAAGGAAGACTGACATTGGAGAATGTTTTGGAGTAGCTACTTCCACACAAGAAAAAACAAAAATTGATCGGCTGGTTTGCCCAGAAACTGTTGGGTCATGTTGCCATTAGTAGACACTGAGAAGATCATACCATATGTATATGAATGCTGATGTCAGAAGTGACCATGAACTTCTTAATGGGACAATCAAAATAAAACTAAATAAGGCAGAGGGTACATATGATACTAGAAAGATAAAGGATTCAGCAGGGAAGATGCATTTCAAAGCAAGAGATCAGAAAAGATAAAGACACTGTTAAAGGCCAGAGAACATTGTCAGTTTTTCAATCAAGCCAGTGTAGATGCTACCAGGATTACCGGGGGAGTGAGACTAATGAGATGTGGCTTATTGAAGAGATAAAAGAAATAAGGAATTTCAACAAGAATAAAGGGACTATTCTGCAACAAGTATATGCAAAGACATTCAAAGTTAAAAGATCATCCAGAAGAGATTGGATAGATTGGATATAAATAAAACAAGAGAAGTTAAGGAGGCATACAAGAGAGAGGACTACTAAAATGTACTTTCTGAACATCTGACATCCCAATTCTCAAACTCTTTTGGCATTGTGAAGGCTCAGGATGGTACAATCCCAGCCACAGAGGAAGACAAAGAGATTGTTGGGTGAAATATTTCCTGGCTGTTCTCAGCCAGCTAGTACCGATAACACACACAAAGGATATGTCTACACTACAAAGTTAATTCGAATTAACGGACGTTAGTTCGAATTAAATTTGATAGGCACTACACTAGCGCTCCGCTAGTTCGAACTTAATTCGAACTAGCAGAGTGCTTAGTTCGAACTAGGTAAACCTCATTGCACGAGGACTAAGCCTAGTTCGAACTTACTAGTTCGAATTAAGGGCTGTGTAGCCCCTTAATTCGAACTAGTGGGAGGCTAGCCCTCCCCAGCTTTCCCTGGTGGCCACTCTGGCCAACACCAGGGAAACTCTATTGCCCCCCTCCCGGCCCCGGACACCTTAAAGGGGCATGGGCTGGCTATGATGCCTGTGCCAGGTGCAAGCCTGCCAGCATCCAGCTAGCAGACCCTGCACCTGGCACGGCTCAAGCCACCCACCCGATGCCCCCCAGCCCTCCCCCTCTTCCCGGGACCAGGCTGGCAGCTCCCGGGAGCCTGCCCAGGACCGCAAGAGGCAGGCACCCGCCTGGTCTAGTGCAGACATCGTGGACCTCGTCCACAACCTCCGCACTAGGCACAAGAAAGCGGCCGTCTACAGCAGGAGAGCTGCCAGCCTGGCAACCCAGGAGCAGGTGTGCATGAAAATCAAGGTGGTCCACTGAGACCCCGACCCTGAGCCCTGTGCTTACAATGGCCGTACTGGGTCAGACCAAAGGTCCATCTAGTCCAGTAGCCTGTCTGCCAACAGCAGCCGACCCTGGAGGGGATGGACCGACGACAGTGACCAAGCCATTTGTCTCGTGCCATCCCTCTCCAGCCTTACACAAACTTTGGGCAGGGACACCACTCCTACCCCCTGGCTAATACCACGCCATGGACCCAACCTCCATCACTTTATCTCACTTCTCTTTAAACTCTGTTCTAGTTCTAGCCTTCACAGCCTCCTGCAGCAAGGAGTTCCACAGGTTGACTCTTTGCTTTATGAAGAACAACTTTCTGTTACTAGTTTGAAGCCTGCTACCCATTCCTTTCCTTTCATGTCCTCTAGTCCTTTTATTATGGGAACTAATGAAGAACTTTTCTGTATGCACCCTCTCCACCCCACTCATGCTTTTATAGACCTCTATCCTATCCCCCCTCAGTCTCCTCTTTTCTAAACTGAAGTCCCAGTCTCTTTAGCCTCTCTTCATATGGGACCTGTTCCAAACCTCTGATCATTTTAGTTGCCCTCCACTCTCCCACCCTCTCTCTTCCCCTCTCCCACCTCCTTTTCCCAGTCTCCCCCCGTTTTGTTCAATAAAGAGAGATTCTACTTTTGACTACACGTTTTCTTTATTTTGTACATCAGGAAGGGGGGCTAGGGAAGGGTAAGTGGAAGGAGGCGAGGGAGGAATGGGGTACGAGCCCCTGATGGGGAGGACTGGGCTGGCTCTGCGGGCTTCTGGGGGTGAAAGCTCTCCTGCAGCCCCCCAGTTGTCCCCTCTCCCCAGATAGCAGCCTGCGGCAAGTGCAGCCGGTGTGATGGCCGAGTGCTGTTATGTGCCCAGTGTGGGTACTCCGGGCACTCTAAGCCAGGACTGCTTTGCAAGCGGGGCACCCCTGAGAACTGTCTGTCCGGGGTGGGGGTTGGGTCCCTTTAAGCACAGCCCTTGGCTAGCCTGAGACAGCATCTCCACGCTCTAAGTCCTCATCTGATGCCCTGCCGGCACTGCTTCCAGCCATCCTTAACCCCGGTTCAGGGTCCACTTAATGTGGACATGCTAGTTCAAATTAGCAAAACGCTAATTTGAACTAGTTTTTAGTTCTAAGATGCGTCAGTTCGAATTAACTAATTCGTACTAAGTTAGTTCGAATTAGTGCTGTAGTGTAGACATACCCAAAGAGATGTGTATAAATTGCAGACTTACCTATATCACTAGAAGTAATCACATTTGCAGAAGTAACTGAGGCTGTAAAGTAACCAAAGATAAAGCAACAAGTTATGATCAGATAGATGATGAAATATTAAAAGTTAGAGAGGAAATGATGGTGCATCTGCTGTTAGTACAGATTTGTTTGGGGAAAGAAGATTGCTAAAGATTGGAGAAGAGATGTCATCTGTAAAATCCCTTGCGTGTTTCACCTACAGGTCTGACAGTACACATCCTTGAGGATTTCTGTGACCGACGGCTGACAAAGGGCCAAAATCTGGAAACCAGTTAGGCTTTTTGCCACCACTACTCACCGTGGAAGGCCGTTACACAACTTTATTACTGTGGTGGTTAGAAATCTTTGCCTAATTTTGAGCCTAAATTTGTTGATGGCCAATTTATATCCATTTGCTCTTGTGCCAGCATTGGCCCTTGATTTAAATGACTTCTATATCTCTATGGTATTTATCATTCTGATGTATTCATAGAGATCAATCATAACTCCCCTTTCCATTCAAAAGCTAACAAAAGGAATTGTCCGTGTCATAGTAAATCTATATTAAAATCATTTAAGAATTCTGAGTGAGGTGTCCAGTCATTTGTTCTTTAAAATAAATATCCTAATCTTCAGGTCAACTATCTGCTAACCACTCAGCAACGTGACAGCACTAATATTTGAGCGTGCATGCAGAGATTTTATTATTTTGTCTGGCCTCTTTATACCTCTGCAATAAACACTCTGCCTTTTGAAGACTTTATCCACCACTTTGTAGATACTTTCCATTTATATAGTTACCTCAGTGTTTATAGGTAGCATACATTTCCTGCACCGCAGCAGAATCACTGAATCAAATCTTCAATGGAGGCAATTCTATGGATTTGAACCAAGTTATAGTGGAGGGGCTAGCCAATTATTTTTGGGAAAAATCTTGTTTCAAAAGTCTGTCATCTTTCCAATAAAATATGTGTGCTGCAAAATTAAATTTTGCAATTTAAAAATTCAGACCCAGCCTGTTTCCTTTTCTCTTGATTAGCACTAATTCATCCAATAGCAACTTCCATGGAATTAGGAGGGAGAAGCACAGAATCATAGAATCATAGGGTTGGAAGAGACCCCAGGAGGTTATCAAGTCCCAAAGCAGGACCAACCCCAACTAAATCATCCTAGGCAGACCTTTGTCAAACCGGGACTTAAAAACCTCTAGGGATGAAGATTCCACCCCCTCCCTAGGTAACCTATTCCGGTACTTTACCACCCTCCTAGGGAAATAACTTTTTTTTAATATCCAACCAAGCCCTCCCTCAACTGCTATGAGTTTTCAAAGACAATGGCCAATGGCTCTGCAATCACGTCAGTCAACTCCCTCAGCACCCTCAAATGCATTAGATCCAGCCCCATGGATTTGTTTATATCCAGCTTCTCTAAATAGTTCTTCACCTGTTCTCCCTCCACCGAGGGATGCCCACCTCTTTCCCATACTGTGTGGCCTAGTATAGTAGTCTGGGAGCTGATTTGTCTGTGAAGATCCAGGCAAAAAAAGCATCGAGTACTTCAGCTTTTCCCACATGATCTGTGTCCAGGTTGTGCCGCCCTCATAGGGGTAAATATGGCTCTTGTAGCCTAATCCCAAAGTCAGTGCCCCTCTAACAGGGTAAATGTGGCTTTTGAGGCCTAGCCACCAGTAGAAGCCTCTCCTGGGCCAGGGAGTTGACTGATGTGATTGCATCAGGCTGTCCAGGGTGGGAAAATGGGAGGTAGGGGGACCCAGGACCTCCCTCTCCACCAGGTCCCAGCCCAGGGCCCTTTAGGCAGAGACTATGGCTCCTGCCCGCTCGGCTCTAGCAATCCCCTGCCCTGCGCTGCTTCCTACCACACCCCAGCATCCCTGTAGTCTGCTTGCCTTGGAGTCAGTACTTGCCGGGGCTGCTGCTGGGTTGGGGGCGCTCCGGTCTCTCAGGCGGGGGTGGCTGCTGGCTTTATTCCCGGAGTCCGCTGCGGGGTCTGTCTCTGCAGAAACACTGGAGTTGCTGCCTGCTCCCTTCCATCCTCCTGCTGCCCTCCCAAATGCAGGGCTCTCTCTGCTCTTATACCTGGGCTCTGCTGGGAGCATGACCAGTAGGGCTGGATGGGCGGGGCCTCTTCCACCAGCTGGGCCTGGGCTGCCCTCTGTCCTTCAGTGCGGGGCTTGTCTGCTCTGTCACAATCTGTCACTAGGTTACCTCCCTCATCCAATAAGGGTCCTACACCCTCCCTGACCATCTTCTTATTGCTAACATGCCTGCAGAAACCTTTCTTCTTACCCTTCACATACCTTGGTAGCTGCAATTCCAATTGAGCTTTGGTGGCAGGAAGGGAGCATCAGAGGGAGGAATGAGGAGGTTTGTCTGTCGGCACATGACTAGAATTCTAAGAGTAGCTGCAGCATTTCTGTAAACAGTTCTCTTAATGACAAGCCAATACAATTTATAAGCGCAAAGCCCTCTCATGTTATTACCTGGCAAATAGTACCTACAGTTTTTGTTACCACTGTAACTGCTAAAGATGACATTACTATATATTTGAGAGTTTGTTTGTCTGTGCGTGTGTGTGTCTGTGCATCTGTCTTTCTGTCTGTCTGTCGCTCTGTTTGTTCAAGATCTCCTCCTAAATTGTAAGAGCTATGCTCACCAAATTCGGTATGCAGCTTCCTCTTATCATACTATAAGCAAAGTCAGGGTTTGGTTGTGCCAGTAAAATGGGATGTGCCTGGAATGGGATTGCTTCTCATAAAACAGAAAGAGGGAGCTCTGCTTCAGAGACAGTTATACCGGTGGCAGGAAGGAAGCATTGAAGGGAGGAATGAGGAGGTTTGTCTGTAGGCACATGACTAGAATTCTAACGTAGTTGCAACATCTCTGTAAACAGTTCTCTTAGGGTGTGTCTAGACTACATGCCTCCTTCGACGGAGGCATGTAGATTAGCCAGATCGGAAGAGGGAAATGAAGCCGCGATTAAAATAATCGCGGCTTCATTTAAATTTAAATGGCTGCCCCAATCTGCCGATCAGCTGTTTGTCGGCAGATCGGGGGAGTCTGGACGCGATGCCCCGACAAAGAAGCCTTTCTTCATCGACACAGGTAAGCCTGGTTTCACGAGGCTTACCTGTGTCGATGAAGAAAGGCTTCTTTGTCGGGGCATCGCGTCCAGACTCCCCCGATCTGCCGACAAACAGCTGATCGGCAGATCGGGGCAGCCATTTAAATTTAAATGAAGCCGCGATTATTTTAATCGCGGCTTCATTTCCCTCTTCCGATCTGGCTAATCTACATGCCTCCGTCGAAGGAGGCATGTAGTCTAGACACACCCCTAATGTGAAGTCAAAATCATTTATAAAGCACAAAGACCTCTCATGTTATTACCTGACAAACTGTACCTAAAACAGTACCCATATGCTACCAATTTAACTGCTAAAAATGACATGAACCCCTCCCCCAGTTGGGCCCTCTAGAGCTGAAGCGGCCATGGAAAGACGCTTTTCACCTATAGGGCTATGTCTTCTTGTGAAAGAAGCTTTCCGTGGAAGAGATCTGCAAAAACTTCTTGCGCAAGAGAGCATCCACACTGCAAAAGCACATCGAAAAAGTGATGCGCTTTTGCGAAAGAGAGCTTCCAGACTGCCTGGATGCTCTCTCGCATGTAAACACTGATCGGTATGCACAGAATGGCCACCAGGGCACCTGTTCTTTTTTCCTGTTCCCTCTTCTTGTGCAAAAAGCCCCTCTTGACCGTCCACACACATCTTTTTGAGAAAGAACTCGTTCACAAAAAGGAGTTATTCCTCATAGAATGAGGAATACCTACACTGGAAAAACCCCTCTGTTCTTTTGTTTTACTTGCGCAAAAATGTGTTTGAGAATGCTCCGTGAGCTTTTGCACAAAAACAGCTGGTTTTACGCAAAAACTCTGTAGTGTAGACCTAGCCCTAGACCCAATCAGCTGCGGTGAGAGAGGTCTGGGTTAGACCCTGTCTCTGGAGTCTGCATACTGAAACCCCTCATCCCCAACCCCACCCCAGAGCAATGATTTACATGAAGAAAAACAAACATTAATTGAGTTAAGGACCCAAGCAATGCTGGGTACATCTTCTAGTACTTTATATTTTCTTTATCAAAGAGACTTTGGCTTTCAGAATTGTATCTTAAATACAATAAACTGAATTTAAAAATTCTGAAATCATTTTTCACAGTGGGAATTTTTTAAAATCTGGTTTATATCAATGGCTCCCATCTGAGACCATGACTTACTTTACTCATGCAAGTATTCCCATTGCCTTCTGTAAGACTACTACATGAGTAAGGCAAATAGGATGTAGTCAATGCTTACCTCACATGGAAATTAAAAACACAGTCCTAAATTAGGACTCAAGACCTTGTTTACATTTGCAATGGTAAGGCACACGTAGCTACATGCTACCGTTAAAGGCAGACTCCATCCACACTCCTTAGTTGGCACTTGCAATTGCATTTGGACAGAACAAAAGGTAATGAGTCAATAGTTTGACAGGGTGGACAAAATCAGGCCTGGGGACCAGATCTGGTCCATCAAGCATTTCATTCTGACCCACCTACCTAGTTAGCAGAGGTGCATACTTATAGCTGGAAGCCAGTGTTCAGCTGCCTCTCCCCCCACCCGGCTCTATCCTGCAGCCCAGCTGCTCCCAGGATTCTCCTGCTTGCTGTGCATAGTGGGAGGGGAAGAGGGAGAAGGGCAGGCAGAGGGGAAAGCCTAAGTCAGGGTGTTCCCCACCCCAGTACCTCATCTCTGCAGAGCAGGAGTCAAGGAGAGGGAACCACACAGTCAGCAGAGCTATTTCAATCTGAAGTGTGGATGGTAAGTGACTCAGAGGAGTGCAGAGTGGGGGAGGAAGGGTATGTCTACACTACCCCCCTAGTTCGAACTAGGGGGGGTAATGTAGTCATACGGAGTTGCAAATGAAGCCCGGGATTTGAATTTCCCAGGCTTCATTTGCATAAAGCTGGCCGGTGCCATTTTTAAATGCCGGCTAGTTCGGACTGCATGCCAGCTAATTCGGACTAGCTGGAAGCCTAATCCGAACTAGCTAGTTCGTGCCACGTGTAGCCGCGCGGCACGCAGTCCGAACTAGTCGGCATTTAAAAATGGCGCCGGCCAGCTTTATGCAAATGAAACCCGGGAAATTCAAATCCCGGGCTTCATTTGCAACTCCGTATGACTACATTACCCCCCCCTAGTTCGAACTAGGGGGGTAGTGTAGACATACCCGAAGAGACAACAGAGCAGGACAGGTTTCCCTTAAAGTGATGGCACATGGCTTCTCCCAGAAACTTACCCAGCAGCAACCAGCACACACATACTCTCTGTGTCACTGTCACACAGCCATGGCTGTTGGGCGAGGCATGTCCTGCACCACCTTTCAGCCAACCAGCACCAGGCTGGGGCTGGGTCTCATCCTGGCTGCAGAAGAATGCGTCCCTGGGCTCCTGCTGCACAGGGAAGCACTCTTCCACAGCCAGAAGGCAACCTCGCCTTTGCCCAGCACTGGTTGGCTGAGAGGTAGGGCAGGACATGCCTCTCCCAACAGCCACAGCAAGAGCAATATATCCCAGCCAGGGCCCCCAGAGACGCCATGATCCAGCAGCCAGAGGTCTACGGCCTGACAGTGGGCCACAGCTAGGTGATTGGGAACCACACTATTAGAGTAGAACTGTCATGGTAAAATTCACTTCCTCAGATGAATTGATCTGATTTCTCTGCTTATGCCCCATCCATCTGGCATCACAGGATTTCTCGTTTTTGCAAATACAGACTGACACAGCTTACCTCTTTGAGACATGCAAATCAGGTATTTGCTCGTGCAAATGGAATATTAATAGACACAACTCTGGTAATTATCTATTCAAAAATAGGCACCAGAAATGTGTTTGGAATTCTGACATTACTGTATGAAAATCTGGCCCTTGAAAATAAATTATGGGTACACAAATGCTATGTGAGCATGCAACATGCAAAAGAGAATACAGTACTTGGCTTTTACATTGGATTTTTAATTTGGAGCCTTAAAGTGTTTTATAAAAGATAGTACCCTGAAGTAAAGACGTGAAGTTACTTTCCTAAGGCCACACTGCAGGTAAGATGTAGCGCCTAATTCAGGGGCTACGTCTACACTGGCCCCTTTTCCGAAAGGGGCATGCTAATTTTACAGGTCGTAATAGGGAAATCCGCGGGGGATTTAAATATCCCCCGCGCCATTTAAATAAAGATGTCCGCCGCTTTTTTCCTACTTCAAATAAGAGATCCTCCGGAAAAGGGCTTTTTTCCGGAGGATTGGGGCCAGTGTAGACGCTCTTTTCCGGCTTTTCTAAAAGCCAGAAAAAAGCGGCGGACATCTTTATTTAAATGCCGCGGGGGATATTTAAATCCCCTGTGGATTTCCCTATTACGACCTGTAAAATTAGCATGCCCCTTTCGGAAAAGGGGCCAGTGTAGACGTAGCCAGGGAGTTTATAGTCTAAAGAGCCTGTTCTCATTAATGTGTTTATCATATTGTTCAGGGCAGGGAGGAGGTAGTCATCCTTTCCCCCATGTGAAATGGATAAGGCTTGAGTTCCCAAACTTGTTACTGGTCACAGGAATCCACATAAATCTCATTCCTCCTGCTGAAGCCCAAGTTCCTGTAACAAGCTGCCTTAAGGCCTCCTCCTCCTGTTGGTAGCATGACAGTGCTTAAAGTGCCATGTTACTACTAACCAAATCCCACATGGCTGCACACAGGGCCCAAATAAAGCACAGGCACTTCAGGCTTGTGATTCAGGCCTCAAATCCAAATATGAAATCAGAACCTCAGCTGGCTTTTATGTAAAAAGTTCCTAGGCCTTACAGTCACTACTAATGTAGCAAAGTGTGAAGAAAGTCTAAAACAATAACTCTGACAAGGTATGTTTACACAGCAAAGTTATTTAGAAATAACAGCCCTTATTTCAAAATAACTTTCCCAGAGTCTACACAAGCCAACCGCTATTTCGAAAATAAATCGAAATAGTGGAGGGCTTATTTCAAAATTGGTAAACCTCATTCCACGAGAAATACGCCAATTTCGAAATTGCTATTTCAAAATAAGTGATGTGTAAACACTTATTTCAAAATAGGGAGCCTCCAGCCCTTCCCAGGGTGCCCTAGTGGCCACTCCAGCCTCAACCAAGAACACTCCTCTCCCTCCCTTCTCCCCAGAGCCCTTAAAGGGGTTGACTCTGGCCACAGTGCCTGTGCCAGCTCCAAGCCTGCCAGCCCAAAGCCAGCAGTCACTGCCCCTGACCCAGTGGCCCCAAAACATGAGCCAGCAAGCCACTAGCAGCCAACCCTCCACCGCTCCCCAGGAGCAGTCTGCCAGCTCCCAGGAGTCTGCCAGGGCCTGGAAAAGGCAGGTGCCTTCCTGGTCCAGGGTGGAGATCATGGACCTTATTTAGGTTTGGAGGGGATGCCCCCAATGTCCATGATCTACGCACTAGACGGAGGAACATGGCCGTCTATGCCAGGATAGCTGCCAGCCTGGCCACCAAAGGCCACATGCGAACTCAGGAGCAGGTTCACAGCCGGGGCCACAGGGGGCAGCTCTCAAACAGGGGCAGACACCTGCCCCTTTTTTGACACCCTGGACTGCATCCTGGGGGGTGGGACGGTCTGTGCCCCCCAGGTGGTCATCGACCCTGGGGCAGAGGCTCTTACCAGGGCACGGAGGAGGAAGAGGAGGAGAACCAGGAGCCACAGGAGAGCAGAGGGACCGTGCCGTGCACCTAGGACCCCCGAGCTGTCCCAGCAGGCCTGTTGCCAGTGTCGTCAGAGGCCGGGGAGGCATCAACATGTGAGTGCCATCACTGTCCCTTTATGTGGGGGGGGGGGGGGATGAAAATCAGGGACTGCACATGTGGGCCTTGCTGTCCACGGATCAAGCAGCAACCTGTGCATTTGCGAGTATGTGCTGTGCTATCCCTGGGCATGTGGCCCCAGCTGGCTGCCACACAGGGGCCTTACCCTGTTAGCCACACGCGTGTATGTATGAAGAGGCATGACAGTCTCCTGACTCCAGGGTGGGACACAGCAGAATGCCCTTCCTCCACAAGGCCACTCTACACAGAGGCAGGGGACATCTCGCCCCCCCTCACACACACACACCATAAACAGCACAGGAGCATGGGTGTGGTCTTGAGGTAACTCCCACTCCCGGGGATAATAGGGCATTATGAATATGGCCTCTGTGCAAGCACATTGGCTCTGATGGTGCAGGGCACAGTCATCCTTGCCTTGCAGAGGGGAGCTGGGCTTCACACACTGTGTCCGCAGGGATAACTGACCACTTCTTTTGTTTCTCCACAGCTGCACCAGCTGCGTGTGCAGGGTGTACCACCCTGCACAGAACATCCTCCCACACCTGAGGGCTCCACAGGACCACCCGTGCAGCGGAGGGGTACGAATAGAAGAACCAGGGGGCACTGCGAGCCCTGCACCGCACCCTCCAGCACTGGGTGCAAGAAGACCTGCAGCTCCGGTGGGAGCAGTTTGCCCAGGGCCATGCCATCTGCTGGCACCTGCAGATCCTGGTGCAGATCATGCTGCCTCCTTCTGCTCCAGTGACTGCTTCCTTCCCAGCTACTGCTCTTCCTCCCACTCCTTCTTCCCCTCCCACTTCTCCCTCCACACCCTCCACTCCCTCCCCACCCCTCCGGGGACACTGAGGCCCCCGCACCCATGGTGCTGGGAGACAATTGGTCTGGCGAGACCCCCGACTCTGAGCCCTGAGCTTCCCCTCCCTCTTGCTTCCCCCTTCCAGCTCTCTTCTCCCAGGTTTCCCCCTCCCCTCTCCCACCTTCTCTCCTCCCTTCTCCTGCCTCCTTTCCCCAGTCTCACCAGAGTTTCATTCCCCCCCACCACCACTTTTGTTAAATAAAAAGAGTTTGTGTTCATGAAAATACGTTTATTTTATTTGTCATCAGGAAGGGGGCTTAGGGAGGGGTAAGTGGAAGGACATGAGGGAGGAACGAGGCACAAGTCTCCAGTGGGGTACACCAGGGAGGCTCTTAGTGTTCCTCAGGGTGGAAGCTCTCCCACAGGGCCTCCTGGATACTGACAGCCCCCCGATGGACCTCCTGGATGGCAGCCTGCAGAAAGTGCAGCCAGACTCACAGCAACATGTCCACGAGAAGCACCAGAGTGCTCAGGGGCAGCTCTGGCTCCATGTTGCAGAGTGCTGTGGTGTCCCGAGTGAGGGCAACCAGAGCACGGAGAGACAAAATGCTTTGCTGTCCCTCATTGAGTTAGGCAAGCAATCAGAGAAACCTGAAAACCAGCTGTCCGGGCGGGGGGTGGGTCCCTTTAAGCACAGGCCTCAGATAGCCTCAGGCAGCAGCCACACAAAGTAACTCCTGACCTGATGCCCTGCCAGACCTGGTTCCGGCCGGCCTTAAATGAGATTCAGTGTCCACTCAGTGTGGACGTGCTAGTTTGAAGTAGCTAAATGCTATTTTGAAATGCATTTTGTGTGTAGACGCGTTATTTCAAAATATCTTATTAATGACTATTTAGAAAAATAACACTGTAGTGTAGACATATCCAGAGGGATGAACTGACTCATTTATCTCAGCAAACTTCTGATGGCACTCCAAAATTCAGGACTCAATATGTTCAAAAAGCTAGACATCAAATCATACATCTAAGAATCTCTCAAGCAAACGTGTAATTAGGCAGCTTTGGTGCATATTTACTTGATGTATACATGTAATCATGCTAAATATATGAGCAATGGCCTGCCTAAAATTTTCAGAACTCTGGTCTCAGCTGTCTAAATATAATCCTAATACCTTCTTTTGCTACATAACTTTGAGCAAATATCTTTACTCTTGAGCTTAAGTTTCCTCATCTGTAAACAAACAGAAAAAAAGCTTTGATAAATTCATATGAAAGGCAGTACTGAAAATAAAGCTTTACTTGATTGTTACTATTCATTTGTATGCTCACAAACTGGAATAGACTAGTCTGGCCTCGTATGTAATACAAGCCACAGATTTTTCCCAAAATTACTCCAAGGGTGAAACATCCACAGTTGATTTTAATCAAACATACAGAGTTGATCTGATTCTCAGTGATGGAGAATCTATGACAATTCTTGGTAAATTGTTCCAATGCCAATTACCTTTTTCTAGTCTTAACTTGTCTAGCTTCAACTTCCAGAACTCTTCCATTTAAAGTATTACTAATGCATCTAAAATTTTAGTCTCCTGAATTTTAAATGCTTGGAAAAATATTAGCATGATGACAGAAAATTATTATTTTGAAAAATTAAATTAGAGAGTTCAAGAAGTAGAGCAAACATGTTCTTCAAATCACCCAGAACATAGGCTCTGTGTTCAAAGTAAAATAGTAATCTGATTAAAAGCAAAGATAGCTAGCATGCTAGGTAGCAACTAGAAATGCTTTACAGGTTTTATATAAATATGTGATTGCCCAGTAATAAAAACTATAATCAAATTTGTTTTAATAAAATAAAAGTCCAAATATAAAAATGGATTACAATAACTGATTTCATGCAAAGCTAATTCCACTTTTCTTCCTCTTAATGGACCATAATTTTTGTTCATATACCATAAAATTAATCTTTGTGCACACTGACATTTCCTTTAAATACTGCTTCTTCTTTAACTTTTCCTTGCTCTCATAAACTGTCTACACAGCAGTGTTAATTCAGAATAGCTGACGTTATTCCAAAATAACATAGTCCATGTCTACACACAAGCAGTTATTTTGACATAATGTCAAAATAATGGAGAGCTGGATGACTGCTTACTCCGACTCATGTACTCTCATTTTACGAAGAGTAAGGGAAGTCAGGGGAAGAGTGTGCTATCACAAAATAACTGCTGTGTAGACAGTTTCGACTTACGCTATGCAATTAGCATGGCTTAAATTGTGTAGCTTACTTCGAGTTTACCCTGCTGTGTAAGCCCATAGTGCTTAAGGAAGTAGTCATCTCTCAAACGTGCATTCACGTCCATTCACAAAACTATAACCTTGATCAATTTCAATCTGTGATTTGCCCCTACCATAGCAGAGGAACTACTATCCTATGTGTCATTTTAATTATATTTAATTGATTTCTTCATCTCCACTCTTTGATGCCCATATGAAACCATCTAGACAGGTTTTGATAAATTGAGGATAAACAAATGCATTTTACAAAACTCACTCATATGGGCAGATCAGTTTTAGCTATCTCCTGCAAATGAGAGATTATTCAGTAGCAATTCTTGGCTAAATAGTCTCAGGAAATAGCTGGGTTAGTCTGTAACTAAAAAAAAATTAAAAACCAACAATGGTCCTGTAGCACATTAGAAACAAAAACATATAAATAGTGTCATGAGCTTTCACAACCCACTTCTTCAGATGACAGATATGGAGCAAGAGGCCCACAGTTTGAAATATAAAGCAGAAAAAGAGGGCAGAGGAAGAGGAGAAAGAAGGGGGGGGGAGAAAAACAAGCCCTGTCAATTAAAGTGTACTTGTTAAATGAGGCTAACAGAGTAGGTTGTAAGTGCCTGATACTTAGCTTTTAATGTCATTTGAGTGTTGAATATAATGGCCCATCCAGTTCAAGTCTTTGTTCATGCCATGCGAGAGAGTATCAAATTTGCATATGCAGGCTAGTTCCACAGATTCTCTCTCTAGTTGATTCCTGAAATTGTTTTGTAAGAGAATAGCCATTCTGAAAATTTAAATTCCTACCTGGGGAACTAAAAAAAGAAGATTGACAGAGACACATGAGTCCCCAGGCATCAGCTTCCTCAAATAGGCCCAACAAACAAAATGACACAACACCACTAGTCATCACCTATAGCCCGCAGCTTAAATTCCTCCAGTGCAACATTACCAATCTACAACCCATCCTGGAAAATGATCCCTCACTCTCACAGGACTTGGGGAACAGGTCAATCCTCGCCTACAGACAACTCCCTAACTTAAAACAAGTTTTTTCCAGAAACCACACACATCACACCTCCATCATACTCCTCCAGGAACCTACCCCTGCAACAAATCCTCTTGCCAACTCTGTCCACACATCTACACAAGTGACACCATCACAGGACCTAACCACATAAGCCGTAACATCAGATGCTCATACAACTGCACATCCTCTAATGTGATCTGTGCCTTCAAATACCAGCAGTGCCCCTCTGACATGTATATTGGCCTAAATGGACAGTCTCTACAACAAAGAATTAATGGACACAAATCAGATATTCGAAATGATATTACACGTAAACCTGTTGGAGAACGTTATACAGAAGAATCTCGATTTTCTGACCTTCACTTATCTGACATTTCATTTTATGCGACGTGTCACCCACCATCACGTGCTGTCCGCCGACATGACGAATTGATGAATAAGAATGCTGCATGTACAACAGCCAATCACAATCGGCACCATGCACCCACACCATGAACATGAGTGCATTTGTGCTTTTGTTTGATGACGCCAAAGTAGATTGATTTTTTTTTATCAATCAGCATGGTAAGTGAAAAGAGAAAGAAAGTAGTTGTTTCAATGGAACAAAAACTTGAAGGCTCTCGACGCAGCACTAATACGTTGAGCAACAGAGGGAAGAGACTGCTACAGACTTACTGCCGTTCAGATGCTGGCGTGATCTTGCCGTGAAGAAAAGTAAGGACACCCAAAAACAACTCCAGATCACTCATTTCTTTAAAAACTAAACTTTTTTATATTCACAAAAGTGTTGTAAAAGCGGCGAGGAGTCTTGTGGCACCTTATAGACTAACTGAAGTGTTGGAGCATAAGCTTTCGTGGGCAAAGACCCACTTCGTCAGATGCATGATGAAGTGGGTCTTTGCCCACGAAAGCTTATGCTCCAACACTTCAGTTAGTCTATAAGGTGCCACAGGACTCCTCGCCGCTTTTGCAGATTCAGACTAACACAGCTACCCCTCTGAAAAGTGTTGTAAACTCTCTTTTGTTTGTTGAAATATTCTATTTTATTTTTTCATTAGAATTAGTAATAAATTGAGTTTATACATATTTGTACCCATGTTTTTTATTAGTAGTCTGTATTATCTGACATTTCTGATCATCCTCTGATCCCGTTTAGGATAGATAATCGAGACTCTACTGTAACTTGCCTCGGCACTCACTAATGAATTTAAATGTGGCTCTTCTCTTAAAAGCAATTTCAGTTATCAACTAGAGAAGGAATTGGAGGAATTAACCTTGATATGCAAATTTGGGCCCCTTGCTCCATTTTTGTCATCTGAAGAATTGTGTTGTGCCCACGAAAGCTCATGATAGTATTTGTATATTTCTATTAGACTCTAAAGCTATGTCTAGACTGAATCTCTCTGTCGACAGAGGGATGCAAATCAAGCACATCGAAATTGCTAATGAAGCAGGGATTTAAATATCCCACACCTCATTAGCATAAACATAGCTGATGGGTTTTTTTATAGAGTTTTTTTAAACCCGCCCCTCCCCCCCAGCAGTCAACACGTGGATCTGTCAAAAATAAACCCTTTTTCGACGGATCCTGTATTCCTCAAAAAATGAGGTTTACAGGATCTGTCGAAAAAGGGTTTCTTTTCGACAGATCCTCATCTATACAGCCATTTTTTAAAAAAAAACCCTCCATTTTGGAAAAAAACGGTGGCCATGTTTATGCTAATGAGGTGTGGGATATTTAAATCCCTGCTTCATTAGTAATTTCGATGTGCTTGATTTGCATCCCTCTGTCAACAGAGAGGTGTAGTCTAGACGCACCCTAAGGTGCTACAGGACCTGAAATAGATCACTGACATTACAATAATGGTTGCAATGACATTATTGGTTAAATAGGTTACTGGCATCACAATAATGGTTTCTGACCAGAGAGGTAGCACCACAGAGATCTTTAACTGATGCATCCACATAGTTATGTTGATGGGTGTGGTCTACATGTCAGGGATCAGGTCCAGAAAAAGGTTAAGTGAAACAGGAACATTTAAATCATTTCATTAAAAGTAATAATTTTTATCCAGTCTTCAGAGAACACTTTCAGCTTTACAAAAGTTATGACAGAGAAAGAGAAACTACTAGTAGTTGATGTCAGCTGTGTCTTTTTCTCTGATTGCATATATGTGATCAGAAATTCTCTGATGGAATCATTTTATACATTTCAAAATATCAATGAACTCCAGACAGATAATCCTTATAGTTCGCAATACATTTAAATTAGCCTTAGATTAAGTCATATTCATCTTGGTCAATGTTTCTGAACCCTAGTCTGTCAAAACTCTCTTCTTTCTATACTTCAATGTACCGTTCCTGAAGGTGCTGTTCTTTGAACAGGACACGACTTCACTGTTTTAATATAGCTCCTCTGTTAGTAATGCTGATTTAGGCTGAGATGGAATTATGCTTGGACTAACTGACCAGTACTGTAGATAAAGAATTTCCTTACACCGTTGCTCTGTGTGCTTATAAAGTCTATAAGTATAATTAAATACATAAATTTGCCTTCATTTATTTTGTGAAAGAAAATAATATGGTTGGTTTAGAGCCAATTAATGAGTTACAGCTGCCATTTATTATAGGAAGTATTTAAAGACTCCATAAGGTTTTCTTTAATAAAAAAGTTTTGTTTTTAATTAAAAGTAATTCCAAAACATTAAAGCTCCAACTCAGCAGCAAACAGACTCTACAGATCTAGGCAATGCAGACACAGTGGTTTCTCCTTGTTTTCAGGGAGCAGGGTGATGGACAATGCTGTGGGTAGGTGGGTATGAGAGGGCAAAAGAAATCACTTTTCTTCCCAAATCCCTCTGGATTTTTCTTCCCATTTACTTTCTGCAGCCCATTCCCTGCTCAAGAGAATGTTTTGTTCTATGCTCTCTGTGGGAAATACAACATGCCCAAAAGGGTAGAGAAGAGGTGGAACTTAACCTCACTCTCCATCTTGGTGGGACAATTTAGAGGGATGGTGCAGAGAGCAAACCAAGCAAGACTATGAATCTCCTTAGGGCTCCCACAAAGGCTTTGTGGCCAAGCTCTGTTCCCCAGGCAGGGCTTTCTCAGTAGCTCCCCTCTCATATCTCGGTTCGCATTGTGTGAACATTTAGGCTACATCTATACTACGATCCTCTTCCACAAGAGGAAATGCAAATGGGGCGCTCATTTGCATATGTTGCGCTCTCATTTGCATTTCTTCCTGAGATCCCTTTTGCACAAGAGGTTTTTGTGCAAAAAAGCACTGTGTAGATGGCTCCTTTTTGCGCAAGAGCCGTTCTTCCTTGAAGAATGAGGAAGAATGGCTCTTGTGCAAAAGGGGATTTGTATATAGACATAGGCTCACAGTGGAAAACAAAGTTTTCTCTTATCTGTTTTCCTATAAATAATCCATGACATAAGCACTAAGCCTTTGCTAAACTGTCAGCCAAATCATCATCCTGGAGAAATTCAAGCTTAAAGCAGGCTTGATTGTTCCTCTCCCCAACAAACTGTCTATTTCAATACTTTATGTGTAAACATTTGTTACACTTCTTCACTTGACCAGATAAATTAAGCTCAAGCCTTTTCTCTTCCTCACCCAAGAATGACCTACATACACATATGCTATACCTGCCAACAGCTTTATATTTTAAAAGTAAATTTAACATCTAAAAATCCCCAAAGTTGGGATTAATTACAAGGTGCTCCTGAAAGCTCTTCATCACAGTTGAATAGTTCTCACCTCTTATAACAGTGGCATGTTTCTTGAGTTTGAAAAATCTCCATAGACTACCTCAGAAAACACCACTCCGAGTCTTCCTTCAAAAAAATTGATTTTCCAGTTTAACATTCAAGTAATCCAGTGGCACCTTAGGGACTAGCAAAAATATATAGAATCATAAGCTTTTGTGGGTAAAACCCACTTCATCAGATGAACTGGATTATAAATAACAGAAACCAATATACAACAGAAGTACCTGTCAATCTATCAATTGTAGGACCCATATTAGTGAGGATAATTAAGTAAGCTGGATGTGTCCAATTCATTGCTTTTGATGTGAAAATGTGGACGTTAAAGTCAGGGTAATGCACCAACCAATTAATGTGTTTATTCAAGCCCAGCGTAACAGTGCCAAATTTGTAGATGAATTCCAATTCAGCAGACTCTCTCTGTATTTGGTTAGTGAAATTGCTTTGTAGAAAAATGGCTACTTTTAAATCCATGATTGAGTGTCCAGACAGGCTGAAATAGTCCCCTACAGGTTTATGTACGTTACCATTTCTGATGTCTGATTTTTGTCCATTTATCCTTTCTTGTAGAGACTGTTCAATTTGGCCAATATACACGTCAGAGGGGCATTGCCGGCACTTGATGACATCTATAACATTAGAGGATGTACAGTTGTATAAACTGATGTTGTGGCTTATGTGGTTAAGTCCTGTGATGGTGTTGCTTGTACAGATATGTGGACAGAGTGGGAAACAGGGTTTGTTGCAGGAGTAGGTTCCAGGATGAGTGTATCTGAGGTTTGATGTGTGGCTGCTGGAAAGGATTTGCTTCAGGTTGGGAGGTTGTCTGTAGGTGAGGATTGGCCTGTCTCCCAAGGCCTGTGAGAAAGAGTGGCATTCTGCAGGTGCCCATAGCAGTGCTGCTGACTTGAAGGTATAAATTGTCTGCAAATTGGAAACAGTTGTGGGTCAGAACAAAGTCACAGAGCTCAGCCACCAGGTGTGCTGTGGCATCATTGTGGATAGTGTTCCTGACAGCTTGTAGCCCATCCCTGTATGGAATGTTTGTGTAGAGAGCTTCTACATCTAGGGTGAGATGCCACTATTTACAAATTGTTTTATTAGACCAATATGAGAGCCATTTTTTCAGTGTAGTTCATGAAAGTACTATTTTGAACTTATATGAGGCTGACAAGAACCCAAACTGGGACTCGAGCTTAGAACATGCACCTCAACCACAAGAGCTAAAAGCCAGCTGGCAATTGGCTAAGGCTATAAAGCAGACTTTTTATGTTCTCTGTTAGTGGTCATGATGCCACTGGATAGGATAGTGCACCACACCCAGAAGGTGTGCAGGTTACACTTACTCTATTGTAAATGAAGACTAGAGGTATGTCTACACTGCACCATTATTTTGAGATAGCTAGCGTTATTTTGAAATAACAATGTGAGCATCTACACAGCCATTCCATTATTTTGAAATAATTTCACAACAACAAACGGCTTGTTCCAAAATCTGTAAACCTTATTCTATGAGGAATAACACCTATTGGCTGTGTCTACACTGCACCCCTATTCCGGAAAAGGGATGCAGATTAGACCAGTCGGAATTGCAAATCCACGGGGGGTATTTAAATCCCCCGCGGATTTGCAATTCCAACTGGTCTAATCTGCATCCCTTTTCCAGAAAAGGGGTGCAGTGTAGACACAGTCATTATGAAATAGCTATTTCAAAATAAGGCATGTGTAGACGCTCCACTACTGCTATTTTGAAATAACCTTTCACCAGAGCCATTCTAAGTTATTCCTTCCCAGTGCCTCCTGATATCTCAGCATATCTACATGAGGGAAGTCTACCTCGGACTAATTTTGAGGCTTCCCTGAAGCATAGACGTGCTTTGTGTAGACTCCTATGACAGGACGGATAATATCAATTGACTTTGATTCTTATCTGCTTCGTTTTAACTACCCCATCTTCAGATACTTACTGATTCCCTCTAGCTCCCTGTCTCCCATGCCCCTTCTTTTCCCTCCCTCCTTCCTCCCCTTCCCGTCTTCTATTTATTTTGGGTCTGCACATCCTAAACTCATAACTCTGGTTATCTGAAGAAGTAGGCTGTGCCCACCAAAGCTTATGATACCATCTACATGTTTTGTTAGTCTATAAGGTGCTACCAGACCATTTGTTATTTTATTCCGCAATAGCTTATTTTGAAATAAGCATGTCATATAGATGTACCCTAGATGAACTACAGTTATAGTTACACCAGCATAAAAATAAATTAAAATCAAAATATACTTTAATTTTAAAACTCTTGATGCATTTTTGGATATATATTGGTCAGAGGTTTGTAATACTGTGATAAGCAACCAACGGTCTGTTAAGCTCACAGAAGTACATACGCTTTTATTAAAACTAAGCTAAAATTATCTATATCTGCAAAAATGTGGCTGAAACAAACTTGTCCTCATGAAATTTCCAGTACTTTCTAGTTCCCATTAGGCCAGAAATAACTAATACATTATGCTGATATTACGTACCTTAATACATCATGGCTACATCTTGATTGGCACGATTTTCCGGAAATGCTTTTAACTAAAAAGTTTTCCGTTAAAAGCATTTTCGGAACAGAGCGTCTAGATTGGCATGGACGCTTTTCCGCAAAAGCACTTTTTGCGGAAAAGCGTCCATGCCAATCTAGACGCACTTTTCCGCAAAAAAGCCCCGATCACCATTTTCGCAATCGGGGCTTTTTTGCGGAAAACAAATCTCAGCTGTCTACACTGGCCCTTTTGCGCAAAAGGGACTTTTGCCTGAACGGGAGCAGAATAGTATTTCCACAAGAAGCACTGATTTCTTACAGTAGGAAGTCAGTGCTTTTGCGGAAATTCAAGTGTCCAGTGTAGACAGCTGGCAAGTTTTTCTGGAAAAGCGGCTGATTTTCCAGAAAAACTGTCCAGTCTAGACACAGCCCATGATTTAGGCCAAACCAGAATACAGATGTGCAAAAATGAAAAATCATTAATTTGTGGTTCTATAGTAGTGCCTAAAGAGCCAAACCATGAACTAGAACCTGGCTGTGCTAGCAACTGCCTGAAAATACAGTTCTGCACCTCAAAGAGCTTACAGTTGAAGCCCGTGATACTGCAAAGACTTATATTCATGCCTATCTTGATGCAATGTGCATAGTCCCTAACAAAATATAACACAATATAACAAAGCTGCCACAAACAAAGCAGGACAGTGAGGCACTTATGATATGTGTACTAAGCAACAGTCACAGAAGGCCAGCTGCCAGCCGAGTTCAAGTATTTTGCAGGAATCAAAATGAATGGGGTTGAAGGATAGATTTTGAAAGAGGACGATGAAGTGGCTTTGTAGAATTTTTCCAAAAGCTCCTCTCATGCCCATAGGATAGCACTGAAGAAAGTGATTGAGAACTTTAGAAAGCAACAAGTGTATCTTGAAGAACATTAAAAAAGTTGGGTTTGAGTTTAATATTTAAAAACAAAAGGCTTTAGATTCTCAAAAAGAAAACAAACACAGTCACAGTGCCCTTCCCAAATAGCAACTAGCAGAAGGTAACATGACAAAATGTAAAATGAGTCCTTTGCTGGTGATTTTTTTACACTGTACATTTGATATTATGACTCAAGGGGAGAAACATTCTTGAAAGAAATATGTTGCTTAACATTTGTGAAGCTGTGAAAGGAATTCAGCAGTGTGTGTGTGTTTTAAACTACCTAGTGAAAAACAAGGATGTGACAATAGCTGAAGATTGAGGTCACTAATAGTGTGTATGTTCTTCATTTGGGATAATTACAAACACAGTTTGTACTGAAAGCAGAGCAAAAATGATTGAAAAATTATACGGTAGTCTTTGGGAGCACTTGTGCTACTGTACCAGTGAAAAATAAATGAAAATACAGAAGATATGAAGAGTTCCTTTTAGTATCTTAATTTGCAAGCAATGGGTCAAATTCACTAAAATGGCAAATCTTTCTTTAGGAACCTTGTTTCCTGATGCTGTTTACAGAAGGGAGAAGGAATTGATTTCTGTGAGCTCACATAGTTTTGCTTCTGATGTTGCCATTACCTAATGGCCCTATTAGGGATATAGAATACTAGGACTAAAAGGGACCTTGAGAGATCTTCAAGTCCATTCCCCTGCCCTCACAGCAGGACCAAGCATGATCTATATCATCCCTTAAAAAAGAACAAATAGTCTAGTAACACCTTAAAGACTAACAAAATATGTAGATGATATCATGAGTTTTCGTGGGCAAAACCCACTTCTTCAGATGACTGGAGTATTAGGAGTCCAGATCCAAGAATAAATAAGGGAAGGAGGGAGGAAGAAAAAAAAGAGAGAAAAGGGAAAAAAAGAGACAGCGAGTAGATTATTCAAGTAGTTACAAGTCACTGATAAAAACAACTGGCACCTCCATTGTTTGTTTGTTTGGGTAAGTCATTGTTTGGAAGTATTTCAAAGGGACGTTGTTAAGGGCCCAAAAGCAAACAATTCCGCTGTGTAGGAAAGATAGAAAATATGGCAAAAGACCAGCTTGGCTTAACAAGGAGATCTTGCACGATCTCAAAATAAAAAAGGAGTCATATAAAAAATGGAAACTAGGACAACTAACAAAGGATGAATATAGGCAAGCAACACGGGAATGCAGGGGCAAGATTAGAAAGGCAAAGGCACAAAATGAGATCAAACTAGCTACAGGCATAAAGGGAAACAAGAAGACTTTTTATAAATACATTAAAAGCAAGAGGAAGACCAAGGACAGGGTAGGCCCACTGCTTAATGAGGAGGGAGAAGCAGTAACAGGAAACTTGGAAATGGCGGAGATGCTCAATGACTTCTTTGTTTCGGTCTTCACCGAGAAGTCTGGAGGTGTGCCTAACGTAGTGAATACAAGCAGAGAGAGGGTAGGTTTAGAAGATAGGATTCACAAAGAACAAGTTAAAAGTCACTTAGGAAAGTTAGATGTCAGCAAGTCACCAGGTCCTGATGAAATGCATCCCAGGATACTCAAGGAGCTGATAGAGGAGGTATCTGAGCCTTTAGCTATGATCTTTGAAAAATCATGGCAGACAGGGGAGATTCCAGAAGACTGGAAAAGGGCAAATATTGTGCCCATCTATAAAAAGGGGAATAAGAACAACCCAGGAAACTACAGACCGGTCAGTTTAACGTCTGTCCCAAGGAAGATAATGGAGCAGGTAAATAAGGAAATCCTATGCAAACACTTGGAAGGTAATAAAGTGATAGGGAATAGCCAGCATGGGTTTGTGAAGAACAAGTCATGCCAAACTAATCTGATAGCTTTCTTTGATAAGATAACGAGCCTTGTGGATAAGGGAGAAGCGGTGGATGTCATATACCTAGACTTTAGTAAGGCATTTGATACGGTCTCGCATGATATTCTTATTGATAAACTAGGCAAATATAACTTAGATAGGGCCACGATAAGGTGGGTGCATAATTGGCTGGATAACCGTAGTCAGAGAGTTGTTGTTAACTGTTCTAAATCCTGCTGGAAAGGGATAACAAGTGGAGTTCCGCAAGGGTCTGTTTTGGGACCCGTACTGTTCAATATCTTCATCAATGATGTAGATATTGGGATAGAGAGTACGCTTATTAAGTTTGCGGATGATACCAAACTGGGTGGGGTTGCGACTTCTTTGGAGGATAGGGACATAATTCAAAATGACCTTAGCAAGTTAGAGAAATGGTCAGAGGTAAACAGGATGAGGTTTAATAAAGAGAAATGCAAAGTGCTCCACTTCGGAAGGAACAATCAGTTCCATACATACAAGATGGGAAGCGACTGTCTAGGAAGGAGCATGGCAGAAAGGGATCTAGGGGTCATAGTGGACCACAAGTTGAATATGAGTCAACAGTGTGATGCTGTTGCCAAAAAAGCAAATATGATCCTAGGTTGTATCAACAGGTGTGTTGTAAGCAAAACTCGTGAAGTCATTCTGCCGCTCTACTCTGCACTAGTTAGGCCTCAGCTGGAGTACTGTGTCCAGTTCTGGGCGCCACATTTCAAGAAAGATGTGGAGAAATTGGAAAGGGTACAGAGAAGAGCGACAAGAATGATTAAAGGTCTAGAGAACATGACCTATGAAGCCAGGCTTCATGAACTGGGCTTGTTTAGTTTGGAAAAAATAAGATTAAGGGGGGACATGATAGCGGTTTTCAAATATCTAAAAGGGTGTCACAAGGAGGAAGGAGAAAATTTGTTCCTCTTGGTTTCTGAGGACAGGACAAGGAGTAATGGGCTTAAAGTGCAGCAAGGGAGGTTTAGATTGGACATTAGGAAAAAATTCCTAACTGTCAGGGTGGTCAAATATTGGAATAAATTGCCAAGGGAGGTGGTGGAATCTCCCTCTCTGGAGATATTTAAGAACAGGTTAGATAGACATCTGTCAGGGATGGTGTAGGTGGAGCTTGGTCCTGCCTTGAGGGCGGGGGGCTGGACTCGATGACCTCTTGAGGTCCCTTCCAGTCCTATTATTATATGATTCTATGATTCTATGATTAGGATGTAGAAGGTAGTATGCAAGCCAGCCGATGTCTCTGTTCATTCCATTTGCCTAAGAATTAAACTTGTAAATGAAGTAAAGTTCCAACCCTTCCCTGTATATTTGGCTTGCGGAATTGGCCTGAAAAACATGATGACTTGGAGATCCATTAATGAATGTCTAGGCAGATTAAAGTGTTCTCCAACATGATTTTGTGTGTTGTCTTTTCAGATATCTCATTTGTGTCCATTAATTCTTTCCTGCAGAGACTGTCCAGTTTGGCCAGTATAAATGGCAGTGGGGCATTGTTGTCATTTGATAGCATAGATCACATTAGTGGATGTGCAGTTAAATGAGGAGCCTCTCATTTGGTGGTTGATGTGGTTGGGTCCAGTGATGAAATTGCTAGTGTAGATGTGTGGGCCGAGCTGTCACCAGGGCTGATTGCAGGAGTTGGTTCCTGGATGATTATGATGGAGGTGTGTTGTGTGGTTCCTGGAAAGAATTTGTTTGAGGTTAGAGGGTTGTCTGTAGGCGAGGATTGGACTTTTTCCCTCAAGGCCTCAGAGAGTGAGAGGTTGTTTTCTAGAATAGGTTGTAGATTGTTGCTAATGTGTTGGAGGGGTTTAAGTTACGGGCTGTAGGTGATGACAAGTGGAATTCTGTTGTTTTCTCTTTTGGGCCTGTCTTGAAGTAGTTCATGTCTGGGTATTCTTCTGGCTCTGCCGATCTATTTTTTCACTTCTCCGGGTGGGTACTTCAATCCTTACAGACTGAGATTGACTGAAAAGCAAGAAAAAAAGACACCTCCTCACTCCCCTCAAGCTCCTGACCCATGGCACCAAGCCTCAGCCAGGGCTGAATTAACATTTCTGTTGGTCCGGGCCCCTGTGGCGGGGTCAAAAATAAGGAGTTCAATGTGCAATGGGGCTGCTGGGTAGCAGGGTAGGGTAGGGGTGTGGGCTCTGGACAGGAGGTACGATGCAGGAGCAGTCTAGGGGTGAGGGTGCAGGGTCTGGATGACAGCACAGAAGCAGGATGGGGTAGGAAGTCTGGGGAGGAGGTAGGGTGCAAAAGCAGGCTGGGGCTGGATATGTTGGGTCTGAAAGGGAGGGAGGATGCAGGAGCAAAGAAGGGATGTGGCGTCTAGGTAGGAGAGGGGTGCACCTATCTGGTGCAGCTCTTTTGGAGGCTGCAGATGTCTCTGTGTGGCTCTGCACACTGCAGGGAAACTCTCCCTGCAGGCACTATCCCCCTGCTGCTACCATTGGCCTCAATTCCTGGATGATAGGAACAATTGGGGGCAGTGCCTACACGGAGGACTTCCCTGCAGTGTGTAGAGCTTCCTCCCCCTGCCAGGCAGAGCATATGGGTCAAGTCCGGCTGGCATCTTGCCTTGATCGGGGCTGCAAAGCTCAAACCTCCCTTGCCCACACACACAAGCTCCAGCCATGGTGCCCCCGGCATAACTGGAGCCCTAGCATCGGCTCACACTGCTGCAGGGGATAAGGATGAGCCAGCAGTCTTTCAGGCTGGTTCAAGACAAGCTGCAGGCTGAATCTGGCCTGTGGGCCATAGGTTTCCCATCTCTGCACAGGAATCTTTCAACAGAGGCTCTGGATAGGGTGGCCCCCTTTCTAATGGTTGGTAACAGGACCCTGAGGTGCTCCCTGCCCCACTTCCTTTCCCCAAGGCAAATATAGTCTCTCTCTGCCTCTTCCTGAAAGCCAAGCCTCTGCTTTGCCTCTTCCCTTGAAGCCTCCCTCTGCCCCATATTTGGGATTGCCAGTCCCCTTTTCGATCGTACTTTCCAGTTCAAAACTGCAAACTAGCAACCCTAAATGGCACCTGGACACCGAATCTGAAAACTGGACTGGCAGGGTAAAATACAGAAGGCGGCAATCTGAGCTCTGGAAGAGCTGCAATGCCCCTTGTCTCTCTTAGATGTGCTGTTCTCTCCTCCTCAGAAAACTCCTCACACCCCTCAATGAGAAAACACAGCACACCTTGGGAAAGGCAGAAAGCCTAAATAGAGAATTGTCTTTGCATTCTCTCATTTCATGCTTGAACACTGAGCAGTAGCTTTGCTGGCTCCTTAAAGCCTCCCAATAGGAGGATGGTTTCAGCAGCCTTCAGCTGCCATAGCTTCCGCCCGTCATAGGTTTTGTGCGTTAATCGCCTGGTTGCTGAGTTTATGTTGACAAAAGCTGATATAAACCAATGATGAATCTAACACAGAATTTTTTTATAATTTGCAATAGCAAAATATTTGCATTTTTCCTAGGACCTATTCCCCAGTATTATCCTTTTCCTCTATAGTCTCAGTTTCTTCCATATAATAAGCTCTTCAGGTCACCTACTCTCTAAAGGGCCTGATAGAGTAGATTCCTGTCCTGGCTTGGACCAAAGGCACTACCATAATAAAAACGACGAGGAGTCCTGTGGCACCTTATAGACTAACTGAAGTGTAGGAGCATAAGCTTTCGTGGGCAAAGACCCACTTTGTCAGATGCATGTAGTGGAAATTTCCAGAGGCAGGTATAAATATGCAGGCCAGGATCAGGCTGGAGATGACGAGGTGGATCCAATCAAGGAGGATGAGGCCCACTTCTAGCAGCTGATCTGGAGGTGTGAATTCCAAGAGAGCAGAAGCTGCTTTTGTAGTTAGCGAGCCATTCACAGTCTTTGTTTAATCCAGAGTTGATTGTGTCAAACTTGAAGATGAACTGTAGCTCAGCAGTTTCTCTTTGAAGTCTGGTCCTGAAGTTTTTTTGCTGCAGGATGGCTACTTTTAGATCTGCAATTGTGTGTCCAGGAAGATTGAAGTGTTCCCCTACAGGTTTTTGTATGTTGCCATTCCTAATATCAGATTTGTGTCCATTGATTCTTTTACGTAGGGACTGTCCAGTTTGGCCGATGTATATAGCAGTGGGGCATTGTTGGCACATGATGGCATATATTACGTTGGTAGATGTGCAGGAGAATGTACCAGTGACAGTATGGCTGATCTGGTTAGGTCCTGTGATGGTGTTGCTGGTGTATATATGTGGGCAGAGTTGGAACCGAGGTTTGTTGCAAGGATTGGTTCCTGAGTTCGAGTTATTATGGTGCGGTGTGTAGTTGCTGGTGAGAATATGCTTCAGGTTGGCGGGTTGTCTGTGGGCAAGGAACGGCCTACCTCCCAAGGCCTGTGAAAGCGAGGGATCATTGTCCAGGATGGGTACTAGATCACTAATGATGCGTTGGAGAGGTTTTAGCTGGGGACTGTAGGTGATGGCCAGTGGTGTTCTGTTGGTTTCTTTCTTGGGCTTGTCCCGTAGCAGGAGGCTTCTGGGTACATGTCTGGCTCTGTCGATCTGTCTCCTCACTTCCTCGTGTGGGTATCGCAGTTTACAGAATGCTTGTTGAAGATCTTGTAGGTGTAGGTCTCTGTCTGATGGGTTGGAGCATATGCGGTTGTACCTCAGTGCTTGGCTATAAACAATGGATCGTGTGGTGTGTCCGGGATGGAAACTGGAGGCATGCAGGTAAGTATAGCGGTCAGTAGGTTTTCGGTATAGGGTGGTATTGATATGACCGTCACTTATTTGTATCGTGGTGTCCAGGAAATGGACCTCCCGTGTAGATTGGTCCATGCTGAGGTTGATAGTGGGGTGGAAGCTGTTGAAATCATGGTGAAATTCTTCCAGAGTCTCCTTCCCATAGGTCCAGATGATGAAAATGTCATCGATATAGTGTAGGTAGAGAAGAGGTGTAAGTGGATGAGAGCTGAGGAAGCGTTGTTCCAGGTCAGCCATAAAAATGTTGGCGTATTGTGGGGCCATGGGGGTGCCCATAGCAGTGCCACTGGTCTGGAGATATATGTTGTCACCAAATCTGAATTAGTTGTGTGTGAGGATAAATTCACAGAGTTCAGCCACCAGTTGTGCTGTGGCATCATCAGGGATACTGTTCCTGACAGCTTGTACTCCATCTGCATGTGGGATGCTGGTGTAGAGAGCCTCTACATCCATGGTGGCTGGGATGGTGTTTTCTGGAAGATCACCTATGTATTGTAGTTTTCTCAGGAAATCCGTAGTGTCACGAAGGTAACTGGGAGTGATGGTGGCGTAAGGTCTGAGCAGAGAGTCCACATAGCCAGACAGTCCTACAGTGAGAGTGCCAATGCCCGAGATGATGGGGCGTCCGGGATTTCCAGGTTTGTGGATCTTGGGTAATAGATAGAACAACCCTGGTCGGGGCTCTAAGGGTGTGTCGATTTGTTCCTGTGTTTGTTTAGGGAGTGTCCTGAGCAGATGGTGCAGTTTCTTAGTGTATTCCTTAGTGGGATCTGAGGAAAGAGGCCTGTAGAATTTGGTATTGGAGAGTTGTCTGGCAGCCTCCTTTAGGTAGTCAGGCCTGTTCATGATGACAACAGCATGTCCTTTGTCAGCCTCTTTGATTATAATGTCAGAGTTGTTCCGGAGGCTGTGGATGGCATTGCGTTCTGCACTACTGAGGTTACCAGGCAAGCGATGCTGTTTTTCCACAATTTCTGCCTGTGCACGTCGGCGGAAGCATTCTATGTAGAGGTCCAGACTGTCATTTCGGCCCTCAGGAGGAGTCCATGTAGATCTAAAAGTAGCCATCCTGCAGCAAAAAAACTTCAGGACCAGACTTCAAAGAGAAACTGCTGAGCTACAGTTCATCTTTAAGTTTGACACAATCAACTCTGGATTAAACAAAGACTGTGAATGGCTCGCTAACTACAAAAGCAGCTTCTGCTCTCTTGGAATTCACACCTCCAGATCAGCTGCTAGAAGTGGGCCTCATCTTCCTTGATTGGATCCACCTCGTCATCTCCAGCCTGATCCTGGCCTGCATATTTATACCTGCCTCTGGAAATTTCCACTACATGCATCTAACGAAGTGGGTCTTTGCCCACGAAAGCTTATGCTCCAACACTTCAGTTAGTCTATAAGGTGCCACAGGATTCCTCGTCGCTTCTGCAGATTCAGACTAACACGGCTACCCCTCTGATACTTGATACCACAATAAACATCATGACAATTATGTAAGGCCTTCAATGCAAGCTCAGTTTGACTCTGGGCCAAATCTTGGAGTTCTTTTTGCCTCCCTTGGAGATTTGCCTGTGTAACATATGAAAGAAAGATTTTTTAAAAAAATTCTGAACTAAGTTATCAACATAGTTTCTGGCTGTAATGATCAGAGTAGTTACCTGAAATTGCCAAGATAACGTGCTGCATTATTGTACTTCATTTATTATTTATGACACAACTTGATCTCTCTTATTTCATTTGCTTTCAATTTGTCAACTCAGCGCCTCCATGCCCATATAGAGAAAGCATAACTCAATGGGATGCATACATGTTTGCATCTGGAGGTTTGGCTCAAGCTTTTCTGTATTTCTCCTTTTTTCTATACTGAAGTCATCTCTCTTTTTCTGGTCATGCTCTGCTTTTTATTGCCTAGGCTAATTTAGTTTTTCTTTTCAACTCCATTCCCAAGTACCCTATTAGTATCGAGAGTCTGATCCTGAAAGGAGCTCCATGCAGGCAGGTCTAACATCTCCTTTCATATGAGATTATCTCTGGAATTTGCAGATCTTGGAGATCAATTGATTTTGGGAGCTAAAACCCCTACTTCCTAACCAGGAGGTATATTCACCCTCCTCATGGGAAGAATTCATAAGAAACACCACAAGGTAACCTCCCAGAGAAGCTTTTGCAGGGACTGTGGTGCCTCACATTTCTTAATTATTTTTATTTGCATAAAGTCTAACAATATGACAACAAACATTAATGGTGAGAGTAAGTAAAACCTGCCATGGTTCATGGGCTTAATAACAAAGAAAAGATAAACTGCAAAGCATTATTACTATTGCAGCAAGACTAATCCTACTGGGTAATATTTCTATACTTCACTTCCTTCTAGGTTGGCTAATGAAAAAATAGCTGCTTTCTCATTCCAATCAATACACTGTGCAATATCTAGAAAATAAACTTTTATTAGTGCAGTTGAAACATGACCCTTTGATTGTCTGTCTGACAAGGAATTTCCTGTAAATACTGCAGAAACTCCTGGAGGAATGTGCTCCTTGAGGTCTGTAGTACTGCATTTGAAATCTCTGCTATTAGAGTAAGAAGGCTAAACTCATTGCTGGTTCTCCCTGTTGAGGGTCTTGCCCGTTCAAGATTAATGATGCAGCCTACAATTCCACACCCATGCTGTTACTCACCACCCCCTCCAAACTCTGCAAAACAAAGTGACACATTTAGAAATTGTAATCTTCAGTGTTCACACTCAAACAGCAGAGCCATCCCAACCATAGCACAGTTCTTGGCAGCTGCCCTGGGCCCTACGTTTGGGGGACCCCACGGAGCCCAGGGTGGCATGGCTCTGGCAGCATGGACGAGGCCCACCCCCATCTCACCAGTAGTGGCAGGAAGCGGAGTGACCTAGCCCCAGCCTGCTCTGCTCCCCGAGCGATACAGCTCAGAGCCAGGCTGGGGATTGGTCACTCCACCTACTGCTGACATGGTGAGTACAAGGGGTCTGACCTCTACTGCAGGTGCCAGGCCCCTTGGTAATATCCTGAGCTAAGTCACTCAGGGGAGGTGTGTTGAGGTAAGGCGTCGATGGGGGTGGTAGGAGGCAGAGCAGATGATGGGCAGGAAGAGATTTGGCAGAACTGGAGTAGGGATAGGAGGAAGTTGTGCAGGATGGGGCCTGAGTTGGAGAGGAGATGACCCAGGCTCCTCCCCACCCCAAGAGATGG
Source organism: Pelodiscus sinensis (assembly GCF_049634645.1). Lineage (NCBI taxonomy): Eukaryota > Metazoa > Chordata > Testudines > Trionychidae > Pelodiscus > Pelodiscus sinensis. The sequence goes on from NC_134719.1 coordinate 49,340,291, forward strand.
CCTTATCTAACAGTGCAGTGCATCTATACTTATGATGTCATTAACATGTTAAATACACACTTTGCTTGAGTGTAGTTTTCATTTTGAAGGGAAATGGATACTGCTCCTACTTGTGGAGTCTTTAGTTTCTGTTTTGGGAGATCAACATCTTTCTTGGGAGCTGCAGTTTATAGTCAGGCTGGTTGTCTTTTGGAAGTTTCTTTATTGGATCTGGAATGTTTTCAATAAAATGTCAAATACTGAGTACCCAATATTGCCCCACAGTGCAGTAACTAGAGTACGTATTATATAGTGTCCTCACAGAAATTCCACTCATCAGGTATACTTCAAGTAATTCATTAATTAACCTTGTTTCTTCAAGTTCACCACCCTCTTATGTTATGACTAGGGATGTCAATTAATCACAGTTGATTCACATGATTAACTCAAACAATGTATCACGATTTTAAAAATTAATCACTATTAATCACAGTTTTATTTTATTGTATTGTTCAGAATAGAATATCAACTAAAATACATTAAATATTGTTGGATGTTTTTCTATATTTTAAATACGTCGATGTCAATGACAGCATGGAATAAAAATGCATCAGGTATATTTTTATTAGAAATATTACAAATAATATTACAAATATTATTACAATGATGAAATAATATTTTTCAGTATGCCTCATATTAGTACGATAGTGCAATCTCTTTATCATGGAAGTACAATTTACAAATGTAGATTATTTTTGTTACACAACTTCACTCAAAAATAAAACAATGTAATACTTTTGTGACTACAAGTCTACTCAGTCTTACTTCTTGTTCAGGCAATCACTTAAAGAAACAGGTTTGTTTACATTTATGAAAGATAATACTGTACACTTCTTATTTACAATGTCACCTGAAAGTGAGAAGAACTGTTTAGGTGGCACTTTTTAACTGGCATTGAATTTAGTTACGTGCCAGACATGTTAAATATTTGCATGTTCCTTCATGCTTCGGCCACATTCCAGAGGGCATATTTCAGTGCTGATGATGCTCATTAAAAAGATAATGCATTAATTAAATTTGTGATGGAAATCCTTGGGGGGAACACGGTATGTCTTCTGATCTCTTTTATCAGCCATAAATTTCATTTTATAGTAATCTCAAATGATAACCCAGCACATGCTCATTTCAAGAACAGATTTGACAAACCATAAAGGTACTAGTGTGAGATTTCCAAAAATAGCTACAACATTCAACCCAAGTTTTAAGAATCTGACAAGCCTTCCAAAATCTTACAGGGAGGCAGAGGTGAAAGCAACTTACATTTCCTATAGGTATGGTCATATGGCATACACACACCCTTGGTAGGGGCCTCAGGGCAGAAGACAGGTGGGAATTATGATACAACAGTACCTCTTAGAAATTTAAATATAGGGTGGAGTGTGGGAAGCTCAGGGCAGCAGAATATGGAGGTTTGATATGACAGTACAAGTTGAGGACGAGAAGCAGAGAGCCAAGAACTTTTCATCACTTTGGGGCCAGTCCCTTCTTCCCAGGACATCTCACAGTAAAGCACTGATCCCAAGTTGAGCACTTCTGGTGAGTTCACAATTTTTGTCTTGCTACAAGCAGGTTAAGACAATTGGGGGTGATGTGTGGCATGCTCTGTGCCTACACAGCACCTGGAACATCTTGTTAGTGTGTCTGGAGATGGAGTGGAAATCCTTCCTGCATATCACCATGAAGCTCTGAGATAGGAATTTTGATCCTTTTCACAAAGTTTCTGGGGAGGCCAGCCTAATTCCATCTCCACGGTAGGATACTTTTCATGCCAACCCTGCAGTAAGTAGCCTGGTATCATTGCAGCGCAAAGCAGTGCAGCATAAGGCCCAAGTTTCTAGAGATATGCAGTTGGCATCAGCTCCCTATCACTCTGTCTGGGTATGTCTACACTACCACCCTAGTTCGAACTAGGGTGGTTAATGTAGGCAACCGGAGTTGCAAATGAAGCCCGGGATTTGAATTTCCCGGGCTTCATTTGCATATTGCCAGGCGCCGCCATTTTTAAATGTCCGCTAGTTCGGACTCCGTGCCCGCAGCTACACGTGGCACAAACTAGGGAGTTCGGATTAGGCTTCCTATTCCGAACTACCGTTACTCCTCGTGCTCGTCTCAGCACCAGAACTGGCATTCCTCTGTTTCCAGCATGGCTTCATACTCTGGCACCCTCCCTCCCTTCCTTCCAGCTGCCCTTCCTCCTGCAGACTTCTGTGGGATGGGAGAGTAGCACTATCTGGGAAGCGGAGTATGATGGACAAAAGAGGAGGGAAGCCACGTGAACCACTGCCCTGTCCCGTCAGCATGACCAGATCCCTGCCCACAGGATTGTGCCCTGGTAGGCCCCTTGCCATGCCTGCCTACAAACCACATGAGTCCAGATGTTCCCTTGAGAACTCTGCTGTGTACCTGCTATCAAGTGGCCACTGTAAAGTATAACTTTGGCCTTGCAGGGAACAGATCTCCATTGTCTTTAGAGAGACCTTCACTATGGTATCCGCATTTCCAAGAGTCACTACCCTTCATAGCAGAATGGTGTAAATCACTTTAGCTACATGTATAACAAGAGCCGCTTCTATAGATCAGTGTTTCTCAACCAGTGGTACAGGTACCCCTAAGGGTACTTGAAAGTAGTCTGTGGGGTACTTCAACACAACTGAAATTTGGAGAAAACTGGATTTTTGTTTTAAGTTTTACAGCGCTTTATTATTTTTGTACTTTTTACACCCAAAAATTTCATCATCTACCCTGCTACAATTAAGTTGTTTAAACAAATGTGTTGCAATGGTAGAAAAAAATTATGTCTGTCTGAAAACTGTAGGAACTGGGGGTACTTATAATTTTTTTAAGGGGCACTTTATAAAGAAAGGTTGAGAAACACTGCTATAGATTTCCCCACTCTGAATTGATTCCCAACTCACTGGTACATAAGAACATAAAATGGCCATACTGGGTCAGACCAAAGGTTCATCTAGCCCAGTATCCCATCTGTCGACAGTGGCCAATACCAGATGCCCCAGAGGGAGGGATCACAACAGGTAATCCTCACGTGATCCCTCCCCTGTCACCCACCTCCAGAGAAACAGAGCTTAGGGATACCATTCCTACCCATCCTGGCTAATAGCCATTGATGCACCTAACCTCCATGAATATATCTAGCTCTTTTTTGAACCCCGTTAAAGTTCTAGCTTTCACCGCATCCTCTGGCAAGAAGTTTCACAGGTTGACTGTGCACTGTGTGAAGAAAAACTTCCTTTTGTTTGTTTTAAACCTGCTACCAATTAATTTCATTTGGTGACCCCTCTAGTTCTTATATTGTGGGAATAAATAAATAACAGTTCTTTATTCACTTTTTCCATACCAGTCGTGATTTTCTATCATATCCTTCCCTTAGTCTCCTCTTTGCTAAACTGAAAAATCCAAGTCTTTTTAATCTTTCTTCATATGGTACCTGTTTAAAATCCCTAATCATTTTTGTTTCCCTTTTCTGAACCTTTTCCAATGCCAGTATACCTTTTTTGAGATGAGCTGACCACATCTCTTTGGAGTATTCTGGTAGCTGTTGGGTGTTGCAAGCTTCTACCGGAAATTGCTGCACACTTCTCCACTGTCAGAACTGGTCTCACTTGGGTGTTCCTGGACTTCAGGGCAGGGGAAAGCCATTTGCAAAGTTACATGAAAGAGGCCTTGCAAATTTGGAAGTTTTGCAGCAACTGCTGAATGTCTCATACCTGCAGCACTATGTGGTCCCACAAGACTGTGCTCGTCTCAGCACCAGAACTGGCATTCCTCTGTTTCCAGTAGATCAATTGTCAGCTATGTTTCCATCAGCATAAGGCCTTGCCTATACAATGTGTCCATGGGTTCTAGAGATTTGTCCTGGTGAAGTGACAGGCATATTCTCTTCAACTCCTGCACTGTTAGGATCCTGTGCCAAGACAAACATCAACATCACAATTCTTTGACACCAAACTGGATCCATGCTCACACCACTATGGTAACTGCACAGATAACTAGGGCCAAAAAGGGCATGAAAAGACTGTTTTCCATTGATCTCAAGCAAGGGGGGAGGGAGAAGATGACTATATTATGGGACATTGATGAAATGAGCCCAGAACCTCCCACTACACAGTTTTGGTCCCAGAGTGCACCTGGACTGTGCACTGGGGAAGATGATGGATGTGATATACCTTGGCTTTAGCAAAGCTTTTGATACAGTCTCCCACATTATACTTGCCAGGAAGCTAAAGAAGTACGGATTGAATAAATGGACTCTACGGTAGACAAGCATCTGGCTAGATTATTGGGCTCAACGTGTAGTGATCAGTGGCTTATTGTCCGGTTGGCAGTCAGAATCAAGTGGAGTGGCACAAAGGTCAATTCTGAATCTGGTTTTGTTCAACATTTTTATTAATGACCTGGAGGAGGGGATGGATTGCACCCTCAGCAAGTTCACAGATGACACTAAGCTAGGGGGAGAGGTAAATATGTTGGAAGGCAGAGATAGGGTCCAGAGAGAGGTAGACAGATTGGAGGTTAGCACCAAAAGAAATCTGATGAGATTCAACAAGGACAAGTGTAGAGTCCTGCACTTGGGACAGAAGAATCGCAAGCATTGGTACAGGCAGGGAACTGACTGCATGAGCAGCAGTTTGGAAGAAAAAAGACTTGCAGATTACAGTGGATGAGAAGCTGAATATGAGCCAACAGTGTACCCTTGTAGCCAAGAAGGCTAATGGCATATTGGAGTGCATTAATAGGAGCATTGCCAGCAGATCTAGGAAAGTGATTATTCCCTCTTATTGGTAAGGCCACATCTGGGCTGTGTCTAGACTGCATCCCTTTTCTGTAAAAGGGATGAAATTAGACACATCGCAATTGCAAATGAAGTGGGGATTTTAATCCCCCCCACTTCATTTGCATAAACATGGCTGCTGCTTTTTTCCGGCTCAGAGCTTATTTTAAGAGGAATAAGGGATCTTTCGGAAAAAGCTTTATTTTCCGAAAGATCCGCGTCTAGACTGGCGTTTTTTTCCGGCAAAGCTCCAAGCCAGAACAAAGCGGCAGCCATGTTTATGCAAATGAAGCATGGGGGATTTAACTCCCCGCTTCATTTGCAATTGCGATGTGTCTAATTTGCATCCCTTTTACGGAAAAGGGATGCAGTCTAGACACAGCCCTGGAGTATTGCGTCCAAGTCTGGGCCCCTCATTACAGAAAGGACGTGGATGCATTGGAGAAAGTACAGTGGAGGGCAACAAAAATGATTAGGGAACTAGAGCACATGACTTATGAGGAAAGGCTGAGGGATTTGGGCTTATTTAGTCTGCAGATGAAAAGAGTCGGACGGCGGGGCGGGGGGAAAGAGGAGTTTGATAACAGCCTTCAACTACCTGAACAGTTCCCTAGAGGATGGGGAGAGGCTGTTGTCAGTGGCAACAGATGACAGAACAAGGATTTCTGTCATCACTGCAAAGACACTTTCAGTGTGAAGAGAGAGGGGGGATTTGATAGCAGCCTTCAACTTCCTGAAGGGAGGTTCCAAAGAGGATGGAGAGAGACTGTTCTCAGTAGTGACAGATGGCAGAACAAGGAACAATGGTCTCAAGTTGTGGTGGGAGAGGTCCAGCTTGGATATTAGGGAAAACTATTTCACTAGGAGGGTGGTGAAGCACTGGAATGGGTTACCTAGGGAAGTACTGGAGTCTCCATCCCTAGATATTTTTAAGTCTTAGCTTGACAAAGCCCTGGCTGGGTTGATTTAGTTGGGATTGGTCCTGCCTAGGGCAGGGGTCTGGACTTCATGACTTTCTGAGGTGTCTTCCAGCTCTATGATTCTATGATTCTAAGGATGTTGTGGTTGGAAAACCGGAAAACCATTGTATGTCGAGGAGTTAGTGAATCGTTCCAGTTCAAATGTCTGCTAACTAGAAAACAGGCTTTGGCCTGCTGTTAGAAGGGAAAAATCCCAGCATCTAGTTCGATAAAGAGATAGGCTATGCCTAGTGTGGGAGGGAGCTCATCGCATAGTTGAGATAGGCTCCATGATAACCAGAGCCTGTCCATGGCAAACTCCTCTCAGTCAGGGGCTGTTTTAGTTTCTGCTTTAGCACAGAGTTAGCTGCTGCTTCCAGGATTCTGTGTACAGGCTATATATTGCTTAATGTTGCCAACACCCTTTGGACTTCCCAAAGGATCTGGAACTGTACAGAGATACCTCTCGGACATGGCCCAGGAGTCCATCCTTTGCTGAGCCGGAGTCCCCAATAAGCCAAAGGGATGTTGTAAGCCTTCTCTTGCCTTTTCTTTCTGTAATATCTAATAAACCTGGCATATATTCACATTAAGCTATTTGTGTCTTCTTGGTTACTCACCGAACCTGAGAGCAGGGTATAGCTGGCCCAGCCTCTGAAAACAAAGGAGCAATGGTCTTTAGTTGCAATGGGGGAGGTCTAGGTTGGATATTAGGAAAAACTACTTCTGTAAGAGGGTAGTGAAGTACTGGAATGGGTTCCCTAGGGAGGTGGTGGAATCTCCATCCCCAGAGATTTTTAAATCCCAGCTTGACAAATCCCTGGCTGGAATGATTTAGTTGGGGGTTGGTCCTGCTTTGGGGAGGGGGCTGGATTCAAAGACCTCCTGAGGTCTGTTCCAACCCTAGGATTCTATGAAAAGGTATGATTTGCAGCCAGCAGGGTGGCGGTGGAGAGCAGTGAACAGGCAGACGGTGTGTGACCAGCAGTGTGAGTAAGATCCTTCTTTACTTCCCCTCACCCAAGAAGGGAAATTAATTCTGTGGATCTACCTCTGAACTCTGGGTTGAACTGATCAAGGGCAACAGTTGTGAGTGGGGTGCAGAGAAGGGTTGGGCATGCAAAGGGAACGTTTAAGTTGCTGAACTGAAGAACCTGAGAGGAAAATGACAACACACAACCTATTTGGGGTAGGATTTTTACTCTTAGGTTATGCTTATTACGCATACGTGGAGGTTTCCCAAATTAATGCCAAGCCACTTCTGTATTGGGTGGATGGAGAGGAACTCCTAGATATTGAACCCAAGCCTGGCTGCTGGTGCTTCTGGCTCCACCTGGCAGAAGGGTTACACTTAAAAGAGCTACACTGCAATGCAGAAACTATAGAACTTGAACCATGAGAAAAGAAAATCAACCTTCTAGTGATGGTAGCTGACTCAGATGCTGAACTTGAACATGGATTCGTCCTCTCTGCTTTGTATCATTACCAAGCAAAACCCATCAGCAGCATGAATGCATGTCCTTCGGAACGGTGATTTAAGCATGAAGGTATGTATGATGCCTTGGCACATTTGGCATGTAAATATCTTGCAACACCAACTAAAACGGTGCATGTGAATCCCTGTTCCCACTATCAGGTGACATTGGAAACATGAAATGGTCAGCATTATCTCCTGCAAATGTGAATAAGCTAGTTTGTCTCTGTGACAGGCTTCACAAGAAGTGGGATTGAGTACTGAATAGAAGCCAAAGAGGTACAAACAGAGATTAACCAAATGTTTTAAAATACGTGAAAAATATCCCCCAGAATGTCTGAAGTATTAACTCATGACTGGTTACAACAGTGATTTGTGTTCTGGTCATGTATTATGGAGAAATAATTGGGAAATTCAGTCTTGGGTAGGCAGAGTAAGGCATACAGTAGATATAATCTTTCTCAATGTCAGAGACCTGTGTGAAGAAAACAATGAAGGCTGGAATCTCCACCTAGAACCCAATTAATGAATATCAAAGGAAATTATCTGGTGAACATTTTGCTCATCATATTGCATGAAGAGTTGTACCATTATTTGTGGTTTGCTCATTTTCTTTCAAAAAAAAGGATATGAACCTCCGCCTATGGAATATTCCATTCATGAAAACATTTGAAACAGCATTGTTTTAATATAGTAAAAGGAGATGGCGAACTTCATGATTTACCTGACTCTTCTATGGTGTGAGTCCATGCTTCATTTTGTACAAGTGATAAATGCTTCAGAAGCCTTCATTGATCATACCACACATATCAGAAGTTAGTTTTTAATCAATACAAATGGTAGTGCATTATTTAACATTCAGAATACCAGTTACTCGACTACCATTTATGATCTGAGGTATGCCACACTAATTAGTCAGAGAATGATTTTTAAAAGTATTTTGATTTTCACTAGTGGAGTTCGCAAATAGAATGCACTCTTAAATCAGACCAGTCTTCAATGTAATAGATTAATATAGGTCACCTTTACTTTAAAAGCACAGACTGTGACTTATCTAAGTTCAGAAGAATAAGGGGAAGTAACATTTTCTCTACCAGCTTGTGCATCTTCATCATGGCATCACAGCTTAGTTAACCTTTAACGCTGAATCTTATCTGCCATTCACTTAGCATGATAAGTTCCTTCTGAAGCTTCTCAGAACAGTACTAGATTTGAGTAATCTAAACTCTGAGACTTCTGCAAAATTTGTCACCTTACAGCTCAACTCATTTTCTAGATCATTTATAAACATATGTCTTAGTATGAAACTTTGTGGCATCTCACAGACGTGGTGGGATAATACGCATTCAGGCCCACTGACGAGGTCTGGGGAGGAGACGTTTTCCTGGGGCCTGGCAGTTCCAGCCACCACTATTGCTACTGCTGTTAACTTTTTGCCTTGATGAATACTATTTATTCCTATTTTCTCTCTATGATGATCAAAGTACCTATAAAAAGCACTAATGTCTCAATGGTAAAGCTCAACCCTGTGCAAAGAACCCGGACAAGATGACGCACCAGATAAATTTCACTATTTTCAGGTGTCCTTCTGTGCACAGGTAAATTAAATCCCTCTATGTAGGAGCAAAGCCTACATTCCACACAGCAGAAACACAGTGCTGTATCCCACATTCAAAATAAGGGAGTCTTTATCTTCCTTTCTCCATCATCGGGGGGCGGGGTATGTCTAGACTACATGACTCTATAGACGGAGCCATGTAGATGAGTTTACTAGACATAGGAAAATGAAGTGGCAATTTAAATAATCACTGCTTCATTTACATCAAAATGGCCACCGCACTGCGCCGATCAGCTGTTTGGAGACACAGCGTGGTAGACTGGACGTGCTGCGGTCAACAAGGGAAGCCCTTGTCAACCGCTCCATTATGCCTCGTGAAATGAGGTTTACCAGAATGGTCGACAAAGGCTTCCCTTGTCAGCCATGGCATGTCCAGACTACCGTGCTGTGCCGCCAAACAGCTGATCAGCACAGAGCAGTGGCCATTTTGATGTAAATGAAGCAGCGATTATTTAAATCACCACTTCATTTTCCTATGTCTAGTAAACTCATCTACATGGCTCCGTCGATGGAGCCATGTAGTCTAGACATACTCCAGGAGTGAGAGGGAAGCAACTTCACTGAATTCAATGCTTACAGCAATTTATTTATTATTATTTATTATTATATTGTATATTTAAGAAATTACTAAATGACTGCATTGTTCAAAGTCAAACAACAAAGGAACTCAGTTGATTTTTTTCCCATTAAGCTAACACTACTAACTCACAATGTACGTCTTAATCAGAGATCTTTATGAACTGGAATCTTTCATGTATTAAAAGTAGGCCTTTAGTTCATAAAACAATTATGCTGAGCTTATTTTTACCACAGCCTACAAAGGAGCTAATCCCTTTTATTAATGGTTCAAATATCAAATGCAGAAGACAGGTTTAATGGAATTATTTTTTTTAATCTTTTCACTGTCACCACAAGTGCCACCTGACATTAATCCCCTGGCACCAGTAATACGATTAAATGAGAATTTTTACCTTTGGCATTGTATGATAGACTAAAGCATAGGAAGAAATCTCATCACTGGTTTTTAAAAGATTTAGTGTCAGCTGCATGGCAATACAGAAGAGACTGTCTATGGGAAAACAGGAAGGTATATAGTAAGCAAGAGAAAACATAAGCTTTTGTACCTCGTGCTACATCATATTGTAAAAGACCCAAGCTTGTCATCTAAGAAGACATACTTGTTAGCCACTTGAGTTTCCTTCTGAACAAGCCATATGCACTGCAGAGTGGGCATTTTTTCTAAAGTAACCTCTATGGGTACGTCTAGACTACATGGCTCCGTCGACGGAGCCATGTAGATTTGTTTGTTCGGCAAAGGGAAATGAAGCTGTGATTTAAATAATCGTGGCTTCATTTAAATTTAAATAGCTGCCCCGCTCTGCCGATCAGCTGTTTGTCGGCAGATCGAGGCAGTCTGGACGCTCCCCTGTCAACATGAAAGCCCTTTATTGACTTCCCCGGAAAACCTCATCCTATGAGGCGTAACGGGGAGGTCGATAAAGGGCTTTCAGGTTGGCGCGGGATCGTCCAGACTAGCATGCTGAACTGACAAACAGCTGATCAGCTGTTTGTCGGCTCAGCGCGGCAGCCATTTAAATTTAAATAAAGCTGCGATTATTTAAATCATGGCTTCATTTCCCTCTGCTGATCAATGGAGCCATGTAGTTTAGACACACCCTATATGTCTAATCAAACATCTAAACATATTACATTTAGGGCAACTTAAGTGAAACTGTCACATATTAAAAGGGCCCATCCTGCAATGTACAGATTGTTTGCTATGAATTACTGACCCCTCTTAGCTCCCAAAGAAGTCAAGTTAAAGGAAGAGCTCATCCCACTCAACCAGGGTTAGCCCCAAGTTAGAAACAACTTTTGCTCTTATACCTCAAGGGACAGATTTTCAAAAGAATTCAGCACCAAAAATCGGTGTCAGAACAACAAAAGGGCTCAGTTCCCCTCTATGCACCAAAATAAGAGATCAGATTTTCAGATTGGAGCTAAACTCTTAAAAACTGACCCAAACTATGGTTTTGCAAATGATACTAAACTGCTCCAGGTAGTTAAGATCAAAGCAGACTGAGAAGAGCTTCAAAAAGATCTCACCAAACTAAGTGACTGGGCAACAAAATGGCAAATAAAATTTAATGTTGATAAATGTAAAATAATACACATTGGAAAAAATAATCCCAACTATATGAGCAATATGATGGAGACTAATTTAGCTACAACTACTCAAGAGAGAAATCTTGGAGTCATTGTGGATAGTTTTCTGAAAATATCCACTTAATGTGCAGCGGCAGTCAAAAAAAGCAAATAGAATGTTAGGAATCATTAAAAAAAGGGACAGAGAATAAGACAGAGAATATCTTATTGTCTCTATATAAAACCATGGTACTCCCACATCTTGAATACTGAGTGCATATGTGGTTGCCTCATCTCAAAAAGATATTTGGCATTGGTTCAGAAAAGGGCAACAAAAATTATTAGAGGTTTGAAATGGATCCCATATGAAGAGATATTAAAAAGACTGGGATTTTTCATCTTAGAAAAGAGTAGACTAAAGCAGGATAAGATAGAGGTGTATGAAATCATGATTGGTGTGGAAAAAGTGAATAATGAAAAATTATTTACTTGTTCCCTTAACATAAGAATTAGGGGTCATTAAATGAAATTAATATGTAGTAGGTTTAAAGCAAACAAAAGTAAGGTTTTTTTTACACAGCACACAGTTGGCCTGTGGAACTCCTTGCCAAAGTATGTTGTGAAGTCCAGGACTTTAACAGGGTTCAAGAAACAACTAGATAAATTCATGGAGGTTAGGTCCATCAGTGGCTATTAGCCAGAGTGAGAAGCAATGGTGTCCCTACCCTCTGTAAGAGGCTGGGAATGGGTGACAGCAGAGGGATTGCTTGAAGAGTCCCTGTTCTGTTCACTCCCTCTGGGTATGTCTACACTACAAAGTTAGTTCGAACTAACGGATGTTAGTTCAAACTAACTTTCCTAGGCGCTACACTAGCGCTCCGTTAGTTCGAACTTAATTCGAACTAGGTAAACCTCATTTTACAAGGACTAACGCCTAGTTCGAACTAGCTAGTTTGAACTAAGGGCTGTGTAGCCCTTTAGTTCGAACTAGTGGGAGGCTAAGGCTTCCCAGGTTTCCCTGGTGGCCACTCTGGCCAACACCAGGGAAACTCTATTGCCCCCCTCCCGGCCCCGGAGCACTTAAAGGGCCACGGGCTGTCTACTCACTTTGTGCCAGTTGCAAGGCTGCAAGCACCCGTGCCTGAACAGCCTGCACCTGCCACACCATGAGCCAGCCATCCGAGGGCTCCCAGCCCTCCACTGCTCCCCAGGACCAGCCTGGCGGCTCCCAGGAGCCTGCCCGGGGGCGCAAAAGGCGGGCGCCCGCCTGGTCAAGTGCGGAGATCGTGGACCTCATCGAGGTTTGGGGGGAAGCCTCCAATGTCCACGATCTCTGCACTAGCCACCGGAACGAGGCCGTCTACGGACGCATGGCTGACAGCCTGGCCGCCAGGGGCCACCAGCGCAGCCGGGAGCAGGTCCGCTGAAAAATAAAGGACTTGCGGCAGTCCTACTCCCGGGCCTGCCTGCCAGGGGCCGACCTGGAGGCCTGCCCCCACTTCCACGCCCTGGACCGCATCCTGGGGCCTCATGCCGTCCCTGCCCCCCGGGATGTGATTGACCCCGGGGCAGAGGGACCGCTCCTGGAGACGGAGGAGGAGGAAGAGGGCTCTGAGAGCCAGGAGCCTGCTGCCAGCCTGCCCAAGACCCGGGACCTCCGAGGCACGCCACAGACCCGCTCGCCTGCATCATCTGAGGCCGGGGAGGCGTCCACCTGTGAGTTCCCCTTATATGTACGGGGGGCTGGGGCGACAGGGAGCCCCGGGATCGTGCGCCTGGGCCTTTCCCAACACGGAGGACCAGCTGGGGATCCTGCAGGGGCCCTGGCCTTGCAGAGGGGAGCTGGGTTTCACACACCTGGGCCCCTGGGGTAATTGACCGCTGGTCTTCTTGCACCACAGCTGCAGCACCTGGGCCTGCAGGGCGCACCACGCCGCCTGCAGCAGCCACCCGCGCCCGGGCAAGCAGGACAGCCAGGAACCAGGAGGACTACCAGAGGCGGCACCTCCGGTTCCTGGACCGACAGCTCCGTCTCCAGGACCACTGGGTCCAGGAGGACCTCAGGCTGTGCCAGAGGAGTCTGCAGGCCCTGGAGGAGCAGGGCCATGCTCTGCGAGGCCACCTCCAGAGCCTGCTGGACCGCTTCCCATTTCCTCCTCCTCCTGCTCCCCCTCTTGCTCCCCCTCTTGCTCCTCCTCTTGCTCCCCCTGCTCCTCCTGCTCCCACTCCTGCTCCCACTCCTGCTTCCGCTCCTGCTTCCTCCACACCCCCCGTCCCTCCTGCCCCACCCTCCACAACCATTCCCCACCGATGCCCCCGGACCCGCAGTGTGGCGAGACGGGAGAGGCAGCCGGACTCCCACCCCTGAGCTTTCCTTTCCCTTCCTCCCTTCCCTCCCCTCCCCTTCCAGCTCCCTCGTCCCAGGTTTCCCCCTCCCTTCTCCCACCTTCATTCCTCCCTTCCCACACCCAGTTATGTTAAATAAACAGACGTTTTTGTTTCAAAAACAGGTGTCTTTATTTTACAGTAGATAGGGAGGGGAAAGGGGAAGGAGGGTAGGGTGGAAGAAGGCCCAGTGGGGCATGCAGGGAAAGGTCAGTCCTCCTCCTCCTCCACCAGGAAGCTCTCCCGCAGGGCTTCCTGGATCCGGACGGCCCCCCGCTGGGCTTCCCGGATGGTGGCAGTGCGGGGCTGACCGTAGTGTCCAGCCATGCGGTCAGCCTCTGCCATCCAGGCTGGCAGGAAAGCCTCCCCCTTTCGCTCACACAAATTGTGGAGCACACAACATGCCGCCACCACGGGAGGGATGTTGTGCTCGGCCAGGTCCAGACGGGTGAGGAGGCATCGAAAGCGGGCTTTCAGTCGCCCGAAGGCCCCCTCCACCACGATGCGGGCCCAGGTCAGCCTGGCATTGAAGGCCTGGCGGGAGGGATTGAGGTGCCCAGTGTAGGGCTTCATCAGCCACGGCTGCAGTGGGTAGGTGGCCTCCCCCACCAGGCACACGGGCATATCCACGTCCCCGACCCTCATGTGGCGGTCGGGGAAGAAGGTCCCGGCCTGCAGCCGCTGGCACATGGAGGAGTTGCGGTACACCCGGGCGTCGTGTGCTTTGCCGGACCAGCCCACATTAATGTCCGTGAACTGGCCCCGGTGGTCACACATGGCCTGCAGGATCACGGAGAAGTACCCCTTTCTGTTGACGTACCGGGACGCCTGGTGGGGATGTGCACGGATGGGGATGTGCGTCCCGTCGATGGCCCCCCTGCAGTTGGGGAAGCCGAGGGCACCGAAGCCCTGGATGACGGCGTCCGGGTCGGCGAGGCGGACCACCCTGCGGAGCAGCACCCGGTTGATGGCCTTGACCACCTGCGGAGAGAGACACAGCAAAGCGCCAATCAGTGGGGCGCCCGGGTGGCTGGGAGCGTGCGTGCCCTGGCAGTGCCCCGTGCCCCACTCCCGGAAGCAACCCCCCTGGCAGCGTGTAGTACGGCCGGGACAGCCCGACCCCTCCGGTGCGGGGCGCTTTCGCCTCCTCCCGCCCTCCCTTTGTCCCTTGGTGGCCCATCCCCTCCTCGCAGCCCTCTTCCCCCCCCGGCTCGGTGGCTGACGGGTGCCGTACCTGCATGAGCACTGCTCCGACGGTGGATCTCCCCACGCCGAACTGGTTCCCAACGGATCGGTAGCTGTCCGGCGTGGAGAGCTTCCATAGGGCGATGGCCACCCGCTTCTGGAGGGGGATGTCGGGCCTCATGCGAGTGTCCCTTCTTTGCAGGGCAGGGGCGAGCCACTCGCAGAGCTCCAGGAAGGTGTCCCTCCTCATCCTGAAGTTCTGGGTCCACTGTCGGTCCTCCCAGCGCTCCAGGATGATGCGGTCCCACCAGTCGGTGCTGGTGTCCAGACGCCAGACGCGGCGGGGCACGCCGGTGCCGGGGCGCCGCCGCGGCTCCTCCACGGCCCCCAGGGCGGCCAGGCGGAGAGGCAGGTGGCTGACGTTCACCAGGTGGTGCCAGGCAGCCTCAAGTCATTGGTGGCAGGCTTGCAGCAGCAAGTCCAGAAAGTGCACCAGAAGGTGCAGGGCGAACTCTGGCTCCATGTTGCCACCTGCGGCGGCGGCCCCGAAGGGAAGCACCGACACAGACGGGCACAGAGACCAACGCTTTGCTGTCCCTCGGCGAGGTTGGCAAGCAAGCAGGAAAAGCTGAGAACCGGCTGTCCAGGGGGGTCCCTTTAAGCTCGAGCCTCAGATAGCCTCAGACAGCAGCCACACAAAGCAACTACTGACCTGATGCCCTGCCAGAACCGGTTTCAGCTGCCCTTAAATGGCCCCCTGCGTCCAATCAGTGTGGACGCGCTAGTTCGAATTAGCAAAACGCTAATTCAAACTAGTTTTTAGTTCTAGATGCGCTAGTTCGAATTAGCTCAGTTCGAATTAACTAATTCGAACTAAGTTAGTTCGAATTAGCGCTGTAGTGTAGACGTACCCTAAGAAAAGCAAATGTGTTAGGCAACCAGCTTGGCTTAGCAGTGAAATCCTTGGTGAGCTTAAACACAAGAAATGTTCACATGGACAGAGGACACTACTCAAGCATGCAGTGCCCATCTTTAAGAAAGGGCAGAAGGACAATCCAGGGAAATTCAGACCAGTCAGTCTCACCTCAGTCCCCCAAAAAATCATGGAGGGGATCCTCAAGGAATCTATTTTGAAGCACTTGGACAAGAGGAAAGTGATCAGGAATAGTCAGCAGGGATTCATGAATAGCAAGGCATGCTTGACCAAACTGATTGCTTTCTATGACAAGGTAATTTGCTCTGTGGACAAGGGGAAGCTGGTGGACATGGTATACCTAGATTTTAGCAAAGCTCTTGATACTGTCTTCCCCAGGAATCTTACCAGCAATTTAAGGAAATATGGATTGGATAAACAGACTGTAAGATGGATAGAAATTTGGCTAATTTGTCAGAGGGCGGAGATGAATGGCAGGAGAGTATCTAGCAGGGTGCCCCAAAAGTTGGTTCTAGGGCTGTTTTTGTTCAACACCTTTATTAATGACCTGGATAAAGGGATAGACTGCACCCCCAGCAAGTTTACAGATGACACTAATGTAGGGGGAGAGGTAGATTCATTGGAGGGTAGGGATAGGATCCAAAGTGACCTAGATAAATTGGAGGATTGAGCCAAAAGAAATCTAATAAGGTTCAACAAGGACAAGTGCAGAGTTCTGCACTTGGTATGGAAGAATCCCAAGCACTGTTCCAGGCTGGCTAAGCAGCAGTTCAGCAGAAAAAGACCTGGTGATTACAGTGGATGAGAAGCTGGATATGAGTCAACAGTGTGCCCTTGTAGCCAAGAAGGCTAATGGCATATTAGGGTGCATTGCCAGCATATGTGGAGAGGTGAAGAGAGACTGTTCTCATTAGTGATGGATGGCAGAACAAGGAGCAATGGTCTCAAGTTACTGTGGCGGAGGTCTAGGTTGGATATTAGGAAAAACTATTTCATTCTGAGGCACTGGAATGGGTTACCTAGGGAGGTAGTGGAATCTCCAGCCCTAGAAGTTTTAAATTGTGGTTTGACAAAGCCCCGGCTGGGATGATTTAGTTGGGATTGGTCCTGCTTTGGTCAAGGGGTTGGACTCGATGACCTCCTGAGGTCTCTTCCAGCCCTAGGATTCTGTGATCTCCCATACCTAAGGAGGTGGAGGTAAATATGGCAGTGGTGAGGGGCTAGCCATGGCAGACTGGATCCAGCCCATGGGATGGTATTTTCTCACCTTTACCCTAACAGTATCCTAGGCCCTCCAGTCCATATTTGGTGTACAGTATCTGGAAGTGGAAGCATTCTCATTTTTTAGAAGAGCTGTTTATTTCTGCCAAGTGACTTGCATTCTGCTGATTTTGAAGTTTCTTTCTGAAGCAGTGTTTGCTGTAATTCTGGAACAGGAGGTTGTGCTTCAGGAAATGCCATTTCTGTGCAGCAGGTAGCAGGCAGCCTCAAGGCTCTAGGAGATTCATTTTAATTACTTGGCATTTATATCCAATTGGAATGTACCATTCAGGTTAACAGTAATAGTGAAAATGCCATGTAACCTACCTAATGCCTGGAGTCTACACACAACAGAGAAATCTTTACAAATATTTTTAACATCACAGGTTGAGTCAGAATTTCAAAACAACATATGTTACCTGGCAATAGTTTACAGTTTTTGTATTTAAGGAAAATAATTCAGTTATTCCTTGAGTATTAAATGATTTCTAAATGTACTCCCATTAAATTGTCACGTGTTTGTGTACTAAACCTTTACATTTCCAATAATAATTTCTAACACTTTCTGTGATCAGAGTTTTTCTAGACTGGATCAGAGGCGAGGCTCATTGTGCTCTCCCTAGTAGACTTTACTTTTGTTCTTTCTTGATATTTTCCTTAATCTATAATAAAAGCCATTTTTCACAGAAAGTACATTTTCTTCTATTTGTTTATCAAACATAATAGATTATTACCTGCTATGAGCTGAGTTCTGTGATCTGCATTGTGTTTGTGTGTGTTAATAATATCAGGAATACTACGGGGACAAAAATTCTTTCTTTTGCTTTGGTTGCTTATGGCACCGTCAGTTTTTTTTGAGAGCGACAAGGTTTCCTTATTTCCAGTCCTGTTTGTGAAATAGGGAAGTGATTTCACTATTCCATTTGAAAATGTATTTGTAAGTTTTATGTCAACACATGTATTCTACTAAATTCTTAAACAGTTTTTCATATGTATTTATTAAAATCATTACAACTCCCCTTTGGCCAACGCATCCACGATACATCCTGGTCCCCATCCTGGTTACCTATCCTCTAATATGAAGAGCAACAAACAGCCATTGAGTACATTCAGCCTGGCCAAAACTGGCCATGCTGTGGATCCACCAGGTCTGATTTCTTATCCTGAGCCTATTTAAGGTGCCAACTTTCTAATCACACAAAACTGAACACCTTTGCCCTGCCCCCTCTCCTGCCCCTTCCCTAAGGCCTTAGCCCTCAGTAACACCCACTCCCTCATCACTCAGTCTCCCGCACCCTCACTTTCATCAGGCTGGAAAATAGGGTTGAGGTGCAGGAGGAGGTGAACGCTCCAGCGGGGGGTGCAGGCTCTGGTATAGACCCAGGGATAAGAGGTTTTGGGTGCAGCAGGGGACTCCAAGTTGGAGCAAAAGGGTACAGGGTCAGGGAGGGTATGCCTATACTGCAAAGTTAATTTGAAATAACAGTTGTTATTTCGAATTAACTTTAATAGCATCTATACATGCAAACTGCTATTTCGAAATTAATTCAAAATAGCGGGGTGCTTAATTCAAATTTAGTAAGCCTCATTCTACGAGGAGTAATGCCAAATTCGAAATAGCTATTTCAAATTAAGTGCTATGTAGATTTAATTAAGTGCTGTGCCACTCTGGGCACAAATGGGAAAACTTTCTCTCCTTGCCTCCAACCCCAGAGCCATTAAAGGGGTAGACCCTAGCCACTGTGCCTGTGCCAGCTCCAAGCCTGCCAGCCCAGAGCCACCAGTGGCCACCGGGGCCCCTGACCCAGTGGCCCCAAAACATGAGCCAGCAAGCCACTGGCAGCCAGTCCTCCACCACTCCTCAGGAGCAGTCTGCCAGCTCCCAAGAGCCTGCCAGGGAGCCTCCACACTAGACGGAGGAACATGGCCGTATGTGGCTGGATAGCTGCCAGCCTGGCCACTAAAGGCCACATGCAAACCCAGGAGCAGGTTTGAGTGAAAATCAAGTTGGTCCAGCGAGACCCCCAACCCTAAGCCCTGAGCTTCCCCTCCCCCTTCTTCCCCTTGCTTCCCTCTTCCAGCTCCCTCCTCCCAGCTTTCCCCCTCCCTTCTCCCACCCTCTCTCTTCCTCTCTCCCATCTCCTTTTCCTAGTCTCCTCAGAGGTTCATCCCCCACCCCCTAGTTTTGTTCAATAAACCCAGCTCCTATTTTTGAATATACGTGTCTTTATTTGACATCAGGAACAACCCCACGAGATGCACCGGCGTGCACAGGGTCAGCTCTGGCTCCATGTGGCCGAGTGCTGTAGTGTCCCGAGTGCAGGCACTCAGGGCACTCCAAGACAGGACTGCTTTGATGTCCCTCATCGAGGTAGACAATCAAGTGGGGAACCCTGAGATCTGTCTGTCTAGGGTGGGGGTAGGGTCACTTTAAGCACAGAGCTCAGTTAGCCTCAGGCAGCAGCCCCACACACTAAGTCCCAACTTGATGCCCTGCCGGCACTGGTTCCGGCCAGCCTTAACTTTGGTTCAGGGTCCACTCTGTGTGGACGTGCTATTTTGAAATAGCAAAATGCTATTTCAAAATAGTTTTTGTGTATAGATGCGTTATTTCAAATTAGCTTAATTCAAATGAACTATTTCAAATTAAGTTAACTCGAATTAACGCTGTAGTGTAGACGTACCCGGAGGTGGTTCTGACCAGAGGTAGGGGATTGGGTGAGAGAGGGTTGAAGACTCTGACTAGAGGTGTGGGCTGTAGGGATGAAGAGTTTGGGGTGCAGGAAAGGGTCTAGGAACTAGGCCAGAGGTCTGGGGTACAGGAGAGGGTTCCAGCAAAGGGCAAGTGGTAGTGGTGCAGGAAGGAGTTTGGGGGTACAATGCTATAATGCACTGGGTCTGATTATTTCCCAACATTTTCTTTAATAGCTATATTCCTAAAGGCTTTGATTACTTCCTGTCTTCCCAAAAGTATTCACTATACATATTAAAGAGAGTTATCAAAATGGCCGAGACACAGAATCCTTTCCAGCAACATAGTTGTATTGCATGTCTCATTTATTTAGAGCTACTTATACATAATGAAATATAGCACCCAACTCTTTTTTGTCACATATGTCTTGAGTTCACCATAGTTCCTGCTTCTGTGCATCGATAGATAGATAACTGCCAGTAATATATAGATATATATAATTGGCAGATGCTAATTTTTATTCTTATTAAAATTGCTCAATAAATATAGTTTTGGAATAAGTTACTTTAAAATCTTATTTAGGATTTCACACACTATGTAGATCAGTGCATGAGTACAGTGCTTATTTCTAGGACTAATAGAGTTTGGGGGCTGTTTTTGTTCATTTGTTTTGTTTTGTTTTGTTTTTCAAAGCATCTATACAGCATTTATGTTTTGAAGAATATCTTCTTTTAATCATTCTTTACCGATCTGAAACAGTCTAAAATCATTTTCCTTCTTACACAAAGAGCAAGAAAAATAAAGCTACCTTTGGCAATGTACTTAGCTCTTTAGTGCACTAATACACCCTATGCCTGTCGTCCAAACATCAGTAGAGCTAAAAATGAAAAGGAAAACAGAAATTGATTATCAGCCTTTCTGGATTCATTATTTCAAATGTCTCCCTGAGGTATTATGAAAAGAATCTAGACTGACAGCCAAATGCTATACCTTGAAATAGTTTAAATCATGTCCCAAGCAGAGAGGATATGAGCGGCTCTGTCAGTATTATGATACATTACAGTAATGGGCCCAAACCATGGCAATTTAAAAAGTTGTATAATTATGGTGAGTTTGACATGTCTACAGAATGCTACACTACTATAGGATAATTTAATTTTTTTCTTTTTTCCTTTTAAAAATAGCAGTCTGTCAGTCTGGATGTCAACAAAATCAGCAGGCAGAAATTAGAGAATATACAAAGATATACACAAAGATATGGAGGGGTCTGATTTTCTACCACCTTATACCAGTTGTACATGGATGTGTACAATGTGTATGCAATAGGCAGATGGGAAGGAAATTAAAATCAATGGAGTCAGGGATATAAGGCAGTGGAAAATGCTTCTCACTACGTGCACACTGTATATGATAGCTATGTTGTAATTACTACTACTCCTGAAACTCAGATATATAAATATATTCATATATATTAATACTAATATTTTTGCTGTATAATAGAAAACCTTACAAATGCTGTCTATTAATTGGAATATGACACCAATGTACTATCTGGTATGAAATTAACATAAACATTTTTTGTTCAACATAAAATTATCAGAATGCAATAATATTAATGCTGGTATTAGCCACATATAATATATATTTTTATAATAACATTTTATAATAAAATTTATAATAAAATTTTGTAAGAAAGAAATGGAATATCCTAATTTAGAGAAAGCACTCTAGAATGTGTCATTAATTTAAGTCTTTACAACTCACTACTCATTAGCTGTACAATCAATAATATCAGTGTATCTGTACAAAGTATTTCTACACAAAATGTGCTAGCAGATCACCAGATTTACTTACCACCAACTTCTGTGAAAACAAGGAATAATGGATATATAGCACATCACGATAGTTTTTTATAGTCTCTGTTCAAATGTAATGTAATGACGCTAAGCTAGGGGGAGAGGTAGATACGCTTAAGGGCAGAGATAGGGTCCAGAGTGACTTAGACAAATTGGAGGATTGGGCCACTAGAAATCTCATGAGATTCAACAAAGACAAGTGTAGAGTCCTGCACTTGGGACGGAAGAATCCCAAGCATAGTTACAGGTTGGGGACCAACCAGTTAAGTAGTAGTTCTGCAGAAAAGGACCTGGGGGTTACAGTGGATGAGAAGCTAGATATGAGTCAACAGTGTGCCCTTGTAGCCAAGAAGGCTAATGGCATATTAGGATGCATTAAGAGGAGCATTGCCAGCAGATCCAGAGATGTCATTATTCCCCTTTATTCGGCTTTGGTGAGGCCACATCTGGAGTACTGTGTCCAGTTCTGGGCCCCCCACTACAAAAAGGATGCGGACGCATTGGAGAGGGTCCAGCGGAGGGCAACCAAAATGATTAGGGGTCTGGAGCATATGACCTACGAGGAGAGGCTGAGGGACTTGGGTCTGTTTAGTCTGCAGAAGCGAAGAGTGAGGGGGGACTTGATAGCAGCCTTCAACTTCCTGAAGGGAGGTTCCAAAGAGGATGGAGAGAGGCTGTTCTCAGTAGTGACGGATGGCAGAACAAGGAGCAATGGTCTCAAGTTGTGGTGGGAGAGGTCCAGCTTGGATATTAGGAAAAACTATTTTACTAGGAGGGTAGTGAAGCATTGGAATGGGTTACCTAGGGAAGTAGTGGAGTCTCCATCCCTAGAGGTGTTTAAGTCTCGGCTTGACAAAGCCCTGGCCGGGTTGATTTAGATGGGATTGGTCCTGCCTAGAGCGGAGGGCTGGACTTGACGACCTTCTGAGGTCTCTTCCAGTTCTATGATTCTATGATAAGGGGATGGTTGGATGAAATAACATGATCTTGGTAACTAATTGACCATTCATTATAGGGAACTTTCTGGGTGTCTGGCTGGTGAGTCTTGCCCACATGCTCAGGGTTTAGCTGATCGCCATATTTGGGGTCAGGAAGGAATTTTCCTCCAGGGTAGATTGGCAGAGGCCCTGGAGGTTTTTCGCCTTCCTCTGTAGCATTGGGCACAGATCACAGCTGAAGGACTCTCTGCATGTTGGGGCCTTCAAAGTATTTGAAGGCTTCAATATCTGAGACATAGGTGAGAGGATTATTCTAGGAGGGGTGGGTGAGATTCTGTGGCCTGCACTGTGCAGGGGGTCAGACTAGATGATCATAATGGTCCCTTCTGACCTTAAAGTCTATGAGTCTATGAGTCTATGAATCGGTGGCTGATATATACAGATAGCATGTTATGGTTGGCTACACCTCAGGCATATAATATCAGGGACAGAAGTGAATTCTTGCTGCTGCTGCTGCAAACCAAAACATCTCTCACAGCTGACAGAGAATGTAATATAGGATTGCAGCTTTGCAGCAAAGGTATTTTAGTAGTGCTTATCCATGAAACATCAGCATGGCCCAGATAAGGCATGAAGGTGGCACTCAGGAAATCTAGGTTCTAGTTCTAAATTGATTCTGACTGTGCCTCAAACTTACTTGAACAAGTCGTTGAAGTTTAAGTATACAAATTCGCCTTCAGTTTTGAAGTGCCTCAGTTAGAGTGCAGGTGTTCAGTATTTGAAAATCAGTGTGTCTAAAGCAGAGGCACTTTAACTTCAGACTTAAACTTCTTGGTACATCAATTTCCCTGTCTGAAACACAATGAAAATCACCCCCCTTTGTGCAGTGCTTTGACATCTACAGATGAAAAGGTCTACGGTATGCCAATCCCAGCTGACATCTCTTGTGCAGTGGTTAAGGTTATATTAAGAATTTCAGTGTAGCTCCTCCTTCCCCCGTTTTCACATGCTCATTACTTTCTGAAAAATTCTCCTTTGGGACTGCATTTTTCCATGATCAATCTCAACCCAAAGGTTAATTTGTTTGGAAAGCTGCATTGAAATCCTTTTCATTTTAACTATTCTTGAGGAGTAGGGCCTCTGCTATGTTTTAAAGATACAGTTGAAGAATAAAAATAAACTTACAAGCAATTTGAATATGCTCTTTAGCATTTGCTAAAAGTTGAGCAGAGTCTAATGGATCCCCAGCTGTTCATGACATAACAATAATCAGTTTTCCATCCTTGTCTTGTCAACTCAGGAAATGATCAAGCTAAATGCAGGACAGGGAATGTATGTGTCTAGCCTTGGAAGGATTCAGGCTTTTATTGCTAAATGTTGGTAACCCTCTGTTTACTGCACATACGTAACCCGATGACATGTGATGTTGACAACTTGCGTTTTAATAGTAATAAAGCTTTACATTCTTTGATCTAAATGGCTATTGTCATTAACCTTCCCCATAATTTCCCTCAACTATGAAATTGTAAATTGATATAAATGTTTTAAAATCCATAATTTTCCAAAACAGTGAAAATGTAAATTAATAAATATTAAAAAAAATCTACATTATCTGTCACAATTATAAATAAAAACAAGAACAGAATTTTGCCAAGCCTATATATATCTTGCTTGGTCCTGCCTTGAGAGCAGGGGACTGAACTCGATGACCTCTCAAGGTCCATTCCAGTTCTATGAGATAGGTATATCTCACCAGAAGCCACCATACAGGCCTCCAAGAAATGCCAGTTAAAAGCTTCAATCTGTTCAACATTCATTACCAATCTGGAGCAAGATCTTCAGCTAGTGACTTCAGTTTCAACCAGATGAGGATCTGGTCTATACTACTGCTTGGCGTAGATCCATTCATTTCTATTTCATTGAAATCAATGGGATTGTTTCCAATAATACGTGCTGCTCTTGTAGTTTTCAGATCCAGGGCCTAAGCCTCCACAGTGCAATCAACACCGAAGCTGGCTAATGCCAGCTCACTCAGGCTACACTGCATGTTACAGTCCCACTGTCTAAGCTTCACAATCCTGAATCAGTTGACATGCACTAGAAAAAGGCCTTTTAACTGAGGTGGAGAGATGCCCTATCGCTCTTTGTTGCCACATCCTCGGCCTTGTGAAGACATACTCCAGCCTCACAAGAAAAGAAGGGAAGATACGAAACTCATCCTTCTGCCTAGCTGCTCCTGTGAATGTGCTTCACTGCTTCCCAAACGGCTGTTCATTAAAAGTTGAATTGAACCATTCAAATGGAGCAGCTACAAACAATGGAATCCCAGGGCATTTGTCTATAAAAATAAATTGTGTTTTACAAAACAATTTAGCTAGTGTTAGCTAACTCTAGTGCAGACAAACCCCAGCTGGCACAGCCCTACTTGTACTTACCAAGCTGGACACTTGCCAGGCTTCTGAGTTTGAGTCCCATATGCTACACCAGTATGGTCTTAAGCGTCCATTGGTCTGGGTAGGTAGCAGCACTATCTCCTTCATCAGGCTCTTAGAAACACACCTTGATCACAGCTGTCTGGGTATGTCTAGACTCCCCCAAAATGTCAGAAAAGCAGATGCGTTTTGTTGGCTTCCCTGTAAACCTCATATTATGAGGAAGAAGGAATGTTCTGAAAGAGGGGGGATTCCAAAATGTGGCCCTGTGTATATGGGACAAATTGTGGAAGTGCCATTTTTGGAAGTAAATTGGGAAAAGGTATGCAATTTGCATACCTCAAATTGCCTTTCTTTTTCTGATCTATCTTTGTAGTCTAGACATAGCTTCTGATCCCTTGAAATGGGCCCTCATGGCTCAGCTGCCATGGTCCTGATACCAGGGAAGATTCCCCAGAAGCTTATATGTAATGCCAACAGGCAGACATTGATCATCTGCAGGAGGAATCACACCTGGAACCTCTGGACTCAAAGATAGAGCACAGCCTTTAGGACAGAGCCAAATCTGAGGCCCATACCTGAGCCCGGATGTTTAAATGAAGTGTAGTCATGCTACCACTGAGACTTAAAGCAGGAGCAAACTGGGTTTGGAAGAGGAAACCACACAACATCTCAAAGTTCATCAGGTCAAGGAATGTGTCTTTCTCTAAGTTACGTATGCCAGTAAGCACACTGCTACTTCCCAGGAATTATTACTAACTACTACTAATTATTACTTTTATAAGTTATTATTACTTCTATAAGTAGGAGAAAGAGAAAAGATGGTCTTGTAGTCACTAGACTGAGACTTGGGAGATCTGAATTCATTTCCTGGCTCTTGCACTAATTTAACATGCCATCTTATACAAGTTGCTTAATCTCTGTTTTTCTGTTTCTTATCTGTAAAACGGGGAAAGTACTTCCTTTAATCTACCCTTTTGCCTGCTCTGTTTTGATGTCACAGACTTTTAAATTCTTTAGAACAGTCTCTCCTACTGTTTCTACAGCTAGAATGTCAAATGCCACTTTTATATTGGTTGGGCATTCTAGCTGCCATAGTAATACAAATAAATAGCAATAAAGAATAAAGAACTGTAAGGCAGATGTGAAAATAGCATATCAGGATATAGTTTGCATATATTTAGAAAACGGGAAAATCTATTATTTAGATATTATTAAAGATTTAAAACACATACAACTCTGTAATTCAGAGGACACATTCCTTGACTTTACCACAACAAATAAATCACTGCACAGACATAAGGTCTGGTAGGTGAACCAAACAAAGAAGCTTCCTCTTATATCTGAGTCAAAAGGAACCAGGATAAACTTGTCTAATATAGGTCACTCCTTGCACATACAGCCACCTTGTGCCAGGACAGACTGAGAGCTCTGTTTGAGAAAATAAATAAATAAAAAGCCAAGATAAATGTGAGAAGGACTGCAGGGACGAAACACAGTGGCACAGTACAGCACAGGCTGCGGCATGAGACAAAGATACTATATATGTCAAAAGATGCATTAAGAGAAACTTTCAAAGTTATCCAACAAGACAAGATCCACCAGATGCAATAAAATGTTTTACTGTGTGACTTTTATGTCACACTTGTTCCATTTACTAGTCTAAATAAGCTTGCTCTTATTGTTAGCCTACAGGGAAAACTAAATCAAGCTGTCTTCTAGCTTAAAATCAGGAGATGATGCGCTACAGTATTATTTGTGCCATTTCCATCATCCCATGTTAATACAGCCATTCCATGCCCTTTTATTATTTCTAATGCAGTCATACTGGTTAGAATTATAGAATCATAGAACTGGAAGAGACTTCAGGAGGTCATCAAGTCCAGCCCCCTGCTCAAGGCAGGACCATCCCAACTAAATCAACCCAGCCAGGGCTTTATCAAGCCGAGACTTAAAAACCTCTAGGGATGGAGATTCCACCACCTCCCTAAGTAACCCATTCCAGTTACCACCCTCTTAGTGAAATTTTTTCCCTAAGATCCAACCTAGACCTCTCCTACTGTAACTTGAGACCATTGCTCCTTGTTGTGCCATCCGTCACTACTGTGAGCAGCCTTTCTCCAGCCTCTTTGGAACCTCCATTTAGGAAGTTAAAGGCTGCTATCAAATCCCCCCTCACTCTTTTCTTCTGCAGACTAAACAAATTCAAATCCCTCAGCCTCTCCTCATAGGTCATATGCTCCAGCCCCCAATCATTTTGGTTACCCTCCACTGGACCCTCTCTAATGCGTTCACATCCTTCCTGTAGTTGGGGGCCCAGAACTGGACACAATGCTCCAGATGTGGCCTCACCAGAACCAAATAAAGGGGAATAATCACTTATCTGGGTCTGCTGGCAATGCTCTTCCTAATGCAACCTAATATGCCATTAGCCTTCTTGGCTACAAGGGCACACTGTTGACTCATATCCAGCTCTTGTCCACTGTAATCCCCAGGTCTTTTTCTGCAGAACTACTACTTAGCTATTTGGTCCCCAGCCTGTAACAATGCTTGGGTTTCTTCCAATGAAGCTGCCTGCTTTCTCTGGAAAAATGCTGCCATTTCCTCAGTCATACCACAGCATGACAGATACAATCCGGTGACTGAATGGAGGAATACACAGCTCTCTTCGATAGTCCGTCCATGACCCTTAATAGAGACTGAAAGGGAGGTGTGGCTTCCAGAAATCCTTTACTTTCAGGATCTCTCCTTGGAAGTTATAGGATCCTCTTCTTTTGGGGGACATCCAAGTGAAATACCCATGCAACAGTAATCTGAACAGCTAGATTTATTAAACATGGAGGCTATGTCTACACTGCCCCTCTTGTGCAAAAAAAATGCAAATGAGGTGAAGCGTGGAATATCGCCGCACCTCATTTGTATAATCAATGAGGCTCCATTTTTGCACAAGAAGCTTTTGCGCAAAAAGGAGCTGTCTACACGGTTCCTTTTTGTGCAAAACCCCCCTCTTGAGCAAAAGCCATTCTTCCTGAAAAAAAGAGGAAGAACAGTTCTTGAACAAAAGCCTATTGCACAAAAATTTAGCCTAATTAATTATGCAAATTTACACACTTTGCTTCATTTGCATATTTTTTGCATAAGAGGGAGTAGTGTAGACATAGCCAGAGAGAATGCAATTAAAACAAGAAATTGTTTAACATGTCTAGATTTACATTGCGCATAAGACAAGGTATTCTCAACTTAGTTACTTTCGAGGAAAACAGCATCTCTTGAAAGCCATCTCCTCTGGTCAGATTGTCAACTAGACATTGCTTGCTGTGTGGTCTAGGAGAAGAAATGACATACTCCTTAACTAACCCTCCTTATCAAGTTCTTCCCCCCACCTCCACCCGATCCAGGCCATCTCATCCTACTTTCCTAATGAGATTTCTTTTAGGTTCACATACACACATAGAACAGATGTATGCCTCACTTTGACCACTGACGAGAGATTGAATGAAATTTAACAACTTAGTGCATATTCCACCTTCACAGTCCAACTTGTCTGGTTGTATCTAGTTCAAGCAGGCCTCTTGGTAAACCTGCAGTTTTTTCCCTTATGTCACAAGCTATAAATAATGGACAGAGGCACAGACTTCTTTGGTCACACATATGATGATAATTATATTCATATGCAATACCCTGTTATACATGTTGTCTTTTCCTGATGACATTTCACCATTTTCCTGATTTTCTAAAAAGTATATTTATTATGGCTTCCCGTGTAAATAGCACAGAAAAAATACTAACAATAGCAATGGGCTCCTCACAATTTCAGATGAGGTCAGATACATTGAAATAAAGTCACAGCATAAAGGTTTGTCTGCCCTGATTAAACAACATTGATCAAACATTGTGCATTGTTTTCTGACTGCCTTATGAACTTCAAGAGATCATTTAAAAACAGATAAGGGCTGCCAACAGGAGAGGGTAAATGAGGCAGTTGCCCTCGGACTTGCAATTTAAAAGGGACCCGGTCTCCAGGTCCTACAAATTGCTGGGGGAGGGAAGGCATGGCACGGTCCAGATGGCACTAAACAAGCCCTTCCTCCCTTCTGGGGGACCCAGAACTGAGCCCTTCCCCCAACATTACCCAGTGCCCAATGAAGTCTGTTGCAAGCCCTGAAGCTGATCAATATATTGAGTCAGCAGACCTACAAATTCAAAGCAAACATCCATGTATCTAAAGCAAACGCTATGTACCATAGATGATGTAAACAATTGAACAATTATGATATTTAGTTCCAATATGAGGCATAATGTATTTTAATATGTAGTAAATATATTAATAGTTAATAGATAACCACTTCAAAAGGGGGAGGGGCTATATTTCAGGGATCGTGCCCCAGCTAAGCATCCTTTTATTTCTCTGTAAGATTACAGTGTGTGCAGCCGTTTGGATTCCAATAAATTTCAATTCCCTTTTACCAGACAATATGGGTTGTTAATGATTAGTTAATTAACCTCAGTGCCTTAGTAACAGGTGAATCTCTGAGAAATGTAATGACATAATTGCATTCTAATCCCACTGAATAATAGGTTGCAAATGAATTTCATTATAATAAAATGAAATCTCCAGCAAAGATAACATGCTCAAAGATTCCTCCCTCCATCCCACCTCCAATTTCTTTCAATAGCAATTGAGTCTGAAAGAGGGAGAACAAAACAGAGTGCTATTTTATATCTAAATCAAGTCAGCAATAAAGAGGTGAATGCATAGTAAATGGTCTTAATTTTTTCTGTCCAAAATATAACTAAAAAGAAGTGCATGCACACAATTTATAGATATAAAGTAAATCAAAGCTGCAGCTAAACCAACAAAATTTCAGCTAAAGAACCTGAGGACAGATAAAGAAATCTACTTCCTCCTTAAACACGCAACTCAAGCAAAAGGTAAGTACTGCAAAGTGTTCTGAAGAACAATACAGTTGGATCAAAAGTAGAGTCAGATTCTATAACTGCAGAATCTCCACTCAGCGGCAATTCCTAACCCTGCACATTTTGACATTATTAAGCAAAAGTACCTATAAACCAAGATGCAGCAGGGTAAAATGTCAAGATGAAGGAGAGAAGCAGTCTTTGAGCCCTTAGCTACATTAAGGATATTTGCACCTGCATAATACATGACAGTAGTTTGTTTGCCTGAGTCTGCAGATAGCTTAAAACTACAACTCTGAGGAAATGTCTAGACTGCAGGCTTCTTTCAGAAGAAGTTTTTCTGGAAGAGATCTTCCAAAAAAATTTCTTCCAAAAGAGAGCATCTTCGCAGCAAAAACATATAAAAAAAGCAATCTACTGTTTTGAAAGATAGAGTCCACACTGAAAAGACACTATCTCGCATGTAAGCTGTGATTACTGTGGATGGAGTGGCCACCAGAGCACCTGTGCTTTTTCCTCTTCCCTCTTCTTTAGAATCATAG
Source organism: Pelodiscus sinensis (assembly GCF_049634645.1). NCBI lineage: Eukaryota > Metazoa > Chordata > Testudines > Trionychidae > Pelodiscus > Pelodiscus sinensis. The sequence goes on from NC_134719.1 coordinate 49,370,456, forward strand.
AATCATAGAACTAGAAAAGAACTCAGAAGGTCATCAAGACCAGCATCCTGCTCTAGGCAGGACCAATCCCAACTAAATCAACCCAGCCAGGGCATTGTCAAGCTGAGATTTAAACACCTCTAGGGATGGAGACTCTACTACTTCCCTAGGTAACCCATTCCAGTGCTTCACCACTCTCCTAGGCTGTGTCCAGACTCAGGGGTTTTTTCGGGAAAAGTAGCCTTTTTCCGAAAAAACTTCCCCTGCGTCCAGACTCAAGCCGCGTTCTTTCGAAATTAAATCGAAAGAACGCGGCTTTTCTTTCGATGGCGGTAAACCTCATTTCACGAGGAAGAATGCCTTCTTTCGAAAGTTCCTCTTTCGAAAGAAGGCGTTCTTCAATGTAAATAGGGCTTCTTCGAAAGAGAGCATCCAGACTCACTGGATGCTTTCTTTCGAAAAAGCAAGCCGCTTTTTCGAAAGTTCAACGTGCAGTCTAGACGCTCTCTTTCGAAAGAGGCTCTTTCGAAAGTATCTTTCGAAAGAGCCTCTTTCGAAAGAGGCTTGCAGTCTAGACATAGCCCTAGTGAAATAGTTTTTCCTAATATCCAGCATGGCCCTCTCCCACTGCAACTTGACACCATTGTTCCTTGTTCTGGTATCTGCCACCACTGAGAACAGCCTTTCTCCATCCCCTTTGGAACCTCCCTTCAGGAAGTTGAAGGCTGCTATCAATTCACCCCTCACTCTTCGCTTCTGCAGACTAAACAGACCCAACTCCCTTCGCCTCTCCTCATAGGTCAGATGCTCCAGCCCCCTAATCATTTTGGTTGCCCTCCGCTGGACCCTCTCCAATGCATCCACATCCTTTTTGTAGTGGGGAGCCCAGAACTGGACACAATACTCCAGATGTGGCCTCACGAGAGCCGAATAAAGGGGAATAAACATATCTCTGGATCTGCTGGCAATGCTCTTCTTAATGGAACCTAATATGTCATTAGCCTTCTTGGCTATAAGGGCACACTGTTGACTCATATCCACCTTCTCATGCACTGTAACCCCCAGGTCCTTTTCTGCAGAACTACTACTTAGCTGGTTGGTCCCCAGCCTATAACAATGCTTGGGATTCTTCCGTCCCATGTGCAGGACTCTGCACTTGTCCTTGTTGAACCTCATCAGATTTATTGTGCTCCAATCCTCCAATTTGTCTAAGTCACTCTGGCACTCTGGACCCTATCTCTGCCCTCAGGCGTATCTACCTCTCCCCCTAACCTAGTGTCATCTGCAAACTTGATGAGGGTGCAATCCATCCCCTCATCCAGGTCATTAATAAAGATATTGAACAAAACCGGTTCTAGAACCGAACCAATCCACATTCCCTTAACTTTCTGGCAAGAATATTGTGGGAGATCGTATCAAAAGCCTTGCTAAAGTCAAGGTATATCACATCCACTGACCTTCCCAAGTCCACAGAGCCAGTTACCTCATTACAGAAGCTAATCAGATTGGTCAGGCACGATTTTCCCTTTGTGAATCCATGCTGACTATTCCTAATCACTTCCCTCTCTTCCAAGTGCCTCAAAATGGATTCCTTAAGGATCCCTTCCATGATTTTTCCAGGAACTGAGGTAAGACTGACAGGCCTATAGTTCCCCGAATCGTCCTTCTTCCCTTTTTTGAAGATGGGCATTATATTTGTTTTTTTCCAATCATCCAGGATCTCTCCCAATCTTCACGACTTTTCAGAGATAATGGCCAAAGGCTCCACAATGACATTTGCTGACTCCCTCAGTACCCTTGGATGTGTTAAGTCCAGACCCATGGATTTGTGTACATTTAGCTTTTCTAAATAGTTCCTAACCTGTTCTTTACCCACCAAGGGCTGTCCATCTTCATCCCATCTTGTGTCACTTAGCGCATTAGTCTGGGAGCCCACCTTGTCCGTGAATACAGAGGCAAAGAAAGCATCGAGTACTTCAGCTTTCCCCACATCATCGGTCACTAGGTTACCTCATTCATCGAGTAGGGGCCCCAAACCCTTTCTGATCACCTTCTTCTTGTTAACATGCCTGTAGAAACCTTTCTTGTTATGCTTCACATCCTTTGCCAGTCAGAATTCCAATTGTGCTTTCGCCTTCCTGATAACCCCCTAGCATTCTCGAGCTACACATTTCATAAAATCATAGAATCATAGAGCTGGAAAAGACCTCAGAAGGTCATCAAGTCCAGCCCCATGCTCTAGGCAGAACCAATTCCAACTAAATGTAACACCCTCCCTGGTCATTTGTCCAAGTTTCCATTTTTTGTAAGCTTCCTTTTTGTGCTTAAGCTCATCAAGGATTTCCCCTGTAAACCAATCTGGTCTCCTACTATGTTTGCCTCTCTTGCTACACATTGGGATGGTTTCTTTCTGTGCCTTCAATAAGCCTTCTTTAAAATACTACCTTTCCCCTTCATGTTAGCATCCCAGGAGATTCTACCCATCAGGTCTCTGAGGGAGTCAAAATCTGCTTTTCTGAAGTCCAAGGTGTGTATTTTACTACTCTTTTTTCTTCCTTTGGTTAGGATCCTGAAATCTACCATCTCATGATCACTGCTTCCCATGTTGTCACCCACTTCTACTTCCTCTATTAATTCCTCCTTGTTTGTAAGCAGAAATTCAAGCTGCGCACGGCCCCTGGTCAGATCATTCAACACTTGTACCAAGAAGTTATGCCCAACATTCTCCAAAAACATCCTGGATTTCCTATGTACTGCCGTATTAGTTTCCCAACAATGTCAGTATGATTAAAGTCCCCCACGAGAACCAGGGCCTGCGATCTGGAAGCTTCTCTCAGTTGTCCAAAGAAAGCCTCATTTACCTCATCCACCTGATTCGGTGAGCTGTAGTACACACCAACCACTACATCACTGCTGTTGTTTGCACCTCTAAACTTAATCCATAGACTCTCAACAGGTTTTTCTCTATATATATACTGGAGTTTAGAGCAATCATAGTACTCTCTTACATATAGTGCAACTCCTCCTCCTTTTCTCCCCTGCCTGTTCTTCCTGAACAGTCTATACCCTTCCATGGTAGTGCTCTAGTCATGCAAGTTATCTCACCAAGTCTCTGTTATCCTAATTAAATCATATTTCTTGGACTGGGCCAGGGCCTCCAGTTCTTCCTGTTCGCTGCCCAGGCTTCTCGCATTAGTGTACAAACACCTCAGATAACCAGTTGATAGCCCTATCTTCTCCATTCAAATCAGGGGTCCTCCTTTCTTGCGCGTTCCTCTTTGCATTTCTTCCCGGTATCTGACTTTCCCACTCCTCTCGGGGTTTTAGTCACTGTCCCCCAACTAACCTAGTTCAAAGCCCTCCTCATTAGGTTTGCAAGCCTGCCCGCGAAGATGCTCCTTCCTCTCTTGGTTAGGTGGATCCCATCTCTTCCTAACAATACTTGTGCGCGGAACAGAGTCCCATGATCGAAGAAACCAAAGCCCTCTCTGCGACACCACCTGCGCAACCACACATTTAGTTCCTTAATTCGATGATCCCTGCCCAGTCCTTTCCCTTCAATAGGAAGGATGCACGAGAACACCACTTGCGCTCTGAATTTTTGGATCCTTCTTCCCAGTGCTACATAATCCGCAGTAACCCGCTCAAGGTCATTCTTGTCCATATTGTTAGTTCCCACGTGGAGATGTAGGAAGGGGTAGCAATCCAAAAGTTTGATCAGTTTTGCAAGCCTCTCAGTTACATCCTGAATTCAAGCTCCTGGTAAGCAGCACACCTCTCGAGATTCCAGGTCCAGACGGCAGATAGATGGCTCATTCCCGCTTAGAAGGGAGTCCCCAACCACCACCACTCGTCGTCTTCTTTCGGGGATGGTGGTTGTAGAACACCCAACCCTAGTACTACGTATCCCATAACTTCCAGTAGATGGTATCCCCTTGTGATTTCTTCCTTCTGAGGTCCCTTCCAAAGCATTCAGCACTGCAGAGCCTGTGGAGAGAGCCTGAAAGCGAATACTTATCTCTGTAGCATTGGGGAATTCCTGTGCTGACATTTTTCCCCTTCTAGAAGTTACATGCTGCCAGTTCTCTTCCTGGTCCTGTAATTTTTTCTTCCAAAATGGCAACCATCTTGCACTTCGTGCAGATGAAATCCGTTCTTTCTTCCGGGAGGAAGACAAACATGGCACACGCTGTGCAGATAACAACAGCAGACCTATCACCATCCATCCCTGCTGTCCTGGAGAAAGGATTTAAAAAGAAAGGCAAGAGAACCTCACCCCCTTCCCAACTCCCTCTCTAAACTCCCTGTTAGCACTCACCTGTTTGCAAGCTCCTTGGTCGCTTGCTCAATGCTTTATAAAGCCCTGGACTGCCTGAAAGTCCCTCCCCCTACCAAGGCTCAGCCAATCAACAGAGGCTTCTAAAATTCAAACTTTAATTAGAAAAAAAAAGCTTTACTCACAAACACAAGCTCAGCACACAGCAAGAAAGCCCCAAACACAACACACACTTCCCTCACGAGTCCTGTATCTGCTTCTCCTCTGCCTGGAGAACTCCCTCTCTAAAGCCTCCCTCACAAACACGGGGGGGGGGGGGGGGGAAGAGAACGCCCTCTTCTCCATCCACACATGCCTTTTTCCAAAAGAGCTCTTTCAGAAAACGGCTTCTTCCTCATAGTAACAGGTTTACCAATGTCAGGAAAACCCCTCTGTTCTTTCAATTTTTTTGAAAGAACGTGATTACAGTGGGATGTAAGTGAAGTTTTTTCAGAAAAATGGCTGGTTTCTTCGGGAAAAGCAGACATGTTCCTTGAATGCGGCAGAGCTTTTCCGGGATACCTCTCTCAGAAAAGCTCTCTAATCTAGATGTACTCTGACACACATGAAGGCACCTTCCATAAGATATAACAGAAGATCAGTGAAGGCTATAGTTCATGTCATACAGTAACAGGTCATATATAAGTGTTCCAAGCAAATGGCAAGCTACCTAGAAAATTTCCACCTCTTTTTCTTTCCTGTGGAAGTCTCTAAAATATTCACCTTGTCTGTTTAGATTAAAAAATTATGGGAAAATTATTATTCAGTGCACTTCCTGACAAGAACATAAGCTATTATGTTACACTTTTACTTTTCATTCTGCAGTATTTATTATTATTATTATTTAATATTTTATTATACAGAAATATCTGAAAGCATCTGCTTGAGAATAAAAATATCCATTAAATATCTCTAAATTGTACTGTGGATTTTTACTGAATTCCCCCTATTGTGTGTGAGGAGATGTTTTCTTCTAGATTTCTGTCTTGTTTTGTTTTAACTGGTTGCTAATCATACCAAGAAACCTTGGTAAAGAGATCTGTTGTTTGGCTCATTGATAGGGTGAATATATCAAAGGATGAATAAATGTCTTTTTGATCCTGATTTGCCTTTGTGTTTTCACCCACAAAAATCTTTTTACTTTTACCATTTTTCTTTGTAATTTTGTGGCTATTCTCCATGGAATTACAAATCTTTTTACCCTTTGAATGTATCTGGTACACAGCACAACAGACATAGAGCAAAGGGATACTCAGATGGCCACAATTATTTACACTGAATTTCATGCTAGTCTGTTCAAAGCAATGAGGCCATTTTTGTGAGCATGACCTGTGGATAGCGCGATGAAAGAGAATCTAGTATATTTTGGTTCTTTCTTCAGTATTCTTTGTGGTGGGAGGAACAAGAGTGCCAAAGGTCTACAAAACTCTTACACTTCATACACTAGCTAGTTTGTTTTATCTTCATGGCATCTGCTTAAAAGCAGGATTTCTAACTGTACTGTTGGAAATGCGAGGGATGGATTCATAGAATTTAGAGTTGGAAAATCCCCATCATGAATTCTAGACTGATTCCTGATTATTCCTACAGTATATACTGCAGAGCTTTATCAGTCTAGCACTGTATGTCCAAATGGAGGGATTCATGCCCTTTTGAGGGGGGAGAGAGGGTTCCCACAATCTCATAAATTGATCTGGTGAAAAAATGGAAAAAAATGTCATGACATTTCCATGGCACCAGTAACTACCTGAATTCAGGTTACTGTTTCAAGGCAGAGTCACTTGTCTGCTAAGTGTTAATGTTATTGTCTACAGCTGTTTGAAACCAGCTGCATGTTATTTCCATTATATACGTGTCCTGTTTAACCCATTATTGCAACATCATTTTTCATGTTTGCATGCTATTGCCGAGGCCATTCCCCAGTCTGGCACTTTGAGTGCAGAAGATGGAAGCCTGTACGATACTTTAAAATATCCTTCTCAAGAGGCTTCTGTTTTAAAAACTCCCCAAGGTCACAGATTCCCTGACCTTGGGAGGGTTGCTACCAGCATCCAAGTGAAAAAAAAAAAACCTTTCCTCTTGAACCTAGGAAGGAATCACTTGAGAACCTCTTCCAGAGGGGTACCCCAAGCTCTTTTACCACAAGAGAGCTTGAAAAGACAAACTTTAATCTCCAATAGCTGACCTCTCAGTCTTAGGCATACACAGACTTCTTATTATCTTTCAGGACACAAGAATCAGATCACAGTCTTAAAAAAGGTGATTTTATTAACAAAACAAAAAGATATACTTGGTAAAGCACACCTGGTTGCTAGGTGTTATATAGCAACTAAGAAAACAAATTGAAACACGGAAAATTACTTTCCTGGGATTCAGCTTCAGTTCTAGTGTATGGAGGAGGGGGTATATGGACTCAACACAGAGGAGTTTAACCAAACAACAGAACACAGAAATTAACCTGATCATGTCTAACTAAAAAATTCCCTATCTACTCACATATCAGTATTTGTGATATGTGCCCAGGAATTCCTTTTCTAGGCATGGTATCCCTGCCTGGTTCAACTCATCTTCCTCCCCCCACTCTCTCCCCCAGTTCCTGGTTTAAACTTCCCAAAAGAAAAGTAAGCAGGAAAATTCTCTTTTAACACAAATCTCAAAATTTCTTCCCATTGGTTCTCTTGGTTCCCTGCCAACACTTCTTACCTGTTTTCCAGGAATTCTCTAATTCTCTGTGTGCCCTTTATAGGCGATACTCCTCCCATCCATCACAGTTATACTTAACTAACCTTAAAATGAAAGATGTGTATACATTGCATGAAACTAATAGCACCTATATTGCCTATATTATCTATCCCTGTTAAAATGAACAGCCTGGAAAAAACCTTATGTAAATCAGTGTAACTGAATGACTTACGTAAGGCTGGGATGTAGCAGGTTAACTTCAAATACGGGGGATTTTTGTGCGTTCCACAATGGGAAGTCTACAAACCTATGTAGATCTAAGGACAATCTCTAAACCAGTGTTTCTGAAAGTGTATGGCAGAAATCCTTTCAGAAACACTTTAACTGACTGCTCCAGTTTGTTTATGCACTGGTGCTGCTGTCACGGAGCCTCACAGCTCCCATTGGCTCTGTTTTGTCCTTTGTGGCCAAGGGGAGCTGTGGGTAGAATTCCAAGCACTGTTACAGTTTGGGGACTGACTGACTAAGTATCAGTTTAGCAGAGAAGGACCTGGGGATTACAGTGGATGAGATGCTGGAGATGAGTCAAAAGTGTGTCCTTGTAGCACAGGAGGCAAACAGTATATTGGGGAGCATTAGTAGGAGCATTGCCAGCAGTTCTAGAGAAATGATTGCTCTCCTTTATTCAGCACTGGTGAAACAACCTTTAGAGTATTGTGTCCAATTCCAGGCCTCTCATTACAGAAAAGATGTGCATGCATTTGAGAAAGTCTAGCGGAGAGCAAAAAAAAAAAAAAAATGATTAGGGAGCTGGAGCACATGACCTATGAGGAGAGACTGAAGGATTTGGACTTAATTAGTCTACAGAAGATAAGAGTAGAGAAGGATTTGATAGCAGCCTTCCAACTACCCTAAGAGGGGGTTCCAAAGAGAATGGAAAGAGGCTGTTTTCAGTAGTGACAGATGATAGCATGAGGAGCAATGGTCTCAAATTGCAGTGGGAGAGGTCCAGGTTGGATATTAGGAAAAACTCTTTTACTAGGAGTGTGGTGAACCATTGGAATGGGTTACCTGGGGGGCGAGGGGGTGGAATCTCTATCCCTAGAGGTTTTTAAGTCCAGGCTTGACAAAATCCTGGCTGAGATGATTTAGCTGGGATTGGTAATGCTTTTAGCAGCGTGTTGGAATCAGTGACCTCCCGTGGGCTCTTCAAACCATATGATTCTACTATTATGATTCAAAAGGGTTAAGTAACAAGCTTAGATAGATCACTAAAGGGGCAGGTTCAGGCCCTTTCCATCCTTTCAGCAGTTAATGGAAAGAAGGGATGCATAAACTGGCTTGAAAATTCACTCAAACCCAACCTTTTGAACTATTTGAGATTTGTTAAAGTTCTATATTCCTCTGCCCTTTTTGATCTCAGCTTGCCCAGTAGCAGAAGTGATGGAATATTGAGAGGTTTTCCTTGTGATATCTCTGAGCCAACAAGAACAAAGCAGTACTGGAAAAACAATAAGAAATCTTATGAGACTTCTACAGAAACAATGCTTTAGATATTAGTACCAAGTCTTTCAGGATTCACTATTGAATGGAATGTATTAATATTGTGACAGAATTTAGTCCATACTGAGATGTTTCAAAGTCTAAGACAAAATTTAGTTTGCCCCACCCCCTTCCAATTTTTCAATAATATCTAGCATGTTGATCTTTGTTTCTGTGCATGTTTTTTCTCTTCCTCCACCACCACTTTGAAAAACTTATCAAAAGCTGTTTAGCAAGATATTCCTTTAAATCATATTACATATTCAGAACAGTTTTGCAACCATGGATCCCAAACTGTTGAATAAACATTGCTAAATATCCTTGAAACCTGATCTATAGCACACTTCTCTGAAGTTCCACTCCTAGGCCCTTGAACAGAGAATGCTGGGTGTTCAAAGTACAATACTGAGTGTTTCAAAGTGCACTGTGGCCCAGGACAAATAAATCACCACAGCTAGATCAGTGACTTCACCCGCTTTTCTGTGATAGCTCTACCACAAATTGAACACATTTCTGAAGGTGACAGATTGAATCAATTCACTAGACCACCACATTAGAAGTGAGGATGAGATACATCCCACATACTGAGGAAGATTCACCTCTCTTCAGAGTTGGTGCAACGCCTATGTGCCACTTAAGACCTACTTAAAACCATATTCTGAGGACTTAAATGGGTCTTCAGTCATGTATAACTCTTAGTCTTAGTTCTTAGTCTCTGCACAGTATTAAATTTTACCTTCCAATGCCATGAGGGCCAGATTATAAATATTCTAATAAATTCAAAGAATCATTCACAGATGTACTAAGAAGTGTGTCCCACTCCACCAACCCAAGTTCCCTTGCTCTCTCATACTCACCCATCCACAAGATCCTATTATAAAAAGTCTTAGGAAGAATTTTAGCTAAATTCATACAAAGGATGAATATAAGCAAATAATGCAAGTATACAGGGGCAAGATTATAAAGACAAAGGCACAAAACAAGCTCAATCTAGCTAGAGACAAAGGGTAACAAGAAAGCATTCTACAAATATATTAGAAGCAAGACGAAGACCAAGGACAGGGTAGGCCCATAGCTCAGTGAGGTGGGAGAAACAATAACAAGAAACTTGGAAAAGGCAGAGGAGCTTAATGACTTTTTTGTTTCGGTCTTCACCAAGAAGTTTGATTATGAAGGGATGCCTAACATAGAGAATGCTAATGGGAATGGGATAGGTTTAGAAGTTAAAAAAAAACAAGTTAAAAATTACTTAGAAAAGTTAGATGTCTGCAAGTCACCAAAGCTAGTTGAAATGCAACCTAGAATATTCAAGGAGCTGATAGAGGAGATATTTGAGCCTTTCGCTATTATCTTGGAAAAGTCATGGAAGTTGGGAGAGATTGCAGAAGATTGGAAAAGGGCAAATATAGTGCCCATCTATAAAAAGGGACATAAGAATAATCCAAGAAAACACGGATTAGGCAGTTTAACTTCTGTGGCAGGGAAGATAATGAAGCAAATAACTAAGGAAGATTGTAGAATCTCCATCACTGGAGATATTTAAGAGCAGATTGGATAGACATCTATTAGGGATGATCTGGATGGTGCTTGGTCCTGTTGTGAGGGCAGGGGACTGGATTTGATGATCTCTTGAGGTCCCTTCCAGTTCTAGTGTTCTGTGATTCTATGATTCAATAAATGTTCGGCTTTCCTAGTGGAGATAGATGGAATTTTGCCCTTTCTATATCAAGTCTTTATATATGAAATTATGAAGTGTTGTGGTGAATTGTCTTCCTATTTTTCCTTCCCCATAAAAAATTAGAACTCATACAATTGCCATACACATATTGTATTCAATTGCTGCATCAGCAATATATAGTGTATTTCATAAAGCTGTGTGCTATATCTCTTTACATCAATTTTATAAACATACAAAAATACTGAATTACAGTCCTTGCTTTACAGTTCTGCCACTGTTAAGACTGATGTGCTCTGGAGCTTTGCATGGACAGTATCTAAAGGGTTAAGAAGTTTGAGAGAACCCACAGAATTACTTATCTTCCTAAGAGCCACCAGTCAAAGCCAGATCTCTACATTTTAAACCTTCCCTTTAGCAGTTATTAGGTATTCATCCATCCATCTTCCTTGAAAAACTAAAAAACATTCATTTAACACCCTAAATATTTAATACCAGATTAAAAAGTCTTTTTCATTTCTAGTTTCAAAAGGAGCTACACATCCAAGTGAGAGCAGCTAAATCTCATAGGAGCAACAAGTGTCATTTCTGCTGTGCATGCAGTCTGATGACAGGAATCAAGTTCTCCATTTCAAACTCCTGCAGTATCACTATAGAACCTTCTTCTAATGTTCCCAATAAAACTGTTCCATGACATTTTAATTTTCCAGGAATCACAGTACAAACATCTCCTGGCTTCTTGAATCACCAATATCAATACAATTAACATACAAAACAAGAAAAAGACTTGGGAAACAACAATCATCCTTAGAACACATTGAGGAATAGAACATTAATGTATTCCTTCATCATTCTAACTCCCATATAGGTGTTCAGTTGCTAGTCCTCGTCCTCCTCAAAGGACAGCAGCATAATCCCAGCATAATCCCAGGATGATCTTACCATGGGTTCTACCGCCCAGCTCACACCCTGACTCCTTGCCCATGTGTTTCACTGGTCCTGCATTTAAACTGCTGGGTCCGGAACAGACCATTGAAAACTATCATCAAAACACCCAATTGTATGAGGAACTGTGGGCTGTCTCCAGAGAGAGGTGGTAAGACAAGGTAGAAGAGACTTGAACTGAGAGTTCCAAATGGCTTTATCTTCCTGCTTCACAAGAGCTGTTTGTGACCTTTGGATTAGGCTATGTCAGCATTGCACTTTTGTCAGCAAAATTATTGATGGTCAGGGATGTGACAAAAACACCCTTCTGGCTAACAAAAGTTTTACTGTTGAAAAGCGCTTGAGAACTATCCTGCTGGAAAGGAGTAGCTACACGGAGACCTTACAGCAGTGTCACTGTATGCTACACAATACAGCCATAACATTAGGCTTTGACTACACTCAGAACACTAAAAATCACCTATGGCACTGTCATCATGGCAAGAGCACTGGGACAGAGCTCTCTGAGTGCTCTAGGTAAACCACCTCCATGAGAGGAGGAGCTAACAACACTAGGAGCCTGTTTACATTGGCACTTTACACTATAAAATACAAACAAAATTGTATTTTTCAAGTCACCTCATACAAGTCACTTTAATTCAATCTCTTTATTATGAATGTTGACCTCACAAATGTAGAATTATGTAAAAAAAAGTGCATCCAAAAATATAACATTGTAAAATGGCAGAGCCTATAGCTGTACTCAGTCCTCACACTGATACCTTCTTTGCGGTTTGTCAAATCTGCAGTGAAAGTGCTCTTAAAACTAACAACATATGCTGGGTCTATGTCTGAGACTGCTATTACATGAAATATATGGCAGAATGTGGGTAAACCAGAGCAGGATATATACTGTTCTCCCCCAAGGAGTTTAGTCACAAATTTAATTAAAACACAATTTTTTTAAATGAATGTCATCAGCATGGAAGCATGATCTCTGGAATGGAGGTTGAAGCATGGGGGCATACAAATACTTAGCATATCTATCAGTAAATACCTTGAAACGCTGGCTACATAAGTACCATATGAATGCCTGTTCTTACTTTCAGGTGACACTAAATAACAAGCTGGCATCAGCATGTCCTGTAATTGTAAACAAACTTGTTTGTCTTGGTGACTGTCTGAACAAGAAGTAGGACTGGATGGACTTAGAGACTCTAAAATTTTATATGTTTTGTTTTTGAATGCAGTTATGTAACAAAAAAAGTCTATATTTAGTAGCTTCACTTTCACATTAAAGAACTTACACTAAGATACTTTCGTAAGATGAACTGAAAAACACTATTTCTTTTGTTTATCATTTTTACAGTGAAAATATTTGTAATAAAACTAACAATATAAAGTGAGCACTGTACACTTTATATTCTTTGCTGTAATTCATTTTATATTGAAATCAATTGTAGAAAAACATCCAATTTTTTAAAATAAATTTCCATTGGTATTCTATGGTTTAACAGAGCAATTAAAACTCTGTTGTGATTAATGTTTTGATGAATTGTATGAATTAACTGCAATTAACTAACAGCCCCAATCATACCACTACTTAATTTCATAGAATTGAGAATAACACGTACAAATCCCAAAACAGAAAGATACAACTTAGCTGCATCTGCTGCTGGGCCCGGATCACATAGTTCACTGTAAAGCCTTCTGGTAGAATTAGGAAACCTTCTGAAATTTAAAGTGATATCTTATAAAAATGTTTGATTGTCTGCTGTGAAAACTTAAATTAAATATTTCTTTTTGGGTCAGTTCAACCCAAAGTTGAAATATTTCAGTTTGCTGAACTGACCTGAGTCTATTCATCATTATATTGCATTTCCCTTTGTGGTGCAGTGCTGCATAGGTGTTGCAGTTTGTTTACTTAATGTCAATTTTTCCTTCTCTGAGCTGGACTTTTCTTCCTCCTTGGTCAGAGTACTCTGTCATCATGTTATGTAGTTTCCCTTCTGACTCAGCTGTGTGGTGCAAAATGGGAGTCATATTGCTACTAGTGCCTCATTACTTCACCAGGAATGTTGTTCAAACAAGTTAGACATATTTTAAATCTATGGTAATATTTACATTCTGTTTTTCCCCAAGGTGTACATGAACAAAGCCATGTTAAGATGTCTGCATAGATAACTTTTATACTCAATAATGTCAGCTGAAGTTACAAAATATTAAGAAGTGTCAATTGGCATTTGGAACATTCCCTTTTCATCAGCCACCCTTGGTGTAAAGAATCTTTTCATCTTGTTTTTTTTCCTCAAAAAATCTTCCATATGAAAAAGCAGTATAATTTTCAACAAAATACCCTCTAGAAATTTGTGACGATGATGCAGACTGACAATGAAGCATCTTCAATCAAGCGTGCCTTTTTTGAACTAACATAAAATAACACCAGCATCTTTTACAGAAAAGTTTTATTTTGAGTTATCACTTCATTTTTTAGGTATCTTATACTTTCTCTTCAGGGAATCCGATTAAAGAATAAAGTCCTCTGCCTTTCCTATTTCCAGTAAAGTCATGTTTTATCGTGTTCCTTTGGGTTGTGTGAGACACTGCTGTGTCAAAGGTTTTAAGACAATGCTGTATAAATTAGTTCCAGGATAAGCAGTAGAACTACCAGTGTGCAAATGAAAGATAGTGTTCAATAGACTGGGTCTAGACTGAATAAAGCATTATATCCATCTTCTTTGCTCTCATTTCAGTGTAAAGTTACAAGTGTAAAGTATGATGCATGCATTATTGGTAAAACTGAAGGTAGCTGTTTTGTTCAATTTGTGGGCTTGGTGACTTTAAAAAGTATAGTGTGTTCTTTTGTCCCACATAATGGGTCAAATTCAGAAGTCATGGAAGTAGTGGTGCAAAGTTCACCTTGGCAAATTGGATTAACTTATATAATGAACATATAGAAAGACAGGGTTAGAGATCCCATCACTAGAGCCAGGCAAATCCACAGATATTGGTGGGTATCCACATTCGTGGATTTAAATGCAGATATCCACAGCTCACTTTTGTGGATATGGATGTGGATCCAAATTGTGTATCTAGAAACCTGCAAATCTGTGGATACCCACTTTACATCCGCAGGTATCTGCATCTGCAGGTATCAATGCAGATATCCGCAGCTCATTTTTGCAGATACAGATGTGGATACAGATAGGCTGTGTCTAGACTGGCCAGTTTCCAGAAAAGCAACCGCTTTTCCGGAAAAACTTGCCAGCTGTCTATACTGGCCGCTTGAATTTCCACAAAAGCACTGACTTCCTACTGTAAGAAATCAGTGCTTTTTGAGGAAATACTATGCTGCTCCTGTTCGGGCAAAAGTCCCTTTTGCGCAAAACTTTTACGCAAAAGGGCCAGTGTAGACAGCTGAGATTTGTTTTCCGCAAATGGCGATCGGGGATTTTTTGTGCAAAAACGCGTCTAGATTGGCCACGTCCGTGCCAATCTAGATGCTCTTTTCCGAAAATGCTTTTAACGGAAAACTTTTCCGTTAAAAGCATTTCTGGAAAATCATGCCAGTCTAGACACAGCCATACAGATTTTGTATCCATGCAGGGCTCTACCTTACCTTACACTCTCCTATTTTTTTATTTCTTTACCCCTCCCCTTATTATCTGTTCTGTGGGCCTGAATCTGAGATGCTCCTTTTACAATGTTTCAGTGACATACAAGATCAGTAATCTTTGTGGAAATGCCCTTGGAAATCTGGAAGGGAACTTTCTGGCTGGCATTGGACCAGTTTGACTATCTAGCACATGGGAGATGGCTCCAGCGCACTGTGCAGCAGACACTTTTAGTTGCCCTCCCTCCATGGATGTGTGTTGGGACTCAACATTGCTTTAATTTATGCCAGGGTTGTGATAGGCTACCTGCTGCCCAAAAACTTTGCTACTGGAAAGTGGCTTAAAGCCATCTTGTCCCCACTTGTGCCAAGTTCAGGTGCAAAGGAAGTCCGAATCATGGCCAGCATATGCCCTTCACTGACTTAGTGAGATGTAATCTACAGCTGTCCAAAGGGAACAGTGGGGGCAAAAAGCCTAATTGCCTTCAAAAGTGAGCTCAATACATTTGTGGAGAGGATATGATGAGAGCGCCGATCTGTGACTGCAGCACTGACTAGCGATGTGAAAGTAGATGGGAAGGATTTTGAGTTACTACAGAGAATTCTTTCCTGAGTGTCTGCTTCTTAGGTCTTACAAAACTGCTTAGGGACCAACTCTTTGGGAATCAATTTTTCAATTTTTCCCCATGTTAGATTAGCAAATATACTGAGGGGGTGTTACTTTCCTCCACAGCATGGGGCACAGGTGACCTACAGGTTTAAACTACTGTAAATGGTGGATTCTTTGTAACTAAAAATTTGTAAATAATCATTCAAGGACTTGAATAACTCAGCTAGGGTATGTCTACACTACCCTCCTAATTCGAACTAGGAGGGTAATGTAGGCATACCGCACTTGCAAATGAAGCCCGGGATTTGAATTTCCCGGGCTTCATTTGCATGAAGCCGGCCGGCACCATTTTTAAATGCCGGCAGTGCGAACCCCGTGCCGTGCGGCTACACGTGGCACGGAGTAGCTAGTTCGGATTAGGCTTCTAATCCGAACTAGCTGTACACCTCATGAAATTAGCCTAATCCGAACTAGCTACTCCGTGCCACGTGTAGCCGCGCGGCACGGGGTTCAAACTGCCGGCATTTAAAAATGGCGCCGGCCGGCTTCATGCAAATGAAGCCCGGGAAATTCAAATCCCGGGCTTCATTTGCAAGTGCGGTATGCTTACATTACCTTCCTAGTTCGAATTAGGAGGGTAGTGTAGACATACCCCTAGAGGTTATAGATCTATTATAGAAGTGGGTGTGCGGCGCTGTGACTTGCAATGGTTAGACTAAGTGATCATGATGCTCCCTTCCGGCCTTAAGGTCTATATGACTCTCTGATCTCCTTTGACTTCTGAACTGGGCTCATTGTGCTTGTAGTAAGCATGCATGAGTAAAATATTGAAGGTTAGACGCTTGGCTTTCAGACTAATTGGAAATATGCCCTAAAAGGACAGTCAAGGATTCCTCCTGCCAGAAAAGATTCTCGGGGCAGAACAGCACCTGTGTAGCCAGTATGAAATTTGCTTCCCACTCTCAGGGTATGTCTACACTACAGCATTAATTCGAAATAACTTAATTCGAATTAGTTAATTCAAAATAAGCTAATTCGAATTAGTGCATCTGGACCTAAAAACTAATTTGAATTAGCATTTGCTAATTCAAAATAGCATGTCCACATTGAGTGGACCCTGAACCGAAGTTAAGGCTGGCCGGAAGCAGTGCCGGCAGGGCATCAGGTTAAGACTTAGGGTGTGGAGCTGCTGCCTCAAGCTAGCCGAGGGCTGTGCTTAAAGGGACCCAACCCCCACCCCGGACAGACAGTTCTCAGGGTTCCCCTCTTCCCTCAGGGTCTACCTCAATGAAGGACAGCAAAGCAGTCCTGTCTTGGAGTGCCCTCAATGCCCACACTCGGCACATCACAGCACTCGGTCATCAGCCCGGCTGCACTTGCTGCAGGCTGCCATCTGCGGGGGTCAATCGGGGGGCTGTCAGGATCCAGGAGGCCCTGCAGGAGAGCTTCCACCCCTAGGAGCCCACAGTGCCACCCCAGTCCTCCCCATCGAGGGGTCGTGCCCCATTCCTCCCTTAATTCCTTCCACTTACCCCTCCCTGGCCCCCCTTCCTGATGTAAAAAATAAAGGACACGTGTTCAAAAATGGAAACTCTCTTTATTTAACAAAACTGGGGGTAGGGAATTAACCTCTGGGGAGACTGGGAAAAGGAAGTGGGAGAGGGGAAGAGAGAGGGTGGGAGAGGGGAGTGGGAAACCTGGGAGGAAGGAGCTGGAAGGGGGAAGCCAGAGGAAGAAGGAGGAGAAGTATAAAACTAGTATAAAACAAAAAAAGTATAAAACACATGCATCTGACGAAGTGGGTCTTTGCCCATGAAAGCTTATGCTCCTACACTTCAGTTAGTCTATAAGGTGCCACAGGACTCCTCGCCGCTTTTATAAAACTATGGTACGCCATATCTTCAGTACTGTATATAGATGTGGTCTCCTCAACTCAAAAAAGATATTTTGGCCTTGGAAAGGGTTCAGAAAAGAGCAACTAAAATGATTAGGGGTTTGGAACAGGTCCCATATTGAGAGAGGCTAAAGAGACTGGGACTTTTCAGCTTAGAAAAGAGGAGACTGAGGGGGGATATGATAGAAGTCTTTAAAATCAAGTATGGTGTGGAGAGGGTGAATAAAGAAAAGTTCTTCATTAGTTTACATAATATAAGGACTAGAGGACACCAAATGAAATTAATGGACAGCAGGTTTAAAACTAATAAGCGAAGGTTCTTCTTCACACAGCACATAGTCAACCTGTGGAACTCCTTGCTGCAGGAGGCTGTGAAGGCTAGAACTAGAACAGAGTTTAAAAAGAAGTTAGATAAATTCATGGAAGTCGGATCTATGGAGTGCTATTAGCCAGGGGGTAGGAACAGTGTCCCTGATTTCTGTTTGTGGAAGGCTGGAGATGGATGGCACGAGACAAATCGCTTGGTCATTGCCTTCGGTCCATCCCCTCCAGGGTACCTGGTGTTGGCCGCTGTTGGCAGACAGGCTACTGGGCTAGGTGGACCTTTGGTCTGACCCAGTACGGCCATTCTTATGTTCTAAGCTCAGGGCGGGGGGGAGGGGGTCTCACTGGACCAACTTGATTTTCATGAAAACCTGCTCCTGGGTTCGCATGTGGCCTTTGGTGGCCAGGCTGGCAGCTATCCTGCCCTCGACGGCCGCATTCTTGTGCCTAGTGCGGAGATCATGGACGTTGGAAGCCTCCCCTGAAACCTCGATGAGGTCCACAATCTCTGCACTAGAGCAGGCAGGTGCCCACTTTTTGCGGCCCTGGGCAGCATCCTGGGAGCTGCCAGCCTGGTCCTGGGAAGAGACGGAGTGGCAGGGTGGCAGGCTCATCCCATGCCAGGTGTAGGGGCTGCTGCTTGGATGCTGGCAGGCTTGCAACTGGCACAAACACTGTAGCCAGACCGTGCCCCTTTAAGGGCTCCGGGGCTGGGATGGGGGCAGAAAAGTTTCCCTGGTTTGGCCCAGAGTGACCAGCAGGGCCACCTGGGAAGGACTAGCCTCCAACTAGTTCGAATTAAGTGGCTACATAGCCCTTAATTTGAACTCATTAATTCGAACTAGGTGTTAGTCCTCATAGAATGAGGTTTACCTAGTTCGAATTAAGCGCTCCGCTAGTTCGATTTAAATTCGAAATAGTGGATTGTATGTATAGCCACTATTAAAGTTAATTCGAACTAACGGCTGTTAGTTCGAATTAACTTTGTAGTGTAGAAGTACCCCCAGACTGGTGGTGGGTCTGAGGCTGAGTCAAATTGAGAGTCAGGGATCAAACCCGATTGCTTTGCATTGTAAATGCAGCTTCACTGGACTCAGGCTCTGGGAGTCTTTCAAAAGAATTCTACCATCCCATGGCAGACTTTCTTTGACCTCTGGACGAGGAGTAGGAGGACGCTGAGAGCCAGGAGCCTGCCCAGGACCCCCGAGGCATCCCACAGAGCTGTGTAGTCTGAGGCCAGGGAGGGCTCCACATGTGAGTGCCATCATGTCCTCTTATGTGTATGGCAGAAGAGTGGAGAGGGAGCCCAGGGACCGTGCATCTGGGCCTTGTCCACTATGGAGCAGCAGCTGGGTGTCATGCAGGGTCCGTGGCCCGTTCCCCACACGCCAGCCTCGCCTTGCAGAGGGTGGCTGGGTTTCACCCACTCTGTCCCCAGGGAGTACTGACCACTGCTCTTGTTTCACCACAGTTGCAGCACCTGGGACTGCAGGGCGCACCACCCCACCTGCAACAGCCTCCTGCACCCGGGCCAGCAGGCGCATCTGCAACCAGGAGGACTACCAGAGGAGGCACCTTCGACTACTGGAGCAGCAACTCCACACCCAGGACCGCTGGGTCCGGAAGGACCTGTGGCTGCGGCAGCGGAGCTTGGAGGCACTGGATGAGTAGGGCCATATTCTCAGAGGTCACCTCCAGACGCTGGTGGACAGGTTCCTGCCTCCTTCTGCTCCAGCCCCCTGCGGCCACCCCACTTCTCGCTCCTCCTCCGATCCCCCTCCTGCTTCCTCCGCACCCTCCGTCCCTCCTGCCCCACCCTCCACACCCACTCCCCCCTAAAATCCCCCACAGTGATGCGAGACAGGAGAGCCAGCAGGACCCCCAGCCCTGAGTTTCCCTTCCCTTCCTCCCCTTCCAGCTCCGTCCTCCCAGGTTTTCCCCTCCCCTCTCACCCTCATTCCACCTTCCCCCCACCCCAGTTATGTAAAATAAAAAGTTTTTTGTTGGCAAAACAGATGTCTTTACTTGACATTAGGGGGGGGGGATAGGGAGGGGAAAAGGTAAGGAGGGGAGGGTGGAAGAAGGCCCCAGTGGGGCATGCAGAGAGAGTTCAGTCCTCCTCCACATGGAAGCTCTTCTACTCGGCTTCCTGGATCTGGGTGGCCCCCTGCTGGGTCTCCTGGATGGCGGCGGTGTGGGGTTGTGCATACTGGCCAGCCATGTGCTCAGCCTCAGCATTCCAGGCTGGCAGGAAAGCCTCCCCCTTCTGCTCGCATAAATTGTGGAGCACACAACATGCTGCCACCACGGGAGGGATATTGTTCTCGACAAGGTCAAGGCAGGTGAGGAGGCACTGGAATAATTCTTTCAGTTGGCCGAAGGCCCCCTTAACCACGATGCGGGCCCTGGTGAGCCTGGCATTGAAGGTCTGCCTGGAGGGGTTGAGGTGCCCCATGTACGGCTTCATCAGCCAGGGCTGTAGGGGGTAGGCCGCATCCCCCACCAGGCAGACGGGCATGTCAACATCTCCAACCCTAATGTGGTGGTCGGGGAAGAAGGTCCCGGCGTGTACCCTCTGGCACACGGAGGAGTTGCGGAACACCCTGGCGTCGTGTGCCTTGCTGGACCAGCCCACATTAATGTCCGTGAACTGGTCCCGGTGGTCAGACACGGTCTGCAGGAGGACAGAGAAGTGCCCCTTGTGGTTAATGTAGAGGGAGGCCTGGCGTTCCGGGGCATGGATGGGGATGTGCGTCCTGTCAATGCCCCCCCCCCTTGCAGTTGGGGAAGCAGAGGGCGCCGAACCCCTGCATGACCTCGTCTGGGTCGGCGAGGTGGACCACTGCGCGAAGCAGCTCCCTGTTGATGGCCTTGACCACCTGCAGAGAGACACACCAAACCGTGAATCACTGGAGTCCCTGGGTAGCTGGGAGTGTTCGTTCCCTGGCACTGCCTTGCACCCCACTCTCGGAAGCAACCCCTGCTGCGATCCTGGCCGCCACGGGCTGCGTGTAGTACGACCGGGACAGACTGAGCCCTCTCGTGCAGAGCACTTTCGCCTCCTCCCATCCCTGTTTTCCCTGGGGAGGCCCATTCCCTCCTTGCAGCCCCCCTTCCCTCCCGGCCCAGTGGCCGGTGGGTGCAGGTCGGTACCTGCATGAGCACTGCTCCAACGGTGGATTTCCCCATGCCGAACTGGTTCCCAAGGGATCGGTAGCTGTCCGGCGTGGAGAACTTCCACAGGGCAATGGCCACACGCTTCTGGAGGGGGATGGCAGGCCTCATTCAAGTGTGCCGTCACCGCAGAGCAGGGGTGAGCCACGCGCAGAGCACCAGGAAGGTGTCCTTCATCCTGAAGTTCTGGGTCCACTGTCTGTCTCCCCAGCGCTGCAGAACTATGCGGTCCCCCCAGTTGCTGCTGGTGTCCAGACGCCAGATGCGGTGGGGCACGCTGGCGTCTGGGCACTGCTGCGGCTCCTCCATGGCCCCCAGGGAGGCCAGGGAGAGGGGCAGGGAGCTGACATGCACCAGATGGTGCCAGGCAGCCTCCATCCATTGCTGGCAGGCTTGAAGCATCAAGTCCAAAAACTGGAGCAGCATGCCCAGGGCAAGCTCTGGCTCCATGGTGCCAACTGCGGTAGCGGCCGCAATGGGAACCACTGACACAGGCAGGCAGAGAGGAAAACACTTTGCTGTCCTTTGAAGAGGTAGGCAAGCAAGCAAAAATGCTGAAAACCTGCTGCCTAAGGAGGTCCCTTTAAGCACAAGCCTCAGATAGCCTCAGACAGCAGCCTCATAAAGCAACTTCTGACCTGATGCCCTGCTGGAACCAGTTTTAAATGCGACCGAGCATCCAATCAGTGTGGACATGCTAGTTCGAATTAGCAAAATGCTAATTCAAATTAGTTTTTGGGTCTAGATGTGTTATTTCGAACCAGCTTATTTTGAATTAACTAATTCAAAAAAAGTTAGTTCAAATTAGCGCTGGAGACATACCCATAAAGATAAGAGTGGATGAGGTGAATGGAATGGGGCAGAGTGCTTGTCATTTAGCCAGATACTGATCAGATGCAGTGGTTCTTGTCACTGTAATTTAGAACTGCCTGAAGTCTGCTCTAAGTTATGCTATGGGCCATTTTGGTTATGTTAGAAGCCTATAAGCAAATAGTCAGTCGACTAGTGGAACTCCTTGCTAGGGGATATTGTGATGGCCAGAACTATAAGTGTTTTAAAAAGAATTAGAATTAATGTGAGTTTTCTACATCATTCAACACAAGAATCTGAGGGGCTTTCCAAAATATGAGAGGGATGAGTTGGAGTGTGCTGTCAGAAGTATTACAAGAGCAACACTGGAATGTCCTCTAAAAGGGTGGATGAGGCATGAAGGGACATATAAATCTTTTTGCATCTGGCACATAAATATCTTGCGATGTCAGCTACAACAGTGAAATGTGAATACTTCTATTCATTTTCAGATGTCTTGTCAACGAGGAGTAGACAGCATTATCCCCTGCAAATGTAAACAAACTTGTTTGTCTGAATGACAGGCTGAACACAAAGTAGGACTGAGTAGAGTTATAGGCTCTGCCATTTTACACTGTTATATTTTTGGATGCACTTTTTTTACATAATTCTACATTTGTAAGATCAACATTCATAATAAAGAGATTGCATTAGAGTGACTTGAAAATTATTATTTTGTTTCTATTTTACAGTATAAATATTTATAATCAAAATTGTAATACAAAAATGTAGAACACCCAAAATATTTAAATAAACATTATTCTATTATTGTTTAATACTGCAATATATTGCTTAAAAATTAATTGCTTGATGGCCCTAGTTATTTGTTTGTATTTCGTGAAACATATTAGCAAAATCAAATATTTCCCATCAAATATTTTTACTTTGCAGAAACTAAATTTTCTGTAAAAACAAAACACCTCTACAAAACATTCAGATGGAAAATTCCTGATCAGCTCTTCTCCTGAATATGTCTTCATGAATTCTGCCATTGTCACAAACATAACTGGATTCAATGCTCCCATTTGTTCAGTTTTCACACACGTTTGAAACACACATAATCATCTATAACAACTTCTGATACTCAAGCAAAAGCAGCATGGTGCTAGAGCCTCCCCTGGCACTCTGGTGAACATTTTGGATGCAAAAGCAGCATGGTGGATAATTGCAATTCTTAGTGAAGTGACTGCTCACCCCTACGCTTTAACTAGTGCAGTGTCACGGTGCATCTACACTGCACCCTTAGTTTGAAATAAGCTAAACAATTTGAGCTATGCTAATTGTGTTGCTTATTTCAAGTTAGTTTAGAAATAGCTTAGGGTATGTCTACACAGCAAAGTTATTTTGAAATAACTTTCCTAGCGTCTACAGAGCCAAACCGCTACTTAGAAATTAAATCGAAATAGCGGCGCACTTGGTAAACCTTATTCTATGAGGAATAACACCAAATTCGAAATAGCTAAATCGAAATAAGCACTGTGTAGATGCTTATTTCGAAATAGGGGGCCTTCAGCCCTTCCCAGGGTGCCCTGGTGGCCACTCTGGGCACAACCAGGAAAACTCTTCTGCGCCTCCCCCTCCCAACACTGGAGCCCTTAAAGGGGTTGACTCAGAGCCAGCAGTCCATGCACCTGTCCCAGCATGAGCCAGCAACCCAGTGGCACTCAGCACTCCACCACTCCCCAGGAGCAGGCTAGCAGCTCCCAGGAGCCTGCCAGCGGCCGCAAAAGGCCGACACCTTCCTGGTCTGGTGCAGAGATCATGGACCTCATTGAGGTTTGGGGGGAGAACTCCAAAGTCCATGATCTCTGAACTAGACACAGGAATGCGGCCGTCTACGGGCAGATGGCTGACAGCCTGGCCACCAAAGGCCACATGTGCACCGAGGAGCAGGTTTGCATAAAAATAAAAGAGCTGCAGCAGGCCTATGCCAGAGCCTCAGGGGGCAGCTCCCAACCAGGGGCTGACCCAGAACCTTGCCCCCCCCCCCCCCGGCACAGTGGCCAGAGATTGCCATACCTGCATGAGCACTGCTCCGACGGTGGATCTCCCCACACCGAACTGGTTCCCCACGGATTGGTAGCTATCCGGCGTGGAGAGCTTCCAGAGGGCGATGGCCACACGCTTGTGGAGGGGAATGGCGGGCTTCATGTGAGTGTCCTTTCTTGCCCCTGCTCTGCAGCGACATTCACAGAGCTCCAGGAAGGTGTCCTTCGTCATCCTGAATTTCTGGATCCATTGTTGGTCTCCCCAGCACTCCAGGACAATGTGGTCCCACCAGTTGCTGCTGGTGTCCAGATGCCAGATTTGGCAGCATACGCTGGCACCCGGGCACTGCTGTTGCTCCTCCCTGGCCCTTAAGGGAGTAAGGAAGAGGGCTTGGGGGGTTGGGCTGCAGCAGATGCTGCCAGGCAGTCTCCAGCAATTGCAGCCAGGCTTGCAGCAACACATCCAAAATGTGCACCAGAGTGCCCAGGGGAGGCTCTGGCCCCATGGTTCCGAATGCAGTGGTGTCCTGAGTCAGGACAACTAAAGTAGAGAAAAAAAAATGCTTTGCTGTCCCTCAGTGAGGTAGACAAGCAAGCAGGGAAAGCTGACAATCAGCTATCCAGAGGGGTCCCTTTAAACACAAGCCTCAGATAGTCTCAGGCAGCAGCCACAGAAAGCAACTACTGACCTGAGGCCCTGCTGGAACTGGTTTCAGCTGCCCTTAAATGAGATTCAGTGTCCAATCAGTGTGGACACGCTATTTTGAAAGAGCAAAACGCTATTTCAAAATGCATTTTTTATGTAGACATGTTATTTTGAAAACTTATTTCACATTAACTATTTCAAAATAAGATATTTTGAAATAACACTGTAGTGTAGACATACCCTTATTTTGTAATTTGGCACTTTCTACACAGTGCCAAATTTCAAAACAAACCACTATTCCGAAATGTCCCTTAAGCTTCATGGAATGAGGTTTACAGGAATGTCAGAATAGCAAGCCCGTTATATTTCAAAGTAACAGGCTTGTTTCAAAGACACGGAATAGCTATTTTGGGATACCAAAGTCACCTATCTCAAATTCCCATTAGTAACATTGGGATTATGACTCGCTGGCCTGGTACCAGTCAAAGTAAGGAAAAGTTGCTCCCTTATTTATTTGCATGGTGGGGGAATGACTCTAAGAAACTTGGCATCATTCAAAACAGAAAATGTGGGCTCTGGGCCTGAAATCTCACATGTTTATTTCTACTGCCACAAAGATTCATACACCCATAGAAAAAATGCTTGAAGTAAAATGTTTTAAAAAATCATTTCAAGTCCTGGATATTAGAGGAGAGAGAAATATTCCTACAGATGTGTAAAATATACATAACTAACAACTACCAAAAAACAAACTTATTCCATAATTTTAAGGTAAGTTTCATAGATGAAGACCAAATTTACATATATTTTTCTTTTCCTTTTCCCACACATTTTAAACAGCTTCAGGGACTTAATATACTAAAAGTCATTATTTAAAATACTGAATCTCTGATCAGAAAACATCAGCTCTGGACTATATTAGCATCCACAGCAAAAGAAAGGGACTACTCCCCTTTATATGATTAAAATTCACTTTATATCAGAGGCACTCTGGTATTAAAAATAAATGTCCATAAACTATGCATGTACGTGTAGCTGGAAGGCTAGAATGGTCAACAAGGGGCTACTAGATTCCAAAAACAGCACATGAAGTCATTGATATGATCCTTGACCACACTGAAATACAATCACAGTAGGGATGGGCTGAGATTATAAAATATATATAAATAAATGAAGCTACAAAGAAGACTGTTTCCTTGTACTATTGTTGAGACCATAGATGGTAGCCAGTGTGTGTGTGTGTGTGTGTGAAAAAAGAAAAAAGCAATTTATGTAAATTTGGTCTTCAGCTATGAAACTTATCTTAATATTATGGAATAAGTTTGGTAGCTTATATATTTTACACATCTCTAGGAATATTTAGGCAGTGGTTGTTTACAGAAAGATGAATTTCACAGTGCAATAGCAGTCAGTCTTCTTGCTTTACTGGTAAGCTACCAACACTAAACTAGAATACTTGCACATCATTCAGTACTGCAAAGCCAATCAAAGTGTGTGGCTTTAAAAGCCCATCAAAAGGAGTAGTTCACTGTCTAATTAAACGCTGCAGTTGGTCTGGCACCTGCAGGAACTCACCGGTTCTGGACTAGGTAGTTTGACGGACCACAGGGAGTGGAGCCTCCTCATTGAGGTCTTCTCCCTAGCTTCCAGGCTCCAGTGGGCCTGCCAGTTTTGCTGACCTGCTGGTCTCCAGTGGCCCCACAGGCTTTGCTATCCTGCAGACCCATGGGTTTTGCTGCCCTGGCCGGCTCTGCCAGCTTTGCTGTCCAACTGGCTTTGCTTCCTCACTTGCCCGGCAACATCCAGCATCCCCACCAGGATCTGCCAGCTTTGCTGCCCTGCCAACCCCATGGACTCTTGCAGCTCTGCTGACCCACCAACTGCAGGCTCTGCTGCCCTGCCAGCCACCAGCAACCTCTGCCGGTGCAGCTCTCTCATCCAGAACAATCTGTGGATGTTGCTGGATCAAGGGCAAGTCACTATACGGTTCTCCCAGTCATCACAAACCCAGCTATCTATGTTTCTAATGATCAACTCCCCCATTACTAACACCTGCCTTTTCCTAGGCCGTGTCCAGACTCAGGGTTTTTTTCGGGAAAAGTAGCCTTTTCCCGAAAAAACTTCCCCTGCGTCCAGACTCAAGGCGCGTTCTTTCGAAATTATTTCGAAAGAACGCGGCTTTTCTTTCGATGGCGGTAAACCTCAATTTACGAGGAAGAACGCCTTCTTTCGAAAGTTCCTCTTTCGAAAGAAGGCGTTCTTCAATGTAAAGAGGCCGTCTTCGAAAGAGAGCATCCAGACTCGCTGGGTGCTCTCTTTCGAAAAAGCGGATTTCTCTTTCGAAAGAAACCTGCAGTCTAGACATAGCCCTAATGACTGTAGTTCCCTCCCCTGGAGATGTATCCTCAGTGCAAGAGGATACCATAACATCCTCTGTACGGAGGGTCCCAACTATTTGATCATTTCCCTCTGCTTCAGTTGACCATTCTCCTTCCCTGAGCCTTTCATCCTCCTTAACAGCACAGGGACTGTCTAATTGGTGGAGGGACAGTTCTACAGCGTCCTGGAAAACTTCATCTATGTACCTCTTCACCTCCCTTATCTCCTCCAATTCAGCTACCCTGGCCTCCAAAGCCCACACACATTTTCTGAGGGCCAGGAGCTCCTTGCACCGAATGCACATGTACGCCACCTGTCCATAGAGCAGCTGATCATACATACTACATTGGATGCAATAAACAGGATAACCCCCACTCTGCTGCTGGGCTTCTGCCTGCATTCTCTCCTCCAGCTAATTAGGTTATTGATATGGTTTTAATCTAAGTCAGATAGTTTAGGTTTTATTTTAGTTTAAAAGTTTTAAAGAATGGCAACTGTTCCTCACCCCCTTCCAAACTCCTTGTTAGCTGCTCCTGTTCACAAAGCTCCCTAGTCACTTACTAACAGGCTTTATAAAGCCCTGGCCTTTCAGATAGCCCCAGCTCCTGGCTAAGGCTTGACCAATGAACAGAGGGTTCTAGATTTCCAAAAGATGAGCCAACCACTTTAAGCAAAGTGGCCTTATAAAAAAAAGCTCCTCATTAATAAGCTCACAGCTTCCAACTGCTGGCCTTCAAATAAATAGCTCAGCACTTGAATCTCCAAACAGACAAACATAAGCTCAGCATAGTTTCTTTCAGACAACCAGCAAGGAACCCTCAAACACAAACACGCTACAGACAGCCACTTACCTCAAGAGTCCTGTAATTGCTCCTCCTTCACCTGGAGAACTGTTAGCTGCCCCCCATTCACAAAGCTGAGTGTTCCCTGAATGCTGTAAGAAAACTTCCTTTCAAGTGTTCCCTATAAGCTGAGTGCCTGGGTGGCCACCGAGGAGACATTTATATGTCACCCAGCTGACTAGCAGAGCACCTACAGCTGGCAGCATATGTTTCTACTGGTGGTGCACATCTGCACATGTTTCAGAGCCAATAACAAAATTAATTCTACACATGGATGGAAAAAATTAGAGGGAACATTGCTCTGTACCCTTTCAAAGTCATATATATCATATAACAGACTATTAATATGGGAACTTCAAATCACTTGAAATAAGGTGATGATTGATAATAAATTGTATTGGCAGATCTTTATTAGAATTGTGACTGGATATTTTAATAATTAAATGATACTTCTAAACTGAAGAACATAAATCAATCAAAAAAGGCAAACTGAATTTAAATTAGATGTGGAGTCAAGTATAGTCTTCACATACTGGGAAAATATTGCTTTCCCAACAGAGTCCAAATGGATGACTAACCTAATTCACCTGTATCACTGGGAAGAGAGATGTATGCAGTAGAAGCTAGGGAAGAACTACTGAAAGCAAGCAGGCACTATTGCTCATCAACATGAGTAGAACTGTTTGACCATGGGTTGGTTGGTTTGAAAAATGTGAACTGGGAATATGTTGTTCCATGTCAGCCTTGAATGTTTGATTAGAGGGAGGCTTTGAGGTGAGCCAACCACTTTGAGCAAGTGGCCTTATAAAAAAAGCAGCTACGTTTGGACTGAGGACAGGCAGAGAGAGAGAACTCATCTGGAGGAACTCCCACAGAGTTTTTGTGCCTTTCAGGATTCTGTGAACAGTAAATAGAACATCCCTAGAGACTCCTAGAAGGAAGACAATATGGATAAAGTGTGATCAGCTGTGTGACCTGCCCAGGATGTGCCATGTTTGTCTTTCTCTCAGAAGATAGAAGTGACTTCATCTGCACAAAGTGGCAGTGAAACCATTTTCAGTCTCTCTTGACAAGTATTATGCAGAGAATGTTTTGGAAGAGTTATCTGAGAGAAGGAATCAGAAGAAGACCCTAATCCATGGGATACATTGTCCTAAGGATGGGTCTTCCAAGACCACCACTCCCAAAGAGGTGAAGGCAGGTGTTGGTGATCTGAGTCATCTATCTGTTGTCCAGATTGGGAAACTCGAGAAGTTTGCTGTTTTCCTAGAGCTAGAATTCAGCATCAGGCTGATGAAAAATTATAGGAAAAACTATTTTACTGGGAGGGTGGTGAAGCACTGGAATGGGTTACGTAGGGAGGTGGTAAAATCTCCATTTCTAGAGGTTTTTAAGTCCCAGCCTGTTAAGAACACAGATCTCCTGAGTCCCAGTCCAGTTGTTCTATCTAATAGGCACTTATAGTGGACTCATATTTTAACAACCATGGTTCATATGTTGAAGTCTGGCAGATGTAATTTATAAAATGCATTTTAAGTAATAGACAAAATAAAAAGCAATGCTGGAACTGAAATTGTTACCTTAGAGTTCCATTCTTTAAACCAATGGTATCAGTCATGATAGAAATAATGATATTCAGCAGTAGGTGTTTTGCAGACAATTTCATTTCCTTCACACTGAGGGTCACAAACAACTAAACTTTTTCTTCATCATTTGAATTCTGAAACTCAAGAGCTTGGCTTGTTTCATCTGTAAAGTGAGATACAGAGGTAGACTCTCCAAACAAAAGATGTTACACAAAACCCGTAACTTTACAGAGAACAAAATCACACAATTTCATAAATATAGCTTTGTTTGAATCCAGCTCCTTCTTCTTCCACTGGATGCCCATTTAACTCACATTATGTCAACAGAAAGACTCAGAATAGCTTCAATCTACACAATCTAGCTATCTGTCTATCCATGTGCTGTAGTGAAATCCATTATGATAGTAACTTACTTGGATGAGTCCCAAGTGCTCCATTTAGATATGGGTTAGGTGATTGTGACGGGAACATTTTCATATTCTTAGTGCAATGCATGAATAGTATAAATAATTAAAAAGTTATCCCATTTTATAGTAGTATGGTTCACTTCAATGCACCTACTTAAATAAATTAGTCAAATAGGATTCACCAGGTGAATCACAGATTGCCACAGATCCACTGCGAGAGCTACCTATCTCAAAGGACATGACGTGGTCTACAGTTATTTTGGGTTTTGTCCATCATGGGCAATAATTTTCTGTCCATTCATAAAGTTGCCAGTTCCATCATAATGCTCTATGCTCAATAATTTATGTTCCTCCTATGCATTTACAAGAATGCAATCCTGCAGCCTTTAATTCCCACTTATCCTGTCCTATTGGTTTGTTTGTATGTTTTAAATGGAACCTCAATGTTATTCAGTGAAATTCTTTGTGCAAAGTAGGAAATTCCCCATAGGACTGAAAAACATAAGGGTTCCAGAGCTGTCATTTACTACTATGGAATATTAATAACTTTTGAAGCTTTCCACCTTATTTGGGAGCTAAAAAATGCAAGAAGCACTCATTGATAAAAGAAGCACTGAATTACAGATATATGCTTTCCATCAAATAAGTAAAACCAGTTAATTTACCTTATTTTAATCAGGATCAAGTATGTATGACAAGCTGTGTGAAATCATTGCTACTCGGGGGGTTGATGACATGCCCCAAAATACATCTGTTTTTCAGTTCATTAGTAAGCTTCCAGAAAACTTTGATAAACCCTGCTTCCTTTGTTGAAAGGAATATCTATATTTCAGCATGTGACAGGGTGCGATCACGGAAGACTCTTTGGGATTGTGCCCTGGTGTGCTGATTATGACACTGACACCTGCTTTGTTGATCTCTGAGGC
Organism: Pelodiscus sinensis; assembly: GCF_049634645.1. Lineage (NCBI taxonomy): Eukaryota > Metazoa > Chordata > Testudines > Trionychidae > Pelodiscus > Pelodiscus sinensis. The sequence continues at coordinate 49,400,811 of NC_134719.1, forward strand.
TTCCTACCACCCTGTCCTTCTGCACCAGATCATCTGGTCTCCCCCAGACAAAGCACAGAGATGTGATTACAACCCCTTCCCTCCCAAGGAGCAGCACACACTGAACCACTTTGGCTCTGGAAGAAAGCAGTACTAGGGCACAGCACCCAGGAAATGAACCCCTAAAAGGAATCATCTTTCTTTCATTGTGTAAAAGAATTCCTTGCACAAGGAAAGCTCATGAGGATGTTCACCCTCTTTATCAATTAAAGACAGATATTCTCACTGGTTGTTCCACCCCAGGTAACAACTATTTACACTGGGCCTTGTAGTAAACAAATGTGTTTTACCCTGACCTTGGTCCCCAACCCTTTGTATCCTTCCAAGGTTTTACAGCCCAGCCAAAGACAAAGAGCTGATAACGTCCCATTGCTTAAGAATAAGATCCTCCGGAAAAGGGCTTTTTTTCCAGAGGATCAGGGCCAGTGTAGACGCTCTTTTCCGGCTTTTCTAAAAGCCGGAAAAAAGCGGTGGACATTTTTATTTAAATGCCGCGGGGGATATTTAAATCCCCCGCGCATTTCCCTATTGCGATCTCAAAAATTACCATGCCCCTTCCGGAAAAGGGGCCAATGTAGACGAGCCCTTAGTGTATGTTTGTACATTGTCTAGCACAAGTGTGGGCAATAATTTTTCATGGGGAGCCACTCCAAGATTTTGGAAAGTGGTCAATGGCCGCACTCTTCCGTGATATTAAAGGAGGCGCAGGGTCTAGGATGGGGGTTGGGTGAAGAAGGGAACTTGGAGTAAAGGATTGTGAAGAAGGAGGAGGGATCTGGGAGGGAGTTGTGTGAAGGAGGCAGTTGAGACCTGGGACACTGAACTGGAGTGCAGAGGTTTGCTTTGTGACCTAGGGAAGGGGTTGGGATGCAGGGCTTTGGGTTGTGATCTAGAGTAAGAGAGGGTTATGATCTGGGGTAAGGGTGTGGATCACTGGATGTGGGAGAGATAGGGGTTCAGGAGGGAGACAGAGAGTTTGGCTTATGTGGTGTAGGGAGACAGAGCGTTGTGGGTAGGGAAGGGCTGGGGTGCCTGTTACCTATGTGACTTTTAGCCAGCAGTCCAGCACGATTGTCAGGCAGCTTCTGTGCCTGCCTCACTTCCACACAGGCTGCAGGGGCCATGTGCATTAGTGAATAAAGAGCCTGAAGGGAAGGGGTGAGGCAGCCCCCCTTGGCCAGAAATCAGCCAATCGGATTGTGTTGGGGACAGGAGCAACTGAGAAAGAGAAACAGAACAGCAGCCACTTTTTTAAGTGGTGGGGGAAGGGAGGTATGGAGCAGGAAAGGAGTCTGCCTTTGGCTCCCCGCTGATTCCGTGGGCTGTATCCGGTGGCTTGACAGGCCAGATTTGACCCTGGACTGTATTTTGCCCAGGGCTGGTCTAGCACGAGTCCCTGATTTCATCTGAGGCTTTTAGTGCCATTGTAATGCAAATGTTTAGAGGCGGGAGCAATAGGGGTGATGTGGTGGGTGTCTGCTGTAGATCAGGGTGGGTGTCTGCTGAGACATATGAGGCTTTCTTCAGACAATTAACAGAAGCTTCTAGATCACAGGCCCTGGTTCTCATAGGAGAATTCAAACACCCTGTCATCTGTTGGGAGACCAACACAGCTGTACACACACAATCCAGGAAGTTTTTGGAGAATGTTGGGGATAACTTGCTGCTACTAGTACTGAAGGAACCAACCATGAGCCATGCTCAGCTTGACCTGCTGCTCACAAACAAGGAGGAATTGGTAGGGAAGTATATGTGAGTGACAACCTGGGCAGCAGTGATCATAAGATGGTCAAGTTCAAATTCTGTCTAAAGGAAGAAAAGAGAGCAGCAAAATACACACCTTGGTTTTAAAAAAACAGACTTTGGCCCCCCACAGGGAATTGATGGGTAGGATCCTGGGACACTAACATGAAGGAGACAGGAATCCAGAAGAGCTGGCTGTATTTTAAAGAAACCTTATTGAAGGCGCAGGAACAAACCATCCTGATGTGCAGTAAGAAAAATATAGTAGGTGACAAGCTTGGCTTAACAGTGAAATCTTTGGCAAACACAAAAAGAAAGCTCATAAGAAGCACAAACTTTGACATGTGAGTAGGGAACAGTATAGATATGCTGATCGAACATGCAGGGGTATAATCAGGAAGGACAACACGCAATTGGAATTGCAGCTAGCAAGGAATGTGAAGGATAACAGGAAAGGTTTCTGTAGGTATCTTAGCAATTAGAGGGTGATCAGAGAGGGTGTGGGGCCCTTACTGAATGACTGAATGAGGAAGGTAACCTAGTGACATATGATGTGGGGTAAGGTTAAGTACTCAATGCTTTTTTTGCCTCAGTCTTCACAAACAAGGTCATCTCCCAGATGACTGCACTAGGCAAGGCAGTATGGGAAGAAAGTAGGCAGCCCTCAATGGAAAAAGAACAGGTTAAGAACTATTTACAGAAGCTAGACATACACAGATCCATGGGTCTGGATTTAATGCATCTGAGAGTGCTGAGGGAGTTGGCTGATGTGATTTCAGCGCCATTGGCCATTATCTTTGAAAACTTGTGGAGATCGAGGGAGATCCCAGATTATTTGAAAAAGGCAAATGTAGTGCCCATCTTTTTTAAAAAAATAAGGACATACAAGGGAACTACAGACTAGCTAGCCTCACCTCAGTCCCTAGAAACATCATGGAGGGGCATCCATTCTGAAACACTTAGAAGCGGAGAAAGTGATCAGGAATAGTCAACATGGATTCACCAAGGGCAAGTCATGACTGACCAACCTGATTGCCTTCTATGATAACTGGCTATGTGGATGTGGGAAAGTGATATACCTTGACTTTTGCAAAGCTTTTGACATGGTCTCCCACAGTATTCTCTCCAGCAAGTTAAGGAAGTAAGGTGGATAGAAAGCTGGTTAGATTGTTCGGCTCAACAGGTAGTGATCGACGACTCGATATCTGGTCGGCAATCAGTATCAAGCACGGTGCCCAAGGGTCTATTCTAGGGCTTGTTTTGTTCAACATCTTTATTAATGACCTGGATGAGGGGATGTATTGCACCCTCAGCAAGTTCACAGATGACCCTAAGATAGGGAGAGAGGTACATACCATGGATGGTAGGGATGGGGTCCAGAAGGACACAGACAAATTGGAGGATTGGGCCAAAAGAAAACTAATGGGCTACGTCTACACTGGCCCCTTTTCCGGAAGGGGCATGTAAATTTCACCTATCATAGTAGGGAAATCCGCGGGGGATTTAAATATCCCCCGCGGCATTTAAATAAAAATGTCCGCCACTTTTTTCCGGCTTTTAAAAAAGCCGGAAAAGAGCGTCTACACTGGCCCCGATCCTCCGGAAAAAGCGCCCTTTTCCGGAGGCTCTTATTCCTTTGAAGTAGGAATAAGAGCCTCCGGAAAAGGGCGCTTTTTCCGGAGGATCGGGGCCAGTGTAGACGCTCTTTTCCGGCTTTTTTAAAAGCCGGAAAAAAGCGGCGGACATTTTTATTTAAATGCCGCGGGGGATATTTAAATCCCCCGCGGATTTCCCTACTACGATAGGTGAAATTTACATGCCCCTTCCGGAAAAGGGGCCAGTGTAGACGAGCCCATGAAGTTCAACTAATACTGTAACTCTGAGATGGAGATTCCATAAACTCCCTAAGGCAGCTGAGAGAGAACTAGAATGGGTTACCTAGGGAAGTAGTATAATCTCCATTCCTAGAGGTTTTTAATTCCTGGCCTGACAAAACCCTGACTGGGATAATTTAGGTGGGATTGGTCCTGCTTTTAGCGGGGGGGGGGGGGGGGGGAGGGGTGGACTCAATGACCTTCTGAGGTCTCTTCAGTCATAGGATTCTAGGATTCTAATAAAGAGAGAAAGAACAATGGTTGAGTCCCCAAAATGACAGGTGTTCGAAAATCCTTGGCAGGACACAAACTTAAGGAAATTAAAGACAAAATAACAGTTTCATAAATAGTTCAGAGTTAAATAAAATGTTATTCAATTTCATGCATTCTCCACTCGCCTCCTTCCAGTCCAACGTAACAGCCAGTTAATTTTTGAAGGAAGCCTTTACAGCACACAAATCTTTGTGATATTAAATTAAATTAGAGGATTTTTTTGTCTTTCTTCTCAAACTTATGCACAATAACAAATATTCTTTCCAGCGCTCTGCTTTCTGCTGCTGCAGACATAAAGATGGTTATATATATCACAACAACGGACAAACTAAAATGCCCAGTGTGAGGTCATAGATACATAAAAGAACAAAGGGACCGATGACTAAAGTAAGAGAGCTGCTTTGAATTATTCAGAGAGCTTCTTTTTCTTTCCGAAGGGTTTTGTAATCAATTACAATGAGCTGACTACACGAATCAACAGAAGGTGCAAACCCCTGGGAAGCTACCATGGGAATTCCTCTCTTCTGCCACCCATTTCAATGTTTAATTCTTGCCTACTGAAATAACCATTTGCCTTTTTTTGTTTAAATATAGAACTTAAAGACCTCTCCCTGTGTCTATCTCAGTTACTCCAGCTTCAGTGCTTTGAAGAATGTACAAGTTCAAGCTCACTCATGATAATTATGATACTTTCCAACCCCTATCTTCACATTAGATTTCTTGTGAGGTAGAATCAGGGAACTTCAAAGCACTGACGAAAGCAAGACTGGAAACAGCACCAAAACTTTTCCCCTTTGAATACATGGGAAAAACATTGGTCCTGAGTTAATTACTGTATCAGACAATAAGAAGACAGACAGAAAGACTAAAGATTTTAAGAATCTTTATGTTAGGCAAGCTTCCTAATGTTATATTTCTGATTCAAAAATCTGTCCTTTAATGGGTGTGTTATAGCCATACTGGTCAGAGCAGCACAGTTTTTCTTCAGCAGGATTTGTGACAGTGTTAGATTAATTCTCTTGGGGTGCATCTACATAGCCGGGCAAAAGTTGAATTAAGATACGCAACTTCAGCTACATCAATTGTGTAGCTAGAGTTGAAATAGCTTCATTTGGCTTTAGGCTCTATCCACACCACAGGAAACCGAAGGAAGCACACTCTTCCTTCAACTTCCCTTACTCCTTGGCTACGTCTAGACTACATCCCTTTTTTGTAAAAGGGATGTAAATTAGACGTATTGCAATTGCTAATGAAGTGGGGATTTAAATCTCCCCCGCTTCATTAGCATAAAAATAGCTGCCGCTTTTTTTCCACACGGAGCTTTGTCGGAAAAAAAGTGCCAGTCTAGACGCTGATCTTGCAGAAAATAAAGCCTTTTCCGAAAGATCCCTTATCCCTCTATTAAGGGATAAGGGATCTTTTGGAAAAGGGTTTATTTCCCTCTATGAAATTAAGGCTAAAGGATCTTTCGGAAAAGGCTTTATTTTCCACAACATCAGCATCTAGACTGGCGCTTTTTTCTGAGCGGAAAAAAAGCGGCAGCCATTTTTATGCTAATGAAGCGGGGGAGATTTAAATCCCCGCTTCATTAGCAATTACGATACGTCTAATTTATATCCCTTTTACAAAAAAGGGATGTAGTCTACACGTAGCCCTTGTGAAATGAAGGTTACAGGAGTCAGAGTAAGAAGTCCTCCAGCTCAACATTCTTTCAAAATAATGACTTGCTGTGTATATGTATCCTTGTATTCAGTGGAGCTGTGTTATTTATACCAAAGGGCTATGCCCATTTCCTTTGGTTTCAGTTGATGTAAAAAACAACAAGAAACCTTTTTTCTTTTTGAAGGAAGTTGATTTCAGTCACATTTGTGACCTTTTGCTATTCACTTTCTCATCATGTTTCGTGTGTGTGGACAGAGGCACCGACAACCTCCGCAAGCCCCCGGCAAAGTGTGTGTGGGGGTGGGGAAAGGGTTAGCTCCAAGCTCTGGAAAGGGACAGGGCCTCATGTGGAAGGGGTGGGGTGGTGGTAGGCAGCCTGGAGCACTGCTCAGAACATACCACACTGTAACCCAGGAAGCCCTCAGCACCATTGGGAGGCAGCCCAAAACATTTCCCAAAGCATGGGGTGTGGCACGGTGCTCTGCTGGCAATTTAAAGGACCAGGACTCCTGCCATCACTGCTGGGCAGAAGCAGCAGCAGTGTTTGGGAGCCACAGAACCCTTGGAATTGCCAGGTCCCAGGGCAACTGCCTCTGATTGCAAGCCTGTGTGGGGAGATTCACAAGAAAGAGCACTTTGCAAGTTTTAACCACCCAAAATCATTTCTTACTTTTGACTATTTAGATAAATACTTCTATAGAAAAAATAATATCCACAGTTTCTGCACCATGAAAGAGCATAATTTTTTCACACTTTGGAGGCATCATCCCCAGTTTTCAGAATCAAGGCTGCATGTCTGACTGACAACATTTTAGCTACATCCAGTTCAGTTCTGGCTATAGCCCTCTAAGTTTCTTTCAAGATGAATCTCAAGGTTATTGTGGGACTAGAATCAAATATTGATCAGCTGACCACCAAAAGGTTGGTGAATAAAGATTCTACAGATACTTCTTTGTATACACCAACTGGCTAAAGTTTTATTGTGCTCATACAGGAAAAAATGATAGCCTGTTATCAAGAAATTAAAATTTCTCCGGGATTGTTCTCCATTATAATGGTCCTGAAAACAGAGAAGTGTACATAGCAGGACCTACTCAAGGAAATGCAACTCTGAACCTACAGTCCATAGATCAGCTTTTTCCTCATCCACCTAAATGGACAATAACTGGACCCCTAAACTGAACTTAGTCTCAAACACTCTCACATATCTTCCCAGTCATGGAATTCCATAGTCCACTCACTCGTGATCTTTGGCTCACATTTGTTTAGCAACAACTTCAGTAGAATACTCCAGTCCTTCAGCTGCAATAAAACACACTGAGTCACCATAATCAAACCATACTTCATTTGAACTACCTGGCAGTCAAACAAACAGCCAAAAGGAAGACAGACAGGTCATGGAAGGGGGCGTAAAATATGCTGCCAAGGCCAATTTGCTGCATAGGAAAAATTCCTTCTCATCTTGAACTGGAAATCAGCCATAGCCCAAAACACAGCAAGAAAATCCAGGAGTTGACAACGTGCTATGAATAATCTTCAGCTATATCCACACTGGTACATTCTGTAACTTTCTGGCTTGGGAGTGTGTGTGAAAACACACACGCATACCCATACAGCATAGAATGTTACAGCGCTGCAAAGCACCATTGTGAGCCAGGCTACAGTGCTCCAAATCCCCTTGAGGAGATGGTTTATATAAAGTCCCAGAAGAGTTCTCTCCCAGTGCTTGTGCCATAGCCACACTTTCAGTACAGAGCACTGTCACAGCTGCACTTTAAACTTGTAAGTGTAGAGAAAGCCTTACAGCATTTGGGGGAGCTTTTCAAAGGCACAAAGGGCATTTAAGCACAGACTCCCATACAAATTAGCTGTTTAAGTGTGCCTTTGGAATGTTATTCCTTTGTTGCTCATTCAGCCCAAACCAAATGATCGTAGATCAGTTGGGAAAGAGGAAAGATATGTTTGCATTGCCAGGGACAGAGATGCCAAGTTTTGCCAGCTGCATGTGGCTCCCTCATTACCATCTGGAAAACAGTGACAATGTTTCAGATATTGTTATTTGTGTGGAAATTTTATTTGCTAGGGGACAACTGATGAAGGTTGTGAGGAAGAACAAAAGTAACATTTTATATCAAGATGCAAAACTTCCTCTTTTTCCTGATGTTGCCAAGGCCACCCAGGAACAAAGAAAAAAAGACTTCATTTACATGCCAAATGGGTTTTACCGCTTCCGATTTATTTCTAGCTACATAATGTCTTATGAGAAATAAAAAGACTTTTTTTTTAATAATGTTGTTAATGCCAAGGGTTTTTCAGCATCTGAGTTTAAAATTAGAGCATCTGATGATGAAGATAATGAGGAAATTGCCTCGGATATTGATTTATTTACTTCTGTAATATTGAGTAGTAAAATTATATTTTTCTTTTTCATAATGTTCTACTTATGCCTTTAGGTGTGATAGTAACACTTTAAAATATTTTATTATTTGATTTGTCTTAGGGCTTGATGCTCTATTGCCTTGTACTTTTTATTGGTTTATATGCATGCAAAATGAATACAAAGTGTTTGTAAAATGTTATCAGTGCAGAATGACACCACTTCACACATATTTTTAACTCTGGAATGTTAGACAAAGTCTGATCTGGCTATCCTGGGAGAAAATGGTAAAATTTCAGTTTGCTTCAAGAGGCAAGCAAGGGTATGTCTACACTACCCTCCTAGTTCGAACTAGGAGGGTAATGTATGCATACCGCACTTGCTAATGAAGCCCGGGATTTGAATTTCCCGGGCTTCATTAGCATAAGCGGGGAGCCGCCATTTTTAAATCCCCGCTGCTTCGAACCCCGTGTAGCGCGGCTACACGGGGCTCGAACTAGGTAGTTCGGACTAGGGTCCTATTCCGAACTACCGGTACTCCTTGTTTCACGAGGAGTAACGGTAGTTCGGAATAGGACCCTAGTCCGAACTACCTAGTTCGAGCCCCGTGTAGCCGCGCTACACGGGGTTCGAAGCAGCGGGGATTTAAAAATGGCGGCTCCCCGCTTATGCTAATGAAGCCCGGGAAATTCAAATCCCGGGCTTCATTAGCAAGTGCGGTATGCATACATTACCCCGCTAGTTCGAACTAGCGGGGTAGTGTAGACATACCCCAAGAGCTTAAGACCTAAGGTCCTGATCCTGTAATTATATCCACATTGGTGACCCTGGCACTTAGGCTGTGTCCAGACTCAGGGGGGTTTTCGGGAAAAGTAGCCTTTTTCCGAAAAAACTTCCCCTGCGTCCAGACTCAAGCCGCGTTCTTTCGAAATTAAATCGAAAGAACACGGCTTTTCTTTCAATGGAGGTAAACCTAATTTCACGAGGAAGAATGCCTTCTTTCGAAAGTTCCTCTTTCGAAAGAAGGCGTTCTTCAATGTAAATAGGGCTTCTTCAAAAGAGAGCATCCAGACTCACTGGAGGCTTTCTTTCGAAAAAGCAAGCCGCTTTTTCGAAAGTTCAACGTGCAGTCTAGACGCTCTCTTTCGAAAGAGGCTTGCAGTCTAGACATAGCCTTATTGTTTTGAAAGAGATTCTAAGAAACTCAAAGAACCTATTTCCATTAACTTAAAAGATCAAGACCTTATTTGCCAAACATTTCTACTCATTTGGAAACAAATATCCCAATACTTCCCTGAGTTCTACACACACAACCTTTGAGTGAGTGAGGCTCTGTCCATGTGATGCAACTTGCTGAACCAAGATGACAAAATGTGCCTAAGAGTAAAGAACTTTTCGCTAAAGATGTTCAAAATGCATCGCTGACTGAAATAAAAGGTCTTGCTGTACTTAATTCTGGTGCAAGTGTCCAACTTTACATGGAATTATTTCCTAAAAGTCAAATATTTGTGATTTCTACTTCCCCAGTCAACCGGCAGACCAACCATGTAGTTTTTTTTCAGGGTTCTGTGAAGTGGTAGGGTAGAAATTGCATTTCCTTTGAGGCTATGTATAAACTGTAATGTAAACCCAGACTTAGTAGAACTCAAGTTCGCAGACCCTGGGTTCATTAACTTGGGACTTGAATGTCTACATTTATGTGTAACTGCAAAACAGGCACTCAGTTTGGGGCTCCAGCATCAACACTGCATTGTGTTGGCCTGAGTCCAATCATCCCTATACCAGACTTCCTATGTTCTCAAAAATATGCTCACTGTAGCCATGTGTTCATGGTGCAGTTTGGGAAAACTTGACAGTCCGCCAACTTGACTGTCCAGAGGTCAAAGAAAGTCTGCCATGGGATGGTAGAATTCTTTTGAAAGATTCCCAGAGCCTGAATCCAGTGAAGCTGCATTTACAATGCAGAGCAATAGGGTTTGATCCCTGACTCTCAACTTGACTCAGCTTCAGACTCAACACCACTCCAGGGTGTGTCTACCCTACAAAGTTAATTCGAAATAACAGCCGTTAGTTCAAATTAACTTTAATAGCAGCTATACATGCAAACTGCTATTTCGAATTTAATTCGAAATAGCGGCGCGCTTAATCCGAACTAGGTAAACCTCATTCTACGAGGAGTAATGCCTAGTTCGAATTAAGTAGTTCAAATTAAGGGCTGTGTAGCCACTTAATTCAAACTAGCTGGAGGCTAGCCCTTCCCAGCTTGGTGGCGACTCTGGGCCAAACCAGGAAAATTCTTCTGCCCCCCCGCCAGCCCCAGAGCCCTTAAAGGGCCACAGTCTGGCTACAGTGCTTGTGCCAGTTGCAAGCCTGCCAGCATCCAGCCAGAAGACCCTGCACCTGGCATGGGATGAGCCAGCCACCCGCTGCCACCCAGCCCTCCACCTCTTCCCAGGACAAGGCTGGCGGCTCCCAGGAGCCTGCCCTGGGCTTCAAGAGGCAGACACCCACCTGGTCTAGTGCAGAGATCATGGACCTCATCGAGGTTTGGGGGGAGGCCTCCAACATCCACAATCTCCACACTAGGCACAGGAATGTGGCCATCAACAGCTACATGGCTGCCAGCCTGCCCACCAGAGGCCACCTGCGGACCCAGGAGCAGGTCCGCTACAAAATTAAGGACCTGCGGCAGTCCTACACCAGGGCCTCCCAACCAGGGGCCGACCCAGAGGCCTGCCCCCACAATGAGCCCCTGGACCGCATCCTGGGGGCTCACACAGTCCATGCCCCCCGGGTGGTGGTTGATGCCGGGGCAGAAACAAAGGAAGAGGAGGACGCCAAGAGCCAGGAGCTGCAGGAACCTGTAGGGAGCCTACCCAGGATCCAGGACCCCCGAGTCATCACACAGAGCACATCTGATGTGTCATCTGAGGCCAGGGAGGGCTCCACATGTGAGAGCCATCATGCTCCCCTTATGTGTATGGGGGGGGGGGGGTGGAGAGGGAAACCAGGGAGTGTGTGCCTAGGCCTTGAACACCATGGAGCAGCAGCTGGGTGTCATGCAGGGACCCTGGCCCATTCCTCACACGCCAACCTCACCTTGCAGAGGGGGGCTGGGTTTCACCCAGTGTACCCAGGGAGAACTGACCACTGCTCTTATGTCACCACAGCTGCTGCACCTGGGACTGTAGGGCACACCACCCCGCCTGCAACAGCCACCTGCACCCGGGCCAGAAGGATCACCCACAACCAAGAGGAGTACCAGAGGCGGCACCTGCAGCTACTGGAGAAGCAACTCCTCACCCAGGACCACTGGGTCCTGGAGGACCTGCGGCTATGGCAGCAGAGCTTGGAGGTGCTGGAGGAGCATGGCCATGCCCTCAGAGGCCACCTCCAGACCCTGGTGGAAAGGTTCCTGCCTCCTCCTGCTCCAGCCCCTGCAGTTGCCCCAGCCCACTCCTGCTCCCCCTCCCTCTTCCTCCACACCCCCTGTCCATCGTGCCCCACCCTCCACACCCACTCCCTGCCAACGCCCCCGCACCTGCAGTAATGCGAGATGGGAGAGCCTTCCTCTCCTTCCCTCCCTCTTCCAGCTCCTTTCCCTCCCCCTTCCAGCTCCTCCTCCCAGGTTTCCCCCTCCCCTCTCCCACCCTCATTCCTCCATCCCTCCAACCCAGGTATGTAAAATAAGAAGAGAGTTTTGTTGGCAAAACAGGTGTCTTTATTTGACATTAGAAAGGAAGTTTAGGGAGAAGAAAGGGGAAGGAGGAGAGGGGGGAAGAAGGCCCCAGTGGGCATGCAGGGAGAGTTCAGTCCTCCTCCACATGGAAGCTATCCCTCAGGGCTTCCTGGATCTGGATGGCCCCCCGCTGGGCCTCCCGGATGGCAGCAGTGCGAGGCTGCATGTACTGGCCAGCCATGAGGTCAGCCTCAGTCATCCAGGCTGGCAGGAAAGCCTCCCCCTTCCACTCACATAAATTGTGCAGCACACAACATGCTGCCACCACGGGAGGGATATTGTGAGGTCAAGGCGGGTGAGGAGGCACTGGAATCAGGCTTTCAGTGAGCTGAAGGCCCCCTTGACCATGATGCGGGCCCTAGTGAGCCTGGCATTGAAGGCTGCCAGGAAGGGTTGAGCTATAGGGCCTCATCAGCCAGGGCTGTAGGGGGTTGGCCACATCCCCCACCAGGCACATGGGCATGTCCACGTCTCCAACTCTGATGTGGCGGTCGGGGAAAAAGGTCCTGGCATGCAGCCTCTGGCACACAGAGGATTTGCGGAACACCCTGGCATCAGGTGCCTTGCTGGACCAGCCCACATTAATGTCCATGAACTGGCCCCAGTGGTCAGACATGGCCTGCAGGAGGACGGAGAAGTACCCCTTGAGATTAATGTAGAGGGAGGCCTGGTGTTCCGGGGTACAAATAGGGATGTGCATCCCGTCGATGGCCCCCCCCCCCGCAGTTGGGGAAGCCGAGGGCGCCGAACCCCTGGACCACGTCTGGTCAGCGAGGCAGACCACTGTGCAAAGCAGCACCCTGTTGATGGCCTCGACCACCTGCAGAGAGACACAGCAAACCGCGAATCACTAGGGCACCCGGGTGACTGGAAGTGTTTGTTCCCTGGCACAGCCTCACGCCCCACTCCCGGAAGTGATCCCCGCTGCGATCCTGTCTGCCACGTGCAGCGTGTAGTATGGCCAGGACAGACCGAACCCTCCCGTGCAGGGCACTTTCACCTCTTTCCCCTCCCCTCCGTTTTCCCTGGAGCATCCCATTCCCTCCTTGCAGCCCCCTTTCCCCCCAGCCCAGTGGCCAGTGAGTGCCATACCTGCATGAGCACTGCTCCGACGGTGGATTTCCCCACGCTGAACTGGTTCCTGACAGATTGGTAGCTGTCCAGCGTGGAGAGCTTCCACAGGGCGATGGCCACACGCTTCTGGAGGGGGATGGCGAGCCTCATGCGAGTGTCCCGTCACCTCAGAGCAGGGGCAAGCCACTCGCAGAGCTCCAGGAAGGTGTCCTTCTTCATCCTGAAGTTCTGGGTCCACTGTTGGTCTCCCCAGTGCTCGAGGACAATGCGGTCCCCCCAGTTGCTGCTGGTGTCCAGACGCCAGATGCGGCAGGGCACACTGGCATCCGGGCATTTCTGTGGCTCCTCCACGGCCCCCAGGGAGGCCAGGGGGAGGGGCAGAGGGCTGACATGCACCAGATGGTGCCAGGCAGCCTCCACCCATTGCTGGCAGGCTTGCAGCAGCAAGTCCAAAAACTGGAGCAGCATGCCCAGGGTGAGCTCTGGCTCCATGGTGCCAACTGCGGCAGCGTCCCTAATGGGAACCACCGACACAGGCAGGCAGAGAGGAAAACGATTTGCTGTCCTTCGGTGAGGTAGGCCAGCAAGCGGAAAAGCTGAGAACCGGCTGTCCAGGGGGTCCCTTTAAGCACGAGCCTCAGATAGCCTCAGACAGCAGCCACACACAGCAACTACTGACCTGATGCCCTGCTGGGACCGGTTTCAGTTGCCCTTAAATGCGATCCAGCATCCAGTGTGGACGTGCTATTTCTAATTAGCAAAATGCTAATTCGAATTAGTTTTGGGGTCTAGATGCGTTATTTCGAATTAGCTTATTTCAAAATTAACTAATTCAAAATAAGTTAGTTCGAATTAGCGCTGTAGTGTAGACATACCCTGGGATTTGGAGAACCTGTATCTGAGCTCTGGGTTAGCTTGATTTGTGTATAGACAAGAAGAGAATTAGGCTTGTACTTGAGTTCAAACCCTCGGCTTATACTTGAATATCTTAAGGGAATGCAATAAAAGACCCAGGGACAAAGCCCCAGCTGGCCCATGACAGCACACTCAGGCTTGCAAGGCTCAGGCTATAAAACTGTCAAGCAGTCATTTGGGATCAGGCAGGAACTCTGCTTCTGGGACCATCTCCCCACACAATGTCTCAAAAGCCGAGCTCCAGTCCAAGTACAAACGTCTATGCTGCAGTTCGATAGCTCTGCAGCCTATTCCCAGGCCAGCTGCAGGTCTTTTACTTCTGTGTGGACATTCTCAAGGAAATGAAGAATGGATTCCCCAGCAGTATCTGTCCCCACTGACTGTGTACATACTGGCTACGTCTAGACTGGCCCCAAATTCCGGAAAAGGGATGCAAAGCAGGTAAATCAGCATAGGGAAATCCGCGGGGGATTTAAATATCCCCCGCGGGATTTAAATAAACATGTCCGCCGCTTTTTTTCCGGCTTGGGGAAAAGCCAGAAAAAAGCGTCTAGACTGGCCCGATCCTCCGGAATAAAGCCCTTTTCCGGAGGATCTCTTATTCCTACTTCAAATGTCCCTGCTGACCACCACTTATAGGAAACTGCTACTCAGTCTGTATAAGAGTGGATCTTAAGCTCAGTAAAGTCAATGGAGAGACTCCTGCTGAACTTTGGTGGACTTTAGATCAAGGCCTGTGTTTTGGAAAGGAACATACATCGAGCCTCATACTGACTACTCTTAGTGAATGTACACAGTCCAACATGTACATATATTGGACTGGTCCCTGTGTGATCACAGGATGTACCTATGGTGCTGCTACTGCTGGCCCACATACCACTAAAGTGAATGAAAACACTCAGTGGACCAGACATTAGGCTTTCTTTATTGTTTGGTACACAGTTCTAGCATACATTACACTTATTTTTTCATGTTGACCTGTGTTCACTAAATGGATACTACTGCTTTCTACTCTTGAGGGCTGCAGTGGCCTGCACATATCCAAGTTTTTGCTGTCTAAGAATACCAAAAGACTGGCTTTTCCACAAGCCAACTGCCAAATTGTATCACATTATAGACAGACATGATGACAATGCTGTGCTGGCATCCAAGTGTTATGACAGTTCCCTGTTTCCGCCGGAGTCCAAATGTATCTTTTTGCAGAACCATTTTTCCACTTCCTGCTAGGACTCTCTTTCTACTTCATGATATTGTCCTGATGACTAAAAATGCAGTTAATTAATAAGGGGGCCAGACTTACTGAATTATGAGCGTAGGGGTTGGTAGAGAGAACTCCACATATGGCCCCTGATTTTAAAAGTTTGAATTTTAATTTAAATAGAGACTGGCCAATATCACTCATTTAGCCAGACAACACCTGAGACAAGTAGAAAAACTCATGGATCTTGAAATTTAAATTTAAATTTGTTCATCTTCAGCTGTCAACGAGACTCGTCACTGTCGCTTACTGAATTCAGACAAATCACAGGTGAATTGTCTGATTCTGTAGTGCATCTTTTCAACATATTATTTGTTTTCCCAGACCCCTCTGCTTTTCTTCTTTAAGAGATTTGCCTTCTTTTAGAATTTTCATTCTTCCTTTCTATTTAACATTTACGTCTGTTATACAGTGGTGTCCTTTTTCTTGCAATGGCTCAAAGCCATGTTAAAATTATCATTCCCTGGACTCTTTAAAATACTTCCTGGTGCATAAACCAGGGATCTGTAAAAGGTCAGAGAAATGGTAGCCTTGGCTATGTCTACATTGCATACTTCTTGAGCAAAAGCCTATGCAAACGAAGCGCGGATTAGCATATTGCCATGGCTCATTTGCATAATTGATTAGGGGCCATTTTTGTGCAAAAAACCCCTCTTGTGCAAGAGCAGTTCTTTGTGAAAAAATGAGAAAAACAGCTTTTGCACAGGAGGTTTTTTTTTGTGCAAAATGAGTCATCTACACAGCTCCTTTTTGTGCAAAAGCCTCTTGCGCAAAAATGCCCCCTAATTAATTATGCAAATGAAGCTCTGCAATATGCTAATCAATACTTCATTTGCATAGGCTTTTGCATAAGAGAGATACAGTGAGATGTAGCAGGGCTCAGCAGATGAATGTTACATTGTCTAATCATCACTCAGCACTTCCTCACGCTCATCCAGAAAAACACAATAATCACATAATGGGTGGAGTGTTTGAAGGGCTCTAAACGTTGAACAGAAATTCAGAAGCTCCCTCAACTTTACAGGTTGGGTTTGATTTTCAAGGTAGTAATCACCATTTGCTCCCTCTAATTTTACCTTAAGTTGTGGATTTTAAGAATGTGTCACTATCCCCTTCTCTCTGCTGCTGATAATTTTAATATAGAAGCCTGCCCCCTTTTGAACATGTGAATGTCAGGACTGGATAAGAGAGAAGGAAGATTACAAAGCAGAAGGAAAGGGATATTGTTGAATATTCAAAATCCAATCCAATATATATTCATAATTTAAGGACACTCTGATGTCTTTAAGAAATCAAACCATTTGGGAGAATTGCAAGAGTATAAAGTACTATATCATTCCTCTTCAGTGTAGATTGAACTTCTGAAACAAAGTAACTGGGGCTTGAGGGGCAAAGACAAGGATGTGTTGTGTGGAATACAAAATAAATCTATTCTAAGTGTCTTCTCTAAATCTGACAGTGATTTGCTCCTTGTGATATTTTTACTTCTGTTCTGAAGACAAAGAATATAGTCTGTATTATTTATCTATCTTTGTGACTGTTGTCTGAAATATACCACACAGCTTGTGACCTCTGTGTTCCAGAGTTTGACTCATCTCAGATGCACAAGCTCTCAGGGGATTAAAAACACAACCAGACATAAATTGCTCTAAAACAACCTTCGAATTGTGTCTTGAAAGGGAAGGATGAAGCGTGTAAATTTCAAATGTGGTTCTACCTAACAAAGTGACTTTTTAATGGCAAAGCAGGGCTCCATGTGCAATGTGTTTCACTAATTTCCATCTTACATTTGCTCACTTTGGGCCTGGTTCTTATACTCTTACTCACACAGAGTAACACCTTGCTTCATTATAAATGCCACTGAATTCGGAGACTATACTCAGGAAATTTGGTATTTTTTCCATGTGAATAAGGGCATCAGAACCCTTTGCAAAGCAAATTTTGTTTTTTTCAACAGTCAACCCTATAAAATCCACTGACGTCAGGGTTTTTTTTTTCTTCTGCTGCTGCTGCTTTGGTAGCTCCATTGCTAGTGTTTGGAGACATGGTGGTGTTTGAAGCCCATTCTGTACAATAGTCTACTAACCTTTATCTTTGTGGATAAACATTCCATTTGATCCAGTGAAATATTGCATCATCTCTCCAATATCTTCTTTTCTTGCCTCAGCTTAATCTATCATCAACTTTCTCTTCCAGTTTCCATAAAAATAAAGCCCACTGATCCTCTTAAGATCTGCCCAGCATAATGACTCATTCATTTGATAAGTGTTTGAGTTCCTATCATAGGCACTTTTTTTATTTTTCTCCAGGGGTGTGCCACATGAGCTCTGCCCTGAGGCCTGCCCCCATTCCCCAAATCCCCACCCTCATTATACCTCTTCACATCCCAGCTCCCCTACTTCCCAGCTCCTGCCCATTTGGCCTCTTTCCTCTCTTCCAAGGACCCTTCTTCGCACTGCTCGGTGCACTCTGCCCTCTCCCATGTCACCAAACATCTGAGAGGCAACGTAGCCCAACAGCTGTGTATGGAGGGTGCTGAGAACTCACTATTTTTTTAACAAGGAGCACCAATGGAGTTGGCACCTCTGGTTCTGTACGGGGAGATTTCCACAAATCCAGTAATGTGCCTGAACCACTATTGCTTACTGCTTGAACTTTAGCAACCAAGCTAACAGGCTCAAAGTAGGCCTAGACAGCATGACCAAGTCAGGGAGGGAGAAGAAGGGGAGTGTGGGTACCACAGAAAGGGCAGCTTGATCCTGTGTCCTTCCTGAGGCGCAAATCTCTAGTGAAATCTCTGAGCTATACGGTAAGAAAAACAGGAAGTTTGTCTAAATGTCCTACGACATATATCTGTCAGGGACCCCGAGCATGGGGTCTGTGTAAAAGAAAAAATGCATCTGGTGAAAGTCATGATCAGAAGAAAACCTCTTGCCTAACCTTTAAAAAGTGCTTGCCTAACAAGTTTTTGAGTGACATTTTATTGTAATACTAATGGATAAATAGGGAAGGAAAGTTTGAGTTACGGGGGACAATTTTGGGAACACTTGGAGGGACACCTCAAGGACTCCTTGAGGACTCTTCACATCTGGATGCATCTTCGTCCCCACCGGCAGACGAAAGACTGGCCATCGGAAGCCTGCTCAGTGTCACTGGAGAGCCACACTCAGCTTCAGTAATTATCGAGGGAGGGGGTGTTTTACTAACCTGTTGCGGACGTGTGTAAGTGCTTGAGACTAAGTAAAGTTTAGCTTTAAGTGAAAGCACTCTTGTGTTGTCCTGTTTGTACCATCCATCTATCGGTCAGACGACCGTGTCTCCCCTGAATTATTTCCTGACACCACTTCGCAGAGAGTAAAAGTTACTGAGAGGTTTGGGTTGAAAGAACCCTGGGTAACAGTTCCACGTTCAACTTTAGACCATATTCTTGGAAATATTTATATACATTTTCCACTAATGTCATCAGGCCTTCTTCTATATTAGCAAACAGCCCAGTTCTCTTCTTTGTGAATATTAACCCATTTCCCATTCAATATCTTCTTCTGTTTTTTCAATTAATTTAATCAAGCTTTCCTTCCCAATATCACATAAAGTGTGTGTCACTTTACAACCTTGTCTCATGCCTCTTTTGATCTTTACCCTCTATTCTGTTCTTTTATCTCATGCATAATTACATTTACAAAAATTCCACAGGCCCAGTTACTTCCTGCACTGTAGGAGTGCAACTTTCAAATCCTGCCTTTGCTGACAATGAACTGTAGTCATGTATGGCTAATGAGGGGTTCAAGTACAGCCCACCCTCGGGGCAGCAGAATAGCCAACAGGGGCTTCCCTAGAGATGGAACTGGCTCCTGCATCAGGAGTATTTAGATTTCTTGCAAAAGGTGTACAAAGAAAAGTGAGACCATCCAGTAAAATAATCACCAAAGGATGATTTTTAAGTCTAATTATTTTTTCTATATCTGTTTTTTGGATTTGGTTTCTGTCAGTTCAATTAAATTTTTACAAAATAAAGGTTTAAAACACCTGCTCAAACTGAACTCTGTAATGCAACCTTAACCATGGGACAGCAACATTATCAGTTGAAAGGAATTCTCATTAAAAGCACACACACACAAAACCAGCACTGTTCGCGCTAATTAGAACTCTTTCTTTCAGCATCAAAGTATGTGCCAAAGACAGAATAAACAGATGGAGTTGGCCACCCATAGAAGTATTCTTCCAGGTCAAGGTATTTTTTGATGCAGCTATGGATAAACAGTCTCCCAAGCTGTCTCTCAAGCAACATTCACAAGTTCAGTATTGCAAAAACAACCAGGAAAAAAAAGGGGGGTACTTTTATGGAGACTGGTCATTCTATTATTTCTGTATTAACTGAAGGGAATTCAATATATGCACAATTGTCATTCTGTAAGTTTTAGAATTCAGACATATGAAAAAATTCTCAGCATATCAACTGACAATCTATTTTAACTTTGCTTATGCCTTATATGCCATGTATATAAGACAAAATGCACCCAGTGGGATGGGAGCAATTGAAAGAATGTTGCTTCACAGAAACTGCTGAAGATTCAGCTCTGAAGGAGCCAAGGGGTTAACTAGGCCAATAAACTAAGTTTGATCTCTTTAAATCTCTCTCATTTAGAAGGATGGGGAGTGGAGAGGGGTTGAAGATTTTAGTGCACACAATTTGATGGTATTATTCTAGAACCACTCATTTCAAATATGATTTATAAACACACACTCACTACCAATTCTGAAGTTGATACTTCTTTACAAAGTCCTGCCTGTGATGATTTAGATGGAACTGGTCCTGCTTTTAGCAGGGAATAGGTTTGATAACCTTCTGAGGTCTCTTCCAGCCCTATGATTCTATGGGAACATCTTCACTCGTTGCGCCAGAGATCGATGTTCTGGCATTTGATTTAGTGAGTTTAATATAGACCCATAAATCAAATGCAGCTTTAGCCAGTGCTTGGCCTCCTGCAGTAGGGATTCTAAATTGTTATGCCTTCTTTACAGTGAGACACAGCCATATGCAGAATAGATTCATAGTACTTTTGAAATTTCTGATTAGAAACAGAGCATATTGCAAGCAATCATTATTTACTCCTTTTCAGGGATCCAATTCTATAGTTTGCTTAGGGTGCTAAATACCTCCAAGGATCACACACAATTGTTTGGTATGTCCACCAATCATCCAAGTGTTATCATATCCAGCAAGTCTCTGTACACATAACACCCTTATATAGATCACAACATTTATAGCACTCTCATGAAAAGAGTAGATGAGAGTGCAACAGTGCATTGTGCCTTACGTTTGAAAAATATTCACATAAACAAATTGCTATGGAGTGCACACTTTTGATTCACCAGTTGAAAAGTAGGGAAGGTGGGAAGCCAGTGCTCTCTGTCCACTGTGCCCTTGTGCAGCCACTCAGGTGACAGTCAAATACTTCCGGGCTGGTTAGCAGAGAGCCCACAGCTTGGGGGGGGGGGGGTTTCTACTTGTGGTGCACATTCACACATGCCTCAGTGCACATAAACATTTTTTCTGCACGTGGATGGAAAAAAATCCACACATGGATGGAAAAGATTAGAGGAAACATTGTGGGAAGCAGATATCTTTATCTGACTCAGATGAGGATTTTTGGGTGCCCTTAAATGTGAATTTCCAATATTTAAAGTATTAGAGTTTCTTTTAAGTTTAACTTTTTATTGCCATTTTTGCAGCCATAACAATTTTATTGATAACAATTTTCTTGCCATTTTTGCAACCATTGAGTAAGGTTTTCAACTGTTAAGTATCTGATACACGCTCTAAACCTTAACTTCATGTTTTGATTTTCCTTTTTCATTCGTGTCTGTTTTTGCATGAAACTTGAAACATGTAAATGCAATATTTTGGTATGGGGCAAAAATGTATGCATTTCCAAATACAACAAATCTATATTGTCCAGTGGAAATCTTTAATAAAGTTATGTGATACCCATAATATTTCTTCAACTTACAATTGTATCTTGACAGTAACACTGCTAAGCTATCAGAGTGCTCTCTCAGGGCAGTCATTCTTCCTTCATGCTAACAGAACTTAATTATATTTGATATTAATAAAAGAAAAGAAAATTATAAAAAAGTAACAATGGGAAATAAGGATAAGCTACAACTCCTTTTGCAGTCAATGGAAAGATTCCCAATTGACTGCAATGGAAATGGGATCTGTCTAGTGGTTTTTTTCCTATCTAATATCACTGCTATTTTTTTTTTAAAAAAGATATTGGGTTTTAAATACAGATTTGTCTCTGATAATTTTTCAGATATTCCCCCCCACATAAACAGTCCCCTTTTTTATGGGTTTTATAGATTTACTTTTCATCTATGTGACATCCAAAGAGGTCGCTTTTCTGAAGTTACAGTTCATTAATGCAATTCCTCGTTCTAGATAGACATGGCAGGAGACGATAGAAGTAAATACTTCAAACACACGGGATACAGGTTTGATGCTTTTCGTAGTGAAATAATCAGTGGGGACAGTGAAGTGCTAGCTTTGATTAAAACCCTTGAAAGCACAAACTAAAGCCCAACAAGGCAGGATAGGATTTGCTATCACTCAGACTGCACTGTGGCACTTATAAATAGTGTTCAGTGAGCAGAGCGGCAGTGGGGAGGAATACAGTTTGAAGTGGCAGGCGGTAATTCCATTGAACTGTACATTTTTAGGGGAGTAGGTGGAAAGCAGAGCTACACGCCTGAAAAACACAGAAAGTCCATCACTTGTGTTACGGTTTTTATCAAAGATGATGTTTCCACTAGCTTATATTTGCTATTACTCAGACACCTTAAAGCCAGGGACTGCATTTATCTTATGACTTCACTGATTACGCTCATATCATTATTAGTTCTATAAATGCAAACCAAGGAAATATAATGTTCAGATAGAGTGTAGCAACATAAAAAATACTTAAAAAACAACAAATAGAAGTGGGTTGTGCCACAAAAGCTCATGATACCATCTACATGGTTTGTTAGCCTTTAAAGTGCTACTAGACTATTTTTTGTTTTTTATGTTTTTCCTATTATAAACTAACTTGGCTACCCCTCTGAAGCGATAAAAAAATACTGCAACTGCTGTGTAAAATTATTACATTCTGTATCAGATCACAAGGATTACAGTTAGGCCATGGGCCTGACATGAGTTTCAAAAGACCTTACAGGCAGTACCCTGTTACGCGGATCCGACTTATGTCGGATCCGCAGTTACAAACAGGGCCGTCTCCCTGGTCTCCAGCAGACCAGGGAGAGGAAGCAAAGCGGCGGAGCACGCGGGCAGCGGACAGCCCAGACGTGTCTAGGCTGTCCGCTGCCCACGTGCTCCTTGGCTTTGCTCTGCTTTGCTCCCCGTCTCCCTAGTCTGCAGACCAGGGGGACGGGGAGCAAAGCGACGGAACACGCAGGCAGCGGACAGCCCAGACGGCTTTACTCTGCTTTGCTCCCCGTCTCCCTGGCCCATTTTCGAAAGAACCGCATGTAGCCAAAGACAAAGGTCATGCTTCATATAAAAGATACACATCTCTTTTTTAACCCTTGGAACAATCCTGGCCTTCTACTGCTGAACAAGGATGTTATGGCTAATGTTGCTGCTGTTCCTATGTCAATGATGAGAATTAGCTTAATTAACCATCTTTTCTAGCTCTATTTGAAATTAATACTTCACATGCAACTGGCAAGTATCCTTTGGGACTGAACGTCTACTAAATGGAGTTTCTATAAATACAGAAGATATTAAAATACATCTTTATCCCAGAGAAGTTGTTTACAAACATTTTGGTGGTTTTATTCTATCTTATTAAGGAATGATGGCAAGCCAAAGCTACTGTAGTATCTCAGTCTTGCAATAAAATCCAACATTTTTGTTGTACCAATTAGTAGAACTCACATTAGGAGAGAATGAAAACATGTTTTTATACCCCCTTTAATACCACTGGTTTCAAAAACTGGAAGTCTGAAGTTGCTCTGAATAATAGAGAAACAAATAATGAGTGAATATTTGTATTTAACAAGCTTTACCATCAATGATTCTGAATTATTCATGAACTACTTGCAAATTTCTTTATTTTCATTATTCAAAGTCACAAATTTCATCAGAAAAAAATATTTGTGTGTGAGCCATTTGTATTGTGAATATAATACATTTTGTAATCAGCTATATAATTCACAATGCTTTCTGCTGGTTACATACACAAATCACATGCCATTGTTTCTATTACCTAATTAGCTAATATATCTAAATAACATATCATGTCTTCCTTTCTGTTTATATAGCTATTATCAGAACTGGGTCTAGTCCTGATTTGGCCCTCTTCATTTTACTGCAACACAAATAAAAATAATAATAAAATACTACTACTACTACTACTACTACTACTACTACTAATAATAATAATAATAATAATGAAAATTATTTTAAATTATATTTTTAATTATAAATCTTAGCATATGCATTGTTGGCTAGTCACATTGCCATCCAAAAAGAGAACAAAGACAATGTCACATAACTTATATAACTCGGTAGCACATAGCAAGTTATGAAGCATCTATTCATGTCTAATGTGTAATTCAGAAATTGAGTAATTTCCCCTGTTGTAAAATCCCAGAACAAAGGGTAGCTTCCCTATAAAATTAAATATAATTCATTCAGACAGGGTCTGTAGAATTCATATTCCTAGTTATCTAAAATAATATAGCTTCTCCTGTATTACTTTCTAAGTAATTACAACTAAATTACACAGTTACATTCAATATTCACTTGGCACATTTAAAGCATTTATTAGCAATAGGGCGAAATGAAAATCCTGGATCCAGTGAGGAAATCCGATGACAGGATATAAAATATATCAGAAAGGATATATCTGTGATCCCCAAGCCAGTCAAATATGTGGAGCTCTTATGCTCCCTGACTTAGTTTCTACTAATATATACAACTTGATCAGTATGGAAACAGTACAGGTGTGAAAACAAATTAAGAAGGGGAGCTGATGGTATGTCTACACAGCAAGTAAACACCAAGGGTACGTCTAAACTACATGCCTCTGTCGGCAGAGGCATGTAGATTTGTTTGTTCAGCAAAGGCAAATGTAGCCGCGATTTAAATGATTGCGGCTTCATTTACATTTACATGGCTGCCGCGCTGAGCCGACAAACAGCTGATCAGCTGTTTGTCGGCTCGCGTGCTAGTCTGGATGTTCCCCCTGTCGACATCAAAGCCCTTTGTCGGCAGCTCCGGTAAACCTCATTCCACGAGGAATAATGGGGCTGCCGACAAAGGGCTTTGATGTCGACAGGGGGAACGTCCAGACTAGCGCGCAAGCCGACAAACAGCTAATCAGCTGTTTGTCGGCTCAGCGCGGCAGCCATGTAAATGTAAATGAAGCCGCAATTATTTAAATCGTGGCTTCATTTGCCTTTGCTGATCTGTCTAATCTACATGCCTCTGCCGACAGAGGCATGTAGTCTAGACACAGCCCTACAGCTGACCCATGTTGGCTGACTAAGGTCTATTGAGCTCAGGCTGTTAGGCTGTCAAATTGTCATGCTGTGTTCTGGGACCCCATGAAGGGGCACAGTCTCAGATCCCAGGCTCCAGCCCAACCCCAACCATCTATACTGAAGTGTTAAAGCCTTGCAAGACAAGCCTCCTGAGCCCGAGCCAGCTATTTAATTGCTGTGTGGGCATACCCCCAACGTTCTTTCCAAGAAAAATCTGACATGCATGGTGCAGTTGGCTCCATCTTAGAATATTTGAATTATTTCAGAAAAATGTATTGCATTGTTTACATCTTCCCTCACATTTTCCCTCAGAATAAAGTGGGAGCAAGCAGGATTAGTGGTCCTTCACCTCGCCCCTTTGAGGAGAGTAGGAGTCCACAGAGAAGCAACTTCCTTCTGAGGTGAGGAGGTAGATAGTAGATTCTCAGCTGGAATACTGTCTCTTTTTACATATGCTGCCCCAGATCCTTCCAATGGTGGGAAGACTGGGTGGAAGACACAGAAATTCCTCAACCAGACACCAGTTTCTCCTGACACTCCCACTTCCAGTTCCTCTGTGTGGGTTCCTCTCCTCATATGCCAATGAAAAGGAAGAACTCTGAGGATACAGCCTCCATCATACCAAATAGAGAGAACAGGTTAAAGATTACTGTGAGCTCTTTAACAAAAGAGAAGCTGTGCTCTACTACCTTGACAAATAGTTGTCCAGATCCTCAACTGGGTTAAATTGGCATAGTTCCACTGATATGGGATTTACACCAGCAGAAACTGTAACTCTAGATGTTAAAAGTTGCAAACTAGCTCCTAGGTTTTGCAGCAGAATGGTCAGACACACATGCCACTGCAAAACTCTGCCATTTGTCCAGATGGTCATACTGTAACTCAGATCTCATACAGATCTCATGCTTGCCATTAATTCTCCTTGAAACTTGACCTCGTCTGCCCTTTGTGCACATCTCCCCAAAGTTCATAATCATTCTTTCACTTGTGCTGCTCTATGCATCTCTGCCTCCCTTCTAAATATTACCTTAAACCCTTTAAAATCTTCACTTTTGCTTATTTGAACAGTAGCCATTGGATTGACTTCTGTATTATAGGGGTTGTTGAGTCACTTTGTTAAGGATGTTTTATAAATGTATATCTGCATTGCACAATTCTTTTGGTGGCATGTAAATTGCATATGCACATAGGCTCTCTAGCATGGCCATAAAAAGCAGTGTAGTCAGTGAAGTATGGCTGTAATGATTTCGGTCCTTTGTGCGAGGGCCCCTTGACTCCTTTTCACTGGCTCACCAGTCTGTGGGTGAGTCAATGTTCAGTCCGTGGCCGGAGTCCAGGCCTCTTCTTTAGCCACCTCACTCGGGTGTGGGTTGCAGGGACGTTGTGGGGGACCCAGGCCTGCCCACTTCTCTGGGTCCCAGCCCAGGGACCCTATACATAGCAGTTACCTGCCAAGTTTCTAAGTCCATAATTGCAGTCACATCCCTGGGCCACTTCTCCAGGATGCTGTTTCATCCAACCCTTCTCTAGGGCTGAATTCCCTTTGTCTGGGGTTCTGCAGCTAGCCTTTACCCACAGGATCTAGCTCTGATCAGTTACGAGGCCCAGCTCCCATTCGGAGCTGTCCAAGTTTCCATTGTTCCCCAGGTAGCCCAGAGGTCTGCCTGGGTTTAGCTCCAGAAAGGGACTGACAGGTCTTAGCTAGCAGCTCCTTATATAGCAGCCTGTTGCATCCTGATTGGCTGCAGTGAAGGCTGTACTTCTACTCTGCTCGAAGGACCACTCCATTGCTCCTGCTGCTGGCCAGGGTGCTGAGAGGCTTCCAGTAGGGAGGTTGGGCTTTGTCTGTCCCTTCACAATGGTATAGGCAATTAGAGTAAAGACGTGCTTGAAAGATGAAAGTACATGTAAAGTCCATACCACACATGCTCTCTATCCACACAAACCATGGGCTGCTAGCTTTATCAGTGCAGTGTTCCCTGATTCCCCCTGCTGGCACCTTTTCCTTTTGTAGAAAAAGACTCACAGTCAAGAAAGGAAACTTCAGGGGGTAGCCAAGATAGTCTGTTACAGAAAAAACAAAAAATGTCATCGGAAGAAGTGGGTTGTGTCTGCAAAAGCTCATGATACCATCTATATGGTTTTTTAGTCTATAAATTGCTACCAGACCATTTGTAGTCAAGAAAGGCTCCAGCTTTCCAGGCAGTGTGAAAAGGCTCTGTCATTGTTCTCCAGGAGACAAGTAACCTATGTTGGTTTATAAAAGTGCAGTTAACTGCCCCTTGGAAGTGCACTGCATGGCATATATCTATTGAATGCCCTTCATATTGCTGTACCCATGAACATATTGCATACATTCCTATAAATAAGGGGTTATTATTTATTATAAATAAAAAAATTAATTTTTAGCCACAGTGATTGCTGTTGCCTATGCTGGTTTCTATTGCTAAAGCATTGGGAGTATAAGTCATTTACTGAATATTCATAAAACAAGAAGATTCGTTCAATTAATATCATAGAACCATAGAACTGGAAGAGACCTCAAAAGGTCATCAAGTCCAGCCCCATGCTCTAGGCAGGACCAATCCCAACTAAATCAACCCGGCCAGGGCTTTGTCAAGCCGAGACTTAAACACCTCCAGGGACGGAGACTCCACTGCTTCCGTAGGTAACCCATTCCAGCACTTCGCTACCCTCCTAGTGAAATAGTTTTTCCTAATATCCAACCTGGACCTCTCCCACCACAACTTGAGACCATTGCTCCTTGTTTTGCCATCTGTCACTACTGAGAACAGCCTCTCTCCATCCTCTTTGGAACCTCCCTTCAGGAAGTTGAAGGCTGCTATCAAATCCTCACTCACTCTTCGCTTCTGCAGACTAAACAGACCCAAGTCCCTCAGCCTCTCCTCATAAGTCATATGCTCCAGCCCCCTAATCATTTTGGTTGCCCTCCGCTGGACCCTCTCTAATGCGTCCACATCCTTTTTGTAGTGGGGGGCCCAGAACTGGACACAATACTCCAAATGTGGCCTCACCAAAGCCGAATAAAGGGAAATAATGACATCTCTGGATCTGTTGGCAATGCTCCTCTTAATGAAACCTAATATGCCATTAGTCTTCTTGGCTACAAGGGCACACTGTTGACTCAAATCCAGCTTCTCATCCACTGTAACCCCCAGGTCCTTTTCTGCAGAACTACTACTTAACTGGTTGGTCCCCAGCTTGTAACTATGCTTGGGATTCTTCCGTCACAAGTGCAGGACTCTACACTTGTCCTTGTTGAACCTCATCAGATTTCTTGTGGCCCAATCCTCCAATTTGTCTAAGTCACTCTGGACCCTATCTCTGCCCTTAAGCATATCTACCTCTCCCCCTAGTTTAGTGTCATCCGCAAACTTGCTGAGGGTGCAATCCATCCCCTCATCCAGGTCATTAATAAAGATATTGAACAAAACAGGTCCTAGTACCGAACCTTGGGGCACTCCGCTAGCAACCGACCGCCATCCTGACATCGAGCCATTGATCACTACCCGCTGGGCCTGGCCTTCTAGCCATCTTTCTATCCATCTTACCGTCCATTTATCCAATCCACATTCCCTTAACTTGCTGGCAAGAATATTGTGGGAGACCGTATCAAAAGCCTTGCTAAAGTCAAGGTATATAACATCCACTGACTTTCCCATGTCCATCGAGCCCATTACCTCATCATAGAAGCTAATCAGATTGGTCAGGCACGACTTGCCCTTTGTGAATCCAGGCTGACTATTCCTAATCACTTTCCTCTCATCCAAGTGCCTCAAAATGGATTCCTTAAGGATTCCTTCCATGATTTTTCCAGGAACCGAGGTACGACTGACCGGCCTATAGTTCCCTAGATCGTCCTTCTTCCCTTTTTTGAAGATGGGCACTACGTTTGCCTTTTTCCAGTCATCTGGGATTTCTCCTGATCTCACAACTTTTCAAAGATAATAGCCAAAGGCTCCTCAATGATATTTGCCGATTCCCTCAGTACCCTCGAATGCATTAAGTCCAGGCCCATGGATTTGTGTATGTTTAGCTTTTCTAAATAGTTCCTAACCTGTTCTTTACCCACCACGGGCTGTCCATCTACATCCCATCTTGCGTCACTTAGCGCAGAAGTCCAGGAGCCGACCTTGTCCGTGAATACAGAGGCAAAGAAAGCATTGAGTACTTCAGCTTTCCCCACATCATCTGTCACTAGGTTACCTCCTTCATCCATTAGGAGCCGCACACCCTCTCTGATCACCTTCTTGTTAACATGCCTGTAGAAACCTTTCTTGTTATCCTTCACATCCTTAGCCAGTCGCAATTCCATTTGCGCTTTCGCCTTCCTGATAAGCCCCCGGCATTCTCGAGCTACACATTTAAACTCCTCCCTGGTCATTTGTCCAAGTTTCCACTTTTTGTAAGCTTCCTTTTTGTGCTTAAGTTCACCAAGGATTTCCCCTGTAAACCAATCCGGTCTCCTACCATGTTTGCCTCTCTTGCTATGTGTCGGGATGGTTTCTGTCTGTGCTTCTTTAAAATACTGCCAGCTGTCCTGGACTCCTTTCCCCTTCATGTTAGCATCCCAGGGGATTCTGCCCATCAGGTGTCTGAGGGAGTCAAAATCTGCGTTTTTAAAGTCCAAGGTGTGTATTTTACTACTCTCTTTTCTTCCTTTAGTCAGGATCCTGAAATCTACCATCTCATGATCACTGCTTCCCAGGTTGTCACCCACCTCCACTTCCCCTATTAGTTCCTCCCTGTTTGTGAGCAGAAGGTCAAGCTGCACATGGCACTTGGTCGGATCCTTCAGCATTTGTGTCAAGAAGTTATCCCCAACATTCTCCAAAAACGTCCTGGATTGCCTATGTACTGCCGTATTGGTTTTCCAACAGATGCCAGGGTGATTAAAGTCCCCCACAAGAATCAGGGCCTGAGATCTGGAAGCTTCACTCAGTTGTCCGAAGAAAGCCTCATCTACCTCATCCACCTGATTTGGTGGCCTGTAGCAGACACCAACCACAACATCACTTCTGTTGTTTGCTCCTTTAAATTTAACCCATAGACTCTCAACAGGTTTTTCTCCCTCTTTATACTAGAGTTCAGAGCAATCATAGTGCTCTCTTACATATAGTGCAACTCCTCCTCCTTTTCTCCCCTGCCTGTTGTTCCTGAACAGTCTATACCCTTCCATGACAGCGCTCCAGTCATGCGAGTCATCCCACCAAGTCTCTGTTATCCCAATTAAATCATATTTCTTGGACTGGACCAGGGCCTCCAGTTCTTCCTGTTTGTTGCCCAGGCTTCTCGCATTAGTGTACAAATACTTCAGGTAACTAGTTGATTGCCCTATCTTCTTCATTCGAAACAGGGGTCTCCTTTCTTGCTCCTTCCTCTCTGCATTTCTTACTTTCCCACATCTTTGCAAGCAAGCAACTTCATAGCAACCTGACCGTAAAACATGCTCCAGACACTGTCACCTTGTATTCAAGTTTCCTTGATTTAGCATTGTCCTTTACCCCCAAACATGTGGTTTTGTCCATGTTTGTTCACCACTTATTTTATTTGTATATGTGGAGAATGGGGGTACAAGGATGGTTGGGAGGTTTAGTTTGACTTGGTGTACTTCCTCAGCACTTTCCCTAAAATGCAGCCACAAGTAAACAGATCAATTTGGCCACAGCTTTCCCATCTGCTATATCAAAGATGTATAAGATGTGAAGAATGACAAAATAAAATTACTACAAAATGCATCCTGAGGAGGTCCACTCTTGAAGGATAGACTACATTAACTCTTGAAGAAGGTCAGAATGCATTTGCAATGTCTCTAAGAATATATTTTATATTCTTTATACATTTATTTTATATTAAACATAGTAGCCACATGGGTAAAGAATATATATGTTATTTATTTAATGTGGTTAACAGGTTGCATTTTGTCTCCAGTTTAAGGTTATACCTCAAGTGGAGTCTGCATTTTAGCAATTCAGACTAAACATCTATGACAAAATCCTAGAATCATAGACTCATAGGGCTGGGAGAGACCTCAGGAGGTCATCAAGTTCAGCCTCCTTCCCAATGCAGGACTTAAAAACCTCTAGGGATGGAGATTCCACCACCTCCCTAGGGAACTCAGTCCAGTGTTTTACCACCCTCCTAGTGAAATAGTTTTTCCTAATATCCAACCTAGACCTCCTGCACTGTAACTTGAACCATTGCTCCTTATTCTGCCATCCATCACTACTGAGAAAAGCCTCTCTCCATCCTCTTTGGAACCTCCCTCCAGGAAGTTGAAGGCTGCTATCAAATCCCCCCTCACTCGTCTATTCTGCAGATTAAACAAGTCCAAATCCCTCAGCCTCTCCTCCTAGTTCATGTGCCTCATAATCATTTTGGCTGTCCTCCTCTCGACCCTTTCCAATGCATTCACATCCTTTCTATAGTGGAGGCCCCAGAACTGGACACAATACTCCAAGTGTGGCCTCACTAGTGCCGAATAACGGAGAATAAAAACTTCTCTAGATCTGCTGGCAATGCTCCTCCTAATGCACCCTAATATGCCATTAGACTTCTTGGCCACAAGGGCACACTGTTGACTCATAGCCAGCTTCCTATCTATTGTAATCCCCAGGTCCTTTTCTGCCAAACTGTTGCTTAGCCAGTTGGTCCCCAGACTGTAACAATGGTTGGGATTCTTCTGTCCCAAGTGCAACACTGTGCTTATCTTTGTTGAACCTCATCAGATTTCTTTTTGCCCAATCCTCCAATTTGTTTAGATCACTTTGGACCCTATCTCTGCCCCTAGATTAGTGGCATCCTCAAACTTGCTGAAGGTGAAATCCATCTCCTCATCCAGGTCATTAATAAAGTTGTTGCACAAAACTGGCCCTAGAACCAATCCTTGTAACACTCTGCTTGAAACTGACTGCCAACAGGATGTTGAGCCATTCATCACTACCTGTTGGGCCCAACAGAGGCCAAGTGTCTAAGGTCACCAGGATAAGATAATAAACAGTAAAGGAGGGCATGAAAAGCCTGCATGAATGGGGGAACTAACCCAAGGAGAGTGACCTCTCAGGTGGAGATATAAGCTACAGTTCCAAGGACAGGGGTTCTCAATGCATTTGCGGTAAATTTCACTTTCCATGTATCTTTATTGTCCTCTTCAGTTTGGGTGAGAATATTTTTTCTAGCTGATGGAATATGCAGTAGGCCAGGTCCTCATCTCATGTAAATTGGTTAGTCAGTGGAGCTACACTAATTTACACTAACTGTCCATATGGCCCCTTCCTTTTTCAAGCACTGATTGAGGGGAAATCTCCAAATAAGCCCACAGAACTCAGTGAAAATAATTACACACTTACTCTACAGTCTTACTATTTTGAGCTATTTAAATCTCCCAGTGTTGAGCACTTCATTTGGACTGAGCAAATAGTAAAGCCACCTTTGCATATTGCAGGCATGATTATAGCTCTGCAATTGCACTAATGACCTCTTCTATATTTACCATATGTTACTTTTCCCTTTGAAATTAACGAACTGTTAGGTAAGAGTTTCTCTGACTGACTGGCATTAGCAGCTATTAAATGCAGTCTGTTCTTGTAAGTAGGAATGATGTCATTAATCCACTTTTATCTCAGAAGGGAAAGCTGTTTTTACTTGTTTAATAGCACTATGACAATTTTACGATAATTGATTAATGAATAATGGCAGGTCAAAGCTACTACACTAACACAAGCTTGCATGGGAATAGGATTTCATTTGGGTTTTTTCCCCTAGTTTTGCTAATCTTATGGATGTGACATTCTATGAAAATTTGGAAAGCTGTGACTTGGTAACGCTTATAAATAAATGGGACCCTGATTCTGCCATTGGAGCACCATTGTATCCACCTATGTGGGTCTGAATGTTTGGGACCTAGAGGTATGTGAAATGACCACAGTGGATCAGGTCCTATTTGTGCAGCAAAAATAATGTTATAAAATGAATAAAGGGGGTATCCTGTACTAGTCAACCCCCAAAAAAATGTGGTGGTGGATGATTTGTCAGCCAATTTTATGGCAATGATAAGTTCTGCATTGACTTTAACACCCCCTGCCAAAAAATTCCAACTTGAATCTGTCCTGTTTCATTCGTGGAACAGAAGCAAATAAACAAAATAGTACACAAGAGAGTCTAACCCCTGAAGCACAATATGGTGGGGGTGGGCGGAAATTGTGTTTATTCAAGGTCACTGTGGAACAAACACATGGAATCCCAAACAATTGGTACTTTGTCCCACCAGTTAAATGCTTATTTTTATAACTTTTATAAGTAACACATGGTGTTAGAAAAGCAAACCCCTGCCATCCAAATTTGGATTTCTCACCTACATTTATTACAGAGTGATAGATATTTTATTATTTTTATTTATTTAAAGAAATTTTGTAAAAGAGTGTTCTTATTTATAAGTATAAACTCCATGGAGACCTGGAAGCAATAACTATAGGCATGTTTTAGCTGACTACTGCCAATATGAGACAATTTTTGCTGGAGGTATTTCTCATTTATTATAATGTACATTCAGCTCCACATCTAATTTATTATGTGTATACATCTCCACAAGCTCAAATAGTAGGCAAGTTGGGAATAAATTCCAAATCTTTGAAAAAGAAACTCGAAATAAAACCTCCACAAAACTCACATATTCACTGGCAGAGGCAGATAGAGAATGGGGAACCTTCTGACTGCAAATTTTGATGACAGAATGGAAAGGCAATCTGCTCATTACATTCACTGAGCTGAAGAACATGGAGCTAAGCTAATTTACCATCCACTATGGATATGGACCATCAAGTGTACTTTCACCAACCACATTGTTTTAACTAGAAAAGCATTACTACAATGCCAGAAGTTAACACTAATGGAAAAAGGACAATGGAAATAAAATTCCCAATATGCTGTGCATTCCCATCATGAGTGTCATAGACTGAATATATATGTGAGACATACCTGAGGGTTTTGCCTATTTCTTTACAGTATAACAACATTATATTTTGGAATGTCAAAACTGTATCAATGAACTGAATTAAATTGGGCAGTGCTTCAGTTTGATTTTTAAAGTCATTTCATGCAAAATGCAACCAATCTAGGTTCTCTTTTTAAAATGTAAGGACTTGGCTCTCCTCTCACACCAATGTAAAGAATGACTAAAGATAACCACCTCTCAAACAGTTAAGAGTTGTTAAGAGACAATGCCAGGCCTATTAGCTTTGATGAAGTTTGCCTCTTTCTTAGCCAACCTACAAAATACATTCTGTCTAGAACAGAAATAGCTCCACAAACATAAGAGAAAAAAGAATTCAGGCAAGAATTAAATGAGTGGCAGTTATTCGGGGTATGTTTACAATGCAGTGGGTAGACAGACTCTCACTAGTTGGACTCAAGCAAATGTGAGCATTTCTGCATTGGCGAGGGACATAGACATAGGTACTTGGGTAGGTCCAAGCTGAGGTGTCTAGTTTGAGCCTCAGCTTATGCCATTACCTTGGGCCCCACTAAAATGATCTTATCTAACAGGGGTGGGATTTTTGCTCACAGCTGCAGTGTAGATATACCCTCAAGAGAAACATGACCAAGGCTTTGTTTATACTACCACAGGCTATCAACCTAAGTTTTGCAACCTAAGTCTCCGCTTCATGAATAACATAGCTGAAATTGACATACTTAGGTCTGCTTACCACGATATCTTCACAGCAGTAAGTCAACAGCTGATGCTCTCCCATCAACTGTGCTTACTCTTCTCATTCTGATGGTATGCTGGAGTGAATGAGAGAGTGCTCAGCATTAGATATCTCACATCTAAACTAGATGCAATAAATCAACCCCCAGTGGATCAATCTCTGCTTGTTGATCAAGCCCATAGAGAGACAAACCCTGAGAGACAGGACCTGCTGGCAGTGTCTGAAGAAATTAGGCCTACATACCATCAGGGGAAGGTAAGACTTCAGGAAAGATAGACATGTGCATAGAATGTTGATATTTTTTCTTAATGCTCTTATGATTTGTTCCTTCTGCTAAAATAAACAATATTTTGATTTGAAGAAGGTTGTCTGATTACTGTACATGACCAAAAGCTTCAGAAGGATAGCCAAGTTAGTCTGTAGCTGGAAAAGCTTAAAAAACAACAAATTGTCTTGCAGCACATTAGCGACTAATAAAAAATGTAGATGGGATCATGAGCTTGCATGGGCACAACCCACTTCTTCAGATGACTGGAGTTTCTAAATAAATAAGGGATAGGGGGGAGAGAAGGAAAAAGAAGGGGGAAAAGAAAAAAGCGGAAAAGAAATAGTCAGTTCGGGTATGGCTACACTGTTGGTTGGTTTTTTTTGAAAAAGGTATGCAAATTGCACTTGCATTTGCATATCTTCTTCTGTTTTTTTTTTCTGGAAGAGGATTTTCCAATATTTGGCCCATCTACATGGGGCCAAATGCCAGGAAAAAAACTTTTTCAGAAGCTCCCTGTACACCTCATTTTACGAGGAATAAGGGGGCTTCCAAAAGAGGGGGGAAAAGGCAGCGTAGCCATACCCCTACTGAATCCATGCTACATGAAGCTGATAGGGAAGGTACATGACCAGTCAGCCTCCCAAAGGGAAGAAATGTAGCTGTCCAAATTCAGTTGGACCTGCGAGATAAGAACAGTGGGTACACAAAGTGCTGTAAACCAAGTACTTGCTCTCAGCGTGGGAGACTTGCAAAATTCGCTCCTAGGATGCATAAGGGATGAACGTCTAACACCTCAGAAGTTGCACTCAAATCAGAAAGGGGACATAAATTCTAGTAACCTTCTAATCCTCTAACTGTGACAGTTACTAAAAAGGAATTCTGATTTTCAGCTATTTGTGCATTTTTAACTTTTCTAAAGTGGCAAATATTAACTGTTTACAGTGAAAAACAGAAAGAGTAGAATTATTATCAATATCTCCTAAATCCATGTGCACTCACTTCTTTCAGCCTCCTAACAAAAACCTCAGTTCCATGTTTGTTTCTCAATGGTTTTCCTCTTACTCAATACCTGCATTTTTCTATTGGATTGGATGATCATATTTGTGTTCAATTGCAAGCACTCTGTCTCTTTTATTTACTTACCACCATGTGAAAGGCATGAAGTCATTTCTCCTTCTGCATCGCAATGTGAAAAAAGCTAAAGCACTCAACTTCAAAGACTCATCAAAGCAAGACATGTAGGCCATGCATGCAAGCAAACATACTGAAATCCTTTCTCCCGTCATATGTTGTGTGATGTGGCAGCATGATGAGAAACAGCCTGATACCCAAAGAATTTTCCCCAGAGATAAAATTAGGGAATTTATTCAATCTCCCCTTCCTTCTGCTTTTTGGGGAAAGGCTGGGGATGGAGAGAGGAGCAGAACAATTTCAGGTCCGGTATCCTAAATCTTCAGATTTTCACTAAGGCCTTATGCACACTGGCAAGTTTTGTCAAGGAAAAAGTATTTTCTAGTCAAAACTTGATGAGCGTTCACACTGGATATTTTCACTGACAAAAAACGTGCAACTCCATGAGGGACTTTTTTCTGTTCCTCTCTCTGTAGTGTCAACAAACATGCAGTGTAGATATCTCAAGGCATTTTGTCATTGATTCTGGCCTCCAGGAAGAGTCTCACAATTCCCAAGCAGCTACTCTGGTCGGCCATTTGAACTCCACTGCAATGCTGCTAAGTGACCAGCCACCCAGGCCACCCCTTGCAAGCCCTGTGAAATTTAAATCCCATTTCCTGAAGCCATGCTATAAGGGCCTAGATCCACCCCTGCCACCCCATGTCAGCTGACTCAGGGTGCCCAGGTCTTATGACATTTTCCCATATGCCCATGCCTGGCCATCACAGAAAACCCTGCCCCACTTAGACTGCTGCAGGGCTGTTGGGTCTGCTCAGTGTGTAGGGACAGGACTCTGTCCAGTCCCAGCTGTGAGTGCCCATAGGAACTGGGACACATATGGGCACATTTCTCGGTCTTTGTGGGTAAGAGCAGGACATGCTGCAGTGCAAACTAAAGAACTGAGACAAGCCTATCATAAGGAGCCAACTGAGATTTGGGTGCTTCACCAAAGACCTGCTGTTTCTATAAGACAACCACACCTCCACTGCCAAGAGCTCCGTGGATCCTCCTGAGGGTAGTGGCAGTACACAGAGGTGCTAATCCAGAGGATGAAAGTGTAGATGAGGAGGTTGAGGTAGACGAGGACTGGGGGCTTTCCCGGGGTCATTGCATGTGTCTGGCAGCCAGGAACTGTTCTCCATGGCTGACGGACATAGCCAGTCTGAGCAACTGCTCTCTGGGGACCAGGGAGTGAGGGTTGAGAAGCAGGGCAAGTGGCTGTGGTGTGTGGAGTTCAGGGCTGAGGGCATGGAAAAGGGAGGCTGGTTGTGTTTGTGTGAGCTGCGCGCATCCCATGACATGGCCGAGCAGCATGTTGATGCTCGCCGTGATCTCAATGGAATCCTGCAGAGAGAGGCTATTGAAACTTTTGGAAAAGCTTTCGTAAATTTGCAGCTCTATAAGACTCTTAAAGAGAAACCTTAAAATAGAATAGAATTAATCATAGTGTGATAAAGTTATATACTAGAAAACTTCTCAAAATCAAAACAGATTCATAACTACATTGCAAATATTGTTATTTTGATGTTATCAGAATAAATACAGTTCCAACCTCAAATCCTATAGGCTAAACTCAGTCTAAACGCCAAAGAGAATATTCCCAGGCTATATTCTTTTGATGCTAATCTGTTAAAGGACCTTTGTTTCATGGAATATTATGTTTGCCTTTGTTCAAAGGAAGGTGGGTGTGATGATAGCTGGTATTGTGTCTTACTTTAATTTGGACTGGTGTTTCCATTTCTTTTAATCTTCAGCATCTGCCTGCTACTATATCTGAAATTCCTTTCAAACCTATCAGTTAATACAACTGAACAAGCAAAAGTGAAAAGAGGACCTAAGGGAACCAAATTATACTACAGGTTGAACCTACTTGGTCTGGCACCCTGGGGACTTGATTGGTCTCAGATCAGAGATTTTGCTGGACCTGGGGAGGTCATTTCTGGCCGTCCCTGCTGCCAGCCCCACCAGGTTTCCCATCTCTCCTGGGCAGCCCTGCGGAGTTGTGCTTTGGGCTTACCACTCTCCTTCCCCTTCTTCCCACATCCCGGCTGAGCTGCAGGCTAGGTTTTCCGGCTTCCTGCCCTTCCCCCCACCTCCCCGCCGAACTGAGCCATGCAACAGGTTTCCTACTCCACTCCCTGTGTTGGGCTTCCCTCCTACCTTTCCCCCTGCATCGGCCTGGACTCCAAGTTCCCCCTATTGCCTCACAGTGTGCCAGCACTTTCTGATCCTGGAACATTCATGGTCCTGCCAGACCACAGATGTGGTCGGACCAGAGAGTCCTGGTTTATGGTTTATAGAGGTGCAATGCGTAGAAAGTTTTCATTGTTTGTTTGGGAGAGGGGAAAATCAGGACAGCACAATTACAATGTTGAAGCTTCAATCTTTTTTATATCTTTGGATAAAGGAGGAAGTTAATCTATATTGAGAAAATCCTAACATTTGACTCAATCTCATCAGTGTCTTAACTGGTACCTAAGACACCACCACTTAACAGGAAGATTAATTTTTTCAAATCCTGGTTTGAGATTTACTGAGTAGGGGCATTATCTGATGGGTGCAATTCCTTTTTCCTAATCTGCAAATGTAAAAAACAGGACATATGTACTTTATATGCCTCTTTTCTAGAGAAGATGAAGCATCTTGAGGGGTTATTCTGTATCTTACTATGGCTTATTAAACACTTGTAGTGTGTCATTCTGTTGTCATTTGCTATACTTAATTTTAGGATAGCACATTTCATTATAAATAGCTTACTATGACCTTGATAACTCCATTCATTTCTTATGAATAGAGCTTTTTCTGAGCAATTTATTGCAGTGCAGAATAAATATTTTATAAAGGCATCTATTGTCACATATTTATATTTTATAATTTGTTGTGAATGCACTATAAAGATATGTTAAAAATTATAGATGTTATGCTACTTCTAACATATGCTTATAAATGCATTATTAATTTTTTTGTAATTCGTTCAGATTGTGCCCAGTTGCAGAATATATCCAAGAAGGTGCATAAATGAACCCATCAAAAGAGCCAGGAGTCATTTCAACATACTGTTGTGTATCAACAATTTATGGTGGTACATAAATCACAGTTTTAGGCAGTGGAATGGGCATTTTGTACAACCAATCCTAATAGAATTAGATATATGGTGTTATATCCCTGCTGATATTTTGCTCTGTGGACCAGTTTGACTCATCAAACTGCAGGAATCACATAAAGAAAGAAGATA
This sequence comes from Pelodiscus sinensis, assembly GCF_049634645.1. Lineage (NCBI taxonomy): Eukaryota > Metazoa > Chordata > Testudines > Trionychidae > Pelodiscus > Pelodiscus sinensis. Next base: position 49,439,715 of record NC_134719.1, read on the forward strand.
GATTCAATAAAAAAGGTCCTGCCAGCCAAGTGAGTTCCAATTGTACGTGTATCAGACTTTAAGGAGAACTCCCTTCTGTTCTGCTTCAAATCATCTTAAGTCCATCATCAAGTTCTTTGTGTCAGCTTTGATTTGGTGGTGATTTCAAAGTGATAACTTAACTTGCCAATATCACTCTGTTTGGAAAAATAGCAAACTCACAGGAGGACAGAAGGAAACTGTCAGCTGACCTGGATAGAGAGCAAACAGGAGCTGCAAGTAGGGGGGAGAGATCCAGCACTAGTAAAAGAGGAAGTAAACTGCACAGATCTGGAAATAGGAGACCAAACCAAAAGCTGCACCAGTTGCATTACAAAAAGTGTATTTTGATACTATCTTAACATAACATCCAGGGAGAAACCCACTGGCTAGCACATTTCCTAGTGCTTCGGTGTGACTATGCCAAGTTTCTAGCCTCTCAGTCACCCCTTTCGGAAATTTAGGTGTCCCCTTCTTGTGGCAACTTTGCCTCTCATCAGGTAAGTCCCTCATCAAGTCTCTAGTATCACTCTCCCTTTTGAGGTACCAACGTCCCAAGTTCAAAATAGTTAAATCAACATCTCCAGGCACATGGTCGTTGGGTCATGGGGTACCTGCAGGGTAAGCCATTCAATCAACACTAACTTACCTTGGTTAACTCCCAATCAAAGTCCTTTCCCTGTTTTTTAGTTCCTTACAGGGCCCTGTTTCAGAATTGCCACAGCAAGAGTCTCTTGCTGGTTCTTTTTCAAGCTTATCTTCAGGTTGTCTTTTTGTCCTACCTGAGGCTTTGCAAGATTCCCAATCTCTCTCAGGACTCATTCTGAAACAGGAGCCCTGGATTCCTGCCAACCTCTCAGTTTCTGTCCTGGTCTAGAGTCTGCACTTTCTCTCTCATGCTCTCATGTGCTCTTCTTAAATAGCTGCTTCTAGCCAGACTCCCTTTCCCCCTGTACTCTGAGACCCTCCTTCTTGATGGGCATGTTCTCACAGATGTTCCTCTTTTTACTTTTAAAGTGCAGTAAGGAGTATAATTTCCTTGGGGAATGCACAGAATTAGGACACAGACAGTCAGAAAGAAGGCTGGTCATGGGAAGATTTCTGCTGAAGAAATATGAGAATCACTGAGCTGGTGTGTACTACTGCCCCCTTTAATCAAGTAAATGTGATCATATTTCACTAGGAGCTGGCCCACTGACATTATAAATCTTAATGCTAGTGGGACTAGGAAGTGTGAGTGTGTTATCCATATATAATTTTAATACCACTGAGTGAACTTTACTGTCTTATAAAATTGATTGTCGGAGTGTTTAGACCTCCCATTACTATTATTACCATGGTTTAATAAACAAATACACACATACATAAATAATTTGACTATCGTAAATGAGAATAAAAGCTAAAATTCATGATCCCATCTCTTGTGTCCAATTCCAAACTAGTACAGATTGAAACTCGCTGGTCCAGCATCCTGGGACCTGACTGGTCCCAAACAAGGGGATTTGCCAGTCAGGGAAGGTCCCTTCTCTTCTGGCCTGTGCTGTCACTGGGTTAGGGATCCAGTCTGTCCCCCCGCTGCTGCCCCAGCCCCCCAGAGATCACTAGATGCTGCCGGCCCGACTGCTGCCAGGGCTGGAGTACCATGGCTGGAGTTCCACAGCCGTCTGGCTCTGTGACTGGGGCCGGAGCTGTGCAGTCAAAGATTGGAGTGGAGGGCAGACTGGACCTGGAGCTCCACAGCTGGGGCCAGAGGTGCCAGTTTGCGGTTGGGGCTGGGAATGGAGCTGCCCAGTTGCTGGAACAAGAATGGGGCCGGGGCAGAGCTCTATGGCCACTGCTGGGGCCAGAGCTCCTGCCTTGCGCTCTGTCCCCTGTTGTACGGGGAGATTTCAGCAAATCCAGTAATGTGCCTGAACCACTATTGCTTACTGCTTGAACTTTAGCAGCCAAGCTAACAGGCCCAAAATAGGCCTAGACAGCATGACCAAATCAGGGAGGGGGAAGAAGGAGAGTTTGGGTGCCACAGAGAGGGCAGCTTGACCCCGTGTCCTTCCTGAGACCCAAATCTCTAGTGACATCTCTGAGCTATATAGTAAGGAAAACAGGAAGTTTGTCTAAATGTCCTACGACATATATCTGTCAGGGACCCCGAGCATGGGGTCTGTGTAAAAGAAAAAATGCATCTGGTGAAAGTCATGATCAGAAGAAAACCTCTTGCCTAACCTTTAAAAAGTGCTTGCCTAACAAGTTTTTGAGTGACATATTATTGTAATACTAATGGATAAATAGGGAAGGAAAGTTTGAGTTACGGGGGACAATTTTGGGAACACTTGGAGGGACACCTCAAGGACTCCTTGAGGACTCTTCACATCTGGATGCATCTTTGTCCCCACCGGCAGACGAAAGACTGGCCATCGGAAGCCTGTTCAGTGTCACTGGAGAGCCACACTCAGCGTCGATAATTATCGAGGGTGGGGGTGTTTTACTAACCTGTTGCAGACGTGTGTAAGTACTTGAAACTAAGTAAAGTTTAGCTTTAAGTGAAAGCACTCTTGTGTTGCCCTGTTTGTACCATCCATCTATCGGCCGGTGATGCCAATTATAAATCTACGATCGTCCATGCCTGGACATTATATCATCTCACCTGTTTCTACCTTCCTTTAAAAAAACACAAGATTTCCAAGGCAAATAGCATACAGCTGCTTAGCATCAGTCATAAACATTCTCTGCATTTGATATTCATGCATCACTTTTAATGAGCAAGTAACAGTAGCTTTAACTGATTGAAGAATAAAAATTTAGTACTGATATAAAATACCAATTGAATCCAGGAGCTAATAGGTGGCCTACCTGAAACTCCCATAAAATTGTCAGCACAATTCTAGCTTATAGCGACAAATTATATGTTTAATATCTTCATCCATTTATTTAAGTGATAATGCAGTTTAAATTACTGTGCTTTTGGCATTAAAACAACCCATAGCAATCGTTGTTGTATTTATTTTGTATTTTATTTCATACCTATTACAGTGACATCTGAAGAGGGAGCATGAGAGATTTTTCTTTATTAGTTAAGGACAAGCCAAAGATTTGTGGGTCTCCAAGCCTTTTCCAGAAAATGCATAATTAAAATGTTCCATTCACTGAACCAAATTTTTAACTTTGCTCTAAACTTCACAGTCCACAACAAACACTAAAAAATTCATCACAAGGCTGCATGATTCAGAGAAAAACACAAGAGACATTTAGAGGAACAGAAGATGAGAAAGAAGGATCAATGGGCTCTGTTTCACCATACTTGATGCTTAGACGTCCAAAGTAATTATGTACATTACGATTTAATTAGCCTGTCTATATAATAAGTGCTTTTAATTATTCAGCTATCACAAGCCATCACTATGGCTTAGCTCACATGTGCCTCTGAGACATAGCCCTACGATATAGGTGCTTTTGTTTTTAAGCCTGTAATTTTTCTCCTGTTCAGCTCCTTATACAAATCCTCAGCAGACCCCAACCACAGGATTGCCCCAGAGCTGTGAACCGCTATTTTACTTTTAAAAGTCTGCTTACTCTGTATAACAAAGACAACAGGAAAAAGCTGAGAGGGAAAAATTATGAAAACATATTGAAATACTCCCACTGAACTAGTGGGCCAAGGGCTTGAGCCAAGTCCATTTGAAGCAATGGGAGTCTTTCCACTGATTTCAAAAGGACTTTGGATTTGGCCTCAGTTCCTTACCCATGATTTATGCCACGCCCTACGCATCCACATGCCCCTCTTCATGTGGAAATGTGGAGGGTCAGACTGGGATGCTAACATGAAGGGGAAAGGAGTCCAGAAGAGTTGGCAGTCTTTTAAAGAAGCCTTATTGAAGGCACGGGAACAAACCATCCCGACGTGCAATGAGAAAAGCAAATATGGTAGCCGACCAGATTGGCTTACCGGGGAAATCATAGCTGAGCTTAAAAACAAAAAGGAAGCTTACAAGAAGTAGAAACTTGGACAGATGATTAGGGAGGAGTATAAATATATTGCTTGAGAATGCAGGGGTGTAATTAAGAAGGTGAAAGCACAATTGGAATTGCAGCTAGCAAGGGATGTGAAGGGTAACAAGAAAGGTTTCTACAGGCATGTTAGCAATAAGAGGGTAATCAGGGGGTATGTGGGACCCTTACTGAATGAGAGAGGTAACCTAGTGATTGATGATGTGAGAAAGCTAAAGTACTCAACACTTTTTTTGCCTCTGTCTTTACAGACAAGGTCAGCTCCCAGACTACTGCACTAGGCAACGCAGTATGGGAAGGAGGTGGGCAGCCCACAATGGAGAAAGAACAGGTTAAAACCTATTTAGAAAAGCTAGACATACATAAATCTATGGGTCCAGATATAATGCATCTGAGGGTACTAAGGGAGTTGGCAATAGTCATTTCAGAGCCTTTGGCCATTATCTTTGAAAACTGGTGGAAATCGGGATGGTCCCTGATAATTGGAAAAAGGCAAATGTAGTGCTCATCTTTAAAAGAGGGAAGAAGGACAATCTAGGGAACTAGAGACCAGTCAGCCTTACCTCAGTCCCTGGAAAAATCATGGAGGGGATCCTCAAGGAATCCATTTTGAAGCACTTGGAAGAAGATACGGAAGTGAAGGACTAGTTGCAAATGCTTGTCAGATAGTCGACATGCTAGTTGACTAGTCACTTCCCCCCATTGCTGCCTCTATCAAAAAGAGGTAGCAAGGGGGGGAAAGTAGGAGGTACTTGAAAGCAAAAGCACCATATGGAGCCTGGAGCCAGACCTTAGGTTCCACACGGCGCTGTCGCTTTGAAATATTGCATGGAGCCTGGGATCACCTGGGGACTCCCCCACTGACCCAGGGCTCCATGCAGCGCTGCCACTTCAAAACACTGCATGGAGTCCAGCATCAGGATCCCTGCAGCATTTCAAAGTGGCAGTACCATGTGGAGCCCAGGATTGGCTGGAGTTCCCTGCTGACCCTGAGCTCTGTGTGGTGCTGCTGCTTTGAAATGCCACAGGGAACCCAAAGTCAGGTTGCATACAGAGTTTCAAAGCAGCTGTGTTGAATGGAGCCCAGGATCAGCTGAACTCCCCAACTGATCTTTGCATCAGCATTTCCCCTTTTCCTGTATAATGTGCCCTTTAGATCCAGGGACTCAGAAATATGAAAGGAGTAGAGCATGAATGACATAGGAAGCAAGCATAATTTTCTCTCCCCCTTCACTCTCCATAGAATACAAACTGCAGAGGAAAGTTAGGACACTCATTTCTGCTGTGAAGCCTCCAGCACCCTGGGTTCCTTCTTTTAAGAATCTCCTGAGAAAAAGGAAACCCTAGTATAAAAAAAATGCGTCATTCCAGGATAACTCATAGGTTGGGGCTCTTTATGTGGGAGTTCAACTTTCAAGTCTGCTTGTTTCTGAGCAGGAATTTGAACTTAGGTTCCCATATCCCAGGAAACTGTCCTAATCGTCCAGGACATGTCTACATGAGGGAATTATTTCAAAATAAGTTATTTCAAAATAATAACTCCCAAATTAATCATTTCGAAATACTATGTCCACACTATGGGGAAGTCTCAAAATTAGTCCGAGGGAGGCACCATTAATGTGGATGAGCTACCTCAACTTAGAGCCCAAGGAATCTACTGGGGAGTAATTACTTTGAATGATTCTGGGGAGTAGTTATTTCGACATAGCAGCACTGGAAAGTCCACACTACCGCTATTTCAAAATAATTGTTTCAAAATTAATATTATTCCTCATGGAAAATTGGAGTTATTATTTTGAAATAACTAGCCAGTTATTTCGAAATAACAGGCTTGGTAATGTGAATGCTCCGCTTATTATTTTGAAATAAAGAGAGCTATTTCAAACTAACTCCCTAGTGTAGACCAGAGCCCAGCTAAATGCTAAATCTGAATCTTACTGCTTGGAGTTTTATGTAAATAATTGGACCAGAGAACAAGAAAAATACTGACTTCATAGGTGCTGGCTAGGGCATTTATCTACAAAATAGGAGGTAAGTTGCTGATGTGAATCGGGAAAAGCTAGGACTGGACTATTTTTGTTGGATTTCTCTCTCAAAACTTTATCCTTGACCTGAGAAAATTTCATTCAAGCCAATGTTTTTATGAAAAAATTTGGCTCCAACAAGAACAAAGTTTTGCTGAAAGATTCCCCAGCCAACTCTTAGCCTTACTCCTTGTGGTCATTAACAATTTGCAAGAGAAGTGGTCTTAATCTTACTAGACATGGTAGTGTTAAATTAGTGATATAAGTGTCTACAACATCCAAGCTTCAGGATAAGTGCAAGTTACAACATGGCTCTGTAATTTACCTCATGGATATCAGTATTATACATATAAAACATATTTTTGTCAGGCTGCATATATTTATTTACTTGAATATCTGATCACATATAGCCCTTCTCTGTATTGCTAGGATCTCCTCAAAAGTTTGTGGAAGTCTTTAATGCTTCTGGGGCCCTGTTGTTCACAGAATTACACTGTTGTGAACCATTTACATTGTCATCTCTATGGGAGCAGAAACCATCTTTCCAAGAACATGTGTATAAAACTCCCAGCACAAAGGATACCCCTGAATTCCAGTCTGGGGTTTCCAGTGGTACTATAATAAGCACAAATTATAATGATGATAAAAGTGATTCATTTCCTCACAGCACAGCTATGCCAGACTGCACATTCCAGGAAATTCTATTGATTTATAAGATGCTAAAATATAGTTGTCATGGAAACTAATTTTTCATGTACTCACTGTTCTGCCTTTAAAACCTGTGCCATGAAATTGCACTAAGGTTTCTTTTTTTTGTTTTGTTTTTCATTTAATGTTATAAATCATCAGTTTCTCATCAACCACTCGTGGCCAATATTCTGGGTATTTTCTGTCATGATAAAATGCCACCCAGTAATCCTGTCTCTTCTGAAACACCCACAACAGAGAGTTGTTTTAAATAAGTAATTTCACATATCATTTTAAATCATTTAACTCAATCAGATAAAGGCTTTAGTAATAGAGAGGTAGCCGTGTTAGTCTGATCTTGCTAAAACAAAAGGAAAAACTAAAGGAAAAAGTTTTTCCTTTTGTTTTAGATAGAGGCTTTGTAAAACTAATTCGCAAAGTTTTACTCTTGCAACTATAAACTAAAAGTTATAATGAACTGAATTAAAAATCTGAGAGGAGTATACATGTTAGTCTGTAACTAAAAACAAGTAGTCCTGTGGCACCTTCGGGTACATCTACACAACAGGGCTAAAGTCGAATTAAGCTACTCAACTTCAGCTTCGTCAACACTTGTCCTTTGACTTCCCTTACTCCTCCTGAAATGAGAGTTACCATGAGTTGGAGTAAGAAGTCCTCCAGCTCAACATTATTTCAAAATAAAGTCCTGTAGTGTAGATGCGCACTATGTTATTTCGGAATAACATCAGTTACTTTGAAATAAAACTGCTGTGTAGATGTACCCTTAGGATGTGTCTACACAGCAGGACTTAACTCGAAATAAGCTACACAAATTGAGCTATGTCAATTGGTAGCTTATGTCGAAATACCTTATTTCAAAATTCGGAGCATCTACACAGCACTTACTTCGAGATAGAGCACTCTTCCTCCGATTTCTCTTACTCCTTGTGAAATGAGGGTTACAGGAGTTGGAGTAAGAAGTCCTCCATCTTGACAGTATTTTGACATTGTTTTGAAATAACTGACCGCTGTGTAGATGTGGACCATGTTATTTCTAAATAATTCTAGTTATTTTGAAATATCAGTAGTTATTTCAAAATAATGTTGCTGTGTAGGCGTACCCTTAGGGTATGTCTAAACTACATGGCTCTGTCGACAGAGCCATGTAGATGAGTGTACTTGAAAAAGGGAAATGAAGCGGCGATTTAAATAATCGCCGCTTCATTTACATCAAAATGGCTGCCACGCTGTGCCAATCAGCTGTTTGACGCCACAGTGCGGTAGTCTGGACACTCTGCGGTCGACAAGGGAAGCCCTTGTCGACTGCTCCGGTAAACCTCATTCCACGAGGCATAATGGGGTGGTCGACAAGGCTGCCCTTGTCGACCGTGGAGAGTCCAGACTACTACGCTGTGCTGCCAAACAGCTGATCAGCACAGCGCAGTAGCCATTTTGATGTAAATGAAGCAGCGATTATTTAAATCACCGCTTCATTTCCCTATGTCTAGAAACCTCATCTACATGGCTCCGTCGATGGAGGCATGTAGTCTAGACATACCCTTAGAGACTAACCAATATTTAGTTTGATCATGAGTCTTCATGGTCAAAACCCATTTCTTCAGATGTCATGATCCCAAGTGGAGAAAAAGAGGGGGAACCCTCAGAATAAGGAGAGGAAGAAAAAAAATTCCTGTCAATTGCAGTCCCAGTGCTAATGAGGCCAATTGAGTGGGCTGGAAGTGTCCCATACTTAATTTTTTATGTCAATAGGGTATTGAATGTAAGGAAAACAGAAGTTATAATTTGTTAACCAGTTCAAGTCTTTGTTCAGGCCAAAGGAGACGGTGTCAAATTTGCATATGAAAGTCAACTCTGCAGTATTTCTCTGTAGCTGGCTTGTGAAATTCTTTTGTAGAAGAATGGCTACTTTTAAGTCTATGCTTTGTCAGTGGTGGAGTAGACCACCACAAACTCAGTAGGGAATCCTGCCAAAACACGCTGAACACTTAGGGTTCAACTCCCCACCCTGGACTACTTCATACCAGAATCTCCTTCATAGTCTGCTCGAACTTTCTTCCAGAGTGGGGGCTTCTGCTGCCATTCTCTTCTGAATGGCAATGGTGTCTGAGTGTACTTGCCCTTCTCTTTCAGGAACTCCTGTGGCACCTCCTTCCAGCATCTCCCAGGCAGTTGGATAGGGTTTCACATCCCCGTGGACACATTGCAAGTGTACTGGGATTCCATGGGTGCCTGTAAATGGGGTTAGATCAGTTTGGATGAGGGTTTGGCTACATCCAGAGTCACCAAGCATGGTGGTGGGCATCCCATTCACTTGGACAGGGACCATTGTCTTGGCTGAGTCTTTCTTTTGGGCCCTTTGCCCGGCCACCAACATATGCCCATAGCTACAGTCCATGGAGGGACATTCTTGCTGGAAATGTCCCTCCTTGCCACACTGATAGCAGCAGTTCTGCTTCTCTCTGGTGGGCGGCATATCCTAGGGGGTTCCTGGATACCATTGTGGGTCTCCCCTTGCCTGTGTGGGGTCATCCTCTATGGGCTTCCTCAGGTGGGTTGGCTTGCCATGGGGGTGAGGAGGCCCTCTCTCTAATTACAGGGCCCCCTCCACACTGCCTGTTTCACTCCCTAAAACTTCCTGACTTTGGGTCTGGCTTCCCCGGCTCCGCTTCAGCCATTTAGTCCTCGGGCCTAGATGTAGTCCATTGCTCCAGGGCCATTGCCTCAGCTCCTTGGGCACCCATCTGCTGCTCTAGTTCCAGCCACCACCACCAGTGATCCAGGACCCGCTGAGCTACTACTCTGGGCCAGCCCCCTGGCAGATACCATTCCTGGTGGAGTCACTTGTGGTATGTCTCAGGGCTGACCCCAGCTTGGTCCGGTATGACTGCCTTAACTTTTGAGTGCTCTAATTCCTCTCTTGGGTCCATATTCCGGTAGGCCATTTGTGCCTGGAGCCAGGAGCATGGCCCAGTGCTCAGCAAGCCAGCTGGCAGCAGTGACAACCTGCTTGAATGTGACCACCTAGGCCTCCTGGTCATCACTAGGCCCCATCTTAGAGAGACATATGAGCAACCCATCCAAACTGCCTCCAGCCGCATCTTTGGCTGGGCCAGGTATGGGGTCCAGCGCAGATTATCACAAAGATATCGATTGCTTCTGCTGCATCTGTTGCTGGGTGGCCAGTTCTTGCAGTAATCACTGCTGCTGCTCCTGTTGCTGAGTTGCCTGCAGTTGCTACTGGGCAACAAGCTGTTGAAGCAGCGTGGCTTGCTGCTGTTGCTGTTGAGCAGCCTGTTTCTGCTGATTGCCCAGCAGCCATTTGAAAAACTTGACAGGATCCATCTTGTCTATTTTTTTCACTCTGTCTTTCAGGAGCCTACTTCACTTACAGTGCTGCCCACATTCTCCACCAATTATCACGGGGTGGGCCCACTTGTTCCACTCAGGGGCATCGGACCTCTGAGACCCCTGTTTTGGAGCTCAATCCTGTATGTGTCCTAACATTCAAAATCAATAGTGCTGCTCCCTTGCAACAGAGTGTGTGATCTAGCAGACAGTATCAATAGTACAGTTCCCTTCCTGCAAGGCAGCATGGCCTAGCAGCCACAGGCAATAGTACAGGGAAGATTAGAGCCCCTTGTGGAGTTTGTGTAGCGGGGTTAGGGGGACCCAGGCCCACCCTCTCCACTAGGTCCCAGCTCAGAGCCCTTTCAGCGGTGGAGTGGACCACCAGTAGCTCAGCAGGGAATCCTGCCAAAACACACCAAGCACCTGGGGTTCAATTCCCCACTCTGGGGGTATGTCTAGACTACAGGCTTTTGTTGACAGAGGCTTTTGTTGACATTATGTCGACAGAACTCGGCGGTAGTGTAGACGCAGGTATAGTTTTGTCAACAAAAGCCTGTAGTCTAGACACACCCTGGGATATTTCCTAGCAGAATCCCTTTCGTAGCCTGCTCTGACTCTTTCCTCCAGCCCAGGGGCTTCTGCTGCCATTCCTGACTGACTAGCAATGGTGTCTGAGTGTACCTGTACTTCACCTTCAGGAACTCCTGCAGAACCTTCTTCCTCGCCTGCTTCACAGGCCTTTATAGCTGCCTTAACCCCTGAAGCCACAGTGAGGGGCTGACACGCTCTGAATCTCGTTCACACACACACACACATTTCTATAATAGAAACTTGAAATTAGGCTCCTATGATCATATGTAGGCATGGAAGGGTGGTGTTTTCCAAAGCACCTTAAGATCAGTCTACTCAGCTTCTGGGAATGAGTCCTGAAGCACAGGTTTACAAACTTGTACTAATGAGGTTAATCATCTTTGCTAAAACAGCATTGTAGATGTTGGATTGACATTTGTTCAATATCTTTATTAATGACCTGGATGAGAGGATGGATTGCCTCCTCAGCAAGTTTGCGGATGACACTAAGCTAGGGGGAGAGGTAGATATGCTTAAGGGCAGAGATAGGGTCCAGAGTGACTTGGACAAATTGGAGGATTGGGCCACAAGAAATCTGATGAGGTTCAACAAGGACAAGTGCAGAGTCTTGCACTTGGGACAGAAGAATCCCAAGCATAGTTACAAGCTGGGGACCAACCAGTTAAGTAGTAGTTCTGCAGAAAAGGACCTGGGGGTTACAGTGCATGAGAAGCTGGATATGAGTCAACAGTGTGCCCTTGTAGCCAAGAAGGCTAATGGCAAATTAGATTGCATTAAGAGGAGCATTATCAGCAGATCCAGAGATGTCATTATTCCTCTTTATTCGGCTCTGGTGAGGCCACATCTAGAGTATTGTATCCAGTTCTGGGCCCCCCGCTACAAAAAGGGTGTGGACACATTGGAGAGGGTCCAGTGGAGGGCAACCAAAATGATTAGGGGGCTAGAGCATATATGACTTATGAGGAGAGGCTGAGGGACTTGGGTCTGTTTAGTCTGCAGAAGCGAAGAGTGAGTGAGGATTTGATAGCAGCCTTCAACTTCCTGAAGGGAGGTTCCAAAGAGGATGGAGAGAGGCTGTTCTCAGTAGTGACAGATGGCAGAACAAGGAGCAATGGTCTCAAGTTGTGGTGGGAGAGGTCCAGGTTGGATATTAGGAAAAACTATTTCACTAGGGCTATGTCTAGACTGCAAGCCTCTTTCGAAAGAGGCTCTTTCGAAAGATACTTTCGAAAGAGCCTCTTTCGAAAGAGAGCGTCTAGACTGCACGCGGAACTTTCGAAAGAGCAAGCCGCTTTTTCGAAAGAAAGCACCCAGTGAGTCTGGATGCTCTCTTTCGAAGAAGTCCTATTTACATTCAAGAACGCCTTCTTTCGAAAGAAGCACTTTCGAAAGAAGGCGTTCTTCCTCGTGAAATGAGGTTTACTGCCATCGAAAGAAAAGCCGCGTTCTTTCGATTTAATTTCGAAAGAACGCGGCTGCAGTCTAGACGCAGGTGAAGTTTTTTCGGAAAAAGGCTACTTTTCCCAAAAAAACTCCTGAGTCTGGACACAGCCTAGGAGGGTAGTAAAGTTCTGGAATGGGTTACCTAGGGAAGTAGTGGAGTCTCCATCCCTAGAGGTGTTTAAGTCTCAGCTTGACAAAGCCCTGGCTGGGATGATTTATTTGGGATTGGTCCTGCCTAGAGCAGGGGGCTAGACTTGATGACCTTCTGAGGTCTCTTCCAACTCTATGGTTCTATGATTCTATGATCTGGGTGCATCTTGAAGCATGAGCTTGGAAGTATTCACCCTCCTCCAGGCTTCAGAACCCAAACTCTAACCTAAGATGGGATGTCTGAATCACAAGTTTTAACTTGCCAGCATGAAGCTTGCTAACAAAAGTCTGCTGACCCAGGCTTTGAAACTTGCTGCCAGCAACTGCGTAGACATACCCTTAGTGCAGCGGTCAGCAACCTTTTCAAACCAAAGAGCCAAACTACATCAAATTTCAGAACAAGTGGTCAACAAAGATCTGTATAAGAATGCCCATTTGCATGACTGAAAATATACAACTTAATATTATTGATAATTGACATGATGATTAATAACGTATAATAATAATGTTATGATAATGTATAATATAATAATAATAATTGACATAATAATTAATATAACACTAGAACTGGAAGGGAACTTGAGAGGCCATCCAGTCCAGTCCTCTGCCCTCATGGCAGGACCAAGCACCATCTAGACCATCCCTGATAGATGTTTATCCAACCTGCTTTTAAATATCTTCAGAGATGGAGATTCCACAACCTTCCTAGGCAATTTATTCCAGTGTTTAACCACCCTGACAGTTAGGAAGTTTTACCTAATGTCCAACCTGAACCTTCATTGCTGCAATTTAAGCCCATTGCTTCTTGTCCTATCATCTGAGACCAAAGAGAACAATTTTTCTCCCTCCTCTCTATAACACCCTTTGGGTATGTCTACACTAGCTTGTTAATTTGAGCTAGGTAGGCAAATGAGGCGACCGGAGTTGCAAATAAAGCCTGGGATTTAAATATCCCGGGGTTTATTTGCATGTTCCCATCCGGTCGCCATTTTGAAATTTCACTAGCCCAAACTCACTGCCGCGTGGCTACACGCAGCAGTGAAATGTTAATTCAAACTAAGTTCTTATTCCACGAGGAATAACAGTTAATTTGAACTAAGGACTTAGTTCGAATTAATGTTTCATTGCTGCGTGTAGCTGCGCGGCAGTGAGTTTGGTCTAGTGAAATTTCAAAATGGTGACCAGACGGGAACATGCAAACAAAGTCCAGGATAGTTAAATCCCGGGCTTCATTTGCAACTCCAGTTGCCTCATTTGCCTACCTAGCTCGAATTAACGAGCTAGTGTAGACATACCCTTTTAGATACTTGAAAACTGCTATCATGTCCCCTCTCAGTCTTGTTTCTAAACTAAAGGCCAGTGCTTTGTGTCTTCCCTCATAGGTCATGTTTTCTAGACCTTTAATCATATTTGTTGCTCTCCTCTGGACCTGCTCCAATTTCTCCACATCTTTCTTCAAATGTAGTGCCCAGAACTAGACACAATATTCCAAATGAGGCCTAATCAGCACAGAGTAGAGTGGAAGAATGACTTCTTGTGTCTGGCTCACAACACTCCTGTTAATGCATCCCAGAATCATGTTTGCTTTTTTTGCAAGTGTGTCACATTATTGACTCATCTTTAGCTTGTGGTCCACTATAACCCCTAGATCCCTTTCTGCCATACTCCTTCCTAGACAGTCACTTCCTATTTTGTATGTGTGAAACTGATTGTTCCTTCCTACGTGGAGCACTTTGTGTTTCTCTTCATTAAATTTTATCCTGTTTCCCTCAGACCATTTCTCCAATTTGTCCTGATCATTTAGAAATTTTGACCCTCTCCTCCAAAGCAGTTGAATTAAATGAAACATTAAATATTGGCTGTAGCGTTTAAGTCCTTTTGTGGATCTAATTCTGTCGCTACTTCTTTCTGTTTAATGCATTCAAAATAAATAATAATAATAATAATAGAAGTTGGAGTAAAATATGAGACCATCACACCAAGGAGTCCCAGCACTCACCTGCCAGGGACTCCCACTAGTCCTGCAGTATGGAGCAAGAGGTGGTGGGAAGCGACTCCCTTTAGCAAACTGAAGAGGCAGGAGCAGAGAGTCTGGAGACATCAGGCCTCTCCCCAGGGCTGGAGCTGAGGCCAGGGCTGCATGATGGCTGCCCAGCTGCCCCCAGGGCAGGGCCATGGATGCTGCCATGGCTGAAGCCGGGCTGTGGTGTGGCTGCTCCTGGGGCCGGGACTGGGAGCAGCCAGGCAGCCACCACGCAGCCCTGGCCCCCCACTCTCCCACTAACCCCACCACCGGCAGCATCTTACCTTTCCCATCCAAGGAAGGTGAGTGCTGATGCAAGAGGAGGTGGGTGGGATTACAATTCTTTGTGTGCACACACTCAGGTGCACGCTCTAGATGGAACTCCTGCTGGGTGCCAAAAGAGCCATATTTAGTTCCGTCACTAGCCATATTCAGCTTGTGAGACATAGAATGCTGACCCCTGGCCTAGGGTATGTCTACATAGCAAAGTTATTTTTAAATAACTAGAATTATTTCAAAATAACATGGTCCACATCTACACAGCAGGCAGATATTTCAAAATAATATCAAAATATTGTCAAGCTGGAGGACTTCTTATTCCAACTCCTGTAACCCTCATTGTACGAGGAGTAAGGGAAGTCAGAGGAAGGGTCCTCTATTTCAAAATAAGTGCTGTTTAGATGCTCCCAGTTTTGAAATAAGCTGTTTCAAAATAAGATACACAATTGACGTAACGCAATTTGCGTAGCTTATTTTGAGTTAAGCCCTTCTGTGTAGATGCACCCTTAGTGACAGAAGAGCACAAATCCCATTCACGTCTCTTTATGAACCTTAATGGAGCATAGCTTGGTGAAAGCTGTGACAGATGTGAGGATTTGGAAATGTCCCAAGATTGTAGATTGAGATGTGGCAGAATGCTATGAGTAGATGGAATATTCAGAAATGATTGTATCAGCTTTATAAATGTTATGTGCTGGTTAGTAATTGTATTGCTGGCTCAATAGGTTAACTAAACAATGCTTCTCACGGGAACTAAAATCACGGGCCAGGGAAATGTAATCAAATGGCAAATGCTGAGTTGTGGAAATTTTACCCTCTGAGGAAATTTACTGGTTTGGCTTTGTATGTGAGGCCTAGCATGGACAGCTGTATAGACAGTCCAGACCTTAGTCCAAGAACAAATATGACACTGAGACCAAGAAAGCCAGATACTTTGGAGAATCCGAAGTACCTCAAAAATCTTACTAGAGTCACCACATGGAAAGATTGATGAGGGTCTGGTAAGCTACACTGTCAAATAAACTGTTGGGTTTTTTTTATTATATGTATTTTTCTGTAACACTTTTTTCTGAATAAATAGTATTTGATTGTATGAAAACTGTCTGGTCTCTGGTTAGCTCTCTCAGGATCCCTGCAACACCGGGGCTAAAAGTGCTGAACTTAAGTCAGGTCTGCTGAGGTAATCAGAGTAAACTTCAGGATTTTGGAGTTATGCCTCAGGCTCAGGTTTGAATCTGCCCTCTGTCACATTAAATATTTGTTAAATTTATTTAATATATTATTTATTAAATAAATAAATAACATACCTGCTAACTCTCTTACTAGCTGCACTCCAGATTCACAGCTCAGACACTAGATGGCCATACTCTTTATCCATCTCTCTCCTGAATTCCCCTGGCTTCTCATTGTTCACAGACCTGTCCCTCCTATCTCTCCTATGCAGTCCCATTCTCTTTCCAACCCCATTCTCTGCATATTGCTTGGGGCCTTTGTCTGCCACCCATATCTCCATTCCTTCTGCAACTTCCTGTTATTTCCTGGCCAAGCCTTCACTCAGTTCTTGTCTGTTCTCCGATCAACCTCCTTTTGGCAATTCCAAGAGCTCTTCTCCAAACCCAGCTCCCCAGTAGCTTCTCTTAAGCATTGCGTTTTCTCAAACAAGGTCTCAACAGCTTCAACTCCAATCTCTGCAACAGAATGTGAGTCCCCGAGAACCCACTGAGACATTCAGCCCCTTCCAGAAGGATGCTCTTGTTATGCACACTCACCTGAGACCAGGCATAGAACAAAGCATCTCCTTTCAGTGAGCACTCAATGAACACTCAATGAACATCACACGGTGCCAGGATTAAAACCAAAAAATTAAGAGGACTTCTTCACCACCCTAGAGTTAAGACTGGGGGGTGGGGTTAGCAGTGCACACCAGCATTCCTTCTAAGCTGTGCAGCCTTGCAGCAGCCTAATACATGCTACACAGGGCTGCAGTGCCTGGAGCTGCCACAGCAACATCTCCCCTGGCCACAGCTGCCCCCTGCTGAGGTTGGAGAAGTGTTTCTCCCCCCTGGTCTCAACATCTCCTTGCTGGGGTAAAAAAGGAGAACCTCTCCCCTGGCTGCAGTAGATCGCTGCTGGGCGGGAGGAGAAGCGTGCTCCACTGGCCGGGAGTGAGGCACGCTCCTCCGACCCCAGCAGCAAGGTTGGATTCAGAAAGGGGCTTTGGGGATGCAGACCCTAAAACCTCTGTGTTCAGGGCCAGCCCTTCCTGGTGGTTGGGGAGAGTGGTTCCACACACTGCAGTTCCTCCCTCAACCCTTGCTGGAGCTACATCACCCCAAGCACTAGGAAGCTCTGACCCTGTGCTGCCCTCACCTGGAGTCTCCATCCCCACAGCTCCCATTGGCCAGGAATTGCAGTCAATGGGAGCTGTGGGGGACAGCACCTGCAGACGAGCATGGGCTGCATGAAGCCACCTGTTCTCTACCACCACCAAAGGGGAGCTGCCTCAGGTCCGTGCCCTGCTCTCTAACCCCCAGCCCCAGCCCTGAGCCTGCTCTACCACTGTAGCTCCCTCTTGGACTTCATACGCTAACCCTAAGCCTCCTCTGGGATGCTAACTCCCACCCAGACCTCACCCCCAACCCCATCACCTGCCCTAAGCCTGCTCCTGAGCTCCAAACTCCAAGCCTCAGGCTGGAGCCGCATTTACACCTCAAATGTCTCATCCCCAGCCCTATCTCAGAGACCTGCACTCCCAGACAGAGCTCTCAGCCCCCCATCTTGGGCCCCTTCCCACACTCCGAATCCCTCAGCCCCACCCCTACCACAGATCATCCAAATGCAGAATGAATTTTGCAATATGCACCAATAAGCAGGTGATGTGTCACACAGCATCTCCATATTGGTGCACATAACTAAATTTATTCCACACATAGGCATAAAGTATTGGTGCTCCCTAAGTACTGCACCGCAACTCCCCCCTGTGAATGCTTCACAGTCTCAAGTTCACATTAATGAGCCTGTAGTGTCCAAACGGGGGAGCTGCAGTGTTGCACTTTGGTGCACACTGCTATTCATACTTCCTTAGCCCAGACTCTAGGGTAATGTATATGCGCTTTAAGAAAATATCTTGAGCAACTGGAGCAGCTAAGACCTCCTCTCCAGCTGAAGTTCTCTGACAGTGTGCAAGACAAGTGGAGGAAATTCAAACAGCTCTTCACTGGAAGGGATGAATGTCAGTAAAAAAGAAGACATTCCGAAGGTAGCTTTATTTTTTACAGTGGTGGATTCTGAAACACTGGATGTGTTTAACCATTTGCAGTCAGCTTAGGCAGAGGAGACTAACTATGTGACAGCATTACAGCAGTTTGAAGAGCACAGTATCCCATATTAAATAAATATGAAAGGTATGTTTTTAATAATACGGTACAAAGAAAAACTATAGAGAAGCGTTTGTGACAGACCTGAGGCTGAAAAGCAATTCCCACAATTTTTAAGGGCTAATTGAGTCTCTGATAAGAGACCAGATTATAACTGGTGTCTAGAATAAGAAACTCAGAGGAACTACTGCAAGATCCAGAATTAACACTTGGTAAAATATTCAGAATTTGCCAAGCAACAGAAGTACAGATTAGACCTGATAGATTAGTGCCCAAAAACTCACACCCTTTAGAAATACCCCTTTCCCTAAAACAGATTCTCAGGGAAAGAGGATTGTATAGGCATATTGCTCTGGGGGAGATGGCTGGTGTTGCCATTCTGTTCAGCAGAAATTACCATTTTTGATCATAAAGAAGATACTAAGGCTTGCCTATGTGGTGTTTTGTTCAAACAAAAATGTAAATTCAGAGGGATGGAAATAACATACCTGGGAAAGAAGTTAACACAGCAAAATGTACAGGCATATCATAGTAAAGGGGAGCTAATCACAAACAGTTTTGGACCAGATGACAAAACTGGAGTTCGAGGCCTATGTTAGTTGAAACAGATGACAAATCACTTGTTGCCATTGCCAAAAGGAGTATGGCAACCAAACCACTCTCTCGTCCCTCCTTGGAATAAAAACTTAGGAGAGATTTGCTGGCTACAGTCATACAATCTAGATCAATTGACAAAAGGCGAGAGAGAGAGAGATTTGTAAATGTCAATTTGATGACGATAAAAACCTGTATCTGGTGTCAGATGAGATGTGAACTGTGGTTGTCAGAGCTACAACTCAAGATGAGACCCTGCAGAAAATAAATAAGTCCTGGCAAAAGGAAGCCAGAACAGTATTATACCCAGTCCCTATTATCAATTGAAGGAAGAGGTTTCAGTACAAGATGGGATTTTCTTCAAAGGCCCATAAGATGATTCTTACAGCGTTACAGAACAAGGTTAAAAAGGACAATTGAAGGTGATTTAGGGACTGAAAAATCAAGGAGGAAGCCAGATATTTTTTATACTATCCTCAAGTGAACAGCAATACTGATTACGATATTAAGGCTTGTGGCATATGCCAAAAATATTGGCCAAGTAAAATGAAAGAGCTCATATTAGTGGCAGAAGGAAAATTGCCCCTGGAGCAAACTAGACATAGTTTGTTTTCATAGGCTTGAAAAGAAATTATGCACCTGTCCTAGACTATTATTCTCACATCCCTGAGATAGTCTTAAAATAGTTCAGCTAAAGAGATGAGAGTGCATATCAAATCTATTTTTGCTAAACTTTGACATAGTAATGTCAGACAACAGACTACAGTTTAATAGACACATGTTTAAGCAGTTTGCAGTGAAGTATGATTTTACACTTGTAACCACTAGTCCCAAATATCTCCAGTCCAATGAGCTAGTGGAAATCAAAATAATAAGGTGAAAAAGAGAGTAGAGTCAGATGCTGATCCGTATTTAGCACTGTTAAATTACATGACATCAGCAAAGCATAGGTTCTCACCCACTGACATCCCGTTCAACAGAAAACTGTAAATAAAAAAGCCTGTACTGTTTGAAACTGACATCTGAGTCTCTGGGGATTTTCAGATGTGTGAAGAGACAGATAAGGCAAGATAAACAAAAAAAAAAACAGTGTGATTTGTATTCATGGGAGCTGCTTCATGAAAATGCTGTTGTGTTTTTCTACAGTGGGGAATAATGGACACAGAACAACAATGGTATCCCAAGAGGCTGCCCTGCAGTTGTATAAGGCTGCCATTCCAAATGGACACATAGGGTATGTCTAGACTACAGGCTTATGTCGACATAAGTTTTGTCGACAGAATCTGTCGACAAAACTTATGTCAACATAGAGCGTCTAGACTACATCCAGTTCTGTCAACAAAGCAAGCCAATTTGTCGACATAACAGTGTGGACGCAAAGGACAGTGTAGATGCAATAATGCCTTCTATCGACAGAACTCTGTCGACAAAAGGCGTTATTCCTCGTAGAATGAGGTTTACATACGTCGACAAAACTGCTGAGTTTTGTCGACGTTATGTCGACATAACTTAAAGGCAGTTTGGACTCAGGTATAGTTTTGTTGACAAAAGTCCACTTTTGTCGGAAAAACCCTGTAGTCTAGACACACCCATAATGTGGAAGAACTAGTGACAAAATCTGAAAAGGGATGGAGATACAGGGCACTGAGTCTGCCCAAGGGGGTCTCAGAGAGGAAACAAACACAGTAGGTTGAAACCCTGAGGGGAGTGGGAAAGTCAGATACCGGGAAGAAATGCATAGAGCAAGGAGCGAGAAAGGAGGACCCCAGTTTCGAATGGAGAAGATAGTGCAATCAACTGGTTACCTGAAGTGTTTGTACACTAATGCGAGAAGCCTGGGCAACAAGCAGGAAGAACTGGAGGCCCTGGCCCAGGCCAAGAAATATGATTTAATTGGGATAACAGAGACTTGGTGGGATGACTCGCATGACTGGAGCGCTGTCATGGAAGGGTATAGATTGTTCAGGAAGAATAGGCAGGGGAGAAAAGGAGGAGGAGTTGCACTATATGTAAGAGAGCACTATGATTGCTCTGAACTCCAGTATAAAGAGGGAGAAAAACTTGTTGAAAGTCTATGGGTCAGGTTTAAAGGAGCAAACAGCAGTGATGTTGTGGTTGGTGTCTGCTACAGGCCACCGAACCAGGTGGATGAGGTAGATGAGGCTTTCTTCGAACAACTGAGCGAAGCTTCCAGATCGCAGGCCCTGGTTCTCATGGGGGACTTTAATCACCCTGACATCTGTTGGGAAACCAATACGGCAGTACACAGGCAATCCAGGAAGTTTTTGGAGAATGTTGGGGATAACTTCTTGGTACAAGTGCTGAAGGATCCGACCAGGGGCCGTGCACAGCTTGACCTTCTCCTCACAAACAGGGAGGAACTAATAGGGGACGTAGAGGTGGGTGACAACCTGGGAAGCAGTGATCATGAGATGGTAGATTTCAGGATCCTGACCAAAGGAAGGAAAGAGAGTAGTAAAATACACACCTTGGACTTCAAAAAAGCAGATTTTGACTCCCTCAGAGATCTGATGGAAAGAATCCCCTGGGATGTTAACATGAAGGGGAAAGGAGTCCAGGACAGCTGGCAGTATTTTAAAGAAGCCTTATTGAAGGCACAGAAAGAAACCATCCCGACACGTAGCAAGAGAGGCAAACCTGGTAGGAGACCGGATTGGCTTACAGGGGAAATCCTTGGTGTACTTAAGCACAAAAAGGAAGCTTACAGAAAGTGGAAACTTGGACAAATGACTAGGGAGGAGCTTAAATGTATAGTTCGAGAATGCCGGGGGGTTATCAGGAAGGCGAAAGCGCAAATGGAGTTGCGACTGGCTAAGGATGTGAAGGATAACAAGAAAGGTTTCTACAGGCATGTCAACAAGAAGAAGGTGATCAGAGAGGGTGTGCAGTCCCTAATGGATGAAGGAGGTAACCTAGTGACAGAGGATGTGGGGAAAGCTGAAGTACTCAATGCTTTCTTTGCCTCTGTATTCACGGACAAGGTCGGCTCCTGGACTTCTGTGCTAAGCGACGCAAGATGGGAAGAAGATGGACAGCCCTTGGTGGGTAAAGAACAGGTTAGGAACTATTTAGAAAAACTAAACGTACACAAATCCATGGGTCCAGACTTAATGCACCCAAGGGTACTGAAGGAGTTGGCAAATGTCATTGAGGAGCCTTTGGCCATTATCTTTGAAAAGTCGTGGAGATCGGGCGAAATCCCGGATGATTGGAAAAAGGCAAATGTAGTGCCCATCTTCAAAAAAGGGAAGAAGGACGATCCAGGGAACTATAGGCCGGTCAGTCTTACCTCGGTTCCTGGAAAAATCATGGAAGGGATCATAAAGGAGTCCATTTTGAGACACTTGAATGAGAGGAAAGTGATCAGGAATAGTCAGCATGGATTCACAAAGGGCAAGTCGTGCTTGACCAATCTGATTAGCTTCTATGATGAGGTAACTGGCTCAGTGGACATGGGAAAGTCAGTGGATGTTATATACCTTGACTTTAGCAAGGCTTTTGATACGGTCTCCCACAATATTCTTGCCAGCAAGTTAAGGGAATGCGGATTGGATAAATGGACGGTAAGATGGATAGAAAGATGGCTAGAAGGCCGGGCCCAGCGGGTAGTGATCAACGGTTCGATGTCAGGATGGAGGTCGGTTTCTAGTGGAGTGCCCCAAGGTTCGGTTCTAGGACCGGTTTTGTTCAATATCTTTATTAATGACCTGGATGAGGGGATAGATTGCACCCTCAGCAAGTTTGCAGATGACACTAAGCTAGGGGGAGAGGTAGATACGCTTAAGGGCAGAGATAGGGTCCAGAGTGACTTGGACAAATTGGAGGATTGGGCCACTAGAAATCTCATGAGATTCAACAAAGACAAGTGTAGAGTCCTGCACTTGGGACGGAAGAATCCCAAGCATAGTTACAGGCTGGGGACCAACCAGTTAAGTAGTAGTTCTGCAGAAAAGGACCTGGGGGTTACAGTGGATGAGAAGCTAGATATGAGTCAACAGTGTGCCCTTGTAGCCAAGAAGGCTAATGGCATATTAGGATGCATTAAGAGGAGCATTGCCAGCAGATCCAGAGATGTCATTATTCCCCTTTATTCGGCTTTGGTGAGGCCACATCTGGAGTACTGTGTCCAGTTCTGGGCCCCCCACTACAAAAAGGATGCGGACGCATTGGAGAGGGTCCAGCGGAGGGCAACCAAAATGATTAGGGGTCTGGAGCATATGACCTACGAGGAGAGGCTGAGGGACTTGGGTCTGTTTAGTCTGCAGAAGCGAAGAGTGAGGGGGGACTTGATAGCAGCCTTCAACTTCCTGAAGGGAGGTTCCAAAGAGGATGGAGAGAGGCTGTTCTCAGTAGTGACAGATGGCAGAACAAGGAGCAATGGTCTCAAGTTGTGGTGGGAGAGGTCCAGATTGGATATTAGGAAAAACTATTTTACTAGGAGGGTAGTGAAGCATTGGAATGGGTTACCTAGGGAAGTAGTGGAGTCTCCATCCCTAGAGGTGTTTAAGTCTCGGCTTGACAAAGCCCTGGCCGGGTTGATTTAGATGGGATTGGTCCTGCCTAGAGCGGAGGGCTGGACTTGACGACCTTCTGAGGTCTCTTCCAGTACTGATTCTATGATAAGGGGATGGTTGGATGAAATAACATGATCTTGGTAACTAATTGACCATTCATTTCCAGTTGGAAATAGGTCAATGGAGGGATGATAGGAGTTGCTATAGGGAACTTTCTGGGTGTCTGGCTGGTGAGTCTTGCCCACATGCTCAGGGTTTAGCTGATCGCCATATTTGGGGTCAGGAAGGAATTTTCCTCCAGGGTAGATTGGCAGAGGCCCTGGAGGTTTTTCGCCTTCCTCTGTAGCATTGGGCACAGATCACAGCTGAAGGAGGGGGTCAGACTAGATGATCATAATGGTCCCTTCTGACCTTAAAGTCTATGAGTCTATGAGCTCTAATATCTGAGCCCCCTTTACTCTGTATTCCATAAACAACATAGCCCCAGGATATGTCTACACTACAGAGTTTTGTCGGAAAAACAGCTGTTTTTCCGGCAAAACTTGAGTTATGTCCACACTGCAATTGTGTTATTTCGAAAGTAAATTGAATAGAGGGGTTTTTCCGACGGCAATGCTCCTCTTTCTAAGAGGAAGAATGCCTTTTTCTGAAAGAGCTTTTTTGGAAAAAGGTGTGTATGGACAGGGAGGAAGGGTTTTTTTTTTCGAAAGAAGAGGCCACCAAGGAATAACACAGGTGCCCTGGTGGATACTCCATCCAAAATCATCACAACTCTATAGTTCCTGTCTCCTAGACAAGCCTTGTGGCAAGAAGCCGGACATGGCGGAGTCACAAGTACCCCACAAGCCCATGGCCCTCTTAGGGAGAAGCCCCAGGGATCTCAGGACCCACCCAGGGGGACCAAGAGGCAGGCACCCTCCTGGTCCAGAGTGGAGATCCTTCTCTTCTGGAGCTGTGGGGCAAGGAGGAGACATTGCAGGATCTCCGCTCCAAGCGCCACAACGTTGAGGTCTTCGAGTGCATGGCTAAGTCCCTGGCGGAGTGCAGATACCCACTCTGGACCTTGGAACAGGTCCGGAGTAAGGTGAAAGAGCTCCATCAGGGATACGCGAGGGCCAGAGAAACCAGCTCACATTCAGGGGCAGGACCCCACACCTGCCCCTATTACCAGGAGCTGCACCTACTCCTGTGGGGTGGAGAAACATCTTCCTCATCCATCATTGTGGACTTCGGCCTCAAAACCCCTGTCATCACCCAATTGGAGGCCCATGGCGGAGAAGGAAGAGGACCACAGCCAGCAGGAAGAGGAGATGGATACTGTCACCCTGTCCCTGGACCCAATGCCTGACATCTCCCAGGCCTCATCTGACACCGAAAGGGATCTTCAGGTGAGTGCTCTCAGTTTGTCATAAACACAGGGCAGGGGAGGTGGGCACACAGGGGGTGGGGTGCTAGCATTACTCGGGCTGCTCAGGTGGGACATCATGCTGCAGTCCGTGCATATGGAACCACATGCAGCGTTAATGTGCAGCACATGGACTCAGCAGGAAGCCCCTGAGTGTGGGATTCTGCTGCCACACGTCCGGCCCTGGGTGGAAGGGTGAGGCCCCGGGGGTAGGGCCGTCCCAGCACTTACCACAGCTGGAAGCAGACTAGCAATAAGTGCACGGGCATTACCCCAGACACCTCAAGGAGTGGCACACACAGCATACAGGCATGCCTGCATGTGCGAGGCACCACCCGCTCCCGCGGACAGTGCTGCGAGGCGCAGGTGTGTGTGTGGGCCCCAGGGAGGGCCAGGCTGCTCCCAGCTCCTCTGCCACCCATGGAATCCCACTGTGGCTGGACACTTCCCTTTCCTGCCTGGCCGTGGGCGGGGAAGCAGACAGCATTGTCCCCTGGGCACCTCAGGGCTCTTATGAGGCAGGGGCTGCTGTGTAGCCCACACATGGCATAGCTCCTGGGACCTCCCCCTCCTCTGGCTCAAGGACTGTTGGTCGCTACTCACAGAGGAGGCCACAGCTTCAGGGACGGTGTCTGCATGATGACTGACCACCTCTCCCTTTTTGTGTTCTCTACAGCTGGACCAATAGGGACTGCGGGCAAACCATACCACCCATGCCAACTGCCATAGCCTGTGGGACCCGAAAGTGCACCAGGGTCCAGGAAGAGCTCATTCACCAGAATGTCAGTATCCTGTGCGACATGCAGCAGACTCTGGCACAGAAGATCCATGAGGACACTGAGTGGCAGGAACAGCACATGCAGCGGAGCGATAGCATGTGTGCCATCATGAGAGAAATGATAGCACACCGAGCCTGCTGTCACTCCTCCTGCCTACCACCCTCCTGCTCCCCTGCTATGCCCATTTCCCCTCCCGTTGCCCCCATGCAATGCTTCTGCTCCTTCCCCAAGCAAGGTTATGAACCCTCCTCCCCCTCCAGGTTATGATCCCCCCTCCCCCTCCAGGTTATGAGCCCACCTTTTTTTAATAAAAGACAAATATAGACTTCATTTTGTCGGAAACCAAACAGGTGTTTTTATTGAGAGGTCACAGAAGGGGTAAAGGGAGGGGTTGTGGTGTGAAAGGGATGGAGTAGAAAGCCAGAGGTTCCTGTTGAGGAGGCCCTGAGGAGACTTACTGGGGTCCTTGAGAGAACCTCTCCCTCAGGGCCTCCCAGTTACATACCCTGGTCTGATGGGCCTGGCAGATGGCAACTGTCTGTGGCTGCTCAAATGCTCACCCCTTGCAGCCAGCCTTTGTCCCTCACCCTTTCTCTCCACAATGTTGTGGAGGACACAACATACAGCGACTACCTTGGGGATGTTGTGCTCCCCCACGTCCAGGCGGGTCAGCAGGCACCTGAACTATGCCTGAGGCAACCAAAGGCACACTTGACCTGGATCCTGGCCCAGTTCAGGTGAGCATTAAATTGATCCCTGCTGGAATCCAGGGGTCTGGGATAAAGCTTCATAAGCCACAGCATCAGGGGGAAAGCCGCATCCCCCCACGATGTACAATGGCATCGATATGTCCCCAACTGCTAGTTCACAGAGGGAGAAGAATGTGCCTGCCTCCAGCTTCCCATACAGGCTAGAGTTCCAGAATACACGGGCATCATGTGCCTTGCCAAACGAACCGACAAAAATGTCTGTGAATTGTCCACGGTGGTCAACCAGGGCCTGCAGCACCATTGAGAAATAGCCCTTCCAATTAATATACTGGGCCACTCGAAGCTCTGGTGCGCAGATCGGTTTGTGGCTCCAGTGCTGTTTGGGAACTCCAGGGCAGCAAATCCAGCCACAATGGGATCCAAGTCTCCCAGGCGGATGACCCTCAACAGAAGGATGGAGTTGATGTTCCTCACAACCTGCAGAAGGAGATAAACACACACACAAAGCAGAGAATGAGAAGGAGTTCCCGAGCCCTTGGGAGTTGCCCGCCCACCTCTCCTCCCCTACCCCAAACACCCCAGGAACCACCCCCTAGGAGGCCACCCCCCAGCAGCAGGCTTGTGTTCAGGTGGGACGGCACATCCCCCAGGGATGGGGCTTCCTCCCCAACCCCACTCCACCCCCCCACAACTCCCAACCCCCCTTTCCCTAAAGACCCCCTTTTCTAGGACTTCCCCCCCACACACACACCCAAGGACTGCAGCCCGAGAGTGCCTTACCTCCATAAGGAGGGCCCAGATGTTGGACTTCCCCACACCAAACTGATTGCCCACCAACCAGTAGCTGTTGGGGGTGGCGAGTTTCCAGATGGTGATTGCAACCCGCTTCTCCTCAGGGATGGTGAGCCGTAGGTGGGTGTCACATTTCTGGAGGGTGGGGGCAAGCCAGGCACATAGCTTCAAAAAGGTGTCCTTCTTCATGCGGAAGTTTTGGAGCCACTACTGGCTGTCCCACCACTCTATGACCAGCCGGTCCCATCAGTCCGAGCTGGTGTCAAGCCTCCAAAAATGCCTCTCCACTGTGGAGTGCGGTTGCCAGAGTGTAGCTCCCACACCCAAGGAGAGGGTCCCAGGAATGAGCTCTGAGTTGAACTTGTGGAGGACCAGGAAGGCAACCGGCAAAAAGTGCTGCAGAAACTGCACCATGGCCGTATGGGGACATCGCATACCCAGGACTCCTGAGTCATCCCAGCAAGCCTGTTGCCGGAGTCATCTGAGGCTGGGGAGGCCTCGACATTTGAGTGCCATCACTGTCCCCTTATGCGGGGGAGGGGGAGGAGGGCAGGCAGAAGGAGACCAGGGACCACACCTGTGGGCCTTGCTGACCATGGAGAATGCAGCAACATGTGCATGTGCCATGCCACCCTGGGCATATGGCCCCAGCTGGCTGCCACACAGGGGCCCTGGCCTGTTCATACATACATGTATGTATGAAGGCACATAACATGCTCCTGACCCCGGGGAGGGACACTGAATGATGCCCTCCCTCCACAAGCCTGAACTTCTCCTCTCCCTTCCTCCCCTTGCCTCCCCCTTCCAGATCCCTCCTCCCAGGTTTCCCCCTCCCCCTCCCACTCTCATTCCCCCCTCACCCTGGTTATAGCCAATAAAGAGAGTTTGTTTTTGGCAACACACGTGTTTTTATTTTACATCAGGAAGGGGGGTTAGAGAGGAGAAAGTGGAAGGACGTGAGGGTGCAATAAGGCACAAGACCCCAATGGGGCATGCCAGGGAGACTTCACTCCTCCTCCAGGTGGAAGCTCTCCCGCAGGGTCTCCCAGATATGGACAGCCCCCTGATGGGCCCCCAGGCTGGCAGCCGTTCAGGGCTGCACGTAGAGGCCAGCTAAGTGGTCAGCCTGTTCCATCCAGGTTGGCAAGAAAGCCTCCCCCTTCCTCTCACAAAAATTATGCAGCACACAACACGTTGCCACCAAGTGTGGAATATTCAGCTCCAAGAGGTCCAGGCGGGTGAGGAGGCATCTAAAACAGGCCTTCAACAGGCCGAACACCCCCTCCACCACAATGCGGGCCCTGCTCAGCCTGGCATTAAAGGCCTCTCGGGCGGGGTTGAGGTGTCCCGTGTACGGCTTCATAAGCCAGGTTTGTAGTGGGTAGGCCGCATCTTCCACCAGGCACATAGGCATGTCCACATCCCTGACCGTGATGTGGTGGTTGAGGAAAAAAGTCCCGGCGTGCAGCCTCTGACACACGGAAGAGTTGTGGTACATCCGCGCGTTGTGTGCTTTGCCAGACCAACCCACGTTGACGTCCACAAACTGGCCCCGGTGGTCAGACACGGCCTGCAGGATGACTGAGAAGTATCCCTTCTGGTTGATGTAGAGGGAGGCCTAGTGGTCCGGGGCACAGATGGGGATGTGCATCCCATTGATTGCGCCCCCGCAGTTGGGGAAGCCCTGAGCGCCAAACCTCTCGATCACCGTATCCGAATCAGTGAGGTGGATGACTCTGCAAAGCAGCACTCTATTGATGGCCTTGACCACCTGCAGAGGGACACACAAAACCACCAAGAGTCACTAGGGTGCCAGAGTGGCTGAGAGTGCTCCTTCCCCACCACTGTCCCGCTCCCCAACTCCCAGAAGCAAGCCCCCCTGCAAACCTGGCCACCGCAGGCAGTCTGTAGTACGGCTGGGACAGACCAAACCCTCCCAGGGAGGGGACTTTCATCACCTCCCCCCCTTTTCCCTAGGGCAGCCCATCCCCTCCTCGCACCGCTCCCTCCCCCCCCCCCCCCCCCCGTCACAGTGGCCAGAGATTGCCATACCTGCATGAGCACTGCTCTGACGGTGGATCTCCCCACACCGAACTGGTTCCCCACGGATTGGTAGCTATCCGGCGTGGAGAGCTTCTAGAGGGTGATCCCCATCTAGACTGCTGCTTTTTGCTGGCAAAGTGACACATCAGCAAAAAGTGGAGGCCATTTTTATTTTAATGAAGCACAGGAGATTTAAATCCGCGCTCCATTAGCTATTTCGGAATGTCTAATTTACATCCCTCTGACGACAGAGGGATGTAGTCTAGAAATATCCCTAGAACCTGGGATTTCATCCCTGACCATCTTGGCTATTGATGGACTTATCCTCCATTAATTTTTTTAACCCAGCTGTATTTGTGGCCTTCACAACATCCCCTGGCAATGACTTCCACAGGTTCACTGTGCATTGTGTGAAGAATATTTGTTTCAAACTGCTATCTATTAATTTTACTAGGTGATCCCTGGTTCTTGTGCTATGTGAGGAGATATATAATACTTCCCTATTCAGTTTATCCACAGTATTCATGATTTTATAGACCTCTATCGCATCCCTCTTTAGTCATCTCTCTTGTAGGCTAAACAGTCCCATTCTTTTTAATCTCTCCTTATGTGGCAGCTGTTCCATACATCTATATTTCCCCCTTCTCCCTACTTTCTCTTGTAACAGTACAGTTTTTTTAGATGCTGCCACCAGAAATGCACACAGTATTCAAGGTGTGAGTGTAACATGGATTTATGATATTTTCTTATTTTCTATTCCTTTCCTAATGGTTCCTAACATTATTAGCTTTTTTAATTGCTGCTGCATTTTGAGTGGATGTTTTCAGGAAACTATCCATGAACACTCCAAGATCTCTTCCTTAGTGGTAATAAATAATTTGGAATTCATCATTCTGTACATGTAGATGAGATTATGTTCCTGTGGGTGTATATATATATATATATATTCCTGTTGTACATTCACTTTCTGGCTTCAGATATAATCATGTGGGACAGGCTATTCTCTCTGGCTATAATCCAGCAAACCACTTCTGCCTGTGTGTAACTATAAATGAATGAGTCGTCCCAATAGAATATCTGAGTCTCAAGTTTCCAGAAATGTGTTAATATGTTCATGTGTATCCAAATATGACTGTCTAATTTGTATATGTAATAACTATCACTTCATGTGTAAATGCAGTATCTGCCCACACAAATTAACAGCTGGATGGGTAACTAGTCACTTCAGTATGCAAAAATTATGACAGCATGTGCAACTGAAATGATTGTATGCAAATAAAGCATGAATCTGTGCACACGTTTCTCTAAAAATGTGGCCATTTTGTGTGTTGGGGTTCTGCAAGTTTCCAAAATGTTTGGATACTTGTCCTCATCTCTTGTAGTCTGTATGCCTTTGACTACAGGTCTCAGGGGGGTAGCTGTGTTAGTCTCTATTTGTAAAAACATCAAGGAGTCCTGGGGCACCTGAAAAACTCACATTTATTTGGACACAATCTTGCATGGGTCAAAACCACTTCATCAGATGCATGTCCCTTTCTCTATCCCCCATGCACCTGGCAAAATTGTTTTGACCCACAAAAGCTTACGCCCAAATAAATATGTGTGTCTTTAAAGTGTCCCAGGGCTCCGTGTTGAATTTAGCTAGCAAGCTCACTACACTAGCCTATCTTGCAGAATTTCACAATATTCATCCCTGCTTGTCCCAGTAGCCACAAAATAATTGTCATACATGATTGACCCCTTTACAGATGATGCATTCAGTGAAAAAATGGTAAAACGAGCTTTCCTCCAGGATGTACAACTTCTGTATTACAGATAAGGAGCATGTTTTTGCACCCACTTTAGTCATTTTATGGAAACTCCTGAAAATCTTTCCTAAATCCAGCTACATGGAAAACCTTCCACTTCAACTGCTCATTCATCCAGATGACAGTCTGCCTGCCACATGATTGAATGTATTCTCGATCAAAAAGTAGCCATCACCAAATACAGCAATGGACAATGCCATTGGGGAGGGCATCGCTCTTCATTCTGCCCAGTGGACCATGGCAGAACACCTCTTTGATAGCTGATTGCCATAAAGGAGGCAATGCTAAAAAAAGCATCCCACTCAGTCACTCTTAAAAATAACTTTTTCAAAATGATTGAAAACTCAGACTTCACCCAGTCCCTACCTTACAAGAGAATTAACTTAAAGTTTCCTTTACTCATTTAGGGTACATCTAGACTGCAGCGCTATTCCAGAATACCAGAAGTATCCCAAAAGAGCAATATGGCATCTTTAAACACGTCCACTATTTCCTGAAATAGCAGACGTGCTTATTCCAGCATCCCTGTAACCCTCATTCCATGAGGGTTAAAGAATTTGTCAGAATAGGGCCTTATTTTGAAATTTGGTGCTGTCTACACACTGCCAAATTTCAAAATAAGCTCTTTCGACCTAGACTCGGAACAAGCTATACAAATTGCGTAGCTTTTTCTGACAGAAGGGTGTTGTCTAGATGCACCCATATTGTGCTGCACTCTCAATTCTGAGCCTGATCTGTAGACATAATGGGAGGCCTGTCAGATATGACTGTCAGAGGAGTATCGGTTGAAACCTTAAATACTTTTTTCATGTGAAGTCTTCCCGCACAAGTCCCAAAAGTCTAAATATATATTTTTGGGCCAATCTTTTGGCAGCATCTAAACCTTTGGATATCTGTCCATTAGCAACACTGATAGCACTTTGTGTTTCAAGCTCTCCAAATTATGACCCACCACTCCAATCATAAATGATTGTAATAGGTGGCAGGGGATTTGACAGGTGGCAATATATGATGTGCACATAACTCTCTGAAGTTGTGAGGGATGTCACTCATTTTAGCCTCGATATTACTCACATTCTATACTAATTTGACATCACCTCACTTTAAACTGTTAAAATTATTTACATAATCAATAAAGATTAATGAACTGAGATTACAGACAGTAATTTATGCTTAAGGCAGGGACCATCTCCTTCCCCAGTATTTAATTTTCTTGCCTGCAGCACTTCTGTGTACCACACATTTTGGGTCTTTAACACACAGTGGCTATGTCTAGACTACATCCCTTTTTCGTAAAAGGGATGTAAATTAGACGTATCGCAATTGCTAATGAAGCAGGGATTTAAATCTCCCCCGCTGCGTTAGCATAAAAATGGCTGCCGCTTTTTTTCAGCATGGAGCTTTGCCGGAAAAAAGCACCAGTCTATACGCTGATCTTGCGGAAAATAAAGCCTTTTCTGAAAGATGTAGTCTAGACGTAGCCAGTCTCAAAATGAACCTTTAGCATGTTCAGAGATATAAGGACGCATCTGAGATCAATCTCTTAGGTTCCTGGATTTATTCGGTACTTTTCCTGCACTGTACTTCATATAGGCAGTAAAACTGGAATAATTCCTACTATCCACTCCTCAAAGGGTATTTCCTAGACACAGATATGTATCCAAAATGGTTGTGGTTTTAATGAAGATAAACGAGTTTATACCAGTTAAGAATCCGTCACTGAACAGACCAGGCAACAAATGCAAAATGTTAAAGTTTTATTTTGATGTTCCATATTTGATTCCCCATAAGCACAATGATCTACCTCAAAATCTCCACCAACATAATTTAAAAGCATCTTTGCATTAGCAAATCTCACATTTAGCAGTAACTCTAAAGATAATGAAAAGACAATACCTGGCCACAGACACTGAATTCATTAGAGGGATTTATGTTTTAAAAATTGGAATTCAAGGCAGTTTCTCTCAAGTACCATAATATCAAGTTATATATAAATATAACAAAAAGTAGAGCTCCTCCTTTTGCTTCTGCAGCTTACTTTTTGGCTGAATAACTTGCTTCACATGAATTATGCAGCTCTCATTGGTATATGGAAGGAGGCAATAGCCGCTGAAGGATTATTGCTTCTGGAGCCACAGGCAAAATACATTTTAAGGTGTTTTTCTTCTTTGAGAAAGGTGGGGCATGGCACTTTCTTAACACCAAACTATTGTAAACTTAATTGTAACTCATGATCACTTTTCAATAGGCCTCAAGGCAGCCCCAATCAGATTCACCTGGACCTTAACTGATTTGTAGCCATCCTGTCTCAGCTGCCCCTAATTAGTCAGGATTGCTGACTCTCTCTACTCTTTCCCCTTCCATCAAGCTCTGGAACCGGCTGTATCCCCCAGCTCTGTCTCCTGACTGGAGTGGAAAAGGAACCTCTCTTCCATTGAGCACGGCAGGCTGCTGGTCTGGGCTTGTTGTGCTTTTTCCTTCCCTGCACCCCTTCCCTCCACCTTTTGGGAAGGGTGTGTGGGGGGGCCACTGGGGTTGTGGCAGGCAGGCCCTGGCTACATTCTGGGCCAGGTCCCCTCTTCTTTCTGCCTGCTCTGTCTGCAGGCAGCCTTTCCCCACCCCCACCCCTCAGCTGGCTGCAGGAGCTGCTGGGGGTGTGGGGGTGGACAGGGAGGACTTTGCTGCCTCACCCTGGTGGGGGGAGCGGGACCCCCATTTTCCATCTTTTTGGGGACTGTCTGGCCCCTTTTTTCACAGTTTCAGGCCTGAACTTCACCGTTCCTGCAGCTGCTACTCCCTCTGGAGTGGAGGAGGTAGGGGGGCTGCTTTACAGCAACTCCTGGGGTTCTTAATTCCCCTCCACAAGTTGGTGGGGGGGGGAGGGGAGTGTTTGTGAGGGGCCTCTTGCCATCTGGGCCCCTAGGTGGCTGCTGGCACAGCTTTTGTGGGGTGCTGGGACTGGGGGTGGTTCCCTCTGCTCCCTGCTGTCTCCCCTGCATTTCTGCTGCTGCTGTTGCTGCTCCCTCCCCAGCCTCAGGTGCTGCAGGGGCCATCTTCTTCCTTGGCCCCACTGCTTGCCTTCCTGCCCCTCCCTTGCTCTGGTGGGTCCTGCAGCAGGTACAGAGAGCCTGCCACTTAGGCGCCCGTGGGCACACTAGCTTCCTTCCCCCCCCTCCCCCGGCCTGAAGTATCTTGCTGTCCTCCTGCTTTCTTGAGCAGGCCCCTTCGCACAGCCTGCATCCCCTCTCCTCTACCCGTGTGACCATGCCCCCTCTGTCATCTCGTTCGGCGCCTGAGCCTCCCACTCTTCTTTAGTTACCCCCCCCCCCCACACACACACACACACCGTTTCACTTCCCACATGCCTTTCAATGATTGACCCTCTCACATTCCCAGTGCAGCCGGAGGAGCCGCTCTTACCGTCCTGTGCTGGGAGCTGTATTCCTTACTCCTTCGGTTTTCCCCTTTCTGAACAGTCGCCCTCCACCCCACTTCCAGCCTAGTGGGGGGGAGCGGTGAACTTCCTTCCTCCCCTCCCTCTCCCTCCTTGTTCCCTCCCCTGGTGTTTTGGTCTTCCCCTAATTGTTTGTTTGTTTGTCCTTCTTTCCCACCTATAACCACAATGGAGGGGTTGTCCAGCAACACCCCTGCCAGACCTTCCTCGCCCACCCCTAAAAACAAGAACCCCTCTGAGGCTGCCGGGCCCCCCGTCACTATGGTAGAGGGGGCGAAAATGGACGAGGACCACGGGGCCTCGACCGCTTCTGCCGCGGCACCTCCAGTCACCTCTAAAGAACTTCCCCTGAAGGGTAGGAAGGGCTGGGGGACCAAGAAGGGCAAGAGCCCCCCCCGGAAGGCAAAACCTCCTGAGGTGAGGGCTTACTCCCCGGCCGCGACCCATCTGCTGGCCGCGGCCCCCCCTCCTTCCCGCTCCCCTGTTCCTTCCGCCAGCTCTGGGGGCAACGGTGTCCCAGGCCCCAGGGCGTACGCCCAGGTAGCCGCCACCCTCCCACCTGCCGCCTCCCAAGCTGCCTCTCGGAATACCATCCCCGGCGGCCGCGGCCCCTTCCCCACCCTGACCAGGAGGCACGGGGTCCGTTGTCTCTTGGTGGCGGCCTCGCCCCACGTGGAAACCTACGTGCGGGCGTTGGCACGCGTGGTGGGGCCCGCGGCTGTGGTGGCGGCCTCTAGGATGTTCGGGAAGGTGGTATTCTTCCTGGCGTCAGAGGCCGCCGCCCAGGAGGCGGTGAAAAGGGGTTTGGCGGTGGGGGTGTCCACGTTCCCCTCGAGCCTTTGGAGGACCTGGGCGTACGGGTGGTTTTGTCCTCCGTTCCTCCCTTCCTCCCCAATGCCGCCGTACTGCCTTTCCTCTCCACCCTGGGGAGGCCTCTGTCAGTCCTGAGTCCCCTTCCTCTGGGCTGCAAAGATCCTACCCTCCGCCACGTCCTCTCCTTTCGCCGGCAGGTACAAATCCAACTACTGCCAACGGGATGTGGCGGAGAAGCCCTCGAAGGGTCATTTCTGGTGCCCCATCAAGGGGCCCAGTACCGGGTGTACTACACCATGGGGGAGGCCCGGTGTTTTCTCTGTCGGGCGACGGGGCACGTCCGAAGGGACTGTCCCCTGGCCCGGTTTGGAGAGGCACCCGGGACCCCCGACGCCTGGGAGGGCACCGGCCCTACCATCGCCGGTGGCCCTGACAGTCCGAACCCTGGGGTCGCCCCTCCTCCAACCGTGACCGTCATCAATCCCGCTCGGGTTCCGCAGGACCCAGACGAGCGTGCGGGTGCTGTTGCTGCCACCGCCAAAAGCGGCAAGGCCGGGCCCGCGGAGGAGAGGGCGGCGGGGTCAGTGACGGGACTCGGGCAGGACCTACCTCGGGGGGAGGCATCCCTTTCCCCTGCTGCCCAGCCCTCATCTGCCCTTGCCCTCCTACCAGCACCCTTGTCCCCTGGCTCTTCCTCCAATCAGGGCCAGCCCCCTTCTTCTGAGGGATGGGAGCTTATAACAGGGGGGCGCTGAAAGCGTGCTCGGCATTCCACCCTGCCCACTGAGGAGGAGGACAACCTCCCTGCACCTATGGGGATGGACGCTGAAACCGTCCCACCCTCTGAGCCCTCGAACGATTCACAGCACCGCGAAGCGGTTGAGGTGACCGCGGCAGTTGCGGGAGAGGTGAACACCTCCCTCCCGGGGTCCCTGCAAGAGGGGGCATCTGTGGAGGATGCTCCCACTGTTCCCACCTCCGCTGAGGGGCCGGCCGCTGACCTTGCCACCGACAAAGATACCATCTGGTGGCGGGCAGCGGGCTCGCCTTCCTCTCTCAGGAGGTGGAGGCTTTGGGGCTGACCCCGGCTGCCTCAGAGGCAGATCATCAGGTCCTGAAAGGACAACAACAGACCTCTCCTTCCCCTTCCGACCTGCTGCTATCCCTTCTCCCTGCCTCTGAGTTGCCCCAGGGTGCGACCGTCTGCCCGGCCATCGGCAGCGTTTCGGCCGCGGCCGCCGAAACCCTTGAGGCTCTCAGCGGAAGGGAGGTCCCGTTAATATCCATCACCCTCGGCGCTGAGGCCTCTAGTGCTGCACTCTCTGTGGCACTCAAGCCCAACACTGGGGAGAGTACCACTATTCCTACCGTTGCCACCGATTCTCTGCCCTGCAAGGAGGCACCGCATCCCGATGCCTCCTTCGCTGAGGCTTCTCGCCCACTTCCTTCTCCTGATCCCTGTTCCACCCCCCTCCCAACTGAGCTTCCCGCCCCTCTTCCTCCTCCCCCCCATCCTTGTCTCTTCCCCAATCCTCTACCGCTTCTTCCCCCTACCCCTCTTCTTTGTCTCCCTCCCTTTCCTGATCCCCTGCCTGAACTCTTCTCTTCCCCTTACTCTGTTACTGCCGCCCCTGGGGTTGCCACGTTTACTCTAGACGTTGGCCCCCGGGAGGCGGTCTTCATTTCTCCTGCTCCCAGCACGTCTGGGGCCGGTCTCCCTCCGCCACTGTCCTCCCAGCAGGGACCTCAGACACCCCGCAACCTGGTGTCGATGGGTCATGGGACTCAGGGAGAGGTCTGGCCCCAAGGCATTGGAGGGCCCGAGGCCAGATGCGCTGAAGGGCGAGATGCGTGATTTCTTGGAAGACATCCGAGGCTCCAAGAACAAAGTCGCTCTCGCCCTTCAGCGTTGGGGAGATTTTCATCTCATCCTACAAATAGTAAGGGCCCTCCTAGGGGAGGGTAAAGGGACCGGGCGGCGGGAGGCCGCGGCTTACCAGCGGGTCCGCAGCTTCCGTGACGCCCTTCTTACCTTTGGGCACGGTCACGGTTTGCTGCGAGGCCCAACGGGGGCCGCTGGCACTCCCGCCAAGAAGGATCTTCCCCAGCCCTCTCGATGCCGGCGCTCATCATTGCCACTCTAAACACCCGGGGCTGCAGGTCCAGCCTCCGTAGGTGTCAGGTACTCTCCTTCCTTCGGAAGGGGAGGTACTCTGTCGTATTCCTCCAGGAGACCCACGCGGCTCTGGCCGCAGAGGCTAGCTGGCAGCTGGAGTGGGGGGACAGGGTTTATTTCAGCCACCTGCCGGCCCGTCAAGCCGGGGTGGCTACCCTGTTCTCCCCAAACTTGCAGCCCGAGGTGCTGGGGACCGCCGAGGTCGTGCAGGGTCGCCTGCTACATCTCCGGGTTCGGATAGAGGGGCTGATATTAAATCTTGTCAACATCTACGCCCCGTCATCCGTCTCGAAGGCGTCTGCCTTCCTCGACTCTTTGGATCCTGGCGAGTGCCTGGTTCTGGGCGGGGACTTCAATTGCACCCTCGAGGACCGGGACCGTACGGGGCCCGAGCAGTGCCCGGCCGCCGCGGACGTCCTCAGGGAGATAATAGACCATCACTCCCTGGTGGACGTCTGGCGTGACCTCCACCTGGGTGAGGAAATGGTTTTTACCTACGCCTCTTTCTTCTCCCCGGATCTGACCGACCCCGACGCCCGCAGGAGGTTCCAAAGAGGATGGAGAAAGGCTGTTCACAGTAGTGACGGATGGCAGAACAAGGAGTAATGGTCTCAAGTTACAGTTGGGGAGGTCTAGGTTGGATATTAGGAAAAATTATTTTACTAGGAGGGTGGTGAAGTGCTGGAATGGGTTACCTAGGGAGATGGTGGAATCTCTATCCCTAGAGGTTTTTCAGTCTTGCCTTGACAAAGCCCTGGTTGGATTGATTTAGTTGGGATTGGTCCTGCCTTGGGCAGGGGGCTGGACTTGATGACCTGCTGAGGTCTCTTCCAGCTCTATGATTCTATGATTCTAAGACAGACCCAAAAGAGAAAACAACAGAATTCCACTTGTCATTACCTACAGTCCACAACTTAAACCCCTCCAATGCATTATCCACAATCTACAACCTATCTTGGAAAATGATCCCTCACTTTCAGAGACCTTGGGGGAAGGCCTATTCTTGCTTACAGGCAACCTGAAACAAATTCTTTCCAGTAACTGTGCTACACAACTACATCATAAGCATCCAGGAACCCAGCCCTGCAATCAGCCCCAGTGCCACCTCTGCCCACAAATCTATACAAGCAAATTTGTCACTGGAGCCAATCACATATGTCACCAAATCATGGGCTCATTTAACTGCACATCCAGTAATGTGATCTATGCCATCAAATGCCAGCAATGCCCCACTGCAATATATATTGGACAAACAGCCAGTCCTTACGGGAAAGAATTAATGGACACAAATCAGATACCTGTAAAGGGAACATACAGAAACCTGTTAGTGAACACTTTAATCTGCCTGGTCACTCTAGACTACATGGCTCCAGGAACATTTCATGAGGCATTCTGGAGCGGTCAACAAAGGCTTCCCTTGTTGACCACGGTGCATCCGTGCTTGTTGGCACAGCTCGGTAGCCATTTTGATGTAAATGAAGTGGCGATTATTTAAATCACCACTTCATTTTCCTATGTCTAGTAAACTCATTACATGGCTCTGTTGATGGAGCCATGTAGTCTAGATATACCCTAAGAGAGCTTCAAGTTGCTGTTTTGTTACAGACCGATTCCAGAAGCCAAATATACAGGGAAGGGCTGGAACTACAATTCATTCACAAGTTTAATTCTCATGACAATGGTCTGAATCGAGATACTGGATGGCTGGGACATTATCAACCAACCAAACAATGAAGATAGCAATGGTTCTTTGTCTGTGTAGAACCTGGTGTTAGTACTTTTCCTCTCTAATTGCTAACTAATGGTTCTTATCTGCTCCTTTTAATTATCTAGTCTTTAGGTGCTTTTAGACTATCATTTTTGTTAGTTACATACTGCTTAGCTTTCCCTTTGATATTTATATACCTTCTACCTCTTCTCTCCCCCATTTTTCCTCTCCCCCCGCCTCCTTCCTTATTTTTGATTCTGGACATCCAACACTCAGGTTATCTGAAGAAATGGGTTGTACCTACGAAAGCTCATGATACCATCTACATGTTTTGTTAGTCTTTAAAGTGTTACCAGACTATTTGTTGTTTAAGTTTATCCTGTACAGATTAACTCAACTACCCCCTGAAGCTCATTTAAAAGCATCTCTCCTTGGAACGAATAGATTTTCATTTTCTGCCCTCCTCAGTTTTCCTGCTGCGAAGATGAAGATCATTCATATAGTAAAGGACATATGTGAAACATCCCAAAGCACTACCAAAAATAAGGGGTAGTAAATAGGCAGACCATGAACCAAAAATCTGATGAGCTCTTGGAAAATTATCTGTTCTCCCAAACTGTTTACAGTAGACTTCCAATAATCCAGAACCTTTGGGACCCAGGTGGTGCCGGATTATTGGCTATGCCGGACTATCAGGAAGTACTCTGGTGGAGGGCTGTGACGGGTCTGCTGGGACCCGCACTGCCTCCGGTGGGGGTGGGAGGGTGGGGACTCGGCGGGAAATGGCACGGCAAGGGCAGAACCCTCTGCCATTTTGCAGGGGGGCAAAGCCTGCAAGCGGCAGAGAGGGGGTGAGAGGCAGGCAGCTGCTTCAAGAAGTTGTTAGTCAACTACACTACTGCCAGCTGGATCCGCAGGTGACAGGCTCGCGATTTATCTTTCCTCTACTGCCTCTGGCGGGAGCGAGAAGGGGCGGGGGATGGTGGGGAATCGTGCGGGGAGGGCCAAACCCTCTGCCATTTTTCAGGGAGGCAAAGCCTGCAAGCGGTGGCTGCAGAGAAGGAGCGAGAGGCAGGCAGCTGCTTCAAGAAGTTGTTAGTCAATTACACTACCGTGGATCCAGCCAGCGTAATTGACTAACAACTTCTTGAAGCAGCTGCCGGAGAACTTCCGGGTTCCAGTTGGTACTGGACTATCAGGAATGCCAGACTACTG
Organism: Pelodiscus sinensis; assembly: GCF_049634645.1. Classification (NCBI taxonomy): domain Eukaryota; kingdom Metazoa; phylum Chordata; order Testudines; family Trionychidae; genus Pelodiscus; species Pelodiscus sinensis. The sequence goes on from NC_134719.1 coordinate 49,479,713, forward strand.
GATGCCGGACAATTGGAGTTTTACTGTAATTACAGGAAATATAGTGAGTCCTAGGAATCTGAAACAACAAAATCAGAAGAGTAGACGGAAGACATTTCCAATAACTAAAGTCTCATCCCTACTTACTTGAATACCCAGAACTGTTATTAAAGTCAATAAATTAGACCCAAAGGAGTAAAAAAGAACACGGGAATAAAAGAACAGAAGAGAGAACCTACGGGAATACGTCCTCTGTGATAAGAAAGAGCTCAAATTACAATAATAAAAGCCCTAAGTACAGAAAAAGCAGTTAACTTTGAAAACTGTGATTTGATGGGTTAAAATGTCTAGTCACTGTACTCCATCTTACTTGCCTATTTATAATATAGTTTAAATATGTGCTCAGTAATTTTGCCGAGTGCTATATTGTTGTTGCTTGCATTTGAGACAATCAATCAAAAATACAATAAAAAGTCTGGTGAAAGGGCAAGATATAACCTTTCATGACAACATCTTGGCCGTATATGATTTGTTTCCTGAAATTGAGGTCTTAAGTGACAATTCTGTTCTTGACCTTGTATTTATTCCAGATTTTATGTCGGTTCTTGTAATGAGTTGCCATGCTTTGGTTTTGGTCTCTCATATTGTGTGGCATGCCATTATCTCTTTCTAAATGTTTTTTTTTCTGTTTCATTTTATGATACACTAGGACACAGTCCTCTAATTCAGTCTGTTGTTATCTGTTGCCAATCATGTATTTCCACTAGCTATGTTCACTTTAGAGCACTTTTTGCTAACAAGGGGAAATAGCAGAGGTTTTGATTTTTTCTTTCTTGACATGCAGTTGTAGGAAACAGAGTTCCTTTATGGAATAGGCAAACCACATGGAAATGAAAATGTTACTAAAATGCAGGGGAGGTCAAAATATGACACAATTCATATATTTAAGTTTCAAAACATAAAAATGTAAAAATGAGCTTATGCCTACACAAAATATGACACATCCCAAGCCAAAGATGCAGCCTTTGAAACTGGGATTTGAAGTTTTAAGTGGCTTATTTCCTGAGGTACATTCAAACACAGCTATCTCATGTACTTACAGATATTTAGGGGGTGTTTTGGGACACTTATCAAGCAGACAATTTACAACACCTTATCTACAAAAAAGTTAGTATTGTAACAAAGACTGGTTTCTTCATGAAGAATTCCCATTGAAATTATAGGGAATTTTCTCAAAAGCTGAAGGCAGAACATAGTCCTTATTTGTTAAGAAATATTCAAATAGAGTGGCAGAATGTGACAGGTGCACCACTGATGAGATGTAGTAACAAAGCTAATGTCCATCTCAGTCAAAAATGTTAACGGTATTTAATGGTTAGCTCTTACCATGAACTAGCATAATGACAATAAATGTACGCATCATTACAGTATGGACAAGCTCATGACTAGTCCTAACAAAGTCATGTAGAGGCATAAGGGGAAAACACACACACACACACACACACACACACACACACACACACACACACACACACACACACACACACACACACACACACACACACACACACGGAGAGAACCACTCCTGTGGCTTTCTTGGACCTTACATTCAAGCACAGTGCAGGGGAAAGGAGAGAGCATGACTCAGCGCCTGAGTCTGAGCCATGACTTCCTCCCCACAACAGATAGACAAGGGAAGGCCAGAAAGGTGGCAGGAAGCGGATGGACCCATAGCTCTGCTCTCCAAACATGCTGGCCAACAGAGCTGAGCCAGGCTTGAACATCATCTGCTAATCTGACGTTTTCGGGTGATGAGTACTGATACTCTGGTAGCCAGAACTGAGCAGAAAGGGACTGTGATGACTCTCTTCTTTTTCACTGGGATGACTCTTTTGGATATACTTTTGTGCCACCCCACAGCATTTCAGGATGTGAGCCAAGAGTCAATCTAGACCCATGTTGGACTACACAGGGATGTGAGCATGAGCTCTTTTCTCAGATGTGAAAGAGAAAGTTTGTGGAGATCAAGAGTGGTAAAAATCCATGCCATCTGGGAAGGGAGGAAGGTGTACCCTGCAGTAGTAAACTGCAAAAGGGCTGCCTTGCAGCTGGTGATCACTCCCACATGGGAAGAGCCAGTTATTAGAGAAGATCATTCTGTGAAAGACTGCTATTATTAAGTAAATCCAAACTGGAGGGTTCAGTAGCCATCAGGCAATCAAAGTGAAAGCCACATTGATTAACGTTCATAAAAAGGGTAAATTCCCATCCCTTTCAAGGCCAGAGAGATTTGAGTGTAAAATACCCCGAGGAACTCATTGCCAATGCCTGATTTTTAATGTATTCTGTCTGTCATCTCTTGGGTCCTGCCTTGGCATTAAAAATTCAGAGTTAAAGGGATTCATTATCCTCCTTTCACAATTCTCCATTAAAAAATGTTATGCTTATAAGAAGCACATGGAATCTCTATTGGAGAAAAGGCAATATGCCGTGTTTTACAATAATAAAACAGTTACATATGCTTACATGGAGACACACACACACACACACACACACACACAGTGTCCCACCAATCCATGTGATATTTACCAGTCCATGGTCCATATCTCTCTGGTGGCCAACCAGATTGATCATGCAGCAGTAGGACTCTATTGGACTGGACCAATGCCCCAGTCTTGGCAGGATGTACCCAAGAATCATTGCAAACCAGATCCATGGTTTATAGCAGTTTATCTTCATTGCGATTAGTAAATTTTGCACAGTTATGCTGTAATCAACTGCTGTTTGATGAGTGCTTGTTTTTTAAGTTGTTTTTCTCATTTCACAGCTATCTTGTTCCAATTGGTGGGTGTTTGCCTTATCCAGAAGATCGACCCTCCAGAGGTCAATTTTCTAGTGTTCGATTTAGTAGGTCTAGTGCAGACTCCCAAATTGAATGCTGAGGGCAGACCCCATCAGCATCCTGTATTCCTCATTCTGCAAGAAGTAAGGACATCAACAGAAGCATGTGTTTCCATTGGCCTCCCACAGCATAGATACTGTGGCAGCTCGGCTTAAGGTAAGCTGAATCCAGTTACACATTTTGCGTAGTTGATTGGCGTACCTTAAGCCAACCTGTCTGGTCTAGTTTAGACCTACTCTTAGAGTCATCCATCAGCCCTTTATGTGCATCTCGGTAGGGGTATACAGCAGTCTCCTGGTATTTTTATGTGTGTCCTCGGCTTCTCCCTAGAACACCTGGTCCAGTGATGGCCTTCACACTTATTTTCTAACACACATTCCTTATATTTACACACAAAACTGAATTGACTTATTTGTTACACAGACACAGTATGACTATTGAAGCAGGCGCATCACATTACAATTTAAACAAAACAATCATCATCCCCTTTCACTTACTTCACAATGCTAATTTTAAGACTTAAAACAAAAAACATAAGAATCTATTCCTGCCTTGGAATCAACTTCAGACACAACAATCTGGTTGATGGACCTTTACCAATGATAAGATAAAGGTTCTTTCTGCTTTTAGAAAGAATGGTTGGCAGGGTACACTGAGGCACATTACATAAAACTACATGTTAGCTTCATGATTGAACTGATACTCTCTAGGGGTATAGCTCATTCTTATTGAACATGTCACTTTAATATGCTTACAGGAAGTGCATACACAGATATAGTATGCATAGGATATGTTGTATAATCAATTTGAACTAAATGACCAATGGACTACAATGACTTTGCTTTTGTTCTTGCTGTCTGTTTTTTGTGTTTTTTTTTTTACCTTTGTGATGGTTAACCAGTTTACCAATGTTATGCACATGGTAAATGATGTAGATTAGCAATATTACAACAATACAGGAATAATAAAGTGATACAGCAATACTACTGTTCACTTTATACAGTATCCAACTTTACATTATTAACAGATTTTTAGCTGATTACCAATTTAATTGTTCATATATGGTAGATTGAGATGCATTTGACCAGTTTTTTATTTATAAACCTTTTTTATAAATACTGTTTTTTACTGTATACCATTATTTTCTGGTGCTTTTTGTTGTGAGATATTTTCTGACATCTTTGGTTTGTAGGATGCAACCTTAAACATCTTAAATTAGTTAACAGAATAAACATTTTCTTTGTTTGTTTCACATTTTTCTTGTTTTTAGTAACCCAAAATGTAATACATAGATTAATTTAGTTTAGTTACCATGTGATGGGACTGAATTTTTTACTACACAAGCTATAACTTTGCAAAACACATTTATTTTCACTTTATTATTACATTATTAGATACATTATTAATATTTGATACTAAATATAATATTTAACTGCTAAAATAGATGCTTACAGTCTTCTGTGAGGATGTGTATTACTTTTCTATTTTGAGCACTTTGTTTTAGAAAGAGAGCTAGTAACATATTTTTTCCAAGCTTTGTAGAATTAATTAGCTTGTGATACCAATTTTATTTTTGTTAATTGTTTAGAAGCACAAACATTAGCAAATACAATTTTCCTCTAACAGAACTTAAAAGAGAATACAGAATAAACCAAAATGAATTTTAAATACAGGCAATAAAACCAAAATGAAATTTAAATGCAGGTTGATGCAAATTCTCTGAGGGTATTGCAGTTTTCTAATCCTTGGTTGTGTTGAGAAACAAAGGTGAAAGCCTGTTGAAATGGTCTGGGTAGCTTTATGCATAAATTGTTACTTTTTTAACCATTTAACTATGGCATTTTTATAACTATATTTAAAAAATACAAACAAATTTATAAAAACTAACACTTAGTTAATATCACATTTACCTTCTGAGATTTCCCATAACATTTTTCATTGAATAAGAAAAGATAAATGTAATTTAATAAGAGATTTTTTGGGTTTGTAATTACATTATTTGTTGAGGAAGAAATATATGTACATATATTTATGAGACCTTTTTGAACTTTGCAAAAAATGATATTAATAATATTATGATTATGCCCCAAGCATTATATTAAAATAGTATGGTGCCACTTAGGTTTTTTAAGGGATATAAAATTGACTTTTGTGGTAACAAAATACAATTAATTAAAATGTAGTCATGTGACGTACAACATACAACACAGGATAACATACATGACATACAGGAAAAACAACTAAAAAAGTGCAAAAATGTTATTTGTAACTATAAAAAATAAGGAAAAAGGAAAAAAATAAAAAGTAAACAAAATGGTTAAACATTTAAATAAACACGTTATTACATTTTTATATAAAACTTTTAATGTTGATATTTAATGTTGTAAAATTTGTTTTATTAATTTAGTAAAAAGCATTTTATTACTTTATCATTTTATTTAAAAGTTATACTATGTGGTAATAAGAAAATTTTATGTTTTAAATGTTAGTTAGTGGTTAGAATTAGAAGCACAGTTTCCCTTTTTGTTGTTTAGCCAATGTATTTTTAGGAAAGTTAGGAGTCAGGGTTTTTTGGGTTTAGATCAGAGGTCTGCAATCTATGGTTCAGTATGGAACCAAATATGGCTTTTTTATCATTCCCAAAATACATTCAACTTTTAAAATTAAAATGAAAAATTCAGAATTTTAAAAACACATAATTGCTCAAGTAGCTTAAATGCATGCATGAACCTGAATTTGACCAGTTATGAGGTAAACTTCAAAGAAATGTGCGAAAAGATGCAGCAGCAGAAGTTCCATTAAATAAAGTCAGTGAGTACAATGTTTCATTCATGTTGATTATCAATAATATTAAGTTGTATATTTTCAGGCATGCAAATGAGCATTCTTATACGGCTCTTTGTTGATCACTTGTTTTGAATTTTGATGTAGTTTGTCTCTTTGGTTTGAAAAGGTTTCCAGACCCTGGGTTAGACAGTGGAGAATTTTAAGTGGCTTGCTGGATCATCATATTTGCAGCTTTTGGTCCCCCTTTTGTTAAAAAGATGTGTTGTCCTTATGTCCATTTTTTTCCTCATAGGGCAGACGTGTATTCAATTTTCATAAAGTACCTCGTGGTAAATCGATTATTATGCTATTTTTAAAGAGCCAGTTTGTTCCTAAAATGATTTTATCTGTTATATTAGGGGGCTGAATTAAGTCTTTGTAGGTTTTAAATCCTTGTATGGAGAAAAGGATCTTTGTCCATTTCCATTCTATGCTGGGCTTCCCTTGGAAAGACTGTAATGTGACTCGCTTATTTTTAGTACCGGCTTTGGGTTGGGTTCTGATTACTGAAACCGCTGGTCCTGTGTCAATTACAATCAGTGTAGGAGCATATGTACCCTGTTGGATATAAATACATGGTCGACCTCCTGAGTCCCAGGTAATTTTACTGATGAACCTCCAGTATGGAGCTCCTACATCTGAAGGAGGTTCAATATCCAGTCTGCCCCTCTATTCCTTGCTTCCCTAGAATGGGAGGGCATCTGTTAATTCAGGAGGAGGAGGAGAAGAGAGAAGGGCAGTCAGGGTTACACACTCGATACTCTCTGTCCCTTAGGGTACACCTCATTTCACGAGGAGTAACGGTAGTTCGGATTAGGAACCTAGTCCGAACTACCTAGTTTGAGCCCCGTGTAGCCGCGCTGCACGGGGTTCGAAGCAGCGGGGATTTAAAAATGGCGGCTCCCCGCTTATGCAAATGAAGCCCGGGAAATTCAAATCCCGGGCTTCATTTGCAAGTGCGGTATGCCTACATTACCCTCCTAGTTCGAACTAGCGGGGTAGTGTAGACATACCCTCTGATAGTGACTGTACCCTCAAGTCTCTGCCAATAAGTCTTGGGTAGGTGCTCCATGCCACCGTTGTTTGCTAGCATATGTGCTGCACAAATACTTTCCAGGCTACACAGTGGAGTGCAGCACTCCAGCGGAGATTTAAAGAGCCCAGGGCTCTGGCAGCAACTGCAGTAGCCGGGAGCCCCAGCCCCTTTGAATCACCAGACCCCATGGGAACTGCCCACTTTGCCTCCCCCATCGGTGGGCCTAGATATGGTTCTAGTTCTTTAATCAAAATGTCCAACAAGCTCTTCAGACTGCACTTTTAGCACTTTTAAAACTTTTGGATGCAAGTTATCTGGACCTGATGATTTACAAGGTTTAACTTTTAGTAGCATCCATTTAATGTCCTCCAGAGATACTAGTGGAATGGAAAGAGTCATTATCTCCATATTATCCTACTCTATCATATATTTTCCACAGTACAGAAGTATTTATTGAACATGTCTGCCTCTTCTGAATTATTATTGATAATTGTACCATTTGCACCTAACAATGGACCAATATCAATGTCAGAATACTTTTTGTTTCTCATATATTTTAAATACTGTCTATTATTATCATTAACTCTGTTTACTCCAAATATCTCCTTTTTTTCCTTATTCATTTTCTATATTTCCTAGCTTTTGTTTTATATTCATTGCTATCAACTTTCTCTTCCTTCAATTTGCCATATAATATTCTCATTGTTGCCTTCACTTCTGTTCTAAATTATATCAGTGGTTAACTATCATAGCCTTCTTCCTCAATTGTGGTTTTTTGGTCACCTGTCCTTAAATAATCACCAATTATCAGTCATATTTTTCTAGTTAAATTAATGGAGATTGCTTATCTCCTAGAACTGGAAGGGACCTTGAAATGTCATTGAGTCCAGTCCCCTGCTTTCTCAGCAGGACTAAGTACCATCCCTAACAAATTTTTGCCCCAAACAGCCTCCGCAATGATTGAACTCACAAACCTGCATTTAATAGGGCAGTATTCAAACCACTGAGCTATCCCTCTCCCTGACTTCCTTCTCCAAGATGACTTGGCTCAAAATTGTTTTCAGATTTGTGAAACTGACCCTACTGAAACACGAATTGTATATATGATTTGGCTGGATTTTATTCTACTTTCACATTATAAATGTGATTGAGTCATGATCACTTGTACCCTAAGCTACCATTAATTTTTAGTTTTGTGATCAGTTCCTCTTTATCTGTTGGCCAAGATCTAATAAAGAATTGCCCCATGTTGGCTGCAACACTCTTTCTGAAGTAGGCAATTGTTTCAAAATCTGAGGGACAACAAAATGTAATAATTAAAGACTGGATTTTCAGATCCAAATTGAGTTTCAGAGAGTGGTCAGTGTTTGGGGTCAAAGTCAAATAAAATTTAGGGTTTAGATGATTAGGTATTGATACTTCAAGAGCTAATTTTATAGCCGAGATAAAATCAAAACTATAGGAAATGGCTTGAATCTAAGGATTTCAAGTTTATAAAATGTTGTTACATTGTAGATGCAAGAGAGAATTCGTCCTTGGTGACTGAAGAAACTAACACATAGAAACATATGGATGTTTGCTTGGGCATAAACTTTTGTACATAACCTCTGTCTCTGTGACAAGGTAAATCAATCTAAGTTATGTTAGCTAAATTACATAAATTAAATCAAAATAGTTTAGATTAATTTAGAGCAGTGGGAGACAATGGGAGATGCTCTCTTAATAACACAGCTTTCAACTCTTGGGGAGGTGCAACACAGAAATAGACAAGAGACTGCTCTGGCAGTGACTTATGTCTTCACTAAACTTGCTAAATTGATGCCTGCTGCATCAATCATAAGAGCATCAATTTAGCCAGTGGTGCCCATTGTTAGGCACCTATAGTCTTAATTTTTTAGAACAGCTGAGCACTCATATTTCCCATTGATTTCCTTTGGAGTAGTGAGTACCCAGAACCTCTGAAAATCAGGCTCTAGACACCCAAAAATGAATTATCCAAAAATTACAGACCAATTTTGAAAATGTAAGCATTACTCTGTACTTAATTAGACTGTTTATCTGATTTATTTTCCATCTTTTCCAGAGGCTGTTATGACATTCTAAAAAGCAGCCACAGTAACACTTATTTACAAAATGCTTTATCATGCCAAGGCATTTCAAGGCCATTTGCAAAAGTGCTATTATACAATACCTTAATCATACAGTCTGCATCTCTAAACTAATCATTCGAAGGAAAGGGACAATAAGTGAGTCTTCATCTTTGATTTGAAGTGTGAAAGAATGGCAGTATCTCTGACATCTTTGGACAGTACGTCCTAGAGAACACTTGCTCGTGTTGCACCCTCCCATTTTGTGACAGGACAGAATCAGCTACCTTAACTGCTGCTAGAGCATATCTGCCAAACACATGCTCTAAAGGAGATTTGTATTTCAGATGATATATGGCTATATTATTCCATATTACAGATTGTTTTGGTGCCTCCAGTTGGCATAAAAGAAATTAAATTCAGAATAAGCTTCACAACCTTTTCTTGTCAAGTAATGCCCTAAAAAGAAGTGCAGGCTAGGATCTCATTACATTGCAATGTAACACTTTTGTATGCAGGACTTCATAAAGGGGCGAGCAGTGTGCTGGCCTTGAATATTCCCTTTAAAAAAAGATTAACAACAAAACATCTGTGTATAGGTGCAGCCTTTAGAAAAGTAATAATAATAATAATAATAATTTATCATAGGTTTACAAAGTAACTGGCATAATTTGGAGCTCGGTTAGGCAGAGTATGTGGTATTTGAATCACTTCAGTCTGTCAATGCACTACATTCATTTTATTTTTTGTATACATTTACTATAATTCAGAAAATTAGCATAAGAATCAAATATGTTTAAATGTTGAAATACAAAATAATAGGGAAAAGATACAAGCCTTAAATCTTCCCTCACTTACACCAGTGTAATTCCATTATCTTCAATAGAGCTATTCATGAATCATACTGGTTTTAGGGAACATAGATCCAGGCCCAGCTGGTTTTCAAAAACTGCAAAGGTCAATGACAAGAGCATGTGTTGTGATGCTTCAGTAGTTGAAGAACATCCGATATCAGAATACTTGTCAGATTATACATTACCTGTCCTTCTAATTAGAACACAGGAGCTAGTCTCACTTTATTCAGTGAGGAAAACATATTTTCAACATACATTATAATATTGCCAACTTCAAGCATAAAAAAGCATGAGTTTTTTTTCCAATAATCGATGTTGGTAAATGTTGAGTTCTTTCTCCTCGCCTTCTTGTTTCTGAATCTTTAGCTTATATTCTTATGTTTTCCAGCTAGAAATTGTACTTAAATAAATAAAAGCTGAGATTCCTATGCAATCCCTTGCAGGTGGGAAGGTGAACAAACAGAACAAAACAATGTGTGTCCAAATGCCAAGCAGGCAGCAAATAAGTTATAGAGCTGGCAAAAGTTTTTTTGACAAAATGTTTTTCCATCAAAAAATTCCAATTTATCAATATAAAAACATTCCACAAGACCATGTTAATTTTGACAACGTTTTACACATAAGAGTATAAGCTAACACTCAGAAAAAAATATTACATGTTCCAATTTGTAACAAAAACAAAAGCAGAAATCACAGAATTCCGCAGGAAGCAGAAATTCTGTTTCCTGAACATTTAAAACAGATGCTGTCAAAAATTCAAATTGTAGTTGATACAAAGTGGGGATTGTATTTGTCTTGCTATGTTGCATGTGAATTCTCCTGTTCTATGGTAACCCCGTGTGTGTGCCTCAGTTTCACTGGACACTGCACCAATACCTAGATGGTGATGGGAATTTTGGTGTGATAGCCTCCTGCTATACAGTGGTTAATGCCTTTTGTAACCAACCCTTAGGAGGGTGGTGTGCCCAGGTAGCACCTTTTGTCAGGGAAGCAGGACAAAGGCTAGAGGAGGGGACTGACTAGTTTCAAATGTCTTGGGGTGCAAGGAGGGGGACAGAGGCTTTGGCTCAGAGCCCCCTGAATGCAAGATGGATTGTACTGACTGCTTCTGGTTACTGTGCTGACAAATCTGTTCTATGCTGCATCCCTGTCAACTAATAAACCTTCTGTTCTGTTGACTGAGAGTCACATTTGACTACGGATGGGGGTGCAGGGCCATATGATTCCCCCATACCTTGATGACAGCAGTACACAAAAATAAAATCATCTCCCTTGTATAGGTATATTAACACCATAGTTATCGCTGCCATGCTGTCTGGCATGGCTTTATAAACAGGAAATCATATACCCTGTAAAGTGCATCACAGTTCTGATGGAATTTTCAAAGCTAGTGAATGCAGGGAATTCAGCAGTTGAGTTCTGTCTAGTTACTTAGACTTAGTAAATCAGTGTGTCACACAATCTCTCTCTAAATATATATATGTATAAAAGTTTTTCCTGCGGGAAGACAGAGTGATGTCATCACGTTACTCTGCATCCCTCAGGCTTCACCCTCAAACAGCCTTCATGCCCCAGATGCTGTTCGGGGACTGGCAAAGCCACATGGCATCCTGGCCTGGGCAGATTCCACCTCTCGAAAGGCTGAGGCCAGAGCTGAGTAGGCAGGACACTTCAGATGTGAAATCTGAGCAGGCTGGGCTGCTGGACGGCTTTGCCAGTCCCTGAACAGCATCTGGGGCAGGACAGCTGTGTGAGGCAAGGTGCCCATCCAGGGCCTGGGCACCGCTCTGGATCAGACTGCCACAGGGAATGGGGCTGAGGCAGCGCTGCCACCATCGGTCACAGGGAAGACCCCAAGTAGAGGCTCTGGGGTCATTAGACCTGAGGACATTAGGGGACTTCCTGGAGGCCGGAGGGCCTGAGGTGCCATGTGGGATCAGGCCCACAGGGGAAGCTACGCAGGGCCTGGTGGCTAAGGGGAAGCACTGGCTGCACACTGGGTCAGCCCTAGTGGCCTCCTGCTCCGGGGAAGCAACCACTGTGCCATGTCCCCTTCTGTGGTGTGTGACCATGTACATGCGGAGGCCTGAGTTTCACTGCCCAAGGATGGAGGCTGCCAGGCCATGCTCCTCACAGACAGGGGCTCTCAGCCCCCCAACGAACAGGACTGCTTCAGACCTGGTGCGAGACCTGGGGAATGGCCCAATCATGTTGGGAATGGAGGAAGGTGATGGGCACTGTTAGGGTGGGGAGGGGGTTAGGGAAGGATGGGGGGTGTAGGAATATGGAGGAAGGAGGTTGGAATATGGATAGACAGTGTGGGGTGGGGAGGCGGAGTTAGGGATGTCTACACTACAGTGTTATTTTGAAATATCTTATTTCAAAATAGTTATTTTGAAATAGCTTATTTCGAAATAACGCGTCTACACACAAAATGCATTTTGAAATAGCTTTTTGCTATTTCAAAATAACATGTCCACACTGAGTGGACGCTGAATCGCATTTAAGGCTGGCCGGAACCAGGTCTGGCAGAGCATCAGGTCAGGAGTTACTTTGTGTGGCTGCTGCCTGAGGCTATCTGAGGTCTGTGCTTAAGGGGACTGCCCCTGGACAGCCAGTACTCAGCTTTCCCTGCTTGCTTGTTTACCTCTCCAAGGGACAGCAGAGTATTTTTGTCTCAGCGTGCTCCGGTTGCCTTCACTCAGGACATCACAGCACTCTGCAACATAGAGCCAGAGCTGTCCCTGGGCCCTCTGGTGCTTCTCTTGGAAGTGTTGCTGTGAGCCTGGCTGCACTTGGTGCAGGCTGCCATCCAGGAGGTCCATCGGGGGACTATCAGTATTCAGGAGGCCCTGCGGGAGAGCTTCCAGCCTGAGGAGCACTAAGACCCTCCCTGGTGTGTCCCATTGGGGGCTTTTTCCTCATTCCTCCCTCACGTACTTCCACTTACCCTTTCCTAACCCTCCCCCCCCCCCCTTCCTGATGTCAAATAAAATAAACATATTATCATGAACACAAACTCTCTTTATTTACCAAAAGTGGTGGGGGGGGGGAATGAAACTCTGGTGAGACTGGGGAAAGCAGGCAGGAGAAGGAAGGAAAGAGGGTGGGAGAGGGGAGGGGGAAACCTGGGAGGAGGGAGCTGGAAAGGAGAAGAAGGGGGAGAGAAAGCTCAGGGCACAGGGTTGGGGGTCTCACCGGACCAACTTGAGTTTCATGAAAACCTCCTCCTGAGTTCCCATGTGGCCTTTGGTGGCCAGGCTGGTAGCTATCCTGCAATAGATGGCTGCATTCCTCCATCTAGTGCAGAGATCATGGAGGTTGGGGTCATCCCCCCCAAACCTGAATAAGGTCCATGATCTCCACCCTGGACCAGGAAGGTGCCCTCCTTCTCCAGGCACTGGCAGGCTTCTGGGAGCTGGCAGACTGCGCCTGGGGAGCATTGGAGGGTTGGCTTCCGGTGGCTTGCTGGCTCATGTTTTGGGGCCACTGGGTCAGGAGCAGTGACTGCTGGCTCTGGGCTGGCAGGCTTGGATCTGGCACAGGCACTGTGGCCAGAGTCAACCCCTTTTAGGGCTCAAGGGAGAGGGGGAGGGAGAGGAGTGTCCTTGGTTGAGGCTGGAGTGGCCATCAGGGTACCCTGGGAAGGCTGGAGGCCCCCTATTTAGATATAAGTGTCTACACAGCACTTATTTCAAAATAGCTACGGTATTTTGAATTTGGCATTATTCCTCATGGAATGAGGTTTACCAAATTTGAAATAAGCGCTCCACTATTTCGAACTAATTTTGAAATAGTGGTTTGGCGGTGTAGATGCTAGTAAAGTTATTTCAAAATAACGGTTGTTATTTCTAAATAACTTTGCTGTGTAGACATATCCTTTGGGAGGATGAGGAGGGGGTAGGGATGGGCAGGGTGGGAGTGGGATTAGGGAGGATGGTGGCTGTAGGACTGGAGGCAGGGGAAGGGGTAGGAATGGAAGGAGGAGAGTGGGCTGTGGGCCATGTACTGTTTTATTGGTGGGTGGGACAGGAGCAGGTGGGATGGGTTGAGAGCATTCAGATAGAGGGGTCCATCAAGGGTGTGGTGGGCAGGAGTGGAGAAGGGTATGAGTGACATGGGGCCATGGAGAGCGCAGCTGGGCTCACTGCAAGATTAACAGGCTCTCTGGCTGCGACAGGGGCCAGCCAGAGGGAGGGTTGGCTGGGAGTGGGGGGGGGATAACCTTAGTTTAAAGAAATAATTCAAATTGAGCTGTTTGTGAGCATAAATTGTGAAGTGACTAAAGGACTTTGAATGAAGGGGAACGATAAAAGGCACTATATCAGGGTTTAGAGATGCACGTAGGTGTAAGCTTGGGTGTGGTAGACTTCGCGGCTCTTCTCCAGTGTCGAAAGAACCTCACTCCCATAAAAAATTCAGGGAACCCAGAGTTCAGTCTGTAAGGAATTTTAGCAAGGATTGCCCTGTGTCAGCCTCCCTACATTCAAGTCCTAAAAGAAACTAATTAATTAAATAACTTTATAACATCTTATGAAGAAACAAATAAACTTAATTCTTACAACAGACCACAGCTATTTTATAACCACAGATAATGTTCACAGTTACAGTAAACATAAGTACAGAGGAGTCCGGATTAACCAACACCTGGTAATCCAACACTCTGCTTTATCCGACCATAGTCCCCGGGAGCTGCAGGGTCGGATACAGCGCGGGCCAGGAGAACGGCCCCGCTTGCTGCCCCGTTGCTCCCTGGGAGCAGCTGCTACTGCTCCAGCCGGGGATAAAGCGGCCCCGGCAGGAGTGTCAGCAGCTTCTCCTAGAGAGCAATGGAATAGCTGATGCCGCTCCTGTGGGGGACGTCCCCTGCAGGAGCAGCATCAGCTGTTCCCTTGCTTTCTAGGAGAAGCTGCTGCTGCTGCTGCCGCTGCCGCTGCCGCTGCTGCTGGGACACTTCCTGTGTGACGTCCCCCGCAGGAGCGGCATCAGCTGTTTTCTTTCTCTCTTGGAGCAGCTGCAGCTGCTCCTGCCTGGAAGCGTCCTGGCAGGAGCAGCAGCAGCTGCTCATAGAGAGCAACGGAACAGCTGATGCTGCTCTGCCAGGGACGCTTAATCCCGGCAGGAGTGGCATCAGCTGTTCCATTGCTCTCTACAGTAGAGTCGGCATCATCCGACATATTCAGTAATCTGACCATGTGTCAGTCCCATTTAGGTTGGATGATGGGGACTCTACTGTAAAGAGAAAACTAAAAGTAAAATGTGAACAGCTCAGTCCACACAAACGCAATAACAAAAGAACTGGTGAACTAAAGCTAAGCTTTTGGGTTCTCTCAAAGTCTCAGTTTGTGCCTTTGATAATCAAATCTGCACCATATGCTGAGTCTGAACCATCACTCCATTTGCTTGTAGGAAATCCTCAGTTGGAGTCCAGGGCACCTCTTCCTCTGCTGTAGATCACTGCTAGGCAGCCAGCTAACTAATTAACCAGTCAGGGTATGCCCACACTACAGAGTTTTTTCAATTACGTCTACACTGCAATCACGTTCTTTGGAAAGAAAATTGAAAGAACAGAGGGGGTTCTCTGACATTGGTAAACCTCTTTCTATGAGGAAGAAGCCTTTTTCCGAATGAGCTCTTTCAGAAAAAGGCATGTGTGGACGGGGAAGAGGGAGTTCTTTCACAAGAGGAAATAGGAAAAAGCACAGGTGTCCTGGTAGCCATTCCGCCCATAGTAATCACAGCTTACATGCGAGATAACGTCCTTCCAGTGTTGACACTAACTCACTCCTACCTCCCTCACAGGGTGACCAGATGTCCTTTCATAAAGGGACAGTCATCTACTTAGGCCTACAGCAGGTTTTCCTACTTTTTCCTAAAAATGGGCAAATTGTCCCTTAATTTCTGTGTCTCCCCTCCCACCACTACTGGAGGGTCCTATTGCTGGGTCCTACTGCTGGTCCTACCGGTGGCGGGGGTCCAGTGGCTGACAATGGGGGTGGGTGTGCAAGACTGGTAGTCAGGCCAAGCTACAGTGTGCAGGGACAGCTGCTCCTCCTGCTGGTCTGTCAGTGCAGTCCTGCTCCGTGCTTCCTCTTGGCCAGCAGGCCGCCTCATCTCCTGTCCCATTGCCTGCCAGCCCTGGCTGCTTGCTGCAGTGGCTTGTGAATGGTGGGAGTTGGGTGGCCTCTGCTGCTCACCAATTAGCCCCCTGTCACTTCCCTCTCACTGCTGTGCACCATCACCCTCTCAGCCCTGCTGCTTTGTGCAGAGAACCAGTTCTTGGTCAGATCATTCCTCTCATCAACAACCTGGCTTGCAGGCTCCTTCCTTCCTCCATTACCTCTGGCTGGGCTGGCACCCTGGAGAAAGTTGAAGACCCTCTGGCCCAGGAGACTGGCCAGGAGGAGCCAAGCCCTGCATGTGCCAAAACCTCACACAGTGCTGGCCCAGGGCGCTATTTCTAACCTATTTGCACTATGATCCTGTAGGATCCACAGCAGCCCCTCCAGGTAATGTTTAGCACCCTCCTCACATGCTGCCCTTGCCCTAGGTCCTGCCCCTAAGCGGTGGGGAACTGCTCTGACCCCTAAGCACTCTACCCTGCTGAGCCACCTCTCTGGCTAGGTTCTTTGGCTTCAGTGCACAAGGCATCCTTAGGAATTAACCCCTTTGTGCCCATGAGGTAGCCAGGGCAGGAGGTAGCTGGGTTATGTCAACGGCCAGCAGGAGCTTAGAAGCATTAACTGCCTTTCTACAGGCAGTTAGGGACAAGCTGTTTTCAGCCAGAGAGGACCATGGGTAGGGAAGTCAGGGTCTTTTTGATCTTTGCAAAACCATGGGCCAAGCCATTCCCACCCCAACCTCTGCAGTTGGAAACAGCTCCCATCCCTTCCCCCCTGAAGGTGTCGAAAGGCTGTTGGTGGCCATGTTCTGGTGTGAACCCTCACAGAGGTCTGGGGAGAGAGACCTGTGATCCTGCCTGCCTCTCGCATGCTGCCTTGAGAAGACACAGTGTTAGGTATCATGACAGGCAGGTTGGTTCTCAGGGCCCAGCCAGCCATAGAGGGTGGAGAACACTGGGCAGAGAGGTTTGGGTCAGGTTGATCAACCACCCCCATCCTCGTGAGAGAGAGGTGTATGGGAGAGGGAGTGTGCGTGTCTTTTCTCTGTGCTAATCTTAAAGAGAACAAGGTAAATAAAAAGATTCCAGCTGTGCAGTATTTCATTTAAACAGGGGCTCACTCAACTTGATGTTAATTTGAAGGTTTGCCCTGCAGAGTTATGATTGGTTGCCATTGAACTCTCTTAAATACAAGTAATTTTACCAGGTGTTCTGTATTCAGCATAGGGAAATGGGCTCATGCATAGGAAATGTTTTCAGCATAGGAAAAAGCAGCTCTGAAGAATGGAGGATTCTCCATACTGTGACTAACTGCAAGATCCCACTGTGACAAAGACTAGTGAGCTATTATCACAGTATTATTATTGTAACACCTTAGGCATGGACAAAGATAGAATTTTATTCAGTTCTCAGAAACACTTATTAAATTCTTGAAGTACACAGATGTCACATTGATAGGCATATTAGAAATGTTGAGATTAGTCTAATTTGTGGAGCACTGTGGCTGGTCTGTTTGAGGAATGCATATTCCTCACTAAAAACGTTTCCCATCTAAAGCAGTGTTTCTTAAACTTTTTAAGATGGAGGAATACCAAACAATAATTTTTTTTATGAGGAACACGAAGGATTTTTTGTTGAGCAAAAAAAAAGAGCCAAAGGAAAAGTTATTGAGCAAAAAGGGGTGGCAATTTTGAAGTCTGTTGATCTCTGCGGCACACCTCCAACTGCCTCGCAGCACACCGGCGTGCCATGGAACACAGTTTAAGAAATACTGATCTAAAGCCTCCGGCTTTCAATGAACTCCACAGGGGCAGATCCATGTAGTGACCCACTAAAGTCCACAAGATTCCAGAGAGGCACAGGGATCTAGAATCCTGTGGACTTTAGTGGGTCACCTCATGGAAGCGGGAGTCCATTCTCAGGGTACGTCTAGACTACATGGCTCCATTGACAGAGCCATGTAAACTAGTTTACTCAGCATAGTCAATGAAGCAGGGATTTAAATAATCCCCACTTCATTAAAATAAACATGGCCACCGCGCTGTGCCAACGATCAGCTGTGAAACGAGGTTTACAGGATTGGTCGGCAAAGGCTTCCCCAGCCGACAGATCCGCGTCTAGACTGCCATGCTGTGCCGGATCAGCTCATCATCAGCACAGTGTGGTGGCCATGTTTATTTTAATGAAGTGGGGATTATTTAAATCCCTGCGGGTATGTCTACACTACCCTCCTAGTTCGAACTACGAGGGTAATGTATGCATACCGCACTTGCTAATGAAGCCCGGGATTTGAATTTCCCGGGCTTCATTAGCATAAGCGGGGAGCCGCCATTTTTAAATCCCCGCTGCTTCGAACCCCGTGTACCGTGAAACGAGGTGTACCGGTAGTTCGGAATAGGCACCCTAGTCTGAACTACCTAGTTCGAGCCCCGTGTAGCCGCGCTACACGGGGTTCGAAGCAGCGGGGATTTAAAAATGGCGGCTCCCCGCTTATGCTAATGAAGCCCGGGAAATTCAAATCCCGGGCTTCATTAGCAAGTGCGGTATGCATACATTACCCTCCTAGTTCGAACTAGGAGGGTAGTGTAGACATACCCTGCTTCATTTACTATGCCGGGTAAACTAGTTTACGTGGCTCCGTTGACGGAGCCATGTAGTCTAGACATACCCTCACTGAATACTTTGCAGAATAGAAATCTGAAATAGTAAACCTACACAATGACTATGCACAAAAGCACAGGGCAAGCATGTAGTACAATGAGTAACTTAAGCACTGGGGATTTGAGGTTTGTCTGTACTTAAGTATGTGTGTCTGTACTATTAAATTTCATGATAGCACCACCTTAAGACAAGCCTAACACAGATGAAAAAAGTGTATTTTGAGAAGTGATGTGAATGAGAGGGCAGGGGTTGAGCATAACAGGGTAGGAAGGGAATGCCAGACAATATCTACTAGGCTGTAGAACAGGGGTGGGCAATAATTTTTGACAGGGATCACTCCACGATTTTGGAAAGTAGTTGAGGGCCACATTCTTCCATGATATTAACGGAGGAGGTGCAGGGTCTGGGATGAAAGTTGGGTGCGGAAGGGAGCTTGAGGTCTGGGAGGGAGTTTGGGTGGAGGAGACAATTGTGAAGTAAGGCAGGTAAATGTGCAGGGTTTTGGAAAGTGACCTAGGGGAGGAAGGGGCTGTGACCTGGGGGGGGGGAGGATTGGGGGTACAGGAGTTTGGGTTGTGACCTAGCATAGGGGAGGATTGTGATCTGGGGCAGGTTATTGGGGTGCCAGATCTGGGAGGGGGTATGGATGCAGGAGGGGGGCAAAAGGTTTGGGTATGTTGAGTGAAGGGAAGAGAGATGGGGAAGGGAGAAGCTGGGGTGCCAGAGGCAGGCTGTGACCAGGAGACTTACCAGCCAGCAGCTCAACCAGCCTGCAGAGCTAAATGCGTGCGGAGCTTAAAATCTTTTTCAGCCAGTCTTTCTGTCTTCCTGCGTGCCTGCACAAGTTGCACAGCCATGTGCTTGTGTGAAAAACTAAGCCAGAGGGGTGGGGGCATGGTACTTCCTGTGCTTCCAGAAACTGGCCAATGGGATTGTGCTGAGGCCGGGCAGCACCTAAAGCGTTCTCACCTCCTCTCCAGGCTCACAGTGTTTAAAAAGAAACAGCCCCACAGCCATTTTTCTAAGAAGTGTGCAGGGCTGCAGGACAAGCAGATAAGCCTTCCTGTGGCTACCTTCTGCATCCGCAGGCCAGATCCAGTGGTTTGGCAGGCCAGATCCAGGGCCGTATTTTGCCTAGGCCTGCTGTAGAATAAAAACCAAAAGAGACTGGTCTATTTTTAAATTAGTCAGAGAAAGGACTAGAGAATAATAGAGCTACAGTATTGTCATGTTGTGAGATAATAGTAACTGCAAGAATCACAAAATTTGTTGAGACTGTGTGTGAACACACTTGTCACTTAACTGTCAGACCGAGTTAATACAAGAAATACTCAGCAAAACCCTGCCACCATTCATAGAGAAGGAGACGGTACATAGAGAAACTGAAAACACACAGGAGGAGGAAGAAGCAAAAAAGCAAGACAGTCGAGAAGTAGCCTCAGAGAGGTAGCCAAGTTAGTCCATGACTAGCCTGTGAGTACAGATAGTACCACCCTGGAAAAAAACAAAACAAAACAAGAGAGAACGTTTTTACAATGGTTGGCTAAAGAGATTTGGAGCTGTAAAATAGGAAACTGCTCCTTTTGTTCTTGGTTTCTCCTGCTCTGGGAGTAGCAGAACTTCGCATATTTTTGTTTCAATCGGGATTATTTCCAAAAAAATACCATCAATCTCTATACCCATCTTGAACCTCCCGAATGCCTCAAATTTTGACTATCTACTTAGATAAAAAAAGGGACCACATTGTTCAATATAATCTTGAATTAGCAAGAGGATAAATTAACTAATTTATCAAATCTTTCCCCTCTGGAATGTGCTATAAAAAAAACCACATAATAAGAAATAGTCCCTGTCCTGATGAGCTAACAATCTAAATAGACAAAACAAGAAGGAAAACAGAAGCACAGAGAAAGGAAGTGACTTGGTGATGGTCACCAAGCAGGTCAAAGCTGGGATTAGCTTTCAGATCTCTTGCTTCTCGTTCCAGTTTTAATTTATATACAATCACCTCATCAGTAAGATTTTTGTAAGCAGCGAAGTGTTGGTAATGCTGCTAGATAATATTGACCTCCTGATGTTCGGAAAATTCTCTGGACCAGTCAGGTCTCAAGGATGCTGGACTAGATAAGATCAACATGTGTTACTAAATCTGAAGGCCAACCATACCTTAATTTAAACTCTAATTAGATTTATTTATTAAATTCTCCCATACATCTTCTCCCACATGAACCTGCCCTGGGATGGAGGTCAGCTGGGAAGGCTCTGCTTCACATTCTTCCACTTGTGGAGATAAGATTAACATCTATACCGAGCAGGACCTTCACAACTTTTGCTCTCAGGCTGTGGAATTCTCTCCCCTGGGGATATTCATATGGCACCAACCTTAGCACTGTTTATATATATTTATATTGTGTTTTTAAAACATTTGCAAGGCACCTCAAATATTTTAAATAGAGATATGGGGTAAAAATATGTTAAATAAATATATAAGTAAATTTTTCATAATTTTTTCCCCGTTTATTCAACTCTTTCTAAAATTACATTTATTATGACAACACTTTTTGGTAGCTTTTCAAACTGCTTCCCCAGTTGTGCGAGCTCATATGATTTCAGGATGAGGAGACCCATTGTTTAGTATGATTATGGTAAGAAGATCTAGATCCTTAGGAGGATGTAAATTGAAATTGACTTAACTGAAATGACCCCACTGCATGAAAGTTAAAAACATGATCCTTTACATGTTTCTGGTTTCAGTTCCATGATCACAAAGTTGGCCAAATTATTCATTACAATTAACGTCAACATATTTTCTTGAAATAAATTATTCAAAATATTTTTCTTTATTCAGCTACCTCTGTCGTTTGAATAAATAATATTTAACCATTATTTGACCACTTAACTGCAAAAGACTAAATACCTGATAATATGGATTACATTGAGTTCAGGGTAAAGCTTTGTATTTCAGGGTATGTCTACACTACAAAGTTAGTTCGAACTAACGGACGTTAGTTCGAACTAACTTCCATAGGCGCTACACTAGCGCTCCGCAAGTTCGAATTTAATTCGAACTAGCGGAGCGCTTAGTTCGAACTAGGAAAACCTCATTTTATGAGGATTAAGCCTAGTTCGAACTAGCTAGTTCGAATTAAGCGGTGTGTAGCCCCTTAATTTGGACTAGTGGGAGGCTAGCCCTCCCCAGGTTTCCCTGGTGGCCACTCTGGCCAACACCAGGGAAACTCATCTGCCCCCCTCCCAGCCCCGGACCCCTTAAAGGGGCACGGGCTGGCTACGGTGCCCGTGCCAGGTGCAAGCCTGCCAGCACCCAGCCAGCAGACCCTGCACCTGGCATGGATGGAGCCACCCACCCGATGCCCCCCAGCCCTCCCCCTCTTCCCGGGACCAGGCTGGCAGCTCCCGGGAGTTTGCCAGGGACCGCAAGAGGTGGGCACCCACCTGGGCTAGTGCGGACATCGTGGACCTCGTCCACGACCTCCGCACTAGGCACAGGAAAGTGGCCGTCTAGGGCAGGAGAGCTGCCAGCCTGGCCACCCAGGAGCAGGTGTGCATGAAAATCAAGGTGGTCCACTGAGACCCCCGACCCTGAGCCCTGAGTTTACAATGGCCGTACTGGGTCAGACCAAAGGTCCATCTAGCCCAGTAGCCTGTCTGCCGACAGCGGCCAACCCTAGGGACCCTGGAGGGGATGGACTGAAGACAGTGACCAAGCCATTTGTCTCGTGCCATCCCTCTCCAGCCTTCCACAAACCTTGGGCAGGGACACCACTCCTACCCCCTGGCTAATACCACTCCATGGACCCAACCTCCATGATTTGATCTCACTTCCCTTTAAACTCTGTTCTAGTTCTAGCCTTCACAGCCTCCTGCAGCAAGGAGTTCCACAGATTGACTCTCTGCTTTGTGAAGAACAACTTTCTGTTACTAGTTTGAAGCCTGCTACCCATTCCTTTTCTTTGGTGTCCTCTAGTCCTTCTTTATGGGAACTAATGAAGAACTTTTCTGTATGCACCCTCTCCACCTAACTCCTGCTTGTGAGACCTCTATCCTGTCCCCCCTCCGTCTCCTCTTTTCTAATCTGAAAAGTCCCAGTCTCTTTAGCCTCTCTTCATATGGGACCTGTTCCCAACCCCTGATCATTTTAGTTGCCCTCCCCTCTCCCACCCTCTCTCTTCCCCTCTCCCACCTCCTTTTCCCAGTCTCCCCCAGTTTTGTTCAATAAAGACAGATTCCATTTTTGAACACAATTGTCCTTTATTTTGTACATCAAGAAGAGGGGCTAGGGAAGGGTAAGTGGAAGGAGGTGAGGGAGGAATAGGGTACACGCCCCGATGGGGAGGACTTGGCTGGCTCTGCGGGCTTTTGGGGTGGAAGCTCTCCTGTAGCCCCCCAATTACCCCCTCTCCCCAGATGGCAGCCTGCGGCAAGTGCATCCGGGCTGATGGCCGAGTGGTGTGATGTGCCCAGTGTGGGTACTCCGGGCAATCCAAGCCAGGACTGCTTTGCAAGCGGGGAACCCCTGAGAACTGTCTGTCCGGGGTGGGGGTCGGGACCCTTTAAGCACAGCCCTCGGCTAGCCTGAGACAGCATCTCCACGCTCTAAGTCCTCCTCTGCTTCCGGCCATCCTTAAGCCTCCTTCAGGGTCCACTTAATGTGGACATGCTAGTTCGAATTAGCAAAACGCTAATTTGAACTAGTTTTTTAGTCTGGATCCGTTAGTTCGAATTAGCTTAGTTCGAATTAACGTTGTAGTGGAGACATACCCTCAGATTTATGAGAAAATAGTTATTTTGAATTTTAAAGTAAAGCTAAATGCCAGCTTTGTTCATGCACTGCATATGGGTTGCAAACAAACCATAAAAATAAGCCGTTGTTTGCATTTTTAAATAAAATGCTGAGTGTAAATGTTCTGAAGATGTTTCATTTTCTTGTCTATTTCCCAGCTCCCTTTAATGTCACATTGACCATGTTGGTGAAACACAAGTACATTTTGTCTCCTTGTGCATAATCAGTGAAACGCAAATTGAAGTGTGAAATTGTCTGCAGTGCTTGATATAAATTAAAATGACTCCAATAAATTAATTGCTCAAATTATCTGACCACTATCATTGTATTATTTTTGCAGCTGAATACACTAAACAACTGCAAATTCATTTTCTCACTAACATCACAATTATATTAGACCCTGTTCAGGTAATAGAACAGGGTCTAATAGAAAAAATAGAAAATAATAGAAAAAAAATGGAAGGATAAAACCCATTGCAAAGTCAACAAAATAGCTTGATCTTTCTTGGAAAACTCCATCAAATAACCAAACAAAACTCAATTATTCCTGACATAAGATATGAAATACTCTTATATCCAGGGGTTGACAAATTATGGAAAACCCTAATTGCCAGACAAAAAAGGGACTAGCCACCCACCCCCACAAAAAGTGTTTTTTTAATGGCATAAATTCCTAATAAGAATAAGAACGGTAATTACTAATAAGTTATTTATAAATATCACCTAGGTTATTAATAAATATCTAAGGGTATGTCTACACTACCCTCCTAATTCGAACTAGGAGGGTAATGTAGGCATACCGCACTTGCAAATGAAGCCCGGGATTTGAATTTCCCGGGCATCATTTGCATGAAGCCGGCCGGCGCCATTTTTAAATGCCGGCAGTTCGAACCCCGTGCCGTGCGGCTACACGCGGCACGGAGTAGCTAGTTCGGATTAGGCTTCCTAATTAGGAAGCCTAATCCGAACTAGCTGTACTCCTCGTGGAATGAGGAGAGATGAGGAGAGATGCTGAGGGAGATTAGAGAGGCTACCAAAATAAATAACTCTATAATAATGGGGGACTTTAATTATCCCCATATTGACTGGATACATGTCACCTCAGGAAGAGAAGCAGAGAGAAAATTTCTCAATGGCTTAAAGGACTGCTTCTTGGAGCAGCTGGTACAGGAACCCACAAGAGGGGAGGCAATTCTCGATTTAGTCCTGAGTTGAGCGCAGGATCAGGTCCAGGATATAACCGTTACAGGACCGCTTGGGAATAGTGACCATAATATAATAACATTCAACATTCCTGTGGTGGGAAAAACACCTCAGCAGTCCAGCACTCTGGCATTTAATTTCAAAAAGGGGAATTACACAAAAATGAGGAGGTTAGTTAAACAGAAATTAAAAGGCACAATGATTAGAGCCAAATCCCTGCAAGCTGAATGGAAACTTTTTAAAGACACCACGATAGAGGCCCAACTTAGATGTATACCCCAAATTAAAAAACATAGCAAGAGACCTAAAAAAGAGTCACCGTGGCTTAACCACCATGTAAAAGAAGCAGTGAGGGACAAAAAGGCATCTTTTAAGAAGTGGAAGTCCAATCCTAGTGAAATAAATAGAAAGGAACATAAACACTGTCAAATCAAGTGTAAAAATGAAATAAGAAAAACAAAAAAGATTTTGAGGAGCAGCTAGCCAAAATCTCAAAAAGAAATAACAAAATGTTTTTTAAGTACATTAGAAACAAGAAGCCTGCTAAAAAACCTGTGGGTCCCCTAGACGATCAAGATATAAAAGGAGCAATCAAGGACGATAAAGCCATTGCAGAAAAACTAAATAATTTCTTTGCTTCAGTCTTCACAGCTGAGGACGTTGGAGAGATTCCCAAATCTGCACCATCCTTTGTGGGTGATGAATCTGAGGAACTGTCCCGGATTGAAGTGCCATTAGAGGAGGTTTTGGAACAAATAGAAAAACTTAATGTTAACAAATTTCCGGCACCGGATGGCATTCATCCAAAGGTTCTGAAAGAACTAAAATGTGAAATTGCTAAACTATTATCTGTGGTTTGTAACCTATCCTTTAAATCGGCTTCCGTACCTAATGACTGGAAGGTAGCCAACGTGACACCAATATTTAAATAGGGCTCTAGTGGCGATCCTGGCAATTACAGACCGGTAAGTCTAACTTCAGTACCAGGCAAATTAGTCGAAACAATAGTAAAGAATAAAATTGTGAGGCATGTAGAAGAACATAATTTGTTGGACAAAAGTCAACATGGTTTCTGTAAAGGGAAATTGTGTCTTACTAATCTATTAGAGTTCTTTGAAGGGGTTAACAAACATGCAGACAAGGGGGATCCAGTAGATATAGTATACTTAGATTTTCAGAAAGCCTTTGACAAGGTCCCTCACCAAAGGCTCTTGTGTAAATTACATGGCCATGGAATAAGAGAGAAGGTCCTTTCTTGGATTGAGAACTGGTTAAAAGGGTTAAAAGACAGGAAACAAAGGGTAGGAATAAATGGTAAATTTTCAGAATGGAGAGGGGTAACTAGTGGTGTCCCCCAAGGGTCAGTCCTGGGACCAATCCTTTTCAACTTATTTATAAATGATCTGGAGAAAGGGGTAAGCAGTGAGGTGGTAAAGTTTGCAGATGATACCATACTGTTTAGGATAGTCAAGACAGAAGCAGACTGTGAGGGACTCCAAAAAGATCTCATCAAACGAGCGATTGGACAACAAAATGGCAAATGAAATTTAATGTGGATAAGTGTAAAGTAATGCATATCGGGAAAAATAACCCCAACTATATGTACAGTATGATGGGGGCTAATTTGGCTACGACAAATCAAGAAAGAGATCTTGGAGTTATCGTGGATAGTTCTCTGAAAACTTCCACACAGTGTGCAGCGGAGGTCAAAAAGGCAAATAGGATGCTAGGAATTATTAGGAATGGGATAGAAATAAGACCCAGAATATATTACTGCCCCTGTATAAAACTATGGTATGCCCACATCTTGAATACTGTGCACAGGTGTGGTCTCCTCACCTCAAAAAAGATATTTTGGCCTTGGAAAGGGTTCAGAAAAAGGCAACTAAAATGATTAGGGGTTTGAAACAGGTCCCATATGAGGAGAGGTTAAAGTGACTGGGACTTCTCAGTTTAGAAAAGAGGAGACTGAGGGGGGATATGATAGAGGTATATAAAATCATGAGTGGTGTGGAGAGGGCCGATAAAGAAAAGTTATTTATTAGTTCCCATAATAGAAGAACTAGAGGACACCAAATGAAATTAATAGGTATCAGGTTTAAAGCTAATAAAAGAAAGTTCTTCTTCACACAGCGTGTAGTCAACCTGTGGAACTCCTTGCCAGAGGAGGCTATGAAGGCTAGGACTATAACAGAGTTTAAAGAGAAGCTAGATAATTTCATGGAGGTTAGGTCCATAAAAGGCTATTAGCCAGAGGATAGAAATGGTGTCCCTGGCCTCTATTTGTCAGAAGCTGTAGAAGGATGGCAGGAGACAAATTGCTTGATCATTGTCTTCGGTCCACCCTCTCTGGGGCACCTGGTGCTGGCCACTGTCAGCAGACAGACTACTGGGCTAGATGGACCTTTGGTCTGACCCAGTACGGCCATTCTTATATTCTTATGATCTTATGTGGCAGGACTGGAGTCGGCGGGGCAGGCTCTGGCTGTGCCGCGTGCCGCAGCCAGCTCCCAGGGACATGCGGCCAGAGCCAAGCTGCTGCGGCCCTTTAAAATCAGCGGGGCCAGGTCACGCCAGCGTCCTGGCGTCCCACCCCGCCTCCTCACGCCGGAGCTGCACACAGGCAGCCCAGTGGGAAGAATCGCCGCACTTCCCCCTTCCCAGCAGCGCTCTGCTCCTCTGCTGGTCGGCGGATCGGATGAGGCCGCGCCACCCGTAGTGCCGGCTTTGGACAGCCCATCACAATGGCCCACCGGGCCAGTTCGCCCCTGCACTCACCAGCTGGAAAAATCTACTCGCCACAGGCAAGCAGGCGAGTGCATTTGTCGAGCCCTGCTTATATCATAAATTACCATTGAAAGCAAAGATAAGTTCATTGTAAGCAATGAAGCAAGTGGGTACACAATTATTTTTATGGTGTGTATTATAGTAGTACCATAGGAGCTCTAACCAAGATGCAAGTTTTATTTTACCAAGCCCTGTTCAACTGTAACTTATACAAATATTCAATGAGATACAGTCTTGTCTCTGAAATTCTTTTAGTCTAGTCTAAAGAGACAAGACCGACTAAGGCTGGGAGAGACAGCTGAGGTACAGAGATATACGGTTACATTCTCAAGGTCTCACAGTAGGTCAGTTGCAGAACTAAGATGACCTTTCCCATCTCTCAGTTCAATGCTCTATCCACTTGACCAGTGTTTCCCAATTTTATTTGGCTACAGAACCCTTTTAAACTCAGAATACTTTTGTGGAACCCCTAATAACAGTCTAATATATGGAGGTGAAAAAGTAGACCACAAATAAGTAAGGATAATAATAAAAAAATGCTAAACAAGGTCATGAGATCAACATTTAATTTAATTGCACATATTTAAAAACAAAAATCACGTAATATTTTTAAACCATAAAATGTTATTGTAATGGAATTTTCTTGCTGAACCCTTATTTTCACTTCATGGAACCCCGGGGTTTCACGGAACACCATTTGGGAAACACTGCACTAGACCAAGCTCTCTCCCAAAGCTACTATTAAGTTGCATGCAGTTTATATTTCATATGTAAGGGTGATTTGTTGTTGACACTAGAGTGGAATTAAATGTGTTGTGCTTCAGATTTTAGCTTTTAACAAAATTCAGCACTGGTTTTGTGCTATATAAAATTATATTCTTGGTGTATTTCCTACAAATGCAGCCACTTTTTTCATTACAAATGTAGCTGGGATTGGCTAGCTCTCACAGGAAGGCTAGCTATATCAACCTGATTGGTTTATCCTTGGACTGTGCCACTTCCATGTCTTTTTCTTAAGATTTGTTTATACAGCTACCTCACAATGGCACAGCTGCATGGGGCTGCTCTTTATCGGTGGGAGAGAGCTCTTTCTGTGGAGAAAAATCCCAACGAGGGGCAGTAGTTTTGTCAATAAAAGTGCAGCTCCCACCAACAAAGCTCTCTTCACACCAGCTTTTTGTGTCACCAAAAACTTTCATTGTCTGGAGAGTGTTTTTTCACACTCCTGAGCAACAGAAGTTTCAGTGACAAAGGTGCCAGTATACACACAGTCTCAGTAGCTATTTTCAGAGCTGTTTCCCAGATGCCTCAATGTATTGTGGAATTTAGAATCTGGGTGAAAAATAATTGACTTCAGGCTGGGTAAGATGGGGAGGGGTGATACCAATAACAAGAAATCATTCAAAGGCTGGTAAGAATTTTGACCTTACTCCTTATTAAGAGCATCACTTTTTCTGTCCCTTTTGTGCCCCGGTTGCCAGAACAGTGGAAAATCTCAGGTTCTTGTACAGTATAGCATTATTCCCAGACAGCCAAGTAAAAGTAGTGGCCAGGAACATTGTTTTATCTTCATCTAGCCAGGAAGTAGCACTTTTCCTCTCATTGTGTGTACAGCTAGTTGAAGGAAAAGATTTTCACTGGAAAGTTTTAACTTTTCATCCAAAATCAAAAAACAAACGTGATGAGCATCAAGCTTTATTGTTTATCATTTGCAGGGCCATGCAACAAGGCAAAGTAAGCCACATGGGTTTTGCACGAGAGTTTCTAAAATACACTATAATCTACACACTATCTCCTCTGAGTCTATGCTTGCTCCTCCCACCCACTCCTTGTGTCAGGTAGGCAGGCTGCTCCTGACCTCAGGCTCCTGCTGTCCTGCTGTTTGGCAATGGTTGGCCAGTAAGAGAGACAGCCTGGACAGATCCTGCCCTTATGTAAAGTTTTCATCCCTTGTGTTTTGTGACTATCTGTCCAGTTTCAGGCTATGTCTACTCTACACTTATTTTTTGGAAAAAGGTATGCAAATCGCAGAAAAAGACAATTTTCATATCTTTTTCCAATTCTTTTTTTGGAAGAGGTTTTTCCAAAATTTGGCCCAAATTTCAGAAAAACCTCCTCTTTTGGAAGAGCCCTTCTTCCTCCTGAAACAAGGTTTACAGGGCTTCTGAAACACGGTGTCTGCTCTTCTGAAAAAATTTCAGAAGAGCAGAGGCATTCCCTGGACATGGCAGAGTTTTTTCTGGGATACCTCCAATATTCCCTTTACCCACTGGAGTCAAACTGGGAAAACTTTGGCAGGACTACACTTTGTAGCAGATCGCCATTCATTACTCTTCCATTAGTCATGTCAAGGAAGTGACAGAGATTACAATAATCTATCTTGACATCTCTAGGCAGTTTCATTACACACTCACATTTTTCAAAATGGTGGTTACAATGTCAAGTGGTGGGCCCAATTTGAAACAGACTTGTTCAGCAATAAATCACACTTTTCACAAATGATTTTTGTCCATTTGAAAACCTATTTGCTATCTAAACACCGTTTTGATGCAAAATGTTCAAGCAGCCCTAATTGTGTGCCTTTGCATGCAGATGAGTATATCAGGCATCCTCAATCACTTCAGAATTCTTGTCTCCAATCTTGAGACACAAAAAAAGCAGCTTTTGAAATGGAAAAGGATTTACCTCATCCAAGTGTGCAAGTACATTTCATCCCATTAAGGATGTCATTAACAGCTAATCGTCTTATTTGCTATATGAGAAACTGGGTACCTGGTTAATGCCCTACTTCCCCAATAAAATTATAAAGCTGAAAGTTGGAAAGGCCTTCCCTTATAAAGAGTTTTGCCACTGACTTCAACAGAACCTGAATTTTATCCTAGGATCATCTCACAGGAAGTCATCAAGTTCTTAATTGTGGATTGTATGTTCAAGAGATTCTTATCAAACTGTGGATAAAAGTCATGTAATTTGTTATACTTCATTTCAGGGTTTTAATGTAGCAGTAAAGTACTGTTGCTTTATCAAATTCAAATTATATGGCTTTCCCCAAGGTATTGATATCTAGCTTTCGGCAGCCACTAGCAGCTAATCTATAAACCATTTTCTCTCTTGCACATGTGCAGTACCGTACCTCATATACAGAATGACTAGGAAAAATCTAGCATTAGTTAAAATCTTTTGCACAATAGACAAATTATTTAATATAAATGTGTCAGCCCTGCGTTCTTTCAGAAGAAATGTATATGGATGCTGCAAAAAATTATAAAGCCCAGTCAATGTGTAATTTGTCACCTTCTCTCCCTTCATGTCCCTGTCACATCTTGTCTGCAAGAAAACAGCTTTGTCTGTAGTGGAGAAAAGTATTTTTAAATGTACCATATGAAGTCAGTGATAAGCAAGAAAATTGGTAATAAATTCTCATTTATATCACTGATTATTGCCACATCATCTTCCAATACAAACTTTAATTCCGTCCTTTTGGATTTTGGCAAAAGTCTTTAGGAAGATTTGATTACATCTGCCTTGTGCTCACTATTTCTTTAGCACATTCTGAGCTCTTAAACACCAGGGGCGACAGAAAACTGTGTCAAGCCTTCCATCATCGAATGACTTTCATCCTTTATTATCTCCCAGGATCCAACTTATAGATATACATTTTAGCTTCTGGTCTTGAATCTCTCTTTCTCCCTCTCACACACACACACTTTAAATGGATGTAGCCACTCACACATAAGCAGCAACAACTAGCTCTTTTTAATTGCTGTGGGGAAAAATTCTATTATGCAACCATGTTCTCCAAACACCTTGGCTGATTGTCCTCAAAGCCTTTAACTGCTACCATAGTTTTAAAGAATCTGTTGCCTTTGGCTAAAGACTTGTAAACTCGTGCAAGCCAAGTTCCCTGCTCGGATAACTCCATTGATTTCTGTGGACTTGCATCAACAGAGATATTGCCCCCTATAAGCAGGGCTGCATTATGACTTTCGTGGCCCTATGCACTTTTGCCTTCGTGGGCCCCTCCCATCATAATAAAATCAATATTAAAAATTATGTTTGATATAACTTTAAACACTTCAACATTTTATTTTTTTTCTGTTTTAGGCAAAATTTAATAGATTTTCGTGGGCCCTAAAAGTTTCATTTTTTTCTGATGTGAGAAAAAAATTGAAACATTTTCTTTGACCCTAAAAGTTCATATTTTTTCTTCTGATTTTAAAAGAAATTAAACCATTTTCATGGGTCCCTAAAAGTATTGTGGGCCCTAGGCACTGTGCCTACTGGATAAGTCGGTCCTGCCTGTAAGTCTGGAGTTTTATCACATACTTTACAAAGGCTAGAGCAAGTGGCTAGGCATTCTAGATTTTAAACAAATGGACACAATTAGGGGACTCATAGGGCTATATAAAATCAAAAAGCCCAAACCTGTAAATAATCCAAACACCAATTTGCACAGAAGGGATATAAACTTTACAATACTAACAGGTCAAATGAGGTGCAATTTACTTATCCTGTATCCCTGAGAAATATTGTTCTGGCAGAAATTCTTACTCCTGATTATTCTCAATATTTGTGCCAAAATCTACCTCTTTATTTGCTGTGATCCACAGAGTTAGTGCTCTTTGAATGACCTTTAGCTGTGTATTTCTTTCTTTTCCAAAGAGTTTGATTTAACATAATTTAATCTCAGTTTAAAATGTTCCTATTTTTAAGTTAACTTTGTTCTAAACTACAATGTATTGCCAGGTTTGTCATGTTAAATTAACAGTACATACAAAGGACCAGATCCTCATCTCTTGTAAATCAGCATAATTGTGATTTAGAATCATAGGATTGCACGAGATCTCAGGAAGTCATCAAGTTCAGCCCCTGTCCAAGGCAGGACCAATCCCAACTAAATAACCCAGCCAGGGCTTTGTCAAGCCAAGACCTCTAGAGATGGAGATTCTACCCTCCCTACATAACCCATTCCAGTGTTTCATCACCCTCCTAATCAGATGGATATTTGGAAAAACTAACTTGAGACCACTGCTCCTCATTCTATCATCTGTCCCCACTAGGAACAGCCTCTCTCCATCCTCTTTGAAACCCCTCGTTAGGTAGTTGAAGGCTGCTATCAAATCTCGCTTCACTCTTCTCTTCTGAAAAATTAAACAAGCCCAAATCTCTCAGCCTCTCCTCATAAATCATGTGCTCCAGATCCCTAATCATTTTTCGTTATCCTCCATTTGACTTTCTCCAACATCCTTTCTGTTCTGGGTGGCCCAGAATCGGATGCAATATTCCAGACGTGGCCTCACCAGTGCTGAATGAAGGGAAATAATCACTTCTCTAGAACTGCTGGCAATGCTCCTCCTTATGCACCTCAATATGCCATTAGCTTTCTTGGCCACAAAGGTACTACAAAGGATGGGAAGCAGTATGTGAGTCAACAGTGTGCCTAAGTCCTTTTCTGCCCATCTGCCTCTTAGCCAGTCAGTCCCCAGCCCGCAGCAGTGCTTAGGATTCTTCTGTCCCAACTGCAGGACTCTACTCTTGTCATTCTTGAATCTCGTCAGATTTCTTTTGTCCCAGTCCTCCATTATGTCTAGGTCACTCTGGACCCTATCTCTACCCTCCAGTGTGTCTACCTCTCTCCCTCCCTTAGAATCATCTGTGAAGTGGCTGAGGGTACAATCCATCCCCTCATTTCTAGATCATTAATACAGATGTTTAACAAAACCACCCCCAGAGCGAACCCATGGAGCACTCGGCTCAATGTTTAAAACCAGGAAGAGTCTGAGCCATTGTTCACTACCTGGTGAGCCCAACAATCTAGCCAGCTTTCTATCCACCTTATAGTCCATTTATCCAATCCATACTTCCTTAACTTGCTGACAAGAATACTGTGGGAGACCGTAGCAAAAGCTTTGCTAAAATCCACGTATATCACAGCCACCACCTTCTCCATATCCACGGAGCCAGTTACTTTGTCATAGAAAGCAATCAGGTTTGGTCAGGCATGACTTGCCCTTGGTGAATCCATGCTGACTATTCCTGATCACTTTCCTCTCTTTCAATCAAGTGTTTCAAAACGAATTCCTTGTGAATCTTCTCCATGTTTTTTTCTGGGAACTGTGATGAGACTAACTGGTCTAGCTCCCCAGATTCCCCCTTCTTCCCTTTTTACATTTCCCTTTTTCCAATCGTCCGGGATCTCCCATGATCATCAAGAGTTTTTAAAGTAGGATTTACAGCAGTGAAACTACTTCAGTTTGCACCCCCTAAGATCTGGCCTGGATATTTTCATGTTTTATTTGTTTTTTTAACCTGGGACTAGCAAGAAGTGCTGAATGGGCTACTGTCATGGTCCTAGGAATGGAAAAATCTGGTTTAAGGTTAGGTAAAAATGCTGAACACTAAAACTAATGGAAAGGAGATGACAGATGGTTTTTTTTGTTTTTTATGTTTGTTTGCTTATTTAGTTTCTCCATTAATTATTCCTCCAGACCTCTATTCAACACAGGCCACACTCATTTCTAGGGCTTTTTCTTCTTTCCTAAACCACAAACCCTATCTACCTTCTAAACACTCAGATTTTAACTGGATTGTAAAATATACTTTGAGGCTACGTCTACACTGGCCACAATTTCCGGAAAAGGGATGCAAATCAGGTAAGTCAGGATAGGGAAATCCGAGGGGGGGTTAAATATCCCCCGCGGATTTAAATCAACATGTCCGCCGCTTTTTTTCCGGCTTGGGGAAAAGCCGAAAAAAAAGCGTCTAGACTGGTGCGATCCTCCGGAATAAAGCCCTTTTCTGGAGGATCTCTTATTCCTACCTGATACATACATTTAAGTTAGGTAAGTGCTTAAATGTTGTGCTGAATTGAGGCCTAACAGAAGAAAGTGGCAGAGGGCACATAAGACAGTGAATGAACCTTAAAGTTCTCTATGGGTATGTCTACATTTGCCCCATAGTTCGAACTAGGGAGGCAAATGAAGCATACTGAAGTTGCTAACGAAGCGCGGGATTTAAATATCCTGTGCTTGATTAGCATATTTGCGGCCGGTCCCCATTTTAAAATGCCGGTGGCCCAAATTAACTCACCGCATATAGACGCGGTAGTCCGATCCAAAGCCCTTCCCTCTAATTAATTGTTACTCTTCATTGCACGAGGAGCAACAGTTAATTCAAGGGAAGGGTTTTGGATCGGACTACCACATCTACATGCAGCAAGTTAATTTGGGTGACCGGCATTTTAAAATGGCGACTGGCCGCGAATATGCTAATCAAGCACAGGATATTTAAATCCCGCACTTAGTTAGCAACTTCAGTATGCTTCATTTGCCTCCCTAGTTCGAACTACAGGGCAAATGTAGACATACCCATAGAGAACTTTAAGGTTCATTCACTGTCTTATGTGCCCTCTGCCACTTTCTTCTGTTAGGCCTCAATTCAGCACAGCATTTAAGCACTTACCTAACTTAAATGTATGCTTAAGTTTAATTGAAGTTTATGAAAGTCACGCATGTGCTTAAGGTGCTTTGCTGACAAGTGACGGATCGAAGCCTTTACTTAAATGTTTTGCTGAATTGTAGCCTTAAGAATAGATCCCATCAGTAAGATAGCCTCATTATTCCCCTCCCCCCGCCCCAGTTTCCTCAATATGAGTAATACAGACTTGACTTTTTAACTCCTGCAAAGAGATAATTTGGATTCAGTAAGATCTGTCAGCCTTGTGGGGTGGTGGGGAGGTATGAAATACAACATATTATGAATTTGATGTTACCTGAGCAAACAAGTGAATCATATGTGGATACGTTGTTTCCATTCTAAATTATATTCAGATTTTTTTTTATTTCTTACTAGTTCTTGCCATTATTATTTCTCTTTTTTGGCTGACTTTTTTAATACTACAACTTTAACAGAAAGGATATTTTAAAAACAATCCCTAGTTATAGTCACACACAAATTGCTCTGTCCCTTATTCATTCAGAGTCTGCTCTTGCAAGCACACATATGCTTAACTTTACACATGACTCAATGATCCTAACTGGTTAATGAGGTTACTTTGATCTGTAAAGTTAAACATGTGTCTATGTGCTGGCAAGATCAGGCCCTTGATTTGCAGGAAATCAAACAGAGCATTTTAAACAGGTGGGCTTTAAATAATTCATATAAAAATGTGTTTGTGACTTCAAATAGATGGCTCAACCTAAGCTAACTCTGGGTAAAAATGTAGGTGCACTAGGACCTGTGGTGTCCTCTAGCGAAAGTGTTCATGTGCATATAATTGTTTTTGTCATGTGTACAAATGAGATTTTTTTTTTTTAAATATTGCCTAAAAGACCAATCAATAAGGTTTTGTGGACACTGGATGCCTCCTTATATCAGTCCACACAAGAAAACTTTCAAGGTGCTTAGAATACGAGAGAAACAGCCAAAGCCCCAAACAGACTGCATATATAATTCTGTGTTTGGGTAGTTCTGAAAGTTAGTACAGTAGTTGGCAAAGAGGTACTGTACAAAAGCTCATATGAAATGTTTGCATTTTCATAAATGACTTACTGTGCACATTCTTTTTTATTATGTATCACATGCCTCTCCTATAATGAAGAATTTAAAGGCTGAATTTACTGGCATGCTGTATTGCACAATATCAATATAGTTATTTGAACAGAATGAGAAGTGAGATGTTTAATCTTTGTATTTTGTTTCCCTCGTGTTTACAACAGTGTTTAGAGTCCATGAGAATCTCTTTCCCCAATGCAGCTCAAAGTTTCACTTATCCCAATGGCATTTTTGCTCATAATAAACTGTGAAGAGATGAAAATCTGTTTGCATTACTAATTTCTATACTGCTGTGGATGATTCCAAGTCTACTTAAGTTTAACTGCAAGGTGTGATATTACTGGGAATTGTCAGACACTTAAAACTGAGCTAGAGTGCATTATCTTTACTTCTATAGAGTCAGACTATGACTTGCAGCACCCCCCTACACGTAAAGGCTGTGTCTAGACTGGCCAGTTTTTCCGGAAAATCAGCTGCTTTTCCAGAAAAACTTGCTAGCTGTCTACACTGGCCGCTTGAATTTCCACAAAAGCACTGACTTCCTACTGTAAGAAATCAGTGCTTTTTGTGGAAATACTATGCTGCTCCCGTTCGGGCAAAAGTCCTTTTACGCAAAGCTTTTGCGCAAAAGGGCCAGTGTAGACAGCTGAGATTTGTTTTCCGCAAAAAAGCCCTGATAGCGAAAAGTGCTTTTGCGGAAAAGAGTCCGTGCCAATCTAGACGCTCTGTTCCAAAAATGCTTTTAACTGAACTTTTCCGTTAAAAGCATTTCTGGAAAATCATGCCAGTTTACACGTAGCCAAGGAGTAAGAATGAATCCCATCATACTTTTTTAAAACTGAAAAAAGCTTTTAAACAAAAAGGAAAATATTGCTGAAAAACAAAATCTCAAACAATACATTTTTTAATGGAAAGAAATTGTTTCCTAATAATTTCTTTAAGGGAGAGGTAAAGGAGGGTCAGTAACTGGTCTCCAGCCCTACTGCTCACTGGCCAGAAGATCACAGTTAGCACAAAAGTGGATATTAGTCAGTAGCTGATATCTGGCCTGACGGGGCGGAGGGGAGGGACAAGGGGGCCAACTGCCCTGGGGCCTAGCGATTCAAAGGGGCCCAGGACTCTGTGTGCCACCACTGCCATTGCTACTGCAGCAGTGGCAAAAGCCAGAGCCCTGGGCCCTTTAAATTGCCATCGGAGCCCCAGAAGGTGTGGTCTGGGAAGCACTGAAGGCTGGCTGTTGGCCCTGCCCCTTCTGCCCGAGGGCCAACTCCTTCTGGGAGCACAGAGCCGGCCCCTTCCCACCTTGCCCAGGAGCTCAGCGAGGCTTTTTGCTCCCCTGGCTGCTATAGACCAATAATCCAAGGATTAAGCAGAACCGCAATTGTGACATGGAGAGGGGAAAGTATGGGGCTACTCAAGGGGTAATGCTGCTTATGCTCCATTCTTTGCTCAGAACTATGCCTAGTCACCGTCTGATCCAGTGAGAGTATTCCTCATACAGCGTGAAATGTGACAACTCAAGGTGTAAGGCATTACTGTACACAAGCAAGACTGTCACAATCTGGCCCTTATAGCTGTGAATCTCTCCCCACCCCCACCCCCGAACCCTATCTCCTCCCCCAGTTTCTTTCAAAGAGAGAGAAATGCTTAGAAAACTACACTCATAAAAAGGAAAAAAAAAACAGCTAAAAGAATACCACATGGGTTTGGATTTATTAACAAGGAAGAAAATCTAAATCAGAGAAGTCTGCATAAAATTTAAGAAGCTTAGCAGCCTAATAAAACAGTTGCAGTCAAGACCAATGTTTTTATGTCCTTGAGAATGCTTTTGTGATGTCACAGATAGCTTCTAGACATGGCTGTATTTGCCATTTCACTTGGCTTTGTCAAAATGTTTTTATTTTCAAACAGTGTGCTGATCAATAGTAGTTCAATAAAATACATGATTAGTGCAGTATATATATATATATATATATATATATATATATATATATATATATATAAAATAGTCTTTTCCACCTTCCCACAGCATTAATGTCAAAATGCAGAAGGAGCTTTGTCAACTCCTCAGTGCTATGAATTCTGGCTAAAATATCAAAATGTCTGACTGTGGCTTTCTGAACATTTAGTAAATAGCAAGACATACAAATTAAAGCAACAATGTCAACTTATTACACAGTACAAACAGGTATTAACCCAGAAAAGCAGATTCGCCTTAAGGTAAACTATTATTAATCCAAATATTTTATTTACTCCATGATCTTAGTTCACAATCATTAAGAAAGAATCATTTCCACAGTAAATACTAATACTTTGAATAGTTACTGAACCTTCCATCTGAAAATCTGAAAGCATGTTATGAAACTAAAAATTAAGTCTCACAGTATCCCAGCGGTAGATAATGTGGTTCTTTGATCAGCAAGGTATTTAAGATGTGAATAATTCCATTGAATTCATACACTTAACAACAGGCTGTGCTTGAATTCCCTGCTGAATCAGGTCTATTATTCCCCATTTTATAGGTCAGTAAGCTGGGACACAGAAGTTGAGTGACCTGCCCAAGTTAATAAAAGACAACATATGTTGGCTGCATCTAGACTGGCATGATTTTGCGTAAATACTTTTAATGGAAAAGTTTTTCCGTTAAAAGTATTACCGCAAAAACGCGTCTAGATTGGCATGGATGCTTTTGCACAAAAGCATCCATGGCCAGTCTAGACGCGATTGCGCAAGAAAACCCCGATTGCCATTTTAGCCATCGAGGCATTTTTTGTGCAAAACAGTTCTTCCCTGTCTACACTGGCCCTCTTGTGCAAGTATTCTTGCGCAAGAAGGCCAGTGTAGACAAGCACCTTAATTTTTTGCACAATAAAGCCCAATGGCTAAAATGGTGATCGGGGCTTTCTTGTGCAAAAGTGCGTCTATTCTGGGCATGGATGCTTTTGCACAAAAGCACTTTTTCCACAAAAGCATCCATGCCAATCTAGATGCTCTTTTGCGGAAATACTTTGAACAGAAAAACTTTTCTGTTAAAAGTATTTGCGCTAAATCTTGCCAGTCTAGATGTAGCCATTGAGAATAGTCCTGATTCCCAATCTCCTGCATTCAGACACTCCCTTCACTACTTACAGCAGCTGCCTTTCAGCCTTTTTATTTCCTCAGCAGCACTCTAAGGGCTGACTTGCAGAGTCCAGTGATCACAAAAATCTTTATTATTCAAAATCCTACATCATTTGTCCAATATCTTGAATCTGAAAGCACCTATTAAAGGTTAGGATTCAATGGTGTCTCTAAGATGACTGGAAATACAAATGGATACCAATGTAGAAGTCAATGCAGCTACTGAACTGAATGAGTAGCCTACAAAATGAGATCAATGTGTTATAAATTGTAAATGTTCATTTTATATGCAGGCTTCAGCTGGGCTTATGTGTGTTACAAATAGGCAAATAAAAAAGATAATGTGTAGCAAACAGTTTTAAACACTATTGCTTTAAATGGAATCATAGAGCTGGAAGAGAAATCAGGAGGTCATCAAGTCCAGCCCCCTGCCTAAGACAAGACCAATCCCAAATAAATCAACCCAGCCAGAGCTTTGTCAAGCTGAAACTTAAACACCTCTAGGGATGGAGATTCCACCACCTCCCTAGGTAACCCATTCCAGTGCTTCACCACCCTCTTAGGGAAATAGTTTTTCCTAACATCCAACCTAGACCTCCCCCACTGTAACTTGAGACCATTGCTCCTTGTTCTGTCATCTGTCACCACTGTGAACAGCTTTTCTTCATCCTCTTTGGAACCTCCCTTCCGGAAATTGAAGGCTGCTATCAAATCCCCCCTCACCCTTCTTTTCTGCAGACTAAACAAACCCAGATCCCACAGTCTATCCTTATAAGTCATATGCTCCAGCCCCCTAATCATTTTGGTCGCCCTCTGGTGGACCCTCTCCAGTGTGTCCTTATCCTTTCTATTGTGGAGGGCCCAGAACTAGACACAATATTCCACATGTGGCCTCACCAGAGCCGAATAAAGGGGAATAAGAATTTCCTTGGATCTCCTGGTAATGCTCCTCTTAATGCACCCTAATATGCCATTAGCCTTCTTGGCTGCAAGGGCACACTGTTGACTCATATCCAGCTTCTCATCCACTGTAATCCCCGGGTCCTTTTCTGCTGAACTGCTACTTAGCCATTCGGTCCACAGCCTGTAACAATGCTTGGGATTTTTCTATCTGAAGTGCAGGACTCTGCTTGTTGAACAGGTCCTTGTTGAACCTCATCAGATTTCTTTTGGCCCAAATCTCTAATCTGTTCCGGGCACACTGGACCCTGTCTCTGCCCTCCAGTGTATCTACCTCTGCCCCTAGCTTAGTGTCATCTGCAAACTTGCTGAGGGTGAAATCCATCCCCTCATCCAGGTCATTAATAAAGATGTTGAACAAAACCATCCCTAGATCCAATCCTTGGGGCACTCTTCTAGAAACCGACTGACAACCTGACATTGAGCCATTTATCACTACCCTTTGGCCCAACAGTCTAGCCAGCTTTCTATCCACCTTACAGTCCATTTATCCAATCTATACTCCTTTAACTTGCTGGCAAGAATATTGTGGGAGACCATATCAAAAGCTTTGCTAAGTCAGGGTATATCACATCCACTGACTTTCCCATATCCACAGAGCCAGTTTCCTCATCATAGAAGCTAATCAGATTGGTCAGACATGACTTGCCCTTCGTGAATCCATGTTGACTATTCGGGTACGTCTAGACTACAGGGTTTTGTCGACAGAAGTTTTGTCGACAGATACTGTTGACAAAGCTTCTGTCGACAAAGAGCATCTAGACTACATTCAGTTCTGTCGACAAAGCAACTTGCTTTGTCGACAAAACCCTGTAGTCTAGACACAATTCTACATGCAATAACACCTTCTGTTGACAGAACTCTGTCGACAGAAGGCGTTGTGCTTCGTAAAATGAGGTTTACCAGCGTCGACAAAACTGCTGAGTTCTGTCGACGTTATGTCAACAGAACTCAGCGGTAGTGTAGATGCAGGTATAGTTTTGTCGACAAAAGTCTACTTTTGTCGACAAAACTCTGTAGTCTAGACACACCCTTCCTGATCACTTTCCCCTCTTCCAAGTGCTTCAAAATGGATTCCTTGAGGAGCCCCTCCATGATTTTTCCAGGACTGAGTAAGGCTGACTGGTCTCTAATTCCCTGAATTGTCCTTCTTCCCCTTTTTAAAGATGAGCACTACATTTGCCTTTTTCCAATCATCCGGGATCTCTCCCCATCTCTATGAGTTTTCAAAATAATGGCCAAAGGCTCCTCAATGACATTTGCTAACTCCCTCAGTACTCTCGGATACATTAAATCAGGACCCATGGATTTGTGTATGTTTAGCTTTTCCAAATAGTTCCTAACTTGTTCTTTCCCCACCAAAGTCGGTCCACCTCCTTCCCATACTACATTGCCTAGTGCTTTTGTTTGCAAGCTGACCTTGTCCGTGAAGACAGACGCAAAGAAAGCATGGAGTACTTCAGCTTTTCCCACATTATCTGTCACTAGCTTACCTCCCTCAACCAGTAAGGGCCCTCTCTCATCATGCTCTTATTGCTAACATATGTGTACAAACCTTTCTTGTTTCCCTTCACATTCCTTGCCAGCTGCAATTCCAATTGCACTTTCGCCTTCCTGATAACTCCCGTGCATTCTCAAGCAATATATTTATACTCCTCCCTAGTCATCTGTCCAAGTTTCCACTTCTTGTAAACTTCCTTTTTATGTTTAAGCTCGCCAATGATTTCCCCGGTAAGCCAATCTGGTCACCTGCTGTATTTGCTTTTCTTATTACACATTGGGATAGTTTCTTCCTGTGCCTTTAATAAGGCTTCTTTAAAATACTGCCAGCTCTCCTGGACTCCTTTCCCCTTCATGTGAGCATCCCAGGGTATCCTGCCTCTCAGTTCTCTGAGGGAGTTAAAGTCTGTTCTTCTGAAGTCCAGAGTGTGTATTTTGCTACTCTCCTTTCTTCCTTTGGTTAAGATCCTGAAATCTACCATCTCATGATCACTCTCCCCAGGTTCTCACCCACCTCTACTTCCCCTACTAGTTCCTCCCTGTTTGTGAACAGCAGGTCAAGCTGTGCATGGCTCCTGGTCAGTTCCTTCAGCACTTGTATCCCCAACGTTCTCCAAAAACTTCCTGGTTTGCCTGTGCCCTGCTGTATTGGTCTCCCAACAGATGTCAGGGTGATTAAAGTCCCCCATGAGAACCAGGGCCTGTGATCTGGAAGCTTCTCTCAGTTGTCCAAAGAAAGCCTCATCTACCTCATCCACCTGATCCTGTGGTCTATAGCAGACACCAATCACAACATGGTTGCTTCCACCTCTATATTTAACCACCTCTATATTTATGACTATCAACAGTCTTTTCTCCCTCTAAGTACTGGAGCTCGGAGCAATCGTACTGCTCTCTTACATACAATCAACTCCTCCTCCTTTTCTCCCCTGCCTGTTCTTCCTGAACAGTTTATACCCTACCATGACAGTGCTCCAGTCATGCAAGTCATCCCACCATGTCTCCATTATTCCAATCAAATCATAGTTCATCAACTGGGTCAGGGCTTCTAATTCTTCCTGTTTGTTTCCCAAATAAATATGTTTGTTTTAAAAATCAGCAACAGAATGAGAAAATCAAAGATGATGGACCGAGCCCTCAAAAGCATAAAAAGCTTTGTTATTTTTTATTTCAGAAAGTCAGAAATGGAGAAAGTGTAAAAGTAGCTAATAAAACAAACTCCACAAATAAGTGAACATTTTTTAATTATTTAAGGCCAAATACTTTTCCCATTTACACTTGTGTAAAGCAAGGGAGGGGAAAGGATTTCATTGGTACCCTTCTGGTTTTACACCAACGTTAATGAGAACAAAATTTTGCATTAGTTGTTTTCTCTAATGGCTTTATATAAACTGAATATACATTTGTGAGTCATGAAACTTGAGAAGGGTTTCCCCCCATAGAAGGATTATTCTCAGCTCTCTTATGTATTACAGAGTGAATTTCAACCCAGCTTTGCTTTGCAACACAACAAAATGAATGGCTAAATGTGTATTATTGAGGGACTATGTAAATAAAGTGTTGATGATGGGTGTGGTCAGGTGGTACAATTTCCTGGTATCTATACTGTTAAACTCAGTGTCACATAAGATAGGTTGTTATTTTTATTCAAGCTATAAGGGCTTTTGATGCTCAGAAATTAGTTTTATATGTACAGGTGCTAAACCAAATGCAAGTCTTTATTTACCACACATGCAAAAGAAAAACTAGATGCCTACAAATGTTTTGCCAAGTAGCATAATCCTGACTCACCATACACCAGCTACTTTCTTGAAATCAACAAGAAATCTTTACACACTTTAAAAGCTGTAGACCAACTTCTTCCCCTTACACTAATGCAGGCCTCTTCAATAACATTGTGTGGATGTAAAAGAGAGGAGACTTTCATCCATTATTTTCTTTTTATTTCTAGAGTCAGAAGAAACAGAAAATAGCCTTCTTACACATTGCCACATAAAAGAAAGCTGAAAACTAAGACCAACAGTTCACCATGTTCAAAATTAATTAATCACGCCTGCTATCACTTTGTAATATGTTGGTGGGTTGGTCAGTTGTCACTTCTATACACATCCATCAATTAAGATTTGAGCACCCTACAGTGCAATTGGCAAAGCAGATAAAAATATTACTCATCCTCCTCTGCACTGACAAAAAATTAACTAGGCACG
This sequence comes from Pelodiscus sinensis, assembly GCF_049634645.1. Lineage (NCBI taxonomy): Eukaryota > Metazoa > Chordata > Testudines > Trionychidae > Pelodiscus > Pelodiscus sinensis. The sequence goes on from NC_134719.1 coordinate 49,523,310, forward strand.
GTTCATTGGATAAGGCCCATCTTTTTCTAGCTTTTATTCTTTGTAAAGTCTGTAACAAGATAATCAGGTATATTATTTTTCATGTGAACCTTCCTTATCTTTCCTTCTGCCTTTTCATATTCTATCTCTCCATACGCACATTCATACTAACATCCAAAATGCTGACATGCCAAAGAGGACTAGACACAATATTTCTTGCTTTCTCAGAAGTTTTGCTCTCCATCTGCCACAGTGGGTTGGGTTCTATGGATAAGTTTAGAATATGACAGGGTCACAGTGCATTGTGGATTGGAACATTAAAGGGACAGGATGCTGAAAAGACAGATAAGCCCCTGCTATATTCAGGATTTTTCCAGGCCCATAACAAGTACATAACCATTTGTAAGGTAAGGATCTCCTTACGACTTTTGGACCAAAAAGTTAAATATACCATCCTCCTCCATATCTTGTGTGCATGAATGTGTATATTACTGGCTGACAGCAATCCAATGACAATCATCTTAATCCTTTACAATTATTTGGCTAAAAATTTTTAAATAGGTGATAACCTCTTGTAACTTTAATTTCTTCAATTTGTAGGTCTCATGTCCAATATGACCAACTCATGGAAGAAATGCACATGTTAATTGTTAGAATAACTACTTAGTGATTTATTATGTATCACATTTGGATTGGCTTTCTAAACAACAGTCCACAGAGAAAAAGCATACCAAAATTTCAAGCACAAAAGGGCATTGTTTTAAAAGGGCAGCTGAAAAAGGCACTTGAACAGTTGAAATCAGATAACATGATGTTTTGTTGATTTCTAATGAAAAGGGCATAGTTCAAATCTGTTGCGTTTTTTCATCCTCTTGTTCTCTTTGGCTTATAATGAATACATGTACCAAGTCTCAAGATCCTTTCTCGGAATCAACTTTAAATTCACTGAGCCAGTCAGTCAAGTTAAAAGAGTCTGTACTATATTCAATGAAGCGGGGATTTAGATATAAAGAAAGCATCGTACATGCGTAACACCCCAGTTGTGTGGTAATCAATGAGCTGTGAATTTTGAATGTGTAATAAATATGCAGGCAATCATTATGTGCCAGGAAATACAGTAGAACTGTCAGAGCTCTTAGAATGCTCCTTTTTAAGTTACTGAGTTGGAAAGAGAATATAAACAAATTAATATATTCCCTATGTCCTAAATATTTTTCATTTATCTATTTTAAGTTTAAAACAGTTCCTTAATATTCCCTTAATAATGCATACGTATTTGTTTGGGGATGTTCTAATCCAAGTTTTTGGTTCAAGGGATATGGTCCAGGTGGAAAATTCAGATCTGGATTATGAACTCCTAACATTGTCTGGAATATTTGGGTTTCACATTTTGGTTCCAGATCAACTCAAATTAAAAAATAAGTAAATATGTGACTATTGCTTGTATTACTTCATTTTTGGTAAGTCTGTAAACACTTTCACTATTCACTGGGGGTATGTCTACACTACAAAGTTAATTCGAACTAATGGACATTAGTTCGAATTAACTTTAATAGGCGCTACACTAGCGCTCCGCTAGTTCGAATTTAAATCGAACTAGCAGAGCGCTTAGTTCGAACTAGGAAAACCTCATTTTATGAGGATTAAGCCTAGTTCGAACTAGCTAGTTCGAATTAAGGGGTGTGTAGCCCCTTAATTCGAACTAGTGGGAGGCTAGCCCTCCCTAGCTTTCCCTGGAGGCCACTCTGGCCAACACCAGGGAAACTCGTCTGCCCCCCTCCCTGCCCCGGACCCCTTAAAGGGGCACGGGCTGGCTACGGTGCCCGTGCCAGGTGCAAGCCTGCCAGCACCCAGCCAGCAGACCCTGCACCTGGCACAGATCGAGCCACCCACCCGATGCCCCCCAGCCCTCCGCCTCTTCCCGGGACCAGGCTGGCGGCTCCCGGGAGCTTGCCTGGGACCGCAAGAGGCAGATACCCACCTGGGCTAGTGCAGACATCATGGACCTCGTCCACGATCTCCACACTAGGCACAGGAAAATGGCCGGCTAGGGCAGGAGAGCTGCCAGCCTGGCCACCCAGAAGCAGGTGTGCAAGAGAATCAAGGGGGTCCACTGAGACCCCCCGACCCTGAGCCCTGAGCTTACAATGCCCGTCCTGGGTCAGACCAAAGTTCCATCTAGCCCAGTAGCCTGTCTGCCGACAGTGGCCAATCCTAGAGACCCTGGAGGGGATGGACCGAAGACAGTGACCAAGCCATTTTTCTTGTACCATCCCTCTCCAGCCTTCCACAAACCTTGGGCAGGGACACCACTCCTCCCCCCTGGCTAATACCACTCCATGGACCCAACCTACATCACTTTTTCTCACTTCCCTTTAAACTCTGTTCTAGTTCTAGCCTTCACAGCCTCCTGCAGCAAGAAGTTCCACAGGTTGACGCTCTGCTTTGTGAAGAACAACTTTCTGTTACTAGTTTGAAGCCTGCTACCCATTCCTTTCCTTTGGTGTCCTCTAGTCCTTCTTTATGGGAACTAATGAAGAACTTTTCTGTATGCATCCTCTCCACCCAACTCCTGCTTTTAGAGACCTCTATCCTGTCCCCCCTCCGTCTCCTCTTTTCTAAGCTGAAAAGTCCCAGTCTCTTTAGCCTCTCTTCATATGTGACCTGTTTCAAACCCCTGATCATTTTAGTTGCCCTCCCCTCTCCCACCCTCTCTATTCCCCTCTCCCACCTCCTTTTCCCAGTCTCCCCCAGTTTTGTTCAATAAAGACAGATTCCATTTTGGAAGACACGTTATCTTTATTTTGTACATCAAGAAGAGGGGCTAGGGAAGGGTAAGTGGAAGGAGGTGAGGGAGGAATGGGGCACGAGCCCCCGATGGGGAGGACTGGGCTGGCTCTGCAGGCTTCTGGGGGTGGAAGCTCTCCTGCAGCCCCCCAATTGCCCCCTCTCCCCAGATGGCAGCCTGCGGCAAGTGCAGCCGGGCTGATGGCCGAGTGGTGTGATGTGCCCAGTGTGGGTAGTCTGGGCAATCCAAGCCAGGACTGCTTTGCAAGTGGGGCACCCCTGAGAACTGTCTGTCCAGGGTGGGGGTCAGGACCCTTTAAGCACAGCCCTCAGCTAGCCTGAGACAGCAGCTCACGCTCTAAGTCCTCCTCTGATGCCCTGCCGGCACTGCTTCCGGCCATCCTTAAGCCCGGTTCAGGGTCCACTTAATGTGGACATGCTAGTTCGAATTAGCAAAACGCTAATTCGAACTAGTTTTTTAGTCTGGATCCGTTAGTTCGAATTAGCTTAGTTCAAATTAACTAATTCGAACTAAGTTAGTTCGAATTAACATTGTAGTGTAGTCATACCCTGGGTATTTGACCTACCTTATACTGCTATTTAGTGATAGAATAAAGCATGACAAATAAAACCTTTTTTTACTTCTTTTGAAATAAGTCAACCATTAGTAGTATGAATATTAATATATCCATGATAAATGTATTTAAAATTTCTCATCATTCAATTAGCATTGAACCTGAAGAATCTTAATGCCTTTTATTTTAATAAATGAGCATTCTGCAAGAATGTGAAAGAAACGAAGATAGATTTAAAAACTGATAAGTCTACATCAATAGCTGTTTTAAACATAAGAAAGCAAACTGAAAGTTAGGGTTGTCACTTCTGAGTAAAGATATTAAATATTGCTAAATGTACTAGTTGAGTAGTTGATAGAATTTCCATTGACTACTCGACTAGTCAATAGGCAATTCTGCATTCCTCTTTTGAAATGTACAAGAGTCCCACCGGTGGAACTCTGTGTGCAGCCTCGGACCAGCAAGAAGTCCTGCTGACTCTGGGCTGCACGTGGGCATGCCGGATTTGAAATGTACAAGAGTCCCCAAGAGATTGCTCTTGTGCATTTCAAAGCGGCTGCGCCCTCATGGAGTCTGGGGTCAGCAGGGGACTTTGAGTCTCTTGCTGACCCCGGGCTCCATGCTGCGCTGCCACTTTGAAATGCCACATGGAACCCAGGGTCAGCTTGGGACTCCCCAGCTGGCCACAGGTTCCGTGCAGCATTTCCCCAGAATAAACGGTCAACTGGGGACTCCCCAGATGATCCTGGGTTCTGCAGAAATGCCGCATGGAGCCTGCCCCTTTGAAATGCCACTCCAGGCTCCACATAGTGCTGCCATTTTGAAATGCTGCCGCACCAATGTGGGCTCTGTGTGGCACTGCTGCTTTCAAGTACTCCCTATTCTTCCCCCCTTGCTGCTTCTATCTGATAGAGGCAGCAAGGGGGAGGGAGAATTGACTAGTCTACTAGTCCTTAACGCCTTCCTTCTGAAGTACACCAATGGGACATCCCAGGTGATCTTGAGCCCATAAAACTCCCTTTAGAGATTTCCTAGAACAGCTATCTCATAAAAGGGACAATGCTACTGTCACATCTGGGCAGAGGAAACATCCAGTAACCAGGAAGTGGAAAGTATCACCGAGTACCCAGATCACCGAAAGGTACTAGCTCCCATTGAACTGCAAAGAATAGTGCAAGTTGACAGGGAAGACTTTAATAGGAAGGGAAGACAAATAATTTCCTTCCAGACAGAAATTTAAGTTCTAATACTGTGCCAGAAGCATCTAGAGCTAACTTTGACACCAATGTAAAGCCCAATAAATGTAGATGAGTTTCGAGTTGGTGCTAATATTTTGAAGACCACTTCACACTTAGGTCTCCCAATGTTATTCATGCTTGTAGAGCAAAACTGGTCTTTGCTAAGGTGATAATTTTAGAAAATGTCTCTAATATAGACATAGCTAGAGTAAAATCTCCTTTTCAATCTATATGACCATTATTTCAGATGAATCATCAGGGGGAAAAACGGATTTAATGTCCCCATGAGAGAGAAAGAGAGAGAGAGATCACCCACAGTGATTCACTGTTACATTGTGCTACTGAACTGACACACACAAATGTCAGCCTGCCAAGCCGGAACACCTTCCTTCTTCAATGTGCAGTGGCATGTACAGAAAATGGAATGTCAACATCCACTTTCAGTTACAAGCCCCATAGTTCAGGCATTCACAAGTGCTGGGCACCCACATCTGCAGGGGAATGAGATGAGCACTTTTGAAAAGCTAACACTATTATCAGGCCCTGCATCCTGCCAACATTCCCTTCCATTCTCCACAGGGCTGCAAATGGCAGAGGATTTTAGAATACATTATAGTTAAAAAGTTAGAAAGGTTGGGATTTAAAGCACACTTTTATGTTGAGCCCTGCAAGGATACACATTTTTTATCCACATCCATGACTGTATTCACAAAAATGAGCTGCAGATATCCACATTGACATCCACAGATGCAATGCAGGGTTCTAAATACAAAATTTGTATCTCAAGCTGCATCCATATCTGCAAAAATGAACTGCAGATATCTTCACTCAAATCTGCAGATGTAGGTACTCACAGATAAAAAGCATATGTCCACGGCTCTGCAGGGTTCTACTTCTATGAGCATTAGCAATGTAGGGACTCAGAAGAACTGGAGCTCAGATATCCTGACCTGATGGGAACCCAAAGAATTCTTTCACTTTAGAAAGATTCAGATGGGGAAGCCTTTCTTTTTATTTTTCTAAATTCTCCTTGAATAATATAAATCCTATTTATAAAAAGCCCACTTGAAAGCAAGCCTATTTCTAAGAGAGAAAACCTCTACTGCAACTGCCAAATTTCAGTCACCTCTCATCCATTCAAGACACACAGCAATTTCAAGCAGCGAGATCTTTTTCTGTCAGTTACAGAAAGGCAACAGCTTCTCCTACAGAAATGAATGGGTCTGAGCCATCTCAGCAGGTCATTTCAGCCAGGGAAATAAAACTTTTAAACACAGCAACAAACATAGCATCTGATGGAGTAGAGAGGAGGGAGGGAGAGAGAGAGAAACTGAGAACAAGTGTTAAGATTTAAGCAGGTACCTACCAGCAGTAAAGGATAGCAGGAGCATCCAGCAAGAACTGAGAAAAGATCAAAAGTTCATCCAGAGACCCTAGGAGAAGATGAGAAAGAGTTAAACGGGAATCATAGATCTGGAGGAGACCTCAGGAGGTCATTGAATCCAACACCCTGATAAAAGCAGGACCAATCCCAACTAAATCATATTAGTCAGGGCTTTGTTAAACTGGGAATACCTCGAGGGATGGAGATTCCACCACCTCCATAGGTATCCCATTTCAGTGCTTCACCACCCTCCTAAAAATAGTTTTTCTTAATATCCAACCTAGACCTCCCCCCACTTCAACTTGAAAACATTGCTCCTTATTCTGTCATCCGTCATCACTGAGAATAGCGACAAGGAGTCCTGTGGCACCTTATAAACTAACGGATATATTGGAGCATAAGCTTTCATGGGCAAAGACCCACTTTGTCAGTTGCATGAGTTCCACTCCATACGGCTATTGTGCAGTGCCTTGCATGGTGTCAAGTATCAGAGGGGTGGCCGTGTTTGTCTGGATCTGCAAAAGCAACAAGGAGTCCTGTGGCACCTTATAGACTAACAGATGTATTGGAGCATAAGCTTTCGTGGGCAAAGACCCACTTCGTCAGATGCATGTCAGCGAAGTGGGTCTTTGCCCACAAAAGCTTATGCTCCAATACATCTGTTAGTCTATAAGGTGCCATAGGGCTCCTTGTCGCTTTTGCAGATCCAGACTAACATGGCTACCCCTCTGATACTTGACACTGAGAATAGCCTCCCTCTATCCTCTGTTGAACCTCCCTTCAGGTAGTTGAAGGCTGCTGTCAAATTCCCCCTCACTCTTCTCTTCTGTAGACTGTGGGTATATTTACGCAGCAGCATTATTTCAGAATAATGGACATTATTTCAAAGCAACAAAACGTGTGTCTACACAGCAAGCCATTATTTCAACATAATTTCAAGCTGGAGGATTTCTTACTCTGACTCCTATAACCCTCATTTCATGAGGAGTAAAGGAAGTGGAAGGAAGAGTGTTCTTCTTTCGACTTCCTGCTGTGTAGACAGAGCCAAAAGCCGAATTAAGCTATTTCGACTACGCAATTGATAGCTGTAGTTGCGTATCCTAATTCAACTTTTGCCTTGAAGTATAGACATGTCCTAAATAAGCCTAAATCCCTCAGCATCTCCTCATAAGTCATGTGCTCCAGCTCTCTGATCATTTTTGTTGTCCTCTGCTGAACTCTCTCCAAATTATCCACATCTTTTCTGTACGGGGGGGCCCAAAACTAGACATGATACTCCAGATATAGCCTTACTAGTGCCAAATAAAGGGGACTAATCACTTCGCAGGAGAAAAGAAAGGAGTCACCCAAACAAGGACTAGTACCATGCCTTAGAATGAAGGAACTGGACTCTGAAGCTGCATCTAGACTGGCATGCTTTTGCTCAAATACTTTTAACGGAAAAGTTTTTCTGTTAAAAGTATTTGCGTAAGAGAGCGTCTATACTGGTATGTGCCTTTGCACAAAAGATTTGCTTTTGCGCTAAAGCATCCGTGCTAATTTAGATGCTCTCTTGCGCAAGAAAGCTCCGATGGACATTTTAGCCATCGGGCTTTCTTATGCAAGAAATTAACGTTGCTGTCTACACTGGCCCTCTTGCGCAAGAATACTTGTGCAAGAGGGCTTATTCCTGAGCAGGAGCGTCAGAGTATTTGTGCAAGAACCACTGATTTTGTACATTACAACGTCAGTGTTCTTGCGCAAATACTCGCGGCCAGTGTAGACAGGCAGCAAGATTTTGCACAAAAGCAGTCGCTTTTGCGCAAAATCATGCCAGTTTAGATGCAGCCTGAATGTTGTTGAGGCATACATGAGGTACAGCTTGTAAACTAAAGCTGAGGGGCGGAGTTTTTCTCAGTGTAGTGCATTGTACAGAAGGAATACTGGCCTTCAGCCTCACAAAAGGGAGGACTTGAGTAAAGTTTGAAAATGCAGGAGTCAGGATTTCAAAGACATGCACAAAACTGAACCACACATTTTGTACCCTATCCTGAGAAAGTCTAGAATTTTGCACTAAGTTGTCTTTTTTAATGACATTGGTGGGATCCATTTTTCAGCCTGGGCCTGGTAGTTGTTTAATATATAAAAGGACCACTCAAGACAGTTGTAGTCTTGTGTTTAACTATTCATTCTGAGCTTAGCACTGCCCAGAATAAGGACTGGCAGCTGTGTCTGCCCAGTCTGCAGGCAGTCTCTGAACACCACTGAGCCACAGCTGTGATGGACCACTCCGACTGATTGGCTAAGCATGTCAGCAAACCTGCTCTGAAGCTCAACTGATCTTCGGCTGCTCAGTGCACATGCCAAGAATTCTGATCTCTCCTGTCCCTGCTCTGCTCCTAGCCTTGCAGATCCTCCCTTGTTCTCAGCCTTGATGCTGTATTGCCCAGTCTGTTCCAGCCCTGCTCCACTGCATGGCTCCTGACTCTGGGTCTGACTGCCTCTTCTTCAACCAAAGGCCTGACTGCTCAGACCCTGTCTTTGCTGTCTGGGTGGCCAGCACCCACATCTTTCACTGTCTTTCAGCAGCTGTGAGAGGGTATGTCTACACTACCACCCTAGTTCGAACTAGGGTGGTAATGGAGGCAACTGGAGTTGCAAATGAAGCCCGGGATTTGAATTTCCCGGGCTTCATTGGCATAAAGCCGGGCGCCGCCATTTTTAAATGTCCGCTAGTGCGGACTCCGTGCCGCGCGGCTACACGCGGCACGGACTAGGTAGTTCGGACTAGGCTTCCTAGTCCGTTTCACAAGGAGTAACAGTAGTTCGGAATAGGAAGCCTAGTCCGAACTACCTAGTCCATGCCGCGTGTAGCCGCGGGGCAGGGAGTCCGCACTAGCGGACATTTAAAAATGGCGGCGCCCAGCTTTATGCAAATGAAGCCCGGGAAATTCAAATCCCGGGCTTCATTTGCAACTCCAGTTGCCTACATTACCACCCTAGTTCGAACTAGGGTGGTAGTGTAGACATACCCTTATATAGTCCTCTCCCATTACAGTCAGCTCTGGAGTCCTGCCTGATGTTCTGATATTTGAATCTCATATCTCTCCTCTATAGAGCTGCCTATATACTGAGTAACTTTTGTCACACTACCTGAGTATATCCTCTTATCCCCTCCCCCCTTATAGGGCAGCGGTCTTTAGTCACACATTTTTTTCATTCCCACTTCTTAGATGGTTAAAGAGGATCTCCCTGAATGCACAATTAACTGACTACAGCGAATATAAAATGTTCCTGTCAGGATTCTGACTTGCACCAGACACCACCAGCAAAGTGACTCTGGTTCTGGCTCAGTCATAGTGGTTTGCTGGGGTGAATCCATAACATATTAACTGTGTTGACCTTGACCTTTAATTCCATTTATACTCATGGCATGATCTCTCTCTCTCTCTCTCTCTCTCTCTCTCTCTCTCTCTCTCTTACTAATCAGGCAAGTTCCTTAAAAGCCACTCAGCACCAGCATAGTTTAGCTGATGCTGTCCTAAAGTGAAATCCTGACTGCACTAAAATCAATGACAGTTTTGCTATTGATTTCAATAGGGCCAGGATTTCACTTCTAATGTGTAAGCAGATTATGCAGAGTAGTCTATTCTTGAGACACTTAGCACTAGCTCTCTGGAACTCCCTTCCCTGCACAGAGAATACTAGATAATGTGTTGCTCTTTTGTGCTTTAGTGTATGGGGTGGATGTTTTTTATTTTTGTTTTTTGTTTTAAAGTGGGCTAAGTTGCATCAGCCATACTTCAAAGAAAACCAAAACTGAATACTTCCTGGTTGAAAAAGCATACCCTACTGTGTTCAGCGCTAACAGCCAAAGTAAAATAAAGGCATGAAGAGAACCGGGCCAAAATGACATGAAGACAGAAATCTGATTTATGTAGGGCAAGATAATCATGCCCTTGTAGGAGAATGAATCCTAATTACTCAAAACATAGTGTTACTGTATAACTGTCTTGATTTAATCCCAAATAGTTTACGATATTAAATATGACATGTACCTTGTGCACCTCTAATGATTTTTAAAACTTAAGAGTTAGGAATCAGTATCTAAAATTGCAACGTCAATTGGATTCCTTTTGCTTTCAATACTTATACTACAGAACAGAATAACCAAGGCTGTGGATTATTGTTCAGCTCTTGTAATAGGTTTTGGTATCTCTTGGTGCAGTGACTTATTAAACAAATTGAAAAGCTAGTTTTAAAAAGAATATCTATGCTGTTCCCATCAAGACACTCTCTGAAGCTCCTTTCTGAATTCAGGAAGTGACACACACATTTCATTCAATAATGTTACAATTTAACTGCCCAAAGGTACCTCTCTTTTTAAATTAGGGATTAAGCACAAGGCTCTCAAAAAAAGTTTCCCCAGAACATAGAAATCTAATGAATGTTTGTACAGTGACTTGGGTATTAACTTTTACATAAGGAAGAAACAGAATCTATGCAGAACAAAAAATGGCTGACCTATAAAAATATTAGCATGCTGTACTCCTAGTCTTTCTAGTAAATGCTACTTTGTTAACAAAAATATATATTTTCTTTGCATGAATACTTATCTGTGTTTCATAATGAAGCAGGAAAAAATGTGCAGCAATGAATTTTCCACCTCGACAGACTTTGGGCTCTGTCTGTTCATCATCATTAAGTCCAAGTAACAGGAACCGAAGAAAGTTTATGCTACATTTATGGTGACTATCTCCCTTCCCTTCTGTAGCAAATTTCTTTCATCCTCATATGCTCCTCTCTGTTTCTTGAGATAGATCAATGGGACTGCTAAAAACTCTATGCATATGCAACATTAATAGTATCTGTACAAGCAATACAAGACCTCCTGCGCTAAATGTGTTATAGAAAAAAAGTGGACTGCAGAATTCTTCCATGTTCCTCACTACCAACACCAGAAGAAAAAAAAAGTAAATTTGTATGTTTCTTTTTTAACTAGTATTAAAGAAGCCTATTCTGATACCCTTCCTCATATTGATTAAAGCAGGACTATGCAACATGCGGTCCATGACCCGTTTCTTTGTGGCCCGCAGTGCAGTTTGGGTTTACACAGGGCTCAACATGCAGCCCACAGGGGGGATTCTTTGAACATGGCCTCCATTGGGAACACACACCACAATGGCAAGTGAATATAATGGTCTTCTGTTGAGATGCATTTTAGTAGTCAAAGTCCTGGACTGTCATTGCTCATTAAAAGTGCGGTCACATGGGTGAAAATGGGGTAAATATTGCATTGTATTAATATCAGCAGAACTGACTTAAATGGGGCCTGCATGTTCTGTAGTCTTGCCCTAATCTTTGTATTCATGCCCTTCAGTGTGAAAGAAGCTATTTGCATGTATATTTGCATGTATATGCAACCACCTGGGGCTTCCAAAGTTGAGTAGCCCTGGATTAGAGCCTAAAACTGCAAGTAACACCATAATCTTCAGTGAGACCTACTTAAGGAGTAAGATAATATAGTGGGTCATCCAAGACTTGCTCAAAGTCATCTCAATGCTCATAGGGCCAGAGCTGCAGCTGGTGTAAAATGGCATGGCTCCACTGACTTCTCTCAGTGGTCAAATATAATATGGATTCTCTTGACAGCTGTGGATTTGTCCCACAAGCTTTATGCCAACCAATAGGCTACCTTAACATTCAAACAGGGTATTCATGTGTCTGTTAGGTTGCTCTGAGGAGAAAGTGGAAATTTCTGCCTGTGAATCAGCATGACAGGACCATTTGTGCAACACAGACTCGAACTGTGCTGTTGAAATGACACATGAAGTTCAGTACAGATCTCTCCATCACAAACGATGTCATTCAGAACACATGCTGCAAGCAGAATTTCATCGGATACCACTCCTAAGAAGGAAATGTTAGGGCCTTGTGACAAATGTCAGGACTTTTAGGGAGATTTTTTTCTGCTAAACGTATCACATTCAGAAAGGAGAATGCATTAAGTCCCCATATGGCAGTTTAAGAAAAAAAAAAGCAAGAGATTCAGACCTTGCACAAGACAGTGGATCTCCCCAAAAACCACTCAGGGTATGTCTACACTACAGAGTTATTTCAAAATATTTTATTTTGAAATAGTTAATCTGAAATAAGTTATTTCGGAATAACACGTCTACACACAAAATGCATTTCTAAATAACATTTTGCTATTTTGTAATAGTGCATCCTCACTGAGTGGATGCTGAATTGCATTTAAGGCTGGCCGGAACAAGGTCCGGCAGGGCATCAGGTCAGGAGTTACTTTGTGTGGCTGCTGCCTGAGGCTATCTGAGGCCTGTGCTTAAAGGGACCCTCCCTCTCCCCCGCAACCCCCCCCCCCCCCGCCAGACAGCCAGTTCTCAGCTTTCCCTGTTTGCTTGCCTACCTCGATGAGAGTCAGCGAAGCATTTTTGTCTCTGTATGGTCTGGTTGCCCTCACTCAGGACACCACAGAACTCTGCAACATGGAGCCAGAGCTGCCCCTGGGCACTCTGGTGCTTCTTGTGAATGCATTGCTGCGAGCGTGGCTGCGCTTGGTGCAGGCTGCCAACCAGGAGGTCCATCGGGGGGCTGTCAGTATCCAGGAGTCCCTGCGGGAGAGCTTCCAGCCTGAGGAGCACTAAGACCCTCCTTGGTGTGTTCCATTGGGGGCTTGTGCCTCTCTCAAGTCCTTCCACTTACCCCTCCCTAACCCCCCTTCCTGATGTCAAAAAAAACCCCATGTATTTTCATGAACACAAACTCTGGTGAGACTGGGGAAAGGAGGCAGGAGAGGGGAAGGGGAAACCTGGGAAGAGGGAGCTGGAAGGGGGAAGCAAAGGGAAGAAGGGGGAGGGGCAGCTCAGGGCTCAGAGTTGGCAGACCAACTTGATTTTCATGCAAACCTGCTCCTAGGTTCGCATGTGGCCTTTGGTGGCCAGGCTGGCAGCTATTCTACCATAGATGGCCATGTTCCTCCATCTAGTGAGGAGATCATGGACGTTGGGGGCATCCCTCCCAAAACTGAATAAGGTCCATGTCTCCACCCTGGACCAGGATGGTGCCTGGGCTGGCAGGCTTGGAGCTGGAACAGGCACTGTGGCCAGAGTCAACCCCTTTAAGGGCTCCTAGGAGGGGGAGGAAGAGGAGTGTTCTTGGTTGAGGCTAGAGTGGCCACCAGCGTACCCTGGGAAGGCTGGAGGCCCCCTATTTTGAAATAAGTGTCTATTTCGAAATAGCTATTTCAAATTTGGTATTATTCCTCGTAGAATGAGGTTTACCAAATTTGAAATAAGCACTCCGCTATTTCGAATTTATTTTGAAACAGTGGTTTGGCTGTGTAGACGCTAATAAAGTTATTTCAAAATAACGGCTGTTATTTCAAAATAAGTTTGCTGTGTAGACATACCCTCACAAAATAGTGTTGTCAATTCAAAAAGCACATTTGGGGTAAAATTGTATTTATGCTATTATTGGTAACACACACCTTATTTTAAATGATAGAAGTTAAAGATTTTTCTGTTTATTCAGTTAGGGTATGTCTACACTACAAAAAGTTAATTCGAACTAACGGACGTTAGTTCGAATTAACTTTAATAGGCGCTACACTAGCGCTCCGCTAGTTCAAATTTAAATCGAACTAGCAGAGCGCTTAGTTCGAACTAGGAAAACCTCATTTTACGAGGATTAAGCCTAGTTCGAACTAGCTAGTTCGAATTAAGGGGTGTGTAGCCCCTTAATTCGAATTAGTGGGAGGCCACTCCTCCCCAGGTTTCCCTGGTGGCCACTCTGGCCAACACCAGGGAAACTCGTCTGCCCCCCTCCCGGCCCCGGACCCCTTAAAGGGGCACGGGCTGGCTACGGTGCCCGTGCCAGGTGCAAGCCTGCCAGCAACCAGCCAGCAGACCCGATGCCCCCCAGCCCTCCCCCTCTTCCCGGGACCAGGCTGGCGGCTCCCGGGAGCTTGCCCGGGACCACAACAGGCGGGCACCCGCCTGAGCTAGTGCAGACATCGTAGACCTCGTCCATGATCTCCTCACTAGGCACAGGAAAGTGGCCGTTTAAGGCAGGAGAGCTGCCAGCCTGGCCACCCAGGAGCAGGTGTGCAAGAGAATCAAGGGGGTCCACTGAGACCCCCGACCCTGAGCCCTGAGCTTACAATGCCCGTCCTGGGTCAGACCAAAGGTCCATCTAGCCCAGTAGCCTGTCTGCCGACAGCGGCCAACCCTAGGGACACTGGAGGGGATGGACCGAAAACAGTGATCATGCCATTTGTCTCGTGCCATCCCTCTCCAGCCTTCCACAAACCTTGGCCAGGGACACCACTCCTACCCCTGGCTAATAGTACTCCATGGACCCAACCTCCATCACTTTATCTCACTTCCCTTTAAACTCTGTTCTAATTCTAGCCTTCACTGCCTCCTGCAGCAAGGAGTTACACCGGTTGACTCTTTGCTTTGTGAAGAAGAACTTTCTGTTACTAGTTTGAAGCCTGCTACCCATTCCTTTCCTTTGGTGTCCTCTAGTCTTTCTTTATGGGAACTAATGAAGAACTTTTCTGTATGCACCCTCGCCACCCAACTCCTGCTTTTAGAGACCTCTATCCTGTCCCCCCTCCGTCTCCTCTTTTCTAAGCTGAAAAGTCCCAGTCTCTTTAGCCTCTCTTCATCTGGGACCTGTTCCCAACCCCTGATCATTTTAGTTGCCCTCTCCTCTCCCACCCTCTCTCTTCCCCTCTCCCACCTCCTTTTCCCAGTCTCCCCCAGTTTTGTTCAATAAAGACAGATTCCATTTTGGAAGACACGTTATCTTTATTTTGTACATCAAGAAGAGGGGCTAGGGAAGGGTAAGTGGAAGGAGGTGAGGGAGGAATGGGGCACGAGCCCCCGATGAAGAGGACTGGGCTGGCTCTGTGGGCTTCTGGGGGTGGAAGCTCTCCTGCAGCCCCCCAATTGCCCCCTCTCCCCAGATGGCAGCCTGCCACAAGTGCAGCCGGGCTGATGGCCGAGTGGTGTGATGTTCCCAGTGTGGGTACTCCGGGCACTCCAAGCCAGGACTACTTTGCAAGCGGGGCACCCCTGAGAACTGTCTGTCCGGGGTGGGGGTCAGGACCCTTTAAGCATAGCCCTCGGCTAGCCTGAGACAGCATCTCCACGCTCTAAGTCCTCCTCTGATGCCCTCCCGGCACTGCTTCCGGCCATCCTTAACCCCACTTCAGGGTCCACTTAATGTGGACATGCTAGTTCAAATTAGCAAAATGCTAATTCGAACTAGTTTTTTAGTCTGGATCCATTAGTTCGAATTAGCTTAGTTCGAATTAACTAATTCGAACTAAGTTAGTTCGAATTAACGTTGTAATGTAGACATACCCTGAGTGTGCTTATGCGCTTTGTGTACAGTCCATTTTGATTTTTTCTGTTTCTAGTCAGGGAAGATCCAGTCCCGAAAAGGAATCTGCCCAAATGCCTCTCCTGAAGTCAGAGAATTGTATTCTACTTGTGGTCAGAACTAAGTCACCTATGTGATGTCCTGACAAGTACCTTGCTCTGTCAAATGTAGATAATTGATCAGCTGTCTGCTGCCTTAGCTGTGTGCAAATAGCCAGAACAGCAGTCTCCAAGAGGACCCCAATGACCACACAATCAGATAAGATACAAAGGCGCCTGGTCAGCTTTATTATCAACAAAGTACGATCCTATTGTCCCAGCACAATGGTCATAGGTACACTAACACATATATGCCCTTTCCAATGGATGCAGCTCAGTCAGTGGCAGGATATTCCACTGCCCCATTAGCTGGACAAAGACGGCCTCTCTGAGATGTATCTTTATACACAGCTACAAACAAAAGTTATGAAGCACTGCTGATGTATCAGAGTGCCTCCCTCTGGCATATCTTGGTGCCACCTATTACCTTATACGTATTGGATCAATCCTGACCTTATCATTAGGATGGGTCAGTACATTCATATTATCTATACAGAATGTGGTGATGTTAGGGTGAGCTGGTACTATCCTGGAATGTGTTTACATGACTTGTGCCTAGTGCCTCTTAGATATGTTTCTACAATATCAGCCCTATTTTTGCCCACCTCTTGCTCATAGCTCAGCTTTGCTTTATATTAGCAAATGGTCTTGACCATAAATTTAGTCTAGGCCTTCGGCCTCACAACAGGCCTCTAATATACAGCCTTATGTTTCTGGTTCACTTCTTACTACACTATTCATTATAAGCATCAAAATATAAATAAAATCAGTTAAAACTCTAAAAAAACCCACTGATTCAACTCTAACTCAGGCCAGTGGTGAATAAGATTTACAGTGTGATGGCTCGTTGGTGACTTATGTGAACAAATTTGTTGATATCAGTCCAGTTCTCCATGAACAGGTATATACCCCTCATTGGAATCTCTGGAGAAGCATCCAGGGCTGAAATTCCATGGAAACTTCTCTCTCTCAGAAATGATTGCCAGAGGTTCAGACTGAACTCTGCACTGGTCTTTCTGTTCTCCAATTTCAGTCTCCCAGAACCTTTTACACGCATTAAGGCTGAGATTTTCAGAGTAGATTTTCAGACAGTTAGACTCTCATTTCAGCAGGATCTGCTCACCTAATTCTCTTATACTCCTTTGAAAATTCCAGACTAATTTAAAATTAAAACACACAAATGACATGTCACATTACTGGATTTTGAGAGGAGCAGCCAGATCACTGAGGCACCATAGGTGGGGATGTTGGCCCCAAAAATGGTATAAAAGGGGGCCATGTGGGGTGTTGAATAGAAACTTACTGTCTGCTAATCCTATGTACGCTAATCATGTGATGGTATAATGTCTGTGTGTGTAGTTAGGAGTCTGTAATCTGTGTAGATACTGAATATTTCTCTGCATGTGGTTGAGCATTGGACAGAGCCCGGCCTATGGACATGCTAATCAGTGAGGCCCTGTGGGACAATGGCACTCAATGAGCCAAGAACACACCTAAAGAATGTGTGGTGACTCATACCTAAGAGCTACCAGCAGGGAACACAGAGGAATAAGCCAGGTGACCTGCTGTAGCCAAGAAGAGACCAGGAAGGAGGGATAAATAGGCCATGTGGTGGATGCCATCTTGGTCTTCAGCTCAGCACTTCATCCCAGAGGCAGCGATGCAGAGATCGAAGAGCCAGAAAGAACTGTGGACCCATCCTGATCCTAGGATGCGCAACAAGGACTTGTAAACCAGCAGCTGCAACATCTCTGCTAGAGCCTGCATCGAGAACTGAGAGATTCGATGCATGTAATGTACTATTCTTTAACAACCTCACTCTCATGCTTTTCTCTCTCATGGTAATAAACCTTTAGTTGTTAGATGCTAAAGGATTGGCCCAGCGTGATTTGTGGGTAAGGTCCAGAGGGTAAATTGACCAGAGATCTCTGGCTGGTTTCTTGGGACCGGACAGACTGGGGTAGGTGGGATTGGGTGCTAAGACCCCCCCCCCCCACCTGTGTATGAGGCCTGGGGCCATCTGGGGCACGGATATTGCTGGGGTGTCGGAGGGGTTTTGCTCATGAGGCTTCAGGCAGGCAGCTGAAGTGCTCTGTGGGACTGGTTTGTGGCCTGTTTGGAGAGGTCACCAGTCTGGGGGCTGTAAGGAGCCCCGGATTTAAGCAATTTGCCCTGAGCGGATGGCCTCAGCTGTGCCCAAACACGGCCCGGTCTATCATATGAGGGTGTCAGTATGAAATTGGAGAAAAGCCTGTTGAGGAGAGCCTTTGAGTTAAGATTAGAGGCAAGAGCAACACAAGCAATGTTATGATGGACATCTGCTATAGACCACCAGACCAAGAGGCTGAGGTACCCAAGCCTTTCTTCAGACAACTACAAGAATTTTCCAGATCATGGGCCCTGGTTCTTATGGGGGTTAACCCTGACATGTACTGGAAGAGCAATACAGGGCAGGAGGTTGGTATACATGACCTCCTGAGGTCTCTTCCAACCCTAAACTTCTATTATTGTCTGAATGTTCATAGAATCAGAGAAGATTAGGGTTGGAAGAGACCTCAGGAGATCATCCAGTCCAGCCCACTGCTCAAAGAAGACCCAACCCCAACTAAATCACCCCAGCCAAAACTTAATCAAACCCAGGTCATCTCTAACACTCATGATGCCTGACTGCCCCAAAATTTGGACAATTACAATATCGCTGTTTCCCATTAAGTAGTTTTATTTAGCTCTGCAATCTCCTAACTGTTAAGTAAAACTATTACTAATTAGGATAATTGAATTGCTTAATTTAAGTGTGGAACTTATCACTTCTCTGCAAGTAAATTTGTTTTAGCTTTGCAATAAATTACACATGCATTTAAAGTAAATACATTCACTGTTATGTTTATAGCTCTAATTTCATATAAATTACCCACAAATAACTAGAATTATTACTTCATTTAAAGTATAAAAAGTGCATGTGCTGCTCTTCTGGCATGCTGCTCATTAACCCGCACTGCCCATTTTCTCCAAAACATGCTAGCCTTGTCCTCACATGTTTTTTGTCATTATGCCATTAATATTATGGGATCTTTACACCAGCATGCATTTCTCCAGGAGGAGGTGCAGTGAGGTTCAAAATGGCTGTCACATTTGACTGCATTCTATAGCCCTAATCCTATAGAAATCACTTGGGTGAAATCTTAACACATGGGTGAGGCCAGGCACCCCTGTATTCACACCATATCTAGTATTGCAATGATAGTTGTACATCATATGCCTTGTGAGGTCCACTGATCATTATAATTGTAAATTTTATTTATTAATATTATATGTAAAGTTATGAAATCCTTTTGTGTAATGTTATAAGAACATGTTTAAGACCAGACAGCCTACTCTAGGTGAAGGTGATAAAGGCCCATTGTAGACAAAAGAATGTGGGTTTACTCTTAATATGTAAACTGAGCTAAACAAAGCCAACAGGCTAAACCAATAGAGTTTACTCTGATCTTTATGGCTATGTCTAGACTACAGGGTTTTTCCCAGGAGGTATCTGTTGAGAGCCTTTGAGTTAAGATTAGAAGCAGGAGCAACAAAAGCAATGTCATGATGGGCATCTGCTATAGACCGCCAAAGCAAGAGATTGAGGTACCCAAGCCTTTCTTCAGACAATTACAAGAAGTTTCCATATCATGGGCCCTAGTTCCTATGGAGGTTAACCCTTACATATACTGGAAGGTATCCTGGAAAAACTCCACTGCATCTAGGGAATGCGTTTGCTCTTCTGGTAGTTGTTTTTTTGTGGAAGAGCAGACATGCTATTTTGGAAGCCCTGTCTTCCTCCTCCCATGAGGAAGAAGGGCACTTCTGAAAGAGGGGTTCTTTCCGAAATTTGACCCAGTGTAGATGGGCCAAATTTCGGAAAAGCCTCTTCCAAAAAACTATTGGAAAAAGGTACGCAAATTGCAAGAAACAATTTGTGTACCTTTTTCCAATAAAGCCCCGTAGTGTAGAAGTAGCCTTACTCAAGAGATAGAGAATTAACATGGCTTCAGTACCCCACAGAGATACAGGAGAATGAATCCCTAGAACAGCCTCCTGATTTGTAATGCAAAAGTCAGCCTTTTGGGAATATAATAAGGTAGTGACAGTGATTCCACCTTTATTCTTCACTATAGAACACCGACCCCAAACCATTTGATCTCCATGATGGGTCTTGGCTAACAAAAGCTGGAAAGGAAGCTGTAACAGAAGCCATGTTAAACAAAGACTGTAAGGGTATGTCTACACTACCACCCCAGTTCGACCTAGGGTGGTAATGTAGGTAACCGGAGTTGCAAATGAAGCCCGGGATTTGAATTTCCCGGGCTTCATTTGGATAAAGCCGGGCGCCGCCATTTTTAAATATCCGCTAGTGAGGACTCCATGCCGTGCAGCTACACGTGGCACGGACTAGGTAGTTTGCACTAGGCTTCCTAGTCCGTTTCACTAGGCGTAACAATAGTTCGGACTAGGAAGCCTAGTCCGAACTACCTAGTCCGTGCCGCGTGTAGCAGCGCGGCACGGAGTCGGCACCAGCGGACATTTAAAAATGGCGGCACCCGGCTTTATGCAAATGAAGCCCGGGAAAGTCAAATCCTGGGCTTCATTTGCAACTCTGGTTGCCTACATTACCACCCTAGTTCGAACTGGGGTGGTAGTGTAGACATACCCTAACATAGTAGATTACGATTTAGACTTTTGGATGAGTGTTTTCGCTTTTATTTTTTGTGACTATCTCTACCTTTATTTCCTTATCACAGTATGACATAATCCGGGGTTTGTTAACACACTTGTTAAGATTTCATTATAAATCATTAGGACTATATAAGTTCAGTAAAGTATGTGCTTCTGGAAAGTTTTTTACAGTCTTCATAAAAGGAAGGGAAACTAGCCTTTTCTCTGTGACAGTCAGCACAAAAGACTGGCCCTGCTGTATAATGGCTGAGGTGAATTCAGGGCAGGAAGTGTACTAATATTGGCCAGGAGGAGTAACAAGGTTGGGTAACACCATGTTGTGGCTTCTGGTCTGCTGTCAAGCTATGGGAGTCAGTGTTTGGATCAAGCCTGCACAGACACAAGGTTGCATTTGGAGTTGCAAGGCAAATGGTGAGGTAATCCCTTAATGGCCTGGGCAGACCTCAAAATGACACAGCATGTTGTGCAAATCAGATGAGATTAACAAAACGGTCAGATGAGATTAACAAAACGGTCTCTTACAGCCTTCAATCTATGAGCTCTATTAAGGCAGACCCTTGTATTCACAGAGCACCTTCAGCATCTGACAAGACCAAGATCTAACTTGGTCTTCTCCTCTCTGCACTGTCCTCAGTTCTCTTATCAAAAATTGACAAAACCCCAAACCATTTGCTTGCTTTCAATAAGATTTTGTTAATTCAGTTATGTCAAACAGTTATGCGTCATGAATTGCATGACAGTTTACTAATGTAAGTTATTGTGCTGAAATTACCTCCATTACTTAACCATAATTAGAGTAGCAAGGGAATTTTTTTTCCGTTCTTCACACAATGTGTTTCTTAAATTAAATAGCTTTATTTAAATCGACTAAACTAGCAATACATTTCAAGATTATTTTAGTGTACTTAGGTTTTCCATTAGATGATATCTTTATTCCTTTATTATTAAAAATTTTTTAATGAATTTAATTTTGTTAGGCTCCTGGAAAATGCAAGCCAAGTTAAATCCTGGAATTGAATAGCAAAGTCCACCAAAGTAATGAAAGGCACAGGCCAAAGACCATAGCTGATTACAAAGAGTGATAACAGAAAGGTGAGAGTACAGATCACAGAATCAAAATGAAGGATCAACAAATAAACCCTAAGCAAAGAATCCCAGACAATGATTTAAGCAGGAGTCCAAAGAGATTCTGGATGCTGCCCAGTTGAACTCTAGAAGCCTATTTGGCTTTCATGAAGGATAGGGCTTAAACCACCAGGGACAAAAGGTCAATACCCTCTAACCAAAGAGGAAACACAGAGTCTCAAAAATTAAGTGACGAAAGTGAACACACACTCCCAGGGTATGTCTACACTACAAAGTTAATTCGAACTAACGGACGTTAGTTCGAATTAACTTTGATAGGCGCTACACAAGCGCTCCGCTAGTTCGAACTTAATTCGAACTAGCGGAGCGCTTAGTTCGAACTAGGTAAACCTCATTCTACGAGGATTAAGCCTAGTTCGAACTTACTAGTTCGAATTAAGGGGTGTGTAGCCCCTTAATTCGAACTAGTGGGAGGCTAGCCCTCCCCAGCTTTCCCTGGTGGCCAGTCTGGCCAACACCAAGGAAACTCGTAGGCCCCCCTCCCGGCCCCGGACCCCTTAAAGGGGCACAGGCTGGCTACGATGCCCGTGCCAGGTGCAAGCCTGCCAGCACCCAGCCAGCAGACCCTGCACCTGGCATGGCTCGAGCTAGCCATCCGATGCCCCCCAGCCCTCCCCCTCTTCCCGGGACCAGGCTGGCGGCTCCCGGGAGCTTGCCCGGGACCGCAAGAGGTGGGCACCCACCTGGTCTAGTGTGGACATTGTGGACCTCGTCCACGACCTCCGCACTAGGCACAGGAAAGTGGCCGTCTAGGGCAGGAGAGCTGCCAGCCTGGCCACCCAGGAGCAGGTGTGCATGAAAATCAAGGTGGTCCACTGAGACCCCTGACCCTGAGCCCTGAGCTTACAATGGCCATACTGGGTCAGACCAAAGGTCCATCTAGCCCAGTAGCCTGTCTGCCGACAGCGGCCAACCCTAGGGACACTGGTGGGGATGGACCGAAGACAGTGACCAAGCCATTTGTCTCGTGCCATCCATCTCCAGCCTTCCACAAACTTTGGGCAGGGACACCACTCCTACCCCCTGGCTAATACCATTCCATGGACCCAACCTCCATCACTTGATCTCACTTCTCTTTAAACTCTGTTCTATTTCTAGCCTTCACAGCCTCCTGCAGCAAGGAGTTCCACAGGTTGACTCTTTGCTTTGTGAAGAACAACTTTCTGAGCCTGAGACAGCAGCTCCACGCTCTAAGTCCTCATCTGATGCCCTGCCAACACTGCTTCCGGCCATCCTTAACCCCGGTTCAGGGTCCACTCTGTGTGGACATGCTAGTTTGAATTAGCAAAATGCTAATTTGAACTAGTTTTTTAGTCTGGATGCATTAGTTCGAATTAGCTTAGTTCTAATTAACTAATTCGAACTAAGTTAGTTCGAATTAGCGCTGTAGTGTAGACATACCCCCACACATACACAAAAGGAAAGTCAGGTCAAATGTATAAAACAAGTGGTCCAGAGAGGACTGAGTTTCCGTGGGGATAGTTAATTGAACTGCCACAGGGAATAAGAACTTTCAGAAACCTCTCTTCCTTTTGCTCCCAGTAGAAGCCCACAGTGAGCAGATAATTTGGTCCTACATGTTTAAGATCTTTACTCACTCTGCTTTTATGCCACTTGAAAATAGCAGAACCATTACTTTTTTCAGTATTTCTGTTTTGCTGGAAAACATTAGCAACATTTGTTATCAATAGCAATTCCATACCCCATGTAGCTGGAAAGCTATTTAATAATGCATTGGTTCCTAATGATTTTGCCAACAAGACAGGCATTGATAAATTTCAATTCTGGTCCTAAACAGCATAGTTTACATGTAGGTATTGAACAGTGCAATGATCTTACTCATTAAGAGTCTCTGAAAAGCCACTCATTAGGTAAAGAATAATAGCTTTAACAGCCATTTTTAAGGCAGTTTGAAAATATTACTTCTAAGGGCAAGCATTTCTTGGCAAGATGGCAGCTAGTTTGCTCATGTTATTGATTCTTTTCAGCATTAATGATCTAAGCAAATGGTTTATTATCACAGAAATTGTAAACTGTTTTCAACAGGTAACATTAGGCACCAGTGAATACATAAAATCTTCTGACTATATTATTAGTCAAGCAATAGTTTCCCAGCAGCAGAGAAAAAGACTATTTAAAATTATTTATTTGAATATCACGCTTAATATATTTCTTGAGGATCATTTGACAAATGAGTAGTGTCCTTTCTTATGTGCATATTTCATATTGAAGGATAGTATGGTCAAACACACTGAAACTACCACAGATTGCTGATGTTGATAGAAGAGATTAAAGGGTACTTTTACAATTTAGGGCAAGTCTACACTACACCACTATGTGGATGCAGCTGAACCACTGTAACACATCTGGTAACAAAGTGTTATGCCAACGTAAGAGTGCTCTCACTTTGGCATAATTACTGTACTTTGGTGTTGGTGGGAGAGCATCTCCCACTGAAATACCACTGGTGTGGACAGCACAAAACATGTATCACTACGAGATGGGGCTTTTTCATACCTCTGAGCAATATAATTACATTCACTTAAGCAGTAGTGCCCATAGTCTTTTGGCTCAGTCTGCCCATTATAACATTAGAGACCATTTGTAAAATTCAGATCCAGAACAAGGCTTGGATTTCAAGCACTGTCATATTTTGGGAATGTTTGTATCCATAGTTTTGATAAGAACCCATCTCTAACTTTATTTATAAATACAAGCATATGGCCAGAATAATCTAGTTGAGACATTTATTTCCTACTAGTATTATTTTAATTCAGCAGATTTGTAGGATTACATATACCTCTCCTGCCTAGGTTGGGGGAAAAGGGGAGAAGAAACAGTGGAGTAAAACAAGAATGCAAGTCTATAGTTTTCTTTTCAGTCCAAAACAACTTGTGGCTGAATGGGTCATAAATAATTTTACCTGTTCCATATTCTGTGCATCAAATAGTCAAATTTGCATAGTTCAGAATGAACTGGTTGCAGCTGCTTTTCAGTGAACTGTAATATATTTTGTAATTTAGGTCACAATATCTTCAGGCGCAGATTAAATCCAAATGCAGGCATATATATCATTAAAGTCTGTGCTTAATCTATGCTTTGCAGTAATATAGCCTTGCAATGTGGACCTTGTTTCGTACACCTGTGAAAGACCTAGAGGAAGTTACTATTATAGGAAATTTTTTGTACACCATTATTAACTAACTCAAAAAAGTTTTATTCCTATTATTAAGAAATAGGCACAAAAACATGACTTAAATAGAAACTAAAATGAGCAGGACTGAAGCTCTAATCTGTCTCCATAATTAACACAGCTGTAGTATAATTTGATTTTCATTATAATGATGCAATTTAGACATGTCATGCATAGTGAAGATAGAACAGAGTACATAATTATTGATTGGTTATAAACCAGTTGTGTTTTATGTTTATTTCTTTTGGTGATGATAATCATACATTTGTGCTCATTAATCAATCAGCTAGTAACTAGTGTAGAATAGTAGAAAACACACTGGGAAAAGAAGCAGGAGGCCTCCTAAAGCAGTAGAATTATTTAGAAGTAGAAGATGTATTCATTGTTGCTCAGGTCCTTAACTCAATTTTTGTTATCTGGAAAAATGTTCATATTCCATTTGAATCAGTGCTCTGGGGTCATGATGCGTTTGAGGGGCTCAGTATGCAGGCTAGCCTGAGGAGAGAAGACTCCCCCAGCCTTCTCACTGCAGTAGACTCATAGAACGTTAGAGCTGGAAGGGACCTCAAGAGGTCATCGAGTCCAGTCCCCTGACCTCATGGCAAGACCCAGTATCATCTAGACCATCTCTGAAAGATGGCTGTCTAACCTGCTCATAAATATCTCCAAGGATGGAGATTCTACAACCTCCCTAGGCAACTTATTCCAGTTTTTAGCCATCCTGACAGTTAGGAAGTTTTTCCTAAAGTCCAACCTAAACCTCCCTTGCTGCACTTTAAGCCCTTTGCTTCTTGTCCTATCATCAGAAGCCAAGAAGAACAATTTTTCTCCCTCCTCGTTGTGACACCCTTTTAGATACCTGAAGACACCTATCGTGTCCCCTCTCAGTCTTCTCCTTTCCAAACTAATTTTGGTGAGGGGGAAAGCCCAATTCTTTCAGTCTTCCTTCATAGCTCATGTTTTCTAGATCTTTAATAATTTTTGTTGCTCTTCTCTGGACCTTCTCCAATTTCTCCACATCTTTCTTCAAATGTAGTGCCCAGAACTGGATACAATATTCCAATTGAGGCCTAATCAGCACAGAGTAGCGCAGAATAACTTCTTGTGTCTTGCTCACAACACTCCCGTTATTGCCTAATCAGCCTGGAGCGCCTAGCAAGCGCCAATTGACCCCAGGTGCCTGCCTGATTACGCTGCAGTTAGGTTTTGGGCTTCCATTTACTCAGGGAAAAGACAGCAGTTCACTGAAGCACCAGCATGCATTCCCTCCATCAGTGTGCAGCAGCCAGCTAGTCTGGGTCTGTCACATTAACCACCCTGACAGTTAGGAAGTTTTTCCTAATGTCCAGCTGACACCTCCCATGCTGCAGTTTCAGCCCATTGCTTCTTGTCCCGTCCTCAGAAGTAAGCAAATAATTTTTCTTCCTTCTGCTTGTAACTCCCTTTAAGGTACTTGAAAACTGCTGTCATGTCCCCTCTCAGTCTTCTCTTTTCCAAACTAAACAAACCCATTTCTTTCAGCCTTCCCTCAAAGGTCAATCCGGAGATGGCAAGCCCAGGATCAATTGAGTCTCTGGAAGATTTGAGCTGAACCTTGGTTTATTGTTAATTTCTGTCTTAATATAAACCTAACTCAGAAAAAAAAATCTCAGAGGGGAAGCTGTGTTAGTCTGTAACTTCAAAAACAATTAATCTGGAGTCTTCTAGAATGTGAACTGTGAAAAGAAAGTTGTGAACAGTACTTGGTCATGTTTTTTTAATTCCATTTGGGTGGGGAAAAATACTAGGAGATGTGACTAACTCTGCCAAGTGTGGTGTCAGGGAAAGTTAACCTGATGGTCAACGGAAGTTTCTTAACAAGGAGAAGGGGCAGGAGGGAAGGAGTCAGGGTAATGCACCAGAGAAGATATTTAAGTCCGGATCAACAAAAATAACTTGCACTTTGACATGATTAATTAGTTAGTTCTAGTTCCTTGTGATGTAATTATAGGTAGTTGTAATCAGTAACAAAAATGTACAAAGCTATGCAGAAGTCTTGCATAATATTAGCAAGAGTAAGATAGAATATAAGCAAACAGTCAGATACTTATTTTCATAAGTACTTAAATCTAATCAGATTTAAAAGTAATTATTCTTTACATGCCAGTAGCGTATGCCAGCCAAAATCAGGATCTCATAGTGTTAGCATCAATACAAACACAGTGAAGCATCTATACAAACACAATCTCCACCTTCAAGTGTTTGCAATCTAATTATTCAAGGTGGATGAAGTGGGAGAAAAATATGATTGTCCCCATTTTTTCATGTAAGGGAATTGAGGTAAAGAGAAATTAAAATGACTGTCAAAATCACAGAGGAAGTTTGTGGCGGAGCCCAGTAGTTAACCATAAAGACCTATAGTCTTCCCTTATGGCTTGTCTCCACTACACAGTGGATTGACACTACAGTGATCTATCCACCAGCGTTCGATTTATTGTGTCTGCTTAGATGCAATGAGTGAATCTCTGAGCACTCTCCCATCAATTCTAGTACTCCACCTGGATGAGAAGAGTAGGAGAGTATCAGCTCTGTAAATGGGAGAGCAGAAACTGCTGACCTTACTGCATGGAAGACACTGTAGTAAGAAGGTCTAAATATGTCAAATTCAACTACGCTATTTGCATAGCTCAAATTGCATATCTGAGAGATCGATGGGGGAGGGAGAGGGCGCATAGTGTAGCTCAGACCCCAGAGAAGTAATCTTTCTCAGGTGTAACTAATTGTCATTTTAAACACAACAGAATTCCAACACACAGTACTCTCTAAATGAACTGCCTTGGCAACACCCTGATCTGTAAATAATGAACTGAACTTGGCCATCTGGAGTGGCTGAATTACATCTTCCATTGACCCTTCAACAACCTTGTTTGCTGTTGCTAGACTCCCTGATGCTACAATTGAACTGAAACTGCTACTTGCACAAGTCTAATGAGCAGAACACTAAAAATTGGTGACTGTGTAAGTTATTGTTGTTTCAGTGAAGAGCAAGTGGGAAGCTAGTTGTATAATGTAAGTTGAGTTCTAATTTCTAAGAAATTTCTCAGTAATCAGTCATAGCTGATGACTTTTTGGATGATGAAGCATCAAAAGGAAAAGGCCAATGAGGTTCATTAATGCTCTAACAAATTAGTTGTTAACTACATTAACCACCACCTTTGCTGTTGAAAACTATAATTAACGGAATATTAGTAAATGAGCTGTTTTTCAGAAAAAAATATTGCAGCAAGCCTGGCTGAGCAAGTATGAGAGCTTGTTACATTGCATAGCTTTACAAATTAAATAAAGATCATTACAGGAGAATTATGCTTATTTTGCCAGGCATGCAGTATAATTTTTTCTGACTGCTTGCCAGAATCAAAGAAGGCTGGAAGTTCCCAGTTTCAGAATAACTTTAAAATATATTTATATTTAATACAGAACAACATTGGCC
Source organism: Pelodiscus sinensis (assembly GCF_049634645.1). NCBI lineage: Eukaryota > Metazoa > Chordata > Testudines > Trionychidae > Pelodiscus > Pelodiscus sinensis. Next base: position 49,551,282 of record NC_134719.1, read on the forward strand.
TGGTTCTCACTAGATTTATTCTGGTTCTGTACTTTGACTCGGAATAAACACTGGGCCGGTAAGGGTTAACCAGTCTGCGAGATCCCCACCCACCTAGCACTACTGGGCATGCTCCAACGGAGGACCAGTATAAAGGCCAGTGGAGCAGCTCAGTCAGGGCTGACCACCTCAGAGAAAGGAGCTGCTGCTAGAGCTCAAAAGGAGTTTCAGCAGATGGATGCTGTAGTAGAGGACACTCTCAGTCTGGAGGAGGCAAGTGGTGAAGATACTGACTGCTGTGAGGTGGGTGGGAAGTAGCCCAGGGCTAGGAGTTGTAGCCCTGAGAGCTCAGTATGATGCAGGTGAATTTCCTGCTGACCTAATGGTGAGACACACCCACCACTGGCTGGGACCTGATGGAGATAGGTCCCAGTTAAACCCCATTAAACCCCAAGGTGGCACTACTGTTGTTGCTACTGACTTTGGCCTCCAGGCCCTATTGCCCTGCAGACAGGAGTTGATACTGACTCTGACCAGTAGGCCCTTCTATCCTGTGAAAAGAGATGTTATTGATTGGAGATGCTGGGACCTACTGCCCCATGGACAGGAGTTGCTATTGACTCAGACCACTGGGGCCCTACTGCCCCACAGACAGGGGATGGCTATGGACTTTTGCTGCTAGGCCAGACTCTTGTATGGGGAAAAAGGGGAGAGTGAGAGGGCTGTAACATTTATGAGATGGAGCACACGTTGAAGAGCCTGACAGGCTCAATGCCCTGCCTCTAAGGTGTCTGGGCTTATTCACCCCATGACACACTCCCTGATGATAGCTGCAGACACAGCCTTATGGGAGGAAGCCTCAGAGAATCTCTGGTGAGGGTGCAGATCTTTCACTGCTGCTGACGAAGGGTAATGGGCCAGTTCCCAAACCACACAGCTCCTAGCAATCCCATACCTTTTCCTTGGCTCTGTTGTGCCCATACCATACACACACCCTTGAGTGTAGTGTTTTAAGGGTGACTGAGGCATGTTGTAGGACAGACTTACTTTAGATATGAAGATGTATCCACATGGTGGGTAATGTGCTCTGTGGATATGTAATGTCTAAAGCACACCGTGTTGCATGTTAATTATCTGTGTAAACCCTGATGGTGGGCTTTACGGCAGTGCTGTCTGAAACACTGTTAACATACACTAGAGAACTTTCAGGCTGTGTCTACACTGGTGCGATCTTGCGCCAAACATGCTGCTCTTGCGCAAAAACTTGCTGCCTATCTACACTAGCCGTGTGTTCTTGTTCAAGTAAACAGACGTTCTACTGTATAAAATATGGGCTTCTTGCGCAAGAACTATGATGCTCCCTCTCAGGAATAAGCCCTTTTGTGCAACTGTTCTTGCACAAGAGGCCCGTGTAGACAGGCAACATGAATTTCTTGTGCAAGAAAGCCCAATGGTTAAAATGGCCATCAGAGCTTTCTTGTGCAAGAGAGCGTCTACACTGGCATGGATGCTCTTGCGCAAAAGCACATCTCTTGCACAAAAGCACATGCCAGTGTAGATGCTGTCTTGAACTAAAGAGTTTTTGTGCAAGATCATGCCAGTGTAGATGTAGACTCAGTGTATACAGGCACTACATGCAAAATGTTACTTCACTTAGAAGTAACACACCTATAAACTACATTACCCTTCTATGCAGACAAGCTCTTTCTCCTCCAACTGTATCACACACTGTCTCTGTTTTAAACACAAAATGAGATTAGCAGTCTGATTACATTTCAGAAGGAAGTCATTGTTCAGAAATGGCATCATTTTCCTGTTTTCCAGTTAAGTAAAAGAATATTTCCGAGAGCAGAATTCTCCCCATAATACTTAAAACTATCAGAAAAAAAATTGTCACTAATGAACTCCCAAGGGCAACCGGTTCATTCATCAAAGTTGATGCAGACATCAAGCTTGGAGATAAGATATTGGATTACTATGAGCTGTTTTGAAGAAATAAAGTAAAAAGGTTTCATTTATATAGACATGTGGAATAAGAATACAACCTAGGCTAACTAAGTAAAAATTATAAGGAGTACTAACTTTCATATTCTCATAGCTGGGAACATGCCATGCTCACCTACAGGATTTATGAAAAATAACACCTATCTTATGAAAATTATTTTTAAAATAATAAGAAAAAAGTAATGCCATTCAAATATTGTAGCAGAAGAAAAGTAACCTGGTAAATAAAATTTTAATTTATTTTTCAAATAATTAAATTTGATTTGGTGGTGTTTAGTCCAAGTTTTGTAGCAATTTGTGTTCTCAAGTTTTAACTTGGGTGAGGATTTGGGATTTTTTTTGTTTTGTTTTTGGTTGGTTGGAGTTTTTCTTATTTAAGATTAATGGATAAGTGCTTGCTTTACACAATTTTAATTAACTGAAAAACATCCCTAGATTATTTACTATGTGGAAGTATTGACTGTGCCATTACAGGTTTATTATGTTGTTAAAAGTTAATGTTGTAATTGCTTCTGTTTTCCTGAAACTAGAATGGACCAATGGTGTTAGTAATTTAAAGAGGCTCAAGAGAATTCTAACCACCTCAGGATGACAGGTCTCATCTCTACAGCCTTTTCACCTTGTCTAGTCTTGACTCAGACCCATTACTGAAGGGAAATGATAGTGGTCCCACCTTCTTACTCCCTCCTCATTTCCTTACCAAGAGCCAGCACTGTGTGACTGAGAAATACAGGCAGGAAATCTTCACCTCTGCCTTGCTGCATCTGTTCAGGAACACCCCCACTATGTCCCCAAGGCTCTCAGCTTGAGTGAGACAAACGGAGCTTTTTACTACTATTTCCTCAACATTGCTTCCTATGGTTGGAGATGCATGGTCCACTTCATTCATTAAGAACTGGCAAAGAATGGTGGTCTTTCCTGCACTGTCAAGTTCCACTATTATTACATTGTGTTCTACACCCTCAACACCCAAGGGATGTCCCGTCCCCATTACATCCCAGGCTCCCTGGCACAGCCTGGTTGGATCAGGCAGGGTGAGGTTGGGATCTGGGGGAAGAGCAGAGCTTAGGGCTGAGCACTGGTCAAGGGGTCCTCCCAGAGCCTCTGACTCTAGCTTGTTTAACTCAAGTTAACATGAGGCCAAATTCTTTATTTCGCGCACAAATAGCAAGAACTTCTGTTCCACTTGCCTTTAGTTACCTATACAGCCTTGAAGTCAAATTTTGGGGCCTTCAATATGTAAATCAACAGGATAGTTTATTATGAATTACTGTAATATCACCACAACTTAGGCGCACATATAAAATCAGATTGTGAACCTCACACTCACATTGGTGAGCCATAAAGGTTACAGGATCACTCATGGAGAAACTGCTCATTTTAAATAAGGGGTTCATTTTTGGCCCAGCGTTTATGATACAAATTCACTTGCCTGAAAGTTGTTCTGAAACTTGGCTCCTCTTCAGGGTTTTTTCCTGCCCCCGTGTCATTGTTTTAAAAATTCATCTCACTTTTTAAAAATTTCCAAGAAGAGCAAAAGTGTTACATTTTTTTCTCGTCACATTTTCCACTTACAGGAAATGGTCTGATGCTAGTACAGGTTGAGCCTCTCATCTGGGACTCCCTGGTCGGGCAACATCCATGGTCAGCAGGACCACGGCTGTTGCTAGACCAGAGAGCTCCAGCCACAGAGGCTGAGAGTGGCTGGGAGCAGATCTGGGGCAGCCTGAAAGGGGCAGTGAACTGAGCCAGCTGCTTCTGGGGTTGCTCAACCCAAGCCCCTTGTTGCAGCAGCTGTTCCCGGGGCTCCCTGTCGCCATTCCTAATGGAGAACCCAGGAACAGCTGGTGTTGCACACATAGAGCTGGGGTTGGAGAAACTTGGGAGCAGCTGCCGCCGCTGTGCAGGACCACACATAGGGTATATCTACACTACAGCACTAATTCGAACTAAGCTAATTCAAATTAGTTCATCTAGACTTAAAAACTAGTTCGAATTAGCATTTTGCTAATTCGAACTACCATGTCCACACTGAGTGGACCCTGAACCGGGCTTAAGGATGGCCGGAAGCAGTGCCGGCAGGGCATCAGAGGAGGACTTAGAGCGTGGAGCTGCTGTCTCAGGCTAGCCAAGGGCTGTGCTTAAAGGGACCCAACCCCCACCCCGGACAGACAGTTCTCAGGGGTGCCCCGCTTGCAAAGCAGTCCTGTCTTGGAGTGCACTGAGTGCCCACACTGGGCACATCACAGCACTCGGCCATCAGACCGGCTGCACTTGCCACAGGCTGCCACCCAGGGGGATCAATCGGGGGGGCTGCAGGAGAGCTTCCACCCCAAGGAGCCTGCGGAGCCACCCTAGTCCTCCCTATTGGGGGCTCGTACCCCATTCCTCCCTCACCTTTTTCCACTTATCCCTCCCTAGCCCCCCTTCCTGATGTACAAAATAAAGGACACGTGTGTTCAAAAATAGAAACTCTCTTTATTGAACAAAACTCGGGGAGACTTGGAAAAGAAGGTGGGAGAGAGGAAGAGAGAGAGTGGGAGAGGGGAGGGCAACTACAATGATCAGGGGTTTGGAACAGGTCCCATATGAAGAGAGGCTAAAGAGACTGGGACTTAGCTTAGAAAAGAGGAGACTGAGGGGGGATATGATAGAGGTCTATAGAAGCATGAGTGGTGTGGAGAGGGTGCATACAGAAAAGTTCTTCATTAGTTCCCATAATAGAAGGACTAAAGGACACCAAATGAAATGAATGGGTAGCAGGCTTCAAACTAATAACAGAAAGTTCTTTTTCACAAAGAAAATAGTCAACCTGTGGAACTCCTTGCTGCAGGAGGCTGTGAAGGCTAGAACTAGAACAGAGTTTAAAGAGAAGTTAGATAAAGTCATGGAGGTTGGGTCCTTGGAATGGTATTAGCCAGAGGGTAGGAACGGTGTCCTTGGCCTCTGTTTGTGGAAGGCTGGAGATGGATGGCACGAGACAAATGGCTTGGTCATTGTCTTCGGTCCATCCCCTCCAGGGTACCTAGTGTTGGCCGCTGTTGGCAGACAGGCTACTGGGCTAGATGGACCTTTGGTCTGACCCAGTACGGCCATTCTAAGCTCAGGGCTCAGGGTCGGGGGGGTCTCAGTGGACTACCTTGATTTTCATGCCAACCTGCTCCTGCAACCTGTAACATTACAACATATCAAATATTTTAATTAAAAAACCTACTAAGAATTTAATTTAATTTCATCTCCACAAACAATTTATGAAAGTCAATTACAGGGTGAGCTGCTTAAATGGTAACATTGCATGTAATGGAAATTCTATAGCTATGATTTAGTATTTTCCCCCACTCTCCCAGTTATGCAGTTTTGAGACAGCCAATTAATTAAATATGTACTGAGACAACATACTGCATCTACATAAACTGCAAGACCTTTATCAGAGTCCTGTGACTTGGATGCTCCACATTTTAAGTGGGACTGCTGAATAGTATGGTCGCTTGATAAGGTCAACAGATTCTGTTTAGCATTCTTAAACATATAATTAGAAATACATTTACACTGGAAGATTCACCCTTACTCGATTGCACACTTGAACCAAATTAAATTATTTCAAACATGAGAAACTATTATCAGGTTTATGTCGTCTTTCTGCTCAATCTAGCCTGCCATAGCCACAGACAAACAGTGTTCAATCAAGAAATGCTTATTAAATGGCAGGTTTGTGATTTTCTGGGGAAAATATAGAAATAGAAACTTGTATTCCATCGGTCAAGAAGGATTATTTTAACTCAGCTACTTGTGTTTAAAAAAAGGTAGAAGCAGTCGGAGCATGAGTACATACACTTAGTGAACAAATTGACTATGCTTTTATGCCTTGTTTACTCACCCCCCTTATGCTGAAGTTTACTCTATTTTCCCAACTGTGCAACCCACCTATAATACTTTATCCATTGTTAAATAATGGTAAATACCTTCACCGATTGTATCCACATAATAATTTACCCTACTCATTGTTCTTGTTGACTTGGGAAATGTAAACCCTCCTCCATGCTTTGTGAAAATTTGCTTATTCATAGAAGCGATCTCAAAGACGCTTTATGCAAAATGCATCATGTAACCTATCCATGTTAATCTGCTGAATGTGTATGTCCTATTTTTGTGCATGTATCATTCTTCTGTGTGAACTTAGAAATACAAAGGATCTGTCTATAATTCTAAAAGTAGCAATGAGGGCCATTGCTGATGTTCCAGAATCTTAATGACTCAGTATTCAAACCAATGACCTGTGAATAGTCTTTAAAAACAACCAGAGTCCTGTGGCACTTAAGGCTATGTTTACACAGCAACATTATTTCAAAATAACTAGCATCATTTTGAAATAATTGGTCTGTTTATGCAGCAGGCAGTTATTTCAAAATAATGTCAAAATACTATCAAGCTGGAGAACTTTTTGCTCCGACTCCTGTAACTCTATTTGTACGAAGAGTAAGGGAAGCTGGAGGAGGAGTGCTCTATTTCAAAATAAGTGCCCTGTAGACACTCCCAATTTCAATTTCAAAATAAGCTATGCAATTGACATAGCTCAATTTGCGTAGTTTATTTCGTATTAAGCCCACTTGTGTAGACTCACCCTTATACTACTAACAAATGTACTAATTCATGAGCTTTCATGGGTCAAACCCACTTTGTCAGATGAATTGGAGTGGTAATTATAGAATCCAGAATATATATAACAAAATGCAGGACAATGTAGCACTTTAAAGACTAACAAGATGGTTTATTAGATGATGAGCTTTCGTGGGCCAGACCCACTTCAGTGGGTCTGGCCCACGAAAGCTCATCATCTAATAAACCATCTTGTTAGTCTTTAAAGTGCTACATTGTCCTGCATTTTGCTTCAGCTACCCCAGACTAACACGGCTACATCTCTACCACGAATATATATAACAGTATTGAAGGACCAGTGTTGAAGGACATGGCGCGGCAGCCATGTAAATTTAAATGAAGCCGCGATTATTTAAATCGCGGCTTCATTTCCCTTTGCCGATCTGTCTAATCTATATGCCTCCATCGACGGAGCCATGTAGTCCAGACACACCCTCAGTGTCCTACAGTGCCCTCAACTCTAATTAATCATGTGTCCAAACAGATGCTGAAACCAGTGACCATTTCCTCAGGATTCAGTCAACTTAATAAAAAATGAGAAACACCAGCAATAATGCCCATGTTAAAAATCTGGATCCCTGCACACACAGCATCATATGCTTTGTGCCTGTGTCTTCTGCTATTTGTATCTGAGTTAGGAACCAGGATAAACTGCACAGGTGAAAATAGCAGCTCTGCCTGTCCACATTAGCACCTGAATCAGTGCAGCTATATCATTTGCAGGGTGTTATGAGCACAGCTCCCTAGTATACAAGACCTAAATTCCAGTCAGGCCCTCTGGTGACCCTCACCTGCTGTAGGATTCTATAGGACACCAACAGATATTAATAATAGTGAAGTAAAAATGAGTGTAGTACAAGTGGGGAGATGAAAATAAAGCTAACAGAAAATTCAGTAACAAAATGGCCTGGGCTGGACAAATTCCAAGAGATGGGAAGTCATCCGTCCCTTCAGCTAAGAAGACAGCCAAGAATTTCTCCCTCATCATGTCATTTCTAGAGCCAAGGTATTCTGAGCACCAAATTTGAAAGCCAGTTGATGCTGTTTGTCAGACAGGACCTTCTTAAAACAAAAGAAATTGTTTGAAACTGCTAATTGTCTGTATAAGAGATAAAATGTTCTGTTTTGTTGTTCTGCTCACTGGGAGATAAGATGCTTATTTATCAGGAAAATTAAAGCAGAGAGTCACTAGCAGTATGGTCATAGTGACATATTTCTTAAACATTAGCATTTTCTCAAAAAAGCCTTTTCATTTGCCCTTCTTTTCTTTCTTGTACAGATGTGCAGATACTCAGCAATAACAATATGAGTGGTATTTACACCTTTCCCTTCATCACTTTAACTATCCAAACGTGGCAGCTTACACAATAATAAAATGTACACAATAATTGCAAGAGTTTACACAAAGAACTCTTTTTTTCTTTACTGAAACAGTAAATAGGATAAATCATGCTGTTCTTTCCAGCCCCAAGATTACAAAGCCTTTCTAGTTAACTATTACAAGAAGAATATACCAGAAACTGTGCTATCTTTAAATTAAATCCACTGGCACAGTCATCACAACTATTTCATAACCTTGCCACTGACTTGACTCTCAACTGGGCCAATGATTAGATATATATTGAAAGTAACATGTCTACACCCTGACTTCAGGGAGTAAGACCTGCTCACCAGGAACCTGTACTTTGAACCCTTATTAATACAAAGTAGGCCTGCAGCAGCATTCCTACTGTAAATGTGTGAAGATTGAAGACCTAACGATGCAGAACTACAGGTCAGCATATGAGCAGGCTATACCCACTTGCTGTTTAATCGTGTCTCCTGGTATTTTGATTTCCTTAAACTCCAATAGGCACATGATTATTGGAGGAATTCATCTTTCATTTAAAGCGTGTTTCTAGTCCTTGTGATTTTGAAGGAAAAACTACAAACTGTGTTCTGAGGTTATATTAAAATCTCCATAACTGCAAGGCAAAGGAAAAGAATCGAAAATGTATTTTTTAAATTTTGTGAAGTTCAACATTTGAGATTGACAATGCTTCTTATAGGATCAGAATATGGTTGGAAAATAAGACAAAATGCATTGTGGAACAATACAACCTAAGACATGTGGGGAGAGAGAAATAATTCACACAAAAAATGCCAGTGGAAAAGATATACCAATAAAGTAGTAATTCTCAGAAATAGCAAACAAAAAATAGATACAAACATTTGCAATAAGGCAGGGGGGGAAAGGCCATGCAATTTTGGGCTGCAATGTACACTGCACATCAGAAAAAGGGAAATGTTTGTCCGTCTCTCTATAGTGCATTAGTGTGCCTGAACCTTATGTTATTAATTATATTCTGGGCTCCTTAATATTATAGAGATACCGACAAACTAAAGAAGCTCAACAAAAAAAAGTCAATGCCTAAGAGATTCAATTAAGAGAAATGCTTGAAAGACTATTTAGAGACACAAATACTTAGCTCAGATAAATAACTATGAAGGAGATGGAGAGAAATTATAAATTTACACAAACATCTAAAACACCAAGAAATGAGAGCAATTTGTGATATTGGGGGTTATAACTAGGGCCCGTGAACTTAAATTAAGGAAGGGAAAATTTATCTACTGTATATTTAAGAGTTTGTCTGTCTGTCCTTTTATTTGTTCAAGAACTGCTCATAAACTGTAAAAGCAAAGACCACCAAATTCGGTATGCAGCTTCTTATAACTTAAAGCAAGGAAAGGGTTTTGCCATGCCAGGAAAACGGGATGTTCCTGGAATGAGATTGCTGCTCATAAAACCATACAGAAAAGAGACAGAATCACCAGGCAGGTGAAAGAGACAAGCTAGGGGTGCACCTCATCCCCATCCAGGACTGTTCCAGCCCCAAGCCTCCTACTCCCAGGCACCCTTTAGGGAGGGAAGGGTGCTGAAACTCCCCCACTTCTCCCAGTTCATATGCAGCATTCCTCACTTTGGCTGAGGAGCACAGGAGGCAGATGAACCTGAACCTGCCCCAGTCAGGGGACATGCATTCCTCCCTTAGTTGTGCCCACTGGAGCAGCAGTAGCCTTGGAGAGGTACTTCTCACCAGGCCCAAGCTGCTGCAGTGCAATGAGAGAGGGTGTGTGAGTCCTTTCTTCCTGAGACAGCCTGTGCACTGAACCCCTTGCCCCCGCCCCACGCCAGAACAATGATTTAAATGAAGCATGGCCATTTTCATTTAATTTTCCAAAAACCAAACATTAATTGAGTTAAGGGCCTGAGCAATGCTGGGTAAATCTTCTACTTGAAAATATTATGGAAAAATCTTCTTGACTGTGAGCTCTGTTAGGGTACGTCTAAACTACATGGCTCTGTCGACGGAGCCATGTAGATTTGTTGTTTTGGCAAAGGCAAATGAAGCCGCGATTTAAATGATCGCGGCTTCATTTACATTTACATGGCTGCCGCGCTGAGCCGACAAACAGCTGATCAGCTGCATGTCCGCTCAGCGCGCTAGTCTGGACGCTCCCCTGCCGACATCAAAGCCCTTTGTCGGCAGCCCCAGTAAACCTCATCCCATGAGGAATAACGGGGCTGCCAACAAAGGGCTTTGATGTCGGCAGGGGAGCGTCCAGACTAGCGCGCTGAGCGGACAAACAGCTGATCAGCTATTTGTCGGCTCAGCGCGGCAGCCATGTAAATGTAAATGAAGCCGCGATCATTTAAATCGCGGCTTCATTTGCCTTTGCCTATGTGTCTAATCTACATGCCTCTGACGACAGAGGCATGTAGTCTAGACACAGCCTTAGTCTGCAGAATAGTCCCCAAAGGGAATTCAAGGGTTCCTTTTCACATTCCTACACTGAATGCAGGGGTGCATGGGAGGGAAAGCACACCAGGCAACAATCCGTCACAGGCCTGAGGATGAACTGTCGGATTTAATAGCACTTTTCCATTAGAACAGATGAGTCTTGGGGCCCTTCTAACCTATTTTTCACCTAGAAAGATTAATTAGAATATACTTGGATGCCCAGGCCAGTGGTGCCACATCCAGCCCTTCTACACAAAGAAACTCTGAAGAGGATGGGAGTAATCAGCATCCATTAGTCACCTCTTGTCCCTACAATCAGAGGAATATAACTGTGCAGAACAGATACCACATGCTCACTGGATCTTAACCAATGATTTTTCTTTAATGTTCCATGAAGTGAACAGAGGGGAGAACCCAAGTGAACTATCACCTTGCACTAATTTATGCTTCTTCGCCCTGGATTTGGCAATCAGTTTCTTTCTGTCTCTGTGTAGCTACTGATCTCATGTCCTCTATATTCCAGGTACCCACATGGTCAGCTGATGTAAAACAGTGTAACATCTCTCACCGCAACAGAGCTATTTGTACCAGCTAAGGATCAGGCCCCAAGATTTATCCCTTGAATTCTAGCGCTGTAGAGTCTACAAATATTTATAAGGCAATAGAAATAATTATTGATGTTGAATAATACTGGGGAGTGAGAGAGAGAATTGGTGAAACCCAATGAGGTAATTAACAAATGTACTTCCTCTCAAAAATAAATCTATCACCAATGTTAACTATGAGGCCATTATGTTTCAAGCAGGCCTAAGAGTTAAAAGTAAGCAGCTAGGAAAATATCTAGGACAGCCACATCTCCAAAGAAGTGCTCAAGTTCAAAAGAGACTAGTATTTTTGCTTTTAATTAGTTGCCATTTAGATGACAACATCTAGCTAGCATGAAAGGGATCAGACTCCTCAAGAGCAGACAGAACACAATCTAAGACATCTCCTTTCCTTCCAAAATTCTTAATTCCTAATCATCTGAGAATGGTAGATGAGAGTCAAGAAACTTACAAACGGCTTGTTCAGGCTCACTCACATACAAGACTTTTTCTATCTGTAAAGTTGGAGTGAACATGTTCACCACTGATTTGAACTCTAGGGAATAATCCCCACAAGGCTCGGTCAGGAAGGCTCATTCACTCACTGGGGTCTGTCCCATAGCTTGGGAAATAAAACAACCGTACAAGCTGCTGATGTTTATATTAAGAAATTCAGCTGTTTTTTTTCCCCAAGGAGCAAGGGAAGTGAAGAAGAAAGAACATCTGTGAAAACATCCACATTTAAGAACTTTTATGGAAAGGGGTTGGAAAGGGAGAAGAGAGTTCTTGCTTTTGACTTATTTAAGCTCTCTATCCAGGCTTATATACTTGGAAAGCTTTTAAAAAAGAGAGGACAAGAAAAACAGCAATCAGTAGTGTCAGCTGAAGGTGATAAACGGGCTAAAGGGGCTACTATGGAGGCAACTAGATAGAGAATGATGATTAGATGGAGATAGCTGTATTTGAAAATGATGAAAAGATACAGCAAAAGAAGGAACAAGCCAGGTACTTCTGCAAATAAGAGTACTCTGGAGTAGGTAGCCTGTGACAAATGGACTTTGGTACACCAATAGTTCATACTTGATTTAATCGATAGTAGCCTCTTACCAGTAGTCAGACAAAATATATCAATTTATTTTGCTTTAAAGATAGACTGAGTTTGATTCTGTTTCAACAGCTCTAGCCAGAAACTACCAACATACAAATCAGGAGCCAGTCGCCTTGATCCTTTTGGCTGAATAACATATTGGCAAAATCAAAGGGGCATCTTAAATACTGGATTTTGACCAAAGACATTGCAAAGAATCTTCTTGCAGACCCTTCCCCAACTCCAGAGACAGCTCTGTGTACGATGATGTGATCATGATGGACAGTTTTGATACCCTGTAGTCTCACCACTCACACAAACATCTCACTGTGGCATATATGACACCAGTGAAAGGTGTGATGTATCATGTAATTTCCATAATGTGACGGGGAAATCTCTTTTCTGAGGCAGAATCTCTTGGTTTCTGTGGAACCTGACAAACATGGATTTCTCCCTATATATGTTACCCATACAGATGAATTACACCTCAGTAGAGCAAAGGCCTTAAGCACAATCTTCAATCAGCAGATCATAAACAGGTGCTTCACTGAACTGGGGCTTAATCTCTTATGGGAGAGAATGTTATTTTGTCTGCTCGCTTCAAAACACTCAGATTTGCTATTACAGCAGACACAATAAAGCTAAAATGGGCAGCAATGTTTAGTTACAAAAGGAAAACATCTGAATAATCCATGCTTTTGAACCTCTCATACTCACTGAACATGAGACACAGTGTCAGAGTCTCCTTATAAACTAAAAGGAGCAAACTAGCTAAAGAGGCAATTCTCCTAATTACTTTCTTAAAAGGCTTTACTGCACTTACCTGGGATCTCACATTTATTTTGAAACCTCTTTAGCCATATTTCATTTGAACACTGTCTTTGTGTCTGCCTTCTTCTTGCCCAAATACCAGGAAGATGAAGTTTCATACAATTGTCAATCAATAGTCCATTAATTTAGTTCCAAACTTCAAAACTACATTTTATTTAATTACCATTTTATTTTTTGTGATGCTAATGGTATGTAAGGCCAAGCCTTGGTTTAATTGCAAGGAGAACTGAAGATGGAGAAGAAAACTGGTGCTGACATATCATTGTCTTTTATAATAAGACCGACGTAGGATAATTTTACCACCTTCAGAGAATCTGGACAGTCTCTACAAGAAAGTATGAATGGACACAAATCAGATATTCTAAATAACAACATGCAGACACCCGTTGGGCAACATTTTAACCTTCCTGAGCACTCATTAATAGATTTAAAAGTATCCATTCTTTTGCAAACTAATTTTAGGAACCAACTGGAGAGAGAGACTGAGGAACTGGCCTTCATATGCAAATTTGGCACCCTCATACGAGGACTGAACAAAGACATTAACTGGATGGGCTGTTATATTCAACACCCAGATGACATCAAAAGCTAAGTATCGGACACTTACAGCCCACTCTACAGGTTGCACCTCCCTAAACCAGGTCTCTTTTGTCTGGCAACATCCGTGGTCCTCCAAACCACAGATGTTCCTGGAGAAGAGAGCCCTGGGGCAGCCCTGAAGAAGAGAGCCCAGGAGCTGAAAGCCCCACGCACTGTGAGGCTGGTTGTAGCGGGGCCAGGGCCTTAGCAGCCTGGCATCAGTGTGGTAGCAGGGTTGTGGTAGTATGGCGGGGCAACCCGGCTGGGGCCACAGCAAGCCAGCTGGGGCCAGGGCAGAGCATGCGTGCCATCCCAACACCAAGGTCAGAGCCGCAGCAGTCCAGCTGGCAGCAAGGCCAAGCCAAGGCAACCCTGCAGGAAAAACCTGTTTGGGGCCACAGACTTCCCCTAGTTCAGCAAATTCCCTCAGTCAGGACCACCAGGGAGGTCCAACCTTTATTAGCCTCATTTAGCATGGACACTATAATTGACAGGGTTTTTTTCTTTTCTTCTCTCCCTCTCCTCTCTTTTTCTACCTTACATTTTGGGGCTTCTGTACCTCTCTGTGCCTCTTGCTCTACTCATCTGAAGAAGTAGGTTGTGCCCATGAAAGCTCATGATACTACATAATTTTTTTGTTTTGTCTCTAAGATGCTACAGGACCATTTGTTGTTTTTAAGTTTTTTTAAATTACAGACTAACACAGCTACCCCTCTGAAACTTACAAATAGCAAGGGTTAGACCTATTGGACGCTGCTTGTGTAGATCACTCCTATTCCAAATAGTGATAGAAATGTAGCCGTGTTAGTCTGGTGTAGCTGAAACAAAATACAGGACTATATAGCACTTTAAAGACTAACAAGATGGTTTATTAGATGATGAGCTTTCGTGGGCCAGACCCACTTCCTCAGATCTGAGGAAGTGGGTCTGGCCCACAAAAGCTCATCATCTAATAAACCATCTTGTTAGTCTTTAAAGTGCTACATAGTCCTGTATCCTATTCCAAAGGCCACCTCACACTCATGCTCCATGACCTTTCCGTAAGAAAGAAATATTTATTTTAATCCAGGCAATTACTGTGCCTCCCTGTATATTTTAAATTTTAATATCCAAAAAAGCCAATAAATGCTGCAAGAAGTTGCCATTGAACTATGAATATTTCATTGCCCCATGACTATTTTCTCCCCAGCAACTGGTGATGCTTATAATAATTTCATGACATCTAACCAAAAATGCAACATAAGATGCATCTAAAGTTGACTCTGAGCCATCTGTTTCAAAATATTTACACTGAAAAGATTGCAAATCAACTGCTCATTCCTTCTGCTTCTGTCCATTGTCCCAGTCCCCTTGCATTCCAAGTGTCAGAGCTTTTTAGGTCTGAAATTGATCCACACTTATTAATTTAAGGCATGCTTTTGTTGCCTGTTTTTGCATAGCCCATATTGCGTAACCTTTCCCAGGTGAACATGCCTGAGCCCTGTGGTACACATTTCATTAATTTGGAATAGAAAAGTTTGTACAGCACTGAGCCAATTTTATTATAAAACAGGTCACTTGGCTGATCTGCTGAAGTCCCCACTAATCATTCATAAAGAAAGTTGAAATGATTCAACCCAGACTTAAATGTTTCAGAAATCTGTTTTCCAAAGCAATTCCTGGTATTCTGACAGCTATACTTAGGCTTTGTACAATACCTACAGAGAAATACATTTCCAACCTCATTATAGAGTTATCAACAAGAGCCAAGCTTTGAAAATGTTTTATTCATTGGCTGAACCCTATTTCAGTTTGGAAATAACAAGTAAGATTTGTTTAATCATAAACAAGGTAGACAGAAGAAACAAATCGACATTACTTTGATTTTAAAGCATAAACTAAATATCGATTGCTAGATTCCACAGCTCTTTATCAATAATTAGTGAAACTTATTTAAAAAAGGTGAAGTTTCTCACATTATTGTTACTGCTTATCCACCATTTCCTCAATCCCAAATGTAAAACTCTGTTTGTCATTATGCCTGTAAAAACAGAAGATAATAAATGAGCTTGTACCCAGCAAGATCACAGCAATATTTCAGCTTCTGGACTAAAAAAAGCAGCCACAATTATGTCTACTCATGGCTATTCATGTGCCATAAAAGATAAATCTGAAAATACTCTATGTCATAGCCAATTTATAACACACCAGCCCACTCCATTAGTCTGTGATTAGTTAGTTGACTGCATCAGTTTTGTGTACCCAAGAATACCTTAAAAGGGCCTCAGAAAATGCCACACTCCTGCACTCTGATATGCGAGGCCTATTAAAACTCATATTGGGTACCCCAAAACTAGTCACTTCTGGGGAAAAAATGATAAAAGCGAAGAATGGGAGAAACAAAATCCTGCATACCCAGTTATAATCAATAAGTCCATGGCCCTAAAATGAGAGTTAACAGTATCACTAAAATTAAGCCAGTGTGACCATTACACTTCATAAATTTAAATCTGCTCATAATCAAAATACAAGTAATTAATTCTGATCAGCTGCACCAATTGTCCCTTTATTTATGAAAATATAAATCATTTTCTGGAGAATCTTTTACTTCAACTGCTATTTACAAAAGGCTTCTATGAACAGATCAATGTTGTCTTTAAAGTAACTGCCAGGTAGAAAGAGAAGGGGGGAGAGAGAAAGAGAGAGAATGTGCAGAAATTTGGTGTTTAAAATTTAGTTCTGAATGAAAAAATTAATTTGTCAAGTACAGAATAAAGTTGTTTAAAGTGTATTTTTGTGAGTCGCGCAGTGATGGGCGAGATGGGCTTTAAAAATTATTTCATTCTTATTAATACACCTGTAATGTTTGGGAGAGGGGAATACAAAATTAGAACTTTTGTAGAGAAATAATGGAATATTGCTTTTTGTAAAATCTCTCCACAGAACAGGGATCAGAATACAAATTATAGTTATTTACTTTAAGTGGTTTTCCATTAGGATGGCACTAATATGAAACATTTTCTTTTCCTTTTCCCATCAAGAGACATCACAGAATTTCTGTTAAATTGATATATCGTGTTTTAAAGCAACAAAATTATATATCATCTTGGGTGTACTATGTATTCTCCATTATCTTTTCCAACAATCATTATTTACCTTTTCAAGCCTGTTAATTGATAACTAAGCCACCTCCTTTTATCAGTTTTCAAATCGAGGTGCAATGTCTAGCTGCAACAAATTATTGGAGAAAAATCTAATTTTTATTAGATGATCACACAAACGCTTGGGTTCAAAAATCCTAAAATCCTACTAAGAAGAAATTTTGTTAAGAAAAAAAAAGGTTGTTTAGCTGCTAATACTGATGAAGTTTTACTTTCTCTTTCAAGAAAATGTTAAAGGGATGGTAGCACAATAATGCTGTAACGTGGGATATACAACATTAATATTACTAGTGAAAGTTTTTTAGGAGGAGAAAGAGCACGAGTCAACTGGAAACTATGAGATGCTACAGCTGTACAGAGCAGTCATGAGGCATACCGGAGCGGTCGACAAAGGCTTCCCATGTTGACCGTGGCGCGTCTAGACTGCCCTGCTGTGCTGGATCAGCTGATCATCGACACAGCACGGTGGCCATGTTTATTTTAATGGAGCAGGGATTATTTAAATCCCCGCTTCTTTGACTATGCCAAATAAACTATTTTACATGGTTCCGTCGATGGAGCCATGTAGTCTAGACACAGCCATACTGAGCACATAGGGATAAGGGATAAGGAATAACATACATAGAAAAGACAGACCTGATGATCTGTTTAATATTTTTTCCATTCAGGAAAAAATAATTATATGGAATAGAAAAGGTTTTCTGTCTCCCTGATCCCTGTCAACTATTATCACTTATAAGTCATGTGCAGTGGCCTGCAACCAGTAAACACAGCATTTAACACATTTGGACTGTATTAAGTTTTTTAAAATCTTTTTACTTTATTACGTCTCAACCCAGTGGTTCTGCAGCTCTGTAGAAATTCTCATCAGCATAGCCTGTGAATCACAGTTCTGGGAAACCATTAGAGCAAAGGTTCTCAAATAGGAGGACATAGTTTTTGCAGGGGGTACATAAAGTCATCTAGATATTTGCCTAGTTTTATGAAAGCACTAGAGAAGTCAAAACTAAAATTTTCATACAACCAATTATTTGTTTATATTACTCTATATACTACACACTGAACTAAAAGTACAATATTTATATTCCAATTGATTTATTTTATGATATGGTAAAAAATAGAAAGTAAGCAATTCTTCAGTCACAGTGTACTGTAACACACATTTCATGTCTGATTTTCTAAACAAGTAGTTTTTAAGTGTAGTGAAATTTGGGACACACAAAACAAGTCTCCTGAAAGGGGTTCAGTAGTCAGGAAAAGTTGAAGGCCACTGAATTAGGGGACTCAATATGTACTACACAAATAGAGACTTTCTTATTTAAATGTATTTTAATTTTTTTAAAAAAGATATGAGCAGAATCTGTCAATGAATGGTAATCCCATGAAACACCTATAACAATAGTTGTCTAGGAAAAATTGGTGACTATCTATTAAACCAAAAATCTAGAAACTGTTCCACTGGAAATGAGATAAACAAGCAGTAGCAGCATCGGCTAAATCAGA
The DNA here is from genome assembly GCF_049634645.1 of Pelodiscus sinensis. Taxonomy (NCBI): domain Eukaryota; kingdom Metazoa; phylum Chordata; order Testudines; family Trionychidae; genus Pelodiscus; species Pelodiscus sinensis. The sequence goes on from NC_134719.1 coordinate 49,569,430, forward strand.
ATAAATCAGACAGTTTATCCATTAAAGTAGTTATCCATTAAAGTAGCTAGTCCAGACAGACTCTTATCCTACACTGTAGTTACAGAATCAAAAGTGGAGATGGACTTTGGGCAAAAAAGGATGCAAAAAATTATATTTACGAATGGTTAACAGAGGCCGGTTTATTAAAGGAACATATAAAAATAGTGGTCATTATGAACAATTATAATTACTCATTTATAATTTATTGTAATTACTCTCTCAGGGTATGTCTACACTACCCTCCTAGTTCGAACTAGGAGGGTAATGTAGGCATACCGCACTTGCAAATGAAGCCCGGGATTTGAATTTCCCGGGCTTCATTTGCATAAGTGGGGAGCCGCCATTTTTAAAACCCCGCTGGTTCAAACCCCGTGCAGCGCGGCTACACAGGGCACGAAATAGGTAGTTCGAACTAGGCTTCCTAGTTCGAACTACCGTTACTCCTCATTCCAAGAGCGGGGATTTAAAAATAGCGGAGCCCCGCTTATGCAAATGAAGCCCGGGAAATTCAAATCCCGGGCTTCATTTGCAAGTGCGGTATGCCTACATTACCCTCCTAGTTCGAACTAGGAGGGTAGTGTAGACATACCCTGGGTATGTCTACACTACAACGTTAATTCGAACTAACTTAGCTCAAATTAGTTAATTCGAACTAAGATAATTCGAACTAACGGATCCAGACTAAAAAAACTAGTTCGAATTAGCAAAACATTAAGTGGACCCTGAACCGGGCTTAAGGATGGCCGGAAGCAGTGCCGGCAGGGCATCAGAGGAGGACTTAGAGCGTGGAGATGCTGTCTCAGGCTAGCCGAGGGCTGTGCTTAAAGGGTCCCGACCCCCACCCCGGACAGACAGTTCTCAGGGGTGCCCCGCTTGCAAAGCAGTCCTGGCTTGGATTGCCCAGACTACCCACACTGGGCACATCACACCACTCGGCCATCAGCCCGGCTGCACTTGCCGCAGGCTGCCATCTGGGGAGAGGGGGCAATTGGGGGGCTGCAGGAGAGCTTCCACCCCCAGAAGCCTGCAGAGCCAGCCCAGTCCTCCCCATCGGGGGCTCGTGCCCCATTCCTCCCTCACCTCCTTCCACTTACCCTTCCCTAGCCCCTCTTCTTGATGTACAAAATAAAGATAACGTGTCTTCCAAAATGGAATCTGTCTTTATTGAACAAAACTGGGGGAGACTGGGAAAAGGAGGTGGCAGAGGGGAAGAGAGAGGATGGGAGAGGGGAGGGCAACTAAAATGATCAGCAGTTGGGAACAGGTCCCATATGAAGAGATGCTAAAGAGACTGGGACTTTTCAGCTTAGAAAAGAGGAGACGGAGGGGGGACAGGATAGAGGTCTCTAAAAGCATGAGTGGGGTGGAGAGGGTGCATACAGAAAAGTTCTTCATTTCCCATAAAGAAGGACTAGAGGACACCAAAGGAAAGGAATGGGTAGCAGGCTTCAAACTAGTAACAGAAAGTTGTTCTTCACAAAGCAAAGAGTCAACCTGTGGAACTCCTTGCTGCAGGAGGCTGTGAAGACTAGAAATAGAACAGAGTTTAAAGGGAAGTAAGATCAAGTCATGGAGGCTGGGCCCATGGAGTGGTATTAGCCAGGGGGTAGGAGTGGTGTCCCTGCCCAAGGTGTGTGGAATGCTGGAGAGGAATGGCACGAGACAAATGGCTTGGTCAGTGTCTTTGGTCCATCCCCTCCAGGGTCCCTAGGGTTGGCCACTGTCGATAGACAGGCTACTGGGCTAGATGGACCTTTGATCTGATCCAGGACGGCCATTGTAAGCTCAGGGCTCAGGGTCGGGGGTCTCAGTGGACCCCCTTGATTCTCTTGCACACCTGCTCCTGGGTGGCCAGGCTGGCAGCTCTCCTGCCCTAGACAGCCACTTTCCTGTGCCTAGTGCAGAGATCGTGGACGAGGTCCACGATGTCCGCACTAGCCCAGGCGGGTGCCCGCCTCCTGCGGTCCCGAGCAAGCTCCCGGGAGCCGCCAGCCTGGTCCCGGGAAGAGGGGGAGGGCTGGGGGGCATCGGGTGGCTGGCTCGAGCCGTGCCAGGTACAGGGTCTGCTGGCTGGGTGCTGGCAGGCTTGCACCTGGCACGGGCACTGTAGCCAGCCCGTGCCCCTTTAAGGGGCCCGGGGCCGGGAGGGGGGCAGACGAGTTTCCCTGGTGTTGGCCAGAGTGGCCACCAGGGAAAGCTGGGAAGGGCTAGCCTCCCACTAGTTTGAATTAAGGGGCTACACACCCCTTAATTCGAACTAGCTAGTTCGAACTAGGCTTAATCCTCGTAAAATGAGGTTTTCCTAGTTCAAACTAAGCGCTCCGCTAGTTCGAATTAACTATGAAAGTCCGTTAGTTTGAACTAACTTTGTAGTGTAGACATACCCTCTCTTGGTTTCAAAGGTTTGTCATAGCCGAGGGTGGTAGTGGGGTAAGCTCCCACTATCTATAAAATGTTCCCATGTCTTGCGTCTCCAATAGCCTCTGACAACCAAAGTCCAGCTCCTGGCCTTCACGTGTGGCTTAGTTTTCTAACTCCAGAGATGGAGCCCCTCAGGCAGGTTGAGTACACAAAGTTGTACTCAACCTCACTCTGACAGCTCCTGCAACAACATTGGTGCCAAGCTGCTCTGGCTTTCGCCTTTCCCTTGGATTACATCAGTGACGTGGAGAGGGGGATCCTGCTGCTGGGCATCAGACGGTTCTCAACTTACTTGCCCAGGCCTGCGCCCTGGAGAGGACACTCCGGCATCGCTTTCTGAGCGGTGACACAACACGGGAAGCAGCAGTTACCGGTATTAAGCCACTGCACTTGATTGGTGTAGAGTGAGGTGCCAGGGATTGCTTCTGACAGTGGGAGAGGCCTTCGGATCTCATTGGGCAGCTACCGCTCACCTCAAGCTGGGCAGCCCCCCTGCCAAATAAGTGCTGCCTAGCCATGGTCCACTTGCTCCACTGGATGTGTGGGGCTTAAGGAATCACCAACAGGTGGATTGTTAACCTTACACCAGGCAAAACTAACAAGTGACAAAGTAATCTGGGCACATGGAATGTAAGGACCATGATTCCGGGCCATACAGAAGACCTACAGAGCATTAGTAACCCCCGGAAGACAGCAGTCATTAATAACGAGCTGAGCAGACTGCGGATGGACATTGTGGCTCTCCAGGAAACAAGGCTATTGTCCTCTGGATGTCTCTGGGAGAAGGATTTTTCCTTTTTCTGGCATGGGAAGCCTCCAGAAGAGACCAGGGAACACGGTGTTGGCGTCACAATTAGAAACAACCTAATTGGCTCAGTCATACCACCAAATGTGGGAACTGAGAGAATGCTGAAAATCCAGCATCATACATCAATGGGCATGGCAAACATCTTCAGCGTCTATGCGCCTACTTTAACTTCTGCCCAGGAAGATAAGGACAAGTTCTATGATGAACTTAGTATTGCCATCAGTGAGGCATCTTCCCATGAGCCACTATTCATCCTTGGCGACTTCAACGCCAAAGTTGGCAGTTACCATCACAGCTGGCCATCCTGTCTGGGACTGTTTGGAACAGGGAAGATGAATGAAAATGGACAGTGCCTCCTTGAACTCTGCTCCCAACATGATCTCTGAGTAACCAATAACTTTTTCAACATCAAACCCCAGCACAAAGTTTCATGGCAACACCCAAGATCGAAACATTGGCACCAGATTGACCAAACGCAGCCATTTAGGTAGTGTCAGGGTGACACACAGCTACCACAGTGCAGACTGTGATACTGACCACTTGCTCGTGTGTAGTAAGGTGTACATCCAGCCGCGAAGATTTTTTTGCTCCAGAAAGGAAGGGAGGCCGCTCATTGACACTGGTAAGACTCGTGACCCTTCAAAAGTATGCGAGTTTGTCCAAACACTTGAAGAGGCCTTGCCCTGCCGGGATGACACTGATATCAGCAAGAGATGGGAACAACTACGGGATGCTATCTATGATACTGCAATATCTATCTTTGGGAAGAAGACAGTCAAGTCTGCTGATTGGTTTGAAGCCCACACGGAAGTGCTGACACCCCTGATTGAGAAGAAGAGACAGGCACTGGCTGCATACAGGTCCTCTCCCAGTGAGGAGAACCTGCAGGTGCTCCAGCTTGCTCGAAGTCAAGTGCAGCAGGTTGCTCGGCGGTGTGCCAACGATTATTGGCTCCAACTCTGCTCTAAGATTCAGCATGCCGCGGACACTGGTAACATGAGAGGAATGTATGATGGGATCAAGCAGGTCATTGGTCCATCACAAAGGAAGACTGCCCCACTTATGTCAGCCACAGGCGAGGTTTTGAAGGACAGAACCAAGCAGAAGGAACGCTGGGTAGAATACTATTCACAGCTGTACGCCAGAGAGACCGTAGTTACAGAGAGAGCCCTAAATGCCATCGAACCTCTGTCCACCATGACTGAACTTGATGCTGAACCCACCATGGAAGAACTTAGTGACGCGCTAAAAGCACTCTCTTCTGAAAAAGCCCCAAGGAAAGATGGTATTCCCTCAGAAATCCTTAAATGCGCTAACTGTACCCTAGTCTCAGAGCTGTATGGAATACTCTGCCAATGCTGGAGAGAAGGCAGCGGACCGCAAGATATGAGGGATGCTAACATCGTTACTGTCTACAAGAACAGGGGTGACAAAAGTGATTGCAACAACTATCACGGCATCTCCTTTCTCAGCACTGTGGGGAAGCTATTTGCATGTGTTGTCCTGATGAGGCTCCATGTTCTTGCAGAGAGAGTCTACCCTGAGTCTCAGTGTGGGTTCAGAGCTGAACGGTCCACCATAGACATGGTTTTCTCTGTTAGGCAACTACAAGAATAGTACAGGGAGCAGAATAAACCTTTGAAAAGTCGTGGAAATCAGGAGAAATCCCGGATGATTGGAAAAAGGCAAATGTAGTGCCCATCTTCAAAAAAGGGAAGAAGGACGATTAAAAGGAATTATAGGCAGGTCAGTCTTACCTCGGTTCCTGCAAAAATCATGGAAGGGGTCCTTAAGGAATTCATTTTGAGGCACTTGGAAGAGAGGAAATTGATCAGGAATAGTCAGCATGGATTCACAAAGGGCAAGTCGTACCTGACCAATCCGATTAGCTTCTATGATGAGTTAACTGGCTCTGTGGATATGGGAAACTCAGTGGATGTGATATACATTGACTGTAAGCAAGGCTTTTGATACAGTCTATCACAATATTCTTGTCAGCAAGTTAAGGGACTATGGATTGGATACATGGACTGTAAGATGGATAGAAAGATGGCTAGGAGGCCTGGCCCAGCGGGTAATGATCAATGGCTCGATGTCAGGATGGCGGTCGGTTTCTAGCAGAGTGCCCCAAGGTTCAGTTCTAGGACCGGTTTTGTTCAATATCTTTATTAATGGCCTGGATGAGGGGATGGATTGCACCCTCAGCAAGTTTGTAGATTACTCTAAACTAGAGGGAGAGGTAGATACGCTTGAGGGCAGAGATAGGGTCGAGAGTGACTTAGACAAATTGGAGGATTGGGCCACAAGAAATCAGATAAGGTTCAACAAGGACAAGTGTAGAGTCCTGCACTTGGGATGGAAGAATCCCAAGCATTGTTACAGGCTGGGGACCAACCAGCTAAGTAGTAGTTCTGCAGAAAAGGACCTGGGGGTTACAGTGCATGAGAATCTGGATATGAGTCAACAGTGTGCCCTTGTAGCCAAGAAGGCTAATGGCATATTAGGTTGCATTAAGAGGAGCATTGCCAGCAGATCCAGAGATGTGTTTATTCCCCTTTATTAGGCTCTGGTGAGGCCACATCTGGAGTATTGTGTCCAGTTCTGGGCCCCTCACTACAAAAAGGATGTGGACGCATTGGAGAGGGTCCAGCGGAAGGCAACCAAAATGATTAGGGGGCTGGAGCTCATGACCTATGAGGAGAGACTGAGAGAGTTGGATCTGTTTAGTCTGCAGAAGCGAAGAGTGAGGGGGGATTTGATAGCAGCCTTCATCTTCCTGAAGGGAGGTTCCAAAGGGGATGGAGAAAGGCTGTTCTCAGTGGTGGCAGATGGCAGAACAAAGAGCAATGGTATCAAGTTGTGGTGGGAGAGGTCCAGGTTGGATATTAGGAAAAACTATTTAACTAGGAGAGTGGTGAAGCACTGGAATGGGTTACCTAGGGAAGTAGTGGAGTCTCCATCCCTAGCAGTGTTTAAGTCCTGTCTGGGTTGATTTAGTTGGGATTGGTCCTATCTAAAGCAGGGGGCTGGACTTGATGACCTTCTGAGATCTTTTCCAGCTCTGTTTCTATGATTCTATGTGCATTAACGATATTGGTGAGTGGTCTGCTGAGAAGTCGGTCTCTTTCTGCCAATTGACTATTGATTTTCTAGTCCTCCAAAGCAGTATACAATTTTGCAGTCACGTAAAGTATTTTCCATAATGATGTTTTGTTAAAATATTGTGCGTTTTAACTAGAAGAATGTACATTTGAAGGGTCACAAATGGGATCAATGTGAATCACTTGAAATATATACTTTAAAGAGGTAATGGGCTAAATGATTCAGGCCCAGTCTATGCTTTAGGGCTTTTATTAATGTGAGTGTTTCAATAAAAATCACACCCTTAACCAACATAGCGACGTGGTAAAAGCCCTTATTTAAAAGCCCTTGAGCCAGTATACTTATGCCCTCTCAGGGAAACTGGCATCAGTTATATTTGTATTAATACTTTTATATGGATATAACTGCACCCATAGCAGGGCTAAATGTGCATTGCTAAATGCAGAGGCCCTGACACATTTTAATCCATCTTTACCTTTACAGTTGGCTTGTGATGCCCCCCCATATGGAGTGGGAGCAATCGTGTCACATGTTATGCCTTCAGGAGAGGAACAGCTTCACCCCTAGTAGCTTTCTCAGTCTTCTGAGATAAAAAATTGTCTCCAATGCAGTCCAAGAACTTATTGGATAATCTGTGCCCTGCTGTGCTAGTTTCTCAACATATGTCTGGATAGTAGAAGTCCCCATCTCCCCCAATTTCTGTGCTTTGGATGATTTTATTAGTTGTTCTAGATGCCCTCCCCAGTGTTTTTCCAGGGGCTTTAAATCTGATGCCAGGTCCCATCAATGTGAATATGCTATTTTGAAATAATTCTGTGATATTTCAATGCTGCCTTGTCATGCATGTTATTTTGGGAGTTATTATTTTGAAATGTTATAGTGTAGACATACCCTAAGGTGCCACAGGACTGCTCATTGTTTTTACAGTTACAGATTAACATGGCTACTCTTCTGAGTGGCATAATATGTCAATGAAGTGAGGAGGATTTCCTCCTTTAGTTATACCAGTACAATCGCTAGTGCACATGCAGCTATAAAAGGGGTTTACACCAGGATAGTTAGTTCCTTTGCCATACAGGGACAGATCTACGCTGCAAACTTTTGCCGGCATAAAGTATGATGGCATGCGATTTGTGACCAACATAGTAGTGGTATTAAAAGTGCTAGTGCAGCTCTATACTGGCAATACTGCTGTTGTCAGCGCAGCTTGTTGGGCTTGTGGGCAGGAGATGCTTTTGGATGCAGCTCCCGGCTTGCCTGGATCTGGGCCCTGAAGGTTGGGGCTCTCCCACCCAGCACTGAGGAGCCCGCGCTGTGCTTCAGCCCACCCCCAAATGTACCAGCTTTACACCACCCCACCCAAGGCTCTGGTGTACAAAAGGAATGCAGGGAGTGTCTTTTTGCTTCTCAAATGCAGGCCACATCAGTGAGGGGGTTTATTTATTTATTTATTTTGCTTCTCACTTGTGTGCAGCCCCTGGCTGATTTTTCTGTGGGTCAGCAGCCCCTGACCGAAGAAAGGTCCCCTCCCTTGTTTTAGAATAAGCTCAGTTTTGCCAGTATAAGCTGGGAGTGATTTGTATTTAGCAGCGTGCTCAGTGTCGGCATGGTCTGTAAATAATAGTACTGGCATAGAGTACCTTTCTACTGACATAGCTGCATCTTGACCGAGCTACAGTGCCAGTGCAGATGCAGTACATCTGATGGAGACACACTATGGCAATGGGACAGCACTCTTCTATCAGCATAATTACTCCACCTTGGTGAGAAGCACAAGCTCAAGTGCGGACAGTGCACCACTTGCACTGTTTGGTGAGGGAGGGCTTTTTCAGACCCCTGAGCAACGTAAGTCAGACAGACTTAATCAGTAGAATAGACATACCTCAAGCAGGCAGGGTGGGGGGGGTGAACTAGAACCTGTATAACTATGCCAGTATTGTTAAAACAGTAACACTTTCTAGCATGGACCAGGCCTAATTTACATAATGCACACCAGGTACAGAGTACAAAATGGTTAATGTGTTGACATTTTTCAATCTTTAATTAAACTCTTCATTTTGTTATGTCTATGACATTAATTTGAGAAATAAACATTAAATATTAATTGAAACAATTTGTATGACTGCAGCTGTTTTCCTCTCCTTCACCTGTTTTAGTTGGATATATAAACAGAGCTTTTCCATCATAACCTCAACAGTTTGAAATTTACTGTACCATTGCTAGGAGGCGGGGGAGTATGAATCAAGTGACTGAACAGCAATTCAGATCATCAGCACATTCAGCTGCCACTCCTAAAATAATTATTTTGCTGGTAACCCATAGCTAGCTTCTAATATCCTTACTTTCATTTGATAGCCCCTCACTCCAGGGCTACATCTAGACTGGCATGATTTTCCACAAATGCTTTTAACAAAAAAGTTTTCCATTAAAAGCATTTGCGGAAAAGAGCGTCTAGATTGGCACGTACGCTTTTCCGCAAAAGCACTTTTTGCGGAAAAGCATCCGTGCCAATCTAGATGCGCTTTTCCGCAAAAAAGCCACGATCACCATTTTTGCAATTGGGGCTTTTTTGTGGAAAACAAATCCGAGCTGTCTACACTGGCCCTTTTGCGTAAAAGTTTTGAGTAAAAAGACTTTTGCCCGAACGGGAGCAACATGGTATTTCCGCAAAAAGCACTGATTTCTTACATTAGGAAGTCAGTGCTTTTGCGGAAATTCAAGCGGCCAGTGTAGACAGCTGGCAAGTTTTTCTGGAAAAGCGGCTGATTTTCCGGAAAAACTGGCCGGTCTAGACACAGCCCAAGAGTGTTCCCTCTGTCTTCACCAGGACCACTCCTAGCCTAAGGAACTATTCCTCATGAGTAAGATTATCAGAAAATTATCAGATGTTACCTATTACACAATTACTTTATATTATCTGGCTTTTATGGGGGTGGAATTAACAAGTAGCTTTGAGAGAACTACAACACTATAGACTGAGTTTTCTGACACTGAGTAAATAATTGTAGGTATTTAATATTAATATCTACATTGATTATTGGCAATTTAAGTAAATACCTATGGGTATGTCTACACTACCCCGCTAGTTCGAACTAGCGGGGTAATGTATGCATACCGCACTTGCTAATGAAGCCCGGGATTTGAATTTCCCGGGCTTCATTAGCATAAGCGGGGAGCCGCCATTTTTAAATCCCCGCTGCTTCGAACCCCGTGTAGCGCGGCTACACGGGGCTCGAACTAGGTAGTTCGGACTAGGGTCCTATTCCGAACTACCGGTACTCCTCGTGAAACGAGGTGTACCGGTAGTTCGGAATAGGCACCCTAGTCCGAACTACCTAGTTCGAGCCCCGTGTAGCCGCGCTACACGGGGTTCGAAGCAGCGGGGATTTAAAAATGGCGGCTCCCCGCTTATGCTAATGAAGCCCGGGAAATTCAAATCCCGGGCTTCATTAGCAAGTGCGGTATGCATACATTACCCTCCTAGTTCGAACTAGGAGGGTAGTGTAGACATACCCTATGTCAGTGGGCTAAATTCTTCTCCCTACACATCTAATAGAACAGAATTGGGTCCAAAAACTTCAATTAAACTTGCACATGGTAGATCCTATTAGAGTTAGTGGGCTGATTCTTATTCAGTTCTAAGGGAGTTAGAAGCCAAAATCCCATTATACGTCTTTCTCCTTAACGTGGGACAGTCCATAATTTTTGTGAGAGGGGAAGGATAGGGAAGAAATTATACTGACATACCAATTAATAACTATTTTTTTTTACAAAAGCAGCCATATGGTGGCGACCAGTATTCTAAAACTTTGCAATATTATCAGGATTTTCACCATGAATACATTTTAATATACATTTTTCTAATTGCAACTGGCACATGTAAGCCCATTTTAATATACATTTTTCTAATTGCAACTGGCACATGGGCTAGGTTGCAAAAACCTGCTTTAATAACAAAAAAAACAATATTAATCATTAACAGTTACAAACATTGTGATTCTGTACAAAACTGAGTACAGTAGATTATAAAGTGGTTAACATCTTTCCTCTCACAGTGATGCAAGTGACATGCTTCAGAAAGATGGCTGTCCCTAACTTCAAGGCCTGAAGCACCAAAGCATTTAGGAATATGCTTGTTTCATTCAATTCAATGGGACTTAAACATGTGCTAACCTTCAGTGCTTTGCTCAATTGTAGACTCTAATATAAAATATAATGTAAAAACTTTTGGGGGAAAAATATATTTCAGAGTCTGTTTACAATGACAAATACTTCTTTCTCTGCAAAATTGTAGACTGTTAGGTTGGGTAAAGTCCATGCAGTTCTCCTTTCGGAGCCTGCATTTCACAGTTAGAATATTGTTTCTCTTGGCATGACAAAGATCCAGAGTTGTCAACGTAGCTCCCTTGTAAGAGATAGCAAGAAAGAACAGGGTCCTAACCAAACTAGCTTTAGATATGAAGCAACCAGCTTCAAGAAGTATCTGGACACATGGAACACTTTTAATTGGAAAACCTCATTAGGAGGAGGAGGAATTGTGCAGAGAAAGCTAGCTTCCAGACAGAAAGAGAATGCCACTTATCAGACAAAATTACTCTTAATGGAATAACCAATTGATCACACACCTTAATCCCTTGTTTTCAACAGTTTAGGGAAGAGCAAAAACTGAAAAGGAAGGAAAACCCTATCCCTAGTAATACAATATTTAAGACATTCAGGAAGAACAATGTCAGACTTTTCATTTACTAAAGCACAGCTTAGCTCAATATGTAAGTCGCATTTGATGATGCATTAAGTGAATCACAAATCACTTTGGGTATGTCTACACTACAGAGAAGATCAAAGCTGCCACTGTCAATCTTCCAGGGTTTGAATTAGCAGTTCTAGTGCAGACAGATAATTCAAAGTGAGAGGGGCACTCTGGTTGATGGCTGTAGTCCTGCTTCCACAAGGAGTAAGGGAAGTTGAAGGAAGAGTGTTCTCCCTTTGACTTCCTGCAGTGTGGACAGCACCAAAAGTTGCGTTCAGGTACTTTGACTTCAGCTATGCAATTAACGTAACTGAAGTTGCATATCTTAATTCGACTTTACCCCAAAGTGTAGACATACCCTTCAGGACAGCCAATGGTAAGTGAGCAGATGAAAAATGCAGAGAACCAGTCACTTGTGCTAGCAAAGAGTATGTGAAAAAGAAGTCAAGACAACTGCAAAAAGGGGCTAGGAGGGGAAACTTAGACTTTTATATCAGAAGCATGAAAAACTATAACGCTTAATCCAATTAAAAAAACAGGATGTACTTTAGAGAGAAGGAGAGGGGAGAATTCCTGAAGAGCATCCCAGTGACATACTGTAAGATCAGAACACTAGCTGAAGATTATTGGCTACAGATGCCACCATGGATTACAACTAAGATAAAACTGTGAAGCTGCAAAACTGACTTTGTAGTTAGTTTTTGAAGTCCTAGTTGCTGTACCTGGTAATTGTCATTGACAGGGAGGGAGAATGGCTGATCACATAGGGTAGAAAGTCTTTCTTTTAGATAAAATTTCCTGTCAACCTCATACTCCTCTGATCACTTTGAAATAATTAGAGTACCCAAGAGTTCTGTTGTAATACAGCAGCAGTCTCCTTTCTGTTTGTCTCTCTTTTACTTATTAGGCTGCCTTTAATAATAATAATTATACTGTACATTTTCTATTCTGCACTCCTCCGTGCAAATTTCATTTTTAATGATAGCTAAGCAAATGTGCTCCAATTATTTCTATCATATTAAGCATGGGAAGATGCTTTCATATGTAGGGAGGCAGACTAAATTGAGGAGTGCCTAATTGTCTACACTAATCTACTAGGAAAAGAAGAACATAAGGGACTTAAAAACCTATCTTCCTGGCATCATTATCTGCAGCTCCCAAAGGAGTGACTGACCATCTCATCGAGGCACTAAAACTACATGTTTTTCTAAGTCTTGTGACAATTACACATGCTAAAAAGTAAGATGAGTTTTTTCTGCTAAATTAGATCGGGGTGGGGAACATTTTTGCAGTCAGGGGCACTGACCCACAGAAAAATTAGCTGGGGGTAGCCTGCTCTGAATATGGGACAGCTGGTAAAATTATCTGTATTCAAGCAATCATAAAATGTTCAAATTAATATAAAGTTAATAACTTTAGAGTTAATAACTCTAACTGAGCCCGTTAGAAAGAAATGCTGTGTAGTTGGATTTTTTTTTTTTTTTACATATCTTATGTTTAAGGCTTTACTGTTCACACAGGGATGGTGACACACATGCACAAACTCTCATATGCCTCTCTCACACAGGTGTGCATGACCCACCAACATACTCAAGTCACAACAGGTGAGTCACAGCTTTCAGAATCAGGTCCCTATATTAAATAAAATGAACACAAAGTAAAACATGTGATGGCAGCTCAGATAAAGGAGGGTGAGGGGATTATTAATGTGAAGAACAAGGGTATAAAGGATGGCAGGTAAAAAGTATATCCAGCTTTCCCTTAGCAAAACGTAATCCTTGAGAAGAATTAGAAAAAAAATGTCTGTTATTCAGAAATATGAGCTTTACTTCAAGAAAAAAAAATCTTTTCACATTCTTCATTTTCATCCAGGAAGAGTAGAGGTATGAATCAGGTGGGAGGAACCAGAAATGGGCACACTTGCTTAGGATGAATAAGAATTAAAGCGGCAACATTTTCCTTCTCTATATAACTGACTTTAGAGCTGATAAAATAAAGCTAAAATTCTCAATGTATCCATATAACAGGAAATGGCAATCGGGCAGTTTTCCTCCATATTACCCCATCATATGCTTCATCTTTAATCTGGATTGACCAGCCCCAAGAGGAGAGGGTAAAAGCCATATCATCTTTTGAGGCTGACAGCATAAGATTACAAAAAAAATAGAAAATTCACCTGGCTTCTGGCCTTGTCTCAGCCACACACCCAGGACATACAAGAACCTCTAGACTCCTGAGTAAGAATCATCAGGTAGTCCCAGGGGGCATGGCTTCTGATGCCCTTCTCCTGACAAACATCCATCATACAGAGCTGTGCAGTCTTGCTGTAAGGGTACGTCTACACTACAGCATTATTTCAAATATCTTATTTCGAAATAATGCGTCTAGATACAAAATGCATTTTGAAATAGCATTTTGCTATTTCAAAATAGCGCGTCCACACTGATAGGACGCTGAATCGCATTTAAGGCCAGCCGAAACCGGTTCTGGCAGGGCATCAGGTCAGAAGTTACCTTGTGTGGCTGCTACCGGAGGCTATCTGAGACCTGTGCTTAAAGGAACACCCCTCCTACCCCAGATAGCCAGTTCTAAGGTTTCCCTGTTTGCTTGCCTACCTCGCTGAGGGACAGCAAAGCATTTTTTTTCTCTGCGTGCTCTGGTTGCCTTCACTCAGGACACCACAGCACTCTACAGCATGGAGCTGAAGTCGCCCCTGGACACTCTGGTGCTTCTCCTGGATGTGTTGCTGCGAGCCTGGCAGCACATTCTGAAGGCAGTAACAGTCTCCCTGGTGTGCCCCACTGGAGGTTTCCTCCCTTACATCCTTCTGCTTACCCCTCCCTAATCCCCCCCTTCTTGCTGTACAATAAAAGATACGTGTTCATTACAACAAAGCCTCTTTATTGAACAAAACTGGGGTGGGGCAGAATGAAACTGAGGTGAGACTGGGGAAAGAAGGTGGGAGAGGGGAGGGGGTCACCTAGGAAGAGGGAGCTGGCAGGGGGAGGCAAGGGAAGGAAGGAGGAGGAGAAGCTCAGGGCTCAGGGTTGGGGGGTCTCACCGGCCCAACTGTCTCCCAGCACTGTGGGTGCAGGGGCCTCAGTGTCCCTGGGTGCATGGGGAGGAAGAAGTAGGAAGAAGAGCAGTATCTGGGGAGGCAGCAGGAGCTGGGGCTGCAGGAGGCAGCAAGCTCTGCCCTAGGTTCGATGACTACCTGGGGGGCATGGACTATCCTGGCCCCCAAGATGCAGTCCATAGCATCAAAATAGGGGCAGGGGTCTGGGTCTGCCCCTGGTTGGGAGCTGCCCCCTATGGCCCTGGCATTTGCCTGCCACAGCTCCTTTATTTTCATGAGAACCTGCTCCTGGGTTCACATGTGGCCTTTGGTGGCCAGGCTGGCAGCCATCCGCCTGTAGACGGTTGCATTCATCCATTTAGTGTGGAGATCTTGGACATTGGAGGCATCCCCCCAAACCTTAATTAGGTCCTTGATCTCTGCACTGGACCAGGCAGGTGCCCGCCCTTTCCAGCCCCTGACAGGCTCCTGGGAGCTGGCAGACTAGTCCTGGGGAGAGGTGGAGGGTTGGCTGGCACTGGCTGCCTGGCTCATGCTGGGGCCAGTGGGTCAGGTGCAGTGACTGCTGGCTCTGGGCTGGCAGGCTTGGAGCTGGCACAGGCACTGTGGCCAGACTCTGCCCCTTTAAGGGCTCCGGGGGAGGAGGGGAGGAGAGGTGTTTTTCCTGGTTGGGGCCAGAGTGGCCTGCAGGCACCCTGGGAAGGGTTGGAGGCCCCTATTTCAAAATAAGCGTCTACACAGTGCTTATTTCAAAATAGCAATTTTGAAATTGGTGCTATTCCTCGTGGAATGAGGTTTACCAATTTCAAAATAAACCCTCTGCTATTTCAATTTAATTTCGAAATAGCGGTTTGGCTGTGTAGATGCTGGTAAAGTTATTTCAAAATAACGGCTGTTATTTTGAAATAACTTTGCTGTGTAGACATACCCTAACTGAGCAGTTCATTAGCCATACAAACAAGTAGAAATGGAAGAAGTTGCATTTGGCACCTGAGGAAATCAGACGACTTGGAAGTCAGGTTACCCATCTTCATGACACATGACACTCAGATGTACAATTAGAGGGGCTCAAAAGTGATATCCCCAGAAAATGTAGCTCATTTTATGTTCAGAATCTCTACAGTAATCAAAAGCCTTGCTGCTCAGAAACGTATGAATGTACTGCATCTTACATTACTGAAAATCCCTGGAAATATCCCAGATTTTGTATCAGTAATTCATCTTCAGAATCACTCTTGACCATTGGAAGTCAGAGTCATTCTGGTTAAACAATTGTATGCCAAGTAGAACCGCAATGAGAGCCATCTGTTGCCTCTAAGCAGTTTCTTTGGACAAATATCTTTCACTGAACATGAATCCATTTTTCTTTATTGCATGAAGTAAGTGCAGAGCCTTTTCCTCCTCCTTCAAGGTTTGAGTCCATTTAATGGTAAGATGTGAATGCTAAAGTATGTACATTTTAAATTATTTCCCTTCTGTGTAGCAACTTACTCTTTGTGATATATCTGGATAGATCTACACACAGACTCAATTTTTTTTTCCTTCTGGTATACTTCTTGTATAAACAGGCGTTGTCCATGTATTCTTTAAAAAATAAAAATCCATGATTACGTTTTTAAATTTGAGAGCACATTTTGCCTCAAGATGGCCAACTAACTACCTTTTGCCTTTTAATTTTCTTGGGAGCACAGGCTTCATTTGTCAGTTTTAATTTTGAAGCATGCATAAAGCCCTCTAGTTATGAGCATTTGCTTTGCTGGTCAGAAAAGCATTGAAAGTTGCACCTGCTTAATTACATGGAGGCATATTAAATTGCTAGAGCTCTGTGTAGATAACATCCTGCACACACTACCTCATATAACAAAATATCATAATCTCTAAAACAAGTCCAACCCTCTGTACCTATGCTTCACTATTGCCCCCATCCCACATTTTTACCTGAGGTATGTAATATTCTGAGGCTTATCTACTGTGATGCTTCAGTGGTGATACCTTGTACGGAATTGGCTCCAGGAACGATAATCCACATCTCCTCTTGCATTTGGTGTAGCTCTACTCTGTGAGGGTATGTCTACACTTCAGCGTTATTTTAAAATATCTTATTTTGAAATAGTTATTTTGAAATAAAGCGTCTACACACAAAGTGCAGTTCGAAATAGCATTTTGTTATTTCAAAATAGCATGTCCACACTGAGTGGACTCTAAATCGCATTTAAGGCTGGCTGGAACCAGTTCCAGCAGGGCTCCAGGTCAGTGGAGCTGCTGCCTGAGGCCTGTGCTTCAAGGGACCCTCTCCCCCCCCCCCATGCCCTGCCATGGACAGCCCATTCTCAGGTTTCCCTGCTTGCTTGACCACCTCGATGAGGGACAGTAAAGCTTTTTGTCTCTGCGTGCTCTGATTGCCCTCACTTGGGACACCACAGCACTCTGCAACATGGAGCCAGAGCTGCCCCTGGGCACTCTGGTGCTTCTCTTGGACATGTTGCTACAGGCTGCCATCTGGGAGGTCCATCGGGGGGCTGTCAGTAACCAGGAGGCCCTGTGAGAGAGCTTCCGCCCTGAGGAGCACTAAAAGCCTCCCTGGTCTGCGCCACTGGGGGCTTGTATCTCATTCCTCCCTCACATCCCTTTCACTTACCCCTCCCTAACCTCCTTTCCTGATGTCAAATAAAATACAAGTATTTTCATGAATACAAATTCTCTTTATTTAACAAAACTGGGGGTGGGGAATGAAACTCTCGTGAGACTGGGGAAAGGAGGCGGGAGAGGGGAGAAGAGAGGGTGAGAGAGGGAAGGGGGAAACCTAGGAGGAGGGAGCTGGAAGGGAGAAGTAAGGGGAAGAAGGGGGAGGGCTCAGGGCTGGGGGGGTCTCATCAGGCCAACTTGATTTTCATGCAAACCTGCTCCTGGGTTCACATGTGGCCTTTGGTGGCCAGGCTGGCAGCTATCCTGCCATAGATGGCCACGTTCCCCTGTCTAGTGTGGAGATCATGGACATTGGACCAGGAAGGCACCCACCTTCTCCCGGCCCTGGAAGGCTCCTGGGAGCTGTCAGACTGCTCCTGGGGAGCGATGGAGGGCTGGCTGCCAGTGGCTTGCTGGCTCATGTTTTAGGGCCACTGGGTCAGGGCAGTTACTGCTGTCTGTGGGCTGGCAGGCTTGGAGCTGGCACTGGCACAGGCACTGTGGCCAAAGTCTACCCCTTTAAGGGCTCCAGGGAGGGGGGGGAGGGAGAGGAGTGTTCTTGGCTGAGGCTAGAGTGGCCACCAGGGCTCCCTGGGAAGGCTGGAGCCCCCACCCCTGTTTCAAAATAAGTGTCTACACACCACTTATTTCGAAATAGCTATTTAGAATTTGGCATTATTCCTTGTAGAATGAGGTTTACCAAATTCGAAATAAGCACTCCGCTATTTCAAATTAATTTTGAAATAGTGGTTTGGCTGTGTAGATGCTTGTAAAGTTATTTAGAAATAAGGGCTGTTATTTCGAAATAACTTTGCGGTGTAGACATACCCTGTGAGATTTTGTTTTAAATTGCTTACTGTATGGCAGTTTGTAGATGAATAAATGCTTAGTTACAGTTGAAGCACATCCGCAGCTGATATATACTACATAAGCAAGATAAAGACATTTCTTTGAATCTTCCTGTATGTGCTCATGTATTGTTACTTTACTAACATATCCATATAACAACAATGGTACCCTATTGCACAGACTGCAGGCACCCTATCCTGGAAATACTCAACATCACAATAATTCTATTCTGCTTCCCCCATCAGGTTCCAGTAACCTGGTGACTTGGCCCTTTGGCCAGGACTCTCAGTTCTCCCCTCCCCACTTCTGAGGTAACTATGTCCAAACCAAATGTCCCACAAATCAAAAATAACCATCACAGGATTTTCTACCTTCTAGCCTTCAGAATGCAAAGTAAACAGAAAGGAACACATTCTGCCACCCCATCATAAGATCCTTTCTCCATAGACTGCCTAGGCTCTTCAGAGTTCTTTGCAATTATTTTATTCACCCCCTCACAGGGCTTCCTATAGGCTCAGATCCCCTGAGCCACTAAAGCCAGCATCAAGTCTTCATCCCTGGAGTGTCTCCTTTGTTTGCCTCTTCCCAGAATTGATCCTATTTGTCTAGTTGGGATTTGGCCTGTTTTCAGGACCTGCCTTCTCCCTTCAGAACTAGCCACATGAATTACTCATACCCCACATCCCCATAAGCTCTCCTATCAACAGCCTATTCCTGCAGCTCTCCCTCAGCCTTTTGGGGAAATCACCCATCCACCTTGTTGTGGTATTGGGTTTGTAGATGTAAATCTTGTTATACTAACTGACTTAGGTCACTAGGGGTCAGTCCAGCTGGTTTGGGCTGGTTCTAGTTAGCTCTGTGTTATGAAATAAATGGACACTGGCAACTGCTCAAGCTCTCAGTGATTTCTTTCTAAACTGTGGAACTCCAAACAATATAACACACCTAGCAGCTGAACCTTCTAATTGCCCAAAGCCAAAGACAATCAGGGTCTGCTCGGGATGGTAGCTGATCCATCCAAACTAACTTTAAAGGCCTAGCCAGTCTGACATCTCATATACACCCAAACACTGTTATTGAAATAAACAAAGAAGGGAGAAAAATGCAAAAAGCTATGGAGTGAGGAGAAGGAGGTGGAAAGAAAGGCAGCATGAAAATGTGTACAGTTAGCAAGAGCAGGAGTATGAACAGGGGAGAGCACAGATATTGTCATGGGAAAGAATCTGACATTGCCTACACAGGAAGGAAAAAGGTTTGACAGCCATATGGAAGGAGAAGGAAGGACACATAAAAGAGACAGGGATAGGATAGGAAACATATGTGCTGGCAGGCTACAGGCTGGCCCAGGAAAATAGCACTGACTGGTGGGATCACATTATTACACAATTATGGGATGATGAGCATTGGTTGCATAACTTTTGAACATGGAAGGCCACTTTCCAGGAACTTGTGCAGAACTTTCCCCAGCCCTGAAGCACAACAACACTAAAATGAGACTTGCTCTGGCAGTGACAAAGTGAATAGCAATTGTTCTGTGGAAGCTTTTAATGCCAGACTGCCATCAGTCAGTGGGAAATCAATTTGGAGTTGGTAAATCCACCATGGAAGCTGTTGTGATCCAAGTTTTCAGGGCTATTACTTGACTTCTGCTAAGATAGGTAATGACTCCGGGAAACGTGTAGGGCACGGTGGATGGTTTTGGCACGATGGGGTTTCCTTGTTTTACCTTCCTTGCTTAATGCATAGTAAGCAATAATGTGTCCTCATCAGTCTGAGCATCTATCATTAACTCCTTCCAACCACTTCTAGTTACAATTTATTTCACAGTTTGTAAAAGTGAGCCATTTTAACAACTTTGGGCACCCCTCTTACTTCATTGAGAGCTGACCATATTGTTTATCTCACAGCAAGCACTAAGAACATGGCAGGATCAAACCCACATGGACTGTCTTCAGAAATAGATTTAGAAAATGTTTTGTATTTAGGAAAAAAAGTAGGTTTGTAAATTGGACCCTGAACCAATAATCTGCAGCTTTTTTTTACATAAAGTACTCCATTGTTTTTAATTGTACAAATGCAAACTAACATTTTAACCCACCGTCTCCTTTTTTCCTTTCGAGCTTTTTTTTTTTAAACCATAAATTTTCCAGAAAAGTATTAATATATCTTATTTGTAAACTGAATTTATCCTAAAAACAGACATTTGTATTTGGTCAGCCTCTTACGTCTATGTATTTTGTTCAAATTCCAAAAGTTATAACCATATATGCATTATAAAATTGATTGGATCCTGATATCAGTGTTTGTGATTTTTTTTTTGGGGGGGGGGAATATTTTATTTCTCTGTGCCTGTAACTTTGGGAGATCTATCCTTTCCAAAAAAGAGTATGACACATCTTGCTGCTCATTGCAACTGCATTTATCAGTGGGTCTTTCCCAGAGTCAATCAACACTGTTAACACTGTTTATGATTCCCTGCTACCACACACCTCCCAATTGCTTACAATTTTGGAGTAGAAAAAAGAATGGATAAGAAAAAAAAACTCACTCAAGCTCTTTGTCAGTGATTGTGAGGAAATGAAACATCTCGTGTACATTCTCAAATTTGTGTTTCACACACACACACACACACACACACACACACACACACGACAGGAAAATAGAAAAATTACTAAATATTTTGAAAAGGTTGTATGGAAATTGCACTAACATCATCCCCCACTAAACTAGTGGAAGAGATAGATATACTGGAGGGTAGGAATAAGGTCCAGAGTGACCTAGACAAATTGGAGGATTGGGCCAAAAGAAATCTGATGAGGTTCAACAAGGACAAGTGCAGTCCTGCACTTGGAACGGAAGAATCCCAAGCGCTGCTACAGGCTGGGGACTGATTGGCTAAGCAGTATTAGGGTACATTGGGAGGAGCATTTCCAGCAAATCTAGAGAAATGAGGCCACCTCTGGAGTATTGCATCCAGTTCTGAGGTCCCTATTATAGAAAGGATGTCGACACACTGGAAAGGGTTCAATGGAGGGCAACCAAAATGATTAGGGGGCTGGAACACTTGATCTGTGAGGAGAGGATGAGGGATTTGGGCTTATTTGGTCTGCAGAAGACAAGAATAAGAGGGAATTTGATAGCAGCCTTTAACTACCTGAAGGGAGGTTCCAAAGAAGATGAAGCGAGGCTGTTCTCAGTAGTGACAGATGGCAGAACAACAAGCAATGGCCTCAAGTTACAGTGGGGGTGGTCTAGATTGGATATTAGGAAAGCTATTTCACTAAGACAGTGGTGAAGCACTGGAATGGGTTACCTAGGGAGGTGGTAAAATCTCCATCCCTAGAGGTTTTTTAGCCCTGGCTTGATAAAGTCCTGGCTGGGATGATTTAGTTGGGGTTGGTCCTGCTTTAGGTAGGGGGTAGGACTCGATGACTTCCTGAGGTCTCTTCCAGCCCTATGAAGCTATGATTCTATTAAGTATTAAACTTGGTGAACTTTACAGATTCTGTTAGAATATTGGATGGTTCAAATTTCTTTGCAGAATACCAATCATTTAGTTTGTAGAATAACATGAAAATTTGACATGAATAAATATTACTTTACACATCTTACTTGGAATCTGTTCAGTCTCTGGCAAGTAAAATGTTAGTAGGCTTCTTCACAAAGCAAACTAGATGTATTAGTACCATTTTAGTCACAATTGCAAATGCAATTTATGGTACAATAAGGTGATCCCAGTGCAGCTACAACATATAATGTTATTAAAACTGAGTGAAAGTAAAACATGTTAATGAGAATTCATTCACAGAGACTGTCAGTGGAAAGGGAATTTTTCACTCCTATTTAAAAGGCTATTATAGAATGAAAATTATTCATTACATAGCAAAGGGACAGATACTATATGCATAGGAAGATTCAGACTGTATATGCAACCAGTAATACATGAGACTCAGATGGAATATTGATACAATGTCAGATAAGGTGCAAAAATATGCAGAAATATATTAGCAAGAAGAGATAACATGTTGCTATATCCACATGATTTAAGAACCAATTGTTAGAGTAAGTCACCGAATCTATATATGTTCCCTTCCATCTATTAAATTGACTCTAGGCATTTATAAAGCACTATTCAGAGTGGAGAAAAGGAGCACATCCAATTAGAAAAGGAAAAATGAGCTGGTGTTCTAAAATTACATAATTTGATTAACTCAAAATGTTTTAATTTAGCCTAAACTCTTCCCAATTTTGGTTTTGATGCTAAAACATAAAATCTTGTTTTCCCACCCTCCGAAAGGGACAAAACAAAGCTGACCTCTGGTGCCCTTTATTTTTATTATTACACATAATGCTTGGGGGTTTTTGAGAATCTAAATTGTATTGCAAGCTCCCCAAAACAGAGATATTCTCTTCCAATAAACTGACATTTACATCCAATAAATATGTAAAGTGCTATTTACATTTACACAAATTAATACATAATCATAAATCAAAATCATAATCAGTCAAAACCACTGTCAGTGTTTAGCAGAAAATATAAATTGGTTGACTGGGAGAATAGGGAGATAGAAGAGTGTTTAGAAAAGTATAGCAGACTGATTATTGGGTAAGGAGCGGGATGGTCCCAGAAATCATAGGAAAGGACAGAAGTGTGATTAGGGACATTTAGGGAGGCTTAACAATATGAAACCAAAGAAAAGGCAAGAGTGATTGAAGAAATTAAGACAGAAGGAAAGATAGGAGAGAATAGGAAGATACATTAGGAAAAGTAAAAAACAACATCATTGTGGAGGCCCAGAGCAGGAGAACCCCGGGGGGATGGGAGAAGGTAGCTTCCTTCTCTATCCAGCACACAATAGGTCTGGCATACGTGGCTTTCTGGGATCCTGCAACTTTCCCAGGCTGCAGTACCGAGGTGGTGGGTATCCAGCACATGCAGCCACCCACACTAGGTTCCCCTCCACCTTATCCCAGGTTTTCACATGAGATATCAGTCTTCTCCAAATCACAGAGTGATGCTAACTCAATGTGGCCATAAACCTGGGCCTTATGCTGTAGTCCTTTGTGGTGCAATGACGCCAGACCACTTACTGGTGGCTTGGTGTAGGAAGGTATCCTACCATGAAGGACAAATAAGGGTGGTCTCCCCAGAAACCTTTTGAGATGGATCAAAGAGTTCCTAACTGAGGGCTTCATGGAGATGGAGTGAGAATTCTACCTGCACATCTCCAGACACAGTAACAAGCTCAAGCTGTTCCAGGCCCCCTGTGCTGAGTAGGCACAGAGCTGGCTGCATATCACACTCAATTGCTTTACCCCACTTGTAGTAAGAAAGAAATTGTGCCCTCACTAGAAGTGCCCTCCCTGGGGTCAGTGCTTGACTAAGAGATATCATGAGACGAGGGCACTGACTCCAGTATCATGAACAGCTCTTTGTTCTTGTCAATTGCTGGCTGGTCTGTCTCCTTCTACGTCGCCACCATGCTGTCCCCCACGTTGATGCCAGGAGTGTCTTGGCTGGACTCCGCAATCATGCTTGTAATATGGCATGTGTGGGAGATGCTGCACCAGACTGACCAGTAACCTCCTTTACCTTATGGTAGGACTGTCTCAGCTCCTTGATTTTGACTTGGCACTGCTGGGCACCCCTGGAATGGCCTTTAGCCACCAGGCAGCTTACGACTTTGCCATATATGCCTGCATTCTTCTTTCTGGTTTGGAGCTTGGAGAGAATGGTTTCATCTTCCCACACCTCGATGAGGTCCAAGATCTCCTGGACACTTCACACTGGCACTCTTCTGCGCCCCAGGGAACTTCAGCCTCTGGATACTGGATGCCATCAAGGGTCACTATAGTGCAATTGTCCTAAAACATTCTCTTTCAGGTTTTTGGATCACAAAATAGGAAAAATCAGTTTAATTTTTTTACTCTCTGCTCATTGTCTATGTGACAGAAGTCTAATTACCATTTTTTGTTTCTATTAAAGGGTAAGTACAGACTAAGCTGTAGCTCTGGACCTCTGAATGTTATGAAATTTAAATCCAGATCTGACCTTTGATGTATGAGCCCATCTCTAGTTAACATTCTCCATCAATTGGATACTGTGGCGGGTGATAATATAACATTAGGGAGCAAATTTGTTAGGTTCTGACACTAGAAATGCACATTTTGCTACTTACAGATGATCCTCTTTCACAAAAAAATATAATATACAGACATTTTGACAGCAGAGGGTTTATTCAGGAATTTAAATGCAGGATGGCAAATTCTCAGTATATTTGGTACTTTTCCTGTAGTCCAGGGGTGGGCAATAACACGGTGGGGGTTCACCAGGACTAACCCCGATGGGCCATCACTGATATATTTACCTGCATGACTGCAGGTACCAGCGATCACAGCTCCCATTGGCCGCAGATCGCTGTACCTGGCCAATGGGAGCTGTGGGAAGTGGTATGGACCATGACACAGCTTCCCGTGGCTGGGAATGGTGATCCTGGAAGACCAGGTCTGGCCCACAGGCTGGTATTTACTCACCCCAGCTGTAGTCCCTGCCCTAGGAGTATGTGATAATGGAAGAATCTAGCCCTCATGCCTACAGAGAAAAGCATGAAAAATATAGGAACTCTAAAGGTTAAAAAGACCAGAAGCAACTAAATGAACTGAAAAGCATTTTTAAATCCTTATGCTTCTTTAGGAAAATATTTTGCTAATGATTGTTGGTAGGATTGGGAGCGGGTCTGATCCATAATTTTTTTAACCTGTTGAGGTTAGTAGTACAGTGAAACCTTTGTTATCCAACACTTTGTTAACCAGAAAACTTTGTTAACCAGCATTGCCCCCAGCCGCAATACTGTCACATCTTCAGGCACACAGGCCTGGCTTGGTTTACTATGTTTGGATTGGCTTAGCAATTTTTTATTTAAGAAGTACTAATCATCTTTTAACTCAAAATAGAAATGTGAGACCAACTGCCTCACACTACAAAACAACCAATATTAAAAACGTGAGTTTTACTATTATTGTCCATTTGGTTTTTCCTAGATTTATGGGTCCCTCAGATAACTGGAATTTTTAGATAACCGGAATGCCCTAATCTCCGAGCGTGTCAGACAACAAAGGTTTTACTGTACTACATTGGTAGAGAAATGTTACTATACATAGTCAAATCTGTAGAATGATTGGAAAGAGAAATACCTTTTCAGCATTACACAGTTAAAAGCAAGAATCAATCATTTCTGGAAAAATGTTCACCTTAAGATTATGTTAGTGGCCCGGCCCTTCTACACAGAACCTCTCAAGCCAAGTACATCTCATGAAAAATAAAGTAAGATGTTTCCTTTGTTATTTTCTCAACTGGAGACACTGAGAAGTCCTGAGAAGGAATGCAAACTGTGGTGAAAGACATAGGCACTGGAGAAATAAGTTAGTGGGTGCTCAGCACCCACCAGCCACAGCTAATTGTGAACACCACCAAACATCTGTGTGGTGGCTCAGGGAAGGTGGAGAACAGGAAGCAGTGGGTGCTGACCTTGGGAATGGGCTAGAGTGGGGGTGGGAAGAAGTGCAGTGAGAGTAGACCCTTGGGTAGGGGTCAGGGTGGGAAGCATTTGATAGAGGGTGGAGTCCTGGGGAAAGAAGCAAAGTGGAGCAGTACCTCAGAGTGGAGGAGCACTTGTGGAGAAAGATAAAAGTTGGTCCCTGCGATGAAAGATCTAGCCAACTAATGCTCTGGGGTCTGAATGAATGCAAAAATCAAATTAACAGGTTTTTTTTTTTTTTTTTTAATACCGCATCCCTCAGATCTCTTTGGATAAGACCATGAAGAAAATCCACTGAATAACACGTTTTTCTTAGTATTCTCTTTTGCTCACTAATACAGTAAAAGCTCTGTTATCTGGCACGTTGAGAGAATGGGGTGGTGCTGGTTAACCAAATATTCTCCAATTTTCAAAGAATTCGAAAAAATAAAAAGAATAAATTATAAAAATAGTACCCAGGTACTCACCAAGTACATCTCATGAAAAATAAAGTAAGATGTTTCCTTTGTTACTTTCTCAACTGGAGACACTGAGAAGTCCTGAGAAGGAATGCAAACTGTGGTGAAAGACACAGGCACTGGAGAAATAAGTTAGTGGGTGCTCAGCACCCACCAGCCACAGCTGATTGTGGGCACTCACTGAACTGCAGCACTGGTTTCTTCAAGTGCTTAGGTGCATACAAATAAAGTTTTCTATAAAGTAGGTTATCTTATGACACTACCTATTACTATGGACAGTGCATGGCGTCCATCCAGATCACTCAAAATGCACTTGCCGCTAAAATGATACTGAACATAATATACTGTTTCTTTGATGATTCAGAAGGTGCTTCAGGATCTTGCAGTGCTTCAGGGTCATCATTATGAACATCAATTATTATTGCAGATGCAGAAGGTGTAGGAGATTGGGCTGAATTTGTAATGACCCTATGACGCAGCCTAGAAACTGCTTTTTCAAATAAATCCCTGATTTCAGCTTGCTTACTTGTTTTCTGACTCTTTTGCATACAAGCAAAGTGCAGAATATGCAATTGCATACTATGCTGGGCCTGGGCAATGTACTAGTCCCAGTTAGTAGACTGCAGATTTGTATTGGGAGAGATCAGAAATACTGGTTAATTGAGTGCCAGATAACAGAATTTTTACTATAATTCAGTACTCAGAGCAGCCCTGGAAAGTCATTTCAGGTATCTAGTTTGGTTACTGACATAATTCACATGATTTCAGATATCAACTAGGTCATGGTTATGTTGGCACCATTAGTGAGAAAGAATGGATTATCAAGGGTAGCTATCATGCCTTCAGATCATCTCTAATGCAGTTGCTACAAAAAGGAAACAGAGATTTCAAGAGTTCAAAAAGCAAAAAAGACTTTCAAAAGTTAAAATATAATCCAAGTAAAACACAATAACCCCTTTCAGATTTGTCCAAGGCTGAAAACAGCTTCTGCTGAACACCCAGTTCTGGAAAAGCATTGACCTTAAAAATTAATTTTACTAAAGAAACTAGCATTCACTAGAGGCTCATTTTTCTCTTCATTTTTGCATGAAGGTCAGCTTTAGACTGACAAATTAAACCCCAGGTGTGACAATAAAATTTCAAGACCTGGTCTTCAGAGGTCACTTAGAAAACACTGTTTATGTTAGGAAGAGAACAAAGATATCAAGATGTCAGAAGAGACTGTTTAATGATTGTTAACTTCCTTTCAGATGAGTAAAGAAGTTTCAACCAGAAAGTAAATAAATATTCATGAAAGGGATTGGGCCGTGACAGGAATGTATCTGATTATGACAAATTTTCCATCCACATTTTGATGAGGTTGTCACACTAAACAGGAGGGGCTGGGTATCAGATAGGATGAGGGCTTACTATCAGAAAGAGGCAAGAATATTCATGAGCGCCTTTCATATTCCTTTGTTCTTCAAAAGCAGCATTCCCTCACTCTCTGTGTAGCTGACAATAAGGAAGAGAATTCTTTCCCATCTCCCCCATATTAAAAACCTTAAAGGAAAATTCAGAGATACACTTCATGTGTGTCTTTTGTCTGGTTTTAACAAAGAACAAAAGTTCCTTGCCTCACATTTTTGACTCCTACAAGAAAGGTAAGATTTAGTCTTTGAGAGCATCGCAAGGGAAAAGGATTCTTTTCACAAAGTCTTCATTCCCTTCTCTTCATTCCCTTCTAAAAGCCACTGGATTTGAAGAAATATCACAAGGTTTTAGAGAATAACAAAATTTCCTACTGAAAGAATGGTCTGTGGCAAGGGAGATGTCCAAGTTGGGGGATGGGGAGAAAGACACACATATACCTAAAAATATCAGGTTGGAAGAAAAGAAAGATCAGTTTAGCTATGACTTTAAATCCATGTTAATATCTTAATGAGAAATGAAGCTTAGTAAAATTTGTAAAAGTAAAATTCAAAGAAATACACGTTTTAACAATTGTAGAGGGAAAATGAAATTATAATTAACTGTACCATGTTTATGATAAAAATAGCATAGTACAAATTCTTCTCAGAAGTTTGCATAGTATTTTCATTTATGCTATTTATCCTTGTTAGTTTGTTAATTTGAATAACGTTTAGCAGTTTATTTTTACTAAAAGGCTAGATTCTGCCTCTTTCATTTATGCTGAATAGTAGCTTCCTTTCTGAACAATCCTGTTTATTTCAATGGATCCTACTTATAAAATAAAGGATTCTTCAGTAGGTGGTAGAAACTGGACTATATATTTTAAGATTTTGATGGATACAGACAAAATACAGAAGAGGGAGAGAGGGAGGAGCATATGTATTCATTGCATAAATCATTGTGATTTATCTAATTAAAATAGGTACTTTCAGTTATGATGCCAAAAACACATGTATAGTATAAATTCTATTTTTAAAATCATAATGCATATATTAAAATGAAACAAAGGTTCCAGTCTATGCTGAAATTTGTGTATGTCTCTGCCCTAAGTTTGAGCAGACTCTAGAAAGGATCATCATTATGGCTATGTCTACACTGCACTGTAGTTTGAAATAATATACGCAATTTGAGCTACGTAAATTGCATATCTTATTTTGATCTTATTTTGAAATAGCTTATTTTGCAATTTGGTGCTGTTTACACAGCAGCAAATTTTGAAGTAACCTGCTATTCTGAAACGTCCCTTATGCCTTGTGGAATGAGGTTTACAGGAACATCAGAACAGTGAGCCCAAAATAACAGGCTTGCTGTTAAGATGCAGGATAGCTATTTTTGGATACCCCGGTATCCTGAAATAGTGCTGCAGTGTAAATGTAGCCTATGATCATTAGAACCCTGCGTGGATACAGAGTTTGTATCCACTTCCACATATGCAAAAATGAGCTACAGATATCTGCACTGATATCTGTGAATGTGGGATACCCACAGATATAAAGCAGATATCCACAGATTTGCAGAATTTTAGGTACAACATTTGTATCTGGAAATGGTACTTGGTCCTGCCATGAGGCACAAAAAATGAGTTGCATATATCCACATCTACGGATGCAAAGTGAATATCTGCAGATTTGCAAGACTCTAATAATCACCTAGTCTGACCTTTTGCATAACACTGACCATGGAATTTTCATCGAAGAATTTTTTCATCAGGCTCCCTAACTTATACCAGAGTTGGGTTAAAAAGCTATCCAATTATCCCTGTGAGCTATCAGGGTATATAAAAAACCTGTGACTGACATTTTTTATTCCCAAATGTAATGCTTTTAATTAGGTACCTTTTGCATGTCTAGCACATGATACAAAACATGCTCCATTTTGTTGAGAAAGAAATTGCAGAAAAGTGGAGGGTTGTTTTTCAAAAATAATTTGGTTGTGTTCAGGTTGGAAGAGACAAGCACACAATGAGCAGAGACATGAGATGTGCCAGGAAGGGGAGGAAGAGAGGAGGGAGACAGTTGGGAGGAGGTGGGACCTGGGCAGGGCAGGGCAGGGGGTGGGGCTTAAGCAGGAGAACTACTGCGTCCCCAAGAGGAAGCTTCACCCACTACCTATGGCTGCAGGCTCAGTTGTACCACTGCAGGTTCATAATAGGCACACTTCATCCCCTAAGCACTGCAAGCATTCCCAGCTCACTGAACACTCACAGATTCGCTGCTACCCAAGGAACACGAGACCCGTCAGCTTGTCAGTTGTATCTCAGGACACCACTCAGCATAACACACAGCACTTGGGTAGTGTTTATAGTGAAAAAAAGCAGAAGTTTATTTTACATGGAGTAGAGATTCAACTGGCAGCAAGTAGAAATATTAGAAACACATGATTATATATTAAATAGAAACTTAACACTCTTTTGACAGCCTGGATTTTCTTAACTACTTACTTTCATGTCTTACAGAGCAAAAGCTCACCTGAAGTCCTCCCAGCATATCACAGCCACATTTGGATTGATCTTCCATTCATAACACAAGTCATGCGGTCAGATTGCCTCCTCTGTGGAAAAAATTAGTGGGATTGCACCTCGGCCTTCCAGATATATTCCAGCAATCCATTTTATCTACTCAAACAGGGCCCCCTCCTCCTGTTTTATTTCTTCAAAGTTTCCCTTTCAATTAGCATTTTGCCTCCATAAGCAAATAGACTATATTGTGAAGTAGACAACTCACAATTCCCAGATAGAAAAGTAAGCCTGTATTATTGGTCACTGTCTGAAAGTAACTGGCCCAAGGTACGTCATCTCTCTATCTCCTTTAAATCCAAGGGTCTGAGAACATAATTGCTAGTACATCTTGAAATGATTATGTTGGCTAAGGGGCTACTGGCTCTTCATAGAGACCACAGCTGCCATCTTTGATGAATTATTATACATGCACTATAAAAATCTGTACATCCCCGGGGCCCTCCTCCAACTAGATCAAAAATCTTGTTTATTTTTAGTAAGCTCTGCTGAAACCTGAAGGCTTCTCCCACACGCTTTTTTAAAGCTTTACACTTGAAAGGATGGGGACAAAGAGCAATATGAGTTCCCGGAGAAGACTGGTTCTTGCTCTCATCATTGTTAACGTTAATTCTGGCTTTGCCTCCATTCTTTAGGTGGAGCCATTTCCTAAAACAGACACTAAAAGCAAAATACTTAGTGAGAGTAACTGCATAAAGCCAAGGCTAGTAAACATTTGGGCAGGATTTTCAGAAAATGAAAAAATCTTGATGAAAATGGTAAAATTTCATTTGGCTTCAACAAGGGTAGAGATAGATTTAATGCCAAGTACTTTTTAAAAATCCAGCTTTTAATGTTTACTGATCATTGCGATAATAATTGAGTAACTTGCCACTAGACAGGCCAATCCTCACTTACACACCATCCCCTAACCTTAAACAAATTATGTCCAGTAACCACACATCACACCTCCATCATACTCATCCAGGAACCCACTCCTGCAATAAGCCCCAGTGTCCACACATCTACACAAGCGATTTCATCACTGGACCCAACCACATCAGAGGCTCATTTAACTGCACATCCACGAATGTGATCTATGCCAGCAAAAGCCAGCAATGTCATGTTTATTGCCCAAACTGGACAGTCTCTACAGGAAAGAATGAATGGACACAAATCAGAGATCCAAAAAGGCAACAGAAACCTGTTGGGGAACATTTTCACTTGGGGTGGGTTCCTGTGTGACCTAGGGGATAGGGTACTCACCTGGGGAAAACAGGGTCATGGGCTTGCAACCTGCCTTCCCCATGGCTGGCTTGGGTTGGAACAAGATGAGGGAAAACTGGGTGGTCCTGGGGCAGGCAGGATAAGGGGCCTCCCTGTGGTGGTGGGGTGGGGTCCTGCATGGCCAGGGGATAATTAGTCTCAAAGTCACCATGTTGTTTCAGGCCAAATACACAGGGAAGCCTTAGAACTTAACTTCATTTACAGGTTTGGGACCCATCACAAAAGTATGAACAAAGACATTACCTGGATTGCACACTTCTTTCCACATCCTAATGACTTAACCAACCAAACAATGAGTACTTAAGAACAATTTGAACCTTCTCTATAAGCTTCATGTAGCATGAACACTCTAATTGACTTTTTCCCCCCTTTTTTCCCTTCCTTCTCCTTTCCTTCTCTCCTCCCCCCTTCCCCATTCCTTATTTACTTTGGAACTGGACCTTTAATAACTCCATTCATCTGGAGAAGTGGGTTGTGCCCACAAAAGCTCATGATACCATCTACATGTTCTGTTAGTCTTTAAGGTGCTGCAAGAATATTTGTTTTTTAAATTTTTTCCAGTTACAGACTAACTCGGTTACCCCTCTGAAGCTTTTGCCACTAGACAGTAATTTCAAATCACAATAATTTAAGAAACCAGTAATCTCTAATTTGAGTGTACTTTTGATGTAAATTTTTTTCAGAACATATTCCCATTCACCAAAAGAAATTAGGCCCAAAGCTCTCAGAATGGGTTTTCTGAACTAGTTTTCTCAGAACTAGTAAACTCAAATGGATGAGCAGCACTTTAACATCAGACTCTCCAGAGCAGAGAATATCAAGATTATTTTTATTTGCCAGTGTGCCATTTGTTCCAGGCTGAAGAAGCAGCACATTTCTATTCTGTGTTCATTGAAGTTTTGAGTACTTATCCACAATGCTATTATAAAAGGGAGGCTACATTTGCACAGATCTGGTTATAAAGCAATTGCAAGTGTGCAATACTATGTTGGTGAAAATTTGGTAATGAGTGAATATAATTAGGTGAGACAAAAAGTGAGAGCTGGGAAGAGGGGTGGCTACTGGTGAAGGAAAAATACCAGCTAATTAAGCTAATCTTCATTTTTCCATGCTGTTGTTGTTAGTGTCAGTACTTTTCTCCACAGCACTCTTCAGACTGATTGCCAACATAGAGACATGGACCAGAGCTACTAGTTGCATAGCTAACTTATTTAATTCCCCCAATTCAAATATAATCCAATAGTAAAATGAACTCCAATATGATGTCAAGATCAAACTCAGGGAGGGATAGCTCAGTGGTTTGAGCAGTGGCCTATTACACCCATGGTTGTGAGTTCAATCCTTGAGGGAGCCATTTAGGGATCTGGGGCAAAATCCGTCAGGAATGATACTTGGCCCTGCTGTGAGGGCAGGTGACTGTACTTGATGACCTCTCAAGGTCCCTTCCAGCTCTATGAGTTAGTAGATCTCCAAATATTGAAGATGGCATTCAATAGGAGCTGGGTATCTCTCTTTCAGAGTGGACTGTAAATTTCACAAATGGCAAACTCACAAAATACAGCTGAAATAAGTTACAGCTTAAGCTGTTCAACAGAGTGTGCATTCTCCAATATCAATCTATTTTAATGGATTATAAAACAATATGTGGTAAAAAAATTGTTGAGTATTTTGTCCATAGATTCTTATAACAATGGAAATATTTACATCTCACACTCAGGGTAAAGCAGACAGGCTAATTCAGCTGCCAAAATAGCCTATCTAAAACTCTTGGTGAAGTTGCACAAAAAAAAGGTCTATTACAATATGATCAATAAACCAGTAACAATATAGGGTGCAAATCAGCTTTAAGTCCATTGATTTCAATGGGCTTATCCCGATTTACGTCAGTTGGTAAATTGGACCATGAACTATAAGAAATTATAGACTAAGCAGCATCCAACTAATTTATATTGTGCTGGACTATTTTTATTAATTCCTACTATCACAGTTTTATAGCTTTGAAGGTCAATCACTTGAAAAGCAGAAAAAAAATCTAAAAATACATTTTTCTCATCACAACTATTATGCCATCTCATACAGAATGTTACAGATTTTCTAGAGAAAGTACAAGTCTTGCCATTTCTTCCTGACAAACAAATGATAGATCTCACAACACTGCACAATTTTGTTTAGAAAAGCTACCCTAACAAATTCACCATAAAGTGTATAACTACAAAGGCTTTATATGAGCCATTTCTATGGATGCTATAGTAAACAGCTTCCCGTTTCAAGATACTATATTCTCTCTCCAGCCCTGTGATTGATAGTGTAACAACCTACATTTATAAACTCATCTTCAGCTGAGGCCACACTACAATAAACACAAATCAGCTTGTATACTGGATGGACTTTATGCCATACTACTCACCACAAAAAAGGAAGATCATTAGACACAACCTTTATGACTCTAACCAAGTTGCTCAAAGGATGAATTCCTAGAAAAATACATCAATATTTTTACTGCCTATCTCAACAAAGGATTCAGTAATGCATTTACCACAGTACAGTAAAGTTCCTTCATGGATTTGGGGATTGTTAGGGTGACTTTTAAAGCACTGCTTTAATGTAAAAAGGAAGATAGCATGGATAGAAACTTCAGAGGGAAATTTCTCCATTGAGGTCAAAGATAGCAGGTGAAAGGCAGGATTAAGTAGTGAGTGCTATTGTAGCCTGCAGATTTTCATCTCTATTTTTAAACTACTGTGTCTTGAAGAAAACCAAAATAAAAATTGTTAAATAAAAATCCAAACTTGGACAAAACAGAGGCCTTTGCAGGATTTTGGACATTAAAGTGACCTTGATAAGTTTGGGTATAACTCCATTTCTTCTGTCTGCCTCCTTTGCCCAAACTTTTTGTTAACATAAAAGTGAACAACAGAATTGCATCAGATGTGTTGATTTAGCAGCTAACAGCACTGAATTTCAAGTGAGTTGATCGCAAGAGACAATTTAAGAGCCATTTCACCAACCCAGTTGGGGAGGCGATGCAGTATGGTGATTATTAGAGCTAAAGACCAGGAATCCTGAATACCAATACTGACACTGCCAGTGGATCTCTGTGTGATCATGGCCAACACAATTTGAACCCAGAGGAAAGAACATAAACACATGATTTACTTCAACTACACTGATTTCAGTTAGATTGCTTATACACTTACAGCCAGGTATGTGTTTCAGTGCCTTGCTGGGTCACATAATCTGTGGAACTGGCGCCCTGTCTGTAAAGTGGATATAGTAGTGTCTATTGTGCATAACTCACACCCACTCAGAATGGACTTGTCCCACCTCTAATGATTGTCCGACAGAGATTGATAAGTCTGCCTTAACCCAGGCTAATAGAATCAGATCTAGAGCTGGCAGTACAAAACCCATACTTTGTGATCCAGATGTTCCAAGCCTGATCTCTGCTGGTGATGTACTTTTTACACCTCATAGGAGTGTTGTGGAGTTTCACTAACATTTCTGTGACATATCCTATGCATTCTCTCTCCCTGACTCTGTCTCATACACTGCTTGTTCTTCTCACACATTGTCTGTTCTTTCCTTTTCTCAATAGGTCTTTTTGATATACCCTCGGTACTGTGTATTTACATGAAAATGTTTGGATTCTCCCTCCCCAGCTTCATAATTCCCCAAGATCACTGACTTCTCGTATCATCCCATATTCACCTCTTAATTATTCTAGGCATTTCTAAACACTTTCTCTGAAGAAGTCAAAAGGCAAAAGCACTTGGGAAAAGAGCTTTCACTCTTTGGATGCTGCTTAGTATCTTAATACAATCATTCTCTCTCAGTTCCTTGCACAGAGAAGCAAGTGAGGCCCCTATGGACAATAACATCAAATGCTAATGTCTTATATTGATGATGCTTAAAATATTACTTGCCTGAGGCACTGTCAGCAAAATTAGCTTCACTTCATAATCTCCTGACTTTTGAAGCTATGGAAGTTTATGTGCATTTTTCAGTAGGGAGGGGGCAGATCATCCTTTTGGTTATATTACATAGAGATTCTTAGTCTAGAATTGCTGGGTCTCAAATTCTTCTTGAAGACAACCTATCTATTAAAAAGAACTCAGTCCAGTTCCTTATAAATGCCACCTTGTACAATTCTAGAAATGTCTCTCAAGTTGTGGCTCTGTTAGGGACAGCACTCCTATGAAAATAAACAAGTGGAATTTACTTACAGATATATAAAGTTAATGTGCAACATTGTGGATTAAACATACCAGCCAAAGGTACTCTCAGTGAAGCATTGTGGTAATCCTGAGATTACAGAGGTGAGTGCAAATGGAATTCATTCCCTTTAGGACACAGAAAGGACATTCTAAATACAGGAGAGGAAATGCAAGTGGCAGCTCTTTGGTGGAAATAGCTAAAGAGAACAAATTAATTTTTCCTCAGTTCTAAAACATCACTAATCCACTCTGACCCCCCCCCCCCCCCCATCAAAATCTATTTCTAGAGCTCCGAGTCTTGGCATGGCTCTTCCAGGCAATCGGGTGGAGGGAGGGCTGCCAAGTCACATTCATTTCATCTTTCCCCGGGGAGTCTCTCAGGCAGCTGGAGGAGGAAGGAGAGGTATGGCACCCACCTGGGAGAGACAATAGGGTGGCTGAGTCCTTCTGACTACCACTCCAGATTGTCATTTCTTCTCCCCCCCCCCCCCCCCCCCCGCAGAGGTGCTTCCACTTTCCTGTCTTTTTCTCACATTCCATAAGATTTAGAGCCTCAGCTGGAGGATGCGGGCTTCCCAGCTCATTCTTGGCATCCTGTTGTTTCCCCTACCCAGGGAAAAGAGAGGGAGCATGAACAGTGTCAAACCTCCAGTCAAGTCTTGCTCCCAGTCCCAGTCCTTCTCCTGTGCACTACTTTGCATCAACAGCTATCGCCTGTCAGCATTCCTACAGCTAGTCCCTCCATCACTCTTTGTGCACTTGAGTGACAGAGATCCTGCGTAACCAGGTCTTCCACAGAAGCCCTGCAGTTACCAAGGCAGTGGGGGACTTCTTAGCTCAGGAGTGTTCCATTACTCCTGTAGCCTGATGGACAGATTGTTTATTAATTATACTGATTATCTAAGAATTACCAGTTATTCCTGTGAGGGTTCATGGGTTCTTGTTCCAAGATCAGGTGTATACAGTGGTGCCAACAGCTAGGGACAAGGTGTGGGTAGGCCCAGCTCTGTGCCCTGGAAAGGGCGGAGCATCAGGCAGAAGGGGTGGGGCTGAGGGCAGTCAGCCTTTAAGCACCTCCCGAAGCGCAGCTCTGGAACCCCTTACCAAGGAATACGGTAACGTTTCCATCATCTGGAGTCTTCAAAAGAAGCCTGGATGGCTTTCTAAAAGGACACCAGTTTAACCACAGCTGTGCACAATATCTGTTATGCAGAAAATTGAACTAGATGATCACAATGTTTTTTCTGCCTCTAAAAGTCTATTAGCCCCATGAATAACAATAGGATGATTTAACTTTAAATTAAAATAAGTATAAAATCTAATAGCAGTGCTTTTCACAGTTCATAGAAATGCAGGTAAAGGGCCTGATTCTTCATTGCCACCCACTATACATTGCAATTCACACCTCTGCACAGTTAGCATAAAGACGGTGAAAATATTCTATTTTTCTGATTCCCTAGCATTTTACACCCACTTTGTAAGGGATGAGACAAGATGCAAGCCCATGAGGAATTAGAGCCTTTACCTACGTACTGATACACTTCAGAAACGTGCATGACATATTAAGACTAGAATGAAGCGCTGCTTTTACAATTTCACCTCGTTTCCATGAGACTTGTGTTTTTGTAAAATGAAATAAAACCTATCATCTTACTTGGCAAGTTATTCAGAAGCATGTTCTGATCCTAGCAAGTATGAAAAAACTTAAAGTACAGACAAGAATTGAAGCTGACAAACCATGCAAAGGATCTAAGTGAACTGTCATTCGTATTTATTGCATCAAAAAGGACCTCTCTTTATGCTACTGACATTCTGATTAAAATGACTATGTGTCACCAAATGTTTTACGCATTGAATGAATTGCACTGTATCACTGCCGCAGAATGAGGGATAATTTATCAGTTCTAAGAATTTAAGGATGGATGGACTATAGCCAAAGTTAATGTAGCACTGCTCTCTTCCATTCCAGGTACAAGCTTTGCAAAGATAGTTAGAGAGACTATAACAACATCAAACTGCTTTTACTTGTGAATCATCAGAAAATGTTTCCTTACTAAATGAGTTACACTGAAAATTTAACTGCTGTCCCCATTGGACACACAAGGTAATTGCACTTCCATCAGAGGAGTTCTATGCTTGAACTTTAGCCTCTGATAATAAGAGCAGATCTTCCTTTAAAGATGAGGCACAGCAGAGGTTTCCTTGATTGCCATGTTATAAATATCCATGCCTGGATATTTTGGGATATTTGCTTGTGGGTGGATGCCACAACATACACAGCTGAACCAGTTCCAGTGAGAGCTGTTGCCTGAAACATGGCACCTTATTGCTCTCACCTGTCCCAGTCACTTGGCATTTCAGTTATCTTCCTCTGTGCACTTGCTAGAGCTCCAGTTTTGGTGGCACAGGGAATTGGACCATATTTGTGTTTACACCACAGAACTACCTGCCAAAGGAAGAGACTCATCAACGGGCTTAATTTCACTTGCAGCAGGCCCAAGAGGCTGCAGCACACAAGGAATCTGTACTTGGAGACAGACATGCATGTAGTTCTTTCTAGGACAGCAGGATCATCTCATATGTCATATGTGTATGTATCACCATTCTGATGGAAACAGCTCGGCAGGCCTCTTTGAAGGTTTTCCTGAATCTATGGCCTAGCAACCTACAGGAATGGCAATGGTTAAACCAGCAGTGCAAGAAAGAACATATGCTATTTTTAAAAGGAATTTGAGAAGAGATTACCAGATTGTGTCTTAGCTAAACTATTCTATTCAAGTTAATAGGACTGGAAGCTTCTCAAACTTTTTGAAATGTGGGATTTTAGCCTAATATGTTCAAAAGAAATTAGTGATTTTGAGAGCGTTTGATTCTGGGCACTAAAAGAAGAGCCTGATTTTCAGAAAGTGCTGAACATCTGATCTCTTAAAATTGGGTTTCTTCCAGGTGTCTCATACCGGGCATAACAAGCTGTTTCTGAAAGCCTCGCCCTTTAGATTTTAACAAAGGCTTCCTGGATCATCGGTCCTCAGTACTCATTATTGTCTCTGGGGACAACATTTACTGGTAATGACACAAATGGCAATTTGGCACATGCCTTTGAAAAATGACCCCTCCTTTAGTCCAAACAATTGAATCCACTTGTTTGGGATGGAACTGTAAATCAGTGGCTATTACCTGGTCTCACTAAAGATATCTAGCTGTCCTTGTTCACTGAGATTAGAGGTGTATTAGTTTTCAAACCAGTATAGAAAGGTCTAAAAAGGTGGTTTCCCTTTTCCCGTGATTGGACTTCTTCAAGATGTGTTGCTCATGTTCATTCCATATTAGATGTATGTTCTCCATGCTCCCATGCTGGAAGTTTTTCCCTCAATGGTATCTGAAGGGGACCTGCTCTGGCAACCCCTGGAGTTTTGCCCTTATGGTATGGTAAATGGGACACCACTCGCTCCTCCACCCTCAGTTCCTTATTGCAGGAAACTCCAACAATGGGGAAGGAAGACAGATCATGGAATGGACATGAGCAACACATCTTGAAGAACACCAGTTACGAAAGAGTAACTGTTTTATCTTTGAGTGATTGCTTGTGTCCATTCCATACTAGGTGATCTCCAAGCAGTACCAATGAAGG
This sequence comes from Pelodiscus sinensis, assembly GCF_049634645.1. Classification (NCBI taxonomy): domain Eukaryota; kingdom Metazoa; phylum Chordata; order Testudines; family Trionychidae; genus Pelodiscus; species Pelodiscus sinensis. Next base: position 49,608,216 of record NC_134719.1, read on the forward strand.
CAGGTAGGACTTCACGGATATGTAGATTGCAACATAACTCTGTGTCTTCTCTGGTTTGCTGAGAAATGTACTTTGAACACGTCAACACAAGACTATGTCAGGGCTCCGCAGATTGCCTGGATGGAAATGTGCACAAGGAAGGCTGCCAAGGACACCTGAACTCTGGTCAAATGGATGTTCACAATAAGCAGTGGTGAGACTAAGCCAGCTCATAACAGGCCCTAATGCTGGCGGCGAACCAGTTAGAAATCCTCTGCAAGGACAGCAGACAACCTTTCATTCTGTTTGCTTTTGCTGCATCAACCTGTGGAAGGGCTTGATATGCTCCAGACGCCCAGTGGAAAACTCTTGTCCACTTCACCCAGTAGGTAGCCACTGTGAAAGCCTATCTAGTAGAATTTGTTTGATCTCACTAGAGCAGGCTTGTTTCAAACAGCACATCCACAAGGTGGAGGGCTGTGGAGGGAGACAAGATTGGGATGCAGAAGATGCCCATGATCCTGCAACAGAAGGTCTGGTGGGGGAAAGGCCAGAGCATGGTGGCTGCTGTGTCCATCTGTGTGTTGAACCAGTGCTGGCACAGACACTGCACTGATTATAATGACACATGCCTTACTTCTCATGATCTTTGACAGGACTTTTCTGATGAACAGAATCAATGGGAACATGTACATCAGATCCTCTGACCACAACAGGAGGAAGGCATCAAAGAGGGAGCCTTTGCCCCAACCTTGAGGAAAATGGGAACAATGACACTTCCTGTTCTGCCTGATGATGAACAGGTCCACTTAGGGAGCTCCCTGTCTCTGTAAGAGCATTTGGGCCACCCTCACTCCCAGACCCCAGCCCAGGGCCCTAAGGACAGGGTCTCTCGGACCTGTCCCACCGGAGGGGTATATCCCCTTAACTCACCGGTGTGCTGGCTCCGTGCCCTGCCCTGGGCTGCTTCCACCCTGCCTGCTTGAATTCCCCTTTCCAGTTGTCCTGCACTCCTAGCTCCTCTCTCCCCCCCCCCCCCCCCCGTGTACTCACTGGGGGTCTTTTTATTCCCCCTGTGGTTTGCCTCCCCGGGCGTCTGACGTCACCTCCGCGCCCGGACGTCACTTCCGGCTGCCATTACTCCCCGGTCATGCGGGGTGCGTTGCCTAGCAACGCCAGCTGTCCCGCTGCCCAGCTGACGAGCAGCGGTGCTACACCGCCTGCAAGCGGTCAATTCCCGCCGCGCTGTCCCCAGGAGTGAGAGGGCGATTGCGGGGTCAGTGCGGAGTGGACCCGCTTCGGGGGGGTAGGCGGGTCTCATCCCGTCACAGATGGTAAAAGACAGTTGCCTGTTCTGGTAACTGGTGTTTTTCAACATGTGTGGTTCACGTCCATTCCAATCAAGTGTATGTGTGCTGCATGCGCAAGCATTGGAAACTTTTCCCCTAGCAGCTCCCATAGGGTCAGCCATGGAGACTCCTAGAGTGGCACTGCTATATCAGTGCATAAAAATCACAGCCAACCCTACCCTCCCTCGGTTCCTTCTTTCTGCCTACTCTGACAGTAGGGAAGGAGGGTGCGTATTGGAATCAATGTAAACAACACATCTCAAAGTGTCTTTTTTGCTTGAGTGCTTGTTCCCCTCAATTCCAATCAGATGACTCCCAAGCTGCTGCCCCAGGGAGGTGGGGTCAGAGTTCAGAATCACTGAGAAACATTTGTAGGTTCTTCTAAACAGGGCAAAAATGGTACCCTTGGCCTTTAGGATCAAAAAATACTAGTAATGGAAACCCTTGTTTCAGTCTGGAGACAGAACCACTTCTACCATCACCCCTGCAGGAGTGAACCTTCTGTGCAAGTTGATTCTCATGAGAAGAATTCCTGACCAGATTGGGGAGTTGAAATAAATTAGAAATCCGAAGACCCAGTAGTCCAAAGTTAATGCCGACCATGCTGGGAGGAAACGGGAAAGACAGTTTCCAAAAACTGGGGAAATTAGATCCAGGGAATAGTCTGGTATATTTCCTTGAGCATATCTTAAAATGATTTCTTAGCCACTTGTTTGGAGCAGGTTAAGACTAACTGGGCAGAGGGTTGGGATGAGTGGCTTGTACTTCATCTAGGCTTTTTGTGCAGCAGGCTTCCTTGCCCCTGGGGGATTGCAGTTTGAACCGTTTACGCATTGGGCCTGACATGTATTGCCCCAGAGTTTTTAGGGAAGTGCAAGGGTCTTTCAGCCCATGTAATTTGCAATCCATCCACTCAGCAATCAAAGCCTGGCCATCAAAGGGGGGCCCAGAATCAACAGATGAGCTTCAGTGGATTACCCAGAGAGGAACAGCCAAGACGCTTACCACATGGAAATAGCAGATACCATGGTGTGAGCAATGGATCTTGCAGCATCAGATGCCACTATGGCAGCAGCAGTGCCTTCAACCCTAAGTATCTCCCAGAATATCACCTTGGAAGGTGCTCTCAAAGTTGGTTGTTGTCTGGGACAGCCTGGTGGCTGGCCATCCTCAGCTGCAAGCTAGAAAGACAATAAAGTTTCCATCTGAACAGTCCAGCTTCGTGGAGTCTTTACTTTTTGGAGTAGCTCCAGGTTGCCTCGTGTTCCCTGCACTGAACCATCTTGACCACCAGGGAATTTGGGGTAAGATGGGAGTAGAGATATTTGTGCCCTTTAGTAGGAAAAAAGCGTTCATGCTGTGCCAGCTTCGAGATGGGGGATGGAGAGGATGAGGGTTGCAACAGGCATTAATTATTTTGACACCCAATCCTGAAGAAGAAGAGTCACTCTAGCAGAGGATGTGGAGGGCAGGCCATCAAACAGGGAGTCCACCTGATTCTTCAACTTCTCCACCTGCAGGATGAGATTAAACGCAATCTTCCTCAACAGTTCTTGGTGCACCTTAGCGTCAAGAGTCCCCCTAATACTTTCATCTGGCAATGAGGAAGCAGTCAGTACCTCAGATTCCACAGAGTCCATTGGTAGTGCAACAGGTTTACCTCCTTTCATCCTTATGGACTCAGGAGATTTTTTTCCTGAGGCCTCAAGCACCAGAGAGGGCTGAGTTGTTGAGGCCACTGGCCTGTCCAAAACCCCTGACAGGAAGCAGGCAGGTTGGGAGAGGCTGAGTGAGCCCCCACAGAGTCCAAGGGTACCAAAGAGCAAGCCACTGTTCTGGGGCCATGGGACAGGTTTCAATGCTGATGATGTAGATGGCACTGAAGATCAGCTGCCCCACCAATATTGAGCCCTGATCCGTACTGGGGGCCTTACCAAAGAGGTTGGCATGTGGTAACCAGGATCCTCAGGAGTGACTACTACACATCTGGCAGTATCCACAGTCACATCTGTCTGAGTGAGATATTCATCTCCATGGGGACCTAAGTGACAGGTAGCACTTGGCAGATCCACAACAGAAGACTGTCTCTGAGATCAGCTCCAGCAGGAGGCATGAGACATGGAGGTATCATAGTGCAGTCGCTGGGAGGACAGGGGAATCTCTCCCAAATATAGTGACTCCCATCTCAGAAAGCAATGGCAGGGCCCACCATTCCTGTCCTCTGAATGATCCTGGAATCTGTAATGGCCCCTTGGTGATGCACTGGTTAGTCCTGACATTCTTGCTGGGAGATGTGTGCCTCAGTCAGTCTACACCAAGTATCCAGCAATGTCCACCTAAATCCTGCTGATGCACGTAGAGTCAAAGAGGTCTCCACTTTGACCATCTTCCCAGATCCAGGGCATGTTGGCTTTCAACAGGGGTGTGACTAGACTACATGCCTCCTTCGACGGAGGCATGTAGATTAGCCAGATCGGAAGAGGGAAATGAAGCCGCGATTAAAATAATCGCGGCTTCATTTAAATTTAAATGGCTGCCCCGATCTGCCGATCAGCTGTTTGTCGGCAGATCGGGGCAGTCTGGACGCGATGCGCCAACAAAGAAGCCTTTCTTCATCGGCACAGGTAAACCTGGTTTCACGAGGCTTACCTGTGCCGATGAAGAAAGGCTTCTTTGTCGGCGCATCGCGTCCAGACTGCCCCGATCTGCCGACAAACAGCTGATCAGCAGATCGGGGCAGCCATTTAAATTTAAATGAAGCCGCGATTATTTTAATCGCGGCTTCATTTCCCTCTTCCGATCTGGCTAATCTACATGCCTCCGTCGAAGGAGGCATGTAGTCTAGACACACCCCAGATGACCCGCAGTTGGACATCCCCCATGATGGAGATTGGAGCTGCTGAAGTGAGAGCAGACAAAAGGATCCCAAGGCAGACTTACCCCATGGTCTGGGGACCACCGGGGCTTGCATGAATGATACCTGAGTATCGGGATTTCTGCACAGCTTGGAGAGCATTGTACATTGACAGCACTTGAAGCCCACCTCTGTGCCTGGGCTACCAGGCAAGGAACAGGATGGACTGCACTGCTCAATGTGAGATGAGGCCCCCTTCCCCTAACAGGGAGATGAGCTGCCCAGAGTGGATCTTAGCTCACCCCCAGTCCTGCCCTTTCCCTGGGAGATTAACCTCACTGGTCTTCCTTCTGTTTCTTGGACAAGGCTGCAGAGGGGAATCATTGCTGGTTCATTGATGCCCTGGTGAGGCACTATACACCAACTGGTGATGGGTGCCAAGTGCAATTTCTGCTCTGGGGCCATAGTGAGCACTGACTCCATCAGGAGTGCTTTGAACCTGATCTCATGATCCTTCTGAGTTCTAGGCTTACAGATGCAACACTTCTCTGCTTATATGCTCTTCATCAAGACACTTGAGACAACTGCTGTGTAGATCACTGATGGGATAGGACATTTACAGTGATTGAGGGCTTACAGGCTGGGGACCAATACATGTCCCATGAGTCCCAGATGGGACTAGCAAAACTCTAACTAAGGCTGAAGGCTAACTAATTACTAATTATTTACACTACTTCTACAAGGACTAATGTTCCTAGGAATGAAGAGCAGCAAACTCCATGCAGCAAAAACAAACCGAGGGTGTGGGGAATGGGTGGCACCTCTTCTACCACACTATTCAGGCACCACTTCTGAGGACACCTGAGTTGCTTCCCTATGGATGCAGCTGAGGGAAAATCTTCCAGTCCCAGCGCATGTGGTGAACACATGCACCTAATGAACATGAGCAAGCACTCGAAGAATAGATTAAAATCACTTCGGTCTGCAGCTCCCTTCAAATTTCCCAATTTTCCCCCTTTCACTTTAGCTGCTTATGCCTGCTGTTTTGATTATGCTTTGTGTGTTTTCTACAACATGCATCAGCCCCCTTGTAAATCATCCACTGGGAACATAGAACGTTTTTACATATTTCTCCACCCATAAAATCAGTAAGTATAGAAGTATTGCTCAAAATAGATATAAAATTATTTTTCATAAATATAGACATATTGTTCAGAAAATAGATATAGAAGTATTATTCAAAAACCCAACCTTCTTATTTCAGATCACGATTTATGTGAATAAGAGGTTATGAACTAGGAAATGTGTATTCTCTAAACTCTGAGGGAAGAAAGCAACTGATTTACCAAGATTCTGTACAACAAAAGTTTGTTCTAATTCTTTCATTTACCGTAACTTCTTCTCTCGTTGAAGTCTGCTTTATGACCTTGTCTGTGTGTGGGTTTAATAGGCATTAGTCTTCAAAAGCCTTACCAGTATTTCTAGTGTGAGTTCTATATCTAAAGATAAAGCACATTCTCTGTCCCTACTTGACAAAAGATATTGGTCAGATAAAGGTGAAGACTCAACACTGAAAGGTTATTGAAACAAAGACTACAGAAAAGTAGCTCTGGCATGAAGAAGCAACAGAATATTCACTGTGATAGAGTTGGGAATTTGTGATACAGGATCTTTGGACTATGCTTGTAAAGTAGGAAAAGAGCTTTTATATGGGAGTTGACCCTCAAAGTGCCTTCCCTCAAATGAAACCTAACTCAGATTTCATGGGCAGCAGATTTCATGATACTTTTCAGCACAGAAAAAGCTCATGAGATAGCAACTGCCATTCTAGAAGATACTTTCTTCTTCAAGCATGCCCTTTGTTTCCCCTTTCCTTGACAACACTGTGAGGAGACGTGAGTGCTAGACCGATGACAGCTCTGCACATTTGAACTCCTCTCTTTATCCCTCAAAGCAGGGACAAAACAGGGGGCTTGTAACAATCCAAAAATCCAAACCTCTTTTTTGGAGTAGACTGGAAATTGCATTTGTCCTGTTTTTAGCTTGCAGCTGAGGAGAAATATTTTGAAAAGTTACTAGGAGCTTTGGCTCCTCATCGTGAGACACTGTAAAGGAACCTGATTTCCACAAAGTGAGTGCCTAGCACTTTCTGAAAATCAGGGCTCTATGGTATTGCAAATTGGACACCCAAAATGGAACCACCCAAGACCACCAGACAGTTGTGAAAAGTTGTGGCTTAGACCTTAAAAATCTATCAAATTAAGCACTGGTTTTAGTTTAGGAAAATTTGAGTCAGCATTGCTGGCCAGGCTATGATACACAAAATACTATAAATACTGCCATATACACACTGCTGAAGCATTTGCTCCTGAAAAATGACCTTTTGCTTCTGAATTAAAATCACCTTTCATCTCTCTAATGAAGTACAAGTGCACCAACTTCCACTATTTCAACAAGTGACCGCCAGATCCCATTACTGTAAAAGCATGCAATACAAAGGGGAATACAAATGATCATTTACTTCGCCTATCATCTTTGGTCTCAGCTGCTATAGAAGCTTTTTCATTGTTATTCAGATTGCAAACCTCCTCTGAGCTGAGTAATCAGTTACAAACCACCATCCATACAAAATGCTAACTACATAAACATCTCTCATAGAGTCAGTAGCAAAATACATATTTTATGTCTACAATTAGATATTATTGACCAACTGTCATGGCTTCAGCTTTGAGACCCACATAAGAACATGGCTCTGCCCCCACTCTCACTTTTAACTTCCTCAACAATTGTGCACAAATTAGAGAAAATGCTGAAAAAACAGTTACCTTTCGGAACTCTTGTTCTTCAAGATGTGTTGCTCATGTCCATTTCAAGTACGTGTGTGCGTGTTCCACGTGCACAGTTGTCAGACTTTTTTCCCCTAGCAATATCTGTAGGTCAGCTGTGGAGCCCCCTCAAGTGGTGCCATCATGGTGGTGTATATCCTTCTGCTGATCCTTCCCCCACTTAGTTCCTTCTCATTGGACACACTCCAAGAAAGGGGAGATGAAAGGGTCATGAGCAACAAATCTCGAAGAACAGTTATGAAAGGAAAGTAACCATTTTCTCTTTGAGTGATTGCTCATGTCCATTCCAAGTAGGTGACTCCCAAGCAGGTATTTGGTGGAGGGGCTGGATGTCATCGATTTGCAGACTGAAGTTTTGCTCTTCTGAAGGCAATATCATCTCTTGCATGTTGATGAATGGCCTAGTTACATAGTGAGATGTAAAGCTATGGACCAAGGGTCAAGTTTCTGCCCTGCAAATGTTTTGCATAGAACATGGGTGAGGAATGCCAGAGAAGCAGCTTATACTCAAGTAGAGTGAGTGCAGAGTGGAGGAGCTGGAGATCTGTGAGGTTATAACAAGCCTTAATACAAGCTTTTATTCATGAAGAGCTCCTCTGCAAGGTAACTGGAAGGCCTTTCATTCTGTCCGCAATGCAAATGAATAGTTAGGTTGACTTCCTGAATGGTTTAGAGTGCTCCAAATAGAAAGCCTGACAGAGTGTGAAGCAAGTGGTCCTTCTGTGACTCATGGGGTTTTGCGTTAAAAAAAAAAAAAAACAGGTAGGAATTTGTCCTAGGTGGTCTGAAAACATGAGACTATGATAGGCAGAAAAACTGGGTGAGGCCGAAGCTGTTCTTGGTCTTTATAAAAATAGTATATGATGTCTCTAATGTTAGCACTTTAAGTACAGAGACCCTTCTGGCCAAAGTAATAGCCACTCAAAATGCAACGTTCTAGGACATATAAAAGAGAAACAGGTCACTAGAGGGTTGAAGTGTGGTCCATTAATATAGACCAAAAAAAAAGTTAAGATCCCATTGGGGAACAGGTTGTCTCATGGGAGGATACATCCTGTGCAGGGCTTTCAGGAAGTGACTTACTAACTGATCTGCAAACAACGAATGGCCTCATGAACCTGGGTGAAAGGCTGAGATGGCTGCCAAGTGTACCTTTCTTGATGGTACTGCTAGGCCTTTTTGTTTGAAGTGAAAAAGGAAGTCCAGAATCATCAGAACCAAGCCTTGCAGAGGCTGTATATCCTTTTGAACAGACCAGATAGAAAACCTCTTCTACTTAGTGAGATACGTTGCCCAGGTAGAAGACTTTCTGCTGCTTAGGACTTTCTTCACCTCTTCTGAGCAAGCAAGTTCCCATGGATTCAACCACAGAGCGTCCAGGCTGTGAGATAGAGAGAAGGTAGAATGGGATTCTGAAGCTGACTGTGATCCTGGGTGAGCAAGTCCAGGATCATAGGTAGAGGTAGTGGCATATCCACTGATAGGTCTAGCAGCATGATGTACCAATGCTATCTGGACCACACTGGCACCACAAGAACAACTGAGGCCTTGCCCTGATGGATCTTGAGCAGGACTTTGTGGATGCGTGGAAATGGAGGAAAGACGTCCAGCAGGCTGGCTTTCCAAGGAAAAATCTGCTAATGAGTCAGGATTCAGATTGAGGAACAAAAGACTTGAAACTTCCTGTTCTGTCGGGTTACAAAGAGGTTTATTTGGGGAGCCCCCAACCTCTGGAAAAAGAAGTTGGCAATACTGGAGCAAAGAAACTACTTGTGGCAGCAAAATGAGGGGCTGAGCCTGTCGGCCAACTCGTTCTGAGCACCAGATGGATGCGAGGCCTCCAAGTATATTTCATGATGAATGCAGAACTCCCACAGCTTCATCAATTCTTGGCACAGGGGAGAAGAGTGATCATCAGTCTGTTTATATAAAACATCTCTGTGGCTTTGTCTGTCTGTACCGAAATACACCTGCCCTGAAGATGGGGGTGGAACGTGTTGCAGGCACCACTCATAATTCTTTGATGTTCATATGTAGGGGGGCCTTTGTTGAGGACCAGAGCCCTTGCATCCTGAGTTTTCCAAGGTGGGCTCCTCGCCCAGTGCCAATGTATGTCACAAGCATGAAAGTAGGTTGGGGTGTGTGACGTAGTGGGGGTACCTGGCTGGTTTCTATGCTGCTGGCTCTGGGGTAATCCCCACTGGCTGCCGTGGGTACCACGACCCAGCAAAACAGGATGAGTCACTATGCAAACCAATATGGCCAGACACCCCCCATGAAGAGGAACAAAGGAAAGTGGAATGCTGCCCTGGCTGGGGGGCAGGGCTGTAAGAGAGTTAGTTAGTGGCTGGCTGTCTGGGAGCATGGAGGAGACAGCCTAGGGAAAGGGGCTGGAGTTTAGGGGCCCGGTCTCCCCCATCTCAAGGGGGCCTGAGGCATCCTAGCCCAGCTCTGTGACCAGATTACATCTGTGCTGTACTGCATCCTGGAGAGGCAATAAACTTCCTCTATTCCACTAGCTGGTGCAGTCTGTTTGTGCCATTTCGGGGTGCAGGAGACAGGGGACCCCCAACGCGCCGTCACAGGGTGAAAAAAAGGAACCCCTGCACAGACCACCTGCAGGTCTAGCCACCTAAGAGGTGAGGGTGACTATAATGCCCAGGCAATCTCAACTCAGTTTGTAGACCTGAGTCAGTCGTACCAGCAAGAAAGTGCAAGCTGACATATGACCTAGGAGCTTTAGGCAATTTCTGGCCATCTTTGTAGGAAATGCTGTAAGATTCTAAATGAGAGCACTCATGGTGAGAAAGCAAACCTGCGAAAGGGAAGCCTTGGCCTGGAAAGAGTCTAGTTCAGCTCCTATAAACTCTACCTTCTGTGATGGAGGGGGTCCATTTCTCCACACTGAGTACAAGGCCTAATCCCAGGAATGTGTGGTACACCATGTGTCACTCATCCTGAGCCCTTGAACTGCTTTGATTAGCCAATAGCCAGGTAAGGTTACATAAGAACATAAGAATGGCCACACTGTGTCAGACCAAAGGTCCATCCAGCCCAGTATCCTGTCTGCCAACAGTGGATAGTGCCAGGTGCCCCAGAGGGCATGGACCGAAGACAATGATCAAGCAATTTGTCTCCTGCCATCCTTCTCCAGCTTTTGACAAACAAAGGCCAAAGGCACCATTCACCTGAACGCCCCCCCCAGCATAGAAAAGTGGCCACGATCACCATACATTTCAAAATACCAGGCTGATAGGCCAAAGGGAAGGACTGTAAACTGGTAGTGCATCTGGCCCATTGCAAACCAAAGGAATCTCCGTGAGAAAACACTAGAGAAATGTGGAAACGTGCATCTTTCAAATCAAGGGTGACATACCAGCCATTCGAATCCAGTGAGCAAATGCTAGCAGTTACGAAACTTCAACTTCAGGTGCGGAAGGTCTAAACTAAGCCAAAGCCTGCCCTTGACCTTTGATGTAAGGAATAAAATGCCATACTCCTGAAATCTTGAGGATTTCCACAGCTCTCAAATGCAGAAGCAGCTGTACCTCCTGATACAGAAGATGCTCATGTGAAGGGTCCCTGAAGAGTGACAGGGTGGGAGAGAAGAAAACTGGAGGAAGTATCCCAATTCTACCATGCTTAAGACCCAGCAATCTGACATGAGTCCCTTTCCCCCCATCCTGAGAGCCACTGGACAGCCAACACAGGCTACTTCAGGGATGGAACTGGCTGCTATATATAGGAAAGCAGGATAAGGGACCCTCTGAAAGGAAAGAGGTAAAGTGGACTAGAGAATAGTACATTCACCTGGGGAGCACAGTGATGGGTTCAAGTCTCACCCCCTCAGCAGCTCAAGTCCTGCCACCCACCCAGGGAGCAGTCAGACAGCCAACACAGGATAAGTGACCATCTGAAGGTGGGGTGGGCTCTGCAGTGGACTAGGGGATACTGCATTTGCTTGGGGAGCACAGGGTTGGGGGCTTGAGCCACACACACACACACACACACACACACACACACACCCTGTGAGCAGCCAGACAGTCCCAGGGATGGAACAGCAGAGCTAAGGGAGGCTTAACTCCTGTCTTGGCCCTGCACCACTCCTGAAAGCAGCTGGCATGTACAGCTATGTTCAACGTGCCGCCCCTCATCTACAGACCACAGCCTCTACTGACCACAGTTCTCTGTTATTGATCAATGGGAGCTGCAGGAGTGGTGTCCGCAGGCAAAGACAGCATGTGGAGACCCCCTGCTCTGCCTTTCTTAGAGACATGCCAGCCACCTCCAGGAGCACAATTGCCACAGGGATAATTACTGCAGACACAATTGGGTATTTTAGAACTCACTACCCAAAAAATTAAATTGAAGTTTGAGAGAAATGAAAGTTATGAAATGCACAGAGCAGTCAAAACCCAAAAATACTGAAAGCAGTAAAAGTAGTAACAACCCCTCATGTACGTGTTGGGTCGGGAGATGAGGGAAGGACCGTGTGTTGTGAGAATGATAGACACACAGTGTGAGTGACAGAGATTTGCATTGCCAAACTGCCTCCATCAGCAGGGGACGAGGGACACCCAGACATCAGCGCCCCCTCCCCCCACTCTTCACAGCAAGCAGGAGGCTCACAAGGGGCAGCTCCAAGGCACAGGGCAAAAGCAGCATGGCAGTGGGGGGAAGGGGCAACTGAAGTGCCAGCACTTGATAGCTTCTCAGCCAAACGAGTCAGGATCACCTGTCAGAGGCTCCATGATCTACCAGTAGATCCCAGTCTACTGGCTGGTGACCATTGGCCTAGAATCTGTCTGTTCTGAAAATAGCCTCAAGCCATCTAAAGGTAGGGCCCAAATAATTTGCTGGATCTCTGATGGAAATCCCCAAAAATCTCTTGGGCTTTGCTGCCCAAGTTCTGAGCCACCCTTCTGAGTTGCTTCTGATGAGCCCTATTGTCTATGGGTGTGTCCAGACTACAGGGTTTTGTTGACAAAACTAAACCTGCATCTACACTACCGCTGAGTTCTGTCGACATAACATCGACAGAACTCAGCAGTTTTGTCGACACTGGTAAACCTCATTTTACGAGGAATAACGCCTTTTGTCGACAGAGTTCTGTCGACAGAAGGCGTTATTGCATCTAAACTGTTCTTTGTGTCTACATTGCCATGTCGACAAAGCAGCTTGCTTTGTCGACAGAACTGAATGTAGTCTAGACACTCTTTGTCGACGGTATCTGTCAACAAAACTTCTATCGACAAAAGCCTGTAGTCTAGACGTACCCTATAGGAGGAAGGAATGTAGACAAGCCTGCCACTGACAATCCTATGTCCTCCTGAGCCTCAAGTTGCATTGAGGGAGGTAGGGCACTGGAGTGCACTCCAATACCAAGTTGCACACTGGTGGCGTGGTGGACTCCAATCCCAGTGCTGAGCTGCACAGTTGCTTTGGTGCCATGTTGTGTTCCAACTATGGTGTCAGGTTGCCCAGTTGCAGTGCTGGGCTGGGCACCAGTTGGGGTTTCGGGTTGGGCACCAATAGAGTCTAAGTCCGAAGCTGTACTGTGGGTTTGTGCAGGGACAGACTATGCCACAAGCATGGTGCCAGGCTGTTCATAGCTGTACTGCTCAGTGCCCCTAATAGTTCCTAAGTCAGGAAGCTGATGGTGACAACATGGACACTGATCTGGCCCTAGAAGGGCCATTGCAGAGGAACTTGCCATTATAATAGCCAAGGCAGGGTAGAGGGCTGATGTTTGCCCCATGACAGTTCCTAGAATCGCTCTGTCTAGATGCATAGGATTCGGGCTCTGAATTTGAGATCAACCCTGCTCACACTGACACGGGAGAGGAGGGCAATTCCAGATGACACAGGTGACCACTGACCAGTCCTGGAAGGCATGGTGCCCAGGAGAGAGATCTCAGAAGGAGCGGCATTAGTGGAAGCAGTCCTGGGCTGCTCGGTGCTGGAGTGAAGGTGAGCCGTGCATCATAGCCAGCTTACCTCTCAACGGTGCCAGGGAGATGGCCCCAGTTCATGCTGCAGAAATCCCCTCAGAGATGCAGAGTGACCAGACATTAATTCAATAAGGCCTCTAGCTGCTTCATATGTCTGAGGGGTGTATGGCACGTCCAAGTCCCCCACTTTGCTGTCCTGCATAGGGTAGTCCACTGTCACTGGACTCAACAGTGCTAGCTGGTCCCTCTGCACTATGGAGTGTCCTGATGTACTGGGGTGTCTTGATAGAGTCTTCTTGAGGTGCTATGGTGCTCCACATAGAAGACAGTGCACTGTGTACCAAAGAAGCTGGCTGCAGCACTGGGCCAGACTCTGTCGACTGTGGAGAACAGACTCCGTAAGAAAAAGTGGAAGTCTAAAGTCCCTCTCTATTCTAGTTCTTGGACCAAATCCCTTGCAAATCTTGCACATCGATATGACGTGCTTCTCCCAAGATTATAAGGCAAGAATTGTGGGGGTCCCCTGAGGGCACAGGCTTTTGGCAGGAAGAACAGGGTTTAAAGCCTGGGTACCCAGGCACGCCCTGATCCCCAGGAGAAGGGGAGGAGAAACTATTCCCCCCTAAGTAAACTATTTACACTATTTAAAGAACTGTTAACTACTGAACTGAGAACTATTTACACTATAAACACTAAGCTAGGGAAGACACTCTAGGTAAGAGATAGGAATACTCCAATGACTGTCACTGGCAGTAAGAAGAAAACGAGCGGGGGTGGGGGTCAGCAGTGGACTATACACACCACCCCAACAGCACTACTCTAGGGGGCTCCACAACCAACCTACAGATACTGCTAGGGGGGAAACCTTTCAACAACTGTGATGCAATGTGCACACACCTACTTGGAATCAACATGAGCAATCATTCTAAGAAGAAGAATCAAAAGCAGATTTCAGTCACAGAAGCAAAATCTGTCAAAGATAGTTAAAGAGTCTCTTACAATTGGCAAAGTATGTAGTTATCCCTTCAAAGGATCTGGCCTATGCACAGCTCCCATTTTTATACACAAAACAGCAGCCTATTGTATGTTGTTAGTGTTCTTAGGTTATTAAAAAATATCCTCTTCTACACTTACATAGTGTTGCATTAAAATGTGATTAGGAGTTTATTGCATAGACGTCTTTAACATAAAAATTCTACACAAAAGTAGTGGAACAACTGAAAGGAGATAACACACATGGCTCAAAATTAGCGGCTACTAACATGCGACCAACTAGCTGGCTTTTGCTCAGTCAGCACTCATTTAAAAGTTCTGATCAATTCTGAAGCACAGTATATGAAGTGCAGCATAAATTCACAAACTGCAAACATCTGGGTACTGTTTGATAAATAACCATATCCAGAAGACTTCCAGGGTCCTGGAATATGTCCTACTCATTACAGGCAGCAAAGTGACAGATTCAGTCATTTATATTTTCATGATGTTAACTACAGAACAAAATTTAAAGGCATTGAAACATTTACAGCTGATCATTTAGAATACTAAACATTTTTTGCACTGCTTTGTTGGCTTTTCTAAGTACTGTATTGTGTACATAAAAAGCAAATGACTGCAATCCTATATATAGCTGTCTATCCTCTGTAAAGGGTGTTCTGGCAATAAAAGGTTCTTGCCTTTTACCGCTGACCTTGGCCCCGTAATAGAGCTAAAAGTGGAAATTTTGGTGGGCCCTGACTTTCAGGTGGATGGCTGTGACAGACTGTGGTAGCTTAGCTTCTCCCCTCACACCACACCCTCTTCCTAGCCCTGGGGCTCTCAGACACAGAGCTTCCCCTGCCAGTCTGGGCATTATTGACACTTTACAGTTTAATTGACTTGGTTATGCTCAGTCATTCTGATGATGCCAGTGCTACAATTTTCTTGTCTCATTTGTTATATTTTGTCATACTCCATTGTTGTCAAGTGATATCTGTGTAATGCTGAGGGCAGACTCCAGTTTTACACACGGTTGAAGCAATTTTTCATAATCCATGGATTTTAAGGCCACAAGGAAACATCATCTAGTCTGAAATTCAATCTCACCCCTTGATTCCTGCATAAAAACCATAACTAAGTACAAAGTACAAAACTCAGTACAAACTTTCAATAGAGAGCAGTAGACTTTGGGAAATGTTCTTGAAGTTTCTAGTGCATAGGTGTCTACATTGCAAAAAATACCACCAAAATTGGTGATCTTAGAAAATGCTAAGAGGTGAATTGCTGTTGTCTGAGCTGTTCTCTCGGGCCTGGAAACAGTCCCTTCAGGACAAGACCGAAGTACATTAGTGGGGAAAAGGTGGGAAACGTGTATAGTCCATGCACTATACTCCCCAACAGTGATAACTGTGGCATTTCATTGCCAGGATTTAAATGAATGTGCACTCATTCTTTCCCATCTCCATCTTTTTTTGAAATCACATCAAAGAATAGCAATCTTCCAGGAGAATAGGGTACTGCTCATAAAAAGCCACCAAGCTGTGCATCAGCTAATGATACTGTGATGGATAGGAGGAGTGCTGGCCTTTTCTTAAAATCCCAGCCTTCGGTTTATGTTCGTTCATGTGACCAATGTGCTCTGTGTCTTGCCTGACCAGTGGTTAGGATGCTAGCCTGGAATTTAAGGGACTCAGGTTCTACCTGCTCTACCACAGACTTCCTGTATGATTTGGGCAATTCACTTTTCCTCTCTGGACCTCAGTTCCCAACCCTTTAAAAGGAGACAATGGCATTTCCTTCCAAGACAGAACTTTTGTGACCTCTGAAAATCCGGCCCCAAGCAGGGGTGCCAGAAGAAGGATGGGGTAGAGAGCCACGGTCCCACCACTCTTAAAAATGGTAAGGCGATGCTCTCTCACTTTGTATTGGCTGTAAGTATGAGCAATGGGGGCAGGAGACAGGTCAAAGAAAGGGGCAATGCAAGGGCAAGAACTGTAGGGGAACAAGTGGGCCACGGTTTGGATGCTGGTGAGATCTTCCTTCACTGCTAGGAAGCTTCTGCCATTCCAGTTTTAACTGATTCTTCCACTAATGGTATGATATTGATTTTTCAGAAGTAAAAAAAATGTACTATGAGGTATTGTTTGGTGTGAAAATGTGCCCCCATTTTTATGGATGTATGTTTTTGAATATGAATATATGTAACTCAAATATGCTTTATGCAAAAGGGAGCAAGTAACCGGTTTAAGAGTTTATAATCCCTTGAATGTGTATATTCTAATTATGTGCATGCATCATTCTTATATATGAAGTTAGAAATTGAAGTGTAACCTGCTTTTTCATCTAGGTCTTCTAGTGAACACCCTTATTAGTACTTAAGGAACTTAATGGCCTAGTGCTCAAGATAGTGATCTGTGAATGGTTTTGTATGTGCTGTGAGCCTAAACTATAGTTGATCCTATAAAGACATGTGACTATGGCCAGAATCTATCTTGAATTTTAAGAATTGAAGGGTATGAAGAATTGAAGAAAGTTCTCACCCTGGAGAAATTCTATTTAAGAGAGAGCAAAAAATGCAAGTCTTCAGCTGGCTTTTGAAATTGCCTTTCCACCCTAAGCAGCTACACAAGAACACTTGGAAAAGGAAAGAACTGTAAAGAGTGGGTGCAGGAGCATTGCTAGGCCAGGTCAGAGGAAAAGGATCAGCTCTAGTTTATGAAGAACTGCACCTGAAATAAGAACGAGGGAAAGAAATATGATTTGTAACAACTGTGTGTATTGGGGTTATCTGACATTTTGTTTTGCTTTTGCTTAGTAATTTACTTGGATCTGTCTGTTTTTCACTTGCAGTCACTTAAATCCTACAATTTTATACTTAATAAAATTACTTTTATTTTCAAATTGAGTGTAAATTATTGTTTCCTGTGAAGGGAACAAAAGCTCTTTCACTAATAAAAAGAAAAAAAACTATGAGCTTTCTCTGTGGAAAACTTCTATACAGAGTAAGATGAACACATGGGGGGGGGGGGGTGTTGGTCCCTATTGGGTCTGTGCTCTTGGATCTGTGTCAAATCCCTATAACTGAGCCCTGCCAGAACCAAGTTATTATCAGTGTCTATGTTACTCAACTGAGAGAGCTGTTACCCCAACTCTGGGCCTTTGCTGGGGGAAATGAGGACAGAGTGGTGGGGCACCCAGTGGGCCGATATGTGAGCACAGTGGTGTGACCAGCACATCAGGTGACAAACTCAATGGGATCTGTGATTCAACCTCTCACAATTGGTTTAAGGGAAAAAACATTAAATAAGTTGTGAAGAATAAGAAATCTAGGAAATAGGTTATGCAGACAATGCTGAGATACCAATTTAAGAAAGCTCTTGTGTCTCACAGTTGCACAAGGAAGGAAATAACAATCACTTCCATAAACATACAATATTCTGGAACAACCTTGCATTTTAAAATGATTACAAAAAAATCACGTGACATGAATAGAAAAACCCCTATTAAAAGGCAACTCTTTTCATAATGTCACTGAATTAAGTGAACATAATGGCACTATTTAGAGTTAGGGAAGATGATCAGCTAACAAACCTGATTGCTAATATTTGCACAGGATAACAGTCTGGTTATTACTGGAAGATTAGCTTCAACATTTAAATACCCTAGTCTTACACTACATATAAACCAATTGCTTAACCTAAGGAGAAGACACTTGACATTTAATACATATAAGCAAGTTACTTCTCCTTTTCTCTTTCTTACTCTGTATCTCTCCCAGACCTCAAATCCCATTCTGTGATAATATTTATAATTCCCTGTTGACAACAGGCCCTAATTCAACTCCTTTTGAAGCCAGTGATTGCTTTGCCATTGATTTCACTTGGAGCAGGATCAAGGCCTCACATTCTTGACATACAGATCTTGTAGTTTTTTCCCTGTAAAACATGATGCAAATCTCTGTACTACATAAATCCCTGACTCAGCAAGCTACATAAGCTACATAAGCGTATTTCTAACTTTAAGTAGATGAGGAGTCTCACTTACTTCCAGCAGATTACTCAGGTGCTTAAAGTTATGTACTTTAAGTTTCTTATGGAAATGGCTCTAAATAATGAATGGTAATACATAGTATACATCTTGCAGATAGTACAGTGGTGGAAATACCTTAGCTAGGATAGTAAATAGAATAATGGATGCTGGACAACTTGTACAAAAGTGGATAAACAGCTCAACATGAGCTCTCGGAATCTGCTGCGGCTGAAAGAGCAAATGTGACCCTGGGATGAAAAAAAAAACAGTCTTGAGTAGTAAAGAGGCATTTTTATCTCTATATTTAGCCGTAGTGCAACTGCTGTTGGAATACTGTATCCAGGGCTGGTGCCCAGAATTCAAGAAAACTCATATAAAGAGTTCAGAGAAGAACCATGAAAAAGATGAAAAGATTAAAAAACTTGCCTTGTTTTCTAAATTCAAGGAGTTTCATCTATTTCTTTAAAAGAGAGATTAAGGAATTATTTGATTACACTCTAGTAAATATTTGTTCAGCATCTAGGTACTTTATAATGGGGC
This sequence comes from Pelodiscus sinensis, assembly GCF_049634645.1. Taxonomy (NCBI): domain Eukaryota; kingdom Metazoa; phylum Chordata; order Testudines; family Trionychidae; genus Pelodiscus; species Pelodiscus sinensis. The sequence goes on from NC_134719.1 coordinate 49,626,739, forward strand.
TCTTCAATCTAAAGCAAGGTTTAACACAATTTAATGCCTGCAAGTTGAATTCAAATGGAAAATAAGGCCAAATGTTTAATAATGAGTAATTAACCATTGAAGCAATGTATCATGGTAGATTTTCCATCACTGAATTTTTCAATTTAAGATGGGATGTTTTTCAAAACAGCAATAGGAATTTTTTTTTTGGCGGGGGGAGGGAGGGGAGTTCTATGGCCTGTGTTAGAGAGAAGGTCAAATTAGATGACCAGAGTTTGCTTTCAAATTCTAAGGCCAGCAGTGAACATAGATCTTATACGCTGACATGAGCATTTTAAATATACAACGATTCAACAAACAAAAGTCTGGGGTTCTCAGAAGCAAAATGATTTTGGGTACCTCCATTTTTACACATCTAACTTAGTACACTTTAAAGGGACTTGAATTTTTAGATAGCGCTGAACACCATCCTGAAAATCAATACCCTGTGTGTAAAGATGGGCACTGAAAAACACTAATCACTTCCACCAAGATTTTCCAAAAAAGGAATAAACAAAAAAGTTGGAATTTCAAGGATAAAAATGGCAACTTGGAGCTAGATTCTCCAAATCTTACTCACACACGTAATCTGTCTTTAGATCAGCACCACTGACATCTGTATGCCTGTTTGTGCAAATAAATACACTTTTAGCCACTATAATAGCCATTAAATGTGGGCTCATCTCATAGTTAATTCCTTCTAGAACTGATCATTCAAATTCCAATTTGCCCACAGATCCATAAATATTTATTATTGGAGCATTGCAATGTACCGATAAGGCCTCATTTATTGCCAAATGACTAATTCTTAAAAACATTGGCATGAAAAAGGAAAACAAACACACAAATAAAATATAATGGAAAAATCAGACAGGGCTGCTAGCCAGCATAAGAGAGTCATTTCAGATAAATTTGAGAGAAATGAAAAGGTTGCCTCCTCTTTGCTAGAACTGAAATGCATTTTTGCATTGAAAACACTATCTAAAGGGCTACCCTAGTCTCCTAGTATATTTATGCACACATCCACATACACACTGACCTACCTTGAACTTCAGTGCAACTATTAAACAACTCCCTCCTCACGCGCGCACACACACACAGTGTAATTATTTGGAATTTATAAAAGGATGAGTCCAAGGAAGCATTTATTGCTGTGAAAACCTTTTCAATGGTGATATACTGATTGACTAGCCCTAGGTGAAAATGGCATAGCTAGGGAAAGGACTAAGAATACACATGTGAGTATTCAGTCTTTTTGGCCTTGGTCAGTTAGCTGCCATCCCCACTGATACAGACAATTCATTGTGATAATTTTCTACAAGAATAGAATTTTTGTGTGAAGAAAGGTCTCATGACGTACTTTCTAGCTTTTTTTGCACATTGATAATTACAGTATATCAGGATAAAAATAGAGCACGCTCAAGCTGAGAGATTTAGGTAATACCAAGTTCACATGGGGAGAAGTCTATTTGGGGTCTAAAATCAGGGTCAAGGTAGGTCCTATACCATCTAATCCCATGGTGTCCAACATGTTAGCCGCTAGTCACATGTGGCTATTTGGCTGGTTGAGCATGCTAGTTGGCTGAAAAAATGTGGCTGTTTGGCCAGTTGAGTGTGGCTAGTTGGCAGTATAGTGGTTACTGCTTCAGAAGTGTTTGGACACCACATATCGAATCTAAAACTGCATATGATGGTACCTCTGTGTTGTGCTTTTCAAAATAGATGTAAAAATCTTCAAGGTGAAAGTATAGAGGCCAGAAAGATGACAGAAGAATGCCATGGTCACTTGTAACCATTTTGTCAAAGTGAGAAATGGATTATTGAGAATTATAGCAGAAAAAAATGTGTTTCAAAACTTCATCTTAAGAGCGAGCTTACAAATGCCTGGGATTTGCTATGGTCTCTGGTTTAGACAGTAGCTGATGACGATATAGACATAGGACGTCACACAGACTTGTCTCAACAATACTTATACCTCCTCACAGTCTGAGAGCCAAAATTAATAGTAAGTCACTGCCAGTATTCCAGAAAACATTAAACGTTTATTTAGAAAGACCAGACCTTTGCCCGTTTTTTCACCTGCTGATGTGTCTGTGGCCATGTCTACACACAAGATTAGGTTGAATTTATTAAGGCCAGTTTGTTAGACACAATTTTGTAAAGTCAAAGATGCACGTCCCCTCTGTACACATGAGGTCAACAGAGTGTGTCCCCAGTAAGGCAGGTATCTTTGATTCTGAAAGTCATGCACTGTGGGTAGCTATCCCACAGTTCCAGCTGTTCTTTTACATTCTGGGTTAGTCTCCCAGTGCCTGATGGGACAAAAACATTGTAGCGGGTTGTTCTGGGTACATTTCCCATAATGCACTTATCTCCTACTCCCCACCCCATCACCTATAGTTGAGTAATCAGGATACAGGTTGTGATAAATAACCACGAAGGCCCATGGCAATGAATTGACATATATGATAATAAGTTAAGAGCAATGATACACTGACCAATCAGAAAAGAACATTTCAGCATTAGAAACACACCCTATTGATTATGCATCAAAGATTTTATTGTCAGCATCACTTGGCATAAAAATGGGACCCAGCCAAGAGGCAATAGGGAGGAGAAGATGTTGTCCTTGGAAGGGCCAGAATGATGGTTCCTGGTGATGGGGAAGATGAAAGGTGAGGGGTTAACACCTAAGATTGTTCTAGAAGAAATGATCTAAATATAAGGTAAGAAAATCTGGATGTACATTCCCTGTCTTATGAAACTGGGTTGTTTGTGACTATGCTAACCTTATTAACAAACTGTAAATATTGTAAATACACAAGAGTTTCTATAATGTGAGTGTTGCAACCATGCACGTCAGTGTTCCCAATCATAGTATAATTCCGTGTTTCTTAAACTTTTTAAGACCGAGGAACACCAAAAAAAATAAGTCAGGGGAAAAGGGTTGGGGGGGGGGGGGGAAGTTAAGGGAAAAAAGGGTTGGGGGAAAGTTATTGAGCAAAAAAAAAAATCAACTGCCCCTTTAAAGGGTGGCCATTTTGAATTCTGTTGTTTTCCGCAGCACACCTATGTGCCACCACAGTTTAAGAAACACTGGGATAGTTGAATACTGGGCCTGATCCTGGGACAAAGAACCTGACAACCCTAAAGGTGGTTCATTAGAATTTAAACAATCTTAGATCAGGCTACGCCAGCCAGAGGCTGATCAGTTGGAAAGTGAGACCCACTGCTGTCACCGACCAAGAGAAGAGGGATGCACAATGAGTGGCAGTGAGGTGGGGGCAAGGAGAGGAGGAATATGGGAAGTGGTACCAGGGGGCAGCAGGGCTCTTGGGGTGGAGCAGGGATGAAGTGTGGTTGGGGCCACAGGCAGAGGAGGTGGGGTGGGGAGCTAGCCGCCTCCAGGAGAAATGTCACCTGCTGCCTGTGCGGTATAGCACAACCTCCGGCCCGTGGGCTGTAGGTGGCCCATCAGAGTTCAATGCAAGACATTTGGTTACTGCTCACACACAGGATTACCAGATTCAGCTGGCTTCTGTAAGCATAGCTCTCCCCCTCCCTCATTAGTATTACTAGATAGAATGCCGGCTAGTGAGTACAAACCTTTCATATGTGCAAGGCCACTTTCACAGAACTTTGAGAATTCCTTCTCCCCACCCTGAAACACAGCAATAGCGGAACAAGACCACTGAGAAGTGAATAGCAATTGCCCTGAGGAAGCTTGCAATGCCAGATAGCTACTGGTCAGTTGGGAACCAGTTCAGTGGGGGCTGTTGTGAGCGAAGTTGCCAAGAAAATCAAGCCCTTCTGCCAAAAAGCGCAGTGACTCTGGGAAACGTGCAGGACATGGAGAACCCCAGTGTGGCAAAGCAATCCATTAACTGTGGAGGGCAGGCATATCCCTATCTCTGCATGAAATCACCTTGTCAAAGAGCACAGAAGCCGCAAGGTTCACTTCTTAATGGTATTGGGTCTGGTGCATCACAAGGACCGTTTCATCAACATCAGTGGGGGATGGTTGGGAAAAGAACGGTTACTTACCTGTAACTGTTGTTCTTCGAGATGTGTTGCTCATGTCCATTCGAAGTAGGTGTGCGCGCCGCGTGCACCACGTCTTTCGGAGCGTTTTCCCTAGCGGTACCCGTAGCGCCGGCGGGGCGCCCCCTGGAGTGGCGCCGCCATGGCGGGGCATAAGTACCCCTGCCAGCGCTGCCCCACCTCAGTTCCTTCTTGCCGGATACTCTGACGAAGGGGAGGTAAGGTGGGAGTCGAATGGACATGAGCAACACATCTCGAAGAACAACAGTTACAGGTAAGTACCCATTCTTTTCTTCTTCGAGTGGTTGCTCATGTCCATTCGAAGTAGGAGACTACCAAGCTAACTCCAAGGAGGAGGGGTCGGAACAGTCATAGCACCAGAGTCATAAAGGAAGGTGAACAGATTTATGTGAACAATTAAACAGTGACAAGTCACCAACCCAGAACAAAGACAACCAGATCTACATATTTACATCACAGATTCGAGGACTGCAGAGCCACCCTTGCATTCTCCCTGGCCTGTTGAGGTAGCACATAATGTGTTGCAAACGTGTGGAGGGAAGACCAGGTGGCTGCCCTGCAAATTTCTGTGATAGGTACTTGGGCACCAAAGGCTACGGAGGATGCCTGCGCCCTGGTAGAGTGTGCCTTAACCCTGGGTGGGGTTTTACCAGCCAGTTGATAACACTCTGCTATACACTGCACCACCCATCTTGATAACCTTTGCGTAGAAATAGGTGAACCTTTCCCCTTATCCCCAAATGCAACGAACAATTGTTGAGATTTACGGAAGGGCTTGGTTCGGTCAATATAAAAAGCCAGCACTCGCTTGGCATCCAGGGAGTGTAGAACACGCTCCTTAGGGGATGCGTGAGGTTTAGGGGAGAACACCGGTAGATAAATCTCCTGAGATAGGTGAAAAGGAGAAACCACCTTCAGAAGGAAGGTTGGATGAGGCCGTAGCCTTACGTTATCATGTGAAAAGACAAGGTAGGGCGGCTCTATAGTCAGCGCCCTTAACTCTGATACCCTTCTGGCAGACGTAATGGCTACTATGAAAGCAACCTTCAATGAAAGGTGCTTCAGTGAGCATGTAGCCAAAGGCTCGAAAGGAGGGGACATCAGCCTGTGGAGAACCAGGTTGAGGTTCCATTCGGGGTATGGAGCCCTCACCGAGGGGTACAATTTCTCCAAACCAGTAAAAAACCTTTTAACCACCTGGTTAGAAAAAAAGAGAGGCTCCTGCCGTACCAACATGGAAGGCGGAGAGAGATGCCACATGGACTTTAATAGAAGAAAAGGACAGGCCAGAAGAACGGAGTTGAAAGAGATAGTCGAGAATAGTTGGAATAGGGGCCGAGGACGGTTGTACTCCTCTCTGGGACGCCCAAGACGAGAAGCGCCGCCACTTGGCAGCGTACGACCATCTAGTAGAGGGCTTCCTGTTGCTAAGGAGCACCATCTGTACCTGTCGGGAACATTCCCTTTCTGGTTGGTTCAACCACAGATAAACCAGGCCGTTAGGTGAAGAGACCAGAGATCCGGGTGAACCATTACCCCCCCTTCCCAAGGTTGGGTTAGCAGATCCCGAACTGGAGGGAGTGCTATAGGGTCTTGGGTCAGCATGTCCACCAGGATGGGGAACCCGAACTGTCTGGGCCACCTGGGGGCTATGAGGATAATCGAGGACCTGAAAGTTCTTGCTCTGGTCAAAACCCTGGAAATTAGTGGAAATGGGGGAAAAGCATAGAGAATGCCCTTTGGCCACACGGTCGTCAGGGCATCCCCCAGGGAATATTCCCCCAGCCCCAGCAGGGAACAGTAGTTCCTGAACTTCGCATTGTGTGCCAAGGCAAACAGGTCTAGGTGGGGATAGCCCCACCTGCGGAAAACCTGGCTAAGGACAGAGTCCTTGAGCAACCACTCGTGGGCTCCAAAGGATCTGCTCAGTGTGTCTGCAAGTAGGTTTTTGCACCCGGGGAGGTACTCCGCCTGAGGCGTGATATTGTGCGTGACACACAGACGCCATAGACGCAGGGCTTCCTTGCATAGGGGTGGCGAACGCGCCCCACCCTGCTTGTTGAGGTAGAAGACCGCTGCAGTGTTGTCCATACGTACCAGGATGGATCGGTGGGAGAGCCTCAGCAGGAATGCTTCGCAGGCCCTCCTCACCGCCCGCAGTTCCCGGACGTTGATGTGCAGAGATCGTTTGGAAGAGGACCAGAGGCCCTGAGTTCTGTGGCACCCGAGGTGTGCACCCCATCCCAGGTTGGACGCATCGGTGACCAGCGTCAGCGAGGGGGGAAGGGGCGTTGAAGGGAACCCCGCTGCGCACCACGGATTCCTGGGTCCACCAGAGTAGGGAGTCCAGAATGTCCGGGGGCACTGATACTATGGAGTCCCATAGACCCTTGGACTGGCAGAAGGCCTTCACCAACCACGCCTGCAGAGGTCTCATCCTCATCCTGGCATGTCGTACCATGTAAGTGCATGCCACCATATGGCCCAGGAGCCTGGAGCAGACCCGAGGAGTCGTGATGGGGGACCGGGTTAGTTCCGAGATCAGCTCCACTATGGAGAGGAACCTGCTGTGGGGCAGGAACGCTCTTGCCACCTTCGCATCGAGGAAGGCTCCCACAAACTCTATACTCTGGGAGGGGGTCAGGGATGACTTCGACATTTATCATGAGCCCTAACCTTAAGAAGAGAGCTCTTATAAGTGATACGTGATCTTCTACCTGCTCGTACGAGCGACCTTGGATTAACCAATCGTCGAGGTACGGGAACACGTGTACCCCTCGATTGCGCAGAAAGGCAGCAACCACAGCCATACATTTTGTGAATACCCTTGGTGCAGTACATAACCCAAAGGGGAGTACCGTAAACTGAAAATGGTAACGGCCCACCATAAACCGGAGGAACCTCCTGTGACCGGGCCTGATAGCCACATGGAAGTAGGCGTCCTTTAGATCGAGAGTCGCGTACCAGTCGCCCAGTTGTAGCACTGGGATGACCGAGGCTAAAGTCACCATTCTGAACTTGTGTTTTACCACCGCCTTGTTTAAGTATCGAAGGTCCAGGATAGGACGGACTCCCCCTTTTGGTTTTGGGATGACAAAATAACGGGAGTAGAACCCCTTGCCCCGCAGATGCGGGGGGACCCTTTCTATTGCTCCTTTTTCGAGGAGTGCCCCCACTTCCTGAAACAGGATGTGTTCGCGAGGGGTGTCCCTTATTAGGGACAGGGTAGGGGGTTTTGAAGACAGTGGGCCCAGGAACAGGATAGAGTAGCCCGTATGTACAATGTTCAGGACCCAGGCATCTGATGTTATTTGGGCCCATGCCTGGGCAAAACAGGAAAGCCGGGCCCCAAATGGGGGCCAGGGTGGCAGACTGGTATGGGACTCTCGAACACCATGTCAAAATTGAGGCTTGCTCTGATTAGAAGGGCCGTGGGGACCTGCCCGCTGGGAATCTGACCTGGGGCAACAACGTCGACCCCTAGGCCCTGAGGGTGCGCAGCTGCCCCGGAACCTCCACCGGAGGCCCGGGAGCGGCGCCTCCAGAAATCCCCATGGGGGCTGCACTCTACCCTGCTGCCTAAATGGCAGTTGTCGCCGCTGCGTGGCTGGTGTATGTATGCCTAAGGACTTCAGAGTTGACCTAGTGTCCTTTAGGGTATGGAGCCTGGAATCTGTGTGCTCCGAGTACAAGGCCTTCCCTTCAAAGGGCAAGTCCTGGATGGTATGCTGCACATCCGAGGGAATCCCCGAGACGTGGAGACACGCTCCACGGCGCATAATGACACCCGTCGCCATGGTGCGGGCTGCCGAGTCCACGGTGTCCAAAGCCGCTTGGAGGGCAGTTCGTGTAATGACTTTACCCTCGGAAGCCATAGCTGCAAACTCCTGGCAGTCCTCCATCGGGAGTCGGTCTCTAAATTTTTCTACCGCCTGCCAGGTGTTGAAAGCATACCTGCTCACCATCGCCTGTTGCTTAGCGATACGGAGCTGCAGAGCACCCGTAGCGTAGACCTTGCGGCCCAACAAGTCCAGCTTCTTAGCCTCCCTTGCCTTCGGAGAAGGCACGGGCTGGGGAAGCCTTTCTTTTTGGGCTGCGGCCTGTACGACCAATGATCCCGGGATGGGCTGGGAGTAAAGAAATTCGTGACCCAACTGCAGGACGAAATAACGCCTTTCTACCCCTTTTTGGGTAGGAGTCAGAGTTGCTGGCATTTGCCACAGGGCATTAGTAATCTTTGAAACAGTTTTATTGAGCGGTAGAGCGAAACACGCAGGGGTGTCCTCAGTGAGGATGTCTACCATTGGATCGGTATCCTCAATTATGGGCTCAACCGGAACAGCCAGGTTGGAAGCCATGCGCCGCAGGAGGTCCTGATGTGCTCTGGCATCCATTGACGGTAGCGCGGGCGCTGGGTCTGCCAGTGCCTCATCGGGGGAGGACGACGATTCCTGAATCAACAGGGGAGCGGTCGTGACCAGCTGCGGGGCCGATTGGACGGTCTGAGCTTCTAGAGGGCCTGTCTCCAGTACCAGTGGTTGCGGTGCCGCAGGATCTTGTTGCGGCACTCGAAGGGGGGAGGGGAGCGGCCTAGATAGGGACGCAGAGGGGCGGAAACAGTGCCCAGAAGCCTTCGACCCCATAGATGGTGGTGGTTGTCCCTGCCACTCATGATAGGCCCAGGGAGTCCAAAAGGGCCACTGCAGATGAGGAAGCTCCTGAAGACCCTGACCGCATCGACACCGCGTCTGAGTCCGAAGAGTAATCGGATTCCAGCCAAGGGGAAGCCGACGAGGAGTGCAGTGCAAACTTGGCCATTGACTCTGGTTTGCCCGCATGGGCACGGTTAGGATGTGCCGTCTGCGATACCGGGGGACCTATGCCTGGTGCCGTAAGGGCCGCTGATAACTGCAGCACCGGGGGACCCAGACCCGGTGCGGCGAACTCCGCTGGAACAGTCAGCTGTGGCACCAGGGTGCCCAGGCCCGGTGCCGGTTGCGCCGTCAGTAACTGTGGCACCGGGGTATCCAAGCCCGGTGCCATTTGAGACGCCATTTGCAGCACCGAGGTGCTGAGGCTCGGTGCCGGTTGCACCGTTTGTGGCACCGGGGTGTCCTAGGCCCGGTGCTGAGTGTGTCACGTGAAGTTGCAGCACCAGGGTGCCTAGGCCTGGTGCCAGCTGCGTCGCCAGTAACTGCGGCACCGAGGTGCTCAGGCTCAGTGTCGGTTGTGATGCCTGGAGTTGCGGCACCGGGGTGCCCATGCCCGGTGCCGATTGCACCGACTGAAGCTGCGGCACCGGGGTGCTCAGGCCAGGTGCCGATTGTGTGGCCAGCAGCTCTGGCACCGAGGAGCTCAGGCTCGATGCCAACTGAGTCGTGCCCGACTGAAACGGTACCGGGGTGCCCAGGCCCGGTACCGGGGTAGACCACTGGGTCGATGCCGGTGCCGATGATGGCACGGAGACGGACGCCGACTCCTGGGAGGCCACATGGCCATGGGGGTATGGCACCGGTACGGCCAAGCGGGGCTCTGGCAACTTGGAGAGCAACGACCTGCCATGGATCGAAGCTCCCTGAGAATGATGATTCGGCATCATGAAGGGTGCCGTAGTAGTAGCAGGAGCTGACCCCACAGGGGTTGGGCCCAACGCGTAAGCCACCATAGCATGCCGACCCTGGCCATGCATGGGCGACGGCGGTGCCCTCCGAGCTTCCTCTGGGGTTGACCTCGACCTGTCCGAGTCGACAGACGATGGCAGGGAAGTTGTAAGACTTATTAGATCCTGCACCGCTTCAAAGGTGTCCGGCGTAGACGGATGATGAGAGGGCAGGCAACCAGGGCTCACTAGACCCCCTCGGTGCTGATGCTGCACCAGAGGGGAAACACGCACCGGTGAACTGCTGGTGCGGTGTTCAGCCGACGTCGGCTTCTTAGACGGAGACCTGCCCCAGGACTTCTTCACCCTCTTAGATGGTGGAGAGTGAGAGCGGTGCCGGGATCTTGACGTCAATGCCCGGTGCCGGTGTGCAGCCTCGCACGTGGAGACCGGTGCGCTGTGCACCGCAGGCTGGTCTGGCGGTACCGGTTGAAGTGCCGTCTCCATGAGGAGAAGCTTCAAGCAGGAAACTCTTTCTTTCCTCGTACAGGGCTTGAAAGACTTGCAGATTTTGCAGGCAATTGCCAAATGAGCCTCACCCAGACACTTAAGGCAGCTGTCGTGTGGGTCGCCCCTGGGCATAAACTTCCCACAGTCAGCGCACGCCTTGAAGCCTTGCGGCCCTGGCATTCCTTACCCCCAAGGGGGGAAGGAACAAAAACAAAAAACCTAACTAACTACACAAACTATTTACAATGTGATAAACGGGAACCATCAACTATCTAAGCCTAACAGCTAGAGAGAGAGAGAGACAGATGCTCCAACGACCGACATGGCGGTAAAAAGGAACTGAGGTGGGGCAGCACCGGCAGGGGTACTTATGCCCCGCCATGGCGGCACCACTCCAGGGGGCGCCCTACTGGCGCTACGGGTACTGCTAGGGAAAACGCTCTGGAAGACGCGGTGCACGCGGCGCGCACACCTACTTCGAATGGGCATGAGCAACCACTCGAAGAAGAAAGGTGCATGATGTGCAATTCTTTGGGAACCTCCATCTCTTCAGAAAGCTGAAAGATGGAATTTTCTTCCAGACCTACAAATTACCATTGGTGATGTTGAAATGTCAATAGTGATCCTTGAAGACCCTGCCTAACCCTTATTCCCAGGGCTTATGAAGCCCAACCCAGGCAACCTAGACAGCAGTAAGGAGCAGATCAACCACAGGCTTAGCAAGTATAAAATGGTGGTAGAATGTGCTTCAGAGGTTTAAGAGGAAAGTTGTGCAGTTTATTGAGTAGGTTAGACCTCCGCAAAAGCAACAGTCCCATTGTTGTTGCAGCTATAATGGAGCACACCTCAAGCTGTGAAAGTAAGAGGAAAATTTCTTGCAGGGGGGGGGGTTGAAGCAGATCGCCTAGCCACTAATTATGACCAGCCAGACACAAGGGCAGAGGAGAGGACATTGAGAGGCACTGCCAGAGGCTTTGAAAACCAGTTTCATGAATGTCTAGACAGTGAGGTGTCATGGATGTTGCTCTTCAAATGGTGCCCCTGCATTAAGATTTTTGGCCGGTGCATCCCCCTCCCCCCAGTATAATACAATGAATAAAGATCCTGTTGTTCAGGAATCTTGCACTTTTTTTTAAAGGAACACAGCGAGCTGAGACAGAAAAGGAGTTCAGGGTGTGAGCTTTGGGGAGAAAGGAGAGCAAGGCCAAGTGGCAAATTACAATCCCTCTGTTCAACAATTCCAGATGTGGGCATGAGCCCCTGCTGTTCCAGGAGACATCCTTGGAGTTGAGTGCAAGGCTGTCCTGGACTCCCCGCCCCCACATTCTAGGACACCTGGGAATGGGGGTAGGAAATGCTGTGAGGAGGGCAGGGGGACTGTGTTCCAGCTGCTTCTCCTGTGCCTCAGCCAAGAAGCTCAGCAGCTGTTTGCTGCTCCACAAGCATCAAAGTCTCATCCTTGGTTTGCGTTGGTTCCTTCCCGCTCCCCTCTCCATTCATATCGCCTGCAGCATCATTCTCCTCTATTCATTTAATTGGGGCCTGGCACTATAGGCAGATTACATTTAGTCTGTAAGCAGGTCAGCCCAAGCACACTTTTTTCATCTTTTGATCTGTGATACCTGAAATGCTAGAGGAGCCAAGGAGTGAACAACAGACTTACTGTTGCACCTGCTAGAATGAAAAAAGTGAAGGGCAGAGCTGAGAGAAGATACATTGTAGAATGCAGAAGTTAATCTCTTACCATTAAAGAACACCTGTCCTACACAAGGGGCAGATGATATGTATAAGGCCAAAGCACCTACGGGGCAGATACACCACCCAGACCTGAGGGGAGAAGCTGAACTCAGCCAGCAGGCATGGTAAGCAATTGGTTGGGGATCTTGCCCTTTGGAAGAGAGTGACACACAGTGGCTGTAAATTGCAGCTCTCGTGGCGAGGCAGGCAGGGACTGTAGCTGCAAGGGGCTATGCCCGTGGTGGGCATGGTGGCAGGAGCCCATGTGACCACTGTTTGCCATTCTACCTTTGCCAGGAGAGTGCAACTTTCTCTTCCCACAGGGGCCTGCCAGGAGAGAAGGGGACAGGGTATGGGCTCACACAGTCAGCAAACTATGCTTTGTTGGGGATGAGCAAACGGAGGGGTACTAGCTCAGTGGTATCAGATACAGAGCTTCCCCTGGCTTCAGCGAGGTCCCCCATGCACAATATCAGTCTTCCTGCAATCACACAACAGGGAGTGGATGCTGATTGAATGTGATCAGAAACCTGGGCCTTATGCTGCAATGATGGCTTTGTGTGGAGAAGTGTCCTACTCTAGAGACAGACTAAGACAGGTTTACCCAGAAACCTTGTGAGAAAGAGGAGAGTACCTCCATGAGAGCTTTATGTAGAGGCACAGGGAGGATTCCCACTCCTTCCATAGACATGTTAACACACTGTTCTAGGGAGCCGTACGCTGGAGGCAGAGTGGCAACCACAGATCAAACCCAACTACTTTAACCCATGTAGCATGACTAAAAATGTGAATTCACAGAAGAGTCCTCCCCACCTCCTGGGATGGCAGCAATACATCTGGAGAGGTGGGGACTGGTCACCAAGTTAAAAATAGGCCCTTTCAATGTTGGTAAGATAAGATGTTCTGCTCATCTGCTGAGGTTCCTACTCCTCCTCCGTCCTCCTCATTGGTGCCTGCCCCGTCACTTGGAAGGTATCCAGGGCTAGTTTCTGGACACAGTTTGGGTTCCCCCCTAGAATCCTGGACAGCTCCTCATAGAAGTGGTGTGTTAGTGGCTCTGACCCAGGCCAGCCGGTTGCCTCCTTTGGCTTTGGATATGCCTATACTAACTCTTATTTTCACATGGCACTGCTGGGGGGCCTTGCTCTAACCCTTTTCCACCATAATACAGTAGCATAGATAACATTTCTTCTGCTGCTTCAGAGTTGTGCCAGCACAGATTCCTCTCCACACAGAGCAATCTGATGAAGAAGCTCATTTGCAACCCATGGTCAGGCATGCTGTGGAGGTGTGCTGCTGTGCTTGCCCCACTGGCCAAACAGGAAATGAAATTCAAATTTTCCCTGGGATTTCCCTGTGTATCTGGAGAACAGCAGAGATGAAAGTTCTGGCCAGAAGAGTCACAGTGGGGCACTGCGGGACACCTCCCAGAGTCCAAGAATGTAAACTTTCACAGCGTTGCATCTACACTACCCCAACGTCAACCACACAAGGTCAAATTTAGCATTACTACTCTTGTCAAAGAGAAATACAGAAATTGACTTTAAACCACCAAGGCTGTGTCCAGACTCAGGAGTTTTTTCGAAAAAAGTAGCCTTTTTTCGAAAAAACCTCACCTGCGTCCAGACTCAAGCCGCGTTCTTTCAAAATTAAATCGAAAGAACGCGGCTTTTCTTTCGATGGCGGTAAACCTCATTTCACGAGGAAGAAGGCCTTCTTTCGAAAGTTCCTCTTTCGAAAGAAGGCGTTCTTCAATGTAAATAGGGCTTCTACGAAAGAGAGCATCCAGACTCACTGGATGCTTTCTTTCGAAAAAACAAGCCGCTTTTTCGAAAGTTCAACGTGCAGTCTAGACGCTCTCTTTCGAAAGAGGCTCCTTCGAAAGCGGCTTGCAGTCTAGACATAGCCCAAATGTGGGTAAAACAGGCTTAGTGGTGTAGACTCCTTGTCTATAAAATCAACCTAAAGCAGATTAGCACTATACATTTAGTTCAAAGTTATCACACAATCTGCCCAACAAGTGTCACACTGACAGCTCATTTCCTCTTGCCTTCCACTTCTGATGGAAACATTTGTCCATTGAGTTCACTGCCTTTATACTGGGGGCTAGATCAACCCAATTACAATTCTTGGGCTATGAATTTAGTTGCTTAGTCTTTTTTTTTTTTTTAAAGTACCGACTCAGCCAAAGTCCAGAGATGGTGAGTCTACGAGCATAGATACATGCTCAGCCCTTATGGAAAAATGCTGCCTGTCTTTTATAATGACATGCACTGTCACTAGCTTGTCACCATTTCCTCATACAACCTGTCACAACCTGGCAATTTCACAGTAGGAAATTTCTCCTGTTCAGTCTAAATTTTCCCTTTCTTAATTTCAGATTATTTTCTTACATATCTTTTTTGTACCATCTTCGTTATTTATGATAGCCCCTAAATATCCCAATTTCTATATATAATTGATGATGCTAGTCACTGTATTGTGACCCCTATCCAGCAAAAGTTACCAGCTAAATTCAAGACATAATAAGCTTATTGGGTTTAAGCAAACAAAATGGTGGACAGACAGACAAAGGTGACATTAAGAATAAGGCACAGTTGCTTACAGCATAGACAAATTGCCTGGTAGTCACCTCAATATTCTGGTAATAGCTTGTTCACTAGCAGGAAATGGAGCCAGGCAACCTGATAAAAAGAGAGAGCTATCTTTTTGTAACTGGCCTTTTCGGAGATATGTTGCTCATGTCCATTTCATAGTAGGTGTGTGTGCTCATCATGTGCATTGGTGTCAGATATTCTTCCTCTAATAGCATCCATGGGAAATGGCTCTGGTGACCATGTCTCCCATATAATTCTTGCCAACAAGTTAAGGAAATTTGGATTGGGTAAATGGATAATAAGGTGGATAGAAAGTAGGCTAGATTGCTAGGCTCAATGAGTAACAATGTCTGGTTGGCAGTTGGTTTCAAGCAGAGGATCAATTCTGGGCCGGTTTTGTTCAGCATCTTTATTAATGACCTACACAAGGGGATGAATTGCATCTGCAGCAATTTTGCAGATGACACTAAACTAGGGGGAAAGGTAGATATGTTGGAGGGCAAGGATAGGTCCAAAGTGACCTAGACAAATTGGAGGATTGGGCCAAAAGAAATCTGATAAAGTTCAACGAGGAGGAGTGAAGAGTCCTGCATTTGGGACAGAAGAATCCCAAACATTGTTTCAGGCTGGGGACCAACTGGCTAAGCAGAAGTTTGGCAGAAAAGGACCTGGGAATTACAGTGGATAAGAAGCTGGACGTGAGTCAACAGCGTGCCCCTGTAGCCAAGAAAGCTAATGGCATATTAAGGTGCATTAGGAGGAACATTTCCAGCAGATCTAGAAAAGTGATTAGTTCCATTAATTTGGCACTGGTGAGGTCACATCTGGAGTATTGAGACAATTCTCTACAGAAAGTATGTGGACGCATTGGACAGAGTCCAGCAGAGGGCAACAAAAATGATTAGGGGGTGGAAGCATACGACCTCCAAGGAGAGGCTGAGGGATTTGGCTTGTTTAGTCTGCAGAATGAGGGGGGATTTGATAGAAGCCTTCAACTTCTTAAAGGGAGGTTCCAAAGAGGCTGAACAGAGGCTGTTCTCAGTAGTGACGGATGGCAGAACAAGGAACAATGGTCTCAAGTTGTAGTGGGGGAGGTTTAGGTTGGATATTACGAAAAACTATTTCACTAGGAGGGCGGTAAAGTACTGGAATGAGTAACGTAGGAAGGTGGTGGAATCCCCATCTCTAGAGGTTTTTTAATTCCCTGATTGACAAAGCGCTGGCTGGGATGATTTAGTTGGGGTTGGTCCTACCTTGGGCAGGGGCTGGACTTAACCTCCAGAGGTCTCTTCAAGCCCTAGGATTTTATGAACTTGAGTTTTTTCAGAAACTTGTGGTCTCTTAGGTCCAGAATGAGCCGCAGACCTCCCTTGACCTTTGGGCTTAGGAATTAATGAGAATAGAGCCCTTTGTTCCAAAACTTGGGTGGAACTTCCTCTATTGTGACCAACCTCAACAGCTCATGAACCTCTCGCATGAGAAATGAAGCAAGTCCCTTGTCTCACGAAAAGGCTCCCTGAAGAGGGACGGGGTAGGAGGGAGGAAGGAATTAGAGGGTGTAACCCTAGGAAAGAGTAGCAAGAACCTAGCCGTCCAAAGATATGGTGGACCAGGCTGGGAGGAAATGGTACTGGCAGTTGCCAAACAGAGGGGGAGACAGGATTCACAAGTCAGTCTGGCATGTTGTCCACAGGCGTACTTTCAAAAGGATTTTTTTAGCTTCTTACTTGGAGAAGAGGAGCTCAAATGAGTTGAAGGGGTGAGCTGGCTCCCACGCCTTTTGTAGGCTCCTGGTGCTGCTGGCTCCTGTAACTTGCAGAGAGTTGTGGGAAGAACTGCTAACTGCTTCCAGGACAGGATCCTTAAGGTAGTGCAGGAGTCCCTAAGTCCACGTAACTGTGAGTCTGTCGCCTATGCAAATAGGCCATGACGGCTAAGCTTTCCCAGACAGAAGCCAGGACTTCTGATGCATTGATACAGCCAATGCCATCATACCACTGCCACATCTATTGCAGCTGCCTGAAGGGCCACTGCAAAGCTGCTTCCTCCTGGAGACCCTCAAATTCCTTCCTGGGGAGGCAGGAAGCAAGCCCTCCAATTTGTCCAGGCCATGTTTAGTTTGTAGCACCCAAAGATGGCCTGGTGATTGGCTACTCACAATATGAAGGGTAGCTAAGGAATAAATCTAATGACCAGCTGCCTCTCTTTGTGACTGACAGCCTCGACTACAAAGGAGCCCAGGTGAGAAGAAAGGTATTCATGTCCTTTGCTGGCACTAAATATTTTCTCTCCCCCCTTTTAAAAATGGGGGTCAGAGAGAACGGAGGCTACCACAGGGCAAAAGCAACCTTTTAAGACCCCTTTCAGGCTTTGGCAGGGCAACTCTGCAGTGCCAAGACACCAAGCAATCCAAAGAGAATCCAGCGGCTCCTCCACCATTAACCCCAGGTTTGAAGCCACACACTTCAAGGG
Source organism: Pelodiscus sinensis (assembly GCF_049634645.1). NCBI lineage: Eukaryota > Metazoa > Chordata > Testudines > Trionychidae > Pelodiscus > Pelodiscus sinensis. The sequence goes on from NC_134719.1 coordinate 49,643,734, forward strand.
CTCCTTTCATGTCATCCTGCAGCACTGGGAGAGGGGAGCAGATAATGGCATCGTTGGCTGAGGACGATGAGGCTGGTGCTGGGATTACTAACTCCTGACCTTGTGGTATGTCTGAGGAGTTCAGCAGGGACTCAAGGGCAGAGGGCTTCTTCCCCTGCAGCTTGCGTCAACATTGGGGACCTAGAAACCAAGACTCAGGTTCTCTCTGAGACCCACAGTGGTGACCTGGAAACCTGGGGCTGCTGCATGAAACCCCATGGGAACCACAATGCTGGCCATTGCCCTTGTGGCCTGTCCAGGTGGCAGGAACCCTTGTTCCATGTCTGTCTCCGACGGGGGGAGAACATATTGCTCAGAGACCAGGAATGAGTGGTTCCCACTGCTGGTCCTTCCGTCTCTCCCCGGCCTGGAGGAACTCTTCTCGGGACAATGCTGGTGACTCAGGAAAGGCAAATCTGCGCCAGTCACCTGGACCCACTGTTCAGTTTCCACAGATGGCCTGGAGAGAAGCCAGGATGCCCGACACAGACATGGCTTGTGCCATCATGCACTCTGCACAGCAGTTGCCCAATCTACACTTCTTGCAAACCCTTCATTGCTGGGACATGGAACAGGACAGAGCTGATTCATGATCTGGGGAACATTGAAACAACAGAGAACAAGACCAGGACACGTGCAGATGAGACGATGACTGGCAGGCATGGTCCCAACTCCTACCTTCATCCACCATCAGGAGACCGAAGGAGTGTTTGTGATGCCTGTCTCCCCGACTCCAAAACTTGGTTGGAATGCCAGTGCTCCCCCATCTCAGAGATGATCACTGCTGCAAGGGGAGCCCCGTGCAGGCTTGCCTCAATACCGGGATGTCGGTGCCACCAGCACAGGCATAGACAGAATATCCTGCACCATTCACAGCATTTCTGGGGCCAATGGAGTCTCTAAGTTCCCAAGGCCATTGTTGTTGCACAGTGTTGATTCTATGGACTAGGATACTCTGCTTGGGTCAGAGACTTGGTGGCAATGAACTGCCAAACACAGGTCTAGGCTTTCCACCTGCTTCTCCTTGGCCTTTCAGGCTGGAGAGGAGCAGCCCTTGGCCAAAGCCTTCATGTCCTCACTGTGGTCACTGAAGACTGAGTGGCACGGACTGGAGAATAGCACTGAGGGGGCATTCTGTACCAGAGGCATGGTGCCCGAGGTTGAAGCTAGTGCCTGCTCCTTTCCCAGGGACATTGCTTACTTAGTCCCCACCGGCGAATGTTCCGCTCCTTCCTAGCATGGGGCTTAAAGAATCTGCAAATTCAGCACTTGTCACTGATATGCCCATCTCCAAGGCCCTGCAAGCAACTCTGGTGCAGATCACTCACAAGCTCAGGATGCCTGCATCCAATACAAGGTTTGAATCTTGGCAATCGGGGCATGTCCTTGAGGGGATGTTTGCCTACTGACAGGGCAACAAATGAAATTAATTTCTAACTATAAAGAACTATCAAAAACTGTTCAGTAGTGGCAAATAGGAACTGAGGGTGGGGTGAACGCCAGGGCCCTTTATTCTGCACCAAGGTGGTGCCACTTTAGGAGTTTCCAGGTTAAAAAAATTTCCAACATTAGATGCATGTGCTCACTATTGTGCAACAATGTGGAATGAACATGAGCAATCACTTGAAGAACGTGGACATGCTACTAGTCTTTTGGTCAAATTACTTCAAGCATTTGCTTTGTCTTGGTCACTTATAGTAACCATTGCTCTTTGGCAACAAATTTGTTGGGTTTTTTTGTTTGTTTATTGCTCTTGAACATAAAAAGGTGTGGTAAAGGTGATAAGACTGCTGGAATTTGGATAATCTAATGTCAACTACTGGTTCTGACAGATTTCAGGTGGTCCTCAGACTAAACACGTAAGCTCTATTTGCCATCTTTAAAATGATGGTAAACAGTTTGCATCCTTCCCTTTGCCTGTTTTGTCTATTTAGACCACATGTGCTAGAAGGCAGGGATGGTCTTAGTATGTTTATAAATAGCACCTAGCATAACAGGTGCTCTAAGCTGCTAGTGTAATCCAAATACTATGTACTAGTAAGGTCCACTTTTTTTTCATGTTAATTGCCAGGGTTCCAAAATAAGCATGACAAGATATTTAATATGAACACACTACTTATGCACACAATGTGACTGCATCGTAATTATTCTCAAAGAACAATTTTCTACCCAACTATCTAGAAACATCAGCTTATTTTTCAGGTAGCAATAGCAAGTGTTTAGCTTTTCTAATATCCAATTCTTCTAGCCTGTTAGCTTTAAGAAAAGAATGCTCATAGGGTACACGAGAGCACTTCACAAAAACTTGCATATAACATTTAAGTATAATGTGTTTTGCTGGACACATCGAGTAGTACCAGCCAAACACTGCATGCTTCTACTCTTGCATATACACAACCATATCAGAGTATGAACATGGAGTTACTTCTGTTTCTAGTGCACATATACATGGTGTTCAAACATCTACATGAAACCAATATGAAGTATATCCTGGAACACGGCCTCACAGCAAGAGAGTACTTCAGATGTTCTTTTTAATATAAGCTTTCTACAATAAAGTGCTGAGTTTCACCCTCTTAACTGAAAACTATTTTTATATTCTGCTTATAATGTTCTTCCATTGGTCCTCCAGTGGGATAAACACAGTAACCATTTTTCAGCTTGTTGGCACTTAAAAGAAGTTCCACTCTAAAGAGCAAGTACGTGTCATACAAAAAGATAACAATCAATAATAGATGCTGGAGATTAGATCTTAACAACTTGGTACAGCTTTACCACAACTACCTAAGCAGCAGTGAAAGTCTTTTACTGCTGTCAGTATTATTTGAAACACTTATACAAATACTCCCAATGGTCTTTTTTTTAGTATGTGAAACACTGAATTTCTTCTTTAGAATGACAGCAGTTGACTTCTGGACTGAGTAAAATGACCCTAGCAGGTCACATTAATCAGGCCTGACATTCATAAGGCAAAATCTAGTAAGAGAGCTTGGAATCAAATTTAAAAATATTGCAAACAAATAGGCAAGTTTTAAAGTTCCCATGAATGAGTGTACAACACAATTTCATATTGTGTGCAGAGTCTGATAATAGCTCAATTGCTGCCAAAATGTTGGCAGCAGAACTATTTTTTAGAAACCATCCACTTCTTTACTATTTGTCATTTATCTGAAACAAGTGTTCTACTGTATTTCAATGATGTATCTATTCATGCTGTCAAACAAGGTGTTGCAGCCTAAGTCCAGATCCGTGTATGTCGAGTGAGATGTTTCCTTTTTTTCCTTCTCCTATATGACCAATTTGCAAAATTCAATTCTAATGTTTACATTGTAGGAAGTTATTTCTGCTTCAAAGTGGTTTCTGGGAACTACTTTCAGCTGAAAAATCTTCAAATTAGCAATTTGATTCTAGCTGGTAAGATACACATTTTGAAACTTTTTGTACTAATGTTAAAAATTAGCAAGCAAGCTTGGATAGCCTATTCGGACTATTGTATAGTTAAAATGGATAACCCATTGCAGTTATATCACTACAAAAGTGCTTTTACACTGGCATAGTTATTCACACCAGTTCATAAATGTATCCACGAGATCTTTTACCAGTTTAACTATTTGAAGAATTCACACCACTCTAACCAAAATAATTATACCAGTAAAACTTTTCAAAGTCTCAGAAAGCTCTTTTCCTTGTAAAAGGTGATAGACGTAATAACACAAGTTTTCTTTTACTAGTCTGCCAACAAGCCTTAGTGGTGACCTGGAGGGACCTCTTCCACAAGGATCAACATTTCACTTATGACCCCCAGAGAGGTTGGGAATGTTTTACTACCTATGCCCATAGGGAGAAATTGGCCACTGATAGGAAAAGCACAAACCTAACGGTGAGTGAGGTTTTTTTTTTTTTTTTTTTTTTATAGCTGGGAGACATGCCACAGTGAAAATTAAACCTGTCAGATTAGATATGTGGAGAAATAAAATGTGAAGTGGTACTACATCGTGGTACTACACCACCGGCCTCAGGCTACACATCTGACTCTGCAGAGAAACCTGAGAACATAATGCAGGGACATTTCTGGGAGTGAAAGCTTAACCCAGTTTAGTCTAGATAATGGTACAAAAAAAGACGGGGGGGGGGGGGGGGAGGAGGAGAAGGTTGCCTGGTCCCATTCTGGGAAGAATGACTTAATGCCATCCCTTCTCAAAAAGGGAGAGTCTGATTGACACTCCAAGCCTAAGCCCATAGACTACAAACTCTTAAAAACAAGGGGTGTCAACATAGGCTCCAATTTTCAATCTACCTGATGAGCACTTCTCTATAGGCAGCAAATGGTTGGGTGTCAAAGATTAGTACTAGGTCTCAAAACTGGACCCCAAAATGAAGAGGAAGCCAGTGTAGGGTAGAGCTCTTGGCCAGTCTGGCTGATAGGTCGTGCTTTCTAGGTCCTCATCCAAGATGACTGAGTGTAGTTCTCTGGCAAGCTGGAAGAGTTTCCAGCTACTTTCTTGCCTAACAAGCAGATACTAATCTAATGAAACTCTATACTTTACACTATTTTGACCACTTAGAGAACAAATGTAGTTAATGGAAGGGTCAAAGTTACAGCTAATTAATCCAAGTACTTCTTTCTTCCTACTATGTGGCTTCAGCCTTCAATTAGTCAGATGTCTGTTAGCCAGGTTAAGTGTGTTGTATATCCAGTTCATACATGTGATATCAAAATCAGCAGACAAGATGAGAAGTAAATTGGAAGCAATATAGTCCATCGACTAACATCTCCCCAGGAACTTACATAGATTGTATATTAGAAACAAGGAACCTGGCTGAATCCTGTAGGGCTTTCTGGGACAAGGTGCAACTCCCCCATTACAATCCCCTCAAAGAAATGCAGAAGGAAAAATCAAACACTTTGTAATGGTTCCCTATCCACTCCCTACTGGCTCACATTTGTATTTCAGGAGGTAACTAAGCATATAAATCTGATTATCAAAAGAAACTCCTATCCTAATTACTACAAACTCTAAGGAATAGAATGTCCTATAGGAACAGAAGCTCAAAGCAACTATAACAAACTGTTCCCTGTCTGAAAACCACTCACATAGTGGACAAGTCTTTTGCACTGAAAGAAAATTACAAATCCATTAAAGCCTGCACTAAAAAGCAAGTTCTAAGGCAGGATGTTTGCTCATTTGTCTATTCATCAAATCAGGATATTAATGATCTATCTGGTGGTCTAATTGTGAAGAGTGATGTTGTTTTACAGCAGCTTGTAATAATTTATACATACTGTATCTTAACCTGGTTATTGGAATAATTACTATATGACCATGTTGGATAATATCAACTGTCAGAAAAACATCCAGAAGGGCAAGACAGTAAGATGAGATCTCACACACACACACACAGGAGGTTGTTACAAAACTCTTGAGACATAATGCAAGGGCCTTTTGCTTTGATGCACTAGCTCCACCATGTGTAGAGCTCAAACTAGTTTGGGGGAGTATATGAAAGCTTGGAAAATTGAGAGCAAAAGCTCCTGAACTGGATTTAATTAGAGATCCTTAGACAGAGAGAGAATGTATTAAGAGACTGAGACCCCCAACTTCAAAAGATTAGGAAGAGATAGATCTGCCTAGGACTCCAGCTATGATAAACACACATGGAAAAACCATAGCAAAGTTATGGTTGGCTGCCACTGTTAAGATTAAACAATATTATGTTTTCAGATGGCTGGTATTCACTGCTGGCCATGGAGTTCCGAACTGCAGGTGCCAAACTGTATTAAAACAGCAAATCACCTGATTCCACCACTGGGAGAGGAAAGGACTGAACTAATGGGGCATCCTAAATGGGTTATATATGTAATTTAACCTGTAATAACCACAATCACAACATGCATGTTTAGAAGAGTAGGTGCACTGGTGTGTGACAGGGCTATCCAACTAGTTGAGAACACACACACACACACACACACACTCACTCTAAACCTTTGAGATTAATAAATACTTGAGGCATCCAATTTTCAGATATCAGCCAACTCCACCCACCAAGTTTAAACATACAACCTGATGTTTCCCTTGTAAGCAACAGCAGCACAGGCTCCCCTCACTATTTGTGTCATATGACCACTGCCAAGAATCCACAGTAACCTTTTGGTCACACTTTATCTTAAGGTGTTATTTATAAGTGGCTAAAAAAATTAATAGATCACATCTGTCTGAGAATTCGTTTGTTCAAAAACAGTAAGAGCTAAGGCCACCAAATTTGGCATGCAGCTTCCTCCTCTAAACTTAAAGCAAGGTCAGGGTTTGGTTGTGCCAAAAAAACAGGAAGTTCTGGGAAAAGGACTTTTCCATAGCATAGAAAGGGAGGGGCTGCTGTTCAGACACACGATAGGAGTGTGGCCACATGGGGCAGTGAACACACAGGGGAGAGCTATTCTGCAGGGTGTCCATAGGAGGGCACCATACTACCAAGGGAGCAGCCAGCAGGGCTGGGGCCCCACCAGCTTCCCTGCCAGCACACCGGTAAGTAGCACCCCCACCTCAAAATCTTGCCCTCCCCCTGGCCCTTTTATTTAACTTTTTATATTTAACTCTATTATGAATGCAAGTGATGAAACACGATTTTGGATGGCAGCTGACAGCTTGTGATGTCCCCACATAACTACCTCAGGACACTCTGCACTGTCACAACCCCCGTTTGAGAATCCAGGTTCTAGACAATCTCTCAAGTCTTTAAGACATTGGCTATATATAGGCCTGACTGAGATCAATGGCAAAATTTCCACTGACTCCAATGTGACCAGACTTTCAAGCCACCCCTATGCACAGTATCTGGAAGGCAGTCTCTGGGACTGAAAAACCTCTGGTTTATACAGAGCTGCTTGAGCATGTTCATTAAGCAGGTTGACCAAACTAGATTTAAAGTTATGCTTCATTACGCTTCCTTCATTGCTTGTTATTTTAGACAAATCTTCACTCAACTTCAGGCAATTCTAGTTTGAGGAAGATTTACATCTGACAATTTCAGGAATGTACACAAGCATGGTAATCAGGTTTTCTGACTTTGGAGTAAGTGAAGAATAGATGCAAAGGGAATTTTCAGATACAAATAAAATCTATGAAACATGATACTTTTTTATACAGATTTTATATATTACCTCTAAACTTTTTCAGCTTTACATGTAAACTAGCTTCTGGATTTCGATTTCAAATGTTTGTGAATATTCTTTGGCTATGCACTCACAAATCTTTAAACAAATTGTTTAAAGAAAAATTCCAAGTCCACTTGGAAACGCTGCTTGTCAGCATGTGCTTCTTACCACAATGTGTTCTGCTTCAATAAATACCCATTTTCTTGGAGTTTACAGCTGTTATATTTCTTCTGAGTCAAGAGAAAAATCCAAGTCATGGAAGTCAACAGTAGCCCTCCCAGATGTGTTATCTCATGGTAATCTCTATGCTCATTAACAATCCTCTACTTGGTGCCAGATTCAGCACACCATGCTCTCACTGCCAAAAGGAAGGATTTTAAATTATTTTCCTTCCACTCCTTATTAACCTCAGCATTTACTCACATATTAAAGGTCGTTAGGAAATGAAAAACTGAATAGCAAACCACAAAGATAAATGTGTACAGGTCAAACCTCCATGGCTGGCACCCTCGTTTCCCCGACAATGGGAGATTAAGGCTCTCCACCCAGCTACAGGCTCTGCTCCCAGCTGGGGCTACAGGCTCTGCCACCTGCTGCTGCCTCCAGCTCTCCTATGTACCAGCCACGACTGTCGGCCCCACTAACTCCAGCCCAGGCCGAGGCTACGCTCTCTGCCACCAGCCCCAGCCAGGACTGCACTGCTGGCTGCCTCCAACCCTGGCTGAGGATGCACTCCCCAGCCCTGACGAGGACTGCACCTTCTGTCCCCCACCATGCCAGCCCCAGCTGGAGCAGCATTACAGGCTGCTGACCCTACTACCTCCAGCCTCTGGCCAGGGCTGTGCTCCCCACTGTGCCAGCCCCACTGGGGATGCACTCCCCACCGCCATCCCATCCTGGGATGTACTTCTGAACCTGGCCTGCCAGACCATAGATGCTACCAGACTAGAGTGTCCCAGATTTTAGAGGTTCAACCTGTACTTGCAATTTATAATGAAGTATGCATCCATGCAGACAAATGAAAACAAGACCACGGTCTCTTAAAAATGGGAGTTACATAACAATTTGAAGAGCTACAATTTGATATCCACAGACTCTAATCTATATGGTACGTTTTTCCACTGATAATTTCTTTCTGCACTCCAGGTGAACTTTAACCAGTTAGGACAATAATTTCTTCAAGCAGGGATATGTATTTTTTAATTTTTCATGAACACATTGGTTTAATAAAGTATTTGGCATTACTTATGGCTTTTGAATTAAAATAAGCACAGCCACCCAACATTAAATTTTAAACTCACCATCTAAGCCATTAATTTTGACCATCTTATTTTTATATATAGTGTTAGCTGGGATTAGCAACTAAGTGCATATTTCATTCGGCACAAGAATGAAAAGTTAGACCAATAAAACTTGTTTGTGAGAGTCATTGAAGAGAATAGGAATATTTTATACACTGATTGAAAATAGAATAAAATTCAAAAACAAATGTGCTGTTCAGATAAACATTTATCTGACATCAAATATCGCATCAGCCTTGATCATACGTTCAGCTCCTTATGAACTTAAATAGTATACTTCCCACATATTACTCCTTATCTGTATTCAAAACTAAGAACTTTACAACAGTGTTGTAGAATAGTTATATAAATCATGTAGCTGACTCGAGTTCTGGCTCTAGCACATCGTTGTAGAATTATCTTGATAGAAAAAATTCCCTGCCAATAACTATATAGTAGTTAAGCCTATTCAGTTGAAGGTGCCAATCCATTATTTCTTCAGATACACAAGTCTACTTAAAAAGAAACGATCTCTGTATTTACTTAAGAAATCTGCTTCTGCCACTTTATTCAGTGTAGCATTCAAAAAGCTCAAATAGGATACAGACAATTCTTGCTTTGAATAAATTATAAAGCATTAATTTTTTTAATCTAAATCAGTACACCAAAAGATCCCTGCTGCCAGTTAAAAAAAATTGTAATAACTCTGACAGTATGGAACCCTGAATATCAAGCTAGTTTCCATGTTGCTTCAGTACCTTTTAAACAATTATATTTGGTATTCTTTACAAATTTCAAAGTACTTTTGATTATTAAAACTACTAAAATAGAAAGGAAACCATTAATTTGGTATTTGAGTCCCAAACTGCTTGGGTCATTTAACTTTTCAGTAAAACTAGAGTCAGGTAAAGTAGCAGTTAACAGAATTCTTATACTTCTCAGCCTCGTGAGCTCTCAAAACTATTCACCAGTAGAAATGCAGCTTACTCTAACAAATGTCAGACAGTATAGCTGTACCGGTTCCTGGTACCAGTTTTCCTTACAATTCATTAATTTGTAGATAAATTTAAGCACAAAGTGATATCAAGCACCTGATCAGTTGTATAATTAGGCTGTCTGGCTAAACCTTCAGTCCAAGTAGTTTCATAACGTGTATAAATGTATATATAGAAAGACTGCAGGAGAGCTACACTGCGAGGACCTGATCCCACTCCCAGTGAAGTCAACGGAAACCTAATTACACATAGATTTAGATACATCACTATCTTATTGAATGAAGAGTCTTAGAAGTGATATCTCCTTTATCAATTCATTTTAGATCATAATCACATATGGCAAATAGAAGTCTGGCTTTGAATCCACAAAAAAATGGTACAGTTCACCCAAAAGATTTCATACATTCTGCTCTCCTGCCAGTTTCACATTTGCACTACTCCACTGATTTCAATGAAGTCATTCTTCATGTACACCAAGGTAAGTGAAATCAGAATCAGGTTGTTCTCCAGTGTTTCACGTTGAGCCTAGCATTGCAGAGTATAGTGGCTCATGAGTTGTGGCACCATATGCTTTTAATACATTACAGGACAAACAGAGGATGGAGAAGACACAATGTCAATTAGATTTTACAGATTTTAAAAAACCCTGTATAATCTATAAGTCACAATGCATGTGAGTAGTACATATATGTACCAATACATTTTGGGAACTGTTGCTGCTGTCTAGTATGGTAGTTTTTTTTTTTTTTTTAAGTATGTTGGCCACATACTGACTAAATCTGCAAAGTTTCATATTGCTAATCAACCATTTCTGAGCAGCAGAAACAGAAATATTAGATGTCCCACAAGTATGAAACCCCAAATTATATTGATCATTTCTTCACAGTAATGAGTGCTGTGCTGCTTACAATTGTTCCCTAGTTTTATCCCAAGGTTAAGAGATACAAATAAATGAAAATTCCGGTTAAGTCTGTGAAAAAATTATTGAGAGTCAGCGACCTGGATCTGACCAAATCTCTTAAATAAGAAGTTCAGTGAACTGTCTAAAAAAGATTTGATTTGAGTCTTGAATTGCTTGCTCTTTCTAGAGATTTTGATATATCCATTTACAACTTCATTTTTAGTGCTACTGATGTGGATTTTAATTATTGTGAAAAAAATATGAATTGGGAGGTTTTTATTTTTCCTAGTTTTAAATTAAAAAAATGATAGTCTTAGCACAGTTAAGACGAAAATGTTAAATATCACTAAAGCCATTGTGATCTCAGAGCCCTAGTGTGCCATTAAAACATAATGGTTCTAAAAATTCTGTAGAGTTATGCTTCCAGTTATACAAAAACTAAGATAAAATGTGAAATAAAAAGCTCTGAATTTTAAGAGCAGAAATATAAGCATATTTTATTCTACCCCAGAAAAGTCCAGATGGATGTTATAGTAGTGAATCATTCCATGGAATACTATATTAAATTTTGTCATAACAAAAGTAGTTACCATAAACTCATACAAATACCAGTATTTTCTTGCCATACGTAAACTCCTAAACGAGATCAAGAAAATGTGTTCTTTGGTAACTGGAGTAGGTCAATTTGGAGAAACTCCAAGGATGCATTAGCTGCTCAGATCAGAAAATGGCAACTCCTGGAGAGAAGGCGGAGGCTACTTTTGTCATTAGGGAAAACAGAGGTTAGAGGTACTGACGTTAAAATTATTAATTCTGTGTGGTGACTCTCCATTTCTATTAATTGTTTAGTCTATACATGTTTGGACTCTCCTATATGAAGTATCTGACAGGTGATAGTATAAACATACACACTAAGCTTTAAATTAAAGGATCTGTGTGGGATGGACATTCTGTATTAACATTACTTGAATGTACTTGTAATAAAAGTTTAAAGATTTGGTAAACTGGAATATTATAAGCTCAAAAGTGATTCTTGATTTTTCATCATCCCTTTTTCAACAAAATAGAATATACAGTACATATACAAGTTGACATTTTGATTTATCCAAAACAATTGTCACTTTGCTTAGCTTTCCAAGTCCTATAGATTAACATAATACCATTCACAACAAAATATCAGTAAGTAAAACAATAAAGCAAAGGAAACCAGAGCTAAACTCAGAAGCAAAGTCATTTTGAAAGCCTCATAACAGCTATATATACACATACACATTGTAACCTGCAGTGGAGATAGACTTATTTTCTAATGAGGAACAAAAAAAACCATACTGTTTAAAAATTTTGCTAACTTAACAAAATGGGGAGGAAAACACTGCTATCAAAATATACAATTTGATTTGCAGGCTAGAAGGCTAACATTATTAAAAAAATAGTTTTAAGCAAAATCCTTTTGCTTGTAATAGCAGATATCAACCTGCCATAGCACGAAGCATCCAAACAAGATCTTATAAAAGATTAAACTGTGACCCTTTTTTAATTTTTAAAGTTCCTGACAAATGTATACAGTGAAAGCCCTAGTCTCCAGACTGGAGCACCTTTCATATTTCTCAATCAAGCTCCAGGAAATTAATGGCAGCCAGAAGATTCAGAATCTCAAATGGGATTTGTGCTTTACCATGTACCTGCAATGTTAAAAAAAAAACAGCATTAAAACAACATCTTATGATAGTTACAGAAAACGTTCATTCAGGGAATAATGCTGCACATTAAGGAGGAAAAGGTAAAATTCTTCAAAAACCTAATTCTTAGAACATTAACAAATGCTAAGAGACAAAAAAAGACTTTTCAAAAATCATGAGAGTTCTGTACAATACAGGCAGTCCCCAGGTTACGCGGATCCGACTTATGACGGATCTGTACTTACGAACGGGGCTTTTCTTGCCCCGGAGGACGCAGGCGGCAGGACCGCCCAGACGCGCCGCGGTCCCGCCGCCCGCGTCCTCCGGGGCAAGAAAAGCTGCTCCGTGTCTCCCTGGTCTGCTGGGGGCGGGGGCGCAGCTAGTGCGCCCCCCCCCCCCCTCCCAGCAGACCAGGCTTTTCTCGCCAACGCCTGTGGTAGAGAAGCTGGGGCACTGCCAGGTTGGTCCCATAGCGCCGCTCCTCGGGCTCTGCCCCGGGGCTTCCTGGAATCAGCCGCTGATCAGTTTCAGCAGCAGCTGACTTGGGGACACCTGGGGTAGAGCAGCTGGGGTGCTGCCAGGTTGGTCCCTGCAGTGCCGAGGTGCGGCCACCTACCCGGCAGCGCCCCAGCTGTTCTGTCCCAGGCGTCCAGATTCAGCCGCTGTTGAAACTGATTAGCGGCTGATTCCAGGAAGCCCGGGGCAGAGAAACTCTGCCTCGGGCTTCCTGTAGTCAGCCGCTGGTCATTTTCAGCAGTGGCTGAATCTGGACACCAGTTCCGACTTATGTACAAATTCAACTTAAGAACAAACCTACAGTTCCTATCTTGTACGTAACCCGGGGACTGCCTGTACTGTGTTCCACGTGCCTGAAGGAAGGACAATCAAATGTTTTCTCTCTGAGAACTTGGTTTATAGACCATAGAAATGGAGAACTGGAAGAGACCTAGAGAGGTTGCCTAGTGTATCCCCCTCTGAGGCAGATCCAAGAAAACCTAGATCATCCCGCTCGCAAGTGTTTTCTAAACTGTTCTGAAAAACTGCCAATAACTGAGATTCCACAATAATGGTCTGTTAGCGCTTTATAGACTAACAAAACATGCGGATGGTATCATGAGCTTTTGTGGGCACAGCCCACTTCTTCAGATGAGCAGAGTTTTGAGTTTAGGATGTACAGACCCAAAATAAATAGGGGAAAAGAGGCGGGGGGAGAAGGGGAGGGAGACAGGGAGCAGAGTTTTACCATTGCTCCCTATCTCCCACTCCCTCCTTCTCTATTTATTTTGGGTCTGCACATCCTAAACTTAAAACTACGCTCATTTGAAGAAGTGGGCTATGCCCACAAAAGCTCATGATCCCATCTACATGTTTTGTTAGTCTATAAAGTGCTACCAGGCCATTTGTTGTTTTTTTCTGTACAGACTAACCTGGCTACCCCCTGAAGTTTCTGAGATTGCCACAGTTTCCCTTGGAAGTCTCTTCCAGAGCATTAGTATCTTATAGTTGCAAAGTTTTTCCTGATATCTAATCTAAGTCTTTGTTGCTACAGATTAATCCAATTACTTCTTGTCCTACCTTCAATGAACGTACACAAGAACCCATCACTTAACATATCTGAAGACTTGTTAGGTTCTCCCTCCTTCACCCAACTTTTATTTTATTTTTTGTGAAGACTAAACATGCCCAGTTTTTGTTTAACATTTCTTCATAAGTCAAATTTTCAAAGCTTTTGGTAATTGTTATTGCTCTCCTCTGGACTCCCTTAGTGTCTTTAAATCTTTCTTACAGTGTAGTGTCCAAACCTGGACACACTGCTGTAGCTGAGCCATCGTCATGGCTGAGTTGGATGCACCCTTTTTCACAAATGAATTACACTGTTTTATAGTTCAGTTATGATCCACTAACTCCCAAAAATGTTAATCAGTATTACTCCCTAGCCAGTCATTCCCTATTTATAATTGTGAATTTGATTTTTTTCTTCTTAAGTGCAATACTTTGCACTTGTCTTTGCTGACTTTCATCTTGTTGATTTCAGACCAATTCTCCAATTTACCAAGCTCATTTGGAATTCTAATCCTGTCCCCTGAATTGTTAGCAATCCCTCCCTACTTGATGTCATCCACAAATTATACAGGCATATTCCTCTCCATCATTCAAGTCATTAATGACAATATTAAATAGTACTAGACCCTGGACAGACCCCTTGGTTCCCCACAAGATAAGTCCCCACCAGTTTTAAGAGCCCTTCATCTGATAACTACTCTAAGTACAGTCTTTCAACTACTTTTTACCCAGCTCTCAGTAATTTTATCTGGACCACATCTGGGACTGTATCAAATGGCTTACTGAAGACATTATATTTCATCTGAAGTTGTAAGACTACAGGAAAAGGAATCTAAAGTTTGGTTTATCATTTCTTCAAAGCCTTTAGAAAAAAACTGTGCAGCTATTTGTAGATGATGTTTATGGGAGATACAAAAACATATCTCCCATATGAAATCACTGGAAGGGAGTGATTTCATCGGTATTTTCAGAGAAACCTGAACAGATTCTAAACTCAATAGTATTTAGGTGCCTTGAGCTGTTTTGAAAATCCAAGCCTTAAAAATAAATACATAAATAAATAAATAAAAATTAAGTATTTTGCTGTTAATCACCACATCAAAATCAAATTAAATTTGCAACGACTCCCATGTTTTCTTAACATTTATTGGCCTATTACATGGGGAATCGTTCATAAGACTTGCTCCTCGAGCTCCTTTTCAACATTATGAAAAAACTGTAGGTATGGATTTAGTATTAATAGATTGGTTAGCAGCAGTTTACTGTCACACTCTTTTGAATTAAACTGACACTTTGAATTCCAAAAAGACTGGTTATTTCCCCTAGGCCTGTCTGCCCTTTTTTGGACATTTAAGGTGGCTTTGTGGCACGATAGTCATAAATAAGCAGTATTTTGTCTCCAGGGTATTGCTTAGATCTTTCAAAGATATACAATTTACTTGATACCTTAAATGGGCTCTCTACTCTCTTATCCCACAAAAAACTCAGAGTTCAAGCTTTTTATAACTTTTACCTGTCCAAAGTTTCCCAGAAACGTAGGAATACTGGTCTGTCCAAGTGCCGTTTGTGATAACTTAATTCTAATACTGTCACATCCCACTTCTGTACATTTGGATCTAGACGTACTTCATCATACTTGAGATGGAAAGCTTTAACTAAAGGACACAAGAAAGCAATAGTCAGATTATATAATCCTGAGTTTACATTACAGAATCATCTTTATGGGACAAAAACAAAAAAATGTTTTGTAGTTAAGAATACACACTAGAAAAGGTAATGAAGGTGGGTTCGTATGGGGTAACTGTGGGTTCATATGGTATTAATGACCCAACTCCCTTAGTATACATCATAGTAGCAATATTGGTGAGGTGGCAGTGCTTAGTTTTAATGCACAGAGATTCTTAGAAAAATAGCTCTGAGCTGTATTCAAGTCAAATCCGATTTTTGGGGGGTGGGAGGGGCCTGACATTCTATGTGGCCATTTCTGAGCTGTGGAAGGATGAAAAAATCAGAAAACCATTTAATAGAGGTCTATACAGCAACATGGGTTGCTTGAAAGTGAACTATTAGGGAGAAATTTAATTTGCATATATTTGTGCTTTACATAAAGAATCCTCTGCACAGGAAATCTCTAGCCTACATGAAGGAATTATTATTTTGACTCTGTGCAAAAGCATTAATTTTCTGAACTCTAGAGAGGTCAATAAAATAATTTAAGGAAAAAACCCAGCATTGCTTTATTCACTAGCCAACTAGAATGACTAACAAGAAGAATGCAGATCACATTTATACCAAATCAAGTAGCAGGATACTTGTTATGCTCTGGGTTCAAAAGGTGAGTCTCAGAAAACATTTCCCTCCCAGAAGCAGAATACGCCTCCTTTTCTTCACTTATTAAAACCTGTTCTGTCTTAATAGATACATTTAAGGTTGAATTTTTAACTTCAAATACCACACAAATATATCACAGGATTCCACCTCCCATTCTAGGCTGTTGGCATCTCCTCTTCCCTACCTTCTCTCTAGGACTGCATCAGTTATTACTGATGTTTACTGAAGACATAATATAGGGTTTATCAGACCCGAGACTCTTGGATTTATTACAACACTTTGTTACATTGAAGCACAAGTAATGACCACCAGAACTTGTATTCTGGACTACAGCTGCTGACCCATCTTGGTAAAAGAAGTACTGCTGTCACACTGCCACAGGTCTGAACAGTGCTATCCTGCTCTGTAACAGTATTCCTGTGGGTGGCTCTCAGCTCTTCATGAACAAAGCATGCTGCTCTAGTGAGTTTCAATAATGCATTCATGAGTGTTAGTGATACACACTCCACATCTACAATAAAAATCAATTAAAACTGAAGGGACTGTATCCCAACCAAGACAAGTCTACCTTAATATGCTTAACATACACTGAGCCCTGGAGCAAGATAATATTGTTTACATATTGATCTGTATAAATGGTATCTTAGGCTGTGATTTCATCAGATCTCAAAATATTTTAAGTGAGTCCCAATCAGTATGATGATAG
Organism: Pelodiscus sinensis; assembly: GCF_049634645.1. Lineage (NCBI taxonomy): Eukaryota > Metazoa > Chordata > Testudines > Trionychidae > Pelodiscus > Pelodiscus sinensis. Next base: position 49,660,381 of record NC_134719.1, read on the forward strand.
AATTCTAAGGTAATCCTGAGGTGCTGCAGGAAGTGTTTTTAATGATTCAGAAGCTGACACATACCCCTGAATTGGCTCTTGGTACCAACATGACATTAAAAGTCACTATGCCATTGTCAGTGCTTTCTCTTGGGGATTATATAACATCCTAAGTACTGACCATAGTGAAAATTTTAATCGTGTGTGTGTGTGTGTGTGTGTTTGGCAACAGTAGGAAAAATAACTGGCTCTCTTGGTCCAATTCCAATTCAGATATTGCTTGTTATATACAGTCTTTAATATTTAAAATTACACCTGCAATTTTTACTTGATAAGGTATTTCAATGCATTTCCTGTCCTAAATGGACTATAACTTTGCTTTGATGTTCAACAAAATCTGCCTTCCAATTCAAGGCAATAAATTTAACTGGGGAATGTGTGAGCTAATAGACACAGTTTTTAAAAAGTTATTGAACGCTCTAATATGGCACCAATTAAAGTAGTAATGGACAGCATAGTGGTAGTCTAGAAATAGAAATAGTCAAAACTAACATTTTAGAATCTACAGCATGTCTCCAGTTAAAATTCATTGGCAAGGTTTTTATTACTAAAATAAAAAGGTTGTTATTCAAAAACAGCTGACCTGCTTATGCTACACTGGACCAGTGGTCCATTTAATGTTGGACTCTAAAGCAGCATTTCCCAAACTATGGGCCACGGCCCGATACTAGGCCGCAGGAAAAAAGTACCGGGCCTTAGTTGCCGGGGTGTTCCGGGCTCCCAGAGTGCCTGTGTGGCGCCAGGTCCCCCAAGCTCTTGGCCGGCCTGGGCGGAGTCTGCAGCTGGATCTTCCGGTTCCCAGCAGATGTGTAGCTAGGAGAGGTGTGTGAGGGGACAGCTAGCCATCAGAAGCAGCACTGGACCGGGAAATCGGGGCAGGCTAGGAAGATTGGGGAAGGGGCAGCAGGCAGAAGTAGAGCTGGGCAGGGGGCTGGCCAGGGGAGATTGGGAGGAGGAGTAGGGGAGAAGCGGCTGCTGGAAGCAGGGCTTGCCTGGGGCATTGGGACTGTCTGTGAGAAATTGGGGGGGGCTGGCGGAAGCAGGGCTGCCGGGCGGAGTGAGGTCAGAGGTAAGGAGCTGGCTGGGGACGATGGGGGAGGAGGGAAGAGGGAAGAAGAAGCGGCCACCAGAAGCATGGCTGGACGCGGGCAGCGGAACTGGCCAAGGGAGATTGGGAGGAGAAGTGGGGGAGAACTGGCTGTCCGGGAGGGGGTCGAGGGAAGTGGGGCTGGCCGGAGGCGCAGCGGGGGGAGCAAATCGGCCAGCGGGAAGTGGGACTGACCCGGCCATAAGCGGATCTCGGGGCGCTGTCGTCCTTCTCCTACTAGACCATTCATCTGGTTACTGGATGCCTTCTCTATAGAGTACTCACAGTAGATAGCCACCCAACCTTATAAATAAAAGCCTGCTCTACACTGGTAGTTTAGGTCAAACTTAGCCACATTAGGTTGATTTTACTAAACAATAAGTCCAATCCACCAAGCCCATTCCATTGAGGGCCATTAAAAGTCAATTTCAGTATTCCTGCTTTTCACAAGTAGTAATATTAAATTTAACCTTCAATGATTGACTGCAGGGTGTGCAGATGTGGCCCTGTCAAAGTCAATGTTCTTGGCCTCTGAGAGGTGTCCCACAGTCCCCCGCTGTGACCCTTCTGGTGAGAACTTTTAACTGTGGTGCTCTCCAAGCGAACAGGAAAAGACCTGGGAAAATCTGAATTTAGTTTCCTATGTGGCCACAGTGGCACACTGACCTGACAGACACCACACCTCAGCAGCACACCTGACCATGAACACCCAGAGTCACAAATGAGTACCAGCATGGTGCATGCAGGAAATCCTGGACCTTATTGCTGGGTGGGAAGAGAAATCTATTCAGGAAGAACTATGAACCAGAAAAAGAAATGCAGATATCTATGCCAAGATCACAAAGGGATGGAGGAGAATGGTCAGCAGGCAAGCATGGCAACAGATCTCACCGACAGCCAGGACTTTTTATATCTTTTGACACAAACCCTTCCCCCAAGGATTTCTCAGTGCCAGGCCCTGATGTCAGGGAGGGAACTTTGAGTGAGTTCATAATTTTTATAATGCTACAAGTCAGTGATATGATCTGTGGTGACCACTCTGCATACACAGCATGGGCTCCCTGGAATAGCTTAGCATGCCTGGAGATGGAGTGGGAATATTCCCTGCACATCTCCATAAAGCTCTCTCAGAGGAACTCTTCCATCATTCTCAAGTTTTCTGGGGTGGCCAGCCTTATTCCGTCCTCCCCAGTAGGACACGTTCCCACACCAAGACAGCAGTAAATGGTCTGTTGTCATTGCAGCACTAAGCATTGCAGAATAAGGTTCAGGTGTTTGATATGCTCTGGATATATGTCAGGAAAAGGCACACAATGGTTAATATAATTGCCATAGTACTTAGCTGCTGAAAGGGTTCCATGCTGGGTTTCATGCTTACCCTGCTATAGTGTCTACATAATTAACCAGGGAGGAAGGAAGGAAGGAAAGGGCATGTAAAGACTGTTTGCCATTGCTTTCAAGTATCGGGGAAGGGAGGAGATGAGTGTATTATGGAACACTGATATGCACCCAGAACCACCCACTGAAGAGTTTTGGTCCAAGCGTGCACTTGAGCATAACCCAGAATGCAAAGGAATGGCAGGAACTCTGGGATAGCTACACAGAGTTCACCACTCTCTAAATCAACAGTAGCCACCCTACTGAGAATGTGCTATGTTGAACTATGCACATTGTTCAACAGTGAGGACATGCACCTTTGACTTTCTAAAATGGGGTGTTAAAAAAAAAATCAAACTTAAAAATTAAAACTTATCTCTCAGTGTAGATAAGGCCTAAGTTGTGTCATATGGCCTAGCACCTTTTCTTCTTACCAGAAAAGGGCCTCACTGACACCTCTGTGGGGAAGGCAGAAAAACCCTTACTCCACTGAAGCCAATCTGATGGTGCATGAAATATTCTTTGTCCCCCTCCAACCCTGCAAAAGGAGCGACTAGTGCAACACCCATAACAGGTCAAACCTGCTATCTGCAACCTTTAGGGGAGGGAGGGTAGGAGCCATCTTGCCTACAGTGTGGAAAAGAACTTTCAACACCCAGGGCTTGCACCTTCATGGTCTTCCACCCTCATATTCACAGGCAGTGAGTGACCGCCATAAATCTGAGCACTGATCACTTTTTGTAGCAGTTTCTGATCTCCTTCCTCCTACCCCATAAAAGCACTGCTGCCTTCTTTTGGCAAGCCCAGAATGTTCCACATGCTTCAGGTGTGTTGTGGTCACTATGTTATTAAGTTGGCAGATGTCTGAGTTCAATTTCATTCTCATAGTTTAAGAGAAGAAAATAAAGAACATCTGACCAGTCTTTTCTATGTACTTGTTTTATACAAGTCAAGCCAGAGTTTACTTGTAGCATTCTTGTCCAGCGCACCAGCTCTTAATCCTTCCTTCCCATGCAAATCTTAAACCAACCTTGGCTACTCGTTGTCATTGCCTCTATCCAAGCAAAATATTTCATTTTTCATCTGAAAAGTCCATTTATGGATATAAAGAGTATATGGGTGCAAAAAAAAATGTTATTTTTAGATGAGTATTATGCACTCAGTCCAAAAATAGAGTCAAAATAGTTTCACAGGACAGACCAAAAGCCATAGACTGAAGAAAAAACACGGGTTAAGGAGACTAATACTTTAAGCTCCATACATGAAACTCTTTACAGGATTTTAACCAGCATAAAGTGATTGAAACAGTAATACTAGTTTGATGTGATATGAGTCTAATCCACGATTTACTAGACGCATTTAGATATATTTGCTTAGATTTTATGGCAATCAACTTCTTATTTTCCAAAATTTCAATCTGTAGTAACCAGCTTTAAATCTCAGTTAATCATCATTCTAGAAATGAGCCAGTTTGCCTCTGACAGCTTTTAGCTTCTATAATAGCTGGCAGATTACAGGTTAGATAATGGACTAGTGCAAAAGCTGGTGATCATATTTAGACAGACTATTAAAGAGATTGTGTAGGGGCAAAATGATAAATGGATCCAGAGTGCCAAGTAGAACCAGTCAGCACTTGCTCTTTTGAATAGGCCAGAAAATACTAAGCAGTTTGTTTGGACTATGAAATAAAGCTCTTGTAGGAAGATCTAGAATTTTTTTCAGGAGAATATATTTGAAAAACAATGCATTTGAGTCAATCTGGTGGCATTTCTAAGGTTTGCTTTTCAAAAGCACTTTTGAGAGACAGGGATAAAAGTAATCCCATTCACCTTTCAATTAGAACACGACTGTCTCAAACAATATACTGCATCACAACCTCTTCTTAGTTTGTGCCTTCAGACTAAATTATTTGGTACAGGAACATATTTTTCTGACATGGCTTACCTCATCACAGTAACACCCACGCTACCCATTTTTCATTGCAAATACTTACAGTTATTGACTAATTTTCACTTAAAATGTATTTTCTTTGCTCTTGTTCTCCTTCCCTCATTTTGTCCATCTAAACTGAGTTCTCCCTTTTCCTCTTTCATTTTCAGGGCCTTCTGTTAACTTGTCCTTCTTGCTTCTACCCCTTACTTTTTTCATTTTGTGTGTCCTTCTTGTACTAGTTCTCATTCCTTCCTCTAAGCCAGTGGTCACCAACCAGTAGATCAGGATCTACAGGTAGATCTTGGCACAGATGATACTGACTGGTTTGGCCAAGAGGATATCAAGTACAGCACTTCAGCTGCCCCTTACCCCACTACTTTGCATCTCCTGCCCTTTGCCTTTGAGATGCCCCCTTCCCCCACCCTCCCGTGAGCCTCCAGCTTGTGCAGAGCAGGGAATGAAGAAGAGGGAACAATGATGTCAGGGTGCCCCATCTTCCATCCTATATTCTATCTCCACAAAATGGAAGGGGGGCACAACAGGGCTTCGGATGGAGTTTGCTGGCTGGTTCTGAGAGCGGTGCAGGGCCAAGGCAGGGCTGAGCCTGCCTTAGCCCCACTGCACCCACCCAGGAGCCACCTGAGGTAAACAGTGTCCAGCTGGAGCCAGCTCCGAACTCCTGCCCCAGTCATGTACCCTCTCCTACACTGAAGCCCCCGCTCTAGCCCTGAGCCTTCTGGACCCAAACCCCCTTACAGAGATTGTACCCTGAACCCCCTCCTACACCCCAAGACCAGATCCTGTGCCCAACCTTCTGCCCCTGCCTGGTGAAAAGGAGGAGGATGCACGAGGGAAGAAGGATGGAGTGAACTGAGGCATGGCCTCGGAAAAGAGGCACAAAACAGGTGGGGCAAGGGTATTTGGATTTGAAGTAGATCCTAGATTGCACAAATTCAAAAAGTGATCTGGAGCTAAAAAAGGTTGGAGACCACTGCCCTAAGTCTTGCTTTTTTCTCAACTATCGCCCTTTTCCTAATTTCTCTTCCATAAACTCACTACTCTCTTGTCTAGACCAGGGCAGTGATAGCAGGACCGATCAATTTTTAACTATAGTTCAGAAAACACAGGACAAGAGCGAGTGTGTATTTAGGCGAAAGGATTCTCTGCCTGAAGGCTCTAGCAACAACACAGAATGGATATAAAACAATTATTTTCTGAGTATTTAAATTACAGTAAACTTTTCTTTTTTAAAAATAACCCTAATGAAAATGAAATATAAATTTAATACAAAATATCTTACGGCTCAAGTTTATATCATCTTTAACATTTAAATAAAATATGCTGGTTTTTATGTTTAAATTCCAGCTATCTTCTAATGCAACTTGACATAAACCGTGAGCAAAATGTTAATAAATGTATCATTCACTGGTTTCTAACATTCTATAAACATGGTAAAAATCTGAAACTACAAGGCATAATTCAAAGTATACGGTTATTGCTCCCTCCTATGTACCGAGAACATGTACCAAATCTAAAGGATCTTTTTAATTGTAAATCAGCATATTTTAACAATTATATCAGCCACTGAGAAAGCACTTTTTAGAAAACAGATGCAATACAAATAAAAAAAATTGATTAAGACTGATTGAAATAGAGGTTTTGCACTTGCAGACTTAAATCCACCATGCAAGAGGAACACCTGTAACGGGAGTACAGAGTAGAAAGTAATTAAGTGCTGGAGTTTCCTTAGCTGTCAGTCCACATGCTGAAGCCAGAAGAGTACGCATATCATGGTATTTGCTTACATGGGCAAACCAGCCTCCAGGCAAATTCCTGGCTGCACAGGGATCTAAACTCAGGGTGTGTACGTCATTATCAAATATCAGCATACTAACTGCCTTTCATCTAGCTTGTGCCTTAGAAGTAGCTTTACTTATTTTGGAGCTTAAAGTTTTAGGAAGACTTATTTTATATAAATGCCATCTTCATAAAATAGACATCGGTAAATAAAACTGACCTAACCCCATCAAAATAAGTACTGAAATCTGAAGAGAAAGAAGCAGGTTGCAACTCAGTAATACCCTGCATTTTGGTGTATTTGAGAACACAGAGAAAATGCAAACTTGGCACTTGCTAGTGCAACAACTAGCAAGTACTGTGAACTTCATCAAGCACAAGTCTTCTGAGTTTTGCTGGATACTATGGCAGGATATGGTTGTTGGGCTATCTTGGAGTAAAACAGATAATTTGTATGATGGTCCCTGGGTGAAGGCTAGAGGGAAAAAAAAGTTGCTTACTTTGACAACTATTGTTCTTCATGTCTGTTCCACTTAGGTGTGTGAGCACTGCCTGCACAGACTGCTGGAGAGTTTTCCCTTAGCAGTACCAGTCGGGCCAGCAGTACCGCCACAGTGGCGGATATATACTGCGCTGCTGGCCTTCCACCTCCTCAGCTCCTTTTTGTCAGACTCCTCCGATGCAGGGGAGGCGGGTAGGATGTGGAATGGAGATGAGCAACACATCTCGAAGAACAGCTGCGAAGGCAAGTAACTGTTTTTTTCTTCTGAGCGCTTGCTCATGTCCATTCCACTTAGGTGACTCCAAAGCCAAACCCAAGGAGGCGGGGGTCACAGCCTACAGAGAGAGTCTGCAATTCAGCTCTGATCACTGCTGCATCCTCCCCAGTGTGCTGCTCTATGGCAGAGTGGTTCGCAAAAGTGTGCGCTGACGACCAGGTGGCTGCCCTGCAGATCTCAAAATGGGCACCTGAGCTACAAAGGCGATGGAAGACAAATGGGCCTTGGTAGGTGTAGCTGGAACCTGTGCCAGCTCATAGCATGTCCTGATACCTGAAGTGATCCAGCATGAAATACCTTGGGCTGACACCATCAGGACCTTCGTCCTGTCAGCTATGGACAGAAAAAAATGGGGCGGAGGGGGGGAGAGGATAACTTCCAAAAGGGTTTGGTCCTTTCCAAATAAAAGGCTAAGGCTTGTCTAACATCTAAGGTGCGTAAAGTCTGCTCTGTCCCAGAACTGTGGAGTTTCAGGCAAAAGACTGTGTGACAGGGTGTTGGGGGTCAGGGAGGGGAATCCTACACCCTGCACTGACGCAGCGCTCAAGCAGCCATGCCAGGAGTGTTAGGCGGCCGCTGAAGGCATTTGCACGGGAGCGCCCTGCGCCACCGAGTCGAACGGCAGGACAGCGCCTGCGCCGACATCCCAAGCAAAGGGCGCCAGCTTTGAAAAGCGGGCCGCCCCGCCAGGCTGGAGACACACAGGGGAAAGGAGGGAGCGGCCCTGGCAAAAAGGCACGGAGCGAGGCAGCCCTGGAGACATAGGCTGCTGGAATGGGTCAGCAGGAAGCCCTGGAGGAGGGCAGCGCGTCAGAGCACAGCAGGAGGGGAGGAACATGCCCAGGATAGGGCTGAGAAGTGGCCTGCGAGTCAGTAAGTTACGGCATACCCCTACCGACAGAACAGGAGGCTATCGTCCCTGTTCTCAGGGTCCTGAGCTGAAACCTAGAGAGAGAGGATGGACCCAGGTCTCCCTTTCCTCCCTGTCCATGGGTGGTCGTGGACTAGTTGAAGTGACTCAGAAAAGACTGCTGTTGGACACTGTGGACTACAGGTTAACTGTTGGGGTATGAGGTCACCCGGTGAGAGTTTCCTCCTAAGGAGGGAGGAAAACTGTAACAGACAAGTTAAAAAAAAAGTCCTGATGGAGGTGGAAGGGGGACACCACCTTAGGCAGAAATGCAGGGTAAGGGCAAAGCCTGACCTTGTCCTTGAAGAAAACCGTGTACAGAGGGGCCACCGTTAGAGCCGAAACCCACTTTCCAGGACAGATGCAGGAAAGAGCACATTGTCAATAGCTCTAAGGGAGGGGCCATGAGCCTAGAGAGCACCAGGTTTAGATCCCAGGTGGGCAAGGAGCTATGCACCTGGGGGTGAACCCTATCCAACCTCTTAAGAAAACGATGCACCATAGGGCCAGTGAAAACAGACCCGCCCCGTGACCCTGAGTGGAAGGCCGCAAAGGCCACCAAGTGCACCCTCACAGAGGACGGGGCCAGGCCCTGGGTTTCAAGGTCTAGGAGATAACCCAAAATGGCCAGGACCCCCATAGGAGAGAACCCTGTGCCCTCTGACCAGAGTAAGAAACGCTTCCACTTCTCCAGGTAAGAGGCCCTTGCAGAGGGTTTATGGTTTCCGCTGGAATGTAGGGGCAGGGGCCCTAGGGAGGGGACGTCTCTGAGGGGTCGAGGTGTGAACGCCAAGGGACTTGAAGGTCACTCTAGTATCTTTCAGCCCATGCAGGCTGGTGTCAGGACTCGAATGGCAAATCCTGAACGGTGTTCTGGACCTCTGGTGTGATGCTAGACATCTGAAACCAGGAGCCTCTCCAAAGGACCCGGCTGGTCGCCATAGTACAGGCCACTCTGTGCGCAGCATCCAAGGCGGCCTGGAGTGCCGCCCAAGACACGACTTGTCCACCGTCAGGTCGGAGTCCTCTGATGCCCACTCAAGTTGCACCCACAACTCTGCACCAGCCTCTTGAGAAGGTGCTGGTGGGCTTGAGAATCCATTGCTGGCATTGATGGGAAAGCCAACCCCAGAGCCTTGTCCATGTAGGAAGGTGAGTACTTGTGTACCATCAAGTCCTCATGCTCCCTGGGATTGCTTCAAGGCCTGGGATGAAGCCAGGTGGCTCGTGGGGCTCTATTCCATGGCTCCTTCCAATGAGGGCCTAGGGGAATCCCTCTGGGTTGACATTGCCTGGCTTGGTGCCAATGATCGGGGCAGCGGCGTAGCCATGGGTGATACACAAGGCCCTAAATGCAAGGAGTTCTCAAAGGATGGGGCACTCCCCTGTGCCTGATGGTAGGTCCAAGGGGTCCAGAAAGGCCATTGTCCTGGTCCTTGCCACTGAGGTGGCCAGGTCTGCTGCACTGACTGGCCCAAGGCGCTGCGATGGTACAAGTGATACTGAGATCTGGAGCAGTGCTAAGACCGGGAGCATGAAGCTGAAGCCCAGGACTGTGCTGACTTTGTCGGAGTCTGAGGAATATTCGGATTCCAACCACAGTGGTGCCGAAGATGGGCCCTGCCAGCGACGCTGGGAGGAGAGCCGGACCATTCCCACTGACTTACCCCTATGCTGGAGGCACTAGATGCTCTGGTGCCATAGAGTGTACTGCTGGGATAGGGATGCTGGAGGATGAGCTCTCCCTCGACTCCTGGGAGAGCACTGTGCGACGGACACGGTGGAGCTGGCATTAATGCATTCACTAGTGACTGTGGCATCACACATGCTGCTGGACCTGAGCTCATAGGTGAAAATTCAGCCAGTGCTCACTTAAGTGATTGTCTGCCCAGGTAAAGTGCCAACATCTCAGTGTGGGCATGAGACTGGTCACAGTGCACTCAGAGTGATGAAGGTGGTCTCAAGGTTAGTTCCATCAACTCATGCATTGCCTCAAAGGTGTCTGGCATGGAGCACCAGTCAACAAGCACCAGCTCCCCCTCTGGGCTCTGCTTCCTGGCTGCACTTGACTGGCCATGCATAGGCCCAGGATCAGCAGGACTTGAGGCTGGCACTAGCGCATTAAGGTGCTCTGATTTTTTTTTTTTTTTTTTAAATAATGGAGATTGCCTATCTCCTAGAACTGGAAGGGATCTTGAAAGGTCATTGAGTCCAGTCCCCTGCTTTCTCAGCAGGACCAAGTACCATCCCTAACTAATTTTTGCCCCAAATCCCTAAATGACCTCCGCAAGGATTGAACTCACAACCGTGGGTTTAGCAGGCCAATGCTCAAACCACTGAGCTATCCCTCCCCCCTTGGGGGAGCATGGCGGGCATGTGCCAAGGCAGTGATTTGCCCCTCTCTGCAGTCTTCTTACAGGGCACATGGGATTGAGAGTGGTGCCGGGCGGAAGGGCATCTCGACAGCATCAAAGCCCCAGAGCCTGTTGCACCGAGGCTGGCGAGCTGCAGGATTCTGGTGCCATGTCCGTGGCTGATCGGAGTGCCGATTCCACGATTATTTTCAGGCACAAATCCCTACCACTTCATCTGGGGCTTGAAATTACAGCAAATCTTGCAGTTTGCCAGAATGTGAGCTTCTCCCAGACATTTCAGGCACAAATCATGTGGTCCCCAAAGGGCACAGGCTTTGTGCAGTGCACAAAGGGCCTGAAGCTATGAGGCCCTGGCATGCCCTGGGGGTGGGACGGGCCGCAACAGGCGAACCCGGACCCAACAGTAAAAAATTAACAAGATAAAACAACGTCTGAGCAGACTAACAGGGAAAGCAACTTGGAGAAACAATGGGACTCAACTCGGTGCTAACTAACTGTGAATACCACTAAGACCACACTTGCAAGAAAGCGAGGTAAGAGCTCCAACAACCATCATGGGCAGTAAGAAGGAAATAAAAGGGTGGAGGGCCAGCAGTGGTATATACATGCCGCTATGGTGGCGCCACTCCAGGGGTTCCCCTGCTGGTCCAATGGGTACTGCTGAGGGAAAACTCTCCAGCAATTTGTGCACGCAGCACGCACACACCTAAGTGGAATGGATGTGAGCAAGCACTTGAAGAAGAAAGAACACTTCTGTAAGAGCAGACCTTCCCCTTTAGCAATATATTGTTTCAGGGGGTACAGAGAAACCAGGGCTGTTTGAGCCACCAACTGAAGTGTCCCCCAGTAGTGAAATAAAAAGCCAACTGCTGTACAGCAACAGCCCCTTCAAGAAATCTACCTTGCTGACAATCTTGTTTTCCTGAAGAGGTGTGGAAGTCAGTGTGCTAGTTTATTTCCTGAAGGAGACCAAGCCGCGGAATCATACTTGCCAATGGTGTCAAGGAACTAGCTTCCTACCACATCCCAATCCACAACTACCCCAGCCAAATCTGGACCATTGGTGGTATGCACAGATAGAAAACACGCAAAAGTTTCTGTAAGTTAAAAACTTACTTTTTGCAAAAATATCAACAGGTGATCCATCAGGCAATAGCCATGGCCAGCCTTTGAATTGCCAAGCAGGACCCTGCACAAACACTGCAACTACACGATCCCTTTAAATAAATGATAGACACAAATTAAAAGACTTGAGATTTTAGTCACTATAAATTCCCGAGAGAAAAAAAAAACCTCAAGTATTCATATGACAGGTTTCTGTCGACAGTTGTGAGGAAAGCATTGTACATTAGTAGAATTTCTTTTAAAATCACTGTTATAACACATTAATGACTACTGACTGTACTTCCAATATGTACGTTCTACATATAAGTCTCTTCAGCATTAACACTCATTTTTGTACTGATATTTATGGTCTGTCTACTTGTTGTATGCAGTTCAAGTTCAAATTTAATGTTTATCAGAAAACAAATCCTGTTTCACTTCTTGCGATTACTGTTTAGAATTTTTTAAATGCTTTGGAATTTGTAAGATAATCCCCTATGAATTGTATTGAGGACTAAATGAGATATAGCAATTTAAGAATGTGTATTCAGCACAAACTTTAAACTTTTAATATTCAAAGTTCGTTACAACAAGAGAGACAATTTTAACAATTTAACCTACATTTTCAAAGTGCATTTTTAAGAGTATATGCAACTTAGACCTGTAGCCTATTATCTACTGATTGATAACACAGAAATTAAAGTTCACAAATAGCAAGTTCTTTGGGACAGGCATTGTCTCTTTGCTATATATTTGTACAGCAATAGAGCTTGGGGTCTCCAAGCACAATCACATTACAAATAAATAATCCCATAATCTAATTCCTGAATTTACATTATTGTAAGGATTTCAACAGAAAACAAAAATCATCATGACTGTCTGAAATGATAAAAACACAAAATTCTTCACTTAAAAACATTTCTCACATTAGCTATTATAAAGGTTAAACTAAATTCCTTATCACTGATTTCATTCAGGGAAAGCAATCACAAAGACACCTTTACCTTTGTCAAAAATGTTTAAGGTCTATTTTGGATGCAAGCTGCCTTTTGATACTTCAAAAACTATTCTTGTTTTCTGTTTGCCTGCTACTCCCAACACAGACTACCTAATTATCTGGAAAGTTAGATCTTATTTCCTTGTAACATCCAAGAAGAATGTTAAAACAGAGCAACAGGTCTTGTACGTACCTAAAATATTTTTAAATTAGGAGGATAAACAAAGACTATTGGTTAATCAATACAAACCCTTTTGCGGTTTAAAAAAAAAAAAAAAAAAAAGTACTGACCGATAGTATTTCATCTTTTTATAGGCCTCCACAAATGTACCTGCATGTTTACAGAACTCCATCTTGACATGTATGTCAGTGTCCCTGACCATGATACACGTTAGCTTAAAGCTGATGCAATCAGCAGACCAGGGAGACTGGGAGCAAAGCCGCGGAGGACCCAGGCAGCGGGACCGCGGTGCGTCTCGGTTCGCCGCCCGCGTCTTCCTGGTCTGCTGGGGTGGGGTGGGGTGGGGGGGGCGCAGCTAGTACACACCCCCCCCCCCCCCCCCAACAGACTAGGCTTTTCTCCAGACGCCTGTGGCAGAGCAGCTGGGGCGCTGCCAGTTGGTCCTGCAGCGCTGCTCTGGGCGCTACTGGACCAACCCGGCAGCACCCCAGCTGCTCTGCCCCAGGCATCCTGATTCAGCCGCTGCTGGTCAGTTTCAGCAGTGGCTGAATGAGGACGCCTGGGGCAGAGCAGCTGCGGTGCTGCTGGGTTGGTCCAGTAGCGCCGAGGAGCGGCGCTACTGGAGCAACCCAGCAGCACCCCAGCTGCTCTGCCCCAGGCGTCCCCAAGTCAGCTGCTGCTGAAACTGACCAGTGCTGACTACAGGAAGCCCGAGGCAGAGTTGCTCTGCCCCGGCCTTCCTGGAATCAGCTGCTGATCAGTTTCAGCAGCAGCTGACTTGGGGATGCTTGGGGTTCTTAAGTTGATTCTGTATGCAAGTCAGAACTGGCGGTCAGTTTCAGCAGCGGCTGAATCTGGACGCCAGTTCCGACTTACATACAGATTCAACTTAAGAACAAACCTACAGTCCCTATCTTGTACGTAACCTGGGGACTGCCTGTAATATAATAGCTCTGGATCCTGAACAACTTGAGTGTGACTTTCATAATCACGGAGGGTTTCACATAAAAAACATGGGATAAGGCAGGAACAATGTTTGTATCATTAAAAGATTGTTTTTTCTTTTAAAAATACACTTTAATAAACCTGATAGATTATTACCTCAACCTGAAAGGAACAAGCTGCTATATACTTCCTAACCATTTCTTCACACATTTGTTAGTGTTTTCTTCACCAATTAGTTTGAAGTTAATTTATTAGCTCATTTCAAGCTCCGTGTTCTTGTTCTCAAAAAGACAACTTAAAATGTAAAAAAAAAAATAAAAAAATAAAATAGCAGCTCTGCTTTACCAATCCTGTGGCATAAGTTTCAGAGGCTGGTCTACCACTCGATAAGGTACAGTAACGCTGACTGTGGTGCCCCCAGGTTGCATCTGGTCCTTCCTTCTCTGTATTAAAGTTTCATTTTCTCGCTGACAGCCTTGTTTTTTCTTTTCATCTGATGGTACAAACCTAGGGAATAAAGAGGCACTTAGACCCATTTATTTGTTTGCAATAGCCAAAAATAAAAGTAAGCAAACCAAAACTTCTGGTAATTCAAGTAAATCAGGTAAGACCACAGGTAGTTTAACATGCACTCTCCTCCACTTGTGCCCACTGCAGCAGCCATGGACAAGAACTCACCTGGCCCCAAGCTGCTACGGTGAGAGAGGGCTGGGTTTGTCCTCTTTCCCCAAAGTAGCCTGCCTACTGAACCCCTCATCCCCAGCCCGATCCCAGATGGATGATTCAAATGAAAACAAACAATTTTTGAGTTATGGACCTGAGCAACACCAGATAAATCCTCTAGTTTCACAGTAATTTTCTCTGAACATGGGTGATTTAAGTATTTTAGTTGCAAAAAAACTGCACAACGTATTTCTGGATTAAAATAATTATTTAGATAGTTTGTGTCACAAAAAATATCTATCAAATCTTTCTCCGAAACATGAAAGACAACAGACAAGATGCAAAGATGTGGTTAAATTAGGCCAAAACTTTATTAACCTAACTCATTTGGGATTTATCAACAACGTAGTCAACACAGTTTATTGCAATTTCCTCAATCATTTTCAACTGTTTAAGAACAGCTGTTTGCCCCATGTCTGTGCTCCACCTCATATGAGGGTTAAGTGCTAGAGGAAAAGGGTTGTTTCCCTTGTTATACCAGACATTAGGAGACCCAACCTCAACTTCACAGCTTTCTATGAAGATGAATTTACGCTTCTAAAATTATTGAAGATTAAGGCATTAATCCAAAAATTTTTACAATCTATTGTCAATTATTTAATTCTCTACTTTTGATCTGTCATACGCATCACCATAAAATGGATTATACAAAACTTAGACAACAGGAACAGACCTTTGGCATAACAGTATGTTGCAAATTGAAGCCATGGAGTCATTATGCTCATCTATCAATACATACTGTAGTACAAAGGGTTCTAAATGCACCTCATCCAATACAGAAACTCATCTGTAAATACTGACCAAATACTATACAGATCAAATTCAATTTTGACAGAATTCCCTTCCAATCATTAGTTTTAAATCAGTTCTTGCAAGCAGGATGTGGCCTTCCATGGTCAACTGACAGTATAACTACAAAATCCAGTATCACTGTCATCCTCAACTCCTGAATGCAACAGCAATCACTGCCTTTGTACTCAGGTCAAGATGTTTATGTTTTTGAAACCTGCAGTCTTTATACTAGAATTAAATTGTATTTTAAACACAAAAGGCTATTTAAACAATTATAATCATTCATTGGTCACCCTATGAAAACGTTCTTGAGTTCTTATTTCCTGTAAAAGCAGTTAGACAAAAGAGAGCAAAGCTGATTTTTGAAAATCAAAAGTGGAGTTCTTGCCACACCTATGGGGCCTGCTCACTCACCTACATGTGACGTACTTTGGATGAGAAGTCAGAAAGCCATGGCAACAACAGGTGGACATCAGAAGTTTCCTTACAATAACAACTGAAGTAATGTCATGAAACTGGAAAACTAAAATTGCTTGTTAATGCATATCTTACAGATTTTGGCTATTAGAACTTGATTCTATCTGGCTGAAAAGAACCCCATCTGCTCTTAAAAATCTCCAATGACGGAGATTCCACAAACTCCCTAGACAATTTATTTCAATGGTTAATCACCCTGGTGGTTTGGAAGTTTTTTCTAACGTCAAACCTAACCCTTTCTTGCTGTATTTTTAAGCCATTGTTTCTTGTCCTATCATCCTAAGTTAAGAATAATTTTTCCTCCCTCCTCCTTGCAACAACGTTTTACATACTTGCTTTAATTTAAATTAAAAACAAAATAAATATTAAAGCATGTTTTTTGTCAAGTTTGAAAGAAGGGAAAATCCCTGATGAAGTTAAATATTTTTAGAAATTTGTCACTGAATGGGATAGTGAATACTGATAAGAAAGAGTGAATTATTTAACTTGTTAGTACAACAGTTCTGGATTTGTGGATGCCTAGTCAAAGGTTTTGGGTCCCAGCTCCTCCAACCATGCATTCAATTATGCATGAAAAACTAGGACAACATGAGTCTTCCCTCAGTCTCTTAAAGACAAAACAAATCTCCCTAGCCCCAGACTTAAAATATTCCATGCAGTTGAAGGCTTTGGTATTAGATCACAATAATTAATAAAACATTAAGGGCATGTCTACCCTAGGAAATGATTTTGAAATAACTGATTTTGAAGTAACTCCTAAAATAACTATTTCGAAATAAGCATATTCCCCAAGGAGACCATGAGTTATTTCAAAATAAACAGCCCCTTAGTTTATTATTAGGGGCACTCTGCTTGTTATTACAAAATAATTCCCTAGTGTAGACCAAGGCTTATATTTGTATATAGTGCTTCTAATCAGTAGGTCAAAGTGTTCTGCAAAGGATGTGTCACTGTCCCATCTCCAGATGAGAAAATTGAGGCACAGAGCTGAAGTGACTAGTCCATGGTTATCCAAAGATCAGTGGCAGAGGTGAGGAGAGAACCTAGGTTTCCTAGAACAAGTCTACATGATGATATTAAGTTGACCTAAGTTATGCAATTCCAACTATGTGAATGGCATAGCTGGAATCGACATATTTTAGGATGACTTATTGCAGTGTTTACACCATGCTGGGTTGATGGGAGAAACTCTCCCTTTAACTTACCAGAGTCAACGGGAGAGTGCTCTGCAGTTTATTTAGCTTAGCTTCACCAGACAACTAAATCGACTCCCCTCCCAGTGAATTGATCAACGCAGTGTCGATTTTCCAGTAATGGAAACAAGCCCTTAATACCAGTCCAGTGTTCTAGCTCCTGGGAAATACTAAGTCTTCAAAAGAAAAATATTTTATACTAATAATTAGAGAGGAGAATATTCAGTCTAAAAAATGCACATTTGGGGTTAAAATATTTTATGAATGTGTGTCAATTTTGGCAATTTGTTTCAAAGACTTTTTTTACTGTCGAAATGAACTGTTTCAATGAAACTTTCAAATTTTTTAATTAGATTCACCAGAAAACTTAGGCCACATTCACAAATCCCTGAAGGAGGACATAATGGTAGTGGTGCACCTTAGACCATGTACATTAGGAAGCACTCACATGGAAGGAGAGAGAGACTGTGGTCTAATCCAGTGGTTCTCAACCGTGAGCCATATGGCTCCCCAGAGGCCACACCCTACCTCTTGGTAGAAACATGGAAAAAATGTAACATTAGGTAAATTATGTACCTTTTTTCCCCCCAACTAACAGCAGCTATAAGGGGGGGCCACAGAGGTAAACAAGGCTCAGAAGGGGGTCAATTTAGTAAAGACCTGCTATATCTACCACCAATTGCACTCCTGTTGACTCCAGTATTTCACTTGAGTGAAAAGAGTAAGGAAGTCAATGGGAGTTTCTCCCACTGACCCACCATAGTGAGGATGCTGTGGTAAGTCGCAGCTGGAGTTGCATACCTTAGCCAGATCTACACTGGAGGAGAAAGTTAAACTAAAATATTCAACTCCAACCATGTGAATAGCTGGATTCCACAGGGTAGATTTTAATATTTAAAAGTCTGCTCAGCTAAATCAACCATGATTATGAGAGAATATAGCAACCCAACACAGACACACTCATAACTGAAGGATATTAACCTTCTATTTTTGGCTGAATATTACTACACTTCCACTCTTCATCTACAAATTAATGTGAAGACCACAGCAAATTTGAACACTGAATTAGGAACTATTGTAGGACATATTTGGAGCTCCATGACATCCATTATGGGTTAATCTACTGACCCAATCTGTCTGTAAAAGCCAGCAGAGATCTGGGCATTGGGAAATCCTCTGGTGAGAGTCGCCGCAGCAGCTCATATCACTGGGCACACAGCTCCAGCCCTCCCTCTACACCGCAATGTAAAGATATGGGTGAGAGGCCCCTGAATTCAAGTGATTCCTAGCTGCTGGAATGACTCCTTTAGGGTTGTGGGAGTCAGGTGAAAATCAGAAGCAGTATTTTCCACTAAGCACTAGCTTGGTCGGTGCATGGTACCCCTGGATTTAAAGCCAAGACTGTCTTCCCAACACCCTTCGGATGTGCCAATCATCAATTCACACATCACAGGATTTAGCTCCATATTCCAAATCCTTACCTAAATATGAGTAATTAGTCAAAGCTTGGGTTGGGCCCAAATGATTGGTCAATTCACCAAACAATTAGTGAAATACCATCAAAGAATACTTAAAAAAACCCTAACCTAAGCTACTCAACTCAGAAAAATGTGTAACAGTGAAATGAAGATCTAAAAACTTCTTAGCTATGTTAGGTTAGCATTTAAAATGTTAATACTACTGAGGACTCAACTGCTATAAAAAAGATGAAAAAAAATGGCAATCAATACAAGCACTCCAAAATAATAAAAGGAGGGTAAAGCAACCATACACGAAAAAAACATTCATATACATGCTCTGTAGGCAGCAGGACAATTCAAGCTCCTTGCTTTTCATTATCATTTCTTTACCATCCTCAACAGCTTCATCAATATCATTGTCATCATCAAACTTAATTGCTCTCTCCTCCTTCCTCTTCATCTAATGAATATAGTCAACATTTTAATGTTAAAAAAACAAGTTTGCATGGTGAAATAGCAATGGACTCCCAAAGGGAGTCTTATCACTAACAACTGTTAAAACACACAATCCATGGAACAAAGCCAAACTTTGCAACACTGAATTTTGCAGTGAAACTAACCTACATGATTTGCATTGTATAGAGAACTAAAATAAGAAAAACAAACAATGCACATGGTAAAGTTATTTCATTTTAAATTCATTAAGTTGGCAGCACAGGATTTTTTTTTTAAACACAAGATACCTTAAACTAAAGGCAGAGATGGGCAATAATTTTTGGTGGGGAGCCACTCCCAAGATTTCAGAAAGTGGTCCACTTTTCTGTGGAGGGGGTGCAGGGTCTAGGATGGAGGCTGGATGCAAACAGGTGCAGAGGGCAAGGGACTCAGGCTAAGGAGATGATGTGATGTCCGAGAGGGAGTTGGGGTGGAGGAGGGGGTTGTGACCTGGGTCAAGGGATTGGGGTGTAGGGTCAGGCAGGGAGTATAGGTATAGGAGAGAATTCTGGCCTGGGGGATGGGTGTACGAGGGAGTACAAGGTCTAGGAGGGAGTTGTGACCTGGGGCAAAGGGGTGCAGATGGTTTGGATGGTGACCTGGGGGAGGGAGATGGGATATGGAAGGGGCTGCGGTGCCAGAGGTAAGCTCTGGCTGGGACGTGCTTACCTAAGCATCTCAATTTGCAGTACCCCCAAAGCAGGCTGGGGTATCTTGCCCACCCCTGGTTTAAGGAGTCATCTATAGCATATAGTCACACAACTTAGTTTCATGTATAATGCAATGGGGTATTATATTAAAAAAAACACGTTAGAAGAACTTTATGGCAGTCAATACAAGCACTCCAAAATAATAAAAGGCGGGTAAAGCTTTAATTCAGCTTCCTTGAGAGCACACATATAATAGTTTTGCCCATCATCATATAGAAAGCCCAGTATTGCAAACCCTAAAGATTCCAAAATCATGGATTGTGCTTTCCAAAAATTGTAATTTGTTTTAAAACTAATGAGATTTAAAAAACTGATTGGTTGGGTTAGTTTAGTCTTTGACTCCTGAACATTCTCAAAGTTCTTTCCCCAGTCATGAGGGCCAAGAAACTTATTTAAAACAAAATCTGAGATTCTCACAAAGTAACATGACTGCAGGAACTGAAATGAAGAAATCCTGACAAATAAGTCACAAGAGCTGACAATACTCCAAGTAGGTGGTAATGCCAGAGACAGAACCCAGCTTTCCTAGATATTCATCCAGCCTTTTAAGTGCAAAACAAGATTGTTTTCTTGCTATACTCTGCCTCACTTATTATCCATCTGTGCACTCATGGATGCAAGATTCCTGCAGAACAAATGTGCGATCAAATTAAAATAATTACAGACTGTATAAAGCAATTTATATCTGATTGCAGGAACCATATTCACATATGGATTGCAGATGTGACCTTTGAATTGCCAATTCACTTTAGAAGTATCAGCCCACATTTACACTTTAATTGTATTATAGTAAACTGAAATTTGTTTAGGAGACAAATATGTTGTCTCTCTCTAACACTACCTTGTTGTACCATACAATAGCGGTCAGAGTTATTAAATTGCTACAAGTCAGGTCTGTGACAGACCCAATGTGTGGTTGAAGCACCACTCTTAATTCCACTTTTTAGGCTTAAACATTTCTGTGTTTAACAACTCACTTCAACATTATTTTATTGACAGCTCTCCCACAGTTGAAAGTCAGCTGGAGGCTGTGCTATATAATTAATGCATAATTGAAAGCCTCCTCAATGGCTGTAACCCCTGGCTTACATTGGCTTCAATTCAATTTTGATTTAATATAAAAGTCTGAGTAGCCTTCAGTTCATTCCTTCTAGAAACCCATAACGCTACCTTAATATTCTGAACTACATGAGAACAAACGTTAATGGATAAGAAATACTATACAGAAAAAAAGAAAAGATGAAAATTTAAAAAAGTAACAGAAGAAAAAAAATTAGATCAGACCTGCACAAGCAGCATATGAACAACAGATACCTGCTGAATGTTTCATACAAACACTATGGAACGCCAAGTTTCTGTAGCAACACAACCACCATTTTCAAAAGCAAAATAAAATGTTTCCAATTCATATAATAAATTTGCTTTTCAATTAACTTATGTTAATTTACATTAACTGTTTACCTAAAGGCTTTCCAGGAATGTAGCACAAAACATATTTCTGATTATACTTGTGTTTTATAGAAGAGGCTAAAAATCCAATCACATTGCCACAAAAAACATGCACTTTTTTAGTGTCATATGATCACTATTTTACTTAATAAAAATACACCGACATATTTACTATCCTACAAAATATAAAGTACAACTAAACTAAATTTACAAAATAAGTGAGCAAAGACATTTTATATAATACATTACTCCTGAGTCTTTCATCAAACATATTCACTTAACAAGTAGAATCTGGGGAACTACAAATCATTCAGCTTCACCTCGGTCCCCAGAAAAATCATGGAAGGAATCCTCAAAGAA
Source organism: Pelodiscus sinensis (assembly GCF_049634645.1). Classification (NCBI taxonomy): domain Eukaryota; kingdom Metazoa; phylum Chordata; order Testudines; family Trionychidae; genus Pelodiscus; species Pelodiscus sinensis. The sequence goes on from NC_134719.1 coordinate 49,681,563, forward strand.
TCATTGTGAAGCGCTTAGAAGAGAGGAAAGTGATCAGGAATAGTCTCCATGGATTCACCAAGGGCAAGTCATGCCTGACCAACCTGATTACCTTCTATAATGAGGCAACTGGCTCTGTGCATATAGGGAAGGTGCTGGATGTGATATATACCTTGACTTTAGCAAAGTTTTTTATATGGTCTCCAACAGTATTCTTGCCAGCAAGTTAAAGTAGTATGGATTAGATAAGATGACTGTAAGGTAGAGAGAAAGGTGGCTAGATGTTTGGGCTCAACGAGCAGTGATCAATGGCTTCATGTCTGGTTGTTAGTTGGTATCAAGTAGAGTATCCCTAATCGTTCGTATTGTTCAGCATCTTTATTAATGACTTGGGAAAGGGTATGGATTGCACCCTCAGCAAGTTTGCGGATGACACTAAAGTAGGGGGAGACAGATATGCTGGAGGAAAAAGATAGGGTCCAGAGTGACCTACAAAAATTGGAGGATTGGCCCAAAAGAAATGTGATGAGCTTCAACAAGGCAAAACTCCTTCACTTGGCCCAAAAGATTCCCCACTCTCTCACAGGTTGGAAACTGGTTGGCTAAGCAGCAGTTTGGCAGAAAAGGACTACAATGGATGAGAAGCAGGATGAGTCAGTGTGCCTTTGTAGCCAAGAAGGCTGACCAGCATATTGGGATGCTCTAGGAGGAGCACTGCTAGCAGATCTAAAGAAGTGATTACTTCTCTTTACTCAGCACTGGTGAGGCCACAACTGCAGTACTGTGTCCAATTCTGGGCCCTCATTACAAAAAAAGATGTGGATAAAGTCCAGCAGAGGGCCACAAAAAGTTATTAGAGGGCTGGAGCACACGACCTACGAGGAAAGTATGTGGGATTTGGGCTTGTTTAGCCTACAGAAGAGAAGAGTGACAGAGGATCTGATAGCAGCATTCAACTATCTGAAGGAGGGTTCCAAAGAGGATGTAGAGAGGCTGTTCTCAGTGGTGACAGATGACAGAACGAGCAGCAATGGTCTCAAGTTGTAGTGGGGGAGGTCTAGGTTGGATATTAGGAAAAACTATTTCACTAGGAAGGTGGTGAAGCACTGGAATGGGTTAGCTAGGGAGATGGTGGACTCTCTAGGGGTTTTTAAATCCTGTCTGGGATGATTTAGTTGGGATTAGTCCTGCTTTTAGGAGGGGGTTGGACTTTATGACCTCCTGAGGCCTCTTGCAACCCTAGGATTCTATGAACAGCAAATTTGTAAAGTTTGATAAAGCACACTGTCTCCTTCGGTCATTAAAGTGAATTAGTGGAGTTATACTGTAACTAGAAATTACTTCAGAGGCCTTGCTTACATTAGGACGTTAGCACAGACTGAAATTGCATGGAGACTGCTTCTTTCTGTGGATTACTGTATTTCTCATCATAGAACCCCAGAGACTGATAGACTGCAGGCCAATTTAAAACTTCCAGGCTACGTGTTATATAATCTCTTTCGATCCATTTTTGCGAAGAGGTTTCTGCATAAAAACATTCAGTGTGCATGTTTCCTTTTTGCGGAAAAACCCCTTTTTGCACAAGATCCTTATGCCTCATACCTCTTTCACAAAAATGGATCGGAAGAGATTATGCAAATGAAGCATGAGAAAATGCTAATCAGTGCTTCATTTGCATTGCCTCTTCCAGCAAAACGCATAGTGTAGACTTAGCCCCAGAGTCTACATGTTGGACATATCCTGGCTTTATACCACTATATCTTACTCCTTCTGGAGCTGATGCTGTGGATCATCAAATCCTCATTCTAATATGTGTGCTATCTTTTACTTCCTTGCCAGCTACGATACTTTAGTCTACATTTTGTACTTCAAGTACCAAAGTTAAAATTACATGATGGCAACCAAAATTTTTTAGTGAATTATATCAGTGTCAGCATCAAAATGCAGATAATGGCTTCACTGTAGTCTTCAATTTGCATTTTGCTAATACAATTATTTTCAATTCTGCTCCATACACCCTATTGAAAAATGTGGCCTTCATACATTCTTTAACATTAGCAGTTCTCAACACAGGGGGAAAAATGGGTTAGAAAGCTGCCCTGTGTATAATTAATAGGTAGTAAATTGAAAAAAAAATTAAATACTGGATCCTTCTAAAAAAGCCATGAGTCCTTTATTTTTGTTCTAAAGAGAGCTGCTCTCCACAAAGGATAAAATTAAGCACTGTTAATAGGTGGATGTGACGTGTCTCCAATTGTCCTTCATTTATCAGAGATGTAACTGTTCATGTATCTAAACAGATTTGTTGAAAATAAATAAAGTATTTGCACTATAACATCCTACCAGACCATTTGTTGTTTTTAAAGTTTATATTGTAATTGTGTTGCCTTTCCCATTTTTCATCTATTTACACACAACTAAACACTTTCAATGACTTGACAATAGCTAAAAACCAAAGTTAAAAGGGCAACTCTGGCTAGGAACATGCACATGCTCCCCAGCAAACAAGTGAACTATTTATTGAACTAAATTCCCCAAGCAACACTAACGTACATTAACACTCACATAACCATCATTATTACGATGTTAAATATGAGTTACTAATATTCACAAACTTTAATCTGGGAGGAGAGGCTGATTAAGCTATTAAGTAGAGCAGCATTTTAAGTAGTCCTTGACCAGTAAGTTATTATTAAGTATATTATTATGCTGTGTGAAAGCAGTATTATGGTTAACTCATCTGTATTCAAATATGTGAAGAAAGCACATATATCCCACTTTTACTACAACTGGTCATCCAAAAATTCAGTGGTGGCGGACACTGTTACCACAACTGATAACAGCAATTCTAAAATGGCAATGGATTTAGAAGAGAATACTAATATAATGCAATAAAGACTACAAAGACAAAAGAGTTATGTAAATCAAGATTATATTCCCAGATATAAAGGTTAGTTTATAGTTCAAGTTATTAAATACAGACCAATACACTTGTAACCAACAATGTTTTTATAACTAAAGGCTTATCAACATTTCACAGGCAGGAGTTAAAAAAATAGGTTTTGTCAGAAGCAAACTGTGCTGCAGTGGTCAGATTATTCTTAAGGCTTGTTTACTCAGAACACTTGCATCATTTTAACTATACTGGTAAAGTTACAGTGGTACAACTGCCCCAGTGCATAATAGATACCTGTATAAAGGTATTGGTTTTTGCACACCTTATATAAGAGCCTTATTACCAGTATAACCAATTCCAAACTAGGAGTTGTACAGTATAACTTATTTCCATTTAAAATCACCCTTTCCCTAACTAAAATAGTTTTACCAGAATAACATTTTTAGTTCAGGCCCTAGGTTCAGCAAATGCACAGAATATTTTCTAATGGTTGCTATAATACTTGTTTCTGTAGGCCCACTGCAATGAGCACATACGTTCTTAGTGCACTTTCAATGCCAATTGCTTCACTTCAGCATAAATTAGTTTATGTTTGGTTTTCTTTGGTGATTTGTGCCTGGACATATTTAGAGTTCAGACACCTCAAAGTGCACCATGGAGCCTCAAAAGATGTGAGGGCAACTACCTGCCATGTGTCAGTAAGGTAAAATCACTTTTAAGAAAGAGAGCATCAAATTTATAAAACGACAAACAAATTTATATATGGGAATTCTTAAATGGCTTCTTTTAGATCCACAGAAGTAATGGCTGGCGAGAAATATGCAACTTTGTACATTATGATCTACATTATGTACTTTTTTTTTAACCGTAAGGGTAGTTAATTTACATGGAATCGCAAATCTTACTTTTAGCTTGTTCAGCTATATGGAGTTTGAATTTAGACTATCAATGGATGTTCTTTAAAACCAGCAATTATAATAATATTGCATCGTGGTTTACAAGGTATGGAAATGATGGGAGACTATTTGTAGTTCAACAGAATTTCCATCTGCTAATTTACTTTGCTATAAATGTTTCAAGTTGTTGCTTTATTTATATTATTAACAATACATGAATTTTTAAATACTCACCCATTCTTTGTAAGAAGTGTACCTCATTCCCTATTTAGCAATGATTCGGAGAATGGATAACATTTACCATTTAAAACAGAAAAGTAAAAACTCGGCCTACAGACATTAACATTTCCTTCCAGTCAATGTATTTAGTTGGTTCAGAAATGACTATTCTTGCAAATAATTTTCATCCTAATATTTTTTTTAAACCGTTCAAGGACACCTATGTTTTCTTTCCAATTTGGACTGTAAAATTAAAATTCAGTTGTCAGGAGAGAACAGATACTGCTTCTTGAATAATTACTACTCTGGCTATATCTTTATATCTGAAGACAATCTTTTATAAAGAATATTTTGTCAGCTACTTACTTTAAATCCTGCAAAAGGTCTTTTGCATTAAGCATAGTTATTAAAGAAGTTGTAGCTGCTGGAATAATGATAATGGGAGTTCGAGAGCCTATAAAGAGAAAATAAAAATACATAATTTTAACAAAATGCAATTAAAAATCTTTATCACTTGTCTTACAGCTCAAAATTGTGAACAATTTCAAAATCTTTTCCATCTTTATTATTCTCAATTTAGGATAACAATGTATATTTACATGACGATTTGCTTTCACAAAAGGGACTTGTACAACTAAGTAACTCACCTTTTTTCTGGTTTGGTGGTGGTCTTGCTTGGGAAACTGTAAAAGAAAATATTAATTACTAACTGAAATATAAACACAAATGATTATCATTTATAGGAGTAACTATAACAAGGTGAACAAAGGGTTGACAATCTAGTTATTAGTCTTTGGAGGCTAAACATCTTAGGTATTAATAAAATAATCCTGAAATCTAAATCCAGCTAGATGAAAAAGTTTGCTGAAACAAATCCATATATTTTTCTCTTGCTCCTCTTCATCTTATATCAACTAAGGATTTTCAAAGGCACAAAGTTGCATGAATATTTTATTGTGTATGATAAAGGACTGGATTTAGGATTTACACAAAGAAATTATATTATTATAATATAATATATTATAATAGCCTTAGCCATTATTAAAAGGATGTGATGGCAAAAGGCAGTATAAAAAACTTGGTTGCCCTTTAATACACAGATCAAATTTGCCAAATTTGAAAGTCAGGGTATGTTTAGTGTCTAGATTGAGTGAGCACCTCAGATTCTATGTATAATAGAGCACAGCGGATAGACATGGAAGCCCTCAGGCTGGAAAAAGCTGGCCAGAAATGATCAAGATTTAACAACTGTATCAGGATAGAAATTGCTTCAATACATGGAGAATATTTTCTCAAGCTTTGGACATTGGGCTCTCTTTTTCAAATTTTGTTTTCAGGCTTCTAAATTCAGTGACCTGCTCACCTGGAAGACATTCCAGTTCAAATGTGGAGTTATTTCATGGCTAGAAAATGAAGTGCAGCCATGGCTCGCTTTAAGCAACTTGACAAAATCAGTGACCTGATGCGTATGTTTTATAGTAATGAGCTCTTTCCTAATATGTTCGTTTGCTTTGGCCATCTCTTCCAACTATGCCCTCAGGTAAAAATAAAATAGTGATGGCTTGCTATTGATTAGTGTTTCCACAGATTACTTTTCTGGAAAGCATCCACATCATTTTCAGGACTCCAAACAAACTAACTGCTGAGGATGTGAATTTTTATCATATGGATTTAGCACAGTTCAAGAATTCGAGAAAGTACAATATAGCTTCAAGTCAAAACTAGTAGTAAGCATGACAGAGTTCCTTAATTGATTTCTAGTATTCTAACACACATGTTCATGCTTATTTATGACCGTTTCAGAACCTTGCTGTGGTATCGTAAATATTCTTCACGCACACCTCTACTGTCGGGACTGTATTTTTAATTATCTCAACCTGAAACTGTCAAAAGCATGGAAATAACTGGTGACTCCTCCGTTAATTATAAGGTCTTAAGTGGTAATAATTTCATTCATTAATATTAAAATGATACAAAATTTTAAATGTTAAAATAATTGCCAATAAATACTGTTGCTTTTTGGAAGGCATAAAGCTGTATTTAGCCACCTTGCTTTAATGTTAAATAAACTATTATATACAAGAAAACCACCACAATAAATTCTAACATTTAAAAAAAATCTGAAACAACATATCTGCAACTCAAGTATTACATTTGATGGCCCAAGCAAACATTCCCATTCCATAAAAGGACAACAGTCTCCTGCAGACATAGTCTGGATACCCGTTCTGCTATTAGTCTAGCATTTTAAGAGACAAGGAAAACCAAGTGTCCCAGGGTGGGTGTAATAAATGATTTCATTTTGGAGCAAAAAAGTCTAAGAGACATACTTGCAACAGGATACATAAAACCTCTGCTCTTAATTCTCTGTGCATCTTATGGGGGGGGGGAGGGGGAGGCAAAACCAACATAACCTTTTTAATATAAAAATATGCAGGTCTGCCAGTTAACATGTGTGAAATTTCATCTATCAGTGTGGCCCTGTTGATGACAGTGGTTTATCCAGCAGAATTTCTGCTCTTGCTATTCCTACCCTTTTCATATCCTTGTTTGTCAGTTCCAAACACATTCATATTCTCAACAGCCCTAGTGAGATAAATATGACAGGCAAGGTGACCTTTCTAGCACTGAAACAACTGGGAAGATAAAGAACAAGAAAGCAATGTTAACACCAGAGCACAATCTAAAAGCTATTTAGAATATTCAATACTTCATAGACTTTCTTGGGGAAAATATTTTACAAAAGTAAATCTTTTAAGAATTACGTTCACTAAAAAGATCCAAAGGAATTAACAAGGTATGTACCCACATCATCTGGTTACCTACCCAGGTCACAAAAAAGTAATTTTATATCTTACACTAGCAACATCGCTATTCACTGCATGTAAAAAGATTAAAGAGCATCATTAAATTTATTTGACAAAACCATGAAAAAGGATATCACTTCCCAAAAATTATGGCCTTTGCAAACATCTTCAAAGAATCGACACCTGACCATGTTCCATAAACAAAATTTCCCCCAATTTTCAAAATTCACCACCTGCAACAGTCCACTTTTCTCATGAGCAAATCAGTAACCACCAACATTATGCTAAGGAACTAGAGAACATCACAGATTACAAGATTGAAGAGAAGAAGAGAAAATAAGTACGGTACTTCTAGAAGCACTTTTCACCAAAAAAATTAAAAATTCCGCACATTTTGGGACGATATTACCACATAATCATACCAGCTTCAATTGTTTTGACATTTTATTTCAAAATATCTGTCAGCAAATGTGTCTAATAGAGAGACACATAAAATTTCCCCAGGAATAAAGATGCAGAAACCTCTATGACAACCCAGTTGATGTTTCTCTGCCTCTAGACTCCAGAGCCCAACTCAGAGGGAGGGGGAAAGATACCCACAGTCTCTTCTCCCCTCCCCCAGAGCCTAGGAAAAGCCCCCCTACTAGCCAATACACCTGAACCCCCCTTCTCCCTCAGAGCCAAGCTGCAGGGAGTCCTCCTTGCCCAGATACCTACACCTCTTTCCCCCCAGAATCCAGCCAGATCCAGAGCCTCATGCTTGGTCCCAGGCTTGCATGGACTTTGCTGTACACTGCTTTCTCCTTCCCTCAGGACATGCTGAGAATGGCAACATCCAAGAACCCTCTAGGCTCCCTTCCTCTGCTTCCAGCAGAGTCTTCTATGTGCAAGTTGGAACTAGCCTATTTCTGAGAAGGAAAGGAAATTCTGCATGTAAAATGTTAATTTCTGCAAAATTCTGCCTTGCACAGTGACACGGAATTCCTCCAGGAGTAGTATGTGTTTCAGTATCGTAGAACTATTATTAGTCTGAGAAACCATAGTGTTAGGGATGGAATTGTTCACTGACTTCTAGTCTTGCTTCAGCATGGGAAAATAGTCTAGATGACTTATTAAGGTCTCTTTCAACCCTACATTTCTAAGATTTTATTATTTTGATGCATTGTGTTATGAGCACATCAGTAATGGGTTGGGGAGAGTGGGATTTTTGAATCAGTGCTACTACAGCCTCTCTCCGAGTTACAAACGAGTTACAAACCAAACACTTGGCCGTAATTCAATCCGTTCGTAACTCGGACCCCACTGAGTTACATGCGACCGCGCTGTTCGTAAGCGCAGGTCACGTTCATAACTCGGGGACCGCCTTTACAACCGTTCCATGGGAGCCTTGGTTGTAGTGTGAACAGTCGTAACTTGACTGTTCTCAACTCAGGGAGTGGCTGTACTAGTTTTTGATCCTGCCTATAATGGGGAGACAGAGCCCAACCTCCCCGCTTGAGGCTTTTCAGCACCCTGGCCAGCAGCAGATGCAGTGGAGAGGTCCTCCAAGCAGGGTAGAGGGGCAGCCTGCACTGCAGCCAATCATGATTCAGGCTGCTATATAAGGAGCTGCTAGTGAAGGCCAAGCAGTTCCAACCTGGAGCTCAACCCAGGCAGACCTCTGCGTGGGAGTTGAGCTGGTGCAGCTAAGCAGAGCTAGATCCTTTTGTGAAAGGCTAGCCAGCAGCAATGCTGAGGAATCCTGGACAAGGGGAACTTTGCAACTAAGCCCTAGAGAAGGGCTGGATCAGACAGCATCCTGGGGAAGTGGCCCAGGGACACAACCAGAATTACAGACTCTGAAACCTGGCAGGTAACTGCTACATACAGGGCCCCTGGGGTGGGACCCAGAGGAATGGGCAGGCCTGGGTTCCCCCAGGTCCCAAACTACACCTGAATGAAGGGGTAAAGAGAAGGCCTGAACCTCAGCCACAGATTGGATTGTGCCTCGCCCACAAACAGGCGAGGTAATTATTGTGTGACCCCCTTCAGCCACTAAGGGGTGTTCACAGACAGGACTGAACCTGTTACACTGCCCCACCACACTAGTTTTCAATTTCAGTCAACACCCTTCCACTGTTTCTCTTATCCTTTCCTTTCATCCCCCACACATCCCTGAGTCTTCTCTCAAACCCATCCTCTCCCATTCTTACTCTCCTAAAAAAGGGGATTTTCCAAACTTGGGTCACAGGCCCACCTGGCTGAAAATGGCAAACCACAGCCAATGGCAGCTACAAGACTCCATGCCAAAGGACACTAAGCATCCTTAAACACCATCAACAGCTTATCCGGATGGGCCCTATAACCCAAATTTGAAAACCTATGAACTAAAACACAAATGCTGTCTTCGCACATAAGCCACCAATATTGGAACGTATTCAAAGGAAGTCAATCTTGGCTGGGGTTCTATGAATTACTGTAATGCCAATTTTACTAATATTAATAATACCAGGATAGCACAAATCACATTTTTTATGCTTAATAAACAATAAGAAAGGAAATTTTGAAAAGTTTCTTCAAAATGAAAACGAGTGCCCAATGCATAACTAAGAAAAAATCATGCCAGGATGGAATTTCCCTCCACCTCTATCACTGATCCAAGAGAAGCTCTTGGAAAAAAAGAGTTGCCTGCTTACTTGTAACTGATGTTCTTCAAAAAGTGTTTGCAACCATTCCACTGAGCTGTATGAGCATCAGAAACTTTTTCCCTGGAGTGGCACAGATATAGCAGCCCCTGCATACCACTGCTGACCTGACCCCCACTTTGGTTCCTTCTTACCAGCTACTCTAACAGAGGGGAAGGAGGGTAGGTACTAGAACCGACATGAACACCTCATCTTGAAGAACACCAGATGAGTGAACACAATCTTGAGAAAGCAGTTTTTTTCTTCGAGTGCTTGTTATTATCAGTTCCAGTCAGGTGACTCCCAGACTGCTACAGCCTTGAGGTGCAGAGGGAGTTAGGAATCACTGATTGGACTACGTTTTTACCAACCACTCCATCAGCCCCAATGGCTTGTCAATGGCATAGTAGACTGTGAACGTATGCACTGAGGACCATGTTGCCCTACAGACACTCTCAATGGAAATATATGCCAAAAAACACAATGGAAAAGGCCTGAGCTCTGCTAGAGTGGGCCATCGCCAATGGTGGTATAACCTCCACCAGATCATAATGGGTACGTATGCAATCAGCTATGAGGAAATGTGTTGAGCTGAGACCAGATCACCTTTCATATGATCCGCTATTGCCACAAATAGCAGGGTAGACTTCCTAAAGGGCTTTGAGCACTCAATATAGAAGACAAGGAACCTATGTAAATCTAGCATGTGCAGCATCTCATAGACTCATAGACTCATAGACTTTAAGGTCAGAAGGGACCATTATGATCATCTAGTCTGACCCCCTGCACCGTGCAGGCCACAGAATCTCGCCCACCCCTCTTAGAATAATCCTCTCACCTATGTCTCAGATATTGAAGCCTTCCAATACTTTGAAGGCCCCAACATGCAGAGAGTCCTTCAGCTGTGATCTGTGCCCAATGCTACAGAGGAAGGCGAAAAACCTCCAGGGCCTCTGCCAATCTACCCTGGAGGAAAATTCCTTCCTGACCCCAAATATGGCGATCAGCTAAACCCTGAGCATGTGGGCAAGACTCACCAGCCAGACACCCAGAAAGTTCCCTATAGCAACTCCTATCATCCCTCCATTGACCTATTTCCAACTGGAAATGAATGGTCAATTAGTTACCAAGATCATGTTATTTCATCCAACCATCCCCTTATCATAGAATCAGTACTGGAAGAGACCTCAGAAGGTCGTCAAGTCCAGCCCTCCGCTCTAGGCAGGACCAATCCCATCTAAATCAACCCGGCCAGGGCTTTGTCAAGCCGAGACTTAAACACCTCTAGGGATGGAGACTCCACTACTTCCCTAGGTAACCCATTCCAATGCTTCACTACCCTCCTAGTAAAATAGTTTTTCCTAATATCCAATCTGGACCTCTCCCACCACAACTTGAGACCATTGCTCCTTGTTCTGCCATCTGTCACTACTGAGAACAGCCTCTCTCCATCCTCTTTGGAACCTCCCTTCAGGAAGTTGAAGGCTGCTATCAAGTCCCCCCTCACTCTTCGCTTCTGCAGACTAAACAGACCCAAGTCCCTCAGCCTCTCCTCGTAGGTCATATGCTCCAGACCCCTAATCATTTTGGTTGCCCTCCGCTGGACCCTCTCCAATGCGTCCGCATCCTTTTTGTAGTGGGGGCCCCAGAACTGGACACAGTACTCCAGATGTGGCCTCACCAAAGCCGAATAAAGGGGAATAATGACATCTCTGGATCTGCTGGCAATGCTCCTCTTAATGCATCCTAATATGCCATTAGCCTTCTTGGCTACAAGGGCACACTGTTGACTCATATCCAGCTTCTCATCCACTGTAACCCCCAGGTCCTTTTCTGCAGAACTACTACTTAACTGGTTGGTCCCCAGCCTGTAACTATGCTTGGGATTCTTCCGTCCCAAGTGCAGGACTCTACACTTGTCTTTGTTGAATCTCATGAGATTTCTAGTGGCCCAATCTTCCAATTTGTCCAAGTCACTCTGGACCCTATCTCTGCCCTTAAGCGTATCTACCTCTCCCCCTAGCTTAGTGTCATCTGCAAACTTGCTGAGGGTGCAATCTATCCCCTCATCCAGGTCATTAATAAAGATATTGAACAAAACCGGTCCTAGAACCGAACCTTGGGGCACTCCACTAGAAACCGACCTCCATCCTGACATCGAACCGTTGATCACTACCCGCTGGGCCCGGCCTTCTAGCCATCTTTCTATCCATCTTACCGTCCATTTATCCAATCCGCATTCCCTTAACTTGCTGGCAAGAATATTGTGGGAGACCGTATCAAAAGCCTTGCTAAAGTCAAGGTATATAACATCCACTGACTTTCCCATGTCCACTGAGCCAGTTACCTCATCATAGAAGCTAATCAGATTGGTCACGCACGACTTGCCCTTTGTGAATCCATGCTGACTATTCCTGATCACTTTCCTCTCATTCAAGTGTCTCAAAATGGACTCCTTTATGATCCCTTCCATGATTTTTCCAGGCATCTGTTGTCTGGCATTCGCGTGTGGTTTCAGGTAAAACACCAGGAGGAAAATATCCAGTCCAAGATGGAATTGCGAGACCACTTTTGGTTGAAAGGTTAGGTGTAGGCTAAGCTGCACATAATCCTAATGGAAAATGGGATACGGGGGCTCTGAGGACAGCACTCAGTCAAATTCTGGAGGATGTAATTGCTACTAGAAAGGCGACTAAGGGAAAGATGCAACACAGAACATGAGCTAGGGGCATGAAAGGAGGCTCCATAAGCCTATTGAGAACCACATTAAGGTCCTTTGTAGGTACAGGAGAACGTGAGTACAGAAAGGTTATGTCTAAACAGCATTACTTTTTTGGGATACCTCTGGTATCCAGGAAAAGCAACACCGTATCCAAGGAATATGCTCACTTTTTTGGAAACATTTTCTACAAGGAACAAGTGTGTGGCTCGAAAGCACTTTCTTTTGCAATTTGACCCCGTGTAGGCACGCCAAATTTTGAAAGAGCCTCTTTTGAAAGTAAACTCGAAAAAGACACACAATTTGCATACCGCAAATTGTGTATTTTTTCCCCCCATTTAACATTGCACTCTATACACAGCCAAAGACGCTATCCAGGCCCGTTCTTAAACAAGTTACCACAAGGTCCCCAATCAAGGAATGCTAGAAATGAGTCTACTGGAGCCAATGAGGGGATAATGGTAGAGATTCCATGAGGGATTTTAGTCTCCCTGTGTGTTGGCTGAGGCCTCTTCAGTCTAATATAGGCTTCAGATCTCCCTTGCCCTGGGGAATTAGGAAGCCTATACTGAGGAAAAAAAAGCCCTGCCCTATATATGATGAAGGACCTCTTGAACCACTCCTAGCATGAGGAACAACTGCACCTCCTGAAGGAGGAGTTGCTCATGAGAGGAGTCCTCGAGCGCACCTTCAAAAACCATTTGGGGCCTGCCGCAGACTTGGAAATGCTATTGTCTTGACTCGAGGAGTGATTAGAGAGCCTGTGCCTATTATTCCTGTTCTACCAACAGAACTGCTCTTGTCTGGGCCTTGGCATGTATCTCTGTTGAAATGGCTTCCTCTGCACTGGACTATGCATACCAAGAAATTTTATGGTAGCTCTCGAATCTTTCAGGGAATGGAGCTTAGAATCAGTTTGCTCAGAAAAGAGTCCTCTCCCTTCCAGCAGGAGGTTTCGGATAGTTTGCTGGGCCTCCAATGGCAGCCCAGAGGCCAACAGCCAAGAGGAGTAGTGCATGACTCCATATGGAGAGTGTTCTAACTGCTGAGTTCAGAGCTTAAAGTTCCTGCAGGGGAGTAATCAGGAACGTGAAAGTGCAATTGGAATTGCAGCTAACAAGGGATGTGAAGGGTAACAAGAAAAATTTCTACAGGCAATAAGAGTGTGATCAGAGAGGGTGTGGGGCCCTTACTGGATGAGGGAGGTAACCTCGTGACAGACGATGTGGGAAAAGCTGAAGTACTCAATGCTTCCTTTGCCTCTGTCTGCACAGACAAGGTCAGATCCCAAACTAATGCACCAGGCAACATAGTATGGGAAGGAGGTGGGCAGCCCTAGCTGGAGACAGAACAGGTTAAGTACTAATTAGAAAAGCTAGACATACACAAATCCATGGGTCCAGATTTAATGCATCCAAGGGTACTGAGGGAATTGGCAAATGTCATTGAGGAGCCTTTGGCCATTATCTTTGAAAACTCATGGAGATTGGAAGAGATCCCCGATGATTGGAAGACAAATGTGGTGCCCATCTTTAAAAAAGAGAAGAAGGATAATCCAGGGAACTACAGACAAGTCAGTCTTAACTCAGTCCCTGGAAAAATCATGGAGGGGATCCTCAATGAATCCATTTTGAAACACTTGGAAGAGGGGAAGTGATCAGGAATAGTCAACATGGATTCGCGAAGGGAAAATCATGCCTGACCAATCTGATTAACTTCTATGATGAGGTAAGAGGCTCTGTGGATATGGAAAAGTCGGTGGATGTTATATATCTTGGGTGCGTCTAGACTGGCAAGATTGTGCGCAAAAGCAGCCGCTTTTGCACAAAAACTTGCCAGCTGTCTACACTGGCAGCTTGAATTTGTGCAAGAGCACTGACGTTCTAATGTAAGAATTCAGTGCTTCTTGCACAAATGCTTTGACGCTCCTGCTCAGGGATAAGCCGTCTTGAGCAAGAATACTTGCGCAAGAGGGCCAGTGTAGACAGGCACCTTAATTTTTTACGCAAGAAAGCCCGATGGCTAAAGTGGCCATTGGAGCTTTCTTGTGCAAAAGCGCATTTATACTGGCGCATCCGTGCCAATCTAGACATTTTTTTGTGGAAATACTTTTAACGGAAAAACTTTTCCATTAAAAGTATTTCCGCAAAATCATGCCAGTCTAGACGCAGCCCTTGACTTTACTAAAGCTTTTGATACTGTCTCCCACAATATTCTTGCCAGCAAGTTAAGGAAGTATGGATTAGATAAATGAACTGTAAAATGGATAGAAAGCTGGCTAAACTGTGGGGCCCAATGAGTAGTGATCAACGGCTCAATGTCAGGTTGGTGGTTGGTTTCTAGCGGAGTGCCTCAAGGATCAGTTCTATGGCTGGTTTTGTTCAACATCTTTATTAATGATCTGAAGGAGGAAATGGATTGCACCCACAACAAGTTTGTGGATGACAGTAAGCTAGGGGGAAAGGTAGATACGTTGGAGAGCAGGGATAGAATACAGAGTGACCTAGACAGATTAGAGGATTGGGCCAAAAGAAATCTGATGAGGTTCAGTAAGGACAAGTGTAGAGTCCTGCACTTGGGACGGAAGAATCCCAAGCATTGTACAGGCTGAGGACCGAAGGGCTATGTAGCAATTAGGCAGAAAAGGACCTGAGGATTACAGTGGATGAAAAGCTGGATATGAGTCAAGAGTGTGCCTTTGTAGCCAAGAAGGCGAATGAAATATTAGGTTGCATTAAGAGGAGCATTGCCAGCACATCTAGAGAAGTGATTATTCCCATTTATTCGGCACTAGTGAAGCCATATCTGGAATATTGAGTCCAGTTCTGGGCCCGTCACTACAGAAAGGATGTGGACACATTGGAGAGGGTCCAGCGGAGGGCAACCAAAATGATTAGGGGGCTGGAGCATATGACTTATGAGGAGAGGCTGAGGGAGTTGGGTCTATTTAGTCTGCAGAAGCAAAGAATAAGGGGGGATTTGATAGTAGCCTTCAACTTCCTGAAGGGAGGTTCCAAAGAGAATGGAGAGAGGCTGTTCTCAGTAGTGACAGATGGCAGAACAAGGAGCAATGGTCTCAAGTTGTGGTGGGAGAGGTCCAGGTTGGATATTAGGAAAAACTATTTCACTAGGAGGAATGGGTTACCTGGGAAGGTGGTGGAATCTCCATCCCTAGAGGTTTTTAAGTCTCGGGATGACAAAGCCCTGGCTGGGGTCATTTAGTTGGGATTGGTTCTGGATTCAATGACCTCCTGAGGTCTCTTCCAGCCCTAGGATTCTATGGTTTTATTCTCCAATGTACCTCAGGTATGAGTCGTGAGGAATAGATATTTTGCAAATAGTGAAGGATTTAAACTCCAGGGCTTTTGGCATGCCCCGGAACCCAGGAAAGGCAAAAGCTGAGGGGGCAAGCCCACCTATTCCTAACTACTGGTTAAGAATGGAAAACTAAAGATTTAGAGATAAATAAGGAAGTACTGAATAGCTACGGACTATCGGTTTGCTGATGGAAGACAGAGAGAAGTTCCTATGTCACAAAGGAACTAAAGGGGATGGTCAGCAGGGTATATAGGAGCTGTTCTAGCAGTGCTACTACAAGAGGCTCCACAGGTGCTAGAGGAAAGGAGTTTGATACTTGTGCATGAAATGCACGCACAGATGATTGGAATCGACGTGAGCAATCACTAGAAGAAATATACTAACACTAAAAGCATTTGTACAAATTGCCATTATTTCCCAGTTGTAACAGGTATAGTGACATTGAAACACAAATCACTCTGTTCACAACTACTTTCATGACAGCTTGATTTCGACATTTATCTGCCAGACACAGGAAACTACAGAGTAGAAAATTCATACTTCATACCATTTTCAATGCTGGTATTATATAATTATGAAAAATATGAAACAGGGCTTTTTTCTTTAATGGTTTACTAGGGGGCAGTGCCCCCTGCTCATTATTCTCCAACCTCTCTCTCCGGGGGTAGGCAGCACTATTCCCCCCCTCCCCCCCACCTCTCCAGCAAGGGCCAGGTTGAGACATGGAAGTCCTGGCTTGCCCATGCTCTCTCCCCCGACCATTGGGCCCTCCCAAGGCCAGGCCAACACCAGCTCTCCTCCCCAAGCCACAGGGGGGTTTGGACCAAGCTGAGGCTGGCCCAGCTCTCCCTTCGGCTGCAGGAGGTGGTGGGTGGCCGGGTTTGGGCTGAGCCGAAGCTCGCCTGGCTCTCTCCCCCGGCTGCCAGAGGGTTGGGTCGAGGCCAAGGCTGTCCCCACGCTGGTCTTGCCCCGGTCCCTCCCCCAACCCAGGAAGGGGGGCCAGGGCAAGACTGACCCGGTTCTCCCCCCAGCCTAGGGGGAGCATGAGGGAGCAGGGATGCAGGGAGGGGGCACGGGTCACCAGAGAGGGGAAGAGCTTGGAGAGGGGGAGGCCCCTGGAGCACTGGGGCAGGGGGAGAGGCTGCGCAGCTCCGCGGCTTCAACTAGGGATGTTAAATATCGTTTAATCATAGAATCATAGAGCTCCAGCCCAGTAACCTCATGAATTCGTATTAGTCAGTTGACTATTCTATAGTTCCCCGGAGGTGGGGCTGGCAGCCAGTTTCCTCCAGTCTCACTACTGAGGAGCTCCCCATCACTCTGAGCTGCTGCCTCTGTAGCAGAGGCAGCAGTGCCAGGCGGGAGCTAGTCCATGAGGGGAGCCAGTTTAAAAAACAGCTGCCCTTGAGTACCAGCTGCCTGTTGCCCTGAGCTGCCATTTCTGATAAAGCAGTTGGGGGACAAGAGGGAGGATGCAAGCCAGAACTGAGCCAGGCTGCCTAATACACTTTAAATGCAGAGCTGCAGCAGGAGTAGGTCCCAGACATGTTTCAAGCCAGGACAGAGACAGACTGCTAGCCAGCTTGCTCAAAAAATTATCGGCATGTGTGGGGAGGAATGTGTGTAATCTATAGCATTAACCTATAAGCTTCCACTTATCAGTTAACCAACTACACTATTACATCCCTAGCTTCAACGCCCCCCCCCCACCTCCCCCGATGGGCACCGGGAAGGGGGCTGCTCTGGGGCCTCCCCAGGTCCTGCGCAGCAGCCAAGCACTGGGGAAAGGAGAGGGCGGAAGGGTGGAGATGGATGGTAAGCAGAGCGATGTGAGGATATCACTCTGTCGCCCAGCTGGAAAAGTTATTTTTACTATACCGAGAGAAGAAATTGGCAGTTAAATTCAACTCAAAATTGAAATGAAAACTCAAACACCTTAAGATGTGGGTACCAGAACCTCTAGAATTGTTAGGTCTACAAATAAAAGCCATATGGTATGCCAAAATTGGATTTTATGGTTTTTGAACTGTGTATGACATTTGATTCTAGCCCTGGTAGTTCACAAGACATTGGATTGTAAAACTGCCACTAGTCCATCAATCTAGCAATATTATTTCTTTACTAGTTCAGAGTGAGCCCAGCTAATCCCAGAACCTAGACCACTGCAATTTTCAATCTATGCATGTTAACGTGTTAATTCATGCGCTGTGGCTATATATTTCCAATACATATCAACAAAATGCAAAGAATTTCAGCTGCAGTCTTGTCCTAACACAAAATGCTTTCTTTCAAAATTATAGCCAAATAAAGTAACACTCTTTACCTGGTCTCGGCACAGGTTGCGCAGCTGGGGTTTGAGTTTTCCGTGCAGAAGCACCTTCCTTTAAGACGACAAAAAAAGAGTTAACATTTACATCAATAGCTTGTCTCTTATTCAGATTCCCTTTTAGTTAAATGTAAAACAGACTTTTTATGACAATTAGGACATAACATTCTACCAACAACTAAATATGCAGAAAACGTCATCACAAAACTTGGTAACTACTGTTTTGGACAATAAAATCTAAAAATCTAAAAAAAAATGCATATTAAAGGTCTATCCATCACATTCAGTAGATGCCAGTCAACATTTTATCATAGAAGAAATTGTTAATCCCGCAAAATCAACACTCACCTTTTTAAAAATAAACAAACACCCCTAGCTCTTAAATAATGCACTTCGTAAGACAGGTCACTATCATTACCCCTATTTTAGAGAGAGGGCAACTGAGTCAGATATGTGAAGAGACTTGATCAAGGTCTCCAAGCAGACTAGTAGCAGAACCAGGAATAGAAATGAGGTCTCGAGTCCCAAAGCAGTGCAGTTCTATAGACCCAAAGAAGTAGTGCTTCCCCTTTTACTTATGCATAACTAGTTGAATAACTCTTCTTGGAGAAAAACTTAAAAAAATAACACAGTCTGACAGCACTTTAAAGACTATCAAAACATGCAGATGGTATCATGAGCTTTCGTGGGCACAGCCCACTTCTTCAGATGTCTGGAGTGTTAGATGTCCAGAACCAAGAAGTTCTCAGAGAACTTATCAATGATTCACAGTAACGCTGGAAGGGCATACCAAGGAAGGTTCCACAGTGATCAACTTCAGGGCTACTCAATATCTTCATCAACAACTTAGATAATAGCATAGAGAGTATGCTTATAATGGTTACAGATAATACCAGGGTCGGAGGGAGGGGGAGAGGTGCAAGTGCTTGGAGGACAGAGCTATAATTAAAAATTATCTGGACAAAATGGAAAAAACAGTCTAAGGTAAATAGGATGAAGTTAAATAAGGACAAATGCAAAGTACTTCACTTAGGAAGGAACAAGTTTTACACATACAGAATGGGAAGTGACTGTCAAGGAAGGAAAACCGCAGAAAGGGATCTCGGGGGTCACAGTGGACCACAAGCTAAATATGAGTCAACTGCGTGATGCTGTTGCAAAAAATTGGCAGAAGATATTGAGCAGAAAAAAAAAAAAACAATTCTGGAATGCATTAACAGGAGTGTTGTAGACAAGACATGATAAGTCATTCTTCCACTCTACTCTATGCTGATTAGGCCCCATCTGGCGTATGGTGTCCAGTTCAGGGCACCACATTTCAGTAAAGATATGGAAAAACTGCAGAAAGTCCAGAAAAAAAGCAACAAAAATTATTAAAGGCCTAGAAAATATGACCTGTGAGGGAAGATTAAAAGAACTGGGTTTGTTTAAATTTAAAAAACAACAAACGGTCTGGTAGCACTTTAAAGACTAATAAAACATATAGATGGTATCATGAGATTTCGTGGGCACAGCCCACTTCTTCAGATGACCGGAGTTTTGAGTGCAGACCCAAAATAAATAGGGGAAAGTGAGAGGGGGTCTGCACATCCTAAACTCAACATTCCGGTCACCTGAAGTGTGCTGTGCCCATGAAAGCTCATGATACCATCTGCATGTTTTCTTAGTCTTTAAAGTGCTACCAGACCATTTGTTGGTCTTTAAGTTTATCCTTTACAGACTAACTCGGCTACCCCCTGAAGCTTCCGAACATGCAATGGGTTTGTGTAGTTAGGAAGAGAAGATAGAGAGGACATGGTAACAGTTTTCAAGTACCTAAAAGAGTGTTACAAGGAGGAGAAAGAAAAAATATTCTCCTTAACCTATGATAGCACCAGCAGCAATGGGCTTAAACTGCAGTAAGGGAGGTTTGGTTGGACATTAGGAAATTCTTCCTAACTGTGAGGTTGGTTAAACACTAGAATAAATTGCCTAGGTTATCCATCACTGGAACAGGGATGTAAGTGACTAGTCAACTGACAGTCAACTAGTGACTTGACTAATCTCTCCCCTCCTTCCAATCCCCCCCGCTTCGTTGTTGCCTCTATCAGAGAGAGGCAGCAAGAGTGGGGGAGGGGCACAGCAGAGAACTGGCAGCACTTAGAAGCAGAAGTGCTGCGGGGAGCATGGGCCAACCGTTCCCCGTCTGCCCTGTGCACTTTGCTTTTGAAATATACAAGAGCCACCTGGGCTCTTGAACATTTCAAAAGAAGACAGGGCCTTATCAGCTAATCGAGTAGTCAATGGATATTCCATCAATTATTTAATTAGTTGATTCATCTAAATTTAAGATTCCTACACTAGAGATGGAGCAGGTTATTTAAGAGCAGTTTGGATAAATATCTGTCAGGGATGACTTGGATGGTGCTTGGTCCTACAGTGAGTGCAGGACACAGTGTGAAGACTTCTTGAAGTCCCTTCCAATTCTAATATTCTATGATTTTCTGAAGTGCTCAGCAACCCAAAATGCAGAAAGATTTTCAAAAGAGCAATATGAAAAAATTCCAAAAATTTCAAAAGGAAAAAATTCCTAACTGTCAGGGTGGTCAAATATTGGAATAAATTGCCAAAGGAGGTGATGGAATCTCCCTCTCTGGAGATATTTAAGAACAGGTTAGATAGACATCTGTCAGGGATGGTGTAGACGGAGCTTGGTCCTGTCTTGAGGGCGGGGGGCTGGACTCGATGACCTCTTGAGGTCCCTTCCAGTCCTATTTTTCTATGATTCTATGAAAATGAGATCACCACATGCTTCTCATACGAGTATGTAAACAAGGAGAAAGGAGAAAGTAGTTAGAGACATTGAGGCTAATGGCAATTGGGACAAATTACAACATGGTTTTACAAAAGGTAGATCGTGCCAAACCAACCTGATCTCCTTCTTTGAGAAAGTAACAGATTTTTTAGATAAAGGAAATGCAGTGGATCTAATCTACCTCGACTTTAGTAAGGAATTTGATACAGTACCACATGGGGAATTATTGGTTAAATTGGAAAAGATAGGGATTAATATGAAAGTTGAGAGGTGGATAAGCAACTGGTTAAAGGGGAGACTACAGCAGGTCATATTGAAAGGTGAACTGTCAGGTTGGAGGAAGGTTATTAGCGGAGTTCCTCAGGGATCAGTTTTGGGACCAATTTTATTTAATCTTTTTATCACTGACCTTGGCACCAAAAGTGGAAGTGTCCTGATAAAATTTGCGGATGACACAAAGCTGGGAGCTATTGCCAATTCAGAAAAAGATCGGGATATCGTACAGGAAGATCTGGATGATCTCGTAAATTAGAGTGATAGCAATAGGATGAAATTTAATAGTGAGAAGGGTAAGGTTATGCATTTAGGGATTAACAACAAGAATTTTAGTTATAAGCTGGGGACACATCAGTTGGAAGTAACGGAGGAGGAGAAGGACCTTGGAGTCCTGGTTTATTATAAATGACTATGAGCCGCCATTGTGACATGGCCATGAAAAAGGTTAATACGGTCTTGGGATGTATTAGGCAAGGTATTTCCAGTAGGGATAAGAAGGTGTTAGTGCCATTGTACAAGGCATTGGTGAGACCCCATTTGGAATACTGTGTGCAGTTCTGGTCTCCCATGTTTAAGAAGGATGAATTCAAACTGGAACAGGTACAAAGAAGGGCCACTAGGATGATCCAAGGAATGGAAAACCTGTCTTATGAAAGGAGACTCAGGGAGCTTGGCTTGTTTACCTTAACCAAAAGTAGGCTGAGGGGGGACATGGTTGCACTCTTTAAATATATTAGAGGGATAAATACCAGGGAGGGAGAGGAATTATTTAAGGTTAATACCAATGTGAACACAAGAACAAATGGATATAAGCTGGCTAGTAGGAAGTTTAGACTTGAGATTAGACGAAGGTTTCTAACCATTAGAGGAGTGAGGTTCTGGCACGGCCTTCCAAGGGAAGTAGTGGGGGCAAAAGATCTATCTGGTTTCAAGATTAAACTAGATGGGTTTATGAAGGGGATGGTTTGATGAGATAACATGATCTTGGTAACTAATTGACCATTCATTATCAGTGGGAAATAGGTCAATGGAGGGATGATGGGAGTTACTATAGAGAACTTTCTGGGAGTCTGGCTGGTGAGTCTTGCCCACATGCTCAGGGTTTAGCTGATCGCCATATTTGGGGTCGGGAAGGAATCTTCCTCCAGGGTAGATTGGCAGAGGCCCTGGAGGTTTTTCACCTTCCTCTGTAGCATGGGGTACAGATCACAGCTGGAGGATTCTCTGCATCTTGGGGTCTTCAAAGTATTTGAAGGCTTCAATATCTGAGATATAGGTGAGAGTATTATTCTACGAGGGATGGGTGAGATTCTGTGGCCTGCACTGTGCAGGGGGTCAGACTAGATGATCATAATGGTCCCTTCTGACCTTAAAGTCTTATGAGTAATACTGTGCTCTGTAACTAAGAAAATTCATCACTACGAAATTGAAGACCAGGAGCTACAAGATCAATGACAATTTTAAAGCTACAGACCCTAAATATTAATGTTTCTCTGGTGTAAGTTAACCCCAATCTTTATCTACAAAATAATAGGATGAGAGCATAAGGATGCATCAGCTGTGAACTTACTAAAAGGCTGAAATTCAGTCAGACATCTCTCCACTAAAGTTCAAAAGAAAATGCCTAAGTAACTACATCTAGGAAGGACTCGCCTTAGTACATACCAGGAGTGGGCAATAAGTTTTGAAGGGGGGGGCCATTTCACAAATTTCAGAAGTGAAATTCAGAAGGGGAAGGATTGAGAATTACCCTGCCAGGAACTTTGCTTGGCCTGGGGTGCCTATCCCTTGACTTCTGAACAATGGAAGGAACCTGGAGCAGCTGGGAAGGTACTGGGGGCTAGCCTCCTTCCAGAGTTGTCTAGGGGTGGAGGCTTAGAATTCACATAACATGGGTGGCAGCTCCTGGCCCCGCTGCCTACCTGCTGCCTAGCAGCCGCCTGGCAGGCACGGGCCCTTTGAACAGACACAGTTGAAAGGGCTCTCGCCTCCTGGGACTGAGAGCTGCGAGTCCTTTCAATTGCAACAGTTTAAAGGGCTTGCACCTGCTGGGTGGCTGCCAGGCAACACAGTCACCCAGCAAGTGTGAGCCCTTTAAACAGAAGCAGTTGAAAGGGCTCACATGTCTCCAGCTCCCAGGCAACACGATAGGGCAGGTGTCAGCAACCTTTCAGAGGTGGAGTGCCAAGATTTGACTTATTCGTCTCTATATATGGGTCCGCACGCCGTTGATACTTTTTGAAGTCCGTAACAATCCTATTTACGGCAGCTTCATTAACTTAAGATGCAGGGGTCGGCAACCTTTCAGAAGTGGCCTACTGAGATTTAACTTATTCACTGATCTGTGTGATGGGGGAGCAGAGGCAAGTGCAGGCTGGGTTTTCTGAACCCTTATTTTCTGAACCAGCCAATGAGAATAGTTTAATTTAAATTATGAAACAGATTAAGTGTTTTAACTTTCTCATATTAATTTATCAAACTTAATTTTAAATAAAGTAAAATATTATGTCAGGCACAAAAGATTTCAATGTTTTCTTTATTCATTTTGTGTCAGGAGTCACTGACGCACAGAAAAATCAGTGAGGCACCACACAAGTCAGAAGCAAAAAAACTGCAAAAACCCCAACATTCATTGATGCGGCCCTGAGACCTTACTCCTCTGGTGCTCCAGTCTCACAGGGCAAAGGGAAGGGACAGGGAGGACTGAGGTTCAGGACTTCCTACAGGCCAGATTTACTTTTCTGTGGTTCTGGAGTTAGTGGATTTTATGGACCCCCTTGGGAGAGTTCAGTGTGTGAGACAGGGCTGTCAGCAAGTAGACTAAGGATGGGGTACAGGACCTAGGTGCAGAAGCAGGCTGGGAGTAGGGTGTCCAGTAGGGTTGCCAGGTGTCCGATATTCACCCCGGACAGTCCGGTATTTTCAACTCCTGTCCGGTTTTTACACACACACACACACACACACACACACACACACACACACACACACACACACACACACACACACACACACACACACACACACACACACACACACACACACACACACACACACACACACACACACACACAGAATACCAGACACCTGAGATGCTCGGTATTCTCTGAATTTTTCCCCGGCCAGGAGACGAAAATGCCGGGCAACCCTACAAATACTCAGCGCCCGGCCTCCCCCCCCTTTCCAAACTGCCCCCGACCCCCCAACACCCCCAGCCCCCATGATTACCCGGTTCCCCAAGGCTGCCGGCACAAAATGGCTGCCAGCCAAAAGACCTAGGGGAAGCAATGCTTCCCCTGGGTCTTAGTGCTCAACCACTCCCCTGTTCCAATCCCTGCACTCACTTTTATAGGGGACATGTTATTTTATTTTAATTTTTTTTGAGGGGGGGGGCTTAAGTTGTCCTTGGAGTCTTTATTTTTGATCAACAACTTTGGTCTCCTCCCCCCCCTCCCCCCAACAGATTTTTTTCCCGGGTTTTGTTTTGGGGGGGGGGGAGGTTCAGTATTTTTATTTCAACCATCTGGCAACCCTAGTGTCTGGACAAGTGGAGGGAGCAGGAACAAGAGAGGGTGCAGTGTCTGGCCAGCAGAGAGAGTACGGGAATGAGGGTTTCGGAGCATGCTAGGGGTACTGGGTCTTAGGGGGATTGCGGTGGGGGGGGGGGGGGAGAGTCTGAGCATAAGGGGGGAGTTTACCTGGCTTCATACCCTCTTGCAGCAATGGTTGCAGCCACGTGGTCTGAGGCCGGCCCCAGAGGTGCCACTTGCTGTGGCCTCCCAGTCCAGGGCCACCCCCAAAGGTGCTGCTTGCTGCCATCACATGGTCCACAGGGCCGGCCCCAGAGCCCTAGCACTGTCTCTTCCCACTGCAGCCTAACCTGCTCCAGGGAGGAGGGAGCACTCTCCAACAGCTGCACAAGGGAGGAGTGGCAGTGCTGAGCTCCCTCCCCCATGCTGCTGAAAATTGACACACCTGAGTCGGGGGTAGGGCCTGGAACTGCCTCATGGGCTGGATCAAAGCCCTGGGCAAGCCGGATCCGGCCTACTGAGGGGTTTTTGCCCACCCCAGCATACACTCAGCTTCTCCAATTTCTAAAGCAATTATTCTGCTGTTTAGTGACACAAGGATTTAATTTCTTCCTTAGAAGAGAAGGATTACTGCTGAATGACTTTGTGCTGTTTTCTGTTAATTAAAATACCATAGTTGATGCAGACTACTACATTAACTTTAAAAATAATATTACAAGAAATGCTGAATCTCTGCTATGGACAAAATATTTTTGCCAGTGTCCTTGCAGAGTAACTATTAAACTACACAGAAATTTGGAAGAAGTCAAAGAATTGCACTATAAGATCAAAGCAGCAAGCCAACCTGCAGATCCCTTGCTACTAAAGTACAGCTAGAATGAGACTTAACACCCCTCTCTTTCTTCTGAGAAAGTGAGAATAAGATTTCCACAGTCCACCTCTAAAGAAAAGTCAGTGTCAGGGTCTGTGTGAAGACAATGATGCCACAAAGGGTTTTTAAATAAGTGTTTTGGAAAATACATTCAATGTTACTTTCCATAAACTTATTCTTTAAATCCCAAACTAGTAAATTTCCTGAAAGAGTGCAGTATTGGTGGATGGAAATACAGAAAAAGCTATAGTTATTCAGTCATAAACAGAGTTTTAGATCATGCCCTAGCATTGGTCTCTGACTCTATAGCAATACTTTTATACATAAGTCAATATTTGATTTTCAGCAAGTGAAGAGCCCTTCCTTACATTATCGCATTGTTTCTCCCTATCATACTAATATAATCATTTAATTTAATTATGAATTTAAAAACCTTTTAAAATACCAGCAAACCAACCTTATAATGTCATCTGTTTATACATAAGAACATACAGCTCTGACAATACATCTGCTACCAAGTGGCACGAGAAATACCGGAAGGTGGGGGAGGAAAGAGTACAGGAACAGGGATGTGACATATCAAGCCGAATAAATAATCTTCAACCCTCAAGACACATTCTAGCATCAGAGCAAAATGCAGACTTTCAGCATTCTGTCATTAAGGTTTTGAGGAAAATCACTAGACTTCAACCCACAGACCTGGGGAAGGGATACTAAATTCTTTGTCCGTGCAATATGCTTAATGTGAGTACTTCTAGTGAAATATCTAAAAAAGCAACAAGTGTAATAAACTACTCACATTCTATTCAATTGTGGGTTAACTCTGAAGTCATATATTAACACTGCCAATTATGTTCATTTTAGCAGTAATTTCCAGCAAAGGAGAGAAATGTAGTTAGACTCCCAATTCCCATTCACTGATATTCAGTCACCTCACTCCCTTTCGTGGGATTTTCAAGGAACGTGTTTATGCACTATGGTTGGACATTAAAGTCAGAGACATCCAGGAGACAAATTCCAAGGGGAGAAATATATTCCGTTTAGCTACATCAGTAGAGCAGTTAAGTGAAAAAAGCCTAACAAAAGCTGGAAAGCCACAACCTATACTGACATGGATTTGGAATCTATGGAAAGAGACACAATTAGCTCTCATCTGACTACATGTCAATGCTATTATAGTAAGATGAAGGCCTAAAACATAAGCCCATGCAGCACAGGCCTGGTCTGAGGCCCAGCTAACAATGGACAAAACATGGCCAACATAAAGCAAAGCTAAGCTGTGAGTGAGGCAGGCCCCTGCTCACAGTACTTAGCATGAACAGGGCTGAGTGTGCAAAACACTAATTGGTAATAAGCCCAGGTGCAGAACAATAATTGGTACTGGTTATAAGTTGACATCACATGGTACTACCAGCTCATTAAAAAAAGACCTTGGTACCCACTCCTCTCAGATACAGACCCAGGTTCAGGAAAGGGTAAAAAATGACAGCATGATGGATAGAGATACTCCAATTAAACAATGGGGTACAGGGTGATGGGCGGTATCTAAGTAGCATCAAAGGGTGGTAACCTAACACCATTAGAGGATGGCAACCTGATACGTCAGCAGTGATGTGTGACTTGTTTGTACCTGTATATAAAGTGGTGTCTTTGGGGGGGGACAGTCTTTATATGACCTGTGGGCAGTGGAAATTTCCCACTAATTGAGTCATTCTATTGTGGCAAGTACATGTGTGTAGTGGTTCAGTAGAGTCTACTGACAACTATTACTGTACTTCATTTAACAATAAATCTAGCCTGGCACCTTCAATCCTTATCTGGTTTGTGGTCTTTGGGGGCCCTTTTGAAGTCTGCTGTGGTCATTGGGACCACATCATTGAGCACGCACGCAAGCAACCTTCTGGTTATCATCATCAATAGAGCTAGAGACCTGTGAGGATACCACAGCAGTACATCCACCTAACTACAGCTATAAGTGATCGCTCAATAGCAGAAAGATGAGAAATTATTTCCAACAGTATGACACCCATTATAGTGAATGTTATTGCATGATACAATCTTCCACATTTTAAAGGGACCACCACTTAAGCTGAATGGGACACACATTGCTCAATCAAGAACCTGCAAAAGACAGCACCATTCTTGAAATCTTTGACACAGGACAGGCAAAAAGGAAGTTGTGTGTTCATTAAACAAATACTCTTCTAGTATTAGGCCTGGTTAGGGAGGTAACGAACCATCACAAACCACCAGCTTCATCCTCTGAGACCCCAATTTTACAGAGTTCTAAGAGTCCAGAACAAACATGAATATTGGTACAGTTGTCATACTTCTAACTAGATCAGAATGGAAGTCTTCAATAAAACTACTCCTTAACTCAGTCACAGGAATCAGAGAGACTGAAGACACACACAATCCCCAGGCCTGAGCATTAACAGCACCTGCCAGCATAGCAAGTGGAAGAGTGAGGTTAGGAATTTAATGTAGGCAGGCTTGCATGGCAGTGCTGAAAACTAGTGCATGGCCAGCTCCTAAAAATCCCTCTTCAAGCTACCAAGTTAAATCACTAGTACTTAATGTTAAAACCATATGGCATATCTCCAAAGGATACAGCTAATTCATATTTACTGTAGAACATTATGCACCTTATTCAAAGGCTAAAAGGAATTATTTTTATGATAAATTGTTGTTTTGAACAGCATGCTGTCTCACAGCATCTGTTTTCTTATGGGTAGCACACAGAAATTGGCACTAAGTAGGATTGTACATCTGATTATCTTATTTTTGTGGTCTTGGCATTATGAATTATAAAGGCAAACTTTTATTCTGTAAAACTTATTTTGTAGTTTGTGTTAGGTTTCTTTCTTCAATAGAATACACATACAATGCCAGAACAACATGTATACAAAACTACCTTGAGGATCTTATGATTGCCAAGAGGAACACTTTTTTCCCCCTGAATGTTCATTTTTCCTGTAGAGCAAATCACAGGAAAACTGATCAATGATTCACATATGAAGTCAAAATATAAATGCCACCAAATAACTAGAGAATCAAAGAATTTAAGATTAAGCATCTCAACTGTGGAGCATCAAGATATCCGATTTTTAATTTGCTACAGCACAATTAAACACTTCTATTTAAAGAAATGGCTAATATACAAAGGTTACCAGCATGTGGGAGGAGAAAAATATTTGGAATCTTCAGAGAAACAAATAAAGAATTAAGATCAAAATAAGGATTGTAAGGGAGGAGAGAAGTGAAGCACAAAGAGTTCATCGAAGATTCAAAAAGCCTTCAGTAATCTGAAGAGTCATGCATGATGTAGTACAGAAATGCATGGCTAAGGAAGGAAAAGAAGCTTTTTTCCCCATAAAGAAACATTTTTGATATTGTCTTATTCAAAACAATAAAATAATAAGACTGAAAAAGTAGCTCAGACTGCCCTTAGTGCATGGTATCAACCACAAGAATTTGGCTGATGAAGTTTACTGTAGATGGCTTACAAAGCTCCACTGCTCCAAGATTCCAACTTTTCAGAAATAAAAGCTAATAGAACTATTGACAAATGGTGATATATAGTCCTATAAAGACATCTAAAATTGCATTATTCCACCTCTTTTCCCTTCAAGATTACGGATGATTTAACCTTCCTGCCCCTCACTACATTAAAAACTGTTCAATAGTAGACTCAATTAATAATACAAGCTGGACCTGCCTGGTCCAGCATTCTTGGGGCCTGAGTGGTCCTGAAGGAGAGAGATTGCCGAACCGGAGGTGTGGGGTGTGTGTGTCAGGCCTCGAGCTCTCCTAAGGCTCCCTTTCTGGCCACTGGCCCAGTCAGTAACCTGCCCGCGGCTCGATGGAGGGGCTCCACACCAGTCTGCAGCACAGCTGCAGCAAGTGAGGCTCTCTGCCAAGAGCCAGGGGTGGTTCTTCAACCCCAGTCGCAGGGGCTCTGGCAGAGCTTCACTCCCAGCTCCAGGGCTCCTTGCTCCTGCCCAGCCTAGCTCTGGCTACCAGCCAGGCTCCTTTCTCCCAGATCTGCCTCTGAGGCTGCCTGATGCCAGACTGTCTGAGCTCCCAGCCACTGGCAACCTCTGTGGCTGGGGCTCTCTAGTCCAGCCAGACCATGGGTGTTGCTGGACTAGAGAGTCCCAAACCACAGAAGTCCAACCTGTAGTACAGGGGTGGGGAACCTTTTTTGGAACAGAGGCCAAAGACTCACAGAAAAATCAATTTGGGGGCCGTACACAAGTGGAAAGCGAAAACCACCCTCACTGCCACACCAGAGCCCAGAGGGGGCCAGCTTAGTACATTTTGTATGCTCCAGCCCTACGGGGGGTGTGGGAGGGGGGCTGGCATGCCAGCACAAGCTCTCCAATGCTGGGGTGAGCTTTGAGCCTTAGGGGCTGGGTCCAG
The DNA here is from genome assembly GCF_049634645.1 of Pelodiscus sinensis. NCBI lineage: Eukaryota > Metazoa > Chordata > Testudines > Trionychidae > Pelodiscus > Pelodiscus sinensis. The sequence continues at coordinate 49,711,276 of NC_134719.1, forward strand.
GCAAGTAGGGGCCACATCAGGCCCCTTGGGCCTGAGGTTTCCCACCCCTGATGTAGTAGTTTAATGAGTATGAGCTTTCAACACTACCTGTTTGAAATTTCCTGCACTGAGACAAATGATATCATCAACTTGGAGAAAAATACATACTGGCATAAAAATGTCATAGCATAATAATTTTGCTTCCCTGAAAAAAGAAAGATGCTGATCAAATAGAGAAGAAATATTACATTTCAATTGTTTGCAAGTAAAAGTAAAGATTCTAACATTCATTGGCTATAGTGCACTTTATATGTCCTACAACACTTTATCTTAGCCAAAGGCCTGAGAACCATGGTTTTCCTAGGAGAAGGGGAGGCGGGGAAAGCTAACTTGGAAAATTCAGTTTATACAGTAAGCATCAGGAGCAGTAGCATTGATCATTCCTCCACTTCTGAATGAATGACACATCTCAAACTTTTCACATAACGTAACATTTCTGCTCAAGGGATGACATACCTAATTCTTATGCATAAACCATGCAAGATTGCCAAGGAGTAGATTATGAATATTCATAAACAAACTAATTTAGTCACAAAACCCTGTAACTTGAAAAATACACATCTTCCTTAGATACCTTATACAATATTTTAATCATGAACAAGTTAGTAGAATTAGTTTCTCCTAATTTACCTTGCAAAACTGTACTTCGTAACTCACGACTTATACACTTAACATTAGGGACTTAATCAGCTTTCGTTATCCATTTTCCTACTCCCAGATAATTACAATTTCACTTTTGGGTATCAGTCTCATTTATAATTATATGCTGGAATATACAAAAACATTCAATGCGTGTTTTCTCAGTACAGTCAGATTCATTTCGGTACTCCTTGCTCCTGCAATATCATAGACAACTGAAAATATGTATCACGGGGGCTTTTTTCTTAAAGCATATTTCCCATAAACGTCAACTACATAACAGGGGGCCTATAGTGCATGGACAATGATTACTGCTGTATAAATGTTGATGGAACAAATGGGCTAAAGATTGTTATCTCATCAATGTCCAACATTAAACAGTGTTAAATAAGGTTCAGGGTTTGGGATACAGAGACTCTTCAGGCTGCTTAGGACCATGGCAAATACAGCATTGAAATTCTTTTGTACTTTTATTAATGGTACAGAAAAGGGGGTGAAACAGTTAAGCCATCTGAAATATCAAGTATTAAATAAGGCTTTCATTTTAACATTGCATGCTCCCATTTTCTTTAGCTGCAAAGAGTTTTACAAGGAAGAAACTGCTTGTTTAACAATCTCGTGGTGGTATCAAAGACGGCAACAGATTTTGAGGTGAACTGGAGCTGTTGCTGCTGCTGTTGCTGAATCTGAAACTGTTTCATCCCATGAAGTATATGGGATTCAACTGGAGCTGGAAGAGGTGTCAGAAATAAATGGGTTCCTTTGGTCAGGACATCTCTTAGGATTAGGACCAAAACGGAGAATGGGTTTAAACCCACAGACCGCTACACTTACCTTCAATGCTTCCATCTCCCATCCTAGACACATTTTTCAGTCGACTGTATACAGCCAAGCCCTACGATACAACCGGATTTGCTCCGACCCCACAGACAGAGACAATCACCTACAGGATTTTTACAGAGCATTTATAAATCTGAGATACCCACCTGGGGAAGTGAAAAAACAAATTGACAGAGCCAAAAAAGTATCCAGACAAACTACTTCAAGACAGACCCAAATGAGAAAATAACAGAACTCTTCTTGTTGTTACTGACAGTCCACAACTCAAACCCCTTCAACGCACCATACACAATCTACAACCCATCCTGGAAAATGATCCCTCACTCTCAGAGGCCTTGGGAGAAAAACCTGTTCTTCTTACAGACAACACCCTAACCTGAAACATTCTGTCTGATAACCATGCCACACAACCATATCATAAGCCTCCAGGAACCCAGCCCTGCAACCAGAAAAAGATGCTAACTTTGCTCACATATCTACACTGACGAATTCATCACTGCAGCAAACACTAGCCACAAAATCAAAGGGTCATTTGACTGCTCATCTAGTAATTTGATCTACAGTATCAAATGCCAACAGTGCCCCTCTACTATACATATTGGTCAAACTGGACATTCTCTACGTAAAAGAATCAATGGACACAAATCGGATATACGTAAAGAAAATACTCAGAAGCCAGTGGCAGAACATTTCTGTTTACCTAACCATAATCTCACAGATCTGAAGGCAGCGGTCTTGTCACAGGCCAGTTCAAGCCAAATCCACAGCGAAAGCTTGGAATTACAATACACATGCAAATTCAATTCAATTAATTATGGACTTAATCAAGATATGGGGTGGCGGAACCTTTATCAATGAAGGTGCTAACTACTTTCCGAATGGTATTGGCGCTGCAGCATAAAGCTTATATTGTAGAGCCCGCAGTGCAGCAAGCTCCCCAGGAACAGATCCCTCTGACCCCACTCCTGGGGAGCCAGATGCACTGCCCACAGTGTAAGGTGAGAACCAGCTCCCTGGGAGCAGGAGCATGCCAGTAGCCAGCTTTTAAGCCGGCTGCCAGTACACACCAGCTCCCACCTGCCACCCTGCTCTAATACAGAGGCAGTAGCACAATGCGGCAGTCAGCTCCTGTTTCCAACTCCCAGGGAGCCTTTTGTCACCCCATGCTGAAGGCTCTGATATAGAGCCAGCATCATGGGGTGGCAGCTGACACTCCAGGAGCGGGGGCAGAAGCCTTTATCTAACCGTTAATGATGATTGATAAACCCAGGCTTATAAGTTAACTGTTTAAATTGTTATTCTGTTACATCCCTACGGAGTAGTTGAAAACGGACAATAATCATATAAGGGAATAATTTGCAACAGAGAATGCAATCTTATCCTCAAAAAAGCAACAGGGAATTTTCCAGTTGTCAGAGATTTAACCAACTGTAGTCATATTAAATTAAGGCTATTATTTTTATAAAGTATACGATTTTCTGATATTTTGTTATACACTTGTCATAAGAGTTAAATATTTTGTGATTATTATTCTTGCTCCGTTGTTGATTTAATTTGCAAAATTCAGAAAATGTCTATGAATTTCCCTGTCTGTAGTCGGGTCCTACTGTACACTTAAATAGTGCCTATTTCTAAAGTCCAAAGAAGCACTGACTTTCAAAGGCTGATGACCAAAGGACTGAAAGCAATTCTCTTTAAGTCTAATATTGCCATAATATGAACCATTACTACAATTGATTATAAAAGAAGAGATATACTATGTTGTACAATCTTTTCCTGAGAAGTATGTGTTACTTTTCTTCTCTGGAAGGAACCTTTGTGTACACAAGTTAGTTTACAGTCTTTTGTAGTGCAACTTGTTTGGGGACTGGCTATTTAAAAAGAGGATGCTCATTTCTGTTATTTCAGTCATGATTTATAGCAGTGAGTGAAGCTTTCAAAATCTGTATTCCTTACAACACTGCTGATCAGATATCCAAATGGTTTCTATATGGAAATCCACAGACTGACCGAATTGTTTTCTGACTTTTTGAAGAAAACAGTTTTAGCAACAAAGGACAGAAATGACAATTTGATGCCATCTTGTGGCTTTCCTAATTGTGGGAGTTTAACTCTCATTCTGGTCTTTTCAATATTTTTGCTATCACATTTAAAAGCAAAACCTGTGCTTAAGTTTTACTTAGGATCATTACAAATTAAAATACAGCTACTCTACTGAAAACTCACATAAGTGCAAGGTGGATAAAAAAATCAAAATAAAATTATTTAAATTGGATTTTTTTTTAAATAAAATACTAAATATCTAATCTAAAACAACAGCTACAATTAAATCTCATCACAAACATACTACATGAATTAATGGATCTCATTTCCCAAGCCTATTAGCTTTTTCTTCTTTAAAGTTCTCGGCTAATCCCTAAACCTAACTTGTTCCAGCTGATTCCTGTCTGTTAACTACAACCAATTGGCTATTCAATTTTGTGGACACGAGAAAATCAACAACTCAACAGAAACAATGCACTGTGTCCTGGAATGCGTGCACACTGTTGACGACAATGATCACCATGAATGCAGAACAGCAATCATTAGTAGAGATCCTGCACATAACATCCATGTCACAGCCTTACACGAAACACTTCTCTGGTATCAGCTAGTCCACAGAGGTTGGAGCAGCCTACTCCTATTATTGTGTGGTTATCCAGACGAGCATCCAAGAGAAGTGGAAGTTGGTTTTGCCTTCAGGACATCACTAGTTCCCCATCTTGAATCCCAGCCACATGCCATCAGTCTTCACCTTATGACTGCAAAGCTTTGACTGAGGCAGGAACAGTGCCTTGTAGTTGTTAGTCCATATGCACCCACTCTGCCTGCTGCAGTTAACGAAAAACCAGCTTTCTACAATAACCTGATTTTTTTTTCTCTCCCTCTCCCTCCCTCTCTCTCTCTCCCCCCCCCCTTCCCTCCCTCCCAGAGTTGGTCAGGACAGCAACCACATGGCCAAAGGTACTCATGGACCTCATGGAATTGGAAACGAGGACTCCAATGAGATCCTCCTTCAAACTTGTGCACAGCATGAGCTTGCTATTGCAAGCACATTCTTCCAACAAGCGATCAAACAAAGCAACTTGGATGCAACCTTGGTCTAAGCACTGGCATATGACTGACTACTTTGTTACAAAACAAATCTCTTTCAAGTGGTAAGTTGATTCCTGCAATGTGTGGCACTGGCACCTAATTACATAGTTCACAGTGCTGTCTCCTTGAACCTTTGCTAATCAAATCATCATTCTGTTGAATGCTGGAAAAAGTTGTATGTAATTAAATTTGAAATGCTGGAGACATAAGCATTGCTTCAACTCCGTCTTGAAGGTTCCTTTGTGATCAACAATAAAGGTGCAGAGTAGCCATCCATTATTGAGGAGGACTGGATTAACATCAAGGGCACAACCTACAGAACTGCTGTTGAAATTCTAGGTTTCCAAAAATACAAACATAAGGACGATTTGAATACAAAGATGCTCAAGATCTTCTTGATAAGATTCATGTGACACACCTGGCCTGCATCAACAATAAAGAGAATGCCTCCATGGAATCAACATGCATTCGATCTAAGCAGAAAGTACGAATCAAAATATGGAAAATGAAAGAGGACAAGTGGAAATGTAAACCAGTCAAAATTCAAGGCGATCAGACATGATTTCAAAACATTCTATGATGGACTGAAGGCAGTCTACGGGACGTGTACTGCTAGCTCTATACCAATGGGCTCTGCTGATGGCAACACACTGACTACAGATAGTGCTAATATCCTTGACCTCTGGGCTGAACATTTTTGCAACATATTAAACCAGACATCAACTTTCAACAGCACCATTCTTGAAGAGATTCCTCAGCGTGCCAGTGTTTCACAGCTAGTTATACTGCCAACTCTTGGTGAGGTACAAAAGAGATATCAAGCAGATGAAATCTGGAAAGGCACATGGCAGTGACCCGATACCATCAGAGATTTATAAAGCTGGTGGTGGCCAGCTAATGTTTTGTCTCACCTGTTTGTTTATCTCCATCTGGGAGAAAGAGCAAGTTCCCCAGGTATTCAAAGATGCTCTGACTGTACACATATTTAAGAGAAAAGATGACGTCCATGTTGTGATGACCACCGGGGCATCTCACTGCTGTCTATAGCTGGTAAGATCCTGCTCCACATTCTCTACAATCAGCAGTTATTACACGTGTTCACAAATGCCATCGTCCCTGAAAGTCAGTGTGGATTTCGTGCCAGACAAAAAAAATAAATCCACATCTGTCAAGATGAAAAATCAGTCTCAACATTCAATATTTTGTAGGGTTTCAAACTAAAATACTACATCTTAGAGACATATATCAAACACATGATGGCTAATTAACTTGCTAAAAGGCAGGTTAATATGTGACTAACAACAACTAGTTAGAAATACATAAATATCAGCATTTCCAATGTTGTTTCTATGCATGTATCTTCAAGACTGCAGCGGACTGCAATACATTTTTGGGCAAGTATGTATGCAACACATTATTATTCTAAACTATGAAGAGGCATATAGTGATTATTATGATTTAACCAGAAGGTGCAAATTTTAGCAAGAGAAAATAAATATGCTAGTAAGTTATTTAAAACCACCATGGGCAATAAAATGGGAAAAGGTCCTGGGTGATAGGGAAACAACTAATAATGACAATACAATCTACAATATGTCTGAAAGTAGTATTTTCATTTAGCACCAGAAGTAGAGATGAAAGCCATGTTAGTATCTCAGGGAATGCCTAACACTACAATAAAAACCCCACAGTACTGGATACTCAGTGCCTAGGTTAACTGATTTAGGCTCATGGAGCCCAGGTTCTGAAAACATCTCCCATCATAGGGTTTCAGACCTCAGCCCTTACACCAAGTCTAAATTTTGGCCCCTGCAGCCCGAGGCCAGTCAATCTGTGGGTCTTTGCTGCAGCATAAATATACCCTCAAAAGCCATCAATTAGCCAGGTTTTGCCTGGAGAGAAAAGGAAATCCAGCTGATGTCACACAAAATCATTCTGTATTACAAACATGAAAGCTGATGCCAATAGAATGACCACTAAATAATGCATTAGTAATGCTGTGACAGATCAACTGATTCTATGCAGATTAAGATTTTAGAAATTGATGCTAGAGCACTCATTTCTGGATTAATAAAAAAAATTATAATTTTGACAGAATACTTATTGTTTAAAATGATCAAGGCTGAGCAAATTCTTCTCACAATTTAAAGCCCCAGCAAGGAGAAAGTCATTGTGAAAAATCATTTGTATATGGTTTGAACAAACAAAACTGCAAAGACTTTAGCTAATGCAGCAAAAATTATTAGGATTAGTGGGCTCACTATACCCATTCACTAATTCCTCATTAAGAATTAGACTGCATTGACCTAACTACTTTTTAATACATTAAGTATATGCCATATTGATTTGGAATCATTCCAGTTTATTAATCAAAGTTTTGTGCAATACCAAATCAGACATCTTCTAGAAGTTTAGAGCATTTTTATTAATTATTATGATGATGTCTGGGATTAAGATCAGGCTGTGTCATCCTATTTACTCATTTTAAATATTGCCAAAATATTAGTATTTTTCCAGTTCACTGAAACTTCTCCAGTGTTCTAAGATTTACTGATAGTCCAGCAAGATCCCAGCCTGCCTTTTTAATTCCTGGATGCAAATTAGCTGGACTTGCAGATTTAAAAATGTCTATCCTTAGAGTCTGATTAGCATCCTCCTGAGTTACTCCTGAAGTGAAAAATGTTTCATCATTCTAATATGTTATAACTATACCTGCATTTATTTATTGAACATTTCTGGCTTTTCTGTATTACTGACAGTTACTGACACTTCCACCTAGTAACAGATCAACACCATTTGTAGGGATTCTTTGGCTACGTCTAAACTACACCCCTCTGTTGGCCAAGGGATGTAAATTAGACATATCGAAAGTGCAAATGAAGCCAGGATTTAAATAGTGCTTCATTTGCAAAATGGCGGCCATCACTTTTTTCCGAAATGGGGCTTTTTGAAAAATCCTGGCAGTTTAGACAGGGCATTTTCAACAGACATGACCCATTTCGAAAGATCCTGAAAGCCCCGTTTTGGGGAAAAAAGCAGCGGACACCATTATGCAAATGAAGCGAGGATATTTAAATGTAATCAAAAAAAGGAAGGCTGTCGCCTACGTCAGGGCATTCATGCTGGAATGTCTGACAATATTTTACATTGGCCAACAAGTAGTTAATTGACATTATCTAACTGGTCAGGTAATTAGCTTTCAACGTCTATCCTATCCATATAACAAGTGCAAATTGATCCCCTAATGGGAACTCACATAACTTAATCTTGAGTTTATGTAATTCATAAGGGGTGGAAAAGCAGATGTAGTACACTACTACACTGGTGGCTCTAACAACTAAATGGTAAATTATGGAAAAATAATTCTTTAGGATCATAAATGTAAGCTGAAACTTAAAGAGGATCTATTCAGTAGGTCTTCCACACAGGAGCCAAATATGCTGGAAATGATATACTCCATTTTAGGTACATCTAAGCTACATCTCTTTTTTTGATAAAGGGATGTAAATTAGACATATTGAAATTGTAAATGAAGCTGGGATTTGAATTTCCCGCGCTTCATTTACATAATGATGGCTGCAGATTTGTTTTGTTGAAAAGCCACTTTTCGGAAAAAAACAGCGGTCAAGACGGGACCAGTTAATGAGGGTTACAGGATCTTTCAAAATGGGGCATTTCTATCAAAAGATCCCTGTCTTGACCGCATTTTCTCTACTGGGAAAGCGCTTCACAACAGCAAGTCAATATAATGGTCTTCAGTTGATATGCGTTTTAGTTTAGTAGGACTGTCAGTGCTCATTAAAAGTGCTGTCATATGGGTGGAAATCGGGTAAATATTGCATTTTATTAATATTAGCAAAACTGATTTAAATGGGGCCTCTGTGTTGTGTAGTCTTGCCTTAATCTTTGTATTCATGCCTGTCAGTGTGAAAAGCTATTTGCATATATCTGAATGTATATGCAACCGCTATATATGCGACTACTTAAGCTGCTGTACTCAACATGTGCTGTGAGTATCACTGTGGCTCCTAAGGCTTCCAAAGTTGAGTAGCCCTGTTCTAGACATCCACATACATTATTTCATTAACGAGCAAAAGGCACCAGGATGTTTCAGTCTTGTGTTCTGTTTCATTTACCAGGTTTCCCCTTTCCCTAATTTATCAAATACAGGCAATCCGCGGGTTACATGGATCTGACTTACATCGGATCCCTACTTACAAACGGGGTGAGGCAACCCCGCACTAGCTGCTTCCCCTCAGCAGACTAGGGAGACGCGAAGCTAGCGCCCCCCTCCCCCCCCCAGCAGACCAGGGAGACGCGGAGCGGCTTTTCTCAGCAGACACCTCAGCTTGAGAATAAAGGACTGAGGGAAGTGAGGTGTGGGAGAATAAAACTGAGCTCTGGAGAAATGTTTGGCTAGAGTTTCCCCTACAATATGTACCAGTTCTGACTTACATACAAATTCAACTTAAGAACAAACCTACAGTCCCTATCTTGTACGTAACCCGGGGACTGCCTGTAGTACCAACGGATATACCAGTTGTTACATTGGGGAAACGTGTTTAATTTCACGATTTTCTATTTCACTACTTGAAAATGTTCAGTACTTCTTCAGGTTAGCCTTCTCTCCCCTGCTGTAGAGAATCAAAACCTCCAAGTTACCCATTTTCTTGGATCTCAAAAGCAGCAGTCATGACAAAGCAGGAAGCACTACTGATATGCACAATGTGAATGAAACTATGCTACCCGTTCCCTACTGAAATTGTACTTTTAACACTCATTGTTGGTAAAAGCTGGTCAACACTCGATTTTTACATCGGATAGCTATATTTTTTTCAAGGATGTGAAAAAGCCACAACTCCAAGAGAGATAGTTATAACACATTTACATCTTCCTGTGAAAGCAGGCAGTGTCTATGATAAAGCACTACAGAAGTGCAGCTGTAGTGTTGTATTTAGGAAAAAAGAGAAATTACAAAGAAGGAGAAAACGCAACAGATTATTCAGGGATACCCAAGAATAGCTCCGTACGTTGCATTTACATATAACCAAATAAAACAGAAGTCTGCAGGCCAGAATGAGTCTTGCAACTCAAGCTCCCCGCTGCCCCCTCACTACTTCCCAGGGCAATGAGGCTCTGGCTTTGACAGTTGCCTTCCCTCAGCCCTCATGTCTGCAGCAACTAGACTTCGATAGCTCAGCTGCGCTTCCCCTCCCTCCCCCAACCTTTCCCAGTGGGATCATGTAGTATTTTTTGTTGTTAAAAGATAGCTGCAATGCAAAGAAGTTAAGTTTGAGAACCACAGATCTAGTTTTATTTTCTTCCAAACTCAAGTGTTAAGGTTCATCAGGTGAGGGAGTTGAGGACCAAAGCTGAGGTGCTCACAATCCCGTCGAGCAGATGCCTGGATGACATGAAGACTGAAACTAGCCATTGCTGGAGAGAACATAGCCTGAGCCTCGAGTACCAAGTTATGTAGGTACATGCCACCATGTGATTGAGAAGCCAAAGGGTGTTCTCTGGCTTCTCCAGCTCTCCAGCTTGCAGACTCAAATGAGCTGCAAACCTCTTTAGAAAATCTTGGTTGGGCTTAGCATCATCCTCAGGTACCTCAGGAGGTACATGTGGAGATCAAACACCTAAATTAAATGGACAGCAAGTACTCGAGAAAAACTATGCCATTTGCTATACTGAAAATTGTTAATTATGAAAACTCTATAACATATATATTTTGAAACAGCATCGACACACATACAACTAGCTTCTAAAGAGCAATTTCAGCCTTTTCAGCCACACACATCAGGATTTAGGAGCAAAACTATGCTATCCTCAGAACTGCTTATTTTGTACCTACCACAGAGATATACAGAGCCTGCAATTTTCACTTGTATTAGCAGTTACCAGTATTTAATTGCATGACAGAAAAATTGTTAACCCAAAACACAAATTTAACACAAGTTAAAAACAATATATAAAATGATTTTAAATAAGCATGCAAATCAAAGCAGTTACGATCGAGAAGCAGAAGCATACTGAGAGTGAAACGTTCATGTGGGTAGTCTGGTATGTGAGCTAAGTAACATTGATGGCTACTGCAGTAAAATGAGGTCTGAAACATATGTCCATATATCACTGGCCTGGTATAATACCTGGGTAAAAATGGTCAAACCTTTGCTAATATAAAGCAAAACTGAGGAGTGAGCAAAGGCAGTCCCTAATCACAATCTGGCAAGAACAGGGCTGAATTGCAAAAACACATACCTAAGAAGTACTAGACATGAGTACTAGACATTTTAGAGGGATGGCAACAGAATACCTTGTTAGGAAACATCTTGATACCAACATACTTCCCCCATAGATAACAGGAACATACTGACCTAGGTTCAGGAAAGGGTTCAAGGTAACAGCATAACAATGTTCTGCTCAAATAATGATGTACAAAGTAATGGGTGATAACTAGTTACATTAAGGGGTGGCAGCCTAATACCTCAGGAGTGATGTGTAACTTTTTGTACCTGTATATAAAAATGTATCCTAGGGTGGCTGTCACCGTCCAGCCTAGAGGGCAGTGAAAAGTCCCACCGCTGACTGAGCTGATCCATTGCAATGGGCACATGTGTGTTAGTGGTCTGGTAAAAGTCTCCTGAACACGAGGGCTGTGCTTCATTGACAATAAACCTGGCCTTGTGCCTTTGTCCTTTATCTGATTTTGCAGTCTTTGGGGGCTCTCCAGGGGTCTGCTGTGCTGGCTATCTGCTCAGAGTTAATGCAACACTCAGGGGGAGCACACACATATAGCCAAATGGTTATCATTTACTAACGCAAAATATCTATCAAAACACCACACTTCTAATTACAGCCACAAAGATAAAAGTTCAAAAATGTGTCAATATTTTTGTTTGATGAGAACATGTCATACTTTTCAAAAAAAGAAGCATACATTTCTGGCCACATTCACTCAGAAGTTACGTGAACACTAACTGGTTTGCCTGTGTGTGCGCGCGCAACTGAACTATGATATTTTCAAACTATGATATTTTGTTGAGTGTAACGAGCATTTCACAATTACGAACCACCACCATTCCCAACATGCTCATAACTGAGCTTCTACTACACCTACACTCACAGGAGAGGCATAGTTAAGCCACCTCCATGAGAGTCAATAATTATGTTGATGGGAGAAACCTTCCCATTAACCTTCTTTCCACACCAGGGGTTACAGTAGTATAGCTGTGTTATTAAGGGGTATGGATTTTTCACACCCCTAGAGTGACACCATTATAATGACGCTGCCAGTGTAGACCAAGCCTTAAGGTAAGTTTTGAAAGAAGTGTATGTCCCAACATTTAATAGACACTTCAGAAACATGCAGCAGGCATATACATCCCTCTCTCAATATTGATTCTTAATTATTTATAGTATAGTGCCTGCAATTACTCACCACCTTCTTTTTTAAAACTACTATTTTAGCCAAAGAAGATACAAATCTTTATCAATATATAGTTCCTCAAATAGGGCAACGGAGTTAACACAAATTGTATTTAGGATTGGAAATACACAGACCAAATAAGGTCATTCCATTTAACCTAGTGGACTTTTATACACAGATATTTTGGTCAAAAGAGTATATGTATCTGATTAAATCTTATCAGAACATGTGTCTGGAGCCAGTAAGCCTACTGACTGCACTTGGGGAAGCATGACTTGATAATTAATTTCTATTATTGCAGATTCTTGCCCAGTGCCCTACAGAAGTCAGAGGTAGCATTTGATATATGGCAGTCCAGTGAAGAAATTCTGTCTCTGGCTAGTCCCATTAGAAGAGTTGCAGAAATGAAAAACCAGATAACCATTTCCAAAGGAAGACAAGATAAATACCCCAATGCTCATCATTTGGTAAAAATGCATTCCCTATAATTGGGTTAAACCTTTATAGTTTTTTGCTTATGTACTACATGAATCACCAAATTCACACTGTCCCAGAAAAGGATCAGATTGTTTAAAAGAAAGAAAAGAACACTGAATGCAAGTTGTATTAAGACAATACATACTGTAGGTATTTCAGAAGAAAAAAATATCAGGGTTTCTTACGCTCACTGGCTTCCAGTATTTCTGCAATACTTTGTGAGCTCTACCACTGAAGGAAAGCACTAATGGCAGTGAGATGTACAAACTCCAATGACATTAGTTGCTGCCAACTGCTTTGACTAAACCAAAACCATGGTTTATAGTATGGTAGGATATACATTCTGTTTTATGTAGAAAAATACATTTTCATAGAGCAGTGAAGGGGTTAACCCAAGCTAATATATTTCAATGCTTACAGCTCTTAGCCTCTGCAGAAGTATATCTGGAATAAGAAAATTGAAATGTCTAACTTGGAAAAAAAAAAAGAATTTTACGTTATGGCACTAAATAAAGAAATACATCTGAAAAATAAACTCATTTATTTAATGATCATCTCATTTTCATATTACTTACTCATCACTACTCTTGCACTGAATATGTATCATTTATCAAATAGAAGTAAAAACCTGTAAGCTTTCTGGCTGCCTTAGGATTTAGTCAAAATGAATGCAAACAATCACGTGGGATTCAGCCAAGCAGTGACGTTAAATTCTGCTCTGTCAGAAGACAGCATCTGTCAAAGCCCACATTTAAACTGCTGCCTGCCTGTGCAGCAGCTGAAGAACTATGGAATGGATTTTATAAACCAAAATCCTTAGTTAAAACTGCTCAAAACCTTTTCAGTTACTGCCTAGCAACAAAGGAAGAAGGGAGGGAGAAGTAAAACCCATTACTGAATGCAGCTGAATCACTATATTCCAGCACTTGCTGCTTAACATTATCACTAGAAATATGGATACTGAGAAGAGAATACAGCACCGCATTGTCCAACAAGGGAAATGCTAGATGTAAAAGCTTCAATGCATCAATTGTCAAGAGCAAAAGAACCCTGATTGGAACACAAGCAAGAACTACTGTTCTTTTGTTTGAAAGATGAACAAAAGACACCAAGACGTGGACACTTATAAGCAAGGAAGGTAACACAGCAACAAGGAGACAGATGGACAGATTGGATACCGTGAAAAGCAATCGCAGGAAGCAGACATTTGGGGAATATGCGCATGTTCAATAACATCTTTTTTGCTGAAGTGATGGCGTGTCAAAACTATTTTCAGGGGGTATAAACCTCTCACCGTAAATGGCCTAAACAAGGAAGGTATGTCTAAATCTTGTGTGTGATATATTCATTCAATTGTCTAGTTCCTTTGCATCCGACAGGTATAGATCATTGCAAACCTATGTTCCCAGTGATAATGTTTCTGTGAACAGTGAAAAGAATTCCAGCAGTTCCTCCCCTAACCCCCCCCCCCCCCGAACCTACACAGAACAAATGTCACTACTGCTACTTCTCATTAAATATGTTTCTCACAGTCAATTGAGGATTAAGAGTAAGGAAGAGGAATATCTCTGGCTATTGTACTTGAGAAATAAAACTTAAAAATCTCTTGTTTAAAAATTAATCAGTTAACCATCCTCTCAAACTAGGTCAGATTTAATCCCTATCTGAAGTAATCTTGAAGCCTTGGTAAAATGGCTGTGGCACACATGCTGAATGCCCTGAACCATCAAAACAGACCATGCAGTCAAATTACAGTTAAATGGCATCGTGGATGCTTTTTGCACTTGCTAGTACTCCTGTAGTGCTCTTAAATATAAATAAAATGTCACCAGATTAAATATTATCATCATGCCTAATTCATAACTAAAAACATGCAAAAGCTACCAATAGCACAATTAACTGCTACATTTTCCAAGTAGTGTTAGGCTTTGTGATTCCCCAAAGGAAACCTTAATACACTGTACCACTCAAGATGGTGAGCATATAATTTATATCATGCTATCATTACAAGTTATCTGCTTAATATGCAACACATTGATTGTTTAACTCTGAATATAAAAAGAAGTCATCATGATAAATTGCTTTTCAGTCATTTCCACCTATTATTTAAACTAGGTAATCTTAAAATGCTTTGATAAAAACAGGAATTTCACACTACTATCTTTACTAAAAATAAGATACCTGAATCTAAAGCACTCTTACAGAGCTACAGAATCGACACCGTTATCTACAAAATCTACCAACAAAACATAATAAATTATTAAAGAGCATTATGTAAAAGTGCTTACTTCATCCCAAGCAATTCTAACATCTAATAAAACTAATACAACACTGGACAAAGTTTGCACGTCTAATTTAACAAATATGCAGCAAGATGATGTAACTTTAACACTGAGTGGCACCTAAACAACAAAACGTAACTCCTGTGTGAAATTTTTTCAAAAGTTTAATTTTTTCAGTGTCTATTTTTACAAAATTAACCAACAAATTCTCCCATGACCAATCAATTGTGTGAATTTTGTGATTTAAAGTTATTTGACTTTGACAAGAAAAAGAAGAAGTGTCTGTTTTTTGCAAAGAATTAATGCAGTTAACATATCACCACAGATATTAGGCCCTGCATAATGTGCTTTAAAACCCTGCTGCTATTTACCATCAGTATACCAATTCTCAGGCTGCTTTTTCAACTTTTCCCTCTAATTAAAGGTTTGCCTAGAGAGCTAATCAAAATATGAAAATCCAGGATGTATAAACGCAGAGCTGAAACTAATGCTTCAATCTGCAGAGCCATAATTGAGCACTACTAGAAACAAGAAAGGAAACAAAGGTGGAGGAGAGACCAAAAATAGAACACTCAAAATATGTTCTACAGTTTAACTTTGTTAATTCACAATACATCAACCAATGCACATTCAAGTGTTGAGAAACAAATAGAGCTTTTATAAATAACATGCTTAAAATGCACAGCTGCATACTACAGCTTTCGAAAGGACAAGGTGACTACTCGACCCACTACGTAGATTTAGTTCCACAGGATATGTTAATTCCAAACTTTAAAAAAAACCAATACAGAGCTTAATATTACTGACTGGACAATTAATAAAATAAAGCAGCAGAAAACAAAACCATGAATACTTTTCATAATGCCATTTTAAATGAATATTGCCAATTTTTCACACAGTTAAGAATTAGGCAAATGTTATGGGGGTAATTTGCCATATTTTTTCCAAAAATGTATAAACATTATACTTAGATAAAATTCTTAATTTAACTGCAAGTATTTCCAAATGTTTTCAACCACAAGTACAAATGGCAAAACAAAAACATCAAGTTTTAATTTATTCTTCCAGTAAATACTTCTACAACCTTAGAGGATATTTTTAAACATAAGAAATATTATGCAATTTTTGAATATACTATTTTTAATTCTGAAAATGCATGGAAATCAAGAAACATTTTAAGAAATCATCTAATTTATATGAAGTTTTGACAGTAGGCTTCACATAAAGAAATTTAAACAGACCCCAGAAAAATGCAGATTCTAAATAAGCTTCAGCTTTTAAAATCCTCTATTTCTACAGTATCCTCTTGTGAAAATTAACTGATTTTTTTCAGAAGCTCATTGTACATTGCACATGAGATATTCTCTGATACCTTCAATTGCCTCTCACTAAAAAATGGGCACACAACAAAAAATTATATCAGTTAAACATTAAAACAATTCTTAATAGTTACGGCTACCAATATTAATTCACTTAAATCATTCACATTTAATAAGGAAGTTGTGATAATGGAATAATTCAGTGTGGCTATTAAGTTACACTGAACTGCAGTTGCTATCCTTTATTCAAGCCTCTCAAAAAACATTTATTTTACTGTCTATTACAGCACATGTAACATATATAATGGAATAACAGTACTGTACCATATATATCCTCACCATCAGGAGCTGTCATTAGATATTAATTGCACTGAGAGATGTTGTCTGAACAGACACATTTGAAATAAAACTGTTATATTTGCTTTTATGTAAATTTTAAAAATTAAACTCACTAATTATTCACATAACCCCCTCCCCCACACACACACACACACACACCCCTCCACCCCAGAAGTGCATGAATATGCAGATCAGCTCAAAACTAAAACTTTAAGGATTTATTTCCTTGTACACAGATGTCATTGTAGTAACAATCACATAAGTATTAAACAATTTTATCACAACTGTAAACTCCATGTTACAGGTAAAAACTGTGTGCATTCTAAAATAGTTTTAAAAGCGGTATCAAGAAAAACCTATGAGCCACTAAACAATTTCAACTTCAGACAGAACTACTTCAACTAAGTGGGTTTAAACACTGCATACATTCGAAAATCTAAACAGAGGAGTTTAATGTAGCTGAGCAAATTTTTTACCGTTTCAAAAGCAGAATTTTGCAACTGTATGGTCTTCTCAGATACATTTACATTTTTACAAATCATGGTTAAAATCCCCACTTACTTGCTCCTCCTAGTGGACAAAACTACAGCTTTCATTCAGTAAGATAATACTATTAGCACTGTACCCTATCATTTTGAATGAGTTTTAATCTGCATAAAGAGCAAATCATTTGTCACTTTAAATTCAGTTTGATATATGGCAACTATTAAAATGTCTATAGAAAAAAAATTATTCCAAAAACTTTACATGTGTTTTGGGCACAGACTTGTAGGCTATATATACATATGCATGTATGAGGGTAAGTAAAGATTTTTATACTCTATCCACCGTGTGATTTAATAAATCTGTGTGCCACCTTTTCAAATTACATTTTTACAGTTTAAATCTTGTAATTATCCATGTAACATGTCACTACCTTTTTCAAAATGAAGAATCCAAATATTGGCTTTGGAAGATGATGAAGTAATTAAATAAATTACACATTTACATAAAAAGTGTTTTCCACAGGAATCCTGTAAGATTGGCTTTTTTTTTTTCTCCAAACTCAAAACCCTAGAGTCTAGAAATAAATTAGAACAAATTGAAAATCATGAACAAATTTGTACCATGCAATGAAAGGCTCATTTATGAGATGATATGATCAGCTTTTAATATGCAGCATCATGAAGCTGCCGTATTGACTCTGCTCTTAAATCTCAAAATAAATGTTGAGGAGATGGGAAATGATGCTGGAAAGCTAGTTTAGCAAATTTTCTGTAGTTGCAATTGCTAGTATAATTGCTGTAACAGAAGTATACAAAAAACAGTTTAAAAACAATGAAAGCATTAAAACTAATCTGTGAATTACTATAAAAATTGAGAGGTTGCTGTTTAATATAAACAACTAAAATCACTATGACTAATCAATTACATATTTAATTTTAAAATTAACCCCAGACAATTCAGGTAAGGAAATTTTTTACTCACTGTGGAACGAAAGGTTAAAGGTGAGTCAAAGATTAAAAAAAAAGCATTTACTATTTGTTTCTGAGGCCTGTACAGTAAAAGTGTTGGACCCCAAACATTAATTTTGATGGGTACGGCTTCTCATTGAGTTTTTTAGCACAGTAGAGGCCAATGGAAACATACCAAGCAGTATACTGTGACAAACAGAACTCAACTATAATCAACCTTGCACCATCTATCCCGATACCCAAACATGAACATTTTACAAAAAGGGCCTCTAATTGATGCATACTAATCACTGAATGTCAAATCAATGTCAATTAATGCCAATAAATCTTCCCATCTGGTATCAAGGCCTTTTCATTTGGTCTCTCTTAACCATAGAACAGTTTTACATTTACTCTACATAGAGCTGATTTAAGTTCAGACTTTCTTGTCCAGAGTTGAACAAGCGACTTATTATACAGCGGAAATGAGAAGACAAAACAAAGATTTATAATTAATTAAGTGCTATGCTTTCCCCCCAAATGCTAATGAATTGAGTACATTTTAACAAAAAATTAAGTTTGCCTTTAAGTGTGGAATTCAAGTTTCTGTTTACTAGATAATTACACTGGGACTAATACTTTATTAAAATTCCAATGTTATTTGTTTCTTATTTCTCATTGTAACATTCATTATAAATCCCCTGATTTTTAAAGTGAATTGTAAAAGGTTATTTTTTTCACCTTTGCAGCAGAGCGACCTATGTGCAGAGCATTACTCCAGGTGAATTTAAAAAGATGAATACCAAAGAATAGCAGTGGATTAAAAAGGAAAGAAGGAAAAATTTTGTTCAACTGTTATCTCGCATTCCCTTGTTGGATACATACAACATGCTTCAGTGGAGAAGACGACACTGCTGTTTTGCAAAAATGACGTGGAATACCAAAAGGTCTCTGTTTCGCACCCATCTTATTGGCCTGCTTTCTCTCGTGTTTCTTTTTGCTATGTTTCTGTTCTTTAATCATCATGACTGGCTGCCAGGCAGAGCTGGATTCAAAGAAAATCCTGTGGCTTACACTATTCGAGGATTTAGGTCTACAAAAAGCGAGACAAACCATAGCTCTCTGAGGAACATTTTGAAGGATACAATCCCTCAGACTCTTAGGCCTCAGACAGTCACTAATTCCAACAACACTGACCTGTCACCACAAGGAGTAACTGGCTTAGAGAATACACTCAGTGCCAATGGAAGTATTTACAATGAAAAAGGTACCGGACATCCAACTTCATATCATTTTAAGTATATAATAAATGAGCCTGAAAAATGCCAGGAGAAGAGTCCTTTTCTAATACTACTTATAGCTGCAGAACCAGGCCAAGTGGAAGCTAGACAAGCTATTCGGCAAACGTGGGGTAATGAAAGCCTGGCACCGGGTATTCAAATTGTTCGCATTTTTTTGCTGGGTTTAAGCATTAAACTAAATGGATACCTTCAACGTACCATATTGGAGGAAAGCAGACAGTATCATGATGTTATTCAACAAGAATATTTAGATACTTACTATAACTTAACCATCAAAACTCTTATGGGGATGAACTGGGTTGCCACCTACTGTCCAAATGTTCCCTATGTTATGAAAACTGATAGCGATATGTTTGTCAATACTGAGTATTTAATACATAAGCTTCTGAAGCCAGAATTGCCACCAAGACACAAATATTTTACCGGTTACCTAATGAGAGGGTATGCACCTAATAGGAACAAGGATAGCAAGTGGTATATGCCACCTGATCTGTATCCAAGTGAGCGTTACCCTGTATTCTGCTCAGGGACTGGTTATGTTTTCTCTGGAGATTTGGCAGAAAAGATATTTAAAGTCTCCTTAAGTATCAGACGCCTGCACTTAGAGGATGTATATGTGGGGATCTGTCTTGCCAAGTTGCGAATTGACCCTATGCCTCCGCCCAATGAGTTTGTCTTCAATCACTGGCGAGTTTCTTATTCCAGTTGTAAATATAGCCACCTAATTACCTCCCATCAGTTCCAGCCTAGTGAACTGATCAAATACTGGAACCACTTACAACAAAATAAGCACAATGCCTGTGCCAATGCAGCAAAAGAAAAAGCTGGCAGATATCGCCATCGTAAACTGCATTAAAAAGGACAATACTCCATCTATAAAAAATATCCCATGTGCAATTTGTAAATATTGCTGAAAGCATGTACAGTGAAAAACGGATGAGCTTAATGGGACAGTCTTTATTTAAGCCCTCATCACTTAATGGAGTTTGAAAATTATTTTTTTAATTTTAGAAAAATATAATTCTTGACAATAGTAATATTATGAAACTATAACCAAAAGGTTTCCCAAACAAATTTGAGGAAAGAGAGATGGTATACAAGGATTTTTCGTGTTAACGTGCAATAATAAGCATGCACACTTTGGTGGTACAATTGCTATTTTATGTGCCAATAAAATATAAACGAGCATATTTTCCACATTAAATTATTGCAATTTTTTAAGAAGTGCACACATTGCTCTAATTCAAAAAATTCTTTCCTCTGAAGTCATTAATGATTTCATTGTTGTCTAGAACTGTTATAAATAAAACTATCCGAGTCAAATTACAGAAATTTTGCAAGTTTAAAAAGTTCTTCCCTAACTTCAGAACCATATTAAAAAGTGATTATACTAAACTCTTATCGCCTGTGAAAGCTGCATAATGTGACTGTTATAATTTGAGAAGATGCTATCAATGCATTTTAAAGCATTGAGCACATATTTGACTACAGTACAACAAACAAAACCCACATAGAAGACTGCTATTTTGCCATATGCCAGCTTGTAAAGTGAACTGAATTTTAGATTAAAGTTTACATTGAAGTAACCTTCAATAACTTCTCAAACTCTACATCGGGGTAGGAAAATGATGGCCTGTGAGCCACATCCTGCCTGCTAGCCATTTTAATCTAGCCCGCAAGCTCCCACTGGGAAGCAAAGTCTGAGGCTTGCCTTGTTCCGCATGGCTCCATGTCTCCCCTCCGACTCCGATGCACAGAAGCATCCACAGCCAGAGGACTCCATGCGCTGTCCCTCTCCCCTCCCCCCCCACACACACACTCCCGCCCCAAGCACAGTTCCCACAGCTCCCATTGGCTGGAACCTCAGAGTGGGAACTGCAGGGATGGCATCTGTGGATGGGACAGTGGAGGGGAGCACACAGAGTTGCCTAGTTGTACCTTCATGTGGGAGCAGGCCAAAACAGGGATGTGCTCCTGCTTCCAGGAGCTGCGTGAGGAGGTAAGCACAGCCTGGAGCTTGCACCCCTGAGCTTTCCCCCTGCCCTTCAACCCTCTGCCCTAGCCCTGATCCCTCTCTTGCATCCTAATTCCACAGTCCCAGCCTATATGCTCTCCTGCATCTTAAGTCCCTGCATCCCTCTGACTCTCCTAGCCAGAACCATCACACAACAAGCCCCATGCTCCAAACTCCTGGCCTAGCCCAAAGACACCCCCCCCCCCAAATCCCTCTGTCCTAGCCTGTAGTTCCCTTCAGCATGCGAAACCCCTCATCACCAGCCCCACCCCAAAGTTCTCTCGCACACACTCCAACCATCTACCCCAGCCTGGAGCCCCCTCCCACATGCTAAACTCATTTCTGGTCCCACCAGAGCCCGCATCTCTGGCCAAAGTGCTCACTCAGTCCTACACTGCAACCCCAATTTACATACCCTGATGTGGCTCCCAGGCCAAGAAGTTTGTCCATCCCTGCTCTAAATTATATTCTGAGGATTATATCACAATTTTTATGCCAAAGAGCATCCTGGACCTAATGCAAGTCCACTATAATCTGCTATTGCACTTACTTTTCTAGAGGGATCTAAACGCGTATGAACAATGAAAAACTCAAAGCCTTTGATCTGATTTGAAAAATGGGAGGGGTTGAAGATTACAGTTCTCCTCCCCTCTCAAAAATACTATTAACGAAGTGAAAGTTGTCATTTGAGCAAGGGATGGTATGGAAGTGATAATTTAGCACTGACATTTCTGGATAGTAAGGTTGTCTACAACAATAAAAACCACCCACAAGCACAACAATACATAAAAGTCATTCCTGTGGTCAACCGAAAATAAAAGGCAAAAGACGTAGACTTATCTAGGGGTGGGGGACCTTTTGGGAGAGAGACATTCCCAGGGCACAGAGCCTTGAGGGGGTCCAGGCTAGTAGACATGTGCTTCAGTCCCATTGGAGAATGGCAGGGGGGTGTCCCAAGCCTCAGGGGCTGCATCCAGTCCACAAGCCTTAGCTTCCCCACCCCTGACTTATACTTACAATTTCCACTCTACCAATGTGCATATTTAGAAAGCTTGGTGGTTCCGATTAGGTTACTTCCTACAAATGCTAAATATACTAGGTCACTACTTGTCATAGTGCCAGATTTACAACCATGTATCTTTGATTTGGTAGAAAAATCATCCTGCAATCTGTTAGTATCTTTTTTTGGGGGAGAGGGGAGAGAATGCTTGACACATTAGGGTAATAGTTATGTGATTTACTTTTATTCTATGGTCACTTAAACCTTCCTTTTTCAATTAACCAGTTTCTGCATTACCCAAGGGTTCTCCAGTTGTTTCCAATGTTTACTGCCCTGGGTTTTCAAACTATAACACAACAGCAGCATTTATGTTTTGGTTAGTCTTCAGGTAATAATGGAAACAGATTATGAGTCCACTACAGATGCGGTTTACTCTTAGCAATCTTTGATCACAAGGCAAGTACTAGTAGGTATAAAAAAGCCGCATTACAGTGGTTGTGCTTTTTCCCTCCCAGGTAATACAGAACTCCTGCATAATATGAGCCATTAGATCACATTTTAAAGGTCCTGCTGTAGTCTAACTTACACCTTTCTGTATTCCATCTAACTTACTCAAATGGGACCACAATCAGCGTTCCCTGTTAAGCTGTGCACTTGTGCGGTCACTTGAGATTCAAATGCCACCCAGCTCATTAGCAAACTATGCACAGTTAGCTAGATTTTTGTTTGTTTCTACTGGGTGGCACACATTCACACATGCCTCAGTGCATATAAAAATAGTTCACACAGAAAAAAAATCAGTGAATGTAAAAGATGAGAGAGCTCATTGACCACAGCCATAGTATGAGAAAACTTTCGAAGTATTACATAAATAAATAAAATCTTTTTTTTCCAGGCCAGTAGGAAAAAATCTTGAGTAGTCTGTTATTTGTATGAGTGTGGAAATACTGTTTGCATTAAGTGAAAGCTACACTGAAGAAAGAAATCTCATCTAGTTCAGAAAACGATGATGTTCATAGCCATTCACTCCACATGTACATGAAGGTGACTAAGGGAAAGACTTTGGCTGCTTTACCACTGTGCCAATTCCCATTTTTGGTTTTCCTTCAAATTCAGATCTAACCATTTGCTTTCCAGTTGATATTTGTCAGAGATGACATTCTGAATGAAAGCTAGTCAGCTTAAGCTTAATGTAGGCAAAATTGAAACAACACTGCTGGTTACTGGGAAGACATCTGGAGAAGCGGTTGGGGATGATTGTGTCCTCTGTTAAGGATGTAAACTGTTCCTTGATTATGGGTGATACTATTATGGCTTCTTAATGCATCCAATAACGCGCCCCTCATCTTCAGTTAAAAGAACAATGGCTCAAAATGCCTTCCAGCTGACCCAAAGAATACAGCCCTTCCCTTTGGAGTAGGACTTCAATGCTTAGCCATGCTTTTGGCATGTCCAGTCTGGACCACTGTAATGTACTTTTTAATCTCAATTATTCAAAAGTCTTGACTAATCCAGAATATTGTTTAACAATTGTGAACAAGAAATACACAGCACATTACATCTGTATTGGAATTCTGCTTACTGAAGGGTAATCCAAGGGGTTAAACCCTGTGTGGCTTGGCACTTGAACTCTTGGGTTTGGCAGCAAGGTATCCTCTAACACACTCAACTTCGGGGCTCGTTCCTCTTTAAAATTTGCCAGTTTGTAAGTATTTTAGGAAGATTGCAATATCTATCAGTTTAGTCTGGCACTGTAACTGGCAGAGGATGTGTTAGCCTTCAGGTGCATTGTGTGTGTGAAGAAAAACTGCTTAGTTTTATAAGCCATATTCTCAGTCCATCATATAGTTTTTAAAAATTTGTATTAGTGCCTATGGGTAATTTGAAGGCACTTTATAAATACAAAAATAAATATTTGGACTACTAACAAAATAGACAGTCTGCTGAAGTCTTTTTGCCCCAACAGTTGTTCAGAACCAACTTTAAGAAGCAAAGGGAACCTTGTACACCAAAAGACTATTTCAGGATAAAGTAGTACAAGTTTTCTCTTGCTAAAACACAAAAAATGCTTTCATTTGTCTATATCGTGTTTAGACACCACTGATTTTCTGCTCACACTAGTACAAAATAAATAATTAGCTCATGATTACAACAACACATCCGCAATTTATGCTACAAATCCTTGACTTTGTAATTTTTCATTTACAATATCGTCTTCATTAGAAAATAATATTTTGAGTTTTATATTGTCACTTTCCCAAACTAAGATGGAAAGAAACTAGATTTTCCATAAAAATAGTTTGAGCATTTGGGCTAAAGATAAACTACTTGTTCAGAGGCATGTTCCTATACCACATCTGTACTCACATTCTGTACCTACCACTCAATATATACCTCAACTGCCAACATTAAATTAAATATTTTCATTTATCTATTTGGTTGGTTGTAAGCTGAGAAAAAGAACAAACTGAATCTAATTATAAAATGATATTGTCAAGAGTGTTTAAGGGATAGGAATAGAATAAAGAGTATTCTTCAATTATAAGAACGAGTCAGTGAGTTAATTGCAGGGAAATTTCATTGTTTTGGACTTCCCTGGTCCAGCACCCTCAGGACCTGACTGATCCCGGATGAGGGATTTTTTCCAGATAAGAGAGGTCACTTCTGGCCCCCCTACTGCCAGTCCCTGGGCTTCCTGGCTTCCCCACCCCACAGCCCAGCTGAGTTGCATGCTGGCTCCCGCAACCCAGCTGAACCGTGTGCCCCCTCGCAGCTCAGATGAGCCATGCGCCAGCTCCTCCCCACCACGCTCCACCCAACTAAGCTGCACACCGGCTCCTGAGCCCTTACTCCCCTGCAACTCGCTGGAACTCTCTGATCTGGAACATCCGGGGTCATGCAAGATCATACATATTGCTAGACAAGAGAATGCCAGATTTTAGAGGTGCAACCAGTACTTCCTTGACGAAAAAGAGAATATACAAAATAACCATGAGATATCCAGAAAATGACTTTTTAAAAGATAGACAGTATATCTGTTCAACGTGCATCTTCAGCTAAGAAAGTGAGCTAGGTATTTTGCCAGTTCAAATATCAATGCCCCTTTCCATGGAAAAATGAGGTCTTATAACTAACCACATAGAGATGGGAGACAGGACCAATTCTGCTAGATTTTCTGTGCGATCTTGGGGTCAGTCAGTCAGTCAGACAGACAGAGAGTCAGTCAGTCAGTCAGACAATATAAGGAAAGAAATACTTCCCAGACTAGAGTGATTTTGGGGGGAGAAATTCAATGTGTATAGGATACTTCTGAGATGTAAATGGAAAATACCATTTACAAATAGCAAATTGTTAACTAGTTCAAAGTTATTAACTCAACTTTGCACCTTCAACATACCATCTGTTCTGTTATTAAATACTGGTAAATCGTTCGGAATCCTACTTCAAGCTAGGAATGTTAAAATGTGTTCAAGTTTGTAAACGTGTAATGCCAGGTGGCTCCATAGGAAATGGTACATGTGGGGAGGCAGCTTAAAAGCTGGCTCCCCACGAGCACTGGCTTCCACCTGCTTGTCTCTGTTTTATATTTCCTTTAGGGCATATCTACACCACAGATTTAAGTCAAACTATGTTAAATCAACTTACAGCTGCCACAGTAACTATTTTAGTGGCTGATGTGCATGTTCTCCTCTTTCTGCCAGTGGTGTGCATCACCACCAGGAGCACTTCTACTGACTGAAGGGAACAGGGTGGGGGCTGAAAGTGAGGGCAGGTTTTGTGCAGTTCCCTGCTGGGAGCAGAGGTGTAGTCACTGAGGCTTGCTGCCTTTTAGCAAGGAGTCCTGAAGTTGACAAGACAGCCAAGAGCCAATGTAAGTAACTCTGGCTAGGTCTACACTGCACCATAGGTCGAAATAAGATATGCAATTTGAGCTATGCAAATTGCGTACCTTATTCTGATCTTATTTTGAAATAGCTTATTTTGTCATTTGGTACTTGTCTACACAGCGCCAGATTTCAAAATAACCCACTATTCTGAAATGTCCCTTACTCCTCGTGGAACGTCAAAATATAGTCATGCTAAACTATGCACTATATTTCAGTATCCCTACTATTTCTAAGGATTTTTATCTTTAAAATAATGTAAAAGTGCAGCTAAAAAAATCCTTACTCTGAAAGGTCTCTTCTTCCTGACCTATTTTCCTGATGTGCCCCAGCCCACACAACCTTCAAACATGAACCAGTATGAAATAGTTGAAGAAACTAATAATGAAATTAATATTTACAGCTATAAGTAATTAAAAGCTATGTGAAAACTTGAGTGTAAAGGAGGTAACGCAATACAAAAACACCAATTCACTTCACATTTCATGTTAAGGATAAATACTGATGTATAACTGAATCCATAACTCAGCTATAGTTTTTTTTTTTTAATAATTACAACAAAAGTACATTTGCTAAACTCAGAAAACATCAAAATACATAATTAAGAAAAGCAACATATGTCACGTACAAATATTGTGTCACTTTAAAACTGCATCTTATTTAGCCACAGGCCAAGGGATGCAAGACAATTGCAGTAATTGAAGCTATGCTATTGGACCTTAGATGTTACTAGTAGAAGACAGCCCAAAGCAAAATTTACAAGGATAGTGACTCAGATACAACATCCTCTAAAGTAACTCAGGTCTGTAAGCCATACTTTAGCAACGTAGCATTTATTGTGCTATGGCAGGTCAGCTTCTTACCTAGACAATTGATCGTCACTGTCTATTTTTCCCTGATAAACTATTAACATATGCATCAAGCCAGCTGTGCAATGATTTAGAAAAGAGGCAAAGAAGGCAAGAATGCCACTTTTACTCTTTATAGAAGACACAAAGTTACAGGAGTAAGGAAGAGAAATAGCCGACCTGAGTATCTAAGTTACAAGACAATCTAATTGTTAGGCTAAAAGATGAAATCATCAGGCACTATGGATGAGGCAGCAAACTCAATACTATATTCAGGGTAAAAAAAAATAGGACACGATTCTAAATGTTAAGAATTTTTTTAAAAAAAATGTTCAACTAGAAAACAATGGTTGAATCTATAGCTTGAAAGCCACACACAGCTGTCCATTGTGAAAGAAAAATTACAAAGTTGGGGATAAATCAATTTGTGCGCCAAAATTTCAGTTACAAAGCATGCTTTTTAACAGCTATACCTAGATCAGAGGCAATTCTACAGAAAGTGACATGAAAGCATATCATCAGGTCACTAACTCCAGAGGTAATGTTTTCCACAGATGGCTGTCAACAAATACTCAAAACAAACAAATGAAAAATAGATCTGACTTATCTAAAATGTAATTAGTTTCATTTACCATGAAATTATTAATTACTGTTCTCTTTTGATTAGTGCAGTTATAAATGAGAACTATCCTGGCTACAGAATGGCACCTTCCTTTCACAGTTAAATGATTACAAAAGGATTCCGCTGAACATGGCTATAGATAACACTACCATGTTGCCTTCCTGGTATTACCATGGCAACAGTTACAAGAGCTCTCTCCTAAGATTTAAATCTGGCAGTTTCACAGCAACACTAACTGAACTATGATGATGCTGTATTTTGCTTTGTGAGCCAACTTCTCAAACCACAATATATTAACCATTTTCATCACACTTTTCAAGAACTAACTCTTCGTCAGAGTACTCCAAATATACTCTTGAATGACTTAATTTAAGAAAGTCACTCCAGCATAGGAAACACTCGTGGCTATGCCTTTATGTAATCTCAAAGATTCCAACTAAACGTTAAGTTTTGTTGGTGTAAAGTTGCAGTCAATACAGTTAAAGTCATTAATAGATTTTCCTCTCAAAGGGTTATACTCTTGGAATCACTGATCAACAAAGTAATACAAATGTTTGACAAAGGAATGTCTAAATAGAAAATAGAATTTCTGTGTATACTAGAGCTTTCATGTGCACAGCCCAAAACTCCAGTCATCTGAAGGAGTGGGCTGTGTCCGTGAAAGCTCATGATACCCATCTACATGTTTGTTAGTCTATAAAGTGCTACCAGACCATTTGTTGTTTTTAAGTTTACCCTGTACAGACTAACTTGGCTATCCCCTGAAGCTTGTGCATACTAGGGATATCAACATATAGACAACATGATTAACTGATAAACCTGGCCTTATTGGTTAATCCTGTTGACTACACCCCCATCACTCTCCCCCCCCCCACACACACACTTACTGCCTTTGTATACAGAGGCAGCAGCGTGGGTGACAGCTGGGAGTTGGCCTGCACAGGGAGCTGGTTTTTAATAGACAGGCGGCAGCATGGGGTGGCGGGGGCTCCCCTGGATCTGCTGGCCCTGCCTCGGGGGACTATCGAATAGTGTAACTACTAAAATTTGATGCGGTTACATGGCTATTCAATTACACGCCAATATCCCTAGCATATACTTCTGTGTATACTTGCAAAAAAAAAAAAAAAATCACTTGACAGAGGAAGAGGATAGTAGGGATGTGAATGGTTAACTGGTGCGGGCTGAAGCAGCTCCCTACCCGCCATGGGCAGGGAACTGCGCCAGCTCTGTGGGGTCTGCTGCGGGTATGGGTTGCTCCAGACCAGCCAAAGTAGCACTTGTCCGCAGCATACCTGGGTTTGGCCCGCCATGGACAGAGGCTGCTCTGGTTGGGCTGGAATGCTCCCACCCATGGCAAGAGGCCTGCTCCAGCCCGGCTGTAGAGGGAGGAAGTGGGGGGGGCACTCCAGCCCAGTCTTTATCCCCATTTAATCAGTTAACTAGTTAAACATTATTATAAACATTGTTTAACTGGTTAAACAGGATTTTACATCCCTAGGGATAGATATACAATCCTTTCAGCTCCTGATTTGTATGCGTAACTACTATTTTCCACAGGAAGTATAACATAGTAAAGCAAAAGACAAACACTGTGGAAAGAACCATCTGAGAGTTACTAAAGTTATGTCAAATGTTCGTACTTCCACTTATTACAAATGACAGTCTTCTTATAGGCATCCCTCTAAAGTCCACCTAGACCTTGATTTTTGTAGAGTTAAAAATTTAACTATTATCTAAGCCTGTAGAAAAACTATTTTAACTATCAATTTTGAATAATGTAAAGCATTTCTGTTCTTAGTTTTCTTTCATGTAGAAGAAAGTAGCATTTTTATGTTCCAATACATTAAAGTAACAATGTTATAGTTCATATGTATTCTTAGCATTACTTAATTCAGATGCCAAACTGTAAGTCAATGTTAAATATACAGCTTAGAGGACAACTGACGCTTGCTGCTGAATAAAAAAAGTTGTAAAGCTTATTCTGTAAATATATGGATACATATAAAATTAAATTTCTCTTGAAATGAGAGATCTAAAAGTAAATATTCTCTGATAATTCTGAATTAACGTAACCAGGACTTTTCAGTATTTTTAGTTATGAGATAGTATCTTTTGTATATTCTTTTAAAATCTATTTCACCATCCAAAATACAAAAAAGAATTTAAAAATGCTACTTTGTTTTAGAAATGTATCTGTTAAAATATTAGGAGTTTAAAAGTTAACTCTTTTCTTCTCTGCCTCCCCAACATATGAAAGGTTGAAAATTAATTACACAGTATGATCACAAATCCATTAAAGCATAATCCAATATTGATGCTCACAAACACTGAAGTTAAGACTGATGTCATTTGTTCAAGTTTAAAATGGCACAAAAGTTTCTATCATTTTTAACATTGAGGTTTTTCAGAATTGGTGAATCATTTGTCTTGCTTTCACAGACGATATGCTTTCTACATCCAATAAGACGTGATTTTCTGTGTAATCAACTGTGAAGAATGATGTTGCAAACAAACCTGTTATGTCCAACTTTCATTAGCATCAGAACAAAAATCAAGCAAAGGAAATGAGAGCTCAATTAAAAATTGCAGGATTGAAATCTGAGTATAGAATAAGTATTGGCATGTTCATTATCAACATACCAGATGGGACTACCACCATATTTTTTTCCTTTAAACCGATACCTCACTTTCTATTCCTATAGCCAAATGAATACAGTTACTTATTGTCTGAATTTTGCACTAAGAGCAGAATGGAAAAGTTTGTAACAAAATGTATTTTTTTAGATGAACAGAAGGAAAGATGAGGAAAAGTATTTTCTAAATATTGCTTCCTCATTTTTCCTTCAGTTCATCTAAAAAAAAAATCTGTGCACACTTGGTAATTATAATATTTTCAGAGAAATCTGCAAACCGTTTTTCAAAAAAAGTCTGATTTTATTGCATAAAAAGTTTGTCTCAGATATCCAAATAATATAGTTATACCTGCACCTCAGAACTTCTAAGTCTAGAAATGAAAGGAATATGTGAAATCTAACATGAAGCATTTTCCACTAAAAAAAATTTTATACCACCCTTCATTAGGGATGTGAAATGGTTAACCAGCAGGGGCTGTAGCAGCCTCTACCCACTGCTGGTAGGGGGAACCTTCAGCCCGGCAGGGCCATTGGGGTGCACTCCAGCCCCTCATTTAAGTAGTTATATGGTTAAACATAATGTTTAGCTGTTAACTAAGTAAATGGGATTTCACCTCCCTACCTCCTATTTTGCCAAACTTCACATCAAAACTTTGGTTTACACAAGTAACTGAAGTCAGTGTAACTATGTCATGCAGGTGTATTGAAAATCCAAAACCTGAGAGATGAAGTTAAGCGGATCCAGCTATGGATGTAGTAGTGTAGACCAGGGCTACTCAACATGCGGCCCACAGCCCATTTATTTGAGGCCCATGGTGTGGTTTGGGTTTACACGTGGCTCAACACACGGCCTGTGGGTGGGAGCCAAAACAAAAAAGTAGTCAATATAATGGTCTTCTGTTGAAATGTGTTTTAGTACTTAAATTCGTGGACTGTCATTGCTCATTAAAAGTGCTGTCATATGGAAATCGAGTAAATATTTCATTTTATTAATATCAGCAGAAGTGACTTAAATGGGGCCTGTGTGTTGTGTAGTCTTGCCTTAATCTTTGTATTCATGCCCATCGTGTGAATTAAGCTATTTGCATATATATTGGCATGTGTATGCAACCACACTTAAGTTATAGCCCTCAACATGTGCTGTGGGTATGAGTGTAGCCCCTGGGGCCTTCAAAGTTGAGTTGCCCTGGTTTAGTCGATTAACCAATACGCAAAAGCTTATAGGTTAATGCTATAGACTACACACATTTTCCCCATTTCCCAGTACATTTTTAGCAGGCTGGTCAGCAGCCCGGCTCAGTATGGCTTGCACCGGGTCCAGAACCTACCCTCACTGTGGCCCTGCATTTCAAGTGTATTAGGAGCCAGGTGGGCAGGCAGTGCAGCTCAGTTTCCACTGGCACCATGTCCGGGAGCTCAGACTGCTCCCCCCGGTTGGACAGGGGCTGCTGCCACCCCCAGGCAGCTGCTTCTATCAGAGGCAGCAGCACAGGGCAACAGGCAGCCGGTCTGCAAGGGAAGCTGGTTTTAAACTAGCTCCCCTCATGGACTGGCACCCTGCACTGCTGCCTCTATATCTATATGGAGTGGCAGGGAGCTCCTCAGGAGTGGAGCCAGAGTGCACTGGCTGCTGGCCCTGCCCCTGGGGACTACAGATAGTCAAGTAACTAATAAGAGTTCATGAGGTTAATTGACTATTCAATTAACCAATATTTAACATCCCTAGACCCAGTTCCTAGTAAGAGCCATGTTGTTTGGAGGGTCTCTCTTGTCAACATACCTCCCACCTCTCAGGGAGTTAAGAGTACCCATCTCAATGGGAGAAACAATCCCATCAGCATAAGCAGAGTCTTCATTGAAGCACTACTATATTTTAAGTGTAAAGAAGCCAAAAGGCATGTGAACAAACACCCTCATAAACAATATGCACATTTTGGGGGTATTTTTAAGGATTCAAAATATTTGCTTCATCATTCTGAATGCACTGAGATTTGCCCTTAAAGAATAAATAAATATAAAAACAATACAATACATTCTCTACTGAGAATTTTCAAGTAAACCTTAATTAGTTTATTAACTGAACACATTAAAAAATAACTATTAAGTTTAAGTTTCAGAGCTAAAACTCACTCAACAATAGACACTTGCAAAAAAAGACCTTTTCCAGTGTTGAGCCAACAAAATGGCTGTGCCAGTACAAACCCCTAAGCTAGAAACCATTTACACTGGTGCCCTGCGATTGGCACATATGCAGCCTACCTTACTTTCAAATCAAGGTAAACTGCCCCAATATAAATAACTGCTACAATAGCAGCTGAAGTACCAATGCAGACAGTGCTTACAGCATGTGCTGTGTTTCCAATTCATTATGTGTACATTTTTAATAGTGGTCAGTTTCCACTAATATATTATTTGTGGTGCAGTTTGTTTGTTTGCCAAATATATTTTACAATTAACATCGAACCGCTGTCAGATCTAGGAGGGTGTTTTTTAAATAGAGAATGGGCTCGACAAGATATTTCCATAATCATACACTGGAAGCAAACATGGAAGTGTTTATCAAAACAACTGTCTTATAGTCCAGCAAGTGATTCAGTTGTCTTCTGGACATTAGAAAGTCTACTGGAGTGGAGTGCCTCTCCTCTGGCTTTCATTCAAACTTCATGCCTACTTCCCCACTCTGACCTCAGCTACTCTCCCCATCTCCCCCAACTACCCCTTGTCTCTGATGCCCCCCAATTTATTTTCTACTGGTAAACCACAAAAATGTTATACCTAAAAATGTATGTGCTTATAACTTCTGCATATTTAAAACATCCTGGGTATGAAAATGTTAGTAATCTTCAAAGAGCTTTAATTTATCTTAAGACTGCAAACCTCCCCCCCTCCCCCGCCAAAAAAACCCCCACCACGGACAAACATTTTCTTCCCTCTTCTTTGCAAGATTCCGCCCCTAAGAGATTCCTAGCTCCCCCAGAGACAGTCAGACAGACAGACACAGACACACACACAGACTTACTTTCTTTGACATCTATTCAGAACACACAGGCTGCCTAAGTATTTCTGATTAACTCCATCTTATAGCTCTCACAGGTAAGGTTGGAGCTGGTACACGCGAGAAGCAGGCTTTCAATCAGAGGCAGGTGCTCCACAGCACGAAGAGGGCGAGGGGGGAGGCAGCTCCACGGAGCTGGCTCCCTACATGTATCAGCTCCTGCCTGCCCGTCATAGAAAGCCGGCTCCCACCTGACCCACCTTCACCCTCTGTGCTTCTGTCTCTATCAAAGGCAGCAATGTGGGGGTGGAGGAACAGGTGACTTCACAGGATCTGGTGCACGTGGGAAGCCGATTTGAAAGCCAGCTCCCTACAAGCAACAGATTCCACCTATATCTGTTTCTAAGTTCCATAAAATTCTAGTCAGGTTTCCCCAAAGTATAAACTATTAAAAGTTACCATCTTATTCTTCTCAGTTGTGTTCCTGAGGAAGTTCTGGCAGCCTACAACAGAATCAACCACGAACATTCTAAAATCAACAATGCCAAAGCAGCAGCACACTCAGCTCACCGAGAACGCCTGGGAACTACTGAAGCAACTATAATGGGGATATGGTGGAGAGAGAGACAGGAAAGGTCTAGATCAGATCCACATACTTCAGATCTAGTATATGGCCTTCAAATCCCATCCTACTCCCTAGGAACAACACATGGAGAAGCATGGCCCCATGCCCCAGGGGGAATTGAAAAAAGCAAGAGGTAGGCCAGGCTCCTTGTGATCATATCTGAAACCGTAGGGAAGAGGGGGAGGGAGAAATAACAGCCTTCTCCTGCTGTCTGCTAATGTAGTTGGACCTGTAGCTTAAACATAAGGGCTACGTCTAGACTGGTATGATTTTCCACAAATGCTTTTAACGGAAAAGTTTTCCATTAAAAGCATTTGCGGAAAAGAGCGTCTAGATTGGCACAGGCGTTTTTCCGCAAAAGCACTTTTTGCGGAAAAGCGTCCGTGCCAATCTAGACGCATTTTTCCGCAAAAAAGCCCCGATCACCGTTTTCGCTACCAGGGCTTTTTTGCACAAAACAAATCTGAGCTGTCTACACTGGCCCTTTTGCACAAAAGCTTTGCGCAATCTGGAGCAGCATAGTATTTCTGAAAGAAGCACTGATTTCAGACAGTACGAAGTCAGTGTTCTTGCAGAAATTCAAGCGGCCAGTGTAGACAGCTGGCAAGCTTTTCCCACAGCCAAGAAGTTCATACAGTAGAGGTGACTTCAGTATTCAATTCTTTCCTGAAAGTATGTGATGGTAATTGTTAAGTGTCAGAGAGTATAAAAAAACAGTAATAAATCATTGAGGTCTCAACATAATCTTGCATATATTCTCTTGAATATTCATATAGCCATATCTGAGAAAGTGTTCAGACATCCCTATACTAACAACCTCTGTTTAATGAGTGAGAGAAATGCTTGATTTGTTCATCTGGAAGAGAATGTGAGAAGTGTTTCCTTTAAGCTGCACAACTTCACAAGTGATTATCAGCCCCACCCAGTCAGTCAGCTCCCTGCAGGGAGCCCTGAGCCAGTCTGTGGATTCCACACAAGACATTCAGGCAGCAGCATGGAGCACAGGATGGAGAAGGAGGAGAATGGTCAGCAGGTGAGTGGCGCAATCGAGAAACAAGAACTTTTTGTAACTCATCCTAGGACATTTCACAGGAGGTCAGTATTGGCTAGCAGCATCAACAACACTTCCACTGCTTACTGGGCGGTTAGAGGACATTTAGGGGGTTAAATTAGAGCTAAATAATAGTACAGAACACTGAGAGCTAAGGCTGTAAACAAACTTTATGGGACCATGGAAAACTTGGCCAGATGCATGGAAAGTGGACATCTGGCTAACTAAAATAATTCCGGAAGACGGATGTTTCTGGACAAGGAGTATTGTCCAGAACTGATCCTGAGAAGAAGACTTCTGGTGAGTGTATATTTTTTATGTTGCTAAAAGTGAATTAAGGCAATCAGGCGTGATCTGTTGTGATCACTGTGTCTATGCAGTGGGTGTCCCCAGAAAAGCTTGTTAATGTGTTTGGGGATAGAGCAGGAATTCTCCCTGTACATCTCCATAAAGCTCTCAGAGTAGGACTACACTACCAAGAAAAATCCGAAAAAGATACACAAATTGTGAACTGTATCTTTTTCTGCTTTTCTGTCAGAAGAGGCTTTTCCAAAATTTGGTGCATCTACATGGCGCCAAAATTTCGGAAAAGCCTGCTCTTTTGGCACATCCCTTCTGCCTTGTGAAACGAGGTTTACAGGGATGGTGAAAGACCACATCCCCTTTTCCATAGCCATAGATAACTCTTTCAGGCCACTTCCTCCCCACATGAGGCAGAGCCCATGGATCTGAGCCGTCCCTGGCTTGCCTGACTCCAGCCTGCAAGGCTCAGCACTCCCTCCTCCCCGTTCCGTAGATGCATCACTATGCAGTCCCACCAATTGGTGCTTGTCTCACAGCACCAGAATCAGTATTCCACTGTGTCCAAAGGATTGAATGTTGGCAGCATTTGCAATTTGCTCAACTCCAGTGCTTCGCGGAACATCATGTTCATGGCCCCCTGAGATTCCTGCTTGCAAACCTTGGATATACTCTGGACATACTGCAGCATTAAATGCACCAAGGTTAACACCAGCATCATAAAGGTTTCATGATTAACAAGATCCATGAAGGAATCCATGTTCATGCTGCCATGGGATTTGCATAGACAACTAGCAAGAGAAAAAAGGCCACAAAAGGACTGTTTACTGTTGCGGGGGGAGAAAGGAAGTAAGTTCATTATGGGCCGCTGACAACATGTATCCAGAACTAGCCACTGCTAGGGATGTAAGCAACTAGTCAGCTATCTGATAAACATTTGCTTATTGGATAGTCAAGGAGTGACTCAACTAATCACTTCCTCTGCCCCTTGCTCTGTCTATCAGAAGCAGCAAGGGGGGAGAAGGGGTTGCAGGAGCCGGAGCTGGGGGAGCCAGCTTAAAAACTGGTTCCTCCCAAACCGTCTCCACAGTGGGCAGGTAGCAAGCTGGGAATCAGCTTGTGCCCAGTCCTGGATGCTGTGCCTCTGCTTTTTAAACATATTAAGAGTCGACAGGCTCTTAATACATTTAAAAAGCAGAAGCACAGTGGGGGGGAACCAGGCACAAGCTAAGACAGCTGATTCCTAGCTCATGCCTTGTCTCTCCCCCTCCCCCACTCCATTTTTGCTTTTTAAATATATTCCATCAACTTGTCTATTAGTTAAACGCAATTTAACATCCCTGGCCATTGCAGTTTTGGTCCCAGTGTGCCCTGGGAGCATAACCCAGAACGCAGAGGGGCAAAGGCACTGTGGAATACCTACCCACAGTGCATTGCTCTTTGACAGTAGCCATCATACTAGGGATGTGCTACTCTGAGCTACATTAAATTCTTGCACACAATGGGGACATGCACCTTTGACTTAGCAAAATTTCACAGTGAGGACTGTTAGGGATGAGAAAGATGCTACAAATATTCTAGTCGATTAATAGAGAGGCCTGTGTGAGTGCATTCTAGCTAAAAGAAAATTTGTTCATGTGATCTGACATCTACAGAACTAACAATATTTAAGATTACCTAGCCTTGAGTAAATTAAAATAATTACAAGAACAATGAAAAACTGCAAGAGATTATGACAGGGTGGGAATTTACTGACTGTAGTTACATCTAACTTTCAAAAAATTATCCTGGTTACCTAGAACATTATGTCTGTAGTGGAAAACATTTGAAAAGTAGGCTGTAGAGAAACAATAGGAGCTCGATAAATCTGCCCAATCCCATGGCTATTTGCTCTGAAGAGTAAGATCCCATTCACATGGGGCGCTTTTACAGGATCGTGATAAAACTTGAGAATAGGGAGGCCCGTAGATACTTCTATTTACACTCTCAAATATTTTGTGGGCAGAGACTGTTTTCATTTATAGAAACAAAAGTTTATTACTTTGTGAACTGATAGATTAAAAGTAACATAAAAATAAGTCTGCTATAGTTTACTGGTCAGTTTTCTCTTGGGATATATAAAGGCAAGTAGCTTAGGTTTACATTTGAAACAAGGCATTATCTGGTAGTTAGCAAACGTACAACTTCCAGCTCCACCCAATGCTCTGTCATACAACTTTAAGCAAGGCTCTATTTGCCCTCCTATCTTTTGCCTGATTTGTCTGTTTAGCCTCTATGCCCGTGGTCACCAACCAGTAGATCTCGGAGGCTCTAAGAGTAGCTTTTGAGCCCTCTCTGAACTGCGCGCCTGCGTAGTACATTTACATTAGATTTCCTCATTTGAGAAGCAGCTACTCACCGAGCAACAGCACAGGTGAGTAGCTGCAAGGAATGGTGGGAATTTTTTTTAAAGTAGCAGTATAAGGATTAGGGATAGCAAGTGAGGGAGGAGGAGGAGAAGAAAGAGGGCGGGGCGGTAGATCTTGGCTTGGTCTGTCATTTAAAAAGTGATCTTGGGTGTAAAAGGGTTGGAGACCACTGCTCTATGCTCTTCAGTACATTTTTCTGCTAGGCATTTTATAATATGAAATTTATCTAAATTCAGATTTCTAGGCATTCCTTTAATCTCAAACATTTGTATTGGTGGCCCCTCACAGAAAACCTCTGAGTGTAACCCTCCTTATTAATTAAAAATATTGTTTTATATATTTAATACCATTATAAATGCTGCAGGAAAAGAAGATTGGGGGTGCAAGCTGACGCCCCACAGCTCTCCATGTTTGAGAACACCGGCTTTAATCTAAGTCAGAAGTAGCACCAACAGAACTTTCTCTAGTCTCCTCTTCGGAATTGTCACTTGGCACACAAAATTGTATAATAAAGTATTGTAAACAAAGAAAAAGAATTTTCATTAGTTTATGTTTCCATTTTTAAAAAGATAACCAAAACCTATGTTACAGGCCAGATCTACATGATCATGCACTTTTAAATACCATTCTGCCATATAAATGACTGGTTTTTCCAGCTTTTATGATTAAATTTGACTAAACCAGGACAAAAAAAAGCTCCATTTGCAAAACAAGTTACCATTATGTTCACAGTAGGTAATTTACAGAACACAGTTCACCACACAGAGACTGAACTGAAGTTATACTGGTACAGAGAATAATGACCAGTAAGAACTATGTTTAATTTTAGCGAGAATACAGCAAAACATCTATTTAAAGGCACATTCATCTGCTCTCTCCCTTCCATCTTCACAACCCACTTCATGATGTAGAATACTTGTGTAACCTACATGCAAATAATTTTGTAAGGGGCTACCCTTTTCTTGGAGTTAAATGTGAAGTTTAAAAAAAAAAACAGATGAAGATTCAAGAGGCCACACGTGTATTTGAAATGTAGCAACCCTGGCTGGGAGTGACAGCCACAGCTGGAGCAGGAAGTAGAGCGGGGTTTAGGGGGAGTAGGGGATCCTGAACCGGTTGCCCAGCTGGGCCAGAGGCAAGGGGAGTAGCAGGGCCAGAAACAGAGCTGGCTGTGGGGCAGGTTGGTGAGCTGGGAGGCTGGTGGCAGGAGACCTCCCCACATCCAGCAAATTCCCTCATTTGGTACTGGACAGGTCCCAAGGGTGCTGGACCAGAGAGGGCCAACCTGTATTATACCAAACAAAATTCCACCAAATGCTTCTCTCACATAGTTTTAAGTAGCTACAAGCAGCAAATGGGTTAATTTGCCTACATTCCATTCATTCCTATGCAGGAGTTTTTATGAACCTCTAGGTCAAAGCTAACAAGTTTATAAAAATGTGATGAGATCGGATTTGTTTAGTTTTGATTATACTTTTACAAATTCGGTATAATTGTTTTTTTTTCCTATTAAGAGAGGCTAGCAGCATAGTCACGTCTAATTGCTTTTGCACTGCTGGGGAGTCAATAGCTTGCCTTTTTGATAGGCATGAGTGCTTGCATCATGCTGGGTGGCCTTTTCTGGGAGGCGGTGGCTGGAAGCAGCAGTTTTAATTTACATTTGTGGATTTTTAAAGTCACACATAATGAAAATTAAATTACACATTTTCATTACTACATCACTGTAGTTCTAAATCCCACTAAGGGCAAAATTTCAATTCAGGCATATGTTTAGCCTTAGTTTTGATACCACGATACACTATTTTCTCTTTATTTCCTCTGAATGCTTTTTAATTAATTGACCAGGACCTAATAATTTACTCTCATTAGTGGAACCTCAATTATCCCAGATTTCCATGTTACATCTTAAATATAATATTTTGCACTTCTTCCCCTAACCTGGGGTGGACAATAAGTGTCCTCTGGGACACCCACAGTTCACCAGGGTTAACCTCTGGTGGGCTGCTCAATGCTTTATTTATCTGCACACCCATGGATGCAGCCCCTCGCAACGCCTCTGACAATGAACCACTGTTCCCGGCCAGTGGAAACTGTTGGAAGCAATGCAGGCTTGTACACCCATTTCCTGCATCTCCCCTTGAGTGGGAACAGTGATCTGCAGCCAATGGTAGATGTGAGCAGCAGTACCTGAGGATGCACAGGTAAATAAGGCATTCAGCAGCCCGCCAAAGGTTAACCATGTCCAGCTCTCAGACTGCCTATTGCCCTCCTTTGCCCTAACCTCAATGACCCCTCAACTTGCCAGCCTTAAGGAATCCAGTAGCTCCTCTCTCAACCTTCTTTATTTGACCTCACAATAATCTGTAGGGGAGACACTGTGATGTTCTAATTATTGACTCTTCAAGTCACATGTGGTATCTTGATTTTATATCATTGAGATTCCACTATATTAATAAATTGGGGATATTCTGAAGGGGCAACAAAATCTTTTGATTAAATCTTAACTTAGTTAAGGTCTCAGTTCTTGATCTAAAAATGCTTCTGAATGCAGTGGAATTCAGCCAATATTCAGATTCTTCCAGAATATCTGTCATACATGTGGATTACATACTATCACGAGTTGATCCTAAAGTGATATTTTTTCTGTAAGCATGAAATGTGGACCAAAATCTCTGTCTGGGTAACTTTACTCTTAACTGTTTGTCAAGAACTGTCAAACTGGACTTCAAATTATTGCTTTCTGCCAAATATTACCTCAAATATTTTAATCTGGAAAAATCATTTTTGAAAAAGAGATAATGTATAAGCTTTAAAAAGAAGGCTTATATATATATATATATATATATAGCCAAATACATATAATCCATATTTAAGAAATTCTAATCTGGAGAGAGAGAGAGAGAGAGAGAGAGAGAGAGAGAGAGAGAGAGAGAGAGAGAGAGAGAGACAGAGACAGAGACAGAGACAGAGAGACAGAGACAGAGAAAATATGTATTTTGACAGAAGTTTACATTTTAGTTTGCTATTAGCAAAATAGCTAGCTAGGTTTTAGTCAGTTTGGGCTAACAGGACTTTTGTACAACCATTTCAAGTGATCAAAAATTCTCACATCAATGACACAGACAAATTCGTCCATTCTGGCAGGGGGTTCCAACCTGTGAGTAGACCTTTGGTAAGGTAAGTAAGTATTAACAATGGTTGTAGTAAGGGCTCCCTCTAAGCTGCATGGCCGTGTGCTTACCTAATAAAGCCTGCATTTGTGCTGACCTTTCCAATCATATCAAGTTGTGGTGACACCTTAAGGTGTCATGTTTTCTAGTTATAGCAATACTATTAGTCCAGAATTCAGTTTCATTAATGTCTAACGCAAGGTAAATATCAAGCTACTGTTTAGATTTCTACTAGATGGCACTAGCTTGGCTTTCAGCTGAGTATCCTTTCCTTAACAAGATCAGAATAAAAAAAGCAAGATGTAGTATTTTGCATCCATCTAAACTCTTAATAGTACAAGGTTAAAAATGTGGGAAATCTCTCAGCATTTAGTGGGCGAGCAAATACCAAGCATCATCCAACAATGAACACGTGATATATGAATGGAACTAACAATATGATCATCTTCCATATTCAAGTTTCAACTGTCCCTACCCTAATTACCTGGACAGTAAGCATTCCCATTTTACAAAGGAGAAAATAATACTAATACTATGGTTTGCACTGAAACTTGTAGGTAGGATGAAAGGTCTGATGTTTCTAAAACACAATGAAGGTGCTATTCCTGTTTGTAGTACAAACTACTGAGTAGTTTGACAGCATTATGTTAATACCTCTACTGGTTCATCATTCTTAACCATGAGGAAAATGGGAAGATGTGGCAGGTAAGAGATAAAAATTACTCCTGAGGAAGTTCAGTTACTGTAAAAAAAATTCAGCAACAGAAATAATGAACTTCATGGTTTATTCAATAAAAATTCCAACTTCCCTGCTATAGGAAAGAACTACAAGCAAAGTGGGTACCCAGATCTGAAGCATCTGTTACTAGCAATAGGGGAAGCTACAAGCTGGTAATGGGGACCCCTGCACATACCTCCTGAGGGGTGAGCCACAAAAGGAAAGAACCTAGCACCAAGCTGGGAAGAGGCATCATCTTGTCATTTGTCTTGGACTGGTTGATATACTAATGCTAACCATGATTGGAGTGGTCACAACCCTAGTCTGGCATGTTGCACTACATAGATGCAAGCAGCCATGTGCCCTAGAAGCCTAGGGCAGTTTCTTACTGTGGTGATGGGAAAACACCTGAGTATCTCAACTGCCATTGCCTTAAACCTTGAATCTGGCAGGACTGCCCTGGGCAGAGGCGAATCCGGAACTGTTCCTATAAAAACCTCTAAATCAGAGACAGTGGATTTTTCCTCGTTTATTAGGAGGCCCAGGTTGCTGGACAGGTGTCTGATGAACAAAAGATGAGCCTCCATCTGTGACCTGGAGCAACCCTGATCAACTAGTCCTCAAGGTATCCATGATGGGGCAGACAAGGCCCCGACATCCCTGCTGGAGGCCCTGCCGCACCCTGCCCAGCAACAGGAGCAGAAGAGAGATCCTCCAAACAGAACAGAGTGGCAGATTCTGCTGCTTCCGCCAATCAGGTTGCAGCAAGCTGATATAAAAGAAGCTGCTAGACCAGGGCTTGGAAGTTTCTTCCTGGAGCTCAACCCAGGCAGACCGCAGGGCTGACTGGGAGAACATCAGCACGCTAGACAGCTCCAAGTGGGAGTTGGACTTTATACCTGGTCAGAACCGGGTCCTGCAGCTAAAGACTAGCCAAGAAGCCAATGGCAACCCTTGCAGAACCCGGACATGGGGAACTTGATTACAAGGCCCTAAAGAAAGGGCTGGATGGAGCAGCTTCCTGGGGAAGTGGGCGGGAGATGTGACAGCAACCAATCACTTTGAGATGCAGAAACTACTTATAGAGTCCCTGGGCCAGGACTCAGAGGAGAGGGCAGGCCTGGGTCCCCCCCGAATGCCAGCAACCACAATAGGGGGTAAAAGAAGAGGCATGGTCCCAGGCCATATACCAGACACTTCCTCTCTGCAGACAGTTGAGTAGAGACTACGAGACTCCCCTCAGCCACCATGGGGAGCTCATAAGATGGGAAGAGCCCTTTACAGTATTAGAACACTTGTATTCAGTGCCTGCATAGGAATGCTGCATTGATTGCCATGCACTTGGCCACTGCCGGACCAAATGGAAGTAAATTGATAGGAGATAGCACAAACCTGAGGTACTTCTGTATCTCAAATTGCTTACTCCCAACAGGAAGAATACATCCTTTAAGTTGAGGGCTGCATACCAGACCTCAGTTGGA
The DNA here is from genome assembly GCF_049634645.1 of Pelodiscus sinensis. NCBI lineage: Eukaryota > Metazoa > Chordata > Testudines > Trionychidae > Pelodiscus > Pelodiscus sinensis. The sequence continues at coordinate 49,754,261 of NC_134719.1, forward strand.
TCTAGAGAGGCCTGTGAAACCACGCAGAACCTGAGTTTCTTTAAAAACTTACTGAGATCCCATAGGTCTAGAATGGAACTTCCCCCGCAATTGTACCTTTCGGATAAGGAGTTTCTCATGAAAGGGGTCCCTGAAGGAGAATAGGGAAGGGAGGAAGAGAAGAGAACTGGATGGAGTATCCCCAACTCTACTGTACCATGTACCCATTGGTCCATCGTGATATGGTACCATGTGTAGTTTGAAGAGGATAGTCAGGAAGAAAAAAAGTAAGGCAGGTTGGATCCAGTTGGGGATCTAATATGCTGTCCTTGACAGTGCATTCAAAAAGGTTAGTTTTAGGCCCAATGAAGACTTGGACTGGACATAACCCTGACCATATGATTGGCAAGGCATTTTTCTGCTGCTCCTGTTCCTCCTCTGAGAGTTGTCTTGTTGGTTCTGCAGGAAGAACCACTGAGAAAGTGGTGGCCTAAAACGCCCATGCTATGTCACCACGATATGAAGGGGTGGCTCTGGAGAATATGCAGCCTCTTATTTGTCTTCTCCAAAAAGAAAGTGGCACTCTCAAAGGAGAGGTGCTGTATGGTCTGCTATACTTTGTACAGCAGACCTGAGATCTGGAGTCAGCAGCTCTCCTTATGACCACCTCTCTAGCCGTTCCTCTGGATACAGTGTCAGCACTACCCAAAGAGGGAGTCAAGGGGGGTGCGAATAGAGGTATTGCACTTGGTGGTGGGTGGGTTGGAATCTGGGGTCTGCCATATGGTCTTATCACTTATATAGTTTTAATAAGTGACAAAGCAACTCTGGAGGGTCCAGAAAGGGTTAAGATGTCCACCACTGGGTCTGTCTTTTCAGTCACCTCTTCTGCTTTGATGCCCAGGCCCTGGGCAGCCCGGCAGAGCAACTGCTGAAGGATCCGAATATCCTCAAGCACAGCTGCCACTGCAATGCCTGATAAAAGCACATCTGGAGAAGATGAAGGGGAGGGCACTAGGACCAGGATATGCTCCCTGGCATCTGCTCCCATTGGTATCAAGGATCTCAAAACTGACAGAGCATCCACTGGCACTGAATCTGCGGGAGCAAGAATCAGTGATGACCCTGACACATGGTATCCCATCAGCGCTGGCCCTAGTCCATGCAAAGAAGGAGTCAAGCAATGCTGAAGATAGTGCTGCCTCCATCTGGACTATCCCCATGAGAGCCACTAGTGGTGGTAGTGCCAAATAGGTCCTTGGCTATAAGACCACAATCAGTGCCAGAGTGGTGAGCAAGGCTGGTGCCGGAGCCATCTTTGAAGGTGTCAGCATGCGCCAAAGAGTGCAGGGCTGCAGAAAGAGGGACAAACATGGCCAACACAACTGAGGATGGGACCAAGTGATGTCCCTGGAACCTGCCATGGGCTTGATGGAATACCCAAGAGGCCAAAAAGGACCACTGGGGTGCATTCTGCCACTAAGAGGCCACAGTATCTGGGCTGTTGACAGTCTCATCTCAATCTCAATCTCCTTCTAGATCAGTAGGAATCGGATTCATATCACGAGGTCACCAACACTGAAGACCAGGGAGGTGCAGATCTTCTAGGCACCAAATGATGGGAGTTTGGAGAACGGCTCCTCTCCTTTTTTGGACGTAAATATGGCACCGAACTTGGGAAGGAGGAAGTGCTACACATCATAACCAACTTCCCTCTTGATTCTACCTGTGGGTGTGTGGACAGCACCTGGGATTTCTCTTCTCTGGGGAGAGGATAGGGAGAATGGTACCGTGAGATGCATCAATTCTTTAGCCACCGCAAAGGCTTCCGGTGTCAAAGGAAGTGACAGGTGCTGGTCCAACAGGATCAGAGAACTTAAGGGCTGCGGACTCAGTTGCTCTTCAGAATCGACACACACTTGTGGGTGGATTTTGCAGGTTGGCCCTCTTAGGAGTCACACTTCCCTTGACTCACGGAGGTCTCTCCCTCCATCTGCTTCTTCTGAGGCATTGGCGAACAAGAGCGGTGCCTCTCTGACAGTCCCCTAGTGGACCATGTCAGTGCCAAAAGTAGTCCTCCTTCAGCACTAACCAAGAAATGCTTGGTGCTAGGTCTGCCGGTCTCAAGTCCAACTGTGGGCATAGAGATGTCTCCGTTAGGAGGACCTTTAGCCACTATTCTCTGTCTTTTAGACTTCTAGGGCGGAACTCCTGGTAAATGTGGCAATAATTATGCTGATGACCCTCCTGCAGGTCCCCTGGGCAGGAGTGAGGATCACTCTTCACAATCTTCAACGTGTGCTTTGTGCAAACTGTGTAACTTCTGAATGCCAGAAAATGCAGCATGCCACAACCCCATGACTCAGTGCGAGGAAGAGGGAGGAGGATTGAGGGGGTTAACTATACCACAACTAGCAATATAAAACTAAACATTACCATAAATCAGGGCCTACAATGGGGAAACTATTTATACAGCCCTGCACGGATACTAAATTTGTATCTGCATCTGTGTGTGCAAAAATGAGCCACAGATTAGGGATATAAAATAGCATTTAAAATGTTAATTAGTTAAATTGTATGCTAATTGGTTAAACTCCCAGCTGGGCTGGAGCAGCCCCTTGCCAGAGGCACACCACGGGAGCTGCTCCAGCTAAACCGGGCACCAGTTAGCAGTAAGCATCACAACTAACTGGGATTAACCAGATACCTGTTTATATCTCTACCACGGACATCAGCATCAACACATCCGCGGATGTGTATACCCATGCATATAAAGCAGATATCGACTGATCTGCAGAGCTCTATCTATTCGCTAGAAACAACTAGGAGCAGTTGGTGTGCTTGCAAGAGCAAGAAGTTCAAGCCTACCATCACTAGCAGTAAGAATGAACTGAGAAGGGGGTGGGTTGGCAGGGTTCTGCATTAGGTGCTCATATTGACCCTACTGGCATTGCTAAGGGAAAAATCTTCTGGCTACCATGCATTCACACACAACTAATTGGAACAGACATGAACAAGCACTCCAAGAACAAGTACTACATACTATTTCCTAAATTAATAAAAATAAAGTTATCAAACAATTACACAAAGGATACCCACATAGATGTTGTAAAATGCTGAATTAAATTGTAAACTAATATGTTTTAGCGATCAGATTTGAACCACTGTGTAAAGAGTATCAGTGAGAAACTTCATTTAAAGCAATGATTTTTTTTCTTGGTGATGAAAATCAATTCATCCTGGCTAGGTATCACAAAATGTTTTACGAAACAAAAAAAGAGAATCACTGAAAAGGAGGAATTTGTACTTTTTTACAGTGCAAATATTTGTAATAAAAACAAAGTGAGTGCAGTACACTTTATATTCTGTGTTATAACTGAAATCAATATACAGTAAAACCTGCACTATCCGGAACTTAAGCATCCGGAAAACTATAGAAACCGGCAAATTTCTGACGCCAGGAAAATGGGGGAGGGAGAAGAGGAAACTAGCCCTTTAAGTGCCAGGCCGCTCCACAGATGAGCGTGCAGCACGTACCTGGGGGAAGAGGCGAATGGCAACCAGAAGCAAGCATCTCGGCCCCCACAGCAGGCCACTTCCTGGCCCCTGCAAGGCTCCCGTGCCCCTTCCCCTCCCCGTAGGCCCCGCATGGCTCCTCCTCCCCTGATAACCAGAATTTTTAGGATACCGGCATGCCCTAATCCCCAGGCATGCTGGATAACACAGGTTTTACTGTATTTGAAAAAGACGACGACATCCAAAAATATGTAAAATGGCATTCTATTATTGATAGTGTTATTAATTTTTATTTGGTTGACAGCCCTAGCAATATTTTTGCTCCATGTAAATTATATACTTCTTTTCTTCGTCTCTCTAATACAAAGCCAGCATTCCACAACTGTCAGATTAAGCTTTTAAAACTTAATTTACTAATGAAAAGTCTGACACACTGGGTGCAAAATAAGATTCTAAAAGTAGCACAGGCCTTGAGTCATCAATGGAGAAATTTTTTAAATGGCAAAAGAGATTTTACTGCTTCGCATAGCATTATAAAAATATTATGTACAGTTGCATAATATTTTAAGAAGATTATTATTATTCCAAAAGGTGATCATAATGAAAGAACTAGTCTGAAACTTTGTTTCCTCAATGAAAAAGCTTGTTGGGGGACACACACCAAAACCATAAATGAATCCAGGAGGAAGGGATAGCTCAGTGGTTTGAGCATTGGCCTGCTAAACCCAGTTTTGTGAGTTCAATCCTTGCGGAGGCCATTTAAGGATTTGGGGCAAATATTTGTCAAGGATAGTACTTGGTCCTGCTGTGAAAGCAGGGGACTGGACTCAATGACCTTTTAAGGTCCCTTCCAGTTCTAGGAGATAAATAAATTAATGGAGATTGCCTATTTCAGTTCAAAGTAAATTAAAATTTGTAGCTCCCATGCTGATGTATTAGTGAGGTAATTAACAAAAAAGCTTTTCTATTTCTAGAATCACTTTCCAGACTAACTGTACTTTTTCTCATTTTAATTAAGTTCTAGTTTATCTGAAGCTCTGAATAATAGAATAGAAACTTTTATATTTTTTTCCCCACAGGATAATGTACCGGTAACCTGTTTGCCAAGTCATAACATGACAATTTGAAATTGACATTATACCCTGAAAAAATCTGCATTTAGTAACATAATGCTGCTAGATCCTTTACCATAACCACACTAACAAGCACCACTGTAACATAATCCCTTTGATTCAAGCAGCTACGTTCCTTTCCTCCCCACTTAATTTTGAATTCAACTAAAATGCAGATTTGACACCAAGATGGTTCATTTCCTAAAATTAAATATTAACAAATGAACTAAATGCCAGTGTTTTCAGCTTGGAGAAGGGTAATGATGCAACAGTATTATCAGTCAAAGGAAAAGTTTAAATAGGAACCAACTGGTACTGAAACATTTACGTTCTAGGCATTTTATATTCAAATTAGGACTGCACACTAGAAATAGGTATATAGATTTAGAAGAAAGTATAGTGCTTTCTATTCATTACATTTATATAGGTATACAGATGGCAAAAGAGTATTAATGATGCCTGTTAGTTTTGTAGTATCTGTCCTATTTATAAGCAGATCAAAACAGCATTTGTTTGAGAATGTTTAAGTGATTTCCATATTAGTACGCAACTTAAGACCAACATGACCTAAAAGTCAAATTTGGGTATCTCAGCTTTTTCATCTTTATGTATAGCAAGGCACATTAAAAAAAGATATCAAGTCTTCTGGTACAAATGATCCATCGCACCAGATTAGATAGAGGAAAAAGCTTAGAAAAGTATTGCAGAGGTCAGTAAACTATACCACCACTAAATTAAATTCCAATAGAAAGTAAGACATGATGCAATAGTCCAAGTTTATAATTCAAAGTTTTACTGGCATAGCTATGTTAATTGGAGTGACTGTAGTTGCAGGGATCAGCAGGCACAGTTAGACTGACAAAAAATACCTTTTGCTGGTATAGCTTATTTCATCTGAGGAACCACTATATACTATCCCGGCAAAAGAATTAATGATGATATCATCTGCATATCCACTAGGAGGGTCTGCCAGTATAACCATTCTGGCATCTCCTCTGTAATGTAGGCAAACAGTTGGCCTCTATTCAGGGTTCCAAATATATTTAAACAAAAAAAAAGTTCTTCAGTTTATACAGAACCACTGCGTTCCCCTGCTTATAAATTAAATGTTGACTTCTTATAAATGCTGATAATTTTTTTTTGATGAGAGAAGATGCAAAGTAAAGCTGAAACATTCATATATGCTGTCACTGAGGCACACTACATTTCAAAATACTTTTAACTTACCGTTACAGACTTCAAAGTCATTCCGTGGTAGGTACCCATAGTGTCAATTTTGAAGCCTTCCGTCTCTATAAAGTAAGAGAGTCTTTTGTAAGTCATAACATGCAAGCATCAGAATAATGCCTATGTTTAAACTAGCAGCATAGGAGAAATTTCTTTCTTGTCACTTTCGAGAGAAAAAAATGCCTTTCCTCTGGTATTTTAAACCCTATATACACACACACTAAATTTTTTAACTACACTAGTCACAATTACTATTCTGTTTGGTTCTAAATACGACCTATGACCGGTTAGATAAAATCCTAGTTTCACTGAGGTTCAAGAGAGTTTAGTCATAAACTTTAATGAGAACTAGGAATTTTCCCTTTATGATTCACGCTGGTTAAAAACCACAGCTAGTAATCATTATAACTCTCAGTGTTTTGCTTCGGACAGACGGCTACTTTTGCCTAGGGATGTAAGCCTAGACTTATCAGGTAGTCAAGTCACTACTCAATTAGTCCCTTCTCTCTCCTCTCCCCCCCCTCCCCATCAGAGGCAACAAGGTTGGGGGGGTAGAGGAAGCAGGAGCCAGTGCTGGGAGGCGCGTGTTAAAAAGCCCGCCCCCCCCAGCATTGTCCCTATTTGGGGGGGGGGGGGGCAGAGGAGGCAGACACACAACAGTCCCAGGGATGACATGAGCCAGGACAGCTCTGCACTTTAAATGGACACATGATTCCTAGTCATTCTGAAAATCCTGAGCTTAATTATTTTGTTTCAACAGTCACACTGATAATGTTTCTATCTATAGTACTGACTGTGACAGGGTGCAGTCACAGAAGATCCCTTGGGGAGCCTTCCAGGGAAACCACTCCCTAAATGGGATCAGAATCCCAAATAAATCATTCAGGTTTACCCCTTTAACAATGAAAGTAGGATGTAAACAGTGATTGCTCCCTCAGGAAACGATTATATGCACTGGGCTTGATAGCAAATAAAGGTGATTTTACTAGGTGCAATCAGTAGGATTTAAGTGGTTGCAAGTGAAAACAGGCAGACCAAAGTGAATTACAAATATACAACAACAAAAAATGCATAGCTAGTTCTAACACTAATTATAAACTTACCCTAAAACTGTTATTATTCCTGTCAAGACTCCAAACCAGAGAAGCTCTTTTTCCCCTACAGTCTCTGCTTCATTCTCTTGGGAGAGACATACCAGCCAAAGACAAAGGAACAGCTACTTTCCCACTGTTTTATAGATTCCACTTTGGGTGGGAATTTGAAGTTCTGTCCCTCACCTTGTATGGAAAATTACCTGGTTAGACCCTATCAGTTGGGGTGATCACATGCCCTCCTAAGACCAATCACTGCTTAAGACTTAAAGGACACAAAAAAAAAAAAAAAAAAAAAAAGGTTGTTTACAGGTGATCACCCAGACAGTGAGGGAAACACCTTTGATGGCTTTCATTTGCACATTTAAAACAAACTATTCCATCCATACTTCATCTTTACACAAAAGAATAATACATACACCAAAATAAGATACAGAGATCCAGCAGAATGAGACACAAAAATTGATAGGATACATGAGGTATTTTGTCCAAAGAATCTTTTAATTATGAACACAAATGTTCATAACTTGATTTTATAAAGCCTGGGGTGGGGGAACTATCACACTGACAATGTGGTACAAAGATAAAAAGAAAATAATCAAATGGTAAATAATTAAACTTCCAATCATAAGTATGAAACACAAGGTTTTAATTTATTAACAATACTGTATTAGAATTCAAAATATTTAAAAATAAGTGTTAATGTATTTTATATAAACCATCCTTGTCCCTTAATCCTTTCCTATACCTCAAACTGCAGCAAGAGTCACCAAGTAGCTGCACAGTTTCTCAGCACTCCGGCTTCTAGTTGAGAATTCATCTCTTCCCCCATTTTACACATTCTATACTCTGCCTTTGTACAGGGTATGAAAATTTAGTTCTTAATGAGCTGATACCTTCTAAAGCAATGGTTTTCAAACTAGGGTCATGACCCAGTACTGGGCTTCATTGCTGCAAAGTGATCAGTGGGAGGGTGTTACGGCAAGCTTCCTCCCCATGATGGCATGTCAGTCTGCACTGCACCCCAGAAGCAGCAAGCCTGGCTCCTGGAGAGCAAGGGGGGGGATGCACAGGACTCTGCACAGTGCCCTTGCCCTGAGCACTAGCTTCACTCTCCCACTAGCTTGGAACCTGTTGCTGGCTGCTTCTATGGCACAGCATGGTCTGTAGCACCAGGACAGGCAGAAAGCCTGCCTTTACATCCACACCACTGACCAGGAGACACTTGAGGTAAGACCCTCCTGCCCCAGCCCTGACTGCACCCCCGCCCAACCTGGAGCCCCCTTCTATAGCCCAAAGCTCTCATCCTCAGCCATGCCATCCCAGAGCCCACATTCTAGTCAAATTATGTTGGGTCGCAGGCATCAACAATTTTCTTCAACTGGGTCATGAGAAAAAAAAAGTTTGAAAACTGACGTTTCAAAGCATATGTAGTTGTTTTCCCAACAATGTTCTAACACACTTTGTATTATGAAGAGCCCGCGAAACCTCAAAATTTGTACTAAAATGTTTCTTAGTTAATATCATAAGATTTCACAGGACCCAACACACCTTCTCTCTAGAGTTAGCTGCTTCCAGCGTTCCTACGCCAGAATTATTCAACCCAAACACAAGTCTCTCTTTCCATTAGGGTAAAAAGCTACTCCCCACCTCCCACACAGTATCCACAAAAGAATACGGCACTGGAAAAAGCTTACTGGATTCTTTAAGTGCCATCAGTCCTACTCACAGGAAAAAGAACAAATGCCAGCTCGTTAACTCTTTTGTGATAATTAATTCCATGGAAAAATTGCACTCTCTTTGCCTCTGAAGAAGAGTGAGAGAAGAGGGCTTTTTTCTGGTTACATGCAACTCAAAGATGTTGGTGGTTTGTTGTACAGGCAGTCCCCGGATTACGTACAAGATAGGGACTGTAGGTTTGTTCTTAAGTTGAATCTGTATGTAAGTCGGAACTGGCGTCCAGATTCAGCCGCTGCTGAAACTGACCGCCAGTTCTGACTTACATACAGAATCAACTTAAGAACCCCAAGCGTCCCCAAGTCAGCTGCTGCTGAAACTGATCAGCAGCTGATTCCAGGAAGCCCGGGGCAGAGCAACTCTGCCTCGGGCTTCCTGTAGTCAGCACTGGTCAGTTTCAGCAGCAGCTAAATCAGGACGCCTGGGGCAGAGCAGCTGGGGTGCTGTTGGGTTGGACCAGTAGCGCCCAGAGCGGCGCTGCGGGACCAACCGGCAGCACCCCAGCTGCTCTGCCACAGGCGTCCGGAGAAAAACCTAGTCTGCTGGGGGGGGGGGGGGCATACTAGCTGCGCCCCCCCCACCCCAGCAGACCAGGAAGACACGGGCGGCGGACCGAGACACACCGCGGTCACGCCGCCTGGGTCCTCCGCGGCTTTGCTCTCTGTCTCCCTGGTCTGCTGGAGACCAGCAGACCAGGGAGATGGGGAGCAAGGCCTCTGAGGATGCCGGCAGCGGGACAGCCGCGGGGCATCTGGGCTGTCCCGCTGCTGGCTTCCCCCGCGGCTTTGCAAAGCCTCGGGGAAGCCAGCAGCAGAGCAGCCCAGGCGCGCCTGGGGTGCCCCGCTGCCTGAGCCCCCCCCGCCGCTTTGCAAAGGCTCGGGGAAGCCGGCGGCGGGGCAGCCCAGGGCGCCAGGACTGCTCCGCCGCCGGCTTCCCCGCGGCTTTGCAAACCCGCCGGGGGGCTCGGGCAGCGAGGCACCCCAGGCACGCCTGGGCTGCCCCGCCGCCGGCTTCCCCGCGCCTTTGCAAAGTCGCCGAGGGGCTCGGGCAGCAAGGCACCCCAGGCGCGCCTGGGCTGCCCCGCCGCCGGCTTCCCCGAGCCTTTGCAAAGCGGCGGGGGGGGGGGGGGGGGCTCAGGCAGCGAGGCACCCCAGGCGCGCCTGGGCTGCCCCGCCGCCGGCTTTCCCTCGGCTTTGCAAAGCCGCTCCATGGCTTTGCTCTGCGTCTTCCTGGTCTGCAGACCAGGGAGACGCAGAGCAAAGCCCCAGAGTACACGGGCGGCAGGACCGCGAGGTCCCGCAGTCCGTGTACTCTGGGGCAGCCCCGTTCGTAACTGCGGATCCGACATAAGTCGGATCCGCGTAAGTCGGGGACTGCCTGTACTTGATTAAGAAGTGCTCTTTTAGAATTCAGTTTATTTACTTTTAAATAATGGGAATACTGCATTCATACATAATCACTATGGGCCACATATCACTCATTTACTTTTTTCGCTGTATTTTGTGGATGCTTCAATGAATACAAATTTAGCAATGGAGCAGACTGTTCTGGAGCCATCCAAATATAACTAGGATCAGAACATTATGATTTTTCCCTTCCTACATTTTATACCATATGGAAATCAAAATAGTAGCTAGTTTGACTGATAAGTGAACCATTAGTCTATCCAAGAAGTGCACATTGCTATGGCTGACAGGTGTAGACACTAAATATCTGCCTTTGCAAATGAAAACGTGAAAGTATCTAATATGATATAAGCAACAGACAAAAGAAAATCTGTATAGTTGGTCAAATTCGGTACAGGTTGGAACTACCTGGTCCAGCACCAAGCAAAAGATAATCATAGAACAATAGAGCTGGAAGAGACCTCAGAAGGTCATAAACTCCAGCCCCCTGCTCTAGGCAGGACCAATCCCAACTAAACCAACCCAGCCAGGGCTTTGTCAAGCCGAGACTTAAACACCACTAGGGATGGAGACTCCTCTACTTCCCGAGGCAACCCATTCCAGTGCTTCACCACTCTCCTAGTGAAATAGTTTTTCCTAATATCCAACCTGGACATCTCCTACCACAACTTCAAACCATTGTTCCTTGTTCTACCATCTATCACTACTGAGAACAGCCTTTCTCCATCCTCTTTGGAACCTCCCTTCAAGAAGTTGAAGGCTGCTATCAAATCCCCCCTCACTCTTCGCTTCTGCAGACTAAACAGACCCAACTCCCTCAGCCTCACCTCATAGGTCATGTGCTCCAGCCCCCTAATCATTTTGGTTGCCCTCCACTGGACCCTCTCCAATTCGTACACATCCCAGAACTCAACACAATACTCCAGATATCAGAGGGGTAGCCGTGTTAGTCTGAATCTGCAAAAGCGACGAGGAGTCCTGTGGCACCTTATAGACTAACTGAAGTGTAGGAGCATAAGCTTTCGTGGGCAAAGACCCACTTCGTCAGGCATGCATCTGACGAAGTGGGTCTTTACCCACGAAAGCTTATGCTCCTACACTTCAGTTAGTCTATAAGGTGCCACAGGACTCCTCGTCGCTTTTGAATACTCCAGATGTGGCCTCACCAGAGCCAAATAAAGGGGAATTATCACTTCTCTGGATCTGCTGGCAATGCTCCTCTTAATGCAACCTAATATGCCATTAACCTTCTTGGCTACAAGGGCACACTGTTGACTCATATCCAGCTTCTCATCCACTGTAACTCCCAGCTCCTTTCCTGCAGAACTACTACTTAGCTGGTTGGTCCCCAGCCTGTAACTATGCTTGGGATTCTTCCGTCCCAAGTGCAGAACTCTGCACTTGTCCTTGTTGAATCTCATCAGATTTCTTTTGGCCCAATTCTCTACTCTGTCTAGGTCACTCTGGACCCTGTCCCTGCCCTCAAGCAAATCTACCTCTCCCCCTAGCTTAGTGTCATCTGCAAACTTGCTGAGGGTGCAATCCATCCCCTCATCCAGGTCATTAATAAAGATATTGAACAAAACCTGTCCTAGAACCGAACCTTGGGGCACTCCGCTAGAAACTGACCGCCATCCTGACATCGAGCCATCGATCACTACCAGCTGGGCCAGGCCTTCTAGCCAGCTTTCTATCCATCTTACAGTCCATTTATCCAATCCACATTCCTTAAACTTGCTGGCAAGAATATTGTGGGAGACCATATCAAAAGCCTTGCTAAAGTCAAGGTATATCACATCCACTGACCTTCCCATATCCACAGAGCCAGTTACCTCATCATAGAAGCTAATCAGATTGGTCAGGCACAACTTGCCCTTGGTGAATCCATGCTGACTATTCCTGATCACTTTCCTCTCTTCCAAGTACTTCCATTTTTCTAGGAACCGAAGGAAGACTGACAAGCCTATAGTTCCCTGGATCCTCCTTCTTCCCTTTTTTGAAGATGGGCACTATATTTGCCTTTTTCCAGTCATCCGGGATCTCTCCCGATCTCCACGACTTTTCAAAGATAATGGCCAAAGGCTCCTAAATGACATTTGTAAACCCCCTCAGTACCCTCGGATGCATTAAGTCTGGACCCATGAATCTGTGTACGTTTCGCTTTTCTAAATAGTTCCTAACCTGTTCTTTACTAACGCCAGCCCTAGCAACCCCATTAAAACGGAGTCCCACCCCAAAGTGAGAAGAGCTGCACTATACAGTCATTTTGAAAGTTCACATTCAAGCTGTCGTATCTGACTTCATCCACAAAATTTGCAACAGAAAAAATATGTATATGCAGTTCTATCAGCCTTTTATTTTTAATAAAATCAAAATGTTAAAGGTCATCTGTCAGATGTAAATTGTTAAAAACAGGACAGAATCACAACTAGTTTAAAGAATGGCATGAAAGCTGCATGACCTGCAGAATATTAAGATGACACTATAGAGCAAAAGACAGAGCAATAGACATTTATCTGCTGATAGCTATGAAGTCTTTCTCAGCTGTTTTTGCAGCTGAAACCTATTTTCTACTTGAATGTTTGGTACATCATACAGTGAAGGATTTGGGGTTTTTTTAATCAGATGGTTACCATTTCCAAAAATTATTTCCACTGTGTCAAGGGTTGATGTGTTTTGCCTAAAGATTTGTCAGTGTTTTTTTACCATGCTCTGCTAAACCCACAGGGCTTTTTGTTTTTAAAGATGTAAAGCCATGTTCCATTATCTCTGAGGTCTTGAAATAGCTTAAGAACTAAGAATGTAAACATTTCCTTTTTATAAAGCTATGAGCATCTGAGAAGCCACCAGGAGTCTCAATCTTCCCCACTCAAGAAGACGCCATACTGAGAATAGATTATAGAACCAACATGGGTTGGAATCTTTGAATGCCGAGGACGGAGGGCTGCCACAATTGTTAATCATCATTCATGATAATGGAAGTTACATGGCTCAGGTAGAGAGAAATACTGTGCCTCAAGGCCAAGCAATAAGCCTTCTCTTCCTTCAACTCCCTCCCAGAATCCCAAGTCTCATAAGGTCTCAATTAAAAAAAAAAAAAAAAGATAACCAAAGGCCATCTTAATGTGATACAATAAAGTATCTCCTTTTGTCTTTAGATTTATAAGTACCTCAGAAAAACAGTACATTGCACAAAAATACTTTAATACATTCTAAATTTGAAGAACTATTGTGTTTGATTTTAAGCCACACATATTATGTACACTGTATGGTACAGGGGAAAACAATTCCCAATTTGTAAATGAGAACCAGTGTGGAACTACTAATTATCTGTAGTCTCTGCTGTTTAAGATACAAAAACAATGTCTCTTCAATCCCTATATGGGTTTTGATTAGATTATATTCCTCCAAATTTTTCAAAATTTTGTACTGAAAAAGCCATACACGAGACTCAGTGTCCAAGTCTTCAAAAGAAATGGCTGGCTAGCGTTTTCCCAGTGTGGATTCATGGCTAGAGAAGAGATGAGAAGGTATTCTCCAAGCCCACTCTAAAAAAGTGTGAAAGCCAGTAGCTGGCTCTGTGGCTAACTATATTTCAGTTAACACAATTTCCATGAACACTTCTCTTGTGCCTTTATGAATTAATATTGCTGTTAAACAATGTTAAATTATAAAAAGAGCATCAGCACAGCATTCAAGTAGGTACCAGTGCCTCCTGAAAGAACAGGTTGACACTTCTCCAGCCTTTCAACAAACTCCCTCCCATGTCTTCAAACTTAAATACAAAAAGCTATATTAGCATACATCTAACTGTAGTTCAATACTGCAAGAGTCAGGAAATGCAAATGTTAATGCTGTGCAACAAAAAACATCAATATTGATATCACACTGGTGTAAAATGACCAGCAGATACTGGAGAAAGAATTTTACTGTTTGCATTTTTATGTGTTTTAACTCCATATCACTTATTGTTGTATTTCATACTTAACAGATTACAACTTGGATTCAATATCAATCCCATAACCAACAACCTGACATTGAAAAGACATGTTAGGGACTCCTGTATGCATACTTATAAGATGCAACAAAATCACTAGTGACATGGACATCTCAATTTTTGAGAGATCATTTTGAGGGATCATTTCCTAGAGTGATCCCTCTAGGACAGTCTTGGACAAAATATGGCTCGCAGGCCGGATTCGGCCCAAGCCAAGCCACCAAATCCGGCCCGCAGAGGCAGCAGGAAAGCCCAGGCGGGCTCCCCAACTTGCCCCCGCAGCCTGGTGCAGAAAAGCAGCTGCAGGGCTCAGTTTCTGTTTTGATAACTGGAGGAGAGGAAGGAAGTTTTAGGAGATGCCCCACCCGCAGCACATTCACATTGGCCAGTTTCTGGCAGACACCGGCCAATTGGAGCTGCCTGTTAGAATAACAGGCAGCTAAGAAGAATCACACCCCTTCTCCTGGGCTCGGTTATTCATGAAGCACATGGCCAGGCAGGGTGACCAGGAAACATTTTAAGCTCAGGCAGGCAGGCAAGTTTGTAGGGTTGCCAGGTGTCCGGTTTTCGCCTGGATATTCGTTATTTCTGGCCCCTGTCCGGTTTAAAAAAAAGAAAAAAGAAAATACCGGACATGTAACATGTTTCTCTCGGATGGAAGGCCGATGGGGACATTATTCCCCTGCTGTGTCTGGTATGGGGAAAATGAGGAGTACAGGGACTTATTTTGTTCCTTCTTTGTTGTTTTGGTTTTTTTTGCTCAACCAAGTTTTTTTCCTGCTACGATCGGGATTTTTGGTGAAAGCATCTGACAACCCTACTAGTTTGGCAGCTGACAAGTAAGTCTCTTGGCCATAGCCTGCTTCTGGTACCCAAGCACTTTCCTGCCCCAACTCTCTGCTCCCCCCCTCCCCCCACTCAACATACCCAAAACCTCTGTTCCCCCTCTTATACCCATACACCTCCCAGATCTGGCACCCCAATCTCGGGCCCCAGATCACAAGACCCTCCTACCCTAGGTCACATCCCAAATCCCTGCATTCCAGTCCTCTGCCCTAGGTTACAACCACCTGCTTCATCCCAACTCCCTCCAGACACCAGTCTCCCTCTTCTACCCCAGTCCTTTACCCCAGGCTCCCTTCTGCACCCAAGCTCCATCCCAGACCCCGCACCCTCTCCACTAATAGCATGGAAAAGTGCAGCCCTTGACCACTTTCTAAAATCTTGGAGTGGCCCCCCCATCAAAAGTTATTGCCCACCCTTACCCTAGGAGGTAGGCAAAAGCAAGCACTGCTGTACAGGTGGCTGATATTAAGTCTGTACAAGACAGTGATTATACTAATATAGGAAAATACTTTACAAGAGTCTGACACCATCAACCTGCGGACAGAAGCTGCTCTGCATTCCACGGCGTAGCCTCTGTCCACGGCAAGCCTGGACCCACTGCAAGCAGAGACTGCTTCTCAGCAGCAGCCCCTGCTCACAAAGGGTCCAAACTCCCTGCAGACAGAGGCTGCTCCATGAGGGGAGCTGGTTTTTAAACTGGCTCCTTTCACGGACCGGTTCCGCGTGCCACTCCACACTGCTGCCTCTGATACAGAGGAGGCAGCACAGAGTAGTAAGGTGCTCACTGGGAGTGGGGCCAAGCACACACTGGCTGCCGGCCCTGCCCCCAGGGCCTACAGAAAGTCACGTAACCAACAATATTTTGTGCAGTTATACAACTATTCAATTACCCGATAGCTGACATCCCTGGTATGAAGAGGCCTACTGGACTTAATGAATGCCAGAAAAAACAATGTATAAAGTTGCATTTCATCCTAGTTGATGATAATCCCACCTCACTCACTCATGCAGTGTTGCTTCATACCCCAAACTACTACAATGTACTAATCTTTTAAACTTCTTCAGACATTGAACTTTCACAGCAACTGGTTCAGAATGCAGTGAACTGCCTCAAAGGTCTCTGCGCACACATTATGCTTATTGCATTCACTTCCTCTTATTCACCAACTAGGGTTGTAAGCGAATAGTCAACTGGAGTATCGACTACTCACTCTCCCCCTTGCTGCCTCCCATAGAGGCAGCGGGGGTGGGGGAGGAGAAGCCAGTGCTCGGGATAAGCAGACTTAAAAGCTGGTTTCCCCCAGTACCATCTCCGTGGTGCCGCCTCTCCTCCCCCACCCCCCATTGCCTCTATCAAGAGGCAGCAGTGGGGAGGATAGGAGAAGGTGCCCTACAGACAGGAGCTGCTGCTGCTGCCGCCAAGCCCTATCCACAGCAATTACAGGCTGCTCTGGCAGTAGCCCCTGCTCATGGAAGACAGGGCTGTCTGCCACGAACAAGAGCTGCTGAACTCAGCGTATGTCTACACTATAGAGTTTTTTTTTTCTGAAAAAAATGGCTGATTTTCCGAAAAAACTTCAATTATGTCCACTCTGCAATTGCGTTCTTTCAAAAGAACAGAGGGGGTTTTCTGATGCTGGGAAACCTCTCTCTACGA
This sequence comes from Pelodiscus sinensis, assembly GCF_049634645.1. Lineage (NCBI taxonomy): Eukaryota > Metazoa > Chordata > Testudines > Trionychidae > Pelodiscus > Pelodiscus sinensis. The sequence goes on from NC_134719.1 coordinate 49,770,829, forward strand.
GGAAGAAGCCTTTTTCTGAAAAAGCTCTTTCGGAAAAAGGCGTATGTGGATGGGGAAGAGGGAGTTCCTTTGCAAGAAGACGAAAGAAAAGGCACAGGTGCCCTGGTGGCCATTTTGCCCATAGTAATCACAACTTACATGTGAGTGTGTCCATTCAGTTTGGATACTCTCTGTTTAAAAAGCAGATCACTTTTTCAATGCACTTTTGCAGTGTGGACGCTCTCTTCCGAAAAGACTTCTTCCAAAAGAAGCCTACAGTCTAGACATAGCCTCAGTGGGAAGAGCAGTCCTGGCTTGTGCTGATCTGGACCACTCTGCATTTTAAATGTAGTAAGAGCCCAGTAGCTCTTACAACACTTAAATGTTGTAGCGCAAGGCAGATGCGCAATGCAGGTGGCTCCCAGAGATGGCATGAGCCAGGACTGCTCAGTTCTGGCTCAAGCCAGCTCCTGGCTGCAGCTGTCCATAGCAGTCCTTATCGACTAATCATGTAGTAGATACAAATTGTATCAACTATAATATTAGTTAGATAACCACAACTTAACATCCTTATCACAAACCCGAGTTTAAACAGTCATCAATATTTCTAATGGGTCCAAAATAATTAGGATTCCATTTACTTTTTGGGGTCTCAATTATTTATTTATTTTTTTAAGTAAAGAGAATTCTGCCTCAAAATATGAACCTCGCACGAGCAAGAATCCAAGTAATTGCCCTAATACTAGCAGAAAGGAATTTCACAAAAGTTAAAAATGATTCTCACAACCAAATAGCAGCCACTTTTCCCCTTTCCCGCTCAGAAGCACAATGCACTTAAGAACATCACTTACAGCAAATAGTCAACAAGGCAGCATATTCCCTTTTTACTTATCATTTCTACCCCCCAAAAAACCAAACTGTTCCATTCCTCACTTTTTTTGGCATATATTTTACCTTTAAGAATTAGTATACAGCCGGTCATAGAAACAAGACTTTATTAAACAGGAAAAAAAAAAATGAACTCTTGGCTAAAAACTATTATATAAAATATATTATTTCTACACTGATACAAACAAACAATGCAAGAAATAAGACACTACAAAATATAATTTAAAAGGCAAAAGTGATTCACTGTAACCTGAACAGAAAAAGGGAAGAACTGTTCCCTATTCCCTTCTTCAAACTACCTCATAGAGCTTAAACCAGAACAGTCCCCTAGCAAATTTGCATGAAGACAAAGCCCAGATCTAAGTGTTCTACTCTTCTTCCTACAATAAAAAAAAAAAAAACTTAAAATTTAGGATGACATATCCTTTCTTCATGTTAGAGCCAAAGGCCATTCTATCTCAAAGGTTGCAAGATCAGGTGGTCTTCAAAAAAACAGCCCCAGGCAGATGGCAGCTGTCCAGAAATCAGGGAGTGAAAGAACTCTATCCTTCCCTGCACCATTACTTACTTCAATTGACCTGTACTGATCACCTGCAATCCCTTTTAAAAAACATCAGACACCATCACCACCCTCCACTACATACATTGGCAAAGATGATAAAACCACAAAGATCAGTCCAAATGTGCAATGAGTCCATCCTAACCCAAATCCAGGAGAGAAAGTCCACCATTAACCAACTATCAGCACTACCAATCACTAGGCAATGAATGAAGGTGGAGATGAAAGTACAATTTCCCCCACAGGCTCCGAACAGGTCAACTAAGTCACAGAGCTGGTAGGATAAACTTGCTCTAAAGCCCACAAATACTGTAACAAGGAGGATGCTGCACCCCTTCCCACTAGCACTTGACAGGAACCAGGGGTATGTCTACACTACGGGATACAGTCGAATTAAGATACACAACTTCAGCTACATTAATTGCGTAGCGGAAATCGAAGTACTTTAATTCAACTTTTGGCTCTGTCCGCACTGCAGAAAGGAGCATGCTCTCCCTTCAATTTCCCCTTACTCTTCGTGGAAGCAGGACTCCTGACATCAACTGGAGTGCCCCTCTCAGTTTGAATTAGCATGTTTTCACTAGACATGCTCATTAGAACCCTGGAAGATCAACAGTGGCAGCTTCTATCTTCTCTGTACTGTAGACCTATCCCAGGTGTATACATTACCAAGCAAAGGCAGAACCCTGGGAAAATGATGGGGCTCTACTCAATTCCCTAAGGTACTGACACTACCAACTGCTCTACACAAGCAGACATCTGTGCTCAGTCACAGATGAATTCTGGTCAGGTTTATCATGCCAAGCTGAGGTTAGTTAAGGAGAACAACAGACTGAATCAAATCAAAGAGGGGAGTTCAGATAAGAACAGAGTTGCTTTTAGCCTGGGCATGCTGCCCGCTACCTGTTTACAAAAATGTCAGAGCAGGGTACAAAAATTTCTAAGAAATTCTAAACAAAGGAACACAGACCATATCTAAAGAGTTGCAGAGAATTTTTTGCGTATGCAAAGCTGCAGAGATGTGATTGACAATATGACTGCTTTACTGGTTACTAGAAGATTTACCCCATGTGGCCTGGGTCCTTAACTAAATTAATAGTTGCTTTTTTGGAAAATAAAATGAAAATATACATGATTAATTTAAAACATTGCTCTTGAGCACGGCCAGGGTTGAGAGCTTTGGTACGCAGGCTACCCCAGGGAGCGGGGACTACCTCTGCCCCTCTCACCGCAGCAACTTCAGGCCAGGTGAGAAGCTACTTTTCATGGATACTGAAGCTTCAGCAGGCACAGCCGGGGAAGGGTGTATATCTCCTGGCTTGGGCAGGTGCAGGATTGTCTGCCCCCTGCACTCCCCTGCCAGAATGAGGAATGGAGCAAACCGTGTACTTTCCCGTTGTTCCATGATGAAGGGGAATGGCCTGTAACGTTCCTCTCTAAATGGGGAGGGAACAGGCCTCCCCTGCCCTCTCTAAAGGATGACTTGGGGGTGGGAGGCATCCCCAGCCAGCCCCTTCCACCTGCCTGGTGATTGTGTGTCTGCTTCTCAGAAAAGCATACAGAAATCCCATTCCAGGTACATACCATTTTCCTGGCACAACCAAACCCTTACCTTGCCTTAAGTTATAATAAGAGGGAGCTATATACACAATTTGATGGTCCTAGCCAAGGTTCCCACAATCTAACAGCTGCTTAATCAGCCCCGCTACACCAGGGGCTCCGGGCTCCGCACACAGAGCTTCCTGACTGGGTGGGGCTGATTAAGCAGCTGAGGGGCCATGATGCAGCACAACTTAGAGGGAACCTTGGTCTTAGCTCTTATTGTTTAAGAGGAGTACTTGAATGGAGAGACAGGCACAAAGACATTTCTGACTTCAGTTTTTAGAATAGGGAAATTTAAAAAAAAAAAAAAGTAGCCATAGTTTGTATTCAATCAAATGATGAAAATTGTGTTACAATTTTCTTTTAAACACTCTAGATTTGATGAACATGCTGTATTCTTCAGTATTCCGCCATCCACATCACTAGAGAGAAAAGCATTTCCTAAAGGTCCCCAAAGAAAACCCACTCCTCTGGTTTCATCAAGGGGATGCCAGTTGTACAGTACAACTTTAGGTGACAAGAACAGTGGTTATAAGTACTGCAGCTGTATCTGTATTTAGCAGTATTTAATATTCATTTCATTTACTGACTTCTGCATTTAAACTTATGAAAAGCAGTAGACTTCCCTCACCAGCATGAGAAAGCTAAGTATTTGCCTAATTTACTAAGATTCTCAATTGATGTTAGTTCTCTAATAGCCAACACCAACAATAGTACTTACCTTTTCATTTGAAATCCTCAAAATGCCATCTTCATAATTACATACTCAACCATTATGGTTAATACAGAGATTGAGTAGTGAACATAACAGTCTAAAGATGCATTCCAAACTGGTGATCCCATATTGAATTCTGCCTAACAAATGCAACACTGCCTAACTGTTATTCTCATTATTGAGAGTTGCCCTATAGAAATTACATTCCCTTGAGGAAACCAATTTTGTTATTTAAAACTGTATTTTTATAGCTAACTGGTATACAGCCGGAGAAATTCTTCTGGTTTCTTTTTCTTGCCAATGGTATTAGTGGTTCTTTTCCATTCCTTCCATCCAACCAACCATTAACTACTAATCCACCTGCGAGTACCATAAATATGTTCACTTTTTAAATGAAGATGTTTATCAGAACAATTTGCTTACTGAAGAACTTTAATTTGTAATATGGAAGCAAAGGACATTAGTGGGAGTTTAAACAAAAAGGTGAGGTTTTCATTGTGAAAACGGACCACACAGCCACATCAATGCACATGTCCGTTTTAAGTGTTATGCATTTTTTTCTCCTACCAATTTAAAATGACGTATTACAATACAAAGCCTCTCAAAAACCTATTTACCATTTCCATCACCGTATCAGCAAACAAAACGAATGAACAGGTGTTTAAATCTTTAAAAGAATGAAAGTTATAAATTAAAATCCCTGAAATCCTGGGGGAAAAAAAAAGATGCTAAAAGTGTAAGTGTAATATTAGAATACAATACAGCTTTATTTTTTCCTTCCCTCCCTTCCCCCCCTTCTTAAATAGCTCTCTGGGCATTTTAGAAGGGCAACCTAGAAATAAGAATCCAAGCAGGAAAACCTGGCATTGTCCTTTTAGTTCTCTAAGGGATATATGATTCAACTATTGAATACCATGCCTGCATTTGCTTTTAGCGTTTTCCTTGATGCAAGGAATAAATAAAGACAATGGGATTGGGATGAAAGTATGCCAATGACAACAGGCTTTAACTTTTAATTCTATCACATGTGCTTTTAATCTAAACAAAGTGATTAACAAGCACACGGAGAAATACATCTGCAGATTCATAAAACTGTAAGAGTAAAGAAAAGGAGAAAGCCTAAAAGACAAGTAAGCTGAATTTAATTCCATAAATGTTTACACAAATTTAATCACATTATGGAAACTAGAGCTTATCAGCAATCTTACATACTCCATATTGCATGAATAGTCTCAAAAAAAAGGCTCGTCTGTGCACAGTTGGTGATGTTATAGTAGGCTCTTTCTTGCACATGTGAAAGCACACTACTTATTGTAATTTGAGAAAATTTAAACAACAAATGGTCCTTCATCACCTTAGAGACTAACAAAAAAAATGTAGATGGTACAATAAGCTTTCATGGCACAACCCACTTCTTCAGTTTAAGTTTTTTCAGTTACAGATTAACAAGGCTACCCCTTCGAGTAATTTGAGAAGTGACTGTCATGACAAAAGCTTCCCAGTCTTTCTAGCTTATTTTGTAATTTGATAACACTGTTTGTATTTGCTTAATACACCGCCTTTGAGAGAGCACTAAAGCAGTGCTAAATGGTGGGGCCAGAGAAGTGTATAAAGAGTATGGGAAGGAGAAAGAAGAATGGACCTGAGCATAGCATGGTTTTGGCTCAAAAATATTTGAGGCTTCCATTAGAAACAGAAGAACCTACAACCTACACTTTAAAAAAAAAAAAAAAAAGATTTTTTTCTTCCCTTTAAATGTGGGGCATACTATTTAAAGGGTTCTCTACCAGATTTTTTTTAAATTAATATTGAAGTTAACTATTGGCTTGACTAATAAATACATACCTAGACCCTGAGTTGAAACTAGTTACACTATACATAAAGTCTCTGCCTTGAAACTCAACCAAAAAGAGTATTTAACATGTAGGTTACATCTAAATGACAAGCCTCTTCCAAAAGAGGAAATGCAAATGGAGCGCTCATATGCATATCCCACGCTCTCATTTGCATTTCCTCCTGAGATCCCTTTTGCACAAGAGGTTTTTGCACTAAAAGCACTGTGTAGATGGTGCCTTTTTGTGCAAAACCCCCCTTTTGTGCAACAGCTGTTCCTCAGGAAAAACGGCTCTTGTGCAGAAGGGGGTTTGTGCACAAAAAGGTGCCGTCTACACAGCGCTTTTTTGCGCAAAAGGGATTAGAGGAGGAAATGCAAATGAGAGCACAACATATGCAAATGAGCACTCCATTTGCATTTCCTCTTTTGGAAGAGGCTTGTCATTTAGATGTAGCCGTATGCTTTGTTTTTAAGCAGACAGACAATTTGTTTCTTAAAGGATAAAAGCTAAAAAAAATAATTGTTAATAAATAGGATTCCTACCTTATGTTACTCTCCAGGGACTATGTGAAAACATTTTAACTGATCATTTATGGGCTTATACTTTGAATTTTATTCAGCTTTGACAGTGAAAACAGACTGGTCAGTTTCATTTTTCACTTGTTAAATGTACTGTTTCTTTAATACTAATTACTATTGAAAGATCAACTTACCTTCCTTTCCTTTAAATCTTTCCTGATCATATCTGTTGTAGGCAGCTGGAATAGGTTGCTTATTCCGTAAAGTGGGATCCTAAAACAAATTAACAAACAGGATAGCCACTGCATCACAAAGTGTATGCTGATTAACAGTTTAGCTTTTTAATTTTGGAAACTACTGTATGTAAACTGACTTTACAGCTTTGGTACAGCAGTTACATAGCTTGCAAGTTTAATTCAAATATTTTCATTTTCTGAAACAATAGTTTTTACAGAAATATTTAATCCAAATCTGGAGAACTGACAACTGTAAGAAGCAACACAGAAATAACAACAGAAAGCCATGTTAACTGAGCAAAATGAATGAAATCCATAATTCAATCCCATTCATTTGCTAACATCTTGGGACTCAAGAATGAATTGTCATCTGATAACATAGATCCTTCAGTCACATGCACAGAAGACTCCCCTACAAATCTGATTGATTGATTTGAAGAGGTGATAGACTTATAGAACATTGAACTGGAAGGGGAAAAGGCATGTAAAATAGACTTTCAAAATGCTGCCATCTAATGATGCACTAAATATCACTTCATGCATCTTTTTTCATGGGTGACTTAGTCACACAATTACAGTCATTTTGAACAGTATGTCTGACTAATCCATGAACAATATATGAAATTCAGCATAAGGCAAGCAATAAATATTGAAATTGATCTTGCCAATCTAATCTGATATGTTGACATTTAACAAAGAAGTATCAAAATAAGTTGAAGCAAGACTAACTAGATTTCATAGCAGGTTACCATTGAGTTCAAGAATTTAGTTAAGTTTAATAAAACAAAAGCAAAGATGACAATTGAAAACAATTGCTTTTCTTAGGTCTAGATAGACCTGACCAGTAAAAATGTAAATCTATCTTCTTGATCTGATATAGGTATAAGACAACTGGTTGCATCTGTTGCTGCTTACGAGTCATGTTCTAGATTCTTAAACATTTTGCTACTTTATCAAAATACTGTTAGCAAGACATTTTGCTGGATATGGTGACAGTCTCATCTATTACACTTCTTCCAAGTAGATGTAGAATGTTAGCAAATATTCAGTACATACAAAAGTTGCTATTAACTGTTCAGTCTTTAAGTAACAGACTGACTGACTGAAAGAAACACTAACTCCTCCAAAACCATGTTAAACAGTTTAAGGTAAAGATGGTCTATGGAAAAGTTTTGCATGAGAATTTACCACATTTTTTTTTTAATTAGCACCAAACAAATGAAGAATAGTTTCAGAAAAATTCTTGCCCTTCTTTACTCAATTCAACCTCAGCTATGGGGCTTCTACCTGAAGGTCCATAATAAGAAGAGTTATTTTTTACCGCTGGTGCTGCATTTGGTGCAGGTCTTTGTTCAGGTGCACGGCCTTCTTCTCTGGCTTTTACCGACTGAAGAATTGCAAAAATATTCTTCGCAAAATTCTGGAAAACAAGTTAGACACTTATGAATCCTAGTGACCAAAGCTGGAAGTATAGCTAGGAGACTTTTTTGGGTCAATGAAGAAAACTGCATACAAATTATAAAGACTTTGTTCACTCCTGGCTGCGAGGGTTCTGAAGAACTGAATTCTTCTGCAAGGACTCTCACATCTCTCCTGGATTTCTATCACATCACCCTATTGGTTCAATGTAGTTGAGGCCTCTCAGAGATATGGAGATACCTGAATTCAGAAATCATTACCAGGTCAGTACCAATTACCATGCTATCCTGACAAACAAGATTTTCTTCCTTTCCACGTGTGACAGCGAGTTGGGGTTCTCCCTGATCCTGCAGCCCCGTAGCAGCAAAAACAGACTCCGCCAGCCAGTAGAATAGAGAGGGTTTATTGCTTTTCCAGGATACAGCACAGCATAGATGTGATATGATTACAGGAGTCAGGGCCCAGGTGCTTCAGGCCCCTTGGGTTAGGAGGTCCATTGCCCCTCCCCTCCCCCAGGCTCTCAGCTTAGACTGTTTCCTTCATGTTTCCCAGCCAGCAACTGCCCCTTCCCCCAAAACCTCCCTTCCTTTGTTCAACCCCTGCCCTCAACCGATCCGACAGGTTGGGTTTTTGCCTACATGACATTAGGCAGCCATCCTGCTGGGCAGTGCTACAAATACCAGCCAGTAGGGGTCACCCCCAGCCCAAACACAGCCACCAGTGGATGCCCAGAGTGTATGGCCTGCCCACTACATCACATCATGGCATAGGGCTCTAGATTGACTACTGGCCTGATCTGTTATGGAAATTCCTATTACGCTGGTAGGAAGAGGAAACGTCATGATTGCTACTTGAACAGAAATAGTATTGCTTCTCTTATCTCAACGATTTGTAATCAAAAGGGTTTACTGGACCCAAAGGTGCTCTAAGATTTCCAGGTTGCAGACGCATCATCAAGAGAGCCTTCCCATTTTCGCTGACCCAGATACTCAAACTCCTTCTACACATCCTCTCCTGTGCTCCTCTCACCTCCAGACAGTAGGAGTATTTTAAGAAGTGCTCAACCTATAGCGAAACTACTCAAACACTTTCATTATGGAAGAATACCCACTCTTCTTTTAGAAGCAAGCCAGCCAGACAGTGCTTATTTCACCAGCTCTGAGTTGGCTCTCAGTCTATTTCTGAGTGTAATACAAGATGTTGATTGCATGTAAAGCCCTTCGAACCAACCCTGTGAATAGAGTTGTTTGAAGCCACCTCAGCCTAGTTAGTTATCAGTTTCAAGTAGTCAGAACACACAGTCAGTGTTGAAGGTAATACTGTCAGGGCAGAGCAAAGGAAGTTCTCAGCTCTGGAATCATTTTCTTCTGGAGGGAGAATCACAGCCAGGTCTATAGCTTTAAAATAAATGCATGCAAATGTTCCAGTTGGGTTTTCTAAATCTCTTCCCATCTGCACAGATAACAAAGACAGAATTTTTTATATTTAATTTTGAATTAGCAACTGATTACAGGCAGTCCCTGACTTACGCGGATCCGACTTATGTCGGATCCGCAGTTACGAACGGGGCTGCCCCGGAGTACACGGACTCCGGGACCTCGCGGTACTGCCGCCCGTGTACTCCGGGGCTTTCTCCGCGTCTCCCTGGTCTGCAGACCAGGAAGACGCGGAGCAAAGCCCCGGAGGGGCTCGGGCAGCGGGGCAGCCCAGGCGCGTCTGGGCTGCCCGAGCCCCCCAGCCCCTCCCCCGGCGGCTTTGTAAAGCCACGGGGAAGCCGGCAGTGGAGCAAAGCTGCGGGGGGGGGGCCTCGGGCAGCGAGGCAGTCCAGGCATGCCTGGGCTGCTCCGCTGCCGGCTTCCCAGCAGCTTTGCAAAGCCACAGGGGAAGCTGGCAGCGGGACAGCCCAGACGCCCCGTGGCTGTCCCAGTGCCGGCGCCCTCAGAGGCTTTGCTTTCCGTCTCCCTGGTCTGCTGGTCTCCAGCAGACCAGGGAGACTGGGAGCAAAGCCGCGGAGGACCCAGGCGGCGGGACCGCGGTGCGTCTCGGTCCGCCGCCCACGTCTTCCTGGTCTGCTGGGGGGGGGGGGGGCAGCTAGTATGCCCCCCCCCCCCCCAGCAGACTAGGCTTTTCTCCGGACGCCTGTGGCAGAGCAGCTGGGGCGCTGCCGGTTGGTCCCGCAGCGCTGCTCTGGGCGCTACTGGACCAACCCGGCAGCACCCCAGCTGCTCTGCCCCAGGCGTCCTGATTTAGCCACTGCTGAAACTGACCAGCGCTGACTACAGGAAGCCCGAGGCAGAGTTGCTCTGCCCCGGGCTTTCTGGAATCAGCTGCTGATCAGTTTCAGCAGCAGCTGACTTGGGGACACTTGGGGTTCTTAAGTTGATTCTGTATGTAAGTCAGAACTGGCGGTCAGTTTCAGCAGCGGCTGAATCTGGACGCCAGTTCCGACTTACATACAGATTCAACTTAAGAACAAACCTACAGTCCCTATCTTGTACGTAACCCGGGGACTGCCTGTATTACTGTGACGAGTAACAAGAAATCTTTGAATTAGTTTCTATATGGACTGAATAAAGGAAGGAGGGTGCAAAAAATTATATTAAAAGGCCTTTGAATCTTTCTATTAAAAGATCCCATACTAACACATTTAATTCATTAACATCTCACATACCTCAGCCACTACTTTACTATTGGGAAAATTTTATACTATGTTTTATCCGTTTTCAGATATTCTGTATTAAATAATATTGCTAGAATTATTTTCTGGTTTTCAAAATAAAAATATAAATGCTAATTTGGCACCTACTTAACACTTTACATCAACAGTCAAGATGCACTTCAAGTTAAGCAAATGACATATGTACACAACAGATGTCCTTCCTTACTTACAATTCTCAGTAATGATGATTGTCAAACTAAAAGCAACTTCCTATAAACCATTTATATAGCATGATGGTTTTCCCCATTCATAGAAATATTAAGGTATTAAATAAAATAAAAATTTTAAAACCACAGTAGATTCTCCCTTAGCAATGCACAGGTCCAGGTCAAGATATTCCATACGAAAACAGGCTGTTCTCACTAGAAGACCAAGATATGTCCCAAAAAACTTTCATTATGGGAGAATACCCACTCTCCTTTTAGAAGGAGGAAGACAGACAGTGCTCCCTTAGCAATGCAATCATCAAGCAATGCAATCTCCAAAAAGTTTGGAGAACTCAAGACCCCTGCTTCAATTAGAATAAGAAGTTAGAAACACTTCTTGCCTGCTTAAGCCTTTGTTTTGCCAATCTAAAAATGTGACAAGTAATTCAAGCTGGTCAAAAATATAGAAACATTTACAAATCGTTTGATGTGGAAATTTTTGTTCTAAATCAGTGATTGGCAATCTAGGTTAGTCAGTGGGCCACGAGATTGTCATAACCAAGACGGTCTCCCTGGACTGGGTAGTTTTGCTAATTGCATTTGAGTGCCTAGAATTTGCATGTTGTGGTGACTGAACGGTAGTAGCACTTTGACCTGATGCTAAGTGAGTACATGGCTCTCTCAGTCAATATTGTAAGCAATCAGCACACACTTCACGTGTGCTTGCTTTACATGCATGTCACTTCAATAATAAGGGTAGGAAACCAGTGGAATCTGGCAACCTCATGCATGAGAAACCAGAGTAAAATGTCTCACAGGCCATACACAGAACTCCAGTGGGCTACATATGGCCCTCTGGCCACAGGTTCCCTACCACTGTTTTAGATGGTTAAAAGTGATGAGAGGCAGTAATGGAAACAATTTTTACATTTAAAAATAGTCTCAAGCTTCAATTGCAAACAACAACCAGCTCTAACAATCATCGAAGAATAGCCTGGGCAATGCATCAAAACAAAGCTATTTGGTATTTAGGGCATTTATTCTGAGACAATATCCTTTTAAGCTGGAGAATGCTCAACCATTTATGACTGCAGAGACACATCTGCATGCAAGTATTTAAATGCAAGTAAGAATATGCTCTTTTTAAAAAAAACTGCACTGGATAAAGCTTTCTGTAACAAGATCCAGTGTAAAAACAATGACAATCACTATTTCTTTAGCTATGAAAAAAGAAGCTGCATACTGTCAGCCTGACAATATGTACAAAGACATAACTATCAAAGATGTAGTCAGAGATATAGGGAACAGTGGGAGATTTCTACAGATGTGAGTAAATTCAAATCTTGGGTGGGGAGGGAGAGAGAGTACTTCATTTAGTTTCTGTAGAAATACATCAAACTCATCAGATGATTCTTTGCAGGGCACCCCAAACTTAACTGACTTGAAGCATTTCTGTGGATGAGTTTAATGATGGTCAGACCAGCTCATCATATAGTGTGGTAGTGGCAGACAAGAATTAGGGGATAAGAGATGGTAACACACTGACATCAGTCCCACTTCTCACAATTTTCAATCCTGTCTACAGCTGTGTTAGCTACTGCTCACTCAGGCAGCTATAGCTACCTAAGTATATTGGCTCTGCCCACAGCAGCTATTGCATTGGGAATTCCCCTCTCGCATCCTTAAGTGAAGAGGGCATGAAGAGAAAAGGAAATAGGATTAAAATTTCTGCATTGAACCAAGTTCTGAAGACAAGATAGCCTGTCTATCTGTCTAATGATACCTGTCTGCCCAGACTCAGCAATGAGAGAGCCTGGAGACCTGCTCCCCAATTGAAACTCCTGCGTTATCAGACAAACTCACCGCTCAAAACCAGTTAGGAGTAAACTGCTGCTCCCAACTCCCTTCATCAGAAAAAGGAGATCATTCCTCCATCACAAGGAAGACTGACAGCTGTGAGGTGAGACCTGCAACCTCAGGAACAAAACTGGATTCCATCTCAGTCCAACTCTTCAAGATACCTGCTCCTCATCTAACCCTCATCTCCCCCCCACCCTCCATTCCCTGGGCTGGAAACAACAAACTGGAGCAGATGGAAGCAAGGCTCTGTGGCTATGGAGCCGTTTGATAAATAACGTGGAGCGGCCCACTAGCCGGCGGCCCTCTAGCCGGCTTCCCAAACAAGAGCCTTGCATCTTGACCCAAGCCAACTACAAATGTTGGGTACAGGCCAGGTCCTTCCTTGACCTCAATCAAATCAGTTCTCCTGCTGCTTGCCTGCATGATTGGCACTGAAGCATCAAAAGTGCCCTGCTCTGCCAGCTCGCTACTGCCACATCAATGCTGGCTGCATGTACTATGGGACGAGCGTGCTGATAAGCCAGAGTTTCTCTCAAACAGCACCCACTGGGGCAGCAAATAACAGGAGTAGGGCAGTCCACCAGCAGTACAGTCATCGCCATTCCAAAACCATGGACAGGAAACGCTAGTACGTATTGAGCCATGGATCAGAAAATTACTAAGCTCTCAGATCCTGTGAAGTCAAAAAATTAAGGCCAAACCGATATGTCAAACTATATTACAGGTAGATTTTATCTGTGGCTTGCTATCTACTGATGGACTTCCATTATCATTTTAATTAAAGTAGTAGTCACATTTAACTCATCTTTATAGAAGGGCTTTTAAGATTCAAGTAGACTGAGGGACTGACAACTAAGTACTACTGGATCTGTGGTTAGGTTAGTATGGTGAGATTTATTATGGGATACCTCAGTAAGCAATAGATGTTAAGAATGAGACTTAAAGGATATGAAATGAAAGGCAGATTTAAATGTTATAGTCTAAATACCACCACCACCCACTACCGTTCACAAACAGCTGCTCTTTGAATCAAATATTGTTTTCTAGGGTTCCAATTAGAGGTTTCAGCTGCACTATCATATACTATATGCAGAAAATACAGATAGATATTTCTATTAAACATGTGGATTATATTTTGCAGAACAGATTTTACACCTCATTTGTTCTGCATTATTACACTTAGTTTATTTTTTATTAGAAGGGCATTAAATGAAAGAGGCATTTTAAATATTTAAGTGAAACAGAATAAACACTCATTCAGGAGTTTGAAACAGGCATAAACATTACAGCCATGGTGTCCAACCAGTTCTGAAGCGAATTAGCCACATTTAACTGGTCCAACAGCCACATTGTTCATGCCAACTAGCTACATTTACCCGGCCACAGAGCCACATATGGCTAGTGTGCTGGACACCATGACATTACAGTATGTCAGACTGACCAAAACTATGTAAGAAATCCATTTGCTTCATTTCTACTATTTTCTATACACTGATGAAAAATTAACTCTACCTTCAAGTTTCTATGAAGCTGGTCTACACAGGGAAACTATTGTGAAATGAATGTGGGAATTTAAAATGCAAGCTATTTTGTGTTAGCTCCCTGTTTGGTCACACTTATTGTACACCAGTGGTCTCCAACCTTTTTACACCCAAGATCACCTTTTAAATGACAGAACAAGCCAAGATCTACCGCCATGCCCCTTTGTTGAAGCCCCGCCCTCTCTAATCTCCTCCTCTCCATCACTTGCTATCCCCAACCCTTATACTGCTGCTTTTCTTCCCAATTCTTCTGTAGGAAGAGGTTTTTCCAACAATTGGCCTGTCTATACTGGACCAAATGTCAGAATAAAACCTTCTTTTAGAAGTTCCCTTATTCCTCGTGGAAAGAGGAATATAGGAGTGACTGAAAGATCATGTTTGCTCTTCCACTAAAAGATGCAGAAGAGTTTTTCCTGGGATCTCTCTGGAATCCTGAAAAACTCCTGCAGTCTAGCCGTAACCGCGCTGGGTTGAGACGGGATGTGTAGGCTCTTGGGTAGGAATGAGGGATTTCGGTGTGGGAAGGGTGAGAGGTACAAGCTCTGGGAGGAAATTTGGATGCAAGAGGATGTGGATAAGGGGTCGCTGGCTTGGGGAGGGGGCTCCAGGCCAGGCAGTGTTGGGGTCAGATATAGGGGTAGGGTACAAAGAAAGCCACAGACTTTTGGATGTGAGGGTTCAGGAATTTGGGTTGGGGTATGTGAAGGGCTCAGGGCAGAGGGTTCCAGTGTTTGATAGGCTCAGATGTAGGGTCTGGGGGAAAGGGGAGTGCAGGAGTGTTATGATGTTGTGGCCAGATGGGGACTTGGCCCCAACTGGGGGTTTGTTGGCCAGGCTTCATTTTTAAATAAAGTACTATGTCAAACACAAAAAGTTTTTGCATTGTCTTTGTCTCTGAGAAGGGCAGGGAACCTGTTTTGAGTGGGGGGGCCCAAACGTCACTGACCCACGGAAAAGTCAGTTGAGGCCACACAAGATGGATGCAAAAAAAACCCTCCTCCAACCCTCCCCCCCCCCCAGCTTCATTAATGTGTCCCCAACTGTGTTGGTGGGGGCAGGGACATAGTACTGGGGAAGGATGCTAGTGGGTGCTTCGGCAGGGGATAGGGTGTCAGTGGGGACAGAGTTCTGTGGCTAGGGAGTGGGGAGAAGGAACAAGCGGCAGGGGAGAGGGAACATGGTGCCAGCGGGGGCAGAGAGTCCCCTGCACCCACCTCCTCCCAGGGAAGCTGGTGCGTGCCTCCTCCGGGCCCGTCTCCCTCCTCCCGTGGTGCAGGGAAGCCACCGCACTCCTCCTCTGGGACTGACGCCCCTTCCCGCAATGTGCCCGGGAAGACCTGAGGGAGAGGAGCAGCCAGTGCACTTCCGGAACCAGCGTGAAGCTGCAGGACTTCTGTCCACCCTGCTGGAGGTAGGTAGTGGGGCTTCTCAGGGGTGGGGGGGGCCCAAACACCTCACGATTGACCCGTCGAGGCCTCGCGATCAACCAGTTGGTGACCATGGTTGTACACTAAATGTGCCTTTATGCAGTTGAGCTTAATCCACTTTGGAAATTTGGCTTAATGCACTTGGAAGTGGATTAACCTAACTGCACAATAGCATCCAACATACAGTAAGCATTCACATGAAAAGTCATTCCACAACAGCTATTGCAGGCAAGGAAATTAAGGCATGAAGGCAACTCCCTAGTGTAAGCAAACTCTCATTCAAAATGCTGTTTCTCTGTGATAGATTTATCTTTTTAGGATCAAATTCCAAATCCCTTATTCAAATTCAGTAGCATATGACTTCAGAAGTAGTAACAGCACCAAAGAATTCAATGAGATTATTTGTGGAGTAAAGATTAACAGTATTCTCTATGAGTTTAAAGACATAGGAATCTGGTCTTTAATTGCAGGTAAAACACATAATGGGAGCATTTTACACAGAACAAAAACTTATGTACAATATATATGCACTAATTTCCATTACAAATCTTCATATAGACATACATAAACTCTCAAAGATAAATTTTGTGGATTTGGATCATAAAGTGAAACTACCATCAGATTTGCAGTTTTGTTGTGACTATGTTGGTCACAGGATATTACAGAGACAAGATGAGTGAAGTAAAACTCTCACATTCATACTGCTAGTCACCATTTTTAAACTACACATTTATTCTTTGAACAAAACTAGTAACAAGGATACTAGCTCCTAATTTAACAGGCTATACTTCACCTTTATTGATTGCTTCAGCTTTGAAGTTCACTCCAAAAGCTGTGAATTTCAGGAGCACAGAACAATCCTGCCACCTAGAGCTCACACATAAAATTGCTTTTACATGCCAAAAAAATTAACAAGGAGTCCAGTGGCACCTTTAAGCTGAGTTGCAACTCATGAAAGATTAACAATTTTATTATGACATCGTCTTTAAGGTGCCACCGGTCTCATTGTTTTTGCTAAAACAGAGTAACAGAACTACCTCTGACACCTGTCAAAGAAACAAAGAGCAAATGCTGTTTCTTTAAAATTTCCAAGCTTTAGTTCACAACCTTGAAGAAGTCCTATTAAAGTGCTACCAGCAATAAGCAAAGTCTACTCAGTTACAGCTACACAGAACATTCAATATAAAGATAACTGAAAAAGTACGGAATATTAAATCTCTCAAGATACCACATTGTTCTTGGGATGGTAGGAGACTGTACTCCCTTCACATGTAAACAACTCAACAGTTAAGAACATTTTAAAAATAGGTTAGAATGACAAAAGTCTAGGAATTTCAGTAAAAGCCTCTTGGTCTTAAAATGATGCAATTTCTGATAGAAGTCAGGTTTTGAATTAAGACAGGGCAAGCATCATACAGGATCTCCTGGATTCTATAAAAAATGCAAATAGAATGTGTAAATTATACTAAATTGGGAACTTTTATAAACCAGCTAAAACAGATGAAGTACACACAAATGAGATCCACAGAAAATCTAAAATATTGGCAAACATGGGATTGTGTTAATTGATGCCACCAGGGGAGGGGATAGTTTATAACACATATGCAATGGGAAGGAGAAGTCCAGGAAGCAATAATGCTGGAAGGTGCCTAGGAGTGGTGGATATGGAATTAGACAAAAGTACAATGCAATAGAACAAGAACACTACAATACAGTTGTGTGCTGTACACACCCACCAAAAATACAGGTAGAAAAACAGTAATCCCTTTTTATACAGTTCACATGTGACCATCTCTGGACTCTCTCACACTCAAATACGGACACACACATGCACAGCAGAGAGTTCAGAGAAGCAAAACTGGAAAGCAGACTATTTATGGATCAAGATTAGAGTTCAAAACAGATAGCTTGTTTAAGGGTGTGTCACAAATTAAAAAGAGGGATTGTTCCCAATTTGCCTCTTAATGACAAAAAATTGCACTTAAAAAAAATCAGCACCACTAAATACAGCGTACCCTATTTTCCAAAGATGACGGTAAATAACAGAGTTTAGTAGAACAGGAAAGGAGAAAAATTTTAATTAAAATGTTTAAAACCCTGCTTTGAAATAAAAATCCAATTATTAGGAATGTGAGAGGAATTTCTTCCAAAACACTTTCAACTGAGGGTTGAGAAAACTCCTGCTCTGGGAAATTCTCCAGCAGGACCATGGAAAATGAAAATAGATAGCTGTAGATTTCTTAAGGTAGAAAATAAACAGAAGTTGTTATATTACTGCAAAACTATTAACTTTTTCAGGCTGTCTCCATAGATCATAATAAAAACAAAGTACAAAGCCTTTCCTCTCCCTCCCTTTGAAAGTCCCAATAGAAGTCAGTCCAATAAAAAAATATTACCTCACCAGCTTGTCTCTAATCTTTCCTCTCAGTATTCTGCTGCCTTCTGGTGAAACTCAACAGACACAGAAAGCTGGTGTGAGGCCTTCTGTGTAACTTAAGACTCATATTAGAGCTATTTGGTGCCACATCCAGACCTCTAGAGTGAGACTTATTTACGATATATATAGCAATTTCCTGAAATCTCTCTGGGAGATCTTACACTATATCATTGGAGTGGCAGCCCTGCAGGAACAGTAGATGACTAGACAAATTCATTCAGGTTGTAACCCCTGTAGAGAGGCATCATCTCCTGGGGAGGCCCGCCTATCCTAGTTCAAAGTGAATTTTCCAGAGACCAAAAAAAAACACACACAAAAAGGAGCAATAGCCTAAGTTTAAACTGATTCTGATCCAGCAAATGGACAGCTCTTTCTGTTCAAGGGAAGGAGCCCAAAATTTAGGGAAGGGTTTGTAGGATTGAAACTTGCCACAGGCCTCAAAGATGAGGGGTGATACGTTTATTAGTATGTATGCAGATTTCTCTACTGGTTTTAAATATGTTCTCTGTAACACTTTTATACTTTGGCCACATCTTCACTACCAGGAAGATTGATGCTGCGGCAGTCAATCTTCCAGAGTTGGATTTAGCAGGTCTGATAAAGAACTGCTAAATCGAATCCTGAGGGTGCTTGATTCATAAGGAGTAAGGGAAGTCATCAGGAGCATTTGCTCCCATCGACCTCCCACTGTGGAGATCGTGCTGAAGGTCGAATTAAGGTACGTTGACTCTAGCTACACAATTAATGCAGCTGGAGTTGCAAGTCTGAATTTGACCTTCCATTTAGTATAGACAAAGCCTAAGATTAAAAGTGCTTGTTTATAAAAAGCTGTGTGATAACCTAAAACCACAGATAGTTACCCTGTTCATAGTTTTCAAAAGAAAAGGCAAAGTACAGATGCTGACCTGTTTAGGAAATCTGCCTTGATTGGGATATCACAGTATAGGCAGCATAAGCACTGGAAATACCACAGATTGGGAGGTAAAGATATGGAAAGTGCCCAAGAAAAGTGTCAGCTGAGTAGCTGGAAACCTTGGAATGGATGCCCTTTCTGGACTACAGAGATAAAATACAAGTACAGCATGTCAAGAGATGGGAATTTTTTTTTTTTAAATCTGTAAAGCCAGTAGCCTGGAACTTCCAGCATAAATAAGCATCATAAAAAGGCATATAGTATCTATTCCAGCTTTTTGGGGACAATGGGAAGACCCTGGTGCAGTCCTTTCAGACTTCCTATAGGTTGCGTGGAATGGGGAAAGTATGGGGCTACCTAATGTTCTCTTAGCCTATGGGTTTGACCATCTCATGCAGAAAAAGTAACTTTGAAACATCCTACACTGCAGATTGCAGTAAAATATTCTACAATAAAATGTGACTCAAAAGTTCTCTCTTTTGTTAATGTTGGAGTTCATTGTTTGAACTGCAGTACACTGTGGAAATGGCTTCTAGAGGGGGAAAATGATAAAAAAAAAACATGGAAGAGTTCAGAAAGTTCTCAACACCCTGCTCCCAGGAGAATGGAGGTTTTCTTCAAAGAATAGATAAATATACAAGCATAATCAAAGGGCATGTTAGATTTCAATTCAGAGATTTCTTCCCCTCACACAACTCCCACATGTTCAATCCAACTACAGAGTTAACACACTGCTTAGTATCTGAGAAATATCTCTAGGCATGCTGAGAGAAAGGGTTTTTAAGCTGGGTACATTAAAAAAAAAAAAAATCACTGAGATGGAAAGACTCCCTGCCAATATTCCTGTGAACTCTGCAGGTCTTTCTTCCTGCTCAGACTAGCTTAATTTAGAGTGAGTGCCATTAACACTCTCATGGCACAAGATATGGGGAGTGAAGAGGGCACACACACACAGAATGGAGCACACAGAGCTGCAGGAGGGAGACACAGACTAGGGATCAGGACTACTGCAGGAGGACAGACTGAGGCAGGGGCTGAATGGGGTATAGGGCCACAGTGATGGGGGATGCAGGGACACGTGGGGATGGGGTGGCAGAATGGGGGTGCAGGGACACCTGGGGACAGTGGAGAATATCTGCCTAATGGAATGGGAGACGCTAAAGGTCAACCAGGGTCTGCACAGGTAAGCCTTCTTAACTCCCTAACAACCTTTTCCATTCTTCTCCCATCCACAGCCAACAACCCTCCAGGTTCATTCCCAGGCTCCTTCACAGCAATTTCCTTCCCTCTTCCTCAGCTCCTTTACTCCTGATGCCTTCAAGCCTTGGCACAGCTTCTAAGAGGTGTGGAAAATACATTTCTGGATTGCAATTTAAATGTCAAAGTTCTGTATTAATATGCCTAATAAGGAAATTTGTCAAAAAACGTTTCCTGAATCTCTTTTGTTATCTATTGTTTCAAACCTACATGCTGACAGGCATTTTGAAATAAATTATCAAAGTAACTAACATGCATGTGGTGTTACTGTATTTAACAAATAAAATATGAAGAATTTTAAACTAGTCTGTGAAGAATTTGACACAGAATTCTCCAGGGGTATGGTATACATCTATAGAGCACGAACCAACATCCATTATACTCAATATTTTTTTCCTGAAGCTGTTGTATTTAAAGGCCCAATCTTAAAGTATCTTTGACATAGTAGATTGATCAGTGGTGTGCAACCTGTGGCCCATGGGCCACATGCGGCCCACCGGAGCTCACCTATAGCCTGTGGACCCCTTCTGCCCCTGTCCCCAGTGCACCTCTCATTAAGTGTGGCATCGTAGTCCTGTACTTCCAAATTCTTCCCCTCCCTCCCAGCACTTTTGGAGTGCCATGAATCTGCTGATTCGTGCTCCATCCCTGCTCTTTCCCCTCGCTCCAAGAGCTTGGAGGAGGAGCGAGGACAGAGCATAAGCCAAGAGATTTGTGGTGCTCCAAAAGCATTTGGAGGGAGGAGGAGGAGGAGGAGGAAGTGCAAGAGACATGTGGGGTAGGGAAGCAGACCAGGAGGCTGTAGGACCATGGATGAAACCTCAATGGGACACGAGCTACTAGTAAACACCACCCTTACCAGGTGATGCTTACTGGTTATGGTTAACCAGTGGGCTGATGCAGCCCCCATCCGCCCTTATTTAACTGGTTAACCAGTTAAAATATACTGTTCAACTGCTTGATTTTACATCTCTACAGGCTACTCTGGCCTACTAAGGTGAAGAAGGGCCCCTCATGCAGCCCACTCACTCCCTATTCTTCGTTGCCAATTGCTGGTATACATCCACTATAGTTGAAAAAGTTTTATAACTGAATAACTTACAATAGGGGGGAAAAAAGAGACTCCCAAACCTTGTAGCATTAAAAATGTAAAAAACACTTCTGAACCAGTCAATATTTCAGTTCAAATTGCTTGAAATTATATAAGATATGACAAGTTAAGTAACTTTTTCCTCTAGGAATAGTTGTCAATAAAGTGACTACAATGGCAAGACCTCATACTGTCTAATATGGTGAATATCAATGCTTCAGACTCCATTATCAATGCTTCAGACTCCATCAACTGCATGCTTTACAAATCTCTTTGTAAAGCAAAATGCTATTTACTATCACTGAAGTAGAAGCACACTCTATAGTCACAAGACTTGTCCAAATTAAGGGGAAGGTTGATCTACGTATCTTCAATCTAATTAGAAACATACATATTTCACGTGTGCTGAAAACATTAACTAATCTCCTCTCTAACATCTAGATTTACTATACCTGAAAAAAATAGTGATTTTCCACTAATACTACCTTCGTGCATTTGACAGTACTTTGCATACTCAGTTTCTACTTTGTGTTAGTCTTTCACACAAAGGTGAGAAAAATGCCTTAAAATAGGAAATTGTGGCTATAAAAAAATTAAAAATGCTTCTAAAGAGACAGAGAAGCACAGGTAGCACTGGACACCATTCAATCGGTCTTAAAAGTTGACTGAAGTTCAAATAGGTGGTGTCCCTTTATGACAAAGCTATATTCCATGTTAGATGCTTTCACTCTAACCTGAAGATACCCAACACTGCAAAACTGCTTCTAAATGAACCAGTTTCCATTCCAATTTCCACAGAATTTGTCATTAAATTGCAGATATTTGAATTTTTGTAAACTAACTGAAGAAAACAGGGTTGCACAGAAGCTATATAACTGGCAATGATGTTCAATATTCAGTACCAAGGCAGAATGACCAGGTAGCTTTTTTTTTTAAGCTTATGGACTCACTATAACTGATTCATGCCCTGTGGACACACTATAACCATGGAAGACCACACTACCATTTTTACACCATCACTTTCTTCAAGCCCAAGTACACTACAAAGTCTGGCAATCTTTTTGCTCATTTCTATGATGGCAAGATGTGATTACTTTCATTTCACATTCAGTTGGTAAAGCCAAGTAACCTTGTCTTTAGTTGATTATTTTTCACACCTGCATAGTACACCTTGAGCTACTGGTAGAAGGGAAGGCCCAAACCCAGTACTGAAAACTGTAGAAGTTAGGTTTCTGGTAAGGGATCAGTTTCTCTGCCCTTCCCTTAATGCCACTGATCCATATGACACATAAGAGGTCCTAAGCTCTGATCAGTCTATCTGCTCTCAATCTCAGTGCTTTCCTTCAGTTCCTATGCATAAATTGGAAGAGAAGAATCGCTATCATCCTCATTCTCTTCTACAGATTAGTTACAATGGTCTCAGAAAAAAGAGCAAACTTAATGACAATTAATAAGCCTTGCCCTTTATCTCCCCCCTACTTTTGTGGAGAGACTGAGACTAGAATATGCCTTGACTCCTTCCCACAGGTGAGGATCCCACCTTCTCCCCTCATCCCACACCATGTGGTTCCTGTCCAAGTCACATGGTAAGAATGCGGATGCCCCCTCTAGCTCAGTAGAAGAGAAAATAAACATAGGTTGTTACAGTTCTTACATGTTTTCAGTGACAACTGCTAAAATCTTGAATATTCAAAATTTAATTGTGTTTTAGTAAGTAAGATTGAGTCTGGCTTGGATTAGTAACAAATAGCATGAGGAACATGACTAGCTCTAACAATATTATTTCAGCAAGACAGTGTTTAATAGGTAATCCGGAAGTACAGCTTTATAACCACGGCTCGCCAGCCGTGCTGTCCGGTGATCTACACATGTGCAGATCGTTCTGCGCATTCACAGATCGCCCAAACCCAGCTCTTCCGGGTTACAACCTACTTGCCACGGGCGAGTAGATTGTATTATTTGTCGAGCCCTGTCTATAACCCTAACCATTACAATAATAATTGTTTAGTATTCAGAGTTTTCCCCTCCCTATAAACCCTGCCATCCAAAAGATGGAAGGATTTTTTGTGTTATTACTTCCCTTTCTTTTAGCTAGCAAGGAATTTAACAAGACAGAAATCTGAGCACCACAATGAGCAGAAATCTCGCCAATTCCAGTGCCTACGTCAGCTTTATTCCAAGATAAATTAAGGTAAAGTAAATGTGAACATGAACCCCAAACTAGTTTGCTTCCCTTTGAATTATTCCAAGTTAGGCCATGGTACATAATTGCTTAGTTGGCAAAACGTATGCTGCTCAGGGGTGTGAAAAAAAAAAAACACCCCTGTAAGCAACGTAAATTTTGCCAGCATATGCAGTATTATGCACAGCGCTACGTCAGCAGGAAAGCTTCTCACGACAACTTAGGGAACCACAGCCAATGGGAGTTGTGGATCCAGACCCTACAGGTAGGGCCATACAGCTCTCCGTGCTGCCCTACTTCAGTGTGGGAGTCACAGGGATGGGAGTGGGAAAATGAGCCATTGCTTTTAGGAGCCATGTCAAGTAAGCTTTGCCTGGATTGTGTACCCCACAATCCCTGCCCGCGTCCTGATCCTCTTCCTGCCCTTTTGATCCCAACCCGGAGTACCCTCTGTACCCCAGACCTCTCATCCCCAGCCCCACTCCAAAATCTGCACCCCACAGCTCGAGTCCTCATGCCACCTCCATGTACCACAACTTCCTGCCCTAGCCAGCCCTCCACATGGTATCTCCATAGAAACTGACCACTGGCTAAAAAGTTTGCCCAGTGCAGCTCTAAATACTGATTTAAAAAATTGACAACTAGAAGCATTACCTTGCCAGTACTTTGTAAAATTGTAGTTCTTGTCCGCCACACCCGCTCCCTGCTGACGATGTCTCTGGTTACATCTACCTCTGCATCAACAAAACTTCTTTGTTTGAGAGCAGTTATGTCATCATCCAGATCAGTCTTAATTGTGGATCTTTTCTTCGCCATGATTTTTGCTTTGATAGCAGCAATTTTTTCCACAGACATGGCTTCAGACAAAGATCTAAACAAGAATTGCAGAGGCTGAGTAAAGGCATAAATCAGTTAGGTACTTTGAAATAGAAAATTATAAAAACAACCATCATTGATTTCCTCAAAGTACTAGAAGTTTACATCTGTGCCACACAAGGCGCTCTCTACTGACTTACATTAAGGTTTTAAACTTCAGCACTGCTACATTTAGAGCCATTCTCTGACAGATGATTTCACAAGTAATTTAAAATATTAACACAGGAAAACTAATAAAATGTACATATGTACAAGTGTGTATATACACGCGTGCACACACACACAGACAATGCATATGAAATATACAGCTCAGGGACTAAAGACTTCAATTTACTATAAAGACAACATTTGTCCCTCTGTTTCCCACAAATTAATATAGTTTAAGTTACCTGTCTATTAAATGCTTAGCCACTGTTGGGGTTGGTAAAAAGAGTGTAGTTTAGTATCAGTTATGCTAGTGGTTTTGTTATATAGACACTTTTACACTAAGACGTGGATCAACATTACCAATACATTTCATCCAGACCAAACAGTAAGGATAACATTAAACTTTGTCACTATGAACCTGTGCTGCATTTCAAAATTTTTTCTTTACTCCATCCTGTATTCCCCCCCCCCCCATTTTTTTAAGTTGCATACATGTGTTTACGTTTAAATGTGAACAAAATGAAACTCAACTACCTGACAGCCCAACTCCACCAATTCAGATATTATCATTCTCAAGGCGAACTGCAGAATAAAATGAAAATTGAATTAGGCAAAGAAGTCTGTGTTTAAGTAAATTTTCATTTGATTTTGCAGTTCACATGAAAAAAGCTTACCTAATGAACATGTGATATGAAAGTAAGCTATATAGAATAGGATCTTGTTTGTGTAGTGTTTTTTTTTTTAAACACAAGTAGCTTAACTAATTTAACAGGTATGTACATATACTTTAAGACCTCTAAGAATTATGTCACTTGTATTTTAAAAAGGTATCTCTCATAATATTGGGTGAACCTCTCTGGTCCAAGACTGGTCTGGGAACATTTGTGGTCCAGCTCCCAAATCAGAGAGCCCTAGGAGACTCACAGCAGGGAATGAATGGAGCTGGAAACCCAGCAGACCAGGATGGTCTTAGGGTGGCTCTGGTGGGAACTCAGACAGGGGACCCAGGATGGCAGGGGCTTTGGCAGACCCAGGGCTGGCTGTGGAGGCAGGAGCTCCAGTGATGGGGGTCAAGCAATCCCTGAAGCTGGGAGGGGAGCACTGCAGGGTCAACTGACAGACTCCTGGAGAGCCTAGAATCCATCAGCAAAGGGGATTAAATTGATCAACTCTAGTCTAGCAACCTCCTTCATTCAGGACCAGTCAGGCCCGGAGGATGCTGGACGAGGGAAATCCAAGCTGTATTAAAAAAATTAAAAGTGTGAATTACAAAAAAAAAAAAAAAAAAAAATCCACAATCTTCATTGTAGCATTCCCTGGTATTCCACAGAACACCAAAAGGTAGTTTGTGAAGCCGTCAGAACATTAGGAACACCACAACCCTCAGTGACCTGGCTCAGAACAAAGAGAAGGTCACTAAACTTTTTGAAGTTAGATAGTGATTAAGAACTCTGTTACTACAGTTAACCATTAATTGCACCTACCCAGGTAGCTAGCCTCCTCTATCAACAACAGGTGTACTTTATCATGGATTTAGGTGTTGTTTGTGGATTCTAGGCCACTACTTCAGGGGTTCTGAATGTTATCCACTAGCTTGAAAAAAACCAATGTTGGAATAGAATAACTGAGTCCTCCCTACCTCACTGTCTGTATGAAAAGGTACGTATTGAAGTTTTATTCATTGCTGTTATGCACAAGTGTCTGAGCACCTCACAAACTAAATCATTCACCACTTCCCTTTGAAATTGGGGAGGGATGGGTTACAGTGGGGAACTCAGGCACAGAAGAGATTAAACAACTTGCAAAAGGTCTGTGGCAGAGATTAATGAATCCAGATCTTCTCAGCCCCAGTGCATAGTCTTAATAAGACCACTCATTTGTACACTTGTAGCAGGGTGAATAAAAATCAATTATTTTTAAAGCAAAAAACAAATATGATTTTTTTTAAACTTAAACCTGAGTTTAACTTTTTAAATCAATACTACATTACTCATTTAAAAATAACAGTTACGATTAAATCTCATCACAAACATGTTAAACCTACACTTACAGTCTCATAAAACTGAATGGCTCTAGTCTGTCCGGCCTAACTACCAGCTCGTTTCTGGGCTCTCTGTTTCTCAGAAGACTAAAGACACAGGCTGAATAGGATTGGTTTTGTTCTGTGCTTATGTGGTGGCAAAGCTGGGCCAACCACAGCAGAGGAATTATTTAAGAAGCTGTTTTAAAAACAGACAATATATAGGAAAGATCAGAGACAGCATAGAAAGAAACAGTGGAGTGGTCTTGGAAGAACAAAGGAAGACACTACTAAGCACACTCACCGCTTCCTATATTCTCTCCCACCCTTTTGCCACAGAAAAACTGACATGGCTTCTGAGCAGAAGAGAGAGCCTATCTGGGAATAATTCGAAGAAATTTGTTCCCTACATACCAAAGGAAAATGTGGCAGATGTATATAGTGCTAGAAGGAGATGCAGAGCCTAGCTGCAAGAATCAAACATCATAATGAAAACTAATTATTGGGAGAAAATGGGGATGTGTCTGAAGAACAATTTGGATCAACTGGTTAGTAGCTTAAATAATGCAGTTTGCAATGCATCATTGTTCTCTCTGTGCCTTTTAGCATTCATGTAATTTAACAAATAAATTCCCAAGTTGTTTGCTATATTGGATGTTGCTAGAAAGAGAAAAGTTTAGCTTAACTAATTAAAGAAGTCATAAGGAATAACTAACCAGGTTTAGACTATCACCCAAATATTTGGTATAGAAAGCTGCAGAGAGAGAAATCTAGAGTTGCTAGTTATCACTGGGTGTCATTTTGATACTTTATATTCCACTACAAGATACAGCTGGTGTTGCAAAAATGAATCGAGGTAAGGACCCAAGCTTTTTGAAAAGAAAATGAAAGTGTATATGCTTCATTTGAATCATTGCTCTGGGGTGGGGCTGAGGATGAAGGGATCAGTATGCAGGCTCTTCTCAAGAGAGGACTACCACAGCCCTCTCTTACCACAGCAGGTAAGAAGTGCTTTGATAGCCACTGCCTGCAGTGGGCACAGCTGGGAGAAGGGTTCGTGTCCCCTGGCTAGGGCAGGTCCATTTTCATTTGCACTTTCCAGCCAGAGTAAAGAATACAGCAAACTGTACACTTTCTCCTGCCTCCCTGACTAAGGAGAACTGCCAGCAATGTTCCTGAGTGAATTGGGCATGAGGTGAAGCTTCAGCTCCCCCCACCTCCCAAAAGGATGCCTGGGGTGTAGGAGGTTCAGGGCTGGTACAGTTCTGAATGGGGAGAGGGCCACCCCCAGCCAGCCTCTTTCACTTGTGTAGTGATTCTGTTTCTTTTCCGTATGGTTCTAGGAGAAGCAATCCCATTCCAGGAACATCCCATTTTCCTGGCACAATCAAACCCTTATGTTGTTTTAAATTATAAGAGAAAGCTGCATGGCAAATTTGGTGGTCCTAGCTCTTACCATTTAGTAGGAATTCTTGAAAAAAAACAGACATGCACAAACTGTCTCAAATATATAAAGTAGATAATAAATGTCCCTTATTTTGGAATATCATGGCCACAGGCCACAATGGTGATACCATAAGTCTATTCCCTATTTTATTTGGAAGGCATTTCAAGAGACCTTGACAAAAGAAATACCTCACCAAAAAGTTAAACTGCAGGTAATCAAGAAGCAAACAGATGAAGTTCTAAATCTACCTCAATTTCTTGCGAGCATTCTTAACCCAAACATAAAGGTAGATGCCTAACTTCTGAAATTGATGCTGCTGCCATGTTTTGGGCATCTTAAAAAAAAAAAAAAAAAAAATCACTCCTCAGTTATGCCAGTCATAATAAATTTCAGGGCTGGAGCCAAGCTACTTAATCAGTATAGGCTGTGTCTACATTAGCATCCCTTTTCCGGAAAAGGGTGCCAATGAGAAGTCAGAATTGCAAATGCCGCGGGGATTTAAATTTTCCCCGCGGCATTTGCATGAACATGGCTGCCGCTTTTTCCGGCTCGGGGCTTTGCCGGGAAAAAGTGCCAGTCTAGACAGGGATCTTTCGGAAAATAGAGCCTTTTCCGGAACACCCCTTATTCCTCTTAAAATCAGGAATAAGGGATCTTCCGGAAAAGGCTTTATTTTCGGAAAGATCCCTGTCTAGACTGGCGCTTTTTTCCAGCAAAGCCCCGAGCCGGAAAAAGGCGGCAGCCATGTTCATGCAAATGCCGCGGGGAAAATTTAAATCCCCGCGGCATTTGCAATTCCGACTTGCCTCATTAGCAAACCCTTTTCCGGAAAAGGGTGCCAAGGTAGACACAGCCTATATGTTTACTGATGATGTCTTGAACAAAGTCACTCCCCAAATTGGTGGAAATCATTAGCCAGAGTTCCTTGAGTTGGTAAGTCAACTTTTCACAGCAGTAGGTTCCTCAGCAGGCACAGAGGGTACATCTACACAGCAGCGTTATTTCCGAATAACTGGTGTTATTCTGAAATAACAGTGTGCATCTACAAGCCTTTATTTCAAAATAATGTCAAGCTGGAGGATTTCTTATTCCAACTTATGGTAACCCTCATTTTATGAATAAGGGAAATCGAAGAAAGAGTGTTCTTCCTTCAACTTCCTGCTGTGTAGACACCACCAAAAAAAATGAGTTAAGCTATTTCAATTTAAGCTATGCAATTAACATAGCTGAAGTAGCGTAGCTTAATTTGACTTTAGCCTTGCTGCATAGACATACCCAGAGAGAATATTTTCATTTTTACAGAAGTTTTAAGGAAACAGTCCATTTAGTCTTGTGATGACTGGTCTGTTAGAATAAATAAAACTTTAAAATTAAAAAAGAATTTAAGTATAGCGGTCATCCGGCTACTCAAGAGATCGCTGCAACTGGTAAATGTGAAATACTTAAGATTTAGTTTAATAAAGCATAAGCGTCATTGTGTTTGTGATTTAATTCTTACCATTCCTAATATATTGTTGCTGCACTGCTATATAAATGGACAAGAATGCGTCTTGAGTACCACTCTGACACTGTCAATTACTGCATTCTTCTGGATGAAAGGACAGAAAAATGATGTATTTTTTGCTCCGCTCACAGAGTTCTAGGCTTTTCTGAATAGTTGGTCCAAAGTATTTTAGAGGGAAATGAATATTTTATACCTTTTCAGAATGCTCTTCTTACTAAGAGTTCACCACTCCTAGAAATGCTCTACCTAACACTGAGGTGGACAGTTTGCTCTAGAATAGCTTGGGGCATTTTTTATTCTCTCATAGTTTGGATGTCTTATTCTAGCACTTCTAAACACTCTGTCCCTTCCCCCAAGTCTCGAGTTTTTGGACTCCAGCCAATTAGGGTCTGTGACAGGGCATCTGCGATGGAGCATCTGCCTCCCAGTGGCCCTTTAAGGCTAGAACACAACCCTGGGAGAGGACAAGACCACACCTGAAGCCAATATTGCCAATTAGGGTCCAGCTGCATCTGTATAAATAAAGGCAGCAGGAGAGAAGGAGACACTCTGGTTCTAGCTGAGGAGCGGGGGGACCTGGCTGCCAGGGAAGCTGGAGGCTTCCTGAGACAGAGCAGTGCCAAGAAAGAGCTCCCCAGCTCTGGCCTGACCTCACTCCCTGGGTGCAGGGCTTGAGACAAGGCTTGATTATACTAAGGCTGCAGGGAAACAGCCAGGCTAGGAAAAGGCAGCAGCTCCACACCCCCTTACCAATGATGAGTGGCCATTTCAGACAGCAGTTTGCCCGAGGCAGGAGCTAGATGACAACTGGCAGTAGGTCACTGAGGCAAGGTGGGTATTGGGGTTCCCTGGAACAGGAGAACCCCAGACGGCAGAGATACAAAATGAATAAGCCTCTACCCCCACAAGGGAGCTGACACACAACTGGAGTGGGCAGTGCCTGAGGACAGAACCCTGAAGAGGACGCTGCAGACTGGGAGTGACACGGATCCAGAGCCTGACCTGAAACAGAGTGGAGCAATGGGGGAGACACCAGCCAAAGTGAAGTACCCTGATGACAAACTAATTCCCAGTGATACCAGCAGGAAGTGCCATAGCAATGAGTCCAGCCCAGTAACAAGGTCTGACATTCCCCAATGTCAAAATCAAGATGTTCTGAAATATAACAGAACCCTTGGTCCATGCTTTAGCAATCTGCTCTAGCATTGAACCTGAAGGCAGCCTGGGGTAATAATGGAAGAATAGCTCTTAGCAAGGACATTGAAGGCAAATGATGTGCAGTTATACCCACAAAACCTATGGCCTTTACATCAAGCAGCTTCAGGGAAATCCAGATCCAGGCTTTAGTGGATGTTAATCTTTCTCCCTACAGAATTTTGTTGTGGTACAAAGGAAACTGATGAGTTATTTGAATTCTTAAGATTTTAATGACTTCTTGTAGTAATGAAAATGCACTGTCCTACACTTACTCCATTATTCCTTTCTTCTTTGTATGTTTAACTACATCTACATATATTATATTATGGAAGAGCAATCCAGTTTAGACACCTAACAGGAGATCTTCCAAGCTTGCTTCCTGCAAGGTTTTCCTAGTCCTAGAGGCAAAGTGGACACACGCATTCCTCAACAACTGTCAGTGTTTATGTTTTAAATGTAGGAGCTAAAGGACAGCAGCTTCTCTTTATGGTGTTTTTCACTTTATTAGCTTGTCTATCATACTGTGGCAGAAACAGAAGGGAAAAGGAAATCACCAGTCAGGGAGACAAACAGTCCAATCACTTGGGGTGCTGGCTGATAAGACACTGCTGTGAAGTTACCCCTCCAAAACAGGAGTCTGAGCTCCAATCACATGAAGCAATGTTGCAGGCTGACGGCTGACAGTTTTCCATTGACAGTTTCTACAGAAATCCATGGAACTCCTCAGTGAGGCTGCTGGACATACACTTAAGAACAGTTGAAATAAACAGTCTGTTTTGAAATCCTGAAAACTATCAACTACCATCCCAGGAGTGAAATAATATTTTTTACCTGATCTGCTCTGTCTGTACAATTCCCTCTTTATGCCCCTCCAGCCGAGCTGCCAGCCGCTCCTTGTCAAGGCGTACACACTCTTCATCCTAGTAGCAATAGCAATGTTTATTCATAAAGCAACGTCAGTACAATTTTGCTGCCCTCTCAAAGTGAATTAGATTCAAAGTAAAACTTGACAGAAATCACCATGTATAACGTTTGTATGACTAAAACAATTCCTTCCCAATCTGATGCATTTTTGTAGCCATGGTCCAAAAATGGATTGCAAAATGGTGAACTAACAAAACTGACTTTAAAAACTTCACTGAGTTTTTAACGCAAGTAAAAAAAAAAAACCTACAAGTCACCTCTTGGAAGTCAGTCAGTACACAATTTAGAGAATGGCTTTTATGTTAGCTTTCAGAGCATATGTTTAGTGAAAGATGGAATTCCCATCACCTCATTCTCCCTCCCAAAGAAAATGTAAGTGGTACTTAATATTTGCACAGATATTTAAATGATGTATTAGTGCAGATAAAGTCAAATCTAGTTTATATCTTGATGCAGGTCCTCTCCAAATGGCACTATAGAAGTAATTATGGGGGCGCGCCCCCTGCTTGCTATGCTAGCCAACCACCTTCCATCTGCTACCGCCAGATCGTGGCTTCTCCTCAGACCCATGCTGTAGCAGAAGGGGGGCCGCCACCAGTCCTTTCTGCAGCCAGATGGGGGCTGCATCATGGGGCTTGAACCAGGATCTGGGCCGGAGACAGGATGCTGCAGCCCGGTGGGGGCTGGGTCCCAACTGGGACATTGCTGGCCAAGCTACATTTGGACATAGTATTTTACTTTAACACAAAAAGGTTTCAACAGTGTCTCTATTTATGGCAGAGGTAGGGAACCTTTTTTGGGATGGGGGCCACTGAGCCACAGACAAATCAGCTGGAGACCATACAAGTCCACTCCAGAACCTACTCCAGAACCTGCCCTGCCTCCCAAGGGTCCCTTATCCTGCTTTCCTAATGAGGGAGCCAGGTCCATCCCTGGGGTGGCCTGTGTTGGCTGGCTGCCTGCTTCCAGGGTGGGTGGGACTCATTAACTTTTAGTAAGTATTCCCCCATACATTTAAATGTGTCTGATCCTTCAAAAAGATTATTTTCATGCATCAAGTAGCAAAACCAACAAATTCTTTGAAGTGACCAATAATCAGCACAGGTTAGCCTTAAAATAATTAGCTTTTAAGTATTTTGCTATTCAAAAGACCAATAAGGGTTCATTAGTATGGTCAATAAACCAAGCAGTCCGAAACAACTAGGGCACCAACAAGTATCAGGACAGATAAGGTCCATCTATATTGCAAGAACCACTTTCCTGGGGATCTCCTGATGGAGAAACAATGCTGGATAAAGCAAGAATGAAGCAAGGTCCCAGAATATACTTAAACCAGAGATTAATCTATTAAAACTGGAACTGGCCGGAGGCAACTGTATATACATTTGTGTGTGTGCGCGTGCGCTCTACACAGACCTTGGTCTATCCAATCTTGTTTTAATTATCACAATGTGCCTCTGATGGAAACATAGGAGAAGCATGGTAATGTAGGACCAATTTGCTTTATTGTGGTAAAATAAGGGTGGTTTTGAGCCTCCAAAAAGATGCCTCCAATATATAGAACATATATACAGTCAATTTCACAGGAAAGTCTTAATAACCAACTGAGTAGGATAACACAAGATGGTAATTGAGAAAAAACATTACATCAGATTTTGTCTTTATTATACATAATGGTAATAATGGTAACCACTTCCTAATTGAACAGATATATGCTTTTAGGATGCACTTGAAGATACACCATTAAATGCCCTGCCAGAATCTTGAAATGGAAGCAATGGGGACTGTAGTTTCACGTGTTAGCAAGAGAGTTCTACAGTATCATAACGGGTAAACCAAGTATGAAAAGGATCCATTGTTAAATACATCTATAATAATGACATCAGGAACAAGGAAGTAAAAATAGCTACACGTTAAGGGGATGAAATATGCCTACGTTATTTCTCTGCAGTAAAATAGAATTTACGTCCCAATCCTGCAGCCCTTACTCAAGCAAGTAGACTAACTTCCAGCCACATAGTATACACCCATGACCTATAAAGTTCTCTTAGAAGTAGGTATTGCAGATTTCCCTTCCTATACTACAGGCCATTTAGGTATAGTAAAATTTTAAGTCTAAGTAATGCATCAAAGTTCAAAGCAGAGGCAGAAGTTCCTATTAAGTACTGGAACACAGTCTCCCTTTAATTTGCATAAACAACTTCTATTCATTTTAATGGGAGTAGTATGTGAATCTACAGGAAAGGAAATTTATTTAAATTACAATATCAGATTAAAAAAATCTAATTAGTCCCACAAATAACTAAGATGGATGATGTTAGTCACTTGCATTACCTCTATTCTCGGTTTCTTTGCTTCTGCTAATATTTCATCTGCTGCTCTTTTAACTAAAGGGAAAAAAGACAATTAACACTGCAGAATTGTGGTGGCTTTCATAAAATTCATACCAACATTGCTTAGCAATTAAATCATACCTTGAGTGGATCGCTGAAGACCAATTTCAAGTGGTGCACTTCTGTCTATACTTGATGATGTAGCTAAGATTCAAACACAAAATTTTCTGTAAGTATTCAAAGATGTGAGCACAGGAAGCCAACAGCACCCCAAAGGTAACAAATATTTTGTAATCTACAAGCAAATATCTCTGAAAGTTCACTTATATTTGTAAAAGAAAATTAAACTAATGGCCTTCATTTGAAATAAAAGTATGCTTACCATACCTATCACAAAAAGTGAGTAACTTCAAATTCCAGTTTACTAAAAAATACTGCAAGAAGAATTGCAGAGATAATACAGTAAAACTCCAATTATCCGGCATCCAGTGGTCCAGCACTCCTGAAAGTCTGGCACCAACTGGAATCTGGAAGTGCTCCGGCCAGCTGGACAATTGAAGCTGCTCCATGCCGCTTCCCCAAGTCTGCTGCTGCAGAGCAGAGCGGGTGGGGTGCTGCCCGGCGCCGAGCAGGGGGGTGATGGGCGGTGCTGTGGGACCAACCGGGCAGCACCCCAGCTGCTCTGCCTGCCACTTCCCCAAGTCCGCTGCTCATCAGTTTCAGCAGCAGCAGACTTGGGGAAGCCGTGGGGCAGAGCAGCTGGGGTGCTGCCAGGTTGGTCCCACAGCGCTACTCAGGTGAGGGGCGACACTGCGGGACCAACCCAGCAGCACCCCAGCTGCTCTGCCCCGACGCTTCCCCAAGTCGCCATTGCCACTTGCAGTCCCAGCTGGCCTGTCACCAGCGGCTGCGCAGGGCTTCCCCTGCCTCCCTGCAAAACGGCGGAGGGTTCGCCCCACGCCGCGCTGTTCCCCACCGACCCTCCCTACCCCCCCCGACCCATCACAGCCCCCCTGCCGGAGTACCTCCTGATACTTCGGCATATCCAATAATCTGGCACTCCCTGGGTCCCAAAGGTGCCGGATTAACGGAAGTCTACTGTAGCTGAAAACACAGCATGTTTAGTATTCATCTACAGACATGCTAACATCTTCAAGCACCTCTCTTCTCTAACTACCGGTCATCTATATTTTAATATTGGAAGACCAAACAAATTACTATGTTGCTAAAACAGCAGCTCTCAAACTGTGGGTCATGACCCCTATTAAATGGAATCATCAGGGCTAGCTTAGACTTGCCGGGGCCCTGAGCTGAAATCCAACCCCACTGCCTAGGGCCAAAGTCAAAACCCAAGGACTCTAAGCAGCGTGGCAGGACTGAGGTTACAGCTCTCTCCACTCAGGGCCAAAGCCCTTGAGCTTCAGCTGTGACCTCCACTACCCACAGCAGCGGGGATCAGGCTTTGGCCCCCTCAGCTGGGTGAGCTCAAACTTCAGTCCCCCCTCCTGACAACAGAAATAAATTCAAATCTGGGGTCATGGCGCAATGACATTTGAGAACCCCTCAATTAGCATGTAATATATTTTAGCATGTTGTAGCTCTCGTGCTCTCAATTCTGGTATAGTACGTGTGATGTTAATGAACAGGTCTTATTGGTTACTTGACTAATCTAGTGCAACCTGGCCCCACTCCCAAGGAGCCCCCTGCCACTCCACAGGCTGCCTCTGTATCAGAAGCCACTCCCGTGAGAATAGATACTTTAAAACCAGCTACCCGGGCAGACTGGCTGCCTGCCACCCCACACTGCTACCTCTGACACAGAGGCAGCCTGTGAGGTGGCATGGGGCTCCCCAAGACTGGGGCTGGATTGTACCTGTAAACCCATTTGAACAGGCCTCATATATTCCAACATATATTCAGCTCCACATGTCCACTGGGGTTTAAACTCACCCACCCCACTCCTAAAATGAAGCAATTTTATAATGCACTACTACAGCCGTGATAAAAAGGAAGAACTTCACTCACATGTTTCCCCATTTAGGTACGCAAGTAGATCTTTTCTGTCAGGTCTTCTTACCACAGGAATATTTTCAGTCTGAAGAGAATTTAAGATTTGAGGTTAGAAAGATCTGAAGTTGCCATGACCAGCACTGCTTTTAATAACCATGCAATCCTTTAGGGCTTTTCCCCATGGTTTTGTAATCTCTAAATTCTCTTCCTCCCAGACAATGTCAAAGTCCACATTACATCCAGTAATCAGTGTGTTGGGTATTGTAATTACTGCGAATAATGAGTCAATCTCATTCAACAAGAAAACTAAGGATAGGTATCAGATTTCAGACACACAAGTGAGGTGTTCAAGCTTCAAATATTTATTAGGTCGAAGATTTTAATCAAATTTCAATATTTGTGACTAGCCAGAGATGCTAACAGCAAACGAAATATTGTATTAAGAATGTAATTGTGTAGCCATTTAAACATTTAACCAATAAGCACAGACTTATCAGTTAGCATAACGGTTACATAGCTGACCATCACCCTGCACTGCTGGCTCTGTATCACCAGCCAGCTCTCTAGGACCGGGGCTGGGAATGGGGCCAGGAGCTGGTATGCACTGGGAGCCAGCTTAAAAGACAGCTCAGAGCACACACCAGCTCATGGGAAGCCATCTGCTGCTCCCCACAAGGTGGCAGCCAGCTCCCCAGGAGCTGGCTCAAAAGCTGGCTTCTGGCACTCACCAGCTCCCAGGGAGCCAGCTGCCACCTCACACTGCAGGTTCTGCAATATAAGCTTTATACAGCAGAGCCCACAGCGTACAACTGTGTAACCACTAAGATTTTCACAGTTACCTAATTAACCACTTTTTAATATCCCTAGTACTAACCTGAATCAATCTTAATGCTTAAGAAGTATTCAATAAAGAAGTGATTTACTCGTACTGTCCATACTGAAGTATTAAAATACTAGTAAGTCCACAAGATATCACAATATAGCAATGATGCTGAAACGTATTCTATGCTACCTTTACTAATCCTGTATTGTTTTCCCCCAACCTACTCTAACTTCAGTCAGCAAGTAATTTTATTAAAAAAAAAAAACTTCAGAGAGCA
Source organism: Pelodiscus sinensis (assembly GCF_049634645.1). Lineage (NCBI taxonomy): Eukaryota > Metazoa > Chordata > Testudines > Trionychidae > Pelodiscus > Pelodiscus sinensis. The sequence continues at coordinate 49,807,710 of NC_134719.1, forward strand.
TGTGTTAAGAGTTTATAAACTTTACTCATCACTGTTCAATATATAGCGCATCAAGGGAAGAACTAAGAGATGCAATTTTTTTCTGCACAAGACTGGTGTGGGCATTCTGTCAGAAAATGGAGGAGACATTGTCAATACAAAACTGCAAATGGGTTTAACTTTCCAGAAAGGAGGAGACTATTACTTAAGACTTGTCTGTACCTAATATGAAAGTTTGGCTCTACCAATCAACAACTGCAGGTACGTGAGGAGTGAAAATAACTCATGTCACTGAAAGCTGCTCTTATTAAAATTATGTTTTTATGATAATGTTGTTCATGATTTAAACTATGCCTTAAGTTGTTAACCAAGTAACTCCTGAGGAACAGTTTATTATTTATAGGCAGGGCTCAACAAATTATACAATCTACTCGCCCGTGGCAAGCAGATTGTAACCTGGAAGAGCCGGGTTCGGGCGATCAGCAGGGCTCACTGCGGTTCGGCGAGCCCTGTTTATAGGTATGCTAGTTAATGCCATAGTAACTGTTTTTCCTAATTTCCTGAAAATACTAACATGAACATATATTCACAGTTATAAAGCATGCACCCTCCAGTGTTATCTAGGAACAATGTTCCATCCAGAGTCTACTTACCGCGGCACGCCGAACATAAACAGGATGTGAAAGGTGCACATTATTCAGCAGGAACAAAATAGAGTCCAAAGTGTAGTATTCCCTCGGCTGGCCTTCCTTCCCTGTCCTATAACATAAAGAAACAGATTTTATTTGCAACCATATTTCCTTGCGCATGTACTTCTCATTAATCTCATGTTACATCAAGTCAGTTTCCAAAAAAAAAAAAAAAAAAATTTAAAAAAAAAATTGAAAAGCCGTTGATCAAATTTGTCAACATGGGTAAAATAAATATTTCATCAACTGTTACCAACATATTTACAGACTCTTTTATAGGTATAACTTTTCATAAAGGATGTTATACAAATCCCACTATTTTTTTCTCCAAAACATTTTCTTAAATGAACAGAAATTATCCACCACAGGCTAATTAGTACATTAACAGTGCACTTCTTGGGCTGTTAAAGTCCTTTGGCCCCATGTTTTACAATGCATCTTGGTGGTAATGCAATGAAGTATACTATCACCTCAATAAACCATGTGAGGGTGTACAACTGAATACTAGGGATGTTACATATCAGGTAACTGAATAGTTGAGTAACCACATCTTATTGGTCACTCGACTACTCTATAGACCCCGGGGGCAGAGGCAGCAGCCAGTGCAATCCGGCCCCACTCCCGGGAAGCCCCCTGCCACCGCACTGTGTAAGAGGCAGTAGCGTGTCGTGCCAGGTAGGAGCTGGTCCATGAGGGGAGCTAGTTTAAAACCAGCTCCCTGCCACCCTGCACTGCTACCTTGGATACAGAGGCAGCAGCGCGAGGCGGCAGCAAACTCTGTCCGCCCAGGGTGTCGGAGGGGGGATCCGAGCTCCCCATGGTGCTGCTGCAGGAGACTGTGGTGTCAGCAGGCTGCCACAAAGCAGCCTTGGTCCACAGCAGCCCGGGCTGGCTGCAGACAGAAAGTAGTCTGGCAGCGGCCCCTGTCCACAGAAGCTCAGACTCCCTGCAGACAGGGACTGCTGCTGCAAAGCAGCCCCTGTCCACAGAAAGCATGGACCGGCTGCAGGCAGATGCTGCTTCATGACCGCTTCCCCTGCCTCCCTCCCCTCATGCTGCTGCCTCTCAGAGACAGCAGGGTGGAGGGCAGAGGAGGCAGCAGTGAGTAGCCAGTGCTAGAGGAGAACTGGCTTTTAAGCCGGCTCTCCCCACCACTGGATCCTACCTCCCCTCTCCACATGCTGCCTTTGTATCAGAGTCAGCAACAGGGGGAGGGGAAGATAAAAGTAGTCAACAAGAGTAACCAATAAGCTTAGTCTTAAGGATGTTAAAATGCAATTTATCTGACTAACTGTAAAGTCAATGCAGTTGTATCAACTATACAGTTAGTCGATAAGCACCTCTGCAGAGCCACAGCGGGGGTAGCGCCAGGAGCTGACTCAAGCCAGGACTGAACAGTCCTGGCTGGTGCCAGCTCTGGAGCCATCCATGCTGCGGCTCTGCATTTTAAATGAAGTAAGAGCTGCTGGGGACTTGCTGCTCGGTCCCAATTCCCACTGAGTCCAGCAGCCCCTGTTTGCAGTGGACAGCCCTGTCTGCTGCAAACAGAGACTGGGGCCGAAGCTCTGGCCACTGCAAACAAAGACTGTCCGGCACCAGCCCCTCACAGTGGACAGGGCTGGCTGCCGCGAACAGGCAGCAATAGCCCCTGTCTGCAGGTGGGGGCAGCTCCCCGCTAGGAACCATGCAGACAGGGGTTGCTTCACAGCAGCATCCCCTATCATTCCCCCCCACCTCTCCCCTCCCCACCTGACTCTTAAGAGGTAGCCAGCATCCCACAGATGGTGCTAGGGGGGCCCAGAGACAGTGTTGGGGGGAGCTGGCTTTTAAGCCAGCTCTCCCCCCCCCCCCACCCGAGCACCAGTTCCTGTCCCCCTCTTGCTGCCTCTCAGAGGCAGCATGGGGGAGGGTACACACTAGGGATGTTAAATATTGGTTAATTGAATAATCGAGCAACTTTTGTGAATTCTTATCGGTTAGTTGACTATTCTATAGTCCTCAAGGGCGGGGCCAACAGCAGTGCAGGGTGTCAGGCAGGAGCTTGTCCATGAGGGGAACCAGTTTTAAAAACTGGCTCCCCCCGTTGTTCTGGCTGCCCAGTGCTGCTGCCTCTGATAAAGAGGCAGCAGTGTGGGGTGGCAGCAGCCCCTGTCAAGGGTGGGGGCTAAGCTCCTGGACCCAGCATGAGCTGGAACTGAGCCAGACTGTCTGCCTGGCTCCTAATACACTTTAAATGCAGAGCCGCAGCAGGAGTAGGTTCTGGATCTGGTGTGAGCCAGAACTGAGCTGGGCTGCTGGCCAGCCTGCTAAAAAACGTACTGGCAAGGAGGCAGGGGAAGGGAAATGTGTGTAGTCTATAGCATTAATCTATAAGCTTTCCTGATCCGTCAATCAACTATACTATTACATCCCTAATGCAGACAGCACAGGCCAAGTGGAGACTGCTTGAGTCCCTGCTTGCCCCATGCTCTCTGCAGCACTTCTGCTTTTGAAATGTATAAAAGAGACCTGTGGGGCTCTTGTACATTTCAAAAACAGAAGCATCTGCAGTGGGAACCAGCGCAGGGAACTGTTTCCCGCTGTGCCTCTGCCTCTCCTGCCCTCCGCAGCAAAAGGCAGCAAGGGCTGGGGGGCGGGAAGCAACTAGTTGCTTTTACTAGTCACTTACATCCCTATGACACACACCTACAGGCTGAATCTGGGAATCTCTGCTCCAGCAACTTACATGGTCCAGAAAGACCATGGATATTGCTGGACCAAAGGGCATCAGACAGCCTCAAGGGGCAGGGCTGGGCTGGTTGTGGGGAACAAGGGGCCTGTGTTGCTGGGAGCAGCAGGGCCAGCATCCAGGAGCATAGCCCCAGCCAGGGTCAGGACACTGAGGAGCATAGTCTTGGCTCTGGGCAGGAAGTACAGTCCCTGCAGGGCTGGGGGCAGCAGGCCTGTGGAGGGGAGCAGGGCCAACAGCCAAGAAGAGCCTTGACTTCCCCGGCCTAAAAAACTCTGTCGTTCAAAGCCACTCAGGTGCCGAGGGTGGCAGATCAGGGAGGTCCCACCTGCACTAAATACTGGACTGAAAGCACACACAGTTTACAGAGTCAAGCATTAACAACTACGAACAGGAACTAGATTCCTTCCAGTGACTTACATAACCTAGTCTGAATCTTATTACTAATGTTCTAAGCCAAATAGATCCAACTCCCCAACAAAACGGAGGTATATTATATGAATATTATGTAGTCTAAATGAAGACTTGAAAGATTTACTACCAAGACCGATATAAAAGAAAAAAAGACCACCCACCAAGAATGTCTAAAATTAGCATCCAACCCTCAACACTGCTAATAAAAATAGGTAGTGACACAAGGATAATCCTGGGCTCCTGCTCAAAGCACCTTCTTCTTATCTAATACCCCTAGTCGTTCTTTTGGTTCCCAAAAGATATTATTTCCAATCAACCAAAGAGACTTGACTCTCCATTTCATACACCCGGAGCATTTTGTCCACAGCTCTTCTTCTCTCAGTCCCACAACTGCAGCAAAGAGTAGAACTCGTTTAAAAATTGTATTGAAGATCATGTTAAAAAATGTACATAGTACACAGGTTGAGAACGTTTCTGTACATCTGGGTGTCATGCTTGATTAGCTACAAATAAAATTTTGCTTAAGAGTCATACAATACATATAGTATATAATCATAATAACCAAGATACAGGTGTGCAAGTTTAACACTACTGTTTGGATATTAATTATTCAAATCAGTCCTGGGTCTGATGCTACTCACATAATATCAGAAATGACTTGGATACTGGAGTAAGGGTATGATTACAAAACCTGTGGATGACACCAGCCTCAGAGTTTTAAGACACTTTAGACAACAAGATTAGAATTCAAAGCTACCTTGGCAAATTGAAGAACTGATCTGAATTTAACGAGATTAAATTTAATACAAAATAAGTGTGAAGTAAGGATGTTAAATATCAGTTAATTCAATAGTCGAGTAACCTCATGAATTCTTATCGGTTAGTCAACTACTCCATATCCCCGGGGACGGGGCTAGCAGCCAGTGCACTTCTGAAGAGTCCCCCTGATACTTTGCATGGAGTTCCAGGTGAGAGGTGGTCTGCAAGGAGAGCCAGTTTAAAAACCAGCTCCCCCGTGACCCTGTGCTGCTGCCTCTAAGACAGAGGCAGCAGCACAGGATGGCAGCAGCCCCTGTCCAGGGACAGGGGAGGGAAATGCGTGTAGTCTACAGCATTAACCTATAAGCTTTTGCTTATACGCTAATCAATTAATCGACTACACTATTACATCCCTAGTGTGAAGTACTAGGAGGAAAAAATGAAATACACAATTACAAAATGGGAAATGACTGGTTAGGAAGTTGTACTTCTGAAAATGGTTCAAGTGGACCACAAGTAGAAAGAGAATCAACAATGTGATACAGCTGTTGAAAAGGCTAATAACATGATGGGGCATAGTAACACAAATACTGTGGCCAGGTCTATACTAGACTCGGAAGGTCCATTTAAGGCATGCAATAGTTGGAGTAAACATTCCTTAAGTCGAGCTTGGTGCCGTCTCCACAGTGGGAGTTCAACGGAAGCAAACATTCCTATTGGCTTCCCTTGCTCCTTGTGAGGAGGAGGAGTGTCGAAGCCCGCAGGAGGCACTCTAAGCATTCGATTTAGCGGGTCCTTACTCGATCCACTAAATCAAATGCCAGAAGATTGCTCTGGCGCCGCAAGTGGAGACGAGGGATGCGAACATGTAACCATGTACATAGTTAAACGATGAGCTTGGGCTCTCCAATTAGCGTTCACAGTTACAAACAGGTTCCCAGTACGCACTGGGAGCCAACTTAAAAGCCAGCTGTCCGCATACAACCGCTGCTGCGTAGCAGTCTACTCCCTTCCTGCCCTGCTGTCTCTGTATCAGAGGCAGCAGCATGGGGCAGCAGAAAGGAGTTAGGGATGTTAAAATGTGTTTAAGTAATCATGTAACCGCTGAAAAATCTCAGCGGTTATACAGTTACATGAAGGCAGCAGGCAGCTCCCTGGCATTCACACAGGGAGCCAGCTTAAAAGCATACCGGGAGCCTGCATGTAACTGAACATTAACCAATATGCTCAGGCTCATCAGTTAACCATGTACACAGTTATGCTTTCATATCCCTAACAGAGGCAGCAGCATGGGAACCCAGGAGAGGCAATGGGATGGAGGGTGCAGGACAGGGGACAGGAGGGAGCCGGTATGCACAGGAAAGCAACTGCCAGACAGAATGTAACTGCTGAAATTTAACATCCCTAATGGAGACGTAGCCTGTATATAAGAGGGGTAACTGTCCTTCTCTCTTTGGCTCTGGCAAGGCCTCAGCTGGAGTACTACATCCAGTTTTGTGTGCCACACAAAGACTGGACTGGGGAACATTTTCCTATGCTGGGGAATATTTTCCACTGACCCCCAGAAAAAAAAAATCAGTTGTAAGCCACGCACATCTCTGTGGAGGAGGAGGAAGAGGCTTGGGCCAAAAACAAGGAATTTTTTAGTCCAAGCTGTGGCACAGGACTAAGGTGAGTTCTCTGACTGAATGCAGGCTCTGGAGTGGGGTTGTTGATGAGAGGTTTGGGCTGCAGGAATATTGGGGTTGGGGTGCATGGTCTGGGTAGGAGTTATGATGCTAGAGCAGGGAGTAGGGGTGCAGACTCTAGGAAACAGTTTGGGTGCAGAAGGAGGCTCAAGAGGGCTGGCGCAGTGGGCTGAGATGGAGTTAGGGAAGAGGGGGTTCTAACCTGGGTTGGGGCAGTGTTCCCTCTAAACTATGCTGCTGCACAGCTGCCTAATAAGCCTCACTCAAGGCCAGATTAAGAAAGAGGCTTTAGGAGACTGTAGCCCAGGAACCCGCAACTTCCTAACCTGAGCCCACAGTTGCACTCCAAAAGCCCATGGACCCAGCCTGGATCCCTCTCCTGTACCCCAAATGCCTAATCTCCAGCCCCACCCCAGAGTCTACACCCCAAGCTAAATCCCACATCCTACCCAATCCTGAGCCCCTCCGACACTCCAAATCCCACAGACTGTCCATAGGCAGAATGAATTTTGTTTAGTGCACCAATATGGAGGTAATTTGTCATACATCATCTCCATATTGGTGCATGTAACAAATCATTCAACAAATGGACATCATAAATTAGAAGGAACACTAGTCCGGAGTTCAGGTTGGACAAACTAAAGAGAGTTTAAAGAAAATGACACAAGTTTTCAAAAATGTGACTTGTGAGGAAAAGTTTAAAAACTGGCTGAAGCCGGGCTTGATAAGTCTCCAAATATATTAAGATCTGTTATAGAGAGAACTGTGATCAATTGTTTTCCAGGTCACTGAAAGTAATAAAAGTAGTAATGGACCTAACCTTTAGCAAAAGAAATGTAGGTTAGATAGGCAGATAAACCTTCTAACTATATGAAAAATTAAAAACTGAGTCAGGCTTCTAAAGGAGGTTGCAGAACCCACATTATTCAGGGCTTCTATAAACAGGTTGGACAAACACCTATTAGGGATGGTCTAGACTTACTTGGTCCTGCCTCAGAACCTGGAACAAGACTAGATGACCTCTCAAGGACCCTTCCAGCCCTACATTTCTATGCTGTTAGTGTTATATACTGTCAGTAGTGTTACTGTCACAGACTGTCATAGCCTTGTTAAATTTTACTGGCTGCTTTCCAGGAAAACTCTGAGCAGGAGACACCCCCAAACTGTCTCCTTGTTTGCTCAAGACACCACTACAAATTTAATATCTGAAAAGATGTCTAAAGCAACCACTCTTTCCCTTAACTAGGAATTATCTATTTTAGGAGAATTTATGAGGGAGGGAGGGAGCGAGGAGGGGGGAGAGAGAGAGAGAGAGAGAGAAAGTGCAACTCAAGCAGATTTTTTAACACATTAAAAGAAGGATAATAAATTTCAATCGGTTACACGTTTAAATGCTCTGCAGGCTGCCAGACCTGCGGATTCCTGACCATGGCCAGGAGATTAACTGATAAGATAATGCTTACCCATTAATCTGTTAAACTCTTATATCCCTAGCTTAAAGCAAGGGCCCACAAAGTGAGGTGTGCACTGACTACATATAACATTGACTGTGAAAGTCGTGCACTCCTTCTGCATCCAATCAAAGCAGTGCTATGATTCTGTCACCCCCCTCCCTCCCTGAATTCTAGGTATGTAAAAGTAGTTTTTCTAACTGCACTATCCTGGGAGACTGTTTTCGTTTCAACAGTCTGAAGGAAGACCGCTCATGTGGCCCACTCACTAGCCTGTGTTGCCCACCATTGCACTATGATGGTTACTTTTGAATTCTGAAAGTTTGGGCCACCACTATTAGAGAATTCTTGACCTCTAGTCATGTAGCTGACAAATTTAATGTTCTTTCCCTAATTCAGAAGATCTTTACTTCCCCTTTCCCTTCGTATGGAGCTCCCTTTGATCTCCAGCTCGGCAAACTAATTTGGTTAAAAAGCTGGCAAATTAAATGCTATGTTTAACTGATTAACCCTAAAGCAGGCCCCTCCATCTGCAGCATGCAAGTGGCCCACCCAGATTAGAGCAGCCCCTCTCCTGCAGCCGTGTAGTATTGTCAGGCTACAAAATGTTCTAACATTTTGATAACACTTTTAAAAACAGACACACGCTGTATCTGGGGAGTTATTTGAATTGTGAACACACTTGTTTACAATAGGTTATCTCCTAGAAAAGTTGACAGACTATTTTAGTCTTACAGCAAGGAGAACGCTCCACTAAGGATAGATCTATATGGCCTAATAAATTGCAGTGATGCCCCCAAAACTGAGCAAAGATCCAGGGGTGATCATTTTCTCTCTGGATCCAACTGCACATACCACACAAGGAGAAGAGGAGAGTCTGGAAACAAAGTCTCATGAAAAGGTAACTAACAAAATGAGCAAAGAATACAGAAACCTTAGGGTTATTTCCTCCTACTGAAAGGAAGTAACAAGCATCTTAGAAGCTGTTTTATTACCAATCTTCTAGTTAAGTCAGAAAAAGACAACGCTCGGGCCAGCCACCAGCCCTCATCTATAACGTGCCCTCATTAGTGCAGATGTGTAAAACCCGAACACCCGAAATGGACATAACTCTCTGGCTAACTCCCCTGGCAGTTTTCCTCCCGGAGGCTAGATCGGCTCTCTCCGGCTGGCTGAATCTCCGAGCTGGAAAAGCCGAGTGAGTTGAAATGAGGGGGACAGACCAGCGAGAGGCGCGACCCTCCGCGAAGAGGTACAGCCACACGCCCACCCCAGCCGGGACACCCTCCTCCCTGCACCAGAAAACAAGGGGCCGCGTCCAGCTGCGGGCCCCCGGGAGCTGCAGGAGAAACTACAAACAAACAAACCAGCCGCGGCCGGCGGGGGGAGGCCGGCGGGCTCCGGCACATAGCAGAGCCCGCCGCGCAGACGGGACCCCCGAAGGGCCGCCTCCCCCGCCCCCACTCACGCCTCCCCGCTCAGCGGTAGCAACTTCGGGCAGCTTCCACCCCCTGCCCGCAGGCGGGGCCCCTGCCGCGGCCGCGCGACTCACCCCCAGATGACATAGTTGGTCTTGACATTCTTGGGCCAGGAGAACTCGCCGAAGATCACCTCGTCCCCCTTCACCACGATCTCCTTCTTCTGCGTGTTGTACTGCCGCAGCACGCTCAGCACGTCCGCCATCTTCGCGCCGGCCGCCGCCGCTCCGCCCGGCTCGGCCCCTCAGCCAGCCGCGCGAGGACCCCGCCGCCACCGCCAGGGCCCCTCCGGGCTGCCCTTGCCGAACGCCTGCGCGCAGCCGCCCCGAAGGCCTGTATGCCCCGCCCCCGCCGCGCGCAGCCTGTGGCGAGGGTGACCCTCGGCGTCTGGTCGGGCCTAGTCTGCTCCGCCCCCGCTTCTTTAAGCCCCGTCCCGCGTGGCCTGAGCCGCGGCAGATCTGGCACTTGCCGCGAGTCCTCTGGGCAGCGGCTCTGATCATTGGGCGAGTGAGTGGAGCGATAGCCCAGTGTGCCCGGGGCGGGGCGGGGCGGTGGGAGCAGGAGGAGCCGGGCCCAGCTCAGTGAGGTGGGAGGGCTCAGGAGGTTCTGTGAGCGCAGGCGTGGGGCTCAGGCAATGCGGGGCGCGGTCCCGGGTGGAGCAGGGCTCAGGTGAGCAGCCACGCCAAGTGGCTTGGGACTGCCCAGGTGCGTGGTGATGCCAGGTGGCTCAGGCAATATGGCTCGGGCTATGCACTCCCTGCCTCTGCCCGTCCTCTAAGCCCCGCCACAGGTGTTGCCCTCCCTCTGCTCCCCCCCCCTTCATCCCCCATATGGCATCTCCATCTCTAGGGGTTTTTAAGTCTTGGCTTGACAAAGCCCTGGCTGGGATGATTTGGTTGGGGTTGGTCCTGCTTTGGGTAGGGGGCTGGACTCAGTGACCTCCTGAGGTCTCTTCCAGACCTAGGATTCAAAAATCATGACTCAGCCTCACCAAAAATCCATGAGATTGGCTTTAACATTTCTAGGTGATGTAAAAATAATAGCTATTTATTTGCCTTCTGCATTCTGAGTCTTTCAGGTGCATTGTGATCACCTTTGCAGCTTTCTTCACAGCCACAAGGGCTAGAAACTTATTTTTTCTTTAAGATTAAAGGCTGAAATCTCATATCCACTTGACTGAAGGAACTGGGGTGTTAAGGAGACAAATAATTAGCATGAGACTCATGATAGAAGGGAACACTTCACAGCCCCATGGGCCTGCACAGCATAGGGTTACCACTTTCAAATATTAACAAAAAGTGTTCCATAATCACCATCACAAAGCAAAGCTGTCATAATCCTAACTACAAGGTAACTCTGCACCCCATCCCCCTTCAACAGCCATGTATAATATGTAGAGAGATAATACATATAAATAAGACTGTTTTCAATTATATCAAACAGGCATTGGTTTTATCATCACATTTTGCCAACTAGCCTTTGTAGTTTCAATTAGCAAGTTGTCACTGAATGTGCAGTTTCTGATGCAAGCTTTTTGGGGAGGATTCAGTAGGGTCACATGACCCATTATAGGGCTCTTCCATTATTATGCCTTGCACATCTCCTCATTCTCACTTTCTCATGTTACTATAACCCTCTCACATACATATGTGCGGCACACTTGGATGTTGGTGAGCAGAAAGCTGCTGTACTCAGGGCCATTCGTACACATATGCTAAATACGCAACTTCATAGGGCACCAGAAAATGGGTGGCATCATTGGGTTTAATATCCATTCTACCCACCTCTTCCTATTCTTGATCTGTGGCTCTGAGTCTCCTTCCAGAGAAGATATACTTAACTTAAAAGTGAAAAGGCTTGCCAGACTTATTAGCAGAATATTGAACCTTTGAAAGAGCCATTCAAGTGGTAATGAAACCATTTAGTAGGCATATATTGTCAGTTTCTGAATGTACTGTGTTAGACTTGGCCATGTCTACGTTACAAGATAAGGTTGAATTTATTAAGGTTGATTTCTTACCACCTGATTTTGTAAAGTCGAAGATCCATGTACCCACTGTGTGCAAGAATTCAATATATTTAAAAGTAGCATGTCCCCATTAGGAAGACTGTCATTGACTTTGAGAGTGATACACTTTGGGTAGCTATCCCACAGTGCCTGTGCCATTTCACAGTCTGAGTTATGCTCCCAGTGCACTCTGGATCAAAACTGTGTAGCAGGTGGTTCTGGGTTCATGTTAGCAGCCTCTCATAATGCACTCATCTGCTTACTCCCCTCCCTTGCTTGAGATCAATAGGAAGCAGGAAGTGGGGGGGCAGAGGCTGGAGCCATGCTGGCAGCAGCTAATAGCTTCCTCTCCTTCCTCCAGGTTGCTACGTTAGATATCAGTCTCTCTCTGAATCACACAGAGCAACAGGGAGCACATGCTGACTAAATGTGGCCAGAAACCTGGGCCTTATGCTGTCATACTTTATACTGCAATGATGCCAAACCATTTTCTGGTGGCTTGGCATGGGAACATATCCTACTGTCAGGAGCAGCCCTAGACAGCAACTGGTGCCCTACGTGAAGTGTGCGATTGGCTCACAATCAGCGCGCGATCGGCGCCCCCGCCTCCAGAGCCCTCAACAGCCATTTATCTTGATGCCCTAGGCGACTGCCTAGTTCGCCTGTATTGACGGGCCACCACTGCCTACTGTGGAGGACAGGATAAGGCAGTCCTCGGAAACCTTGTGAGAAGGATCAAATATTTCCCGTGGAGAAAAACAGGGAGGAGTCCTGTTCCATTTCCAGACAATTTAAACAGACTCTTCTAGGCTCCCTACGCTATGCCACACATCACACCCATTACCTTAACTCTCTTGTAGCAAGAAAAAAATGTGAAGATACCAGAAATGCCCAAATGTGAGATGTCCTGGAAGGAGGGGATTGTGTTTGAGGTTATAAAAAATTTTTCTCTCATATCACCGACAGGCTAGCTAATCTCCTCCTCCTCCTCCTCCAGCACCAAACTGTCCTCCACACTGCTGCCCCGAGTGTCTTGGAAGGATTCTATGGTCTGTGTGACAGATTATGTCTGGGCGCGAGCTCCCACCCCTGCATTAGGGTGGGGCCCAGCGAGTCCACCGTCTTGAAACCCGGGGTCTGGCAGTTAGACAGGCACGAGCTCTCCAACTCACCTCCTTTTGGGGTTGAGCGGGGCCCAGTGAGCCCTGCGGTCAAGGAATCACATGGTCCTTCAACCCCCTACCGGGGCCAGCTGTCTATAATTACATCTCACTGGGGCGGCTGCCCTCATGACCTCAAGTAGGATTATGCATTTGCTATGCGAGGTAATAAGGTGGGGTTAGGGGAACCCGGGCCCGCCCCCTCCACCAGGTCCCAGCCCGGGGCCCTATGGGGTTCGGGTACTACCTTTACTCAGCTGACGGTGTCCCACCCCGTAACACATCAGCACACGGGCGCCAAAAGAGCGCCTTGTACGCCGGGACTTACCATTCCAATGCGAGCCCTGGTTTTCCGGGGTCCCAGCCTCCTGACTCCAACAGGGGGGAAGGAATTGCTTCCCCGCGGTCCTCCCCCAGGTTCTGCCTCCTGGGCGGCTTTTGAACCTCCCGCCGGAGGTCACGTCACTCTGTGCAGTTTGTCAGGCCGAAGGGGGTGGGGTTATGTCCCCGGTCTGGGGTGCCACGGACTGCCCCCCACCACTGACTGCCACTGTCTCCTGAGGTGCGGGAGTCCCGCCCCCCATGGGGTTCGGCGCAGGCTGCTTGGCCGCGCCCTGCCGCCGGGGCCGGAATCAGCACCCGGCTGGTTTCAGTGTGGGCCTTCACTGGCCCGTAACACACCTCCCGCCTTGGAGGCTCTTGGCACTCCCCCTCGTCGCTGTCCCATATTCTTGAAAAAAGTGTGCATTCTGGTGCCTATTGCCGGGGCGGTAGCTTACCTCTAAGTCACATGGCTGCAAGGCTAAATACCATCCCATAATATGCATGTGTGTGTCTTTCATAGAGTTGAGCCAGACTAACGGGGCTTGGTCTGCTATTAATTGGAATTTACTTCCCCATAAATAGTACCATAGGAACTCCACTGCCCATTTTACAGCTAATGCTTCTTTCTCCACCGTAGCGTAATTTTGCTCCCGGGGCAGGAGTTTCCGGCTCACATATAGAAGTGGGTGTTCAGCCCCTTGGTGTTCCTGCGCCAGCACCACTCCTAGTCCTACTTGGGAAGCGTCTGTGTAAAGAAGAAAAGGTTTTTCAAACTCCGGCTGTATTAATACCGGCGCACTAGACAAGTGTTTTTTTAATGTCTCAAAGGCCTGTTCTACTTGCGGGGTCCATTGCACCCGTGTGAGTTTTGTGTTTTGTGGTTTTTGTGAGCTTTGTCAGTGGTGCCGCTGTTGTGGCAAAGGCGGGGATGAATCTCTTATAATAGTGGCCAGTCCTAGGAACTCTCACCTGCTTCTTTGACTTCAGGGCTGTGTATATTTTCTAGGGCCTGCATTTTACTCACCAGGGGTTTCAACTCTCTCCTCCCCCCATGCCCCACGGTGTACCCCAAGTACGATACCTCTGTTTTGGCTAGGTGGCACTTCTTTGGGTTCGCCGTCAGGCCCACTTTTCCCAGAGCTGCCAGTATGGTTTCAACATGGCGTAGGTGGTCTGCCCAGCTGCTGCTGTAGATGATGATGCTGTAGATGGCGGCAAAGGCTCAGTACGGGGCCAGCAGCTGGTCCATCACTCGCTGGGAGGTGGCCACTGCCCCATGGAAACTGAAGGACATCATCCTGAACTGGAATAGCCCGAACAGGGTGGAAAACGCTGTTTTATCTCTGACTTCTGGCTCCAGGGGGATTTGCCAGAACCCCTTTGTTAGGTCGAGGGTGGATAAATACTTGGCGTGTCCTAACTGATCCAGGAACTCATCAACGTGAGGCATCGGATAGGCATCGAAACGAGATATAGCATTAACTCACTGAAAGTCGATGTAACGCTGAGTGGTTCCATCAGGGCACCAGGACAATGGGGCTACACCACTCGCTTTGCAATTCCTCGATCACGCCCCTTTGTCGCATCAGCTGTACTTCGTCTCATACCGTCTTCCACATTTTACGTGGCAGGGGTCGAAGTGGCTCTTGTACCATCTGGCCCACTTCGGTGATTATCCAGTGGCACCCCAAAGATGTGCGGCCCGGTCTTGTTGTGAGCACCGCTCCGTATCGGCGAAGGAGGCTCTTAAGTTGTTGCAATTGGATGGCCGTCAGCTTGTCACTCAGATTGACCTCTGCCTCCTCTTGGCAGTCGCCTCCCCATGGTCCCAGCTCGTCTTCGGCGGGTACTGGCATTATCAACAGGTTCTCTGAGGTGACCCACTTCTTTAGGAGGTTCACATTGAAGATCTGTTTATCTTTCCTTCATCCTGATAGGCGGATTTTGTAATCCATGGCCCCCACCCACCAGATCACTTCATAGGGCCCTTGCCGTTTGGCCATTTACTTGGAGCCGGGTGTGGGAAGGAGGAGCAGTACCCAGTCTCCCAGATGAAATTCCCACATCTGCGCTGCTGTCATAGTATCACGCTTGTCTTTCTTGGCCCCTTGTCAAATTCAAATGGGCATACTCCCCCAGCCATTTTAGTTTCTCTTTCAACCACAGTATATACTGGGCCATCCCTTGATTTGCCATGGGCTGTTCCTCCCAGTCCTCCTTTAGGAGGTCCAGGATTCCTCTCGGCCGCCGACCATATAGTAATTCAAACGGCGAGAATCCCGTCGTTGATTGCGGTACCTCGCGAATAGCGAACAATAGGGCGGGGAGCAGGCTGTCCCATCCCTTGAGGTCGTCTCGCACAAACCTTCGAAGCATCTCTTTCAAGGTCTTGTTGAACCGTTCCACCAACCCATCGGTTTGCGGGTGGTAAAGGGAGGTTCGAATCTGCTTGATCTTTAGCATTCGACACAATTCTTTCATTACTCACGAGGTGACGTTTGTCCCCTGGTCCGTCAGGATTTCTTTCGGCAGCCCCACCCTCAAGATGATCTTCACCAGTTCCCTGGCTATGGTGGGCGCCTTGGTATTCCGGAGGGCCACTGCCTCAGGATACCGGATATACTGGTGGCCCATGCGAGATGTTTCCGGGGGACCAACCAAATCTAGGGCTATGCATTCAAATGGAGTTTCTATGACTGGGAGGGGAATAAAGGGTGCTCATGCCATGCCTGCTGGTGCCGCCCTCTGACACTCTGGGCAGGAGGCGCAAAAATTGTGTACCGCTTTATAGATCCCCGGCCAAAAAAATCTTTGGGTTATCCTAGCCAACGTTTTCTCCCTGCCCAAATGTCCCGCCCAGGGGTTGGCGTGGGCGAGGTGTAACACCGCCCACCAGAGCCAAGAAGGGACTACTAATTGTTGTTTCTCACCCACCCTCTCCAATTCCTGGACTACCCGGTACAAGCGGTCATTTTGTACCTTGAAATATGGTCCCTGGCACGGGCGTTAGGGTTCCTCTCCAGTTTTGTCGTTGGTCGAGGCTTGGTCCCAGGCATTCCGGAGCATCGGGTCTTCCCTCTGCTCTCTAATGAAGTCGGCACTCCATCCTATCTCCGCCTCCTCACGCTCATTTCCCCATGCAGTACCGGTGTTGCAGTCCCTGGGGCTGCCTCCCCCTGGTGCCAGGAACCCCTCTAGCGCTGGTGAGCCTAGAACTTCATTCTCGTGGGGGGCGTTCCTCACCCCTGTTTGCAACAACTGGGTGAATCTTGGCCAATCTGTCCGTAGCAACACCGGATACGGCAGGGCAGGGACCTTCCTCACCCTCCACATTTTCTCGCTCCGGTTGTCCAAAAGCCATACTCGCACCAAGGGGTAGGTTCTGACCTCCCTGTGAATGCGGCATATCAACACGGGGTCCCCTTCCTTGCGTCCGATAGGGAGGAGGTCTTCCCGGTCTTCCCAAAGTGACAGCGGACCCTGAATCCACTAAGGCCTGTAGCGCTTCCCCCCCATCTTCACTGTGGTCCTCACTGGGGAGCCTGTCCCCGTCATCCCCCAGGACTCCCGAGGTATAGCCGCCCGGCCGAGGGTGCAGTCCATCAGGGGCAATCCCTTCTGAAATGATCTTCCTGGCCACACTGAAAGCAGGTACCCCAGGTTGGTGCTTTCCTCTCCTCGGCCCCTCCTGTCCAGATTACTTCCACCTCTGTCCCCTCCACCAGCCTTTCGAGCCATACTGGGGCTAATTTATGGCAGCTTCCCTGGCCTCTGCGGGAGCCCCCGAACCTTCCCCTTCCTCCTGTCCCTCTACCGGGACATAGTCCCCCTACCTTCGATCCTGGTCGGGTCACTCTGGGGCTTCTGGCTTCCCCATCCCAGTGCTTCACCACCCTCCTAGTGAAATAATTTTTCCTAATTTTTCCTAATATCCAACCTAGACTTCTCCCACTGTAACTTGAGACCATTGCTCCTTGTTCTGCCATCTGTCACGACTGTGAACAGTGTGTCTCAGTCCTCTTTGGAACCTCCCTTCGGGAAGTTGAAGGCTGCTGTCATATCTCCTCTCACTCTTTTCTTCTGTAGACTAAACAAACCCAAATCCCTCAGTCTTTTCTCATAGGTCATGTGCTCCAGCCTCCTAATCATTTTGGTCACCCTCTGCTGGACCTTCTCTAATGGGTCCACATCCTTTCTATAGTGGGGAGCCCAGAACTGGACACAATACTCCAGATGTGGTCTCACTAGAGAAAAATCAAGGGGAACAATCACTTCTCTGGATAGACTGGCAATGTTCCTCCCAATGCACTCTAATATGCCATTTGCAATCTTGACTACAAGGGCACAGTGATGACTCATATCCAGCTTCTCATCCACTATAATCCCCAGGTCCTTTTCTGCAGAAATGATACAGCAGGGGACCGGATGGCTAAGTAACAATTGTGACAAAGTCCCTTGGTAGCTCCCTGAAGGTTCTGCGCTTCTTGGCAGTTACTTGAGTGCTTCAAAGACTCATGGAGCCCCCTTTGGTGCCCTGGGATTTCCCTAGAGGCAAGGGTTCCCACTTACCGAGTCATTCTCATCAGAGACCAGTCTTTGGAGTTCAGCATTCCTTGCTTTGCTCTATGCACCTTCCAAAAACTCCCCCTCCCCCAGGAGGAATCCTTTTATAGGAACACTGGAGGCCTTAATTAGCAGCAGGTACTTAATTAACCGCAGCTGCAAGCTGCCTCCTAATTAGGCCTCTATTTTCTACCCTGGCTGCTGGGCTGTGTTCAGGTGAGGCTAATTTGGAAACAAGAAAGCATTAACCGGCCTCCCAATATGGCTGCTTTCTATAAGAGTTTTGCAGTTTGCAGGCTGTGGTCTGTCTCACAATGCTTGGGATTCTTCCATTCCAAGTGCAGTACTCTACACTTGTCCTTACTGAACCTCATCAGATTTCTTTTGGCCCAATCCTCTAATCTGTCCAGGTCACTCTGGACCCTATCCCTGCCCTCCAGTGTATCTTCCTCTTCCCCTAGCTTAGTGTCATCTGCAAACTTGCTGAGGGTGCAATCCATCCCCTCATCCAGGACATTAATAAAGATGTTGAACAAAACCCGTTCTACAACAGATCCTTGGAGTACTCCACTAGACCTGACCGAGCCGTTTATTACTACCGTCCGTCTAGCCAGCTTTCTATCCATCTTACAGTCCATTTATCCAATCCATATTCTCTTAACTTTCTGGCAAGAATATTGGGGACACCGTATCAAAAGCTTTGCTAAAGTCAAGGTATATCACATCCACTGACTTTCCCATATCCACAGAGCCAGTTACCACATCATAGAAGCTAATCAGATTGGTCAGGCACGACTTGCCTTTCGTGAATCCATGTTGACTATTCCTGATCACTTTCCCCTCTTCCAAGTGCTTCAAAATGGATTTATTGAGGATTCCCTCCATTATTTTTCCAGGGACTGAGGTAAGGCTGACTGGTCTGTAGTTCCCTGGATTGTCCTTCTTCCCTTTTTTAAAAGATGGGCACTACATTTGTCTTTTTCCAATCATCTGCGATCTCTCCTGATCTCCATGAGTTTTCAAAGGTAATGGCCAAAGACTCCTCAATGACATTTGCCAACTCCCTCAGTATACTCAGATACAAAAATCCATGGGCCCGGATTTAATATATGTTTAGCTTTTCTAAATAGTTCCTAACTTGTTCTTTCCCCACCTCCTTCTGATACTTCATTTCCTAGTGTATTAGTCTGGAAGGTAACCTTGTCTGTGAAGACAGAGGCAAAGAAAGCATTGAGTACTTCAGCTTTTCCCACATCATCTGTCACCTCCTTCATCCAATAAGGGCCCCACACCTTTTCTGATCACCCTTTCTGATTGCTAACATGCCTGTAGAAACCTTTGTTATCCTTCACATCCCTTGCTAGCTGCAATTCCAATTGCTCTTTCACCTTCCTGAAAACTCCCCTGCATTCTCGAGCAATATATTTATACTCCTCCCTAGTCATCCGTCCAAGTTTCCACTTCTTGTGAGCTTCTTTTTTGTGTTGAAGCTCACCAAGGATGTCCCCGGTAAGCCAAGCTGGTTGCCTACCATATTTGCTTTTCTTGCTGCGCATCGGGATGGTTTCTTCCTGTGCCTTTAATAAGGCTTCTTTAAAATACTGCCAGCTGTCCTGGACTCCTTTCTCCTTCATGTAAGCATCCCAGGGAATCCTGGTCATCAGTTCTCTGAGGGAGTCAAAGTCTGCTTTTCTGAACTCCAGAGTATGTATTTTACTGCTCTCCTTTCTTCCTTTGGTCAGGATCCTGAAATCAACTATTTCATAATCACTGCTTTCCAGGTTGTCACCCACCTCTACCTTTCCCTACTAGTTCCTCCCTGTTTGTGAGCAGCAGGTCAAGCTGCGCATGGCCCCTGGTCAGTTCCTTCAGCACTTGTACCAAGAAGTTATTCTACAACATCCTCCAAAAACTTCCTGGATTGTCTATGTACTGCTGTATTGATCTCTGTGACAGGGCGGCAGGGACCGCCGAGGCTAGCCCCGCACCCCGAACTCAGGCACCAGACGGCCCGGGTGCCGCGAGACCTGAGCAGCTTTGCCATACCTGTTCGGCGGCAGCCACCGGCGCAGGCGGCTCCCCGACAGGGGCGCCGGGGGAGGGGCGGTGGGACCGGAATGCATGCAGCATCACAAGGCAGCTCCCAGCCAGGAGCAAGGGAGGAGGAACCGAGACTGGGACCGGGACCAGGTGGCCGAGGGAGGAAGCCGCCCTGGACCAGCCGGGACGGGGAGCGGAGCTGCGCCGCGGGACGGAGTCGCCCCAGGACAAGCCGGGACCAGACCAGACCCGACGGAGCAACAGAGACAGCAGCGAGGGATCGGCTCTCCAGGACAGGGTGAGGATAGCCGCCGGACCTGGCAGGGATGACCGGTGGCCGGACGGAGAGGAGGAAGCAGCCCATGACGGGACCAAGGAGGACCCGGGGACCGGTGAGGCGTGGCAGTAGCCCCTCGGGTTGGGCAGGACGTCCGAGACGCCTGTTCTTAGAGTCCTGGGCTGGGACCTGGAGAGAGGGAGGGCCCAGGTCCCCCTCCGCTCTTAGCCGGCGCTGGAACGACAACTCAGGCTTTTACCGTGGGAAGGACTCAGCAGCCCCCAGAAGGGGAGCCCCCGATGGGATAGCTAAACCCTGAGCAGGGAGTGATGCATGACAGTCTCCCAACAGATGTCAGGGTGATTAAAGTCCCCCATGAGAAACAGGGCCTGAGATCTGGAAGCTTCTCTCAGTTGTCCGAAGAAAGCCTCATCTACTTTATCCATCTGATCCGGCATCTATAGGAGACACCAACCACAATATCACCCCTGTTGTTTCCACCTCTAAACTTAACCCATAGACTCTCAGACTTCTCCTTCGAGTGGTCCCCGTGGGTGCTCCACTCTGGGTGCTGGTGCGTCCTCGCGCCGGAGACTTTTTCTAGCAGTTTCTGCCGCGCCGCGCAGGCACCGTAGCACCCTCTAGTGCCGTTGAAATTGTTGGGCGCCTGCGCGGCGCGGCTCCTCAGTTCCTTCTCTACCGTCCTCGGCAGCAGACGGAGCCAACGGTTCTCCTATCTTCCTGTTTAAAATCAGATAAAAAAGCCTCGTTATCCCTGAGTTTCCTCATAATCCAAGTTTTTTAGCCCTCCTCTCCCTTCCCTGTCAGTTTAAAAAAATATATTTTTTTTTTCCTCGTTGCGCTTGCCGCTTTCCCCGACCCCTCATGCCCGGTTCCCCGGGCTTTAAGAGGTGCGAATTATGTCGGGATGCCAAGCCCACCTCGGACGGGAATTCTAAATGCATTAAGTGCTTAGGAGAGGCACATCAAACTCAAAAGTGCCCCCACTGCTCAAAATTAACGGCGCGGGCACGAAGAGACCGAGCAAACAGACTAAAGACCTTGCTCTATGAGAAGTCTCTTCGCCCATCTTCGCAGGACTCTTTTACAGCCTCAACATCAACTCAGCCAAGCAAGGGTATGGAGAAAAATCCTCCCTCTATCCACTCTGGGGCCGTGACCTAAAAAATGGGTTCAACCCCGAGCCCATCGCGGCCCTCGGCGCCGTTGGCCACACGGGTTAACACCGAGCCCAGGCCAGGAACTTCAGGAATAGCGCTGCGTAAGCCATCGGCACCGCACAAGAGAACTCACCCTGAGCCGTCACCGATATCAACGGCACCGACTGGTTCGGCACCAGAAACTCCCTCGGTGCCGACCGCACCGACAGGCGGCCACAAGGATCGTCTGAAACACCATGGGAGACTGGCGCCGGGCCCAGTGCTGAAGAAGCACTGCACTGACATGCCACCGCCTGTCACCTCGGCACCTGAGCGGCTCCCGGCACCATCATCCCTGCCACTGTCAGGACCGACCCCGGCGCCACCTACACCACACCGTGCGGCACCGACCGCAACACACGAACGGCGCCGATCTCGGACCCAGAGCCGTACATCCTCGGCGCCGCCTTCTCCGGGTTCTTCCATCCATTCAAGGAGGTCCCAACACTCTTCGGTCGTCTCTTGATCCCCCAGTGAGATCGGCACCGATTCTAGGAGCAGATTCTCCTCCTAGCACTCTAGTCCAGAGCATAGACCTCCCTCTTGGCAGCCTGTGATGGTCCAGTATGCACACCCTCCTCCTCCACACCCATGGTATGCCCAACAATACGCCTACCCACCATTACCATACGCCAACCCATGGCAACCCTGGGAGCGACGTTCGAAAAAGGACCACCATTGAGCGCCTTCGACCATTTCTAGACCTCCTCCTCCCGATACTCCTGCCGCCACCGAAGTGCTTTCTGTCACCGAGCCAAACTCCCCGACCCAGTCAGAAGCACACGATTCGCTCTCTGAGGGAAAAACTAGATCGCCGCCTAACTTCTCATCCTCATCACCGGACGAAGCGGTCACACCAGAAGCTCCACCATCCGGGGATGATATTAGGAAATTTCAAGACCTTTTTAAAAGGGTGGCCGTAGCTCAACAAAGAGATCTCCAGGAGGTGCAGGAGAAACAATATTTCCTTCTCCGCACTCTACAACCTACAACTACCTCCAGATTAGCTCTCCCCATGGACGAGGCTATTATGAACCCGTCCGATAACATCTGGCAAACTCCAGCATCCATCACCCCAACAAACAAAAGAGTAGATCACAAATATTTTATTGCGCCAAAAAATATGGACTTTCTCTTTACGCATCCACCCCCGAATTCCCTGGTGGTGGATTCGGTTCGACACAAGGGCAAACAACCCAATCTCAGGTCCACCCCACAGGATAAAGACCATAAAAAGGTGGACATTATGGGGCGTAAAGTCTACTCATCAGCCACGTTACTCTTGAGAGTTGCAAATTACACAGCTATGCTAGCAGACTACGATCATTCCAACTACTCAAAATTACAGGATCTGCTCCAACATCTACCAGAGCACAAAAGGCCAAGCTTGCTTAACATCGTGCAAGAGGGTCATAACATCGCTCGTACAGCCCTACAGTCCTCCATGGACGTGGCGGACACTGCAGCTCGAGTGACAGCCTCTGCAGTGGTCCTCCGCAGAGCATCCTGGCTACAGGCATCAGGCGTACCCAGAGATCTGCAGCAAAAGGTGGAGGATCTACCTTTCGATCGAGCCATCCTTTTTGCTGCAAAGACGGATGAAGTACTTCACTCAATGAAGGACTCTCGCACGACTCTCAGAACTCTGGGAATGTACACTCCCCCGTTCAAGAGAACGAGATATCAGCAATACCAACGCCAGAGAGACACCTTCTGGCAGCAACCCAGAACTGACTTCTGCCCGAGACAAAGACCGCAGAGGCATAGACCCCAAAGGCAACACCAACAACGCATCACAACCCACCCGCCAGCAACCAAACAACAGGTTTGAAGATCAGATCAAGAGCCGCATAGCCAATCCACCATTATCACCAACCAACACCGTTCAATTCCATCAACCCCTCCGGACCTTTTTCCATCAATGGTCTCTCATCACTTCGGACAAGTGGGTTTTGGAACTGATCCAGTTCGGTTATTTGATCCCATTTATCTCCATCCCTCCTACCCACCCTCCTACCCTGTCCCTTTTCAGGGACCCATCTCACGAGGCTGTTCTCCAACAGGAGGTGTCATGTCTTTTCCAACTCGGCGCAGTAGAACAAGTACCTCCTCAATTCCACGGCCGCGGTTTTTATTCAATCTACTTCTTAACCCAGAAGAAGACGGGAGGATGGCGTCCCATCTTAGACCTCAGACGCCTCAACAAGCACGTGGCATACCACCGCTTCAAGATGGTTACTCTAGCAACAATCATCCCCGCTCTCAATCAAGGAGATTGGCTATCGGCTCTCGACCTCCAGGATGCCTACTTTCACATTATGATTCATCCAGCACACAAACTTTTTTACGGTTTACGGTGGGTGATCAATACTACCAATACCGGGTACTTCCGTTCGGCCTATCAACTGCCCCAAGAGTTTTTTCAAAGACCTTAGCAGTGGTAATGGCATCACTGCGCCGACGAGGGACCATAATATTCCCATACCTGGACGACTGCCTTATAAAAGGTTCGTCTTTCCACGAAACCAAAACCATGATGGACAACACAGTAGCCCTTCTACTCAGCCTCGGTTTTCACATAAACTATACAAAGTCCACCTTACTCCCGACTCAGAGGCTAGAGTTTATAGGAGCTCTCATCGACACAACTACGGCGAGAGCTATGCTTCCCGACCACAGATTTGCCACCATTCGGGAATTGATCTCGTCGGTGCAATGAACTCCAACCATGACGGTCAGACACTGTCTCAAGATCCTTGGCCATATGGCCTCCACAACCTATGTCATCATCTTAGCCAGGCTCCATATGAGAGCACTTCAGTCATGGCTCGCAACAGTTTACAAGCCCTCCAGAGACCAACTCTCCAAGCTCGTTGCTATCCCACCACGTATCCTCAGTTCCTTGCTTTGGTGGACAATTCCACACAACATGCTGCAGGGCGTTCCTTTTCAACGTCCTCCTCCCGTACTCACAGTTGTAGCAGATGCCTCCCTTATGGGTTGGGGGGCCCATCTAGGAAACATCACAGCCCAAGGGAAATGGTCTTTCACGGAGCAAACCTTCCATAGGTTTCTGAGGACAGGACAAGGAGTAATGGGCTTAAAGTGCAGCAGGGGAGGTTTAGATTGGACATTAGGAAAAAATTCCTAACTGTCAGGGTGGTCAAATATTGGAATAAATTGCCAAGGGAGGTGGTGGAATCTCCCTCTCTGGAGATATTTAAGAACAGGTTGGATAGACATCTGTCAGGGATGGTGTAGATGGAGCTTGGTCCTGCCTTGAGGGCGGGGGGCTGGACTCCATGACCTCTTGAGGTCCCTTCCAGTCCTATTATTCTATGATTCTATGATTCTATGATATCAACCTACTCGAATTACGTATCCCTTCCCTCTCCACCACAATCCCCTGTCCCAGAATCATGGCAGGACTCTCCAACCGGACCTTCACAAGCTTCACCGTCACGCCTGGCTCCTTCATGGCTCCAGGATGCCGAGATTACCTGTTCAGAACAGGTGAAGGACATACTGATTAACAGCAGGAGGCATTCTACCAGAAGGGCTTACTCATACAAGTGGAAGCGATTTATCCACTGGTATAGTCAGCTACATGCAACTCCTCCACAGTTGGCCTCTATACCTACCTCGTTGGTCTATTTGTTATCCCTCAAGCAATCTGGCCTCGCACTCAGCAGTGCGAAGGTCCACGCTGCCGCTATAGTGGCGTTCCATCACCCTACTGATGGCATGTCCTTCCTCGTTAATCCATTGACCAAACGCTTCTTTAAAGGCTTACAAAACACATTCCCGCCGGTCCGTCCCCCGGTCCCTGTCTAGGATTTGAATCACGTCCTAAAAAGTTTGACAAAGCCACCATTCGAGCCGATGGCTACCTGTTCTTGGTCTCTCTTATCCATGAAAGTATCCTTCCTCGTCGCAATTACCTCCAGTAGGAGAGTGAGTGAATTGGCAGCCTTGATGGCGGACCCACCTTATACCGTATTTACAAAGGACAGAGTGATTCTTCGAACCCAGCCGAAGTTTCTCCCCAAAGTACCTTCACCCTTTCATGTGAATGAACCCATACACTTACCCGCCTTCTTTCCAAAGCCTCATGCTGACCCGATCCAGGCAGCATGGCACACTTTAGACGTTCGACACGCTCTGGCGTTTTATGTCGACCACACAAAGCCGTGGTGGGCCTCACCTAGGCTTTTCATCTCCTACGCCAAAAAATCTAGGGGACAAGCGATCTCGTCTCAGAGAATCTCAAATTGGATTACTTCTTGCATTCAAACTTGTTATACCTTGTATGATAAACACTTACTGGACAACATCACGGCTCACTCCACCAGAGCCGTGGCTTCCACAACCGCCTTCATTCAGAATGTTCCACTCCAAGATATCTGTAACGCCGCCACTTGGTCATCCGACCACACTTTTGCACGGCATTATGCACTCTCTTCTTCTATAGCTTCGTCCATGGCGGTGGGACACGCAGTCTTGTCCACAGTGATTACTACGCAGCTCCAAACACACCTCCGCGAACCAACAACTGCTCTGTAGTCACCCATGGGAACCACTCGAAGGAGAAGAAAGAGTTACTCACCTTGGTGCAGTAACGGTGCTTCTTCGAGATGGGTCCCCATGGGTGATCCACTACCCTCCCTCCTTCCCCTGCTTTGGAGCCTTGTACTCTAGCGGGTAGAGAAGGAACGGAGGATCCGCGCCGTGCAGGCGCCCAACAATTCCAACAGCACTAGAGGGCGCTACGGCGCCTGCGCGGCGTGGCAGAAACTGCTAGAAAAAGTCTCCGGTCGCCGGCACGAGGATGCACCAGCACCCAGAGTGGAGCACCCACGGGGACCCATCTCGAAGAAGCACCGTTACTGCACCAAGGTGAGTAACTCTTTCTTTTCTCCCTCTAAATACTGGAGCTCCGAGCAATCATACTGCTCTTTTACATACAATGCAACTCCTCCTCCTTTTCTCCCCCGCCTGTTCTTCCTGAACAGTTTATACCCTTTCATGACAGTGCTCCAGTCATGCTAGTCATCCCACCAAGTCTCCATTATTCCAATCAAATCATAGGCTTCTAATTCTTCCTGTTTGTTTCCCAGGCTTCTTGCATTTGTGTCCAAACACCTTAGATAGCCAGTTGATTGCCCTACCTTCTCCATTTGAGTCAGGGGCCCTTTTTTGTTGCTTGGTCATCCTTGTGTTCTTCTTGGTATCCAACTTCCTCACTTACCTCAGGGCTTTGGTCACCGTCCCCCAATGAACCTAGTTTAAAGCCCTCCTCACTAGGTTTGCAAGCCTGCCTGCGAAGATGGTCTTTCCTCTCTTGGTTAGATGGATCCCATCTCTTCCTAGCAATCTTTGTGCCCAGAACAGAATCCCATGTTTGAAGAAACCAAAGCTCTCTCTCCGACACCACCTGCACAATCACACATTTACTTCCTCAATTCAGTGATCCCTACCTGGACCTTTTCCTTCAACTGGAAGGATGGAGGAGAATACTGCTTGCACTTCAAATTCCTTGAGCCTTCTTCCCAGCGCTACATAATCTGCTGTGACCCACTTGGCCATATCATTAGTTCCTACATGGAGAAGCAGGAAAGGATAGCAATCCAAAAGTTTAATCACTTTTGAAAGACTCTCAGTCACATTCTGAATGCAAGCTCCCGGGAAGCAGCACGCTTCTTGAGATTGCAGGTCTGGATGGCAGATGAATGACTCAGTCCCTCTTAGGAGGAAGTCCCTCACCACCACCACCACCCATCTGATTTCTTCCCTGAGAGGTCTCTGCCAAAGCATTCTCCACTGCAGTGCCTGTGGAGAGAGCCTGATAGCGGTTGCTTTCCTCTACATGAATGGGGGATACCTGAGTTGGCCTTCTTTTCCTTCTAGAGCTGTGGTTCTCAACTGGTAGTCCTTGGACCATTGGTGATGCATGGTGACTTTTTCGGTGGTCCACAGGAACATTGTCCAAAGTCACATGGCGTGACTACCATAGAGAAATTTTGGGCCAGCGTGACCAGGAGTTACCCAAATCTGTCAGCACACAGTCTCAAAAAGAAGATGGCACACAAAATTTTTTTGATTGACCTGGTGGTCCATGGACTGAAACAAGTTGAGAACCACTGTTCTAGAGGTTACATGCTACCAGTTTTCTTCCTTGTCCTGTACTGATCTGACTGGCTCTTCAGTCTGCTGTGCCTGCAGGATTAAACACTACCTTCTGTTGAGGAAGTCTTCATCCTCTCTCTTGGAACATAGGGTCGATACTTGGACCTCAAGTCCTCTCCACTTAGTGCAGATGAAAGCCCTTCTTTCTTCCGGAAGGAAGACAAACATGGCACATGCTGTGCAGGTAACAGCAGCAGACCTATCACTATCCATACCTGCCTTCCTTCTGCAAGATTCCTCCGATGTTATTCAATGCCTCCTTGAAGGGCAAGAGTGTAGCAAAAAGATTTTAAAGAATGGGAAGTGATTCTCACCCCCTTCCTAACTCCCTCTCAAAACTCCCTGTTTGCAGTCACTATTTAAAGCTCCTTGGTTGCTGACTCACTCCTTTATAAAGCCCTGGACTATCTAATAGCCCCGCCCCCTGATTAAGGCTCAACCAATGAACAGAGGCTTCTAGATTTCAAACCCTGATTAGAAGCTCATAGCTTCCACCTCCCAGGCACAGCACACACTTTCGGGGGGGGGGGGGGGTGGGGGGGAAGGAAGAAAAAACCCCAGACAGACAAACACAAGCTCAGCAAACAGCAAGAAACCCCCAAACGCAAACACATACTACAGACAGCCACTTTCCTCAAGGGTCCTGTATTAGCTTCCTCCTTCACCAGGAGAACTTCCTCTCCATGGCTAGGGCCCAGACCTCTACAGCTCCAGGATGAATATGCTGACAACTTGTTCTTGGTACACAATGGAATTCTTTATAAATAATAGGGTAAAGCTTCATTGTATGAGAGACAAAACTTTACCAGCCTAAGGATAAGAATACACTAGAAATAGAAGTCCATCCATATTAAGTCAGCTTACAGTCGTCGTAATAACTGCAGCATTGCATGTCCACACTGCCCTCCTTAGGTCGGTGATGCAAGTCCTCATCAGGAGTGCTTCCACCAACCTAAGATGGGCAGTATGGAGCACTGAGAGATCTCACAGTTCCACTGGCAGCTCCTTGCCATAAGACCAGCTACCACACAGACTCCAGGGCTGCCAAAAGACTCTGTGCCAGGAGTGGAGAAGCTACAGACTTGGGGCTTCTCCCCTCCCTGTTCTCTGCTGGGAGCCAGGGGAAGCCACTTGGGGTTTCTCATCCCCTGCAGATGAGGGCAGATGTCTTTGTTTTGCCCCCTCTTCACCCCTTCTTGTGCTAGCTCTTAGCTGGGAGCAGGGGAGAGAGA
Organism: Pelodiscus sinensis; assembly: GCF_049634645.1. Lineage (NCBI taxonomy): Eukaryota > Metazoa > Chordata > Testudines > Trionychidae > Pelodiscus > Pelodiscus sinensis. The sequence continues at coordinate 49,835,906 of NC_134719.1, forward strand.
AAGAATATGTTGCCCAGGTTTCTTAATCTAACTTCCAGCTGAGTGTGGGGCTCACTCTCTTCCTGACGTCCAACTGGGAGTAGGGTTTAACTGCCTAGCTCACCAAGGGAGCAAGGGTCAGCTGGGTTCTAGCTGCCTGGCTTTCTTGGCAGTGTCTTGGCTCCTGCTCTGAAATTAACAAGACAGCCCAGGTAAGGGTCACCCTTCTTGTGGATGAGAAGTTATTACCTGGGTGTAGCAGGGACTCACATCAGGGGGAGAAAGGATGTAATGTAGTAGACCTAATTAGGTCCAGGTAAGCTACCTTATGTGGAGCTAGCAGTCCCAAGACAAGGGAGTAAACTCATCCAGAGCTAGGGTTGCCAGGTGTGCAGTTTTGAACTGGACAGTCCAGTATTTGAGCTTTCTGTTTGGGAAACAAATTGAGAAAATAGAAATGTCCGGTATTTTCTAAATAAGATGTAATGCAGATTGTGATGTAATGTCAAGTGTGTCCAGTATTTTTGTTGAAACCATCTGGCAACCCTACCAGAGCCATCACAAACCTCTCCCTGTTCTGTCCTTTGTGAGGGGCGTCCCTTGGGCCAGTACATGAGAATGTGGCTTTAACACCTAACTAAACCCCGCCAAAACCTGACGGGGGCGCCAGCCATCGCCGAGCAGTGGCGAAAGGCGGCTTGGGTTTGCCCGTGGCATGTCCACCAGGGCGCGCGGGGGTGGCGGATGCCGGAGCCGCGCTGCAGCGGGTGCGGGGCGGCCAGCGGCCGCGAGGGGCGCTGCTTTTTGTTGCGAGCCGGGCGCCGAGCCGCAGGCAGGCAGCGCGGCGGGCAGCCCAGCTCCTCAGGTGGCAGGCGGGCTCCTCCTCCAGCCCCGGCCCGGCGGTATGCGGGGATCCCTGCGCGCCGCTGCCAGCCGCCTCAGGTACGCGGCGGGGCTGGGGCCTCCGCCCGCCCGGGCCCCTGGGAGGGCGGTTCTGGCCCTGCCTGCCCCAGGGGTCGCTCCGTGGCCGTAGCGGGGCTGCAGCTAGCCCCGTGTCGCCGCCCCGCGCCCAGCCCATCGGGGTAGGCAGGCCGCGCGCTGATGCCGGGCCCGCTTGGAGCCGCTCCCCTGGTGCTGGGCTCTCCGCGCCCGGCAGGGAGCGAGCCAGGCCGGCCGCCGGCCCACGCCGGGCTGCGCGGATCTGCTGCAGATAAAACACGGAGCCCAAGGCAAGCGGGGGGCAGGCCGGGCCCCTCCGCGCCGTTACCGGTCTGGGCTGCCCTAGGAGAGCCGCACTGGTAGAGCAAACGGGGGAGGAGGCTCGAGTGCTGCTGTGTTACCCCTGGGAACTCTAGCAGGCAACCCAGAGTAAGCTGGGCCGGGGTAGGGACATCAGGACTGCCGAGGCTGAATCCTGATGGGGGAGGGTGTCGCTTTTATTACACCAGCATAATTAAGGGTTTGTCTGCACTTGCACTTGATTGACTCAGCTTTGGTTTTATTAACAATGTTACATCTGCATCTGTGTTTAACTTAAACCCCGCACCTTGGGAATGACAAAGTTTTGCTGCAGCAAGTGAAAGAGCGAACCGAACGCTACTTTGTCAGCAGGAAAAACACTCTCTTGCCGACAAAGCGGGGCGGGAGTATTTTGTCATCAGAAGTGTTGACAAACAGCATTCACACACACTTTCTTTTAGCAACAGCTGTTTTGACACAGCTTCCTCCCTAAAAGCTGCATAGTGTAGACCTATCTTCAAGCAGCAAAACAGTCTAATGTAGCTAATCCCTTCATTAGGTGGCATTTTAAAGAGGAATATCTCTGTAATTCACTTCAGACTCATGGCTGCAATGCCAAAGCCTGCAGGGACAAAACTGTGGATGACAGTGCATTTCCGGTGTATGGATCAGGGACATAAAAAATTGTTTAAAAATGTAACTGTGAAAATGTAATGTAGCTGGAACAGCCCCTTCCTGCAGTGGGCCCTCTGGGACTGGAGCAACTCCCTGCCCTGTAAGCCTCACTCATTATCCAGTTAACCAGTTACATCCCAAGTATGGATAAACTCAGATTCAAGTTCTCTCTCCTCTAGGTACTTTGCAGATACATAAGAAATTACAACCTTTCCCTCAAAAACTTTATCTTGAACGAGACCTTAGAAATTGTTGTTTACAGAAACCAGTATGTAAAGAGAGATGGGGACAATTGAGTTCATTTGACAGCCTTAGTCTCATATTTAAAAGAACTCGAGAACCATAAAAATGAGTGGCGCTCTTTTAAACGGGTTTAATTTGTCTAATATATATATATTTTTTAGAATGGGAAATAATCCATCGACAGTGGGATTATCTAATTCTGCTACTGTGAACAAGATCCAGGTAAATAAAGGAGTAATTTATTATTCAGAAAGATTTATTATTTCTAGCTTTGAAAAAGGGAGTAATTTACTATCTTTTTTTCTAATTAGTACAAGGATTGTTTTTTTTATCACACCAGCCTATAGAATCTGATCTGTAATCTTAGTTCTGTAAAGCATAAATTATGTTTTTGAGCTCCACTTCTGCAGTCTAATGCATGTGGGCAGACCCTTATTCTTTCTCATCCAAATCCTACTTTCCTTGCCCAGCCAGTCGGTTTCCCCTCCAGTTCTTTGTACTAGTCTTCTTGCAAGTCATGCTTCAGAGGTTATAAGGCCAGAAGGGGCCATTGTGATCATTTTTATGCAGATCATTCTAATTGGTCATACAGCATCCCTGAAATAAATTCTTATTTGAACTTTTAGAATGGTATCTATTGATGGAGAAAGTACCACAGCCCTTGTTAAATTGTTTCAGTGGTGGTTAATTACTCTCACTGTTAAAATGTATGCTGTACAGCAGTAAAATAACACTGCTACTCCTATTCCTTTGTTTATACATCCAATAATTATATTAGCCCTTTTGGCGAGGGTGTCTCACTATGAGCTTGTGTTGAGCCGTTTATCCACCTCCACTACCATGAGTTCCCCAAGTCTTTTTCAGACTCGCTGCTTCTCAGGATAGAGCCCCACATGCTGTAGGCATAGCCTGCCCTACATTCTTTGTTCCCAGGTGCAAACTTCATATTTGGCCATTTCAGAATACACATTGTTTGCTTTTGCCCAGCTTACAGAGCAGTCATGATCACTCTTAACCAGAGATCTATCCTCTTCCTTATTTACCACTTCTCCAGTCTTTGTGTGTCTTTCAAATTTGCTCAGTAATGATCTTTTATTTTCTTCTAGTTCATTAATAAAAAGGTTAAATGGCATAGGTCAGTGGTTCTCAAACTGGGGTCCGCAGACCACTTAAGGTCCGTGGACATCTTGCAAGTAGTCTGTGGCTCAAGTTTAGTCCCCTATCTCTCCCCACCACAGCGGGGAGCCAGCACTGGTGTTCCGGCCTGCACCACCCACTCCCTGCAGCCAAGGGGAGCAGTGGGAGGCCATGCCTGGGAGGGGTGCGGGACACAAAAGCAAGTGCCCCCCCTTCTTGTGCCAAGACCCTGCACACTCACTGCTTTCACGCACTGCCCCCAGTTGAGACCCTAGCCCACTCCTGAACCCTCCGTCCTGGCCAGACACCCTAACCAAACCTGCTCCTATGCCCTCCCTTGCTCCTGAATCCTCCCCTCAGCCAGACTCCCTACTCCCAGACTGCTCCTGCATCCTCACCCCCTCCTGCATCCCTCCTCCTGCCCAGATCCTGCACCCATCCCACTCTCTGGCAATCCTTTCCCACACCTTGAACCCCTTATTTTTGGTCCCACCCCAGAGCCTAGAGGAGTGCACAAAAATCCACTATCTCCAGAAGAGTTCATCTGGGCTCAGTCGTCCCTGCCTCTTCTTGGCCCCCCTCCACCCATGGGGCTGGGGCTGTGTGGGAGTGAGGAGTCTCAGTTAGGGGTCACGTCAGTCAGGGCTGGGGGCTTTGGAGGTGGTCTTTGTTTTGTTTTGTGTTTTTTGGGGGGAGAGGGGTTTGCTTTTCACATGTGTAGTCCCTGACTAATTTTTCTGGGGATCCGTGGCTCCTGGCCCAAAAATAGTGCCCTACCTCTGCCATAAAAAAGACAATATTTAAACCTTTTGTATTGAACATAAATTAATATTTTACTTCATTTTAAATAAAGTTTGGTAAGCTAACATGAGAAAGTTAAAGCCCTTACTCTGTTTAATAATTTCTATTACTATTTCCTATCTTAACTGGTTAAATTGAACCATCCTCCTTAGCTGCAGCTCTAGCAGAATGGCTTGGGAGTAATTATATAATTAATGGCGCGTTTCTGTTATCAGCAAGGCATGTATTGAGCTGAGTGGGTCACAGGCCAAAAAGCTTGAGAACCACTGGCATAGGACAAGAACTAATCCTCGCAAGACCCCACTGGAAACACCTACTTAATAACTTTGGGTATTTGTTACTGTCATGAAAAGATAAAACATATTGCTTTTGTCTCAGTCATTGTCTTTAAGAATGTGTTAGATACTAATTATCTGAATGAATTTATGTGCAGAACACATTGACTCAGACTTTTTTTAAAAAAATGCAGGAAACCATTTCGGACAACTGTGTAGTGATTTTCTCTAAAACAACGTGTGCCTATTGCAAAATGGCAAAGAAACTGTTCCAGGATATGAATGTAAATTACACAGCAATAGAACTAGACATGTATGAAAATGGAAGCCAGTTTCAAGACATTCTTCATCAAATGACGGGTGGCAGAACGGTGAGTACATCATCTTAGATGTTGTGACTAAAATAGAGAGGGGGACAATTGGCTTGTAGTAAGATCCCCGTATTGTGACCTCATCAGATTGTAGCAGCACTGAAACTTTTATGTGAGCTCCTAATTAAAACATAAGGTGCTTCAGGCAGCAGTAGCAAAGATCCTGTATGGTATCCTTGCTTCCTCATGTTACTAGTACATGCTGCTCCAGAGTGATGACAGTAATTATACTGCTGATCGTGCTGTTTTTCAGATGAGTCTTTTAAAAAAAGGCCATATCAAAAACATAAAACTGAAATCCAGCAGGGACACTTTGTTTGGGTAGAAGTGTTTTAGTCCCAGTGTCCTAGCAACTTTGTAATAATTCACTGTAACTTCATGTGAATCAGTGTGTTTTCACTCAGGTCCCTACCTGGTGGAGAGGTGTGAAGGATGCAAACGCACCTCCTGTGCTCCCCCAAGCTGACCCAGCTAAGCTGCACACCGGTTCCCTGCCCCCCCGGCAGCTCAGCTGAGCTTAGGGTTGCCAGGTGTCCGGTTTTGTCCTGGACAGTCTGGTATTTGCAGCCTCTGTCCAGTAAAAAAAACCAACAAAAAACAAAAAAACCCAAGAAAATATTTTCTGTTTTTCTCGGACAGATGGCCTCTTGGGACATTCTTTCCCTGCCTAATCTAGGGTGGAGCAGGGTGACTTAAAGGGGTAGTCATTTGTTTTGTTCAACAACTTTGGTCCCCTGTTTTCATTTTTTTTTCCTCAACAAGTTTGACCTCCCCCCTTTTTTTTGGTCAACAACTTTGTTCCTGTCTCCCCCTCCCCCTCTTTTTTTTTTTTGCTCAACGAATACCCACCATGTTCGGTATTTTTTTGTGAAAAGCCCCACTTCACATCCTGAACACGTTTGGTTCCCAAACCTGAAGTGGGAGAGAAGGTTGATTTGAACCGAAGAAATCTGAGAGGGTTGTTTTTTTTTTTTTTTTTTTTTTTTCAAAATTTGAATAAAAATGTTTGAGTAAACCAGCAATAATTTTCTTCAAGTTTTTCATTTTCTTCTAGTCATTTTGGGTATATTTCCCCTGGGCATGCAAGTGTGTATTTTAATTTGGTCAAATTTCAATAAAGAAAATAAGTTCTGCTACAATCCAAACTTTTCCAGAGCCTACTGTTATTTAGAAGTCTTTTCACACTTGAACAGTAATACTAACTTTACTGTAGCAAATTATGTAAAAATAGCTTTGTAACCAAAATGGCAAACATTTTATTGTTTCTCTTTAATACTTTTTACATGACTTTCAGAATTCCCCTTACTATGAAATGCTGCAGAATATTCGTTTAAAAATACTGATGGGCAGGGCTCGCTGAGCCGCAGCGAGCCCTGCTTGCCAGCCGCCTGTCTGGCGTTCTGCGCATGCACAGATCGCCCAAACCCAGCTCTTCTGGGTTGTAATCTACTCGCCACGGGGGAGTAGATTACATAGATTGTCAAGCCCTGCTGATGGGGATAAAACCTGCATTGAGCTATGGAGTTTCGTGGTCTTATTCCTTAGCTGTAGTCAAGATCAAATGGCCAAAAAGTCATTTTGATCTAATGATTGTTCAGTCATGCACTCTTGTGGAATGTGATGGTGGTCTCAATTCACTTCCCAGTGGACATCTCTACATCAAACATGCAACTATATATTTCCATTTTGTACATACCACATGAACCTCCTCTCATGAGTCAGAGGGTTGTATTTTAAATGGTCTACCTTCACAAGAAACAAGTACAGGCAGTCCCCGGGTTACATGGATCCGACTTACATCGGATCCCTACTTACAAACGGGGTGAGGCAACCCCGCACTAGCTGCTTCCCCCCCAGCAGACCAGGGAGACGCGAAGCTAGCGCCCCTTCCCAGCAGACTAGGGAGACGCAGAGCGGCTTTTCTCAGCAGACACCTCATCTTGAAAATAAAGGACTGAGGGAAGTGAGGTGTGGGAGAATAAAGCTGAGCTCTGGAAAAATGTTTGGCTAGAGTTTCCCCTACAATATGTACCAGTTCCGACTTACATACAAATTCAACTTAAGAACAAACCTACAGTCCCTATCTTGTACGTAACCCGGGGACTGCCTGTATAGGAAAGTTCTTTTCTTGAATAGAGTTAATAGGTGAAAGAGTACTTTGTATCCTATGTCAGGCACTGCCAATTGGTACCAGTTTGGAGGAAGTGGGTTAGTAGTTTCCAATTGGCTATTTTCAAACAAAAGAAATGAATAGCAATGAACTTATGGAACTTCCACACTGATTACCTCAGAGCTCCAATCCGCTCTAAACACTGTCATGGAGACACAAGCCACATTATCCTAAATTGGCAACTAATGTCACCAAGATAAAATAGTTAATCATGCATAGAATAGTGACAAGCCATAACTTTGCTGCAACAAAGATTGGAATATTTTTAATATTATTTTTCACTTACGATATTACAGCAAGATCCCAGAAGGTAATTTATATAAAACCTTTATTACTGTATAAACTTTTAGTATGTTATAACAAAATCATCTTACCAATCACTATTTCCACTCAAATTTTTCATTAACCTCTCTTATGCATACTCACTGCATGACTATTTTGAACTCCTTTATATATAAAAAATTGCAGTCCACTTTTACAAAAAAAGCATGCACCCCCAGAAATTTCTGCATACGAGTCTGTTCTAAACCCATGTTAAAATTATACTTTTAAAGAGAAAGTGCAGTGATGTCTAGGTATATAATATAAAGTATCTCAGGATCCCTTTTATAGAAAATTTTCAGATACGCAGCCATGTTGAAACATGTCTGTTTTAGCAAAAACAACAAGGAGTCTGTGGCGCTTTAAAGATTAATAAATAGGGATGTGAATGGACAACTGGTGAACTGATTACCTGGTAAACATCACCCTTAACTGGTTCACTGGGAACGGCCCCCCTGCCTGCAGCCTCGGGTTAGGAACAGGGCCAGGACCCAGCATCAGCTCCAGCATGGCATCCCGCCCAGGATCCAGAATAGTTGGTAAACCTAACATTAACCAGTTAACTGATTAATTTGGATTTTACACCCCTACTAACAAGTTTAATAGGGTGTTAGAGCATATGCTTTCATGAGCTACAACTTACTTCCTCAGTTGCTAAAGAGAAGAAAGAGAAAAAGAAAGGAAAAAAAAGATAGAGATGGAACTGTGACATTTAAATAAACTGTGTCAATTAAATGAAAATGGATGTAGTTCATCTCCAACAATGAGATGAGAATACCTTAACGGGAAATTGCCTTTTGTAATGGGGGAATCACTCCATGTATTTATTTAGATCTTGGTTCAGAGTATCAAATTTGCATATGAATCCCAGCACAGTGCTTTCTCTTTGAAGTCTGTTTCTGAAGTTTTTCTGTCTGAGAATGGCAACTTGTAAGTCCGAAACTGTGCGCTCCTAGTGTGGTTAAAATCCTCCCCCACTGGCTTTTGGATGTTGCCATTTTTAATGTCTGATTTGTGTCCCTTTATGCTTTTGTGCAGAGACAGTCTGGTTTGTCCAGTATACATGGCAGAGGGGAATGTGATGGCATATATTACATTAGTCAGTGTGCACATGAATGAGACTTTGATGGCAGATTTGGTTAGGTCCTGTGATAGTGTCACTAGGGTAGACATGTGGACAGAGTTGGCAACAGGGTTTGTTGCAGGAATAGGTTCCTGGATTAGTGTTTCTGTTATAGGTGAGAAGTTGGTGGTATCATCTGTACCTGCATGACCCCACAGTATGCCAACATTTTATGGCTGACTTAGAATGCTTCCTTAGCTCCCGTCCCCAAGTGCCCCTCCTCTACTTATACTACATCAATGACATCTCAGTCTGGAAACAGAGCATCTACTTCCTGGACACTATAGTACAAATAACTAAGGGTCACATAAATACCATTCTATACTAGAAACTAGTGACCTTTATACTTACTTGCATGCATGCCTCCAGCTTTCATCCAAAACATAACACACATCGACAACCAAGCCCTAAGATACAACTGCACGTGCTCCAAACCCTCAGACAGAGACAAACACCTACAATCTCTATCAGGCCTTCTTAAAACTACAATACCCACCTGGAGAAGTGAAGAAACAGCATCCGAGGAAATGAGCTGTAGCTCAAGAAAGCTTATGTTCTAGTACCCTAATAAATTTTTTAGTCTTTGAAGTGCCACCAGACTTCTTGTTGCTTTTATAGAAACTTACTAAGGAAATTTAAAACTGTCCAATAATATGGTAAGTAAAAGCTTAGCATTCGCAGGTATATACATATGGCAGTGTGGCAGCATGCATGACCGCGCTTGGTTTATCCTACTTTCATGAAATAACTAATGTAATTTTCATATACTTAACAGGTTCCAAGAGTGTTTATTAATGGGGCTTTCATCGGAGGTGCTACAGATACTCAAAGGCTTCACCAGGAAGGCAAGCTGCTTCCATTAGTTCATCAATGTCAAATGAGAAGAGCAAAACATTCTGATTTTCCATGTAGCCTACCTTAGCCTTAGTTAAAAAAGTGCCCCTAATCTAGATGTTAGATATCTAAAATTCATCTTTTAGGGTTCTTAATAAATGGTCTTGCTTTCAGAGGTGCTGAGAAACCAGAAAGTCTAAAATTAAATAATTTATTTGAAATCTAACTATGGATTTTGGTGCCAATTGTTAAGCACCCAAACTTGAAAATTTAGGCCTTTATGTGCAGCATGGTCTTCTAAACTAATCAGGACTTGGGTGCAAGTAACTCAGTTTGAAATAATTTATGTAACACAGACATTACAGCCTTGTTAAATACTTAGCTCCTCTCCTCACATCAATTTCACCCTGTTGATAAAATTGAAGTAAAAACAATTACTTACAGAGTTTTTGTGTGGTTTAGCTACTTCTCCAAAGCACTGTAACAAAAATATTAAAGGGCGATGCATGTTTTAAACATGCTAAAAAGTGCTACACAAGGTTCTGTGAAATAGGTGACAACTTGTGAGAACTTACAATGCTATTTATCTCCAAAACCTTGTAGTATCCTATTGACTGTAATGTGTGGTGTTTTGTTATACTTTCTAGCTAATTTTATTGTAATTGTGGTGGAACAAAAGATGGCAATGTATTTTAGTGTTTCCTATAAAATGAAGTCAGTGCTAAAGATTTTCTTCTCTTTATGTCAAATTATGTACACTGAAGACACTAAAAAGACCAACTTAATGTTTATATTCATATAAAGCCTACCGTTACTGAGACTTAAATTACATTTATGTAAGAGTTTAAGTTCTTCCGTTATTAAAGGCAGTATCACAGTCAGCTACAGTAGTTGAGTTGTTCATACAGTTCTGTATACACTCTCAAGTAACAGTTGGAATTTAAAAAAATACAATGTTAAGTTCTAAATCATTTTGAGACACTTATCAATCAGTCTGTTCTGTTTCAATAATGTAGTTAAGTAGTTTCAGGTTCTACACTTACTGCTGACTCAGCTGCCAATTTTTGCAGTTTTACAATTATTCTCTGCTGTTTTTAAATGTGATGAAGGTCCAACATACATTCGCCTCATCAACATATGGGCTAGAAACTTTTTAAAAATCTGAAAATAAAAGTGCCAGGGAAAGCTTAAAAGAAGGTTTTAAGTCATGAGTTAAGTTTTGGCTGTTAGGCTACGTCTACACTGTTAAGTAAACTGTTATGCTACGTCTACACTGGCACCCTTTTCCGGAAATGCTTAAAACGGAACAGTTTTCCGTTATAAGTATTTCCGGAAAAAGCGTGTCTACATTGGCAGGATGCTTTTCCGGAAAAGCACTTTTCCCGGAAAAGCGTCCGTGGCCAATGTAGACGCGCTTTTCCGGAAAAAGCCCCGATCGTCATTTTCGCGATCAGGGCCTTTTTGCAGAAAAGACTACTGTGCTGTCTACACTGGCCCTTTTCCGGAACAGTTTTTCCGGAAAAGGACTTTTGCCTGAACGGGAGCAGCATAGTTTTTCCGGAAAAACACTGACAATTTTACAGTAGATCGTCATTGCTTTTCCAGAAAAGCAAGCGGCCAGTGTAGACAGCTCACAGCTTATTCCGGAAAAGCAGCCGGCTTTTATTCCCTTATTCCTACTTTCAATAAGGGATCCTCCGGAAAAGGGCTTATTTTCTGGAAAATCACGTCTACACTGGCGCTTTTCTCCGGCAAAAACCCCGAGCCGGAAAAAAGCGGCAGCCATGTAAATGCAAATACCGCAGGGGATATTTAAATCCCCCGTGGATTTGCAATTCTGAAGTGTCTCATTAGCATCCCTTTTCCGGAAAGGGATGCCAATGTAGACACAACCGACATGTCTGGTCGGAGAAGAACTATACCTACAGTAAGAACTAGGGTGAGAACTTATTATTTGTAACAAATTCTCTTAGGGCATGTCTACACAACCAAGTTTTGTCACTCCAAACTGCCTCTTGGCGACACAACTGTGGAAGTGAATACACTGTAACACAAGTTATGTCATTAAAACACCCAGGCTACATCTACACTGCAGGCTTCTTGCGCAAGAAGCTTTCTGCGGAAGAGATCTTCCACAAAAACTTCTTTTGCAGTGTGGACGCTCTCTTGCGCAAGTGCATCAGAAAAGCAATGCACTTTTACACAAGAGAGCATCCAGACTGCATGGACGCTCTTGCAAGAAAGCTCTTGATTGCCATTAACAGAATGGCCACCAGGGCACCTGTGCTTCTTTCGATAGGCTGTTTTTTTGGGGAAAAAAACCCTTGTTTCCAGTCCCCACACACCTTTTTTCGCAAGAGCTGAATGCAGGCTAAGTGGCTCTGTTTGGGGAGTGCAGAGTTGGGTGTAGGAGGGAGGCTGGCTGTGTTTCTGTGAGCTGTGACTACAGGCAGTCCCCGGGTTACGTACAAGATAGGGACTGTAGGTTTGTTCTTAAGTTGAATCTGTATGTAAGTCGGAACTGGCGTCCAGATTCAGCTGCTGCTGAAACTGACCAGCGGCTGACTACAGGAAGCCCGAGGCAGAGTTGCTCTGCCCCGGCTTCCTGGAATCAGCCTCTGATCAGTTTCAACGGGCTGAATCTGGACGCCAGTTCCGACTTACATACAGATTCAACTTAAGAACCCCAGGCGTCCCCAAGTCAGCTGCTGCTGAAACTGATCAGCGGCTGATTCCAGGAAGCCCGGGGCAGAGCAACTCTGCCTCGAGCTTCCTGTAGTCAGCGCTGGTCAGTTTCAGCAGCGGCTGAATCAGTACGCCTGGGGCAGAGCAGCTGGGGTGCTGCCGGGTTGGTCCAGTAGCGCCCAGAGCGGCGCTGCGGGACCAACCAGCAGTGCCCCAGCTGCTCTACCACAGGCGTCCGGAGAAAAGCCTGGACTGCTGGGGGGGGGGGGGGGGCGTACTAGCTGCACCCCCCCCCCCCCAGCAGACCAGGGAGACGGGGAGCAAAGCCGCGGAGCACGCCGGCAGCGGGACAGCTGCGGCGCATCTGGGCTGTCTGCTGCCCGCGTGCTCCCCGGCTTTGCTCCCCGTCTCCCTGGTCTGGGGAGACGTGGAGCAAAGCTGCGGAGCACGCGGGCAGCGGCTGTCCTGCTGCCGGCATCCTCAGAGGCTTTGCTTCCCGTCTCCCTGGTCTGCTGGTCTCCAGCAAACCCCGTCTGTAACTGCGGATCCGACATAAGTCAGATCCGCGTTACTCGGGGACTGCCTGTAGTCCTGTGTAGCTAGTTGTTATGCCCAAGCAAGGTGTTGATGCACAAAGGCATCCTGCAGATAGATGCTCTGGAAACTTGGCCTAAGGTACTTGGTTAATTTTCTCTCAGATTCCATAGTAGTGCAGCTGGGTTTCTTCCCCCATTATAGGACACTGTCCCTTGCCATTCTGCAGTCACTGGCACATAGGTGGGCTGCATAGAGAGCAGGGCAAAAGCTGCTAGTATCCAGTAGCTGAGCCCCCGTTTTCCTCTTTACCCTCTGCAGTGAGATGTCGGCAAGAGTGATACTGTGGAGAAATGGGGCATGATTAGAATAATTTTGCCTGCAGCACCATCCAAAAGTATCTCTTTCTGTTGATGCTGTCTGTTGTTCAAATCAGTATGTGTCCCTCCCCCACAGACAGGAAAGCCCATTGTGCAACATCAAGTATGCTATATATATTTCCCAGAGTCACGGTCTTCCATAGTGGAATGTGATTTATTGCCCTGCACACTTGCAGTAGTGCGGCCCCCAATGGTAGGTTTCCCCACTCCAAACTGATGTGCAAATGACCAGTAGCAATGAGGAATCACCAGCTTCCAGACAAATTGCCACACGCTGGGCTGTTGACAAGGTAGCGCGCCATATGGTGTCCTTGTTCTGCAGTCTTGGGGGCTAGCTCAGTACAGAGCTCTGGAGGAAGATTGCTTTATGCATCCTAAAGTGCTGTAGCCTTTGCTGTTCCACCCACATGGCTACATGATCCCACCAATCAGTGCTGGTTTCCTTAGCCCAAAAGTGACAGTCTACCCGGAGTGCAATGACAGGTACCTGCTGTCCCTCTCATGCAGAATGTTGCTTGACTGCGAGTTTTCTTCCTCTCACCTGGTCTACCCTAGGGCTACATCTACACAGGCAGCTTTTTGCACAAGAACTCTTTTGCGGAAGATTTCTTGTGCAAAAACTCTTCCACAAGAGAATGTCTACACTGGCATGTGCTTTTGAACAAGAGCATCCATGCCAGTGTAGATGTTCTCTCCGCAAGAAAGCTCTGATGGCCATTTTAACCATAGGAGTTTCTTGTGCAAGAAATTCATGATGCCTGTCTACACTGGCCTCCTGGAAAAGCTCTTGTGCAAGAGGGCTTATTTCTCGTGGAGAGAGGAATAACTCTTCTGGAAGAAGCCCTGTTTTACAACGCTGTACTGTAAATTTACTTCTGGAAGAATGCTCGTGCAGTGTAGACAGCCGGCAACTTTTTGTGGAAGAACGGCTGTTCTTGCGCAAGAAGCTGCCAGTGTAGACATAGCCTAGGAGTTTACACCATATTTAGCCACATAAAGTAGATTTTCTAAACAATGTGTTCACACTATCAAGCCAGGTCCTGTGACCTTAAGGGCCACTGAAGTCTATATTGGGTACACCAGTTTTCACCAGAAGTATTTCCAACCTTGCCTTGTTGAATGTATGGTAGTTTAGAACTTGTGCCTCTACTACTTTCCAGGTGAACAGATAAAGTCCCAGGAAAGTGAATTTCTTTTCCTGTGAGGACATCGTTGTGAACACAACAGAGCAGGCAGCACACCTGAGCACCGCGCGTGGTTATGACTTCAAGTCCCATGAGTTCCAGTTCCCGGGGATGCAAAAGAGCACTAGCATGGACAGGGGCAGATGATCATTTTGCGGGGCCCCGGGCAGTCCAATTTCGCGGGGGCCCCCTTTGCCACGATGCATGCGCAGGGCTTCTTGAAGCGCGGGGCCCGGGGCAGCCGCCCTGCTCGCCCTACGCTATATCCGCCCCTGAGCATGGAGTGTGAAGGAGATCTTGGACCTCATCAAGATCTGGGGAGAGGAATCCATTCTCTTGGAGCTCTGATCCAGCAAAAGAAATGCTGACATTTACATGATGACTGCAAACTGAATAGTGGCTAAAGGATACCAGCAGTGCAGAGTTAAAATACAGGAGCTGAGGCAGTCCTACCACAAGGTAAAGGAAGCTAACACACAGTCCGGAGCATCTCTGCAAATATGCTGTTTCCATGTGCAGCTGGATGCGATTCTGGAAGGGAAGGGGGACCTGATCAGCTTCCCAAGCCTGACAACGGAGTCTGGCTGTGACACTCCTGGCAGCAGTGTGGAGGACAGCGTGGTGGTGGAGCGGGAGGATGAGGAGAATGGCCATCTAGTGATCAGCAAGAGCCAAGAATTTTTTGTAATATTGGAGCCAGTCCCCTCCTCCCAGGACATCTCCCAAATGAGCACTGATCCCAGGGAGGACACTTCTGGTCTGTTCATATTTTTTTTCTTACTACAAGCAGGTTAAGGCAATTGGGAGCGATGTACAGTGTGCTTTGTGTCTACACAGCGCAGCTGGGGGGGGACGAGGGGAGCAAGTGGGGCGGAACAGCTCTCTAGCGTGTCTGGAGGTGGAGCAGGAATGCTCCCTGCATAGCTCCATGAAGCTCTCACATAGGAACTCTGATAAGATTTGGTGCAGTTACACGATTATTAAATTAAACAACATCCCTATTCTCCCCCATCACTCCCACCCACAGGATCGTGCCTTGGCAGGCCCCTTATCATGCATGCCTGGCTCTGAACTGCATGAGTCCAGATGCTCCCCTGGGAACTCTATGTACTGCTGTAGAGTGGCCATTTTGAAGCAAAACTTTGGCCTTGCACAGAACACGTTTCCATTGTCTTTACAGAGACGTTTGTTGTATGTCAAAAGATTTAACACAATGTATCTCTTGTAATGTGTGCCCTTATAATTTTTTGTTACAGCGGGAACAGCAACCAGCTTGGGACATAATCCCACAGCTCCACCACCTGTCCATCAGGCGCAGATCTGCAGGCAAAAATGGACAAGGAAAGATTTATTCAAGAAGCAAATAGAGTGGAGGAACACAATCCTGGAGAAGATGTGTGCTGAGCACCAGGACAGGGTGGCAGAACTTTAGGAGAGGCAACAGCAGAATATCTTTGCCTCTCATGGCTGTGATGGAACGCCTGATGGCATTCTTGAGAACCCCTTCCTCCCCAACCCACATTCACCCCATGAAAAATAACTTTCCCTCCTCACCCAGATCCATAACCTCCACCCCCCATGGAACCCCAGGACACAGGATGGGGAGGTGAGAGACAGAGGGGATGGACTCAAGGTCAGCTTCACACTCAACCTCCAGGGTCTCAGGAGGCAAAAAGCTGTCCTTGCATTTCTGAGCCATCTCCGCACCCCCCTCCGGATTCCCACCATGGACTTCTTTTCTTTCCCTGCTGCCTTCCCTAAATAAAAATGCATGATCTCTGAAGAACAATCTTTTTATTGCTTGTACAGCAGGGGTGGAGTGGGGGAATAAAAACAAACACACTGAATGCGTCCCCTTGAGAGCAATGTGCACGAGTCTCAAAACTGGCCATTCATAAAACTGTCTTTCAAAGGCTTTCTGATTTGTGCTGCTCCACATTGTGTTCTCTTTATTGCTCTGGTGTCTGGCTGCTCAAAATCTCTGCCTAGGTGCTCTGCCTCAGCCCCCCACCCTGCCAGAAAACCCCTCACTCTTGGAAAGATTATGGCGCACATAACAGGCTACCACCACAAAAGGAAATGTTGCATTCAGTGAGGTCCAGACTAGTGAGGAAACTCCTAAACCTTCCCTTTAAATGCCCAGAGGCAAATTCAACCATCGTTCTCTACTAGCTCAGCCTGTAGTTGAACTGCTCCTTACTGTAGTCCAGGCTGCACGTGAATAGCTTCATGAGTCACCAGAGCAGGGGGTAGGCTGGCTTGCCAAAGATCACTATTGGCATTTTCATTGCTCTGATTCTGATTTTTTACCTCTCTCTTCACAGACAAGGCCAGCTCCCAGATTACTGCACTAGGCAACGCAATATGGGAAGGAGGTGGGCAGCCCTTGATAGAGAAAGAACAGGTTAAGAACTATTTAGAATAGTTGGATGTACACAAATCCATAGAGCTGGATTTAATGCATCCAAGGATGCTGAGGGAATTGGCTGATGTGATTGCAATGCTATTATCTCTAAAAACTCATGGCAATCAGGGGAGATCCCCGGATGATTAGAAAAAGGCAAATGAGCCCATCTTTAAAAATGATGGACAAAAGGACGATCGAGGGAACTACAGACCATTCAGCCTCACTTCAGTCCCCAGAAAAATCATGGAGGGGATCCTCAAAGAACCCATTTTGAAGCACTTGGAAGAGAGAAAAGTGATCAGGAACAGTCAACACGAATTCACCAAGGGCAAGTCATGCCTGACCAACCTGATTGCCTTCTATGACAAGGTAACTGGTTCAGTGGCCAAGAGCAAAGCAGTGGATGTGATATATCTTGACTTTAGTAAATATTTTTATATGGTTTCCCACTATATTTTTGCCACCAAGTTAAACTATAGATCAGATAAATGGACTGTAAGGTACATAGAAAGCTGGCTAGATAGTTGGACTCAATGGGTAGTGTCAAGGTAGTGTCTGGCATGATAAATGCAGAAGTGGGGGCCCCCAAAACCTTATCTTTCCAGCTTTGGTAAAAACTCCCCCACCCCAAAAAAATCTTAACAACCTAGATTTTGGGGATAAAATCTCTGCTGCCACCACCCAAGGCCGTCCAGGGTTTTATAAAGCATTGAGCAAGCGATCAAGGAGCTTGCAAACAGGTGAGTGCTAACAGGGAGTTTAGAGAGGGAGTTGGGAAGGGGGTGAGGTTCTCTTGCCTTTCTTTTTAAATCCTTTCTCCAGGACAGCAGGGATGGATGGTGATAGGTCTGCTGCTGTTACCTGCACAGTGTGTGCCATGTTTGTTGTCTTCCTGTAAGAAAGAACGGATTTCATCTGCATGAAGTGCAAGCTGCTCACCATTTTGGAAGAAAAGATTAGAGGACTGGAGGCCCAAGTGTTGACCCTATGCTCGATTAGAGAGGATGAAGACTTCCTGGATAGAAGGCAGCAATTAATCCTGCGAGCACGGAAGGCAGAAGAGCCGGAGAGGGCAGTACAGGACCAAGAAGAGAACTGGCAGCATGTAACTTCTAGAAGGGGAAAAAGGCCAGCACAGGAATCTCTCAATGCTATAGAGGTAAGTAATCGCTTAAGGCTCTCTCCACAGGCTCTGCAGTGGTGAATGCTTTGGAAGGGACCTCACAAGGAAGAAACTGCAAGGGAACACCATCTACTGGAAGGCATGGGATGCGTAGTCCTAGGGATAGGTGTTCCACGACCACCACTCCCAAAAGAAGATGACGGGTGGTGGTGGTCGCGGACTCCCTCCTAAGAGGGACTGAACCATCCATCTGCCGTCTGGACCTGGAATCTTGAGAGGTGTGCTGCTTACCGGGAGCTTGAATTCAGGATGTGACTGAGAGGCTTACCAAATTGATCAAACCTTCGGATTGCTACCCCTTCCTGCTTCTCCACGTGGGAACTAACGATATGGCCAAGAATGACCTTGAGCAGGATACTGCAGATTATGTAGCGCTGGGAAGAAGAATCCAAGAATTCGGACCGCAAGTGATGTTCTTGTCCATCCTCCCTGTTGAAGGGAAAGGACTGGGCAGGAATCGTCAAATTCAGGAACTAAATGCGTGGTTGCGCAGGTGGTGTCGCAGAGAGGGCTTTGATTTCTTCAAACCATGGGAGAAAATCCTGTTGAGAGTCTATGGATTAAGTTTAGAGGTGCAAACAACAGCAGCGATGTTGTGGTTGGTGTCTACTACAGACCACCGAATCAGGTGGATGAAGTAGATGAGGCTTTCTTTGGACAACTGAGAGAAACTTCCAGATTGCAGGCCCTGATTCTCATGGAGGACTTTAATCACCCTGACATCTTTTGGGAAATGAATACGGCAGTACACAGGCAATCTAGGAAGTTTTTGGAGAACGTTGGGGATAACTTCTTGGTACAAGTTCTGAAAGATCCGACCAGGGGCTGGGTACAGCTTGAACTTCCGTTCACAAACAGGGAGGAACTAATAGGGGAAGTTGAGGTGGGTGACAACTTGGGAAGCAGTGATCATGAGATGGTAGATTTCAGGATCCTGACCAGAGGAAGAAAAGAGAGTAGTAAATTACACATCTTGGACTTCAGAAAAGCAGATTTTGACTCCCTCAGACACCTGATGGGCAGAATCCCCTGGGATACTAACATGAAGAGGAAAGGAGTCCAGGACAGCTGGCAGTATTTTAAAGAAGCCTTATTGAAGGCACAGAAAGAAACCATCCCGATGCGTGGCAAGAGAGGCAAACATGGTAGGAGACCGTGCTTACGGGGAAGGCTTACAGGGGAAAACCTTGGTGAACTTAAGCACAAAAAGGGAGCTTACAAAAAGTGGAAACTTGGACAAATGACCAGGGAGGGGTTTAAATGAATAGCTCCAGAATGCTGGGGGGTTATCAGGCAGGAGAAAGCGCAATTGGAATTGCAAGTGGCAAAGGATGTGAAGGATAACAAGAAAGGTTTCTACAGGCATGTTAACAAGAAGAAGGTGATCAGAGAGGGTGTGGGGCCCCTACTGGATGAAGGAGGTAACCTAGTGACAGATGATGTGGGGAACGCTGAAGTACTCGATGCTTTCTTTGCCTCTGTATTCACGGACAAGGTGGGCTCCCAGACTAATGCGCTAAGTGACACAAGATGGGATGAAGATGGACAGCCCTTGGTGGGTAAAGAACAGGTTAGGAACTATTTAGAAAATCTAAACATACACAAATCAATGGGTTCAGACTAAAGGCATCCGAGGGTACTGAGAGAGCTGGCAAATGTAATTGAGGAGCCTTTGGCCATTATCTTTGAAAAGTCGTGGAGGTCAGGGGAAATTCCGGATGATTGGAAAAAGGCAAATGTAGAGCCCATCTTCAAAAAAGGGAAGAAGGATGATCCAGGGAACTATAGGCAGGTCAGTCTTACCTCGTTTCCTAGAAAAATCATGGAAGGGATTCTTAAGGAATCCATTTTGAGGCACTTGGAATAGAGGAAAGTGATTAGGAATAGTCAGCATGGATTCAAAAAGGGCAAGTCGTTCCTGACCAATCTGATTAGCTTCTATGATGAGGTAACTGGCTCTGTGGACATTGGAAAGTCAGTGGATGTGATATACCTTGACTTTAGCAAGGCTTTTGATACAATCTCCCACAATATTCTTGCCAGAAAGTTAAGGGAATGTGGATTGGTTCGGTTCTAGAACCGGTTTTGTTTCATATCTTTATTAATGACCTGGATGAGGGGATGGAGTGCACCCTCAGCAAGTTTGCAGATGACACTACACTAGGGGGAGAGGTAGATATGCTTGAGGGCAGGGATAGGGTCCAGAGTGACTTAGACGGAGTAGAGAATTGGGCTAAAAGAAATCTGATGAGGTTCAACAAGGACAAGTGCAGAGTCCTGTACTTGGGACGGAAGAATCCCAAGCATTGTTATAGGCTGAGTACCAACCAGCTAAGTAGCAGTTCTGCAGAAAAGGACCTGGGAGTTACAGTGGATGAGAAGCTGGATATGAGTCAACAGTGTGCCCTTGTAGCCAAGAAGGTTAATGGCATATTAGGTTGCATTAAGAGGAGCAATGCCAGCAGATCCAGAGAAGTGATTATTCCCCTTTATTCGGCTCTGGTGAGTATTGCATCCAGTTCTGGGCCCCCCACTACAAAAAGGATGTGGATGCATTGCAGAAGGTCCAGTGGAGGGCAACCAAAATTATTAAGGGGCTGGAGCATATGCCCTATAAAGAAAGGCTGAGAGAGTTGGGTCTGTTTAGTCTGCAGAAGCGAAGAGTGTGTGTGTGAGGGGGCTTGATAGCAGGCTTCAACTTCCTGAAGAGAGGTTCCAAAGAGGATGGAGAGAGGCTGTTCTCAGTAGTGATGGATGGCAGAACAAGGAGCAAAGGTCTCAAGTTGTGGTGGGAGAGGTCCAGGTTGGATATTAGGAAAAACTGTTTCACCAGGAGGGTTGTGAAGCACTGGAATGGGTTACCTAGGGAAGTAGTGGAGACTCCATCCCTAGAGGTGTTTAAGTCTCGGCTTGACAAAGCCCTGGCTGGGTTGATTTAGTTGGGAGTGGTCCTGCCTAGAGCAGGGGGCTGGAGATGATGACCTTCTGAGGTCTCTTCCATCTCTGTGTTTCTATGATTCTATGATAATGATAAGACCATCAGGGGAGAGATCTCTTGGGAAATCTCACCCCTAAAGTACAAACTAGGAAACAAAAATTAACCAATACCAGGTTAATAAAAAGAGAAGAGAAAGAACTTTTATCACCACAATATTCCTGTTGCAATCACAATGACTAGATGGAATACTAACAAACTCATGGAAGAGAAACCCACCATTGGCCAGGAGCTTAGTTACAAAGGAGAGCAAAACCCATTTTTAAATGCACAGACATCAGATCCTATTTCCCAAGCAATAAAATGATAAAACCTAATGGATTTATCTAAACTTTACCCTACTTACAGAAGAGTCTTTTCTTGGAGGGAGACATTCTGTCTGACTCCATCAGTAGCTGGAGAGAAATTTGCCCAGGACAAAGAAGGTATAAACCAAACATTCCTTTGTCCTAATTTGAAATTTCTACCTACATTCCTATTGGCCAACTCTACCTAGGTTAGGTATGTTAACCCCTTAGTCCCCAGGCTGCTATATAACCCTCATGATCATGACAGGTAGTGATCCCTGGCTTGATCTCTGCTTGGTGTTCGGTGTCAAACAGAGTGCCCCAAGGGTCAGTTCTAGGGCCAGTTTTCTTCAACATCTTTATTAATGACCTAGTTGAGGGGATGGATTGCACCCTCAGTAAGTTTGCAGATGACACCAAGCTGTGGGAGGGGGCAAGGGGGGAGGGAAGTGTCAGTCCCCGTAATACACGAGGTTCGAAGGGATGCCGGAAAGGATGAGACCACAACTGGGGGTTTTAAAAAGCACAAACTGATTTTATTTTGATGGCGCCAGACAATCATCAGAACAAAAATTAAACAGATTGCCAGACAACACAAAACAATTCCCTGAGGTTTTTCTAAATCACAATAATTCCCAATAACTGTCCAGGGGTTAGGAACAGTTGAATTAACACTGGTATTGTTCATAGGGCTGATTATTTACACAACTTTATACAAGGAAACGGTAAAAAACCTAAATCCCAACTATTTATAAACTAACTTAGTAACTTTTTAGCCACTGTCACTTGACAAGCAATAAGGACAACTAAAAAATCAATTAGGATAGGGATGATGGCGGGGGGGAGGGAAGGACGGGTTATACCAGTTCTGGAGACAGCAGGAACACAAGTACCGGTCACATGCTCATAAACTATCTCCACTTGGGTCGACCAACTCAGAGTACGCTCAGTAAGACTCGAGAGCGGGGGTGCAAGACGTCTGGGTGATCAGGCCAGGCGTTCACTCAATGCGAATCCCCAGTGAGAGAGGGGCTGCCTGCCTGTTTTATTGCCTGTGAACTTATCACCCCATAGGTTGGTTTTTGCTGCAGTGGGTGGAGTAGCAGGCCTGAGCACAAGTCAGCCCATTGGCTGATCTTTCACTGCAATGGGTGGAGCGAGCAGGGGAAGATTATTAATTTACATGCCCTTATATGGAAAACACTCCACCTTACAGACAGAGCCTCCTATACCAGCCTTAGAGGTATTACAGGCTATGGCTCCCCGCAACGGGCAGCCATTTCTGATGTTCTGTCTCGGACAGGAAGAAGGGAGGGAGATACGCTGGAGGGCAGGGATGGAGTCCAGATGACCTAGACAAATTGGAGGATTGAACCAAAAGAAATCTGATGAGGTTCAACAAGGACAAGTGCAGAGTGCTGCTCTCGGGACAGAAGAATCCCAATCACTGCTACAGGCTGAGGACCGAATGGCTAAGCAGCAGTTTAGCAGAAAAGGACCTGGGGAGTACAGGGAATCAGAAGCTGGATATGAGTCAACAGTGTGCCCTTGTAGCCAAGAATGCTAATGACGTTTTAAGGTGCATTAAGAGGAGCATTGCCAGCAGATCTAGAGAAGTGATTATTCCCCTTTATTGTGCTCTGGTGAGGCCACATCTGGAGTATTGTCAAGTTGTGGGTCCCCCACTATTGAAAGGATATGGATGCATTGGAGAAGGTCCAGTGGAAGACAACAAAAATTATTAGGGGGCTAAAGCACATGACTTACAAGGAGAGGCTGAAGCTTTTGGGGCTTGTTTAGTCTGCAGAAGTGAAGAGTGAGGGGGGATTTGATAGTAGCCTTTAGCTACCTGCAGGGAGGTTCCAAAGAGGATGGAGCCAGGCTGTTCTCAGTTGTGACAGAGGGCAGAACAAGGAGCAATGGTCTCAAGTTGCAGTGGGGGTGGTCTAGGTGGGATATCTGGAAATCTATTTCACTAGGAGGGTGGTAAAGCACTGGAATGGGTTACCCAGGAAGGTGGTGGAATCTCCATTCCTAGAGGTTTTTAAATCCTGGCTTAACAAAACCCTGGCTGGGATGATTTAGTTGGGTTTGGTCCTGCTTTGGACAGGGGGCTGCACTCAGTGACCTCATGAGGTCTCTTCCAACCCTGTGATTCTATGATTCTATTGCCCCACCCGTTAGAGAACCCCATCATGTCACAGCCATGCACTATGGGATCCATGTTTCCCAGAGTCACATCCTTCCAGAGCAGAAAGGTATCTGTAGCCCCCACTGTAGATTTCCCCACTGATTTTCCGACTGATTCCCAACTGACTGGTTGCTCCAGCACTTTAATTATTTTGGTTGCCATCTGCTGGACCCTCTCCAATGTGTCCACATCGTTTTTATAGTTGGTCCAGAACTTGACACAATACTCCAGATGTGGCCTCACCAGTCCGAATAAAGGGGAATAATCACTTCTCTAGGGATATGAGCTCTTTTGGAAAAAGGCTTCTTCCTCTTTGTGAAGGGGCATATGCGTACCCCCTTGTGAAGAGGCGTGTGCATACCCCCTTCTCTCACTTGAGCCCACTTGAGCTCTCAACTTTGTCTCTATTTCAAGTTCTAGCAGTCTAATCTGCTGGTTCGGCAGTGCGTATGGGTCTCGGTTTACAAGAGTCTGTATATTTCCCCCCGCCCTTGACGGGTGGGGTAGAGGGACCTGGACCCACCCTCTCTCACGGGTCCCAGCCCAGGGCCCTAAGGATAGGCTTTAGCCAGGTTCCTACCCAGCTGATGGGGCTTCTTGCCACAACTTGCCAGACCGTGGGCTTTTACTGGAGAGCCCTGCCCTGGGCTACTTCCTACCCTGGATATGTCTGGAGGGTGTTGTAATCTTCCTGGCCATGTCCTCAGAACCCGCAACCTGCACCCCCCCCCCCACGGAACATGGTTGCTATTTCTCGCTCTCTCTCCCTCTCAATTGCCCATACTTCCCTTTCCTCCTCGCTCCCTTGTCTTCCCCCTCCGTTCTGTCCCAGTCCCCCTTTTTAAATCTCCTGCCCTACTTCCTCTCTCCGCCCCTTCTCATGTTGTCACCTCTGCATGCCTCCCAAGTCCTGCCTTCCCCTCCTCGCATCATTCCCGGCGCGCCCATGACACTGCCATGGCGCCCCACCCCAGACTGAGGCGCCAATCAGCTGTGAATGAACACACGGCACAAACGACGCTCCGGCTTTCGCACTCCCCATACAGCGTGGTGGTCGGGGCATCTGGAGTGCGGGGTGATAGTGTCCCATCACACTCTTAGGTTTACCAATGTCAGAAAAGCCCCTCTGTTCTTTCAATTTTTTTTCAAAAGAATGCAATTGCAGTGCGGACATAAGTGAAGGTTTTTTTTGGTGGAAAAATGGCCATTTTTCTGAAAATATTCTTTAGTGTAAACATAGCCATAGAGTGCAATGCCTTCTCCTTTTCTCCCATCTGTTCCTTTTGAACAGTTTATACACTTCCATGACAGTGCCCCACTCATATGAGTCATCCCACCAAGTCTCCGTTATTCCAATCAAATCATAGTTCTTTGACTGTGCCAGGGCTTCTAATTCTCCTTATTTGTTTCCCAGACTTCTTGCATCCATGTACTTAGCTAACTAGTTGATTGCTCTACCTTCTCCATTAGAATCCTTTGTTGCTTCTTCCTCCTTGGCTATGTCTACACTGGCATGATTTTCCGGAAATGCTTTTAACGGAAAAGTTTTCCGTTAAAAGCATTTTCGGAAAAGCGTGTCTAGATTGGCAGGACGCTTTTCCAGAAAAGCACTTTTTCTGGAAAAGCGTCTGTGGCCAATCTAGATGCGCTTTTCCACAAAAAAGCCCCGATAGTCATTTTCGTGATCGGGGCTTTTTTGCGGAAAACAGTACTGTGCTGTCTACACTGGCCCTTTTCTGGAACAGTTTTCCGGAAAAAGACTTTTGCCTGAATGGGAGCAGCATAGATTTTCCAGAAAAGCACTGATGATTTTACATTAGATTGTCAGTGCTTTTCCGGAAATTCAAGAGGCCAGTGTAGACAGCTGGCAAGTTTTTCTGGAAAAGCGGCCAGTGTAGACACAGCCCTTGTGTTTTAGCACAGCAGCTCAGCAGGAGGGGCAGCTAGGGCCAGCAGCAGAGAGAGGGGCTGGGGTCCAGTACCAGGGGACCCAGTCCCCTGCGATCCAGCAAATTCCCTTCTTCAGGACACGTGAGGTCCCAAGGGTGCCGGACCAGCAAGGTCCAACCTGTATTGGAATAGCCTCTAGCTTTTGGAAGTGGATCCCCATTCTTTGTAGTTTATCCCTAATTGAGTAACTTCAAGCTGACTCTCCTAGGATCCCAATTACTTCTGGCCACAAGATGCAAATCCAAGCCCTCTGAGATGGTTTTGTGAAACTAGAGGGCATGGATGCTGGAGAAGTTATTGACATGTCTCTAGTCATGTCTATGTGCTATCAAGGATCTGGTTTTTTTCCATGAGCAAACCACTATGTTTCAAATATAAAATTAAGATTACTGTTTAAGGATCTAAGCAGATTTTTCCTCAACCAAAATATACAGAAAAGATGTGTTTAATATGAATGCCACCAGATGAAAATAACCAAACAAAGTCTCCTAAGCATATTTTATTTATTACTCAAATTCTACAGTCATAATACAGTTTACTACCATTATTTCACTTGCAAAAATTTCAATATAATGTACATCCAAAGCCAGAACAGCATCAAGACCCTGCTATATTTGAGAAGTTAATAGGAAAGAATATCCCTTTCTTCCTCAAACTGGAACATTACATTATTAAAGGTGCATTATTCACAATAAAAGAGACTTCACACTGATGAATTATTATTGGTCACTATTTGTATTCAATACATGTAGGATTGTGGGCCCACACTGTACTGCACACATTCACAGTAGGATACAATTCCTACCATACAGCTAAGGGAGCTCACAGCCATGGGAAAGTCAGGGGGAAGACTCCATGCTTCTCAAAGGGATGGTGCCTTGGACAGAATGCATGGGGCCATGGCACCCAGTTCTTAGCACTGTCTGGAGCACAGTGT
The DNA here is from genome assembly GCF_049634645.1 of Pelodiscus sinensis. NCBI lineage: Eukaryota > Metazoa > Chordata > Testudines > Trionychidae > Pelodiscus > Pelodiscus sinensis. Next base: position 49,861,807 of record NC_134719.1, read on the forward strand.
TTCAGCAGCAATTTAAAGTACTTGGGTCTCCGCTGCTGCTACAGTAGCAGCAACAATTGGCAGCCCTGGTCACTTTAGAATCACTGGGCTCCATGAAAGTTGCCTCCCCTATACCCCCACTGCCGTTGGCAGGCCTGCATACAGAGATGCAGTATTGAATTTCTCGTCAGAGCAGAAAATAGGATGATTGGAAAGAGATCTTTTGAAATCTAAGACCTGCACACTTATTCTCACAATATACTTAATCAGCCTGAACATTAGATTGCAATAATTTTTAGTTCAAATAATACTCTCTCTCCACTGTTTCAGAAAGGTACAGTGCATCTTTAACATGTGTAAGAAGTTAATAAATGCACTGACCTTGGATATGTACATTGCAAAGTTCATTACCTCTTGCTAATTTCTTCACTGCCCTGCTAAGTTCTGATTTACAAGGACAGATCCATCAAATTAAACACAAGCAAATTTACACCTCATTAATTTTGTATTTAAAAAAAAGTAGATTTTTTCTTTTTTTCCTATATAGTTTAGGTCTCAGTAATGAAAAACAAGATCTCAGTTGAAGACTGCTAAATCTGCAAAAGAATTTTTCAACTTCATTTTGTTACCTGTAAAATTTTTAAAATCTTTCTAAAATACTAACCATTTGAGTTCTACACTGCAGAAACCTGAGGGAATTAAGTCAAAATTCCATTAATAGTTCAGGAAATGCTGTATGCATATAAATACTGAATGCCCATTTACTAAATAAAGATGACTACATTAAGGCACTCAAAGGGTTCATTCAAAGGGTCTTCCTTCCAAAGATCTTTTCTCAAATGAATTTAGTTTCTTTTATAGAAAGTAGTATTCACTTTGGGATGGCACAAAGCTATTTACATACTTAAAGTGATATTTCTACTCTAAAACCTGTATTGGCAGGAAAGGTGTTCCATGTTTATCAAGGACTTCAGATTAAAAGTAATCATAAACTGCACAGGGTAAGGGGGTATATGATAGAGGTCTATAAAGCATGAGTGGTGTGGAAAAAGTGAATAAGGAAAAGTTATTTACTTATTCCCACAATATAAGAACTAGGGGTCACCAAACGAAATTAATAGGCAGCAGGTTTAAAACAAACAAAAGGAAGTTTTTCTTCACTCAGCGCACAGTCAACCTGTGGAACTCCTTGCCAGAGGATGCGGTGAAGGCTAGAACTTTAACAAGGTTCAAAAGTGGGCTAGATAGATTCATGGAGGTTAGGTCGATCAATGGCTATCAGCCAGGATGGGTGGGAATGGTAGCCGTAGCCTGTTTCTCTGGAAGTGGGAAACAGGGAAAGGATCACGTGAGGATTCCCTGTTGTGATCCCTTCCTTCTGGGGCATCTGTAATTGGCCACTCCACTGTTGGCTGACAGGATACTGGGTTAGATGGACCTTTGTTCTGACCTAGTATGGCCGTTCTTAGGGTGAGTTTGCAGATTCACTTTGGGAACTGAGTTAAACATGTACATAACCAGTGATAAAGATTCTGCAATAGAAAACATAGCTGTGTTGCTTACGATGTCTAAATCAAACTGCACCGAAGTTTTTCACCCAGCTCAAAGTCTGCTAAAATGGATGCAGAGGTAACTTGCTGTAAATCAGTTAAATATCCCTACAGAACTCTGAATAAATCCCAGGAGCAAAACTTCTGCATAAGAAAGTGAATTTTATTTTTTTCCAATATCATACTTTAAAATGAGAATGTGGTAGAATAGTCATTTTATTTATTATCTCTTGTGCTCAACTATTAAGAAGCTGTAACATTTATTATCAGTATCATTTATTATTTCTATTCATTATTTGTCAAAGAAGTATTTTTACATGTTAAGTGTTACCACTTATTTAAACATTCGAAATGCAGAAATATCTGATGGGAAAATGTCACTATATGAGAAACTATACACATACAGATTTATAGGCATCATATGTCCTGCTGAGATGTTAAACTTAACCTCAATTTTAAATATGACAAGGGGCACATATATCATCGTACTAACTTTACCCCATATTTCTCACTGACACTATTGTTGGCAATGCTGTATGCCAGGTTATCTTATAGTATGGTATAACTGTTACAAGAATAAATCTGTTCAATGAATCTATTGTACATATGTCTCTATGAAACCTTTGTAATAGCTAGTATAAATCTGTAAAGACTGAAATATTGTCAAATCGACTAAATTCAGCTACCAGATAAATGAATCCATCTCCTTTCTGAAATTTCTATTTTCTAGACAAGAAAAATCCGTTAACCAATACTACAAAGCTGCCTATCCATTCAGAATATTTAATATGTCCTTTATTAATCAATACAATTTTAAAAAGAGCATGATCAAAATCACACAAGCTAATATAGAAGGCTCTTCCAACCACAAAGCATGTTAAATCATTATATAGTTAGGTGTTAGATCATCGTTGAGAAATATTTTCCAAAAAGAAAACTTCTAACCTTCTGTAACTGTTGTTAGAGGTGATGCTCATGCTCATTCCAATGCAGGTTTGTGCGTGTGCTGTAGGCCTCACCTTTGGAAAGTTTTCCTGGTGGTATCTATTGGGTAGACTCAGGTGTCCTCTGAAGTCTCACCCTGATGGTACAATATATAGCACCCTGCCAGCTCAATCCCTTCTTGCTGGCTAACTCCAACAGAGGGGTAAAGGAGGGTGGGTTTTGAAATGGACATTAAAAGCATTTCCGGAAAATCATGCCAATCTAGACGCAGCCTATGTGGTTATTCTGAGGTAAGTGCTTGGATTTCTGAGCCCTTTCTGACATAAGTAATGATGACTAGAAAGGCCATCTTCCAAGATAGGTAAAGCAGGAAGCATGGTACCAGTGGCTCAAATGTATGTCCCATCAGCTGCAAGTTGGCATTCCAAGGATGTGGGGCTGTTGTACTTATAGGTACATCTGTTCCAGCTCTCACTGTTTAGGAGGAGTTCTCGAACAGACACTCATTCATAGACAAACACTCCCAAATACATAGTATGGAGTATATATATGGTACATGCAGGATCCCAGTACGTGGGGGGAGCTGGTTTAGAAGTCAAGCTGCTCCCAGTGCACACAAGCTCCCCTCAACCTTGCCTGTAACTGCTGAAAAATTCAAGTTATGCATGTAATTAAACATATTTTAACATCCCTAATATATAGTAGACTTGGTACCAGTGACATTAAGCGATGCCAGGAGTCTGTTGCTGGTGTTGACTTATTTCGCACTGGGGGGATATGGCAATACTAGGAGTCCCAGTCACCAGTGCAGTCCTTTCTTGGTGCTGAGGCAATGGAATGGTGCTGCCCCTCCCTCAGAGAGACTGGGGCACTCTTCACCAACTGTTACGTACTGTGTATGTTCCAGTACACTGTGTCTGTTCCAGGGCACTGAGGTGGGACAAAGCCCTGCTTCTATGAAATGGAACCTAAGTCTGTTCCTATCCCTACTTGTCCTGGGATTGAGGCTCCTGCAGATTCTGCATCACTCCTGTATGTGAGTCTCCTCCAGATCCCTAAGACAACTATGATGCGGGTCACTGGCATCAGTTTATGGTGTGCTGCTCTCTGAGCCCTTGGAAATAAGGAATACCTCTGTGCTCAAGGCCAGTTAACCCTGCTAAGTGGGGAACACTTACTAATTATACTACTATATGTATTAATTAACCACTAACAGTAACTGTTTCACAGAAAGTCCACAGAGATGAAGCACTTACAAAAACACAAGAGACCAGAGATGTTCCAGCAACTGTAAGAATGGAACTGAGAACAGCAGGTTGATAGGGTCTTATGTGCTGCGCCATGAAGGTGTGATGAAAGGGTGCATCAGAATTGACCCAATGAATACCGCTGAGGGAGAAACTTTCTGGCAGCAATGTGTTCACCTACACTCCAATGGACATAAGCAAGCACTTGAAGCACAATTTATCCTACCATACAATTTGGCTGTGTCTAGACTGGCAAGCTTTTCTGCAAAATCATCTGCTTTTGCGGAAAAACTTGCCAGCTGTCTTCACTGGCCGCTTGAATTTCTGCAAAAGCACTGACGATCTCATGTAAGATTGTCAGTGCTTTTGCGGAAATACTATGGCTGCTCCTATTTGGGCAAAAGTGTTTTTCCGAAAAACTTTTGCGCAAAAGGGCCAGTGTAGACAGCACAGATTTGTTTTCCGCAAAAAAGTCCCAATCGCGAAAATGGCGATCGGGGCTTTTTTGCGGAAAAGCGTGTCTAGATTGGCCACAGACGCTTTTCCGGAAAAAGTGCTTTTGCGGAAAAGCGTCCTGCCTTTCCGGAAAATCATGCCAGTGTAGACGTAGCCTTTGATTTTAGGTGCAATGATATTTCCTATATTTTACAAATCACAGTAGCCAATCACAATGGTGCCTCTTTTGGCTTGATAACTTATGAACAGTGTGATCTAGCTGGGAACAAAGTTTCCTACAATTTGTATGCTAAAGAAAGGAAAATTTACGTTTAAAAATATTTAAGGCAAAATATTGTAAATAAAAGGAATGCTCTCATGTTGTTAATGAGTATGGTATCTTCTTCATAAACTTCACCAAACAACAATTATCTTACTATAGTACTATACTATATAAGACCAGAAGCACAAGGCAAATTGTGAAAAGTTAAATAGGAGTAAAGATTAAAAGACCAGAACAGAGGTGAAGAAGAGAGAAAAATCCCAGTAAGAGTGGAACAAAACAAGGGAGAGGATAACAGATAACAAGCACAACTATCCACATGGATTAAAAACTGGAGTGTTTTTTGCAATGGAGGAAAAATGGTTAGCTGAAGGTGTCCTTGGAGATCAAACCTGCATGTCCAGATTAATGTATTATTCTTGGTCCAAATTTATATTTAGGTTTGTGCTGTATAGCTTTTTAAAGACAGAACTGTATAGGCTTAAAGGAGTATAAAAACATCATGTATTACTGAGCTGTGTCTACAAGCTAGCTGAACAGGTATTTTAGCCACCAAGTGGTTTTATAGTTAGTTATTTAGCTTCTCTGATGAGGTAACTGGCTCTGTGGACATGGGGAAGTCAGTGGATGGCATATACCTTGACTTTAGCAAAGCTTTTATTAGTCTCCCACACATTTCTTGCCAGCAAGTTAAGGAAGTAAGGACTGGATAAATGGACTGTAAGGTGGATAGAAAGCTGGCTAGATTGTCCAGCTCAACAGGTTGTGATCAATGGCTTGATATCTGGTGCATGGTCAGTTTCAAGCGAGATGCCCCAAGGATTGATTCTAGACCTGGTTTTGTTCAACATCTTTATTAATGACTACATGAGGGAATGGATTGTACCCCCTGCAAGTTTGCAGATGACACTAAGCTGGGGGAGAGGTAGACATGCTGGAGGGCAGGGATAGAGGTAGAGATAGGGTCAGGAGTGATATAGACAAAATGGAGGACTGGGCCAAAAAAATCTGAGGAAGTTCAACAAGGACAAGTGCAGAGTCCTGCATTTGGAGTGAAAGATTCCCAAACGTTGTCACAGTCTGGGGGACTGACTGGCTAAGTAGCAGTTCCACAGAAAAGGAGCTAGGGGTTACAAATGATGAGAAGGTGGATGAGTCAATAGTATACGCCGTAGTCAAGAAGGCTAATAGCATATTAGGGTGCATTAGGAAAAACATTTCTAGTAAATCTTGAGAAATTATTCTACTGTATTTGGCACCGGTGAGGCCATATCTGGAGTATAGTATTTAGTTCTGGGCTCCCCACTACAGAAAGTATGTGACTGCATTGGAGAGGGTCCAGCAGAGGGCGACTAAAATGATTAGGGGGCTGGAGAACATAGGCTGTGTCTAGACTGGCAAGTTTTTCTGCAAAAGCATATGCTTTTGCAGAAAAACTTGCCAGCTGTCTACACTGACCGCTTGAATTTCCGCAAGAACGCTGACGATCTCATGTAAGATTGTCAGTGTTGTTGTGGAAATGCTATGCTGCTCCCATTCGGGCAAAAGCCTTCTTGCGCAAACGCTTTTGCGCAAGAGGGCCAGTGTAGACAACGCGTTATTGTTTTGAGCGCGATCAGGGCTTTCTTGCACAAAACCACGTTTAGAGTGGCATGGACGCTTTTCCGCAAAAAGTGCTTTTGTGGAAAAGCATCCGTGCCAATCTAAACACTCTTTTCCACAAATGCTTTTAACAGAAAAACTTTTCTGTTGAAAGCACTTGCAGAAAATCATGCCAGTCTAGACGTATCCATGACGTATAAGAGGCTGAGGGATTAGGGCTTATTTAGTCTGCATTAAAGAAGAGTGGGGGAAGATTTGATAGCTGCCTTCAACTTCCTGAAGGGAGGTTCCAAAGAGGATGGAGAGAGGCTGTTCTCAGTAGTGAGGGACGGTGGAACAAGGAGCAATGGTCTCAAGTTACAGTGGGGGAAGTCTAGGTTGGATATTAGGAAAAACTATTTCACTAGGAGGGTGGAAGTACTGGACTGGGTTACCTAGGGAGGTGGTGGAATCTTTCGGCTTGACAAAGCCTTGGCTGGGATGATTTAGTTAGGGTTGGTCTTGCTTTGGGTAGGGGGCTGGACTCAGTGACCTCCTTAGGTCTCTTTCAGCCCTAGGATTCTATTAGCCTGACTGTGCAGAGCCAAATGGAAAACAAAAACAAGATGTTCCAATGCAAAGAGTATTAAGTTGGAACGATCAGTTCTACTCTCTCGTGAAAAAAACAATTCACTATTATTTGTCAGAAGTTTAATTCCGAATAAAGGTTAGCAATTACAGCTTTAGCTCATTTTCTTTTTCATGTTACCGTACTTATTAGACTACTTCTTGCCCCCAGACAGATTGACGTAAGAACAGATTGACGTAAAGTACACTCCAATTATCTTCTCCTAATCATTCTACATACTAGAAACTTTGGGTTACTGGATTTAAGACTAAATAAAATCATAACACGAATGCTATGGTTATCTTTGCAATCAACTTAAGGTTTACAACCATATGTAAAAAAAGGAAGAGGTGAACAGCGTACAATGTCTTACAGACTTGTGCATGAGGTCAGTGTTAACTTCCAGATCTCTGTCTCTGTGCTCTGTACCATTCAAGTGGAATTGTAGGTGACAGCAGCCTCTATGCATTGCCCTAGGAAAGGCTTTTGCAAATCTCAAGCAATCTGCTATTGGGGGAATTACTACTCTCTACCACCTCCTTGGAAGGCACAAACCTTACTCATTGATTAATTAGGGGAGCAGTCCATCTAAGGGATACTACAGTTCTATTTGTACAACCAAAACCATTCAGAATATAAAACTGTACTTTATTAGTAGTTCAGTAGAGTATGGATGATGGAGTAAGGTAAATACTTAGAAGCAACTTTTCAATAATGAAGAGGATATGATTAGAAGAGGTATACAAGTCTAAGAGATGTTTAATGTACTGAATGTTTACCTTCACTCTGCTTATCTAGTGCAAGAATTTAGGTTTTCAAAACAGTTGCTCACTGATTTAGTATTAGTGTAATTCCCCATTTCTTAATCTGTTAGTAAAGTCTTTAGTCCAATTTTTATGACAGACGTGTGCAAAAAATGCATAAGCTCATTTAACATTAAGTATCTAGTTTCCTAATTTTCCAATAGATTAATATTTATACTAACACTAGACTCCTACTACTTCCCAATAAGAAACTGTACTTACCACATCTACTCAGTTTTTATTAACATTTCTGGCTTAACATTTATTAGATAGGCAACTATTGTGTGTCAGAAAAAAATTACTAGTTTAAAAAAGTGCCCTTATTTGAAATAACTAACATGGTTTGATCAAGTGAATAGATTCCCCACAATCCCTCTCCAGTCCAGCACTATCAGAACATTACTGTTGCTGAACCAGAGAATTTGTTGGACCACAGGAGATCAATTTTTCAGCAACATTACCAACACTTCCACTGCTTAATGGGGTCTTAGAAGACACTTAGTAGTAAATTAGAGCTAAATAACAGCACAGGACACTGAGAGCCAGGACTACTGGCTGTAAACAAGTTCTACAGGACAGTGGGAAATTTGGCCACACCTATAAGTGGACATCCAACTAACTAAAATCATGCCGGTCCAGGGAGTGCAGGACTAGAGAGGTTGAACCTGTAACTAAAAAAACCTTAAAGATAAAAATTGTGTTCTTAAGTCTGTGAACTAGAGATGAAAGTACCTTAACATTTCTTACAGCTACTGTCCTGTACCCAGGTTCCCTGCCAGCTCTTTAAACAGCCCTCTGCTGGCTTTTGCTGCAGTTCAACCAGCTCTGGCCAGAGCTGCACAGCAGGGTGCAGACGCTTACTTTCACCTCTGCTGTGAACATACTGAAAACACCGTTTGATAAACACATTACTATTCATTTACGTTCTAAAACAGATTCAAGAAGTTATCTGTAGATAACTTTCTCCCCTATGCCATTTTACCATCATATAGAAGATTAAGATGTTCACTTGCAATCTCTTGCTAATCAAGTAAGATTCTAAGTATGAAGGGGGCAGCTACATAGTACAAAAATCACTAACAATGTCAATATGAAGTAGGAATGTTAATGTATACCTGTGAATATGGTTACACAATGTGGGTAGTGGGAAGAAGTGGGAACCAGTGTGCATGGGGAGATGGCTTCTGTGGAGCTGCCTGCCTATCACCCCCCTCTGCCTCCTACAGAGGCAAAGCGCAGGCAGTGGGGGGGGGGGGGGGGGGCCCTAGCAGGAGCCAGTGCTCACCTCCTCCCCCATGTGTAAACGTGTAACCTCTACATGTTTACACAAATACATGTATTTTAACATTCCTAATATGATTAAGAAATAGTTTTGAAAATTATTTCTCTTATTTTAATAAAAGAATCAGTGAAGTAAAATTTTAAGTGATTAAATGCCATGAAAATACTCTGTTTGGGGTTTTTTTTGGGGGGGGGAGGGAGGGTGGAGGGGAGGGTTGATAAGTTTGCTTCAAAACAATGAGCATATTTTTTTCTGGTTATTTCTATTAATGGATGACCAAAATTTAAATGTTTAACAAATGCACCTGAATTAGTGTATCTACCTCATTTGAAAAGCACTTGAAACTCAGCAAGCTATAGCTTTGGCAGATGGGACTTCATTTTATAACTTCAGGAACTTTTTGCTAAACAGAATTTGTATAAATTTCTTACAAAGCTTGCAAATTCTACAGTAGTGCTGCTGAAACCACAATGTACAAAAACTGCCTTTCAATTTACCAAAAAAGTTACATTTTAGAAGATCCAGATCTGTTCAGAAAAAGTATGATTATCACAATTTAATCATATTTCCACTTTCACTGTGTCACTATAAAATCTGACAAGTAACTTCTACACTCCATCACAGTTACATGGTCTAGTGCACTCCAAAAATATTTCTTTTATAGATTTGAAACTGACAATGGAAATGGTTGACTTGTACTTATTCTTCTCAAATACAAAGATTTAAAAAATTAAGCTGCTGTTAAATGAATACTATTTAAAAACACTAACGCTATTTCCCTTTCCTGCCCTCATTCCCAATACCAGAAGTAATTTAGTTTATTGTTAAAGACAAAAGACATTGTACAGTGACAAAACCTTAGTACAGTTCAACTATTATAAATGAAATTAAATCAAACTGTGTAGCTCTGTTTAGCAGGCTTTCCTATTGTTGTTTTAAAGCTATGTGCAACAACAACAACAACGTCATTTCTCATCTGTTTTTCCCCTTTACAAAAAGGTATCATTCTGATATGTGCATCACGTGCCATATTTTAGTACAGTACATTTGGCTGGGAGTTCTCAGGGCAGAGTCTCTTGCCAGCAACAGACCCCTTTTGAACAGTAGGTGCCTAGAGATTAAATCAAATCCAAAGTGAAGTTGCGAATGACATCTAGAGCTCCCGTGTCAAAGCCACATATATCCAACATCCCTCTGTCATCTGGGTCGGCTATGGTAAAGCCATTTGATGTCATTCCACAAACGATCAGTTTAGATGGAATACTCATGTTCTAGAAGTAGGAAGGAAAGCAAGTCATTTCCAGTACACCAGAATATGCACACACAATTTATGAACTAGGGCCTAATTCTGCAGTCCTTACTCAGGTACTCCACAATGCACTGATTCAGTGCTGATGGCAACAGATTTACTGAGTAAGGATTGCAAAAATCTCTCTCAACATCAAGTCAAAATAAAAATCTATTTGATTTATGTGAAAACGAAGTAAATGCCATCAGTTGCAGTTACACATCATCAAAGCTTAGTGAAAGGGATACAGAGTTAACCCACTTTTCAGCAGACTATTTGAAATTAAAACATTTCAATTTTCTATAGATTAGATTTCATACAGTGACTGCCGGTAATAGACATCCAATCATCTATTAAGGAGGGACAGCTGCATTTATGGATAAAGCATAGCTTCTGCAGTCAGATCAGATCTCAGCTCTGCCTGAGACTTCTTGAAGACTATGAGGCCAGTTATTCAACATCTTTGCCTTAATTTTATCCAACTGCAGAACAATTAATCAAACAATACAGAACCCTTGTAATATAGGTGACTCTTCAGTGTTTGTGAAAAACTTTGAAGTCGTCATGAGATTTATAAAGTATAGGGTATAATTTGAATATAAACGAAATAGCTCTCCTACTGAGGATGCCAAATGCCTATTATGTTCAGAATTTCAACAACATTTTATGACAGTGGAACATATTTATAGAGAATTTTTTCTGTAATTTGATTTCAGAAAGTTCAACATTAGAATGACTTGCCGAAAGAAATCCTACACAGTTTACAAGATGAGCACATGAAAAGCTACTGGAGGCCAGTAGCCTGCAGAGCTAATAACTTCAGTAGCTTCCCTTTTAAAAAGATAGTAAGCATAATACATTTCTTGAATTAAACTTCTCTCAAAAAGAAATATTTGGACAATTTAATATTTATTCCCCACCACTGTGTGAGGTGACAATTATACTGTATTATCAGAAGATTATTTACCTCCCTGTACTTCCTCAGAGCAACCACAGGGTGAATATTTCCAGCAAAGGTCTCATTATCAGTGAATACAATAAAGACATCAGCAGCTGTGTGTGTTTTTTGAGCCCATATCATTGGAAGAGAACAATCAGTGTTGCCCATTGGAATCTAAAAATACATAAAGATATAAATTACGAACTGCATAGGACACTTTCCCTGACAATTCTAGAAGTAATATAATGATAACTTATGTATCTCACCCCATATGATCCTGAAGTTTGATAGTACAAAGGAGGACATGAGAAAGTTAACACTTTCCTACTGCTATCTACAGTCCCATTCAAGAGTTAACATTCAACAGGTTACTCTTTCTTTGATATTATTTGCATTGGAAAAACATTGAATATAAATGTATCAAAATCTCTCTCTCTAAAAGTTTTTCCTGCTGGACATCAGAATGATCTTGCCAGGTGACAGAATGATGTCATCACGTTATCAGCATCAACAGGTTCTCTCAGTGAAGTGAGGCTGTATCTAGACAGCGGGGCTATTTTGGGATACCCCTAGAACTCTTTCTGCAATATTCCTTCTTAAACAGTCATTTCCCATTTTGTATCAGTCCTATTTACCTCATACCATTTCTCCAGATCACTATGAATTTTCATCCTTACAAAGTACTGAAAAACTCTCTCAGCTTGCCATCCTTCACAAACTTTATAAACATACTCTTTATGACATCATCTAAATTACTGATGAAAATATTGAACAGAACCAGACCCAGAACTGATCCCTGCAGAACCTCCACTGTTTGTACCCTTCCAGCATGACTATGAATCATTGATAACTAGATTCTGGAGATAGTTATCCAATCACTTTTGCACCCATTTTACAGTAGTTCCATCTAGGTTGCCTTTCCTTAGTTTGTTTATGAAAAGGTCATGTGAGCCATATCAAAAGCTTTACAGAAATCAAGACAAAACATATCTACTGTTTCCTCCATCCATAAGGCTTGTTACCCTATGAAAGAAAGCTATCAAGTTAGTTTGATATGACTTGTTTTAGGAATATTAAAAAGCTGGTAATTGGGTAAACAAGTAACTGCTGAAATCTCAACGGTTACACGATTACCAGCACACGAACAACAGAGCCACAGACAGCTCTCCAGAGCTGGTGCGTGCTGCTGCCTCTATCTGATACAGAGGCAGCAACACAGGTTGGCAGCCACCTCTTTGTGTAATTGTGAACCTAGGTTTATTGGTTAACCGTTTGTACGGTTATACTTTCACAGCCTTAACTTCTTCTTGACAAATCCATGCTTACTACTACTTATCTTATCTTCTAGATTGTCTGCAAACTGAATGCTTAATTATTTGCTCCATTATCTTTCCAGGTACAGAAGTTAAGATTACTGGTCTATAGTTTCCTGGGATGTCTTTATTTCCCCTTTCAATAGATGGGCACTATACTTGCCCTTTTCTAGTCTTCTGAAATCTCTTCCGTATTCCACGACTTTTCAAAGATAATCGCTAATGGCTTGGATATCTCCTGAGTCAGCTGACATAGTGTTCATCAGGTCCTAGTGACCTAAAAGCATCTCATTCGTTTAAGAATTTTTTCACCTCCTCTCCCACTTTCAGCATCTGACCCTACCTCATTTTCACTAGCCTTCACTATGTTAGGTGTTCAAACACCACCAACCTTCTTGGTGAAATCAAAACAAAGAAGTCACTAAGCACTTCTGCTATTTCCACATTACCTCGTTTCTACCTCTTCATTGAGTAATAGGCCTACGCTGTTCTTAATATTCCTCTTGCTTCTAATGTAATTGTAGGGGTTTTTTTTTGCTAACCTTTATATCTCTAGCTAGATCGACCTCATCTTGTGTCATTTGTTGTTATCAAGCACAAATTAACATAACTGAAAAATACTGATTAGATTAGAACATTGCAGTGGCTATGCAGAATTGAAGATATTACAATGACTGTTTATACAACTGTTCTGAAAATGTAAAGTACTTTACATCTCAAATATCACTATATGCAGAAGCTTTGGTAATATTACAAAAAAATTGCACAATTTTGCCTTGCAGAATGCATTGTTCTCAATCTTTTTTTCAGTTTGAGATTATGCGCCAATATCACTTCTCTAAAATGATGTGTAAAACTATTCAAAGACCAAGGTAACATAATTTGTTTGACATAGCTTTTCAGTAGAAACCAGCTACATTAAGAACAGAAAAACAACAAGAAGAATATTTAAGTAAATAAATGTGGAACAAACACTGCTTGGATTGATTACAAAGCAAAAATAGAATGCAAGTACTAAGTTACCTAAAATTATGCCTTAATTTTTGGCAGTGGTTCATCAGAAGTATACACTACATAGAGTGCAACAAAATGGAAAGTATTTACATACTTCATTCATTTTCACTAATACTTGAGGTAACGTCATGTCTTTTGTCACTGGACAAGGGACCATTTCATGTGAAAAGGCAACAATATTGGAATCTCTCTCTGTGCGTGCAACAACCTGGGAAAAAATAGAGTTTCAGGAAATCAGGTCAAATATTTTAATTATATCACTTTGTAATTATCTGCAATTTGTTTGTTTTGTGATAATTCATATTTTTTCCTGAAAACACAAAACACCAAATTAAAGAACAGATATAACAGACCCTCCCCTGCCCCCCAAAATGAAGTCAGTGCAAAGTAAGGATAGAGGTGAAACACTATTACCCTAGAGTGCCTAACTATTGCAGAAATCCAAGACGAACAACTAATAGACCTACTCACAATCACAAGTAATTGTTCATTTTTCACTTTTAGTTATGAAGTTTAATTTCCCCCACTTTCTTTCTCTTTCGTTGTTGCAAGAGGACACTACTTATATTTTTCTGTATTCCTGAAATTTAAAAAGAACAACTAACTGAACTTAAAATATTATCATCCTTTCTAAATTAACATTCCATCTGAGTGAATACACTCCTCAAAGCATGACTTGATTATCTGGATTAAAGTATAATTTTTTTCCCAAATGGTTTTTCAATTCAGTCTGCACTGTTCTGTCAAGGAAAGTGATTTTAAATATTTTCTGACAGATCAAATAAAAAGCATTTGATACACATACTGGGTACCTGCCTTGAATTCAGGTTAGGGATGTAATCAAATAGTCGACTATCTGATAAGCCTAGGCATACTGGATAGTCAACTACTTGCTTACATCACTTGCTGTATCACAGGCAGAGGGAGATGGGGCAGGAACTGGTGCTGGCTTAAAAAACGTCTCTGTAGTGCTGCCTCCCTGCCCCACCCTATGCTGTGAGGGGCTGCTGGACCTGGCATGAGCTAGGACTGAACAAACCTGGCTCAGTCCCAGCTTGCGCTGGGTCTGGGACCTACCTCTGCTGTTTAAATGCAGCAGGAGCTGGGCTGCCTGCACACCTGGCTCTTACTATATTTAAACTGCAGAGCCTCAACAGCTTTTCCTTATCAATTAAATTATGTCAATAGTCATGATTTTTATCGACTACACGATTAGTGGATTATCTGCTTCTTTACATCCTTGATTCATGCAGCTTTTACTGACCCTAGTTACCAGCAACCTCCAGCACCCTTTTAAGCAGTCAGAAGTAAGAGTGTTCTTGATATATTGTGTATACCAGAAGCAAGGAGAAAGGTGGAACAGAAGCCACTTTTGGTGGCTCTATGTCCCTCAGATTTTTACCATGCTTAGGAATTCCTCTAGTGGCAGCTTGTTTTCACTTACCCTAAGATGGATCTCCTGGGGTTTGATTTAGCGTGTCTAGGAAGGACTTGCTAAATTGACTGCTGATGGTGCCCCCGATGACCCTGGTACTTCACCAGGATGTGAGGAGCAAGGGAAGTCAACGGGAGAGTTTCTGCTGTTGACCTCCCACAATGGGGACACTGAAGAAATTTGACCTAAGGTACATCAACTCCAGCTACACTATTCCCATAGCTCAAGTTGCATATCTTAAATCGACTTTCTCCAGTAGTACCGTCTAGCCTCAGTGAGCTCAAGCCTAAAGAACTCTGAACAGTTAGAGAAGAGATTTCTTACCATACACATTGCTGCAGCAACCGTACTAGCACTGAGCACGCTGCCCAAAACTCTTTGCGACATGGAAGCACTGACATCAACAGCAAGCAAGAAACGTTTTCCCGTTGGTTCCACTGTCTAAACAATGGCACAAATACACATGCACACATATATTAAAAAAAAAAAAAAAACCTCTCAGAATTCTACTTGATTTTCAATTCACCCCCTTCCTATCCTAGGAAAATACATTTAAAAGCAGTTAAGCAAACGAAGTCAATTCTCCCCATTCTTTGGCACAATATAGTTTTATAAAACACATATTAAAACTCTGCTACAAAAATTGATTACCATGTTACGTGATGCCTCTCATACAAAAGATTTCTAAAATTTCTAAAGCAATTTGAAGAGCCTTTTATAAAAATAGATAACTTTCCCTAGTTATAAAACAAAGACACAATCCTACACAATAGGTTTTAAGAGGAAAAGAGCAACTTCACCTGTTCAAACTAAATGGGAATTTAGCTTCACAGAAAGAAGTTACCCATGTTTAAAACTTGCCAAAAAGAAGGTTAAATAATAACCCTGGTGCTGGTAAAAATGTCCTGAAATCATCTTTGATGACAAGTGGTTAGGACTCCAGTTTTTCCATTTTATCTCAAAGACTGCATCTCCTTTATCAACAGAGTTGTCCTGTGAGAGAATTTCATGTGGACTTGGTGACTTTAGGGGAGACACTTTTCTGACAAATTCTGTAACAAATCAATACCCTAGCATCATTCCACAAGCAAATGGAACCAATCATATTACCAATAGCTGAATTCAATTTATCCAAACCATTTTTTGGCAAAAGTACCATGGCTTCAAAAATATTAGCAACAAAAGCTTACATTGCACTGTAAGTTCTAAGAATTACACATAGCTTACTTAAACATTTACCAGAATTGTTTTGATAAATAGAAAGTTACTAACTAGTGTAATTACAGAACTATTTAACCAGTGCATTCATATCTGAAGGTTAATTGCCATTTTATTGCCACATTTTTATGTCTGTCTTAACTTCATAATATTCTGAAAAGGCCCAGAAACAAGGAAAAAACATCAAAACAAAAAACTAGCTAACCAAGAGTTTTGGTTAACTGATCAAAACAGAAAAAACAACAAATAGTCTCGCAGCATCTTAGAGGCTAACAAAAAAATGTAGATGGTATCATGAGTTTTCATGGGCACAAACCAATTCTTCAGATGAACCCAATAAATGGCATTCATCTGAAGAATTGGGTTGGGCCCACAAAAAGCTCATGATACCATTAGGGTTGCCAGGTGTCCGGTATTCACCGAGACAGTACGATATTTTCGCCTCCTGTTCGGTAAAAAAATTCAGAGAATACCAGACACCTAAAATGTCCGGTATTTTCTGATTTTTTCCTCGGCCAGGAGGTGAAAATACCGGGCACCTGGCAACCCAACGAACACTCCCTGGCTCCCAACCCCCTCAACTCCCATGCTTACCTGGTTCTGCAAGTCTGTCGGCACAAAATGTCTGCTGACCAAGGGGAAGCCTGGATCTTAGTGCTCAACCACTCCCCTGTTCCTATCCCTGCACTCACTCTTAAAGGGGACATGCTATTTTAATTAAAAATGTTTTTTTGGCTTAACTTTTTCCTTCAACAGAACTTTTTCCCAGTGTTATTTTTTTGGGGAGGGTGTGGGGGGTAGGAGGGTGTTCGGTATTTTTGTTTCAACCATCTGGCAACCCTAGATACCACCTACATTTTTTGTTAGTCTCCAAGGATATGTCTACACATCAAAGCTATTTTGGGATACCAGAGGTATCCTGAAATAGCTATCCCATGTCTTCACAAGCCACCCGTTATTTCAAAATATTTATTGAAATAACAGGTGCGCTATTTCAGCATCCTGGTAACCCTCATTCCACAAGGGTTAAGGGAAGTCTCGAAATAGCACTTTATTTTGAAATTTGGTGCTGTGTAGACAGCATCAAATTTTGAAATAGCCTATTTTGAAATAAACTTGAAATAAAAGTACACAATTTGCGTACCACAGATTGTGTATTTTATTTCGAGTATAGAGTGCAGTGTAGACATAGCCTAAGATGCTGCAAGACTATTTGTTGGTTTTTAAGTTTTTCCCAGTTACAGACTAACATGGCTACCCTTCTGAAACTTTTAATCAAAAATAGGTCACTCACTAGCTTGTTCACATACTCCTTAACTGAAGCTAATGGTTATCTGAAAACATTATAGTATTACACTTCATAAAACATCATAACAGCTGATGAAAGGCAATTTTATTCTGTAATCATTTCAGCCAATCTTTTTGAACAAACATGTATAGCTTCAAAAATTAAAGGGGCACACAGTTTAAGGTGCTGGATTAAATGTAGGGAAAATTCAATTATGTGGAGAATCTCCACTAAACACTTATGATATTAATCCTGCTGATAGGAGCAGGCATATTTCACAGAGCATAAACTTCTTTAAAACTGAGTACCTCAAATGTCTGGAAAACAAAAATGTCTGTCTCTCACTTAAAAACAAAAAAAACCCACACACTCGCAACGTCATGGTACCCTTAAGCTAAAAACAAACTAACAAAACACCTCCACTAATTTTGGATTGAGTAGGTTAAAAACACAAAACAATGGACTGGGTAGGTGGAAACAGAATTTGCACTGTAAGAAAAAGTATTAAGAAGGGAGTAGGCAAAAAGTCTTGGTGTAATAGGGTCAGCACTCACCTCTCGGCAGTGCCTATTCTCATTGGGTGCATCTGCACCCTTTTAAATGATTCTCAGGTGTTTTTTCCACATTCATCCTTCAGCTCCTCCGGCCCCAACAGAGAGCAGCCACAGCCAAAAGAAAAGGAGGCCACAGGAGTTCCGCATATGGAGCCCTGAGCACCTGCCTAACCTTAAGCAGCTGTGTCGCTTAGAGGAAACCCTTGAGCCCACCCTAGGCTCAATCCTTACTCAGTATCAGTCAGCCAAGAGCTCCTTCATTGCTCCCTGTTAGCAAACTGTCTTCGGCGCAAACTTAAAAGCCAGCTAATCTCTCGTTCTCCTTGTCCTTGCCAGCCTACTGTATGTAGTCCTGCTATTCTTCCAGCCAGGCACGCAGTTCTTTATTCTTCAGCTCCAAACAGCAATTAACTATTGTTCTTTGTTCTGCAGCTCCTTTTACATGGCCCTCCTGGCCCCAGCTGCCTCTTATTGGTTGCTTCCTTGCAAACACCCTAGGCTTTCTGGAAGTCTTCTCTACTGCTCCTTCCCTGGGATGGGTATGTCAGAATCCTGAGGCTCTCAGCAGTGGGCCTGTGAGCCTACTCCACCCCATGGTACCCAGGCAGAATTTTAGGACCAAACTCAGTAAGTATACTTGTATATCTTATTGCTTACTCTGCTTTAAAATACTCCAGGCTTATGACTTCTTTAGCAAGGGTCTGCAGATACGATAGTTAAACAGATCATTACCTTGAATGTCTTATAAAAGGAGGCATCAAGAGCTTCTATAATGTCTTTATCAGGAAGCCAGTGAAGTTTTCCCCGGTTTCCATGTCCTGCTTTGTAGGTTTCTAATGCAACCAAAACATGGAATGGATGTATTCGAGCCTATAAGCAAAACATGCTTTAAAAATATATTTAAAGTACAAAAAAGTTCAATCAGTTCTGAAAATTTAGCTACAAATTAAATTACCTCTCTCTACAGTTGTAATTATTTACCTTATTATATTGTTTCTTCAAAGTTTTAGATACACTTATAGAGGCACAGGTATTAGATGAGTGCCTATTTAATACATTAAAAATCACAACAAAAATAAATGACTACACACACATACACATATCCACTTCAGTCACCACACTCCTAGCAACATCCTTAAAAAAAGGAGAAAAAAAGATCTCTTGATTATGGGGATTATTGCACCACTGTCCCATGTCTAGTCTCTCCAACTGCTCCCTCCTCAAAGGTTAGGCCTTGTACCTTTACTCATCTCAGGGTGGAACTTTGCAATTTTCCCATTCTTAGACCTGCATCTGGTTACAATTAGGGATGTTACGAGTACAGTCAGTTACATGGTTAAACTGATAAACCTGGGCTTAGCGGTTAATTCTGACAACTACATGCAACACCCCGTCCTCCCCTTGCTGCCCCTGTATCAGAGACAGGGCAGGGGAGAGGGAGACAGTGCCCATGGGGAGCCAATTTTTAAGCCAGCTTTCACAGAGTCACCTGCCCTCCACCCACTGCATCCCACAGACAGCAGTCCGGGGGGGGCGATGGCCTTCGATAGCTTCTATGGAGCTGCCCCCCCACTGCTGCCTCTGATAGAGAAGCAACAGTGTGGCGGGTGGAGTGGAAAGCAGGGCAGGCAGGAGCCAATATGCACGAGGAATTTATTGGGAGGTGAGGGGGGTGGGTGAGGCGGTTCCACAGAAACCAGGTCCCCACGTGTGTTGGCTCCCTCCGGCCCTACCCACGCTGCTGCCTCTATGGGAGATACCAAAGAGTGGGAGGGGGAGGGCAGGCAGCTCTATGCAAGCTGGCTCCCGGCATGTATTGACTCCTGCCCTCCCTTTGCCTCCCAGTACTCGGGGGGAATCCAGCTTAAGAGCCAGATTCCCAAGAGCACTGGCTCCCATGGAGCTACCTGCACACCCCAGCCCATGCTGCTGCCTCTGATAGAGAGGGAGGGAGGGAGGAGTCCATGAGCAAGTGAGCTTTGCCTTGTGCACCAATATTGAGGTCATGTTCACTTGTTCGGATATGTGCCACTGTGACACTCAACTTATTAACAAATATTGTATATGTATTTTGTAAAATATTATGGAAGAAAAAATACTAAAACAAGGGTTAATTAACAAGGTGCGTAACTTTAAATGTGTATTTAATATGAAGTCAAATAAAAAGAAAATTAATGCTGTAAAATTTTAAATGGCCAACTTCCTCTGTTTATAGCCCTCTCCCAGATCCTCCACCTGCTGGAGTAGATGATCTCTCTTCCAGTTCTACAGGACTGTTGGCACTATATCATTTAGGATGTGAAGAATGAAATGCACTTGGAAAGTTGCCTACCTTTTCAAAAAAAACTAAAAGCCTTCAAGGTCCTATCCAGTCAGTTCTATGCATTAAGGATGAAATGCACAAGTGATGTGGCCATCAACCACACTCAATATTTAAGTCCCGAGTTGGAGCTATGTGCACAGTGGCCACTTTGCCAAGAGCTTTGCACATACACAGGACACCTCCCTCTGTTGCCTTGGAGATCTGGCTCTGTTCCACCTACTTGTACAGTCCTACTGAGATGTTCTACCTCTAACCCCTTAGTGGCCATACAATAGCAGCCAAAATTGGTATGTATGAGCTAATACTTCTAATAGCAGTAATTTCTGATTGGATGCTGGCCTGAAGAACCCCCAGGGG
Source organism: Pelodiscus sinensis (assembly GCF_049634645.1). Classification (NCBI taxonomy): domain Eukaryota; kingdom Metazoa; phylum Chordata; order Testudines; family Trionychidae; genus Pelodiscus; species Pelodiscus sinensis. The sequence continues at coordinate 49,882,270 of NC_134719.1, forward strand.
ATGCTGCTGCAGAAAGTACAACAACAAATTCAATTTGTTTTGTAAATAACGGATTTTTATCTAACCTTAAATCAAATGTCATCTTATTATAAATTCACAGTAAAACCTTTCCTCACTTCCTCATGCATCTGACGAAGTGGGTCTTTGCCCACAAAAGCTTATGCTCCAATACATCTGTTAGTCTATAAGGTACCACAGGACTCCTTGTCACTTTTGCAGATCCAGACAAACACGGCTACTCCTGATAGTAAAACCTTGATAATCGTCAGTTTGCTAATCTCAAACCCAAATCCTCATTAACACCTTGCAATCTCACTTTATCTACTTTGTGAAGACTTAACAGTCAAATATTGTAGTGGAAGCCCATAAGGTAAAGGCTTCTTTATTATTTATAAAATACACAATGGTCCATTATTTATAATTCAAACAACTATGCATGTAAAAAACCAAAATACTTTTTCTGCTGCAGTAGTTTTGAGTTTGTGTTTTTCTGTTGATTTGCTTATTTGTAAAGTTTGCTAATTTACTATGGCTCTCCCAATCACTAATGTTAATTAGCTAGTTTCTACTGCATAAAGTGTTCTCTGTAGTATTTCTACATTACTATATTTGGCAATAATATGGACAGCATTAGTCTTATGTATACTTTTTTTTAAACCGAGGAAAAATAATTGTGACTAACATTTAGTAACAGTGCCTGCCCACCTAACAGCCACAGTCCTAGTCCCAGCTGGAGCAGCTGCCTGCCAACCATGCAGTCCCAGCCTTCACCTGTCTCCCACCATGAAGCTCCTCCAGCCGCAGCCAGCAAGCCAGAGCAGCCACCTGCCCCCCTCTCATGTGGCTCCTAAGCACCTCCTAAGCATTTGCTCTGTCCACTTAAGCAGCCGTCTTTTGCCTGCCACGCAGCTCTTTCGCCATGGTCGCTAGAACAGCCACCTGCCTCCTGCCACACTGGTGAGCAGCTCTGCTTAGGAGTTGCACAGGATAGAAATTCTCTTTACACATACAAGCGCACATCTTACAGGGAACTATGGAGTTAGTATACATAGAAAGCGGCTTTCAAACTGGCTCCCCACACATATCAGTTCCCATGGAGCTACTTCCCTTCAGTGCTGCTGCCTCTTATCGGGACGGGAGCTAGCGCTCGTGGGGAGCCAGCTTAAAACCTGGGTCTCCCACAACACTGACTCCCACCTGTCTCTCCACCCCCACCCTGTGCGTAAGCGTGTAACTGCTAAGATTTTCAGTGGTTACACGTTCACACAAATAAACAGTAGTTAACATTCCTAGTTACAATTACCTTTCAAAAACCAGTGATTTGCAATGACCAACAACCTTCTTAAAAACAAAAGTAGTGTTTTTAAAAATTTAGTAGTAAGAACAAAGCTTTGAAGAAAAAAAGATTTAAAAAACTAAATAGTCTACATGCATGTATATCTTAACTAAGTTCCCACCATTCCACAATGGTGACCTATACAAGCCTAACTTCTTCAGACACTCTGGGAGGTTCCTGTGTCTGAGGCTAGTTTCAGCCTGGTTCTCTGCTTTGGTCTCCCCAGACACTTGTTTTTAAAATCACCTGGAATTGTTTTCAGTGCTCAGAAAATATGAGCCATTCTTGGTTAAACCAGTTTCACAGGGTGGCCACAGGCCTGAGGTAACAAACACTAGTTCCTGCGTGCTTCCCCTCCCCCTCCACACTGATGCTTCTCTACAAGAGGCAACAGTGCAGGAGGGAGGGGAAAAACAGGAACCAGCTCCATAGAATCTGGTGCTCCTCACAGGCACCGCTTCTACCTCCTGCCTCCCCTTGCTGCCTATGAGCCAGAAGCAGAAAAAGGGAAGGGGAATGCATGTAGTCGACAAGATTGTAATGATTTCTAAAGCAGTGCATGAGAATGCTTAAATTATCACATTAACGCATGAGACCTGCAAATGAAATTCACCATTGCTCCAACTCAGGAAAACATTTAGTCAAATACTTAAAAGTTAAGTCTATGCTTAAGTGCTTTCCTGAATCAGGATTCATAAACAAAACAAAGTTAAATGCAGAGTAGTGAGAAAAGAACTCTCACAAAAAGGTTTTGACTTCAACTAGCTATGCCATTATATGTAATTGGCTTTAGCTATCTCAAAGCACACCTAAAACATGTCTCATCAATACATACACTTCTCGAATTTCTAAGAAATGCAACTTAGGAACAGACTCATATCAGAAGTAAAAGCCCTGAGAAATGAAAACAGTTTTACCTTTTTTAACAATTTCTCATTTCTCAGTCTCTCACACACTAATGCTACTTCTGAGCTTGCTGGTTCAAGAACTGAATTTGCAGTCATCTTGCCTAGATTCCTCAACATTGCTGTTATAGGCATCTCCTGCAACAATGCCTTCCACACCTGTTTCCATATATTATAAGGGGGGAAAAGACAAAAAGGTCATTTTAATTTGCCAAGAGACTCTGTCTGGTATATACACAAGATATCAAGCAAAATATATAAACAATGAATTTTAAATGTCAACATTATACAGAGAACTTCATCATGTTGTATTAATTACTTAATATATTTTTATGCAAAGAAAAATATAAATTTCAGCAATCCAAACTTGTTAAGATATACAAAACAACATATTTTAAAAGGACACCGGTTCATCTGATGCAATATATTAATATTTACATGTACATGCCCACCTCTTTAGATTTCAAATGGTTTGTCTGGAGATGCTCCCTAACTAACCTATACTCTTTTATCAAATGAATAACTTCCAATTCGTCCTTCGTGTGTTTTGCTTTCTCCACAGCTTCCAGGTATTTTAACAAGTTTTCAGTCTCTGAAGAAAGTTCCTTGTCCTTATATGCCTCCTGGACTTCCTTCCACCCCTTGGTAATGTATTTAGTGATTATAACAAGTCCTGTTAGAAGACAAAAATATTTTTCATTCAGGATTATGATCCAGGTATCATAGACAGTTTAGTAAGCCTGGAAGGAGAATTGATTAGACAGATGCTTTTAACTATGGTTTCATTCCCAAAACTGCTAGTCAGCTATTAACAGAGTAGTTCTAATTTAGAATCACTAACACTATAGCCAAATACATGAGAATGCACAAGTCAGAATACTTTTCAGGATGCATTTTTTTCACCATATCATCTCCCTTTCGAATGTTGAAACTTAAACACCACAGCAAGTACTGTGTTGTGGAAAATAAGAGGAAAAAGCAAGTTAGACTATAGAATGAATGATAAGAGTCAATCGGCTAGGCATAAATATTTCAGTTACCCCAACACACTACAAAACATTAAAACATTTAGAAATAATATGCAATTTAAAATATAAAAACTAAATTATTTGTAAGAATGATTGAGCCATCTTGACAGCAGTCATAAAAAATAAAGATCATATTTATCCTTAATCAGTCAAAATAAAGAGACCATATTTTCTAGCTACGATAAGCTTCTGTATTATTTCTAAAGTTTAACCTGAAGGATACATGGCTGCTGACAGATCTTTAGACCAGGACAAACCTATGCTAAAAGTGAAAGGCTTAATGTAGTATCTGACGTAGCATATTTTCTTAATTAGTCTAGTCCTGCGGTCAACAAAAACCATTACTGTTACCTTCACTGGTAGGTTTTAGGTGTGACAACCTCAGCAGATCTTTATGAGACCAACCATTTCTTTGTTTGTATTTTGTAATTGCTAAAGCAACAACCATGCCATTCTTTCCATTGTACCAGTCTGCAACAGCTTTTCTCAGGGCACGGCCCCACATGCCACATTTCATACCCTCCTTCAGATCCTTTTTAAATTGGATGAAAGTGAACAGATGAGTTGGTATGCGGCAGACTTCAGAAACAGCCTTAAATGCAGCTTGTTTGGTTTTTGTATCAGAGCACTGTGAACAAATTGCAAGAGCAAAAAGCATGGGCTCCTGTTTTGCTGCCCGGCCTTCTTGACTGAACGTCTTTATTTCCTGTACCACATCACAGCCTTTGCCATCTTCAATCAGTCTTATTAAAGTTTCAGCATTCTGAAAGCCCAATTTCTGCTCCTTGATGTAGTATGTACCACCTTCTGAACCAAAACATAAGAAACGGTGGAGTCTATTCATATCCGTGACATGCCATACATATCCACCTTCAGAGTTCGGCACCTGCCTATCATTCAAAGGATGCATTTGGTCTGCGTCTTCATCCATTCCTTACAGTTTCAAGGAAGCCTGCTGGGGGGGAAAAAAAATGACCTTACTATAAATTAGGGATGTTACATTTAGTGTAATCAACTAATTGACTAGTCAATAGAATTTCCATCAACTAGTTGATTAGCTGATGAGCAGGGAAGTTGCAGCAGGGTTTAAGAAAAGTATTTTTTTTTTAATTCAAGCTAATTAGAACCTTAATCTCAAAGATGAAAAGTTAAATTCCTTAGAATCACCATATAGGCAAGTTAAAGGTGACCTGCCAAGGAATGGTATAGAAGAAGGGAAGACTTGTATTTACAATTTGATGCTATTAAAACATTTTATAAAGATTTTTTTAAATTAAATTGATCAGATCTTGTCCCTTCTCCCCCTCCTCTTTTGCTGCAAGACTGAATGATGACACTGTACTTGATAAAGGTAGGAAACCTGAGCAACTCAGAATTCAAGAGAATTCTAGATTCAAAAAACAAAGTAAAAACATTTTGTGTTTTGTTTGTATTGGCTGTTTAAATTAAACATCTGACAAATAATAAAGAAAAATGCTATCTCTTTAAAAAAAAAAAAAAAAAAAAGTCAAACAGTCTTGTCCTTTCAAATGAGAGCCACGAAAGCTCACAAGCAAAGAGAGAAAGAGAAACAAGACATCCCAAACTTTTCAGGTCTGGTTTACACACTGCAAGACAAAGAAATAACATCTGTAGGCCTATCATATTCATATCCTAATCAAAATAAGATGCAAGGCCACAAAATTTACATGGTTAAATGAAAACTAAAGAATTATTCTGAGAAGTAAAAATACAGTTGTAGAGATGCCAACGGAAAGAAGCATACATCATAACAAGCGAAACATAAGGTGGACATTAGAAGACAGTATCCCAAGACATAAAAGCATATAACATAACACAGATGCATATGAAAGTGAATGGCTCATGGGTAGATAATTTCCACTGCCATTGTCTGGCTCTCAGCTAAGGCTGGAAACATTCCTATCACTTTGTAAGTGATCAGGTGACAGTACACCACACCCAGCAGGTGTGTGGGATACACCTGCACTTCTGTAAATACGATTATTGTCCAATTAGACTGGGGGAGGGAGGGAAATCTTTTCACTTGTCTATACACTGCTAAACTTTAAATTTGAACTGCCTGAGAAGAAAGCCTGATACATATAACATGCATCAGAAAAGCTGTATTTTGAGAGTCAGATGATCTTCTAGATCAGGGGTCTCCAAACTTTTCTGCCCGAGGGCCGCATTAACTATCAAACAGCAGTTCGGGGGCCGACTACACACTTGAGGTCCAAATAAAAAACAATCAAAACATGGATGTTGTTTTTAATTATTTATTTAATATTATTTTATTCAGTTATTATTTAATAACACATTGATACACTACACATGAACACCTGTATTAGTGTGAATGGTGAAATTGTTTCCTGGATGCCAAAATAGAGCCCAGCCCACTAGTGACCTCATGAGAGAGCTAGCCAATAGGATAAGAACGCACTGGCCAATAGGGAGCAATTGTCCACGCCAAGTCCCAACCCCTCTTGCTGTGAGGGACGCGCAGAGCCCGGGCTCGGCCGTCGGTCCGCAGGGCGTGTGGCCGTCCGTTGGCGGCTCCGATCCCCCGCACCCCCGGCCGGGGAGTCTCGCTGCCCAGGGCAAGGGCTGCGCGGGTCCAGAGTCCCTCCTCCGTCCCGCTGGCTCCTCCGGCTTCCCTCTCCTGGCTGCCTGCCCAAAAGCAAGTGAGTGCCGGCCGCCCCTGTCCTTCCGGCCCCTCCCCCTTTTGAGCCGGCACGCACGGGGCGTGCCGCTCACCCTGGCGTCCCTGCCCCTTCTCCTCCTGGGTCCTGCCGCCTTCCTCGCCTGCGGCTGTGCGCCCTCGCTCCCCTCCCCGTGGGCTTTCCCTTGGGCTCCGCTGCGCTGCGCCGCTCGGCGCTTCTCCAGGGGAGGGGCTGTTAGTGCGGGGAGTTTCTTCCCCGTCACAGTCTCCACGGGCCGGATGAGAGGGCCTCGCGGGCCGCATCCGCCCCGCGGGCCGTAGTTTGGAGACCCCTGTTCTAGATTACTAAGGAGAAATAGGAACAACAGACAAGAAAAAGCATATTACTTCTCTGCAAGTATTTTGCTGCTATTCTTTGGAATAAAATAAATATGAGGCAGTCACATGATAAGACTGGCCCACACATTTTTAATGGTGTTAAATAAAAGTAATGAATGTTTTTAACTAAAATGCTTTTAAATACTAATATAGATGGAGTTTAAGAACTCTATTACTACTTTGGCTACAGATATCTCACAGACTGAAGAGAGACAGTAGTCGAACACCTACATGTAGTGAGATATACACACTCTTTTCAGGAATTACAAGGAAGGGAGTTGAAGATTAGTGGTTTCATTGCATTCCGACTCTTGATAGATTTGTATGAAGCAGTGAGGTGCTAGCAACTAAATTAGGAATGCTAATTTTATTTATCTTTTTACTCATCATGTTTCCAAGAAGTATTTCTCACTGTGAGTTTTCAGAATAATCATGTGCAATTTTCTTTCAAAGGTAAGCCGCTTTCTGTTCAAAAACTGCTTACAGCCAAACACATACTAACTTCTGAATTGTTACACAACATTTCCTAGGAAAAAAGTGTTTCCTAAAAGGCGTGCATTTGGCTACGTCTACACCGGCATGATTTTGAACAAATACTTTTAACGGAAGAGTTTTTCCGTTAAAAGTATTTGCGCAAGAGAGCGTCTATACTGGCATGTGCCTTTGCGCAAAAGATCTGCTTTTGCGCAAAAGCATCCATGCCAGTGTAGATGCTCCCTTGCACAAGAAAGCTCCGATGGCCATTTTAGCCATCGGGCTTTCTTGCGCAAGAAATTGATGTTACATTGGCCTCTTGCGCAAGAGGACTTATCCCTGAGCGGGAGCATCAGAGTATTTGCACAAGAAGCACTGATTTTGTACATTACAACGTCAGTGTACTTGCGCAAATACTCGCAGCCAGCGTAGACAGGTGGCAAGATTTTGCAAAAAAGCGGCTGCTTTTGTGCAAAATCTTGCCAATGTAGACACAGCCCTAATGTATATATGCAATACAAAGTGTTTTTATATCTGAAACACGATATTCCAACATGTATGAAGTGGTATGCCTGATCAAACAGCTGGGACAGTCACATCATACTTTCAAAAAACTGGGACACATTAATCTTTGAAGTGTTACACAAATGAGATTTTAGTCAATTAACTAACTCCTAAAAGGTTTTCTTCCAAATGTAGAAGAACTAGATTTTGGTATAGAACAATAAATTGAACATCTCAGTAATGAATAGAAATGGGATGTGCAACAGATTGCGACATACAGTAATCAAAATCCTGAGTGTGAAATACATGAGATGATTTCACCCTGTGTTCTAAGTCAGTTGTTCCCAAACCTTTTTATACCAGGAACTGGCAAACCCACTCAAACTTTTCTCAGAGGGGTAACATTTCATTTGCATATTCATTATGCAAATAATGAATATGCAAATAAAATATTTTCCATTCACCAAAATATGCTCAGTCCCAGCTCATGCCTTTATAAAACAATCGAGTATACTTGATTAGCTTATTAAATGTTACTTAATATCCCTAATTAGCAGGGCTCGACAATTTAGGTAATCTACTTGCCATAGGCGAGTAAATTATAGCCTGGCATGGAGCCGCAGCGCGATCAGCGCATGCGCAGCGTGTTGAACCATGCGGCTGGTGAGCGGGGCTCACTGCTGTTTGGTGAGTCCTGCTAATTAGCATGTACCTCCACTTTACATGCTCTTGCTTTATGTGCATGTCATTTTAGTAATGCCCATAAGAAATACCTACATGGACAAAAACCAGCAGAATGTGGCATCCCTGAAAATGGGCAATTGTAAACAAAGTGTCTTGAAGGCCACATATAGAACCTCAGTGGGTCGCATGCAGCTGGTGAACCACAGGATTGCCCACAACGGATATATGTAATCCACCTATGAAATATGGATGGGAATGACTAGTCGACTATCGGATAAACAAATGCTTATCCGATAGTCAATAGGTCCTTCCCCCACACTTGCTGTCTCTATCAGAAAGGGGTAGCAGTCATGGGGAAGGGCGAAGAGGACAGGGTGCTTCAAGGCAGCAGTGCTGCATGGAGCCCGGAGCCACACCCTGGGCTCCATGCAGCGTTGCCGCTTTGAAATGCCACGAGCAGCCTCCCAGGTGGCCCAGGCTGTATGTGGCATTTCAAAGTGGCAGCACCACGTGGAGCCTGGCTCTGATGCTTTGAAATGCCCTGGGCTGCATTTGGTGTTTCAAAGTGGCAGAGCTGTGTGGAGCCCAGGGTCAGCTGGGGACTCACCATGCGATGCTGCTGCTTGGAAATGCTGTGGGAGCATGGGGCCAGTGGGAGACTGCTTGAGTTCCCCAATTGCCCTGCGCTCCCTGCAGTGCTTTCTCCTCTGAAGTGCAGTAACAACACTTCATAGGCAGAATTGCAAATTGCATCAATTATTCGATTAGCCAATTAACTGAAATTTGACATTTATACTATGAAACAGCCAACATTAACATAATTTTTTGCAGAAATATTAATTTATGTATTTTTTGAAGAACCCAAATGATCATCTATAACCCTCATTATCAATATAGGCCTTCTAACAGAGAGCTATGCTCTAAATGCCAAGAGAAGTTCAACACTGATACAGAGTGAAATGTTCTAAATACGTCGTCACCGACCCATCCATCACGATTGACTGGTCAATCGGGGGGGGGGGGGGGGGAGGAAGGGGGCATGACCAATTGATCACAAGGTGACCCAGCCCCTCCCAACATTCTCCCCTACCCCAAGAAGGAGCGCTGGCTTCCTGAAGCATGAGGGTGGGCTGGGGTGGGGTGGGGTGGGGGACGGGGCAGTGAGGTCCCGCAGCTGTATGCCAGAGCTGGAATCTCAGGAAGCATGCGGGCTGCTCTCCCCGCCCAAACAGCTGGCACATTTCCTGAAATTCTGGGTCTGTCATGCCACCAGAAACTTCCTTCCCCCTGCTGCCTGCCTGTGTGTGGGGGGGATGAGTGGGAGTCCTGGGACCATGCCAGCTCCAACTGCTCAAGAACTGCACGCTGCCATGGGGAGCAGAGGAAGTGTGTGCACTCTTCCTGAGCAATTGGAGCTGGTGTAGTCCCAGGACTCCCACTCCCCCTGTACAGGAAGGCAGCAGGGGGAAGGAAGTCCCCGGCAGCATGACAGACCCAGCATTTCAGGAAGCATGTTGGCTGTTTGGGGGCGGGGGGAGCTGCAGGACTCCCCAGTACCGGCCGAGCTGTCCCTGTTCTCTCCCCACCATCCTGACCCCCATGAGTACCCTGCCCCCCCTGCCCAGACCTCCACCTGCACCCTGCCCAGACCCCATCAAGCACCCTGCCTCTGCCTCCTAGCCAGACACCCACCTGCACCCTGCCCTGGCCCCCAATAGGACCCTGCCTCCTGCCCAAACCCCCACTAGCACACTGTCCCCTGGCCAGACACAATACAGCACCTTGCTCCTGTCCAGGGCCCCACCTGCCTCCTGCCCCCACCAACACCCTGCCCAGACACGATACAGCACCCTGCCCCTGCCCAAGGCCCCACCAGCACCCTGCCCCTACCCCAGCTCCCACTAGCACCCTGTCCCCTGCCTAAAGACGATACTGCGCCCCGCTCCTGCCCAGAGCCCTAATGGCACCCTGCTCCCTGGCCAGACTCCCACCTGTCCCCTTGCCCAGGGCCCCACCAGCACACTGCCTCCTGCCCATTCAGCACCCTGCTTCTGCCTCGTGGCCAGACACCCACCAGCACCCTGCTCTTGCCCCCTCCCTCCTGGCCAGATACCTACCTCCAGCTAGCTCCTGTACCCTACTTTCCACCCAGGTTTTGCATCCCATTCCTAACCCACTCACTGGCAGCCCTGTCCCACACACTGGATCCCTCATTTTTGGCCCCACCTCAGAGTGCAGAGGGACCCACAAATTCCACTAACCCTGGAACTCCAGAAGAGTTAATCTGTCCTGAGGCCTTGAACCTCAGTCCTACCTCCCCTCTCCCCATCGAGTCGGGGTGCCAGGGGAGGAAGGTGTCTCAGTTGGGACAACATAAGTGAGGCTTGGGGGTGGGGGGGGGGGGGCTTGGAAGGGTTGTTTTTTTGCATCTCACTTGTGCAAATCTGACTGATTTTTCTGTGGGTCAGTGTCTCCGGACCCAAAACACGGTCCCCACCCCTCACATAAATAAAGACAACACTGAAATGTGTGTGTCGGACATAATATTTTATTTAAAAATGAAGGTTGACCAATAAGCCCCAATTGGGGCCAAGCCTCCCATCTGGCTGCAGCATCATAACACCCCTGCATCTCCACACCACCCCCAACCCTAAGCTTACCGGAACCCCCTGTCCTGAGCCTCTCACATCCCCAGTCTTCTGCCACAACACTACTGCACCAGCCACACACTGCAAATCTGTGTCCTGAGCCCATCATAGTCCCAACTCCCCCACCCTGAGCCCCTCATACGACCAAACCTGAATTGCACCCTCACATCCACAAGTCTGTTGGTTGCTCAGCACCCCAAGCCTCCACATGACCCCAATACTCTTTGGCCTGGAGCCCCGTCCCTGAACTAGCAGCCCCTTTTCCACCTTCTCCTGCACCCAAATTCCCTCCCAGACTTTGCACCTTTCACCCGTTCCCACACCCAAATCCCTCATTCCCACCTCAGAGCTTGCACTTCCTGTCTCAATCCAGTGAGTGAGTAAGGGCTGGGGACAGCAAATGATGGAGAGGAGGGGAACTGAGAGGGCGGGACCTTAAGAAAGGAGTGGGGTCTTGGGGAATGGATGGGGTGGATCTTGGCTTGCCCTGACATTTAAAAAGTGATCTTGGGTGTAAGAAGTTTGGAGACCACTGTTCTAAATCAACATTTTCTAGAGAGCAACACTGAATAGCTTGTGTCAGAAGAACTACAGCTAGATTTGCTGCAAATACACTGATTTTGTTATTCATTTATATTTTATATATACACAGAAGTGATTTAAAAAGGAAAAAAGACACAATTAATCCCAATTTAAAACACTTACATTAAAAGCACAGATAAAGAAAAGCTGTAATAAAACTACAGGTTTCAATATTAACAAATGGTTATATTTAACAGGTATTTAAATTGCAGATGAAAGCATACGTATGAATACATCTGAAATTAAATTTTGGTTTCACATTGGCTATATTATAAAAATTCAGTACTGGAAATCTATAATGATTTTTGGTATTTATATCTGTAAACACTTTGAGGACTTTTTTTTGTTCTGTAAAGAACTACAATCATTTACCATCTTTTAAATAACGGAGACTTGGTGCAATGACTCACATAACTGGAGCACTGTCATGGAAGGGTATAAACTGTTCAGGAAGAACAGGCAGGGGAGAAAAGGAGGAGGAGTTGCATTGTAATTAAGAGAGAAGTATGATTGCTCGGAGCTCCAGTAATTAGAGGGAGAAAAGACTGCTGAGAGTCTATGGCGCTTAAGTTTAGATGTGGAAGCAACAGGGGTGATGTTGTGGTTGGGGTCTGCTATAGACCACCAGATCAGGTGGATGAGGTAGACGAGGCTTTCTTCGGACAACAGAGAGAAGCTTCCAGATCTCAGGCCCTGGTTCTCATGCGGGACTTTGATCACCCTGACATCTGTTGGGAGACCAATACAGCAGTACACAGACAATCCAGGAAATTTTTGGAGAATGTTGGGGATAACTTCTTGGTACAAGTGCTGAAGGAACCGACCAGGGGCCATGCATATCTTGATCTGCTGCTCACAAACAGGGAGGAAATAGTAGGGAAAGGTAGAGGTGGGTGACAACCCGGAAAGTAGTGATCATGAAATGGTAGATTTCAGGATCCTGACCAAAGGAAGAAAGGAGAGTAGCAAAATACACACTCTGGACTTCAGAAGAGCAGAGTTTGACTCTCTCAGAGAACTGATGACCAGGATTCCCTGGGATGCTTACATGAAGGAGAAAGGAGTCCAGGAGAGCTGGCAGTATTTTAAAGAAGCCGTATTGAAAGCACAGGAAGAAACCATCCCAATGCACAGCAAGAAAAACAAATATGGTAGGCAACCAGATTGGCTTACCAGGGACATCTTTGGTGAGCTTAAACACAAAAAGGAAGCTTACAAGAAGTGGAAACTTGGATGGATGACTAGGAAAGAGTATACATATATTGCTCGAGAATGCAGGTGAGTTATCAGGAAGGCAAAAGCACAATTGGAATGGCAGCTAGCAAGGGATGTGAAGGATAACAAGAAAGGTTTCTACAGGCATGTTAGCTATACGAAAGTGATGAGAGAGGGTGTGGGACCCTTACTGAATGAGGGACGTAACCTAGTGACAGATGATGCGGGAAAAGCTGAAGTACTCTATGCTTTCTTTGCCTCTGTCTTCACGGACAAGGTCACCTCCCAGACAAATGCACTAGACAACGCAGCATGGGAAGGAGGTGGACAACCCTTGGTGGGAAAGAACAAGTTAGGAACTCTTTAGAAAAGCTAAACACACAAATCCATGGGCCGGATTTAATGCATCCAAGGGTACTGAGGAAGTTGGCAAGTGTCGTTGTGGAGCCTTTGGCTATTATCTTTGAAAACTCAAGGAGATTGGGAGAGATCCCGGATGACTGGAAAAGGCAAATGTAACGTCCATCTTTAAAAAAGGGAAGAAGGACAATCCAAGGAACTACAGACCAGTCAGCCTTACCTTAGTCCCCAGAAAAATCATAGAGGGGATCCTTAAGTAATCCATTTTGAAGCACTTGGAAGAAGAAAAAGTTATTACGAATAATCAACATGGATTCACGAATGGCAAGTCGTGCCTGACCAATCTGATTAACTTCTATGATGAGGTAACTGGCTCTGTAGCTATGGGAAAGTCAGTGGATGTGAGATACCTTGACTTTAGCAAAGCTTTTGATATTAGGTCTCCCACAATATTCTTGCCAGCAAGTTAAGGGAATATGGATTGGATAAATGGACAGTAAGAAGGACAGAAAGCTGGCTAGATTGTCGGATCCAACCGATAGTGATCAATGGCTCCATGTCAGGTTGGCGGTCGGTTTCTAGCAGAGTGCCCCAAGGATCTGTTCTTGGACCAGTTTTGTTCAACATCTTTATTAATGACCTGGATGATGGGATGGGTTGCACCCTCAGCAAGTTCCCAGATAACACTAAGCTAGGAAGAGAGGTAGATACGCTGGAGGGCAGGGATAGGGTCCCGAGTGACCTGGACAAATTAGATGATTGGGCCAAAGAAATCTGATGAGGTTCAACAAGGACAAGTATAGAGTCCTGCACTTGGGATGGAAGAATTTCAAGCGTTGTTACAGGTTGGGGACTGAATGGCTAAGCAGCAGTTCTGCAGAAAAGGACCTGGGCATTACAGTGGGTGAGAAGCTGGATATGAGTCAACAGTGTGCCCTTGTAGCCAAGTAGGCTAACAACATATTGCGGTGCATTGGGAGAAGCATTGCCAGCTGATTCAGAGAGGTGATTATTCCCCTTTATTTGGTTCTGATAAGGCCACATCCAGAATATTGTGTCTAGTTCTGGGCCCTCCACTATAGAAAGGATATGGACACACTGGAGAGGGTCCAGCAGAGGGTGACCAAAATGATTAGGGGGCTGAAGCGCATGACCCCTGAGGAGAAACTGAAGGATTTGGGTTTGTTTAGTCTGCAGAAAAGAAGAGTGAGGGGGGATGTGACAGCAGCCTTCAACTTCCTGAAGGGAGGTTCCAAAGAGGATGGAGAGAGGCTGTTCACAGTAGTGACGGATGGCAGAACAAGGAGCAATGGTCTTAAGTTACAGTGGAGGAGGTCTAGGTTGGATATTAGGAAAAACTATTTCACTAGGGCTGTGTCCAGACTCAGGGTTTTTTCCGAAAAAAGTAGCCTTTTTCACGAGGAAGAACACCTTTTTTCGAATGCAAACAGGGGTTTTTCGAAAGAGAGCATCCAGACTGCCTGGGTGCTTTCTTTCGAAAAAGCGGCTTGCTTATTCGAAAGTTCCGCTTGCAGTCTAGACGCTCTTTTTCGAAAAAAGTATCTTTTGAAAAAGCCTCTTTCGAAAGAGGCTTGCAGTCTAGACATAGCCTAGGAGGGTGGTGAAGCACTGGAATGAGTTACTTAAGCAGGTGGTGGTTTTTAAGTCTCGGCTTGACAAAGCCCTGGCCGGATTGATTTAGTTGGGATTGGTCCTACCTAAAGCAGCGGGCTGGACTTGATGACCTCCTGAGGTCTCTTCCAGCTCAATGATTCTAATATTGAGACCAACAGCCAAGAAAGATTCAAACGTCAAAAAAATATATAAATTAGCTATGTGGCAGTGTAAACGAGTAAACCATGAATCAATGAGCTCAGGCTCCTTTATGGATGGGGCAGGCAGCTCCTATCTGGGTTGATACAGAGGCAGCAGGGGGCTGGACTTGACGACCTTCTGAGGTCTCTTCCAGTTCTATGATAAGGGGATGGTTGGATGAAATAACATGATCTTGGTAACTAATTGACCATTCATTATCAGTTGGAAATAGGTCAATGGAGGGATGATAGGAGTTGCTATAGGGAACTTTCTGGGTGTCTGGTTGGGAGTCTTGCCCACATGCTCAGGGTTTAGCTGATCGCCATATTTGGAGTCAGGAAGGAATTTTCCTCCAGGGTAGATTGGCAGAGGCCCTGGAGGTTTTTCGCCTTCCTCTGTAGCATTGGGCACAGATCACAGCTGAAGGACTCTCTGCATGTTGGGGCCTTCAAAGTATTTGAAGGCTTCAATATCTGAGACATAGGTGAGAGGATTATTCTAAGAGGGGTGGGCGAGATTCTGTGGCCTGCACTGTGCAGGGGGTCAGACTAGATGATCATAATGGTCCCTTCTGACCTTAAAGTCTATGAGTCTATGAGCAGCACAAGAATCTGTGTGTCAGTCCAATGTTCTCCCCACTAGTCTATTCTCCCCCTCCCCTCCCCAGTCTGATCTACCTGGATTTATAAAGATAACGTGATGGATGGAAAGACTGCGAAAGAATATCCAAGCTAGGGATGAGAAAAAAGTTATTGGCTGGCAAGCATCCTCTTCTACAAGACCTGCACATTCACTTTCTACAGGAACCTCAAAATTCATTCTTCAAACGGAATGTTGTTATTGCCAGGAAACCATTCCTAAAGGGCTTTGTAGAAACATTGCTGAGGTATCTCAACACAACCGACTGCAAGAAACATACCGACATCCCCTGCGCCTCAGCCCTCTGGGTCTTTCTACTCTTCGCTTGTACGAGACGCCGGGCACCTGTCTTCGGGGGTTCACTAGGCAGCTCCTCGGCCAGCTCAGTCACAACACTGGCCGTTCACTCGCCCTCGCCTCGCCCTAGCTGGGAATATCGGCAGCGGGCGAGTGTTTCTGTCCCAACAGGGCCCCTCTTCCCTCGGCAGCTCGCGCCGGGTCCGCAAAGAAGCGCCCGGCCTCCCGCAGACGCGCCGCTCCCGATGCCTCCCGCCCGGCAAAAGCGGGGCGGAATATCCCTTGGGGAGCAGTGAAAGGCGGCGGACTAGGCCGCTGCCCAAGGGAGGCCCTACCTGCAGCTCCGGCCAGTGGCGCAGCACAGGGCGCTCTGGGGCTGTGGCTCACACGGCGCCAAATCCTACGTGAGCCGGAGACCGGGACGCGGGCCGGGCGCAGCAGGAGGCGCCGGCTCCGGCTGCGGCTCTAGGTTTGGTTTCTCCTCGGCTCCCCTCGAAGTCAGCCCCGCCCTGCTAGAATCCCTGTCATGACAACAGCGCCGAGACCCGGATGGAGCCGCTGTTCCTTCCTTCTCCCCGGCAGGAGCCAGACTCCAGGGCCCCGGATGGAGCCGCTGCGCCTCCCTCTCCTGTGCCAGCGACCGCGGATGTAGTTCCCCGCTTCTGCGATCCTAGGAGCCGTTGTCTACGCAACGGAACCCTTGTCCTTCCGCCTCCGCTCAGCCTGCTTTCCACGGACCCGGACCGAGCTGCCTCTCCCGGGGCACAGGAGCCGAGGAGGACCCGGATCCCGGCAGCGGACTGGCTGAGGCGCCTTCCGTGATTAGCATGAAATCCCGGATGTGACCTACATTCTCGCGCTCCGTGCGGGCCGAGCCCGCCCCCACTTCACCATAGAGATGACAGCGTGGGCCGCGGAGGCTGACGGGACGGAAGCGGCGGGGCGCGTGTGAGGCGCGCTGGCTGGTGGCTGCCGCTGCTCCGGGCGCTCCTGGGGACCGCCACCATGTCGGGAGGAGGCAGCGCTGGCGAGTGGTGCCTGATGGAGAGCGACCCGGGCGTCTTCACTGAGCTCATCAAAGGCTTTGGTGAGGGTCAGCGGGGCCCGGGCAGAGGGCGTGCACCGGCGCTGGGCGGGCGGGCGCTCCTGCGGCCTGCAGCTGCCCCCCGCCCCGGGCTTGTCGCGTCGGGGCCTGGCTGGACCTCGCCCCATGCCCGTTCAGAGGCGCTGCTGGGGAGCGAGCGCCCGTATCCCCAGCTGGTGCAGTTGCGAGTTGGGGCCTGGGGCGGCAATTCTGCTTTAGTGGGGTCGGGCGGAGAGATGCCTAAATCCCCGCCATCCAGACACCCCCCTCCGTGGGGAGAGCGCAGTGCCCAGCCTCGGTAGGGCGAGCTCTTCGCAGGGGAAGCCGCAGTCTGCTCTGCCATTCCTGAGCTTTAGCCTGCCTCCAGCATCTCAGCCAGTGGCGTGGTTCAGCTCCCGCAACAAGTAATAGGGTCCCATTGGTGCTTCAGAACCGGCCTGCCTGTTTTTGTTACAAGGCGGCTGCAGACCTCAAGCAAAGTGATGTTGTTTCTTTGAGGCAAACTTTGTTCTCATGTTCAGTAGCTGCCCAGAGTGTAAGCTAGAGATGGAAAATCCTGTTTGATCAGTTTAACCAGTTATCTACTTAAACAGGGGTGGACTGGCTGAAGCACCCCTACTCCCCCACCCGCGAGGCACTGCTCTGTCCAGGCTGGGCCCACTGTGGATGGGGGCTGCCCCTTCCAGTTAACCATGACCAGTAAACATCACCTTGTTAAGCATTCCTATCCCTAGTGTAAGCATTAGCATTTTGAGAGTAACCTAAAAAAATCTTGAACGAAGAAGTCTGTACTTGTGTCTGCATGAATATGCATCTACTGATCTGTAAGATGTTTCTTTTATGTCAGCATGTATTTATATAGGATACTTTCATGTTCTAAATGCTTTTGGCATTGCAGGTTGAACCTCTCTAGTCCAGCACTCTCAGGACCTGACCAGTGCCAAACCAGAGAATTTGTGGAACCACAGGAGTTCAGTATTGTTTAACGTTATTACCAACACTATCATTGCTTTCTGGGCTCTTAACAGACATTTAGGAGTAAATTAGAGCTAAATATCAGCACAGAATGCTGAGAGTCAGGACTGGTGACTGTAAACAAAATGTCTGTGACCGTGGGGAACTTGGCCACACCCAAAATAAGTGGACATCCAGCTAACTAAAATCATGCTGGACCACAGATGTTGCCAGACCAAAGAGGTTCAACCTGTATTCAAAAAAACTTGTGTGAGGTAGGTAAATAATAGCTTAATCTTACAAATTTGTATACTGACATGCAGACTACAACCCAAATGAGATTAACAAGCTTCTGGATAGTAAAACTGTTGATGTTGAGAATCATGTGGGCAGTGATGAATTGTCAAATCATGTTCAGTTTCATGGTGCTGCTGTTTGTGAAGCTGCGGGGCAGGCAGTGTAATTGTTCACAAAATTGGAATGGGAGGAGGATGGTGAGGTAGGAGAGTAGTAGAATAGCAGAGACTTTCCTGCATCCCAGAAAGCCTAGGTGGATAAAATAGCGGAGATTTGATCGTACTCTTTAAGAGGCTGTAAATTGTCCCACAAGAGTGCTGAGTCTTCTGGAAAGAGGAAGAATTCTAGAGAGAAGTAAAGATAAGGTTTATCGCATGAACTAGCCAGATGCTGAAATAATCTTGGTTGGGAGCAACTTCATCTGACACCTTCTTGGAAGACATTTCAGCATATTTCCCAGTGTGTGTTGACTGCAGTTTGGGCAGGATTTCTCACCCAGGAGTTGCCTCTGAACCTCACCAACAGAGATTGCTCCACCCGCATCCTATATCTCCATCAGTCTCATAGGTCTAGTTTTCCAGTTCATGCATGTAATGAAAGCTTCTCAAACTGTTTTACATAGAAAAAAAATCAGACTATAAGTAATGAGGAAAGAATTAATGTAATTTGGATGATGCAGAAGAATTGTAGTGGGGTAAAGAGTGTTTTGTTTTTATATTCCGGTCAGGGTAAAATTTGAGCCATTTAAATGATGATCTAATTAGCCAGCTATTAAGCTTGTGTGGACTGTACTGGCAGTTTGTTTGATATGTTTTGCTAGAGTTATCAAACTGTGCCTGGAACCTCCTCTCCTGGGAATAATTTGATTATTTGTTCTCAGTAGAACCTGCTTCTTATTCACTCTTAAAAATTCCCACAGAAATAGGTTTCCTTATCCTTTAGCAGTTCTTTCCTCAGATTTTACAAACATCAATCAATACACCATTTTGCCAATTCCTGGAGGATTTTTGTTAATGAGAGGGGAACCTGAAGTCTGAGATTAAAACAAAAGACTTTGAGACACATCTGAGGAATGATTTTGATTGGTTGAATGCTATACTATGTTGTGGGAAAAGTTTGGTTCTGTCTCTCCTGGTGAAGTGTCCACTTTTTAATTGTCACTTCATCCTTACTCTTAGAGATGGTACTACGATGTCAAAGCTGAGGCATACTGGCAAGTTGTTCAAGAAGCTTTTACAGATACTTGGAGAACTTTAGTCTCCAAGATTGACTTTTTTGCTCCTTTTACCTGATTTTTTAAAATTAATTATTTGTGTCGTAATTAAATCTGAATATTAATTCAAATTAATGTTTATGTAGTGCTGCAAAACCTAGAGATTTACATGCTTTTACCTACATTGTATCTTAATATTATTGTCTCTGTCACAAAATGAAGATTAGTGGAATTATAAGATGCTTGCTATTCTCCCTTAAGAATTTTAATTTACTGTTTCTTGTTTAGTCAACAGTGATTTCTCTTATTTCTCTTCCCATGCTTTGCTTTTACGCTTCTCCTTGTTCATCCAATAAGTGGAAGATTTTTTTGGCTAGAGGTCTAGAAGTTTCTGGGGGTATCTTCCTGATTTAGTCATAGACTAAGGTGCTGTTGTGGTGTAAGGGTTATTAGTATTAGTAAGAGAGATCCTCACTTTGAAATCAGGTAATATAAAAGAAAAAAAATAAGAACACCTGTGAATTAGATTTGACTCACAATACCTTCTGCTGATTTTTGTGGTTTTACTGTCCCATTATTTCTAACCTGAACCCATTACTTCTTCATTAAAGACTGAAAACTCAACACACACCTTGGAAACTAACTAATGAAACTAGTTGAAACACAAAACAGGACTATGTAGCACTTTAAAGACTAACAAGATGGTTTATTAGGTGATGAGCTTTCGTGGGCCAGACCCACTTCCTCAGATCAAACAGTGGAAGAAAATTGTTACAACCATATATACCAAAGGATACAATAAAAAAAATGAACACATGAAAAGGACAAATCAAATTTCAGAACAGATGGGGGGGGGGGGGGGGGAAGGTCAATGTTAATCATATTAGAGGTGATAATTGGGGAAGCTATCTTTGTAATGGGTAAGATAATGTACACTCTGTTCATTTGACAGTGCTCTTTTTTCTAATCTTTCATCCATATCATTCATAGGCTTTTTGTTTTTATATCTGATATTGTGTATGTTTCTTTAAAATGTGCGTGTGTGTGCGCATATATATTAATATGGCTTTCTCTTCTCCATTTTAGGATAGTTACAACTGTAGTTTTGCTCTTTCAGGTTGCAGGGGAGCACAGGTTGAAGAAATATGGAGTCTGGAGCCAGAAAACTTTGAAAAATTAAAGTAAGCCAGTGGTCTCCAACCTTTTTACACCCAAGATCACATTTTAAGTCTCAGAACAGGCAAAGATCTACTGCCCCGCCCCTTTTTTGAAGCCCCGCCTACATTACATGAGGAAATCTAATGTAAACGTACTGCGCAGATGCGCAGTTCAGAGAGCGCTCGAGAGCTACTCTTAGAGCCCCTGAGATCTACCGGTAGCTCGCGATCTACTGGTTGGTGACCACGGAAGTAAGCTATTGGATCTACAAAAACAATTTGTGTTTTTATATGTTGCATTCTTCTTGGATAAGATTTATTTAGCCTAAATTCTTTCTAAACCCACTGAGGATGCGTTGTATTTCTATTTGTCCAATACGCTGTCTTTTGATATCCACAGCAATTTATCAAGGTTTTAAACATTAGTTATCTAGTACATTCAGGTTAGAAAGTCTCTTGTTTAAACTAGTGTCTCTTTCTTGGAATTGACCTAGTCCAGTGGATGGAGCATAGGAATAGGAATTAGTAAGCATTTCCATTGACTAACTGACATGCCCCAAAACACAAAGTAAACAATTGCTTGGCTTTTTGCACTGATGTTTAAAGCATCTGCCACTTCAAGTAATTTGTTGAACTTGTGTACAACCTAGGGATAATAAATTTAGATTAATTGGCTAATCCAATACAGGCAGTCCCCGACTTACGCGGATCCGACTTACGTCGGATCCGCACTTACGAACGGAGCTTTCTCGCCCCGGAAGTCGGGGCGAGAAAGCCCCGTTCTTAAGCTGCTCCGGTGCCCCTGGTCTGCTGGAGACCGTCTCCAGCAGACCAGGGGAACCGCTGCTGCTGCCCCTTGAGACCCGGTGCCTGTGGTCTGCTGGGGACGGTCCCCAGCAGACCACAGGCCCCCGGACTGAAGCCGCAGCCGCGGGGGGGTCCCGCGCCTCTGAGGCTTTGCCAAAGCAAAGCCTCAGAGGCGCGGGGAACCGCCGCTGCTGCCGCTTCAGTCAAAGCGGCAGCAGCAGCAGTTCCCCGTGCCTCTGAGGCTTTGCTCTGGCAAAGCCTCAGAGGCGCGGGACCCCCCCGCGGCTGCGGCTTCAGTCCGGGGGCCTGTGGTCTGCTGGGGACGGTCCCCAGCAGACCACAGGCACCCAGACTGAAGCCGCAGCGGTGGCGGGGTCCCCTCGCCTCTGATGCTTTGCCAGAGCAAAGCCTCAGAGGCGCGGCACCCCGCTGCCGCTGCGGCTCTGCTCCCCGTGTCCCTGGTCTGCTGGGGGGGGGGGGGGCGCAGCTAGTGTGCTCCCCCCCCCCCCCAGCAGACCAGGCTTTTGTTTTGGACTCTGGGGCAGAGCAGCTGGGGCGCTGCCGATTGGTCCTGCAGCGCCCGTGGGCACTACTGGACCAACCCGGCAGCACCCCAGCTGCTCTGCCCCAGGTCCTGATTCAGCCGCTGCTGCTCAGTTTCAGCAGCGGCTGAATCAGGACGTCTGGGGCAGAGCAGATGGGGTGCTGCTGGGTTGGTCCAGTAGCACCCCAGCTGCTCTGCCCCAGGCGTCCCCAAGTCAGCTTCTGCTGAAACTGACCAGCGCTGACTACAGGAAGCCCCAGGCAGAGTTGCTCTGCCCCGGGCTTCCTGGAATCAGCTGCTGATCAGTTTCAGCAGCAGCTGACTTGGGGGACGCCTGGGGTTCTTAAGTTGATTCTGTATGTAAGTCAGAACTGGCGGTCAGTTTCAGCAGCGGCTGAATCTGGACGCCACTTCCGACTTACATACAGATTCAACTTAAGAACAAACCTACAGTCCCTATCTTGTACGTAACCCGGGACTGCCTGTAGTTAGTCCAATTTTTATTGACTATTTCAGCGTTTCTCAAACTATGGAAACCAGGCCTCAGCATGTCTGGTGGTTGCCGGCAGGGCCGGCTTTAGGTCGATTCGGGCCCCGCGCCCCTGAACCCGGAAGTGCCGGCGAGTTACAGAGCCGGGGGCCCTGCTCCACTGATATGTGGAGCTGGGTCTCTCCCCTGGTTCTGCCTGGCGCGGGCCCCCCGCGTGTCCTCCCACTCCACCCTCCAGAGCGTCCCCGCTGTGTGCGGCTCCTCACCGCCTGCTGCTGCCCATGTGCGGCGTTGCACTTGGGCGGGGAGGACGCCCGGGCATGATGTGATGTCATGGCCCGGGATTTTAAAACTCTTCGGAGGCACGTGGCGGGGCCACGCTACCTCCGGGTTCGGCCTCCGGAGCCTGAGCGTGGCCTCCGGCCCCACAATGTGGAAGGCAGAAGTTAGGGAACGGGCTTGGGCGGCGGCGGGCTTGGGAGGAGGTGGCAGCGGGGGGACAGAGGGGAAGGCACCAAGGGACAGGGTGCAGGAGAGAGAGACAAATGCCAGGGGGCCAAGTGCAGACAATGAGAGAAAGGGCAGGAGGGGAGGTGTCAGTGGGAGGGGGGACAGGGTGATGCTGGGAGAGGAGAGGAGAGAAGAGGGGAAGGGCATTGGGGGCTGGAGGAGGAGGTGCTGGGAGAAGGCTTGAAAGAAGGGGTGGGCATGAGGAAGGCCAAGATGGAGCAAGTCATGTGTGAGGGCACAGAGGGGAATGGGGCAGAGAATGGTGAGGGGGTGGGTATTAGGGAAAAAGGGGGCAGGGGCAGTAAGGGAAGGGGGAGGCACCAGGAGGGTGCAGGGCTAAGGGAAGGTGCAGGTGCCAGGGGATTCTGGGGTGAGGAGGAGGGGAGAGCTGGCCTCTGGAAGCAGCACTGGATGGGGAAATTGGGGCAGGCTGGGGAGACTGGGAGGCTGGTGGAAGCAGGGCTGCCGGGGGGTGCAAGGTTGGGGGCAGGGAGCTGGCCGGGGAAGATGGGCGGGGGGGGGGGGGGAGAGAAGTGGCCGCCGGCAGCAGGGCTGGCCAAGGGAGATTGGGAGGAGAAGTGGGGGAGAACTGGCTGCCCGGGAGAGGATTGGGGGAAATGGGGCTGGCCAGAGGCGCGGCGGAGGAAGCAGGGGAGAGGAATGAATTGGCCTGCGGGGAGTGGGACTGACCTGGCCATATGTAGATCTTGGAGCGCTGCTCCTGTTCCCCCTTTCCCCCGCAAAGCACAAAGCATGAGTTAGTCCAGCCTGGGGATCCACACGCACACACCCTTCGAGTAGTTGCCAACTGTCTGGCTGGTAGACACACTCATGCAGCCTGAGCACATTTACCAGCCAGGCAGTTCGAAATTACAAACTGATACATCTAATAATAATACAACTTACCTAATGAGAAAATACCAGACATGTTATATGTCTGGTATTTTCTCAGTTTGTTTTTTATGTGTTTATATTTTTGGGCCGCAAAAAGCAGAACTGAAAAAAAAAAGTGGGGGGGGCTCCAACTAAAGTAAAATGTTTGGGAAACCCTGGTGTAACCAGTTTTCTGTCTGTCTTACAGTCCATTTATCCAATCCATATTCCTTAACTTGTTGGCAAGAATATTGTGGGTGACCATATCAAAAGCTTTGCTAAAGCTGGCACTGGAGGTTTTGGGAGGACCAGAAACAACTTATTTGAATATTTATTCATTTGATTAATGAATATGCAACTATGCAAATGCACATTACTGGTCCTCCAAAAGTTCATGAATGGATTTACTGGTCCCCGTGTCAAAAAGTTTGGGAACCCCTGGACTATTTGATTAGTCAATAAGGGCGTCTCCGCCTTTGAAGTGTAGCAACAGCTCTGAGGCTGTTGCTACACTTCCAAAGTGAAAGCACTGTGGGGAGCACAGAGCCAGCAGGGGACTCAAACAGTCACCTGCTGGCCCTGTGCACCCCACGGTGTTTCAAAGCGGCAGTGCTGCATGGAGCCCGGGGGCAGCTGGGGAGTTGCAGTGTTACAACTTTGAAATGCTGCAAGGAGCCTGGCGTCAGTCTCTGTGTCATTTCAACATTCTGGGCTCCATGCATGCATCCCTTTCTCATTCTCCCCTGCACTTTCTGACTTTTGCTGATAGAGGCAGCAAGGTGGGGGGAAGGGGAAGGAGAGCGACTACTCAACTAGTATGTCAATTATCTGAGTAGACATTCACATTCCTAGTAAAACTCGCTTTTCTGCCATACTCTCTCCAGTCAACATAATGTTTTTCTCATTCTACATGTCTGATTAAAAGGGCATAACAAGGGGGCTTTTGCGGGGGGGGGGGGGGGGGTTGGGACCACTTCTGTTCAATATCTTCATCAGTGATTCAGATGATGGCATACAGAGTGTGCTTATTAAGTTTGCAGTTGATACCAAGCTGGGAGGGGTTGCAACTGCTTTGGAGGCTAGGATCATAATTCAAAATGATCTAGACAAACTGGAGAAATGGTTTGAGGAAAATACGATAAAATTTAATAAGGACAAATGCAAAGTACTCCACTTAGGAAGGAACAATCAGTTTCGCACATAAAGAATGGCGAGTGCCTATGAAGGAGTATTGAAGAAAGGGATCTAGGGGTCATAGTGGACCATAAGCTAAATAAGAGTCGATAGTGTAACGCTGCAAAAAAAGCAAACATGATATCTCTTGAGATAAGTATCTCCAGAGATATATTTGGAGAACTAAGATCTGGTTAGATAGACACCTGTCAGGGATGGTCTAGATGGTACTGGGTCCTGCTGTGAGGGCAGGGGACTGGACTTGATGACTTCTTGAGGTCCCTTCCAGTTCTAGTGTTCTGGGATGCATTAACAGGAGTGTTATGAGCAAGGCACAAGAAGTCATTCTTCTGCTCTGTTCTGTGTTGATTAGGCCTCAGTTGGAGTTTTGGGCACCACATTTCAGGAAAGATGTGGAGAAATTGGAGAAAGTCCAGGGAAGAGAAAAATGATTAAAGACCTAGAAAACATAAGTTATGAGGCAAGGCTGAAGGAATTGGACTTATTTCGTTCAGAAAAGAGACAGCTGAGTGGGGACATGATATAGATTTTCAGGTATCTAGAGGATGTCACGGGGGGGGGGGGGGGATTGTTCTCCTAGGCCTATGATGATGGAACAAGAAGCAATTGGCTTAAACTACAGGGAAGGTGGTTTAGGTTGGACATTAGGAAAAAACTTCCTAACTGTTTTGGGGGGGGGGGGGGTGGAGAGGGGAAGCTAAACACTGGAATAAATTGCCTAGGGAGGTTGTGGAACTTCTGTCCCTGGAGATATTTAAGGGCAGGTTAGACAAACATCTATCAGGGATAGTCTAGACTGTGCTTGGTCCTGCCATGAGGGCAGGGGAATGGACTTGATGATCTCCTTCCAGTTCTAGTATTCTATGATTTGTTCATGTATAGAATCTTAAAAGTACCACCTAAAATACCAAACTATAATTGCAGTGTTTATCCATGCTTAGATAATGATTGTGATATCTGTTTCTAAAGACAATGTTATGAATAGCGTTATTGGTCAGGCAGATGGCGATGGGGTGGGGAGAAACAGGGTATAAGGTAAATATATACTGGATTTCTTTAACCTCTTAGTAAAATGTGTATTGGATCAGAAATAAACTGGCACTTAAAGTCCAGTTTACCAAGTGATCAAGAAGGCAAATTTTGATTCTTCTAAAGTGTTATTTGAACACTAATTCCACCTGGAATTGTGTGTGGCCTTTCCAAAAATCTGTATTCATTCAGGAATCTGAGCTTAATTGACAGTGTTTAGAAAATAAGAGTTAATGGAGTTGTTTTGTCAGATGATAAAGAACTGTGCAAACTATTTTTAATTTCTGCTTTGACCTCTTATTTTCTAGACCAGTTCATGGGCTGATCTTCCTCTTCAAATGGCAGCCAGGAGAAGAGCCAGCTGGTTCTGTTGTTCAGGATTCCAGACTAGACACAATATTTTTTGCTAAACAGGTACAGTAATCTCAGTGACTTTCTTAGATGCCCCATGAAACAGGGTTTTTCATAGAGAAAGAAGAAAGGTTACACAAAAGTAAACAACTGTACAAGGTATGCTTAGTCTGACAAAATCTTGCCAGACAAGGAAAAGTAAAATTCTGTTGAGAGGAGTGGAAGAGTAATTGAAAATGATGCTTTTAAAACTTCATTTCCATGGCATAAAGGATTAGCTTGAAAGGTTTTTTTTTTAATCAGTGATATTTTGAAACCACTTTCAACAAAAGATTATAGGGAGAATTATATTTAAAGTCTTTCGAAGTAGAGCTGCTATTCCTATATTTCTCAAATGTCTTTCATTTTAGGAAATGTTCATATTGTAAAGCTATATTTACCTGTTTTGTGTACAGACTTGATCCGAAAGTATTCCTTTAATTATTTGTATCTGAAATACATAAGGTTTGCAACAAATAATTGAAAATGTTGTTTATACTAATGAAATACATCTTGCTTAATTAAAGAGATAATGCAGTAATACAAAGAGCTTTATATTTCTGCTTTGACAGGCAGATCAACATATATCGTTAGTGAACTAGCAAAGCAAGGAAGCGTAACCAGATCAAATGTAAAGTTTCTTATCAAGAAAAGCTAGTTTAGTAGTTCTGTTTTTTAAATGGGTATAGATATGCATGGCTAGAGTTGGCCTTCTTGGCTCCTTACAGGATGCCCTGCATCCTTTTTCACCCTGCTCCAGGGAAGGGGTAGCAAAGGTGGGTCCTGCAGGCCTGCCTAGAGAGGCTGCACAGAAGCCATTTAGACCAGGAGGCTCATATAAAAGGAATTGTGGTACCTTAGGATTAGTTTTTGGCTGAGAGCAGAGGGCCAAAGAAGGATGCTTCTCTCACACTCTCTCTTGCCGAAGGGATAAATAGAGCTTGGTTCTGGCTGTATTCTCAAGCTCAGGGTGAGAGGGCCTGAGAACTTAACCCTAAGATAAGGGTCAGAGCTAAAGGGGCCAGATGGTAGGAGGTCCAGGGAAGTAGCAGCAGAAAATCCAAGTGAGCAGTACTTGGAAGCTGTGTATAGTGTTCCTATTTGGAGGGAGGGGGAAGGGGAGAGGAAGCGTGTTTGTGTGTGTGTGTGGGTGGGTGTGTGTGGGTGTGTGCGCGCGTGCACGGGGTGGGGGAGGGACAGGAATGGGGTTAGGGTGGTCTGTGGTTCCTCCACTGCCAAACTATGGGACAAATCTTATTTGTAGGTCTAAGTGAAGAGCTAAGAGAGGTTAATCTGTAATTTTAAAAACAAGGAGTAGTCCTGTGGCACCTTAGAAACTACAAAAACATATATAGCAAATAGCATCATGGGCTTTCATGGGCAAAACCCAGTTCTTCTGATAAGCTTGAGTGAAGGGCTAAATCGGGTGGAGAACACCAAGCCTGGGGACAAGATGTGGCCCCTAACTTGCCTGGATCTCTCTCACAACTGGGCACCCTGTGGTGGTACTCCAGCCCTCTGCCACCTACCCACAGTGCTGGAGCATGCAAAATCTACTAGCCTGGGCCCCCCTAATCTTTAGTGTGCAAGGGGAATGTGAAGAGTGCCTTTTTCCTTCTCAGTCCGTGGCTTCTCACTTTGCTTCTCAACTGTGTGTGGTCCCCGACTGATTTTTTTTTTTCTGTGGGCCATTGGCCCCTGACCCAAAAAAGGTTCCCCATATCTGAGCTAAAATAAAGAGCTCAGGATCAGGACTGAAGACCCTGATGAGGGCAGAGAGACAATTTTGGTTAGACTTCTGTTACTCTGGAAGGGATTCATTTTGATTGTGTTATCCAGCCATGGGGCTGAGCCACTGAAGATACACTCAACAAAGTTGGCAACCTTCACAGGATTCCAGGAGCAGGAATTAACTGTTATAGCATACCAAGTTGCTGGAAGGCACTCAAGAGGTAAGTTCTCCTCCCGCCATTGTAACTTAGTATCATGTGGGGTTATGAGACTCCCTTTCCATCAAGGGGCAATGTCAATGCAGCATGACGCTTACTCCTGTCTTAAGTGCTTGATGTCTCATGTCTCATCTGATCCTTGACAGAGCTTGGCAACCATGACACCATCCAAATAAGCCAAGGTCTTGCAGATGCTAAAGGGAAAGGAGGCAGATGGCCCACTAAATAGATGCTGGTACTATACGGCTGAGGAGAATGCAAGTTACAGTGGGGGAGGTCTAGGTTGGAGATTAGGAAAAACTATTTCACTAGGAGGGTGGTGAAGTGCTGGAATGGGTTACCTAGGGAGGTGGTGGAATCTCCATCTCTAGAGGTTTTAAGTCTCAGCTTGAGTGGATGCTGAAGGGAAATGTGTTCATTGTATCAGGAGTTTGGTGAGGCTCAGAGTGTAGCAGAAAGTGCAGTTTGAATTGCCACAGCAGCTAGACAGGCTAGGGGAGTCAAAGCAGTATCTATTATGGATAGAACCCTGTGAATCTGTAGATATCTGCTTTATGTCTGCAAGGGATGTAACTGGTGGGCCTCACCCGAGTGGCCCCCAGCTGTGGCACGGCAAGGCAGACTATGTTGGAACAGCCAAGCCCCAGTTAAGTGGTTAACTGGTTAATTGGGATTTTACATCCCTAATATCTGTAAGTATTCGTAGCTCACTTTTGTGGATAGAGATGTAGAAGTGAATACTAAATTTTGCATCTGCGCAGAACTCTAGTTATGGATCCTGCAGGAAAGAAGCAGCAGTGGCTTCTAGAGAAACAAGAGTGATCCAATGGACTGAGACCTGTCCAAGGAGATGTGATGGTTTTGGACGTTGCTTGCTCTTGAGTGAGCTTGGGAGGAGGGGAGAGAGACTGAGTTGCTGGAGTGAGTGGTGTGAAGAATCACAAACTGCTAGTTGGTGAGAGGCAGACAAGGTTTCATTGCCTTGGTTTGGAGAGATAAGCCACATAAAAAAGGTTTTGCCCTTGTGAAGATGGACTTGCTGCAGGAAATGTAGGAGCCCCAAGAATAGTCAAGATGATAAAAAGGTGTCTGATGGCACAAATGCCTATGAGCTCTATTTATCACAGCTGACCCTAGAAACAGTGTATGATATAACTGCTCAGCAAATCCATCCAGAGGAGGATGAAGGAGTACGGAATGAAACCACTTTTATCACTGACAAAAATATACTGAAGTCTCAGTGTACATACACATGTCCTATGCGGGACAGGAGGTGATAGCGAAGAATGCACAAGGGGAATGTGGTAACAGGAGGCAGAGACTACTGGCAGTCTTGAGAAATCCCGAGCTGTTGCATGTCCTTCTGAGGAAATGAGATTATGGATTCTGAAAAGGACTCAAATAGAGAGTTGAGAAAAAGGATGTACTAGTGTAGTCAGTTAACTGATAAGCAAAAACGTATAGGTTAATGCTATAAACTCTATGCATTCCCCACACCCCCCTCCTCCACGCCAGTACATTTTTTTTTAGCAGGCTGGCCAGAAGCTTGGCTTGGCCCTGGCTTGTGATGGGTCCTGGATCTACCCCTTCTGCGGCTCTGCATTTAAAGTGTATTAGGAGCTGGGTGGGCAGGCAGCACAACTCAGTTCTGGTTTGTGCCAGGTCCAGGAGCTCAGACCAGACCTCCCTACTCCCCCCACCCAGACAGGAGCTGCTGCTACCCAGTGCTGCCTGTTTTACTTCAGAGGCTGGGCCAGCGAGATTCTGCTTTCTGGTTCAGTGGGTAACCAAGAAGACACAATAAATACCTAATAAATCGCTGAATGTGAATAAATGCCAGGTTTATTAGGTATTACAGAAAGAAAAGGCAAGAGAAGGCTTACAACATCCCTTTGGCTTACTGAGGACTCCTGCTCAGCAAAGGATGGACTCCTGGGCCATGTCCGAGAGGCATCTCTGTACAGTTCCAGATCCTTTGTGAAGTCCAAAGGGTGTTGGCAACATTAAGCAATATATAGCCTGTACACAGAATCCTGGAAGCAGCAGCTAATTCTCTGCTAAAGCAGAAACCAAAACAGCCCCTGCCTGGGAGGAGTTTCCCATGGACAGGCTCTGGTTACCATGGAGCCTATCTCAACTATGCGATGAGCTCCCCCCCACACACACACTACACACAGCCTATCTCTCTATCAAACTAGATGCTAGGAATGTTCCCTTCTAACAGCAGGCCAAAGCCTGTTTTCTAGTTTGCAGACTTGAAAACTGGGAAGATTCACAAACTCCTCGACATACAATGGTCTTCTGGTTTTCCAACCACAACACTGCTGCTGCTTTATCAGAGACAGCAGCACAGGGTGACAGGCAGCCGGTCTGTGAGGGGTGCTGGTTTTTAAACTGGCCCCCCCTTGCAGACCAGCTCCCTCCTAGCACCTCACACTGCTTCCTCTGATAGAGGCAGCAGTGCGGCTTGACCGGGGCTCCCCAGGAGTGGGGCCGGAGTGCACTGGCTGCTGGCCCCACCTCTGGGGACTGTAGAATAGTCAACTAACTACTGATAATTCATGCAGTTAATCAACTATTCAGTTAATCAGTATTTAGCATCCCTAGTTGAGAGAGAGAGTGTATGAGAAGCTTTCTCTCCTTGCAGGAGAAATATTGCAGGGAACTCGTTACTGTGAAAAGAAGCAAGCTGGAGCACTCTGAAGGAAAAGGAGCTCAAATTGCAGAAGTACTTCAGACAAAAGCCAGGCACCCAACTGATCAAGGTAACAGCTACAAAAGCTCTCCATGCAGAAGCCTGAAACAAGACCTTTCCAGCCAGAAAGGGACCAATAAAAGTTCTCCAAAGAAAAGAATCAAGGAGAAAATACCCCCAAGGAAGCAGGGCAAAGAATGCATAGGAGAGGACACTGCCCTCAGATAGGACTACCATCGCAAACCCTTTCTGCAGTGGGAGGTATGTAGTAGAACTACTACACTCTGCCTTGTGAAAGGAGTGACAGAGGTGGAGTTTCTAGGCTAGTCTTATGAGGCTAAACAGAAGCAGCCAGCTGGAGTCCAGCAGGCTCCGATAAAAGTAATTGTAATGCCTTAGCAGGTCTGTTTTTGACTGGGAGCAGTCAAAGAGGGGTGCTCCTCTTTTAGGCTCAAGGGATAACCAGAGCTTGATTCTGGCCGCATTTGCTAAGAAATAGAGGACCTGAGAACTGCACCTTAAGCTAAGAGTTGAATATAAAGGTACCAGGCAGGAGGTGGTCCAGAGTAGTAGCAGCAGTGATTTGACATCTGTGGTATATAGTTGCTATTTTATAGAGTTTCTGTGCTGGAACCTGGAATAGTGGACAGGCTCTGTTTCCCCCAGTGACAGTGGTATAAACCTCAAGAGGAAAACAAGTCATGTTTGGAAGCCTGAATATAAAGTGCCAAAAACTGGGACTGAAGACCCTGATGAGGACTAAGGATGTTAAAATGCAGTTAGTTGACTAGTCGATGGAATTTCCGTTGACGAGTCGATAGGCACTTCCTCATTCCTCCTTTGAAATGAGGCTCTTGCACATTTCAAAGGAGGAATGCAAAACTCTGCATAGAGCTTGGGGCCCGCAGGAAGTCCGCTGACTCTAGGTTGCATGTGGGTGCCTGCTTTGAAATGCACAAGAGTCCCCAGTGAGGTCTCTTGTGCATTGCAAAGCCATGGAGCCTGGGGTCAGCTGAGGTCTCCCAGCTGATTCTGAGCTCTGCATGGCAGCGGAACCTGGGGTCATCTGGGGACTCCCCAACTGACCCAAGGTTCTAAGGAAATGCTGCACAGAGCCAGGGATCAGCTGGGGAGTCCCCAGCTGATCCCGGGCTCCACTGCTGCCCCTTTGAAACACCGCCTTGGGTTCAACCTACCGAAGCTGTGCCACGTTCCAGTTGGAGCTGGATCCAAGAGAGGCAACTGCCCGGGCAGCTGGCCGCATGGCTGCTGGCTGGGTAGCTGCCCCTCTTTTATCCAGCCCACATGGAGTGTGGCACAGCTTTGGTGGGTTGAACCAGTGGCCAGCTGGTCGGGTGTCTGCCCCTCCTTGCTCCAAACCAGCTGGCCATGGCATTTCAGCTTGCTGAGGTTGCATCATACTCCAGCTGGGCTGGATCAGAGAGGGGTTGACTTCTAGGGGTGCTGCAATCGACAGGTTGGTGTGACCACTGTTGTAAAGTATCTGAAATCTTGAAACAGAGCTTATAGAAATATACTGTACCTTAAAGTAGAGCACTGCTATTTTTATTCATTTTTGGTAGGCCTGTTACGAATTGAAATAATTATCATGTATTTGCATTTTGGGAAGTTGAGAGGTATCCACATAGATCTGTGCACAAGTAGAAGTGTGGAAGTTAAAATTACACTTAACCTTTCCATTAACTGTTATGGCTCCTCTATATCTGTGCTTAAAAGTAATCTATCCTATTCCTTTCATGCCTCTTTTGACCTGTTCTAAAGGATCTCATTCCTTGGCCTTTCCTAATTTCACTTTCTTCACTTTCTCTGCAGTCTCTTGAATCTTATAAAACAGTAAGTCTCAGATCCAGTTGTCGTCTTGTAACACAGTGAAGTAGCTGTCAATTGTTCAGCTAATATCTGTATGAATGGTTGGTTGCACATTCACTCTTTTGGGTTCTGCTTCCCAACATAATCAAATGGTGCCTCTTAAATATTTCAGACCATTTGTGTGTTCCTCTGCTTTATGCTTGCTCATGTCTTTTCTTTTCTTCCACTAGGCTTGCTTCTGCAGCGTTGCGCTTGGTGTTTAACAGGTTGTTTCATTTGATTATGTTAAAAGGAATTTTATTTTAATGTATAGACTGCAAATACATATAAAAAGCTAGGAAATTTCAAAACAAATGGTGAAAGTTTATTACATTTTCAAGGCTCTTGGTATTTTTTTTTTTTTAAATCTTGAAGGTATGGGTTATCTGTGTAATGAGAGAAAGGAGGAAAGCTGTTAAGCTTTTTCGAGTACTCTTTTATGGATAGTAATGATTGCTCTGTTGTGACTGGCCTACTGTACAAATACAGGTTGAACTTCTCTAGTCCAGCACGCACTGATCTGGCAACATCCATGGTCCAGCCTGATTTTAGTTAGCTGGACCTCCGCTTATCATGGGTGAGGCCTCGTTTCCCATGGTCCCATGAAGTTACAGCCTCTAGTTCTAGCTTTTGACATTCTGTGTCTAAGAGCCCAGCAAGCAGTGGAAGTGCTGGTAATACTGCCAAGCATAAGCATTGTTTCATTGTGCCAGTACAGTAGCACTTTGTAATGAAGAAGACTGATAAGCATTAGCTAGGGGTAGGCTTATATAGCGTGTATCGGTACAGTCATACATTATTAAGCAGCATTGCAAGCATCGTTCCATTAATTTGCCTTGAATTAAAGATAGCCACTCACTATAATATTGACCACCCAAGGTTTGGCAAATTCTGTGGTTCAGTACTTGTCAGGTCCTGAAGGTGCCAGACTAGAGAGGTTCAACTTGTATATTTATTTTTTTTAAATGTTGAAAAGTAGCTAACATACACCGTTAAAAGCTCTTGAAGTGGTAGTGCATAATTTTGCCACATGATGGCACCAAATATTTGAAAAATGATACTCATTTTTCCCTCTTCATGTGCTAGTAAACATGTAAAAGTTTGTGAACATGTACTCAGTGTTATGGAGTCAGTTCCATCAGTTGTGGTCTGAGAGCTACCCACTAAGTCCTCCAGAAAACAAGGGAATAACTGAGCTGTTTGTTTCATTTCTAAGATTTTTAAAAAAAAAGGAAGTGGGAAGGGGAGAATATTATAGAGAAGCAATAAAAAGGGGGAATAAGCCTTGTCTGATTTATTTTTCCCTTTTGCAGGTTATTTAGAACATATTGCTATTTTATAAAGTCTTTTCCTGGCCCTTTATTCTTTAAAAAAAAAAAAAAGGTATGTAATTCACTATGTTGTAAGGGAGAGTGAGCAGATTTTCTTCTGTGGGAAAGCAAACTTTCCTGGCAATTGGGTAAGATTGCAGCAAAATAATGGAAATATTAGGGTTTGGTGACCTGTCTGATTATATTACTATTTTTTTTAAAAAGACTATTCTGAGTTCCAAATATTTTGAGGATTCTGCTTTCAAAACTCTAATTTTTGGCCATCTTCCTTCCTTATGTTTCCTCTTTAAAAAAATTTATAGTCTAGGACAGGCATGTCCAAAGTCCGGCCCGCGGGCCAATTGCGGCCCGTATTCCGGTTTAATACGGCCCCACAGGTAATTTGGCAATATCTATCTTTTATGGCCCCCAACGAATCCATATGTATTGAGATGAATACATTGTAAAATCTCAGTTAGTCAGTTGGTCTAAATCAGTTATAACTATATTTGGACACAACATGTATACTTGGTGTTATGTTTCTGTTCATATTTTTTGAACTTAAAAGTTGACGGACAACCTTTATTACCAATAATATGTAATGTACTTTACAATGTTCCTGACATATATTTCAGCTTCCTGGATTTTTTTTTCATTTGGCCTTCAGATATGAAAGGCAGAGTGATTTAACACCTGTTTAGATTTGTCATCCATGTGATGAAATGAAAAGTATGCCGTTTGCAATAAACTTTGCATAAAATAGTTAATTTGCATTTAATTTTAATGGTTCAAAGAATGTCAGGCAAAATGGTCGGCCCACACGCATGTTCACTACATCAAATCTGGCCCCCTTTGAAAAAAGTTTGGACACCCCTGGTCTAGGAAGACACCTTGTACTCTGTTTAGTTTCTCTGCTGAGAACTTTTTATAATGTAATAGTAAATATTTATAATGACAAGACTGCATCCTTGTATGATACTGCTATAATACGGGAACTAAATGTATGCTCAGTGCTACAATTCAGTTTGTACCTAAGTTTCCATATATCTTAACTTTTTTATAAGTTTTCAGAATGTAAACTTTACATGAAAAGATCATAACTATGAAACTGTCTTCATTATAAAATTTAAATACCTTACATAGTAGTTGAATAATCTAAAAACAAGCTCTGAATGCTTCTGAGCACTCTTAGAGAACATGAATGTGGACTATAGTTGAGGGTTGGTAACTGAAATCTGTATTACAGATTAGAACTTGAGTATTTTCAAAAATAAATTGAGTAATAGTATGTTGAATATGCACGCTTATTAACATTTTATTATTTTGGTCAGTTTTATATGTACTCACGTTAAATTTGGCCTCCCTGTTATGCCTAGGTATGATATGGTCCTCTATTTGGGGCCTCAGAACTCTGGATGATCTTAGATGCCATTTGAGCTAGGATACCTAGGCACAATGAGGTGAGTTAAGGATACAACTTCAGCCTTAACTCTGAATGTCTTAACGTCTGTGTATTGTTAAACCAGACCCTTAATTTTATTTTCCAGGCACAGTGGTTACATGTGTTAATGCTATCCCTAAAGTATTCAATAATCATTAATGTTGTGGCAAACCTCAGTTTTGTCAAGGAACAGTTGTTTGTGTGTTAGCACAAAGATCTTGACAGAAGTAGATCCATCTTTCCAAGAACATTTGCACAAGTGACCACTGTGGGTTGACATATTTTATGACTACTTCTTTTTTTGTCTCTTCAGTCAAGCATCAGGATAACACATGAATTTTTATTGAATATTCATGATGGAACACAAGGAAATAAGCATGTTCCACCTGGGGGAGGCAGAAGGGTCCCTTCCAATCAATGGATTTTAGGCATAACTGCAACCTAGTAATCTGGGGAGTTTTGTTTTGTTTTGTTTTGTGTGTGCAACACTCTCATTGACTTAAAAGACCTTGATCCTCACCAGTTTAGGATCATTTGCGGGGTTAATAATGCTAAATTTGAGCACTGTGATTGTCCAAATTTGAGAATTAACCAGATTAATAGACAAATGTAATCACAAAATATTCACAATTCATGGCGCACATAACACAGCCATGGTGATGAAGAAATTGTTTACAATGGAGTATAAATTATATATATAGAATTTACCTTTATTCTAAAAGGTAAAATTGTGCATGTGTTGAAAATAGCAAGTTTTGGAACCCAAATCTGCCCTATAGTAACACAACTACATTTGACTGTAAATCTAGTAAAATCATCTATTTTGTGGCATGCAGAAGTTCAGAAGATGAATCTGCAAGATTCATGTGATATAAATCCATGTGTTATAACACAAGACACGAAGCCCTTATCATCTTTGGTTCTCCAGAGCTCTTTGATAAAGAGAAATATCTGACTACAAGATATTATTAATGGCGAATATCACTTGTAGCATGTGACATGAGTCCTCTAAGAGATGCATTAGCTGTATATTGGTTTCTGGGTGGACATACAATATTGGGTTTAAACCAGTGAAGACAGAAACTTGTTACAAGCTTATTTACAATAGCATTATGCCACGCTGTTGCAATATTACACATAAGTGGAAGGGCATCTACTTATGGAGGCAACAGCAAAACCAAAGAAGAGACAAAGTGGCAGTGGGATTAGATAACCTAATCTTCCTTTCTGTTTTTTCTGTTTAGCAGTCATCTGCAATTTTCAGTTATGATGTTGATTTCCTTCCCAACCTTTTAGACTCCCAGCTCCTCCCTTGTTGGACTTTCAGTCTTGAATCAGCTTTCCTAGTCACCAAAACAGTCATTTTCTCAATCTTTTCTTCACTGCTCTTTTTCACCCTATTCGCTTCTAGCCCTTCTGTAAAATCCAGTCCATTTATGTCTGATGCAAGTCCACCCTGATTTATAAATTCAGTCACTGATTCCTTTGCCCCTTGTACTTGCTGCAAAGCCCATCCCACCATGCATAACTCACTTATAACATTCATGTCCTCCACTTGATCAGCACCTCTGGAGAGTGGTCCATACTTATGTGGATTTCCTCTGCTGCAGATTTTCTCCTCCTGCAGTTCCTGTACCTTCCTGGTTAAGAAGAGATACTTCTTTACTCACATTAATCCTAGGCCTTCAATCTCATCTATATGTCACTATTTGGTTTCTTTGTAAAACCCTTCCTTTTTTGCACTTTTTCATAATCACTGAAGTTTCTCATCCCTTTCCAGTCGCCACCTCCTGTTTTGTGATTTCCTGCCCTCCCTCACACTTTTTCCAATATTTTTTTCATTAATATCTTGCTCTTTCTTCTGCTTTTATTCTACAATATGTCTGCTGTGGTCTCCCCTCATTCTGAGGTTCTACTTTGGACTTCATCTGTCTCTCCAACTAATCCCACTTCCCTTCTCTCTGTCACCTAAAGTTTATATATATTCCATCTTCAACTGTTGCCTCAGCTTTTCCCCTTTTAGTTGGCGTGTGATCTTTCCACCCTATTGCAACTGCTTTCACAGTATCTATAGTT
Organism: Pelodiscus sinensis; assembly: GCF_049634645.1. Taxonomy (NCBI): domain Eukaryota; kingdom Metazoa; phylum Chordata; order Testudines; family Trionychidae; genus Pelodiscus; species Pelodiscus sinensis. Next base: position 49,919,676 of record NC_134719.1, read on the forward strand.
CCTCTTCCTGATCATTTCCCAGTTTCTACTCCAACCTCATCATCCTCATCCTTAAGTACTTTCTATCGATATCATGCAGTTTTAAAAATCATGTCCTCCCTTATCTTCACAACTGTGTGGTGTTTTCCACTTTCTGCCAGTCTGCTTCAGAGTCTCTTGATGATTCAACTCCCCTTTCCCACTTCCTTAGTTTGAGGAATATGATGGTGGTCCTATGGGCTCCATCCTTTGGTTTGACTGTATAACTGAGCATCTAAATGATCTGTGTAAGCATGTCACAGTCATTGTGTCCTAAGTCTACTCTTGCTCCCACATTGTCTTACATCCACTTACTGCATCTTTTTCACATTTAATTGTACTTTCTTTGAAGCAAAGGCTTTCTCACTGATTATTTGTTCAGTGCTTAGAACACTGGGATTCCAACGTAACAGGTGGCTTCTGGGCATTTCCATAATATAAATCAGTTATCTGGCATGGTATACAACATTAGAACAGCAAGTCTTGTCAAAACAAAAAAAAGAGGGGGGGGGGATGTTTGAGGTTCTTTCTAGTAGGTGAAGGGGGACAAGGAAAATGAGAAGAGGGCTAAGGGAATAAAAAAACTTTGTATTCAATAAGCTAAGAAGTAACTGTCCATCTTGGCTTCATCCTCCATACCAAGATGGCCGTATTTTAATGTTTGTAACTTGTAAATTACTCACAATAACTTTTGTGCCCCTCCTTCCAATACACATTTTAAGGCAGGTTTTAATACTGTACCTTTAGTAGAAGAGGCTCCAGGAACATAATTCCATATTGTCCCTTAAATAGCAGGTAATGTCTTACATGCAAATCTATGCTAGAGTTTGAAGAAGAAAAAGTCTAGATATGTATTCTAACTCAATAATATAGATGCAGTCCAGTTTTCCAGTGACATACTTATTTCTGGATAACTTAATGGTAAACTCAGATCAGATCATGGAGCAATATACTTCAGTACATAAAGTACAAATAGAACACTTACTAGCACCCTGGGTATCTTGTATATTTTGTTTTGTTTTCCCCTGATCTTGCCAAAGAAAAGGTGTCAGTCTGTTCTGACCTGCTTTGACTAGAAACAGATGTTGTCCACTTTTTTGTTGGAAGTGGTTTCATATTTATAGCCCTGAAGTATATTTCAAATGGTTGATATATAATTAACTTCTTACATTGTTATCTTTTAAAATGTATGTAAACTGTTATACTGGAATGTACTTGCAGACTGGAAAATCTTCTTTTTTAAAAAAAAATTTTTTTTTCCTGGCCTATGAACTTAGTGGAACAAATAATAATCATCCCTCATTATACTGCACATAGTCCCATCCCAATATAACATAATTCCTTGTCCAAATTCTGTCTTTAATTGCACCTTTGACAATTTGATTGATTTCAGTGAAATTACACAAAGGTAACTAAGGGCAGGATATGGTCCCATATCTTTTATGAAAATTTTTGAAAAGGTAGAATTCACTCTTCATTCTTCAACATATATAGAGCTCATATTTCACTTTCATTTTTTTTTAAGTTTTAGGCTATATATCTCTCTTTAATGTACAAAAGATATGACTAACATTAAGGATTTGATTTACTTTTTCAAAAGGTAGAATATTGTACTAAAAAAAAAAAAAAAGCTGCAAGGTGAAATAAGGATGGTACTCTATCTTATCACTAGAAGATTTACTTGACATTGCTTAGTTCCTAAACTCAATTTTTGTTTTTTAAAAATAAAATCAAAATGTACATTTAAATCATTGCCTTGGGTTGGGACCTGAGGGCTTCAGTATGTAGGCTGCCCTGGAGAGACAGGACTACCCCAGCTCTAAGAGGAAGCTGTATAACAAATTTTGTGGTCCTTGCTCTTACTGTATAAGAGGTGTTCTTGAACAGATAGGCAAACAAACTCTCTCAAAAACATGGTAGATTAAATGGCTTGATTTTTTTGGTGTATTTGTGTTAGTCTCAGTTTTTAAAAATAAACTTGAGGTAAAGGAAAATAAGTGTTCTGTAAAAGAGTGGAAAAGGAAAAACTTTATGAAAATTTTTAACACAGAAAATCTGAATTTGAGAATGACTCTAATATATTTGCTTAGTTTTTTTGCTAGGGCCGTTTTTCATATATATATCTAGGTCCCATGGGATGCCTTTTAAATATTGATATTTTGATAATTCCCCTCTTCTGCCTCCCCCACCCCCCGTTATTCCATGAGCAATACAAAGTACTTTCACCAGTTTCAGTCAGGTTTTTTGTGGTAATACCTTACTCTGCCAGTGATCCCATTGAAATCAAGCAGAGTACTAGTGAGTCTGTGTAAGGATGAAGCCCTGAATCATTAATAGAATAAGCGTATACCCTAAAATTAACAAAAATGCATCTTAAAAGTAAGCAAAAGATTCTTTGCTGTTCTTTAGCTATCAATGACATCCCTATATTTTGGTCAGGTTGTTGTGTTTTTTAATGTTTTAATTGTTCTTTTAGAAGTTAGGGGACAAATTACAAGGTGTCTCTAATATATTTACTTAGAATACTTGCACCTTTTGTGTGTTGGTCAACCACCATCCTGCATCACTTGGTTTATCTTCTACAACAGAGGCTTTTATGGCTGTCCAGACTAGTTTTGCTCTTTTGGTGGTACTATGTGTTTATCAAAAATTAGGTATTGCTTCTGAAGTGAACTTTTGTAACTTAGATCAGAGCTCTGCTGGAAAATAAGGGTTTATAAAGGAAGAAATGGTCCTGTTATGCAATGGTCCTCACTTTCCATACCTCTTTCTAGGTAATAAACAATGCTTGCGCTACTCAAGCCATAGTAAGTGTGCTATTAAACTGTATCCATCAAGATATCCATCTGGGAGACACACTGTCAGAATTTAAAGAATTTTCACAAAGTTTTGATGCTGCGGTAAGTGCAACTAACTTTTGAACTTGGTGCACAATTATTTGAACAATTAGCTTATGTTCTTTTTATCTTATTTTTTTTATATATATGTGTCTGTGTGTGTGTGTGTGTTTTAGATGAAAGGTTTGGCACTAAGCAACTCTGAAGTGATTCGGCAAGTTCACAACAGTTTTGCCAGGTAACAAAAATTGTGCATGTTACAAATCTTTAAAATTCAGTTACCTTTTTTTTCTTTCATTTCAGCATTTTCTCTCTTTACCTTTTAGACAACAAATGTTTGAGTTTGATGCAAAGTCATCAGCAAAAGAAGAAGATGCATTTCACTTCGTAAGCTATGTTCCTGTTAATGGAAGGCTATATGAGCTAGATGGATTAAGAGAAGGACCAATTGATTTAGGTAAATTAAGTTCACCCTTAAATAGGTTTTGCAGAAGGTAGGAATCTTTTGTATTTAGTCTTAACTGTCCCTCTGCTCTTGTGGAAAAATACAACATCCAAGGTAGATCCCAGCATCAGGTGACATGGCCACGTGTCTTGGTAAGAGCCACTATAGCTCCTTCTCCCAGCCTTACAGGAAAAATGAGTCTATTCACAAATCATTATTCTGAGTATTGGGGCCATTAAGTTACTTGAGTATTACTAATGGCCCTCACTTAGCCCGAGTATGTTAGTAATACAGATTTATGCTTCGTATTTCTAAGTTCAAATTAAAGATGTTAAGTAGCGTGTATTTCACTAATCAAATAGTTGATGCATTATTACATCGACTATTTGATTAGGCAATGGGCCACCCCGGCATTTCAAAGGGGCAGTGTCGCACGGAGCCTGGGACTCCAGCTGACTCTGGCTCTGTGAGGCTGTAGTGGCGATTCAAAGGGGTAGTGCCTCAGCGCTAATCCCGGGCTTAGCACCATAGAGAACCTGGGGTTAGCTGGGGACTCCAGCTGACGCTGGGCTTCCTATGGCGCCGCTGCTTTGAAGAATCCCCCTCTTTGAAGAATCTCCCGATAGAGGCAGCAAGGGGGGAAGCAACTAGTCGACTAGTCCTTAACATCCCTAGTTCAAATACAAGAGTGATATATGCATACAAATGGAATAATCATATTCAGGAGATTACAACCTTTCCATTGACCCCTCACGTAAGTATTTCACATAAAGCATATTCTGATTGTGTCAAGGAGGGGCAAAGGGACTTCCGGGAGCCGGATCTGGCCTGCTACGCTGGTGGATCCGGTCCATAGCTGCCCTGCTGCTCCTCCGCCCCAAGGCCAATCGAGACCTGGGGATGGGAGCGCATGAAGTCTCCTCCCCCTAACCAGGGACATGCAGTGGCTAGAGAGAAATACCAGTTGTTTTAAAACAGCTGGTGATTCTGTCTTGCAGAATGCACCTGGCAGGGTGGGGGCAGGGGGTGAGAGACTTTGTGTAAGTGTTCCCCAGGTCCTGATTGGCCTGGGGGTGGAGGGAGCATGTGATCTCCTCCCGCTGTGGTGCCTAGAGGGAACTGCCAGCTGTTTAAAACAGCTGGCAATTTTCTCTGGGCACCAGAAGGGGGCAGGGAGACTTCACAAGCTCCCCCATCCCCCGGCCAGTCAGGATCTGTGGAGCAGGGGGAAGCATGAGTATCTTGGCCCCGCCTCTTCCATTTGAGGCTCTGTCCCTTCCAGGGTGGCCTGGGGTCACCTGAGAATTTTCTGAAGTGGACCCCTTTTAAAAATTATTACCCACACATGAGTTATATCATATTCATTTTCATATGCATATTTTCTTAAAGCATATTGAATGCCTCATCACACAAAGAACTTTTTTCCCTTTTAAAATCTACTTCAGCTCTATCACTTTTCTAAATATTATTCAGTAGAATATTAGAGTATTAAAAAGAGCCAGCAATTAACTTTCTATTTCCAAAAGATCAGTTTGCACAATTAAGTATTGTTATTCTTCAGAGAAAATAAACTCTTAGTAGCTTTTGTAAATGAATATTCAGAGGCTGAATTGTCAGTCTTGAATTTTCAGCAAACCTGATTTTTTTTTTTTTTTTTTTTACCTTTTATGTGTCCTATCCAGGTGCCTGTAATCAAGATGATTGGATCAGTGCTGTCAGGCCTGTTATAGAGAAACGAATACAAAAGTAAACATCAAGGGTGTTTTTAATGAACATACATGTATAGCAAAAGAACCAATTCCTAACTTTCCTTGATATTAAAAGTAGAGTTTTCTTTTTTTTATTTTTGTTTAGCATTCTAAAAACAAGCTCAGGCAGTCGTGGGCAGCCTGTAGCCCAGGGTCCACATATGGCCCACCAGGGTTCTGTGCGTGGCCTGTGGGACATTTTGTTTACCTGGCCCATGCACGTGGTTGCCAGATTCTGCCGGTTTCTGTCCGCTTAGTATTGTTTTCTACCGGTATTACTAAAGTGACATGCATATAAAGCAAGAGCACTTGAAGTGTGTGCTGATTGTACCCAACATTGACACTGAGAGCCATGCACTCCCTCTGCATACAATCAAAGCATTGCTATGGTTCAGTCTGCACACCTCGCTAATTCTAAGTGTATGCAAGTGCAGTTAGTAAAACTACCCTATCCAGGGATACCGTCTTTGTTGTGACAATCTTGCAGCCCACTGACATGAAGGAGGGCTACTTGTGACTCACTCGCTAGCCTACATTACCCATGACTGAGCTAGGGCTATCCATTTTCCTAACTTCTTATCCCTCCTTCTCAAATCACAGCTCCAAAACACCAACTTATTTTGTTACAGAGGACAGCTCCTGAAGGATACTCTTACATTTTATATTTTGAAAAGCAGTTAACTGTCAGATAAGCAGAAAACATTAACATTTAAGCTTAATGTGGGAAAATAAAGTTTGCATAGGTTCAGTAAAAGGTACTACAAGTTACACCTCTGTAAACTGGAATTCTCTGGTACAGTGACATTCTTGGTCTATTGTGCGGCTTAGCTAGGCTGGGGTGTGGGGAGCCGGGAGCCAGTGTGTGGCTCAGCTGTGCTTCAGGTGTGCGAGCTGGTGTGCAGCTCAGTTGGGCTACAAGGGTAGGGGTGGAAGCTGTCATGTGGCTCAGCTGGGCTGCTGGGGGAGCCAGGAAGCCCATAAAGAGGTGGGGAGGGGGGGCGGTGTGGGGGGTGACTAGCAGCGGGAGGGGACACGGGGGGGGGGGGAGGGGACAGGACACAGAAATGACCTACCCTGGTCTGGCAAAACCCCTTGTTTGAGACCAGTCAGGTCCTGGGGGTGTTGAATCACAGAGGTCCAATTTGTACTGGACTAATTGCCATATTTAGTGCTGTTTTAATTCAGTGCAGTCATCTATGATGTAATTTTGTTCCATAAAAAGAGTGGAACAATATCCACAACTTTATTTCATAATTTATTATCTCATGTGAAATGTTAATGTTTGCATTTTTTTTTTTTACTTGTTTTATTTTTACAATTAAGAAACCATAGAGGATTTTTGTTTTACTTATTTTTTGTGTGGAGCTGTTGTGCAAATGATTGTAATTATAAAAAAGGCTGTTGTCTTCTTTTAGATACAGTGAAGGGGAGATAAGATTTAACCTTATGGCCATTGTGTCTGACAGAAAAATGATATATGAGCAGAAAATAACAGAATTACAGCAGCAACTTTCAGAGGTAAGATATGATATTTAAATAATGCAATAGTTCAATACCACTGCCACTTTGGAGGATTATAAAAAAAAATTAATCACCTCCAGGACCTAATTGATGTTAAACACAGAGCATTCAAAACCTAGCATTTGTCTCAGCAGAAGAAACATGATTACAAGCTTACCAAAGTACAACAAAGAATTAGAGTCCTTAAAAACAACTGTTGGAGAGACAAAGTAAAGGAAATACAGTCATGAGTTCTTCAACACCATGGCAATCTATGGACCATCAAAACAGGGTGTCAATCCCCTGTAATTAGTAGACGGGACATTGTTTGTCAAGACCAAAGATGGCATCAATAGCTGGTAGCAGGAATACTTCAGCCATCTGTTCAACTGTGGTGCAACTATCGATGACAGCATTTTCAACATGATCACCAGTCTACCTGTCCATGTCGATATGGATCGTGAACCCTCCATCTGCGAGATCCAAGCAGCCACAAAAAAGATGATAGACAGCAAGGCCACAGGCACTCACTGAATCCTTGCTAAGATCTTCAAACAGGGAGGGTCTTGCCTATATTCCTTCATTTTGATGATCTAGGAAACCATTCCCAGCGAACTCAGAGACGCCATCATAGAGACCATCTTTAAGAGGGTGATGGGACAGCCTGTGGATAGACTGATCACCTTGCTTTCAACTGCAGGTAAAATTCTCATCCAAGTCCTTCTGAAGTGTCTCCTTCCACTGGCTGAAGAAGTCCATCTGGTGTCACAACACGGCTTCTGTCCAGGGTGAGGAACGACTCATGATCTTTTCTGCCTGCCTTATACAAGAGAGATCGACGATGAAATCTGCCACCAAATCTCTAGTATGGCTTATGGACGTTTACGGAGGTGAGTCTTCAATGACTGTGACATCAAGAGGCAGACCAAGATCAATGTCTACCATGCCGTATTCATCCTAACATTGCTATACGGAGCTGAAGCCTGAACTCCCTACAGACAGCATATTAAAGATCTGGAGAAATTCCATCACAGGTACCTGAGGAGAATACTGGGCATCATGTGGCAGAGCAGACCAACATGAGTGTCCTTGTAGAGGCTGATTCTTGCAGCATTGAGGTAGTAATTGCCCACAGGCAGGTCCCATGGTCAGGATGCCTAACATACGTTTGCCCAAACAGATTTTCTGGCTCAGCTGATGAGCAGTTGAGGTCTCGTGGTGGGCAGAGGAACCAGAGATGTCCTTAAGAACACGTTAGTAAAATGCGACATTGATTTTTCTATGGAAGGTACTGACACCTGGGAGAGAGTGGTGGAGGAATGGGTAACCTGGAAGACCACCATCAAGAACAGTACCTGATGCTTTGAGATCAAGTGTTGGTTCCATGAAGATCAGAGTCGCCAGTGTAAGGCCCCACTGGGATCGGTGCTGATGGAGATAGAGACCTCATGTGCAGCCACTGCCAGAAAGTATTCCTTCCCAGAATTGGCCTAATGTCTCATCTTTGCACTCATCAGTTATAGGTGTCCAGGGGGAAATATTACTCAATTTGAAGGATTGCAGAGAGAGATATTTTGCAACTAATCATTCTATTCATGCCCCATGAAGAGGGGAGGAGGTAGAAAAACAACACTCTGCCCTGGCAGTGATTTTACTCCACAAAGTAATAAGTTACAGTTCAGAGGCTATGAAGTCTGGAGGATAGGGACATAATTCAAAATGACCTTAGCAAGTTAGAGAAATGGTCAGAGGTAAACAGGATGAGGTTTAATAAAGAGAAATGCAAAGTGCTCCACTTAGGAAGGAACAATCAGTTCCATACATACAAGATGGGAAGCGACTGTCTAGGAAGGAGCATGGCAGAAAAGGATCTAGGGGTCATAGTGGACCACAAGTTGAATATGAGTCAACAGTGTGATGCTGTTGCAAAAAAAGCAAATATGATGCTAGGTTATATCAACAGGTGTGTTGTAAGCAAAACTCGTGAAGTCATTCTGCCGCTCTACTCTGCACTAGTTAGGCCTCAGCTGGAGTACTGTGTCCAGTTCTGGGCGCCACATTTCAAGAAAGATGTGGAGAAATTGGAAAGGGTACAGAGATGAGCGACAAGAATGATTAAAGGTTTAGAGAACATGACCTATGAAGCCAGGCTTCATGAACTAGGCTTGTTTAGTTTAGAAAAAAGAAGATTAAGGGGGGGACATGATAGCGGTTTTCAAATATCTAAAAGGGTGTCACAAGGAGGAAGGAGAAAATTTGTTCCTCTTGGTTTCTGAGGACAGGACAAGGACTAATGGGCTTAAAGTGCAGCAGGGGAGGTTTAGATTGGACATTAGGAAAAAATTCCTAACTGTCAGGGTGGTCAAATATTGGAATAAATTGCCAAGGGAGGTGGTGGAATCTCCCTCTCTGGAGATATTTAAGAACAGGTTAGATAGACATCTGTCAGGGATGGTGTAGACGGAGCTTGGTCCTGCCTTGAGGGCGGGGGGCTGGACTCGATGACCTCTTGAGGTACCTTCCAGTCCTATTATTCTGTGATTCTAAGTCTGCTGTGAACTTCATGTTGCTATTGATTTTTCTATGGAAGGTACTCAGATATTTTGTTTATAGCAATGTTATACCTATATGTTTAATTCTACTGCGGTTCATGAGAGAACCGAAAATCTTAATTTAGGAAATACTGGTATAAACATTGTATAGATAAGACTTCTCATAAAATTCTAACTTTGCTATTCATTTTACTCTTTAAGGAAGAGCCCATGGATACAGACCAGAGTAGTAATATGTTAAGTTCTATTCAGTCAGAAGTTGCAAAATATCAGATGTTAATTGAAGAAGAGAACCAAAAACTAAAAAGATACAAGGTATGTTTAGGGCTTTTTGTTTGCTTTTTTTGTTTTCACAATAGAGCTCTCAAGACTCTAATGAAGAGCAAGTCCTGGAAATAACGCCAATTTCATGCTTCTTCACATCAGGGCTGGAGGAATTAAAATGGTATTAACAAGGCACTGCACTTGAATTATTGGTTTGTTCACTTACCATCTTTCTTTCTAGATCCCCAGGATATTTTTTATCTACTCTCTCTTTATTTGGATCATAAAATGGTCACATTTTCTTATGTATATTTTCTCTGAATCATCCTCTATACTGGTTTCTCTTCCTAATTGAATGTATGTATGCATAAAATTAATCAGACAACTCCTGGGAAGAGACAGTTCCATGTGCTGCAAGATGTTCTAACTATAGTCTTCAATAATTCTGCCACCTTTTATTTCTCAGAGTTTTTATTCTTTTTGGTCTAGTGATTTTTAGGAGTATTGAGGGGAGTCATCTCTCTGAATTCCTTATAAGATTTATATTTCTAATGCCTTTCCCATCTTTCTTTGTTTTATTAGGGTATGTTTTATGTTTTTGAAAAACATTGTTACCCAGCTGATGAGAAGTGTATACTAGAGTGGCGATGAACTATAGAGCAATGAAAGTACTTAGCTGTTTATGTTCTACATTTGCTTCTCTATATCAGGATACATCTGTGATCTCTGAATATGACCTAAAAACCGCTTGCATTTTTTGGTTTTAAATTAGGTACAGATGTGAGATTTTTACACTGTTTACAAATGAGTAGAGCATATTTTTATTAGTCACTTTTTGAAGTCCCACTCCTAGCTTTTGATGAATAGAATGAAGTGCAGAAGAAGTGAGGTAGTAAAGTTTGCAGATGATACCAAACTGTTTAGGATAGTCAAGACAGAAGCAGACTGTGAGGGACTCCAAGAAGATCTCACCAAACTGAGTGATTGGGCAACAAAATGGCAAATGAAATTTAATGTGGATAAGTGTAAAGTAAAGCACATCAGGAAAAATAACCCCAACTATACGTACAGTATGATGGGGGCTAATTTGGTTACGACAAATCAGGAAAGAGATCTTGGAGTTATCGTGGACAGTTCTCCGAAAACTTCCACACAAGAGTGCAGCGGTGGTCAAAAAGGCAAATAGCATGCTAGGAATTATTAGGAAAGGGATAGAAAATAAGACCCAGAATATCTTACTGCCCCTGTATAAAACTATGGTACGCCCACATCTTGAATACTGTGTACAGATGTGGTCTCCTCACCTCAAAAAAGATATTTTGGCCTTGGAAAGGGTTCAGGAAAGGGCAATTAAAATGATTAGGGGTTTGGAACGGGTCCCATATGAAGAGAGGTTAAAGCGACTGGGACTTTTCAGTTTAGAAAAGAGGAGACTGAAGGGGGATATGATAGAGGTCTATAAAATCATGAGTGGTGTGGAGAGGGCCGATAAAGAAAAGTTATTTATTAGTTCCCATAATAGAAGAACTAGAGGACACCAAATTAAATTATTGGGTAGCAGGTTTAAAACTAATAAAAGAAAGTTCTTCTTCACACAGCGTGTAGTCACCCTGTGGAACTCCTTGCCAGAGGAGGCTGTGAAGGCTAGGACTATAATAGAGTTTAAAGAGAAGCTGGATAAATTCATGGAAGTTAGGTCCATAAAAGGCTATTAACCAGGGGATAAAATGGTGTCCTTGGCCTCTGTTTGTCAGAGACTGGAGAGGGATGGCAGGAGACAAATCGCTTGATCGTTGTCTTCGGTCCACCCTCTCTGGGGCACCTGGTGCTGGCCACTGTCGGTAGACGGGATACTGGGCTAGAAGGACCTTTGGTCTGACCCAGTACAGCCGTTCTTATGTTCTTATGTAAGAAGTTGGCATGTTTAACAGAGATTCTGGCTGTTTAACTTCTTACTTTATGGTAATCTGAATGCATTCTGATTCATAGAAATGGGGAAAGATTTTTGGGGTATGTCTGTAGTTTAGTTAGATACTCATGGCAGGCTTGGGGCAGTTGTTGATGTAGACTTTCAGGGCTGCAGTCTGGCCTCTAGCACTCTGCGATGTGAGAGGGTACCAGAGCCTATGCCTAAGCCTGAACATCTGCATGAGCAATTAAAACAGCCCTGTGAACCTGAGTCAGCTAGTGCACACTGGACAGTTATATCTTTGTTGATCAACCTTTGGAGCCAGTCACCATTGATTTCTGGAGATATAAAAGACACAACAAACAGGCAACTAGCTTCGTTGTTTTTTAACCTACAGAATACCAACTGTAGCATGTTTAGAGAAATACGAGAATGAGTGGGGTAACCTTGTAGGTTTGCCCTATCTTTAATCTCTATGCATCTCTCTTTGCTTCTTGCTGGATAGGATAGAACATTTATTTTAAATGTGTAAGATACTTCTAAAACTTTTTATTGAAGTGCATATCTGTACAGAATGAAATATTTTACCAGTTCTTTAAAGATGCAGGGTTTGTTAATTAAAACCTTTGCCACCTGTAAGAACATCAATTCTGTTTCTGTTCTGTATATACAGCCATTTGCCTAATTGCAGCATGCTATGATGTTTTAGGAGGATTTATCTCTGTAAATTACCTCTTGTATTGCATTTTGTCTAAAGCTTGAATGGGCAAATTATGGCCCATGGGCCAGATCCAACCCACCAAGCTGCCATATCCAGCCTGCAGGAGCCTCAGCCAGACCCCCTGTCTGCCCTGACCCCTCCCCACGTGTTGCTTGGAGCAGCTCTCTGAATGTTGCAAACATGGGGGAGGGGCAGGTAGGCTTCATGCACTGTTCCCACCCACAGAACAATCTCCCAGCTCCCATTGGCCAGTTTCCAGCCAATGTTTGCAGGACAGGCAGCGCACAATGTATCCCACCCCTCTCTAGGCTTCATAGCATACAGAGCAGTACATGGCCCCCAGCAGTCAGTGTAGATGCATGGAAGGCAGGGACCCTGCTTAGGAACCTGCCCCAGTTTACAACCCCTTGCACTCCCTTCTGCACCCCAATCTCATGCTGCAGGTCATAACTCCCTCCACTCAAACTCTCCCAAATCTCTCAATCCCCTCCTGCACCCCAGTCCCGTACAACAAGCTCCTGTCTGTACTCAACCTGTGTGGCTCTTTACCATTTACCAAATTCTTGGAGTGGCCCCCCTATCAAAAATTAATGCCCACCCCTTGTCTAAAGGAGCTTCTCCTCCCAATCTCCCTTGTCCAGCCCTGCTTCCGGTGGCCAGTTCCACCCCACCCCCACCAGTCTCCCCCGGCCAGCCCCACTCCCTCCAACCCCCTCCCAGCTGGCCAGTTTTTCTCCCGCTTCTCCTTCCGATCTCCCCAGGCCAGTCCTACTGCCCCCATCCAGCCCTGCTTCCGGAGGCTGGTTCTCCCGTCGTCCTCCTCCCGATCTCCCCTGGCCAGCCCCGCTTCTGCCGGCTGCTCCCCGTCCCCCGCGATCTCCCCCGACCAGCCCCGCTCCTCCTGACCCTCTCCCAGCCAGCCAATTCTCCCCCACTTCTCCTCCCGATCTCCCCTGGACAGCCCCGTTGCCCCCATCCAGCCCTGCTTCCGGAGGCTGGTTCTCCCATCCTCCTCTTCCCAATCTCCGACCTGCTTCTGCCGCCTGACCGCCGCTCCACCCTTGCATCTCTGCTGGACAGTCTCACTGCCCCCAACCCTGCTTCCTGGCAGCCGTTCCCTCGCCTCCCCCACCCAGCTCCTGTCTCCTCCAGGCAGCCATGCTGAGGCCCGGTATTTTTTTCCTGCGGCCCAGTACCGGGCTGCGGCCCATAGTTTGGGAAATGCTGTGCTAGGGAATATACAATTATGTAACAAACAGTTTCTGCTTTAAAGAGTTTACAGTTAAAGTATAAAACAGGAGATGGTGACCACAATGAACTTGTATTTGTTAGTATGATAAGTAGGATCTGCAACATACTAGCTGTGTGACCATCATCAGGTTGGGTGTGTTTTTTGGAAGATGGCATGGCAGATAAGTCTTAAGGGCAGTTTATTTTTGTGCCTTACAAACTTAGTGTAATGCATTGATTTTTTCTTTTAAGTACTCTAAACTTCACCATCTGAACTTGGTAAGGGGCTCAAAAAGAGAATGTAACCTTAAGAGAACTACTATAATGAGAGGGGGGAAATCCCTACTGTCTGACACATAGCAGTTCCATTAATGCCTGCAATTCATTTTCAGATTGAAAATATTAGAAGAAAACATAACTACCTGCCTTTCATCATGGAATTGTTAAAAACTTTAGCAGAACACCAACAGTTAATACCACTGGTAGAAAAGGTGAGCATCTCTTGAATTACTTTTAAAGAAGCAAGATAATTATGTATTGTACATGTTTTCTGAGTGAACAGAAATGTAGCTGTGCTTCTAAAACTGGAACTGTAAATGGAAAGGGTGTATTTGGTTAAACTTGCTATGTGAGGTTAAATGGCAAGCATATATGGGGATTCCCCTCTCTCCCCTCCCCCTCGCCCCCGTATTTTGAAGATACAGTTGCTCACCAAGATGGGGGGAGACATACTCTGTTCGGCATGAGCCCCAGGGAGTGTCTTTCCGATAGCCCAAAGTCCTCTAATGCTGGAAAAGCAAAGAGCATTTCAATAAAAACTATGTTAGTGACATGGAAGACAAAAGGAATCACAGAGACTGCTGGCTGACGTTGCATGAGGAAGCCTTACTAAAGGGCCAATCTACACTAGAAAGGAGTGCAGCAGTGTCATTGTAGCATGTCTGGGGAAGACACTGTACATAAAGGAGAGAGATCTCCCATCACATCTGGTGAGGATGCTCTCTGCCAAGGGGAGAGAGCTCTCCCATTGGCATAATAAAATTATCTCCCCAAGGGCAGTAATTGTCAGCAGGAGAAGCTCTGCGGCTAACTTAGTGCTGTCCAAACTCAGGCGTAGGTCTGTGTAACTTGTGTCGTTCTGAGGGTAGCTTACACACACCCCAGAGCAACATAGGATATGTTATCTCCAAGGGGAACAGAGAAAGCTAAAACTTAGTCACACACAAGGCTATATAGCTGTTGTCTTATTATTACAGACTAGGTCCTGAAGTCTATGTAAAACTGATTTATATATCTGTGAACACTAGATGGCAACCCATGTGTGGCTATATTGGTACATAGGGGGGAATCATGTTCTACATTTGCTTTGATCTTTCTTGAATGTATTGATTTGTCAACTTTTTGCTTTTTCCTTTCTATGCTGCTTCCAGTTATAGCCATGATTTACTGTTAAACATGCCTTGAAATAAGCTTTAAATCAAGGCTGTAATGTTTCAGTATTCTCTCTGGTAAGATCATTAAACTGTAAAGTTATTCAGACAGATGACTTAATTGGGATTTTTATCATGTTATTGGCTTGCACATGTGACTTGTACTGAATATAATCTGTATCCCCTATGTTGGACTCTTAAGATAAATAGCTATTTGTTCAGCTTGACAAGCTTTTCCATTTAGTTGAACATTTGGGTTTGGGTGAGGAAAATTTATGAGCCCACGTCTGCGTGGGCAGATCATTGCTTTACCAGTTGTCATTAGGACAGCTATTTTGAGGTGATGGTATGTTTATCTTTGCCACTTCCTAGTGTTTTGTTTAATATTTTTACCTTAGATATAGACAGAGAAACTCTGAATTAAGTAGTTAGGCCTCACTTCTGTTTACATATGCAAACATGAAGGAACTTTCTTACAGTTAGTTTAACTTTGACCCAGAGAAATTAAGCCAACTTTGATTTTTCTTGTTTTGAATTAAACTATGTATTTAGTGGTCTTGTGTTAGCAACTGTAGTGCATGGTTTTTGTATGAAGTTACATATCATTGGTTGAATCTCTGTGGTCCAGGACTCTCTGGTCAAGCAACAATGATGGTCTGGTAGTTTCTATATTTTTCATCCTCTGTTCTTCTTGATGAAGCAAAACATCAGTAGAAATATCTTTTTTTTTAACTTTAGACCAGATCAGCTGACGATTCCTCACTTGAGCTCATTCTCTGCGTGTGACTTATGATTCTTCCCACAGCACCAAAAGTGATATTCATAGAAATATGATTTGTCAGCTGGAGAATAAAGTACATGAGCAGATGATCACCAGAGCATTAATAATTTTATTGTTGGGTATCTCCTCCTTAGTTATGTGGGAAAGAAATAGATGCTTAAGACTAAACTGTCTTTAAGTAAAGTATTGTTTCTTCAGAATTTTCCACAAGAAGTCAAGAGCTCATTAACCTGCTTTGCGTTAATATAAGCTCATGCCCAGAGATGTTCTTAAGATATAGTAATTACATGTCCAGCAATCAACAAGCTTTCACATTGTTTAAATGGTTTTTGTTGGGACGTGTTATAGTAAATTCTCACCATTCATGATAGATGCATTCCTGACACCACTGAGAATAGTGAAATCTGCGAATTCCAAGGAAGGGGAAACAGATTAAGTGCTCCCTTTCGCCGTGGCTCCCAGCCACAATGGTTACTCCCTGTGGCTCCTGAGCTCACCATGGGGACCAGGAGCTGCGGGGAGCTTCCTGCAGGAGCTGGGAGCCATGGGGAGCTCACTACAGGGAGACCCTGACCCGCAGGCCAGGGATGGGGTACAATGGAGGGGAGAGAAGAGACCTGCAAATAGCAATTCCGCAAATTGTGAAGGTCTCCTGCATTTTATTATATGTTCCAGGAGATAAGACACTCATATATTTTCAGCTGCAACAAAAGTAGGCAGTATTCTTATCATAGTCTAATATGCTCTCTATTTTTTACCTTCTAGGCAAAGGAGAAACAGAATGCCAAGAAAGCTCAGGAGGCAAAGTGAAGATAATTTTGGAAGAAAAATACATACAATAATGTGCTTCTGACCTTGTTTTCATGAAACAACCCTACAAGACTTTAATGAATTTAAATTTGTCCAGTGCACATTTGACAATTGTAACAAAATATGTTTGGTATCATATGTACGGGTCTATAAATCTCCTCCCCTTGCATCATGTGCATGTAGTAACTACTAAGCAACGTTTAGAGTCTCTTGATCAAATTCTGTTATTTAACTGTTGTTTCAGATCAGTTCCTCATACCTTATTGGAAAGTAGAACTGCCATTGTTAGAGATCTAAAAATGTGCAAATATGAAATTATATTGTATCCTGTAGTAAGGAACTTGGATTTCTAATGATGCAGAGAGTGCTAGAATTTTAAAATAATAATTTGGCTTTCTCTATTCACCACCATTAAGAGTTATTATAGTCTCTGACTCTTCATCAGCTTCCCTCATGTCTTTGTTTTTATGAACGTTGACTAATTTTTTTACAGAGTGAAAAGTCTGAATTTAGCTGTAAACCATTTGCAAAGACCAATGTGTAATCTCAAAAGACCTGCATTGCTTTAGTAGAAAAAATAATAAATATTCCCATTTTTATTTTGGCAAATTTTCTTCGGGTCATATTTTGTAACCCAATGTTAGTATTTTGGATAGGATAGTACTTGTATATGGTCAGGAAGCCAAGATTTCATTGAACTTGCAACACGTAAGTTCACAATTTTGGTTTTAGGAGGTAATATTTCTGGAGTTTTAGTTTTAAATCTTGAAAACCTACACTTTGGTAGGTTTGTGGGATTTTCTTGACCAATGAGGGAGATATATTGTTCAGTCACTCCCTTTCCCCAAAATGTAAGAGAATTAAATGTATGGAAAACTTAAAATGCCGACGTTTCAGTGATGACCTCAGTCCACACCATATGAAAACTAGCATTGGAATTACTGTTATGATGATTGTGCTTTAAATCTCAGAGTGAGAGTGGAAAGTGTTTTCTGTGATAACATATGTGATGCCATGGTTAAAGTGTTTTGGAATTGTGGAACAGATTTACATGTCTTCTCTTCTATTTGCCTACCTATACGGTATTAATCTGAACTGATTTGCTCAGCCTAATTTTGAATAACTCAATGATTCTGCCACTAATTTAGGAAGAATCCCATACCTTCTTTCTCTTCCCTCAGTCTAACGTATATGTGTGTGTGTATGTGTGTTTCATGCTTTGTCCTTATTATGATTATTATGATTATTATTGTTGGTTTTTATCAGGGCTCGCCAAACCTTGCTCGCCAGCTGCGCTGTCCGGCGATCTGCGCATGTGCAGATCGTTCTGCACATGCGCAGATCACCCGAACCCGGCTCTTCCGGGTTGCAGTCTACTCGCCACGGGCAGGTAGATTGCATTATTTGTCAAGCCCTGATTATTATTATTATTATTTATTATTAATTATGCTTATTCTGAAACTTTCCTTGTTCTTTTTTTAAGAAAGCTGTGTGGTCAAAACACACTGATTACAATGATGAATATTTTGTACTGTCTTTTAAAAAGGCAGTATATAATGAAAGAATTAAATACCTTTTGAAGGGATATCAGAGGCTAATGTTTATGTTTTGGTCCCCACTTAGATGTCTTAATTAAGAAATACGGTAAAATCAATTTAAGAAAAGACACACATGCCTTAGAAAAGGAAGGCAACATATTTAAAACAAGTAGAAGAAAATAGTTTTACATAACCTGCTTCAGGCGTATCTCCTTCGGCTGTAATTTCCTTTGATATCATGTGTGTTGCAGAGCAGGTTTGCTCTTTCTTTGGGGAGATATTTAAGGAAATACAGAAAAACCTGACTAAACTGCTAATGCAGTGCTACTGTCTCTGTGTCTCTCAACTCCCTGTGCACATAATTTGAACAATGCACGCTAACCCATAGATATTTATTTTTCATGTTGATTGTCCCTTGTGTCCGTCTTTTTCTTGGATCAAAGCATTCATATTAGCAGGGGCCAACATTAACATTGTATACACCCTGTAGATGATAATGTGGTATTTCTATTTCCTTAACTCATAATGATGAGAGACGAGAAACCCATGGATGGATTTTATAATTGCTTTGCTCCATCAGAAGAAGGAAAGATTCTGCTGCCGCCTGCTTCCCTCCTCCCTAATGCTGAAGGTTTATGCCATTCCATTGCACTTAAAAGTGAATGCTCTATTGAAGTATAATATCTTTGTTTTCCTGATAGGAAATGAGGGTATGTCTACACTACAAAGTTAATTCGAACCAACGGACGTTAGTTCGAATTAACTTTGATAGGCGCTACACTAGCGCTCCGCTAGTTTGAACTTAATTCGAACTAGCGGAGCGCTTAGTTCGAACTAGGTAAACCTCATTCCATGAGGACTAAGCCTAGTTCGAACTTACTAGTTCGAATTAAGGGGTATGTAGCCTCTTAATTCGAACTAATGGGAGGCTAGCCCTCCCCAGCTTTCCCTGGTGGCCACTCTGGGCACCATCAGGGAAACTCATATGCCCCCCTCCTGGCCCCGGAGCCCTTAAAGGGGCACGGGCTGGCTACGGTGCCTGTGCCAGGTGCAAGCCTGCCAGCACCCAGCCAGCAGATCCTGCACCTGGCACGGCTCGAGCCACCCACCCGATGCCCCCCAGCCCTCCGCCTCTTCCCAGGACCAGGCTGGCGGCTCTCGGGAGCCTGCCCAGGACCGCAAGAGGCAGGCACCCGCCTGGTCTAGTGCAGACATCGTGGACCTCGTCCACGACCTCCGAACTAGGCACAGGAAAGTGGCCGTCTAGGGCAGGAGAGCTGCCAGCCTGGCCACCCAGGAGCAGGTGTGCATGAAAATCAGGGTGGTCCAGTGAGACCCCCGACCATGAGCCCTGAGCTTACAATGGCCGTCCTGGGTCAGACCAAAGGTCCATCTACTCCAGTAGCCTGTCTGCCGACAGCGGCCAGCCCTAGGTACTCTGGAGGGGATGGACCAAAGACAGTGACCAAGCCATTTGTCTCGTGCCAAACCTCTCCAGCCTTCCACAAACTTTGGGCAGGGACACCATTTCTATCCCCTGGCTAATACCACTCCATGGACCCAACCTCCATGACTTGATCTAACTTCTCTTTAAACTCTGTTCTAGTTCTAGCCTTCACAGCCTCCTGCAGCAAGGAGTTCCACAGGTTGACTCTTTGCTTTGTGAAGAACAACTTTCTGTTACTAGTTTGAAGCCTGCTACCTATTCCTTTCCTTTGATGTCCTCTAGTCCTTCTATTATGGGAACTAATGAAGAACTTTTCTTTATGCACCCTTTCCACACCACTCATGCTTTTCATATCCCCCCTCCGTCTCCTCTTCTCTAAGCTGAAAAGTCCTAGTCTCTTTAGCCTCTCTTCATATGGGACCTGTTCCAAACCCCTGATCATTGTAGTTGCCCTCCCCTCTCCCAGCTTCTCTCTTCCCTTCTCCCACCTCTTTTTCCCAGTCTCCCCCAGTTTTGTTCAATAAAGAGAGATTCTATTTTTGAACACACATTTTCTTTATTTTGTACATCAGGAAGGGGGGCTAGGGAAGGGTAAGTGGAAGGAGGGGAGGGAGGAATGGGGTACGCGCCCCCGATGGGGAGGACTGGGCTGGCTCTGCGGGCTTCTGGAGGTGGAACCTCTCTTGCAGCCCCCTAATTGCCCCCTCCCCCCGGATGGCAGCCTGTGGCAAGTGCAGCCGGGGTGATGGCAGAGTGCTGTGATGTTCCGCGTGTGGGCACTCAGGGCACTCCAAGCCAGGACTGCTTTGCAAGCGGGGAACCCTGAGAACTGTCTGTCCAGAGTGGGGGTCGGGTCCCTTTAAGCACAGCCCTCGGCTAGCCTGAGACAGCAGCTCCACGCTCGTAAGTCCTCATCTGATGCCCTGTCGGCACTGCTTCTGGCCATCCTTAACCTCTGTTCAGGGTCCACTCTATGTGGACATGCTAGTTCGAATTAGCAAAACGCTAATTCGAACTAGTTTTTAAGTCTAGCTGCGCTAATTCGAATTAGCTTAGTTCGAATTAACTAATTCGTACTAAGTTAGTTCGAATTAGCGCTGTAGTGTAGACATACCCTGAGGGAGGATGAAAGCTAGTGCCTGATAGGAATGTAAAATTTCGATAATTTAACTAATCAAAGAGGTGATGCAATTTGCATTGACTATTTGATTAGTCGATAAGGGCGCTTCCGCCACTACATGTCAAAGGCGAAAGCGCGTGGGGAGCATGGGGCCAATGGGGGACTCTGCCACGGGGAGCAGGGGGCATTTCAAAGCAGCAGCGCTGCATGGAGCCCAGGTTCAGCAGGGGACTCCCAGCTGACCCTGGGCAGCATGCGGCATTTAAAAGCGGCAGCCCCACGTGGAGCATGGGGTCTGACCCCAGGCTCCATGCGGTGCTACTGCTTTGAAGCACCCTTTCTCTTTCTCCTCCCTTGCTGCCTCTTTCTGATAGAGGCAGCAAGGTGGGAGGGAAGTGTCTAGTCGACTAGTCATACGCATCCCTAGGCTACATCTACACTACAAGTTTTCTCGGCAGACAATATGCTAATGAGTGACTCATTTGCATGAGTTGTGATCTCATTTGCATTATTCTGCTGATCTGTTTTAGAACATAAGAATGGCAATACTGGGTCAGACCAAAGGTCCATTTAGCCCAGAAGTCTGTCTGCTGACAGTGGCCAGAGCCAAGTGCCCTGGAGGGAGTGGACCGAAGACAGTGATCAAGCGATTTGTCTTGTGCCATCCATCTCTAGCCTCTGACAGACAGAGGCCAGGGACACCATTTGCGCAAAAAACCCGTGATATTTCACTTTTACAGCTGTATTTTTGGCACTGCACATAAGATTTCAACTGGCCAAATCGAAGTATTTTTTATTATATTTTGTTCTCTTTTGCTTTGAAAGGAAAATAATTTGGGAAGGCTTCGTGGCTGTTGGGGGTGGGGAGGATGCTTGGCTAGAGAGTGGAAAAAGTACTTCTGAAACCGGAAAAAAATCAATGGTTATTGTGAATTTCACCCTTGTATCCAAATTACATTAATTTTTTCTATTCTACCAAAAGTCTGTGTCAAGATCAAGCAAGTAATAGACTACGTTGCAGCCTGATTATTTGACCATGGCGTGATACAATTGGGAACTCTGTCTAAACTAAACTAACTTTTTAATGAAAAAGTTGAGGTTTTTTTAAGCTTAAGCACGTTGCTCTTTTATATAGTGCTGTATAAACCTTTTTTTCTCAAAAGCCTCTTCTGCAGGATAATACAAACAAAAATCTTTTTCAAAGGTTATTAGGGCCAATTGGACAAAGGTTATTAGGGTCAATCAATAAAGTACTTGGTTTTAATTTCAGTACAAATAAGCTACCTGCTTCAAGCCAAATGCTTGACTACTGACATTTATCACTTTTTTTTTCCAGAGAACAAGAATTTAGTGGCCATACAGGGTCAAATCAATGGTCCATCTAGTTAAGTATCTGATAGTGTCCAGAACTAGCGCTCCTGATAGTGTACTCAACAGGCCACCCCAGTTTTCATTTTTTTGCTTTTGTCAGAGATTTAGGATTGCCTGTAGCGTGGGATTACATCCCTGACCTTATTGACTAATAGTCTATAATGAACCTATCCCCCATTAATTTATCTAATTCTTTTCTGTGTCTAATTATACTTTTGTCCTTTATAGTATACATGGTAGTAAATTCTACAAATTAATTGTGCACTGTGTTAAAAACATGAAAAATCGCTTTTGTTTGTATTATCCTGCATAATTTTATCTGGTAACCTATACTACTTGTATTGTGGGGAAAAATTGAAACTTTAAAATCTGTGTTTTAAACTCTGCCTTACTCCATTTTTCCTTCTGTAATTCACAGGTATTTGGTTCCCTTTCTCTCCCCCCTCCCCACCCCGCCCACTTTCTTCTGGATCAAGGGAGGTGATGGCATTTTCATTCTGGTTATAGAACAAGCTGCTTTTCTTTCAGGAGCTATAGTTTCTGCTGGCATATACAAATGAAATGAACATTTGTTATGGAAGAGTTTCCACAACCTGATGCATATTGTCAATAAAGTCTCCTGTGTTTAGTTTCAGTGAAGAATTCTGACTGCTCTTGGTTTTCCTTGCGTTCAAAAGTTGCTGTAAGATTGTTGTAGTTAGGTCTCCTTGATCACACTTCAATGTACTCTTGTTGCCCTGTCAAGTCTAATAATAACAAAGAATGCTTTCTTGCCTCTTTTAATGTCAAGGTTTCCTGACATTTGTTTCAGGTTTGGGTCATTCTTATTCCTGTTTTCTCTCCTTCACTGTAAAGTTCAAGTGTGTTGAAGTTTTAGTAACAGTCACCACACTTGATAAGAGATGGTTTTTGTATACTTCATCAAATTAGTTTGAGTAATTTAGACCTAATTTGAAGTTATTTACAGAAATATACAAACTTAGGTAAAGGTGAAAATGTTACCCTAAAGCTTCATGTACAGTGAGGGGGAGAAGGTGCATAGTGCATCCCCTGAAAATACATAGTATTTCAAGAATGCTGATGCCACAATGAAAGCTGTCGCAGGACACATTTATTAATGCATATTAACCTTTTTTTTTAAAGTTTTCTTCCTCAGGTGCTAACATTAAGTGCATCAACCTGTATAATGAATTGAAAGTAACAGAGTGTTTTAAATATAGAAGACTATTCAGTGAAATGAATTTGTTGGTTATGTTTTCTTTTTAAAGGGTCTAATCCTGTGAACCTGTCGGCAAGTGTGGACCCTTCATTCTCCTGCAGAGTTCTACTGAAGTCCATGAGATTATGCATGGGAGTAAATAGCAGTGCATGTGGATTTATTTGTAGGATCAGACTCTTGGAGCATGTCTATACTATAAGATAAGGTCACATCTATTAAGGTTGATTTCTTACCACCCGATTTTGTGAAGTCGAAGATCTGTGTCCTCACTGTGGGGAGGAATCGAACGTAACCCGCAATAGTGTCTCCCTCCATAAGGGAGCCTACCGTTGACTCAGCAATGCACTATGGATAGCTTTGCATTCTGGGCTATGCTCCTGGTGCCCCCTGTGTCCAAAACTGCAGCAGGTAGTTAAGGGTTCATGTTGGCAGTGTCCCAGAATGCACTCACCTAGGCCCTCAGCCCTTGCATGAAATAAAGGGGAGGCAATGTGTTTGTGCCTTTTTGGGCCCTAGTTGCCAGCCCAGGTGCCATAGCACCACAAGCATGGAGCCCAGTTGGCACAAAACATTTGTTATGCTCATGTTTGTTGTGATGTGCCTAGTGGCACAGTAATTGGACAGCGTACACATGTTGCTCTTCCAGGAAGAAGACAAAGACAAAGCTCAATTCTCTGGACACAGTGCAATGCCTGTTCTGGAGCTGTGAGACAAGCTGACTGGTGGGACCACATTGTAACAGTCAGCAGTGGCTGCAGAACTTGCGAATGTGCAAGGCTGCATTCCTGGAACTGTATGAAAGGTTTTCCCCTGCCCTGAGGTACCTGAGTCCCTTCCCCCCCACCCCCGGGATTGAACACCAGTGCGATCAGGAGCACATAGCAAAGGGTGGTCCAAATCAGAGAGGCCTTGAAGGACAGTTTTATGCTAGGCCTCTTTTGAGACTCTGCCATGTGGCTCTCCACAAGGTGCCCTGCATTCACTGTGTTTGCCTTTAATCCCCCATTCCCACCCCTGCAGTTCAAGATCGTTGTTCATTGAACAGCAGTTTTCATTTGGAGAAAACAGCAGGCAAAAGAAAGAAGTGGGAACTGGAAGGAGGGAGAGGAGCTCAGGATGATAGGAGTTACTATAGAGAACTTTTTCCTGGGTGTCTGGCTGGTGAGTTTTGTCCACATGCTCAGGGTTTAGCTGATCGCCATATCTGGGGTCAGGAAGGAATTTTCCTCCAGGGTAGATTGGCAGAGGCCCTGGAGGTTTTTCGCCTTCCTCTGTAGCATGCGGCACGGATCACTTGCTGGAGGATTCTCTGCATCTTGAGGTCCTTAAATCATTTGAGGACTTCAATATCTGAGATTTAGTTGAGAGGATTATTCCAGGAGTGGGTGGGTGAGATTCTGTGGCCTACACTGTGCAGGGGGTCATAATGGTCCCTTCTGACCTTAAAGTCTGAGTCTGAGTGGGAACATCTTTAGCTTCCTGAGGGCCTGGAGGGTACAGCTCCCCTTGATTTTTTTACCCCCCTGTGTCCTGGAGCCCTGGCAACCCTTTGGAACTGGGGGTGTCATCAAGGCAGACACGGTTCTAGGAGGAGGCGCTTTCTAGATAAGATACCACAAGCTCTAGAACAGCATGCCAGAGAGGCAAACATGGTCTCATGCTACCTTGCCAGCTGCTCCGTGGTGGCTTTCTTCTCCTGGACCACATCAAGGAGCGGTAGGCGCTCTGCCTGGATCTCCTCCAGGACGGAGTGCATGCAGTCCATTTGCTCACAGAACATGTCATCCCTCATGCATTTTTGCCTGTGGCTCTGAGTGAGGCAGATGCTGCAGGAGAGGGAGGGTGCACTGAGCTGGCTGCTGTCCCAGCTGTGAAGAAACAAGGGCAGACTTTACGGGAGGTAGGTTGCATTAACCCTAACCCCAGCAGGTGCACAAACGTCTCGAGAGCATTGGAATGCACTCAGAATGGAAACGGGCAGGGACCTGCTAGGAAAGGAGCCTGCTGGGGGCAGAGGGTGACTTCCTGCTGTGTCTGGCCCAGGCCGGGTCCAGCACACCTGGCTTCCCGGGCGGGGGTGAGAGTGCAGCTTTTCTTGCCCATGGGGAGAAGGGGAATGTGTGTTGTGGCTTCCTGGGGAGAGTGCTAATAGCTTCCCTTCCCCCATTCCAGGTTTCCATGTGAGATATCAGAGTTCTCTGAATCAGAGTGAGGGGGAACAGATGCTGACTGAATATGGCCATAAACCTGGACCCTATGCTGCAATGCTTTGTGGTTTAATGACACCAGAGCACTTATGGGGACTTGGTGTCCTACCACAGAGGATGGCATAAGTCTGGCCTCCCCAGAAACCTTGTGACAAAGATAAGAGTTTGCGTGAAAGCTTCATGGTGCTACACAGGCAAGACTCCCGGTCCATCTGCGCACACATTAACTCCGGACCCCCCCACTTCCTAGCTGTGTAGGCATGGAGTGCGCCATGTCTCACACCCCATTGCCTTATTTTGCTTGTAGTTGGACAAAGTGTGTGATCTCCCCAGAAGTGCCCTGCCCAGGGTTGGTGCCAGCCTGGGAGACATCCTGGGAGGGGGGACTGGCTCCAGCATCATGACCAGCTCCTGACTCTCAGGAATCACTGACTGGCTAGTCTCCTTCTTTACCTCTGTCACCCTGCTCTCCTCCAGGCTCACACCAGGCATGTCTGGGCTGGATTCTGACCACACAGGGAAGGTGACCAACTTTCCCCTGCAAAAATTGCATCCTCTGGTCATATAAGTGGCCTGTGTGAGGCACTGCACCAGACCATGTTCTCTGCTCCTTCCCCTTATGGTAGGACTGGAGCAGCTTCTTGATTTTTATTCTGAACTGCTGGGTGTCCCTGGAATAGGCGTTAGCCCCTCTTAGCAACTTGTGATCTTGTGTAAATGTGAGTATTCCTCTTGCTGGTTCAGAGCTCAGTGAGGGTGGCTTCATCTCCACACACCTTGATGAGGTCCAAGATCTCCTGGACACTTCATGCTGAAGGTCTTCTGCACCCCGGGCCCACATCTTCAAAGTTATTGCTGTGGTCAAAGGATTGTTGGAAATCCTCTCCATGTGTGCAGTGGTGTGCTGCTCACTCAAAATGGGCTTGTAATGCTGGCCAGATGGGACAGGCCACTCTTCTGTTCCCCTGGCTTTTTGAGCTCAGTGGGAGAGCAGTAAAGGTTCTGTCCAGAGTAGTCACTGGGGAGGCCTCTTAGAGGCCAATAGTGTTGACTTTCCAGCAACACTGCAGCTGCACTAGCTTCACTTTGACAGTGCAAGTCTGGGGATAGCATCACTCTTTGTGGAAAGCAGGAGTACTGAAATGTACTTCAGTGGCCCTTGACAGGCTTAGTGGTGTGAATGCATCACTTAGAAAATTAACCATATGCAACTAAAGTCAATGTAAATACCTAGTGTAGACCAGGCCTTAGACTGTAAGCTTTTCACTTTTTCATGCCTAGAACACTAAAAAGTTAAGGATCCTGCAGCAACTTGGAGGTTTCCTTCTGAGGTAGCATGTTTTGTTGCTTTAATAACTTTAAAATCACAGTGTTTATGTGCAAAGGGACTGTGGGAGAGGAATGGGATTCTGCTCACTGAACAACATCATGAACCAAAATGCATTTGGGCATCCTTACTTTGTGAATAGGTGATTGGCTTCTAAAAGCATCTAGTTAAAAATGCACTAGCTTGTTTTTTGATAAGATCAGATAATGGGATGGATCTATCAATCTGAAAGCAGACTGATGGGTCATGTAGCTGATAACAGGCTACACAATTCCGTTCACGTCTCTCCGCCCCCTTCCCCATCCCTCTTCAGGGACCCCTCTCACAAGTCCCCTCTCAAACAGGAGGTGGCTCATTTACTCAACATTGGAGCAATAGAGAGGGTACCACAGAACTTCAAAGGGAAGGGATTTTACTCCCACTATTTTCTAACTCAGAAAAAATCAGGGGACTGGAGACCCATCTTGGACCTTCATCAGCTGAATCGGATCTCTGCAAGCAACGCTTCAAGATGGTGAGGTTAGCAACCATCATCCCAGCACTCAAACAGAGCAACTGGTTTGCATCCCTCGATTTACAGGGTGCATATTTCCACGTGACTATTCATCCGGCTCACAGGCAATTCCTTGGATTCATGGTAGGTTCTGAGCACTACCAGTACAAGGTCCTACCATTCAGTCTTTCATCAGTTCCCAGGGTTTTTCTGACAGTGGTAGCAGCATTCCTGCTGCGACGGTATATTTCCCTATCCAGATGACTGCCTTCTCAGAGCCCAGTCTTTCGACGAAGCTCCACCCGAGGCCTCCTCAGGAGTGGGCTCTGCAGGGGGGATGCCGCCGTCCCCCCTCGCTGCTAAGACATCCTCGGCCGGTGCCTCCTGCTGGCGCTTGCCGTGGGCGTTCTTGGCAGTGCAGCCTTGTGCGTGCAGGTGGCAGAGTCTCCCGCAGTACACCAGAGGCTGATCCTGGCAGAAACCACCAAGGTCGGAGACCTCCTGGACTACGACAGGGGGGACTGGGTGGATCCCCGAGCGCTTGCTCGGCACATGGGGCTCTCCACGCTGCAGACCCCCTTGCGCCTACTCCAGGAGGTGAACGTGGCTTTGTTGCGGCCCACTCTCGACCTCCTACAGAGAGCCCTGCGAGAGGGTACGCCCCGCCCCTCCCCTCCTGCAAAGTCTCCATCCCTTCTTGGGCCCCTGTTCCGTGGCCCTCCCCGGCCTCCCCATCCCTGGACTCCCAACCAGCTGCAAGACCTGCATCCAGTATGTTTTCAAACAGTGACTAGAGAACATCTGTACACGCTCGTGCTCCATACTCTGCATTTCCTCACCCTCGCATCCCACCCTGATACTAAGTGGCGGGACTATCTAAGATCTGTTGAGGGTGGGAGATCCCGAGGGGCCAGTGTATATTCCACCCTAGTTCCGCGGCCCATCAGGGACATCATTTGGCGCTCCTCCACGGAGCCATGAACATGGGCATTTACTTGGTGTGGTTCACCTCATCCCGGAAGCCTGCCCTTTTTGTGACATGAGAGAAAACCTGGTGCATGCCTACCTTGAATGCGCCAGGTTGCAGCCCCTATTCTGGCTTCTCCAGAACCTCTTATTAAGGTTTTGGCTTCACTTTTCCCCTCAGCTTTTCATTTATGCACACCCTATCTATGGCCCCACAAAGTCATGAGACCTCCTCATCAACTTACTCCTGGCCTTAGCGAAAGCCGACATCTACAATACCAGGAGTAGGATGCTGGACGAGGGGGTTCTCTGTGACTGTCAGACCTACTTCCATTCCTCCCTTGTCACGTATCTGGGCAGAGTTCCTCTGGGCAGCGTCCACTGGCTCCCTTGACAGCTTTGAGGAGCAGTGGGTGCTGTCTGGGGTTCTCTGCTCGGTGTCCCCATCCGGTTCCCTTGTTTTGAACCTGTAATCTGCACCCCTTTATCCTTTAGTCATTATTTGTCCCCCATGATTAGTTGGACATGGGTCCAGTTGTCCCTCCCACAAGGCTGGGGGAGGGGCTTTTAGAACGTGGGTGGGCTTTGCCTGCCCACCTTCTCATATTTTCAAATAGAGCCCACTTCGGGCATTAACTGAAGGTAGCACATGCATGGTAATGGAGCCTGTCTTAAACTAATTTTGAGGCTCCCACATGGGGGAGGGGAGCAGACACTTTCAATTTTATTTTAGGAGTTAGTATACCAAATTTTGTTATTTTGAAATAGCTTCCTAGTGTAGACATGCCCAGACCGTATTTTCTCAATCCTTTTGGTCTTCTCTCCTTGATGTTTGCAATATTTTTTGCACTTTATAACTTTTTTTATTTGGGTATATGCTAGAGGCACAGCTCTTAAGAAATACTTATCAGATAGATTCAAATGTTGAACAGATGTTACAAGTGGTATACACAGTTTCTAAAAAGCTCTTCACTGCAACTGTGGCATTGTAGCATTTCTTTCAAGACCTAATGGCCTTTACGTTCCCTTAAAGAAAACAAAACTGGTTACACGCTTTAAAGTAGTGTCATCTGGTGATTCCCAATAATATTACAGCATTCCTATTTGTAAAAACTTCAAAAACAAGAAATAGTTTGCAGCACCTTAAAGACTAACAAAACATGTAGGGTGTGTCTAAACTACACCCCTCTGCTGACAGAGGGATGTAGATTAGGCACATCGCTATTGCAAATGAAGCAGGGATTTAAATATCCTGTGCTTCATTTGACTAGAAATGGCTGCCGCGGCACTTTGCCGGCAAAAAGCGGCAGTCTAGATGGGGATCGGTCAACAAGGAAAGTCTTTTCTGACCGATCCTGTAAACCTTGTTGCACGAGGCATAAGGGATCGATTGGAAAAGGCTTTCCTTGTCGACCAATCCCCATCTAGAATCACTATTCTACATGCAAGGCACTACATTTAGCCGTTTGGAATGGAAATCCATCAACCATATGAAGAAACTTGCACAGATACAGACAGACATCATCTTTCTATCCAAGTGCAAGAAGATGGACGTCGTACCCAAAGGACTGAAAGTGAACAATCCATTAAGATCAACATACTGCACTGACTACAGTGAAAGACTCTGCCTCACACTATCCAAAAAATTAAGGAATCACCTGCTAAGCATTTTATACAAAAAACAGAAAACCATCAAGAATGACATTTCTAACTTAGAGAGTCTCATCTCAGGACAAACATCCACACTAACTGACACCTTGCAAGACTTTTGTTCCACCAGACAAGAAATCTACTATACACACTTCTATTCCCTACAACAAAGAAAAGACAATAAATTGTCCAAACTGCTCCACACCACAAGCTACAACAGCAACAACCTCAACCCACCGGATAATATTGTTAACCTCTCCAGCTACAAACTCAATCCAGCAGAAGAGTCTGTCTTATCCAGGGGTCTCTCTTTCTGCCCCACGTCCCCCACAAACTGGATACAATTTTGTGGTGACCTTGAAGCTTTCTTTCGCCGCCTCCGCCTCCGAGAATATTTCCAAACCACCAATGAACACCAATCTGACCTACCAGATCCCCCCTATCAACACAAAAGGAAGAATAATTCTATATGGACTCCCCCTGACGGTCGGAATTACAATCTAGATTTCTATATACAAAGCTTCCGCAACAACGCACAGACTGACATTATTCGCAAACAACAACAAGCGACACACAATCTCAACCACGCTGAACAACACGCCGTCCAGAGTCTCAAAAACAACCTGGACATTATAATCAAACCAGCTGACAAAGGTGGTGCTGTGGTCATTATGAATAAGGCTGACTATAACCAAGAGGCAACCAGACAACTCTCCAACACCACATTTTACAAACCTCTCTCCTCTGATCCTACCTCGGAATACCAAAAGAAATTACTCTGTCTCCTTAAAAGCCTCCCTACAGCTACTCAGGAACAAATCCACACAGAAACACCTTCTGACCCCCGACCAGGATTTTTCTATCTGCTTCCCAAGATCCATAAACCTGGTCAACCCGGACGCCCCATCATCTCTGGTATCGGCACACTCACTACTGGTCTATCCAGCTATGTAGACTCTCTCCTCAAACCCTACGCAACCAACACCCCCAGCTATCTCCGAGACACTACTGACTTCCTAAGGAAACTACAAAACATCGATAACCTCCCCAATAACACCATCCTTGCCACCATGGATGTAGAAGCACTATACACCAACATCCCACATGAAGACAGATTACAAGCTATTAGAAACACTATCCCAGAGGACACCACTGCCAACCTGGTAGCAGACCTATGTAACTTCGTTCTCACCCACAATTATTTCCAGTTTGAGAACAACTTATATCTCCAGATCAGCGGCACAGCCATGGGTACACGCATGGCCCCACAGTATGCTAATATCTTTATGGCTGACCTAGAACAACATTTCCTCAACTCCCGTCCCCTTTTACCCCTTCTCTACTTATGCTACATCGATGACATCTTTATGATCTGGACGCATGGCCAAGAAACACTGAAGACATTCCACAGAGATTTCAACAACCTACACCCCACCATTAACCTCAGCCTGGACCATTCCACACGAGAGATCCATTTCCTGGACACCACAGTACAAATCAACAATGGAAAATTAGACACCACCCTCTACAGAAAACCCACTGACTCATACAGTTACCTACATGCTTCCAGCTCCCATCCAGAACACACCACATGATCCATCGTTTATAGCCAAGCCCTTCGATACAACTGCATCTGCTCTAATCCCACAGACAGAGACCAGAAACTTCAGGATCTCTACCAAGCATTTATAAACCTCAACTACCCACCCAGAGAAATAAAAAAGCAAATTGAAAGAGCCAGACTGTATATGGTTGTGACTGTTTTCTTCCATTATTTGATCTGAGGAAGTGGGTCTGGCCCACGAAAGCTCATCATCTAATAAACCATCTTGTTAGTCTTTAAAGTGCTACATTGTCCTGCATTTTGCTCCCAATAGGTTTCTCTGTATTGCTTTTTCAGATATCTGATTAGTGTCCATTCTTTCCCATAGAGACTGCCCAGTTTGGCCAATAAACATGGCAAAGGGACATCGCTGGGACTTGATGACATAGATCACTTTAGTGGATGTGCAGTTAAATGAGCCTCTGATGTGGTGGTTTATGTGGTTAGGTCCTGTGGTGATGATGCCAGAGTTGGCACCGAAGTAGTTTGCAGGGATGGGTCCCTGGATGAATATGATGGAGGCATGTTGCGTGGCTCTTTGTGATAAGGTATGTTTCTTACTGTGTTTTTGTACAGTGCTTTGCACAATGAGAGCCCCGTCTTGGCTGGGGCTTCTTATAATGTGTCACAAAACTGTCAAGTATTAATAAAATCAGCTGTAAAGCAAACCGTCAAGTCCTTATATTAATGCATACTAATTTTATACAGACTTGGAAGGACAATTGCGGTTGCTGGTAGGCAATGAGATCTTTTATCCAATTCAGTGGGAATGGAGCAATATAAGGAGCTCTGACTATGCTATCTGGAATTTATTTTTGCTTTTGACGTAAAAAAACCAGTTTATCTTCCAAAGTAGTGATAACAGTGTGGAAGGCACTCGCGTAGAATTATAACTGTTCGTGTCCTTTCAATAACCTCTTACTCAGAAGTGGTGTTCTCTGTTGTATGCAATGTCCACAACTG
The DNA here is from genome assembly GCF_049634645.1 of Pelodiscus sinensis. Lineage (NCBI taxonomy): Eukaryota > Metazoa > Chordata > Testudines > Trionychidae > Pelodiscus > Pelodiscus sinensis. The sequence goes on from NC_134719.1 coordinate 49,951,825, forward strand.
CAAAAAGCAATTCAACCATGGACACCTTGTTCTGCATAATCTCACTTCTCTTTGCTAATAACATCCAGTGGAACTTATTCTACTGAAAGTATTTTCCATGTCTTCTGATGAAAATATAAGTATCTTGCCATGAGAAGCAAGAGTTCCCCCCCATTTGTACAGTTTTGAGGGCAATTAAGCTAGTTGAAGGCAATGTTCACATTTTGATTTTTTTACATGCTTTACTAACTGCTTGTGTGACATCTCAGACAGTAACAGATTTTCACCTTCTGAAATGTTATCAACACCAGATATTTACAGTTCAATAAAAGAAAAACAGCATAAGCAAATATTTTTCTTAATTTCTGCTAATGTTTAAACAAGAGTGGATATGAAACACCTGCAAACTATTAACTGAATACAAATAATTACCCTAGCTTTTAACTACAGGAAGTACTTTTTATTTGAGGGGAGTAATGACATTTTTTATAAACACACCTATTTGGCTGGTTCCTCACACTAGACACCCAATGTGGACTAAAGGATATTGGAAAAACAATCAATCAGATTCTCCTATAAGCATTTTAAAAGTCTGATGATAAAAGTCTCATCATCTCTGGTTCTGTGGTTTTGCTTGCTGGACCACCAGCTGCTCTGCCTGGGCAGCGTAGAAGAGAAGTGCCTTCATTTTGGTCTATGTGAGTAAGTCAGACGTCAGTGGCCCATAGGTGGGATTTAGCAGTGAGCACCTGTGCTGCATTTGGCTCCTTATTTCTACAGGCCAGGGAAAGAACTACGGCTGCTTGGCCCCTAAAAGGTGACTGGAGAGACTATACCTGAGGGCGCGAGGCATGGCTGCCAAACTGCCAAGTTCTATGTCACTTACACAAGTTCAGGCCCATACGCAGGAATTTTTTTAGGGGGCGGGGGGGTTTTATGGTAGATGTGGACCACGAGGGTGTGAGTACAACCCCCCCGACCCCCCGTCTCCCCAAGTAAGCATGCTCTGGCTGGCTGGGGGGAGGCAGGAGCAGCGTGCTGCTCGAGCCTCTCTTTCCTACACTCAAGCTGCCTGGGGAAGGCTGGGGCTGATTCCCTCTCCTCCTTGGGGAAATCAGCCCCAGCCTGGGGGAGGGAGACTTGGGCAGCGCACCACTCCTGCGTCCCCCAGCCATCTGGAGCATGCTTACTTGGGGGACTATAGAGGAGTGCATTTGAACCCTTTGCACCTCCCCCTCCATACGGGTCCGATTCATCAGTTCAAATTGCTAATTGGAAATCTGCCTGTATTTGAAGCCACATTCAGAAGCTGTTCTCCAGCTTTAACCCTGTTGTGCTCTGGAGAACAATGTTACCCCCATGCTGTTAGCTGAGGGGCTTCCACAAGCCTTGGTGAGAAGGGGAAGTATGACTTGCAGTTACCTCACAGAAACAAGTTAGCGGAGGTACTGTCTTGTATAAGTTGTATTGGACCAATCTGAGCTGGTGAGAGAGAGCAGTTGTCAAGCTACACAGAGCTCTTCTTCATGGGATGAGGCATACCTGGGTGGTCGACAAATAACTTTGATGTCAGCAGGGGACCGTCCAGACTATCGTGCTGAGCCGACAAACAGCTGATCAGCTGTTTGTCGGCTCAGCGCGGCAGCCATGTAAATTTAAATGAAGCGGCGATTATTTAAATCACCGCTTCATTTTACTATGTCCGGTACCCTAATCTACATGCCTCTGTCAGAGGCATGTAGTCTAGACGTACCCTCAGTCTCACTGTCCGATATTAGATGGAACAGATGGTTTAGCATAACTAGTTAACACATTTTTCCAAGGACCACTTGAGGTGAAGTGGCCCCTTAACAACTCCCCAGTCAAGATTGTTGTAATGAATCATAAATGCAGCGTGTCTGTTTAGTTCATATTTTGCAGCCTCTAGCAAAGGTATGAATGTAAGGTCCCAGGCTCGTTTTTTGCAGTGATTGTGCATGTTTCCTCTGAGGGTGAGGCCTGAGGGAGTTAGATACAGAGTGATGGCTTAGTGAAAAGGGTAGTAGCTTCAGAGGCTTTTCCAAACCTGCGCATACCCTCTTGCCTCCCTCTAAGCAAGCTGCAACTGAGTCAGATACCACCCAAAGGGATGGTGCCCTCACTGCCCATGGGACTGGAATGTGGGACTGAGGTGACAGCAGTGAAGGGGGAATCACCCCCCAGAAGTGGGGGGGGGATGGGCAGAGGCTGTTGGTACCAAGCTTTGGCTAGAGCAGTGGTGGCCCCTCCTGCAGCAACTCCTATATATCCAGGCAATAATGGGTGAGGAGTGGGACACTCACCGCAGCTGGAGGGAGTGGGAGAAACAACACTGTTGGGCCCTTCCTGCTACAGCCAGCAGCCCCCCAGCCAGTCCCACCACCCATTCTGGGGCACAGACTGGCTGCCTTGTGGACAAGGGGCTCTCACTATTGCTGTGGTTAGGAGGAAACTGAGGGCATGTCCACACAGCAAGGCTGAAGCCAAAATAAGCTACGCAACTTGAGCTATGCTAATGGTGTAGCTTAAGTCAAAATAGCTTATTTCGACTTTTGGAGCTCTCTACATAGCGGTTATTTCAAGATAGAGCACTCTTCCCCTGACTTCCCTTACTCCCCGTACAATGAGGGTTACAGGAGTAAGCAGTCCTTCCCCTCCACATTATTTTGACTTTATGTTGAAATAATTGTTGTGTGTAGACGCAGACTGTTATTCAGAATAACATCAGCTATTCTGAAATAATGCTGCTGGGTGGACATAGCCTAAGGGCAGCAGCCCCCCAATCCTTGCATGTTGAGACCTAGACTCAGAATGAAGATCTGAGAGGCCTCCCACTTTTGCTGTGCACAGAGTTAGTCCATATGGTGGGCAATAATTTTTGATGGGGGGAGGGCACTGCAAGAATCTGGAAAGTGATCAAGGGCCGCACTGTTCCATAGTAATGGAGGAGGTCTGAGGACTGGGATGGAGGTGGGGTGCAAAGGGAGCTTTCAGTAAGGGAGTGGAGTGCGGGAGAGGGTGAGAGTCTGGGAGGGATTTGGGTGAAGGAGGCAGCTGTGACCTGGGTTAGGGGACTAGGGTGCAGGAGTTTGGATTGTGACCTAGGGCAGGAGGGAGCTGTGACCTGGGGCAAGGGTTTGGGGTGCAGGATCTGGGAGGGGATATAGGGCAGGAGGGGGACAGAGGGCTTGGGGTATGTGGGTGGGGGGCAAAGAGTTGGGGTGCAGAGAGAGGCTTTGGCTGGGAAACTTTTGCTTGACTCTCAACCATCAGTCTTCTAAAGCCCACTGGCTGCAGGGGCCATGTGGTTTTTGAACAGCTATGAGCCTGAGGGGAAGGGGCTTTGAAAGCTGTCCATTGACAACAGATCGATCCCATTGGCTGGAAACAGGCCAATGGGATTGTGCTGGGGACCATAGCAGCGTGTGAAGGCTCAAGCAGTTCAAAGCCCTGCAGCAATTTTTCTCAGCAGTGTGTGGCGGGGGGGGGGGGGCAGGCAAAGAGTTTGCCTGAGGCTCCTTGCTAAGTCTGGAGGCCGGATAAAGCTCACGGAGGGTATTTTGCCTTGGACTGGTCCATACTCTGCTCCCACCCCACCCACAGGGCTGGCTTCTCATATGTGCCACAGGAGAGCTGCATCACAAAATGCTGGGATTCCCATCTCCCGCTTTCCTCCCCTTGTTGAACAGCATGGAGGGATTAGGGCAGGACTACAGCTCCCAGAGGGCCAGGGCCCTTTCCTTCAGTGCCAGCCAGGCATTGGCAGCGGGCGCCTTTCTCTCTCGACTCTGATTGGTGCCTGCAGCTGGCAGATAGCAGACGGACCAGCTGCTGCTTAGGTCTGGCTGGAGATGCTACAGGTTTCTGGGCATCAGTGTCAGGCAGCATGCTAGGGGCTGCAGCCGGAGCCAGCAGGAGATGGCTGGGGTGCAGCATTACTCCGGGGGGGGGGGTAGGAATTAGTTCCTGCCTTCCCCCCGGCCAGCAAGAGCATGGGGGAGGAGGCTGGGGCAATGTGCTGCCCCAGCCCAGATGTAATCGGCCCCATGGGGAACAAGTGGGCGTATGTTCACACTCTTTGCACACACCCCCTTTCAGTGTATGGGCCTGAAGTTATTTCATTAAATAGTTTAAGACCAAGAACTTCAGCCTTAAATAACTCTATAATGTTATTGTTGGCATGACACCATGGTCAATGGAGTCATTTGTGTATACCCAGGGCAGCAGCACCACAAGCTTCCCATACATTGCCGCGCTAGCCTGTGGTGGTAGGTTTTTTTCTATTTCTCATCTGGGAGGCACTGAACATTTTATTACAGTTTAAAGTAAAGAAAACATGTATTCTCTGGCAATCTGTCAACACACACATAATAGAGGCTTATTCCTGATGCATTTCTTTATAGTTTTGTTATAAATATAACAGGGGTTGGCAACCTTTTCAAACCAAAGAGCCAAACTCCACCAAAATTCAGACCAAGTGGTCAATACAGAGCCATATAAGAATGTCCATTTGCATGACTGAAAATATACAATTTAATATTATTGATAATTATAGCATAAATTAAGCATTGTACTAACATAATGTATTTAATGCGATTTCTGCTGCATCTTTTTGTCTATTTCTTTGAAGTTTACATCATAACTTGTCAAATCCAACTTCATGCACACATTCAGGCTGTCTTCTGTTAAACTTATGGTGAGGGCTGGAGATGAGGGTGCAGGAGTCTGTATGAGGGCGTCAGGGCACAGGTTTGGGGTGTGTGAGTCATGCAGTAGTATTATGGGAGGGGATTCAGGTATATGATGGGCTCAGGATTGGTGCAGGAGTGTTATGATGTTGCAGCCAGATGGGGTTGTTGACCAGGCTTCATTTTTAAATAAAGTACAATATGTCCAGCACAAAAGGTTTCAACATTGTCTTTATTCATGGCAGGGGTGGGGGTCACTGTCCCACAGAAAAATCAGTCAGGGACCACAGAAGTGAGAAGCAAGAAAACTAACCCTTCCAGAAACCTCTAACCCTCACTGATGTGGCCCCCAACTAAGAAACCTCACTCCCTTGGTACTCCAGCCTCATGGGTGAGGGGAAGGGTAGTGAGGACTGAGGTTCAAGGTCTCAGGCCAGGTTCACTCTTCTGGGGTTCCAGGGTTAGTGGATTTTGGACCCATCAAGTGATTTCACCTTAAAAACAGGAGGGAACATGTGAATTCCTTCTCTGGAGTATCCCAAGCTCTTTTGCCTCAAAAGAAGAGAGAGAAACAAGCTGCAGTTCTGGGAGCTGACCACCCAGTCTTAGGCAAATACACACCCAAGACCCCCTGTTACTTGATACAAGAATCAAGTCATCACCTTAAAAAATTATTTTTTATTAACAAACAAAAGCTATGCATGATAAAGCATACTTTGTTGCTAGGTGTTACAGAGCAAATAAGTAGAACAAATTAAAACTCATAGAAAATCTCTGGGAACAACTGCTAGATTGTGAATGGGGGAGGGAAGGCAGGCTTTCATACAGAAGTTTAAACCAAACAGACAAAATAAAAAAAAATACCTTGATCATGACTAGATACACTCTCCAGGGGAGATCTACTCATGATCCACGCTGATCTGTACTTCAAGGTCCAGTTCACTCCCATGTCCATTATTTCTTATAGGCATGGTGATTCTGACCCCTGCATCTGTTCTCTCCAGCCCTTTTCTTAGAAATCACCCCCAAGGAAGAGCAAACCAGGTGTCTATATCCAATTCAAATTTCAGCACTGTATCCCCATTGGTTCTTCTGGTCCCCTGCCAACACCCTAGCTAGCTACCCGAGTTTAACCCTTTAGTCACTGGGTGCTGGCCTGCACTCCTTCTGTCCATCACAGCAACAAAGTTTGAACCTTCAGATCCACAGCATAGTGTTCTTCCACTTAAGTCTATGCTGAAATAAATCTGTTAGACCATGTCTACACTAGGAAATTATTTCAAAATTACTAAATTGTATTAACAAATTCAAATTAGCATGTCCTCACTATGGGAAAGCCTCAAAATTAATTCAAATTAATCCAAAATAGTGTGTCCACATTGAATGAACCTGGCTTGGACTTAGAGCCCCCAGAAGCACTCTGGGCAGGGTGCCAGGAGAGCAGATATTTCCTGTGGCTGCTTGGTCTGACAAGCCGCGACACGTGCGTACAGGGGCTCCTCTCTACACCTGTATCTCACAAGTCGCTCCTCCACTGCGTCCTCTATCACGAAAAGGGACATGGTGGGCACATGCCCTCCTGTGTTCTGGTTGCCCGCATGGATGTTGCACCACTGACAGCATGGAGCCAGAGCTGCTGCAAAGCAGTGCCAGGCTCACAGGCTACATGCTGTGCCTCATGGTGCAGTACTCCCAAACTGTCCACATGTTGCTTCAGCAGGATCAGGAGCAGGATCATGATACCCAGCTGGTCCTCAGGCCCTACTTACCCAAGTCCTGGCACTCTTGCTGTTACACATGCCCTTCAATCCCTTGGACACTGTGGAATGCTATTGCTGGCAGAGGGGGACAAGCTTGGGACCACCTCATCCTCCAGGCATGGGATGATCAGCAGTGGCTGCACAACTTCTGTATGCGGAAGGCCACCTTCCTCAAGCTCTGCAAATGGCTTACCCCTGCCCTCAAGAGACACAATACCCAACTGTGACCCGCCATCCTCCTGCAGAAGTGTGTGGTCATTGCCCTCTGGAAGCTCGCCACACAGGACTGCCACCACTCAGTCAGAAACCAGTTTGTGGTGGGGAAATCCACAATTGGGGTCATAGAATCATAGAATCATAGGACTGGAAGGGACCTCGAGAGATCATCGAGTCCAGCCCCCCGCCCTCAAGGCAGGACCAAGCTCCATCTACACCATCCCTGACAGATGTCCATCTAACCTGTTCTTAAATATCTCCAGAGAGGGAGATTCCACCACCTCCCTTGGCAATTTATTCCAATATTTGACCACCCTGACAGTTAGGAATTTTTTCCTAATGTCCAATCTAAACCTCCCTTGCTGCACTTTAAGCCCATTACTCCTTGTTCTGTCCTCAGAAACCAAGAGGAACAAATTTTTCTCCTTCCTCCTTGTGACACCCTTTTAGATATTTGAAAACCGCAATCATGTCCCCCCTTAATCTTCTTTTTTCCAAACTAAACAAGCCCAGTTCATGAAGCCTGGCTTCACAGGTCATGTTCTCTAAACCTTTAATCATTCTTGTCGCTCTTCTCTGTACCCTTTCCAATTTCACCACATCTTTCTTGAACTGTGGCGCCCAGAACTGGCTCATACAATTAGTCAAGGCCACAAACCACATCCTACTATGGAGGGTCATCACTCATGGACACCATCGTTGATGGCTTTGCCAACATAGGTTTCTCCAACTGTGGCTGGGGTCATAAATGTCACACATGTCCCCATCTTGGCCCCTGACTACCGGGCTTTGGAGCTGATCAACTGCAAGGTGTATTTCTCCATGGTGCTACAGGCACTCATGGATCACAAGGGACATTTCACTGATATCAACATGGGATGGTCGGGAAAGGTGCACAACGCTGCATGTTCTGGAACTCCTGCCTCTTCCAAAAGTTGCATGCCAGCACTTTTTTCCCCGACTATACCATCAGAGATGGAGGGGTGGACATGCCCCTAGCGATCCTGGGCAATGTAGCCTACCTCTTGCTCCCCTGGTTCATGAAGCCCTTACACAGGCAGCCTGGCCCCCAGCAAGGAGAAGTACACCACCAGACTGGGCAGTTACCAAACGGTGGTGGAATGTGCATTTGGGCATTTGAAGGAGAAGTTCAGGAGTTTCCTCACCCTTTGTGGTGGCAGCCTGTGTGTTCTCCACAACCTGTGTGAAAGCAGGGGGAGTCTTTTCTTCCAGGGTAGGGTGCTAAGGCTGAACATCTGGCCAGAGAGTTCGAGCAGGTGGACACCAGTGTCATCAGGAGAGCACAGCAAGGGCCTGTGCTCATCAAAGAGGCCTTGAAGAAGAGTTTCATGCAAGGCCAGTTCTGAGACTCTCCCCTGTGGCCCTCCACAAGGGGCCCCTGCATTCCCTCTGAGTGCCTTTCATCCCGCACCTTTCTCTTCCCCTGCCCTTCCTTCCACCATCTCCCTCCTGTGCAGAGGAAACAATAAAGACCTCATCCTGAAAAAACAGGAATCTTTATTCGGGGGACATGTAATGGGAGGGAATGGGTCTAGAACCTGGAATGGGTGAGAGGGGGCTCAGGGACAAGGCTGGGATTGGCACCAGCCTCCAGGTGGCCTGGAGACTCAGGCTGCCCTAGAGGGCCCACTGCCCCATATTCTGGGGCCCTGGTGATGTTTGCGGAGCTTTTGAGGGGAAGCTATGGGGCAGGTGGGGAGGTAGCTGGTGGCACACTATGCACAATGCCATACACTCTATCACCAAGGTGAGGGTGGAGGACATGGCGTCATGCTGGTGCACCAGCTCTTCCCAGGCAGCCTTTCTCTTCTCCTGGTCAGCTCAGTACGCCTCCTTGTTTCCCTGGCACTCGTGCCAGTCAGTAGCCCTCTCCTGGCACTTTTCCTCAAGTCCCTGGACGAGGGACTGCAGGCAGATCATTTGCTGCCTCATCAGCTCCTCCTGGATGCATTTCTGCCTGCAGATCCTGCTTACTCAGGTAGATGGCGTGGGAGGTGGGGGACACGCCAAGCTCACAGCTATCCCAGCTGTGAAGAAAAATGACAAGGGTCAAAGTAGACACTGTGTATGAAGTCTAGCCCTAATCTCTGAGCCGATGCTGAAGGTCTCAGTTCAGATGATGGTGGTGTGTTTCAAGCAAGGCTATCTGGGTAGCCTAGGCAGCAGGCACTTTCCAGCAGGGGCACAGATGTCCCAGGGGAGCATCGCAACACCAATGGCCCAGGGACAAGCAAGCATGTGAAGGTGCCAGCCAGGCCAAGAGCCTGAGGGTGGGAGGTGGGGATGGGGTGGCATGGGGTTTAAATATGTCATTCTTTAAATAGACTCATGTAACAGGGCTTCTTATCTGGAGGACAGTGTTATATGGTTGTGTGATTTATAGTTTAATTCTTGTGATGTTTGTTATGGCTTTCATTATGTTTGAGGTTGTATAATAAAAGGACCAAACCATTTAGGATGTTTAAGACCACAGAGAGTTAGACAGGATAATAAAGCATTAGCGATTTCCATAAAACAGCAAGGAGATTAGGCTGAAAAAGTGTCAATAGATTATGTTGTGCGACAGGTTATGATTAATTTGCCATTGAACTTAACTCACATCTCATGACTCATTGAGAACTACTAATTAGATAAGAAGTGTTGTCTTTCAACACAAATAGCACACAGAGTTCAAATGAAAATAACAGGTTCTATACAGTGAAAGGTATAAGGAACAGCAAGAGAACAGTTATTCCATTAATCAAGTAGAGATATTAAAGCCTCCTGAAAACTATCTCTAGTGTTATGTTATTATTTGTTTCATAATGAGCATGAAATGTGTCAACTAAAACCCTACAGAATGTCAACAACTGATCAGTTATGAAGAGTGCATTTAAAGCATTGGGAAGTACTAAGATAAACAAGGGAAATTAGAAGAACAGTATTTAATTAGAAATGCTTGAAATTGAATTAATATAATTTAATGCAAAAACTACATTTTCCCTCACTTGCTTTCATGTTTAAATGGCAGTGTGCAAGATTGATATTAGGAAATGAAAAGTGAGAGAGAAGTGTATTTCTTCAACTGAAACTGAATGTTTTCTGCCTCAGATTCTGGATAAAGTAAGCCTAATGTTCCATGTGCATTCAATTTACTTCTAAAGGCCTTTAGAATTGTATTTGTAGATAGCTGTATATATTTTAAGCGACTCCTCTAAGCTGCCTGATTTAATTAAATCCTTGATATGCTCTGTCCTTGGAGGTTTAGGTTTATATTGTCTGTGTAATACTACAGATCACTAACTTTATTTACGTAGTACATGGTGTTACATTAGAGAAATGACATCAGAGAAATAGTGAAGAAGTTTGGAATCCCTGCAGATGTCTTTCTTTTGAATGTATGGAACCATAAGAGTGCATAATGTGGAGTCCCAGAGCCTTGGCTCCTTTAAATCAGCATTACTTCATTTACTTTCATGGAGCTACACAAGTTTACATCAGCTGAGGTTTTAGCTCAGAATTGCTCCCTTATTCAAAACCCAATTTCAGGCCTCAATCAAGGAAATCTCTTAAGCATGTGCTGAACTTAAAGCATGTGACTTGGCCTGTTGAAACCATTTGTTAAGTGATTTGACCTGCATATAATGCAATAGTCTGGTGCTCTCACATAGCTCCTGAACAGTACCTGCAAAGTGCTTCATGTGTGTTACCCTCCTTGTGGTCACATTCTCTCATTGAGGTAAGCCCTTTGGCTTCACCACCTCCTGGGACAGAACCTCTGGGCCTTTAGCAGCCTTGCTTCCGTCAGTGAGTCCACTCGGACACCCAGGAGGGAAAGATCTGCACACCCAAAGAGAGGAATGCACCCTTAGCTTCCATAATCTGGAGTGACTCTTATACAGGGTTATAAAAAGCAGAAGGGTATATTAGCTGTTTGGAACACAGAGTAGAAGGTCTTTGGTTAACACAGAGAGGAAGGCTATGTCTACACAGCAGTGTTATTCCGAAATAACATAGTCCGTGTCTATGCAACAAGGGCCGTGTCCCTACTCAGGGGTTTTTTCGGGAAAAGTAGCCTTTTCCCGAAAAAACTTCCTCTGCATCCAGACTCAAGCCGCGTTCTTTCTAAATTATTTCGAAAGAACGCGGCTTTTCTTTCGATGGCAGTAAACCTCGTTTCACGAGGAAGAACGCCTTCTTTCGAAAGTTCCTCTTTCGAAAGAAGGCGTTCTTCAATGTAAAGAGGCCGTCTTCGAAAGAGAGCATCCAGACTCGCTGGGTGCTCTCTTTCGAAAAAGCGGATTTCTCTTTCGAAAGATCCGCCTGCAGTCTAGACGCGATCTTTTGAAAGAGGCTCTTTCGAAAGATGCTTTCGAGTCTAGACATAGCCAAGAAGTTATTTTGACATAATGTCAAAATAATGTTGAGCTGGATGACTTCTTACTCAGACTCCTGTAACCCTCATTTTATGAGGAGTAAGGGAAGTCAGAGGAAGAATGCTCTAACTCAGACTTCCTGCTGCGTAAACAGTGCCAAAAGCTGAAATAAGCTATTTTGACTTAAACTACGCAATTGATGTTGCTCATGTTGCATGGCTTATTTCAGCTTTAGCCCTGCTGTGTAGACGTGCTCTACCTGCACAATTTGAGTCAGTTCTGAGCCCTGAGTGCTCTTGTTTTCCCTAGCTCAGAAGAGTCCCATTCCAGAAGTGTGTCCTGTTTCCAGCAGCCCATACTATACTATACAATCCCCTCCACTCCTCTTCTTCTCATCTTTCTGAAAAAACCTCTCCTCACCTAGCTATCCACCTTAATTCTTTGTTCTCCAATGGTCAAAATGGGCTGGCTTCCTGCAGAGTGGATCAGCAGTGCCTGGTTGTTAGTTGCTAGGTATCAGATGTATAGGCAATCAGAGTGGTCATCTCTGCATGGCATAGGGCCAGGCCCCAGACAGCCAGGCAACAGTCACACTTGGATCTCAGTAAAGGATAAATCATTTCCCCTCTTTACCCAGTTAATCATGCAGTGTGTAGGGGAAACTGAAGCACACAATATTCATCTAAAATATTATGATAAACTTCCACTTCCTCATACTGCCTCATAGCCTAAATAGTATGTATGGGGTCAATATTGCACAGACACAGTAGCTAGTAGTTGTAAAGCTTTGTGGAGTTGACAAACTATGAGAAATCTTTCTGGCGGACACTAAGGGTACGTCTAGACTACATGCCTTTTTTGATAGAATCTTTTGAAAAAACCTCTTTCGAAAAAAAGCATCTAGATTGCACTAAGCAGATCAAAAAAGCGATGCACTTTTTCAAAAAAGAGCGTCCAGACTGCCTAGACACTCTGTCAATAAAAGGGCACCTGAAAGCACGTCTGGTAGGTCATGGGGCCAGCCTTTACTTCTGGGTCCTGCAGCATGTTCTTTGCAAAGACGCGTGTTTTAAGGGATCCTCCTGAACAGCTGTTGCTCTGCTCCTGCATCTGGCTTGCCTACCTCCTAGAGGGACAGAAAAGCTTCTTCAGTGCTTGCTTTGAGTGCCCTGCTTTGTGGGACACCACAGCATTTGGTTTCCTGGTTGGTTTTTGTGCTTTCAATTGTTTTTTTGCCATGGAGCCGGAGCCGCCCCTGGGCAGGCGATGGCCCTACACTGTGATGTTGGAAGTTCTGCTGCATGTTCATGGCAGAGCTGGATTCAGAGCCCAGCTTTGAGCCCCTCACTTGAGCTGCAGCCCCACTGCCTTTGCCACCTAACTTATTCCTGGAGAGGTGAGTTTGGAGGCTGGACACCACTTCAGACTGGTGGGACCATCTTGTTAGGAAGCAGTGGGATGACGAGGCTTGGCTCCGAAACTTCCGTATGCGGAAGTACAGCTTCCAGGAGCTGTGTGCCTGGCTTGCCCCTGCCCTACAACACCAGCACACCCACTTGTGGCCTGCTACCCCCTGGAGAAGTGGGTTGCTATCACCCTCTGGAAGCTGGCCACCCCCAACAGCTACCGCTTGGTGGCACACCAGTTTGGAGTGGGGAGGTCTACTATTGGGACTGTCTTGATAGAGGCAAGTCACTCTCTGGGGACAGTCTATGGGGGGCGGGGTGGATAAAGCGGACAGTCAGGACTGGGCAGAGGGAATGGGGGATGGGGTGGGAGAGGTAGAAGCCTTCCTGGCCTCACCCTGCCATGGTGTGGGGGGGAGGAGAGGGAGGATTGCCTTGGGGGGGCTCTTGGGGTCTGGGAAGCAAGGGGTGGGGGAACACCTCTCATCAGCTCAGGCAACTCCTCTAAATTTCCTGTTCTGTGTGTTTCTATTTGTCCCTTTTTGGCCATCAGTTTGGAGCTGCTTCATAGGACTGTCTGCCTCAGAGACCTGGATACCATCGTGGCTGGATTTGCGGGGCTAGGATTTCCGAATTGTGGTGGAGCACTTGATGGGACTCACATCATGATCCGTGCACCGCCCCATCAAGCAGCACAGTATATAACAGAAAGGGCTACTTTTCCATGGTGCTGCAGGCCCTTGTCGACCACTAGGGACAATTCACAGACATTTGTGTCGGGTGGTCAGGCCGGGCACACGATGCTCGCATCTTCCGGAACTCATACCTGTACTGCAGGCTGCATGCTGGGACATTCTTTCTGGAGCAAAACTTTGCAGTCGGGAATGTGCAGATGCCTATGTGCATCGTGGCCAACGTAGCGTACCCCTTATGCCCTGGCTCATGAAGCCGTTCACTGGACACCTGGATGCAAGCAGGGAACTAACTCCCACCTGAATCGGGCTCACTTCCAGGTAGGGTGTGCCTTTGACTGTCTGAAGGGGAGGTTTAGATGCCTGCTCACTCGGCTGGACATGGGGGAATGCAACATCCCCAAAGTGATTGCTGCCTGTTGTGTGCTGCACAGCCTGGTGGAGAGCAAAGGGGAGGCCTTCCTCCCAGGGTGGAGGACACGGGCTGATGTGGAAGGGAGGCAGTTTGAGCAGTCCCGAATAGCTGCCATCCGCCAAGACCACCAGTTGGGATTGCGCATTCAGGAAGCCCTGATGGAGAGATTCTCCCAAGGAGCCTGATGAGTTTCCCCAGGGCCTTCCAAATATGGGTGTGCCCCATGCCTCCAGTGCCTTCCCCCCAAAGCCCATCCGTGCCCCACATTGTACACATTCACACAGAGAACAGAGACAGATGTGCTTGACAAAATGCTTACAGTTTATTGCACTGTTGTATGTTACAAAACCTATATCACTGTTTTGTAAAGAAAAATAAACTTTTTGTTAACAAAGTAAAGTGTTTCCCTTACTGACTCTTGCAACTGGGAAGGGGGATGTCAACTTGTAAGGGAGAAGGGAGGCTCAGCTCCTGCCACCTTGGGTGCGGGAGCCTGCTCGGAGACGGCTGTGCATGTGGACTGGGACAGTAGGGGGCTGGGCAGGAGGTGGGGCCGAACCTGGGTCTGGGATGGCAGGGGATGAGAGGGGGTAAGGGTGGGAGGGGGGCAGGCTGAGCAGGAGGAGCAGGAACAGGCACAGGACCGAGAAAGACCATCGCCTCCTGGATAGCAGCGCAAATTGCAGTGTGCTGCTGGACAAACTCGTCCAGCAAGCGACTGCACCACTCTACCTCTGCCTGCATCCTCTGAGTGATTCTCTCCTGCATCCCTTGCAGGACCAAGATGTGCTGGTGCATCAGGTCCAAGTATGTGCGCCAGTGCTGATGGGTTCCATGCAGCCGGCTGGGTGGTGGGACAGGTGTGGTGCTCCCTTCCTGGACAGCTAGTCCAGCTGTGGAGGACAAGAGGGAAAAGTCATCAGTCATGCATGCTCACGTTTTCCCTAAGAGGGCATGCCCTCCTTCTCAGCAGTCAATGCCTGTCATAGGGTCAGGGGATGCTCATGTGGTGTGGCCTGGCCAGCAGCCATGGCCTTCCTGGAGCCCAGAAGGTGTGCAGGCTACCATCCTGCCACCCCGCCCCCATGGCCAAGCAGCACAGAGACGTGTCAGGCCACTCTTGGAGTTTCCACAGGTTGCTGAGAGGCCTGAAGCTGTGTGGCAATCCGAGGGTCCCCAACCCATCCCTGCACCTGGCATCACTGTCTGCAGGAGCACATGGTGCCTCGCACCCATGCGGATGTAGGGCTAGGATGGCCCTCCCTGCAGTCGGCCATGTGGGGCCCCCCCAGGCTGTGATCAGCATGACACGTCACAGCACTGCACCATCCACTTTGCTCCCGCCTCCCCTGCCCTGTGCATGTTGGACCCTCAGTGCTCACCTGATGTTCCCTCCCCGGTGTCCAAAGTTATCTGGGAGCCCTCCTGAGTCTGGGTGTCCAGCTCCAGGGTGAGGGTCACTGTGCTCCTGGTGTCCTCCTCCTCCTTGTCTTGGAGCTGCTGGTTCTCTGGGGTGTCATCTTGGAGTTGTGGCTGCTGCTGCACAGGGGTCTCCATCCCAGACTCTGGAGACAGGGGTTCCCCTGCCCCCAGGATCTGGTCCAGGTCCTCATAGTATGCACAATAGTGTACTGTTTCCCCAGAGCGGGAGCTGCGCTCACGGGCCCTAACATACCCCTGCCGCAGTTCCTTCACCTTTGCTCTGACCTGGTCTAGTGTGTAGGGGTGGTGGCCTTTATTGGCAAGGTCATCAGCTGTTCTGGCATAAATGTCCACATTCCTCCTGTGGACTTTGATCTCAGGTGCAGACCAGGAGGGTGTCTGGTGTTTGGTGCCCCTGGCTTGGTGTGGGGATGTGTCCCTGGAAGAGCTAGGGAGATTTGGGGGAGCTTGTCCCTGGGACATGGCTCTGATTGGGCCTTCCAGCAAGATCTAAGCAGTCAGGGTCCTGGTTGGAGCTGGCTTACTGCAACAATGCTACTCCTGGGTGCCTGTGCCTTTAAAAGATGGCTACAGGCAGGAACAATAGAGGTGAAAGGTCTGGCAGGAGTGTCCATCAGGGCTTCTTCCTGGAGGCCTTTATTTAAAAAAAAAAAAACCCTTCCCCATGTCCACACATACCTTTTTCAAAAATAGCACTATTCCTCGTAAAACGAGGTTTACCTTTGTCGACAAAACCACCGCGTTCTTTTGATTTACTGTTGACAGAATGCAGTGGCAGTCTAGACGCAGGTAAAGATTTTTTGAAAAAAGGCTACTTTTTTCGAAAAATCCCTGTAGACTAGACACAGCCTAAGCATGGACATTTGGCAACAGGTAACTTGGAGCTTGTTTGAAGCAGAAGGAGAAGCATGGGAGAAGGCACATAATAGAGTGTGTGGGGAAGGAGACAGAGGATGCAGTCAGGGGGAAAGCCTGGGCTAAGTTTAGGGAACAGGAACTCATTTCCTTTCCAAAAGATGCTCAGCAGTGTAGGAGAACTGACATGTAACAATATTTCTTCCAGAAATGATGCTGCAAGATGGGAAACTCTGAGTTGCTAGAATTGTGATGTCTGTCCTGGAAGTTTCTTGTGCCACCTCAAGGACACTGTTACTGTGTCTCATGAATCACTCTAAACAGTACCTTGACGGTTCTGCTTTCTGTTAATAATTAGAAACCAGAGAATGTTATTCATATTACTGTTTGGGTTACTTAACAACCCTCTGACGAACTAGGCTTATACATTTAAGGCTTAAGATACCAAAAATGGTAATATTTCTAACCACCCAAAATAGATCCAGGTACTTCTACAATGGATGGTGTCATCTGTTTAAGGAGGGTTAAGCAATGCGTGTTTCCCAGTTTGCAAGTGCAACCACAGTAATAGTTTATGGAAAACTGTGAAAACAAACTGCTTCCAAACGGAGTTTAAGGCCAGCAAAGAGCACTCAGATTGCCAAAAAAGTGGTGCTCTAAACTGAACAGTGTAATCACCCAGACAACGC
This sequence comes from Pelodiscus sinensis, assembly GCF_049634645.1. Lineage (NCBI taxonomy): Eukaryota > Metazoa > Chordata > Testudines > Trionychidae > Pelodiscus > Pelodiscus sinensis. Next base: position 49,968,362 of record NC_134719.1, read on the forward strand.
TGCTCTGCAACTCTTGCAAAGTGAACAAGTTCAATGAGAAAATTGGCAAGTAAAGAAAAAATGGCTATTTTAGTTTATAGCTATTTTCTTGGTGATAAAAATTGATTGACTGTTCTGGTCTTGTCCAACCAGGACTCATACAATAACTGTATTTTATACTAGCTATAAAAACGTTTACCATTTTGTTTCTCTCCAAATGAGACTCAATATAGTCAGACATGTAACAGAGTTAACAAACTGACACTGTTTACTGAAGAAACATTTTCAGATTATGTGGCTGCCTGGGCTCTGCTTTGTGAGTGCTGGAGAGCTCAGAGTCCAAACAGCCAAACCCATAGTATAGTTAAAATATAATGGATCATTTAAAGAAATAAAGGAATATTGATAGACACTACTAGTTGTGACCAAGTGTCTGGAATAGACTACACCAGGGCTACTCAACTTTGGAAACCCTGGGGGCCTCGGTGATACTCACAGCACATGCCGAGGGCTGCAAATGAAGTGTGGCTGCTTATACATGCAAATATATATGCAAATATATGCAAATAGCTTCTGTCACACTGACGGGCATGAATACAAAGATTAAGGCAAGACTACACAACACACAATCCCCATTTAAGTCAGTTCTGCTGATATTAATAAAATGCAATATTTACTCAATTTCCCCTCATATGACAGCACTTTTAATGAGCGATGACAGTCCAGGAATTTAACTGCTAAAACACATATCAACTGAAGACCATTATATTGACTTCTTTTTTGGTTTGGCTCCCACCCACGGGCTGCGTGTTGAGCCCTGCATAAACCCAAATTGCATCATGGGCTGCAAATAAATAGCCCTTGTGTTAAGTAGTCCTGGACTACACTGATAATGCCATGCTCAGGGCAAACTGCAAGGAATTGGACAGACTGCCTCCAAAACTGCTGGTTTACTTTATAATTAGATTCACCAACCAGTAACAAAAGAGCTTTTTCAGTACCACACTGGTTAACTAGAAGCCAAACACAGTCCTCTTTAGGCATTCCAGCCCTTGGCTCCCAGCCAGGCAACCCGATACAGTATCATGATAGGTTATTGAAAACCCATTTAATCATATGTGAGGTTCTTTTTAATCCCAAAAGATCATCCCCAAGTCAATATGAATCTCAGCTTTTTATCCAAATACCATACTTTTGGCCAATTCTTAGTAAACTAATTAAAGATTTTAATAATAGAGTGTTTTAAGTGATTAATAGAGCCATATATATAAAAATTATTGCAAAGTCCTTCCAAATGATTCTCCCAAAGGCCTTTGGCCATAGGTCAGGATGCTCCGTTTAGTTGTAAATCAGCAGTACAGAGAAATACAGCAGAAAAAAAGCAACATAGAGATGTCTCAAATCCTCTGCCATGTGCATGGAAAATGATTATTCCTGTCAAAGCCAACAGTCCCTGTATGTAGAAAGTTACTGGTCCAAGCTGGAGTTCAAGGTCAAATGAGCATATTTCATCTCCCTACCTGTCTTGCTAAATCACTGCAAGTGACCACAGCCTCCAGAACGTCAGCTTAAGGTACGCAATTCCAGTTACATAAACAACTTAGCTGGAGTTGACATACCTTAAACCGAGCTTGGCACCATCTCCACAGCAGGAGGTCAATGGTTTCCCTTACTCCTGTCAGCTTCCTTTACTCCTTGAAAGGAGTAAGAGTACTGGAATAGTCAGCATGGATTCACAAAGGGCAAGTTGTGCCTGACCAATCTGATTAGCTTCTATGATGAGGTAACTGGCTCTGTGGATATGGGAAGGTCAGTGGATGTGATATACCTTGACTGTAGCAAGGCTTTTGATACGGTCTCCCACAATATTCTTGCCAGCAAGATAAGGGAATATGAATTGGATAAATGGACAGTAAGATGGATAGAAAGCTGGCTAGAAGGCTGGGCCCAGTGAGTAGTGATTAACGGCTCCATGTCAGGATGGCAATTGGTTTCTAGCCGAGTGCCCCAAGGTTCGGTTCTAGGACCGGTTTTCTTCAATATCTTTATTAATGACCTGGATGAGGGAATGGATTCCACCCTCAGCAAGTTTGCGGATGACACTAAGCTAGGGGGAGAGGTAGCTAAGCTTGAGGGCAGAGATAGGGTCCAGAGTGACTTAGACAAATTGGAGGATTGGGCCACAAGAAATCTGATGAGGTTCAACAAGGACAAGTGTAGAGTCCTGCACTAGGGAAGGAAGAATCCCAAGCATTGTTACAGGCTGGGGACCAACCAGCTAAGTAGTAGTTCTGCAGAAAAGAACCTGGGGGTTACAGTGGATGAGAAGCTGGATATGAGTCAACAGTGTGCCCTTGTAGCCAAGAAGGCTAATGGCATATTAGGTTGCATTAGGAGGAGCATTGCCAGCGGATCGAGAGAAGTGATTATTCCCCCTTATTCAGCTCTGGTGAAGCCACATCTGGAGTACTGTGTCCAGTTCTGAGCTCCCCACTATAAAAAGGATGTGGACGCATTGGAGAGGGTCCAGTGGAGGGCAATCAAAATTATTAGGGGGCTGGATCATATGACCTATGAGGAGAGGCTGAGGGAGTTGGGTCTGTTTAGTCTGCAGAAGCGAAGAGTGAGGGGGGATTTGATAGCAGCCTTCAACTTTCTGAAGGAAGGTTCCAAAGAGGATGGAGAGAGGCTGTTCTCAGTAGTGACAGATGGCAGAACAAGGTGCAATGGTCTCAGGTTGTGGGGAGAGAGGTCCAGGTTGGATGTTAGGAAAAACTATTTCACTAGGAGAGTGGTGAAGCACTGGAATGGGTTATCTAGGGAAGTAGTGGAGTCTCCATCCCTAGAGGTGTTTAAGTCTCAGCTTGACAAAGCCCTGGCTCGGTTGATTTAGTTGGGATTGGTCTTTCCTGGAGCAGGGGGCTGGACTCATGACTGTCTGAGGTCCAGCTCTATGGTTCTATGATTCTATACTGTCACCAATCAAGGACACCCTCACCATTCAATGTAGCAGGTCCTTACTAGACCTGCTAAATCGAATACCTGAAGTTGTGGCCTGAGGCATCCTCAGGAAGAGCTATCTGGTGGGGATGCATTTCTTCAATGATCAATTCTGAGAGCTGAATGATGGGAGGGGGTAATACTTTTTGATTTTGGTAAGTGATTTTGACTTTTCAATGGAGGGCTGTTCCCTGTGGCTCTCTGCTCCAGGTGTGGTGGGTGTGGGAGGAGGCTTTGAGTGCTGTCTCTGCCTCCCACCAAAATATCTCACCTTCTGGCTGGAAACTGGTCAATAGGAGCTGAAAGATTTTGGTGGGAGGCAGGGACCGCACTCAAAGCCTCACCCTCTGTCAGGAGCAGAAAGCACAGGGAGAAGCCAGACACTTAAAGTGGAATGAGTTGCTGTGTATCTGAGGGTCCTTGTGGCATACAGGCTCTATATTGCCCACCTCTGGAGTTGGATGTCTTTGATAGGCCATCAACATCTGGCTCTAATGTAAATTCTATCTGCAGATTGTCACCTAAGAAAAAATACATTTCAGATACAAATAAATAGCCTATATTCATAACTTCAGATACAAAAATAAACTTCCATATGAACGGGCTTATCCTCCTTAGCAAATTATAACTTTTCTATTAATATCTTACATGACACTTTGTACAAGATTTGTACAATTGAGCAACAGTGGTAGCAAGTGACATAAATAGTCATCTTTCTTATACACAGCATTACAATAGTAGATATATGTAAGCATGTAACTTGTATAAAAAGAGAAGAGCAATGCCTCCCTGTTTGATTCAGTAACTCCACACACATTCAAAAACTCCCACTCATACCCTGGAAAACAATGACATTTATAATCTAAATTTAAAAAATTGAGTGATTTTGCTTGCCTTCTGATTTCTGAGTCTTTGTTGCCCTCATGTATTTAATCTACAATTAGTAAACATGAGGGCTAGACAGAAGCTGAAATATTCACATTATCATGTGACTTCAGTACATGTTTTAAGAACATCAAATATTGTGAGATTTGCAATAAAATTATGACAGATAATTCTCACAACCACTTCTGCCTAAATTGTCTAGGAAGGGTGGAGATAGTTAACAGATTACACAGACATTTATTGGGGATGATCTAGTTTAGGGGTGAGCAATAATTTTTGATGAGGGGCCACTTCAAGTAGCCAAGGGCTGCACTCTTCCATAATATTAATAGAGGAGGTGTGGCGTCTGGGTGCAGAAGGTGTGCAGGTTGGGTGCAGAAGGGAGTTTGGAGTAAGAGAGGGAGTTTGGGTGAAGGAGGCAGTTGTGGACTGCGGTGGAGGGGGTTGGACTGTGACCTAGGGTAGGGAATTGGGGTACAGGAGGGAGTGCAGGGATTTGGGTTGTGAGCTAGGGCAGGAGGGGACTGCAATTTGGGGTAGGGGATTGGAGTGCTGGATCTGGGAGGGAATATGGGTTGGGGGGGCAGAGGATTTGGGTATATGGAGGAGGGGGCAGAAGCGGGGGCAGAGGGTTGGGGAAGGGAGGGCCTGGGGTGCCAGAGGTAGGCTCTACGAGGAGAATTACCAGCCAGCAGCGGTTCCTGAATCAGCCTCCCTGCCTGCCCCACCTCTTCACAGGCTGCAGCCATATGCTCTGGAGACCTTTGTGCTTCATGACTGCCTGTTATTGCAACAGGTAGCTCCCATTGGCCGGTTTCTGGCCAGAAACCGGCCAATGGGATTGCACTGGGGGCAGGAGAAGCTTCTAAAGCTTCCTGACTCCCCTCTGGACTCACAGTTTTTAAAGAAAAACTGCCCTACAGCCACATTTCTAAGTGGTGTGCAGGTGGGACAAGGCAAGCAGGGAACCTATCTGGGGCTCCCCGCAACATCCGTGGGCTGGATCGGGTGGCTTGGTGGGACAGATCTGGTCTGAGAGCTATATTTTTCCCAGAACTGATCTAGATGATGCTTGGTCCTCCTGTGAGGGCAGGGGACTGGAGTTGATGACCTCTCAAGGTCCCTTCTAGTTTTACTATTCTATGATCTACATACACGCTTATCTTTAAGCTCTTCTTACTGGGACTACTCAAGGGGAAAAAACCCAAGCCTTTATGTGTCTACAAGAGTAGGGCCAAGGTGTGTTTAACTCCATCACTTCTATTTTTTCTTTAATCAACCACCGGAAATGATTGCTTTGGATCTTGTTTGTGGCAAAATCCGCACTGTACTAGGTGTTTTTCAGATGTTGAAGGGGCAGTCCCTGCCCTCAAGAGCTCATAGTCTAAGGAACAATTGAGCTGGCTATGGGGGGGTTGGTGTGAGTAATAATCTCTGATGCAGGTTGCTCTCACCTCTACTAAAAATCAGCCATTGACCGAATACTCATTCTTGTGCTACAACAAAGTATCAGAAGAGCAAAGAAAATAATGAATCCCATTTCTCATTATAGTGAGAAGTAAATGGGCACAATTTAAATGCATATTTTTTATTTAATGCATATTTATATTTCCCCACAAAAATATAAATGATAACTTGGTTCTGATTCTATAGAATATGTGTGTGGCAAGACAAATAAAAATGAATACGTTCATTTACTTAATGGAACACAAAAACTTTTTTTTCTGATATCAAAAATTTCTGGATTGAGCCAACACTTCTGTTAACTACTAAACATGTGGGTATTTAATTTCCTCTTCTACTTGCCCATTCCCATCTACAGTATGTGGTTGAAGCTACAGAAGGTGTAAAATGAGGCCTATTATATTTCAGTGTAAACATGCAGTTCTATAACAAAGATTAATGCAATAACTCCCTACTCACCATATGGTATTTTACACACAGGCAACCAATAAAGTAGGAGTTAAACTTTATCCATCAAAACTGCTGTAAAATGCTAATGACTGCTATTGCAAAGGGAGAGAGGAGCATGGTATGGCTGTGTGTCTATTTTAGATAGTCCAAGTTTGCAGTTTTCCAGTCTTGGCAAATATTTTTTCAACAACATGGTGAAAACACTGATATAAAACTACTCTTCCACCACAGTCAAACCAAAGTCCTTCTTCTTGATCTGACATAAAGACAGCGTTTTACCAGTTCAAAACCCTGCATATTTTTACACTTTCAGATGGACCAAAGTCTCATCGTAGAAGTCTGAGCCAGATAAAAATAAATGGAAGGAGAATAAGACAGGAGGCCAGATTGGCTAACAATTCCCCAAACTCCCCGGGAGCTTATAGATTCTAAAGAACAGGGAATTGAACAGTTATGGTGTTGCTATATCCCAAAGGGCTAGTGGAGAGACCTGAATCTTAAATGGCTATTATGGGGGCTAAAGTGAATACCAGATAGCTTTGTGTGCTGTTTTGCTTGTTGCTCTATATCCTCTTCTTGTTATTGGAAATGCCCGTTAGTAGTGTCAAATCACCATTTTGATCTGTGGTTTGTTGCAGCATTCTCAGAACTAGTTCTTGTAGTGATGTTAAAAGTATTTTCTTTCCCACTGCTTCTCTAATCCTGCTGTCAAGGCTGTTCCCCACTCCAACACTTCAAGTGCTGAAGATGGGGGCCCACAAAAGACCTTAAAAATATTCTGCCTCTCTACGGGGCTTCTATTTTTAAAAAAACTCCTCAGGGTCACAGATTCTATGACTTTGGGAGATATGCTGCCACCACCCAAGTGAAAAAACTCCACAAAAACCCAACAACCTTTCTTTTTGAACCCAGGAAGAAATCACTTGGGAACTTCCTCCAGAGAGGCACTCAAAGCTCTTTTACCACAAGAGAACTTGAGGGGGGCGGGAGGGGGAAAGAAAACTGTAATCTCTGAGGCTACATCTAGACTACAGTCTTCTTTTGGAAGAAGCTTTGTTTGGAAGAGATCTTCAGAAAAAACTTCCGAAAGAAAGTGTCCACACTGCAAAAGTGCAGCAAAAAAATGATCTGCTTTTTTGAAAGAGAGCGTCCAGACTGAATGGACACTCTCTTGCATATAGGCTGTGATTGCTATGGACAGAATAGCCACCAGGGTACCTGTGCTTCTTCCTCTTTCCACCTCTTTCAAAAGAATTCCCTCTTCCCTGTCCATATATGCCTTTTTGTGAAAGAGCTCTGTCGCAAAAAGGCTTCTTCCTCATAGAATGAGGATTACCAATGCTGGAAAAACCCCTCTGTTCTTTCGATTTTCTTGCAGAAGAACACAATTGTAGTGTGGACATTCCTCAAGTTTTGTCAGAAAAATGGCCATTTTTCTGACAAAACTCTGTAGTGTAGATAAACCCTGATAGTTAACCTTTCAGTCTTAGGCACACATACACAGATCTCCTATTACCGTCCAGGTCACAAGATTCAGATCACAATCTTTATTAACGAAACAAAAAGGCATACTTGGTAAAATATACTTGGATGTTATAGAGCAACTGAGAGAAAACAGATTAAAGCACACAAAAAATGCTTCCCTGGGACTCAGCTTTAATTAGTGTATGGGGGTGACACATGGGCTCAGCACAGAAGAGTTTAACCAAACAACAAAACAAAGAAATTCACCTGATCATGTCTAACTAAAAACATTCCTTATCTACTTACATATCTGTACTTCTAAGGTCCAGTCAGATTTTAGGCATAATATTCTTTTCTAGTCATGGTATTTCTGCCTGGCTCAATTCATCTTGTCCCCCCAGCTCCTGGTTTGAATTTCCCAAAAGACAAGCAGCAGGTACATTTTCTTTCAATTCAAATCTCAACACTTCTTTCCCATTGGTTCTCCTGAGTCTTTGTCAACACTCACTAGCTAACTGGGTTTAACCCTTTGGTTACTGAATGCTGGGGTGTTTAAAAAACCACAGCACTCCTCCCATCCACCACACCTGAAAATGCATGTGGCTTTACGCACACAAGGATTCCCTTTGAAGTTACTGTGGGTATATCTACACTGCAGATGAGTGGAAGCCTGTCTCCTGGCCTGGTTAGACCAATGCATGCTAGCTCTACTTGAGCTATGCTGCTAAGAATAGCAATGTGAGTGGTTATATCAGGGGCTAGCCACCAGAGTACAAACCTGCCTGACCCCAAGTCCATACTTATATATCCAGCCTGTGCTACAGCATCTACCCTGCTTTTTTTATTGTGGCATTCCTGCCCAAACCAGCTGGTGCATTTCTACTTGGGCTTGCAGGCATGTTCCTGGTTGCAGTGTTGACATACCCTGAGTTTCCCACAAGAGGGTACGTCTACACTACAACGTTAATTCGAACTAACTTAGTTCAAATTAGTTAATTCGAACTAAACTAATTCGAACTAACGGATCCAGACTAAAAATCTAGTTCGAATTAGCGTTTTGCTAATTCGAACTAGCATGTCCACATTAAGTGGACCCTGAACCGGGCTTAAGGATGGCCGGAAGCAGTGTCGGCAGGGCATCAGAGGAGGACTTAGAGCGTGGAGCTGCTGTCTCAGGCTAGCCAAGGGCTGTGCTTAAAGGGTCCCAACCCCCACCCCGGACAGACAGTTCTCAGGGGTGCCCCGCTTGCAAAGCAGTCCTGGCTTGGATTGCCTGGAGTACCCACACTGGGCACATTACAGCACTCGGCCATCAGCCCAGCTGCACTTGCCGCAGGCTGCCATCTGGGGTGAGGGGGCAATTGGGGGGCTGCAGAAGAGCTTCCACCCCAGAAGCCCGCAGAGCCAGCCCAGTCCTCCCCATCAGGGGCGCGTACCCCATTCCTCCCTCACCTCCTTCTACTTACCCTTCCCTAGCCCCTCTTCTTGATGTACAAAATAAAGGACACGTGTGTTCAAAAATGGAATCTGTCTTCATTGAACAAAACTGGGGGAGACTGGGAAAAAGAGGTGGGAAAGGGGAAGAGAGAGGCTGGGAGAGGGGAGGGCAACTAAAATGATCAGGGGTTGGGAACAGGTCCCATATGAAGAGAGGCTAAAGAGACTGGGACTTTTCAGCTTACAAAAGAGGAGACGGAGGGGGGACAGGATAGAGGTCTCTAAAAGCATGAGTGGGGTGGAGAGGGTGCATACAGAAAAGTTCTTCATTAGTTCCCATAAAGAAGGACTAGAGGACACTAAAGGAAAGGAATGGGTAGCAGGCTTCAATCTAGTAACAGAAAGTTGTTCTTCACAAAGCAAAGAGTCAACCTGTGAAACTCCTTGCTGCAGGAGGCTGTGAAGGCTAGAACTAGAACAGAGTTTAAAGGGAAGTGAGATCAAGTCATGGAGGTTGGGTCCATGGAGTGGTATTAGCCAGGGGGTAGGAATGGTGTCCCTGCCCAAGGTTTGTGGAAGGCTGGAGAGGGATGGCATGAGACAAATGGCTTGGTCACTGTCTTCGGTCCATCCCCTCCAGGGTCCCTAGGGTTGGCCGCTGTCGGCAGACAGGCTACTGGGCTAGATGGACCTTTGGTCTGACCCAGGACGGCCATTGTAAGCTCAGGGCTCAGGGTCGGGGGTCTCAGTGGACCCCCTTGATTTTCATGCAAACCTGCTCCTGGGTGGCCAGGCTGGCAGCTCTCCTGCCCTAGCCGGCCACTTTCCTGTGCCTAGTGCGGAGGTCGTGGACGAGGTCCACGATGTCCGCACTAGCCCAGGCGGGTGCCCGCCTCTTGCGGTCCCGGGCAAGCTCCCGGGAGCCGCCAGCCTGGTCCTGGGAAGAGGAGGAGGGCTGGGGGGCATCGGATGGGTGGCTCGATCCGTGCCAGGTTCAGGGTCTGCTGGCTGGGTGCTGGCAGGCTTGCACCTGGCATGGGCACCGTAGCCAGCCCGTGCCCCTTTAAGGGGTCCGGGGCCGGGAAGGGGGCAGACGAGTTTCCCTGGTGTTGGCCAGAGTGGCCACCAAGGAAACCTGGGGAGGGCTAGCCTCCCACTAGTTCGAATTAAGGGGCTACACACCCCTTAATTCGAACTAGCTAGTTCGAACTAGACTTAATCCTCGTGGAATGAGGATTACCTAGTTCGAACTAAGCGCTCCGTTAGTTCGAATTAAATTCGAACTAATGGAGCGCTAGTGTAGCGCCTATGAAAGTTAGTTCGAACTAACGTCTGTTAGTTCGAACTAACTTTGTAGTGTAGACATACCCTTAGGGATCAATGTGACTCCCTAGGTGAGTAAAGTTACGTACGTGTGCAAATGTTTGTAGGAATGGGGGATAAATATATCTCTGCTCTACTTTGCACTAATTAGGCCTCAACTGGAGTTTTGTGTCCAGTTTTGGATGTTACATTCTAGGAAAAATTTGGACATATTGTAGAAGGTCCAGAGAAGAGCAATAAAAATAATTAAAGGTCTAGAACAGCTGTTCCCAACCGCCAGTACGTGGACCCGTGCTGGGCTGCGAACCACTGACTGCTGGTCCACAGCGGCTGCTGGAGTTGAAGTTGGCTGTTCGGGGTGACTCTGAGGGATAGGGCTTTTGGCAAATTGGTAACATTTTATTTGCATATTTGTATATTCATTATTTGCATCATTGCATTGTTTGCAAATGTGCAAATAAAATGTTACCGAGTCACCAAAAGTTTGTGAATGGGTTTGCTTGTCCACTGTATAAAAAAGTTTGGGTACCACTGAACTAGAAAACATGACCTATGAGAGAAGATTGAAACAACTGAGTTTGTTTAGTCTGGAAAAGGGAAGACGGAGAGGGACCGTAACAGCTTTTAAATACCTAAAGAGGTGTTACAAAGAAGTTGGAAAAAATAATTCTTAATCTGATGATAGGACAAGAAGCAATGGGTTTAATTGCACTAAGGGAAATTTATGCTGGACATTAGGAAAAACTTCCTAACTGTCAGGGTGGTTAAACACTGGAATGTGATTTTTAAGAGCAGGTTAGACAAACATCTGTCAGGTATGATTTAGATCAGAGGTGGGCAAGATACAGCCCACGGGCTGTATCCAGCCCACCCAACCTTTTAATTCAGGCTGCTCATGCCTGCAGCATGGAGCAGCGCCACTCAAAGCAGCTAGCGGCTCCCTGTGATTCTCTGCAATGCAAGGGGATGGGGAGGCTTCACATGCTGCCCCTGCAAATCTTTCAGCTCCGATTGGCCAAAAGCCTCCCGCACTGCAGCACAGAAAGCTACATGGAACAGCCTGCAGGGGGCTGCTGGCAGGCAGGAAAGCCTGCTTGGCATTGCTGCTGGCTGGGAGCTGCTTAGGTAAGTGCCTCCCAGTCAGAACCTGTCTCTGGTACCCAACTCCCTCCCAGACCTTTCATCTCCTCCTATGCCCCTCCCCCAGCCCAGAATCCTCTCCTGCACCCATACCCCCTTCAGACCCTGCACCGTTAATCCCTGCCCAGGTCATAACCCCCTCTGTTACCCAAACTCCCTCTCAGATCCCCACACCCTCTCTTGTACCCTAGTCCCCTATCTTGACCTCCCTTCTGCATCTCACCTGTATCCCAGCTCCCACACTCCCTTCATAGTAAAGTGTGGCTGTTGACCACTTACCAAAATCTTGTAGTAGCCCCTCCCCATCAAAAATAATTGCCCATCCCTGATCTAAATCAGCTGTGGCCAACCCAAGGCTCGCAAGCTGCATGCAGCTCTGCCCTCATCCCCTGGGTGGGGCTCGCGAACCATCCCCCTCCCATGGCTCAAAAGCTGCCCGCGCACCCTCCACAATGGCCCTCTCCTTCTGGATCCCTGTGCTGACCTGGGCAGGGGAGCCGTGTGGCGCGGCCACAAAAGCTGCAGAAATAAAGATGGGGGCAGATGTTGGGAGCCTGCTGTGGCCAAAAAAACTCAAAACGCATTTAAATGTGGTTTCTTAAAGGGGCAGAGTCTTTTATTTAAGAGGTTTTTTTTCCTCAACCAAATGTGACTGGGGGCTCCTTTTAATGGGGAAAAAGAGGCAATCCTTTTTTTTTATTGACAACTTTGCCCTGGCTCTTTGCGCTGGATCCACTGCTATCTTGGCTCTTTGCCCAGGATGGGTTGGCCACCCTGATCTAGATGCTGCTTATCCTGCAGTGAGTGCCGGGGACTGGACATGATGATCTCCTGAGATCCCTTCCGGGTCTAGTATTCTAGGATTTTTGCATGGGTAAGGGGTACTTGTGAGCAATTAGTTGCTGCTCTACCTGGCAGTTATGAGTCTCTGATGGGTAATTGCAATAAGGCATAATAACAAAGTATGGTCTTTTTACTGTAAGTGAACCCAAATTTAGAAGGTTTCGATGGGAGTTTTAAATTAAAAATTGGACCTTAATCCATAGAGCTCATTCCCCATTTTTAATCATGATGCTTCATACGTCACTGTGATCTTACATATTTACAAAGCTGATAAAAGAGTCCCGTGTTTAACATCAGCACTTCTTTTTCTTAAATCCTGTGCTGAGATTTAAAAATAGAAGTGTCCTGAATGTAATGTTCTTGTTCTTCATTTTTACCTAAACTTATCTCTGCTTCCTTGTTTTGTATCCTTGTCTGATTTTCTTTACAGAGTGTAGTTTTGTTACATGTGTATGTTTAATGAATTCATAATAAGAAAAACAGGAAGAAAAATGGAAAATGTAGTGATATTTATAGATGAACAGATTGGTTAAAAGAAGTGATGATAAATCATTCTGGAAGTACTAAGTATTTCATGCAGTCCCTATGCTCTGTTCTCACATTGTTTATCTTTGAAATTCCCAGTCTTGCAACTATGAAATTGGACTAAGAGGCAAAGGTCGCTATTTCAGTTGCAACTGTTTAGCTTGTGCACTTTGTGTTGTATATCTTTCTGCTAAATTGTAAGACATACATTTGTTATGGATGGAGTTAATACAAGCATAGTAATGAGATTTGTGATAGTATTACATTGGCCTAAAAAAGGCACCCAGAGTCCAATATTTGCTCTGCGCAGCTGAGAATACAATGACGTTTATCACATTTTTATTGTTTTCCTCCTTTATGCCAGGTCAGTGATTGCACATAAACAACGCCAGCCCCAGGTTCTGCAGATTTCAGATTGTCTGCTTTACAGGACTACAGAAAGACACCAGTAGCTTCCCTAGGAAAGCAGAAAGGATTTGCTGACTTTCCAAGTGCCAGTGATATACTTGCAGGAATTTGGAGAAGGGAACGTATAAGGGAAATGGAACTCTAGGCTAGTCAAATGGGGGCGAGCAAGAGCAGACCCATTCTTCTACCTCCATTCACTTCCCAAGACAGTGTCTTCAGATCTGCCAGTCCTAAGTTCATGGAACACAGAGCTCATAATATGGGGCCATCTGAAGCTGCCTACATTTCACATTTCTTGCACAGGCCAGTAAAATCGTCTTTACCCCTAAAAAAGTAGAGTAGTGCATTGAGAATAATTGCTGTAGCTACTTCAATTAAGCATGAAACAAACAATGGGGAGGAGGGGGAGAGAGATAGTTTGATGGTAAATGGCTTGTTGGTGTGATTTTCAAAGACCACCCTAAGTACTTGGACACTTTTGAGACCCCATTCATAAACCATTTACCATAACTTTAGACTTCTCTAACGATTTTGTACTTAAATCATGTAGGCGCTTTTGTGAAAATGCAACCCTAGAATTCATGAGCCAGGCCTTCAATAAGTTAGGATGCCTCGTGTTCAAAAATGCATATTCAATCTACTAAGGGGCTGTGCTCCTGCTCGCTATGCTCACCAACCCCCCTCCCTGGAACACTAGGGAGGGGGGAGGCTGTATGGCCCCTGTCCCTCCCCCCTAGAGCACCAGAAAAGGGGGAGGGGCAGCTGCGCAGCTCCTGCCCCGCCTCCTGAAGTACTGGAGAAGGGGAAGACTATGTGGGAGTCAGCACAGCTCTGCCCCACCAGAGCACCAGAGAGGGGAGAGGCTGAACGGCTCCTGCCCATCCCCTGGAGCACCGAGGAGGGGAGAGGCTGGGGGCTCTTCCCCCTGAGCACTGGGGAGAGGTGAAGGGGAAGGTTGCACGGCTCTGCCCTCTCAGTTCTTTCTGGCCCCTCGGCCATTTCTTGCCCCTTTTTCCTGGTCTCAGCCCACCCTGACTTTCTCACTCCCCCTAGGCTCCACACTCCGCCAACTAGGGTATGTGTGAAGGGGACTGTGGAGGTGAGAGGCTTGCGGCTTCTGTCCTCTCCCCTGGAGCACTGAGGTGGGAGGAGAGTGGCTGCACAGCCCCAGGGCTGTGCAGCTCCCAGATTCTGCACCAGGGAGGCTGCGTAGCTCATGGCTTCTGCCCCCCTGAGCACTATGGAGGGAGGACGAGGGAGGTTGCACGGCCTCCGGACCACGCAGCTCATGACTTCTGCCCTCCCAGCCAGAGCATGGGGGAGGGACAATGGGGCAACGCGCGGCCCCAGCTCCCACATAGTTGGAAGGCCATGGCAGGTGCATTCGCATCCCACCTGTGTATGACGTCCTGTCATCCCACAGGACAAACTTTTTTAAATATACAGAGAGACTATACTGCATGTTGATCTTAACCTTTGTGTTAACAGCACTAGTGGAAACTGTTTGCATTGCAAAACATATCGATTTGGTACTAAAAATCCAGGAACTAAGACCACGTCTCCTCTTACGGGAAGACTGATGCTGCAGCTCTCTTCCAATATTAAACTGAGTGGGTCGAGTAAAGAGAGTGCCCCTTTCGGCACCTCTACTCCTACTTTTTGAGAGAAGTAAGGGAAGTTATAGAATCCTAGGGCTGGAAGAGACCTCAGGAGGTCATCGAGTCCAACCCTCTGCCAAAAGCAGGACCAATCCCAACTAAATCATCCCGGCCAGAGCTTTGTCAAGTTGGGACTTAAAACCTCTAGGGATGGAGATTCTGCCACCTCCCTAGGTATCCCATTCCAGTACTTCATCACCCTCCTAGGAAAATAGTCTTCCCTAATATCCAGCCTAGACCTCCCCCATGCAACTTGAGACCATTGTTTTGTGTTCTGTCATCTGTCACTACTGAGAACAGCCTCTCCCTGTTCTCTTTTGAATCCCCCCCTTCAGGTATTTAAAGGCTGCTATCAAATCCCCCCGCACTCTTCTCTTCTGCAGACTAAAGAAGCCCAAATCCCTCAGCCTCTCCTCCTAAGTCATGTGCTCCAGCCCCCTAATCATTTTGGTTGCCCTCCACTGGGCTTTCTCCAGTGTGTCCACGTCCTTTCTGTAATGGGAGGACCAGAATTGGATGCAGAGAGTGTCTTCTGTCGACCTCTCACTGTGAGTATGGCGCCAAAGCTCAGCTTAAGGTACATCAACTCCAGCTACATTTTTTACATAGCTAGAATTGTGTATTTTAAGCTAACCTTCCACCATAGTGTGGATCTGGCCTAAATTACATTCTTGATTGTCCTCTATTGGCAAGTTGTCTATTAGCTATTTACATATACACATTTATAGCACTCCTCTGATGTTTTGCAATGCACAAGTCAATTCTTTGACATTCTGAATTATCTATTTTATTTGTACTTCCCTCTCTTTCAGTAAACCCTTGGCTGTAATTACTTATTAAAGGTCAGTTAACTTTCTAGTTTAAAAATGATTGAATTGTTGATAGGAAGGACAAAAAGAACTCTTAAAATCTACTTTTAGCTCAAGACTTTATGTAATTAGTAACTTGCAAACGCTTTCCATAATGGTACAGTGTATGTTCTGTGTTTAACAGATTATGTATTTGGGCATATGAGTAGTCATTTAACATTTTATGTTCCTTAATAATAATGTTGCAATACTTGCATAGATGCCTAGAAAGAAACTTGTCTAAAATGATGCCAACAATCATATAATACTGAAAAGGTCTTCATTAGCAATATAGCTCAAAATACCATATGGCAAATGCTGCTGTGTCACCTAAGCTATGTCTAGACTGGAGAGCTTTTCTGGGATGCTGGAGGTATTTTGGAAAAGTTCTGCCACGTCCAAGGAATGCGTCGGCTTTTTCAGAACAGTTTCCGAAAAAGCAGACGTGTTCTTTCGGTATCCCTGTATTCCTCTTGGTGAGAGGAATAAGGGATGTTCCAAAAGAGAGTTTTTTCTGAAATTTGGCCTCGTGTATATGGGCCAAATTTTGGAAAAGCCTCTTCCTGAAAGAAAGTGGAAAAAGATACGCAAATTGCAGTTCATAATTTGCATATCTTTTTCTGACTTTTCTCTGCAGTGTAGACATAGACCTATTTTCAGATCTCGGAGGTCTCTTTTTATTTCCTTGAAAAAGCCTGAGTAGATATTGCTGCCAAGCTAAGATCTCTGGGTTCCCATCTCCCTAGTAAACATCCAGATCCAGACTTTGTGAATTGCAGCATCCAGTATGGCAACATTTACCATGCACCATGATGACTTGAAGACAACACTGCTAATATGACATGCTCTGCTGCCTCCTAAATAATGAGGCTATTGGAATTGTGCTTCTCACACAAGTGATATAGATTCTTCCAAATCTTTGGTAGGTTTTAAATTAGTGTTTGAACAAGTGGGGATTGATTTGTAAAATTTCATAATTCCCTAGGAGATACATTCTTGACTTGAGTTTGTGCAAGATCAAACATACACAGATCTATTCCGACACTGAAGCCTCTTTTAATATTAAAATTGGCCTTGTCACTGGCTCTATAGTGATAGACAAGTCAGAAAATTAGTGGCAATTACAAAGTCTCAGAGGGGTAGCCAAGTTAGTCTGTTAAGTTTTGGTAATTACAAAGTTAGTTTAAAAGAAAAAAAAATCCATGCTAATTTAATTAATTCTGCCTTTAAAAACAAGTTACTTAAAAGCTTCTATTTTGGGAAATTCTATCCCATGATATTTACTTCTTTGAAATGAATAGTTACACAGACCAACTTTCTGCATATACAGAAAATTCATTGTTTAGTTGTCTTGTGCTGAAAACAGAGAAAGATATTACAGCATCAATCATAAGGATCTATCACACATATCAACATTTTAATGGTATTTATGAGTTTTCTGTTTTGGCCCTTCTGGCCTTTAGATATTTTTCATTTCAGAAGGGAAACACCATGGTGGGCTAATGTCTTAATAATGAACCCATAGTCACTATTTCAATTGAAAGTACAACTAGCTCCTGTTTGGATAAGATTTACAGTTTTTATTTTAAAACTAAATAGATACATTCAGAAAGAGTCTTTGAAATCTTAGTAATGGTGCTTTTGAGTCCATAGAAAAGAAGGGAAAGGATTGCACAAGGGCTAATGCAGAGGGATAGATCCTCAGCTTGTGTAAACTGGTTAGCGCTGTTCCCATAATGACATTACATCATTTTAAACCTACTGAGGATCTGACCTTTTTACGACATTGTTGCAGTGAGCAGAGTTCATAAGCAGGAAATAATAATGTACAAAATGTACCAGGAAACTTATCAGTCTTTTCTCATTACTGTATCACCGGATGAAGTGGTTTAAACAAGAGACTAAAAGAAACAGTTCCATGCGTCTGTCTCTTCCCTATCTATGTGAATGTGGTCATGAGAGCCATGTCATGAATCATATTATTTTTCAAGCACCTTTGACAGTCGGATCTACCGGTGCCCCAATCCCTGTCCTATGTGAGTTACACTAATATTCCCATCCTCTGAGGAGAGCCAAATAGAAATCAACTCTATTCCTTTCACCCCATCCTTTGCCTGAAAGCCCAGGACATCTAGCCAAATCAGTGGTCTCCAAACTTTTTAACCACAAGATCACTTTTTCAATTTAAGTGCAATGTAAGATCTACCGCAAACCCAAATACCCTTGCACCACTTCCTTCCTGCCCCTTCTCCAAGGCCTCACTTGCTCACTCCATCCCCCTTCCTCCTTCACCTCATTCACTTTCACCAGGCTTGGGTAGGGGTTGGGATACAGGCTCTGGTCTTGGGCCAAGGGGTTCGAAGTGTGGGAGGGGTTCCAGGCTTAGCTCAGGGTGGGAGATTGGGGTTGAAGAGGGGTTTCAGGGTGCAAGCTCTGGGAAGAAGTTTGGCTGCAGGGGGTCTCATGTCTGGGGCAGGAGGTTGGGTGCAGGAGGAGGTTCAGGGCTGGAACAGAGGTTCAGGAAGCAGGCTCTGACGGGGCACCATTTAACTGACATGGTTTCTGGGTGGTGGAGCAGTTTGGTTAAGGCAGACTTACTCTTTTGCTGGCCCTGAACCGCTCCTGAAAGCAACTGGCATGTACAGCAGTGGTCCCATGGTACCATGTGCTGCCCATCATCTACAGGCACTGAGCCCACAGCTTCTACTGGCCATGCTTCCCCATTACTGATTAATGGGAGCTGCCATAATGATGGCTGCAGGCAAGGACAGCATGTGGAGACCCCCTGCTCTGCCTCTCTCAGGGGTTGCAGGGACATTCCAGCTATGTCCAGGAGCAGTAATTACCATAGGGATAAGTACTCCATCTATGAGAGCCCCCAGGGCCGTGCGGCTCCCAGCGTCTGCACCAGGGAGGGGGAGGTAGAACTCACTACCCAAAGAATTACATTTAAGTGTAAGAGAGAAATGAAAATTATGAAATGCACAGACTAGACAAAAACCCCCAAAGTACCACACTTACAAAGTAATACCTATCCCCCACATGTATGTGTAGGGTAGGTCAGGAGATGAGAGGAAAGAGACAGTGTGTGTTGCGAGAATGACAGAGACAGAGACTTGCATTGCCACGCTCCCTCCACCCCATCCCCTGCGAGGTCCCCTCCCCCTGTGTGTGTGTGCGCAGAGATGGGTACAGAAGTGGGGAGAGGAGGGAGACCCTGATGTCAGCACCTCCCTCCTCTACCCCAAGGCGGGGGAGGTTCGGGCACCAGGAGCATGAGCATGACATTGAGAGGAGGAGCAACTGAAGTGCCAGCACTTGATAGCATCCTGGCCAAACCAATCAGGCTCACCTGTCAGAGGCTCCAAGATCTACAGGTAGATCCTGATCTCTCTGCCCAATGCTCTTGGCTCAAACCCCTTACCCCAACCTGCTGAGGTAGATGTCTTATGTATCCTGCCACTGGAGGACCCACCCCACCTCTACTGGTCCCCTTATTCTTCCTCCTTTCCAGCTCCATCCCGATATGGTGTGGTGGCTGACCCATGACTGGGTCTACAAGTCCTCAATCTGGGAGTCAGGTGCATTATCAATTGCACCCACTTCCCCAATTTCAAGGACCCCTTTATCCTTCTTTTTTTGCAATGGTACCAGCTCCCTATCTTGTGAACCTGGTGGTTGCTGACCCTAGGCAGGACTTGAACCCTCAGCTCAGGAGCTATGTGTCTTATTTATTTATTTATTGTGCCACTTGAGGACCCACCCCACTATCCCTCTTAACTTTCCTGCATTCCAATGCTACCACTTCCAACCCACAGCCCCCTTATCCTTCCATCCTATGTTGCCCTCTCAAATCTAGTGCTGGCTGTCCTCAGGTGGGTCTTCAGCCCTCAGCCTTCTCCATTATGGCACTTGGAGGAGCTCCCCCCCTTCCAAAGACTCCTCTATTCTTCCCTGTCTTCCAAGGGAGCCATCTCTATCCCTAATGAAGATGATGCTGTCTGACCCTATGATGATGGGCAGGACTCAAACCCTCAGCTTACCAAGTCCTCCACGCTGGGCTCTGGATCTTATCCATTGTACCACTGGAGGAGCAGCCCCACTGTTCAACCCTCAGGAGCCCCCTTATCCTTCCCATATTGCAGTGATGCCAGCTCCTTCCCTATGGGGGCTGATGGTGGCAGTGCTCTACTGTCCCCAGCTCCAGGGGTCAGTGAGTCTCCAACTCTCAACCCCAAGTGTCCCAATGCCTTATCCATTAAGCCACTAGAGGAGCTACCCAGCCCCTTATCTTGAATGGCTCCCTTATTCTCCCTGCCTTGGGCTGGATCCAACTCTAGACATGAAGAACCTGGTGGCAGAACCCAGCTGCCACCAGGGAGGGCAGAACTAGAACCCTGAACCTAGTCTCAGGAGTGCACCCCATCTCTGTTCACTTGTGAGATAACTGACTGGTTAATCAGTGAGCTGTCAGGCTAGCAGTGATCCACAGGAGAAGAGGCTGCCTGGACTCCAAGGCTAGGTCTACAGTATGAGTTTTCTCTGCAAAAAATATGCTAATGAGGGCCTCATTTGACTTGCAATCTCATTTGCATATTTTCTGCCAATCTGTTTTTGTGCTGGGGCTTTTGCGCAAAAACAAGCAGTGTGGACTTTTTCTTTTTGTGCAAAACCCCCTTTTCCCACAAGATCCTTTTGCCCCCAAAAAGGTGGTATACCAATCTAAAAGAGAAAGGTTTTTTTGTGCAAAAAGAAAATATCCACACTGCTTGTTTTTGCACAAAAACCCTAGTGCAAAAACGGTTTGGCAGAAAATATGCAAATGAGATCATGACTCATGCAAACGAGTCCCTCATTAGCATATTTTTTGCAGAGAAAATTCGTAGTGTAGACATAGCCCATCTGCGGATCCCTACAAGCAAGTGGAGAGATGGTTCAGACTCAGCATATGGTGCAGATTTGATGATCAGAGGCACAAACTGAGACTTTGGTGAACTAAATCTAAGCTTTTGGGGCCTCTCAGTCTCTTCTTATTGTGTTTATGTGGACTGAACTGTTCAAGTTTTACTGTAACTGTGGACATTATCTGTGGTTATAAAATAGCTGTGTTCTGTTGTAAGAATTAGATTATTTGTTTCTCAGTAAGATTGTATAAAGTTATTTAATTAAATTCATTTCTTTAGTTTCTTTTGGAACTTGAATGTAGGGAGGCTGACACTGGGCAATCCTTGCTGTAATTCCTTACAGATTGTACTCTGGGGCGCTGTCTACACTACAGAGTTCTTCTGGGATACCAGAGGTATCCCGGAAAATTTCTGCTGCATCCAGGGAATGCATCTGTTTTTTTCAGAACAGTTTGCGAAAAGGTGGGCATGTTCTTTCAGAAGCCCTGTATTCCTCATTTCATGAGGAATAAGGGCTCTTCCAAAATAGGAGTTTTTTCCAACATTTAGCCCCGTGTAGATGGGCCTAATGTCGGAAAACCCTCTCCTGAAAAAAAAAGTGGAAAAAGATACGCAAATTGCAAACCATTCTTCCTCAGCTCTTGCGGAAGAGCGGGGTTTCACGCAAACAGGCTCTGTGTAGACGGCTCCTTTTTGTGCAAAAATCTCTTGTGCAAAAACAGCTCTGAATTAATTCTGCGAATGAAGCATGGCAATATACTAATCCGAGCTTCATTTGCATAGGCTTTTGTGCAAAAAGGAAGCTGTGTAGACATAGCCCTAGTGGGGTTCACTGTCCCATGCGATGGCACTTAGACCACTTACAGCAATAGATAAGATCAAGAAGCCTCTTCAGCCTGGGCTGAGAGCCAGCTGGCTTTATAACCCAAGCTGTAGAGGCTCCTATACTAAGCTCCAGAAGTCCCAGATTTGAAATTGCCTGGTGGCAGTTACACAAACAGAAAGGGGACTTTCAAATTTCAAAAAGAATACAAGGGTGGGTCTGGAGGCCGGTCATCTGAGCAGGCCAGTGGAGTTCAAACAGAAAGGTAAGAACAGGCAATGTGTGTGGGGAAGGGTGCTAGAAGCAAGTTAGGTTGCAGTACTACACCATGGTGTCCACACTGGTGTCCACACTGGTGTCCCAAACACCCTTCTCCCTGGCATCACTAGAGGAGCTACCCCCATCTCCCTAACTTCAGGGTCCCCCTTATTCTTCCAGTTTTCCAATAGTGCAAGCTCCTTCCTTCCAGGAGGTAGTGGTCCCTGCCCAGGATGGGCAGGTCGCCCCCCTTAAATCCTGGGTTGCCTTACCTGTTTTACCACTGGAGAACCCACCCCACTTTGAAGAACTCCCTTATCCTTCCTACTTTCAAGTGTTACCAACTCCATCCCTCATGAATCTGGTGATGGCTGATTGCAGGGGGTGAGCGGGAATCAAACCCTCCACCACCATCCACATCTCCCATAGCCACTCCAGTTTTGGGAGCCCTCAACCGGAGTCTTGGGAATGTGATTCCTTACCCATTATACCACCCGAGAACATGCCCCAATGCCCTTTCTTCAGGAGCTCCCTTATCCTTCCTATGCTCTGTTAGTAACCTGTAGAAGCTGGCGGTAGCTGCTCTCAGGATGGGTGGGTCTCAAACCCTCAACCCCAGCCTTATCTCCCTTCCTCCCCCATTTTATCTCCCTTCGTCCCCCATTTTCACCAGGCTGGGGTAGAGGGTTGGGGTGCAGGTTTTGGTCTTGGGCCAAAGAGTTTGGGGCAGGTGGTTGGGTGCAAGAGAAGGTTCAGGGCTGGGACAGGGGTTCAGGAAAAGGCTCTGGCTGGGCACCATTTAACTGAGACGGCTTTCAGGTGGCGGAGCAGTGGGGTTAAGGCAGGCTTACTCCTGCCTTGGCCCTGCACCACTCCTGAAAGCAGCATGTACAGCATGAAAGCAGCATGAAAGGACCATGTACAGCAATGGTTCCATGGTACCATGTGCTGCCCCTCATCTACAGGCACTGAGCCCACAGCTTCTACTGGCCACGGTTCCCCATTACTGATTAATGGGAGCTGCAGGAGTGGTATCTGCAGGCAAGGACAGCATGTGGAGACCCCTGCTCTGCCTCTCTCAGGGGCTGCAGGGACATGCCAGCCACTTCCAGGAGCAGCAATTACCACAGGGATAGGTTAGGATTCTAGAACTCTCTACTCAAATAATTAAATTAAGTGTAAGAGATAAATGAAAATTATGAAATGCACACACCAGTCAAAAACCAAAATAACACACTTTGCAAGCAGTAAAAGAAGTAATAACAACCCCCCCCCCCAATGTATGTGTTGGGTTAGGAGATGAGAATGAAGGACAGTGTGTGTTTGTGAGAATGACAGAGACACACACAGATGATTCTCAACAACCATAGGATGTATCACTCTAATACCAACCCTGGAACCTTCCTTTGCAACAAACCCTGTTGCCAGCTTTGTCCACATATTCACTCTGCTGATACCATTATTGGACCTAATCAGTTGAGTTATATGATCAAGAACACATATTCCTGCGCATCCAGAAATATAATCTATGCTATCATGTGCCGAAAGTGTCCGTCTGCTAAGTACATTGGACAGACGTCTCAGACACTTCGCCAAAGGATCAATGCCCACAAAACAGATATTAGACAGGATCACAAAGAAAAAACAGTTTCTTGCCATTTCAACCAGCAAGGACATTGTCTCAATGACTTGATTACCTGCATCCTGCTTCAAAGAACTTTTCACACCAGACTTGAAAGAGAATCCTCCGAACTGTCATTCATGCTTAAATTCGAAACTTTATGCCTCGGTCTAAACAAAGACATTAATTATCTTACCCATTACAAAGATAGCTTCCCCAATTATCACCTCTAATATCATTAGCTCACAGACATTTACTCCTCCCATCCCCCTTCTGTTCTGAAATTTGGTTTGTCCTTTTCATGTGTGTTCATTTTTTTTAATTGTATCCTTTGGTATATATGGTTGTGACAATTTTCTTCCACTATTTGATCTGAGGACGTGGGTCTGGCCCACGAAAGCTCATCACCTAATAAACCATCTTGTTAGTCTTTAAAGTGCTACATAGTCCTGTATTTTGTTTCAGCTACACCAGACTAACACGGCTACATTTCTATCACAGTATGAGAGTGACAGAGATTTGCATTGCCATTTCCCTCCATCCCCGTCTCTCTGTGTGGAGATGGGTACAGAAGTGGGGGGAGAAGGGACACACTGACATCAGTGCCCCTCCCCTTCTTCCCTCCTCTCTCTCACACCCTGCACAGCAAGCAGGAGGCTCCCAAAGGGCAGCTCCAAGGCAGAGGGCAGAAGTAGCATGATATTGAGTGGAGGGGCAACTGAAGTGCCAGCACTTGATAGCATTCCAGCCAAACCAGTCAGGATCACCTGTCAGAGGTGACAAGAACTACTGGTAGATCCCAATTTACTGGTTGGTGACCACTGAGATAGAGGCACTATCACTCTTGGAGAGGGTAGCTTAGTGGTTTGAGCATTGGCTTACTAAACACAGGGTTGTGAGGTCAGTCCTTTAGGTGGTCAGTTAAGCGTCCCGTAGTACTTGGTCCTGCTGTGAGGGCAGGGGACTGGATTTGATGACCTCTCAAGGTCCCTTCCAGCTCTATGAGATAGGTATATCTCCATTTATTATTATATTATTGATAGGTATTAACTCCTACTTTGAAAGGATTCTCCAGGCCAGGTTGATAGAAAATGCAAATCAACTGGTTTCATACAAGAGCTGTGTTTTGCTCTTTACACAGCATACGCAATATGAAATCACATGGGCAAAGTGGGGTCCAATTGACCATGTTGACTAAATACATATAACACACAAGACCCAGCTACATGTACCAGTGGCTACTCTGGCCCGGTTCTAGTGGGTCCTGGAACACAGAGAGGGCAATGAGAGTGCTCAAACTATTTAAAGAAACACTCCCCAATTACTATACTCCACAACAAATCAGCTTGTTTATACACTCTTTAGAACAGAACAGGAAGCACAGTCACACTGTTCTATCATTGCCTTCCTAGCATGAAACTTCCTCTTACAAAAAGAGTTATAGCTAACTTGTCTGTATAGTCCATTGTTTGTTGCCCTTTCAGAGTTATCCACACCAGGATATGATTTTATCACTTCCTCATTTGCAAAAGGAAATGTCTTGTGTAGAATGTCTTGCGTGTGACCTGCCGCACTAGGGGCTGGAGCAAATGAATTTTGTATTTTGTAATCTGAGGTGGCCTGAGGGAAAAAACAAATCAGTGAAAAGGGGGAAATGCCTCTTTCTAATAAATATAGCAGATTCCTGTTCCTTTCTCAGAGCCTGCAGAAATGTCTCTACACAGGCACAGCATATTAGGGGCTTGGGAGGGGAAAGTGCCTTTAACTTTCACTCCTTCTAAAGTCTCAAAAGGGTAGCTGTGACAGTTTGTATCTGCAAAAATAACCGGGAGACCTGTGGGAGCTAACAGTGCCCTAATAATAAATCATTTAGTCTCTAAGGTGTCACAGGACTCCCTCTAAAGGTCATTTGGTGGAGTTTAAACACTGTCCTTTTGTTACGAGTAGTGAGGATTTTAGGGGTCTACAAAGTAAATAGGACAAGACTTCCAACTCTGGGGGACACAGAGGATGGGCACTATTGGATCCATCAAGGTACAAGCCATTCTGCATGCACAGTTACCATGAACTTTCATATGGCTGTGATATCCCACCTGCAAGCAAAACTTCTGCCAAGGTAAGTAGCAGTTAGCTGAAGCTACCATTTGGCTGCTTAGCAGATGCTATACAGGGAACCAGGTGGGAATTAATCCTCTTTTAAGCAATAACAACATGGACTCTAGTAAGCCTACAAAGGACAATGCTGTTAGCAGCAGTTTGTCCCTGGCTCTACTTTTCCTGGTGTTGTTTATAAGAAATACATGGGATCTTTTTCAGGGGGAAAAGGCCATATGTATTGCAAATACAGTATACAAATCAGCCTATGCACGTGTGTTTGACCTGGAGGCTGCTTCCATTGTCATGCTCCATCAGCACTTTGATGAATGTCTTGGGAGTGACTGCATCTGATTAATCTCATTCACAGATCTTGTTCACAGGTGTCTGCCCTTGCTTTAGAGTCATCAATTCAGTCTCTCTTCCTCCATCATGAAGAAGGATGACCAACGCCTGAATTCACACCTCCTTGTTAAGCATTCTAGCCATTTGCTCCTGGAGTCTTCTGTTTCTGGCCTTCCCATGGTCACATATGCCTCACTTAAACAGTTTATTTTAGATCAGTGGTCTCCAACCTTTTTATACCCAAGATCACTTTTAAAAGATCCACCCCATCCCTTCCCCAAGATCTCACTCCTTCCTTAAGGCCCCACCCTTTCTGTTCCCCTTCTCTTTATCACTTGCTATCCCTGGCCCTTATACACTCTCAGGGTATGGCTACACTGACACTTTTTTTTATCCTTCTGTTGGAAGACATTTTTCTGACAGTTGGCCCATCTAGACTGTGCCAAATTTTGGAAAACCTCCTTCTTTTGGAAGCCCCCTCATTCCTCGTGGAACGAGGCATACAGGGGCTGCCAAAACAGCATGCTTGCTGGAAAAACTCCTGCAGTCTAGCAGTACCCTCACTGAGTTGAGACAGGAGGTACAGGCTCTGGGATGTGAATGAAGGATTTAGGTGTGGAAAAGGGTGAGAAGTGCAAGCTCTGGGAGCAGGGGTGGCCTGTGACTATAGGCTGACTCGGCTGTTGCCTAGGGCTCCACCTTCAACGGGGTGCCCGATGATGATGTCACTCCATTGATGGCCATGCAGGCAGGGGAGCTGATCACGCGTTCCACCTGGGGCGCCAGCTGCCACAGCCCACCTCCGGCCGCTTCTGTCTGGGAGGGAATTTGGATGCAGGAGGATGTGGAGAAGGGGATGATGGCTCAGGGAGGGGGCTCCAGGCTTGGGAATGTTGGGCTCAGGTGGAGGGTTGGGGTGCTGAGTAAGCCACAGGCTTGTGGCTGTGAGGGTGCAGGAGTTTGGGTTGGGGTATGTGAGGGGCTCAGGGCAGGGAGGTTGGGAATATGATGGGCTCAGGACACAGATTGGTGGTGTGTGGATGGTGCAAGAGTATTGTGGCAGAAGACTGAGGATGTGGGGTTCAGGAGTTTGGGGATGTGAGAGGCTCAGGACAGGGGGTTCCAGTGTACAATAGGCTCAGATTTGGGGTCGGGGTGGGAGGGTATAGGAGTGTTACGATCCTGTGGCCAGATGAGGGCTTGCCCCCAATTAGGGGCTTGTTGGCCAGGCTTCATTTTTAAATAAAATATTATGTCAAACACAAAAGATTTTATCATGGTCTTTATTTATGAGAGGGGTGGGGAACCTGTTTTGAGTCAGAGGTCACTGACTCATGGAAAAGTCAGTTGGGGCCACACAAGTGAGATACAAAAACACAACCCCTCCAAACCCCTCAAGCTTTACTAATGTGGCCCCAAAATAATGCTGGTGGGGGTAGCGGACAGGGTGCTGGGGTAGGGTGCGAATGGGTGCTGGGGCAGGGTACTTATGGAGGTCTGGGTGGGAGATAGGGGACAGGGACCGGTATCTGGGGATCTTGCAGCTGCACACCAAGTCCCAGAAAGTGCGCAGGCTGCTCCCCTGTTCCCCAAACAGCAGCTTGGTATCTGAAATGCTGGTCTGTCGCATGCCTGATGTCCTCTCGTGTGGTGGGGAGGAGGAGTCCCAGACCACACCAGCTCCAACCACTGGGGCAGTGCATGCTTTGGTCCTCTGCTCCCCATGGCAGCACGCTCTGTGAGTAGGTCTACACTACCCTTCTAGTTCGAACTAGGAGGAGTAATGTAGTCATACGGAGTTGCAAATGAAGCCCGTGATTTGAATTTCCTGAGCTTCATTTGCATGAAGCCGGCTGGCGCCATTTTTAAATGCCGGCTAGTTCGGACTCCGTGCCACGCGGCTACACGCGGCACGGAGTAGCTAGTTCGGATTAGGCTTCCTATCTGAACTAGCTGTACGTGGAATGAGGCGTACAGCTAGTTCGGATTAGGAAGCCTAATCTGAACTAGCTAGTCCGTGCCGCATGTAGCCGCGTGGCACGGAGCCGAACTAGCCGGCATTTAAAAATGGCGCCGGCCGGTTTCATGCAAATGAAGCCCGGGAAATTCAAATCCTGGGCTTCATTTGCAACTCTGTATGACTACATTACCCCCCCTAGTTCGAACTAGGGGGGTAGTGTAGACATACCCTGCTTGAGCAGCTGGAGCCAGTGTGCTGGGGACTTTATTCCCCCACTGCCTTCCTGCATGGGGAGAGGGGCGAGGGGGAGTCCCAGACTGCACCAGCCCCAACTGCTCGGGCAGTGCACACCTTGCTCCTACACTCCCCACAGCAGCGTGTACTGCCCGAGCAGCTGGAGCCAGCGCAGTCCCAGACCCCCACCCACTCTCCCATGTGCAGGAAGGCAGTAGGGGAGCAAAGTTCCCAGCACATGATGGACCAGTGTTTTAAGTACTGCGCTGGCTGTTGGGGAGGAGAAGAGCAGCCCACGCACTTCTGGGTCCTGGCATGCAGCTACCTCCATTGTCCCTGGATGTAGCCTCAGCACAGCATTCATCTTGGGGGTGAGGGATTGACTGGTTGAGCCTCCAGGATTGACCAGTCGATCACGATCGATGGGTTGGTGACCACGGTTTTAGAGAAACCAATTTCTTACAGACTTACAAAGTTGAAAACTTTATAAAACAAATTCTTACTAAGTTATGATACCTAATAGTAGCTGCTATAAAACAAAGCTAATGAAACAAAATCTATGTAATTACATAAAACAATATTTTAAAAACTTCTAACTACTACTATATGTCAAGCCTAAACTGGCTCCACTTCATTCTGCCAAAGAGCCAGTTCACTGCTTCAGGGGGTTCCAAAAGATGCCAGGAGATGTCAGCTTCATCTCAGTTTCTTCTGCTTGGCAAGGACAATCAAATTAATCTTTTTATTATATGCTCTGGCAGAGCTCAAATGTATGTCTAATTTCACTCTTATCTCACTTGTAATCAGGAAATGACTGAGCTAATTTTAGAATCAAATTCAGGTAACAGAAGCTCATCACAAAATCAGCAGCTGACATATTTAGCAGATGACCTGTTGTGAAACCTAACTGATGTTAAAGCATTTTACTAGATCCTGATGGAATTCTTCCTTAGTAGCCAGGAAAGCAAACCACTAAGATTTTTTTATCAGGCTGACCTGAACGAATGATCCTCTTTAAGCAAGGATCAATGTGAAATGAAGCCGAGTGAAACAATAAACATTTATCTCGCAGGAACAAAGAGGTCAGATGACAACTTTCTGGGTACAGAATGAAAGAAAAAAAGAATTGTGGCACTTTTTCTGCCTGGCATGAGCTAGGAGAAAACACTAGCGACTAGACATTCTGTACTTGAATCCAGGGCTGGCTTGCAATTTTAGGCCTATCATGTTTCATAGGGTATGTCTACACTACAAAGTTAGTTCGAACTAACGGACGTTAGTTCGAACTAACTTTAATAGGTGCTACACTAGCGCTCCGCTAGTTCGAATTTGAATCGAACTAGCGGAGCGCTTAGTTCGAACTAGGTAAACCTCATTTTACGAGGACTAACGCCTAGTTCGAACTAGCTAGTTCGAACTAAGGGCTGTGTAGCCCTTTAGTTCGAACTAGTGGGAGGCTAGCCCTCCCCAGGTTTCCCTGGTGGCCACTCTGGCCAACACCAGGGAAACTCTATGCCCCCCTCCCGGCCCCGGACCCCTTAAAGGGGCACGGGCTGGCTACGGTGCCCGTGCCAGGTGCAAGCCTGCCAGCACCCAGCTAGCAGACCCTGCACCTGGCACGGCACAGAGCCACCCACCCGATGCCCCCCAGCCCACCCCCTCTTGCCGGGACCAGGCTGGCGGCTCCCGGGAGCTTGCCCTGGACCGCAAGAGGCGGGCACCTTCCTGGGCTAGTGCGGACATCGTGGACCTCGTCCACGATCTCCGCACTAGGCACAGGAAAGTGGCCGTCTAGGGCAGGAGAGCTGCCAGCCTGGCCACCCAGGACCAGGTGTGCATGAAAATCAAGGGGGTCCACTGAGACCCCCGACCCTGAGCCCTGAGCTTACAATGGCCGTACTGGGTCAGACCAAAGGTCCATCTAGCCCAGTAGCCTGTCTGCCAACAGTGGCCAACCCTAGGGACCCTGGAGGGGATGGACCGAAGACAATGACCAAGCCATTTGTCTCGTGCCATCCCTCTTCAGCCTTCCACAAACTTTGGACAGGGACACCACTCCTACCCTCTGGCTAATAGGACTCCATGGACCCAACCTCCATGACTTGATCTCACTTCCCTTTAAACGCTGTTCTAGCTGTAGCCTTCACAGCCTCCTGCAGCAAGGAGTTCCACAGGTTAACTATTTGCTTTGTCAAGAAGAACAACTTTCTCTTACTAGTTTCAAGCCTGCTACCCATTCCTTTCCTTTGGTGTCCTCTAGTCCTTCTTTATGGGAACTCAGGAAGAACTTTTCTGAATGCACCCTCTCCACCCAACCCCTGCTTTTAGAGACCTCTATCCTGTCCCCCCTCCGTCTCCTCTTTTCTAAGCTGAACAGTCCCAGTCTCTGTAGCCTCTCTTCGTCTGGGACCTGTTCCCAACCCCTGATCATGTTAGTTGCCCTCCCCTCTCCCAGCCTTTCTCTTCCCCTCTCCCACCTCCTTTTCCCAGTCTCCCCCAGTTTTTGTTCAATAAAGACAGAGTCAATGTTGGAAGAAACGTTATCTTTATTTTGTACATCAATAAGAAGGGGGGCTAAGGAAGGGTAAGTGGAAGGAGGTGAGGGAGGAATGGGGTACGAGCCCCCGATGGGGAGGACTGGGCTGGCTCTGCGGGCTTCTGGGGGTGGAAGTTCTCCTGCAGCCCCCCAATTACTCCCTCTCCCCAGATGGCAGCCTGCGGCAAGTGCACCTGGGCTGATGGCCGAGTGGTGTGATGTGCCCAGTGTGGGCACTCAGGGCACTCCAAGCCAGAACTTCTTTGCAAGCGGGGCACCCCTTAGAACTGTCTGTCCGGGGTGGGGGTCGGGACCCTTTAAGCGCAGCCCTCGGCTAGCCTGAGACAGCATCTCCATGCTCTAAGTCCTCCTTTTATGCCCTGCCGGCACTGCTTCCGGCCATCCTTAAGCCCTGTTCAGAGTCCACTCAATGTGGACTTGCTAGTTCGAACTAGCAAAACGCTAGTTCGAACTAGTTTTTAGTTCTAGACGCGTTAGTTCGAATTAGCTTAGTTCGAATTAACTAATTCGAACTAAGTTAGTTCGAACTAGCGCTGTAGTGTAGACGTACCCATAGTTATTAAAACATTACCTTCAATGACAACAGAGTTCCAAATGTCCTTCAGAATTGCACATAAACTGTAGCAGAACAATTATTGATGCACGTTATGTCATGTTTCACCGTATATTTTAGCATCTTTGTTTTATTGATCATGTTCCCCATGGTGCCAGTCTGAATTCAAGCACAGGCATACGCAATTTAACAACCTATCCCTTTTCCTCTCCCTTTTCATTCAACATGCATTTGTATCTTTAAACCTTAGAGCATTTGCCATGTGTGGGAGGCAGGGGAGACCTGACTAAATGTGTACGAGCTCATAAAGCTAAAATTGGCAGTGTTTACACAAGCAACATTATTAATTACATTGATATGCACCATGTGTTACTGCTGTTGTAAATATTATGTCTCCAACAGAATTAAAAATGAAATGAGCAATAACTGTCAAATGAAACCTGCACCTTTTTAAAGCAACAGATCTGATTTCTGTGGGGAACATTGTGCTGCTTCATCCTTGCTCTGGTGAGGGGAATAACATGCTGCTGGCTTGTATTGGCAGCAGACAGATGCCATCTGCACTGGCTGGAGCCTGGTTGATGATGAACGCCTTAGACCTGAGTTTCTGTCCATTTTTACCCACTTGCAGCCCACTTAATCGGGGCATACCTGCATGCTGAGCCCAAAGTCAAGGTAGCCAATGAGGCAGTATAAAGGGGGTTTTATTCCCCATTCTAGGCATCTAGACCAAAGTAATGTCTGCTTGCTCTAGTAACACAGGATTTTGCTGCTGCTTCTTCCCATCAGCCCATAGAACCGATGGGATGGTAAAGTCAGTTCTGGTGCTTAAATAATCAAATCTCGATAACAAGGCCAAATCTGCTGTTGGTCATTCTATTCTGTGTATGTTCTCATGGCACTCATCACTGTGGTATCTAAGCATGGTACCAAACATATACAGGTGGGACCTCGCTGGTCTGGCACCCTCAGAACCTGACTTGTCCCGAATGAGGGGATTTGCCAGACCAGCAGAGGTCCCCGCTCCTGGCCCGTGCTGCCACTGGGTTAGGGTTCCAGTCTGTCCCTGCTGCTGCTTCAGCTCGCTAGGGCTCACTAGCTGCTGCTGCCCCTGCTGTTGCTGGGGCCGGAGCGTCACGTCCAGAACACCACATCCTGGGCAGAGCTCCGCAACCACCTGGTTCTGTGGCCACGGCTGGAGCTCCACAGCAGGGGCAGAGCTCCACAGCTTCCTGCCTCCAGGGCTGGGTCCGGGTCTGTGCAGTCAAGGGCCGGGATGGAGGACTGGAGCCAGAGCTCCATGGCTGGGATCAGAGCTCCCTGACTGTTGCTGAGGCCAGGGCTGGAGTTCCCTGGCTGCTGGAATCAGAAAGGGACTGGGGCAGAGCTCTAAGGCTTCCGCTGGGGCCAGAGCTCCTTGCCATGCCATCCGCCCTCCCCCCCAACACGGGGCTCCCGGCTCAGTTGGCAGTGCCCCTATGTGCTCCTGCCTCACCGCCACACCTTCCTGTTCCTGGGCTCTGTGGTCCAGGAACATCCATGGTCCATGCCAGACCACAAAGGTTGCTAGACCAGGGAGTCTCGGTTAATGGAGGTACAACCTGTTATAGCTTGTCATCTCCATCTGTTCTGCTCCATCACTTCTCTTAGCCACCTTCTAGCCTCTAATCTTAAACAGATGTATGCTGCCTTCCACTCTGTGTAAACCTTCTTAGTCACCATTTCTCATGGCACTTCTCCTTCTGTCTGCCCAAGATCATGATAACTTTTTAAAAGTAAAACTGTTGCTATCTGATAGCTGTGCTCCTTGTCACCCACATTTCTTGATGTTGTTCTCTTTTAGCTCTGGGTCCAATTTACAAAGTATCTATATCTTATTAGGCCAATCACCTTCTCTCCTTCCTGCTAAGCCCTTTTTCCTTTAGTCCTTTCCCCTCTACATTCAGACATGTAGGCTACGTCTAGACTGGCCCCTAATTCCGGAAAAGTCATGCAAAGCAGGTAAGTCAGAATAGGGAAATCCACGGGGGATTTAAATATCCCCCGCGGGATTTAAATAAACATGTCCACCACTTTTTTTCTGGCTTGGGGAAAAGCCGGAAAAAAGTGTCTAGACTGGTGCGATCCTCCGGAATAAAGCCCTTTTCCGGAGGATCTCTTATTCCTACATGTCTGTAGAAACCTCTCTTGTTACCCTTCACATCCTTTACTAGCTGCAATTCCAATTGCGCTTTAGCCTTCCTTCTTTCTTCCCTGCATACTCGAGAAATATTTATACTCCTCCCTAGTCATCTGTCCAAGTTTCTACTTCTTGTAAGCTTTCTTTTTGTGTTTAAGCTCACCAGGGATTTCACTGCTAAGTCAAGCTGATCACCTACCAAATTTGCTTTTCTTACTGCTCATTGGGCTGCTTTATTCCAGGGCTTCAATAAGGCTTCTTTAAAATACAGCCAGCTCTCCTGGACTCCTTTTCTCTAATTTCAATAGAAAAAAAATCTTACTAGTAACTGTAAATATGTTGAATCCCTGATTGCTACATTAGGGGGAATTTTATTTGCATAATATCTTTCTGTTGTGCTTGCTAAAGGCATGTTCTTATCCATTAAATTTAATGGATGAAACTCCCATTGACTTTAATGGGCATTAGAGCAGACCATAAAAATGTAAAGAGAGGAATAATCAGGATTGCAGGTATATATTTATTGAGTTGCATGTCTGAAATACAAATAGTGAACTGTTTCTATGGATATATGACAAAAACGGAGTACATTTTCCCTAATTATATTGTGCATGTTGATGAAGCTATACCTAATTATTGTAATAGCTGCTGAAAACCATTTCCAAAGTCAGATGATGTCAACTACTAATTAAAAAAAAACCAAACACATGTACTGTTCAGCTTGTTTATCTCCAGATGATATAAATATGCTCCCAATTCAGCAAAGCACATGCTCATTTTGTATTTGATTTCACTGAGAGTCTACTCCTTAAAGTTTATCATGTGCTTAAGGACTTTGCTGAAGTGCAATTCATCTGAGTTTAAATGGCTTTACAGATCTGTTCTTGAAGCCCATTTCAAAACAGGGGTAGTTCCTGAGCATAAATTAATTCCAGCTGTAAACATCTCCAATATTCTTGGTTACACTGAACAGTGACATTCCCCCACTCCTGAGCTTACTAATTATAGAAAATTGGAGGATTAATCATGTTCTCAAAATGAAAGTGCTTTTCTGTATGTGATAGAAAGGCTTCCTTAAACAAAATATTTGCATGTTACGATCTTTGCCGTAATGTGACTGCATTTTTACTGTTGAGAGTTGGTTTGGAAGAAATGTGTTGTGAGAAGGATATGAAAAGGGAAAGGGTGGCCCAATGGAAAATGAGAGATAAAAGGGATCAATGAGGTGGACAAGGTGAAGTATGAAACAAGATAGAAATATGGATGTCGGCAGCCACAACTGACTACTAGTTTGGCCTATGATTTGTAGTGCAGTAGTTCGTGCAGGCCTCAACAAAGATTAGGCATCCCTTTAAGTGATGTACAAATAAATAAGGGTATGTCTACACTACAAAGTTAGTTCGAACTAACTTAGTTCGAATTAGTTAATTCGAACTAAGCTAATTCGAACTAACGCGTCTAGAACTAAAAACTAGTTCGAATTAGCGTTTTGCTAATTCGAACTAGCATGTCCACATTAAGTGGACCCTGAACAGGGCTTAAGGATGGCCAGAAGCAGTGCCGGCAGGGCATCAGAGGAGGACTTAGAGCGTGGAGATGCTGCCTCAGGCTAGCCGAGGGCTGTGCTTAAAGTGTCCCGACCCCCACCCCGGACAGACAGTTCTCAGGGGTGTCCCGCTTGCAAAGCAGTCCTGGCTTGGATTGCCCAAAGTACCCACACTGGGCACATCACAGCACTCGGCCATCAGCCCAGCTGCACTTGCCGCAGGCTGCCATCTGGGGAGAGGGGCCAATTGGGGGGCTGCAGGAGAGCTTCCACCCCCAGAAGCCCGCAGAGCCAGCCCAGTCCTCCCCATCGGGGGCTCGTGCCCCATTCCTCCCTCACCTCCTTCCACTTACCCTTCCCTAGCCCCTCTTCTTGATGTACAAAATAAAGGACAATTGTGTCCAAAAATGGAATCTGTCTTTATTGAACAAAACTGGGGGAGACTGGGAAAAGGAGGTGGGAGAGGGGAAGAGAGAGGGTGGGAGAGGGGAGGGCAACTAAAATGATCAGCGGTTGGGAACAGGTCCCATATGAAGAGAGGCTAAAGAGACTGGGATTTTTCAGCTTAGAAAAGAGGAGACGGAGGGGGGACAGGATAGAGGTCTCTAAAAGCAGGAGTTGGGTGGAGAGGGTGCATACAGAAAAGTTCTTCATTAGTTCCCATAAAGAAGGACTAGAGGACACCAAAGGAAAGGAATGGGTAGCAGGCTTCAAACTAGTAACAGAAAGTTGTTCTTCACAAAGCAAAGAGTCAACCTGTGGAACTCCTTGCTGCAGGAGGCTGTGAAGGCTAGAACTAGAACAGAGTTGAAAGGGAAGTGAGATCAAGTCATGGAGGTTGGGTCCATGGAGTGGTATTAGCCGGGGGGTAGGAGTGGTGTCCCTGCCCAAGGTTTGTGGAAGGCTGGAGAGGGATGGCACGAGACAAATGGCTTGGTCACTGTCTTCGGTCCATCCCCTCCAGGGTCCCTAGGGTTGGCCACTGTCAGCAGACAGGCTACTGGGCTAGATGGACCTTTGGTCTGACCCAGGACGGCCATTGTAAGCTCAGGGCTCAGGGTCGGGGGTCTCAGTGGACCCCCTTGATTTTCATGCACACCTGCTCCTGGGTGGCCAGGCTGGCAGCTCTCCTGCCCAAGCCGGCCACTTTCCTGTGCCAAGGTCCACGATGTCCGCACTAGCCCAGGCGGGTGCCCGCCTCTTGCGGTCCCGGGCAAGCTCCCGGGAGCCGCCAGCCTGGTCCCGGGAAGAGGGGGAGGGCTGGGGGGCATCGGGTGGGTGGCTCAATCCGTGCCAGGTGCAGGGTCTGCTGGCTGGGTGCTGGCAGGCTTGCACCTGGCACGGGCACCGTAGCCAGCCCGTGCCCCTTTAAGGGGTCCGGGGCCGGGAGGGGGGCATAGAGTTTCCCTAGTGTTGGCCAGAGTGGCCACCAGGGAAACCTGGGGAGGGCTAGCCTCCCACTAGTTCGAATTAAGGGTCTACACAGCCCTTAATTGGAACTAGCTAGTTCGAACTAGGCTTAATCCTCGTAAAATGAGGTTTTCCTAGTTCGAACTAAGCGCTCCGCTAGTTCGAATTAAATTCGGACTAACGGAGCGCTAGTGTAGCGCCTATTAAAGTTAGTTTGAACTAACATCCGTTAGTTTGAACTAACTTTGTAGTGTAGACATACCCTAAGAGACAGAGGGTGTACAATCTAAATACAGAAGATAGATGGGATTGAAAACTAACAAGTCAAGTGATGCTCTCCAAAGTCTTACAGCAGATTAGTAGCAGACATGGGAATAGAACCCAAGTTTCCCAGCAGTCAACCTAGTGGCTATGCTAGTGCACCTCTACACTGAGTGGCAACAGTGTGTGGCTGGACTCTTAGTACCTGTAATACTTGCAAACAGACTCCAGATATTTCCATCTAATTTTCAGTAAGATGATTAGCTCCTGCTCTTCTTTCCAACTGTTGCTGAAGAGCTATTTTTTAACGCAAAGAAAAGCTATCCTCTCACTTATCAGCTCAGCAGTGCCACTTCTGATGGTTTGGTTATGCCCTCAGTAGTTTTAGGTGCAAACTTTCATCACAAACTTTTCATTTCTGGCCTACCAGTACATGCCAGAATGATTATAGCTGGAGCTATTGATGGTGCGGTTAAAACTATGAGGAACATCGAACATGTGCAACCATAGTTTTATAATGCACATCCTGTTGGGCCTCAAATGTTGTTGAAAATTCTAACCTCTAGTACTATCATTGACTTCAGTGGGAGCAGTTAGGCCAATCTAAATGCTTCTGAAAATCGTACCCAGTGTATTTTTCAGACACGATAGCCCCTGTATAAGGAGGTAGTTAAGCATACGACTAACCTTAAAGTGTGTGAGTAATCCCATTAAATTAAGGATCTACTTGTGCTTAAAGTTAGGTTGCCACTTGAGCTACTTCCAAAGTAGTCCTTTTACTCAGAAAAACTTTCTGAAATGGGATTTGTAAATCCTTCTTTATAACCACATTCCAAACCCCAGAAGCTAAGACAGGAAAACTGGGTGGGCCCCAGCTTTTGGGTTGTTGGGCAATAATAGGTGGGCAGGAGGGATGTGAGGCCCTGGAGGGGCATGTTTGGGGCCCAACTTCCTCACCACCTGTATTGCTCAGAAGGCACCTGGGGTACACTGGCTATAGGGCATCAAGGTCCACTGCTGCCCCAGTCTCCAGCCCAATGCTAGCCCCACTCCCTTAGAGGTACACGTCCCATGGGGCTAGTGCTGGGGGAGACTAGGGCAGCATGCAACACTAGCAGGAGAGGAACATGGCTGGGTCGACAGACAATGAGCCATGGTGAAAGACCCAACCTGTGGATTCAGGGACTCCATCCCCGAGTTGGGTGGGTCTGGATGCTAAATGAGTGGGCCACATTCCATGGCTGCATCCCCATTCCAAACAAACTAGAAACACTACAATTTATCTTTCTAATTATTTTCATATTTTCTTGAGAAGCTTTCAAGTTACAGGCAATAGCAAATGCACCTCAATTGCACAATCAGGAAAACACATCTATTCAATGAGTCAACCTTATACTGTGCTGATCTGCCTGCATAGTTTTCTGACCTCCACTGCTGTATTCCTTCAAGAATATTAAAGCATTTTCACTAAAAAAGACCTTATCATAGAAATGTAACAACTTTCCATCCCTCAAGTGTTAGAAATCTTGCACTCTCTTTTAGCCAACGGTATATCAGAAGTAGGGACTCTGAACACGTTGGCAAGTGTAGTCAAAAGCCTACGATGTACCACACTAGTAAAAATTTCCTATGAGAGCCAAAGGGAATTGTCTATATTATGAACATATTGCACAAAAAAGCTCAGCAAAAAGCAGGTGAAGGATCTTTCTCTGCTAATTTCTTGAATCATATAGGTGCCAACAATTGAAATGTCTGCGGTACTGTGTTTATTCATGTTTTAGAAATGAATGCAAGAGTGCCAGATTTTTCAGATTACTCATTGGAAAGAGGTCTGCACACTGCAAAGATTTATCACCAGCGGACCAAACTCTGCTTTGTTATGTATGTGTAACCTTGTTGAAGTCACTGAGGTTGTATAAACATAAATGAGAGATGAAGATGGCTCCTTATATTACCTTGGGGCATGTCTACACTATGAAATTATTTCAAAATAACTCCTGAAATTGCTATTTCAAAATATCATGTCCACACCAGAGAGAAACCTTAAAATTAGCCCAGGGCAGGCTCCCTTAATGTGGGCACACTACCTTAACTTAGAGCCACAGGAAGTACTGGAAAGTAGTTACTCTGAATGACACTAGGAGTAGTTATTTGAAAATAGCAGCAGTGAAGCATCCACACTACTGCTATTTTGAAATACCTATTTTGAAATAAGCATTATTCCTCCATGAATGCAGAAGTTATTATTTAGAAATAACCATCTCCTTATGTTGAAATAACGGGCTTGGTAGTGTGGATGCTCCACTCTTTATTTCAAAATAAGGGGGGTTATTTCGAAATAACTCTTTAGTATAGACTAGGGCTCATTTTTAGAATATGAATGAGTCCCAAATCATTCTGTCCCTAAAACAGTTTACTTGCAACATTGTTGCTCTTCTGTCTAATCTGGGAACTCTATAAGGCATGAACATTAAAAAAATTAATTCATCTTCAAAGAGGTAAAGCTTTAAAAAAATCTTAAAACTTAGCAGACATGGATTTCCTTCCCAATGTGAGTGTTGTCACCAAAGTGCAACTTTAGGAGGTTAAATACCATGGAACACAATTTCATTCTTCCAATGCTGTAAACATCTTAACATAATTGGTCTATATAAAATAGATGTGCAGTACAGTGGTGCATTTGAGTATTTACGGGAGTATTTTTAAATTTGTTTGGAGTTTAATTTCTATTAAGATACATTTTCTATGAATCACAGTTGAAATATTAAACTATGCGGCATGATTTGGCATTGTCAGTCTTTTCTTCAGCACCATTCTTGTCTGATGGAGAAAAAAACTAACACAAGTGTGAGGAATTGGACTAAACGAAAGAAGAATTACTAGAAGTGACTGAGACAGGTTGTTTGTAAGAATTCAATATGGCTGTGTCTACACTGGCACCCCTTTCCGGAATTCAATATGGCTGTGTCTACAATATGGCTGTGTCTACATGCTAATGACTCCAGTCGGAATTGCAAATGCTGCTGGGGATTTAAATATCCCCCGCGGCATTTGCATGAACATGGCTGCCGCTTTTTTTGCCGGAGAAAAGCGCCAGTCTAGACGGGATCTTGCAGAAAATAAGCCCTTTTCTGGAAGCTCTCTTATTCCTACTTTCAACAAAACAAAAATGTTTGTTCAACCTTAGAAACGGGTGATTTTCTAAACAATCAGAGTCAAGCCTTGTTCTCCTAGGACAAAATATGAGTCCAGCAACACTGAAGAGTCTCTCACAGGCAGCTGAGGCAGGCAGAGGTATCTTGGCCCTGATGGACACCTCTCTGATTGTAGGAAAGGACCACAGCAAATCCATACGCTATGTCTACACTGGCATGATTTTCCGAAAATGCTTTTAACGGAAAACTTTTCCATTAAAAGCATTTTTGGAAAAGCACATCTAGATTGGCAGGATGCTTTTCCGCAAAAGCACTTTTTTCAGAAAAGCGTCTGTGGCCAATCTAGACACGGTTTTCCACAAAAAAGCCCCGATCGCCATTTTCACGATCGGGGCTTTTTTGCGGAAAACAGTACTGTGCTGTCTACACTGGCCCTTTTGTGCAAAAGTCTTTCAGAAAAAGACTTTTGCCCAAATGGGAGCAGCATAGTATTTCCGGAAAAGCACTGACGATCTTACATGAGATCGTCAGTGCTTTTCCGGAAATTCAAGCAGCCAGTGTAGACAGCTGGCAAGTTTTTCCTCAAAAGCAGATGATTTTGCAGAAAAACTTGCCAGTCTAGACACAGCCATAGTGTCTGCTGAGCAGGCTAAATACCCATCAAGCTGCCTTACAGTTTCATTTGTGCAAGAGGACTTCATTGAAGCAAAGAAGTCCTCTTCATCAGAGGAGCCATTCTGCTGCTCAAGGAGTCCAGTAAGGGTTCCATCTGTTGTCTGATGTAGTCAAGATTTGCACTGGAAAAGAAATTAATGAGAACTAATATAAAAACTGGGGTTAGTTATGAAACTAAATAAATAACATTATAGAAAAATTGTCCTGCCAGTTAATTAGCTATCAGATCTAGTTGGCTCTTTTAAATCAATCCAAGGATAAACCTGCTTTCCCTCATAACATTTCAGTGTAGAAACATGTGACAAATGAATTAAATGTACCCACATTATTTTTAACATATAAATATTAGCTAGTAGATAAAAAATATTCTCACCTAAAAACAACCAGTCAAAACTGAAAACTTTTTCTGTCAGCCTATTACAGCTATATGCACGGGAGAGCTTGTGTTGCTTTGACACGATCTCTTACCTGTTCTAGTCACAACATCATCCTTGGTCCAAGCAGTCTTAGACTTTGGCAGCTAGATGGCAGCTGTGATCAATCCCAGGTCCTCAAACATTTCACCAAAATGCTTCTTAATGCCATATGCATCTACCAGTTGCCTACAGAACTTGGAGGACATCTTGAGCCTTTGCCATTTTAAATCCAGCCAGTATAGTGTAGGAAGCAGCCAGCCCATTTGTATGCTAGTCTCTGCTTAGATATTTAGTGCCTTCACCACTGGGCCCATGACCATGGCATGTTCTTCCAAGAAGGAGCCTCTAGAATAGTTAATAGACATTGTTAATATAGTTAAATACAGCATGATCAGGATTTTTTTTTAACAACAACAAAAAAGTACAAAGCAAAGAACCGCTACTTACATGTTAATTTTGAGAGCTCCAAACACATTCTGATGACCCCTTCTTCTTGTTCATTCAGTATGCGCAGAATTCTCTTCACAGACATGAACACAGAGTTCCTTCTTGTCTGGTTTGGCTGAATGAACTGTAGCTTGTATTCTGCTTCCACCATTTCTGCTCCAATAGCTGAGCATCTAGTTTTATTCTATAGTGCTTGGCATTTGGCAAAAGTGGACCTGGCCAGCTTTTTGTAGATGTCATTTGACAACATCTTCAGATGAAACTAGTTTCCACAAGTGGCAGGCACAACAGAGGGAATTTTGGTAGATGTCAAGGCCGTTATCTGTGTCCAGAACATCTGCAATTTTGTGAAAATTCAACTTTGTTTTCTTTATCATCATCTTTATCATCATCCATTTCGTCCTCAGGTTCCAGACTGTCTTCTTCAAGATGCTGGTGGTTTTTGCTAATTCGAACTAGATTTTAGTTCTAGATGCGTTAGTTCGAATTAGCTTAGTTCGAATTAACTAATTCGAACTAAGTTAGTTCAAATTAACGTTGTAGTGTAGACGTACCCCAAGTGAGTGGCGAATACGCAAGATGATAAGGGCTTCAGAAAAGCTGTAGGTTTTTAATCTGTGATATTAGCCCTGTTTTGTTCCAGATTTCTAGTGAAGAAAAGAAATATTTTCCAAACTATGTAACTAGCTAATTAAATATGAAACATAAATAATTAAAAAAACCATGAAGCACCAAACAGGTTTGAGTTAGCAGGCTGTTGAGACACTGCAACTAAGAAGTGGTACATGCATATTTAAATAAACGCAATCCAACGAAGTATGCTATACAATCCACATAAAGCTAGCATCATCAATCGGACAGCTAAAGAAAAGAGAATTTTCCATACCCCCAAAAAGACAACAAAAAACCCCACAACCCTCCTGAGTGGTTTCCAGCACCACATTCCCCTAGCCGGGGGGAGGGTGAGCAGCAGTATGTGGCGCTACGCTTCTTCTCCCCCACATGCCAGAGCTGGCCTGTGAGGCTCAGGGCTCCTGACCACTGCATAGATACTTGTTTTGAATAATATGGTGTTGATGCAGCTATTAAAAGGCAATTGACCGATTAAAAGGCTTTGTGCATGTGACTGTGCTTTAGCAAATAAGAATGCTGGCTAGCACAACTGTCAGTGGGGTGATGAAAGCAGTGAGTAACTAAGTGCTTCTGGAAATGGCAGTGGAGTAAAAAGTACAATAGGGTATGTCTATACTACCACCCTAGTTCGAATTAGGGTGGTTAATGTAGGCAACCGGAGTTGCAAATGAAGCCCGGGATTTAAATATCCCAGGCTTCATTTGCATCTTGCTGGGCTCCGCCATTTTTAAAGCCCCAGTAGTTCGGATTCCGTGCCCGCGGCTACACGTGGCATGGAGTAGGTAATTCGGATTAGGCTTGCTAATTCGAACTACCGTTACTCCTCGTAGAACGAGGTGTACTGGTAGTTCAGATTAGAGAGCTAATCCGAACTACCTACTCCGTGCCGCATGTAGCCACGGGCACGGAGTCCGAACTACCGGGGCTTTAAAAATGGTGGTGCCCGGCAAGATGCAAATTAAGCCTGGGATATTTAAATCGCGGGCTTCATTTGCAACTTCGGTTGCCTACATTAACCACCCTAGTTCGAACTAGGGTGGTAGTGTAGACATACCCATATTTTTTACAAAACCTACCTGAGTAAAAGTCAAAGTACCACAAAAGTCAAATACTTGAGTAAAGTACAAATACTGAAAAAATGTTTTTGAGTAGTGTAACGAAATATTTCTACTTAGTTACTTCCAACCTCTGGTGGCAGCTGGCAAGCAAGGATCCAGCCAGCAGGAGGACCTCCCTCCCCACTACTGATGGGAGGGGAGAGAGAGAAAAGATGAGACACCCATTTTTTTAAAAAGTAGGGCCACGAGACACATTCAGGAGGGTTTAAATATGGGACCGTCCCTTTATAAACAGGACGTATGGTCACCTAGCCATGGAAAGTGTTATGTGTGATGGCTTGCTTGTAAGTTTGTATTTGCAAATGATGACATCTTTGCTGTGCACTGTATTCAAAATATTTGTAGGTTGCAAATTAAAGAACACACACAAACCTATTCTTGTGGCTGTTAGAAATCTTACATCCCAGAACTGCAATTGGACTGCTCTGGGGGCCATCCCGAAGCCATGCAGAGACCTACAAATATATCAAATTTCTCCTTGTAGGCCCTGATCCTGAAATGAGCTTTATGTGGGCAAATTTGTGGGGTCAAGCCAGGATTGGGTCCTTAGGTTGTATGCTTTTACTGTTCTGCTTTGGTAGTCTCCCTATTGATGAAAATAAGGGATTGATACATGAAAGAAGGGCAGTTATGTACAGAAGCAGTGCTGACCCAATTGCAGAACTGGAGCTTTATTGTCCAAGATCTTGTTATAAGGTGATAAAGTCCAGATTTTCCCACTCCACTTGATTATCGTCTGTGTTTGAAAATTCTGATACACATACTTCCTTAATACACACACCACTGTGTGGGGCATATTTGCTTTGAATTTCCTTAATAATATACCACTAGTTCCACACAATATGCTTCCGGCTAGAGCTTTGGTCTCTCCTCTTGTTCATTTTGTTTACAGTAAGTACCAGATTTTTCATGTTCCACATCTCTTGTAATGTAAATATGTCTTCAGTACTATTTGTGGTTTTCAATAGTTTACAGGGAAGAAATAGAACTTCCAGGTAGGTGAACTTCAGTTCACAGTCATAAAGAAAACAGACTTTTCTTGCGGGGTGTTTTTTTTTTTTCAACCCCTAAGGTGTGAGAATAACTAAAAATAGTAACAGCACAATAAAGCAAAGATGGAGTTTGTTGATCTTTCACAGGCACTCATCCAATCAGCACTTTTCAGGGTCTGGCTAAAAACCAGGTTAGAATAGTAGAAGCATAAAGCAAAATCTTAGTTAAGAACAAGTTTCAATCATGAACTCACTTGCCACACCAGAGATCGATGTTCTGGCATTCGATTTAGTGGGTCTAGCATAGACC
This sequence comes from Pelodiscus sinensis, assembly GCF_049634645.1. NCBI lineage: Eukaryota > Metazoa > Chordata > Testudines > Trionychidae > Pelodiscus > Pelodiscus sinensis. Next base: position 50,012,277 of record NC_134719.1, read on the forward strand.
CATTGTGATGGGGCGCCAGTCTCTGGCAAAGCAGAGTGCACGTCCCCCCCCCCCCCGCACTTCCCAGCACGCCGAAGGCAGGGGAGGTGCCGGCAGGGATGCCGCAGGACTGGCCGGGGCGGCAGAAAGCGCGGGGGTCCGGGGACTCTCCTGCGCGCATGTGGCACCCCAGCGTGCCTGCCCAACCTGTATGGGGGTAGCCAGGGACAGGGACAGAGCTGGCGAGGGATTCCCCGCCGGTGACATTATCAGCCCATGCCCCAGGGCATGGGGCGGGACCATGATAGATGGGCCATTCAAAGGGTGCCCGGAGAGAGTAGGAGGGAGAGAGGACACCGGAGCTGGAGAATGGCGGAGCGACCTGCCCCAGATGGAACTCGACAGCCCCGGCAGGACTGGGACAATGGCCGGAAGCCAAAAGGGCGACCCCACGGTCCGAGGGAAGGAGCAAAGCAAGCTAGGAGGAGGAAGCGACCCAGGGCGGGGCAGGAGACGGTGGCTCCACCAAATACCCTGAGGGAATCCCCACCAACCAGGCAGCACTGATTCATTGCTGCCTTTATGGTCCTGGGTCGGGACTCAGAGTAGGGGTGGGCCCGAGTCCCCCTCCTCCTTCGCGCAGGTTTACGCACGCCCAGCGGGGTTCTGACTCAGTGGGCTCACCACCGAGCCAGGGACCACTACTTGAGGTGGAACTAATTGAGTGGAAGCATGGGTGGGGGAAGGAGCACGTGTGGACGACCCCGATGATGAAAGGGCTGTAAACCTGAGGGGGTGCCCAACCCGTGACAACCATAAATAGAACACTGAGAGCAGTGGATTAAATCTTGCTGTGTTTGCTCAAGCCAATGCTCCACTGTATCTAATGTGAACTTGACCTGAATAAAAAATGAGTAAGTAGTTGAGAGGAACAAGGGTCTTGTAAGTGAGGAATTGGAAAATAAGCCAGTAACCAGAGCAGAAGATAAGGATTTGGAAGATTCTGTTTCTAATCCTGCTTTTAACAGTGATTATCCTTGAATAAATTATTAAACTCTCTGCTCATTGGTTGACTAAACATTAAAAAAGTTAAAATAACAAATACACTTGTCTGAAAAGTATTGTGAGCCTCTCCAATAGCAAATGCCATGCAAGTACATTTTTTGTTTTTCTGTTATTTTCCCAAGGAGGGTATTACATTTTGCGTTCTCCTCATGAAAGAGACCCACTTCCCTTTTTTCCTCCTCATGTTCCTTTTTCACTTGGCTCAGCAGCTGAAACTGGGTATGGTTGTGTAATTTTATGTCCCCCACACTTTCAACATCTCATGAACATCATCATGATGCACAGCAACAATACATTCTAACTATGCTCCCTTATGCGTGGTAAGAAGTACACTGGAAAACAAACACACCAGATCTAAAGGGTATCTTGTTTTTTGCCTTTGTATGGTAGCTCTGTTTAGGGATGTAACTCCATCTTGTTTACTGTTTCCTTTCTTTGTTTAAAAGCATAAACCTTTTAAAATTAATTAAATAATGGACAGTCAGAAACCTCCTTGCTCATGAATAATCCACTTAACAATTTCCAGTGTTCATGAGGAAGCATCTCTTTCTAGATCCGTGTAAAAGTTTGCTCAAGCAATTTGTTGAAGTTATTTTTGCTCCCTCTGTGATTGTTTCTGGTCCTTCCATATCTATGCATGAGGATTATATAAAGGAAAATCACCAGTGAAAATGACTTTCCAGGGTGATGACTGCCTCCTGTGCAGAAGTGGTGCTGGTGGTTTGCTGGGGTGACTTGTGCTTTGAGTCAGCCCTGAATTTTTGTCCCTGAATGATGGTGTGGGAACAGCACTCTTCTTTCTCTTGTGGCTAGACATAAATCAGAGGTCTGCTTAATCCTGGGATGGGGAACCTTATTTGGGTCAGGGGCTGCTGACCCACAGAAAAATCAGTTGGGGGCCACACACAAGTGAGAAGCAAAGTGAGAAGCCCCTGACTGAGAAGGAAAAAGTCACTCTGCACATTCCCCTCAACACCAGAGCCAGGGGTAGCCCAGGCTAGTAGATTTTGTTTGCTCCAGGCCTGTGCGTGGATGACAAGGGGCTAGAGTGCTAGTGTGGGCTCCCCAGTGTGCAGAGAATCCCTGAGCCTCAGGGGCCGGATGCAAGCAAGCCAGGGGTCGCATCTGGCCCCAAGCCTGAGGTTCCCAATTCCTGACTTAATCCTTTGGGTCAATGACATCTGATAGACCTGCTTATAAGGGTTTAATGTCCTGGTTAACCTCCACTTTGGTCATTCTCACTACCAAAATTCCTCTAATAATTTCAATTGGAGAAGTTATTCCTTCTTTTCCTTAAGGCATAGTAAGCCAAGAGCTGATTTATGTTTGAGTGAAATTCTCCTTCTGCAGGGGGCCAATAATTAAACAGGTTTTAGAGCTACAGAGCATTAATGGTATTTCATTTTGACAAATCAAGCAGGTTTGTATTATTCCACGATCCTCTGTTATCAGATTTGCCTGTTACCTTGGGATATGCTCCTTTATTAGGGTTACTCCTCATGGTGCAGGAGTTAATAATTCTATAAATGTGTTGCTTGTGTCATTTGTGTTCTCATATGAAGCTTTACCTCTCCCTTCTGCCAGTTCACTCTCAATAGAGCTCTCCTGCAGGGTCTAGGTTCCTCGGGGCTAGGTTCTTCCCATCCTAGAATCAAATGAACACTAACACAGTCACAAACACTAACAGAGCACATCTGAGATGACCGGTTAATCAGCACTCACAAGCTGACCCCTTATACGTCTCTGGACTCAGTAGGCTGGTTTGCACAGCAATGCTAAGCTATGACCATCCTGTGCCCTTAGACTTGGTGAGCTGGATAAAACAGCACTTTAAGCTGCTACAACTGTTCTGCTAGTAACCCACTTGATGAGCAAAACACACAGGATTCTTGGGTGCTAGAGGGCTCTTTAGCTTACGTACAAGAAACGTTGTTGCAGAATGAATGGGAAAGCTAAAACAAACACCCCCAAGCATGTGGGGGAGGGAGAGAAAGAGAGAGAGAAGCAACCAGCTTACCCATGAAAGTTATTTATTTCCAGGTAGTAACCATACAAAGGGAGTTAAACAAACAAAACAGTTGCATTATTAAATCTAACTTAAATCTGATTCTTATATCTGATTACAAACATAGGGCTAGCAAACCAGAACTGATCACATAAGTCAGGATCAGGAGGGGAGAGAGAGAGAGAGAGAGAGAGAGAGAGAGAGAGATCTCACCACTCCTTGAGGCTTAAATCCAATGGGGTTCCTAGGTGGTGATGGTAGCTGGGTGTATAGAGTTTAGGAGACTGGCAGAACAGAGCTCTCAGCATGATCAGTCAGAAGAAGTCTCAATGGAATGATGCAGAATTTAGATTCAGGCATCAGAACACTTTACTTGAGCATGGGTAAGGGGTTTTGTAGGGAAACAAAAATGGTTCAAGAGAGAACACTAGATTGTTTATGAGTAAACTGATGATTTAAGGCAGGGGTTCCCAATCCGGGGTACACATACCTCCAGGGGGTACGAGAAGCTTGTCAAGGTGGAATATTTGGTAAATAACTAGATTATCTTAATTGAAATATTCCAAAAGTAGTGGTGTTAGTGAAAAAAGTTGTGGATTCTAGAGTCTAGAATTTATTTCCTTTCATATTGAATAAGGGGTATGGGGACCAAAAAAGGTTGGGAACCCTTGATTTAAGGGAATATACCAAAGTTGTTTTATTCAGGCTGGACACACAGAACTATTTATTCCTTGCTATGGGCCGTGACCATTGGAGGGTGCTCACAATACAATTAGGCAGCTTCAGTATTTTGGATAACAATAGAGGATTTATTACTAGAATTGGATGGGCAGGCATGGGTTCATTAGCATCTGTAGTAGAGATTTCCTATCAGGCAGTGCTTCCCTGCTTTTTGGTCTCAGACTTCAGTGCAATTCCTGCCTTGGACTTTCTGTTTTCCATTCTGTATGCTAATGGAGATGCCTCTCTGTTCCGTCTTTGGTGCAAATGAGGCTAGGGGAGTTTCTGGAGAGGTTTAGGTTTGTCCATTGCTTTTTGTAAGTCTTTCTTCTTATTGGCTTTGGTTCAAGCAGAGGCAAAGGAAAGGAGGCTTTCATGAGTCAGACAGACTAGATATCATTCTCTGGTACTCCAAAAGCACAGAGCTGATAAGTAACAGCTCCGAAGGATATGGGTCTACAAAAGAAAATAAATGCAGCATTTTTCAGAGCAGGAGTTATTTGTGATACAATAGATGGAAGCATTACAACAATAATGGAAACTGTGAGTGTGCAACAGCTGTGGTGTTAGGTTTACTTTGTGATAATAAGATAGCCTACAGAAGTCTGAGGGTCACAACAGGAAGCATCTGTCTTGCTGGAAGTTAGACCAAGGTGCAGTGATTTCCAGCTTATTTCAACAAATCTGCAATGAGATCCCACCTTCTCCCTCCACTACTAAAACACTACTAAAATGCCCAGCTAGTGAATCTGAAGATGGCTTTAGAAAATCTCAGGGTGGATACAAAATACAGATGCATAACTGACTTTCACCTACAAAAGGATACTATTATGTCCTAGCTCATTGCACCAGGTACTGATTCAGGTGCTGACTGCATGCGCTGGGCTGTACAATAAAGAAAAACAACAACAGAATTTGCTCCAAATGCTGATTGTAGTAGTTTTAAAATCTATGTTGCTTCATTTCAAATGAACATCATATGAATGCTGAAAGAAAACACTGATAAAAGCAATACCTCTGATGGGGTGTAATAAAGATCATAAGAACATACGGACATAAGAAAGGCCATACTGGGTCAGACCAAAGGTCCCTCAAACCCAATATTCTGTCTTCTGACAGTGGCAAATACCAGGTGCCCAAGAGGGAATGAACAGAACAGGTGATCATCAAGACTTCCCTCCATCGTCACCCATTCCCAGCTTCTGACAACAGAGGCTAGGGACGCTATCCCTGGTAATAGATATTGATGGACTAATCCTCCATGAATTTATCTAGCTCTTTTTTGACCCTGTTATAGTCTTGGACTTCACAACATCCTCTGGCAAGGAGGTCCAGGAGTTCACTGTGTGTTGTGTGAAGAAATACTTCCTTTTGTTTGTTTTAAATCTGCTAGCTATTCATTTCATTTGGTGACCCTTAGTTCTTGTGTTATGGGAAGGAATAAATAACTCTTCTATCTTCATTTTCTCCATGCCAGTCATGATTTTAGACCTCCATCGTATCCTGCCTTTGCCTCCTCTTTTCTAAGCTGAAAAGTCCCAGTCTTATTAATTTTTCTTCACGTGGAACCTGTTCCATATCCTAATAATTTTTGTTTCCCTTTTCTGATTTTTTTCCAATGCCAAGATATTTTTTTAGATGAGGCAACCACATCTATATGCAGTATTTAAAATGTGGGCAATAAGATATGCTCTGTCTTATCCTTTATCTCTATCATAAGGATTTTCAGCATTCTACTTGCTTTTTCAAATGCCACTGCACACTGAGTGAATGTTTTCAGAATACTATTCACAATGGTTCCCAGATCTCTCTTGATTGTTAGCAGCTAATTTAGACCCCCTTATTTTATACGTATAGTTGGGATTTTTTTTTCAAGATGCATTACTTTGAACACTGAATTTCATCTGGCATTTTGTAGCCCAGTCACCTAGTTTTGTTGGTTCCTTTTGAAGTTTTCACAGTCTGCTTTGGACTTAGCTATCTTGAGCAGTTTAGTATCATTTGTATATTTTGCCACCTCACTGTTTACCTCATTCTCCAGATCATTTATGAATATTTTGTATAGGATTGGACCCCAGGTGAATACCACTAGTAACCTCTCGCCATTCTGAAAACTGACCATTTATTCCTACTTTTGTTTCCTGTCTTTTAATCAGTTATCAATCCACGAAAGGACTTTCCCTCTTATCCCATGACAACTTACTTCACCTAAGAGCCTTTGGTGAGGGACCTTGTAAAAGGCTTTCTGGAAATCTAAGTACACTATATCCACTAGATCTCTTTTGTCCACATGCTTGTTGACCTCCTCCAAGAACCCCAACAAATTATATTTCTATGTCTGACAATTTTGTTCTTTACTACAGGTTGAACCTCTAGAATCCAGGATTCTGGTCCAGCAATATCCATGGTCTGGCAGGCTAGGCAGAGAGCCCCGGCTGACTAGGCTCAGGAGGCTCCCCAGGGCTGTTGCAGTGGGAAGCACAGGACTGGGGCCAGGAGTGCAGCCAGGGAGGTGGTGGGGCTGGCAGCGCAGCTTGACCTGCTGCTCACAAACAGGGAGGAATTAATAGGGGAAGGAGAGGTAGGTGACAACTTAGAAAGCTATGATCATGACAGGGTAGATTTCAGGAACCTGACCAAAGGAAGAAAAGAGAGTAGTAAAATACATACCCTGGACTTCAGAAGAGCAGACTTTGTCTCCCTCAGAGACCTTATGGGCAGAATCCCCTGCGATGCTAACATGAAGGGGAAACGAGTCCAGGAGAGCTGGCAGTATGTTAATGAATCCAAGGGTACTAAGGAAGTTGACAAATGTCATTGAGGAGCCTTTGGCCATTATCTTTGAAAACTTGTGGCGATCGGGGAGATCCTGGATGATTGGAAAAAGGCAAATGTGGTGCCCATCTTTAAAAAAGGGAAGAAGGACGATCCAGGGAACTATAGACCACTCAGTTTCACCTCAGTCCCCGGAAAAGTCATGGAGGGGATCCTCAAGGAATCCATTTTGAAGCACTTGGATGAGGGAAAAGTGATCAGGAATAGTCCACATGGATTCACAAAGGGCAAGTCGTGCCTGACCAATCTTATTAGCTTCTATGATGAAGTAATTGGCTCTGTGGATATGGGAAAGTCAGTGGATGTGATATACCTTGACTTTAGCAAAGCTTTTGATACGGTCTCCCACAATATTCTTGCCAGCAAGATAAGGGAGTACGGGTTGGATAAATGGACTATAAGATGGATAGAAAGCTGGCTGGAAGGTCGGGCGCAGGGGGTAGTGATCAACGGTTTGATGTCAGGTTGCCAGTCAGTTTCTAGCAGAGTGCCCCAAGGATCGGTTCTAGGACTGGTTTTGTTCAGCATCTTTCTTAATGTCCTGGATGAGGGGATGGATTGCACCCTCAGCAAGTTTGTAGATGACACTAAGCTAGGGGGAGAGGTAGATACGTTGAAGGGAAGGGATAGGATCCAGAGTGACCTGGATAGACTAGATGATTGGGCCAAAGAAATCTGATGAGGTTCAACAAGGACAAGTGCAGAGTCCTGCACTTGGGATGGAAGAATCCCAAGCATTGTTACAGGCTGGGGACCAAATGGCTAAGTAGCAGGTCAGCAGAAAAGGACCTGGGAATAACCATGGATGAGAAGCTGGATGTGAGTCAACAGTGTGCCCTTGTAGCCAAGAAGGCTAATGGCATATTGAGGTGCATTAGGAGGAGCATTGCCAGCAGATCCAGAGAAGTGATTATTCCCCTTTATTCGTATCTGGTGAGGCCACATCTAGAATATTGTGTCCAGTTCTGAGCTCCCCACTATAGAAAGGATATGGACTCATTGGAGAGGGTCCAGTGGAGGGCGACCAAAATGCTTAGGGGGCTGAAGCGCATGACCCCTGAGGAGAGACTGAAGGATTTGGGTTTGTTTAGTCTGCAGGAGAGAAGAGTGAGGGGGGATTTGATAGCAGCCTTCAACTTCCTGAAGGAAGGTTCCAAAGAGGATGGAGAAAGTCTGTTCACAGTAGTGATGGCTGGCAGAACAAGGAGCAATGGTCTCAAGTTATAGTGTGGGAGGTCTAGTTTGGATATTGGGAAAAACTATTTAACTAGGAGGGTGGTAAAGCATTGGAATGGATTACCTAGGGAGATAATGGAATCTCCATCCCTAGAGGTGTTTAAGTCTCATCTAACCTACTCTTAAATATCTCCAGAGATGGAGATTCCACAACCTCCCTGGGCAATTTATTCCAATGTTTGACTATCCTGACAGTTAGGAACTTTTTCCTAATGTCCAACCTAAACCTCCCTTGCTGCAGTTTAAGCCCATTGCCTCTTGTTCTATCCTCAGAGGCTAAGATGAACAAGTTTTCTCTCTCCTCCTTCTGACACCCATTTAGATACCTGAAAACTGCTATCATGTCCCCCCTCAATCTTCTCTTTTCTAAACTAAACAAACCCAATTCTTTCAGCCTTCCTTCATAGGTCATGTTCTCTAGACCTTTAATCATTCTTGGTGCTCTTCTCTGGACCCTCTCCAATTACTCCACATCTTTCTTGAAATGTGGTGCCCAGAACTGGACACAATACTCCAACTGAGGCCCAACCAGCGCAGAGTAGAGCGGAAGAATGACTTCTCGTGTCTTGCTCACAACACACCTGTTAATGCATCCCAGAATCATGTTTGCTTTTTTTGCAACAGCATCACACTGCTGACTCATATTCAGCTTGTGGTCCACTATAACCCCTAGATCCCTTTCTGCCATACTCCTTCCTAGACAGTCACTTCCCATTGTGTAGGTGTGAAACTGATTGTTCCTTCCTAAGTGGAGCACTTTGCATTTGTCTATATTAAACTTCATCCTATTTACCTCAGACCATTTCTCCAATTTGTCCAGATCATTTTGAATTATGACCCTATCCTCCAGATTAATTACAACCCCTCCCAGCTTGGTATCATCTGCAAACTTAATAAGCGTATTTCTATGCCAATATCTAAATTGTTGATGAAGATGTTGAAGAGAACGGTCCCAAAACAGACCCCTGTGGAACCCCACTTGTTATACCTTTCCAGCAGGATTGTGAACCATTAATAACTACTTTCTGAGAACGGTTATCCAGCCAGTTATGAACCCACCTTATAGTAGCCCCATCTAAATTGTATTTGCCTAGTTTATTGATAAGAATATCATGCGAGACTGTATCAAACATCTTACTAAAGTCTAGGTAAACTAACTCCACCACTTCTCCCTTATCCAATGTTGATGGGCAGCAGTACAAAGACCATAGACTGTGTGGCAGAATCAGGCACTGAATTGGCAAGGTTAAAATTAGCAGAAATTAAAGATTATTTTAGCTCTGCTTCTTAAATAATCCTAGAGGTTTAGTGGTAATTTCCATGCTAACAATCTATTTTGGATGCTAGGAAAATTATTATGCAGCATGTTTACCAGGACACTATAATAACTATCGATATCCACACCTGGCTTCTGCAATAATCAGTTCAATTGACTTATGTCTTTAGCAACCTTGAAGTTATGATTTTGGAAATGGAGAGTTCTGTTATTTTATGGAGTATCAACTAAAATAAATGAACTCCTTAAAGCTGGGGCTGTTCTCTTCTCTCTGTTCACTTCTCCTTCTCTTCTCTTCCTCAGCTGCTGTAAATGTCACGAATTGAAATATGCTATTTTTCCTCTTTGCTCACATAACTACTGTCTGATCATGATAAAAGCTTAAGAAAAAGTCACAGTCAAGAAGCCTTTCAGTTGTGTAACCTTGCATTATTAGCATTAAATCCAAGTCAAGCCTGTGCTCCATAGCACTGTAGCACATATTCAAACAACATTGTGTTTGTTTTCCTCTCCTTGTGACAGGGACCTTGTGAGAGCAGATAAAACGTAAGTTGCTCTCAGTGGTCACAGAGGTGCAAAGAAGAAGGGAATCAGGCTCATTATCTGCAAATACCTTTGGGTATGTCTACACTACAAAGTTAATTTGAACTAACAGCCATTAGTTTGAATTAACTTTCATAGGCGCTACACTTACAAACCGCCAGTTCGAACTTAATTTGAACTAGTGGAGCACTTAATTCGAACTAGGTAACCTCATTCTACGAGGACTAACGCCTAGTTCGAATTAAGTAGTTCGAATTAAGGGCTGTGTAGCCACTTAATTCAAACTAGTGGGAGGCTATCCCTTCCCAGGTTCCCCTGGTGGCCACTCTGGGCCAAACCAGGGAAACTCTTCTGCCCCCCTCCTGGCCCTGGAGCCCTTAAAGGGGCACGGTCTGGCTACTGTGTTTGTGCCAGGTGCAAGCCTGCCAGCACCTAGCCAGCAGACCCTGCACCTGGCATGGCATGAGCCAGCCACCCGCTGCCATACAGCCCTCCGCCTCTTCCCGGGACCAGGCTGGCGGCTCCCAGGAGCCTGTCCAGGGCCAGAAGAGGTGGGTGCCCGCCTGGTCTAGTGCGGAGATCGTGGTCCTCATCCAGGTTTGGGGGGAGGCCTCCAACATCCACAACCTCCGTACTAGACACAGGAAAGTGGCTGTCTAGGGCAGGATAGCTGCCAGCCGGGCCACCAAAGGCCACATGCGAACCCAGGAGCAGGTTTGCATGAAAATCAAGGTGGTCCAGTGAGACCCCCGACCCTGAGCCCTGAGCTTAGAGCATAAGAACATAAGTTTTGTTAAATAAAGAGAGTTTCTATTTTTGAACCCACGTGTCCTTTATTTTTTACATGAGGAAGGAGGGCTGGGGAGGGGTAAGTGGAAGGAGGTGAGGGAGGAATGGGGCACGAGCCCCCAATGGGGAGGACTGGGGTGGCTCTGCGGGCTCATTGGGGTGGAAGCTCTCTTGCAGGGTCTCCTGGATCCTGACAGCCCCCCGATTGACCCCCCAGGATGGCAGCCTGCAGCAAGTGCAGCAGGGCTGATGGCCGAGTGCTGTGATGTGCTGAATGCAGGCACCTCAAAACAGGACTGCGAGTTAGACGAGCAAGCGGGGAACCCTGAGAACTGTCTGTTTGGGGGGGGTGGGTCGGGTCCATTTAAGCACAGCCCTCGGCTAGCCTGAGGCAGCAGCTCCATGCTCTAAGTCCTAACATCATGCCCTGCCGGCACCTGTTCCAGCCAGCCTTAACTTTGGTTCAGGGTCCACTCAATGTGGACATGCTAGTTTGAATTAGCAAAATGCTAATTCGAATTTGTTTTTAGGTCTAGATGCACTAGTTCGAATTAGCTTAGTTCGAATTAACTAATTCGAATTCAGTTAGTTCGAATTAGCTTAGTTCGAATTAACTAATTCGAATTCAGTTAGTTCGAATTAGTGCTGTAGTGTAGACATACCCTTTGTAACTATAGATTGGATTGTTAATGCTTGGGTCTGCCTACACTGCATTCAATGCATGACCCAAGGGGACTACAGGCATGACTATATCTGCTTCGTGCTCACCATGGTTGTCCATGGCCAATTCGTTCTCCAGCGTAACAGGTTGTTTTATTTTACACCAGCTATTAATAATCCCAAAAGGGTAGAAATGGGAGGAAGAATGTCTCAGCCAGTCGAGGAGGAGGGAAGCAGTGATGGAGCTGTACTTACTGGAGCAAGGGAGAAAAGAGGGAGCTCTCTTTCTCCTTTCAGCAGAGGTGGAGCTAAGCATACCACACTCATGTGCCTTCTCATTTAAATCCCTGTGCTGTCAATTTGTTGGGGATCTGGTAGCGCACTATAGTACTCTGACCACATCTTCATTTCACTGAAGGGACATGGAGGGACAAGAGGGTGTTGTGCAACTACCTAGCCTATATTGCCTATATATCACCAGGGTATCATACCCACCTTGGACAATCCCCAGCTAACCAGTGAGTGTATCTTTACAAACCCTGGGTACTCATCAGAGCAGCAGTATCTGGCCCTTTCCATCCTTCCATTACGTGTAAAATGAGAATAATGTCACTTGCTTTGTAGAGGTGTTGGGAATGTCGTCTAGATGATCGTAGATATTATTGCAGCAATACTTCAAATGATTACATCGGAAGTCATGTTTGTATTTTTGGTGCATTATCTGTCTTCTCCATGTCTAACATTTTAATCTTTATTTACAGTTGAACATGGCTTAAAGTATTTCTGTCCTTGAAAAAATCCAGAGGAGATTCTGAGCTCTACGTGAGCAAATGCATATGCATATGCATATCTTGGGGGCTGGACTCGATGACCTCCTGAGGTCTCTTCCAGCCCTAGGATTCTAGGATTCTATGATCTTTAGCCATATCTTCAGCTGGTGTTAATCCACAGATGGCTGGTACATTGGGGATTCAGGCAATGAGCTAACTGCACAAGATTCAAAAGAGGATTCAATATCCTCAGTTCATGTGTTAACTAAGCTATGTAAAATGTAACCATCTGATATTGGTTTGATTACCTTTGTCCTCCTTGCCCTCCTTCTGTTTGTCATGCTCACTTGTCTGTGTCACACCCTTGGTTAGACTGCAAGGTCTAGAATGTGGCAATACACACTGCAGGAGTGGCAGCCTCAGATACTGGGCCTAGGGTAATGGGGCCTGCCCCAATCCTAGCTTAGAGTAAGAGGTGCTACTAGAATGTAAAACATGAACAGGCATGGTCATAAATATGCTAATAATATAATTTGCTAGCTGAGTTTGAAAATGTACACTTGAGAGGACTGTTCCTACTGGTGCTGGTGTCCTACACAGCAGAGCACAGGTACCCCCTGCGGCTGAGGAGGCTGAAGCTGTGAAGGAAAGGGGTTGCCAGATCTCCCAGACAAGACAGACTGGACGTCCCTACAGTAAATGGTGTCTGCTCCAGGAGAATTGGCAACCTAGAGCAGGACTAGGAGGGAGGCATGTGCTGGAGAAACAACAGGTGACTGTACAGCTGACTGGAGTGCGGTGATTTTAAGGGCAAAGTGACCCTTCTCTCTAGCTGCCATTTCATGGCCTCCCCTTGCTCAGTCCTCCAACCTGTGAGGACTGCTCAGCTCTGTATGGTGAGCAGGGGCTGGGCATTGAGCCCTAGGGAGGTGGCTGGGAGAAGGGGCGGGGAACGGCCAGCCTGGTGCAGAGCCAGGGGTGGGTGGCTGGGGGATGGGTATGAGGGTGGCTGGAGCCCATGGGCAGCACACAGCTGTGTAAGGCACCACGACATTTGGAGCAGTTTGGTGCCCTACATTTCATTGTGTCCTATGTGGCTGCATGTTTTTCTTATCGGTAGCGATGGCCCTGACACTTGATCATCTGCTTCTTGAATTCTGAACCCTTTCTTTTCAAACAGGGCATTCAAATACCATAGAATTTACCATCAGTCATGCCAAAACAAAGTGAAGGCAGCTGGAGCTGATGAAAGTAGCAGAGATGATGGCTACTGAGGATACTGTTTCCATCCCTGGAGGCAACTCAAATTTGCATTAAACTTCCCTATCTTTCCATTTTATTATCCTGTTCATATTCTTTCCTACTCCCATTGTTCCTGGGTACATTTAAGACATTCCTCAAGTGTCTCACCCTTTCTAAAATGCCTTACTGATCTGGTAAATACCTCCACACTGCAGTCTGGCAGTCTCACTTTCTAGCTTTTTCCTGTAGATACATAGGTTGACAGCTACATCTCTGTTTTGCCAATTCTTGTCTTAACCAATTCACCCCAGGAGAACCACCATTCTGTTCCCACCAAGACTGTATGGCCACACACAGATGACAGAAAGCAGTGACATTTGTGCCATGAGAACTGGTCATGACATCAGTTCCATCACAGGTACCTCTCAGGGCTGCAAAGTCTAATTACTTTCCTTTCCTTCTCCCACTCCTTTAAAGTGATGGTGTTCATTGTTCCCTCTTCAATACCATTCTTATGCTTTACCCCTCTCCATTTTGCCACAGTCAACTGCAAGGATCTTTGCATCCTTCTTTGGATCTAAGATTGCTCTAATGTGCAGCATCTCTTCTACCTCCCCTGTTGCCTCCCACCCTTTGTTTGTCCTGTCCATCTTTGGTCCCTGGGACACAGTCTCAAAAATTAACCATTTTTTGCTCTCCTTTGATTTGATTTTCTTTTTATATCCTTGCGTTACTATTGCTAATAAATCCTTTTCCTCTAGTAAGTGTCCTCAGCCCTGCAGCAGTCCAGAAACAAAACATGCAAATCATCCTTTTACTCTGACGTGCTCTGTGCTCCAGTGGCTAGAGCACTTCATCAGAAGACCATGCTTCTATTCTCGGCTCTGTCACTGACATGCTGTGTGCCCTTGGGAAAGTCACTTAATTTCTGTTCCTCATCCCATGCCTTGCCTGTCTTTCGTGTTTAGAGTGCAGGGACTAATCTTAACTATGTATTTGTTTGGTATATAGCCTTGATCTTGGTTTGGAGTACTATTATAGTATCAGTAGCTGCTGCCCGAACTCTCAATCCCTACACATTTCTCTCCATCATAACCTGATCTGCAAAGAGATAAGGAAACTGTACCCCTACCTGTATGTTTCATCAGACAATTTGAGATGTCAGTGTTGCTGGTGTCTAGTGGTAGGATGGTTCTTAGTCATGGCTCATTTTCATTCGCTGACTGAAGCTGGCAAGCCTCAGATGCTGCAGCCAGAAAACCTCCCACAGAAAAAATAGTGGGTGCTCAGCACTTATAGCCACTTGGCTCCCAGTCAGCTGGGGAGGACAGACAGCAGTGAGCAGGATGGGCAGAGGCCTGGGGGGAAGGAATGGGCAGAAGCGGAGCAAGGGCTGGATTTCAGGGGGTGGGGTGGAATGGGGGCAAGAAGAGGTAAAACTAGGGCAGGACCTCAGGGTCAGGGGCAGAGGTAATGTCTCAGGGCAGAGTGGGAGTAGGAAAAATAAAAATGGGTGCCTAAGTGTGTGAGTTCTTCTCTCTTCTTTAACTCTCTAGCACAAATTCTAAGGACTACTCATTGTTTTCTAAGGAATTATGTTTCACAGACAGATGCTACTTTTAAAAATCTGGTTTGATTTCACATGAGTTCTGACCTCTTACTTTTTTATTTGTTCCATAAGAATGGCCATACTGGGTCAGACCAAAGGTCCATCTAGCCCAGTATCTTGTCTGTTAACAGTGGCCAATGCCAGGTACCCCAGAGGGAAAGAACAGAACAGGCAATCATCAAATGATCCACCTCCTATCACTCATTCCCAGCTTCTGATAAACATTTCTGCTCATGCTGGCTAATAGCTATTGATAGACCTATCCTGAATGAATTTATCAAGTCACCTTGTTTGGTAGTGAAAGTAATAACAACACAAAACTAGAGTATTATGTTTTTCGTCTGGAACTCTAAGCCGACAAATTTGCTCAAGTTTGTCTGCAAACCTTTCAAATAACGAGGTCCAAATTTGGGGTTTGAAAGTGAGATTTTGATTTGAAGGTTTTGCACATCTGAAATTAAAGGGCCACAGTCACAGCTGGTGTAAATTGGTGTAGCTTCATTGACTTCTGGATCTTGTGCGTCAGGAATTTTCCTCATATTTTAGCCTTGTATCACTAACTAGTAGTGATCAGGATGAGACCTTCTTACACCTTTTGCTGAATCCTCTGTCAGAGTATGTCTACACAGCAAACTTATTTTGAAATAACAGCCGTTATTCCGAAATAACTATCCTAGCGTCTATATAGCCATTCCATTATTTCAAAATTAATTCAAAATACCGGAGGGCTTATTTTAAAATTGGTAAACCTCATTCCATGAGGAATAGCGCCAATTTCGAAATTACTATTTCGAAATAAGCGCTGTGTTGATGCTTATTTTGAAATCGGGGGCCTCCAGCCTTCCCCGGGTGCCCTGCTGGCCACTTTGGGCACAAACAGGAAAACTCCTCTCCTCCCTTCCTCTCCCAAAGCTCTTAAAGGGCCAGAGTCTGGCTACAGTCAGTTGTGGCTAGCACCAGGCCTGCCAGCCCAGAGCCACTCTGCCTCTGCTCCTGAAACTGGCCGCAGTATGAGCCAGCAAGCTAGTGGCAGCCAGCTCCCCAGGACCAGTCTGCCAGCTCCTAGAAGCCTCACAGGGGCTGGAGAAGGCGGGCGTCTTCCTGGTCCAGTGCGGAGATCATGGACCTGATTGAGGTTTGGGGGGAGGCCTCCAATGTCCATGATCTCCACACTAGACAAAGGAACATGGCCATCTACAGCTGCATGGCTGCCAGCCTGGCCACCAAAGGCCACATCTAAACCCAGGAGCAGGTGCGTATGAAAACCAAGGAGCTGTGGCAGGCCTATGCCAGGGCCTGAGGGGGCAGCTCCAGAATGGAGGCAGACCCAGACAGCTGCCCTTATTATGATTCACTGGACCACATCCTGGAGGCGGGACGGTCCGTGCCCCTCAGGTGGTCATCGATCCTACGGCAGAGGACCCTGACCAGGGCACAGAGGAGCAGGAGGAGGCGAGCCAGGAGCCGCAGGAGCCTGGAGAGAGCATGTCATGCAGCTAGGGCCCCCGAGCCATCCCAGCGGACCTGTCACTGGTGTTGTCTGAGGCCAGGGAGGCAACAACATGTGAGTGCCATCACTGTCCCCTTATGCGGGGGCAGGAGGGGAGGGAGACCAGGGACCACTCACATGGGCCTTACTGGCCACAGCTCATGCAGCAACCTGTGCATGTGCCATGCCACCCCTGGGGATGTGGCCCCAGCTGGCTGCCACACAGGGGCCTTGGCCTGTTACCCACACACGTGTATGTATAAAGGCAAATGACATGCTACTGACCCCAGGATGGGACACTGCACAATGCCCTCCCTCCAGAAGCCCCCTCTACACAGAGGCAGGGGACTCCTCCTCTCCACACCCACACTAAATACAGCACAGGGGCATGGGTGCAGTCCCAGAGCAGCTCCCACTCCCGGGGATTGCAGGACATCCTGAACATGGCTTGTGTGCAAGCACATCAGCTCCAATGGTGCGGAGACCTGCCATCCTCACCTTGCAGAGGCGGGCTGGGCTTCACCCACTGTGTCCCCATTGATAACTGACCACTTCTCTTGTTTCTCCACAGCCACAGCAGCTGCAAGGGCAGGTCACCCTACCCCACCCAGGACATCCTCCCATACCCAGGCACTCAGCAGGCTGTCCCAGAACCAGGAGGAGTGCCAGCAGCAGCACCTGGCAATACAGTGGGGCCTGCACCTTCATGGACTACTGGGTGCATGAAGACCTGCAGCTCCAGAGGCAGAGCTGGCAGGAGCTGCTTGCCCAGCGCTGTGCAATTTGCAACTACCTGCAGACCCTGGTGCCGCTCCAGCCCCTGCTGCCTCCCCAGCTACTGCTCTTCCTCCCACTCCTGCTCCTCCTCCCGCTTCTTCCTCCCCCCCTACCCTCCCCATCTTCCATACCCCCCCACCTGGGGATGCTGAGGCCCCGCACCCGCGGTGCTGGGAGACAGGTGGCCAGCAAGAACCCCAGCCCTGAACTTCTCCTGCCTCTTCCTTCTCTTGCCTCCCCCTTCCAGCTCCCTCCTCACAGGTTTACCCCTCCCCTTTCCCACCCTCTCGCCTCCTCTCTCCCACCCTCATTCCCCCCCCCCCCCCAGTTTTGTGCAATAAAAGAGAGTTTTAAATTAAAAGGTAAATGTATATCTTGAACATAAGTAAAGCAAGTAAGATGAGGCGAGGACAAGTAAATATAATCTTGTAGTATAGGATCCCAATTAACTTTTAGATTTGAGAAGTTGTTTGCCAATATTTGCTCTTCTAAAAGTATGAGCTGGCTGTTTCATTTTTATGGTAATGTTTGTGAATTGATTCATATATTAGTCATTATACTTTTATACCAAGGTACTAAGCTGGGGCTGATTAATGATTAAGGTGTGGTGTAAGCCCAGTGATGAATGTAAAAGGAGGAAGGTTTTTATTATATGTACAGTATAATGATCAGCAGGGGACCAAGGATGTTTACATAACTATAAAAGGAACAGCTGCGAGTTTGACTCAAAACAGCATCTGGCATTCTAGTTATCAAAGGAAATCTCTTGGCTTTTTATAGAATCTAGAAATCTATATATCACATTTTTAGAAGAGTTAAATATGGAGTAGTGGTAACAGCCCCCATTTCAGGAACCTGCTTTGCCTGGGTGGATATCTAAGGGGTCGTATTCTAGCACACAAATCTGACTGAGCAAGTCAGCTTGCAGGAGCAGGGATGCGGCTGGAGCTCTTTATTTTGATAGTTATGATTCTAGGCTTGCTTCTGTTTCTACTGAAAGCGATGACAAAACTCCTATTAGTCCACAGTGACGACCAGGAACTGTCTGTTTTCTGACGACAGTGGTATAGTTATGCAACAAAGCTGTAATCTTACCAAATCTTTCCTTCCTTTGGTAATTTCTTTTATAGTCTGTATTTGAAGTAACTGGTGCCACACTGGTTTTGAAACTCTGCTCTAGAAACTCTGGTTTTGAAATGAAAATTAGCCTGGGGAAAATGACAGGCTGACATAATAATGCTTCTGCAGTGCAATGATACACCTGCATTTTAATTATCATGATAAAATTGGTACAGTGCCTATAAATGCAGGGCTAGATTTGCTACCCTTATTAGCTTTCAGTAAAAACATACTGAATCAGACCAAAGGTCCATCTAGCCGAGTTTCCTATTCTCCGACAGTAGCCAATGCCAGGTCCCCCAGAAGGAATGAACAGAACAGGGAATCATTAATTCTTCTCCTGTCACCCATTCTCAGCTTCTGACAAACAGAGGCTAGGGACACCATTCCTGTCCATCCTGGCTAATAGCCATTGATGGACCAAACCTCCACGAATTTATCTAGCTCTTTTTTGAACACTGTTAAAGCCCTGGTCTTCACAACATCCTCTGGCAAGGAGTAATACCTAGCTCTGTGAGATGTGATACTGAAACTGCTGTGGGCTGAAATCCTTTCCCCAATGAAGAACTGGGGTAGTTCTGTTTTTCAATGGGGCCAGAATTTCATTCAGCGTGACAACTGGAGAAAAAAGCTACTTTACATAAATAAAGTGGCAGAATCTGGTTCAAAATACATACCAACTAATTTAAAATTTGGTGACTTACTCACATTTTTAATATTTTTCTTTAAAGAATTCAAAATGGGAGGATTTTATTCAAGAATGTTTGATGAAAATAAAACTCCATACTGCACAAAAAATAATGAATACATATTTTATCCTTTATAAGCAAAGCCTCTACATATTATCCAAATTGTATCCTTATTTATCCAAATGTATCCTTATTTTTCAGAGTACAGTGGAACCTCACTAATCCATATACCCCTTGACTCATATAAAAGACTTATAGCTGTTCTGTCTCACTTTTCAGCAAAGACTCCTTGGAAGATTATGCCAGGAAGATCTTATATTATTGATGTCCATAAATTCTGAAAAAAAGTCTGAAGTGTGGTTCTAGTCTATAATATGACTGAAGAATGAAATTTTGAGGGTCTTTTTTGTTACCTGCCAAGATCAGGTTATGCTCAATTTAAAAGTAAAAATATGTGAACTTCTTTTTTAGATAGACAGACAGGTAAGATGGTACTGGAAGGCTAGCAAAATGCCTGGACTCTCAGTTCTTTCCATCTTCTACATCAGTGGTTCTCAAACTTTTTGGGCTCCGGAGCCCTTTACACGTGTAAAAATTTATGCGGAGCCCCAGTGGTGTGTGTTAATTGCATCAGTTCGAGGCAATTCTCAATTATGATTTTGAAGGCTTTCCAGTTTGTCAGCCTCGCGGAGCCCCTGGAGAAGTCTCGCAGCGCCACAGAGGCTCCGTGGAGCACAGTTTGAGAAACACTGTTCTACATAGTCATCCCAATGAGAGTTATGAAGACACCATTCTGGCTTCAGCAAAAGCTGAATGGCCCACATTGTGTAGTCCACAGTACAACCTGTCTTATTACATTCACTGGCTTGCCTTGATTATATTTAGCTGCTTTCATGACATGCATCTGTTGTAATACAAGAAACCTACAGGCATGTATTCTGTAAAAGTTTACCTAAAGCATAAATTAGTATAAGCTTGGTTAAGTAGGTAACCAGTGTTCCCTCTAAGCTGCATGGCGGCACAGCTTCACAGGTGATTAATCAGCCCTGCTCAGTCACTCAGCTTCCTGCACTGAGCCTCTGGCTGGGCAGGGCTGATTAATCACCTCTGAAGCTGTGCTGCCATGCAGCTTAGAGGGAACACTGGTCCTAACTAGAGATAACTGGCCCAATGGTTATCTTTAGGGGGAGTGCATAAGTGAACCTTAGAAAACAATGCTATTGATGCATAAGATAAGATCTACAACTCCCTCTTTGTCAGCTGTGCCCTCTCTGCAAAAGCAACAAGAGTAAAGGCAGAAAAATCTTGTGTCACTCAAATAAGAAGGTATGACTTCTATTGTGTGGGAAGATGCCACTTTTATAACAAAAAATACATATAGTATCATGAGCTTTATTGGGCAAAACCCACTTCCTCATATGAGTGAAGAAAAAGAGTGGAGAAAAAAGGGGAAACCTCCACATTTATAACAGAAAAAGAAAGGAGGGGGAGAAAAAACCTGTCCATTTTTTTCTCCACCTCTCCCTTCTTTTTCTGTTATAAATATGAAGGTTCCCCATTTTTTCTCCTCTCTTTTTCTCTGTTCATCTGACTTTTGCCCATGAAAGCTCATAGTAAGTAGGTTAAAATATTTTCCCACTGCTTTTTGTAAGTTACCATTCTTCATGTCTGATTTGTGTCATTTTATTCTGTTGCACAGAGACTGTGCAGTTTGTCCAATGTTCATTGCTGACACATGATGGTATTTATGTGATCATCATATCATTCTGTATTCCCGATGATGTCACGGCACAGCAGATTGCTGAGCTTTGTGACCTTGTTTTCAGCCACAACCATTTCAGATTTGGGAACAATTTATACGTTCAAGTCAGTGACACTGCTATGGATACCTGTATGGCCCCACAGAACATTTTTATGGCTGACTTAGAACATTTCCTCAGTTTTCATCCTCAAGTGCTCCTCTTCTGCTTAGGCTACATTGATGACATCTTCATCATCTGTACCTTTGGAAAGCTGAGCGGGTCACAGCAGATTATGTAGCAGTGGGAAGAAGTATCAAGGAATTTGAAGTGTAAGTGCAGTTCTCGTCCATCCTTCTGGTTGAAGGAAACGGTCCAGGTAGGGATCGCCGAATTGAGGAAGTAAATGTGTGGTTGTGCAGGTGGTGTCGCAGAGAGGGCTTTGCTTTCTTCAACTACGGGACTCTGTTCCAGGCACAAGGATTGTTAGGAAGAGATGGGATCCACCTAACCAAGAGAGGAAAGAGCATTTTCACGGGCAGGCTTGCAAACCTAGTGAGGAGAGCTTTAAACTAGGTTCATTGGGGGACAGTGACCAAAGCCCTGAGGTACCTGAGGAAGTCAGACACCAGGAAAAATCAAGGATGAACAAGCAACAAAGGAGGACCCCTGATTCGGATGGAGAAGGTGGGGAGATCATCTGGGTATGTACTGTGTTTGTACACTAATGCGAGAAGCCTAGGTAACAAACAGAAAGAGGCCCTGGCCCAGTTAAAAAACTATGATTTGATTGGAATAACGGAGACATGGTGGGATGACTTTCATGACTGGAGCACTGTCATGGAAGGGTATAAACTGTTCAGGAAGAACAGGTGGAGGGAGAAATGGAGGAGGAGTTGCATTATATGTAAAAGAGCAATATGATTGCTCAGAGCTCCACTATTTAGAGAGAGAAAGGACTGTTGAGAGTCTACGGGTTAAGTTTAGAGGTAGAAGCAACAGGGGGATGTTGTGGTTGGGGTCTGCTATAGACCACCAGATCAGGTGGATGAGGTAGATGAGGCTTTCTTTGGACAACTGAGAGAAGCTTCCAGATCGCAGGCCCTGGTTCTTAGGGGTGACTTTAATCACCTTGATATCTCTTGGGAGACCAATACAGCAGTACACAGACAATCCAGGAAGTTTTTGGAGAATGTTGGGGAATAACTTCTTGGTACAAGTGCTGATAGAACTGACCAGGGACCATGCACAGCTTGACCTTCTGCTCACAAACAGAAAGGAACTAGTAGGGGAAGTAGAGATGACAACCTGGGAAGCTGTGATGGTAGATGGTAGTGATGGTAGATTTCAGGATCCTGACCAAAGGAAGAAAGGAGAGAAGCAAAATACACAGTCAGCCTTACCTCAGTCCCTGGCAAAATCATGGATGGGTTCCTTAAGGAATCCATTTTGAAGCACTTGGAAGAGGGGAAAGTGATCAGCAGGGCTTGATAAAATATACAATCTACTCGCCCATGGCGAGTAGATTTCAGCTGCTCGTCCCGTTCATTCATGGTACACGCATGTGCAATGCGGATCTTGGGCATGCGCAGTACAGGGCTGGTGAGTGGTTTTCCCTGCTGTTTGTCAAGCGCTGGTGATCAGGAATAGTCAACATGGATTCACAAAGGGCAGGTCGTGCCTCACCAATCTGATTAGCTTCTATGATGAGGTACCTGGTTCTGTGGATATGGGCAAGTCAGTGGATGTGATATACCTTAACTTTAGCAAAGCTTTTGATACGGTCCCCCACAATAATCTTGCCAGCAAGTTAAGGGAATATGGATTGGATACATGAACAGTAAGATGGGGTACGTCTACACTACAACGTTAATTCGAACTAACTTAGTTCGAATTAGTTAATTTGAACTAAGCTAATTCGAACTAATGGATCCAGACTAAAAAACTAGTTCGAATTAGCGTTTTGCTAATTCGAACTAGCATGTCCACATTAAGTGGACCCTGAACTGGGCTTAAGGATGGCCGGAAGCAGTGCCGGCAGGGCATCAGAGGAGGACTTAGAGCGTGGAGCTGCTGTCTCAGGCTAGCCGAGGGCTGTGCTTAAAGGGTCCCGACCCCCACCCTGGACAGACAGTTCTCAGGGGTGCCCCGCTTGCAAAGCAGTCCTGGCTTGGATTGCCCGGACTACCCACACTGGGCACATCACAGCACTCGGCCATCAGCCCGGCTGCACTTGCCGCAGGCTGCCATGTGGGGGGCTGCAGGAGAGCTTCCACCCCCAGAAGCCCGCAGAGCCAGCCCAGTCCTCCCCATCGGGGGCTCATGCCCCATTCCTCCCTCACCTCCTTCCACTTACCCTTCCCTAGCCCCTCTTCTTGATGTACAAAATAAAGATAACGTGTCTTCCAAAATGGAATCTGTCTTTATTGAACAAAACTGGGGGAGACTGGGAAAAGGAGGTGGGAGAGGGGAAGAGAGAGGCTGGGAGAGGGAAGGGCAACTAAAATGATCAGGGGTTGGGAACAGGTCCCATATGAAGAGAGGCTAAAGAGACTGGGACTTTTCAGCTTAGAAAAGAGGAGACGGAGGGGGGACAGGATAGAGGTCTCTAAAAGCAGGAGTTGGGTGGAGAGGGTGCATACAGAAAAGTTCTTCATTAGTTCCCCTAAAGAAGGACTAGAGGACACCAAAGGAAAGGAATGGGTAGCAGGCTTCAAACTAGTAACAGAAAGTTGTTCTTCACAAAGCAAAGAGTCAACCTGTGGAACTCCTTGCTGCAGGAGACTGGGAAGGCTAGAACTAGAACAGAGTTTAAAGGGAAGTGAGATAATGTGATGGAGGCTGGGTCCATGGAGTGCTATTAGCCAGGGGGTAGGAGTGGTGTCCCTGCCCAAGGTTTGTGGAAGGCTGGAGAGGGATGGCACGAGACAAATGGCGTGGTCACTGTCTTTGGTCCATCCCCTCCAGGGTCCCTAGGGTTGGCTGCTGTCGGCAGGCAGGCTACTGGGCTAGATGGACCTTTGGTCTGACCCAGGATGGCTATTGTAAGCTCAGGGCGGGGGGTCTCACTGGACCCCCTTGATTCTCTTCCACACCTGCTCCTGGGTGGCCAGGCTGGCAGCTCTCCTGCCATAGACAGCCACTTTCCTGTGCCTAGTGCGGAGATCGTGGACAAGGTCCACGATGTCTGCACTAGCCCAGGCGGGTGCCCGCCTCTTGCGGTCCCGGGCAAGCTCCCGGGAGCTGCCAGCCTGGTCCCAGGAAGAGGGGGAGGGCTGGGGGGCATCGGGTGGGTGGCTCGATCCGTGCCAGGTGCAGGGTCTGCTGGCTGGGTGCTGGCAGGCTTGCACCTGGCACGGGCATCGTAGCCAGCCCATGCCCCTTTAAGGGGTCCGGGGCCGGGAGGGGGGCAGACGAGTTTCCCTGGTGTTGGCCAGAGTGGCCACCAGGGAAACCTGGGGAGGGCTAGCCTCCCACTAGTTCGAATTAAGGGGCTACACACCCCTTAATTCGAACTAGCTAGTTCGAACTAGGCTTAATCCTCGTAAAATGAGGTTTTCCTAGTTCGAACTAAGCACTCCATTAGTTCGAATTAAATTCGAACTAACGGAGTGCTAGTGTAGCACCTATGAAAGTTAGTTGGAACTAACGGACGTTAGTTCGAACTAACTTTGTAGTGTAGACATACCCATGGATAGAAAGCTGGCTGGAAAGTCGGGCCGAGTGGGTAGTGATTAACGGCTCAATGTCAGATTGGAGGTCAGTTTCTAGCGGAGTGCCCCAAGGATCTGTTCTTGAATCGGTTTTGTTAAACATCTTTAATAATGACGTGGATGAAGGAATGGATTGTACCCTCAGCAAATTTGCAGATGACACTAAGCTAAGGAGAGAGGGCAGGAATAGGGTCCAGAGTGACGTGAACAGATTAGAGGATTGGGCCAAAAGAAATCTGATGAGGTTCAACAAGGACAAGTGTAGAGTCCTGCACTTGGGAAGGAAGAATCCCAAGCATTGTTACAGGCTGGGGACCGATTGGCTAAGTAGCAATTCTGCAGAAAAAGACCTGGGGATTAGAGTGGATGAGAAGCTGGATGTGAGTCAACAGTATGCCCTTGTAACCAAGAAGGCTAATAGCATATTGGGGTGCTTTAGGAGAAGCATTGGCAGCAGATCCAGGGAAGTTATTATTCCCCTTTATTCGGCTTTTGTGAAGCCACACCTAGTATATTGTGTCCAGTTCTGGGCCCCCCACTATAGCAAGGATATGGACGCATTGGAGAGGGTCAAGCAGAGGGTGACCAAAATGATTAGGGGGCTGAAGCACATGACCCCTGAGGAGAGACTGAAGGATTTGGGATTGTTTAGTCTGCGGAAGAGAAGAGTGAGTGGGGATTTGATAGCAACCTTCAGCTTCCTGAAGGGAGGTTCTAAAGAGGCTGGAGAAAAGCTGTTCACAGTGGTGATGGATGGCAGAACGAGGAGCAATGGTTTCAAGTTACAGTGGAAGAGGTCTAATTTGGATATTAGGAAAAACTCTTTCACTACAAGAGTGGTGAAGCACTGGAATGGGTTATCTAGGGAAGTCGTGGAATCTCCATCCCTAGAGGTTTTTAAGTCTTGGCTTGTCAAGGCCCTGGCTAGGTTGATTTAATTGGGATTGGTCCTGCCTTGGGCAGGGACTGGAGTTGATGACCTCCTGAGGTTTCTTCCAGCTCTATGATTCTATGATTCTGTGAAAACTTCTTTGAGCTTCCCTTGAAAAATTCCACCAGGATTTCAACAATTTCCACCGCACCATCAATTGAAGACTTGACAACTCCGCACAAAAGATCCATTTTCTGGACACTACAGAGCAAATATGTGTTACTTACATAAACACCACTCTATACCGAAAACCTACTGAATGCTATACATACCTATGCACTCCAGCTTTCATCCAGAACACATCTCATGATCCATTGTCTACAGTCCCGCCTTAAGATACATCTACAACTGTTCCACTCTCTCAGAGAGAGATAAATACCAACAGTATGTCTATCAAACATTCTTAAAACTTCAATATCTCCCTGGAGAAGTGAAGAAACAGACTGATAGAGCCAGGTGGGTACTCAAAAGTCACCTGCTATAGGACAGATCCAACAAAGAAAGCAACAGAATGCTACTGGCCATTAACTAATCTGCATCATTACCAAAACCAAACAATTGAACACATAAAATATAATTATGATATCCTTATTTATGGATAATTTGTTCACTTGCTAAGTGCTATTTTTTCACAATGGGTATTTTAGTCATTTTTGTAAGTGAGTGATTCTACTGTATAGAAATTAAAAAGGACATTATATTTACTATGATAAAGTGCTAATTTATAATCATATTAATTTAATTTTTGGTACTATTATTTTCAGCACAGTATGGGCCTGACAGAAGACAGAATGGATATAAAAGTAGCAACTCGAAATCTGAGGTATTTTTAAAACTAAACATTACTTGTAATTTAAAGCCACTTGAAGCCTATCTTAGAAAAGTGTAACTTCTGCCTGAAACCTTTGTTTTCAGAAATCATAGCAGTGAAAGTTGCTTTTTGTTTATGACAGAGCACTGACTAAAATACCGCAATGTATGTTTCACAGTATCGAAAATGCTACAGCCCCACATTATTTTTAGCTTTGTAAATTACTCTTTAACAGGTGAAAGGCTTAATAGAATAAGACTTAAAGATGAGGATAACATCTTTCCATTTGCTTCCCGCCCCCTATCTTTGAACTTTTCAACTGGGATGGCCACAAGCCAGGTCTGGGGGCTATTGATAAAATGAGTTAAGAATAGATTAAAACATTTTCCTGGTGATGTATAATGTTTCTCTGTTGACTGAGTTATTTTCCATCATCCCTTAAAACCATCCAGATAGAATTTCTTAATCCAGTTAAAACATTACTCATGCTGTTTTATTATTATTTCATTTTATGTGTCTTGTAGTAGGTTTATTTTTAGACAGCCTTTTTTTCTGAGAGTCTGATCCTGTACTGGAAAGTAAGATTTTCTTATAAGGTGATGAGTGCTAGCTGAGATTTTAGCAACCAGCTGGGTTCAATTCCCATTAATTTTAGGGAGTTTAAAAAATCTCAGCCAGTTTGCCTAGATTAGTTGCTGTGTAGCTTCGGATCAGATGTATTATTCATATTTCTTTTGTTCTCATTTTGTGGGTCTCTCCTACCCCTGCTCTCTATTAATCACAATTATTGATTTATTATAACCCAGAAGATTTGGAATTTCTAGGGAAAATGAAGCCATCTTTGATAGAGAAGAACTGCGATGGAGCTCTTTGTTAAGAGGGCATGAATTTAGAGGTTATCGGACATACAGCAGGGAGCAGAGGTTCTCTAACTATGGTCTGTGGCCCACCAGTGGTCTGCAACCTACATTTAGATGGTCAGTGGAAAAGTTACCTGAAAGCTGTCTGGCTGCATAGCTCCCACACACAAGTACTCAGGGGGGTGCCATGCATGGAGCTGCCATGGCCAGGGGAAAGGCCCATTCCTGCACCAGTCGCAGGGCTGGATTACGCAAGGGGATTTAGGGGCTGCAGCCCATAAAGCCCCTGTGTTCTGTTGCTGCCCTTCCTGGGGGGGAGGCAGCTCCACGCTTTCAGCCAGAACCCTTATCCTGCCAACCCTGGGTGTGTCCAGACTACACCTCTCTGTAGACAGGGAGATGTAGATTAAGCATGTCGAAATTGCTAATGAAGCTGGGATTTAAATATCCCATAAACATGGCTGCCGCTTTTTTTTTTAATGGAGTTTTTTCTAACCCCCTCCCCCCCG
Organism: Pelodiscus sinensis; assembly: GCF_049634645.1. Lineage (NCBI taxonomy): Eukaryota > Metazoa > Chordata > Testudines > Trionychidae > Pelodiscus > Pelodiscus sinensis. Next base: position 50,039,643 of record NC_134719.1, read on the forward strand.
CTGCGAGCTTCCCCTGGCTGACAAGCAGCTCTCCCCTCCCTCTATGACCAGCACTGAGGTGCTGACCCGTCTTCCCAGATGGCTGCGTGGGGCAGCAAGAGCGCTCGCTCCTCCTGCAGGCTGCCGGCTCTGCCGCCCTGCCCATTACCTTGGGCAGCCACAGGTAGGCCCGCGTCGGTAAGGCTGGCTAGAATGCCACCCCTGGAAATATGCCGCCCCAAGCACGTGCTTGGTTTGCTGGTGCCTACAGCCGGCCCTGGTGGTGGCTGCGTGCTGTGTCCTGTACAACGTGTGCGAAAGGAAGGGGGAGGCCTTCCTGCCAGGGTGGGGGGGAGAGGTGGACTGCTTAGGCAGAGCCTATGAGCAGCCGTGAATGGCTGCCATCCGGCAGGCCCATTGGGGACTGTGCACATCTGGGAGACCCTGAGGGAGAGCTTCTCCCCAGGGGAGCAGTGACACTGTTCACTGGTCTGCCTCAGTGGGGGCTTCTGCTTCACTACTCACTGACGTCCTTCCACTTACTCCTCCTTTCCCTCCATTCCTGATGGACTAATAAACAGTTTGGGATTTTTTGGCCAAATTTAAGTTTCTTTATTTTACAGTTGGTCCAGCTGTGGAGAACAAAGAGAGATGGTCAGTCATCCCAGGGGACACAGTACCTGAAGCCCAGCCCCCCTCTGCAAGCTGAGAGCAATGGTTCTGGGTGCTGTCTTAGCTGAAGTGCTTAGAGTCAGGCCATGTATACTATGGAGGGGTCGGCCCGAGCCCTTTTGGCGCCCTGGGCCCGGGCATGCAGTGCCGCCCCCGGGCGCAGGGCGTGGGGTGCGGGCCTGCCCATGGGACACGGGCCTGCCCTCCCAGGGTGTGCGGGCCCGCCCCCGGGGCGCATGGTGCATGCTCTGCCGAGCCCAGCCTGGACAGCGCTGCTAGCGCATGCGCCAAGTGGTGCATGGCCCTGCAGCCGTGGGGGGCAGGGTGCAGCTGTCCGGCGCCGCGGGGCCGGTGCTGCGGGAGCTGGGCGCATGGCTCCTGATGGCAGCTGTAAGGGACGCCGCGCGCCCCTTACAGCTGCCATGAGGCGCCCCCCGTGGGTTGGCGCCCTGGGCAGCTGCTGGGCTCGCCTATGCCTCCGTCCAGCCCTGGCTATGGTCAGTGGCTCCTGATGTCCCTGGGACTGGGGGCTGCCCCGAGACTGTGGCCCATGTGCTGTGTGTGTGTGTATGGAGGGGGGGATGTCACCTGCTCCAAGGTGGCTTGTGGAGGGACAGTGCTTGTGGAAGGATGGGGCTTGTGGAGCAAGAGTGTCCCACCCCACAGTCAGGAGCATGGGAGGTCTCTCCAGACACCCTGTGGCCAGTAGCCCAAGGCTCATGTGTCACAGCCTGCTGGGGTCATGTGCTCAGGAGCGGCACAGCACATGCTCCCATGTGCACAAGCTGCTGCATGATCCGTGGCCAGCAAGGCCCAAGCATGGAGTGCCTAGTTTCCCCCTGCCCCACCTCCTGCATGCTGGGAAAGTGATGGCACTCACACGATGTTCCTTTCCTGGTCTCGGGTGACATGTGGGAGATGTCTTCAGGGAAGACTCAGGGCTCCTGGGTGAGCTCGGTGGTCAGGCTGGCCTCATCTAGGTCTTTTGCCTCCTCCTCCTTGCCATCGTCTGGGACCCCAGCAAGGATGATGATGGGCGACTACACCCCAGAGTCTATAACGACAGGGGGTGGGGAGGGGTGGAGACTGCCCCATTCCCGAGGATGCAGTCCAGCTCTTTATAATATTGGTAGGTGTGGGGCTTTGTCCCAGATTGGGAACTGCTCTCCTTGGCCCTGGCATGAGCCTGGCGGAGCTCCTTGCGTCTGTTTGTGGGTGCGGATGTGGCCTGTACTCCCCAGGCTGTCTGCCATGCTGCCGTACAAGTCTGCATTCCAGCATCTGGTGCAGAGAACCTGCGGTATGTCTACACTACAAAGTTAATTCGAACTAACAGACGTTAGTTCGAATTAATTTTGATAGGTGCTACACTAGCGCTCCGCTAGTTCGAACTTAATTAGAACTAGCGGAGCGCTTAGTTCGAACTAGGAAAACCTCATTTTACGAGGATTAAGCCTAGTTCGAACTAGCTAGTTCGAATTAAGGGGTGTGTAGCCCCTTAATTCGAACTAGTGGGAGGCTAACCCTCCCCAGGTTTCCCTGGTGGCCACTCTGGCCAACACCAGGGAAACTCGTCTGCCCCCCTCCCGGCCCCGGACCCCTTAAAGGGGCACGGGCTGGCTACGGTGCCCATGCCAGGTGCAAGCCTGCCAGCACCCAGCCAGAAGACCCTGCACCTGGCACAGATCGAGCCACCTACCCGATGCCCCCCAGCCCTCCCCTCTTCCCGGGACCAGGCTGGTGGCTCCCGGGAGCTTGCCCGGGACCGCAAGAGGCGGGCACCCACCTGGGCTAGTGCAGACATCGTGGACCTCATCCACGATCTCCGCACTAGGCACAGGAAAGTGGCCGTCTAGGCCAGGAGAGCTGCCAGCCTGGCCACCCAGGAGCAGGTGTGCAAGAGAATCAAGGGGGTCCACTGAGACCCCCGACCCTGAGCCCTGAGCTTACAATGGCCGTCCTGGGTCAGACCAAAGGTCCATCTAGCCCAGTAGCCTGTCTGCTGACAGCGGCCAACCCTAGGGACCCTGGAGGGGATGGATCGAAGACAGTGACCACGCCATTTGTCTCGTGTCATCCCTCTCCAGCCTTCCACAAACCTTGGCCAGGGACACCCCTCCTACCTCCTGGCTAATAGCACTCCATCGACCCAACCTCCATCACTTTATCTCACTTCCCTTTAAACTCTGTTCTAGTTCTAGCCTTCACAGCCTCCTGCAGCAAGGAGTTCCACAGGTTGACTCTTTGCTTTGTGAAGAAGAACTTTCTGTTACTAGTTTGAAGCCTGCTACCCATTCCTTTCCTTTGGTGTCCTCTAGTCCTTCTTTATGGGAACTAATGAAGAACTTTTCTGTATGCACCCTCTCCACCCAACTCCTGCTTTTAGAGACCTCTATCCTGTTCCCCCTCCGTCTCCTCTTTTCTAAGCTGAAAAGTCCCAGTCTCTTTAGCCTTCTTCATCTGGGACCTGTTCCCAACCCCTGATCATTTTAGTTGCCCTCCCTTCTCCCAGCCTCTCTCTTCCCCTCTCCCACCTCCTTTTCCCAGTCTCCCCCAGTTTTGTTCAATAAAGACAGATTCTATTTTGGAAGACACGTTATCTTTATTTTGTACATCAAGAAGAAGGGCTAGGGAAGGGTAAATGGAAGGAGGTGAGGGAGGAATGGGGCACGAACCCCCGATGGGGAGGTCTGGGCTGGCTCTGCGGGCTTCTGGGGGTGGAAGCTCTCCTGCAGCCCCCCAATTGCCTCCTCTCCCCAGATGGCAGCCTGTGGCAAGTGCAGCCGGTCTGATGGCCGAGTGCTGTGATGTGCCCAGGGTGGGTAGTCCGGGCACTCCAAGCCAGGACTGCTTTGCAAGTGGGACACCCCTGAGAACTGTCCGTCTGTGGTGGGGGTCGGGACCCTTTAAGCACAGCCCCTGGCTAGCCTGAGGCAGCATCTCCACACTCTAAGTCCTCCTCTGATGGCCTGTCGGCACTGCTTCCAGCCATCCATAAGCCCTGTTCAGGGTCTACTTGATGTGGACATGCTAGTTCGAATTAGCAAAACGCTACTTCGAACTAGTTTTTTAGTCTGGATCCGTTAGTTCGAATTAGCTTAGTTCGAATTAACTAATTCGAACTAAGTTAGTTCGAATTAGCGCTGTAGTGTAGACGTACCCTTTGTCTCGTTCCCCCAAACCTCAATAAGGTCCAGGATCTCTGCACCAGACCAGGAAGATGCACGTTGCTTGCGGCCCTTGGCAGGCTCCTGGGAGCTGGCTGAATGCTCCCAGGGAGCAGTGGAGGGCTGGTTGACACCATCTGTCTGGCTCATCTAGGGACGAAATGCAGTCAGCAGCAGCTGCGGGGTGGCTCAGGGTTTGCCTGCAGAGGCTGCAGCTTTAAGGGCTTCAGGGGAGGAGGGAGGGGGATAGAGTTTTCCTGTGTGTGGCCCGAGCAGCCATCAGGGCACCCTGGGAAGGGCTGGAGGCCTCCTATTTTGATTTAGCCCCTATTCTCTGTCTACACCGCCCCTATTTCAAAATAGCTATTTTGGAATAGGTGCTATTCCTTGTAGAATGAGGTTTACTGAACTTGCAATAAGCCCTCTATTATTTTGAAATTATTTCGAAATAGCGGTTTGGCTGTGTAGCAGTCATTACTCTGAAATACTTTGCTGTGTAAACATACCCTCATATGCCATTAGCCTTCCTGGCTACAAGGGCACACTGGTGCCATGGATAAATGTTAGGCGCTGTGGACCCCTCCAATTGTGCTGGCGGGGCAAGCTCAGAGTGGAAGAGATCTCTGCAAAGATTGAATCTTCCCTGATTTACCTTTTCTGCTTTTTAGTAGCCCTTGTCCCTTAGGTGTCCCAGTGAGGGGCGTCTGCATGGGGCCACCAAGAGGGTCAGTGTTATGGCATGCACTGGAAAATATGCTTTCCCTGTGGAAATTCATGGATGCATTGGCAGTGGATGGTTTAGGCCACTCTTTCCATTTCCTTTTTCCAAAATAATCCTGTCATGCCATCCAGCAAACTATGAGTGGCATCATTAAATCAACAGGACTACTCACAGGCTAGAAGTTACAAACTTGCTGCAACATTTTGCAAGGATCGGGGACTAATAACACTGAGCATCAGTGAGGTCTTTTCAGAAAGTTGTATTACAGTTTGATACATTTAAAGTTGTGCCTCCCAAAAGACTTTAGCCTAGTACAGAAATCCCTGAGGGGGAAGAGGCAGGTATGCATGACCAAAATTCCCTGCATCATTGGCCTAAATGAGAAAGATAGTAACATCAGTCCTTGAGGAGAGTGTAGCAGAAAACATAAATAAGAGCAGAACATTGTGTTCCCATTTTAACAAACTGGTTCAAACAAATTATAACACATGAAAGATCAACCAGCACAAATAATGTTATCAGATCAAAAGCTCTAGTTGATAATAAATCATTTGTAGTTTTGAGCAAGGCTGTCTCTCTGTGATATGACCTTAGGTCAGGAAGAAATTTCACATTTTCAGATATGCCTGCCTTTGGTATGCACAGTTGTACCCAGAACTGTGGAGACATGTGATACAGGCTGAAAAACTGGCAGTGACCCGGCAAACATATAGACTATTGTAAAATATGTATGTGCCCAAGAACAACTGCAGACACCAACAAAATATTTACAAAACATTAGAAGTGTGTGGATGGTTGCTCAGCAGCCAAATAGGCAGTAGACGGACAAGATATTGTCGACTACAACTGGTTCATTATGGGATTAATCTTGCAAGAGGCAAACCTCTGGAAACCAGCATCTTGGGTAGTACTACAGTTCAATAATGGAAATTGTTTCCAAAGTTACTGGTATTTGTATTCTCAAAAAAAAAAAAATCATTCAGCACCTTACATATACCCTTTTCAGAATACCAATATGCATAGTAATTCAAAAACAGAGAATGAGATTCTTTTCCATAACGAATCTGAGTGAACCACCCACCGCAAGCTAAAGCAAGAGTAGTCCAATGTATTCATTAGCATTCCTGTGATGGCACTGTACCATGTCAAGCACCTACATGTGACCAACTAATAGCCAATAGTTAAGACTGAGTCCAAAATGTAGTAACTCAAGAAATCTTTCTAAGCTTCTCCCCTGCTTCTTGCAAACAGTTCTAAAACAAAATATGTAGGAAACTGTGTCAGCCTCAATGTGGTTATAATGCACAGTCAATAATATCAGCAAGAGAATGACTATTGCAGAAAGAACAGTCTCCACAAAAAGAGGTATACAACAAGAATTGTCAATTGTGGCCTAATCCTAGGCCATCAGAAAACCAGAAAGTTGATTATATGACATCATATTGCAATCCACTAGCAGGGTTAGGACCTTCAGTTGCCAGTTGCAGTGCATAAACCCCTGTATGTTGACCTCTGTGTAGAACAGCAATAGAGGGAGATGGGACACTCTGCCTGGGTATGTCTACACTACAGCACTAATTCGAACTGACTTAGTTCGAATTAGTTAATTCGAACTAAGCTAATTCGAATTAGCACATCCAGACTTAAAAACTAGTTCGAATTAGCATTTTGCTAATTCGAACAATCATGTCCACACTGAGTGGACCCTGAACCGAAGTTAAGGCTGGCCAGAAGCAGTGCTGGCAGGGCATCAGAGTAGGACTTAGAGCGTGGAGCTGCTGTCTCAGGCTAGCCGAGGGCTGTGCTTAAAGGGACCCCACCCCCACCCCAGACAGACAGTTCTCAGGGGTTCTCCGCTTGCAAAGCAGTCCTGGCTTGGCATGCCCTGAGTGCCCACACTCGGCACATCACAGCACTTGGCCATCAGACCGGCTGCACTTGCCGCAGGCTGCCATCCGGGGGGATCAATCGGGGGGCTGCAGGAGAGATTCCACCCCGGGGAGCCCGCAGAGCCAGCCCAGTCCTCCCCATCAGGGGCTCGTACCCCATTCCTCCCTCAGCCCCTTCCACTTACCCCTCCCAAGCCCCCCTTCCTGATGTACAAAATAAAGGACAATTGTGTTCAAAAATAGAAACTCTCTTTATTGAACAAAACTCGGGGAGACTGGGAAAAGGAGGTGGGAGAGGAGAAAAGAGAGAGTGGAAGAGGGGAGGGCAACTAAAATGATCAGGGGTTTGGAACAGGTCCCATATGAAGAAGGCTAAAGAGACTGGGACTTTTCAGCTTACAAAAGAGGAGACTAAGGGGGGATATGATAGAGGTCTATAAAAGCACGAGTGGTGTGGAGAGGGTGCATAAAGAAAAGTTCTTCATTGGTTCCCATAATAGAAGGACTAGAGGACACCAAATGAAATGAATGGGTAGCAGGCTTCAAACTAGTAACAGAAAGTTCTTCTTCACAAAGCAAATACTCAGCCTGTGGACTCCTTGCTGCAGGAGGCTGTGAAGACTAGAACTATAACAGAGTTTAAAGAGAAGTGAGATAAAGTCATGATGGTTGGGTCCATGGAGTGGTATTAGCCTGGGGGTAGGAGTGGTGTCCCTGCCCAAAGTTTGTGGAAGGCTGGAGATGGATGGCACGAGATAAATGGCTTGATCATTGTTTTGGTCCATCCCCTCCAGGGTCCCTAGGGTTGGCCACTGTCGGCAGACAGGCTACTGGGCTAGATGGACCTTTGGTCTGACCCAGTACGGCCATTCTAAGCTCAGGGCTCAGGGTCAGGGTTCTCACTGGACCACCCTGATTTTCATGCACACCTGCTCCTGGGTGGCCAGGCTGGCAGCTCTCCTGCCCTAGCCGGCCACTTTCCTGTGCCTAGTGCGGAGGTCGTGGATGAGGTCCACGATGTCCGCACTAGACCAGGTGGGCACCCGCCTCTTGCGGACCTGGGCAGGCTCCCGGGAGCCACCAGCCTGGTCCCGGGAAGAGGCGGTGGGCTGGGTGACAGCGGGTGGCTGGCTCGAGCCATGCCAGGTGCAGGGCCTGCTGGCTGGGTGCTGGCAGGCTTGCACCTGGCATGGGCACCGTAGCCAGCCCGTGCCCCTTTAAGGGCTCCAGGGCCGGGAGGGGGTCAGAAGAGTTTCCCTGGTGTTGGCCAGAGTGGCCACCAGGGATAGCTGGGGAGGGCTAGCCTCCTACTAGTTCGAATTAAGGGGCTACACACCCCTTAATTCGAACTAGTTAATTTGAACTAGGCGCTAGTGCTCGTGGAATGAGGTTTACCTAGTTTGAATTAAGCGCTCCTCTAGTTCGAATTAAGTTTGAACTAGCGGTTTGCATGTGTAGCGCCTATCAAAGTTAATTCGAACTAACGTCTGTTAGTTCGAATTAACTTTGTAGTGTAGACATACCCCCAGTGAGTATCACAGGTGTTTGCTGATGGCAGAGGGATTGTGACACTCCAGAAACTTGGGTTCTAACATGGCCTAACAGTTTATTTTCCATTAGCCTCATTTTTGCAAATGGCTAAATTTCTGTCAAGGAAGAGTTTGAGCCCCAAACATTATTTTGACAAAGTTACAAGAAAATGAAATTAGGGGTTTATAATGGGAAGCTTCCAGCAATCTTAGTAATGATTAGCTTCAAGTCTCCTCTATAACTTACATGTATGTTTATAGGTACACTCTCCCCTATATCCTTTGCCACACATGAGAAGTTGTATATAAGTGAAAGTTTGTTACATTTTTACAATAACATAAAGTAATACAAAGAAACATATACTCTTGAAGCTCTGCTCACTGAATAATGAATGAATGAATGAATAAATATATAATTCTGCAGTTCTGAGAGCAGTCAAAGGGTCTTCCTGTTTCAAAAGCCAACAATGCATTTTAAGGACAATTTAGAGATTGTATCACACTCAGAATTCTGTCCACGCAGTTGTTCCCCTTCCTGCCTGCTCCCCAACCCATTAGAGAGCCAGAATTTACTGAAGACTATGTGGTGGTTTGGACTCAGAGGTATGGCTTGGGAAACATCTTAGCTACAAATTATTAAAATAGTTAATATGCCAGTCACTGTTTTCTTTCTTCCAAATTCTGTTAAGTATCTAAGTTATTTTTAAACTTCACTTTGAAAAAGGAGAGGCAAAGATGGGACCATGTTACTGGGTGAACAAGGATAGTTGAGCCATAATCACCCAGAATGAAAAAGCTAACCTTTTGAAGAATAATCTTAGTGCCAATTTTATCTCCTCTACAATTATTCTCAGGCTTGATGAGATGCACAGGGTCAACAATGACCAACTAGCAGCTTTAAAAGGGTGAAAATGTCATAATGCTAGTCATTAAAACTTGTTTAAACCACTTTCAAGTGTGACTTACTTTCCTAGAATGGATGTGGCCTCAGTCTGTTAATGGTACACCTGAGTATTAGAGGATCAGTGAAAAACAGGTGACAGAAGAGATCTGCATGAAACTAGAATATTTCAAGTGCCTTTCCTTCTGTACTACTTCACTGTTCTCTAATACATCTGTAAACATAACCTACAGTTACCTTTTGTACCTTCTCATTCTTCCCCAAACAAACATTCTCCAGGCTTTGTCTTTTGCTGTAAGTTCAGATGCTCCGGCAAACCTAACCCAATAGATTCAATAAGAGTTTTCCAGTATGAAAGGAGTCACAACCAGTGGTCCTGTAATCTCTACATTTGGCATTATAGACTACATAACTTTGGCTTAGCACAATAGCACTGTGCAATGCAGAGACAAAAGGCACAGAATCCATCTCCCAGACACGGAGCACCACAAGAAATGCACTGTAGCTGTGACTGCAGCCTCAGGACCAAACAAATGGAAGCAGCCCCTCTGCAGTGCTTAGTAGTGTGAACAGAGTGACTGTCTACATCACCTCTATATCTCCCTGTCTTCTGCCTAGCAATTAATTCTGGTCCCAACCCCAAATCAATTCTGTAATCCCCCCTTCACCTCCACCACTCCCACATCCCCCCTGCCACTCATGCAGCTCCTGGGCTCCTTCACCTCCATTCCCAGGACTGAAGGGTGGCTGCCACAGGGCCCCCTTTACCTATTCCAAGGTTGGGAGTTAAGGAGAGGGCAAGGAGCACTGCTCAGAGGTGGAGGGAGTGGAGTCTCTTTGAACTGGTGGGCTACTACTCCTTACTCTTTCCCTGTGAGAACAGTGTCTGCTCCTGAGTGGAGTAGGTCAGAGCTCTGCCTGCTTCCTGCATCAGCTCTGATTGGCTTCTTTTTTCCAAAAGTTGGGGGTGGGGGAAGCTGCCAACCAGAAGAGGTTTTCCCACTAGAGGTTCTAAATACCTCAGTAACCTGGTTTCCTTCTTAGAAATGTTCTCTACCAGATCTATGACGTATTGCATCCTGGAGCACTTTCAGCACTGCCCTTTATTTTCTTTTAGTGGGAGAAGAGGGAAAGAAGGAAGGAAGTTGAGTCAGTAAATCAGAGTTGTCTTCTCACCCTCCTGGACTAATACATGGAATACAGTCCCCTGGTATGGCCTCTCCCCAAGTTAGGAACACCTATCCCTGTGCAGTGGACTTACTACATCCCCAGGGATACCAACTGCTAAAAATAATTTTTATGACAGTATAATAAAAAATTCCAGCCAATCAAACTTTTTACAGACATATTCTTACAGAATATAAAGATGGCCAAAAAGAAAAAAATGAACATTATTCAATGTATTTATTCATACATCATACAGCAGTGTTGTTATGCAAGTTTAATCTAATTACTAGCCACATTAGTGTCCTCTAATTTCTCCAGTTTGTGTTCATGCATTACACTGTCAACCATTGCTTTAATAATTTTTCTTGGTCCATTTCTGACAGGCAATCATCCTCCCAGCAGAGGAGTAGACAGTTTATTGCTTATATTTAAGTGACTCTCCCCCTGTGACTTACCAGTGTGGAGACTGTGGGAAGCTGCTATGCCAGGTCCATTGTGCTTCATACCCTGTCCTCTCACATCTTTGGGGATCCTTGCAGGGGTGTGTGCTACACTCACTCCCAACAAAAGTTTCTGATGTGCTGATGCTAATGACACTAAAGAAGAGTTCAAAGCTGGAGAAGAGCAGCCCCTGCCAGCCAGCAGCAAGAGAGAGAAGGCCCCTGCGAGGAGAATTTCCCCCTTGGCTTCTGCTGTGTCCCCTCTGTTTTAAAGAGACACAGTCAGACTCCCTGGAGCTGCCCCACAGCACAGAGTTCATTCTGGGCCCTTGGAGGAGAGACTCATCAGCTCCACTCTAAAGTTTGGTGTTGTTTTACTTATACACGCAGGGCCAATTTTAGCACTTTTTAATGGACTGTCTATGAATTTACTGATGGTTAGCAACCCTCAGCACTCCTCCCACGAGCACTGATCCTACAGACTGTCCTGCTCCCACAGTTAGGGTTACCAGGTGTCCGGTTTTCACCCAGACTGTCTGTTATTTGAGTCCCCATCTGGTAAAAAACCCAGAAAATACCGGAAATGTGAAATATTTGGTATTTCTTGTTTCCCGTGGATGGAAGCCCGGCGGGGACAATTTTCCCCTGCCATGTCTGGCGGGGATAGGGGAGTGAGGAGCATGGGGCCATTTAAAGGTGCAGCACCCTTTTTTTTCTCAACATCTTTGGTCTCCCCCTTTTTTTTCTCAACATAATTTTTCCCAGTGTTTTGTTGTTGTTTTTTTTTGGGGGGGGGGGGGGGAAAGGGGAGAAGTTTTGATATTTTTTGTTAAACCATCTAGCAACCCTACCCACAATGGGGTCTGTGCAGGCCTAATCCTGAGCACTCACAGTCAATAATGTTCCATGCAGGGATTTGATAATTACAGGATCTCCTCCTATAAAAGAGCTGTGTTGCTTTTAGTCTTTCTACTTCTGAAACAAAGCCAATGAAAAGCAACTATAAAGACACTTTGTAAGGCTGTGTTTGTAGCACATAAATCATATTAGCATTTATTCCAAAAGAGTAACTGAGTCCTCAAAATGTTTAAGGAAAATCTGACAGCAGTTTAAAAGTTTTTGTTTGAAATGATGCTAATAGCTCTCCTCATAGGTTTTGCTTATAAATAACCTTGACTTCAAGTGCTTTATGGTAAGTGGTGTGGATTTTTTGTTTTGCTTCTGGTTATCCAATTGCGTAAAACATATGGCAGTAGAAAAGCTTCTCTCAGTCCCTCTATTTTAAAGAGACACAGGTTAAAAGCTGAATAGCAGTGCTGAAAAACAGACAAACACAATAACCCATTGTGCTCTTTAGGTACAGTTGCAGAGATTTTTTAAGTTGTGGGTTTTTTCTGCTTGTATTTTATATTACACATCTTCAACTTTTAGCCCCCCATCTCAAGATCAGAACTAAAACATGTTGCAACAGTGTGTAACAGAGTTTTGCAATATAGGTAAGCTTTGATTTGCAAAAATGTAATAGAAACTCAACAATTTCGGGCCATGGCCTTTCAAATGTATTTGTGGAGGCATCCCTTGCACCCCTATGGATCCAAGTGGAGGATCTGGGCTTTAAGCTATTTTGGAACATGGCATTGCAGTCATCTTTGCTTAGGAATAGGTATCTCCTGTAGTAGTCAATCTCCAAAATATCAATCAGTGGAGTAATGGAATAAGTCACTATCAAAGATAAGCGACATCTCACTTCACAAACCTCTTTAGAGAAGGCAGTGAAGGCATTTTGCTACCAAAGGGCTTGTATCCACTTACCTCAAGATCAACACTGTAGAGATTGATCTCCTGAGGTTCAATTTAATGGGTCTAGTGAGGAAGCACTAAATCCACTGCTGACTATGTCCCTTTCGACTCTGGTACTTCACCAGGTCACAAGGAGTAAGAGAAGTCGGCATGAGAGTTTCTCTCTTTGACTTCCTGCAGTGGGGATGCCATGAAAATTCAACCTAAGATACGCAACTTCAGCTACGAGAATAACACATTCTCAGAACTGTAGTTGTGTATCTTGGGTCAACTTTCTCTCCTAGTATAGACCTGACCAAAGATGGTGAAAGTATGAGAATCCAGTCCTTTGTGACAAGAGAAAAGCTTAGGATAGGAAATCCTTACTCATGCTAAGTAGTGCTTTACATAACTAGTGATTTTAACTTCATTGGGCCTGCTTGTGTAAAAAGCTACTACCCAGTATATATAAAGGTGGTGGAATACTCAGGCTATTAATTATTTGATAGCATAACCTTTGGTAATCTTTTAACTTCACATGCAAAAAATTATCTGAATGCCATGCTTGAATCCTTGCCTAAAATAGTTAACTAATTACTTATATTATGCTACTGTGACTACTTTTCTGCTCAGCGGTATTGGAGAATGACAATTATCATCCTGACTGGATTATTTAAAGGAATATTACTTCTCCACCTCATTAGAATTACAAATTTTACTGCTACAGGCTATTTATAACTTGTTTACTAAATTGCAGACTGTGGTACAAAAGGTGAATGATCCAGTACTTAACAGTTTGGAACCAGAAGAAAAAAGCCAGCTGAAGTCAGTGGACAGATTCCTATTGACGTCTGTGTATTTTGGGTCAGGCTTTATTTGAAGTAGTTGTCATATTGCAGTCTGATCCTGCAATTGTTTAGGCACCTGTGTCAAGGTACTGTTGATTTTTCATGCTAAAAGCCTCAATTTCCCTGCTGTTTTCCATTCATTGCAAAGGACAGTTCATATGATTTTATCTCACTGAGCTCACCGCTATAGTAAATTGTATGAGGCAATTGCTAAATGCAGTATTGACAAGCTCAAACATTCAAAAATATGAATCAACACTCCAAAAATCAAAAGATTGCCTTAAAATTGTGCAATCTAAAATATAACAAATTGAGGGTTCTTTTTATTTTCTTTCTGTTTTTGAACCTTCCATAGTCACATTACAAACTTTTTTCTAAAATCACGAGAGCTAGAAACTTGCATTTCTAAAAAAATCAAAGCTAAAACGTTCATATAATTCCATGATTCCAGGCACTGATGCCTTTAAGAAAAAGGCTAGAATTCATAAGGGATGGCAATGAATGCAATGAATCAGATAAACAGTGTCACATGGGTTGTGTGACCAGTAGAGGAAACATGAGTTCAATATCATCTGTGATGCTGCAGCAATTTGGCAGTTTTGAAATGACCACTTTGCTCTGGTGCATGCACATCTGGATTTATGTTTAACTTTTAAATATTGTATTCTAGCCCATTTATCTGTGTTACTTTCAAAGATGCCTGTAAACCATGGCATATCCTTGTCTATGTTTTTCTGCCTCTGTGCTGGCCCCATTCTAATAGCTGGCCACCAATGGCTGAGTCAGAGCTATTCTAGAGCATAGGCAAGGAAGGCTTGGGGTTATTTTAATTGAGATGCTCACCTATTAGAGTTTGATAGAAATATCCTTGAGAAGTAGCCCTTCCTCATATTGATATACTGGGCTGCTCGATGACTTGGTTCATAGATTGGTATGTGGGTTCCATCAATAGTTCCCCTGCAGTTCAGGAACCCCAAGGGTGGCAAATCCTGCAACGATTGGGTCCAGGTCTCCCAGGCGGATGACCCTGCGCAGGTTTTCTCCTCCCAACCTGCAGAAGGAAACAAACACACAAAACAGAAAATAAGGGGGAATGCTTGAACCCTTGGGAGGTGCCTGCTGCCCTCTTCCCTTCTCCACCTCAAACACCTCAGGAGCCACCCCCTATGAGGCTGCCCCTCCATCAGCAGGGTTGTGTGAGGGTGGGACGGCACAACCCCCTGGGGACGGGGCTTCACCCCTCACCCCCACTCCCTCTGCCCACCCACCCCGCTTTCCCTACGGTCCCCCTTTTCCAGGACACCCCCCCCACTCAAAGGGACTGCAGCCCGAGAGTGCCTTACCTCCATGAGGAGAGCCCACCGACTGGTAGCTGTCTGGGATGGCGAGCTTCCAGACGGCAATGGCGACCCACTTCCCCAGGGGGATGGCAGGCCACTGGTGGGTGTCCTGTCAGCGGAGGGCAGGGGCAAGCCAGGCACACAGCTCCAAAAAGGTGGCCTTCTGCATGTGGAAGTTTTGGAGCCATTGCTGGTCATCCCACCACTCCATCACCAGCTGGTCCCAACAGTTGGAACTGGTGTCCAGCTTCCAAAAGCGTTTCTCCACTGTGGGGTGCAGTTGCAAGGGCCTTGCTCCCACACACAGGGAGAGGGTCTCAAGGATGAGCTCGGGGTCGAGCTCGTGGAGGGCAATGAAGGCAGCCTGCACAAACTGCTGCAGAAACTGCAGCATGTCTGTGTGGGGTCATCACGTACCCAAAGGCAGTTTCAGTTCCATGGCAAAAAGAAAATGCTCTGGTGTCCAAAAACGCTGGGCAACCAGAGAACGCACTGCAAGAGCTTTGCTGTCCTTTAGAGAGGTAGGCAAGCAAACAGCAGAAGCAGAGAAACGGCTGTCCAGGGGTGTCCCTTTAAGCGTGTGTCTTAGCTAGGCTTAAGCAACAGCACCCGGAAGCAACGAGTGACCTAATTCCCTGCCTTAAGTGGTTCCAGGTGATCTTATATGCGAGATAGCGTCCAATCAGTGTGGATACTCTCTTTCAAAAATCACTTTTTTAATGCACTTTTGCTGTGTTGATGCTCCCTTTCGAAAGAAGTTTTTCCAGAAAGCTATTATAGAGCTTCCACCCTAGAATCCCACAGCCCCCCCAGCATACATAGATGAATACCCTGCACCCATAGAAAGCCACACTGCTTCTGTGGAGCTTGATATAGGACTAAGGACATGTTCTGCTACATCCTTACTAACACCTGCACAGATCACATTATAGGAGAGGGGCAGCCTTTGTCTTCACTTTAGAAAAAAAGAGAAAGCGAGGGTGTGTCTACACTACCAAGTTTTGTCGGGGAAACTAATGTTGACATGCGAAGTCACACACAAAAAAGCTTCCAAAGTGTGTTTACACTTGTTCCCTCTAGCAATAGATTGTGTTCATATCTAAGCTCTCTTTTTGACAGCACGAGCAATTCACTTAAGGTATGTATCCCACACTGCACGGTGACACCATGGCTGTGTCTACACTGGCATGAATTTCCGGAAATGCTTAAAATGGAATACTATACCGTTTTCAGTTTTTCCGGAAAAGGAGCATCTACATTGGCAGGCTGCTTTTCCAGAAAAGCCCTTTTTCCGGAAAAGCGTCTGTGGCCAATGTAGACGCGCTTTTCCGGAAAAGACTACTGGGCTGTCTACACTGGCCCTTTTCCGGAACAGTGTTCCGGAATAAGGACTTATGCCCGAGCGGGAGCAGAATAGTTTTTCCGGAATAGCGGCTGATTTTGTACAGTAGAGCGTCGTTGCTTTTCCAGAAATTCAAGGGCCAGTGTAGACAGCTCGCAGCTTATTCCGGAAAAGCGGCTGATTTTCCGGAATAAGTGGCCCAGTGTAGACACAGCCCATCTGTCGCTAGGTATTGTGGTATCAGAACAGAGCATAGGGCATCTTGAAACTGAGCAAAACATGCAGTTAGGCTCTGTTTTGTTCTAGGACTTCTGGTGTCCATTGGTGCCCTTTTCCAAGCACCAGTCTCTGCTGTGTATTCTGATTTCTGCAGTGAGAAACAATGGAGCCTCACTTCTCTGGCATGCTCTGTTAACTCTCATTAGCAGATTCAGACTAACACGGCTACCCCTCTCATACTTAACTCTCATTAGGATCTCATGCATGGTAGCGGAATTCATCTTGAAGTTACTGACAGAGGAAGAAGACTCAGGAACCTGACATTGTGCATGATATGGACAGTGACAACCCATCATTGTATCTGGCACTCAGAGCAGTTGTGCAGGGTAGACCAGGGGTTGGCAATCTATGGCTCACTAGGGAGTCAAATATGGCTCTTCTGGAGCCCCAGCTCAGCCCCCCATTTCTCTCCCCTCAGCAGGGAGCCAGTGCTGGCGCTATAGCCTTATGGACCCCTTACTTGATTAGAATGACAGTGTTGGCATCCAGTGAGGGGGCAGGGGGAAAGAGCCTCCCCACCACATCTGGTGTGCGGGGAACAAGTGGAGTGAAATATGGCTCAGTGTGCTACTCTTTTACTTCTGCCATGTGGGAAACCAGGAACCAAATATCTCTCCATGTGCGCTGTGTTTTCCCTCCGCTGGGAAACATTTCCCTACAAGCTTCCCCTGCGAACCCTTCCTGGAGGCTTCATTCCAGGGAATGGGAGCAGTGGGAGGCATGTTACATGGTGCCTATCATACAGCACGAAAACAACTAAGTGTCCCCCATGTCCAAATCTCACCCCCTCACTTATCCCCCCTCTGGCCAGAAAGCCTGCCCCCAGCCCCCTGGCCAGATACCTCCTGCCCTCTGGCCAAAATCCACTCTGCCCTCTGGTCAAAATCTACTCTGCCCTCAGCCTCCCGGCCAGACACCCCCTGTCCAGACACCTCTTGACCTCTGCCCAAAATCCCCTATGCCCCCAGCCTCCTGGCCAGACAGCCTGCCCCTGCCCTCTGATCAGACACCCCCTGGCAAAAGACCCCTTGCCTCTGCCCAGAGACTCCTCTGCCCTCTGCCCAAAATCTTCCTTGCCCCCAACTCCCTGGCCAGACAGCTGCCCCCTACCCCTGGACAGGTTCTGTAAATTCCCTTTATGGTTCCCCCTTCTTGAATGAATGCATGGTGTGTGTGGGAAACGAACATGCAATGAGTGATGAACTTTTACGCACCTGAACTTGAGTGCACACAACCCCCTGCACAGGGTGCACATGGCCCCCTGCAGTGCACATGGCCCTCTGCACAGAGTGTACATGCCCCCCTGCATAGAGTGCACACGGCCCAGGGAGGACATTGAGGAAGGCCTATGGACCCAGAAGTTGCACATGGCCTTTAACATCATCAATCCAATGAAGAGAGAGAAAACCTGAAAGAGGATCTGGCGACGGGACCGCCCCGGGGGTGCCCTCTGCTTAGATCGCCTGGTCAGCGAGCCGGTTCCTGATGCCGACAGCTTCAACCTCGGTATGAGCTCCTTCTGGTGCCTGGTGCTCGGCTTGCATTTCGTCCGACTGTGAATGTGGTTGCGGATGGTGAGATTGAGTGTCTCCTTTCCGCTTCTTCCAGAATAGGTTAAGGCAATTGGAGCAATTTGCGCTCGTTACCCTATGGTCCCAATCCTTGTTAGGCCAATTTAGTTGCATGCTTGCAACGGTTTTCAGAGAATTATCCACAATGACTCCAAGATCTCTCTCTTGAGTGGTAACAGCTAATTTAGTTCTTATCATTTTGTACATAAAGTTGGGACTATGTCTTCGATATGCATTACTTTGCATTTATCATCATTAAAATTCATCTGCCATTTTGTTGCTCAGTCACCTAAGTGAAAGGTGGAAATTTTGTTGGATCCTTTTGAAGGTCTTCACAGTCTGCTTTGGACTTAACTATCTTGAGCAGTTTATTATAATTTGCAAATTTTGTCACCTCACTGTTTACCTCATTCTCCAGATCACTTATGAATATTTTGAACAGGATTGGTCCAGTATAGACCTCTGCAGGGCACTAGTAATTACATCCCTCCATTCTGAAAACTGACCATTCATTCCTACCTTTTGTTTCCTATCTTTTAACCAGTTATCAATGGGGATGGAATAGTATAACTATTTAAATGGTTAACTGATAAGCATAAGCTTATCGGTTACTGTAATGGTTACATGCCTGCTTCTAGCCCTGCTGCCATCCTGTGCTGTGGGGTATCAGAGCCCGCAGTGTGGGGTGGCAGCCAGCTCCTTGGGAACAAGGCTGGGAGCCTGATGTGTACCAGTTCCTGGGGAGCCAGCTGCCACCCCTCACTGCTAGCTCTGTATTAGAGACAGCAGCATGTGATAGTAACCGGCTTCCTGGGAGTGGGGCAACAGGCAGAAGCCAGTATAATTTGTTCTATTTAGGAGTGATGGAATAAGCGATACCTGTAAAAGCATAGCTTTGCCAGAATAAGCTGCATCCATGCTGGGAATGCTTTTCCAGTATAGTCCCTATTATATGGCATTCCTAAAGTAGAGTGATCTATGGGATCACACTGGTGTAGTTTTGTTGGTGGCTGAAATTAGAACAAATTACCAGAGTAGATGCAGCATTATTTTAGGGTCACATTCTGACCTCAGATCTACATGTGAACATGTAGAACTCCCACTAAGGTACATGGGAGAGCTGTGCTTCAGTAAGCTGTCACTGTGAGCTGTAATGCCAAACCATTAACAGTGTTAAATCAATGAGCTATTTTCTGTTCTTCTCTAATAACTAGTTTCATCTCAGTGCAGAATTCCTTCCTTGTCTGTGCAACTTAATGATCAGACTTTCCATGGGCGTATCTAGTACAGGTTGAATCTCTGTTAATTGGGACTTCCTGGCCCAGTATCATCCGTGGTCTGGCAGGATCGTGGATGTTCCAGGATCAGAGAGTCCCAGTGGAGGTCTGATGGCTGGGATCTCCACAGCTAGGCTGTCCGGCACCCTGCAGCTGAGCTGCTAGGTACAACCCAACACGGCTGCCCAGCAAGGCCAGGAGCCCAGTGTTCAGGGAGCTGGGCTGCCCAGTGTAGCTGGGAAAGAGGTGAAGGGACCAGCAAGTCAATGAGACCGGCAGCACGGGGGGAATGGGCCACAAGGCTGGCGGATGCTTCCAGGCTGTAGAGACCGATAGCAGGATGGCCAGATATGACCTCCTCTGGTCTGGCAAAATCCCTCATCCGGAACCAGTCAGGTCCTGAGGGTGCCGGACCAGGAAAGTCCAACCTGTACTTGCAAATTATGTGTTGGTTCTACAGATCCTGAACATTTTTTCAAAGTATTGCGATGGCTGAACAAACAATGTCTTGTTATGTAACCTTTATAGAGTGATTGACTAGGAAGGAGTGGCCACTCTTTGGTGGTGTGAGTTCTAAGATGATATCATTCATTACAAACAGTCTTACTATGTGCTAGAGAAAAAGGGTGGTGGAGAGGAAAGGTGAAGCAGATTTTTAAGAAGCAGAAGCATAAAGCAGGAACTATGACAAATGCAAAAGTTTTTGATCCTTTAGGTCAGTTAATTAAGCCTTCATACGTCTGACCATCCATACACCAGAGGGCAAGCTGTTTGAAAGAGGTTTTAAAACATGGTCCATGCGGAGAGTCAAGCTATATTTAAAACTATTTTCAAAACGCATGCTCAACCTAGTCTTGAACAAATTTGCAAAGACGTCTTTGAACAAGGTTTAGTGCTTCTCAAGTAGGTGACCAAAGTTCATAGCTGATTTAGATAGGAGCCACATTTTAATACTTTTATGAAACCAGTTCCAAAACACAGATCTCTTTCCATACTGTAGCTACCCACACCACGTTATCACATAATCAAACCCTGTGAAACAAGTATCCAAGTAATGTTGAAGCTCAGCATGTTACAGAATAAATTCCCAGCAGCTAAATGTGTTTTTATGAGCTCACCTGCTGCCAAGGTTTTTTACTCTGTCAGGAGTTGATTTACAGGAAGCAGAGTAGAGATCAAAAGATCTTGTTCTTAAAATAGCATTTTGGGATTACTATAGAAGTGCAAGTCACCATAATTATAATCACTTTCCACCATGACTTTTGACTCTTTTTATAATCTCGTTGAATCCCTATTTTCCACAGTGAAGGGGCTTTAGCCTGCAAGGCTAGTTATAAAGCTGATCAAAAGGTACTGTAAATTATTGTATGACCTCTCCTGCCATCAGAAGCAGAGGAAATGTGAAGTGAAGTGTGAAATGCACAGTTCAGGTCTCTGCACTGAAACACTATCAGCCACAGCCTATTAGAATTGCATTTGGAAGGATTCATCAGAACAGATGTTGTCCAGCTGGTGATGTTGCGCAAGACCTTTTGATATGCTGAGACCTATTAGGAAGAAAATAATCAAGATTAAAAAAAAAACAACAGACGGGGTTGTTTTGGGGAAATGGTTATTAAAATAACCTTGTATTTATGTCTGTGGTTATGTGACTTACACAAGTAAGTGTCTTATTCCAGAAAATAGTTCTTGGGCCAGGATTAGTCCCATAAGCACAAACTGCTCTTCTGAGTCAGCGGAGCAATTGCACTAATGGAAAGGGATTCACGCTACGGAAGTGCACATAAGTGGATTCTGCTATGAAGGAAGACAGGAAACCTGCCTCTTGTCTAGTCTTGGGCTTGTGCATCTTATTTTTGAGGAGTTTGGCCCATTCTGGAATTGCAGGTCAAGTGGGAGCTGCAGGTGGATTTCATCTCTGCTCTAGGATTGCTCTGTGAGGCCACAGCCATGAGCAGGCCCTGAATAAGCTTCACTTCAGGGATCTTTACCTTCTGTTAATCTGCTACCAAGCAATTTGCTGCACCCAGTGATTCAGAAGAGACACTTAATCCACCCTGCACTTGTACACACAGCACAACTTTGCTCCAACTATTCATTCCACAGTGTCTTTGGCAAGTCATATCCTGGTTTATCTTGTTTTTATGTGCACCTGGATTCCCTCCAAGCTCCTCCTCCTGCCACTGCTAGCAGCTGGCCAAACCCAAATTATCTAAATGACACTCTAAGGCTCTTGTCACTTCTGCATTTGCCTAGAACACTATTTCCTCTAAGGAGGCTGTGAGAGCCTTTGGCTGTTATTGCAAGTTGTCTTACTACTTGGCTAATGATTTGACTCATGATTAGTCATTTCCCATTTGCTAATGCAAAAAAAAAAAAATCTTGGTTCACAGATCTTATATTTAATTATATTTTTTTAATTTTGTTTGATGTGGTAAGAGGACACAAATCTTTCATTTCTAGGCTGCTGGTTGAAACCCTGTGTCATCTCTGATTAATATGATTCCAATATGTAACTTATACATCTAGTTTGTTGCCCTTACCTGTGCATGACTGTTCTCCATATACCTGACCAATCTCATTTTAACTGTCCTAGGTGTTGGAGATTCTTCTACTTTTCTTGGGAAGCTGTTTCCCAGTCTAACAAATGTAATTCACAGAAAGAGATTTTCCTGCTCAGCATCTTCTTTTCTTTTTCTGTCCAGTTTGTACCATTGCTCCTAATTATCTCTCTCTATCTATTAAAAAAAAGGTTCCTGTAGGACAACAGAGTGATGTCATCATGTCACGCTGAATCCCACAGCCCCTCCCTCTGCCCTCAGGCACCCTGTCTCCTCCCTTCTTTCTTCCAAGGTACTCTGGTGGGCCACAGCTGCGTGCCCTCCCCCCTTGTGGGGGGGACCTGAAGCTGCAAGCCCCCCCCCCAGTAAAGGGGGCCTGGAGCCATATGCCCTCCCCTTATGGGGGTTTCCTCTCCCTCCCCTCTGCAGGAAACCAGTGTTGGCTCTCTAATCTTGGGGGGTGGGAGTGGGGCACGAGGCTGGAATGCCAGGCAGGTGGCAGTCCAATCACCTGGCCCAAGGAAGGTGGAGGTGGTTCCCCACTGGATCCCGGAGTGCCGAGGCCCCTAAGTGCAGTGAGGAGCTGCTGCTGCCACCCTCTGGTTTGGCCCTGGCCATCCTCTGGTAGCTGGAGAGGGGCTGAGAGACTGGAGCTGCAGCTGGGGAAGGGGTTGGATGGGCCAAGAAGCTGGGGCTGGACTGGAGCTGGGGCAGCCCTAGTGGCTGGGGGCAGGGGGAGGAGGGATAAGAGGCTGGGACTAGTGTGGCCCTGGGGGCCGAGAGGCTTGGACTGGCAAGGCCCCGGGAACCTGAGAGGCCAGGGCTGGCATGGCCCCAGCGCTCCGTGGTGGCCAGAGGGGAGAGCCAGGCCTACCTGTTCCCAGAGACAGGAGGGTTCGTGAGCATAGCGAGCAGTGGTGGTCATATCCCTAGACCCTTTTTATTATGCTAAATTCCTCTCCATCCCTAGTACGTGGTCCCTTCGCGTAATTTAACAATTATTGCTGTTAATAATTACATGGTAAGCTCTTTGGAGGTAGAGACCTTCTTTTTGTTGTGTACTTGTATATCACCTAGCACAGCAGGAATACAAATAATAAAGACCCTGCTCTTCACTGCCAGTTAGGTAAGCTGCCCAAATTGTGGATTCCCAGTTCATGAGAATTGGTGTAGTGCCGGGCTGCAGATGGAGGAAAGAGGGCAAAGAGGCAGTATCCCTGGGGGCCTGGTGATTGAAAAGGGCCTGAGGCTCCTGGCCATAGTTACCACAGCTATGGCAGCGGCTGGAGCTCATGGCCCTATGAAATCGCTGCTGGAGCACTTGGACATGTGGTCTCGGCAATGCAGACTGGTTGTTGGGGAGGTTAGCACCCAGCCTATTCCTTCTGCCCAAGGACCTGCCCATTATGGGAAGGCATGGAACCAGCCCCCTTTCCTTTCCCAGGGGCCCAGCATTTCTCTCCTCAGCCCTGGTATAGTGACATTTAATTCAGCTTTGCCAATTTATAGGGGGGGACGAACTGAATTTGGTTCTTTTAATCTTTCCCGAAGGTCATTTTCTATAGTCATTTAACATTTCTGTCTTCTCTCCTTTGAAGTCTTTTCTGTTTGCCAATCTCCTTGTAGTATTAAGGCACCTAAAACTGTTCACCGACAAACTGTTTTCTCTCTGGTGGGTATTCATTGCCTAATGGGCAGATGACCACATCATATTTGCAAATCACTGTCACAAACCTTTGTTAGCAAGCTTAGTGGAAACACTGCCAGAATTGATCTCTTCAAGGTATGTTAAAGTTGTGCAAATACTGCTGCAGTGGGCGCTTCAAATACTTAAGAGAATGTGGAGAAGCTTCCACTGCCACTATCCATGTGGCATCTATTCTGTAGATAAATACAGAGGCTTAATATCCCAGGCTGTGAATCTAGCACTTGTTTGTGCTAATGTCTAAAAAATAGGAACTTGTTTCCTAATTTTAAATATTGCATGTTATGGAAGCTTTTAACACACAAGTTTCCAGAGAAATGCTGTAGTACGGGACAGGAAGTATCTTGTGCCGTTCATAGATCTGCTACACATGATGTACAATAATATTTATATTTTTTACTTATCAGATATTTTTTGTTCTTAAATGTTATGTTGTTCGTCCTATTTTTGCTCTCTGGACTAGGTCCAGGACAGGAGGATTGTGCAATTGCAGTTTGCCTGATTTTTTTAAATACTTCTTTGGTGTTTACTTGAGCTAAAAATCAAGGCTTTCTCCAGCACTGTGAGCAGGGGGTACTCCAGCCTGCCTGGGCTTGAGCAGCTTCCTGCCTGCCCGTTGTGCAGGGTGATGGGCCCGGCCTAGCCAGAGCAGCCCCTGACTGTGGCAGTCCCCACCTGGATGTCCTGCTATTCTGCGGGCCAGGGCGTTGCTCCAACTCAACCAGGCTGGAGTGGTCTCCCTACCCACTCCTGTGTAAGCAGTTAACCAGTTAAACACAGTGGCTACATCTAGATTGCTGCCCTCTCTTGTACAAGAAAATATGCAAATGATGCAAAGCGGTGAATATCACTGTGCCTCATTTGCATACTTAATGAGCTGCCATTTTTTGCACAAGGAGCTTTTGCACTGCTCCTTTTTGTGCAAAAAACCCCTCTTGTGCAAGAGCTGCTCTGCCACTTTTTTTCAGGTAGAACAGCTTTTGCACAAGCAGAGGTTTTTGCGCAAAATGCCGGCTTATTAAGTATGCAAATGAGGCATGGCGATATTCTAGATGTAGTCAATGTGTAACCAGTTAACTGATTAAACAAGATTTTATATCCCTAATGTTAGCAGAGACATCTGGGGAAGGCTGTTTAGCAATGTTTGATGCTGTGCTTGATATTAGCATTGCCAGTATCCTGTTATTTTCACAAACAGTCAAAACTAGCACAGGAATGAAAACTGTAATAAAGAAAAAAGCAACCTTTCTGAGATGTTCAGTACATCAGATTAATCAATTCTTGAGCTCAGGACATAAGCAACACGAACTTCAGAGGATCTGTAACAGAATTCTTCAATTTCTCAACTAGTCAAAGCTGCCTAAATACAAACCAAAACTATATAGACACAACACATTAGGATGGTGCTACACTAACATAATAGAAGACATAGGAGATATGGAGAAGATGGAAGAAGGTGACAAAAGTAAGGTATGGTTAGGTAGAATGGAGATCTGGTATTCTTCTCATCTTTATTTTATCTAAACCCATTTAGAGAAAAGTCCAGGTGACTTCACATCCATATAACTGATACCTACAGCATTGCACTATTCTTTTTTTCAGCCCAGGGATGTCACCAGTTAGGGTGTGTCTAGATTATACGGCTCTGTTGACATTTCACAAGGCATAAAGGATCTGACGACAAAGGGTTCTGGGGTCGGCTGATCCCTGTCTAGATTACCACGCCGTGCTGACAAACAGCTGATCGGTGGCCATTTTGATGTAAATGAAGCGGTGATTATTTAAATCGCCGCTTCATTTCCCTTTGCCAAGTACACTCATCTACATGGCTCCATCGATGGAGTCATGTAGTCTAAACACACCCTTACTGATTAGTGATAGAAAAGTGTTGGTCTGGCTGGGTTGGAGTAGTCCCCTGCTCGCATCACAGGCGGAAGGTGCTTCATCCTGGCCAGGCCCACTCTGCCATTGGCGGGGTCGGTTGAGCCCGGCTGGAGCAGCTTTGTGTTGTGGTGGACCCGGTCTGACTGGAGCAGCTCCATGCTGTACTGTATCACACCATAGGCGGAGTGCACTCCAGCCCAGCCAGAGGCCTCCCCTCCTCCCCCCAGGTCTGGCCAGAATGAAGTAGCACCTTTCCTGTGGATCCGATTTAAATGGTTAATCAGTTAAATGCACATTTAGCTGGTTAACTGATTAAATGGAATTTTACATCCCTGACATAGCCTGAGAGCCATAGAAGTAGTTTTAACATTAAGTAATATCTTGGAATTTGTTATGGGCTGTGATAAAGCCCCTTCCAATACTTCCACAAAGAACTCCAGAGTAACAGAATTCCCTGCCTTTAACAAAGTATTTATAATGGACAGGGACCTGGGGAGTTTGAATTATTTTGAAAAGTTCCCAGTCATTCTGGACATCTTAGGCTGTGTTCACCTACTGATACGTTAGCACGTATTTTAGCTATAAATATTGCCACTCTGCTGAAGAGTCATACTATCGCACTGCATTAATGTTTAAAAAAGCAAGAAAACAAAGTCCTCACAATCTAGAAATGCACAGCCAATTCTTTCCAATGACATGTTTACTCCCAATTTGCAAGTTTGGGTGCCCCACATAAGCATTTTTGCATAATGTTGCTCCAGCAATTTAAAGGATCTAGGTCTCCAGCTGCTGCCACTGCCACAGTAGCAGTGGCAGCTGCTGGGAGCACAGGGTCCTTTTGAATTGTCAGGCGCTGGGGTAAGCTGCTGGCTCCCTCTCCCCTCTATTGGTGGGCCTGTTCACATCTTTTATTTTTCACAACTTTCACTTAAGTTTTCAACCCAGGTAAACTGCATTATTTATCCAGCACTTTCATCGCTATGCTCTAGAATGCATTGCACTCTACCACAGATGCTGCACTTGCAGATGGTAAAGTTCTCTCCTAAAATGATTATTAGTAAAAGCAAAATTATTGTGGATGGGGGATGATATGGAATCAAATGCCACTGAAGAAGAGTCCTAATTCAATAAATCATGTAGGGTATGTGTACACTACCCCCCTAGTTCGAACTAGCGGGGTAATGTAGTCATACCGCACTTGCAAATGAAGCCCGGGATTTGAATTTCCCGGGCTTCATTTGCATAAGCAGGGCGCCGCCATTTTTAAATCCCCGCTCATTCGAACCCCGTGCCGCGTGGCTACACGCGGCACGAACTAGGTAGTTCGAACTAGGCTTCCTAGTTCGAACTACCGTTACTCCTCGTGGAATGAGGAGTAACGGTAGTTCGTGCCGCGTGTAGCCACGCGGCACGGGGTTCGAACGAGCAGGGATTTAAAAATAGCGGTGCCCCGCTTATGCAAATGAAGCCCGGGAAATTCAAATCCTGGGCTTCATTTGCAAGTGCGGTATGCCTACATTACCCTCCTAGTTCGAACTAGTGGGGTAGTGTAGACATACCTGTAGGCTGCTACAGCCCAGGATAAAAATATATGAACAGCAACATCTAAGATCTGTTCCAAAACCTCTTGAAATGAATGGAAGTTGTTGACTTCAAGAGGTCTGGACTAGGTCCTTAGTGAGGGGTGGGCAATATCAGGGCCAGGGGTCAGACCTGACCCTCCAAGCATTTCTCTCTTGCCTGCCTAACTGATTAGCAGAGGTGTATACTTACAGCTGACAGTGTTCAGCTGCCCCTTCCCCCACCAGGCTCTGTCCTGCAGCCCATCTGCTCCCAGGACTCTCCTGCTAGCTGTGCAGAGTGGGAGGGGAGGGCAAAGAAGCGATAAGGGAAGGCAGAGATGAGTGCTAAAGTCAGGGTGTTGCCCTGCCCCAGTACCTCATCTCTGCAGAGCAGGAGTCAGGGAGAGGGAGATGCACAGTCAGCAGAGCTATTAAAATCTGAAGTGTGGATGGTAAGTGACTCAAAAGAGTGTGAAGTGTGGGTGTGGGAGACAAGAGAGCAGGACAGGTTTCCCTTAAAGGGACGGCACATGGCTTCTCCCAGAAACTTACCCAGCAGCAACCAGCTCTCTGTGTTACTGTCACACATCCCCAGTCTGTGCCACACACACAGTCACTGTCACATACACACTGCAACCACACTCAAACTACGTCACAAAATCTGTCGCACAAAGTGTCTTTCACACTCAGATACTCTGTCTCTCTCTGTAGCCTCCAGCCCCACCCTTTCTGCCCAAGACCCCATCTCTTCTGGGGGACCTGGAGCGGGCCTGTGGCCATGTACCAAAATTTATGAAGTGACCTCCCTGCAAAAAGTATTCCCCCCCCACCCTTAGTAAATAAAAAAAATATGCAAATGGTTTGTCATAAAACTTTTATGAAGCACTAGAATGGGTTACCTAGGGAGATGGTGGAATCTCCATCCCTAGAGGTTTTTAAGTCTCGGCTTGATAAAGCCCTGGCTGGGTTGATTTAGTTGGGATTTTTCCTGCCTTGGCCAGGGGTTTGGACTCAATGACCTTCTGGGGTCTCTTCCAGCCCTGGGACTCTGTGATTCTATTATTTTGATTTTACTCAGTTATGAGTTATACTAGGACTTGAAAGATGCTTTCAGCATGCCTTGGACCTGATCCAAAGCACATTGAAGTTAATTGAAGCACAAGCTTGTTATTTCCTACCTTTAGGTGCAGAAGGCCAAGTCACAATGCTCCTCATCTCAGCCTAGTGCCACTGAAGGGGTTAATCCTTGCTTGCTTCAAAGAGCTTTTTTAAAGACCTTCAAAGACCTTTTAAGACTGCACTTCAAAGAGAATCCTCTGAACTGTCATTCATGCTTAAATTCGACACCCCACATGCAAATTTGAATAAAGACGCTAATTATCTTACCCATTACAAAGATAGCTTCCCCAATTATCACCTCTAATATCATTAGCTCTCAGACATTTATCTCCCTCCCTTCCCCCCCTCCATCCCCCTTCTGTTCTGAAATTTGATTTGTCCTTTTCATATGTGTTCATTTTTTTTAATCATATCCTTTGGTATATATGGTTGTGACAATTTTCTTCCACTATTTGATCTGAGGAAGTGGGTCTGGCCCATGAAAGCTCATCATCTAATAAACCATCTTGTTAGTGTTTAAAGTGCTACACAGTCCTGTTTTTTGTTTCAGCTACACCAGACTAACACGGCTACATTTCTACCACTTTTTTAAAGAAAGCATTCAGTACAGTTCTTTGCCTCCCTCATTAGCTCCCTTTCTTGCACGTCCTTTCTTTTAATTATTTTGCTTTTCCTTTGACATCTGTGGATGTCTAAGAAACATACCAGCTAAATAAACAACCAACTCCACTCACAAGTGCATTTTCCATATAGGTCAGTTGATTTTCCAAGCCCTATAAATATTAGATTAGCTGTGCGTCGTCTGAAAGCCTTAAGTTAGGATCAGATCCAAGAATCCACATAACTTTGGTCAGTTCTAAATACGTAATGCAGAAATGGAGCAAAATATTCAGTTAAAATACAAAGCCTGGCTTGGAAAAATGAGCTAATTGACAGAAATAAGTATTTATCTCAATCAGGAAAATTTTAATGGACTATGATATAATTGTTGCCCATGTGTACTTCGTAGTTTAAGTATTCTTTGGTTTTAATGAAGATTTTCAGGAGAAATTGTCTACTTGTGCATCTTAAAGAAATAACTAGAGACACAGCCATACTATCTTCTCCCAGGTTTGGATTTTAGTCAACCATCACCTCCCATTTAGGGAGCTCAGGGGTAGTATTGAAGAGTGACTCTACAAAACTGCGTGGACCTCACTTTTTATTACACATTTCTAAAGGTATTGACCACAAATTTTGGCACAGAGTCTCTTAAAAAATTTCAGTTGCTCTAAGGTCAAGAATTGAATATTCTTTTTCTTGGCATGGTAACCTCTAGAATTAGGTCCCTACACATTTCATGTGTGTTTGTAGTTCACATACACTATGAGGAGTCAAGAAGTAATGTGCTTGTTAAATTTCTCCCACCAAAATAAAGATAAGATTGGTGGGTTTCTCTGATGGAATCTGCTCCCTCCGTGGTACTGTTAAGTCATTTCTCACAAGAGCAATTTACCTATAAAGCTCATAAAAATACTTCTGAAGGGTGACATTTTACGTTATAGCCAAGTCATAGGTATTTTTCTTAAATGTGAGGATGTCTGTGGATTCCCCCAACTCTAAAAGCTCCTTTATAAACCCATCATTGCCCCATAACAGCAAATGGCATGGATGTAACAATGCGGTATGTTATTATACTCACTATATTTTTCAGCAACTAAGTATGGCAAAACCGCTCATTGCAAGTTTGTTTGCCAAGTGGTGCTGCTGCCTTCTTTGGTTGTGTATGGGTACAAGTATCGTGTAACTGTATAATGTCCCCTTCATTTCTGAGCAGGACTTAAAACAACCACAGGAGGAATTGGCCTTGACAGTCCTTCCTTGCATGCTGGGTGTTAGCTGAATGCGTTGTAGATAATGTATTCATACCGCGCAGCAAACTAAGAACCCACTACTCTAATTTAAACTACTATTGTTATCCAGCCCCACGTTTAAACCTGTCTGTGCTGTTGTAATCAGGTAAGATTTTATAAGACAAGAAGCAATGAATAAGCAGGTTCTCCCTGTGAGGACTGAGACTCCATTAATGTCTGGGGTGTGGAGGAGGGACTATTTGTCTTCTCTCACACAGGCTGGAACCTGGTTATCTGTCTCCTTGTGCTAGTCTAGGCAGTGAGTATCAGTAAACGGCAGAGAGCTGCCTAGGGGGCATTGTCTTCCAAGTCCCTACTATTCCAGAGTGCTCTCACCCTTGATCTGCCCAGCCTGGAGCTGCTAGCCATTTCACAGATGCTCCAAGGCCATTTTTTTCTCTCCTAGGCAGTTGGAGAAGAAGTTGTATGAAGTGGCAATTTTTATTTGTAAGTTGGAGCATTGCTTGGGGAAGGAGGGGCTACTTGTGAAAGGAACAGTATCTGTTGTCCTTGGCTACTGATATAAAAGTGCAAACTGCAAGTATTATTATAAGGGTGCCTGGAAAGCAAAACAAAAGTCTCCCAACACACTTTTCAAGCATTAAAAAATAAATAAAATGTCTATTTCTCAAGGGCTTTGCAGATGGTAATGGCTACCTCCCAGAATGCTCTTTGCCATCATTTATAAATGTCCACATTGCTCTTTAGCTGCTGGGACTGTTCTGAGAACTGGAATAGTATTTCTGGATTCCCATCTGGTACAGCAGCAGTTGGAGAGAGGGTGTGCTTGTGTGAGAGATCCAACAATTTTACCAAAAAGGTTTCGTAATGTGAGTGAGTTCATCTATTGTAAGCACAGTGTTAGCAGTGCTCAATTTACCTATTGCAGAAAGACCCTTTTCAGAGGCATGACATTACTCTGTTTCATTTGCTACCCACAAAGCCTATTCTGTGTAATGTAAGGAACTGGCTGTTCCAAGCATCCATGAGGATGATATTGGTCTACCTGACTCTCCTGAATAAGCTTTTAAATGAGAAGGGCGGGTGATACCTGTCAGTGCAAACATTTCTATGGAGGAAACAAAACTGATTGTCCGATCCTCAGCTGGTATAAATCAGGGTAGCTCTGTTAAAACTGCATGGAATCACACCAGCTGAGGATGTGACCTGGGACACAGATACATATTCCTGAGATTATTTTGTCCCTAGTCTTTCCCCTCACATTGCTATAGTGAAAAGCAACTGTCACCATCCAAACCTGTTTTTCTCCAATTATTAACAAGTTTGCTGTATAGTAGAAATCCATTGGGCCTGACCTTCACCTGCTCATTTTACACTGCTTCAAGTCCTTTGACCAGTGGCTAACAGTGGTGGGAGAGAATTGGACCACATAAATCCCAGATTTGAATGTGGGACCACCTCTTCAAACCCTCCACTTCTTGGGGTAGGCAAAGAGTGTGTAGATGGTCAAACTGTTGAAGCCATCACACAGTGATGTTTGGAATAGCACAATTGTGTCCCAGGAACACACTGGAACTAACGAGAAAACTAAAAAGGATCTTGAATGACACAAGGGAAATTTTTGCTGAACTAGCTTTAATTTCTGTTTAAACTGACAATCAGTTTTGTTTCCCACACAGAAATGTTTGCACTGACAGATATCACCCACTCTTCTCTTTTAGAAGTTTATTCAGGAGAGATGCAGGAGGGTCAGGAAGACCAATATCATCCTCAAGGATAATTGGAACAGCCAGTTCCTTACATTACACAGAATAGGTTTTGTGGGTAGCAAATGAAACAGAGTAATGTCATGCCTCTGATAAGGGTCTTTCTGCAGTAGGTAAATTGAGCACTGCTAATACTGTGTTTACAATAGGTGAGTGCCTTGCAGAGTATCTGCAGCAGGCTGAGGAAGAAGGTTGGAAATACACTTAAATCTTGCATCAGAGACATCAAATGTATTTTAGGCGCACCATAATCCACTATTACTTAATTGTATGAAAGTATGACTTGAAAATTATTTTCTCACACCATTAGAACTCCACAGACCAGAATTGTTCTGGTATACATAAGATAAATATTACACTCTAGGATTTTGTCAATACTAGAAAAAATGAGTACTCATTTGACAGCAGTACAGCTGTATTGCTGCTAGCTACAATGTAAACAATGGCCTAGCCAGAGCTGATGTGTTTTTATCTCTGAGCAGGTTTTCATGATCTGAGAGTCAGATCCCTTAGGCCAGGGGTGTCCAAACTTTTTTCAAAGAGGGCCAGATTTGAAGAAGTGAACATGCGTGTGGGCCGACCATTTTGCCTGACATTCTTTGAACCATTAAAATTAAATGCAAATTAACTATTTTATGCAAAGTTTATTGCAAACGGCATACTTTTCATTTCGTCACATGGATGACAAATCTAAACAGGTGTTAAATCACTCTGCCTTTCATATCTGAAGGCCAAATGAAAAAAAAATCCAGGAAGCTGAAATATATGTCAGGAACATTGTAAAGTACATTACATATTATCAATTTTTAAGTTCAAAAAATATGAACAGGAACATAACACCAAGTACACATGTTGTGTCCAAATATATATATAACTGATTTAGACTAACTGACATTAACTAAGATTTTACAATGTATTCATCTCAATTGAAAAAAAAAAACTTGCCTACACTAATGTGAAGGGTGAAACTGAGATCTGGACTGCAGCACAGGAGAGCGCAGGGCACGCTGGCCTCACGGTGGCACGGGGGCAGGGTGAACCCGCAGCCAAGCGGGGGAGCGGGGCTGCGGACGTGCCCTACATGGCAGGCTTTAGGACCGCAGCGGCTGCCATGGACGGCGGTGGTGCGGCCGGAAGCGGCGCGCTGCGCGCGCCAGTTCAGAGGAGCACCGGGGATCCAGGAGAGGGGGAGGAAGTGGGGGCTGTCCCTGCACTCTCAGCCCCAAAACGGAGGGCCCGCGGGATCAGAGAGTGCAGGGCACGCTGGCCTCACGGCGGCCCGGGGGCAGGGCGAACCCGCAGTCAAGCGGGGGAGCGGGGCTGCGGACGTGCCCTACAGGGCAGGGTCTAGGACCGCAGCGGCGGCGGCAGCGCGGCCCGAAGTGGCGCGCTGCGCACGCCAGTTAAAAGGAGCACCGGGGAGCCGGGAGAAGCGGGGGCCGTATTAAATCCGACCGCGGGCCGCAATTGGCCAGCGGGCCGGACTTTGGACATGCCTGCCTTAGCCCTTGTCTGAAGTAGCAAACTTGCAGCTGTACTGTTGCTGTAAATGTGGGCACTAATTTTTCAAGTGCATATTCATCTGACATGGAGGAATAATGCTGTTGCCTATCTGTTTCAGCCCCAACCAGTAAAGGTGTGATTCATTTAAAAAAATGGAAACAAGAGAAAAAAGTAACCAGTCTAATTGGAAAATCCATCTGTGAGATTTATGTAACCATGTCCAGTGATCTATGTTCCTCATTTGTAGGGAATGTTGCCTACCAGTTGTTTCAGTTAGGGTTGGTGGGAGGAGGATTACTTTCCTATTTGTGTATTTTATTCCTCCACTGATTTTTAAGTTTTTCTTGGTCCTTCAAACTATGGAAGACTTTTATTTGTATTAACTGAATTTGCATACCTGTTTTTTTTCCTGTTTTGGGGATTCTGCCAGTTCTTATTCTAACAGCTTCATGCCAGTCTTATCAAGTGCTAGGAGTTAAGCTTCTACTAGTAATGGAAAGGTCAATATAACATACCACCCATTCCCATTATGCTATCCCCTTGCCTATCTGTCCATTGCTGGATAGTGTCTTTTTTAATATGTGGAGTATAGGTAAAACAAGTTATTAGGAAGCAGAAAAAATACTGACAGAGAAATCTTATATCAAAATAATTTATTATTAAAAAATGTAAAGACAACTTCCCTGAAGTTTCGCTGTCTTCAAGACAGAATTTGAGACATTTGTGGCATAAATGGACATGTTCAACACAGCCTTAGTCTCCACAACATAATATTATACAGCTCCTGTTTGCTTATGGGCCAAATTCTGCCCTTACTCTCACTGTATGAAATACCACTGACAGAATTTGGCTCTATATAGTTAGCTACTCAACATCCTCTGCTCCAAAGAGTTATAATGCATGCTTCTTTATTTCTTTTCATTATACAGCAACAGTGTCTAGTGTCACATGGAAGACTGATGTATCTATTTGTAGCTGGGAAATCTTTACTTAACTGAACCAGTATTAAGAACTAAGGGAGTAAAGATAACACACCACCCGTTGTTTTGGGAAAAAATGCAATAAATTATTCAAAGATGGTCCAAACTCCCAGGAATATTTGATCAAACTGTTCTGACCGACAGTAACAATGCTTCCAATGTGACATAAGGAGTCTGACAAGACACAATGTTTTAATAATGCATGGAAATACCTTCTCTCTGCATTGTTTACTGATGGAAAATGCCTCATCACTGGATATTGGCCAGCAGCCTTTCCTGGCTCCTTCTCCTAGACTTCTAACAACATCACTGTTTATCACAATTCTGAACCATCAGAGGTAATAGTTCTGTTCATTTTTTCTTATTACATCTGGCAAACCTGTATATTCAGGATTTCAGTCTTTCAGGTTATGGAGCTGCCAGGACACACGGCCTTCTTCCTTAGCAGGTTAAATAGAGTTCTTCACTTCACTGTCCTTCATGTCCCTTGAGGCTCCCCAGTAATCTTTGACTTTTTACACAGTTCCTGATAGAATTCAGACTCTAAAAATCGTGGATATGCATTATTCTCCATCAAGCTGTAGACTCGCTTCTGCGCAGCATTGAAACAGGTGTGTGTAGCTTCTTGGATATTCTGGGCAATCATGTTCTTGGTTTGGAAGTCTATGTTTATCTGAAATAGAATGTAGGAATGTATTGATGAGAGTGTTCAACTGAAGCAAATGCCATAGACAAGCAAGATAAGAATGAGATGTCATAAGACTAAGGGGCCTGATACAGAAGCTTTAAGGCAAAGCTCCCAGTGAAGTTTCCGAAGACTGTTTTCTTCATGAGGGTTGCAAGATCAGGTCCCTATTTTTGTAATGAGGAATATTTCCTGTAATGTATTGCACTATAGGGCAACTGAAAAGACTTAAATGATGACAACCATATTTCAGTGCTGATGTCTTTAGATACATTGTGAACTTTTGATGCTGTACCCAGGCTGAGGGTCTAATTCAGAATCTCTGTGAAAACACTGCTGGCTCAATTTTCCAACCTGAGAACTGGTATGTATACATTATTGTACCAAGGTGATATTTGGATGTTAATAATCAGTACTCAGGGATATAAATGCAGCTTGGCAACAAAATCTTAAAACATGAGCTCACAATGGATGTGATGAAAGCCTGGAAGTGGTCGTTAAAATTGAGTGCTCAGAGATAGCAGCAATGGGGGTTTTAAATAGAGGGATTTTTTACCTCTTTGGGAGCTTCTTTTTCAATGAAATCACTGTAGATTTTTTTAGCCTTGGATGTCAGCTTCTGAGGTGACTTGATTTTCTTGAAGTCTTCACAGGCCAGCCAGAAATCGATGTTCTCCTCACAGAACTCTGATTTTAAAAAAGCTCGAAATGCTGCAAGACCATCTGGAGAGAAAGAAAAGGAGGAAATATATGAACTGAAAACATTCCAAGAATCTTGCATTCAGCAATAGTCCACGTATTTTCCTACCAAAAATATACCTGCTCTGAGAGTTCCTATTTCTTTCAAAGGGCCAGGAACTTTAAACTGTCTATGTATTCATATAAAGAACATTATTAGGCATGAACAGTTTCCCAGGCTTCCTTTTAAAAAAAAAAAAAAAAAAAAAAAAAAAGAACTGAAGTTATTTTTGAAGGAAAAGTGCAAAAAATGAAAACCATATAAAAATGGCACACTTCCTTTAACATCCTGCTAGGTTTTAGAAGACAAAAACCAACCCCCTTCATTATACAGTTTCTCTCCAGATCTGAATTCTAGTATGTTAACCTTTAGACTGGAGTAAATATTTACAACAAAGCTATAAACCTTTGGAAGACATTTGCAATGGAAAGAGTGACTCAAAGTTCATTATCAGCAAATGCTAATATTTTTTTCTTAATCAGCAATTAAGTGGTTTTCTTTGCAGAGTGGCTATAAAACCCACAGAGCCTCAAGTCCACAGTGGCTTAATGTGAATATGTTTAATAGCACTAGAAGGAGGATTTGTCTTGGAGAGAATTATTAAGTGCAGAAAAATCTTTGATAAAGATTTTAGGAAGTGGGATTTTGGGTTGTTTAAAATAGAAGTGTTGGAGACCAATATCAAGGTGAATGCAGGAGGTTATTCAAAGGGTAATTTATAATACGGATGGAAAACCACTGTTTGTTCTTATCTGAGGTAGTGTTTATTATTACAAAAACCCACAAAGACCAAAACACCTTTATATTTTTACAGTGATTTGTTATTTTTTTTTCAGACTGACTTACATTTATTAGCTAGAAGTTCATCAAAAGCTTCTGACCAAAGCTGGGCTTCTTCAGGAGAAGGTCTATATAAAAGGATGGAGAGTATAGTTAGGTTGTTGAACAGCACATTTTTCTACTCCCTTGAATGCTAAAATATTTGAAATTCATTTGAGTGAAATCTGAATATTTAATTTACCTGATGTAAGAATGTTGCTTTCCTTTTTTGTTGGACTTGGTTTTTGTAGAAGTGGAAGAGTTTTGCAGGAAGTAGCTCAACCTTGTTTTCCAATCCTTAATGCTAGAGGAGAGAGGAAGAGAGGAAAATACATTAAAATGAGAGTTAACTGAAATTATACTTTCAGCTTTACACATTTTGACTAGAGATGGAACTGAGCCTGTAATCCATAAAGAGAATGAAAAATTGCTCTTGTAGTTGATGGTAGTTGTGCCTGCTTAATTGTGGGATCAACCCTCAACTCTTTAAGTTCTATTTCAAGAACATGGGATTCAATCTTTCTGTCTCAGACAACCGTAGTTTCCCCACTGCACTGATGGAGCACTTGAGATCACACAGCCACTGGAAAGTGACTAATTATAACTAAGGCATCTGTAACAGTTTCACAATCAGAGGTGTGCTGCTCTGACGAAGGACCTACGCTCTTCCCCTAAGGCCCAATCCTGTGGTCTGTCCTCAGTGGGTGTTTTAGCAGATTGAAAACTTGGGATGGGGGCCTCTGGTGCTCAGATATTTAACCCTCTTCATTTGGAGATTTAATCTCTTCTTGTTGGATTTTTGGAAGAGACAAAAACTGGATCTGCGAGATTTAAAAATGTCTTTTCAGTGCGGCAGCTAGTCTAGTTTAGGGCCATGTGGTGAATGTGGATCAGGTGAGACTAAACTCCACAAGAACTGCAGCACAATTGTCTCCATTAGCCTCTATGTGAAACTGGGAATTGAAGACTAATTTATCCCTTACATTTTAAATATCATGTCTTATCCAGGCAATGCAAACTGAATATTCATTATAGATCTAATAATGTAAGATATTCAAGATCTGTTTTTGCTTTGGCAAGAAGCAAACTCAGTTAAATTTTAAAAGTCAAATGACAGAACCATTTAAAGACACCAATCAAATGTAAAATTGCACAGCTAGCTGGGTAAATAATGAATGGGGGAAATATGTGCTTACATTTTCACCACACAAGCATAAACTGAAATAAACCATTTCTGCACAAACCCTACATTTTTTCTGAACTGACGATGACAGTTATATTTTTTATCAAATGATCAGTTCAACAAAAACAGGATTTTTTTTTCTCATGAGTGCTTTTGAAGTGGAGATATTTTGCCATTTTAAAAATCCAAGCTGACATCAAATACATAAATCAACCCATTCTTGCACTGCTTAGGTATTGCACCCAAAGTCATTTTTAAAAAGTCAGTGCTGTC
This sequence comes from Pelodiscus sinensis, assembly GCF_049634645.1. Classification (NCBI taxonomy): domain Eukaryota; kingdom Metazoa; phylum Chordata; order Testudines; family Trionychidae; genus Pelodiscus; species Pelodiscus sinensis. Next base: position 50,077,176 of record NC_134719.1, read on the forward strand.
AGATTCTTACCAAATAGTGTAAACATTTTCTCCTTACTGAGATGCAAGCTCCCTATTTTGAATCACTGTTCTGAAAGCCACAGGTAGCTATTTATATGAATTAAATCTGCTATAAATACATAAACTTACACAGTTCTCTTCATCTTTCCTTTCTTCTCCTCATTTTGACAGCTGCTGGGAGTTCTCTCCATTTGTCCACAGTTGTGCTGAAGAGCAAGGAAGATTGCACTTTGCATACTTCTTCTGTTTTATCCCAGGGTCTATCGCTGATCTGCAGCAGCACCCTTTTCTTCACTGAGAAGTTGAACGTGAAGAGAAAGGCAGCCTTTTTTTATAGAAGGCAGTAGGGGAAAGGGTTGGGTTTCGGTTACGCCTCCTGAGCACACTGATTTGCTTGTGGGAAGCACACCAAAGCACACTCCCATATCACGTCCTTAAAAGGCTCTTACTCTGAGTACAGTGCTGACGCAGTGTTCTCTTCTGTTTTATGCAGTCTCCACTTGCAAAAAAACCTGGTCTGGTTGCTGCAGATTCCAGCAAGATGGAGAATTTTTTTTATTTGTTGCCTGCTGCATGTGTCTTCACAAAGCTTGAGTGCCCTGCACATTTGAAGGCAGAAGTGCAGAATCACTTGTTGGTTTATAATCCAACATGGAAAGAAAAACAATAGGAATAGCGTTAAGGGTCCTAGCTGTGCTCTTTAAAAATTTACCCTTACCTCCTATCCTTCTAAAGGAAAATATACCTTGAATTTCTATTTGTGGATTAATATGTTAACAATATAATAATGCTAACAAAATAAGATGTGTTATTGCACTCTCCAGAATCTTCAAGTAATCTGGAATTGTCCCAACTGTTCTACAATTGATTTAAAAAATGCTAACTAAGATAAGCAATGTCTCATATTTCTCATCAGCTTATGTTTGTGTCTGGGAAGGAGAGGATATACCAGGATCACTGCTGAATCATCTGTATTCCTAACATTATTCAGTTGGAACTAAAAGATTACTGTACCCCTGATGCAAAAAGTTTTGCACTTGGAAATGTTTGTACAATTGGTATTTGTTCTCATGCTAATACTGCCTGGAAGTTCTTTATGGAATCCCAGTGGCTTGGCAGAGGTAGCGGCTAATTTTCTGTAGTACTGAGTGAAGGTTAGGTGACAGCGTTATGTTCAGTTCAACACATTAGAAATTCATTTTTAACAAGCCCATATGCTAAAACTGTTTTTGCTTTCCAAGAAGCCAGTTCTTTTGAGTTTGCATCTTATTAAAAGAATAGAGAAGGGTTCTAAGGCCTGGTTCAGATACCCTTACAAAAGAAAGATGTGAAAAGTTGGAGTGTACAATACATGGGAGATTTTATCTCAGTGATAACTTGAAATATTTTTTTCATACTCATAAGCATGACAAAACATATATGTGTAAGCCGTGCCTGCATACTGTGGCACTCTGTCCCCCACTAGTAGCGTCAAGGCCAACTACAGCTTGATGAGCCTGCTATAGCCTTGGCTCACAAACCTGGAATTTTTAGTTCACGCAGTAGAGGGCCAGGCTCTGGTATTAAGATCCAGAGGTCTCAGCTTCCACTAGCATAGGAATGAGTGCCATACATACATAGCAAGCCTTGCTTCCATATATTTTCGTAACTCAGCCATTTGCCAATAAATTGTGCATATTAGTGCTAGTGCATGTACTCATTTATCTGAATGCCTCTTCCTTTAGCTAAAATGTAAGCATGTATGTGGTACCTTCTGCACTGTGTTAAGCAGTAGAGGGTGTCCTGCTAGTATTTTTCCCCTCTACCAACATATAACACTTCTCAAATTGTAATGCTCCATACCTATGATTAATGCAGCATGCCTCCTGCCATCTATGATATTGTTTATGTCACCAGTCACTCTAATGCACAGATGGAGAATATAGTTTAGCATGCAAACCAGGGATGGATTAACTCTTCTGGGAGCCTGGGGCCATTAGATTTTGTGGGGCCCCCTAAGCTCTGGGGTGGAGCAAAAAAAAGGAAGGGGCTGTGGATTGAGGCAGAAAATTGGATGTGGGAGGGGGTGAGAGTTCTGACTGGGAGTGCAGGCTACATGATGGGGTTGCTGATGAGGCATTTGGGATGCAGGACGGGACTCCAGGCTGGGCTTAAGGGGTTTCGAGTGCAGGATGGTACTCAGGGCAGGAGGTGGAGGTGCAGGGTTTGTGAGAGTGTTAGGGTGGAGGAGGGGGCTGAGTGCAGGAGGGTGGGATTGGAGCTCAGGGTCTGGGTAGGAATTAGGGTGCAGGAGGGGGCTCAGGGATGGGGCAAGGGGGGGGGGAGTGTGCAGCCTGGGCAGGAGTTAGGGTGTGGGAAGGGTCTCAGGGCTGGGGCAGGTGGTGGGAGTGCAGGGTCTGGATGGGATTTAGTGTGGGGGAAGGGGCTCAAGGCAGGAGGTGAGATGCAGGTTCTGGGAGGGAGTTTGGATGTAGGATAGGGCTGGAGCTGGGGCAGGGCTATGGGGTGTGGGATCTAGATGGGAGTTAGGGTACGGGAGCTAGCTCAAGGCTGGGGCAGAGTCTTGATGTGTGGAGTCTCAGAGCCAGTTTGTGTGATGGACGGGGGCTCAGAACTGGGGCAGAATCTGAGTGGGATTTAGGGGGCGGGAGGAAGCTCAGGGCTGGGGTAGGGAGTTAGGGGGCTAGTCACTTACCTCTGGCAGATCCCCTTTGGCAGAGATGACCATGGGTAGGGACAGAAGGGGAGGGAGCAGATAGCTCTGCACACTGGCCTGTCCTTGCCTACAAACACTGCCCCCTGCAACTCCCATGGGCCACAATTCTGGGGGCTGAGGACAGAACCTGGAGGCGAGAGACATGCACATCCCGAGCTTCTGGCGTTTGCAGCTCTAGGGGGCAGGGGAGGCATGGTAGCACATGGACCTTCATTCCCTCCTCCTCCCGCTAGGCAGGGCTGGATAGCACACAGGGGCTTTAGTGGCTGCTAAGGGGACCAGCAAAAAGATCTTCACTTTTGGTGGCCTGGAGATCTTTTTGTGGGGCCCCCTTTAGTCCAGGGCCATGGGCTGCAGCCCCTACAGTGCCCTTTCTTAATTCGGCCCTGATGCAAATATGTAACTCACTCTATTTAAAAGCTTAATATGACCTCAAGAGAGTCTAAGGACCATTTTGCATAGCTTCGAGCTTAAAAACAAAATATCAGTATTTTTGTTTTAACACATATTGGGTACGTCTAAACTAGCCCCCTAATTCGAACTAGAGAGGCTAATGAGGGTGACCGAAATTGCAAATGAAGCGCGGGATTTAAATATCCTGCACTTCATTAGCATGTTTCTGGGTGGTCGCCATTTTGGAAATTGACTAGCCCGGAGTAACTGCCTGCGTCTACACACGGCAGTGAAATGGGAGTTCGAAGTAAACCCCTTAACTCAAATTAGCTACTAAACTTCATTCCACAAGGAGTAACAGCTAATTTGAGTTAGGGGTTTACTTCCAACTCCCGTTTCACTGCCGTGTGTAGACGCGGGCAGTTATCCGGGCTATTCAATTTCCAAAATGGCGATCGCCCGGGAACATGCTAATGAAACGTGGGATATTTAAATCCCATGCTTCATTTGCAATTTTGGTCACCCTCATTAGCCTCCCTAGTTCGAACTAGGGGACTAGTGTAGACGTACCCATTGTTATCTTTAAATTCATGTTAGTTCATCTATAATACAGTCTATATATTTCTATGTTAATCTATATAGTTAAGGCAGTGTTTTGACATAATTTAAAAAAATGTCCTATCCTATTTCCAGTTTGCATCATTTTTGCATCACTATTTGTTCTCCCTTCACAACCCCATAGTTTGGAAGTTGAACAGGTGATAAGAATCTTGCTTAACAGGCACTTCCATTTTCAAAGTTAATTGGGGGAAAAAAGCAATAATGAAGTTTACAATAAAAACAAGACAAAATGCATGATTCATGCTGAGATTTTCCATATATCAATCGACAGCCAACTGCTGTTTGGCAGATGCCTAGGAATAACCGAGCTGTTCCCTGCATGCCTCTTCCATGATTCTGAGGAGTGCTTTTTCATGAGTGGAGCAAACATCACAAGGTTCATCGGTTTGATTTGGATAAGACCCCAAATTGTAAATGCTTAACCAAAGTTTATCTTAATTAAGAGGTTGGTGTTCACTGAGACAGAAGAAGCCTCCAACATGAACTACTTTGACCCTTGGAATGGGTTATAATTGGAATAAGGCCTAGGGCAGTTTCAAGTCTGTTCTTGTTTTAAACCAAACTGGTTTGTCCACCCTTAATCAATGGGGTATGTTGCCATATGCAGATGATGCACTAGTAGTTCAGAGTTTTGCATACTGCTCAGCCACTGCTAGCAGGCTACCATTAGTGTCATTTGCAGGATACACAGGGGTATTGACCTCTGACTCTCATATGAGGATGAAAATGTTTGAAGTCTAGGCAGCACAGCTCTGTAAATCGAAGAGGCTGTCTCTGCACTGCACTTTGGCAATCTCTTATTGACTCAGCCTCAGGCTGGGAATACTCATGTAAATAACACATTAACATTTCTACCCTTGACCCCCCATGTCATCTAATCCTCCTCGAGCAGTTTTGGACAATACTAGTAGAAATGCTAGCAGCACCTTGTTTGCATTAGTGTGTTCCCATTGTTACCACTGGCATGGTAAGGGAGTAACAGGAGATTATCATAAAAATCTAATGTCGATAAGGTCCAAATCAGATTATGAGCTACACAATAAAAAAATCATTCAGAGCAGCTTGGTAGAGTTTAGGAAACAGAACCATGTGCTCTTTTGGTCAGTGTATCCTGCAAGGAAACTAAAATGGGGATAACTGAAAAAAGCATTCTTATTAAATAAAAGTATTGAAAAGTTGGAAGAAAAATATAATTTATTTTTCTGCATATTCCAGCACCGGCCACATGACAGTCCACAGGTTTGATTAATGTGCATTCTGCAAGTGGAGTAGGAGTTGGGAGGAATTCTAGGTTCAGTTGTATTTACACTCATTTTGGGGGAGGACAACTTTTTATCAAGTGATCACCATGAAAAAAATCAGTTTGGCTCAGACGAGTCTCTGTTGGACATTATTCCTCAAAGAAACACTTTGTGCAGTTCAGCACAATATAAATGACAGCTTAAAAAAAAGAAGTGAAAATGAGTTCTGTATCCAAATGCTGTGGACAGTATATCTATATAGAGGGAGAAAAGTACTAGTTTACCCCAGGACACCCTCTGCTGGTTAGTATATTTCTAGCAAATTATTTTATTGTAGCATGTAAAACACCCTAAGGATACGTCTCTACAGCAATATGTAGCTCGAAATAAGCTACGCAATTCAAGCTACGCAAACTGTGTAGCTTATTTTGAGATAATTTATTTTGAAATTTAGCACTGTCTACACAGTGCCAAATTTTGAAATAGACCACTACTCTGACAAGTCCCTTAATCCTGGTAGAACGAGGTTTACCAGGACATCGGAATAGCAAGCCTGTTATTTCAAATGTATTTCAAAATAATGGGCTTGTTGCTAAGACACAGAAAACGCTATTTTGGGATACCAGACGTATCCTGAAATAGTGCTGCTATCTAGATGTACCCTAAATCTGGCTTCTCAAGAAAGAGGTTCAGAGAGAAGAAAAATACTTATCTCTGTGCTCAGTTGTGATGTTAGCTAATTAAAATATCATCATATAGATCACTGTTGCAACCACTATTATATATTTGCCACAAATCTTGTGAAAAGTGAGGTGGTTATGAAAACTTATGCTTTGTTGGTTATGATTATGCTATGCATATGCATGTGTCGTTTTTGTATTTCAAATTATGAGCTTTGGCTATGTTCCTGTATTTCAATGTTTTAAATGTATTTCAGTGATTCTCAGTAGCACCAGCCAACCATTTGGCCAGTCAATTGTTAAATTACTATTCAAGCTGAATAGAAGTACTTGACTGACAATGGCCTTGGGAGGTAACAATCTACATTTGATGAGCCTTCTTGAGAATGTTCAGACTAGCCTGGGGACAATGGCTTCTACCTGAAAAGAACTGATCAATCTGACTTGCCCATGTGACTCAAAATTTCCGTCTTGCAGTAATTTTCCACAATAAGAACAATGTGTTTCCTCCCATATAACAGAAGATATAAAAGGCCCCTGAAACCTCTCCATTTTATCTTCAATTCTGCTTATCTCCGGAGGATCTCTGCTACAAAACTGAAGCTCTAAACAAAGGACTGAATGACCCATCCAAGCTGTGGATGTATTCCAGAGACTTAACTTAAGCCAGAAATTTATTCCATTACTGTTACAAGCATGAAGTAGAAACTTTGCAATTGTTTTATATATTTGACTTCTTTCTTTCTTTCTTTCTTTCTTTCTTTCTTTCTTTCTTTCTTTCTTTCTTTCTTTCTTTCTTTCTTTCTTTCTTTCTTTCTTTCTTTCTTTCTTTCTTTCTTTCTCTCTTTCTTTCTTTCTTTCTTTCTTTCCAATTTATTCCAATGCTTAACTATCCTAATAGATAGGAAGTTTTTTGTAATGTCCAACCTACACCTCCTTTGCTGCAATTAAGCCCATTGCTTCTTGTTCTATCATCAGAGGTTAATGAGAATAATTTTTCTTCCTCCTCCTTATAACTCCCTTTAAGGTACTTGAAAGCTGCTATCACATTCCCTCTCAGGGTATGTCTACATTACAGAGTTTTGTTGCAAAAACGGCAGTTTTTCCGAAACTTGAGGAATGTCCACACTGCAATTGCATTCTTCCGCAAGAAAATCGAAAGAACAGAGAGGGTTTTCCAGCATTGGTAATCCTCATTCTATGAGGAAGAAGCCTTTTTGTGAAAGAGCTCTTTTGCAAAAAGGCATGTGTGGATGGCGAAGAGGGAGTTATTTCGGAAGAAGAGGAAAGAGGAAAAAACACAGGTGCCCTGGTGGCCACTCCATCCAAAACAATCACAGCTTACATGCGAGAGAGAGTCCATTCAGTCTGGACGCTCTCTTTTGAAAAGCAGATCGCTTTTTCAATGCACTTTTGCAGTGTGGATGCTCTCTTTCAGAAGTTTTTTTTGGAACATCTCTTCTGAAAAAAGCTTCTTCCAAAAGAAGCCTGCAGTCTAGACATAGCCTCTGTCTCTTCTTTTCCATACTAAACAAGCCCAGTTCTTTCAGTCATAGGTCATGTTTTCTAGACATTTAATCATTTTTGTTGCTCTTCTCTTGGACCTTCTCTAATTTCTTCACATCTTTCCAGAAATAGGGTGCTGGGCCAGACCCAACATGAACAGGTGTTCAGTCCCTGCCTGTGATGGAGCCTGCCGGGCTGAAGCAGCCCCCTATTAGGTGTGAAGAGGGAGCTGCTCCAGCCCCAATGGTTAACCAGAACCGGTAAACATTACCCATTTAGGGCATTTCCCAGAATGATGTTTCCTTTTTTTGCAACAGTATCACACAGTGGACTCATTATTGAACTTTATCCTATTTACTTCAGACCATTTAGCTATTAGCCAAGATGGGTAGGAATGGTGTCCCTAGTCTCTATTTCTCTGGAGGTGGGTGAGAGGGGAGGGATCACATGAGGATTACCTGTCGTGTTCGATCCCTCAGAGGTACCTGGTATTTGCCAGTGTTGGAAATACAGGATACTGGGCTGGATGGACCATTGGCCTGACCCAGTATGGCCATTCTTGTTTTCATTTTTCCAGTTTGTCCAGGTCCTCCAAAGCACTTGGGACCCTTCCAAGCTTGGTATCACCCACAAACATTATAAGTGTACTCTCTTTGCCATCATCTAAATTGTCGATGGAGATATTGATCAGAACTAGCCCCAAAACTGATCCGTGCCGAACCCCACTTGTTATGCCCTTTCAGTAGGGATGTTAAAAAGCAGTTAATTAGGTAACTGTGTAAGCGCTGAAAACTCTCAGCGCTCACACACTGCGGGCTCTGCAGCATAATGTTTATATTACAGAGCTGCAGTGCAGCCAGCTCCCCAGGATTGGGGCCAGCAGCCAGTGTGCACTGGGAGCTGGCTGCCGGCCCCACTCCTGGGGAGCCAGCTGCCAGCTTCACTCCCGGGGAGCCGGCTGCGCTGAAGCTTTGCAGTAAAAATTTATATTATAGAGCCCACAGCACAGGATGGCAGTTCACACCAGAATGTGGCCAGTAGCAGCCTTTCAGCACTGCACTCACTCTCTCCTTCCTCCCACACATGCCCTCCTCTGGGGATTGCTATGCAGCCTGAAGGTTTGGGGTGTGAACAGGCTAGAAATCACTTCAGCCTGTCCCCTTACCAGTCCAAAGTGTAGCTGTATGGGGCATTGGCACAGGCAGGGCTCATCACTTCCTAGCCAGGATACCAGATTGGAGGGTCTTGAGCTTTCCCAGGGCGCTGGCAATGGGGGAAGGCAGGAGCCTACAGACCAAGATGTTGGAGAGCACTGTACTCTGATTGGAGCTAGTTCTCCACACAGTGCAGGGGGGAAGGTGGCTTCCTGGGCCCTTAGGAAAGGGCATTGCCAAGATCCATGCTCCTTGAAGGGGTGTAACCTCAGGCAGAAGGGGCAGGGCTGGGGGCAGCCAGCCCTCAGCCCTCGGAGGGTGGTGCCCTTTCAGGCCTTAAAACCACCTGGAGTACTCCAACAGCAATTTTAAAGGTGCCAGGCCTTTGGCTGCCACCACTTTTGTGATAGTGATGGTAGCTAGGAGCTCTGGGCTCTTTTGAAGTGCAAGGCCCTGGGAAAACTGTCCTCTTTCCCTTCCTCCCCATTGGTGGGCCAGTCCGGGGTAGGATATGGAGGAACAATGGCGCTTGTAAGAGTGTGAAGGCACAAAACAGGCAGAGGACAGCAAGAGGGGAAGCACAGAGAGGGCCAATGGGTGGATAGCAGAGGCATCATATAACTGGTAGCTAGTTGGTGCCTGCCCTTACTCACAAACTACTTCAGCCAGCATCAGCTAGAAATGGGATGGGGGGCAGGGCTCTACTGGCCAAGAGCCAGCATACAGTGGGGGCTGTGCTGTTGGACCAGTGGGGGAATGGCCAGCCCTGCATATGGCATCTTCACTCTGCCACCAGCCTTCCACTCCCATCCTCATCCATTCATTCCACTCACCATTGGTGGTAAGCCGGCACCTGTCAGTAGCAGGGCCCATCAGTAATGATGGGGAGCAGGCAAAACACAAGGGACAACTTGCCCATTTTAAAGAAAAAGTCAGGACACTGCCGGAGGGCTTAAATAAGGGACTGTCCCATTAAAACCTGGACATCTGGTTGCCCTCGAGGTGGGTCAGTTAGGAGGTTGTATGGGAAACCTGTAAGAAACACCACAATGCTACAAATGATGATCAATAGTTGACTAAGTTGGTAGATTTCTGAGAGCAGGGAGAACTGTTATCTTTATGTGTTTGTACAAAGTTTAGCACAACTGAGCCCTGATATTGATTGATGCTATCAGGTGCTACTTGTGATGGGGCATACAAACCTTGAATGGTATGGAAAGAGTTAAAGAACTGCAGTTTGTTCATCAACCTTGTGTGCTAAACCTGTAATGGATGGGATGTATGTTAGGAGAGCCTTTAGGAAGGCACTAAAAAGAGGAGAGCTCACTTAGGCCTAGTGAACACTATGCCTTCCCCCCCTCCATCAATATAAGATGCAGCTACTTAGGCTTACTTAACGCAATGTCTTCCATGCAGTAAGGTCAGTGACTGATGCTCTCCTGTCGACTCTACCTACTCTTATCCTGGGGGGAGGAGGGATGTTGTTGACAGGAGAGCGCATGGAAGTCAATTTATCACATCTAACCCAGGAAAGTGCTTTTGGGAATTCCATCTTGTGGGGTATCTCAAGATCTTTAAACCTCCCTCTGGAGACAGTTTGAAAAAACTATAATTTTTCTTAATAGTTGTCCTTGCAGTGTTAGGCATGTGCACACAACCTCCAGTCTTCTAGGACCCAGGAATCAGATCATGATCTGAAAAAGATGATTTTTTTACTACTACTACACACTAGGGATTCAACGTGTAGTTGACTATACGGTTAACCAATAAGGCTGTACATACATTCCCCCTTCCCCTTGCTGTCTTCCCCCTGGGGAAAGCTGGGGAGTGAGAAGGTTATGCAGATCCTGCCTTCCCAGCCCCTGGAGTACCAGGGAGGGAGGAGGCCATGTGGCTTCTGCCTGGCCAGCCCCCAGAGCACCGGAGAGTGAGGAGGCCACGTGGCTCCTGCCTGCCTGGCCCCCAGAGCACTGTGAAAGGTGGAGGCCATATGGCTTGAGCCTCCCCTGCCCGGAACACTGGGGAGAAAGGAGGCCATGTGGCTCCAGCCTCCCCGGCCTGGAGCACCAGGGAGGAAGGAGGCCACATAACTCCTGCCTGCCTGGCCCCCGGAGCATTGGAGGGAGGAGGCTGCACAGCTCCCACCTGCCCAGCCCCCGGAGCACCAGAGAGGGAAGTGGCCATGCAGCTCCTGCCTGCCCAGTGCCCAGAGCACCAGGGAGGGAGGTGGCCATGCAGCAGGTCTGAGTCTCCCTGGCTCAGAGCTCTGGAGAGGAGGCTGCGTGGCTCCTGCCTGCCCAGCCCCCAGAGCACTGGGGAGGGCAGGCACTGGGGGCAGCAACACTGGTACTTGGTCCTGCCGTGAGGGCAGGGACTGGACTCAATGACCTCTTAGGTCCCTTCCAGTGCTATGAGATAGGTATAGCTTCATATATTATATTATTAATGCCTACAATACGTGTTCTGGGGGTGGAGTGTGGGTGGAGCCATGCCTGGCAGTTAGTGAAGGCAAAGCCTTCCCCAGCTAGGCTACTGGATGCTCATGGAGCCAGCTTAAAAGCTGGTTTGCCCCAGCACTGGCTCTGCGGTGCTGCTGCCTCTATCAGCATGGGCCCACCATATGGAGAGTGGGGAGCAGGGGGGCTACCACAAAGCAGCCTCTGAACCTGGGCCTACTGCAGACAGAGGCTGCTCTGGCAGCAGCCTCTGTCCATGGCGGGGAGGGGAGGTGTCTGAGCTCGCCGTGGACAGGGGAGACCAAGCAGCCTCTGACTGTGGGGAGCTGGGAGCCCCTGCAAACAGGACTTGCTGCCAGAACAGCCTCTGTTTGCGGCAGGCCCAGTCTCATTGTGCACAGACCTCCTGCAGACAGGGGCTGCTGGTTTTTAAACTCTCTCCTGTTGCGTACCAGCTCCCGTCTGGCATCCTGCACTGCTGTCTCTGATACATAGGCAGCAGTGCAGGGTGGCAGGGGGCTCCCTGAGAGTGAGGTCGGAGTGCACTGTTTGCTGGTCCTGCTGCCAGAGACTATAGAATAGTCGAGTGACCAATAAAAATTCATGTGGTTACTCGACTATTCAGTTACTGGATATCTAACAAACATCCCTGCTACACACAAAATACATAAAAATAGGAGTGAATTGTTACTTTCCTGCTCCAAAGCTATTGACAGAATATCCAAATCCAAGCATATTAGAATAAGGGATACCTGTATCCAACCCTAATCTGTTTAACCAACAGTTGTGCTAAAGCAATTAAACGTGTGCTTTCTCTTCTTAATGGAAAACAGAATATACCCCCCTAAAAAGGATTTTTCACATAAAAGGGAAATCTTTTGTCTGTGCAATTTTATAAACTAAATGGAACTCTCTGGCTAATCACATCCAGTTTCTCAGTCACTCTTCTTTGTTTTACGTAAGTTCCCCTTTCAGTTTATAAAGCTTCTAAAAATAGAGTTGAAGTTCAGCAAAAAATAGATAAACCAGGACTAAGTCAACTTACAGTGGTGTTATTACATGGGTATTTGCGTATTTCCTCTAGTGGAAGTATAAAAATAATGTTGATTTATTACACACCATGCCATCTTCTCCCCCTGACTCTAGCACCTTGTGACATTTAGCTGTTTTGTTTTAATTTTTAAAGGCAAATATCTTAGTCTAGGATGCAAATGGGAACAGCCTGTTCCCTAAGCATTCTGGGATTGCTGTACTGTTCCTGATGGTTATGCAAGGTGTGCTTTTTTCCCTCTCCTCCCTAGATAACGTAACTGCAGTGGGGCCTATGAAAACATTGTAAATGTTAAAGGACAGAACATTCTCTTATTCTTTACACCTTTTGTCAATACAGAAAACAAACAGCTTACTGAGAACCTATATATTTTTAAATCTGCATTTTCTTAACAATTGTTCAACTGTTTTATATCACCAAAGAAGCAGAGAGATGATTAACCTTGTTTGATATGAAATTATGTTATGCAAAGCACCGGCTTTATCTTTGTTCAATGGGTGAACTGTTCATTTCTCCAAAAAGGCCATATTTATGGTGGCATGAATAAGGACATTAAACAATGAGATTTGTTCATCAAAACTAGATATGGGCACCCTCTTTACCATGTTTTCTGCCTGTAGTGCAGTCAGCAGTCTATGCAATAACTATTTATTCTAGGTCAGTGGTTCTCAAACTGTGGATCAGGATCCCAACGTGAATGGTGGCCCACTTTGAATGGGGGGTTGCCAGGGCTGGTTAGACTTCTGGTCCAGGGGCTGAAGCCTGAGCCAAAATGCCCAGAGCCAAAGCCAAAACCTGAGGTTGCCTGGAGCTATTTAAATTGAATTGTTTACTTAAATCTTTAGGCTACAGCTACACTGCAGTGCGAGAGCTGTTTTCTGCAAGAGTTCTTGCACAAGAGTGTGTCCACATTGCCATGTGCTTTTGCGCCAGAGAATCCATGGCGGTGTGGATGCTCTCTTGTGCAAGAAAGCTCTGATGGACATTTTATCCATAGGGATTTCTTGAGCAAGGCCAAGAATATTCCTGGTTCTTGGGCACCTCAGGCCCATACAACTCACTGCCTGTGTTCTCCAGTATAATTCAAAATTGGGTTTGTTTATTCTACAAAAGAGAAGAACTGAGAAGGAACATAAGTTTTCAAATACATAAACGTTTTCTAGGAGAAGGGAGAAAAATTATTCTCATTAACTTCTGCGGCTAGGACTATAAGAAATGGGCTTAAATTACAGCAAGAGAGGTTTAAGTTGGAGATTAGCTGTCAGGGTATATCTATACTGCAACATTTTTCTGGAATAACGGTAGTTATTCTGGAAAAACAATACTTGCATCCACACTGCTAATGCATTCTTTCGACAGAAAGTCGAAAGAACATAGGGGTTTTTGTGATGGTGGTAAACCTCTTTCTCCGAGGAAGAAGCCTTTTTCCAAAAAAGCTTTTTCAGAAAAAGGCGTGTGTGGACACGGAGGAGGAAGTTCTTTTGAGAAAAGAGGCCTCCAGGCACGGGCGGCCCATCCATATAGGTGAACTAGGCTGTTGCCTAGGGTGCCAAGTTAAATGGGATGCCAAATGGTGGCACAATATCATTGAGGGGTTTGGAGGTGGGGGTGCCAATTGCTTGGTTCGCCTAGGGCTCCAGTTGCTGGCAGCTAGTCTAGCCTGGTGGCCACTCTGTCCAAACTAATCAGAACTCTATAGTTCCAGTCTCCTGCCAGCTCTTAAAGCTGCTGGCACCCAGGAAAAGCCTTGTGGCAGGAAGCCGGCTCAGAGAGCTGCACCTCACCGCATAGCTCTGACTGCCACACTAATTGGGACCTATGGCCCAGACACAAGCCCCCTGAGATGCCCCTGGCCCTCACAGGGAGCATGACACAGGGCTTCCATGACCCAGCCAGGGACCAGAAGAGGCATGTGCCATCATAGGTGGAGATCCTGGCCCTCCTGGAAGTGTGGAGGGAGGAGGAGATCCCACAGGATCTCCGCTCCTGGAGGTGCAATGTCGACATATATGACTGGATGGCTGAAGCTCAGGCTGGAAGAGGCCACCACCCCTCGAGCCTTGAAAAAGTATGTAGCAAAATGAAGGAGCTCTTCCAGGGCTACACTCGTGCAAGGGAGCGCAGCTCTCACTCCGGGGCAGGACCCCACTTCTGCCCCTACTACACCATATCCACAGCATCCTGGGGGGTGGTTCAGCCCCTTCCCCACTCCTGGTCATGGACTTGGAGCTGGAGGCACCTGTCATCGTCCGCCTGGGGCTCCCAGGCCAGGAGAAGGACGACGATGAGCTGGAGGAGGAGAAGGAGACGGCCATCACGGTCACCCTCACCCTAGAGCAGGTACCCCAGTGCAGTGGAGGGAAAGGCATAGGAGGACATGGCACTGACCCCTAGTAGGGAGATCCTGGGGAGAGTTACTGGGGTCCTTGAGAGAAACTCTCCGTCAGGGCCTCCCGGATGGCACTCCCCACCTGATGGGCCTGGTGAATTGCAGCTGTGCACGGCTGCTCAAAGGCCCTTCCCTCTCAGCCGGCCTCTGCTCCCCACCCTGGTAAGAAGGCCTCCCCCTTCCTCTCCAGAATGTTGTGGAGAACACAACAGGCTGAGATCACCTTAGGAATGTTGTGCTCCCCCAAATCGAGGGGTGTGAGGAGGCATCTGAACTGCGCATTCAGGAGCTTGAAGGTGCATTCCACCTGCAGATGTCAAGGATTTTCTTGTATGGGCCACTGTAGGGTTCTGTTAGTCCATGCTCCCTGCTCAATGTCTATGTGAAGTCCTTAGAACAGGTGTTTAGAGCTGCACTGCCATCGCTATGCTTGCAGTATATTGGTTCTATAGCTGTGCCCTGTCCCTGGCACTTTTATTAAGTTCCAGAAACTTTTATTAATTTGTCATGCTTGCTCAGAGTGAGCACTTTGTTTGGTGATTACATTCCTCCAAACAAGTGTGAAACAGGCAGCCATGGAAGGGCTGCTCTAACTCATGGCTCCTGACTTAGATGTTCCTCTTACTTAAATTTGGAAGAGACTTGAGCACCTAGATTGCTTTTGGAAATACTGAGTACTGAGGTCTAAATTCACCCCGAAGCACAGCAAAGGCAGAACGAAGCACAGCAAAGGCAGAACTTGGGACACGTGACTATTACCAACACCAAATCTTCAAATATCTTGTGTGTGCCCAATTTATACCTGTCAACAGACACTTAAATAGTCCTGGGCTATGTCTACACTGGCGGCTTCTTGCGCAAGAATATCTTGCGCAAGGGTTCTTGTTCAAGAAGTCTTGCGCGAGAAAATGTCCACACTGCCACGTGTGAGCTGTGCTTTTGCGCAAGAGCACCCATGCCAGTGTGGATGCTCTCTTGAGCAAGAAAGCTCTGATGGCCATTTTAGCCATAAGGCTTTCTTGCACAAGAAATCCCTGCCGAGTATCCACACTGCCTTTTTGCGCAAGAGCTCCTGCGCAAGAGGGATTACACCTGTTAAAAAAGAGTATAGCTCTTGCACAAGAAGGCCTCTCTTACCACGCCGTACTGTAAATTTCCTTGCGCAAGAGCGAGCGGGCAGTGTGGCTGCTCTGCGGATTCTTGCGCAAGAATGGCCATACTTGTGCAAGAAGCCGCCAGTGTAGACATAGCCCTGGTGTCCAGATAGCCTTAGAACATTTTGGTATTCATTCTTTACCATCTTGGCATATGCAGTGTATATTTGCAGGGAAACAGCAAGAATCTGATCTCAATTACAACCCTAAAACCCAGCTGGCTGACTTCAGTAACTGCTTGAGATGCACAGGTTTGCACAGGTGCAAATTTGCAGAGGCATTCCACTGTCTACAGTTGGTTTTCTTGTCTCCCCTTTGTTACAGAAATTGTTTGACTCATATCCTTCAAGCTGTGAATCTTTGTCAACCTGGCTGTCCAAGATTTCATGGAGACGAACAGGAGTCTAGACAAGAAGCACCATTGGCCCCCTTCCACCAACCAAAAAAAAAAAAAAGTTTAAATGAGGACATCAAAAACAGATGGCTATAAGTAAACAAAGATGTAGTCTTTAGGCTCTTGTATAGGTAGATTACACAATCGCTATCTCTCTCTGTTTCCAACCTGTTCCCTAATTACAGTTTTCTTAGTAGGGCTTCAGCCTGCCCATTTTCTTTGATTTGCATTTATTCAAACAGAAAATATGGAATTGAAACAAAAGTTAGTCTTGTTTCAACCTCATGCTAAGCCAGAATAGCGTGTTTGGTTTTGGTCAATATTTGCCTTTGTTAGGATGGTTGATACAGAGTGGACCAGTCCTTTTCTTCATGTCATAATTTTTAGTTTGTTTTTTGTTAGATGGCTTATATAGGGAGCAAAAAAATGGGATACAGTTGAATAAAATGCCACCAGTTTTCTAGTTATAAAACAATCTTTGGTCTCATCTTCAGGCTTCCAGAAACTTTTATTAACCTTTCCTGGTTGCTCAGTTAGCACTTTGGTGATTACATTCCAAATAGGGTGTGGTGGCATTAGTATACAGATACAACCTCAAGAAGATGGAGACCTGCTATTACTGACCCTTAAATGTTCTGTGACTCAGCCTCAAAAAATGTATTGCAGCTTGCTCTGGAGCTGTTATTAGTTACAGCTGTCTTTCTGTACCTCTCTAACTTTTCTTCACTTTTCAGCTCCCTGTATAATTCTTATAATTGTGATCAACTGCTTAATCAATCTTTTTGATAATTTCTACAGCCAGATTCCAATCTCCTTCCTATGTGCTGTGGCTCTCCTTTGAATAGACCTATTACAGTACTTTATTACAGACTTTGAAGTTGTATTTTCCCTCTGCATTATTAATTGCTCTTGGAGCACCTAGGGCAGGGGTGGCCAACCCAGTATACAAAGAGAGCCGAAACAGCAGCAGAAAAAATGCGAAGAGCCGCACCAGAATTTTTTTTAAGCAATTTTTGTTGAGCCAAGGCTTTTTGGCCACAGCAGGCTCCTTTCGGTGACGCCATTTTGAATTGCTGCACTGGATGGGTCCCCTACCCCGGTGAGCACAGGGAGTTGGGGGCTTTTTCTAGGGGCTCAGGGGCAGCTTCGTGGGCTGCACTTTAAGGGGGGAAGAGCCACGGGTTGGCCACCCCTGACCTAGGGAGTGCTATAGCTTATTCTCTGAGCTTTTGCTTTTCTGGTCACAACTGAAAAATTATTTGGTTTTCAGACAATTGGAATGTCATTTTCAAAATAGTTCATACTGGAAAAATGAAAAGTGCTTGTAAAAGGATAAGAAAGCAAGAGTTTGCAAAGTATATATAAGTGCCAAGCCATATTTAAATCTGCCCCCAAAACAAAACACAGCTCCCTCTATATAAAAAAACTTTTTCTGTGGGACAGAGTGAAGTCAACACGTCACCCTGCGTCCTGTAGGAAAAATTTTCATCCTGCCACTCCTCTTCCCTCAGAAACGGGTGGATCCTCTCCCTGACTGCTCTTGCATTTTTGCCCCCCAAACTCTGCACCCAGGGGCCCTCTCCCAGGCAGCCTTTCATGGTGATGGTAGGGCTCCACCAGCACATTCACCCACAGGCAGTCTCTTCAGCACTGCCATCTCGCCCCCGTGCCTGCTTCAGGTCGAGTGCCAGAGTTTGCTTGCCCCCGCACTGCACAACCATGCTCATGGCCAAACAGGGTGAGTGATCCACCTGCACCCTGAAGTTGACCAGGATCATGCCACAGAGCAGGGAAGGAGCCAGGCCCTCCAGCACCCTTGCCCCCCTCAATGCTATGGTGGAGGTGCTCGCTCTGTGGCCTTCTGCCAAGCGCTGAAACATTGAGTGGCTGCTGCGGTGTGGCCTGGCCTGGCCCCTCTGGGAGAGATACCAAGCTTGCCCGGACCCTCCATGCTTGGGGGAAGGGCTGCTCAATGCAGGGATTCCTGCCTGGGCTTCCCTCCCCCCGCCCAAGATGGGGAGTGGGCCCCTCCAAGTGAGCATATTGGGGACCCTCATCGTAGGCATGGTGGGAAAGGGGTATATGCAACAAAAAGGGGATCAGAGAGCAGCAGCACCCAGGAAGTGGGGGACATTGGGACCTGGGAGAAGCAGGGACACTCAAGACAGGGAGCTCAGACAGTGCCCCTCTGTGCTGAAGGTGATCTGGGTTCCTTCTGCTGTCACACTTTTTTTTATCTCTCTATATAAACAATTTTTTTCCTGATGCCCTCAGCTGCAGATTCCTTCCTCCCTGGTGCTTGGGGAAGCCTGGACTGCCACGCCACAGCCTCAGCCTGGCAGCTGGGGGGAGCTGGGACTGGTGCTGCCTTGGCCCCAGCCTTCTCCACCAGCTGGGGGTGGGGGGCACAGAGAGACTGGGGCTGACACAGCCTCGGCCCTCCCCAGCAGCAGAGCAGAGCTGGGACTGCCTGTCCCGGGGGAGGTGGGTGGCGATCAGGGGCACTTTCCCCAAGTAGAGCTAAATCACTTTTTATATAAATCAAGTGGCTTTTTATACAAGTGACATAAGTGCAGTCTTGCTGATTAGTGTCAATCGAGGCTCTGATCTGTAACTCCAGCATGCCCCCTTCCCCTACCCCACATAGGTCTAATTGCAGCCCGGTGTAAGCAGGGTTGAGGATCTAGGTAGCTGGACACATAGCACATTGCCAATGTGGGATCTGACTTCAGATCCTAAACTGGTTCCTTTGCTTGCATGCTGGAACAATCTAGGAGCAGTGCTTCAGCCCAGATGATTTTGGGAATGGAACCCCTCACATTGGTTTCTAGTAGCCTCCTCTCACAGGCTTTTAGCTCTAGTCTAGAGGGATCTATGACCAGCACATTCCTGCCAAAATCTGAGCAGAGAGGTGATGTTTTGTTTTAAGGGAAACAAAGCAAACATTGACCATAGGGAACAAGAGAAACCACTAACTGCCCAATCCAAATACTTATTATTTTTATTCTACAGAAACAGCTGTTTGTGGCTTCCTTATTCATCATGTATTTTAAAGTCTTGGCTCTGCAGGCTGTTTTGAATGAATTTCCTGCAGAGTGAAGATGTTGTGGGGTTAAACCTTTCAATAATTACATTTCTCTAGCATAAACTGATTACAGAGTTACATTGTGATAAATTATCATTTAGGAAAAAAAGGCCACAGAGAAACTGCATCATGAGATCAGTGTGTTAGGACTTTTTAAAAGGGAAATGGTGTAGTTACTTACCATACACAGTTTTTTCTCAGACACTTATTTATAGACTGGCTTTCACAGAGAATGAAGACCACAATGATTAGGGGGCTGGAGCACATGACCTATGAAAAGAGGCTGAGGGATGTGGGCTTGTTTAGTCTGCAGAAGAGAAGAGTGAGGGGGGATTTGATAGCAGCCTTCAACTTCCTGAAGGGAGGTTCCAAAGAGGATGGAGAGAGACTGTCATCCCTCACTACTGACAACAATGGTCTCAAGTTACAGTGGGAGAGGTCTAGTTTGGACATTAGGAAAAACTATTTCACTAGGAGGGTGGTGAAACACTGAAATGGGTTACCTAGGGAGGTGGTGGAATCTCCATCCCTAGAGGTTTGTAAATCCCAGCTTGACAAAGCCCTAGCTTTGGGCAAGGGACTGGACTCTATGACCATCTGAGGTCTCTTCCAGCCCACGATTCTATGATTCTATGAAGACATCTCTGTCCTTCTCTGTATTCAAGGGCAGAACACTCAATGGGCCCCATGCATATGTAAGCCATGCTCATGTGGATGCAGTCCACCTGAGACCTGGGTGATGCTGCATCTGCTACACTCCTGGGCTCATTCTTTTGGCATGGCCACTGCTTCTACATCTTCACTTGGTAGGATTGTCAACTATCTAGTTGTGCAAACCCAAAGATCCTGGCCCTGCTCTGCCTCTTCTCTGTTCTGCTTCCCACTCAATCCATCCCCTCCCTCCATTGCTCACTGTCCCCCATGCTCACTTTCACCAGGCTGGGGCAGGGATTGGAGTGTGGGAGGGTGTGCAGGGCGTAGGCACGGGGAGGGAGTTTGGAGAAGGAGGCTGGGCTGTAGTTGATTCCTTGAGAGCTATTCACCCCTCCCCCATCCGATGCTCATCATAGGATGAATGTAGCAGACAATCTAGTCCAATTTTTTATTTGGATTTTTAAATTTAAAACTAAAACAAATGAACAAACAAAAACAACTTCAGGAAAGTCCATGAGTTTTGCTGTGAGCATTTAGCCAAATGGAAATGTAGAATTTCACATACAGGCAGTCCCCGGGTTACGTACAAGATAAGGACTGTAGGTTTGCTCTTAAGTTGAATTTGTATGTAAGTCAGAACTGGTACATATTGTAGGGGAAACTCTAGCCAAACATTTCTCCAGAGCTCAGTTTTATTCTCCCACACCTCACTTCCCTCAGTCCTTTATTCTCAAGCTGAGGTGTCTGCTGAGAAAAGCCACTCCCTGTCTCCCTGGTCTGCTGGGGGGAAGCAGCTAGTGCAGGGTTGCCTCACCCCGTTTGTAAGTAGGGATCTGATGTAAGTCGGATCCATGTAACCCGGGGACTGCCTGTACGTAGGTTGAAGAACAGAGTGCAGATTGCTGGACTCTGCTGCTGGGATGGGGTCCTGCTTGGCTGCTGGCTCCAGGGGCTCTGCTGGTGTCACGAAGGGACTTCCTGCTCACTGGCTTCACATGTGGAGTCCTGGCCATCAGTCTGGGGCACTGCTGGCCATCTCCACAAGTGGGGTCCCAGCCTGCTAGCCTGAAGTATGGGGGGTCCACTCCAAAACTGTTCCAGTACCACTGAAGCTAGCATGGTGCATTTCTTATATTATAGTTGGCTGTTAGTCGCTAAGTTTATAGTGAAAAGAGAATAATATGACTATCCTCTGTTTCACTTTACTTATAAAACTGGAGGCAGGATTTTCATTATGGAATTTCATCAGATTTCTCAATCCCTAAAACAAACAAACAAATTACAAGAGCTCTTGCTGGTAAAATGCTTGGAGGAAAAAAATAAGTGGAAGCAATCCTAATTATGCTTACTGAAATGTGTACGAGTGCAGTAGCTTCTATTTGTGAGGTTTTACTAAACTCGAGCTGCTCTGGAAGTGCAGAATCTTGAATCATAGGAAGAAAATACATGTGGGTGTTTAAATTTTAACCCTTCTCTCTCTTAAAAGTGCCTAATTCTAGATGAATAGCATATGCCCTCTGTGCCCTACCATTAATGTAGCATCAGTAGGAGTAGTTCAGACTCAGGGACTTCCTTAGATTTAGTCTGTTTCTAGTTCTGAATATTTCTTGTCATTGCCATATATCATTTGGTTTTCTGCCAACGCCAATAACTATAACTGAATCATTTTTGCAAACTATTTGTGAAGCAAGTTTGAGGGCAAATAGAAAAGTACACATTTACACCATGGCTGAATTTGGCCTGAATGTTCTCAAAAGATAACAGCATTCCAATTCTAATGTACTATGTTCTCAAATACAGCATAGTATAACAGATGTTGTTTTCCCTTGAGACAGTTCTGGGAGGAGGACTTTGGGAGGCACCCTTCGCTGCTAATGCACGCTAAGGGATTGTATATCAATATATCACTTTTCAAAGTCTTGGAAGTTTGGAGGCTCATGTAAGCCATGAAACCCCAGAAAGGCCCACAACTTTCACATTCTGCACAATACTCCTGGTAGCTCGCTTGCTGGCTATTCAGGCTGAGCACTGGTCTCAGGATTTGGGGTTACTCTATGAATGAAAGGAATTTGAATTTAAGTGATCATCTCAGTGCTCCCATCTCCCATTTGGTGTGACCTTCATTTTGTACATTATACGGAGGAACTTCATTAGTGCATTGTCTATTAAACATCCATGTGCAGATTTTCTGGAATACACACATCTTGGGGAATCTAGCTTACAAATAAATCAAGATATACATCTTCCATAGTTATTTTAAAAGACCTTAGTAATCAGTTTTTCTCTCTCACTTGAACATCCTCTAGCACAGTGTTTCTTAAACTTTTTAAGACCAAGGAACACCAAACAATATTTTTTTAATGAGGAACACCAAGGATTTTTTGTTGGGAAAAAAAAAAGGTCAGAGGGAGGGGAGAAAGAGGGTTCGTGGGAAAGTTATTGAGCAAAAAAAAGGTTGTCTACTGCTTTAAGGGCAGCCATTTTGAATTCTGTTGTTCTCCGCTGCACACCTCTGACTGCCTCGCAGCACACCGGTGTGCCACGGAACACAGTTTAAGAAACACTGCTCTAGCAGGAAACAGTATACGTGTATATAGAATTGGGGAAAATATTGGTTACTAAGGTCTTGTTTGTACAAAGAGTGGTTTGCAGGATCAAGGATTTAAGAATCTTAATCCCATTGGGCCTCAGTCCTTCAAAGACCCAGAGCCTGTTGAAGTCAGTAGGAAAAGGACTTCACATGCTTAAAGTGAAGCATACTCACACGTCTTTGCTAGATAGCAGCCTTAGAATTTATTTGGCTATATAGCACTAGGCACATATATGGGATGTTATAAGTTTCAATGAAGGCCCTCATCTGATCCAAGATTGGAGAAGTGAAGTGGCAAAGTGACCAAGGCACATCTCTTTTGAGTATATGACTCTGTTCAAAATATTTTTTGCAGCCTAAGGTAAAGATAAATGCAGATACTCAGTCTAAGTAATTCTGTTAGGCTATATTGCAAAATCCCCAGTTGCAGCAAGCCTCAGAGCCTGAGTAAACTGACTTGGACTTGCAGGGCTCACACAACTGGCCAAAAATAAGTGTAGATATTCCTGCTTGGGCTTCAAGATGGTACCTTGCAGGTTTCAGAGCCCAGGCTCCAGCCTGCATGGGAATGTTATACTGTTGGTTTTAGTCCCTCATATGAGCCCTGCAAGCCTGAGTCAGTTCACCTGAGCTCTGAGGCTTGCTGCTGTGGGTGTTTTTTCTAAATGTGGACCTACCTAGAGTATTCAGTTGGCTTGTAAATTATTTAAGTCATCGGTTAAAAGTATAAGTTGAGGGAAAGGATATGAATCTGCTGTGTCCAGAATAAAAAAAGCACATTGTATATCCGGACTGTGAATGTTATGTGGAGAAGGGATATTGTAAACAATGCACATAAATGTCTAGAAAGAGTATTATGTTTCACTTGTACATCCATCACAAATAGATTCTGCTTACCATGGTAGCAAATCATCATGTACATTCTCAACAGTGATTTAGCAGAAAGAGGGCATATAAACCCAGATAAAGCAGATAATATAAAAAATGTTAGTTATGCAATAGATGTGTGCATTTTGCTTCTAAATTAAAACAACTTTTCCAAGTGTAAGGTTCTAGATTTGATTTTGGGATCAAGTAGGAACATGGAATATATTTTACTTTCTAAGATCTAATCTCCATTGCCTCACACCTCACATGTATGAAATAGCTTGAATGTGATGATCCTGAGTGAACATTAGAAGATTCATCAACAGTTAATTCACTGATAAAGTGGCATAAAGATCATTCCCAACTTTTGACAAATCATTTGGGAGCTGTGGATGTGAAAAGTGCTCAAATATTACCCCACGGTAATCCTATAAATTCCACTTTGCACAATATTTAAAGGGCGATTTATGCAATGGCTTCATCTACAAAAGTTACATTATGTGAGTTCCAGGCACCCTTCCTTCAGACTGTCAGTACTCTCGTTGATCCTGAAGATTCTTAAAGGCAGAGTGTCACCTAAACTTTATGTTTAAGAGGAGCCTGACAAAGTTGTGATACCTTTTTCAGTCAAACAGGGTTTTTTAATGTAAGAAGACTCATTAATCACTGCCTAAATCATTCGTAACTCTGGTCATAGTTCACTTGGCAACAAAATCTTCCTCAGATTGCAGTAGTCTATTAGGCTGTGTCTAGACACAAGAGGGGTGGGTGAGATTCTGTGGCCTGCACTGTGCAGGGGGTCAGACTAGATGATCATAATGGTCCCTTCTGACCTTAAAGTCTATGAGTCTATGAGTCTAGACTACATGCCTCTGATGTCAGAGGCATGTAGATTAGACAAATAGGCAAAGTCAAATGAAGCCGCAATTTAAATGATCACGGCTTCATTTAAATTTACATGGCTGCCGCGCTGAGCCGACAAACAGCTGATTAGCTGTTTGTCCGCTCAGCGAGCTAGTCTGGACGCTCCCCTGCCGACATCAAAGCCCTTTGTCAGCAGCCCCCTTATTCCTCGTGGGATGAGGTTTACCGGGGCTGCCGACAAAGGGCTTTGATGTCGGCAGGGGAGCGCCCAGACTAGCGCGCTGAGCTGACAAACAGCTAATCAGCTGTTTGTCGGCTCAGCGCGGCAGCCATGTAAATTTACATGAAGCCGCGATAATTTAAATCGCGGCTTCATTTGACTTTGCCAAACAAACAAATCTACATGGCTCCGTCAATGGAGCCATGTAGTTTAGATGTACCCTTACAGAAAGCTTTATATAACTGACTTTCTACTTCATCCAATCAATACTTTGTCTATGATGTAAAACCATAACTATATAATGGTATATCAAACCTGGTGATTTGAACTGAGTTCATATATCTCTAAGAATTATGCAAAGGCTTAGTAAAGAAAATATTTAATGCCAATGGTTTGAATTGTGATTAAGTTCTGTAGCTAGTTGCTAGCTTTCACAGGTACCGATTTCCCCTTTAGCTGTAGAGTGTTGACCCCGCCTCCATCCCATGTCATGCCCCTACTCCACCCCTTCTCCAAGCTCCATCCAGACCCCTCCTCCCAAGTGTGCCTTGCTCCCCTCCCTCCCTCCCTCCCTCCCTCCCTCCCTCCATCACCATCATAAACACTGTGAAACAGCTGGTCACAGCAGGCAGGATGCACTGGGAGGGGAAGGGTGAGAAATTGGTCAGTGGGGCTGTCAGTGGGTGAGAGGCACTGAGAGGAGGCAGCCACTGGGTGCCAGAGGGTGATGAGCACCCACTAAATTTTCCCTGTGAGTACTCAAGCCAGAGAGCACCCACTACATTTTCCCTGTGGGTACTCAAGCCAGAGTGCACCCATGGAGTTGGTGCCTATGATGGCTTTGGATTTACCTCAAATCATAGAATCATAGAATCATAGAGCTGGAAGAGACCTCAGAAGGTCACCAAGTCCAGGCACCTGCTCTAGGCAGGACCAATCCCAACTAAATCATCCCAGCCAGGGCTTTGTCAAGCCGAGATTTAAACACCTCTAGGGATGGAGACTCCACAACTTCCCTAGGTAACCCATTCCAGTGCTTCACCACTCTCTTAGTGAAATAGTTTTTCCTCATATCCAACCTAGATCTCTCCCACCACAACTTGAGACCATTGTTCCTTGTTCTGCCATCCGTCACTACTGAGAACAGCCTTTCTCCATCCTGTTTGGAATCTCCCTCCAGGAAGTTGAAAGCTTCTATCAAATTCCCCCTCACTCTTCACTTCTGCAGACTAAACAGACCCAACTCCCTCAGCCTCTCCTCATAGGTCATATGCTCCAGCCCCCTCATCATTTTGGTTGCCCTCCACTGGACCATCTCCCATGTGCCCACATCCTTTTTCTAGTGGAGGGCCCAGAACTGGACATATTACTCCAGATGTGGCCTCACCAGAACTGATTAAAGGGGAATAATCACATCTCTGGATCTGCTGGCAATGCTCCTCCTAATGCAACCTAATATGCCATTAGCCTTCTTGGCTACAAGGACACACTGTTGACTCATACCCAGCTTCTCATCCACTGTAACCTCCAGATTCTTTTCTGCAGAACTACTACTTAGCTGGTTGGTCCCCAGCCTGTAACAATGCCTGGGATTCTTTTGTCCCAAGTGCACGACTCTGCACTTGCCTTTGTTGAACCTCATCAGATTTCTTGTGGCCCAATCCTCCAATTTGTCTAAGTCACTCTGGACCCTATCTCTGCCCTCAAGTGTATCTACCTCTCCTCCTAGCTTAGTGTCATCTGCAAACTTGCTGAGGGTGCAATCCATCCCCTCATCCAGGTCATTAATAAAGATATTGAAAAAAACCAGTCCTAGAATCGAACTTTGGGGCACTCCGCTAGAAACCGACCACCATCCTGACATCAAAGTGTTGATCACTACCCGCTGGGCCCGGCCTTCTAGCCAGCTTTCTATCCATTTTACCGTCCATTTATCCAATCCACATTCTCTTAACTTGCTGGCAAGAATATTGTGGGAGACCGTATCAAAAGCCTTGCTAAAGTCAAGGTATATCACATCCACTGACTTTCCCATATCCATAGAGCCAGTTACCTCATCATAGAAGCTAATCAGATTGGTCAGGCACGACTTGTCCTTTGTGAATCCATGCTGACTATTCCTGATCACTTTCCTCTCTTCCATGTGCCTCTGAGCACACTAATATCTGGAGACCATATTGCATCACATTAATTTGGGTTTAAAAGAACCTCTAACGGTTAAGCTATGCTATCTCTCTGCATATTTGTAGGATTGGCTTTATTATGGTATTTGTAAACTGTTAATTTACAAGGAGTCCAATGCCACTTAAAAGACCAGCAAATTAATTAGCATATTAGAACATAAGCTTTCATGAGCTACAACACACTTCCTCAGATGCTGAAGAGAGAAAGAGGGGAAAAAACACCTTTAGCCATAGGATAAAGAAATTGGGTCCTGGATCTTCCTGTGCTGTGGGGAAGGAGAACTGCTATAGAGGGTTTCTACTTGGAGGTTCAAACTTGTCTGCAGAAATTTGAATCGAACTGCACTACTACAGAATTTGTTTTGAGAATCCGTTCAGCATCTGACACATAGGCAGGCTTGCTTAAGTCACAATTCAAGTGACTTGAATGATACCTTGAATAAGCAGGGGAAATCTAATGGTAAACTGCTTCCCTCAATTTAAGATTGAGGCGTATCTATGGGGACATAAAGACTGCATTACTTTTGCCCCTGCTGAACCTGTTCTGTGATCTCCCTTTTTAACAGGCTGAGCTCAATGCATACCCATAGAGGTGAAACACTTTTTAGAAACCTCTCATTATACGGAAGGAAATTGTAGTATGGGGACAAGATCATAAGGCATAAGTTTAATCTGCATTTTGAATTGCAACTTTCCTATTTTACTTTTTATCAGTACCAGAGTTTTGAAAATCCAACTTTACTCTTTCCTTTTCAGAGATCAGGTGTGGAGAGTCTTTTTTGGGTCAGAAGCTGCTGACCCACAGAAAAATCACTCAGAGCCACACACAAGTGAAAAGCAAAAGAAAAAAATAAACAAATTCTCACTGACAAGGCTTCTGATTGAGAAGGAGGAACCCCCCCCCCCCCCGAGACTTGGGGGCCAGATGCAGGCAGGCCAAAGACCGCATTTGGGCCTTAGGTTCCCAATCCTGATTTAGATCAGAGCTAACAAATATTAGTGTAGAAGTGTGGGGAAGCTTTGTTTACATACCTTGTATGCTCCTGATCTGTGGATAAATAGAATTCCTGTGTCTACCGCCTTCTATGAGCAGTAGCTTCATGAAAACAAACTAAAATTTATAAACATATGTTTCTGTATACACTGTAATAATATTGTCAGTGCTATTGAGTGTGGATGTTCTGTAAGATGGGTTTTAACTTTTTGATTAAAAAAATTACTTGGTAATTTCCAGTTCATATGCCATGCATCCTGCTCTTTGCAAGGTAATTCCAGGACCTGGGAGCAAAAACACCTAACCTAAGAGATTTTATAGATGAAATCCCAAGATAACAAGTTCCATTTGTAGGAAACCTGAGTGATTGAAAGGGATTTTTGTCTCCCCAAATTCAAAAGACATTGTAATAGACTACAGCTGAGTCCTGAGTTTCACCACATCAGAATTCTTGCTTCATAATAAGTAGCCTTCTAATTCTGTTCCACGATTCTTTTATAGAAGGGCAGTAAAACCAATATGCTTCAGTTTTGGCTGACTCAGGATTGCTGTGCCTTTCATGGCTTTAAATCAGTCTCCTGGGCTGGCTTGATGCCTAACAAATCTTACCTGCCCCCCTCTCCCCCCCATAGCTCAACCATCCCACACTAGCTGGTGGCCCCTGTACCTCTAGCCGGGGCCAGCATGATTATTTGCAGGGCCTACATCGGGCTGGGTGGCCAGGTGGGATGATCTGAGCTTCAGCAGAGACAAGAGCCCAGGCACTGGCTAGGTGAGCTCCATGCTTTCCAGGTGGTGCCTCTCATCACCCAGTGCCTTGGCAGGCAAGAGTGCAGTTCAGTCTAGCCCTGGTCTGAGTTGGCCACTGCCTGGCCCTCCGAGGAACTGCTTGCGCAGTCTGGCTCCAGTGTGTGGCTGCTAGGAGTTGCTAGGTGATTTGGGCCTGCCACAGGTGGCTGCTCCCCCTTGGAAACCTGCTCAGGATGCCGGGCTGTGTGCACTGTGGGACAGAGAGCCTGGCGGGCTGGGGAGCTCACTGCACTCTGCCCATCCCACTGGTCCCCATGTGCTCAGCTTGGCACAGGTTAGATTTGCAGAAGGGGGCTGCACAGAGCAGGGTTTGGGACAGGGTTGAAAGAAGAAACTGCCCTATGAGTGTTGGCAGGATGGGGGTGTCACGGAAGCCAGGCTCAGCGAGCCTGGAGTGGGGCCAATAATAAAGCATGAGGCCATGTGCGCGGGAAACAACTTCACACTGGCCCTGCCCCCAGCTCTACCACTGTGGACATTGGCTGACCCCTTAACTCAGAGTGCTGGTTTGCCAGGCATCATGTCCCCAGTCCTCTCTTGCTTCCCTCAGCCTTCCCGGCCCTGGAGCACCAGTCAGTTACACAGCCCCAGCCTTCCCATCCCCAGAGTGCAGGGCAGCTGCATGGCCCCAGCCTTTCTGGCTTCAGAGTGCAGAGGGTAGGAAGTGTGGGCTGCCCTGCCAGACCAGTTCCCTTTCCCTCCTGCTGCCAGTCCCAGCACTAGGCCAAGAGCAGCCTGCTGAATGCAGGTAAGAGGGGGACTGATCTGGGGCAGAGAGGGAGTAAGGCCACCCATGTCTTTTTGGGTAGGCAATGTCTTCTCGTGCCTTCATTACCTGTCACCCACACTGCCTCCTTCAGGTAAGAACTTCTACTTTCATTGTCAGACATCAGTCTCTCTTCACATGTGTTGAGCTGCAGCCACGTAGAGTATTCAGATGATAACTCCTTAAGTTTGGGTGAGGAAGTTGGACAGATCATGCTGAGGTGATATGGAAAAAGAGGACAAATAATAGCCAAATCTTTCATAGTGGGTATTGCACTCTTTCCCTTACTCACACCCTAGCAGCTAAGAACTCTCAAAGCAGAGACTATGTTGAAAACCAGAAGAGGTCATCCTACTAGTGTGATTTTGAAGAGGGGAGGACAAGGGGCTGTTGCCACCCTTTGCTATTAAAGAATTTTGCTCTCAATGCTCCCTAAATAGAAGTGTGACAATGATCCCATTTTTCTGCAGTACAAAACCCAGAAAGTCTTTCTTCTCTGGACCATAGATGAATCCAAGGGGTTGGGGTGACAAAAATACAAGAACATCAACAAATTTGTCTACCACAGTTCATAGCACCAGGAAACTTCCTAGTGCTAGGTAGCAGGGCTAGGAGCTCTTCATGAGCAGAGCAGACATAGCTTTACTTTCCTCAACATAATTCTCAGAATGGCCTGCAATGTACTTGTCTTCAACTGTGCCTGACTTAGATTAAAGCAGGGGTCACCAATCTTTGGCATGCAGCTCATCAGGATAATCTTCTGGCAGGCTGCAAGACATTTTGTTTACATTGATTGTCCACAGACATGGCCCCTTGCAGCTCCCAGTGGTTGTGGTTTGCCATTTCTAGCCACTGGAGTTGTGTGTGCATGTGGGGGGAGGGGAATCGCTCTGCTTGTAAATGGTCAACATAAACAAAATGTCTTGTTGCTCTCCAGTGAATTACCCTGGTGGGTCATGTGCTGAAAGTTGGTGACCCCGTGGATTAAAGGAAATGAGAGAAACTCTGCAGCTGGGCTCGTTGCTATAGTGTCAGACATATGCTGTCCAAACACCAGCAAAATCTTTCTCTTAGGAGAAGCAATGGAAGAGTGCAGATTGTGAGAATATATTTGAACTGTAGGATTTTGTTTGCTGATTTTTAAAGAGGAAGGAGGTACCTCAGAAGTTTCATCTCAGAACCATTTACAAACTGTAGAATCATGGAATCATAGAGCTGAAAGAGACCTCAGGAGATCATCAAGGCCAGCCCCCTGCCCAAGGCAGGACCAATCCCAACTAAATCATCCCAGCCAGGGCTTTGCAAGCTGAGACTTAAAAACCTTAAGGGATGGAGGTTCCACCACCTTCCTAGGTAACCCATTCCAGTACTTCACCACTCTCCTAGTGAAATAGTTTTTCCTAATATCCAACCTAGAACTCCTGCACTGTAACTTGAGACCATTGCTCCTTGTTCTGCCATCCGTCACTATTGTGAACAGTCTTTCTCCATCCTCTTTGGAACTTCCCTTCAGGAAGGCTGAAGGCTGCTATCAAATCCCCTCTCATTCTTCTCTTCTGCAGAGTAAATAAACCCAAATCCCTCAGTCTGTCCTCACAGGTCATGTGCTCCAGGCCCCTAATCATTTTGTTCGCCCTCCGCTGGACCCTCTCCGGTGTGTCCACATCCTTTCTATAGTGGGGGGCCCAGAATTGGATACAATACTTCAGAGGTGGCCTCACCAGAGCCGAATAAAGGAGAATAATCACTTCTCTAGATCTGCTGGCAACGCTCCTCCTAATGCAACCTAATATGCCATTAATCTTCTTGACTACAAGGGCACACTGTTGACTCATACCCAGCTTCTCATCCACTGTAACCTCCAGGTTCTTTTCTGCAGAACTACTACTTAGCTGGTTGGTCCCCAGCCTGTAACAATTCTTGGGATTCTTCTATCCCAAGCTCAGGACTCTACACTTGTGCTCGTTTAACCTCATCAGATTTCTTTTGGTCCAATCTTCTAGGTCACTCTGGACCCTATCCCTGCCCTCCAGCGTATCTACATTTCCCCCTAGCATAATGTCATCTGCAAGCTTGCTGAGGGTGCAATCCATACCCTTATCCAGGTCATTAATATAGTTGCTGAACAAAATCATGTGAATCCATGTTGACTATTCCTGATCACTTTCCCCTCATCCATGTACTTCAAAATGGATTCCTTGAGGATCCCCTCCATGATTTTTCCAGGGACTGAGGTAAGGCTGACTGGTCTGTATTTCCCTGGGTTGTCCTTCTTCCCTTTTTAAAAGATGGGCACTACATTTTCCATTTCCTAATCATCTTGGATCTCTCCCGATCTCCACCAAGGTTGCCAACCATCAGTAAATTTAAGGACAGTCCGTAAAATATTAGCCAAAATTATTTAGGTGTACATACATTTTGTAAAAGTGCAATAAAATTTTTAAAAAAACAGCAATTATTCTATAACAATTAAATTTCTCCTGTGCTGGTTCAGCTATTTTACTGTGGAGCAGCGGAAATTGGATGATTTAGTTGTTTATTTAGCTCAATGGTTGAGGTCACATAATGTGAATCACATGAACCACGTGATGTTATCATCTACATTACCCTGTCGAATTAGTATCAGCACATTGGTAATTTATGTAATTTAATATTGTTTACTGTTAACGTTTACAATGTCCAAATCTATGAGACGAATGGATTGTGCTGAAGACAATAACGAGTCCGATGACTCCAGTGCATTATTGCCTGATGAAGAGTCAGTTACTAAGAAATCAAAAGGTAGAGCATGCGTGTTTTCATTCAAATGGCTAGCAGATGGTGAGTTCAAAGAATGGATTTGCATAGTCTGTGAAAGGAAGCACAATGCCAAATGCATTTGGTGTAAAAAGGTGTTCAGAATAGCTTCTGGTGGAGTGCGAGATGTTTGTAGCCATGCTGCAAGTGGTAAGCACCAAAGATTTAGCCCTGGAATTATGAGTTTCATTGCTAAAGTAAATCCAACATTAACTAATCACCAGAAAATGGTCACAGACTGTGAACTAAAAGTAGCAATCTTCTTAGCTGGACAAAACCTACCACTGAGTTTGAGGGACGGAATCTCAGCTAATGTTGCTGATTGGTTTCCTGATTCCAAAATTGCAAAAGATTTCACTTGCAGAAGAACTAAAGCATCCATGATTACAAATGTTGTAGCAAAAATGACCAAAGAGGAATTCTGTAGTAAGCTGAAATCTTGCCATTTTACACTGTTGGTCAACAAGTCAACTGATATATCTACCAGTGAGAAAATAGCTCTAGTCGTTATATATTTTGATACTGATGTCGGTAAAGTTCAATACAAATTTTACCATGTAATTGATTTGAAGCAGTCAATGGCAGAAGCTATTTTTGATGCCATCAAGGCATGTCTTGTTGAAGATGAAATACCAATTGCTAACGTAATGGCACTAGGGACTGATGGAGCCAATGGGCACTAGAAATTCAGTACTTTCACGTTTTAGGTCTGAACAGCCTCATATTTTTCATATTCATTGCACTTATGTTGCTGCTTTATGTGCAGCTGATGTGCGCAAGGCAATGCCAAAGGTAATTGAACAGCTTTGCAGAGATATTCATAACTATTTTGCACATAGCTGTAAATGAATGCAAGTTTACAAAGAGTTTCAGGAGTTTTTGGAGGCAAACTATCTGCAAATATTACAATTAAGTTCGACGAGGTGGCTGCGTCTGCTGGAATATGTCAATTGCATATTAAATCAATATGGTGCACTGTAGCCAGACAGGAACCCCCCTTGTAACATCCGTTTTTGCTTGCCTGGAGCATACAGGGCACACAGAGCAGAAGGCCCAGGCTGCTGTGACTGTGAATGGCTGTAAACAGAGATATGCCAATTGCTGACCAAGAGGCTGCCAAGGAGTGCCCTTGACTTAACCCATATTGATACGAACACACAGCCGTCCGCAGGGGGGAAGAATCTCTCGCCCAGTAAAAAAATGTCTAGTACTCACAATTTAGTTCTCTCTCTTGCAAGTGTAAATTAAGTTGAAACTTGCTTGTAAGAACTGGCACCACAAAACGGACCAATACAATTTGGCCTCTTAGATAAGAAAGAGGATACGGGCCCCCAGGGGTATAAAGATGGGTCCAGCAGCACATTTACTCTGAGTGTCAATCTACCATCTATCTGCTGGTCGGGTTTGGTGTTTGATCTCCTGAGGTTCTACGGGGACGCCCACCTCGTATTCGTCTTTCCTAGGAATTGAGAGACCGGCCTTGGCCTGACACACTGGAGTCGAGAGGCGCAGAAAGGGGTAAAAATTGTACCTGGATGTGGTCCTTTGTCTTAAGTGTACACATAGACTTAGCGCTCTTTAAAGATTAAATTGTCACTTGGTACCATTATTTCTATTTTCTATCTATATTTGCTAGTAGTTAAGAAATAGAGTAATAGCCATTGTAACCATATGCTTTTATAAGTCTTTTTAATAAACCTGTAACTGTTTAAGTTTTTAACCTGACTCCTTCAGTTCCTGTAACAGAACCAAGCACAATTTAAAAGAACTTCAGCCAGTCATAAGGGACAGGTATAGAAAGAGCTTGGGCGTTTGGATTGTGCCACTCCCAGGTGACAGATCCATTGGGGCATCTCTCAGTCTTTCCCAGACTGCCCACTGCGAAGGGATTTTGCATCCTAGCAGCTAAACTCTGAGGTGTAATAAGCTCTTCCTATAAAGGGGCGTCTGTTGGCCTGCTGGCTACCCTCTGTGACGGGACCCCGGTCCTAGCAGTAAAGACACGGACGTTAAACCTTTTCTCGGAAACATACACACACACACACTGCCCTGACCGTCGGCTGACATGCACTTACAAGCTATTTTCAGTCAAGTGATGATAGTGACCGTTTGGTTACAGTGGACCGAATTAGCAGCCAACTGCAAGATCAAATGTTATTTCCTATTTCTGCAGGCAATATTGCCATTATTTACAAAATTTAACAAACTATTTCAGGCAAATTCTCCCATTCTACCTGACTTATATTCAGAGGCTTCCCAGCTGCTAAAAACTCTAATGGGACATTATATCAGATCCGAAGTGCTTCTCTCACTTGATGAGACATCACTAATTGACTTCGATCACTTGAATAGGGAATATTTTAGACTAGCAGAATCCATTTTCATAGGATTTGAAGCAAGACAACAATTGACAAATGTGGATAATTTACAAGCAGTGAATAAGTTAATGGCTGATGTTATTACATTCTATACGAATGCAGTAAGTGCGGTGAAGAAGACAATGCCCATCGGTAACAGAATATTGAAGCTTATTGCAGTGTTCAAGCCTGGAAACAGAACAACAGCGGAAGCTTCAGACATTTTGGAATTCGCTCAGCTTTTTCCACAAATTGTACTTGCAACAGATTTTGATAGCTTAGAAAATGAGTTTATTGATTACCAAGTTGCAAATTCGAGCAATATTATGACCAGGGCTTGACGATCGCGGCGAAAGCCACTCGCCAGCCCCATACCGCGTATGCACAAGACGCTCACTGCGCATGCACGAACTGCCGGTGAACAGGGCGACCAGCTGAAATCTACTCGCCACGGGAGAGTAGATAAGTTTATTTGTTGAGCTCTGATTATGACCGTAACTCTAGATGCCTATGATGAATATTGGCATTGAATTAGTAAAATTACTAGGCATGGCAAGCAACCTCGTTTTCCATGTCTGACAAGATTTTCAAAAACAGTCTTAGAACTTCCACATGGAAATGCATAAGTGGAACGTATTTTCTCAGCTGTTAATATCATCAAAACAAATATAAGAAATAAACTTTCCATTCCTATGCTTGAAGGATTAATGAAACAAAATACAGGACTATGTAGCACTTTAAAGACTAACAAGATGGTTTATTAGATGATGAGCTTTCGTGGGCCAGACCCACTTCCTCAGATCAAATAGTGGAATAAAATAGTCACAACCATATATACCAAAGGATACAATTAAAAAAAGTGAAGGATTAATAACTGTCAGAAATGGATCTGGGACAATTACTTCAGCTATGGTTAACAGTGTCGTACGATCACAAAATGGAAAACTTCCAGGACCATGACTAACTAAATGAAAGTGAGTTAAATAGCATATTGTTCTTGTGATGTATAAATGACAATTACTTTTCACTTTTGGCCATTTATGTCATCTTAATATAGTTTAAAAATTATGTCTGTAAAAAAATTTATCTGTAATTTTTTCCCATTTTGTCCATAAATGAAATTTCTGTGAGTTGGCAACCTTGATCTCCACCAGTTTTCAAAGATAATGGCCAAGGGCTCTGCAATGACATTTGCCAACTCCCCCAGTACCCTCAGATGCATTAAATCCAGACCTATGGATTTGTGTATGTTTAGCTTTTCTAAATATTTCCTAACCTGTTCTTTCCCCACCTAGGGCTGTCCACCTCCTTCCCTTACTGTGTTGTTTAGTGCATTAGTCTGGGAGCTGACCTCATCTGTGAAGACAGACACAAAGAAAGCATTGAGTACTTCAGCTTTTCCCACATCATCTGTCACTTGGTTAACTCCCTCATCCAGTAGGGGCCCCAAACCCTCTCTGATCACCCTCTTATTGCTAACATGCCTGTAGAAGCCTTTCTTGTTACCAGGGCTGGATTACCCAATAGGCAGACTAAGCACATGCTTAGGGCACCAGCAAAGCAGGAACACCAAAAAAAAAAAAAAGATTTTTTTAAAAAATATTTGATATTTGATATGTCAAAAAAAGCATTGAAGTAGTCATCATGGGAAAAATCAGAACTCCTCAGAACACTTTTTTTCTCAGCTGAAAAGAATAAAAAACCCTCAGAGAACAACGTGTCAGGACAGACTTGATTCACTTTCCCTATTGTGTAAGGAAGCAGACATGCTTCGTCGAGTCAGCTTTGATGAACTTATCCAGAAGTTTGCAATCAGAAAATCTAGAAAGAAGCTATTTTAATTTCAGCATACATGTAAGTTTTGTGTCATTTTGAAAAATAAAATTTTATTTTACGGTAAAGTATTTTTTTTATGTTGAATTACATATGGAGGAGAGTACACCATAATCTTTTCAGTGCTTAGGGCCTCTAAAGGTCTTAATCCAGCCCTGCTTGTTACCCTTCATATCCTTTGCTAGCTGCAATTCCAATTGTGCGTTCGCCTTCCTGATAACTCCCCTGCATTCTCGAGCAATATATTTATACTCCTCCCTTGTCATCTGTCCAAGTTTCCACTTCTTGTAAGCTTCTTTTTTATGTTTAAGCTCGCCAATGATTTCCCGGAAAGCCAATCTGGTCGCCTACTGTATTTGCTTTTCTTATTACACATTGGGATAGTTTCTTCCTGTACCCTTAATAAGGCTTCTTTAAAATACTGCCAGCTCTCCTGGACTCCTTTCCCCATCATGTTAGCATCCCAGGGAATCCTGCCCAACAGTTCTCTGAGGGAGTCAAAGTCTGCTTTGCTGAAGTCCAGGGTGTGTATTTTGCTACTCCCCTTTCTTCCTTTGGTCAGGATTCTGAAATCTACCATCTCATGATCACTGCTTCCCAGGTTGTGCAAATACTCACACAAAGGAAAATTTCAGTGCATGAAAATGTAAACATACATATTTGTTTATCTTGGCTATATGTTTTGCCTTGGCTATAGTAAAATCAATATTAGATACCTACGGCATTATTGAAGATTCATATTTATCGCCTT
Source organism: Pelodiscus sinensis (assembly GCF_049634645.1). NCBI lineage: Eukaryota > Metazoa > Chordata > Testudines > Trionychidae > Pelodiscus > Pelodiscus sinensis. The sequence continues at coordinate 50,113,701 of NC_134719.1, forward strand.
TATCACTTTTCCTTAGTTAGGCAGACTACTACAGATTAATTGCTTATCTCCCCTGTTGTTTTGGTTATAGAAGGACACAAATAGTAAGTCAATAATATAGATATCTGATGTATTCAGAGCTGGATTAACTCTTCAGGAGGCCCTTAGGCTCTGGAGTGGGGCCAAAAATTAGGGTATCAGTGTGTGGGAGGGGGCTGTGGGTTGAGGGTGGAAGATGGGTGTGGGAGGGGATGAGGGCTCCAAATGGCAGTGTGGGATCTGGAGTGGGGCTGGAGATGAGGTTTTGAGGGTATAGGAGGGGGCTATAGTTTGTGGTCAAAAGATTTGTAGTGTGGGAGGGGGCTGAACCTACAAGATGGCAAATTGTTCCTCTCTGACAAATTGTTGGGGCTGCATGGAGCTCTATTTGTAATCCATTGGATTCCATGTGGGAGCAAAGGTTTGCTTTCCTAGTGTAACTGAATTGTGCCTGAATTATGCTGGTGCACGGTAGGTAACTTGGATAACATTGTAAGGCTAAGAAATTGTAGATCCTTCCTAATACTGGAATTTTATAAAATCTAGCCTAAACTATCATCTTAGTGCCATGAATCATTTGATTAATTGAACATAAACAATTTGAATAATGACATCTATCTTAACTTGAGATTAATTTTGGAAGCAGTGTGACAGTCTTTCAGGTAGCAGACCAGGATTCAGGAGGACTGGGTTATGGTCCTTGGCTGTTACCCTGTTGATCTTCTTCAAGTCCTTTTAGTGTTAATCTGTGCCTCAGTTTCCCCAGATCACTTTTGAAAAATGCTGTTAGAGCTTCAGCTGAAGTATGGTATACTTTCAATGTAGGACTATTATTTCGGGCTATTATTTATTAAGGAGCTTTTCGTTGTTTTTGGTTTACCTTTTGAACAGTTTATACATTGTGACAAACTAGTCAGAGCACAGCCAGCTTAAAGTAAACTGCGGATACAGTTTAAACAGACATAACAATTGGTTCCCATAATATATGATACAAAAATCATTTATACCAACAGATGCAATCAAAATACCTAAGGATGAACACAACACTTATTAGACAAAACAAAAGAACGGGCTATAAACAAGACATTACCAATCTATTACTCAAATGAGCACTTACTCTAGGAATTTGCTAGGGAGGATTTATTATTGTCTAAAGGGAATAGCTAGATACATCAACTTGAGATGAGTGTAACTACTATCCTTGTAACTTTATGGAATATATCAAGAGGTGATTTCTTAAAGAGAATCCAAGCTTCACTTAAAATTCCTTTATTCACTTCTTATACCTTTATTTCTTGATCTGAAAATGTACTGAACAAAACATCAAACTACACTATTACATGCTGCATTCCCCAAATGAACAGGGGAAAGGGAATGTTAGTCCTTTACTCTACTAATATTTTCTAGACCCTCTTTTCTGAGCCTTTCAGCTCAGTGTAGTGTAAACACTTAGGGTGTGTCTATGGTGCAGGGCTTAACTCAAAATAAGATATGCAAATTAGGATTGAGTTAGTGAGGTGTATTACTACAAGTAGAACCTCTATGGTCCACTTCCCACAGGGCCTGACTGTTCTCAAACCAGGGAATTTCCTGGGGTTACTTGCAACAAATCTTGGCAATAAACGTCATTGCCACCTCTGCCCACATATTTATACAAGCAACACCATCGCCTAGCCACATAAACCATACCACCTGGGGCTCATCCACATGCTCATCCACTAATGTGATGTATTCCATCAAGTGCCAGTAGTGCCCCTCTGCCATGTATAGTGGCCAAACCAGATGGTCTCTATGCCAAAGGATAAATGGACACAAATCAGACTTCAGCAAAGGTTACAGACATAAACCTATAGGGGAACACTTTAACCTCCCTAGACATTCAGTAATACATTTGAAAGTAGCCATCTTTCTACATAAGAATTTCAAATTCCTCTCTGGATAGTCACATCTCCACACCAAATGCTGTGAATTATCCACTTCCACTCTGACTTGATTAGCTTCATTAACTCAAGCAACTTCTTCCTTATTTGTATCTCTGCTTCTGTAACGTTCACTCCAATTCATTTGATGAAGTGTGTTTTACCCCTGAAAGCTTTTGCTTTAATGAATCTGATAGTCTTTAAGGTGCCACAGGACTCCTCATTGTTTTCGCAGATATGGATTTACACAGCTACCCCTCTGAGACTTAATAAGATAGGCTGTCCCTACACAGCACAGTTATTTCAAAATAACAATGTGAGTGTCTACTCAATAATTTTGTTATTTCTAAATAAATTCAAAATAACAAACGGCTTATTCTGACTTCTATAAACCTCATTCCACAAGGAATAATACCTATTCCAAAATAGCTATTTCAAAATATCTGTAGTATGGATGCTGCAGTGCTGCTATTTTGAAATATCTCCTCCCCAGGGCCATTCAAACTAATTATTCTACAGTGCCTTCTGGGGCTCTAAATTGAGGTATCATGTCCAAATAAGTGAAGCCTTCCTTTGACTAATTTTTAGGCTTTCCTGTAGTGTAGATGTGCTATTTTTTGGGGAAAAATAGCTTATTTTTAAATAAGCATGCTGTGTAGATGTACCCACAGTGATCAGTGAAAAACCACGTGGTCTGAATAATACAATTTGTTATGGTCCCAGGGAATTTTATATTTGCTTTTGTTGTAAGGTATAATCTTACTCTTGTTTCAATGGTATGGTGCAGGAAAACAAGGTCACCTCATATGATTGTGCAGGGAATGAGTCAAAGGCTATTTTTAAGCCACCTAGGATAACATTCTTCCTGTTAGTGGTTTCACGCCTTTGTCTTGTAAATATTTGCCATATTTTGGGGATAAGAAGAGCCTTGCACTATGTGGAATAATATTCTACATCATAATCCAAAATATTTATTTAAGCTTTACATCACAGGAGCAAAGCAGAATTACTAAATTTCATAGGAAAAGCTATTCAGTTTTTGAAGTGATTTCATTTAGTGCATGACTAACAGTCTCAGGACTGGCTTTCTTAAAAAATCTGTGCAACAAAGATGGGTTTATCATAGTCCTGGTTGAAGAATGAAACAACACTGAAGAGGCTAGAGTTGTGTCAGATGATATGGGGGTGCAACTTTGCCCACCATCTCCTCTTTTGTCAATTACTAATGATGCACATGGAATGTCTCTGAGAGGTTCTATGTGGTATTCTTGTTTTTCATGTCTTAAATGTTGGACACAACATTTTTCTCTCCGTGCAACAGTTTTTTGCCTAATGTCTGGTTTTTTTTCAGCTGCTCCAAATGCTATGGACATGTAGTTTCCACTCCATAGTTATAGCCAAAGCTAGCTCCCTATTATGTATTACCTAACATTAAATTTGCAAACATCAAAATTAATTTAACTATAGAAGGATAATATTTAAGCAACTACCATCTCACCACACCCTACTCCTTAACCCATTAAGAAGTCCTTCAGGCTTGAACTGGGAGTTCAAGTATAATGAGAAGGTATTCTCGGATGGATTTACGTCAGAAGAGTGGCTATTGCTGGAAGTTCTGACTCCTTCTTTCATATTCTATTACCTTTTACATTTTATCATCTTTCCTATTGTAAAATGAGGAGGAAAGGGAGGGGAAATGGCCGGAGTAAGAAATCAAAGGAGGTTAGTAATGGGGAAAAAAGTCTGGATTTTAAGTGGCAGAAACTCACAGTGGCAGAGAAAAGACCCCTGTGCCTGTCACCTTTCCTTCTTTCTCATCACCCCAGAAATACATACATCATATCAGTTCTGTCTCTAAACCATCAGCAATTAATTCCATCACCCTAAAGATTAATCCTATAACCCCATCCACAGACTTCTCCAGTTAATTGTGTACACCTCTTACATGCAAAAGCAGGATGCACCAATTGATTCTGATTCCCTCCCATGCACTCAGGAGCCTCAAACTAATTCTGTGATTCTCTCATATTCTCAATTTAACTTTGTAACATGTATCAATCAGCAATAGTGTGCTCTCTCCAGGAGCTAGCTCAGGCATGTCACTACACATACAGCTCCTCTGATTCTATAATGCACGTTCATACATGTGCAGGCTACTTTGATTAATTTTGCTCTTACATACACACAGGTATCCCCAATTAATGCCACAACTCTGCTAATCAGTTTTGCCACCCCAGTCTGCCCCTGGTCAAACCTGCCCCCCCACCACACTGTTTCATGGGTGCAGAAATCAAGGGCCATCTTCCTGTCCATCCTGGGCTGAGCAGTAGCAACAGGATCATCTTCTTCACCATCCACCCAGACCTTGGAAGGTGAAGGGAGGAACAGCAGCATTGGAGATTTGTTCTCTTCCTCTTTCCTGTCCTTACAGGAAGGAGTGGTGGGTAGCACTCTCTCTACCATCATTCAGGCCTTTCAAGGAAAAAGACTGTAGCCTCTTTATTCTGCTTTCTAGAGCTCAAGCCTTTTGGGATTAGTAGCAGCACTTTTCTAACCCCTGGCTCTGGGAAGGTGCTATTAATGGAGGCCTTTTCATCTCCCTCTAGGATGACCATATTTCCCAAAAGGAAAATGGGGCACTGCAGGACTCACATGAACCACTGCTCTCCCTCCCCGCTTTGTTCACCCCTCATCTTGCCCATTCTTCTACACCCCAGATTTTGACAAATGTGGTATTTGTCCACTGATCAACAAGGCAAGAGCAACATGTTGGCAAAAGCAAAAGGAAGAAAAGCTCAGTTTAATGTTGCCTCCTCTCAGGATGGCCAGGACAGGGCTTAAAAAAAGGACCAACCAGGCCAAAGTCAGAGTTATGGTCACCCAGGCTTCACCACCCTGCTCCCAGGTACGGTGTGGGGCAGTAGCGGAGGATGCAGAGCTAGCAGGAGCTGCTGGTCTTGACTTGAAGGGTGTAGAGGGTAGCAGCTCTGGCCTTCCCCGAGAGGTGGGAATGGAAGTTGGGCAGCCAGTCAGAAGGGTTTTCCTTTAAAACTGTAGTGGTGTAGGAAAATCCATAGCTCAGACGGAAAATAAGATTTTAAGATTTTAACCTCTTCCCCCATACCACAATTTCCCCCAAAACTAGCTCCTTTGGAATCCAAGCTATGTGGTTGATTTGAGCGAGACATATATGTTTAGGGGAGAGGGAAAGGTGACACATTTATGGGATGGTCAGGAAATTGTGGGGAAAAGACAAAGAAAGGAATGTCAAGGAGAATGGAGGGGCAGGGTCATGAAATGGATAAATAATGATCAGAGTCACAGGCTGGGCAGTATGGATTTGGAGGGAGGCAGAAGGAAAGGAAACAGAAATCCCCTATGGCGTGTCAGGGCTCTAAACTTAGAATATAAACTCTCCAGGGATATGTCTAAACTACATGGCTCTGTCAATGGAGCCATATAGATTAGTTTACTCGAAAAAGGGAAATGAATTGGCAATTTAAATAATCGCCGCTTCATTTAAATCAAAATGGCCACTGAGCTGTGCCGATCAGCTGATTGTTGGCACAGCACGGCAGTCTAGACGGGGATCTGCCGACCCCAGAACCCTTCATCAGCAGATCCTTTATGCCTGTTGTGACAGGGCGAGGCAGCCCCGCACTGAACCTGCAGGGGCCAGCCAGGGTTACCTGGCTGCAGAGGACCCTCCCCCACAGCCCTACCGAGCATGCCCGGGCTGTAGCTCCACTATAAAAGCCTGGGGAAGGACTCAGTCTGGGGAGACAGGCGGAGGAAAAGGGCCTGTGAAGGGAGCGCCCACACCGGAGATGCCAGGTGAGGCTGGAGGGGACTGCAGAGTGTGACCCAGGGACTGCCTGCCGAGGAGACGCCAGCCCGGAGGTCACAGCAAGTGGGGCAAGTACAAGGGAAGGAACCCCAGGAACCAGGTAGAAAGTGGCCAAGGGCAGGATCGAGAGCCTCCTCTCCCGCCCAGAGAACCTCGGCACGTTTCGGCCGGATTGCCCTGTTGAGGGAGTGACCCGCTACCCAGTCGCTCACAGGGCCCTGGGCCAGGACCCGGTGGAGTAGGGTGGGCCTGGGTCCCCCTATTTTAGGGGGCGTCCCCGCTACAACCCTGAACTGTGTTCTGGACTCAGGCTGGAGGGCCTTGGCCTTGGCTTAAAGGGCCAGCTTTAACTGTGTTATGGACTCAGGTGGGAGGGGCCCACCACACTCATGAAACGAGGCTTACAGGATCTGCCGACAAAGGGTTCTGGGTCTGCAGATCCCCGTCTAGACTGCTGTGCTGTGCCGACAATCAGCTGATCGGCCCAGCGCGGTGACTATTTTGATTTAAATGAAGCAACTCTTATTTAAATCGCCACTTCATTTCCCTTTGTCGTCCTGCCTAATCTACATGGCTCTGTTGACAAAGCCATGTAGTTTAGACACACCCCAGGGTAGGCACAGTTACTTTGTACAGTGCCTCTCAAAATGGGGACTAGATCCCCTATGCATTACTGAAATAGAAATACACATAATTACAATGAAGGGTAAATCTGCTCCAAGATGTATAATGCAGTATAGTGGAAATGAAGTTTCTATGGAAAAAGGAAATAAATGGGACCTACTATGGTAAGAAAAAGTAAAATAAGGAACAAGAAGTCGATAAGTGTGATAAAGCAAATAAAATATTGAGAAATGGATTAAAATTAACTAATACATAAAATATAAGCAGGACTGAAATACCCACAAATCTGTTCAGTAGTCCTTTTCCATTTGTTTCACGTCTCAGCTAAACTTCAGATGGTTTCTCTGCCTTTAACGTTTTCTAAGGGGAGCAGGTACTAAACACAGAAATAAACCTGGGCAAGATGCAGCGCAAGACTGGACAGGGTTCAGAACATTGTGAGAACATTTGCCTTATCTGTTGTTCCAAATGGCTCTAACTGTTCCTTAGCTTGATATGAGGATGTAGACTACAGCTTGCGTCTTAAGAGCTAAAATAAGATGAAAGGAAAATGTTTCCATAAAAGACAGGAGCAGAAAGAAGAGTGGAACAGATAATATATATGAAGGGTGAGCTGATGTTGCTAGGTGATAATGTTATTCTTTAGACAAAATGTAATTGCCACTTTCCATAGGCAGCAGATGACATCTGTTGAAAAATATCACACACGTGGAATGCAGTACTGCAGAGTGTGTTGGAAAATATTTGATTGCCAATATTGAGTAACACTCTCCATTTATCATCTTTTACAGTGAGTAGGACAGAAATGCTATTTTAGCTAGGTAGCCCCTTGAGGAATAAGTTTCTCCTGGCTGAAAACTTTCTCTCTCATTACATTATGAGATCATTGTGTTAAGTGGACACATGTCCATGAGAAGCCTGAATTAGATTATAATTTCTGTTTGTCTTTCTAGTTGGAAACAAAGGCCAAGTCTTTTTTTTAAGAGTTTCTGTGGTTAGGTTTCTATATCTGTATTTAGCTACTGAATTACCATAGAACTTTAGAGTTATAAACTGACCAGTCAACCACACACCTCATTTGGAACCAGAAGCATATAATCCAGGCAGAAGCAGGGAAAACAACAAAAATACAATACTTTATTAAATATCTACTACTATAATATCTATTACTAGTTTATTAAACTACTAAAAATAAGGGAACAACATTTTTCTTCTGCATAGTAAAGTTTCAAAGCTATACTAAGTCAATGTACAGTTGTAAATTTTTGAGAGAACAGCATAACTCTGAACAAAACATTATGGAACAATTTCAGAGTTATGAAAAATCTCCATTCCAAAAGTGATTTTGTAACTCTGAGGTTCCACTGTAAGGAAGGATTGTATTTCCAGGAGGTGATATTGAAATCATGTTTTGTGCACAGTCATGATGCAGGCTGCTAAACTGAAGTCTGTAGGAGCTGCTGGCTGGTCAGTGCGTTTGAGAATCAGGCCAATTAATTAGGTGCTGGATTTAGGAGCCTAGTTTTTGGCACCTATTCTTGAAAATATTGGCCCCCATCTGCACAAGTATAAAAAACCCAAGCCTTTATCACTTGGCAGATGCTTTATTAAAATAGTGCATCCTATGTCGTATCTTATGTTTAGAAAACTAAGATGTGCCTGAGCTGTGAAATTTTGATTTAGATCTGTACCATGTCAAAGGTGGAGTTAGGTCAGGGTTCTGCTTTGGGATCATCCCACATTTAGAATTCAGCTACAGTAATTGGCAGACCTTGTGTGGTTTTCCATTTTTCATTAGTACTAGAGAAGCACTGACCTCAGATTACAAATGTTCAACCATTTAGAAAAATGATAAATAGTTCTTCTCCTACCACAGATATAGAGTATGGAAAGAAAAGTTCACTTTGTTTAACAAAGCTGATGTGATGATGGCTTTCAAGCTTTTAGTTTGCTAGCTATGGGGATTATAACTCAGAGCTTTTGCAAATCCACATTTACCAATGCAAAAGGTATTCATTTAAAAAGAGAAGTTGCATTTACATATTAAATTGAAGTTGCATTGTTCTTTTGACATATCAGGATTAAAAAGAGTTACAATTACTTCATTACACGCTTTGTATAGCATGAGCAACATAAGGAAATATTAGTATTTTCCCTTGCTTCTAAAAGGCTTTTTAGTATCTCTGATTTCATAATAAAACTGAACAATTTCAGAAAATGTACAAACCTATGAAAACTTCATAATTATGGTATTGAAAATTTTTTAAGGAGGTGCACTTTAACTTTACTTACTATAATGCGAAATAAGGTGCACATTGTTCATGGAAGAGAAAAAATTAAAAAGTAGTGAAAGAGCATCAGTAAGATGAGTAGCTTCAAAATAAGTAGTTTTGAAATACAGTCCCTGTCTCTTCTACTTTTTAATATGGTCCCTGCTCCACGCTTGTCATCTTCACGCAGAAACTGAACGGAGTCTTCCAGATATGTTCTCAATGAAGCTTTATTTCACATCCTCTTCACCAATATTACCACAGTCCTCCATACTCCAATCTATTTACAGTGTTTGCTAAAGTGTAGGCCCTCTCTGCAGGACCTGTGGGGAATAGAGGTCTTCGTACTCTGAGCTTTCCGTGTAACTGTGACTGACTGTGCCTGTTTTTTAAAATCACCTCTGGACTGATGGGAGCCAATTGAGTTTTTTGCACACTAGCCCACTAGCACACTAGCATTACCCCCAGCGAGTTTCTCCTGGGGCACTAATTAGCCTCCGAGTGACCAGCATGCAGTCTCAAGCACACACTTCTTGCGTTTCATCACACACCATCTATTTACAGTCTAACCTTCACTATCCAAGCGTAACAGCAGTCCCACTGAATGGCAGGGGAGGAGGAACAAAGAGAGCAGCTGCCTCCAGGGCTTGGAAATTTAAAAGGGGCTGGGATTCCCCACTGCTGCCATGACAACAGCAGGTGTCAGAGCCCAGGCCCTTTAAATCACTGCTGGAGCTCCAGGCAGCATGCACCAGGCAGTGCTGAAGGGTCGGCTGAGGGAAACTAACCCAATCCCACCTCATTTGCCCTAAGCCCCACCCTTTCCAGGGGCTCTGGAGTTGCCCATCCTACCTTCCCCCAGGCCCACTGAAGCCTGTCGGCCACCCTGGTAACAGGACATCAATTTAAACAATCATGGGGGCCAGTTATGAGAATCATTGGGACTACGAGCAGGCAGAATTTGGAAATTCGGAAGGCTTAAGCTCTTGAGTGTAAAGTTTTTATATAGAAAAGTTAATTCTGTGAAGCCAAACCTTGGCAGTTTCACTTAGAGCTGCATCATCTCTTCCTTCATCACATTTGATTCTAACAGTATTTTCATCTTTTCCCCCCCTCTCCTTGAACATCTGAGGTGAAGGGAAAGGTTTGAATGAAAAAGCTTTTGTGGGGAAAACTTGTGTTTTGCTTCAGAAGTGAATGTGAATGAATAGATGCGCTGGCATTTATATGGGCACTTAGGCAATTCAGTGGAATGGAACTGTGCATGTACGTTCAAATACGATTATAACAATAAAAAATTGAATGTAAATTATTCTGAAAACAGCCGAAATAATTTGCTTCCAGTTGTTTTGTCTCTCCTCCCTCCCCAGATTTTTAAACCTAAATTAAATATTTGAAGGTAGAGTATAATATTCTAGTGGCAAATAGAACAGCAGGAAAGGTTAAAGCTTTCTGAGTCTGTATCTACACTACAAAGAAAAGTTGGAAAAAGATACGCAAATTGTGAACCGCAATTTACGTATCTTTTTCTGCTTTTCTTCTGAAAGAGGTTTTTCTGACATTTGGCCTGTCTAGGTGGGGCCAAATGTCAGAAAAAAACCCTCTTTTGGAGCATCCCTTATTCCTTGTAAAATGAGATTTACAGGGATGCCAAAAAATGTGTCTGCTTTTCCAAAAATTTTTGGAAAAGCACCGCATTCTTTGGATGTGGCAGAGCTTTTCTGAGATACCTAGAACCTAGATGAACTCTAAATCTATTTCTTGTACCACCTATTTTAACTATGTAGGCTCTGACTGGTTCTTTCATTTATGCATGAAAATTCATTCATTCAATCCTTTTGTGTGGTTGTCTAGTTAGGGAACAGAAACACTACCATGTTGACTTAAGTGACTATCTACACAACTCGAATATCAAAATAGTTAGAGAAAAATATTTGTGAGCAAGTTATAGGCTAAAATGTGAGCATAAAAACTCATTGAATAATTATGAGTGATCAAATTAATGCGAGTCATGTTATGTTTGTAGACAATGGAATTCAACGTGATAGGTTATTACAAATAATTTTCCTACTTAACTGGGATTCACTGTGCCAAGAGTTCAAATAATGAAAGTTCTGCTGTAAACATTTTGGACTCAAGGTTAGCGATATAGATAGTTTCTTCTAATTATAATGCAAATCCAGAATTGTTAAAATACAGCTTTGAAATTTGCAGTTTTTGAAATGAGACAAAATGAATTTGTCCAGCACTAGTTTGAGGGAGGTCCAGCATACTAGACCTCCCCAAATTGGGCCTGGCCTATGGAAAGCAAAGCTGTTGGTTACCAGTCACCAGGTTGCTCCAAAAGTTTATTTTTCATATTTTCAGTCATGTTTATTTTTCCTTTCTGTGTTTCACATTATCTATCTATCTATTGATTGGATGGTATCTTTAGGAAGAGGAATAAATTTACCTCCATGTACTAGCAGCTTTGGTCACTGTGCTTGCAGGCAATCTTTTGAAAAATGTCAGAGGGGTAGCCGAGTTAGTCTGAATCTGCAAAAGCAACGAGGAGAAGGATGCAGATTAGGCAGGTTGACATTGCAAATGAGGCATGGATTTAAATGCCTGTGCCTAATTTGCATAAAATGGCTGCCTCTTTATGCCGACTTAGCACTTTGTCCACAAAAAGCGACAGTCTAGAGGGGGATCTGTTGAGAAAGAAAGCCTTTTTTAACAGATCCTGTAAACCTCCTTGCAGGAAGCATAAGGGATCTGTCGAAAAAGGCTTTCTTTCTCTACAGATCCCCCTCTAGACTGCCGCTTTTTGCCAACGAAGTGCGGAGTCGGCAAAACGCGGCAGCCATTTTTATGCAAATTAGGCACCGGATATTTAAATCTCTGCCTCATTTGCAATTTCGACCTGCCTAATCTGCATCCCTCTGCAGACAGAGGGATGCAGTCTAGACATGCTCCTATTGACTACAGTGTATATTGGATAGGGCCATAATTTTAAACAGAAGAGTAGAAGTTGCCTGTATGCGTTTTAAATGAAAGGGTTGAAAAAAGCATATTTTAAGAATGTTTTATGAAAACCTGAAATGTTTTTGAAGTTAGACATTTTTAAAAATAGTCAGATTGACAACGTATCTGTAAGTAAAGCAGAGTATTATCTGATTCTACAAATGGAACCACCTGTTTGTAATATATTGTTTTTAGAATTATTGGCAGTCTAAAGCATGTAACAATATTGCTCGATACGTGTGGAGTACTTTGTAGCTATGTCTACACTGGAGGGTTCCTGTGCAAGAATTCTTGCACAAGAACACATCCACACTGCCATGTGTTTTTGCGCAAGAGCATCCATGGCAATGTGGATGCTCTCTTGCACAAGAAAGCTCTGATAGCCATTTTAGTCATAGGGCTTTCTTGCCTAAGAAACCCCGCTGCGCGTCCACACTGCCTTCTTGCGCAAGAGCTCCTGCGCAAGAGGCCTTACACCTGTTAGAAAAAAGCGTAGCTCTTGCACAAGAAGCCCTGTCTTCCCACGCCCTACTGTAAATATTCTTGCACAAGAGCAGGCGGGCAGTGTGGACGCTCTGCAGAAGAATGGCCATTCTTGCACAAGAACCCACCAGTGTAGACATAGCCTGTGTGTTTAAGAAAGTGTGCAAAACTGCACATACTACAAGAATCAATAACCACTCTAGCAATGCATGTTTATCATATAAAACTCCAAAATACCGGGCTCAGGGAGTTGTCCTCTGATTTCATATGATGAAACTTGGCCATCCATATATCTATATATAATTTAAAACTTTGTATTAATTGATCCTGCATCACAGAAGATGATATCTGGAAAAACATACCAAAAATCAGTGAAGCAGAAAGTAATAGTTCACTTATAAAGCTGGAAATGAATTTGAGCACTCTGGTCTAAAACATTTTGCACTCTAGCATTTCTGTCTCTAGGGGTGTGTCTACACTGGGCCACTTATTCCGGAGAATCAGCCGCTTTTCCGGAATAAGCCGCGAGCTGTCTACACTGGCCCTTGAATTTCCGGAAAAGCAACGATGCTGTACTGTACAAAATCAGCCGCTATTCCGGAAACCGTACGATGCTCCCACTCGGGCATAAGTCCTTTTTCCGGAAAAGCTTTTCCGGAAAAGGGCCAGTGTAGACAGCTTTTCCGGAAAAGCAGAAGAAACGTAAAAAAGAGGTTTGGACGGCGGGAGACCCCGTAGAAGCCACGGACTTCCGCATTACCCGAGGGCTTAAAGAGCACGCACACTACTGGCCGCACGTGGCAGGAGGCCCCCAGAGACCTCCCTTCCCAGCTCTGCGATGTGGCAAGTGTGCTGCCCAGCCACCTGAGCGGAGGCATGGCAGCTCGAGGTGGTCGTCAGCCACCGTCACCCGGGGCAGAGGAGGAAGCCCCCAGGGCCCGGAAGCGCAGGGCCCCATCCTGGACCCCCAGGGAGCTGGAGGCCCTCCTGGACCTGTGGGAGGAGGAGGAGGGTCTCCATGACCTCCAGTCCCGCCGCCGGAATGCTGAGCTGTACACCCGGATGGCCCGGAACCTCGCCCAGCAAGGGCACCCCAGCCGCAACTGCGAGCAGGTCCGCTCGAAGGTTAAGGAGCTGCGGCTGGGGTACGTGCGGGCCACGGAGGGGAGGGGAGCAGGGCCTGATGCCTGCCCCTATTTTGAGCGGCTGAACTCATTTTTGGGCGAGCCAGCCCCGCAAGGCCCAGCTGTCCCCGTTGACACCTGCCAGCAACCCCCGATCATTCGTCCCACCGAACCGGAGGAGGAAGACGAGAGCGGCGGCGCTTCGGGAGAGGAGGCCAGCGTTGCCACCCAGCAGGCCCCCTCCAGCAGCTCCTCTGTGGCCGGGGAGGAACCCACTGGTGAGTCTTTGAAGGTTACACTCCCAAAGGGCGGGGGGCGGAGGGCGGGGGGGAGCGAGACCCAAGTGTCCGGAGGGGGGAAGGGGAGAGCATGTCACTCAGGCCACGTGAGCTGCACGCTGCATAGCATGCGGCAGTTAGCAGCACGTGCAACCACGTGCAGCCTGGTGACTGAGCGGCAGGTGGCCGTGGCAGGCAGCTGCGGGCACGGCTGGGACCGCGCTTCTCACAACACATTTCAGCGGGATCAGGGGGAAGGGTGGATGCCGGCTGGAACCGGCCAGGGTCCAAGGGACTCAGCCCAGAGCCTGCTGCTCCACCAAGGGGTGCAGCACAGGGAATGGCACACTGTCCCAGGCCTGGCTGTGAGGCACAGCCAGCTGCTCCTGGGATAAGTGCAGCGTCACAGTCCTGTGACCATGGACCGCCACCGAGCCGCTCACCTGCTCCCAGTGCCTTGGCAGGTTCCCCGAGGGAAGTCCCCACTGCGGCCACACCTGTCCCTGGGCTACCAGGCTTGTGGGAGGGATAGTGGGAGGGAGATGGGCCCCTGAGTTTTGCTGCAAGGATGGGACATCCCCCCACCCAGTCACCCTTTCTGGTTCTGACCAGGAGATATCGCACGCAATGGGATCTGAGAGCCCAGACCGCCACTGACAGGTGTGCTCCCAGGCACTGCGTGGGGATGCATCTCGCTCCCTGTCAAACACCAGTGATTAGCCCTAAGCTTTTCACAGTGTCCACCGGCAGGGAGTTCCACAGGTGAACGCAGCACAAGCACCCTCCTGCCCTGCACGGAGCCAGGATACAGACCGGTGCTTACAATACTGCAGGGAGGACCCTACTCCCAGGGGTGGTCCTTCTTGCCAACATACAACACCCCCCGGGAGCAGGAGGGGAACTGAGTGGGCCCAAGCCACAACTGTGCGGTCACCTGGGGCTCTGGGGTGGAGGGCATGGAGGTGTGGGGACAGTGGATGGCCTGCCTGACTGACCCGTCCTTTCTTCTCTTCCCTGCAGCGGGACCCAGCACCAGACCAGCGACTCCAGCAGCAGCGGCACCCCCAGCTGCCCAAGCCCGGAGGACCAGGCTCCGACACCGGGACCAGCTGCTTCGGCGTCATGTCACCGCGGTGGAGGGGATCCAGACCTCCATTGCGGAGCGTGTGCAGGGGGACCAGGAGTGGCGGCATGAGGGATGGGCTGCGTTCCTGGAGGAATGCCGCGAGATGCGTGCCACAATGGGCACCCTGACGGCACATTTAATACATGCCATCCACTATGGCATGGCCGGACCGCATGCCCCCGCCATCCCTCCGGGAGCACAGCCCATGCCCCCTCCTATCCCTGCTCCTCTCCCAGCTCCTGCTCCTCTCCCTGCTCCTGCTCATGCTCCTGACCCTGACCCTGACCGTGCTCATGCTCCTGACCCTGCTCATGCTCCTGCTCCTGACCCTGAAGACCGTGCTCCTACTCGTGCTCCTGACCCTGCTCATGCTCCTGCTCCTGACCCTGAAGACCATGCTCCTACTCGTGCTTCTACTCGTGCTCCTACTCGTGCTCCTACTCGTGGGCACCTCAGCGTGCAGGCTGCCCCAACGCGGTCTGCCCAGCGTGGGCAGGTCCGCCCCCAGAGGGGCGCTCGCAGGGGCCACCCGTCCCAGTAACTGCCCCCCCTCCTTCTCGCAGTTAAAGGTCCCCCCCCTCCTTCTCGCAGTTAAAGGTCCCCCCGTCCTTCTCGCAGTTAAAGCTCCCCCCCCTCCTTCTCGCAGTTAAAGGTCCCCCCCTCCTTCTCGCAGTTAAAGGTCCCCCCCATCCTTCTCGCAGTTAAAGCTCCCCCCCCTCATTCTCGCAGTTAAAGGTCCCCCCCCGTCCTTCTCGCAGTTAAAGGTCCCCCCCCTCCTTCTCGCAGTTAAAGCTCCCCCCCCCCTCCTTTGTAAATAAAAAGTTCTGTTTTCATTTCAATCTTGTGTGGTTATTGTGTTCCTCTAGTAACTGTACAGAAATTATGTGAGATGCCAATTAGCCACTTCAATTTAAGAGGGTTACAACTGTGGACAACAAATTCATGACTCTATCACCGGGGGGGGGGGGGGGGGGGGCTTTTTCAGTGGTCATTGGTTCGCGGCGCATAAAGAAATACTGAGACTTTTCAGTAAAAGATGTAAACCAGAAACTATATTTACATAGCAACAAACAAGTAGAAAAAAATGGTTACAATATGCAGTACAGTACAGATTCAAAAATATAAGTTAGGCGCAGGGAGGACGATTGTGGTGTTGCTGGCCACCTCGATCCTTTGGGCCTTCCGGGCCTCAGGAGAGGAACAGCCAGGAGATCCCTCGACGGATGACTGTGGTGTTGCTGGCCATGTCAGTCCTTTGGGCCTTCCGGGCCTCAGGAGAGGAACAGCCAGGAGATCCCTCGACGGATGACTGTGGTGTTGCTGGCCATGTCAGTCCTTTGGGCCTTCCGGGCCTCAGGAGAGGAACAGCCAGGAGATCCATTGAAGATGGCACTGATGTAAGCCTTCCACACAAGTCCCAAATCCTGTTGGCTGTTCCTCAGGACGGCGATGGTGGCCTAAACCCTAGCCTAACTTAAAAGAAAAACCCTAGCTACACCCGACGCACCCGACGAACAGACTCGATGACGGCCGCGATGTGCTGTGACCCGACGCTTTACTATACTATGGGGAGGGGGGAGGTAAAGGGAGGAGGTGGGGAAGGGTAGGAGCTGGGACAGAGTACTCTGGGGTGACCCAAGCGACCCTGCTACGGGGCTTGGGCAAACATGTCCACCAGGGCCTCTCTAATGCGCACCGCCTCCTGGCGCGCCTGGCGGATGGCAGCTGTGTCGGGCTGGTCCAAGGTCTGTGCCTCAGCTGCCACCCATGCAGGGAGGAAGGCCTCCCCACTGCGCTCCACAATATTGTGGAGCACGCAGCACGCGGCCAGCACTTCCGTTGCATTCTGCTCACCCATGTCGAGACGGGTGAGCAAACAACGAAAGCGGGCTTTTAACCGTCCAAACGCCAGCTCCACTGGGTTTCGGGCCCGGTTGAGGCGGTCGTTGAACCGGGCCCGGTTCTGGTCCGGCTGCCCCGTGTAGGGCTGCATGAGCCAGGGCATCAGGGGGTAGGCCGCATCCCCGACGATGCAGATGGGCATCGGCACATTCCCGACAGTCAAGTCCCGCCGGGGGAAGTAGGTGCCCGCCTCCAACCTCTGAAACAGTCCTGAGTTCCGGAGGATGCGGGCGTCGTGTGCCCGGCCGGACCAGCCGCCGTAGATGTCCAGGAAGCGACCCCGGTGATCCACGAGGGCTTGCAGGACGATGGAGCAGTACCCCTTTCTGTTCATAAAGTGGGCTGCTCGATGCTCTGGGGCCCGGATGGCGATGTGGGTGGCGTCCAGGGCTCCCCCGCAGTTGGGGAACCCGAGGGCAGCGAAGCCGGCCATGGTCTCATCGACGTCGCGCAGGCGGATGATTCTTGGCAGCAGGACGTCGTTGATGGCATGGACGACCTGCAGAAGGGTGCAGAGAAACACAAGGGAACATATTACATACAGCCAGGGGTGAGTGTGCGCTCCCTTGAGTCCCCCCCTTGATTCCCTCTGTACACACACACACACACACACACACACACACACACACACAGGGCCCCCCTCGCCCCACGCCCCCCCCCACCAGTGGGCCGGTGCAAGGGAGGGACGGTCGAAACCCCTGAGCGACCCAGCCTCGAGTCTTGGGTGTCCCTGGGCCTGGAGTGGAGCACCCTCCCCCCATCTCACTCCCCCTGGGACTTACGTGGATGACGATAACACCAACGGTGGATCTTCCCACCCCGAACTGGTGTGCCACCGAGCGGTAGCTGTCCGGTGTGGCCAGCTTCCACAGCGCGATGGCAACCCTCTTGTTGACGGGGATGGGTGCCCGCAGCCGGGTGGCGGTTCTCTGCAGCGCGGGGGTCAGCCAGGAGCACAGCATCAAAAAGGTCCGCTTTCTCATTCGGAAATTCCGGATCCACTGGTAGTCGTCCCATCGTCCGAGGACCACACGGTCCCACCAGTCGGTGCTCGTTTCCAAAGTCCAAATGGGCCGGTCTATCGTTGGGTGCTGATGCCACGCGGTTGCCAGGACCTCCCTGGTGAGGGAGTCCAAGGCAATCTCTGCCTCCTGGTATGTGTACAGCAGGGCACCAGCCTGCAGCACGAGCTCCAGGCACCTGTACAGGTCTAACAGGGGCCCGAGCAGGTACATGGCCACCCACGGCTCCATAGCAGACAGTGCAGAGCAGAAAAAATAAAATGCCAGGAAAAGCTGGTGGGGGGCCAAAGGGTGGTGTCCCCAAAACTCACAGGGCAACCACCGACCCTGTGAAGGGTGCCAGTCTCTGGCAGAGGTCACAAGGCACGGGAGCACGAGACAAACGGCTGCCCGGCGAGACCCCTTTAACCACGCGTCTGGACGGAGCTCCGGCCCCGCCCCCGGAAAGGTCTGGTGGCCTTTGCCCTTTTCAAAATGGTTCCGGGCTTTTTGCTTTTCCGGAAAAGCGCGCCGCCAATGTAGACGCGCTTTTCCGGAAAAGCGCATCGTTATCGCGGAAACTCCATGGCCAATGTAGACGCTCCTTTTCCGGAAAAGCTGAAAACGGAATGTATTCCGTTTTAAGCATTTCCGGAAATTCATGCCAGTGTAGATGTAGCCTAGATGTCAAAGCTATAGTAAAACTGTGACAAGACCTTTTTTTGTGACTAAAAAAGAAAAAAGAAAATACATCTTTTTAGGGAATATGGGCTCCATCTTCAGGTGGAGTGAGGCCAGTTAAAACCAAATTAAAATAGAATTAGCTCTAGAATTCCTGGGTGAAGTTGGAGTATTGGACTGGAAGGTCCCGTCTGTCATTAAATCTCTGAATTGATGTCAATTTACAGATTTTTATGTAGTTATTTTTCAGAATAAAACATTATTTTAAAGAATAAAAACAAATAATATGCTTAAGTCACAGAGTCCAGAAGGGAGTCAATGAGCACTGGTACTGTATTGAGTGCAAAGATGGGTAGAAATGACCTGTCTCATGTTTTGCTTGTTCTAATCCGTCCTCTGACTGTTTTAGGGCACATCTACACTACAAGATATGGTTGATTTCCTACCACTTGATTTTGTGAAGTCAAAGGTTCACGTGCTCATTGTGGGGAAGAATCAAATGTAGTCCAAAGTAGCGCATCCCGATTAGGGAGTCTACAGTCAACTCACAGAGCGATGCACCATGGGCAGCTTTGCATTCTAGGCTATGCTCATGGTGTCCAAAACTCTGCAGCAGATGGTCAGGGGCTCATGTTGCCAGTGTCCCAGAATGCACTTGTCTCTATTTTGGTTTCTGAACATCTTGCCATGGAGTATAATGGGTAATTCTCCATGGTGCTGCAGGCACTTGTCGATCACAAGGTTTTTTTTCTCAGTGTGGGATGGTTGGGAAAGGTGCATGATGCCTGCACCTTTTGGATTGCCTTCTTCTTCAGAAAGATGCGCGCCAGAACTTTCTTCCCCTTCTGCAGGTGGGAGGGAGTGGGGGTAGACAGCAGCTTCCTGCTGTGTCCGACACACATGACTTCCCAGGACAATGCTACATTCCCAGCCAGGGCAGGAGCCCACAGATGGGAGTGAAATGGGAAAGGGGCAGGTTGGCTTGCTGCTGCATCTGGCACAGGTCAGGTCCTTCACACACGGCTTTATGGGGACACTGGCTCCTTTCCTGCTGAGATGGGGGGTTAATATGTGTCCATGCAGCCTCCTGGGAAGAGTGCTAATGGTTCCCCTCCACCTTCATACAAGTTGCTATGTGAGATATTAGTCTTCTCCGAATCACACCAAGATCGGGAATGGATGCTGACTGTGGCTATAAACCTGGTCCTTATTTTGCAACCCATTCATGAGTGAGCAGCATACCGCAGCACACGTGGAAATGGCATTGAGTAATCCCAACAATAGTACAATGACTTTGAGGACTTCTGCTCCCTGGGACTCCAGTTCCTAGGGTGCAGAAGAGCTCCTACCTGGAGCATCTAGGAGATCTTGGACCTCATTGAAGTGTAGGAGGATGAAGTCATCCTTAATGTCCTCTGAACCAGCAGTAGGAATGCTGAGATATATGGCAGGATTGCAAGCTTCATGGGGGCTAAAAGGATATTCCAGGGATGTGCAGGAATATTGAGTCAAGACCAAAAAGCTGCACCAATCCTATCACAAGGTGAAGGAGCAGAGCGCCTCCAATGTGCTATTTGCACAATCAGCTAGATGCCATTGTATTGAGTGGCCTGGCCAGTATTCTGAGTGTGGTCATGGAGTCTGGACAAGACATGTCTGGCATCAGCCTGAAGGACACTGTGGTGGTGGAGGTGCAGGAAGAGGAGGAGGAGGAGAAGAATAATCAGACACTGATCTCCAAAAACCTGGAGCTGGTCATGTCACTGGAGCCAGTCCCACACCTCTCAGGATGTCTTCCAGTCCAGCATCAACCCCGGAAAGAGCACTTCTGGAGAGTTCATAAACTTAGTCTAACTACATGTGGGTTAAGGCCATGGGGTGTGATGTGCAGCACACTCTATACTTACACAGCACAGGGAGCGCAGAACAGCTTATTCATGTGTCTGCAGATGGAGCAGGAGTCTTGTTTGCACAGCTCTATGAAGCTCTCACATAGGAACACTTTGATCTTTCTGACAATTTTTTGGGGAAGGCCAACCTTATGCCATCCTCCACGGTAGGCCACTTCCCATGCCAGGCCACCAGGAAGTGGTCTGGTGTCGTGCAACATAAGGTCCAGATTTATAGCCATATGAGTGGGTTGGCAACACTGGCCACATGGCAGAGACCCTTCTACTCTTCCCTGGCCAGATCCGGCCTGCCATGCCACCAGATCTGGCCCATAGACACTGTGGGGAGCCCCAGGAAGACTCCCTCCTTGCCTTGCCCCATTCTCACACCACTCAGAAAAGTGATTGTGGTGTGGGTTTTCTCTATAAACAGAGTCCGGAGGGGAGGGGGAAAAGATCTAGGAGCTGCTCCCGCCTCCAGCACAATCCCATTGGCCAGTTCCTGATGAGAAACTGGCCAATGGAAGCTGCCTGTTTAAATAACAGGCAGCCACAAAGCACAAGGGGCTCCAGATCACATGGCTGCTGCCTGTGAGAGGTGGGGGGGGGGGGAGAGGCAGGCAGCAATGTTCCTTCTAAGCTGTGTGGCAGCACAGCTTCACAGGTGATTAATCTGCCCCACCTAGTCAGAGGCTCAGGCTCAGTGCATGGAGCTGACTGACTGGGTAGGGTTGATTAGTCACCTGTGAAGCTGTGCTGCTGAGCAGCTTAGAGGGAACGCTGGCAGGCAAGGAGGCTGATTCAGGAATGGCTGCTAGCTGGTAATTCTTCTGGCCAGATCCTGTCTCTGGCACCCTAGTCCTTCCCTTCCCCAACCCTGTGTCCTTCTCGTGTCCCCATATCCCCTCCCAGATCACAGTCCCCTCCTGCCCTAGCTCACAACTCAAATCCCTGCACTCACTCCTGTACCCCAATTCCCTGCCCTATGTCACAATCCAACCCCCTCCATCCCAGTCCAGTGCCCCAGGTCATACCTGCCTCCTTCACTCAAACTCCCTCCTTTACCCCAAGCTCCATTCTGCACCCAACTTCCATCCCAGACTCCTCATCTCCTCCATTAATATCATTGAAGAATGCAACCCTGGACCACTTTCCAAATTCTTGGAATGGCCCCTCATCAAAAATTATTGTCCATCCCGTGGTAGAATCTCCACCCCTAGAGGTGTTTAAGCCCTGGCTTGATAAAGCCCTGGCTGGGTTGATATAGTTGGGGTTGGTTCTGCTTTGGGTAGGGGGTTGGACTCCATGACCTTCTGAGGTCTCTTTCAAACACTAGGATTCTATGATTCTATGAAAATTGAAAATAAAATTAAACAGAATGGTGGATGAGGCAGGGAATGGAAATTCTCCATGTCATTTATTTGCTATCTATTTTAGCTATAATGGAGTGTACTATGCAAACCATTTCTGGCTAGTATGTGTGACCAGAGACAACCTAAATCTTCATTTTAAGGAAATTTCCAAATGGCTCAAGAAATGCTGTTGTTAGCTTTACTTCCTTCCTAGTCTGAACTAAATGAAAATAGCTATATGTTGGAGTCTGTCAGTTGTTTTGGGTGGTCCTTGTTTTACTGGCTTGAGTCTAGAAACTTTTGCTAGCGTAGCATTGTCAGTGTGGGGTATGTTATTTTACAACATTTCTGTACTAGCAAAGGATTCTAGTGTATATGCTTTTTGCTGGGATAGTTTAATTCACTCTAGAAACTAGTATGTTACATTGAAAAAGTGCACACTTGCTGGTTTAAGTTGAGTCTGAAGAGGGTTTGCTGATATAACAGCAGTAGCAAACTTTTTCTAGTTTAGTATAGGCCTCAGGGGGCGTACGAGGGGGTAAAAATGCACAAAGGAAGATACAGGTGGGTCCATGTGAACAGCTTTCTGAAAACAGTACGAAGACAATGATCCTGGTGGAGGCAGGTTATCTGCTTTTGTTGTTCTTTCTAATCATACTAGGAAGTAGTATGGCTCAGACACTGGGGACACTTTTTAAAAAATCTGATTGAATAAACACAGGCCAATTTTATAAAATAACACTATTTGTCTGTGGTCCCTCTTGGTGCCAAACTCTGGATCATCTGCATTATCCTCTTTATTTGCATGACAGACTGTTATTTCAATCCTCATGATTAGAACTGCATCAACAAACAAAAATCACTTTTATTTCACATTTGATGTGTGAGTAATGGTTTCAGGTGTTGTGGATCATACATAGTAAACTCAAAAGGCTAAATTAATTTTTATTTAACTCCACTGAAATTGCACCAAGATGGATTTGCTCTGCAGTTTATTTTTGTTGTCAGGTTTGATGGTGAAGGTATATATAGGAAGTGGAAGAAAGAATTAGGGTTTTGATGATAAGAAATTTAAAAATAACTTTAAATCATTCCCAAATCAATTAACATAGCATTCTTTGTTTAGTTCAATATGCTGTGTGCCCTCTGTTTCCCCCTTTTTATTACTGATTTCTCATTTGTTTTATTCACATTGGAAAAAAGGCAGTAATTGACAATAGCAAAAAGGAGCTGGGTTTTAGCACAGATTTTAAACAAACAGAAAAGAATAGAAGATTTATTTATGTTAGATTTCTAGCTCAGTGCTGGTAGTTGATGAACTTTCAACCTAGCATCCATGTCTATGATTCAGCTAGTAAATTTGTAAAACTAATCATAAAAGAAAACTTGGCTTCCTGTCTTTCTCATTCCTGTTTTCTCACATAAAGAAACTTGCAAAATGAAAGCAAACCTCCACACACATCAATCCTATTCTCACTCCTTTTTTAGTAAAAAACTTTAAGCTTTTAAATCCCCAAGCTATAAACAATCCCCAATGTTTTAGTATCACTTTACTGACTAATCCCCTTTTTAAAATCCAGATATAGCCTGAAGAGGAAATAGAAATTTAAGGCTACTTCATCCTCCCTCCCTCCCACATAATAAGTCAAAAATTAAATCCACAAAGAGCTGCACTCTGGTAAGACATTATTTATATAATACCTGCATATAATTCAATGACTTATCTCAGGGTCTCAACATTTTTCATGCTTATTAGCCACTAGGGGTATGTCTAGACTGCATCCCTCTGTTAGCAGACATATTAGGCAGGTTGACGTTGCAAATGAGGCATGGATTTAAATATCCGGTGCCTAATTTGCATAAAAATGGCCACCGCATTTTGTTGACTCAGCACTTTGTTGGCAAAAAGTGGCAGTCTAGAGGGGGTATCTGTCGAGAAAGACACATACGGGATCTGTTGAAAAAGGCTTTCTTTCTCAAAGTGCTGAGTCTGCAAAACGCGGGAACCATTTTTATGCAAATTAGGCACAGGATATTTAAATCCCTGCCTCATTTGCAATATTGATCTGCCTAATCTGCATCCCTCTGTCAACAGAGGGATGCAGTCTAGACATACTCTTGTGCTGAAAATACACTGACAGCCATAATAAGAATTCAGTATCTCCCCATAGATAGTAAAGCCACAATGATATACACATTCAAAACCCGTATCTTCTGAATTATAACAGTCTTACACCACTCACATGTGCACCAAATTGCATATAAAATGCTGTGTCAACAGAAACCATTAAGTGATTATAACATTTACCTATATATTTACTACATATTCCTGGTTTTGACCACTCATGAGTAAATTTACTTTTCACTTCCTGTAAAAGCCTTTTTAAAATACGAGGAAATAATAGAAAATGGTGTGATGAGAAGCCATTCCTAGGTTTCTCCTATTTATGGAGATTTTCTTGGCTATGTGTAATGGTGCCTTGTGACACCAACAGTGTCTTTTTCTCCATTCTGCAAATTACTTTCCCCATATCCACTAGATGTGGAATGAAGACTATATAGCAAACTATGAGCCGCGGCCCAATACCAGGCCACGGGAAAAAAATACCGGGCCTCAGGATGGCTGCCAGTAGGGAAGCAGAGTGGGGCAGGCTGGGAGGAGGTGGCAGTGGGGGGAAGGGAGTACCGGCTGCTGGGAAGAAGGGCTGGGGGCAGTGGGGCTGTCCCACAAAGATCAGGGCAGGCGGGTGAGTGGCCGGTGGAAGCAGGGTTAGGGGTAGCAGGGCTCTCCCGTGAAGATCCAGGTGGGTGGGCGGCAGGCGGCAGAAGCAGGTTTGGAGGCAGCGGCGCTGTCCTGTGGAGATCCAGGCGGGAGGGTGGCAGAAGCAGGGCTGGCGGCATCGGGGCTGTCCTGCAGAGATGGGGGAAGGAGGGAGCGAGCAGGCAGCAGAAGCAGGGTTGGAGGCAGTGGTGCTGTCCCGTGGAGATCTGGGCGAGCAGGCGGGCGGCAGAAGCAGGGCTGGTGGCAACGGGGCTGTCCCACGGAGATGGGGGGACAGGCGGGGGGTGGAAGCAAGGTTGGGGGTAGCGGGGCTGTCCCACAGAGATGGCGGGGGGGGGGCAGGTGGCGGAAGCAGGGTTGGAGGCAGTGGGGCTGTCCAGCAGAAATCAGGGAGGGCAGGCGGTGGAACCAGGGCTGGATGGGGGGTAGAAGGGCTGGCCAGGGGAGAACAGGAAGAAGAGGATAGACTCATAGAGTCATAGACTCATAGACTTTAAGGTCAGAAGGGACCATTATGATCATCTAGTCTGACCCCCTGCACAGTGCAGGCCACAAAATCTCACCCACCCCTCCTAGAATAATCCTCTCACCTATATCTCAGATATTGAAGCCTTCAAATACTTTGAAGACCCCAAGATGCAGAGAATCCTCCAGCTGTGATCGGTATCCCATGCTGCAGAGGAAGGCGAAAAACCTCCAGGGCCTCTGCCAATCTACCCTGGAGGAAAATTCCTTCCCGACCCCAAATATGGCGATCAGCTAAACCCTGAGCATGTGGGCAAGACTCACCAGCCAGACACCCAGAAAGTTCACTATAGTAACTCCTATCATCCCTCCATTGACCTATTTCCCACTGATAATGAATGGTCAATTAGTTACCAAGATCATGTTATCTCATCAAACCATCCCCTTCAGAAACCCATCTAGTTTAATCTTGAAGCCAGCTAGATCTTCAGCAGGATGGGAGAACCAGCTGCGGGAAGCAGAGCTGGACAGGGGCAGCTGGGCTGGTTGGGGAGAGGGGTCGTTGGTGGAGCAGGGCTGGCCGGGGGAGATTGGTGGTCCTCCAAAAGCTCATGAATGGATTTACTGGTCCCTGTGTCAAAAAGTTTGGGAACCCCTGCTATATAGAGAAGTTTCTTGCCATCCAAATGAATGACCATAAAGGTCCTGATTCAGCAAGAACTTAAGCACATGACTAGCTGCAAGCATGTGAGTAATCCCATTGAATTTAATGAGAATACTCAAATGTGTAGTTAGGCCTGTGCATACATACTTTGTTGATTTGGGGACTATATTTTCCGAACTAATGTATAAGGTTTAGTAGCTGTCTAGCTTCTGGGCTGATAACAAATGCTGCTTGTCATGGGACCCTCCCATGCCTTATGAAAATTGGTTTATGAATATGACAAAATACCTCATGCAATATATAAATTTTAATGCAATAATCTGCTGAATGTGTATATCCGATTTTTGTGCATGTATCATTTTTGTATGTGAAATTAGAAATACGAAGTGTGGATCTGTTTATAAATCTAAATATGCTAATGAGGGTCTTTACTGATACCTTGGAAAATTAATGGTTCAATGATCAAATTGACGATTTGTGAGTAGTCTTGTTTGTCCTCTAAGCCCAAACTGTGGTTAGTCCTAGAAAGCATGCCACATAGTACTGGAATTCATCTTGAATCTGATATTTTTCCATGGGGATGGGCAGTGCCAAACAAAGGGTTCTTGCCCTGGGAGAAAATCTATTTAACCAATGGGAAGCAATCAGTCTTTCATCTTCAGCTGGCCTTTGAAACTGCCTGCTTCCTCCTTCCCCCATAGGATACTTGTAGGGTTGCCAGGTATCCAGTATTGCCAGGTGTCCAGTCTGGTATTTTCACCTTCTGCCCGGTAAAAAAATCAGACAATATCGGACACCTAAAATGTCCAGTATTTTCTGATTTCTTTCCCTGACAGGAGGCGAAAATACCAAACACCTGGCAACCCTGCGACACAGTCAACAACCGGGCCCCTTCCAGACTCCCCCCAGACCCTTCCTCTGCTTACCTGGTTCTGCCGGGAAGCTATCTTGTGGCACAGAGGAGGAAAACAAGACGGCCACCAGCAAAAAAAAGCCATAAAGGCCTTAAAGAGGCCATGCTGTTTTTTTGTATTTTTAAATTTTTTTTGCTTAATAATTGTTGGGGTCCTTTTTTTTTCAACAACTTTGGTCTCACCCTTTTTTTCTCAACAGTGTTTTTCTTTTTTGGGGGGTGTTTGGTATTTTTGGTTAAACCATCTGCCAACCGTAGATACGTGAGAATGAAGAACTCTGAAAATCTATAGACATAAGCCAGAGTAAAGATCAGCTCTGACTTAAAGCTTCTTATGCAAGACAAAAACAACTGTTTAGGGTAAGAATTTCCAGGTAACAAGTTTCTTAGTGGATTAGAACTAGCTAAGTGTTTTTTGTTCATTTTAATTTAGTAAATTACTTTGAGCTGACTGTCTTCACATGCAACCACTTAAATACTACTTTTTGTATTTAATAAAAACACTTTTTTGTTTATTATCAAGCCCAGTATAAATAATTGCTATCGGGGGAGGGAAGAAGCAACCATAGTGCATATCTCCCTTTCACTGATAAAGGGGGCAGAAACCCTATTGAGTATTTATTGTCCAATGTTTACACAGAGTAAAATGGATTTATTTGGGGTTTTGGTCCCTTTTGGGGGTTGGTTTCTTGAATACTGAGCACTCATAGCTGAGCCCTCCCAGAGCTGATTTGGTGCAGTGTCTGTGTTGCTCTGAAGGGGGGGCAGTAATTCCAACTGGGGATTTTCTTGAGATTATTACACAGGGCATGTTCATATTTTAAGTTTTTACAAGACTATCTTGGTATCTAGTGCTTCTCTATTTCACCAAGTGTGAAAAAGCTAAATTTGTTTAGTGTGTGCTAACACATTTGAACAGGTTTTGGTTTGGTTTGTTCTGTTCTTTTTAGGTTACTGCTGGCCCATCACCCTGCCATCTGAGGGATGAGGTGAGATCGAGTGGGAAGTTTTGTAGTGTTTTGTTGTGTTCACCTCAGTTTCCCCATGTGCTGCATGTTTAAAAGGTGAGAGAGAGAGGGTTTGTTGTTGCAGAGGCCCAGGTGTGATCTTGCCCATCAGCTGGGAGCCCTGGACAGTGGCCTGGAGATATGGGGGACCTAGCGACTGGTGACCTGGTGACCAAGAAGCCCAGCCCAGCTTGAAAAGCAGCCAGTTCTGGTCACTGGGTCTGGCCACTGGGCTGACCTGATAATCCGGTCCCAGTCAGAGGGGAACAAAGGACAGAAGAGAGAAGGCTCCAGTGACTGTTTACCTGGGAATTTTGGACTCTAGCTATGATAGTAGCTCTAGCAATGATAGTAGCTTGTTGCGTCACCGGGGGCAAGTCTTTCAGGTCAAAATTTTCAAACCTGTGTGACTGAAGTTAGGCAGCTAAATCCATAAAACAGTATCTAAGTTGTTTGATTCCTTCGCCTTGATAATGCCCACTGAAATGCTATACTGAATTTTGGCTCTTATCAATAGCAATTATACTTATAAATAAAGGGAAGGACTCGGGAAGCATGAAGATCTCAAGGTCCAGCATTATGGTGGAGGTAGTAGACATTGAATGTCCAGCTGAGTGACTTTGTTCCAATTTTTATGAAAACTAGAGCAGCTGGCTTTCAAAATACCTAGTAGGCCAGGTGCAACAAAACCAAATCACAACATACCTAAAATGACTGTACCCAGGGGAGATCAATTTTAAAAATCTGGATGTATGTGTTTTGTCTTATTTTGAAAATTCTAGATATGTGTGTCAAAACCAGGACTTTTTGGATTCACAACTTGCTTCGCTTATGGGATGCTAAACTGTCTGTCATCAGCTAGCTTGCTTGGGGATTCTTATAGACTGTTTGCACATTCCAACACACTAGTTTCATAATTTACCAGTGTTCTGTGGAGAGTCAGAATGATAACTAAAGCTCTTTTAGGCCATACATCCAAGTCAATATCTAAGCGTAATAAATACTAGTAAGATTATTCTACAATTATTTTGCCTGCAGCTGCCTCAATTGAAAGAACAAAAATAAGAGTTTATAAAGGTCCACATTTGACTTTTTAAAGATATAAAGCTAACTATTCACTTTATACATATTCATTTATGAGTAATTTGTGACCTGTCTCCAGGATTTCTAAGTCTCTTAAGGAATACTAAAGAAGGCTTCATTGTTCAAAGTAGCCGGAAGGCAAAAATAATTTCTAACTCTGGCAGCACGAGCTTTTTAAAGATTTATTAAAAAGGGAACACCAGTGACGCATCACAATGCTTCCTCATGAATATTTATAAAATGGCTAGAAGATCACGAGCAACTTGATTTGCGCTGCATGTACACATGACAACTGCAAGGGTTGCAATTTATTAACCACGTCACCTTTCTTCATATCAAATATAGACACACTAAGGGAGAAAATGGAATGTGAATCAGGCTGAGCTACATTAAAAATTATATGAAATGTGATAAGATCAAAGAGAAATGTATTGTTAAAAAATTCTCCAGATTTGGTCTGACATGAGAAAAGGAGCTTTAAAATAGCTTTAATTCCCTTTCTCTCATCCCCAGGAACAATAAATGGATATAGATCTGTTAAGAAATATTTAGGTTTAACACATTAGTTCTTTCAAGCTGGAGCTGTGTAAGTGTGTGGCAGAAAATCTGATGTATATGATTGTTTGAGACAATCCTTCTAGATCTCCCATTTTGGGCTTTTTTGTGTTTTTAATTATTTTTTAAACTACTGGTGCTCTTTCTGGGATATTCATGAAAACCTGTCAAAGTTACTCTGCTTCAACAAAAGTAAAAGTCATCTGAGTGCCCTTTTCACAGAATCTGAACATGCTTCTACCTCTTTCCCAGACTCTGCTGGTCTGGGGTGGCAAGAAATCATATCTGGTTCCAAACTCAAGTCCCTAATTGATAGATTGCCCTATTCTCATGAGTGCCCTATTGGAAGCAGAAAAGTCCCCCAGCCCTCACTCAATTAGGTGCATCTACACTGCAGCTTTCCAGAAAAACAATACTTGTGTCCACACTACTATTGCGTTCTTTCGACAGAAAGTCGAAAGAACATAGGGGTTTTTCTGACAGCAGTAAACTTCTTTCTACGAGGAAGAAGCCTTTTTCCAAAAGAGCTCTTTTGGAAAAAAGTGTGTGTGGATATGGAAGAGGGGGTTTTTTCCCCCCAAAAGAAGAGGCCCCCAGGGAATAACACAGGTGCCTTAATGGCCACTTCATCCAAACTCATCTGAACTCTATAGTTCCTGTCTCCCACCAGCTCTTAAAGCTGCAGGCACTCTGGACAAGCCTTGTGGCAGGAAGCCAGGCCTGGGAGCTCCACTTGACTGCTTGGCTCTGATTGCCACCCATATTTGGAGCTATAGCTCAGCCACATGCTGCCTGAGATCCTCCTGGCCCTCACAAGGAGCACCACCAGGGAGAGCTTCCAGAAAAAATTCCTAACTGTCAGGGTGGTCAAATATTGGAATAAATTGCCAAGGGAGGTGGTGGAATCTCCCTCTCTGGAGATATTTAAGAACAGGTTAGATGGACATCTGTCAGGGATGGTGTAGACGGAGCTTGGTCCTGCCTTGAGGGCGGGGGGCTGGACTCGATGACCTCTCGAGGTCCCTTCCAGTCCTATGATTCTATGATTCTATGACCCTTGCACCAAACAGCATGTGTTCTCCTGGTCCAGGGCAGAAATCCTGTCCTTCCTGGAGCTGTGGGGTGAGGAGGAGACCCTGCAGGATCACCGCTCCTGGAGGCGAAACACTGACATATAAGGCTGGATGGCTGAGGCCCTGGCTGTGAGGGGACAACCTCCCCACCCCGCACATTAGAACAGGTGCAGAACAAGGTAAAAGAGCTCCACCAGGGCTTTGCCAGGGCCAGGGAGTGCAGCTCTTGCTCTGGGGCAGAACCCTACTACTGCCCCTACTACCAAATCCTGGGGGGTGGTGAAGCCCTTTTCCCACCCATGGTGGTGAACTCTGGGCTAGAGATGCCTGTTGTCACCCACCTGGAGCTTCCTGCCAAAGAAGAGGAGGAATCATCAGGTGAGTACTCTCAGTTTGTCACACACACAGGGTATGTCTACACAGCATTAATTCAAGCTAACTTAATTCGAATTAGTTAATTAGAAATCAGATAATTCGAACTAGTGCATCTAGACCTAAAAACTAATTTGTATTAGCGTTTTGCTAATTCGAACTAGCATGTCCACATTGAGTGGACCCTGAACCGAAGTTAAGGCTGGCTGGAACCAGTGCTGGCAGGGCATCAGGTTAGGACTTAGAGTGTGGAGCTGCTGCCTCAGGCTAGCAGAGGGCTGTGCTTAAAGGGACCCGACCCCCACCCTGGACAGACAGTTCTCAGGGTTCCCCGCTTGCTTGTGTAAGCAGGGGCTGAACTGCTGCTTGCTATCAGCCAGCTAAAAGGAGGGGTGGGTGTGCCCACTACAATTGTATAGCTCTGCAAGGTAATTAACTGTTAACTGCTGATATGTAAATACTGCTCAGGAGAGAATCCGAGGTGTGGCTATGTAAATCCCATTCAGCCAGGGCTGATGGAAGGTCAGTGTTGGAATGGAATGTGGAAAATTGTAAATAATTTGGGACAGTTGTGGGGGTCACTAATCATGCTACCCCTAAATGTGGGAACTGTAAAACATGCCACCAGTGCTTGCAGGAGACACACCACCATCATGGTAAGAGGTCTCAGAGGAACAAGCCTCCTCCCTTCCAGACTTGAGTGAACTGAGCTGGGGAGAAAGGTTAAAGGACTTGAGTCAGCCTGTTTCACACCTGCCAGGTGTGAGCTGTGAGACTGGCCTAACCTGCCCCTTTACCCCTTTGTTTTAAGGACAGACCTAAAGCAGACTCCCTGGTTGTGTCTAGACTGTCAAGTTTTTCCACAAAATCAGCTGCTTTTTCTGGGAAAAACTTGGCAGCTGTCTACACTGGTTGCTTGAATTTCCACAAGAACACTGACTTCCTACTGTAAGAAATCAGTGCTTCTTGCGGAAATACTATGCTGCTCCCGTTCGGGCAAAAGCCCTCTTATGCAAATCATTTGCGCAAGAGGGCCAGTGTAGACAGCACAGTACTGTTTTGCGCAAAAAAGCCCCGATGGCTAAAATGGTGATAGGGGCTTTTTTGTGTAAAAGGGCAATCTAGACGCTCTTTTCCACAAATGCTTTTAACGGAAAAGTTTTCCGTTAAAAGCATTTGCGGAAAATCATGTCAGTCTAGATGTAGCCCCTGAGGTTGTCTTTTATTTTGCTAGTCCAGTGGAAGCTGAATTCCTTGGCCAGTCCAACTTGTGGCTAAAGAGTTGAAATCGTAGAGAGCTGAAATCACTGATTTGGCTGAGGCCAGACATATTGCAGCCAGTGAAGTGGCCGCGACCAGCAGTGTGGCGTGGAGCGGCAGCAGGCGAGGCACAGCGACTGGCAGTGTGGAGTGGAGCGGCAGCAGGCGAGGAGTGACATGGCGTGGAGTGGCGGTAGGCAGGAGCGGCGACCGGTGGTGTGGCATGGAGCGGTGGCAGATGAGGAGTGGCAACTAGCGGTGGCAGCAGGCAAGGAGTGGCGGCAGGCGTCCAGCGGAGCGTCCAGTGGCGTGGGACAAGATAGCTGGTGGAGGGTGGCAGAGTTTCATATAAGGTGTCCCCTATCTATCCCCCCACCCTATTTCTACCCAGGTTGGGAGGTGAAACCCTGCGGGTGAACTTTGGGACTCTGGGTGACACAGACCAAGGACAGAGACTTTTGTGGTGTCTGACTCTTTGGACGTTGGGTGATTCTTGGCTGGGAGGGGAGGGAGCTTGGTTCATGTTTGAGTTATGAACTCTGTTTGTGGTGTTTTCCCCAAGTTAATGCCGTATGACTGCTCTCTCTGTTTCATTAAATGTTTCTTTCCTACACTCAGACTCAGTGCTTGCGAGTGGGGAAGGATTGCCTCTCAGAGGTACCCGGGGAGCGGGGGGGGGGGGGAGGGGGAATTTCCCAGATTACTGGGTTCTATGTGAGATGGACCCCAAGATATTGAACCCAGCCCTTGTTACTGCCAGGCCTACCCGGTAGAAGGGTTACACTTGTCTAACTACATGAGGGACAGCAAAGCAGTCTTGTCTTGGAGTGCTCTGAGTGCCCACACTCGGCACATCACAGCACTCGGCCATCAGCCCGGCTGCACTTGACGCAGGCTGCATTCTGGGGGGCTGAATCGGGGGGCTGTCAGGATCCAGAAGGCCCTGCAGGAGAGCTTCCACCCCGAGGAGCCCGCAGAGCCACCCAGTCCTTCCCAGTGGGGGCTCGTGCCCCATTCCTACCTCACCTCCTTCCACTTACCCCTCCCTAGTCCCCCTTCCTGATGTGAAAAATAAAGGACACGTGTTCAAAAATAGAAATTCTTTATTTAACAAAACTGAGGGGAGAGAGGAAAAGGGAGAGGGTGGAAGAGGGGAGGGGAAAACCTGGGAGGAGGGAGCTGGAAGGGGCAATCCAGAGGAAGAAGGAGGAGGGGAAGTATAAAACTATGGTACACCATATCTTCAGTACTGGGTACAGATGTGGTCTCCTCACCTCAAAAAAGATATTTTGGCCTTAGAAAGGGTTCAGAAAAGGGCAACTAAAATGATTAGGGGTTTGGAACAGATCCCATATGAAGAGAGGCTAAAGAGACTGGGACTTTTCAGCTTAGAAAAGAGGAGACTGAGGGGGGATATGATAGAGGTCTATAAAATCATGAATGGTGTGGAAAGGGTGAATAAAGAAAAGTTCTTCATTAGTTCCCTTAATATAAGGACTAGAGGACACCAAATGAAATGAATAGGTAGCAGGCTTCAAACTAATAAAAGAAAGTTCTTCTTCACAAAGCAAATAGTCAACCTGTGGAACTCCTTGCTGCAGGAGGCTGTGAAGGCTACAACTAGAACAGAGTTTAAAGAGAAGTTAGATAAAGTCATGGAGGTTGGGTCCATGGAGTGCTATTAGCCAGGGGGTAGGAACGGTGTCCCTGGCCTCTGTTTGTGGAAGGCTGGAGATGGATGGCACGAGACAAATGGCTTGGTCATTGTCTTCGGTCCATCCTCTT
Organism: Pelodiscus sinensis; assembly: GCF_049634645.1. Classification (NCBI taxonomy): domain Eukaryota; kingdom Metazoa; phylum Chordata; order Testudines; family Trionychidae; genus Pelodiscus; species Pelodiscus sinensis. The sequence continues at coordinate 50,147,177 of NC_134719.1, forward strand.
CAGAGTAGCTGGTGTTGGCCACTGTCGGCAGACAGGCTACTGGGCTAGATGGACCTTTAGTCTGACCCAGTACGGCCGTTCTTATATTCTTATGTTCTAAGCCCAGGGCTCAGGGTCGGGGGTCTCACTGGACCATCTTGATTTTCATACAAACCTGATCCTGAGTTTCCATGTGGCCTTTGGTGGCCAGGCTAGCAGGTATCCTGCCCTAGACGGCCACTTTCCTGTGCCTAGTGCGGAGGTCATGGACGTTAGAGGCCTCCCCCCAAACCTGGATGAGGTCCATGATGTCCGCACTAGACCAGGCGGGTGCCCGCCTCTTGTAGCCCCTGGCAGGCTCCTGGGAGCCACCAGCCTGATCCCAGGAAGAGGCGGAGGGCTGGGTGGCAGCGGGTGGCTGGCTCGTGCCGTGCCAGGTGCAGGGTCTGCTGGTTGGGTGCTGGCAGGCTTGCACCTGGCACAGGCACCGTAGCCAAACCGTGGCCCTTTAAGGGCTCCGGGGCCAGGAGGGGGGCAGAAGAGTTTCCCTGGTTTCGCCCAGAGTGGCCACCAGGGCAAGCTGGGGAGGGCTAGCCTCCCACTAGTTCGAATTAAGTGGCTACACAGCCCTTAATTCGAACTACTTAATTCGAACTAGGCGTTAGTCCTCGTAGAATGAGGTTTACCTAGTTCGAATTAAGCACTTCACTAGTTCGATTTAAATTTGAACTAGCGGTTTGTATGTGTAGCGCCTATTAAAGTTAATTCGAACTAACGGCTGTTAGTTCGAATTAACTTTGTAGTGTAGACATACCTACAGGGTGGGAGAGGGTGGCGCAGAGTGCATGGGGTGTGATCCTCACTCGTCCTGGACATTGTGCTGTACTCCGTGCATGTGGAACCACAAGCAGCACCAGTGTGCGCCACATGGCCTCAGGAAGCATCTCCAGAGCACCCCCCAGATTCCTGCTCACAGGCTTAGGGGAGGCTCCCCACATGTCTGACCCCTGTGGGGGATACCTTCCCAGCACCAGGCACCGCTGGAAGCAGGATGGGCACAAGGGTGCAGGAACAATCCCACACAGACCAAGGAGTGCCATACAGAGTACATGGGCACGCCTGCCCATGTGAGACACCACCCACTCCTGTGGACATCGCTGCCTGGCACAATTGTGTGTGCGGGCCCCATGGAAGGCCAGGCTGCTCCAATCCCCTCTCCCGCCCATGGGATTCCACTTCCCTTGCCTGCTTGGTCATGGAATGGGGCGGGGGGGAACATGGTCCCCTGGGTGCCTCGGGGCCCCTTTGAGGCAGGTCCCGCTATACAGCCCACACATGTCCTTGCTCCAGGGACCTCTCCATCCTCTGGCCTGAGGACTGTTGCTCGCAGCTCACAGAAGAGGGCATGGGCTCAAGGACAGTGTCTGCATGGATGACTGACCACCTCTCCCTCTTTATTCTCCACAGCCGGACCAGCCGTCTCTGAGGGGTGATCCACACCATCCAAAGCAGCTGCCCAACCCCGGGGAAGCTGCAAGCACACAACTCTGTGAGGACCTCATGAGGGAGAACGTGGCTGTCCTGAACGACATGCAGCAAACCCTGGCCAAGAAGGTCTGGGATGATGCCGAGTGGTAGAACTGCGAGTGTTACTAGGCAATTATGTTTGGGGGAGGTCACAATATTACCACCCTTACTTCTGTGCTGTCTTCAGAGTTAGGTGGCCCGAGAGTGGCGGCTGCTGGCCAGGCACCCAACTCTGAAGGCAGCAGTGCTGCCAAAACCAGTGTAGAAGTAAGGATGGCAATGCTATGCCATCTGACCCTTACTTCCAAATGGAGTCCTTGGCTAGCAGCCACTGCTCTCCAGACAACCTGATCTGAAGGCAGTGCAGAAGTAAGTACAGGCAGTCCCCGGGTTACATGGATCCGACTTACATCAGATCCCTACTTACAAACGGGGTGAGGCAGCCCCGCACTAGCTGCTTCCCCCCAGCAGACCAGGGAGACGCGAAGCTAGCAACCCCCCCCCCAGCAGACCAGGGAGACGTGGAGCGGCTTTTCTCAGCAGACACCTCAGCTTGAGAATAAAGGACTGAGGGAAGTGAGGTGTGGGAGAATAAAACTGAGCTCTGGAGAAATGTTTGGCTAGAGTTTCCCCTACAATATGTACCAGTTCCGACTTACATACAAATTCAACTTAAGAACAAACCTACAGTCCCTATCTTTTATGTAACCCGGGGACTGCCTGTATAACAATACTGCAACCCTTTTCAATAGATTTGAGACCCTCTTTTGGGTTAGTACCCACAATTTGAGACAGACTGGTCTTCCCCATGAAATGTATATAGTGTTATATAAAAAGCACACAAGACCAGATTTCATGGGAGAAGACAAGTTTTCATAGTCCATGACACATTTTTCATGGCCCTAAATTTGGTAGGGCCATTGTCCTGGTACATCAGCCCCAAGTACATCAGTTACTAGGCCTCCATATGTTCTAGCACTTAGTAGGTCCAATACATGTCTTTAGATGTTCATGTAGATCCCCTTCCCTGACAGAATTCAATTCTGTGGCGGATCTCATTGGAGGTGCCACTGTATTCTACCAGGCTGCTGAATGGTTCTTGCAAACAGGCTGCATTACCTCCTCTTAGAACTTGTCTATACTACCTGTAACAACTGTAGGGGTTCTCCCATTGGCATTGGTCAGGAGTTGACAACCTTTGGCTCTTGCCCATAAGGGTAATCCTCTAGTGGGCCACAAGGTATTTTACTTATGTTGACCATACACAGGCAGAGTTCCCCATGGCTCCCAGTGGCCACAGTTTGCTGTTCCTGGCCAATGGGAACTGCAGGAAGTGGTGTGGGCTGCAGGCACATGCTGGCTGTTGCTTCCCACAGCTCCGGTTGGCTAGGAACAGTGAACTGTGGCCACTGGGAGTAGCAGGGGGGCTATGTCTGTCTATGGTCAACATCAGCAAAATGTCTCACAGCCCGTCAGCGGATTATCCTGATAGGCCAACACCTGGCATAGGTAATCCACCTTCCTGAGAGGTGGTAGTTAAATCTATAGATTAATTCTTCAGCTTTCTACAAAGGGATTTAGGTCAATTTAACTATGCCTCTTAGGGAGTGGATTTGTCACACCCCTGACTGATATAATTAAACTGACCTAATTTTCTAGTGTGGACCAGGTCTTAGCTAGATATCTAGCTAAAGTCACATCTAGGGTAGCTACTCTAGCATCTCACATGGCAGCCCTCACAACCCTGTTTGAGTCCCAAACACTATCCTGTCATGCTTCCTTACTCTTGTCCAATCATATTCCCAGTTGTCCATTGTGTAGACTTCTTATCTCTGGAGGTGATCAGCACATGTCACACATGCAACTTTGTAATCAAATAGGTCATCCCAGGGAATAACATCTGAATTGAGAAAAGTGAGTCAGGTAACCAGCAGGGTTGGTTTCACTGCGCTTGTAGGTCTAATGGAATATGCATGTTTGGATTTAAGATAACCAAAGTTTGATGTGTGACTTAGATTTAAAGTTATTAAATATGTTCAGATGACTTATCATCTCCCATGAATCTCCACTATTGACACCTCAGCTCAAAATTCATCTGTGTTCATTCTCATTACCCAAATTACCACTCCCCAACCCAACAACATTGCACATAGTCCTGTAATCTATAAATTACAGAAGTAACTCAGTTCCAGAAGAAAACTAGCTTGGACAAAGCACTATGCACTGTAAGGCATTTCTCACATTCTTTTTGACTTAAGTGGTCTTTCTCAAACAAAGTGGCAAGATTTTTCCATAGTCAACTCTCATAAAAAAACCATCCCTCAAATCTTTGCAACACATTTGCTAGGATATAAGAAAAAATCTCTGCTTTTAACAATCCATCAGAAAAATGAGTAGGCAACTGTTTTCAGGTTCTCTCCATGCTGCTGTGGGAAGAGTGATGCCTGATTCTCAATAGCAACTGTCAAGGGATGAAACTCCCAGCTGGAGTTGAACTGGGGTTGGATTAATAATTGCATGAGGTGGTGCATCTCTGAAGCTAAGAGTTGATGGATGACTGAGCATTGTTCCTTCATCTAGTTCCTTCTGGATTTGGTTGATGTGATTGCATTATCTTGATGTGATTGCAGAGCTAATTGCCCATTCACTCATGGTGATTGGGGTAGGTCCCAAACAACTGGAAAAAGGCAAATGTAGTGCCTATCTTTAAAAAAGGAGAACCCAGGGAATTACAGACCAGTCAGCCTCACCTCAGTCCCTGGAAAAATCATAGTGGGATCCTCATGGAGTCCATTTTGAAATACTTAGAGGAGAGGACAGTGATTAGGAATAGTCAACATGTATTCACCAAGGGCAAATCATGTCTGACTGGCCTAATTCCCTTCTATGCCTAGGTAACTGGCTCTGTGGATATGATATACTTTAACTTTAACAAGGCTTTTGATATGGTCTCCTGCAGTATTCTTGCCAGAAAGTTAAGGAAGTATGGATTGGATAAATGAACTGTAAGGTGCATAGAAAGCTGGCTAGGTTATTGGGTTCTATGGGTCACAGTGATCAATAGATCAATGTCAGGTTGGTAGTTGGCATCAAGCAGTTCCGGGGCTGATTTTGTTCAAAATCTTTATTAATGACCTTGATGAGGGAATGGATTGCACCCTCAGAATGTTTGTGGATGACCCTAAGCTAGGGGGAGAGGGTGACAGTAGTGAGTGATAGAATGATTTAGATTCAAAGAAGAAGGCCTGGAATTCTTGGATCAGAAGGTTCCTGGGTGGTTGGAAATGGCAGTTCTGAGTAGGTTCTTCCTAGCTGCTGTGGTATCAGGGACCAACTGAAAACCTGTTGTTTGTTCACCAAACAGTAAGAAATAGCATGCTTCAAAATGAGTTTATTTTCCATCTTTTCTTTGGGATAGTTTTGGTAACAGCACAGAGGGTGGGCTTGGAGGAAAGCTGAGATTATTGCTAAACTGTTAATTATAACCAAGGACAGAAAATGTCTTTTATACTAACAAAGGTGTGAGGCTGCTATCAAATCCCCCCTCACTCTTTGCTTCTGCAGACTAAACAAACCCAAGTCCCTCAGCCTCTCCTCATAAATCATATGCTCCAGCCCCCATATCTTAATAATACAACTTTTATTGCCAAATGAAATCAGGATAAAATACATAATCGCCAAAATCAATATGGCGGTGTCTACACTGGCACCCTTTTCCGGAAAAGGGATGCTAATGAGACACTTTGGAATTGCAAATTCTGCGGGGGATTTAAATATCCCCTGTGGCATTTGCATGAACATGGCTGCCACTTTTTTCCGGCTTGGGGTTTTGCCGGAGAAAAGCGCCAGTCTAGACGGGATCTTGTGGAAAATAAGCGCTTTTCCGGAAGATCCCTTATTCCTACTTGAAAGATTCTGTCTAACTGGCGCTTTTCTCCAGCAAAACCCCGAGCCGGAAAAAAGCGGCAGCCATGTTCATGCAAATGCCGCGGGGGATATTTAAATCCCCCGCAGAATTTGCAATTCTGAAGTGTCTCATTAGCATCCCTTTTCCGGAAAGGGGTGCCAATGTAGACACAGCCTATGTGTGTATCTATAGCTATCTATGTATATTTTAGAGTGCATCTATCTTTCTGTGTGTCTATCTGTGAGTCCTTTTCTTCAACAACACCTCCCAAATGGTAAGAGTGGAGCCACCAAACTCACTATGCAACTTCCTCTCCTACTAACGTAAAGCAAGGTCAGGGTTTGGTTGTGCCAGGACAACCAGAAGCCCAGGGGAAATGACTGTTTACCATAACATGAAAAGGGTGGAGTTGCTGTTCAGAGGGACTTGATATGAGAGTGGTCACTGAGCGCAGTTGAGTCTGCAGGGGAGAGCTATCCCACAGAGTGTCCACTGGAGGCAGCTGTACCACCAGGGAGTGGCCATCATCTTGCCTGCCAGCACACCAAGTAAGTAGCTCTCCTACTCCAAACCCTTTTCCCCCTCCTGGCCCCAATCCTGGCCCTTGGCTGCAGTACTGAAGCTGGGCACCTGGGGGAGAGAAAATGCTACTGGCATCTGGGAGAGGGCTGAAATCAGAGAAAACACCCCTGGCAGTAGCGGAGGGGATGGGGGGAAGAGTCTGAAGCAAGAGGGCTGAGGTGAGAGAAAATGCCTTTGGTAGTGGAGGAGTTCCTGGGGGGAAACAAAATGCCCCTCAAGACTGGGGAGAGGACTAAGGGGAGAGAAAACTCCCCCAGCTGCTGGGGGATGACTGAGAGGGAGAGAAAAGACCCATGCCAGATGCCGCCCCCTGCCCTGGGTCCCTCCTCACCCCACAATCTTCACTGTCATACCCCTCAGCCTCTTGCCCTGCCTCCCTCCCCATATCCTTTGCCCTGACTCTTGTGACACTCTCTCCCATCCCCCGCACCACCAGTCTCTGTCCTGAATGATCCAGGCAACACCAGTTAAGTTTGCTAGTGTGTTTATAAAAGAAGGCAATATTTCCGATTATTTTTAAAGTTGATAGTTTGGTTTTAATTCTGTCTTTCATCTAAATATTACCAAAGTATATAGGAGAATAGTATTTCCTCAGTGAGGGTATGTCTACACTGCCACCCTAGTTCGAACTAGGGTGGCTAATGTAGGCATTCGAAGTTGCAAATGAAGCCCGGGATTTAAATATCCTGGGCTTCATTTGCATCTTGCCGGGCACTGCCATTTTTAAATCCCCCTTAGTGCGGACTCCATGCCCGCGGCTACACGCGGCACAGAGTAGGTAGTTCGAATTAGGCTCTCCAATTTGAACTACCAGTACACCTCGTTCCACGAGGAATAACAGTAGTTCGAATTGGAGAGCCTAATTTGAACTACCTACTCCGTGCCGTGTGTAGCCGCGGGCACGGAGTCCGCACTAAGGGGGATTTAAAAATGGCGGCGCCCGGCAAGATGCAAATGAAGCCCAGGATATTTAAATCCCGGGCTTCATTTGCAACTTCGATTGCCTACATTAGCCACCCTAGTTCGAACCAGAGTGGCAGTGTAGACATACACTGAGGCTACGTCTACACTGGCACCTTTTTCCGAAATGCTTAAAACGGAACAGTTTTCCATTATAAGTATTTCCGGAAAAAGAGCATCTACATTGGCAGGATGCTTTTCCGGAAAAGCCCTTTTTCCGGAAAAGCGCCCATGGCCAATGTAGCCACGCTTTTCCGGAAAAAAGCCCCGATCGTCATTTTCGCGATCCGGGCTTTTTTGCGGAAAAGACTACTGGGCTGTCTACACTGGCCCTTTTCCTGAACAGTTTTCTGGAAATAGGACTTTTGCCTGAGCGGGAGCAGCATAGTTTTTCCGGAAAAGCAGCTGATTTCTTACAGTAGATCGTCAGTGCTTTTCTGGAAATTCAGGGGACCAGTGTAGACAGCTCGCAGCTTATTCCAAAAAAGCGACTGCTTTTCCGGAATAAATGGCCCAGTGTAGACACAGCCTGAATGTGTAGCTCCCATTGACATAAATGAGAATTGTGCCTCTACCAAAAAGATCCCACATGCCCATTAAACTGATCTTAGTAAGATTTTTGCACCCAACTTGGATTACGTGAAAGTGGGAGAAACTCATGGAAGTCGGTTCCCCAAACACAACATTGCTGTAAATAGTGGGTTAAGTTACACATCAATGTATCTTTGTTCCTGCCACATGCATTAGTTCAACTTCCCTGAGGCTGTGTCTACTTGACTCTGGCTATGTGCATGAAGGTTGAATGTCACCTAAACTGCATAATATATAATCTGAAATCAATAGATCATTTTGGATTTATAGCCTGCTGAAATGCTTGTAGTATAAGTGATTGAAAGTTAAGGAGATAATGGAATAAAGAAAATTAAGGCAATAAGGTTAACAGTTTAAATTAAGGAATTTTTATCTTTCTGTTTTCACAGGTTGTATTTTGGATACTGAAACTTCCAGTGCTAAAAGTGCTTTGATCAGTTTATAACACTGGCATGAAGATCTTGTGCACAACAATTTTTTTTGCGCTAAAAACTCCTCATCAACACTGCTTGTTTTTGCGCAAAAATGGCTTGAATAAATTATGCAAATGCTCTGCAGTAATATGCCAAACCACACTTCATTTGCATAGGTACTGCCGGCAAAGCTGGCAGTGTAGACATAGACTGCAAAGCCAAAAGGGAAATGTGATACAAAAAGCATCTAACAGGTTGATATTGGATAAAGCCTAGGAGCTCTATCTCTTCCTCCCAGTTTCCACATCACTTTTGCACATATCCTTAGTACCTTTTCTAAGCTGTTCTACCATGTACCCATGGTGTCCAACACGCTGTCCACATGTACCCATGGTGTCCACACATGTGGCTATTTGGCTGGTTGTGTGTATTATAGCTAGTTTGCTATAGCTGTAGCCAGTATAGTGACTATTGCTTCCAAACTGGTTGGACACCACGGATCTACTCTCTCAGGGTATGTCTACACTACAGTGCTAATTCGAACTAACTGAGTTCGAATTAGTTAATTCAAACTAAGCTAATTTGAACTAACGGATCCAGACTAAAAAACTAGTTCGAATTAGCGTTTTGCTAATTCAAACTAGCATGTCCACATTAAGTGGACCCTGAACCGGGATTAAGAATGGCCGGAAGCAGTGCCGGCAGGGCATCAGAGGAGGACTTAGAGCGTGGAGCTGCTGCCTCAGGCTAGCCGAGGGCTGTGCTTAAAGGGACCCGACCCCCACCCCGGACAGACAGTTCTCAGGGGTTCCCCGCTTTCAAAGCAGTCCTGGCTTGGAGTGCCCTGAGTGCCCACACTGGGCACATCACAGCACTCGGCCATCAGCCAGGCTGCACTTGCCGCAGGTTGCCATCTGGGGAGAGGAGGCAATTGGGGGGCTGCAGGAAAGTTTCCACCCACAGAAGCCTGCAGAGACAGCCCAGTCCTCCCCATCGGGGGCTCATACCCCATTCCTCCCTCATCTCCTTCCACTGACCCTTCCCTAGTCCCCCTTCCTGATGTACAAAATAAATAAAATGTGTGGTCAAAAATAGAATCTCTCTTTATTGAACAAAACTGGGGGAGACTGGAAAAAGGAGGTGGGAGAGGGGAAGAGAGAGGGTGGGAGAGGGGAGGGCAAATAAAATGATCAGAGGTTTGGAACAGGTCCCCTATGAAGAGAGGCTAAAGAGACTGGGACTTCTCAGCTTAGAAAAGAGGAGACTGAGAGGGGATAGGATAGAGGTCTATAAAAGCATGAGTGGGGTGGAGAGGCTGCATCAAGAAAAGTTCTTCATTAGTTCCCATAATAGAAGGACTAGAGGACACCAAAGGAAAGGAATGGGTAGCAGGCTTCAAACTAGTAACAGAGAGTTGTTCTTCACAAAGCAAATAGTCAACCTGTGGAACTCTTTGCTGCAGGAGGCTGTGAAGGCTACAACTAGAACAGAGTTTAAAGAGAAGTGAGATCAAGTCATGGAGGTTGGGTCCATGTAGTGCTATTAGCCAGGGGGTAGGAGTGGTGTCCCTGCCCAAAGTTTGTGGAAGGCTGGAGAGGGATAGCACGAGACAAATGGCTTGGTCATTGTCTTCGGTCCATCCCCTCCAGGGTCCCTAGGGTTGGCCGCTGTCGGCAGACAGGCTACTGGGCTAGATGGACCTTTGGTCTGACCCTGTACGGCCATTCTAAGCTCAGGGCTCAGGGTCGGAGGTCTCAGTGGACCCCCTTGATTTTCATGCACACCTGCTCCTGGGTGGTCAGGCTGGCAGCTCTCCTGCCCTAGCCGGCCACTTTCCTGTGCCTAGTGCGGATGTCGTGGCCGAGGTCCACCATGTCCGCACTAGACCAGGCGGGTGCCCGCCTCTTGCGGTCCTGGGCAAGCTCCCGGGAGCCGCCAGCCTGGTCCCGGGAAGAGGGGGAGAGCTGGGGGGCATCGGGTGGCTGGCTCGAGCCGTGCCAGGTGCAGGGTCTGCTGGCTGGGTGCTGGCAGGCTTGCACCTGGCACGGGCACTGTAGCCAGCCCGTGCCCCATTAAGAGGTCCGGGGCCGGGAGGGGGGCAATAGAGTTTCCCTGGTGTTGGCCAGAGTGGCCACCAGGGAAAGCTGGGGAGGGCTAGCCTCCCATTAGTTCGAATTAAGGGGCTACACACCCCTTAATTCGAACTAGTAAGTTCGAACTAGGCTTAGTCCTCATAAAATGAGGTTTTCCTAGTTCGAACTAAGCGCTCCGCTAGTTCGAATTAAGTTCGAACTAGTGGAGCGCTAGTGTAGCACCTATTAAAGTTAATTCAAACTAACGTCCGTTAGTTCGAATTAACTGTGTAGTGTAGACATACCCTCAGGAAGTTTCTCTTTTGATGTGCCCCCAGAGTGTTTAGGTACTACTTTCTAACCAATTTACAATAGATGTTTAACTTACATCAAAGCCATACACTTCCTAATTTGACCCTCAGAATATAAATGTCATGTGTACCTCTGGGTCTATTGTGGATCAAATTTTGTCCTGCTTGACACTCTCTGTAACTCCATCCAAGTCAGTGGGGCTGCAAATGGCATGTCAGGAGCCCTGAATTTTGTCACTTCTTCACTAATAATTTTAATATGTTTTGGTGTAAATTCTGCTAAGAATGACATAAGTGCAACTTTGATTACTTTAAACAGGATCTACTCTAGTAGTGTAACTGAATGCCATTGTTCTTAACCTTTGTGTGCTTTTTAAAGTATCACCCACTTACCCATTCATTAGCCTACAGGAATCAACTGCAGAGCTTATAAACAAATATGTCATTTTCTGATGCGCACAATATCAGAAATAGTTCTTATTGTTATCTGGTTGGATACAATTGACTAGAAGAGTTGGTGTTGCCACTTCATGATAGTGTCCTTCCATAACAGGCACTGAAGAAGCTGGTTGCTTGGTTAGTGAATCTCTGTGTTGACGGCTGTTGTGAGGGCTGTGTCTCCTATACGCTCGATCATGCCTGTCCTTCCAAGTAGTACCACTGTTGGTGTATCTTCTGGTAAAGCTGTTTGGCCAAAGACTGCAGGATGGAGTGTCAAACAAAGGAAGAATAACTGCAGTGGAAAACTGAGTGCAAGCCTCTCTACTTCTTCATCAAGTACTAAAGGCGTATGGAGTTTCTACACTGATGCTTCACATGGGATTAAAATTGGCCCCTTTACAGTACTGATCATAAGTATTCTTTTTATTGCTTTTGTAATAATATTACATATCTGGGCCAAATATACTCGTTCCTAGAATCAGTTGTATCCATGTTGTCTTTGCTACTTGCATCAATGGATGACACAATTTGGGGTGGGCAGAGAAATGGGGAAACACCTATCCCAAAACTATTGTGGAATTTAAAGTGTTTGTGAAACGTTTGAAAGCTTTCTACTGAAACTAAATGGGAAATCAGATTTTTTTCTTTTACAAAATAGTGAGGATTTCCTTCTCTCTTTGATTTGGTTCTTGCTTTTGATATTTAAAAATGTGTTTATATTTCATATCCCTGGACTGTAAAAATAAATTAGGACACATTTTAAAAGCCTAAAATGAAGTGCTAAGAATGACATTGTAAGCAAGCTTGAAACCACAATCTTCTGGAGCTGACTGATTTCCTGGAAATTTAATTCTGGTACATGTTGAGAGTAGTTGGCATTGTAGTTGCCATATCTGACGAGTTAGGTGCATGCATAAATAAACTTTGATTACACTATTTTGTGTAAAAATATCAGATGTAAAGACTAAAAAATACATAAACTATGTTCTGACATAGGAATGCTACAGAATTGTAGCATCTATAGAAAAAAGGCACAGCATGACATAGCTTGCCAGAGTAACATGGGGTACGTCTACACTACAACGTTAATTTGAACTAACTTAGTTCGAATTAGTTAATTCGAACTAAGCTAATTTGAACTAACGGATCCAGACTAAAAAACTAGTTCGAATTACCGTTTTGCTAATTCGAACTAGCATGTCCACATTGAGTGGACCCTGAACCAAAGTTAAGGCTGGCCGGAAGCAGTGCCGGCAGGGCATCAGATGAGGACTTAGAGCATGGAGCTGCCGTCTCAGGCTAGCCGAGGGCTGTGCTTAAAGGGACCCGACTCCCACCCCGGACAGACAATTCTCAGGGGTGCCCCGCTTGCAAAGCAGTCCTGGCTTGGAGTGCCCGGACTACCCACACTGGGCACATCACAGCACTCGGCCATCAGACCGGCTGCACTTGCTGCAGGCTGCCACCTGGGGAGAGGGGACAATTAGGGGGCTGCAGGAGAGCTTCCACCCCCAGAAGCCCGCAGAGCCAGCCCAGTCCTCCCCATCGGGGGCTTGTACCCCATTCCTCCCTCACCTCCTTCCACTGACCCTTCCCTAGCCCCCCTTCCTGATGTACAAAATAAAGATAACGTTTCTTCCAACATTGACTCTGTCTTTATTGAACAAAACTGGGGGAGACTGGGAAAAGGAGGTGGGAGAGGGGAAGAGAAAGGCTGGGAGAGGGGAGGGCAACTAACATGATCAGGGGTTGGGAACAGGTCCCCTATGAAGAGAGGCTACAGAGACTGGGACTGTTCAGCTTAGAAAAGAGGAGACGGAGGGGGGACAGGATATAGGTCTCTAAAAGCAGGGGTTGGGTGGAGAGGGTGCATTCATAAAAGTTCTTCATGAGTTCCCATAATAGAAGGACTAGAGGACACCAAAGGAAAGGAATGGGTAGCAGGCTTCAAACTAGTAAGAGAAAGTTGTTCTTCACAAAGCAAATAGTTAATCTGTTGAACTCCTTGCTGCAGGAGGCTGTGAAGGCTACAACTAGAACAGAGTTTAAAGGGAAGTGAGATCAAGTCATGGAGGTTGGGTCCATGGAGTAGTCTTAGCCAGGGGATAGGAGTGGAGTCCTTGCCCAAGTTTGTGGAAGGCTGGAGAGGGATGGCACGAGACAAATGGCTTGGTCACTGTCTTCGGTCCATCCCCTCCAGGGTCCCTAGGGTTGGCCACTGTCGGCAGACAGGCTACTGAGCTAGATGGACCTTTGGTCTGACCCAGGATGGCCATTGTAAGCTCAGGACTCAGGGTCGGGGGTCTCAGTGGACCCCCTTGATTTTCATGCAAACCTGCTCCTGGGTGGTCAGGCTGGCAGCTCTCCTGCCCTAGCCGGCCACTTTCCTGTGCCTAGTGTGGAGATCGTGGACGAGGTCCACGATGTCTGCACTAGCCCAGGTGAGTGCCTGCCTCTTGCGGTCCCGGGCAAGCTCCCGGGAGTCGCCAGCCTGGTCCCGGGAAGAGGGGGTGGGCTGGGGGACATCGGGTGGGTGGCTCTGTGCCGTGCCAGGTGCAGGGTCTGCTGGCTGGGTGCTGGCAGTCTTGCACCTGGCACGGGCATCGTAGCCAGCCCGTGCCCCTTTAAGGGGTCCGGGGCCAGGAGGGGGGCAATAGAGTTTCCCTGGTGTTGGCCAGAGTGGCCACCAGGGAAACCTGGGGAGGGCTAGCCTCCCACTAGTTCGAATTAAGGGGCTACACAGCCCTTAATTCGAACTAGTAAGTTCGAACTAGGCTTAATCCTCGTAAAATGAAGTTTTCCTAGTTCGAACTAAGCGCTCCGCTAGTTCGATTTAAATTCGAACTAGCGGAGCGCTAGTGTAGCGCCTATGAATGTTAGTTTGAACTAACGTCTGTTAGTTCGAACTAACATTGTAGTGTAGACATACCCTAGGAGACTATGGGTCTGTCTCCCAGAGCTTCTTGGAGTTTAGTGTCCTGTTCCAGTATAGGCTGTAATCTATTGATAATGTGTTGGACAGGTATAAATTGGGAGCTGTAGGTGATGACAAGTGGTGTTCTGTTGTTGGTTTTCTTGGGTCTGTCTTGTAGTAGATGGTTTCTAGGTATTCGTCTGGCTCTTTCAATTTGCTTTTTTATTTCTCCAGGTGGGTAGTTGAGGTTTATAAATGCTTGGTAGAGATCCTGAAGTTTCTGGCCTCTGTCTGTGGGATTAGAGCAGATGTGGTTGTATCGAAGGGCTTGGCTATAGATGATGGATCGTATGGTGTGTGCTGGATGGGAGCTGGAAGCATGTAGGTAACTGTATGAGTCAGTGGGTTTTCTGTAGAGCATCCACATTACTGTTATTTTGAAATAACCCTTTTGAAATTGGCATTATTGCTCGAGAAAAGCAGGAGTATGGATTTCAAATTAAGTGGCCCATCATTTTGAAATAACTGGCTTGGTAGTGTGGATGCTCCACTTATAAATTTGACCTTGGGGGTGGTTATTTTGAACTAAAGCCCTAGTGTAGACCAGGGTTAACATGTCAGTCACATCCCATTTACACTTAACAATAATAATATGTGCTTTGAGAATGATGCTCTTCTGATATATTTATACTATTCTCCAGGCTCCCTTTTTCCTCAAATTCTACTCTTTTAGGACCCTTAGAATTAGCAGAAGGAACCGAGCCAGCTTTCTGTAATCTTAACTATAGACATTCATGTCATGAGAGAACATGAGCCATGCTGGGGGAAGGGGCACACTTTTCAGAGGTATTCCAAAGCTCAGTAGAACACGGGGGTTTATCCTGAAATGTACAACTGTAGAGGCCATTCTCAAAGTATTCCAGTGAGTATCATGACCCAGGCCATCCTAGGTATTAATTATTATATAAAGTGCATCCTGCTAACCCTCAAACAGCCTCAGTCAGGATCAAGACTCCATAGGCTATATACAAACACAAAAAATAATGCAGTCCATGCTTGAATGAGACCAAAATCCATAGCCTATTGAAGGTATGGCTTTAGTAGTGCTCCAAAATGTTTTGGTTTTCAGTCTTCACCCAGCTCCTTCTTTCTTGTATCTGTTCAACTCTCGACCAAGCATTATGTAGTTGTGACACTTCAAAGAACAGTCAAAATGCATTAAGTAGAATAATACGATTTTACTGAATTCCAAGGCTGTGAATACTAAAATGTTCCTTTCTGTTTAGCTAATTATAGAACAGCTCTGTCCATAATATTTATTCAAACATATAAAGCCTCTGTCTAGGGTACTGAATGCAGCCTAATCATTTCTTAATGACTTTAGAAATGAACTGGCCACAGTGTCCTGAACTTTAAAAAAGAACTAAATATCCACAGATAACATGAAAATATAAATGTATTCAGAAGTACACGAGAGAAAAGGTTGTTTATTCTGTGAAGACTTTTGATGATCCAGAAGTGTATTATAAAAAACTGCTAGTACGTACTTTGTCATCCATTAGCACTTTAAAAAAAAATCTGTTTGTACGAGCCTTGCCAACTTCTGCTACTGATCCAAGCTGTTCTTTATTTGGCATCTTTTTGATCTGTTATCCCAAATGTTTTCTACCCTCCTTTTATCAGCATTTAGTCACTTACTGTGAATGCAGAGCTGATGAAAATTGAAGGGACTGTCAGTCCTTTACCTCTGTGCCTTTCTTTACTTCTTGGTGTCTGTTCTTTGCAGCTTTAAATTATTAATTTTATTTCGGGTTAGTTTATACTTGTCTAGTGATTGTTTCTTTGAAAATGAGGGAAGAAGACCAAACTAAAGACATGCCTCTTTAAAGAGGAGGAATACGTGATAGAATTTTCATGTAGGCCTCAAAGTTAGGTTAATGACAATATTTCACTGAGTGGGAATGTTATTTTTTTTTTAAAGAAAATATCCACTGTATTTTTAACATTGTCTGTGGTAGTGGCAACAGCACCGTGCTAATGAACTGTACTATATGTCAGTGAGAAACACTCAGGGAAATATTGTCATTAACCTAAATGAAAGTTCTATCACTTATTCCTCCTATGTAGGCTGCATGGTGGCTTGCTTGATGACAGTCTGCATTGGAGAGGAAACACAAAATGGTGGTCATGTCAGTTTTATTGTAATGGATAGGGAACAGCTCTGTCCATAATATTTATTCAAACATATAAAGCCTCAGTCTAGGGTACTGAATGCAGCATAATCATTTCTTAATTACCCTAGAAATAAACTGGCCACAGTGTCCTGAAGTCTATATTTAAGGATGAATGTTCAAAAAACAGGAAGACAGCTCTTGTCAGTTGCTTGGCAAAAAGTACCACATAAATAAGGAGGATTAATGTTGAAATGTCAATGTAATTGTTAATAGTTTTAGTTTAGCATTTAATCTGGAAGGTGTTAACTGGTATCAGAGATAAGGATTTTTAAAATATTATTTTAATCTTGACAGCATCCATTTAGTTGGTAGTCTGACCTGAATTTAACTTGTGGCACACTTCTTAGTCTCTTACACTGTATTTGAATATTTGCCATATTTATCATTTCAAATCTGTTATTTTTGTTCCTAACTGTTAAGTAAACAGTTAAAGAATAAGAGGGAGAATTAACTACTAAGGTTACAGGGTTTTTAGATTTCATTTTCTTTCTTAACAGTCTCCCTGAAATTGATAATGATTAATATGAACATATATTTCTGAATGGCATGCACAAATGGAAAGTACATGTAAACTAGCTATTCTAGTGCTATTACTGACAATGGTGAATGCATGAGGTCAATGGCTTGTTGTTCTTGCTACCATTAGTTACTGTAATGAACATAGGACCCGATGAAAAGCATTGTGATTGTTCATCCACTGATGAGGAAAGGCAATTGCCATGTTTCCAGTTAATAGGATGAAGCTGTTTAATAGAGAAAAGAAACAAATTCTAAAACCTTTAGTCATTTCCTGACAGAAGAGTTTTGGCACTGTAATATCAAATAGATAAACCCTAGAAATTTCATCCTAGAAAAAGTGATTTAAATATGTGACTTGAGTAAAATAACCCCAGATGTAAGATGTTTTAGGCCAAAATATAATGCTGATTGTTAATTTTAATTTTTCATAATCATCATTTCCCAAGTGTGAGGAATATTGCGTTGTGCATGGTCCCAGCCACACTGCATATTACTGTAACCAACTCCACTATGAATATTAGTTATGGCACATTAAGCCCTTTCAGATATTGGGTACCCTTGTAACATGACCTTGGTGCTGCTCATTGTATGTGATCTCCCTAACATGAAAACTTCAGCATGCTTACCTCAAATCAAAAGTTACACATTTGTTGGATCAGCAAGTTCTCCCTTTCAGAGCATACTTTTATTAAAAAAAGATACTTTGAAACTAATACCACATGAATCACAACAAAAAGAAGGCTGGGGAGCTACTGAAAGGTATTTGTTGTAGAGGAAACTCCCCCAATCATTAAGGATATGTCTACACTGCAAAGTTAAATCGAAATAACAGCCGTTATTTTGAATTAACCTTAATAGCATCTATACATGCAAACAGCTATTTCAAAATTAATTCAAAATAGCGGAGCATTTAATTCGAATTTGGTAAACCTCATTCCAAGAGGAGTAACACCAAATTTGAAATAGCTATTTCAAAATAAGTGCTGTGTAGATATTTATATTGAAATAGGAGGCCTCCAGTCTTCCCAGGGTGACCTGGTGGCCACTCCAGCCTCAACCAAGAACTCTCCTCTCCCTCCCCTTTCCCCGGAGCCCTTAAACGGGACGACTCTGGCCACAGTGCTTGTGCCAGCTCCAAGCCTGCCAGCCCACAGCAGTCACGGCCCCTGACCCAGTGGCCCTAAAACATGAGCCAGCAAGCCACTGGCAGCCAGCCCTCCACCGCTCCCCAGGAGCAACCTGCCAGCTCCCAGGAGCCTGCCAGGGCCCGAAGAAGGTGGGCGTCTTCCTGGTCGGTGGAGATCATGGACTTTATTCAGGTTGTGGGGGGTTGCCCCCAACATCCATGATCTCTGCACTAGATGGGGGAACACGGCTGTCTATGGCAGGATAGCTGCCAGCCTGGCCACTAAAGGCCACATGTGAGCCCAGGAGCAGGTTTGCATGAAAATCAAGTTGGTCCAGCGAGACCCCCCAACCCTGGGCCCTGAGCTTCCCCTCCCCCTTCTTCCCCTTACTTCCCCCTTCCAGCTCCGTCCTCCCAGGTTTCCCCCTCCCCTCTCCCACTCTGTCTCTTCCCCTCTCCCACCTCCTTTTCCCAGTCTCCCCAGAGGTTCAACCTTCCCCCCCCAGTTTTGTTCAATAAACTCTGTTCCTATTTTTGAACATACGTGTCTTTTATTTGACATCAGGAAGGGGGCTAGGGAGGGGTAAGTGAAAGGGACGTGAGGGAGGAATTTGGTATGAGCCACCAGTGGTTCTGAGGACTCCTCAGTGGGGCAGACCAGGGAGACTGTTAGTGCTCTTCGGTACGGAAGCTCTCCTGCAACAGAAGTTAAACTAACTGGTCTGTAGTTTCCTGGGTTGTTCTTATTTCCCTTTTTATAAATGGGCACTAATTTTTGCCCTTTTCCAGTCTTCTGGAATCTCTCCTGTCTCCTATGATTTTCCAAAGATGATATCTAGAGGCTCAGATACCTCCTCTATCAGCTCCTTCAGTATTCTAGGTTGCATTTCATCAGGCCCTGGTGACTTCCAGGCATCTAACTTTTCTAGATGAATTTTAACTTGTTCTTTTTTTATTTTATCTTCTAAACCTTCCCCCCTTCCCACTAGCATTCACTATATTAGGCATTCCTTCAGACTTCTCGTGAAGACCGAAACAAAGAAGTCAATAAGCATCTCTGCCATTTCCAAGTTTCCTGTTACTGTTTCTCCCTCCTCACTGACCAGTGGGCCTACCCTGTCCTTGGTCTTCCTCTTGCTTCTAATGTATTTATAAAAAGTCTTCTTGTTTCCCTTTATTCCCGTAGCTAGTTTGAGCTCATTTTGTGCCTTTGCCTTTCTAATCTTGCCCCTGCCTTCCTGTGCTGTTTGCCTATATTCATCCTTTGTAATTTGTCCTACTTTCCATTTTTTATAGGACTCCTTTTTTATTTATATATCATTCAAGATCTCGTGGTTAAGCTAAGGCGGTCTTTTGCCATATTTTCTATCTTTCCAATGTAGCAGAATAGCTTGCTTTTGGGCCCTTATTAATGTCCCTTTGAAAAACTGCCAACTCTCCTCAGTTGTTTTTCCCCTCAGTCTTGATTCCCATGGGACCTTAGCTATCAGCTCTCTGAGCTTACCAAAATCCCTCTTCCCGAAATCCACTGTCTCTATTTTGCTCTTCTCCCTTCTATCCTTCCTTAGAATTGTGAACTGTATGATTTCATGATCACTTTCACCCAAGGTGCCTTCCACTTTCAAATTCTCAGCCAGTTCCTCCCTATTTGTAAGGATCAAATCTAGAACAGCTTCCCCCCCGGTAGCTTTTTCAACCTTCTGAAATAAAAATGTGTCTCCAATGCAGTCCAAGCACTTATTGGTTAGTCTGTGCCATGGTATGTTATTTTCCCAACATATATCTGGATAGTTGAAGTCCCTCATCATCACCAAATCTTGGGCTTTGGATGATATTGTTAGTTGTTTAAAAAAAGGCTCATCCACTTCTTCCACCTGGGTAGGTGGCCTGTAGTAGACTCCTACCATGACATCATACTTGTTTTTAACCCCTTTTAGCCTAACCCAGAGACTCTCAACACCTCCGTCTCCTATGTCCATCTCCACCTCACTCCAAGGGTATGTCTACACTACAGCGCTAATTCGAACTAAGCTAATTTGAACTAACGCAGCTAGACCTAAAAACTAGTTCGAATTAGCATTTTGCTAATTCGAACTAGCGCGTCCACACTGATTGGACGCAGGGGCGCATTTAAGGGCACCTGAAACTGGTTCTGGCAGGGCATCAGGTCAGTAGTTGCTTTGTGTGGCTGCTGTCTCAGGCTATCTGAGGCTTGTGCTTAAAAGGACCCCCCTGGACAGCCGGTTCTCAGCTTTTCCGCTTGCTTGCCAACCTCGCCGAGGGACAGCAAAGCGTCGGTCTCTGTGCCCGTTTGTGTCGGTGCTTCCCTTCGGGGACGCCGCTGCAGGTGGCAACATGGAGCCAGAGCTCGCCCTGCACCTTCTGGTGCACTTTGGACTTGCTGCTGCAAGCCTGCCAGCAATGGCTGGAGGCTGCCTGGCACCACCTGGTGCACGTCAGCCCCCTGCCTCTCCGCCTGGGGGCCATGTAGGAGCCGCGGTGGCGCCCGGATGCCGGCGTGCCCCGCCGCATCTGGCGTCTGGACACCAGCAGCGACTGGTGGGACCGCATCGTCCTGGACCACTGGGAAGACCGACAGTGGACCCAGAACTTCAGGATGAGGAGGGACACCTTCCTGGAGCTCTGTGAGTGGCTCACCCCTGCCCTGCGCAGAAGTGACACTTGCATGAGGCCCGCCATCCCCCTCCAGAAGCGTGTGGCCATCGCCCTCTGGAAGCTCTCCACGTTGGCCAGCTACCGATCCATCGGGAACCAGTTCAGCGTGGGGAGATCCACCGTTGGAGCAGTGCTCATGCAGGTATGGCACTCATCGGCCACTAGACCGGGGGAGGGAGGGGCGCTGCAAGGATGGGATGGGCCACCCCAGGGAAAAGGGGGGGGAGGGTGGAGGCAAAAGTGCCCCACACCGGTCTCTCCCGGACATACTACACGCTGCCCAAGGGGGTTGCTTCCAGGAGTGGGGCACGGGGCACTGCCAGGGCACAAACACTCCCAGCCACCCGGGTGCCCCACTGATTCGCGCTTTGCTGTGTCTCTCCGCAGGTGGTCAGGGCCATCAACCGGGTGCTGCTCTGCAGGGTGGTCCGCCTTGCCGACCTGGACGCCGTCATCCGGGGCTTCAGCGCCCTGGGCTTCTCCAACTGCGGGGGGGCCATCAACGGGACGCACCTCCCCATCTGTGCCCCAGAACACCAGGCCTCCCAGTATGTCAACCGCAAGGGGTACTTCTCCGTGATCCTGCAGGCCATGTGTGACCACCGGGGACAGTTCACGGACATTAATGTGGGCTGGTCAGGCAAGGCACACGACGCACGGGTGTACCGCAACTCCTCTGTGTGCCAGAGGCTGCAGGCCGGGACCTTCTTCCCCAACCACCACATCAGGGTCGTGGATGTGGACATGCCCATGTGCCTGGTGGGGGATGCAGCCTACCCCCTACAGCTGTGGCTGATGAAGCCCTACACAGGGCACCTCAATCCCTCCCACCAGGCCTTCAATGCCAGGCTCACCAGAGCCCGCATCGTGGTGGAGGGCGCCTTCAGGTGACTGAAAGCCCGCTTTCGATGCCTCCTCACCCGTCTGCACCTCGCCGAGCACAATATACCTCCTGTAGTGGCAGCATGTTCTGTGCTGCACAATTTGTGTGAGAGAAAGGGGGAGGCTTTCCTGCCAGCCTGGATGGCTGAGGCTGACCGCATGGCTGGCCACTACGCTCAGCCCCGCACCGCCGCTGTCCGGGAAGCCCACCAGGGGGCCGTCCGGATCTGGGAAGCCCTGTGGGAGAGCTTCCTGGTGGAGGAGGAGGAGGACTGAACTCTCCCTGCATGCCCCACTGGGGCCTTCTTCCACCCTCCCCCTCTTCCCGTTTCCCCTTCCTAACCACCCTTCCTAATGTCAAATAAAGACACCTGTTTTGGCAAACAACATCTCTTTTTATTTAACATAAGTGGAGTAGGAGGATGGAGGAGTGAGGGTGGAAGAGGGGAGGGGGAAACCTGGGAGGAGGGAGCTGAAAGGGGAGGGAAGGGAGGAAGGGAATGGAAAGCTCAGGGGTGGGGGTCAGCGTGCCTCTCCCGTCTTGCAGCACTGCGGGTGCGGGAGCCTCGGGGGGGAATGGGTGTGGAGGTTGGGGAAGGAGGGACGGGGGCTGTGGAGGAAGCAGGAGCAGGGGGAGCAGGAGCAGGAACAGGAGGAAGTGGAAACCGGTCGAGGAGGCTCTGGAGGTGGCCTCTGAGGGCACAGCCCTGCTCCTCCAGCGCCTCCAAGTTCCGCTGGCGCAGCCAAAGGTCCTCCTGGACCCAGTGGTCCTGGGTGCGGAGCTGGTGATCCAGGAAGCGGAGGTGCCACCGCTGGTACTCCTCCTGGTTCCTGGCTCTCCTGCTGGCCCGGGCGCGGGCAGCTGCTGCAGGCGGGGTGGTGCGCCCTGCAGGCCCAGGTGCTGCGGCTGTGGTGAAACAAGAGCAGCGGTCAATTCTCCCTGGGGCCC
Source organism: Pelodiscus sinensis (assembly GCF_049634645.1). Lineage (NCBI taxonomy): Eukaryota > Metazoa > Chordata > Testudines > Trionychidae > Pelodiscus > Pelodiscus sinensis. The sequence continues at coordinate 50,169,260 of NC_134719.1, forward strand.
AAGTGGGTGAAACCCAGCCCTCCTCTGCAAGGCCAGGGCCCCTGCATGACACCCAGCTGCTGCTCCGTGGTGGGCAAGGCCCAGGCGCACAGTCCCTGGGCTCTCTCTCTCTCCCCAGCCCCCCGTACACATAAGGGGAGCATGATGGTACTCACATGTGGAGGCCTCCTGGCGACACCATCCTCGCAGCCAGGCATTCATCTCCAAGTGGGAGAAGTGGTCAGTTGTCCCTGGGGACACAGAGGGTGAAGCCCAGGCCCCCTCTGCGAGGTGAGGATGACTGTGCCCTGCACCATCAGAGCCGCTGTGCTTGCATAGAGGCCATGGTCGGAATGTCCGGCTATCCCTAGGAGTTGGAGCTGCCCAGAGACCACCCAGGCCCATGTACTGTGTATAGTGTGGGTGAGGTGGTGGGGGGGATGTTAGAGGGGGCTTATGAAGGGAGGGCGTACTGTTTTTTCCCGCCCCGGGGTCAGGAGTATGTCAGGTCTCTTCACACACTCATCTGGCTATCAGGCCATGGCCCCTGTGTGGCAGGCGGCTGGAGCCACCTGCCCAGGGGTAGCATGGTACATGCTCGCACATGCACAGGTTACTGCATGATGCATGGTAAGCAAGGGCCACGTGCGTGGACCCTGGTCTCCCTCTGTGCCCTCCCCACAGGAAGGGAACAGTGACGGCACTTATATGGTGTGGCCTCCCTGGACAACCCTGCTGACTCCTTTCCTGGGACTGTTCAGGGGTCCTGCTGGCATGGCGGCTCCTCCTCTGTGGCCTGGTCAGGGTCCTCTGTCCCAGCTTGCTGTTCCCTGGGGTAGCATGGAGCGCACCGCCCCACAGGATGTGGTCCAGGGCATCAAAATAGGGTCAGGTGTCTGCCCCTGCTGAGGATCTGCCCTTAGTGGCCCTGGTGTACCCCTGCCACAACTCTTTAATTTTTTACGGCGCACCTGCACCTGGGTGCGCCTGTAGCCTTTACTGGGCCATGGTGGCAATGCGGATGTAGACGGTCATGTTCTTCCATCTAGTGTGGAGATCATGGACATTGGGGGCCTGCCCCCAAACCTCAATGAGATCCATGATCTCCTCACTGGTCCAGGAGGGAGTGTGGTCTCTATGACCCCTGGCTGGCTCCTGGGTGCTGGGAGACTGGGCTGGGGACTGCTGGCTGGCACTGGCTGCCCGGCTGATGGTGGGGCCACTAGGTCAGGAGCAGAGACTGCTGGCAGGCCTGAATCTGGCACGTGCAGTTTGGCCAGAGTCTACCCCTTTAAGGCTCTGGGGGAGAGGAGAGTTTTCCTGGCTTGGCCCAGAGTGGCCACCAGGGGAAACTGGGAAGAGCTGGAGGCCAGCTATTTGAATTAAGTGTCTACACAGCACTTATTTCAAATTAGCTATGTCAAATTTGGCATTACTCCTCGTAGAATGAGGTTTACCAAATTCAAATTAAGCGCTCTGCTATTTCGAATTAATTTTGAAATAGCAGTTTGCGTGTATAGATGCTATTAAAATTAATTTGAAATAACAGCTGTTATTTCAAATTAACTTTGCTGTGTAGACATACCCCCAGAGAGTAGTTATTAACGGTTCACAATCCTGCTGGAAAGGTATAAAAAGTGGGGTTCTGCAGGAGTCTGTTTTGGGACCAGCTCTCTTCAATATCTTCATCAACGATTTAGATATCGACATAGAGAGTACACTTATTAAGTTTGCAGATGATACCGAGCTGGGAGTGGTTGTAACTGCTTTGGAGGATAGGATCATAATTCAAAATGATCTGGACAAATTGGAGAAATGGTCTAAGGTAAACAGGATGAAGTTTAATAAGGACAAATGCAAAGTGCTCCCCTTAGGAAGGAACAATCAGTTTCACACATACAGAATGAGAAACGACTGTCTAGGAAGGAAAATGGCAGAAAGGGATCTAGGGGTTATAGTGGACCATAAGCTGAATATGAGTCAACAGTGTGACGCTGTTGCAAAAAAAAGCAAATATGATTCTGGGATGCATTAACAGGAGTGTTGTGAGCAAGACTTGAGAAGTCATTCTTCCACTCTACTCTGCGCTGATTAGGCCTCAGTTGGAGTATTGTGTCCAGTTCTGGGCACCACATTTCAAGAAAGATGTGGAGTAATTGGAGAGGGTCCAGAGAAGAGCAAGTAGAATGATTAAAGGTCTAAAGAACATAACCTATGAAGGAAGACTGAAAGAATTGGGTTTGTTTAGTTTGGAAAAGAGAAGACTGAGGGGGGACATAATAGTGGTTTTCAGGTATCTAAAAGGGTGTCACAAAGAGCAGGGAGAAAAATTGTTCTTCCTGGCCTCTGAGGATAGAATAAGAAGCAATGGGCAGTAAGGGAGGTTTAGGTTGGACATTAGGAAAAGGTTCCTAACTGTCACGGTGGTTAAACACTGGAATAAATTACCTAGGGAGGTTGTGGAATCTCCATCTCTGGAGATATTTAAGAGTAGGTTAGATACATGTCTATCAGGGATGGTCTAGACAGTACTGGGTCCTGCCATGAGGGCAGGAGACTGTACTTGATGACATTTCGAGGTCTCTTCCAGTCCTAGTATTCTATGATTCTAAGTGAAAACCAGTAGTATCTTACCTTATAATATGCTAACTCCACTTCTCACTAATTCAATCCATTATCCATTATCTTTATTCTGTTTATCCAAGCTAGCAGCATGCCCTATTCTTGTAGTGGACAACTCACAGTAGTCCATTGTTCTTGTCAAGATTTTACAGATGAAAAAGATTTACAAGAAAGTTTTTCATTTGGATCAGTATGTTTATGTCACCATCAGGCCCTCACACAAGAATCTAATGATAAAGGGGTAAAAGCTACACTTTGAGTAGGGCAGTGAACTGGCAAATCAGGGGAATCTGCCAAAATGTGAGTGGCATGAAATATAGGGATATCTATAAGAAATGTTGTGGGTGCTCTGAAAACATGAGTTATGCAGAACTAATCTAGCTTTTTTACCTTTTGGACCCTGCAAGCCAGATTTATGAAGCAGTTCTTAGCATGACCCATTAAACAAAAGCATTCCATTTCTCTCTAAGGTTTAACAAACAGCTTTTTATCCTACTTTGTTAATCTAAGAGGGTATGTCTACACAGCAAAGTCAATTCAAAATAACAGCCCTTATTTCAAATTAATTTCAATAGCATCTATACAGGCAAACCGCTATTTCAAAATAAAATCGAAATAGCTGGGCGCTTAATTCAAATTAGTTGAACCTCATTCTACGAGGGTGAGACCATAGGGGCCGGAAAAGGCGGGCACCTGCCTGGTGCACTGTGGAGATCATGGACCTCATTGAGGTTTGGGGGCAGGCCCCCAATGTCCATGATCTCCACACTAGGTGGAGGAATGCGGCCATCTATGGCCACATAGCTACCACAAGAAAAGCCACAGGCGCACCCATGAGCTCGTGCACTTCAAGATTAAAGAGCTGCGGCAGGCATACATCAGGGCCACTTGGGGCAGCTCTGCAGCAGGGGCAGACAGCTGCCCCTATTTTGGCAGCCTGGACTGCATCCTGTTGGGAGGTGCGGTCCATGCCACCCCGGGGGGCAGCAAGCTGGGACCGGAGGACCTTGAGCAGGGCATGGAGGAGGAGCCGCCACGCCAGCAGGACCCCCCGAGTAGTCCCAGGAGAGGAGTCAGCAGGATCGTCTGGGGAGGCCACACCATGTAAGTGACGTCACTGTCCCCTTCCCAGGGGGAGGGTCCAGGGAGGGAGACCAGGGTCCGCGCACGTGGCCCTTGCTTACCATGTATCATGCAGCAACCTGTGCATGTGTGAGCATGTGCCATGCCACCCCTGGGCAGGTGGATGTAGCTGTGTGCCGCACAGGGGCCATGGCCTGATAGTCACACGTGTGTGTGAAGAGACCTGACATGCTCCTGACCCCAGGGCACAGCAGGATGCCCTCCCTTCACAAGTCCCCTCTAACTTCTCCCCCCCACTTCAGCCACACTATACACAGCACATGGGCCTGGGTGCAGTCTCGGGGCAGCTCTCACTCCTGGGGATAGCCGGACATTCCGACCATGGCCTCTGTGCAAGCACAGTGGCTCTGATGGTGCAGGGCACGGTGATCCTCACCTCGCAAAGCGGGGCTGGGCTTCACCCACTGTGTCCCCAGTGAGAACTGACCACTTCTCTTCTTTCTCCACAGCCGCACCAGCTGCGCGTGTAGGGCGCACCACCCCGCCTGGGACATCCTTCTGTACCCGAGGGCTCAGCAGGTCCACCCAAACACTGCAGGGGTACCAAAAGCACAGGGTGCAGGCTAACCGGGATTTCCGGTGGGAGCTGCTTGCCCAGGGTAATGCCATCTGTGCCCATCTGCCAACCCTGGTGCAGACCGTGCTGCCTCGTGCCACTCCAGTGCCTGCTGCCTCCCCAGCTCCTGCTCCTCCTCCTCCTCCTTCTCCCTCTACTACCTCTCCCTCCTTAACCTCCACACCCTCCTCCTCAATCTCCATACCCCCCACCTCAACCTCCACACCTTCCTCCCCATCATCCCGGGAATGCCGAGGCCCCCGCACTTGCCGTGCTTGGAGACACTTGGCCAGGTGAGACCCTCACCCCAGAGCCCTGAGCTTCCCCTCCCCCTTCTTCCCCTTGCTTTCCCCTTCCAGCTCCCTCCTCCCAGGTTTCCTCCTCCCCTCTTCCACCCTGTCTTCTCCCTCTCCCACCTCCTTTCCCCAGTCTCCCCAGAGTTTTATCCCCCCCCCCAGTTTTGTTAAATAAAGAGAGTTTATATTTTTGAAAATACATGTATTTTATTTGACATCAGGAGGGGGGGGGGGGGGGAGTGGAAGTCAGGAAAGCAAGCAGGGATTCCTGAAACCTGACTGCCGGGGGAGAGGGGCCTCAGATAGCCTCAGGCAACAGCCACACAAAGATACTCCTTACCTAATGCCCTAACCCTGAACTGGTTCTGGCTGGCTTTAACTCCGAATCAGTGTCCATGCAGTGTGGATGCGGTATTTCAAAATAGCAAAATGCTATTTCAAAATGTATTTTGTGTGTAGATGCGTTATTTTGAAATAACTTATTTTGAATTAACTATTTTGAAATAAGATATTTTGAAATAACACTGTAGTGTAGACATACCCAGAGTCTTTGTGTACAAAATGCATCATAGTAGCTTAAATATGCCTGGAGACAGTTACAACTATTCTTGAAGCCTTCTGAAAAGTAATGTATTTTTTTTGTTTAACCAAATATAATGTGCAGTTTTTCTCTTTTCACTTGAGATTGTTTAGATTATTAACCGTGCAATGCTATGAATTTTAGCTTGTGCAGTATAGCATTTACAATATGGCATAGTAACTACTATTATAAACCTCAGCACTCTTATTTCTTACACTGCTGATGATTTTTTCTGAATAATGGTGGATGTTGATGAGGGGATGGAACTAGTCTTCCCTAGATAGTAGAAGAAGAACAAGATGCAGCCAGTTTTCCGTAGATTGTTTTAAGTGAGTGAAGTCCTAAGTTTCTTCCCTGTAATGACTTTTTAAAAATTCCAGACAAGAATGAGGTGAACTAAAAGTGGCTCACAAATTCTTAGTGCAGCTCATGAATCTATTCTCTTCCCTCTTCCCTCCCCATTGTAACCTATTGTCATGTCAAAATCTGAGATGTGGAAGGTCAGGCCTTGTGGTTGGTTGGTAGGCCAGGAACCAGAGCCAAAGATCTTAGCTGTAGTCAGGCGCTGAATCAAGTTCAGAACAAAGCAAGACTTGTGCAAAGAGCTGGTCTGAATCAGATTAAGGTCTCTGGAGTCTGCCACTACTATCAGGCAGGGGAGAGTTCCAAGACATAAAGTTACATTGAAAAAATAGCTGCTGTTTCATTTGTAAAGGTAATATTCCTACCCTGAGAGTCAAAAAAAATTGTTTTGTTTTGTGAAAGTTATCTGGTTTCCATGGAAAATTTCAACTTTGTAAAAGAACTAAACACTTGGGCTACGTCTAGACTGGCCCCTTCTTTGGAAGAGGCATGCTAATTTCTAACTTTGGAATAGGGAAATCTGCGGGGGATTTAAAGATCCCCCGTGGGATTTAAATAAACATGGCCGCCGCTTTTTTTCCGGATTGGGGAAAAGCCGGAAAAGAGCATCCAGACTGGCGTGATCCTCCGGAATAAAGCCTTATTCCTACCTGAAATTATTAAATCCCCCATGGATTTCCCTATTCCAAAGTTAGAAATTAGCATGCCTCTTCCGAAGAAGGGGCCAGTGTAGACACAGCCGAAATGTATGATCCAGAAAGGTCTCTTTTCTTATCTTTGGGTCAGGTTCTCTCTCTGAATTATATTTCCCATGATGCACCCAGCCATGAGTGTTCCATAATATACCAGCATATCTCAGCAAGAGGGTAGACTATGATGCATTATGGGAAATGTATTCTAGCAAGGAATCCTGACCCATAGAAGGAATGGCTGCATGAAGAACTGAGAGTCCCATACAGAATTTCTAAATAATTTTTTTAAGGTTTTGGCCAACATTTTTGGCTCTCAATTTTTTAATATATTTTATATTCAGTTCTAATATCAGCATAGGAATATACCGCCATTCTTTGTAAGGCATCATCCAGTGTCTGATTTCTTCTGTTCTTCATTTAGCATTTGAAAATATTAATAAAGCAGAAGGAAGTCTCTTTTGCTAAATCCTTAAGCTCTTTCTCTAATGTATTTATGAGTCATTGCTGTGACTTTGAAACCTGTGTTTGAGCTTCTGGTAGATTTCTGATCCAAGAAATCTGGGATAAGAATCCCTTTCCATGTGCATGTAAACTATTCTCTGAGCTTCATCAAAACAAGACTGAGTTGGTTCTTGAATATTTCTGATAATAGCTTCCCTTGCAGGACTATCAATGTTAATCTGAAAAATAAAGCAAAATTAAAGGAGTTACAACAAAAATATTGAGGGCAGAAAATAAAAGATGAATCTTGGCAGTCTGCAGTCTATTCCTTATATCTATATGATTGGGTTTCTCACCAGGTTGACTATGGAGCACCCAATGGCTCCTATTGGTCAGAACTTCTGAAGAACAGGCCTTAAGTTACCTAACTATGGATACAGGAGGAAGATATTATGAAATATTAAAATCTATTATTTAAAAATCTTGTTTCAAAGTGTTTGTCTCCTTGACTTAAACTTAGGTTCCTATGTTCATATTTAGATAACTGAAGGCCTGTTTTTCAGAAGTTCTCACTGAAATTGGTGGGATACTTTGGGTGCTCATCACTCTTGAAAATCAGGCTATGCAAGTCACTGTAGCTTCTGGGTTATTATACAACAGAGATTGTACATCAATCTGGTTTAGGAAATGGATTATTCATTATAGAGTATGAGACTCAGGAGTCAAGTGAAGATTTTCAGTGAATGAGTAGAAGGTTTGTGGATATATAAGAGCTATCACTGCTGGTAGAAAGGTACTGCAAATAAAAATTGAACCTCACTATGATCTAGCAGATTAACTAAGACAATAGCATTTCAAGAAAACATTTGGTAAGTTAGACTTGCTCTGATAAATTAAACTTGGTCTATTAGAAACTGAAAGATGAGTTGGAGGGATGTGAATTAATGTAATCTTTGATGTATGAAGATCTTGTTGTACCAAGAGTATGTGGATTTCTTTTTTTAAGGTGCAATCTATGCCTTCCTGGTTACTGCTGTGTTTTTGTTTTTGTTTATACAGACTATATTGAGATTACTATCAGCTTCCATTTAAAAAAGAGAAAGTTTCAAGCCCTAATTTTGCAGAATAAAATTTGAAAATAGGAAGCAAGTGTATTCCTAAAAGCTCAAGACTAGAAGACACATTAAGAACTCATAAATTATTATTTTAACAATTTTTATGCTGATCTCATGAGTATGAGAACTTTGTCATGATTATTCAGTATCTGAGGCTGGCTACACTGCTTTTCATTTGTGAAAATCAAATGCAAGGTTATCCATTTTGGAGCATGTGTATTTTCTGATGGAATCTCTTACAAATATTCATGCAAAGCTCAGGAAACAGTGAGCCAACCAATCAAGCTCTTCTTCACTGCCCTGTTGCCAAAAAACCTAATAAAAAATCCGTCACATTGATGGTCTTGCATCAGCCAATTCTCAACAGGGATGGAACTGGGTGGAGATCCTACTTAATTTCTAGACACAGTAAGAGCAATATTATCTAGTGTGGCCCTGTACCAGTCACAAAGCTCTTTAGACTGACATTTCTGATCATCATTGAAAGCTTGGTTTATAGTCTGGCTGGTGTGACTCTTGTGCCTCTCCGGAAATGGTGACGTGCTTGCTTTTCCTTGGCAGGGGAACATTCAGCCCTCCCCCAGAGCTCTGGCTCCACAGCTCCCATTGGCTGGGAATGACGGCCAATCGGAGCTGTGGGGCTGGCACCTGGGGACCAGAAGCAGCACGCAGAGTCACCTAGCCTTGCCTCTGCCTAGAAGCAATAGGGAAATGTTACTGCTTGTAGGGAGCCACTTGAAATGAGTACCACCCAGATATGGCACTCCTCAAACCCTGGCACACCTAAATTCCCTCTCTGAGCCTGAACCCCCTGCATCTTCCTGCAGTCCTAATCCCTGGACCCAGCCTGAACCCCCTCCTGCATCCCTAGCCTAGATCCCCTTCCTATATCCCAAACACTAAGTTAAAAAGAATATTTGACTCATCGGCACCTCTCATCCTCCCAACATGATGGATATCAAAAATTTTACTGCACTTAGTCCAGTCTTTTCATATATAAGGGTCTTATGTAAAGTCTACTGAAATATATGGAAAGACTCTCATTGGTGTCAACAAGCTTTGTATATTTCCCTAAAAGAATGGGGAGAAACCCCAGAAATTTAGATCTAGAACCTAATCTGCCTCAGTTTCAATAAGGTTAAAATACTTAATTAACTACTTCACAGAAGGGTGCTGCAAAGAGGTTTAATCAAGTAAACATCTTTACACTGCTTTATACAGTGAGTGCAACTGCCAAGTATTGTTGAATTTTGCAAATTGCTGCTTTCAGTTTCAACAGATAACATGTACACATTTTTAACATAAACATCTGTGTGTGTGTGTGTGTGTGTGTGCATGTGTGTGTGTGTGTGTTTACACATGCATGTGGGAGGGAGGAGCAGATCAGTTTTTACAATGTTTATTCACCTCTTTAGGTGCCAAAGGTTGAATGTAATTTTTAAAAATTTTCCTGGCCACAGAAATTCTTTTCCTCCTTGATGCAATCTTCTTGTAAGTTTCACATGCAAGCCAGAATTCAATGTTCTCATCACTGTACTCTGTCTTCAGGTAGGTCTTGTACATTACAGGCCCATCTGAAAGGGTTACAGAAATCTAACATTATAAACTATAAATGCTACACGTAGGAAGACAATTCAAGAAGGATTTGCTCAGCTCAGAATGAAAATGACTAGATAAGAATTATGGACCAGTTTCTGATATTTTTATTTATGTTGTATAGTTTCTGATTCCACAAGGAATCTTACAGAAGACAATGGGGCTACTTACAGGATAAGGTACTATCCAAACTCAGGAAGGGTATCACAGACTACTTTTAAATAAGTAAGGAATTCTTCTGGCCCTTTTTGTTTTATATTGTTTAGAAAAATGTGAGACTGTTAATAGAATGGCTTTTAAAAGAATACTTAGGAAATAAATGCCTACTCAATGTGATACTCAAAAGGTTAAGGCTTTGATAGTCTTCTTTTTAAATATGCTTATAACTCCCTTAACATTAGTGAGAGTTGCACATGTACACAGAAAGCAGAATACTGAATAATTTCCCTCTCATCTTTGGTTTAAAAGTCACAAAACATGTGTGTGTGTGTGTGTGTGTGTGTGTGTGTGTGTGTGTGTGTATAAAATTTATTATTTTGAAAATTCAGCTATGCAATGAAGTGAAAAATTTCTAAACCTCAGAAAATCATGGTATGTCTGGAAAAAAAGGGAAAGAAGGTTTTAATTTTTCATTTTCCCCCTTGTTTCTTCAAATGAAAAGATAACTTTTAGTGCTGTCATCATTGTAACTAAGAAATCTGCTAGAATTTTCTCTCCAGTAATTGAAAGGATTTGCATATTTCAATTCCAGTGCACATTAACGGTACAGTACACCCTTGTTGTAACTAATCCTGGGGATCAGTGTTCCCTGTAATCTGTGTGCTTGTGCAGCCAGTCATGAGAGATCCAAATGCTGCCCAACTGATTATCAAAGCACCCATTGCTAGGTTTTTTGTTTTAACTGAGGGGACACATTCACACATATCTCAGTGCACATAAAATTATTCTACACATGGAGGGGGGAAAATTAGAGGGAACATTGCTAGGGATGCAAGACAGCTGTTTAGTCTAGCCAGTTGTTCCATATAGCAAAAGGGGCATGATGGAGACAGAGGTTCTCTGGCCACAGGCCATCGTGAGCAGGGTGGATGAGATCTGTGGACCATGTTTGACATAACCCAAGTTTTTCTATTGCAAAGGGCCTTCTTTGTTTTGTCCAAACATCCTGAATCCTATTGATTTTGGTTTCATTGGTGGTAAGAAGTGCTCTGTGATAAGAAGTTGCACCTCCACTGACTTCAAGTGAAGCTTCTCACTGTTCACGTACTTGGCCTTTTGCATCATCCTTCCTGAGAGCTTATTCATATTGGGAAACTTCCCAACTATACAAGAAAAAGGTTGGGTCTAACTTAGGTGTTACTACTCAAGAAAGAGATTGTGGCATCATTGTGGATAGTTTTCTGAAAACATTTGATCAATTGTGTAGCAGCAAAAATGAATAACATTAGGAACCATTGGAAAAAGACAATAAGACAGGAAATATTATAATGCCACTATATAAATCCATACTGTTACTGAGACATTGAATATTGCATGCAGTTCTGGTCTCTCCATTTCAAATGAAATGGAAAAGATGCAGAAAAAGGCAACAAAACTATTAGAAATATGGAATAGCTTCTATATGAAGATAGATTCAAAAGACTAGAACTGTTCATTTTGGAAAAGAGAATATGACAGAGATTTATAAAATTATGAGTGGTGTGGAGGAAGTGATTAAGGAAATGTTTTTAATATAAGAATTAGGGATCTATCTGCCAATGTAATTAGCAGGCAAGAGGTTTTAAACAAATGGAAGTACTTCTTCATATAATGCATAGTTAATCTGTGTAATTTGTGGCCACGAGATGTTGTGGGGGTGAAATCTATAAGTGGGTTCAAAAAATAATTAGATAAGTTCATGGGGTATGTCTACACTACAGTGTTATTTCGAAATATTTTATTTTGAAATAGTTAATTTGAAATAAGTTATTTCGAAATAGCGTGTCTACACACAAAATGCATTTCAAAATAGTGTTTTGCTATTTTGAAATAATGCGTCAACACTGAGTGGACGCTGAATTGCATTTAAGGCCGGCCGGAACCAGGTTTGGCAGGGCATCAGGTAAGGAGTTACTTTGTGTGGCTGCTGCCTGAGGCTAGCTGAGGCCTGTGCTTAAAGGGACTCCCCCTAGACAGCCGGTTGTTGGCTTTCCCTACTTGCTTGCCTGCCTCAATGACGGACAACAAAGCATTTTGTTTCTGGTTGCCCTCTCTCAGGACACCACAGCACTCTGTAACATGGAGTCAGAACTGCCCTGGGCACTCTGGTGCTTCTTGTGGATGCATTGCTGCGAGCCTGGCTGCACTTTCTGCGGACTGCCATCTGGGAGGTCCATCGGGGGACTGTCAGTATCCAGGGGGCTCGATGGGACAGCTTCCACCCTGAGGAGCACTAAGAGGCTCCCTGGTCTGCCCCACTAGGGGCTTATGCCTCATTCCTCCCTCATGTCCCTTTCACTTACCCCTTCCTAACCCCCTTTCCTGATGTCACATAAAAGACATGTATGTTCAAAAATAGAAACTGAGTTTATTGAACAAAACTGGGGGAGGGGGGATAAACCTCTGGGGAGACTGGGAAAAGGAGGTGGGAGAGGGGAAGAGACAGAGTGGGAGAGGGGAGGGGGAAACCTGGGAGGAGGGAGCTGGAAGAGGGAAGTAAGGGGAAGAAGGGGGAGGAGAAGCTCAGGGCCTAGGGTTGGGGGTCTCGCCGGACCAACTTGCTTTTCATGCAAACTTGCTCCTGGGTTCGCATGTGGCCTTTAGTGGCCAGGCTGGCAGCTATCCTGCCATAGACAGCTGTGTTACCCCATCTAGTGCGGAGATCTTGGATGCTGGGGGCATTCCCCCAAACCTGAATAAGGTCCATGATCTCCACCCTGGACCAGGAAGACGCCCACCTTCTCCGGTCCCTGGCAGGCTCCTGGGAGCTGACAGACTGCTCCTGGGGAGTGGTGGAGGGCTGTCTGCCAGTGGCTTACTCATATTTTGGGGTCACTGGGTCAGGGGCAGTGACTGCTGGCTCTGAGATGGCAGGCTTGGAGCTAGCAAGGCACTGTGACCAGAGTCAACCCCTTTAAGGGTCCAGGGAGAGAGGAGGGAGAGGAGAGTTCTTGGTTGAGTCTGGAGTGGCCACCAGGGCACCCTGGGAAGGCTGATGGCCCCCTATTTCGATATAAGTGTCTACACAGCACTTACTTTGAAATAGCTATTTCGAATTTGGTGTTATTCCTCGTGGAATCAGGTTTATCAACTTTGAAATAAGCGCTTCGCTATTTCGAATTAATTTCTAAATAGCGTTTTGGCTGTGTAGATGCTAATAAAGTTATTTTGAAATAATGGCTGTTATTTCGAAATAACTTTGCTGTGTAGACATGCCCATGGAGAATAGGCCAATGAATGGCTATTAGCTAATATGTATAGGGATGCAATACCATGCTCTGGGTGTCCCTAGACTCAGATGGTCATATTTGTGGACTGGATCACTTGATAATTTATCTGTTCTGTTAATTCCTTTTGAAATATTTGGCTTTGGCCATTATCAGATGACAGATAACTGACCTAAATGGACAATTGATCTGACCCAATATGGCCATTCTTATATCCTTTTCTTTGATTTTTGTGTTAAATACATAAAAATCTTGCCGTTTGCAGCTCTTTTAGTATTTGTTTTGAAATTTGAAACAATGGTGGTACTTAAAAATGTATGGATAATTTTAAGGGTTTATATCATGACCAAAGAATATTTATGGTTTATTTCTATGAATGCCAGAAAAATTCATGGTGAAAATACAAGATGGGACAGCTCCTTAAATATGAAGGATTAACATATGTTGTGGGAAACCATTTAAATGAAGCAGGCACTTAAGAGTTAGTAGGGAGTGGGGTCTGTTGCATATAATTATAAGCCATACATTCAGTATCTCTGTTTAAGTCTATTCTTTTTCGTGCTCATCAGAGATATACATTTAAATTCCAAGGCTTGTCCTTTGAAGGAGAAGGCTTCCATTTAGAATGAGAACTGAGGACATTGATGATATTTTCATCCTCTGGACAATTCACCTAAGCTTACCAATAGATTTCCACCAGAACTTCAAGCATCACTGCCCATCCATCAAACATTCTAGAACATTCCCATACTACCTTCTTGATACTATGATCAGCTTCAACAACAGAATCCTTTAGACAACCATATACATGACACCAATGGATTCAGCAACCATTCTGGACACACCAAGAAATCCATTTATCCACAGTCAACCACTTAGGGTATGTCTAGACTGCATCCCTCTGTCGGCAGAGGGATGCAGATTAGGCAGGTTGACTTTGCAAATGAGGCAGGGATTTAAATATCCCGCACCTAGTTTGCATAAAAATGGCCTGCAAGGAGGTTTACAGGATCTGTCGAAAAAGGCTTTCTTTCTCGACAGATCCCCCTCTAGACTGCCGCTTTTTTTCAGACAATGTGCTGAGTCTGCAAAATACGGCAGCTATTTTTATGCAAATTAGGTGTGGGATATTTAAATCCCTGCCTCATTTGCAATGTCAACCTCAGTCGGCAGAGGGATGCAGTTTAGACATACCCTCTGTTACCACAGAATTTACTCCAAGGAGAAAGTCCGTGGTATGAACATAAACAAACTAATAAAAAGTCTTCACCAAACAAGGACATGCTACCAGCAAAACAGATCACATCATAGAATGAGTCACACAAATATCTTGGGAGAAGCTGCTTCACAACAGGAAAAAGCCGACATTAAACATTTACCCCTAGTTTTCACCAGCACTCCATGCTGGAACCCACAGTGGATTTCATCAAACTACAACCCATACTTGAAGGGACCACATATTAAAATAAATCTTTCCTAAGCCCCCTCTTCTGGCCTTTAAACAACCTCCCAACCTTACCAAGATCATTATCAGAACCAAGGTTCCCATGCACTAAGACACACCAATTCAATACAGCATTAGATTCTGCCATAATAACAAATACAAACCTGCAGATGTTTGTCCATTGCTACAATGATCAATACTCCTCAGAGCACACCTTTCAAGACTCATACGTCCTGTATCAAATGCCTATATCAACCTGTGGTGTACCACAACTAGCACATCCAGTGTTCCAAAACAACAGTGTCACAAACACTTTTCACAAAGCAGTCACTCCATATTTGACCTCTCAGTCCTCATCCTCAAAGTAAACCTGTGGAAAGTCAGATTTCTTTTGCAAGATGAGACTAGAAACTTAAATTTATAAGTTTGCTGAAACTTAAAACCATTGACTTAACATAGATGCTGGATTTATGGTTTATTACAAAAACGTGTAACATATCCTACTATCTGATAACCCTTAATGGCTTACTTAATTTTAACTGGTCTCCTACAGCATTTGTGAATTCCTTTTTGCTTAATGGCCCATCTGGGTTTATATTTAATTAGGATGCTCTGGTTACCTTCTCCAGAACTGAGGAAGAGCTCTGTGAAGCACAAAAACTTATCTCTTGTAGCAGCAGAAGCTATTACCTCACCTATCTTTATCTCATGGAAGAATTCATAGTGACTAATTATATTCCATGGACATCAAGAGCATTAGTAATTGATTTGCTATTACAATTCTTTCATTCATTTTCCTTTTTAACAGAAGGCAGTTTCCATAAAACACAGTAAATGAGATATTCTATTAAATCATCTGAGCCCTCCCATCCTTATTCACATATTTCTAAATAAGGGTTAGGTAACTGGTAAATATCTCTGCTAGAGTACAAACATACAACTACTTACATTTAGTAGTCATCAGCTTTTCAAAAGATTGGGACCACTGTAGCACTTCCTCCAGTGACATTCTTTGCAAAAGTGGAAAGGTTATTGTGGGATTAGAATTGAAGTTAACTGTGTGTCTAATGTTAGGTTTAAAAATAAAGCTAAAATAAAAAGAAAGTATTGTTGCATAATTCTAGACAGACTTTGTGCAAATTCATTTCTGAACATCAGAGGAGAGAGAGAACTAATCTCAAAGAAAAATAAATTTCTAAGAGTCATATCCTGAATTGTTATAAATCAGTGTAGCTTTATGTATACCACCTGAGTCTGTTGGTCTTATAATTTTTCATATCCAACCACTGTTAATTTAAAAGAAATGCCACTGTACATTCAATTAATGTAAGAGATTAAAAAGAATATGCATCATAATACATTAGCCTCTAATCAAACTGGAAAGAGTTGGCATTCTTGCTTGATCCTTCCAGTTACTGAAACCCAACTATAGCCACTTAAGTACCATAAAGTTCAAGAATAATCCATATTTGATTAAAAGCAGCGTTGGCTTGTGGATAGCGAGTGCTAATGAATGCTCTGCACAACAGCTGTTTGCTTGTTTTGTAGTTTAGTGTGTGGTGATTTCTTAGGTTTGTTTGATATAATTCTAGGACAGATATCACTGCTGTGTGTTTATAAGAAGCTAATCTTTTCTCAGGAAATTTCTGGACAATTTAACATATATTTTTGGTAGAAATGTTGTGAGCACCAAACTGTGGTCTCAGCTATTCCATATTTTCCGCTCACACAATTGATTCTTGTTCAATTAGGACTTTTCTCGTGCCTAACTGACCCCCCCCCCCCCTTTATATAAGTACTTGAGGTGTGAGGTTAAGGGTAGAAAAGAAGTTGCATCTGGTTCCTGAGAATGCTTATTCTTTGATAAAACTGCTTTTGGGTCATATCTGCTGTTACTGACGGATGCATTTTTACTGCTGTCAGCATTAGTGCTTTTATACAGAGCAAGTGACATTCCTGTTTGTCAGTTTCCCTGAGCACTAGCAAAACTGCCTTCTTATTTCAGTTTCTGGATATAGAACGAGGAATACAGAGGCTTTTGAAAGAGCGTGTTTGCTCTTCCACAAAAAAAAGGGGGAAGAACAAATGCGTTCCCTGGACATGGAAAAACTGTATAGTCTAGACATACCCAAAGGGAAGACCTTGTTTTACCATAAACTGATGAAATATATTGAAGTCGCTGTGGGGAAAATGAATATGGGCTATTAAAATGTTAAGTATCAGAGGGGTAGCTGTGTTAGTCTGCATCTGCAAAAGTGACGAGGAGTCCTGTGGCACCTTAGAGACTAACAGATGTATTGGAGCATAAGCTTTCATGGGCAAAGACCCACTTCATCAGATGCATGTAGTGGAAATTCCAGGGGCAGGTATAAATATACAGGCATAAGAAAAGAGTACCAACCAAGAGTAAGGCTAGAGACAGATAACAAGATCAATTCAGTCAGGGTGGATGAGGCCCACTTAGAGCAGCTGATGTGGAAGTGTGAACATCAAGAGAGGAGTAACTGCTTTTGTATTTGGCTAGCCTTTCATAGTCTTTGTTTAATCCTAAACTGATGGTGTCAGATTTGCAGATGAATGTAGCTCAGCAGTTTCTCTCTGAAGACTGTTCTTGAAGTTTTTTTGTTGCAGGATGGCTACCTTTAAATCTGCTACTGTGTGTCCAGGGAGATTGAAGTATTCTCCTACAGGTTTTTGTGTATTGCCATTCCTGATATCTGATTTGTGTCCATTTATTCTTTTACGTAGGGACTGTCCAGTTTGGCCAATGTATATAGCAGAGGGGCATTGCTGGCATATGATGGCATGTATTACATTGGTAGATGTGCAGGTGAATGAACCCATGATGGTGTGGCTGATCTGGTTAGGTCCTGTGATGGTATTACTGGTGTAGATATGTGGGCAGATTTGGCACTGAAGTTTGTTGCATCTATTGGTTCCAGAGTTAGAGTTACTGTGGTGTGGTATCAGAGGGGTAGCCGTGTTAGTCTGAATCTGCAAAAGCGACGAGGAGTCCTGTGGCACCTTATAGACTAACTGAAGTGTAGGAGCATAAGCTTTCGTGGGCAAAGACCCATCTGACGAAGTGGGTCTTTGCCCACGAAAGCTTATGCTCCTACACTTCAGTTAGTCAATAAGGTGCCACAGGACTCCTCGTCGCTTGTGGTGTGGTATATAGTTGCTGTTGAGAATTTGCTTCAGGTTGGTGGATTGTCTGTGGGCGAGGACTGGCCTGCCTCCCAAGGCCTGTGAAAGTGATGTATCGTTGTCCAGGATGGGTTGTAGATCACTGATGATGCATTGGAGAGGTGTTCTGTTGGTTTCTTTGTTGGGCTTGTCTTGTAGTAGGAGGCTTCTGGGTACACATCTGGCTCTGTTGATCTGTTTCCTCACTTCCTCGTAGCTTGAAACTACAATACCCACCCGAGGAAGTCCAACAATGAAACCAACAGAACACCACTGGCCATCACCTACAGTCCTCAGCTAAAACTTCTCCAACTCATCATCAGTGATCTACAACCCATCCTGGACAATGATCCATCATTTTCACAGGCCTTGGGAGACAGGCCAGCCCTCAGCCACGGACAACCCACCAACCTGAAGCAAATTCTCAACAGCAACTGTACACCACACCACAGTAACTCTAACTCTGGAACCAATCTCTGCAACAAACCGTGGTGCCAGTTCTGCCCACATATCTGGCAGTGGGGATGAGTGTATAATAAAAGGGTGTAGGACCCAAACACTCTGTGTTAAATTCATCCCAGGTATAGCTCAGTTAACTTTAGTGGGCTTATATCAGAAGTTGAATTTGGACAAAGATGTCTATGCCTGAACACTTCAAATAAAAATAATCCTATTACTTACAGCATAAACAAAATGCAAATATATTGATCTTCTGTGAAGCAACAGCATGAATAAGTGGTGATCAATATGTGCAACCATGATGACGACATGGGTATGGGAAAATATTCAGCATAAAGTTGTGTCTTTAGATTTCTTGACTTTTTTAGTCAGGAGGCTAAATCCCTCATATCTTGTTGGATTATGTGACTGCAGAAGTATAGTATTACTTACTTAGAACTGATCCCATTTTCATCTTCTCTGAATAGCTTACAAAGCCAACAAATATTTGAGCTCATTCTCCTAAATAAAGAAAACATGTGAGATTTGGAACCTGATATATCCAGTCTGCTTAAAGTCCACTTGAGTTTTAGAGAGCTGACCAGTTCCAACTGTTTTCCTCCTTTTACATAAAGGAGATATGATTGGCATTGATCACACCTGTAAAACCGGAATTAACTGTTTAAATTCACTTACTATATTTATAGAAATATTCAATAAGAATGATGGCATCTTCACTCATCTCAATGGATATTTAGCCCATGGCTCTTGAGCATTAATGAAAAAATAATTGAAAGACTTTATTTTTAAAAGTTTGTTAAGGGCCTAATTGAAACAAATTAAATTATTCCATTTTAAAAGAGACTTGTTTCTTTGGTATTTTTTTTTAAAGAAAACCATAAATGTAGCAATTTCCTCTCTTTATAAAATAACACATCAGTAATCCCACAATCCCAGATACATAACTCTAGAAAAGCTTGAGTCTTATTAAAATCTACTGCAATGCTATTCCTAACTTTGACTTTTTCCTAGACCTTTTTACAGGGCTTTATGTTTTTCATTCTCTTTTGTTAAGAAGTAAAGTATTCCTCTTAAAAATATTTTGAAGCATACACTATAAATATGCCTTGAGAGATTTAGGAGATTTGAGGCCTGACTCCAAGTCCATTAAAGTCAATGGGAATTTCTCCAGTCACAGGCTTTGAAACTTGTATGTAAAAGCTCAAGACTTTTAAATTGAATAACTTTGAATTTGTTATTGGGATATGCTGAACTACTATTAATACAAATTGTTGATCAGATTTAATAAACTTGTTCTGATATATGGTTCCTGTCCGTAACTAGGGGTACTGTCTGTGTTGTTGCAATGAGGAAATATCTATACTAGGATATTATTTGTGAAGTAAAGAATCTGTATCCCTTCTCCTTTTTATTTGTAGTTTTTTTATTAATTTGTCCATTTCCTTCTTTAAGTAATACCATATATTCTGAAGGCTGAATTCTTCCATACATTTATGTATAATGTTGTGTTATGAAGCAGGTCTTTCTCTAAGATGAGCAGGGCCACGAATGGGAAGTGAGGGAGGCAGTTGCCTTGGTTCCCAGTGATTTAAAAGGGCCCAGGTTTCTGGGCTGCTACTGTTGTTGCCATGGCGGAAGCAGTGGCCAAAGCCCCAGCCCTTTTAAATTGCCACCAGATGGTCCTGATGGCTCTGAGGGCTGGGTCAGGGAGATGCAGCACAGTCTAGGTGGTGACGAGGGCTGGCTATTCCTATCCCACCTCTTCTGCCCAAGGCTGAGTCCTCCCCATTGCTGTTGACAGGCCTGAAAATGAATTCCTGGATAGATACATCTAGAGTTAGATTACTACACTATTCTCAGTCTAGAGTTACATTACTACACTAATCTAATTAGTGTAGTTAGATTACTAGGGTACGTCTACATTACAACGTTAATTCGAACTAACCAACTAAGCTAATTCAAACTAACGGATCCAGACTAAAAAACTAGTTCGAATTACCGTTTTGCTAATTCGAACTAGCATGTCCACATTAAGTGGACCCTGAAGCAGGCTTAAGGATAGCCGGAAGCAGTGTCGGCAGGACATCAGAGGAGGACTTAGAGCGTGGAGATGCTGTCTCAGGCTAGCTGAGGGCTGTGCTAAAAGGGTCCCGACCCCCACCCTGGACAGACAGTTCTCAGGGGTGCCCCACTTGCAAAGCAGTCCTGGCTTGGAGTGCACTGAGTGCCCACATTGGGCATATCACAGCACTCGGCCATCAGCCCGGCTGCACTTGCCGCAGGCTGCCATCTGGGCAGAGGGGGCAATTGGGGGGCTGCAGGAGAGCTTCCACCTCCAGAAGCCCGCAGAGCCAGCCCAGTCCTCCCCATCGGGGGCGCGTACCCCATTCCTCCCTCACCTCCTTCCACTTACCCTTCCCTAGCCCCTTTTCTTGATGTACAAAATAAAGGACAATTGTGTTCAAAAATGGAATCTGTCTTTATTGAACAAAACTGGGGGAGACTGGGAAAAGGAGATGGGAGAGGGGAAGAGAGAGGGTGGGAGAGGGGAGGGCAACTAAAATGATCAGGGGTTGGGAATAGGTCCCCTATGAAGAGAGGCTAAAGACACTGGGACTTTTCAGCTTAGAAAAGAGGAGACGGAGGGGGGACAGGATAGAGGTCTCTAAAAGCAGGAGTTGGGTGGAGAGGGTGCATACAGAAAAGTTCTTCAGTAGTTCCCATAAAGAAGGACTAGAGGACACCAAAGGAAAGGAATGGGTAGCAGGCTACAAACTAGTAACAGAAAGTTGTTCTTGACAAAGCAAAGAGTCAACCTGTGGAACTCCTTGTTGCAGGAGGCTGTGAAGGCTAGAACTAGAACAGAGTTTAAAGGGAAGTGAGATCAAGTCATGGAGGTTGGGTCCATGGAGTGCTATTAGCCAGGGGGTAGGAGTGGTGTCCCTGCCCTAGGTTTGTGGAAGGCTGGAGAGGGATGGAATGAGACAAATGGCTTGGTCACTGTCTTCGGTCCATACCCTCCAGGGTTCCTAGGGTTGGCCGCTGTCGGCAGACAGGCTGCTGGGCTAGATGGACCTTTGGTCTGACCTAGGACGGCCATTGTAAGCTCAGGGCTCAGGGTCAGGGGTCTCAGGGACTACCTTGATTTTCATGCACACCTGCTCCTGGGTGGCCAGGCTGGCCGCTCTCCTGCCCTAGCCGGCCACTTTCCTGTGCCTAGTGCGGAGGTTGTGGACGAGGTCCACGATGTCCGCACTAGCCCAGGTGGGTGCCCGCCTCTTGCGGTCCTGGGCAAGCTCCTGGGAGCCGCCAGCCTGGTCCCGGGAAGAGGGGATGGGCTGGGGGGCATCGGGTGGGTGGCTCGATCCGTGCCAGGTGCAGGATCTGCTGGCTGGGTGCTGGCAGGCTTGCACCTGGCACGGGCACCGTTGCCAGCCCGTGCCCCTTTAAGGGGTTGGGGGCCGGGAGGGGGGCAGATGAGTTTCCCTGGTGTTGGCCAGAGTGGCCACCAGGGAAACCTGGGGAGGGCTAGCCTCCCACTAGTTCGAATTAAGGGACTACACACCCCTTAATTCGAACTAGCTAGTTCGAACTAGGCTTAATCCTCGTAAAATGAGGTTTACCTAGTTCGAACTAAGCGCTCCTCTAGTTCAAATTAAATTCGAACTAGCGGAGCGCTAGTGTAGCGCCTATTAAAGTTAGTTCAAACGAACGTCTGTTAGTTCGAACTAACATTGTAGTGTAGACATACCCCTACACTAATATGTTCAATCCTATTCAACATATTCATAAATGATCTGGAAAAAGGGGTAAACAGTGAGGTGGCAAAGTTTGCAGATGATACTAAACTGCTCAAGGTAGTTAAGACCAAAGCGGACAGTGAAGAACTTCAAAAAGATCTCACCAAGCTAAGTGACTGGGCAACAAAATGGCAAATGAAATTTAATGTGGATAAATGTAAAGTCATGCACATTGGGAAAAATAATCCCAACTATACATAAAATATGATGGGGGCTAATTTAGCTACAATTAATCAGGAAAGAGATCTTGGAGTCATCGTGGAGAGTTCTCTGAAGACATCCACGCAGTGTTCAGTGGCAGTCAAAAAAGCAAACAGGATGTTAGGAATCATTAAAAAAGGGATAGAAAATAAGACAGAGAATATCTTATTGTCCTTATAGAAATCCATGGTACGCCCACATCTGGAATACTGCGTACAGATGTAGCCTCCTCATCTCAAAAAAGATATATTGGTATTAGCAGGGCTCGCCGTATCTGTCAACAAACTTCTGTTGACAAAACCCTGTAGTCTAGACGTACCCTGTGAACCATGGAATTCTTAAATTCATCTCTCTCACAATTGGGACAGAGTCTTAGAGCCTAAAATCAACGGAACTACATCAGTTTACACCAGCAAAATACCCATTAGGTTTCCTACCAGAAATTAAAATGCATATTTGTAAAGCACCATAGCTGATAACACTATATGAAGTTTTATCCCCTCAAAACCAAGAGAATACATTCCAGTATCCTGGAGAATGCTGCTAGAATAATCTTAGCTCTATGGCTTTGCACAGTTCCCTGCACAATCACAGCTGGTTTTTCTAAATTGTATGTGTACTGTACGGGCAGTCCCCGGGTTACGTACAAGATAGGGACTGTAGGTTTGTTCTTAAGTTGAATTTGTATGTAAGTCGGAACTGGTACATATTGTAGGGGAAACTCAAGCCAAACATTTCTCCAGAGCTCAGTTTTATTCTCCCACACCTCACTTCCCTCAGTCCTTTATTCTCAGGCTGAGGTGTCTGCTGAGAAAAGCCGCTCCGCATCTCCCTGGTCTGCTGGGGGGAGGGGAGGGGCGCTAGCTTCGCGTCTCCCTGGTCTGCTGAGGGGAAGCAGCTAGTGCGGGGTTGCCTCACCCCATTTGTAAGTAGGGATCCGATGTAAGTCGGATCCATGTAACCTGGGGATTGCCTGTATGCCCCAAACATGCCCACAAGCAAAACTGAAATAATGTATTCAGCTGAAACCCCCACTGAAATTTAAAACAGACTTCAAAGTGAGTAACTGGGTACTTAATCCTTTCAAAAATAAGGCATGTATTTAGGCATCTAAATATAGATTTAGCATCTACCTTCAGTCCCCCATTTTTGAAATACTTATCTGCAGCCTTTATATATATTAGATAACTGGAGTGGAACACAAACAAAACATAACCTGGATGGCTTGGTTTTAAGATATAAGGTAATCTACATTGTTGAACTCTTTATTAAACTATGAGTTAATAACAAATATATTTTTGTGGGGTGATTACTGTCTGGAAAACTGTATTGTAAAAGTAGACTGTTTTTTTCTTACAGCAAAGATACATTCTTTAAACAAATATGGTGTCCTAGAGCTTGAATAAATAAGGGTATGTCTACACTACAAAGTTAATTCGATCTAACAGCCGTTAGTTCGAATTAACTTTAATAGGCAATACACATACAAACCGCAAGTTCGAGCTTAATTCGAACTAGGTAAACCTCATTCTACGAGGACTAACGCCTTGTTCGAATTAAGTAGTTTGAATTAAGGGCTGTGTAGCCACTTAATTCAAACTAGTGGGAGGCTAGCCCTTCCCAGCTTGCCCTGGTGACCACTCTAGGCACAACCAGGGAAACTTGTCTGCCCCCCTCCCGGCCACGGAGCCCTTAAAGGGGCACGGTCTGGCTATGGTGCCCGTGCCAGGTGCAAGCCTGCCAGCACCCAGCCAGCAGACCCTGCACCTGGTACGGCACGAGCCAGCCACCTACTGCCACCCAGCCCTCCACCTCTTCCCAGGACCAGGCTGGCGGCTCCCAGAAACCTGCCCGGGGCCGCATGAGGCGGGCGCCCGCCTGGTCTAGTGCGGAGATCGTGGACCTCATCCAAGTTTGGGGGAGGCGTCCAACGTCCACAACCTCTGCACTAGGCACAGGAAAGTAGCCGTCTGGGGCAGTATAGCTGCCAGCCTGGCCACCCAGGAGCAGGTTTGCATGAAAATCAAGTTGGTCGAGTGAGACCCCGACCCTGAGCCCTGAGCTTAGAACATAAGAACATAAGAATGGCCATACTGGGTCAGAGCAAAGAGCCATCTAGCCCAGTAGCCTGTCTGCTGACAGCGGTCCACACTAGGTACCCTGGAAGGGATGGACCGAAGACAATGACCAAGCCATTTGTCTCGTGTCATCCATCTCCAGCCTTCCACAAACAGAGGCCAGGGACACCATTTCTACCCCCTGGATAATACCACTCCATGGACCTAATCTCCATGACTTTATCTAACTTCTCTTTAAACTCTGTTATAATTCTAACCTTCACAGCCTCCTGAGGCAAGGAATTCCACAGGTTGACTATTTGCTTTGTGAAGAAGAACTGTCTGTTATTAGTTTGAAGCCTGCTACCAATTCATTTCATTTGGTGTCCTCTAGTCCTTCTATTATAGGAATGAATGAAGAACTTTTCTTTATGCACCCTTTCCACACCACTCGTGCTTTTATAGACCTCTATCATATCCCCCCTCAGTCTCCTCTTTTCTAAGCTGAAAAGTCACAGTCTCTTTAGCCTCTCTTCATATGGGACCTGTTCCAAACCTCTGATCATTTTAGTTGCCCTTTTCTGAACCCTTTCCAAGGCCAAAATATCTTTTCTGGGGTGAGGAGATCACATCTGTACACAGTACTGAAGATATGGCGTACCATAGTTTGATACTTTCCATCCTCCTTGTTCCCTTGTCTTCCCCCTTTCAGCTCCCTCCTCCCAGGTTTCCCCCTCCCCTCTCTCTTCCCCTTTCCCACCTCCTTTTCCCAGTCTCCCCCAGTTTTGTTAAATAAAGAGAGTTTCTATTTTTTACCACGTGTCCTTTATTTTGTACATCAGGAAGGGGGGGGTTAGGAAGGGGTAAGCGGAAGGATGTGAGGGAGGAATGGGGTACAAGCCTCCGATGAGGAGGACTGGGGTGGCTCTGCGGACTCCTCGGGATGGAAACTCTCCTGCAGCCCCTCCCGACTGACCCCCCCGGATGGCAGCCTGCGGCAAGTGCAGCCAGGCTGATGTCCGAGTGCTGTGATGTGCCGAGTGTGGGCACTCAGGGCACTCCAAGACAGGATTGCTTTGCTGTCCCTCATCGAGGTAGACAAGTGAGCGGGGAACCCTGAGAACTGTCTGTTCGGGGTCGGGGTCGGGTCCCTTTAAGCACAGCCCTCGGCTAGCCTGAGACAGCAGCTCCATGCTCTAAGTCCTAACCTGATGCCCTGCCAGCACTGCTTCTGGCCAGCCTTAACTTTGGTTCAGGGTCCACTCAATGTGCTAATTGAGGGTCAGGGGTTCAGGGTCTGCAAAATGCTAATTTGAACTAGTTTTTAGGTCTAGATGCACTAGTTGGAATTAGCTTAGTTCGAATTAACTAATTCGAATTAAGTTAGTTCGATTTAGTGCTGTAGTGTAGACATACCCTAACATACTGTGCTGTTCACTACTCCTTTGTTTGAAACATTTGATAATACACCGTATTTCTTTGCCTGTTATCTAATATACTTTTTGAAGCACTATTATATGAATTTGATCATTTTATCTCAATTTGTTTTTTTCCCCCTGGAAGGCTTGTCTGCACAGAGGATTAGGTTGTGTTTCAGCCATTGGTACTAGCTATTTGTGTAGCTGTACTGTTGCACCTCATAATGTAGACAGGGTATGCTGCATTAGTCTGGTCAGGGCTGGTTCAAACTTCACTGGGCCCTTTGCAATGTGGTGGGATGGGGCTCTGGGCCCTGCAGAAATGGTAGCGATAGGGGCAGCTAGTCCTCAGCACTGCCCAGATGGTGCACATGTCCCCCTGCCAGCCTTTATCACTGCCTGGACTGTGCCACCTGGGGCTCTGGCAGCAATTTAAAGGGCCCAGGGCTCTGACTGCTGCTGCTGCCACAGTAACAGCAGTGGTGGCACGGAGCCTCAGGCTCTTCTAAATCACTGGGCCCTGGGGCAACTTCCCCTTTTGCCCTGTCGGTGGCCCTGACTCTGGTGCTTCTTATGCCAGTTTCAATCAAGCGATGATCCACTGGTGCAAAGAGTGGCTTCAGCTGCCTACATTAGGTCACATCTACTGGACCCTTAAGTGTGGCTTCATTTACTTGAGCAGAGTATTATCCCAATGAACACCATTGCAGAATCAAGCCCTAGTATTTTGACCCGGGGGTTACACTGGTGGCAGGCTGCAAATGGCTGTAATCAGAACAAATATATAAAGTCAGTAAGAGCTGAGTCATTTTTTGAAAGCTGCCATTATGTCAGGGGTGGGCAATAATTTTTTGCTGGGGGTCACTTTGGAAATGTTTGAAGTGGCCCCAGGCCGCACAGGAAGGGGCGGGGCATTGAGCAGAAGGGGCATGGCCAAGATGTGTCCGGGTTCCCCAACCCCAGAAAATGATTGGTCTGGGGTTGAGGGAGTGCCTTTGCCTCCATCCCATGTTCCCCCAAGGTGCCCATGCCCCTGGCATGAGAGACTTCCCTCACTTCTCTGCCCCTAGGCCAATTAGGGGCCGGGGGAGTGCGCTGAAGCCTCCTATGCTGCCACCCCCCTCGTGAGCAGCATGCGGTACTTCAAAGCGCCATGTGCTCCTGGCAGGGTGGGAGGAGTCTTTGTGCACTCCCCTGCCCCCAGACCAATTACGGCCTGGGGGCTGGGGAGCACGCGAAGCCTCCTCCAGTCTCCCCTCACACTGCGAGCAGCGCACGGTGCTTCAAAGCACCACATGCTGCAGGCAGGGTGAGGAGGCTTCACATGATCCCCTGCTCCCAGGCCCATTAGGGCCTGGGGGTGCGGGAGGGTGCAAAGCCTCCTCCGCTCTCCCCCACCCTGAGAGCAGCGCACAGCACTTCAAAGTGCCGCGTGCTCCTAGCAGGGCGGGAGGAGGCTTTGCATGCTCTCCCACCCCCAGGTCCTAATTGGCAGGGATGGGGGAGCAGCAGGGCCTCTGTGGGCTGGATCCACTCGCTTAGTGGGCCGGATCCTGCCCATGGAGGCTCTTTTGCCCATCCCTGATGTAGAGCCTAGTTTTATTGGCTACTTAACAACTTATGTAATCATTTACACCTGTACCAAGTGTGCACCCTGCGATAGGGTTGCCAGATACCAGTCAGTCCAATTGGGCAGCCCTACACTGAACAAGGTGCAAAGCATCGAAGATTTGGACCCTGTGTTTTGCAATTTCATTCATTTATTGCTTTTATATCACTGTATTTTAATTGCCTTTTAATAATGGTAATTGCATCAAGATCAAGGTTTTCTGTCTATAGAATATATACAGCCTGCACATCTATGTGCAGCCTTTCCCTCACTGAAATACCATATGCATCCTCAAGAGGTCACTTCTAAGTAATTCAGTCTCTGTCATGCTCAGCAGTTAGACTATCTGAAGAGCCTAAAACCAAAATACCATTGAGTTCATGAGGACAGAATTTTATCCTAGGTTATCAGTTGTGAGACTGTTTGCAAAATTAAAATACCTTTTTCCTAAATATTTTGCTTTTTTTGGATTATTGAAATTTCTTTCTATTTCATGCTTCTGCTTGGTCTTTAGTTGGTTTATGGATTTAACTTTAATATTTGTAGCTTAATATTTGTACTAAATATATTAACACCCATTCT
Organism: Pelodiscus sinensis; assembly: GCF_049634645.1. Taxonomy (NCBI): domain Eukaryota; kingdom Metazoa; phylum Chordata; order Testudines; family Trionychidae; genus Pelodiscus; species Pelodiscus sinensis. The sequence continues at coordinate 50,196,824 of NC_134719.1, forward strand.
TTCTTGAAACTGATGGTGTATGTAACGCTGCATCTGAAAGGTTTTTTTTTGTATACTGTACTTTTATAAACAGAAGCTTCCCTCTCTAATTTATGTTGCGCAAGTGTCAAGTTACCTAGTTATGTTTCAGTTCATATGCAGAATTTGGCAGAAAGAGTCACTGCATTCTCCCTCTCCAGAGCTTGCTTTCTTTCTTTCTTTCTTTCTTTCTTTCTTTCTTTCTTTCTTTCTTTCTTTCTTTCTTTCTTTCTTTCTTTCTTTCTTTCTTTCTTTCTTTCTTTCTTTCTTTCTTTCTTTTATACAGTTTGAAATGTTGTATTTTTAGTGAAAAATGGGTTATCCCACTTAGTTGTGTTATTGCACTTCTCATGAAGTTTCAAGTGCTTCGTTCTGCAGAAGTGTGGTTGTTTGGGTGTCATATTATGGGAAAGCCTGTGGTAACTTTGGTAACTTAAGCCTGTAAAGTGTTGGGTGCCCAAATTTAGCAGATGTGCTCTCTGCACCATTCAGGAGGTGACCTGGGTTTTTAAGTCTCAGCATTTGCAGATTCCACTTCTCATGCAAAAACGGTTTTTAGAAAAAAAAAATCCTTACACTGCTCACCCTGACATTCTGCTGCTTAGCCTATTTGCACTGCTTATTAAAAGCTGTATGTAAAAGCTCAATTTTTATCCTAATACTTTCATTCCCTATCTGAGCCTAACACTGACTGTTCATAATAAATTTCATTTGTCAGTTTTTAGCTACTGTATCCACACACGAGTCTGTTTATAAATTACATAATGAAACAATATAAACATTTCTTTCATAATATTTTTAAAACACTGGCATACAAATAATAAGATAAGAATAAAATGAATGAATATGCTAAGTTAGATTAATATATTAATGGAAATACATGGTAAATTACAAGTCTAGAATTTTTATGCAGTTCTTTTTCATCACCATTCCTTTTTCTTTCATAGCCCTTCCCCACACATGAATCTTCCGAGACATACGATTGGTATATTTGTTGTTTTGCTCTGGACTAGCACAAAAATATTCTATACTGTTGATAACTGCTACATTCATGTGAGTTTCAAAGGGAATACTGTGGATTTAGTTCAGAGGAGGTGTTTTCTATTTTCCAATGTTGTGTGCAAATTACACAAATCTCTTCTTCGGTTTATGATAAAGCTTTTCCACATAGCTCATGATAAGTATTTTAGCATGTAAGATTGTGCATTTCCAGCAGATTTCATTTCCCAAAAGGCAAATCTCAGGGCCCTAGCTGAGTTAGTACAATATATGAATGAATGAAGTAGTCCCACACATTCTGAGAATGAATCACACTTTTGGTAGTAAATTAATCTAAAATCTAGAGCTGTTCACAAATGGAAAGGATATGAGTAATTTGTTAATATAGGTCTCTCATGACTGTCGTTAAAATAATCTATAATGAGAGAACATCCTGTGAAACAGAAAAATGTGCTAATAGATCAAAAAGCAAGGCCATTATTTTGAATAAAACTGTAAAGTACATTTAATTCAAGTATGAAAAGATTATGGCCTATCAGGCTGTAAAGAAGCTATTTACTCTATTAGTATGCAGCTATTTTGACGGTTTGTATATTGAAGACTTCATAAGGAAACCTTTATGATAAAAGTTTAATTTCAGTTTAACCTCTCCGTTTTCAGTTTATTGCATAGAATCATATTGATCTTAACCTACTGAGAATTTATTACAGAAGGTTCATATGGACGTACATTTGTTTGCACATTTAGAAAACAGGTCCTGCTGCCGTAAGAGTGACCTTATAAGTGTGTGACGGGAAGTATATCCTGGAGAGAAAAGCCATACCTTTATCTGCCAAAGGAAATATTCAACTTCAATTTAAATTCCAAAAAGAGCTGTACAAAATCTTATACTTACAATTTTTTTTCTTGGATTGTCACCCTCTTTTAAATGTTTCATTTAGTATTAACACTTGTCCAGAGAGGCAAGTTTCCAAATTCCATCCTTAGCATTCTTCTTTATATTCTTGTAAAACAGAAGTATTGTCATACTTTGGTTGTATCCACACTGATTGTGCTGTTGCCTGACTCCTTTCCTGAAAACATATGTGCAAATAGTGTATGTGGCTAATATGAAAAATAAAGTTCCATTGGGCTCCTGATGGACCACTGATAAAGAGGCTGTGTGTTCTGGCACTATTGTGACCTCTGTAATGATCAACTGAAAAGAAGAAGTATTTTACATTATTGAAATCCTTTTATGCATTCTCGGTCAGGGCCCATTCTGTGACTAATATTTTCCATCTCTCGATCAAATGACACTGTACGAAAAAGTTAGAAAAACACTGTTGAAAAAAGATAACCATTCCACCGTGAAAACTGGCAAATTCATGTAATAGTTGTGATAAAGAAGTGATTACCTACAGTTGTTTGGTTAGTATTATTTTTCTGCTCGGAAAGTATATTCTCTTTGAGTTCTTTAGTATGATAGGTGTTGTAGATGTGCATTTTCAATCTATTTAAACATATTGCACTGTGTTTGAGCCTGAAGCACTATGTTAAAGGAGGACTTGTTTTTACATTGCGTGAGGAACTTTATCATTGTCATCATAGTTGGCAAGAAGGGTATGTCATCAGTACAGAGTTAGATCAAATTATCTGCACTTTAGTTATTCTCTCAAGTTAGCCTCAGTCATAGAATAATAGAATCAGAGAATTGGAAAAGACCTTAGGAGGTGATTGAATTCAACCTCCTGCTAAAAGCAGGATCAATCCCAACTAAATCATCTCAGCCAGGGCTTTGTCAAACTGGGACTTAAAAACCTCTAGGGATGGAGATTCCTCCACCTCCCTAGGTAACCCATTCCAGTGCTTTACCACCCTCCTAGTGAAATAGTTTTTCCTAATATCCAATCTAGACCCTCTACCATTGCAACTTGAGACCATTGCTCCTTGTTCTGCCATCCGTCACTACTGAGAATAGCCTCTCTCTATCATCTTTGGAACCTCCTTCCTCCTCCTTCAGGTAGCTGAATTCTTTCTCCGAGAATTGTCTGAGGACTTTTATGTCACTCCTGCATACACAGGGAAATTGTGGCATTAGCAGTACTTGCAGGATTAGTGGTACTTGAGTGGCACCAGTTCGTGTCTGAATCAGCAGATGATGAGTTCTGGTTGCTTAAGTTTTAGTCTAAGTTAATACCATGTAGGAATGAATGAAGTAGACCCACACTTTTAAAGAATTAACTGCCTATGGTGGTGGATTTTCCCTATGGTGACAAGGACAGCTGAGCAAAATCTGGGTGGCATTATGACCATTAGCGCTAGAGCTGTCATGACATTGGGGCAAACCTGAATGAATGGCTCTGTGACCTGTCACTTGGTTCCTCCACTTGTACCATAAACAGTGAACCATTTGAAGGATTATTTTTGTTCCCCAAGGAAGTCAGATGAGTCCTACCCTGCTGGTTTTGAACCTCTATTCTAGGAGATAGGCGATAGGGTGAAAGATTTCCTTCAGTGTACTCTCATGGGGTATGTCTACACTACAGCACTAATTCGAACTAAGCTAATTCGAATTAGCGCATCTACACTTAAAAACTAATTCGAATTAGCGTTTTGCTAATTCGAACTAGCATGTCCACACTGAGTGGATCCTGAACTGAGGTTAAGGATGGCCGGAAGCAGTGCCGGCAGGGCATCAGGTTAGGACTTAGAGCATGGAGCTACTGTATCAGGCTAGCCGAGGGCTGTGCTTAAAGGGACCCAACCCCCACCCCGGACAGACAGTTCTCAGGGGTTCCTCACTTGCAAAGCAGTCCTGGCTTGGAGTGCCCTGAGTGCCCACACTCGGCACATCACAGCACTCGGCCATCAGCCCGGCTGCACTTGCCGCAGGCTGCCATCCGGAGGGGGGGTTAATCAAGGGGCTTCAGGAGAGCTTCTACCCCGAGGAGCCCGCAGAGCCAGCCCAGTCCTCCCCAATGGGGGCTCGTACCCCATTCCTCCCTAACCTCCTTCCACTTACCTCTCCCTAGCCCCCCTTCCTGATGTACAAAATAAAGGACACGTGTGTTCAAAAATAGAAACTCTCTTTATTGAACAAAACTCGGGGAGACTAGGAAAAGGAGGTGGGAGGGGGAAGAGAGAGGGTGGGAGAGGGGAGGGCAACTAAAATGATCAGAGGTTTGGAACAGGTCCCATATGAAGAGAGGCAAAAGAGACTGTGACTTCTCAGCTTAGAAAAGAGGAGACTGAGGGGGGATAGGATAGAGGTCTATAAAAGCAGGAGTGGTGTGGAGAGGGTGCATACAGAAAAGTTCTTCAGTAGTTCCCATAATAGAAGGACTAGAGGACACCAAATGAAATGAATTGGTAGCAGGCTTCAAACTAATAACAGAAAGTTGTTCTTCACAAAGCAAATAGTCAACCTGTGGAACTCCTTGCTGCAGGAGGCTGTAAAGGCTAGAACTATAACAGAATTTAAAGAGATGTGAGATAAAGTCATGGAAGTTGGCTCCATGGAGTGGTATTAGCCAGGGGGTAGAAATGGTGTCCTTGGCCTCTGTTTGTGGAAGGCTGGAGATGGAAGGCACAAGACAAATGGCTTGGTCATTGTTTTGGTCCATCCCCTCCAGCGTCCCTAGTGTTGGCCACTGTCGGCAGACAGGCTATTGGGCTAGATGGACCTTTGGTCTGACCCAGTACAGTCATTCTAAGCTCAGGACTCAGGGTCGGGGTCTCACTGGACCACCTTGATTTTCATGCAAACCTGCTCCTGGGTGGCCAGGCTGGCATCTCTCCTGCCCTAGACGGCCACTTTCCTGTGCCTAGTGCGGAAGTCGTGGATGAGGTCCACGATGTCCGCACTAGACCAGGCGGGTGCCCGCCTCTTGCGGACCTGGGCAGGCTCCCAGGAGCCGGAAGCCTGGTCCCGGGAAGAGGGGGAGGGCTGGGTGGCAGCGGGTGGCTGGCTCGAGCCATGCCAGGTGCAGGGTCTGCTGGCTGGGTGCTGGCAGGCTTGCACCTGGCACGGGCACCATTGCCAGCCCATGCCCCTTTAAGGGCTCCGGGGCCGGGAGGGGGGCAGACGAGTTTCCCTGGTATTGGCCAGAGTGGCCACCAGGGAAAGCTGGGGAGGGCTAGTCTCCCATTAGTTCGAATTAAGTGTCCACACAGCCCTTAATTCAAACTGCTTAATTCGAACTAGGCGTTAGTCCTCGTAGAATGAGGTTTACCTAGTTCGAATTGAGCGCTCCGCCGCTAGTTCGAATTAAGTTTGAACTAGCTGTTTGTATGTGTAGCGCCTATCAAAGTTAATTCGAACTAACGTCTGTTAGTTTGAATTAACTTTGTAGTGTAGACATACCCATGGTTTTGATATGAACACTTGAGTAAACCAGACAAAAATGTTCTGGTGTTGCCAAATTGGCATTTTAAAGGGACTACCTCCTCAGCCTACCATACTTTATTTTTTTCATTTGATCTTTTGTTCCTTGTTCTCTTTTTTGTTTTACTCAGTCTCATGTAAGGAAAACATGAACCCAGTTCATTTAAGTTAATGTCAGGTTTTAAAACCATAATAGTTTATTATACCAGGCCTATTTTATTGCAGATGGCTTCACCACTGTATGGCTTTTTGCTTTGTATAAATATGTATACCCACCTTGTCTGTTCCAACACCTGTTATTCTGTTTAAGAAGAAATAGAAAGTCCTATATTCTATATTCTAGAATGATCTAGAGTGTGTAATTTGGTAGAGAACACTTTGCCACGGACTTCAGTGGGATACTACATAGATATGAGGGTCTACCTTTGTGGAACTCATTGTAGGACTGGCACCTCATTTTGCAAACAGGAGATTACAAATGTTCTGAGTGTAAGTATTTCATAATTCACCCAACCCTGCTGGAGAAGGGAGTTTTGTGTGGAGAAAAGGGAAGGAACATCCAAAGATTCAAATTCTGATAAGCTTGGGGGGTGAACCGGCTAATGTGCTTTTCTATTAGAGCCTCTGAATCTTTTAAAATTCATAATTCTAAGCAATCTCTTTATGAAGGATTTGTTATAAAACAATATATTCTTTCTGCTTTTGTTTACTCTTCATATCTTACCATAGGCTTTTGGAGCAGAGTGTCACTTAATTATTTTTCACAGAGAGCCCTGGACAAATATTTGTGCAGTGTAACTCGAGCTCCTTATTTGCCAGTATAAATTGTAAAGATGCTTCGCCCAATTTTATTTGCATACCTGAACAAAAATAACATGTGTTTGCACAAGCTACATGTAGCTACAGGCTACAGAGGATTGGGAATTCAGAATTCTTAACTAAAGTAAGGGTATGTCTGCCTGTGTCAGTGGTTCCCATTGGGGATGCTGCTGCAGTTGGCACCATGGAGCCAGAGCTCGCCCTGGGCATTCTGCTCCAGTTTTTGGACTTGCTGCTTGCTGCAAGCCTGCCAGCAATGGCTGGAGGCTGTCAGGTACCATCTGGTGCACGTCAGCCCCCTGCCTCTCCCCCTGGCCTTCCTGGGGGCCATGGAGGATTCGCAGCAGCCTCCGGACACCAGTGAGCCCCGCTGCATCTGGCATCTGGACACCAGCAGCGACTGGTGGGACCGCATCGTCCTGGAGTGCTGGGGAGACCAACAGTGGACCCAGAACTTCAGGATGAAGAAGGACACCTTCCTGGAGCTCTGCGAGTGGCTCACCCCAGCTCTGCAGTGACAGGACACTCGCATGAGGCCTGCCATCCCCCTCCAGAAGCACCAGTTCAGCATGGGGAAATCCACCGTTGGTTCAGTGCTCATGCAGGTACGGTACTCACTGGCCACTGGGCCAAGGGGAGAGGGGGGCTGCAAGGAGGGGATGGGCCGCCACAGGGAAAATGGGCGAGGGAGGAGGTGAAAGTGCCCCACACGGGAGGGTTCAGTCTGTCCTGGCTGTACTACACGCCACGCGCCACGGCCAGGATCTCAGTGGGGGTTGCTTCCAGGTGTGGGAATGAACACTCCCAGCCACCCGGGCGCCCCAGTGATTTGTGGTTGGTGTATCTCTTTGCAGGTGGTCAAGGCCATCAACCGGGTGCTGCTCCGCAGGGTGGTCCACTTCACCAACCCGGACATGGTCATCCAGGGGTTCGACACTATCGGCTTCCCCAGCTGTGGTGTGGCCATCGACGGGACGCACATCCCCATCCGTGCCCCGGAACATCAGGCCTCCCTCTACATTAACCAGGGGTACTGCAGCATCCCTGATAGACCATGGATGTTGCTGGACTAGAGTCTCGGTTTAGAGAGTTTCAATCTGTATGAAAAAATTTGTAATGGCTAAAGACTGCTACTGCCATATGATTTCTTACTGGCTTATAGGAAATGAATGTGCTGGTCTCAGTCTAGTTGCTAATGGACAGTTGTTCTTTTAAAAATTGCACCCTTACATTGACACTTGCTAACATTTCTGTTGACAGTCTCAGTGGAGTCCCCAGGTCAAAATGGGAATATTTTTATTCATTATTTGTATTTGTAGTAGTGCCTGGGAGACTCAATCATTGACCAGAACTCCATTGTGCTAGATGATGTATAAAGCCACAGAGCAAAAAAAAGAAATTCCTTCCTTAAGGTACTTACATCTAAGCAGAGACTTGATTCCCCCCTTGCTATAAGAAATTATTGGAAAAGATAGATAGCAATCCTAAAAGATGCTTCAGTGCTTTACTGGATCTGTTCTGTGGATTAAGAAAGAATATGATTCTCCATAACAAGTAGTCCAACATCTTTCTTATAATTGAAGCTAATGGCAAAGCTCATGTTGATTGCAGTGGTGCAGCATCAGGTCCAAAATTTACATTTTAAAAAAATGTAAACTGTTGATTAATTCATATGAAACTGCAGAAAAATATTATTTATATCCAACCTAAACTAAAATGGGAAATTCTGGGTGTAACACAGAATTCTAGGTGTAAATTCTGGGGATCATAACCTGATCCCATGAGATTTCTGGAACAAAGAAGGTAGATGAACAGACTTTGCATAACCATCCAGATTTTTGGATACTTCCGCAAAGGAATCTTCACTAGTTTTTATTTAGGTAAATTACACGATTTTGTGTGTCCTATTGTGGTAATTATCTATCCTTTTTATGCACAGAAGACATCATCCTCTCTTTATTTTTTTTTCAGGGAATAGTTCACTAAAATCTTTCCTTCCACTATTTAATATTAAAATAAATCCCATATCTCGTCTTGAAGTCTTTGAGGGAGGATTAAAATATAATTTGTTCCTAAACAAGTTTTTGTGAACAGGCTGTACATTTGAATAATCATGTTTGTAGACTGAAAATAAATTTAACTTGGGTACCATCCACAACTTTGTACCTGGAAGCAAGTTAACAGTTTATAAACTGTAGTTACACATGTCAGACCTCAAATAGAGTTCTGACCGAATGCAATGAATCTGATTAGGAAGAAGCAAGTTTTCTCTGGAGGGTCTAAAGAGCCCCCACATGTAGGTGCTGTACAACAACCCCTAGCAGATGCCATAATATAAAATATTGTGCAGCGTGAACTATTACACTTAAAGTTACAACAGGTTCTTTGGAGTTAGCCAGATCCTGTCCTCAGCTCAGTGCAAAGAGGCCACTACTTGCTCAGCCGAGGATTCTCCAAAATTAGGGAATACCAATATGGAGTAGACATATGTGTTGTACATTTCTTCTCCCTCATCCCCAAAACTGATTATCTTACTCATAAACTTCATCTCATTTCCATTTGTCTGTGAAGTACTATTTCCACTGTTTATTATGTAATATTTTACAATTGTTTCTTGTAGAGTGCACACTTTAACCTTTGCCCCTTCTTTCTAGACAGTCAGTTACCCATAATGTAGCTTTTCCATATCCTTCAATAGGACAGTTTGAGTTTTGATCCTTTATCAGAAGTAATAAATCTTCCCTAACTGAAAGGTAATCTGATCAAGTAAACTTACACTGTAGCTTTCATTTTTGTTACACAAATGCCCCACTAGATGTCATCATGAATCTTCTTAAATGAGAACAAATTGTCAATCATGCATGAATTTTAACTGAGGTAGTGATTCGATTAGAATCAGTAATCTGAGCTTCTTAGATAATCTGTTCTCTGTCGCTTGATTATAACGAATAAGCTCATTAATTCAGTCCTGAAAGAGACATTCTTATATACGGTATTACCTAGAGTTTTAATAGATTAAACATCTGGGCTGTGTCTACACTGGCAAGTTTTTCTGCAAAATCAGCTGCTTTTGTGGAAAAGCTTGCCAGCTGTCTACACTGGTTGCTTGAATTTCCACAAGAACACTGACTTCCTACTGTAAGAAATCAGTGCTTCTTGCGGAAATACTATGCTGCTCCCGTTTGGGCAAAAGCCCTCTTGCGCAAATCATTTGCACAAGAGGGCCAGTGTAGACAGCACAGTACTGTTTTGCGCAAAAAAGCCTCGATGGCTAAAATGGCTATCAGGGCTTTTTTGCGCAAAAGCGCATCTAGATTGGCACAGACGCTTTTCTGCAAAAAATGCTTTTGTGGAAAAGCATCCGTGCAAATCTAGACGCTCTTTTCCGCAAATGCTTTTAACGGAAAACTTTTCCGTTAAAAGCATTTGTGGAAAATCATGCCAGTCTAAACATAGCCATGTAGTATATTGGTGTCTACATAACTTTTCATATAGGCTTGTTCATTGAGGCCCTTTCTTCCAAGGTTTCTACTAGTTGGTGCAAGAAAACAGGAATAGCATGAAGCCAACTCTCATGAAGAAATCAGTTGTGGCTTTAAGTATGCAGTAAGACCGTGGCTTCCAACATTTTTGAGCATACAGACCCCTTTTCAATCTGTTAAAATTTTATGGACCCTGTGACGGACCCAGGCGGGTCCGCACTTACCCCGGGGTAGGGAGCCCCCCCCCAATGACGCCGAGTGAACCGGCAGGCAACCCGGGAGGCGGGGGAGCCCTGAACCGGGGGGCAACCCACCCCGGGATGGAGCGGCCAGCCCCACGCTGGGGAAGGAGGGGTCAGGAACAGCCGCGGCAGGTGTGCAGGGAACCCGAACGGCATGCTGCCCAAACAGAGGCAAGGCCAGCGGGAGGGCGGCCCATCCTGGCCCTGACGGCAGGGTGCGTTGGGACGCCGAGGGGGCGGAGCTGACGTCCCCGGCGTCCTTGCCCGGGCCGCTTGAAAAGCGGCCGGACAGAACAGCGCGAAGTGGCACCCGGAGGAGCCGTCACCGACCCCGCTACCAGGCAGAGACTCCCCCCCGTTGGAAGATAGGAAAGCCAGCCCCCAAGCCCACACGACGGCAGCGGGATGGGGCCAACGCTTCAGGCGGGGTAAGCGCCACTGGCAGACACGCAGACGGGGCTAAGGGGAGTGGGGAGTGGAAGGAGCCCGGGGCGGGGTCCTTTTGGTGCCCGTGGACAGGTGCGTTACGGGGATAGTCCCCACCTGTCGTGGGAGGAACGTCCCCGTTGTTCCCCCACTTAGGGCCCTGGGCTGGGACCCGGTGGAGAGAGTGGGCCCGGGTCCCCCACACCCCACTCCCTCCCACAAACCCCCAACCTTCGCACCACCCGTCACGGGTGTGAACAACTTGAGGTACAGTGGACGACGGGAACTGTGCCATTAGACCCTAAGCAACCGAAGCCTCCCCCCTTTTCCGCCCCGGCGAGGACCTTGTCTCCGTACAGGCCGCTGGGTGCGACCCCGTCCCCTCGCCCATAGCACCCGCTCGGACTAGGACCCCGGGGCCTCCAGAGGCGGGCCGGGGCGACGAGTCCGCTGAACCCCAGGCCGGACCATTGGCCGGGTGATCGCACTCGAACTGCGGGGCATACGACCGGGAACCTTAGAAAGCGGGTCCGCTGAACCCTCTCCCCCCACCGGGAGGGGGTGTTCGCACCCACGCAAGCCGTCACAGACCCCCAAACAATATAGCTGTGCTGGTAGCCAGCATGTCCCTGAGCCCATGCTGCTTCCAGATCCGCAGGAAGCAAAGCGGGTTGAAGGATGTGCTTGCTGAGAGAGGCTCCATACATTTTTTCTAATTTCTATTTTAAACTTTCCACAGACCCCCTACTGTACCGTCGTGGACTTTCAGGGGTGTGTGGAGCACAGGTTGGGAACCACTGCAGTAGGAGAAAGCTCCAAGATATTTTTCGGCATTGCAAAAAAATTCAAAGAAAACAAACAGCAGAGGAACCACAATAGAGCATCTTTAATTAAAATAAAGTTATAATATAGCTGCTACATCAATGACATTTTCTCCTCTAAGGCCTGACTGACAGACACAAAGTAGCCTAGGCAATTTATTTTGACTAGCTCTGGATATAGTGTTTTCACATCCCATCTACAACTGTGCTCTTGTTCCTCTCCACAAGCCACAGCTATAATTCCTCCTTTTGTCCCATTCTCTCCAGGCCTGATGGAGATGCAGCTGTACTTCAGACCGTATCTTCTTTATGACTTGAAAAATTCTTTTATGACTCCCTAAAGGTCTCAGAACCATTTGTGCATACTATTCAGAGAGTGATCCTACAAGAGAGCTCTGAGAAACTGAAAGAGGTTGCAGCCAAATTTTATGGGCCACTCAAAAGGCTGTTCATGTGTAAATCAAACATTTGCCTTTTTGCTATTGTACCATTTTGGCAGTGGAAAGTATTTAATGGAATTAGGTTGGTCTCTCTGTCTTGCTTTATTTCCTCTCTCTTTTCTGTTCCTTCATTCCAATTTTTCCTCTCCCCGGTCATATATGATATCTCATTTTGTTCCCTCATTTAATTTTGCTTTCTCTCTCTCTCTCCACTTCCTTTTCTGTTTCCTCTTTCTCCTCCTTTCTTTCCTTTGTTTTTCTCACATGCTTGCCTCAATAGTCCTTCTTAATATTTATCCTCTTGCTGCATAATGGACACCTCTCTCATTTTCCTCTCGTCACAGTCTAGTGCACACCCACACTTTGCTCCCCTAATCTCTTTCACTTTTGTTGCTGCCCACTCTCTTCACATCCACCCACACTGATAAATGAGTTTGCTGATGCCCAGCATGCTATCATCTCACATTCACTCTAGCCTGCCATCCCTCACCTGAGAGACATTATGATCCCTCTAATTACTCTGGTACCTGCCTTCTTCATGCCTTCATTCCTGATACGGGGGTGGGGTGGAGAGTGGGGGTGCAACCAGGAACAGCCTGGTTCATCTTTGGTCTATCTGAGCCGGAAGAGAGATTATAACCGCTGGAACAGCTGTCATCAGTTCTTCAAGTGATAGTCTTTATGAGCACTCTATTTCAAATGTTCATAAACTTCATGCGCTTTTGTTTGGGAATTTCTTGTCCAGCAGTGCCTACATAGTCCACACACCTGCTATCCTCTTTCTGTGTACTGAGAGCATATAGAGCAGTGCTAAACCAATCGCTGTTGCAGTTCCTTTCTTCTCAACCAGCACTGTATGAGTAAGTTCCTATGGTTTCAGACAGAATTGTAGCTGGGTAACAAGTCCGTCCTGGCACCCACATAGCCACAACTACATTGCTATGTTTAGTGCATTAGCTCAACCAAATAACGTGGGTATGCCTACATCAGCTGGAAATTATACATACTCTTCTGCTAATTTAGCCATTCTGCTGTTACTTCACTCTCTGAAAAGAATTGTGAAGCAGAGATGACAGATAGAGACACCAAGCACTTTCCCCACCACAAAACTTAGTTTTTTGGGAGATCTGGACACTAAATGTGGCAATGGATTGGATTTTTAGAACTTTTGCTGTCATTGCAACATATTTACGATTAAAGAAATATAAACATGTGTAGGGTATGTTTATGCTAGTTATTATTATTTTTTGACTTAACTGCCAATTGAATTATGTTAACTTATCTGAATTTACATGTTAAATGGAATGCTCCATAAACATTTGTTCCAACTTGTGGTTGACCCTAGGGCTCAGTTTGAGTAAACCACAAACACGTGTTGAGTGTTCAGACTATAAATACTAATGTGTTAGTTGACAATTCACTTAAATTAAAAACAACCTGTTGCCCACTTCTGTGCTTCTTTAAGGTTAGCTTGACCTTTTCTGTTGAGGAGGGGTTTGTTACACTACATATAGCACAGCCTTTTTCCACTAGAGTGTTGACTACATGGTGCTCTAACTTGCTACTATTAGGTACAAAGAAACAATCCTCACACTCTCTGAACAAGTGCTCTGGCTAATATGATTTAAGAACAGACCTCATGGCTGTTTGACATTTTCAGAGGAGTTTGGTTTAACTTTAGAGCATTGAATATGACCCAAATTTTAAATACACACTTTGCAAAACTGCTGCATTTGTGTCTTGTTTGCACACAAGTTTTTATGATTTTATGTTTGTGTTTTTAGTATTTTGTTCAAGAAATGGAACTAAAATTTATCAGTAACTGGAAGACTTACCCAGCATTGCTTGGATTCTTCAGGGCTGGGGGGTGGCGATGTGGGGGGTGTAGGCCTGTCCTACCAGCCAGAGGCTGCTCATTGGGGCACTTGCTGCCCTCCTGTGGTCATTCTTCTTCCTGTGCTTACTGCCCCCTGTGGTCATGAGTAATTATAATTTCCTACTCTCATAGGGTATGTCTACACTAGCCCTCTAGTTCGAAATAGGGAGGCTAATGTAGGCATTCGAAGTTACAAATGAAGCCTGGGATTTAAATATCCCAGGCTTTATTTGCATCTTTCCATCCGGGCACCATTTTTAAATCCCCCTAGTCCGAATTAACTGCCTGCGGCTACACGTGGCAGTCAAATGTTAACTCAAACTAAGTCCTTAGTTCGAGTTAACTGTTACACCTCATGGTGTAACTCGACTTAGTTCGAGTTAACGTTTGACTGCTGTGTGTAGCTGCGGGCAGTTAGTTCAGACTAGGGGGATTAAAAAATGGTACCCAGACGGGAAGATGCAAATAAAGCCTGGGATATTTAAATCCCGGGCTTCATTTGCAACTTCGAATGCCTACATTAGCCTCCCTAGGGGGCTAGTGTAGACATATCCATACTCCTCCCTTTACATTTGATATGAAATAGTCGCATCCTGCACACATCCCATTATCTGGGCACAAGCAAACCCTGACCTTGCTTTAAGTTATAAGAGGAAACTGAATATTAAATTCGCTCCTAGTTGTTACCATTAAAGATAATTCTTGAACAAAGGGACCCACAGATGGATGGCCAGACAGAAAGACTGACATTTCTAAAATATATAGATTGAAGTGGGACTGTTACTTACAACACAATAACAGTTTATCTTAACTTTCTTAACTAGGCATAATGAGTGGAAATTTCAAAGGAGTTTATGGCAAAAACCCAATTGGAATTGAATACTCAACTTCTTTGGAGTCCTTTCAAACAGTAAAATTTCTCCCAATAGTTTAGCAATAAATTGTTTTTTCTCCCTTGGCAATTTAACATTACAACGAACAGGTTAATTTCACATGTGATGGTTGTTGGTGGATTCACTTCCTTTCTTAGCTTTATACCTTAAAAACAAAAGAAGGTATTCCCTGGTTAAGGAAAAGAGAGAGAGACCGAAGAATTCTTTAACCCATTAAAAATGACTGCAAGGAGAAAAAATCTTTCCTAGTGACTGCTCCTTTATGATAAAAGTGGCTTAGTGACCATTTCACCCTCAAATAAATAAATAAATAAATATCAGGAATATAAAGTTTTGGTTTTCTGCTATGTTTGAAGAATCAGAAAATACACTGAAAGTTAAGGTGTGCTGTGTTGAAGAAGAAGGAATTTTAAATTTTTCAGAAAAAGTGCTTTTCTCCCAACTATCTGAGATTTGAATTAAGAAGATTTAACATAAACAGACATAGTTTACAGACATAGTTTAAATGATTGTAAATCCCTTCATGCTTAAAGCTGCATGTTCTGTTCAGTCTATTGTGGTGTCATTATCTTTGTTAGACTTCTTGCTAACATGAGGGAAGGCAATACCTGATACTTCAATGTTTAGAAGCAGAAAAAAAATTGCAAATGAGATCTTTGAAATCCTGTGTATCAAAGCAATAAGGGGCTCAAACATAAATCTATCCCCCCCTCCTGTGTGTTTCAACAGCCCTCAGCAAAATAATTGTATGAAATATTAAGCAGACATTTGTTTTTCAATTTTGGTGACTAAAGTCTTCCTTTGTAAAAAGATTTCATTTGTAGGGAATCACCTCTCTACACTAAAACCCCCATGTTTCTGAAGGGAAGTTTTAGATTAGAATGTTTAATATTTCCACCATTTGTCATATGTTCTTTGTTTGGTATCTTTCACACCCACCCAGCAACCACAAAGGAAGAGTGACAGTCACAAAGTCCATTGCTTCACAGTCAAGACATGATGGGAGTGTCGATAGCATGGTACGGTGATGAATTACATCGTGCTCTGCAGCTGTGTACTGACCTTTAAATTGTCTTCCTGTTTGTACATAATATTGTGATGCCTTTAATATCACGTTTCTGTTGGCAGCCTTATATGTGCCTGGCACATGCAATGTGCTTCATTGTTCTAACTGCCATTGAGGATAATCAATAGGGAACAGTCTTTCAGACTGAGTTTCAAACCTGGGCTATGTCTACATTGTATCCCAAAATAGCTAATCTGCGTCTTTTGATTGTGCCCAATATTTTGAAATATAACAGCCTCGCTATTTCAATGTTCCTGAGAAGTAAGGAGCATTTCAGAATAGCAATTTATTTCAGAATAGGTGCTGTGTAGACAGTACCAAATTTTGAAATAAGCTATTTTGAAATAACATCAAAATAAGATACGCAATTTGCATAGCTCAATTTATATATCTTATTTCGATCTATGGTGCAGTGTAGATGCACCCCTGGATGCCTAAAGTTAGTTCCCAAAAATTCACCTTTAGGGCCATAATCCTGCAAAGCTGGTATATTTAGTGCCCTGTCACAAGTTAACTGGTCCCTATGGATAGATTAAGCATGGTTCCAGAGCAGCTGACCCCAGTCCAGCTAATTAAAGAGGTCTAGATTACACCTGGGCCTAAAGGGCAGCTAGAAAGCAGCAGGGGGAGAAAGGCCTGAGTGCTAGGGAAGTAAAAACACATTGTAATGGCACTAACCCTTGTGGTGGGTCTGTATAGCAAGGAGCAGGGGGCTTAGGGAAGCAGCCCTGTGGCTGTTGCTCCAGGAAGGGAGCAAAGCTGGCTTTGGCCAGGAGCTGGAGTGCCAGAGACCTCAGAAGTGATAGAGAGGTGGTGGCCCTGAAACCTGGGGTTAAGGATGGAGTTTTGAGACAATTTTCTGTTTGTTGAAAGAAATAACCCTCCTTGAAAAGCTGATGCTTTGGAGCTAGAGAGTATTTCCGTCTTCCCCTGGTAACACATCAGCTACATCTAGACTGGCATGATTTTCCGGAAATGCTTTTAACCGTTAAAAGCATTTTCAGAACAGAGCATCTAGATTGGCAGGATGCTTTTCCGCAAAAGCACTTTTTGCAAAAAAGCGTCCGTGCCAATCTAGACGCGCTTTTCCGCAAAAAAGCCCCGATCGCCATTTTCGCGATCGGGGCTTTTTTGTGGAAAACAAATCTGAACTGTCTACACTGGCCCTTTTGTGCAAAACTTTTGCGCAAAAGGACTTTTGCCCGAACGGGAGCAGCATAGTATTTCTGCAAGAACACTGACAATCTTACATGAGATCGTCAGTGCTTTTGCGGAAATTCAAGCAGCCAGTGTAGTCAGCTGGCAAGTTTTTCCGGAAAAGTAGCTGATTTTCCGGAAAAACTGGCCAGTCTAGACACAGCCATCATGTTTTAAATACCTGCTTCTACTGAAGTATCCTCACTTCTCACGCTTTAATGGTTCCTCCCATGATCAGTAGATTAATTTATCAATTAAAACTTTGAAACAATGAAAATATTCCCTTCAGGGACAACACAGATTGTGAGATTAGTTTAACAGAACAGTAATTGAGACTTTTATCGTCATCTTTCCCTATGGGAAATGTACTTGATCACTGATTTGATTCAATGACTCTAACTGAATCCCACAAATAGACCTGGGCTGCGTCTAGACTGGCATGATTTTGCGGAAATACTTTTAATGGAAAAGTTTTTCCATTAAAAGTATTTCCGCAAAAGAGTGTCCAGATTGGCATGGATGCTTTTGCGGAAAAAGTGCTTTTGCACAAAAGCATCCATGCCCGGAATAGACTCACTTTTGTGCAAGAAAGCTCCGATGGCCATTTTAGCCATTGGGCTTTCTTGCGCAAAAAATTAAGGTGCCTGTCTACACTGGTGCTCTTGCGCAAGAGGGCTTATCCCTGTGCGGGAGCATCAAAGCATTTGCGCAAGAAGCACTGAATTCTTACATTAGAATGTCAGTACTCTTGCACAAATTCAAGCAGCCAGTGTAGACAGCTGGCAAGTTTTTGCGCAAAAGCACGCGCTTTTGCGCAAAATCTTGCCAATCTAGATGCACCCCTGGAGGTTTCTATTCTCTTCTGATACATTAATGTTCTGAAGTTAGAAGACTAAATCTGACCCTAAAAATCAAAACAACAGTTTTGACCTACAAAATCAATGCTTTATTATACATTAGATACATGGCCTGATCCTGCAGCCCTTCATCAGACAAAACTTCTGTTAAACTTGGCGAAAATCAGTTGTTTTGGAAAGTTTTAACAAAATTAATTCAGTTCAGTGCTGGTAAATATCACTAAGTTATCTTGTAAAAAGCTGTTAAGAATGTTTCTCTATCACTAAAAGCTTCTCTCCAGTTTAACTGGGAATCAAATTCAAACATCTCTAACAAAAATGAGTTTCTATACACGAAATTAAAATCAGTGCAATAAAACATTTACACTAATTTTAGACTGCTATTATTTAAATGACTAATAATAAAGAAAATAAAAATAATCCTTTTATTAAGGTTTTATTTATTCTACTTTTGCTGTTGCTTAAGTTTTTGTCATAAGTAAGTCTGAGACCAGATTAATGTTTAGTCTTTTTTCTTGTTTCCTTAAAATATGGAAATTAATTATAAAACTGAAATTAATATTACACTTTTATGCAATATTGACATTGTGAGTACTTTTTTCCCACCCTAAAACCATAAACATTCCCTACTCAGAAAATAATTTTGATTCCCATCCCTTTTAATAACCTTAACTTGACCACATTACACCCAGGGAGTATTTTGAATTACTAGTTTTTTCCATATGTGATTAAAATTATGCAGAGAGAAGTCGTTTGCTCCAAGTAATGCAGAACCCATATTTCTTGACTCCCTTTCCTAACCACTGAATCAAAATCTTTATTTTTCTTTATACTTGTAAGTTTAGTGTTGTTACAGTGATAAAAGCCACTAGTGTAATTTCCTTAACAGTTTTTATACAATGTGACAAATAATTTCTACCTGGCATTTGTGAACATGTTTCATGTTGGAATACTGTTAATAATGATTCTGCTCTGATCATTTTAGAATCAAGCTTTGAAAGTCCTGTCCAATGAGTAGATTATTGTGTCTGTAAAATGCCAACCTTGTATGCACAAAGAGGTGTATTGGTACACACGTTGGTTAATGTCTCATGAGGGTGGGAAGCTCTGCAGGTCTTTCCCCAATATACATATGTGTGCATTTCTGTGTGTCGATGTAGATGGCTGTATATATAATCTTTGCTCACCTCTTGTACAGGCCAACAAAAGCTTTACTCCAAGGGCAGAAGGTTTTCTTACATTCCATTCATGGTAAATTTCTCTATTCACTTATGTTCTAGAGTGGATTAATTTCTCCAATTACAGGACGCACTGGGTGCCATTCTATTGTCTATATCAGTATTTCATAACATTTTCTGGTTAGTGTCTCATCTGAAATTAAAAAAATATCGTAAATCCCACACACTTTTATTGTTATACCATATGTAAAAAAAGTCTCAAAGATAAATCTATGTCATTTACTTGTCTGTGTTCCAAGATGTTGACAAAGAATACTAGAGTGAACTCTGAAGGCTAAAGGTGTGAGTCACTATCCCATTTCCTGCACCAGTTGATCAATATTATGTGGGAAATCAGACTAAATTATAATATTGATTATTTCTGGCATGAATCTGTACATCCAGTGAGCTATAATTTAAAAGTAAAGGGTGAAGTTCACACCAATATATAGGACTAACCCACTTAACGCCCTTAATAGGAGGCTAAAATTATGCTGAGAACTTTGTATAGCCCTTTTTCAATTATACATAATTTATTCTAATTTATCTGATTTTTCCAGTTGTTATGGAAGAAGAACTAAAGTACTTTTTAAGAACTGTAGATAGATTATTTTGCCTTTGAGCGTGGGCTGGTACAGAATAGACACAGTTTCCATACTCTGGTTTGTAATACAGAGTTTTGGAAGCTTCTGCTAGATCTTAGTGTCACACTTCCCACAGTTGTGAAACCACTAGCAGTGCTTGTGTCATGTATGTAGGGGTTGGGTGGGCAGGAGGGTTAGTAACAAAAAATGGAATGGATTTGACTGAGTGCACATACAATAGAAAACAAACTGAGAACTTAAAAAAGCACTAATATTATTTCATTTAATCAATCAAGTGCTTAATCCTTTGAATTATTATATTTGCTTAAATTTTTGTAAATTTAGAGTAGTGGAGCTCCATACAGGCATATTCCAAAGAAAGAATTCATTGCAAAATGTAAGCATTATGGCCTGCATATTGGTAAATTATATATCTTTGTATGGAAAGAATTCAACATACTGTTAATAAATTGTTGATGTTCGGGTCATTCATCTACTGCTTAAAGCCATTTGATTAAACAAATTAGCATAGATTCAACTCTAAATCACATTAAAATATTTTCAGGCCCCTCAGACTATGTTTAAATAATAGCTTTGTATAGCTGTGCTATAGCAACAGAAATATAGTACAAAGGTTATAGCAGTATGACGGAGAGTACTCTACGTTTTTGCTATGCTGTTTATTCCTTACAGGAACATGGCAAGGTTGCTAAGGAAGCTGAAGTGGCCTGGAATATGTCTGGCATAAGTAGACTTTTAGGGATGAATCTGCAATTATTTTTGCTTTTTTACTGCATATGAAATAAAAGATTCAGTAATGTATGAAATGCAGTTTTGGTCAGCAAGAGCACAGATAAATATTTTACTTTGGTTCTGAGCATTTCTCTATTCATTGGGCTACGTCTAGACTGGCATGATTTTCTGCAAATTCTTTTAACGGAAAAGTTTTTCCATTAAAAGCATTTACGGAAAAGAGCATCTAGATTGGCACGGATGTTTTTCCGCAAAAGAACTTTTTGAGGAAAAGCGTCCATGCCAATCTAGACGTGGTTTTGCGCAAGAAAGCCCCGATCGCCATTTTCGCCATCGGGGCTTTTTTGCGCAAAAGTTTTTAGCTGTCTACACTGGCCCTCTTGCGCAAAAACATTTCCGGAAAAGGGCTTTTGCCCGAACGGGAACATCAAAGCATTTGTGCAAGAAGCACTGATTTCAGACAGTAGAACGTCAGTGCTTTTGTGCAAAATCAAGCGGCCAGTGTAGACAGCTGGCAAATTTTTGCACAAAAGCGGTCGCTTTTGCGGAAAAACTTGCCAGTCTAGATGCAGCCTGAGAGTCTGGAGTTTGCACAAAACCTAAATGTTAGTACAAAGTTCTTACATGGAAATTGATTTTCCCTTGGTTTTGTGGCAGAACCATCAAAATTGATGATTTGTATATACAATTTTGAGTGGGGCCATTCTGGCTTGAAGGTTCCTTCAAAAATGGACAGTTCTTGATAAAGATGATTTGAGGTTTAAGTCTGTAAGGAAACTCCAAACCAGCTGAGTGTCACATAGTTTTGGGCTATATTTATTTTGTGAAGTTCTACCTATGTTAGCAGTAGTATGGCCAGATTTCACTTATCAAATACATAAGGCATTTTAAAACTGTATTTTAAAGGCTTTATTACATTTTTTATTGTTTTTGGAAATTCTAACTATACTGGACTGGGCTGACAGGGAGACTTGACAGGGGCTTCTTGGAGACTGGTAGAGGCTTTGACTTCAGGCATGAAAACCACCTGGCAATGTTGCCACTCTCTCAGAATCTATTAAATCAATAGATAAGCAACAGGTGACTTGACCATACAGACAATTAATAGTTCTGTCTCCTTCAAACTAAGATCAGAATTATGTTAGCAACAGCCTACAACTGTATTTAAAATGCAGTTATGGTCACAAAAATAAACTTAAAATGCCTCTTTATTACGTTTAGTAACAAAAGTTAGTTTTTATTCCTGCTAGCTCTACAGAACTAATACACCTAAGAGAGACTGACATTGGGATTAGTTAATGTTGCAACATCAACAAGGTGATTACACTTGCAGGACCAAAGATTCCTTTAGTCATATAGGTGTGATAAGTATTTAATAAAAATAAATCCCCAGAGTGTTTGGTTGAGGTGCAGGGGCAGGTGGCCAGGACTGGTAGAGGCTGTGCTGATTCCAGTGGAGCTTGAGCTGTCCATTAATGCTGTGAGCCTCTATCAGAAGTTGTGATGCTTGGAAGGTTTACCTTTGGCTCCTCAGTAGAGTAAACCCTCACCATTCACAGTGAATGTGTTCCTGAAACCACAGCAAATGGCTAAATCTGCAAATACTGAGGGCAGTGACTCCCTGCTGCTGTCCTGAGCTCCCTGCAGCTTCTGAACACATCACGGCTTCTGGGAGCCTCAGAGAACTCACTGCAGGGGCTGTGAGCCTTTGGCTCACAGCTGCTATGATGAGTTCCTTGTAGCTCCTGGCAGACATGGTGAATTCTCCACAGCTCTCAACTGCCATGGTGAGTGCAGTGGATGGGCGGTCATGACCAATGCTGCCATCCAGCAACAGTCTTCCCCCAAGACTATGTCCCCTCCCTCCCCCAGACCCCGCCCCCAGCTGGGAAATGGGTTACAATGGGAGAATGGAGAGACCCACAAATACACCAAATTGCAAATAGTGAGTCCACAAATCATGAGGGTCTCCTGTGTTTTTTTATACTCTTTTTTACTTACAAGTTCTAAGCTCACACTTGAACCATGTATGCTTGCATTAAAACCTAACAAAGGCCTGATTTTACATTAAGTTACTGACAACTCAACTCAGAAATATTTTAAATGGGTTTATTATCCTTTTTCCTGCATCATGATCTATTTGAATGTTATCTTGTTACCTTTAAGAGGAAGTATATGGTTGTAAGGGGAAAAAAATAAACAAAGGCCTCTTAACGTCACCACACTTTCCAGATGCTAAAAGAGTGGAGTGTTCTTCTCATCCTCTCTTTTAGAATTCCATTAAACACTTGGAATAAGCTTGTGTTAAGCCAAAGCTAATACTAGGAAATGAAATGTAATATGCCAAAAAGTCTTAAAATATGTTTGAAATCCAAACAGCTGTTTCAGTTAAGAACTTAATATAAGTGAGACAGAAATGTATGTCCTTGCTGGAGTGTCATTCTGCTAAAATAACTGAGGTTTTACATAAAGAAGCTATAAAAGAAGTTTAGTTAGCAAAGTGAGACCATTAATCTATCTTGTAAGATAAACATATTATGCATTTTGGGAAAAGATTCTTATTTCTGATCAAACTAAACATTGTGGCTACGTCTAGACGGGCATGATTTTGTGCAAAAGTTGCCGCTTTTGCGCAAAATCTTGCTGCCTGTCTACACTGGTCACGAGTATTTGTGTAAGAACTCTGACTTTGTAATGTACAAAATCAGTGGTTCTTGTGCAAATACTCCAGCGCGCCTGCTCAGGAATAAGCCCTCTTGTGCAAGTATTCTTGCACCATGTTAATTTCTTGCGCAAGAAAGCCCGATGGCTAAAATGGCCATCAAAGCTTTTTTGCACAAGAGAGTGTCTACACTGGCACAGATGCTTTTGCGCAAAAGCAAATCTTTTGCACAAAGGCACATACCAGTATAGATGCTCTCTTGCGCAAATACTTTTAATGGAAAAACTTTTCCGTTAAAAGTATTTGCACAAAATCATGCCAGTCTAGATGCAGCCTGTGGCTCCATCACCACCGTTAATGTACTTCTTAGTAATGTACAAATGAACAAATGAAATAAACAATCTTATAACTGTATTTAATTCATACAACAAAGAAAAGTAAACAACCACCATTTTAAACATCTATGGAGCAATAAAACTCAAGATATTCAAACAAAGGTTGTGTGGGGAAGGTAGAACTGAAGTTGGAGTTTTAGGTAAAAAATCATAGGGGATGTTCATATATTAGTAAATCTAGAAATGTTGTTGTGATATACCGGACCGGGTCTGGGCTCTGCAGGTGGCATCTGCTCAAGGTGAATTGCTCAAACTCAGGGCTCCTTACAGCCCCTGACTGGAGGTCTTCCCCAAATAGGCCACAAACCAGTCTCACCGAGTGCTTCAGCTGCCAATCTGACCAGCAGGAAACTTCATGAGCAAAACCCCTCAGACACCACAGCTCTCCCTGTGCCGCAATCAGCCCCAGGCCTTCCACACAGGTAAGGGATTATAGAACCCAACCTCACCTACCCTGAATGGATCTTTCCTGTCCCAAAGAACCAGCCACAGTTCCCAGTCAATTAACACTTTGGATCTTACCCACAAGATCACACTGGGCCAATCCTTTAGAATCTAAAAAATAAAGGTTTATTAATGAAATAAAGAAAAGCATGAGAGTAAGGTTGTTAAGGAGAATATATTACATGCATCGAATCACCAATTTCTCAATGCAGGCTCTTGGCAGAGATGTTAAAAACTGCTATCTTAAAAGTCTCTGGTGTACATCCTATGTCAGGATGGGCCAACGATTCTTCCCGACTCGCTGTTCCTTGCAAGGCTGGAATCAGTAGCAGAATTGAAGGCGGATGGAGTCCGCCTCATGGCATTTTATATCCATCCCTGGTATCTTCCAAGCTGAGGCAGGTCCAGTGACCTATACCTGTGTCCCATGTCAACAGTCATGATATTGGCTGGTTTGCAGGTCCCAGACACATTCCTCAGGTATGTATTGGCTTCTCTGAGAGCCTTGTCCCTGGAGCCCAGCTAGTTAGTCACTGACTGAACATTCCTGGCCCATTGATCTGTCTCACACACAGTACATATTTATAACTCCACATACAGATATCACACAAGTACATAAATAACATACATAAAATCAGTAGAACATAAGCTTTCATTTGACATCTCACATGGCCCCCTTTGTACATACCTTGGGGCAATCCCCACCCCCTTTGGGTATAGCAGTGACCTGTCTGATATCCTTAAAATCCAGTAATGTGACAGTTGTATAAAGATTAAGTATAGGAAGTATGAAGTTATATTAGAAACTTTATTATAAAAAAAATAATGGTCTTGTGTTGTGACTGATTTGTATGAAGGACAATGCTTAAAATAAGCTAAATACTCTATTTGTGATTAATTTATTGATTTTATAATTAATTTGGAATTTGGTGAATTCCAAAAAAAATCAAATCGGTGAAAATTCTTCCTACATGTAAGAAAAAGATGAGATAAACTTTCCTCAACTTCAAATATAGAGTAAGAAGAAACTAACCAAATTACAACAAAGTGATAGAGCATTTATCCTGTTAAATTGCTGGAGAAGTTAGCAAAAGAAATTGAACCAGAAGACATTAAAAAAGTTCTGTTTGTTTTACATTTTAATTAACAATGCTAAAGAAGAAATTAAGTAATTCCAAGGAGAGGCTGGGAACTCTTGGAAACGTGGACTCTTCTGAAGCTAGTAGATGGGTAGGAAATGTGCAGTGACTTTAACCTGTCCAGTTGGTAGATTTGCAACCTGCAACAAAGAATCTGTACACAGCCCAAAATATTGGACTGTTCAATATAAAAATAATTTAATCACTAAACAGATCCTTTTTTGGAAATGTGCTGTCACCTTAATATATCTGAATGAGGAGATAATTGTGCGTGTTTTTTTTAAATCTTATTTTTTTTATCTCTTTCCAGTAACGTTATGGCTACACTACAAGGTTATTTCAAAATAAGATATTTTGAAATAATAACTGCCAAATTAACTACAGGTAGTCCCCGGGTTACGTACAAGATAGGGACTGTAGGTTTGTTCTTAAATTGAATTTGTATGTAAGTCAGAACTGGTACATATTGACTCTCTTACTATTGTCCTGGGAGACTGGTGAAGCACTGGAATTGTGTTCCCTAGTGAGGGGGATGGACGGTCTCAGGGATGGGGTTGGGACTGGTGCTTGACTCGGAAGATACCTCAGCAGAAATGCCGACTTCTGTGGCTGAAGGGCTGCCAGCCTGGTCCAGAAGGAGCATACCGGCACCCAGGACCAGATGTGGATGAAGATAAAGGAGCTGAGGCAGACCTACATCAAGGCCAGAGAACAAAGGGAACACTCATCCTATTTGAAATGTGGCAGACCACAGCCTGTGAACTGCAAAAATCTTATAGAAGGCAGCTATCTTGGAGAGAGGGTTAATGCCTTCTTGTTTCCCAATTAGTCTCACCTGAGCACAATGGACTCGTCGGACATGGGGTTAGGGACAGTCCTATCACAAACAATTGGGAAAGAAGAACACCCAGTATTGTATCTTAGCAGGGAACTGCTCCCAAGGGAGTGCAAGTATGCTGTAGTTGAGAGGGAGTGCCTTGCCATAAAATGGGCCATGGAGGCCCTATGATATTACCTCCTTGAGCGATGTTTTGTCTTGGTGACATACCATGCCCCACTGCAATAGATGCAGCGAAATAAGGAAAATAAGGGTCACCCAGTGGTTTGTTTCCCTACAACCTTTTCAATTCAGGGTGCACCACAGGGCTGGAACCCAACATGGGAATGAGGATGGGCTTTCCCGCATGCACTGTTTGGCGTCCCAAGTTGCCCAACCACCTGGTTCAAGCATTTGAATTTCAGAATGCAGGGAAATGAAAGATGAAATTAGAGTGAAGATAAGAAATGTCTGGTTCAGATGGAGAGAGAGAGAGAGAGAGAGAGAGAGAGAGGATGATATCAGTGATATAAAAGGGAAAGTTAATCCACTTTTAATGGATGATGCTGTGTGAAGAACAATGAAGAAACATGAGCAAATGATCTGTTCCACAGAAATGCAATTGTTGAGATGAATGACAGGCTGGAAGCAAGACAAGCCAGGTGAGGAATGTGTGTGCTAGAGACAAGCTCAGGTCATTTGGTCATGTAAAGAGCAGTCTTGACAACTAAGTGTGTAAGAATCCAAAAGTTCAGGACTGAAGGAAAAAGAGGCCGCTCTAAAAAGTAGTTAAAACATGCCACATAGGAAAACCTATTGATATGTGGTGTGATATATGTTCTGGCATTGAACTGAGTGCTTTGGATGAAGAAGATTTATAGAATGGACCCCATTTGATGGGCTTAGGTCAAGGAAGAAGGAAAGTTGTCACAGTAACATGCTTGAACTAGGTGTGTGTCTAAACACTGCTTAATTTCAAACTATAGAATCATGCTTACCCCTCAGAATACTATTTCCTTAAAACAAACATAAAAGTAGTAAGAATGGTTTGCTAGCTTTTGTTTGACTTGACTTACTGTTTCCAATTATATTGTCATAACCAACCCATGTAGCTCCTTGATACATTTCTCTAAGTTTAGCTGTTGATGTATGCTAATAATGCTTAGCTAATAGGGAATCTTAATTTGGACAAAAAAACTTGTTAATGTTATTAGCATTCTTAGTAACTAAATGAACACCATTGTTATTGATGCTCATATCTTTTTAAATGTTATGCTCATTTATTATTCTTAATAATAATAATAATAGTCTATTCAGCAAAAGTTTAATTTACTTTATAGATTAAGAATTTTTTATTTAGTTAAGAGGTTGTTTTAAGTATTGCTACATTGCTAGCATTCATTTTATGTACCTTTCTTTCCTTGTAGCAATCTCACATGTATACTTTTTGTTGAGTTAATTGTTTTGTTTTTAATTACTTAAATAAACATTTTCTGTTTCAAGTTTATTTTGGGGGCATCTCTTAGTGTACGAGAAGAAAAAATTGTGATTTACCCTTTAAGTTCAGTCTCAGTAATAAATATAATGCCATCTTTTGATTTGCTTTTCCTGAACTAGTCACGTTAGAAGCATGTAATTAATAATTCTACCTAATTGTTTCTCCCAGTTGTCAATGTTGATAATTGTTTGTTTCTCTTTTGGTTATTTTACTTTGAAAATTACCTGTTATCCACCATGTTTGCTCATCCCCCTTCTCTAACACTCTTTCACAGCGGTGAAATCGCAAACATAGCATGTTCTCCCCAAGAGAGTGACAAAGGCCAAGTCAGTGCTGCTCGTTTTGTCATGGGCAATGGGTTTTCACTTCCTGGTCTTAGCTGAGTGAGTCAAACCCAGAGTCTAAGATTGTATCTTTGGGAGAATGGAAAAACTGAAACAGTGAGATAAAAAAAGTTCTGCATGTGAGGGAAGTACAAGATTTTATCCTGAACACAAAGTGAACTCACTGACAACAGTGTTCATGGTTACTTACTTTCATTATAAACTCTACTTTTATGAGCTCTCTGAACTCTGGATTTGATAGTAATTGTGTTTTGGAATTAGTTAGTAACTTCAAGTACACAACTTTGATCTCCTGCTTTGGCCGTCTCCCCGGTAATTATTGCCCACTTTGGTGCTCGCCTGTCCATGACACGGCACAGTTTACAGAGCAAATTTAACACAAGAATCAGAATGAAATGTAAATGATCTTTGTTCTTAATACTTGTAACGTAAATTAGATTCTGTCATATCATCTACCAAGGCTCTGTAGTACTTACACTGCAGGGAGTTTACTGATCAGCCTCAGCCGTTACTGTTACTCTTGATAAATAAGCATGAGTGGTCCGGATGTTTAACAGTTCAACAATGTGAAAAGTGGAGTGAGCTCTGGAGTTGCTCTGCTGAGATTACTTTTCACCTCTCTGCTTCAGTACTTGTTGAAAGACTTAACAGCTAAGGTTGGGGATGTGCAAAAAATGAGAAGAAACTTTAGACCTGATTCTGATCTTATTTTGAGTACATCTCATTGAAATGGAGGTATGTCGCTGTAAATAGGGTGCAAGAGAAAAGGGCAAGAGAGGAGAATTAGAATGTGAGAATGAAAAGATTTCAGAGGATAACAGAGAGGGCACTGGGGTATGGCAGAAGAGAATCCTGTGCATCAGTATTTAAATCCTTAATTCAGGTGTCAAAACCACCTTATGGTAGAGGAAAAATGACCATAGAACTGTTATGTTTTTGTCACAAAACTTTAATTTAGGAATTGCTTGTCATTTCACACTTTGCAATAAATTAAACAGTGAAAATGTGCTACGTACCTAGTGCTGAATATATAAATAGTAATAACTAGCTTATACAACTTAAAATAGAAACTTATTCTCAATTGTCACATTTATAATACATTTCATTCAATACAATAGAACTGCTGCACATGTATTAACATTTCATATCCTGGGCAAGATCTCATTTAACATATTGGTCTGCTTTATGCATTTCTGTGGTTATTTCAGAAATTGACAACTTAAAAGTATTTTTTTCCTCCCAGTATTAATTATTTTACCCATTATTCTCAGAAACAAGGGCATTACCCTAACTCTTCCAAACTATTATCCAACTTGTGGGATTTAGTAATACGTCAGAACAGTGCAATACAAATAATAACTAACTATGTATCCATTTTCAGTTTAGTGGCAAAGGATAGAGGGCCTTTCCACTCTTTCAGCCCCCTTCCCGCTCTCTCAGATTGGAAATCTAGCATGAGTGCCTTCATCATGTTGGGTTTTATGAGCTCTTGTGTAGGATCATTTATCTGCACTTCCCCCAGCACTTCAAAGACAAATGTTTCCATTCTGTGCACTGAATTCAAGCTGCACAGGGGGATCTCCTCACTGTAGGTTAGTTGACACACAAAGTCTACCATCAGTTTTCCATGGCATCAAACTCTTCACTTAATACTGTTGACCTGAAGCTTGTTTAAAAGATTAAGATAGGCTTTTGATTTCAAGAATCTAGGATATGAATCCCGCTCCATTAACACATATACAGTTTTTTGGGCTTCATCAAAACTTGTGAAAGTTGGGTCTTGAGCCTTTTTAGCTGTAGTTTCCCTTGTATGATGGTCAATATTGATCTAGGAAGAGAAAATCAAACTTTGTTAATATTTTAAAAATAATTTTTCCTCTCACTTCATTTTTCTGTCACTTTTTCGGAAACACAGACTTAAAACTGTCCAAGATTTCTTTAAGCTACAATAATTAACATATCCTTAAATAATACCTGTCATTTAAAATTGGTTGAACTTAAAATGGTATACAAACTATACACAGGAATTATCATTCACTACTGAAGTATACCCACTTTTGGGATCAGAAGGAGAAATCATGACAGGAAATGATGAATGAAATATCCAATTCAATTTCAGGGGGAATTTTTGGCAGAAGGTAGGCATCTGGTGTAGAATGTGGCCTGTGCTACCACCTCTATGTTATTCAGAGTGTCTTTGGATCGTTAAGAGACTCAAGTGATCCAGAGTGGTTTCATGTCTCATTCAGGTGACAGCGCCACCATCAGCAGAACTAGCCCTTAACATCTTGCTGAAATCCATACTGACTTAGAGGGAAGAATACCACCTGCTGAATCAACAACAGTCACTTCACCTTCCTGTTAGATTTTTACCAACATTTTCTTTCTCTTCTTTTTTTGGAGGAGAGATTTTTGTTTATTTGTTTTTGTTTTAACCCAGTTTTTCAGTTCCCATAATCTTTCATGTATAACACAATACAGATTAACTTTGTACTTACTTGTTTAGCTGCATCTATCTGAACAAATTCTTCATAAATTTTCTCTGCCTTGTCTTGCAAGTGATCAGACTGGGTTTTTTTGTAGTCCTCACAAGCCAGCCAGAACTCAATGTTCTCCTCACTGAATTCTGACTTCAGAAAGTCCCTGAAGGCACCTTGACCACCTACAACAAACAAGGAAAACTTAATCAGTTATAATATTATATTTATAACTTAAGTTTGGGAGTATAAAATAAATACAGTTACAGTAAATTGCACATAGATGTCTTCTATTATAGTAGTAAGATTTTGTTGATATTTATTTATTTATTTATTTATTTATTTATTTATTTATTTATTTTTTGCAGGGCACTTCAATGGAAAGGCTAGTGAAGTCAGTGAGAGTCTGTTCAACTCTGCATGGGCTTTCTTCAGCTCCAAATGCAAACACAACTCTTAACTGCATTCTTTAGAAGAACTTGGGCATTTGGGATCTAATCCAATCCCACTGAATTTAATGAGATTATTTCCATTTACATCAATAGGAGAAGCACTGGGCCTATGTAAAGACAGGCTGCAAAATTAAGGAACTATATTATAATAGATAGTCTTGTGACAGTGAAGATGTGAATTACTGAAAGGAAACTGGACATTATTTTTAACATTATTCACGGAATGCTACTGGCTTAGTCTGCATGAAAGCTCACTAGATTAATACAAGAAAGTTGCACCGATAAAATAATACTTACTTTGGCTGGCAAGTAGCTTTTCCAAAGACTGGGACCATTGCATCACGTCCTCTGCAGAAAGCCTGTGAAGTTCAAAAGAAAAAAAATGTAACAGAAGAAACAAAGTATTGACTATTTAATTATGTTATTTAACATCTTCTGTGGAATACTTAAAGGTTATAGCTGATTATTTAATGTTAGGAAAATGCATTGATTGCTGAAAAAGTCTTTAGTGAGCTGTTCATGAAATTAGTGGCATGCTGTTGCCCTATAAATGGGACAAGTCAAAAACAATGGAATTCTTGAAGTAAATGATAGGAGAATGGAGGGTCTGTTAATAAAGTCCTGGGTAGATCTGGTTTTCATTCCATGACTCATTAGCTTCTTCTGTGGCTTTGGGCAAAACATTTCATCTGTGCATATCGCTGTTATCCCTATCTTTAAAATGGGAATGGGAATAGTTCTCTATTTCACAAGAGTTTTGTCAAGCTGTAATTTATTAATAATGTAAGTGGGATATTAATCGATAGGTATGGTGATTAGCACCTCATAATGTCCCATAAATAAAAAAGAGTGAAAAAAGGAAAACATTTATACCATTTATACCCTCTAGTATGTTGTTACTCAATTTATAAAACCCCATTTTGTAACTAGGAAAATGAAATTAGGTTGATCTTAAAAATAATGTATGGCTCATCATGTACTTTGTACATGACTGCAAATTCAAAGACTTGTTTGTGAGGACAAAATATGGTAATCTAGTCTTAATTCATAATTACTGTGTATTTCTAAAGTCTAGTACTTACATCATATTTCTGGAGTTAGACTTGATGCTAGATTCAATATGTGGTACCATGGACTTCAAATAGCTTTTCAGATTTGCACCACTGAAATGAATGATCAGAAATGGATGGTTATGGTTAAACACATTTACATTTAGGTAGTATTCTGCATGAAGGTCTTAGGACTTCTAAATCTTTAAGGCCAGATCATTCTGTTCCATTGTTGATACCAATGGGATACTTATGCAAGTAATTACGATCAATTGCTCCTTTTTTCCTACTCACTACTTTTTTATATTAGGACCTAGTCATCCAGTTCCCTTTCAGTTCAATCTCTGTTATAATAATGGTATCATTTTACAGTTCTGAACGCAGCTTTGCTTTGGGCAAACTCTGTAAAAGAACACTAATTCTGAATTTTCTAATGTTTTTTTTCAATTCAAGTTCATTTTCATTTGACAGTAAGTCACATATACTTACAAAGCATTTTGCTTCTTTTTACGACCCTTGCCTTCTGCAAGTTTGCAATCAGCTTCTTTCAATTCGGATAGGTGATTGTGAGGAAAAAACAATCCGGGCATATTGCTTAGTCTCAGTATGGGATTGACTTCTGAAGTAATAGTCCCGAGAGCCACAAACATCTCCTTTCTGCCTCTGGTGCCCGTTGCTTTTTATTAGTCCAAGCAACCTCTCGAGTTGGTGTGAACAGAGCTGTTTATCATGCAATGTAACCACAAGAGGTGGAAGTTCCCCTTTTTCAGAGTACAGTGACGTGTGTCTTTCAAAAAGAAAACAGCATTGGTCTTGTGGTGAAGTCTGAACCGGATGAAACTGGGTCTGTTATGCGAGGCAAAAAAAAAAAAAAGTCTAAGTAAAATTTAAAAATGCACAAAAATCTTGTGTAGCTCTGATTGGTGTTTTGAAAAAGTCTATTATGAGTATGTTTCAGGACTTCTGTTAGATGTGCTTCCATATGTTCCAGATTAATTTAATCTAGTTAGAGTGCATCTGCTGTATTCTGTAATGGATCAGTTATGGGTGAGGGAATATCAAATTGGACCAAATTCTGTCAGTGAAAAAGGCAAACCTCTTGAGATTGGAATGTCTCACCTAAAGAAGAACTCTGTTAAATTCCAACGTTTCTCCCTCACACTGACAGACTTTGGTCCAATAAAAGATATGACCACACTTCCCTTGTCTCTCTAATATCCCAGTGCTAACACTGCATACATTACATACCTTTACATGGACTGGTGCTGTGATGCAGCAGAAAATAAGTCAGGAAACGTATTATCACCAGAGTTCTGGATTCATATACAGCCCTTTATTTGCAACCTATATATGTTAATTGCTCCTTCTGTCAGAATTCTGCGTTCAGTACTGCAATAAGCTTATTTATGCTTGGACTAAACTATGAATACCACAGAAGTGTTTCAAACTGGCTTTTGTAGGAAAGGTCTTAAGAGTTGTCTTGAATAAATTTGATCCAATTACTGCATTTTATATCATGCTTATTGTAGAAGCTCAAAACCATATTTAATAGGTGTCTCCATCATTTGTAATGCTGTGATGGAATTATTTTTAAATTGCTGTTATCAACTGATGTTTGAAGAAAGCAGAGAAAACATATAACACACTGAGGGTATGTCTACACTACCACCCTAGTTTGAACTAGGGTGGTTAATGTAGGCAACTGAAGTTGCAAATGAAGCCCGGGATTTAAATATTCCGGGCTTCATTTGCATCTTGCTGGGCGCCGCCATTTTTAAAGCCCCGGTAGTTCGGACTCCATGCCCGCGGCTACAAGCGGCACGGAGTAGGTAGTTCGGATTAGGCTCTCTAATCTGAACTACCGTTACTCCTTGTGCTACTCCTTTCAAGTAGGAATAAGGGATCTTCCGGAAAAGGGCTTATTTTCCGGAAAAGGGCAAAACCCCAAGCCGGAAAAAAGCGGCAGCCATGTTCATGCAAATTCCGCGGGGGATATTTAAATCCCCCGTGGAATTTGCAATTCCTAAGTGTCTCATTAGCATCCCTTTTACGGAAAAGGGTGCCAGTGTAGACACAGCCAGGGAGTTTCTATAGAATTGATCTTCTATCTATCTTGCAGAGATTCCCTCAGGATTGGTCTTGACTGCAATTAGACATCTACAATTGGCCAGTGCCAGCTGACTGGGGCTTGGGCTGTGGGGTTGTTTAATTGTGGTGTAGAAGTTCCAGCTCAGGCTGAAGCCTGAGCTCTAGAACCCTCCCATCTCTCAGGGTTTTGGAGCCTGGTTGTCCACATTGTAATTAAACATGCCCACAGCCTGAACCTCACAGGAAGCTGCAGGTGTCTAATTGCAGTGTAGACATAAACAAAATCAGATCTCACCCCTTTCACTACAAATTTGCACTAGTTCTGGTATTAGGGAAGCCTCCATAGGTGAGGGGAGGAGTCATAACCCTTCCCCAAGAGCACATCTACACAGCAGAGATAAAGCTGAAATAAGCTATGCAACTTGAGCTATGTCAATTGCATAGCTTAAGTCGAAATAGCTTATTTTGGCTTTTGGCGCTGTCTACACAGCAGGAAGTCAGAGAAAGAGAATTCTTCCTCTGACTTTTCTTATTCCTTGTGAAATGAGGGTTACAGGAGTCAGAGTAAGAAGTCCTCTAGCCAAAGTTATTTTGACATTATTTCGGCTTTATGTCAAAATAACTGTAGTATAGATGCACACTATGTTATTTCGGAATAATGTCAGTGATTCTGTAATAACACTGCTGTGTATACGTAGCCCCAGAGACATGTGAGTTATCTACATCCATCTCTTTGGGATGCTGATTTGGAAACTTCTGTCTAATTTAGTTGCTCCCAGAAAGCTATGGTCTTATCTGAAATTTCAGCTGTTTCCTTTTCTTAAACCCTTCATTTACTTTTTGAACTGTAAGTATTAACTAATGGATAATGGAAGCAGGTTGCTTTGGAATCTCAGTGACTGAAAACTTGCTCACCTCTTTGAAATTACTTTGTAGAAGTGTGGTATTGAGGATATAGTCTGAATGAAAATTAGGTCTCTGTGGTTGATATAAACATTCAGACATGATGTATGAAAGATAATTTTCATGCTGAGTATATCAGGATGATGACAGTTTGGCTCTCCTAATGTTCATGATGATCTCAGTGTTTCGGTCTGAATGCTTCCTGTGGTGCATTTGACGCTCAGGTTATATAAACAAAGAAGTGCGCAGAGGCAAGTTATTTACTAAATGCTCTCAAACTCTTTGACCTCATGCAGGGCTAAGAGGGGAAGAAAGCATAGTGATTTGCTTTCAGAAAATTGTTTTTTTATAATAAAGCTATTAATTGTCTGAGGGCATGTCTACATTACAGCGTTATTTTGAAAAATCTTATTTCAAAATAGTTATTTTGAAATAGCTTATTTCAAAATAACGCGTCTAGACACAAAATGCATTTCGTAATAGTGTTTTACTATTTTGAAATAGTGCACCCACACTGAGAGGACGCTGAATCGCATTTAAGGCCAGCTGGAACCGATTCTGTCAGGGCATCAGGTCAGGCGTTACCTTGTGTGGCTGCTGCCTGAGCCTATCTGTGCTTAAAGGTACCGCCCCCGCCCTCCCGGACAGCCAGTTCTAAGGTTTCCCTGCTTGCTTGCCTACCTCACTGAGGGACAGCAAAGCATTTTTTTTTCTCTGTATGCTCTGGTTGCCCTCACTCAGGACACCACAGCACTCTGCAGCATGGAGCCAGAGCCGCCCCAAGCACTCTGGTGCTTCTCCTGGACGTGACACTGCGAGCCTGGCATCATGTTCTGCAGGCAGTAACAGTCTACCTGGTGTGCCCTACTGGGGGCTTGTTCCTCATTCCTCCCTCATGTCCTTCCACTTACCCCTCCCTAACTCCCCTTCCTGCTGTACAATAAAAGACACATTTGTTCATTACAACAAAGCCTCTTTATTGAACAAAACTGCGGGGGGGGGGGAATGAAACTGAGGTGACGCTGGGGAAAGAAGGTGGGAGAGGGGAGGAGAGAGGATGGGAGAGGGGAGGGTAAAACTTTGGAGGAGGGAGCTTGCAGGGGGAGGCAAGGGGAGGAAGGGGGAGGAGAAGCTCAGGGCTCAGGGTAGGGGGTCTCGCTAGCCCAACTGTCTCCCAGCACCACAGGTGCAGGGTCCTTTGCATCTCTGGGGGTGTGGGGAGGGTGGGGAGGAAGAAGCAGGAGAGGGAGAAGGAGTGGGAGGAGGAGTGGTAGCTGGGGAGGCATCAGAGGCTGGAGCAGCAGGAGGCAGCAAGCTCTGCACCTGGGTTGATGACCACTTGGAGGTATGGACCATCCTGTCCCCCAGGATGTGGTCCATGGCATCAAAATAGGGGCAAGGGTCTGGATCTGCCCCTGGTTGGGAGCTGCCCCCTATGGCCCAGGCATATGCCTTCCACAGCTCCTTTACTTTCATGTGAACCTGCTCCTGGAATCGCATGTGGCCTTTGGTGGCCAGACTAGCAGCCATCCACCTGTAGACGGTTGCATTCCTCTGTTTAGTGCGGAGATCATGGATCTTGGCGGCATCCCCCCAAACCTGAATTAGGTCCCTGATCTCTGCACTGGACCAGGCAGGTGCCCGGCTTTTCCGGACCCTGGCAGGCTCGTGAGAGCTGGCAGACTGGTTCTGGGGATCAGTGTTGAGCTGGCTGGCACTGGCTGCCTGCCTTGTGCTGGGGCCACTGGGTCAGGCGTAGCGACTACTGGCTCTGGGCTGGCAGGCTTGGAGCTGGCACAGGCACTGTGGCCACAGTCTATGCCTTTAAGGGCCCTGGGGAGAGGGGGAGGAGTTTTCTTGGTTGTGCGCAGAGTGGCCAGCAAGGCACTCTGGGAAGACCTGGAGGCCCCCTATTTCGAAATAAGCGTCTACACAAAGCATATTTCAAAATAGCAATTTTGAAATTGGTGCTATTCCTTGTAGAATGAGATTTACCAATTTTGAAATAAGCTCGCTGCTATTTTGATTTAATTTTGAAATAGTTGTTTGGCTGTGTAGACGCTGGTAAAGTTATTTTGCAATAATGGCTGCTTTTTCTAAATAACTTTGCTGTGTAGACATACCCTAAGTGTTATATTTTGTTCCTTAAGTACTAGGGGGAATTTTGTAGCTTATAAAATAATTCATCAGGTAAGTGTGGGTGGGGCTAGGTGGAAAAGCTGAAGTCCAGTTTTCAGAAGTGGACAATAAATATCACATTTGGATATTCAGATTTGTGTTCGGGGAATGTGGGTTAAATGACTTCTTCTTGTGGCTGCTTCCTGAATTGGATGTCCACATGCAGGACTGGGTTGTCCAACTGATATCTTGCTTCTTTCTTTCTCTGTAATTCTTTTTCTTTCTCAAATCACTCATTAAACTAGCCTTAACGCTACTTTCATTGTCTGCTGGCCTCACTCCAGTTCTTATATACTACATTTTGTTTAATCAAAATGTATTGGCTCCCACTCTTCCATATGATTACTGTCAATATGATTACTGTGAGGAGTTTGAGTCAAATAGTCAGATAGCATTATGATGTTCTCCCCTAAAAATCCTCTCCAATCATGGAAGCATAGTTTTAACAATGAAAACAAGTGATTTCTCTGAAATTCAGTTGTCTTCTACATGACCTGAAGAAATAAGATGCAGATCTCTCCTTTTCTTAAGAGAGGCACTTCAAGGAAATAGAATCTAGTTTCTGTATGAGAGGAAGTTGTTTTTTTAACAGCTTAGTATTTTAGCTAATGTTTTGGAGGATAAAAGTTAACGAGATGGTGAGTGTATAAGTGTGCAGGCTGCAAGAACATCCTGGCTATTTTTGCCCTAATTCCAATCCCATCTGTTTAAATAATTCACTCTTTTTAATAGAAGTATGCAGATGCCCCCAAGGTAAAAATATGATTCCACCGAAATCAATGGGAGTTTTGTCACCAATTTCAGTGGGCCAGGATTTCACCACTGTTTTTTAGGTTTCTAATTATGTCTGGTGGAGACCACTATTAAACTGAAATCCTGCATGCATTTACATGTATTCATAACCTTATGGTTGTGTGTAGTTTCATTGAGTTGAATGAGGCTATTCCTTTGAGTAATGAGGACTGAGTCCTCAATAGACAGATATGTCTCTGATTCAGAAAAAAAAAATTAAGGATGTGTTTAAGTATATTAGCAGGATTACTGAAATAATTGAGGCAAATGGAGATGCATATGTGCTTAACACTAAGCACATGATTAAATGATGGTTGTGCTACCCTTTACAAACATAGAAAGAACTCAAAGGAAATTTTTTAAAAAAGACAAGTTACTTTGGAAAGTCTCAGAGGGGTAGCCATGTTAGTGTGTAACTGAAAAAGAATAAAAAACAACAAATGGTCCTGCAGAACCTTAGAGACTAAAAAAAATGTAGATAGTATCATGAGCTTTCTTGGGCACAAGCATCTGAAGAAGTGAGGTGTGCCCACTAAAGCTCATGATACCATCTACATTTTTTGTTAGTCTCTAAGGTTCTGCAGAACCATTCGTTGTTTACGGGTTTTTTTTCATGTTACTGTGGAAAGGAATTCTATTTCCTTTAGAGTAATTGCATGAATCCTTCTTAATCTGAGGCATACACGTTAGTTTTGCTAGGAAGTAGATTTTTCTAAAACTCAGGCTTTCTGGAAACACACATCTTAATTTAAATATTTTCTAGGCATTCATAGCAATTTATATATACTGAAACTATCTCAGTATTTCAAAGAACGGTATAGTTAGAATTGATGGCATTTGATAGACCAATTACTAGTATATTTAATAGACCAATGGATTGTTCTGGAATATTGAATCCTTTTATTTGAGACAGAGATCTTTGAATGGATTTTCAGACATTCTCAACATTGGCTTAACGTGATTCCTATGAATTTCACAGATGTTTTACTATTGATAATTGTACCCTCAGCAAATTTGCGGATGACACTAAGCTAGGAGGAGAGGTAGTTATGTTGGAGGGCCGGGATAGGGTCCAGAGTGACCTAGACAGAGCAGAGGATTGGGCCAAAAGAAATCTGATGAGGTTCTACAAAGACAAGGACAGAGTTCTGCTCTGGGGATGGAAAAATCCCAAGCATTATAACAGGCTGGGGACCGACTGGCTAAGTAACAGTTCAGGAGAAAAGGACCTGGGGATTACAGTGGATGAGAAGATGGATATGAGTCAACAGTGTGCCCTTGTAGCCAATATGCACCATATTAGGGTGCATTTGGAGGAGTATTGCTAGCAGATCTAGAAAAGTGATTATTCCTCTGTATTCGGCACTGGTGAGGCGCCACATCTGGAGTTTTGTGTCCAGTTCTGGGCCCCCCACTACAGAAAGGATGTGGGCACATTGGAGAGCAACCAAAATGATTTGGTTGCAGCAAAGGGCAACCAAAATGATTAGGGGGCTGGAGAACATAACCTATGAGGAGAGGCTGAGGGATTTCCACTTGTTTAGTCTGCAGAAGTTAGTTGATAGCAGCCTTCAACTTCCTGAAGGGAGGTTCCAAAGAGGATGGAGAGAGGCTGTTCTCAGTAGTGACGGATGGCAGAATAAGGAGCAATGGTTTCAAGTTAGAGTGGGGGAGGTCTAGACTGGATATTAGGAAAAACTATTTCCCAGGAGGATGGTGAAGCACTGGAATGGGTTACCTAGGGAGGTGATGGATTCTCCATCCCTAGATGTATTTAAGTCTTGGCTTCACAAAGCCCTGGCTGAGATGATTTAGTTGGGGTTGGTCCTGCTTTTGGCAGAGGGTTGGACTCGATGACCTCCTGAGGTCTCTTCCAGCCCTAGGATTCTAGGATTCTGTGACCACACAGCCAAGCCTGTAATTTTGAAATGAGGGGCCATGGAATTTAAAATCTATGGGATGCCAACAGTGCATTCATCAGCAATAACGTTAATTCTGAAAGAGTAATTTCAAAATAATGGTAGTTTGGACACTCCAATGCCAGTATTTTGAAATAATTACTCCCGAGAGTAATTGGAACTAACAACTCCCTGGTACTTCCTGGGGCTCTAAGTCCAAGGTAGCATATCCACATTAATGGACCCTGCTTCGGACTAATTTCGAAGCTTCCCCATAGAGTGGACACATTAATTAAAATTTGTTAAATTGGGAGTTTTTGAGTCAAATTTACTAATTTTAAAATAATTTTCTAGTGAACACATGGCCTGAGGGAATAGCCCATTTTAAAGAGGGAGGATAAATATCTACGGGGAACACATTGGAGCTGTGTTGCCAGAGGGTGAAGGACATGTTTGGAGACAGTGAGGAGACAGAGTGCTTCCATGCAGAAAACTTCCTGTTTGTGGATGGCATAGTATTAGGGGGCAGAAGCATAGTTCACTCCTTGCCCTCAATGGGGACAAATTGAAGTTAAGATCTGGAAAAAAATTACCACAGAATTTCCTTTCATTTCAATGCCCTCCTTTGAATTTTTCTACAGGAGGGGTGGTTAAAGTCTCTGTCACCTTGAGAATGCTATTTTAAGTTCTCCCTATCTTCCTAAAATGGTGGTCGAGAGTCATCATTAATTACAGATTTTGAAGTGGTTAGCTATCCTTAGATAAAAATGCAGTGTGGTATGTAAAAGTACATTTGTTACACATTTATTGTATGGGAGAGACATCTTCTAAAGTTATTTATGAACCCTTTCTATTTTTTATAATTTACGGAGGAACATGAAGGGATATTAATTATAAATATCTTTAGTCTTAATAATATTTCCTGATATTTCTCAAGCACATTTCATTTACTTTAAGATATAGAGAAACCCGGTAATTCTCCTCTCTCATAGTCATTTCTTGTTACAGTGTAATAAACTTGTACAGTTTATTAGAAGTCTGATCCCTTTCATTTTGGGGCTTTCCATCTAATATAACTGTTTTAATTCTGTGAAATCAGGGGATTTCTGGTTCTTAGCCACACTGAGACACCTGGATGAGAAAAAAAAAAAAAAACCTCACCCTAACAGTACAGTATCTTCTGGGCATGGATGGTTTGTTTCCTGCTTCTGATGTTTTGCAGTCCCGGAAATGTATTTAGCTAGCTGCACTAGCTGGGAAACTGATAGCATTTCTAATTGCACAGCTCACATTTATTGCACTCACAAGCATGGTCACACAGAATCAGTACCTTATTATTTCTAGTGTCCTATTAAGTGATAAGATGCAAAAGGCACTGTACTTGTGTTATGGGAGGAGCAGTTTGCTAAGTATTTCACACTTAGTCTAGGTCTTCACTGCAATGGGGCAAGTCGGAAAAAGATATGCAATTTGAGATATGCAAATTGAGTATCTTTTTCTGCTTTCCTGTCGAAAGAGGCTTTTCTGAAATTTGGAGCATCTACACGGTGCCAAATTTCAGAAAAATGTGCTCTTACCACACATCTCTTATTCCTCATAAAACAAGGTTTATAGGGATGGCGAAAGAGTGCAACTTCTTTTTTGAAAATTTTTCCGAAAAAGCAGACACATTCCTTGGATGCGACATTGATTTTCTGGGATACCGCTGATATCCTGGAAAAGCAGTGAAGTCTAGATGTAGCCTTAGTGTGGTGTTTTAATTTTCTTTTTGATGATATTGGGCCTGATTTTCTCCTCACTTGCAAGGGTGTTAATAAGTACCTTCATTAAAACTAGTATGATTATTGCTTTACTGCTAGGCTGTGTCTAGACTGGCCAGTTTTTCCGGAAAATCAGCCGCTTTTCCGGAAAAACTTGCCAGCAGTCTACAATGGCCACTTGAATTTCCGCCAAAGCACTGACTTCCTACTGTAAGAAATCAGTGCTTCTTGCGGAAATACTATTCTTCTCCCATTCGGGCAAAAGTCCTTTTGCACAAAGCTTTTGCGCAAAAGGGCCAGTGTAGACAGCTCAGATTTGTTTTCCTCAAAAAAGCCCCAATTGCGAAAATGGCGATCGGGGTTTTTTGTGGAAAAGCGCATCTAGATTGGCACGGACGCTTTTCCACAAAAAATGCTTTTGTGGAAAAGCATCTGTGCCAATCTAGATGCTCTGTTCTGAAAATGCTTTTAACGGAAAACTTTTCCGTTAACAGCATTTCCGGAAAATCATGCCAATCTAGATGCAGCCCTGGTGTAAGTGATAGGACAATCAGGCCCACAACTGTGGTGCTTATTGTTGTTGTTTTACCTAAAGGGGAAAATTCTCAGCTTTATTTTAAATTCCCATTAAAGTTAAGTTTTGCCTGATTATGGACTATAGCATATGACTCAATGTTTGCATTGTTTAATTTAATGAATGACTCTTGGGAATAGTTTAATATTTCAAATGAAGAAAAATAGGGTGGAAAACTCAGTACAAAAAGTAGCTCAGTAAAAATACTGCTTCTTTCACTTGCTTCCTTCATCTCCAGAACTGCTTGCCTGGCAATTGGATGAGTTAAAAGTCAGGAAATCTAAGAAAAGTGGAAATTGGAAACAGTTTAATAGTCTCAATTCAGATTTTTTAAAAAGAAACTAAAAGTTAGAGGCATGTGAGAAGCTCTGCTAGAAACAGGTATGTATATGTGCAGGAAATAAGGAAGGCAAACAAATATTAGCTATCTCTGCAGCTAAACGCTGTAGTATTAACAAAGGGCACGTCTAATCTACATTTTTTAAAGAAATTTGCATATCTTCTTCTGATCTCACTTTTGGAAGTGGATCTTTCGAAAGTGAAAGTAGTCTGGATGCGGGTTTTTCGATAAAAATCCCCTTTTTCGAAAAAAACCTCATAAACCTCCTTTTTTAAGGAAGAGCGTTTTTTCCCTGAAAAAAACACGTCCAGACTACTTTCACTTTTGAAAGATCTTCTTTCAAAAGTGTGATCGGAAGAAGATATGCAAATTTCCTTAGGGTATGTCTAGCTCTTTAATTCAAGCTAGATAGGCAAATCAGGCAACCGGAGTTGCAAATGAAGCCCAGAATTTAAATATCCCGGGCTTTATTTGCATGCTCCCGTCCGGCTGCCATTTTTAAATCCCCCTTAGTTCGAACGAACTGCCTGCGGCTACATGCGGCAGTTTAAAGTTAATCCGAACTAAATCTTTAGTTCGGATTAATTGTTATGCCTCATTCCATGAGGAGTAACGGTAGTTCGAATTAGAAAGCCTAATTCTAACTACCTACTCCGTGCCTCGGGCACAGAGTCCGAACTACCAGGGATTTAAAAATGACGGTGCCCGGCAAGATGCAAATGAAGCCCGGGATATTTAAATCTCGGGCTTCATTTGCAACTTCGGTTGCCTACATTAACCACCATAGTTCAAACTAGGGTGGTAGTGTAGACATTCCCAGACTACATAAAAGAAAGGGGTACTTCTCAATGGTGCTGCAGGCCTTCATGAGCAACAAGGGTTGCTTCACCAATATCAGCATTGGCTGGTCAGGGAAGGTGCACGATGCCTAAATTTTCCAGAACTCATGCCTGTTCCAGAAGACGCAAGCTGGTACATTCTTCCCTGACTGCACCATTAATGTTGGGGACGTGGACATGTGTCACATTACCGAATTGGAGGGAAGCAGCCAGATCGCTGCTGCACCCGTAGGTGGGGGGGGGGGTTTGCCCCAGAAATTGGTAGAAAAGGGAGCCATGTGGGGTATTGAATGGGAGCTTATTGTTTGCTGATCTTATGTACGCTATTTATGTGAGTGTATAATGTCTGTGTGTGTAGGTAGGAATCTGTAATCTGTGTGGAAGCTGAATATTTCTCTGAATGTGGTTAAGCATTGCTATGGACAGGCTGATTAGCCAGGCCCTGTAGGACAATGGCACTTGATGGGCCAAGGACACACCCAAAGAATGGGGGCTGTCACCTGAGAGCAGCCAGCAGGAAACACAGAGATTGGCC
Organism: Pelodiscus sinensis; assembly: GCF_049634645.1. Classification (NCBI taxonomy): domain Eukaryota; kingdom Metazoa; phylum Chordata; order Testudines; family Trionychidae; genus Pelodiscus; species Pelodiscus sinensis. Next base: position 50,240,064 of record NC_134719.1, read on the forward strand.
TCTGACCAGGTGACCTGCTGCATACAAGAAGAGGCCAGGAAGGAGGTATAAAGAGGCCATGTGGTCGATGCCATTTTGTTCTCAGCTCAGCACTTCATCCCAGAGGCAGCACTGCAGGGATCGAAGAGCCCGGAAGACCTGTGAACCCATCCTGATGTTAGGATGTGCAACAAGAACTTTTAAACCAGCAGCTGTAACATCTCTGCTAGAGCCTGCATCGAGGACTTGGAGATTCGGTGCATGTAACGTACTATTCTTTAACAACCTGACTCTCAGGCTTTTCTTTCTTGTGATAATAAACCTTTAGTTTTAGATTCTAAAGGATTGGCCCAGCGTGATTTGTGGGTAAGGTCCAGAGGGTAAATTGACCAGGGATCTGTGGCTGGTTTCTTGGAACCGGACACAACTTGTTCGGGGTAGGTGGGATTGGGTGCTAGGACCTCCCACCTGTGTATGAGGTCCGGGGCCATCTGGGGCACGGATATTGCTGGGGTGTCGGAGGGGTTTTGCTCGTGAGGCTTCAGGCAGGCTGCTGAAGCACTCCGTGGGACTGGTTTGTGGCTGGTTTGGAAAGGTCACCAGTCTGGGGGCTGTAAGGAGCCCCGGATTTGAGCAATTCACCCTGAGCGGACACCCTCAGCTATGCCCAGACACGGCTCGGTCCATCACAACATGCCCATCTGTATCCTGGGCAATGCAGCCTACCTTCTTTTTCTTCCCTGACTTATGAAGCTCTATATAGGTAGCCTGGACCCCACCAAGGAGAGCTTCTACACAAGGCTGAGCAGGTGCCACATGGTGGTGGAGCATGCATTCGTTTGCTTAAAGGGGAGGTTCAGGAGTCTCCTGACCCACCTGGACCTCAACAAGCACAACATCCCCTTCATGGTGGTGACCTGTGGTGTACTTCACAACGTCAGTGAGAGCAATGGGAAGACTTTTCTGCCAGGCTGAGGGGCAGAGACTGAACAACTGGCCAGGTACTTACAAGCAGCTGGACACCAGAGCCATTCGATGAGGGGCTGTGCTCATTAGGGAGGCCTTGAGGGAAAGTTTCAGCCAAAGCCAACTATGAGACTCTCCCCTGTGCCTTTCCACAAGGGGCCCCTGCATTCCCCATGTGTGCCTTCCCCTGCCCTCCTTTGCCACCTTACCTCCTCCCCTGCAGAGCAAAAAAAAAAACCCCAAACCTTTTTTTGTTTGAAAAACAAGTCTGTTTATATTGGAGATATGAAACAGGAGAGGGACTGGAAAAGTAGTTTCTGGAAAGAAGGAGGAGGGAGTAGGGGGAGAGGGGCTCAGGGATAGGTCTGGGACTGGCACCTGCCTTAGTCAGTTCATGAGTCTTTGGCTGCCCTTGAGCTTCTACCATCTTGTGTTCTGGGGCAAGCCATGGGGGGGGAGAGGGGGAGTGGGACAGTGGCAGAGAGCTGGCTGGTGGCCCACTCCATGCACAAGGCCATACCCTCCATCACCAAAGAGAGGGAGGAGCACATGGCCTCGTGTTGGAGTATCAGCTGGTCCCAGGTGGCCTTCCTCTGCTCATGGTCAGCCTGGTGCTCCTCCTAGTTAGTGGCCTGCTTCCAGTGCGCCTCGTCAAGGCCCCAGGTGAGGGACTGGAAGCAGGCCACCTGCTCATGCATCAGGTTTTTCCAGGTGTGTTTCCTCCAGTGGATGCTGTGGAGTCAGGGAGATGGTGTGGGAAGTGGTGGATGTGCCATGCTTGCAGCTTACCCAGCTTCAAAGAAAAGTGACAAGGGCAGTCACCCCAGGAGTCACTGTGTATGAAGCCTAGTCCTAATCTCTGAACTGACACTGAAGTTCTCAGTTCAGATGATGGTGATGTGCTTTGATAAGGCAATATATTGCCTAGAAAGTGGACACTTTCCAGCGAGGCATGGACATCCCAGGGGAGTATCGCTACACCTACGGCACATGGGAAGGTGCTGGCCAGGCCAGGAGCCTGTGGGTGGGAAGGGGGGATAGGGCAGCTCTGCTGCCTCCTATTCACATTCCAGGTTCAGTACTGTTGGCATCCCACAGAAAGAGAACATCTGTCCATGCCCACTGGAGAGGACAGGAGGGTGTTGGGAAAGGGTATGGGATCAGTGGATGTTGCTTGCCAGAGTGTGTTACTGGAGTCCCCTCCTCATCCTCTCTCTGGTAAGTTCCTATGCAGGGGATTGGTCTCCTCTGCTTTGCCACACTTGACCAGGAATGGATGCTGCCTGAGTGCGGGCATGACCCTGTGCTGTGTGCAGCACTGCTGGATGGTGGAGGCTTGTCATCTTGGGGTCTTCAAAGTATTTGAAGGCTTCAATATCTGAGATATAGGTGAGAGGATTATTCTGGGAGGGGTGGGAGAGATTCTGTGGCCTGCACTGTGTAGGGGGTCAGACTAGATGATCATAATGGTCCCTTCTGACCTTCAAGTCTATGAGTCTATGAGTCATGGGAAAGTGTCCCATCACAGAGTTGGGAGTAAGGGAGCTTGTGAGAAGGATCAAGGAGTTCCTGTGTGAGAGCGTCATGGGGCTGAGTGCTTCAGACTGGCGCTCTATCTGCACCCAAGTGCACAGGCTGTTGTGTGACCCCCCCCAGGCTGAGTAGGCCAAGCGAGGCTCATGCAGCCCCTGCGTGTGTATAGGGAAAGTTATAGAATTCACCTGAAGTGCATCTCCTGGGTTTGTCCAATGCCTGGGAGACATCCAGGGAGCAAAGGACTGTCTCTAGAGTGAGGAGCAGCTCCTGGCTTGTAGGCACGGTCGCCTGGCTGGCCTGCTCCTCCTCCTTTTCCTCCTCCCACCCTCGTGGAGGCTGACACTGGATGAAATAATGGGCTGGGTAATGTGGATGTTCCACTTATCATTTTGAAATAAGGGAGGTTATTCCAAAATAACTCCTTAGAGTAGACCAGGGCAAAGGTTAATCAGAAAGCAGATTTTTCTTGTGATTATAGAACTTGCTTTATTTTGTTGATCCTGTTCTATAATAGATGTATAAAACTAAGGGTACCTCTACATAGCAAACCCATAGGTAGGCATAGGCGTGGTACAGAGGCTAGCAGGGAGCTTGCTAGTCCCGCTGTGCAGTACCGCCAACCAGTCAACGGCCAGGTCAGTAGTGCTGACCAGAACAGACAAGATCTCTTTTCTATCAAGTGCGCCAATCAAAAAATCAACAGCTGATCACCCCATCCCAAGCAGCAATTCTCAAAGCTCTGACCAACTGACTCAGACTTGTTCTGCATTGCTAAAAATTGCAATTTAGACTCTTGGACTTCAGATGTACCTCAAGCTTAGAAACCCAATGAGGAAAAGAGTCTGCAGCCCAGCTTCTAACCTGAGCCTGAGTGGCTACACTGTTATTTTTAGCCCATTGGTGCAAGCCTGACTTAGTTGATTCAGGCCCTGATATTCACGGCCACCAGGTTTTTAATTTATTTTTCCTGAGTTGACATACCTGAAATGTAATCTTTATTGTTCTGTTAGAAAGTGAAAACAAGACAAAGCCAAACCCCTCTGAGACTTTCTCTGTGGCTGAAACTCAAGTGAATAACTGAGTAAAGATAGCTTCAGGGGGTAGCCGAGTTAGTGTGTTACAGAAAAAAAACAGCAAGCAAATGGTCTGGTAGCACTTTATAGACTAACAAAACATGTAGGCTGTGTCTAGCGCAAACATGTAGTGCTTTTGCGCAAAAGCATCCGTGGCCAGTCTAGATGCGATTTTGCGCAAGAAAGCCCCGATCGCCATTTTAGCCATCGGGGCTTTTTTGTGCAAAACAATTCTTCCCTGTCTACACTAGCACTCTTGAGCAAGTATTCTTGCGCAAGAAGGCTTTTTCCTGAGTGGGAGCATGAAAGTATTTGCGCAAGATGCACTGATTTTGTACATTACAAAGTCAGTGCTCTTGCGCAAATTCAAGCGGCCAGTGTAGACAGCTGGCAAGTTTTTGCGCAAAAACAATTCCTTTTGCGCAAAATCTTGCCAGCCTAGATGCTCCTGTAGATGGTATCATTAAGTAAAGATAGAGTTTCAAATGCTGAATAATAAATAGCCCTTATTTGTGCTGGAGAGAGACAAATGGCTGGGTAATTCCTTTACCATTTTCCCTCAATAATGGCAAAGTCTTTCTTGACCCATTGTTCTTTTCCTATGACAGATCTAACAAAGGGTCATGGCATTTGCTTTGAAGCTGACTCTCAACTGAAATCATTCATGAGGTTTTTTCCTTAAATCTGGGCATGGTATGTTTCATGTTTCTTTGGATAGCAGATCCTCAAAGGCTACGTCTACACTGGCCCCTTTTCCGGAAGGGGCATGTAAATTTCACTAGTCGTCGTAGGGAAATCCGCGGGGGATTTAAATATCCCCCGCGGCATTTAAATAAAAATGTCCGCCGCTTTTTTCCGGCTTTTAAAAAAGCCGGAAAAGAGCGTCTAGACTGGCCCCGATCCTCCGGAAAAAGTGCCCTTTTCCGGAGGCTCTTATTCTTACTTCAAAGTAAGAGCCTCCGGAAAAGGGCACTTTTTCCGGAGGATCGGGGCCAGTCTAGACGCTCTTTTCCGGCTTTTTTAAAAGCCGGAAAAAAGCGGCGGACATTTTTATTTAAATGCCGCGGGGGATATTTAAATCCCCCGCGGATTTCCCTACGACGACTAGTGAAATTTACATGCCCCTTCCGGAAAAGGGGCCAGTGTAGACGTAGCCAAAGTGTTGTAAAATAGTGGTGAGAATGCAGAAGCCTACAGATAGTAGTGTATCAGTGCAACAAATCTGATAGAAACCTTCTGTGCAATACATTATTCTCATAGCTAAGTACTTCACTAACCAGCATCAATAGGGTTGTTTTTGGCTAACAGTGGCATATCCTAATTACCAGTCAACACTGGTCTAATTTGTCCAGGGTTCTTCCTGGTATTAAAGCACCAACAAAGCTATTTTACTTCAGTGGTCTAAAACTGAAATTCACAGATCAGTGTCCATGGCAATCAAAGAGGGCTTTAAAAAGTAGGAGAGGCTGAACAGAAACATATAAGGTACATGCCTAGTCTAGTACATTTTCATTATGTATTATGTCTTTCATACAAACAGTGCCCTAAAACTTAACTGATCTAATTAATACCACAGAGTGAGCAAGAAAGAAACCAAATGAAGCAGGAAACATTAGAAATGCCAAAGTGTGATCTGTGTAAACCTCCTGGTTATTTTTCTAGAGGCTTTTTTATTGATGTTATAGTGAAGTACATTGTTTAAAAGCCATCCCCTTCTCTTTGGGTTTATCTTATGCTCACTGAGTAAACTAGTGGAACTCTATTGTCATCTGGTTTAGTTTTGCTGTGTGTTGCTATGGAACATTATAAATATTTGGGAACTGTGATATAACAAGGCAGAAGGCTGGCTGAGTTTTCCAGTCACAAAGCAAAACAACTGGAAAAACATAATCACGGACCCCACAATATTACTATTCACGTATCATACTTTTTAGTTGTTCTAATATATTATTGTAATAAAATATTATCTCCCTTACCTACTGATCAGTAGGCTCATTTCAAGAAGAATCATGTGTTTCAGTGCATTGAACGGTCTGTGAATAATATTTCTCTGAATGATACTTTCTTGCTTTTATAGGTTCATGATCACACATGTTTCCTTTCTTTGTAACCTTTTCTTATTTATGAGATAAAGGTAAAAGAAGACTCACCAGCAACTCTCAAGTGCTTAGCTTTAGGGGTTTCTTCTCAGAAGATCCTAATACCCACAAGTTCTGAATGCACTACACATTTTTTTTTCACATGATCAAAAAATAAAATTAGGCAAAAGCTGAGATAACTTAACACCACAAATAGAAAGAAAGAGAGAAAGAAAATAAATCCATCTGACAGGACTTACAGTGTGTGCACTTCTAGTTTGTTCTCCCTACCTCAATTTTCCAACTTTTCATGATTATTTAACATCATATTTCAGTAACACTTAAAGACCATTGAAGTAAAGACCCCATTGTGGGTAGACATTGTACGTAGAAAATAGAAATTCCTGCCTTAAAGAGCTGATGGTCCATTGGACAATACTAACATGAATGAGACAAAAAAAAAAAAAAGAGGCTCAGAGGTGAGATGTGGGGAGAAGGGTAACACATTAAGGATGAGTAAAATTAATGACAGCTTAGACTTGTGTGTCAGAAATCACAGAATCATAGAATCCTATGGCTGGAAGAGACCTCAGGAGGTCATCGAGTCTAGCCCCTTGCCCAGAGCAGGACCAACCCCAACTAAATCATCCCATCCAGGGCTTTGTCAAGCCAAAACTTAAACATGTCTACAGATAAAGATTCCACCACTTCCCTAGGTAACCCATTCCAGTGCTTCACCACCCTACTAGTGAAATAGTTTTTCCTAATATCCAACCTGGACCTCTCCCACTATAACTTGAGACCATTGCTCCTTATTCTGCCATCCGTCACTACTGAGAACAGCCTTTCTCCATTCTCTTTGGAACCTCCCTTCAGGAAATTGAAAGCGGCTATCAAATCCCCCCTCACTCTTCTCTTCTGCAGACTAAACAAGTGCAAATCCCTCAGCCTCTCCTCACAGATCATGTGCTCCAGCCCCCTAATCATTTTGGTTGCCCTCCACTAGGCCCTCTACAGTGTATCCACATAATTTCTACACAGTGGGGGGGGGGGGGGGGCCAGAACTGGACGCAATACTCCAGATGTGGCGCCTCATCAGTGCTGAATAAAGAAGAAGAATAACTTCTCTAGATCTGCTGGCAAAGCTCTTCCTAATGCTCCCTAATATGCCATTGGCCTTCTTGGCTACCAGGGAACACTATTGACTCATATCCAGCTTCTCATCTATTGTTATCCCCCGGTCCTTTTCTGCTGAACTGCTACTTAGCCAGTTGGTCCCCAGTCTGTAACAATGCTTGGGATTCTTCCGTCCCAAGAGCAAAACTGTGCACTTGTCTTTGTTGAGCCACATCAGAGTTCTTTTGTCCCAATCCTCCAATTTGTCTAGGTTACTCTGGACCCTATCCCTACCTTCCAATGTCTCTCTCTCTCCCTAGCTTAGTGTCATCCACAAACTTACTGAGGGTGCAATCCATCCCCTCATCCAGATCATTAATAAAGTTGTTGAACAAAACCAGCCCTAGAACCAATCCTTGGGAAAGTCCGCTTGAAACCAACCACAGATCCTTCTCCCTTTGATATCACTGGAGATCCTGTAATTGACTTCAGAAGGTTCTAAAGCAAAGGGCTACATTTTCTTCCTAATTTGACCACTTGCTGACTTTAGTCCAGAATTTCTCCATATTCATAGCAACTTTCCCTGAAAATATCATCAAAATTAGGTACTGTTCTTGGGTTTTCCTTTAAAAGAATGAAAGTATCTAAGAAATCGTACAAGAGGGAAGTTTGAAAAGTTTGAGAAATTATTCGAGACAGTGATTCATTCTGTGAACTTCCATTTTTTGAGGCTGTTCTATTTATAGCTGCAGAGACAGATGTGATAACTGTGGGAGTGTGTCAGAAAACCAAAAGGTGCACATATTTGTCTTTAAAGGAAAGCTTGGAAATAATTACTTTCCAAATGTATTGCCAAAATGAGAAAGAACATCTGGACTAGGAAAGAACAAACAATGACATTTAGCTTGTGTAAGCTCCAAAACTCAGATAGACCTGCAGTATCTACTTGCAGTGTCTAGCAGAAGGGAAGCCATTCAGAATTAGCAGTTTTTTTGATGTGTCTGTGAAATAAGTTTTGGTTCCCCTACTCCTAAAACATCATCAACTCCTTTCCACCATTCTCTAACTGCTTGCTATAAGCATATTCTCAGGATTTAGGAAATTCAAGGTGATTCTTGGAAATCCATTCTGAATGTGTAGGACTCATTTGCCAGGAGGGGGTGGGAGAGAAGGGTATGTTTGTGTCCAAGCAAACTCAGCTACTTGATAGGGTTTGTGCAAAATTGCCAGCACTACAAAATATTTTCCAAGAGACACACGTGTGAGAGGATACCAGGCCCTTGTGGGTTTTATGTCTAATGAACTGCAGAGTGTTTTACAAACTCTCCTCTCTGGTAGGAAAATACTGTCCCCATTTGGTAAAGGGAGGGGGAATAAGGTAGAAAGGTAGTCAACTGACCATAGTACAGAAAAACTGGTGTCAGAGCCAGGAACAAAAAGGCTTACCCCACATGTGTTGACACATGTCTAGTCCCCTACAAAAGGGCATGTCTCACACGCTATTTAGTTGCTCCTCTTTGTATCCATAGGCACTTGTATCTATGTAGCCTATAGGCACTTTGTAGCCATATGCCGTAGTGCCATCATTAGTAGCTCAGGGTATGTCTACACTACAGCGCTAATTTGAACTAACGCATCTAGGACTAAAAACTAGTTTGAATTAGCATTTTGCTAATTCAAACGAGCATGTCCACACTAAGTGGACCCTGAACCGGGGTTAAGGATGGCCAGAAGCAGTGCCGGCAGGGCATCAGATGAGGACTTAGAGCGTGGAGCTGCTGTCAGGCTAGCCGAGGGCTGTGCTTAAAGGGACCCAACCCCCACCCCGGACAGACAGTTCTCAGGGGTTCCCCACTTGCAAAGCAGTCCTGGCTTGGAGTGCCCTGAGTGCCCACACTGGGCACATCACAGCACTCAGCCATCAGACTGGCTGCACTTGCCGCAGGCTGCCATCTGGGGAGAGGGGACAATTGGGGGGCTGCAGGAGAGCTTCCACCCCCAGAAGCCTGCAGAGCCAGCCCAGTCCTCCCCATCAGGGGCTCGTACCCCATTCCTCCCTCACCTTCTTCCACTTACCCTTCCTTAGCCCCCCTTCCTGATGTACAAAATAAAGAAAACGTGTGGTCAAAATAGAATCTCTCTTTATTGAACAAATCTCGGGGAGACTAGGAAAAGGAGGTGGGAGAGGGGAAGAGAGAGGGTAGGAGGGGGAGGGCAACTACAATGATCAGAGGTTTGGAAGAGGTCCCATATGAAGAGAGGCTAAAGAGACTGGGACTTTTCAGTTTAGAAAAGAGGAGACTGAGGGGGGATAGGATACAGGTCTATAAAAGCATGAGTGCGGTGGAGAGGGTGCATCAAGAAAAGTTCTTCATTAGTTCCCATAATAGAAGGACTAGAGGACACCAAAGGAAAGGAATGGGTAGCAGGCTTCAAACTAGAAACAGAAAGTTGTTCTTCACAAAGCAAAGAGTCAACCTGTGGAATTCCTTGCTGCAGGAGGCTGTGAAGGCTAGAACTAGAACAGAGTTTAAAGAGAAGTGAGATCAAGTCATGGAGGTTGGGTCCATGGAGTGGTATTAGCCAGGGGGTAGAAGTGGTGTCCCTGCCCAAAGTTTGTGGAAGGCTGGAGAGGGATGGCACGAGACAAGTGGCTTGGTCACTGTCATCGGTCCATCCCCTCCAGGGTCCCTAGGGTTGGCCGCTGTCGGCAGACAGGCTACTGGGCTAGATGGACCTTTGGTCTGACCCAGTACCGCCATTGTAAGCTAAGGGCTCAGGGTCGGGGGTGTCAGTGGACCACCTTGATTTTCATGCACACCTGCTCCTGGGTGGCCAGGCTGGCAGCTATCCTGCCCTAGACGGCCACTTTCCTGTTCCTAGTGTGGAGGTCGTGGACAAGGTCCACGATGTCCGCACTAGACCAGGCGGGTGCCCTCCTCTTGCGGTCCTGGGCAAGCTCCCGGGAGCCGGCAGCCTGGTCCCGGGAACAGGGGGAGGGCTGGGGGGCATCGGGTGGCTGGCTCGAGCTGTGCCAGGTGCAGGGTCTGCTGGCTGGGTGCTGGCAGGCTTGCACCTGGCACTGGCACTGTAGCCAGCCCGAGCCCCTTTAAGGGGTCCAGGGCTGGGAGGGGGGCAGACGAGTTTCCCTGGTGTTGGCCATAGTGGCCACCAGGGAAAGCTGGGGAGGGCTAGCCTCCCACTAGTTCAAATTAAGGGGCTACACACCCCTTAATTCGAACTAGTAAGTTCGAACTAGGCTTAGTCCTTATAGAATGAGGTTTACCTAGTTCGAACTAACTGCTCCGCTAGTTCAAATTAAGTTCGAACTAGAGGAGCGCTAGTGTAGCGCCTATCAAAGTTAATTCGAACTAACGTCGATTAGTTCGAATTAACTTTGTAGTGTAGACATACCCTCAGGCAGTATTGCCAGTATCATATTTGATACATAAATTAACTCTGGGCTTTTCCCTTGTGTCTAGATACCCCAGGAACACCAAAGTGTTTAGGAATTTATTAGGTAGCAGGTTTTAGCCCTAGTGAGCAGTTTACATGTTTTCTAGGTTGCTTCACAAGGGAAAAGGCTTTTTAAAAATGAAAGCTGAGGTTCTTTGAGGACTGTCCCTGTGGGTGCTGCACCTTCAGTGTCTGAGGTGCTGCTGTACCTCTAGTGAGCGAATTTAGGTATCAGTGCTCTTCGCGTGCACAGCCAACTGTCCCTTTGTTTCCTTCTCTGCTGCCACTGGCTTTAGTCGGAACTGATAGCTGCCCTCCTGATATTTTTCAAACATCTTTGATTGGAGTTGGTTAGTGTTGTTAGTAGTTGTTAATAGTTGTTTATTGTAGTTTTAGTGTTATTAGATTGTTCTAGTTAATTTGTTTTTTAAAATTTTGTTTTATTGTGCCTTTTCCCTTTTGGCCAATTTTTTCTTCCCTGGGATGCCTGCGGCCTGTCCTGCAGGTTTTCTATCCCAGTCTCAGATGGTCACTTGCAGCGTATCTGGTACCTGGGACAGGCACACTCTACAAGTAAGTGTGAGAATCAGAAAAGCCAGGGAGCTCCAACTGAAACTCTTGCTTCTGGAGAACACAGAGTGGCCAGCCTGGAATTCCCAAACACTCCACACCACCAAGACAGCTGTCTCTCATTGCGGTGTAGGAGACGGCACTCAGGATCGAGTGCCAAGGACTTGACTTCTGATTATCAGGCCAAGAAATGAGCTCACTGTTCATCCAGAGGTGACGCCCCCTCAAAGAAGTGGGCACCACCACAGAAAATGCCCCCAGCACTGGTAGCACCCAAGGCATCAGAACAAGAGGCACTGGGACTGTCAGATACCAAGATGTTTTGAGGAGCTAAGGACCTTGCAAGGGCTAGCTCTAAGGCACTAGTCAATGTGAAATCAAAATAGGTGCTGCTGGTACTGTCCAAGTCCTCATTGGCACCAAAAAAAGTTGCACTCTTGCTTGGCATCAAGTGCCGCTACCTCCATGAGCACCAAAGAATCACAAGCATTGGGCACCCATGATGCAACTTGACTTGCTGACACCTTCCCTGGTACCATTGCTGGCACTGACTAGCATGGAATCACGACTCTTTAGCACAAGTGAAGAACTATGGGTCACCTTGGTGCCAAGCACACTGTTATGTGGCTAAGCTGATCCTGCCAATGAATCAAGCCCTGAAGGACCCAGCCAAGTCAATCTGTCAGACCTCAGCCACCGTTCCCTCAATCTTCAAAAGGTCAGAGAGGAAAATATTATGTAGCTCCACAATTGGCTGATTTTCTTTTATCTGATCCATTCCTTGTTTCCCTGGTAGTTGAGGCAGTGAACCAGAGGGGAAAGCAAAGTATTGTTCATACCACTCCCTACGACAGGAACTGGAAGCACCTAGACCTCTTAGGGAGGAAAGCATACTTGTCATCTACATTGCAGTTCCAGATTGCCAATTATACTGCCCTCCTGGCAAAATATATTTGCAACATATTCAAACAGATGTTACATTTTATTGACACAAAAATCTTAAAAAACAACAAATAGTCTGGTAGCTCTTTAAAGACTAACAAAACATGTAGATGGTATCAAGAGCGTTCATGGTCACAGCCCACTTCTTCAGATGTTTTGTTAGTCTTTAAAGTGCTACCAGACTATTTGTTGTTCTTTAAGTTTTTTGTGTTATAGACTAACTCGGCTACCCCTCTGAAATTTTGTTGACAGTTTGCCAGACAACAAGAGGGAGCAGTTTAGGACGAACATAAACAAAGGAGCCCTCATCTCGTGTACCACAATACAAGCAGCTCTGAACTCTGCCAATAGGATGGTCCAATCGATTTCCACAGCGGTGGTTATGAAATTTTGACTCCATCTATCTGGGCTCCCAAGGATAGTGTAGTCAACTATAGAGGACCTGCCTTTTGAGGGCTCAGAAATTGTTTGCTGAGTCCACAGATGTGTTGCTTTCACACTCTCAAGGACTCTCATTCAACCTTAAAAACACTGGGAATACACGTGCCTTTAACCAGGACAAAAAAGGGAAAATATTTCACTCAGAGGTATAAGACCACACTGTTTAACCAGCTTCAGAGATAGTACGAGGCCAGGCACAGACAGTGTGAGACCAGGTTCAAACAAAGTGCAGACCAGTCTTCAACATCCAGGCAAGGTCTGGTAGAGCATATGATAGCCCCAATGTCTCTAAGGCACTGGGACAACGTGGTAACATTTGACAATCTCCTGGCACTCTTCTATCCAGACTGGAAGTCCATTACCACACACAAATAGGTGCTAAGGATTGTCATAACTGACTATTGCCTCTCTTTTTCATTTGTCCCTCCTACCCATCCTCCCTCTTCATCCTTATTCAGGAACCCATCTCACAAGCTCATCCTCACACAGGACTTGAACCATCTGCTCTAATTGGGAGCTGCAGAGCTCATATCTCTCCATCACAGGGGAAGGGGATTCTACTCCCATTATTTTCTTACAACAAAGAAAACAGGAGGATATAGGCCAATTCTAAACCTAAGAAAACTCAACCACTACATTCTTTCACAACGCGTCGAGATGCTGACCCTGTCCACAATAATCCCTGCTTTAGATGGTTATTGAACCTCAACCTGCAAGATGTGTATTTTCACATGTCTGTACTTCTAGCAAACAAAAAATGCCTATAGTTTGCTGTCCACAATGAACACTTCCAGTACAAGGTGCTTCCCTTTGGCCTCACTTCAGCAGAATGGGTGTTTTCCAAAGTTCTTTCTGTTGTAGCAGCACACCTCCACAGAATGGGAGTCACCTCTTCCCATACTTTGATGACTGCCTGCTAAAAGCACATACCTATAATGATACAGAAAGAGCAATCAACATTACAAGATAAACTTTTCAGAATTTTGGCTTGCAAATAGATCTTCAAAAATCCCTCTAGGCTGGAGTGCTCATATCAATCAATGAGTGGTACAAGTCTCCAGAGGAGTCCAAGTTACACATAAATGTGTTGGAACTCAGAGCAGTAAGCACTCATGTTATCACTTCCTTCACTTAATTTGGAAAAGGTCAGTACAGATTTTTACAGACAAGCTAACAAAGATGTATTACATAAACCATTAAGGCAGGGCCAGATCTTACCGATTCTCCTTGGAAGCCATTCAGCTATGGAAATGGTGCATCCCACACAACATACACCTGCCAGGCAAGGACAATACAATAGTGGAAGAGCTCAGCAGGCACTTTACTTTGAACCACAAGTGGGATATCGATACCAATCTTCTCACCCAGTATTCAATCTATGGGTATTTCCAGTGATGGACTTGTTTGCAACCAGTGCCAACATGAAGTGTCCACAGTACTGTTCTCATGTGGGCATTGGACCATAGTCACTGGGAGCTGCATTCAGAGTGATGTGGAACGCACTGATTTTGTATGCTTTCCCACCAATGCCTCTTCTTCACCGAGTAATTCACAAAATAAAACAAGACAAAGCCACAGTTCTCTTAGTAGCATCCTGTTGGTACAGACAGACCCAGTACCCTTACCTACAATAGATGTCCACAAGGACTCCATGGTGCTTCCTGATGCTCCCACATCCTCTGACTCAGAACAATAGTCAGATAAAACATTTTCACATTCAGATGCTGCACTTATGGGCATGGTATCTGACTTGCTCACCTCAATAGAATCATCTTGTTCGGCATCTGTACAAGAAATTCTCCTGAACTGATGCAGACTGATCACTAGAAAGTCATACCTATATAAATGGTTCAGATTCTCTGTGTGATGCCAAGAGAAACAAATAATGTCCACATCTGCCTCGTTTCCTTTCATACTCGAATACCTATTATCCCTGAGGAGGTCAGGGCTATGATTTAGTTCTCTGAAAGTTCACCCAGCGGCAATAACTTAATTTCATTTCCATTTGCATTTCCATAGAAGAAAAATTGGTGTTCACTCATCCCACCACCAAACATTTTATGAGGAGCTTCCAGAATACTTATCCACCCATAAAGATCACGGTCCTAGCCTGGGACCTCAACGTAGTGTTTAGAGTGCTAACTGGCAAGCCCTTTGAGCTTCTAGCTATTTGCTCCATGTTACACCTTTCTATGAAGATGGCTTTCCTAGTTGCAATTACTTCTGTGAGGACAGTAGAGGAGCTAGAGGCCCTTATGGCAGACCATTCTTCAGCCACACCCTTCCTAAGGTCCCCACTACCTTCCATTAAAATGAACCTATTTACTTGCCTGTTTTTTTTTCCTGAAGCCCCTTGCAGATAACAGGGAGGCTGTATTGCACACGCTAGATGTCCGCAGAGCGGTCACATTTTATTTTGACAGAATTAGACAGATATGTAAATCACCAAGATTATTTGTATCAATGACTGAGAAGTCCAGGGGCATGGTAATTTCCAAACAGAGACTGTCCAAGTGGATCTCAAACTGTATACGACTGGCTTTACCGTACCTTTGGAGAGGACCCTCTGCTACAGCTACATGTCCTTTCCACAAGAGCAATGGCAACCTCTACAGGGTTTCTAAAGAGTACACCTTTTACTGACATGTGGCCCGGCCACCTGGGCCTCTGCACATTCTGTGGAGCACCCACAGGGACAACCATCTCAAAGAACCTCAGTTACTGCACAAGGTGCGTAACACTTTCTTTTCCTTTGATTTTTTCCTTTGATGTGATGTGGCCTTGTCACGGGCTTAGTGCCTTCTAGGATCTAAACATTCTGGCTCCCAAAGTAACCATATTACTATGCAAAAAATGGTTCAATGATTTATAAAATGTGCCATAAGGGACCTCCCATACATAACTGATACTATTTACAAGCTTAGAGACCTTGGGATTCTTGGGGAATCTTGGTGTTGTGGAAGTGGAGTCCAACCGTTCTTACTGGCTACACATAGTTGGCAGTATTTTTGCCAAAAGTAGAAGGTAAATGATTTCTGCTAAAGGTAAGAAATGAGTTTGCTGGGCACAGGGATTTCTGGGCATTTGTTGAAGCTGACTAGGGATCTTGGGGAAGGGAAGTGGTCTTTGTATTCTGCATCCGCCCCACATCTTCTAGATTTTGTTCACTCTGGCTTCATATATGAGATTGCACCAGAGATGTTTTTCTAAAAAATGTGCTCCATGAATTATTTTGGGAAGGTCAGTGGCCTGTGTTATACAGAGGTCAGAGTATACCACAGCAGTCCAATCTCTGAATGGGATCTATGAATATAATACCATCTCCCACACCATTTTTTCAGTCAATTCTGGAAGAAACATTTGTATATACTTGATCTCAGCTTCCTTTTTACAAATAATAATGATTAATAAAAACCCCTCTGTAAATACCTTGACATTTTCAGAACATCATCATCTGATACATGAAAACCTGAAAGTCAGGTTTCTGTTCTAGTTTGTAGTTTTCAGCATGGAACAATCTGTTAAAACCATTGTTGGTAAAACGCTTCCCAGTCATGTGAATTTGATTCCTTTTTTTTTGTACTTCTGCTTTTTTTTCATGAAAGTACATAGGTCAGGTCACTCCATTTGGTTCTTCTTTTGATCAGAACATTATTATTCTTACAGCGACTGAATGTCAGCTTTGTCAGTTCATGTTTTGCTGCTATATAGAGGGCAAAAGAGGCAAAGCAGATGAAAGAAATTTTGAGAAATTTATGAAAAGAGTACCATGTAGATAATAACATGGGGTAAAATAGCAGATCAGCTTCCCACTCTAATCTTATTATAAAAAACATATTTGTATTTCAATTTCAAGTACAGTTGGTTGGTTTTTACCCAGCTGGCATAATTACTTTGCTCCTCATATGGATATTTTTTGCCTATACGTTTTTTCACTAGCTGATGCTGTATCACTTCCTTGCAGCTTAAGGCACGTAAAGTGGTGCAATAGATGATTATGGTAGATATGTATCTTTGTGCATCACTGGATCTTAATCTGGACATTAGTCATGTAATCAGTAGAGCTCATTGACATAACAGTGAGATCGCTGAGGTCAAGAGAAGGAAGTAGCACAAACTTTGTAGATAAAAACAGCAAAAGAGACAACCCATTACATTTTAGAGGTTAGGAAACATAAAATGGGCTATTTTTTGGAAGTAGGGGTCAAGTTGAAAAAGTGAGCCCTCTCAAAAATGATTGGGTCGAGTAGCATTAATCCCTAACAATATAGAGAAGAAGGTGGTCTTGTGGTGGTGAGGACACTGGCCTAGGACTCAGGGATTCATTTCCTGGTTCTACTACAGATTTCCTCTGTGAACTTGGGCAAAATGGTTAGTCTATCAGTGCTTCAAGTCTTCATCTGCAAATTGTAGGAATGGAAGAAATAATATTTTTCTGCCTTGTTTATTTGATTGTGTCTTCTTTGGAGGTGTTGGGGAGGCTGTCTCACTATGGCTACGTCTACACTGGCCCCAAATTCCGGAAAAGGCATGCAAAGCAGGTAAGTCAGAATAGGGAAATCCGCGGGGGATTTAAATATCCCCCGCGGATTTAAATAAACATGTCCGCCGCTTTTTTTCCGGCTTGGGGAAAAGCCGGAAAAAAGGGTCTAGACTGGCGCGATCCTCCGGAATAAAGCCCTTTTCCGGAGGATCTCTTATTCCTACCTGAAAGTACTACCTACGCGCCAGTCTAGACCCTTTTTTCCGGCTTTTCCCCAAGCCGGAAAAAAAGCGGCGGACATGTTTATTTAAATCCGCGGGGGATATTTAAATCCCCCGCGGATTTCCCTATTCTGACTTACCTGCTTTGCATGCCTTTTCCGGAATTTGGGGCCAGTGTAGACGTAGCCTATGGGTTTGTTCAATACCTAGCCCAATGGATCTCTGATTTCAGATAAGACCTCACAGGCTATGTCTACACTAAGGGTATGTCTACACTAGAAAGTTAGTTCGAACTAACGGACGTTAGTTCGAACTAACTTTCCTATGCGCTACACTAGCGCTTCGCTAGTTCGAATTTGAATCGAACTAGCGGAGCGCTTAGTTCGAACTAGGTAAACCTCATTTTACGAGGACTAACGCCTAGTTCGAACTAGCTAGTTCGAACTAAGGGCTGTGTAGCCCTTTAGTTCGAACTAGTGGGAGGCTAGCCCTCCCCAGGTTTCCCTGGTGGCCACTCTGGCCAACACCAGGGAAACTCTATGCCCCCCTCCCGGCCCCGGACCCCTTAAAGGGGCACGGGCTGGCTACGGTGCCCGTGCCAGGTGCAAGCCTGCCAGCACCCAGCTAGCAGACCCTGCACCTGGCACGGCACAGAGCCACCCATCCGATGCCCCCCAGCCCACCCCCTCTTGCCGGGACCAGGCTGGCGGCTCCCGGGAGCTTGCCCTGGACCGCAAGAGGCGGGCACCTTCCTGGGCTAGTGCGGACATCGTGGACCTCGTCCACGATCTCCGCACTAGGCACAGGAAAGTGGCCGGCTAGGGCAGGAGAGCTGCCAGCCTGGCCACCCAGGACCAGGTGTGCATGAAAATCAAGGGGGTCCACTGAGACCCCCGACACTGAGCCCTGAGCTTACAATGGCTGTCCTGGGTCAGACCAAAGGTCCATCTAGCCCAGTAGCCTGTCTGCCCACAGCGGCCAACCCTAGGGACCCTGGAGGGGATGGACCGAAGACAATGACCAAGCCATTTGTCTCGTGCCATCCCTCTCCAGCCTTCCACAAACTTTGGGCAGGGACACCACTCCTACCACCTGGCTAATAGGACTCCATGGACCCAACCTCCATGACTTGATCTCACTTCCCTTTAAACTCTGTTCTAGTTGTAGCCTTCACAGCCTCCTGCAGCAAGGAGTTCCACAGGTTAACTATTTGCTTTGTCAAGAACAACTTTCTCTTACTAGTTTCAAGCCTGCTACCCATTCCTTTCCTTTGGTGTCCTCTAGTCCTTCTTTATGGGAACTCAGGAAGAACTTTTCTGAATGCACCCTCTCCACCCAACCCCTGCTTTTAGAGACCTCTATCCTGTCCCCCCTCTGTCTCCTCTGTTCTAAGCTGAACAGTCCCAGTCTCTGTAGCCTCTCTTCATCTGGGACCTGTTCCCAACCCCTGATCATGTTAGTTGCCCTCCCCTCTCCCAGCCTTTCTCTTCCCCTCTCCCACCTCCTTTTCCCAGTCTCCCCCAGTTTTTTTCAATAAAGACAGAGTCAATGTTGGAAGAAACGTTATCTTTATTTTGTACATCAATAAGAAGGGGGGCTAGGGAAGGGCAAGTGGAAGGAGGTGAGGGAGGAATGGGGTACGAGCCCCCGATGGGGAGGACTGGGCTGGCTCTGCGGGCTTCTGGGGGTGGAAGCTCTCCTGCAGCCCCCCAATTACTCCCTCTCCCCAGATGGCAGCCTGCGGCAAGTGCAGCCGGGCTGATGGCCGAGTGGTGTGATGTGCCCAGTGTGGGCACTCAGGGCACTCCAAGCCAGAACTTCTTTGCAAGCGGGGCACCCCTTAGAACTGTGTGTCCGGGGTGGGGGTCGGGACCCTTTAAGCGCAGCCCTCGGCTAGCCTGAGACAGTATCTCCATGCTCTAAGTCCTCCTTTTATGCCCTGCCGGCACTGCTTCCGGCCATCATTAAGCCCTGTTCAGAGTCCACTCAATGTGGACTTGCTAGTTCGAACTAGCAAAACGCTAGTTCGAACTAGTTTTTAGTTCTAGATGCGTTAGTTCGAACTTGCTTAGTTCGAATTAACTAATTCGAACTAAGTTAGTTCGAACTAGCGCTGTAGTGTAGACGTACCCTAAGAGTTTATTTTGAAATAAGCTATTTTGAAATAGCGCATCCACATGACAAATCCCCATAGAAATAGCACAGATTTATATTGCAATAGCGCACCTACACTGATTGGAGCCTGAACTGCATTTAAAGCCCCCCAGAAGCACTCTGGGCAGGGCATCAGGACCGCAGTCACTTCCTATAGCTGCTTCCTGAGGCCCATGCTTAAAGAGGCTCCCCTCTACAGACATGTTTCAGACACTTCTCCATTGCCTATCTTCTTGAGGAAAATCAAACTCACAGCACGTGCTCTGGTTGCCCTTGTGGATGCCACAGCACTTCCACCATGGAGCCAGACTTGCCGCAAATAAATACCAAGCTCTTTCACCTCTTGTTGAAACTCCCTGTGCAGTTCATGCAGACTGCCTATGTGATGCTGCAGGAGGATGATTACCAGCCTAGAATGAGGGACCTTCTTACCCAGGTCCTGGCACTCCTTCTGCACTACATACCAGTTCATCCTCACCGGTACACCATGCACAGCTGCTTCTGGCACTAGGAGACTAGTTCCAACTGGTGGGATCACATCCTTACAGCTTAAGGAACAGTGGAACAACCAGCAGTGGTTCCAGAACTTCTGCATGCAAAAGGACACCTTCCTGGAGCTCTAAAAGTAACTCACCCCTGCTCTTTGGTGACAGGATACCCCACATAAGACCAGCCATCTGCCCTTAGAAGCACATTGCACTATGGAAGTTCGCCACACTGGACAGCGACCACTCTGTCGGGAACCAGTTTGGCATTGGGAGATCAACCATTGGGGCCGTGCTCATGCAGGTTTGATGATTTTCCTAGGAAGGTGGTAAAGCACTGCAATGGGATTCCCTAGGAAGGATGGTGGAATCTCCATCCCTAAAGGTTTTTCAGTCTCAGCTTGATGAAGCCCTGCCATGGATGGGATAACTGGAGTTGCTCCTGGTGTGGGAAAGAGGTTGGACTCGGGGAACTCTCAAGGCCTCTGCCAAACCTAAGAACAGGTTAGATAGACATCTGTCAGGGATGGTGTAGACGGAGCTTGATCCTGCCTTGAGGGCGGGGGGCTGGACTCGATGACCTCTCGAGGTCCCTTCCAGTCCTATTATTCTATGATTCTATGAAACCTGTGATTCTATGTTTCTATAATTCTACAGGTATTGAAGACCATCAATGCCATCCTGTTGTTCAGGGTCATCACCGTGGGTGATGTGGAGCCCATCATCTTTGACTTTGCTGCCATGGTCTTCCTCATGGTCTGACTTCTTTGTTTCGGTCTTCACCGAGAAGTGTGAAGGAATGCCTAACATAGTGAATGCTAGTGGGAAGGGGGTAGGTTTAGAAGATAAAATAAAAAAAGAACAAATTAAAAATCACCTAGAAAGGTTAGATGCCTGCAAGTCACCAGGGCCTGATGAAATGCATCCTAGAATACTCAAGGAGCTGATAGAGGAGGTATCTGAGCCTCTAGATATCATCTTTGGAAAATCATGGGAGAAAGGAGAGATTCCAGAAGACTGGTAAAGGGCAAATATAGTGCTCATTTATAAAAAGGGAAATAAGAACAACCCAGGAAACTATAGACCAGTTAGTTTAACTTCTGTGCCAGGGAAGATAATGGAGCAGGTAATTAAGGAAATCATCTGTAAACACCTGGAAGGTGGCAAGGTGATAGGGAACAGCCATCATGGATTTGTAAAGAATAAATCGTGTCAAACAAATCTGATAGCTTTCTTTGATAGGATAACAAGTCTTGTGGATAAGGGAGAAGCGGTGGATATGGTATACCTAAACTTTAGTAAGGTGTTTGATAGGGTCTTGCATGATATTCTTATCAATAAACTAGGCAAATACAACTTAGATGGGGCTACTATAAAGTGGGTGCATAGCTGGCTGGATAACCATACTCAGGGTGTGTCTAGACTACATGCCTCCTTCGACGGAGGCATGTAGATTAGCCAGATCGGAAGAGGGAAATGAAGCTGCGATTAAAATAATCGCGGCTTCATTTAAATTTAAATGGCTGCCCCGATCTGCCGATCAGCTGTTTGTCGGCAGATCGGGGCAGTCTGGACGCGATGCGCTGACAAAGAAGCCTTTCTTCATCGGCACAGGTAAGCCTCGTGAAACCTGTGCCGATGAAGAAAGGCTTCTTTGTCGGCGCATCGTGTCCAGACTGCCCCGATCTGCCGACAAACAGCTGATCGGCAGATCGGGGCAGCCATTTAAATTTAAATGAAGCCGCGATTATTTTAATCGCGGCTTCATTTCCCTCTTCCGATCTGGCTAATCTACATACCTCCGTCGAAGGAGGCATGTAGTCTAGACACACCCTCAGAGAGTAGTTATTAATGGTTCACAATCCTGCTGGAAAGTATAACAAGTGGGGTATAACAAGTGGGGTTCCGCAGGGGTCTGTTTTGGGACCGGCTCTCTTCAATGTCTTCATCAACGATTTAGATATTGGCAAAGAAAGTACACTTATTAAGTTTGCAGATGATACCAAGCTGGGAGGGGTTTTGACTGCTCTGTGGGATAAATGCAAAGTACTCCACTTAGGAAGGAACAACCAGTTTCACACATATAGAATGGGAAGCGACTGTCTAGGAAGGAGTACGGCAGAAAGGGATCTAGGGGTTATAGTGGACCACAAGCTGAATATGAGTCAGCAGTGTGATGCTGTTGCAAAAAAAGCAAACATGATTCTGGGATGCATTAACAGGTGTTTTGTGAGCAAGACACGAGAAGTCATTCTTCTGCTCTACTCTGCGCTAGATAGGCCTTAGTTGGAGTATTGTGTCCAGTTCTGGGCACCGCATTTCAAGAAAGATTTGGAGAAATTGGAGAGGGTCTAGAGAAGAGCAACAAGAATGATTAAAGGTCTAGAGAACATGACCTATGAAGGAAGGCTGAAAGAACTGGGTTTGTTTAGTTTAGAAAAGAGAAGATTGAGGGGGAACATGATAGCAGTTTTCAGGAATCTAAAAGGGTGTCATAAGGAGGAGGGAGAAAACTTGTTCATCTTAGCCTCTGAGGATAGAACAAGAAGCAATGGGCTTAAACTGCAACAAGGGAGGTTTAGGTTGGACATGAGAAAAAAGTTCCTAACAGTCAAGGTAGTCAAACTCTGGAATAAATTGCCCAGGAAGGTTGTGGAATCTCCATCTCTGAAGATATTTTAGAGTAGGTTAGATAAATGTCTATCAGGGATGGTCTAGACAGTATTTGGTCCTGCGATGAGAGCAGGGGACTGGACTCAATGACCTCTCGAGGTCCCTTCCAGTCCTAGTATTCTATGATTCTATGAAAAATGGAGCTAAGTTTCATCCTCTCAGCCCCAGAGCCTTCCTTGACAGCTGCACCTGGTCCAGTGTGAAGAAGTGCCTTTTCTGGGCCAGGATTGCAGCCATCTGGCCATAAATGTCTGCATTCCTGAACCTGGTACAAAAATCCTGGAGGTTTGACTCCTTGTCCCAGACCTCTATGAGCTCCAGGATCTCCGCATCAGTCCAGGCTGGTGCCCTCCTTCACTTCTAGCGAGAGGCATCTGAGCTGGCTGCTGGCATGCTTGCAACCATGGGTGATTTGGAGGGAGCGCTGAAATCAATCATGACAGCAGGGAAGGCAGAGCAGGGTGCTGATGTGCGGCATGGTGCTAGCAGGGCTTGAGTTGTGCAGGCCCTTTTCCTTCAGCCTGCAGCTTTAATCCCAGAGTTTTGAGGAGTGTGGACAGAGTGGCCACCAAGGAAGCTGTGAGAAGACCTGGAGGCCAATTATTTTGAAATAAGCACAGCTAAGAATCCACAGTCACACTATTTTGAAATAGCAATTATGGAACGGGCGTTTTTCTATGTAGAATACATGGTTATTATATCGCTGTAGTAAGTCCATTATTTTGAAATAATTTTGAAATAACATGCTTGCTGTGTGGACACTTGCTTTGTTATTTTGAAATAACTCTGTAGGGTAGGCATATGCTAAGTGCTATAATGGCAGAAATAAATATCAATAATGGTAGTTACTCCTTTTCACATTCTCCTTTCTGAATATTTGCAAAAATAATTGATTTCCCCAGTTTTTGGATTAAGAAAGGGAATAGTACTCCATAAAGCAAAATCTGCAAACCCCATAATTCAAATAACAGGATGGGCCGAAGGAGTAATAAGGTCTCCATACAAGAAGATTAATGTAATGTATTTATATTAACTGGCATAACAAGAGGTGGGCATGGTCAGTCAGTTTAGGTCTGCACCCAACTCTAATATTAGGAGGTAACTTTTAATTGTCCATCCTGGATTTAGTATTTACGGTGTTTTGCTGCTCAGACTGTACATGGCATTTTTAAGCAGTTTGGCTAGCACTTCAAACCCATGGGTTTAGGCTCATGGCCGGGGCCAGGGTTAGGGTTAGAATCAGGCTTAGAATTAAGGCTAGGGCTAGGGTGAGGGCTAGACTTAGGCTGCCTCCTTTCGGTTAAGGCTAGGGTCAGGGTTAGGGTTGGGCCTAGAGTTAGGGCTAGGGAGCTAAAGAATTAGAGTGAAGAGTTAGAGCCTGCAGGCTAGGGGGCTAGGGCAAGGGCAAGGGCAAGAGCGAGGTTTAGGGTTATGGTTAGGGCTAGGGCTACGGTTAGCGCTATGGTGAGGTTTAGGATTAGGGTTAGGGCAAGGGCTAGGGTTACGAATTGGGTTAGGGTTGGGGCTGGGTTAGGGCAAGGGCTAGGGATTGTGCTGGTGTAGTTAGGGTTAGGGTTAGGGCTATGGTTATGGATTGCCTTAGGGATGGGTCTGAGTTAGAGCTAGGCTTGGGTTTGGGGTTGGGGTTAAGATTAAGGTTCAGGTTTGGGCTAGGGATGGGATTAGGGTTAGGCCTCAGGCTAGGACAACGGCTAGGGCAAGGGCTAAGGTTACAGATTGGGATACGCTTGGGGCTGGCTTAGGACAAGGGCTAGGGCTAGGGTTAAGGTTAGGATTAGGGCAAATGTGGGGTTTACGTTTAAGGTTAGGTTTTAGGATTATGGTTAGTGTTTAGGGTTTTGGTTAGGGCTAGGGCTAGAGCTATGGATGTATTAGGATTAGTGCTAGGGCTAAGAATTAGGTTAGGATTTGGCCTGGGGCTAGGGCTAGGGTTAGGGCTTGGGTTAGGATTAAGGTTATGGTTACTTTAGGATTACTTTAGGGTTAGGACTAGGGTTAGTGTCAGGGAAAGGTCTAGAGCTAGGGTACAGCTAAAAATTAGAGTTAGGGTGAGGGGTAGGGATAGAATTAGAGTTAGAGTTAGGATCACAGTTAGCATTAGGGCTAGGACTAGGGCTAGGGTTAGTGCTAGGTAGACTCCTAGAGCTAGGGTATGGCTAAAATTAGAGTTAGAGTTAGATTTAGGGCTAGGGTTAGGTTTAGGGCCAGAGTAAATGTTAGGGTTTGGGTTTGGGTAGGGTTAGTCTTAGAGCTGGGGTAGGTCTGAGGGTTATGGATTGGGTTAGGGTTTCGGATAGGGTTAGGGTTAGGGCTTAAACTGGGGAAGGGCTATGGTTAGGGTTAGGGTTGGGGTTAGGGTTAGGGCTAGAGCTGGGGTAGTGCTATGACTAGGGTTACCGATTGGGTAGTGTTAGGGTTAGGGTTAGGGTTAGGGTTAGGGTATGGATTAGGTTAGGGTACTAACCCTATGTTTGCTATGGCTAGGGTTACGGTTAGGGTTAGGCCTAGAGCTGAGGTAGAGTTAGGGTTTGGATTTGGTTTGGGGTAGGGTTAGGGTTAAGGTTAGGGTTAAGCCTAGAGCTGCGGTAGGGTTATGGATTAAATTAGGGTTTGGTTCTGGGTTTGGGATAGGGTTAGATTTAGGATTAGGGTTAGGATTGGGGTAAGGGTTAGAGTTAGGTTTTAGGTTTGGATTTGAGTTTGAGTTAGGGTTAACGCTAGAGTTTTCAGTTAGGGTTTGGGCTAGGGTTAGGGTTAGGGCTGGGGTTTTCAGTCAGGGTTTGGGCTAGGGTTACGGTTTGGGTTTGGGTTTGGGTTTAGGTTTGGGTTAGGCGTAGAGCTGGGTTAGGGCTATGGCTAGGATTACAGTTAGACTTTGGGTTTGGGTTAAACTGCAGCAAGGGAGGTTTAGGCTGGACATTAGGAAAAAGTTCCTAACTATCAGGGTGGTTAAACACTGGAATAAATAGGAAGTTTGTGGAATCTCCGTCTCTAGTTTAGATAAATGTCCAACCTCTGGTATAGACCAGTGGTTTCCAAATTTTTCCAGATGGGAACCCATTTTGATATTTCAGGAAGACTTGCTGATGCAGGGCAATTCAAAAAATGTCTGAATGTCTTCTTAAGATCCACCTGGGGAGATACCTGGTGACCCTTTTGAAATATAATGGCAACTCATATTTGGGTCCTGACCCATAGGTTGGGAAACCCTGGTTTAGACAGTACTGGGTCCTGCCATGAGGGCAGGGGACTAGACTTGATGACCCCTCGAGTTCCCTTGAAGTTCTAGTATTCTATGATTCTATGGTTAGGAATAGGGTTATGGTTAGGTCTAGAACTGGGGTAGGGTTAGGGCTAGGGCTAGGGTTACAGATTGGGTTAGTGTTAGGGGGTTAGTGTTAGTGTTAGGCCTAAAGCTGGGATAGGGTTCGGGCTAGGACTAGGGTTTGGGTACCCCTGTTCGGTTAGGGATAGATTTAGAGTTGTTAGATATCAAGTTAGAGTTGGGTTCAGGACTAGGGTTAGGGCTAAGCTTAGGGTTAGGCCTAGAGATGGGTTAGGGTTAGGATTTTTGGTTTTAGGGTTAGGGTTTGGGTTAGGCGTATAGCTGGGTTAGGTTTAGGGATAGGCCTATAGCTGACTTAGGGTTTGGGTTTGGGTAAGAGTTAGGGTTAGTGTTAGGGTTATGCCTATAGCAGGGTTAGGATTAGGGCTAGGGTTAGGGTTAGGCCTATGGCTGCGGTAGGGTTAGGGTTAGCGTTAGACCTATAGCTGGAGTAGGGCGAGGGAAGGGTTTTGGTTAGGGTTAGGGTTTGGTTTAGGGTTAGGGCTAGTGTTAGGGGGTAGGCCAACAGCTGGGGTAGGGGTGGGGTTTGGGTTTGGGTTAGGGTACTCACTTTTGGTTAGAACTAGGGACAGGGTTCGAGTTGTTAGAGTAAGATTTCGAGTTAGAGTTGGGTCAGGGTTAGGGCTAGGCCTTGGCTTAGAGTTAGGCCTAGAGCTGGGTTGGTGTTAGGGGTTTAGGGGTTTTGGAGTTTTTGGTTTTAGGGTTGGGGTTGGAGTTTTGGGGTAAGGTTTGGGGCTGGGGCTGGGGCTAGGGCTAGGGTTTCAGATTGTGTTAGGGTTAGGCGGTTGGGGTTGGGATTAGGTTTAGGCCTACAGCTGAGATAGGGCTAGGGCCAGAGTTATGGATTGTGTTAGGGTTAGGGTTTGGATGAGTTTAAGTTAGGGTTTGGGTTGAGTATCCCCTTTTGGTTAGGGTTAGCGTTAGGGCTAGTGTTAGGGTTAGGCCTATACCTGGGGCAGGTCTAGGGTTTGGATTTGGGTTAGGGCTAGTGTTAAGGTTCAGCTTACAGCTGGGGTAGGGCTAGGGCTAGGGTTTGTGTTTGGGTTAGGGTTAGGTTTAGGGTTAAGGTACCCTTTTTTGGTTAGAGCTAGAGCCAGGGGTACAGTTGTTAGAGTTAAATTTCGAGTTAGAGTTAGGGTCAGGTCAGGGTTAGGGTTAGGTCTAGGGCTAGGGCTAGGGCTAGGGCTAGGGCTAAGCCTCTGGTTAGGGTTAGGACTAGAGCTGGGGTAGTTTTAGAGGGTTAGGATGAGGGTTTTTGCATTTTGGGGTTTTAGGGTTGGGGTTTTGGGTTTAGGCCTACAGCTGGGGTAGGGCTTGGTCCAGGGTTACCGATTTGGTTAGGGTTAGGGTTTGGGTTAGGGTACCCCCCTTTGGTTAGGTCTAAGGCCAGTGTTAGAGTTGTTAGGGTTCGAGTCATGTTAGGGTCAGGGTTAGGGTTAGGGTACCTCCTTTGGTTAGGGGTAGGGCCAGGGTTAGGGTTAGGGTTAGGGCTAGGGCTAGGATTATAGACTGGGTTATGGTTAGGGGTAGGGTTAAGCCTAGGGTTAGGGTTACAGATTGGGTTAGTGTTAGGGGGTTGGTGTGGGTTGAGGTTAGGGTTTTGGATTGAGTTAGGGCTAGGGCTTGTGGTAGGCTTAGGGGTAGGGTTACGGTTAGAGTTAGAGTTTTGGTTATGGCTAGGACTAGAGTTAGGGCTAGGGCTTTGGTTAGTACTAAAACTATGGTTAGGACGGGGCTGTTTGTTGTGTTAAAGTTTGGGTTAAGGTTAAGGTTAGGGTTAGGGCTCGGTCTAGAGCAGGGGTTCCCAACCTGGGGTACGCGTACCCCTAGGAGGTATGAGAAGCTTGTCAAGGGAGTACGGGGAATATTTAGCAAATTACTAGATTATCCTAATTGAAATATTCCAAAAGTAGTAGTGTTAGTGAAAAAAGTAGTGGATTCTAGAGTCTAGAATTTATTTCCTTTCATATTGAATAGGGGGTACGGGAAGATTTACTAAAAGCCAAGGAGATACAGGGACCAAAAAAGGTTGGGAACCCCTGGTCTAGGGTCTGTGGTTGGGTCTTTTTTTAAGGCTAGGGCTAGGGCTCGGTTTAATAATGGAAGTACCTTTGTGTGCTGTATCTGCAGCTGCTACCATTGTCGCTTTCAGGCTGTCTCTTCACACCTACTTATTCAGGTGGCTGGAAACCGGCATAACTTAGGTTGACATAACTTTTTTAGCAGCAAAATGGCCCAGGAAATAATATCACTGGAGTAAAGATGAAGAAGTATTCCAAACAGAATCATTGGCTAGTTATCTTGCAGAGAAACTGCAGGAAAGGAGTGATGCAGAAGGCATCTGTATCACCTTAAATACTTAAAGCACAGAAATTACTTACTCCTTATTAGCTCCTTAGGAAATCCCTCAATGTAGGAAAATTATATTAGCTGAGAGGTAAGCACATTTACAATAAACTGCTGTCCAGTTTTGAGCAAACCTGGGCTGAAAACTGAAAACCCAGTTTTCCTTCAGATTTTTGTGAAATTCATAGTTTCTCACAACCTTGCCATGAATATGTGGTAAAAGTGGAGCTGAGTTTTGCTTTATCTTGGATTTTTCCAGTCCCCATATTCAAAACCAACCATAGAATCGGGTAAATAGAAACCCATGTGTGTTGAAACTGTGCCAATGGTTGCACACATCATTCAAGTGAAACTGCTGAGTTTTGCAAAGCTCTCAGAAATATTTGGTTTAATGTCTACTGAATCTTTCTGTGCATTTAATGTAGAGGGCAAACAACTAACCACTACAGATTTCTTGCAGCATTAGATAAGATAGATAACGTGCATCAGAGAGAATAATAGGTCACTACATTGTGGTATCTAGACAAACATGAGACAAACCCCGTCTTCTCTAAATTTGTTCTTCTACCCAAGGGTGGATATACGGCAGGGCGAGCGAGGCCACCGCCCCGGGCCCCGCGCTTCAAAAAGCCCCGCGCATGCGCCGTGGCAAAGGGGGGCCCCGCAAGATTATGCTGCCCTGGGCCCCGCAAAACGGTCATCTGCCCCTGCTTCTACCTATTATAATTACTCTTTGGAATTACTCTTTGGATGACTAAAAGATAGAAGCTGAATTTTTTTCTTCTTAAATCTACACAGAAAAACATCCCACATAGATGTGAGTTTGAGTCTGAGTCAGATGACTCAGGCAAAAGGGACCTGTGCTATGCAACTAAAAACTAATGGCTGTGTCTTCACGCAGTTAAACACCCATGGCTTGATTGTGGCAGCTGACTCAAGCTAGCAGGGCCTCAACTGTGGAGATATAAAATGGCAATGTAGATATTTGGACTCAGGATGAACTCCAGGCTCTGGGAAACTGTCCCTTTGTGTGGTCCCAAAGCTCAGGCTCCAGACTGAGGCCAAATGTCTACAGCACAGTTTTACAGCTCAATCCTCTTGAGCATGAGTCAGCTGACATGGACCAGCTATAGGTGTTTAATTGCAGTCTAGACATATCCACAGTGTAGATATTCCTACTCAAGCTAGATCTGAGGGTCTCAAAGCCTGTTCTCCAGCCTGAGAAGGAATGCCTACATTGTTATAGCATGAACCTTCCAAGGCTGAGTCAGTTTTTTGAGCTCTAAGATTCCCTACTGTGCCATTGTGTTTGTTTTTGCTGCATAGACGTTCCCTCAGTTACCTACCTTCTCTTTAGACATTGTGCTATGCTGACTAACATGTTATTATTGGAGTCATTACAATCCTTGTTCATTTGAATTCTTTCATTTTTATTTAAAAAGGTTAACATTAAGACAACCTGGCACTAATGTAATGCCTGTACTTAATCTTACTTTACCCCAGATTAAAGTGAACTATCTAGGGTACATCTAGACTACATCCCTTTTTCGATAAAGGGATGTAAATTAGGCATGTCGATATTGCAAATGAAGCCAGGATTTAAATATCCCGTACTTTATTTGCATTATGGTGGCTGCCACTTTTTTCCGAAACAGGGCTTTTAAAAAAAAAAAAAAAAAAAAAAAGCATGGCAGTTTAGCTGTGAATCTTTCGAAAATAAAACCCTTTTTCGAAAGATCTTGTACTCCTCAAAAAATTAGGTTTACAGGATCTTTTGAAAAAGGATTTTATTTTTGAAAGATTCCTATCTAAATTGCCGGGTTTTATTTTTATTTTTTTGCAAAAAAGGCGGCAGCCACCATTATGCAAATGAAGCACGGGATATTTAAATCCCGTCTTCATTTGCAATATCGACATGCCTAATTTACATCCCTTTACCGAAAAAAGGATGTAGTCTAGACACAGCCTAATAGAGCTGTTCTCTCTATGAAGCTTTTCATATCTCAACATGATATCACAAACGATGCCTCAACTGAGTACTAGGTTCTGACTGATTAATCTGTGTTTGAGGAGGGAAACCGAAACTTCCAGTGAGAACCACTTTACAAAAAAGACCAAACCTAAAAGAGGAAGTTATGGACAAACTGAAAAAAAACTATGTTCAACATGCATGTCCCACATAACCACATGTTTTTGCCCAGACAGACCAATATCCGGACTCAACAGACCCACATCTGTGCACATGCACCATGTCTCATTGTCTACATATTTTAAGTCCTTTTTGTTTGAATTGTTTCAATCACATCACATTAATTTTTTTTACAAAGAATAAGCCTTTTTATTCTTATAGTGCTGCTGTTGGTTGCTGTTTATGCTAAATGTCTTAGCATAATAATAAGTTTAATTTCAATATATACACATTTTTATTGATTGTCTAATTACTATGCAGGAAACTACTTTAACAAATTTCACTTATTTTTATCCTGAAAGCATTTGCCCTGCAGTATTTTTTATTTACCCAATAAAATTCTTAGAGTATGTGCATTTATGTGTAATCCTTCTGCCAGGCAGAGGCAGCAAAAGCCAGAGCCAGGTTCAATATCTAGGGGTTCTTCTTGAGGAGTATTCCTGTGGGTGCTCCACTTCATGTGTCTGAGCACCACTACACTTCTAATTAGAAGATTTAGGTAGCAGTGCCCTCCGTTGGCTGCGCATGTGGGGCATCCGGCACACGCTGTCTGAAACTGTTACTCTGCATGCGCAGCCAACTGTCCCTTCAGTTCCTTCTTTACCACTGTTGACTTCGGTCGGAACCCAGCAGTCTCCCACAAGTGTTGGTGGGGGTTGTCGTCTTAAACAGTTTTTCATAGCAGTTTATTGTTGTTAAAGTTAATAGTTGATAATTGTTATTGTATTTGTTTGTTTAAAAACAAAGGGTTTTTTGTTAGAACTAGAGTTAGTCAGTTACTAGTGTCCTTTTTTCCTCAAGGTTCCTGCACTGCAGAAACTGTTTTTGGGCATGCCTGGTTTGCATGGCTTTAATAGATGAATAACCTGGAGGCTGTTCATCCCTATATCTGATGGATACTCATAGGCTATGTCTAGACTGGCATGATTTTCCGCAAATGCTTTTAACGGAAAAGTTTTTCCGTTAAGAGCATATGCGTAAAAGAGTGTCTAGATTGGTACGGACGCTTTTCCGCAAAAGCACTTTTTGCAGAAAAATGTCCGTGCCAATCTAGACGCGGTTTTGCGCAATAAAGCCCCAATCACCATTTTCGCCATTGGGGCTTTTTTGCGCAAAACAGATTTCAGCTGTCTACACTGGCCTTTTTGCGCAAAAGCATTCTGGAAAAGGGCTTTTGCCTGAACAGGAATGTCAAAACATTTGCGCAAGAAGCACTGATTTCGGACAGAAGAACGTCAGTGCTTTTGCACAAAATCAAGTGGTCAGTGTAGACAGCTGGCAAGTTTTTCCACAAAAGCGGCCTCTTTTGCGGAAAAACTTGCCAGTCTAGACGCAGCCATTGTGTGTCCACTGCTTGATTGAGGAGCATTCTACTTCTCAGTACCCTCACTGCAAGAAACTTACTTCCAGAATCAGGAAGGCCAGGGAGTTACAATTTAAAATGATGCTCCTGGAGTAGACAGTCCACCCTACCTCGGACACAGAGTGCACTACATTGCCCGGGCAACCATCTGCTGAGGCAGTCTCTGAGAGAGCAGCTCCAGTAAGACTGAGCCCCAAGGACTCTGACAGGGCTCAGGCACCCAAGAAAAAGTCTCATTCCTCCTCGGGGGCTGACTCCCTTCAGGAAATGCTCTCTTCAGAAGAAATCTGCCTCAGCTCCAGTTGTACCAAAGGTGCTGGAAAAGGAGGCACTGAGCAAAGTCCAGCACCTACAAGAGCCGACATTCTGTTCTCTCCATGACAGAAAGGCGATAGCTCTGAATCCCACCTCCTTTAATTAGCCTATAGTGGAGCACCCATGGGGACACTGCTCGAAGAAGAAGAAGTCACTCACCTTGTGCAGTAACAATGGTTCTTCGAGATGCGTGTCCCCGTGGGTGCTCCATGACCCGCCCTCCTCCCCTCTTTGGAGTATCTTGTTTTTTATGTCTTTCAGACCATTAGAGGTTCAGGAGGAACTGGCGGGAGCTGGACCGTGCACACAGAAATGGCATGAAAGGCATGAGACGTGCACAGCACATGCGCAGTCTGGTGGACTACGGCTGAAAAGATTTTTGATCTGCAGTGCCGGGACAAGCTTGACATCTACAGTCAGCACCCACGGGGACATGCATCTCAAAGAACCATTGTTGCTGCACAAGGTGAGTAACTTCTTCTACTGTCCTATTTCAACCCAGGTCCCTGCTAGCTCTTTAAATAGTTCCCTGCTGAATTTTGCTTCAGCTCAGCTAGCTCTTGCTGGAGCTGTGCACCAGAGCAAAGTTGCAAACTTTTACCTCTGTCTTCACCCCCAACAATCAGTTGCTCAAGAAGGTTATGATGATCTTTTGGGTAAATTAATTTGTTGTAATAAGTTTTACATATGCTGAAATTGTGACACTCAAACCTGACTTTAGTGGGAACTCAGAGAATGTACAATTCCAGGAATGGTCCTTCAGTAAGAGCATTAATCAATTGGTATGATTTTCAAGCTCACGCAAACAATGCATGACAATGAAATAGAATGGCTGCCAGAAGCTTAATGTTGCTTATACTTGTTTATAGCAACAGGGGTATATTGCAGAATAAAAGTTCAAGACACCTGGTGCTCTGTGTTTTCTCATCTTCAGCACATTATTGCTGAAGAGTCAATATGATCAGCTGAAATTTTAAAAATCCCTGGAGAAACAGATATGGGGCCATTGCCATAGTTTAGGGGAGAGCATGGGGGGGCTTTACCCCTCCAAGCTGCAAGCCTCAAAAATGGTGGGATTTGTCCCCACCCCATAGTGTCCTCATTGGCCTGTCAGGAATTGCTCCCCGCAAATATAGAAGTCAAACCACGCTTATGCCTTAGGTCCAATCCTATACATACTTATGTGTGTTACAATTACATTAGTTGTTCTACTGACTTTGGTGGGATTATTCATGTGAGTAAATGAGTGTTTGTGGCATTGTACTTTAAAATATCTTTAGTGTTAATACATGTCACTATTGTAGAGTCAGAAATGTTATGGCCAGAAGAGAGCATTAGCATGCAGTCTTACCTCCTACGTAACACAGTCTATAGCATTTCACCAAGAAAAACTTGCATGAAATCCATTTTTTCTGGATGAGCCAAATTATCGTTTAGAAAGATATATGTTAAGCTTCTTTAGTCTCTCAAGCTATGTCTACACAGCAGCATTATTTTGGAATAACTGATATTATTCTGAAATAACATAGTCTGTGTCTACACAGCAAACAGTTATTTGCCATAATGTTGAAATAATGCCAAGCTGGAGGACGGACTTCTTACTCTGACTCTTGTAACCCTCATTTTTAGAAGAGTAAGAGAAGTCGGAGGAAGAATGCTCTGACTTGGACTTTCTGCTGGGTAGACGGCACCAAAAGCTGAAATAAGCTCTTTCAACACAAGCTACACAATTGACATAGCTCAAGTTGCACAGCTTATTGCAGCTTTTGCGCTGCTGAATAGACGTGCCGTCGGTGTGTAAGGTGGGATTTTATACCTCAAGTGATTCTTGCAGAATGTTTCTAGACACTTTTCAATCCTTTTTAAAGTGTGTAGACAAGAACTGGATGTAGTATTCTAATAGTGTCTCATTCTTACACAGTGACAGTAACAGTTACAGAATTCCATAGGATATAGCATTTGACATCCCAGATTGTTCCATGAGGACTGCTAGCCTGTCTCTGTCCAGTTTTAGAGGAGTAACCATATTCGTCTGTTTCAGCAAAAAAGCGACAAGGAGTTCTGTAGCACTTAAAAACTAATAAATTTATTTGGACATACACTTTCATAGGCTGGAGCCCAATTCATCAGATGCATGAAGTGGAAACTACAGTATGACAAGGATACACAAATGCAAAAGATGGGATTGTTATATTACTATGCAGAGGATCAGTGCTAATGAGGCCACTGCAGTAAGGATGGATGTATCCCATTCCCAAAAGTTGACGAGAAGGTGAAAATACCAAAAAGAAGAAAATTACCTTTTGTGGTGAGCCAGTCATTTCCAGTGTCTGATCAGACCTGGTGTGAATGTGTCAAGTTTACATCTGAATTCCAGCTCTGCAGTTTCATGCTGCGGTCTGTTCTTGAAGTTTTTTGCTCATGTTTTGTCTTTAAGGTGCCACAGGACTCTTTGTTGTCTCTATCCAGTGATCAACACTTGATTCTTATAAAAATGTATAAATCACCCATAATGCACCAATAGTATAATTCACTAGAAGGAGAACAGGAAGTGCATCCTTTCTTGTCCTCAGTAGATGACAGTGTATTTAGGAAATGTTGCATTTAGTTATCCCTATTATAGTTTTACATTGAGTCAGGCTTATTCAAATTTCATTGCACTGCAATCCACCTTTGACAACAAAATTTACTATATGACCGCAGGAAAGGGTACCAAAACCAAAGCCCCACTGCTCCAGGCAGGGGCCAAAGTTAAAGCCCAAGCTCTGCTGCCCTGGGGCTTGAAGGCTTCAATTCTTGACAGTGGGGCTTGGACTTTGACTTCAGCCCTGTGCCCTAGCAAGTCTAATTTCAGTCCTGGCAACCCCATTGAAATGGGGTCCTAGCCTACTTTGGGGCCTTGACCACAGTTTGAGAGCCACTGCCTTGAGTACTATATTTTAATGCTTGGTATATTTTAATGGTTGATGGGTCTAATTAATTTTAAAAAACTCTGTTAACAATATCTCAGTATGATCTCTTGTGACAAGTTTACGGGATAAGTATATGTGGTATAAAGAAGTGTTTTTATTGATTCAAACTGCACTGCCCTATACCTATGCCTTCATCAAGGGTGTGTCTAGACTACAGAGTTTTGTCGACAAAAGTGGACTTTTGTCGACAAAACTATACCTGCGTCTACACTACTGCTAAGTTCTGTCGACATAACGTCGACAGAACTCAGCAGTTTTGTCGACGCTGGTAAACCTCATTTTACGAGGCATAACACCTTTTGTCGACAGAGTTC
Source organism: Pelodiscus sinensis (assembly GCF_049634645.1). Lineage (NCBI taxonomy): Eukaryota > Metazoa > Chordata > Testudines > Trionychidae > Pelodiscus > Pelodiscus sinensis. Next base: position 50,275,102 of record NC_134719.1, read on the forward strand.
TGTCGACAGAAGGTGTTATTACATCTAGAGTTGTGTCTAGACTACAGGGTTTTGTTGACAAAGCAGCTTGCTTTGTCGACAGAACTGAATGTAGTCTCGACGCTCTTTGTCAACAGAAGCTTTGTCGACAAAACATCTGTCGACAAAAGCCTGTAGTCTAGACGTACCCCAAAAGACCACTCTTATGTGACAAGGTAAACAGGAAAGTGTTTTTTTGCACTGAGCCCTTTAAAATATGAATGCTCTAGTCACGTTTTTGTTGTTGTTAGGGAATCCAAACTTTTTCAGACTTTTGTTACTCTGCAGTGGGTGACACAATAGATGGTGAAAGTTCATTTTGGGGGTGGGGAGAATGATGATAGCATGGAGTCTCATTGGCTGGAAAACCCACATAACAGTAACAAAAATATATGCAATAATTATAATACAACCACTCCCCCTTTCTACATAAAAGTGGGAGCTTCAGGGTTTGGGGAGAGATATCTTTTCCCACTTCAGCCATTAGATCATAAATCATAACAGAGGTAGGCATAACGGCTTTAAATCCTCATGGTTGCATCTTCTGCCTTGTGACATAGTCCCTTAACAACTCTTCAGTGTCAATTGACAGGTGACTATCTAGAGCCATCTATGGGTAAATATTCCAGAAAACCCTCTAATACATTAACACAACATAGTCAAACAATAGGCATCTTTATAACTGAGCCAACATACAGTATCACATTATTACCAGGTAGCTCCAAATTTCTCACACGCTTTTAAAAAAAACATTCAGACATCCAAGAAGGGAGCAGAAATATTGGACTTAGAAGATCAGTCATTCAGCTCATAAATCACCTCTGGAAGCTTGCCACACCGGACAGCTACTGATTCATCAGGAATCAGTTTGGTGTGGGGAGATTGGCCTCAGGGGCTGTGGACATGCAGATATGGCACTCTTTGGCTATTGTCCCAGGAGGGGGGAGAATCTCTGGAATGAGGCTCCCTAGGGAAGGTGATGGTGGTGGAAGGAGCCCCCTCAACAGGAAGTTTTTCAGTCCCGCCTTCATAAAGCCTTGACAGAGGATGGGGTAAGTAGTGGGTTGCTTCTGGCGTGTGGGTGGAGGGACAGGGTAAGGGTGGGCTCATGGACCTCTCGAGGGCCCTGGCAAGACTGTGATTCTCTGTTTGCTTGTTTCCTTCCTCAGGTGGTGCAGGCCATCAACACTGTCCTGCCACACAGGATCATCAACGTGGGAGATGTGGACCCCATCATCTCCAGCTTTGCCACCATGGGCTTCCCCAACTGTGTGTGGGGGCTATTGACAGCACTCACATCCCCATATGGGCCCTCAATCACTGGGCAGTCAAATATATCAATTGCAAGGGATCTGTTTCGATGGTCCTGTAGGTTGTCACGGACCACTGTGGGCAGTTCACCAACATCTATGTCAGGTGGTTGGAGAAGGTGCACAACACCCATGTCTTCCACAATGCCAGCCTCTTCCAGAAGATGCACGCTGACACTTTTTTCCTCGACTGCACCATCAAGGTGAACATGGACATGCCAGTTAGTACTATAGGGGACACAGCCTGCCCTTTGCTTCCCTGACTACTGAAGCCCTACACTGGACACCAAAGCAAGGGAGGCTTGAATGCCAGGCTCAGAAGGGCCTTCATCGTGGTGGAGGGCACTTCTGAGCATCTAAAGGGGAAGTTTCACTGTCTCTTCAGCCACCTGGATGTCAGGGAGCAGAACACCCCCCAAATGGTGACGGTATGTTGTGTCCTTCACAATATTTGTGAAAGCGGGTGGCAGACATTCTTCCCAGGGTGGGGGAGGGGGGAGAGGCTGACCAGATCAGCAGGACCTTTGAGCAGCCACGTACAGTTGCCATTCATCAGGCCCATCAGGGGGCTGTGTGCATCTGGAAGGCCCTGAGGGAGAGTTTCACACAAGGACCCCAGTGACACTCTTCCCGGGCCTCCCCACAAGGGGTCTATGCATTACCATTCATTGCCTGTCCTGACACGCCCCTCTCTTCCCCCACTACCCCTTCCACTGCATAGACAATAAACTATACTGTTTGTTCTAAAAAAATTAATTGTTTGTGTTTAATAGGGGCAAATGTAAGTGGGGAAAGAACCTTGGAGGAGGGAGGTGGAGGTGGAGGAGAGGCTCAGAGCTGGGGCTGTGAGTGTGTGAGCAGCAGACACTCCTGCACCTTGCTGTTCTGTCCCTGAGTGTGACTGTGTCTCTTGGTGGCCAGGAATGCAGATGTCCACAGCTGGATTCCTGTGTAGGTGCTGTAGACATCTGCATTCCTGTGTCTGGTGCAGAGATACTGGAGGTTTGCTTTCTCCCCCTAGACCTCAGTGAGGTTCAGGGTCTCCGCCCCAGACCAGGGAGGCGTGCACCTCTTGGATCCTGTCAAGGTCCTGGAAGCTGCCTGAGGCACTGCTGGCAGCAGTGGGGGGCTCTGCTGTGGGTGGGTTTGGCAATGGCATCAGGGAAGGCCATGCAGGATCCTGCTGTGTGGCAGGATGTGAGCAGGTCCTGCTTCATGCCACAAGCCCTTTTCCTTCTGCCTGCAGTTTTAAGGGCTACAGGAGAAGGGAAGCTATAGAGTTCTGAAGGTTGTGGACAGAGTGGCCAGCAGAACACCTGTGGGATTTCCCGGGGGCCCCTTATTTCGACAGCTGCCCTGTCTACACACTCACTATTCTGAAATAGCTATTTTGGAATAGGTGTTATTCCTCATAGAATGTGGGTTACAAAACCCAGAATAAACTGCTGGTTATTTCAAAATTATTTCAAAATAACGGGCTTACTGTGTAGACGCTCGCAAAGTTATTTTGGAATAACTTTGGAATAAGTAATGCTGCTGTGTAGACGTACCCTCAATGTGTCTGGACTTAGGGAGTGTGCTTTCCTGCGGGAGGGGCAGTGAGAGAGGCACTGGATTGGTTTGGGTGGAGGGAGGAAGGCAAGAGAAGGAGGTAGTCGATATAAAGGAAAGCTGAATGAATCTACGCACTCCCACATGGCAGCTTTCAAAGGAGCTCTGTGGCTTTGTGTAAAGAAATAGGCAGCTCCTCTTAAAGCTGTCACCTTCCCTGTCTGGTTCTGTGGCAGCCTTTACCACAGACATCTGTGGGAGTATCACATGTATATAGTAGGAACACAAACCCAGACAGCAATGTGATGGTTCACACATCTATTTCCTGTTCCCCCAGTACTCAGTCTAGTCTCAAAAGGCCAACCAACCTACTGACAAAAACTCAGACTGAGTAACATTTAGCTTGCTGTGGGGGAAGGAGTGAGTATGAGAAACACCAGTACACTTTAAATTAAAAAAGAAGAAGAAAAATTAGATCAGTTGAGAATGAGGGAGAGAGAGGCAGGAGAGGGGAATGGGCAGAACAGTTTCAATTAGGCACATGTAGAGTTAAAGGGGTGCAAGGCTAATCACATGCAAATTCATTGCCAGGCAGGGAGTGAGGGTATAAAAATCATCAGGCAAAAAGCCAGGACACACTAATATGATATATGGAAAATAACAAAGAAGAAAATATTTTTAATTAAAATTGGTTGTCTCCTTGTATCCAGGAGAAAGTAAATAAAGGAAAAAGAAGCTTTAACCTACTTCCTTGTTGAATGCTTATTGTTTTGGACCAATACATTAACTGGCTTTTGATAAAGGCTCAGAAGAAATCCAAATTTCAGTTGTAATTTCCTGGGGGTAGCCTACCAGCCTTTTTTTTCAACCTCAAATTTCCTCCCTCTCTCAGGGCATGTCTACATTGGGAAATTATTTCAAAGTAACTTATTTTGAAATAAAAATGCCCAAAATAATAACTTTGAAATAGTGTGTCCACATTACGGGAAAGCCTCGAAATTAGTCCAAGTCAAGCTCCCTTAATGTGAACTTAGAGCCCCAGGAAGCACTGGGGAGTAATTACTTTGAATTACTCAGGGGAATAGTTACTTCAAAATAGCACCAGTGAAGCATCAACACTGCTTCTGTTTTGAAATAAGTGTTATTCCTCATGGAAAGCAGGAGTTATTATTTCAAAATAACCAGACACTTATTTTGAAATTACAAAATTGATAGTGTGGATGCTCTGCTTGTTATTTGAAAATAAGGAGAGTTATTTTGAAATAACTCCCTACTGTAGACTAGGGCTCAGACTACTTTTCAGCAAAGCTCTTAACCTGTTCTCCTGTTCAAAGTTAAGCACAAGCTGAAATGCTCTGCTGAACTGGGGCGCTCTCCTGAGGTCATGACACATAACTTGGCATACTATATATTCACGGATCAAAATGCTAAATAAGAGTATAGTATATTAAGACTAAGCATTTATATTTGTATGATAATGAGTTACTTTAAGTAGGCCAATATACTTTTTCTTACGGATTCAAAAGTTATAATTTGTTCACTTGACTGCAAATATCAAGCCATGGTATATTGACACCATGAATAACGAGTACTTAACAATAACATTTTGGAGGCTACTGTCAACATTGCCTTATAAAGTTTGCAGCAGATAATTCTGGAGGTGAATGTCAGTGGTACATTGGGTAACAGCGCCTGCTTAGTGTAAAATTAAGTATGCCATAATAATGGACTGTGATTCTCCTACTAGTAACATAATGCTGATGACCTTTAAAGGGCAGCTTTTAATACGGAAGAGATTTTAAAATCAAATAAATGTCCCATCATGGTCCCCCAGAAGCTTAGATTTCTATAGTAAAGAGCATATGCTCCTTCTTCAATGCCATCTCATTGCCTAGGTCAGCGGTTCCCAACCTTTTCTAGATGGGGACCCATTTTGACAATTCAGGAATACTTGGTAACCTAGGGAAATTCAAAAAATGTGTGAATGGCTCCTTAAGAGCCACCTGGGGAAACACCTGGCGACCCTTTTAAAATGTAATGGCGACCCATATTTGGGCCTGGCCTAGGCGCTATCTTTCATCTCCTCCTTTTCCCTGGAAATGAGCGTGAGAGACTACTTGGAGGCATCACTGTAGAGGAAAAGACAGAGAGATAGATTGGTGAGGAGAACTGACACTAAGCTGGAGAATCCCCGAGATGCTGCAAGAGCATTCATATGTATTTTTTATACTGTATCACTCAATATTAATATTCTTCCTTGTTGCATTTATTCAAATACTTGCTGTTTTGTCATTTTCAATGCTAATCCCAGATAGAAATGCAAAACTATCATTGCTTTCAGAGTTATGGTACTTCAGTTTGGCTGCGTCTAGACTGGCATGATTTTGCGCAAAAGCAATTGTTTTTGCGCAAAATCTTGCCGCCTGTCTACACTGGCTGCGAGTATTTGCGCAAGAACACTTACGTTGTAATGTACAAAATCAGTGGTTCTTGCGCAAATACTCTGATGCTCCCGCTCAGGGCTAAGCCCTCTTGCGCAAGTATTCTTGCGCAAGAGGGCCAGTGTAGACAGCAACGTTAATTTCTTGTGCAAGAAAGCAAATCTTTTGCGCATAGGCACATACCAGTATAGACGCTCTCTTGTGCAAATACTTGTAACAGAAAAACTTTTCCGTTAAAAGTATTTGCGCAAAATCATGCTAGTCTAGACACAGCCTCCATGTGCCCAGGTAGAAACCAGATGTAAGAGTAGTGCAAGAAACCTTAGCTGAGCATTTCAGACCCTCAAATATTTGGTTGATCATGAAATTAGGTAAAGGTTTTGAGTTGATGTATTAAATAAACAAACTGGCTTTGTAATTAGTATTGCAAGTAAGTACCTGTTACCGACCCATACAGTTAGAGGCCAAAACAGAGGCTGTATGTGAGCTGAAGTTGGAATAAGGCAATCTTCCTTACATATGAAGCATTAAATTCAGGAAGACCAGAGCTCCCATAAAGAGATAATAGACATGTACTTAAACTGTCTTTTTCAAAGAAGAGACATTATCCCTTTCTCCTAGGCTGTGTCCAGACTCTGGGTTTTTTCGAAAAAAGTAGCCTTTTTTCGAAAAAACTTCACCTGCGCCTAGACTGCAGCCGCGTTCTTTCGAAATTAAATCGAAAGAACGCGGCTTTTCTTTCGACAGCGGTAAACCTCATTGCACGAGGAAGAACGCCTTTTTTCGAAAGTGCTCTTTCAAAAAAAGGCGTTCTTGAAAGCAAACAGGGCTTTTTAGAAAGAGAGCATCCAGACTCACTTGCTGCTTTCTTTCGAAAAAGCGGCTTGCTTTTTTGAAAGTTCCGCATGCAGTCTAGATGCTCTTTTTCGAAAGAGGCTTTTTTGAAAGTATCTTTCGAAAAAGCCTCTTTCGAAAGAGACTTGCAGTCTAGACATAGCCCTAGTGTTTTCATTTTGCAAGTGCTATTATGCATATTTCCTATTCAAATTCTTAGGGGACTGTACTCACTACTGCTTGTTGCAGTATAACTTAAGTCATTCAGGGATGTGAAAAAGCCACCTCCTGGGCAACAGAATTTCCATCAACCTAAGTGCTAGTGCGGACACTATGTTGGTGGGAGAAGCTCTCCTGTCAATGTAGCAACAGCTGCTTGGGGGGGCAGAGTGATTATACTGAAGGGAGAACTCTCTCCCATTGACATAGAGCAGTGTTTCTTAAACTATGTTCCACGGAACACTGGTGTTCCGTGAACAACTTGCAGGTATGCTGCGACCTCTTCTTTGTTTTTGTTACTACTTTGTTTTTGTCTTTTTTTGTCTGACAACAATTTTTTTTGAAGAAAATTTTCATAGCGTTTCACGTAAAAAAATATTATTGTTTGGTGTTCCGTGGTCTCAAAAAGTTTAAGTAACACTGGCAGAGAGTACTGCACTAGCAGCCCTACAGTGATGTAGCTGCAGTGGTTCAACTGCACTGCAGTAGTAATTCTAATGTAGACCCACTATGGCCATTCCTATGTGCTTGTCTAGCCCAGTATCTTCCAACAGTGGCCAGTATGAGATGCTTCATTGGGAATCAACAGAACAAGGCAATGTTTCTAGTATACATTGTCTTGTCCCAGCTTTTGGCAGTTGTAGATTAAGTCACCCAGAGCATGGGGTTGTATCCCTGACACAACCTATCCTCCATGAACCTATTTAATTCTTTTTTGAACACAGTTATATGTAGATAGTAAACTTACAAGAATTATAGTAACTCCAGATTAGCCTCTTAATTGACTTTTACAGTAAGCAATTTCCTCCTTCCTTGTCCCCTTGCCTCCACCTTCTGTTCTATGTACTTGATTCATTAGTTTGTAATTTGTTTACTTTTTTCATTGTATCCCTCTGTTATATAATGGTCATGCCAATTCACTTTCAGAATATGATCTGAAGAAGTGGGTCTGCCCCACGAAAGCTCATAATCTAATAAACTATCTGGTTAGTCTTTAAAGTGCTACATGACTGCTTTTTTTGTTTTACCAAGATCAGACTAAGTCGGCTACCTCTCTGTAATTCTTACAGTGGTCACCCGAGTTCCAGTGCCTTCAATAGAGTTTTGCATGAGTACAGACTGCAGCACTGATCCCATCATCTGAGATTCATTTATTCATTTGTGACTACCTGCCACAAACAGGAATCCAAAATGTTATCCAAATGTGGTTTGGGGGGATACCTGATTCTCAGTGATACAAATCTACCCTCTAGTGGCTAAAGTACATAAATATATCTGTTCAGATTCAGACACAAAAGCTGATGCAAAAGTCCCTGGTTCTGTCTCTTCAATGAGTGTTCTGCCACTGAATTTCTGCATTCCTGCATTCAAAAATGGAAATAATGAATAACTGCAGTTCATCCATCCATGCTCCCCATGCAGTTAATTCCCTGTTACTTCCATTTATAGATGAGGGTGGGCATACACTATGAAAGGGTAGTGACCTTCCAGTTCCAGTTATAGCTGGACAAATGCTTTGGTTGTATTCTTTCTTTTACCCAAGATCCATAAACCTGGCAATCCCAGATGTCCCATCATCTCGGGCACTGGCACCCTTACAGCAGGATTATCCAGCTACATTGATTCTGTCCTCAGACACTCCTAACTGTTTTTGAGATACCACTGCCAGCACTCTGAACTATCTTTGAGACACCACTGACTTCTTAAGGAAACTTCAGAGTATCCGTAGTCTTCCTGAAAACATCATCCTGGCCGCCATGGATGTAGAAGCTATTTACACCAACATGCCACATGAGGATGGAATACAAGACATCAGGAACATGCCACAGCACACCTGGTGGCTGAGCTATGTGACTTTGTCTTCACCTACAACTATTTCCAATTTGAGGATAATTATACCTGCAAGTCAGCAGCGCTGCTATGAGTAACCTCATGGCCCCACAATATGCCAATGTTTTTATTGCTGACCAAGAATAATGTTTTCACAGATTTCGTCTCTTAGCATCCTTTCTCTATTTATGCTATACTGATGATGTCTTCATCATATGGACCCACAGGAAGGAGACTCTTGAAGAATTTCAGAGGGATTTCAACAATTTCCACCTCACTGTCAACCTTAGCCTGGACAAGTCCACACAAGAGATCCATTTCCTTGACACTACAATACAATTAAATGATGGCCATGCTATCACCATCCTATACCGGAAACCTACTGAATGCTATTCTTACCTACATGCCTCTAGCTTCCATCCAGGACATATCACATGATCTTTTGTTTATAGTCAGGCCCTAAAATGCAACTAGATTTGCTCCAATTCGAGACACAAACACCTACAAGATCTCTCTCAGGCATTCTTAAAAGTTAAATACCCAGCTGGGGAAATGAAGAAACAAACTGATAGAATAAATCTGCTTCTTCAAGACAGGCCTAACAAGTAAAATAACAGAATACAACTAGTCATTACCTATAGCCCTTAGCTTAAACCCCTCCAGCGCATCATTGACAATCTACAGTCTATCCTGGAGAATGATCCCTCACTCTCGCAGGTCTTGGGAGACAGGCCAATCCTTGCCTACTGACAACCCCCTAACCTGAACAAATTCTTTCCAGCAACCACACATCATACCTCAGATACACTAATCCAGGAACCTACCCCCGCAACAAATCCCATTACCAGCTCTGACCACATATCTATACAAGTGATACCACCTGAGGACCTAACCACATAAGCCACAACATCAGTGGCTCATACAACTACATGTCCTGTAATATGATATATGCCATCAAGTGACAGCAATGCCCCTCAGCTGTATATGTTGACCAAATTAGACTGTCTCTACGACAAAAGATAAATGGACACAAATCAGATATCAGTATTGCTAACACACATAAACCTGTAAGAGAACATTTTAACCTGCCTGGACACTCAGTCATGAGTTTAAAAGAAGGTATTCTTCTTCAAAGGAATTTCATCAGCCAATTACAGAGATAGAGTGTGGATTTGGTATGCATTTGAAAATTTGAGTTTCCCTGAGCTTGAACAAAGACATTAACTAGATGTCACATTATAAAGTCATTCTTCCCTGTCTTTAACAGCTGAATTTTTTACATCGAAAGCTAAGTATGGGTCACTTCCAGCCCACTTAATTATCCTCATTAGTACCAGTCCTACAATTGACAATTTTTTTCTGTTATAAATAGCTTGGTTTCTGTTATTTCTACTCCAGCTCATAAAATGATTTTTTCCCACGAAAGCTCATGATACTATATATTTTTGTTAGTTTCTAAGGTGCCACAGGACTAATCATTTTTAAAGTTACAAACTAACACAGCTATCCCTGAGACTTGCTCAGCTAAGCTAACCCTAGTCTGCAACAGGCATATCAGGGTTTATAGGGACCAATTGGGATTTGATCATGAAACTATTTGTCCAATTTAAATTTCATCCCTTTAGGATAGCAGTGGTAAGGCTGTTATTTTGGTGGATGGAATTAGCAGCTAGGGAATGTAAGGTACATCTACACAGCAGCGTTATTTTGGAATAACAATGTTATTCTGAACATAGTGTGCATCTACACTACAAGCCTTTATTCAAAATAATGTTGAGCTAGAGAATTTCTTACCCTGACTCATGGTAACCCTCATTTCACAGGGAGCAAGAGAAGTGAAAGGAGGAGCGTTCTTCCTTCGACTTCTATTCTATGTAGACAGAGCCAAAAACCAAATTAAGCTATTTCGACTCAAGCTATGTATTTTGATGTACCGGAAGTTGCATAGTTTAATTCAACTTTATCCCTGCTGTGTATATGTACCTGTAGATCACAGTATCATGGCAAAGGATGAGAAGCTATCATTTTTCAGAATGGTACTGAAAGCATGTATCTATGATCTGAACTGAGGAGTAAGTGTGACCTCTACTGTTAATTTTGAAGAAGACCATGATGGATTTCCTATGGCCGGTAGAATTTCTTTTGTGTTGAACAGCCCATTTAGTATATCAGTAGCTCACTGCTCCCTAGAGATTATTAGAGATTAGAGAGCTTCTTAAACTATATCCCTCAATATATATATTTTGTATCAAAGTAAAATTGGTTGCCTTTGTGTCTGGTTCTAAGGAAAGAATTCAGAACTCCTTCCTCTCTGATCATTTCTCTTGAGAATTTGATCCCTCATCAGTGTTTTGTGGCCTTTAGCATATAATACAAGCACATACTTTTTATTTAACTTTAGAATATATTTTTGTTTACCTTATTCTCACATACATTAACACACATATTAACACATACAGGCTGTGTCTACACTGGCCCCTTCTTCGGAATAGCCATGCTAATTTAGAACTTTGGAATAGGGAAATCCGCGGGGGATTTAAATATCCCCCGTCGGATTTAAATAAACATGGCCGCTGCTTTTTTTCCGGCTTGGGGAAAAGCCGGAAAAAAGTGTCCAGACTGGCGCGATCCTCCAGAATAAAGCCCTATTCCGGAGGATCTCTTATTCCTACTTGCAAGCGGCTTGCATTTCCACCAGGGAAACTTGTCTGCCCCCCTTCTGGCCCCGGAGCCCTTAAAGGGGCACGGTCTGGCTACAGTGCCCGTGCCAGGTGGAAGCCTGCCAGCACCCAGCTAGCAGACCCTGCACCTGGCATGGCACGAGCCAGCCACCTGCTGCCACCCAGCCCGCCGCCTCTTCCCAGGACCATGCTGGAGGCTCTCAGAAGCCTGCCCGGGGCCACAAGAGGGGGGCGCCCACCTGGTCTAATGCGGAGATCATGGACCTCATCTAGGTTTGGGGGGAGGCCTCAACGTCCACGACCTCCGCACTAGGCACAGGAAAGTGGCAATCTAGGGCAGAATAGCGGCCAGCCTGACCACCCAGGAGCAGGTTTGCATGAAAATCAAGGTGGTCCAGTGAGACCCCGACCCTGAGCTTAGAACATAAGAATGGCCATACTGGGTCAGACCAAAGATCCATCTAGCCCAGTAGCCTGTCTGCCAACAGTGGCCCACACTAGGTACCCTGGAGGGGATGGACCGAAGACAATGACCAAGCCATTTGTCTCGTGCCATCCATCGCCAGCTTTCCTCAAACAGAGGCCAGGGACACCATTTCTACCCCCTGGCTAATACCACTCCATGGACCCAACCTCTATGACTAACTTCTCTTTAAACTCTGTTCTAGTTCTAGCCTTCACAGCCTTCTGCAGCAAGGAGTTCCACAGGTTGACTATTTGCTTTTTGAAGAAGAACTTTCTGTTATTAGTTTGAAGCCTGCTTCCCATTCATTTCATCTGGTGTCCTCTAGTCCTTCTATTATGGGAACTAATGAAGAACTTTTATTTGTGCACCCTCTCCACACCACTCATGCTTTTATAGACCTCTATTATATTCCCCCCGCCCCAGTCTCCTCTTTTCTAAGCTGAAAAGTCCCAGTCTCCTTAGCCTCTCTTCTTATGGGACCTTTTCCAAACTCCTGATCATTTTAGTTGCCCTTTTCTGAACCTTTTCCAAGGCCAAAATATCTTTTCTGGTGTGAGAAGATCACATCTGTATACAGTACTGAAGATATGGTATACCATAGTTTGATACTTCCCCTCTTCCTTCTTCCCCTGGCTTCCTCTTTCCAGCTCCCTCCTCCTAGGTTTCCTCCTCCCCTCTCCCACCCTCTCTCTTCCTCTCTCCCACCTCCTTTTCCCAGCCTCCCCGAGTTTTGTTCAATAAAGAGAGTTTCTATTTTTGAACACGTGTATCCTTTGTTTTGTATATCAGGAAGGGGGACTAGGGAGGGGTAAGTGGAAGGAGGTGAGGGAGGAATGGGGTACGAGCCCCCAATGGGGAGGACTGGGGTGGCTTTGTGGGCTCCTCGGGGTGGAAGCTCTCCTGCAGCCCCCCGATTGACCCCCCTCTCCTCCCGTCTGGCAGCCTGCGGCAAGTGCAGCCAGGCTGATGGCCGAGTGCTGTGATGTGCCGAGTGTGGGCACTCTGGGCACTCCAAGCCAGGACTGCTTTGCTGTCCCTCATCGAGGTAGACAAGCAAGCAGGGAACCCTGAGAACTGTCTGTCTAGGGTGGGGTCGCGTCCCTTTAAGCACAACCCTCAGCTAGCCTGAGATAGCAGCTCCACGCTCTAAGTCCTAATCTGATGCCCTGCCGGCACTGCTTCCGGCCAGCCTTAACTTTGGTTCAGGGTCCACTCAATGTGGACATGCTAGTTCGAATTAGCAAAATGCTAATTCGAACTAGTTTTTAGGTCTAGATGCACTAGTTCAAATTAGCTTAATTTGAATTAGTTAATTTGAACTAAATTAGTTCGAATTAGTGCTGTAGTGTAGACATACCCATACAGATTAATTATGGAACACATAGTTATGAGACGTAAAGTTTTAGTATATTTGACACAAAACCAGTTCATTCATGTGTTAACTGTAAGTGCAACAGACTGTCTAATGTGGTATTGCTAAAATCATTGCCAGAGAAGGGAAGAATGTTTATCCTGCTAATGCCTGGGCTTTACACTATTATGTGGAGTGGATATGCCATATAGAAAAGGTTGAACAATGTGCATGTGTGTAGAGACAGTAACCTAGAATGCAATTCCTATGGTCATGGGCCTCCCTGCAGCCTTTATACCCTTGGACCTCATAACTCTTTGTGAGAGCTTGGAACTCTGTCACATTCTGCTGGAAGACTTTATACCTCATCCACCTACATGGAATCTGGCTGTGGTGGAGGAAGAGTAATAAATTCACTGAGTAAGATGAATCAGAGGCTCTTGGTCTTAGCTTAATACTACCTCTGTGTCCAGATGAGGAAATCGTTTGAAGGACTGGCAAGTAAAAGCGGCGTCAATTCTATATGGGAGGTAAGAAACATTCAGTTGATCCTTCAAGTGCCCCAGGTATAAAGAAATGGCTTGGATATGGGGAGGAGACTACATCTGCAAACATTCTAGATAGCAAGAAATCATAGGATAATGGTAGTTATAAGTTGGATATGAAGGACAAAGCATTATGGGCAGTTTAAGAAAGGTGAGAACCAACCAGTGAATTGTAGAAGAACAGTATCAGCAGGACAGACTAGCTGATTCACACTGGCCATAGTATTCCACTTGACTGCCAGTGCCCTACTTTAGTTAGTCAGGCAATGGACCTCTTGGAAGAACCTGCCTGAATAAGATTTTCATTGCAGGAAAGAGACCTGCAAAGTGTTCCCATCCCCCTATAGTGTTGACAAGAGGCAGACAGTTGGGAGAAAACTCTGTGCAGGAACTTGAGTAGCAAGATAAGCACACAATCACAAAAAGTTCAGGGCAATTGAGGAATTATCTGAATCAAACCCAAACATTTTGAGGTTCACCCTTGCTAATAACCGGTAATGCAGGTTGACCCTCCCTAATTCAGATTTCCCTAATCCCACAACACCCCCTGGTCCAGCATCATTGGTGACTTAGTGGGTGCTCCAGGGCTGCAGCACTGACTGGGAAAAACCAGTAGGTTGGGGCCAGGAGTGTTGCAGAACCAGGCAGTGGAGGTTGACAGCTGGGACCAGGGCCCTGATACCCCAGGGGAGCCTCAGCCAGTGGGCCAACAGAGTCCCAGTCAGCGTGGCAGAGGAGAGCCCCAGTAGACTGGCTTGCAGAATAGAACCTTGGTTGGCAGAGTGGAAACTTGGATGACAGGCTGGCTGGCAGACAGATCAGAGAGCTCCCAGAAGTGAAGGGGCATCCCAGCCAGCCAGCCTGCAGAGCATTACTCCAGCCAGCCTGTGGAGGGGAACCACAGTCAGCTGGCTGGCAGAGGGGAGTCCCAGCAGCCCTGGGGAACAGAGCTCCAGTGACCTTAAAGGCAAGACAGAATGGTGCTCTGGTGGCCATGAACACAGAGATGGGCTTTGACCTACCCTGGTCTGGAAAATTCCCTGGTTTGGTACCAGTCAGGTCCTGAGGGTGCCAGACCAAGGAGGTGCAACATGTATGTATTATAAGCCCCTTTACCCAATTGCTTTTCATATGGAAAATACTTCTTATTTGTTAAATTTGCTTATTCTGAATTATTACTCCTTTTAACCCATTTACCATTTTAGCCAGGAGCTTATGCTGCTGTTTTCTTGTGGAGACACCTCTCAGGTCTCCATCTAGAATTAAGACTGAGTTTTATAAAATATAAACTTAAAAAACAATAAATGGTCTGGTAGCACTTTTTAGACTAGCAAAATACGTAGATGGGATCATGAGCTTTCATGGCCAAAACTCCAGTCATCTGAAGAAGTGGGTTGTGCCCATGAAAGCTCATGATCCCATCTCCATGTTTTGTTAGTCTATAAAGTGCTACCAGACAATTTATTGTTTTTTAAGTTTATCCTGTACAGACTAACTCAGCTACCCCTTGAAGCTTTTGTAAAACAGGGAGATTTCAACCAACCTTGCAACAGGTAACATGGCAAAGTAGCTTTTCTCAGCTGCACTTCTGTCTCTGTGGATACATTTCTGTCTGATTATCCAGACACTTTTCTAACTTCAGGGACTTCCACCTCCACATCCCCTCTTCTCCTCTTTTACCCCATCTCCAAATCAGACCCCTTTCTTCTTCTTTCATTATCACACCCCCAATGCTCCCTGCTATATCTATTATTTCCATTCCCATTGCCATCACTAATTCCCATTGCCAACCTGTGTTAGAGGATGGCAGTAGATTTCCTGAAAAAAGTATATAGATACAAGCACTGTTGACTCTGGCTCTTTCCCTTTGCTTGAATGCATAGCCCCTCTGCCATCTCTCTAATAATGCCACCTAGCTCTCACAAATCAAGTCTCTTCTCCAGCCAGACCTTTGTATTAAATGAGTCAAGTTTAAGTGCTGATAGGACTTAGCTGTGGAGAGAGAAGAGCTGGCAGAGAGCAAGTAGATGTCTTTGGGGGAGGGAAGCTGAGGGAGAAAGGATGCTGCGTAGACAGGGTGGGACCAAAATGAAGCAGAAAGAGTTAGGAAAATTTTGCAGGGAGGGAGACCTGGGAGTAATCCTGATCAACCAGGGAATAGACTGGGAGACCTAGAAGAGGAAATAAGGTGATGATTCGAGAAGTGGTAAAGGTAAAACTGTAATAAGAGTAAAGAAGCTGACCTAGCTGTGCAGTACACAATTCCCTCCTTTAATACTCCTGTTGGAGTATTACGCAAAGTTTATTCTGGACATCCTTAGGTGTTTTTCTTCTGCTAGGATGCTTAGCCCATCCCCAACTTCCAAATTTCCCATCCTCACTACCTCTTTGGTTTGGTTGTGAGCAGATCTTTGGGATTTCTTATTGCACTGTCTCAAAGTACATTTAGTATAGGTAAGGCAACAGTTAATGAGCACATATATTATCACAAATATAACAATAATGATTAACAGATATTTCAGCAAGGCTTTTAAGATTCCTCTGAACTACCCTCCAATATCTGGGAGCCAATTCAAGGGGTCCCATGCTTGGACTTCACGGGTCCTTTTTAATACCTTGATTGCCGACTTTGTTCTCAAAAGATCGTGTTCTATAACGCCTGATTTATTAACATAGAAACAGCAGGAGGTGTTAACAAAAGCACACACTCCTCCTTGCTGAGCCAGGAGTAAGTCCAGTGCTTGTCGATTTTGAATGGCTAGTTGCTACAGAATCTATTTCCCATTCTAGGGATTGGATAGCTTCAAAGGTGGCATTAAAGCTCTGTTCCAATACCCTAGAGATGTTGCGAATGGCACGTCCCAATTCATTAACACCCGAGACTGGAAGTATAACACGTACAATGGAATGAAAAAAAGTGGGCCTTTCTACTAATGGGTTAACAGCATTGAATGTATCACGCTTTACTCTGTGCACAAAACTGCCTAAGTTTGTAATGGTATCTGCCTGGAGATCCTTAACTAATCCTGCTATCGGGGCTACGTAGCCTAAGTGCATCTGCCCTTCCACCCGAGTGGTAAAGCCTTATAAGCAAAGTTTCCACATATGAAAAACATACCAGGTTCACTGAGGATCAGAGTTAAAATGTTATCCCTATACCACGTGCCTTCAATCCTTATGCCTTGTTTTATAAAGAGAGGCCTATGGAACTGAGGCCATCCTGAGGCATTGTGGCCCTGCATCAGGTTATATGCTCGAAAGGTGACAAGATGAATCTGTTCCAGAGCTGTGCTAGAGATTAGGGATGTACTTGAGCATTCTGCTGCCTTCCTGGAATTGGCAGATAAGGCTCCATTATCCACAATTAGGAACAGGGAATGATTATACTGTACCAATCTTGAGTTTCATTTGCCCACAAGGGGGAGTTAAATCTTATGGGTTTGATAGTAATGTTGTTCAGAGGATAGGTATGTGTAGTGGTCATGTGGAAGGTGATGGGTAATTTGCATATTAGAGGGAGGTTTTCTTTATCAGCTGGTTAAATGACCAACTGCCCATCTCCTGGATTTAACCTTACTCTACGATAGCAGGTATTTTCTGGGATCCACCCCAGATCTTTACCAGTGCCAAATTTGCTTTCAAAACACAATGGAAACATAGTCCCTGATGGATGTAATGCTTGAGTTAGGGGAATCCCTGAGGCAATTATATTTTTATGCTAAATTTGCCTGTTCCCCCCATGACTATGTACTCCTGGTATGGTGTTATCATTCTGGGCATCTACCCACTCCCGCTCTCCTGTAGAATACTGACTACCAGTAAATCTGAATTTTAGGGGTCTGGTCCACAGGGAGGCAGGAGTTGGGATAAACTGTAATGGTAAAAGGCCTTCAGAGGCTTTGATAAGCTGTTCACATATCCAACAGTCACTTGCATTGGTGAGGGACACAACCTTCTGCAGGGCTTTCCGATAAGGGTGGGGAAAGTTATATACTAAGGCTACTCTGACTACTAAAAGAAGGAAAACAATCCTCATCCTATTATAGTATCTTAAATCTCTAAAGTAGAAAGGATAATAATAATATTGTAATTAGCTAGCACCTTACAAAGCAGTCTCTTTAACTAAGCTTAATCAGTTGGTATTGTTGGGCTTGCCTCTGCAGGCACTCTTTGAGATTTCGTAGTCTCTCAGTTCACTCAATACTGGAAAGGTTTCCCCTTTGTGAGAGCTACAGGGCACCAGGCTCACCTGTAGGTCTTTGCTGGCACAGTCCTACCTCACAGGTTGTACCTTGAAGCTCCTGGTGGACGTCGGTTTGGTAACAGTCTGGTTTGAGAGTCTGCCGCCTGTCTGCTGAACCTTGTCCTCAGGTGATTTCTCCGGGGAGGGGTCCTGGGTGACGGGATCAATCAGCTCTGTTGGATCTGCAGTTCGGCGTACATGACTTGCATGGATCCACAAGGGGTGCTCCTTCACCTTTACTGCTGTGTGGGTGACGAGCAGCACTTGGAATGGTCCTTCCCACCAGGCTGCCAGGCAGTTCTTTCTGTGATGTTCCTTCACAAACATGTAGTCACCTGGTTGGATGTTGTGGCACGGTTCATCAGTAGGTACTGGGAGGGCTTCCTTCACCTGCAGGTGCAAGCTTTCCTAACCGTCGTTTTATGTCTAGGTTTCTTCTTTCCGTGTGGCCGCTAGCTTGTGGGCCTCCTCCTGCAACATTAAACTGCTTACAAATCACACATGAATTAGATACCGTTGCAGCTTCTAGGTGCACGACTGGGGAGTACCATTGTTTTAGGATCTCTAAGGCCACCCCCCTTTTGCTCATGTGTGTCATTTGATGAGACACCTGAACAAGCTGCCGTGTGAGAGATCTTGGGGCTACTGGGTGGCCATCAGGCGCAACCATTATCCCAGCTGAGGATAAGGAGCAGCCTGCTTTCTCCCAAAGGTTTCTCTCTGCAGGTTGAGCAGCCTGCTGTAGTTCTAACAGGTCCTGCAAAGAAACAGGGAGAGAAAGAGAGACCAGAATCTGAAAGGGAGCCGGAGGTCCATGTGCTGCTGCATGTCTGGCCGCTGCATCAGTACTCCCATTACCCAGAGAAACAGGATCAGTTGCACCTGTGTGGGCCAGGCAATGGGTAATAGAGAGGGATGTGGGTAGCTGAATGGCATCAAGAAGTTGGGAGGTAAGAGGACCATGAGAGATAGCGGAGCCAGAAGAGGTAAGGAAACCTCGTTGTTTCCAAATTTGTCCTGTGGCATGACAGACAGAGAAAGCATACTTTGAGTTAGTATAAATAGCAGAAGACTGTCCAGAAGCTAAAAGGCAAGCACAAGTTAAAGGGATAAGTTTGTGACCCTTTCCAGCAAGACATTTTAACACATGCATGGTATCAGTTTTACACCCTTTCTCAGTTTTACTAGCAATTAACACATCATCAACATACTGAACCAACACAGAGCTGCAAGGAAGAGAGAGAGAGAATCAAGGTCAGCTTTCAAAAGCTGGGAAAACAGAGTGGGGCTTTCACAATAACCTAGGGGAAGATGTGTCCAGGTTAATTGACGACCCTGAAATGAAAAGGCAAAGAGAAATTGGGAATTCTAATGTACTGGAATAAAAAAGAAGGACGAACATAAATCTATTACAGAGAACCATTTAGAAGTGGGAGGAATAGAGGAAAGAACAGTAGCAGGGTTAGGAACTACTGGCAATCTAGGGATTACAAACTTGTTAATGGCTCTTAGGTCTTGTACAAATCTATAGATTTGCTTACCCTGGCTGTCAATTTTCCCTCCTTTTTCACAGGTAGTATAGGTGTATTACATAGTGAAGTTGTATAAACAAGTATCCCTTGTTGAAGGAGGGAAGAGATTACAGGCTTAATGCCCTCTTGTGCCTCCCTAGGCAATGGATACTGGGGTACCCTTGGGAAAGGCTTGTTGTGTTTGTATGTTATTTGCACTGGTGTTGCAGAGGCTAGCAACCCTACTTCATTCACGTGGGTTACCCACAATGTCTCTGGGACATCTGAGAGGTCCAGGAGGGGTGTATGTCCTGAGGTCTCATCAGATTCCTCTGAGAGTAGTAATGCCATCAAATTTGGAGTCTGATGGGGGAAAGGTCAACAAATATCCCTTCCTCTTTACAGAGAAGGTTTGCACCCAATTTACACAAGTCACATCTCATAAGGTTTACAGGAGAGCTGGGAGATAACAGGAAAGAATGTTCAGCTGACAAGGGTCCAAAGCGGGGTGGGAGTGCAGATGGCACATCTGGGGAATCAAGCTGTTTCTTTAGAGTATCCAATTGTTGCTGCAGGCTTTTTAATAGAATCTTTTTGGCTAGCCATAATGCTCTGATTCTTTTTTTTTTCCTGCCACTTCCTCCCAGAGGCACCAATATTCCGTCTGGCTAGGATGTGTTTCCTCGAGGAAACCTATAAGATAAGCAAGCTTTTCTAAGTCAAAGCTACCCTCTAGTGGGCATTTTTTCTGGGAATTCTCCTGAGTACAGCCATTCCAAATGCTCATTAATTTCTTAAGTCTCCTTAGTTTCAAACCTGCCGGCAATTTACCTAGCTGACTGTAAATTCTTATCATCTGAGACAAGGGAGTCCCAGGCTGTGAGAAACCTTTCCCCTCGAAGACATACTTGAGGGAGCAATCCCACCCATGTTAGCACTGTCCTGTCCAAGGACAGCACAGGAGCCCAGCAGTACTACCCTCTCCAAGGATAGCACAGGAGTCCAGCAACACTACCCTCTCCAAGGATAGTGTGGGAGTCCACACAAACTGTCAGCTTCACTCACACTCCTTATGTGCCGGAGGAAACCGCCCTTGCTTTCTGCAGCTGTTCAGTGACACTGACAGCACCGGTGCGGCTGCGGTCCCGTTCCGGATTTCACTCACTTAAAACCATGTGCTTGGACTCGCCACCAATCAGTCAGCAACAAAATCCAACCCCTCTTTGGCTATACCCAGCATTTTCGTTTTAAATCTCCCTCAAGCCTCTTAAAGAAAATTTAGGAGCAAAAGATGACTCTTAACGCTAGCCGGTTCAGCTGGTGACGAGAACAGGGAGGTGGACTGGGGGATTTTAAATGGATCTCTTACCCTTCAGATGCGTGCTGTAGTCCGTTCCCATTCCCCATCATCAGCCTTTCCAACTGGAGTTCCAAGCCATCCCATTCCTGGCACCAAATTGTTGGGGAAATCTCGCTCCCCTGGGGTACAGAGTCCCCAGAAGGGTCCGAGGCTGGAGGTCCAAGCGGTGATGCAGGAGAGAAATCTAGAAGGAAAACTTTATTATGCATGCAGGCTGACAGCTACCAGAGTGAGAGCAGCAGCAGCCCTGAGAGACAGTTTCAGGGATCCTTTAAACAGTATGTTCAGACAGTTTAGTTGTCGATTGTTTCTTTAATATATTAAAGTCTCAGCAGAAGTACACTGAGACAGTTCTGTTCACACCAGAAGTGCTAGAAGTAAGTTTTACAGTACAAAGGCACATGAGAACTTGAGTGAGGAGTCTACAAGGCAAACTGTGACAAAGATAAGAGTTTACATGACAATTTGTGACAGACTAGGAGACTCCATGAACTTGAGATAGGAGGCATTGTAAGGGTCTTGATTAGAGTTAAGATGATTTCTCTGTTACAGGAAAAGAGGCCTGGAAAACTTTTAACCCCTGCAGCAGTTTTCTTTTAGAGAATTGTGATTTCCTCCAAAGTCCCCCCTTAGGCACAATTGGAGTTATTTGATTTTTCTCCCACACATTGAGACATTTTTGGGACTTTTGAATTTGGCCAGTTGTGACCCTAGAAATGGTGGACTAAAGACTGTGACCTATTAGGAGGGCTGATTCACTGGATGAGTTACAGGCAGAGAAACCACAATGAACCACTAGAGTGACTACTGACTATGGGGTGCGAGCCTCTTGAGAGATCTGCAGTGCCACACCAGACCACAAGGGGTTGCCTATTGCTGAGTGGACTTCTCTATAAAGAGACCAAAACAGACCCAACCTGCAAACAAACAAGTCTGATGTTAATCTCATGTAACCCCCTTTTTCCTCCCCGGGTTACTGGGGAGCTGGTCACACTCACAGGTGTGCCTGCGCGCCTGGTGTTTTAACCCAAAAGAGATCCTGAGCACCCCAGTGGTGCTGGTGTTTAGTTGGGGAAAGCCCTATCCACCCCCTTGCTGCAGTCCCTTGCTGGCAATGAATGTAAAATGGCAGTGCCTCCACCTGGCTGGCCTTGTACACACACTGGTGCCTTGAGAGCCTCCAGGAATACACTCATTGCAACATAAATCTGGATCTAATTCCAGAATAACTACAAATCACATACATCTAATAGAACACTTTAAAATAAACACACTTTACTTAACTTAAATAAACAGGGATTAACAGATTAGCAATGAATAGCATTAACAAACACATAACAATAATTGAAGCTTATATAGCTAGACAACAGTGACCCCACCCCAGAGTGTGCACACCCCTAGACTCAGTCCCAGACACTTGCTTGCGTTGGCGCGCTGATGTTGCAGCTGTAGTGAAGATTTGGTCCAGGCTAAACAGCAGCTCTGTCCCAGGCAGCACTTTTCCAACAAGGCTCCAAAACTTACTGCCTCATACTGTGCCTATAGGAAGCAGCCTGCTAACTCCCAGTTCCAACAGGCATCTAGTAGCTGCATCCAACTGAGTCAATGTCCTTGGCAGCAGCCTGGCTCCCCCTCTGGTTCCAAACTCCAAGGCAGAGTCCCAGACTGCTAAGCCTCTTTCTTCAGCACATGGAGAGAGCAGTCCTGTCTCACACAAGAGTCCTTCCTTCCTGTTTTTTCCCAAGGGCTCATGGGAATTGTAGTCTGGATTGTAGCACACTGGGTCTTTTCAGAATAAAACAGAGGCCCCTTTAGAATAAGGGGACTACACTCATATTCCCACATCTTCTGTTCCTATGAAAGGGAAGAGAGAAATGACTGAGTTGCTCCAAGTTCTGCTTCTTAAAGATACTAGAAACATCCTCAGTTCCCTGGAACTGTTTTCAGCTTTAAAGATAGCATAAGATAGGGATGAGAAATATCCAGCTGTGATTATTTCTTGAGTTCTCTGGCAAGATATTTTGTCTTTTGTTTGGGGTCCTCGACATCTCTTATCCTTAAGTTCTCTCGTTTTTAGCTTTCAAGCTTCCACCACATTCACTATCTTATTTAGCTTTAGAAGGTATGGAAATCCATTTGGGACCTAGGTGCACTATCTTTTAGTTAACCAGGGAAAACTCTTGGGCACCAAGAGGCATACAAAGGGGCTATGTCTACACTGGCCCCTTTTCCGGAAGGGGCATGTAAATTTCACTAGTCGAAGTAGGAATAAGACCCTCCGGAAAAGGGCACTTTTTCCGGAGGATCGGGGCCAGTCTAGACGCTCTTTTCCGGCTTTTTTAAAAGCCGGAAAAAAGCGGTGGACATTTTTATTTAAATGCCGCGGGGATATTTAAATCCCCCGTGGATTTCCCTACGACGACTAGTGAAATTTACATGCCCCTTCCGGAAAAGGGGCCAGTGTAGACGTAGCCAGGATGTTTAAGTATCACAGTCTGCATTGTTCATAGTTAATGGTGCACTAAGTAGCTAAATATGATCTAAGTTTCAACCTAAATTCACAAAATTATAGATTGTAAAGAGAAGATTTATGAACATAATATCTCTGAAAGGAATGATTTTTGTATCTTGAATAGAAAGCAGAACTGGATATTGCAGTAGTATTTATTAAAAAATTACCCTCTGTATTTACCTCTGTGTTACTTCCTCATGTAAAAAATGTGCAAATGCATAGAATGAATGTGTGGAAAGAGACAGCAAGTTATATCCGTAGTGAATTCAATTTCTGAATTCTGAAGAGACCAGGGGTCTTGAGGAGAATTTATATTGCTTCATAAAAAGGCAATTTAATCATTTTGGAAAGGCTGCTGCAACAAGTAGCTGCAAAACTCTGGTTAGCATACATTATGTCATAATGAGACTGAAAGACATCAAAGGTTTCTCAGCCATATTCTTTGCCTATTTATTTCACCATTTAGTGACATTACTGACTTTTCAGTTCATTCTTGAAAGAACCTATAATATCTTTTGTCAGTGAAAATGGGAGATGTTCTTTACTGAATTTTCAGTACCCTCTCATTTAACTCTGACCTGTTCATTAAAAATTATTGAGATTGGTACATAGGGTGCATAGTTACTAAACAACAACCCTACAGAGCTTTGACATTTTCTCATCTAGAACTAGCCACTTGCTGTTCCAAGGTAATTAACATCTAATTAGTTCCTGACTTCTCAGCTCTCAGAATGGACTGGGGCTAATGAAAAAGGTTTGATGCAAACCAGGATTGGCAACACCTGCCAGTCTGAGAAGCGAAGGATTAGATAGGCTGGGAAGGAGCTAGAAGTGGGGGCAGGCAGTGAGGGAGAGATCAATCAGGGAGGAAGCTGGGGACCTCCTAGCTAAAGACTGATTCTGCCTTTAGCACTGTTGTAGCCAGACAGACAGACTCCCTCACCCCCCCCCCCCCCGTCACATCCATCTTATTTGCCTCTCTAAGGTTCCTGAAGCATACAGGGCAGAGAAGGAGCAATAAAATCAGCATAGTCTATGCTGGCTCATCTGATCCTAAGAAGCTGAAAACATAGATATGAGAAAAGAGCGATTAAGGCAATAAGCTGACCTCGAGGCTGCGAGAACTGCCCTGGCTGGCACCCATGTTGATACGATCACACACAGTCGACCCTGGGAGAGGAATCTCCCACTGAGAAAAGAATGCCCAGTACTTCCAATTTAGTTATCTCTCTTACAAGTGTAAATTAAGTTCACAACTCCCTTGTAAGAACTGAAAGACAGACCAGCACCATTTGGCATCACAGATAAGAAAGAGAAATACGTGACCCCATGGGTATAAAGATGGGTCCAGCAGCACACTCACTTTGAGTGTCAATCTACCATCTATCTGCTGGTCTGGTTAGGTGTTTGACATCCCAAGGTTCCACGGGGATACCCACCTCATATTTTTGTCTTTCCTAGGAATTGAGGGACCGGCCCTGGCCTGACACACTGGAGTCGAGAGGCGCAAAAGGGGGTAAAAATTGTACCTGGATGTGGTCCTTTGTCTTAAGTGTACACATAGACTTAGAGCTCTTTAAAGATTAAGCTGTCACTTGGTACCATTATTTCTATTTTCTATCTTTATTTTCTTTGTAACCATTTTTAAGATCTATATTTGCTAGCAGTTAAGAAATAGAGCAATAGCCATTGTAACCATATGATTTATAAGCTTCTTTAATAAACCTGTAACTGTTTAAGTTTTAACCTGACTCCTTCAGTTGCTGTAACAGAACCAAGCACAATTTAAAAGAACTTCAACCGGTCATAAGGGGCAGGTATAGGGAGAGCTTAGGTGTTTGGATTGTGTCACTCCCAGGTGACAGATCTGCTGGGGCATCTCTCAGTCTTCCTTAGACTGCCCGCTGCAAAGGGATCCTGTATCCTAGCAGCTGAAATCTGAGATGTAATGAGCTCTTCCTTTAAATTCGGGGCATCTGTCAGCCTGTTGGCTGCCCTCTGCGACGGGACCCCGGTCTAGCAGTAAAGTCACGGATGTTAAACTCTTTTTGGGGTGCCCTCCAGCCTCCTAGGCTGCCCACTGCGACGAGACCTTGAGTCTCGGCAGTTGAAGACTTGGGTGTAACACACACGCACACACTGTCCTGACCGTCGGCTGACAACTGTATAGCTTGGCACTGGTGGTTGCATAAACTAAGTTGAATAAAGACATGGGTCTTACACAACCCTGAGGTCTCTCTCAGCCTGATTTGGGAGGTCAACCAGCACACAAAGGGTATGTGTGCATGTGGACCAGGTTACATAGTCTCTTGTTGGAGTGCTCTGATCACCAACAGTGTTTGAGTCCTTATGCTCCTCCTCTATAAGGGATTCTGTAGCCCATCTTAGGAACAGTGGACATGAGTTTATTGTGTTCTTTGTATTCTTGACATTAGCACTGCTCCTTTAGCTTACTAGTCTTTTGAATCTGCCATGCCTCCAACTAGAGATCAGATGAATGAATACACAAACCCTGTTACCTCTAGAACACTAAGTCCTGGTCTACACTAAGGAGTTATTTCAAGATAACCCCCTTTATTTTGAAATAAGTGGAACAGCCAAACTACCAACCTTGTTATTTCAAAATAACGGGCTGGTTATTTAGAAATCTGTATTCCTGCTTTCCTTGGGGAATAATGCTGATTTTGAAAAAGTTATTTTGCAATAGAGTTAGTGTGGATGCTCTGCTGCTGCTATTTCAAAATAACTACTTCCCAGAATACTTCAAAGTAATTTTTCCCTAGTGCATGCTGGGGCTCTAAGTCACGGTAGTGTGTCCACAATAACAGAGCCTACTTTGGACTAATTTTGAGGCTTCACCACTGTGGAAACATGCTATTTCATTTTGGGAGTTATTTTAAATTTAGTTATTTTGAAATAATATCCTAGTGTAGACATGCCCTAAGATTATATTTGAAAGGTATCTAGGAGGAAATGATCATAAGAAACAGCAAATGCCATACTTAGGGGATATGCCATATTCAGCAAATGCCATATTGGGGAACACCTCTAGTTCCCCCTCTCCATTCTGAAAATTTACCATTTATTCCTACGCTTTGTTTCCTGTCTTTTAACCAGTTCTCAATCAATGAAAGGATAAGAGGGAAGATCCTTTCATGGACTGAGAACTGGTTAAAAGACATGAAAAAAAGGGAAGGAATAAATGGTAAATTTTCAGAATGGAGAGGGGGAACTAGTGGTGCTCCAAAGGGTCAGTCCTAGGACCAATCCTATTCAACGTATTCATAAATGATCTGGAGAAAGGGGTAAACAGAGAGGTGGCAAAGTTTGCAGACAATACTAAACTACTCAAGGTAGTTAAGACCAAAGCAGACTGTGAAGAACTTCAAAAAGATCTCACCAAACTAAGCAACTGGGCAACAAAATGGCAAATGAAATTTAATGTGGATAAATGTAAAGTAATGCACATTGGGAAAAATAAACCCAACTATACATATAAGATGATGGGGGCTAATTTAGCTACAACTAATCAGGAAAGAGATCTTGGAGACATCGTGGATAGTTCTCTGAAGACCTGCAGTGTGCAGCAGCAGTCCAAAAAGCAAACAGGATGTTAGGAATCGTTAAAAAAAGGGATAGAGAATAGGACGGAGAATATCTTATTGCCCCTATATAAATCCATGTCATGCCCACATCTGGGATACTGCGTACTGATGTGGTCTTCTAATCTCAAAAAAGATATACTTGCATTAGAAAAGGTTCAGAGAAGGGCAACTAAAATGAGTAGGGGTTTGGAACGGGTCTCATATGAGGAGAGATTAAAGATACTGGGACTTGTCAGCTTGAAAAGAGGAGACCAAGGGGGGATATGATAGAGGTATATAAAATCCTGAGTGGTATGGAGAAAATGAATAAGGAAAAGTTATTTATATAAATGTAGATGCTTATTTGAACAGATCCTCTAAACCTTGGAAGTTCAGTCCTCACTAATAATATGTCTGCTATAAACTACTACAAGTCCATTTGCTCTTGTATTTGTGTATGTAGCATTGCACTTTATCTGCAAGCAATCCTGTTGATTTTAATGACGCTACTTGGAGCTGAGGTACTATTCAGTATAAATGAGTGTGGTAAAATTGGAAATATAGTGAGTATCCCATGTAAAACAAAAAGCAAGTGTTTTATGAAGTGTTTCTGTGTAATATGCTCTGGAAGATTAACTTTTTGAGAATCTTAAGTCTTAGAATCAATAGATCTTAACTAAATAAAGCTAACACAAGTTACCATAAGCCCCCAATATATTAAGTGCATGTCCCTGCATGTGCCTGATTGTCATTGTTTTTATGATGGTGTGGTGCTCCATATTCCAATAAAGTATTCCTGATTATCTTTGGTGAAAACCTTGTAGAGATGAACTGTAACTTTTCTGCTTTGTCATGTTGTCTCTGCACTTGGGCCTAAACTTGCACTGGCCATTTCTGTTGCTATCTTTCACTGGCAACCCGTAGCATATACACTCTGCATTCTTTTTAGTGGGCCCATGAGAAAATTTAGTACAGTGGCCAACTTCTTGTGGGTTGTAAAATACCCTCAGCAGGTAACACTAGGGCTAAATACTCAGTGCTGACCATCTAAATACTCAGTGCTGTTCACTTCTGAGGACAAGTTAAATCGTCAAGTAGAATCTATAAAGTCCTAATTAGTCTGGGACCTAATAACTGAGAGCTCACATTTTGTCCTGCATTTCGGCAATCTGATTTTGTCTTCAGTTCCTGGGATTAAACTCAGCATGGTAGGCAGCATGAGACATCCCTTCTGAAAAGTCCACAGATCTGGAATTGAGTTCTTCCATTTTCTAGCTGCAGGCAAAATGTAATGAATTTCAGGGCACTGTGCATTATGTGTTCAGAACTTGTAGTATTTTTGGTATGGTTTAGTAGGTGGTGGATTTTTTATTTTTATTTTTTTGCAGAGCGTGGTGGCTTTGTTGCTGTGTTTTTAGCTGAAAGGATGGCATTTTGAAACAATATGATTATTCTTAACATGTAAGGCAGGTAGGGTCTCAGTGATAATTATAATAGTTCTCAGTACCAAGATATCTTTCAGCAATATTGATTTCTAGGTGTTTCCTCTATCAGTTCATATATGTTTTATTATACTTTCCTCTCAATGTTTGCTAAGCTGAATCTCGAGCCATTTGTGCCCATGTAACTATTCTCTCCAGGTATTATTTCCCTGTCCTCATTGGAGTTCACAGCATCTCCTAATTTATTATCAGCAGATTTCATTTGCATGCTGTTTAACCTGACTTCGATATAGTTAATGAAGATGTTTTGTAAGACAGAATCTTATGCTGACCACAATATATGCTGTTATGTGCTTCTTCTCATGCTGGTCCATTTCATTTTATCATTATGCATTTTTATATGGTCATCTGCCAGTTTTCAATCCATATAATAGTCATATTTAAATTCTAATTTTGAAAGTCAGATTGTATGAAATACTGTTTTAGATGTTTTACTAAAATCAAAATTATCACCTATTATGCTGTTAATAACTTGATTAGGTATCAGAATTCCCTAGTCCTTTGATTTTATTTTTGTTTGTTTTGCATTTTGGTGATTACTGTGATATGAGGAATTCTTCTTGAGGCCCTGATCCTGTAGTGAGC
The DNA here is from genome assembly GCF_049634645.1 of Pelodiscus sinensis. Lineage (NCBI taxonomy): Eukaryota > Metazoa > Chordata > Testudines > Trionychidae > Pelodiscus > Pelodiscus sinensis. Next base: position 50,303,645 of record NC_134719.1, read on the forward strand.
TGCACATAGATGGAACACTATGTCCTCATGGAACCTCATTTTAAGGCTTAAATTTACATTATTGTATCACACTTTAAAGAGAGGGACTACTTCTGCATTACTACAATAAGTTGATCTAAGTTACACAACTCCAGCTATGTGAATAGCATAGTTAGATTAGATGTTATCCATGTCAACTACTGGTGTCTATTCCATTCTGGTCAACAGAAGACACTCTTCCATCATTGTACCTTATCTTTTCACTTGGGATAGAGTCACAAATTGACTGCAGTTGATTTGGCAGGTCTTTACCAGACCTGCTAAATTTAACCCGGGTGTAATGTAGATGTAGCCTAGGGCTATGTCTACACTGCAGGCTTCTTGTGCAAGAACTGTTTTGTGCAAGAGTTCTTGTGTAAAATGTCTTATGCAACAGTGTATCCCCACTGCCATGTGCTTTTGCTCAAGAGATGTGCTTTTGCACAAGAACATCCATGGAAGTGTGGAAGCTCTCTTGCGCAAGAAACCCCTGGTGACCATCCACACTGCCTTCTTGCACAAGAGCTCTTGCACAAGAGGGCTTATTCCTCATGGGGAGAGGAATAACTCTTGCGCAAGAAGCCCTCTGTTCCAACGCTTTACTGTAAATTTACTTGCATAAGAATGCGCGTGCAGTGTTTGGATTTGTTAATTCTACCCCAAATTTCTCTGCTGGAACATGGGTGAGGTTCACATTAAAACCACAGTTTATAAAGGAAGAAATTAACCAAGTGGATTATTTAGAGAGTGGCAAGGAATTAAGAGCTTCTGTAACTTCTCATTAAACTAATGAATATTTGTGTTGAGAGAGGCATTTGATATATCATAATGCTTAATAAGTTTTCTAAAATGAACAACTGAACTATATTAAACCAGAAATTTAAACTCTTCCAAAATTTAGTATCAGTAACAGAGCTTTCGGTGGTACCTTAACTGGTGCTGTTTTATAGCTATTGTACTATAAGCAATAGGAATTAAACTAAAATATACTTGCAATAAAGTTTACAAGGTTATTTCTCCCTTCATCTCTGCATCTCTGATTTCATTTTTCTGTGAGGCAGTAATTTCACATTCCTTTCCAAATATTATAAGTTAGCTATTGTAAATAGGTTGAGCTGTTCACCATCTGCATATTTTATTGGGAAAGGAAAGTCATGACAAACAAGACCAATGTTTCAGGCAATTTCAACACATTTTAAATGGTTTAGTCATAGAAATATGTTGGTACAGAAATATATGGCCTACTATATATTTTGATTCCCTGGGCTTAAAAGTATACATTTAATAATTTGCTGTGCCTTAGGCTAGCAATAATTATCAATTGTGTGCATCATGAAGTTTAGATGGGTAATATGACTATGTATTCTGTTTGTTTTACTCCTGTAAATGGTTATGTAACTGCAGCTGTTTACTGAATTCTTCTCTTTGCTTTACCTCTGGGGATTTTTCTTATGCATCATCAAGAAAACATTATTTGAAATTAAGTACTCCACTTTTAAGATGAGATATCCTGTACTTTTGAGATTGTTTTTCCCCCAGACAGCCATCCTGGTTTGCTATTTAATGTATTCAATTTTCATAAGTTTATTGGTGATAGATCTGAGTAGGTATTGTTTAAATGTGTTTTGCCTGCTGGAAACAGGGTGGCTGAGAGAACTGGCAATGGAAAGAGAGAACCTTCCATTTATATGCTGACAAGTTAAAGACAACACAAAATCACGTTGACTGCAGAAGCTACAGTGTTAGATGACCAGACACTCAATCATTGGTTCACTTCCTAGTCACCTGGTAGATGTCACCCTCACAAAAACCTTTTACATTTATACTCCCCCCAGGGCTGTTCTATTATTCTAATGACTTTAATTTCCTGTCTCCAAGCAGGACATGGAAGCTTGTCATAAGTCGAGTAAACTATGATATGGTTTCTAGCTTTTCTGCAAGGGCAGCCATGTCTTCAAGGCTAGTGCCTATGAACAGTAAGTTGCCACCCTGAATCTCTATCTAGTCCAAAGCATGATTTCTTTAGTAATCTGGAGCAGTGGTTACTCTCAGCAGTGGAGGAAATCTCATTTTATATTCTTAAATGAGTGGGGGATTGTGACAGGGCGAGGCAGCCCCACACTGAACCTGCAGGGACCAGCCAGGGTTATCTGGCTGCAGAGGCCTCGTCCCTGAAGACCTACCGAGCATGCCCGGGCTGTAGCTCCACCATAAAACCCTGAGGAAGGACTCAGTCTGGGATGGCAGCCAGAGGAGAAGGACCTGTGAAGGGGGCTCCTGCACAGTGGTCACCAGAGTCTCCAGAAGAGGCTGGTGGGGATGTGGAGGCGAGATGGTGCACCCCAAAGACTGCCCGCTGAAGAGACACTGGCCCGGAGGCCGCAGCAAGCTTTACGAGTACATGGGAAGGAACCCCAGTGAACCAGGTAGGAAGTGGCCCAGGGCAGGAGCAGGAACTGCCTCTCCCTCCCCGAGAACCTTGGCGCGTTTCGGTCAGATTGCCCCGCCGAGGGAGTGACCCGCTATCCTGTCACTCACAGGGACCTGGGCCGGAACCCAGTGGAGTATGGTGGGCCCGGGTCCCCCTACCTGGGGTGCGTCCCCACTACAACCCTAAACTGTGTTTAGGACTCAGGCCAGAGGATCTTGGACTTAAGAGGTCAGGCTGCAGGGGCCCGCCACAGGGATTCTTATCAGTGAGGTTAAAAGTGGTGTTGACTTGGAGAAACTATGTTCCTCTGTGAGATGAGTCAATGAAGTTTCCTCATAAATGATTTACACATTCTTCAGCTATTTAGTCAGAGAGTTCATATGGAACAGTCTTGTGTCTTTATAAATAAGAGAAACTGCATCATTATTTGTAATTCTGCTTTTTATTTTTATTCGATATAAAAACAGAAATGATAGGCACAAAAATAATTAGAGACAAAAGGCTTCAATGACATTCCGCATTCTTCTGAGCACTACACACTTGAGAGTTTATAAAGAGCTAGGCCAGAGGGGAAAACAAAGTTGAGTTTAGCATTTTTTTTATTATAGGCTTATCTTAAAAAACAAAACAGATGTCCTAAGGTAGTGATGAATTCGTCAGTATGTAGTTGGAGGGCATTAAGGAAGCTGATAAACTACAAACAGAACTTTTAAGATCATAATATTTTAAACTGAGTGCTATAGCCTGAAGATTAACAATAAAAAAGGAAAGTTAGCTGTTTTCTTTTTTATGTTTTCTTTCTTATGTAACCTAGGAATCTTGTTTGCACATAAGTATCATTTTTCTTTTATAAACTAGGAATACAGAAGTTTCCATATCAGTCATGAGCTTCAGTAAGCAAACAGAAAAAAGGGCAAACCTGGGGCTACGTCTACACTGGCCCCATAAAACGGAATAGTCATGCTAAGCAGGTAAGTCAGAATAGGGAAATCCGCGGGGGATTTAAATATCCCCCGCGGATTTAAATAAACATGTCCGCTGCTTTTTTTCCGGCTTGGGGAAAAGCCAGAAAAAAGCGTCTAGACTGGCGCGATCCTCTGGAATCTGAAGTAGGAATCTTGAAAGTAGGAATAAGAGATCCTCCGGAAAAGGGCTTTATTCCGGAGGATCGCGCCAGTCTAGATGCTTTTTTCCGGCTTTTCCCCAAGCAGGAAAAAAAGCGGCGGACATGTTTATTTAAATCCGCAGGGGATATTTAAATCCCCCACGGATTTCCCTAGGCACCAGACAACAAAACCCCACTAGCCTAGGACCTATTCCATGAGCTCAGCCTTGTGCTTTCTCCTTCAGGGACAGACCAAACAGCCTCTGAAGCATGGTGGATTGATTTAAATATCTTTGATTTAAATCTCTAATTTTAATCATGATTTAAACTGGCAAGCAGAAAACCTAGGTTTAAATGAGCAATTAATCATTTAAATTATACTTTTAAAATATTTTCCTAAAGGATGGTTGATTCTTATTGATTAGCAATCTTTAAAACATGTTGATTTACAACTAAATATAACCTTTATGCCAAATTTGGTGCTTCTGTTTACTAACCAGGAGAATACACTCAGTGCAGCTACCAACTAAATAAATGCCCAAATAATTGTGTAACTTACATGTAATCAGATTCTTAATTTTTACATTTTTATTCTATTACAAAATGGTGTGTAATAGGAACACTTAAGAGACAGGTTTTACCCCATTGATTATTTGCTAAGTGATGGCTAGTTTTTTAAAAACATATGATTTGCATCTACTTCTGTCTGGATGGAAATTCTATTTAAAATAAACAAAACCAGCATTTAATTTTTGTATGAAATAAAACTACCTTAAATGTGAAAGACACATAACAAAAAGGTATCCAAACACATTTTGCTTCTAACATTAATTTATTAAACAAAGGAAATATCCATAGTGAATTTAACAGATTGAATCTAGTCATCATGTTCTTCAAGATGTTAGAACGCTCTCATAACCAGTTTTTTACTGAGAGAAGAGGAAAACAAGTTTTTCTAGTTCATCAACTCTCGGTTTTGCAACGGTGAATGAACAAATCATTGAATTGAACTAGCTGAATAAATGAAAGTGATAAAAACATTCTCTCTTCACCTGCAGAAGAAGCTACTGCTGATGTAAACACTGGTTCTGGGTACTTACACTAGTGAACTAGTAGAATTTCTTTAAAAGTTGACAGGAGACCTGTTCTATTTAATTTTTAAATTTAATTCATAAATTATTTAAATAGGTTATGATAAATTTAGGCCATAACAATTTTTAATTTAATTTTAAAGGTATATTATTTAGAACAAAGCCTATTTAAATGGGATCAAAATTCCAATTTTAATAAAGCTCTCCTGCCCCAGGCAGGAAGGTTATGTCTACAGTACAGCACTAATTCGAACTAACTTAATTTGAATTAGTTAATTCGAACTAAGCTAATTCGAACTAGTGCATCTAGACCTAAAAACTAGTTCAAATTAGCATTTTGCTAATTCGAACTAGCATGTCCACATTGAGTGGACCCTGAAACAAAGTTAAGGCTGGCCGGAAGCAGTGCCGGTAGGGCATCAGGTTAGGACTTAGAGCGTGGAGCTTCTGTCTCAGTCTAGCCGAGGGCTGTGCTTAAAGGGACCCGACCGCCACCCCGGACAGACAGTTCTCAGGGTTCCCCGCTTGCTTGTCTACCTCAATGAGGGACAGCAAAGCAGTCCTGGCTTGGAGTGCCCTGAGTGCCCACACTCGGCACATCACAGCAATCGGCCATCAGCCCAGCGGCACTTGCCGCAGGCTGCCATCCGGAGGGGGGGGGGTCAATCAGGGGGCTGCAAGAGAGTTTCCACCCTGAGGAGCTCACAGAGCCACCCCAGTCCTCCTCATCGGGGGCTCGTACCCCATTCCTCCCTCACATCCTTCCACTTACCCCTTCCCAGCCCCCCTTTCTGGTGTACAAAATAAAGGACACGTGTGGTCAAAAATAGAAACTCTTTTTATTTAACAAAAGTGGGAGAGACTGGGAAAAGGAGGTGGGAGACAGGAAGAGAGAGGGTGGGAGAGGGGAGTGGAAAACCTGGGAGGAGGAAGCTGGAAGGGGGAAGACAGGGGAAGAGGGAGGAGGGGAAGTATCAAACTATGGTACGCCATATCTTCAGTACTGTGTACAGATATGATCTCCTCACACCTTGGAAAGGGTTCAGAAAAGGGCAATTAAAATGATCAAGGGTTTGGAACAGGTCCCATATGAAGAGAGGCTAAAGAGACTGGGACTTTTCAGCTTAGAAAAGAGGAGACTGAGGGGGGATATGATAGATGTCTGAGTGGTGTGGAGAGGGTGCATAAAGAAAAGTTCTTCATTAGTTCTCATAATAGAAGGACTAGAGGACACCAAATGAAATGAATGGGTAGCAGGCTTCAAACTAATAACAGAAAGTTCTTCTTCACAAAGCAAATAGTCAACCTGAGGAAATCCTTGCTGCAGGAGGCTGTGAAGGCTAGAACTAGAACAGAGTTTAAAGAGAAGTTAGATAAAGTCATGGAGGTTGGGTCCATGGAGTGGTATTAGCCAGGGGGTAGAAATGGTGTTCCTGGCCTCTGTTTGTGGAAGGCTGGAGATGGATGGCACGAGACAAATGGCTTGGTCATTGTCTTCGGTCCATCCCCTCCAGGGTATCTAGCGTGGGCCGCTGTCGGCAGACAGGCTACTGGGCTAGATGGACCTTTGGTCTGACCCAGTACGGCCATTCTTATGTTCTAAGCTCAGGGCTCAGGGTCGGGGGCCTCACTGGACCACCTTGATTTTCATGCAAACCTGCTCCTGGGTGGCCAGGCTGATAGTTATCCTGCTCCAGATGGCCACTTTCCTGTGCCTAGTGCGGAGGTCGTGGACGTTGGATGCCTCCCCCCAAACCTGGATGAGGTCCACGATTTCTACACTAGACCAGGCGGGCGCCCCCCTCTTGCGGCCCTGGGTAGGCTCCTGGGAGCCGCCAGCCTGGTCCTGGGAAAAGGCAGAGGGCTGGGTGGCAGCGGGTGGTTGGCTCGAGCCATGCCAGGTGCAGGGTCTGCTGGCTGGGTGCTGGCAGGTTTGCAGACCGTGCCCCTTTAAGGGCTCCGGGGCCGGGAGGGGGGCAGACGAGTTTCCCTGGTTGTGACCAGAGTGGCCACCAGGGCAAGCTGGGGAAGGCTAGCCTCCCACTAGTTCGAATTAAGTGGCTACACAGCTCTTAATTCGAACTACTTAATTCGAACTAGGCGTTAGTCCTCATAGAATGCGGTTTATCTAGTTCGAATTAAGTGCTTCGCTAGTTCGAATTAAGTTCGAACTAGCCGTTTGCCTGTGTAGCACTTATGAAAGTTAATTCGAACTAACGTCTGTTAGTTCGAATTAACTTTGTAGTGTAGACATACCCGAAGGGATTTGGGAACACAGGCACTGGGAATACCTGAGTTTCCCTTCCTCAGACAAATGGAGAGGGAGAATCACCTGGGTCCCAGGCAGGAGTGAGGTTTTCAGGAAATAGCACAAGGGGTCTGGGTTCCTGGGCAGGTGTGTGTGTGTGTGCGAGGGAAGAATCAGGGCCCAGAGAGTAGGGGGAGGGGGGACTGTTTAGAGAGCCAGACAGGAGATGGGGATCCAGGTGGGGGGAGGGGGGAGAAGAGGAGATGGGATCCTAGAAGGGTGCAGTGGGCCAGGAGGTGGGGTTGCTGGGCAAAGGCCAAGCTGGAGGAGAAGAGAGGGGGGAGATAGGACGGGGGGGGGGGTGTCACGGGACAGTGGGCAAGGGTATGCAGGCCAGAAGGGGGGGGGACAGCCAGGCAAGCAGAGTTCACAGGCAGGGGAGTTGCAGGGGAGAGAACACAAACCATGGGGGGGGGGAGGTCTGGGAGAGAGGGAGTTGTGAGGAGGGTGCACTGGGTGGGTGGCCGGCTGAGGGGGGCACACAGGTGCGGGGGGAGCACTCACAAAGGTGAAGAAAAGGCTGCCGGGCTCAGCCTCACCAGCCGTGGCCACCCCACACCACCCTCCAGGAAGCACCCCAGCAGGGGCCGCGCCTTAAGGCTGCCCACGCAGAGCTCCCCGTGCCCCAGGGACAGGCACAGGCTCCGAGAAGCTGGGTGCGGGGTTCCTAGCTCGGGGCGGCCTCCACAAGGTTCCCTGCTTGGGGAATGGTGCCCCGCTGTGGCTGAGCCCCAGCTCCCACCGAGCCCCTGAACTCTCCTCCAGTGAGCCAGCTGCTGGGAGCAGCCACCATGGCCGCGGCCTGCCCCGCCAGGCTCAGCGTCACCAGACGCTGAGGACTAAGACCCCACTGGCACTCATGGGTGTGCTCCCCCCCACCTTTTCCCCTTAGACTTGGCCCCCTCTCTCAGCAGTGTTTGGCTGGGAGGCCCCTTCGCCTCTGTTTTCCCCAGCTTGCCCCCCATTACAGTAGCTTGACCACCCTGCCCTGTTAACCAGTTCTGTTTCTCCCCCCCTCCCTGAGTTTGCTGACCTGCCCCGCCCAGCCCCAGTTTGTTTGCCACCTTCCCCTCCCAGGCTTAGTCTGCTGTAGCGCCCATCCTGCATCCCAGTCCTTGTTCTACCTTGCCCCACCATGTTCACCCAGTGCTATTCCTTCCCCCAGCCTCCCAGTAGTCCTCTGCTTCTACCCAGAGTACCTGGTCCCCACCCCAAGCACTTGTACCCTTCCCCTTCCCTCCCCTTTTCAGTTTGTCCCCCTGCACATTGCATTCCCCCTTGATGGCCCCGTGGTTCCCTTTTGTACCCCAGTACAGCTGGAGGACCCGGCCCCCGACCTGCAGCCATTACTTCATCCCCTGCCCACCCTGCCAACACCCTCCTCCTCTACTTCCAGCCTTGTGGGGAGGAGTGGTTGCTGGCTCCAGATCCCCTCATTTCCCATGCTTGTGTCCAACCCCTGCTAGCGCCCTCCCTCCCTGCCAACAGTCAAGCGGGAAGGAGTGGCTGCTTTCCCCCTCCCCCTCCGTCCCTAATCACGACTCCCCCACCCTCACATCCTTACCCTTCCCTCTAATTCCCCCCTCCCCTGCAGTATCTCTGTGGGAAGGAGTGGCTGCTAGTTCCCCTTCCTCAGTTTCCCCACAAGTACCCTTCCTTTGCCAGCACCCTCCCTCCCTGCCAACCACTCAGCAGGAGGGAGTGCTTGCTTCCCCCCACTTGTTCCCCAACCCCCCACACTTCTACTCTGTTTCCCTCCTCCCACCCCTCGCTTTGCGCCCCTCATCCTCCACCTTCAGCCAGCAAGGAGGAGTGGCTGCTGCTCCTTTCTCTTGGTTCCCCCTTCCCCACAAACAGTAGTATCCTCCTCCCCAGCCTCCATTCTAGTCAGGAGAAGCAGCTGGCACTTCCCTTTGACCCCGCTTCCCCAAAATGAGCACCCTCCTCCCCTGCATCTATCTTAGCTGGGAGAAGTGGTTGTCTCGCCCTCCCCAGTTCCTCTACTGGTTCCCACCCCTCCCCTGCTGGCTGGTTGGTGGGGAGGAGAAGTAGATGCCCTACCCCTTCCCCACAATCTCCACCTCCCGCACCATGATGGAGGAGGTCCCGCCCCCCTCTCCTATCCCCATGGATCCCAAAGGTCTCCCATTGCCACCAACCCCACAGATCACTGCAGCTGACCTCCCGACCCCTGACCTGGGTATAGCATCTGCCATGGCCGATGTCCCCCCGATACGGGTGGGCCCTCTACCTCAGCCGGTGAAAAGGGCCAGGGGAGGAAGAAGGGCAAGGGCCCGGCCAAAAAGGCCATGCCTCTCATGGCTGAGGCCGCCCCAGCCACTGCAGCCCCACCATCTGACACACCCCTTCCTTCCCCTGCTGTTCCCCTCACTGACTCTGGAGGTGATCTACCCACAGGCCCCTCCCCAAGTTCTGCCATGTCATCTGCCCCGACCGCCACCTCCAGCTCTATCCTGGGTGGCTGGGGACCCTTCCCCACCCTGACCAGGAGGTATGGCGTCTGTTGCTTCCTGGTTGCCACCTCACCCCCTGTCAAAACTTACGTGCGGGCATTGCCAAGGGTGGTGGGAGCCTCAGCCATGGTGACGGCCTCCAAAATGTATGGCGAGGTAGTGTTCTTCCTTGTCTCAGAGACCGCCACCCAGGAGGTGGTGGAGAGGGGCCTCGTGGTGGGGGGTGTGTATGTGCCCCTCGAGCCATTGGAGGACCTGGGCATAAGGGTGTTCCTCACCTTCGTCCCATCCTTCCTCCCCAATTGCTGCCCTGCTGCCTGCCCTCTCCACCCTGGGGAGTTCAATATCAATAATTAGCTCTCTCCCATTGGGCTGTAGGGACCCCGCCCTCCGCCATGTCCTGTCCTTTCACCTGCTGGTACACCTCCAGCTGCTGCCGGTGGCATGTGGTGGGGTGGCATTCAAGGGGTCCTTCATGGATCCCTACCAGGGGGCCCTCTACCGGGTCCATTTTTCAATGGGGGAGACCCGGTGCTTCCTCAGGAGAGCGATGGGACATGTCCAGAGGGACTGCCCCTTGGCCCAGTCAGAGGAGGTGCCCGGGCCCCCTGGGGCCCAGGGGGGTGTCGACCCTTACATCACCGGCCACTCCCGGTAGTCCAGCCTCCACAGCCACTCCTCCCCCAACCAACCTCCTCCAGCGTGCCTGGGGGAGCAGGTGGGCCCCGCCTCCGTTCCATCTGTCTCTGAGGGGCCAGAGGAGGAGAGGGTGGCATGGTCGCTACCAAGCAAGGGAGAGGGCTCCTCCCAGAGGGAGGATTCCCTACCCTGTATCTCCCCGTCCCTTGCCTCAACATCCCCCCCGAACAACAATTGCTCCCCCTGGCTTCGCCTCTCCTTATCAGACCTCCACCTCCACCTCAGAGGGCTGGACACTCATTTGGGGGAAGCGCAGAGCCCATGGTTTGCGGGCTCAATCTCTCCCCCTCCAACGAGGAGGGTGGGAAGGCCCCCCTCCAAAAAATCCTGAGGGGGGCCAGCATTGCCAAGAATGCCCCCGGCGAGCATCAGCAGGAGGAGCCGGCCGAGGAGGCCGTGGTAGCGAGGGGAGACAACGCTGTCCTCCTTGTGGAGCCTATCCATGAAGAGGCCTCAGGTGGAGCTCTCCTGAACCTGGTACCAGCTGAATCACCCATTGCCACCGCCGAGGTAATTGTTGCCTTGGCAGCTGGCAAGGAAGGCTCTGGGACTGAGAGGATGGAACTTAGCTCCATTTTTCATAGAATCATAGAATACTAGGACTGGAAGGGACCTCGAGAGGTCATTGAGTCCAGTCCCGTACCCTCATGGCAGGATCAAATACTGTCTAGACCATCCCTGATAGACATTTATCTAACCTACTCTTAAATATCTCCAGACATGGAGATTCCATAACCTCCTTAGGCAATTTATTCCAGTGTTTGACTACCCTGACAGTTAGGAACTTGTTCCTAATGTCCAACCTAAACCTCCCTTTCTACAGTTTAAGCCCATTGCTTCTTGTTCTATCCTCAGAGGCCAAGATGAACAAGTTTTTTCCCTCCTCCTTATGACACCCCTTTAGATACCTAAAAACTGCTATCATGTCCCCCCTCAATCTTCTCTTTTCTAAACTAAACAAACCCAATTCTTTCAGCCTTCCTTCATAGGTCATGTTCTCTAGACCTTTAATCATTCTTGTTGCTCTTCTCTGGACCCTCTCCAATTTCTCCACATCCTTCTTGAAATGTGGTGCCCAGAACTGGACACCATACTACAATTGAGGCCTAACCAGAGCTGAGTAGAGCGGAAGAATGACTTCTCGTGTCTTGCTCACAACACACCTGTTAATGCATCCCAGAATCATGTTTGCTTTTTTTGCAACAGCATCACACTGCTGACTCATATTCAGCTTGTGGTCCACTATAACCCCTAGAACCTTTTCTGCTGTACTCCTTCCCAGACAGTCGCTTCCAATTCTGTATGTGTGAAACTGATTGTTCCTTCCTAAGTGGAGCACTTTGCATTTGTCTTTATTAAACTTCAACTTCTTGGCCCCTTGGGAATTGGCATCCTGTCTCGCTCCTCAGCACGAACTATGAAGTTGTAGCAAAGGCCATCTCACTGTGACTGCGGTCCGTGCTGGGGGACATGATCCATCCCGACCAGACCTACACCGTCCCGGGCTGTAGCATCTTTGACAATCTGTACCTGGTCCAGGAACTCTTGGAGCTTGGATATAATATAGAGATATACCTATCTCGTAGAATTGGATGGAACATTGAAAGGTAATCAAGTCCAGTCCCCTGCCTTCACAGCAGGACCAAGTACCTGCTTGGTGTAGGGATGGTCTGTTGTTCACCCTCCTGTCCCTGGACCAGGAGAAGGCTTTCGACAGGGTGGACTACAGGTATCTCTTGGGTACTCTGCAGGCCTTTGGCTTCGGTCTCCATTTTTGTGGGTTTTCTCTGGATGCTGTATGCTCTCGTGGAGTGATTGGACAGGTTCAACTGGACCCTGACTCAGCTGGTCAGTTGGGAGTACATCAGGGGTGTACTCTGTCAGGACAGCTGTACACTCTGGTGATCGAGACCTTCCTCTGTCACCTCCTCAGGAGCAGGGGGCTGGACTTGATGACCTTCTGAGGTCTCTTCCAGTTCTATGATTCTATGATTCCAAGAGCTGGGGCTAGGGCTGGTTCTGTTGGCACACGCTGATGATGTGCTACTTGTGGTCCAGGAACCGGGCGACCTGGCATGGGTGGAGGCCTGCCAAGCGATCTAATCAGTGGCCTCTTCTGCCTAGGTCAACTGGGCCAAGAACTCTGGCCTGGTGGTCGGGGACGGGTGGCGGGCAGGCTCCCTCCCACTCGCGCTTCAGGCCATCAGGTGGGGCATGGTTCCGCTGCTGTATCTGGGCATTTAGTTATCTGCCACGCATCCTTCTCCGCCGGAGAACTGGCAAGGTTTAGAGGCAAGGTTTAGAGAACTGGCAAGGTACGTGAGTGGCTGCGGAGATGGAAAGGACTGCTCCAGTGTCTTTCCCTTTGTGGGAGGGTGTTGGTGCTAAATCAGCTGGTCCTGTCCATGCTCTGCACCGGCTCAGCACCCTGTGCCTAGCCCCGGAGGTCCTGGCCAAGCTCCAGAGAACAGCCCTGGAGTTCTTTTGGCCAAGACTGCACTGAGTCTCTGCAGGCGTTCTGTCTCTTCCCCTGGAGAGGGCGGGGGACCAGGGCCTAGTCTGTGTGTGCAGCCAAGTCCAGACCTTCCGCCTCCAGGCCCTGCAGAGACTCCTTTACAGTGCATGTAGTCCGGCATGGAGCACTTTGGCATGAGCCTTCCACTGCTGCCTCCGAGGGCTCCAATATGACTGACAGCTCTTTTCTATCCACTCGAGGGGGCTTCTGCGAGACCTCTCAGAGTTTTCGGAATTCTACCAGGAACTCCTCCAGACGTGGAAGCTGTTCTCAGCGACCAGGTCCATTGTGGCCACTGAGGGGGCAGACTTTCTTGCGGAGCCCCTGCTCCACAATCCAGCCTTGTGTGTGCAGATGGCAGAGTCTCCCTCGGTGCGCAGGAGGCCTATTCTGGCAGAAACCACCAAGGTTGGAGACCTCCTGGACATGACAGGGGGGACTGGATGGATCCCCGAGCACTCAGCGCATGGGGCTCTCCACCCCCAAAACCTCCCTGTGCCTAGTCCAGGAGGTGAAGGTGGCTTTGGAACAGCCCGCTCTTGATTTCCTATAGCAGTCCCTGCGAGAGGGTATGCCCTGCCCCTCCCTTCCTGCAAACCCTCTGTCCATTGTTATAGGGCTCCTGTTCCGTGCCCCCCCCCCCCACCTTCCCCATTCCTGAACCCCCAGCCGGCTGCAGGATCTGCAGCTGGTCTGCTTCTGAACCACACCAAGAGAACATCTGTACACACTCGTGCTCCATACAGTACATTTCCTAACCCTTGTATCCCGCCTCGATACCAAGTGAGGGGACTACTTAAGACCTATTGAGGGTGGGGAACCCTGATGGGCCAGCGAGTATTCCATCCTAATCCTGCAGCCCATCATGGACATAAGTTGGCGGCTCCTTCATGGAGCTGTGACCACGGGTGTGTACCTGGCATGGTTCACCCCTATCCCAGACACCTGCCCCTTTTGCGGCATGAGGGAAAACCTGGCAAACACATACCTTGAATGTGCCAGGTTGCAGCCCCTATTCTGGCTCCTCCAGAACCTCTTAGGGTATGTCTACACTACAGCGCTAATTCGAACTAACTTAGTTATCATTTTTCTGAAAAAACTCTGTAGCATAGTGTAGTGGGTTCTATTTGAAATCTCAAGGGTGGGCAGGCATCAGCCCGCCCAATTCTAAAAGGCCCTTCCCCAGCCTTGTGGGAGGGACCACCAGACTTGGGGTTCAACTAATTGCTTGCGACAACTAATAAAAAAACAGGGTCAAGGAGTGCAGGCTAAAGGTTTAAAACAAGGAAACCTGATGGGGACACCGAGCAGAGAACCCCAGACAGCACCCACTGCTCCTCAAAGCTGTTGATGGAGCCAATGGACACTGCCCAGAGGAACTCTGCCTGGATGCATGACACAAGGGAGGAATGGAAATAGGCCCCATAGTCGCAGATAATCCCTCGTCTAGCATCCTCCTCCTGCTATTGTATATAGTGGCTTTTGCCAGGGCCAGGAGGAGGTTGACGAGAATATCTTGTGACTTTGTGGGGCCATGGATAGGATGTGCGTATATAAAAAGGTGAGGGGAAAAGTGCAGCCAAAACCTCAATAAGGGTATGTCTACACTACAAAGTTAGTTCGAACTAACGGACGTTAGTTCGAACTAACTTTAATAGGCGCTATACTAGCGTTCCGCTAGTTCGAATTTAATTCGAACTAGCGAGCGCTTAGTTCGAACTAGGTAAACCTCATTTTACGAGGATTAAGCCTAGTTCGAACTAACTAGTTCGAATTAAGGGCTGTGTAGACCCTTAATTCGAACTAGTGGGAGGCTAAGGCTTCCCAGGTTTCCCAGATGTGCACCCCAGCCTGAGCCTGGCGGATGGCAGCTGTCCGTGTCTGCTAAAAGGGTCTCTCCTCACGGCCGGCCTCTGCCCCTCATCCCAGGAAAAAGGCCTCCCTCTTCCTCTCCACTGTGTTGTGGAAAACACAACACACCGCGACCACCATCCCTCATGATGCACAGTGGCCACTAAGTAACAGTGGGGGAAGAATGTACCCATCTGCAGCTTGAGTTGCTAAATACACAGGCTTTGTGCTCCCTGCCCGACCACCCAACAAACATATCTGTGAAGTGTCCACAGTGATCGACCAGGGCCTGCAGTACCATAAAAAAGTAGCCTTTGCAGTTGATATACTGGGCTGCTCGATGTTTAGATGCATAGATTGGGATGTGGGTCCCATCTATGACTCCAGCACAGTTTGGGAACCCCAGGGCAGCAAATCCAGCCACTATCAGATTCAGGTCTCCCAGGCAGATGACCCTGCAAAGTAGGATGGAGTTGATGGACCTCACAACCTGCAGGAGACAAACAAACACACAAAACAGAGAAGGAGAGGGAGTGTCTGAGCCCTTGGAGGTGGCCATCTCCTCTCCTCCATTCCCCCCCCCAAACACCCCAGGAGCCACCCCCTGTGAGGCTGCCCCCCGCCCCCAGAAGCAGAGCTGTGTGAGGGCGGGATGACACGACTCCCAGAGGACGGGGCTTCCCCTCCACCTCCAAGTCCCCCCACCATCCCCACCCCACTTTCTCTAGGGACCCCCTTTTCCAGGACACCCCCCCCCCCCCCATGCAGGGAATGCCGTACCTCTATGAGGAGGGCGCTGACGGTGGACTTCCCCATGCCAAACTGGTTGCCCACTGACTGGTAGCTGTCTGGGGTGGCAAACTTCCAGACTGTGATTGAGACCCATTTCTCCAGGGGGATGGCGGGCTGTGGGTGGGTGTCATGTCATTGGAGGGCAAGGGAAAGACAGGCACAGAGCTCCAAAAAGGTGTCCTTCCGCATGTGGAAATTTTGGAGCCATTGTTGGTCATCCCACCACTTCATGACCAGGTGGTCCCACCAGTAGGAACTGGTGTCCAGCCTCCAGAACAGTCTCTCCACTATGGGGCGCTGTTACGTGCACACAGGAAGAGGTCTCAATGGTTACGTCTAGACTGGCCACAAATTCCGGAAAAGGGATGCAAATCAGGTAAGTCAGCATAGGGAGGAATTCCTACTTGAAAGGAATAAGAGATCCTCTGGAAAAGGGCTTTATTCCGGAGGATCGCGCCAGTCTAGACGCTTTTTTTCCGGCTTTTCCCCAAGCCGGAAAAAAAGCGGCGGACATGTTTATTTAAATCCGCGGGGGATATTTAAATCCCCCACGGATTTCCCTATGCTGACTTACCTGATTTGCATCCCTTTTCCGGAATTTGTGGCCAGTCTAGACGTAGCCAATGAGTCACAAAGGCAGCCTGCACAAAATGCAGCAGAAACTGCAGCATGGCCATGTGGGGCCATCGCATGCCCGGCACTCTGGCCCCATTACACAAAGAAAAAAGCAGCAGCATCTAAAAATGCTGGAGAACCAAAGCATGCACTGCAAGAGCTTTGCTGTCCCTTGAAGAGGTAGGCAAGCACGCAGCAGAAGCAGAGAAAAGGCTGTCCAGGAGGTTCCCTTTCAGCACATATCTCAGCAAGTCTTCAGCAACAGCAATTGGTGACCTAAAGCCCTGCCTGAAGTGGTTCCAGGTGGCTTTATATGCGAGATAACGTCCAATCAGTGTGGATGCTATTTTTCAAAAAAGCAGATAGCTTGTTCTAAGTGCTTTTGCAGTGTAGGTGCTCTCTTTCAAAAGAAGTTTTTTTAGAAGATCTCTTCTGGAATAGCTCTGTCTGAAAGAAGCCTGCATTCTAGACATAGCCCCAGTCCATATTACTGTAAGAGCAAAGTATTCTATCAGTTTTATATCACAAGTAATAAACTAGATCCTCCAGCCTGATATCACTGTATACATATGCTATCACCATATACATAGTCTTGGAGGCTTGAAATGTGACCTATTGTTTAATTTTTGGCCTTTGAAAATAAATTATATGGAATAACATTGATCTATGATAACACAACAATAAAAAAATATTTTCTTGATTCACATACTTTTCCTCAGCACAGTTGGAATTTTGAAACATTATAAAGCACTTTCTTAGGTGGTATAAATTGGTGTAGTTTCACTGATTTATGTGGAGCCACACTTATTTCAATAGCTGAGGATCTAGACTAAAAACTGTTTCCTTTTTTGACTGAGGATACAGAGCAAAGTAATATTAGTGATGGGTGAACTTTGGAAGTTCTGGAGGCTCAGTTTGGTTCAGACAAACATCAAAAGTTGAGATACATACGGAAAGCTCATTTGAATGAGTCATATCTACTAACATGGCAAAACTGCACTTAACAGTTGTGAGAATGAGGTTTTCTGCAATATGTCTGGGTAATTCTTGTTTCAAATTGAGTGAGAGAAACCACAAGAACGGCTTTTCTCATACTGGTTTAGCATTTCCTTTACAATTGGGCTACATCTAAACTATACCGCTCTGTTGGCAGAGGGATGTAAATTAGACATAGCCTTGGTGAATGAAAATAAATACCCACATTGTTAGCTACTGCTGAATTTAGGGAAGAATGCAGCTTATTTCCTGGGTGTTTGTGGCTATGTGGATCTACACAGTGTATTGAATATGTCCACACTATCAGCTTCTTAAAATCTATCTTTACAGTAAGCCAGCGTTTCTAAAACTGTGGGTCCTGACCCCGCAGGGGATAGCGAGCAACTTAGAGGGGGGTTTCAAACAACTTAGGGGGGGTCACAAGCAACTGAGAGGGTGGTTGCAGCAATGGAGAGGGGGGTCATGAGCAACTGAGAGGGGGGTCACAGTATCACAAGTTTGAGAACCCCTGCAGTAACCAATAGACACTTCCATGTGGTCTGAGACTATAAAATTCCCTAGCATGAGTTCTCTGGTTCTTTTGTCTTCCCACACAGTAGACTTGTGAGTTAATCTTGGTCCTTATGCACCTCCTCCAGGGACCATAACAATCAGTGCAGAAGAAATAATGTCATCTGGAAGTGGCTTTGTATATTACCCCACTGAAATAGAGAGACATGACTTTTGATAATGAAAGAAAGAATTGCCACAGTTTCATAGCAAATATTGTGGATTTATTTTTCTCTTTCAAGATATAGGAGCTGAAATACCTCAGAACTTTGCTGAGATTCAGAACTGCAAAGTATTATATGCCCTATCACCAGAAAATGTACTGTTTATAAAAGGGCTAGGGTGCTCGCTATATTCACCAGCCCCCCATCTGTCCACCGCAACTAGATCATGGCCTTTCCTCCTACTAGTGCCACCAGCCCTTCCTGTGGACAGATGGAGGATGGACCATGGGGCTTGCCGCAGGATTAGAGCTGGGAACAGGATGCTATGGCCAGATAGGGGCTGGATCCTGATTGGGCAGGATGTCTGGCCGGGGAAAGGGGTCAGGAGCAGGCTCAGGCCAGGGCGTCTGGCCAGGAGGGAGCGGGTAGGAGCAGGGGAGGGTGCAGCAGCAGTCTGAGAGCAGGGTGTCCTCGAGGGTGTGTGTAGGAGCGAGCTGAGTGCAGTGTGTCTGGACAGGGGAGAGGGGCAGGAGCCTTAAGGCTTTCTCCTCCATCCCCACAGGTAGCTGGTGCTCTAATCTTGCAGGGGGGGCCAAAAAGCAGAAGCACCAGTCAGATGAGGCAGGCGATGGCCCAAGCATCTGGCCCGAGACAGGCAGCAGAGACAGTTCCCTGTTGGGTTGCAGAGCGTCACGGCCCTGGACCCAGAAGTTGAAGTGGGGCCACAGGTTACTGGATGGGAAGGAGTGGGGATGGGGGAGCAGCAGAGCTTGTTGAGTGACCTGCAGCCATCCCCCACCATGGCTGCTGCTTCCCCTTCTGACTCTGTTGAGGCTGGGAGAGCGGAGTGATGCAGAGTGACATGATGATGTCAATCTGTCATCCCATAGGAAATGTTTTAAATATATTTGGAGAGATAAATCAAACAGCTATCATTATGTAACATGGAGCATAGCAGTGAGATGAAGGCTTTAACAAAAGCCTCTGCTAAAATAGAAATTGTGAGTTTAGCTAAAGATGAACATATTCATTGGAAATTAAAGCACTGACTATGACATCACAATAAAAACAATGTGCACAAATTGATACAGATACCATAAAAATAAGTGCTCAATATAGAGATAAAGAGCAACACTTTATGATTCTATAACCAGGAAAATAATAAATAAGGGTATGTCTACACTATCCTCCTAATTCGAACTAGGAGGGTAATGTAGGCATACCGCACTTGCAAATGAAGCCCGGGATTTGAATTTCCCGGGCTTCATTTGCATAAACTGGGCGCCGCCATTTTTAAATCCCTGCTCGTTCGAACCCTGTGCAGCGCGGCTACACGCGGCACGAACTAGGTAGTTCAGACTAGGCTTCCTAGTCCGAACTACAGTTACTCCTCGTGGACGCGGCTTTGCTCCCGGTCTCCCTGCAGACCAGAGAGATGGGGAGCAGCTTTTCTCACCCCAGAGGATGGGGGCGGCGGGACTGCAGCTCATCTGGGCGTCCCGCCGCTCCAGTCCTCCGGGGCGAGAAAAGCCCCGTTTGTAACTGCGGATCCGACGTAAGTCGGATCTGCGTAACTCGGGGACTGCCTGTATTCTTTACATAAATCAAGTAGCTTGTTCTTATACCGGTGTGAGGAAATTTTTAAAGACACAAAGCATAGGATACTCAACTCTGACTTAAAGTCAGTGGAATTTGTCTGCTTAATTCCTTTTAATATAATTGAAAAGTTCTTTCTGATGATCTAGTGTTTCCACTTATTCAACATGCTCATTAAGATCCCAGTTTGGGAGAAGTTAGGCTAAATAAATTCCTCCATAACTGTTCCAAACATTTGTGTTTCATAAATCAGTTTTATTAATTAAATTATATAAAAGGATATTAGTTAATGCGTTCTCTGTCTATTCTGAATATTTATTTGATTTGCTGTTGTGTGTTTTCCAATTCAAACTATGTAGGGTATGTTGCTGGGAGGTTGCCAGTGAACTAAATTCCATAGCTTAGCATCATTTAGATTTGAAATCAATTTTTTTCTGGCAGTTTTTTGGACATGAAGATCAGCTCTTTGCCAAGAATGCTAGTGATGTCAGAGGGATAGGTCTCTTTTTGTAAATGGTGTCACGTTGAAGACTCCTTAGATGAATTTCTATTCTCTTTCCACTAGAAGAATTTTCCTTGATAAGCATGAAACTTTGTATTTACAGTTGGCAATGTAACTAAAGAAGACAATTTTCAGAAAGTCTTACAAGGAAACTTTTCTAAGTGAAACAGAAAGGAAATGATTTGTTCTCTGTTTATGGTTATGTACATATCTCGTTATGCTTGAGGAGTTGGCTAGATAGGATTCTGTAACTCAGCAACATTCTTCCATGCCTTGAAAACAGGTCAGCAAAGTAGAAAGGAAAGAGGAAAATAAAGGTTTTAATATTACCTGATTTTGGGGAGTTCGTGACTGATGTCCTCAGCTGGCAAAAAAACACATTCATTTAACTATAAAAGGGGTTAATATTTGAACAGTTGTATTCCAAAATCCTCAGGTGTCATCAGTCAGGTGGGGTTTTTCAGATGAGTTCTTGACAGGTCCTCTACCCCATCAATGATGATAAATTTTCAGCTGCATGCATGCTTGTGCTCCCCTGTCTAAACATGTTAACCATGTGCAATTAGTCAACACGACAGACTCCCAGAGAGCCCCTAAAGACCACAAACTAGATAAGGATCAAAACACCCAAGTAGGTTCATTGCCAAGTGACATACAATAATATTTGTCAGAGAACAGACTTGCTGCTACGCAACTACACTTACATAAACCGTGATAATGGACTAACACCCAACTAAACACTCTAGATTATAGCGTTCCCCCCATGGCCAGTCAATGATCACCCTTTGGGGTGCATTTTTATACACAAGTACAAACAAGTTACACATCACTCCTGAAGTATCAGGTTGCCACCCTCTGTTAGTGAGTCACTACCCCTTACCTCACAGAAGGGGGGTTTCCATTACTAGCCATCATGCTGTCAATTTAGACCTGGTCCTGAACCTGGGTTATGTTATTTGTGGGGTGTGTGTTGGTACCAAGATGCTTCTTAATGATGTGTTGTTATGACTTCTCTGGAATGCTCTCACAGCTTGTGTCTAATACCTCTTAGGTATGAGTGTTTCTGTGATATCGGCCCTGTTCTTGCCAATTTTTGTGAGCAGGGCCTGTCTTTTGCTCACAGCTTCACTCTGCTTTACATTAGCAAAGTCTTGACCATTGCTGTCTAGGCCTTAGGCCTCATAACTGGCCTGTGATACATGGGCTTATGTTTCAGACCCTTATCTTACTAAAAGGATGCATCTAGTTTTACTAAGTATCATGAAACCACCATGTAGTCTCAGATTTTTGGTAGTTTATGTGTAGAATGGTATTCTCTTGGGTATTCATTTTACATCACCTTTAGCTGATTTAAAAAATGGAAGTTTAAGTCACATACCCAGTTGTATTTCTGGCATCTCAGATTTTTAGCAAGGCTTTTTGCATTCCATTAGTGTGTGGCTTCTTACAGATACACAGTTTGGATCAGTTTGTGTCACTTACTCCAGATTTTACAAGGCAATACAATATGAGCAAATACTGGAATTATATCTAAACCTTCTGGATAGCATGGGTAAGTGTAAATAAATCTTGTGGTACAAAATTAAGTCAGGTAGGCACAGGTTCCTTGATAAACATTTCCATATTTATTGTATTAGAAAACTGCAGTACAGATACAGGCATGAGCACCTCTAAAGATTACTGTGTCCTAGGATGATCGATGAACCATGGCCATTAGCATACAGTTTAGAAAGGAAAAATGAACTTCTAACTTGATTAGTAAATACCACACTTCTGTGTCTGGATTTAGAATATTCTCTTAATTATCCGGTTATTAATTTCCACATGTCAAAGAGGCAAAATGGCTTCCCGAGATCAGGTGATTTCAGGCTATATTAAATAACTGACTTATAACTAATAAGAGATAACATGTATCCAGGTCATGGGGTAAGTACTTTTCTTTTTCTATTCAAAGTTTGTACAAAAATTCCTTAAATTCTGCACTGGACCCGATGTTCACCAGTTCAATATAGGTCCCTTAGCCTATGCTTCAGTCTCCATGAAATGCATTTGTATTGTTTGAGTATCATTTGCACTGGTATCTTAAGGAATAAATGGCTACTGCCTGGATAACAGTGGAGAGAAGAGTAGAAGAAATGACAAATTCTCTCTCAGGGCTTACCTTCCAGTGACTCAGCTTTATTCTGTGCTAACAGGCAGAGTGGTGGAATCCAGCACTTGCTGCAAGAGAAAGAATTGTAACTAAATAACCTAATCCTGAAGAGTTGGTTTGTTGCCTGACTGGAATTACCCGGTGCCTGTTCCCACCCCAGCTTTGTATCCCTGCAAGATGGATCAGATGCTGCTGACACTGCTGCAGACCCCAGGCATCTGGCATGACTTTCCCAGTCAGACAGCATAGAAATGCCTTGTGTGCTCTCACTGACAATGCCACTGGATTGGAAGGGTTTCACTTTGGCCATGTCACCCTGATCCAGGAGGTGTTTCCCCCACGAGTTCTCCACCAGTGTGACGGTACTGAAGAAAGTTCGGAAAATGAAGACAGCATTTCAGCTGTCACAGGTGGTTACATTGAGGGGGAGTGGCTTGGCATAGGAAAGCCATGAATGATACCAGCTAAATCTACCAAAGGAAGAGCAGAGAGAGGCCAGTGAGATCATTTAGTGTGTGTATCCTTCTGCAACTCAGGTCTCATCATCTTCCCTGTCCCTCCTTCCTTTTCTCACATTGGGAATGTAATCGTGTCCTCTGAGCCCCAGGGGAAGTCAGCAATTCTGCATAGAGGAGAAAAGAAGGGACTCTCCTTTCAGGAATAAAGTCCCTGTTGATCTAGGGAAATTATGGATTTGGCATGAAAACTACCCTTACCTCAGAGGCTACCATCTTTTGAGTTATAGGCAGCATCTCAGAGACATTCTGTCCATTCTCAAACGGATAGTACTCTTCATATGACCCAGGTTCCTGATCCGCATCTCCTTATAGGAGTAAAACTTTAAAAAGGGTTCAAGGTCTTGGTAAGGAAAAGACTGACCTTTGCTATCCCTAGGAGAAGTTCCTCTGACTTGTCACCAGAGTGTGCCAGAACAAAAGGCTCTGCTTGTAAGGTTTTCTTCCAGGGAAAGAAAAGACATAATAAAAGGAATGAAATTGTGTCACTGGTTGTTCATCTTCCTTATCATTTAAGTCATTAAAACATTGCCTTTGTCTCTCTGGAAAAAATAACTAAGACTAAATAGAAAACACCAGATAAGTCTAAAAATTACAACATATCCCATATCTCTTACTAAAGTGGACAGAGCAGTTTCATCACTACTCAAATTCTGCTAGCTTACTGGACTTTCTCCTGAAAGAAACTGATGACTGCTCAATGGAATTATCACTGAGCTGAATGTTTTTGAGGCTGCTTCTTCACTGCACATGAAGCCCTCAAAGGAATGTGTTTTGCAGGAAAAATACTGACCTAGGCAGTAGAAACCAAAAAAGTTAGATTCAGAATTAAAGGAAATCTCAATGTTTATAATATTCAAAGCTGATATTTCCAGTTCATACCATGGCCTCCAGAGTTCTGACTAAATGACACCTCTGGTTATAGGCCCAGAAGATCATAGAATCCTAGGACTGGAAGAAACCTCACGTGGTCATTGAGTCCAGCCCCCTGCTCCAAGCAGGACCTAACTAAATCATCCAGCCAGGGCTTTGTCAAGCCAGGACATAAAACTTGCTGAGAATGCACTCATCCCCTCATCCAGGTCATTAATAAAAATGTTGAACAAAACCAGCTTTAGAACTGATCCTTGGGGCACTCTGCTTGAAACTGACTGACAACCAGACATCGAGCCATTTGTCACTACCCATTGAGCCTGACAGTCTAGCGAGTTTTTTATCCACCTTTCAGTCCATTTATCCAATCTATACTTTCTAAACTTGCCGGCAAGAATATTGTGGCAGACCATATCAAAAGCTTTGCTAAAGTCAAGGTGTTTCACATCCTCCAACTTTCCCATATCCACAGAGTCAGTTACCTCATCATAGACAATTCATCACATTGTCTTCACCATGGGTGAAGCGGCACAGCCATGGGTACACGCATGGCCCCACAGTATGCTAACATCTTTATGGCTGACCTAGAACAACGTTTCCTCAACTCCCGTCCCCTTTCACCCCTCCTCTACCTACGGTACATCGATGACATCTTTATGATCTGGACACATGGCCAAGAAACACTGGAGATATTCCACAGAGATTTCAACAACCTACACCCCACCATCAACCTCAGCCTGGACCATTCTACACGAGAGATCCACTTCCTGGACACCACCGTACAAATCAACAATGGAAAATTAGACACCACTCTCTACAGAAAACCCACCGACTCATACAGTTACCTACATGCTTCCAGCTCCCATCCAGAACACACCACACGATCCATCGTCTATAGCCAAGCCCTTCGATACAACCGCATCTGCTCTAATCCCACTGACAGAGACCAGAAGCTTCAGGATCTCTACCAAGCATTTATAAACCTCAACTACCCACCCAGAGAAATAAAAAAGCAAATTGAAAGAGCCAGACGAATACCTAGAAACCATCTACTTCAAGACAGACCCAAGAAAACCAACAATAGAATACCACTTGTCATCACCTACAACCCCCAACTTAAACCTGTCCAACACATTATCAATAAACTACAGCCTATACTGGAACAGGATACCATACTCAAAGAGGCTCTGGGAGACAGACCCATAGTCTCCTATAGACAACCACCTAACCTCAAGATGATTCTTACCAACCACCACAGGACATACCACACTAATACCAACCCTGGTACCTTCCCTTGCAACAAACCCCGTTGCCAGCTTTGACCACATATTCATTCTGCTGATACCATTATTGGACCTAACAAAGTGAGTTATAAGATCAAGAACACATATTCCTGCGCATCCAGAAATATAATCTATGCTATCATGTGCCGAAAGTGTCCGTCTGCTATGTACATTGGACAAACATCTCAGACACTTTGCCAAAGGATTAATGCCCACAAAACAGATATCAGACAAGATCACAAAGAGAAAACAGTTTCTTGCCACTTTAACCAGAAAGGACACTCTCTAAATGACTTAGCCACCTGCATTCTGCTACAAAGACCTTTTACATCTGCACTTGAAAGGGAATCCTCTGAACTGTCATTCGTGTTAAAATTCGACACTTGCCAACAAGGACTTAACAAGAATTTGAACTATCTCACCCATTACCAAGACAGTTTCCCCAATTATCACCTGTAATACCATTAACTCACAAACATCCCACTCTCCCTACCTTTAATATCATTAATTCACAGACACTTACTTTCCTTCCTCCCCCTCCCCCCCCCCGCATCCGCCTCCTGTTCTGCAATGTGATTTGTCCGTTTCATATTTGTTCATTTTTTTTAATTGTATCCTTTGGTATATATGGTTGTGACTACTTTCTTCCACTATTTGATCTGAGGAAGTGGGTCTGGCCCACGAAAGCTCATCATCTAATAAACCATCTTGTTAGTCTTTAAAGTGCTACATTGTCCTGCATTTTGTCTTCACCAGTAATCTCTATCTTTGCCAATTAATTTGTGTTAGTATGAATTTTCAGAAAAGAATACTTAATTTTAAAAATTGTAACTGGTATAATTATTATCTGTAAAGCACATAGTAAACAAGGAATGTACCAATACCTGATGATTTAACAATCACATTACAAATCTTTTCACAGGAATGGCCAAGGAAGAGCACCATACAATAAAGAACATAGGAAGTTTAGGGTGTGAGAAGGCTAACCTACCGATAAATTCTCAGTTGTTCATGTCTCCCTAGGGACAGTGGGATACACCTTTAACTGCTTTGGTGATGAACCCCTTTGTACCTAGCTTTCAGATATATGTCATAACTGCCAACTTTGAGAGGGAAGGAATTATATATGATTTTTAAAAACAGCACAGAAGTAGAAAAAAATTGCACATAACTATGCTTTTCCAATTGGTCACTAGCTAATGTTATATAATATCTAAAAACCTAGGCTGTGTCTACACTGGTGCTATCTTACACAAAAGCAGCCACTCTTGCACAAAAACTTGCTGCCTGTCTACACTGGCCCCGTGTTCTTACTGATGTTCTAATGTATGAAATCAGGGCTTCTTGCGCCAGAACTCTGACATTCCCACTCAGGAATAAGCCCTTTTGCGCATCTGTTCTTGTGCAAGAGGCCAGTATAGATAGGCAACATGAATTTCTTGCGCAAGAAAGCCCTATGGTTAAAGTGGCATGGATGCTCTTGCGCAAAAGCACATCTCCTGTGCAAAAGCACATGCTAGTGTAGACGTTCTCTTCTGCAAGAGTTTTTGCACAAGAACTCTTCTGCAAAAGAGTTCTTGCGCAAGAAGCTGCCAGTGTAGACATAGCCCTATTAAAATAAATGTGACATCCAAATGATTATAAGATGAATTAATACTTTTACTCAGAATCCTAAGTGAATTTGGATTGATGTGACTATTCCTGATGTGAGGAAGGCACCTCATTGTAACTTCGATCTTGCAGCAATTTAGGTATAGATAAAACAGGCACATCATAGACGGAGGGTATGACAGCACAGCCCACATCTTCAAAACCAGATTGATGGATTTGGGTTTGCAGGACTCCTGCTAGTGGTTTTAAAATAGCTCTTTTAAATTGTGGTTCAGGCTAGGACTTGGACCCTGAAGTCCACACTCTTTCCTAGCTTCAGTGCCTGAGCTCCAATCTGAACTGCAATTTTTATGTGATAGAATGAGTCCAACAAGCCCAAGTCTGTCAACTCCACTGGAATGCTCACTGCCAAGGCTGTGTAGACATTCCCTGTGCATTCTGTGGACAGCCTTGGTCCAGACGAGAAGTATGTTATGCAATTATTTTACAGAAGACAGTGCACTGACACTACTGCAAAGCTAAATGACACAGGCAGCTCATGAAAGCCCCTTCCCTGAATTCATTCCTACTCTGGTGCAGAGGAAGGTGAGAGGTGTATCTAAAAGAGAGGCCTGTGCTCTAACATTAGCCTTACAGCCAGATAGTTTTACATGTATCCCACAAAATGACCATGCTTTGATATCAGCTTTGCTGCAGAATTCCAGAGACTCCACAGAGCATTTCCCTCTGAGGCAGTGAAATTGAAGCTGTATTGTTACTGAAACTTGCTTTGGGTTAGGACAAGAATGTTACAGAGAATTAAGTTGTTTTTCTTTTCTCAGTAAATATCCATTCTGCTGCAGGACTAGTGTAAATGCCTAATACTGTCAGGGGTGACTGTTTCATCTACCTGTCTTTCCTATAGCAGGGTAGATGTTAGGAGAAAAAATTTCTTTGGTGTGCCGGCCTTGCATGTCTCTGTCCTACCATTGTCAACCCATTATTCAAAATCTTAGGAGACTTTGAATAAAATTGAAATAAATACATTTTTCTCCTTGCTTTCTGATATTTAGCCACTAGTAGAAAGCCACCAACTCCCAATTCGTATGTGATTATCAGTACGGCCAACTCCAAATGTAGAAAAACCACGAGTCAGACCTCAAAAATCATGAGATTGACTTTAGGGTCCACTTGTTTCATGAGTTCAAACTTTTCTTTCCGAACATGAATGTTATAAAGTTTATTTTTTAAATGAAAGCAAATAGTCATATGCTTTCTCCTGATTCCAGGAACTGGGGCTTTAGGAAAAGCAACTAATAATGTGAGACTGTGGATAAAAGGGTGAGAGGTGACATCACTGGAGTATTTCATATTCAAAACAAAATTAATGTTAAATATGTCCACAAAATAAGTGACCTCTGCAGCCTGTTGGAGGAGACTATGTTCAAACTCTCTTAATCCTTGAGCTGAGAGCTGCCATTTTGTCCATCCTTTGTTTTCTTATCTCATTCTCTGTACAATTAAGTTTCCTGACTATAGCCACATTTCCACTAGCCATGCTGGAAATTGATCTTCTGGCATTTGATTTAATGGGTCTAGCAAGGACCCGCTACATTGAACACTGAGGACATCCTTGGTCAGCACCTATACTTCTATTCATAACAAGGAGTAAGGAAAGCTGATGGGAGCATTTCCTCCTCTTGATCCCTTGCTGTAGAAAAGGTACAAGCTCAGTTTAAGGTATGTTGACTCCTGCTATGTATCCAAACCACAGAGCGCAGAGAGCTGTCATTTTCACTAAGAACAGAGAACAGTCACTGAGAACAGTCAAGCTTCTCTCTCTTTGGAAACAGTGGAAGATGGTGGCCATCCATAATGAATATTCACTAGGATGGGCAGGGATGGTTGCCAAAAAGCTGGGAATGGTTGACAGGGGGTAAATCACTTGATTACCTGTTCTGTTCATTCCCTCTCAAGCCCCTGGCAATAGCCACTGTTGAAAGATGGGATACTGGGCTAAACGGACCTTTAACCTGGCCCAGTAAGACCTTTCTTATGTTCTTAATAGAGGAAACATCAATACCACATGTATAAAAGGTGAATATCAATGGCAGCCCTCTTAGTTCACTCTTCTATATAATTATGGGAATTTTGAATGATGGCAACATTTCATAAAATTGATGCACGAAATCATGAGAAATGACAACAAAACCCATCTTACACAAGACCCTCAATAAAATGATGAGAAAGTTTTTGGTTTTGTGTAGATTAATGGGAGAATACAAGCTCAATCACTAAGGGTATATCTAGACCAGTGGTCCCCAACCTTTTTGTGGCCAATAGCACATTCATGTTTTCAGAAGAGTGTGGTGGGTGCCAACAAAAAAAGGCGTCAAATGTGAAATCGAAGGCTATTTTCATATTAAATGTGAATTGGGTAAATTTGATAGAAACTTAATTTAGTTGGATAATTTTTATTTTAACTATATTGTAATTAATTTTTTAAATAAATTCTGCATTAATAAAAAGGCGGGATGTCCAAATGTTGAGCAAAAAAAGCACACCTCCCCCCCAAAAAAAATCATGGCACCTTTAAATTTCACACTCCCTTCCACATGGCAGGGGAAGAATGTCCCAAGTGGCCTTCCAGCTGAGAAACTGAAAATACCAGACATTTTACTGGGGGAGGGGGGGGGGCAGGAGTTTGGATTGTGCCTCAGGGCAGGGGATTGAGGTGCAGGGTCTGGGAGGAGAGTTCTGTGGGTGAAGATATTGGAGTGGGAGTAGCTGGGGGGCCGGACACTTACCAGCGAGATTCGCTGCTCTCCTGTTTCTTCCACAGGAGCTGCCTGGCCATGAGCTTGGAGATTGGTAGGTTCCTGCAGCTGCCATTGTCCAGGTCCAGCCAATGGGCTTGTGCGGGGGGGCGGAAGCGACCATGAGGGACCCTCTCCTGCCGGCTTGCAGCTCCTCCAGCACAAAGGGCCCTGCCACGGCTGTTTTGCATTGGGGGAAGGGGACTGTTGCTGCCTCGCAGCCAGACCCGACCAGCGTGGGGTTTGCTCCGGTTACTGAAGCGCCTGCGCAGGCTGCCTGCTGTGGTGGGGGTAGGGCTCAAGCCTCCAAAGCGCCGCGTTGGGCTCCCTCACGGGCCCCAGGCTGCCGACCCTGCTGTTAGCAGGGGTGAATGTGAGTAGTTTTAAAACGCCGGTGTGGGCACACATAAATGCCCCCGCGGGCACCATGGCGCCCACGGGCACTGTGTTGGGGACCACGGGTCTAGACTACATGGCTCCATTGACAGAACCATGTAGATTAGTTTACTAGACATAGGAAAATGAAGTGGTGATTTAAATAATTGCCACTTCATTTACATCAAAATGGCTACCGCGCTGTGCCAATCAGCTGTTTGGTGGCACTGCGTGGTAGTCTGGATGCTCTGCGGTCGACAATGGAAGCCCTTTCAACCTCCTCAGTAAACCCCATTCCACAAGGCATAACGGGGCGGTTGACAAGGCCTTTCCTTGTCAACCGTGGAGCATCCAGACTACTGCGCTGTGCCGCCAAACAGCTGATCGGCAGCCATTTTGATGTAAATTAAGCATTCTAGACATTTTCCTGTGTCTACAAACCTAATCTACATGGCTCTGTCGACGGAGCCATGTAGTCTAGACATACCATAAGGATGGGGGAACATTCCACTCATCTAATGTTCCCTATAATTGTTTCCATCAATGGACAGAATAAATTTTATTTTCACCGAGGCATGTGCAGATATGCACCATCAGTAGAAACACATGCTGCTGTCTGTGAGTGGCTGTGAGTGGCTGCTCATCAACTGCATTTGAACATCTTCTGGGTGGCCACTCAAGAGCACAGCTTTCAGGGAATGCTGCCCTCACCCAACATTTTTTGCTCATTTTGATATTTTTCTTGTTTTAATTAGAATACTTAGAAGTATTTGCACACACAGTTAGCATTCCAAGGGCTAACTGAGCTACCTTGTCCAGGACCAAAATGTACCTAATTTTACTTTTGGGATTCTCAGTCTTTCAACCTGTACTGTGCAGAATTTGAGGAGATCATAGTGATCCTCATGGTCAAGAAGAGACAGAACTGGTTTTAATGAATACAAAGGAGAGACTTTGCTGAAGTTATCAGACCATACATTTATCCATGATTTTCTGGCTTTCAGACTCATTAAGGACTATTTGTGTGCTGGCGGTCAGCACATAGGTGTAACAACAGCCACTGGAGTCTGTGGATACTGACTCTTATTCTGTGATAGGGTATATTAACCTTTTGTAACATAATCTGTGTCAGGTGACTGAGGCCAGGTAATAAAGTTCAGCTGTTCTTGAGCATGTTTGTGTGTGTCACATTTGTTACAGTCTTTGCTTTTGAAAAGGGCACAGTTTGGTATTTTATCCTTCTCTGACTCTGTAGCTAATCTAACATTTTCTCTTACGTGCCAGTTTTATTGAAAAAGGTAGCGTCTAGAACTAAGTGATTGGAGTATGAATATGGGTGAATCTGACACCTTAAAAAGACTTTTTCATTTAAATTAATCAACATAGCTGATTTGTGTTTTGGATTTGAGTGGAAATGGCAATTTTTTGCAGAAATGTTTATTTATTACAAGTGTATCAAAGAAAGGAAATGTATGTTTTTCTCAGCATATTGCTGAATACATATAAATAAGACACTGAGTAACAGGTAAGCAATCAGTAAGGAGAAGTATGGGCAGTGGGTAAATATAGGGCTGGGGGCGGCAAGGCTCTAGCCTCGCTCCTTCTGCCCAAAGCCCCACCCGCCCCCCATGGGAGCCAGGCTTTCCCACCACCACAAAGACAAGCTTTCAGCTCCCCATGGGAGCCTACCTAGCCCTGGAACTCCACAGAGAAGTATGGCGGCTTGCAGCCATAGTCTCCCCACCCTGGAGCACAGGGAGGGTGCACTGCCTCATGCATCTGCAGTGCATCTTCAGCCTCCTTGTGAATGATGCCCAGGAGTAGCTGTGCTCTAGCACCAGAATGCTTACTGCTTGATTATGGCTCCTGGCGGGCAGTAGGCATGATAATGGCAGAGTGTGGGCAGAGCCATGCCTGGCCATTTGGGAAGGCATTGCCTTCCCACACATCTTATGCCCAACACCCATGAGGAGATGTATTAGTAAAATGATACAACCGTTGTAGATAGTAGATTTTGTGCATGTGAAAAGCAGAGGAACCATATATATGTGGAAAATTAATGTAATCCAAATGTGGATATCTACCTTAGAGAATAAAGTGGGAAAATGGATATTAAAGTCTTAGGACTAGATTTTCTAAAGTGCTCAGTACCTATATGTGGGGCCAGATTTTGGGCGTCTACTACACATTTAGGCACCATAAGGAAGTACCCAAATTTACCATAGCACTCAGAACCCAATAACCTCAATTGGACTGAGCGCTGAGCATTTTGGAAAATTTGTCCTTCGCTGTCTGTTTTACTACTTAGTCCATCAGTGGACCCTTGAAAGATTTTCAAAAATGCTCTGCATTGGCCTAACTTTGCTCCCATTGACATTAAGAAAAGTTTTACCATTGATTGCAATGGAAGCAGAGTTAGGCCAATTCTGAATATTTTTTAAAGCTCAACCAATATGATACATAACAAATGTGTTACTGTTAGGGTACGTCTAAACTACATGCCTCCGTCGACGGAGGCATGTAGATTAGCCAGATCGGCAGAGGGAAATGAAGCCGCGATTAAAATAATCGCGGCTTCATTTAAATTTAAATGGCTGCCCCACTCTGCCGATCAGCTGTTTGTCGGCAGATCGGGGCAGTCTGGACGCGACGTGCCGACAAAGAAGCCTTTCTTGATCGGCACAGGTAAACCTGGTTTCACGAGGCATACCTGTGCCGATCAAGAAAGGCTTCTTTGTCGGCACGTCGCATCCAGACTGCCCCGATCTGCCGACAAACAGCTGATCGGCAGAGCGGGGCAGCCATTTAAATTTAAATGAAGCCGCGATTATTTCTTAATAGTTCTATTTCTTAATAGTTTGTGTGTGTGTGTCTACTGAAGGAGGGGGAAGACCCCAGCATATTGACACCTTTTTTTGTCTACTTTAATTAATCAGTGTTGGTTTTTTTTAAATTGACAGTGCTATCTTATGTAACTCCTCCATTAGACCACAGTACAGCTGATATTTATTTACTATGAAGTGTAAAATATATATGGGAATAAAAGAGATCTCAGGATTAATGAGTTTTCCTAATCCATAAATGATGCTTATCCTTTAAAAAGAAGAGATAAATATATCATACCGCAAGAACCTCTAGTATGTTGTTTAATGTTTTTTGTTCCATTAAAGGCTCAGCTATATTTTGAAAATCAGTAAATACAAGGTGTTTCACAGTTGCCATTTTTTCTCATTCCAACATGCAAAATGATTGCAAGTTAAGTCGAAGTCCAGGTGATGTGTTTTAAAAAATTAAATTCAAACAAATTTTAAATTGTGCAGAACAGATAGTATAGTGTCTGATATATCTCAAGGCAAGTGATAATGCCCACAGACTTTCAATGGACTTGCAGGAACAATTTTTTTTGTATAGTAATGAGTACAATATAAAAAGCTACATATACAGAATGAGCATACACTTTTGAAAAATGTTAGCACTAAATGCATTAAAATCCTTGTATCAATCAGTGTCATTGTCTCTGTCATCCTCTAGTTTAAGTAGTGTTGTTTTTCAGAATCAAACATTTCAGAGCTTTC
The DNA here is from genome assembly GCF_049634645.1 of Pelodiscus sinensis. Lineage (NCBI taxonomy): Eukaryota > Metazoa > Chordata > Testudines > Trionychidae > Pelodiscus > Pelodiscus sinensis. The sequence continues at coordinate 50,336,530 of NC_134719.1, forward strand.
CTGATGTCAATCTAGTCATTCTATATTTGACTATTCATCTTCAGTATGGAATATAATGTTTTAAATGGCAAATTAGCTCAACTATTCATAATGGCTTGCCTTAGTACCTTGCATAAGTAATAAGCTTTCTTGTGACTGCAATTGTGTGTGTGTGTGTATGTGTGTGTGTGTGTGTGTGTGTGTGTGTGTGTGTATGATATTGTCACATTTCTTCAAGATGGCTTAAAAGGGAACTGGTTGAAAAATGTTTTTGTAGAAAATGTTGATTTTTCTTAGGCAAGAAAAGAATGTTAGTTTTCAGCCAAAAAGGGTTTGATGACAAATCAAAATGTTCTGAGGAAAGTAATGACCTTCTATAGGAAAAATTGATTGAAGTCAAATGCAATTTTCTTTTGAAAAACATATTTGATGCAAAAATTTTGTTCAGCCTTAATTATTAGTAAAAGTTTATCATCTCCCTATCTTAATATGTTTAATTAAAATGAATGACACCCAGTATAAAATCTGTGTTCTATTAAAATCATTAGTTTTGTCATTGGCTTTCATAAAGCCACAATTTTACTCATATGAAACAATTATGTGCTTACTATGCACAGATTTTTCCACTAAAAGCAGTGAGTTAAACTGTGCAGAAATGTGGGATTGGATTCCTCGTGGTAAAGAAATTATATTCAGAAAAGGGAGATTTGGAAATCTTTATATTATAGACCATGGCTTCATAGAGTGCCCCATAGGCCACCTCCCATCCTAATGAAAACAATTGCTTATACTGGAAAATAAGTCTTTTAATTAGTGAAAGAGTTGTCTGAAAGAAGTGTGATGTCTGTTGTAATTTTATGCACATGAAGCATACCGTGAAAGTTTCTTACATCTATTACATAAATGAATTTGATTTTAGCTCATGATGCTATTTATACTTATAGGCTGTGTCTACACTGCACCCCTTTTCTGGAAAAGGGATGCAGATTAGACCAGTCGGAATTGCAAATCCGCAGGGGATTTAAATATCCCCCGCAGCATTTGCATTTACATGGCTGCTGCTTTTTTCCGGCTTGGGGATAAGCCGGAGAAAAGCCCCAGTCTAGACGCGATTCTCTGGAAAATAAGCCCTTTTCCGGAGGATTTCTTATTCCTACTTTCAAGGAAGGAATAAGAAATCCTCTGGAAAAGGGCTTATTTTCCGGAGAATCGCGTCTAGACTGGCGCTTTTCTCCGGCTTATCCCCAAGCCGGAAAAAAGTGGCAGCCATGTAAATGCAAATGCCGCGGGGGATATTTAAATCCCCCACGGATTTGCAATTCCGACTGGTTTAATCTGCATCCCTTTTCCGGAAAAGGAGTGCAGTGTAGACGTAGCCATACTGTTTTTTAAAATGAGGCAAAAGGACTCTTGCAAATATTAAAATATATCCTGTGTGTTTGGGAGATTGAGCTATGGGAAGTGTAGTGAGATTCTTTGAGGTTTGGGGTATCTCTATGAAGGTACATTGATCTTCAGTGAGACTGGAGGTCTCTCTGGGATGGGGGGGTTCCAATTAAATTCCATTAGGTTTGGGGCTTCTCAGATTTGTATGGATCTCTCTGGGACTAGCAGTTTGTGATCTGTGGGGTTGGGGCTGTAGCACCTTGTGGCTACAGTGACATTTGGTACAATTGGGGGTATCAGCCTGGGGAGTGCAATGAGTTCAGTGGTTTGTTGGGTCTCTTTAGAGTGTTTGGGAATGCAGAGGCATTCAGGTTGTTCTGGGGACTATGGTTCAATGAGATTCACTGAAGTTTGGGGCTTAGGCTTTCTGCTATTTAAAGATTTTATCTGGAGATACAGGGCTGGAGGTGCAGGGAGATTCAGTGGGGTTGGGGATCTCTGGGACTGGGGGATGGGAAATGAAGTGAGATTTGGTGGGGCTTGAGTCCTCTCTGAGGATGGGGGTTAAATTGACAGCCTTTGGGAAACTTTCCAGGTGGGTGAAGTGACTGTCAGTGAGTTTGAGTCTCTCCGGGAACGGGAGTATGGTTCCCTCTGAGTCCTTGGCACCCTTGCTGCCAGTGCCGCCCTTACCCTCCTGGTCCCACTGCTCCCCACTCCAACTGCTGTTGCTTCCCAATCTCCCCCATTCCTCCTTGCTCTTCTGGCAGCAAGCTTGTCCCTACAAAGTGCTGGTGGCTGGTGGTGGAAAGTCCATGATCCATGTCCCCTGCAGCTTATCCTAGCCACTCCACAGCTTCTAGGCCAGTGTTTCTTAAACTGTGGTCTGTGGCACACCTGTGTGCCATGAGGCAGTCGGAGGTGTGCTGCGGAGAACAGAAATAAAAAGGGCTGCCCTTAAAGGGGCAGGCAACCTTTTTTTTTAAAAAAATGTTTGCTCAATAACTTTCCCACAACCCTTTTTTTCTCCAATAACTCTCCCCCCCCCCCCCCCCGATCCTTTTCCCCCCTGACCTTTTTTTTTCCCTCAACAAAAAATCCTTGGTATTCCTCATTAAAAAAATCATTGTTTGGTGTTCCTTGGTCTTAAAAAGTTTAAGAAACACTGGTCTAGGCTCTCTTGTGCCCCTCTCTTCCCAAAGCAGCAGGAGAAGCTCCAATGCCTTCCTCCAGGGACAAAAACCACCTCTGGTATGATAGGCAGAAAAGACTGTGAATGGGGAATGCCTGACAATGTGCCTGTGCTTTCTGTCAGAAGCTCTGCTCTTCACAGTGATCCCCCTCAAGCTTCATAAATATCTTATGGGGGTGCAGGAAGGTGTGTGACACTCTCCCTGCATGCTCTAAGCACTGTAGTTAATACAGTTTAGTAATAGTCGTAAGGAGGAGCTGGCACCTTGTTGCTAGCAAGTGCTTTATGAGCTACAGTTTGAAAACCCGAGATGATATTAAAAAATAGTTAGGACAATAGCTTAACATAAATAAAGCAGAAAGGAAGTAATGTCAGAGTCCCATTTTAAAATGATATTTGCAGCTAATAGAAATTTTACTTCTGTCTTGTTTGTTTTTAATAGACTTAATATACTTTTAAATATTGAATTGCTTATTTTAACTAATACATTCAGGTGATATCTACCAGTTCATAAAATGTGAAGCAAACAAAGTTTTCTGAACATAATTTTTCTCAAGAATTCCAGTTGTGTCCATATCTTTGTCATTCTGGATGATTACTATGGAGATGGCCTATGAATTAAAGAAAACTGCACATAAATGGAATAATAGTTTGGGTGCTATAAAGTTTTAATCAACATTCATAAATTATCTAGGTCATCTGAAATTAGCCTTACAACTTTTATAGCATATCGCACTACATGTAATATGAATACAGCATATCTTTTGTTGTTGTTATTATATTTCATAAGCCTTTGTTGGAAAAGGCCAGTTCGGTAGCAAGATAATAGTTTTTGGTTTGGAAAGGAAAATGGTAATATATTATTACCCTCTAAAAATCTGACTCGTGTTATTACATGAATAACTCTGTGATTTTAATGTCCAATATTTCAAAGCCTTCTAGGGTTAAAAAGCAAATCTTGTGTTCCCAATTAGATGGTTGGAAATTTCCCCACTGCAGTGACATTAAATTCCCATTTGTACCCTTGAATAGGGATAATAGAGGTTAAGTTTGGTGGTGGACCATCACTAAATTTGTTGCCCCTACTGCAATTCAAACAAGTGTAATTTTAGGTAGTAATTCCATATTTGGGAGATCTTTATTTCCAACTATCAGGACTAGACACATTAAAAAATGAATATGAGACTTTTATTGTCTATTGCTTCTGGATGCTGAGATTTAAAAAAATATGAAATATCACAAGATTCATGATCAAATTTCTGGAACTGCCAACACTGTACATAACATTTGGTCCAATTTTTAGAAATGATTTAATAGAAAATAGCTGTTGCAGCCTCTTTATGATCCTGTTGCTAGAAGAGGATAAAGTTGTTGATGTCACTAAAAGCAGTAATCAATGCATTAGCCAAAATTATTACCATAGGACTTTTTTCATTTTATACCCAGTATAGTTTGCTCGTTTCTAGCACTGTCCTTCAAAATGTGGAAATTACTCACCGAACTAAATGTAACTTGAAATGTAAACCTAAATGCAAACATTCCTGGAGTGGGAGGGAAAAAATCAGCATTATTCATTCTGACAATCTACACAAGGTAAAGAAGGTTTTTTTTTTCACCCCAGGTCAGAGAAATAGTATCCTAGGGTACGTCTACACTGCAACATTAATTCGAACTAACTTAGTTCGAATTAGTTAATTCGAACTAAGCTAATTCGAACTAACAGATCCAGACTAAAAAACTAGTTCGAATTAGCGTTTGCTAATTCGAACTAGCATGTCCACATTAAGTGGACCCTGAACCAGGCTTAAGGATGGCTGGAAGCAGTGCCAGCAGGGCATCAGAGGAGGACTTAGAGCATGGAGATGCTGTCTCAGGCTAGCTGAGGGCTGTGCTTAAAGGGTCCCGACCCCCACCCCGGACAGACAGTTCTCAGGGGTGCCCCGCTTGCAAAGCAGTCCTGGCTTGGATTGCCCGGAGTGCCCACACTGGGCACATCACAGCACTCGGCCATCAGCCCTGCTGCACTTGCCACAGGCTGCCATCTGGGGAGAGGGGGTAATTGGGGGGCTGCAGGAGAGCTTTCACCCCCAGAAGCCCGCAGAGCCAGCCCAGTCCTCCCCATCGGGGGCGCGTACCCCATTCCTCCCTCACCTCCTTCCACTTATCCTTCCCTAGCCCTTCTTCTTGATGTACAAAATAAAGATAACGTGTGGACAAAAGTAGAAACTCTGTTTATTTAACAAAACTTGGGGAAACTGCGAAAAAGAGGTGGGAGAGGGGAAGAGAGAGGGTGGGAGAGGGGAGGGGGAAAACTGGGAGGAGGGAGCTGAAAGGGGGAAGCAAGGGAAAGGAGGGGGTGGGGAAAATGAAGGATCAGGGGTGGGGGTCTCGCCGGGCCAACCGCTTCCCAGCACGGTGAGGGAGGGGGCCTCGGCATCCCCGGGGGGATGGGGTGGAGGGTGCGGAGGTTGAGGTGGGGGGTGTGGACATTGAGGAAGAGGTTGTGGGGGTTGAGGAGGAAGAGGTGGGAGGGGGGGCAGGAGTGGGAGGAGGGACAGCAGTTGGGGGGGCAGCAGGCGCAGGACCAGCACGGGGCACCATGCTCATGCTCAGCCCTCGGAGCTCAGCCAGCAGCTAGTGGCGGACCTGCAGGTCTTCCCGCATCCAGGCCTGTAGTGTGCGGTGCACGGCTCGCAGGGCCCCCAGGTGCTGGTCCCGGTACTCCTGCTCCGTGCTGGCGGTCCGGAGCAGGCCGCGGGTGCGGGAGCATGTCCCGGGCGGGGTGGTGCGCCCTGCAAGAGCAGCTGGTGCAGCTGTGGAGAAAGAAGAGAAGTGGTCAGTTCTCCCTGGGGATGCAGAGGATGATGCCCAGCCCCCTCCCCAACTCCGCAACGTGAGGGTGACCATGTCCTGCACCGTCACAGCCGCTGTGCTTGTACAGAGGCCATGGTCAGGATGTCTGGCTCTCCCCGGGACTGGGAGCTGCCCCAAGACCGCACCCATGTCCCTGTGCCATGTATAGTGTGGCCGGGGCGGCGGCGGGGGGGGGGGGGGGGAGGGGGAGATGTCCCCTGCCTCCGTGTAGAGGGGACATGTGAAGGGAAATCATCCTGCTGGGTCCTGCCCCGGGGTCGGGAGCATGTCACGTCTCTTTGCACAAGCATGTGCCTATTGGGCAATGGCCCCTGGGTGTCACGCAGCTGGAGCCACCTGCCCAAGGGTGGCATGGCACGTGCTCACACATGCACAGGTGTCTGCGTGATCTGTGGAAGGCATGGCCCACGCACGCGTCTCTGGTCTCCCTTCCACCTCCCCCCCCCCCCCCAAACTACTTAATTCAAAGTACTTACCCGGTACAGTCTCCCTGGACGACCCTGCTGGAACAGCTGGCGGTGGCCCCTCTGGTGCGCCCAAGTCAGGGCCCTCTGGTCCCTGCTCGCTGTCCCCCGGGCTGGCACGGACTGCCCTGCCCCCCAAGAGTTGGTGGAGGGCAGCGAAGTAGGGGCAGGTGGCAGCCCCTGCATCGGCGCCGCCCCTTTTGGCCCTGGCATACCCCTGCCGCAGCTGTTTCAACTTAATTCGCACCTGCTCCTGGGTGCGCCTGTGTCCCCTGCTGACCATGGCGGCTGCTATGCGGCCGTAGACGGCTGCATTCCTCCTCCTAGTGCGGAGATCATGGATGTTGGGGGCCTGCCCCCAAATCTCAATGAGGTCCATGACCTCCACACTAGACCAGGAGGCCGCGCGCCGTCTACGGCCCCTGGCTGGCCCCTGGGTGCTTGGGGACTGGGCAGGGGACGGCTCACTGCCACTGGCTACCTGGCTCATTGTGGGGCCACTGGCTCAGGGGCAGAGACTTCTGGCAGGGCTGTCTGACTCCAGTGCCGTCTGGCCAGAGTCTACCCCTTTAAGGGCCCGTGGCTGGGGGAGAGGAGAAGAGTTTTCCTGGTTGTGCCCAGAGAGGCCACCAGGGGGAACCTGGGAAGGGCTAGCCTCCCACTAGTTCGAACTAAAGGGCTACACAGCCCTTAGTTCGAACTAGTAAGTTCGAACTAGGCTTAATCCTCGTAAAATGAGGTTTACCTAGTTCGAACTAAACGCTCCGTTAGTTCGAATTAAGTTCGAACTAACGGAGTGCTAGTGTAGCGCCTATGAAAGTTAGTTCGAACTAACGTCCGTTAGTTCGAACTAACTTTGTAGTGTAGACATACCCATAGTTTACAACCATTATTTCAAACCTTCATTGTCTTTGACAATGAGCATGTTTAACCTGAACAGTGAATCAGAAAAAACATAATTGAATAGTCTTCTGAAAACTGCTTTATGATGTTCACAGGAGTATTTGGGGGCCTCGTTGAGATGAATTAATTTTGCTTACAGAATCTTTGAAGTAAAGAGGCAATCATCCCATTGTATAGATAGAGAAATAAGGCACAGAGAGATTCAGCAACTGTCTAAGGTCACATTAAGTCTATGGCAAAGCTACAGATTAAACTCAAATCTCCTGAGTCACAATCCAGAGCCTGTCCATTACTCTACAAAATTTTGCTCTGCCAACTTATTTATCTCATTGTAGTGAAGAATGAACTTACTTGTTTATGTTTTTCATGATTTTTATTGATCGATTGTAAAAATACAAAGAATATATGGGAAAATAGATGCATTTTTTCAGTTTTAGTTTATTCTTTCAGTATGTATTCCATTAGATCTAGGGCAGAAATGTAGCAATTTATTAGACATTGGCAAATATTACAGTCCTTAATCAAATAAAACTCCCTTTAATTTTGCCTCTTATCTGAAAACTCCATGTATGAGTAGAAATGTATTGATTATTATAAAAAGATTTGCTATTCAAATTGCACATAAAACAACATAAACTTGTTTTAGAAACATTTTGAAGTAAAAGGATGTTTTGCCTTAATAGGATGGTAAAACTATATTCATAAAGTTTTATCTTCTGACAGTAAAATAATGTCTGTAAATTAATGAAAATTTCATGTTTAGGCATTTTCAAACACTTTCCTTATAAACTGGGATTTAAGGTTGATAATATTCTGCCAGGCTTTTTCTTGCCTTTAGGTGTCCTATCTTTAATGATACATAAGTTATATATATATATGCGAATTTTCAAACTTGGAAGCACTTTAATGTGAGTTGGATACTTGTGTTAATTACATATTATACAGCCAGATATTGCTTTGAGTGTTTTTGCAATTAATTAATCGTGAGTCCCAGTTATTATTGGTTATATATGAATTTGTAATGATTCATTTATTTAAACATAGGTTTCCACTGCATGTAATGGATTTGAAAAAAGATTAATCTGCAAAATTGTTCCAAGGTTTGTTCAATACCAAATTCAGAACCTATGCCTTCATTGAAATATGTTTTTAATTAAGGAATTACAGATGAATTAGTATTTTTGTACTGTATGTGAGTTCAGTAATTACGATGCAAAGTGTAATTGTTATGTATTTCTGGTAAAACACCGTGAATTAATTTGAATCCAGTTAAACCCATTACTGATTCTTTCTTACCACAGGCTGAAACTCTCTACTCTGACAGCCTTGGGACCTGACTGGTGCTGAACCAGAGAATTTGCGGAACCATGGGAGGTCAATATTGTCTAGCATTATTACGAACTCTTCCACTGCTTACTGGGCTCTTAGAAGATGTTTAAGGATAAATTAGAGCTAAATAACAGCACAGAACACTGAAAGCCAAGACTGAAAACTGTAAAGAAACTTTATGGGACTGCAGGAAACTTGGCCACCTCCACGATAAGAGGATACCTGGCTAACTATAATCATGCCAGACCACAGATGTTGATGGCCCAGAGAGAGCCAGATTAGAGAGGTTCAAACAGTAGGAACTAGTTTTCATAGTGGAAAAACACTTTGTCTATCTCTTCACCACCCCTAAAAATAGATCTTTTTTTCAGAAAAAAATAAGTGAGTCATTCAGTAATTTTAAACGGTATTAGTAGGTGTGTGTCCTGTAGTCACCTGAAGATTGCTTAAACAGCTTATGCATACCCCTGTGTGGCTTAATGTATTATAAAATGTTGTGGATTAAAACATTGTGGAATGAATCCAGCTGGTCTTAATTACACATATAGCATAACTGATGACAGCTGGATTATTTGTCTGCAAAGGACCAACACAAGTTCTTTAAGCGTCTCAAATATTTCAATCTACAAGGAGAAAAATATGAATTATTTGATGACCAGGCAAACCTGAACAAGCATGTGCCCAAATTCTGGGTGTCTACCTCTTCCTTTTGAACGTGCTTATTGTTAACCGAACACTCTCTGCTCTACCAATTTTTGAAGTTAGTAGGGCTACTTGGCCACTTAAGATACCTTGTTGAATAATGATAAAGACTGCATAGCACCTAGCAGGAAGAGCAGGCATTATTGACAGTTTTCTAAATCTGTCTGTGTTTTGCTCTCCCCCCAGATGTGAAGAAGAGCTCAGTGTAGCTAGAAATCTTGAATTTTCCACCAACATAAGCTGGATCAATACAAGATGTCTGTCATCTCACTTACCATGTCTCTGGGCTTCTATGAACATATTTTGTTCACATTATTCATTCAGCCAATCTATGCTGATATGTTGTGGGCAGTGATGATGGTTAGGAACTAGCTTTGGCTCTCTGCTTTCTCGTTGTTGGTTCTCCAATGGATGTTGGTTCCCTTGCTATTCTGCTCCAACTTCTACCACTCCTGATCAGGCCATCGTTAGTTATATGTCCTTACAAGATCAGGTTGCCCTTATTATGTCCTTGCCTCTACAGCACATTGCTTCCAGACTTGCTTTCAAATTCTTTCTCCTACTCCTTTCACTAGGAAAATGAAATTACACAGTGGAAAATCCAGCCCATGTATGCATATTTATATAGGTACATTTAAAAAACCTGTTTTCATGATGAAATAGAGTATATGCTCTGTATTCTCCATATACTCATAAGAATTAGTGAAAATTGGCAGAGACGCTTTTGAGCACATGATTATAGGTGCACAGTGCACTTGAAATGTTTGGCAAAGAGAAGACAAATTAATAATTAATAGAAATAGCACATACATTTATTTCCTTTTTTTCTTAAATACACGAAAAATTAATAGTGAGATATTTTAATGAAAAAATTAAATGAAATAAATAGAGAGAACGTTAGACAAGCATATTATGAAACCTCCATTTGTTCTTAATATCAGATTGTTAAAAAGTGACTATTTATTATTATCCATGACTCATAATTTACAGTATATATCATGCACCAGATATAAACCTCTCTTCTAAGTGTACAGTAACAACAATTAGAGAAAAGAATTCATGAAGGTTTTGGTGATATTAATTCAGCGGCTCCAAAATATTATTGTTTGTAAAGTATATAAATGATTGAAATTGCCTCTTTTTTAAAATGTCAAAAGTAGAAGCACATTTAATTAAACAATCATTGCTCAGAAAACAAATGGGAATAGCAAGAAGACTCTTCCTGTTTGGAAGATACTTCACTGGTTGATTTTAATCTAGATACATTAAATATACAGGTTTCTAAAACAATAGGCTTGCTATATTATCAGTGGACTTTTTTGCTTTGAGTGCATTGTCTTATTTTTACCTCCATCACAGTTCATCGTCCCTCTCAAAATTGATGCCATGTTCTTTTTAAGCATGTTTTCACCATCTGCTCTGTTAGGAAATATTCAGGTGTGTTTGCTCATATATTATTTAAAGTATTGATCGGTAGTTTATCAAATCTGTACTTTAAACAGTAATAATGTGTGACAGAAATCCTAGCTGGATTGATGATGTCAAAGTAATAATCATTACAGCACAGCTAAATGGGTTTTTTATAACAATAAAAACACAGAGAACATTCTGGTTCAAACAAAATTTTGTAGTGCATGTATCTAATGTACTTTCAAGGTTAACCATTAAGCCATTTGGTATATGTTATGCCATATCACAGGTCTTCTGTGCACCTAATATTTTTCTATGAGGCTGAGACAATGATCTCTTGTGGAATTTCTAGCTTGTGCTGTCTGCATTTCTATGAGTTCTTGCAGTATGGAAGTGGAGCTAGACAAATTCTCCTAATGGAGGGAGGAGGTTCCATACTTAAAAAGCCATGGTATTTTTCAGTTATTTCATTCCCCTTATTTTATGGGAAGGTAACATAAGAGCTGAAATAACTACCCCAATATTCCACTTATATGTCCATATTTTATTAATAATCTAATAGGTATAAAAGTGTCAAATGTGACCATTGTTTTATTGGCTTAATAGAGTTAATGCTATTTTAGGAATACATCACAGACAAGCTTGCAGCAGAACTGATGACTTCTGTACCAAAGGGGCAGGGAATCAGGCCACAAACAGGGTGCACACCATTTGGGGTGGGGATAGGAAATAGGTAGAATGTAGCAGGGGCAAACCTAGAGGATTCTTTACTACACAAATATTTCATTGCCCTCCAACTAGGATGGGGTACATGTAAAGGGCCATGCAGGCTAGCTGAGTGCAGTATCTGCTGCAGAATGGTTTTACATCCTGTCTGTAGCATTTCTGACTCAATATTCAGAATGAGCCTTTATAGCATTGCTCGTAATTTTAATGTCACTGCCTACCTTTTCTCCAATGGCATGTGTCCTCATTTTAACATTGATAATCATGTGGGTGAATGTGTGGATTCAGTAAGAGGGAGCTGATAGGAGAATGGTTGCCAGAATATGTTATTTTAAGGCAAACAACTATGTATCCTGTTCTGGAAATAATTTGGATAACATATCACAAGGATTAGCACTGGTTTACATATACACTCTGGTGACATGAACATTTTTTGAAACATGTGCCATTATTGTTGCTTAAGCATATTACACAACTATTTGGGTGTGTCTAGACTGGCAAGATTTTGTGCAAAAACGACTGCTTTTGCACAAAAACTTGCCAGCTGTCTACACTGGCCGCTTGAATTTGCACAAGAGCGCTGACTTTGTAATGTACAAAATCAGTGCTTCTTGCGCAAATGCTTTAACGCTCCCACTCAGGAAAAAGCCCTCTTGCGCAAGAATACTTGCTCAAGAGGGCCAGTGTAGACAGAGAAGAATTGTTTTGCGCAAAAAAGCCCCAATGGCTAAAATGGCGATCGGGCTTTCTTGCGCAAAATCGTGTCTAGACGGGCCACGGATGCTTTTGCTCAAAAGCACTTTTTGCGCAAAAGCATCCGTGCCAATCTAGATGCGCTTTTGTGGAAATACTTTTAACGGAAAAAGTTTTCAGCTAAAAGTATTTCCGCAAAATCATGCCAGTCTATACACAGCCTTTTTGATTATACAAAATGAGTGGCATAAAGCAGACTTGAATACTATAGATAATTAAACTAATTATAGACCAGGTTTTTTAAAAAAAATTTTTTGACAGCCTCATGGCTAAATGTTCACAGTTCACATGGTATGCATGGCTGCTCAGTCCCCCTTCATCCAAACTGCTGCAATTTCCCAAACAGCAGAAGGTCATGGCAGCTCTTGGGCAGTTAAGAGGCTGGTTCCATCCTGGATGGCATGGAGAGGTGGAGTCCTAGCCAGGAAAGGAAGGGTAGCAAGGGGTGGGGAGTGAGACATCAGTGTGCGGGGGGAGGGGGGAAAGGGGCATGCCACGTGGACATGGGGTGTTACACACACCACCTGGATCAGTGTGCAAATGAATCTCGTAGCTCCAGCTGCTCTGGCCAGAACAGGAATTTGGGTCTGACTCACTCCAGGCTTAGCTCAAGCCCAGGCCACAATTGCTGCTTCCCATCTAGCCAGTGGGAAGAGAGGATGGTGTTAACCTCAAGAATAGGGGACCTGACTAGCCCTGACTCCCAGCAGCCCCCACAGGCCCAGGGAAGACACCACACCACCAGCTATCAAGAAGCTAAGACCAGGATCCACACATACCTGTTCCTGTTCTAACAGCAGCAGGTCTGACTGCTGTGTCAGCTACAGCAGGAAGGAGGGAACTTGGTCTCAGCTCCTGGCCAGCCAGCACTCTGGTGTCTGCCTCTGAATCTGCCGGGGGCTGCTGTGGGGTTGGGTGGAGTTCTTAGTCACTGTGTTGTCAGCACCAAACCTCTTCTTCCTGCCACGTGGACAGGAAGGAACACTGAGGTCTAGATTGGAGCTGAGTATAGAGTAAACCAGAATAGGATTGGCTGGTGCACACCCTAGTCATGGGATAAGATGGCCCATCATCTCCTTCTGGACCTGCTCTGCTAATCACCCTATGAGAACTTGTGGTCTCATCAGGGAGGTAGAAACAGAGATCCTTGTTTCTACCTTGAAAAAAAATGTAGTATTGAGCTAGTTTTACAATTGCTGTAAAATCCATGAAATCATAGGCTCTTAACCTAACTTTATATGTATAGAGTTTGCCCATCTGTCTGTCTGTCCATAATTTCATTTGTGAGTCCATTTGCTCAAGAATTCTTCCTAATCTAAAGGAGCTGGGACCACCAAATTTGGTATACAGCTTCCTCTTAAAGCAAACTCAGGGTTTGGTTGTGCTAGGACAGTGGGATATGTCTGGAAACAGATTGTTTTCCATAAAAAGGAAATAGGCGTCAGAGTGACCACAAGGGGGTGGCCACACCAGGAACAGAGTGGCCAGCTGAGCCCAGAGCTCTCCATATTACCTCCAGTCACTGGTAAGTATTCCCCAGCCATAACCCTATCCCTCTATCCCTCAGCCACAGTGCTGGACTAGGGGAGGAAGCCCTGCTGGCCAATAGTCCTTCTGCTGCAGCCCCTCCTCTGCAGCCATCTTGGGAGCATCACTGAGCATGGCCCGTGCACCCAACCCCGGGGCCAGCCAAAGCAGCTCCCTGACCAGGAGAAGCCACGGCACACGGACGGGCAGCACAGCCACAGCACACACCCTTCTCCCACTGAGAAGCTGCAAGCTGGGGCCAGTCAGTACAGCTGCCATTGCTGGAGAAACACTAGCCTCACTGCCACATATGGCCCCAGAAGGAGCCCCCTCAGTCCACCCATCCTTCTGCCCTGGGCCCCCTGGCCTGGGTCCCCCATCCCTGCCCTAAGCCCTTCACCCTCCCTGGCCTGGGCCCCCAACATTTCCCATACCTTGCCCTGACACGTGCACCCTGATCTTCTGCCTTGAGCTTCCCACACCCAACCCCTGCCCTGACTCCTGCAACACCCTCCCCCTGCCCTGAATTCCCCACATGCCCAGCTTCTCTCCCTAAGCCCCCATTCCTTCCTTAACTCCTGCACCCCCCCATCCTCTGCCCTGATTTCTACACCCATCTTCTGACCTGACCTCCTTACATTCCCAAACCCCTGCCCTGACTCCTGCACCCTCCACAGCCCCAAGTCCATGCTCTGAAGGACCGAAGCAATGCTGGGTAAGCCTTATAGTTATCTAAATATGTATATTTTGAAATACATCTGTATATTTGTGGGTCTGTCTTCAAGTCCATTTGTTCAAGAACTCCTCCTAAACGGTAAGACCTAAGGCCACAAATTTGGTATGCAGCTTCCTCCTCTCCTTAAAGCAAGGTCAGGGTTTGGTTGTGTCAGGAGAACTGGAAGCCCTGGAAAATGGGACAGTTTCCCATAACATGCAAAGTGAGAGGCTGCTGATCAGAGGCACACGATATGAGAGTGGCACCCAGGAGCAGTGAGCCTGCAGGTGAGAGCTATCCCACAGAGTGTCCACTGGGGGCAGCTGTACTACCAAGGGAGTGGCCAGCAGGGCTGGGGTTATGCCTTCTTGCCTGCCAGCACACTGGTAAGTATCCTCTCCTCCCACCCCAAACTCTTCCCCCCCTTCCAGCACTTGGGCGCAGCATCGGATGGTAGGGAGGAAGGCCTCTGGCAGCTGGGGGTGATCTGGGAACAGGCCCCTGGTGGGCAGGGGGAACTTGGATGGAGAAGGAACAGGCCCCTGGTGTGTGTGTGTGTGGGGGGGGGGGACCCACAACCCTCCCTCTTGCAACCCCGCAGCCTTAGCCCCTCCTCCCCAGCTCCAAGGTCCTGCTTATATATAATATTTGGATGTTTTTATACAGTTCCATCGGTACCTCCTCTCCAGTCAATTTCTATCCAGGTTGCTTCCAGTGTTGCGTATGTATTCCTCTTTGGATCTATTACCTCATACAGAATGTTGGTGAATTGACTTAAATATTTTACCAGATTTTTAAGGCTTTTGTACTAAAATCATAAATTAGAGATGAGCAGGAAACATTTTTCAATGTTGCAAATATTTTTGAAATTTCAAAATATTTTTGTCCCCAGGATGAGAAGAAAAGTCAAATTTTGGTTTGGAGGCAAACAAAACTGAACCAAAAATATTTAGTTTGTTTTCATTTCATTTTCTATTTTTATCCCACTGAGCTATGTTTAGCTGAAAATTCAAAATGAAAAGTCATTTTAATATGGAGTTTTTCATTTTGACAAATTTTAAAATCATTGAGTTGAAAAATTAGTCAGAACCAACCCTTTCCCTGGGGGGAAATATTTTTTTATGATTCAGCATTTTTGATGCAAACCGTTTAACTGAAAAATTCCCAGTCAGCTGTTTTAGTAATATTGTACGTTTTAGTATGATGCATTTTGCATTTTAAAAGCAAATGGGAATTTTTAGATGTAGTGTGCATAACCACTTAGCAATATAATATGCTGTACTTAGTTGCAATAGAAAGTATTGAGTAGATTGATAATCCTTGTGTCCTTGATATTTATCTTATTCACAAAAATGGGAGCCATCTTTTCTGGTTTCCATTTTGTTGCTTATTTACCAATTCCTTATAAACTTCTGACCTGAGAAACCTAGGGAAAGAGTCCTTGGCCATGAGACTATAGATCTGTCTCTGAGCATCATCAAAACATTTCAGGGTTGGTTCCGAGATATTCTGTGTGATGCAGTCTCTGGTAGTGAAGTCAATATTAATCTGTGAAAAAAAAGTTTAAAATTAGTTTAAATTTTATTGGAGAATTAAAGTTTATATGTGTACATGATGCAAATAGTATTTTATTTTTTCTAGAATATACTATATGATGCCAACTAGCATGACGTTAATGCTTTTATTTTCCATCTTATTGAATATTTAGTTTAATTTGGCTCCGTGGACTTAAAGAGACGGTATTAGTACAGAAAAAAGTTGAAAAAAATGCTTTTGATTATCTAAGGATAGACCAAGGGCAGAGAATTCTAACTCATTATAATACAAAAAGGGAAACATTTGAATTTCATTTCAGAGACCAACTCTTTATAAAAAGATATTCTTTAATGCACACAACTCAATTAACTGAAATACCTTAATTCTCCAGTCAGTCTAGGGTTATTTCGATGTTAACTATTAACTAAAGGGAGATCTGTTCTCCAGTTGAATCACAGATATGTAACTTATTAGTCATAAAGCAAGTAATACATTTTTTCAACTAAGACTTCCTACTTCTTCTTTAATTGACTAATTATTAACAACGACAATAATAAAGCTGTGGTCCATGAGAACAAGATGATCACACAGAACAAGATGATTGGCTCTCATCCTTGTTTACAGCTATATACATCAAATAATTCACCAATGTTACTTTTCAGGTACACAATTACTCTGTCTCAGGGATGTTAAGTGATTGTATATCAGAGAGGAAGTAGTGCCTATGGGAATGGGAAAGAAGTGGACCACAAAAAGATTTTTCTATTAAAACATGAAAAAAAGAAACACCGAATACAAGGTGTGTTCCTAAGAGTTTGTACAGGCAGTCCCCGAGTTACGCGGATCCTACTTAAGTCGGATTCGCAGTTACGAACGGGGCTTTTCTCGCCCCGGAGGACAGGAGCGGCGGGATGCCCAGATGCGCTGCAGTCCCACCGCCCCCGTCCTCCGGGGCGAGAAAAGCCATGGAGGACGCGGGCGGTCCCGCCACCCGCGTCTCCCTGGTCTGCTGGGGGGGGTGCAGCTAGTGCCTCCCCTCCCCCCCAGCAGACCAGGCTTTTCTTGCCTACCCCTGGGGTAGAGCAGCTGGGGCGCTGCCGGGTTGGTCCCGCAGCGCCGCTCCTCGGCGCTACTGTACCAACCCGGCAGCACCCCAGCTGCTCTGCCCCAGGCGTCCTGATTCAGCCGCTGCTGGTCAGTTTCAGCAGTGGCTGAATCAGGAAGCCTGGGGCAGAGCAGCTGGGGTGCTGCTGGGTTGCTCCAGTAGCGCCGAGGAGCGGCACTACTGGAGCAACCCAGCAGCACCCCAGCTGCTCTGCCCCAGGTGTCCCCAAGTCAGCCGCTGCTGAAACTGACCAGGAGCTGACTACAGGAAGCCCGAGGTAGAGTTGCTCTGCCCCGGGCTTCCTGGAATCAGCCGCTGATCAGTTTCAGCAGCAGCTGACTTGGGGACGCCTGGGTTTCTTAAGTTGAATCCTATGTAAGTCAGAACTGGCGTCCAGATTCAGCCGCTGTTGAAACTGATCAGTTTCAGCAGCGGCTGACGCCAGTTCCGACTTACATACAGATTCAACTTAAGAACAAACCTACAGTCCCTATTTTGTACGTAACCCGGGGACTGCCTGTACTGTTAAACTGGGAACCAGGATTCTTGATTTTGATTTCCAGTTTGTGCCTCAGTTTACTCATCTGTAAAATAACTATAATTATACTTGCCAATTACAATTATACTTGCTGTAAGGCTTAATTGAAGTCTTTAAAGCCTTAAGAGGACTCTGAGGAAGAAAGACTTCTATATGGGCATTAATGTGCAATGTGTTGAGTTCCATAGACCTAGACTGTGATTTTTAGGAGTAGCTCCTGGAGATATTGGGATTCAGAGGGGTTGCTCCTAGTCACAAGTTCTCCCATATGTCCTCCTTTCTGTCAAGAATTGGGTCCTGCAGCAAAGCTAGACTGGAAGTAAGGCCTATAGTAGAACCAGTCTCCAGGCAACCTAATGAGCCCAAGTGACCTGTAGACTACCAAGGTGGAGCAGCAGTCCAGTGGCAGCTCCACACATTCACCTATGACTGCAAATGTTTTTGTGCTTGCTTTGTGGGCTACTATCTCAAGAGACATTAAGGTCAATTAATTTGGATCCATATTAATAAAAATCTGACTGAGTTTTAATTAATTGGAATAACAAATTACAACAGTCATAATCTATTTTCTTTAATAAAACCAACAGTAATATCAAGACAAAATTTTAAAAGTTAATTTTCAACAAATGACTTGAAATCATATAAAATATTCTTTTTTATCCATGAAAACTTTGTATTAAAACTTTACACTTAATGGATTAACCATGTGATTTTTGCCATTGTTGGCAGAATTTTTTTTTACATACAATATATAGAGGATTTCTAATATTGGTTCAAGCCAAGATATTAGTGTGTTGTATTGGACTGGAGACTGCCATAAAGGATACAATAAAAGATTCCTACTATTTTCGTGAGCTCAGTGTTTAAGCAACAGGTCCCTGTTCTAGTGCAGAACACAATTTATAAATGACACGAGAGAGGCCTCCTGGTCTAAACAACACAATTAATATAAAATGTATAGGCTGGGATTTTGAAAGACACCAAGGCTATGAATGCATGTGAGCTAGAGGTGTGATTCCCATCTTGCATAGATATACTTGTGCTAGCTCGATGAGCTAAAATAGGAATGCAGTTCTGTTGGCATGGGTAGCAATGAAAAGTAGCAAGGGTTAGTTGCCTTAAGTATAAATTCACCAGTTATCCAGGGGTAAATGCCATCACTTAGTGCTGCCTGTGCTACCACAGCTACACTATGTTTAATACAATAGCTTGATGTGAGCAAGCATAAGTACGTATGTGTGAGCTGGGAATCACACCACATCTCTAAGTGCACTTAGCCTCAGTACCACATGTCCCACTGAAAGCTGCTGAGTGAAGAGCGCATAAGGCTATTGAGAAAGATATTCAGCTTCCTCTTAGGGTCCTGATCTTGCTTTCTCAATCTGAATAGCCTCTCAGGTCCTAGACTTGAAATAAATCTCCATCTCCCCATTACACATATTTTGTCAACACTATGCATACTTCTGCTGCTCTGTGTCCTTAGTGATATATAGTTTGACTCAACTGAACATGCTTAGGGTCTTTTTCACATTTAACTCAGATGTGAACTATCTTACAGTGATTGTTAAGAAGCAAAGGAACGATTATATAAGACTCTTCTTTTATTTTGTTTATAGTGTTTAAGGTCTTTGAAGCAGGATGCGGGTAATCAGGTCGTTGAGACAATGCCCTTTCTGGTTGAAATGGCAAGAAACTGGTTTTGTTATTTTTTGTGATCCTGTAACACATATTCCTGCTCATCCAGAAATATAATTTATGCTATCATGTACCGACAATGTCCGTCTGCTATGTACATTGGACAAACGTCTCAGACACTTCACCAAAGAATCAATGCACACAAAACAGATATTAGACAGGATCACACAGAAAAAAACAGTTTCTTGCCATTTCAACCAGAAAGGGCATTGTCTCAACAACCTGATTACCTGCATCCTGCTTCAAAGACCTTTTAACACCAGACTTAAAAGAGAATCCTCTGAACTGTCATTCAAGGTTTAAATTGACACTTTACACCTAGGTCTTAACAAGGATGCTAATTACCTTACCCATTACAAAGATAGCGTCCCCAATTATCACCTCTAATATCATTAGCTCACAGACATTTACCTCCCCCCCCCATCCTCCTTCTGTTCTGAAATTTGATTTGTCCTTTTCATATGTGTTCATTTTTTTATTGTATCCTTTGGTTTATATGGTCGTGCCAATTTTCTTCCACAATTTGATCTGAGGAAGTGGGTCTGGCCCATGAAATCTCATCACCTAATGAACCATCTTGTTGGTCTTTAAAGTGCTACATAGTCCTGTTTTTTGTTTCAGCTCCACACAATGTCTCTTTTACATCTCTACCACTCAAAAAAACATGATTATTTGTGGATGGGGGTTCTGTAGCATTCAGTACAGATATGACTGTAAATATCTGAATTATACTGTTTTTCTAATTATATAACCCAAACATATAGCAACTTGTTCACCTGATTGTCTGTTAGTTGGTTGGTTTAAAAACTGAGTTGTCATCTTGTTGGCCCCTGCCATCTGTAAAGTTTGCTTTCTCTGTTGATGATTCTTGCTGAGGAACAAATAGTAGATGTTGATGTTTTCTGTTGATCTCTCCAATGTCTGACATTGTGGCCTGGTGGGCCTAGCTGGGCTGGAGTAGCCCTCTGCCCATGGCATGCCACAAATGGAAACTGTTCCAGACCAACGTGCCATGCTGTGAGCAAGGGGACTGCTCTGGCTGGGTTGGGTGCCAGTTAAGAAGTTACCCATTTACATCCCTAGTCTCTTAAGTACATTATTTCTATATATTTGGGGAAATACTCTACCACAACTAAGTATCGTCCTCTGAAACCACATCTATTCTCTTCCAAGGTGTGTGTGGTAGATGAGAAGTTATTAAAGATTCTTTGTGTTGTTTTGGTGCATTAGTTCTGCAACTTTCACATGCAGATACTTTATTCTTCATGTCCTTGCTGGTGCCCAGCTACCACACTGCCTGGTTGACATATTCATGACATTTAGTTTGTCCTCGATGTCATTCATGGATAAGGTTTAAGATTTCACCTCTCATTTTGTTTGGAATTACAGTGCAATTGACTTTAGTCATTAGACCATCTGGCTTGCTTAATTGCCCATGCACTGCAAAGTAGCCTCTTGTCACTTCCTTAGTATCTTTTAAGGCCAGTGGCTCATGTAACTTAGAACTTCTTGAACTTGTATATTTGCCAAAGCTGTTTATTTGCAGCTGATGTAATATATTTTCTGATACTGGTTTGTATGCGTCCAACGCATCCGTGTATGCCCTTATATCATCTTCAAGTTCACAGGTACAATGCTGGACTCTGGAATAGTGTTTCTTTTTCTATCCAATTTTCTCCAGTAACATATTTATCAATCAGCCTTATTGTTAGATGCTAGCATCACATTACTACTTGATCCAGGTCTTTCTCATTAATTAGAGTTACAGGCAGTTTACAGTCTATCAGAGTAAAAGAACTAAATCTATACAGATATCTATAAAAGTTTTAACATGGACTGTGCTTGCCAGGAACTCCTTGTAATATGTGCATATTATTTTTCTGCTTCTAGGAGTGTGTGAGAGAAAAATAAAGCTGGCTTCTTCTCAGGTCCACATTGTTGAAATGGTATGCAACTGTGCCATAGCTGCTCTTATCCAGATTGACCCTTTTGGATTAGGTCACACCACAACGCTTGAATACTAGAACTGTTGAGATATTTTTTTACTTTCCTAAATCCAGTTTCTTGATTTGACCTGCATAGCCAAGATGTGTAGGATTTTAACAGTTCATTCAGTGATTTTGTCACTATAGAAAGGTCTTGTAGATATTGACCAAAGTAAGTTATCATCCTCAGTAACTTCTTAGTTCAGGTATATTTATTGGTGCATTCAATTGTCTAATAGCTTTTACTTTCTCAGAGGTAGACCTGATTCTATCTTGGTTCATGGTCTGTCCCAAAAACTCAATTTGAGGTATTTGGGAAATGATTTTTCCCCTTTTCTTAGCTTTAGGCCTGACTTACTGATTAGGCTTTGAACTTTACTGAAATTTTTATTGTTCTTTCATCAAACCATATATCAGAATGTCACCCATGAAAACTACAGTTTCATTTGTGTTTCGTAACCGTTCTGCCATCTCTTTTTAGAAATTTCAGCTGCAATGGTAGTTCCAAAAACTAATCTTCAAAAGCAAAATCTCCCAAAGATTATGGTGAATGCAGTCAGTTTAGAACTTTTTCACTGAAGGAAGATGCCAAATTCTTTTGAGGAGTCCATTTTGGAAAGTTCCGTATCTTTTTTTACTTGGAGAAGAAAGTCATCCATTGTAAGAAGATCTGTTTTTAGTCTCACAGATGTTTTACCAAGGAATCCTAAAAGGTGTATGTACATTATATTATTCAATGCTATCTTTTAAGGTTATTTGTACTGGATTTCCTTTCAAGAATCCATTGTCTCCAAATACATTGAATTCTTCCATCTTTCTCATTAGGCTCATTATGGCTGCCCTGGTGTGGCTGAGAAGATTGTTGGACTTTGTTCCTTTGGTCACAGTCATTATGAATGCAAAGGTTTTGTCTTTATAAATTGTTTGAATGGTGAACTGGCACATTAAATTGAGAGATTCTACAAATCTAGTCAAGGAGGTGTCAATTTCAGCTCTGGGAGAGGTTTTTAGGTGATTCTAGGCCCCTTTTGAGACAATGATCACATCTGCCTCTTTTTCATTTTAAAATCAATAGTCTTCCTATGAATATTCAGTTTCACTCTCCAGGCAATGCTATGTCATCACTTATGATAGATCACAGAAACAGCGGCTCTGTAATATTAATCAACTCCCTGATGGCCTAGGATGGCAAACATCAGCAAAATGTCCACATTTTGTGCATTTATTACATGATTTGACACACAGGATCACAGGACTGGAGGAGGCTTCAGGAGGACATCAAGTCCAACCCTCTGCTAAAAGCAGGACCAATCCCAACTATATCATCCCAGCCAAAGTATTGTCAAGCCAGGACTTAAAAACCTCTAGGGATGGAGATTCCACTGCTTCCCTAGGTAACCAATTCCAATGCTTCACCAGAACCCTAGTGAAATAGTTTTTCCTAATATCCAACCTAGATCCACTCCACACGCACTGCAATTTAAAACAATTACTCCTCATCTGTCACCACTGAGAACAGCCTCTCTCCATCACATATCTTCAGCTATGGATTTTTCCAAATCCTGTGCATTTAGTCTGAAATTCTTGGAAGGTTGGGATTCCCTTGTATCCTCAGAGCTTTTGTAGTAATGACTTTTAACACTCGTGGTGTATCTTTACAGCTTCTAACCTAGTTTCTGTTTTTTTAAGTTGCTCCTGCCTCTTGTCCTACTGTTTGACTAGTTTAAACTGCTTTGCTAATTGGGTAGCAGTTTGTAGATTTAAATCTGTCTTTAATTGTAGTTCCTGTAAAATGTTGTTATCACTAAGATGAGTGATTAGCCTGCCTCTGATGTTTTTAAGTTTTGCAGTCCCAAAATCAGAGTTTTCAACCAATGGCTATGTCTAGACTACATCCCTTTTTCGGAAAAGGGATGTAAATTAGACGTATCACAATTGCTAATGAAGCGGGAATTTAAAACTCCCGTGCTTCATTAGCATAAAAATGGCTGCCGCTTTTTTTCGTCATGGAGCTTTGTCGAAGAAAAGCGCCAGTCTAGACGCTGATCTTTCGAAAAATAAAGCCTTTTCCAAAAGATCCCTTATCCCTCTTGAAATAATTTACATCCCTTTTCCAAAAAAGGGATGTAGTCTAGACATAGCCAATGTGTGCAGAAGTCTTATAAAAGAATCAATATTTTCTCCTAGTTCTTGGATTCTCTGGTGAAAACATGCTCTTTCATCAAACACATTTTTCTGAGGTATCAAGTATGAAATCAAACACACATTGAATCTTTTCATAGTGATATTTGTAATAGTCTTCGAGAAAGGCAAAATTTAAAGATATTCTTTGCCTGCTTCCTCATAGAATAAATTAAAGTAGATGCCTGAATATCCCCAGTTTACTGATAGAGTTTTGTAGTAGGTCGAAATTTTACAAAATGCTGCTTCTAGTTTGTCCTTCCAAAATTTTTCAAAACTGAAGCTCTCAGAAGCATTGCAGAGAGGAGAAAGAATTTGAAGGAGTGCCCAACACTCATGGGGAACATCAGAGAAGAGCTCCTGACTGTTTACCATAATGCAGCAGCTAAGGAAGTCTGTGGACCTGTTGCTGCAGAGACTGTTCTGGGCTGCCAGTATTCACTTCCTTGCATGTCTTGTTCACCCATTGCAGAACAGAAGCTGCCATACAGAAGATCAGGCCTCTGAAAAGGCCCACAATGCCATTCAGCAGGACTCTTCAAGGTGAGTCCAAGTCACCATCTCTCCTTCCAGAGCGAGGAGTTGTGTCCATGGATTTCTGCCATGTCCAAAATTTAGGTGAAAATTAGTAAAAGCTACAAAACATGTAAACCAAGGAATTTGTAGGGTGGGAGAATTGGTAAAAACTAAAAGTAAAGGCTAATGTAGTCTTAAAGGATATTTTAATGTATTTGTTGTTTTAAAAAAGTCTGAGTGTAACTTTACGTCATGCAGAAGAGAGAACATGTTACAAAATATTTTTTAAACACAGGATTCAAGGGCAGTTAAGTATCAAATTCAAGTCTCTGTCATTTAATTATTCCTACTTGGCACTATCAGCATTTAATTATAATAATATCCTTTTTTCTTTCATCTGCAGTTCCACCTAGATAATTTAATTCATATTATTCATACTTCAAACACAGAGGTAGTGAGTACCTGCAACTTCCATTGACTTTAGCGTGACAACAGTTATTGTATTTTACCCACAATTTTTTGTAATTTTGTTTTTAACAATAATAATTGTAATAAAATAAAAGAGCTCTGATTTGTTAGAAGACATCAGTACATGCCAAAACACTATCACTCTCAAAAAGCAGAGACATCAGTATAAAGACCAAAGAGGGTGCAGACATCATAAAGGTAATTAATTTGCATATTCGCTCATTCACACAAAACATTTTCTTTTGTGAGCAAATTGAAGGTTGTGACAGGAGTTTTCAAAGGGAATGTTTCAATAGTCATTACATCAAAATATCTCTGTTAAAGGAATAAACAATAGCTTAATTTACTTTGTGGAAAGAAGGTTGCTTATCATACCATAAAGAAGTCTATAGTCAATCAAAAGCCAAGGAAAGGGAGCATACATATTGCCAATCCCCAACTATTCAAAAATCGTGAGATTGGTTTAACAATCTTGAGATGCTCTGAATTAATAATTTTGTGAGGGATTTTATATGGTTTATGGGGTTTTGAAGCTTTAGGTAGATGCCACCTGCCTCAAAAGTGTGTAAGAGCTTTTAAGGGTCAAAATCTCCATCCCTAGAGATTTTTAAGTCATGGCTTTTCAAAGCCCTGGCTGCGATGATTTAGTTGGTCTCTCTTTGGGCAGGGGATTGGATTTGATGACCTCCTCAGGTCTCTTCCAACCCTATGATTCTATGATTAAATTCACCCTCAGATGTAGAAATGTGTCTTTTCTCTGATTAATTGAACGGGGTTCTTCTTGCCTTCTTCTTCCCTTAAGGCCGCATTCCTCAAACTGTGAGTCCCAACCCCCTGGGGGGCCGCGAGCAACTTAGAGGGGGGCACAGTATCACAAAGTTTGAGAACCCCTGCCTTAAGGTGAGGGAGTTGCTATTGAATCTCTCTCTTACCCTCAGTACTATACCTCCACTTTCTTCAACCTCCCTCAATCCTTCAGTAGAGTAGTAGATGAAGTTTGTTTTGCCCCCACCCCACCTGCTACTCTCACATTCTGCATATGCACCTTTTACTTGTTCTCTGATACTCCTCAGAGTCAGTTTTTTAACATTGTTTTTTCTAGAGCCCCGTCTAGAGTGGCAGCCATTTTGCCTGTTGAAGGTGGCAGCCACATTTATTACAGGCAGCCTCACTTCCAAAAGTACATAGACTGTTAGGAAATTACTTTCATACTATTTTTGACCCCCTTGAGAGTAATGGGAAATGACAGCCATTCTGAGTAAGGGAAAATTCACAAGTTAACATGATGAGAGGCTACCCTCACGAGACATGTAAAAAAATGGCCCCAAACTGGCAGAGTCATGATAAAATTGAGAACTGGCAATAATGCATACTTCTCCGTGCATCAGAAGGAAAAACACATGCATTAAGAGATAGTGCTGAACCCAAACGGTGTATAATATTTGCTGTTTTTTTCAGGCACTAGATGTCTCCACATGATTTCAAGCGTTCTAAAAAGACTGTGTTCCCTACTACATGAAAAAAGCAAAGCTAAAATTCAAAATGTTTGGAATCTTATTTGATTGTCTGTAGTTGTAATTATTTGTCTGTTGTAGATGCCCTGTGATTCTGAATATCATGACATTCTGGATCTGAGCTTTGCAAATTGAGAACTATCCCTGGAAACTACCTGAAAAATGTAGAAATGACTGTTTTACCTCCCTTGGAGCATCAGCCTGGATAAACTCTGAATAAATCTTTTGGGCCTTTGAGACAATTTTGGCAGAAGACTTAGTTTTCTTGAAATCCTCACAGGCCATCCAGAAGTCAATGTTCTCCTCACTGAACTCGGATTTTAGGAATGTTCTAAAGGCATCCAAGCCATCTTCAGAAATAGAAAAATAAATTAGAAGACATATATAATTGATGTAGCATTCCAAGGAATAAAGAAGTTAGGATCCAGAAATTGAATCCTGCTGCCCTTATTCAGTCTACAAGCTGCTGGGATAAAATCAGCCTTTTGTTAGACTCATATAAAACCTTATTCATTTCAGTGAGCATAACAGTGGACTGATTTCAGAACTTTGAATTTAAAAGGAGTCTTGTTTGAGAAATGAGCACAGGATTTATTTATATCACCATAATCAAATGTCTCCCATTGAAGAAATGTAGTTGATGTTTCTGGTTTTTTATTTCTCCTTTCAAATATTTGACTCCCTCATGGAACTGATGGGCAGTATCCCCCAGGATGCTAATCTGAGGGGGAAAGGAATCCAGGAGAGCTGGCTGTATTTTAAAGAAGCTTTATTGAAAGTGCATGAACAAACCTTCCTGATTTACAGTAAAAAAATATGGTAGGCCATCAATTTGGCTTAACAGTCAATTCTTTGGCAAGTTTAAACACAAAAAGAAAGTTTACAACCCTTGCTGCAGCTCTGCAGAAAAAGTATTTAAGGAGCTGCAATGGAGGGAGTAGGGAATTATCCTTTTTTTTTCAAACAATCTACAAGCAATTTTAATGTCTTAATAGTCTAAATGGTTTAGGGTGTAGAATTAACTTGGAAATAGCCCTGTTAGAAGAAAAGTGTTCTTGCTTGTTCCAAAGATAATTGGTTTGAGTTACCAGACCATATCAACACACTGAGCATTCACAGATTTCTTTTCACTAAGCTTGTAAATAGAAGAAAAAAATTAATTGGTCTATTTAGGCCACCTAAATTATCTTGGAAAGCTCCAGCTCTGTTACATTATGTGATTAACTTTGAGCATGTGAGTGAGCTAGCTGAAGTGTATAAACTGAAGCGCATATGTGTCCGCAAGATCAGAACCTAAGTTAACTGTGTGATATAATGGCTTTGTTCCTTCAATGGCACCTAAGGAAGACTGTGCTGCTGGTTAAAAAAAGAAAATAAATAATATATGGCTACTTACTGCACAGTAAGCATTGTATTAGAAAAATTAGGGTGGTCAAACAATTAACATTTAATTGTGATTAATTGTTCAATTAAAATTGTAATTAATCATGCTATTAATTGTACTGTTAAACAATAAACTACCATTTATTTAATTATTTTTTGCTGTTTTCTACGTTTTCAAATATTTTGCCAAATACGCTGCAAAATTCTTCTTCAAACAAGCAACATATTTTGAGTCATAATCTGAGACTTCTAAAACATGAAATATATGGCAGGATGCAGGGAAAACAGAGCCAGAGACATACAGTTCCCCCATAAGAAATTAATTCACATGTTTAATTAATGAATTATTTTGTAACAAGTGTCATCAGCAAGTCCCATTTGAATACCCATGTGAATACCTCTATTCTAACTTTCTGGTGAAATTGTAAATAAGAAGTGGGCAGCATTATCACCCTTAAAAGTAAACAAACTTATCTGTCTGAAGGTATGTTTACACAGCAGGGCTAAAGTCGAATTAAACTAAGCAACTTCAGCAACATCAATTGCATGGCTTAAGTCAGAATAGCTTAGTTTGGCTTTTGGCACTGTCTACACAGCCAGAAGTCAAGGGAAGAAAACTCTTCTGACCCGTAGTGAGAGAGACAAACGTGGTAGGAGACCGGATTGGCTTTCAGGGGAAATCTCTGGTGAACTTAAGCACAAAAAGGAAGCTTACAAAAAGTGGAAACTTAGACAAATGACCAGGAAGGGGTTTAAATGTATAGCTTGAGAATGCCTGGGGGTTATCAGGAAGGTGAAAGCGCAAATGTAATTGCGACTGGTTAAGGATGTGAAGGATAACAAGAAAGGTTTCTACAGGCATGTTAACAAGAAGAAGGTGATCAGAGAGGGTGTGTGGCCCCTAATGGATGAAGGAGGTAATCTAGTGACAGATGATGTGGGGAAAACTGAAGTACTCAATGCTCTCTTTGCCTCTGCATTCATGGACAAGGTGGACTCCCGGACTAATGCGCTAAGTGACACAAGATAGGATGAAGATAGACAGCCCTTGGTGGGTAAAGAACAGGTTAGGAAACTATTTAGAAAAGCTAAACATTCACAAATCCATGGGTCTGGACTTAATGCATCCAAGGGTACTGAGGGAGTTGGCAAATGTCATTGAGGAACCTTTGGCCATTATCTTTGAAAAGTCATGGAGATTGGGAGGAGGGAGTTGGAAGGGGGAATCAAGGGAAAGTAGGGGGAGTGGAAGCTCAGGGTTGGGAGGGGGGGTCTCACCAGACCAACCTGACTTTCATGCAAACCTGCCCCTGGGTTTGCATGTGGCCTTTGGTGGCCAGGCTGGCAGCTATCCTACCATAGACGGCCGTGTTCCTCCATCTAGGGCTGAGATCATGGAAGTTGGGGGCATTCTCCCCAAACCTGAATAAGGTCCATGATCTCCACCCTGGACCAGGAAGGCACCCACCTTCTCCAGCCCCTGTCAGGCTCCTGGGAGCTGGCAGATTGCTCCTGGGGAGTGGTGGAGGGCTGGCTGCCAGTGGCTTGCTGGCTCATGTTTTGGGGCCACTGGGTCAGGGTCCCCGGTAGCCACTGCTGGCTCTGGGCTGGCAGGCTTGGAGCTGGCACAGGCACTGTGGCCAGGGTCGACCCCTTTAATGTCTCCAGGGCTGGGGGAGAGGAGAGTAAGTTTTCCTGGTTGTGCCCAGAGTGGCCACCAGGGCTCCCTGGGAAGGGCTGGAGGCCCCCTACTTCGAATTAAGTGTCCACACAGCACTTAATTTGAAATAGCTATTTTGAACTTGGTGTTACTTCTCATAGAATGAGTGTTACCAAATTCGAAATAAGGGCTCCACTATTTCGAATTTATTTTAAAATAGCAGTTTGCCTGTGTAGATGCTATTAAAGTTAATTCACAATAATGGCTGTTATTTCAAATTAACTTTGTAGTGTAGACATGCCCTAATTTATTTCACAATAACTGTGTAGATATAGTCTTAGTGATTGGCTAAATAAGAAGTATGACTGAGTAGCACTGTCGTCTCTAAAGTTGTACGTTGTTTTGTTTTTGAGTGCAGTTATGTAACAAAATTCCTACATTTGTAAGTTGTGCTTTCATGATAAAGAGATTACAGTACTTATACGGAACTAAGGTAAATTGAAAGAAACTATTTCTCTTCTTTATCATTTTTACAGTACAAGATAAAAAAGAAACTATATTGTAATTAAAATCAATCTCTCTCTCTCTCTATATATATATAAAAACTTTCCTGACGGTGACAGAATGACGTTATCACACTTCCATGATCTCTGGCCATGAAAGCTATGAGAGAGGAGGATTGGTGAGCATAGCGAGCAATAGGCACATACCCCCTAGTATCTAAAATATTGGAAAACATCCAAAATATTTAAGACATTTCAAGTGGTATTCTATTGTTTGACAGTTCAATTAAAACTTCATTTAATCACAATTTTTAATTACAATTATTTTTTGAGTCAATCCCATTAAATTGAGTAAACAACATCCCTCCAAAAATACCTGAGAAAAAAATGGAATATATCACAGTAAGGCTGTGTCTACACTGGCCACATAACCTGTAATAGCTATGGAAATGAGAGAAGTCAGAATAGGGAAATGCGCGGGGGATTTAAATATCCCCCGCGGGATTTAAATAAACATGGCCGCCGCTTTTTTCCGGCTTGGGGAAAAGCCGGAAAAGAGCGTCCAGACTGGAGCGATCCTCCGGAATAAAGCCCTATTCCGGAGGATCTCTTATTCCTACTTGCAACATAGCTATTACGGGTTATGTGGGCAGTGTAGACACAGCCTAAGGGTTTAGCAGTCTAAATCTCTGTTTTACAAGCATCCTTAAATTCACATCATTTTGGCTATGTAAAGGATCCTGTGACCCATAAACCCCCGAGTGCCATCTAGAAATAGGGTTACAATAATATCCTGATCCTAGTATGTATACTCAGATTCACCAAAAACTATCATGTGAAATTTTAAATGAAAGCATGTCACACTGTTCATTAATATTGTTGTGAAATGTTTACGTAGGAAACTATGGAAAGAGATATATATATATAATGAAAATGTGTTTTAAAGTCTGTATCAAGCTAGTTGACAAACTGGCTTTTGGTCACAAAAGATGCTTTATTGACCAGTCTCTCTAGCAGCATGTTAAGCAGTGTAAACTAACACACTGGCTACCCATGTATATACAAGGGGATGTGAAATCAACAGTGCAGTCGGCACATTCATTTTGCTTGGGACAGAAGACCTGTTTTTTTCAGTGAGTGTTCAATGGATATGGGATTGTACACAATATAGCAATGCTTCAAAGGGACTTGGGAACTGGGATGCACCTACTGTTGTCCTGAAAAGTAAAGAAAGGGATGGCACAGCCCAGAGGAGATTTTGGGTAGTCAATAGACTGGAGTTGTCAGGGAGCTAACATCCAGTTATGCACAAGAAAGCCTGTTTGTCATTACAAGCAGGCGTTAACAAGGTGACTCATAGTCCTAGGGATGGGTAGAACTGTCTTACTGTGTGAATGAGACTCAAGTGCTATAACGAAGGCTCACTGTTCTCCATAATATTTTCATTGCCTTAAAGGTGTAAACAAACTGCAATACTGCTCGGAGAGCAAAACCAAGAATTCCACAGGAATATTTAAGTTTGTAAGGAGTAAAACTAATGTGGCATTACTATTTCTCACATAATAGGAGGTATGTGTTCATCTAATTATACTTACGGTGTAGATGTAAATTAATATCTGAAGGTAAGTCTACACTACCACCCTAGTTCGAACTAGGGTGGTAATGTAGGCAACCGGAGTTGCAAATGAAGCCCGGGATTTGAATTTCCCTGGCTTCATTTGCATAAAGCCAGGCGCCGCCATTTTTAAATGTCCACTAGTGCGAGAAGTAACGGTAGTTTGGACTAGTCTGAACTACCTAGTCCGTGCCGCGTGTAGCCGCTTCCAAGTCCGAACTACCGTTACTCCTCATGCCTAGTCCGAACTACCTAGTCCATGCCACGTGTAGCCGCATGGCACGGAGTCCGCACTAGCGGACATTTAAAAATGGCACCGCCCAGCTTTATGCAAATGAAGCCAGGGAAATTCAAATCCTGGGCTTCATTTGCAACTCCGGTTGCCTACATTACCACCCTAGTTCGAACAAGGATGGTAGTGTAGACATACCCTGAGTGGTGAGGAAGGCTGCTTTATCTGGCACCTTAATGCTGGTCACTTTTTAGATAAATGCACCACTGACTGTACAGCTTAGAGACATTTCCCTGGACCTGTTCCTTTTTTTGTCTCCCATTAAAATTCTGGGCATCTTATGAAGATGTATTTAGGTTGCACAACTGCAAAGTTTCAAGCTATCAGAGTTTAGGCAAAGTTTAAAGCTTATACTGGAAGAAAACTTCCACTTCCTTGGACAGGAAAACTGGAGTCAAAGTGGAAGATTTTCTAGAAAGAGCTGGCCAAATTCCATCCTCCATTCTGGCTGCTTAACACCAGGGCAATAATCTAAATGAGTCCAAATTCTTCAGTGGGATTCTAACTGAAAGCATATGTGTATATTTTTTTGAAAGTATCTAGTAATTTCAAAACTAATTGTAGGTGGCATATTCAGCTCAAACTGACATTCAAGCATCTTTGGGCTTGAATCTGAGGCCTTTGAAATCTGTGCCAAAGCTTTCAGGTAAACAGGGCCAGTAGATATGTTTTTACAGTTACAGATACTTCTTACCTTTACTTTCCAGTAGTGTATCCACAGACTCAGACCACTCCATTGTTTCCCTAGACGTTGACCTGTGGAAACAACATCTACCCTTGAAAATAGCATTGTGATCTTTTGCCAATGCAGTATATGTTAGTTTTTCTGTTACTTGGAACATGTTATCCTCAATTCATTAATGAAGCAAAATGAGCATTGCACCATTTATCAAACAGTAAAAGGTGAAAAGAAAAGAAAAGAAAAGAAAAGAAAAGAAAAGAAAAGAAAAGAAAAGAAAAGAAAGCCTGATTTCTTTTTAGTGTGTAGATAACCATAAAGCACTGCAAAGTAGAATGTAGTTTGCTACTAGTAACTTAGGGTATGTCTACACTAGCCACCCTAGTTCGAACTAGGGTGGCTAATGTAGGCATTCGAACTTGCAAATGAAGCCCAGGATTAAAATATCTGGGTTTTATTTGCATGTTCCCGGGCACCGACATTTTTAAATGCCCAGTAGTTCGAACTTCCTGCCTGCAGCGACACGCGGCACGGGCTAGGTAGTGTGAACTAAAGCCCCTAATTCGGACTCCCGTTACTCCTCATTGCAGGAGTTCGAATGCCTACATTAGCCACCCTAGTTCGAACCAGGGTGGCTAGTGTAGACATACTCTTGATTATTAATTTAGGAGACAGCAGTTTTATGTTTGCAATTGGCTGAACTATAATAAAATGCAGGAGAGATATTAGTCACTGTTTTGTGGTGGATTGCTGGATCTCTTCTTAACTTTGAATGGATTAACCATTAATTTACATGACAATTTTTGTTTGGAAAAACTAGAATTATCTTAAAGGTTATCACACTAGCAATGGAGGGATAAATGGACTATTTCTTAGTTTTCTAGTGATATAAAAATCTGGATCCATACTTAGTTTTGATTCTCAACAACATTTTGGTTAATGGATGTTAAAAACTATTATAATTTCTCTTGTTTGTTTCCCATTGGTGTTGGAGGTTCCCTCTCTTCCATCTCTAAGAAAGCACACGAATACAATTACTTGAAACATTTTCAGTTCTGGGGTGATGTATCTAATTTTAGGAACCTGTCAGAGCACATCTTTCCCAAACTAATTAATAGTTTTAAGTGCTCCTTTTGGACTGGATGCATGTGCAATATGGTCTAAAGCAGACTTACTGAGCATCTGAACTATTATCCATTGTTCCGCTAATGAATAAAATCCATTATTTATATAGGTCTTTCACTCTAAGGGATATCTGACGTTGAGCAGTAAAGTGGTTGTTTATACATTCTGTTGATTAGGCTGGCTGCATTTTTTTAAATGTCCACTTTCTACAGACTTTACTGAATAACAATATTTATAGCACAATCTGTCTAGTTTAGACACTTTTAAACCACCCATCACTTATATTTTAGCATTTCATCAAGATGTGCTTTACATATTGATATACAGAGTGGAATGACTATGCCACTCAAATGTTTGACCATGTCTAAAATGTTATAATCCTAGCAGCACAGATTATGCATATTGTAGTTTTAACACTTTCCCTATGCTTAGGGTTTATCTCGATCAGCTAGTATGTAAAAACTGCAATTTACTATGTCTAAAATAGGATAACACATTTTGAATACACTCCCCTCCCTTGGTGAAGAGACGGGTGCATGTAAATTAGATCTGATCTACACTGAAAATGTACATCAACATAATTACATCTTGCTGGATTGTGAAAATTCATGCCCCTGAGAGACATAGATCTCCTATGTAGACAATACTAGGTCAACAAAAGAATTATTCTATCAGCCTAACTACCACCTGTTGGAGATATGTATTCATTACAGCAATGGGAGCTGTGGCAAGTTTCCTAAGTGAAGTGCTACAGCAGTGCTTCTGTACCATTTTAGGTGTACACATAGTGTCAGTATTTTTCTGTTAGCTAATTGATTGTTAATGGCAAATATTTGTTGCTTGCCCAAAGGATCAGCCAAGATAAACAACAAGCAAACAGTTGGGGAGTATCTATTTAAGCCTTTTCAATTGTGAACTGTCCTGAGTTGTTAAATTCATGGTAAAAATCTTGGGGAAGTTAAGGATTCAAGATTCTCTAAAATGAAAAGAAACCACCAGCACATGGAGTTACAGTGGGATGAGTGGGAGTCTGATCACATGCACCACAAAAAACTCTTTCTGAAATGTCTATGGCATTTGTAAGCCCTCTATTTTTAACACCCTATGGATTAGGGAATGAGGGCAAAGGAGAGGATCTTACCCTCATTCCCTAATCATGGTTCATAATAAAAAATTAGTGGGAGAAGTGGGTTGTGCTGAGAAAAATGCCAAACTACCTACTTAAAAGGACAATGCAGAAACTGGCTGAGGCTGATTCTTCAGGGCTACGTCTACACTGGCCCCTTTTCCGGAAGGGGCATGTTAATTTCACCTATCGTAGTAGGGAAATCCGCGGGGGATTTAAATATCCCCCGCGGCATTTAAATAAAAATGTCCGCCGCTGTTTTTTTTTTTTTTAAAAAAAAGCCGGAAAAGAGCGTCTACACTGGCCCCGATCCTCCGGAGAAAGCGCCCTTTTCCGGAGGCTCTTATTCCTACTTATTCCTTCCGGAAAAGGGGCCAGTGTAGACGAGCCCCAGGTGTGTGGAATATGATATGTTAGCTAATTTCTCAAATCTAAAAAAAAGCAATTATTTGGCATTAGTAAGGCTTTGGTATCCTCTTTGGCACTTAATCAAAACTACAATAAAATCTTGAGGGAAAAAAATCAAGATTTTGGGGGTCTGACTCATGATTTCTGATGTCCTGAAGTTGGCATTTCTGTGATTAGCTACCAGTTCCAAGCACTTAGGTTAGCCTAGGCTGGGAGTGAGAACCTCCCAAGGTCTTACCAGATTCATAGCCATGAAAAACACATCACAGACAGTTAAATCCAGCCTTGTGAAATCTGGCCTTTTGTGTACTGTCACCCTATACTATACAGATTTCACTGGAGTGACCACCATCTCTCAAAGTGTGAGACCTGACCCAAAAGAGCTTGCAGGGGCTTTATTGTGTGTAGGAGAGGTGGGGCAAATCTCAGTATCGTCACTCTTCTGATCTGCCTTTATAGCTCAGAGAATGGAGACTGTTGGCTGGCTGCTTAGCTGTAAGGGCACTACCCTGCCAGAAGCAGTGCAGAAGTAAGGGTGCAGATACCATACCGTGCTGTCCTTACATCTGTGCTGCTGCTGCTGCTGCTGCTGCTGCTGCTGGCAGCTTTGCATTCAGAACTGAGAACTTTCCTCTCTGACGAAGTGGGTCTTTGCCCACGAAAGCTTATGCTCCTACACTTCAGTTAGTCTATAAGGTGCCACAGGACTCCTCGTCGCTTTTGCAGATTCAGACTAACACGGCTACCCCTCTGATACTTCCCCTTTAGTGTAGACCAAGCCTTAGTGACTGTTGACTCACCAGATCACTGCAGGCTTATATGTTTATCAGCTACAGACGCTATTCGTCATTCTTGAGGGGAGGAATCTTTCTTCTTGTGCTGCATAACACCTGATCAGGAATGCTTTACTGCTTCTTCAGATTACAAACATGAAGAAGGATTATTTCAGGGTTGATTGGACACCCATCAGTCAGGAGAGAATTTTATAGTAACCTCTAATATGAAGTGTATGATGCTCTTGTCTAACTAACAATCTGTTCCGGAAATCATCTAAGAACTGATCTTTATACCAGTTGCTGACCTTAGAGAGGGCTGGTGCTCCTGAATACTGAATTTAAAAAGCAGTGTTTCCAGAGACCAAACACTTGGTAAACTAGTCAAACTTTATTCTGAATAACGTATTGTGGGGCTTTTTAAAATTTTTAACTCAAACATGATTAATCTGTAAATATATTTGATATTCTTAACTAATCAATGAGCTAGGTTGTGTCAGCTCTTACTAAACTGTACAGGGGGTTTGTGACTTATATTCCACTTACAGCTATGAAAATGTATTACAGACAATAATAGCGTTAATGTAAAATGTATTACAGACAATAATATTCATTAATTGCATATTTATCAAGGTGCAATACGGGATCATCAACATGCTATCATGGGCATCCTATTGATTTTGGAGGATTGCATTGATACTATAAAATTGCAAGCATTATTTTGAAATCACTGTCAATTTACTTGCAAGATAACTGTACAAAATTATATAAAAATGCAAATCAAAATTATAAAATATATTATATGAAATTGTTACATTGTCAATTTTCTGAAAACCTGTGAGCCTGAGAGCTCTCTGCTGCCTTGGTGGGTATAACAGCAGAGAAATTGGACCAATAAATGTAACAACTGTAATATATAACAAATACTTGGAAACTTCAGTGTATATTTAACTGCTTTCAAATCTCATGCAAAAGCGTATCAAAGAATGGACAAATTAAAAAGAATGGACCTAATCCCATGTAGTTTCCTCATGAGAGTGGTGCTGTTTGCTTCACTCAGCATGATCTTACTGATTTCAATGAATGACTCTTGGGTATGATAAGCAGAAATCGCCCCAAGGGCCAAAATCAGCATATTAATTATAAAGAAGGAAGGGGAAAAAAACTGCCCCAGCTAATCAGATGTCAACTGTCCCATTCCATGCATCTTCTTAGATAAAAATAGCTATAAACAACAACTCACTTCACTGGCATTTTTTCGTTCCACTGTCTGACTGTCACAGGTAATGCAGATTTTTTTTTCTTTCTGACTGATCTTCAATCTGAAGGTAATGTGACAGCAGGAACATTACAATTAGTATGCAAATAACCAAACAGCAGGTTGCAAATTGACATTCTGTTTTACCACTTTCTTTCAAATTATTTCTGTTTCACAAACATGGCTTGTTTTTTATCATGGCCAGTCTAATTTAATCCTCCCCTCATCTTAAAGAATAGCTAGTTAATTAAACATGGTTTAAATGGAAACATCTTTCAAACTTTATTTACACTCTGGACGTCTTTATAGAGACATCACCTTCTGGATCACTTCCTGGTCTTGAACCCATATTGTTACCAACGTGCCAAATACGCTGAGAAAGGTAGCAATGTATGCCTATTCCTCTTTCTCTTTTCTTTCCCTACTTCCTTCCTCTCTAATTCTAGCCTCAATAAACAATCCAAAACTAACCAACAAACAAATCCTAAACTGAGTACACCTAACAAAGCAATGTCAATGCATTTCTGGGTTCACTTTTATGTTCTACATCCTTTGTCTTCTTTCTATCTGTACTTCTTCACTGTAGCACTCAAAGATAGCACTGTTCCTTTTGGGTATGTCTACACTACGGGAAAAGGTCGAATTAAGATATACAACTTCAGGTATGTTAATTGTGTAGCTGAAATCTAAGCAGCTTAACTCAACTTTTGGTGCTGTCCACACTGCAAGTCGAAGGGAGAACACTCTCCCTTCAATTTCCCTTACTCCTTACATTTCCCTTTGTGAAATGAGGGTTACAGGAGTCAGAGAAAGAAGTCCTTCATCTTGACATTAGTTTGAAATAATGTTGCTGTGTGGATATAGTCTTTGTGTGTTTGCATAATACCCAGAATAATGGGGCACTGAGCCTTCATGTGCAAAAGTATTTAGTTCTATTACTATCATTCATAATGTGATCATGCAAAATTTCATTAGCAATTACAGAAATTCTTTCAGAATACATCTTTTTTCAACATGAACTCCTTACGTATTTTCAATGGCGTTTAATGCTATAAGTATATTTTCTTTCTGGGAAAACTAATCTCACTTTCTCCTTCTGCTTTTTGAGCTATCTCTCCTTTCCCTCTGTTTTTTATCCCTGAGCTTCCCAGCATTTAATCCTACTCCTGCTCATTTCTCTGTCCTTCTTTCAGTCTTTTTCTCTGCCACTTCCCGAACATGTTAGCCTGGAGACTGGTTGGATGTCCTCTCCTTGTGGTCTTCTGCTCTGTCATCCCCTGCACATTCTGCCTCGCTGAATATTTGGTGTTAGATTTTCTTGGGTAAATGAGATGTATGAATTAATATAGTTTGGGCCATTTTTAATCAAGTGAGAACTGTACAAAAATTGTCTTCAATAAGTCCCTGAATTAGGGACTGCTTCACAGGACTACTATACAGTTTCCAATACAATATTGGTTGACCTTTAATGAAAGACAGATTTTGCTAGGCAACTGATATTTGCTAGTATACTGGAAAATCAATTGAGACAAGTTTTATTGTATTGGCTTTTAAAGGGTAACTGTAGGATGGCCTTAAATAACTTACCCTTGGAAAGATTAATTTAGCTTTTTGAGAAGTTTGATTCAATATTCCCCATAGAATTATTTGAATATTTTGAAAACTTCATTAGTCTGTTTTTAAAGAAAAATTTAAAAAATTTAAGGTTATATCTACACTGGCAGCTTCTTGGACAAGAACAGCTGTTCTTGCGCAAAAACTTTCCAGATGGCTACACTGCACGTGCGTTCTAGCACAAGTAAATTTCCAGTCTAGATTCAGAAAACAGGGCTTCTTCCGGAAGAGTTATTCCTCTTCACATGAGGAATAAGCCCCCTTGTGCAAGAGCTCTTGCGCAAGAGGGCAGTGTAGACAAGCAACATGAATTTCTTGCGCAAGAAACCACTATGGCTAAAATGGCCATCAGAGCTTTCTTGCTCAAGAGAGCATCCACACT
The DNA here is from genome assembly GCF_049634645.1 of Pelodiscus sinensis. Classification (NCBI taxonomy): domain Eukaryota; kingdom Metazoa; phylum Chordata; order Testudines; family Trionychidae; genus Pelodiscus; species Pelodiscus sinensis. Next base: position 50,374,846 of record NC_134719.1, read on the forward strand.
GCCATAGATGCTCTTGTGCAAAAGCACATCTCTTGTGCAAAAGCACATGCCAATGTATACGAGCTTTTGTGGAAGACTTTTGCACAAGAACTCTTCTGCAAAACAGTTATTGCGCAAGAAGCCGCCAGTGTAGACGTGGCCTTCAGAGTTTAGCTATTTGAATGCGTATTAATTACTTCATCAATACTTAAGCTCCTCAGCACAAAGACACTAGATATTTTCACTAATAAATAAATTTCTTGTGATTTTGATGGCAATGCAAGTTAAGTGTAAATGTATCTCACACAACAACAAAACCGTAGCTAAAAATAATTATAAAATCTAAAAACTGAACATTGCAAAGAATTTCTAGACAGTTTTATCAGTTCAAGGTCATATAACTAGTGACTCGATAGTGAGCTTAAAGACTATTCTGAAGTAGTTAAAATGTTTGAAAAAAGTAACTTGGCTATTGATGTAAGAGAAAAAAAATCGTTGCACTATGTACATACATAAATAGAAAAAGAGACTGTTGTTTGGGAAGAGTTAACACAAATCTTAACAAAAGTATTCAAATGATATGGATAAACAAGAATCTTCTTGTGTTTTTAAGACTTGCATGTGTAGGCCTCCACTTTTTCATTCAAACATTACACTTACTTTTAATAAGTACATTTTAGAAAATGTTATGCTAAAACCAGTCAAACACATACAAGTATTTTGGAACTGAACCCTGAAGCTCTGCTCTGGGGTGTGAACAACCAAGAGATAGCAATACAGAAAGTTAGTATTAGTATATTTCAAAACTTGTACAGGAATTTCTCCGTAATTATTCCATTGACACATGCACAGTGTTGTTTTCCTCAAGCACATTTTGAGACAAGGGATCAAATTTTGCTTTGTATCAGTATTACCAATCTGAAGCATTTAAAAACCACAAGTTCAGTGTCAAAAGCATACTACAGGCTTAAAAATAATGAGAGAGAATATGGACATGGGCTCTGTCCAAACAGCTTACTGTTTAATTTGAGTATGACAAGACAGGACACTGCATCAGACAAAGAGAGGAGTGGAGGGAGGAACAAACAAAATTGATTTGTGTAGCTTCTTGGCTGGCAAAGCCTGTAATTAATGTACACAGAGCCACTTTGGTCTGACCCCCCTAAACTGTACAAGGTGTGGGGAGAGTGCTATCATAGTTAAGAGCTAGATGGGATGCAAATCTATATCACACTGGTTTGCTGCACACTGAGGCTATGTCTAGATTGTAGCACTTTTCCGAGATACCAGAGGTATCCTGGAAAAGCAATGTCATGTCCATGGAACACATACACTTTTCCAAAAAAAAATTCCGAAAAGCAGATGTGCTCTTTCACCATCCCTGCAAACCTCATTCTATGAGGAAAAAGGTATGTGTCAAAAGAGCAGGATTTTCCAAAATGTGGCACCATGTAGACATGCCAAATGTTAGAAAAGTCTCTTTAGAAAGAAAAGTGGAAAAAGTCTCTTTAGAAAGAAAAGCAGTTCGCTGTTTGCGTATCTTTTTCCAACTCTTTTTTGTAGTCTAGAAGTAGCCGAACTGTCCATGTGGGACCTGTTGCTGTGCACTAAAAGTTGCCTTGTGCACTTTGATCCACTCCTGTTTCAAAATGGGACAGTTCAACGCAAACTAAATAGCATGTGGTGAGTAGCTGCAGCAGGTTCCACATGCAGGGCAGTGCAAGGTCTATTTACACCTAAGATTGCCATGCACTAACTGTTCATATAGACAAGATCTTAGTAATTATGGATTGCAATGTATAACCCATAGGTTTGTTGTTGTTTTTTTCTGATGAGGATAAGGCATTGTCTGTTCACAAAAACTGATAGTTAAGCAGTGCAATACTCTAATGTCTATGGTTATAATACCAGTAGAAAGGTGTTTATTTTGATACAGGTTATTTCTGTATGGGAAAGAGAGCAAGCTATAGTGGTACCAACACATTCTTACAGGTATAATAACTGCATCCATTCTAGCGGTTGTATTTGTATGTCTATGTTGCGGGGGAATCACTCCTAAAAAACAAAGCTGTATAGATCAGGCCCAATGTACTTGAGGTGACTATTACAGATGTCATATTTTACTTTGTTTCTCAATCATGTCACTTATGACTTTCCTTCTAAACATGTTAATTCCATTTACTGTTCATCTTTGTTTAGCTGGATAGTACCTTTTGTTTCTTAACATCTCATATCAACGCTACACAAATGCACTTTCCCTTTGAAAATAGCTTCAAAGTAATTCCTGTGTTAATTTCATGTTGTTTTTCACAGATTTGCTTTATGATGCAATTTTTCATAAATGCCAAGCACTTTAACAGTCTAAAGGATTGTCTACATAGCTTCACAGTACTTACATGGGAGATGCAAGGCACGCATGCTAATGTGTTCCACTGTGACTGCCTTGTGTAGACCCTGCTAGCAGAAACTAAAACGGTCCATGTAGGGCTACTTTAATATGAATTAGGTAATATTTAATTTACACTGGACTAGCCCACATTGGGAAAGCATAGTACAATGCTTTAGCTCTGTTTTTCTTAAACTTTTTAAGACCAAGGACCACCAAACAATAATTTTTTTATGAGGAACACCAAGGTTTTTTTGTTGAGAAAAAAAGAGTCGGGAGGGGAAAGTTATTGAAAAAAAAAGGTTGCCTGCCCCTTTAAGGGTGGCCATTTTGAACTCTGTTGTTCTCCACGGCATACCTCTAACAGCCTCTTGGCACACCGGTATTCCTCAGAACACAGTTTAAGAAATACTGCTTTAGCTGGTACTGCAGCTCTACAGTCTGTACTTCGGGGTCATGTAAGCAAAACTCTATCAAGCTGCTCTCGATCAGCATTGCTTTCATTCTGTGGAGGCCAATTTGCTTCAGAACTTTGCCTGCTTCTTTACTTGTTACTTTGAATGATGGGAGATGTCACTCATTTGAAGTTTAACTGGCAGCACATCTGCTAGAGATGTGAATAGGTAACCGTTACCCGGTAAGCATCATAGTTACAGGTTGTTGGGGCCTGGAGCCGGCAGCTAGCTCTGCATGGGAGTAGGAGCAGGATCCTCATAGGTTGGGAACTGCTTCAGCCAGGCTTGCATGGTTAATGATAGGTTATCCTAATGTTAAACTGTCAAAGTTCATCCATATATTCTTAATGGGTAAGTTCTAGTCTGGCCATAGGACCAACATGAAACCTAGGTAATACTTAAATTCTCAACTATTGTGTAAACAGGCAATAAAATAGAGTGTAGGCCTTGTACTAGTCCTGTGCATGGGATGATTTTATTACTATAGTGGACTACTAAATGATTATCTTTGTTACATCTAATCATTGATATTTCCCTTCAACTTTATTTTTTCTTTCTTTATATTAAGTATGCTGGTTGTCTTTCCTAAAGATGCAATTGCTAAAAAATATCATAAGCAATACCTTATCTCATTAAAAAATACTTTATATAAGCAAACAAGTCTGTTAACTTTGAGTGGGACTAATCACATAGCTTGGGTTTCCATGAAGGACCTTAGAGTTTGAACCTTTATTATATGTGTTTCTGAACTCAATTGAATTCCAGGGGACTAATTGTGTGAATAAGAAAATAAGCTCAATGTGTCTTAGAGTTTCAGAATCCATTAATGTATTATTTAGTATCTGATTCCAGTTTTACATTGTAAATAAATTCTCATTACAGAAGCTTCAGACCTACTCTGCAGTAAAAGGACAGAATTAATTTTGTAAAGGTAGAAATGTATCTTTGGAATTGTATCAGAAGAAATCTGAAAGGAAACCTAGCAGGCATCATCTTTACAGGATCTTCAAAAAGAGCACGCAGTAGATTATGGACTAGAATAGAAAGCTTTTTGAATAAAACATACGCTTTTTAAAATTGCTCGTATTGATTGAAAGCTTCCCTATTGTGTTTGCTGGCAGAAGTAGTAACATCACAACTTTTCAAAATGAAAGATATAGAACAAATTATGGCTAAGTAAAAAATCATTTGTGAAACAAAATCGAAAAGAAGCTTTCTTTGGAAGAGAGTTTGATTTTAAGTCTAAATAGTTCATTTCCTAATGTTACTGACATATTTCTGACTGACAGTGTTGTATGCAAACTATTGCTTTCTTTTTCTAGAAGGGACAAAACAAATCACAAGAAAAGATCCGATATGTCATTTTATAATGCTTATTGTGTTTAATCTCCCCTCATCAATGGCACCCCATATGGCAATAATTAACCAATGGCTACAATACCCATTCAGGAGCAGAAATCTAATTGCATTTCAGGCTAAACAGCAACATGGAATATTTTCAGTTGCTTTTCCTGGTGATCCTGTGATTCGTCTGTGGAGCATTAGTTAATATGTCACAAATGTCGTAGCAGATAATATGGCTACTTTATTATAGCAGAACTCTTATGTGTATAGTGACAAAGTTAATTCTAATCAAATTTTTCTATGGAAAAGCAACCAGTACCATGACATTTATTTACATTTAGAATTCAAAAACCTGGAAGAATAACATTAACAATCTTTGTCATGTATTTGCTCCCTTTAAAGATTAATAATAGCTTTCAGAGAAGGACTCTAATATCTTACTGAAATTCTTAATAAAGGAGAATATGACTGTTCTCAAAACTATTTTTATTAGTAGTAGAATAGTATGAAAATAATGCAAGAAAATAATGCATCGATACGGCTTAGTAACCTCTCTTCCAACAGTGGCTAATACAAGATGCTTCAGAGGGAATGAACAAAACAGGACAATTACTGAGTGATCCATTCTCTGTCTTCTAATCCCAGCTTCTGGGAGTTAGATTTTTAGGGATACTCAAGCATCTGGTTGAGTCCCTGACTTTCTGTGCTAATAATTTGACCAATCAGGATTTAACTCCCCCCCCCCCCCCCCCAAACCTGTCAGATGAGAAAGAGGGTAAATAAAAATATGAATATGCAATAGTAGAGCTGTGCTGGTTTCAAATCCAAGCACCAAATATCCCTGCTGTCTGGGGTAGTTTTCAGGAGAGGCCCATCTCTAATTTTCTAAATTAATGATATTTTAAAACTTTCAGCCATGAGAAGTAAGAGGAATGCCTAGAGGAATGCCTGAGTTAGGAGTGCTTGAGAATCTTTTTTCTATATCTTTGGAAAACCCAAGCTAAAACTTTAGGAAAGAAAGAGTGATATTAGTGTATCAACTGATAATGCCTTATTTCTTATAAACATTGCCTAATGAGGCACAGTGCTGGCTTATGTTTTATGAATTATTTAGCTTTTCTAAACTTGCTCAACTTTAATGACTGATATACAATATTTGAGTACTTAAAAAAAATCTTCATTTTAAGTCAAGTGCATTTATATTGCGTACCTAAAAATGCTTCTTTGTACTCACCTGATGGAATGTGGGTGAAGGATCTGCACTTCTCTACTCTTTGCTTTGCTTCTCTATTTTGGTTACAAAGCTGCAGTATACTTTGTTTTGTTGCTTTGAGTCCAAATGTGCTCTTCTTGCTTATGTCAGCTTTGCCGTCTCTTAAGCATCTAATTCAAGGTTGACACTTAACCACAGCTGAGTCCATCCCATACCCAGGTTTGTTTAGATTTTTGGTTTTTGTCTATGATTCACATTAATGGAAAGAAAGGAAGTGTTCTGTTTGCCCAGACTGATCAATTGAACCATAAGACCTTCACTGCCTTTGTTATGCCATTGAAAAGGAAAGGCGTGCTAGATGTTCATGACACAGTTAGCAACTTAGCAATATGGAGCCACCTGCCATGTGGCATTCAAATGCATTTTTGTTAGAACACTATGCAAATCTCCACATTGTAGTTGTACTGCACAGATTGAGAACAGCAAGGTCAACTTAGAAAAGTAATTTTTTTCCATAGGCATAATTTGCCTGTCTTCAGTATGCCACAAAGTCATTTTGCATAGGAAAATCACTTCAAGTAATGCCTGTCCTTCAGGTAAAATGTTTTGAAAGCCAAATGAAAACTCTGGTTTTACATAAAATATTGCAAAAATTTTGATTAGCAATCTTTGTGTAAGTAAAATAAACAATTTGAAACTACTTGTCTTTGAACACATATATTAAAAGAGAATTTGAAAAAATTCCCAGGAAAACAACTCATGCCCAGGATATATATATATGGAAATATATATGTTTATATTTTTATATATACATAATAAAAATATTTAGGACTAGAATGTGCATGTAGGTACAACTCAAAGAAGATGAAAACTGCACCAACCCAGGACTGGCTGTGGGATGCATTGTTCCCTAGAAATCTTGCTGAATACAATTCCTTCCCTGCTTCAGTCTTGCTTCTGGGGTAAGGTCTTGCTGATGGTCTACACAGCAGGCTGTGCTAGCTAATGCATAGGGGAGAAAAGCCAGTGTTCTACCCATTCCCTGCTCCTCCCCATCCCTGTGCTTTAGAGCCATGGAGAAGTGAGTATGTAACTCCTGACATCACCAGTGGTCCTTGACCTAAGTAGTCTGTGCAGGGTGTGTGATGAGGGAGGGTTCTTACTATTCCTTATGTCCCTCAACATAAATCTTACAAAATAAATGCTAAAGGCTTTAACTTTGGTAAGTTCTGACATTGACCTGGTCACTCAACTGAAACCTTCAGCCTGCTTTGTCTTCCCTAGCATTTTACCTCATGTTAACTAACCTGAGCTAAGAATATTCTTTTAACACCAAAGGGCAAGCCATGAGGAAGAGTTTAGATAGCACATTAGTTGGTCAGTGGTGGGTATAATACAAATAAATGAGATTTGGAGAAGGAGAGGAAAGACCCTTGAAGTAAAGGCAGAGGAACTTTTCCTAAGAAATGAAAGGGTTAGAATAAAAAATGAAAGAAGGTTCTAAAGGGATTGTTGACAAGAGCAAAGTGGGCCTATGGATGGAGTTTAAAGGAAATAATGGGTAAGATGTATTTTGCGTGTATCAGAGTCTTAAAGATATCTAAGTACAAAGAAAGAAAGAAAGAAAGAAAGAAAGAAAGAAAGAAAGAAAGAAAGAAAGAAAGAAAGAAAGAAAGAAAGAAAGAAAGAAAGAAAGAAAGAAAGAAAGAACGAACTCAGGAAGCTGTGTGTGTGATATAGACAGAGATGAAATGTGATTTCTTTATTTTTGCTAAGTCAGGGAGACAGTTTGGCGATATGAGAGCAAGGAATCTGGAAAAGAGAAGATAATTAACTAAATCAATTGTTTTGTACACAATTAAATTACATATTTAATACTCAAATGGAAAGAAAATGAAACCCCCAGAAATGTAAACTTACTAGAAGATTTTTCTTGTGTTGCTCAGGTCCTTGATTAATTTTTGTTTTTCTTCATTTAAATATTTGCTCTTGGGTGGGGCTGGGGATGAGGGGTTCAGTATGCATGCTGCGCCAGGGAGAGAGGACTGCCCCAGCAACTTGGGAACAAGAAAGAAGCACCTCTCCATAGCTGCTGTGGCTCCAGCAAGCACAGCTGGGGAAGGGGTGCAGGTCCCCTTGGTGGGGCAGGTCCAGGTTCATCTACTCCCTGCAACCCCAGGCAGAGTGAGGAATTCAGCAATACAGTTTTAGAATATGGTTGTTGTATTTGAACTATTATAATCATTAGGCTAAAGTATGAACTGAGGGGTGCGAGCTTGACTTCTATGTTGTAGCTATACATCATGGGTGCCCAGGGAACTTTCCTCCCTGATGAAGGAGAACAGCCAACAATGTTTGTGTATAAATGTGTGGGGGGGAAGGGAGGGAAGCTTCAGTCCCCACACTTTCCCTAAAGGGTGCTAGGGGGTGAACAGGTGGCTCAGATAGAGGACGTGCATCCTTAGCCAGCCCATTTCATCTGCCTAGTGATTCAGTCTCTTTTTTGTATTCTTTTATGAGCACCAACCCCATCCCAGGCACATCATAAGCTTACACCAATTTGGTGGTCCTAGCTCTTATCATTTAGGAGGATTTCTTGAACAGACAGCTGGACAGAGATGCACAGACATACACACAAACTCTCTCACATACATAGTAGATATTAGATATAGGCCCATATCCTCTTCTACTGTGTAAAACCATGAATAGAGATACGAGTTAATGTAAGAGCTTGGTGATTCTAAGAGATCTCAACCATGAAGTGCAAAGTGCCTCCAGCAGCATTAGTTTTGCACAGTCTTTATCTGGTGATTGGTCTAGGGTTTTCAGGCACTTGATTTTCAGCCGGAACCACCAGTTGGAAAGGAACCCTGACAGCTCTATCTGGCATTGCCAACTGGGCCATTAAAAATCCTGTCACTGGTACAGGGGGCCCCGGGGTTAAGGTAGGTTCCCTGCCTTCCCTGATTTGACACGGTTTCCATAAGTGGCTGCTAGATCCCTGCTGTCCCCACTCAACATGCTGGCTCCATAGCTCCCTTTGACCATGAATTGTAGCCAATGTGAGCTGTAGGGGCAATACTTGTGGGCACAAGAGCAGCACATGGAGCCTTCCTGGCTACCCATGTGCCATAGCTACAACATAGAAGGTAAGCTTGCACTCCTCGGTTCATACTTTAGCCTAGTGATTATAATAGTTCAAATAAGTACAACTACTATATTTTAAAAATGTGTTACTAAATAATAAACTTGAACCACAAAAATAAAAATGTAATTCAAATAAAACATATAAAAAGAAAAAGAAAGCTAATGTTATGTCGTGAATAAATTAAATTAAACATGGGGGATGTCTCATTTCTTGGAAGACCAGGTTAGGGAGGTAATCAGATCAGCAGGCTGAAAATGGAATGTTTAGGTAAAGAGTAAAGTCCAATATGGAAATGGTGCATGGACAAAGCACGTTGTATAGGGATTTGTTCCTGCAATGTAAGCAAGCCAATCCTACAACATGTGATAAAATGTGTAGTGAAAGTAGTATGATGTGTCCATGCATATAAAAGAAGGGATTTGTTAGCACAACATTATGTATATTTATAGCTTGACTCATGTAAATAATCTCAAGTCCATAGAACTGAACCTATTCATAAATACTGGCTGGACCATGACTTCTATTTTATAAAAAGACTGAGAGTCAGATACTCACCAGATGTAAATAGACTAATTGGAGCTATTCTGGTTTACACTGTCTAAGAATTCAAGTCTGTAAGTTAGGCTCTATTTTAACTTGTTTTAACCTGACACAAACTTCCTAACTGAATTTTGCCAATAGATGTCAGTGACAGGCTGCCTAATCAAAACTGCTGCAGCAAGTGCTCATCTTTTTAAATGGCTCTTAAAAAAGCCCTCTTCTGTTCAAGAGAAATTCTCCCCCATACGTCTAAAAATGTCACCTTGGAAAGAATTTGTAACAATATTATTTTGTAATAAAGATAATTTGCCAGTAATGTGCTGCTATTGTGATCTCAATGAGTTGCACTGATAAAAAATTATGGACAGTTTAGAAAATATATGCTTTTCCCCATATTAAATATTTCATAATCAATCTCTTGCTTCTCTTTTTAATTTATACAGCTCAATAACTTAGTGTTATAGAAAGGAAGATGCTGACCACATGCTACATCTCTCTTTGTCATATAGTATATGAATCTGCTGTATGGCCAAAGGAGTGCATCAGTTTTAATTTTGCTTTTAATTTGTATGTCAGCTTGTCCCACTACTCCACTCCATTTCTTAATTAATCCTTCTTTCAGATACACTGTATATCTGACAAAAAATATTGTAAGTACAGTTGATAAAATAATGTTCTGACATGCATTTTCAGTGCCATAGAGAAAGCAAGGTACTTCAGAGCATTCCATGCTACAGTACTAGAAAGGATAATATGCTTGTATTATTCTAATAACACTGACATTTTAGTGACAATTAATAAATATTTATGTTAATCAAATGGTGTGAAAGTCACACCAGTGACATGTGAATGCACAAGACCCTCCCTGCCCTTTATATGCTGAATTAAGGACTTAAGTGAGGCTTAAGTAGTATGTGGGACTCTGTGTGGGGCCTCAGCAATAAAGAGTTCATCCTTGAATGAATGGATTGAGGAATTCTAGTCATGTAACCAGATATACTGTTACCTACCAGCCCTGTGCTCTTGGGAGCCAGGGAGTGACATTCATGGAAAACCATCCTCCCTCCCTTCCCCTAAGCCTTTGCTAGAATCAGACAAAGCAATGAAAAGGCCAGGGAAGACACACTTAAACTAATAAGGGAAACACCCCAGCCTCATCTGCATTGAAGATAGAACTCATTAGCATAGAGAATGGAAACCAGCTCTTCCAAGGCAGGAACCGCAGTGAACTATGGGATACCGAAAGCAGAGAAGTACTGCCTGATGGGAAATCTCTACTCCAGATGCTAATGAACCCAGGCCTGCTCACACCCAATTAGTCATTATCAGACCAATTCTAATAATGATCTTATTGACATCCAAAATACTGAAACTGCCTAGTTGCATTGTGAGCTTCTTCAAGGAACATCACTCATAACCAGGGGTGATCAGTCTCTATTGTCTCTCCTCTTTCTCTTTGAACTATTGTCCTATCCCTATAAAAACGCCTATCCTTGCCCAAGAAAAACTGTTCTGATACCCGGATTTAAACTGCATCAGTTCCACTGAGACTTCTTCATCTCCTGTCTGGGGGCTCTGTTCTGCTTGTCTCCTGCCCTCTGGACTCCCGGCTACCATCATCATCTGGGAACCCCGATCAGTGCAAGCTCCATAGAGTGGTGAGGATTCTCTCTCTCTCACACACACACACATCAACCACCTCTCTAAGCATAGCTACCCTATGTAAACTGTTATATGGTTAGCTAGCCCTAACATTTGTCATCAGTTTCAATTTAGATTTAATATTGTAATTGTTAGATTTAATATTGTAACTGTTTGATATCTATTCACTACTCAGAAATTAATAACTTTCATTGTTAAGCTGGTTGCTTCTCTCTCTTTCTTTCTCTTTTGCTCACTCTTCCTCAAGGGGTTTTGTTTTGGCTTCCCCATTTGCTCTGCAACAACGCTTCTTGTACCCAAGCTAAAGATCCCTGTAGTTCCCAAAGTCCTGTGGGGTTTGCTCATTGTGGGGTTTACCAGTGAATGATTGTGGTATGAAAGTGGGGATAGGGAAGTGCTGAACCTGGGGGCATATGAGAATGTTTAATCCTGCCCATTGAATCCAAAGGCACATGAGGGTGCAGTGTGGCATTGCTGTTAAACCCAGCCAGACAGCTGAGTCCAGGGACATATGAGGGGGTCAGCTTGTGAGTGCTGATTACCCAGTGCTCTCAGGCGTGCTCTGTTAGTGGGCATAGGTGTCTGTGTGTGTTGCTAAGGTGGTAAGAACCCCAACCTGAGAAAGTAGTTCCTAGTTCCTGAAGGAGAGCTCCAGCGGGAGGGGGAATTGGCAGCAGGGAGAATTCACCTCCATATGAGAGCACAAGTTAGCATAAGCCGCACACTGCTTCCCCCAGTCCCATAAGAGTAACCCTAATAAATGAGCATACCCCAGAGTATTGGGCAAATCTGGTAACAATAGATATCTATTAATTGGCAATTAAAACTGAGTAAATGTGTTTGGGCAAAACAGTGGTCGTCACTATACTTTATACTGCAATCAGTGGTGGCAACCTCACCAGAGAGAGACCAACCGTGATTGGAGGGTGTTTAGACAAAATATCACCCAAAGAAAGGGTGTTATGCTTTGGCAAGTGAGGTAAGAAAAGCTTATCCTGTGCATGCTAAAGATACTCTAGGTTCAGTAGACTTCCCTGTCTACTGTGGTCAGTCTAGCAAATTGTATTAAATTAATGGAGATTGCCTATCTTCTAGAATGGAAAGGGACCCAGAAAGGTTATCAAGTACAGTCCCCTGCCTTCATAGCAGGACCAAGTACCATCCCTGACAAATTTTTGCCCCAAATGGATTGAACTCACAACTCGGGGTTTAGCAGGCCAATGCTCAAACCACTGAGCTATCCCACCCCCATACCACTAGTAAAATCACTTGCAGTGTTAAATGGAGAATTTGTCAAATATTACTTATGAATTATTTTGTTCTTTACATAACACACATAAACCTTCTTCCATTTTTGATGCAGGTTTGGCTAACTGTTTATAAAAGGGCAGATTGTGAATCCCTTTCCCATGTTGGTGACGGCAACAGTATACTTACATAAGTAAGCACTTAATGAGGGAAAGTAAAAAGTCGATAATGTGGCTGAAAGTGTTTAATTACCAGCTAATTATTAAGATATTTATTGAAGTTTTACTCCTCAATGAGAAGGGTCACCACACTATCATGAGGAGTGAAAATAATAGCTAACATATGTTTTGGTGGCATGATGCTACCTACAGTTAGAAAACAAAAACAGCATCATATGACTTATTCTACCAGTCGCAATTTAGCAACATGACTCAAATTCCAAATGCTCTTCAGGATGATAAAGAAGGGAAAAAATCTAAATGTGCTGAAGAAGCTATTAGATGTGAATTAATTGCTTTAGTTCTCTTGTACTTGAGATATTTGACCTTGGCCCTACTTCAGTTAAAAAGTGGAGCAAGAGGAACCTGACATTTACTTGTGTCATTAAGTTGTTTCATGTAATCTGAAGGTGACCTCTTAGAGTAAAGGACCATTTACACACCACTCATTAAAATACAAAACCAAGTACCCATAGAATGTTCTCAAATTAGCTTTTCTGCAGATTTTTCTGGAAACCGTTATCACTGAATACGATAGTAAGTGTGCGATTGAATAGCTTTGTGTAGTTTATGTGGGGTCTGCATGAGACTGGTCTGTTCTTCCATTTGTGCACCCTTTTAATTCTATTAGCTAGTTATGTGTGTTAACCTCAGTTAATACACAATCAGAAAATTTGGTAGGTAGCTTTCCAGGGGGTTGCTTAAAATAACATTATCAAGATATCTACAATAGGTTTTCTATTTTAGATCTCTTAGGCTACGTCTACATTGGCCCCTTTTCCGGAAGGGGCATGCTAATTTTTCAGATCGTAATAGGAAAATCCGCGGGGGATTCAAATATCCCCTGCGGCATTTAAATAAAAATGTCCGCCGCTTTTTTCCGGCTTTTAGAAAAGCTGGAAAAGAACGTCTACACTGGCCCACTTTGAAGTAGGAATAAGAGATCCTCCAGAAAAGGGCTTTTTTCCGGAGGATCAGGGCCAGTGTAGACGTTCTTTTCCGGCTTTTCTAAAAGCCGGAAAAAAGCGGCGGACATTTTTATTTAAATGCCGCGGGGGATATTTAAATCCCCCGTGGATTTCCCTATTACGATCTGAAAAATTAGCATGCCCCTTCCGGAAAAGGGGCCAATGTAGACGAGCCCTTAGGGTATGTCTACACTTGATCATTAGCACGATCTCATTTTTTGGAGTAATGAGGAGTAATGTTAGTTCAAACTAAGAGCTTTGGTTCGAACTAACGCGTCCCGGCATGCACTTTCACTTTCAAAACCTCTGTTGATTGGAGTAACGCACCGGCGATATCATGCTAATGAAACCCAGGATATTTAAATCCCCGCTTCATTGACTATTTCAAATGCCTACATTTGCATCCCTAGTTCGAACTAAGGTGCAAGTGTAGACATACCCTTAATGAAAGAGTGTGCCAGGAAAAAACCTGACTTAAGACTTACAAATGTATTGGAACCACCAATACCAAAGCAGGGTTGTCAACATTCATTCTGTGAATAAGCAATCAGGACTTTAAAAATACACTGAAATGCATGCTAACCTCTTTTCAAAATGAGGTTAACCCCCCCTAAAATCCCAGTCCATGTGACTGGATCCCCTAGGTGCATATTATGGACCTACTGCACCCCTGATGTGTATCCTGTTCCCTTGTGCCTCCTCTTGCTCTCTTATATTACTGCTTGCCCTTCTCCCTATATGCCTCTCTAAGTCCTGGTGGCTTTCCATGCTATTGAGCCTTCCTATGTCCCAGTACCTCCCCTCATCCTTTGCCCTCTTTGGGCCTACACTTGCTTTCCCCCATGCCTGACTCCTGGCCCTTATTATGTCCCCTTTCCTTTTGCTCCTCTCTTTACCCCTAGTGCCACCCCTTGCCCTTAAGTCTACATGCCTCCACATGGCCCCACTGTGTTGTGGGGTGTCCCAGAGGTGCTCACAGGGATAAGGGATCTTATGAGGGATAAGGGATAAGGGATCTTTTGGAAAAGGCTTTATTTTTCAAAAGATCAGCGTCTAGACTGGCGCTTTTCTCCGACAAAGCTCCGTGCTGAAAAAAAGCGGCAGCCATTTTTATGCTAATGAAGTTCGGGAGATTTAAATCCCCGCTTCATTAGCAATTGCGATACATCTAAATTACATCCTTTTTCCAAAAAAGGGATGTAGTCTAGACATAGCCATAGATTTTTGTTATCTTCTCCTGAACCAGGAGATAGCTGGATAAGCCAGGGGTCTGGATATGCCAGGGAAAACAAGAGAGTAATAAAAGTCTGAGCTAATATGGTGAATCCTTTGTTCCTATTTTCCTTTCCACTTGCATGTCACAGTCCTAAACTCCCTGACTTTTGTTCATTGGTATGATAATGAACAGATTTTGGGAAGAGATTGGTACTTCTAGAGTCTCCAGAGTTTATAAAAGTTTTCAGAACCTGCCTTTTCAATGAGTCATCTTAAAATGCTGCATTTAGACCATGGCTTGAATTAAAAATACTTAAGAAGTGTAATGTAGCACTTTAAAGACTAACAAGATGGTTTATTAGACGATGAGCTTTCGTGGGCCAGACCCACTTCCTCAGATCAAATAGTGGAAGAAAATAGTCACAACCATATATACCAAAGGATACAATTTAAAAAAATGAACACATATGAAAAGGACAAATCACATTTCAGAACAGGAGGGGAATGCAGGGTGGGGGGGAGGAAGGAAGGTAAGTGTCTGTGAATTGATGATATTAGAGGTGGGGAGAGTGGGATGTTTTTGCTTCAGCTACCCCAGAATAACACGGCTACATTTCTATCACTATTAAGAAGTGTAGTTATTCTTTTTTGTTTCTTTTACAATAGATATTTAAATGAATTAATTAAATATAACAAGAGGAGTTGTGTTTTCCTCTAGCTCTTCTTCTGTATCAGCTCTGATTTTTTTTGACTGTATGGACGTTTCTGTCTTTTATGTTATTCCTCAAGGACACCCAAACCAGCAGCATGATGGAGTAGTTATAATGCTACCAAAATCCCAACTGGAAGCTGTTTCCTAGAGAGGTGTTTTTCATCACCATTTCAAAACAGAAATGTTCTGGAAAACTAATAACAGATACAAAGGCAAACAATTCCACGAGGCCTAATTTACAGCTAATTCTAACAGAATAAGTATGAAAATTGATGCTAATTGCAGGTTTTTATGAATTATTAAAACAAGGCTAAGGAATATTCAGAAATATAACAGTCAACAAAGAAGTAAACTGTTGTTGTGAGAATGTCCCAGTCTTACATGAGAGGGAAAGAACTGTATTATGGAGAACAAAATAATTTTCTACTGCTACTGTCTCAGGGCCAGGTTTGTGTGTGCATTTTGGACAGTAAGTTGTCTTTGAAATGAAACCACTAGTCAAAAAAGTAGACCTCACATGTTGTGTTTAATTTATTAGCTTCAGTTTCTACAGCCCTATTCACATTATTCTGAGCATGCCCTAGAAGGAAAAGATCCTCAGGAGTTCTGACTCCTACTGTGGTTTCTCTAGGCTTCTAATTAATATTTTATAAATCAGACAGAAGGAGGTGATGTGAGGCATGTTTTCTCTTCTTTTAAGCATACAGATTACTAAATGATCTTTTCTAAATGGGTTCTAAAGGTCAATAATTAGACAAGGACACATAATTTAGTATTTCAACTGACCAGCTTCCTTTAATGTATTTGTTATAAACTGCTTTTAATGTCCAAGCAGATTTATTATGCTTACTTGGATGAGTTTAATGGGTTTTTTAATGAAAGCTGATCAATAAAAGCTAAGCAAATAAGCGACATTTTATGCACATATAATGAAAACAGTAAACTAATGTTTCATTAATAGGTATAGAAGAAAGGAAGAGAAAATAAAAATTCCTATTTCATCTCTATATGGAAGAATTTTGAATATTATAATGACGTTTTCCTGCTACAAAGATTAGTTTTTGCCTGTGTTTGTTTTAAGGAGAAAGGACCACTTGACGTTCAAATCAAGAGAAGAAAGTAAGGATGGCTAGGCCATACTCTCAGAAAACCATCATCCAGCATAGTCCGTCAAACTCTCACATGGAACCCGCAAGGAAAGCACAAAAGAGGAAGACCTTGGACTTCGTGGAGAAGATCTACTGAGACTGAAGGACAACAACTGGGGTACTCCTGGAGTCAGCTAGAAGTTTTGTCTCAAGACAGAGTGAAGCGGAGGAGACTTGTAAATGACCTATGCTCCGCTTGGAGTACAAGGGTTTAATAATAAGAAAAGGTAGCTTCACAAACATGTGGGCCAGAATTTCTGCTGACATCAACCCCTTGAGCTCAGTGAGACTGCTTATAACTTTCTAAGGTGCTACTCAGTGTGTGGAGATCAGAATATGCTTTTATTTTCACTCAATTGTTTTGCCAGCACATCCAATGATGTCAATGGGAATATACTTAGGTGAAGACTGTGCACTAATGAAGTAAAATACTCCAAATTTAGCTCATTGATATTGTACCTATGATCATGTATATATGCTAATAATTAACTCTTAACCATGTATATATGCTTGCAATTAACTTTATCATCAAATATATCCTGCATAAATTCTCATACAGTTCACGTTGGTAGCAGGAATATGTAAACAATTTATTAAAAGGAAATTCAATACAGCCAATCAGTTTAGTTAAATGACCTAAATGACAGTTTGTATTTGAGCACCATGGTTTCTCTTCTTTATGTGAAAATTTAGAAAAGGGCAGGAAAAGGAGTTGCCTAGATTATCATATGATCTTGTGCAATATTATAGTTTTATCAGGGTTAAAACTTAGCTGAAAAACCTGAAATATACACTGAATTGATCTCATTCTTCACCTGTTACAGGCATGCAAGTGCAATTTTATTGACTAGATCAGAAATATATTGATTATATATATAAATGCTTTAAATATGGGTTTTGTTACAAATGTACATTCCCCACAGATTTAAGGATTACTTATAAAATAAAGCTCTTGGGATATTTATCATATAAAAGTTCCATTGAGACATGCATACTTCAGAATATACATTTTCTTTTCAATCCTTTGTCATCTTTGAAATATAGGCATATCTTGAGTGTCACGGCTATAATATACTCTTCAAGAATGGGTATAGTCTCTCTAAAATCAGCTTTACTCATGTACAAAGATCTATTAAAGTATTGTACTGCAATTCACAATTATTATTTATTTTTAGGCAGTGCTACAAGGAATCTTGTGATAAGGAAACTGGACCTTTCAGGATTTTTTGGGGGAATTTTTTTTTTTCATTTTAGGTTGCCTGTCTGAAATCTGTCTACGTTAGTAATGATTCATGGCTGTTGAGCGAACTGTGTAAAAACCATCAGGAAGTATCAGTCTGGTTAACAGTCATTTGTGTCACACAAACCACTAGAACATCTTGTTTCGTCATTGGTAGTTTTAGAAGTGAAACCACGGACAGAATGGCTGTTAAAAAAAAAAAAAGAATTTACTTTAGTTCAGACATGGAGGCATGGGGCATTGCCTGTTCTGACTGTCTTACACATAAATGGAAATCTTCAATGCTCTCATATCTGTCACACAGGCTATGACAGATCTTCCAGAAAAACTTCTTTCGAAAGGGAGCATCCACACAGCAAAAGCTCATTGAAAAAGCTTTTTTGAAAGATAGCGTACACATGGATTGGATGCTCTCTCTCATTTAAGTTGTGATTACTATGGCTATAGTGGCTAGTAGGCACCTGTGCTTTTTTCCTGGAGGCTTCTTCTTTCAAAAAAACCCCTCTTCCCCATCTACACATACCTTTTTCTGAAAGAGCTCTTTCAGAAAAACGCTTCTTCCTCGTAGAAAGAGATTTACTGCTGTTGGAAAAACCCCTCCGTTCTTCAGACTTTCTGTTGAAAGAACGCAGTTGCAGTGTGGACGTAAGTGTAGTTTTTCTGGAAAAACAGCCATTTTTCTGGAAAAAATCTGCAGTGTAGACATTCCCTCAGAGACTTTTCAAAATTAGCATGTCTTTTTCTCTCCCTTCTGCATCCTGAAAGTACTTAGGATGAATTCGTTCAAACAAGAATTCAGACTAAATCATGTCAAGTCCTATATTGTAAAAGTGTAATAATTATATGCCATTCATCTCTTCAATATACAGGCTATATCCTCAGCTTATACAAATTTTCAGAGCTCCATAGACTTCAGCTGAGCTATGATAATGTAAACAAAGATCCAGACTGAGACATCTCAAACCAAAGAAGAACCACAGGTGCACTGTTTACACGGCAAAGGCCAGATTATTCCAGAAAGGCACTGTAGGTGAGTGCTGGAGGAAGCTTTTTAGACACAAACTCTCCAAAAAAGAGAGGGGGTGTATTGATGCTGCTTTACTCCATAACACAATGTTGCATGTCTAGACAGTTCTGTTTGCCACTGTGGATATGGGGTCAGCTAACAGCACACTTTCCTTTTTCCCCTCTGCAGGGTGGCTAACACCTTTTGGTGCCCCCAGGGACTAGTTCCTTAATTCAGCGGGGCCCAGGGACTAAAATAAGGGTGTCTCAAGGAAGTCAACTTTATTGGTGTTTTACTCTTTCATTCTATAAAAGAGGAACAAAAGTAAGTCTATATAACAAATATCCTTGATCTACCCATGTAACTCAAACTGACAGCAGATAAAACTCCCACTGTGGTAATATATTGATCACACAGTATACTTGCTTTAAATCACTTTTAAGGAACAGAGTATATTCTTAAAATAGAAAGTAAATGTGTAGGAATGACTCACTATGTTTTGTCAATTTTATAATTCAGCTAAGTAATGGCAGAACTTTAAAGTATGCCAAAGTATTTGGAAGAGGAGCCTATTTATAATACACTCTTCATTTACACTTTTTTAATACCGTACCTGTGAATGAAAAATACATTAGCACAGAGGAGAATATTTATGAAGCTAGTGAGGAGGAATCTATTTGCTTTTGACCTTTCAGGCTGAGATCTTTCTGAGAAGACTGATGGACCTGTTGGGTTTCAGAATTCTGAAAGAAACTACTGTGTGGCTATTGAAGCATTGTACTAATGGTCTAGCTGGAGAATAAGATGATCATTTGTCCTCAGACATTGATACAGTGGCTCCTAGATATCCTCCTTCATCACCCTGTCTTTATAGGTCACATTGCTTTACAGATTATCTGTTTTGTGGGGAGTAGTTTAGTGCTGTTGGCTATTCTTCAGCTCAGCTTTTTTTAGTGACTGCATCTGCAGCACAGACAGTTCTTGCAAACTCTGACAAAAGCATGGTGGATTCTGAGAAAGCATTCTTCAACTCTGAGCATGTATGAAGCCTAAAGTTATAACCTTAGAATGGTGGACAGGTTGGGGAATCAAGGATGTTTCTTCTCTGAAATGGTCAACCTTGCCCATAGAGAATTTTGTATTTATCCAAAAATGACAGATTATTGCATTAATAATGGATTGTCTACATCCATGGGGGTGGATTCATGCCAATAGGTGAAAAATGCATAGTGGTCTCTGGATGATGTTTTGCTTATCAAGACTCAGAGTGCTGGAGGGGCTTCATTGTGTCAATCATAGCTGGTGAAAGCAAGCAAGAAGAATTTGGGAGTAATGCTTCTGTTTTGGTGGGAATGGGATCAGCCTCTTTAACTGATGTTTAAGACCCCACATTAAGTATCACTGAGTGATATTTATAGTTTCCTTACTTAGTACTTGATCTCCTACCTTCCCTAAGTGGTAACGGCAGGGCTAGCTGAATCTGGAGCCATTTCTCTTACCCAGTTTAGGTTAGTATGAGACATGGGTATGGTGAAGAGAATGCCTTTATTTCCTAGGTTGGTGATCTTCTCTTTCAGTGGGCAAAGAATAGATGTCCATTCTGACTATGTTAGATTTAAGAGTTGGCTGCAAGATGTGCTGTTAACGTGCCTACAGAGGCTTTCAGAGCTGAATGGATTCCCTTTTTAGTGATTTTTTTCCTCTTTATGAGGCCTCAGAAGGCAATATTGGGAAGTGGCTAAGCTGACCTGATGGCTTTTCTGTGTATGCTTCGGTCCTGCTTAACAAGAATGTCACACTCCTGAGAAAACACACGAGAAGTTTGGGGTTGAAGTGCTATTGCTGGTCAAGTTAGCTTTGTCTCTCTCTTTCACAGGATGTGGGCAGCGCAGTTGCTATGCTTTACCAGTGCTTAAATGAGATAGGGACAAGGGTGAGAGCAAGCTGGCTGCAGCACAGTCCAGACAAGAAACAGGTGATACTATCGGCTAGGGAGAAGGAACTTGGCAAGTCATCAAAACAAAAGTCTTAAGTCTAGATTAAGATCTTGTTCATTATGTATAGAGCTTCTAAAGCTGTAAATGAGAGCTTTGAACTTGGTAGGCACACTGCAGCCCTAAATATTTTCTGTCCCATACAGAGTAAAAAATAATTTTGTTACTTTTTAGGAACAAATCTTGCCTTCCTGTTGTTAGTCAGGCATGCTTCTGTGATGTTGCTAGCATGGATAGACAGTGAAGTATGCCAAAAACTGCACATTACATCTCAGGAGAGCTCACTTTTGAATCCCCCCATTTCTGGCTTGGATGTGTGTCTAGCTGTTTTGCCCCTTTGTTCCTGTCTGAACACCAATAACAGCATTAAAGAAAGCATAAGGTAAGCCACTATGCCACAATAGGATTGCCATATGCTTGGGAGATCTTCCCATTGCCAGCTATGACAGCTTCACCCCAGTGAGACACTATAGCATGTGATCTGGATTTCTGAGTTCAATGGGAGTTATCACGGTAAATATTCACAAATATTGCCTGTGCATTGACAATAAACAGAGAAAAGGCCAGTCTAGGACGACCTAAACCTACAGATCACACTAGGAAGAGAGTTATTGATGGGGAAAAAAATGTGCACCGAGCCACAGAAAATCCCAAAAGATTGCTGGTAGTCAACTGAATCTAAGACTTAGTAGGCCATTAGACCCTTTACAACATGGATTCCTTTAAAAGCTTTTTAGATAAGAAAACTTCCAGTGTGTTGAATGTAACCATAGTAAGAATAAGGCTAATGAAAAAAGTTTAAATGACTGTAAGAGTTACTGGGCTTTTTGTTAGAACAAAACTATGCAGGATTATGTCTGTTTACCTCTGCGGGTTTGTAAAACCAATATGGGAGGAATACAGTGATGTGTCCTTTCAGGGCTGAAAAACTGCTAGAAGTTAGTGGAGTACTTGAGATGTCAAAATATAGAGCAGATTGCTGGAATTTTGCAAATAACCATCATTAAACATGTATCTGTTTGCCTGGATTTACTTGCACAACACACTACAGGCAAGTAGAGGGAGGATGTATGTGCAAATATGAGGTGCACTCCACACATACTCCCCTCCCTGAAATACCATTATTCCTGTAGTTCCCACTGGGATGGTGTAGACTCAAGGCATCCTTGGTGCTGAGCTGTTCCCTCTGGAGCCTGCAGTCACAACACTGGTATTTGATATTTAGGATGCATCTACACAGCACCCTAATCTCAAAATAGGATACGCAATCTGCGCTATGCAAATTGTGTATCTTATTTCAAATCTATTTTGAAATAGCTTATTTTGAAATATGGTTCATCTACATAGCACCAAATTTCAAAATAACATGCTATTTTGAGACATCCCTTAACCCTCATGGAATGAGGGTTACCAGGATGCTGAAATAGCACACCCGTTATTTTGAAAAGTATTTTGAAATAACAGGTAGCTTGTATAGATGCAGAGTAACTATTTCGGATATCACCGGTATCCTGAAATACCCATGCAGTGTAGACATACCCTTAGAGACAATTTTTGCCCTGATTTTCATGCTGTGCAATCCTAAAATTGGCATAGAAATTTGCCCTTAAAATGTTTGTAATTCTTAAAGTATTTTATTAATGTTAATGCAATGGTGATACCTGTACTAATACAGAATGCAGTTTTCTGTATAGCACTCTCATGATTACAAATATTTTTCTACTCTAAGGCTGTTCTCCTATAACTTTGTTCAGAAATTTCTCATGTAATTTTTTGTTTATACTTCATACTCTTTTAATGACACCTCCTTGTTTGTGTAACCTTGGGTAGGCTAGACTTCACTGCCCTTCTCCAGTGTCTAAAAAAAAACCACTCCCACAGAAGTACTAGAGACCCAGGCTGTGTCTACACTGCACCCCTTTTCCGGAAAAGGGATGCAGATTAGACAAGTCAGAATTGCAAATTCAACGGGGGATTTAAATATCCCCCGCTGCATTTTCATGAACATGGCTGCCGCTTTTTTCTGGCTCGGGGCTTTGCTGGAGAAAAGCGCCAGTCTAAACGGGATCTTTCAGAAAATAAAGCCTTTTCCAAAAGGTCCCTTATTCCTCTTAAAGTCAGGAATAAGGGACCTTTTGGAAAAGGCTTTATTTTCTGAAAGATCCCCTCTAGACTGGCGCTTTTCTCCAGCAAAGCCCTACCTGGAAAAAAGCGGCAGCCATATTCATGCAAATGCAGCGGGGGATATTTAAATCCCCCGTTGAATTTGCAATTCCGACTTGTCTAATCTGCATCCCTTTTCCGGAAATGGGGTGCAGTGTAGGCACAGCCTCAGAGTTTAGTCTGTAAGGAATTTCAGAAAGGATTGCCCAGTGTCAGCTTCCCTACATTCAAGTTCCAAAAAAACCCCTGAAGAATGAATTTAATTAAACAACTTTATAAAATCTTATGAAGAAACAAATAATCTAATTCTTACAACATAACAGAGCTATTTTATAGCCCATAGATATTGTCCACAGTTACAGTAAACATAAGAGAAAACTAAAAGTAAAATTTGAACAGTTCAGTCCACACAAACACAATAAGAAGAGACTAAGAGGCTCCAAAAGTTTAGATTTAGTTCAAAGTCTCAGTTTGTGCCTCTGATCATCAAATCTGCACCATATGCTGAGTCTGAACCATCTCTCAACTTGCTTGTAGGGATCCTTAATTTAGGCAGACTCTTCCTCTGCTGTGGATCACTGGTAGGCAGCCAGCTCATTGATTAACCAATCAGTTAACTCACAAGTGGTCAGGCTTAAAGAAATCCTGTTACAAGAAAATAAAGAAACTGAGAACAACAAAACAGAAATGACTCTCTCCATTGCTACATTTACAGAGGAGCTGAAGAATCCAACTGACTGAGAAAATAAACTAATACTAGGGTTGCCAGGTGTCCAGTATTGACCCAGAGAGTCTGGTAGTTTCACCTCATGTCTCGGAAAAAAACTCAGAAAATACCAGACACCTTTAATGTCCAGTATTTTCTGAATTTTTCCCTGCCAGGAAGCGAAAATACCAGACACATGGCAACGCTACACACGCTCAGCAACCGGGCCCATCCCCCGGGCCCTGCCTGGGCCCCTTCCCTGAGCCCCCTGGACCCACCACTTACCTGGTTCCATAGGGAAGCTGTCTTTTGGCTCAGTCAGGAAAATAAGATGGTCATCAGCAAAAAGCTTTAAAGGCTTTTCTTAAAGGGGCCATGCTGTTTGTTTGTTTGTTTTTTTTTTGCTCAACAACTTTGGTCTCCCTCTTTTTTTCCTCAACAGAATTTTACCCCCTTTTTTTGTGTGGGGAGAAAGGGGGTGTTTGGTATTTTTAGTTACACCCCATCTGACAACCCTAACTAAACAGTTTGGATTGAATCAAAACAGCATTTAAAGCAGACAGTTAATGCAGACAAAGGTATTTCCTCTTCCAGGTTCTTCTTGCTCTAAGTTGCACTGACCATGATTCTTGGTAGAGGGTTAACAAGATCGCTAACTGCTGCAACCTGCTGCAGAATGAGGAACAACAGTCTGCTCTCTGCTCCTGGCTCAGCTTCTCTAAGATCACACAGGCCTTAGGAAAGCATCTGCCCTGTCTGCTTGCTGGTGGAGTCTGACCCCATAGTACCCCACCCAACTTCAGAAACTTCTGGGTGTGGAGTGCTGAATCTGCCAAGCAATAACAACAGGAACACTCAACTTTCTCCTACCTCTGCCACAGGGGTCTCTTAAAGAGATAGCTCCCTATTAGGTGCATGGATTATATTTGCAGAGCTAAAAAGATGCAATTTTAGCAGTTGTTAATCCTGCAAAGTCTGTTCTAAGAAAGAGCCTCAGTGAAATGTACAAACAAGTCTCTCGAGACGAGGAGCTTTAGATGAGATGTTTTCTGCCAGCCACATTGTCATGGCCCTCTTATCTGGATGACTGAATTTTTCACAGGAGGCTCATACTGAGGAGTGTGGCAGCAGAAAATTTAAAATTTTCACCAGAAAGCATGTGAGAGATTAGCATTTGAGTGGTGGGAAGAGCCAAGTGGGCTGCTAAAGTGAAAGGTCATTCAGAACAACGTCTTTTCACTGATTTTTTTTAAGTGAAAGATGGGAGAGATGACTGCGATTGTGACTCCTTCAAAAACCAAAAGAAGATAAAGGGAGGTGAATTGATTAAGAAAATAATGCCTCTTAACATGTCTTTCCTAGTGCTCTCTCGACTGCAAGGAAGGGAGAGTAGGCTTCTGAAGGGAAAAACTATTCTTTATCATGTAGCTTTTCTTCCTGTTTGTATTCTGTCCTGTTACCTTTCTCAATGACAGATGGATCAGGCCATAATAGAGAGCAGAGTTTAGTTCAGTAAACATAAGAAATTCTGACTAGCTTTGAGCAGCAAAATAAAGATCCTAGAAACAGAACTATCTTGCTACCAAAGAAGTAGAAGACTAATATTTCCTCAGTGGACCATTCCTGCAGTCAGGACCAGCTGCAGCTAAACATTTAAGCACATGTTTCACTTTATTTTCATGCATAGTCCTAATGATTTCACTGGGACTATTTCCTACTGAAAGTTAGGTATGTGTTTAAGTACCTTGTTGAATTTGGATCTCATTATATATAGCTTATCAGCGGAGAAAGTTTAGTATTGCTGCTGATAGCTGCAGAAGTTCAGAGAACCGTTATAATCCACTGACCCATGATATTCACAACTATTGGAACTTGCAGTTTTGCCCATTCAAAAATGTGCTTAGTTGTATTAAAGGGAATCTGAGAAACTGAGGCAGGGATAGGCTTAAAACTGCATTCTCTTTCCTGCTCAAAATAGCACAGATAGTCTTGTGACCAGTAGGTAAGTGAAGCACATATTTTCACCAGTGATACGACTAGTTCAGCTTCATCAGTGGTAGCATACAAGGAGCACTGGCATAGGCAAGGCTCTGGCAACCTTCAGCCTTTTGCTACTGTGTAAACCAACTGTGCTGTTTGAATAGAGTTGAAAGCCACCAGAAACCAAAGGAACTGTGTCTACATTAATATTCTCTTGATGCAGTTACACTGGTGGTTGCACTAATGGGATTTTCTTGCTAAAATATTTTGCTATGAAAAGGTTCCTTAGCACCAAAAGAAGTGACAAATTACATTTTTAAATTTGTTTTCTTTAAATGTATAGATACAGTAAATAAGAGACACTACCTGGTATATCTTTTTCCTAATAGTGAAAAGTAGTAAATGTCCAAGATATGGAAAGACAAGCCGGGTGAAAATATTTTTAGCGAACTAAGTTCTGCGGGTGACAGAGATAAGATTTGGAGCTTTCAAGAGGTCTTCTACAACAACATTCCATACAAAATATGTTAGATAATTCAAAACATTTTAATCTAATAAAAATGAAATTGCCATTCAATACTGTTCTTTTAAAATTGTTATTTTCAAATTATTTATCTACAAAGTAGGGATGTAACCAGTTGGTTACCAATAAACATTTCCCTTACTGGTGATGCTTACCGGTAATCGGTTAATCAGTGGCTCGGCTGGGCTGGAGCAGCTCTCTTCCTGCGGCGTGGCATGGCTGGCCTGGCCAAAGCAGTCCTAACACACAGTGGGCTCAGTATGGAGCAGGTCCTCTGCCCATGCCGTGCCATGGGTGGGAGCTGTTTCAGCCCTGCTAGACCCCTGGCCTGTGAGATTGCAAATAAGTAGTTAGCCAGTTAAACGTAATGTTAATGGCGTAATGTAAATGTAATGGTTAAATGGCGTTTTACATTCCTACTACAAATGCAATTTTCAGCTCAATTGTCTTGAAAATATGCAACTTGTTATGTCATAGAACATCCTGGGTTATACTTGAAGCTGCAGCAGCAGTTTTAATTTTGTTCAGTGAAGCTATAGTATTGAACCTAAAATGAATACTATTTCTTGGGATGATAGTGTGTAAATTTTTCAGGCTGGCTAATAAGACAGTAAACCAAACTTTTGTGGTATGGCAGCTGTTCTACTGCACACAGCACAAGTTCAAAAGCTTTGGAGTTGAAATTCTTGGTAAAATTCTTGTGACTATGGTTGAGATAGGTGTTTTGTTGAATGTTCTGAGACTGGCATCCTCAATCCACAAGTCCAAGCAGCACAGAGTCTGTAGAAGCTCATTGCCTCCTTGATCGTCTGGTAACCTTTTCTGGAGAAGAAGCTACTTCCAGATGATAAGTCTGGTTACCAATTCACTCTTTAGCTTCAGGTGGGAATGTGAAAGCACTTAGGTTGTGTCTAGATCGGCAAGTTTTTCCGGAAAATCAGCCGCTTTTCCGGAAAAACTTGCCAGCTGTCTACACTGGCCGCTTGAATTTCCGGATAAGCACTGACGATCCATGTAAGATCGTCAGTGCTTTTCCAGAAATACAATGCTGCTCCCGTTCGGGCAAAAGTCTTTTTCCGAAAGACTTTTGCGCAAAAGGGCCAGTGTAGACAGCACAGTACTGTTTTCCGCAAAAAAGCCCCGATCGCGAAAATGGCAATCGGAGCTTTTCTGCGGAAAAGCGCGTCTATATTGGCCATGGATGCTTTTCCGCAAAAAGTGCTTTTGCGGAAAAGCATCCTGCCAATCTAGACGCGCTTTTCCGAAAATGCTTTTAACGGAAAAGTTTTCCGTTAAAAGCATTTTCGGAAAATCATGCAAGTGTAGACGTAGTCTTACTGTCTTAGAACTGTGATAGAGTTGCAGCCATGTTAGTCTGGTGTAGCTGAAACAAAAGACAGAAATATGTAGCACGTTAAAGACTAACAAGATGGTTTATTGGGTGATGAGCTTTCATGGGCCAGACCCACTTCCTCAGATCAATATGTGGAAGAAAATCGGCACAACCACATATACCAAACCGATACAATCAAAAAAAAGTGAACGCATGTGAAATTGACAAATCAAATTTTAGAACAGAGTGGGGGTGAGGAAGGAAGATAAGTTTCTGTGAGGTTGTGACATAGGGGTGATAATAGGGGAAGTTTTTGACACATTATGTATGCGTTTAAATAAAGATTCTAATGATCTCACCCATTACAAATTTAGCTTCCCAAATTATCACCCCTAATGTCATTACCTCACAGAAACTTCCCCTATTATCACCCCTACTTAAATAAAGTGTTCAGGTTAAGATTGCATATTAAGACGATGAAAGGTAATAAACCGAAGAGTGAAAGATTCCATATGCCTTACCTTCTACATTCCAACTAACTCCCCGATTCATTGTTTTGGTACCCTGGATACTTTGATGCATCAATACAGGAAGTATAAATGTATTGTATGTTTTTTATCTTTATCACATTTTTCTTTCTTTCTTTCTTTCTTTCTTTCTTTCTTTCTTTCTTTCTTTCTTTCTTTCTTTCTTTCTTTCTTTCTTTCTTTCTTTCTTTCTTTCTTTCTTTCTTTCTTTCTTTCTTTCTTTCTTTCACAATTTAAGAAGCTTTTTAATGTTTACTTTAAACAAAGGCACTGAGACGTCCTTTAAATGACATATAAAATAGGAGAGATCAAAATCTCAAAAGGTAATTTTATTTTGAAGCCACTGGCTCTTGACTCCATTTTCTATGTGTAAACACATTCTCTTCAAGTAAAGACTCCATGCTGAAGAATTACGTCATTCTATTTTATCTTCTCACACTTGGCTTTCCTTCCTCTAGATTTATCTCCTACAGCAGTTCCCCTGACATTGGTCTGTTGGGGACTAAGTTATGTTTAATAATTATCTTTGAAAAACATACATGCATAAATAGGTACCAGTAATATCTTGTTAGTTTAAATTACAAAACTCATAAGAGTCAATGTACAAAATGAAGGTCTTCCTGGGAAAAGACAAACTCTTCACTGTTAACTTAGGAAATGAAATAGAAGGTGTATGCTGACTTCTACTTCTTATTATGATCACTTTTAGACAGGAGGCATCTGTCTTTTGCTTAGCAATAAAAAGCACTTATCTACTGTGTTGACACAGTTGGGTGATTATCTTATTCATATATCATCTTGTTTCATCAACATAAAAAAACCCTAAAAACTGTTTTTATTTTTATAATTGTAGCAATAATAAAGGTTCGGATTCTTAGTTGGTGAAAGTCAATGCAACTCCTTTGAAGACAATGGAGCTGCACATATTTGAACCAGCTGAGAATCTGACCCTAAATGTGTAAGAAATATGTAAGTTTAATGTCTTTGTTTATATGGGTTGCACTCAAAAAATTCAAAGGTACCATCAGACAAGGACTGTGCATGAAGCAATTTGCATGTAAAAAAACCTGCATGGAACTTGGAAGGGAGAGAGAATAGGTTGCACCAAGATATCAGCCTGTATGCACACAGCTGCAATTGTAGCAGCTGTGTAAAATGGTTCTCCAAATGACGAGCCAGCTTTGTTTTAAAACAAAGGAAACCTCTCATGTTGTTGTCTAGTAAATGGTACATGGAATAGTCATCTCTCTTGCTTTAATTAATATATCTCTATGAATTATTTCATGTGTGATAGTAGAGTAGTCACCTACAATTTTTGAAGGGTCAATATATCATTGGGAACACATCAATCAAAATTCCAAAAAGTAAGAGGACTCTCAGGACTGCATATGGACTTGATCCAAACCTACTGAAGTCACTGGGAATCTTCCTAACAAGAGTCTATAGGCAATACTTTTTGAAACACAAACATTAGATTAAAAAAAACTATAAATTAAAGTTGTCTCTAGGTTAATTAATTATTACAAGCTTTTCTGTGTATGATGATCTGCTTCATAGCCATGTCAGCATCCCTGGACCCACCACAAAACTAAGGCTGTGTCCAGACTCAGGGGTTTTATCGAAAAAAGTAGCCTTTTTTCGAAAAAACTTCACCTGCGTCTAGACTACAGCCGCGTTCTTTCAAAATTAAATCGAAAGAACGCGGCTTTTCTTTCGACGGCGGTAAACTTCATTGCACGAGGAAGAACGCCTTTTTCGACGGAGATCCGTCGAAAATAAGTGAGTGTGGACGTGGGGGGGCCATTTTTTCGAAAATACTGGCCTCCAGGAAGAAGCCCTGGTGGACAATCTGGGGCATGGGTTGCATGTCTCTGGTTCCTGTCTGCAGCCATTTCTTAAAGGGACAGGCACCCTCACAGCCACTTGTTGCAGCAAAGGAGCCAGAGCACACGGCTACTTAGGTGCA
This sequence comes from Pelodiscus sinensis, assembly GCF_049634645.1. NCBI lineage: Eukaryota > Metazoa > Chordata > Testudines > Trionychidae > Pelodiscus > Pelodiscus sinensis. The sequence goes on from NC_134719.1 coordinate 50,404,520, forward strand.
GCATGTCCCAGCCCCAAGACCCTCCTGGCCCTTCCAGAGAGCCTTCTGGGGACCCAGCCAGGGGCTCCAAACGCCGGGCACCATCATGGTCTGGGCCAGAGATCAAGACCCTTCTCGAGCTCTGGGGGGAGGAGGAGGCCTTACAAGCCCTCAAAAGCAGGCGGCGAAATGCGGACATTTATGGCCGCATGGCAGAGGCCCTGGCCCAGAAGGGACACTACCCCCGCACCCAGGACCAGGTGCGCTCCAAAGTTAAAGAGCTGCGCCAAGGATATGTCAAGGCCAGGGAGGAGAGCTCCCATTCTGGTGCAGCCCCCTACTACTGCCCTTACTACAGTGAGCTGGACCAGATCCTGGGTGGTGGTGGTGAAGCACGCACACCATGGCGTTTCGTCCAGTCAGGCTTGGCAGACCCTGTGGTGGACGCGCCAGAGCAGGACCCAGAGCACTCAGGAGACGGGGACATGGTGCCAGAGGAGGACAGTGAGGAGACGGCGACCCTCACCCTAGAGCCAGTCACCCAGACCCCAGAGGCCTCCCAGGTGTCATCTGGCGCAGGAGATGAAGCAGCAGGTGAGTGCAGTGAGGTTGTGTAACACCGGGGGGGGGGGGAGGTAGGTGGGTGCACAGTGGGTGATGCACAAGGGAAACCTGTCATGCTCAGGCTGATGCCCAGGTCACACACAGTGTTACCTTCAGAATGTCTGATTCCCCTGTCTCAAGGGAGAGGGCATGCCCTTTTGGACAGCTGTTGCACACATGACTGATTGTGATAGAAATGTAGCCCTGTTACTCTGATCTGAGGAAGTGGGTCTGGCCCACGAAAGCTCATCCCCTAATAAACCAACCTGTTAGTATTTTAAGTGCTACAGAGTCCACTTTTTTAGGACTGATTGTGTCTTCTTCTTTTCCTCCACAGCCGGACCAGCCGTGCAAGAGGGCCGCAGCAACCCAGCCCCACCTCCATCTCCATCTCGGGGACATGGGAGCCACAGACACAGGCGTGTGTATGCGGACATCCTGAGGCAGCATGTGGAGGCCGTGCAGGAGCTCAACTCCATCCTGCGAGAGAGGATCGGTGGCGTGACCGGCTGATGGAGGAGCTGGTCCAGCAGCGCACGTCCCTGACTGCCACTCTCAGGGAGGTCTGCGGCTTGCCTGCTCCTGTGCCTGGTCCTGCTCCTCCAGCACCCCATGACCCCGCCCCACCAAACCCCCCTTCCACAACAGCATCCCTTTCCCCCCTTGGACCTCCCTCTCCCCCAGCCCCCCCAGTTCCCCAGCCCCTCTCTCCCCCTGACCCTCCTCTCCCCCAGGCCTCCCCGTCCCAAGAGCACCCTATCCAGCCAACCGACAGGTGCACCACCCGATCCCGTGGACCCCGAACACGAGGCCCAGGCAGGAGACTGAGATCAGGCAAGCACCGTGCAACCTGATCCCTTTCCCCCCTCCAGTTTTCAAGTCCCCTTCCCCCCTCCAGGTTTCAAGTCCCCTTCCCTCCTCCAGGTTTCAAGCACCCCCATCATCCCAGTTAAATGACAAAGAAAGTGTTCAACAAAATGTTTATTGTACATAGTTTTTTCTACATCAAAAATGAACAAAAGCTTTTTTATGTTTGCAACAGTTATACTATTTTTTGAGTGATATTTCAAAAAATAAAACAGAACTTATTATTTTGAGACAAACCCTGGTGTTAATGATTTGTCCAAACAGGGTCAGGAGATGGGTTGTGGAGCGAAGCTTCTTTTGGGCCAGGGCCCAGTCCCCAGGCAGAAGCCCCTCAGTAGAGTCAGTGGCCTCCACTTGAGAATTGCTCCCGTAGGGCCTCCCGTATGCAAACAGCAGACCGGTGAGCCTGGCGGATGGCAGCTGTCCGGGGCTGGGCAAAGTGTCTCTCCTGGCCATCAGCACCTGTACCCCACCCTCGTAGGAAGGTCTCCCCTTTCCTCTCCACCAGGTTATGGAGAACGCAACACGCGGCCACCACCTCAGGGATGTTGCTCTCCCCCATGTCTAGGCGTGTGAGCAAGCACCGGAATCTGCCTTTTAAACGTCCGAACGCACATTCCAGCTGGTTGCGAGCCTGGTTAAGGTGAGCATTAAACTGCTCCTTGCTCGCATCCAGGTGGCCGGTGTAGGGTTTCATCAGCCACGGCATCAGGGGGTAGGCCGCATCAGCCACTATGCACACCGGCATGTGCACATCCCCAACTGCAAAGTCGTGATGCGTGAAAAATGTTCCTGCCTGAAGCCTCTGGTAGAGGTACAAGTTCCTGAAGATGCGGGCCCGCCCTGACCACCCAACACAAATGTCAGAAAACTGGCCACGATGGTTGACCAGGGCCTGGAGGACCATTGAAAAGTAGCCCTTTCTGTTAATGAATTGGGCTGCTCGATGGGGCAGTGCACGGATTGGAATGTGTGTCCCATCGAGCGCTCCTCCACAATTCGGGAAGCCAAGGGCAGCAAAGCCGGCCATGACGCTGTCCAGATCTGGTAGACAGACGAGCCTGTTGAGCAGCTCCAAATTGATGGCCCTCACCACGTGCAGAACGAGACAGACAACAAAATGTTAGAAGGGGTGCCTTATCTCTTAGGAGGAGAACCCACCACCCACCTTCCCTCTCAAACACCCCGGGAATCCCCTCCTCAGAACTCCCCCCCCAACAATTCAGGGTGAGTGGAGGAGCTCCCTCCCACTCCCACTCCACTTTGCCCTTCCTGACAGTCTCCCTTCCCCCCACCCCAAACTGTGACTGTCCACAGACAATGACTTACCTCCATCAGGATGGATCCAACAGTAGACCTGCCCACTCCAAATTGGTGTCCCACGGAGCGGTAGCTGTCGGGGGTTGCCAGCTTCCAGAGGGCAATGGCGACCCTCTTTTCCAGGGGGATAGCGGGCCGCAGGTGGGTGTCTTGCCGTTGCAGAGCAGGGGCGAGCCAGGTACACAGCTCCTGGAAAGTGGTCTTTCACATCCGGAAGTTGCGTAGCCACTCTTGGTCATCCCAGAGCTCCATCACGAGCCGGTCCCACCAGTCAGAGCTGGTGTCAAGCCTCCAAACACGCCTGTCCACAAAGAAGTTTGGAGGCAAGGGCAGTGTGACTGCTTGACGGACGATCCCTTCGTACCTCTGGTCTGGGTCCAGATGGGGAAGTAGCCTCATGACTGTGTCATGCAGATGCAGCAACACTTGCAGTATGATGGCGTGGGGCCATCGCCTGCCCAGGGGCAGCTCTGGCTCCATGCCAAAAAAATGGGTCTAAAACAGAAAAACCTCCAAACAAAAAACCTGCTGGGGTGTCCCAGGAAGCTGAGCACTCCAAACCAGCACTGCAATGCCTTGCTTACCTCCTAGAGGGACAGCAAAGGCAGCTGCAGAAGCAGAGCAACGGGTTTTCAGGAGTGTCCCTTTAACCACGCCGCGTCTCTGCAAAGGGCAGGCAGGCAGCAGCACCCGGAAGGAAATGTTGCCCCCATGCCCTGGCAGAAGCGGTTCCAGGTGGCTTTTAATTTCAAAAGAGCATCCAGCAGTCAGGACGCTCTTTTTCGAAAAAGCGGATCGATTTTCCGATCCGCGTATTGTAGTCTAGACGCGCTCTTTCGAAAGAGGCTTGCAGTCTAGACATAGCCTAAATGTCCTTCTTTACTTAGTGTTAATATTACTGTGCTTTTTAAATATCTCCTTTTATATTGTTTCAGTGCTTATGTGGCTCTCATTTGCTACATTTGCTCTGCTGCACATATATTAATGCTCCATTGGAGTGAATGGAATGTTAGCATGCACCTGGACAATTTAAGCTGCATAACAGGTGTGTTCCAACAGGGTATATGGCAGAAGTCCAGCTATTAATTACAAAAAGGAATTCAGTGTAAGATTAATCATCATCAAGGGGAAACACCTGTGTCTTATCAGTTAGTTAATCATGTCATCTCCTTGAAAATTCTGTGGTTCTTCATTTTACTTTTAAGCAAACAAAAGAGACAATGAAATTATTGCATTTGAAAGTGTTGGAAAAATAACGCTGCACTTAATCAGAAAGAATCAGTGCATCAGTGTTCTGCTTCCTAGGGGAAACAGACGCAAAACTCTGAAAAGTTTGAAACAGAGTCTTGTTCTTACTTGAAACCCAAGATAGGATTTGAACCCAGCCCTCCAAAGATGATAGCCTTATAAGTTTCTAGCCTTTACTAGTTGCCTTTTTGTTGTAAATCTTAATTGTTTCAATGATATAAGCACATTTTTAAATAACAATAGCAATTTTATAGTTATAAAGTATCATTCATGAAGGGATCTCAAAGAGTTTTATAAACTTTTTACAACCAGAATTAACCTTCACTATCCATTAGGGGTAGGTATTATTTTATCTTTAAAAAAGTGAGGCAATTGGGACACAGAAACTTTAAGATCCAAAGGTCATTAATTTGAAGCCAAATTCTGACATTCATAATTAAGTGGACTAGGCATTCACCAAGGAAATGCTCAGTATAAATAACATTAATAGAATGAAACCCTGAGTTGATAGCTTGATATCTGGCTCATGTTGTCTTAGGGTTGAGCAATCAAAAACTGAGGCATATAAGTTTAGTGAGATGTCTGAAAATCTACTTGACCAAGTTCACTTTACAAGTCAATAGTGGAGGTGGAATTTGTGCAATTTTCATGCCACAGGAATGAAAGAAACAGCAATTAGCAGGCATTTGGAAAAAGATGTAAAATAATTTAGTAGGGAGCTCCTTTGTCTCAGTATTCTCCTGTTTAGTATTTCTTTTATAATTTCCCTTCTTATGAAGTGCCTTGTGGAAGCAATCGATACAGAACAATAGATAGACAGTAGTAACATTGTCATCTATCTTCTGCTAGTGCTGAAATAGCATACCTTTGGCACCTCTCTGGGCTATTTTTATATGTATCTAACTGATCTGTATAGTGCCATGTACATTTCTGTTGCAGCACACAGATACTTCAAAGTACTGCACCTGTACTTTACTATCCCTAGCAAAGTAGGTATGAGTAAGGGAAGAAACACCCAGAAGAAATCCTTTCACACGCTGGATATGAATAATATTTTTTAAGTATTGCAAATTATATAATTTCACTAAGTTCTCAGGCTGTATCCATAGACAAGAAATATCTTATGTACATTTGAAATAATAAGGTAATCTCAGGCCCATGCAAATGGGGAGTTAAAATAGTTTACCGTGTGGGCAAATGAGAAGAGAATCAGGCCCCAAATATTTAAAATCTATCAGTTGTGATTAGACCCTGTAGGTCACAAGATCTGATTAGAACCAGGTGTTTGAAAAGAACTTGAAGGTCATTTGGGATTATGGAAATTTAATATAAGCACATGCCTAAATATAACTTATTCCAGTATTTCTATATATATAAAGGCAGTGCATTTGGGTATTGCTTGGCTACAGTATTCATAGCATTCTGACCACTGTGCTTTACATAGTCTTGTTGAGGGACACATACAGGTTAATTGTGTAGTTTCCCATACTAAATCTGAAAAAATATGCCATTGAAGAAAGACAATTTATTGATTATAACAACACTGTCTGTAAGTATGAAAGGAAGAAACATAGTGAATATTTTCTCAATAGTTGGCAGAAGTAGATTATAAATCAATGCACTGGAAATACAAAATAAAAAGTCTCTTTAATTTTGCAAAAATGAGATTGAAAGATGCAGGCCAATGCAATACATTAATATTCTTTATTCATGTGCATCAGAAGCTGCATAAGTCTTTTAGAAAATGTACTAATTTCAAAATAAAGTGTAAATGTTATTTACTTCAGATGTTAATATGAATATGCATTTGGCATTGCTTTTCCTCTTCTGTTAATGTATAATTTTTTATTTAATCAATAGATTCATTAGATTGTAAATGAGTTTCTCTTCTTTCTCATAAATCATGGCTCCTAAGATTTAAAAAACAGCGTTTTTCTTCTATGAACTTGAAACCCATCAATATATGAGCATTCATGTAATACAGATCTGAATGACCCTTCAAGCTGCAGAAAACTTTCCAGAAAACCTCAATGGCATGGGTAACCCATGAGCTGCTAACCTCTGGACTTGCAGTTAACAGTTATTGTCTTAATTGTGTTCTACACAGATAATATAACTGTAAACAATTTATTAAATAATTGCTTGGACTCTTTTTTATTGCAATTTATATTTTAAAGACATTTATAAAAAGTAAATAAGCTCAAATATTGTTGGAAATTATTAATTTTTACACCTTATATGGTATATTCTGATAGTACTACAGTAGTATGTTCTATTTTTTACAGGGCAAGGTCCTAATTGCCAAAAATCAGTGTATCTCCATTGAAGTCAATAGAGTGATGTTGATTTACACTTGCTGACAATCTGGACTGTTGCATTTGTATTTCACATTCAACGTGATTGAAGACTTTATTAGTCAAAACTTTCACTAGTTCAACTTTCAGTTACATCTATGTAAATCTGGAGTATCTCCACTGAAATAATCAGCGTCCTCTCAGTTGCATCTAGATTTTCACTGGTTTAAAAGAGAGTAGAATTTGGATCACATAGAGCTTTGCCTGAGTGTTTAAGGATTTGTTAATTGAATTAGCCATAGATATACTGGTTTATATTAGAGCTATTCAGATGATGATATATATTTAGCTGTTTTTCAGCTTGTCATGATGATCTCCTCCTGCATTGCCACCATACTTTGCCATGCCACCCACTGAATGGTGGGGAATGAATCTGAACAAGGCAATAGGCTTGAGCAAGTTCTGATTTTTTTATGAACCAATATGCCAATATTCAGTACGGAGATACTAATTCTTTATGTGAAAAAGGTTTTGGCCCAGATCCTTGCCCGAGGACAAAGAACACATAGTACAACTCAGAAATGAATGCAAATGTAGTTATAAACCAGCCCCTTTCCAATCCTGAGCTAGCTCTGGTCCAGGCATAAGTCAGACTGAACGTTAAATTGCCCTAATTTACACCAATTGTTTTCAATTATGGTACCTGGAGATTTCTGGTATAGAGGGGAACCCTGGACATCTCCAGTCTCCTAACCACATTTCCAACCCTGGGCTCAATAGAAATGAGATTGGTGTAGGAGTTGTATTAGTTCTGTGCCACCAGAAAATTTTCCTTATATTGGGAAAATTTATATATATATATATATATATATATATATATATATATATATATATATATATATATATATATATATATATATATATATATATATATATTTCCTTATATTTTCCTTCCTGGGCAAGCTGTGCTGCAGGCTATCAGGCATCCAGGGCTTTATAAAGGAGTGAGTCAGCAATCAGGGAGCTTGTGAACAGGGACTGCTAATAGTGAGTTTTGGAGAAGGAGTGGGAAAGGGGGTAGATACACTCACCATTCTTTAAAATCCTTTTACTACACTCCTGCCCTTCAATGAGACATTTAATAACATCTGAGGAATCTCTCCGAAGGAAGGCATGTTTGGATAGTGATAGATCTGTTGTTGTTACCTGCAGAGCATGTGCCATGTTTGTCTTCCTCCAGAAGAAAGAAGGGATTACATCTGCACTAAGTGCAAGCTGGTTGCCATTTTGGAAGAAAAAATTAGAGAACTTGAGGCCTAAGTATTGACCCTATTTTCCATCAGAGAGGATGAAGACTTCTGCGATAGAAGGCAGCATTTAATCCTGCAGACACAGCAGGCTGAAGAACCAATGAGCGAAGTACAGAACAAGGAAGAAAACTGGCAGCATGTAACCTCTAGAAGAAGAAGAAGGCCAACTCAGGTATCCCCCATTCCTGCAGAGGTAAGTAACCACTTTCAGGCTCTCTCCACAGGCACTGAGGTGGAGAATGCTTTGGCAGGGACTCTCAGGGAAGAAATCAGAAAGGAACACCATGTACCGGAAAGCATGAGATGCATAGTCCTAGAGATGGGGGTTCCACAACCACCACCCTCAAAAAAAGAAGATGGGTGGTGGTGGTGGTTGGGAACTCCCTCCTGAGAGAGACTGAGTCATCCATCTGCTGTCCAGACCTGCATTCTCGAGAAGCGTGCTGCTTATCAGGATGTGACCAAAAGTCTTTCCAAAGTGATCAAACCCTCGGATCCCTGCATTTCCATGTAGGAACTAATGATATGGTCAAGAATGGCCTTGAGTGGGTTACAGCAGATTATGTAGTGCTGGGAAGAAGGATCAAGGAATTTGAGGCACAAGTGGTGTTCACATCCATCCTCCCTGTTGAAGGAAAACACCCAGGTAGGGATCGTCGAATTGAGGAAGTAAACGCGTGATTGCGCAGGTGGTGTCGGAGAGAAGGCTTTGGTTTCTTTGACCATGGACTCTGTTCCGGGAACAAGGATTGTTAGGAAGAGATGGGATCCACCTAACCAAGAGAGGAAAGAGCATCTTCGAGGGCAGGCTTGCAAACCTAGTGAGGGGGGCTTAAAACTAGGTTCGTTGGGGGCCAGTGACCAAAGCCCTGATGTAAGTGAGGAAGTCAGACACCGGAAGAAACAATGAGCCACAAGGGAGGATCACTGATTTTTATGGAAAAGGTAAGGCAATTAACTGGTTATCTAAGGTGTTTGTACACAAATGCGAGAAGCCTGGGAAACAAACAGGAAGAATTAGAAGCCCTGGCCCAGTCTAAGAACTATGATTTGATTGGAATAACAGAGACTTGGTGAGATGACTTGCATGACTGGAGCACTGTCATGGAAAGGTATAAACTGTTCAGGAAGAACAGGAGGGGGAGAAAAGGAGGAGGAATTGCATTCTATGTTAGAGAGCACTATGATTGCTCAGAGCTCCAGAAAAGCCTGATGAGAGTCTATGGGTTAAGTTTAAAGGTGGAAGCAACAGGAGTGATGTTACGGTTGGTGTCTTCTATAGACCACTGGATCAGGTGGATGAGGTACACAAAGCTTTCTTCGGACAACTGAGAGAAGCTTCCAGATCACAGGCCCTGGTTCTCATGGGGGACTTTAATCACCCTGACATCTGTTGGGAGACCAATACAGCAGTACATGGACAATCCAGGAAGTTTTTGAAGAATGTTGGGGATAACTTCTTGGTTGAAGGAACCAACAAGGAGCCATGTATGGCTTGACCTGCTGCTCACAAACAGGGAGGAACTAGTAGGGGAAGTAGAGGTGGGTGACAACCTGGGAAGCAGTGATCATGAGATGGTAGATTTCAGGATCCTGACCAAAGGAAGAAAGGAGAGTAGCAAAATACACATCCTGGACTTCAGAAGAGCAGACTTTGAGTCCCACAGAGAACTGATGGGCAGGATTTCCTGGGATGCTTACATGAAGGAGAAAGGAGCCCAGCAGAGCTGGCAGTATTTTAAAGAAACCTTATTAAAGGCACAGGAAGAAACCATCCCAATGCGCAGCAAGAAAAGCAAATATGGTAGGTGACTATATTGGCTTTCCGGGGAAATCCCTGGTGAACTTAAGCACGAAAAGGAAGCTTACAAGAAGTGGAAACTTGCACAGATGACTAGGGAGGAGTATAAATATATTGCTCAAGAATGCAGGGGAATTATTAGGAAGGCAAAAGCACAATTGGAATTGCAGCTAGCAAGGGATGTGAAGGATAACAAGAAAGGTTTCTACAGGCATTTTAGCAATAAGAGGGGGTATGTCTACACTACCACCCTAGCTCGAAGTAGATAGTTCCGACTAGGCTTCCTACTCCGAACTATCTAGTTCGTGCCGCGTGTAGCCGCGGGCACGGAGTCCGCACTAGCGGACATTTAAAAATGGCAGCGCCCGGCAACATGCAAATGAAGCCTGTGAAATTCAAATCCCGGGCTTCATTTGCAAGTTCGTATGACTACATTAACCACCCTAGTTCGAACTAGGGTGGTAGTGTAGACATACCCAGGGTGATCAGAGAGGGTGTGGGGTCCTTATTGGATTAGGGAGGTAATCTAGTGACAGATGATGTGGGAAAAGCTTTCTTTGCCTCTGTGTTCACAGACAAGGTCAGCTTGCAGACAGATGCACTAGTCAACGCAGTATGGGAAGGAGGGGGACAGCCTTTGGTGAGGAAAGAACAGGTTAGGAAGTATTTAGAAAAGCTAAACATACACAAATCCATGGGCCCGGATTTAAGGTATCCAATGGCATTGAGGGAGTTGGCAAATTTCATTGTAGAGCCTTTGGTCATTATCTTTGAAAACTCATGAAGATTGGGAGAGATCCCGGATGAATGGAAAAAAGCAAATATAGTGCCCATCTTTAAAAAAGGGAAGAAAGACAATCCAGGGAACTACAGACCTGTCAGCCTTACTTCAGTCCCCAGAAAAATCATGGAGGGGATCCTCAAGGAATCTATTTTGATTTGATAGAAGCCTTCAACTTCCTGAAGGGAAGTTCCAAAGAGGTTGGAGAAAGGCTGTTCTTAGTAGTGACGGATGGTGGAACAAGAAGCAATGGTTTCAAGTTACAGTGGAAGAGGTCTAGGTTGAATATTAGGAAAAACTATTTCACTAGGAGGTTGGTGAAGCACTGGAATGGGAGATGGTGGAATCTCCATCCCTAAAGGTTTTTAAGTCTCGGCTTGACAAAGCCCTGGTTGTGTTGATTTAGTTGGGATTGGTCCTGCCTTGGGCAGGAGGCTGTACTTGATGACTTTCTGATGTCTCTTCCAGCTCTATGATTCTGATTCTATTCATGCACTGTGACACAAAGAATTCTGAATATAGTGGGAATTTTTAAAAAGATTATTTAATTTTAAAATACAACTCTTCTTGTGCTTACCTGAGTAATGTTTGTGCATGAATACAGTTAGCTAATTTTACAGTTCTGAATTAAGGGTTATGGACATTAAGTACTATACAATTCTATTAGGCTACATCTACACTGGCCCCAAATTCCGGAAAAGGGATGCAAAGCAGGTAAGTCAGAATAGGGAAATCCGCGGGGGATTTAAATATCCCCGCAGATTTAAATAAACATGTCCGCCGCTTTTTTTCCGGCTTGGGGAAAAGCCGGAAAAAAAGCGTCTATACTGGCGCAATCCTCCCGAATAAAGCCCTTTTCCGGAGGATCTCTTATTCCTACTTATTCTTCTGGCGTGGATACTTACATAATCATATTCTTTATGTTGCATATTTTTAATTAATATAATTTGTCAGAATTATTTTTATGCCAAGTGCTGCTGTTCTATATTGAACTTGAGCATTGAAACATTTGTTTTCATTAAGCCAAAAGGGCAAAACAAGAATAAAAGCAAAACAACCCTTTCAATGTGTGGGTAACTTTTTCTGGTTAAAAGCATATAAGATCTGGTAGTACTTCATGAAATCATGAATTTCAAATGTCTTATAAGCACATGTATTGCCTTTTCCTTCTCATATGACTAGATTGTCTAACAGTTCTGCAAGAGTGTGAACAACATGAGGTTTTTATCATGTTGAGACTTTCAAACATTGGCAGCACTTTCCACAGTATTTTTTTTTATTGTAACACTAACTGATGCTTAAGGACATTTCAAAGATAAAGATATAAGATCATGGTGCTATTTAGAAAGGGTATTGGCAATATGACCATTTAAAACTCATTCCTTTTAATGTACTAGCTCTCCCAGGACAGCATATAATTACTTCTTGAATTACCTTTGCATTTTTCCTAGTAAACCATTAGGCAGATTTGTTATACTCTGAGGCTGTGTCTACATTGGCAAGATTTTGTGCAAAAGCACTTGCTTTTGCGCAAAATCTTGCCGCCTGTCTACACTGGCCGCGAGTATTTAAGCAAGAACACTGACGTTGTAATGTACAAAATCAGTGCTTCTTGCACAAATACTCTGATGCTCCAGCTTAGGGATAAGTCCTCTTGCGCAAGTGTTCTTGCGCTAAAATGGCCATTGGAGCTTTCTTGCACAAGAGAGCCTCTACACTAGCATGGATGCTTTTGCGCAAAAGCAAATCTTTTGCGCAAAGGCACATGCCAGTATAGACGCTCTCTTGCGCAAATACTTTTAATGGAAAAACACTTCTGTTAAAAGTACTTGCGCAAAATCATGCCAGTGTAGACGCAGAGAGGGCTGTGTCTACACTGGGCCACTTATTCCGGAAAAGCAGCCAATTTTCCAGAATAACTTGCCAGCTGTCTACACTGGCCGCTTGCTTTTCCGGAAAAGCAATGACGATCTACTGTAAAATTGTCAGTGTTTTTCCGGAAAAACTATGCTGCTCCCATTCGGACAAAAGTCCTTTACTGGAAAAACTGATCCGGAAAAGGGCCAGTGTACACAGCACAGTAGTCTTTTCCGCAAAAAAGCCCCGATCGCGAAAATGACGATCGGGGCTTTTTTCTGGAAACGCATCCTGCCAATGTCGACGCGCTTTTTCTGGAAATACTTATAACGGAAAACTGTTCCGTTTTAAGCATTTCCGGAAAAGGGTGCCAGTGTAAATGTAGCCCAAGGTTTTTTTCGAAAAAAAGTGGCCTTTTTTTTTTAAAAAAAAAAACCTTCCCCTGTGTCTAGACTGCTGCTGCGTTCTTTCGAAAGTAAATCAAAAGAATACAGTAGATTTTCTGACCGTAGAAAACCTTGTTTTATGAGGAAGAATGCCTTATTTCAAAAGTGCTCTTTCGAAAAAAGGCGCTATGTAATGTGAACTGTGCTTTTTCAAAAAAGAGCATCCAGACTGCCTGGGTGCTTTCTTTCGAAAAAGCTGCTTGCTTTTTCAAAAGCACTGGTTGTAGTCAAGATGCTCCTTTTCGAAAGAGGCTTGTAGTCTAGACGTGGCCAAAGGGTTTAACTCATGTGGCTTTACTATAGTAGGATTAGTAGAGCTTACTACAAAAGCCACTCAATTGTTTAAAGTTTTCTCACTATCACAATAAAAGTTCACAAACCTTCCAAGTGAATGCAAGCAAAGTTCCAAATGGTCCTGTTTGGTGACTGAACTGCAATGAGTTTTGCTGTGAATGTTTGATTTAATTCAAACTTGAAATCCAAAACCAAAATTCAGTCGGTGCTAAACCTACAGACCAAATGAAAGAAAATAGTTACAGAACTTTTTGTGAACCAAAACCAATGTGTTTCACTCACACTGCTTTGAATTAAGAGACATATCTAAGTGTTGAGGAGACTGATTTTTCTGCTGTTAGTAATTTTTCAAGTAATAAATAGAAAAGGAGACATGAAATGGTTGCAGCAAGCACCATATAACCATAACTTCTGTGTTTATGATGCAATTAGTTTTTGAATTTACTCTGCAGGGACCATGGAAACTGCTTCAGGCTTTGCAAACTTACTTGAAGCATAGTTAATGGAGCTATCATAAAATCTGTGTAGATACTGGAAACTTTAAAGATGAGTTTGACCTGAATTTTACCTGTGGTAACATAGGGTATGTCTAGACTTGCCCCCTAGTTCAGACTAGGGAGGCAAATGAAGCATACCAAAGTTGCTAATGACATGTAGGATTTAAATATCCTGTGCTTGATTAGCATATTCGTGGCCGGTTGCCATTTTAAAATGCCGGTAACCTGAATTAACTAACCACATGCCGTTAACTCATTGCATGAGGAGTAACAGTTAATTCAAGGGAAGGGTTTTGGATCAGACTGCTGTGTCTACATGCGGCAAGTTAATTCAGGCTACTGGCATTTTAAAATGGCAAACCGGCCATGAATATGCTAATCAGGTGCAGGATATTTAAATCCCATGCTTCCTTAGCAACTTCAGTATGCTTCATTTGCCTCCCTAGTCTGAACTAGGGGGCAAGTGTAGACATACCCATACAAGGTAGAATGTGTATTGCACAAATCTTTGCAAAAGCTTTTAGAGGCTGAATCCCATATGGACTTGAAGCTGTAGATTAAGATATTAAATTAGGTGGTAGCCCATCTCAGTAAGGATGCAATCCCTGATCTATATACAGTAAAACTCCATTAGTCTGGCATCCAATGCTCCGGGACTCCTGATGGTCTGGCACCATCAGGAACCCGGAAGTGCTGGGGCAGCCGGACAGGCTTCCTCCATTCAGCTGCTGCTGAAACTGACCAGCAGCTGAATTGGGGAAGCCGGGAGCAGAGTAGCTGAGGTGCTGCTGGGTTGGTCCCGCAGCGCTGAGGGGCGGCACTATGGGACCAACCCAGCAGCACCCCAGCTGCTTTGCCCCAGACGTGGAGATTCAGCCACTGCTGAAACTGACCAGCAGCGTCAGTTTCACAGGCTGAATCCGGACGCCTGGGGCAGAGCAGCTGAGGTGCTGCGGGGTTGGTCTCGTAGCACCACCCCTCGTCGCTGTGGGACCAACTCGGCAGGACCCCAGCTGCTCTGCTCCAGGGGTCCCCAAGTCAGCCGCTGCTGAAACAGATCAGCGGCTGATTCCAGGGAGCCCCGGGAAGAAATGCTCTGCCCGGGGCTCCCTGGAATCAGCCGCTAATCTGTTTCAGCAGCGGCTGAATTGGGGACCCCTGGGGCAGAGCAGCTGGGGTCCTGCCGGGTTGGTCCCACAGCGCCAAAGGACGGCGCTGCGGGACCAACCTGGCAGTACTCCAGCTGCCCCTCAGCGCTGCGGGACCAACCCAGCAGCACCCCAGCTGCTCTATTGCAGGCATCCCCGATTCAGCTGCTGCTGAAACTGACCAGCAGCGGCTGAATCAGGGACGCCTGGGGCAGAGCCGGACTATCGTAAGGGGGGGCTATGAGGGGCCTGGGGTGGCATCCCCTCCCACCCCACTCCAGACCCCTCATAGACCCCCCCTTCTGATAGTCCGTCATATCTGATAATCCGGCACCCCCTGGGTCCTAAAGGTGCCGGATTATCGGAAGTTTACTGTATTCTGTTCTTCACCTCCTCTCTTTGCATGCTGCTGCTGCTACTCTTTAAGGGTGCATCTACACAGCATAGTTATTTCAAAATAATGGACATGATTATGAAATAACAACGTGAGTGTCCACATAGTAATTCCATAATTTTGAAATAATGGACCGTTTATTACAACTTCTGTAAACCTCATTCCATGAGGAATAACGCCTATTCTGAAATAGCTATTTCACATTATGGCATGTGTAGACATGGCAGCTGGAATTATTTTGAAATAAGGGCCCTCCAGGAAATCCCGCAGGTGTCTTCGTGGCCACTGTCTCCACACGCATTAGGACTCTATAATTCCTCATCCCCTACAGCCCTTATTGCTGCAGCCACAGGGGATAGGGCTTGTGGCAGGAAGCTGGCCCTCACAGCCTTCAGCCACCCACAGCTGCCACAGCATGACATCAGGCCAGCATGAGCTACCCTCAAGCCCCCCAAGAGCCCTCCCCCATTCCCAGGGAGCAATATGGCGGCTCCCAGGAGCTTGCCAGGTGCCGCAAGAAGCATGCGCCAACCTGGTCTAGGGCAGAGATCCTAGGTTTGGGGCAAGAAGGAAAACCTCCAGGATTTCTGCACCAGACGGCGCAGTGCTGACATATACAGCCACATGGCTGACAGCCAAGCTTCGAAGGGCCACATCTGGACCCAGGAGCAAGTCCAGATGAAAGTTTAGGAGCTCTGCCAGGCATATAGCAGACCCAGGGAACACAGCTCCCACTCTGGGGCAGTAGCCCACACCTGCCCCTATTGTCAGGACCTGCTCTGCAACCTGGGGGGCAGTGCAGTCCATTCCCCACCCCAGGTGGTTGACTCAGGACTGGAGAGGCCTGTCATCATCCATCCCGGGGGCAGAGCTGGTTGTGCAGATGAGGAGGAGGAGGAGGAGGAGGAGGAGGAGGAGGAGGAGGAGGAGGAGGACTCTGATGCAGCCAGCACTGTCACCACACTAACACTTGAGCCAGTACCCCATGGCCTACATGTGCCACAGGCATCTTCCAAGGCAGGGAAAGGATCATCAGTTGAGTAAGGGGCTGAGGCATATTTCTTGCAGGGCCTTCTGAGCCTGGGATAGTGCTGCAGTACATGCATGTGGATACACATGCACTGCCAGTCTGGGCTGCACAGCTCCAGGAGGCTGCATCAGAGCATCCCGTGTTCTTGGTCACAAGCTCTGGGGAGACTGGCCTCACTTCTGACAACTGAATGGGGCACCCTCCTATGACAAGCCACCACTAAATGGAGGCTGGGGACATGGCCATATACACAAACACACACACTCAGGAGTGCTGCACACGGCACATGGGCATGCCTGCAAGATCAAGGCAGCACCCACTCCCAGGGACAGTGCTGCCAGGCATAGGAACGTCTGCCGCTCACACATGCACCTCCCCATCACACGCTGATCCCCTCTCCTCCAGTGGCCAGGGGCAGAAGTCCCATCCCCTGGGGATGCCACCTTGGAGAGCCTGGCATGTGTGCAGCACTCAGGCAAGCCCAGGCGGTACAAGGCCCCCCTCCTGCCCACAGGATCCCAGTGTGGCCAGCAACTTTCCATGCCTGCTTGTCCCTGACACATGAGGGTAATGAGGCTGTTCCCCTCGGGACATCTGGACCTCTGTAAGAAAGGGCCCACTGTCCAGGCTACAGATGGCCTTGCTCCCAGTATGTCACTGTTTGTCTTGGCTCACAGATGAGGACAAAGCTCACAGATGAGGGCAACACCACTCAAGGCAGCCGCCTAACACAGGGGAAGCCACAGGTACCAGAGAAGGCAGGAGGAACTGTTGTAAGAGCACATCTCTGCGCTCCGGGCCCTGCATGAGGTGCTGGACCAGAGGCTCTGGGAGGACATGCAACTGTGGAGAGAGATTTAGAAGTTGCTGCAGCAGGGCCACATGTGTGTGGCCTTCCAGTCTCTCCTCTGTGTCATGGAGCCAGCTCCTGCTCCTGCTGCCACTCCTGCCCCACCTCCCATGACAGCCTCTGCTCCATCTCCCATACCAGGCCCTGCCCTACCTCCTATGCCAGACCCTGTTCCAGCTTCATCTTCTGTTTTTCCCCTTAGCCTCCCCGTCCATGGTTGACGAGGACCCCGCACATGAGACGGTGGAACCAACCAAGACAGGTGCCAATCACACTACTAGCCCTGATCCTCCCCTAACCACTCTTTCACCCTCTAAGTTTCTCATCCTCCCTCCTCTCACTCCCTCCACTCTCCTATCCCAGGTTATTTCCCCAATCCCTCCCCAGTTACGTTGACCCCAAATAAAAACCACACCCAGTTTATTGTTTCCAAACAAAAAGTCAATTTTATTATCTCTCCAAGGGAGGAGGGAAGGAGAAAGAAGGGAAGGGTGAGGGAGGAAAGGCAAAGAGGTTCAAGAGACAGGCCCCTAGTGGGGAGATCCTGGGGAGAGTGTCACTAGGGGCCTTGTGAGAAACTCTCCCTCAGGGCCTCCCAGATGCACACACACCCTTGATGGGCCTGCCAGATGGCATCTGTGCACGGCTGTTCAAAGGTCATGCCGACACAGCCAGCCTCTGCCCCCCCCCCCCCACCCAGGGAGGAACATCTCCCCCTTCCGCTCACAAATATTGTTGCGCACACAACACGTTGCCACTTTATGGGGGATGTTCCATTCCTCAACATCCAGCCAGGTAAGGAGGCATCTGAACGTCACTTTGAGGTGCACAAAGGCTCCCTCCACTACCAAATGTACCCAGCCGAGCCTGGCATTGAAGCATTCCTTGCTGGGGTCAAGGTGTCCAGTGTCAGGCTTCATGAGCCAGGGCACAAGAAGGCAGGCTGTGTTCCCCATGATGTGCATGTCCACGTCCCCCACTCTGATGGCTCAGTCAGAAAGTACCAATTTCCAGCTTCTGAAGACATGGACGGTGTGCACCTTCCCCAACCAGCTACCAATGATATCAGTGAACTGCCCGCGGTGGTCAACAAGGGCCTGCAGGACCATCAAGAAGTACCCCTTGTGGTTGATATAGACAGGTACTTGGTGGTCGGGGGCCCAGATGGGGATGTGGGTGCCATCAACAGCCCCCCTGCAGTTGGGGAACCCCTTTGTGGCAAAGCCAATGATGTTGGGGTCGACATCACTGAGGTGGATGACCCTGCGCAGCAGGACAGTGTTGATGGCCTGCACCACCTGTAAAAGGAGACAAACAGAGAATCACAGGGGTGACAGAGCCCTTAGGAGGTCCCTGAGCCCACCTGTTTTCCCCACATACATACACACACCAGGAGCAACCCTGTACAAAGCCCATCCCCTGGCAGGGCTTTGTGAAGACGGGACTGAAGACAAACCCAGGAAAGGGGTCTTCCCCCACCCCCAATTCCCCCTTTTCCTAGGGTTCTCCATTCCCCATTCCCCCTCTTGGAACACTAGCCCGAGAGCAGCACACCTGCATGATGAAGGCCCTGACAATCAACTTAACATGCTGAACTGGTTGCTGAAGGATCAATAGTTGTTCAGCATGGTGAGCTTCCACACAGTGATGGCAAACCACTTCATGTGTGTGTCCCGTTGTGTGAGGTGGGGGCGAGCCAGGCACACAGCTCCAGAAAGTTGTCCATCTGCATGCAGAAATTCTGGAACCACTGCTGGTCATCCCACCACTCCATAATGAGCCGGTCCCACCAATCAGAACTATGCACGGTGGGGTGCAGGTGGAAGAGCGATGCTCCCAGACAGATGACGAGGGTCTCATCAATCAGCTGGGGGTTGCGTTTCTGCATGGCCAGGTGGGCAGCCTGCAGAAACTGCAGCATGACAGATGAGGATGATTGACTGTCCAGAGGCACTTCTGGCTTCATGTCTGGCAAACTAAGGTGTCCGCAAGGGCAACCACAGCAGTCAGAGCAAAGGCTTTGCTGTCCCTCAAGAAGGTAGGTAAAGGTGAAAAACTTAAGAAACAGTAGTTCAGGAGGGTCCTTTTAAGCACAAGTCTCAGATAGCCTCAGGCTGCAGGTGCAAGAAGTAACTGCTGACCTGATGCCCTGCCTGAAGTGGTTCCAGTTGGCCATAAATGTGATTCAGCATCCAATCAGTGTGGTCACTCTATTTCAAAATAGCTAGGTGCTATTATAACCCACACACCTAGGCTATGTCTAGACTGCAAGCCTCTTTCGAAAGAGAGCGTCTAGACTGCACGTTGAACTTTCGAAAAAGCGGCTTGCTTTTTCGAAAGAAAGCATCCAGTGAGTCTGGATGCTCTCTTTAGAAGAAGCCCTATTTACATTGAAGAACGCCTTCTTTCGAAAGAGGAACTTTCGAAAGAAGGCGTTCTTCCTTGTGAAATGAGGTTTACCGCCATCGAAAGAAAAGCCGCGTTCTTTCAATTTAATTTCGAAAGAACGCGGCTTGAGTCTGGACGCAGGGGAAGTTTTTTCGGAAAAAGGCTACTTTTCCCGAAAAAAACCCTGAGTCTGGACACAGCCCTAGTGTGGTTACTGAGCAATGCAAGTGGAACCTAGACCACTGCAACAGTTAAGATCAAGTGACCTCTACAGCATGGGCTGGGAGCCAGCTGGCTTTTAGCTCAGAGGGTAGAGGCTCCTATAGTGAGGTCCCAGGTTCAAATCCGCCTTGGTGGTGGTTACGCTATTTTTTATGATATTTTTGTGTGTAGATGTGCTATTTTGAAATAAGCTATTTCAGGCTATTTCTTTCAAAATTGCTTATTTCGAAATAAGCATGCAGTGTTTTTGCTAAACAGCGGCATGTTGTAGATGTAAAGTCCTTTTGGCCCTCCTCTATCCTCTCATGTTCCCCCATTATCCCTCATCTGTTTGCATAATTGTATAAATTAAAGTGCCAGCACAGACAACATCTGAGATAAATTCTTCTTAGGAGATCTCTCATTTGGTGCAATCATGTTGTGATGATATGCTATACACATACATTGCACAAACAAAGCTATTTAAACAGGGCCAGATTATGCCATGCTTACTCAAACTGAGTAGTGCTGCATTCCATGAATAGTCTCATATGTTTCAGTGGTTCACAGAAATATTACATTTTTACTGTTGTAGTATTAGAACTACAATATCCTTGTTGTATTCAGTCAATAGAGAACTATAAAGCTAGATTGGGTAGGTTAATTCCAATACCTGAGATTCTCACCAGATAAGCAGTTAGATGATAATTAATTTCGGTCATAATTTACTAGCTGGTAAATGGAACTGTGTGAACTATTTAGAGTAGATTTAAGAGGCATATGTGTGAACAATATGTTTTAAAGGAAGTGCTCATTGAACAATTTTATAGGAGAAAATTTATAAAACTCAAAACTCATTCCTGAAGAGTGCAATTTTTTGTGTATGTTTTGAGTAATTTGATTATATGTGCTAGATGACTGATCAGCCATTTCATATGATATTGCCATCTGATTGGGTAAGTGTGTCTATTGTAAAGTGAAGGGGGGAGGGCAAATCAGAGATGTGATTGTACTTTTTATTTTCTCACTTATTTCAAAAGATGAGCCTTGGAAAATATTGGCTGATAATGAACAAGAGATAGTATAATTTCTGAAGACCCACTGTTCATATTGTGTTGACCATCTAAATCACTGGTATTTTTCAACCATATGAGTGGATGGGTTGAACCATTTTAACTGTCAGAGTAATAAATAGCAAATAACAAATAAGCATCTTAGTCTGAACTTTCAAATGAATGATGATAATTTGTATTAAAATTCATGAAACTTTCAAGATAATAAATAGTTTCATAAATATCCTCTGATTATTTGAATAGACATGTTGTGATGGACCGCCCCCCCCTCCCCCATGCTTTATGAAATGGACTTATAGACATGAATTTACATAACTCAAAGGTGCTTTGAGCGAATTATTTCATGTAACCCACAGGGGCGGCCTGTGGCTACAGGTGGACTCGGCCACCACCTAGGGCACTGCTGCCCAGGTCACCTGATGATGACATCACAGGGGTGCCTGGGGCACCCGCTGATGATGTCAGGCCATTGACGGCCCTGCAGGCAGGGGCACCAATCACGCACTCCACCTGGGGTGCGAGCTGCAACAGCCGGCCTCAAGCCGCTCCTGGTAACCCATCCATCTTCATCTCATGATCTGCTGGCTCTGTTTATTTTACTTTGATTTATGTATCATTTGTGTGTGTAAAACTAGACATAGGGAGTGGGGAATACTCTGAGGGTTTCAAATGTGTGAATGAGAGACAGGAAGGTTGTTACCCCTCAAAGGCTTGACGAGCTTAAACTATCTCCTTTGTCCTTAAGTCTGAGCAGTGGTTGGTAGGGAGTGGCCTCAATTCCCTACCAACAAAAAGAATAGGAAAGCAGAGGCCTTTATCTTTTGGCTGGGCTGCACATGAAGGAAGGAGCCTAAGTCCCCAGGGTGGGGAACCAGCCCTGGTTTGGAGGAGCAGCTGGAAAAGAGGCTTTAGGTTGAGTATGAAGAGTCGGTACTGAGGTTTCAGGGTAGAATTAGCCAAGAGCTTTTGTTTCTTTTGATTTGTAACCTACTTTGCTCTGCCTGTTCTCGTTTATTATCACTTAAATCCTTCTGCTTCTACTTAATAAAATCAAACCCAGTGTAAATAATTGTTACCTGGGGAGGGGGAACCAGTGTGCACATACCCCCTTTCATTGTTAAAGGTGGTTTACCCTTATATAATTCTTTGGGGTTTGATCCCATCTGGGGAGTGATATCCCAGGAAGCTGGGCCCTAAACTGCACTCTCCTGGGACTTGAAGAGGTTCAGTATCTGTACTGCTTCTCAGAGGGGACCAGTGGAGCTGGCCCAGCAGGACTGGGCAGTGAGGATCCCCAGAGAGTGGGAAGACAAGTGTCAGTGGCCATGTCAGCACCTCAGAAGGCACCCCCAAGGGGTCGTCTGTGACCATACCCTGTCACACATGTAGAGAGCCATTGCCCCACTCTGGCCAGAAGGAATTAAACCAGAGTGGAGGGAGCCAGCGCAGCGCCTCAGTCTGTCAGAGAGAGGCTTATAAGGACACAATGAGAAGGCAGCTTGCTGGAGTGGTCCTGCTTTAAGGACCTATTCAGCAGAGCAGAAACAGTTGGGTCTTAACCAGTGTAGAATCACCTCTCAGGCTGTGTCTAGACTACATGCCTCTGTCGTCAGAGGCATGTAGATTAGACACATTGAAGCCCTTTGTCGGCAGCCCCGTTATTCCTTGTGGAATGAGGTTTACCGGGGCTGCTGACAAAGGGCTTTGATGTCGGCAGGGGAGCGTCCAGTCTAGCGCGCTGAGCGGACAAACGGCTGATCAGCTATTTGTTGGCTCAGCGCGGCAGCCATGTAAATTTAAATGAAGCCGCGATCATTTAAATCACGGCTTCATTTGCCTTTGCCAAAACAACAAATCTACATGGCTCAGTTGATGGAGCCATGTAGTTTAGACGTACCCTCAGTGAAAAAGAAGCATCTTGGCTGGAGCAGTGCTGGGCAGGTTAAGGTGAGCTAAGAAAAGGAGCTCTGGCTTGATACCTCCCAGACTGTGGCCTTGATAAAATTGCTAAGAAGGTGCAAGGGGTCATGGGAAGTGACCCAGGGAACAAGAAGCAGAAGAAGGGAGAGAAAGAAGGCAAGACAAGGCTGCCACCAGTGGATCCTGGATCAGGACTTCAGAGCAGTGGGCAAGCCTGGATTCCACTCCCTCCCCCCCCCCCCAACACACACATCCCCGGCACTTGCACCACACCTGGGGCTGCCTCTGGCCACAATGGCAGACAGTGGGACAGAGGAACGCTGATACCCCCAGACAAGGGTGAGAGATCATAGTATTGGGCACTGCCAGAGGGCAGTGTCCTGAAGAGAATGCCGAGATCCTGGGAATGATGTGGGTCCAGAGCTAGAGGGCGGAGAGAGCGTGCAGTGCAATGATGGGTGAGACACTGGCCAGAAAAGATCACCCTGATGGTCACAATGGGAATCAGCAGATGCTGCTATGGTGGTGAGTCATAACTCCATTACATGACACAAATAATGTGAGTTAGCTAAAATCTTCACTTTTTAAAACTATGCAATCTGTCATATAGGCTCTTAATACAGTAAAACTTCAATAGTCCGGCATCCAACAGTCCGGCACTCCTGATACTCTGGCATCAAAATGGCAAGAGCCTAGTGAGTGAGCTTCAGCAAAAAATGAATGACAAGGTAACAGCGGCAGCAGCTGAACTGAGCGAAAAGGGTAAAAAAGGGTTAAAAAAACTAAAACATTACAGTATACTGTATACAATATGTACAATAAAAAGGGTTAAGAACACTTTATATACAGTATATACTATATACAGTATATACATAACCATCTTATAGTACCTCCTGATACTCTGGCATATCTGATAATCCGGCATCACCTAGGTCCCATAGGCTCCGGATTATCGGAAGTTTACTGTATCTACATTATTTATTAACAGTATCAACTGTATCTTTAATTCCATATCAACAAAGATCGAGACTTCATGTCTTTCAGAATCTAATGAGCATGGTGTTTTTTCAGATATTTTTTTATGGATTCTACTAAAATATCTGCAACACATGTTAGAAAGAGGTTGGTTTTGCTATAGCAGGAAATCGTGCAAACATTAGTTTAGCTTGATATATTGGGTTGATATTGCCCACACTGTTTTGTTTTATGAAACCTTAAAGTTTAAATATTTCCATTTCTCATGGATATAATTTATTCATAGAGAATGGGCTCTTATAGAAGGAAGAGTATGTAGCGTAAATAAGTCAGCATAATTAATATCATAATAAAAAGCTATGACTTTAGAAAAGTCCTTTTTAATCCTTTTTTGTGGGTCAGTTAGTAATTGCTCCAAAATCTTGAATTAAAAGTATAACCGAAAGATGGGTATTCCTTCTCTCATTAGTATGAAGATTTTCTATAGTTATTTCCTCAGACCACACCATGTAGGGCTAGCCTGTGAAAACAGGCATAGCACTGCATTGGAGGTGTATATATAAACTGCATAATCCCAAATGTAATCTTGGACGGCATATGCTTTAGAGGCACACTCCTTTGTGGCGTACTTCTTCCTTTGTTTCTTGCTTGCACCAAAGAATAGCAAATTACTATGGGCCTGTAACAGAAAGACATTTCCTAGTCTCACTCCTTATCTACCCACTTTTCAGCCAGGTGGCATGTGTGATTGGCTGCAAGGTTTTTCTTCAGTCCCCATCCTCCTTGTAAAGCACACCACACCCACTTTTCTTAGGGAGAGAATAAGAAGTTTAGGGAATAACTCCACTTAGTCCTGCATGTGTGAGCTGAAGCCTGTATAGTGTCTATAAAGGGACAGGGGAAATTCTAACTCATTGGAGCAGGCAAAGGTATTCCTAATCAAGCTGCCTCATATAGCACAGATTCAGAAAGTTCCAAAATGGAAGCCAGTAGACAGGAGGCTTTCCATCAGCTGATTCCACTGTGTTCCTTGTGTGTACAGTAGACTTTGCACGTTTAGGGTTTGATTTAAATTGTGCCACCAGATAGGATAGGCTAGAAACTAGGAAAGACATAAGAAAAGGAAGGCAAAAAGTTATTATATACTGGAAGGGCCCAATCCTGAGAGTTAATGAAGGCTTCAGTACTCAAAGGTACTAGGCAATCCATAATACTGGCCTTCAGATGAGACCCTTAGAATGTCATCAGGGCATATTATTTATAAGGAAAGGAAGTGAATAGATGTTTAGGGCATGCAACTGAATTTTAATGAACAGATGGTCCTTCTGTTCCATATTTATTTTCTGTTTGCACTTGTAAACTGTACTGAAACTAGGAATGTTTTCTATAGAAGATCAGTAATTATTACTTAAGGTATTTATTGAAATTTGAATGACAAAGGATATCACATAGGAATAGCATTTGTTTTCTAAAATTAAAATAACCTAGAGAAAAATATCTCCCTATTATCCTTGAGTATGTCTAAACTACGTGCCTCTGTCACCAGAGGCATGTAAATTAGACTACCCGACATAGTCAATGAAGCTGGGATTTAAATATGCCCGGCTTCATTAAAATAAAAATGGCCACCGCGGTGTGCCGGCTCAGCTGATCATCGGCGCACTGTACAAGTCAAGCCATGGATCGGTCGACAAGGGAAGCCTTTGTTAACTGCTCCTTTATGCCTCTGATATTTGGTCCATTTTAGACAGGCCAAATGTTGGGAAAACTTCTTCCTACATTTGGGGAAAAAAAGCAGCAGTATAAGGGTTGGGGATAGCAAGTGATGGAGAGGAGGAGAATAGAGAGGGCGGGGCTTCAAGGAAGAGGCGGAGCTTCAAGGAAGGGGCGGGGTGGTAGATCTTGGCTCGTTCTGTCATTTAAAAAGTGATCTTGGGTATAAAAAGGTTGGAAACCACTGGAATAGATGATATGGGGCTTTATTTAAATAGTTAGAGAAATTATTCCAAGGCTTTGATACTTTTGCAAAGTCATCTGATATCTGTAGCTCTTTTGTTTTCATTTTAAGTTGTCCAGAGCAATTGTTAATTTCCTCATTTACTAATTTTCACATGTGTTGTATCATTGAAAAAAGTATTGTAAACTAGAGAAAAATAATGGATGATTAATAATATACTTGGAATCTGTATAACTATATAACCACAATGTGCCACATGGTTGAATAGACATTACATTATGTTCCACAGAGTGTCCTCTAATGTCTTCTTTAAAATCTGATCCATTAAAAAATGTGCAGAGAATAACTCCAGAATAACTGAGTAAACTCCAGAACAACCAAGTGAAAAAACAGTCAAGTACAATTTTATCTTCCATCAGTCAGTGGAGGATATTTAGGGTAATTTATGGCATGCCGTTGGGACTCACACATATAAGTGTTCTTTGCCCGGACAAAAAATACCAGAGAATCTACAATAAAATGTATCTTTAGTGATGACTCAAAATATGGCCAATCCAAACATGCTGATCATAGATATGGAGTTTGGAGCAAGCAAGTGGAGTAAAATAAAGGTGAAAAGTCCCTAAAACAATTGAAAAAGTAAACATTCTCAAAATAACAAGCTTCCTGGCCTGTAACCTCAGCCTCAACACTGTTGTTTAACCCATGGTGTCCCATCTGCTCATCTAGATAGGCACTAATATTTTGTAGGATTTTGGGGGCATGCTAGTATGTGAAAGAAATGCTGTTGGAAGGGAAATGCATAGGACAGAATGAACAATTCAAGCCCCAGTGGATTTTTATTTGAATTGATGGTCCTTTTACCCAACTGAAGATTTGTATCTGGAACCATGGAAGCATGAAAAGGAAACCTCAAAACTTATATTTGTGGATTCTTTGTTACAAATATGGTATTGCCCTAAGACAGGCCAGTGCTTCGGTTTAAGAATGAAAATAAATTTATTCAAAGTGGATATAAATCTTTGAACATTTAGTTTCACATTTTTATAATAATAATAATAATAATAATAATATGTTATTTAGTGTTGGGTTAATGCTAAAATATCTTTGTCAGAATCAGAGCTAACCTATGCTGGTTGTAAAAAATATAAAAGTGCATTAAGAAGATGTCATATTCAGCTGGATAGTTTTTAAGTAAAACCTATTTAAATCTAAAAACATAAGAACGGCCACACTAGGTCAGACCAAAGGTCCATCTATCCCACTATCCTGTTTTCCAAACATGGCCAATACCAGATGCCCCAGAGGGAATGTACAGAACAGGTAATCATCATGTGATCCCTCTCCTGCCAACCATTAACAGTCTCTGAGAAACAAAGGCTAGGGACACCATTTCTGCCCAACCTGGCTAATAGACATTGATGGACCTAACCTCCATTAATGTATCTAGTCCTTTTTTGAACCCTGTTAAAGTCCTGGTCTTCACAACATCCTCTGTCAAGGAGTTCCACATGTTGACTGTGTGCCAAGTGAAGAAAAACTTCCTTTAGTTTGTTTTAAACCTGCTACCTATTAATTTCATTTGGTGATCCCTAGTTCTTATGTTAGGGAAAAAAGTAAACAACTTTTTCTTATTCATTTTTTCCACACCAGTCATGATTTTATAGACTTCTATCATATCCTCTCCTTACTCTCCTCTTTTCTAAGCTGAAATGTCTCAGTCTTTTTACGTAGGGATAACATATTAAAGTATTAAAAATGATTTCCCCAAGTGGAAGTGACTCCGCATAATTTGTTCCCCACAACTTAAAGTCTAAGTAGCATAAGTTTGTTAAGTATAAGAAGCATATAAGTGTTTAGATTTATTCTTGTTAAAGTGTTTAGATTTAGTGTTATCAAGCTTGATAAGTGTTTAGATTTATTATTATTATTATTATTTGTTAAGATTGTTAAATGTTTAGATTTATTATTATTGCCCCCTTAGTATATAATTTGTTAGGAATGTAATATTAGGTCATGTAACTTAGAACTGTTAAGAATATAATATTATGTAGCCAGAAACAGCTCCCCTCTCTGTGTCCCAGGGCATGCTCAAACTTTTGCAAGGGGCTGCTTGAAATTGACATTGCAGTGATACATTGTAACATTGCATTGTCAAGCCACTAACTCTGCTCTGGGAGCCAAGCCCTGTAATTGACTAAGGGCATTGTTACACAATTGACGCCAGTTCTCTTCAAAGCATTGTGATGCAATTAACCCTAATCGCACAGTGAAACATTGTAACTATAACAGTAACTAACTCAGCACTCTGGGGGTATGTCTAAACTACATGGCTCAGTCCAAGGAGCCATGTGGATTTGTTTGTTCAGCAAAGGGAAATGAAGCTGCCATTTAAATAATCACGGCTTCATTTAAATTTAAATGGCTGCCCCGCTCTGCCGATCAGCTGTTTGTCGGCAGATCGGGGCAGTCTGGACGCTCCCCTGCTGACATGAAAGCCCTTTATCGACCTCCCCAGTAAACCTCATCCTACGAGGCATAATGGGGAGGACGATAAAGGGCTTTCAGGTCGGCGCGGGAGCGTCCAGACTAGCGCGCTGAGCTGACAAAAAGCTGATCAGCTGTTTGTCGGCTCAGCGCGGCAGCCATTTAAATTTAAATGAAGCCACGATTATTTAAATCGTGGCTTCAGTTCCCTTTGCTGATCAGCCTAATCTACATGGCTCCATTGATGGATCCATGTAGTTTAGACACACCCTGAGAGAGAATGTTTTAAGAAATGCCACCCAGAAACTTTGCATCTGATGAAGTGGGTCTTTGCCCACGAAAGCTTATGCTCCTACACTTCAGTTAGTCTATAAGGTGCCACAGGACTCCTCGTCACTTTTGCAGATTCAGACTAACACGGCTACCCCTCTGATACCAGAAACTTTTGTGACTTTTTGTAACTGCAACTCTTGTATATGTGAAGTTATTATTATACAAATTACTGTATGTGAAACATTAATTAGGGAATGTATGTAAGAGAGAGAGTGCTGGGACGATGAATGAATGGTTTTGAGAGGTGCCAGCCTGAGAATGCAGCAACAAAGGGCTGAAGAAGGCGTCAGGTGCCAGTGCAATCAAAAGGTGTCAAGTGGAGAAAACCAAGTACTGGAGGTCCACCCTATGAGATCACTGACAAGCACCTGACAGCCACCCTGGACATCAGCATGATGAAGCAATTCCCATAGACTGGCATAGGAAGAAATTCCTGTAAGAACTGGACTAAAAGACTATGGAGTCAGAGTCCAAGGTTCTGCTGCCAGTCCACCAGGGGCTTCAGATGTGCATCTGATCAGGACTTTGCTTCCCACTACCATCACTTGTGTATAGAATACCTGGCCAGTATTCTGTCACAAGCAACTTCCAGGCGGGTAACTATAACAAATACACAGAACCTGAATGAATACGGGTAACTATAACAAATACACAGAACCTGAATGAATGGATGAATGACTGAATATATACATGGGTTAAGTAGTAGGAATAGGTAGCTAAACAATGTTTGCTTCTATCTTTTCTTTATTCTTTATTATTATCTTTACAATAAATGTGGCTTTTTGCCTTATCCCCCTCATAAGATCCTGCTTGCTTTTATTGGTACAACATTTAATCTTTCTTCATATGGGACTTGTTCCAAACTCCTAATCATTTTTCTTGGCCTTTTCTGAACCTTTTCCAATGCCAATATATCCTTTTTAAGATGAGGTTACCACATCTGTATATACTATTCTAGATGTGGGTGTACCATGGTTTTACATAGAGGCAATAAAATATTCTCTCTCTTATTCTTTTCCCTTTTTAAATGATTCCTAACATTCTATTTGCTGCATTTTGAAGTCTGTATGTAGTACTAGGAGGATATTTGTGTAAGAATGTATCTCCTAGGTTTTACTGCTATATAACAGTATGTTCTGCTGTCAGAAATCTGCTACAGCTGTTTAGTGAGATGTAACACAGACAATGGGCATAGGAGAGGGACATAGGAAAATCCTTTAAATGCAGCTCTAGCATTAAGAAACCATATAGATAAAGCTTGCTTTAGGAATTAGATGGAGGGTGTTCTAAAAGAGCCAATTCACAGTGTGAATACAACTATGACAGGAGAGCTGGTTTTAAAAAAGTCTGGACTGTGGTCCATAATGTCCTGTTTTCATTACTGAATTTAACTGTTCAGTAACCATAGTCCTTAAATCAATTGTATTCTATTCAGTGGCCTTGGTGGTTTTCAGTGCAGGTTTCCACATCCCAAAACAGTCATGCAGAGGTCTATGAAGAGGCAGTATTTAATTTAGGGATACAGAAAGAAAGGCAGCTATGATTATGCAAATAGCCTGGAAGAGGGAGACAAGAAATAGGCTCAAGGTCTTCAGGGCAAGGACTGTCTTTTTGTTATGTGCATACAGTGTTTATCACAATGGCATGAGTGGGATCCCTCAGTGCAAACAATTTATAATAATTATGATAAGATCCTGATTCAATGCATTTGGAGTTTTAGGAATTATGTTCTGATTGGCCTCAATCCAGCAAAACATTTAAATATACACTAAATTTTAAGCACATTCTCATAAAAGACAAATGAACTACTCAATGCTTAAAATTAAGGGCATGTTCAAGAGGTTGCTTGATGGGCTCCCATATTCTATATAGCTAGAGAAAAGTGTCCTATCAAACCAGAGATTTAGGGTATGTTTACACTTGCAGCCTAATTTGAACTAGGGCTGCAAATGAATGCATTCGGAATTGCAAATCAAGCCTGGGATTTAAATATCCCGCGCTTGATTTGCATCTTCCTGACCAGGTGCCATTTTTTGAAATTTACAAGCCTGAAGTAACTGCCTGCATCTACATGCGGCAGTGAAACGGGCGTTTGAAACAAAGCCCTAGTTCGAACTACCTGTTACACCTCATTGCAGGAGGAATAATAGGTAGTTCAAACTTGGGCTTTATTTCGAATGCCCATTTCACTGCCGCGTGTAGACGCGGGAAGTTACTTCGGGCTTGTACATTTAAAAAATGGCGCCTGGCCGGGAAGATGCAAATCAAGTGCAGGATATTTAAATCCC
Organism: Pelodiscus sinensis; assembly: GCF_049634645.1. Taxonomy (NCBI): domain Eukaryota; kingdom Metazoa; phylum Chordata; order Testudines; family Trionychidae; genus Pelodiscus; species Pelodiscus sinensis. Next base: position 50,434,861 of record NC_134719.1, read on the forward strand.
AGGCTTGATTTACTATTTCGAATGCCTACATTTGCAACCCTAGTTCGAATTAGGCTGTAAGTGTCGACATACCCTTAGGGAACAACATTCAATAACAAATGCTTTTCTTGCTGAAAATATGTATTATCAATTATTAACAGAAAATAAGATCATTTGGATACTGTATACTATGTAGTTAGTGAAAACATGTTTTCTATATTTTACAATCATTTCATTTTCAGTGATATTTTTGAATCTAATGTGTGCCTCTTCTTAATATATAGTCAGTATTTCTAATATTGTCTCTCTACTTCTGTTAATCTGTGTATATTCAGACAAGTGTAACAATAAATATAATTATATATGAAGAATGAAAAATATGTGTGGATTAATTATATTCATGTTTTCATGCACAGCATCATATGACTAGCAAATTAATACACTACCATATTTACAACAGGAACTACAGGAGAATTACAAACTAGGCAGCTTCATCTTAATCTTTGGAAAAATCATGGAGCAAGCCCTCATACAATCAATTTTGAAGCACTTCAAAGACAGGGGGGTGACAGTCATGCCTCACCAACCTGAATGCCTTCTATGATGATATTGGGAATGTGGTGCATATGATATACCTTGGTTTAGAAAAGCTAAAGCTTTTGATATGGTCTTCGACAATATTCCTGTGGTCAAATTAAAAAGTATGGCTTGGATGAATGGATTATAAGGTAGATAAAAAGCTGTCTAGATTGTTGAGCTCCATGAGTAGTGACCAGTGTCTCAATGTCTTCTTGGCAGCCAGTATCAAGCAGAGTACTCCAGGGATCAGTACTGGGGATAGTTTTGCTCAACATCTTCATCATGATCTGGATTTGCTGTTACCTACCAGCCCTGTGCTCTTGAGAGCCAGGGAATGACATTCATAGAAAACCATCGTCCTCCCCTTCCCCTAAGCCTTTGCTAGAATCAGACAAAGCAATGAAAAGGCCAGGGAAGACACACCTAAACTAATAAAGGAAACACCCCAGCCTCATCTGCATTGAAGATGGAACTCATTAGCATACAGAATGGAGGCGCCCAGGAACATGCAAATGAAGCCTGGGATATTTTAATCCAGGCTTCATTTGCAAGTTCAAATGCCAACATTAGGCACCCTAGTTCGAACTAGGGTGGCTAGTGTAGACATACCCTAATAGAATTGTTAACCTTCCCCCAGTCCCATAAGAGTAACCCTAATACATGAGCATACTCCAGAGCATTGGGCAAATCTGGTATCATTTCACCCTCATCAAGTTAACAGAAGACACTGAGCTGGGAGGAGAGGTAGAAGTGCTGGAGGTTAGGGATAGGGTCCAGAGTGAGTGACTTAGACAAATTGGAGGACTATTCATTATTAGGGGGCTGATCACATGACTTATGAGCAGAAGCTGAAGGAACTGGGCTTATTTAGTTGACAGAAGAGAAGAATGAGGGAGGGAGGAGGTTGATAGCAGCCTTCAGTTATCTGAAGGGTAGTTCCAAAGAGGGTGGGTTATGTTTTTATGTTTGTTTCCAATCACTTCTCTTCATGTCATATTAAATTACATTTCTAATCTTTATAACTTCAGCTACTCATATCATATAGTCTTTGCAAGTATCTGGCATAAATACATATAGATGTCCATTAACATTATATTAAAGGGATGGTAACATGGTTTCTCGGGTTGAACAACAGGCAAGGTATTTTTGTTCGTGTGCATGTGCCTTTGTGGGAACAAAACAAATGATGGAGGGATAGAAAAGCAGAACAAAACTCTGTTCAGGCTACTGCTACAGTTTCTCCAAATTAATTCTTCACATTCCAAAAATGAAGGCATGATATTTCAGTTTTTAGGAAACATTTTAAAATGGCCTTTGGTTGCAGTTAATGGATTGCTCCATTTGGAGTCATTATCATTGCCAGCAATTTATCTTTAGGTTTCTCTTATTTTCCCTTAATTATGGATTTTGCTCTTAAAACCATAAGAGAAGAACAAGGGTATAGGTTGTGATAAACCATGACTTCTTTTGCCTACAACAGTGCTACTCTAATGGCTTATAGTTAGCTCTGTAATTAATGTCCAGAGAAGAGATTGCTAAGATCTCCCCATAACTCATGTAGAAGCAGAGCTAAGGTAATGGAGTCATGAAACTCTGGTTAAAATCATATGGGCTGTGTCTAGACTGGCCACTTTTTCCGGAAAAGCAGTTGCTTTTCCGGAAAAACTTGCCAGTTGTCTACACTGGCCACTTGAATTTCCGCAAAAGCACTGACGATCTCCTGTAAGATCGTCAGTGCTTTTGCAGAAATACTATGCTACTCCCGTTCGGAAAAAAGCCTTTTTCCGAAAACTTTTGCGCAAAAGGGCCAGTGTAGACAGCGGAGATTTGTTTTCTGCAAAAAAGCCCCAATTGCGAAAATGGCAATCGGGGCTTTTTTGCAGAAAAGCACGTCTAGATTGGCCATGGATGCTTTTCCGCAAAAAATGCTTTTGCGGAAAAATGTCCTGCCAATCTAGACGCGCTTTTCCTAAAATGCTTTTAATGGAAATCTTCTCCGTTAAAAGCATTTCCGGAAAATCATGCCAGTCTAGATGTAGCCATGGTGTATCTATATATTTTTTCTATGTGAAAAATGAAAACATTTGAGAGACTCATGCATACAATTTGGCAAACATACAACACACAAAATACTTCAGAAAGAAACAGAATCCTGTTTTCCAGGCCCTGAAGAAACCTATTATCTATTTTGAAAGCCAATATAATTAGCATTTGCTTGAACAGATGAATATGGCAAAGATAACAGCACAGATTTTTTACTGCATATATTCAGTTATGTAGAAGTATAATCATAACACAATGTTATCTTGTCAACGTACAATACATGATTGACAAGTCTCACCTGAAATAAATTTCTAAAGGTCCAAATATAGCTTACCCATCCATAGCAATATGCCATCAAAATGCTTCTGCAATTTTAATGTGAAATCCTCAAGAACCAGAGGAGCCAAATGGCAGGTCTTGTTAGGGATAACTGCAACCCAGGAATTAATTCAGAGCCAGTAATTCTCTGGGTTTGAACGAGACAAAGAAATAACATTCTGTTTCAGTGGTTTGCTTGTAAATCAGTTTAATGAGAATTTTCCTGAGTTCTAAGTGTTGTGTTCATGGTTAAAACTATAGTTTAAATTTATATGAATTACCAAACTTTGGTGGAACTGGTGTCTCCATCATGCTCCAAATAAAACCCACACATGCTGGATGTGGTCAAACTCCGTCACCCTTTTTTGTAAAAAAGTAACTGAAAAGCCTTGTATATCAAAATCCTTTCAAACAAAATTTTATACAGCCAGATACATCCCTGTGAAATGTTTTAGCCTCTGCAAATTGTATATTTCTATGGTATTTCATTAGTTCAAAATATTCTGACCATCTCTAGTATTATGGGGTATGTCTATACTGCCACCCTAGTGGCTAATGTAGGCATTCGAACTTGCAAATGAAGCCCGGGATTTAAATATCCTGGGCTTCATTTGCATGTTCCCGGGCGCCGCCATTTTGAAATGCCCCATAGTTCTAACTACCTGCCCGCGGCTACACGCAGCTCGAACTAGGTAGTTCAAATTAAAGCTCCTAAATCGAACTACTGTTATTCCACCTGCCAGGAGGTTTAACGGTAGTTCAAATTAGGAGCTTTAATTCAACTATCTAGCCAGTACTGCATGTAGCCGTAGGAGGTAGTTCGAACTACGAGGCATTTAAAAATGACGGTGCCCAGGGACATGCAAATGAAGCCCAGGATATTTAAATCCTGGGTTTCATTTACAAGTTCGAATGCCTACATTAGCCACCCTAGTTCGAACTAGGGTGGCTGTGTAGACATACACATGCAGAGCCTAAATAACCTAATTCAATGGAAGGTTCCATTTTTGTGCCAACTTTAATAAATATATATTAATGTCTTTTAGTATTTGTAATGAAATTATGCTATAAAAACTAGTTATTAATATGTAATGGAAAGTACATTCGGAACTTGACTCATTTGCATTAATTCCAAGAGAAGGGATTTTATTGAGAGCAAGAACCATGATAAGTGTAGGGTTTCCCTGGCATGTTTGCTACCTACATCCTCTTTCAACACATTTTCTTATTTCATGTTACATTGGCACAGCTGGGCTTTTTACACACTCTAGACCATTCATTATATTCTGCCTAATTATTGAGACAAAACATGCCAAAGGTCTAAGTATTAAATCAATCATCTGAAATCTACAAGGGCAAGATTATATAACCATCTAGTCATCAATAATAAGTGTAAACTATTTGATTCTGCTCTCTTTTGTACTTGTTGCTTCTTTTTTTCATTATCTGGCCTTTTCACACTATGTCTAATGGGACAGAGCATTGAGTTAGCTCACTTTTAAAAGTTCTGTTCATAAAAATCATCACTGAAATTCATTATGAGCTCTCAGTGCTTGTGCTGATTTCTGTCAGCAATATTCTATATTCCCCATACACAATTTAATCTAATTTTACAGTTATGTCACACTTCTCACCCGAGATTTATAGCCATTAACTGAGATATCTATCAACATAAATTGTAGGTAACAAAAATCCAACTTCTAGATGGCATAATTATATCAGATAGATAATGTCTATATTTTGCATGTGGAACACAAAGCTACTATTTAAAAAATCCCTGAAAAATTATAATGATAGGCTTTCTTTTCAAATCACCATGCCAGCTGAACTCCATGAGAGTTGGGTGATCTTGCTTTTCAAACTGGAAAAGCTGAGGGAACGTTTAACAGTAAATCGGGAGTTCACGCACATAAATATTTCCCTTGTCATAAGACCATTCTTCTGTCTTAATTCATACTGGGTTGTACTTTACTTCACTGGAATCATTGGCAGAAAAGCACTTCTCATCATGAATAAGGGGGACATAACAGATCCCATAGTATATTTCAGTAATTTTGCGTATTTTTAGATAAGCAATCAGAATTTAAAAGCACAACAAATTCATACTCCTTTTATCTAAGATAGCATGAAAATGGTGGTGAATTCTGTTAGGCTCTGTGTGGGGTCAGGGGTTTGTCCGTATATATTACATTGCTGAATCAGGAGACTTAAATATAAACAAATTTAAACAAATTAACATGCTCCTGCAAAGGCGATTATTTTTCATATACACCTTTAATTTAATGTCTGAATCTATGTTCTTTGTGGAAAACTCATTTTCTGACATAAAATAGACTTTTGCAAGATATGGGGACATAGGAGAGTGCAAACCCAATCAGATGATGAATTAATGGACGTTTCCATTTAGACAAGACAACCTAAGACCATCATCACTTTATAATACATCTGCAGGTAGTCTAACAGCTGTGAAACCAGTCAGCCAAGCTATACTATATGTAAGCTGAGAAGCATAGGAAAATACATTAATAATGTTATTACATATAGTTTTGCAGCTGTCAGACATGCCCTTGCGCAACTCCACAAGTGCTGGAACAGATCTTAGCTCAGAGAGGAGCAAACATGAAGAAAATAAGATGGAATTCAATTAGTAACTTCTCTACTGTTGTGGCATGGCACGCATGCTGTAGCATATATAGGAATTGTCTTGGTTTTCAGATAAAATTGGCACCAATGGTCAATTTATCTGATAATTGCCATACCACATATTTCAGAAAGATATGCTTTCTAGTAAATATGTATGTCCACACTGTCTAATTTAATATAACTTGACATTACGTCACATTTACAATAATAAGTTGCTTACATAAATACATTTTGGAAGTAGTAAATAATACGTAATTTGTCTTGGCATACCATGAAAATATTGTTGTTTTCCCCCTAGGGCATAGATAAGTAATTATTATTATTATAAAGCATGTACTATAGGCTGTATTTATAATTGTGTAGATTCATAAAAATAATACATGCATTTATTAAGCTAACAGTGGATGTGAAATGATCTTTTTTTAAAACAATTTAACTCTTCCTATAAATAAACTAGGGAAAAGCAACCTAGATGGGGCAATTGTAAGGTGGATACATAACTGGTTGGATAACCGTTCCCAGAGAATAATTATCAATGGCTCATATTCTCAGTAAAATAGCATAATGAGTGAGGTCCTGAAGGAATCAGTTTTGAGATTGTCTCTGTCCAATATCTTCATCAATAATTTAGTTAGTGGGATAGAAAGTACACTTCTAAAATTTGCAGATGATACCAACCTGGGAGGGGTTGCAAGTGCTTTGGAGGATAGGCTTATAATTGAAAATGATCTGAGCAAACTGGAGAAATGGTCTAAGATAAATAGGATTAAATTCAATAAAGACAAATGCAAAGTACTCCATGTAGGAAGTGTGCTTTATTGTTGCACGAAGATCAACAGACCAAAGAAGATGTAGGAAGCTTCTCATCATGGGGCATGCTGCACCCATGCGCCTATGAACTTTGCTAGAGACTAAGACTCTTTTTTGCTTTATGGGTGGCACCCCCAAGGACATTTATTGACTGATTTTTAAATACACCACCATTTATATCTGGGACAAGCTGGGTTACGTCTATTGTTTTCAATGTATGTTATACTTTCTTGTTTCCCTTTAATCTACCCTTGACCCTTGGATCCCATATACCTTGAATTATAAAACTTGCACATGCCTTCGCTTTGTTTTAAACATTTACTTCAATAAAACTTTTCTATGATTCTATGGCCTTGTCTATATTTACCAGGAGATTGACACAGCAGAGTTCAATATCCTGGAAGTTGATTTAGCGGGTATAAGAAAGATCCACTAAATTGACCACTGATCATGCTCCCTTTGACTCCGGTACTCCGCCAGAGTAAGAAGAAACAAAATACAGGACTATGTAGCACTTTAAAGACTAACAAGATGGTTTATTAGGTGATGAGCTTTCGTGGGCCAGACGAAAGCTCATCACCTAATAAACCATCTTGTTAGTCTTTAAAGTGCTACATAGTCCTGTGTTTTGTTTCAGCTACACCAGACTAACACGGCTACATTTCTATCACTAGAGTAAGAAGAGTAAACTGAGTGATGGGAATTTTTTTTCCATTGACATGCATCCCCTTCCCCCCCCCCACACACAGTGGAGACATCATAGAAACTAGAACTCTAACTACATTCGTATTGCCATGGCTGGAGTTACATATCTTAGTTCAACATTGACCCCTATGATTCTAGGCCCTCCATAACACAGATATTTTAATCTGTTAGATCAGGTTTCCAGAATAGGAACTTCTACATTTCATACATATTGGAATATACATATTTTTCATGCTTTAATACAAATAGCTTTTCCACAAAACTGTGAAATTTCATTTTTAGAAGCTGATTTTCATTGAGAATAGCATCTCCTTTAATATAACTTTATTTCATATCAACAGTCATTAAAACATTACATAATTCAATAGCCTTCAACTTACTCTCACTTTAGAGGTCATCAGACAAGGAGGCAGACTGTATTTTTCTTGGCCTTCTAGAAGAAACTTACAATTTAGACAAAGCTAAAAAATGCTTATTCAATTGTTGCTATTTGCTAGTTATTTAGGGCCACCTATACCATCATTTCTGATATAAACAGTGTTGATACAGAAACAGTCCTATTGAAATCAATGGGCCTGCTGTCAGAGTGAAATACTATTGAACCTGATCAAGGGCAGCAGAAGTGAGACCACATCATACCCAAACTTCAGTCACCAGTGTTTGTCTTCAAAAATTGCCTTTTCTTTCTTTAAAAAGCAGAAATAAAATGAGGTTTAACTGCAATATCATATTTTTTTGTGAAACAAACTAGGTTGTACAAACAAAACAAGGGTGATGTCGTACTGCAGAACACCTACCCAGGCAGAAGATGTGGATAAAACTTTTTTTTAAGCTACTCTCAAAATCATCCAAAGTGCAGGTGGCACTATTCAGATATATGCTGGGAAACTAACACGACAGGGCACAGATTATCCAATAAATTCTCGAACTGCATTGGAGACAATTATTTATTTCAGAAGGTTGAGAAAGCTACTGGGGGCAAGCTGTTCTAGATTTTAACAAATAGGGAGGAACTGGTTGAGAATTTGAAAGTGGAAGGCACTATGTGTGAAAGTGATCATGAAATCATAGAGTTCATGATTCTAAGGAATGGTAGAGAAAAGCAAAATAGAGGCAATGGATTTCAGAAAAGGTAGATGTTAGTAAACTTGGGGTACATCTAGACTGCGTGGTTTTTCTGGGGTACTGGAGGTATCCCGGAAAAACTCTGCCGCAGCCAGGGAATGCGTTTGCTCTTCCACTTTTTTTGCAGAGGAGAAAACATGCTCTTTTGGGAATAAGGGCTCCTCCGAAAGAGCAGGCTTTTCTGTCTAGACAGGGCCAAATGGCAAAAAAGCTTCTTCTGGAAAAGCAATCTGAAAAAGCTATGCGAATTACAGAGCACAATTTGCATAGCTTTTTCTGAAAAAAGGCTATAGTGTAGTCCTAGCCTCTGAGAACTGATAGGAAAAGTCTCATTGTACAAGGCGTAAGGGCAATCAAAGGAAGAGTGCTCTATTTAAAAAAAAAAGTGCTGTGTAGATGCTTCCAATTTAGAAATAAGCTATTTCAAAATAAGCTATGCAATTGATGTAGCTCATTTTGCGTATCTATTTTGAGTTAAGCCCTGCTGTGTAGATGCACCCTTTGAGAAGATCACAGAGGAGCTAAAATAACTAACGGAATAATAATATAAGTCAAACTAATTGGATAGGTGAAGTGCTTTCAGAGAGGATAAGAACTTTCTGAATCTTCTACTGAAGCTCAAACTAAACTAAAAATGAACTTTTTCATTTTGCAATGCTGGGTTCAGCTCAAAGCTGAATGCAGAAGTACTGAATTGTAGCAGGAAGTATGTGCACATAATGGTTTTTTTGGTTCAGCTGAAAGCAGAATGTTTTTTTCTTCTCATGAAATTCTGTTCTGATGGGATCTCCAGCCTAATTTTGCAAAGTGTTGAGGTTTTCAGAGTTCGGCTCTGTAATGCTTCCTCATATTAAGCATCTAGTCCCTTTCAGGGTTGGCTCTCACTGTTGTAGTGTAGTACTGGGATACTTAAATTCATCTGATTTTGTGTGAACATTTAATCGCTTGTTTCAGTTCAAGAGGCTGAATATATGAGAATTGAATGAACCCCATATCTCAAACTAAAATGCAGCTGAAGCCTCCAGCATCAGACTTATTCAGAATTATGTAAACTTGTTATATTTCACATACTTGCTACTTAACACCATAAATAAGCAAAGAATTGCTCAAAAGTATGTGAACCTCAGTGCACAAGAAAAGTCTTGACAAGAAAAGTCTGCAATATATTATGCTGTTCCCTTTAAAGGCTTGTTCTACATACTTGCTTTAAACTTTTCCATTGCTTCATTTTTTCATCTTTCTTCTAGTATGAGTGTGATGGCAATTCAATACCTTGAATTTTATGTAGGGCTGTCCAACATTTGCACTTTTATCCTCAAAATATCCATGTGGAGACAGAAATGAGAGAGAAACTTTGTATTTTCTTCTGTTGCTTAATTTAAAGGAACAATATTGCCAAGAATTTTTAAAAAAATCATTTGAATCTAATAACCAATCGTACAGTTTTCTTTGATAGAATAACAAGTCTTGTGGATAAGGGAGAAGTGGTGGGACTTTAGTAAAGCATTTGATATGGTCTTGCATGACCTTCTTATCAATAAACTAGGGAAATACAACTTAAATGGGGCTTCTATAAGGTGGGTACTGTAAACTAGCTGGGTAACCCTTCTCAGAGAGTAGTTATTAATTGTTCAGTTATGCTGGAAGGGCATAACAAGTGGGATTCTGCAGGGGTCAGTTTTGGGACTGGTTCTGTTCAATATCTTCATCAATGATTTAGATATTGGCATAGATAATATATTTATTAAGTTCACAGACGATACCAAACTGATAGGGGTTGCAAGTACTTTGGAGAATAGGGTCATAATTCAAAATGATCTGGACAAATGGGAGAAATGGTCTGAGATAAATAGAATGCAGTTTAATAAAGACAAATGTAAATTACTCCAGTTAAGAAGGAACAATAAGGTTAACAAATACAGAATGGGATGTGACTGTCTAGGAAGGAGTACTGCAGAAAGGGATCTAGGGATCATAGTGGACCACAAGCTAAATATGAGTTAACAGAGTGACACTGTTGCTAAAAAAAGCAAACAAGATTCTGGGATGGATTAAAAGTAGTATTGTGAGCAAGGCATGGGAAGTAATTCTTCTGCTCTACTCTGCACTGATTAGGCCTCAGTTGGAGTATTATGTCCAGTACTGGGCACTATATTTCAAGAAAAATGTGAAAAAATTGGAGAAGGACCAGAGAAGCACAACAAAAATGATTAAAGGTCTAGAAAACGTGACGTAAGAGGGAAGACTGAAAAATTGGTTTTGTTTATTTTAGAAAAGAGAAGACTGAGAGGGGACACGATAGCGGTTTTCAAGTGCCCAATAAGGTGTTACAAGGAGGCAGGAAAATTGTTTTCTTTGCAATCTGATGTTAGGAGAAGAAGCAATGGGCTTACATTGCAGTACAGGAGGTTTAGGCTGGACTTTAGGAAACACTTCCTAACTGTCAGGATGGTTAAGCACTGAAATAAATTGCATAGGGATGTTGTGGAATCTGGAGTTATTTCAAAGCAGGTTGGATAGACATCTATCAGGGATGATCTAGAAGGTGCTTGGTTGGGCCATAAGGACAAGGGACTCTCGAGGTCCCTTCTAGTTCTAGTATTCTATGCTTCTAGTAGTCTGTGATTTTGAATAGGATGTTCTCAGGTCCAAAATCTTCATCTTAAATTTTATATTTGTTCCCTGCTGTAAATGTGATGTTGGAAGTACTTGACTATCAAATGAATTGCAAGGTTTAGGGAAATCATCAAGATCATCTCATCTGAAGAAGTGGGTTTTGTCCACAAAATCTCATTATACTATATATTTGGTTTTTTTTAGTCACTAAGGGCATGTCTGAAGTAGGAAATTATTTTAAAATAACTTATTTCAAAATAATAACTCCCAAAATAACTATTTTGAGGTAAAAAAACCCAACAAATGTTCTGGTAGCACTTTATAGACTATCGAAACATATAGATGGTATCATGAGCTTTTGTGGGCACAGCCCACTTCTTCAGATGACTGGAGTTATGAGTTGGGGTTATGAAACTCAAAATAAATAGGAGAGGGGAAGGAGAGAGAGGAAATAAAGAAAAAAGGAGGCGGGGGAGGGGCAGAGACAGAGCATCATTAAGTATCTGGAGACTGGGTACTTAAACCTAAGCAGATAAAAATCAAAGACAATAGATAGATTCCTAAAACAAGAAGAATACCACTCAGGGAGCTGTTAGCACCTTCAGAGGTTATTAAGTAGGTAGAGTCCCCACTTGCCCATATCACGATTGTGTCCATTAGCATGTGAATTGAATTTGTGGATCAACTGGGATTCCAGGGTTACTCTGTGTATTTTGCTTGTAGAGCTGGTTTGTGACAAAATTGCTACTTACAGGTCTGTCAGACTGTGGTTAGACAAGCTGAAATGTTCACCATTAGGATTCTGTATATTCCCTTTGCATATATCCGATTTGTGTCCATTGATTCTTTCCCGCAGAGATAGTATTCTTGCTACAGGGTATCCATGCCACAGAGTAGCCTCATATTTAGTCGGAGGCAGGCTTCCTCAATGTGGACGTACTACCTCAACTTAAAACCCCAGAAAGCACTGGGTAGTAATTATTTTGAATGAAACTGGGAAGTAGTTATTTCAAAATAATGGGAATGGAGCATTCACACAGCTGCTACTTCAAAATAACTATTTTGAAATAAGCATTATTCCTTGGGAAAGCAGGAGTTATTATTTCAAAATAACAAGTTTTTTTGAAATAATGGGCTTGCTAGTGTGGATTCTCCGCTTGTTATTCTGAAGCAAGGGTAGTTATTTCAAAATAATTCCCATGGGTAGACCAAGGCTAAGGTGCCACAGGTGTACTCATTGTTTTTAAAATTTTCCTCTAAGGTTTAGGGAAATTCAAATTAGTTTTTAGTCCACTGGACAGATAGAGCCAAATACAGAGTTTGGGTTCAGAACTGAACTTGTGGAGAGTTTGGTTCTGATTGGTTTAGTTTCAACTCTGCAAAAAAGAATTGAAATTGCAATTCAAATATGACATTGCAATTTTACTTTTCAACCATATAAAATCACTGTAAGCCAAAGTTCACCCTATGCTAGTTTAAGAGTGAAAGATAATGTAATGAAACTCATGGAAAATGCATTTTTTTCAAGAAGAAAAAATATAATTTCATTGTGTACTGCATAAATAATGACATTTTCTGAGGCAATAGCTTAAATATTGCATTGTCCACATTTTAAGACATTATATTAATATTTAACATACATGTGTATGACTTTTGAATATCTGCTGACAGTGCTTCCTGGATGGCAAATTTTAATAAGAGTATTCAATTTCAGTTTTTGCATATGTATCTTTATTCCGCTTTTCCTTTTCCAGAGTCGTTTGCCTATCCTTAGAGAATTTCCATGTAATAGTCTGCTCTAGATGTGGTGTGGAGGTTATCCAAGTCATGACTATATTTTTACCTGGTACAGGAGAGAGCAGAAGAGCTACCCTTCTTCATTTGGCCTCACTGAAACCAAATTACTGGAAGGCAAGTGGCCCCCGAACTGATGCAGTGGCACAGTGCAGCTGGTCCTAGTGTAAGAGGTCTAAGTGCCAGTACTTGGGACAGTACACCACCCCCCAGAAGGTTACATTAGCAAAAGCTTCACGTTCTCTTTGAGGTTTGGGGGCGGGGGAGTAACTAAACCAGTGCCTTTTCTTCAAGGGAAAATTGTATTCCTACTGATGGAATGACTGATGGAAAACTGCATGCTAGGAATTGCCCCTTGCTGCGGGGGTTCCCTGAGAAAGGGACAGTCTCTTCCCTTTGTCCCTTGTTTTTATGCAGCAATCCTTAGAAAATTCACTTTTTAAAGAGAATTTTTCTTAACTGTCTATAACAGGCTGAATTTTGATGCCTCTGCTCCACACATCAAATTTATTCCCTAGGTATCTTCTCTTCTATCTGTTTCATGCTGATCCATGTCTCTGCTCTTTAATATCATAACTAGCCCATGTTCAACTGTGATGGTCAAATTGCTCTTGTATCACCTAGTTTCTCCTCTTGATTTAAGAATGGTTGCTACTGGTGATTAGAGCTGGGTGAAATAATTTAGCAACATCTCAACAAATTAGACATCAATATTTGGTTTGCTGTGTTAATGTCCCTTTCTGTATTCTGTTCTCACAAATACATGTGTAAGGGAAGTTTTGCCTTTATTGATGTTCTCTGAAAACAAATTTCCGGCCAGTAGCCAAAACTGGTTTGATGATAAAAACAAAATTCTGTTTGGAAGGAAACAAACATAACAGACTCTCTGCTTTTTCAGTGTGCTGTTTCTTTGCAGTAGATGCAATATGGTCTGCTACTAGCCCACAAGCCATGCTGTAATGAAAAGCCTATGCTGTTGGTATCCATATAAATACTGTCCCTTAGTATTTGTATAGAGCCCAAATGGTCTTTGGGGTAGATTTCTTTTCTCTTTCTGTTCTACCTTTCTTATGCACCGATAACAAGCTAGGATAGTTACAGAACAGAAGGACAGACCTGTTGAACTATGCTCCAGGCCACGGTCCTGGGGCTTTTCACATTTTGAAGTACGCATGTGATAGGATTATTATGTGTCTATGACTGGAGGTGGGTGACAGAGAACTGGAAAGTGATTTGTTTAAAAAATTATTAGAACAGTATATTAGTGTCATAATTGTCTATGAGATATGCTTACCAACAAAAAGCAGTGTAGGCAATTCTTTCCTTCCCAGATTCCTGACAGACAGGCAGGGTCCTTAACCACAGATTTTCCAACTAGCACTGTAAATAGACCCACATAGTGCAGTTGCTAATTTGTGAGAATATTGATTGAAGATTGGAGACTGGTAAATTCAAAGCATGCACTTGAGAATTGTATGAACTTTTGTAGAACAGTCTCAGTATCACCACCATAGTCACTGTCATCCTGAAACCCGCGGGCCAGATGGCCAGTATCTTGGCACTTCCACCGCTAAATGACATGTGACTGAATCATACACCATTGATACAGGGCACCAAACTCTGGACAGAGTTCTAGCATGCACCAGGGGGATGATGGTGATAATTAATATAACTAGACAAGCATTAGTCCATATTCTGAACACCCAAGATAACACAACTTATGGTTATGGTTTATCAGGGTGCTTAAAGGAAGAGTTGTGTCTCTCTGAGGCATTGCGGCTCAACAATAGCCTAATCAGTGAAGCATCTACATACTTCACTTTACAACAGCAAATTTTCCTCCTCTTTCAGGTTGAAAAACTTCTCATTTTGAAATAACTGTGGCTTCTCCAGATAAATACGTATTTATAACTGAAAAACTATGGTACTATCATCCTGACTTGTTTTCAAAGGATTACAGATAGGCCTCAATTAAAATATAAACCTTGGGAATTTTGGTTCTGGGGGGGTGGTCAAACTTTGTTACTTTGACCCATAACTACCAACTCCAATAATAGAATTAGCATTTTATACATAGAAATCCTGTCATTGAACTATATCCTGTCATTTTTAAATTTTGGTACAAAACAACTCAGTGGACTATGTGAAATTCTTGGCTGTACAGCTGGGCTGTGTCTACATTGGCATGATTTTGTGCAAAAGCAAATGCTTTTGCGCAAAAACTTGCTGCCTGTCTACACTGGTGGGGAGTTCTTGTGCAAGAACACTGACATTCTAATGTGTGAAATCAGGGCTTCTTGCACAAGAACTTTGATGCTCCCGCTCAGGAATAAGCCCTCTTGTGCAACTGTTCTTGCGCGAGAGGCTAGTGTAGACAAGCAACATGAATTTCTTGCACAAGAAAGCCCGATGCTTAAAATGGCCATTGGAGCTTTCTTGTGCAAGAGACCATCTACACTGGCACTGATGCTCTTGCACAAAAGCACATATTTTGCGCAAAGGCACATGCCAGTGTAGACATTCTCTTGCGGAAATTACTGTAACGCAAAAACTCTTGTGTTAAAGAGTATTTGCGCAAAATCTTCCCAATGTAGATATAGCCCTGATATACACCCTACATTGGTAATTAACATAAACAACAGTCACTAAAAAATGTTTCTTTTGTCTTTTATTGGTTACTAAAAAGGAATAAGGTGGGAAAAACTTAAATTCTATGAAAGGTGATTGATTATTCCAGTCACACACATTATTAAATCCTGTAGTCACTGAATTATTAAACTAAAACAATGTTTAATATTTTAAGAATTGCCCTGTGCTTCAAGATATCTTCAGCAGAATCCTCCAAGCAAAAAAGGCTTGATACATGCCAATGATGGGGCTGTGAGGATGAATTGTAAAGAATTTTAAAGGCAAACTCTCCCTTCTTCTTCTCTTCCTGCATGTATTGCATGTTCACTGTAGAGAGCATATTAAACAAATGCCCTATTTAACAAGTAGAACTGCATCCCTATTAAGATCTCCTACTTCAACCCAGAGAAGACTTGACTGTTACTGTAGAGCTTGTCCCTTTAAAACAAAAGGCATAGGAACTTAGGGCAGATTTACAAAGGTGTTAAGCACCTAATGATGCAGATACGTGCCTCATGAGATTTTCAAAAGTGCTTAAGAATTTTGAGTGTCCACAGAAATACCTTAAATACCTTTGAAGATCAGACCATTAGTGCTTACTAGCACATTGGCTCTATGAATATCTGGTCTTATTTCTCAAGTTGATTAAAGTGGTTTCACTGTTATTACCTGACATACTAGCTTTGCAAATTCTTGCCTCCACAAAGAAGCTCCTTAGTACAGCAGATCAATTATATTTTTCACTAGGAGTCTGATCATTGGCCATATATTTTATTTTTGTAATGTGCTTCTGTCTTATGCTAGGCAAGGCTCTGAAACTGCAAGCACTTACAGATATGTGTAACTTTACCGATATGAGTAGACCTATTACAACTAGGAAAGCAAGTAGCTCTATTCTGTTCTCTATAGCTTTTTATTCCCCTCCTGAAATCTTAGGACTTGAATGCATCCCATTAGTGCATTAACCAACATGAATAATGTGCATTATATTTGGTTCATTCTCTATTTCAACAGCACTACTTATGTCTCCAAGTTATTTATGTGTGCATTCATGTGTGCAGAATTGGAGCAGAAAGTTGGTTATTTCTTGTGCTAGGTTGCCAGGTACCACTATTGCAAGTAATACAAAGTAATAATGAGACACCTTGCCCAGGTTCCAATTATAAATGAACACTTCCCCTAAAAAAGTTTACTTGCTGAGATAAAGATTTTGAATTAGTCAAAAGATATTGTACATAGACTGGAATTCCAGTGGCAAAAACATCAGCTTCATAGAGCACGAGAGACTCAGTCAAAGGTGTTCTGGGTCTAATTTTGAGAAGTATTTTTCCCAGGGAAGTCTTTAGTAAAGGGAGAAACCCCAAGTGAATCAGAGTGGTCAAGGAACAAATGTTTGGGATAAAAGCACTAAAAGTTTATCACAGTAACACCGCTTCATATTCTGGCTAAATTTTAGTCCTGCCTCTATAATTCAACAAAACATGCACATGCTTAAAGAGATGTGCAAAAGACCCATTAAAGTCAATGGGACTATAGTGAGGCGGGGTAGCCACCAATTGACCTTGAGGAGGAGGAGCCCTTCCCAGAGCCCTGGTGGGCAGAGGCTGGCTCCAGTGCATCACTTGACCAGAAGTTAAGAGGCAAGGCTAGAACTATAGAAGGCCATCCTGGGAGGTCAGTCAGCCTCCAGCCACTAGAGGAACCAGATAGCTGCCTGGCACTCCCAAGCTGGGAAGTGGAGGTGGACCTGAAAGAGGAGGAGGACTGGCCCAGATTGCCAGGATCACAAATAGATTACAGCCTGAAGGAACTGCTCTCCCTGCCAGAGATTCCAGCCAAATTTCCAGTTTGCCAGAAGAGAGAATGGAAGGAGCCCAGGGATAGCCAAGAGTAGTCTGGCTGTGCCAGAGCTGGGGATAGCGTGTTGTGGTCAGGATCCCTGCTGACTGAACAGCAGACTGATCTGCTGCTGTTAGAGCTCTGGGCTAGGAAGCAGGGGAATGGGTGGGACAGCATCCCTCCTCCCCCTCGGTTGTTCCAGACTAACTGTCTGTGTTTGTCAGACCTCCACCTGAGCAAGGAGATCAGAGTGTTTGCCTTAATTTGGACTATTTGCTCTTTGTTTGCTATCCTACCCTGACCCAGAGCCTGGTTCTAAGAATTGTTTGTTTTCCGCTTCACCCTGAACCAGGGCCTGGGCCTTAGGACTCTGAGGCCGAAGCTCAGCACAGCTGATTCTCCAAGAGGACTGAGCTTTGGTGCAGTGAGGTAGAGTGGCTGTCCACTGACTCCGAGGGGAAGGAGCCCCTCCAGAACCTTGGTGGGCTACAGGGACTTAAGCAGGTACTTAAGTGCTTTGCTCAATGGAAATCTTTATCACGAATAAACTATCTATGTCAGTGAATATACACTCATTGCATATTCCCACTTGGGTAGAAATCACCTGAATTAGTACCTCGAAGTTTAGCAGACAAGTTGGAATTAAACAACATTTACAAATGAATTGCAAATTAAAAGTTCATTCAACTGGCATTTAATGATACAAAACATACTAAATTGCTTATTCTTGTCCTTTTATTATTGTCCATTTTGCTGCATATAAAATAATACAAATATTTGAGTGCAAAGGCTAAACTGTACAACTTAATTTAAATAGAGAGAACAGAGAAATGTAATAAGAAAATACCATAAAATGTAGTACTATAAAATTAATTAAATAGGTGTAACCCTCTCTTTCCTACCTGGATTGCTCAGTAGCAAGCCATACTCACCTGTGTGCCTGGATGCCTAATGACTTTAACATTAAAGGAGATCCTGCTTACCCCAAGGGTGATGATCTTTAGTTGGGGATTCCCTATCCATCCTCTTGCTGCAGTCCCTTGCTCCTAAAGGAATATGCAGTGGTGGTGCTTCCGCCTGGTTGGCCCTGTACACACTAAATGGTGTGCCTTGGGAGCCTCCAGGAATAAATGTATTACAGTAATAATTTGGATTTAATTCCAAAACAACAATTATAAATAATGTACATCTGACTGATTACATTTAGAGTTGTCAGGTGTCTGGTATTGGCCGGGACAATCCAGTATTTGCGGCCTCTGTTTGGTAAAAAACCCAGAAAATACCAGACATAAAATGTCCGGTATTTTCTGTTTTTTTTCGGCTGGAAGGCCTCTTTGGACATTCCTCCCCTGCTGCGTCTGGTGGAGGCAAGAGAGCAGGGAGTGTGGGGATTTAAAGGCGCAGTGACTCTTTTTGTGTGTGTGCAGTTTTGTTTTCTGTTTTTTTGCTTAACAACTTTGGTACCCCCCTCCCTTTTTTTTTGCTCAACCAATTTTTCCTTGCCATGTTCAGTATTTTTTGTAAAAGTATCTGGCAACCCTAATTACATTAGAATTAACATACCTTTAGTTAACAACTTAAAGAAACAGGATTTAACTGATTAGAAGTGAATAAAATCAATTAGCAAAGTACGCAGAAATAAAGAAAACTTATCTAACTGGCATTTAAACTGCTACCATTCATCCCTCCCAAAAGTGTGCCCTCCTCTGGATACACTTGCATGCGTGGGCGCACTTGAAAGTCTGCAACTGGAGTGGAAACAGCATTGTGCAGGTTGTGTGTTAGTCCAAGAAAGTAGCCAGCTGCAAAATCCCTCTGCCACTGGAGCAGGCTGCATAAACTGCCAGCAGCTCTGGTTCATTGGGCTGGTCACTCTGGCTCTCTTTGGACCCAGAGACAGTGTCTACTGTGCTCCATCCCAGGCTGCATTTTCCCAGAGAGCCACAGTTACTTACAGTTACCTTCTATGCAGGCCCTTCTCAGCCACAGGCACAGCCAGGGTCTTCCCCTCCAGAGACAATCACCACAAACCCCTGAAGCAATCTTCTAGATCCAAGCCCCAGCAGGATCTCAGTAACAGGTTCTAGCTTCAACACAGCTCCTGGCCTAGAAAAGACTCCAGACCAGCAATCTGGCTCCTCACTCTAAAATGAAGCCTCCCCTTACCCTCTCTCTCCATGCCTGGAAGGGAGCAGAGATTTTTTCTCTCCTTTTTCCACAGGGGTTTATGGGAGTTGTAGACTCTAGGGTTAGACTGAAGCACAAAGGATCCTCCCAGTAAAAGTCAGAGGCTCTCATAGTAAAGAGAACCTCTTAATATATGCAATGGTTAAAGTTCTTTGGTTATATAGGAACTAAAAGTAAAAATCATGATATTCTGTCCATTTGCCTAATTAATGTTTCTGTGTGCTTGTGGTACATGGAAATACCACAAAAACTATGCTTAGTGTAGGAACTATTGCAGTAATGTTAACTATGTGCAAATGATGAATGTAAAGACTTTTAAGGTGACACCATTGTGTATTTTAAATATAATGGACCCAGGAGAGAGATAGAATTGTGGAAATGTTTTTAGAACAGTGTTTCAGATAGTTATCACTGTCAGGTATGATTTGGTGAAAAGAATGCTTACATTTTCCTAGTTGAGTTTCAAAGACATAATCTCTTGTATGAGTTCATTACATCTCATACATCTTGCCACATCTAATACATCTTATAAATATGCTGCATATCTCTTTACAATAAGTTAAGTTAATCAATCTCTGGCTACATTTTTTTTTTTTTGAGCCAGGTACTTCAGTGGAGTAAATAGATGTACACAATTGAAGTCAATGGATCCACGTCCATGTGCAGAATCTGAAGGTTTGTGTTTAGGATGCTGTGTATTACAATTTGCTACATAGAATCCAATGAGGATAAATTTCTCTATAACCAAATGGTAAAGTCTGTTTGCACATCCTGGAATTCATTGAAGGTAAAAGAGCGTGATCGCCTTCTAAGAGCAGGATGATGAGGCTGTCTCCCCTTAATCAGGTCTAAATACATGTCTGATCTCAGGAAGCGTGGGTAACTGTCTTGTTCCATCAGCCTGTAGACTTTGGCCTGTGCTGCATCAAAGCTGTTGAGTGTGGGGTGAATAATATTCTGAGCAGTGAATTCTTTAGTGTGAAAGTCAAGGTTAACCTGGAAAAAGGGCAAAAAGGGCATTAATTCTCTTGATATACTGTCATTAATACCACTAATATTTAACTTGTGAAAACCATACTCTTCTAAAAATGTTTGATATTTCAGATCCAGATGGATATGGATATAAATATTGTGAAATCCACTGAGTCATCATATGTTAATGGCTACTGAAGAAGCACCACAGATCGCTACAAAAAACAGGGGAAAGTTGATAATCAAAGATATCACTTCTGGGTGGTACCTTTTATTTAGAGTCAATTTTCTAATGGTGCCCACTGTACCTTTGCTGTGACAGTGACACTGTCCTGCAAAGTACACAGCTTGCTGACTTCCCATTGAAGCCAACAGAAATCAAGAACCAGTCTTGCAAGGTCAAGGCTCTATATCTTTTGAATTAACCAGATCATGTTTTTGGAATAGTTTTTGGAATGTTGTATCAATAGTTCTTGTTACAGTTTGTTGTCAGCCCAAACTGTTGGTAGAATGGTATGCTGGCAAAATAGTATTCTGCTTCAGATAATTTAAAACTCTCCAAATTCAATCAGGGCCTGATCCTGCAAAGTGTCATATAATAGAATGTAAAAGGGTATTGAAATCACTCAGCATTTCATGGAACTGGGCCATTACTCTTTGAGGCCATGTCTACACCATGGAGAGAAGATTGACATTGCCACAGTCAATCTTCCAGATTTGATTTAATGGGTCTAGTAAAGACTCACTAAATCAAACTCAGAGGGCACCCCTGTTGGCACCAGTACTCCTGCTCCTTACAAAGAGTAAGGGAAGCTGATGAGAATGTTTCCTTCTATC
The DNA here is from genome assembly GCF_049634645.1 of Pelodiscus sinensis. Lineage (NCBI taxonomy): Eukaryota > Metazoa > Chordata > Testudines > Trionychidae > Pelodiscus > Pelodiscus sinensis. The sequence continues at coordinate 50,455,936 of NC_134719.1, forward strand.
GACCTCCTGCTGTGTGGACGGCATGGAAATGAGACTTAAAATAAGTCAGCTCCAGCTTTGTAATTTACATAGCTGGAGTTGTGTATCTTAAGTCTACCTCCCACTGTAGTGAAGACCAAGCCTGAGAGTAAACCAAACAAATAGGTCCTCTGCCCTTAAGGGAGAGTGGTAATCCACAAGGTCACACAGAGGGAATTATTAATTTAATTTTTACCACTCTGTATCACTCCCTCACACTGAAGAGTGATGCTTTTTTCTGTATTACATCAGCAGGTGAGTTTTCAAATTGCCAACATTTAGCATTTCCTCTATCAACAGTAAGAAAAGAACAGAGAAAATAAGAGGACAGTCAATCTACCTATTCTTAATCTGTTATATAAAAGTATAAGTAATAGAAATACAAAAGATGCATTAGGGACCTGATCTTCCAGTCATTATTTAGCCAAGCCCCCATTGACATTAGTGGGGATTTTATCATCTTCCAGACAGTCCATCCTCCTACTAGTGTAAGGAAAATAATTATTATATTTATTTACATGAATTTATATTTATATTTATACGGTTGTAAAAGGTCCTACACGAGGACCTTTTACAACAGTATGACAGTTTAATACAATTTCCATCCTTCTAAATCCTTTAACACTATCAGAGCAATATAAGATACCATAGTATTGACTCATTGCTCAGAGATTCCTTTAAAAAAATTAAAAATAGTCCCACACCTATGTTAATCAAGTCTTTTCTCTGCTTAAAATATTATAACTTTTACCTTGAAGGGTATGTTTCATTTATTGATTTGTTTTATTCATTTGGCATATTAAATACATTATCTGATATACTAATATCAGTTGCCGGTTGGCAGAGCTGCATGCTATCCAGCATGTCTCCAGGTGGCAGAAAGGAGGGGGCCTCTTTTCAGAGGTTGCTGCAAAATAAGTGCGCTTTGTCGTGCGAATATGCAGCTGCGGACCAGTAGTGTCAATATTACCAGGGTGTGATAGGATATTGGGTGATATCCGATGCTCTGACTAAAAGTCACAAGTGTCCAATGACGATGATGTGACATGGCAAGTGCAGCCCACTATTAAATAAGGCTGCCCTACCCTCTCACTCTGTTGGTTGAGGGTCTGGGATACTTGGGTCCCTGGTTTACTTTGGATAATCCAATGGGCATATGAACCATGACTGGTCACAGCATCCAAGGGATAGTGACTCCTTACGTCACCCCAGGGAAGAGAACCCTGACAGAAAATTCTCCACTGCCTTGTGGATAGGTTCGGGAGATCCAAAGGCTATGGGAGTAAACCCAGACAGATAATCCAGAGTGGAGACCCTAAGGCGGTTAACAGTGAGGTTTCATCCAATCTGTTTTTCCAGAATCTCCTGCAGTCACCTCTGTTCCTAATTTACTGGCTTTTGTATTTCCTTTGGATCTAATTGGGGTGACCGAGAAGGAGATAGTGCTGCTTGGGCAATGCACTTTCCTCAAATACTAGCATAGGCAATTCAGCGTGCGGGAGAAGACACTTACCCACACACAGCTATACACAGCTACTACAGTCGATACAATAAGCCAGCTTGCCTCCGGCTTGGTAGTTGGAATGTGCGGATGGCATGTAGCTATTGTAATCGACTGTGCAAATCCAATATTGGACGCATAAGCCATGAAAGAAGTTGCAGATCCAGGCACAACTCATAGACTGTCACTGCTACTGCTTACCACTGTCTCTCAAGATGAATGGGCCATATTTATATGTTGTAATTTGATCTCTAATGCTGGTTAGCAGACAAAGTATAATTCTACTGTTCTGGAAGCAGAGTAAAATGTACACAAAACACTGGCAAATGACATGGAAGGCTATTTTTGCCACCTTTGTCTGAAGAAATATTTCCAACACTCCACTGAACATCACTCTGGTCCTTAGGTTCCCCTATATTTAACCTACAAGAGGAAGACTGCAATGTGGACTCTTCCTAATGATTGAAATGAGAGTCTGGACTTTACATTGATGCAAATGTGCATAGACTGACATTGTAAACAAACAACATCATGTGACATATAACCTCAGTGATGCAGAATGCTATGCTATCCACAACCTCAAAAACAAGTCTAACAGTATCATCAGAAAGGCTGACAAAGGAGGTCCTGGAGTCGTCATGAACAGGTTGGATTATGAATAGGAGGCTCACAGATAACTCACCAATACAACATTCTACAGGTTCTTTCCTCTAATCCCACTGAGAAATATCAAAAGAAATTACCCCGTCTGCTCATGAAACACCCTGCTACAACCCAAGACTAAATCTATACTAGCACCCCCCCCCCCCCCATCCCAAACCAGAAGTATTTTATCTGCTACCCCAAATCCAAAAACCTGGAAATCCTGGACATCCAATCATCTCAGGCATCAGCACACTTACAGCAGGATTATTTGGTCATGTTGACTCTCTCAGATCCTATGTTACTAGCACTCTGAGCTACCTTTGAGACAACACTGACTTTCTGAGGATACTACAGAGCATCAGTTATCTCCTTGAAAATACTGTCCTAGGAACCATGGATGCAGAAGCTCTTTACACCAACATTCCACATGATGATAGATTACTAGCTGTCAGTATGCCACAGCACACCTGGTGGCTGAGTTATGTGACTTTGTCCTTACCCGCAACTATTTCCAATTTGGGGACAATTTATATCTTCAAGTCAGCTGCATGCTCAGGGTACGTCTACACTGCAACGCTATTTCAGTATACCAGAGTATTCCGAAATAGGTATCCTGCGTCTTCACAGCAAGCCTGTTATTTTGGGCTCGCTATTCTGATGTCACTGTAAACCTCATTCTACAAGGAGCAAGGGACATTTCAGAATAGCACTTTATTTTGAAATTTGGTGTTTTGTAGACACCACCAAATGACGAAATAAGCTTTTTTGAAATAACATTGAAATAAGATATGCAATTTATGTAGCTCAAATTGCTGTGTAGACACACTATAAGCTGCCACAGAACTACTAATTGTTTTTAATGTTATTGACAAATGACTATTGTCATTGTTGTAGGGTTAAATGAATAATATGGAGGTTATGCGGGGGCAAAGAGGGAGAAAGAGAATGTTTTGTAGAGGTTGGATTCAATACTTCCTTCCAAAGCATTTTTTTTTAATATTTAAGGTACAGTATTCTAGTGGCAGGGTCCACATGACAAACTACTACAAATTCATCAAAAGTTGACCTTCATGGCTGAATGGATGATGCTTATGACTGAAGCATTTATGAAAGGCAGCTTCTATCAGATGTAGCTTGTATCAAGCACTGTGTATCTTCAGTTATTCTGTACCTCTTTTGGAGCATCCTTCCTTACGAATGTATCATAAATTGTCTTGGCTGTAGGAAGAAGATGATGAGATGTTTTGTTCTTCTTATAATCCTCACAGGCTGTCCAAAACTCAATGTTCTCCTCGCTGAACTCAGTTTTCAGAAACCTTGTAAAAGCATCCAATCCGGCTTTTAAAAGAAACATTGAATTACTTTAATTAATTGAAGCATTAAATTACCACTCCAGTTAGATATTAGAACACAATTCTACCTTTTAAATTATGTAACAACATATATTTGATCTCATTTTAAACTATTTATGAAACTTCATATTATGGAATCTACTTTTACATCACAAAACAAGTGCTGTTTAATTGCTTTGCAGTTAGGTCAGAGGCAGTGATAGTTGGCTTTAGGCCAAAATTTGAAATGTGGCCTCTGGTTTTGGATGCCTCTTTGCCAGTGACAAATTTTCAAAGACTCTGACTCAAAGTTCCAGTTAATCTCAGTAGCAACCGTGGATGCTCAACCTCTTTAAAAATTAGAAAATAGGTGGTTACATCTTAAATGGAGTGACCAAAAGTGTGGCCATTTTCAACCATTTAAGTCCTAGTTTTAATTCCAATCAGATTTAGGATGCCTAAAGTGTCATTTAAATCTTGAATGTATTTACAAATAGGCTGTGTCCCAGAAATGAGACAAGAGAAGACAGTTTAAAAGATAATGTTAGTAAAATCTTTACAATTTTCTTTGCCTATAATTATCATTGCCAAGTTGTTCATGGTAGTCCCTTTATTAATAGAATTAATGTGCAGAAATAACTAGGATGTTATTATTGTTAATTACCTACAATCACAAAATTGCAATGATAGTAATGGCCACCACTGTACTGGGGAAGACTCATCTTAGCTATGTGCAGCAAAGGGAGAAAATGAAACAGGCCTCCAATCAATAACTTGAATTTCAGGCATTAGACAATTAGGTGTTTGGCTGACAACTTTTTCCCATATTACTGTTTCAGGAACAAGCTCTACGTAAGATGACACATGTCTTGTACAAAGACACTAAATAGTGATATTAGCAGGGTTTCAGTGAGCATTTGAGCAATGTTGCAATGAAAAACCATCCTATATGTCATTTGTTGTAAACATTGGTATGAACTCCTTGGTCATGTCTCTCATAGTGTGCCAAATCTATGGACAAACTTTGCCTTCTACACCACCATTATAGCCTGTAAATGCCTCATGGTGCCTTATCGAACCTCATGTATAAGGCAAAAATTCGCCATGCACCCATCTGATTTTTGATCACATGACATTATCTAATTAAAATATGACAATATTAATCATTGTTGCAACCACTGAACAAAATGTTGCATGCAGGGCAACACCATAGAAAATGCAACATGGAAAGGGTATGATTTGTTGAATTTGATTATGCTATTTGTATGCGTGTATCATTTTTGTATTTGAAATTATGAATATTAGCTGCGTACCTGTACTTCAAATGATTGGCCCCTGTGGTAAGACTCAGGAGGTATATAGATAGCACATTGTGAAGGAATGACTCATCAAGAAACACTTTGATCCCATTGAACCATGGAACTTGTCCATTTGTACCTTATGGACTTTACTGTGAACATTCAAACTACAGTGTATGTAAAGGCTTCTGCTGTGACTAAGCAAAAATTGCACATGGGCATGTGACTTGCCCAAGTGAATCCATACTCCCCCTTCACCTGTAATTTTCCTCTAGATATGATGAGGGCTTTGTTTGGAACAATGGATTTCCCTTGACATGGCAGAAACTATGAAAGACCCTGGAAACAACATTTTACTTCTATCCTGCTCAGTCTCTAGACTGTGGATTTATACTAATTGGAGCATTCTAACAAAGGGACTGAGAACCTTTCACTGAGACTACGCCTACACTGCGTGGCTATTTGGGGATACCTCCAGTATCTCAAAATAGTTACCCCATGTCTTTGAAACACTCTCATTATTTTGAAATATTTTTTGAAATAACGGACATGTTATTTTGACATCCCTGTAACCCTCATTCCACAAGTATTAAGAGATGTCTCCAAATAACATGTTATTTTGAAATTTGGTACTGTGTAAATGTGCCAAATTTCGAAATTAACTATTTCAAAATGCAATTAAAATAAGATATGCAATTTGCACTATGCAAATTGCATATCTTATTTGGGATTTAGGGTGCTGTGTAGATGCACCCTGATTTGGAAACTTGACTTAAGCTAGCAGTTTATTTAATCACTGCTAAAATCCAATAACTTTGCAATTACTATATGTATTTGATTCCTTTAACAATTTTAACTCTTTCACTCTTTCTTTCATTCAAGACAGGGTGGTTTATGGGTAAGATCTATGTTATATATTGAATGGGGCATGTGGCTGATCCTTTGGGATCAGAAGAACATAAAAACATAGGAACAGCCATATTTGGTCAGACCAAATGTCCATTTAACCCAGTATCCTGTCTTCCATTAGTGGCCAATGCTAGGTGCCTCCAGAGAAAATGAACAGATCATCACAGAGAAAATCATCAAATGATCTCATCCCTGTCGCCCATTTCCAGCTTCTGACAAACAGAGGTTAGGGACACCATTCCTGCGCATCCTGGCTAATAGCCATTGATGAACTTGTTCTCCATGAATGTAGGTAACTCTTTTTTGAAGAGGAACCTTTTATTTGATGAGTCTAGTTGTAAAGAATCACTCATCTCTGAATACAGAATTTTGGGGTGATACAAGGAACGGAATACTTCAAGAAACTGCTTTTATGACTTCTTGCTAGCCAGTGTGGTGAGGCAGAAGTTTACTTTTGTGGCTTATTTGATATATCTCCTGGCAGAATATTTAACAACTTTTTGGGGTATATGTGCCCTATTTCTCAGCAATTTGTCCTGAATTTGGTAGTCTCAGCAGTGGCCTGTGAAAGTATGGTTACAGACCACTTACTGTAAAGTGTCTTGAAAGGCACACTACCGGTGTCACCTGTGATGATGGTCCTACGTTAATTTCCCGACATTTCCAGATTTTCTGGCATTCTAAGGTCCACTACTTTTTTCTGCTATCCTGATGTTAACAGAGTACTTGAGTGGTTTAACCACAACCCTAAAATAAGGATTGTCTGCTCAGTAGAACCAGTGACTCCCCTGAAAAGTCATTTAACTAGAAAAAAAAAACTTTCCTTAATGAATATGTCACCCTGCTGTAGTCTTTAGCTGTAATCCCTATCAATGTCAGTGGGCTGCTTGGCTGAGTACACACAGCAAGATGAAACCAAAGGTGATGCATAAGGATGAAATATTAATCACTTTGAGTTTTCACCCAAGCTTAGATATTATGCGTGTTCTCAGGTTTTAATTCTGATAAAAATTCCAAACAATTTGCTACGTAAATATGTTTCCCATTGTAAATTTAATATAATTGCCTCCTTGCCCCACACATTTAATAGTAATCCTCAGTATACAAAAAATCATATCAAGACTTTTTAGCACAAAATTGGGTATAAGACTACATGCCAAAAGAAAGAAAGAGTATGTAAACCTATAAAGTATGCTCCCATTAGGCTTGGTATATATTTATGTTCTACTTTGGGAGACACAAAATAGCAGGTAAGATTGTTGCTAGAAGACTTTCAATTGCCAACTCATCATACTATAGTGATCTTTCTGGGCTAACTCTAAAAAAATATAGTCCAGTGCAGAAAAGGCAGACCTCTGTTAAATTCAGTACAATTTTTTCTAAGTAATTATTCATTCCAGTATCAAAATGGAAATAATTTTATCTAATTCATCCACAGGTATTCAATATGAAATATTAATTCATGAGTAGATCATTATTTGTTTCAAAACAATGCTTTCCTTATATCTTGTCAGCTTTTCACCATTTATTAAAGTAAAACTTCATTGCATTTCTTATGGTTACATTAATCTTGTTCAATGTAATACCAAACTTAAAATTACAAATAAATTCTTAATTTTCTGTGGTTTATGGCATGCTACTGCCTAAGTACACAAATAGAGTAAAAACTCACAGTGCTATTAGTTACCTATCTTGCTGAATGTTGATGACTGCCAAGTCTATTTAATTGCACGCCTACATTGTGTTATTTTTCATCATGAAGCAGAACAATGAAAACACTACTAACCTTTCTGGGAAAGCAGTTTGTCAAAGGATTCACCCCATTTCACTGCTTCTTCAGGGGACACACTGTACAAGACACAAAAAATATTTCTGATAAAGTGTGTTTTGTGTACTTGTGTAGCTATTGTAATATATGTTGCCTGCTGTTTCTTTCACTCTGTCATATTCTACAAGGTGCCTGGTTAGATAGATTATTTTACAAAGAAGTTTTTTCTACTAGAGACTTCTAAGGCATTTTCTTTATTTCATTCTGATGTTTTGCCTATTGAAATAACACTCGTTAGATAAAACATTTAAAGCAGAGCATTGTGTCTAGAGAGTTTGTTTGCACTGTACTCCAAATCTTTGAGGAAAATTTACATCTTGGAAGGTTAACAATCATCAGAGAAACTAGTGAACTACCTTTTTAACTTTGAAAAAAGGAAAGCCTTAGTAGCTAAACTGGTGTACTCTTGCAGAGATATGGTTTTGATTGCAATCAGTCTGAGGTTATGTTACCCATAGTCTATTTTTAACAGAATACAGGAAATGCTACAGTTTGAAAACAAAGTCACAGCAGTATAGTAAAAGCAATAGTCTCATAGGTAATAACACACGTAGCCTGGTTTGTTTACCACAGACATTTTTCAAATGTCATGTTATTTTCAGAGACTGGGTTCTTTTTATAAAACTCTATGTATTCTTTATCGAATATGTCAAGCTGTATGTATTCTTCATTGATCTCAAACTTTCCTCTGTTTAGGACAATAGAGAAAAACCATTTCATATCTCTTGATAAAAAAGTTTGTAAAATTACTTTTGTAACACTTTATCCGAACACAAGTATCAGAGGGGTAGCCGTGTTAGTCTGAATCTGCAAAAGCGACGAAGAGTCCTGTGGCACCTTATAGACTAACTGAAGTGTAGGAGCATAAGCTTTCGTGGGCAAAGACCCACTTCGTCAGATGCATCTGACGAAGTGGGTCTTTGCCCACGAAAGCTTATGCTCCTACACTTCAGTTAGTCTATAAGGTGCCACAGGACTCTTCGTCGCTTTTATCCGAACACAGAGATAGTTTCTACTTTTATTTTTGAACAAAGAAATTGAGGGGGTTCTGAGGGAACATTGTCGTAGGACTCTGACCTGGCCCTAAATTTTAATCTGGTGACCAATTTATTTAGACAACATACACATTACATAGATGCTTTCCTTTGTAGTTCTAAAAGCATCTACAAATGAAAGTGGGTCTCACTATCTGGAGAGGAAATACTGGGGCACAATAGATGGAGTAACTTGCCTAAAGTGTCACAATAGGTCAGTAGTAGAACTGGAAACAGAACCAGATCAAATCTCCTGACTCCCCATCCAGGGACTTGGGACCAATAATATAGTGAAGAGTAAACTTAGATAAACTAGGTTACCCACTTCTCATTTGAGGAATATGGAGTTTAGTTCAGTTGTCCCCCTTATTTTTTTTTACTACTACATCACTGAACTGGACCCAATTTCTTTCCAATAGAGAATAGCGTTTGAACTTCTTTTGACTTGGGAAACTAAGGTGACTTCTAAAATTGCTTGATCCTTTTCAGACTTAAATCTCTTTTTATACTTGCTTACATAGTCTAGCTTCCCTGGAAAATTCTCTGGATTCAGGAAGACCATAGGAAGTGAAATTCCAGTCACATTGTGAAGAATTTTAGAATGACTACTTTTTTATTCCAAAAACTTAAAGAAAGATTTGTCATAAATATTACTTAACTTCCTAGAAAAAGGCATTGCAACTAAAGAGCAGAAAAATTCCCATGAGGTGCAAGCACCTAAGAAATAAATCTTGTACAAATTGACCATAAGATGAATGAAGTGCAAGAGGGAGATTATATAATGGAAGAAACAGGAAAATCAGCCTTTAAGGAATCTTTCAATTTACCAGGATCTGTTAAGCTCTGCCATTTTCTAGGATAGCAGGTTAGTCAAATGTTGAGTTGGCTTATTGGGATGATCATCTTCATGGCCATCAGACCATTCACTTGTGGAGTTCCATAAGTCCAAGCTCTCCCTCCATACTATTTAAAATCTATGAGACATGGCACTAAATGCTAACCATATAAAGGCGTGGGTTGTGCAGTAAGAGCTCATGGTACCATCTACATTTTTGTTAGTCTCCAAAGTGAAGCAAGACTCTCCATTGTTTTTTAAGTTTTTCCAGTTACAGACTAACATGGCTACCCCTCTGAAACATGTAAAGGATGTCACTCAGGTTTAATCTGCAACTAGGCAAAAGGATGAATGTTCTTGCACACACAGATATCCCATACAATGTTCTCTCTAATTTTTTCCACCCCTTTATGGAATACATTTTGTTATTGGCACAGAAGCATTTGCAGATGTGCACCACCTTTAGAAACATTCTGCTAATCAGCTGGGCAGCATTAGCATTAGTGGCTGCACAAGCACTTAGCTTACAGAGAACACTGATCCCATCTAAATTCTGAAATGTTACCTTTGACCTTCTACTTCACATAGAATAGAACCATTTCTATCATTTCTGCCTGAGATCAACACATGGATGTGAAGCAGTTGGCTGATCCATAAGTAGGCAAGGTTATTGGGTTATGTATAGGAACAGAGAAACACTTCAGAGAACTATCAATGACTATTTTGACATCATCCTGTTTGGAGGAATTCTGACTATAAATCATGAAAACCATTTGATGCCTCAGTCTCCTTTGCATTAGATACCCAACTGTAATCCACTACCCATGTAATCATGACTGCTAAAATGCAAATAGCTGCAGATGGCTTGGAAGCTATAACTCATGGGCTACGTCTAGACTGGCATGATTTTCCGCAAATGCTTTTAACGGAAAACTTTTCCGTTAAAAACATTTGCGGAAAAGAGCGTCTAGATTGGCACGAATGCTTTTCCGCAAAAGCACTTTTTGCGGAAAAGCGTCCATGCCAATCTAGAGGCGCTTTTGCGCAAAAAAGCCCCAATCGCCATTTTAGCCATCGGGGCTTTCGTGCACAAAACAGTTCTGTGCTGTTTACACTGGCCCTCTTGCGCAAATGATTTGTGCAAGAGGGCTTTTGCCTGAACAAAAGGAGCAGCATAGTATTTCCACAAGAACACTGACAATCTTACATGAGATCGTCAGTGTTCTTGTGGAAATTCAAGCGGCTAGTGTAGACAGCTGGCAAGTTTTTCCGCAAAAGCAGCTGATTTTGTGGAAAAACTGGCCAGTCTAGACACAGCCATGCTGTTATGCGAAGACTTTGCATGGTTTTAGGTGTACAAGAGGGAAAGTTCAAAAAAGTGGCAGAAGTTTTCCACTAAGCATCTGGCCACTTCTGCAGTTAATCAGAATCTGGATCTCTGAATAAAGTGAAAACTTCATTTCTTCTGCAGCAACAAAGGGGAAAAAAGAGGCGTCAGGAAACATAAACCTACATTTACCCAAATTCAGCTAACAAACAAACAACTCTGACAATTCTTCTGAGAAACGGGAATATTTGATCACATGCTGGACTTTATTCTTTAGATTTGTTAGGTGCTTGGATATCAGAGTAGTAAATATAGTATAAACTCCAAGAAGGACAGATTCAAGGACTTAAGTTCCAATGACAATCTGTATTACAGGCCCAGAAACAGAGTTTAGGTCTCAAGAACTTCCTCTATAAAGATACTATTCATTCTATTTTCCCAATCGGTATGGGCTTAAAAGGTTAAGATAGCAGTTATTCAAAACCTTTGTCAAATACTCTCAAACAGGATGATCTGTTCAGAAAAGGACAGCTTCCCCTGGCAAGTTGTTCACTGCTGGAAGCCTGAGTCCCTGTCCAAACTGGTCAGGGTTAGGGTTAATACAAATTAAAATTCAAGGAGAGAAAAACAAACTGAAGTTACTACATGCTCTGAGACTCTGTGTGGTGAAAAGAATGGAACTTTTGTGCCCATGGAGCTTCTGTACATTCCCAACAGCAGAGGCAATGCTCAGACAAATTACCAGAGAAACCCTGGCTTGAGTGTAGTCAATTGCAAAATTCTCAATAGCTTCATTGGAGCCAGGTTTTCACCCTACATTTGTAAGGAAAAAGAGTACAGCATAGACACAGCTACACGATTTTTAAATGGTGGTATCTGAATTTGGAGATAAGTGTATGTCAGGTCAGCTGGCACACTGGTACTTTACATCTAGAGTGTTTGAGAGGAAACTTGGTGGTTTATGTCAACAGAGTCATTTATCATTAAATTATTTCAGAGAAGATATTTCATAAAAATCACAAGCTTTCCAAGCAAACATAAATGTTTGTCAGCTACAAAAGATCCAGAACCTGCCACTTTACAATCAGTGGGGTGACTTGCAAACTAAGGTGCTCATCAACATGAGTAAACGAAGGGCAAATTAGTATTACATACAAAAAAGAACATTACACTACAAATAAACATGCCCATTGGCACTAGGTAAACAAGGACAAATTCCACCTGGACTAGATTATATGAAAATCGTTAGTGATATGAAGGGTAGCCAGTATATTCACTTTCATCCCTACATTTCCCCTTCTCTCAACTGAGGGAAACTTGATGTATCAGAGAGTTAAATAAATCTTTGAATATGATCATAGTCTTCCTGAATAATACTTTATAGAAGAAATAGTTCTTTTGAAGTCTAGGGGACTACTGGTGGCTAAGATACTATAAATACCAGTATCACTGTGTGGCCCAGTGCATGCAAAAACACTATTAGCACACTTTATATATACCGCATATGTGCCCAGATTAGTTTATATTGCATTATGCTAAAATTTAAAATAACATAGATTTTAAAAGCATTATTTGGTGAAAAACCTGAATGCACACAGATAAATGGATGAAATCTGTTGAATAAGAGACATCAGTTTTCTAATAGGATTTCTCAGTCTCTTTATATTTTACAATGCTCACCTTGAAGCTTTTGTCAAATTCTCAGATTTGTCAGGATTGACATTTTCATGGAATTCAGCCTTTTGCAGAAGAAGGCTCAGTCTATTTCTTTTTTTCTTAGACCTGAAAAAGGGTTTAAGCAACTTTAAAGCAACCTTTGTGAATGTTTTTTTTTTCAAATGTTTACCTCCGATTAATTTCTTTTTCAGCATAATTGATTATTTCATTATACATTCAGTTACACTGATGTTGGTGCTATTTCTCTGTATATGCCATACAGATTAATGGATTTCCTTCTTATATCTATCCATCTAATTTACATATTAAAGCTTTTGCAAAGGGTAATGAATGACTTCATTCTCAGACTTTCCCCCCCTTTCAATTTTGAAGGGTTTTTTGTGGGGGGGGGGGGAAGAGGGGGTGGAACTAATGCTGATGAACGTGTAAGAAAAGATCAGGGTCTTCTCTTGTTTGCTCTGAATGAAGGGTGAAATATCAGAGTTAGTCAGATTTTTTAAAAACACATTTCTCTAAGCTTCACTTTAATAATTCTTCTTTCTTATTTATTTTGCTTCATATATTATTTGATTTGCTTCTTTTTCTTGCCCTTAAAAGTGTTCCCTTACTAAATGAATATTTTATGTGTACATTTTCAGTCTTGCCGTTCATGAATTTTTACAAATATCTTACAAATATGAAAAGAACGGTGCCTTAAATTCACATTTATCAACTATGCTGTTATAATCCCTTCTCTACATACAACACTTGTGAGTCTCAGCAAAAAACTTGGAACTTACGTGATCTGGATTTCCTTGTTTGCCTCTTCTTTATTTGTGGATTTCATAACTTTGCAATAGTTCTTCTCCTTTGAAGAGGAAATGTTTAGTTGGGGGAATAAAAGCAGTGGATTCTCCATCTTCCTCTGACAAGGATTCAAGTTATCTCAAAATGCTTCTCTAGCTTACTTGCAGCAATTCCATTTATTGTACCTTGTACATTTCAGTTCAGGAAACTAAAAATGTACAGAATCTGACTCTGAGGTGCTTCTCAACTAGTAGTTGATAGGTGTCTGAAACAGGAAGTGAAAAGGAGAGGATTCTACACTTCCAATGAAATGAAAGCTGCCTGTAAGCAAGACTTTAAGTAGAGTTCTGTCTTGCAGCTGTCACATAGGGAAGTGAGATTGCAAATTTGCAAAATGGCCGTTGATCATGATGATAAACATAGTTATTACCACAGGCCTGTTTATGGTTAGTGCTTGTGGAACATGATATTTTGCTAGATGACAGCCTCGTTTCTCCTGAAATGCTTTCATAAAAATAATATACAATTTTTAGTTTTAAATAAAGTCCACATAAGAGCACAAAATAACACATCACATTATCTTAAGCTCTCAGAATAATTTTTAAAGAAACCTAGACAGATATTTTCCATTTTTTGAAACTAACACTATGCACATATGTCCATTTTTGTTACTAACGGAAAGTGGCCTGATTCTCAGGTGCCATTGACTTCAATAGAAGCTGGAGCTGCTCAGTATCTAAAAATAAAGATTTTATTTTTTGGTGACTTTTCAGAAGGGCAGAGACTCTCAAATCCCATTGAAGTCAATGGAAGCTACAGATACTGAGCTTCTTTGAAAAGCAGGACCTGAGTGCAACTGAAATCAGTGGGAGCTAGTCACATAAATACTTTCAGTAACCAAGGCCTTAATATGTAAATATAAGCTTAGATGCCTAATTTGAGGTTCTTACATTTAAAATGGTCAGTTTTAAGGCAACATTGGCAGCTCTGGGTAGGCAAAATTCTCTGATGAGCTATGATACAGTCTTCTATATGCTGGTTCTGCAGTATGTTCAGACTCAAAACTCAGACAATCATGGGCTTTTCTGCTGAGGGTGACTAAGGGTATGTCTACACTACAAAGTTAATTCGAACTAATGGACGTTAGTTCGAATTAACTTTGATAGGCGCTACACTAGCACTCCGCTAGCTCGAACTTAATTCGAACTAGCGGAGCGCTTAGTTCGAACTAGGTAAACCTCATACTACGAGGACTAAGCCTAGTTCAAACTTACTAGTTCGAATTAAGGGGTGTGTAGCCCCTTAATTCAAACTAGTGGGAGACTAGCCCTCCCCAGCTTTCCCTGGTGGCAACTCTGGCCAACACCAGGGAAACTCTACTGCCCCCCTCCCGGCCCCGGACCCCTTAAAGTGGCACAGGCTGGCTACGATGCCCATGCAAGGTGCAAGCCTGCCAGCACCCAGCTAGCAGACCCTGCACCTGGCACGGCTCGAGCCAGCCACCCGATGCCCCCTAGCCCTCCGCCTCTTCCCGGGACCAGGCTGGCAGCTCCCAGGAGCTTGCCCAGGACCGCAAGAGGCGGGCACCCGCCTGGTCTAGTGCGGACATCGTGGACCTTGTCCACGACCTCTGCACTAGGCACAGGAAAGCGGCCGTCTAGGGCAGGAGAGCTGCCAGCCTGGCCACCCAGGAGCACGTGTGCATGAAAATCAAGGGGGTCCACTGAGACCCCCGACCCTGAGCCCTGAGCTTATAATGGCCGTACTGGGTCAGACCAAAGGTCCATCTAGCCCAGTAGCCTGTCTGCCAACCCTAGGGATCCTGGAGGGGATGGACCGAAGACAGTGACCAAGCCATTTGTCTCGTGCCATCCCTCTCCAGCCTTCCACAAACTTTGGGCAGATACACCACTCCTACCCCCCTGGCTAATACCACTCCATGGACCCAACCTCCATGAATGTATCTAACTTCTCTTTAAACTCTGTTCTAGTTGTAGCCTTCACAGCCTCCTGCAGCAAGGAGTTCCACAGGTTGACTCTTTGCTTTGTGAAGAACAATTTTCTGTTACTAGTTTGAAGCCTGCTACCCATTCCTTTCCTTTGGTGTCCTCTAGTCCTTCTATTATGAGAACTAATGAAGAACTTTTCTGTATGCACCCTCTCCACCCCAGTCAAGCTTTTATAGACCTCTATCCTATCCTTCCTCAGTCTCCTCTTTTATAAACTGAAAAGTCCCAGTCTCTTTAGCCTCTCTTCATATGGGACCTGTTCCAAACCTCTGATCATTGTAGTTGCCCTCCCCTCTCCCACCTCCTTTTCCCAGTCTCCCCGAGTTTTGTTCAATAAAGAGAGATTCTATTTTTGACCACACGTTTTCTGTATTTTGTACATCAGGAAGGGGGGCTAGGGAAGGGTAAGTGGAAGGAGGTGAGGGAGGAATGGGGTACGAGCCCCCGATGGGGAGGACTGGGCTGGCTCTGCGGGCTTCTGGGGGTGGAAGCTCTCCTGCAGCCCCCCAATTCCCTCCTCTCCCCAGATGGCAGCCTGCAGCAAATGCAGCCGGTCTGATGGCCGAGTGCTGTGATGTGCCCAGTGTGGGCACTCAGGGCACTCCAAGCCAGGACTGCTTTGCAAGCGGGGCACCCCTGAGAACTGTCTGTCCGGGGTGGGGGTCAGGTCCCTTAAAGCACAGCCCTCGGCTAGCCTGAGGCAGCAGCTCCACGCTCTGAGTCCTCATCTGATGCCCTGCCGGCACTGCTTCCAGCCATCCTTAACCCAAGTTCAGGGTCCACTTAATGTGGACATGCTAGTTCGAATTAGCAAAATGCTAATTCAAACTAGTTTTTTAGTCTGGATCCGTTAGTTCGAATTAGCTTAGTTCGAATTAACTAATTCAAACTAAGTTAGTTCGAATTAGCGCTGTAGTGTAGACATACCCTAAAAGAGGTGATTTGCAGTGTTCTGAAATCAGATCCTTAAGGACCTAGACAGAGATGGCCAGTTTCATATGGACACCAAAGTCACTAGCTAGAAAACTAATTTTGGTCACTAAACATCTAGGTCCAGGTGCGAGCTAGTTACAAGGAAGTAAAACACTCTTAATCAATTCCCAATCTCTTGATCCATGCACTATATTGAACTAGATTTGTTTTCTTTTGTTAAAAAAAGCCTCATAGAATCTATACAATTGAACAGAATTAACTGACAAGTATATCAGTTGCTTCATTGAATCAGTATGGAAAATTCCTACTCTTTCCCATGTATCTGTCTGTATTAGCAGGTCTGATTAGTAGCTCATTACTTTATAGAAAATCCCATCTAATTGCATGAAAAGTTTTTGAAACAGATACAAATAGATTGCTGTGCCTACCCTGTGGGAACACACTAAGCAAGAAGAAAAAATAGTTGATTGATCATAATAAGGTGTTGGGAAAAGCCTGGAACAAAGCATTCCAAAATCATCTTACAGAAGTTAGAGATGGAAAGGACGTAATAGATACCACTCCCCTCTCCCCACACACACAAACACAAATTTATTCTGCTAATCCCACTTTATTCTCTACTGTACATTTTCTAGTGCCTTGTCCAATCTTCTTTTAAATGGCTGAGGCCCTTGTCATTTTCTTTGGGAGTAAGTACACTATTTACACTTCTAAAAAAGCATATAGGGTTTATTTAAACTGACAAGGAAATTTGTGTTGTGCATTCAGCGCTGATGCAACATAGACAGCTGGCCTAGAAGCCAAATGCTGTCAGAAAAGTGAGTTCTGGTTAATTCAGTTTAAATGAAATAAACCCCTGGCAAATGGGTGGTTCATTTAAACCAGATTGAGCTTTACTAGTAATACTCCTGCAGGTGGTTGGATGTATCTGTGAATTAACATGGAATAACCACAAGAAATCAGATAATATTTTTAAAACCGGTGAATATTTTTCTACAGCAATTAAAAAAAGAAATACATTTTCTATAGTAAATCGAGTTATTGAATAGTCACTGATTCATTAATTTATAGCACAATATTTGTGTGGGTCACACCAACTATCATCTTCCCTACTGAAGAAACTGCCCTCTTACCTAGAAAACAAAGCTGTGGGGAATAACTGAATCCTGACCAAGAAGAAAATAAATGAAGACAAAGTTCAAATCACTGAAACTGTAGACAGGAATTAGACACAATCTTCTATTTGTCTGTATCTTGGCTTAAATGAACAACATAGAATTATTCATTTCATTTAAGCCCATTTGGACAAATTGATACAGATTATTTGATATTATAATACTTAACTGCGTTCTGAATAATGCAAGTGCTTCAGCATTCACTTGGAGTAAGAACTAATATATATATTACTGTAATACCATAATACTTTTGAAGTGTTATTTAAAATATGTGATAATATCATGCATTGCATCCCAAAGGATCTCAAGAATTTTCCTTATACACAGTCTACAAATATAATCTAATCCACCATGAAAATGCGGCTCTCTCTGAGGTGAACAATAGTTGGTTAACAGCAAAATTACAAATAGTTTAGATGAAAAGTTAAGCCCACCTTAAAATAAATGAAATTGCAAGGGTAATTTCAGTCAGATGAATGTAATTGCCTGAGTTAGAATTTGTTTAGGGTACCTGGTTTAGCACCTTTACTTTCTCAAATAGTGATATGGGAACCTTGCTTTTCTGTTGCATCCATGAGGCATCACCTTCAAAAGTACATTACCCCTCAATCACATGATAGGACCCTATTTCAGTACAGAATGAGAAGCACAACCACTGATTTATGTTCTAAATTATTCACACCACTTCCTGCAGCATGTATATATTCCTGGAAGGTCTGTTGTCTTTTTGCTGAATAGGTCGGAACCAATGTTCCCTCTAAGGTGCGTGCCTACGCAAACCCGCACAAAAAGTTCTTCCCCCACCCACCTCCTCTGGAGAGCTGTGCAGCAGCACTCACACAGTAGGCAACTGTTTTGGCGGGCAGGGCCAGCTGAGATAGCATGGTGAAGGAGCCACTGGGGCAGGGAGCTGGAACCTGCCATGGCCGCATGGCGGAGGGAGGCCTGTTCTGGTAGTCAAGGCTGCCACGTGTGGGGGAGGGGTGTGGAGCTTGTTCTGGTGGCTGGGGCCAGGAATGGGATCTGCCACATGTACGGGGGGTGTCTTCTCCAGCAACTGGGAACTGGACATGCCTCATGGCTGAGGAGTGAGCGTGGGTGGGGTTTGCTCTGGTGGCTGGGAACATGTATGTTAATAAATTAGGTGTCATGGTGGCACACACCCAAACCAGCGCACATGACCTCAATGTTGGTGCACAAGCCAAAACTCACTCTGCTCTTGGCTGGAAAATCTTAGAGGGAACACTAGCCTGAACCTGCATAGTTTGGGAGAGATGTGAGAATCATAGCACACCTATGGGTTAGTGTTGCTTTGGGCCACCTGGTAGCTTGCCAATAGTGTTCTGTATGACTGTGTCTGTCAGTGATACAAGTTCAGTCCCTATCTCATTTTCTCACATCCACACTTGGTAGATTAGGACATGTCACAGGATTCCCATATTCATCAGAGAAAGCCTTGAAACTCTTT
Organism: Pelodiscus sinensis; assembly: GCF_049634645.1. Classification (NCBI taxonomy): domain Eukaryota; kingdom Metazoa; phylum Chordata; order Testudines; family Trionychidae; genus Pelodiscus; species Pelodiscus sinensis. The sequence goes on from NC_134719.1 coordinate 50,474,710, forward strand.
GGGCAACTTTGATATTCTTGTGAAGGAATATTTAACCTTGTCTCCCTGGCAAGGGTGTGGTGCAGTTCATCTTGGGGAAGATTTGGTTGTTAGAGGGGCAATGTTGACCTACATTTGCTAAACAGGGTTGGATAAAGACAGAAATATATAATCTGCTAAAACTCTGGTGACTACAGAACAGTGGTAGTACTTGAAACAATGTAATTTTATCCTCTCATTAGTGGTCTATGCCAGAGTTTCTCAAACGTAATTGCACTGTGACTCCCTTCTGACATCAAAAAATTGCCTCACAGTCCCAGAAGGAGGGAACGAAACCTGAGCGCACCCAACTCCCACCATCCCAGAAGCCAAAGCCTGAGCCCCACTGCCCATGATGGGGGAGGTGAGGTGAGGTGCAAAGTCTAAGCTCTTCCGATTTGGTTTCAGCCCTAGGTGGTGGAGCTTAGGCTAGTCTAGCCCTCTCAACCTCAATAAAATAGGGTTGCAAACCACTTTGGTGTCCTGATCCATAGTTTGAGAACTGCTGGGCTAAGCTAAAGCAAATCCCTGTGAATGAAAGTAAAAGGTGGAGGACACTGATAGCTGCATTAGGGATATAAATTTGCCAGAAAGGGGAAGAAAAATAGATTAGCTTTTGTGATTCTGCATATCGTTTATTGTCACAGAAGCACTTATTATGAAATGTATGTCACAAAAGTGGGATGGAAAATACCCAGTTAGAAACCACATTCTAAGATCTGTGATCCTCTGAGGGGCAGAGTTATATTTTAACAAGTATTTCCAGTTTCTGTGTTAGTCTGTGTTTCACATCCTGCTTATTGTAAATAAGTTTTAACCACATAGCAGCCTTTAGTAATACCTCCTGCCTTTCATTAAAAAGTCAAACATTTTTTAAATTCTTGGAAGGGATATTAGACATTTGAGCACTTTTCTACCTATTAAGGAACATGTAATACTTTTGAGTATGTTAACCTGACATAATTTTCTTTCATGGTAATATAAATTCATGAATGAAAATGCTAGTGACTATAGACTTAATACCTCATATAGACAGGCTTAAGACAAATCTGCATGATCAAATGGCATCCATGACTGATTACTTTCTGATGGCCTTACCACCATTTCAATTAGAAATGGAAATGAACCATTTGGTCATTGCTTTCAAGTCCAGGCAATTTTGGTTTCAGCTAATGGGATATTTTCAGTGGCTTGTTCAATGGACTTCTAAATGACTGGCTGTTATAAACTGTTGTAGTGGTGAATAGAGGTTAGGCAACTCCAAAACAAGGGGGAGGGCAGCAGGATTGTCTTAGCATAGAAACTGCATAGGGTAACTGAAATGGCCTTGGATCCTGACTGCTATCAGGACTCAGAGTTGCTATAATTTGTTTTGGGGGCTTCTACAGCAGACAGGAACACACAGGACAAACGTGAAGAAAAAACAGTTATGTGGATTTGAGGGCACAAATAAAAAAAGGCCATTTCTGCAAATGAGTTGGGTCATCTGTGCTCTTCTGTATTTTGTGCTCTTGTCATTCTCAGCAGCAGCAGTGAGGAGGAGCAGAAGAGATGGGAGCAATGTTGGCGTCTAGATTCTATTGTTACACAAATAAGTGGTTATAGAAGAGGAAGAACGGTTCAGAAACAAATGTTTAGTGCATAAGGAGAAAAGGGAACTCATACAAAAAGAAGACAAGGCTAAGACGACAAAATAGGCATGTTTAAGCAACATGCAAAGTTAATATTTAACATGCCTGTTTTAACAAGTTTACAGGAAACAGACTTCTGTTTTGCCTGTAGTACAGATATATCAAAGGCTAATACTCCAGCAACATCCTATGTCTTACTTTTCATGAATCAAAATAGTGCACATTTATTGGCAGGCAAAATGTTTATTTATGTTCTGTTTATTTCAGTTATACAGTTTTTAAAATTTAGCCTAAACATGTTGTGTGCACTTAATTGGGTACCTTGCTTTGACTCCTGATTAATTCATCTACTCCTCAAAAAGCTGTTAGTTCCCTTCCTACTTTTTCCATTCTCACCTCCTCAATGGCCTGTGATTACTCCAAAATCATTGACACATAAGAACATAAGAATATAAGAACAGCCATACTGGGTCAGACCAAAGTTCCATCTAGCACAGTAGCCTGTCTGCCGATAGTGGCCAGCACCAGGTGCCCCAGAGAGGGTGGACCGAAGACAATGATCAGCAATTTGTCTCCTGCCATCCTTCTCCAGCCTCTGACAAACAGAGGCCAGGGACACCATTTCTATGCCCTGGCTAATAGCCTTTTATGGACCTAACCTCCATGAAATTATCTAGCTTCTCTTTAAACTCTGTTATAGTCCTAGCCTTCACAGCCTCCTCTGGCAAGGAGTTCCACAAGTTATCTACACGCTGTGTGAAGAAGAACTTTCTTTTATTAGTTCTAAACCTGCTACCCATTAATTTCATTTGGTGTCCTCTAGTTCTTCTATTATGGGAACTAATAAATAACTTTTCTTTATCTGCCTTCTCCACACTACTCATGATTTTATATACCTCTATCATATCCCCCCTCAGCCTCCCCTTTTCTAAACTGAAAAGTCCCAATCGCTTTAACCTCTCTTCATATGGGACCCATTCCAAACCCCTAATCATTTTAGTTGCCCTTTTCTGAACCCTTTCCAAGGCCAAAATATCTTTTTTGAGGTGAGGAGACCACATCTGTACACAGTATTCAAGATGTGGGCATACCATAGTTTTATACAGAGGCAGTAAGATATTCTGTGTCTTATTTTCTATCCCTTTCTTAATAATTCCTAGCATCCTATTTGCCTTTTTGACCGCCGCTGCACACTGTGTGGAAGTTTTCAGAGAAGTGTCCACGATAACTCCAAGATCTCTTTCCTGATTTGTCGTAGCCAAATTAGCCCCCATTAACCCCCATTAGCCTTTGGTGAGGGACCTTGTCAAAGGCTTTCTGAAAATCTAAGTATACTATATCTACCCTTGTCTGCATGTTTATTAACCCCTTCAAAGAACTGTAACAGATTAGTAAGACAGGATTTCCCTTTACAGAAACCATAGACTCATAGACTCATAGACTTTAAGGTCAGAAGGGACCATTATGATCATCTAGTCTGACCCCCTGCACAGTGCAGGCCACAGAATCTCGCCCACCCATGTTGACTTTTGTCCAACAAATTATGTTCTTCTACATGCCTCACAATTTTATTCTTTCGACTAAATTTCTCGGTACTGAAGTTAGACTTACCGGTCTGTAATTGCCAGGATCACCTCTAGAGCCCTTTTTAAATATTGGTGTCACATTGGCTACCTTCCAGTCATTAAGTACGGAAGCCGATTTAAAGGATAGGTTACAAACCACAGATAATAGTTCATCAATTTCCCATGTGAGTTCTTTTAGAACCCTTGGATGAATGCCATCCAGTCCCGGAGATCTGTTAACATCAAGTTTTTCCATTTGTTCCAAAACCTCCTCTAATAACACTTCAATCTGGGACAGTTCCTCAGATTCATCACCCACAAAGGACGGTGCAGATTTGGGAATCTCCCTAAAGTCCTCAGCCACGAAGGCTGAAGCAAAGAAATCATTTACTTTCTCCGCAATGGCTTTATCGTCCTTGATTGCTCATTTTATATCTTGATCATCTAGGGGACCCACAGGTTTTTTAGCAGGCTTCCTACTTCTAATGTACTTAAAAACATTTTGTTATTTCTTTTTGAGCTTTTGGCTAGCTGTTCCTCAAAATCTTTTTTTGCTTTTCTTATTACATTTTTACATACAATTTGATTTTGTCCATTTGGTATCTGGACACCCAACCAAGGGTTAACCCTCACCTTTTATAAAAATAAACTTTTTGTACATTCCATTACCCTGATGCCACAGTCAGCCATTGACAACGGAAGGATCTTTATTTCCTGATTCAGCAATGATGAATATTGTGCATATGATTGAAATTTGTGCAATTTAGGGTGACCCTATTTTCATATGCTGAATACAGGACACCTGGTAAAATTATTTTTATTCAAGCTAGTTTAATGGCAATCAATTGTACAAACACCATCAAGTGTACTGAGACCCTGTTAAAAAGAAATGCAGTGTAGCTAGCTTCTTTTAATTTACTTTCTTATCTTTAAGGCTTTAGAATTGGGAGGGGTGACGAACACCCCCAACCCTCAACATACAAGGGAAAGGTCACACATACCCCCCCATACACTTGCATGGAGTATGTGTGTGTGGCTGGTGGACCCAATCCTCTTTGCTTGGCACTTCCTGCTTCCCCTGGTACCCAGCATCTGCCTTGAGGCACACATGTCACATGGCCTTCTCCCTAAATTTTTTCCAGGGTTCATATCGGAATGTGACCTGCAATGGCCTTTTGGCACTGTGTGGGAGGGAAAAGACAGGACCTGCTTCCAGCTCAGGGGTAGGGGTAGGAGGAGGAGAGAGAACTCTGCATGTCTTTGCAGAGTTCTTCTCTTCCCCCTTTTTCATTCCCCTTCTTCCTGTGTAGCTGAAAATGGTTTCTCTCTTCCTGTCCTCACAGTGTTGAAAGAGATCTAGCATCTTCAGGCTGCTGCTGTCCACCACCGTAACCAAGACAGAGAGGAAGGAGCATCTTCGCGGAAAGGCTTGCAAACCTAGTGAGGAGGGCTTTAAACTAGGTTAGCCAAGGGACGGTGACCAAAACCCTGAGGGAAGTGGGAAAGTCGGATACCGGGAAGAAATGCAGAGAGGAACGAGCTAGAAAGGAGGACCCCTGATTCGAATGGAGAAGATAGGCCGATCAACTGGTTATCTGAGGTTTTTGTACACTAATGCGAGAAGCCTGGGAAACAAACAGGAAGAACTGGAGGCCCTGGCCCAGTCAAATCAATATGATTTAATTGGGATAAAAGAGACTTGGTGGGATGACTCGCATGACTGGAGCGCTGTCATGGAAGGGTATAGAATGTTCAGGAAGAACAGGCAGGGAAGAAAAGGAGGAGGAGTTGCACTATATGTAAGAAAGCACTATGATTGCTCTGAACTCCAGTATAAAGAGGGAGAAAAACCTGTTGAGAGTCTATGGATTAAGTTTAAAGGAGCAAACAACAGCAGTGATGTTGTGGTTGGTGTCTGCTACAGGCCACTGAATCAGGTGGCTGAGGTAGATGAGGCTTTCTTCGGACAACTGAGAGAAGCTTCCGGATCGCAGGCCCTGGTTCTCATGGGGGACTTTAATCACCCTGACATCTGTTGGGAAACCAATACGACAGTACACAGGCAATCCAGAAAGTTTTTGGAGAATGTTGGGGATAACTTCTTGGCACAAGTGCTGAAGGATCCGACCAGGGGCCGTGTGCTACTTGACCTTCTGCTCGCAAACAGGAAGGAACTAATAGGGGAAGTAGAAGTGGGTGACAACCTGGGAAGCAGTGATCATGAAATGGTAGATTTCAGGATCCTGACCAAAGGAAGAAAAGAGAGTAGTAAAATACACAGCTAGAACTTCAAAAAAGCAGATTTTGACTCCCTGTGAGCCGGATGGCAGAATCCCCTGGGATGCTAACATGAAGGGGAAAGGAGTCCAGGACAGCTGGCAGTATTTTAAAGAAGCCTTATTGAAGGCACAGAAAGAAACCATCCTGATGCATAGCAAGACAGGCAAACATGGTAGGAGACCGGATTGGCTTAAAAGGGAAATCTTTGGTGAACGTAAGCACAAAAAGGAAGCTTACAAAAAGTGGAAACTTGAACAAATGACCAGGGAGAGGTTTAAATGCATAGCTCGAGAATGCCAGGGCATTATCAGGAAGGCGAAAGCGCAAATGGAATTGCGACTGGCTAAGGATGTGAAGGATAACAAGAAAGGTTTCTACAGGCATGTTAACAAGAAGAAGGTGATCAGAGAGAGTGTGCGGACCCTACTGGATGAAGGAGGTAACCTAGTGACAGATGATGTAGGGAAAGTTGAAGTACTCAATGCTTTCTTTGCCTCTGTATTCACGGACAAGGTGGGCTCCAAGACTAATGCGCTAAGTGACGCAAGATGGGATGAAGATCGACAGCCCTTGGTGGGGAAAGAACAGGTTAGGAACTATTTTGAAAAGCTAAAGGTACACAAATCCATGGGTCCGGACTTAATGCATCCGAGGGTACTGAGGGAGTTGGCAAATGTCATTGAGGAGCCTTTGGCCATTATCTTTGAAAAGTCATGGAGATTGGGAGAAAACCCAGATGATTAGAAAAAGGCAAATGTAGTGCCCATCTTTAAAATAGGGAAGAAGGACGATCCAGGGAACTACAGGCCCGTCAGTCTTACCTCAGTTTCTGGAAAAATCATGAAAGTGATCCTTAAGGAATCCATTTTGAGGCACTTGGAAGAGAGGAAAGTGATTAGGAATAGTCAGGATTCACAAAGGGAAAGTCGTGCCTGACCAATCTGATTAGCTTCTATGATGAGGTAACTGGCTCGGTGGACATTGGGAAGTCAGTGGATGTTATATACCTTGACTTTAGCAAGGCTTTTGATACGGTCTCCCACAATATTCTAGCCAGCAAGTTAAGGAAATGTGGATTGGATAAATGGACAGTAAGATGGATAGAAAGATGGCTAGAAGGCCGGGCCCAGGAGGTAGTGATCAACGGCTCGATGTCAGGATGGCGGTTGGTTTCTAGTGGAGTGCCCCAAGGTTCAGTTCTAGGACCGGTTTTGTTCATACCTTTATTAATGACCTGGATGAAGTGATGGATTGCACCCTCAGCAAGTTTGCGGATGACACTAAGCTAGGGGGAGAGGTAGATACGCTTGAGGGCAGAGATAGGGTCCAGAGTGACTTAGACATATTGGAGGATTGGGCCACAAGAAATCTGATGAGGTTCAACAAGGACAAGTGCAGAGTCCTGCACTTGGGACGGAAGAATCTCAAGCATTGTTACAAGCTGGGGACCAACTACTTAAATAGTAGTTCTGCAGAAAAGGACTTGGGGGTTACAGTGGATGAGAAGCTGGATATGAGTCAACAGTGTGCCCTTGTAGCCAGAAGGCTAATGGCATATTAGGTTTCATTAAGAGGAGCATTGCCAGCAGATCCAGAGATGTCATTATTCCCCTTTATTCGGCTCTGGTTAAGCCACATCTAGAGTATTGTGTCCAGTTCTGTGCCCCCCACTACAAAAAGGATGTGGACGCATTGGAAAGGGTCCAGCGGAGGGCAACCAAAATGATTAGGGGGCTGGAGCATATGACTTATGAGGAGAGGCTGAAGGAGTAGGGTCTGTTTAGTCTGCAGAAGCGAAGAGTGAGGGGGATTTGATAGCAGCCTTCAACTTCTGGAAGGGAGGTTCCAAAGAGGATGGAGTGATTCTGTTCTCAGTAGTGTGAGAAGGAGCAATGGTCTCAAGTGACAGTGGAGAAAGTCTAGTTTGGATATTAGGAAAAACTATTTCACTAGGAAGGTGGTGAAACACTGGAATGGGTTACCTAGGGAGGTGGTGGAACCTCTGTCCCTGTTCTCAGTGGTGACAGATGGTAGAACAAGGAGCAATGGTCTCAAGTTGTGGTGGGAGAGGTCCAGGTTGGATATTAGGAAAAACTATTTAACTAGGAGTGTGGTGAAGCACTGGAATGGATTACCTAGGGAAGTAGTGGAGTCTCCATCCCTAGCGTTGTTTAAGTCTCAGCTTGACAAAGCCTTGGCTGGGTTGATTTAGTTGGGATTGGTCCTGCCTAGAGCAGGGCACTGGACTTGATGACCTTATAATGTCTCTTCCAGCTCTATGGTTCTATGATTCTATGATTCTAGTTCCTGTCTCCTGGTACAGATGGGAAGGAAGGGGTTAAGTCTGAAGAAAGCATTATGCTCCAGAGTCCATGGAACCTGACTATAGGGGCTTCTGTGAACATGGTCCAAGAAGTGGCTCAGCAGAGGAGGGTGCCTATGCGATGGAGTGGCACTGGAAACAGGACTGAGGAGAAGGGAGTTCTGGGTGAAGAGGTGCTAAACCCCTGCTTTAGGTGCTGCTGTGGAGCCTTCAGGTTGGGGCATGAACAAGCTGGAAATCTCTTTCCTTCTATCCTCGCCCGCCCCTGCTACTCCGAGCTTAGCTGATGGGCAGAGAGGCTTTCCTGTGCCAGTGCTGCACACATCTTTGGAAGATGCAGGGCTTGGCTTCTCCTGGCCAGCACCCTGGGCTGGAGGGTATTGGGATTTTCTCAGGCTGCCAGCCAGAGGCGGGGTGCAGGAGGTGGGAATGAGCTTGTTGGCCAGGGTTGTGGTGAGCTGAGCAATCTGTTCAGGCACTGGGTGTCTGCACAGCACTGGGACTGGAATGCAGATGGACTGGGGTGGGAGGGGAAGAGGCAAAGCAGGGAGAGAACAGCAAGAGGGAGGACCACATTAAGGGCTAAGAGGTGAGCAGCTGAAGCAGCACCTGGCACCTATCCACACTCACTAGCTACCACAACTGACAGCCAGTGCCATCCAGATACAAAAGGGGGGTGGTGTCCTGCTAGGAGCCCGCAAACAATGCGGGCTGCATTGATGGACTGGCAAGAGTGTTGTCGGCTCCATACATGGAATATTTGCCCTTCACCCACCTTGCACTCCCAAACCCATTGGCAGCTACTGTTTCCCCCCACTAGTGGTTTGGCGACGGGTCATCAGGGATCCAGCCAGTAGTACTGTAGAGATAGGGAAGACAGAAAATATATTTGGACTATTTGCCCTTTTAAAAAACGAAAAAGTCAGGAAGCCTATAGGAGGGCTTAAATAGGGGACACTCTTTAAAAATGGGATGTCTAGTCACCCTAATACTGCTTGTTATCTTGCTTAAAGTTAGATATAATTTTTAAAGCCCATGCTGAAGGGGGATCATAATGCTCAGTCTTTTATTAACTGCCACACACCCAACAACTTTTAATATCTGTCTTTCCTATTACCTTTATAATTGTGCATGAAGCAAAAGTTTTCCTTTTGTTACTGGGAGGATACAAACCTAACATCAATAACAGTTTTGAGTAACTAGAATCCTTGAGTCCTTGTGTCAAACTGCTCTTTGCAAGTATCCTCTTACATCATTTGCACACTTAAGATATCTTCACATAATCTAATTCAATGAATGTAATACCAAAGTTTACTAGTAAATATAAATCCATTAATCAATGCACTTCTGAACATGTGCTATTTGTACTTGACAGGTTGAGACAATTATTTTTTGTTCCTAACAGGATGTGATTTTGAATAATGAAAATTTGGTTTAGATGGGTATTTTAGCACCCTGTTCAGGGCATGATAGGTGTCACACACACTCATTTGCCTCAGTCCAATGGTGGTCTTTCTGACAAATGGCCCATAGCTAAAAACTGAAATTCTCTCTTTTTGCATACACAGCATCATTGCAAGGTTTAATATTGATTCCTTGTTGACATTCTGGAGGTTAAATGAGTGAGAAAATGCCTTTTTAAAGATAACACACGAGATAGCAATTTGACAAGAATGCAAAGCACATATTATTTAAAACTTTGCATATCTGATTAAATGCTCAGGAAGTCTAGACAATATGGATCACTTGCAAACTAAAGAAATTAGGTGAGAAACTTAGTTTGCTAACAGATTCCCCCCTACTCCCCAACTTAAAGGGCTTGATCCAAAGCCCATCAAGATCAATGGAAGTCATTCCAGTGGATCAGGTCCATACTGAGGCTCCTCTCACTGAATTTGGTTGCAGGCTTAATCTTCTCATATGCAAGTTATTCAACAGGTTTTAGAATTTAACTTCCTCTCTACTTCCCCAGGCATTTATTTTAAGGAACTAAAAATGGCACACGAAAGTGGGTAATGTATTATTATACCCATTCTGTAGACAGATAATTTCATGTCCAGAGAGTTAAGTAACTTGCTGAATGTCATGTACAAACAATAAACAAGTCAGTGGGGGATTTCAGCATGGTAACAATTCTCCAGTCCCATTCTCTGTGCACTAGACTGTAATTAAAAAGCCTTTTGTAAATGAGGCAAGTTATTTAAAACTTCTCAAGTTGTAGAACATAAAGTCAGCTCGGCAAAGTCAAAGCAATGTTTTCTTAATGGTTTATAATACCTAGAAGAGCACAAATCCACTTGTCAAAAGATTTCTTGGATAGAGCCACATGGAGGAAACTTTCTTTGATGACAAAGCAACAGCTTCGGAGGATCCCACTCATAAAGGAAGTTCTTGAAGGCTCTCTTTTAGGGTAAAATTTTGGCCCATTTGAACATGTGCTGATGTTGATAGGACTATTTCTGTTGATTTTAATGGGTATTGGGTTCAGACATGAGAAGTAATGGTAAAACTGAATTTGATTTCCATACTATCAGAACTTTGCATTTATTAAAGAGTAATTTGCAGATAATATTAGTAATGGCATATATGGCTTAAGTTCTTGATTTAAACTTACATTCTCTTTTATGCTATAGCTTTGAAACAAGCAGAATTTTAATATACTCTAGGTGCAAGCACAGCTTTGATTATGAATGAGTTCAGTTGAACATTCGAAAGTGCAGTGGAATAAACACTTCTAGCAGTTCCTTTGAGTCCTTTGTGTTCTCATTTAGGCCTCTAATGGTTCTTGTCCCCTTGCCAACCAAAATGTTACCTTCACCTACTTCACACCAATGCCTGTGTTTATCAGCACTACAGATTTATCCATGAAGGCACCCGCAGCTGCTTACATTCTAGCCATTATAACAGCTGCATGGATTCTTGACTTTCAGAGGCTAGTTTGGTTTATTCTATCTGCCTGCATGGGAAACACATTCATCTGTTGTTCCAAGACTTGAAAATTCTTATGCCATCAAGTCTTGGCTATGCTGTCAACAAAAAGAATGGAAAGAAAGTCTCTTGAGGAAAACAAGCTGGCAGTGTTTTTCATTTTTTTCTTCCTCCAGCTCTCAATACTCTTCTTCTTTACCTTCTTAATTTTGAGAGGAATCAATAATTATTGTGTGCAGATTACAAAAAGTCCTCCATGCATAAACCTATAGTGGCTACTGCTATAGTGAACTAGCCACACTCAACCAGCCAAATAGCCACATTGTTCAAGCTAACTAGCCACAATCAACTGGTCAAATAGCCACATGTGGCTAGTGGCTAGCATGTTGGAGACCACAGCTGTAGCTGATTTGCCTTAAAATTATATTGTTCAAAAAGATACAAGCCAAAAAACTGAAAATTCATCCTATAATTGTCCTATGTTTACAGCTGCTTGTATCTCCAAATGACTTTAGAACAGGAGATAGAGTGAAAATTATTCAAAATCAGTGTTCAGAAGGCTCTTTACAGATTCAGATCAAAGAGATCATATTGATAGATTATTGGTGGGTATATATTTGTTGCTTACTGATAAATGAATTTGTATTTATGCTTGTAGTTCATTGGCAGTATACATTAATTGGGGTAACAAATGTACCATTCTCTATGCTTTTGTGATGACACCCTTCCATTGGTTATTAGTGACATGTCATAATAAGAGACTTTATTTAGAATGGTATGAAAAATTACCTTAAACATTCCCTTTATTTAATTGCCACAGAAATTGAAAAGTTGAAAATATGTTTCGAATGAATTTGCTTGGGGAAAATAACTACATTTCAACAAATTTATCGTAATATCATGTATATTTATGATGAGTTTACTCACTTTTGGAAACTAATTGGACCAACTGTTTCATAATGATATGATAGTGATGAAAAGAAAGCATATGGTTATTTTATTTATCTTCAGATAAAAATCCATTTTTTCTTCATGAAACAATACCATAGTGCAAATAATTTCATCATAAATCTCCAGAAAAGATTCTGTAGTTTGGTAATTCAGTAATATTCTACATTTCTACTCATAAGAGACTCATTGCAAAGAAGGAACTCAACTATTTCACTAGGAGAGTGGTGAAGCATTGGAATGGGTTACCTAGGGAAGTTGTGGAGTCTCCTTCCCTAGAGGTGTTTAAGTCTTGGCTTGACAAAGCCCTGGCTGCGTCGATTTAGTTGGGCTTGGTCCTGCCTAGAGCAGGGGGGCTGGACTTGATGACCTTCTAAGGTCTCTTCCAGCTCTATGGTTCTATGATTCTACGATGGATTCTCGAAAATTAATATAAGAATTGTATTAATTTGACTCAACATAATTAATTTCACAAACATTCTTGTGTTGTCTAAAAAGAAGAAAGCAATATCTCAGTGCTTCAGTTCACATGGTATTTATAATAATATTGCTCCTTCTCTTCCAATGATCTCAAAAAGAGCTATGCAAAATGTTCACAATGAAGCATCTAACCACTTCTCATATCATCCTGCATTTTGTTGAAACTTAGGCCATGTCTGTGAACTTTACTTTGTCAAACATAACCCCAGTTTGAGAGAATATTGACTGTGTTATAAGTACTTAAGACAATTGTTTTACTTGGGGCTACATGCATTGTAGTAAGTAGTAAACAATAATACTTGCACAACAGTAAACTATATTAATAAATAGCTGGGTAGTAAGATGCTACTAAACCTGGATAAAGGCAGTATAGCCCAAAGCATGCAAATCTCATTGATTTTGTGTGTTTTGATCCTGAAAGCAAGTGACATTGTCAGCATTTGTATTTGGGGATTCATTCAAAAGAGAAATCTGCCGATATGACTAGATCCACACATTATGACTATAAGAATGAAACTTGCAAGGTTTAAAAATTATAGATAAATAATCAAGAGAGTTTATTATATTTTTATATTTTTAAGACTTTATTCTTAGCAAATACTCACAGTGTTTGGCCTACTTATTTAAAATTGTCCTCCTCACAACTTCCACATGAGTTAATTTCATAGTATGAAATTTCATAGTTAATTTCATAGTTAATTTCATACAACTAAGGTGTGCTAACTTGTTTAAATGTCCCACTATAAATAGTTTAACTGTTCATTGAAATTGTTTCGGTATTCTTTGTAATTTCCAAAAGTTGTTGCGATAGAAATACAGACACACTAATACTGGATTTACTTTAAAAATGTTTTTAAAACATAAAATAAGAAAATGACTCTGCAAAGTAGTCAACTGTCTTCATTTCCTGTATGACTCATGTTTGTATTGCCTCTGTTCTTATTAATTCTAGATATGTGGTTTACATAGCAGTTTGTCAAGTTATCTATAGGAAACGGAAGTTTCTTAGGTTTTCTGGCTATCACACTATTTACAAATAGGTACAATATTACACAGAACCATATTGTAGCATAGTATCTAAAGCCCTTCTGAAGCCCACTGAAGTCAATGGACAGACTCACAGATTTATCTGGCATTTATCTGGCTACAATATAGCACAACATAAAATACTGCTGTGTGGCCTACTTGGTTGACAAAATGAGAAATTTAATTTCTGTTCTGATTGATTAGAACATAGATAATCCTTTTATATTTCTTGATTTTGTGACAATGAAGTATTCTATGGTATTGATTTTAGTAAACTCAGAGAGCTGGTAGGTAAGGTCCCATGGGAAGCAAGACTAAGAGGGAAAACAACTGAAGAGAGTTGGTCGTTTTTCAAAGGACATTATTAAGGGCCCAAAAGCAAACTATTCCACTCTGTAGGAAAGATAGAAAGTATGGCAAAAGACCCCCTTGGCTTAACCAGGAGATCTAGCATAATGTAAAATAAGAAAGGATTCTTATAAAAAGTGGAAACTTGGTCAAATTACAAAGGATGAATATAAGCAAACAATATAGGCATGCAGGGGCAAGATTAGAAAGACAAAGGCACAAAAGGAGCTCAATCTAGCTAGAGACATAAAGGGTAACTAGAAGACATTCTATAAATATATTAGAAGCAATAAGAAGGACAGGGTAGGCCCATTGCTCAGCAAAGAGGGAGAAACAATATCAAGAAACTTGGAAATGGCAAAGGTGATTAATGACTTCTTTTTTTGGTCTTCACAAAGAAGTTTGTTGATGATGGGATGCCTAACATAGTAAATGATAGTGGAAATGGGGTAGGTTTAGAAGATAAAATAAAAATAAGTTAAATATTACTTAGAAAAATTATATCTTCACGTCAACAGGGCCTGATGAAATGCATCCCAGAATACTCAAAGAGCTGTTAGAGAAGGTATCTGAGCCTTTAGGTATCGTCTTTGAAAAATCATGGAAGTCAGGAGAGATTCCAGAAGACTGGAAAAGAGCAAATACAATGCCCATCTATAAAAAGGGAAATAAGAACAATCCAAGAAACTACAGACCAGTCATTTTAACTGCTGTGCCAGGAAAGATAATGGAACCGGTAATTAAGGAATTCCTCTGCAAACTTCTGGAAGATAATGAAGTGACAGGTAACAGCCAGCATGAATTTGTAAAGAACAAATCACATCAAACCAGCTTGATAGCTTTCTTTGATAGAATAATAAGTCTTGTGGGTAAGGGAGGAGTGGTGGACGTGATATACCTAGATTTTAGTTAGCCATTTGATATAGTCTCACATGACCTTCTTATCAATAAATTAGGCAAATTCAACTTAGATGGGGTGGATGCATAACTGACTGGATAACAGCTCTCAGAAAGTGCGTCTACACAGCAGGGCTTAACTCGAAATAAGCTACGCAAATTGAACTATGTCCATTGCATAGCTTATTTTGAAATAGCTTATTTTGAAATTGGGAACATCTACATTAGCACTCTTCCTCTAACTTTCCTTACTCCTTGTACAATGAGGATTACAGGAGTTGGAGTAAAAAGTCCTCCAGCTGACAGCATTTTGACATTATTTCAAAATATTGTTGCTCTGTAGGGATATGTCTACATAGCAAAGTTATTTCGGGATACCAGAGATATCCCAAAATAGCTACCCCACATCTTTTGAACGTGTGATTCTATAGCTAGATTCTATACTTCAAAATACAGCAGATGTGCTATTTTGCCATCCCTGTAAACCTCATAGTACGAGGAGTAAGGGATGGCTCAAAATAGGCTGTATTTTGAAATTTGGAGCTGTGTAGAAAGCACCAAATGATGCAATAAGCTATTTTGATATAGATTTGAAATAAGCTACACAATTTGGGTATTTCAAATTGCGTATCTTATTTCAAGTTTCGGGTGCTGTGTAGATGCACCCTAGATGTACCCAGAGAGTAGTTATTAATGCTGTGGTTCTCAACTGGTGGTCTGTTGACCACTGGTGGTCCATTGGTGACTTTTTCGGTGGTCCACATGAACATTGTCCAAAGTTACATGGCATGAGCAGGCACCACTGTTAGGCTGTTTTACGCTGTGTTCACAAGCACGTGGCGCATCATCCATAGCGTCATCTGCAGGAGGAATTCTTGGATCTGAAAAATGATTTTGCGCTCAAGACGTGTACCAGCAGTCTACCATAGAGAAATTTGGGCCAGCGTGACCGGGAGTTACCCAATTCTGTCAGCACATGCAGTCAGATTTCTTTTGCTATTTGCATCAACTTATATTTGTGAGACTAGATTTTCATGTTTGTTGCATGTTAAGTCCAAACAGAGGAATCAGCTTGCAGTGGAAAGCAATATTCATTGTGCATTATCAAGTATCACTCCAAACATTGAAAAGCTTGTTGGTGAGAAGAGAATCCAAAAATCTGTTAGTAAGAAATAAATTTCAAACCAAAATGTTCGTTGTCTGCTCTTTTTTATCATGTCTCAAAAAGGAGGTGGTCCACGAAATTTTTTTTATTGGCCTGATATTTATGGTTCACAGTGGAAGTGCATAACAAGTGGGTTCCTCAGGAGTCTGTTTTGGAACTGGTTCTGTTCAATACCTTCATCAACAATTTAGATGATGGCATAGATAGTACGCTTATCAAGTTTGCAGGTGTTACCAAACTGGAAGGAGTCACAAGTGCTTTGGTGGAAAGGGTCATAATTCAAAATGATCTGGACAAACTGGAGAAACGATCTGAAGTAAATAGGGTGAAGTTTAATATGGACAATGCAAAGTACTCCACTTAGGAAGGAACAATCCATTTCACAGATACAGACTGGGAAGTGCCTATCTAGGAACGAGTACAGCAGAAAGGATCTAGAGGTCACAGTGGACCACAAGCTAAATATTAGTCAACAGTATGACACTGTAGCAAAAAAAGCAAACATGATTCTGGGATGCATTAACAGGAGAGTTATGAACAAGACATGAGAAGTCATTCCTCCATTCTACTCTCAATTGGAGTACTGTGTCCAGTTCTGGGCACCACATTTCAAAAACGATATGGAGTGATTGGAGAAGATCTAGAGAAGAGCAACAAGAATGATTAAGGGTCTAGAGAACATGACCTACAAAGGAAGACTGAATTGGGCTTTTTTAGTTTGGAAAAGAGAACACTGAGAGGGGACATGATAAGGGTTTTCAGGTATCTAAAGGGGTGTCACAAGGAGGAGGGGACGAATTGTTCTCCTTGGCTTCTGATGATAGGAGAAGAAGCAATGGGCTTATCCTGCAGCAAGGGAGGTTTAAGTTGGACACTAGGAAAAACTTCCTAACTGTCAAGTTGGTTAAGCACTGGAATAAATTGCATAGAGAGGTTGTGGAATTTCCATCACTGGAGATATTTGAGAGCAGATTGGACAGACATCTGTCAGGGATAATCTAGACTGTGCTTGGTCCTGCTGTGAGGGCAGGGAACTGGACTTGATGATCTCTCTGGGTCCCTTCCTGTTCCAGTATTCTATGATTCTATGACAATGCCTACAACTGTGCTAATGCATAGTTAGCTGTCTGGTGTCACTGTGTCAAGGTTTAAAGAGTATCATGTGACATCTCTTAAGAGCAGCAACAAGTTCACCAGAAAAACATAATTTCACAAGAAGTCTGAGTTTATACTGTGCATTGGATCTCCAGAATGATTAAATGATATTACAGGAAGGTTCAATAGGTTATCTGAGGACAAAGATAAATTATATTCAGAATATAAATGGAGATAGTTTTACTTCCTGTCTGATTCAGGCTTAATGTAAATATTTTTCCTTATTCTTCCATACTTTGCTATATATTCTTTATCAAAGAGTGTCTGGCTATAAGGGCAGGTTCTGGATTATAGGGCAAGCCACATACCTGCCAACCAACAGCAATCCTACCTTATTGGTTAACCCCAAGTGGCCTCAGAGGTCAGGAGCTGGGAAAATATCTCTTTTCCACATTTTATGATCTAGGCTACGCTCAACTGGATTTGCTAGGAGGCTCTAATTCTCATGAATATTTCATTGGTTACACCATACAATAGTTCACACTAGGCTATCACCTTAAGTGGGCCTGACAAAGGCTGAAGGCATAGGTTAATTGGTTTTACAATAATGTAGAGCAACTAGGGTCTTCACTTTATAGCCCCTCTCCAGCAAACCATTTAAATGCATACTTATCTTTAATCATGTGAGAAATGTCATTGCCTTAATGTGCTTTTTTTTTTTAGATTGGAGCCTATGTGAGCTGGGTTAAACCCCAGGCCATGAAAGGGTGCTCTAGATTAAAGCATTGAAAGGAACAGAGATGAGTAACAGCAAGGGACAGCTGTTACTTTTTTCCTATTTGCTGCTGCCAACATGTTACCTTTAAAATTAACTATTTTGAAGTTAAATATAAATATAAATAATATAATAGAGTCGGGGAAACTTGGACAAAGGATTTTAATTTCTGACAACATTGTCACTGCCCCCTGCCATTCTCAAAGGATATAAATTCTAAATATCCATAAAGTAAACACATGACAAACAATCTTCTGGGTATCATGAGACCAGCACTTCATCAGATGTAAATTTTGTGAGAGAGAGGTTCTAAGAGTATTTTTAAAAATTTCTCCTTTTCTCTTCAAATAATGAATTTATTATAATAAATAATAATAGAGAGGACTCAATGAAAGAACAAGTTAAAATTGCTTAGAGAAGTTAGATAGCTTTCAGTTGGAAGGGCTTGATAAAATACATCCTAGAATACTCAACAGGTTGACTGAGGAGATATTCGAACCATTAGTGAGTATCTTGGAAAATTCATGAAACACGGGAGAGAAGATGGGAAGAGTGCACATATAGGGTACGTCTAAACTACATGCCTCCGTCGACGGACGCATGTAGATTAGACAGATCGGCAGAGAGAAATGAAGCCGCGATTAAAATAATCGCGGCTTCATTTAAATTTAAATGGCTGCCCCGCTCTGCCGATCAGCTGTTTGTCGGCAGATCGGGGCAGTCTGGACGCACCGCGTCGACAAAGAAGCCTTTTTGATCGGCACAGGTATGCCTCGTGAAACCAGGTTTACCTGTGCCGATCAAGAAAGGCTTCTTTGTCGACACGGCGTGTCCAGACTGCCCCGATCTGCCGACAAACAGCTGATAGGCAGAGCAGGGCATCCATTTAAATTTAAATGAAGCCACGATTATTTTAATCGTGGCTTCATTTCCCTCTGCCGATCTGTCTAATCTACATGCCTCCGTCGACGGAGGCATGTAGTCTAGACACACCCATAGTGTCAATCTCTAAAAACTGGAATAAAGACAACCAGGGGAATTATGGGCCAGTCACTTTAACTTGAGTTTCCAAAAATATGATGGAGAATATAATCAAATAATCAGTTCACGAACACATAGAAGATAATAAAATGATAAGTAATAGCATGGATTTGTCAAGAAAAAGTCATGTCAAACTTACTGAATATTTTCCTTTGGCAAGGCAACAACCCTTCTGTATGTGGTAGATGAGGTAGGTTTTAGTTACTGATTTATATGACATATTCAAAAACAAACTACAGCTACACCAACAAATACATCTACATGGAGCTATTATAAAGTGGGCACATAACTGGTAGGAAAACTATTTCCCAAGAGTCACACAGGAAGGAAATATTGAGTGGGATCCCACAGGAATATGTCCTGGGTCTGGGGCTATTCAACACCTTCATCAATTATTTAGCTAGTGGCATAGAAATTACACTTATAAAGTTTGCAGATGATATCAACCTGCAGGGGTAGCAAGTATTTTGGAGGATAGGATTAAAATTCAAAATGATCTAGATGAAATGGAAAAGTGGCTCTCAACTAAATAGGATGAAATTCAATGAAGCAATTCCAGAACTTACCTCTTAGGAAGGAACCATCAATTGCACATATACAAACTGGGAAATGACTGCCTAGGAAGGGGTACTGAGGAAAGAGATCTGGGAATTATAGTGGATCAGAAGCTCAATATAAATTAACTGTGTCCAACAATGTCACAACATTGTTGTACGTTTGGACATTTCATGTGTAGTGTAGTGCTAGGGAGTGTGGGTGTTGTGCGGGCTAGGGTCTGTGTTGATGTTGGGCAGACTTCTTCACATACCTGTACATGGTACACACATTTACCAATACTTCTGTCCACAGACCACAACCCTGTATGTGTTCCTGCATCTCTGAGTTGTACATTTTCTATATGAATGGATGCTCTTCTTGTGTCTTGTACATTAGTAAACTATACTCGATTTTTCCAGTCTCTATATGATTTTGTATATGGCTAACCACAGGATCCACAGCTCAGAACTAGTCCAGAATTAATTTGATAGGTTCGGGTGTATGCTTTGGAACATTGTATCCCAAATCTAGGTTCTTCTCCACTATTATTGTTATGTGGTTTTCCACTACTTGACTGAGTGCCACTCGAGTTTGCTCAGCTTCTGGGATATCCCTTCTATAGGCCTTATTAGGTATGTGAGTATGTCTAGCCCAGACCTGCCCCCCCCACCCTGCTGCTGCACGCTACTTCCCACCCAATCTCTGCAGTCTCACCCCCAGCCTGCACCTGTACATTACCTCACATCGAGACCACACATCTTCACCCACTCCCTGGCAGCCCCCTCATTTTTGGCCCCACCCCATAACCTAGGGTGGCCCTCACAAAGTCTGCTAGTCATGGGACCCAAAAGAATTAATTCAGTCAGTCCTGACACCTCAACACCTCTCCCCACCTGTTGGGCTATAAGGCTGGAGCTTGAGGGGTGTGAGAAGAATGTTTTCCCCCCTGCTTCTCAGTTGGGGATCACATTTGTAAGATTTTTTTTCTCCTCACTTGGAGGCCTGGTCAGTAAGCATGGTGGGGTTTTTTGTTTTTTTTGCTTCTCACTTGTCTGTGGTCCCCTACTGATTTATCTATGGGTCAGTGACCCCTACTCCAAAAAAGGTTCCCCAACCTGACCTGTGAGGAAAGATTGAAAGGCTGGATCTGTTTAGTCTATTTAGACTGTGAGAGTACATGGTAACAGTTTTTAAGCACATAAAGCATTGTTGCAAGAAGGAGGTAAAATATTGTTCTCCTTAAACCCCAAGGATGGGACAAGAAGCAATGGGTTCAAATTGCTCTCAGGGAGATTTAGGATGGACATTAGGAAAAACTTCCTAACAGTCACAGGGTATGTCTACACTACCCCGCTAGTTCGAACTAGTGGGGTAATGTATGCATACCGCACTTGCTAATGAAGCCCGGGATTTGAATTTCCCGGGCTTCATTAGCATAAGCGGGGAGCCGCCATTTTTAAATCCCCGCTGCGTCAAACCCCGTGCAGTGCGGCTACACGGGGCTCGAACTAGGTAGTTCGGACTAGGTTCCTATTCCGAACTACCATTACTCCTCGTGAAACGAGGTGTACCGGTAGTTCGGAATAGGCACCCTAGTCCGAACTACCTATTTCGAGCCCCGTGTAGCCGCGCTGCATGGGGTTCGAAGCAGCGGGGATTTAAAAATGGCGGCTCCCCGCTTATGCTAATGAAGCCCGGAAAATTCAAATCCCGGGCTTCATTAGCAAGTGCGGTATGCATACATTACCCTCCTAGTTCGAACTAGGAGGGTAGTGTAGACATACCCACAGTGGTTAAGCACTGGAATACATTTCCTAGAGTAGTTGTTTAATCTCCATCAGTTAAAGGACAAGTAGAGAATGGAACACGTATTATTTAGTCCTGTCCTAAGTGCCAGGAACTGGACTGGCTGACTAATTGAGGAGCTTTTTAGTACTACAATTTTTTATTTTGTAAATTCTGGCAGGAGCAACAGTAAGATAGACAAACAGGGAAAGAAATACATTACTTTTATTTAGGCTGTTAGCAACCAACTTCATGTAACTGAATTTTATAAACAAATAACTGAATAAGTGAATAACAGCAAATAGAGAAACATATTGAAACAATCATAGACACTGAATGAAGAAACCAAAAGAAAGGAGAGACAAATTATGATGAAGGTTAGTCAGATAATCTAATTGCCTACCTCTGAACAGTTCAGCAAATTGAAAGGTTGGTATCATTTCACTTTATCATTCTTTATTTATCCACAGTCTTACGTTCGAAGTTTTGTTAATCTGAATGTTTAAGCTAATGAATTTCAAGCTTGTCACCAAAATTAATTCATTCAGGAAACCTAATAGTAATTTAAAAACATCCATTGGTACAGCAACAGACACTGTGCCATATAAAATATCAAGATGTATGCAGTATACAATGATAATGTTGGTACTATGCACTTGTACCATAATACCATCATGAACTGTCAACATAATTTAGAATATACATTTTTATTGAAGTTACTGCACCAGGGGTCCAGTTCCATGTAGTTACATAAGAAGACGTTATCCTTGACGCACAGAACTTGTCACCTATACCACATGAGTTTAATAGTCATTTTACAATGGTCAGAATTTCGTTATTTTTCTACTTATGAAGTAATTCATAATATAAAAAATGAAGATTTTCAGCATAAAATCATTCTGTTCTTGCTTCACGGAGACTAATGATCTCTTTTCTCAGAAAAAATAGAGCACTGCTAAAGAGTACAAATCAATTGATACAGTAATTTGATGTTTTATTGAGTCTTTCACAGTTATGGGTCACAGTGACAATATCAAGAATCAAATTATGTTGCTATAAAGGTTTCCTTCTAGTTTGGGGGTCAAAATTTATCTCTGATGCTAATAGAAATATGTTTTGAGGCTAATGGAGTTGTGTCCATTTACACCAGATATTAGGTCTTATTTGAAGTAAGCCTGTAATCATTGTTTTTGATGCATTTCAGAAATAAAAATTACATTTTTTTGTACTGCAGAAGCATTGCTTATGCAATAAATTTGAAAACAGCTGTTAATTTTTTTTTAGAGTTATAATGTATTCTTCCATATTTTAGCAGCTCGGGGTCATAAAGGAGAATACCACACATGATGCATGTTTATCATTAAGAGCTTATTTCAAGGTATGAAGACACTGTCAGATATGTCTTTTAAGACAGATATGGAAGTAAAACATGTGCTACTGCTCCATTAGAGAATAAAAACTGTGAAAAACAATTGTTCATCCTACTTCTGCTTCAGCACCTCTGATAGCTATTTAGTCGTTTTACTAAAGTTGGTCTTTCCCAATGTACCACAATTACAGAAACGTATTCACTAAAGAACAATTTACTGATTGACAGTGAAATGCTAAACATTCAAAAGCTTTCTAAATCCCTTCTGAGTGTGGAGCAGTCCTCCAGTGTCTGTGTATTGTCTCACAGCACAGAAATCATAGGGATGCTAGTTCATGACAATCTTAAATAAGCATCCTTTTACAGTGTGTAGGGTAGAGCAGAGCAGATTTTCCTGTTCAGTGTTCTCTGAGTATTTTGAAAGCTTTGGGGATATTAAGCTAAACAAGCCTTCTCTCATTCTCCTGAGATGTGAAACAACTTTACATCCTGATTAAAATTTTTCTTCTTCAAAAGTTAATGTGCCTTGTTTAAATGAGTAGAAATAATTACACTGAGGAAGAAGCTAATCTCTCAGGTTCTGATCACATCAGGGGGCTGAATCTTATCTCATGTACGCTGGTGTAAATGAAGAGTAACAAGTTCCAATGGAGATAATCCAGTGTAAAACAGTTGTAAAGCAGAAAAATAAACTAGGGTATGTCTATACTACCACCCTAGTTTGAACTAGGGTGGTTAATGTAGGCAACCGAAGTTGAAAATGAAGCCCGGGATTTGAATTTCCCGGGCTTCATTTGCATATTGCCGGGCGCCGCCATTTTTAAATGTCCGCTAGTTCGGACTCCGTGCCCGCGTTTACACGCGGCACGGACTAGGTAGTTCGGATTAGGCTTCCTATTCCGAACTACCGTTACTCCTCATGGAACGAGGTGTACCGGTAGTTCAGAATAGGAAGCCTAATCTGAACTACCTAGTCCATGCCGCGTGTAGCCGCGGGCATGGAGTCCGAACTAGCGGACATTTAAAAATGGCGGCACCCGGCAATATGGAAATGAAGCCCGGGAAATTCAAATCCTGGGCTTCATTTGCAACTTCGGTTGCCTACATTAACCACCCTAGTTCGAACTAGGGTGGTAGTGTAGACATACCCGTAGAGATTAATGTAGGCAGCTTTTGATGTTTGGGTACCACCTGAAGGAATATAATTTATCCAAAGACTAAGGCTACGTCTAGACTGGCATGATTTTCCGGCAATGCTTTTAACGGAAAAGTTTTCCGTTAAAATCATTTTCGGAACAGAGTGTCTAGATTGGCACAGACACTATTCCGCAAAAACACTTTTCGTGGAAAAGAATCTGTGCCAATCTAGACACGCTTTTCCGCAAAAACGCCCGAATCGTCATTTTCGCGATCAGGGCTTTTTTTGTGGAAAACAAAGCTGAGCTGTCTACACTGGCCCTTTTGTGCAAAAGAACTTTTGCCTGAAAAGGAGCAGCATAGTATTTCTGCAAGAACACTGACAATATTACATGAGATCGTCAGTGCTTTTGCGGAAATTCAAGTGGCCAGTGTAAACAGCTGGCAAGTTTTTCCGGAAAAGCGGCTGATTTTCCGGAAAAATTGGCCAGTCTAGATACAGCCCACATGTTCCCTACTATGTTCACTGTACCTGACAGGAGGCATGAAAGCAGAAATCAGATTTTTTTTAAAATCATCAAAATAAGACTAATTTTCTCTCTTGTTTAAAAAAATAATAGTTACAATTAAATCTCAGCACAAACACGCTAAACCTACATTTACAGTCTTGTAAATATGAATTAATGGTTGTAGTCTGTCCAGCCTTACTACTAGCTCTTGCTTCTTAAAAGATTTGGTCTTCTTTAGTTCTTTAGTCTCAGAAACTAAAGTCACGTATGCAAAGAGAGACACAGGTGGTCAGGTTTGTATCGTTCTGTGCTTTTGAGGTGATGGAGTTTTTTGATTAAGCATGGCAAGGGAGTTAGTTAAGACAAAGACAACGAGACAGTATATAGGGGTATGTCTACACTGCCACCCTAGTTCGAACTAGGGTAGCTAATGTAGGCATTCGAACTTGCAAATTTAGCCTGGGATTTAAATATCTTGGGCTTTATTTGCATGTTCCCAGGCGCTGCCATTTTTAAATGCCCTGTAGTTTGAACTCCCGACCCGTAGCTACACGTGGCATGGACTAGGTAGTTTGAATTAAAGCTCCTAATCTGAACTACCATTACTCCTCATTGCGCGAGCAGTAATGAGGAGTAACAGTTAATCCGGAGAAGGGGTTTCTTTCGGAATACCATGTCTATACGCAACGAGTTAATTCGGACTAGTGGATTTTTAAAATGGTGACCGGACACGAATATACTAATCAAGCATAGGATATTTAAATCCCATGCTTCATTAGTAAGTTCGGTATGCTACATTTGCATCCCTAGTTCGGACTAGGGAGCACGTGTAGACATACCTGTGGAGTGCTGAAATTGACAGGAGTGCAAGTAGAAAACTAGTAAATACCCACTAAATCAACCCCTATCATCAATCCTTGCAGCACCAATCTCCTGGTAAGTATAGTCAAGGCCAACATTTAGGATCTATCATCCAATATATGGTATAGAAAACTGTAGCAAAAGAAATCTACAGTTGCTAGTTGCTAGTGGGCATCATTTTCTTATTTTATATTACATAACACATACCCTTTATTTTGGAACAGCATGGCCACAGGCCATAATGATGATGTCATAAATTTATTCTCTATTTTACTTCAGCCTAATTCAGCTTTCCCAATGAAACTCCATCCTATACATGTTTTCTAAATTAACAGAAATGCCAGTGAGTTCAACTGAGCTAACTCCAAAAATAAGTGCACTATAAGTTCAGCCACTCTTAGCTTTTCTGGTAATTTGAAATCGGATGTGCACCCTTGCAGAAAAAATGTAAATGATTAATTGAATAATTGAATGAGAAGAATTGAGAAGAATGACTGTTCAAAATATTTTTTTAAATTTTGTTTCAGGATTCCATTTAAGCATGAAAGAGAATTTGACTATCTTTGTGAAACAACTTCAAAGTCATCTATTGGTACTTTAAGCAGCATTGCTACAACAAAACGTATTTTAGACATCAAAGTATCAGTAGCAAGCAAAAGATTTCAATCACCCAGTAAAGCCACCATCACAGATGTGTTTGTTGTTAGGACCAATTGTTTGGTCCATTTATGTCACAAATCCTGCACCAATTAACACTTAATTGACATGGCTGAATCCTTACAACCAGGCTACACTGCACCAGTTAGACCAGACATTGGTGAAAGGTTGCTAATTACGGTGTATGAGAAGGATCTTGAACAGTGTGCATGAAATACTGAGAGGAATTTTGCCACTTTAATCCTTGATGGGTGAAGCAATGTACGTAATGATCCAGGAATATGTGCCTACTGGGGCTGCATATCTTTCAGAAATAATAGATACCTAAGAAAATGCCCACATAACAGGATATTTAAAAGAAGTAGCAGTGAAAGCTGTAATAAACTGTGAACAAAATTCAACTGTCACATGCACAGTTTTATCACAGACAGTACTGCAAACATGGCAAGGTTGAGAAGATTCTTGGAAGAAGAAACAGAATGATGCTCTTTAATAACATATGTCCTCAGTACTCATTTAATGCATTTTTTAGCAAAAGACTTATGTACGTCTTCTCCAGGAATAAAAGAAAATGTTGAAGTCTAAAAATACTTCTGTAACAACCATTTTACTTTTGCTTCACTGAAGAATGTAAACTAATTCTCCCTCAAGATGTTCAATGTAATTGTGTGGTTCATTCTTTTGAACAATTTATTAAGAATTGGCCTATTCTCATAAAACTTTGTGAAGAAAACAATGATTAAATAGATGAAAGTATCTCATCTAAAGTATCTAACACTGGATTAAAGAAGCATGTACAGGATATTCTCAATATACCAATACCTATATCGATACCCTTAAACAAACTTCAGAGAAATGGCTGCTGCATTGCTGATGGAGTTGAAATTTGGAAGGCACTTCAAGAGACATTGATAAAAGAAATCTCACCAGAAAATTAAATTGCAGGCAATAAATAAGCAAATAGACCAAGCACTAACTCCACCTTATATTTTTACAGTCTTGATCCCAGTTATAAAGGTAGATGCATAACTTCTGAAGATGATTTTGCTGCCATGGAATGGGCTTCTCAAAATCTCTCCTCAGTTATGCCAGTCATAATAAATGTTAGGGCTGGAGCAAAACCATTTAATCAGTATTTACTGATGCTATTATGAACAAAGTCACTCCCCTGTATTCTGGGAATCATTAGCCAGGAATTTAGAAACAGAGTTCCTTCAGTTGCTAAGCCAGCTTTCCACAGCAGTAGCTTTCTCTGCAGGCACAGAGAGAATATTTTCATCATATAGTATTATTCACTCAAAGCTAAGAAACTGACTGGGAGCTGAAAAAGCAGAAAAATTCCTAATTCTGTTTCAGGCATTGAATAAAATGACAGTGCAAATGGGAAAGATGAGAGCTAGTTATACAAGTTTTAAGGACATGGAACATTTAGAGTTATTCAGAATTGGCCTATTCTCATAAATCTTTAGATTAGTGAGTGCCAGAGTTTCCAATCTTAGAGTCACAGCTTGTTAAGGATACTACGGCCACTATAAGGTTGGGTGCATAACTGGCTGGAAAACCATGTTCATCCTGCTGGAAGGGCATAACAAGTGGGGTTCCACTGGGTCTGTTTTGGGTCTGGTTCTGTTCAAGAGCTGATTTAGATCGGTGGTCCCCAACGTGGTGCCCGCGGGTGCCATGGCACCCGCCGGGGCATTTATATGTGCCCTCCGAATGACCAGGGCCAGCTCGAGCCATTCCTGTGCCCCGGGCAGCTAGCGTGCGATGCATGCGCAGTTCCACCTCTGGTCACATGGCGTATGCCCCACCCCCGGCACGCTGCGCACCTTACAACTGCAATCGGGTGTGCGGCGCCCGACTGCAGCTCTAAGGGGCAATGCACGGCCCCTGGGTGCACTGCACCTGATGGCAGCTCTAAGGGGTGCCACGTTGCCCCTAGTCCCAGGCACATGGCACCTGATAGCAGCTCTAAGGGGCGCCACATGGCTGAGCATGCAGCGCCCCTTACAGCTGCCATCAGATGCCCCCCCCGTAGGTTGGCGCCCCAGGCAGCTGCCTGCCTAGCTCCCCCCCTTAATCCAGCCCTGCGCGTGACGCATGTGTGGCCCAGCCCCGGGGTGCATGACGTGTGAGCGACCCCGCCCCCGGGCACCCAGCAGCCCCAAAAGGTTGGTGACCACTGATTTAGATGATGGCATAGAGAATACAATTATTATACCAAGCTGGGAGGGGTTGCAAGTGCTTTGGAGGATAGGGTCATAATACAAAATAATCTGGACAAACCAGAGAAATGGTCTGAGGTTAAATAGGATGAAATTTAATAAGGACAAATGGAAAGTACTCCACAATCTGTTTCACTCATGCAGAATAGAAAGTGATTGTCTAGGAAGGAGTACTACAGAAAGGGATCTAGAGATCATAGTGGATCATAAACTAAATGAGTCAACAATGTGACACTGTTGCAAAAAAAAGCAAACATGATTGTGGGGTGCATTAACAGGAGTGTTGTGAGCAAGACACAAGAAGTCAGTCTTCCTGCTCTACTCTGAATTGATTAGTCCTCACTTGGAGTATTGTGTCCAGTTCTGGGCACCACATTTCAAGAAAGATGTGGAGAAATTGGAGAAGCTCCAGGATAGAGCAATAAAAATGATTAAAGTTCTAGAAAACATAACCTAAAAGGGAAGACTGAAAGAACTGGGCTTGTTTAGTTTAGAAATGAGAAGACTGATAGCAGTTTTCAAGTATCTAAAAGGAGAGGGAGAAAATTGTTTTCCCTGGTCTCTGATGATAGGACAAGAAGGAATGGGCTTAAACTGCGGCAAAGACGGTTTAGGTTGGACATTAGGAAATACTTCCTAACTGTCAGGGTGGTTAAACACTGGAATAAATTGCCCAGAGAGGCCATGGTACACCATTCCCAGTCAACGGGAGCTGCAGGAAGTAGTGTGGGCTGGGTCACAACTTCCTCCAGGTCCCATTGACCAGGAATGGTGAACCAAAGCCACTGGGAGCTACCAGTGGCCTTTACCTGTGGATGTTCAGGTAAACAAAGCATCTTGTGGTCAGCCAATAGCTTACCCTTACAAGCTGTGACCCCAAGTTTGAAAACCCCTGTGTCAGAGTTAGCATAGCTTGGAAAAAAAAAGAGTTTAAGAACCACCACTAGCCAGCAACTGAGAGGACTGCTGCAATTGCAGATGTGAAACATTTTGGTAACATTTAAGATTTAGTTTAATAAAATATACTGGCTACTTTCTGTGTGTGTGTGTGTGTGTGTGTGTGTGTGATGCATCTGCAGCTTGATCTAAGTAATGAGTATTATGTACTATTTCCTAAATTAATAATAAATCAAGTTCTCTAAAAATTACATAAATTATCCTTCTAGCCTACAGTAGTCTCTCTTTGGGGCTACCATTAAGTTGGCACTCTGTATGCAGGACAAGCTATAACGGACCCTGCTCAAGTTGGGTGCATCTGCATCCTTTCAGTTCTTTTCAGCAGGGCAGCATCCAACTCTCATGAGCACCCCCTCCAGCCAATGCATGTCTCACTGGGTTTTCAGTGACTCAGTCCTCAGAGTGAACAACTTATAACCTGTCCTCAATCTTACCAACAGGGCCTGTCCAAGTACTCTAGTTGGCCAGCTTCCATGTGCAGGTACCTGCTCTAGGCTCTTGTTGCCCTGCTTCACGACAACAAAGCAAAGGCCGCCCCATCTCGCCAACCACATAAATGAGCAGGGGCAACACTGATCACAAATCAGTAAGAATGAAATAGATATTAAATGTTTAAAATTTAACATTGATTTATTCTAGCAAACTCCCTTTTCCCTCCTCCCTTTCTTTATATGGTATTGTGTATAAGTAACTTTTGCCTATATGGTAGTAAATGCTCTTTTGGGGAAAATCAATACAATTTGGTTGCTTTCAGCCTTTTCTTCTTAAGGAAGAACACAGGGAGGGGAGGAAGGAAGTAAAACAGGCAAATGCTGTTACTGTGTCCATTGCATTCTGTTCAATTATTACAAGATCTCAGGGATAGTATGACCCAATTAGCCCTCCTGAACCCTGGAGCAACCATAGAAGCTCTCTGCAGATTCCCTGCAGAAAACTAATGTGTTCTTCGTTCCATAACTCTCTGAAGGCAATAGTTCAGCCAGGCATGTGATCATTCTTAAGTACATTCTGTTGATTCCCACACTATTAAATTTAAGCATGTGCTTAAATGTTTTGAGGAATGGGGCTTATGTAATTTACCATTTCTCAAAGTGTATACTTTGCAAGTACATTTTGACTGATGTTTTAAATGAATTTCTGCAGGGTTGACTGGTATAACTTTGTGTGTGGGGGGGGAGGGGGAACCAACATTATAACTAAGTTTTTAAGATTAGCTGCTGCCCTCAAATGACATTTTAAAAAATCTACTTTTTAAAAAGTGCTTTTACATAAATGTTTACCAATTGGAACAAACTTCTCCGCCAAAATCATTTTTACAAAGCATATACAATGAGTTTCTTAACATAGAAGAAACATAGAATAGAGAGGACTTTACTTTGATTTTTAAAATGTCATTGTATGCCAAGGAGACTGCCTCTTTTTTCTTTTCTTTTTTCATTCCCAGTTGTTTTGTCTGCTGACTAAACAAGGTAAATAGAGATTAGTTTACATTGCTGATTTTAAAATAAAAATAACTATGCAGAATAACTTGTAACAGTTTATAGTAATTTTTAAACAATCAAATCTACTCAAATTGTAGTATTTAAATAAATGTGCTTTAAATCATTCCCAGTATGACTGGAAATTGGTTAACCTTTTGGCCCATATGAAATTAATTTTAGTCTAGTTCTTGGTGAACACATATTAACATCAGAACAGTTAGTACCCTTATTGCCAATCCTAGGGGAGAGACTGAAATAAATAGGTTTTAGAGAGAGAATTAGCCTCAAGGGCATTTACTCCCATAAATTTTCACTTTAGTGAACATTGAGGAAGAGAAGTTAAGGAGCTGAATTTTTCCAAGGTAGAATCCAATTTCAAGTGCCTTGTTTTTGGGTATCCAGATTACACCCTTATCCTGAAAACACATATGTATGGGTATGTCTACACTAGCCCCCTAGTTCGAACTACGGAGGCTAATGTAGGCATTCGAAGTTGCCTCATTCCAGGAGGAATAACAGGTAGTTCAAACTAGGGCTTTATTTTGAACCACCAGGTTCCTGCCACGTGTAGAAGCGGGCAGTTAGTCCGGACTTGTAAATTTTAAAAATGGCGCCTGGCCAGGAAGATGCAAATCAAGCGCGAGATATTTAAATCTCAGGCTTGATTTGCAACTTCGAATGCCTACATTAGCCTCCCTAGTTCGAACTAGGGGGCTAGTGTAGAAATACCATATGGGTGCGTCTAGACTGCCAGCTGTCTACACTGGCCGCTTCAATTTGTGCAAGAGCACTGACTTTGTAATGTACAAAATCAGTGCTTCTTGTGTAAATACTTTCATGCTTCTGTTCAGAGATAAGCCCTCTTGTGCAAGAATACTTGCGCAAGAGGGCCAGTGTAGACAGGCACGTTAATTTTTTGTGCAAGAAAGCCCGATGGCTAAAATGGCCATTGGAGCTTTCTTGCACAAAAGCACGTCTAGATTGGCACGGATGCTTTTGCGCAAAAGCACTTTTTGCGCAAAAGCATCCTTGCCAATCTAGACTTTTTTTGCGGAAATACTTTTAACGGAAAAACTTTTCAGCTAAAAGTATTTCTGCAAAATCATGCCAGTCGAGACGTAGCCTATGTGTTTAACTTGATTCGTTATAATGCAGCACATGCTTATAAATTTGCTTATGTTTACTCAGGGACAAAATTATGCATGTATAGGCAGGATCAAGGCATAAAACACAAGCGATTGAATTTGAGCACCTCAAAAATGATGTATCCACTAATCTATGGATCCCCCCAGTTGAAATTTTCTTTTTTCCCCACTTCAAAATAGTGAAAGGGAAATAGCAGAGGTGTCATTTGTGAATAAATACTCTTACTCTTTTTCATTTAAAACCACAAAGCTGTGCCTGAATGCCTAAAAATTCCTTTATTGTAGGGACTTAATTTAATGTTTTAGGGTTGAAGGAAGCTGCTTAGCAATGGCAGGCAGTGTCAGTGGTAGGCTGCATAGGGTTTGCTGGATCCCAATACCAAATATTGTAGCATTATTACATCTGTCAAACTAGGGAAGCTCCTTTCTCTCTTCATGTGCACGGTGTGCACTGGTGACCCATGATAAGAACATAAGAATGGCCATACTGGGTCAGACCAAAGGTCCATCTAGCTTAGTGTCCTGTCTGCCGATAGTGGCCTATGCCAGATGCCCCAGAGGAAGGGAATACAATGGGTAAGCCTCTCCTATGACCCACCTCCAGAGAAATAGAGGCTAGGGACACCATTCCTACCCATCCTGGCTAATAGCCATTGATGGACCTAACTTCCATGAATCTATCTAGCTCTTTTTTGGACCCTGTTAAAATCCTGGCCTTTACCACATCCTCTGGCAAGGAGTTCCACAGGTTGACTGTGCACTGACTGAAGAAAAACCCCTAGTTCTTATATTGTAGGAATAAGTAAACAACTTTTCCTTATTCCCTTTTTTTCACACCAGTCATGAATTTATACACCTCTATCATATACCACCTTAGTCTCCTCTTTTCTAAGCTGAAAAGTCCAAGGGTATGCCTACTCTGCAAGCTTCTTTTGGAATAAGCTTTTCGAAAAGCTTATTTTGAAATAGAGTGTCCACACACAAAAAGCACAAAGAAATAGTGATGTGCCGTTTCTAAAGATAACGTCTTCACTGACTGGATGCTATCTCACATTTAAGGCCACCTGGAACCAGGTCAGGCAGCGCATTAGGTCAGCAGTTGCTTCCAGGTGCTGTTGCCTAAGGTTAGCTGAGACGCGTGCTTAAAGCGATCCCCCTGGACAGCCGTTTCTCAGGTTCTTCTGATTGCTTACTACCTCTCTGAGGGACAGCAAAGCATTTCCTCTGTGTGCTTTTGTTGTCCTGCTTCATGACACCACAGCCTACTCCTTGCCAATGGTGCCAGAGCTACCTCTGGGCATGGGATGGCCTCACTCGTCCATGCACCAGTTTCTGCAGGCTGCCTTCATGGTCATGCATGAGCTCCAAGCTCATCTTTGAGAAACTCTGCCTGTGTGTGGGAGCAAGGCCCTTGCAACTGCACCCGTGGAAAGACGGTTATGGAGTTCCGACTGGTGGGACTGGCTAGTGATGGAGAGGTGGGTTGACCAGCAGTGGCTCCAAAACTTCCGAATGAGGAAGGAGATGTTCATGGAGCTGTGCGACTGACTCGTCCCTGCCCTCTTATGACAGGGCATGCAGATGCAACTTGTAATCCCCCCGGAGAAATGGGTTGTGATTGCCTTCTGGAAGCTCGCAGCGTCAGACAGTTACTGGCCCATGGGCAACCAGTTCAGTGTGGGAAAGTCCACCGTTGGGGCCCTTCTCATGGAGGTAAGGCACTGTTAGGCTGCAGTCCCTGGAGGAGGGGAAGTCCTGGAAAGAGGGACCCTAGGGAAAGGAGGGGTTGGGAGTGTGGGGCATGGCCTGGCAGTGTGGGGGGGAAGCCCCATCCCCAGAGGGTTCTACAGTT
The DNA here is from genome assembly GCF_049634645.1 of Pelodiscus sinensis. Classification (NCBI taxonomy): domain Eukaryota; kingdom Metazoa; phylum Chordata; order Testudines; family Trionychidae; genus Pelodiscus; species Pelodiscus sinensis. Next base: position 50,507,745 of record NC_134719.1, read on the forward strand.
GTGCCCTCACACATCTCACTGGGCAGGAGAGGGCAGGCCTCATAGATCGTGGCTGCTGTGGTGTTTGTGGCGGGATGGGGGAAGCTTGGGGATCTTCGAAGGGCTCTGACACTCCCTTTGATTCTCTGTTTTGTGCGTTTCTTTGTCTCCTTCTGCAGGTGGTGAGGGCCATTAACATAGTCCTGCTGTGCAGGGTCATCTGCCTGGGAAACCTAGACTCCATTGTGGCCAGATTTGCCACCCTGGGCTTGCCCTACTGCAGGGAGGCTATAGATGGAACCTATATCCCCATCTGTGCCCCCAACCACTGGGACACCCAGTATATTAACAGAGAGGGATACTTTTCAATAGCCCTGCTGGCCCTGGTTGACCACTGCGGATGGTTCTCAGATATTTTTGTGGTCTGGTTGGGGAAGGCACAATATGCCCGCGTCTTCCGTAACGCCAGCCTCTACCAGAAACTGGAGGCTGGCACATTCTTCACCAAAACATCATGTTTGGGGATGTTGAGATGCCATTGTGCATCATGCGGGATGCAGCCTACCCCCTCATGTTGTGGCGGATGAAGCCGTTACACCGGCCACCTGGACCCAAGCAGAGACCACTTCAATGCTTGGCTAGACACGGCCTGAATCCAAGTCAAATGCACCTTCAGGTACTTGAAGGAATGGCTCAAGTGCCTCCTGATCCACCACCCCAGGTGGTGTGAGCCTGTTGTGTGCTCCACAACATCATGGAGAGGAAGGGGGAGACCTTCCTTCTGGGGTCGGGTGCAGAGGCCAGTCAGGAGGGATGGGCCTTTGAGCAGCCACACAAAGCTGCCATCTGCCAGGCCCATCAGGTTGGGGGGGTGCACATCCGAGAAGCCCTGAGGACCCCACTAACACTCCCCAGGGCCTCCCCACTAGGGGTCTGTGCCATGCCCCTTTCTGCCTTTCTCAAAACAACCCCTCCCTTCTCTCCTAAAACCTCCCTTCCCTGCAGACCCAATAAAAACAACTGTTTACTTTTCAAAAAAATAACTCTTCAGTTTTTTATTTGGGATAAAAGTAACTGGGGAGGATGGGAGCTGAGAACCTGAATATGGGGAGGGAGGATGGGGGCTGAGAACCTGGATATAGGGAGAGGGTTGAGAACCTTGGAGGGGGCAGAAGAGACTCAGAGTTAGGCTGAGACTGGTGCATGGTTCAGGTGCTTGTTCCACCTTGTTCCTGGGACCTCTGCAACCTTGGAAGTGGGGGAATCCTTGGAGAATAGTGGGGTAAACAGGAGGTGCGGGGTGAAGAGGAATCAGGCATGGGAGGGGAAGCAGGGACTGGCATGAGAGGGGTAGCGGGGGCTGGAGCAAGGACAAGAGCAGGGACTGGGACTGGTGCCAGGTAGGCCATCATCTCCCAGATGGTCTCACACATGTTGCAGCCCTACTGCAGCAACTCAGTCCACATCTGGGCCAACCATTGTCATCCAGGACCTTCTGGACCAGCATAGGCTGCATGTCCCAGAGGACAGACATGTGCTCGCTTATCAGATCCTCCTGGATCCTCCAACGCCAGCAGCTTGCCTGGGGTCAGGCGACTGGCTCATCGGTTGTGATTGCCCCACAGTCATGGCTGGTCCAGCTGGGGAAAATAAAGAGAGGTGCTCAGTCATCTCTGGAGACACTGTTCCTGATCTGAGAGCAACAGTGAGCTGAGAGCAAAAGTCCTCGGACAGAGGACAGTGATATCCCAGGAGCAAGCCCATGTGTGGCCTGGATAGTGTGCCCTGCTTCACAGGGGCCCAGAGATCCCCAGGGGACCATGCTTCCTGGCCCTCCCAGTCCCACTGAAAAGCAGGTAAGAGAAGTGTCCAGCCACACTGGGATCCCATGGACAGGAGAGGGGCCTCGAGCAGCTAGGCCTTCCTTTGGTGCCTGACAGTGCTGTCTCTAGGAGTGAGTGGTGACTCGAGCATGCAGGAATGTCCGTTTACCATACATTCAGTAGGATTGGTCCCAGGATAGACCCTTTGGGGACCCCACTCTGAAAACTTACCACTTATTTCTACCCTTTGTTTCTTGTCTTTTAACCAGTTATCAGTCCATGAAGGACCTTCCCTCTTAACCCATGACAACGTATTTTACTTAAGAGCCTTTGGTGAGGAACCTTGTTAAAGGTTTTCTGGGAATCTAAGTATACTATATCCCTCTTATCCACATGTTTGTTGACCCCCTCAAAGAACTGTCATCGATTAGTTAGGCATATTTCCCTTTACAAAAACCATGTTGACTTTCCCCCAACAAACTATGTTTATCTGTGTTGCTGACAATTTTACTGTTTACTATAGTTTCAACTAATTTGCCTGGTACAGACTTACCTGTCTGTAATTGCCAGAATCACCTCTAGAGCCCTTTTAAAATATTGGGATCACATTAGCTATCTTCCAGTCTTTAGGTACAGAAGCTGATTTAAAGGATAGGTTTCAAACCACAATTAATAGTTCCAAAATTTCACATTTGAATCCTTTCAGAACTTTTGGGTGAATGCCAGCTGGTCCTGGTGACTTGTTTCTGTTAAGTTTATCAGTTTGTTTCAAAACCTTCTCTTGGACAATTCCTCAGATTTGTCACAGAAAAAGAATGGCTGATGTTTGGGAATCTCCTCAATATTCTCAGCTGTGAAGACTGAAGCAAAGAATTTATTTAGCTTCTCTGCAATGACTTTATCATCTTTGAGTGCTTCTTTAGCATCTCGATTGTCCAAGGACCCCACTGGTTGTTTAGCAGGCTTCCTGCTTCTGATGTACTTAAAAAAATTGCCATTACTTTTTTTGTCTTTTTTGCTTTTATTATTATAGTTTTACACTTAATTTGACAAAGTTTATGCTCCTTTCTATTTTCCTCACTAGTATTTGACTTCCTCTTTTTAAAAGATGCCTTTTTATCTATCACTGCTTCTTTTACTTGGTTGTAAGGCCATGGTGGCACTTTTTTGGTTTCTTACAGTGTTTTTTAATTTATGATATACATTTATGTTAGGCCTCTATAATGATGTATTTGAAAAGTTTCCATGCAGCTTGCAGGGATTTTATTTTTGCCACTGTACCTTTTCATTTCTGAAGTGGGTTATGCCCATGAAAGCTCATGATACCATCCACATGTTTTGTTAGTCTTTAAGGTGCTACTAGACTTTTTGTTGTTTTTTAAATTTTTTCTTTTAATTTCTGTAACTAACTTCCTCATTTTTGGGTATTTCCCCTTCCTGAAATTAAATTCCACATTGTTGGACTACTGAGGTGTTTTCCCACCACAGGGATGTTACATTTTATTACATTATGTTCACAATTTCCAAGCAATCCAGTTATATTTACCTCTTGGACCAGATCCTGGTGTTAGATCATGTTCTAGCTCCGTGTAAAGTAACATTATTGAGCTTGTGCTTGAACTAGAGTAAATCTTTCCCATCACAAATTACTCATTAAATAGTGGACAACTGTTATTGGTTAAATAAAATTATACATCTAACTTGTGCTTCTGTGCTCTTTAAACAAACACACTGATGAAGTGACCAATGTTACTTATTCCTATATGTTACCTGTCACGAAATAGAAGTGCACTGAAGTTATCCCACGAGTGCACTGAAGTCCTGTGCAATGCCTGCTGCTAAGCTTTGATTCTTTGTTTTGAGTCCCACACTTCTGGTAGATAACGGAATCTTAAATCCATGGCCAAAAATAGAATTCTTATGGTTCAACCATTGTATTTTCTGTTAGCCACCTAAATTGAGGGATTGATAATAAAGAATTATGGCAGAATTTGAGTAGGCAACATTAAACTCTGCTGGAACATTTCTATTGTGTGATGCCATTTTCTTTGTTACTATAGAAACACTCTAAAATGTCAACTATTTTTAGTTATATATTCCACAAGTAAAATGGGCAGGCACACTGCTGGTGTGCCCAAGGGTACCAGAAATACAAGGCTTGCAATGCAATATTTCAACTCTGTTTTTGCTAATGTTATAAATATCAGACTTCCTTATAACAATCCCAAAGTGCTTTTTTATACACAGAGCAAACAAGTGGGTTAACATTCATGGTTCCTGCAGATCATAATGTTAAATAAAGCTGCCCATCATCCTTATATGAATGAAACTGTCTATTCAAGGTACTACAGCTAATGTTGTTAGTTAAGGTCCAAATACATCTCTTTTACACACATGATCTCAGCTGATATCAAATGGGTGTACACCAGTATAGCAGAGAGATGAATGTTGATCTCTAAATATAAAGTTTTACCGGAGAATTAATTTTAATCTTTAGACCTTAAATACAAATGAAACCTACTTATTCTTTACATTTCAGGTAGTGATATTTTTGTTAAAGCTTTTATTTTTATTGTATTGTTAAATGAACAGTTTGTCCAGTTTCCTAGTACGTGATTATTATAATGCAATTACCTTTTCCTCTTAAGATTAAATTGTGTCCTCTGTGAAGCCCTGTTGACTCCCATGATTGTGGGTGTATGGGGACAAGGGGGATACAATGAGGACCTAGAATTATAGATCAAAGTGACTGTAATATAAAATCGAGAATTTGACAATTTATCTTTGATCCATTGTAGTCATTGGTGCTATAACTGTCGTTCATTTTATTTCCTTGTGATTTGTTTTCAGTGTCTTTTCCCAACTAAATTCTGCTCTCAGATACAGCCAAGCAGTCCTATTGCAATCTACCACCATTAACACTCAAATCTCAGCACTCACTCATCCTTCAGCTTTCCCATGGCTTCAGTCTGACAGCAGCTAAAGCACAAATACCACCTAAGGAGATGTACTTCTGTGACTGAAAACCTGAGCTGGGTTAAAGTGGAGCCTCAAGTGTCTCCAGCCTCTCCTTGGAGCTCTTCTTGGAGGGAACTCACAAAATAGATAGTAGTTGGAATTGGGCTTAAAGAAAACAATATTTATTGAATGGAAATAAAGGTAAAGTGCTGTCTGCCACAATCTAGGGTAATCAAAAGCTTTGCTACCTAAAGAGGAAAATTGTATAACAGGTAAAATTTAAATAGTAAAAATATTTGATTCCTAGATTCAGCCAGGACCTTCTTGCTATCTTGTTCCAGTTTTTAAGTTTATAACTTATGACACAGTTGGCTGGAGTGCCAAATGTGTTACTTTACATAGGGACAATCTTATTTTCTTTCCAACAGCACTGTTATGGCGTGGCTCTATTCATATGATGCTCCTCTTCTCCTTGATGGTGTGTAAATATTAACAAGTATTCCAGGAAGTAAATATATTGGCTGGCGTTTTGGTGTATATGAACTGGCTAATTTACTGTAGTTTTTTTCTACTGCTTCTGCTATGCTCCCTCTTTTAGTTCAAGTAGGAGAACTGGGTCTCTGCTATTTCAAATTTATGTGATAACCTCAGACACTTAAGTGAGTGGCTAACTTCCAAGAGATCTAGGTGTATGTACAGCACATGGGATTGTTGCAACAGGAGGAATGTAGCGTGTCTATATAACATATTTATTCATTACTGATATGCAGTGAACATTCAGATCTGCATGCAAAGCTTCACAGAGTCAGGCATAGTAGGATTTGGGCTTCTAATTCATTGCAATTTATAGATAAGATCCATCTGGTAAATTTGGATCCAATTTACAATCCAAACTTGCCCAAAGATGAGGAGTATTCAGATCTGGAGTTTTGATTCACAGTCATCCTTTTTCAATACAAGAAGTGAATTTTTCTTTGGTAGTGTGTGCAGATATTCATAACACACAATTGTACAATACCTTGTGTATAAACATCAGTTTAATAATCTTCCCATAATTTACACTCTCGTGCGTTGTTCAGACTTGGGAAACTGTAAACAAGAATGTCCCCAGTTATATATTGGAATAACTCAGTTATGATGGAGACGGAAATGCTACTTGGCACATTTAAATGTAGTTTACCCAGTAGTGTTTTACACAGATAGCAGAACTCATCCCCAAGTAGACTATAATTTTTACCCTAATATTTATTACCACAGTGGGGCAAATTATATCCTCCAATCATGCTTTGATTTGTCTGTTTGTGTTTAATATAAAAAACAGACGACACTATGCTTCAACTCACTGAAAATTCTTTCTTTTTTTTTAAATGCATTTATAGTGAAATTTATGCATTCCCTCATTTTTTTAATGATTACATTATAGTTAATAAACATTTAAAAGCCTTCTTTTGCCTGTATCCTTATGACTTTGAAAAGGACAATGGGAGTTAATACGTGCTCATTGCCTTCTCACATGTTTTCCTTGTAGGAAGTTCCCTAAATTTAAAAATAAATAAGGTATTTGTTTTTTCCCTGAAAACTACTCATGGAATCACACATGACAGAAGGCCTTGTTTTACATGAATTGAAAATAGAACAGCTTTCAAAGAAAATAATAAAAAGGTGAATGTGCTCATTCCCACTGAGGAGAAAAATATTAGACTTCATCACAATATCAGAATTTAGCCTTGCCCTAGACCTCGATGATATCCAGGATCTCTGCACCAGTCCAGCCGGTGCTCTCTTCCCTTCCTGGCCAGGGGCATCCGGAGGTGCTGTGGGAGTGCTGGTAGGGGAGGGGCTCTCAGAGGGAGTGCTGGGGTTGGCCATGGCTCCTGTGCTGCTGTGGCACGACACAGCTTGTTGCTTTAAAGGCTCCACAGGAGAAGGGGAGCAGTGGAGAGATCAGGTGTTGCTGGAGTGGCCACAAACACATCTGTGAAAGGCCTCTGGACACCAATTATTTTAAAATAACAGCAGCTGTGTGTCCATATTCATGCTATTTTGAAGTGACAATTTCAGAATAAGTGTTATTGCTCATGGAATCCTGGAGTTATTATTTCGAAATAACTAGCTCGTTATTTCGAAATAATGGGCTTGGTAGTGTGGATGCTCTGCTTGTTATTTTGAAATAAGCAGAGTTATTTCAAAATAACTCCCTAGTATAGACCAGGGCTCGGACAGTAACACCTGTAGAACAATACTATCCGTTCAAACAAAGAGAGGACTTTTGGGTATGTAGCCTGAGTTTAAACTGACCCAGGACCTTCTTTCTGATCCAGAAAACAGACACATCCATCTGTTTGGAAAAGGGAATAGCTGAAAAGCCAGGAGACTATTGTGGTTGCCCATGAGGGAAAATACAGCTAAAGTTACCCTAACCGTACCACTTAGTATAGGAAGAGCTTCCATTAATGTTAATACAATGTTGCACTGGAACTGTGAAAGCAACTGTCATTTAGGGAATGTTCTTAACCAGCGGTGGACTTAGGGCAGGGTGAGCGGGGCGGCTGCCCCGGGCCCCGCGCTTCCCAAGGCCCCGCACATGTGCCGTCAAAGGAGGGGCCCCGCGAAATTTAGCTGCCCGGGGCCCCGCGGCACTCTCATCTGCCCCTGTTCATACCACAGGATACAGAATGCATAATATGGAACGCAATCCTTTAAGTAAACATGGGCAGAAAAGTTGCTGTTATGCAGAACTAGATGCAAAACTCTTCTTTTTGATTTAGCTTCTGTAAGCTTTCTGCACACATAATGGGCATATAACACACACACACAAATACAGGCAGTCCCCGACTTACGCGGATCCGACATGTCAGATCCGCACTTACGAATGGGGCTTTTCTCGCCCCGGAGCTGGCGGGCGGCGGGACCGCCCAGAGCGCACCGGTCCCACCACCGCGTCCTCTGGGATGAGAAAAGCTGCTCCGGGTCTCCCTGATGTGCTGGGGGGGACTCCCCAGCACAGCAGGGAGACCCGAGCAAAGCCGCACAGGCGGCGGGACCCCGCTGCCCATGCGGCTTTGCTCCTTTGCCTCGGAGCAAAGCCACACAGGCGGCGGGGTCCCCCGCCTCTGTGGCTTTGCTCCTGTCTCCCTGCTATGCTGGGGGGGAGTGCCCCCCAGCACAGCAGGGAGACCCGAGCAAAGCCGCAGAGGCGGCAGGACCCCACTGCCCGTGCGGCTTTGCTCCTTTGCCCCGGAGCAAAGCCGCACAGGCGGCGGGTTCCCCCGCCTCTGCGACTTTGCTCCTGTCTCCCTGCTTTGCTCCTTCCTGTGCACAGCAGGGAGACAGGAGCAAAGCCGCAGAGGCGGCGGGACCTCTGCGCCTCCGCGGCTTTGCTCGGGTCTCCCTGGTCTGCTGGGGGGGCGGGGGCGCAGCTAGTGCACCCCTCCCCCCAGCAGACCAAGCTTTTGTTGCGGGACACCTGGGGTAGACCTACCCGGCAGCGCCCCAGCTGTTCTGTCCCAGGAGTCCAGATTCAGCCGCTGTTGAAACTGATCAGCGGCTGATTCCAGGAAGCCGGGGGCAGAGCACTCTGCCTAGGGCTTCCTGTAGTCAGCCGCTGATCAGTTTCAGCAGCGGCTGAATCTGCAGCCAGTTCTGACTTACATACAAATTCAACTTAAGAACAAACCTATAGTCCCTATCTTGTATGTAACCCGGAGACTGCCTGTATAGTTGCATCTATGGAAATATAACAACTTTTCTTCTTGCTGTTAAAATCTGTATAAACAATTTCTTTCCTTAGAATACATTTCTAAGCATATTTGGGAAAATCCTGACAAGAAGAAACAATGGTGAATGTCACCGTATTAAAGAAGAGAAGTTCCTGCAGTGTCTGTATTCCTCCTCTATGTTTTTACTTCCTAAACACCAGAATGAAGATTTGGATTTTCTTTAAAATAATTACCTTGATTGACAAGATCTACTCCTAATTGAATGAAAACAGTTGATGAGATTGAGTTAAAAATGAAATGCAATCTGCTTAGATGATTACCCACCTGCTTTGGAATAAAAACCCCCAAAACGGGTGGCTTGAGATTATAAGTTTCTTTGGCACTTCTGTGTGTCCTTTACATATGCTCCTATTGCCGCCTTCCATAAATCTGATTAATTCACTTTTAAATTTGCATTCCAAGCACTATTTAGATTGGACAAATATAATTTGTATGTCACCATCTGTGAAGAAAGATTATTAAACAATAAAGCATTGAGAGACAAACAGCGGTGATGCATTGAGTCCAAAAAATTAGTGCTGAGATACTGTAAGGTTTGTTCAACCCAAGGTTCTTTATGGTATTAAGGTGCTGACTGTGTTACTGGAAATGAAATCCAAGAGTGAGAAAACATTTATTGATACTGTTATGAATGCTAGCGTGGAATCATAGAATGCCGGGAATGGAAGAGACTTCAGGAGGTCATTGAGTCCTGCCCACCTGCCCAAAGCAGGACCAAGCCTTACTAAATTGTCCCAGCCAGGGCTTTGTCAAACTACCATCTCCCTAGGTAACCCATTCCAGTGTTTCACCACCTTTCTAGTGAAATAGATTTTTCCTAATATCCAAACTAGACTTTCTCCACTGTCACTTGAGACCATTGCTCCTTCTGTCACTACTGAGAACAGCCTCACTCCATCCTCTTTGGAACCTCCCTTCAGGAAGTTGAAGGCTGCTATCAAATCCCCCCTCACTCTTCTCTTCTGTAGACTAAATAAGCACAAATCCCTCAGGCTCTCTTTCTAGGTCATGCGCTCCAGTCCCCTAATCATTTTGGTTGCCCTTCACTGGATCCTCTTTAATGTGTCCACATCCTTTTTATAGTGGGGGGCCCAGAACTGGACGTAACACTCCAGATGTGGCCTCACCACAGCTGAATAAAGGGGAATAATCACTTCTCTAGATCTGTTGGCAATGCTCCTCCTAATGCATCTCAATATGCCATTAGCCCTCTTGGCTACAAGGGTACACTGTTGACTCATATCCAGCCTCTCACCCACTGTAATCCCCAGGTTGTTCTCTGCTGAACTGCTCCTTAGCCAGTCAGTCCCCAGCCAGTAACTATGCTTGGGATTCTTCTGTCCCAAGTGCAGGACTCTACACTTATCCTTGTTGAACCTCATCAGATTTCTTTTGGCCCAATTTTCCAATTTGTCTAGGTCACCCTGGACCTTTGGTTACTCTCCCCCTAGCTAAGAGTCATCTTCAAACTTGCTGCGGGTGCATTCCATCCCCTCATTCATGTAATTAATAAAGATGTTGAACAAATCTGGCCCTAGAACTGATCCTTGGAGCACTCTGCTTGAAACCAACCACCAATCAGATATTGAGCCATTGATATTGACCCATTGGGCCAAACAATATAGCCAGTTTTCTATCCACCTTACAGTCCATTTATCCAATCCATACTTTCTTAACTTGCTGGCAATAATATTGTGGCAGACTGTATCAAAAACTTTGCTAAAGTCAAGGTTTATCTCATCCACTGACTTCCCTATGTCCATATCACACTTTATTTTATTACATGCATACAGTTTTAATGCCTTGTTTCAGCTGAGCCATATAAATTTCTGTTTTTATACATAAATATATACATCTTTTGTCTCTTGACTTCAGTGAGAGCACAAGAAATCTTCATCTTGTTAGTCTTTAAAGTGCTACATAGTCCTGTATTTTGTTTCAAGAAATCTTCACATATCTTAAAAAATGGTGTCCATAGATGCTGATATTGCCCATAGATGCTAATAAAGCAGCAGAAGCATACAAGTCAATATCCTATTTCTGTTTGCAAGGTTGCTTTGAATGATAAAACATGCAAAATGCATGGGCAAAAATGTGGGGAGGAGTTTGGGTGTTGCTAGGGGATGTCAAAGTATTAGAGTGATGGAAGAAGTAGAGGGAAACAAGACATGGGGCAAAATCAGGTATGTGGATCAGTAATGAAGGAAGGTGATCTTGTTCCTGAAAACAACCAGAGAATGCTTGAACTTGATACACAAGGCAAGAGGAGCAATTGACATTTATACAGTATGATCAATGGAAGAATTTGGAGTGGATTGTTTCGAAAGCCTGATTAGTTGAAACAAGCCAATCATATGGAATTAGCTCTGAAAATTGCGTGGGTTCCAAATCTAAGAATAGAGGCTAGGCTTACTGAAGATCACACAAGTAGTCTACTGCAGTGAAAAACAGAAACAGAATCCAGAAACCCAATTCTGAATTCCAACTTAATTCTAACCCAAGACTGACTTTCTCTGTATTGTGAATGAGATCCTCTTAAATTCATAGCTAAAATGGAAAAAACAAAACAAAACATAACAAAACCAAACAATCTACTTTCTGCCTGAAGCTGATCTATTTAATAAAATTTGCTAAAGTAATGGTTCTCTCTTTCTTAGGTACCCTTTATTAAGGCAACTTCTTTCAAGAGAGTGCTGACGATGTTGAAATAATAGTGGAATAGATTTTTCTTAAAGACTGTAGAACCACATGTAAAATTTGTAGACACTTTAAGTGTCCTGTCAATGCTTTAACAATTCCTGACTGAGCTGCAGCAGCAGAATTTGTCAAAATGTCAGCTGAATAAAGAGGGCTTCCAGTTGTTGGAATTCTATATAAATGTTAAACAGCAGATTCCATGCTAGGCATGCTAAGAATGTGGCACAGACAAAATCCTAATGATGTGATCCTAATGTCTTGAACTCCTGTAATATGTTGGGCATTTAGCTATACTATGGAATACCTTTTACACTGGCACCTCCTGCTGTTTAAGAAGTAGCCTTGGGCATGCTTCTCACTTGGAGCATTCAAGTTCTACAATGGTATAGCAGAGCCAGAAGGAAAGAGAATTAGGGCCATGCAAAACCAAAAATTATGAGCAAAAAGGACAATTTTTCACCTATATAAAGTACTATTTATTGTCTTTAAAAATAATCAGCTTTGTGACAACCCACCTCTCTTATCAGTTTCTTTCCATGAACAAATAACAAATAATATAGAGAGTAAAACTCTAATAGTCCGGCATCCAATTGTATGCCACTCCCGATAGTCCGGCAGCAAAATGGCAAGAGCCTAGAGTTTATTTTAGTGTTTAAGTGAATAATTTACAGACTGTATTAGTGTTGAAGTGTATAGTTTTTGTGTTTAAGTGAATAAAGTGCTGTATTAAGTGTTTTAAGTTACTATAGTAATAGTTTAAGTGATTAATAGTTTAAGTGATTAGCCAGTGCTGCATACTACTGTACATAGTATCCTCTGCTTTCTGTATTCAAAGGCTTCTCAACAATAATGGTGTCAAGTTGACTCAAAGTGAGGTTCAACCACTTACTTGAGTAACTAGTGGGTTTGTGTGGCAATATGAGAGAAAGTTTATTGCCATCCTATTATCTTGCTGTGGCCAGCTTGTTAAATACTTATTATATTGCTGAATATTCCTTAGAATTTTAATGCACCAATTACTCTTTTCATAACTGTGTAAATTTTTGGTTAATTATACAAGTGGATGTGTCTGTTCTGCACCAGTCAAAGCATGTATTGAGCTTTGGTAGCAATCACTATTTGTTTAATACATGCATACCTAATAACAAGGGGTATGTCTACACTACCACCCTAGTTCAAACTAGGGTGGTAATGTAGGCAACTGGAGTTGCAAATGAAGCCCGGAATTTGAATTTCCCGGGCTTCATTTGCATCTCACTGGGCGCCGCCAATTTTAAATGTCCGCTAGTGCGGATTCCGTGCCGCGCAGCTACATGCGGCACGAACTAGGTAGTTCGGACTAGGCTTCCTATTCCGAACTACCTTTACTCCTCGTGAGCCTAGTCCGAACTACCTAGTCCGTGCCGCATGTAGCTGCGCGGCACGGAATCCGCACTAGCGGACATTTAAAAATGGCGGTGCCCGGCGAGATGCAAATGAAGCCCGGGAAATTCAAATCCCGGGCTTCATTTGCAACTCTGGTTGCCTACATTACCACCCTAGTTCGAACTAGGGTGGTAGTGTAGACATACCCAAGAGGAACAACAATGTATTTGCTGGAGTTAGTTGAAAGTTTCCCATATTAAAGGCATGACTGTAACCCTATTGAGAACAGTGTGTCATCCATTGATGTAAAGTTTGGCAGTTTCTTTAACAGACGAGTCTCTTGGCAAAAAAGCAAGGAACTTCTACCCTTCTGTCAGTGCAACGGCAATGATGGAGCACCACCTACTATTAGACATACTGACTGGGTTGTAGGTGAAGGAGTGAATACTCCAGAATATACTAGAGCCTGATTTTGTAAATCACTGAGGATTATGCATATGGAGGGCTTTCCAGATCAATGCCTGGTTACTAAATTTAATGTAATATTGTCTCTGTTAGTTTTCTGATCAATGAATGACACATAAGGGTGAGTAGACAAATATAAATAAAAGGAATAAATCATGTGAAAAGGAGAAGATGGAGGAGGAGGAGTTTTGATTGCTGATCCTTTTAGCCACCAAAAGCAAACAAAAAAATCCAAACACAAAAAGAGGTATTAACTTTGGCTTGCAAACACCTACTCATGTGCTTGACTTTCTGCACTGTGAGTACTGAAGTCAAAAGAGGTGAGTGGGAAATGTGGCACTGATTCTGGTATCACTGAGGTGGAAGACGGTCTGAAATGTAGGCTGGGGCAGGTCCCTCAGGGCTCAGAATAGTAATCAGTGGAGCCTTGAGAGGGAATTAATTAATGTCTTTGTTGCATATTTTGGACAGAGTGAAGATTATTGATCCTATAAAGTAGGAGGTGGTTCTTACTGAGGTGATTATTCAGACTGAAGAGGAAGGGCTTGATTTTCAGGATGTGTGGGAGAGTGAGGAGTGGAATATTATTTCAAGGTTGTGTGTATAAGGGATAGGTGGATGGTGTTCATAGTAATGTAGAAAGTCATCGTCAGAGAGACATTGAGAGAGAAAATAAGAAACTTTTAATCTGTTGAACTTGAACTGGCATTAGATCACTCCGGATGTATCCAAGAAATGGTCATATATACTGACTGGGGCCAACAGATACAAGGTAGATTTATGAATCTCAGTACACATTTTTTTAGAGTTTGCAGAGTGTGATGAAGAGGTTATAATGTGCACCGTATATTGCAGTATATATAATATGATATTTTAACTTTTTGTAACCATGCAAAAATGTTTTTAAAAATAAAGAAAAATAAATAAATTCTGTTAATATACTGAAAAAAGAATGACCTGAAATAAGATGCAATGTAGTAATAAATATTAAAAGTACAAGGAAAGATAACATATGTAACAAAATTATACTGAAATAGGAGCATTCACAAATATCTTCAATATCATCCTATTTAGGAGGTAAGGGATTTTAGCTTAACTTGAGAATGACTATGACCCCCCTCCCCCCCGCCCACACACACACACCACCACCTCCTTTTTAAAGAACTTTAGATACAGCAATATTTCTGTCAGACATAATTGGTCTGACATAACATTTAATGTAATCTCTAAAACAAATTGGAGATAGGATAAGGTATTATCATTAGTCCAAAAACATCTGCTTAGGTGTATCCCTGCCAATAAACCTTAGATGTTTTTGTGCTTATCCACTAAGAACTAGTTATCCCGAAGGAGCTTTCTCAAAACATCAAGAGGATTTGGGTGCCCAGTTGCCACTGAAAGGAAAAGATTTGGATGAACGATTCCCATTAGGAGGCTGTGAAAAATCATCTTCTCTACATTTTACTGTGAGCCACCATTTATTTAGACAGCACTACGGCATATTAAACCAATGTTAGAGCAGCCATGCAAGTCTTGCAACTTAAACAGAGAGTAAAGGCAGGTATTCTGTTTAAAAACAGGTGAGGAGATAAATGTACTTTGCCTCTTTAAGCTTCACTAAATTCTGTACATGTGAATAGAATGAAATTGCATATAATCTTAGCCGGAAATTGGTTTAATAAGGTACCTATTTTCTGTAATTTGTTATTTTTCTCAGCAACATTTAAAATAAAATTCCATTTTTAAAGCTAGTTTGAGTCCATTTATCTCTATTCAACATGTCTATGGGGCATTATAACAAACTCATCTACCCAGTAGTTACAGTCTCTTCAGACAAGCCTTGTCAATTTCTTTTCATCAAAGCAATGACCTGAGTGGAATCTGACATTGGGCTCTGTGCCATCTCTTAAACACTGTAAACTGCAATTTAGACCAGACGGAGGTTCTATCAATATGATTTATGGAAACATACCCCTTTTCCTCAAGGGAAACTTGCAAATATCCACAGGAAGATGGTGATTGGAGCATAATTAACATAATTTCTTCTGCTCTGTAGTAGATAAAAGGGCAGTAGCTCAGCAGAGAAGATTTAATATCTCTTAAGATTTTTCTAGATAGTGCAATATGTGGGCATTGGAAATTTGATAACTGAGGGCAGCGGGGGAGAGAAATGAGAAAGTCAGACAGAAATGAGGGGAAGGGGAAGAGGAAGCAAGATTAAGGAAGGTTTGCTATGTACATTTAAGATAGTTTGGGCAAAGCAAAGGGGCTTGATACTGGAGCAGTGCTTAAAGAGTTATATGAATGTTGTTCCTCTATTAAGCAGCTTTTCTTTTGAATACTGTACAAACACATAGGGTGTGTCTAGACTACATGCCTCCGTCGATGGAGGCATGTAGATTAGCCAGAACGGCAGAGGGAAATGAAGACGCGATTAAAATAATTGCGGCTTCATTTAAATTTAAATGGCTGCCCCCCTCTGCCGATCAGCTGTTTGTCGGCAGATCGGGGCAGTCTGGACGCGACGCGCCGACAAAGAACTCATAGACTCATAGACTTTAAGGTCAGAAGGGACCATTATGATCATCTAGTCTGACCCCCTGCACAGCGCAGGCCACAGAATCTCGCCCACCCCTCTTAGAATAATCCTCTCACCTATGTCTCAGATATTGAAGCCTTCAAATACTTTGAAGGCCCCAACATGCAGAGAGTCCTTCAGCTGTGATCTGTGCCCCATGCTACAGAGGAAGGCGAAAAACCTCCAGGGCCTCTGCCAATCTACCCTGGAGGAAAATTCCTTCCTGACCCCAAATATGGCGATCAGCTAAACCCTGAGCATGTGGGTAAGACTCACCAGCCAGACACCCAGAAAGTTCCCTATAATGAATGGTCAATTAGTTACCAAGATCATGTTATTTCATCCAACCATCCCCTTATCATAGAATCATAGAACTGGAAGAGACCTCAGAAGGTCGTCAAGTCCAGCCCTTTGCTCTAGGCAGGACCAATCCCATCTAAATCAACCCGGCCAGGGTTTTGTCAAGCCGAGACTTAAACACCTCTAGGGATGGAGACTCCACTACTTCCCTAGGTAACCCATTCCAATGCTTCACTACCCTCCTAGTAAAATAGTTTTTCCTAATATCCAATCTGGACCTCTCCCACCACAACTTGAGACCATTGCTCCTTGTTCTGCCATCTGTCACTACTGAGAACAGCCTCTCTCCATCCTCTTTGGAACCTCCCTTCAGGAAGTTGAAGGCTGCAATCAAGTCCCCCCCTTACTCTTCGCTTCTGCAGACTAAACAGACCCAAGTCCCTCAGCCTCTCCTCGTAGGTCATATGCTCCAGACCCCTAATCATTTTGGTTGCCCTCCGCTGGACCCTCTCCAATGCGTCCGCATCCTTTTTGTAGTGGGGGGCCCAGAACTGGACACAGTACTCCAGATGTGGCCTCACCAAAGCCGAATAAAGGGGAATAATGACATCTCTGGATCTGCTGGCAATGCTCCTCTTAATGCATCCTAATATGCCATTAGCCTTCTTGGCTACAAGGGCACACTGTTGACTCATATCTAGCTTCTCATCCACTGTAACCCCCAGGTCCTTTTCTGCAGAACTACTACTTAACTGGTTGGTCCCCAGCCTGTAACTATGCTTGGGATTCTTCCGTCCCAAGTGCAGGACTCTACACTTGTCTTTGTTGAATCTCATGAGATTTCTAGTGGCCCAATCCTCCAATTTGTCTAAGTCACTCTGGACCCTATCTCTGCCCTTAAGCGTATCTACCTCTCCCCCTAGCTTAGTGTCATCTGCAAACTTGCTGAGGGTGCAATCTATCCCCTCATCCAGGTCATTAATAAAGATATTGAACAAAACCGGTCCTAGAACCGAACCTTGGGGCACTCCACTAGAAACCGACCGCCATCCTGACATCGAGCCATTGATCACTACCCGCTGGGCCCGGCCTTCTAGCCATCTTTCTATCCATCTTACCGTCCATTTATCCAATCTGCATTCCCTTAACTTGCTGGCAAGAATATTGTGGGAGACCGTATCAAAAGCCTTGCTAAAGTCAAGGTATATAACATCCACTGACTTTCCCATGTCCACTGAGCCAGTTACCTCATCATAGAAGCTAATCAGATTGGTAAACCTGGTTTCACGAGGCATTTCCCTCTGCCGATCTGGCTAATCTACATGCCTCCGTCGACGGAGGCATGTAGTCTAGACACACCCATAGTAAGATAGTCTCTAGTTCAAAGAGCTTTCAATCTAAAGAGATAAAGTAAGGGAGGCAAAGGTCACACAGCAGGTCATTAACCTATATGACAACAAAATCCAGGTCTTCTGATTCTCTGCTTAGTGCCTTCTGATTCCCTTATTCAGGCCTGCTCTACTGGACCACACTGGGGCTATGTCTAGACTGCAAGCCTCTTTCAAAAGATGATTTTTTTTAAAGATTCTTTTGAAAAAGCCTCTTTCGAAAAAGAGTGTCTAGACTACAACCAGTACTTTCGAAAAAGCAAGCTGTTTTTTCAAAAGAGAGCACCCAGGCAGTCTGGATGCTAAGGCACAGTTTGCATTACATAGCACCTTTTTTTGAAAGAGACTTTTGAAAGAGCACTTTTGATAAAAGTCATTCTTCCTTGTGCAACGAGGTTTTCCATGGTCAAAAAAACTGCCACTTTCTTTCGATTTACTTTTGAAAGAATGTGGCAGCAGTCTAGACACAAGGGAAGTTCTTTCGAAAAAAGGCTACTTTTTTTCAAAAAAACCCTGTTGTCTAGATACATCAGGGGTGTCCATATCTTCTTTCTGAAGTCTGTCTCAAAGCATTCAGTAGGAAAATGTATGAACTTTCCCCAGTTTTCCCTACAAAATTATATTCAGACCACCTGAAGGTCCTTGCCTCATGTTTGTATAGTCATAAAATTGAAGGATTGTATGGGACCTCAACAGGTTTACTAGTCCACCCCCATGCACTCATGGCAGCATTAACTATTCTCTATACCACTCCTGACAGTATTTGTATAGCCTCCTCTTAAAAATCGACAAAAACTTGATTCAAGAACCTCCCTAGGCAATTTGTTTCAGGGCTTAAGGATCCTGACAGGAAGTTTTTCCTAATGTCCTTTGCTGCCTCTTAAGACCTTTGCTTCTTGTATATCCTCAGAAGGTAACAAGAACAATTTTTCTATATCCTCTTTGTAACGACCATTTTATATTCCTGAAAAGTGCTATTAGTCCTCCCATCCCTCCCCCCACTGTGTTTTCTTCTTTAAACTAAACAAAACCAGTTTTTTCAGTCTTTCCTCATAGGGCATATTTTCTAGACCTTTAAGTGTGTTTGTTGCTTCTCTCCAATTTCTCCATATGTCTCCTGAAATGTGGCACCTTGAACTGGACACAATGCTCCAGCTGAATCCTAATCAGCATGGAGTTGAACAGAATTACTTGTTATGTCTTGCTTACAACACTCCTGCTAATATATCTCAGAATGATGGATTTTTTTTCAAAATGTTACATTCATGACCCACATTAAGCTTGTGACCCACTATGACCCCCAGATCTCTTTCCACAGTGCTCCTTCCCAGTCAGTCATTTCCCATTTTGTATATGTGCAAGTGATTGTTCTTTTCTTAATGGAGTCCTTTCAATCTGTCTCTATTGGATTTCATCCTGTTTGCTCAAGATCGTTGCTCTAGTTTGTCCAGATCATTTGAATTGGTCCTGCCTAGAGCAGGGGGCTGGACTTGATGACCTTCTGAGGTCTTTTCCAGTTCTATGATTCTATGATTCTATTAATTTTATTTCTATCCTCTAAAGCACAATCCCTTCCAGTTTGGTATTGTCTGCACATTGTATAAGTGTCCTCTCTATGCCAGTATCTAATCACAGTATCTAATGACTGGGCCCAGAACTGACTCTTGTAGACCCCACTTGATAACTCGTCCCACTCTGACTGTCACCACTGATAGCTACTTTCTGGGAATGGTTTTCTAAACAGTTAGGCACCCACATTTATCAAGCTCCCATCTAGATGTTTTCCTCTAGATTGTTTATGAGAAGGTCACGTAAGACAGTATCAAAATGCATACTAAACTCAAGATATGCCACATCTACCACTTCTTCCCTATCCCCAAGGCCTGATATCCTGTCTAAGAAAACTCCACATGACTTGATCTTGAGAAATCCATGCTGCTACTTATCTTCTAGGTGTTAGAAAATTGATTGTTTAATTATTTGCTCCATTATCTTTCTGGGTACTGAAGTTTTATCGCCTGGTCTATAACTCCCTGAGTTGTCCTTATTTCCCTTTCTGGCATTATATTTCCCCTTCTCAGGAATCTCTATTGTTTTCCATGACTTGTCAAAGATAATTACTAATGGCTCCAATATCTCTTCAGTCAGCTCCTTAAGTATTCTAGGATGCATTTCATTCAGCCCTGGTGACTTGAAGACATCTAACTTGTCTAAGTAATTTTTAATTTATTCTTTTGCTTTTTTAAATGTCTGAACGTCCCCCATTTTCACTGATATTTATTATGCTAGGTGTCCA
Organism: Pelodiscus sinensis; assembly: GCF_049634645.1. Taxonomy (NCBI): domain Eukaryota; kingdom Metazoa; phylum Chordata; order Testudines; family Trionychidae; genus Pelodiscus; species Pelodiscus sinensis. The sequence goes on from NC_134719.1 coordinate 50,527,373, forward strand.
ATTCCTTCTAAATGTTTTGGTGAAAACTGAAATAAAAATGTCATTTAGAACTTCTGCTATTTCCACATTTTCTCTTATTGTTTTTGTCTTCCCCCCCTCCCCACATTGTGTAACAGTTTATTCTGCCATTGGCCTTCCTTTGTATAATATTTTTTTGTTCTCCTTTATGGCTTTTGCTAGTTTAATCTCATTTTGTGCCTGGTCCATCATGGAAATACATGTATCATATTTATAAATACAAATAAATAGCATGTATCACATTTAGTGATGGAATATTAAAACTGTGTAGATTTCCAAATCTGAAATTTCCTAGATGGCTTCTGAATGTATTAAGGGTATTTAAGACAGCTGTTAATTTTATCAGCAATAAACAGCAAGTATCAAATATTTCTCCATGGAGTGCTTTTATGCACGGTAGACTGTGGCTATTCGTGTATGTTTTCCAAAGTATTGTGCTGCAAGAGTCTTATGAACTCTTTGGAGATTCAAACCTTACTTACCATAATTACATTACTGTACCTCCTTATTACTCAGGAAGCCAGCGGTGGTTTTTAATTTAAACATTAAGTCACTTTCTGGCTTTCAGAATGATAAGCTGTAATGTGTTTCTTTAGGTGAAGCTTAAAATCCAGAGGATGATTAATTATATGAACATATGAAAATTAAAGGTAGAAAGGATCCTCTTACGGAAAGTCCTCCCCTGGATGCTTGTAATGCCATTATGTATCTCTTCATGTCTCTTGTTCTTCCTCCTTTTGATGTGTATCTTGTTCAAACAACAGCAGCAACAATGCTTCCTACTGTTACACACTGTAGAGAAGAACAAAAAGAGGAACTGAATTCACTGAGTTTGGGCAAACATGGTCTACCCACTCTACAAACACCCCTTTCACCTCAAGAGAAACTCTTATGCATGGATACTGCACAACTCAGGGGGATTGTAGGATTTACAGTGCATTGGTCCAGAAAGGGGCAAGGTCATTATGATTTTTTGCCCTGCATATTACTAATTTTGGAATAGGGTTGGATCTGAACCAAGTGACTTTCCCAAAGCTGAAAATTCATATTGTACAAGTGCTCTCTATGTATCTTCATTAAAATTCCATCCAGGTATGTCACTCACTGGTCCTGACAGTATATATATATATATTTTCTGTTTCATTCCTAGTAATTTTCTAACAAGCCCTTTGAGGTTAGGCTTGAATCTTGGAACACATATTTGGGATATTTATTCTGTATATTTTTTAATCTAATTCATCAATAGGCTTTGGATTAGGCAATTAGTGTTTAATCTTGCTCACATACGTAAAGAACAAAGGTTTTATTGCTTTCTATGCAAGGAGCATTTATCTTTTAATAGTTAAATATTTTAAATCTTAGGCTGCAGAGATGATGCTAAAGATCACAGTTTCTATTAACTAAAGAAGAACTTATTTCAGTTACTTATTTCATTTTATATTTAAGGATCTCAATAACAATATACAACATGTATCATTTTAAGCTTTGCACGTTTATTTTTGCATCAATAATAATTATACTTTAAGCATTTAAAAACTCCTGATAATGTGGAAAATCAATATTATTCTCCCACATATTATAGTACAGTCATAATCTTATTAATGATTTTAATTCCATCTGGAGAGCTTCAGCTTTACAGAAATAAAAGCATAGATCTGGCTCTCACAGCTGGAGTTTAGACCCCAGTAAATTTGATTTACCCTCATTTCAACACCATTAACTGTAATGCACTGAAACATTAGACATATTAACATCACAGTGCAGAACCCAGTTAATTTCTTCTATACCATGTTCATCTAAAGCAGTGGTCCCCAACCATTTGAGGTTGCCGGGCGCCAGGGAGCGTGGCCGTTCGCCCACCGGGCGCCAGGGGGTGGGGACACTTGCGTGCCCGGGGGTGCCCCCCCCATAGCCGCATGCCCGGGGGCGCCCCCCCCCCATAGCCACACGCCTGGGGCCGGCGCCTCCACCCTCAAGTGCCGCAAGCCAGGGGCCGGCGCTCCCCCCGGCAAGCGCCGCGCGCCCGGGGCTGGCGCTTCCACCCTCAAGCGCTGCGCGCCCAGGGCCGGCGCCCCCATGATCAAGCGCCGCGTGCCCGGGGCCGGCGCCTCCACCATCAAGCGCCGTGCGCCTGGGGCCGGCGCTCTCCCCGCCAAGCCCCGCTTGTCCGGGGCTGGCGCTCTCCCCCCCCAAGTGCCGCACGCCCGGGGCCGGCGCCCCCTGCAAGCGCCCCGCACCCAGAGCGCGGGCGGCCAATCCACGGCGCTCCCGGGTCCGACGCTCACCGTGCACCATGTGCCCGGGGCCAGGCCACTCCCGAGCACTTGGCGGGCGCATACAAATGCCTCTGCGGGCACCATGTTGGGGACCACGGATCTAAAGGCATTATCCAAAGCCATTTGGAGTGAGCGACAGTCTTAACCAGGCTAATAAAGTGTGTGTTTTTTCTTTCTAAGGTGGAACTCTTTTTCCCAGTAGACATTTCAAAACATTTCCTAGGGATAACAGTATTTTCAGTTTTCTGTTTCTCACTCCACTTTAGACCTCTAGAAAACAAACTGGAAGAAAGTAACTTGAAAAAGTTTGATATATCAGATATCAGTATTATATGGGTAGGATTCTCAAAGCTAGCAAAGGGTTTCAAATCCACAATTCTCATTAATTGTATGGTGTTGCTGAAAATGCAGTCATAATATGGGGGTTGGCGGAATTTGTATTCCTACACCATACAGAGTGGTAGCAATATGCTTGAGATGTGCAAAAAGATACATGTGTATAGAAGAATAAAAGTCATAGCAATATTTTATTTAGGCCAACTACATGCCACATATCTGTACTTTGAATGTAAAATGAAAAGGAAGGGTGTAATTATTTCAACACTTGTATCTGCATAGAAAATCAATAAGGTTACTTTGTTATTAATTTATATTGAGCCTTTAGCAAATCTCAAAGTGCTTTGCAGAATTAACTTACATAGGGGGATTACTTCCTGTCATCTCCCTCCCTTCCTGCAAAATGTAGGCACCTCTGGTAAACTCTGGTTCAGGACGAAGTTGCATGACTTTTTGTACATGGAATCTTCTCGAATACTCTTTAAATACAGTAGCATAGAAGGAAAGGGATCTTCAGCTACATAGGACCCTGTTTTCATTTGCATGTAACACTGCAAAACTTTAATTATTCAGGATGAAATTTTCATAAAATCATAGAATCCTAGGGCTGGAAGAGACCTCAGGAGTCATCGAGTCCAACCCCTTGCCCAAAGCAGGACCAACCCCAACTAAATCATCCCATCCAGGGCTTTGTCAAGCCATGACTTAAAAATCTCTAGGGATGAAGATTCCACCATACTAGGTGTACATCTAGATTACATGCCTCTGCCAACAGAGGTATGTAAAATAGGCTACCCAACATAGTCAATGAAGCGAGATTTAAATATCCCCGACTTCATTAAAATAAAAATGGCCACTACGCTGTGCCGGCTTAGCTGATCATCGGCACAGCACGTGAGTCAAGACACAGATTGGTCGACAAGGAATGCCTTTGTCAACCGCTCTCTTATGTCTCATGAAACGAGGTTTACAGGAGTGGTCGACAAAGGCGTTCCCTGTCAACCAATCTGCATCTTGAGTCGTGCACTGTGCTGACGATCAGCTGAGCTGGCACAGCGCGATGGCCATTTTTATTTTAATGAAGCCGGGGATATTTAAATCCCTGCTTCATTGACTATGTTGAGTAGCCTATTTTACATGCCTCGGTCAGCAGAGGCATGTAATCTAGACGTACCCTAGGAGTCTAACTCAGTCTGAAACCTTTTGGAATGTTTCAGCTAAAATGGTCCAGCTTTTGCTCAGAAGAAGATTAGGGCAGAGAAGTTTGACAGTGTGTGGTAAATTAAGCAGGGAATGGCAAGAAGGGAAAGGATAGACTCATGGGTAAGGGATTTGTCCCTGTCACAGAATTCCTTTAGGTTTGTGAGCGATGGTCATGTAAACCAAAATGTTCACTAGTGGCCCCCACGTGTTTTTCATATTCTCTGCACTAAACTTACCACCTCCGAGGGGTGATCTGTAGAAGCACTGTGCACTCATAGTTGCAACTGAAGTCAACGGGAGCTGTTCTTTGAATGGATATAGTGATATAAAATGCCAAGTACTGTGCAAAATCAGATTCTAGCTGTCCCAAATTGAGCACCTCCATTTATTTCACATCTTTGATAATTTTTTGCTTTAATGTCTGTGCCTCCATTCCCTATGTGTGAAATGGGAAAATACCTACTGGGCAGGGATGCTGTGAAGATGAAATCATTGACATTTATAAAGAACTAAGTCCCAGATCATCAGGCATGTTTAAATGCTTAAGAAACTATGAGGGACCACAGAAAAATCCACGAGGCAAATAGTAATTCTGTATTCTATTCATGGTTTGGATGGTATACAGTATACAAAGTATGGAGCCGCACATTGAACAGTGGGTATAAAACAAAATGTTGATTAGCTGCTTTTAAGTGAGCGCTATCTATACTGTGCAGTGAATAAGGCAATCCTATGGGGAAAGTTCTGCTTGATCAGAAAATTAATGATTGTATCATGATGCATATACATAAGAAAGATAAATTAATATTTCACAGACAACCTTAATTCTGGCATTTCCAGAAATGTGAGTGCTTGACTTTGCCACATTACCATTCTTTTAAAAAAATGCTATATAGCATTTAGCCTGCTACTGCTTCACTGACGTTCCTTTCACTGATAGAACTGAGCATAGAACTCAGCCTGTAACTTTGAATATGGTTCTTATTCTCTCATTTTCCATTCAAGCATGCTTACAGGAACATATTTTGCCGGGACGGCAAATTTTTGACTGGGGGGAGGATGTAAGCAGGGGCTGAACTGCTGCTTGCTGTCAGCCAGCTGAAAGGAGGGGTGGGTGTGCCCACTACAGTTGTTTAGCTCTACAAGGTAATTAACTGTTAACTGTTGACATGTAAACACTGCTCAGGAGAGAATCCAAGGTGTGGCTATGTAAATCCCATTCAGCCAGGGCTGATGGAGGGTCAGTGTTGGAATGGAATGTGGAGAATTGTATATAATTTGGGACTGTTGTGGGGGTCACTAATCATGCTACCCCTAAATGTGGGAACTGTCAAACATGCCACCAGTGCTTGCAGGAGAGACACCACCATCATGGTAAGAGGTCTCGGAAGAACAAGCCTCCCCCCTTCCAGAGTTGAGTGACCAGAGCTGGGGGAAAGGGTTAAAGGACTTGAGTCAGCCTGCTTCACACCTACCAGGTGTGAGCTATAAGACTGGCCCAGCCTGCACCTTTCCCCCTTTGTTTTAAGGACAGACCTAAAGCAGACTCCCTGAGGAGTCTTTTTGTTTGCTAGTCCAGTGAAAGCTGGATTCATTTGAGAGCTGAAATCACTGGTTTGGCTGAGAGTTGAAATCACTAAGCTGAAATCACTGGTTTGGCTGAGAGCCAGACCTACTGCAGCCAGTAGAGTGGCAGCAGGTGAGGAGCGGCGACTAGCGGTGTGGTGCGGCGGCAGGCGAAGAGCAGCCATCAGCGGCGTGGCGATGAGCGGCCATTAGTGGCGTGGCGTGGAGCGGCGGCAGGCGAGGAGCGGCCATTAGCGGCGTGGCATGGAGCGGCAGCAGGCGAGAAGCGGCGACCAGTGGCGTGGCGTGGAGCGGCAGCAGCGGCGACAGGTGCCCAGCGGAGCGTCCAGAGGTGTGGGACGAGACAGCTGGTGAAGCGTAGCGGAGTTTTGTATAAGGTGCCCCCTATCTATCTCCCCACCCCCATTTCTACCCAGGTTGGGAGGTGAAACCCTGCGGGTGAACTTTGGGACTCTGGGTGGCACAGAGACTTTTGGGGAGTCGGTGGACTTCGGGCGAATCTTGGCCGGGGTGGGGGCTCATGTTTGGGTTATGAACTCTGTTTGTGGTGTTTTCTCCAAGCTAATGCCGTATGAATTCTACCTCTGTTTCATTAAATGTTCTTTCCCTACACTCAGACTCAGTGCTTGCGAGTGGGGAAGCATTGCCTCTCAGAGGCGCCCAGGGGTGCGTGAATTTCCCAGATCACTGGGTGGGGGCTCGAGCCGGTTCTTTGTGAGATTGACCCCAAGATATTGAACCCAGCCCTGGTTCCTGCCAGGCCTACCCGGCAGAAGGGCTACACTTACAACTAACTTCTAATGTTTGAAGAGTTCCTTCCAAGACAAGGCATGCTGTCTTGACAGGAGAAATACAGGAAAAGTACTGATTCAATTTTTTAAAATGTTTATCAAAGCTGAAAGTGTATGAGGAAGAAGGGGCAGAGAAATCTCAGTTTTATTGCACACAGCTCTCAATTAATAATATTGTCCACATACATGGGCTTTATCTATGTTTAACTGCCTCTCCAGAATACTCAAAGAAATATAGGAAAAGATACCTTAGGCTGTGCCTAGACTGCAGGGTTTTTTCGAAAAAACTTTACCTGCATCTAGACTACAGCCGCGTTCTTTCAAAATTAAATTGAAAGAATGCGGCACTTTCTTTCAATGGCGATACTCCTCATTGCATGAGGAAGAATGCCTTTTTCGACAGAGATCCATCAAAAATAAGTTGTGTGGACGCGTGGAGACCTTTCTTTCGAAAATAAGGGCCTTCAGGAAGAAGCCCTGATGGACAATCTGGGGCATGCCTTGCATGTCTCTGGTTCCTGTCTGCAGCCATCTTTTAAAGGGACAGTCACCCTCACAGCCAGTTGTGGCAGCAAAGCAGCCAGAGCACACGGCTGTTCCAGTGCAGCCATGTCTCAGCCCCAAGACCCTCCTGGCTCTTCCAGACAGCTTTCTGGGGACCCAACCAGGGACTCCAAACGCCGGGCACCGGCATGGTCTGGGCCAGAGCCCAAGACCCTTCTCGAGCTCTGGTCAGAGGAGGAGGCCTTACAAGCCCTAAACACCAGGTGGTGAAATGCAGACATTTTTGGCCACATGGCAAAGGCCCTGGCCAAGAGAGGGCACCACCCCCATCCCCAGGACCAGGTAAGCTCTAAAGTAAAGGAGCTGCGCCAAGGCTATGTAAAGGCCAGGGAGGAGAGCTCCCATTCTGGGGCTATTATTCAGAGCTGTCCCTGATACTTGGTGGTGGGGAAGCACGAACACCACTGCGTCTCGTCCAGTCTGGCTTGGGGGACCCTGTGGTGGACGCTCCAGAGCAGGACCTAGAGCAATCCAGGGAGTCTGGAGACGGGGAGATGGTACCGGAGGAGGAGGACAGCGAGGAGACGGTGACCCTCACTCTGGAGCCAGTCACCCAGACCCCAGAGGCCTCCCAGGTGTCATCTGATGCTGGAGACGAAGCAGCAGGTGAGTCCAGTGAGCTCATGTAACACACAGGGTGGGGGAGGAGGGTGCACAGTGGGTGATGCACAAGAGAAACCTGTAATGTTCACCGTGGGCATCATACAGCTGGCTGTGCATGTGCCAACATGTTCAGTGGTAGAGTGTGACATATGAGGGTGCACCACGTGGTGGCATAAACCATGTCCGGAACACATCCGGGTGGGTTGTCAGTGCAAGATCCCATTGGCACTTTGGGACCCCTGTGATGCTCAGGCTGATGCCCAGGTCACACATGGTGTTACCTTCAGAATGTCTGAGTCCCCTGTCTGAAGGAGAGGGCATGCCCTTTTGGACAGCTGTTACACACATGACTGATTGTGTCTTCCTCTTTTCCTCCACAGCTGGACCAGCCGTGCAAGAGGGCCACAGCATCCCAGCCCCACCTCCATCCCGGGGACATGGGAGCTGCAGACACAGGCATGTCTATGCAGACATCCTGAGGCAGTATGTGGCGGCCGTGCAGGAGCTCAACACCATCCTGCGAGAGAGAGCAGAGGCAGAGGCTTGGTGGCATGATCGGCTGATGGAGGAGCTTGTCCAGCAGCGCACATCCCTATGTACCACTCTCAGGGAGGTCTGTGGCTTGCCCGCTCCTGTGCCTGGTCCTGCTCCTCCAGCACCCCATGAGCCCATCCCACCAAACCCCCTTCCACAGCATCATCCCTTTCCCCCCTTGTACCTCCCTTTCCCCCAGCTCTCCCTGGGTATGTCTACACTACCCCGCTAGTTCGAACTAGCGGGGTAATGTAGGCATACCGCACTTGCAAATGAAGTCCGGGATTTGAATTTCCCGGGCTTCATTTGCATAAGCGGAGAGCCGCCATTTTTAAAACCCCGCTGGTTTGAACCCCGTGCAGCGCGGCTACACGGGGCACGAACTAGGTAGTTCGGACTAGGCTTCCTATTCCGAACTACTGTGGAACGTGGAACGAGGTTACTCCTCATGAAAGGAGGGTAGTGTAGACATACCCCCAGTTCCCCAGCTCCTCTCTCCCCCTGGTCCTCCTCTCCCCCAGGCCTCCCAGACCCAAGTGCACCTACCCTCTGTCGTCCAGCCAACAGACAGTCTCCCCACCCGATCCGGAGGCAATGGTGGACCCCGAACACGAGTCACCAGCAGGAGACTGCGAGTAGGCAAGCACCGTGCAACCTGATCCTCTTTCCCCCTCCAGATTTCAAGCACCCCCATCACCCCAGTTAAATACCAAACATTGTGTTTAAGAAAATGTTTATTGTGCATAGTTTGTCATTAAAGTATACTTTCTCCAGCAAAAATAAACAAAAGCTTTTTTATATTTGCAACAGTTATACCTTCTTTCAGCTATTGATATTTATAACAATAAAACAGAAGTTATTCTTTTCAGACAAACCCTGGTGTTTATTAATTCTACAAACAGAGTCAGGATAAGGGTTGAGGAGGGAAGCTTGTATTGGGCCAGGGCCAAGCTCCCAGACAGGAGCCCCTCAGGAGAGTCAGTGGCCTCTAATAGAGAATCACTCCCATAGAGCCTCCTGGATGCAAACAGCAGACCGGTGAGTCTGGCGGATGCAGCTGTCCGGGGGTGGACACAGTGCCTCTCCTGATCATCAGCACCTGTACCCCACCCTGGTAGGAAGGCCTCCCCTTTCCTATCCACCAGGTTATGGAGAATACAACACATGGCCACCACCTCAGGGATGTTGTGTTCCCCCATGCCTAGACGTGTGAGCAAGCACCGGAATCTCCCTTTTAAACATCTGAACACACATTCCACCTGGTTGTGAGCCTGGTTAAGATGAGCATTAAACTGCTCCTTGCTCGCATCCAGGTGACCGCTGTAGGGCTTCATCAGCCATGGTATCAAGGGGTAGGCGACATCAGCCACTATGCACACCGGCATGTGCACATCCCCAAACGCAAAGTCACAATGCGGAAAAAATGTTCCTGCCTAAAGCCTCCGGTAGAGGTACGAGTTCCTGAAGATGCGGGCATCATGTGCCCGCCCTGACCACACAACACAAATGTCAGTAAACTGGCCACGACGGTTGACCAGGGCCTGGAGGACCATTGAAAAGTAGCCCTTTCTGTTAATGAATTGGGCTGCTCGATGGGGCGGTGCACGGATTGGAATGTGTGTCCCATCGAGCGCTCCTCCACAATTCGGGAAGCCGAGTGCAGCAAAGCTGGCCACGACGCTGTCCAGGTCTGCTAGACAGATGAGCCTGTTCAGCAGCTCAGAATTGATGGCCCTCAGCACCTGCAGAAAGAGACAGACAACAAAATGTTAGAAGGGGTGCCTTATCTCTTAGGAGGAGAACCTACCACCCACCTTCCCCCTCAAGCATCCCGAGAATCCCCTCCTCAGAACTTCCCCCACCACTTCCCCCCGCAGCTCAGGGTGAGTGGAGGAGCTCCCTCCCACTCCCACTCCCACTCTCACTCCACCTTGCCCTTTCCTGACAGTCTCCCTTCCCCCCCCCAAACTGTGACTGTCCCCTAACAATGATTTACCTCCATCAGGATGGATCCAACAGTAGACCTGCCCACTCCAAATTGGTGTTCCATGGAGCGGTAGCTGTTGGGGGTGGCCAGCTTCCAGAGGGCAATAGCGATCCTATTTTCCAGGGGGATGGCGGGCCGCAGGGGGATGGCAGGCCACAGGTGGGTGTCCTGCCGTTGCAGAGCTGGGATGAGCCAGGTACACAGCTCCTGGAAAGTGGCCTTCAGTGTCCAAAAGTTGCTGAGCCACTCCTGGTCATCCCAGAGCTCCATAACGAGCCGGTCCCACCAGTCAGAGCTGGTGTCAAGCCTCCAAAAATGCCTGTCCACAAAGTTTGGAGGCAAAGGCAGTGGGGCTGCATGATGGGTGAATCCTTTGTACCTCTGGTCTGGGTCCAGATGGGGAAGTAGCCTCATGGCTGTTTCATGCAGATGCAGCAACACTTGCAGTATGATGGTGTGGGGCCATCGCCTGCCCAGGGGCAGCTCTGGCTCCATGCCGAAAAAAGAGGTCTAAATCAGAAAAACCTCCAAACAAAAAACCTGCTGGGGTGTCCCAGGTAGCTGGGCACTCCAAACAAGCACTGCAATACCTTGCTTGCCTCCTAGAGGGACAGCAAAGGCAGCTGCAGGAGCAGAGCAACGGGTGTTCAGGGGCGTCGCTTTAACCACGCGTCTCTGCAAAGGGAAGGCAGCAGAACTCAGAAGGAAATGCAGTCAGCAGTCAGGATGCTCTTTTTCAGAAAAGCGGATCAATTTTCTGATCCACATATTGTAGTCTAGACGCTCATTTTCGAAAGACACTTTTTTGAAAGCTTTTTTCGAAAAAGCGTCTTTCGAAAGTAAGTACAGTCTTTCGAAGTACAGACGTACCCTTAATGACTTATGGCAAGAAAGGAGCTTCCTAAAAAATGCCTGGAAATTCCTTAGAATTTCAGGTGGCTATCAGAACATAAGAACAACTATGCTGGGTCAAACAAAAGATCTAAGTAGCCCAGTATCCAATGCTTCATGAACTTATATTCTTTTTTGGCCTTCCCAACATCCTCTGGCAAGGAGTTTCACCGGTTGACTATGCATTGTGTGAAAAAAATACTTCCTTTTATTCATTTTAAAGCTGCTGCATATTAATTTCATTTCATGGTGCCTAGTTCTTGTGTCATAAGAAGGGGTAAATAACATTTCCTTATTTATTTTCCCTATACCAATCATGATTTTATTGACCTCTATGATATTCCCCATTAGCTGTCTCTTTTCCAAGCTGAAAAGTCAGAGTCTGAGTACTCTCTCTGCAGATCAAAGCTATTCCATACCCTTAATATTTTTGCTGACTTTTTTTCCTGAACTTTTCCAATTTAACTTTGAAAGATGACAACCATATCTGCATGTATAACTGCCACGAAGGGGATTTGAGCCTTGGATCTCAAGAGTTTAGCATAGGAGCCTTTACAAGTTGAGCTATAAGTGTAAAGACTTCAGTGCTAAGCTGCAGAGATCCCAGGTTCAAATCTGCCTGGTGGTGATTACAAGTGGGGGCTTAACTGGGTCTCTGGGGCTGTGTCTAGAGTGCCAGTTTCTTTCAGAAGAAACTTTTGCAGAAGAGCTCTTCTGAAAAAACTTCTTCCGAAAAAGCACGTCCACACTAACAAAGCACATCAAAAAAGCGATCTGCTTTTTCAAAAGAGAGTGCCTACACTGATGGGACGCTATCTCGCCTATAAGGTCATGTGGAACCACGTCAGGCAGGGCTTTAGGTCACCAGTTGCTTCCGAGAGCTGGTGCTGAAGTCTAATTGAGACATGCACTTAAAGGGACAGCTATTTCTGGGTACGTCTACATTACAGCGCTAATCCGAACTAACTTAGTTCGAATTAGTTAATTCGAACTAAGCTAATTCGAACTAACGCGTCTAGAACTAAAAACTAGTTCGAATTAGCGTTTTGCTAATTCGAACTAGCACGTTCACACTGATTGGACTCAGGGGCGCATTTAAGGGCAGCTGAAAGCGGTTCTGGCAGGGCATCAGGTCAGTAGTTGCTTTGTGTGGCTGCTGTCTGAGGCTATCTCTGAGGCTCGAGCTTAAAGGGACTCCCCCTGGACAGCCGGTTCTCAGCTTTTCCTGCTTGCTTGCCAACCTCGCCGAGGGACAGCAAAGCGTTGGTCACTGTGCCCGTCTGTGTCGGTGCTTCCCTTCGGGGGGGCCGCCGCAGGTGGCAACATGGAGCCACGGCTCGCCCTGCACCTTCTGGTGCACTTTCTGGACTTGCTGCTGCAAGCCTGCCACCAATGGCTCGAGGCTGCCTGGCACCACCTGGTGAACGTCACCCCTCTGCCTCTCCGCCTGGCCACCCTGGGGGCCATGGAGGAGCCGCAGCGGCGCCCCGGCACCGGCGTGCCCTGCCGAGTCTGGCGTCTGGACACCAGCACCGACTGGTGGGACCGCATTGTCCTGGAGTGCTGGGACGACTGACAGTGGACCCAGAACTTCAGGATGAGGAGGGACACCTTCCTGGAGCTCTGCGAGTGGCTCGCCCCTGCCCTGCGCAGAAGGGACACTCGCATGAGGCCCGCCATCCCCCTCCAGAAGCGGGTGGCCATCGCCCTATGGAAGCTCTCCACGCCGGACAGCTACCGATCCGTCGGGAACCAGTTCGTCGTGGGGAGATCCACCGTCAGAGCAGTGCTCATGCAGGTATGGCACTCGTTGGCCACCTAGCCGAGGGGGAGGGGGGCTGCGAGGAGGGGATGGGCCGTCCCAGGGACAAAGGGGGGGCGGGAGGAGGCGAAAGCGCCCCGCACCGGAGGGGTCGGGCTGTCCCGGCCGTACTACACGCTGCCAGGAGGGTTGCTTCCGGGAGTGGGGCGCGGGGCACTGCCAGGGCACGAACGCGCCCAGCCACCCGGGCGCCCCACTGATTGGCGCTTTGCTGTGTCTCTCTCCGCAGGTGGTCAAGGCCATCAACCGGGTGCTGCTCCGCAGGGTGGTCCGTCTCGCCGACCCGGACGCCGTCATCCGGGGATTCGGCGCCCTCGGCTTCCCCAACTGCAGGGGGGCCATCGACGGGACGCACATCCCCATCCGTGCCCCGGAACACCAGGCGTCCCGTTACGTCAACGGCAAGGGGTACTTCTCCGTGATCCTGCAGGCCGTGTGTGACCACCGGGGACAGTTCACGGACATTAATGTGGGCTGGTCCGGCAAAGCACACGACGCCCGGGTGTACCGCAACTCCTCCGTGTGCCAGCGGCTGCAGGCCGGGACCTTCTTCCCCGACTGCCACATCAGGGTCGGGGACGTGGACATGCCCGTGTGCCTGGTGGGGGATGCCGCCTACCCACTGCAGCCCTGGCTCATTAAGCCCTACACGGGGCACCTCAATCCCTCCCGCCAGGCCTTCAATGCCAGGCTGACCAGGGCTCGCATCATGGTGGAGGGGGCCTTCGGGCGACTGAAAGCCCGCTTTCGATGCTTCCTCACCCGTCTGGACCTGGCCGAGCACAACATCCCTCCCGTGGTGGCAGCATGTTGTGTGCTCCAAAATTTGTGTGAGCGAAAGGGGGAGGCTTTCCTGCCAGCCTGGATGGCTGAGGCTGACTGCATGGCTGGACACTACGGTCAGCCCCGCACTGCCGCCATCCAGGAAGCCCAGCGGGGGGCCGTCCGGATCCGGGAAGCCCTGCGGGAGAGCTTCCTGGTGGAGGAGGAGGATTGACCTCTCCCTGCATGCCCCACTGGGGCCTTCTTCCACCCTACCCCCCTTCCCTTTTCCCCTCCCTACCTACTGTAAAATAAAGACACCTGTTTTTGAAACAAAAACGTCTGTTTATTTGACATAAGTGGGGTGCGGGGAGGGAGGGGGGAGGGTGGGAGAGGGGAGGGGGAAACCTGGGACGAGGGAGCTGGAAGGGGAGGGAAGGGAGGAAGGGAAAGGAAAGCTCAGGGGTGGGAGTCCGGCTGCCTCTCCCGTCTCGCCACACTGCGGGTCCGGGGGCGTCGGTGGGAAATGGTTGTGGAGGGGGGGGGCAGGAGGGACAGGGGGTGTGGAGGAAGCAGGAGCGGAAGCAGGAGCAGGAGCAGGAGCGGGAGCAGGAGGAGCAGGAGGAGCAGGGGGAGCAAAGGGAGCAGGGGGAGGAGGAAATGGGAAGCGGTCGAGCAGGCTCTGGAGGTGGCCTCGCAGGGCACGGCCCTGCTCCTCCAGGGCCTCCAGACTCCTCCGGCGCAGCCTCGGGTCCTCCTGGACCCAGTGGTCCTGGGTGCGGAGCTGGTGGTCCATGAACTGGAGGTGCCGCCGCTGGTACTCCTCCTCGTTCCTGGCTCTCCTGCTTGCCCGGGCACGGGCAGCTGCTGCAGGCGGTGTGGTGCACCCTGCAGGCCCAGGTGCTGCAGCTGTGGTGCAACAAGACCAGCGGTCAATTACCCCAGGGGCCCAGGTGTGTGAAACCCAGCTCCCCTCTGCAAGGCCAGGGCCCCTGCAGGATCCCCAGCTGCTGCTCCTTGGTGGGCAAGGCCCAGGCGCACGGTCCCGGGGCTCCCTCTCGCCCCAGCCCCCCGTACACATAAGGGGAACACGATGGTACTCACAGGTGGATGCCTCCCTGGCCTCGGACAACACAGGCAAGCGGCTCTGTGGGGTGCCTCGGGGGTCCCGGGTCCTGGGCAGGCTGGCGGCAGGCTCCTGGCTCTCAGAGCCCTCCTCCTCCTCCTCCGTCTCCAGGAGCGGTCCCTCTGCTCCGGGGTCAATCACGTCCCGGGGGGCAGGGACGGCATGAGCCCCCAGGAGGCGGTACAGGGCGTGGAAGTGGGGGCAGGCCTCCGGGTCGGCCCCTGGCTGGCAGGCCCGGGAGTAGGACTGCCGCAGGTCCTTAATTTTGCACCGGACCTGCTCCCGGCTGCGCTAGTGGCCCCTAGCGGCCAGGCTGTCAGCCATGCGGCCGTAGATGGCCGCGTTCCTGTGGCTAGTGCGGGGATCGTGGACATTGGAGGCTTCCCCCCAAACCTCGATGAGGACCACGATCTCCGCACTTGACCAGGCGGGCGCCCGCCTTTTGCGCCCCTGGGCAGGCTCCCGGGAGCCGCCAGGCTGGTCCTGGGGAGCAGTGGAGGGCTGGGTGTCATCGAGTGGCTGGCTCATGGTGTGGCAGGTGCAGGGTCTTGTGGCACGGGTGCTTGCAGCCTTGCAACTGGCACAAACTGTGTAGCCAGCCCGTGGCCCTTTAAGGGCTCCGGGGCCGGGAGGGGGGCAATAGAGTTTCCCTGGTGTTGGCCAGAGTGGCCACCAGGGAAACCTGGGAAGCCTTAGCCTCCCACTAGATCGAATTAAGGGTCTACAGAGCCCTTAATTCGAACTAGCTAGTTCGAACTAGGCTTAATCCTCGTAAAATGAGGTTTACCTAGTTCGAACTAAGCATTCCGTTAGTTCGAATTAAGTTCGAACTAACGGAGCGCTAGTGTAGCGCCTAGGAAAGTTAGTTCGAACTAACGTCCGTTAGTTCGAACTAACTTTGTAGTGTAGACATACTGTCTCTGCTTCTGCTGCTTACTTGGCTATCTCATCAAGGGACAGCAAAGCTCTTGCAGTGCATGCTTTGGTTGCCCAGTGTTTTTGGACACAGCATGTTTCTTTGTACCATGGAGCCGGAGCTGCCTCTGGGCACATGATGGCTCCACATGGCCATGCTGCAGTTTGTGCAGCAGTTTGTGCAAGCTGTCTCCCTGCACAAACTCGACTCCGAGCTCATTCTAGAGAACCTCTCTCTGGGTATGTCTACACTACAAAGTTAGTTCGAACTAACGGATGTTAGTTCGAACTAACTTTAATAGGCGCTACACTAGCGCTCCGCTAGTTCGAATTTGAATCGAACTAGCGGAGCGCTTAGTTCGAACTAGGTAAACCTCATTTTACGAGGATTAAGCCTAGTTCGAACTAGCCAGTTCGAATTAAGGGGTGTGTAGCCCCTTAATTCGAACTAGTGGGAGGCTAGCCCTCCCCAGGTTTCCCTGGTGGCCACTCTGGCCAACACCAGGGAAACTCTATGCCCCCCTCCCGGCCCCGGACCCCTTAAAGGGGCACGGGCTGGCTACGGTGCCCGTGCCAGGTGCAAGCCTGCCAGCACCCAGCCAGCAGACCCTGCACCTGGCACAGCACAGAGCCACCCACCCGATGTCCCCCAGCCCACCCCCTCTTCCCGGGACCAGGCTGGCGGCTCTAGCCCAGTAGCCTGTCTGCTGACAGCGGCCAACACTAGGGACCCTGGAGGGGATGGACCGAAGACAGTGACCAAGCCATTTGTCCCGTGCCATCCCTCTCCAGCCTTCCACAAACTTTGGGCAGGGACACCACTCCTACCCCCTGGATAAGACCACTCCATGGACCCAACCTCCATGACTTGATCTCACTTCCCTTTAAACTCTGTTCTAGTTGTAGCCTTCACAGCCTCCTGCAGCAAGGAGTTCCGCATGTTAACTATTTGCTTTGTGAAGAAGAACAACTTTCTCTTGCTAGTTTGAAGCCTGCTACCCATTCCTTTCCTTTGGTGTCCTCTAGTCCTTCTTTATGGGAACTCAGGAAGAACTTTTCTGAATGCACCGTCTCCACCCAACCCCTGCTTTTAGAGACCTCTATCCTGTCCCCCCTCCGTCTCCTCTTTTCTAAGCTGAACAGTCCCAGTTTCTGTAGCCTTTCTTCATCTGGGACCTGTTCCCAACCCCTGATCATGTTAGTTGCCCTCCCTTCTCCCAGCCTTTCTCTTCCCCTCTCCCACCTCCTTTTCCCAGTCTCCCCCAGTTTTTTTCAATAAAGACAGAGTCAATGTTGGAAGAAACGTTATCTTTATTTTGTACATCAATAAGAAGGGGGGCTAGGGAAGGGTAAGTGGAAGGAGGTGAGGGAGGAATGGGGCATGAGCCCCCGATGGGGAGGACTGGGCTGGCTCTGCGGGCTTCTGGGGGTGGAAGCTCTCCTGCAGCCCCCCAATTACCCCCTCACCCCAGATGGCAGCCTGCGGCAAGTGCAGCCGGGCTGATGGCCGAGTGGTGTGATGTGCCCAGTGTGGGTACTCCGGGCACTCCAAGCCAGAACTTCTTTGCAAGCGGGGCACCCCTTAGAACTGTGTGTCCGGGGTGGGGGTCGGGACCCTTTAAGCGCAGCCCTCGGCTAGCCTGAGACAGCATCTCCATGCTCTAAGTCCTCCTCTGATGCCCTGCCGGCACTGCTTCCAGCCATCCTTAACCCCGGTTCAGAGTCCACTCAATGTGGACTTGCTAGTTCGAATTAGCAAAACGCTAATTCGAACTAGTTTTTAGTTCTAGACGTGTTAGTTCAAATTAGCTTAGTTCGAATTAAATAATTCGAACTAAGTTAGTTCGAACTAGCGCTGTAGTGTAGACGTACTCTCTGTGAGAAGGAGCAAAACCCATGCAACCACACACCATAGTCAAGAGGCATTTTTGGAGGCTGGACACCGACTCTGGAGCACTTTCAGGTCCCTTGGGGTCAGGTGGCTGGCACGGGTGGTGTGGCTCACCCCTCAGTCTCAGCTGGTCTGGCTGGGGAGAATACAAAGAGGGAGAGGCAGTAAGTCATCAGTGCAGACACTGTTCCTGAGGCCGTACCCTCCTCTGTGAGCTACAATCAACAGTCCTCAGTCCAGAGGAGGGGGTTGTCCTGAGAGCAAGGCCATGTGTGGCTTGCACAGCAGGCCCTGCCTCACAGGTACCCCGAGGTGCCCAGAGAACCATGCTGGACACTTCCCCTCCCCCATGGACAAGCAGGCAAGAGAAATGTCCAGCCACAGTGGTATCCTATGAGTGGAAGGGGAGCCAAGAGCAGCCTGGCCCTCCCTGGGGACCACACACACACCTGCGCCTCGCAGCACTGCCCATGGGAGCGGGTGGTGTCTCACATGTGCAGGCATGCCCATGCGCTGTGTACGGCACATCTTGGTGTGTCTGGGGTCATGCCTGCACCCTTGTGGCTAGCCTGCTTCTAGCAATGGCAGGTGCTGGGAGGGCATCCCCCTCCGGAACCAGACATGTGTGTGGCCTCTCCTGAGCCTGGAAGCAGGAGCCATCTGGCCATAAATGTTTACATTGTGGCATTTGTAGTGGAGATCCTCTTCCTCTGCCCATAGCTCGAGGAGGGACAGGATCTCTGCTCCAGACCATGAGGGTGCCCCCTGCTTGATGGGTGGGTCCTGGGAGTGCTGGGGCTGCTCCCCGTGAGGGTCAAAGGGTCTTGGGGGGCTTTTGGTTTTTCTATGGCCTGTGGCAGACAGAGCTGCATAGTCAGGGTGTTGCCCCAGGTTTGGCCCTGACACAAGTCTTGTCCCTGGTGCCTGCAGCTTTAAAAGGGGCCAGGAGACAGGGACTATAGAATTGTGATTACTTTGGAAGGCGTGGCCACATGGGCACCTGTATTATTTACTGGAGGCTTCTTCTTTCAAAAGAAAACCCTTTTCCCCGTCCACACACTCCTTTTTTTGAAAGAGCTCTTTCAGAAAAGGGATTCATCCTCGTAGAAAGAGGCTTACCGCTGTCGGAAAAACCCTTCTGTTCTTTCAATTTTTTCCCAAAAGAACACAATTGCAGTGTGGACATAACTGAAGTTTTTTGGAAAAATGACCATTTCTCGGAAAAAACCTCTGCAGTGTAGACTTACCCTGAAGCTCAAGGCATGCTCCCTTCAGCTAGGGAAAGTATGTAACCCACAAACCTAGGTTATGGCTACACTGTAGCCTTCTTCTGAAAATATCGCCATGCTTCGTTTGCGTAATTAATTAGCAACTACTTTTGTGCAAGAGGTTTTTTGCACTAAATGGAGCTGTGTAGACGGCTCCTCTTGCGCAAGACCCATTCTTCCTCATTTTTTTCTTTTGCATAAGCTTTTCTGGAAGAAGGCTACAGTGTAGCTGTAGCCCTAGTGTGGTTCACTGTCCCATGTAGGGGCACTTAGACCACTTATAGCGAGAGCTAAGAACAAGGGAGCTCTACAGCCTAAGCTTAGAGGCAGCTGCCCTAATAACTCAAGGGGTAGGGGCTCCCACGCGGAGGTCTCAGATTCAAATCTGCCCAGTGGTGGTTACACACACGGTAGTCAAGGTGTGAGCATGCCATGGATTTATGTAGAGGCAATAAGAACATAAGAATGGCCATAATGGGTTAGACCAAAGGTCCATCCAGCCCAGTACCCTGTCTGCCAACCGTGGCCAATGCCAGGTGTCCCAGAGGGAGTGAATTGAACAGGTAATGATCAAGCGATCTCTCTCCTGCCATCCCTCTCCAGCCTCTGACAAACAGAGGCTAAGGACACTATTCCTTACCCATACTGGCTAATAGCCATTGATGGACTTAACCTCCATGAATTTATCTAGTTCTCTTTTAAATCCTGTTATAGACCTAGCCTTCACAACCTCCTCAGGCGAGGAGTTCCGCAGATTGACTATGCGCTGTCTGAAGAAGAACATTCTTTTGTTTGTTTTAAACTTGCTGACCATTAGTTTCATTTGGTGGCACTTAGTTCTTATATTATGGGAACAAGTAAATAACTTTTCCTTATTCACTTTCTCCACACCACTAATGGTTTATATACCTCTATCATATCCCCCCTTAGTCTCCTCTTTTCCAAGCTGAAAAGTTCCAGTCTCTTTAATCTCTCCTCATATGGGACCCGTTCCAACCCCCTAATCATTTCAGTTGCCCTTCTCTGAACTTTTTCTAATGCCAGTATATTTTTTTGAGATGAGGAGACCACATCTATATACAGTATTCAAGATGTGGGCGTACCATGGATTTATATAGGGGCAATAAGATATTCTCCATCTTATTCTCTACCCCTTTTTTAATGATTCCTAATATCCTGTTTGCTTTTTTGACAGTCACTGCACACTGCATGGACATCTTCAGAGAACTATCCACGATGACTCCAAGATCTCTTTCCTGATTAGTTGTAGCTAAATTAGCCCTCATCATATTTTATGTATAGTTGGGGTTATTTTTTCTAATGCGCATTACTTTACATTTATCCACATTAAATTTCAATATTCAATAAGATATTCTCTACCCCTTTTTAAATTATTCTCAATATTCTTTGCTTTTTTTTTTGACTGCCACTGAACATTGAGTGAATGTTTGTAGAGAACTATCCACAATGACGCCAAGATACCTTTTTTGAGTTGTAACAGCTAATTCAGACCCCATAATTTTATGTCTAGTTGTGACTACATTTTCCAATGTGAATTACTTTGCATCTATCAATCTAGAATTTCATCTCCTATTTTGTTTCTTCATCACCCAGTTTTATTAGATCCTTTTGTAGATCTTCACAGTCTGCCTGGGACTTAACTATATATAGTTATCTTATAGATAGTTAAGTTCTATATCTTACAGTTCTATATTTTATAGACATAGAACCACTATTAGTGCTCTCTCTCTCTCTCTCTCTTTCTCTCTCTCTTATGGGACAAGAGATCCAGAGAATTTTCACTATCACCTATCTGTTCTATCACTCCACACTTGGCTAGGAAGTGTCTTTTCTCTTTTCTCTACAATGTTTGTGATTTGCACATTCATTTGCTAAACATTACAACATACTTGCAAATCTTTCCCCACATTTCACCAGGTTCTTTTTCCTGGATATTATATCCCTGTTCTCAATCCACCATCCTCTTGTGCCCATTACACTGCATGCCCTCTAGAGTAGGAATTGCTTCTTCATCTCTGTTTTTCACTCTCCACAATGGTCCCAGTAGAGGACTGCAGCTTTAATCATATTATCTGTACATTTTACTAGAATAATAGAGGTGGTCTTTCCTTTCTCTCTACATATTGTTTTGTAAACTTTTAGCAGAATATAAAGTACCCCCATTATTCATGTATATTATTTGTATCACCTACTTAAGAGAAAAAATATATTACTTTCTAGATGTCAAGCTTTAATGTACAATTCAATATATTGGGTAGAGAAATAGAAAAAAATCAGCAAAATAAAACTGATCTAACTATCATTTAATGAATAAAAATCTATAGCACTTGCTGTTTAAATTTATTCCAAAATACAGTTTACAGAATTAACTATATATCACAGTGCTCCATAACAGAAAGGTACAGAGATTAATAGGGCATTTCAAACTATATTTTCAATATAAAATGAAAAAAATCGGAACAACATACAAAAAAATGTCCTTAAACATTAACTGTTTTCTTTTGCTTTTGAATGGGAGATTAGTGGAAGAATGTCTGAATTACAGCCTAACCTTTGTCATCCAACTAATTAGAATAATGTCCACCTTCAGGAATGCAGTATCAAAAACCTATAGTAAATTAGATCCACCTAATGAAAAGTGTCCCATTTCATTTCACAGTGTAATAGCTACATGAGTAATTAATATATTATAGCACATAATAAATGTAGGCTAAAATTAATTTTTCAGTATGAGGCCTAACACTAGGTCTAATAACTGCAGTGTATAATGATTTACCTAGTTTGGATAAGTAGAATTTAATGTTATCCATTTTAAAAATAATTACACACAGGTTCCCCATTCTTAATTGCTTAATTAATAATATGACAAATATATGCAGAGGATCTTCACCAATTCATCTCTGTGCTTTTAATTAACTGTTGATGGATCTTGAATTTCAATTTAAAGCTTTCATTTAAACATTAGGGATAGAGCAGGGAGAGAGGAGTGGTTTGGTGAGGTCTCCACTGCAGCACTGTCATAATAAATGAAGAGTCAGTGCCTTCTGTGGTTTTAAGACGATGTGTACTAGACATAAATTGACTTGGTTCCACTGAAGTAAACAGAACTAATCCATCTAAGGCCTTGTCTATACTGTCATGTTTTGTCACCAAAAACTGGCTTTTGGCGACGAAACAGTGAGAACATTTACCCTGCACTGCAACTTTTGCCAGGAAAAAAAGCCAGTTTTGGCAACAAAAAACCTCCCATCTCTGTGAGAGACTTTTGTCTTTTGTCTTTTCCCCTCCCTTTATTGTAGACATAGCCAGGGTGGACTCTGCTGTTTTGTTGAGAGACCTGGCTTCCTCCAAAATCCAAAATCTTTGCTACCCTGCAGGCATTTGCCTCTCCCCTTTACACAGGTCTGGGAAGTATCTGACAGCTGAGTGAGTTGCTTCATTTGTGGATCAAGTAAGGACCAAATCATGGAACTGCTCCTATTCTCCCCTGCTAGAAGCACAGTGGCAGGCAGAATGCTGCTGTAGGGGGAGGGCTGGAGAGACTGCGGTGCTGCTTTGACATGCCTCAGCATGGAGACCTCACAGAGGTATAAGGAAATTCCAAAAAGCTCCAGAATAAGTTCTGCCTTCCCACAACACTGCACTATGGGATGCTTACCCAGTTTGCTCTATCTGTTGACTGGGGAGCTATCAATGTGGCCATGAAATGTCAACAGTAGGAGGCACAAAAATCAGTTTGACTGGTTTTCACTTTTGGCGACTTTTGCATTTGACAGCACTTTTGTCATCAAACCTTCCCAGTGCAGACATAACCTAATAAAGTTAAACATGTGTGTAACAGGGCAGCTGCCCTGTACTGGCCCCTTAAGAGCCAAACCCCAGCCTGGAGCAGGCCCGGGGAGTTCAGCCCAGCTGGGCGGCGTTGGCCAATTAAGGCCCAGCTGGGGGCTATAAAAGGGCAGGACTGCTTCAGCCAAGGCAGTGTGAGCCTGGCTGCCGAGGGAGTAGGACGCTCTCTGGAGCTAGGGCAGGGCTAGAGAGTCAGGCTGGGCCAGGACGCTTGGACAGCCAATCGGCCAGCCTGCTAGGCCTGCGGCAAGAGTGTGAGCCTGGCTGCCGAGGGAGCAGGACGCTCTCTGGAGCTAGGGCAGGGCTAGAGAGTCAGGCTGGGCCAGGACGCTTGGACAGCCAATCGGCCAGCCTGCTAGGCCTGCGGCAAGAGTGTGAGCCTGGCTGCCGAGGGAGCAGGACGCTCTCTGGAGCTAGGGCAGGGCTAGAGAGTCAGGCTGGGCCAGGACGCTTGGACAGCCAATCGGCCAGCCTGCTAGGCCTGCGGTAAGAGTGTGAGCCTGGCTGCCGAGGGAGCAGGACGCTCTCTGGAGCTAGGGCAGGACTAGCGAGTCAGGCTGGGCCAGGACGCTCAGACAGCCAACTGGCCAGCCTGCTAGGCCTGCGGACAGGCCTGCTGGAAAGACACCAAACCCCCAGAAGGGGGGCTCAGAGCGAGTGACTTGGGCACTGCCGGAGGGCAGTGTGGCGAAGAGAGCAACGCGACTAGAAGATTCCAGAGGGGAAACGCCACGTGAGCGGAGGCCTGTGCGGGCGGAATGGACTGATTCCGGGGACAGATGACGGACCCCCGCTACGGTGGTGAGTGACCCCCTCACAATGTGAATAAGTGTTTACAGGATCAAAGTCTGAGAGAAGTTAGGATATCTTAGGACAGGGGTGGATCAATAGATATGATACTATCAGTCCACCAACTATATCCTTGTACTCCTAGATATACAAGACGCTTTGTATAAAATATCATTTAATCCCATAACTTGTGGAACCTTCCTTAGGCTCAGAATTACCTTCCTCTGTCATAATATGGTGAATTCTCTGAGCACCAACTATATTTCTACAGGTTGAACCTCTCTAGTCTGGTACGTTAGGGACCTCGCCAATATTGTCTAGAAACATTACCAACACTTCCATTGCTTTGTGGGATCTTAGAAGATATTTAGGAGTAAATTAGAGCTAAATAATAGCACAGAACAGACTGGTGGCTGTAAACAAATTTTAGGGGACTGCAGGAAAATTGGCCACACCCAAAAGATGGACATCCAGCTATTTAAAATCATGCCAGACCATGGATATTGCTGGACCAGAAAGTGCCAGAAGTAGAGAGGTTCAACCTGTACTTATATACAGGGCTCAACAAATAATGCAATCTACTCACCCGTGGCGAGTAGATTGTAACCCGGAAGAGCCAGGTTCGGGCGATCTGCGAATGTGCAGAACGATCTGCGCATGCACAGATTGCTGGACAGCGCAGCTGGCAAATGGGGCTCGCCGCGGTTCAGCGAGCCCTGCTTATATATATACTCATACTTTACACACTGAATAATTATTGGCTGTGCCTACACTGCACATTAATTTTGAAATAAACTATTCTGAAAGGCTATGTCTACACTACCCCGCTAGTTCGAACTAGCGGGGGTAATGTAGTCATCCGCAGTTGCAAATGAAGCCCGGGATTTGAATTTCCCGGGCTTCATTTGCATGAAGCCGGCCGGCGCCATTTTTAAATGCCGGCTAGTTCGGACCCCGTGCCGCGCGGCTACACGTGGCACGGACTAGCTAGTTTGGATTAGGCTTCTAATCCGAACTAGCTGTACGCCTCATGGAACATGGAACGAGGAGTACAGCTAGTTCGGATTAAAAGCCTAATCCGAACTAGCTAGTCCCTGCCGCGTGTAGCTGCGCAGCACGGGGTCCGAACTAGCCGGCATTTAAAAATGGCGCCGGCCGGCTTCATGCAAATGAAGCCCAGGAAATTCAAATCCCGGGCCTCATTTGCAACTGCGGATGACTACATTACCCCCGCTAGTTCGAACTAGCGGGGTAGTGTAGACATACCCACAGATATCTTCCAATATAGGTTATTTCAAAACAGTGCATATACACACAAAATGCACAACAAAATAGCACTTAGCTATTTCAAAATAGAGTGTACACACTGATTGGATGCTAACTTGCATCTAAGGCCACCTGGAATCACTTCAGGCAGGACATCAGGTCAACGGTTACTTAGTGTGGCTGCTGCTTGAGGCTGTATGAGACTCTTGCTTAAAAGGACACCCCTGTACAGCAGTGTCTCAGACTTTATCTATTTGTCTACCTCCTCAAAGGACAGCAAAGGCTTTTTCTCTGCCTGCTGCTGTTGTCCTTGTGGACACCTCAGCTTGCCAGACATGGATCCAGAGCTGCCTCTGGGCAGCTTGTTCTGCAACTCATGCAGCAGTTTCTGCAGGCTTCAGCTCAGGCCGCAGGAACCCAACTCCAAACTCCTCTGATCCCTGCCAAACCTTCCTTGGATCTCTGCAAATGCAGTTCACGCAGCTGGATCCGACCTGCCCTTCCCTGAAAACCATGCCCCACCGCCTCTGGTGTATGGAGACCAGTGCAGACTGGTGGGACCAGATTATCATGGAGCGGTGGGGAAACCAGCAATGGCTCAGAATTTCAGAAACCAGAATTTCAGGATGAGGAAGGTTCTGTGAATGGCTAGCCCCTGCCCTCAGGTAATCGCACACTCACATGAGACCCGTCATGCCCTCCAGAAGCATGTTGCCATCACCTTCTGGAAGCTCTCCACACCTGACAGCTACCAATCCATTGGGAACCAGTTCAATGTGGGGAGATCAACCGTTGGGGTCATGCTTATACAGGTATGGCATTCTCGGGCTATTGTTTGAGGGGGGAAGTGGACTGCAGGAATAGGCAGGCTGCAGAGTGGTGGTGGTGGTGGTGGTGGTGATGGTGCAAGCCCCCTCCCCAGGAGTTTTTTTTTTCAGTTCTGCACTCACAGTACCCTGCCGGGGGTTGGGGTGAGTGTGTGTGGGGG
Organism: Pelodiscus sinensis; assembly: GCF_049634645.1. Taxonomy (NCBI): domain Eukaryota; kingdom Metazoa; phylum Chordata; order Testudines; family Trionychidae; genus Pelodiscus; species Pelodiscus sinensis. The sequence goes on from NC_134719.1 coordinate 50,552,860, forward strand.
GGAGAGAGTTGCTCCTGGTGAGTGGAGGGAAAAGGGACGGGGTGGGGGTGGGCTGGAGTAACTCCCAGGATCCCTGGTACTCTTGTGATTCTCTTTGTTTGTCCCTTCTGCAGATGGTCAGGGCCATCAACACCATCCTGCTTTGCAGGGTCATCCACCTTGGCAATGTGGACGCCATCATCATCGGTTTGCTAACATGGGCTTCCCCAACTGCGGGGGGTGAGGGAGCTACTGACTGCACCCACATCTCCATCCAGGCCCCCAACCACCAGATTCTCTCTACACCAACTGGAAGGGATCCTTTTCAATGGTCCCACAGGCCGTGACAGACCACCAGGGCCAGTTCTCCAATATCTGTGTCGGGTGGTTGGGGAAGGTGCACGACACACGTGTCTTTAGAAACTCTAGTGTGTTCCAGAAGCTGCATACCGGAACTTTTTTCCCTGACCGCACCATCAGGGTCGGGGATGTGGACATGCCCATCTGTATGGTGGAGGACGCAGCCATGTGCACTCTGACCAGGGACCATTTCTACAGAGGCCTAGATGTCCCCGGGAGTGTGTGCTGCCCCGAGAGTGCAGGCATGCCCCTGTGCCATGTGCAGGACTCCTGAACGTGTGTGTGTGTCGAAGTCCCTAGCCTCCTTCTAGTGGTAGCTTGTGGAGGGAGGTGTCTCACCCTGGTGTCATGAGTATGGCAGGCCTCTGCAGATATCTGTGGCCAATAGCACAAGAGTCCTCTATGGCAGCCTCCTGGGGCTGAATGGCCTGGAGCGGCATGGCACATGCTTCAATGTGTACAGGCTGCTGCGCGATTTGTGGGCTGCAAGGGCCAAGTGAGGAGCACCCAACTACCCCTCACCGCCCACCCTCTCCCTATGCCTGGCAGGACTCCTTAACCGTCATGTACACCTGCTCCTGGGTGTGGATGTGACCCTTGTTGGCCAGGCTCTTGGCCATCTGGCCATAGACATTTGCATTCCAGCATCTGGTGCGGAGACCCTAGAGGTTGGTCTTGTCATCCCAAACCTCAATAAGGTCCAGGAAGGTGCACTCCTCTTTCAGTCTCTAGCAGGCTACTGGGAGCTGTCTGACTACCCCCCTGGGAGCAGTGGAGGGCTGGGTGGGAACCTCAAACTGGCTCATTTCAGGGGAAAAGTGAGGCAGGGGCAGCTGCAGGGTGGTTCAGGGCTGTCAGGGCCTCCTGCTAGCCACAAGACCCTTTCAGCTAAGGCTGCAGCTTTAAAGTCTCTAGGGAAAGGAGGGTGCGGATATAGAGTTTGGCTGAATGTGGACAGAGTGGCCAACAGATAACCTTGAGAAGGGCTGGAGGCCCCTTATTTTGAAAAAACTGCTGCTGCCCTGTCTACATAGCTCCTATTTTGAAATAACTATTTTGGAAGAGGCGTTATTCATCATAGAATGAGATTTACAGATTTCTGAATAAGCTGCCTGTTATTTCAAAATTATTTTGAAATAACACTATTGCCGTGTAGATGCTCGCATAGATATTTTGGAATAAAAGTCGTTATTTCAAGCCGTAAACACACCCATTATGTCCCAGTGCACCAAATGCATGTGTGAGTAGGGATGGAGAAAAAGCAGTTGTGGACTGAATTGACAGGGTAGATTGAGGACCAAAACCAGTTTAGGGAGAGTAGAGGAAAGAGGGTTGTTCTTCTGGCATTAAGGATTCTCTCACCAGTGATGAAGCACAGCTTCAGTATTCTGAATCTGGATTTAGGGATCAGTGGTGCTGAGTATTTCTGGGAGCAGCCTTCAACTCCCAGTGACTTCAGTGAAAATTGAGGAATAATCAAATACAAATTTATTAAATTAAAATTTGGAAATTTAAATTCTACCTTCACCTCTACCCTAAGTAACGCAATGATAAAGAATGTGTCTGTACCATTTTAAAACATATTTTTAGTATTTCAGTTTTTGGTTCTGTTCTCCTTCATTGAGTACTCAGGCTTCCCTTATTCATCTCTGTGATCAAATACTTGTGACAGAGATTTCTCAGAAACTCTCAAAGAATTTTTACTACATATGTCAGAATTCTCAACCTGAAGCATGTGGGCCCTTATTTTCACAGATGTTGAGCAATCATATCTCCATCTGAAGCTGAGCTGCATTTCCTCTTCATTTTTAAAAATCTAGCCCCAAGTCTTTCAAGTTGGGCTTCTGGAAATGAAGACAGCCCTAATCACTAGTCTCTTATGTAAATGGGGCTCCATGTCAAGGAAGATGAGTGCTGTCCAAAGCTGGAAAGCTGACAAGAATTAAAATTTCCAAAATATGTTGGGGTATGTATACACTACAAAGTTAGTTCGAACTAACGGACGTTAGTTCGAACTAACTTTCATAGGCGCTACACTAGCGCTCCGTTAGTTCGAACTTAATTCGAACTAAGGGAGTGCTTAGTTCGAACTAGGTAATCCTCATTCCACGAGGATTAAGCCTAGTTCGAATTTACTAGTTCGAATTAAGGGCTGTGTAGACTCTTAATTTGAACTAGTGGGAGGCTAGCCCTCCCCAGCTTTCCCTGGTGGCCACTCTGGCCAACACCAGGGAAACTCGTCTGCCCCCTACCAGCCCTGGAGCCATTAAAGGGGCACGGGCTGGCTACGGTGCCCGTGCCAGGTGCAAGCGTGCCAGCACCTAGCCAGCAGACCCTGCACCTGGCACAGATCGAGCCACCCACCCGATGCCCCCCAGCCCTTCCCCTCTTCCCGGGACCTCATCCACGATCTCCGCACTAGGCACAGGAAGCTGGCCGGCTAGGGCAGGAGAGCTGCCAGCCTGGCCACCCAGGAGCAGGAGTGCATGAAAATCAAGGTGGTCCACTAAGACCCCCGACCCTGAGCCCTGAGCTTACAATGGCCGTCCTGGGTCAGACCAAAGGTCCATCTAGCCCAGTAGCCTGTCTGCCGACAGCGGCCAACCCTAGAGACCCTGGAGGGGATGGACCGAAGACAGTGACCAAGCCATTTGTCTCGTGCCATCCCTCTCCAGCCTTCCACAAACCTTGGGCAGGGACACCACTCCTACCCCCTGGCTAATACCACTCCATGGACCCAGCCTCCATGACTTGATCTCACTTCCCTTTAAACTCTGTTCTAGTTGTAGCCTTCACAGCCTCCTGCAGCAAGGAGTTCCACAGGTTGACTCTTTGCTTTGTGAAGAACTTTCTGTTACTAGTTTGAAGCCTGCTACCCATTCCTTTCCTTTGGTGTCCTCTAGTCCTTCTTTATGGGAACTAATGAAGAACTTTTCTGTATGCACCCTCTCCACCCAACTCCTGCTTTTAGAGACCTCTATCCTGTCCCCCCTCCGTCTCCTCTTTTCTAAGCTGAAAAGTCCCAGTCTCTTTAGCCTCTCTTCATATGGGACCTGTTCTCAACCCCTGATCATTTTAGTTGCCCTCCCCTCTCCCAGCCTCTCTCTTCCCCTCTCCCACCTCCTTTTCCCAGTCTCCCCCAGTTTTGTTCAATAAAGACAGATTCCATTTTTGAACACAATTGTCCTTTATTTTGTACATCAAGAAAAGGGGCTAGGGAAGGGTAAGTGGAAGGAGGTGAGGGAGGAATGGGGTACGCACCCCCCATGGGGAGGACTGGGCTGGCTCTGCGGGCTTCTGGGTGTGGAAGCTCTCCTGCAGCCCCCCAATTACCGCCTCTCCCCAGATGTCAGCCTGCGGCAAGTGCAGCCGGGCTGATGGCCGAGTGGTGTGATGTGCCCAGTGTGGGTACACTCCAAGCCAGGACTGCTTTGCAAGCAGGGCACCCCTGAGAACTGTCTGTCCGGGGTAGGGGTCAGGACCCTTTAAGTGCAGTCCTCGGTTAGCCTGAGACAGCATCTCCACGCTCTAAGTCCTCCTCTGATGCCCTGCCGGCACTGCTTCCGGCCATCCTTAAGCCCGGTTCAGGGTCCACTTAACGTGGACATGCTAGTTCGAATTAGCAAAACGCTAATTCGAACTAGTTTTTAGTTCTAGACGTGTTAGTTCGAATTAGCGCTGTAGTGTAGACGTACCCTTGATTAGGCCATGTAGCTAATGGTCCATTTATCTGGACAGCTGCCACTACTTCTCTCTTCATCCCTCTGCTTGTGTTTACAGTTTAAATAAAATAGGAAATAATTTAGAACTTCTGTTCGCAATCTTTTAGTAGTCTTTGTGCACTGGGCAAGGACAGAATTTTTATTTTATACATAATTTGTAACTTGCTGCAGCTATTCCACAATGTCAGTCTACATCCTGTGCCCTAAAGACATATGGCTGGATTCTGAGACGCTGCAAATCAGCATGAGACCATTGAAGTGACCAGAGCTGCGCTGATGTACTGCAGCTAATGATATGGCCACAAGTCATTGTTTTTTCCCATATTCTTAAGGGCTGCTGCACAGACTCAATGAATGCTGATTCCACTCCACTCTACAGTGCCAAACTACCTGAGCTATTAGATACAAACATACAGCTGTGCCAATGCTAACCTCATCTAGAAAATGAATTCTTTTCATAAGATGTCTGTATTCTGTACCTCACTGAGCGCTTGTCTCCCCACTCTGCTCCTGCAGAAGGACAATCTCATAATAAGGCTCTGTTTCTATTCACGTCAGATCTAATGGGAAAAGAAAGAGAAAAAATTAGAAAGTTAGCTACCATTTCTGTGACTCCTTCTTTGAGAAATACCTTTTCAAAGTGATATGTGCCTGCTTTATTGGCTTGACTTTCAACGACTTCTCTGGGGCAGCACAAGTTTTAGTCTCATAGGCTACATCTACATAGCAGAGCTCACTCTCTGGATCATCACCTTATCATGATGAGTGGGCTTACATGTTCCAATAAATCTGAGAGCAATGCCGTAGGGAATCTGGTACTCCCAGTAGGGTCACCCATGGTGGCAAGGTCAAGGGGGAGGTACCAGACAAAGAACGATCCTAAAAGTCCTCAATGGCAGAACAGGAAGAAGATAGCAAGGGTCATGCTACAATGGCTGTGAAGGTGGATGAAGGCTGCAGCTGACAGGAGACTCCCAATCATCATGGATTCCATGCCATTGGACGTGGGTCTTCTATCTGTCAAGGACCGTGTGGTGGCTGCAGTGCAACAGTCTCCCCACATTAAAAGAAGTCATACACAAGCATCTTCCTATGCACACTACTCTCCTAAGCTTAAGCCTTACAGCAACTGGTGAATGGAGATGATAGCAGGATTGTGAAATCCAGAAGCTTTTAGTCATGGACCAGCATGTAGGTGGTGGATGTGTGTATCAATCATTCTGTTTTAAGAACCAAGGTGGTAGAACGGTCCGGCAGCTGCATCCATGACTGAGCAGCCCTATTAAGGATCCACTCTGCTCACCCCATATGGGGTGGGGGCTAGAAAAGGTGCCCTAAACACAGTCCACCTCAGCCCTCCTGACTGGATAACCGCGTTTAGTGGGTTCAAAATCAAATGTTAAATTTTTGAACATGTTGAAGGCAAATATGAAAAAGTGCGGCATCGGTGTCAACACTTGGTAGAACTTTGCCCAGGACCATCCCCAGTGGAAAGCGGTAATCCATGAGGGGGTGGCACAATTTGAGAAGTCCCGCTGCAGTGCAGAGGACAGTCAGAGAAGGAAAAGAGCAGCAAAAACTGCCCCACATCCTTCCAATAGCCACCATCACCTGCCCCTTCTGCAATAAAACCTGTGGCTCCAGAATCAGGCTGGTCAGCCATCAACGGATCCTCAAATAGGAGGGTGACAGGAAGATGTCCTACTCATTATCAAGTGACCACCAGGAAGATACAATGGAGCTATTTCAGGATACTTCTGGTATCCCGAAATGGCTATTCCACATCTTTAAATGAGCCCATTATTCCAAAATATACTTTTGCAGTTTTGCAGTAACAATTAATTAAACCCACAAAATTTATATGCAGAAGGGAACCACTGGATTATCTAGTCTGACTTGGATAGGACAGGCCAGAAACACCACCCAGCTCCCACAAACTCCACCCAAAGAGATAAAATTAGACCAAAGTATTACAGACCACAGGAGACTACATTTGTTTGTGCCACAGGCAGTGAATAAAAGGAATTGAAATTTGCAAGGGTTTGAGGTTCCTGCCATGGCAGGGAAATGAGCTGGTCAATTAATTAAGCCCCCTTTCCCAACCACACTATCACCCTCTGACCCAATCACTGTGCCATTATAATAGTTTCTGGAGTCTGAAGCTGTTGATGTCATTTGAGTTCATGAAATAGTGAGAACATGTCCTGATGCTCTTTGAAGCTATTGTTGTAGACTCTCCACTGAAAGAGAATAGCCATTATCAGCTGCCCCTGGAATATTGTGCTGTGTGTTACTGCTAGGTGCCAGTGGGGGGCATTGGAGACCAAAGGTAAAATTAAGGCTTTGTTAAATGGTATAATTCCCATTGACTCCAGGATTTCACTACCACTGCATCCACAATCTGAGTGCATGGGTGTGTATGTAGAGGACCTTGTCAGCCCACTCATGCCAGTCTTCTGGTGCTTCTGGCAGCGATGAATATTTGAGAATTGGCAGAGTCTACTGGGGTCTAGTCCCCTGTTCCTTTGTGAGTGCTCAGAAGTCCTCATAGTTTCATATCAAGTAGAATGCTTTGGGTATAACATTCAATATGTGCCTCCTCCTATCACGTCCCACAGCTCCTATGAACTCTCAAACTCCAAAAGGGGGATGTAGGCTCTGCACAGCGTTATCCTTGCACTTATCTCCTGGGATTGCCAGCTGTCCTTCCCTTGTTTCCTTGCTCTCTGCTCACCCCTGCTGGACAGCAGACAGTAAAATAGCACTACTGTAGAGTGGGAGAGGTGGTGGTAGCTAGCACTAGCTGTTACAGTACGTATGGGCAGATCAGAGGAAAAGAACTGGATAGCAGGAAAGGGAAGTGAAACTGAAAAGGGGACCCCAATTAGGGGTATGTCTATACTACAGGTAAAAGTCGAATTAAAATACACAATTTCAGCTACATTCATCGTGTAGCCAAAGTCGAAGTAGCTTAACTCAGCTTTTGGCACTGTCCACACTGCAGGAAGTCTTACACCTCATGAAAGCAGGGTTATCAGCATCGACTGGAGAGCCCCTCTCACTTTGAATTTGCAGTCTTAACTAGACCACTAATTCAAACCCTGGGTGATTAACAGTGGCAGCTTTGAACTTCCTCTGTAGTGTAGAAGTACCCTTAGTGGAAAGCATTGATACCACCATTGTTCCCAAAAGGCATTTCTGTCCTTGTCATTGTCACTGAGGGAGCCCATCACGACTTGTCAGCTTAGTTCTCCCTCCTCCCCTTCCCCACTTCCAATTCATTTAAGGGCCTGCACTGCAGCAAGAAATAATGTTTTGTAAATCTTGTTTTGTAAAACAAGAACAAGGTTTTTAAAGTATACTGAGCAGAGCATTGCAGATCAGAAATACTTTGCTAAAAGCAGTGGGACCTCTTCCTCACTAAGAATGCTTCTTAAACAAAATGAAAACAACAGAAATATGGATTAACTTGTTAATGGGAAATTTCCCCTCTGACTAGATGCTTTTTACCTTTATTCTTCTAAAAGGGTATGTCTACACTAGAAAGTTAGTTCGAACTAACGGACGTTAGTTCGAACTAACTTTCCTATGCGCTACACTAGCGCTCCGTTAGTTCGAACTTAATTTGAACTAACGGAGCGCTTAGTTCGAACTAGGTAAACCTCATTTTACGAGGACTAACGCCTAGTTCGAACTAGCTAGTTCGAACTAAGGGCTGTGTAGCCCTTTAGTTCGAACTAGTGGGAGGCTAAGGCTTCCCAGGTTTCCCTGGTGGCCACTCTGGCCAACACCAGGGAAACTCTATTGCCCCCCTCCCGGCCCCGGAGCCCTTAAAGGGCCACGGGCTGGCTACTCACTTTGTGCCAGTTGCAAGGCTGCCAGCACCCGTGCCTGCACAGCCTGCACCTGCCACACCATGAGCCAGCCATCCGAGGGCTCCCAGCCCTCCACTGCTCCCCACGACCAGCCTGGCGGCTCCCGGGAGCCTGCCCGGGGGCGCACAAGGCGGGCGCCCGCCTGGTCAAGTGCGGAGATCGTGGACCTCATCGAGGTTTGGGGGGAAGCCTCAAATGTCCACGATCTCCGCACTAGCCACCGGAACGCGGCCGTCTATGGACGCATGGCTGCCAGCCTGGCCGCCAGGGGCCACCAGCGCAGCCGGGAGCAGGTGCGCTGCAAGATTAAAGACTTGCGGCAGTCCTACTCCCGGGCCTGCCTGCCAGGGGCTGACCCGGAGGCCTGCCCCCACTTCCATGCCCTGGACCGCCTCCTGGGGGCTCATGCCGTCCCTGCCCCCCGGGACGTGATTGACCCCGGGGCAGAGGGACCGCTCCTGGACACCGAGGAGGAGCAAGAGGGCTCTGAGAGCCAGGAGCCTGCTGCCAGCCTTCCCAGGACCCGGGACCCCCGAGGCACCCCACAGAGCCGCTCGCCTGCATCATCAGAGGCCGGGGAGGCGTCCACCTGTGAGTACCCTCGTGTTCCCCTTATGTGTACGGGGGGCTGGGGCGAGAGGGAGCCCCGGGACCGTGCGCCTGGGCCTTGCCCACCACGGAGCAGCAGCTGGGGATCCTGCAGGGGCCCTGGCCTTGCAGAGGGGAGCTGGGTTTCACACACCTGGGCCCCTGGGGTAATTGACCGCTGGTCTTCTTGCACCACAGCTGCAGCACCGGGGACTGCAGGGCGCACCACACCGCCTGCAGCAGCCGCCCGCGCCCGGGCAAGCAGGACAGCCAGGAACCAGGAGGACTACCAGAGGCGGCATCTCCGGTTCCTGGACCGACAGCTCCGTCTCCAGGACCACTGGGTCCAGGAGGACCTCAGGCTGCGCCAGAGGAGTCTGGAGGCCCTGGAGGAGCAGGGCCGTGCCCTGCGAGGCCACCTCCAGAGCCTGCTAGACCGCTTTCCATTTCCTCCTCCCCCTGCTCCCCCTCTTGCTCCCCCTCTTGCTCCTCCTGCTCCCCCTCTTGCTCCTCCTGCTCCCCCTCTTGCTCCTCTTGCTCCCCCTCTTGCTCCCCCTCTTGCTCCTCCTGCTCCCCCTCTTGCTCCCCCTCTTGCTCCCCCTGCTCCCCCTCTTGCTCCTCCTGCTCCCCCTCTTGCTCCTCCTGCTCCTCCTGCTCCTCCTGCTTCCGCTCCTGCTTCCTCCACACCCCCTGTCCTCTCTGCCCCCCCTCCACAACCATTCCCCACCGACGCCCCCGGACCCGCAGTGTGGCGAGACGGGAGAGGCACCCAGACTCCCACCCCTGAGCTTTCCTTTCCCTTCCTCCCTTCCCTCCCCTCCCCTTCCAGCTCCCTCGTCCCAGGTTTCCCCCTCCCTTCTCCCACCTTCATTCCTCCCTCCCCCACCCCAGTTCTGTGAAATAAACAGACGTTTTTGTTGGAAAAACAGGTGTCTTTATTTGACAGTAGGTAGGGAGGGGAAAGGGGAAGGGGGGGGTAGGGTGGAAGAAGGCCCCGGTGGGGCATGCAGGGAGAGGTCAGTCCTCCTCCTCCTCCACCTGGAAGCTCTCCCGCAGGGCTTCCCGGATCCGGATGGCCCCCCGCTGGGCTTCCCGGACGGCGGCGGTGCGGGGCTGACCGTAGTGTCCAGCCATGCGGTCAGCCTCAGCCATCCAGGCTGGCAAGAAAGCCTCCCCCTTCCGCTCACACAAATTGTGGAGCACACAACATGCCGCCACCACGGGAGGGATGTTGTGCTCGGCCAGGTCCAGACGGGTGAGGAGGCATCGAAAGCGGGCTTTCAGTCGCCCGAAGGCCCCCTCCACCACGATGCGGGCCCTGCTCAGCCTGTTATTGAAGGCCTGGCGGGAGGGATTGAGGTGTCCCGTGTAGGGCTTCATGAGCCAGGGCTGCAGTGGGTAGGCGGCATCCCCCACCAGGCAGACGGGCATGTCCACGTCCCCGACCCTGATGTGGCGGTCGGGGAAGAAGGTCCCGTCCTGCAGCCGCTGGCACACGGAGGAGTTCCGGTACACCCGGGCGTCGTGTGCTTTGCCGGACCAGCCCACATTTATGTCCGTCAACTGTCCCCGGTGGTCACATACGGCCTGCAGGATGACGGAGAAGTACCCCTTGCGGTTCACGTACCGGGACGCCTGGTGTTCCGGGGCACGGATGGGGATGTGCGTCCCGTCGATGGCCCCCCCGCAGTTGGGGAAGCCGAGGGCGCCGAATCCCCGGATGACGGCATCCGGGTTGGCGAGGCGGACCACCCTGCGGAGCAGCACCCGGTTGATGGCCTTGACCACCTGCGGAGAGAGACACAGCAAAGCGTCAATCAGTGGGGCGCCCGGGTGGCTGGGAGCGTGCGTGCCCTGGCAGTGCCCCGCGCCCCACTCCCGGAAGCAACCCCCCTGGCGGCGTGTAGTACGGCCGGGACAGCCCGACCCCTCCGGTGCGGGGCGCTTTCGCCTCCTTCCGCCCCCCCCTTTGTCCCTGGGGCGGCCCATCCCCTCCTCGCAGCCCCCCTCCCCCCCGGCTCGGTGGCCGACGAGCGCCGTACCTGCATGAGCACTGCTCCGACAGTGGATCTCCCCACGCCGAACTGGTTCCCGACGGATCGGTAGCTGTCCGGCGTGGAGAGCTTCCAGAGGGCGATGGCCACCCGCTTCTGGAGGGGGATGGCGGGCCTCATGCGAGTGTCCCTTCTTTGCAGGGCAGGGGCGAGCCACTCGCAGAGCTCCAGGAAGGTGTCCCTCCTCATCCTAAAGTTCTGGGTCCACTGTCGGTCGTCCCAGCGCTCCAGGACGATGCGGTCCCACCAGTCGCTGCTGGTGTCCAGACGCCAGATGCGGCGGGGCACGCCGGTGCCGGGGCGCCGCCGCGGCTCCTCCACGGCCCCCAGGGCGGCCAGGCGGAGAGGCAGGGGGCTGACGTTCCCCAGGTGGTGCCAGGCAGCCTCGAGCCATTGCTGGCAGGCTTGCAGCAGCAAGTCCAGAACGTGCACCAGAAGGTGCAGGGCGAGCCGTGGCTCCATGTTGCCACCTGCGGCGGCCCCCCCGAAGGGAAGCACCGACACAGACGGGCACAGAGACCGACGCTTTGCTGTCCCTCGGCGAGGTTGGCAAGCAAGCAGGAAAAGCTGAGAACCGGCTGTCCAGGGGGGGTCCCTTTAAGCACGAGCCTCAGATAGCCTCAGACAGCAGCCACACAAAGCAACTGCTGACCTGATGCCCTGCCAGAACCGGTTTCAGCTGCCCTTAAATGCCCCCCTGCGTCCAATCAGTGTGGACGCGCTAGTTCGAACTAGCAAAACGCTAGTTCGAACTAGTTTTTAGTTCTAGATGCGCTAGTTCGAACTAGCTTAGTTCGAATTAACTAATTCGAACTAAGTTAGTTCGAACTAGCGCTGTAGTGTAGACGTACCCAAAGAGACTCAGAAACTCTGGGCTCTTGAGGAGTTGGGAAGCTAAACCAAAGTTAAAAATCATTATAATGGAAACTCGAATGATAACTGCTGGACAGGAAAGGAAACACAGAGGAAAGAAGATTAAAGACATACTTGACATTTGCATTACACAGTCACATACTGATTAGAATAATTTACCATCTTCTAACCTACATGGTTAATTTTTCACATGGTACTCAGAGAGAAGGGTCTTGCCTTCATATGTGTCCTAAAGAGAAGTTCCTCCATACTGACATACTCACACTGAAACTTAACACTGGGATCTTCTAGCTCTTTGCAAAAAGTGGATTAAGCACTTGCAGAAAGTCTGAGAGAAAGAGAAATCATTATTACACCTATTTATAGCTAGCTAAACTGAAGCACAGAAAGGCTGTATGATCTGTGATTCTTTGCTAGTGGCAGAGCTGGGACTATACCTTAGAAATTGTGAAGCCCTGTCTCTTGGCTCACCCACTCAGCATAACCCTTCTCTATATTCCGTGCCAAGTCTTTCTTTCTCACACCAAACAGGTTGTAGAGAGGTAATGGAAAGCATCTATACTGTAGCCTTTTTATGCAAAAACATATGCAAATGAGGCTAAGCATGGAATATCGCCATGGCTCATTTGCATAATTAATGAGCACCCGTTTTTGCACAAAAGACTTTTGTGCAAAAAGGAGCCATCTTCACTCCTTGCGCATTTTTTCCGGAAGAACGGCTCTTGCATAAGAGGGGGGTTTTGCACAAAAAGGAGCTGTGCAGATGTCTCCTTTTTGCGCAAAAGTCTCTTGTGCAAAAACGGGCACTCATTAATTATGCAAATGAGGCATGGCAATATTCCGCACAGCCTCATTTGCATATGTTTTTGCGCAAAAAGGTTACAGTATAGACATAGCCCTTGTGTGTTCAGCTCTGGTGATTGCCTACTACATGAGAACACAACAAATAGATTGGGAGGAGGATTCATGAGAGAAAAGCACATTCACAACACAATTGGAAGATTTATTTTCTCCTGCTTTCCCTTTATAATTCCTCTTTAAAGTCTCTAAATCCTTACAATCCCCACTTCCTTTATACTAGAACAATGAGACCTGCTGAGAGCTGTTCATATACAATTTGGTGCAACCCTGGGCATTTTTCTAGAGGACATTTTTTAATAGTGTACTAACATCGAAGATAGATCTTTCAGAACTGGGAGCAAAAAATGGGAGCATGTCACCAATGTAGTTGCAAAAATATTTTGTCATAGCAATAAGTGAATTAGAAATTGGATTAGAAGGAAGGATGGTTCAATTGTTTTAGGATACTAGAGGCAAGAGACCCATGTTTCAATGTCTTTGCTCCATTCCATTCTTCCTGAATGACCTTGGTTAAGGTACTTAGTCTCTGTGCCTCACTTTCCAGTGAAAAAATGAAGATAATCACACTTTCCTATCTCACAGGGGTGTTATGAGGATAAAATATGAAATCCTGGGAGGTGATCAGATAAGGTGGTAATGGAGGAGGCCTATAATAGAGGAGGTATATAGAATGGTATATTTCTCCCATCCAGTGTCTCTGTTATGAAAGATGAATGGAATGCTCCATCTTTCAGCACTAGATAAACAGTGATAATGAGACATAAGTTAAGGTAAGTCATATGCTGTCAATTGTGTGAAGCACTGTAAAAAGTGAGGATGGGAGACCAAAGAAAATAGCTAACCTGGAAAAAAAAAAGTCTATCAAAACTAAGAATACAGCTCAGCAAGGCCCTGTGATGAGCTTAGCTGTTAGCAATTGCATAAGAGCCAAGCAAAGAAATATGAAAGTGAACAAAAATGCTTCTGTTCATAACAAACACTTGGACACCAGATTAATTCTGTGTTTCAGTTCATCACTCAGTTAGAAAAGTAAGCAGTCCAAGATGTGTGTGAGGTGCTGCAAATGGAAAATGCAAGCCCTTGCAATTCATAGGCAAACTGTCAGTGTGATAAATGTTGTATCCATCCTGTTTAACAGTAACATGCTGGAGCTTCTGGTCAGGTGGATCTATACTGTTTATGTACATTGCCAAATAAAATTGTTCCCTTCCAATGGGTAGTCAGTCTCTGCTTTCCTGCCACTTCACCTGTTTCTGTATCCCTATACCTCAGGCTCTCAGCCCCATAGTGTAGTTTGAGGTTATACTGAAAAAGAAACATGCTTTCAGCAGTAACTGGAGAACTCTCTACCTCAAAGTTCCTGGGTGTGTCTAGACTGGCAAGATTTTTCACAAAAGCGGCCGCTTTTGCGCAAAAACTTGCCAGCTATCTACATTGGCCGCTTGAATGTGCGCAAGAGCACTGATGTTCTAATGTAAGAATTCAGTGCTTCTTGCGCAAATACTTTCACACTCCCGCTCAGGGATAAGCCCTCTTGTGCAAGAATACTTGCGCAGGAGGCCCAGTGTAGATAGGCACCTTAATTTTTTGCACAAGAAAGCCCGATGGCTAAAATGGCCATCGGAGCTTTCGTGCACAAAAGCGCGTCTATACTGGGCACGGAAGCTTTTGCGCAAAAGCATTTTTTGTGCAAGAGCATCCATGCCAATCTAGACGCTCTTTTGCGGAAATACTTTTATTGGAAAAACTTTTCCAAACATCCTTGTCCTTTCTGGGAGCTGTGGAGGTTCAGGAACTCTATAATAATACTAAATCTCCCTTTCTGTAATACAGCACAAATAAAACTTTCAAAACCAAAGTATATACACAGAAGAGTTTTTAAAAAAACCCTTCCAATACCTTATAATTATTGACACTACTAACACTTTAAAAATTTTATTTCATTAGTCTTGAGCACTATTGTGAACTTTCAGGCCTTTCAGAGGGCTGATGAATCTTCTGGAGCATGTACTTGCTTCTGTTGATTTTGTGCCTGGAGTTTGCTGTGGAGGGAGCTCACTTCTTGACATAGGACTGGCATATTTCTTTGTTTTGTTGGGAAATATTGAAGATGGGTCTGATTCCAGAAGGACTTCACTAGAGGCCTCTCTGCTAAGTAGGATCTGGGAGTTTCTGCCAGGTTCTGAACAGTTCCAAACTTTGATCATAGGTCTTAGGTCAGATAATGGTTTTGTTCTGTGCAAACACAGAAGCTTAGTTGCTGCTTACTTTTCTCATTGATCTTATGAATTAGCTAAATTGTAGAAAAAGATTGCTGTGTGTTCTTCTGTAGTTGAAATATGATTCAGGCATACCAATATATGGTCAATTTATTTTTTCACAGAAATAATCTATTTTGCCCTATGTTACTCTTTTTGAGAGTCAGTTATCTGTTACTAATTTCTGCCTTCCTAATTGTACAGACTGTAGTTTTGTGGGAAATCACTCCAGTCATGCTGAAGCAGTTGGCGCATAAGTACAAATATTTCACCCATCAGGATAGTGTAAGAAGCTATTTATAACATGATTCATGTTGCTGTAGCCTGATCAGTTATTGCTCTTACTCATTGGGCTGCAAAATGCATTTGTCCCAGATGGCAGGTTCTTTTTTCAGGCAGCTACTTAGAGTTAATTGAGAAGATAAAATCTGGTGAAATACACAAACAACATTTATGAACTTTTTGAGTTTATACAGACAAATGCAACTGAAATTACTGAAAATCAGTAAACTTTATGGAAACCACTGGAAACAACGACAGAAGGCAAAGTTAGTGAAAGCTATCTAAAAGGAGGTCCTCATTCAATTTATACTGTCTTGGTGATACAATGAATCTAAGAAAAAAGAACTAAACTAAACATTTTATATCCTAACTTTATGTAACCCTCCAGCTATATAGCCATCTTTGATCAATTTCCATGACCTTAACTAGATTAAACACACCACCAATTGCCATTTATGTCATTCCAGTTTTCCATAGCTACACTTTAAATACTGAATATTGCTAAACTGCATCACACATTTTTTAATAATCCCTATATGATGTTGTGATCAAACTACCTAGTTGTTGCCTAGCAACCAAATTCCTTAGTGTCCAAAACTCCCTTCTTACAGAAATCTAAGGTGTACAATACTTTCTGTATTGCTCAAATACTTTCTTGCTTTGTTTTCAAATACTTTCTGTAATTACTTGATTTTGTCTCAAAATGAAAGTGTAGGATTTGTGACCTGGGGCTATCTTCTTGGGCCTACCAGCTTTTAGCTTAATAACTTACTTATGTAATCTGTGCAAGTTGCTATTACAGATTTCGTAACTTCCATAAAATATGCTTAACAAAGGAACTATATAAACCCTCCAAGATCAGTTCTGGGGTCAGTAATCAATATAATAATTCACTGGTTCAAATTTCAGTGAAAACATGAACTAATTATTTTCCCAGATCCTTATTAGATAGGAAGATGGGCACTTTTGTCCCTAGCATACAGGGAAACTGAAGCAGAAAAGTTATATACTTCAGGATATTCTGAGAACATGTATTTCTATGAACCTGAATTTCAACTTCTCTTTTACTCACCACATAACTTTAAATTATGTGCAGTCTTCCCCATCTCTTTGTTTTGCATGTGTGTATGTCAGATGGAAAAATTTGGCCACCTACATGCATGCAGCTTTGGACGGAGACATGGTTTCATAGAAGCAGTCTCCTAAAATATAGGACTACATTATTAATTAGGAAATTTAGTGCCTATTTAAGGGGTGGGGAATAATTTTTGATGGGCCCACTCCAAAATTTTGGTAGGTGTTCAAAGGCCACACTTTTCCATTAAAAGATCTAGGATGAAGGTTGCAGGAGGAATAACAAGTCATTTGAAATAGGGCTTTATTTCGAATGCCCATTTCACTGCCTCGTGTAGACGCGGGCAGTGATTCTGGGCTTGTAAATTTCAAAAATGGTGCCCGGCCGGGAAGATGCAAATCAAGCGTGGGATATTAAAATTCTGGGCTTGATTTGCAATTCTGAATGCCTACATTTGCAGCCCTATTCCGAAATAGGCTGCAAGTGTAGACATATCCTTTGATAATAAAAATGATCAAGAAGAGCTCTTCAATCACATCAAATTCAGAGCAAATAAATAATTTAATTCACTTTGTCACAAAAATATTTATAATCTGAGCATGATTTAGACTTGAGAGTCTAGAAAAAAGAAACAGCAAAGAACATGCCAATAAATGAGACAAATTAAAATACTAAAACTTTTATGGAAGAAGGGTAAACAATCAAGCTAATTAATGTATAAGTCATACATAGTATGAAAAGGGTCAGACATGCACTAGACTTGTGTATGACTGTAACATATCTCTCCAGAACAGGATCCCTGAGAAGACTTGAATAATACTTTGATTAACTTCATTGCATAAGAATAACGAGAAAATTTAATCCTTCCTTGCAACTGTTTTTCAGTCTACAGATTAGGCACAAGAACAGTAGATAGATAACTATTGTATAAATTTCAGCTAGCATGTTTTCTAAAATGTATAAACTGCATTATTCATACATTAAGCTTCAATTCATGCACATTTTGGAAACTGAAATATATTATAAATAAAGAAAAAGATTCAGAGGAAGTTGGATATCCTAAATTTTCTTTTACTATAATAGTGTTGCAAAACAGTCCAACACTATAATTCTAATCCATCACATTTCTTGTATATAAAGATTATATTGTAGTGAACTTTCTCTGACAAGCTCATCTAGTGGCTTTAATTGAACAACTTTATGAATTTTGCCAATTCCAGATACATCCAAAGTCACTTGTTAGGGTCAGACCCTCTTACCCTTGCCACCCCTATACTCATACCCTTCACACTTCTGCAATGCATTGGTACTTGTACAAAGTATGCCTTGTGAGACATAAAGTGAAAGCTAATAACATGTTGGTTATTAATATCATTGTAAAATGCACGTGTTAGTCTTAAGTTAGCCTAGCTTATATAAAAGTGATAAACAGGACTGTCAATTTACATATTAGAAGTAAACAAAGTTATTGTCATAAACTACTCGGTGTCATCCTGTTCCTGAATTTGAGAGATGGAGAATTAACATGCCTCCTGCACTCTAGAAAAATGCAGCAGACTGACTCTTCAGGAGGCCTTCCTTACTTGTAAGATAAAAGTATTCCTTTGGAGATATAAGAAACTCACAGGCTACATCTAGACTGGCATGATTTTCCACAAATGCTTTTAATGGAAAAGTTTTCTGTTAAAAGCATTTGCGGAAAGTGCATCTAGATTGGCACTGGCACTTTTCCGCAAAAGCACTTTTTGCGGAAAAGCGTCCGTGCCAATGTAGACACGCTTTTGCACAAAAAAGCCCTGATCGCCATTTTTGCTATCGGGACTTTTTTGCACAAAACAAATCTGAGCTGTCTACACTGGCCCTTTTGCGCAAAAGCTTTGCACAAAAGGACTTTTGCCCGAACAGGAGCAGCATAGTATTTCCGCGAGAAGCACTGATTTCAGACAGTAGGAAGTCAGTGTTCTTGCGGAAATTCAAGTGGCCAATGTAGCAGTGCAGCTGCTTTTGTGGAAAAACTTGCCAGTGTAGACTCAGCCACAGGGTACATCTACACAGCATGTTTATTTCAAAATAAGATATTTCAGATTTTTTTTCTGAAATAACTTATTTCGAAATAGCACATCTACACTACAGGGAAGCCTTAAAATTAACCCAAGGCAGGCTTCCCTAATGCAGACATGCTACCTCGATTTAGAGCCCAAAGAGGCATTGTGGAGTAATTACTTTAAATGGGCCTGGGGAGGAGCTATTTCAAAATAGCAACAGTGGAGCAGCCAAACAACTGCTATTCCAAAATAGCTATTTCGGAATAGGCCTTATTCTTCATGGGAAGAGGTTTACAGTTTTTGAAATAAGCTGTAAGGTATTTCAAATTTATTTCAAAATAATGGAATTGTTGTGTAGATGTACCCACAGAGACTGCATCTTTATCCTCCTCTGAAACAAGGGCTAAGAAACTAAGGGTATGTCTACAGCACTAATTCAAACTAACTTAATTTGAATTAGTTAATTCAAACTAAGATAATTTGAACTAGTGCATCTAGACCTAAAAACTAGTTCAAATTAGCATTTTGCTAATTTGTACTAGCATGTCCACATTGAGTGGACCCTGAACCGAGGTTAAGGCTGGCCGGAAGCAGTGCCGGCAGGGCATCAGATTAGGACTTAGAGTGTGGAGCTGCTGTCTCAGGCTAGCCGAGGGCTGTGCTTAAAGGGACCTGACCCCCACCCCGGACAGACAGTTCTCAGGGGTTCCCCGCTCGCTTGTCTAACTCGATGAGAGACAGCAAAGAAGTCCTGGCTTAGAGTGCCCTGAATGCTCACAGTCGGCACATCACAGCACTCGGCCATCAGCCTGGCTGCACTTGCCACAGGCTGCCATCCGGGAGCAGGAGGGTCAATTGGGGGGCTGCAGGAGAGGCTAAAGAGACTGGGACTTTTCAGCTTACAAAAGAGGAGACTGAGGGGGGATATGATAGAGGTCTATAAAAGCATGAGTGATGTGGAGAGGGTGCATAAAGAAAAGTTCTTCATTAGTTCCCATAATAGAAGGACTAGAGGACACCAAATGAAATGAATGGGTAGCAGGCTTCAAACTAATAACAGAAAGTTCTTCTTCACAAAGCAAATAGTCAACCTGTGGAACTCCTTGCTGAAGGAGTCTGTGAAGGCTAGAACTATAACATAGTTTAAAGAGAAGTTAGATACATTCATGGAGGTTGGGTCCATGGAGTGCTATTAGCTAGGGGGTAGAAATGGTGTCCCTGGCCTCTGTTTGTGCAAGGCTGGAGACAAATGGCTTGGTCATTGTCTTCAGTCCATCCCCTCCAGGGTACCTAGTGTTGGCTGCTGTCGACAGACAGGCTACTGGGCTAGATGGACCTTTGCTCTGATCCAGTACGGCTATTCTTATGTTCTTATGTTCTAAGCTCAGGGCTCAGGGTCGGGGGTCTCACTGGGCCACCTTGATTTTCATGCAAACCTGTTCCTGGGTGGCCAGGCTGGCAGCTATCCTGCCCTAGACGGCCACTTTTCTGTGCCTAGTGCGGAGGTCGTGGACGTTGGAGGCTTCCCCCCAAACCTCAATGAGGTCCACGATGTCCGCACTAGACCAGGCGGGCGCCCGCCTCTTGCAGCCCGGGCAGGCTCCCGGGAGCCGCCAGCCTGGTCCCGGGAAGAGGCGTAAGGCTGGGTGGCAGCGGGTGGCTGGCTCGTGCCATGCCAGGTGCAGGGTCTGGTCGCCGGGTGCTGGTAAGCTTGTACCTGGCATGGGCACCATAGCCAGACCGTGCCCCTTTAAGGGCTTCGGGGCCGGGAGAGGGGCAGACGAGTTTCCCTGGTGGTGCCCAGAGTGGCCACCAGGGCAAGCTGGGGAGGGCTAGCCTCCCACTAGTTTGAATTAAGTGGCTACACAGCCCTTAATTCGAACTACTTAATTCGAACTAGGCGTTAGTCCTCGTAGAATGAGGTTTACCTAGTTAGAATTAAGCGCTCCGCTAATTTGAATTAAGTTCGAACTAGCGGTTTGCCTGTGTAGCGCCTATCAAAGTTAATTCGAACTAATGGCTGTTAGTTCGAATTAACTTTGTAGTGTAGACATACCCTCAGTGATTTGATCTCTTTAATGTGTCCTGGTCAGAATGGCAAGTAAAAAGCTGAAAAAGCTGTATAAAAGAAAATAACTTGAATAAGGACTCAAGTATCAGAGGGGTAGCCATGTTAGTATGAATCTGAAAAAGCAGTGAGGAGTCCTGTGGCACCTTAGGGTACGTCTAAACTACATGCCTCCGTCGACGGAGGCATGTAGATTTGTGTATTCGAAAAAGGGAAATGAAGCCATGATTAAAATAATCGCGGCTTCATTTAAATTTACAGGGCTGCCATGCTGAGCCGACAAACAGTTGATCAGCTCTTTGTCGGCTCCGGGCGCTAGCCTGGACGCTCCCCTGTTGAAATGAAAGCCTTTTATCGACATCCCCTGTAAACCTCATCCTACGAGGCATAAGGGGGATGTTGATAAAAGGCTTTCAGTTCGGCACGGCACGTCCAGACTAGCGCACAGAGCCAACAAAGAGCTGATCAGCTGTTTGTCGGCTCAGCACGGCAACCATGTAAATTTAAATGAAGCCGCAATTATTTAAATCGTGGCTTCATTTCCCTTTGCCTATCTGTCTAATCTACATGCCTCCATCGACAGAGACATGTAGTCTAGACACACCCTTATAGACTAACTGAAGTGTTGGAGCATAAGCTTTCGTGGGCAAAGACCCACTTCGTCAGATGCCTGTAATGGAAATTTCCAGAGGCAGGTATAAATATGCAGGCCAGAATCAGTCTGGAGATGACGAGGTGCATCCAATCAGGGAGGATGAGGCCCACTTCTAGTAGCTGATCTGGAGGTGTGAATTCCTAGAGAGGAGAAGCTGCTTTTGTAGTTAGCGAGCCATTCACAGTCTTTGTTTAATTTCCACTACATGCATCTGATGAAGTGGGTCTTTGCCCACGAAAGCTTATGCTCCAATACTTCAGTTAGTCTATAAG
Organism: Pelodiscus sinensis; assembly: GCF_049634645.1. Classification (NCBI taxonomy): domain Eukaryota; kingdom Metazoa; phylum Chordata; order Testudines; family Trionychidae; genus Pelodiscus; species Pelodiscus sinensis. The sequence goes on from NC_134719.1 coordinate 50,573,827, forward strand.
GTGCCACAGGACTCCTTGCTGCTTTTGAATAAGGATTGTATCTTGCTAATTTAAGTTTTAGATTTTTAGATACATTTTCACCTTTATCTGCTGGTAACCATTTTTAGCTTTCTTTCTTGATATCTCTTAACCCGTGCTCTTTTGTTAGTAACCTTATTTTACTTTTCCTATAAATCAACCCAATGGTGTGATTGAAGGGAAGGGATGGCACTTATCCCATTTAAATAGATGAACTATGATGTACTGATTCTTTAACAGAGCAGTGCACTTAATGTGAATGTCCAGTGGTGGGTTGAGGCTGTGCCTTGCAGAGACACATCACTAAGGAGCATCACTAATGGAATGTATATTGTGAGGACTACAGGTTGAACATCCCTGGCTTGGAACCCTTGGGACCTGACTGGTACTAAACCAGGGAATTTGCTGAATGAGGGGAGGTCAGTGCCAGCTCCTCCAATTTCAGACACTAGGGCTCTGCTCTTGACTGCCAGCCCTGACATTCTGAGGCTCCACTCCCAGCCACTAGCTCCTGTGGTGCTGAGGTTCTGCTTCTGGCCATCAGTCCTGGGACTCCATTTTTCCCTACTCTAGCAATGCTCCTGGCCCCAGCCCATCAGTTTTTCCCTGTGAGGGTGTGTCTAGACTACATGGCTCTGTTGACGGAGCCATGTAAAGTATTTTACTTGACATAGTCAATGAAGCGGGGATTTAAATAATCCCTGCTTCATTAAAATAAAAATGGCTGCCACGCTGTGCCGACAATCAGCTGACCCGGCACAGCGCAGCAGTCTAAACGCGGTGCGGTCGACAAGGGAAGCCTTTGTCATTTCACAAGGCAACCCGGAGCGGTCGTCAAAGGCTTCCCTTGTCAACCGTGCCGCATCTAGACTGCCATGCTGTGCCGGATCAGCTGGCTGTCTGCACAGCGCGGTGACTATTTTTATTTTAATGAAGCAGGGATTATTTAAATACCTGCTTCATTGACTATGTCGAGTAAACTACTTTACATGGCTCTGTCGATGGAGCCATGTAGTCTAGACACACCCTGAGTGCTCCAATGCTGGAGCAGGGCTGTTGCAAGACTAGGGAAATCCATATTACAGACATTCAACCTGTATTGTGAACATAATATATGTGTATAGTACAAACAGGTGACTTCTATGGCTGGAAGAAGTATGAGACCTCATGCAATGGTATGGCAATAATCTGGATACCATTTAAATACATTATTCCATACTATCACATTTCACAATGAATGTTTATAACCTATTGGTTTATGAAGGGCCTCGTCCTTTAAGCAATTGGGCTTTGGATTAGGCCCCAAAATAGCAACATGCATTTGAAAATATATAATTCTTTTGACAAAGCTGTTATAAGAAAAGACTTGAAAGATTTTTTGTTGTATTTGTTGTATTTAGTTGTCAGACTAAACCATATCTAAATGCTGACCTTTTTCCAGACAAACCACACATTTGTCTGTTCAGTTACACTTTCTGCATATATTGGTATGGAAGAAACATTGTCCTATTCAGTTTACTCACCTTCATGGATTTACATGAGGTGAATTTTTCATGCCCCTGCTTTGCACATAAATGAAAAACTTAGACTTGGGACCCAGACTGTAGGCTGATAAATAATACAACAGTTCATCTGCATGGTCCTGCCTATCAGAAAGAGCACCAACATCGATTTATTTTGATACTTTCGCTGTTCCTAGTGTTTCACTACTTGACATTTTATTTTTCTTAACTTGAGTTCTCCATATTGCTTGTACTAGTTTCAAACAATTGTTCATAAGTATTCCATAGTAAGTTGCTCAGAAAAATATTTGCTTCTCTTGTTCAGGCCACTAGAGCAGTCACTGGTGGGGTTGAAGTCAGAGGCAAGGCAGCATAGCTGTATTGTCTCTTACCTGGGTTACTTTTCTTCTTACCTCACCTGCATTTGAACAGACAACCTATTATGTATACTGCCTGCTCTGGAGCAGTCTTAGGGAATGGAGTGAGAAGAGTTAAGCTGTCAGGAAGGAAAAATTAAATTGAGATTTTGGTTGTGTCAGGCAAAATGAGGGAGATACCAGGGGTAGGGGGGTCTTACCTTAAATTGGTGCTTAGGGACTCATCAAATGTTCCTGCTTCTCTGCACCTGTGACAATTTCAGTAAGAGTTGTGTGTTCAAGCAGTGGACCTAGTCAGTTTTAATGGTTTGATCATCACTCCAGCTCATGAAAATATGAGCTGATGAACACTGATACCATGCAGGACAGATGGTGTGACCCGCTGGAGTCTTTTCAGTTATGTTCCCTACTTTGCTATCAAGACTTATTTCTCAAATCCTTATAAAACTGTCTGTTTTCAGATTAGCAATCTGCTCTTCTGAAGCACTAGTGGATCATCTAGTCAAAAGGAAACATATGTTATTCATGGGTAGTGAAGACTGATTTTAATTACTTTTTGGCTGTAGATCATACTTCATAAATTTGGTCTGCACAGACCTTAAGTCTCTCCCACATACCCACTGTGTGCATATTTTAAGTCCTGAGCTTGTGATAATGAACTTCATGCATGCTGTTTAACTTTTTGAAGCATAGCTGCAGGAAAACAGAATTCTCCTGGTAATATTCTTTAGCATGAAGAAGAATGATGTTCCAAATTTTGTGTAGTTGTATTTGTCTTTAAAGAAGATCCCATGACAGAAGCTAGGATTTAAATAGGTAATTTAAAACACAAATAGTTTGAGCACTCAGAGAGAGCTGCAACCAATATGAAGCAAACAAAACAACCTCCCTGGTCAAATTCTGTTCAATTACCTAGATTTTATTTCTTTCAATTAAAAATTGAATTTCTTTGCCATAGTAATAAGTAGGATCAGAAGAAAATGATGTGAGCATATTCAACATAATCACAAAAGATCTAAAGAAAGGGGTGAACTGAGAGGTGGCAAAATTTGCAGATGATACAAAACTGCTCAAAATAGTTAAGTTCAACTGGACAACAAAATGGCCAATGAAATTCAATGGTAATAAATGCAAAGTAAAGCATATTGGAAAACAATCTCAACTATATGTGTAAAACTATGGGGATTAATTAGCTGTTACCACTCTAGTATCTTGAAGTCATTGTAGATAGTTCTCTGAAAACATCCCACTTAATGTGCAGCAGCAGTCAGAAAAGGAAAGAGAATATTAGGAATCATTAAAAAAGAGATAGCGAATAAGGCAGAGAATATTTTATTGCCTCAATATAAATTCATGGTGCACCCTCATCTTGACTACTGGGTGCAGATGTGGTTGTTTCATCTCATAAAAAGATATCTTGGCATTGGAAAAATTCAGAAAAGAGCAACAAAATTGAGTAGGTGTATGGAATAGCTACTATATGAGGGGAGAGTAATAATACTGGGACTTTTCAGCTTAGAAAAGGGGAAACTAACAAGGGAAATGACAGAGGTCTATGAAATCATGACGGGGTAGAGAAAGTAAGTAAAGTAAAAGCTATTTACTTGTTCCTATAACACAAGAACTAGGGGTCACCAACTGAAATTTATAGATAGCAGGTTTTAAATAAACAAAAGGAAACATTTCTTTACACAATGCATAGTTAACCTATGGAACTCCTTACCAGAGGACTCTAATGGTGTTCAAAAAAGAGCTAGATAAACTCATGGAGAATACGTCCTTCAATGGCTATTAGCCAGGAGAGTCAGGAATGGTACCCCTAGCCTTTCTTTGTCAGAGGCTGGGACTGGGTGACAGGGGTGGGATCACTTGATTATTGCCTGTTCTATTCATTCCCTCTGGGGCACCTGGAATTGGCCACTGTCAGGAGACACGATACTGGGCTAGATGGACCTTTGCTCTGACTCAGTATTGTTGTTTTTATGTAAGGTCAATAAGACACAAAACGCACCTGATATGAAATTGAAATACTTTACATTCTGTGGATAAATGCTGAATTTCAATTTTATTTTTAAATGTAGTGAAATGTAGTGATATAGTTTAACTACAGAACTAAGGCTTATTGAAATATGTAAGTGAGTACAAATAACTGTGAAAGGTTAAACAAAGAACTGGTTAAAAATTGCCTCCTTTAGAAAATGCAGTTTTTTGAGGAATGTGTTGTTTTTGACCAAATTTTAAATAAATCATTTAATTTTGAAAAGGTGAAAATGTTTCCTTCTGACAATGCAAAAAGTTTCATTTTGACATTTTGTTTAAACTTTTATAATGCAAAGGATATCAACTTTAACATTATTTAATACATTTAATAATTTACATACATATATATATGATATTTTAATATTATGTTTTGACATTGAAATGAAACAATTTTATGTTTCTGAATCCAAATTTTTCAGATGTTTAATGGCCACATTTTTACTTTTCACTACATTTCAAAATGAGAGTTTGAAATGTCAGCATCTACCCATTATCAAATGACTTCATCTTGGAATACTAGCTAACTGAACATTAAAGATTTAAACTGCAGATTGAGCACAGAATGTAAATTATTTAAATTCCGACTTTTCAACCAGCTTTAATTCATTACCCCAAAAATCTAGCAACATCCCAGTCCAGTGTGGTATGTGTCATTAGATGTGGAATCCCCATCTTGTTTGGGAATGCTAATTTTGCCTCCTGCTTTTAATCCTGTCTATAGGCTCAGATAGGACAGTCCACACTTGACTGATGCAAGAGCTCAGCATCCTGACAAAGGTTAATTCAATCTGTACAACATTCCCTCCTGCATACCACAGCAGATCCCAAACAAAGGCTTTCCTCTCCTATACTGCTCTTTGGTGACTGTAGGCTGGACCTTGTTATCACAATTATATCCTGGATGTCTACCCTCAAAAGTTGTAATAAATATGTCAAAATGATATGCCAAAATGACAGTTTAATAAATCCCACATGTATTGGAAAAGATGTTCATGCCAGTCTGAGGTGTGAGCAAAATTCCTCCCAACTCCAGTGACTAGCCAAAGGATGCCAAGAGACTTAGCACGGGTGAATCAGCATTTGCTACTGGTAACAAGTCACAGGCCCTCCTACCCCATCTCTTCTTACCCAGATCCATGGGGATAATAGGAAGACAGATGGAGAGAGGTTCTAACTCCTGCCCTTAAGGATTCCAAGGATATGTATTCCCCAGCTGGTCCAATAGAATCCTAATGAAAAAAGATGGATAACAGAAGGAAGTGGTAAATATTTTGTCTGGAGATTTGATATGAATGCACACAGTACAGACTTTGATTTTAAGTATTGACTGCAACAAAAGAGCTAAATAAAATACATCTTTTCTTTTAATAACATGGATTGTATTGGCACAGTCTGGACAACAATGATGATGAGCAAACCTCAAAGGGATATATGGTACAATTTAAATTTTAAAAAAGCAACAAAGCACTCTTCTCTGATCTATAGTTACGTCTACTGAGTCTACAGAGGTAGGATGGAAAACCTCAAGAACAGGCTATTTTGTGAGATTTCCACTGCTTCAGTTTTCTGACATGATCTGGGTTACTCCCTGGAAATTGGAAGCATAAGAAAAATCACAAATACTCAAACAGTTCACAACTTTATACTCAAGTGACTTCATCTTGGAGTGCTAACTAACTAAATGTTAAAGATTTAAACTGCAGATTGTGTACAGATTTATTGAACTCCTCTTTGGGTAATTCTCTATAGCTCTGTAAGAGGGTCAGAAGGAGACTGTTCTGATAATTGAATTTGAAAGGGACCTCTGCAGGTAAATAAGGAGCCCTTAATAAATACATCCTCTTCTTTATCCACTTTGCAGACATTGTGACTGATATGACTTTTATATGAACAATGGCAACTGGTTGCTTGAAAATGTGGTTTCTTACTTAAGTTGTGAAGAGTAGGTGTCAACAGTGAAAAATAAACCTGGATTAAAAGCCAGTAAACAATATACATAAACTGTGTTTATGACCATTTATTTGATCAATACCACTTTTTATCTTATTCAAGTATTTATTACATTACTTCATCTTCCAAGAATTTCCTAGATAATCATTGTAAAGCTATTCTAGCCTTTGGCAATAAAACCTAATTTCAGTATATGAAGTTTCATAGATTCATTAAATATTTCCATTAATGACTTCTAGTTACATCAAAATATAAGAGGCAAACAATTACAGTCTGCTTTTTAATCACACTACAAATCATAATATAAACTGACAAAGTATTTACTTATAAATTGCTTATTTTAAATGGTCACTGACAATTTCAGAAAAATGATTTTAAATCTATGAAAAGTGAAGAGAGAATGAAAAACAGGTCATCACTTTAACTGAAATTTGAAATGAAACACTGGTATTCATCACTATCCATATGTCCACAAAAATGGTTCATTTTGTTCCTGACAATCTGCTTGCTCCATTTAGACTTCTGAGATAAATTTACTACAATTTTATATATTTCATCCTTATTTAGGGCATAATCAAAAGGAAAATTCAATTGTGCAATCCATCTGAAATCTGATGGTAAAATTAACTTGAACATCTGTAAGTAGGATACACTTGTAAAGTCACTGAACTCTTTGCAAGAAAAGAAAAACCTAATTGTGCCAAGAATTCTGTTTGTCTTATTTAGACTGATGATTTTCTTTAATGGTACTAGAAAATGCAGCTTACATGACTCAGAAAGGAGACAGAGTTGCTATTGCTTGTTCAAAATAACCATCAGTGCCAGCTGCATATAAAACGTATGTGAGCATCTTCATTAATTTTATTACCTCTGGCATATATTAAATTAATTTAATTCTTCAACATGTTGATTGTATTAAAACAGATGAAGAAGGCTTTTTAAATGATTCATGTGACTTGGACCAGTAATACAAATAACAGATTATAGCACCTAAGTCTGTCACGATTCTTATATTACAAACCTTAACATACTCAAAAATGTCTCAGGGTTGAAAATTGGCTGATGGTATTGGGCCTAGGTATGATTTAATTTTTCATTGATATACTCTTTTTACAGATATAACAGTGATAGCAGTTTTCCATACTATCTTTGAATACACTCAATATATTTCATGAAAGTTTAAATGTTGTAGTTTTCTATAAAAGGCATCTTCTCCTAATATATATGTCTTTTATCCCACCAATAAAATGTAGCTCTCTTGGGTAACTGTTTAGCACTGCACCACAAATAGCAAAACACTACTGGAAGATTAGCATGTGAAGGATGTTTTACCCATATAAAACTGCAGGGGGAATTTTAGATTGACAGAATGTACTTGATTTGGAATTTGACCAGGTTATTAAATTTAACCCACGTAATCTTACTAATAGCTCTTTGGGACTGCCATAAATTCCCACCAGTTGGTATCTGTCCATAAAGGAATATCCAGCATCTGGTTGATGCCAGAGCACAGAATACATTTACACCTTGCCCTAATTTGTCCTCTGACAGGAAGATGCTGGTTTAGGATCCAGAGATGCTAGCTTTATACCTACATAAGTTAACGCAGCTCCCATTTCTTTATACCATTTCAGTGTGCAAGAAGAGCAGATTGGGTGAGAGGAAGTAACCCAATATTGCTGATTATATATACAAAATAAATAATTTAAAAAAGAAATTTAAGGAAAAAAATCAGGAACTTTGGTTCATAATAAAAATTCCATTATTACCTCAATCTGCGTTATTGAACCACAGTTGATGTTTCTCCCTAAGTTTTATTGGAGTAATATTTAAAGTACAATAAGGTAAATTAAACATATTATTTAATCTGTCTTCAGTCTGAATTCCCTGGCACAATATTTTATCTGTATTTGTGTGCATGAGTAATGTTTGACATGGATAAATACTTAATCATGAACTCCTTAATCATGAATTCCTATGCCTTTTTAGGAATTATACCAACATAAATTCCTGTATTTTCCCCTTCCTCTGCTGCACAAAGCTCAAAGCAATGTGAACTAGAAATGTACCAATATTTCCCACTAGAAAAGCTGAAGAGAACTTGAAGGCACTTCAGAAACTATGGCAGATCTATGTGATACTTCACAAGTAGAGAAAATCAAAATAAAAGAAAAAAAACATAATGCAATAAAATCAATCTATAGGTGATGTCATTACAAAGTAATATTGTTTACAGTACAATAGCTATCTACCTTAGGAACTTCCTTTCATTAATATCTGAACACCTCACAACAACACACAATGTAGAGAAATTTTACAGATGTATTTTACAGATGGTGAACTGAGTCACAGAAAGATTAAATTATTTCAGAGAGGAAATAATGTTAGTCTGTTTCAGCAAAAAGAAGGAATTCGGTAGCACTTTAAAGACTAACAAATGTATTAGGGTGTTAGAACATAAGCTTTTGCCATCAGATTCCTTATTAAATTATTTGTAGAAGATCACAAAGGAAGTCCATGTTAGGAAATTTAGGAAATTGAACAGAATCATAGAAGTGTAGGATTGGCGGGACCTCAAAAGGTCATATAGTCTAGTACACAGAGCAGGACTAAGCAATAACTAGACCACCGCTGGGTGTTTTTTAACCTTTGCTTAAAAACTTCCAGTGAAGGAGATTCGACACTGAGAGGAAGTTTTTCTTAATATTAAACCTAAACCTGAGATTGATGGTGAAGGAGGGATAAAAGGGGAAGGGATCTCAGGAAACTTTTCCTCCTTTACTTATGCTACATCAATTACATCTTTATGATCTAGACCCATGGCCAAGAAACACTGGACAGCATTCCATAGAGACTTTAACAACCTACACCCCACCATCAATCTCAGCCTGGACCATTCAACACGAGAGATCCATTTCCTGTAAACCACAGTACAAATCACTGATGGAAAATTAAATACAACTCTCTACAGAAAACACACTGACTGCTACACTTACCTACATGCCTCCAGCTTCCATCCAGGACACACCATACGATCCACCATCTATAGTCAAACCCTTAGTTACAACCACATCTTCTCCAATCCCACTGACAGAGACCAGAAACTTCAAGATCTCTACCAACCATTTGTAAATCTCAATTACCCACCAGGGGAAATAAAAAAACAAATTGAAAGAGCCAAACGAATACCCAAGAACCATCTACTTCACGGTAGGCCCAAGAAAACAAACAATAGAACGCCACTTGTATATCACCTATAGCCCCCAACTTAAACCTGCCCAACACATTATCAATAACCTACAACTTATATTGGAACAGGATGCTACACTCCGAGAGGCTCTGGGGGACAGACCTATAGTCTCCTATAGACAACCACCTAACCCCAGGAGGATTCTTGCCATCACAGGATATACCACATTAATACCAACCCTGGAACTTTCCCTTGCAACAAACCCCGTTGCCAACTTTGTCCACATATTTACTCTGGTGATACCATCACTGGACCTAACCATATCAGTTATATTGGCAAGAACACATATTTCTGTTCATCCAGAAATATAATTTCTGCCATCATGTTTCAACAGTGTCCTTCTGCTATGTATATTGGACAGACTACTCAGACACTTTGCCAAAGAATTAATGTCCACAAATCAGACATCAGATATCTTCACGAGGAAAAACCAGTTGCTTTTCATTTCAACCTACCTGGACATAGTCTTAACGACCTTACTACATGTATCTTACTGCAAAGAGACTTTAACACCCGATTGCAGAGGGAAACTGCAGAACTTTCATTCATGCTTAAATCTGACACTGTAAGAATGGGCCTTAACAAAGAAGCTAATTACCTTACTCATTACAAAGATAGCTTCCCCACTTATCACCCCTGATAAGCCATTCATTGACTCATAAATAGCTATTCACTCCCTCCCTCTCTCTCGTCCTACCTTCTGTACTAAATCTGATTTGTCAGTTTAATAATGTGTTCACTTTTTTCATTGTATTCTTTTGGTATATATGGTCATGCCAATTCTCTTCCAGAATATGATCTGAGGAAGTGGGTCTGGCCCATGAAACCTATTAAACCATCTTGTTAGTCTTTAAAGTGCTACATAGTTTTTCCTTTTGTTTTAGCCAGTATTATTAGTGATCTCTCAAGTTCCAAAGTTTCACTGTAGCCTATGCACCATCTTCATTTTGCTGCATTCTTTTCTGCATCGATCATGTAAAAAATCAGTCATCTTCTTGAGTATTATAGGATGCATTTCATCAGGCCCTGGTGACTTGAAGACATCTGACTTGTCTAAGTAATTTTAACTTGTTGTTTTCCTATTTTAACTTCTGAACTGGCATTCAACATGTTAGGTGTCCAATCACCACCAACTTTCTTGGAGAAAACCAAAACAAAGAAATTATTAAACACATGCGCCATTTCCATATTTTCAATTATTGATTTTCCCTCTCCACTGAGCATGGGACCTACTCTGTTCTTCATTGTCCTCTTGTTTCCAATTTTTGTAGAATGTTTTCTTGTTACCTTTTACGTCTCAAGCTAGATTGAACGCTATTTGTGCTATGGTCTTTCTAATTCCCCCACCTCCCTAAATACTTTTGTTGTTTCTCTGTATTCATCCTTTGTAATATGACCTAGTCTCCACTTTTTGTAGGACTCATTTCTGATTTTAAGATCATTTAAGATCTTATTAAGTCAGGTTAGTCTCCTGACATACTTCCTATCTCTCCTACTCAGTAGAATAGTTTGCTCTTGCAAACTATAATGTCTCTTTGAAAAACTTCCAACTGTACTCAATTGTTTTTCCTCTTAGACTTGCTTCCCATGGAAACTTACCTACCTACTGCCTGAGTTTACTAAAGTCTACCTTCTTGAAATCCATGGTCTTTATTTTGTTGTTCTCCCTTCCACCATTCTTTAGAATCATGAACTCTATCATGTCATGATCACTTTCAGTAGATGATCACTAGATAGTAATTTCCTATTTTGTATACATTTCCTGAGACATTGTAGGCACCTTTCCCAGCTTTTTTTTTTTAAGTGGGAAATGCAGACCACAGTCTCTGCCACACCACACCAAGTTGAATTGTTGCAAGAGTTCTTGTGGAACTTGAGTCTTTGCTATTATACATGGAAAAGGGTGCTAAATTTTAGTCAAAGTTAAAATGACTTTTTCTTCAGCAAAAATGATGCATACAGGAAAGAAGAGGGCAGATGTGCATAGTGAAGAGACGTCCCATGTGTATTTTATTTTTATAATATGATTGTTATGCCAGTTGTGTATCTACTTTAAAGCTCCATATACTAATCTTTTGTGTTAATTGAAGATAAAGATTCTTGCAGAAAAACTGCTTCAGGGTTAGCATAAGAATTCAAGATATCTTAAAAGCATTAAAAGCCGCATTATGTCCTCTTAAAATGATGGCATCTAGTGGTTACTCTTCCTAACGTGAATTCTCAAGGCTGCAGCTCCTAATGCATTTCTTTAAACTTGTGGGACCCTTGATACTTTTCATGCAGTGCACTGTTTGTTTCCTGTGGTAAATTAATTAAATTGAGATTATGGAGGGGAATGTTTTATTAGTTAAGTGCAAACTTCAAAAACTTGGCTGAAATCTGGATTACCTTACTCAGTGCGATTATTCCCACAAATAAGAGAACAGCATCTAACCCTGTGTTTCTGAGTATCAAAATTCAGTCCCAGCCTCCCCTTAGCTCCAGTTCAGAAATAAAACTGTGCTAGCCCTTTACCTGTTACAGCTGATATTCTGCCTTGTACTGCCTCAGCTGCACTTGCTGGGGCTTTGGAAGGGAGGGGAATGGATTAAGAAGCTGCCCATTCCATCTGCTTTCCTGTCTAATCCAAGTAGTGATCAAGTTACAGTTGTATTTTCTCCATTGCCCCGCTTTCCCCAGCACCACTGCTACCTATGGCACATATAGTTCATACCAGAGTATGGAAGTTCCTTATTCTCCTGTATTGGAGGAGACCAGAGTCATAATGTGGCCCTTATTGAACAAACCATAACTCTATTTCTGTGGAAATTTTTCCCCGTTGCATTTTGTAAAGCTCTCCTCATTACCGATGTAAAGAAACTTTGGGAAATAAATTTTAAAAAGCATTCAAGATTTAAGAACGGTCCCAATGTGGATTTTAAGGGGGTTGTTCAAACATTTATGGAGACAGGAAAAATTGCAGTAAAAGCAGAGAGGGGAATGACAACCAAAATTCAGTGATAGTTAAGAGCAGCAAATGTTTTACAAAAGGAGAATATGGGAGAAAGTAGATATGGTTGGTTGAGAGACTGAACTCCAGGCTGTAGCAATAGAAATGGAGATGATATGTTTTAACATTTAAGAACGTTAAAACCTGTAAAAACAAGATGAATTACAGAACAGGCAAAGGAATGTCTCCGCCTCTTCCTCATTTCCTACCACATAGATTGGCCTGTCTTCTCAAACAGCTTACAGTTTCATTTTGAAGATGTTAATTTGGTCTCTTGCCTCTGTGAAGCACAGACCAATTCAGTCTTCCTAACTATCCCTCCGATTGAAAGAACTCACCCTATTCCTGTAGGATACTATGCAACCAACAACATCTTTTTTCCCTGGATACTCTGCGGAAGGGGGTGGAGTAACAGATTCCACACTCTGTAGAGAGATTAGGTCAGGCTTGTGCAAAATACCCTTTGCGGCTAGATCCAGCCCAGCAAGCTGCCAGGTACAGCCTGTGGATGCAGCGGGAAGCTCAAGCAGATGCCCTGCCTGCCCCCTCATGCTGCTGAGAAAAGTGGACATTACAGGGCTCTGTTTGACCAGCTGTGAGCCTGGGTGAGGGACGAGAGGCTTCATGTGCTACCCCCACCCCCAAGAAAATCCCATTAGCTAGTTTCTGGCCAATGGGAGCTTGCCTGTTGCCAGCAGACACCTTGTGAAGCACCATCCCCTCAGGCTTATAGCTGTCCAAAAACCACATAGCCCTCATGTGTACTTCCTCATGTGAAATAGCCTGAGGTAATAAGAATGCTCAGCTGCAGGTAAGCACCCAAATAAAACACATAACAATTCTAAGGAAGGCATTCTCTTGCCTTCATTGCAGGTGAGAAAAGTGATGTTCCATCATGCCAGTTAAAGATCCATGGAAAACTACAAAAATTGTTTGCATCTATCCAAGTAACTGTTACTACTGAGACTATGCCACATGCTTCTCATTAAGCAAACATGTGGTATGAGGGCACAATCCAGTGTCTGAAAAGAAAGTCATCTAGGGTATGTCTAGACTAAATGCCTCTGCCGACAGAGGCATGTACAATAAGCTACCTGACATACTCAATGAAGCGGGGATTTAAATCCCCAGCTTCATTAAAATAAAAATGTCCGCCACGCTGTGCTGGCTCAGCTGATTGTCGGCACAGCGCGGCATCAAGACGTGGATTGGTTGACAGGGGAAGCCTTTGTCGACCACTCCTGTAAACCTCGTTTCACAAGGCAGAAGGGAGCGGTTGACAAAGGCTTCCCCTTTCGACCGATCTGCATCTTGACTGCCGCGCTGTGTGACAATCAGCTGAGCCAGCACATCGCAGTGGCCATTTTTATTTTAATGAAGCCGGGGATATTTAAATCCCTGCTCCATTGAGTATGTCGGGTAACCTATTTTACATCCTTCTGTCGGCAGAGGCATGTAGTCTAGACATGCCCCTATATAGGGCCCTTCACACTGAAACATGTCCTTGTCTGTTTAGGATGATTATCAGAGAACAATGTACTGTAATGCTTACTTTCACAAGCCTCATTGCTGTATGGAGGAATTCTTAAATACAACACCCAGACTTTCATACAGACATTCTGGAGATTGGTTGGGCTGAAAACTGCATCTACCAGAGAGAGAAGTTAATGGTAATCCTTGTCATGTGCACATTACTCTAGGCTGCAATATGCACAAAAGTGGTGGTTTTAAACTGCCGAGATTGTATTTTGTGAAGTAGGCAAAACTTATCATTAAGGGATATATTAAAAGTCCCAGCAAAAATCCTATTTACATTAATAAATGTCTCTCTCTGTTCACTGATGGTAGAAAAGACCAAGTCTCTATTGTATTATAGATAATGTATATTTTATGTCACTAGCTGTTTTCCTTTTATTGTAATATTGTAACAGCCTAATGATACACTTGTCATCCTTTAAAATATTTCACATTATACATTTGATCACAGAAAAATACAAAGATGCCATTCTCCCCTTAAACACTAAATGCCTGCTGTATTAACTTCTTAATATAACCTTGTTAGCAGAGATAAAGGTGGAGTTTCAATGAGAAATATCCAGCTGTCAAATGCAATTTCCCACCCCATCAGGTGAGTTATATATTCTCTCCTGGCTCTTAGGTATGGAATAGCACTAAAATATTGGGCCACTGAAAAAATTCAAACCCATAAAACAAGCCTCCAGATGAAATAACTGTACAGTGACTGTACGTGGGAATATCTCTTGTTTGGTGATTCAGAACTGAGTACTGCAAAGTGTCTCTCTCCTTGAATATTAGCAAATCTCTTAAGTATATTAACTTCTCAGATTGTTTGTAGTATTTGTGTGTAAGGCCTGGTTGGTTGATTTAGATTTGTAGGGCAACCTATCTGCAGGCAAGAAGACAGCCATGTTAGGCAAAGTGGGTGTGGGGAGGGGGGAGGAGAGAAAGGCCACAGGTAGAAGGGGTGGGTCAGGGGCAGTGAGTATGCCGTATCAGCCCCCCTCAACCCTTAGCACCACCCAGATCATGACACCCACAGACCTGACATTAGTGAGGAAATAAAAGTCAGGATTGTGTGATTACTCATTTCGGGCTTTAGCCGTTTAAGATGAGAGGAAATGCAATGACCCCTTATAGCAGGTACTTATCTGGACTGGTCTGTAATGTATTTTGTAATTTATATTCACTTTATGCAAACAAGATGGTGAATCACATTAGTAGGAGGGATTGGATGTAGGAGAGGCTTACTGGTTCCCTTTCTGATCTCCAGTCACTTACCCCCATTGTATGATTTAAACAACACTAAAAGCATCTACACTACATTAACATAGCCATTTGAAACTGTATGACCTTGGAATAAATTGGCTCAGATGAGCACAGTACTTTGTAAGAAAACTGTCTTTCCCTGCAAGAAAAGTGACTGTTATATTAAATTTGAGTAGTAGCTGTTTTATGATTGACTGTGCTATAACTACAATGGATGGCTATACTTAAGGATTTCAGATTGAAATATCACCCCCATTAGTATAAGAGGGTCACAGGAGGTGACTCAATACACTCACCTTTGACATTTGTGGTTTGTTTTATTGTCGGGTGCATTTTCTCTTATGATGTGTTTTTTACTTTCATGCGCAATGAAGAAGTATATTAGAGCCATACTATTTATTTCACTTATTGGCAAGATATGGGTAGCCATGGCATTTCATACTTTGGGAGCATCTTTGTTCTCACTGGGGGGAAATTACTAGAAGAACAGAGAGAGCAATTCAATCTCTGGGCTTCACAAGATTACATAAGAATGTTAGCCTTCATTTGGATTTATGTGGATGTATTAACATCTACCATTAGCAGACCTGCACCTTTATCTCAAATATCCATTATGGTAAATCAACACAATCATCAAGTAACTTTAGTATAAAGCAAGTGTATCCAGGCATATCTGGGATAGTCAATATTCCTTGTTTGTCATTTGGGGTCAGAAACCATGAGACTCTTCACCAACAGATCAACACGATTTTTGAATATAAAGTGCTACCTTTATCAAGGATATCATAGACTTTGAAAGAGAAAATGAATCATCTCAAATTCAATCTCACTGAAAAATATATGAGCTCAATATAGTTATGGTTAGAAGTAATGCAGTGCTGTTGTTTCCCAACAAATAAAAATGTAAGGTTTGGACTGGAATGACTGAAATCCTCTTCAGAAACATAATTAGAACCAAATCACAACACAAGAACACAAGAATGACCATACTGAGTCAGACCAAAAGTCCATCTAGGCCAGTATCCTGTCTTCCAACAGTGGCTAATGTTAGGTGCCCACCAGAGGGAATGAACAGAACAGGTAATTATTAGGTGATCTCATCCCTGCCATCCATTTCCATTTTCTGAAAAACAGAGGCTAGTGAAATCATGCCTACCCATCCTGGCTAATAGCCATTAATGGACCTAACCTCCATGAATGTATCTAGTTCTTTTTTAAACCCTGTTAAATTTATGGCCTTAATGACATCCTCTGGCAAGGAGCTCCACAGACTGACTGTGTTGCATGAAGTAGTACTTTGCTCCAATTTATGACAGCCTACTCATGGCTGCTTTGGGACAACTTTACAGCTGACAACAGCACTATGGTCATTTCCTGGGCACTCTCCCACCCATCATACACCTATACTGAAGGATGCAGAGAGGAGTAGTGTAGGTTTGTGTCCCCTACTCCATACAACTTCTACAGCAGAAGAATTCTCTCCATTGCTGTTGTGGTTAGTTTATGACATACTAACAGAGGCAGAGAGGCTGGAGTGAGAAGCAGAGTCTGGCTCGTGTATCACATAGTAATTCTTGTCCTCCTCTAGATCATAATTTTTCAAATTGCTTTTTTTAAAATGGCTAGCATCCAAACAGAAAGCACCATTAAAAGTGAGGACATGCCGCTGGTTTACGCTACAGACTTACAGTATTTTCCATATCATTTTCTCTTCTTAACAGCCCAATATCTATTGCCTTTTCAACAATTGCTCTAGGTTGAGGAAGAATCATTATAAAATTTGCATAGAGTTTTTTCTCATTCTTTTTCCTTTAAAGGTTGCAAATAGAACATGTGGTATCCCAGTACTTTAAAAAGCACTTTATGGCATATGTCTTTATGCCCATTGTCTCGTGCTGTCATTGTTCTTGCAAGAGCGTGTTTATTTAGGTGGCTTTTAAAAAAAGAACTCTTAGCAAAGAAGGGAGAATAGGGAAGTGATAAAAGCAATAAAATAGACTTAATCTTTACCTAAAGCTTCAGCAATGCTACAAGTTAGGTATATCTGTTGGCGTTCTTTATGGGCAGGTCTACACTAGGAAATTATTTTGAAATAACTACATTTGATATAATAACTCCCAGTTTAACAAAATCAAAATAGTGTGTCCCTACTACAGGGAAGCATCGAAATAGCTTTGAATTATTTTAAAGTAGCACGGCCACACTGATTGGAGCCTGCCTCTGACTTAGAGCCCCTGGAAGCACTCTGGGAAGGGCACCAGGAGGGTGGAGACTTCCTGTGGCTGCTTGGTCAGGGAAGTTGCAACACGTACTTACAGGGGTTCTTTTCTACAACTGCATCTCACACACCACTTGTCCACTGCCTCCCCCCTCATAGGACACAAACGCGAAGCAGGCTGCTGTGGTTTTCCTTGCAGATGCCACAGCCCTCACAACATGGAGCCAGAGCTGGTGCAGAGCAGAGCCAGGCTCACAGGCCTTGTGCTGTGCCTCATCGTGCAATTCATCCAGACCACCCGCATGCTGCTCCATGAGGACCAGCCTGGACTCCATCCCTGCTTACCCAGGTGCTGGTACTCCTGCTGTTGTGCATGCCCCTCAGTCCCCTGGACACCATGGAAGACTGCTTCTAGCAGCAGGAGACCAATATGTACAGGTGGGACCTCATGGTCCTGCAACTATGGAATAACCAGCAGTGGCTGCAGAACTTCCACATGTGGAAGGTCATCTTCCTCAAGCTCTATAAATGGCTCACCCCTGCCCTCACGCAACAGGACACTACATGAAACCCACCAACCCCATGCAGGAGCACATTTCCATTGCCCTCTGGAAGCTCACCACACTGGACAGCTATTGCTTTATCAGGAGCCAGTTTGGCATGGAGAGATCTACAGTCAGGGCTGTTCTCCTGCAGGTAGCCAAGGCCATCAACCATGTGCTGTTACGGAGGGTTGTCACTCTGGGGAATGTGGACACCATCGTTGATGGCTTTGCCGCCATGGGCTTCCCTGAGTGCAGGGGTGGGGTCATATACAGCATACACATCCCTATCCTGGCCCCGACCACCATGCCTTGGACTATATAAATAGGAAGGGGTATTTCTCCATGGTACTACAGGCCCTCGTGGATCACAAGGGACACTCAAAGGAGTAGCAGGTGTGCAGTGCCACACCGGAGAGTGCTCTCTGATCCCTCGCTTTGTGGTAGGACTGCTTGAGCTCTTTAAAGACTAACAAGATGGTTTATTAGGTGATGAGCTTTCGTGGGCTCTTAAAATGAGGGATAAGGGATCTTTCGGAAAAGGCTTTATTTTCTGAAAGATCCGCATCTAGACTGGAGCTTTTTTCTGGCAAAGCTCTGAGCCAGAAAAAAGCGGCAGCCATTTTTATGCTAATGAAGCGGGGGAGATTTAAATCCACTCTTCATTTGCAATTGCGATATGTCTAATTTGCATCCCTTTTACAGAAAAGGGATGCAGTCTAGACACAGCCAAGGAGTATATTTGAGAAGGAAAATCAAGTTCTCTTCACTTGTGTGTATGGAAGGGGAACAGCAATATATTTTAGGACAAAGTAGGATTCAGACTTTTGGTAGATCCAATATTATTTCAGCCCCTGCGAACATTAAAATGAGAGAGGTTATCTTCATACAACTCTCTAGGGGTACGTCTACACTACAGCGCTAATTCGAACTAACTTAGTTCGAATTAGTTAATTAGAACTAAGCTAATTCAAACTAACGCATCTAGAACTAAAAACTAGTTCGAATTAGCGTTTTGCTGATTCGAACTAGCGCGTCCACACTGATTGGACGCAGGGACGCATTTAAGGGCGGCTGAAACTGGTTCTGGCAGGGCATCAGGTCAGTAATTGCGTTGTGTGGCTGCTGTCTGAGGCTATCTGAGGCTCGTGCTTAAAGGGACCCCCCCCCTGGACAGCCGGTTCTCAGCTTTTCCTGCTTGCTTGTCAGCCTCGCCGAGGGACAGCAAAGCGTTGGTCTCTGTGCCCATCTGTGTCGGTGCTTCCCTTCGGAGATGCTGCCGCAGGTGGCAACATGGAGCCACAGCTCGCTCTGCACCTTCTGGTGCACTTTCTGGACTTGCTGCTGCAAGCCTGCCAGCAATGGCTCGAGATTGCCTGGCACCACCTGGTGCACGTCAGCCCCCTGCCTCTCCACCTGGACACCAGCAGCAAATGGTGGGACCACATCGTCCTGGAGCGCTGGGAAGACTGACAGTGGACCCAGAACATCAGGATGAGGAGGGACACCTTCCTGGAGCTCTGCAAGTGGTTCGCCCCTGCTCTGCGCAGAAGGGACACTCGCATGAGGCCCGCCATCCCCCTCCAGAAGCGGGTGGCCATCGCCGTCTGGAAGCTCTCCACGCCGGACAGCTTCCGATCCATCGGGAACCAGTTCGGCGTGGGGAGATCCACCATCGGAGCAGTGCTCATGCAGGTATGGCACTCGCCGGCCACTGCGCCGGGGGAGGAGGGAGGCTGCAAGGAGGGGATGGGCGAGAGGAGGCGAAAGCGCCCCGCACTGGAGGGGTCGGTCTGTCCCAGCCGTACTACACGCCGCCAGGGGGGTTGCTTCCGGGAGTGGGGCACGGGACACTGCCAGGGCACGAACGCTCCCAGCCACCCGGGCACCACACTGATTGGCGCTTTGCTGTGTCTCTCTCCACAGGTGGTCAAGGCCATCAACTGGGTGCTGCTCTGCAGGGTGGTCCACCTCGCCAAGCCGGACGCCATCATCCGGGGATTCGGCGCCCTCGGGTTCCCCAACTGCGGGGGGGCCATCGATGGGACACACATCCCCATCCGTGCCCCGGAACACCAGGTGTCCCGTTACGTGAACCGCAAGGGGTACTTCTCCATCCTCCTGCAGGCCGTGTGCCTGGTGGGGGATGCCGCCTACCCACTGCAGCCGTAGCTGATGAAGCCCTACACCTGGCACCTCAATCCCTCCTGCCAGGCCTTCAATGCCAGGCTGACCAGGGCCCGCATCGTGGTGGAGGGGGCCTTCGGGTGACTGAAAGCCTGCTTTCGCTGCCTCCTCACCCATCTGGACCTGGCCGAGCACAACATCCCTCCTGTGGTGGCAGCATTTTGTGTGCTCCACAATTTATGTGAGAGAAAGGGGGAGGCTTTCCTGCCAGCCTGGATGGCTGAGGCTGACCTCATGGCTGGACACTACGGTCAGCCCCGCACCGCTGCCGTCCGGGAAGCCCAGTGGGGGACTGTCCGGATCTGGGAAGCCCTGCAGAAGAGCTTCCATGTGGAGGAGGAGGACTGACCTCTCCCTGCATGCTCCACTGGGGCCTTCTTCCACCCTCCCCCCCGCCTTCCTCCTTCCCCTCCCTACCTACTGTCAAATAAAGACACCTGTTTTTCAAACAAAAAGTCTTTTTATTTCACATAACTGGGGTGGGGGGAGGGAGGAAGGAGGGTGGGAGAGGGGAGGGGGAAACCTGGGAGGAGGGAGCTGGAAGGGGAAGGAAGGGAGGAAGGGAAAGGAAAGCTCAGGGGTGGGGGTCCGGCTGCCTCTCTTGTCTCACAACACTGCGGGCCTGGGGGCATCGGTGGGGAATGGTTATAGAGGGTGGGGCAGGAGGGACGGGGGGTGTGGAGGAAGCAGGAGTGGGAGCAGGAGGGGGAGCAGGGGGAGCAGGAGGAGGAGGAATTGGGAAGCGGTCGAGCAGGCTCTGGAGGTGGCCTCGCAGGGCACGGCCCTGCTCCTCCAGTGCCTCCAAGCTCCTCCGGCGCAGCCTCAGGTCCTCCTGGACCCAGTGCTCCTGGATACGGAGCTGTTGCTCCATGAACCGGAGGTGCAGACTCTGGTACTCCTCATGGTTCCTGACTCTCCTGCTGGCCCGGGCGCGGACGGCTGCTGCAGGCGAGGTGGTGTGCCCTGCAGTCCCAGGTGCTGCGGCTGTGGTGAACCAAGAACAGTGTTCAATTACCCCACGGGCCCAGGTGTGTGAAACCCAGCTCCCCTCTGCAAGGCCTGGGCCCCTGCAGGCTCCCCAGCTGCTGCTCCGTGGTGGGCAAGGCCCAGGCGCACGGTACCTGGGCTCCCTCTCGCCCCAGCCCCCTGTACACATAAGGGGAGCATGATGGTACTCACATGTGGACGCCTCTCCAACCTCGGACGACACAGGCGAGCGGCTCTGTGGGGTGCCTTGGGGGTCCCGGGTCCTGGGCAGGCTGGTGGCAGGCTCCTGGCTCTCGGAGCCCTCCTCCTCCTCCTCTTCCTCCTCCTCCTTCTCGTCCGTGTCTGGGAGCAGTCCCTCTGCCCCGGGGTCTATCACGTCCCGGGGGGCAGGGATGGCATGAGCCCCCAGGAGGCGGTCCAGAGCCAGGAAGTGGGGGCACCCCTCCGGGTCGGCCCCTGGCAGGCAGGCCCGGGAGTAGGACTGCTGCAGGTCCTTGATCTTGCAGCGCACCTGCTCCCGGCTGCGCTGGTGGCCCCTGGCAGCCAGGCTGGCAGCCATGCGGCCGTAGACAGCTGCGTTCCTGTGGCTAGTGCAGAGATCGTGGACATTGGAGGCTTCCCCCCAAACCTCGATGAGGTCCACGATCTCCACACTAGACCACGTGGGCGCCCGCTTCTTGCGGCCCCGGGCAGGGTCCTGGGAGCCTCCAGGCTGGTCCCGGGAAGAGTGGGAGGGCTGGGTGTCATCGGGTGGCTGGCTCATGGGTGTCAGCTGCTGGGTGTGCTGGCACGGGTGCTGGCAGCCTTGCAACTGGCACAAACTGTGTAGCCAGCCCGTGGCCCTTTAAGGGCTCCGGGGCCGGGAGGGGGGCAGTAGAGTTTGCCTGGTGTTGGCCAGAGTGGCCACCAGGGCAAGCTGGGAAGGGCTAGCCTCCCACTAGTTCGAATTAAGGGTCTACACAGCCCTTAATTCGAACTAGTAAGTTCGAACTAGGCTTAATCCTCGTGGAATGAGGATGACCTAGTTCGAAGTAAGCGCTCCCTTAGTTCGAATTAAATTTGAACTAACAGAGCGCTAGTGTAGCACCTATGAAAGTTAGTTCGAACTAGCGGACGTCTGTTAGTTCGAACTAACTTTGTAGTGTAGACATACCCTAGAGTCCCTGTTTGGGTGTCACTTCCAATACCTTTTCTGATGTTTGAATATTAATTATCTTGGTTACATCGATCACTAAAATGTTCTCAATTAACAAATTGACTTCAAAGGTTAATATATTCTAGTCCCAGAATCAAGTGCAGTAGTATTAGAATTGCTGTTTGAGCGGCAATACTGGCATAAAAGGGAAAAGTTGAGCTTTTAATAATTCTATTAACACTGTTTGCAAAAAAATACAAATCTTCTGATTGAAACAAGAATGTCACACTAGTGCACTATTAGTTTGAAGCCCCATCTCATATCATAGACATACTCACACAGTTCTTGTGGAGACATAGAAGTGGAAAGGCAGCTTGGACTCCACAGGGATCCTATCCTGGCTCTAGTACATCAAGAGAGTCCAGCTCCTGAGATCTCATTGGCCTAGTTTCTGGTTGACCCTACTGTAGCATCTCATGGCTGCTAAGAGTGTTCTCCCTACGTTGACTACAATTAACTTCCTAACTCCAATAATTTGGGGGTACTTATCCCACAGTTTATAGTAATTATACCATACTTATTAACATATACATTAATTGGCAGTTGTGGTAACCTTGCATTTATAAATCTGCTGATGTTCCTTTCCCAAAAGACCCAAAATTGTATCAACTGACTTCTGGCAACTTGTCAGCCTTTTGTGCATGAGCTCATCAAAACTGAATATTTTAAAATAAGCAAAATAACCTCTCATGCCTTGTGACTTAAGATCACTGCTAATCAACTTATGTATGCTAAGGTTTATATTTTGGATGGTCTTATTTTAACTACTAAAGCTCATATTGTATAGGTTTGGGTCTGTAAGTTCCTTGCATTGCTGATGAATATGATGCCTGATTTTAAACTAACTTAATTTTTTTAATATAGCCCATAGAATACAGCATGTAGTACATATACAGCTCACGTGACCACTTGAGAGAAGTTAGCAAACCCTGAAGATGATTAGTTTGCTCACAGCAACAGCCAATTGATTGCCAGTGATTGGCATTCAAACACAAATAAGCAGGAAAATGAAAAGTGTCTAAGGCTATCTAAATAATATCAGTGCCTGAGCCAAATGATGTAAGACAGGATTCAGACAGCAGTTCGGAACAGCAAGCAATGGAAGAAACAGGCAAATATTTAAAAGTCCAAAGAAAACTTATTTCACTGTTTTCCTTTGGAGTTTCAGCAAGGATGATTTCATAAAACTATAAAATCACATTGGTGGACAGAAGAATGAGTTGCTCTCTAGCAATTATCTTCAGAATGAAAGGCATTGAAAAGGATATAGACCCAACCAAAGGAGGCAATTTCAATTTCTGCTACCGCACATGTGATACCCTTTTCTATTCTGCTAATCAAGAGAAAGGAGGACAAAAATAAATTTAATTACAGGTGCATTTGTACTCCTCTCCACACTCTAGAGTGATTTTTCTTCTAATTTTCCAACTGAGAAGCCATCCAATGTGCTCAGGGGATCTAATTATCCTAAGAAGCTATCCTTCCTGGTGGGCTCTAATAAGCACAGTTCTTTCCAGAACTTTAGCAATGTGAGCCAAAGGCTTGAAACGGTGTAGAACTGATGCTGGGGGCATGCAATGTAATAATTGTGCCTGAAACTCACATCATTATCAGGGTGCTGCTGGAATCATAGCAGATGCTACAGTATATGAAATAATAGTTATATTAATGCTAATCTGTCGAGGTCAGAGAGTAATTAAGGGTCTAAAGAGATAACTATCCTACCTATCACAAACACATTTATTATCTAACTTATATAGGAGCTTTATAGTGGAATTTGTGTTAACCATCTGTTTGTTGTGATACTGTGGCTGGTAGGAGATTATTTTGTTTAGCCTATTGCAGTTACTGTAAAAGCCCTCATGAAACCAACACGGAATCAAAAGAAACAGCACAGTATCTCATTCGGTACTTTGAGGATAAATGGGGAATGTGGACAGCATGAGAGTGATATCAACATATATTAGTAATGTTACAGTTCCACCCATTACTGGACTGGCAGAATGACACATATCAAATCTTCTCTGCCTTGCACATATAATCAATTTGGAGCTGAAAGGATGGAACTTGATTGGAAGGGCATTTCTACGAGTGTTTCACAAAGCAGTCCTTAGGCAAAATGTTGCAAGTGGATACAATGGAAGTGGAAATGGAAGAGTTTTCCCTAAGCGTGGACTATGTAAGGAGTAAATACTGAATAAAGGTCAAAGCATAAATTAAGGTTCTCTCTTATGCACAGGGGGAAGAGAAGGCCTGCCTTTGATGAAACTCCATAAGCAATGTATGGCTATTCTACCACTGTATCCTATTGTAGCCTTTTTATAATTTAAATTGAATGTAGTGATTTTGTATGAGCTGCCATGGATTTAGCTCCCGTTACTACAGCTTCAAGCTCAACAGAGTGAATATCACGTCTGGTGTTTATCTCAAATGCAGAGAATCCAGGAACAGAGAAAGAAAAATGTTTTGACCACAGACACAATCAAAAGTACAACTTGCACTTTTTAAAAAAGCAATATGTACAATTACATATATATCTATAAATATGACCGAGACATATGCAATGACTAACACTAGCCATAGTCAAAGATCTTCTAGGGTCTGATGAATCTCTCAGGAGGTCATCCATGTACGGGAATTCCTGATGGATTTTCACGTAGTGTCTTCTCACTTTTACCCAACCAGAGAAACTCTTTTATATTGTTGTTCTGACCATGTCTAACACTTCATGTATATTTCAACCTCATCTTTACTTCCTCACCCCGTGAATATTGGTTACACTTCACTTCATAGGTTGTGGATTCAGCCAGGCTCTTAGTACCTACAATTTTAGTCCCACGGAAAGTAAGACTATCTAGGAAACACTCCTCAGAGTGCATAAATCCTATGGCACCATCTGGTCACTGTGCTACAATCACTTCTGCTCAGGCTGTTGATTTGGTAATGGTCATAATTTGGTACCAGAGTTGTTTAGATTTTCATGAGACCTCATGGTGACTGAGATACCTGACTCCCCATAATTCAGTATTAATCTATTCTTGGTATTGAGGACCTCTTGGTCTCTAGATATTCATCCAGGAACGTTGGAATCACCACCTTTTTCTGACACTGCTACATCCCTACTGTATTGATGTTGCAGATGAGGATGGTGATGGGAAAAACTTCCTAACTGTCAGGGGGTTAAGCACTGAACTAAACTGTCTAGGAATGTTGTGGAATCTCCACCATTGGAGATATTTAAGAGCAGGTTAAACAGACATTTGTCAGGAATGACTGATGGTGCTTGGTCCTGTGATGAATGCAGGGGACTGAACTTGTTGATCTAAGTCTCTTCCAGTTCTAGTATTCCAAGAGTCTATGGTTCTATGATTACTCTGAATAAGGAAAATACAGTCTTATATTATATGTACTCAATGTCAGGAGTTTATTAGTCTTTTAATTGGCCACTCCTAGAAATTCTCCTAGGATGTTTGCATCCATTGTAAACGAATTGAAGGGCTCTCCAATTTCCAAGCAAGGGTTCTCCAGATAGATGCATATCTGGCTGCATTACCTGTTGTTATCAGTCCAATGATCTCCAACCACCTTCTAGAGTGTTATTCCATTCAATGAGGTGTCTTTCTGCTTCAGTAATCTTTCTTTAAAATGTCTCCATTGTTGAGATATATAGAGCCACAAGTAGAACATTCATATACACATTTTCTGAATATTATTCAGTAATTCATGATTCAGCTTCTGATCTTTGTGTTTGGCTCTAGTGTCTATTTTTTTGTTCTTTGGCTCAACTCTGAAGTCCCACCCTTCTTAGTAGTCACCTGAAGTGGTGCAGCCATAGGAATATAAATTGAAGGAAGGAGCATAAGTTACTCACAAGTTGAAGGAGGAAGGATCAGAAGCTGAGGTGTATGTCACTATGGGTGCTTCACTACCTTCCTTTCCCATCTGTTTCAGTGTTGTCTGTGTGACAGGGCGGCAGGGACTGAAGAGTTAAGCCCCACGCCCCACACTGCAGCAGCAGGCGGACCCGGCGCCGCAGGGTGCAAGCAGAGGAGAGGAAGGGCCATGGAGCGCATGCACTGGCATCCCAGGAAAGGGGTGCCGGCTTTGAAAAGGGAGAGCTCCCGCCCCAAAGGGGGGAGAGCAAGGACCGAGGCCAGCGAGATGCCGGGGATCAGTGGCACTGACCCGCACGGGCTGCACACCGGATGAGCCACTGGGCTCGGGGACGAAGAGGATGCCAGGACCCCCAGTGGACAGGAGCCAGGAGGGTACAGAGGAGAGACAGCATTGACCCATCTGGACCGCGCAGGAGCAGTCGTGTGACCTGGAGAGTGTGAGGACTGGACCGAGGACGACCTGAGGGGAGGAAGGAGCCCAGGACGGACCCAAGGAAGACCTGAGGGCTGGTGAGTTGTGGACTTGACCCACTCCCGGTCGATCAGGGCATCAGTGACACCTGTTCTTAGGGTCCTGGGCTGGGACCTAGAGAGAAGGAGGGTCCAGGTCCCCCTTCCCTCACGGTCGTCGCCGGGGCACCCAGAGCTACTTAACGGGGGAGAAAGGACTTACAGGCATGGGAAAAGAGAACAGAAGCGGTGGGCCCACCCCAGGTAGGGACCCATAACAGTCTGCTATTGAGTTTTATGGTAGAGAAGGGACTGAAGGTGGTTCACTTGTGCAGCTCTACATAGCCACAGTATGCAGTACACAGAGCTCATGCATAGGCTGAACATTCACTGCTCCTAAATCTCCAATTGAAGGCACATCGGGTAAATGTACCCATACAGAGACACATCTCCAAGAACTACAGTTACTATACAGTGTGGATAACTTCTTACAAATCATACCCATTTATAGTCACTGCAAGTGAAATGGGTTATTATAGACTAACTGAACTTTACCAAAGCCACTGAAAGCTGCTCTCTAGTAATAACATCTTTCAGACAAGTTCCTATGTTCTTACTGTGTCAGTTATCATCCAACAACTATACCCACATCAGACTTGAATATTTCTTTTGTGATAATGAGACAACTTCATATAGTTGCTTTACACAGAATAGAGATTGCTGCAAAGGTCAAACTGGTCAAGGTATGTTATCCGCACAGATTTTTCTGTTGTTCACACACACTAGGGACATGCACCTTTACCTAATTCCTAGGGCTCAGGTGTAACTTCCTGCAGGTCTGCTAGATTTTTTCACATTGAAAGAGCCTTACACAGTAATATCTTTATTTTCTATTTATTGACAATTACTAAGCAAGCAGAATACACATACTAAGCACACATTGTTATGCTCAGCTATAGACGATGGATCTGTTTTGTGGGCATTAATCCTTTAATTGTTATGCTCAACAATCCTGATGAAGGCAGGCAAACTTCCCCTGTTGGCTAGGTAAGGTCAGTCTCTCTTGCTCCATTCTGGTTGCTGCATGTCATGGTCATGCATAAGAATTCTGACAGCTCTGGTTTTAGTCTGGGTATTGGAAGTGAATCCTTTCTCCAGGTCTTTCCTCCTTCTTCTCGCTGTTCTGTCCTTCCTTTTCTCTTTCCTCCCTCTTTTCCTTTCCTGTTGGTCTCCTTCTTAGACCCCAATTTATATAGTGAAACTTGAGTCCTGCTTAGCTACACCTTAACCAATTATTTTAGCATAATTTTATTAACCAATCATAAAATACTGTAACAGAATTATGTAATCAATCTTACCTCACCACCTTAATTGATTTACATCTAGCAAAATTAATTATAGGCAGTCCCCGGGTTACATGGATCCGACTTACTTCGGATCCCTACTTACAAACGGGGTGAGGCAACCCCGCACTAGCTGCTTCCCCCCAGCAGACCAGGGAGACGTGGAGTGGCTTTTCTCAGCAGACATCTCAGCTTGAGAATAAAGGACTGAGGGAAGTGAGGTGTGAGAGAATAAAACGGAGCTCTGGAGAAATGTTTGGCTAGAGTTTCCCCTACAATATGTACCAGTTCCGACTTACATACAAATTCAACTTAAGAACAAACCTACAGTCCCTATCTTGTACGTAACCCGGGGACTGCATGTATACAGCATACAGAAACAAAAAGTAGACAGAGGTCATACAGAGAAACAATAGGAAAGTGAGGCCCATGATCATAGAAAGAGGATTCCACAACCTCAGCTACTGATAAACAGTTAACAGAAATGCTGTTAAACTAAGTTTTCTTTACTCATCTTGAGATCTGTTTCTTTATCTAGTGATAGTGGGTGCCATTAGGACAGGGTCTCCTTCTTAACAACCTGGTGTGATACTATTTTAATGCAATTTAGATAGAGTGTGAGAATGTGACTTCGAGATTTACAGCTAATGGTTGCTGCTCTTCAATCTGGCTGCAGAGGAAGTCTTTAGGCCTTTCAATATGGCTACAGGCTTTCCAATATGGCTATTTTGTTACATGTTTATTACATATTACATATTGTTACATATTGGTACAATTATGCATTGTGACTGTAGTCTTCTGAAGTCCTTTGAAAGAAGCACAAGGTTGCTTGGAAAAAACCCTCAAAGAAAAAGTTGAGTTGTCAAAGGCCTTTTAAAAGCACTTATTAAGAAGGACACATTTTTCTCTTACTTAGAATGGTACAATGCCACGGACATAGATGAAAGGAGAGTTTAGTTCAGATACTTTTCAGTGACTTTGACTCTAACTGTAGTTAAAACTGTTTGCATGAATTACTGGATAAAAAATGTATTGGCATACAGAATGAAATGAGAGAGAGAAAGAGAAAGAGAAAGAGAGAGGGAGAGAGAGAGAGAGATTGGATGGATAGTTTTCTGCTGGGATGGCATTTTACATCAATCAATTAAATTAATCAGAGATTAAATGATGTTCTTCACCTAGGAAGGGCTAAGCCATAGTCCTATTTCCATTTAAAGTAAATCAATCTGTTTATCAGAGTGGGAATTCATTTTCTGGGAGGAAAAGGGGGGCAAAAATATCTTCTTTTTCAGACCTGATTTAAAATATGCCATATAATATGGACACAGCAAGACCTTCCAAACAGCCTCAACAAAGGAATAGACATATTTGAAAGTAGAACCCACTAACTTTAATTAAGTTTTCCAATGGCCCATAAATGAGGAAAACTTTTTACTTTTAATTTTTTTACCCAACATTGGTGGGGGAGGGGGGGAGAGAGAGTTAAACAAATTCAAAAATTTCAGCTCAACCTACTAAGTGGAAATAAGAACATTATTATAAGGAATTGAAGCAAACATACATTCTTAATGCAAATCGTGGTATTAGTCAGCACTACATCTCTTTAATTAAAGGTTGATTGCTGAGACCTGACTTGAGATTTTGTAATTTTACGTCAGAATCAATTTATCTATTTTAACCTCTAAGCCTTTCAGCTTATGATTCTGTATTGTTCTTCTTGTGCCATCACAAGAACCAAATTCATGGCAAAATTCCACTCTAAGAACTGAATGGTGGATCCTGACTCCAATATTATGCTTTGTCTACATGTGAGTACCTGTGGCTGAAAGGAACTGGATATATTAAAACAAGAGATGCACATAAACGGAATTCCAAATTTTGGAGCCAGGTTCCATTTGATTACAAAATGCCAAGTAATGGAATGAAAAATTTAAACATTTGGCTAAAATCAGAAACTGAAATATTTTGGCCAAATCCCAAAATAAGAACATAAGAATGGCCATATTGGGTCAAACCGAAGGTCCATCTAGCCCAGTATCCTGTCAGCCAACAGTAGCCAATACCAGATGCCCCAGAGGGAACACAACAGGTAATCCTCACGTGATCCCTCCCCTGTCTCCCACTTCCAGAGACTAGGGACACCATTCCTACCCATTCTGGCTAATAGCCATTGATGGACCTAACCTCCATGTATCTACTTAGCTCTTTTTTTAACCCTGTTAAAGTTCTAGCCTTCATCCCATCCTCTGGTAGGGAGTTCCACAGGTTGACTGTGCACTGAGTGAAGAAAAATTTCCTTTTGTTTGTTTAAATCTGCTGCCCATTAATTAAATTTGGTGACCCCTAGTTCTTATATTGTGGGAATAAATAAATAACTTTTCCTTATTTACTTTTTCCAAACCAGTCATGATTTTATAGACTTCTATCATAATTCCCCTTAGTCTCCTTTTTTCTAAGCTGAACAGTCCAAGTCTTTCTAACCTCTCTTCATATGGGACCCTTTCAAGCCCCTAATCATTTTTGTTGCTCTTTTCTGAACCTTTTCCAATGCCAAGATATCTTTTGAGATGTGGTAATCACATCTGTACGTAGTATTCAAGATATGGGTGTACCATGATTTTATATAGAGGCAATAAGATATTTTCTGCCTTATTCTCTATCTCTTTTTTAATCACTCCTAACATTCTATTTGATTTTTTGACTGCTGCTGCACACTAAGTGGATGTTTTCAGAGAACTATCCAGAATGACTCCAAGATCTCTCTCTTGAGTAGTTGTAGCCAGATTAGTCCCCATGGGTATGTCTACGGAGACTAATGAGGGTGACTGGAATTGCAAATCAAGCCCGGGATTTAAATATCCCGTGCTTGATTTGCGTGTTCCCGGCTGGTAGTCATTTTAGAAATTGATTAGCCCGAAGTAACTGCCCACGTCTACATGGGATCCCAGTGAAATGGGATTCCGGAATAAAGCCCCTAAATCAAATTAGGTGGTAAACCTCATTCCACGAGGAATACTACCTAATTCGATTTAGGGCTTTATTCCGATATCCCGTTTTACTACTGCATGAAGACGCGGGCAGTTACTTTGGGCTAGTCAATTTCTAAAATGGCGACTGGCCGGGAACATGCAAATCAAGCATGGGATATTTAAATCCCGGGCTTGATTTGCGATTCCAGTCACCCTCATTAGCCTCCCTAGATGGATGTAGGGGGCTAGTGTAGACATACCCCGTCATATTGTATATATAGTTGGAATTATGTTTTCCAATGTGCATTACTTTATATTTATCAACATTAAATTTCATTTACCATTTTGTTGCCCAATCAGTTAGTTTTGTGAGATCTTTTTGAAGCTCTTCACAGTGTGCTTTGGTCTGAACTATCTTGAGCAGTTTGGTATCGTCTGCAAATTTTGCCACCTCACTCCTTTACTCTTTTGAAATATTTCAATTATTAAATGCTTTTGTGGTGTTTAAACATCAGTGAATGGATGCTGGTGGTTGTGAGGCTATGTTGTATCATGTAGACATAATTGATTGGGATCCTAGCCCATTGAGGAAAATGGAAATGAGGCACGTAAATTTTAGCTCTTATGAGAAATCATAAAGTCATTTCCTCATTGAAATATTTTGTTTAGGGCTAAAGTATGTTTTGGGAGATCATTTTATTAAAAGAAACCCCTTTTTTCTGATTTTTCTTAAAATTTAATTTAATCAAAAACAAATTTACATTAAAATTATGATGATGGAAAAATTTTGACCAGCCCTTCAATTCACACTATTGTTTCTAAGGGTACGTCTAAACTACATGGCTCCGTCGATGGAGCCATGTAGATTTGTTATTTTGGAAAAGGCAAATGAAGCCACGATTTAAATGATCGCGGCTTCATTTACATTTACATGGCTGCCGCGCTGAGCCGACAAACAGCTGATCAGCTGTTTGTCTGCTCAGCGCGCTAGTCTGGACGCTCCCCTGCCGACATCAAAGCCCTTTGTTGGCAGCCCCGGTAAACCTCATCCATGGTGGGTACTGTGTCCTGTGCTTCTGTCAGTCATGCTGCCACAGTGACTGGCACACTTAGCAACACAGCCCCCCCTCCTCCAGTGAGCAGTAAGTACCTGAGTAGGTACCACCTCCAACAGTAGCCAATACCCTTCCCAGAGCACAGACCCCTGCTACATCCCCAGGTATTCCCTTCTGCACTTGCACCTACCCTACCCTGTACAAACACACTTCTTCAGCACCCTCCAAATCCCCTCTCCAGCACTCTCAAATGGACCTTCTCCTCCTCCCCTTCACAGCAGTGTCCTCCTTTTTGGACCCTGAAATGTGGTAACCCTCCCTCTAACCCCTTCTGAAGATGCACAAACCAGTACAGACAAGGTTCAGATTACCAGGGCAGACACAAGAACTTTTAAATGGGAACTTTTAAATGCCCATGAATTCAAGAGACACAGCTTGAAAGAGAAAGTCTGCACAGATAGACTGAGGCAAGTGGCTCTCACCTAAGTGGGCCAGGAAAGTTTAAGATTTAGGTGAGCTAAACTGTTTTTGGGATTTTGTTATTTTAATGCTTTTTTGCCTCCTTGCAAAGAGCATGCAGGGATGATTCAAGAACAGATGTGAAATCCGGTTGAACCTTCTGGAGGTAATCAAAATGAGGTGCTGAAACCTGAGGTATGGTAAACAATGGGCTGAATTATAGGACTCCACTCTGGGAGAAATCGAGATGTAGGCCTGCCACCTGACAGAAGTCCCATGGAGAGATGGAAGGAAAGATCACAGTTTCAGCTCACTTCCGAACCATGAAAATCTCTCCGCAGATTTAGCTTAAAGCCTTAAATAACAAAATTCCATGTTAACTGCCTATCATTACAGCCAAAGAAATGTAAATGTTCTCTCTACATATGTCTAGATGTTACATTTTACATTGTTCTATGTTGCAGCCCAGCTGGTAGGTCCTGTGGCAGTTTTTCTAGACCACTATATCAGATATACTTTCAGCTGCTGATTTTTTTTTTATTTTATTTTTGCATCAGCAGTTGTTGAAAAACAGCCACTGGCAAGATTTGTTTTCTTACAGTGCAGTAGAATGCATAACATTTGAAATGACTTCTGTGTTTAGTGCTACACATAGCACCAAGCAAGCCATAGCTTCCGGCACAGAAATTGAAATACAGCACTCACACAGCCACTACTGCTCGCGCATCAAAGCTGGAAACTCATGGCTGTCACATGACTATCAGCAGCACCAGCAGCACATCCCCCCCTTTAGATCAGAATGAGGGGCACTGAACCTCCACTTGGCAATTCATGAAAGGATTGCTGCACCTGTGCAGAACTCCCACTGAAGTCACATAGTCATAGCAGTTCATCTGTGCATTACCAATTGCTGGATAGACGGGTAATGGGAATCCAAGTAATACGAAGTGAAGTAGTGAATGCTGGTGGATGATTTCTTTCCATCACCTCTCTTTTCCATCAGCATGTTTCCAAGTAACGCTGAGTGAATAATTGCTTTGTTATCTATTGAAATATCGTACATTACACTTGTTCGGCATTGTTCTACGCTGCTGTCAGTCTGGAATCTAGAGAAAGGGGTTAACAGTGAGGTGGCAAAATTTGCAGTTGATACCAAACTGCTCAAGATAGTTAAGAACAAAGCAGACTGTGAAGAGCTTCAAAAACATCCAACAAAACTAACTAATGGGCAACAAAATGGTAAATGAAATTTAATGTTGATAAATGTAAAGTAATGCACATTGGAAAACATAATTCCAACTATATATACAATATGATGGGGACTAATCTGGCTACAACTACTCAAGAGAGAGATCTTGAAGTCATTCTGGATAGTTCTCTGAAAACATTCACTCAGTGTGCAGCGGCAGTCAAAAAATCAAATAGAATGTTAGGAGTGATTAAAAAAGGGATAGAGAACAAGGCAGAAAATATCTTATTGCCTCTATATAAAATCATGGTATGCCCTCATCTTGAATACTGCGTTCAGATGTGACCACCTCATCTCAAAAAAGATATCTTGGCATTGGAAAAGGTTCAGAAAAGAGCAACAAAAATGATTAGGGGCTTGGAATTGGTTATATACGAAGAGGGATTAAAAAGACTTGGACTTTTCAGTTTAGAAAAGAGGAGACTAAGGGGGGATATTATAGAGGTCTATAAAATCATGACTGGTGTGGAAAAAGCGAATAAGGAAAATTTATATAAGATATAACAATATATGAAGTAGGGGTCACCAAATGAAATTAATAGGCAGCAGGTTTAAAAAACAAACAAAATGAAGTGTTTCTTCACTCAGCACACAGTCAACCTGTGGAACTCGTTACCAGAGGATGGGATGAAGGCTAGAACGTTAACAGGGTTAAAAAAGAGCTAGATTCATGGAAGTTAGCTCTAACAATGACTATTAGCCAGGATGAATAGGAAAGGTGTTTCTCTGGAAGTGGGAGACACGGGAGGGATCATGTGAGGATTACCTGTTGTGATCCCTCCCTCTGGGGCATCTGGTATTGGCCACTGTTGGCAGACAGGATATGGGGCTAGATGGACTTTTGGTCTGACCCAATATTGCCATTATGTTCCTATTGAACTCTATTGAGTTCAATGGAATTAGTCTGAATTTATACTGGTGTGAATTGGAACGGGATCTGGACCTGTTAAACACTCACAAGAAGTCACAATAATTTAGGGATTTCTTTAACAATTAACAGCCAATTTAAAATCTAGTAGCAGATGCTAATATATTTTTTTATTGCAAATGGAAACAAAAATGAGATTTCTGTTATATATACATTGATACAGCTTCTGTGAAAAAACATGCTAGTAGACAGAATGGAATACATGCTTTTCTAATCTTTTCATTTATTTCCCCTTTGGAACTCACTATCCTTTGCAGCTTCACCGACCACAGAAAGTAAAATATTCCATTTAATCTCATTCTTTATTCCCTTGCTTCCTCTCCTGCTATATCTTCATCTAAAGATCAACGCTGACTTTGCAGCATTTATAATCCGGCTGTCTTTCCCACAGCATTCATCATTTTCTGTTTGTATATGTGTAAAGGTTGCCATGTGAGAAAAGCAAAGTTATCTGGAAGGTGAGGCCCAGTTAGTGGGTGTTGTATATTCTAACGTTTTAAACACCTACACCCTTTCCAGCTGCTAATTCAGGGAATCTGTCATAGAGCTGGGAAGTAGTGACCGACCAACCGTATTCTCTGGACACCACTGAAGTGATGGAAAACATCCAGCATAGCCTTCAATTTTTTTGTAATTCAGTATCTTAAATATTCAAGCAATATGTGTTCTCATAAGCCATATATTCTCATAAGCAGCTTAAACAAAAACCTCAATGACAAAAGTGGCTGTAGAAGTGGTGTATATATAGGTACAAGGAAGGGCAGTTAATGGAATGTGTGTCAATCAACAAAATTTTAACCCCATCAGCTTCTGACATACTAAATGGCGTTCACATATTACACAACAGATTATTGATTTACTCTGCACAAAAGCTTTGTGAATGAAAGCAAGCTACATACTTTATAATCTATTGCATGTATTATTGTTTATACAGCACCACAGAGCTTTACACAAATAAAATTACATGCCCTTGCTCCAAAAAGTTCACAAACTATATTAAACTTAATACTACAAAGAATGTCAATAAACAAAGGTTAATGGACATAAGAGGACAAGGTCTATTTATTGATCGGTTGAATTGAAAATGCCCTTGTAAATATCCTACAGCTGAACAGATAGAGGTTGACACAGTGGGTAGGAAACCAAAATTCCCAGGTTCTCCTCTAAGTTTCAAAAGTAAGCTTTCTTTCTGACCTGGGGCAAAGAAATTAACCTCTCTGAGTCATGTGTAAAATACCTATCTCACAGGAGTCTTATGGGGCTTTATTAATGAGGATAAAAGAATGGAAGAGTGTTTATTATTAGCTGTTTCGGAGCTCTGTGATGGCTTTAATGGTAGCAGCTATGTACAGAAGAAATTTCACTTTCTATCATTTATTTAGTTGCATACATCTTAGGAAAAAATTAATTTAACCAAGCATGAAGCAGAATGGCCATAATTTTCTGATGCCTCAGAGCAAATTTGGTTAGATCATGAGATGTATGTATTTGTGGTTGCTATGTGAGGTAAGGAAAGGAAAAGCTGGGCTCTGGAAGATAAATAAAATTAATTGTTGATCAACACTTCAAGGGAAGAGACCATGCCTTACTCCTATCTCCCTTTTGGTTATTCTGAATACATTTTCATGGTCATCTAGTGGAAACTAAGAAAGGTCCCTTTGATTTATTTTTCTGTGTTTGTACAATTTTATAGTGAACACTCATTTCACTGTTAGCAGGGGTATGGATGTCCAAGTTCTCTAAAACACATGTAAAATTTTTATAACCCAGCATTATGCCTCAGTTTATACTCTGGTGACCTTCCTAGATGCAAATGCTGACATTCTATGAAATCTAGTACAAACATCTCATATCCATATGTCTCTGTTCAAAACATTGTTTGAAAAGTCTCTCCAGGCTGCCCAAGGGCAGAGACTGTGGACAGACTCTCAAAGGGGAAAATCTCAGTGATGTATTTTAAAGGTTCAGCTAATAAAAATAAGGGTCCTCAAATACCCGTTTCTGGTTTGCCTGTGTTATACCTATAAACCTACTCTGTTATGATTCTTATTTCTAACAATACTTCCCGAGCAACCCCTCTCCTGTGTATATTTTAAATGGAATGAGAAATACAGACAAATACACTGGAAACAAATGCTCTGGGCTCTAGTTCCTCCTTGATGTACAATGGTGCCACAAACTCAGAGTCAAAATGAATATTTTTTTACAATGTTACATTAAATTACAAAAGGGTAGCTTAAGCAGTTTCTCTTTCAGGGTAAGGACAAGCTTTTGAGATCTCGGTTCTTGAACACAGGTGATCAGAACAGCTATAGCACAGAATCTTCGGCTGTGTCCAGACTACATGCCTCTGTCGTCAGCAATGTAAATTTAAATGAAGCCGTGATCATTTAAATCGCGGCTTCATTTGCCTTTGCCAAAACAACAAATCTATGGAGCCATGTAGTTTAGACGTACCCATAGAGCTGGAAGAGACCTCAAGAGGTCATCAAGTCCAGCCTCCTGCCAACGGCAGGACCAATCCCAATTAAATCAACCCAGCCTGGGCTTTGTCAAGCTGAGACTTAAAAACCTCTAGGGATGGAGATTTCACCACCTCCCTAGGTATCCCATTCCAGTACTTTACTACCCTTCTAGGGAAATAGTTTTTCTTGATGTTTCTTAAGAACAGAATTTATCAAGAAAAGCAAATGGGCATTAAGGGTAGGATAATGCTATCCCCTATTTAAAGTCAAGAGGGATCATTTTTGGTCCCAATTCTGTTACTTTTACTCATGTTAAGCAGGAGTTTGCCCCACAAGCAATCCTATTGATTTTAAACCTGAAAGTGGTAAAGCTAAGGATGTCAAAGGGAAATCTAGGGAAAGTAAAGTGCACTCTACTTTGACACCATCTTTGACATAGTGCCTATGTATTAATCAGTAAAATAAGTCAAATCTAGAGAAGTTCAGGTATATGGGGTATGATGGAGCGGAGGAGTGCTAGCCAGTACCTGCTGACTAAGGGTATGTCTAAACTGCAAAGTTAATTTGAAATAACAGCCATTATTTTGAATTAACTTTAATAGTGTCTATAAATGCAAACTGCTATTTCAAAATTAATTTGAATGGGATGCCCCCAACGTCCATGATTTCCGCACTAGATGGAGGAACGCAGCTCTCTATGGCAGGATAGCTGCCAGCCTGGCCACCAAAGGCCACATGCGAACCCAGGAGCAGGTTTGCTTGAAAATCAAGTTGGTCCCCCAACCCTGTGCCCTGAGCTTCCCCTCCCGCTTCTTCCCCTTGCTTCCCCTTCCAGCTCCGACCTCCCAGTTTTCCCCCTCCCCTCTCCCATCCTCTCTTTTCCCCTCTCCCACCTCCTTTTCCCAATTCCCCAGAGGTTCATCTTCCCGCCCCCCCCCCCTCAGTTTTGTTCAATAAATCCAGTTTCTATTTTTGAACATACGTGTCTTTTATTTGACATCAGGAAGGGGGGCTAGGGAGGGGTAAGGGGAAGGACATGAGGGAGGAATGGGGCACGAGCCCCTGGTGGGGATGATTGGGGAGGCTCTGAGGGCTCCTTGGGGTGGATGTTCTCCTGCAGGGCCTCCTGAATCCTGACAGCTCCCCGATAGACCCCCGGATGGCAGCCTGCAGCAAGTGCAGCCGGGCTGATGGCAACAACACCACGAGATGCACTGACATGCCCAGTGGCAGTTCTGGCTCCATGTGGCTGAGTGCTGTGGTGTCCTGAGTGTGGGCACTCAGGGCACTCCAAGACAGGACTGCTTTGCTGTCCCTCATCGGGTAGACAAGCAAGCGGGGAACCCTGAGAACTGTCTGTCCAGGGTGGGGGTAGGGTCCCTTTAAACAGGGAGCTCAGTTAGTCTCAGGCAGCAGCCCCACACACTAAGTCCTAACCTGATGCCCTGCCAGCACGGGTCCCATCCAGCCTTAACTTCGGTTCAGGGTCCACTCAGTGTGGACGTGCTATTTCAAAATTGCAAAACACTATTTCGAAATAGGTTTTGTGTGTAGATGGGTTAATTCAAATTAGCTGAATTCGAATGAACTATTTCGAATCAAGTTAACTCAAACTAACGCTGTAGTGTAGGCGTACCCTAAGAGATTAAGCTCAGGTAGCTAGCAAAGTTGTTGGCAGGAAGCCAGAAGAACCAATAGGAATAGAGTGCTGAAATTTGAATTGTATAAGATACCTTGCCTGGTTTTTTTTTCCTGTGGGAGAGTTAAACCAGGAGTTGAGACACACAGGATGATTTAAACCCATGCAGGACTACCATGCCTCCAAGGAATTCGGGGCATGAAAGTGGACTAAACCCAGAAGGGATATGAGTAAATAAAGGGGGAAAGTGTATCCAGTCATGATCAGGGTATTTTTCTTTATTTTTGTGGTTTGTATTGAACTGCTCTGTGTGAGTCTGTACCTTCCCTCTCCCATTCACCTCTAAGAGTTGGCCCCAGAGATTTTCTCTGTGTTTTTATTTGTTTTACTTAGTTGCTCTATAACATCTAGGAACCAAGTATGCTTTATTAAGTGTAGTTTTTGTTTTATTAATAAAAATCACTTTTTTAAGGCAATGATTTGATTCTTGTGTCCTGGGAAGGTGCAGGGGTCTATGTGTGCATGTCTGCCTGACTAGACTGAATGGTCAGCTACCAGAAACTGCAGTTTGTTTTTCTCTTCTCTTGCTTTTCAAGCTTTTTTGTGTTAAAAGAGCTTGGAGTACCTCGGGGGTACCTGCCTGTTTTTAGGGTAAATTTACATGACCCCTCCTGTTTTTTTAGGGTAAATCACTGCATGGTGGCAGCTACCCCCTAAAGTCAGTAGATCTGTGACTCTGGGGAGTTTTTGTAAGCAGAACCTGTAGAAGCAAGGTATGTTTAAAGTCTTTGTGGGCCCACACCTTCTATCTTTGGAGTATCATTGTGGGGAACAGCCCTGACATGGGGTAATCATCTTGAAGACCACAGTACACACATTTGTGTCTTTGTTGGAGAGTATATACTTAAATCTGTCCATAAAGGCTTTGGACTCAGCTGCAATTCATGGAACAACAACTTGAATACTGTGCTAAATTTGCTTCTTAAAACAAGGAGATTTTTAAGTTTCCTGTAGGTCATAATCAGTTCTTACTTTGAAGATTGCCCTTCATTTTAAACCCAAAAGCACCTTATTTCATACAAACCTGTTTTGTATGGGCCCATGCTAATTATTCTAAATTGTGACATCAAAATTCTAACTTATTAAACCAGTGCTATTTAAATATTGACAGATTCTGTCACCATAATTTTTGTTATATTCCATAGTCTTGGTTTGTGCCACATGATATATTTTTAATTGTCCTGATAGGTTAGACGTATACTGGTAATTCATTATTATATGATATTTCTTTATAAATGCTGGTCAGCAACAAGCTGGGTTCTAGAGAACAACTAAAATCATTATGGTCATAATTTTACTTGAAAGAACCTTGTATAATTAATCAATAGTTGAACTCCTTGGGCATTAGAGGGATCAAATTACTTTCTATTTGTGGGGAGGAAATGGTTCTGGGGCAGAAGATAAAGTTAGAACCCAAGTTAAGGTGGGTTTTATTTCCAAAATGGAAGATAAAAGGACTAAATCCAAAGCCCAGTAAGTCAATGGGCATCATTCAAATTCCTGTCTGGATTTTGTATCAGGACCAGAAAGCCAAACTCTTGGTTTATTTTTTGGGGGTGGGAGGTGGGGAGGGGTTTTGATACAGTGCACAAGCTATGAGATGTGTTTCTTTAAGATCATAATTTTTTTTCCATTTTCTTTTCATTCCTGCAACACAGCAAACACCTTGTGCTGTTAAATGATAATATAAGATGGCCAAAGGCCTCAATTTTAAATGGTGAACTTCCCAGGAAAGTATTACAGCCTTCTTTTACAGTTTCTTTAAACTCCTTGTCAAGACTCATTAACATTGCAAGAATCAGTAAGTTTTTGACTACCCCATTTTTATTAATGCATTTGTTATTCATGCTAATAAAGTGGTACACAATAAACTCAGTTTAATATGAGAAATGGTAGATGGTACCTGCTTGATTTGCTGATTACATAGTTTCATAATATAGGGTGCATTTCTCCTTCAAGTTCCTGTTATCTCACTATGGTTTGTTCTATGTCTCCGACACTCAGCTTCACAAAAATGACAAGGCAACACCTCTATTAAAATATAATTTCTGTTCAACAGACAAGGTCAAATTAAAAGCCCAATGTATGCTATTCAATTTCTTACGGTATCTGTCAGGAGACTTATGAAATAAGGACAACATTATATGTTTTAAATCTAAAACCATGGTTCTTGTTTAATGGATACTTCTTTATGCTGTACTTCTAATTTCGGAAAGCTCTGACTCAAACACCAGATGTCTTCTTATATAGCTTAGTATCTTTTTTTTCTTTTGATTTAAGAAGCTAAATCCCATTTCCCCAGAGCTGGCAGTTCTGTACAATGTAAGCTTCTGTTAGCTCTGTCTAAACATTTGCCAAATCCCCACTAACAATAACGTCATCCAAGTCACACTGCAGTGTATGTTTCAAGCCATTTTAAATCATTGTTTGTGAGCCTTTTCATGGACTACTCATTTTAGGAATCCAAAAAGCATCATTGTGATCTATAGCAGGCCCCAGGTAGTTAACATTACCTATTATGTTATACAGCATTTGTCAATAATCTTCACTACTATCTAGAGAACTCCTGCTTTCCTCCTTTTTTTTATCATGAACATCTTACTATTGGAAATAGCAAAACAGGTACTCATTCATAGTCAGTGCAAATAGCATCAAAACCATCAGCACTCATGAATAACAGAGTCTGGAAGCCCAGTCACCTCCACTGTCTGTCTTGTGACACTGTGTTAAAGTGTGAAATTTCTCATAGGAGCCACAGTTCAGAGAATTCAGTTCTGAAAGGTTTTGGGTACCTTCAATTCCCTGTTTGCTTAAATATCTGAGAGGACAGCATGCACTTCCCAGAATCCTGAAATTAGTGAACAAGTTGTTTTGTCAACAAAAGGCATGACAAAACTATTAATTCCTGGATCAGACTCTCCTGAAATGCTCATCAAAATAAATTTTCTGGTACTACATTTTGGGAATAGTCTTTTGGGACTGGTCAGGGGAAGGAAAGGCCCTTTCGTGTAATTGGATGGTGGTATAGGCATGAAATAGCTCCTGAGGCTTCTTTTCATGGAGAGAAGAGGGCTGACAAGCCCCAGCATTTCATGGATCTTCCTGATGCTGTAAGGTTGGGGGGAGTTGCAGCTACAAGTATAGCTGGTCCTGATGGCCCATCTGGTGCTGGTAGCATGTGTTTTGAGAAGTGAACTGACTCCCATTGTTCCTTCTGTTGGAGATTAGAGATAGCCTCTAGTGACTCTACTGCTTTGTGACTCTACTGCTTTGTGGATTGATTGGACTTTCCTGCAGCCTCTACTCTGAAGTACAAGTTTATTTGTTTCTCTCAGAAACTGAAAATCAAATGCCTTGGCTAGGGTTTCACTCACATCGACATCTCTTGAAATAACAAGAACTTAAAATAACAAGTTCTGCTTTAGTCAAGATGGAGCCAAAGGTTTTCAACCTTTATACATCATTTTTATTCAAAAAAATTTTTAGGGGCTATTGAATCTTTTCCCCAACATAACATTAGAGGCTAAGTCACTACAGTAGCTGGAAGATGAGCATTTAATATAATCTAAACTGCACCTGAGCACTGAGTTAAGCCATGACCTTTATGACATGTGTTCCATTTGC
Source organism: Pelodiscus sinensis (assembly GCF_049634645.1). Taxonomy (NCBI): domain Eukaryota; kingdom Metazoa; phylum Chordata; order Testudines; family Trionychidae; genus Pelodiscus; species Pelodiscus sinensis. The sequence goes on from NC_134719.1 coordinate 50,616,006, forward strand.
TGAGAAAGAGCTAGGCAGCTGCAATAGCGGTGAGCAAACATGTAAAATATCTGTGATTTGGTTAAGCTTAGCACACAACATCTGTGTGCTCCTTGAAAAACTGGGCTTGTACCTTCACAATAGGTTTTCCTACAAGCTTTCTGATACTTCCTTTTTCCTATTCTGATTATAAGTTCCCTGAGAACAGGCTCTCTTCTAATACTTTGACAAAGGTTCCAGTCAGAGAGATGTTTGTAAAATAAATAACACATATAAATGTTTTTACAAATAATTCAGAGTGAAGAAGAATACAAAAAATAGTGAAAGTCAAATTCAAGTTAATTTTACAATGCTGTAGCTCAACGCTGTGAACATTTGTGCAGGGTTTTAAATTTATTCAGTTTTTCTAAAGGCCAGAACTTCAACTGCCTTGCAACGCAGTCCATTAATGTCAACCATGTAATATCAACTGAGGAGCTTGTTCCTATTTGAAAAGGGACCCTAAACATAGCCTCCATGCATTCATGAGCAGTCATATGTGTAGGCAATTTGTTGCATACTGCTTCCATTGCATGTAAATAGAGACTATATACACACATACACATACACACACACTTGTGCTTTCTTCATTCCTTACACCCACAAATGGACTTGTGCATGTAAATTAATGCACTTCAATTAAAGGTCATGAACAAGCGCATGCAAGATTGTGAAGGCATAGAGAGGCATTATTTAGAGAGATCCTGTTGCACTCTAACAGATTTATTAGAGCATAAAATTTTGTAAGAAAAACCCACTTCATGTTATGCACTAATAAATCTATCTCTAAGGCAGGGATGGGCAAGACTCCTTCATGGGTCGAATCTGGCCCACCAAGCTGGTTGATCTGGCTCACAGTTGCCCTGTTGCTCCCCCACCCCCAGACCAATTGAGACCTGAGAACAGGGAGCACACAAAGTCTCCTTCCCTGCTAGAGGTGCATGGCACCAGAGGGAACTGCCAGCTGTTCAAAAACAGCTGGCATTTATCTCTAGGTGCCGTGCACCCCTTGCAGGATGGAGGCAGAGAGTGGCAAATACTTCACATGCTCCCTCACCCCCAGGCTAATCAGAGTCTGTGGGCAAGGGAGACCAGGAAGTTTCCTGGCCCTGCCCCTTCTACCCAAGACTCCATCCCTTCTGGGCCCCCCTTCACAAATTATTGCCACCCCTACTCTAAGGTACCATGGGACCCCTTACTATTTTTGTTCTGTGCAAAGAATCAAGAAAGTGGAAATCCACAGTGTAAAAATATTTTAGCAGTACTGTAAAAAGGTAATCCATACATAAACAATCTAAGGAAGTGTAAACATCATGGCTGACTCTATGGCTTTTCATGTGTCGTTTCCATTCTCCTTATTTCCATCTGCTATGGAGTATTTAATGTAAGGGGTCGTAACATGTTGTCCTCTGTTATGGTAGAGGAGAAAGAATTGAAGGAGTTGTGACCATGGATTTTCCATAGACTGGAAAAGCTACTGTGCCTGGGGTCTGTGGGCATTTAGCTTGCTACTGGTCTGCAACATCTAAGTGCATGTGTGATGATTTAATAATGTTCTGGTGCACTTCTTGGGTGGGCCTTTTATTCTCTGGCACTAATGGTACTGGCCATTCTTAGTCTTAATATGTAGGTATCGCCCATGTTTGTGCTCTCAGCAGTTCTAATGGACCAGAAGATCTTGCAAAACAGACCCTCCCATGTCCACTTGTTTCATCACTAGATACCGGTCATACATTCAGCATGGGGGAGGGAGGCCACCTCTTAAGGCACCACACCAGAAGTTGCTATTTAACAGAGCCCCAGAAGTACACTGCAGCTCAAGTTATGGTGAATAACCAGAATAGGGAGAGAGGGCCGTCTGTCAAAAAAAAAAAAAAGGTTTAGATGATAGTTTCCACCGGTATCAGTGCTAGAAAAGTGTAGACAATATTTCCAATGTTTTCACAGGCAGTGGTGATTTTGGCCGATGCCTCACTCCTAAGAGTGTCAAAAGTCCAGAGAACTTTTTGGCACTCTTTAATCAAGCTGCTTGTTGATAGATTGTATGGTCAATTACTTGGCTACATGTTGGTTTGTTATTTTGTTATGAAATATACTCAAGAGATCAAATAACCGATGTCAATCAGGTTGATAACTATGATACAGGAAAAAGGTTCTATATAATAGTAGTCCTCCAAGAGCAATCATATGTAGTGATGTTGCATTCATCTGCTTCAGAAGCTGTACTCCCCAAGTTTCACATTTCAGTAGGTATTACTGATATGATTTTATAAGTCACACATTTCTTTAACTGATACTAAATTAGTCCTCTGGTTTCTTCCTTTAGCTTTCTTTTGGATACTAACATTCTGATCCATGAATACACTTCTCTGGTTTGTACTATGACAGAAAGCAAATATGTCTTGATGTTGACAAGTTTTCAGTCCGCTTCTGCCAAATGCTTCCTTGCAGGCCCCATTGGAAAATGGTCCAAATATGGGACTCAGCTCCAAAATGGATCTTTCAACAAACAAAGCCAAGAATTAATTGGGCTGAAGCCACACACATGCTTCTGGGGGAAACCTCATAGAATGGAAGATGCCCGAACCTTCTATGGTTACTAAAGGAGGACAACAGAACTGGACTTAGGAAAATTAGTTGGGAATAGGTGTCTAAGGTATAAATTATTTATCATAGTGCATTCCCTTGGTAATATCATTGCTTACTAAAAAACCTCCTTGAATTAACTACACTAAGTAAAAAACCACCCTTGTCTTAGTTATATCTCATTTGTATGCTGAAATAGTTTAACTGCTCAGGGCCTTCACATTTATTGCCACTTGGAAACTTTCTCTCAGCATGGTCCAATACAATGAAGTGGCTTACTTGGTGGTTGGTGGTGGTCTCTTTTTATGAGGCTTGAAAGCCCAAAGCAAACAAGTTTTTGTCCATTGTAGTCTTATAAATTTGTATTGAAAGCTGGTGTTGCTCTATTATTTATTCATCTTGTCTATTACTGTCTGTAATTCTCTTCCCACTCTGAGTTAATCGTTATCTAGTCTTCCTGCATGTGACATGTTTGTGTTTTATATGCCAAGCAGTACCATCAAAATGTTCTGAGGAGCATCTTGTGTGTCATTTGTCTTAAATATTCTATGCACATTGTCTCAATGACAACTCAGCTTACCCAATACTGACGTAAAATAAATACATTGGCTGCAGGGTGGAAAATAAGGTTTTCACATCTGTCAAGTCTTTATTGTGAAAAATCTAAGGGAAAAATTGCCAGATAGTTGCAGGGTATACATAAAAATATTTAGATTGCCAGCTTTTGTGCAGATCTTGAAATTTTTCAGAGCTTTAGAGCTAAGGAAGGAACCAGATGGTAAATCAAAGCTATCCCAGAGTGAGGCAACACTGCATTATCTCATTACTGAATTGAATGGATAAGCAAAACTCTGTATAAATTTCACGGAGGAAATAGTGTGAACATGGCCTTTCTCAAGCTATTTGCCTTCCAAAGTTGGAAGTAACACAATAATAGCTTTTGAAATAGCTTGCGAAATGTGATTCTCTTTTTCATAATATGGGATCAGGACATTAAATTTTCAGAGCTACTTGAGAGAACAGAAGTTGAGGAGCATCTGGAGATGTACTGGCCTGCAGGGGTAAGAGTTTCACAAAATATACCATATTAAAGAAGTATAACTGTAATTTTAATAAAACCATGAATAAAAATGAAGAAAAGAATATGGAATTACTTATATTGTGGTTAAGGCAGGAAAGTAAAGGGCCTAAATCCCAATAATATGTATGTAGGATCTTGACCACAGTCTCTGTTTAGAATCTTTCACATATGCCCAAACTGGACGGGCCTGGTCTGAGGCCTGAGGCCTAGCTAACAATGGATAATACATGATTAAAAGGAAACAGAGATAAGCAGAAGACAGGCCTTATTTCTACAACTATACATGAAACAAGCTGAGACAGAATAACCCAAGGTTCAGGGAAGTAGTTGGGGCCTTATCGTGAATTATAGATGCATAATTCTTTGAGAGTAGCCTCAAAGTCTGCTTCCAGATTATAGGAGGAGATATCAGAGTATCCTCCCCACATACCAGCCTGAATTCAGGGAGACGGCCAGCATGCCAGCATGAGTAATGATAGCTGCCCCTCACAGATGCCAATCCAGTCCAAAGGGGTGCAATGATAAATATATACAGTTGCCAATGCTGTGTACTATTTACTGTTCCCTTTGTTTTAAGACCATAGAAGAATGTACCTGTGAGCAAATCTGTTTGGGAGATGCCACCCGTCATTTCTATGGACCTGAAATCAGGATTCAATCTACTTACAGTAAAATGACACTTGAGCCATAACACCGCATACATGTAAACGTGAGCCATGGGTGGAGCAATTATGTAATCTTTTAGACTATTGGCTTATTGCATTCATTATGTCTTTCTGCTAGAATCTATCCAGGGGCTCAGGAACTCCCCCGCTTCCCATTGCTTCTCTCTACCCAATAGAACCCTATATGATCTATAGTAATCCATTGTTTGGCAGTCTCCCTGAGCCTGACAAGTGAAGTGACACTCTGCCAGTGCTGTGTGTAATAGAGCCTCGTGCTTGGATCTAAACGGTGTTGAACTTCTGTTCCTTAGGAGAGAAAGCATTTTGAAGAGGAATGAGCCACCAAACATGCTATATGGATCAACTTTTATGTGTTCATTCAGGGCTAAATTTAAAAAAAATGCGTAATTAGATAGTGAGTGTTAGAAGGCTGCTGTTGAAGTGTGCCATTGGATTTTTCAAATTGCCATTCAGCACCGAAACTGTGGAAAGTTCCTGTGTGTATTAGGGAATTAACTGCAGTTCTAAAAGTGAACTGAAGTGGCCTGATACTTCTATTCCAGGCACAAGGATTGTTAGGAAAAGATGGGATCCACCTAACAAAGAGGAAGGAGAATCTTTGCGGGCAGGCTTGCAAACCTGGTGAAGAGGGCTTTAAACTATATCCGTTGGGGGACAGTGACCAAAATCCTGAAAGGAATGGGGAAGTCAGATACCGGGAAGAAATGCAAAGACGAATACGCAACAAAGGAGGACCCATGATTCGAATGCAAAGGGTAAAGCAATCAACTGGTTATCTAAGGTGTTTGTACACCAATGCGAGAAGCCTGGGTAACAGACAGGAAGAATTGGAGGCCCTGATCCAGTCCAAGAATTACAATTTGTTTGGGATAACAGAGACTTGGTGGGATGACTCGCATGACTGGAGCGCTGTCATGGAAGGGTATAAACTGTTCAGGAAGAACAGGCAGGGGGAAAAGTAGGAGGAGTTGCACTGAATATAAGAGAGCACTATGATTGCTCAGAACTCCAGTATATAGAGGGAGAAAAGCCTGTTGAAAGTCTATGGGTCAAGTTTAGAGGTGTAAGAAACAGCTGTAATGCTGTGGTTGGTGTCTGCTACAGGCTGCAGAATCAGGTGGATGAGGTAGATGAGGCTTTCTTCAGACAACTGAGAGAAGTTTGCAGATTGCAGGCCCTGGTTCTCTTGGGGGACTTTAATCATCCTGACATCTGTTGGCAGACCAATATAGCAGTACACAGACAATCCAGAAAGTTATTGGAGAATGTTGGGGATAACTTCTTGGTACAAGTGCTGCAGGATCTGACCAGAGGCTGTGCACAGCTTGACCTGCTGCTCACAAACAGGAAGGAGCTAATAGGGGAAGTAGCGGTGGGTGACAACCTGGGAAGCAGTGATCACGAGATGGTAGATTTCAGGATCCTGACCAAAGGAAGAAAAGAGAGTAGTGAAATACAGACCTTGAACTTCAGAAAAGCAGACTTCAACTCCCACAGAGACCTGATGGGAAGAATCCCCTGAGATGCTAACATGAAGGGGAAAGGAGCCCAGGAGAGCTGGCAGTATTTTAAAGAAGCCTTATTGAAGGCACAGAAAGAAACCATTTGAATGCGTAGCAAGAGAAGTAAATATGGTAGGAGACCGGATTGGCTTACAGGGGAAATCCTTGGTGAACTTAAGAAAAAAGGGAGCTTACAAAAAGTGGAAATCTGGACAGATGACTAGTGAGGGGTATAAATGAATAGCTCAAGAATGCAGGGGAATTATTAGGAAGACGAAAGCGCAATTGGAACTGCAACTCGCAAGGGATGTGAAGGATAACAAGAAAGGATTCCACAGTCATATTAGCCAGAAGAAGGTGATCAGAGAGGATATGGGGCCCCTACTGTATGGGGGCAGTAACCAACAGTAGACCTGCCCACTCCAAATTGGTGTCCCACGGAGCGGTAGCTGTCGGGGGTTGCCAGCTTCCAGAGGGCAATGGCAACCCTCGTTTCCACAGGGATAGCGGGCCGCAGGTGGGTGTCTTGCCGTTGCAAAGCAGGGGCGAGCCAGGTACACAGCTCCTGGAAAGTGGTCTTTCGCATCCGGAAGTTGTGTAGACACTCTTGGTCATACCAGAGCTGCATAACGAACCGGTTCCACCAGTCAGAGCTGGTGTCAAGCCTCCAAAAATGCCTGTCCACAAAGAAGTTTGGAGGCAAGGGCAGTGGGGCAGCATGACGGACAATCCCTTCGTACCTCTGGTCTGGGTCCACATGGGGAAGTAGCCTCATGACTGTGTCATGCAGATGCAGCAACACTTGCAGTATGATGGTGTGGGGCCATCGCCTGCCCAGGGGCAGCTCTGGCTCCATGCTGAAAAAAAGGGTCTAAAACAGAAAAACCTCCACACAAAAAACCTGCTGGGGTGTCCCAGGAAGCTGAGCACTCCAAACCAGCACTGCAATGCCTTGCTTAACTCCTAGAGGGACAGCAAAGGCAGCTGCAGAAGCAGAGCAACAGGTGTAACCATGCGTCTCTGCAAAGGGCAGGCAGCAGCACCCGGAAGGAAATGCTGCCCCCATACCTTGGCAGAAGCGGTTCTGGGTGGCTTTTAATTTCGAAAGAGCGTCCAGCAGTCAGGACGCTCTTTTTTGAAAAAGCGGATCGATTTTCCAATCCGCGTATTGTAGTCTAGACACGTTTTTTTGAAAGAGGCTTTTTCAAAAGATACTTTCAAAAAAGCCTCTTTCGAAAGAGGCTTGCAGTCTAGACGTAGCCTAGGTAACTGATTCCAGTGTTTCACCACTCTCCTAGGCTGTGTCTAGACTACATGCCTCTGTCGGCAGAGGCATGTAGGTTAGACACATAGGCAAAGGGAAATGAAGCCGCGATTTAAATGATCGCGGCTTCATTTACATTTACATGGCTGCTGCTCTGAGCCAACAAACAGCTTTCACCTTCCTGAAACCCCCTTGCATTCTCGAGCTATACATTTAAACCCCTCCCTGGTCATTCGTCCAAGTTTCCATTTTTTGTGCTTAAGTTCATTAAGTATTTCCCCTGTAAGACAATCCAGTCTCCTACCTTGTTTTCCTCTCTTGCCACGCATCGGGATGGTTTCTTTCTGTGCCTTCAATAAGGCTTCTTTAAAATACTGCCAGCTGTCCTGGACTCCTTTCCCCTTCATGTTTGCATCCCAAGGGAATCGTCCCATCAGGTTTCTGAGGGAGTCAAAATCTGCTTTTCTGAAGTCCATGGTGTGTATTTTACTACTCTCTTTTCTTCCTTTGGTCAGCATCCTGAAATCTACCATCTCATGATCACTCCTTCCGAGGTTGTTATCCACCTCTACTTCCATTGTTAATTCCTCCATGTTTGTGAGCAGAAGATCAAGCTGCATGTGGCCCCTGGTCAGATCCTTCAGCATTTGTACCAAGAAGTTATTCTCAGCATTCTCCAAAAACTTCCTGGATTGCCTGTGTACTGCCATATTGGTCTCCCAACAGACGTCAGGGTTATTAAAGTTCCCCACGAGAACCTGGGCCTGCAATCTGGAAGCTTCTTTCAGTTTTCCGAAGAAAGCCTCATCTACCTCATCCACTTCTCAGTACATGAGGAGGAGGTCAAGGGTTAGGGTTTATTCTTCTATAGCAGGTGCTTGCTTTTTACCAACCTCCAGGCACAGAAGATACATGAGAAGAATTTTAATTCAACGGTGTGAATGTGACACATCATGCCTCTTGCAGCTACTTTTGCAGATTATGCATCATCCTTGCCCCAGGCTATGCATCCTTTTGTAAAACATCAGGAACACCTGCAACATGGCACTATATATGTAATACTAAAAATATGAAATAAAACAAGTATGAATATTCGTTAGAAGCAATTAATTACATATTTATGTCTTTTGGGCTTTTGAATATCATGAACACAACATATTTCAATTATTTTTCTTCTTTTATTATTGGACTTAATGGCCTTATATTTAGAAAAGTCACTGACGAGTGTAGAGGATTAATTTATAAAGTTCCCTACAATGTATCTGTTTCTTCTCTTAACACCCACTTTTTGTTAACTCCTAGCCTTTCAACATTTTACATCTGCATTAAAGCTTCACGATTGAATTACTCCAGTTTTACAGAGTAACTACACTGAAGGCAATTGTGTCAAATTAAAGTAAAAAGTGGTGATTCAGGCTCACAATTTCAAGTGTAATGTTTGATTATTTATTTTTCCTATAGACAAAAGCCCTGGTTCCATAATTTATAAGGGACCTATGGGACAGATATGCTTTGAATGATTAATAACTGATTATTCCTTCTAGCTATCAAATATTAGAAATGTTAGAATGAATTTATTGACCTATGTTTATCTCAAATAGGCTCCAGCTATGTGAAAGTGGTTCAGATACTGTGAGACACTTTATTTAAAAACCCAACAATCAGCCAAGAGTAGGTGTTCCCCAACCCAGCTATAAAATGGCTAAATAGAGAATTGTTCATTATCTTAGTCAAGAAGAAAAGAAGTTTTCAATTTTCATATGACTAAAACTTGTTTTGCTTTGTCCACCTTGTTAAAAAGAATTATTACCATGAATGGGTCACATTCTGATTTTCTGTGCAAAGTGTTTTCACCTCCAAATATAAACTACATGTTATGTTCCTTGTAAATAAAAGAAAATCAGCAATAATCGTTTTCCACCCCAAATTCAGATCTGCATATTTTTGTCCATTCAAAGAATATATGGAAGAATATATGCATCCTCTATAAATTATAAGGTAAGAATTTTGTTGGTTTTTATTGTAAATAATTGTTGCACTCTAGGGCTGCATCTAGACTGGCCTGATTTTGTGGAAATACTTTTAATGGAAAAGTTTTTCGGTTAAAAGTATTTCTGCAAAAGAGCGTCTAGATTGGCAAGGATGCTTTTGCACAAAAAGTGCTTTTGCACAAAAGCATCCATGCTAATCTAGTCACGCTTTTGCGCAAGAAAGCTCTGATGGCCATTTTAGTCATCGGGCTCTCTTGAGCAAAAAATTAAGGTGCCTGCCTACATTGGCCCTCTTGCTAAAGTATTCTTGCGCAAGAGGGCTTATCTCTGAGCGGAAGTAGGAAAGTATTTGCGCAAGAAGCACTGATTTTGTACATTACAAAGTCAGTGCTCTTGCGCAAATTCAAGTGGCCAGTGTAGACAGCTGGCAAGTTTTTGAACAAAAGCGATTGCTTTTGCGCAAAATCTTGCCACTCTAGATGCACCTAGAAGTAAGAGGAGTTTTCTTGTGCAAGAAATAAGAAATGATACAAGATATAAACTGAGGTATAAATTTTGGGATATTAAGAGACTCTGCTTAAAAGGGGGATGCCAACTCATCATAGGGGCTAACAATGAAATCTAATGTTTGAAATGATTCAAACTTTAAAAGCTTTTGATAAGAAAAAATAGTATTTTTATACACCACAGTCATTTATTGGATACCAGTGGAAGCAGCAGGGAAACTAAGAACTAAAATCTAATTGTCCACTTAGTATGTGTCCAGTGAGAATCAGAAGAGTGGCCCTTCCATAAACCATGAAACTAGATTATAAAAAAAACCTAAATGACTTTGTCACCTAAATTCTAAACAGCAAAACCAGAGATGTGAACATGAATTTCCCTATCCCAGGGTTAAGAGGACAAGAAGGATAGTAACATTTGATTTTAAATATTGTATTTCCTCTTCTATTTTTTAATAAAAATACCTAATTTATCTTGCTCAATCTAAACTCTGTAATTAGAAACTCAAGCAACTGAATTTTAGATTTTAACTTCTTGGTCAGTCCAAGCAAACTGGTCTAAGAGAAATTGAAAAGATTGTTTTAAGACAATGTTTTATTCTATTATTGTACCATTTGGCTCAATCTCATCAAAACATAGGATCTTTAAAAACTAGTGTTTGTGTGGAGTATGATAAATGTGTCAGGAACTGAAAGTTGATGACTTTCTTTATTAAGCAAAGGTAATAAAGAATCATGGTAATTTGCATAGTTCCTTCATATAATGGCTGAGCCGCAACTATAGTTTGTAATAAGTGCTTCACAGATTGTAGTGAATTGTTGATTATTTAGTAATGTGGTTTTAGGTGAATAAATGATTCATTGAATAAGAATAAGCAAGTATCCTGATTTTAAAAAATACTATTGAAGTTAAATATTAACTTGCAACGAACCCAGTGTTAAAATTGGTAAACTCATGCTTACAGGACTCGATAGAAAGAGGTTACTATATTGGATTCTATTATATATTGGCAAACCTAATTTGTTATCTTTAGAAATGCACTGGCATCCTGGCAAATGCATAAATTGGCCCTTTTTCATGCTTACCAATTATACCACGAGACTCTCTGATTTCAAAATTATTCCTTCTAAGACCAGGATCCACTTGGCAGAGTCTGTTTTCAGGATCAGGACCAAACATTTTAACAGGGTCTCCATGACAACAAACTACACTGTAAAAAAAAGTATGTTGCTGTTGATCTATTCATTCTAATCTCATTAATCTCAATAGCTGTTTTGTGCTCACATCAAGGACAGTTTAAGATCCATGCATGGAATATTAAAGTATAAACATGTACTTATCTTACGTTGTTCAATTAGATATTACATTTGTCTGACAGCTGGTCTATTTGATCATCTGGTTAGCTGTTATGCAATTTCAATTGCCTCCTTTTTTAAATGGGATATCAAAATATGTCTTTCCCTGTTCAGCAGAAGTCATTTTATGATACTCTAAAATAACTAAATCCTATGTATCTGAGAATGTACAATATTAGCCTGAGTTACCCATTTAGGTTTTATAAGCTTTATGATTTTGTTAATTTTTTATCACTTTTGTTTCATTCTCTGAAGTAGCACATATTCAAGTAAATGTAAGAAAATTGCAATGCTCCGCACAGGATAAATCATTTTCTTCTGCTTCATTAATTTCTTTCAACATGTTCCCATTTTCTAACATTTGTTACAGGTTATCTCATCTTCATGTTATGCAGTAGAAAAATGAATATCGGAGCTTTGGCACTCCACAGCGAGAAAGGGCAAAGGCTGTAGAATATGCAGATGGCAGTCAGTCATGTACCAGCTACTTCTGATGTCCTGGTTTATAAAAATGCAGCAGAGATAAGGTAACTGGTCATTTTGAAGGCTATAATGAAAAAGCTTTCAAGATATGAGGAGCGTCTGATCAGGACTTTGGCCCAAGGGGGCGCTGCTGTACCACATTTAAGATAATATGAAGGCTATTGCAGCTAACTCCACTCTTAGATTTAGGCACATTTGATCAAAATAAGTCCATAATTAATACTTTCTAAAGAACTGTTCTGTGAGACCAAAGAAGAGTTTTCTTTTTTACCTGCAAAGACAACAAGAAAATTGTTTGATGCCTTTCAACTAAATACTTTTTACTCTTTTTTAAGCTTTTATGGCTATGACAGTTTGCTGTACAAACATTGCCACTACTACAAAGTAATACACATTTTTTGTTGTGTTGCAGTATAGCAAGGGAGGTGATATATTGGTCCAAATCAGCATTCTACATCACACTGTCCAAATTTGTGTTTCAGTATAGTAAACTATAGCTAGATAGTCAAACTGAAAAAAACATTGTTAATAATCAGCCAGTTGCCATGGTAACATGTGAGAACACCATCTTATCCAAATAAGCATATTTCCTGTAAATCAAGACTAAACAAATGAAACATTCTCTTTCCAAGTTATGACTCTCATCATTTCTCAGGGGTTCTGAATGGGAGTTTTATATCTCCACCTACAACACACAACATAAAAGTAGAAGTGACAACACTTTATTATCTGTTTGTTATTTGAAGGTATTAATTTCCATTACATTATCCCAAAATGTGTTCCTCCCTAACAAGTCCCTTAATACTCTTTTTTTCTGTAGTGACATATAAAGGATTAAAGAGTCAGTGCTGCTAAATACTCTAGAATTACATGATATTTGAAATTTCCTAAAAAAAAGGCTGGTCTTCAGACTTCCATCTGAATGATGGTAGGCTACAGTCTTCTGTGGGAAATGAATGTGCGAAAGGTAATGTCTCACCCTACATAATGAAGATTCTTCCATACAATTCAATTTCTTGATCAGACCAACCATTCTTAACACTCAGTCTCTGCCCTTTATGGCAATTGGCTCTGTGAGCATTAACCCAACCACCTCCCCCCCTCCACACACACACATAGACAATGGAGGTTTGATATCAAATCAGGCTGTTTCTGGTCTTTGAGCACATTTAAGTCTATCTTTATTGTTAGTTAATTACTACTAGAGCTGCCTGAATGGCTCCACATGGATTATTTATCCACTGATTTTTTTTTTGCAATGATCATTAAAAGTGTTAATTACAAATAATTGTTTTCATTACTTTAACAGGTACAATCATTATGTCTCCTAAACAAATTATTAATACATAATTTCAGTGTTTCAATATGGTAAACAACTTCCACTGTTTGAATTTTATTGCCACAATAGAAAAGAAGAGATTGCATTTCCACTTCCCATTCTGGATAAAGCAGATAATTCAGAGCCTGTGCTGAAAATCTGGCTCCTTTAATGAGCATAATGATAAATAATATCATTAATACACCTTTTATTGATGAGAACTTTATGGATTTTTTTGCAGATAAAAAAGAGACTTTTGTCTATCTGTCTATTGATCCATCAGTCTGTTTGTTCAAGAACTACTCCTAAACACATAGGCTGTGTCTACATTGGCAAGATTTTGCGCAAAAGTGGCCGCGAGTACTTGCGCAAGAACACTGATGTTCTAATGTATAAAATCAGTGCTTCTTGTGCAAATACTCTGACGCTCCCACTCTGGGATAAGCCCTTTTGTGCAACTGTTCTTGCGCAAGAGACCAGTGTAGACAGGCAACGTTAATTTTTTGCTCAAGAAAGCCCGATGGCTAAAATGGCCATCGGACCTTTCTTGCGCAAAAGAGTGTCTACATTGGCACAGATGATTTTGCGCAAAAGCACATCTTTTGCGCAAAGGCACATGCCAGTGTAGACACTCTCTTGCGCAAATACTTTAACGCAAAAACTCTTGCGTTAAAAGTATTTATGCAAAATCATGCCAGTGTAGACATAGCCTAAGACTGACACCTACCAAATGTGGTATACAACTTCCTCTCATTCTAACTTAAAGCAAGGTCATGCTTTGGTTGTGCCCAGACAATGAGATGTGACTGGAATTTGATTATTTATCAGAAAATGGAAAGGGGGGATTGATACGAGTAACAGCTATACTGCAGAATGTCCATAGCAGGCAGCAACGGGGTTACAGATGAGGACCAGGACTGCTATAATCCCACTGAGCAGTAGAGTGTAGGGGTGGAAAAAGGCACAGATATCTACTATATATTTCACAGAGTTTGTCTGTTTGTGTGCCTATTTGTCCATGTGTCTGTCTGTCTCCCAGCTGGGGGACATACACTCTTCCTCTGGCTGTGCTCGCAGCAACTTCAATAGCCTTGGACAGGTGCTTCTCACCTGGCCCCAAGTTGCTGCACTGAGTGAGGGCTGGTGTTGGCCTCTGTCCCCAGTGCAGTCTGCACACTGAACTCCTAATCCCCAGCCCAACTCTAGAACAATCATTTTAATGAAGAAAAACAAAACTTATTTAAGGTCCCTAACAACACTGGGTAAATCTTCAGTATGTAGCAGCACTGACTCTTTACTAAGCAGAATCCTGACTATGGATAATACAATCTGACAATGGTATTGGGGAAACAAAAGAGACTGTAAGCCAAATTTATGCTTTTGCTGATCTTGGCCAACTGTAAGGAGAAGCTTCCATTTCCATAACTTAGAGCAGACTAAGGGCTTCTCTGACTTGTCATCATTAGAAAAGTCCCCTTGTCACCAATCAGCCAGATGAGAATCAAGAGATGAGAATCATTGTCTAATCCACCCCATGGCCTGACCAATCACCAGTAACCATAAAACTGGGTATGTTGAGAGTAACAACCATTGTCTGTTTAAAATAACTTGTAAGTGCTCTTCCCACCATGGGAGCAGTGCAAATGTAGCATGTGACAAAGATCTGAGCCTCTTGCTTTTCAAATGGAACATATCTGATGTGTATCCTGTGTAGATAGAAGTGTGCCAGACACCAGAATGGCACTCGGAACCCTCCACTGTTTGATGAAGGTGGGCGGAAAACTGGGTGATATCAGTTGGCAAAAGGCAAAGATGTATTGTGCTCACACTAATTTTCCATAGCCTGGAGATACTGAGATTGGTATGGTTGCCCCTGTTGATGCTGGAGGTGGTCTATGTGCATACTGAATTAACTCCAAATTCTTTAGTTACCTCACTGACTAGTCTGAAAAAAGTAGGTGAAAACCAACCACTCCAGGACCACCTGTAACATGAGATACCTCTTACTCAGTTGAGATACCCTTTGCAAATGGGGGATGATCTGCTCAATATTCTGTTTCCCTGAGAAAGAATTAATGATTGAGCAAATTCACAGTAGGATGGACAGGGGAACAGTCACCATTTGATGTCTGGTCAAAGCTTTTTGGAGCATCTTTGTATCATTCTAGGGCTCATTAGTAGCGAGCATAAACAGTGGAGATGATTTCCCATCTTGATCAGATTCTCCCTTTCATTAACAATAAAATGTAAAATGCAAAAACAAAAAAATATGCATGAGCATTCACTGGCAGATCTAACGATGCAGTGTCTTTGGTAGATGACATATTACTTCATTAGAAACTATTTGATGTAAGTTATGTAAGAGGTATTAGAGGGTTCATTGCATTTTACATTTCCAGTAAAAGACAATGAAGTCAATAAAGCCTCAGCATAACTCCACTAACCACACTGAACCAATATGAGTGAGCCATAGAATCATAGAAATTTGGGACAGAAAGGTACCTCAAGAGGTCAAATAGGGACTTCTACAATTGCCCTTGGGAGCTTCTTCCAGTGCTCATTTATCCTTATAGTTGGGAAATTGTTGTCAATATTTGTCCTAAACCTTCTTTGCTGCAAATGAAGTCTATCATATATTTGGAAATGATCAGTCTTCTTTTCTCAAGGATAAGTATCTATTTTTAAAAACTTTCATCAGTCAGGTTGTCTAAACCATTTTTTTACTTGCCCTGTAACTCTCCTTAGGTATCACATTTGGAACTGAATCTATAACACAGGCTGAGGTCTCATCAGTACTTGGTACAGGACAATTATCTCACAGATCTGACATACCACACTCCTATTAACACACCTCTGACTGATATTAGCCTTTTTTTTCAACTGTATCACAATACTGTCTCATATTCTGTATGTGATCCACTATAATGTCCAGAATCTTTTCCACAGTTCTAAAGCTTAGCCCGTTACTCTCCATTTTGTAGTAGTGCATTTGATTTTTCTTTCCTATGTGTAGTTCCATGAGAATGAGAATGATGCCAGCATGTGTCAATAACTGTAAAGATTTGAAAATAAAACACAAGTAAAATGTTGCTTGACCTCATGATTGAAGGGACTTGGAATCAACTCTTTCCTAGACACTTACCCAGTCAGAGTAAACTGAAAATAATGATGATTTAATCATTATTTGCCCTTTCAGGGTTTTATTCATCTGTGGATTACAAAGTACTGATAAATATGTACTGGTATCCTTACAACTCTTTTGCAAAATTGGAATCAGAAGGACAGACTTGTTCAAGGTCACACAATGGGAGAAATGGGAACAAAAGTCTGTCTCCTGACTCCTAGAGAATAGTGATTCCCAAAGGATAACAAAGCAAGGAAGAGGAAATTAAGTGCTCTGGGTCTCAGGAAGAAAAGCTTCTGGAAGAGAAGATTCCAGAGCTCAACAGCAGGTGAAATCCCAGTGTCAAGAGGTGAACACTCTTTCTGTAAGAGCCCGACCTACTAAAGTCAATAAAATGAAACCTATTGACTTCATTTGGCATTGGCTAGGGCTCCAAGTTCTCCCCTATGCAGGTACCTATACAATATTTAACATATACTCTCTGACCTTTATTTTTCACCCTCCACTATGTTGCACAAGTTTAATTTTTACTAAGCAAAGAGAAATCTATATAATCAATTTATATCATCATATTATTTCTTTTGAAATTCATAGAACAGCACTAGTAAAAAAATGGCTTTTTTCACCTCCTCACATTGCACTGATAAATAATTACAAGAGTTGGTTACAAATACGCCAATGAGGGAGAGAAACCTAGTTCAGATAGGGTCAGAGACAAAGATGAAATACCAATTTGCCCATGGCACATTCTGAGAGCATTTTTTTTTTCAGATGAAATGGGACTGAGTCTTTATTCTTAGCAGACTCTCACATAGAATCTTTTGAAGTAACAGCTCTTAATAAACTAAAGAGTCAACAAGTTTATTAAACAAAAGTCAATCAGTTGTGAAGACCAGTGAAGTCTCAGTACTATATCCAAAGCCTAAAACTTGACTGGCAGGGATCAAAGATACTTGATACGGTCTCGCATGATATTCTTATTGATAAACTAGGCAAATATAACTTAGATAGGGCCACGATAAGGTGGGTGCATAATTGGCTGGATAACCGTAGTCAGAGAGTTGTTGTTAACGGTTCTAAATCCTGCTGGAAAGGGATAGCAAGTGGAGTTCCTCAAGGGTCTGTTTTGGGACCCGTACTGTTCAATATCTTCATCAATGATGTAGATATTGGGATAGAGAGTATGCTTATTAAGTTTGCAGATGATACCAAACTGGGTGGGGTTGCAACTTCTTTGGAGGATAGGGACATAATTCAAAATGACCTTAGCAAGTTAGAGAAATGGTCAGAGGTAAACAGGATGAGGTTTAATAAAGAGAAATGCAAAGTGCTCCACTTAGGAAGGAACAATCAGTTCCATACATACAAGATGGGAAGCGACTGTCTAGGAAGGAGCATGGCGGAAAGGGATCTAGGGGTCATAGTGGACCTCAAGTTGAATATGAGTCAACAGTGTGATGCTGTTGCAAAAAAAGCAAATATGATTTTAGGTTGTATCAACAAGTGTGTTGTAAGCAAAACTCGTGAAGTCATTCTGCCGCTCTACTCTGCACTAGTTAGGCCTCAGCTGGAGTACTGTGTCCAGTTCTGGGCGCCACATTTCAAGAAAGATGTGGAGAAATTGGAAAGGGTACAGAGAAGAGCGACAAGAATGATTAAAGGTTTAGAGAACATGACCTATGAAGCCAGGCTTCATGAACTGGGCTTGTTTAGTTTGGAAAAAAGAAGATTAAGGGGGGACATGATAGCGGTTTTCAAATATCTAAAAGGGTGTCACAAGGAGGAAGGAGAAAATTTGTTCCTCTTGGTTTCTGAGGACAGGACAAGGAGTAATGGGCTTAAAGTGTAGCAGGGGAGGCTTAGATTGGACATTAGGAAAAAATTCCTAACTGTCAGGGTGGTCAAATATTGGAATAAATTGCCAAGGGAGGTGGTGGAATCTCCCTCTCTGGAGATATTTAAGAACAGGTTAGATAGACATCTGTCAGGGATGGTGTAGACGGAGTGTGGTCCTGCCTTGAGGGCGGGGGGCTGGACTCGATGACCTCTCGAGGTCCCTTCCAGTCCTATTATTTTATGATTCTATGATTCTATACTATATAATGTCAGAGCTACCTCACTAGTATCTGTTCTATCATCTGCCCATAAAAGGCAGATCGGTGACTGACAAAATTATTACTGCCAGAATGGCAATAAAAGGGTATATTGAAAAAATAATTAACTACTTTGCTAATTTTGTAATTAAGCTGGTACTCTGTTTGCCCAAAGGGAAGTGTTAGAAGTCTCCATCATCAATGGACTCAATATTTCCTAACTAATTTTCACTAAGATCGAATCCTGCTTTCCCTATAACTGATAAAAAATGTCCATTAAACAATCAGTTTCTGATGGAAAGGACCTTTTTGTAGTAAGTTTTGTTTTTTTAAATACTTTAAAAAAGTTTTTCCAGTTTTTAAAAAAACAAAATCCCACCCAGATCCTCAAAATGAAAATGATTGTTTTTTTAAATAATATAAGCAAACAGACAAACATACAAACAAACAAATAATCTCTCCCATTTTCAGTTATAAGAGTTATGTTCTTATCTCAGTTTCTAGACATTTTTGTTATAACACTTCTAGAAACAATTTGCATTTCTCCATGCCCCTCCTATTCTGCCCTAACACCAGGTCCTGGTACAGATGCCCCTAACTTTTTTTCTTTTTAACCTGTTTTACATTTCCTAAATTGACTTTTCTGCATCTGTTCTCCTTTTGCTTCTCATATGTTTAAAAACCCAGAAAAGATTGTTTAACTGTTTTTAATCACCAGCCTGAAGTGGCGCCTTGTCCCTAGAGTTCAATTTGCTCAATGGCTACATCTAACTCAGGGTGATACTGCTGACGTTTTGTGGCTCCAGGGCTTGTCCAGATGTACTTTCACAGCAGAGCTGTTTACAAAGAAAGAAAGCTTTAGCAGTTTGCTCTTTGAAACACAGAACAGTAGATCTAAAATCCTGCAGCTACTGTATCACAGGCTCATGGAAAATGGGGATAGAAGAGGCAGTTAAGAGGCAATTTTCTTCCAAGAAGTCCTCCAGCATTTTACCTACATCCATAAGAGAATGAAATGATGCATGTTAGAGTAAATCCAGGTTCCTTCAGTTCTGCTCATCCCAACAATATTGTTTCTTCTGTTCCATGATCCACTTGGATATTCTGGTATGCCTCCAGATTGAGAAGTGCTGGTTTTAATTTACATAGTAATTACATTCCATAAAACATAATTCACTTAAATTTATGAAAATGAGTCTATAGTCATCTGTACACACATTAACATTAGTATTCGAGGCTATCATACTGGGAGCCAAGGGTGTTATTCTCAACTTGCATAAAACATCTGAGCTAGTGTGCTAACAATTATAGTGTAGCCAGAACAGGCAACAGCACCAGTGTCATAGTCTAGTTGCCCCAAGTACATATAAGAAAAAGAAAGCTCACCAAAATCAGGAAGCCTGTCAAACAAGCAGTGGGAGATAGAGGCTCTGAAAGATCACTCAAGGAAGACAAGGCAATTGCAGAGAATGGAAATGAATTCTTTGCTCAAAATCTCCTCTGTTAATTTATCTCTCTAGAATAGTTTCTTGAATTTGTCACCTAAAAAGAATAGCACAGATGTGGGAATCTTCCTCACATCCTCATCAGTGAAAATGCAAACTGATAAATGAAACAGAAAGAAGTCACTAGGACCAAGCAACATTCACCCAAATTCTGCAGCAACTCAAATATGAATTTGTAGAACTACTAACTATGATATGTAACCTATCATTTAAATCAGATTCTGTCCCAGAAGACTGGAGGATAGCTAAAGCAACACCAATTATTAAAAAAAGACTTCAGAGGCAATCCTATCAGCATGGCTTTTATAAATGGAAATCATGCCTCACCAAACGATTAGAATTCTTGATTGGGGGGCAACAAACATGTGAGAAAGAATAATCCACTGAACACAGTGAACTTGGACTTTTAGAAAGCTTTCAATATAATCCCTCACCAAAAGCTCTTAAGCAAATTAAGCAGACATGGGATAATTGGATAGGTTTTCTCAAGAACTAGTAACTGGCTAAAAGACAGGAAACAAAGGGTAGGAATAAATGATCAGCTTTGGAATGGAGATGCTCCCTAGGAATTTCTGTAACCACTGTTACTCAAGGTGTGATTGGAAAAGGGGGTAAGCAATGAGGTTGCAACGTTTGCAGATATTCAAAATTACTCATGATAGATAAGTCCAAAGCACACTGCAAAAACTACACAACATTCTGTTACCAGTCCTTGGACCAGCCAAGGAAATAACCCAGACAAAGGGTGAGCTGAAGCAGCACTAAAGCTAATTTATTAATACAGGTTCTTAAGGATAAGGTGATACTCACACACACAGCGCATTCATACAGGCAGTTGAAAGTAGGCTGCAGACATGGAGAAGATAACTTCCGAATTCACAGGTAGCTTGAGCTGGTCAGGTGTCAGCTTCCCGGAGACTGACCACAAGGCTCATGGCTATCCCTGAGTCCATTGGATCTGCAGGAGGGCTACTGCCTCTGACTCAGTCCCACGTTTTAGATGCTGTTACATCCCTTCCAAAAGGAGATGATCTTCCTGGCTGCTTGTCAGTTAATTTACCTACTTTCAGGGTCTTTGTCTGCCTTAAAAGGTCAAGATCTTAAACTGCCCTTCTGGTTAGATATTTCTGATTCACACCCCACACACATTCCACAGGTTACATACCTATTCATTAACAATATGGTTTTAGGTAAAATTTAACTTTATGGCTGTAAGTAATACAAAACCTGCCATAAATTGCACTACTTGACATACTAAAAGGACCCAATGTGAATACTATGGGTTAACATATCAAAGGCATAATAAGGACTTAACATAAATTGTAACTAGGGGTGTGTGTAGACTACAAGGTTTTGACAACAAAAGTGGACTTTTGTTGACAAAACTATATCTGTGTCTACACTACCACCACGTACTGTTGCTAGTAAGTCGACAGAATGCGGCAGTTTTGTTGATGGCAGTAAACCTCATTTTACAAGGAATAACGCTTTTTTTTCGACAGAGTTATGTCAAAAAAACAAGCTATTGCATCCGCATCGTGCTTTTTCAAAAGAGAGCGGCTGGACTCTCTTATTAAAAAAGCGGCTTGCTTTGTTGACATTACTGGTTGTAGTCTAGACGCTCTTTTTTGAAAGAGGCTTTGTTGACAGTATCTGTCGATAAAGCCTCTGCCAAAAAAAAGCCTGTAGTCTAGATGTACCCTAAGAGAGGTAGGGTAAAGGGAAAAGGGGAAAGCAGGGGAATATATCCAGATGTCAGTGGAGAGGAGGGGGATCATGTACGACTGGTTACACATTCTCCCTAAACTGAGGGTGTGTCTACACAGCAGCATTATTCCGAAATAACAATGCAAGCATCTACACTAAATAAATTTGAAATAATGGACAGTTTATTCTGACTTTTGTAAACCTTATTCCATGAGGAATAATGCCTATTCCGAAATAAGTGCCTTGAATGTTCAGGAACTTCAGATGGTATCTGAGTTAGTCTGCTACAGAAAAAAACAAGAAATGGGCTGGTAGCACTTTATAGAGATGTTTTGTTAGGCTAAAAAGTGCTACCACACCATTTGTTGTTTTATTCTCAAATAGTTATTTCAGAATAGCAATGGTGTGGATGCTCCACTGCTACTATTTCAAAATAGCTCTTCCCCACGGCCATTCAAAGGAATTACTTCCTAGTGCCTCCTAGGGCTCTAAATCAAGGTTGCACATCCACATTAGGGAAGCCTGCCTTGGAGTAATTTTGAGACATCCCTGTAGTGTAGACGTGCTATTTCAAAATATGCTATTGCAGAAAAAAAAAATCCAGAATAGCTTATTTTGAATTAATGCATATTGAAAACGTGATCCTAACTATTCATACAATTAGCTATGGCCACTTAAGAAAGAAATTGTGGAGCCATTGTGGATCATTCTCTGAAAACATCCACTCGACATGCAGCAATGGTCAAAACAGGTGAACAGAACTTTAGGAACCATTAGGAAAGGGATAGATAAAAAGACAATAAATATCATAATGCCACTATGTCAATTAATGTTACACCCACACCTTGAATACTGCCTACAGTTCTTGTCATCCCGTCTCAAAAAAGATAGTATGAAAGGTACAGAAAATACTAACAAAAATGGTTAAACATATGGTCAGCTTCCATTTGAAACGGGATTAAAAGGCTGGACTTATTCATCCTAGAAACTAGTAAAAAAGGGAGTGGGATATAATAGAGGTCTATAAAATCATGAATGGTATAGAGACACTGAATGTGTTATCTCCTTTACCTAACAAAGGAGCCAGCAGTCACCCAATTTAATTAATAAGCAGCAAAGATACCACAAACACAAGGAAGCACTTCTTCACACATGTCAGAGTCAACCTCTGTAGCTTGCTGTCAGGGATTTTATGAAAACCAAAATTCAAATTGGATTGTAGCAGGGTGGTCACACCTCTCCAGGTGAAACCGGGGTTGAACCCAGCCCTGGGAGAGCAGCAAGCTGCACAGATTAGAGGGAACCTTGGTAGTAGAGAAGAGATACTTCCATAAAATCCTGATCATCTTCATCTCTGACCATGTCAGTAATGAAGAGGTTTACAACATCATCAACCAATGTGCAGGATCATATGGAGACTTCCTGATGGCTGTGAAAGAAGCACAAGCTGAAGTGATATGGCATGTAGCAGGATCATCTGCCCTATCCAGGAGCATCTTCCAAGGGACAGTAAAGGAGAAGAGAAGAAGAGGCAGACAGAAGAAGAGAAGGATTTATAGACAGTAATGGACTTCATGAATAGAGACTCAAGCACTGGCACACAATCATCTTGGGTGGATATAATTTCTTGATTGCTTATCAATGATAGTGCCATAAACACCAGTTGCAGTGAAGATGATGACATTCTGATGTCATCAAAGCCATAAATTCATGAATTTGCACTTCTGAGTCAGTGGAAACTCAAATAGGTCCCATATTCACATGAAAATCTTGTATGTGAACACCCGAAACTATCAGAAAAAGTCATAATCTGCATTAGGACTATAGTTTTGCAGCTTGAAATCATTAGTTAATAATTAATAGGGGTTGCTTGTTATGTGCCACTTCTTTGTGGAAGAGAACACTATCAATACAATTATAAATCTTTGGTATATTTATGAGATAATATGGAATGAGGGCAACTAATATATTAAACTGCACTAGTTACCCAAATACATAAAGTAAGTACAAGGTGAAGTTAAAATAAACCGGTGATAAACTAGAACTACATATAGGGAATTTATCATTTTCTAGCAGGCTCCTTGCTCAGGCTGATTAATGACATTGCTTTTGCATTGCAGGCCCTTTTCACTATGATAAACTCATTGAAAGGGTCCAAATTCCAAGATAAAGAGATTTAGGCAGAAATGAAGGAGCAGTTGCCTAGTTAGCATGGTGTGCTGTAGAGTTTGATGAATGAAAAGCAAGTCAGTTGTGGCAGGGTGCCAGAAAGTGTAGGCACAAATACACTTGGCTGAAGCAGAGTGTGGCTGATTTGACATCCTGAAAACATTACGTATTCTAATATGGTGAAAGGACCTTTTGAAGCCTTTTACAAAGTCCTGTATTTGTTGGGTTTTTTACTTGTAAGGGCATGTACCCAGTGCACTAGGTGTCATTTCAAACAGCCAGCTAGGAAATCCAATCTGTACACTATAAAATAGACCAAAGAAGAAAAAAACAATTGGATAATTTTGTCACTTAAAACTTTCATTGTAGCAGTGTTTGAATTTAAAAATGTGCCTGTGTATACACACGTATATGGAAAGAAAATGAAATAAAACATTCTACTTTTTCCATAGAAGATCAGATTAATATTTGGTTTTCTTAGTAGAAGGATATGAAAATAATGTCTGTACAGGGCAGAGGTGGGGAACATTAGGTCCCACTGCTTCATTTCATTCAGCCTGAAGCAAGCGGGCTGCATGCTTCTGTGACCCTTGCCTAGAACCCACATCGCACTCCCACAATTTAATTCCTGGTGCCAGCCTGGAGGCTACTCTTGCCTCCCAGTGTTTAAGATGCCACTGAATTTCTTGTTTTTATAAATCAAAATAGAGTCTTTAATCATCTGTGAATAGGTCAAATTACGTGTAAGTGACAAAAGATGGGATGAAGATGGACAGCCCTTGGTGGGGAAAGAACAGTTTAGGAACTATTTAAAAAAGCTAAACATACACAAATCCATGGGTCCGGACATAATACATCCGAGGGTACTGAGTGAGTTGGCAAATGTCATTGAGGAGCCTTTGGCCATTCTCTTTGAAAAATCGTGGCAATCGGGAGAAATCCCGGATGATTGGAAAAAGGCAAATATAGTGCCCATCTTCAAAAAAGGAAAGAAGGATGATCCAGGGAACTATAGGCCGGACTACAGTCTTACCTCGGTTCCTGGAAAAATCATGGAAGGGATCCTTAAGGAATCTATTTTGAGGCACTTGGAAGAGAGGAAAGTGATCAGGAATAGTCAGCATGGATTCACAAAGAGCAAGTCGTGCCTGACCAATCTTATTAGCTTCTATGATGAGGTAACTGGCTCTGTGGACATGGGAAAGTCAGTGGATGTGATATACCTTGACTGTAGCAAGGCTTTTGATACGGTCTCCCACAATATACTTGCCAGCAAGTTAAGGGAATGTGGATTGGATAAATGGATGGTAATATGGATTGAAAGCTGGCTAGAAGGCCAGGCCCAGTGGGTAGTGATCAATGGCTCGATGTCAGGGTGGCCGTCGGCTTCTAGCGGAGTGCCCCAAGGTTTGGTTCTAGGACAAGTTTTGTGAAATATTAGTGACCTGGATGAGGGGATGCATTGCACCCTAGCAGCAAGTTTGCAGATGATACTAAGCTCAGGGGAGAGGTAGGTACACTTGAGGGCAGAGATAGGGTCCAGAGTGATTTAGACAAATTGGAGGATTGGGCCACAAGAAATCTGATGAGGTTCAACAAGGACAAGTGTAAAGTCCTGCACTTGGGACGGAAGAATCCCAAACATTGTTACAAGCTGGAGATCAACCAGTTAAGTAGTAGTTCTGCAGAAAAGGACCTGGGGGTTACAGTGGATGAGAAGCTTCATATGAGTCAACAGTGTGCCCTTGAGGCCAAGAAGGCTAATGGCATATTAGGTTGCATTAAGAGGAGCATTGCCAGCAGATCCAGAGATGTCATCATTCCCCTTTATTCAGCTCTGGTGAGGCCACATCTGGAGTACTGAGTCCAGTTCTGGACCACCACCTCAAAAAGGATGTGGACGCATTGGAGAGGGTCCAGCGGAGGGTGACCAAAATGATTAGGGAGCTGGAGCATATGACCTGTGAGGAGAGACTGAGGGAGTTGGGTCTGTTTAGTCTGCAGAAGCGAAGAGTGAGGAGGGATTTGATAGCAACCTTCAACTTCCTGAAGGCAGGTTCCAAAGAGAATGGAGAAAGGCTGTTCTCAGTAGTGATGGATGGCAGAGCAAGGAGCAATGGTCTCAAGTTGTGGTGGGGGAGGTCCTGGTTGGATATTAGGAAAAACTATTTCACTGGGAGGGTGGTTAAGCACTGGAATGGGTTACCTAGAGAAGTAGTGGAGTCTCTATCCTTAGAGGTGTTTAAGTCTTGACTTGACAAAGCCATGGCTGGGTTGATTTAGTTGGAATTGATTCTGCGTAGATTAGGGCGCTAGACTTGATGACCTTCTGAGGTCTCTTCCAGCTCTGTGGTTCTATGATTCTATGATTTAGACATGATGGCACTTAGGGTGTGTCTACACTTCACCCTTCACTTGAAATAAGCTATGCAAATTGTGTTAGTTATTTCAAGTATAAGTGTCTACATAGCACCAAATTCCAAAATAAACCGCTATTCCAAAATGTCCCTTAACACTCATGGAATGAGATTTGCAAGGACATCAGAATAGCGCGCCCATTATTTTAAAATATATTTCAAAATAATGGGCGTATTTAAAAGACACAGAATAGATATTTTGGAATACCACAAGTATACCAAAATAGTGCCACAGTGTAGATGTACCCTTAGATACGAACTGTTCTCTCAAGACTTCAAGCCAAAATGGTGGAAATCACATTAAATTAGCAGTTCTCATGCAGTTTCTTGAAGTCTTGGTCCAAATATTGTGAGAACTACGTCGGTTGTATCTGAACTGGAGGTGGAGAACAAGCCTTTTCTGGTTTTCTATCAGCCCCTGAACCAAAATGGTAATATTATACCGCACCCTTAGTTATGCAATCTGAGCTACGCAAATGGCATAACTTATTTCAAGTTAATTTTAAAATAAACCACTATTCCAAAATGTCCCTTAATCCTCACGGAATGCAGTTTACAGGAACTTCCAAATAGCGAGCCCATTATTTCAAAAGATATTTCAAAATAATCAGTGTATTTCAGAAAAATATCCCAAAATAACACCCCAGTCTAGATGTACCCTAAGTGAAATGAGGACCCTGTTATGCACTCAGTATAAACATAGTAAAAAGCAATCCCTATCCTCAAGTGCTTAGAGTTTAAATTTAAAAGACAGGCAGAGATGATGGGGGAAAGTATTATCATCAATGTTTTACAGGTGGTGAACTGAAGCACAAAAGACATTATAGGCCCAATCTTGCAAAGATTCTGATGTAAATGTAAGCACATACTAAGGGTGCGTCTAGACTGACATGAGTTTGCGTAAAAGCAGACGCTTTTGCGCAAAATCTTGCTGCCTGTCTACACTGGCTGCAAGTATTTGTGCAAGAACACTGACTTTGTAATATACAAAATCAGTGGTTCTTGCGCAAATACTCTGACGCTCCCGCTCAGGGATAAGCCCTCTTGCGCAAGTTTTCTTGTGCAAGAGGGCCAGTGTAAACAGCCACGTTAATTTCTTGTGCAAGAAAGCCCGATGGCTAAAATGGCCATTGGAGCTTTCTTGCGCAAGAGAGCGTCTACACTGGCATGGATGCTTTTGCGCAAAAGCAAATATTTTGTGCAAAGGCACATGCCAGTATAGGCACTCTCTTGAGCAAATACGGAAAAACTTTTCTGTTAAAAGTATTTGCGCAAAATCATGCCAGACTAGACGTGGCCTTAAGGTCATACATTGTGATTAGTCTCATTGAAGTCAATGGCCCAAACAAAGGGTGAAATCTGACTCCATTCAGATTAATGAGAGTTTTGTCAGTGAATTCAGTGGCAAAAGGATTTCACTCATATCTTGTAAAATTAAGCATGCATATACATCTTTGAAAAATTTAAAGCTAAGTCTTTTCCCCAAATTTACATAGGAAGCCTGTGCCTGAGCTGGTGAATTAATCTAACTCTCATGTCCCAATTCAATATTTTAACTATATGACCTTGTGCAGGCTGGGGTTAATCAAGGTTTGGACTGTTTTTATTCCATACTTATGCCACAGCCTTTTCTAATGGTCATGGCCATTTTTAAAATTTCCACTTCAGCTAATTGCAGTTAGCATATTGCTTTGTACTGGATATTAAAACTGAGTTATACCATAATGAATTGTGTTTCTCCAAAGCATGAAATAGTCTTCTGATGATAAATGGATTTTACAAAAACATTTTTCAATGTAGTTATGAGTTTCTGAGGCTGGAAAATTGGAAATGTGTTCTCTATGTAAATGATGTAAATATTTCCATTTTTCAAACTGCTCCAAATAGTAACAAATAGCTATTAACGTTTTTAGAAATAATACAGTAATTGGCAAGGAAAAGTTTAAAACAAGAACAATAAACATGTAGATACAGGAATATTGTTTGTATAGCATTACAGGAAAAAATATACCTCTATAAGACAGCAGTTGTTAAAAGTCTGCCTTTCTTCCTTATCTACAGGCAGTCCCCGGGGTTACGTACAAGATAGGGACTGTAGGTTTGTTCTTAAGTTGAATTTGTATGTAAGTCGGAACTGGTACATATTGTAGGGGAAACTCTAGCCAAACATTTTTTTTAGTTTTGGATAGCATAGGGAAAGGTTAACTCCCCTCTAATGTTTGTTTTGCTGTCTGTTCCCCTGTTCAGAAGATTTCACATCTATTTCTGTCCCTGTGACAAACTCAGGACTAAAGGAGTAACTCATCAAATACCAAACAGCTCTGCACCATGCTTTGAGCTAATAGCTTTATTTCCACACACCACCCAGGGTTCTAGGAGGAGGGTCCTTTTTTTGCTAACACAATGAGGCCAGCACTTTGTTTGTTTTGGTGGAGTCTTTGTTTGCCCAGGGAGCCCAGCATGTATAGGGGGAGGAGGGGCAGAGAGGCTGCTTTTGTCTGCTGTTCCGCAGCCTGTTGCTCAGGGGAGGGGGCAGCCTGTTGCTGGCAGGGGGGGAGGAGGGAGGCGTGCAGGATGCGAGGCCGCGGGGGGGGGGGGCAGCGGGCATGGGGGGGGCACTTTTCCTCTGCCCGGCAGCTCTGCGGGATCCCTGTCCCTGTGGCCAGCTGCTGCAGGCAGAGGCCAGTTGGAGCCGGCCGAAGAGGAGGAGGAGGTGGATTCTAGGACCCAGGTGAGCGAGCCCCGGGGACGCTGCTGCGCTCCGGGAGCCCGGCATGTATAGAGGGGAGGAGGGGCAGAGAGGCTGCTTTTGTCTGTTCGGCAGCCTGTTGCTCAGGGGAGGAGGCAGCCTGTTGCTGGCGGGGGGGGGGGGGGGGGGGGGGGAGGGGAGCAGCGGGCGTGGGGAGGCACTTTTCCTCTACCCGGCAGCTCTGCGGGACCCCAGTCGGAGCCGGCCCGAGGAGGAGGAGGATCCTAGGACCCAGGTGAGCGAGCCCCGGGAATGCTGCTGCGCATGTGCGGGAGTTGCCTCACCCCGTTCGTATCTAGGGATCCGACGTAAGTCGGATCCACGTAAGTCGGGGACTGCCTGTATTGTACTTCCTTGATGGTAATAAGGATCAAAACTAGTATGCCTAACTAGGATTATAGCTGTACAAAAAACAGCAGGGGGTTAACCCACAGTGGATTTGTGTGAGGAGGAAGGAGTTGAGTGGGGAGAAATTCATTACAGGTTGAACAAAATGTTTTGTCTAAAAGGAAGATTTTTTTTAAAAAAAATAGATGAAATAGAAAAGTACAAAGTGATCTAAAATTAAACATTGTTTAGACTATGTTGAAACAAAACAATTTTTGTTTGTTTTTTGACTTACATATTTCAGTGAAATTTACATAACAAAATGTTTTAATTAATCCAAATTGGCAATTTTTTGTGACTAAAAATTCAGCCAAAATTTTCTCCTAGTACTCATTGTGAATAACGAAGAAATATTCTGAGGGAAAAAAAATTGTTAATCTAAAATAATTGCACATAGATACATCCCACATTACCAAAATCATGCACCTTAAACATATTGCATCAGAAAAATTCAGATATTCTATGACTACAATGATTTCTGTTCAGCAATGATTCATGAAGCATTAAGTTGCTAATTCTCAATATTATGTAGGTTCACTCAGATATGCTGAGTTTACACCCTGTGTGGTTATTATCATAAAATCATAGAACCATAGAGTTGGAAAAGACCTCAGAAGGTCATCAAGTCCAGTCCCCTGCTCTAGGCAGGACTAATCCCAACTAAATCAACCCAGCCAGGGCTTTGTCAAGCCAAGACTTAAATACCTCTAGGGATGGAGACTCCACTACTTCCCTAGGTAACCCATTCCAGTGCTTCACCACTCTCCTAGTGAAATAGTTTTTCCTAATATCCAACCTGGACCTCTCCCGCCACAACTTGAGACCATTGCTTCTTGTTCTGCCATCTGTCACTACTGAGAACAGCCTTTCTCCATCCTCTTTGGAACCTCCCTTCAGGAAATTGAAGGCTGCTATCAAATCCCCCCTCACTCTTCGCTTCTGCAGACTAAACAGACCCAACTCCCTCAGCCTCTCCTCATAGGTCATATGCTTCAGCCCCCTAATCATTTTTGTCGCCCTCCGCTGGACCCTCTCCAATGCGTCCACATCCTTTTTGTAGTGGAGGGTCCAGAACTGGACTCAATACTCCAGATGTGGCCTCACCAGAGCTGAATAAAGGGGAATAATGACATCTCTGGATCATTCCGAATGCCACGATTTTTCAAAGATAATGGCCAAAGGCTCTTCAATGACATTTGCCAACTCCCTCAGTACCCTCGGATGCATTAAGTCTGGAGCCATAGATTTGTGTACGTTTAGCTTTTCGAAATAGTTCCTAAACTGTTCTTTCCTCACCAAGGGCTGTCCATCTTCATCCCATCTTGCGTCACTGAGCACATTAGTCCAGGAGCCGACCTTGTCCGTGGATACAGAGGCAAAGAGAGCATTGCTTCTGCTTTCCCCACATCATCTGTCATTTTTAGCTTTCCCCACATCATCTGTCACTAGGTTACCTCCTTCATCCAGTAGGGGCCCCACACCCTCTCTGATCACCTTCTTGTTAACATGCCTGTCGAAACCTTTCTTGTTATCCTTCACATCCTTTGCCAGTCGCAAAGGTAGAAGACCATAGTTTAAACCTGCCTTTATATAGGACACTTTGTGCTAATACTAAATAGCAACTCTTAGGTCACGTCTACACAGCAGCATTATTTCAAAATAACAAAGTGAGCATCTACACAGGAGCGGCTCGAGGAGAGCTGCCGGCAACTGGTGCCCTAGGTGGCATGATTGGCGCCCCCACTTCCATAGCCTTCAATGTCGTGAGTCATCATTGGGCGCTGCGTTAAACGCGGTGCCCTAGGCAACGGCCGAGGTTGTCACCCTTGTGTCTACATAGTGTCTACATAGAAGCTGGATATGAGTCAAGTGTGCCCTTGTAGCCAAGAAGGCCAATAGTATAGTAGGGTGCATTAGGAGGAACATTGCCAGCAGATCTAGAGAAGTGATTATTCCCCTTTATTCGGCTCTGGTGAGGCCACATCTGCAGTATTGTATCCAGTTCTAGGTCCCTCACTCTAGAAAGGATGTGGACACATTGGAGAGGGTACAGCAGAGGGCGACCAAAATGATTAGGGGCCTGGAGCATATGACTTATGAGGAGAGACTGAGGGATTTGGGTTTGTTTAATCTGTAGAAGAGAAGAGTGAGGGGGGATTTGATAGCAGCCTTCCACTTCCTGAAAGGAGGTTCCAAAGATGATGGAAAAAGGCTGTTCTCAGTAGTGACAGATGGCAGAACAAGGAGCAATGGTCTCAAGTTACAGTGGGATAGGTCTAAGTTGGTGTGATGGGGCAGGCAGCAAGGCAGCACCGCCCCGCACTACAGCCAACCCCAGACCTCGGGTGGTGAGGAAAGGGCCACGATCACGGACCACCGGGAAATGCAGGGGCGGGGGCGTGGGCGGAGGCGGGGCTGGCCAGAGACGCCGGGGCCGGTGGTTTAAAAGGGGCAAAGGGCCAGGACGGAGAGGAGGGCAAGACAGAGAGAGGCGACACCTGCCACAGGAGGAGAGGAGCTGTAAGCCTGGCTCCAAGCTGGTAGCCAGGAATTAGAGGAGTCTTGGGGGAAGAAGTGGCCCAGGGCATGGCCGTGGAACCTGTGAGTGGAGGGTTTAGGGGCTGCAACCCCCTCCATTGAGTAGGGACGAGTGTCCCTGCCTTAGGGCCCTGGGCTGAGGCTCGGAGAGAGTGAGGGCCCGAGCCCCCTTCTCTGACCCTGAGGGTCCATCGACGCTGAACCCCTAGGGGCTCTTTCTAATATAAACGCGGTCCAGAGTAGGACCAGTCGGAAAGGACCACAAGCTGGCGCTTATAGAAGCAAACATTTACCTTCCCATATGGGTGAGGACGGGTAAGATTTGGGGGAACTGGTGACAGTTGGATATTAGGAAGAACTATTTAACTAGGAGGGGGGTGAAGCACTGGAATGGGTTACCTAGGGAGGTGGTGGAATCTCCATCCCTAGAGGTTTTTAAATATTGGCTTGGCAAAGCCCTGGCTGGGTTGATTTAGTTGAGATTGGTCCTGCCTTGGGCAGGGAGCTGGACTTGATGACCTTCTGATGTGTCTTATAGCCTACGATTCTCTGATTCTCTGATTATAACAAATTAATTCCAAGTTCTGCAACCTTCATTTTAAGGGGAATAACACCTATTTTGAAATAATTACTTTGAATGGGTAGGAGGGGGGTGTAGATGGGGCAGCTGGAATAATTTTGAAATAAGTGGCTTCCAGGGTTTCCCACAGGTTCCCTGGTGGCCACTCTGTCCACAGTCATCAGAACTGTATAGCTCCCCTTTCCCTATAGCCCTTAAAGCTGCAGACTCGGGGGAAACAGTCTGTGGAAAAATGTGAGTCCTGCTAGCACCGTGCCACACAGCAGCACCCATCTCTGACAGACCTCAGTTCTGACAGACCCCAGCACACCACTTGAGGCACTCCTCTCCCCCTCCCACACACAGCTGCAAGCATAGCTGCAGGCAGCTCCAAAGCCCCTGTCCTGGACCCCATCCTGGCTGCACCCTAGACCTGCCCCTACTTTGACCACCCCCATGGTATCCTGGGTGGGAGGGTCCCTCTTCTTGTGGCTTC
Organism: Pelodiscus sinensis; assembly: GCF_049634645.1. Classification (NCBI taxonomy): domain Eukaryota; kingdom Metazoa; phylum Chordata; order Testudines; family Trionychidae; genus Pelodiscus; species Pelodiscus sinensis. The sequence continues at coordinate 50,648,538 of NC_134719.1, forward strand.
AGAGTGGGTGATGTCTATTGTCACCCTCCTGGAGGACAGGCCTGTGGCTGAGGAAGAGGAGGAGGTGAAGAAGCAGGCTAGTGAATTCACAATGCCTACCAGCCAGGAGCTCAGCCAGTCCTTGGAGATGGTACCCGCCCCCTTCCCCACCCCCCACAACTGACCCCGGATGTTGTTCATGGATCGGACAAAGCCAGAGAAGGACCATCAGGGGAGTTCCATTATTTTCCCTAGTCACACACAGGGCAGCAGGCATCGGGTGGGAAGGGACCGAATGCTCCTCACTTGGCCTTCATGGCTTGGGGATCATGCAACAGCCTGTGCACATGGACACACATGGAACACCAGTCCAGAGCAGACAGCCCCAATGAGGCTTCCTCAGAGGACTCTTGTGCTCTTGCTCAGAGGGTTTCTGGAGAGGCTTGCTTTACTCTTGACTCCATGGTGGGATACATTCCCACCATAAGCCACTACTGAGGAGGATGGGGTCAAGGACTCATATACAGAGCAATTCCATACAGAGCATATGGGCATGCACACTCTCTTGTGGCAGCATGTGCTCCCGAGCAGGCATGGCAAGGCAAAGGACACCATGATCCTGCTAGGGGAGCCTGATGGCAGGGGAAGGAAGTGGAGGGGAGCCCTGTAGCACCCTCCTCAGCAAGTGGCATCTGCTGGTCACATACACCTCTTCCAACACCCCTTCCCCCATCATCCAGCAGAAAGGAATAGAAGTCCTCTCTATATGGGGTGCTGCTACTGCCGGACCCGGAATGTGATTGGCATGGAGGAAATCCCAGCCACTCCATAGCTCCTCTCCCACCCGCAGGCTCCTGGCCTGGCTGGCACCTTCTCACACCTGCTTATCCCAGGGGGTTAGGGGTAGTGAGGCTTTCCCAGGAACATCTGTGTCCCTGGAGGAAGAGGCCCATTGTGTAGGCCACAGATGGCCTTGCTCCAAGCACATCACCATCGTCTGATCTGTGACCTTTTGGTGTCACTTCAGAAACGAGGGCCAGGCTTCATACAACTTGTCTCTTGGGATGACTGCCATTCTCTTTGTTCTTCACAGCTGGACCATCTGTGAGGGTATGTCTACACTACCACCCTAGTTCGAACTAGGGTGGTTAATGTAGGCAACCGAAGTTGCAAATGAAGCCCGGGATTTAAATATCCCGGGCTTCATTTGCATCTTGCCGGGCGCTGCCATTTTTAAAGCCCCGGTAGTTCGGACTCTGTGCCCGTGGCTACACGTGGCACAGAGTAGGTAGTTCGGATTAGGCTCTCTAATCCGAACTACCGTTACTCCTCGTGGAACGATGTGTAGCGGTAGTTTGGATTAGAGAGCCTAATCCGAACTACCTACTCCATGCCGCGTGTAGCCGCGGGCACGGAGTCTGAACTACCGGGGCTTTAAAAATGGTGGCGCCTGGCAAGATGCAAATGAAGCCCAGGATATTTAAATCCCGGGCTTCATTTTCAACTTCGGTTGCCTACATTAACCACCCTAGTTTGAACTAGGGTGGTAGTGTAGACATACCCTGAGTGAGGCACTGCCAACATTTCTTGTGCCAGCCTCCCAACCCTGTGGGAGCCACTGCCACAGATGGGCCCATGAGGACCTGGAGCGGGAACACGTTGCCTGACTACATAATCTCCAGCAGTCTCTTGCATGGCAGGACCAGTCATGGGAAGCAGACCAGGAACTGGGCTGCACCACCTAGTGGGAGTTGGCACAAGAGGCCCACACTATGTGCATGGCATACATAGCCACTGTCGATTGCCTGGTTGCTGCCATTGAGCAGTCAAGCAGCCACCCTCCTGCTCCTGCTCTTGCTCCTGCCTCCACTCCTGTTCCAGCCCCTCCAGCTTCTCCCACTAACCCCCCAAGGGTGGGGGGACCACCTGAGGCAGAAGTCACTCTGAGCCCCAGCCCTGAGCCTCTCCTCCCCCTCCTTCTCCTTTCTTACCCCTCTTCCACCCTTTCAGGTTGTTTCCCCATTCCCTTCCCAGTTACAATTACCCCAATTAAGCAAAAAATAGAGTGGTTTAGCTCAAAACAAAAGATCTGGTTTATTTTATCAACAGGGAAAGGGGAGGTGGGAAGGGAGACCAGGAGAAGGTAGGGGTATGGGAGGAAAGGCACAGAGGGGAAATGCACATGCCCCTTGTGGAGATGCCCAGGGGACAGTCCAGTAGGTGTCCTTGTCTGAAACTCTCCCTTAGGCTCTCCTGGATGTTCACAGACCCCTGCCATATGGCACCCATGAACAGCTGCTCAAAAGCCCAGGTGAGCCACTTGGCCTCTCTTCCCACCTTGGCAGGAGTGTCTCCCCCTTACTCTTATCAATATTGTGGAGGACACAGCAGGCCACCACCACTTGCGGGAAGTTCCACTTGCTGAGGTCCAGGCTAATGAGAAGGCAGTGGAACCTCCCTTTTAGATGCCCAGAGTTAACCCATTCCTTGCCTTGGTGAAGGTGTCTGATGTAGGGCTTCATAAGCCAGAGGAGCACAGGGTAGGCAGCATCCCCCATGATGGACATTGGCATATCGACATCCATGACTCTGATGGCCCCCTGCGATTTGGAAAGCCCATTGAGGCAAAGCCAGTGACGGTGGAGTTCACATCATGCAGCAGGATGAGCCGGTGCAGCTGGATAGTGTTAATGGCCCTCACCACCTGTGGAAGGAGACAAACAGAGACTCACAAGGTTGCCAGAGCCTTCAGGAGATGTTCGAGTCCAGCCCCTCTTCCCCCACATATGAGGTCCAACCCCAACTTCACCCATCTTCCAGCAGGGCTTTGTGAAGGCAGAACTTGAAAAACTCCAGTGATGGGAGCTTCCACCAACACCACCCCTTCCCTAGGGAAACCAATTCCAGCAGTTCACCACCCTCCCAATAACTTAGTAAGAGCGTCTTAACTGCATACCACAACACCAATAGTAGCTCTCCCTACACCTAACTGGTTAGTGGTGGCTGTCCAGCTTGGCGAGCTTCTACAGAGTGATGGTGATCTGCTTCTGGAGGGGGATGGCAGGTCACATGTGAGTGTCCCATTGCCTGTGGGCAGGGGTAAGCCACTCACACAGCTTCAGAAAGGTATCCTTTTGCATATGGAAATTCTGGAGCCACTGCTGGTCATCTCACTGCTCCATGACAATCCAGTCCCACCAGTCAGAACTGGTGTCCAGTCACCAGAAATGGTGGTGCATGGTGCATGGTGCACAGTGGAGGGTGGGAGAGGCTGTGGTGCATGAGCAGCACATGGAGAGAGGTGCAGAAGTGCCCCCGCAGAGAGCAGCGGGTCCTGGTTCTGCAGTGCCACGAGAGCTGCCTTCAAAATCTGCACCAGGAGGTGCAGCATGAGGTCCAGGACATGGAGACTGATTTGCAGCTGGTCCAGCATCATGGCAGAAGTGCTATGGTGTCCACAAGGACAACCAGAGTTGGCAGTGAAAAGGCTTTGCTGGAGGAGGTAGGCAAAGGAGAAGAGCCTGAGTCACGACTATACAGAGGGGTGCCTTTAAGCACAAGCCTCTGATAGCCTCAGGAAGTAGCTCCGGGAAGTGACTGCTGTCCTGATGCTTCTGGAGTGCTTTAAATAACACTGAGGTTCCAATCAGTGTAGTTGCTCTATTCTGAAATAGCTCAGCAGTATTTCAATGGGCATTTGTAGTATAGACATGCAATTTCGAAATAAGCTATTTCAGAGTTTCTATTCTGAAATAGCTTATTCTAAAATAACACTGCTGTGTAGACATACCCTTACTGGACAGTCAGGAAGAGCATTACTTAAGATCAGAAGGGAATTTGGCTCAAGTAGGTTGTAGAAGCCAATTGGATACAATTATTCTTTCAGTTGCTTCTCTGTCAAATTGGTTTTGGCAGCTTTTCTCATTTAATAAGATTTGATAAGTTTACTGGTTTTGGTTTCATAATGACTAACTATCCAGCATTGCTGATGACATCATGAACATTCAGTTCTAAGTACATGTTCAAGGAACCTGAGAGTAATTCAACAATTGTTCAAGCTGTTAAGACAGTGAGCTCATTAGCATAGGGACTTACTATGTTTGTGTACGGTGTCTATCTCAATGAGGCCCCATTCTCTGAAAACATTAGAATATTACAATATTTAACTACTGCTAAACAGTGGGAACTGCTTCTTTAAGGGAAGCCAGAGCTTACTTATGAGATGGAGAGAATATAAACAGGGATCATATTTAAACAGTGCTGTTAAAACAAGTAAGATGTATTTAAAATAATGCCCCAAATTCTGATAATTTTGTGGTAACTGAAATCATGTTGTGGTTCAATAAGAGCTAGGTTCTGAAGTATTTCACAAACTGACTCTGGAACTTGATCTAAGATGGGCAAACTAAGAAAATGTCTCAGATATTTTGTGTTCCCAAAGTGCATAGACTAATGAAAAAGTCTAAAATAATTAGATTTAAACCACTTAGATATGGCTAAGAAGGAGTAAAACTCTCAAAAACATTGCACTCTACCAACAGCTTGAAGTTCAGAAAGCTGCATAATGGTGGTAAAATGTCAGAGACCTATTAAAATGACATTTTATTGCAGTAGCACTTAGATCCAATAAACCAACACAAATGTCTCTTCACTGAACAGCTTACAAGCTGAGTGGGCTTATTCTTCTTCCAGCATCATGTTGAGTACTTACCAGCATAGCCCCACTAACACAAGCATAAATGTCAGTGAAGACTGTGAGGCATACTTTAGGCAAGCAGAGTAAAGACATGCCTAAAGGGTGTATGTATGTGAGTGAATACTGTACACACCCTTGTCTACACAATTATTTTCAGTAGTGCAGGGTCCCACTGCCTCCCTGCCACAGGAAACAGTGAAACTCCCTGCCTGGAGCAGCAAACAGGGCAGCAGCCAACAACGGAGTTTGCCTGGGAAACATCTGAGAGGAGCTAAGGTAAGTGTGGCTTTTGGGAGGCTGTGTTGTAAGCTGGTGGGGTGAGTATCCAAGTGTTTGCCTATGTCATGTTATTGGATTGTGAGGAGAGCAGCCGGGTCACTGCTGCACCCATGGGGGGGGGTCGCCCCAAACGTGGTACAAAGGGGGCCATGTGAGGGGTCAAACAAAAGCTTACTTTCTTCCAATTCTGTATCTGCTCTTCATATATCTGTAAAATGTCTGTGTGTGGAGTTAGGAATCTGTAATCTGTATGGAGACCGGAAATGTCTCTGAATGTGCTTGAGTAATGGGCTAAGAATGTTTGTGGATGGACATGCTAATGAGCGAAGCTCCAGGGAACAATGGGCCTCTGAAGGCCAAAGACACACCTGGCCACTGGCCATGTGACTCCCTCCAGCTTGGAAGCAGCCAGGAGGGGTATAAGTAGGCCATGGGGCCAACTCCATGTGGTCTTCAGATCTGCTTCTGACCCCAGATGCAGCCTCGCAGGGAATCACGAGCCGGGAAGAACCGTGGGCCCATCCTGCCATAGGATGTGCAACAAGGACTTTTAAGCCAGCAGCTATAACATCTCTGCTAGAGCCTGCATCCAGAACTGGGAGATTCAGTGCATGTCATGTATGATTCTTTAACAACCTTACTCTCATGTTTTTCTTTCTTGTAGTAATAAACCTTTAGATTGTAGATTCTAAAGGACTGGCTCAGCGTGATTTGTGGGTAAGATCCAGAGAGTAAATTGCCCTGGGATCTGTGGCTGCTTTCTTGGACCTGGACAGAACTTGTTCAGGGTAGGTGAGATTGGGTTCTAAGACCCCTCACCTGAGGGCAGGCCCGGGGCCATCTGGGGCACGGATATTGCTGGGATGTCAGAGGGGTTTTGCTCGTGAGGCTTCAGGCAGTCAGCTGCAGCGCTCTGTGGGACCGGTTTGTGGCCTGTTTGGAAAGGTCACTAGTCTGGGGGCTGTAAGGAGCCCCGAATTTGAGCAATTCTTCCAGAGCAGCCCGGCTGTGAGCAGCACCAGCAGGAGCTGCATTTTTTAAAATTAAACTCACCTGGCTTACGTTGATATCTTTTTGTCCCTTGAAAAATGATGTAAGTGCAGAAAAATGATGTAAGAGCAATAAGAATGATTAAAGGTCTAGAGAACATGAGCTATGAAGGAAGGCTGAAAGAATTGGGTTTGTTTAATTTAGAAAAGAGAAGATTGAGGGGGGACATGATAGCAGTTTTCAGGTATCTAAACGGGTGTTGTAAAGAGGAGGGAGAAAACTTGTTCATCTTGGCCTCTGAGGATAGAACAAGAAGCAATGGGCTTAAACTGCAGCAAGGGAGGTTTAGATTGGACATTAGGAAAAAGTTCCTAATTCTCAGGGTAGTCAAACACTGGAATAAAACTGCCCAAGAAGGTCATGCAATCTCCATGTCTGGAGATATTTAAGAGTAGGTTAGATAAATATCTATCAGGGATGGTCTAGACAGTATTTGGTCCTGCCATGAGGGCAGGGGACTGGACTCGATGACCTCTCAAGGTCCCTTCCAGTTCTAGTATTCTATGATTCTATAATCTATGTGATGTATAATGATTTCAGTTTTCTTAATTAATTGACAACTTATATATGAAACGATGAATATCGAGGCGATTTATAACAAGGACGCCCTGTAGTTTATTTTGTAATTTGGCACTGTCTACACAATGCCAAATTTTGAAATAACCCACTATTCCGAAATGTCCCCTTACTCCTCAGAGAATGAGGTTTACAGAGACGGTGGAATAGCGATCCCAAAATGACAGGCTTTCTGGGGAGACACGGAATAGCTATTTTGGGATACTGCAGTATCCTGAAATAGCATTTTAGTGTAGATATAGCCTAAGGTGCTGCATCATCATTCGGGTTTTTTTAAGTTTTTTAGTTAGGGTGCATCTACACAGAACCCTTACCTTGAAATAAGTTATGCAATTTGTACTACGCTAAAGATAGCTTATTGTCAACACAGCAACAAATTTCAAAATAAAACTCATTCTGACAAATCCCGTAACCCTCATGGAACTAGGGCTACAGGAATGCCATAAAAGCACACCCATTATTTGAAAATAATGGGTGCATTTAAAGATGCAGAATTGCTATTTTGGAAATAGCCCTGCTATCTATCAGAGTATCCTGAAATAGCTATCCTGTGTCTTCACAGCAAGTCCATTATTTCAAAATATAATGGGCTCGCTATTCCAATGTCCTTGTAAACCTCAGTTCACAGGGAGTAAGGGACATTTCAGAATAGTGGGTTATTTTTAAATTTGGCGCTGTGTAGACAATTTGGCAAATTTGTGTAGCTCAAACTGCATATTTCGAGCTACAATGCAGTGTATAAGCACCATTAAAGTCTAACATGGTTATCCCTTTGAAAGGTATAGCTCCTTTTTAAGCAACTTTAGTTCTTTGAAACAACTCTTATGCCATCAAATACTACAGCTTATTCTCTCGTGGTAAGGATTTTTTCTTCATACTTCTTTCTAAGGAATTTGGGTAAAGGGCTTCTTTTGGTAAGTTTTGCTCAACTACCACAATCATGGAACTCTTATCTTTGCTGGGACCTCTGAGTATTGATGTGATACAAAAATATTAACTATATTAAGTGAAGAACATACAATGAAGATCACATTGGCAGAATAAAGAGTTTTAATTCACAGATCTGAGCCCATCAGACAGCTTTGTTGTGCAGCAGATCCAAAATCACAAAAAGGTTATTTTCCGGTTTTGATTGAGACCACAAAAACTTAACCTAAATCTATGTTAGCATCCCTCTTTTATACTGCCATATCTTGCACAATTCTTAAATCTTGAAGGGGTGATGAAAGAAGGTATAAAACTTAGCCCCCAATGTGCAATTTACTAGTATCTTTAAAACTGATTTATTCATTTAAAATGTTCTGTACACAGAGAGTAAAAAATTAGATTTTGCTGTACAGATAAAAACCTGAGGATTCTTTGAATCAGTACTCAGCTCTATTTCATGCTACAAATATACAAACAGTATACAAACAGGATGACTCAGTTAAAATAAACAACAAATACTGACATTTTCAGATTTGACTGTATTGGCCAAATATGACATATTTTCTGTGATTCTGTTGGTTAATATAATTATATTCTTCTGATTTAATTAATCATTTCCATAATGATCCTTTGCTTTTTTTTTTCTGCACTGGTGTAGAGAATTTGACAAGCTGCTTCATATGCCAAGATTTTCTATAAAAGGACAGTACAGTAAGAATAGCTCACCTAATAGTTGGCAACCTAGCACTCTAAAAGTCATTTAATTATTTATGGCATAATTAAAAATGTTGCCAATTACATAATCCACTTTCCATCTAATGCAAAAACTGCATCAGTCCACATTTCTAAATCTGGGTGTATATGTTTAGGTACTTAAATCCACATCATAGATCCAAATAAGTGGCTTGACTCAATGGTAACTTTGAAGGCAGTGCCAAAATTCCCAACTTTGATCCAAGGAAGCGTGACTGTTTTGCAAGCTCATTATGGGGTCTGATGTAAAACACATTGCATACAATGAGCTTCAAGACAGACCCTGAATAGCATTCACAACCACCAAGACATACTCATCCAGTCAGAGTGAACATTTTCAAGCTAAATGGTTAATGTTTTGGAACCATCAATGCAGCTGAAACCAGGACATCATGACAAACTCAATGTGCCTTACTGAAAACTCTAATGGATTAATTAGCACACCTGCCTTTGATTTTTGCTACCTTAATTACAGTAAGAACCAGCAGCCATATGGCATAATATTTACTGAGTTAGGCCCAGAGTTTGGGGGTGTAACATTAGGTACATTACTGATAATCACGTTTTCTTTTGTTCTGGGATTCTGAACTATGAATGACACACAAAACAAAAAGAACTGCAAATAAAAGTAGGGATTTTATTCTAGCTATTTATCAACAGTTTATAAAAGAATTTTCAGTTTAGGAACCTAAATATCTAGGACAGCACATAATGCTACATACTTGACTCTTTTTCTCTATTCCAAAGTACTTATTTGACTGACAGGATGATAGATTTTCTATTTCTGTCAAGAACACATTATCTGGAGGCTAAAATAATTGAACAGTTTAATGGGAAGTTTGAAATTAAAATCTTTGGTTTTTTTTAACTTTACAGGTGCTGATTTGCAAAAAATGGGAAGAACAGTGCAAACGTTTAACAAAGTATTAATACAGAGAGGTCTTTGAAAAATGTGGCCAGTCCTCTTATTTTTATATAAACAGATATGAAAATCAATATTTGTTCATTGTCTGCTGGGAAGGCAAGCATCTAGATGAACTGGTGTTGACTCAGATACCAAAGTGACATCCTATGAATATCCAAATTAGATGCACAGATTGCATTTGGTCAGCCTTCCTCTGTGTGACTCACGAGGGGGCAGGCCTGGCCTAGGCAAGCAGGCTTTAAGAGCCAGAGGCAGAGCAACCAGGGAGCGAAAGCGGTCAGGGGGCTACAGACAGGGGAGTTTGTGAGGGAGTTTGACAGAGGGAGGCCTATGATGGTCAGGAAGACCCGCAACACCTGTGCCAGCACTGCTTCGGTCTCCTCCACCCGCGCCTGTAGCCAGACAGAGGGCCTGAGCATGGATGCCTCTACCCAGATCCTGGTGTGGTTTTGCAGGGACTTGGCTTATAATTCCTACTCACTGATATCCAGGCTGGGGAGACCATCCAATGCGAAAGGTGCCTGCTGGTGGAATCTCTCAGGCAGCAGGTGGGAGAGCTACAGGAGAAGGTAGCTAGGTTGAGGAGCACCCAAATCCACGAGCAATTCCCGGACCATGTTCATGAGGAGACAGCTGAGGTAGCTATCCCAGTACACAGGACTGTGGACACACCACTGATGGAAGAGGAGACGGCTCAGGGCAGACACTGGCAGATGGTTAATTCTGGCAGCAAGCATTGCTCCACCTCTGCTCTGAACCCTCCTGCTGTGGTACTAGGAAACCCTTATGCTCTTCTTTATACAGGATATAAGGAATCACCCCTTGCAACGGAGGAGGAGAAGTCTCATACCCCCAAGGCTGGGAGGTCTGCTTCCATCACTGTGAATAGGAAATGTAGGGTAGTGGTGGTCGGAGACTCTCTTCAGAGGGGGACGGAGGCGCCCATCTGTTGCCCTGACATTTCATCTCAGGATGTATGCTGTCTTCTGGGGGCCCGTGTCTGAGATGTTATGGATTGTTGAGGATTATCTGGCCCTCTGACTACTACCCCATACTACTCATCCATGTAGGGACAAATGATACTGTGAGGTGTGACACTGAGCAGATCAAGAGTGACTACAATGCTCTGGGAGTACAGGTGAAGGAGTTTGGAGCACAGGTGCTATTCTCTTTGATCCTTTCTGTCGAAGGTGGGGGCCCGGGCAGAGATAGATGCATCCTGGAGGTGAATGCCTGGCTGCGAGGATGGTGTTGTCAGGAGGGCTTTGGCTTCCTCGACCACAGGATGCTATTCCAGGAAGGACTACTGGGCAGAGATGGCGTTCACCTTTCAAGAAGGGGGAAGATGCTATCTGGATACAGACTGGCTAACCTAGTGAGGAGGGCTTTAAACTAGGTTCAACGGGGACAGGTAAGAAAAGCCCACAGGTAAGTAGAGAACATGGAGACCTGGGAAATGGGTCAGAAATGGGACGGAGCGTGTGCTATAATGGCAGAGAGAATGGAGGGTCAGGGCAAAACTGGGAGGCAAGGTCAAATCAGTATCTTAGATGCCTATATACAAATGCAAGAAGTATGGGTAATAAGCAGGAAGAACTGGAAGTACTAATAAATAAGTACAATTATGACATTGTTGGCATCACAGAAACTTACAATTATGACATTGTTGGCATCACAGAAACTTGGTGGGATAATACACATGATTGGAATGTTTGTATGGAAGGGTCCAGCTTGCTCAGGAAGGATAGACAGGGAAAAAAGGGAGGAGGGAGGTGTTGTCTTATATATTAAAAATGAACACACTTGGAGTGAGGTGGAGATGGACATAGGAGACGGAAGTGTTGAGAGTCTCTGGGTTAGGCTAAAAGGGGTTAAAAACGAGGGTGGTGTCATGCTAGGAGTCTACTACAGGCCACCTACCCAGGTGGAAGAAGTGGATGAGGCTTTTTTTAAACAATTAACAATATCATCCAAAGCACGGGATTTGGTGGTGATGGGGGACTTCAACTATCCAGATATATGGGAAAATAACACAGCAGGGCACAGACTATCCAATAAGTTTTTGGACTGCATTGGAGACAACTTTTTATTTCAGAAGGTTGAAAAAGCTACCGTGGGGAAGTTGTTCTAGATTTGATCCTTACAAATAGGAAGGAACTGGTTGAGAATTTGAAAGTGGAAGGCAGCTTGGGTGAAAGTGAGCATGAAATCATAGAGTACACAATTCTAAGGAAGGGTAGAAGGGAGAACAGCAATATAGAGACAATGGATTTTGGGAATGCGGATTTTGGTAAGCTCAGAGAGTTGATAGTTAAGGACCCATGGGAATCAAGACTGAGGGGAAAAACAACTGAGGAGAGTTGGCAGTTTTTCAAAGGGACATTGTTAAGGGCCAAAAGCAAGCTATTCCGCTGCATCGGAAAGATAGAAAAAAAAGCAAAAGACCGCCTTGGCTTAACCACGAGATCTTGCATGATCTAAAACAGTGGTCCCCAACACGGTGCCCACGGGCCATTTCTGTGTGCCTGCAGAGTGATCGGGAATGGCCCTGCCCCCGGGCGCGCAGCGCATGGGCGGTGTCAGTCCCTGGGTGCATGGGCGGTGCTGGCCCTAGGCGTGTGAAGGTTAGGTAGCCCCACCCCTGGGTGCACGGTGCAAGGTCTGTGCTGGCCCTGGGCATGCTGCATAGGGGCAGCGCTAGCCCCAGGCACACAGCACATGGGCGGCCCCACCACTGAGCGCGCAGTGCATGGGCGTTGCTGGTTCCTGGGCGCGTAGCACAGGCACCAGCTCCGGGCACTCAGCACATGTGCGGTGGTGGACCCGGGTGCACGGGACATGGGCTGTTCTGGCCCCGGGCGCGCAGTGTATGGGTGGCCCCACCCCTGGGCGTGCAGCACAGTTGCAGCGCCAGCCCTGGGAGTGCGGCACATGGGTGGCGCCAGCTCCGGGCATGCAGCCTATGGGTGGCCCCACCCCCAGGTGAGTGCACGGCCCCACCCCCGGGCGCACGTGTGGCCCCATCCCTGGGTGCCCGGCAGCCCCAAAAGGTTGGGGACCACTTAACTAACAATAAAAAAGGAGCCATATAAAAAATGGAATGTAGGACAAATTACAAAGAATTAATATAGGCAAACAGCACAGGAATGCAGAGGCAAGATTAGAAAGGCAAAGGCACAAAATGAGCTCAAACTAGCAATGGGAATAGAGGGAAACACGAAGACTTTTTATAAATACATTAGAAGCAAGAGGAAGACCAAGGACAGGGTAGGCCCACTGGTCAGTGAGGAGGGAGAAACAGTTAACAGGAAACTTGGAAATGGCAGAGATGCTTAATGACTTCTTTGTTTCGGTCTTCACCGTGAAGTCTGAAGGAATGCCTAATATAGTGAATGCTAGTGGGAAGGGGGGAGATTTAGAAGATAAAATAAAAAAAGAGCAATTAAAAATCACCTCGAAAAGTTTGATGCCTGAAAGTCACCAGGGCCTGATGAAATGCATCCTAGAATACTCAAGGAGCTGATAGAGGAGGTATCTGAGCCTCTAGCTATCATCTTTGGAAAATCATGGGAGACAGGAGAGATTCCAGAAGACTGGAAAAGGGCAAATATAGTGCCCGTTTATGAAAAGGGAAATAAGAACAACCCAGGAAACTGCAGACCAGTTAGTTTAATTTCTGTGCCAGGGAAGATAATGGAGCAAGTAATTAAGGAAATCATCTGTAAACACTTGGAAGGTGGCAAGGTGATAGGGAACAGCCAGCATGGATTTGTAAAGAACAAATCATGTCAAACCAATCTGATAGCTTTCTTTGATAGGAAACGAGTCTTGTGGATAAGGGAGAAGTGGTGGATGTGGTATACCTAGACTTGAGTAAGGCATTTGATATGGCCTCGTATGATATTCTTATCAATAAACTAGGCAAATACATCTTAGATGGGGCTACTATAAGGTGGGTGCATAATTGGCTGGAAAACCATACACAGAGAGTAGTTGTTAATGGTTCACAATCCTGTTGGAAAGGTATAACAAGTGGGGTTCCACAGGGGTCTGTTTTGGGACCGGCTCTCTTCAATATCTTCATAAACTATTTAGATATTGGTATAGAAAGTATGATTATTAAGTTTGCAGATGATACCAAGCTGGGAGGGGTTGCGACTGCTCTGGAGGATAGGGTCATAATTCAAAATGATCTGGACAAATTGGAGAAATGGTCTGAGGTAAACAGGATGAAGTTTAATAAAGACAAATGTAAAGTGCTCCACTTAGGAAGGAACAATCAGTTTCACACATACAGAATGGGAAGCGACTGTCTAGGAAGGAGTACAGCAGAAAAGGATCTAGGGATTATAGTGGACCACAAGCTGAATATAAGTCAGCAGTGTGATGCTGTTGCAAAAAAAGCAAACATGATTCTGGAATGCATTAACAGGTGTGTTGTGAGCAAGACACGAGAAGTCATTCTTCCACCCTACTCTGCGCTGATTTGGCCTTACTTGGAGTATTGTGTCCAGTGCAGGGCACTGCATTTCAAGAGAGATGTGGAAAAATTGGAGAGGGTCCAGAGAAGAGCAACAAGAATGATTAAAGGTCTAGAGAACATGAGCTATGAAGGAAGGCTGAAAGAATTGGGTTTGTTTAGAAAAGAGAAGACTGAGGGGGGACATGATAGCCATTTTCAGGTATCTAAAAGGGTGTCATAAGGAGGAGGGAGAAAACTTGTTCATCTTGGCCTCTGAGGATAGAACAAGAAGCAATGGGCTTAAACTGCAGCAAGGGAGGTTTAGATTGGACATTAGGAAAAAGTTCCTAGCTGTCAGGGTAGTTAAACACTGGAACAAATTTTCCACAGAGGTTGTGGAATCCCCATCTCTGGAGATATTTAAGAGTAGGTTAGATAAATGTCTATCAGGGATGGTCTAGACAGTATTTGGTCCTGCCATGGGGGCAGGAGACTGGACTCAATGGCCTCTCGAGGTCCCTTCCAGTCCTAGTATTCTATGATTCTATGATTCTATTCTATGATTCTATGATGATAGGACTTTGGTTGTTCATTTATTCTAGAGCACCAATTTTGAGTGTGAGGATTTTGAGCTACTGTGGTGTATTTGTTTGTTCAAGACTGATCATAAGTGGTAGAATCTGTCAGATTCAGTACAACTTCCCCACAGCTCTCTGACAAGGCACTTCATATCTAACTGAAAACCTTTTCATATTATCCTCTGGATTTATAGTATACAAACGGATCTGCATGGGAACAGATAAAGGCAACTAATTAGTTTTCTATAAGTGAAAGTCTAACCTGCTAACTTGATACTCTATTTTAATATAGTGCAGTTTTTTGGGGAGTACAACAGCTTTACACATAATTATAATGACATGCACCTGTTTCATTGGAACTCTGCTTGGCCTGTGTGGAACCCAGTTTTTCCCCTTAAACAAAGAAACTATATATTGGATTTAACTATTTTAGATTGAAGCCAGAGCTTTGGAATATGAACAAACTGGAGTTTCACAATGAATTTAGAGGCAATCTGGGGAATTCCAATAATCAACCTGGATATTCTGCATATATGAATTGAAATTTGATGCTCAGCTTTGGAGTTTAAAGGACTGCCTCTGGTAAATTCCTCAAATAGCAAAATGGTATTTGGTGACATTTTAAAATTTATTTAAGGTCATTGAGAAAGAGTATTTAAAGTACTTCTGACTATCGTAGTTCATAATCATGGTTTATTCCTTTAATGATTCACAACTATTTGGTTATGATTATTAATTTATATTGAAGTAAAACCTAGAGGCTACACTGAGGTCAAGTTACACTGTTCAATAGAGTGTACAGACACACAGGGCTTGGCTACATAGTGAGATGACGTGCACTAGTGGTGCGTGAAGTCTAAAGTGTACTGTGTTATTGTGCATTAGCTGTCCATGCAGAGCCTGCTGGTGTGCTAAATGTTCCCTTGTGTATTTTAATGAAATCTTTTCACATAAGGACTATATGAATACCACATTAATATTGAATCTATTAAATTTTAAAACATTGGTATAAAAAAGCTGCCTGCCCTAATTTCTCCAGCTATTTAATTCCACTATTTTTGTAATATTATTTAACATTCTAGGATTTTTCTAAGATATGATTTTGTATTACAAACACAAGTTTGCATTATGCATGTCGACATTTCATGTCTGGGTAATAGTTTATTTAGGGTATGTCTACACTTGCACCCTAGTTCAAATTAGGGATGCAAATGCAGGCATTCGAAATACTCATTTGAGGAGTAACGTTAGTTCGAACCAAGGGACTTGGTTTGAACTAACATATCCCAGAGCGCACTTCCTGGTTTGAATCAGCTGTGATTCGGACTAGCGCGCCTGCGAGATCATGCTAATGAAGCGTGAGATATTTAAATCCCTGCTTCATTGACTATTTTGAATGCCTGCATTTGCATCCCTAGTTCGAACTAGGGATGCAAATGTAGACATACCCTTACTTTATAAATCACTCTTATGTTACTAATTTACAATATCACGGTAGTTTGGTATCCTGACTGCATATATTTACACTATTACTTTTACAAGGGCCGATTATGATAGGCTCAATATACTGATACAAATGCTGATAATGCAGCTGTCAGTGTGGAGCCTCTGTTTGGAAAATATTAATACAAGAGTAGAAGACAACATCGTGTCATATTCTACAAGCTTCAGTTCAATATCTAATTGGCCCAGATTATCGTTATGATTTTCCCCAACAAAAAAATCTAAATTCCTCATTGTGCTAAAAAAAATGTTCTCACTATTGCCTGCTAGTGCTTTCTTGATCGCTCTGTATACATTTCTCTATTGACTTCCAATTTCTGGAAATAGCTGGGGTGAAGACAAAGATATAACTTGTTTTTTTTATTAGTCTACAATTACCTCTTCCCATATTTCTACAGTATCTTTTAAACAATATAAATGCACATCCAACTACAAACATAGTATAGTTTATATTAGCCCATTGGACTGTTGAAGTAATCCTTTACATATCACAGCTTCATGAATCATCATTATCTTGCCAATCAAAGTTGCTGTATTTATTTTCATGTTTTAAGTTGTTAGATGATGAAGAATCATTGATCACTGCAGTAGTCATAAGTGTTACCAGAATAGTTTGTATATTTTTCCCACCACACACACTAGCAGTTGCTGATTGCACATGACTTAGTGGTAGCAATACATCAGACTTAAACATTAGTATTTCCTATTTATTTTCTGAAGGTGATATCTCATGTATTCTTTCCTTCATCATCATTAGTGAAGTAACCATTGTTCACTAATTTTAATTAAGAGCTTGTCCTATAAAGTTATCAGTGTTGCCAGAGATTTTTTTTTTATTAAAGTGGCTACAGATAGCACTGAAGAAAAGCTCTCTTTATGTTGGGATGACAGAACTAAAGAAATTTTCATTTCAAATAATGTATGTGAATTGAATACGTTGTTATTTGTAGATAATAATAAAAGTTTTTCTGAAGCTGTGTTGTATCCTATTTGGAATGAAGAAAAAATACTGTAATTTAGGTATAAAATTTCCTTGGCAAACTCTTACCAATAGTAAATGGGTGTTTCAAAACTGAAATAATAAAAATGTGCAGAGTAATTTTGCAGGGACAAACTGCTGAAAATAACAGTGACAGATGAATTAAGGTGTTTTATACTGACATCTATACATTTTTGGAACACAATGGAACAACATGTCTAGCTGTGCTTACACACTGTGAAATAAAGGCTTATTCTCTTTACTTTAAATTATCTGCTTAGGTTTCTGTAAACAGTAGTTTACTAAATTTATAGTTTATTGCTTGACCAGTATTTTTAAGTGTCTTACTCAAACCAGACTGAATAAAATTCACTCTTGTGCAGAGTACCACAACAAACTTAGGCATCACACCATAAGTCCCATGCTTTATGGACGGACCTAACCCCTGTGCAGAGGACTATCACAACACGGGAGGATCAGTTAATTATCTTCTAAGGTGTGTGCATGAAACTTACAGTGTGATCTGAATGTTAGAGAGGTCACAGCTAGGAAGAGTTTGAATAAACAAATTATTTGCTATTTATCTCTGATCCAGTACTGATCTTCTGAGTATAAAAGACTGTCAGAAAAGACAAGAAGAGCCCAGCAGAAAGGTTGGCATATTCCAATTAAAGTTATTGAGATCAATAATTATGCAAACCATTGCACTTTAGTAACAGCTGCCAGTTACTCTGGAATGCTGTATAGTTACTAAGTTATAACCATGCATATATGGTAATTACACAAGGCAAACATTTACCACCGGAAAGTGGAGGAAATTGCTATACAGTAATTGGAGGGAGAATAGCATGTACATTCATGTATTGTAAGGCCAGTAGAGACCATTGTGAAATCTACTCTGTCCTCCTGTATAGCGTATAGCATAGAACTTCCTCAGGTGATTACTGCAGTAACTCCAGTTTCTTGAATTGGCTGAAAAGCAATGAGACTTGACATGTTGATTTGAATCAAACTAATGAAAGAGAACCCACCAAGTCCCAAAGTTAGCTGTTCCACTGGTTAATTGTCCTATTAAAATATATGATTAATAAAGACTTTATTAAAAGGTTAAAACAATCATTTTAGAGTCCAGCAGGTCAGTGAGTAGCATGCAACTGTCTTATAAATCACATCATCAGTAATAATTTGTCACATAAATTGTTCACTAATCGTTTTCAGTCATGGAACCTTAATATGAAGTGTAAACTGGATTTGTATAGCTTCAGTTTTCAGCAATTGGATCTTGTTTCTCAAGTTATTAAGGCACCTGCCTACATTCAGAAATTTCCCTATTTAGGTATTTATAGACTGTTCCAGACAACTCTTAACATTGTCTTCATGATGAAAAAGTAGAATCAGTGTAATATTAGGGATGTAATTCTCATGCTCTTTCCAGTGGAGATGAAACTAGGAAGTAGAGGAAATGGCAGTAGGAAGAGAGTTTGATCTTTTGAACTTCTATCCCAAATTACAGAACAAATATATATGGAGAACTATGGACCATTATGTTGGTCTTATCTGAATTACTGACTTCCAGTGGGGACTTTAGTAAGTATTACAACAAGTAGCAAATATTGGCAAACTTGGGCCCTTTGTTTTAACATGGATATTCTACCATGTGTGGTATGTGACTCTGCAAAACTGCATACGTGTGGACACACATGCTGAAAGGCTGTGAAGGCTGTTTGTAATTGCGGTCCGGAGTAGATAAAAATTACTCCAGAAAGAATGACACACAAGTGCAGTCCTTTAATTAGCACCCATAAAGGGAGATTGTTCCTGTAGTGTCTACAAAATTGTTATGACCTGGATGATAATTTTCTCAACCAAACAGTCATCACTTAGTTCTTTTGTATCTAAATTAACCAATATGCCTTTCAGGATGCAACCTTGAAGACAAATTTGTTTGAATTTAGCTATGCAAAATAGAAATGACATAATGTCAGATTGCTCTCAATCTGTATGCCCCACTCAAGAATTAAAGAGTCAATTAAATAAGATGAAATTGATTTCATTTTGATATCAGGCAGCATTCAGCTTACTTCATTTAATTGTTACAATAACAATTTGAACAAGAAATGCTATCCAAACTTCCCATGCTGGAAATGATATATCTTTTCTATCCTACAATAATGACTTTCTCTAAACTTCTTGATTGGATAAATTGGCTTTAAGAAAATCATTGACAATATTTTGTCATGCAGTATAATCATATTAAAACTTATAATGAAAAGAATGATTATGTCAGTAATGTGAGTTGCACAAGAAAGAGTCTAGGTAAAATTTATTAACTGAGTCCATATTCCCAAACATTTAAAACTTTATTCCATATTGCTATTTACTAAACCATTTAAATACATATTTTAAGTTAAATTCAGCCCTTCTCAGAGAAATTCTGAGTAATTAATAGCAGACTTTGTGCCTACAGCTAAGCATGATTATATGGGATGGTGTGACGGACCAGCAGCGGTCCGCACTAGAGCGGGGCGGGCAGCAGCCCCGCCGCCGGCAGAAACCCCGGGAGGGACGCCGAGGAGACGATCCCTCCCGCCGCGGTGGAGCCGGACGAGCAGGACGTCGGGGGAGCACCCGATCCAAGGACCCGGCGCCGTGGGCGAAGAGGTGAGACCAGGCGGTTCAGGGGTCAGAGACGACCCCACGGGGGCGGCTAGGAAGCAGCCCGGGACAGGGACCTTTTGGCGCCTGTGGGCTGACGCGCTACGGGTTGGAACCCCATCAGCCGGGTGAGGGAGTGGTAACCGTTGGGGCCCGGTGGAGAGGGCGGGCCCAGGTCCCCCTAGCCCCTGCCCGCAATGCTGTGTACTTTTCCCCCAAAGGGGGACTAGAGACAAGGACCAGGAGTAGGAAGTGGCCCCTGGGAGGCGGGACCGACACCTCCTGGATCGAGGGAGTGGACTAGGGCTCGCAGGGCCCCACCGCGCGCCCCCCCTCCAGGGGAGGGTGGGGGCCGGCGGGAGCTCGCGCCCACAACCTTACAGGTACGCGAGAGACCAGTAAGACGGCGGGCTCACTGGGCCGTGACCCTCGGGGAGGGGCACGAGCTCGCGCCCATAATGGACCCCGTCACAGATGGCATTTGCATATCTAAACTCAAACATAAGAGCACAAGTCTGTTGTTTGCTTTATGGACAAAAATAATATTCAGTACCCTTAGAATCATAGAACTGGAAGAGACCTCAGAAGGTCATCAAGTCCAGCCCCCTGCTCTAGGCAGGACCAATCCCAACTAAATCAACCCGGCCAGGGCTTTGTCAAGCCGAGACTTAAACACCTCTAGGGATGGAGACTCCTCTACTTCCCTAGGTAACCCATTCCAGTGCTTCACCACCCTCCTAGTGAAATAGTTTTTCCTAATATCCAACCTGGACCTCTCCCACCACAACTTGAGACCATTGCTCCTTGTTCTGCCATCTGTCACTACTGAGAACAGCCTCTCTCCATCCTCTTTGGAACCTCCCTTCAGGAAGTTGAAGGCTGCTATCAAATCCCCCCTCACTCTTCGCTTCTGCAGACTAAACAGACCCAAGTCCCTCAGCCTCCCCTCATAAGTCATATGCTCCAGCCCCCTAATCATTTTGGTTGCCCTCCGCTGGACCCTCTCCAATGCGTCCACATCCTTTTTGTAGTGGGGGGCCCAGAACTGGACACAATACTCCAGATTTGGTCTCACCAAAGCCGAATAAAGGGGAATGATGACATCTCTGGATCTGCTGGCAATGCTCCTCTTAATGCAACCTAATATGCCATTAGCCTTCTTGGCTACAAGGGCACACTGTTGACTCATATCTAGCTTCTCATCCACCCTTCTAGGCCACAGGATGTGTATTATTACCCTGTTGCCTGGTCGGATCCCTATGCCATTTACCCTATAGCACTGCCTATTAGAGATGGCACTGAGACCTTTCTACACAGCACCAGCAAGGGAATTAGGGACACTTCTGCATGGCTGCTTAATCTCTCAATGTCTCGGTATTGTGTAGTTTAAATGGTGAAGAGGCCCTCTATTGGTGCTCTTCACCAGGAGACTTTTCACCCCAAAAGACTACAATAGATCAGCAGTATTTTACCGGATTATCAGCAGACTCCCCTTTCTTTATGTGCAGCGCTTCCTTGCTTTTTCCCCTGCCTTTGTTCAGTGTGCCATTACTTTGTGCAGTATTATTTATGCATATCTTTCTATCAGTATATTTTTATTTAGCATAGGGCTTTACTTCTAAATTTGGCAAACGAGATGGTGGAGTAAATAGTTCTTTGGCAAAGTATCAGTAAAACTATTTCTATTGTGCAGTATTATATGTAATTATTGTTTCACTTTATCACTGGTTTTTCCATCAGATTTGGATTTATATATTAGGAGTCAAAATTAAAGTTTGAGTATATCTATATTTTTAAAGGGGAAAGGCCAAGCCACTGCATGGATTTCAGCCTTTGCTTGAAATATTAATAGTATTTTGCTGAACAGTTTCTACTTTTCTGAGGGGTTATTTTTTCCTGTTTATGATGTGATATGGAAGAAGAAAGGGTTGGAACTATTTTGTATGGAAGCAGAAATGACATTCATTGAAGTATGAGCTATATTGATCAGGGGTGGCAAAAATCTTAGGTTATGTCTACACTATCTATGTCTACACAGCAGTGTTATTTCAGAATAATTGACAGTATTCTGAAATAACATAGTTTGCATCTACTGTTATTTGACATATTGTCAAAATAATGTCGAGCTGGAGGACTTCTTACTATAACTCCTGTAACCCTCATTTCACAAGAAGCAAAGGAAGTCAGAGGAAGAGATTTCTTTCTCAGACTTACTGCTGTGTAGACAGTGCCAAAGCCCTACTGGGAAGATGTGCCCTATGAGATTATATCAAAATAAGTTATTTTGAAATAATAACTCCCGAAATAACTATTTCAAAATAAGCGTATTCCCCAACGGTGCCTCTAGACAGCAGCGCTATTCCAGGATACTTCCAGTATCCTGAAGTAGCTATTCCATGTCTTTTGAACAAGCCTGTTATTTTGAAATATCTTTCAAAATAGTCCCTTATTTTGAAATAACAGGTTTGGTAGTGTGGACACTGCTTGTCATTTCAAAATAAGGGGAGTAATTTGGAAATATTTTCCCATGCCCTTACTGAGTCTCTGAGCTACACACAAACTTCAGAAGTTCAAGAGCTGCAAAACACTCACAACGTTTATAAATGCATTTTTTAAATGCATTTTTAATTACTATGAAAGCTAGAGGCCTTTTGAGTCTCCATCCTGGTTATAAGTATCTGAAAATCTGGCTTATATGCTGTCAAGGTGATACAGAGAAATCTGGTAAGATATTGCTTTGTTAGGTTTTAAGATGTTTAGATTTTATTAATTTCATCACTGAGTATAGCAATTCATAGCAATATGTTGCAACAGAAATTGAAATGGGTTGCTCACCAGTCATCTTTAGTTGACTACTTTCTTCCACTTTAGGTGACTACTTTCTTCCACTATTTGATCTGAGGAAGTGGGTCTGGCCCACGAAAGCTCATCACCTAATAAACCATCTTGTTAGTCTTTAAAGTGCTACATTGTCCTGCATTTTGCTTCAGCTACCCCAGACTAACACGGCTACATTTCTATCACCAGTCATCTTTAGTTATGGATACTTCATTCCTAGCACATGCTTCTAAAACTCAGTTGTGGGCCATCTGTAGGACTGTACAGCCTGGTCCTCCTGGAGTTCCAATAGTTCAGTTTTCATAGTAGTGGTTTCTGTAACCATGGTTTTGGGAATGTGAGGTGAAGCAGGATCTCAGCTTTTGCAAATCTGAAAACCTGGCCTGAAATTCATCAAAGAAGGCCTCATAATTTACCCCTCTGTTACTTAAGATTGTGATCTTCTAATGTTATTTCTGAGAATGTGTTTATCCTACATTTGACACATGGAAAGTTGTTCAAATCTGTTGGCACTGTCTCTCTTTTCAGAATCTTAAACTTTTTCTGGAAGCTGAAGACTGCTTGGCTGTGACTAGACTGGCCAGTTTTTCCAGAAAATCAGCCGCTTTTCCGGAAAAACTTGCCAGCTGTCTACACTGGCTGCTTGAATTTCCACAAAAGCACTGACTTCCTACTGTAAGAAATCAGTGCTTTTTGCGGAAATACTATGCTGCTCCCGTTTGGGCAAAAGTCTCTTTTGCGCAAAACTTTTGAGCAAAAGGGCCAGTGTAGACAGCTGAGATTTGTTTTGCACAAAAAAGCCCCGATCGCGAAAATGGCGATCGGGGCTTTTTTGCGCAAAAGCGCGTCTAGATTGGCCACGGACGCTTTTCCACAAAAAGTGCTTTTGCGGAAAAGCGTCCATACCAATCTAGACGCTCTGTTCCGAAAATGCTTTTAATGGAAAACTTTTCTGTTAAAAGCATTTCCAGATAATCATGCCAGTCTAGACATAGCCCTTGAGTAAGGTCAGCAATAATCTTATCCTTTCCTTAGTGTGTCAAGTTCAGAGATTGGAGATGCTGTATAATATCAGTGAAAAACATCAGATCTCTGCACTGTTTGCTTATCTTCCAGTTGTGGATAAGACTTTTTTTTCTTCTGAGAAAGCATTCATAAATTTGTGGACTGATTGGATATTGAAATATTGTTGATTTATAACCACCTCATAATACAGTAGAAAGAGACAAAGTTAGGCTAGTCTTTTAAGATCTAGCTCTTCAATGACATTTTTGAACTGTCAATAGCTGTTCTTGATCAAGCAAATGAAATTGGCAATTTCTACAACTATTTTTGTACAATTTCATACATGAATTATCTATGGGATGATCATGATGGATAAGGCAAATAACAGGGGGAAAAAAGCAAAAGTTGGGATCACTTTTCAAGAGGCCTACTTTTCTCTCGAGTAGCACATGGAAGTTCATAGTTTATCCAGTGGTACATCAGCATTTGTTATTGCTTTGTCAAATGATTTTTGTACATCAACATCGTGGTTTGTTTCATTTAATGTCACTGAGGGTACGTTTAGACTGCAGGCTTCTTTTGAAAGAAGCTTTTCTGGAAGAGATCATCTGAAAAAACTTCTTCCAAAAGAGAGCATCCACACTGCACAAGCTCATTTAAAAAGTTATCTGCTTTTTTGAAAGAGAGCGTCCAGACTGATTGGAAACTCTCTCACATAAAAGGCCACCCGTAATCACTTCAGCGAGGGCATTAGGTCAACAGTTACTTCCTGGTGCTCTTGCCTAAGGCTATCTGACACGTAAAGGGATCCCCCTGGTCAGCCATTTCTCAGATTTTGCTGTGGGCTTACCTACCTCTCTGAGGGACAGCAAAGCTTTAGCCGTCCAGCTTTGAAGGACACCACAGCATTATTATTATTATTATTATTATTATTATTATTATTATTATTATTATTATTATTATTGCTATGGAGCTGGAGCTGCCCCTGGGCATGTGATAGCCCCACACTGTCATGCTGCAGGTTATACAGCAGTTTCAGCAGACCATCTTGATGATCCTGCCCCAACTCCACTCAGAGCTCATCTGTGAGTCCTCCTGCCTGCATACGGGAGCAATGCCCTTGCCCCTGCACCCCACAGTCGAGAGATGAACTTGGTGGCTGGACATCAGATCCAACTGGTGGGACTGACTGGTGATGGAGAAGTGGGACAATCAGCAGTGGCTCAACAACTTCCGCATGCCGAAGGCCACCTTCTTGGAGCTGTGTGCCTAGCTTGCCTTGACCCTCTAGAGACACAACACCCACCTGCAGCCCACCATTACCCTGGAAAAGCTGGTCACAATTGCCGTATGGAAGCTCGCCACCCCCGACAGTTACCGTTCAGTGGTCCACCAATTCGGCATGGGGAAGTCTACCATCAGGGTCCTCTTCATGGTGGAAAGGCTACAGTCCCTGCATGGGGATGGGGGAGAGGGGAGTCCTGGAAAAGGGGCACCCTTGGGAAAGGCCTGTGGAAGGTGTGGGAGGTGGAGTGGAGGTGTGGGAAGGCCCATCCCTGTGAGGGTGGTGCTATCCCTCCCTCACACAGCCCTGCTGCTGGGTGGGTGGCCTCATAGGGGGTGGCTCCTGGGGTCTTGAGGCAGGGAGGAGGGGGACGGGTGCCTTGCAAGGGCTCCAGCACTCCCTCTCATTCTATATTTTGTGTGTTTCTTTGTCTCCTTCTGCAGGTTGTGATCTTTGGCTGCTTGGGAGAATTTGGGAGCAAACCAATTTTGTTTTAAGGATTGCTACCATCTCCCCTTTGCCAACGTGCGACAATCCAGGGAGCACAGAGGCAAGGTGGGGTAGCAAGACCACTTGGGCAACAATGTGGCCATCAGAGCTGCACCACAAGTGCTCTGGGTGCAAGGTGAACCCTGCCAGTCTCCACTCCTGCTTTTCCAATTCTGGGGCTTGATCTTGCAAGAGGGCCAGTTCCGACAGAGACGGTAAAGGAGCTGGCGATGGTAGGAGAGAAGGGAAAAACAGCAGGTAGAGGAGCAGATTTCATTACATTCCAGACAGTACAAACTGCATTGCCCGCTACTAAAACTTCACTAGAATTATAAAAGCAAAAAAACCATCTGTGTAAAGCACAAAGTTAAGATTATTCAAGGGACTTAAATTATTCTTTCATTAAAACAACAATATTGTACACACAACAACGTTTGAAATACATATATCACAAACAAGACACACAAGACAAATCTGGACAGAACACAGAACACAAACTTATTATGTCATGACAGAACCATGTTTTTGTTGTTGTTGTTGTTTGTTGTTTTTCTTCAGCTGGCACCAGTGCTTTCTGATGATCTGAAAGACAAGAAAACATTTCTACCCCCATTGGGGTGGTGCATTATATTTTAGAACACTTTTTCTTTACAGATTTTTGCTACTTTTTGATCAGCCTGCTGTTACCCAATGGTATGCTTTTATTTTGAACACCAGCTTGAGAGGGTTTGAGTAAATTACTTTATTGTTTAATTATTAAGTTAAAGGTGGCATGCCACAGTTTCCCTCTTGTACTGCAGACCAGGCTTTTTTTACTGCCACAGAAACTCTCTTAGAACAAGGTGCTTGCTAATTACTATTCCAGCAAGCAAAAAGGTTTTCTTTTCCTGAAAAGAATCACATGCAATGTTACAGGCTTACTTATGGGGAACAGTGCCCACCCCCTTCCAGAACAGACAGGCAGTTTGCAAACACATACAACCTTGGGTCTGAAAGCAAGCCAAGAATGCTATCAACTCAGCCTTGAACAGAAACACAGTGAAGTTTCAGAGTTTGGATTCTTAAAACAATAATTAGTTTCCTTGGAAGACACATTTAACCCTTAGGGTGCAGGTTTTACAAATTTATCAATTCTGAAGGAGTTTTCGCCTTGTTACGCAGGGGGTCCAAAGCCTTCCTGCAGTCTATATTAGCGTTTTCAATGGCCAATTGAAACAGCAACAAGTGCTGAGCCTCCTCTGAGTCTACTTGTTGTTGTATGGCGGTTTGGAGCCTATCCAAAAATGACACATAGGGTTCCTGAGGGCCCTGGCAGACCGTAGCAAAAGATGTGTCCCTTCGGCCCGCATCAGGGACCTGTCATAAGGCTCGAAGGGTCAGCGATGTGGCTTGCGTAAATACCAAGCGGTTCATCTGAGCCTGAGCCTGGGGAGTAGCATATTGGCCCTGCCCTATAAATCCATCTATGCCAACATTTACCCCATTGGTAATATTATCCATAACTTGCGACGTAACACCGTCACGATACTCGGTGTCCCAAACGGCATACTGCGCCGGGCTAAGTAGCAGGCGTAATAGCGCGTGCCAGTCATGCGGGGCCATAACATATGACTCCAAAATAGCCACAACCAAATTCATCATATAAGAAGACTGTAATCCATAATCCTTCACAGATTTGCGCAACTCTTTTACGAGTTCATATGGCAAAGCCTCATGTCGGGTGGGCCGTTGGGGCACATATACAATTGGAAAAGCCTGTAGAAGCTGCACATCTCCTCGCCAAAGAGCCTCACATCGGCATTCAGATAAAACCCCTGCCTGATCATTATGCGAGGGCGCCGCCAAGGGGGGCCCATATGGAGTGACCGTGTGGCTTGTGGACCTGTATGAAGAAGCGGGAGCTAATGCTGGGGCAAAAGGTGGAGGGGCTACAATCGAGGACCGAGAAACAGCTTGTAGCCTCTGAGTCTGTAAAATTTGCTCTGATGTCGGCCTTGACGGGCTCGAGCGGCAGGTACGAGTCAGACTCTACGCCGACTGCCGCCGTCCCTGTGTCAAAGGGGTCCTCTGGCCCACCGTCCTCAGATTCACTGTCCTCAGGGCCGAGGCACAAGTCATCAGGCTCCGGGGAGACCGGGTCCGTGGCGTACACTGGCTCACAATCCTTCCTGGGGGGTTTCGGGGGAGGGGACGAGGGATCCTCTGGGTCCTGATATGGCCTGGGATCAAATGTTGCCGACGCTTCCTTCAGGACCCACTCGGCGGGATGCAATGCCTGTATGGCTGTATAAACAGTTCGCCGCGTTACTATGATCCCTTTTGGGAGGGATAATGCAAGATGTTCAGAGGTTCTCAATTCCTTGCCCACCTTCTCCCAGAAGGTCAAATCATAAGAACCCCCTTCCGGGAACCACGGGCAATGGTCTCGTATCCAAACCAACAGCTGAACCAGCTGTACAGGGGGAACCTTAAAACCCTGTTCCTTCACAATGCGCTGCAAGATCTCAAGCTGCAGTTTTTGCTCTTTCGTGGCAGACTGCCGCATACTGTTGTTCTGTCCGCAGCTGCTCACCTATTCGTCCTGCGAATGGTGATGTCAGTAATTTCAGGAGCTCCTCTCAACAACTTATCCTCCGTCCAGTCGCGGATATACCACTGGTTCGAATCACTCATTCACTTCAAGCCCTGTATCGGGCGCCATTTGTGGTGTATGAAGGCACGGACTCCGACCCGTGCAAGCACGAAATCATTTTATTGCAAGATTACAACTACCTTTATACCCTTAAAAGTTTACAAACTGCTTTTTCCCAAACTGCTTTTTCCCCGTCACAAAAACAGCATTCTCGAAGGTCATTGACTTAGGTAGATGTTGTTATTGTTGGCTCAGGACTCTTGCCTGGTTTCGTCCTTGGGACGCTCTGTCACACGGCCAAAGCACTATGATTGTTGATTCTCTTCACTGAACTGCGGAGGAGCAATCGATGGCACCCACATACTGATCCACGCACCACAGCATCGAGCCACCCAGTACATAAACAGGAAGGGCTACTTCTCCATGGGGCTGCAGGCCCTGGTCGACCACCGTGGACAGTTTCTTGACAGTTTCTAGACATTCAGGTGGTCAGGCTGGGCACACAATGCCCACGTATTTAGGAACTCTAGCTTCTACCACAGCGTTTCTGAAACTACGGGCCACAGCCCAGTACTGGGCCACAGGAAAAAAAATACTGGGCCTCAGTGGAGTGCCTATGTAGTTTCAGGTCCCCCAAGACCTTGGCTGGCCTGGACAGAGTCGGCAGCTGGATCTTCCGGCTCCCGGTAGAGGCGTAGCTAGGGGAGGTTGGAGGGGGGTGGGGGGAAGAGGAGGAGGGGAAAGCCGGCCATCGGAAGCAGCACTGGATGGGGGAATAGGGGCAGGCCAGGGAGATTGAGGGAGGGGCAGCTTGTGGAAGCAGAGTTGGGCAGGGGGCTGGCCAGGAAATTGGGAGGAGGAGTAGGGGAGAAGCCACTGCTGGAAGCAGGGCTTGACTGGGGCATCAGGACTGTCCGGGAGAGACTGGGAGGGCCAGCGGAAGCAGGGCTGCTGGGGGGCACGAGGTCGGGGGCAGGGAGCTGGCTGGGGAAGATGCAGGAGGGGGAGAAGCGGCCGCCGGAAGGAGGGCTGGATGCGGGCAGCAGGGCTGACCAAGGGAGATTGGGAGAAGAAGCAGGGCTTTCCGGGAGGGGGTTGGGGGAAGTGGGGCTAGCCAGAGGCGAAGCGGGGGGCGCAAATCGGCTAGCGGGGAGAGGGACTGACCAGGCCATATGCAGATCTCGGGGCGCTGCCCCTCTCCCCCCCCCTGCAAAGCACGAATGAGTCTGGCCCAGGGATTCTATTGTGCCCCCCGTCCCTCCACACCCTGTCGAGTAGTTGTGAACTGTCTGGCTGGTAGACACACTCATGCAGCCTGAGCACATTTACCAGGCAGTTCAAAACTACAGACTGATACATCTAGTAATAATACAACTTACCTAATGAGAAAATACCAGACATGTTATATGTCTGGTATTTTCTCAGTTTGCTTTTTATGTGTTTATATTTTTGGGCTGCAAAAAACAGTACGGAAAAAAAAGGGTTCCAATTAAAGTAAAAAGTTTGGGAAACCCTGGTCTAACCAGCTTTCTGCCTGTCTTACAGTCCATTTATCCAATCCATATTCCTTAACTTGCTGGCAAGAATATTGTGGGTGACCATATCAAAAGCTTTGTTAACGCTGGCACTGGGGGCTTTGGGAGGACCAGAAACAACTTATTTGAATATTCATCATTTGATTAATGAATATGAAAATATGCAAATGAATGTTGCCAGTCCTCCAAAAGTTCATGAATAGATTTACTGGTTCCCATGTCAAAAAGTTTGGGAACCCCTGCTCTACCATAACCTGGAGGTTGGCACATTCTTCCCCCAATATGACTTTCATGTGGGAGACTTACAGATGCCACTGTGCATCATCAGGGGCGCGGCTTATCCACTCATGCTCTGGCTCATGAAGTCGTACACTGGCCACCTGGACCCCACCAGGGAACAATTCAATGCGCACCTAAACTGGGCCTGCATGCAGGTAGAATGTGCCTTTTGGTGCCTCAAGGCCAGGTTCAGGTGCCTCCTGATTCACCTCAATATGAGAAAGCGCAACATCCCCAAGGTGATTGTGGAATGCTATGTTCTCCACAACATTGTGAAGAGCAAAGGGGAGGCCTTCCTCCCAGGGGTGGGGGGCAGAGGTCAGCTGGGAGGGAAGGGCCTTTGGACAGCTGCAGACAGCTGCCATCCCCCAAGCCCATCAATCGGGAATGCTCATTCAGGAGGCTCTGAGGGAGTTTCTCTGAAGGACTCCAGTAACTCTCCCCAGAGCCTCCCCAATGGGGGCCTGTGCCTTGCCCCCCTATGCCTTTCCCACCACAACCCCTCTCTGCTCCCCTTTCCTGTACAATCAAAACACCCATCAGTTTTCTGTTGAAGAACAAAAACGTTGTATATTTTTTTAACAAAAAGTAACTGGGGTAGATGGAGGCTCAGAACCTGGATGGGGGAGTGAGGAAGGGGGATCAGGCCTGCGAGGGGTGTGTGGTGTGTCTGCAAGTGCTGCCTCAGGCCTTGATGGATTTGGGGTTGGGTGGGGCCTGGGACGATAGAGGGGTGGGCAGGATGGGAGCGCTGCAGCGGGGTCAGGTGTGGTGGAGGGAATGGGGGAGGGAGCATGGGCATGGCAGGGGAAGCTGGAGTGGGGGGAGCAAGAGTGGGGGGACTGGGAAGGGTAGAGCTAGAGTGGGGAAAGGAGCCGGCTGTGCCATCACTTCCCGGATAGTGGCACGCATTTTTTCGTCCTGCCACACGAGCTGGTCCCATATGCGATTGCACCACTCAGCATCATTGCGGACCTTTTGGGCCAAGGTTTGCTGCACATCATGCAGGAGTGCACAGTGCTCTCTTATGATGTCCTCGTGGACCCTCCAGCACTTGTGGCTCCCCCAGCTTCGGGCGGCTGCATGTAATGGTGTGGCTCGCCCCTCAGCGACAGCTGATCCGGCTGTGGAGGACAAGAGGGAGAGGCGGTCAGTCATCTATGGGGTCAGTCCCTGAGGCTGTGCCCTCCTCTGTGAGCAGGGAGCAACTGTCCTTGGAACAGTGGACAGTGTTGTGCATAGCAGGCCCTGCCTCATAGGGGCCCCGAGGTGCCCAGGGGACCATGCTGCTTGCTTCCTCCCCTTCCCCCCCCAGGGACAAGCAGGTAAAGGAAGGGTCCTGCCACAGTCGGATCCCATGTGTGGGAGAGGGGCCTGAAGCAGCCTGGACCTCCCTGGGACCTGCACACACACCTTCATCTGGCAGCACTGCCTGCAGGAGCGGGTGGTGTCTCGCACATGTAGACATGGCCGTGTGCTATGTGCAGCACTCCTTGTCTGCACGGGGCTGTGGATGTACCCTTGTGCCCAGCCTGCTTCTGGCAGTGGCTGGTGGGTGGAGTATGTCCCTCCCAGGGGTTGGATGTGTGTGGAGCCTCCTCCCTGCCTGTGAGCAGCAGCCCATGTGTCCTCAGGGGCTGGCTCCTGAGACCACGTGGTACACACTGCCACTGCACATGCTTGCACATGCACAGACAGCTACACGCTGTCCAAGCCGA
This sequence comes from Pelodiscus sinensis, assembly GCF_049634645.1. NCBI lineage: Eukaryota > Metazoa > Chordata > Testudines > Trionychidae > Pelodiscus > Pelodiscus sinensis. Next base: position 50,679,681 of record NC_134719.1, read on the forward strand.
CCATGTTGAGTGATAATCACACCACATCCCCTTTGAGCCCGCCTCCCCTGCCCTGTGCTTGAATGATCAGGTTCTGCTATGCATTTTAATACTGCAGTAGGTCTGTTGAGCTATAATTGACTCTAATTATCTGTTACACAGTCTGCATCATTCTTTTTCTGAAGAGACGCATCACTTGAAATGTTGTAAATATAACACTGCCTTGCAAAATAAATCATTAATGGTCTGATTCTTTTATCTGACACTACACTGCAAGGACATGTCTAAATGGGGGAGTTATTTTGCAGTAACAAGGCAAGCATCCACCCTACCAAACCTGTCATCATATATATAGTAGCCCAATGTCTGTGACTCTGTAATGCTGAAACGCTGGCTGTTCCCTCTGGGTAGCGCTGTTGCCTCCCGCCGTGGTGCTCGGCTGACTTCTGCGCCACTCAGCCAGGCCACCGCGCAGGAGCAAGCAGCACAAGCGGCAGTTTGGGCCCCGCGCTCCCTGTGCTGCATGGAGAGCGCAGACCCCAAACAAACGCTTGCACTGCTTGCTCCCTCGCGGTGGCCCGGCTGAGTGGCGCAGAAGTCAGCCAGGCACCACGGTGGGAGGCAACAGCGCCGCCCAGAGGGAGCAGCCAGGGGGCGGGGCCTAGATGAGCATGTGTCTCTGACATCAGTCTATAGAAGATTTACTTGATGTTGTTTGGATCCTTAACTCAAATACATTTTGTTTTTCTTCCTTTAAATCATGGTTCTGGGGTGGGGCTAGGGATGAGGGGCTCAGTGTGCAGACTGCACTGAGGAGAGAGGACCAGCCCATGCCTCTCTCACCACAGCAACTTGGGACCAGGTGAGAAGCACCTGTCCATGGCCAGTAGAGCTTCAATGGGCACATGTTGGGGAAGAGGTGTATGTCCCCCAGCTGGACAAACAGAAACACAAACAGAAAAGCTCTGTAGATAGATTAGGTTGCTATCCCTTTCCCCACCCTTGCACCCAGCTGGTACAATGCTGGCCTGGTCCCCATCTCTGGTCCTTTGCTACCCCCTGTGACCATTCAACAGTACAACTGTCCCACCCTTTCCATTTCATGAGAAAAAATCAAATTCCAAGCATATCCCATTGTCATGGCACAACCAAACCCAGACCTTGCTTTAAGTTATAAAAGGAAGCTTCATACCAAATTTGGTGGCCCTAGCTCTTATGATTTAGGAGAGTTCTTGAGCAAATGGGTTCATGGACATCTGCACATATTAGATATATGCACATTTCTAAAATATATAGTAAGATTATACAAACACAATACTAGTGTATATGTGCATGAAAGATACTAAGTAGTCAACCAGTATTTAAATACTACTTTCCCTTAACCGAAGAGCTGAGTTTTAAAGTAAGTTCACATATATGCACATCTATACAATGGCAATTACAAAACTGGAAACATGTGGAGTAAATAGTAATTTAACATTTAATATAATAGAATCAGCATAGCTTCCAACCCTGGGTAAAAATGTAGATTGTGATTAGTTTATATACTTATTTATTTTTTATTACAATAATGAACTTTGACAGAACCATTATGTGCCAAATGTCACAGTATCCTGAAGCACTTACACATAGTATTAGTGAATACACATTACACTGGTATTCTCTTACAATTTTCTTGATAAATAAGGGATCATAGGAATAAACAGCAGCTGATCAAACCCATATCAATCCCTGGGCAGATGACAAACTATTAGGCAGAAGGCTGTCCTTGTGGGACAGGCTTGAGGAGACTTCCTTTCATGAACAGTCTAGATTTTGGGTGAAATCTGCCATTTTTAAAGTCAATAGGAAAATTCTTATCTGTTTCAGTTGGGCCAGAATTTCACCTTTGACAAATCAAAATGTATTATCCCCATGAAACAATGAGTTCAGATCCAACTTCTCTACCTTACATGAGATTTATGAGATCCTAGGATGGAAGATCTTGACTAAAAAAGAGTTTATTTGTGACAGGACTGTGATTTGACTACTTCTTGACATGTTTTGTCCTCAGATGTTAGATTCATACATTTATAATTTATAAACACTCAGTAGAACCACCTCACTTTTACTTTATATGGTAAATATGAATTTTTATATTCTGTTTTGTAAACCATAAAAAAGAGGCCTTGAGAAAAGGGAACAGGAGCAGCTCTCTGATCACTAGCATTCAGCAGTCTAGAGAAGAAGAAAAAAGTCACTGACAGGCTATGATTATTAGTCTATGTGCAAATGTGCACACATCTTTCCTAGCCTCAAATTAATGTTGACTCATCATCATATCAAAGGGTAAAGCTTTTTTTGGTTTGTAGAACAAGAATGTAAATGCAGAACAAGGGTTGCTCTCTTTAAAACAGGAGTTTATTGTTTATTTGTTTGTCACCAACCTTGGATTCATTTTCACAGTCCTGGTTTCTCTCATGTTATAAAACATAAAGTTCCTGATAGGAATAGTACTGAAAAGTCATTTAGCATTTGCAGATTCTGTGAGGGTATTTGCTTTGTTCTTTTCTTCAAAAATCCATGTTGAGCTAGGTGCACCTGTTTTGATTAAAAACAACCAAATCACACATATGCACCCTCCCTCCTCCCTCCCTTCATCCCTTCCTCCCTCATGCACACTATAGCATGGATGTTTTGAAGACGGTACAGAAGATGAAATCTGTTTTATATTCCCTGTTCCATACCCAAGTTGCACTTCAGTAATAATATTTTTCCTTTAGTCTTTTTTTCCCCACAATACATCATCTGACAAAAAATTAACTGCATATATTGTCCTGTGGACTTTGAGAAGAAGTTGGATGTAGATTTTAAAAGATAATAAAATGCCTCCTGAGCAAAGTACAAGGAAATTGACATGCTTTTTATGTTTTGCAAGATGAAACTTCCTTTTGCTCAAGGAACATTCAAGCTACAATGTCCTTCCAGGCACCCATAACATAAGAACTAGAGGTCACCAAATGGAATTAAGAGGTAGCAGATTTAAAACAAACAGAAGGAAGTTTTTTCTTCATACAGTGCAGAGTCAACTTGTTGTGAAGACCAGGACTTTAACAAGGTTCACAAAAGAACTATATAAATTCATGGAAGTTAGGTCTGTCAATGGCTATTAGTCAGGATGGGTAGGAATGGTGTTCCTAGCCTCTGTCAGAGGCTGGAAGTGGATGACAGGAGAGGAATCACTTAACGGTTCCCTGTTCTGTTCACTGCCTCTGGGACATCTGGCATTGGCCACTATCATCAGACAGGATACTGGGCTAGATGGACCTTTGGTCTGAACCAGTACGGCCATTCCTATATTCTTATGTTCTATGTAAAGGTTGATGAAAGCAGTTCTGTAATTCAGAAGGGCTTTTTCCACAGCCCTAATGACTGAGAGTTGATGCTTTGTAGTGATTAATCTCTGGTATGGAATGATGATTTTTGATATATAAAAAGTATCAATATACTATATAATATGAGGTTTACTAATAGCCCCACTCCTACAAATAGTTCTTAACCTTATGATAGAAAATCAATAGAAATACTCTCATAAGTAAAGTTAATAAGCAGATGCATAACTTTTAGCAGTGTCAGCATCTAAGCCATTTTGACAATTAGACATTTGTCATATTAAATACAAACTAAAATTAATTATTGTGACAAAGAAAGGAAAGATTACTTTTGTTTACCTGATGTGCTACCTCATAACATGTTCTGGTACCTCTTAGGAACATATTATATTCATATAAAATCTTGAATTTTCAGACAGTGAAACAAATATCTCTGAAGCATGTATCTGTGGAAGAAAAAAGGCTAAAATGCAAACTGGTACACAAGAGGTGGAAAAATCAATAATAATATGAAACCCTGATATTGTGTAAGCTGCTACCGAAATATTTTATCTGTGCATTGATTTATAAAACAAAGGCTTACCCTACACAAAAACAAAGATGTAGAAAATAATTTTCACAAACAATTGCGATTTGATAGTAGTCTGTTACAGTTTTTGTTTCAGAATTCCAGTCCTTCAGTATTTCTCCATCGTTGACAAATACTGAACAGTGAAGTGCAAGGCACAGAGTTATGATATATGGGGAATACCATAATTTAGTGAATATAACACACACCTGAATATACCCCGCAGTTTTTTCTATTTGAGTGAAAAAAATCTTGTATACCCCGTGCAAGAATATAACCCGTGGGGTATACAAGACTTTTCTGTGTATATTTGCTGGGGGGATATTTATGGTGCGAGGGGGGGGGGGGAGAATTAGCCACGCACCGCTCCTGGTTCCAGTGCAGCTGCCAGGCTCTAGCCTCCGCGCTCATTCTACAGATTCCTCCGCAGCCACAGGAACGGGTGGGGGAGCAAGACACACCAGCCTCCAGGTGGGGGAGTGCTCACCGCCCAGTTCCTGCACAGCCTCAGGAAGGGGCAGGGGGATGAGCACTCCCCCACCTGGAGGCTGGAGGCTAGCGGCCAGGAACTGGGGGATGAGCGCTCCCCCGCCCCTTCCTGTGGCTGCGCAGGGACCGGGGAGTGAGTGCTCCCCAATCTGGAGGCTGGAAGCTAGTGGCTGTGCAGCCACAGGAAGAGGCGATGGAGAGCTCACCACCTGGTGAGTAAAAAAAATTCTGTATACCCTGCACCCAAGTATGCCCCGCAGGCGGGGGGAGGGTGGGGCGTGCGGGGTTTGTAAAATATAACCTGCGGGTTATATTTGCTAAATTATGGTACGTCAATTGGTGACTCTTTGAAAATAAGATATCCATGTCAGAGTATTGACCCATGAAATAGACCTTGGTGGCAGCTCTTAGGTCATATATATCATTAAAGACAGTCATTGTGGTACGTTTTAGGGGGACATTTACAACAATTTTTATTTATATAAAGGAAGGAAGATCTGGTTTTTCTATATGGTACATAGTAATTTGCCGAGTCCAGTCTGTAAATACAGATAGACAGGGTTTGGAATCATATTGTTTGGCATTTCCATTCACTGATTAGATTATATTAGGATTTTCAAATGGTGTTAGCCATGCAAAGGCTATTGATATTCAATGTGAGCCAGACACCCGAACAGCCTTAGTTCAGACTGGGACTTAGTTCAAAGAATAAACCAATAAGGAAGCCCTTACTAAACTTTACCCAAATTCATTGGTGTTTGTAACTTATTCTGTTTCAGCCATCTACAAGATCTGAGTGGTAAAAGCCATGGTTATAGAATACTCTGTCAGGGCCTTAATCGATAATAATATGAAACCCTAACATGGGCCCTAACTCATGGACATACGCTACTCAGTCAGGGGTTTAATCTGCTAGACATTTGCCTAGCAAATGAGCTTGCTATCCAGGCTGAGGTAATGGCTCAAATAGAACCTCCCAACAATATAGCATAAAGAGAAGGGGGTCAGTGAGGGTCAATGGAAATTATTGAAAGCATGGAAAGTCTAAGGCTGAAAAAAATAAGACTAATTTAAAAAGAAGGCAAATTTGAGGAAACAAGATGATATAGACAGTGCTCCAACTTTCTCATAAAAATCCAGTAGGGGTCATTCAGTGAAAGGCAATACAGTTATGTGATGAAAGGAAACTTTATATTTAATACAATGCCTACATAACCCATGGAACTCACTGCCATAAGATATTTTTGAGGCCAAGAAACTAGTAGGAATCATAAAACATTTAGGGTATGCCTACACAGCAGTGTTATTTTGGATTAACTGACATTATTCCGAAGTAACATAGTCTGCACCTACACTACCCCCTTGATCTCATCTCTATTTTCTCTCCAGAAAGGTTTTCCATCTAGCAACCTGGATGTTTACTGATAGCCTTGGATGAAGGTCACAACCTCCTCCCTACAGAGCACCACATATTATTACCTGAAGGATTTTAGCTGAGTATCTTGAGCACTTTAGACCTTTTAAACAACCAGCCAGTCTTCATGGACTAAACATTCTCTCTATTCACTATCTTATTAAGGCAGCATGAAATAAAAGATGATTTTTAATATATTCCCCAAGAAACAAATGGTTCTATGGAATCTGCTTCATTGCTGCTTCCACCCAAGGAATACACATTCTTTCAATAGACTCTTCTTCATTTGCAATGTTTTAATAACAGCACTACTCCTGGTCCCTTGGGTTCTTCCCATTGCAAGAGAACAAAACCAGGAGAGATTAATTTTTATTTAGTGTTACCAAATATACCAAATCTATGACTGGACTTTAGGCACTAAAGAGAAATCATACTTGTAAGTAAAAGGGGACATGACACAAGTACTTGACCTCTGCTACTATAGGAAATACACAATACACAGCTGCAAGGGTGGGAGGAGAACTCCTGTTAGTGGTAATCAAGAAGGAAGGAGGTGCATTATTCTAACTGCTGATATTAGATATGAGCAAGTCAGGAACACTGAACACTGAGTGTTGGCAAGCTGAGAAGACTGGATTAGATGAGAAAAGTAGTAACATAGTAGATATGGAAAGGACCATGTCATCACTTCATTATTTACCATGATCACGAAACCAAATGCTACTGATACAGCAAGATGTAACACACAGAGCCACAAACACCTAAGTAGGGGAGAATTAGAATTTCAACGGGAGTTGGTTTTTGAACTTGCTTATGCTTTTCAGTAATGCACACTAGGCCCCTACTTGTCTCTTTAGGAACATACATACCATTGGCTAATTTCTTTCTAACTAGGGTGTACAACATTTTCAAAATGCAAGAAAAATATTTTAAAAACACACACTGATAAACATTGATTTGTATGTGAATTGCACAGTAGAGTCAATAACAATTATGAATTATATAATTTACTGCAAAATAATCCTTTCCACTTAATGCCAACAGTATGATCAAATAAATAAGCTGGAATTTGTGGTTAAACTGCACACCTCATCATATCTGAAAGATCATTTATATTCAACTCTCATGAGGTTATTTTCTTTGCAATTTCACTGCCATTTACTGTTTCCCAAGGTAACTCTCTCTCCAGGGAAATCATATCCTGAGTGTAGCTGTATAAGAGTGTAAATGAACTCTGCAATGGCAAGGTCAAGTAGCTGCTTTGGACTGGAGTGACCATGGACCTCTTTAACTTCATAAATAAGGCAACAAAAAATGAACAGTGTGTGACTTTGGATTGATATGACACCGTTCATGCATATTATTTTCCCTTTTTTCTTTTAACTAAATTGTGGCACAATTGCAAAGACAAAAAATCTTTACACACATTGTAAGTTGTATCACTTTTAAGACAAAGTGCTATGTGTGGGCAGGTAGGCAGGAATACAGGGAGATGTTACTTCCTGCACCTGATATAAAATACAACACGGTTCCTGAGAGCAAAGTGGAATAATTGTTGTGCCACCACACCACGTGCACATAACACTGGACCAGTGCTATTATATAACTTAAAGAAAGGGTGGGCAAATACCAGCCTGAGGACCTAGCAGGGTTAGCCCCTGGTGGGCTGCCACATCCCCGTATTTACCTGTACCTCTGTAGGTATAGGAGACCCCAGTTCCCATTGGCCACAGATCACCAATGGGGGCTACGCACACCTGGACCTGAAGAGGTGCAGGTAAATATAGCAACAGCGGCCCACCAGGCAGTAAACCTGATGAACCGCTGTTGTTTTATTCCCCACTGCTGGCTTAAAGGCAGACACTGTTGTTTCTAGTGTCACTTTTAGGTGTTATACATGAACCACCACCATGACCAAGGTCCAAGCGAGGAAACATGCAGAGAAGCACATGAAAGGTCCACAACAACTGATCATAATATGGATTTGGTCTTTAAGTTAAACCTCTGGGCTATGTCTATTTAACTGATAAGCTCAGGCATGTGCACAGTTACATGCAGGCTCCCCGTACACATGGGGAGCTGCCTGCTGCTCTTGAGCAAGAGAGGTTTTTTGTACAAAAAGGAGCAGTGTAAACTGTTCCATTTTGTGCAAAAGCCCCAGGCACAAAAATGGTGGCTTATTAAGTATGCAAATCAGGTGTGGTGATATTCATCACCGTGCCTTATTTGCATATGTTCTTGCGCAAGACTGGGCAGTGTAGACGTAGCCTTGGAGTAGGATACAGGAGCTCTGGAACTGATTTTCAGGGCTGCCACAGATTCCTTATTTCACCCTGGGCGAGTCACTTAAATAATCTGTGGCTCAGTTTCCTCTTGTTGAATGAAACTAATAGTAATATCCTTCTTATCTATTTGTGTGTTGACACTATAAGCTCTTCAGGATAGGTACTCTCTCAGAGTATGTCTACACTATGTGCTTTTTTTGGAATAACTCCCAAAATAACTATTTTGAAATAGCACATCCATACTACAAATGTCCAACAAAATAGTGCAGAATTATGTCAAAAAAGCATGTCCACACTGATTGGAGCCCGAATCGCATTTAAATTTTAATCGCATTTAAAGGGCAGGACACCAGAACAGCATTCATTTCCTGTGTCTGCTGCCTGAGTTTATGTGAGGCTCGTGCTTGAAGGGCTACCCTCTAGAGCTGCATCTCAGTCTCCTCACCATGGCCTACCTCCTTGATGGACAGCAAACACTTCCCCTTGCAGACACCACAGCACTTCTGCCATGGAGCCAGATCCGCTGCAAAGCACACACTGGCTCTCAGACCTGCTGCAACTCCTGGTACAGGCTACCCAAGTAGCACTGCACACTGTGCACCTCCGCTTCAGGCGCTGGGACAACAGTTCCAATGGAGGGGGAAGGACCAGATTGTCATGGAGCAATAGGATGATCAGAAGTGGCTCCAGAACTTCCATATGTGGCAGGCCACCTTCATTCGACTCTTTCGGGCTATGTCTAGACTGCAGGCTTCTTTCAGAAGAAGCTTTTCTGGAAGAGATCTTCTGAAAAAACTTCTTCCAAAAGAGAGTATCCAGACTGCAAAAGCGCATCAAAAAAGCGATCTGCTTTTTCCAAAGATAGTGTCCACACTGAATGGATGCTATCTCACATTTCAGCTGTGATTGCTATGGACGGAGTGGCCACCAGGGAGAGGAGAGGGATGGTAGAAGTGAGTTGAGTGAGGAGTTGCGAGGCAGATTTAGCACTTGACACCCTGAAGTTTATGGAGTTGGGTTTAGCAAGCAGACAGGGCAGATGCTTTTCTAAGGCTTGTGTGAGCTGAGCTAGGAACAGAGAGCAGGCTGCTGTTCCGCACTTTGCAGCAGGTTAGTAATGTTGTTAACCCTCCACCAGGGATCATTGGCAATAGTACTTATAGCAAGGAGACCCTCAGAAGGAAAATATTTTTCTGTATTTTTCTGTATAAATTGTCTGCTTTAAATGATGTTTCGATTTTAGCCAAAATGATTTAATTCACTTTCTCAGTCAGTGAGATTCTTCAGCTCCTTTGTAAATGTAGCAATGGGGAAAGAGCCCTTTCTATTTTGTTCTTCTCAGTGTTTGTATTTTTTTGTAACAGGGTTTCTTTAAGCCTGTTCACTTGTAAGTTAACTGACTGGTTAATCAGTGAGCTGGCTGCCTAGCAGTGATCCACAGCAGAGGAAGAGGCTGCCTGGAATTTGGGGTGTGTCTAGACTATAGGGATTTGTTGACAAAAGTGGACTTTTGTCGACAAAACTATACCTGCATCTACACTGCCACTGAGTTCTGAGAACTTGGCAGTTTTGTCGACGCCGGTAAACCTCATTCTACGAGGAATAACGCCTTTGTCAACAGAGTTCTGTCCACTGGAGGTAAGTGTGGATGCAGGGAAGAATTTATGTTGACAGTAAAGGCCTCCAGGAAGAAGCCCTGGTGGACACTCCTGCCACTGCTTTCAACTCTATTGTTCCTGCCTGTAGCCATCTTTAAATGGCACAGGTACCCAGGATCAGCACTCTGGCAGGAAGCCAGCTCCGGAGCGGACCCTGACTGCACAGCTGTTTGGTGAGCCAAGTCGGAGCCATGTTGCAGGGACAAGCCCCCCAAGACCTTCCTGGCTCTTCCAGGGACACATCCCTGCAGGAAGCCAGGGACACAAAGCGCTGGGCACCCTCCTGGTGAGGTCCCGAGATAAAAGCCCTCCTGAAGCTGTGGGCCGAGGAAGAGGCTCTTCAGCTACCACAGTCCAGGCACAGGATCGCGGACATATATGCCAGAATGGCTGATGGCCTGACCAGGAAAGGCCACCACCCCTGCACGGCACCGCAGGTCAGGGCCAAGGTCAAGGAGCTGAGGTAGCTCTTGCTCCGGGGAAAGGGCACACTCCTGTGCCTACTACGAGGACCTGGACAGGATCCTGGGGGCATGGGAACCCTTGCCTCCTGAGCGACTTGTGGAGTCTGGCTTGGAGATCCCTGTGCAGCAGCAGCCACAACTCCAGCCAGACAACCCAGAGCTCCAAGAGGAGGAGGAGGAGGAGGGCAGCACCCGGAGCACCCAGGAGCCAGATGCAGGAGGCCTCCCAGGCAACTTTGGACACAGGGGAGGGAACATCAGGTGAGTGCTGTGAGGGTCCAACACACACAGGGCAGGGCAGGTGGGAGCAAAGTGGATGGTTCAGTGCTGTGACACGTCATGCTGATCACAGCCTGAGGGGAAGGGGGAGGGGGGAGCACACCCATGGCCGTCCTCAGGGAGGGCCGTCCTACTCCTGCACCTTCACGGCTGCTAGGCATCACCTGCTCCTGCAGGCAGTGATGCCAGGTGTAGGGATGGGTTGGGGACACTGGGATTGCCTCACAGCTTCAGGCCTCAGCACTCGGCGGGAACCCCAAACGTGGCCTGACACTTGTCTGTGCTGCTTGGCCATGGGGAGTGGGGGAGGGGGAGCACGATGGTGGCCTGCACACCTTCTGGGCTCCAGAGAGGCTGTGGCTGCGGGCCAGGCCACACCATGCCTTACTGAGATGCACATGAGCAGCCTCTCACCCTAGGACAGACACTGCCTGCTGAGAAGAAGGAGGGCAGGCCCTCTCAGGGAAAGTGTGAGCATGCATGACTGATGACTTTTCCCTCTTGTCCTCCACAGCGGGAGCAGCTGACCAGGAGGGGGGCACCACACCTGCCCCACCACCCAGACGGCCGCAGGGAACCCGACGGCACTGGCGCACTTATTTAGACCTGGTGCACCAGCATATCTCCATCCTGCAATGGATGCAGGACTCAATGGACAGGAGGATGGAGGAAGAGGTCAAGTGGTACAGGCGCTTGCTGGACGAATTTGCCCAGAAGTGCACAGACATTTGTATTGCGATCCTGGGAGACCATGGCCTTCCCCGGTCCTGTACCTGGTCCTGCTCCTCCTGCTCAGCCTGCCCCCCCTCAACCCCTGCCCCCCCGCCCCTGCCCCTGCCCCCCTTTACCTCTGCCCCCCAGCCCCTGCCCTCGCCCTCAGCCCCTGCCATCCCAGACACAGGTACAGCCCCACCTCCTGGCCAGCCCCCTACTGTCCCACCCCACATGTGCAGCCAGGTGCAAGAAGGCCTCCATAGCCAAACTTCCAGGGGCTCTTCCTCCAGGCAGTCACCTCAGCCCTGAGCCTCCCTCCCTCCTTCCAGGTTGAAATTTCCCCTTCCCACCTGTGAAAGTCACTGAGGGAAGCACTTTATTTTGTTGAAAAACAGTTTATTTGCTCTGAACAAAAGAGTTTTGTATTTTAGTTTTTCAAAAAAGCAAAAGTGCATTAAACTGTACAATTTTTTTCATCAACAACTGTCTCTGTTCTCAGTGTGTGAGGAATGAGTAGAATGTGTGAATGTGGGGCCAGGAAGGGTTTTGGGGAGGAAGGCACCAGGGCATGGGGCAATCCCACATTTGGAAGGCCCTGGGGAAAATCATTGGCCTCCATGGGAAAATTGCTCCCTCTGGGCTTCCCAAATGCATAAGCCCAGATGGTGGGCTTGTAGGATGGCAGCTGTCTGGGGCTGCTCAAAGTGCTTCCCCTTCACATCAGCCCATGTCCCCCATGCCTCCCCTTTCCTTTCCACCAGGTTATGCAGCACACAGCATGCTGCAACCACATCGGGGATGTTGTGTTGCCCCATGTCCAGCTGAGTGAGCAATCATCTAAATCTGCCCTTCAGACGGCCAAAGGTGCACTCCACTTGGAAGCGAGCCCAATTCAGGTGGGAATTAAACTGTTCCCTGCTCGCATCCACGTGGCCGGTGTAGGGCTTTATGAGCTAGGGCATAAGGGGGTAGGCCGCATCAGCCATGATGCACGTAGGCATCTGCACAGCTTCGACTGCATAGTTCCTCTCTGGGAAAAATGCCCCAGCCTGAAGCCTGCGGTACAGGTAGGAGTTCTGGAATATGCAAGCATCGTGTGCCCGGCCTGACCATCTGACACAAATGCTTGTGAACTGTCTCTGGTGGTCAACCAGGGCCTGCAGCACCATGGAAAAGTAGCCCTTTCTATTAATGTACTGTGCTGCTCATTGGGGTGGTGCGAGGATGGGGATGTGAGTCCCATCAAGTGCTCCACCGCAGTTCAGAAAACCCAGCCCCGCAAATCTGGCCAAGATGGTAGGCAGGTCTCCGAGGCAGACAGTCGTGTGGAGCAGCTCGGAATTGATGGCCGTCACCACCTGAAGAAAGGGACAAGTACAAACACACATAACAGGACATGAAAGGAGTCCACTCCTGCTCGCCCAAACCCCGAGATCCCCCTCCTCAGGCAATCGCCCCTGTGCCCCCCACACCACCGCAGGGTGAGACCACGCAGGCTTCTATCATTCCTACCCCATCCCCCATTCCCTATGCCCGGTCCTGACTGTCCCCCTTATCACCCTGCCCCCGCCCCCATGGACTGTCCCCCGAGAGTGACTTATCTCCATCAAAACAGCCCTAAAGGTAGACCTCCCCACACCAAACTGATGCCCCACGGAGCGGTAGAGCTCGGGGGTGGCCAGCTTCCACAGGGCAATAGTGATGCACTTCTCAAGGGGGATGGTGGCCCGCAAGCAGGTGTCCTGGCATTGCAGGGCAGGGCTGAGCCAGGCACAGAGCTCCTGGAAGGTGGCCTTCCACATCCAGAAGTTTCGGACCCACTGGTCGTCATCCCACTGCTGGACACTGGTCCAGCCTCCAAACTCGCCTCTCCATGAATAAGTTGGGGTGGGGGAGGACAGTAGGACTAAAGCCTGAGCGAGGGGCTCAAAGCTGGTCTCTGAATCCAGCTCTGCCGCAAACATCATGATGCTCTCATGAGCATGCAGTAGAACTTCTAGCAGCACGATGTGGGGCCATCACCTGCCATGGGGCAGCTCAGGTTCCATAGCCAAAAAAGCAAAAAACAAACAAAAAACAACCACACAAGCCAAAAACCAAATCTGAAAATAAACTGCTGTGGTGTCCGAGAAAGCAGGGCAACCAGAGAAAAAATAGCAGCAGCTTTACTTTCCCTCCAGGAGGTAGGCAAGCCAGAAGCAGGAGCAGAGCAATGGCTGTCCATGAGGATTCCTTCAAGCATGCGTCTCTGCAGAGAGCATGCAGCGATGCCTGGGCTTTAAGGCTGCCCCTGTGACCTTCCAGAAGTACTTCCAGGTGCCTTCTTTTGTCGACAGAGCGTCCGGCAGTCTGGACGCTCTTTGTCAACAAAGCGGATCACTTCATCAATCCACAGTATGCAGTCTAGATGCTCCTTATCGACAGAAGCTTTGTCGACAGTATCTGTCAACAAAGCTTCTGTCGACAAAAGCCTGTAGTCTAAACGTACCCCAAGTGAGGATCCCTACAAGCAAGTGGAGAGATGGTTCAGACTCAGCATATGGTGCAGATTTGATGATCAGAGGCACAAACTGAAACTCTGGTGAACTAAATCTAAGCTTTGAGGGCCTCTCAGTCTTTTCTTATTGTGTTTGTGTGGACTGAACTGTTCAAATTTACTTTTAGTTTTCTCTTTACTTATGTTTATTGTAACTATGGACATTATCTGTGGTTATAAAATAGCTGTGTTCTGTTGTAAGAATTAGATTATTTCTTCATAAGATTTTATAAAGTTATTTAATTAAATTCATTTCTTTGGTTTCTTTTGGAACTTGAATGTAGCGAGGCTGACACTGGACAATCCTTGCTGAAATTGCTTACAGACTGAACTCTGGGGCTGTCTCTACACTGGCAAGGTTTTTCCAGAAAATCATCTGATTTTCTGGGAAAACTTGCCAGATGTCTACACTGGCCGCTTGAATTTCCGGAAAAGCACTGACGAGCTAATGTAAAATCATCAGTGCTTTTCTGGAAAAACTATGCTGCTCCCATTTGGGCAAAAGTCTTTTTCCGAAAGACTTTTGCCCGAAAGGGCCAGTGTAGACAGCACAGTGTAGATCGCGAAAATGGCGATCGGGGCTTTTTTGTGGAAAAGCGTGTCTACATTGGCCACGGACGCTTTTCCACAAAAAGTGCTTTTCCGGAAAAGCGTCCTGCCAATCTAGACGCGCTTTTCCAAAAATGCTTTTAATGGAAAACTTTTCCGTTAAAAGCATTTTCGGAAATTCATGCCAGTGTAGACGTAGGTATGCCATTTTGATTTCTCTCTCTCATACTCTTACATAGGAACACCCATACTGGGTCAGACCAAAGGTCCATCAAGCCCAGTATCTAACTCAGTGGTGAATGCCAGATGCCCCAGAAGGAGTGAAGAGAAAAGGGAATCTTCAAGCAATCCTTCTCCTGCCACCCATTCCTAGCAAATGACAGAGACTAGGGACACCATTGCCATTGATGGACCTAACCTCCATGAATTCATCTAGTTCTTTCTTGAACCCTGTTAAAGTCTTGGTCTTCACAACCTCCCCGGGCAAGGAATTTCACAGGCTGAACATGAGTTGTGTGGAAAAAAACCACTTTCCTTTTGTTTATTTTCAACCTGTTACCTACTAATTTCCTTTGGTGACCCATAGTTCTTGTGGGAGCAAATAAATAACTCTTACTTATTCACTTTTTCCACATGAGGCAGGCATGGTTTTATAGACCTCTATCCTATCTGTCCTCAGTCTCTTTTTTCTAAGCTGAAAAGTCCCAGGCTGAGTCTAGACTGGCAAGTTTTTCCACAAAAGCAGCTGCTTTTGCAGAAAAACTTGCCAGCTGTCTACACTGGCCGTTTGAATTTGCACAAGAACATTGACGATCTCATGTAAGATTGTCAGTGTTCTTCCGCAAATACAATGACTCTCCTGTTCGGGAAAAAGCCCTCTTGCGCAAATGCTTTTGCGCAAGAGGGCCAGTGTAGACAGCTGAGAACCGTTTTGCGCAAAAAAGCTTCGATGGTGAAAACGCCAATCGGGGCTTTCTTGTGCAAACCGTATCTAGATTGGCATGGAAGCTTTTCCGCAAAAAGTGCTTTTGTGCAAAAGCATCTGTGCCAATCTAGACGCTCTTTTCCACTAATGCTTATAACAGAAAAACTTTTCCGTTAAAAGCATTTGTGGAAAATCATGTCAGTCTAGATGCAGCCCCAGTCTTTTTAATCTCTCTTCATAGGGGACCTGTTCCAAACTCCTAATAATTTTTATTGCCCCTTTCTAAACCTTTTCCAATGCCAATCTAACTTTTTTGGGGGATGAGGCAACCACATCTGTACACAATATTCAAGATGTGAGTGTATCATGATTTTATATTCTCTGTCTTATTCTCTATCCTGTTTTTAATTATTCCTAACATTCCATTTGCTTTGTTGTCTGCTGCTGCACATTGAGTGGATGGTTTCATAGAACTATGCACAATGACTCCAAGATGTTTCTCTTGAGTATTTATAGCTAAATTAGTCCACATCATATTGTACGTATAGTTGGGATTATTTTTTCCAATATGCATTACTTTACATTTGTCAACATTAAATTTCATTTTCCATTTTTTTGCCCAATCACTTAGTTTGGTGAGATCTTTTTGAAGCTCTTCACAGTCTGATTTGGTCTTAACTATCTTTAGCAGTTTAGTATCATCTCCAAATTTTTCATCTCACTGTTTACCCCTTTCTCCAGATCATTTATAAATAGGTTGAATAGGATTGGTCCCAGTATGGACTCTTGAGGAACACCCCTAGTTACCTCTCGTTCTGAAAACATACCATATATTCCTACCCTTTTTTTCTTTTATTTTAACCAGAACTTCCTGGCTTATCCCATTACAACTTACTTTACTTAAAAGCCTTTAATGAGGGACCTTGTCACAGGCTTTCTGGAAATCTAAGTACACTATAGCCACTGGATTCCCTTGTCCACATGTTTGTTGACCTCCTCCAAGAACTCTAGTAGATGAGTAAGGCCTTTACATAAACTATGTTGACTTTTCCACAACCAATTATGTTCATCTACGTGTCTGACAATTTTATTCTTTACTATGGTTTCAACTAATTTCCCTGGTCTGTAACTGCCAGGATCACCTCTTTCTAAATATTGGTGTCACATTAGCATAAAACTTATAATCAAACAATTCTACTTTGCATGTTCTCCCATGAATTATCAGGATATTTGTACTATTGATTGCAGAATACAAGAACAGTAGATTCTGATAAGGATTACTTAAAGGAAGTTGCATAACAAAACTTACATAAAAACGAATGGTCCAGTGGCACCTTATGATCCAAAATATATAGAAACGTGAGCCTTTCTGGACAAAACCCACTTCATCAGATGAACTAGAGTGAAAATAACACACACACACACATATGTCAAATGTAGGACGCGTATTAATGAGGCTAGTTAAGTGGGTGGATGTATCTCATACATAGCTTTTGAGGTAGAAATGCAGATGTCAATGGCAGGAGAAATTATCTTTTTAATGTACCAACCAGTTAATGTCTTTGTTTAGGCCTGGGGTAATGGTGTCAAATCTGTAAATAATTTCCAGTTCTGCAGACTCCGTCTGTAATTGCTTAGTAAAGTTCTTTTGTAGAAGAATGTCTACTTTTAAATCCATGACTGAGTGACCAAGCAGGTTAAAATGTTTGCCCTACAGTTTTATGTGTGTTACCATTTCTGATGTCTATTTTTTAACATGTAAAGCTTTCATAGATACACATGGAAACATATGAAACAAACAAACTTCTGAAAGACATTTCTTTTATTTAAGCTAGTAGAGGTAAATCTGGGAATTCTTTAAGCAGCTATCAGAATGCCTCTACTGTATTGTACTGTAGGAGTATCCACAATGACAAAGGAAAAATAGCAGAAGCTGTTATACTTATGAAATAATTTTGGTTAAAATGTTGGTCTCGCTCTTTTTTTAAAAGTTTGTAATAGCTGGGACAAAAGCGGCAAGACAAAAGAAAATGAGAGCTCTTAAGAGTAATAACACTATGTGCAAAGAGCCACATGACTTTGTGTTGTGACCCTATCATCTCTCACATACTAGACAGCATCATGTTGTGTTGGCACTTAGGTCAAAGGCCTCCAACAAGGCTACTCATTTCAGCAAATAGAACTTTCACCATTCAGGTCAGGAAAAGAGAGGGAGTAGGCTGATATATTTTGGATGAGGCAAAGCACAGAGAAATTGACATGCACTACAACAGATTCTATGGCATTCTGTGACAATATGTTTATATTCTATTCCAGGCCAAACTCTAGTTTGAGCAATTAATTTGTGCCTACCCAAATTATCCCTGAAGCTTCCTCTGAATTCAGTATCTTCCCTCTAATGCTATGTTGCAATTTGTTGTTAAACTGTTGTTGCATTTCAATGGTAGGGGCATGTTTAAGCTTGTAAAACACTTTGGAAAGAAAGCTGCACTATAAATAGAAGATATTATTGATAATTAATTGAAAGATATAAATAATACAGCAACAATGGTGTGTACATTATAATCTCCTCTTCCACACACACAGCCCCATTAGCAAGATCCAGAAGCAGAAGCAACAGTTAATCAAAGTTAACTAAATGACAGATGATGTGGGGAAAGGTGAAGTACTCAATGCTTTCTTTGCCTCTGTTTTCACGACAAGGTCAGCTACTGGACTAATGCGCTAAGTGACGCAAGATGGGATGAAGATGGACAGCCCTTGGTGGGTAAACAACAGCTTAGGAAAAGTTAGAAAAGTTAAATGTACACAAATCCATGGGTCCGGACTTAATGCATCCGAGGGTACTGAGGGAGTTGGCAAATGTCATTGAGGAGCATTTGGCCATTATCTTTGAAAAATCATTGAGATCGGGAGAGATCCCAGATGATTGGAAAAAGTCAAATGTAGTGCCCATCTTCAAAAAAGGGAAGAAGGATGATTAAAAGGAACTATAGGCAAGTCAGTCTTACCTCGGTTCCTGGAAAAATCATGGAAGGGATCCTTAAGGAATCTATTTTGAGGCACTTGGAAGAGAGGAAAGTGATCAGGAATAGTCAGCATGGATTCACAAAGGGAAAGTCGTGCCTGACCAATCTGATTAGCTTCTATGATGAGGTAACTGGCTCTGTGGACATGGGAAAGTCAGTGGATATGATATACCTTGACTTTAGCAAAGATTTTGATACGGTCTCCCACAATATTCTTGCCAGCAAGTTAAGGGAATGTGGATTGGATAAATGGATGGTAAGATGGATAAAAAGATGGCTAGACGGTCGGGCCCAGTGGGTAGTGATCAACGGCTCAATGTCAGGATGGCGGTCAGTTTTTAGCAGAGTGCCCCAGGGTTCGGTTTTAGGACTGGTTTTATTAAATATCTTTATTAATAACCTGGATGTGGGGATGGATTGCACCCTCAGCAAATTTGTAGATGACACTAAGCGAGGGGGAGAGGTAGATACACTTGAGGGCAGAGATAGGGTCCAGAGTGACTTAGACAAATTGGAGGATTGGGCCACAAGAAATCTGATGAGGTTCAACAAGAGTCCTGCACTTGGGACGGAAGAATCCCAAACATTGTTATAGGCTGGGGACCAACCAGCTTAGTAGTTCTGCAGAAAAGGACCTGGGGGTTACAGTGGAAGAGAAGCTGGATATGAGTCTACAGTGTGCTCTTGTAGCCAAGAAGGCTAATGGCATATTAGGTTGCATTAAGAGGAGCATTGCCAGCAGATCCAGAGATGTCATTATTCCCCTTTATTCAGCTCTGGTGAGGCCACATCTGGAGTATTGTGTCCAGTTCTGGACCCCCCCCCCCCCACACACACTACAAAAAGGATGTGGACTCATTGGAGAGGGTCCAGTGGAGGGCAACCAAAATGATTAGGGGGCTGGAGCATATGATCTGTAAGGAGAGGCTGAGGGAGTTGGGTCTGTTTAGTCTTCAGAAGTGAAGAGTGAGGAGGGATTTGATAGCAGCCTTCAACTTCCTGAAGGGAGCTTCCAAAGAGGCTGGAGAAAGGCTGTTCTCAGTAGTGACAGATGGCAGAACAAGAAGCAATGGTCTCAAGTTGTGGTGGGAGAAGTCCAGGTTGGATATTAGGAAAAACTATTTCACTAGGAGGGTGGTGAAACACTGGAATGGGTTATCTAGGGAAGTAGTGGAGTCTCCATCCCTAGTAGTGTTTAAGTCTCGGCTTGAGAAAGCCCTGGAGGGGTTGATTTAGTTGGGATTGGTCCTGTCTAGAGCAGGGGTCTGGACTTGATGACCTTCTGAGGTCTTTTCCAGCTCTATGATTCTATGAAATATCTGAATTATATTCTAACTAATAATTTAGTGCTAGTTGATGAGCTGCCCATTCTCTTAATAGTCCAAACCATGTGTCCTGTGTTACAAGAATTAAGGACATCACCACATGAAGGACAAGGACTTTGATTTTTTTCCATCTATGCAATGGATTTACCAATAGTAAATCTGGTTACATCTTGCTGAGGTCACGAGTTTAAGACTGGATGTGGCAGTAATGAAAAGGGGAAATAAAGAATAAGTAGTACTTGAATGAACTCTGTTTTAAGCACTAGAACAAGGTTTCTTAAACTTTATTACACTGTGACCCTCTTTTGCCAACAAAAGTTATTACATGACCCCCAGAAGGGAGACCAAAGCCTAAACTTTTCTACCCGGAGGGGTCACAAATGTTGAGGACTTTAGCCCTAGGTGGTATGGCTAAGACTTCAGTTTCAGTCTCAAGTCTCGACAAGTCTAATGCCAACCCAGGTGACCCCATTAATATGGGGTCATGACCCACTTTATTAGAAGAGAGTAGGGCTTTAAAAACAATGTTCAACATCCAAAATCTTGGCCACATTTTCCAATGATCTCAGGTCCCATTTAAATACTAGAATAAATGGCCAGCTTTTCAAAACATGGCAAACTTATGGTAATTGGGCCATTAAAGTAATGTTTCCATCTGGGATTTATTGTCCAGAATGGTCATATGTAAGTGAAAGCAGTCAATTTTCACCCCCATTTCGGTGAAAGTTGCACAAGTTAGACTATACTGTGTTTCTATCACACGGAACTGAGTGGAGATAGCTAAGACACTACATTATAATAATGGCAAAATTTTGGTTATGTATAATGGCAGATAGCCTGACAAAATGTGTTAAGATTTTGCCAAACAATAAGAGTAAACCTTTTTGACAACATACTCTTTGTTGCTACACCAGAGATCAACCAGATGAAAGAAGTTTGACTAAGGGAAAAGTAAGGGAGAGAGGGAAGAAAGAGATAATTAGAATCAATTATTTCTGCACTGAGATCCTTGTTTATCTCCTCTGATAAGTTCCTCTCTAATAAAAATGTACAAAATATAAATGGAGGTACATTGGCATCAGTTATCTAATTGAGAGTGTCACTTCGCATGTCTAGGGTGACTGAATTGTTAAGCTTAATTATCTCACTTTTATGCCATGCATTCTGTCACTTCTTATTAGGCAAGTGACACCACTGTACATGGATAACTACACAGGAGAATTGAATTCAGAATGGCAGAGGAACCAGTGCTCAAAGCCACATTTATTTAGGGAACTACCTGCCCTAAGAGGGCACTGTAAGTCAGGGATTTTCAAACTCTGGGTTGCAGTTTGTACTTGCTGGCCACAAGATGCTTTGTTTACCCATCACAGGTATTGATGATCACTGTTCCCAGTCAATGGGAGTTGTGGGAAGCAGTATCCCAGTTCATACCACTTCCTGCAGCTCCTGTTGGCTGGTAAAGCTATCTGATGCCAACAGGAGGCATGGGTAAACAAAGCATCCTGTGGCCAAATATTGGCCACAAGCCACAACCCAGAGTTTGAAAATTCTTGCTATAAGTCAATCCCAAGCATTTCACATTTGGCTTATTAGCAAGAGACAATTGAGCTTAATCTTCCTGCAGATGTGTATGTCAGCCTGTGAAATATGGGACAGGGGCTCTCTGTGAAAGCATGAGACTGTGTCTCCTGCTGCTGGGGTCCATTTTGGATGATGTTTTTTTCCACAAGAGTAGAAGGAAAGTTTAGACGGAACTTTCCCTCACAGTGGAGGGAAAGTTTAGACTCAACATAGGTTGCAAAACCTATTGAAAGATCGAGACTGAGGTAATGCTCATTGTCATTTCTCCCATCCAAGATGACTGCTGGAAACATCTAAGGCTGAAAGGGGAAAGATTGGCTGCAGACTGGAAAGGCATGTAATCCGTTCCCCTAATATAGCAAGCTTAGTTTGTGTGGTCTGTTTTATTTTGCTTAGTAACCTACTTTGCTCTGGGTGCTATCTCTTCTGACCATTTAGATCCTACCTTTTATACTTAATATAATCACTTTTGTTTATTAATAAACCCAGTGTAAGTGATTGTTTCCAGAGAGAGAGGGGAAAGCAAGATGTATGTGCATATCTTTCTTTACATTGAGAAAGAGGAAAAAAATTACAAGCTTATACTGTATAGACTTCCATACAGCATAAGATGGATTTATGTAGGGTTCAACTCTCAGATGGACTGTGTACTTGAGTACTGATTAAAGATCTCATACTGTGCTGCTTACAGTGTGTCTGAGTCTTGGGAGTATAGCACTGTCCCTGTGTCTTGTCTGAAGCAGGCTGGAGAGCTGAGCTCAACAAGAAAGAGTTACAGGGATCTTAGGCTATCAGGGAAAGCAGATTCAGGGGAGTCTCAGCATACCAGGAGACAGTCCCAAGGATGTCCTGATGCATCACATGGGGATTGTGCCTCAGAAGGTCATCTGTCCATTACAAATGGTCATTTGTCCATTACTGGATGTGCCTTATGACTGTCAACATCATAAATGCTGAATTAGGCAAAACAGACAGATTTTGATCTCATTTTACCAGTTCAAGTCACTCGATTGACTCAGGGGAGTTAATATAGACTGACATAACTGAAACCAGCATAAAGTCAATATGTAGTACTTCCCAGGTTACTTCTATGTTCCGTATTTTGTCAGGATGAGCCTTTCTGACATTTAACCACTTAAGCAGCCTCCTTAAGCAAGACTGGTGGTCTTGATCAGAGAGCTTTTATGAATGACTAGAAAATAGAAGCTTATCTCAAGATAAATAGGGGAAAAATAACATATTTTTACCAGCTATTGCCAGAGTACATTTCACCCTGAATCAAAAGATAATGAAACTAGACAGGGCCAGACAGACTTCTGTCCAGCTGTGTCCTTACAAAAGGATATATCATCTTGATGTGAATTTTACAGCAAAAAGAAAAAAAATAGGAAGCCATTATAGACCCACTTTATTCAAGTCCTACAATTATGGGGTTGGTATTTTAAACTGAATGTTAGAAATATGAATAAATTATGTGTGTCAGATAATATCCAGACAGAGAAACCACACTCATTTCCTAAAAGTAATATGAAGGAAACTAGATACATTGAAATAGCTAACATGAATAAGTAATATTAGAGTTGACAAAGTGACTCAGATCTGGGACTAGGACTGTGCTGGGCTATATCAGAGCATAGAGTTGAAACAAAATTACATCTTACTGAAAAGGCTCCACTCAGCTGGATGCCTTGTGAGAAGGAAACTTTCTGCAAAGACATTTTAAAAATCTTTGCCTTTAAGATAGAATATTAAATCAGTTTGTTAAACTGAGATTTGGTTAGCAAGGCTGTCATTTGCCTACCCATTAAAAACTGAGAATTCCTGTCAAAAATAAGACAAGCAGAAATTGCATACATCAAGGCTAAATGGAGTCTGAAAAGCAGGACATAGCTAAAGCATCTGTAATAGATAGAGATTTCAAGGGATAGCTATAAAACAGTATGCAGATTAGTAGCCAATTTTTCTGCTGTTCTGTGATGGGCTAATCACAGATCTCTGTCCAAAGCCTCAGTATGGGGAAGAGCAGCCTGGGGTCCCTGTTTGCAGCAGCTGGCAATGATCCTTCAGGGCCATTTGCAGGCTGGGGATAGCCAATATTCTCTGGCCCTTCCTCGTCTCCACATTACCCTTTCCTATTCTCCTACTGGGGAAGGAAACAGACACTAACTATGGCAATGGGGAAACCGACCCAGTCAGTTATGGAGAGTCTTCATTCCCTTTGTATTACTTGAGCAAGCTAAAGTTTTTGGCTCTAAGAGTGGGGGACAACTGTTAATTTTTAATCTGATATTTACCCAATTTATAATGCATTCTGTATTCAAGTCAGACAGATAAAGAACTTCTTCAGAATTATAATATCCTATTATACTACATCTATTTATTTGTCACCGACTACAAATCTGGAGAAAGCTAAAATAGGAATTTTTTCAGTATTTCATATCATAGAATCATAGAATCCTTGGGCTGGAAGAGACCGCAGGTGGTCATCTAGTCCAACCTCCTGCTCAATGCAGGACCAATCCCAACTAAATCATCCCAGCCAGGGCTTTGTCAAGCTAACACTTTAAAACCTCTAGGGATTGAGATTTCACCACCTCCCTAGGTAACCCATTCCAGTGCTTCACCCCCCTCCTAGTTAAATAGATTTTCCTAATATTCAACTTAGACCTCCCCCACTACAGTTTGAGGCCATTGCTCCTTGTTCTGCCATCTGTCACTACTGAGAACAGCCTCTCTCCATCCTCTTTGGAACCTCCCTTCAGGAAGTTGAAGGCTGCTATCAAATCCCCCCTCACTCTTTGCTTCTGCAGACTAAATAAGCCCAAATGCATGAGCCTCTCTTTGTATGTCATGTGCTCCAGACCCCTAATCATTTTCATTGCCCTCTGCTGGACCCTCTTCTATATAGCCATACCCTTTTCTGCAATGGGATGCCCAGAACAGAATGCAATAGTCCAGATACGGCCTCCCCATATTCCTCTTGCACACCAGAGCCTTGGGGGGGCCTGGCTACTAGATTTTGTGTGCTCCAGCCCTGCAGGCTGCTAGAGCACCATTGCAAGCTCCCCAATACTGGGAGGGGATCCCTGAGCCTTAGAGGCCAGATCCAGGCAAGTTGGGGGCCGGATGCCTGGATGTGGGGGGCTGAGGTTCCCCACCTCTACATTAGTAAATGTGCAGTTATATGATCCTCTGATGTGGTGGCTTTGTGCTTAGGTCCTGTGATGTTGTTTGTATAGATGTGTGGACAGAGCTGGCACTGAAGTGTATTTCAGGGGTGGTTTCCTGGGTGAGTATGATTGAAATGTACTTGCATGGTTGCTGGAGATAATTTATTTCAGGTTGTGTGAATTATTTGGGCTTGTTACTGGAAAGTCTCCTGCTATTTAGGAAGGTTTTCAATTTTTGCTTCTCACATGAAAATACGTTTTTAGCAGCACAGGAATGTGCTATTTAACTCCATTATGCTTTTAATCTACCTTTGTACTTGAGTCAGCATCAGAGCAAGATGTGTCAAGTTACAGAGAGCAAATATGTTCTCAAAACATTTGCAACCAGTTTAACATACACAAGGTTTTTGAGTCATCCTCAGGTAACCATCCAAAAGTGGGGATATTTAACAAAACCAAACTTGAAAGCAGATCCTCATATTTCACTCATCTCTAGTTTCCACCAGTTGATGCCCATCTACGCTATGTTTACACTAGGAAACAATTTCAAAATTAGTAAAATTTGACCTAATAACTTCCAATTTAACAAAATCAAACTAGCATGTCCACTCTACAGGGAAACCTAGAAATTAGTCTGAGGCAGGCTCCACTAATGTGGATGTACTGCCTTGGACTTAGAGCCCAGGAAGCACTGGGGAGTAATGAGTTTGAATGACTCTGGGGAGGAGTTATTTTGAAATAGCAGCACTGGAGCAAAATAACTATTTCAGAATTAGCATTACGCCAGAAGGAAAAGCAAGAGTACAGATTCTGAATTAAGCGGCCTGTTATTTCTAAATAACAAGCTGTGTAGTGTGGATGCTTCACTTATAAATTCAACCTTAGGAAGGTTAGTTTGAAATAAAGTCCTAGTGTGAACCAGGATCAATAAACTAAAAAAGTGTTTAGGGTGATCTGCTAAAGATAACCACATTTGAAATGTTTGAGCTCTAATGAAACTGCTTGGAAACTAATTTGAAACAGATGCAAGAGAACCCATTCTGTGTAAAACAAAATAGGCATTTTTTTCCATGGAAAATATTACAGCAATAAAACTGATTAATAGATCAAAACTATACCCTACTACCTTTGAAACAAAGCATGATTTTCTAGTTTTTAGTAGAAAACAACTTTAAGAAACTTTCCAAAATATTGCCACCAGAGGTCATTTTGATTTATCTTTTAGTCTGGCAAAGTTATTATAACACCTTATGATATTTTTGATAAAGTTGGTTCCATGTTTCTAAGGCTAAATCAGGTAAGTTGCTAAAAACGTCTAGTACTCTGTATGGTAGCAAAATTGACTTTGCTCTGTTGATTAGAAACCACAGGGCAAACAGCAAGTGGATTGAGTGTATGATACAGCATGATAGTCTCTCTACTCTGAGAGCTATTATCAGATTATCATCTAAAGAAATCTGAAGCCTGACAAATCAAAGTGAACAAGGAAGAAGCTCATACCCATTGGCAAAGTACATCTTGCAAATGAATCCTGAGTAACTGCCTGTAATAAGCATGGGCTGTAAATGTATGGTACATTGGCTAATACCTTGCAGGTCTATTGATTCCCTTGTGGTATTTAGAGGTGGGAATTCAGAAATTCTTTAGATAAAGAATTTGAAAATGTTTATGTCTAGATATGCAGTAGAGCTCTTTCAATCACTAGAATGGATGCTGAACCAATCCCAGATCATACCATTTCCACTATATCCAATTAAAACAAAGAAAATACAAATACATAAAAAATACGCAGAGAAGCCAACCTCAAAATTATTAATTACTCCTGCTAAATAGTTAAACCTGTAACAGGCTGCAGGAGGAAGTAATTACATTGAACTGATCCTGCACCTTCTACATCAGCATCTATGGTATACTCGCCAAATGTCTTCCAGAGCACTTTGTAGCTGTGCAAAGTATATTAGAAGATAGAAGACAGTGCATTAGAAGATGGCATCATAAGTGGTCATTCAAGCAAGGGAGCAATATAAATCAAGAAATTGTGTTTAATTTTTTTTACATAATTAGTTAGCATGAGCTGTGGATAGCTAAGCTGCAAAATCTAAAACGTAACTGTTTGCCAATCCTTATACTATACTAGCTTCCTCATAGATTATTGTAAGGGTTAATCATTTATAACCGAATAAAATTCACAATGAAATTTGATCTAGAAGTGCAAAGTATTATTTTCTTCTTCCATATGTCAGATCAGCTTTTAGATCCCTGCAGGGTGAAGAAAAAGGAAACAAACTATAATAGTAACAAACTCATTCTAACAGTTATTTTTTGTCTTCTAAAATACATTTTTCTATAGAGTCATTACAAGTGGACGTGTGACTTCCCATACTATATTAAACACAAATAGATCCTAAACTCTTCTGCAAAGCATTTCCAACAGTGCAGCTGTTTCTCATCATCTCTGCTAGTCTCCTCAGTACAGCTAGAGGGAAGCCTCCCTCCCAAATGTATATAGCCTAAAACTCCTGGGTGTAAAGGAGAGAGTGATAATTAACTGACAAAATGAGAAGTCAGAAGAGACTGAACTGACTCCAGTGCTGTCCATAGAAGAAATAGTTCTCTTGTACCACATGCTTCTCTCATCACCAATGTTCCCAACAGGAAGAAGGGAATTTGGGAAGATGGAGCCTTTGATAATCTCACCATGGTTAATCTGCTTTTTTTTGCAGAAGAGCAGACATGCTCTTTTGGAGGCCCTGTCTTTCTCCTCCCATGAGAAAGAAGGGCTTTTCTGAAATAGGTTTTTTTTTCCTAAAATTTGGCCCAGTATAGATGGGCCAAATTTCAGAAAAGTGTCTTCCAAAAAAAACCTATCAGAAAAAGGTATGCAAATTGCAGAGTGCAATTTGCGTGCCTTTTTCTGATAAAGCCCCGTAGTGTAGACATAGCCTAAAAGGTTTCTAGAAGGCTATTTCTGACTCATTGACTATTTTCTTGAAGTATATGAATAAGATGCCCCTTTGATCAGTGCATGTTGAACGCCACCAGGCAAGAGTGCTGGAATTTTCTTAAAGCCTCTCATGACTATTATTTTGAACATATTTCAAAAAATTCAGTTTGAGCAAAGGATGGATGACTTTAATGTACAATAAGGAAAGAGGGAAAGCATAAGTGTTAAGGTAGCTCTAAGACAGAAAGCTAGATTCTCTTCTTCCACTTGTTTTATACTCACCTCACTTCAACAGAATAATTGGTGTAAGCGAGAACTTAATCCAGTCTAGTATGCTTTTAGTTCAACCACATTTGCTGTGTAAAGGGAGAAAGCACCTTATTCTATGACTATCTGGTTTTCGTCGAAGTTCTCCTTCTTTTGTTGCTCTTGTAAATTTCAGTGATATCTCCCTTGCCATTAAGCATCAATTAATGAGTTTATGCTTAAGGGGGAGTGGCTGGCTACATCCTTCCCCAGAGTGATGCTCAAAGGCATATCCAGGAAAGACTCTACCCTCGGTCACCAAAAAAGATGATGTATGCGCTCAACATAAACCTGTCACTACTAAAGAGAACATGAGAGGATAAATCATAATCATAACAGACTAATGTACAAGCCATATTTATAGATGACTAGCTGTTAAAAAGCGCATGCTTCCTTTTGCTTTTGAAAAAGGAACATGAGGAGGCAGGATGAATAGATTGTGAAAATGGGAGACTATGAAACCTTTACAGTTTATTAGTAGTAGTTTCACTGTAGTACTTTAGGGTCCCTGTGCTAGCAATGAACAAACACAAAGTGAGGGACTTTCATTGCCCCAAAATGCTTTCTTTTAGCTATTGTCACACAGTTCTACCACCGTTGGAAATATCCTTTCCACCAGCCTCAATACAATGGTGGAGTACTTACAATGCTGAAAATTAGGCCCTTCCAAAATCCAAATCCAACCTCCAAACTCTTGGTAACAGCCTTTGACCAAAAGGAAGTGCCTAGGAATCACTTTATAATCCTTTGTCGTCGATGGGATTGAAATGAGCCCTGATTGAAGTACAGTTTGAACCTCTGTAGTCCATCACCTTGGGACCTGACCAATGCTGAACAAGAGAATTGCTGAATCACTGAAGGCCAAATTCTCTAGCAGCATTACCACTGCTTACTGGGGTCTTAGGGCACGTCTATACTCACCAGAAGATCAACGCTCTGGAAATCGATCTTCTAACGTTCAATTTAGCAAGGCTAGTATAAACCCGTAAATTGAATGCTTGAAGGCAGCCCCAGCTGGTATCTGGTACACATCCTACAGTGAGGAATAAGAAAAACTGAGGAGAGCACATGGTCCCATCAGCCTCCTGCTGTGTGGATGCCACCACAACTCGGTTAAAGGTAAGCCAACTCCAGCAGGTGTTGCACATCTTAAGCCAACCTTCCTGGTCTAGTATAGACCAGGACTTAGAAGACAGTTAGTGGTAAATTAGAGCTAAATAACAGCACAGAACACTGAGCATCAGGACTGGTAG
The DNA here is from genome assembly GCF_049634645.1 of Pelodiscus sinensis. Lineage (NCBI taxonomy): Eukaryota > Metazoa > Chordata > Testudines > Trionychidae > Pelodiscus > Pelodiscus sinensis. The sequence continues at coordinate 50,708,523 of NC_134719.1, forward strand.
CTGTAAACAAATTTTATGGGACCATGACATCCAAGTAAAATATAATCATACCAGACCACAGATGTTGCCAGACCAGAAAGTGCTGGACTAGAGAGGTTCAACCTGTACCTGAGTGTAAATTTTGAAAGACGTCTGACTTTTAAAGCTCACCTGGTAGAGATACATAAAAACAGAAAAGTAAAAACTCCTATTCCAGTGCGAACATGTTTCAAATATCAGAGGGGTAGCCGTGTTAGTCTGAGTCTGCAAAAGCAACGAGGAGTCCTGTGGCACCTTATAGACTAACTGAAGTGTAGGAGCATAAGCTTTCGTGGGCAAAGACCCACTTCATCAGATGCATGCACGAAAGCTTATGCTCCTACACTTCAGTTAGTCTATAAGGTGCCACAGGACTCCTCGTTGCTTTTGATGTTTCAAATAGTAACTCTAGCACTGGTATACTTGGCTGCTGACTATGGCATGGTAATCTAGGGGAACAGCTCACATCATCCAAAGATTTGGGCATACAGCTCTGTGCTATGCTGAGAATTATAACTAGAATGTTAAAATCAAGCCCATCCAATGGCATGTATACCCCTACCCAAAGTCCAGAGAGACATGTGCAGCTCATTAATACAGTTGAACCAGGCCAATCTGAATTTACCAGATTCAAGAATACAGCTTCAGACTCTTCCAAAGACACGTCTGAAATCCTGCAAGATTTCTGGAGAATTGGGATGAAGTTCTTAAAATGTCCTTATTCACTCCCAAGGGTCATTGGAAACAATTGTGGGGTAATTCTAATGCCCTCGCACCCACCTGACTGCCAGCCTCACAAAGGAACCTGCAGGCTTCAATGTATCTCAGAAAAAGGCTCTGCACTGAATCATTCAAGAACTCCCCATGTTAGATGCTGTTACATTTTATACCTCTGTAAATGAGACAAGAGACAACATGACTTTGGTTACCAGTATCAAACTATGATCCCACTTGTACATTCGTGTCTGCTTCAACCATTTGAACTCAGATTTACATCAGGGCACTTCAGAAGCTACCACTGGCTCACTACTCTGGGTTTAATTATTTAAACGATGCTGATCATCTCTCTTGCAATATGAAAGGTGCAGTTCTACACTTAACACAGAGAATACTGTGGATGTAATTATGCTCAGTCCTAGAACACAATGCAGATGCTTTGCGGTATCATCCACATGTAAATCTGACCTGACCACCCTAGAGAGGTTAGCTTCAGTATACAAGTGAGCTTTCAGAATTGCTTCTTTTACCATTCACCATCCCTTACCTGGATGCTGGTATAGCATGCAAAAGAGGCCATGACTGGGATGCCCCTACATCAGGTCTACCCTTTCAGAATCCTGTAGCCCTTAAAGTTGCGTAAATTAGAGCAGTGTTAAATTTTGTCAAACACATTGAAGGGGGAATGACTATGCAGAAGGCAGTGTCAGAATTATGGCAGTGCATAGGAGAGTTTAAGGCCAGTTTATGCCCATTCTCTGACCTACACTCTACAAATATCACCAGGGTATCCGGCACAAAATGCAAGAAGAGACTGCTATATATAAAGAGAAATATCTATATTGCAAAGCAACAGAATTAACCTGCCTTAAGAAAAAGCAAATTAAGTAGAATGAAGATCAAAGCAGTAAGTATATGACGGCAACTGACTGTCTAGAAGGCAGCAAACAATACAAAACACCTGAGGGCTTTGTGCCAGGGTTTTTACACCCTATGGGATAGTTCCTCCTGCTTGTTGTCCTGATCATTAGCTCTGTAAGGCCGATGCCCCTTCCCCAGATTGCACTCCATCTCTCTTTTGCTTTCTCGTTCTTCAACCCGACTTGCTTTTTAGACTCAGACTTTAAGGTCACAAGGGACCATTATGATCATCTAGTCTGATCCCCTGCACAATGAAGGCCACAGAATCTCACCCACCCCCTCCTAGAATAATCCTGTCACCTATATCTCAGGGCATGTCAACACTACAGCGCTAATTCGAACTAACTTAGTTCGAATTAGTTAATTCGAACTAAGCTAATTCGAACTAACGCGTCTAAAACTAAAAACTAGTTCGAATTAGCGTTTTGCTAATTCGAACTAGCATGTCCACATTAAGTGGACCCTGAACCGGGCTTAAGGATGGCCGGAAGCAGTGCCAGCAGGGCATCAGAGGAGGACTTAGAGCGTGGAGATGCTGTCTCAGGCTAGCTGAGGGCTGTGCTTAAAGGGACCCGACCCCCACCCCGGACAGACAGTTCTCAGGGGTGCACCGCTTGCAAAGCAGTCCTGGCTTGGAGTGCCCGGAGTACCCACACTGGGCACATCACAGCACTCGGCCATCAGACCGGCTGCCGTAGGCTGCCATCTGGGGAGAGGAGGCAATTGGGGGGCTGCAGGAGAGCTTCCACCCCCAGAAGACCTCAGAGCCAGCCCAGTCCTCCCCATCAGGGGCTCGTACCGCATTCCTCCCTCACGTCCTTCCACTTACCCTTCCCTAGCCCCTTTTCTTGATGTACAAAAGAAAGGACAATTGTGTTCAAAAATGGAATTTGTCTTTATTGAACAAAACTGGGGGAGACTGGGAAAAGGATGTGGGAGAGGGGAAGAGAGAGGGTGGAAGAGGGGAGGGCAACTAAAATGATCAGGGGTTGGGAACAGGTCCCATATGAAGAGAGGCTAAAGAGACTGGGACTTTTCAGCTTAGAAAAGAGGAGACGGAGGGGGGTCAGGATAGAGGTCTCTAAAAGCAGGAGTTGGGTGGAGAGGGTGCATACAGAAAAGTTCTTCATTAGTTCCCATAAAGAATGACTAGAGGACACCAAAGGAAAGGAATGGGTAGCAGGCTTCAAACTAGTAAGAGAAAGTTGTTCTTCACAAAGCAAAGAGTCAACCTGTGGAACTCCTTGCTGCAGGAGGCTGTGAAGGCTAGAACTAGAACAGAGTTTAAAGGGACGTGAGATCAAGTGATGGAGGTTGGGTCCATGGAGTGCTATTAGCCAGGGGGTAGGAGTGGTGTCCCTGGCCAAGGTTTGTTGAAGGCTGGAGAGGGATGGCACGAGACAAATGGCTTGGTCACTGTCTTTGGTCCATCCCCTCCAGGGTCCCTAGGGTTGGCCGCTGTTGGCAGACAGGCTACTGGGGTAGATGGACCTTTGGTCTGACCTAGTACGGCCATTGTAAGCTCAGGGCTCAGGGTCGGGGGTCTCAGTGGACCCCCTTGATTTTCATGCACACCTGCTCCTGGGCGGCCAGGCTGGCAGCTCTCCTGCCCTAGACGGCCACTTTCCTGTGCCTAGTGCGGAGATCGTGGACAAGGTCCACGATGTCCGCACTAGCCCAGGTGGGTGCCCGCCTCTTACGGTTCAGGGCAAGCTCCCGGGAGCCGCCAGCCTGGTCCCGGGAAGAGGGGGAGGACTGGGGGGCATCGGGTGGGTGGCTCGAGCCGTGCCAGGTGCAGGGTCTGCTGGCTGGGTGGTGGCAGGCTTGCACCTGGCACGGGCACTGTAGCCAGCCCGTGCCCCTTTAAGGGGTCCGGGGCCGGGAGGGGGGCAATAGAATTTCCCTGGTGTTGGCGAGAGTGGACACCAGGGAAACCTGGGGAGGGCTAGCCTCCCACTAGTTCGAATTAAGGGGCTACACACCCCTTAATTCGAACTAGCTAGTTCGAACTAGGCTTAATCCTCGTAAAATGAGGTTTTCCTAGTTCGAACTAAGCGCTCCACTAGTTCGAATTAAGTTCGAACTAGCGGAGCGCTAGTGTAGCGCCTATGAAAGTTAGTTCGAACTAACGTCCGTTAGTTCGAACTAACTCTGTAGTGTAGACATACCCTTAGTTCGAATTAGTTAAATCAGGGGTTTACTTATCCATGTGATTCCCTCATCTGTAGCCTGCCTGGATAATTAGTACCCCTGTCTGCATTAACCCTTTCCCTGTCACATTGCTAGATATAAAAAGGCACAAACAAATTTAACTCTCTCATTAGGATGGTTATAATCCAAAATGATTAATAAGAAAATAGAACTAGCTCATTTGGAATTACTTGTCTCATCAGCATCTTCCTTTATAATTCATACCCCTATGTAATTTGCATAGCAACAGTGAACATAATTACTTGGTCCCTTCTGGCCTTCAGAACTTCCCATTTCTTAACATTTTCTTAAGTCTTGAATTACCATCTTATTCAGTATTGGCTCATTAACCACTGGTTCCTCCTACCACCACTTACCCCAAACCATGAACAAACATAACTAGAGAAATCAACTCCTCCCCACAAATATTGACTTTTTTTTTCCTTTTTCTATTTAACAAGGTATTAACTGAAATTAGATGTAAAAGTCACATAAGAAAACTTAAGGCATTACAAATGTTAAAAGTGTACTAGATCTATGAAAAATAACAGTGGAGAAACACAAAATTCACACTTATTGTGTTGTTATGGATGACAGCATATTTAACTAAAAATGTAATCTGAGAATTTAGAGTACTATGGGTAGAAGTACCTACATGTGTTACATTCCACTAATCCTCAGAACTAATTTATTGGCAAACGGTTCCATATAATTTCAACTATTTTCTCTTTCCCTGTTTCCCTGATTTATTAATAACATTTATATGGGGGGAAAATGACAGGATTTGCTCTCCAAACATTCATTGGCCATCTCAAACCTACATATGGGCATTATAAACCACAACATATATAACTATAGGCCCAGATTCTGCAAACTGGTAACTGTGTGCAAAAAGTTACTCATGTGGCCATATAGGCTTGAAAAGGGGTCAATTTATAAATTTAAAGGGGTGCCCAATTAAATTGTATTTGAAATTTAATATACTAAATTTGCCATATATAACAGAATTCAGTTTAAAAACATGCTACTGGTATTTCTGTCTATGTGCAGAAACACATGTTATATCTAGACTGCAGTCTTGGGAGGGTGGCTGGGGCAGTGTAGATGTACCTGAGGTAACTTTAATTCAGCTTGCTTTTGGTAGCAGAACAGTGAAGTTGAAGAGACATAGGGTGTGTCTACACAGCAGGGCTTAACTCAAAATAAGCTACACAAATTGATCTATTTCAATTGCATCTCTTCTTTCGAAATAGCTTATTTTGAAATAGGGATCGTCTACACAGCACTTATTTCAAACCAGCGAACTCTTCCTCCAACTTCTTTTACTCCTTGAGGGTGGTGAAGTACTGGAATGGGTTACCTAAGGAGGTGGTGGAATCTCCATCCCTAGAGGTTTTTAGGTCTCAGCTTGACAAAGCCGTGGCTGGGTTGATTTAGTTGGGTTTGGTCCTGCTTTGGGCAAGGGGCTGGACTTGATGACTTCCTAAGGTCTCTTCCTGCCCTATGATTCTATGATTCCTCGTACAATTAGGGTTACAGCAGTCAGAGTAAGAAGTCCTCCAACTTGACAGTATTTTGACAAGTATTCTGCCTACTGTGTAGTTATTTTGGAATAGGGCTAGTTATTTCTAAATAGTATTGCAGTGTAGATGTATCCATATATTCTGCAAGGCAGCCCCACTAATCAGTGGAAATTATTCAATATTTCTCGAGTTTCTCCTCTTTATATCCATACATTGGCGTAAATCAGAATAGAACTTAATCTGAAGACTCTAACTGTGGTCTATGACAAAAATCTACATGATGGAAGATAGGTGACAAGTTGGCATTTCCTCACTTATGCTTGATATTAAGAAATTTCTAGCCACATTTTCTGACCTTAACATGCATTTTCACTTAAAATACCATTCAAATACTGTCATCTTTTGAAGAATTTCTATTATTTTTCAGGTCAAGCAAGGTTAAAGGTTAAATTATTGGCTTTCCATCTTCTGGAAAAAAGAAAAAAAATAGTTCCTGGCAATAGCAGTTTAATAAAAATGTCAATATTTTAGTTTACATTCCAACATGATTATTATGTATATTTTAAAATAAATAGCCAGATATAGGCCTGGAGATGGAAGAGGTTTTTTAAAGAATTTTCAAGTATTCTTTTCACTAAAACCAATGAATTCATTTTGCTGGTAATATTTTTGAAGAGAAAAAGATTCAGCAATACATGCCACAAATGCTCAAACAGCCATGATGGAGTCTACTGATAGGCTGGAAGCCAGATGGAAGCAGAAAGGTTTTTGCAGAGTAGCAAGATGTTTTTCCCCTGCATACAAAGCGAAAAACAAGTATTTTGCATTCTGAATGAGAATTAAATAAAAACAAGAAAAATGTCTGGTGACAGAGAGAAAAATGCACTGACAAATGGTAACATTCTGTATCTGAGGTGAAACACAAAGTGGCAGCATCCTTTTGGCTATCTCTGCTTCAGGAAGAAAGAAACTCAACATTTAAAGATACAGTACACTGAACGTCCTATGACAGAACCTCATTTCAATACTTAGCTACACACCTCCTAATAAAGGCCTGTCATTTTATTTCCCCCAAATTAGATCTGTGTTTAGGGCCTTATCCAAAACCCGTTACATCTGATGGACTTTGGATCATAACATTTACATTGCAGTTAGAGACATCTGCTAGGCATGGTACTGTAGAATTTAACTTTTCAAAAAGTTCAAAAATTGTTTGAGCTATTTTTCTCATTTCTTTATTTTAGGCAAATAGCTGAAATACTTTGACGTCTTTCCTCTATGGTCTTGCTAATACTGTACAAAGTGTTGCTAATTGATAAGTTGTTCATACAGGCACTGATGGGACAGCACACTTCACCATGTCATTGTGCAACCAAACTAGTGTCAGGTCAAGATTTTCAAGATGGTGTCTACAATTCAATGCCTAATTCCACATTCATTGTCTAAAAGCAGGATTTGTAACCAAACTTCAGACTGTCTGTTTTGAGAATATGGGGCCTGCACTGCATATGGTTCTAGCAGATTCTGTCTGAAAACTGGATGAAGTGTCTTCTCTGCAGAACAAGACCTGGAAATTAAATTCCACAACTTTGTAAACAACAGAAAGAACAACAGCAGCTGTGACATGCTCCTGAACACCATATATTCAGGATTTTACATAACGCAGCCAACACCACAGCACTATAGAGTGTAAAATCTGAATAAAACTAACAGCCCATATTCTGAATGAAACTAATAGCCCAGTCAACCTTACCTCAGTCCCTGGAAAAATCATAGAGGGGATCCTCAAGGAATCCATTTTGAAGCACTTGGAAGAGGGGAAAGTGATCAGGAATAGTCAACATGGATTCATGAAGGTCAAGTCATGCCTGACCAATCTGATTAGCTTCTATGATGAGGTAACTGGTTCTGTGGATATGGGAAAGTCAGTGGATGTGATATACTTTGACTTTAGCGAAGCTTTTGATACAGTCTTCCACAATATTCTTGCCAACAAGATAAGGGAGTACGGATTGGATAAATGGACTGTAACATGGATAGAAAGCTGGCTATACTGTTGGGCATCAACGGCTCGATGTCAGGATGGCAGTCGGTGTCTAGTGGAGTGCCCCAAGGATCTGTTCTAAGACCGGTTTTGTTCAACATCTTTATTAATGACCTGAATGAGGGGATGGATTGCACCCTCAGCACGTTCATGGATTACACTAAACTAGGGGGAGAAGTAGATATGTTGGAGCACGGGGATAGGGTGCAGAGACAGTTTAGAGGATTAGGCCAAAATAAATCTGATGAGGTTCAGCAAGGACAAGTGTAGAATCCTGCACTTGGGATGGAAGAATTCCAAGCACTGTTACAGGCTGGGGACCAACTGGCTAAGTAGCAATTCAACAGAAAAGGACCTGGAGATGAGAAGCTGGATATAAGTCAACAGTGTGCCCTTGTAGCCAAGAAAGCTAATGGCATATTAGGTTGCATTAGGAGGAGCATTGCCAGCAGATCCAGAGAAGTGATTATTCCCCTTTATTCAGCTCTAGTGAGATCACATCTAGAGTATTGTGTCCAGTTCTGGGCCCCGCACTACAAAAAAGACGTGGACGCATTGGAGAGGGTCCAGCGGAGGGTGACCAAAATTATTAGGGGACTGGAGCACATGACCTATGAGGAGAGACTGAAGGATTTGGGTTTGTTTAGTCTGTAGAAAAGAAGAGCGAGGGGGGGATTTAATAGCAGCCTTCCACTTCCTGAAAGGAGGTTCCAAAAAGGATGGAGAAAGGCTGTTCTCAGTAGTGACGGATGGCAGAACAAGGAGCAATGGTCTCAAGTTAAAGTGTGGGAGGTCTAGGTTGGATATTAGGAAAAACTATTTTACTACGAGGATGGTGAAGCATTGGAATGGGTACCTAGGGAGGTGGAGGAATCTCCGTTCCTAGAGGTTTTTAAATCGCTGCTTGACAAAGCCCTGGTTGGGATGATTTGGTTGGGATTCGTCCTGCCTTGGGCAGGGGGCTGGACTTGATTACCTTCTGAGGTCTTTTTAAGGTCTATGATTCTGTGATTCTCCGTCACAGCACTGGGGACATCAGGGATCCAGTTGCAACTCTTTACTTTTATAGTAGATCTGCTGCATTAGTCCTCAAACTTAATGTGTTGTGCTCACCTTCTTTGTGTGTCCCATCCCCTATCACACAAGTACAAATACCAGTATATTCAGTGGTGTTTCACTTGAATCCTTTTCAACTTCTTTGTGTTTTCACTTGAGCTGGCTTTTTTTTAACACAGGTGAGCCAACAATCCATTGTAATTAAAAAAAACCCCAAAACTGTGATTGTGCTCTGTGCTTTACAGATAAATGTGCACACTGCGTTGTAGCAAACAGATGAACGTACACATGACAACAACTTTGTATCTCTATGCACTATCCAGGGGAGCTAACAACCATGCTGGGCCTCTGGACAAGGTTGTGGGAGGCTAGTTCTGTGCTCTGGAAGGGGCAGGGCTTTGGGCTGAAGGATTGGGGTCAGGGCAACCATCCCTCAGCATCACCTGAAGCATGCCATCCTGCCTTTCCCAGCCCTTAGAACTGCAGAGAGTGCACCCTGCAGCACTCTGGCAGCAATTTAAAGTGCCCAGAGCTGTGGGCACTGCCACCGCTGCAGTAGCAGTGGTGGAAGCCATTAGCCCCTGTGGCTATGTCTACACTACAAAGTTAATTCGAACTAACAGACGTTAGTTCGAATAAACTTTGATAGGCGCTACACATGCAAACCACTAGTTCGAACTTAATTCAAACTAGCGGAGTGCTTAATTCGAACTAGGTAAACCTCATTCCACGAGGACTAATGCCTAGTTCAAATTAACTAGAGGCTACACAGCCCTTAATTCGAACTAGTGGGAGGCTGGCCCTCCCCAGCTTTCCCTGGTGGCCACTCTGGGTACCACCAGGGAAATTCTTCTGCCCCCCTCCCGGCCCCGGAGCCCTTAAAGGGACACGGGCTGGCTATGGTGCCCGTTCCAGTTGCAAGCCTGCCAGCACCCAGCCAGCAGACTCTGCACCTGGCACGGCTCGAGCCAGCCACCCGTTGTCACCCAGCCCTCCACCTCTTCCCGGGACCAGGCTGGCAGCTCCCGGTAGCCTGTCCAGGTACGCAAGAGGCGGGCGCCCACATGGTCTAGTGCGGGCATCGTGGACCTCATCCACGACCTCCGCACTAGGCACAGGAAAGTGGCCGTCTAAGGCAGGAGAGCTGCCAGCCTGGCCACCCAGGAGCAGGTGTGCATGAAAATCAGGGTGGTCCAGTGAGACCCCCGATCCTGAGCCCTGAGCTTAGAATGGCCGTACTGGGTCAGACCAAAGGTCCATCTAGCCCAGTATCCTGTCTGCCAACAGTGGCCAACACTAGGGACCCTGGAGGGGATGGACCGAAACAATGATCAAGCCATTTGTCTCGTGCCATCCATCTCCAGCCTTCCACAAACAGAGGCCAGGGACACCATTTCTACCCCCTGGCTAATACCACTCCATGGACCCAACCTCCATGACTTTATCTAACTTCTCTTTAAACTCTGTTCTAGTTCTAGCCTTCACAGCCTCCTGCAGCAAGGAGTTCCACAGGTTGACTATTTGCTTTGTGAAGAACAACTTTCTGTTATTAGTTTGAAGCCTGCTACCCATTCATTTCATTTGGTGTCCTCTAGTCCTTCTGTTATGGGAACCAATGAAGAACTTTTCTTTATGCACCCTCTCCACACCACTTGTGCTTTTATAGATCTCTATCCTATCCCCCCTCAGTCTCCTCTTTTGTAAGCTGAAAAGTCCCAGTCTCTTTAGCCTCTCTTCATATGGGACCTGTTCCAAACCCCTGATCATTTTAGTTGCCCTTCCCTCTCCCACCCTCTCTCTTCCCCTCTCCCACCTTCTTTTCCCAGTCTCCCCGAGTTTTGTTCAATAAAGAGAGTTTCTATTTTTGAACACACGTGTCCTTTATTTTGTACATCAGGAAGGGGGGCTAGGAAGGGGTAAGTGGAAGGGGCTGAGGGAGGAATGGGGTACGAGCCCCCGATGGGGAGGACTGGGGTGGCTCTGCGGGCTCCTCGGGGTGGAAGCTCTCCTGCAGCCCCCCGATTGACTCCCTCCCCCGGATGGCAGCCTGCAGCAAGTGCAGCCAGGCTGATGGCCGAGTGCTGTGATGTGCCCAGTGTGGGCACTCAGGGCACTCCAAGCCAGGACTGCTTTGCAAGCGGGGAACCCCTGAGAACTGTCTGTCTGGGGTGGGGGACGGGTCCCTTTAAGCACAGCCCTCGGCTAGCCTGAGACAGCAGCTCCATGCTCTAAGTCCTACTCTGATGCCCTACCGGCACTGCTTCCAGCCATCCTTAACCTCGGTTCAGGGTCCACTCAGTGTGGACATGCTAGTTCAAATTAGCGAAATGCTAATTTGAACTAGTTTTTAAATCTGGATGTGCTAATTCGAATTAGCTTAGTTCTAATTACCTAATTACTAACTAAGTTAGTTTGAATTAGTGCTGTAGTGTAGACATACCCTGTCTCTTTAGAATCATTAGGCTCTGGGGCAGTTGCCCTCTTGGTCCGTCACTGCCCCACTCCCTGGCACTATGCTAGCTTTAAAAGAAATCCATAAGAATGCACAGTGCCAACAAGAGACAAATGCACATCACCATCTGATATGTTTGGAAGAGTTAGCTTTGCTAGTTATTCACTAGTGTGATAAAATGTGCATAGTAACGTTCCCTCTCCCCCGCAAAATTTCTCATGCCCTTGTGATGGATAGGAGTGCTGGCCAGCACTCGGTGACTAAACGGCTAAACTCGGGTAGCTAAGGCTATTGGCAGGGAGCCAGAAGAACCAATGGAAAACAGTGCTGAAATTTAAATTATACCTGCTGTCTGCTTTCATTGTGTGAGCTCTAAGGGTATGTCTACACTACCCCGCTAGTTCGAACTAGCGGGGTAATGTATGCATACCGAACTTGCTAATGAAGCCTGGGATTTGAATTTCCCGGGCTTCATTAGCATAAAGCCGGCGCCGCCATTTTTAAAAGCCGGCTAGTGCAAACCCCGTGCCGCGCGGCTACACGTGGCACGGGGTTCGCACTAGCCGGCTTTTAAAAATGGCGGCGCCGGCTTTACGCTAATGAAGCCCGGGAAATTCAAATCCCGGGCTTCATTAGCAAGTTCGGTATGCATACATTACCCCGCTAGTTCGAACTAGCGGGGTAGTGTAGACATACCCTAAGTTAGGAGCTGAAGGAAGGAGGATGGAGTAATCAAATGGAATTACCATGCCTACAAGAAATATTGGGCATGGGAATGGACTGGATCTTGTAGTTTGGATCAGTACAGATCATGAGTAGATAGAGAAATGTATGTTTATTCGCAATCAGGGTATTTTTCTTTATTTTGCTGTTTGGTTAAACTTCTCTGTGAAATCTACGTGCCTCCCTTCCCCACCCCATTCACTATACCTAAGCTGTGCCAGAGATACCATCTTTCTCTGTCTTTTAATTTGCTTTTTTCTCAGATGCTCTGTGACAATTATGCTATGTCTACACTGCAAAGTTTTTCTGGGATACCAGAGATATCCCAGAAAAACTCTGCTGTGTCCAGGGAATGCATCTACTCTTCCAATTTTTTTTTTTGGAAGAGCAGATGCCCTTTTTCAGCATCCCTGTAAACTTCATTTTACAAGGAAGAAAGAATGTTTTGAAAAAGTTTTTTTTTCCTGACATTTGGCCCACTGTAGATGGGCCAAATGTCAGAAAAGCCTCTCCCAAAAAAAGAAGCAGAAAAAGCTATGCAAATTGAGAAACAATTTGCGTAACTTTTTCCGGAAGAGCAGTGCAGTGTAGACATAGCCCTAGAAACCAAGTATGCTTTATCAGTATATCTTTTTCTTTTGTTAATAAAATCATCTTTTAAGGCAACGATTTGATTCTTGTGTCCTGGAAGGTAACAGGTCAATGTGTGTGCTAGGCTGAGAGGTCATCTACTAGAGATTGCAGTTTGTTTTCTGTTTTCTTTTTCGAGCTCTCTTATGGTAAAGAGATTGGAGTACTCCACTAGAAGAAATTCAAGTCATTCTTCCTGGGTTTCAAAAAAAAGTGTTGGACACTTGATGGTGGCAGCCTATCTCCCAGTGCCAGTGAATCTGTGACTCTGGGGAGTTTTTGTAAGCAGAGCCTATAGAGGCAAAGTATTTTTATGGTCTCTTGCAGGCCCCCACTTTCTGTAGGCAGAGTAGCAGAGGGGAAAACAGCCCCAAGAGCCCCACAAAATGCATTCCATGTCCCTAGTTTGAGAACCTCCGTATTAAGGAAGTGAGGGTACTGAAATGACTTGTGCAAGCTGCCCACAATTTCTATACCCTGTAGCTGGAGCATTGTATGAACATTGTTGGAGCACGGTGAGGTCTAGCCAGCTCTATTCACTTTTTCTATCGTGCCTCATGAATTGTAGCTGTGAACAGCTTCTGGGTGTCCAATATCTTGCTGGCTGAGAACCCCTCTGGAAGGGGAGATTTACAACTAATAAAAGATAGTTGTTTTGATGCTCATGCTGCACAAAGGGGCTGGCTCCAATTGTTCTATGTAAGCTAAGATCCATATAAGAAAATGTAGAATTCCCCCCTCACCATTAGTAGCATCGGAAAAGTACAGCAATTTATTATTGCTCAAACCGTCCTCCGTCACCAAACTCTGCGCTTTCCCCTCATATCTCCTACTCAGCCAGTCTCTGCCTGTAGAGAGGCAGATTTCCTTTGCTGGTCACTATAGAGTCTGCCACACTAAAAAACTGTTCTGAATAAAAGGTTGACATTTGCTTTCTTCATATTTGGCATCTTGTTTATCCTGTTGCTAAAATTCGGGCTATTTTGTACAGTGCCTAGCACATTGGGGCCTTGGTTTTTGATGACGGTACAACTGTTAATAACAGTCATTGTTATAAAAACAGTGAGTAGCAAGAAGTGGGTTTTGCCCAATAATGCTCATGATAACAGTCCCCCCCCCCCCTCTTTGTGTATATGAGACTTTTAATCACTTTTGTGTAAGACTCTAAAAAACAAATTGGGGGAAAAAACCCTTATTTCAGAGGATGCTCTGGGATGTCTCTACTCCTTCTATTCTAACAATAACACTTGGGTTGACATGGGAGAGGCAGGACACTATACCATCTAGAGGCTTAGAATAATTAATTTTTTTTCTAATTTTGATGGCCGCTATCAATGTTATTTTTAAGGATTTTTAAAATTAGAATAATAGAATCATAGGGCTGGAAGAGACCTCAGGAGGTCATCAGGTCCAGCCCCCTGCCCAAGGCAGGACCATCCCAACTAAATCAACCCAGCTAGGACTTTGTCAAACCGAGACTTAAAAACCTCTAGGGATGGAGATTCCACCACCTCCCTAGGTAATTCATTCCAGTGCTTCACCATCCTCCTAGTGAAATAGTTCTTCTTAATATCCAACCTAGACCTCCCCCACTGTAACTTGAGACCATTGCTCCTTGTTCTGCCATCCGTCACTACTGTGAACAGCCTTTCTCCATCCTCTTTCGAACTTCCCTTCAGGAAGTTGAAGGCTGCTATCAAATCCCCCCTCACTCTTCACTTCTAAAGACTAAACAAACCCAAATCCTTCAGTCACTCCTGATAGGTCATGCGCTCCAGCCCCCTAATCATTTTGGTTGACCTCCGCTGGACCCTCTCCCATGTGTCCACATCCTTCCTATAGTGGGGGGCCCAGACTGGACACAATATTACCAGAGCCGAATAAAGGGGAATAATCACTTCTCTGGATCTGCTGGCAATGCTCCTCCTAATGAATCCCAATATGCAAAGAAAATACTTCAGCTTTTCCCACATCATCTGTCACTAGGTTACCTCCCTGATCCAGTAAGGGCCTCATACCCCCTCTGATCACTCTTAGAATTCCTGTAGAAACCTTTCTTGTTACCCTTCACATCTCTTGCCAGCTGCAATTCCAATTGCGCTTTCGCCCTAGTCCCCAATGAGAACTAGGGTCTGTGATCTGGAAGCTTCCCTTATTTGTCCGAAGAAAGCCTCATCTGCATTATCCACCTGATCTGGCGGTCTATAGCAGACACCAACCACAACATCATCCCTGTTGCTCCTGCCTCTAAACTTAACTCAATGTCTCTCAACAGGCTTTTCTCCCTCTATACACTGGAGCTCTGAGCAATTATACTGCTCTCTCCATACAGTGCAACTCTTCCTCCTTTTCTCCCTGACTGTTCTTCCTGAACAGTTTATACCCTTCCATGACAGTGCTCCAGTCATGCGAGTCATCCCACCAAGTCTCCATTATTCCAATCAAATCATAGTTCTTTAACTGGGCCAGGGCTTCTAATTCTTCCTGTTTGTTTCCCAGGCTTCTCGCATTGGTGTACAAACACCTTAGATAACAAGTTGATCTCCCTGCCCTCTCCATCTGAATCAGGAGTCCTCCTTTGTTGCTCTTTCTTCCTTGTGATTCTTCCCAGTGTCTGACTTCCTCACTTATCTCAGGGCTTTGGTCACCATCCCCCAATGAACCTAGTTTAATGCCTTCCTCACTAGGTTTGCAAGCCTGCCCATGAAGATGCTTTTTCCTCTCTTGGTTAGGTGGATCCCATCTCTTCCTAACAATCCTTGTGCCCAGAACAGAGTCCCATGGTCCAAGAAACCAAATCCCTCTCTCTAACACCATTTGCACAACCACACATTTATCTCCTCAATTTGACAATGCCTATCCTGACCTTTTCCTTCAAATGGAAGGATGGATGAGAACACTACTTGCACTTCAAATTCCTTGATCCTTGTTCCCAGCGCTACATAACCTGTTGTGACCTGCTCAAGGTCATTCTTGGATGTATCATTAGTGCCTACATGGAGAAGTAGCAAGGGGTAGCGATCCAAAGGTTTAATCAGTTTTGGAAGACTCTCGGTCACATCCTTAATGCAAGCTGCCGGTAAGCAGCACACTTCTCAAGATTGCAGGTCTGGACGGCTGATAGGAGGGGCTCTTAGGAGGGAGTCCCCAACCACCACCACCCGTCTTCTTTTGGGGGTGGTGGTTGTGGAACCCCCATCCCTAGGACTGTCTATACCATGCCTTCTGGTGGATGGTGTTCCCTTTTGATTTCTGCCCTGAGAGGTCCCTGCCAAAGCATTCACCACCTCAGTGCCTGTGGAGAGAGCCTGAGAGCCTTTAGAGGAATGGGGGATACCTGAGTTGGACTTATTCTCCTTCTAGAGGTTACATGCTGTCAGTTTTCTTCCTTGTCTTATACTGCCCTGACTGGCTCTTCAGCCTGCTCTTGCTGCGGGATTAAATGCTGCCTTCTATCGAGGAAGTCTTCATCGAGGAAGTCTTTCAAAAGAGAGCGTCTAGAATGCAACCAATTCTTTTGAAAAAGCAAGCCACTTTTTCAAAAGAGAGCATCTAGGCAGTCTGGATGCTCTTTTTCGAAAAAGCCCTGTTTACATTTAAGAATGCCTTTTTTTGAAAGAGCACTTTTGAAAAAAGGTGATCTTCCTCATAAAATGAGGTTTACAGTGGTCGAAAAAAACGCTGTGTTCTTTTGATTTACTTTTCAAAGAATTCGGCAGCAGTCTAGATGCAAGGGAAGTTTTTTCGAAAAAAGGCCACTTTTTTTAAAAAAAACCCCTGCAGTCTTGACACAGCCAAAGGGAGGATATGATAGAGGTCTATAAAATCATGACTGATGTGGAAAAAGTGAATAAGGAAGAATTATTTATTTGTTCCCATAATATAAGAACTAGGGGTCCTCAAATGAAATTAATAGGTAGCAGGTTTAAAACAAACACAAGGATGTATTTCTTCACACAATGCACAGTCAACCTGTAGAACTGCTTGCCAAAGGATGTTGTGAAGGTCAGGTCTTTACTAGGGTTCAAAAAAGAACTAGATGAATTCATGGATGGTAGATCCATCAATGGCTGTTAGCTAGGATGGGTGGAAATGATGTCCCTAGCCTGTTTGTCAGAGGCTAGAAATGGATGACAAGGAGAGGGATCACGTGAGGATTCCCTGTTCCGTTCACTCCCTCTATGGCACCTGGCATTGGCCACTGTCAGAAGACAGGATTCTGGGCTAGATGGACCTTTGGTCTGAGCCAGTATGGCTGATTCCATATTCCTATGTTCGTAAAGCTTAATTTTTCTCTATATATCATTTTAAAATTAAGCTGTTGTCCTGCTCACTGCCAGCCCAGCCCTCTCCAGCAGCCATGTGGAGAGCCAGGGCTAGTGCACCACAGCCTTGGTCTTCCCCAACTGCTGGGGACAGAGCCAGGCTTGGTGTCCCCGGCCTTCCCTGTGCCTGGAAAGGGGGAAAAAGATCTGGCACTGACACAGCCACAGTGGGGGAGAGCAGGATCAGAAAAAGAGCTGGGGCTGGCATGGTTGCTGCAGGAGAGTGGGGAGAGGAAAAAAGAGCTGGGTGTGGCACAGCTGCGGCCCAACCTTCCCCAGTGTCCAGTGGGAGAGACAGGGTTGCCTACCCCCACAGAGAGGGGGGATGGCGAGCACAGCAAGCAGGGGGTGAAGCCCCCTAGTTAACCTTAAAACTAAAGTTTTTGATCATGTTAAAATACCAAAACTAAATATCCTTACATCAACAAATCATTTGCTAGCCCATATGTAACTAGCCTAAACCAAAAGTCTAAATCCCTGGGATTTGACTTTAATAACTTCTCAAGCAGCATTTTTCTTACTTTGTCTGTAAATGTTGATTATCATTGATGGTAATGATTTTCATTGCTTTGTATATGGAGAAATCCATGTTTATTACATTTATTAATACAAATCAAATCCTTCCTAGTCTAGCTATATATAATTCTGTGTCCTGTAACATGGTTTAGTGGCGGGTGGGATTTATCTAGCATTTCTGCATACATTTTACAATGCCTTGAGGAGCTATTGCCTTCCTAATGTACCTCTGCCCCCACCATACCAACGCTATGTCTTAAAAGTACAACCCAACAATCAGCATATCCCTGTTTATGTTCATTGCTACTGGAGATGATTCCAGACATGTATTTAGATCTAATCTTTGTAGCTTGGGCCCATGCCCTGATTACTACTTACTTGCAATAGCAATGAAATAAACAGATTTAATAAGATTAATTCTGTCTTATTACCTGTAGTGTTGTTAATTTGGAGCCTCAATTGGTCTACCTCATCCATAATTCTTTTATAACTATTTATCAGAATTATTCCCAACCCTTTCCTTTATTTTCAAGGCTACTTTCTCTTTCTGTGTTTTTCCTGATCATTTCTAACCCATCTTAATCCAAGAATACTTAGACCTTATTGATTATTTCTTTTCTAACAGATTCTGCTGAGGAATAAGATAGGAACTAAAATTAGAAAATCAGCAAATAAGGGGTTTGTGATCTTAGCCATGGTTTTAAAAGCTTAAAATATCTCTACACACAGGTACTACAAATGTTATGGACAAATTAATCTCTGAAGCAGTGGTGATCCTCAACAAGGCCATGACAAAAAAACCTTTAGTTTCATTGCACTGCTTTTTTATATCAATTAATCGAATAGACCTTTGCCTAAATCCAAAATAATCACCATCTATTTAGCAGAAAAAAAGGCACGGTATAAAACAGCTTGGGTGTGTAAAAAGGTTCTAAGGGCTTTAGATTAGGATACAAAGATATTAGACTGAAGGAATGCAATTGCTTTACAATCAGTGTAAGTACTTTCAGTAATGGAATATCTCACCTTTGCAACAGCTTAAAAGTCATTGAAATGTGATAAAGTCACATTAGGAACACTAAACCAAACTAAAATCTAATCTCAGGCAGGAGAATAGGTCATTTTTACTGTAGAACTATTTTCAACATAAACAATAGTGTGCTACATATTATTTATTGATGTCATTTCTTTAAGTACAAAGGAAAATAAGATTTTCATATTCTTCCAAGATAAGAAGTTCCTTTTTAGTGATCCTGAATTTCACTGCTTTGGTATTCAGTTAATAAACTTTATTATCTTCCCCACTATGGCACTCCACATCAATAATCAAGAACTGAATACCCAGCAGTACATTCACTGTTGGCAAAAAATGCTTCACTGATACTTTAAAAAAAATATATCCTTTGAAACTACTGGCCCAGCCTTCATAAGGAATATTCTTGGAACTGATTTTACTGTATGATACAGCTGTGTGACAACATGTTACTCTAATTTGCAGCTGTCCTGTAATTATCAGCTGGTGATATGGACTGACGTGTGGAAATGCCTGAACCTAACAAGTGTTTGAAATCAGAGGCTATTAAAAAATCCATTCTAAAAATGAAAATCTCAGCTGATGCTAATAACCCTGGCTTCTCCTTGATGAATACTGATGGGCTACATCTAGACTGGCATGATTTTCCGCAAATGCTTTTAACGGAAAAGTTTTCTGTTAAAAGCATTTGCAGAAAAGAGCGTCTAGATTGGCACGGATGCTTTTCCGCAAAAGCACTTTTTGCAGAAAAGCGTCCTTGCCAATCTAGACGCGCTTTTCCGCAAAACAAATCTGAGCTGTCTACACTGGCCCTTTTGCACAAAAGCTTTGCGCAAAAGACTTGCCAGTCTAGACACAGCCATGTAGTTTCCAACTGGAGCATAAAAGCAAAATTAACAAAGGCCCTTATTCAAAGGCCATTGTATATAATGCAATGATTCTCATTGTCTAAAGAGAGCTTTGGATCAGGCTCTGCCTACAGAGGATGATGAATTGAGTGAAACTGTTGTAACATTTTAAGGCAGATTTTCAAATGAAAATATTTTTCATGTATTTATTTCTAGATCCATTTGCATCTCTCTGAATGTGTACTTCTGTGTGACTTCATATATTAGCTATTTTGGAAGTGTGGACCATTTTGAAATAGGGCTATGAATTCCAGGCACTGGATGTTGACATTTCAAAGCCACTTTTTGCTTTAAATGGCTCTCTTTTTAGAAATGAACAAAATTTGATTTTTCAAAAAATGTTCATTTGGAATTTTTTCCGAGAACAAATATCCAATAGTATTTCCATTAATAAGTTTTCCTCACATTTTACCTATCTCTATATACTCTCACTTCGAAATTAACTTGTTTGTATATTGAAATACTGATAAAACAAAAGAAAGAATGTATTTTGTTGAGAATTTAGTTGTGCTTCAAGAAAAATGAATTCACTTTCAAATTCCCAGTGGAAGACACCCTCAATCAAAACATATTTTGGGTGTTTTCATTATTCATTGCAATTATTTCTGGATGCCCTCTAGTATCTTTATCATGAGTGAAGCCTTAAGCCAGGCCTGGGGAAAATATGTCCCACAGACAGCATCCAGCCTGCCAAATCACCAGGTCTGGCCTACACAGACAGCTGGGAGCCCCAAGCAGACTCGCTTGCTTGCCCCTGGCTAATACCACTCCATGGACCCAACCTCCATGACTTGATCTAACTTCTCTTTAAACTCGGTTCTAGTTCTAGCCTTCACATCCTCCTGCAGCAAGGAGTTCCACAGGTTGACTATTTGTTTTGTGAAGAAGAACTTTCTGTTATTAGTTTGAAGCCTGCTACCCATTCATTTCATTTGGTGTCCTCTAGTCCTTCTATTATGGGAACTAATGAAGAACTTTTCTTTATGCACCCTCTCCACCCACTCATGCTTTTATAAACCTCTATCATATCCCCCTTCAGTCTCCTCTTTTCTAAGCTGAAAAGTCCCAGTCTCTTTAGCCTCTCTTCATATGAGACCTGTTCCAAACCCCTGATCATTTTAATTGCCCTCCCCTCTCCCACCCTCTCTCTTCCCCTCTCCCACCTCCTTTTCCCAGTCTCCCCCAGTTTTATTCAATAAAGAAAGTTTCTATTTTTGAACACATGTCCTTTATTTTGTACATCAGGAAGGGGGGCTAGAGAGGGGTAAGTGGAGGAATGGGGTACGAGCCCCTGATGGGGAGGACTGGGGTGGCTCTGCGGGCTCCTCGGGGTGGAAGTTCTCCTGCAGCCCCTCGAGTGCCCCCCCCCCCCCCGGATGGCAGCCTGCGGCAAGTGCAGCCGGGCTGATGGCCGAGTGCTGTGATGTGCCAAGTGTGGGCACTCAGGGCACTCCAAGCCAGGACTGCTTTGCAAGCGGGGAACCCCTGAGAACTGTCTGTCCGGGGTGGGGGTTGGGTCCCTTTAAGCACAGCCCTCGGCTAGCCTGAGACAGCAGCTCCACGCTTCAAGTCTTAACCTGATTCCCTGCCAGCACTGCTTCTGGCCAGCCTTAACCTCGGTTCAGATTCCACTCAATGTGGACATGCTAGTTCGAATTAGCAAAATGCTAATTCAAACTAGTTTTTAGGTCTAGATGTACTAGTTCGAATTAGCTTAGTTCGAATTAACTAATTCGAATTAAGTTAGTTCAAATTAGTGCAGTAGTGTAGACATACCCTTATAGAATATGTATAGGGAGTAGGTCATTGGCTCACAGAAGCCAAATGAACCTCTGACAATTTATACTAGCAAAGGATCTGCCTCAGTTTTTAAATAGATGTTTTATAATAAAGAGTGTGGCTCAGTCCATACCTCAATGAGCATAATCTTCAAAAATTACACCCTTTTGATTAATGATATTTCGTCTGGTTTGGATCCCTTTTACCAAAGACTGCTCCTTGGGAAGCAACATTTTCAACTGTTTGTCCAGCTATGGTATGAAGATAAATAAGTTACAAATATTTTTCAACACTTCAAATACTTTTTGAAATTTGTATTCCCAATGTTTTGAAATAAACTGAAAAGTTACTGGAAGCAGAAAATTTCCTCACAATATCAATTGAATAATTGTGAGATTGGGGGGCGGGGAGGGAGGCAGGAGGACAATCTCTTATCTTTAATGCTGAATAAGACCCACTTGCCGTCTCATTTTTAGAGTGATACAATATTCAATACCTAGTTTCTCTATCATGATATTTAACAGTAAACGGTAAGGTTGCTAACTGTCTAATTACACAATCCCAAACACACTTGCCCTGCCCCTACCCCAAGGTCCTGCCCACTCCATCCATCACTTTCTCTCCTGCACCCTCCTCACTCACTTTCACCAGCCTGGGAAAGGGTGCAGGGTAGGATATGGGATGGAAGAAGGACCCAAACTTAACCCAGGATAGGTGGTTGGGGTTCAGAAGGGGAGAGGGCTCTGGCCGGGTGGTGCTTACCTCAAGCGACTCCTGCATAATAATGCAGTGGGGCTGGCAGGTTCCCTGCTTGCCCAGGCCTCACACTCTCCCAGAATTGGACCAGAATGTGGCATGTGGTTCCACACATACCCCTCCCTGCAGGCAATTCTCTGCAGCTTCCAATGGTGGTTGCAGGGACATGCTGGCCCCTTCCAGGAGTGGTGTGGATCCATGGCAGACCCTTCCTTAGCCCTGCTACACCATTGGACTTTTGGAAGCTGAACATGTCTCAGCTTGGCTGCAATAGCCTCTGCGATATCATGTCTGATTATCAGGAGACGTCCACCGAAAGTGGGAGGCTGGCAACCCTAGTAAATGGCTACATATCTGTGATGGGAAACACATCACAGGAGATATACAGAAAGTTACTTTAAACCTGAAGTGGATAAAAAACCAGTTGATTGTATCAGTTTCAATTCAACTCTTGAACTGTCTACCATTTTATGACCAGTAACAAATCAACTAGAGTGGAGACATACCGAAAAAATATAATAGTGCAGGGAGTTCTATTAGTTTCACTTGCCTTAAGACTAAGCAATGGGGTCAATCCTGCAAAGACACATGCAAATGGCTATATTAACCCACTCTCATTTACTTTTCTGGAATTATTTTACTAATAATTCAATAGATCTGATTCTGCAAACTCTTTCACTTAAGTAGTCCTATTAGCTTCAGGTGAGTATGATATGTGAGAATCACAAACAGTTTAAGAAGATATGTTGCAATAAAGATACTTTTCCAGTAAATGAATGAACTAGGTTTTACTTTTAATTATTCATTTAGCCCTACATCCTTCAGGGCACAGAGTATTATTGATGAGTACATAAAAATGTATAATTATATTTTAATACTGACACTAAATGAGAATATATATTCTATTAATGTATCCAATATTACAGGCGGTACATAGAAATACTGCACACACAAATATTTGCTTCCTTTAACTTTGCTGAATCAGAAGCCTGAAGTCTAAAAATGGGAGGGAGGGGCAGGAGGTTGCATGCTTTCCTTTCTGAACATGCCTCTTTCCATTGTATTTATACTGATGTTCAGAAACCTAACTAGAAAATATGAGCCAGGCATTATAATGAGAATCTAGCAAAGGTGAATATTCAGAACTACTTCTAAACTTGAGTGTATGGCATAATCTTTCACCATAGTTTTTGTATGTTGATAGTAAAGGATTTTTCACTTTCAGTCCATTGAGTATGATGTCCATCTGTTTGTACTTGACGAGAAAGATGATCTGTTTGTACCTGTGCAAGTTTCTTCATGAAGTTGATGGATTGCCACTCCATACAGCTAAATGCAATCCCCTTCATGGTGAAAAGTCTCAAAGGTATAGCTGTGTTAGTCTGTATCTGCAAAAACAATGAGGGGAGACAGACCAGACCTCACCTACAGACAGCCCCCCAACATGAAGGAAATTCTCACCAGCAGCTACACTACACATCACAGAAACATAAACTAGGAACCTATCCCTAACAAAACCTGTTACCAACTCTGTCCATACATCTATACAAGCAACACCATCACAGACTTAACCACATCATCCACACCATCAGGGGCTCATTCACTTGCACATTCACTAATCAAGTGCTAGTAAAGCCCCTCTGCCATGTATATTGACCAAACCAAAGGATCAATGGATACAAAATGGACCATCATGAATGGTAACACACATACACCTGTAGGGGAACACTTTAACCTCCCTGGACATGTAATGTATTTAAAAGTAATCATCCTATAAAAGACTTTCAAAACCCAATTACAAAGGGAGACATCGGAACTGGAATTCATTCAATACTACAACCATAAGATCGAATAAGGATCTTAACTGATTAATATCTACAAAGGAAATTTCACCTCTCTTGATATCCACATTTCTACATCAATTGTTGTGATTGAGTCATCCCCTACCCCCGACTTGATTAGTCTCATTTACACAGGCACCCTCTGTCTTTTGTTGTCCTTATATATTCCTGTGCCTCTGTAAACTCCACTTCAATTCATCTGATGAAGTGGCTTTTACCCACCAAAGCTTATGCCCTAATCTATTAGGCCTGGTCTACATTAGGACATTAGTCCGAAATAACCCTCCCCTCACTCACGTCAAATTTGTAAGTAATGTATCCATAATACCACACCCATTATTCCAGAATAAGGGGTCATGGAATTCAAACTCTGTAGTCCTGCTTTTCATGAGTAATAACACATTACCTGAACTCACAAGTCTGAAATAGCTTTTGTGTGGATACTCTGGTGCCTCTAATTTGAATTTATTGACCTGGTCTACACTAGGGAGTTATTTTGGAATAATCCCCCTTATTCTGAAACAATAAGCAGAGTGTCCACACTACCCAGCCCATTATTTTGAAATAACGAACTGGTTATTTTGAAATCTGTACTCCCGCGTTCCTTGGAAAATAACACATTTCAAATATTGTTATTTCAAAATAGCATTAGTGTGGACAATCCAGTGCAGCTAATTCAAAATAATTGGCCTCCAGAGGCCTCTTACAGCTGCACTTGTGGCTGCTTTGGCTATGCCTGCCACCTCCACTGCTCCTTTTCTGCAGAGCTTAAAACAGCAGGCTGATGGAGAAGGGCTTGTGGCATGAGGAGAGCTTAGCCATCCCTCTGCCATATCGCTTCAGTTGACAGAGCCATGAAAGACTCCAATGCTCCCTTTGAGTCCCCCACAGCTGCCAGCCTCCCACAGCACTATCAGCTACCACTGGCCAGAGACACAGGAGAGCACTGGCCTGGATTGGTACAGAGATCCTGGACCTCACTGAGGTCTGGGGTGAGGAGACCAACCTCCAGGATCTCTTCACCAGAAAGTGGAATGTAGATGTGTATGGCAAATGACCACCAGCCTGGCTGACAAAGACCCGGACCCTCAGCTAGGCCTGGATGAAAATAAAATAGCTCTGACAGGCCTACAACAACGCCAGGAAGAAGAGCAGATGCTCTGGAGTGGCACACACAAATGCTGCTACTATGACCAGCTGGACGTCATCCTGGGAGTGGAGTGGGTCACACACACACACACACACATTGCTGAGTCCAGCCAGGACATATCTGACATCAGCTTTCATGAGGATGGGGTTGCAGTGGAGTTGCAGTGGATGAGGAGGATGAGACCACCCAGGCGTTGGATGAACCCAGGAAAACACTTACGGTGAGTTCTAAACATCCCTATAAACATGTGGGAACAGGTGATGGATTGCAAGGGACTGTGCCCTCCTCACTCACTCTAGTAGGCATGGGAGGGGGATGTCACAAAACAGCCTGTGCATGTGCGTGTACATGGAGCACCAATCTGAAGCACTCATGGGGCTGCAGGACATGGAAAGAAGCTGAGACGTCCTTTCCCCACCTCCTGCCCACAGGCTCCTGACCTGGCTGGGACTTTCCCATGCATGCTGATCCTTGGGCCGCCAGTGTAGTGATGCTCCTCGGGGATGTCCGTGCCCCTTCAGGAACATGCCTGCTATCTTGGCAACATATGGCCTTGCTCGAAGCACAGCTCCATCATCTGAACCGAGACCTTCGGTGTTAGCTCAGAGATGAGAGCTAGGCTTCATGCACAATGTCTCCTGGGATGACTGCCCTTCTCACTTTTCTTTACAGCTGGGCCTGCTGCAAGCTTGGGATGTCCGCCTCCTCTCACACCTTCTTCCTGACTCTGTGGAATCTGCAGAAGGAAACGCACCAAGTAAGACTTTATGAGGGAGTAGATGGCCTGCCTCCAGTCCCTCAGCTGAGGGTTCAATGAGAGGCACCAGGAGTGGGCATCTAATCAGGAGGAGCACCAGACTGACTGGGAGCAGCAGAAGGCCACCTGGGACTAGATGGAGCACAAGGTGCAATAGGAGGCCATTGAGCCTGGCATTGCTTTGCAGCAGCTCCAGCTCCATATTGAAAGTGCTGTGGCATCCACAAGGGCAACCAGAGCACACTGCATCCATTTGGTAGTGGCATGTGAGACGCGGCATTAGAGAGGAGCCCCTTAGAGCATGCGTTGCAGCTTTCCTGAGCAAGCAGCCACAGGAAGTGTCTGCCCTCCTGGTGCCCTCCCCGGAGTGCTTCCAGATGCTCTAAAACTGACTCAGGCTCCAAGCAGCGTGGGAGTGCTATTTTGAAATAATTCTGACTAATTTCAATACTTTCTCATAGTGGGGGGAACCTATTTTGATTTTGTTATTTCTGGATTATTATTTCAATTTTACTTTTTACAAAACTATTTCTGACTGTAGACGTGTCCTGGGAGGCCTTTCACAGCTCCCCAGAGTGCTTCCTGGGCTCATTAATTGAGCCTGCCTCAGACTACATTTGATTTGTTCCCGTAGTGAGGACACAGACATTCAAACTTGTAAAATTGCGTGCCCAGGAGTCAAACGTTAGACTAACCTCCTAATGTAGACATGGACTAAGGGGCCACAGAATTCCTTGTTGTTTTTGTCTAAACTTAGTTAGCACTATCTAATCTTACTTATAAACCAAAAGATAACATAGGAGATGGTTTTAATGTGTGTCTGGTTTCTTTACAGTATTTTGTCCATAGTAGTACTTTATGATTGCATAATTGCATAAAAGGAAAATATTAATTAATATCTGGTTTATAGATACCTGATTCTCATTTACAGCTAAGCCATTATGAATTGCCTAATCACTGTTCTGGCAGGACAAAGTGGTCAAATACTAAGTGTAAGTTAAATTTACATCATGTCCTTTTTAAGTGCCAGAACAAAGTGTAAAGTAATCAATGTAAGTGAGAATCAGACCCACAAAGATTTCTGAAAAAGTAGATCATCATCCAGTTTCATTTTATTATGATTGAACTGGTAGATCTGGTCCTCTGCTTTTATATAGTACCATAAGAGAGTAACATAATGAAATTATACTTTCTGGGTTAGAAATATTAGAAGGATAGTCACCTCAACTAATTTCACTAGCTAAAAGTTTGAGACATTTTGTTCAAGTAGAAAAGTGCCTATGAACAAGTATCTATATGGTTTGACACATATTCTCAACTAACGGTGCATATAACTTTTTTATAGCCTGTTATTTCATGTTATGCCAGTATTTCACTTCTAATAAGACTTGGAACTATCACAATATAAATGATGTATTATTTTTCTTCCTTCCATTATTTTTATAACAGGCAACAGTGATTTCTTATTAAGGTCAATCTAATTTATATATTGGCAGAGAATGATCATCCTCTAGTGTTTATTGTCTCTGAAGCAATCATAAATCTCTAAAATTATTTATTAGATTTTTCTCTTCCCAACCTACCCCCAAAGCACACAAATCTATACTTACCCCAGTAATTCGATCAATAACTAAAAATTAATTGCTGAATAAATAATACAGTTTCATGTAATATCAAGTTTGAATAATCTAATAAAAAAGAGATACTTTTCTAAAAGTCTTGAGTATCCAAATCCTGTCTTGCCAGAGTCTCATTTACCAATTGTGTAACTTCCATTAATTATAATGGAAGTTCTGAAAATGAATCAAAAGGAGAAGAGACGTCATTAACTTACTCAATCCTCACTTCTTCCCAGATTTTCAAGAAGTGTTAGAAGGATTTATTTTTTCAGTTCCTGTCAAAATCAATACCTGTAGGGGTAACAGATGTTTAACTTATTAACCCTGTTTTTCAAATTAGTGTTCTCCGAGAAACTGTTCAATACATCTGAATCAGGGCTTTTGCCCTTATTGTTGCCACCTCCAAGATACACCTCCATGACCAGTCCTAAAACTCAGCTTGAGGGGACCCCCCTCTTATCATTACCGTCCAGGAGTCCCTGCCTTCCTCACCTGACTCCTTTCTGTTCCCTATTGGCAAGTCTTGGTTCCACCCCACTTTCTGGTCCTCAGCACTGGTAGCAGCTGCCATAGTTTTGGCAGGTTGAGGGTCAGCAAACAGAGCAGGTGCTGGGTATTGACCACACACCCGGCTATGTGATCAACATAGTAGTTACAAGCTCACAGCATGATGAGGTGGAAACATTGCTCACCTCATCATGAGGGAAAATAAAGAACAACACCCCTACTCTCCCTAGAACTTTACAATTTTTCACTAACAAAGTGGTACAAAAAGACAGCCAATGTGGATAAAACCTAACCAGGTAGTAATCCTATTTTGCTGCTGAATTAATTATCAGACTTATTAATTATAGGGAAGAGGCCCTAGTTCATATATTTTAGGCCAATACGGCTTCCGTACATATCAGAAGTAAACTTTCAGTTGAATTCAATGGCAGAAGGAGCAAGAGGAGTCAATAAAGTCTACCGGCCAGTGATGAATATAATTATTAGAAGCTGTTAAGCACCCTCATTCCCTGATGCTCTCTGCTTCCTTTCCTCTGCATATAAACAACAACAATTGGGAAATAAGAAGCCCACTATTTTGAAATTATTTCAAAATAACGGGATTTCTGTGTAGATGCTCACTTTGTTATTTTGAAATAACACTGTTCTGTAGACATTCCCTGACATAGCTCTGTCTACATCATGAGTTAAGTTGGTATAATTATGCCCCTCAGGAATACATAATGTAGTTAAACTGATATAGATTTTATTGTCTTTATTCAGCTTCCAAGTCCATGAGGTGAACCTTCTCATGAATAAAATTTCTATGGTACAACGGGACCATTAACCAATCCTTTGTATTGTGGTGTTTCTTGATGGGCAATCTTATTTTGATACTTCTTTTGGACTGTCGGGGGAAAAACTCTGCTGGTCTGCGTTCACAAGTTTAGAGCAATCATTTTCAGTTATAAAGAAAGACTTTATATACTTCCTTATAGCTTGGGATACAGACATTACAAGTGATACTAATACATGCAGACCATGCAACCATCCTAAAGAGGTTAACATTAAATACATTCTTATAAGACTAACAGGGATTGCACCTCGCAGGTCCAGCACGTTTTGGACCTGGCCAGTCCAAACCAGGGTATCTGATGGATTGGGGGTGTCAATTCTAGTTCATCAGCAGCTGCTGGCTACAGCACTCTGCTCCCGTGTCAGCAGAGGGGCTAACACTGACTGAGAAAGGACTGGGGAGCATGCTTAGAACAAGAGGCAGGGTGGCAGAGGAGGTCCGAGGCCAGGAATCAGGAGTACAGCCCAACGAGAGTGCACTGAGCCCTGCAGCTGACAGGCTGCACTCCAGCTCCTCAGTTTTGGAGAATGTTTAATATACATTGGCATATTTTACAGCTAATAATTGTTTCCTGTATATATTTTGATATTGTTTTGTTCTGCAAAATAGTATTTTTTTGTTACCTGTATTCACCCTCTGCTCTCCTCCTATATTTAGTTAAAGGGAACAGAGGAAAGATGTGAGCTAAATTTAATCCATCCTAAAATCATAGCGTGTTTCACCAAATACATGAATAGGATTTTAAAATATCCACCCTGCCCATGACAACTACATATTTTATTGTAAGACACATTGTCCAAAACATCCCCCATTAAAACCCTCTTGGTATATAAAGAGGGCCAGTAGATTTCTACAACTTTACATCATTTGAGGATCTGGCACAAAAATCTATAATCCGCAGAATATCCCTGAGGCTCTAGCAAAGACATTTCAGACAGGTGATGTAAACTAACTAAATCACTGTAATGCTTTCCCCTTTCAATATTCTTTATTTCTATTACTGCCCATCATATTGCTTCTTTTGCTGTAATGTTGTTCACTTCTTTTAAATAACTTACTCCTGAGTCCTGCATCAGCCAAGCAAACCATCCCAAGTTTTTGTTTGAAGACACACAAATCCTCTGGACTTAGCAAATCAAGTAACTTCTGCTGCCCTTTTGATACCATTTTAATACTGAACTCTTCCAATTGTGCCTGTCATCCTGGCTTGTCTTAGCCAAGAAAACTGTCCAGTGGGGAAAACAAATAAACAAAACCCCCACTATCCACTAAACTCTCTACCCTTTTTGACAGAGGGCAAAACAGAAGATGTTCCTTTGAAAACTACCAGAGCTTAGAGGCTATGCTTTTTGCAAGTTGCTAAAGACTATTTGAAATAGTTTTAAGTGTGTTGGAATACCAATTGCTATAGCTCCGTTGAAGCAATTTCAGATTTCCTTTAAGTAGCAAACAAAATTTGGAAAAGCTGGAGTAAACATGAAAAGCATGTAGGATATATTCCACAGAGCAGGAAAGTAACATTTACTAACCTGAATCAGATTATTGAGTGTGAATTGTGCCCTGAATTATGACCCAGATTGTGTTTCAAACTCTTATCTCCCTATTAGCACAACTAGAGCATGTCTACACAGCAGAGTTACTTTAGAGTAACATCAGTTATTCCAAATGATGTAATGTGCATCTGTACAGAAAACCTGTTATTTTGAAATAAATTCGAAATAAAAGGCTTCTTACTACAACTTCTGTAAACCTCATTGTATGAAGAGTAAGGGAAGTAAGGGGAAGAGTGCTCTGTTTCAAAATAAGTGCTGTGTAGACGTGCCCAAAGTTGAAATAAGCTATTTTGACGTAAGCTATGCAATTAATGTAGCTCAAGTTGTGTAGCTTATTTCGAGTTTAGCCTTGCTGTGTAGACATGCCCCTTCTTATTCTACAGTTTTGTACAAGGGAGATGGAGATTTTTTCCCTAACAGCAACAGCAATCATTTTGTGCCCCCAAAGTAAGAGATGTGATCAGTGGCAGAGTTGCAGTAACTGAGCTCCTGTGTAGAGATTCATTTTCAGAATCTCTCCCCCCCCCCCCAGGACCCAGACAAGAAAAATAACATTATCTCTTATCTCCCCCTAACTTTTCATTTTCATCCTCTTTCTCTATTAATGTTTTTGTAGTCTAACATTTCTCCACAGACTACTTGAAAATTGCTGAGATCTTGGCAGATCACTCATTGATCTTTCCAAATGTTGTTTGTACCATTAGCTAATTATTGTAAAGTTCTTTGGACAAGAATGCTTTATAAAAAAAACCACATTTAATAACCTTTCCTAAGTCCACCTGAATAGACTTCTCACATCACAAATTTGAGAACTTCTGGCTTAGATGAAAACTTTGCCTGAAGCTAATGTAAAAATAGTGTATACAAATAAAAAATATAGATGATGCATGAATGGAAAAATGAAAGTTATCTTTCTCTGAAGAAAATTCCTCAATTTGAAAAGAAAATTCAAATAGCCTTTTTCTACACTTTTATTTACAAAATCATCAATTAAGTCATAGTAAGTAATATTTTGGAAAGAGGTACTTTTAATTGTCAGTATTGCCAAACTGCCAAATGTGTCAAATGTTCTTCGTATTTTGCAAATAATTTTTAATCCTTTCAATACAGTAAAAGAACATTCACCAAAGCATTTGTGACAGTTATTGTTTAAATATTTTCGGAATGGTTTCTACATTAGAAGACGTTACCTGCAAATGGTCACATAGATGGCTATGCAAATCAACTGGTGATCTCAAAGCACAGATTTCATTCACCAGTGAATTGTTTTCTGCGGCATTCTTTGCCATTACAGTGATCAATTCATCATGATGCATTAAACAGTTGGTCTTTCCTGAGTCACAATACTGATAATTTTTCAAATGTTCTTTGAGAAAATTGTCTCATTCACTAAGATATAGAAGGCAGGTTAAAAAATTACCTTTCCAATTTGATACTGATGATTCATCATGCTTCTTAGAGGTAGTCCCAAAGAAGACAACAAAAGATCATGGCAACAACATGCCTCAGCACTTTCCTCAAAAAAAACCACTCCTTTTTGAACTGAGCTAAGAACACAGAACCAATTCTTCCAATTTACATTTTGAACGAATTTACACATGGCATTAATATGAGCTTTGGAAGATCAATAATATCTCTTAAAACATTTTTCCAATTAGAGTGCCCTTTCATGAATATTTGTTTTACTTTACTATAGTCAGGGAATAATCTGCAAATACAACAGTAGACTGTTTTAGTTTTTTCTGAAAAATCAACCACATTCTCTTTTCTGTCATTCCAATTTTCTTCACTCTCAGAAAATGGGATTCATGAAGACTTCTAATTTGCTTTCATCCTCCAACCTCATATTTTTTTCTCAAATTTTCCTTATTACCTGCACATCTCAGTTCATTACTCAGAAACATTCTATCATATCCAATTAAGCAGGGTTTGGCCAAAATACAATGTCTTCAGGATATGTTTTTTCTCTTATTTTGGCAAAATTACCAAAATTTTGTAGTTCCATGGTCACTTCAGACTCTAGTTGTTCAATTTTGCAATCATTATGGTATTCCCCCCCACAATACAGCAAGTGATCAGATAATTCAGATGTTTCCTCTCCCATACTTTTTGATGAATGTTCACTATTTAACACTTCAAGCTTTTTAAAATAAAAGGACAAACTATCTTTTTGCTTAGCTTCATCTTTTAGTTTCACCTCCATTTTTTTGTATATTTGACTTCCAGGCTCATAATTTTGCTTCATTATTGCTCAAAAACTAAGCTTGATTTTTAAGTACATTAAAATGTTTGAAAGAGAAGAGGACTAAGTCATACATGGACCTGGACAGGCCATGGACTACCCAATTAAGTTTTACACAATTAATCCCATATTTTTTCAGACTCTGTAAAATGGGATTTTGATGCTAGTGATACTAGTGACAAATCACGAGCATTGTTGCAAAGTGTGAGAGAGGTTGCTTTGTTCAGTTGCATAATTGGTTAAGCAGACAGCCTTTAACTGGCAAATGGCAATTACAATTAGTTGCCGATATGCTATTGCAGCAAAAAAATGGCAAAGCATAATTCTTTGTTACACTACAGACTATTGGAAAAAGGCAAATGTAGTGCTCATCTTTTTTAAATGGAAGAAGAACAATCCAGGGAACTATAATCTAGTCAGCCTCATCTTAGTCCCCAGAAAAATCATAGAGGGGATCCTCAAGGAATCCATTTTGAGGCATTTGGAAGAGAGCAAAGTGATCAGGAATAGTCAACATGCATTCCCAAGGGCAAGTCTTGCCTGACCAACTTGATTAGCTTCTATGATGAGGTAAATGGCTATGTGGACATTGGGTAGTCAGTGGATGTGATATACCCTGACGTTAGCAAAGCTTTTGATGCGGTCTCCCACAGTATTCTTGCCAGCAAGCTAAGGAAGTATGGATTAGATAAATGGCCTATAAGGTGGATAGAAAACTTTCTAGATTGTTGGGCCCAATGGATAGAGATAAACGGCTCAATGTCTAGTTGGTGGTCGGTTTCAAGTGGAGTGCCCCAAGGGGCCATTTTAGTTCAACATCTTTATTAATGACCTGGATGAGGGGATGGATTGCACCCTCGGAAAGTTAGCGGATGACACTAAGATAGGGGGAGAGGTAGATACATTGGACGGTAGGGATAGGGTCCAGAGTGACCTATACAAATTGGAGGATTGGACCAAAAGAATTCTGATGAGGTTCAAAAAGGACAAGTGCGGAATCCTGCACTTGGGATGGAAGAAACCCAAGCATTGTTACAGGCTGGGGACAGAATGGCTAAGCATCAGTTTGGCAGACAAGGACCTGGGGATGACAGTGAATGAGAAGCTGGATATGAATCAACAATCTGTCCTGGTAGCCAAGAAGGCTAATGGCATTTTAGGGTGCATTAGGAGGAGCATTGCCAGCAGATCTATAGAAGTGATTATTCCCCTTACTTCAGCACTAGTTAGGCCACATCTGAAATATTGCATCCAACTCTGGCCCTCCCTCCAGCAGAGGGCAACCGAAAAGATTAGGAAACTGGAGAACTTGACCTACAAGGAGAGGCTAAGGGATTTGGGCTTATTTAGTTTGCAGAAGAGAAGAGTGAGGGGGAATTTGATAGCAGCCTTCAACTTCCTGAAGGGAGGTTCCAAAGAGGATGGCTGTTCTCAATAGTGACAGATGGCAGAACAAGGAGCAATGGTCTTAAGTTACAGTGGGGGAGGTCCAAGTTGTATATTAGGAAAAATTATTTCTCTTGGAGGGCGGTACAGTATTGCAATGGGTAACCTAGGAAGGTGGTGGAATCTCCATCCCTAAAGCTTTTTTAGTCCCAGTTTGACGAAGCCCTGTCTGGGTTGATTTAGTTAGGGTTGGTCCTGCATTGAGATTACTTCCAGCCCTAGGGTTCTATTATTCATGTTAGGAGCACAGTTCACAGAATGCAGAAATCCTGGCCCGCTTTGTGACTTGCAATGCTTATTACATTTTATAGGTAAGGTCCCATGGGAAGCAAGACTAAGAGGAAAAACAACTGAGGACAGTTAGTACTTTTTATGAAGGACTTTATTAAGGGATCAAAAGCAAATTATTCCACTGCATAGGAAAGATAGAAAGTATTGCAGGAGACCAAATTGGATCAACCAGGAGATCTTATTTGATCTAAAAATAAAAAAGGAGTAATAAAAAGTGGAAAGTAGGGCAAATCTCAAAGGATGAATATAAGCAAACAACACAAGTATGCAGGGGCAAGATTAGAAAGGCAAAGGCACAAAATGAGCTCAGTCTAGCTAGAGACATAACGGGTAACAAGAAGACATTCTACAATTATATTAGAAGCAAGAGGAACACCAAGGACAGGGTAGGCCCATTGGTCATTGTAGGGGGAGAAACAATAACCGGAAACTTGGAAATGGCAGAGTTGCTTAATGACTTCTTTGTTTTCATTTTTGTCAAGAAGATGGATGGTGACAGGATGCCTGATATCGTGAATGGTAATGGAAATAGGGGAAGTTAAGAAGTTAAAATATAAAAAGAACAAGTTAAAAAATTCTTTGAAAAGTTAGATGTCTGCAAGATGTCTGCAAGGGCCTGATGAAATACCTTCTGGAATAATCAAGGAGCTGCTAGAGAAGGTATTTGAGCCTTTAGCTATCATCTTTGAAAGGTCATGCAAGTTGGGAGAGATTCCAGAAGACTGGGAAAGGGAAAATATAGTGCCCATCTATAAAAAGGGAAATAAGAACAACCCTGGAAACTACAGACCAGTCAGTTTAACTCCTGTGCCAGGAAAGATAATGGAGCAAGCAATTAAGGAATTCATCTGCAAACATCTGGAAGATAATAAGGAGATAAGTAACAGCCAGAATATGGTGGGGGTCGTAAGCCTTGGCTTTGCGCTGGATGGAGCAGGGTCAGCCCCTCCACCTGAGCCCCGCTCCCTTTACAGAGTGCTGGGCAGCAGGGCACCGTAGTGCTGGTGGAGCAAGGTCAGCTCCAGCCCCACTGGCAGAGTGGGGGCAGCTTCAGTCCTTCTTCCCAGCCACTCCCTATGCCTGAGCATGTGATTGGAGTCAGCTTTGGCCCTGCTCTCCAGCCACAGCACCGGGTGCAGTCGGGTCATCCCCCGCACCCAGTCTGCATGGGTGGGTGGGCCTGGATTGATAGTGGATGGGCCATGGACCACTCAGGCCCAACCATGCCTTCAGCACTAGCTTACAGTCTCCTAAAATGGGTGCACTTTGCAATGTGAGAGAGTAAAAAGCAAGCTAGAGTACAGCAATGCAAGCTGTCAGTAATAGAAGAGTAAGAACACAAAGGAGGGAAGAAGTTTGGCTTTTTAGTGCTATAAAGAAAATATCTTGCAATATCAATCTGTGTGTCTCAGTCAAAAATAATTCTCTCCTAGATGCCTGTACTTGTTCATTCTGTGGAAAAAAGCCACGAGTTGTGTTATTTTTATTAAATTTCTACACACTAGCCATCTCAAGAAATAGAGACATTGAGAGCAGTCAAGCTCAAACACTGTCTCTCCAAAGGTATATTGTGTTTCTGTTATTCCCCCAGAGCAGAAGATTGTTTTTAACTGGAACATTTTATTAAAACCATGTCTGAGTTCTTTCTCTCCCCTTTCCTCCATGGTTCCCAGTTTCATAAACCCTACTTCAAGAGATTCTGCCAAGAACATTTGTGATCATATCATGGTCACCACAGCTTTGTTCTGTTGACTGCTACAAGTATTAAAGAGACAAGCAGTAGGAAAATAGAGCCCCAGAATTTCTTCCAGTCCTTATACCAAACAGTAGTCTACATTTATGGTAACATGCATATTCTAACAGGTAAGTGCTACATTTCTATCTTGTTTTCACATCTCGGAATATCCTGTGGGTTTTTGCTTTTTTGAATATGTGAGGATCTTATCTTTCATTTAAAAAAAGTTTCTAGCCCCACAGTTGTAGGCAAGATCTTGAAAATGTGGCCTTAATACAACCCACTGGCTTAAAACTGAGATAATACTTAAAAAAAATTAAAACTGCAATCTCATTAATTTAATTAGTCTCTTTATTTTGGAGGGACCTACCTCATGATTTTTGATCCATGGAGGTTGGCAATACTTCTTTCAATCCCCAAAAGATGCAGTTACATTCTGTACTAGATCCATCATTAACAACACCTGCCAGCCGAGTCCTGTATAAAATAACGGATACGTACCCAGTTGCTACCACAACTGTAGTTACATCATGGCTGGCAACTGATGGAACATGGGGATTTAATTTTCTAATATAGACCAGACCAAAAAGCCTTCCCCGGACCCTGTCTGAATGCAATGAAACACCCACAACTCTGAGGCTACGTCTAGATTGGCATGATTTTCTGCAAATGCTTTTAACAGAAAAGTTTTTCTGTTAAAAGCATTTACGGAAAAGAGTGTCTAGATTGGCACAGACGCTTTTCTGCAAAAGCACTTTTTGCAGAAAAGCGTCCATGCCAATCTAGACGGGGTTTTGCGCAAGAAAGCCCCGATCGCCATTTTCGCGATTGGGGATTTTTTGCACAAAACAATACCACGTTGTCTACACTAGCCCTCTTATGCAAAAGCATTTGCACAAGAGGGCTTTTGCCTGAACGGGAGCAGCATTTCCACAAGAACACTGACAATCTTACATGAGATCGTCAGTGTTCTTGCAGAAATTCAAGCAGCCAGTGTAGACAGCTGGCAAGTTTTTCCTCAAAAGCAGCTGCTTTTGTGGAAAAACTTGCCAGTCTAGACGCAGCCTGACAGTCTAACTCAGACTGAGAATGCACAGGCAAGGAGAGTCTCAGAACCTGGGTCCCAGCCCAAGATTGAATGGCTACACTGCAGTTTTATAGCCTGTGAGCCTGTCAGCTGACCATGGCCAGCCATGGCTGTGCCACACATGTTATTATAGTGTAGACACAGCTGCCAAATTCTTGAGCCAGCAATTCACAAAGTCAAAAGGAGAAAGGGAGGAACACTCCTTTGCTTGGAGAGAGAGAAGAAAAAAACATTTAGGAAAGATCCCCAACCCGAGCAATAACAACTAATATAGACTTGCTACATCTCTTCTGTGAGGGTATGTCTACACAGCAAAGTTATTTTGAAATAACAGCTGTTATTTCAAAATAATATTACTAGCATCTACGCAGCCAAACCACTATTTCAAAATTAATACGAAATAGCAGAGTGCTTATTTCAAATATGGTAAACCTCATTCCACGAGGAATAATGCCAAATTTGAAATAAGTGCTGTGTAGACACTTATTTCGAAATAGGGGGCCTCCAGCCTTCCCAGGGTACCCTGGTGGCCACTCCAGCCTCAACCAAGAGAACTCCTCTCCCCAGAGCCCTTAAAAAGGTTGACTCTGGCCACAGTGCCTGTGCCAGCTCCAAGCCTGCCAGCCCAGAGACAGCAGTCACTGCCCCTTACCCAGTGGCCCCAAAATATGAGCCAGCAAACCACTGGAAGCCAGACCTCCACCGCTCCCCAGGAGCAGTCTGTCAGCTCCCAGGAGCCTGCCAGGGCCCGGAGAAGGTGGGCGTCTTCCTGGTTCAGGGTGCAGATCATGGACCTTATTTAGGTTTGGAGGAGATGCCCCCAACATCCATGATCTCTGCACTAGATGGAGGAATATGGCCGTCTATGGCAGGATAGCTGCCAGCCTGGCCACCAAAGGCCACATGTGAACCCAGGAGCAGGTTTGCATGAAAATGAAGTTGGTCCGGTAAGATCCCCAATCCTGAGCCCTAAGCTTCTGCTCCCCTTTCTTCCCCTTGCTTCCCCCTTCCAGTTCCCTCCTCCCAGGTTCCCCCTCCCCTCTCCCATCCCCTATTCTCTCCTCTCCCGCCTCCTTTGCCCAGTCTCACCAGAGTTTCATTCCTTCTCCCTTCCCAGTTTTGTTAAATAAAGAGAGTTTGTGTTCATGAAAATACATGTATTTTATTTGATATTAGGAAGGGGGCTTAGGGAGGGGTAAGTGGAAGGACGTGAGGGAGGAATGAAGCACAAGCCCCCAGTGGGGCAGACCAGGAAGGCTCTTAGTGCTCCTAAGGGTGGATGCTCTCCTGCAGGGCCTCCTGGATACTGACAGCCCCCCGATGGACCTCCCGGATTGCAGCCTGCAGAAAGTGCAGCCAAGCTCACAGCAATGTATCCAAGAGTGCCCAGGGACAGCTCTGGCTCTGTTTTGCAGAGTGCTGTGGTGTCCCGAGTGAGGGCAACCAGAGCATGCAGACACAAAATACTTTGCTGTTCCTCATTGAGGTAAGCAAGCAAGCAGGGAAAGCTGAGAACCAGCTGTCGGGGGGGGGGGGGGAGGTCCCTTTAAGCACAGGCCTCAGACAGCCTCAGGCAGCAGGCATACAAAGTAACTCCTGACCTGATGCCCTGCTGGACCTTAAATGCGATTCAGCATCCACTCAGTATGGATGCGCTATTTTGAAATAGCAAAACACTATTTCGAAATCCATTTTGTGTGTAGATGCGTTATTTTGAAATAACTTATTTCGAATTAACTATTTTGAAATTAGATATTTTGAAATAATGCTGTAGTATAGAAATACCCTGACAGATTTCCTGGATTTGCACAAAGTAAAAATCAAATTATGTTTATTCAAGATTAGGGTAAAGAAAGAGGGAGTTTTCTCTACTAATATATCCATACCTTCCAGAGAATCTGGAGAATACATAACGCCTTACTGTAACTATTTCAAGGTAGATAATTTTGAATTGAGAAGAAGGTAATGCCATTTCTGTTTGAGGACATTGCTACACATGCAGCATGCACATAAAATATCAGGGGAAGGACATGGGACCAATTAGTTTTCACTGTGTGCTAAATAATTTTTAATTATTTTAACCAATCTCGCATTTAAATTAAATAATATCAATCTTTGAAAACAAAATCTTTGTATCAAACTGGTTACAGTTATGGAAGTGAAATACTCAGCCAAGGCTAAGATAGCATACATACCCTGATTCCTGCACAGCAAATTTCCACTGACTGACAGAGTCCGCATCAACACAAAACTGCTGATTGATGTTGGGCCAGTTTCTTTAACGGTCCGGGTCTCTTTTTTCTCCCCTCATGCTCTTGTGTCTCTCTACTGAAATGGTAAGCTCTTCAGAGCAGAAATTTCTCATAGTATGTGCACCTAGCAGCCCCCTAACAAACAAGTCATCAGCCTAGGTAGGGATCTCTAGGAGGTAGTCACGCAATAAGTCAATTAGGCACATTTTTCTTAAGATTTATAATGTTTTCCTATATTATATTTCTGCCTTGTTCTTACATTATGAATCCTGGAATAAAATTCATGGTGCTTTTGAGACAATTTAGCACTGCAGTGGGTGTGGCAGTGTATTTTGTTACTTTTCTATAATTAGTCATATGCTCAAACTTTGAGTATAAGTACAACTTGGCTCTGCCTGAGTGACCTATAGTACTGTCTGAAAAGGCAGTGACATTTTATAAAAGCCAAGAGAGGTTTATGATTAGGGACAGAACAAAGGTTGAATATAATATAAGTGAGGAGTTGAAATGGCATTTACAGCACCTGCCAAATAGTTTTACCACAGGGAGAGAATAACATTTTTGCTTTTACATTAGACAATCTAATGTTTGAGTCACAATGTAATTCCAGGAGCTGTTTATAAAGTGTAATTTCTTACAAATAACCATATGGCAAACAGTTGGAATTAGGAGGTGTGAATGAAGGCTGTATTTCTAAGATATGCTGCAGTCTGAAAAAATCAGATGTATGTATTAAATGAATGCAGGTCAATTTTTTTAAGAAATCTGGATTAATGTATGTTTTTCAGTGAAAGATAGCTAAAAACAAGAGAAAGATGGAGAAAATTGGTCTTATATACCCTGAAAATCAAACATCTTGGCTGTGTCTACACTGGCACCCTTTTCTGTAAAAGGGATGCTAATGAGACACTTCGGAATTGCAAATTCCACGGGGGATTTAAATATCCCCCGCGGCATTTGCATGAACATGGCTGCTGCTTTTTTCCGGCTCGGGGTTTTGCTGGTGAAAAGCGCCAGTCTAGACAGGATCTTGCGGAAAATAAGTCCTTTTCCGGAAGATCCCTTATTCCTACTTGAATAAGGGATCTTGAGGAAAAGGGCTTATTTTCCGCAAGATCCCGTCTAGACTGGCGCTTTTCTCCGGCAAAACCCCAAGCCGGAAAAAAGCGGCAGCCTTGTTCATGCAAATGCCGCGGGGGATATTTAAATCCCCCGCAGAATTTGCAATTTCGACTGATCTCATTAGCATCTCTTTTCCAGAAAGGGGTGCCAATGTAGAGACAGCCATTGGGTTTTGCACAATTCTAAAACAGAAGAAAACCAGAACTTGTTATTTCCATATGGTAATTTACTAAAGGCATGTCTACACAGCAGCGTTATTTCAGAATAACGTTGGGTATTTCTAAACAACAAAATATATGTATACACATCAAACCATTATTCTGAAATACTGTCAAGCTGGAAGACTTCTTACTCTGACTTCTGTAACCCTTATTTCATGAAGAGTAAGGGAAGTTGAAGGAAGAGTGTTCTTCCTTTGACTTCCTGTTATGTAGACAGTACCAAAAGCTGAATTAAGATATTTCGACTTCGGCTATGCAATTGTCATAGCTGAAGTTGCATATCTTAATTTGGCTTTTGCCCTGCAGTGCAGATAAGCCCTAAGAGGGATTTTAAGAAAAAGCTCAGTCAACTTCCATTGAAATACTGTAAGAGGTCAGACTTTCAAAGTGAACTTAACATTTTAGGTTTAGCTAATTATAAACCACTGAACAATTCTGATGACTGTACCACAGAGTACCAAATTCAGCTCATTCTCTCTTAACTTAATTAGAAATGCAAAGTTATAGGAATAGGAAGGGAGTACAAATATCTGTTTTTGCACAAAAAACTTGTAGGCTACGTCTACACTGGCATGAATTTCCGAAAATGCTTTTAACGGAAAAGTGTTCCGTTAAAAGCATTTTCAAAAAAGCGCGTCTAGATTGGCAGAATGCTTTTCCGGAAAAGCACTTTTTCCGAAAAGTGTCCGAGGCCAATCTAGACGCGCTTTTCTGCAAAAAAGCCCTGATCATCATTTTCATGATCGGGGCTTTTTTGCAGAAAACACTACTGTGCTGTCTACAATGGCCCTTTTCCAGAACAGTTTTCCAGAAAAAGACTTTTGCCCGAATGGGCGCAGCATAGTTTTTCTGGAAAAGCACTGATGATTTTACATTAGATCGTCAGTGCTTTTCCGGAAATTCGAGCGGCCAGTGTAGACAGCTGGCAAGTTTTTCCGGAAAAGCGGCTGATTTTCTGGAATAACTTGCCAGTGTAGACACAGCTGTAGTGTGGATGTAGCCTTAGAGCTTTGCTTTGAGAAACATAGATTCATTAAATCATAGGGTTGGAAGAGACCTCAGGAGGGCATTGAGTCCAACCTCCTGCTAAAATCCATGTCATGAATCACTTACTAGGACTGACATACATCTATACCTCCACACACCGAATTATTCTTTCATAATGGGAAAAGTGTTCTGGTATAGGGATTCAGGTTTGAAACAGTTTTTAGTTATTCTATAAGGAAAATTAGCATTAGGCTTTCAATGGAAAATATAAATCTCAATTACAAGATTGTGACTGTGAAAACATATCTCACATTGTTTGTAAATACCATTTTTATGCTATGCAGGCCTTTCCTGTAGGTACATATAAAAGGGCTTAAATCCTCTGTATATATTTTTGTTGGAAAATCAATTTTACAGCTTTTATTTGCTTTGATTTTTGGACTATGAGATTTAACATTAGTTGGATGAGGTTCTCTGGGTGTACATACAATGGTGTGCATTTTCAGAATCTGGCCCATCATATATATAGTAGCCCAATGTCTGTGACTCTGTAACACTGAAATGTTGGCTGTTCCCTCTGGGTGGTGCAGTTGCCTCCCTGGCTGTTCCCTCCCTGGCTGTTCTCTCTGGGAGGTGCTGTTGCTTGAGTCATGTCATTTGCCTCCCACTGTGGCGCTCGGCTGACTTCTGCGCCACTCAGCCAGGCCGCCACAGGGGAGTAAGTGGTGCAATCGGCCATTTGGGTGCCGTGGTCCCCATGCAGCATGGGGGTGCCACGACAGGAGCGCCACAGCAGGAGGGGAGAGGGGGCGGGGCGGCAATGTACATGGCCAAGGGGTGGGGCTTGGACGTGTACGTCACCTCCCTGCACCCCTTCGCACCCCCTTTCACCTCCCACCATGGCGCTTGGCTGACTTATGCACTGCTCAGCTGAGCCGCTGCGGGGGAGCCCAAACGGCTGCTTGCTTCACTTGCTCCCCTGCGGTGGCCCGGCAGAGCGGCACAGAAGTCAGTCAAGCACCGTAGCGGGAGGTGAAGGGGGGCAGGGTGATGACATGCGGTGTGACAGCAGCTCCAGGCCCCGCCCCCTGTCCATGAATGTCACCGCCCCGCCCCCCTTCGCCTCCCGCAGTGGAGCTGGGCTGACTTCTGCGCCGCTCAGCCATGCTGCTGCGTGGGAGCAAGTGGCGCAAGCGACTGTTTGGGCTCTGCAGTCCCCGAAGTGAGAGACAGGAGGGGGAGGAGAAGAGAAAGAGAGAGACAGAAAGAGAGGCAGGAGGTGGAGGAGAGCTGAGAGAGAGAGGGGGGGAGACAGTAGGAGGAGAGAGAGAGAGGGAGAGAGAGAGGGAGAGAGACCCGGAGCGAGAGACCGGAGGCTCAGGAGAGAAATTCGACCTGGAGGAGAGACCTGAAAATCCCATCTTATGACGGGCTAATTTGGCTAGTTGTTTATAAAACAGGAAACATGAAGTTTTATAATAACATTGTAGTGATTTTAAGAACCACACATTTTATGTAAATATTACATGTAACTGCAGTTTCAGAAAATTGTTTAGCAGATCTTGTTAAATCCCGTATTCCTAGCTAATCTCTCTGGCTCTTAATAATAATAAAGTGACATACATCACAGTGGAGGTGCAAATCTGAACATCATTGGGTAATGTGAAAGCTCCCAAAATTACTGAAACATCTGTGCCAAATAATTTTTATTTAAAAAAAATAGAAGTCAATTAGATGCAAATAACATGACTTCGGCAGTTGAAATTATGAGAAAGCATGATAATATTTAGCAGTAAAATATCACCCCCATTTTATAAGTGAAGAAATTGCAGCAGATAAGATAAATGACCCCCTAAATCAGAAAGTGAGTGTCAGGTTTAAAACTCTCCTTGAAACCACATGAAGATGCATGATAGCTAGGCACATATCCCACAGAATATGTTATCTCAATAGAATTAGCTGTAAAAGTGCTCATAACCAAAATAAATGTGGAAAGCTTTGGGATGATCTTACTTCTTATTTAGAACATAAATTGTGACTTTT
This sequence comes from Pelodiscus sinensis, assembly GCF_049634645.1. NCBI lineage: Eukaryota > Metazoa > Chordata > Testudines > Trionychidae > Pelodiscus > Pelodiscus sinensis. Next base: position 50,751,802 of record NC_134719.1, read on the forward strand.
TCATGAAGACAAGATAGAATTTCATTAATAAAATATACCAAAAAAAGAATTGTGGGTTTTGAACTTGCATTCTGTGTCTTCTCAATGACAGTCCTCCACCCACTAGACTCTTGTCATTGGACATCTCCAAGTTTAATCATATATTCTTAATAGATTTCAATTCCTTTCCCATCAAGAGGAAAACTTTAGAATATTCTTATGAGTGTCTTAACAGAAACTTAAATCCATAAAAGGGATGGTACTTGGTCTTGCTGTGAGGGCAGGGGACTGGACTCGATGACCTCTCAAGGTCCCTTCCAGTTCTATGAGATGGTATATCTCCATATATTTATATTTATATTTAAAATTGGCAAGGCAAATATTGAAGAGTCCTGTGGCACATTAGGGCATGTCTATGCAGCAGGGCAAAAGTCCAATTAAGAAACATTACTTCAGATATGTCAGTTGCAGAGCTGAAGTTGAAATAGCTTAATTTGGCTTTTGGCGCACTCCTCCTTCGACTTCCCTTACTCCTTGTGAAATGAGGGTGACAGGAGTCAGAATAAGAAGCTGAAATAATGTCAGTTATTCTGAAACAATGCTGCTGTGTAAACATAGCCCTAGAGACTAAAATCTGTTCCTCTCTAAGGTGTCACAGGACTCATTGTTTTTGCAAGTACAAACCCCTCTGAGACTTAAAAAAAAAGTCATATTCAAAGTAGTTAACGGTGCTTATTGGATCTGGATATTCTTGACTAGACCATTTTTGCAGTGTCATGCTAGTTTCTTTTGTAAAACAAAAACTGGTAACCTCAGGAAAAAAGAGATAGGAAAAACTAAAATAATTGTGAACTTTGCATGTCAGTTTCATATTTAATGGCAATCCTGTGAAGGTGATGAAACAAATTAAATGCTATTTTTTATTTCCTTAACAAGAGGAAATGAGCATGAAGAAAATTATAGAGGAGACTGGGAAATCTTGTAGAATCACTGTTTCCTGAAATAAAACCTAATGGATTCCTAATGTAGATTCTGAATATCCAAAAGAGAAATTCAAGATCATACAGTTTCTTAGGGGGCTGGATCTTGCAAAATGCTGATTATGTCAGCTGAGGACACTAACTATTTTGCAGGAGGCAATAAGTGAGATTAGCCCCAAGTTTAGAAAATACAAATAGAACTATTTGGATGCACAGAAGTATCCCTTAAAACATGATTCATGTAATTCTCAAATGTCTTATTAAATAGTTAAGTTTGAAGAAGAAAGCAGTGCCAACCAACAAATACAATAGGCATGAACAGAATTTGATAAAGAACCATGCATTCATTTCTCATTGAATTAAGCATGAATTAATTCAGGCCCAAGGAGAATAGTAGCCAGTTTTGCATGCTCTCATTGGAAATGGTAATGATTTACTTGAAACAGGATGGTCTGTCTCCTCGAGATCTTTTGTTTACTTGTTTTTCTTCTTAGTTTTCTGTGGAAGGAGAGCTGGCTGATGCAGGCATAGTAGGGAATTAGAATTATTGCTTTTGCCAATCTGTTTCAAGTGCAGGAAGTTCAGAGAACATCTCCTGAGGGGAGAAGGTGCATGTGCAATATTTTACCTCTCCAGTACCCTGGGGATGTTGGGTAAAAGTTTCAAATGCATGACTTATGTTTGTAGGTGCTTTTGAAACTTTTACCCATTCATTCTTTAATGGTAAGTTCTGCTTTAAGAATGGGTTTCTTCTGATTTGCATAAATAAGCTGAAGAGGGGATCTTCTTGTTTCTTTCTGAATTCTGCAGCATTCAATTTTCCCAAGAGCAGAAAGATTTTTTTTCCCTTTCCTGTGTAAAGGCACAAGCAAATACAGTGTGACATCAGCTCAGTAAAAGTTAGGAGGAAATATCATTGACTCCCAAAAAGAGATTTACAGTAAAAGGTATTCCTTCTCTGAACACATCTGTGATGATAAGTGGAGCTGGGTGAATATTTTCATGGACTAAATAATTAAAGGCAACTTATTTGTACTTATGCTAGTTGTGTGTTCATTTTCTTTAAGTTAACAGGCAAGAATGCTCATTGAAACTACAAATATTACAAATTATTCACAGAAAGTGACTTTGGAATGTGTAAATGCATTTATTTGTATTTGAACTCCAATTGTAGAAGTTATACTCCTCCTAGACTGGCATGATTTTCCGCAAATGCTTTTAACGGAAAAGTTTTCCGTTAAAAGCATTTGCGGAAAAGAGCGTCTAGATTGGCACGGACGCTTTTGCACAAAAGCACTTTTGCGCAAAAGCATCTGTGGCCAATCTAGATGCACTTTTGCACAAAAAAGCCCTGATCACCATTTTCGCTATCGGGGCTTTTTTGCGCAAAACAAATCTGAGCTGTCTACACTGGCCCGAATGGGAGCAGCATAGTATTTCCGCAAGAAGCACTGATTTCTTACATGAGATCGTCAGTGTTCTTGCAGAAATTCAAGCAGCCAGTGTAGACAGCTGGCAAATTTTTCCGCAAAAGCCCCTGATGACCCCCCATGCCGGACAGACAGTTCTCAGGTTTCCCTGCTTGCTGGTCTACCTCTCTGAGGGACAGCAAAGCATTTGTGTCTTGGAGTGCTCTGCTTGCCCTCACTCGGGACACCACGGCACTCTACAACATGGAACCAGACCTACCTCCAGGGACTCTGCTGCATCTCGTGGACACATTGCCAGCAGCCTGGCTGCACTGTCTGCAGGATGCAATCAGGGAGGACCATCGAGGGGCTGTCAGGATCCAGGGGGCCCTGCAGGAGAGCTTTCACCCTGAGGAGCGCTAACAGTCTCCCTGGTCTGCCCCACTGGGGGCTTATGCCCCATTCCTCCCTCTCGTCCTTCCACTTACCCTTCCCTAGCCCCCCCTTCCCGATGATGAATAAAATATGTGTATTTTTGAAAATACAAACTCTGTTTATTTAACAAAACTGTGGGAGGGTGAAACTCTGGGGAGATTGGGAAAGGTGGTGGGAGAGAGGAGGAGAAAGAGTGGGAGAGGGGAGGAGGAAAACTTGGAGGAGGGAGCTAGAAGGGGGGAGCAAGAGGAAGGAGGGGGAGGGGAAGCTCAACACTCAGGGGTGGGGGTCTTGCCAGGCAAACTGCCTCCCTGCACCACGGGGGTGAGGGCCTCGGCATCCCCGGGGGGATGGGTAGGAGGGTGCGGAGGTTGTGGTGGGGGATGTGGAGATTGAGGAGGAGGGTGTGGAGGTTGAGGAGGAAAAGGTGGGAGGGGGGCAGGAGTAGGAAGAGGAACAGTAGCTGGGGGGGCAGCAGGTGCAGGAACGGCACAGGGCAGCACCGTCAGAGCTGCACCGTCAGAGCTGATGTGCTTGCACAGAGGCCATGGTCGGCATGTCCGGCTCTGCACGGGACTGGGAGCTGCTCTGAAACTGCACCTGTGCCCCTGTGCTGTGTATAGTGCGGCCGGGGTGGGGGGGAGGTGTGTAGAAGGGGCGTGTGAAGGGAGGCCGTCCTGCTGTGTCCTGCCCCGGGGTTGGGAGCGTGTCAGGTCTCTTCACACACACTTGTGGCTATCAGGCCACGGCCCCTCTGTGGCACGCAGCTGGAGCCACCTGCCCAAGGATGGCATGGCACGTGTCCGCACATGCACAAGTGGCTTGGTGATCCATGGGAGGCATGGCCCACACGCATGGTCCCTGGTCTCCCTCCTTGCCTGCCCCCCGGGTAGTGGACAGTGCTGGCACTTACCTGGTATGGCCTCCCCGGACGACCCTGCCGACTCCGGTGCTGGGACAGCTGGTGGTGGCCCCTCTGCTGCACCCGGGTCAGGGCCCTCAGCTCCCAGCTCACTGCCCCAGCTGGGACAATTCCTCAGATTTGTCACCTAAAAAGAATGGCTCAGGTTTAGGAACCTCTCAACATCCTCAGCTGTGAAGAGTGAAACAAATATTATTTTGTTTCTCCTCAATAACCTTATTGTCTTTGAGTGTTCCTTTAGCATTTTGATTATCCAGTGGCCCCACTGGTTGTTTAGCCTGATTCCTGCTTCTGATGAAAACATTTTGCAATTACTTTTTGAGTATTTGGCTAGCTGGTCTTCAAAACCCTTTTTGGCTTTCCTTATTATATTTTTTTCACTTAATTTGACAGAGTTTATGCCCTTTCAAAAAACAAAAAAACAGAACAACCAGGCTACGTCTACATTGGCCCCTTTTCCGGAAGGGGCATGGTAATTTTTGAAATCGCAATAGGGAAATGCGCGGGGGATTTAAATATCCCCCGCGGCATTTAAATAAAAATGTCCGCCGCTTTTCTCCGGCTTTTAGAAAAGCCGGAAAAGAGCGTCTACACTGGCCCCGATCCTCCGGAAAAAAAGCCCTTTTCCGGAGGATCTTATTCCTACTTCAAAGTAGGAATAAGATCCTCCGGAAAAGGGCTTTTTTTCCGGAGGATCGGGGCCAGTGTAGACGCTCTTTTCCGGCTTTTCTAAAAGCCGGAGAAAAGCGGCGGACATTTTTATTTAAATGCCGCGGGGGATATTTAAATCCCCCGCGCATTTCCCTATTGCGATTTCAAAAATTACCATGCCCCTTCCGGAAAAGGGGCCAATGTAGACGAGCCCCCAATGTTTATCTATTCTTTCACACTTTGGAACTTCAGTGGCTGCTCCTTGACTCTGGGGTTTTCCCCAGCAGAGTTTTGCTACTTTCCAGTCATTAGGGGTATCACAGCTTCAAGTGATAGCCAAGGATCCACCTCTCCCTGACCTCACCCGTGTCAACTGATGCTGATGCTATTTAAGCCGTGTTATATAAACAAATTAAAAGTGTGTTCTTTCTAAATTCCCCTTTCTCTTATTTTTCCTACTTCTTATATGGTCCCCCTTCTGCCTTCCTCTCCCTTCTTCTGATATGAATGTGCAAAGAAATGTATAAAACGGAGTAAGTATTTAGTTCCTTTCTCTGTTAAAGGAACATGTATTTGTTCAGGTAGATTCAAAATAAGAAATGCATGACATTAATTAACTATACCAAGGGAAAACATAATCATATTTTGAGTATTAATACATGTTAATATAGTATTTGGTTAACTTATTCACTTTGAATATTTGCTGCATTATTAATATATGATCACATACATTTATTTTAGTGTCTGATTTTGTCAATACTGTGGCTACAAATTATTAAATAGAAATCCAAATGAATATTATTAAAGAAAAGCCTTTACTTGCTACTTAGGTGAGTCAAACAAATAAAAATTGTCTTGATTTATACCATTAAAACATTTGTCAAACCAATTTGGATGATATATACTCTAAAATGTATCCTAATTTTTTATTAAAAAAGGAAATGTGCTTAATGAAATTTACAATGGTTATGAATTAATTATTTTGAAAAATTTAGAATGATCTGTTAAGCCTCAGTATATGCATTATATAACTGAAGAACTTAAAAAGAATAAACAAACTTCACACTGTGTACTAGTGAGCAACTTGTCTTATAACAGTTGTTTGCTTTTCCTTAATAAAATGTCACCATTTATATTGTAGAACTACTAAAAATCATGTGAAGTTATAATGCAAAACTAAAGAGAGAAATTATGTGGCAGTCTATCCCTTTCTACTTAAGATCTTGCATTCAACGTACATGTAAAGGGATCAGGTATCCAGATGACTGCTTGGGCGCGCACGTTCCAGTGCACCCTTGATCTCAGTCCCACAGAAATTGCTGATTAGTTGCTGCTGCTGAGCTGCTGAGGTTAGATGGGCTAAAAACAGAGAGATTTTTTCTAGAAGGGTACGTCTACACAGCGAGGCTATTTCAGCATACTGGAAGTATCTCGAAATAGATACCCTGCATCTTTTGAACAGTCCCCTTTTTCAAGATAGGTCTCAAAATAGCAGACGCACTATTTTGGCATCCCTGTAACCTTCATTTGACAAGGGCTAAAAGATGTCTCAAAATAGCATATTATTTTGAAATTTAGCACTGTGTAGATGCACCAAAATGTGAAATACACTATTTCAAAATTCAATCAATTTTGAGTGCTGTGTAGATGCACCCTAAAGAGGCTTTCCCAAGATTACAGGGAATGACATACTGTATGATGGGATAAGGCATTAACAAATTAATGTTGACAATTTCAATTCATAGAGAGTATTATACCCAAATTAGAGATTTGTACTTGATTCTTCACCAACTTGAATTCCATGTAATTTTTTACATCTGTCCAAAGCCAGTACAAAACACTGTCCCAACCCAATTCTTAGTTACACTATAGCCAAACCACAGTTTCCTGACTCTTAAAATTGGTGATAATTTAAGTGTCAACATTGTTAATTAATCTCATAGAAGAAAAGAAGAGGATCATTGAAGTGTACAATTTACTGTCTGTACTTTTGCTATCATAGCTATGTTGGTTAGGGGATAAATTTCTTTTCTTCCGATATAACTATGCCAGCCAAAGCCCTAAACTAGATGAAGTTCTATCAGCAAAAGTGTCCTTCTGCCTGTATAATTTATATTGTTTAAGGAACTGGTAATAAGGTATAGTGGCAAAAAATATATTTTCTGCAGACTGTATCTGCTCTAGGAGGGTTTGCCGGTGTAACTATATTGGTATAGCTGTATCAAAACAAATTTTAACAGTAAAATAGACCTGTGAGAAATCTCTCACTTTGGTGCTTATAAAATGTAAAAATATCAAATATTCCTTGAATATATGGTTATTAAATATAGTTCCTTCTCGCCCTTAAAGCAGAAAAGCTATCCTTCTCAGTGACGTCCAAGATCACAACTGATCACATCTGTGGCTATTCTAAACTAGGGACAGTGGAAGATCTACATTCCAATAGTAATGCAACCTTGTATAAGTATCCCAGACAATCTGAAATAGGAATCCATTCCATATTTCTCCCCAGTAGTAGAAACTGGGATTCTTAAACAATATCTTAAAATACTGTTGACAAAAACAGGCATGTTTTTCTATCCATGATGACCCCACTGTGTCCCTTAATTAAGTCTCAAAGTTGAATAGGGAAGCTGCACATTTTATCTGACATACTTGCTGTTTGACCTCCAAGAAATTCAAGGTTAAATAGTGAAATTCCCCAATACCTCAAAGGAGTTCCAGCCACATGTTTTTAATCCAAATTATCAATTTCAAATTTGTCTGCCCTCTTAATCAAACACTCTCCCTGTGATGGTGCCTACATTACAACTGGGAAATGTAATTCCCAGCTTGAACAGATGTACAGGCATGTCTACACAGCAGGGCAAAAATCGAATTAAGATACGAAACTTCAGCTACATCAATTGTATAGCTGAAGTAGAATAGCTTAAGTTGGCAAAGTTGCAGGAATAGATAACATCAAGCTGAGCTGTTAAAGCCATAGGAGAAGTACTATCAAAACATTAAGAAAAATATATAAGGTAGATGAGCAAGAGGAGATGGCAGTTGACTGGCTAATGGTAATAGCTGTACCAATCCTAAAGAACAAAGTTCCTGAATAATTATAGAAATCTAAGGAAAAAGGGGATTAAAGATGTTTTCAGATTTCATCAGCTTTGTAAGGGCATTTGATTCAGTTTGGAGGGAAGCATTATGGAAAGTAATAAATTCATGCAGCATTCCAGACAGCTTCAATCATAAATGTGTGAAAATGTCAGTAGTGTCATAAGGATTGGAAGAAAATCCAAATAGTTCACATCAAATTTCAGTATACCACAAGGGAGCCTGGAATCATTTTAACTTTTCATCATGTTAACCATGGTAGGCAAGTTGGACATTGGGGGCTCTATAATTAGCTTTTAGTTTCTCAAGACAACATTATACAACTGATGGACATTTTTGAATCAATGATATTCTTTACTCTGACCATAACCATTTATTAGGTATAAATGGGACAGCAGTGCTGCATTATCACCACTCTTTCAAGAGCAAAGATGGCCCTGACTTTGGCACCTAACTCTAGCAGAGTGTTCATGCCTGTGAATATCAAGTGGATGGTAATTCCTCCTCCAGACTGGAATTAGATGCCTAACTTCCTTTAAGGAGCCAGGCTTAGGCTGCACACTTCTCTTTGGAATTTCCTACTTTGTAGGTTAGATAACTGTCAGCTTCGAATGCTGGCTCATTTTGGTCCCTCATTTTGGTCCTCCTAATCCATTGCACAAGGAGCCTGCATGCCTAACTCAGAGTTCTGAATTTCACTAGACCATGGATTATCTGAAAATTATGTGCTTCAATGCTCACCACTGCAATGCTTAAGTCTCCTTTCTGATCCTTAGTGCTGCTCTCAGATTTGCTTCCTTCTCTTCATTCTTCTCAATCTTGCCCACATAGACTCTGACTAATCAGAATGTAGCATGATAATTAGTTACCTGATCAGAAGCTCATTATCAACTCAGAAATGAACTGCTGTTAATGGTATTGAGCTTTCATGAATGAATTTAAGAAATATGAATTTATGTTAAAACACACAGGAAATATCTCAAATTAGACCGATAAGCCAATTCTTCTATGTCAGAGTTTCCTTCATAAAGCAGAATGGAAGATTTCTGAATTAAAAGCTGTGTTTCATTATAAATAGAGTTAACTCAAGCAATTAAACTACTATTAATTATGATGAATAATGACCAAAGTGAAGTGTCATCAATATTAGTGAATCTGTAGTGAAAGCTAAACACAAATTTTTAATTAACATTTAACAAACCAGAACTATGCTATTGCATAGTTCTTGTTAAATCTCAATAAGTAATTATTTATCAGTAAATAATATTAATCAGAGAATATTGTTTGTATAAGTAAGTTTCTATAAGGTCACTTCCACCTATTGCAAACTCAGAAGGGCTTCTAAAATATATCTTAAATTCTTTGCCTCAGTAATGCTTGTGTGAGGAGGGTGGGGGACCTCTCCAGAATCAAAGCTCAGAGGGATTCACCTTGGATAGCAAGCTATAGCAAACTTCAGTTACTGATTTTATTCACATGATAGATCTTGTCAAGGCTGGAGATGTACTAAATGCAATTATTCTTCTCCATTACAAGAGAGTGAGAAATCTTTTGCAATGATGACAAGGGATACTTGTGGCAGCTGGTTCAAAAGATTATCAGTGAGGTGGGAAATATAACACTTATTTATAAGAAACTTCCTATGCTCTCTATTGGGAACAACATTTTTCCCCTCTCTCAAGAGATAATTCTAAGGACAAAGTAAAAAAAAGATGACCCATATGCAAAAAAGTTATGTAGCTTTATTTTAATCAAATACAAAGGATAAGACATTCTTAATCTGTTTTCTCAGCCACGACAAACTATACATTTAATATGGTACCCTACAAACCTGTCAGATTCCAGCAAATTATTTTCATATAAGTTTAAAGAGGAGACTATTATCAGTTAAACAATTTTCTGTCCAAAACTTTATGGTGTATAGTAAAGAGAGCAGAAAGTACTCAAAAGTATACAAAATATGACTAATGATATCAAGTCCTTCACAGCAGAGAAGTATAGACCTCTACACCAGTGCCAGAAAGAAATTTTATTTGGTTTAGAACATACCTCTGACTTTTAATTCACCTCTGTCAGTCAGTCTGGCTCTCCTGAGAATTTATTTCTTTGCAATCAGTGTTGAGAGTCTGGTGGTGTCTTTGTACCATGCCCTCCATTCTCTTTTCATAGGTCCTGACTTAGGATCATGTGAACCAGTGCAAAAGAAAAACAAACAGTAAAATTAATAACAATTCAGACTCAAGAACTGTCTGATGCAATCCTATGTTTTGACAGGACTGAGAAATGGTCTCCTTGTAAATTGGTCTGCAATAAAGTGAGGCCTAAGATTGTACTAGCTTGCAAAGCCATGACCCTTCTACGACTTTGTGTTTAGTGTGAGAGAGAGAATCTGAGCCAAGTCAAAAGCACAACCTCAGCAGGAAGAGACCAAACATAACAAGAGAGCTAACTTCACATTTCCAAAACATCCGCCAAGACACATTGGAAACAGAGCAAGTGAATACCATGAATCATTGAATATGATTGTTCAATATATTCCACCACCATTTCTAAGTGAAATAGTCCTGATAATTCTTGACTATTGTAAAGTGTGGCTTTAAGCCATTTGGGACACATCTGCACAGCAACATTATTTCAAAATAACGAGTGTTATTTCAAAATAACTTAGTCCACATCTACACAGCAGGCAGTTACTTCAAAATAATGTTGAAATACGGTCAGGCTGGAGGATTTCTTACTACGACTCCTGTAACCCTTATTGTATGAGGAGTAAGGGAAGTCGGAAGTAAGAATTTCAAAATAACTGCCTGTTGTGTAGACATGGACTAAGTTATTTTGAAATAACTCTGTATAGACGTAGCCTATGAGTGGCAGACTTATATAAAGGTTAATTTCACACCTATCCAGATGGCCAGTATATTATCTATTCACCACTTAACCCTGATTATTCCCTATTATGTGGGCTTTACTAAGATTGAAATAGTGGTAATGCTTTGTGTTGGAACTCTACAAAGAGATGTATTTAACTCGTTAATAAATATTTAGATTTATGATAAATTTACAAAATCAGAATAAATCAACTCTAACAATAACCTTGTGTCTGCCAAACCCAAGCTTAGCACAAACTCCTCATAGAGTATGTCCTTGTCAAGTTTCAAATCTTAGCTTTTTGCTATAGCTTGTTCCAAAATAGTTACGGTTGTGTTTGAAACTTTTGAACTGTATGGTCATAATTATATGATTACATAGTTTTTTTCCACTGGACTCTTCCTTCTTTGGGGCACAGGAAGGGAATACAATGAGATGGAGTTAAGGTTTCACAGACAGCTGTAAAACTGGCATTTCCTAACTTTCCCACTGAATGTTTGATTTTGCAACATAAATAACTTTCTTTTAACATAGATTTTTGTATGTCGTGTTTGTCTGTAAATATATGAAAAAAATCTATTTTGCTTCATAATGCCATAAAAGAGATAGTGAACATAGTTTAGTGTTCTAACAATCAGCAATAGAGGTGTTTTCCTTCACCCAAATTGCATAATCCAGATCATACAGTAAATCGGGTTTGTGCTAAATATTAGTCAGTAGAGAGAGAGAGACTGATTATAATGCAGCGGGTTTCACGAGGCATACCTGTGCCGATCAAGAAAGGCTTCTTTGTCGTCGCGTCCAGACTGCCCCGATCTACCGACAAACAGCTGATCGGCAGAGCGGGGCAGCCATTTAAATTTAAATGAAGCTGCGATTATTTTAATCGCGGCTTCATTTCCCTCTGCCGATCTGGCTAATCTACATGCCTCCGTCGACGGAGGCATGTAGTCTAGACACACCCTAACAGATTGTGGTTGAATTCTCCTAAGCTTAGTCTACACTGCAAGGTTTTTGAGCAAAAAGCCTTTTGCAGAAGTGATCTTCCACAAAAACTTCTTGTGCAAAAACATGTCCAGACCTCAGAGTGCATCACAAAAGCAATGTGCTTTTGTGCAAGAGAGCGTCCACACTGGATGGACACTCTTGCACAAGAAAGCTCTGATTGCCATTAACAGAATGGTCATCAGAGCACCTGTGCTTTCACCAATAGGGGTTTCTAGTACAAAACCCCCTCCGGAGCATGCACACCTGCCTTTTTGTGCAAGAGCTGTAGCACAAAAAGAGTTATTCCTCATAAATAGCCCTCTGTTCTGTCAATTTTCTTGCACAAAAATGTGCTTGAGGTGTGGATGCTCCACTGGTTTTTATGCAAAACCAGCCATTTTTGCGCAAAGACTTTGTAGTGCAGACATAGCCCCAGACACCATGGCTGCATCTAGACTGGCAAGTTTTTCCGCAAAAGCATATGCTTTTGCGGAAAAACTTTCCAGCTGTCTACACTGGCTGCTTGAATTTCCGCAAGAACACTGACGATCTCATGTAAGATTGTCAGTGTTCTTGCAGAAATGCTATGCTACTCCCGTTCGGGCAAAAGCCCTCTTTCGCAAATGCTTTTGCACAAGAGGGCCAGTATAGACAATGCAGTATAATTTTGTGCAAAAAAGCCCCGATCGTGAAAATGGCGATCGGGGATTTCTTGCGAAAAACCGCGTCTAAATTGGCATGGACGTTTTTCTGCAAAAAGTGCTTTTACGGAAAAGCGTCTGTGCCAATCTAGACGCTCTTTTCCACAAATGCTTTTAATGGAAAAACTTTTCCGTTAAAAGCATTTGCGGAAAATCATGACAGTCTAGACGTAGCCCATATAAATACCTAGTATGAGAATCACTGACCTGAAGAATTTACAGTCTACACTGAAAAGACAAAGTGTGAAAAAGCAAATCTTATTCCCATTTTACAGATGGATATGTCCACACTACAACGTTATTTCAAAATATCTTATTTCAAAATAGTTAATTCAAAATAAGTTATTTTGAAATAACATGTCTACACACAAAATGTATTTCAAAATGGTATTTTTCTATTTTGAAATAGTGCATCCACACTGAGTGGACACTGAATCGCATCTAAGGCCTGCCGGAACCAGGTCCGGCAGGGCATCAAGTCAGGAGTTACTTTGTATGGATGCTGCCTGAGGCTATCTGAGGTCTGTGCTTAAAGGGACACCCCCAAACAGCCAGTTCTCAGCTTTCCCTGCTTGATTGCTTTCCTTGATGAGGGACAGCAAAGCATTTTGTCTCTGTGTGCTCTGGTTGCCCTCACTCAGGACACCACAGCACTCTGCAACATGGAGCCAGAGCTGCCCCTGGGCACTCTGGTGCTTCTCTTGGATGCATTGCTGTGAGCCTGGCTGCACTTTCTGCAGGCTGCCATCCGGGAGGTCCGTCGGGGGGCTGTCAGTATACAGGAGGCCCTGTGGGAGAGCTTTCATCCTGAAGAGCATTAAGAGCCTTCCTGGTCTGCCCCACTGGGGGCTTGTGCCTCATTCCTCCCTCACGTCCTTCCACTTACCCCTTCCTAACGCCCCTTCCTGATGTCAAATAAAATACATGTATTTTCATGAATACAAACTCTCTTTATTTATCAGAACTGGGGGGGAGGGAATGAAACTCTGGTGAGACTGGGGAAAGGAGGCGGGAGAGGAGAGAAGAGTGGGTGGGAGAGGGGAGGGGGAAATCTGGGAAGAGAGAGCTAGAAGGGGGAAGCAAGAGGAAGAAAGGGGAGGGGATGCTCAGGGCTCAGTGTTGAGGGTCTCACCGGACCAACTTGATTTTCATGCAAACCTGCTCCTGGGTTCTCATGTGGCCTTTGGTGGCCAGGCTGGAAGATATCCTGCCATAGACGGCCATGTTCCTCCATCTAGTGCAGAGATAATGGATGTTGGGGACATCCCCCCAAACCTGAGTAAGGTCTGTGATCTCCATCCTGGACCAGGAAGGTGCTCGCCTTCTCTGGGCCCTGTTAGGCTCCTGGGAGGTGGCGGCTTGCTCCTGGGGAGTGGTGGAGGTCTGGCTTCCAGTGGCTTTCTGGCTCATATTTTGGGGTCACTGGGTCAGGGTCAGTTCCACGAGGAGTAACGGTAGTTCGGAATAGGAAGCCTAATCCGAACTACCTACTCCGTGCCACGTGTAGCCGCGGGCATGGAGTCTGAACTAGCGGGGCTTTAAAAATGGTGGCGCCCGGCAAGGTGCAAATGAAGCCCGGGAAATTCAAATCCCGGGCTTCATTTGCAACTTCGGTTGCCTACATTAACCACCCTAGTTCGAACTAGGGTGGTAGTGTAGACATACCCTTAGTTAGTATGTAAGTACACTTATCAATTACATCACTCTTTAGGCCCTAACTTCATAAGGTGGACACCCATAAAAGCATAATAATAACCATGTGGTGAATATAATTATACCCTATTTGCTGTTTACAGCTTTTTATCTGATGTTTGCAGGTTTCACATCACAAAATTCCTAGCTTCAGCAACTTGCAAGGGGTGAAGGATATGAGACCCTGAATGTATATTTCAGAATGGATAAGGGAGTAAGGAAGATTGCATTGTTAATTCATCAAAAAGTTACATCTTGGCTACATCTAGACTGGCATGATTTTCCACAAATGCTTTTAACAACAAAGTTTTTCTGTTAAAAGCATTTGCGGAAAAGAGCATCTAGATTGGCACGGGCGCTTTTCCACAAAAGCACTTTTTGCAGAAAAGTGTCTATACCAATCTAGACGTGGTTTTGCGCAAGAAAGCCCCGATCGCCATTTTTGCCATTGGGGCTTTTTTGCACAAAACTGTCTACACTGTTTTTACCTGTCTACACTGGCCCTCTTGCACAAAAACATTTCCGGAAAAGGGCTTTTGCACGAATGGGAATGTCAAAGCATTTGCGCAAGAAGCACTGATTTCAGAGAGTAGAACATCAGTGCTTTTGCGCAAAATCAAGCGGCCAGTGTAGACAGCTGGCAAGTTTTTGCGCAAAAGTGGCGGCTTTTGCAGAAAAACTTGCCAGTCTAGACGCAGCCCTTGGATACAGCTGCATGATCATCTAGCCTGAAAAAGCAGGGATGGAAGAATTAAAACAAGCCTATAAATCAATAGAAGCAGAGCCTGCTTGAGCCATGCCCCATACCATGTTGACAACCACAAGACCCCTTATTTAACTCTTACACACCCCAACAAAGTGCCTTGCTCTAGATCATATAGGAAGTCTGTGGCAATGATGAGAATTGTACACAGACCTTCCAAAATCCAAATCCAACTCCTTAACCATGAAACCCTATTTATAAATTCTTAAATCCAGGTTAATGGTTTGTAACATAAGGGTAAAAACAAGAAACATGAGGATTATAAAAATCAGGCATAACAAACCGAGTAAACAGAGTGAAGTTTGCCTCTGATACAAAACCAAACCTTTCAAAAGTTCTGAAATTCACATTCAAGGCACTGAAACACATTAACATAGCCCCTGTAGTGGCACCACTGACACTGTCTCTGTTCTTTCAATATTTATTTTTTTTAAATTGGATTATGCACTGTTTTCAAATCCTGCAGATATCTTCCATTTGGAAGAGACACTGAACTAAAATTACTCTAAATCCTTTTGCCTTCTCTTCTGCAGTCTCTGGCTTTGGATGGCTAAACTTTGGATGAAACATTGATAAATGTATAGCTTTGAGTGGAATATCTTAAAATAAGTGCATCATCTAGCACTGGGTTTAGATGCGCTTCAGATATTTGTGATTTTATAATGTGAAAATACATCACACATTTCATTGAAATGCTATCATGCATGATCTAAACCTAGATCATTTGTTTTCCATAGAAACTGTAATTGCATATCTAACCAGTTTATATAATTGGTATCAAGTGAAATCTTCATGAAGAGTGGGAAAGGACTGCCTTCTCTATGCTTTATCTTGGCAAGAAAACATTTAAATATAAATTTTTCTGTGAAGTATTTAGGAATGCAACAAAAGGCAAGAACTGATGCAGCCCTGAAGAGGTGGAGGTAAGACATGGGTGTTTCTATGGTCCCTGACAAAAAAGAAGTTGTTACAAATGTCTTCAGATGTCTGTGTGCACCCCAAGGAAGAGAGTTATACATTTCTGTCCCTAAGATCCAGCAGAGGATTTTATTTCTGCGAATGGATTTTTTTTCTAAGGGCTGGGTAGGAGAGTAGGACAGAATTAGACCCTATGTTGTTATATAAATGAAGCAAAGATTCTAATTAGCTTTCCATCCTTCTTCATTTCATAATTATGTAGTTTCTTCCTAATGCCTTTCAGAGTTCACCCATTATCCAAAAATAATTTGGAAAGTATTTCTTTTAAAAGCCAATTAAAATCCTATAAAGGTTAAGCAAATCTCAAAAAAGAAATTTTTCTTCCATATACAGTGCAACAGGGCACAGTCACAGAAGTCCCTTGGGATTGTTCCCTGGTGTGCTGATCATGCCACTGACATCTGCCTCCTTGCTCTCTGGGAATCCCTATCACCCTGTCCTGCTTGGCTCATTCCTCTGGGCCCCCAAGACAACGCACAAAGTTGGGGTAACTGCCCCACGCCATTGCAGAGCCTTTCCGGGTATGTCTACACTGCCATCCTAGTTCGAACTAGGGTGGCTAATGTAGGCATTCGAACTTGCAAATGAAGCCTGGGATTTAAATATCCCGGGCTTCATTTGCATGTTCCCGGGCGCCACCATTTTTAAATGCCCCATAGTTCTAACTACCTGCCCGCGGCTACACGCGGCTACACGCGGCACAGACTAGGTAGTTCGAATTAAAGCTCCTAATTCGAATTACCATTAAACCTCCTTGTGGGTAGTGAACTACTTCTGCTCTGCAAGGATGCAGTTCTAGGGCATAGCACCCGGAAACAACACCCCAAATGGGACCAAAACACCTCAGATAAATTTGCCTTCCTCTGTGTGAAGTTTTTACACAGTGAAAGCTCATCAGGTGAGCCACCTTTATCAGTGAAAGAGGAATATGCACAATGGTTGTTCTCACCAGGTATCAATTATTTACACTACGTCTGATAGTAAACTAAAGTGTTTTTACGTACAGTAGAATTTAAGTGGTTGCAAGTGAAAACAGTCAGATCAAAGTAAGTTACTAAATTAAAATGTATAAAAATGCTAGTTCTAATTCACATGCACTCACAAATGATTGAATACAAATTCTTACCCTAAAGAGTGGTTCATATGTCAAGTATAATCTTCAGGTCAGAGATAAACTCTTTTACTCTAACTTGGGTCTCTAGTGCTCTTTGTATTCTAGAGTGCCAGACCATTCCCCAAGCCAGACAAAGACTAAAGGCTGATAGCTTCTTTTAAAAGCCAATACACTCTCCCCCAGGGCAGGGAACTTTTGTTTTACAACACTCTTCCATCAAAAAATACCAGCGTGATAATTAAATCCCAGTACCAGTGGTATGAACATCTTTCTTACAAGTCCAATCATTTTGGACTTATAGGATTTACAAGGCTTTTTACAAGTCATTAAGCTGATCACCAGGACATTAAGACTTCTGGGGAGGCGGGGAACAATAATGGCTCTTATTAGCACATTTAAAACTATAAACAGTATCATACTTCACAATGCACAATGGTTGTTCCCTGGTCCATGCATCAACATAGGATATACAGATCCAGAGGATTGTACCATTAAACTTGATAGGTTACTTGAGGTATTTTGTCCAAAGCATCTCTGAGTAATGCATATTTATATTCATAAGGCAATTTTCGTAAAGCTTGGGGGACTGTCACAGGCAGATTGAAGCTTCCTGTAGCTTCTTATCCATTTATCACACATAAAAATCTTAAGATCCTTAAAATAGTGCCACCATTTTCATTTGCATGGTGATCCATTGGAATTCTATTGCAGTATATTGTAAAGTGCATTGTAAGAGACATGTGTTACCCATTGGCTGTAGATGTAGATGGCATTGAGCTTTCGGGAGCACAGCCCACTTCTTCTCATTGCAGGCGATGCCACCATCTTCCTTTTCTTTCAAATTTCCACAGCCTGTTTGTGAGAGATTAGAGAGCCTTGTCTCTTTTGGACTCCCTTCTCTGTTTTCTCCCCTAGTTCTTAATTCAGACGAAGTCCTTCTCATGCCAGAGCTGTCCTGTATGACCTGGATCCAGCATCTCTCCATCCATTGTTAGAGTTCTTTTATTTCCAGATCCTTCATGTATCTTCCTGAGGTAGGAGCGGTCTGTGTAGTCAGCTGAAGACCATCATTATTTGCTTCCCATTACTTAGATAGAATTTCCATAAGGCAGGAAGTCTTTCTTAAATTCCCCCCAGCTACCCATCCCGCTTAGATGCCAAAATAGTCCCTCTTATACACTGTGCATTTCCTCTCCTTCACTGTTATTGACACCTTTCTCAAACTGTCACTTTTAAGAAGTGGGAATCAGCCTTACATGTGCGATCCCTTCATGGTCCAGGGGCATGGAAGAGGAGGAGGAATGTGGACGTGTATGTTCGTATGGTTGCCAGCCTGGCTGTGAAGGGACACATGCAGACCATTGACCGCATGAAACAAAAAGAACTCCAGCAGGCCTACACTAAGAACAGGGAGTGGAGTGCGCACTCTGGGGTGGCTCCTCACACCTGCCATTTCTATGAGCAGCTGAATGCCTGAACTTCTTCTTTAGGTGGTCAAAGAAACACTTGACCACTATATGGCACCTGCTCAGCTTGGCATTGAAATTCTCATTGGTGGGGTTCAGGCTACCCTTTTAGGGCTTCATCAGCAAGGGAAGCAAGAGGTAGGCTGTGTCACCCAGGATACACATGGGAATTTGCACATCCTTCACCCTGATGGTGTGGTCGGAGAAAAAAGTGCCTCTGTGAATGGTCACCTCCCCTTCCCCATCATCAGGGACTCTAGCCAGGACATACCTGGTGTCAGCCTCCACGTGGGTGCAGTTGTGGAAGAGGATGATGACAAGGAAAAGGAGAAGGAAGAGCCATCCAGGACACCAGGCCCTCTACACCACTCAGGATGTCTCCCAGGGCGTGGAGAATCCTGGCAAAGACATTTCAGGTGAGTTCCACAACTTTCCCTACATACACATGAGGACAGGCTGCTGTGGACTGTGTGCTATTTGCTCAGCCTTCTCGGCCTGGGGGTCACACAACAGCCTGTGGGTGCACCTGGAGTGCCAGTCCAGAGCATGCAGCTCCATGACACTCTTACTCAGGAGCCCCTCACACGGTTCCTGGAGAGGCCTGCCTCTGTGATGGAACACTTTCCCAGGACAAGCCACCACTAAGGAGGTTGGGGTCATGGAAACACACAGCAGTACTGCACACACACAAGATCATGCCCACACTTGGGTAGAATCCACCCCTGGTCAAGCACGGCTATGTGGAAGAGACCAATTCCCTGTATGGGAACCTGCCTTGCAGAGGAAGAGGAGAGGACCCCAGTAGTACGCTCTCCAGCAAGTTATCTCTGCTGCTCACACACATCTGTCCCAAAATCCCTCCTCTTTCTTTCAGCAGGCAGGGATAGAAGTTCACTCTCTGCTTGACGCCACCAGTGCTGGACCTTGGATGTTCAGGACACAGAAGAAGGCCGAGCTGCTCTGTCCCCCAGAATTGCCTGCAGGCTCCTGGCCTGACTGGCACCTTCCCATGCCTGCTTGTCCCTGGAATGTGGGGGTAGCGATGCTCCCCAAGTATGTCCATGCCCTTGCAGGAAAGTGCCTGCTGTCTAGGCAACAGATGGCCTTGCTGGAAGCACAATGCCATTGTTTGAACCAAGACCTTGGGTATGTCTACACTACCCCGCTAGTTTGAACTAGTGGGGTAATGTAGGCATACCGCACTTGCAAATGAAGTCCGGGATTTGAATTTCCTGGGCTTCATTTGCATAAGCGGGGCTCCGCCATTTTTAAAACCCCACTCGTTCGAACCCTGTGCCGCGCGGCTACACGGGGCACGAACTAGGTAGTTCGAACGAGGCTTCCTAGTTCGAACTACCGTTTCTCCTTGTGGAATGAGGAGTAATGGTATTTCGAACTAGGAAGCCTAGTTCGAACTACCTAGTTCATGCCCCGTGTAGCCGCGCGGCACAGGGTTCGAACAAGCGGGGTTTTAAAAATGGCGGAGCCCCGCTTATGCAAATGAAGCCCGGGAAATTCAAATCCCGGGCTTCATTTGCAAGTGTGGTATGCCTACATTACCCTCCTGGTTTGAACTAGGAGGGTAGTGTAGACATACCCCTTAGGTGTAGGCACAGAGATTAGGACTAGGCTTCATGCACAGTCTCTCCTAGGATAACTGCCCTTGACACTATTCTTCACAGCTGAGCCAACTGCAAGTGTGGCAAGTCCCATGTCATCTTCCCGACTCTACGGGATCTGCTGCAGAAAGTGCACCAGGAAAGACGTGCTGTGGGACCAGATGACCTGCCTTCAGTCCCCCTTCTGGGGGTTCAGTGAGGAGCACCAGGAGCGAGCCACTGACCACGAGGCACATCGGACTGACTAGGAGCAGCAGAAGGCCATGTGCAAGCAGCTGTCATGCCAGCATGAGGTTATGTGCTCCTCCATAACACCTGTCATGTGTTATGGATGCTTGCATGGAGCAGGCCACTAGCCACGTGAAACGAGGAGTACCGGTAGTTCGGAATAGGCACCCTAGTCCGAACTACCTAGTTCGAGCCCCGTGTAGCCGCGCTACACGGGGTTCGAAGCAGCGGGGATTTAAAAATGGCGGCTCCCCGCTTATGCTAATGAAGCCCGGGAAATTCAAATCCCGGGCTTCATTAGCAAGTGCGGTATGCATACATTACCCCGCTAGTTCGAACTAGCGGGGTAATGTAGACATACCCATAGGGACAATGGAGGGGCCCCTTGTGGAGTGGCCCAGGGGAGAGTGTCACAGGTGGCCTTGGCTGAAACTCACCCTCAAAGCCTCCTGGATGAGCACAGCCCCCTGATGTGGTCTCCTGGTGGCACCGGTCTCTAGCTGCTCATATGCACTGGCCAGTCAATTAGCCTCTGTCCTTCACCCTGGCAGGAAAGTCTCCCCCTTGCTCTCACAAATGTTGTGGTGCACAAAGCAGGCTGCTACTATGTAGAGGATTTTTCATTTGTTGAGGTCCAGGCAGGTAAGAAGATGCCTGAACTTCCTCTTTAGGTGGTCAAAGATACACTTGACCACTATATGGCACCTGCTCAGCTTGGCATTGAAGTTCTCATTGGTGGAGTTCAGGCTACCCTTTTAGGGCTTCAACAGCAAGGGAAGCAAGAGGTAGGCTGCGTCACCCAGGATACACATGGGCATTTGCACATCCTTCACCCTGATGGTGTGGTCGGGGAAAAAAGTGCCTCTGTGAATCCTCTAGAACAGACTTTAGTTTCGGAGTATGGAGGAGTCATGTGCCTTCCCTGACCAGTGGAGGTTAATGTCCATGAACTATCCCTTGTGGTCCACCAGGGCCTGCAGGACCATTGAGATGTATCCCTTTCTGTTGATCTAGTGCAAGGCATGGTGGTCAGAGGCCAGGATGAGGATGTGACCAACCCATTCACAGTTGGGGAAGCTCATACAGGCAAAGCCATCGACGATGGGACTGATATTCCCCAGAGTGATGACCTTCTGCAGCAAGATGGTGTTGATGGCCTTGACTACCTGCAGGAGCACAGCCCTGACCATGGATATCACCACGCTGAACTAGTTCCACACGGAGTAGTAGCTGTGTGGTGTGGCAAGCTCCCAGAGTATGATGGTGATGCACTTCTGCAGGTGGATGGCAGGGCTCATGCCTGTGTCCCATCATCTGATGGCAGGGACAAGCCACTAACAGAGCCCCAGGCAGGTGACCTTCCACATTTGGAAGTTCTGGGCCCACTATTGGTTGTCCCATTACTTCAGAACCATGTGGTCCCACTGGTCAGAACTGGTCTCTCAGCTCCAGAAGTGGCCTTCCATGGCGTGCTGGGGATTGAGGGTCATTTGCTCCATCAGGCTTGCCAGAGCCTGGGAGAAGAGGTTCCTGCTCCAAGCTCATCATTGTCATCCTGAAACAGCATGTGAGCAGCGGCATAAGGCCTGTGAGCTTGGTTCTGCTTTGCTTTGGAAGTGAAGTGGCATCCTCAAGGGAAACCAGAGCACATGGCATGAGTTTGGTATCCTGTGGGGGAGTGGGGGAGAGGGAGGCAGTGGAGGGGCAGTGTATGAGATGCAGCCATAGAGAGAAGCCTCTTTAAGCAAATTTGTAATGAATAGGAGGAGTGCTGACCAGCACCCAGTGACTAAGGAGTTAAACTCAGGTAGCTAGCAAGGAGGTTGGCAAGAAGCCAGGAGAACCAATAGGAATAAAGTGCTGAAATTTGAATTGTGTAAGGTACCTTCCCTGTTTTCTTTGTGTGGGGGTGTTAAACCAGGAGTTGAGAGACACAGAATGATTTAAACCCAGGCAGGACTACCATGACTTCAAGGAATTTGGGGCATGGAAGTGGACTGAACCAAGATTGGAAGTAAATAAAGGGAAAAGTGAATCTCATTGCTATCAGGGTGTTTTCTTTATTTGGTGGTTTGGTCTGAACTGCTCTGTGTGAACCTATGCTTCCTGTCCACCATTCACTATCAAAAAATTATTGCCACAGATTTTCTCTGTGTTTTAATTTTTTTCCATTAGTTGCTCTGTAACAACTAGCAATCAAGTTTGCTTTTCTAAGTATATTTTTTAATTTTGTAATAAAAATCACTTTTTAAGGTGATGATTTGGTTCTTGTGTCCTGGAAGGTACAGGAGGTCTGTTTGTGTGTGTCTGCATGTCTCACAAGCTACATCTGTACTACGATCCTCTTCTGCAAAAGGAAATGCAAATGGAGTGATCATTTGCATATGTCACGCTCTCATTTGCATTTCCACCTCAGATCCCTTTTGTGCAAAAGGTATTTGTGCAAAAAAGCACTGTGTAGATGGCTTCTTTTTGCACAAAAAAACTCTTTTGAGCAAGAGCTGTTCTTCCTCATTTTTGAGGGTTTTTTTTGTGCAAAAACCTTTCTTGTGCAAAAGGGATCCGAGGAGGAAATGCAAATGAGAGCGCGATGTATGCAAATGAGCGCTCCATTTTCATTTCCTCTTGTGGAAGAGGATCATAGTATAGACATAGACACACTGAGAGGTCAGCTGCTATAGACTTCAGCTTGTTTGTCTCTTCTTTTTTTAAGCTCTCTTGTGGCAGAAGAGCTTGGCGCACACTGGGGCAGAATTCAATGTTCACCCCAGTTTTAGGGATAAAAAAAATCACTTGATGGTGGCAGCGACCCCCCAAAATTTATGCATTTGTGGTTCTTGGGGAAGTTTTTGCAACCAGTGCCTGTACTGGCAAGGTATATTTAAAGTCTTTATGGGCCCCCACCTTCTGCATTCAGAGTGCCAGAATGAAGATCAGCTCTGACATTTCTCAGCTAGCCTTGGCAAGCACCTATAGGAATTGTTTGCCCTCCTAGTGCCCTCTCTGGAGTGCTTCCAGGGGCTTTAAATTCAATGCAGCCTCCAATCAGTGTGAATACGGTATTTCAAAATAATTGTGCACTATTTTGATGCTCCTTGGTAGTGTGGATGTGCTATTTCAAATTGTTATTTTGGGAGTTACTTTGAAATATGTTATTTTGAAATAATTTCCTAAGGTAGACATGATTCTTACTTATGGGGGGTGAGGGTGGCAGAATTAGAATTGTTGTTTGGGAATGAAGTGGGGGAGGGGAAATTTTGTGCTTTGCTATTTTCACACTGACTTACACAATCACCTTTATTAAAGTATTATTGCAAATAATTATTTTCTGACTTTTGCTACAGAGCATCAATTAATATGGTTTAAAAAAATCACCTATTTGCAGTAGGATGTCCCTGATCAGCATTTGGGGACTATGCCCACAACATGTTCTTCATTTCACAAATATACACTACATTAATAAAAAGATTTGTTTTCCATTTGTACTTGTAGTATTCCCATTAATCCACCCTGTAATTGTACATATTCATGAAGTATCAGGCACTGAACAGATGATATTTTTATCTGCCCAATTTCTAATCTCATCTTGCCTCTTACAGAGGCTTTGAACTGTTTGCTATGCCTCTGTTTACTTTTTTCTTTTCATCTTCTAATATTGACAATATGAGAAGATTTTGATAGAGGTTTCACCTTATCAAGGGAAGAAATCCTACTACCCTAGAGAGGTTGAAAATTATACATACTGTTACAATTCCTTCAGGCATAAAACATGCAGGTCCTCAGGTCCTATGACTGATTACGTACCGCACAATAGTATTCTACACAGGCAGTGCACTTGAGGGTTGTGGGCAGTAGGCAAAGAAGCAAAAAGTAGCTTCAGAGCCAGCAGAGCATGACACAGAACAACTTGACTCCATTTTTAGATAGCTGGAGCCATGTTCACAGTTGGGAATTTGTAAACAGCTCCAGAATCCTCTCAGGTGGATTAAAAAGAATGATATGAAATGTATTAAACTAATAATTACATACTACAGTTCTGAGTATCAGAGGGGTAGCCATGTTAGTCTGAATTTGCAAAAGTGGCAAGGAGTCCTGTGGCACCTTATAGACTAACCGAAGTGTTGGAGCATAAGCTTTCATGGGCAAAGACCCACTTTGTCAGATACATGTAGTGGAAATTTCCAGAGGCAGGTATAAATATGCAGGCCAGAATCAGGCTAGAGTTGACGAGGTGGATCCAATCAGGGAGGATGAGACCCACTTCTAGTAGCTGATCTAGAGGTGTGAATACCAAGAAAGGAGAAGCTGCTTTTGTAGTTAGCGAGCCATTCACAGTCTTTGTTTAATCCCGAGTTGATTGTGTCAAACTTGAAGATGAACTATAGCTCAGCAACTCTGAGAAACTATGTATACAACATAGCATCACGTGGTGGGTATACAGCGCTGATTGTGGTTGGCTGTTGTACATGCTATGTTCTTATTTATCAATTTGTCACATCCGATAAAAGAAAGTCAGATAAGCGAAGGTCAGAAAATTGAGACTCTTCTGTAGTTGAATTGGTGACAGAGGCTCTGTGGATACACTTAAAATCAGGATGAATCTGGCTTCTCGTTATTTAGCTACAATTCACTGGGAACATGTTTAAACTGCATTGAAAAAGCACTCAACCCAAAGTAAGAGTATTTACAAAAGGGTTTTGTATCCAATTAATTAAATCTTTTCCAAACCTGGTAACTTTTGTTTACAGACAAGACCTCATATTTCTCAGGAGGAGATACTCAGTAGTTTCCCATGGTAAGTCTTGTGGAGCCCAAAGAAACACAGCAGACACCCTAGCAAATTCTGCAGCCAACTGCAATTTATTAGTTTTACATTACATCCTTTAGGGAGTGTGACACTAATGTACTCACTGAACATTGTACTTGTATGGAACACTGTAGATCCATTAATATTGTCACATTAGTAGTGTACCTGAGCAACAATTTAAACTCAATTTCTAATGTGTGCTAATATAAGAACCCTAAACCTAAATATTTAAGCAACAATTTAAATGTTACACAGCATCAGGCAACAAAGTAGGAAAGCCAAACAAAAATAAAGACAAAATGACCTAAAAAGGATTTTGACAATATCAGGCTTGTATCCTCTTTAGAAAATTTGTGATGTATAAAAGCACCCTGAAATGAGGAAGAATTTGGGGGGGGGGGGGAATTTTGGTTTATTTTGGTGTTGAAAGTGATTTTTCTCCTTGTTTTTTTTATTTCACAGTCAAAATCATAAAATTTGGTTTTCCTTGTTTTTTCTGTACTATTAGCTTTTTCAAATGAGAATTGTAAATCTGGGCAGTGAGAAGTGTTTAATCTAGGTTTTCAGAACATTTCCCATTGACATAATGTCTAAATCTAATCTATATGTGGCAGATAATTTTCCAAAATACTAGATTTCAAAATGGATTTAGCAACCTTCATAACCATTATGTTGCACTACTTATCTTTCTAATCTTTTCTTCCACCCCAAAAATACTCCATTCCTGGAACTGTAAATGTAGGCAAGTTTTGCCTGCAGAAATAAACCAGAGAGGCTAGCATTTTATTTTGTTGCTTGCTAGACTTATTTAAAAAGAAACTAAAATGAGTCTGAGTAGGCATTATTAAACTGACAAAAAGAAATAACTTAAGGGCAACCTTCAGTTGACTTAAAAAATCCATTTGACACTTCAACACAGTAATTATCCACCTTTTATTTTATTCCATTAAAAAGAGAGCAGAAGATTCCTAATTACAGGCTTTGTGAAATAGAGTTTTGCCATATTAAAGAATTTGCTATGTTGTAAAGTGGCCCATTCCATTTCCAATTAGAGTAATTCAGACACTCTAAAACTTTGTTTGATTCCAGCACCACACAACCCCTGTAAATCACCTCTTTATCTGTCATTTCAGGCAAATCTTTACATTTATAATAGAAGTTTTTATACATCCTGGTGAGTGACAGCTTTGAACTTTGAGGCCATTTTGCAACAATTCTAAATGTTTCTGCTGTCTGTGGGACATATGTCTTATTTATCCATTATAAATGTGACTTTTTGAATTAAAAATGCCTTTATGTATTGGACATCATTCAGCTTTTTTTGAGGGAGGGGAGACTTGGAGGAGATTGGGATTTTTTTTTTTGCTATTTTTTTTTCATGAAATAGTTCATTAGATGGCAAACATTCAAGTACATTTCAGTTATGAATTAGGTCTGCCAGATTGTTTTTAACACTATTGATCTGAATCATTAAAAATGTTATTGATAAACATTTGCCATTCTAGATCCTGTCATGCAAGATTTTTGGGGGGTGGGGCAGGATGCCATTTCGGGCACGTAGTGGGGACAGCAGCCTTGTGCTCTGGAACATGGCTAGCTTTTCATCCCATTCCCCGGACACTAAGAGAGTGAGGGGAAAGAGCTCCCTTCACCAGTCAGGTCTGAGAAGAATCAATGGAATGCAAGTACTTCCCCTCACTCCCTTAGTGTCCAGGGAACAAGATGAAAAGTAAGCCACATCCCGGAGCGCACAGCTGCTGCCTCCCCACCCCCCCATGCATCCAAAATGGCACCCTTGGGAGGGGCAAGAAGAGTAAGGGATATGTTATTTACGTACAACTAATTTCCTTGAAGCTCTTCCTTCTTTCCACGAAGTTTGTTACTTTCATATGGATAAATTTATTCAGAAAAAAGTCCACATATAATCACATAATACAGTTTTTAAAGTTAGTTTATTCCACATAACCAGCAATGATTGATTATCCCTTCAAAAATCAGAAGTATAAATGATGTAAGTTACATTTTTGAGAAATTTGTACTCTTCGGATCTCTACGAAAGGGTACCCTTTGGATCTCTATAACCAGTCCATTTAACAGAAAGTTAAAGTTACTATGCAAAGTTACTATGAGTCACACATTCGCATCTGGAACAGCTAACAACAATATCTGTGGTGTCAAAACTAGAGCATTAAACCTTGATTTTACTCTCAGCTATACTACTTTAAAAATCAGGTGCAGGGATTGTAGATTGTTAGCCTATTTGTGACAAAGAAGAAATACCTGCAGCAAGGCAGTAGGAACACAACCAGAAAACACACCTGCACAGAGTGTGGTTGAAGACAATCTTTATGATCTAAGATGATTTTAGAAGCCTTTGTCTTTCTCTGCCCAGGTTTTACATGTCACCTTTTACTATAGATTGTGTCCACAGTGGCTGTCCTTAAAACATCACACTTTTGACCAGATAAATAACTAGATGACATTTACTGTGTGGTATTCACAGTATTTTCTCTAATTCCTTATTATTACTACAAGAGGGTACCTCAAATATATTACAAATACAGAAGCAAAAATATATAGCTATTTACCAGGTACGCATTTAATGGTGGCAGCTGTCAATATGAAGCTAAAGAAAAGTGAGCCTGATTCAGTTAATATTTTTAATAAATACACAATTGCTAGAAAATTAATAGTGTATATATACACACAATGACCAGCTCCTCAGCTGGTGTAAATTAACCTACCTATTGACTTCAGTGAGATGTACTGATTTGCACCAGTTGAAAAGACCTGGCCCAATATTTAGCAGTTTATTTTCTCGGCTAAAGAGAATAAAGAAAGGAACCATGATATGAGGGAAAGATAATACAAGTAAGAAGTCAAGGTCAAGGTTTAATAAAAGCACAGAATAATCAGTCACATGTCTAGTTCTAGACCTACTATGTGGATTGAAGGGTATGCATGTGTTCATTTTAAACAAAATGTGGTTTGGAAAGTAGGTATGCATAAAGAAGCATGCTGTGGCTCACCACCCTAGCAACAGCCTAGAAAAGGGGGGGAGTGAACTCAATATGTGGAGTGGAGAAGTACAAGCATGTGACAAACAAAGCCATATATGGAAAGGTTGAATCTGATTGGTTTAGAAGTTTGTGTTTTGTAACCTGTAACTACCATGTGCTATAAACAGCAAGGGGAGGGGCTCATTGCTTGTGGGGCTCTGGCTGATTTTAGTACCAGGGGCTCTCCCTTTGTGCACATTGAATAAAGTATTGAATTGAATTGAATTGAATTCCCTTGATCCTGCCCAGCACCTGATTCTCTGGGAACCACAAAATCCCAACAGGTTCAAGCACCTGATTGCATGATCCATCAGCTTCTGCACTTTGGCCTAGTTTAAGAGAGACTGTTCAATTTCATTTTCTCCCCTGTGCTACATAGAAGGTACATCTTTACCTAACATGGGAAATTTAAAACAATTCTGTCACTTGAAGTATGTGATGTTATTCAACCCAATAATGGTTTATTTAATTAAACACCCAAAATAAGACCTTCAATTCATCAGTGTCCTATGGCTGCCATTGTAGCATAGATACAATCCTTAGTTACTGAATGTCACCAAGAAAGGATGTAGCTTAGGTGATACAGGTATATCTTTTTACTTTTACAGCCACTAACTAAACTGTGCTAGGTAGCAGTTCAGAGATGTATATAATGAATACAGAGATTAGCAGATAGGAAAATTAAGCTTAGTTAAAGCTGTTTATAACACAGTATGAGTGTGACCTAACAGTACCAGAGAAAAGCTTGAGAACAAGTGAAGAATTAATAATTTGTACTCCCTGAGAATGCAAGAGAAGATGCAGAAAGAAAATGTGACAAGTGTTCCTGAGTTATTGGCTATAAGGATCCCTAGGAAATTCTCTCAGTATGACATTTCCCCTAAAATTCCTCCCCATTCACCTCTGAGACCAGAACCATTCTTGTTGCTTGTGAATCTGAGAATTTTAGAAGTGTTTTTCTGAAGGGAAATATGATTCCAAGCTTGTTTTCTATTTAATTGCTTACACAACTACTACCCTGATTATAATGGTGTGAACATTCAAAACAGATAAAAGAGCACAGTGATGGTACTAATGGCATGGAACATTAACTCAGTGCAGCTGTTCAATATCCAACATTCCTGTCAACAGAACAAAGAGCCCACTCCCCACTTTTTACCATAAGATGGCAATGACATTTAAGCAAGCCAGGAAAATGGATGGAGGCAACTTGTGAAATGCCCTCTGAAGAGGAAGAGAGACTTTAACTTTACTAAATCAACACTTACTTTTCATCTGTTAAGTTCAAGAAAAAAAAGAAATGGGACACTGTTATGCCCACCTTTTTTAAGGAGGCTAATATATGTTTGTGGATTTGTATGCTATTTTTTAAAATAGCATATCTGCCAAAAACATGCCATAGCTTAGAGTACCTCCTTTGCACAAGAGGAAAACACTTTCAGATGTTCAATTTATACTAAGTTTGTAAGAGTTATTCTTGTTTGATTACGCTACATTTGTGATCCATGATAATGTCTTGAGTGCTTGGGGATCAGGTGGAAGTGGGGTCATTGGCGCAATGGATTCTCATTAGAAGGCACTGCAAGAGTTGTGTAGCCTATGTGCCTGCCACGATACAGAATTTGTTGGAGCAAAAGTATCCAAACTAAACCCCAATG
The DNA here is from genome assembly GCF_049634645.1 of Pelodiscus sinensis. NCBI lineage: Eukaryota > Metazoa > Chordata > Testudines > Trionychidae > Pelodiscus > Pelodiscus sinensis. The sequence goes on from NC_134719.1 coordinate 50,781,223, forward strand.
GAACACACTACTGCACTAACCCTTTTTTGTCTCTGACTGATGTATGCTAGAGTCAACTATAGCCTATTGTATATGGCATTTCTTCAAAACTGTGACATTGGAATCTTATCGAATCATTCTTTCAGTCTGAGGATTTTTAAATTGGACATATTTCTCACATGGTGTATGTTGATGGAATCCTATTGGAGAACCGGAAACCAGCTTGTCGTCACATGCTTAGCTATAGACATGAGTACCTAACATGGCTACTTTCATCTTCCTTTTCTTTCTCCTTCAGTTATCAGATATACTACTTGTTGTCACTCAACTTTATTTGGAACCCAGATAACATGTAAAGATAAGTGGCATTTAAGGGGTATATAATATACACCTCAAATCCCATTTTTTCTATGTATGAAGCACAGGTTCAGACCCATAGCACAATGAAGAAGAGACTGCCTTTTTTAAAGAAACTAAAGTCTTCATCTAAAGTCTTGATTATGAAGTAGAACTTTCAATTCAGTTTCATGGTGGCATCTCCTTAAAAATGTATGGCAATGTACAGCCTATGATTCATATGCTTTGCTAGAGCTAAGCTGTGGACACCCAGGGGAGACATATAATGTACACATTCGATTTTACTTAGGAAAAATAAAAAGGTATGGTCTCCGGCTGGACCAAGAGTGACTAGAGGGCTATTCACTGATTCATGGATAAATATGAGTAGGTACATTTATTAACAAAGGGAAGACTGGGATAGACATATTCAGTAAACATTTTCATTTTCTATATTGTAATTGTTTCCATGAGGACAATCTAAAAGCATGGAAAGTGTGAATTAGTGGTTTTTCCCTTTGTCTTCTAATTACCTAGCTGGTTATTACCTCAGAGGTTAATAGACAAGCAGCATGATAACAGGGTAATAAATCTTGAATGTCCATAGCAATAATAATATAGCTAATTCTTGAAACTGCGCTGAGTGAATGTTTAGTTCTTCCAGCAAACACAAAACAGATGGATTACCAGTAGGTACGTAAGTACTTAAATGACCATATGATAAGACTCAATTTTATCAAAAGGCCTAAAACCCCCCTATTATATTTTAGTGCCTGCATCATACTGCCCCCTCCCTTGACTGAAAGTAATAAAAGGTAGGGGGAAGAAACTTTAAGAAAGAACATATTAATGGAAAAATTATTTCTTATCCCATTAATTAACATATTACTGTATCTTATCCATGAAGCACTTATCCACCTCTCCCCATAGCAAGCTTGTTCACATCCCTCATGAATGTTGAAACAATTTAAATTGTCCTCTCCTTAGTACATTGTCTTCACAAGGTTATTTGCCTGTATAATTCCAGGCACAATTATGATGCTAAAGGAATAATCATTAATAGAATTGCTAGCTAGTGCTGCCCTTTAGAGCATTCACTTGGACATGTGATGTTATTGTTGAGCTTTTTAGGGTCCAGCAGCTTAGCTTTAAAATTGTATTATACACAAAGAAAAGCTTAATAAAGTTGTCAGATTGACAGTCTTCTAGATAGCAAACCAGTTAGAGAATCAATTAACTGGACAACCGGTTCAGTACATGCCATTTATTTCTGATGCTGGACTCTTTTGAATAAGAGATTGTAATGAGTCTGGGAGAGCAACATGGTCTCCCTCTGACCCAGAAGAGGAGGGGCCTTCTATGATCCCTTGGTGGGCAGGTCCAACCTCACCTAGCCCCACTCACAGGAAGCCGGAGGGTGTGACTAGGAGTATAAGAGCTGAGCTAGGAGTATAAGAGGCTACTGGGCTGGATGGACCTTTGGTCTGACCCAGTATGGCCATTCTTATGTTCTTATGTTCAGGGCCAGCCTTAAGCTGATTCAGCTGAATTGGGCCCCACGCCTAAGGGAGCCCTGTGCCCCAGAACCCGGAAGTGCCAGAGAGTTACAGAGCCAGGGGCCCTGCTCCACCAATATGTGGAGCTGGGTCTCTCCCCCGACTCTACCTGGAGCAGGCCCTGGACCCCCCCTTCTGGCCTCCTGCACATCCTCCCACCCCACCCCCAGAGCGTTCCTCTCAGCCCTGGACCATCCCTGCCATGCGCGGCTCCCCCTCGCAGGCTGCTGCGGCTGATTCCATGCGTAGCATTTCAGGTGGGTGGGCAGGACACCTGGGTGTGAGGTGATGTCATGGCCCAGGATTTTAAAACTCTTCGGAGGCATGTTGTGGGGCTGCCTCTGGGTTTGGCCTCTGGGGCCTGAGCGCAGACTCCTGCCCCGCAATATGGAAGGCAGAAGGTAGGGAAGGGGAAGGGGAAGGAGAAGGGGCGGGAGCAGAGGAGAAGGGAAAGGAAGGGGCTGAGGGGGGGGCAGGGGCAGGGAGAGGGGAAGGTGATGGTGCTTGGGGGAAGATGCTTGGGGGGAGGGGGAAGAAAAGGGAAGGCATCAAGAGACAGGGTGGAGGAGAGACAAATGGCAGAGGGCAAAATGCAGACAATGAGGGAAAGGGCAGGAGGGGAGGTGTCAGTGGGAGCGGGGACAGGGCGAGGGGACATTCACGAGGAGTAACGGTAGTTCGAACTAGGAAGCCTAGTTCGAACTACCTAGTTCGTGCCCCGTGTAGCCGCGCAGCACAGGGTTCGAACGAGCGGGGTTTTAAAAATGGCGGAGCCCCGCTTATGCAAATGAAGCCCGGGAAATTCAAATCCCGGGCTTCATTTGCAAGTGCGGTATGCCTACATTACCCCGCTAGTTCGAACTAGTGGGGTAGTGTAGACATACCCTCAGTGTGAGAGAAGATATTTGTATATATTTGCTTGCATATGCAACCACACTTAAGTTGAGGCCCTCAGCATGTTCTGTAAGTATGAGTGTGGCACCTGGTGTTTCCAAAGTTAAGTTGCCCTAGCTCATCCCTGACAGGTGTCTGTCTAATCTGGTCTTAAATAGCTCCAGTGATGGAGATTCTACAATCTCACTAGGCAATTTAACCACCCTGACGAGCAGGAAGTTTTTCCTGATGTCCAACCTAAACCTCCCTTGCTGCAATTTGAGCCCATTGCTTCTCATCTGAACCTCAGAGGCCAAGCAGAACAATTTTTCTTCCTCTTCCTTATGATACTCTTTTAGGGTATGTCTACACTACAAAGTTAATTCAAAATAACAGCAGGTATTTCGAATTAACTTTAATAGCATCTACACAGGCAAACCACTATTTCGAAATAAATTCGAAATAATGGAGCCCTTATTTTGAATTTGGTAAATCTCATTCTATAAGGAGTAACACCAAATTCGAAATAGTTATTTCGAATTAAGTGCTGTGTAGACACTTAATTCGAAATAGGGAGTCTCCAGCCCTTCCCAGGGAGCCCTGGTGGCCATTCTGGGCACAACCAGGAAAACTTAATCTCCTCTCCCCCAGCCCCGGAGCCATTAAAGGGGTAGACCCTGGCCACAGTGCCTGTGCCAGCTCCAAGCCTGCCAGCCCAGAGCCAGCAGTGGCCACCGAGGCCCCTGACCCAGTGGCCCCAAAACATGAGCCAGCAAGCCACTGGCTTTCCACCATCCTTTTTGTCACAGGGCATCAGAGAATCATAGAGACAATGGAGAGTTGGGTGAGTCCATGACTATAGTTAATGACTGGTCAGGGTGACTAACTATTATCAGCCAGTGGTTTGAATGAGCTATCCACTGCCATCTGTTAATCAAATGTAGGAAAAGGCTTCACGAGCAGACCTTATTTATATAGACAACCTACTTTTCCACAGAGATCAGTAGACACACTTGTGATTGGTAGGGGCTGTGATTGGCAGGTGGAAACTGTTGGCTTCTAATTAAAGTTTGAATTCTAGAAGCCTCTGCTGATTGGCTGAGCCTTGGTAGGGGGAGGGGCTTTATAAGGCAGTGGGCAAGCGACCAAGGAGCTTGCGAACAGGTGATTGCTAACAGGGAGTTTTGAGAGGGAGTTGGGAAGGGGAGAGGGAAGGGCGGGAGGTCTCTTGCCTTTCTTTTTAAATCCCTTCTCCAGGACAGCAGCGATGGTTGATGATGGGTCTGCTGTTGTTACCTGCATGGCGTGTGCCATGTTTGTCTTCCTCCCGGAAGAAAGAACGGATTTCATCTGCACGAAGTGCAAGCTGGTCAAGATTTTGGAAGAAAAAATTAGAGGACTGGAGGCCCAAGTGTCGACCTTATGCTTGATCAGAGAGGATGAAGACTTCCTCGATAGAAGGCAGCAATTGATCCTCCAAGCACGGCAGGCAGAGGAACCAGTGAGGGCAGTACGTGACCAAGAAGAGAACTGGCAGCATGTAACTTCTAGAAGGGGAAAAAGGCCAGCACGGGATTCCCCCGATGCTATAGAGGTAAGCAATCGCTTTCAAGCTCTCTCCACAGGTTCTGCAGTGCTGAAAGCTCTGGAAGGGACCTCACAAGGTAGAAACCAGAAGGGAGCACCATCTACTGAAAGGCATGGGATGCATAGTCCTAGGGATGGGGGTTCCACGGCCACCACCGCCAAAAGGAAACAACGGGTGGTGGTAGTCGGGGACTCCCTCCTAAGAGGGACTGAGCCATCCCTCTGTCGTCCGGACCTGGAATCTCGAGAGGTGTGCTGCTTACCGGGAGCTCGCATTCAGGATGTCACTGAGAGGCTTAGCAAGCTGATCAAACCTTCAGATCGCTACCCCTTCCTGCTTCTCCATGTAGGAACTAATGATACGGCCAAGAATGACCTTGAGCGGGTTGCTGCGGATTATGTAGCGCTGGGAAGAAGGATCCAAGAATTCGGAGCGCAAGTGGTGTTCTCGTCCATCCTCCCTGTTGAAGGGAAAGGACTGGGCAGGGATCGTCGAATTGAGGACGTAAATGCATGGTTGTGCAGGTGGTGTCGCAGAGAGGGCTTTGGTTTCTTCGACCATGGGACTCTGTTCCGGGCGCAAGGATTGTTAGGAAGAGATGGGATCCACCTAACGAAGAGAGGAAGGAGCATCTTCGCGGGCAGGCTTGCAAACCTAGTGAGGAGGGCTTTAAACTAGGTTCGTCGGGGGACGGTGACCAAAACCCTGAGGGGAGTGGGAAAGTCGGATACCAGGAAGAAATGCATAGAGCAAGAAGCGAGAAAGGAGGACCCCAGTTTCGAATGGAGAAGATAGTGCAATCAACTGGTTACCTGAAGTGTCTGTACACTAATGCGAGAAGCCTGGGCAACAAACAGGAAGAACTGGAGGCCCTGGCCCAGACCAAGAAATATGATTTAATTGGGATAACAGAGACTTGGTGGGATGACTCGCATGACTGGAGCGCTGTCATGGAAGGGTATAGATTGTTCAGGAAGAATAGGCAGGGGAGAAAAGGAGGAGGAGTTGCACCATATGTAAGAGAGCACTATGATTGCTCTGAACTCCAGTATAAAGAGGGAGAAAAACTTGTTGAAAGTCTATGGGTCAGGTTTAAAGGAGCAAACAGCAGTGATGTTGTGGTTGGTATCTGCTACAGGCCACCGAACCAGGTGGATGAGGTAGATGAGGCTTTCTTCGGACAACTGAGTGAAGCTTCCAGATCGCAGGCCCTGGTTCTCATGGGGGACTTTAATCACCCTGACATCTGTTGGGAAACCAATACGGCAGTACACAGGCAATCCAGGAAGTTTTTGGAGAATGTTGGGGATAACTTCTTGGTACAAGTACTGAAGGATCCGATCAGGGGCCGTGCACAGCTTGACCTTCTCCTCACAAACAGGGAGGAACTAATAGGGGACGTAGAGGTGGGTGACAACCTGGGAAGCAGTGATCATGAGATGGTAGATTTCAGGATCCTGACCAAAGGAAGGAAAGAGAGTAGTAAAATACACACCTTGGACTTCAAAAAAGCAGATTTTGACTCCCTCAGAGATCTGATGGAAAGAATCCCCTGGGATGTTAACATGAAGGGGAAAGGAGTCTAGGACAGCTGGCAGTATTTTAAAGAAGCCTTATTGAAGGCACAGAAAGAAACCATCCCGACGCGTAGCAAGAGAGGCAAAACTGGTAGGAGACCGGATTGGCTTACAGGGGAAATCCTTGATGAATTTAAGCACAAAAAGGAAGCTTACAGAAAGTGGAAACTTGGACGTGGAAACTTGGACAAATGACTAGGGAGGAGTTTAAATGTATAGTTCGAGAATGCCAGGGGGTTATCAGGAAGGCGAAAGTGCAAATGGAGTTGCGACTGGCTAAGGATGTGAAGGATAACAAGAAAGGTTTCTACAGGCATGTCAACAAGAAGGTGATCAGAGAGGGTGTGCAGTCCCTAATGGATGAAGGAGGTAACCTAGTGACAGATGATGTGGGGAAAGCTGAAGTACTCAATGCTTTCTTTGCCTCTGTATTCACGGACAAGGTCGGCTCCTGGACTTCTGTGCTAAGTGACGCAAGATGGGAAGAAGATGGACAGCCCTTGGTGGGTAAAGAACAGGTTAGGAACTATTTAGAAAAGCTAAATGTACATAAATCCATGGGTCTGGACTTAATGCACCCGAGGGTACTGAGGGAGTTGGCAAATGTCATTGAGGAACCTTTGGCCATTATCTTTGAAAATTCGTGGAGATCGGGAGAAATCCCGGATGATTGGAAAAAGGCAAATGTAGTGCCCATCTTCAAAAAAGGAAGAAGGACGATCCAGGGAACTATAGGCCGGTCAGTCTTACCTCGGTTCCCGGAAAAATCATGGAAGGGATCCTAAAGGAATCCATTTTGAGACACTTGGATGAGAGGAAAGTGATCAGGAATAGTCAGCATGGATTCACAAAGGGCAAGTTGTGCCTGACCAATCTGATTAGCTTCTATGATGAGGTAACTGGCTCGGTGGACATGGGAAAGTCAGTGGATGTTATATACCTTGACTTTAGCAAGGCTTTTGATACGGTCTCCCACAATATTCTTGCCAGCAAGTTAAGGGAATGTGGATTGGATAAATGGACGGTAAGATGGATAGAAAGATGGCTAGAAGGCCGGGTCCAGCGGGTAGTGATCAACGGTTCAATGTCAGGATGGCGGTCGGTTTCTAGTGGAGTGCCCCAAGGTTCGGTTCTAGGACCGGTTTTGTTCAATATCTTTATTAATGACCTGGATGAGGGGATAGCAGCCTTCAACTTCCTGAAGGGAGGTTCCAAAGAGGATGGAGAGAGGCTGTTCTCAGTAGTGACAGATGGCAGAACAAGGAGCAATGGTCTCAAGTTGTGGTGGGAGAGGTCCAGATTGGATATTAGGAAAAACTATTTTACTAGAAGGGTAGTGAAGCATTGGAATGGGTTACCTAGGGAAGTAGTGGAGTGTCCATCCCTAGAGGTATTTAAGTCTCGGCTTGACAAAGCCCTGGCCGGGTTTATTTAGATGGGATTGGTCCTGCCTAGAGTGGGGGGCTGGACTTGACGACCTTCTGGGGTCTCTTCCAGTTCTATGATTCTATGATAAGGGGGTGGTTGGATGAAATAACATGATCTTGGTAACTAATTGACCATTCATTATCAGTTGGAAATAGGTCAATGGAGGGATGATAGGAGTTGCTATAGGGAACTTTCTGGGTGTCTGGCTGGTGAGTTTTGCCCACATGCTCAGGGTTTAGCTGATCGCCATATTTGGGGTTGGGAAGGAATTTTCCTCCAGGGTAGACTGGCAGAGGCCTTGGAGGTTTTTCGCCTTCCTCTGTAGCATTGGGCACAGATCACAGCTGAAAGACTCTCTGCATGTTGGGTCCTTCAAAGTATTTGAATGCTTCAATATCTTTGATATAGGTGAGAGGATTATTCTAAGAGGGGTGGTTGAGATTCTGTGGCCTGCACTGTTCAGGGGGTCAGACTAGATGATCATAATGGTCCCTTCTGACCTTAAAGTCTATGAGTCTATGAGTGTCAAGGTGATCAATTTTGGCTCTTTTGGGTTGAAATTCACTTAAGACTTAGAGCTGGGAGAATGAAATGTTGTTATCCATATTGTATGATTAAAAGGTTAAAGACCTGAATTTAATATGACCTGGCTTAGGGTTTGCCTTAATTTGAACACGAAGCAGAGGATAGTGAGTCACATCTAACTGAACGTCACAGAAGATGGAAACAGGTTTTATTTCTGGTGGTGTAGAGTCTATTAGTGAGTCCTCAATTATATCTGACACTTTACATCCAGAGTGCATCTAGACTGGCAAGATTTGCGCAAAAACTTACCAGCTGTCTACACTGGCCACTTGAATTTGCGCAAGAGCACTGATGTTCTAATTTAAGAATTCAGTGCTTCTTGCGCAAATATTTTGACGCTCCCACTCAGGGATAAGCCCTCTTGTGCAAGAATACTTGCGCAGGAGGGCCAGTGTAGATAGGCACCTTAATTTTTTGCGCAAGAAAGCCTGATGACTAAAATGGCCATCGAAGCTTTCTTGCGCAAAAGTGCGTCTATACTGGGGATGGATGCTTTTGCACAAACACACTTTTTGTGCAAAAGCATCCATGCCAATCTAGATGTTCTTTTGCGGAAATACTTTTAACAGAAAAACTTTTCAGTTAAAAGTATTTCTGCAAAATCATGCCAGTCTAGACACAGCCCCAGTGTTTAAAGGCAGAGCTGATTAGAATCAATTGAGAGTCCTTGTCTTGTCTCAGTGATCGCTTGAGCAAAAATCATTGATAAAATCTTGTGTAGACTGACCTTGGACTCAACATGCAGGCAATGTGTTGAAGAGTAGTGGAAAGGAGGCAATGGTGGTGAGGTACCATGTTACCTAGTGAAATCATTGGTGCTGAAATCACTAAGGACTGGTATTTGACCACAGAACTGACACTTTCTTAACAAAGACTCCATTTTTGCTATCTAAAAAGTAAATCAATGTAACAGAAAATTGAAATGCTCTCTGGTAACTTTTTAAAAATCAAACTTTAAACTTTATTGAAAAAATGGGATAGTTTGCAATTGAACATATTTGATCTACATTTAAGGCAACTGATTTAATTTTGTATAAAATATTGCATAATAAAGGATGGCATTTTTTTAATGTTCAACTATTTTGATATACATTTTGATCAGATTTACGTCTGATGTGATATTTGTGTGTGGTTGTGGTTTGTTGTGTGTGTGTGTGTTTTTTTTCTCAACAAAAAATTCTGGGGGGGGGGGAGGTGCCAAAACGGTTTGAATTGGGCCCTGCACTTCCTAAAGCCGGCCCTGCTTATGTTCTTATCATTAGGTTGGGCTGCCAGGACCCCTGCCAGCCCTCAATCCCTGGCCTGAGCTGCTGAGATTGCTGCCATGGCCAGAAGAGACGCCGAGCCCTCCAGGCCCCCTGCTGGGCCCCAATGACTGGACAAGTCCACCTGGGCTTCTGCCTGAGCCAGAACCCATGGACACCCTGCCAGCCTCTCTGTCACCAGTGTACCCCGAGGAGCAGTGCCTGAGCTGGGTAGGCATCCAGGGGGAACTGGGAAGTGGACCATGGACAGCTGACTCTGGGGCAGCTGAGGAAATGGAGGTCGGGTGGGCAGCATGTTGCAGCTTGGATCCCCACTGACCCACAGACCTAGCCATCACATTGCAGCCTGGATGCCCACTGATCCAGTGGCTGCAGCACTGCCACTGTCAGGGCCCTGGGCTCGGATGCAGCCTACATCCCCCCTCCCAGCCCTTCCCTTCGGTGTCAGGTTCCCACTGTGGAGCAAAACCCCATGGGCTTGTTGGCTTTCCACCAGTGAGGATACTTGACCCCTGCCCAGCTGGGGCCCGGCCAGAGCTCTAGACTGTTGAACTGCTTATCATAAACGTTTGTTCGTCCTGCCTTGACCCAGGGCGGGGGGAGGGGAGGCGTATAAACTGTAAACTATTGAACTGCTTATGTAAAACACTTGTCTATTCACCACATCCTGACCCAGGGCTGTGCATCAAACTGGGCCTTATACTCTGTCACTCAGCCTACGGCTAGGCTGAGGCATGCTGCGCAAACTTTTCAGCAACTGCGGCACTGCATTTGCCCTCTGGTGGGGCACTCTAGGGAGTCAGCATGGCCTCCAGCTGACATTGGGCAGAGTCAATTGAGTTATTAAAGCAATTTCCCACAAAGTAAGAAAGGAGATCAAATGTTCAGAAGCTCTGCTAGTTGTGAGGTTGTAGGAGAGTTTCCACCTCCTCTGAAGAACACATTTTGTAATAAGTGGAACTGAAAATATGAACTAGCACTATTTCTTTCTGTGGGACTAAGAAGCTTTCCTGTTTCCTGGATATTTTTCACATTATTACATACAGTATGTCTATATGGTTTTATTGATAAAGATATGACATACTAATGCTTGATTGCTCCAAGCCGGTCTTAAGCATGGAATGGTGAATAATATTTGATCTAGCAATTTTCAATCCTTCAAATCCATACATGTGGTGTAGTTTTTAAGGCTGAGCAATCTGAATAAGAATACATAGTCAACTCCCACATCAAAACAGTGGTAGTCTCTGGTTATAGAAAGGGAAATTATGCCAAAAGTTCAGAGCCTTGAGCAAGGGGTGGCATGTAATTGTATGGCCCCAGGAGAAGACCAGAAAACACATTGTGGCTATGTGACAATCTGATTCCCTCCTTGCTGCAGGGGGAATTCATCAGGTCTATTTGTAGCACACAATTTCAATGGGTGTTTCAGTCCAACTTTGTGTTTACAGCCCACTCTAGGCAAATGTCCTAATTCATAACCTGGAGATGAGTGACCCATTACGAAAAGGAGTGAAAAGGACATTCCAGAGAATGACCTATCCCAAAGGCATGTGAGTTGTTCTCTTTTCAAGGAGGGGGAAATTCCTACACAGTCCTAAATGTTTCCTTGAGCAGGCTGCTACAATCCCAACAGAGATAGGCCAAACCTACCAGCTCCTATTCTTAATTCCTTCCTAAATAGCCAAAAGCAAACCTCTAAAAATGCAGGCATACATGGGCAAAAATGGCCCTAACTGATGGGCCAACAATCTGGGTATGTCTACACTACAAAGTTAGTTCGAACTAATGGACGTTAGTTCGAACTAACTTTCATAGGCGCTACACTAGCGCTCCGTTAGTTCGAATTTAATTCAAACTAACGGAGAGCTTAGTCCGAACTAGGTAATCCTCATTCAACGAGGATTAAGCCTAGTTCAAATTTACCAGTTCGAATTAAGGGCTGTGTAGACCCTTAATTCGAACTAGTGGGAGGCTAGCCCTCCCCAGGTTTCCCTGGTGGCCACTCTGGCCAACACCAGGGAAACTCTTCTGCCCCCCTCCCGGCCCCAGAGCACTTAAAGGGGCACGGGCTGGCTACGGTGCCCGTGCCAGGTGCAAGCCTGCCAGAACCCAGCCAGTAGACCCTGCACCTGGCACGGATCGAGCCACCCACCCGATGCCCCCCAGCCCTCCCCCTCTTCCCGGGACTTCGTCCACGATCTCCGCACTAGGCACAGGAAGGTGGCTGGCTAGGGCAGGAGAGCTGCCAACCTGGTCACCCAGGAGCAGGAGTGCATGAAAATCAAGGTGGTCCACTGAGACCCCCGACCCTGAGCCCTGAGCTTACAATGGCCGTCCTGGGTCAGACCAAAGGTCCATCTAGCCCAGTAACCTGTCTGCCGACAGTGGCCAACCCTAGGGACCCTGGAGGGGATGGACCGAAGACAGTGACCAAGCCATTTGTCTCGTGCCATCCCTCTCCAGCCTTCTACAAACCTTGGGCAGGGACACCACTCCTACCCCCTGGCTAATACCACTCCGTGGACCCAGCCTCCATGACTTGATCTCACTTCCCTTTAAACTCTGTTCTAGTTGTAGCCTTCACAGCCTCCTGCAGCAAGGAGTTCCACAGGTTGACTCTTTGCTTTGTGAACAACTTTCTGTTACTAGTTTGAAGCCTGCTACCCATTCCTTTCCTTTGGTGTCCTCTAGTCCTTCTTTATAGGAACTAATGAAGAACTTTTCTGTATGCACCCTCTCCACCCAACTCCTGCTTTTAGAGACCTCTATCCTGTCCCCCCTCCGTCTCCTCTTTTCTAAGCTGAAAAGTCCCAGTCGCTTTAGCCTCTCTTCATATGGGACCTGTTCCCAACCCCTGATCATTTTAGTTGCCCTCCCCTCTCCCACCCTCTCTCTTCCCCTCTCCCACCTCCTTTTCCCAGTCTCCCTCAGTTTTGTTCAATAAAGACAGATTCCATTTTTGAACACAATTGTCCTTTATTTTGTACATCAAGAAGAGGGGCTAGGGAAGGGTAAGTGGAAGGAGGTGAGGGAGGAATGGGGTACGCGCCCCCGATGGGGAGGACTGGGCTGGCTCTGTGGGCTTCTGGGGGTGGAAGCTCTCCTGCAGCCCCCCAATTGCCTTCTCTCCCCAGATGGCAGCCTGCGGCAAGTGCAGCCGGTCTGATGGCCGAGTGCTGTGATGTGCCCAGTGTGGGTAGTCCGGGCACTCCAAGCCAGGACTGCTTTGCAAGCGGGGCACCCCTGAGAACTGTCTGTCCGGGGTGGGGGTCGGGACCCTTTAAGCACAGCCCTCGGCTAGCCTGAGACAGCATCTCCACGCTCTAAGTCCTCGTCTGATGCCCTGCCGGCACTGCTTCCGGCCATCCTTAATCCCGGTTCAGGGTCCACTTAATGTGGACATGCTAGTTTGAATTAGCAAAACGGTAATTCGAACTAGTTTTTTAGTCTGGATCCATTAGTTCGAATTAGCTTAGTTCGAATTAACGTTGTAGTGTAGACGTACCCTCTGAGAATAGAAGTGATTGCACATGCCAAACGCTCTGACCCCAGTCTAGTGGAACCACACTTCTTAAAGAGTTCAGGGTGGATGAAAGGATTCATGAGGGCAGTGTGTCAGGATGAAATGAGGGTGGACACAGAACAATGGGGCCAGAAAAATGAGCCCCTCTTAGGGAACAAATTCTGTTCACGGTCGCAAAAACTAAAACAAAATGTTTGACTATTTCCCCACAATCTCATTTAAAGTTTAGAGCTGAAAATATTGGGATAAAAATATTCAGACATTAATCCAGAGAGGGATCAAGCAAGACTGATACTTCGTTATTGCCTCTGCTCCTATCCAAAGCATCTTACATTACAAAAGATGTCTATCGCTGGTATTGTATAGGGTACAGTAGTTCTGTCACATAGGGTATGTCTACACTACCCTCCTAGTTCGAACTAGGAGGGTAATGTATGCATACCGCACTTGCTAATGAAGCCCGGGATTTGAATTTCCCGGGCTTCATTAGCATAAGCGGGGAGCCGCCATTTTTAAATCCCCGCTGCTTCGAACCCCGTGTAGCGCGGCTACACGGGGCTCGAACTAGGTAGTTCGGACTAGGGTGCCTATTCCGAACTACCGGTACACCTCGTTTCACGAGGAGTACCGGTAGTTCGGAATAGGACCCTAGTCCGAACTACCTAGTTCGAGCCCCGTGTAGCCGCGCTACACGGGGTTCGAAGCAGCGGGGATTTAAAAATGGCGGCTCCCCGCTTATGCTAATGAAGCCCGGGAAATTCAAATCCCGGGCTTCATTAGCAAGTGCGGTATGCATACATTACCCCGCTAGTTCGAACTAGCGGGGTAGTGTAGACATACCCTGAGAGATCACAATCTTTGTCATATGTCTTTCTTAGGTGGAGATCATTTATGTTGATCAAGTCTAAACTGGCTTCAAGTCAATAGTTTACAACTTAATACTATAAAGTAAACTATTAACAACTTCCAGTTCTTATTTTACTTATACTTATCTGTATTTGTTCAGCAACAAATTATAAACATGACTTGACAGTAATATAGCAATTTCCTGCATTATTTGTATAGTATTGGCAATATACAGATTTTAGTATAAAAATACCAAATCTAATACAATTAACACAGCAAAATGTAATTAGCAACGTTTGTTAACATAATAATTGCCGTGGGCCCTAATTCACATGGAAATTAATTTAATAACATGGCAGAAGACTGTAATCTGTAAATCATCACTCCTCCAGGAATCTATCTGCCTTAGGACATTGCTTCATGAAGATAATCACAATAAACCCTTTAAAGCAATTTCTTGCTATTTGCATATTTCTCGATAATTCATACACATATCAGTGAAATACTTTGTGATAAAGGGCAAATATTTAAAATGCTAACGGAACTATAGGTTTGCTAGCTATTTCCACAAACATTGTATGGTAAGGAAAAGTTAGAATAAAGAAAAGGACAACAGGCCTGTAAAAATGGTTTTATATTTTACACATTAATGGACTGGTTTTATCTATACTGAGATATTTTATAGGCAAAATGCAAATCCCAGCATGAATAATTTATTCAGTCCTGATCAGAACAGAGATTAATTTTCAATTACTGTAGGTTGTTCAGAATAATACCATCATTTTAGATCATGTAAACATTAATTTTTTTTCATTACCAGTTACTTGTAGAAATAAGCTAAAACAAAGAGTCAGTGTTTCCATGATTTTTCTTTTGGTATTTTTCCAGTACAGGCTGGACCTCCCTGGTCCATCACCCTCAGGAACTGATGGGTCCTGAAGAAGAGAGTTTACCAGACCAAGGGCTGGGAGGGCTGTTAACCATACTGTTTCAGCCTCAGCAGTGTGGCTGGTCCCACTGGTGGTCTAGGGGCTAGGGGCTATCATTCTATCTGTATACCTCGTTGGAGAAATACACACAGAGGGTGCATCTACACAGCACCCTAAACTCAAAATGAGATATGCATTTCAAAATAAAGAGCATGCTTAAAAGCCACAGAGTAGCTATTTCAGATATCTCCGGTATCCTGAAATAGTCCTGCTGTCTAGACATACCCTTAGAAAGATCTTTACCCAATGTGGAGGAGGGGAAGGGAAGTTTGACATGACTTATGTTTCTGGTGAAGACATTTAAAAAAAATAAAATCTTGGCCTACCTAGCCTGGGCAGTTCAGGCCTGCCAACAGGTAGAGGTAAAGGGGGCAACTGGCCCAGGGTCCAATGATTCAAAGGGGAAGACTTCTTACTCCGACTCCTGTAACCCTCGTTGTACAAGGAGTAAGGGAAGTCAGAGAAAGAGTGCTCTATTTCTAAATAAGTGCTGTGTAGATGCTTCCAGTTTTGAAATAAGCTACACAATTGATGTAGCTCAATTTGTGTAATTTATTTCGACTTAAGCCCTCTTGTGCAGATACACCCTGAGGTTACGTCTAGACTACAATGTTTTATTGGAAAAAGGTACGCAAATTAAGCTCCACAATTTGAGTACCTTTTTCTGGTAGTTTTGTTGGAAGAGGCTTTTCCGAAATTTGTCCCGTCTACACTGGGCCAAATTTTGGAAATACTCCTCTTTTAAGAAAGCTCTTCTTCATCATGGAAGGAGGAAGATAGGGTTTCTGAAAGAGCGTGTCTGCTTTTCCGCAAAAAAAAAAAAAAGGTAGAGCACTGTTCCCTACCCGGCGGGGAAGCAGGAAGGGAGACCAAGGACCGTGCACGTGGCCCATGCCTCCCACGGATCACGCAGCCACCCGTGCATGTGCAAGCACGTGCCATGCCACACTTGGGCAGGTGGCTCCAACTGCGAGACACCCAGAGACCATGGCCCAATAGGCACACACGTGTGTGAAGAGACGTGACATGCTCCCAACCCCGGGGCAGGACCCAGCAGGATGCTCTCCCTTCACACGCCCCCTCTACACAGAGGCAGGGGACATCTCCCCTCCACCCTGCCCCGGCACTATACACAGCACAGGAGCATGGGTGTGGTCTTGGGGCAGCTCCCAGTCCTGGGGATAGCCAGACATCCTGACTATGGCCTCTGTGCAAGCACATCAGCTCTGACGGTTCAGGGCACAGTCGCCCTCATCTTGCGGGGTGGGGCTGGGCATCATCCACTGTGTCTCCAGGGAGAACTGACCACTTTTCTTCTTTCTCTACGGCTGCACCAACTGCTCGTGCAGGGCGCACCACCCCGCCCGGGACAAGTGCCTGCACCTGCGGCCTCAGCAGGACCACCACCACGTGGCAGGGATACTGGGACCAGCACCCGGGGGCCCTGCGAGCCCTGCACTGCACCATCGAGGCCTGGATGCAGGAGGACCTGCAGCTCCACTGGGAGTAGCTTGCTCAAGACCATGCAATGTGCTCAAACCTGCAGATCCTGCTGCAGAGCATGCTCCTCCGTGCTGGTCCTGTGCTTGCTGCCCCCCTCCCCAGCTACTATTCCTCCTCCCACTCCTGACCCCCACGCCTCTTCCTCCTCAACCTTTGCACCCTCCTCCCCATCCCCCCGGGGACGGTGAGGGCCCCGCACCTGCCATGGTAGGAGACATGTGGCTTGACGAGACCCCCACCCCTGAGCCCTGAGCTTCCCCTCCCCCTTCTTCCCCTTGCTTCCCCTTTCCAGCTCTGCTGGGCGCGGGCCCCCCGCGTGTCCTCCCATCCCACCCCCAGAGCAGCCCCACTGTGTGCGGCTCCTCCTTTCCGCCTGCTGCTGTCCACGTGCGGCGTTGCATGTGGGTGGGGACGACGCCCGGGAGTGATGTGACGTCACGGCCCAGGATTTTAAAAGTCTTCGGAGGCACGTGGTGGGGCCATGCTGGCTCCAGCGGCCTTGGGGCCCACAATGTGGAAGTCAGAAGGTAGGGAATGGGCTTGGTGAGGAGGTGGCAGTGGCAGCGGCGGGCTTGCATGGAGGGGGAGGAGTGGAAGGAGAAGGGGCTTGGGCGGGGGAGGGGAAGGCACCAAGGGACATGGTGCAGGAGACAGAGACAAATGCCAGGGGGCCAAGTGCAGACAATGAGGGAAAGGGCAGGAGGGGAGGCGTCAGTGGGAGGGGTGATGCTGGGAGAGGAGAGGAGAGAAGAGGGAAAGGGCATTGGGGGCTAGAAGAGGAGGTGCTGGGAGAAGGTTTGAAAGAAGGGGTGGGCATGAGAGAGGTGGGGATAGAGCAAGTCATGTGTGAGGGCACAGAGGGGCAGGAGGGGATGGGGCAGAATGCTGAGGGGATGGGTATCAGGGAAAGAGAGGGCAAAGGGGGCAGGGGCAGTAAGGAAAGGGGGAGGCACCAGGAGGGTGCAGGGCTAAGGGAAATTGCAGGTGCCAGGGGATTCTGGGGTGAGGAGGAGGGGAGAACTGGCCACCGGAAGCAGCACTGGATGGGGGAATCAGGGCAGGCTGGGGAGATTGGGGGGCTGGTGGGGGTGTGAGGTTGGGGGCAGGGAGCTGGCCGGGGAAGATGGGTGGGGGGAGAAAAAGCGGCCGCCGGAAGAAGGGCTGGATGCAGGCAGCGGGGCTGGCCAAGGGAGATTGGGAGCAGAAGTGGGGGGGACCTGGCTGCCTGGGAGGGGGTTGGGGAAAGTGGGGCTAGCAAGAGGCGCAGCGGGGGGAGCAGGGTGGAGGAATGAATCAGCCTGCGGGGAGTGGGACTGACCCGGCCATATGTAGATCTTGGGACGCTGCTCCGTTCCCTCCTTTCCCCCGCAAAGCATGAGTTAGTCCGGCCTGGGGATTCTATTGTCCCCCCCACATACACACACCCCTCGAGTAGTTGCCAACTGTCTGGCTGGTAGACACACTCATGCAGCCTGAGCACATTTTTCAGCCAGGCAGTTCGAAACTACAAACTCATACTTCTAGAATTAATACAACTTACCTATTGAGAAAATACCAGACATGTTATATGTCTGGTATTTTCTCAGTTTGTTTTTCATGTGTTTATATTTTTGGGCTGCAAAAAGCAGTATTGAAAAAAAAAAAAAAGAAAGGGTTCCAACTAAAGTAAAAAGTTTGGGAAACCCTGGTCTAACCAGCTTTCTGTCTGTCTTACAGTCCATTTATCCAATCCATATTCCTTAACTTGCTGGCAAGAATATTGTGGGTGACCATATGAAAAGCTTTGCTAAAGCTGGCACTGGGGGTTTTGGGAGGACCAGAAACAACTTATTTGAATAGTCATCATTTGATTAATGAATATGCAAATGAACATTACCGGTCCTCCAAAAGTTCATGAATGGATTTACTGGTCCCCGTGTCAAAAAATTTGGGAACCCCTGGTCTAGAATATCAAACTTGCAGCCTACAGACCATCTATAGCTGGAGCATTTTTACAGTCCATCTCATTGGTGTGTCAGTGGCCCAAGAGGGGCATATCTGTATCCATCCCCCAAACCCCATCCCTTGATCCCCTTCAACAGGGAAGTGGAGCAAAGTAGAGCAAGTATGCACTGAGTGTGCTCCGTTTTCCCACAGCTCCCACGGAAGTGTGTGTGTGGGGGGGAACAATTACTGTCACCCCATGCTAGGATTCCTCATTAATCCCCAAAGATGCATCCCTTGGGGGACAGTGTGCAATGAGGGGGGGGGGGGGAGAGGAGATGGCAGGGTGGTGGTGGGAAGAGGTGGGGATTGGAGGATGGGTATGGACACAACCATCCCTGGCTGCCGGGACTCCCAGATGAGTTGCAGATCCTTAGTCTAGAAAACATGACCTCTAAAGGCCTGAAAAATAATGTGTTCCTTCAGTTTGGAAGGGACAAGACTGAGACTGTGACATGATAATAGTTTGCAACTATTTAAAAAGAGTTATAAGGAGGAGGGAGAAACATTGTTCCCTTTAACCTCTGATAATAGGAGACACAGTGGGCTTTAATTGTACCAACATCTGTTTAAATTGGACTTTAGTAGAAACTTCCTAACTGTCACTGTGGTTGAGCACAGTAATAAATTGCCTAGGGAAGTTGTGGACTCTCTGTCATGGGAGATTTTTAAGAGCAGGTTAGACAAGCACCTGTCAGGCATGATCCAGATGATTACTATGTCCGGCCAAGATTACAGGGGACGGGACTGGAAGACCTCAAAGTCCCGTCCAGTTCTACAATTCTATAAACAGGAGGGAGACAGAACAGTGCTGAGCTAAAAGATTTTGTTAAAAATAGAAATAAAGAAACATTAAGAATTGGATTGGAGAGCATGGGAAGTACTTGCATGGTAAAAGGTTATAATCTCATCAATATTATTGCTGTGAATGGAGAAATCTGCCGTTATTTTTATAACCTCAGAAACCACACGGGATGTTCCTGAATGTGTTGAGCATTTTAACAAAGGGAGATCCTGGAATAAGATAAAATTGGACAAAAAACTTCCAGAAAATTCTACTATAAAGGTATCATTCAGATAGGTAACATATTTACATGAACAGCCAAATTGTGCATATTCTGCAAGTTAAAAAAAAAACCATATGCCTGGTTCAGCTGGAGCATGTTATTGATCAAGTTCTCTCCAGAGTTATTAAATGAGAAAATATCATTGCAAGTACTGAATTGGAAAAGGTGTTTGCTTTTTTAAAAAACAACTCTCTTTCCAGGGCTGGATTTTCTGAATTGCCCATGTGAAAAACTATTTAGGTAGAAATGGAATAGGAAGGGCAGGAGGGGAGAGGAAGAGAAATAATGTGAATGTGGGAGCATCAGAGGTATGAGGGTGACACACCATTTGGAACATTAAAACTAAAAAGGAAGGGCAGGATAAGGGCACATAAAAATAGAAAACACACACTCATACACACTCCCCCACAAATATGCAGGAGAAAGAAAAGTATGGAAGGAATCAAAATATTACACAGGATACAAGAGAAGTGTGGGGGCGGGGGGAGAGAAGGAGGGGAAGTAGATAGAAAAAAAGGAAAGATGGGACTACTGTTCTGTAACATGACCCAAGCAGACATAGAAGAAGTTGTGAGGGATCAGCCACAAAACCCTTGTAAAATGGAGCTGAAAATAAATGTCTTGGAAAGCACACATGAAGGATGTTCTCATGGTTACAGTCCTGTAGGAATTCTGGGTTTCTGTCTTGGGCAAGTTATTGAGGCCCTTATTTTTAAAGGTGTGGAACTCAGAATTGCAACATGTGACTGATATAGGAGCTTAAATATCATGAAAAATCTGGGTCTAAATCTTTTCTCAGGCCCTAGCCTGCAAAATGGGGATAATAGTCATTCTTGCTCTCTGTTTTATGTTGCATGTACTTAGATTGTAGGATATTTCTGGCAATATGTATAGGTACATGACCCAGTACCATGGTTCTTGTTCTTAGTTGGGGAACCTAGGAGCTACTCTAAAATAAATAAATGATAGTAATAAATAATAATACATACTTTTCAAATTTACATTGTGAGGCTAGCTCTGCATACAGTGGCATGGGTGTGCCATGAGGAATGTGATGCCTGCATTACAAAATCATCTTGCATACCTTGTTATGCATATCCTTCCAAAACTTTGCCTGAGATACTTCAATGCACCTACTACCACCTGGCCTCAGTGGCCAAAGCTCCCTGCTGTGCTGCCTGCCCCTCTGCTCCTGGCACCCTGGATGCCAGCTGAGTCGCTGCACACCTCCTGCCACTCCTGCCCCACAGCCAGACCTCCCTATACCTGGGCTCTGTGGCCCAGGAACATTTATGGCCCTGCTGGAGCACAGATGTCACCGGATCAGAGAGTTCTGGTTAAGGGAGGTACAACATGCAGTATAGTGGCTTTATGGGCAAGAGCTACAGAAAGACCGTCTTACATGTATTTCCTACTATGAACTGTGAATATTGCTAACATCTTCCTTATTTGTAAAGCAATACAAACCATTTTAAATGTTTATATATATTTGTGTTTTTTTTGTTTATTCTTGTAAGCCGCCTTGAATATTTTAAATAGAAAGGCAGGATAAAAATATTTAAATAAAATAAAAAATAAAATATTTTTGCACCTTCTGTAAGGAACACAATTATGTTGTAGCAAAAGAATTTCCTGTTTTCCTTGAAAGAAAATATATCAGTAATTATCAGAAGAGTAATGTTAGACCAGAAATCTAAGGTGCTGAAGTGGCTCCATACATATTTATTAAAAATGGCTTGGCATTTAGGCATTTCCATGCAGAATTACACAAGTCAAAGGTGAAAACTGAGCTGATTTATTTCTAGTCATCAGACACACTGAATCATTGCTGCTACAGCTCACCACAGGAGGGGAAAATCTGATCCTCAATAATTAATCCATAGACGTAGAATACTTGTTTTAGCAGAGTACTTCACACTAACAGTAAATGGGAATGGTGGCCTAAATAGCAGACAGGAAAAAAAATTATAAAAGAATTTTGAAGGTGAGTGAAATAGATTGTCAACTTACTTAGCATGCTAATAGCAATGCAGTTATGATTATTTGTTTTTTACCTAATGCCCAAAATTGTGCTAGAAACATTACAGACAAATAGAGATACTGAGTCCCTCAGCTAGAAAATCCACAGTGTAATTAGGGAGAAGACCTAATGGATGTGCTTCAGTGGGTCAGTGGAAGTGGGGCCTGGCTTGGGACAAAGGAAATACAGCAGCCCTGCAACTCAGTTCTGGAGCTGCATCTAAAGTAGTGTTTCTTAAACTGTGTTCCATGGCACACCAGCGTGCTGTGAGGCAGTTGGAGGTATGCCACTGAGAACAACAGAATTCAAAATGGCCACCTTTAAAGAGGCAGGCAACCTTTTTTTTTCTCAACAAAAATCCTTGGTGTTCCTCCTAAAAAAAATATTATTTGCTGTTCCTTGGTCTTAAAAAGTTTAAGAAACACTGATCTAAAGAATAGCCCTGTTTTCCCCATGTAAAAATCTCAATCCATCACTCAGAACCCCCTAAACTCAGGTAACAACACTTGGTATAGAACAACAAATCAATAATCAGTGCAAGTTAACACTCAGGAATTCCCCAATGCATTAAACACACCACATATATTGGAGACAGCCTAGCTAATCATCTCCTGTAATCAGGGCCTCCTCTGATCATCAGTCATAACCTTGGGGAACACTCTTGTTCAACTCAATATTTCACAGCTACCCACACTTCAGGGCATGCTTTAGCCCAGGATTCCCAAACACACCAATCAGACTCAGGGGGACAGCTGTGTTAGTCTGTATCTGCAAAAACAATGAGGAGTCCTGTGGCGCCTTAAAGTCTAACTGATTTATTTGGGCATGGCTTCCACAGGGCTGCTTGTTGTGTTTACACTAATCAGAGATACTGTACTCAGAAGCCCTCCCCAATTAGACAGTCTTACTCCCCTCCACAAATCACCAATGCATCAAAATGTTCTACAACTTGAATAAATAAATAATAGATTAATAATAATAATAAAGTGTTAGTTAAACAGTTATTTTGTTACAGTAAGCTACTATGTTACAAAAAAAAGTTTCTGCAGGAAGATATGCATCTATCTACTTGACAGTTCTCAAATTTTCCTTGCTTCCCATAACATAATTTGTGTCAATCTCTTCTTGACCTTACTAAGTAAGAGTTCCAATTCTTTGTATGGGAAGTAATGATCCTTCATTTGGGAAATGTGAAAAAGGTGGTATTTCTTCACTTCTAAAAAAGAGAATTCTATATAACACAAAGCTGGGATAACAGATTAAACCAGCTGATGGACATTGCTTGCTTCTTTTGCCAAGGTTTATCTTAAATAAGCAGGATGGATGGTCTCCAGAATATCATCATCTAAGAAGCTTCAAGGAAAGAAAACGGGAACAAATTGTCTTACCTCCAATATCCAATGTACCCATATAAAACCCCAAGAATAAATTGGCAGACTGCTGGAGAAAAAAATTATGAAGAGAGATTTGAAAATGTATGAAATGAATGAATGAAAATGGCAGAGTTTTATTTAACCTTAAAAACAGTTTGCCTTGAATTGATTTCAAAGGATGGGTCATTTATTTTTTTTGAACTTGAACACTCATCTGTAACTGGAGACCCCCAAAAATATATTGCAGATCAGGTGACTATCCAGATTTTATTCATAAAGCAGACCATAAGATCATACTATGCTATGTGAAGTGAGACAAAGCATTGGGTCAATAGTTCAATAATTATTAAACCAAAGGATGGAAAGACATTGAAATTACTATAGTGCAGTTATTATTATTTACTGAGCACCAAACGTGTACTGGTTTTATAATAAGTTAACAATTATTGCTGTGGGGCTTTCGATGGGGTACAGTCACAGAAGACCCTTGCGGAGACTTCCCAGAAAGCTGACAATAGAATAATAGGATGCTGATGCCAAGGGCTGTGTCTACACTGGGCCACTTATTCCGGAAAAGCAGCTGCTTTTCCGGAATAACTTGAAAACTGTCTACACTGGCCGCTTGCTTTTCCGGAAAAGCAATGACAATCTACTGTAAAATTGTCAGTGTTTTTCTGGAAAAACTATGCTGCTCCCGTTCGGGCAAAAGTCCTTTTCTGGAAAAACTATTCCAGAAAAGGGCCAGTGTAGACAGCACAGTAGTCTTTTCCGCAAAAAAGCTCCGATCGCGAAAATGACGATCGGGGCTTTTTTGCGGAAAAGCGCGTCTACATTGGCCACAGACGCTTTTCCGGAAAAAGTGCTTTTCCGGAAAAGCATCCTGCCAATGTAGACGTGCTTTTTCCGGAAATACTTATAACGGAAAACTGTTCCGTTTTAAGCATTTCCGGAAAAGGGTGCCAGTGTAGACATAGCCAAGATGTTTTTCTCCTCCCCTTGCCTACACCCAGCTCCAGAGAGGAGAGGACATGACAGGGCTCAAGATGGAGGGAGCTTACTGGCAGCTGCTCTTAAGTCTGAATGTGCTCAGCATACTTAAAGGGGCAATGTGAATCTCTGTCATTCTAAAATAGTGTGTCTGTCACTCTCACATACACATACTCTGTCTTTCACACTCAGCTCCTGACACAAAACGTACTTATATCATTGTAGTTACTGCTTTTACTTCTTGCAAAGTGGGTTATTTCCAGTTTTTGACTGGTCAGTGCATTTCATAATTTTTATTTCTCTCTAATGCTTAAATTTAATTCTTTGAGTAGTGAGTTCTAAAATGCCTAACCTGTACTGGCTGGAGTAATTATCTATATGGCAATTTCATTATATCTCTCTAGGTATTTGATTTCTACTGGTGGTGCACATCTGCTCATTTACCCCGATATTGGTGCACATAACAAAATTCATTCCCTCTAATTTTTTCTGTCCATGTGCAGAACACTGGCTGGGAGTCTCCTGGAATTGGGCTTGAATTCCTGGAGGCTCTTTTAGCAAAATAAGGAGATTGGCCGCTAACAGTCTGGCACTGCAGCAGGGTTAACACAGACTCTTACAGCTGGCACGTCCTTGTGGTCCCTGGGGGAAGCAGGACAGGGGGCCTCCACACTCTGCCTTGCCTGCAGGCACTGCTCCTGCAGCTCACATTGGCTGGGAATAGGGGCTGTGGGAGTTATGCCTGCAGATGGGGAACAGCATGTGAAGCCACATGGTCATCTCCCCATGAGCCATAGCTGGACAAGCCAGCCACTTTCAGTAGTGGTGTGGGGCCAAGGGAAGAGATGAACCTGCCTTTGTCTCACTGTGAGCCACCTGAGGTACGTGGTGCCCAGCCAGAGTCCATGTTCTAAACACCCCTGGGCCCCTCCTGTGACCCATCTCCCACCTAAAGCCTGTATCCTGAACCCACTCCTGTACCTCAACACCCCACTTCAGCCTAAGCCCTTCCCAGACTTTGACCCACTCAGCCCAAGACAAGAGCCTGCACCCCTCTGAATCCCACCCCAGCCTGGGTGAAAGTGAGTGAGGATGGAGAGGCTGGGCAGTTGGAATGAGCAGGGTAGGACCTCAGAGAAGGCATAGGAAAGAAAATGGGGCAAAGATATTTGGGTTTGAGGTAGATCCTGGATTGCACTTGAATTTACGAAGTGATCTTGTGCTTAAAAATGTTGGAGACCATTGCTTTACTGTGTTCCAGAAGTTGCATGCTGGACTTCCCCTCCTCCCCCACACCACCTCACCATCAGGGTCAGGGTTGAGGACATGACCATCTGCATAGTGAGGGACACAGCCTACCCTCTCTTGCCTTGGCTCATAATCCATACACTGGCCATCTCGACCCACTCAGGAATGCATCAATGCCAGGCTCAGCAGGGTCCACATGCTCGTGGAGGGTGCCTTTGACAATTTGAAGGTGCAGTTCAGATGCGTCCTCACTTGGGTGGACCTCGGTGAGCGCAACATCCCTCACATGGGCTATGTCTAGACTGCAGAGCCTCTTTCGAAAGATCGCGTCTAGACAGCAGGCGGATCTTTCGATAGAGGAAATCCGCTTTTTCGAAAAAGAGCACCCAGCGAGTCTGGATGCTCTCTTTCGAAGACGGCCTCTTTACATTGTAGAACGCCTTCTTTCGAAAGAGGAACTTTCGAAAGAAGGCGTTCTTCCTCGTGAAACGAGGTTTACCGCCATCGAAAGAAAAGCCGCGTTCTTTCGAAATAATTTCGAAAGAACGCGGCTTGAGTCTGGACGCAGGGGAAGTTTTTTCGGGAAAAGGCTACTTTTCCCAAAAAAAACCCTGAGTCTGGACACGGCCCATGGTGACTGCATGTTGCATGTGCCATAATATTTGCAAAAGGAAGGGGGAGATATTCCTGCTAGGGTGGAGGGTAGAGGCTGACTGCATCAGCAAGGCCTTTGAACAGTTGTGCACAGCCACCATCCAGCAGGCCCATCAGGGGGCTGTGTGCATCTGGGAGGCCGGGAGGGAGTTTCCTGCAGGTGGCCCATTGACACTCTCCCTTGGGCCTCCCCACTACGGGCCTGTGCATCACTCCTCATTATCTTTCCTTCCCCGCCTTTCCTTGTCCCCCTCCCCACTTCACTGGTGGGACAATAGAATAGATAGTTTGTTTTGCAAAAAATAAAATCTGTTTCTTTTTCTTTGGGGTCAATGTAATGGGGGAGAGACTGGGGAAAAGAACCTAGGAGGGATGAGAACCTTGCAGGAGGAAGGAGGGAGCTGGAAGGGGAAGGAGGGATGAGGAGAGGCTCAGGGTTGGGGCTAGGAGTGGCACCTGGCTGTGGTGATCCCACTGCCACTGGTGTGGGGGCCACGGTAGCCACGGGAAGGAAAGAGTGCTGGGGGAGAAGCAGGAGGAGCAGGACGGGGAGTGAGAGTGGGAGAGGGGGCTATTGCAAGAGTAGGAGCAGGAGCAGGAGCCGGCATCATGTTGGCAACAAGGGAGTGCACATCTGCGCACATGCTGTGGCCCTGCTCCAGCAGTTACCACCAGATGTCTTGCCACACCTGGATGTCTTCCTAAAGCCCACAGTTGATGGTCTATTCCAGGGTTCGGAGTACTTCAAGGTGCTGCCTCTGGAAGTCATCCATGGGTCTCCTGCACCTGTAGGTTCCTTGGATTCACAAGGCTGTCCCGGTGGTGTCGACCATCCCCCTCTTGCAGCTGGGCCAACTGTAGAGAATAAAGAGATGGTTAGTCAACCCAGCCTTGCCCTCATCTGTGAGCCAAGAGGGACAGTTCTCACCTCAGTCAATGGCAACGTGCTTGGAGCAAGTCCATGTGCACTCTGGCCAGCGGGCCCATTCCCACAGGGGCCTGGATGTCCCTGGGAGCAGATGTTACCCTGAGAGTGCAGGCATAACCATGTGCCGTGTGCGGGACTGGTGTGTGTGTGTGTGTCCCCAGCCTCCTTCTAGAGGCGGCTTGTGAAGGGAGGGTGCCCCAACCTGGGGTCATGAGTATGGCAGGCCTCTCCAGACACCCTGTGGCCAATAGCACAAGGGTCCTCAGTGGCTGCCTCCTGGGGCTGTGTGGCCAGGGGTGGCAAAGCACATGCTCCCACGTGCACAGGCTGCTGCATCCCCGGGCTGCAAGAATCAAGTTACCCCTTGCCGCCCACGAACTCCACACTCTGTGTGAAGGGAACATGAGAGCACTCACATGATGTTCTTTCCCCGGCCTGGGACAGGTCCATAGCAAGAGGCACCAGCTCCAAGGTCAGGAGGGCGATGGTGCTGGTCTCATCCGGCTCCTCCTCCTGCTTCACATTCTCCTTGTCATCTCAGTCTTCTTCGAGGATGACGATGTGTGTCTCGAGCCCTGAGTCTGCTACTGGGGGGGGGGCGACTGCCCCATCCCCCAGGATGTGGTTTAGGTCTTTGAGGTAGGGGCAGATGTGGGGAGCTGCCCTCCCTGGCCCTGGCATATGCCTGGTGGAGCTCTTTAACTTTCATCCGCACCTGCTCCTGAGTGTGGATGTGTCCTTTGGTGGCCAAGCTCTTGGCCATGTGGCCATAGACATCTGCATTCCTGCATCTGGTCTTGTCAGCCCACACCTCAAAAAGGTCCAAGATCTCCGCACCTGACCAGGAAGGCACAAGTCTCTTTCAGCCCCGAACAGGCACCTGTGAGTTGACTGACTGCCCCCTGGGATCAGTGAGGGACTGTGTGGGATCAGCATATTGTTTCATGTTTCAAATAATGAGGCAGTGGCAGCTGCTGTGTGGCTCAGTGCTGTCAGGGCTGCTTGCTACAAGCCCTTTTCCCTGAGGCTGCAGCTTTTTAAAGGCTCCCGAAGAA
Source organism: Pelodiscus sinensis (assembly GCF_049634645.1). Lineage (NCBI taxonomy): Eukaryota > Metazoa > Chordata > Testudines > Trionychidae > Pelodiscus > Pelodiscus sinensis. The sequence goes on from NC_134719.1 coordinate 50,808,589, forward strand.
GCAGGGGGGGGAGGAGGTTTGAGATATAGAGTTTGGTTGAGTATGGACAGAGTGACCAGCAGGGCATGTTGGGGCAGGGGCCGGAGGCCCCTTATTTCAAAATAACTGCAGCCCCTATTCCAAAATAGCTATTTTGAAAGAAGCGTTATTCTTCGTAGAATGAGATTTACAAATTTCAGAATAAACTGCCTGTTATTCAATATTATTTTGAAATAACGCTATTGCTGTGTAGAGGCTCACAGTTATTTTGGGATAACCATCATTATTCTGAAATAATAATACCCTTCGAGAGGGATAACTGTAGATTGCCAGGATTCCCATTGAGAGTCTGGCACAGCGGACACTCTCACAACTTCCCCCAAACATCTTAGCATTGCTCTCTCTCTCTCTCTTTCAATAAATGTCTTCTCTCGTTGATTGGGTTGCTGGAGAGCACCTTGTTCCACAGCAATGTTACCTCTTCCAACTTTGTACAGTTAGGATACCTGCATCCTGGTTTACTCCAGAAGAAGATGGTTTAACCCAGAGTGAATTTGTCATTAGTTTTTTTTTAAATAAAGAATTAAAGTCAGAGCTTGCTAGCTTGTTTTTATACACACAACTAGCCATTGTTGATGCAGGATCCTCCCATTCAGGAGAAAGGGGATGCAGCCATGCTAGCCTTGGTCTTTCTTGCCAAGCACTAGTTACAGTGACTGCATTTAAAATGTCCATGCCAGTGCTGATGCAAATACCAATTTTTAGTCATATTTCCCATTTTAACTGTGGGAGTTGTGCCAGGAACAGAAATAGACCCGACCAACAGTAATGAACAAATGAGCTACATCAATTCACAGCAGCTGAAGATCTGCCCCACTCTATCTAAAACAGGAATTTAGCTGTTAAATGTACCCATCATATGAAATTAAATCCTCTGGCAAGCCTCATATGAGTGCAGAGAGGAGGTACTGGGAATAATTAAAGCACAGAAAAATTTGACCAGATTTATTTTTCTGCTGTTGTGACCTGGTGAGAATGTGACATGAACATTAACAAGGGAACAAGTAAATAATATTCTCTAATAACAGCATAGGGATTAGAGCTGCCTATTCTCACAAACACTGGGGATAACAATGTCAAAATACTTAACCTAGTATCCATAAGCTACTGAATGTACCTGTGTGGCTTTCTCAATGTTATTATTATTTATAAAGTAGATTATGATATGAACTTTAACAACGGAACAACTAAACCACATCTTCTTGGTATAACATTACCATAATAACCATGACAGGAATTGCCAGTTTAATTAAATCTGAATCTAAATATACACAATGAAATTAATAATTAAACATACAGATTATTCACAACTGGTGCCCTTACCCTGGATCCCACGTAACATTCAGAGTGAACAAATTCTCCACATCAGAGGAACTTCCTGAATAGTGAGATCTCATATCAGTTTTGCAATTGGTATGCAAAATCACGGGAAAGAATTTACTCTTCTCAGTACCAATGGTACCAGTCTGAGGCCAGGGGCTTTGTTTGCAGAGAGATACCTCATGTATGTTGCTGAAGTACACACTCATATACTTCTGGGGTCTCCACCTTCCCCCTCCCAAGTAATACAAAGGAGGGTCATAAAGTAAAAAAAACCTTGTTTTTCCTGAAGTTTACATGAAATCAATTTTGAAGTGATCAGGCCCTGTGCTCTTATTGTTGTTTACTTATTGACTTCAGTAATTACTACAAAATTAGGCAGGTGCAACTGAGATTTTGACTGCTTACACCAATGTTTGGATTTGACCAGATGAGCCTTTGTTCAGTTTTTCAGGATTCTAATTTGAACTTCTGTTCTGTTCTTTTGCACATATGGGCACATGCCTCACATATTCAGGCTGAGACCTAACTAGGGGTGTGTTTACACTATATCACTAATTCGAACTAACTTAGTTCGAATTAGTTAATTCGAACTAAGATAATTCGAATTAGCGCATCTAGACTTAAAAACTAGTTCAAATTAGCGTTTTGCTAATTCGAACTAGCATGTCCACAGTGAGTGGACCCTGAACTGAGGTTAAGGATGACCGGAAGCAGTGCCGGCAGGGCATCAGATTAGGACTTAGAGCGTGGAGCTGCTGCCTCAGGCTAGCCGAGGGCTGTGCTTAAAGGAACCCAACCACCACCCCGGACAGACAGTTCTCAGGGGTTCCCCGCTTGCAAAGCAGTCCTGGCTTGGAGTGCCCTGAGTGCCCACACTCGGCACATCACAGCACTCGGCCATCAGCCCGGCTGCACTTGCTGCAGGCTGCCATCCGGAGGGGGGGGGGGTCAATCAAGGGGCTTCAGGAGAGTATCCACCCCGAGGAGCCCGCAGAGCCACCCCAGTCCTCCCCATCGGGGGCTCGTACCCCATTCCTCCCTCATCTCCTTCCACTTACCCCTCCCTAGCCCCCGTTCCTGATGTACAAAATAAAGGACATGTGTGTTCAAAAATAGAAACTCTCTTTATTGAACAGAACTCGGGGAGACTGGGAAAAGAAGGTGGGAGAAGGGAAGAGAGAGGGTGGGAGAGGGGAGGGCAACTAAAATGGTCAGGGGGTTAGAACAGGTCCCATATGAAGAGAGGCTAAAGAGACTGGGACTTCTCAGCTTAGAAAAGAGGAGACCTAGGGGGGATATGATAGAGGTCTATAAAAGCATGAGTGGTGTGGAGAGGGTGCATAAAGAAAAGTTCTTCATTAGTTCCCATAATAGAAGGACTAGAGGACACCAAAGGAAAGGAATGGGTAGCAGGCTTCAAACTAACAACAGAAAGTTCTTCTTCACAAAGCAAATAGTCAAACTGTGGAACTCCTTGCTGCAGGAGGCTGTGAAGGCTACAACTAGAACAGAGTTTAAAGAGAAGTTAGATAAAGTCATGGAGGTTGGGTCCAAGGAGTGGTATTACCCAGGGGGTAGGAATGGTGTCCCTGGCCTCTGTTTGTGGAAGGCTGGAGATGGATGGCACGAGACAAATCGCTTGGTCATTGTCTTTGGTCCATCCCCTCCACGGTACCTAGTGTTGGCCGCTGTCGGCAGATAGGCTACTGGGCTAGATGGACCTTTGGTCTGACCCAGTACGGACATTCTAAGCTCAGAGCTCAGGGTCGGGGGTCTCAGTGGACCATCTTGATTTTCATGCCAACCTGCTCCTGGGTGGACAGGCTGGCAGCTATCCTGCCCTAGACGGCCACTTTCCTGTGCCTAGTGCGGAGGTCATGGATGAAGTCCACGATGTCCGCACTAGACCAGGTAGGCGCACACCTCTTGCGTCCCCGGGCAGGCTCCTGGGAGCCACCAGTCTGGTCCCAGGAAGAGGCGGAGGGCTGGGTGGCAGCGGGTGGCTGGCTTGAACCGTGCCAGGTGTAGGGTCTGCTGGCTGGGTGCTGGCAGGCTTGCACCTGGCACGGGCACCGTAGCCAGCCCGTGCCCCTTTAAGGGCTCCGGGGCCGGGAGGGGGGTAGAAGAGTTTCCCTGGTGGTGCCCAGAGTGGCCACCAGGAAAAGCTGGGGAGGGCTAGCCTCCCACTAGTTCGAATTAAGTGGCTACACAGCCCTTAATTTGAACTAGTTAATTCGAACTAGGCGTTAGTCCTCGTAGAATGAGGTTTACCTAGTTCGAATTAAGCGCTCTGCTAGTTCGAATTAAGTTCGAACTAGCGGTTTGTATGTGTAGTGCCTATCAAAGTTAATTCAAACTAACGTCTGTTAGTTTGAATTAACTTTGTAGTGTAGACATACCCTTGGGGACATAACAGGTCTGCTTTGTGGAAGAGGACAGGTAATGCCGTATTCCTCTGGTCGGAAATTATTCACAGCATTATCTCTACCCTGCTTCCCTCTTCCTCACAACCACATAGAACATTTGGGCTGGAAGAGACCTCAGAAGGCCATCTAGTCCCCCTGCTCAAAACAGGACCAATCCAATCTAAATCATCCCAGCCCGGGCTTTGTCAAGCAGAGAGTTAAAAATCTATAAGGATGGAGATTTCACCACCTCCATAGTTAACCCATTCCAGTGTTTCACTACCCTCTTAGTGAAATAGATTTTTTTCTAATATCCAAATGATATCTGCCCCCACAGCATAATCATGGTGGCTGCTCGCTCTCATGCTGGATGTTCATGGCAACTCAACTCTGGAAGCTGTGGTATCTCATTTTGCCCGGTGCTGGGGCGAGGCCATTGCAGGAGGCATCTCCCTTCCTCCTCCCATCCAGGCAAGGTGATGGCCTGGCAAGGGCACCACTTCCTCCACTCCCCTGCCTCTATCCATGGGAACATGAGACGTGCTTGGGGTGGGAAGGGGCACAAAGGAAGAGGAAGTGCATGCACCACCAATGGCTGCTCCCCCTGCACACATGGCAGTAATGGCCACACTGCCTAGAGGGGGCAGCCTGGCTCTGGAGAGTGTGGGGGTGGGGTGGGGTCAAAGTCATGGGGTGGAGGAGTGGGAGTCAAAACCTGCTCTCTCATCATAGAAGGCATTCAGTTTGGTGAAGCACTTGATAAATCCACATTGATTGTTCCTAATCATCTTCTTCTCCTCCAAGTGTTTGAAAATGCATCTCTTGAGTACATGCTCTATGACTTTTCCAGTGGCAGAGGTGATTCTGACTGATCTGTTTCCTGAATCCTCCTTCTTCCCCCATTTAAACATGGGCTCTACATTGGCATTTTTTCCATTGTCCAAGACCTCCCCAAATTGCCAAGAATTGTCAAAGATAATTGCCAGTGACTTTGCAATCACGTCAACCAACTTTCTCAGCACAGCATCCTAGGATGCATTAAATCCTGCCCCATGGTCTTGCGCATGTTCAGCGTGTGTAAATAGTCCTTAACATGAAAGTGATCAAGAACTCATGGGTGGGAGAAGGAGAAAAAGGGAAGTAGACTTTAAGGCTGATTCTCTGCTGCCTTGCATTCCCTGTGGGGGAATCTCTCTGCACCATTGTCAACTCTACACTTCTTGCTGCAGACTTTGGCCCAATAGCCAGGTCACAAGTAGGAGTTGGAGAAGGGGAAAACTTATTGTGCTCTGGTTCTTCCCTGAGAACCCACAGCTAGCTGGCACTAGTTCGAAAAATCTTGACGCTCACTTAAGTTTCACCAGAACTTGGGTAGGGCCAAAGGGTCAAACCTCTGTTAATATAAAGAAAGTAGAGCTGTGAGCAAGAGGCGAACCCTGATCGCAGAATTTGGCAAGAACGGGGCTGATATGCAGAAACACACATACCTATGAGGTACTAAGCATAAGTAATAAATATCTTGGTAATAATACACTCACCATAGATAACAGGAACATAATGACATAGGTTCAGGATGATAGCATGATGGCTGTTTTGATCAAACCATGTACCAGGTAATGGGTGGGACCCAGGTACATGAGAGGGTGGTACTCTGATATATCAGGAGTAATGTGTAACTTGTTTGTATCTGTGTATAAAATGTATTCTATAGGAGCTGTCCTTGTTTGGTATAAGGGGAAGTGGAAAGTCCTGATACTGACTGAGCAGGTCTATTGTCAGGGGGCATTCATGTGCTAGCAGAACTATAGACATCTGATCCATAGAGCTGGAGACTGTGCTTCATTTGACCATAAACCTGGCCTTCTGCCTTCATACCTTATCTGATTTTGTAGTTCTTGGGAGATCTCTCAGAGTCTGCTGGGCTGCCTTTCTATGCTGAGTCAGGGCAGTACACAAGGGGAGCACATTCATCCAGCCCAACAGGGTTATCGACATTTAACAGAGCAAGACACCCATCAAGACACCCCACCAGTGTGTCTGACCACATTTGGTGACCCCAACTACTGATCTGGTAAGTAGGTAAGCTGTCAGCTATAAGAATCATGATCTAACATGACAGAAGAATATGAATTAAGCCCTTAAGCCCTCCTTAAAAATCTCCACTGAGCATAATAAAGTGCTGTGTTGCATAATGTGTTGTGTTGATAATTGATGAGAATTTTAAAAATATAGTGGAGAAGAAACATGGAATGGAAGGGTGAGAGTAGAGCAAAGGCAGTAACCTCAAAATGTAGAATATTGTGAACTATAACTATGGCTGATAAATGGTGAAGACAACATGCCACAAAACTGGCAGAACACATAACTGAAACAACAAAAGAGTGAAGAGAAGCAGAAAACACAGAGCTCTGGGATTTTGGTACTCTCTTTTCATGGTGGCAAGAAGTAGAGATATAGCAAGCACAGGAACAGAATAAACCATTGGAAACAAACTGTTTAAAAATACCTACAAATAAGTTGTGCCATCCCCTGTTATAAATATTTGTGGTCAACAGTAGGGTTCAGGTAGCTACCCTAAGGCTACCTGTTTGTACATTAGGCACCCCCACCATAGGAAAGGTAGCTTGCATATTATGGTTAGAATTTGTGCTAAAATATCCTCCAATGTACAGGTAGAATGGTCAGACATTAGTGGTAGTGCTCCTGGACAGTTGCCAATTGAACTTAGATTGTAAACTCCATTCCATTGCATAGCTATTAAATCACTCCCTTGAACTTTCTCTCGTATAAGTTACCTCCTGTACCTAGCAAATCAAGCTTTCAGCAGCAGTCAGATGTTGCCCATTATGTTCTGTACACAAGTTTCCATTCACCAACTGATAAGTTTGTAAACTCTTTAAATCACTAATGAATTAATCACTACAAGTGGAAGCACAATAACATAACATATTCAACACTGAATTACAGAAATTAAAGGAGGAAATGAAATAAAATCAAGTCAGAAGCTTTTTCTGGTAATTGCTTTATGCAGGAACTATAGGGAAATCATCAGGAAATCAATAGGAAAAATATAAACAGCAAAGAAATGAAATATGATGCACATACTAGCAAAGAGGCATGGACAATTGAATTTTAAGGAACAAGGATAAAAAGAGAAATGGCATAGCTAATAGATCTGGGCTCAAATCTTGGTCTTATTTACATTGGCATAAATCCAGAGTAACTGATTAACCCCAGGGTAGTTAGCCTCATGACACTGTATAGTATTTAAAAACAACACCACACAGCATTCAGAGGATTCTGGGTAGTTGTAACAGCAGGTCTGGGTACACCACTGAGAGGGTCAAATTAGGGTGAACTGCTTAGAAACTGGGTTACTTACAGCCCAAGACCAAACTAGGCACACAGAGCACTTCTACTGCCAGTCTGAGCAGCAAGAAGTCACACAAGCAATCCCCTTAGACACTCCAGCTTTACTTGTGCCACAACCAGCACCACACCTTATACCGGTGAGAGGTTATGGAAACCAATCTCACCAACTCCAAACAGGTTTTATTGATCCCAAAGAGCAGGCACATTCTCAGGTCAATTTATACCTCAGATCTGACCCAAAAGAGCATGCCGTGTCAATCCTGTATAATCTAAAATCTAAAGGTTTAGTACTCAGCTATGTCCTTTTTAGGCAAGGGGCCATGGTGTAGGTCTGCAGGTTTCCAGCAGAATTCCTCAGGTGTTTATTGGCAACACTTACAGCCCATCAGTCATAAAGCATAGCTATTCACTGAGTAACCTATCCTCGCAGTATGTTGTCCATGCCTGCTGTTGTCTCCCAGACACAAAACGTTTAAAATACAATTACAGAGCCCGTATTCATAACTTTACATACAACATCATACATGTTTATGAGTGGCATAAACAGAACCACCAGAACATAAACTTTCATTAGACACCTTACTTAGCCCCCTTTGCACAGAATTTGGGACAAACACACAACAGTGGGTGCAGCAATAATCTTCATGCTCACATTAAAATCCAAGAATGTCACAGTAGTAGATTAAATAAGTACATAGCTATACTCTTGCTATACATGTGGGTCAACCACTGCACAGGCGCATTACTGGCATCATAATTATGATTCAGAAGGGCCTTAATTGTTGCCTCAATAACATTTATTGATGAGCTCTGTTCAATATGAATTAGGGTGAAGAGATTCATCACTGATATTCAGTGTATGTTAGGAGTTAAGGAAATATTATTCAATGTCAATTACTGAGCACAACTTCCCTTTTAAGAATAAAGCATAAAAAGAGACGTTAGCCTAGTTGAGTATATATTCTCAGCGCTCAAAGCAGTGATTTCTCTATGTCAGTGTTTCTGAAAGTGTTCCGCGGGAACACTTAGAGAAACATTTTAACTGGCCACCCGGGTATGTTTACTTACCAGTGCCGCGGTCACGGAGCCTCATGGCTCCCTTTGGCTCCGTTTTATCCTTTGAAGCCAAGGGGAGCTACGGGGAGTGGCATGGGCTGGGCCACTGCTTCCCGCTGCGTCGTTTAGCTGCAAAGAGCCACACAGAGCCAATGGGAGCCACGAGGCTCCGTGGCTGCAGCGCCGGTAAGTAAACACATCGGGGCAGCCAGTTAAAGTCTTTCTCTAAATGTTCCTATGGAACACTTTCAGAAACACTGCTCTAGGTAACTCTCTTTGAGAATCAATGGAAAATTACTTTTAAAACCCCTCAGGAATAGCAGTTGCCATCAGGTCTGAGCCAGGAGTAGTATGTCCATTGAAAATGCCTCTAGGATGTCTCAAAATTTAAGGTGTTTTGGGAAAAAAACCTGTTCCCTTTAGGGTTCAGGACAGCCCGGCAGTTGAAAGGCCCTGGGAGGTCAAATCTAATAAGGTTTTTTTAAGCAGAGAGAGAAAAGAGAAGTATTCTTCAAGAGGGGAAAAGCTCATTATTCTAATACTTTCAAAACATACTTTTTCACATTTCACTCTTCACTCCTGAGGAACCCCTATCAAAGTCATAAATTTAAAACGGGTAATCTCAGTTAGTTAAAATATATCATTAGTCTACCGACTTCAACTGATGATTTACACAAACAGAAGTTATCACTCATGATACTTCAGTGCACTCTACTGTGTAGGAAACATAAAGATCTTCTCAATGAAATAATGTGTGTGTGATTTTTAAGATTTTCAAATGAAAGTCTGTTAAAATAGAACAAAACCAAACATTGATGAGTAAATAAAGAGAGAGAGTTTTGAAACAGTTTTGACACTTTGATATGGTCTAGGATTGCCAATTTGGTTTGGATATATTCAGGAAGCCTTCATCAAATGACAATCTTTAATTAAAACTTTGATATTGCATGACATCGGGACTTGCCCCTGGAAGGAACTCTCACTCAGCAAGACAATTCCCTTTTGGTTCCCTCTCTTTCTCGTTCCCACTTTTGACCTCTGAAAGAGGGGAAGTAACATGATGCCTTTACTGCCATTTAGAATACTGACACTTGTGGCTTGAAATCAACTAATCCAATATTTTTTCATGTTGTTTTAGTATACTACAAATGAGAGGTGGGAAATGTCTACTAGGACTCAGGACTCTTCATCAGCTAATTCAGGATTGTTCCATATGCTACATGATTTCATTTGCTTTGTTTCCTCTGGTTTAAAATTACACAGGAGAAGGCGCTTATCCATTTACCTTGAGAGACTAATATAAAGAGCCATGAATATAAAGGAAGTTTGTTTTTTGTATTCAATAACACCAAGAGACCTCAGCTCAGATTGGGGTGAAAACCAGCACTACTGAAGTCAATGTGAGTTGAGCTATTGACTTCAGTGAAGCAGGATTTCACCACAGATCTACATAGTTCTAGGTACTGTGCATCTATGTAATGAGAGACAGTCCTGAAGAGCGTCCATTCTAAATAGACAAGACAGATGAAGGGTAAAAGGAAAAACAATAGCCAACAGTAATGAAGTGGCTTGTGCAATGACACATAGCAGATCACAGGCAGAACCAAGAACTGAACCAATGCCTTATGACTCCCACACCATTGCCCTACTCAGTGCTCCACACATCCCGCTAGAATGACCCTATAAGGCCTCATGAGCACTCTAAAAACACAAGAGCCACCAGCAAGATACACAGACTTTAGATTCCTTTCCCTTTCTGTCCAAATGACTTATACTTTTATAGTTGTTAATGCGGATTAAGGAAAAAGCCTGTTTCTCTGCATTACTTTCAACAGATTTCAGAAGAAAAGTTCATTTTGGTTTAATCATTTCTCTATTTATATCCTGTACTTGCACTGTAGACTTTTAAGAACCACTATGGTAAAATCTGTAATAGCCCATACCAAAAACGTATTCATAAAATGTCAACATAACATGAATGCCCATAGTTAAAGGAAAATATCCTTCTTGTTTAACCTCTCATCTAAGGAACCACAAAGTCTTCAAATCTGGGCACTCTGCGCTGAAACACTAGCACCCAAAACCTCTAGCCAAGATCAGGCCTCATTGTGCTATGATAATATTAGAGAGATAAAGTGTAGGGAAACAAAGATGAAGTGCCCTAGAAAAAGACACCCAGCAGTTCAGTGATAGAAGCAGGAGTGGAATCTGTCTCGACTTCCCATCCCATGCCCTAGCCATTGGAAAGTGTTATCTATGTAATGTTCAGAGTAAATATTTACATGCAATGTGGTTAATAACTTCCTCAGAAAGTTCTTTAGTGCCAATTTTCATTGTAAATACATTAAGCCATTATTTTAACTGATTTGCAGAGGCTATGTCTACATAGCAAAGTTATTTTGGAATAATGACCGCTATTCTGAAATACCTTCACGGGCATCTACACAGCCAAACCGCTACTTTGAAATAATTTCAAAATAGCTTATTTTGAATTCTGTAAACCTTATTTTACAAGGAATAGCACCTATTCTGAAATAGCTATTTTGGAATAGACACTGTGTATCATAGAAATCATAGAATTATAGAATCATAGAACTGGAAGAGATCTCAGGAGGTCATCAAGTCCAGCCCCCTGCCTGAGGCAAGATCAATCCCAACTAAATCAACCCAGCCAGGACTTTGTCAGGATGAGACTTAAAAACCTCTAGAGATAGAGATTCCACTACCTTCCTAGATAACCCATTCCAGTACTTCACCAACCTCCTAGTGAAATAGTTTTTCCTAATGGTATGTCTAGACTACATCCCTCTGTCACTGGAGGGATGTAAATTAGACATACCGAAATTGCTAATGAAGTGGGGATTTAAATATTCCATGCTTCATTACCATAAAAATGGCCGCCACTTTTGGTCAACATGGAGCTTTGGCAACGAAAAGCAGCAGTCTAGACACGGCTCTGTCACTCACTAAAGTCTTTGATGACAGATCCCTTATGCCTCGTACAATGGGGCCTCCCTGAGGACATCTCCCAGGCGTCATCTGAGAACAGGGAAGGAACATCATGTGAGTGCCATCACTCTCCCATCATGCAGAGGATAGGGGGAGAGCTGGGCACTCCATGCTTGGCCCTTGCTGGCCACAGATCATGCAGCCACCTGTGAATGTGGAAGCATGTGTCGTGTCGCTTCTGGGCACGTGGCCCTAGCAGGCTGCAACACAGGAGCCTTAGGCTCTTGGCCACAGGGTGTCTGGAGAGGCCTGCAAGGCTCCTGATCCTGGGATGGGACACCCTTTGTCCACAAGCCCCCTCAAGAAAGAGCCAGGGGACATCTCAATAAGGAGGAAGGGGACAATAGCCTCCTCTCCCCCCGCCTCCCCTCACACACACTCAGCACTCCTGCACATGGCACATGGGCATGGTCACAGTCTCGGGGAAACCCCCACTCATGGGGACATAATGGGCCATTGGCCATAGTGTACATGGCCTGGCTCCAAGCACATTAGAGCAGGGGCAAGCCACTCACACAATTCGAGGAAGGTGCCAGGTCCTGTAGCTGCTCCCCCAAATACCCAAGGAAAGTCTCCAAGAAGCCCTGTGGCTTGGGTTCCTGCAGAGCCTGCCTGCAGAAAGTGCTGCATGATTACAGCAAAAGCTCCAAGAGCTGAAGACTGCACAGAGGTAGCTCCTGCTTCATAGCAGAGAGTGCTGTGGTGTCCTGAGGTAGGGCAACCAAAGAAAGAAGAAAAAATGCTTTGCTGTCCCTCAGAGAGAAATGGCTGTCCAGGGGGGTCCCTTTAAGCATGAACCTCAGATAGCCTCAAGCAACAACCACACGAGGTAACTACTGACCTGATGCCCTGCCTGAACTGGTACTGGGTGGCCTTAAATGCGATTCAGCATCCAATTGCTAAGCACTATTTTGAAATATCTTTTCCAGAATAGCTTATTTTAGTAATATGCATTCTGCGTATTTCAAAGAGAACTTAGGCTATGTCTACACTACCACTCTAGTTTGAATTAGGGTGGTAATGTAGGCAACCGGAGTTGCAAATGAAGCCCGGGATTTGAATTTCCCGGGCTTCATTTGCATAAAGCCAGGTGCCGCCATTTTTAAATGTCCGCTAGTGCGGACTCCGTGCCACACGGCTACACGCGGCACAGACTAGGTAGTTCGGACTAGGCTTCCTAGTCCAAACTACCGTTACTCCTCGTTTCACAGGGTGTAACAGTAGTTCAGACTAGGAAGCCTAGTCCGAACTACCTAGTCTGTGCTGCATGTAGCCGCGCGGCACGGAGTCCGCACTAGCAGACATTTAAAAATGGTGGCGCCCAGCTTTATGCAAATGAGGCCCGGGAAATTCAAATCCTGGGCTTCATTTGCAACTCCGGTTGCCTACATTACTACCCTAGTTCGAACTAGGGTGGTAGTGTAGACATACCCTAAAATATTACATGGAATGACTGGAAACATTTTTGACAAGCACAACAAAAATACTCACCCCATCAAGTATTGAATATGATGCAAACTGAATTTCAGAAGAGTTTACAAAAATCCATTTTCTAGATTAATTTTCAGAACTCTTAGGTATTTAAATTCTCATCATCAATGTCAATCTATTTTGAAAATCTCAGCACCAGCAGAACTGTCTTCCAATCGGGGAAGATATTTGTGGCTCTGCACACAGCACTGCAGTTTCAGTAAAAGGAAATATCTCTTGGCCAGTTGCCTCTGACAAAGGAGACAAAACTAATATAAATTCAAAATCATTATTCCTCATAGACAGGGCTTCCTGCAGAATTAATGTATGGTATATTTATTTCAAACCTATAAGATGCAAATATAAACCAATCTATTATTTATTAGACTGCTGAATGTGAAGTTAGCCTCATTATAGAAAAAGTCTCTGTAAAAAGCAAACAGTAAAGCAACATCAGTATAGCAAAACTGCAAGTGCATAACATGATGGGAAGGAAATGATAAAAAGTTCTGGCAGTTATTCTGAAATCTGGGTGCTTATCCGAATCATTTCAACGATTTACCCCTCGCCAAATTCAGCAATTCAGCAAGTGGTGCCATAAAATCTGTCTTCCCTGGAGTGCGCTCATCTTCCACACTATAAATGTAGTAGTATCTTTTTGGGTAGAGAGGAAAAAAAAGACCAGTGGACTGCTGCCCCACTCAACACATTTGCACAATGCCAGACCCTCTCTATTCTGATTGGGAAGGCATTCTAATGACTGCCCTCTGTACATTAGTTAGGACTAAACAGTAGAAATGCTATAGTACTTCAATTATTGGATTTATATCAAAATCAACTCAAAATGTATAGGAAAAAGCTGCCTCGAAATCTCCTTGGACTTCTGTGGAAAAAAATTAATTCAGAATTTTGATGAAAATGTCACTTCATACACATTAATGGAAGCTTTAAAAACTGAGAAATAAGCATAATTTGAGTGTTTAAAACAAAATGCTGAATATGAATTTTACCTCATTGTTTAGTGAGTATAATCAGAATATTATTATTTAAATCCATGAAAAGACATAAAAATGTGCCTTTCTTACTTACCTTCTCATCACTCTATTTTGTAAAGGTGATTCTAATTACACAAATGACCTCTGCACAGAGTATTTCGTGGTCCAGATGGAGTTAATGATCTTTGACATCCTCACAACATATCAGCTCTCTCCAGTGAACATCAATCGTCAGGAAATGGCTGTGTGCTGCCATGGTTATTGACTGAATGAATATGTTGTGTATGAAAATCATCATATACAAACACATTTCCCCATACCAATGAGATTCACATGCAAACCAATTACGTATAACCCATTCATAAAGAAACAAGCTATTCTAAATAACTTGTCCAACCATATGGCAAACAAGCAAATGAAGGCAATTGATAGATCAATGTCATTTTTACAAGCATACCACAAAAATGGTATTCCAGTGTTGAGCCTCAGAAGGCAGGGCGTGGGGAAGAGGAGTTCAATTCAGATAATGTATAAGAAGTTCATTCCTAGTCAATCTTTTCTGAACCTTTGGAGTCAAGCTGACTCCTTCCAGCTGTAACTGATTCTTTTCCTGACACCAGTTTTTCATAGCCTCTTAATCCTTACACTGTCCCTCCATTCACAATGTGAAGAGGCTTTCCTATTGTCATCTCTTCTCATTCTTTTCTCACTTTCTTCTTGTATCCATTTTCTCTTTTCCCTGTCCATTCATTTCCACAGACGGCCTCCACACATACTCCTTCATATTCTTATGGAGCTCTTGTTTCCTCAAGCCAGTTTCCTCTTCTGTGCCCCTTCCGCACTTCTCCTTCACATAATTTATTTTTTCCTATCCTTTGTTCTTTGACCCTACGCTCTTGGGTGTGAGGTAGATGGCTCATGAGCTACACATCTTCCGGGCTTTTGGCAGAGACTGGGATTGCAGACTTAATTTTAATCGTCTCATGCTCAGTTGAAGAGTCTTTAAATCCTGCATGTTTGGGCAGGCACTGCCCGTGAGAGAGTCTGAGCTGAGTCTATCACAGTAAAATGGCACAAATTACAGAATTAAAAAAAGTTCCTGGGTAACAAAAGTTTGTTATAGTCACCAGAATTTTGAGACACAAATTCATATATTACCTGAGGGTCACTAATGAAAAAACATCATTCTCTCTTCTCATTTATGCACAAGCATCTTACACTTTAGCATAATTGATTGGCAGTTTTTGCACCAGATGCCTAGAGCTAGGATAAGGGGACAGTGCAATGAACTACCAAAGTCCAGTGACAGAGCAGCACAATGGAGTCTGCATAGCTCTCACTCACACTGTTCTTGGCCAGTGATACCAGTTCCTCACTTCTGTGAGCATTGACAGTCGTGCAGCAGAGGAGGAAGAGAAGACCACAGAAATAATACTTGAACAAAAAACATAACGAAGAAGACATTTTAGCTTCATGAATCTTCAGCTGTAGGAAAATTACTGTTAGATTAACAGAAAGAACCAGGGATTCCCTCTTTTGCAGCATTTCTTGTGCTTTGTTTATTGTTTCAGCAATGACTACAGTGAAATGGCTTCTGAGGATCTTTTTAAAGTAAACTTTTAAAAGCTTAGGGTTTAGAAATGCTATTAGGGAAGTGGCATGCTGACAACAGGTTAGTTAACTCTTCCTGAGATTCCAATGAATAACACAGTTTGGTTTTAATAAGAAAGCTTCCATTCCTGCCCTGATTCTGCAGCTGGCTAACTCATGCATTTATTACAGCAGGGAATATCTGGAATTGTTATCACTCAGTCATCTTAGCGAGGAGAGGTGCCAAGTATAAGCTGAGACACTTGATAACATGTTGGACTGTCACATGGAAGAAATAGAAGAATAATTTGTAGAAAAAAGATCAACAATACATTGTGTTATGAGATTATTCACCGAGAAGAGACAAGCAAAGTTAGTCCATGAAGAGAGGTTATGTTGGCAGGGGAATTTGCTCAAGTGTTAGACTGCTCCAGCTACCTTAAAGGGGGTTCCAAAGACGATGGAGTCAGGCTGTTTTCAGTGATGGCTAATGACAGTACAAGAACAATTGTCTCAAGTTGCAGTGAGGGAGGTCTAGGTTGGATATTAGGGAAAAAATAATGAATCAAGAGGGTGGTGAGGCATTGAAATGGGCTGCCTAGGAAGGAGGTGGAATTTCCATCCTTAGAGGTTTTTAAGGTCAGACTTGACAAAGTCCTGGCTGGAATGATTTAGTTGGGGCAGAGGATTGGACTAGATGACCTCTGTTGGGATTTTGTGGTTCCCAGAGAGTCAGGTGCTGGGCAGAATCAAGGGTCTTCAATTCAATTCAATTCGATTTGATTTGATTCGATTCAGTTCAATTCAATACTTTATTCAATGTGCACAAAGGGAGAGCCCCTGGTACTAAAATCAGCCAGAGCCCCTCGAGCAAGGAGCCCCTCCCCTTGCTGTTTTATAGCACATAGTTACAGGTTACATAACACAAACTTCTAAACCAATCAGATTCAACCTTTCCATATATGGCTTTGTTTGTCACATGCATGCACCTCTCCACTCCACATGCCGAGCTCACGCCCCCCTCCTCTTGGCCTCCCCCAGGCTGTTGCTAGGGTGGTGAGCCACAGCATGCCTCTCCATGCATACCCTTCAGCTCCCCCATTTGGTTTTGGGGCTAAGAACAATTCTTAGACCCCACTAACACCACTTCCTTGTATTTATTAGGAGCTATAATTGACCTTATCAACACTTAATTAATTGCAGTTTTGGTAACAGAATTAAACAATACATTCAACCTTTAATACATAATGGTATCTACACTAAAAGTAAGTCCCCATATCCATTGCGAAAACACAACTGAAATCCATCCCCAGGGAATCTCTGTTCCCATAATAGCAAACTCTTCTATCCATGGAATCACTGTAATTGCCTTACCACTTCTTTCATAATATCTTCCACAATAGGAAGTACAAGATGTTCAAGCCAGGCTTACTTTCCAAAGCTAAATACCCAAATCCACACCAGGTAGTGGAGTCTTTCTTCACTGTTATATCATCCATTAAATTAAACATTACATGCACCATTAAGTCAGGTCCCAACATTTGAGATAGGGCTTGTCCTGACTCCATGTTTCTTATATGCAAAACCCATCCTACCAGGATGGAACATTGGTCCCATGGGAAAGCTATATAGTTATCTCCAGCCATTATTACATACTCAGCTACACAGGTGTCTATGACATGAGAATGGGAGTGGGTGGAAGGGCTGAGCCTCCAATCCAGGAGACCAACCCACAGGAATTAACACCTCTCCAAAGATGGAATAATCATTCCAAAATGCCCATTATCAATAGAGACCACTCCCCTGCCATCATGCAAGGTGAAGACATTCAGTCTTTGAGAACTGCGGCTCTCACCCAACAGGGCACCTGTGACACGAGCAAGTCTCCTATCAGGGCTGCAACTTTCATGTTAGCACCATGCCAGTATGATAACACCATTCCAGACCAATGCTTGCTCAGACATTTTAGTAGTTTTTAATAGATGGCTGAGTACAACAGTGAGGTCCTAACCAACTATGTTGTTGAGTTAAGGTGATATCTAATTAATTAGACATGAGCCCTATTCTCACCACAATAAACTGTCATACCTGCTACTAACAAATTTTCAACCCAGTCCCTATTATGAGATTTGATACCTTGAGTAATGGCATTTACAACTGATCCAGTGGCTCCTCCCCAGGTGACTACATCAATAAAACACTTAACAATACTGAGAATGGACCTCAAGGAGTCCATAGGGTAAACAGAGATTATTGTGCCCTATGTTGAGTGTCACCCTTGTATACTTTTACTCGTGACAGGTGCACCCAAACTGGAATTCCAGTGACCCGGGCCGCTGAAGGAGTTACCAAGATAACCATGTGAGGTCCAGTCCAGGCTGGTTCAAAGGTTCATTTTCTATAGGCTTTCACCAGTGCCTGATCACCGGACTGCACCTCACATGTGTCTTCTTCACTAGCCTTTGGGTCTGGTTCAGTTTGGGGGTCCTGTGAGACACACTGAGATAACAATTTGCAATATTCAGCAAGCTGGTCACCCATGACATACAATTCCCCCGCTCCAATGCACAGATTTTCTGGCGTCCTCATCGCCCGCCCTGTCAGCATTTCAAAAGGAGATAAGGAATGTGGATTAGTAGGACTGGATCTCATAGACATGAGAACCACTGGTAAATTGGTGACCCAGTCTTTCCCTGTAGCAGAAAACATCTGTTTGGTTAGTTTGTTTTTAATGGTTCGGTTAGCTCTTTCTACTAATCCCGAACTCTGGGGATGGTAGGGACAGTGGAATTTCTGTTTGATCCCCAGTGACATGCATACTGTTTTCATCACCTTCCCTGTAAAGTGGGTACCTTGGTCACTATCAATGAAGCATGGAAATCCCCATCGGGGAATTATTTCGGTCATCAATATTTTAGCTACATCAGACGCAGTGGCCTTGGCCACTGGGAAAGCTTCTACCCACTTAGTAAAGTGATCCACGATCACCAGAACATATTCTTTCCCTCTGCACCTTGGCAGAGGTCCAATGAAATCTATTTGTAACTGTGTGAAGGGCTGTGTTGGTCTTGGCTGATGTTGCATTTTCATTTTCACTGTGGGAGCAGAATTACATTGAGCACATGTTACACACCTCCTCACATAATCATGCACATTTGCATTAAGCTTAGGATGCCACCAGGTGTCTGACATCCGGTGGATCACCCTCCGTGCTCCATCATGTCCCAACATGTGATATATTTGTATCATAGTTCCCATCAGCACATTGGGTAACACTAATGTGTTTCCTGGGCCTCTCCAAGTGTTATCATCACACAGTTTTCCCCCATTATCCATCCATAACCACTTTTCTGCCCTTGGTGCAGAGTGTTGGATGTCCTGTAATTCAAAAAAGTTTGGGGTTTTTATGAGAGGCTGTGTTGCAGCAATCAATTGCATCTCTTTACCTTCCACTGCTGCTCATTTAGCTAGTTCGTCTGCCCTTCGGTTCCCCTTACTATGAGGGTCTGTCCCTTTTGTGTGGGCCCTCACTTTTATCACTGCTAATTCAGTAGGTTTCTGCATGGCTGCATGAAGTTTCTCCACTATTCCCCCATTTTGTATTGGGGATCCTGTACTCGTCAGGAATCCCCAATTTACCCACAAGTTAATATAATCATGTACAACCCCAAATGCATATCTAGAATCAGTATATATGTTTACAGCATGACCTTTCACAGCTTCACATGCTGCAACTAATGCCTGCAGTTCTGCTACTTGTGCAGATGCCCCAGGCAAACTGTCATGTGCCACCAGCTGTCCATCTTGAGTACAAACGGCCCATCCTGTGTGTCGCTTGCCATCCACATATACCGTATTTTCCGGCGTATAGGGCGACTGGGTGTATAAGACGACCCCCTATCTTTTTAATTAAAAGATAGGGTTTCATCTTATACCCCAGCGCCCCTCCGCCTCCTTTGCTCCCGGTGTCCCTGGTCTGCTGGAGATGGTCCCCAGCAGACCAGAGGCACCGGGAGCAAAGCCGCCAGGAGCGCCTGGGCTGCCCCCCCCCCCCCCCCCGCCGGAGCCCCTCCGCGGCTTTGAAAGCCTCGGGGGAAGCCGGCGGGGGGGCATCCCAGGCGCGCATGGGCTGCCCCCCCGCCGGAGCCCCTCCGCGCCGCGGAGGGGCTCCGGCGGGGGGGCAGCCCATGCGCGCCTGGGATGCCCCCCCGCCGGCTTCCCCCGAGGCTTTCAAAGCCGCGGAGGGGCTCCGGCGGGGGCGCAGCCTAGGCGCGCCTGGGATGCCCCGCCGCCGGCTTCCCCCGAGGCTTTCAAAGCCGCGGAGGGGCTCCGGCGGGGGGGCAGCCCATGCGCGCCTGGGATGCCCCCCCGCCGGCTTCCCCCGAGGCTTTCAAAGCCGCGGAGGGGCTCCGGCGGGGGCGCAGCCCAGGCGCGCCTGGGATGCCCCGCCGCCGGCTTCCCCCGAGGCTTTCAAAGCCGTGGAGGGGCTCCGGCGGCGGGGCATCCGGTGTACAAGATGACCCCCGATTTTTGGGGGATGTTTTTTAACATCAGAGGTCGTCTTGTACGCCGGAATATACGGTAGGCAAGGGGCACCAGGTATTTCAGTTTCTTTTACCAATGGAACGTCCATGGGCTCTTCCTCAAGGCAACAATGATGTGGGTGTCCCTCATCTGGGGTAGGCATGAGGGTAGCAGGGTTTAACGATGACGCTCTTTGCAGATGTACCGAAGGCATTAGCAAGCTTGTTTCCCTTCGAGTCCATCTTGCCATATGGACTGCTGAAGATTTCTTCCCTGATAAAATAGCAAGGACAGCGTGAGGTACAACAATATTTACATCCTGTGAACCAATAAGTGGTGTGGCCTGATTTAGGGCCATAGAAGCTCCTTCCACTGCCTGAAAGCATGGTGGCATTGCTTGAGCGACAGCATCTAGTTTAGAAGAGTAGTATGCTACTGGGCGCTGTTTGTCCCCACGTTTTTGCATTAACACTGCTGCCATATGTCCCTCACTGACATACGTGTACAATGTAAAAGGCATTAATGGATTAGGAAGTCCCAACCCTGGGGCAGTACTTAGCCTTTTTTTCAATGTGGTAAATGCCTGTTCACAGTCAAGTGTCCATTCAATTGCCTCATGTGGTCCACCAGCACCCTTAAGGAGATTATTAAGAGGCTGGACAATCCTTGAATAATTGGGGATTTGAGTTTGGCAGAAATTGAATAGCCCCAACACTTTCCTAACTCCCCTGACCGTAGTTGGTCGTGGGCATGCATTAATAGCCTCAGTGCGGTCAACAGTTAAACACTTGTACCCTTTGGATATTAGGTACCCCAGATATGATACTTCCCCCTTTGCAATCTGAGCCTTTCTAGCATTACATTTTACCCCACTGTCTGCCAAGTGCTGCAGGATCACTTCTAAGTCTTTCATGTGCGTTTGGCGATCTGGTGAGGAGATAAGAAGATCATCAACATACTGTACAACACAAGAAGCCATGTCTGGCAGCTTTGCCAGCACATCAGCTAATGCTCTATGAAACAAAGTAGGTGAGTTATGAAAACCCTGGCTTAAGCGAGTAAAAGTATATTGCTTCCCTTTAACAGTAAATGCAAACCAAAATTGACTGTCAGGGTGCACAGGACATTTTGCTTTTACCATGGAGAAAACATCAAAAGCATGCAGGTCTCCCACGACCATCCACTCCTGCACCTTTTCCCAGAAGGGTAGGTTTGGGTTATTAAGCTGCAAAGATGGCAATTCTTTTAACATGCTCCGCAAGTCAGATGGACTCATAGGAGTGTGCTCTAGGCGACTAACAGTAGCAGGGTCCCCTTCCCCTTGATTAGGATTAGGGACAGTGTGCACTCTCACTGGAGCCATAAAACCAGACTGATATCCCCACATTCCACATGTAGGGTCCAAAGGTGCTGAGGGACAAGATCTCTCTTCCTGCAAGGCTGTTTCTTTATAGTTTTTTGCTTCTGTTTGCAGTTTTTCTACCTCTGCTTCTAACTCTCCTACCCTTCCTTTTAGCATATCACACTTTCTAACCAGCTGTTCATAATCAACAATTAAACACATGCCAGCCAATTTGTCCTTTGATAAATATTGTGGTTTATGCACAAAATCAGTGTTGACCACTTGTAATGGGGGTTGGTCATCCTTCTTTCTTTCAGTCATACAGCCAAGATATCTCAACAAGAAAACTAATAAACTTACTGCTACAATAGTTATAAAAGCGCTAATTAAACACTCTTCATATTGTGGATCACTAAATCCCTTCATCTTTCCCTTTTTTTTAAACCTAAATTGCCTCCAATCTCAAAATCTTTAAATACAATACTGTTTACAAACTAATAACAATTTCCAATTAGGAGATCTGGGCCAGCCAACACATTAACTAGAGGTACTTATGGCTATACCTGCCCCTACATTAACTGTTGGTCCTTATGGCCTCTTTGATTTCCCACTTCAACAACACTTAGTCAGAGGAACTTACAGCTTAACCCGCCCCCACACTAAGTACAGTGTCTTAAGACTGCAACCAAAATGTTACAAAACTGCAATAAACCCCTTAAATTCTCCAACACCCAGTTTCACTTACTACAAAAGATGTGAGAGTCACCAGTCAGGTCAGGGACACACAACCAAATGAAAAATGAACAAAATCACCCTCTAACTTGATTGTAGGTCTTGATCCTGAAGGATATTTCTCACCCTGCTCGCTGCGCCAAGAAACTGTTGGGATTTTGTGGTTCCCAGAGAGTCAGGTGCTGGGCAGAATCAAGGGTCTTCAATTCAATTTGATTCAATTCGATTTGATTCGATTCGATTCAATTCAATTCAATACTTTATTCAATGTGCACAAAGGGAGAGCCCCTGGTACTAAAATCAGCCAGAGCCCCTCGAGCAAGGAGCCCCTCCCCTTGCTGTTTTATAGCACATGGTTACAGGTTACATAACACAAACTTCTAAACCAATCAGATTCAACCTTTCCATATATGGCTTTGTTTGTCACATGCATGCACCTCTCCACTCCACATGCCGAGCTCACCCCCCCTCCCCTTGGCCTCCCCCAGGCTGTTGCTAGGGTGGTGAGCCACAGCATGCCTCTCCATGCATACCCTTCACCTCCAAACATCTCTTCCAACCCTAATCTTCTATGATTCTATGGAGGCTCCTATAGTGACAATCGACTGGTGCAGCGATATTAACATCAGTTCAGAGGGTTATGTGCTGATTCCTCTCTTGATGAGTGGACTGTTGCACTCACACTGTCAATTGTAAGTAAGGGTTTCAGAAGGTCACTGCATCTGATGGATAAACTGCAACTGACAATAGAGACTGGATATACAGGTTCACAACAGTAGCTGCTGTATCTGAAAATGGGCACTTCATACTGGAACCTACACATCATGAAATAAAATGTCAACTGTGGCTACATAGAATACTGAATTACACATGTATTTAAAAACTCAATGGCTAAACTCAACTTTCATGATCCTACGAATGATTTTCATGTGAAGATTGGCCTCCCAACAAAAAGGCAGGAAAAAAACCACAATCATTTTAGCAGAGAGATCTCGGTCATATCACAGTTCAATTCGTTTTCTATCCAACATGCAAAAGTAGTATCAATCTAGATCAATACAGTCATCTGACAGAACATCCCTCAAATGTAAAGGTGATAGTCAAACACCGTATAATAGCCTTTTTTTAATGTCTGGTTTCCGTGACTCTGTATTACCACATCAGGCACAGTTTCACCCTAAAGTTTCTTCAGTTCATACTTGTGCTCTCATTTTTCTCAGCTTTTACTACTCTATCTCTTAAGGGGACCTAGATGATGGTCCAGATCCTATAGTAATCAATTTCTATGGTTATGAACATGGTATAAAACCTAGACAGAATACAATCCCTGTAGCACTAGCCAATATCACAACTTAATCAGCTGGAAATATTGCTGTTGAGTGACAGAAGACCCTCTAATCCTCTGAGGAAATGAGCACAAGGATTTTGTTGGCAGCTTTTCAGACTGGTAAGCAGAAGTCTAGGTCCACAGATTCCTGCAAAGGATGAGAATGAAGCAGCTGTGTAAAGGAATTTTGTTTGTTAAGTTGTATGTTTATAAAATAGTAGTTCTGTTACATCAAAAGTCCCTTCTCAACTTTAGTAACACAGCTCTTTGAAGGTATTTATCACTATTAATATTATCACCTCTGGTGCCTAATCCTAAATGATCTTTTTTGTTAATGAGCGTTGTTCTTTCTCCTTTGATTACTTTAACACAAACCTTAATTTTTAACCATAGACAAATATTGTGGTTTTACTTGGTCTGCCTGTAATTGCCCAAAAGGCTATGACTATATATAATTCACTCCTGTCCCATGTTAATTTTACTTGTCTTTGCATCAATCATAGCACATTTTAAAGGCATATGAAAAATGTTTTTGTTCCTAACAGGGACAGCATTTTGCCAATGCCCTTGTACTTCTGCTATGCTCAAGATTTCCAGGAGGTTCAATTTTGGACCTTAGGAAGTGAGTTAGATAACCTTCAGTGGCACATAAAAATGAAATCTGCCTTCTGATATTACTCTGCAAGGTTGGGCAGTTGCAACAGGGGAATCATAATTCACCTGAGAAGGAAAATCTGTATGACATATAGAATAATAGTTCGGTTTTAAAGCTAGCACAAGCACAAAAAGATTCTGTAAGCTTCAGATTTCTTGACAGACGAACTACACTAGTCAGTCATTCACAAAAAGGTATACAATACAAACCAACCAGAATCTTGTCTGCCTGCTTCAGCTATAACAGTTCCACCATTTCTTAGAACAAACTTAAGAGAAAATACATTGTTTGGGCTAAATTAACAATTGTTACAATTACTTTATTCTGAACCACAAAAGCCTGCAACTGGAATTTTTGCATTGGCATCACCCTGATGCCAAGGATATGTCTGTGGCGATCCTTATGAAAATCTGCCCATATTTCGCCAAGCAATAAGACTGTAAAAAAATCCCCCAAACTCAGTTCAGACAGGCTCAGTAGACACTTGTTAGAGCTTCTTGGCAGTTAAATCCTTAGAAGATTCCATTTGCACTGAGAGTGATTCATCCTCACATAGCTCGTACTTTGTTGATGGGCTGCATGTGTTTCATCTGCCACAGAGCATATTCTAGCCCAGGAGCTGAGGTATTTCTTCCCCTGTAACATTGTAGCATGTAGTGCTACCAGACCTGAGAACAAGGAGACTTTGGGTACGTCTAGATTACATGCCTCTGGCGACAGAGGCATGTAGATTAGGCTACCCGACACAGTAAAATGAAGCGGCGATTTAAATAATCATTTAAATTTACATGGCTGCCGCGCTGAGCCAACAAACAGCTGATCAGAGGCATGTCGCCAGAGGCATGTAGTCTAGACGTACCCTTTCTCTTTCAAGCTCTCAACACTACTGTGCTAGTGCCTGCTCATCAACAGAGTGGAAGAAGGAAGCCACCTGACTTGAATGCAGAAAGGTGAGGAACACAGAGGGCTGGACGGAGAGGTGGGGAGGGGAATGTAGAGTGACGAGACAGGGACAGAAACCGTGGAGGGGAGGTGGGATATAAGCCAAGTGTGTACAACCATAAACAAGAGCTGTGTTCCATGGTGTGCAGGGGATTGAGGATCATTTGCTACAGCAGGAGTGCCAGGGCCTGCGTGAAGTGGTTTACGGTTCAGGCTGGTCATCTTCAACCTGAAGCAGCATGTGGACAGCATGGATGAACTGCACCATGAGGTGTAGCAGAAGGCCCAGGAACCTGACTCTGCTTTGCAGCAGCTCCAGCTCCATGTTGGAAGTGCTGTGGTGTCCACCAGGGCCACCAGAGCACTCGGTGTGAGTTTGGTGTTCTGAGAGCGGGTAGATAGTGGAGGAATGGCATGTGAGATGCGATGGTAGAGAAGAGCCCTTTGAAGCATGTGTCTCAGCTAGCCTTAGTAAGCAGTCACAGAAAGTGTCCGCTCTCCTGGTGTTCTCTCTGGAGTGCTTCTGGGGACTTTAAATTCCATTCTAGTTCCAATCAGTGTGGATGTGCTATTTCAAAAGAATTCTGCACTATTTCAATGCTGCCTTTTCGTGTGGATGCACTATTTTGAAATAATTATTTTGGGAGTTATTATTTCAAAATAAGTCATTTTGAAATAATTTCCTAGTGTAGGCATGCCCGTAGAACATAAGAACATAAGAATGGCCATTCTGGTCCATCTAGCCCAGTATCCGGTCTGCTGATGATGGCCAATGCCAGATGCCCCAGGGGGAGTGAATATAGCAGGTAATCATCATGTGATTCATCGCCTGCCATCCATTTCCAGACAAACAGAGGCTAGGGACACCATTCCTGCCCATCCTGGCTAATAGCCACAGAGACTAAAAAAATATATAGAATTGTGAACTTTTGTATAAACTTTAAAACTAACAAAACATGTAAATGGTATCATGACCTTTCATGGGTACAACCCACTTCTTTAGATGACTGGCGTATTAGAAGTCCAGATCCAAGAATAAATAAGGGAAGGGGGTAGGGGAGAGAAAAAAATAGTGAATTGGATTGTTCAAGTTACAAGATGCTGATAAGAACAATTTGCACTTTTATAACGCCCATTGAGGTGCAAATTGTTCTTACCAGCCTCTTGTAACTTGAACAATCCAATTCACTATTTTTTTCTCTTTTTTTCTTTTCTCGCCTCCTCCCCGCAAAAAAAGCTCCTGTACCCACGAAAGTTCATGATACCCTCTACATGTTTAGTTAGTCTTTAAAGTGCTTCATGACCATTCATTTTTTTTAAAGTTTTTCCAGTTACACACTAATTTTGCTACTCTGTGAAGCTTTTAAAATGTATGTTAAGGTTGAAAAGGCTGAAATGTTAGGAAATAACAGAAGTAAGAAAAACAGAAGAGTAACAGAAAATAGCATGTATAATGTAAATGAAGACTATATTACAATGTATAAGCACAAAGGGATCAAATTAAGGTTGCACAGGAAATTTTGAATGTTTGTCTTTGCATTCTTAACATTCTTGTAGCACCTTTTTAAATGTAACCTTTGTAAATTATACTATATTACACTCAATCTATTTTTAAAATATTTTTATATAGAATGTTGAAAATATTAATCTATAGTTAATTATAAAATTTGAATTGTCAATGTCCAGTGATGCAATGCATGTAAATCTTCAATGATTTACTATTTTGTATTAATCTACGTATTTGGAAAGTATATACATATTAATATACATCCCGGAAAGGCATAAGGATCTTGCAGAAAAAGGGTTTTTTGCACAAAATGGCCATGGCCACACTGCCTGTTTTTGCGCAAAAACCCCTAGCGCAAAAACGGAATGAAAGAGAGTATGCAAATGAAGCATGGGAAAATGCTAATCTGCACTTCTTTTGCTTTGTCTCTTGCTGCAAAACTCATAGTGTAGACAAAGCCTGATAGACAAATCCTGTCTATGGCTTTGGTATAAACAATTTTATCTGAATATTTAATACTAAATTAGGATAGTTGAGCTGTTACTTGACTGTTATTGGCCAGATAAGTAACATGATATTTTGTCTATTCCCGGACTGAATGAGCATGGAATCACTTCTGCCATGGCTATCCCTGCAGGAGCAAATTCAAAATGGAGAACAAGTACAAAATAGGTACTTAATGAGCATATGAATCATACAACTATTTACTGGCTTACATAGAAATGCATAAGAATACAAAGGAGTTAAATCTATAAATCAAATTACATATGAAGGGCAGAAGAGCATTGTGTGAATTAATAATTAATTAATAAATAACTAATAGAAAGTCTGTATTATGGAAAAAGAGAGCTTATTTTATATAAGATTGCATATACTTATTGTTTTTAAATGGTGTGCAGTTTTTTATAATGTTGCACTGAACATTATGATGAACATTATGTTTTCACTGAACATATGATTCTTAAGAAATATCTGATATTAAACTTAAGAAATTGCAGGGGAAACAGCACTTTATTCAAGAAAATATTTACTGCTTATTTATTACTGTAATTATGTTACTGTAAATTTGACCAGAGAAAATATTTTGGATTTTTTCATAATCTCAATCAGGAATTTTATTATCATAGCCTACAAACAATTGTTCATAGTATTTAGATTTTCTGCTTCACTGTCTGACTTGCAATGTGCTTTGTTCTTAACAATGCAATGTATTTTATCTTTGTACTAAATCAAAATTATTTGTTTCTATCATTGCATGTCTCCGAAAGCCTGGGCATATGAAATCTGAATTCTTTGTTTTATCGCCAAGGCATACAATTGAAAGTAGCTCTTCATGAGGAAGGAGAACAGGAAAGAAAGGGTAGGAATAAATGGTAAGTTTTCTGAGTGGAGAGAGATGGGGTCCCCCAAAGGTACATCCCGGGACCAATCCTATTCAACTTATTTATAAATGATCTAGAGAAAGGTGTAAACAGTGAGGTGGCAAAATTTGCAGATGATACCAAACTGCTCAAGATAGTTAAGACCAAAGCAGACTGTGAAAAGCTTCAAAAATATCTCACCAAACTAAGTGATTGAGCAACAAAATGGCAAATGAAATTTAATGTTGATAAATGTAAAATGTGTAAAATGTAAGTGTTATGCACACTGGAAAACATAATCCCAACTATATATACACACAATATGATGGGGACTAATTTCGCTACAACTACACAAGAGAGAGATCTTAGGGTATGTCTACACTAGCCACCCTAGTTCAGGCTAGGTAGTTCGAACTAAAGCTTCTAATTCAAACTACCGTTACTCCTCATTGCTGGCAGGTGATGAAATTATTGGGTGCAAAAAGTACAAAAATAATAAAGCTGTGTAAAACTTAAAACAAAAATTCAGTTTTCTCCAAATTTCAGTTGTGTTGACGTACCCCTCACAGATTTTTCTTGAGTACCCCTAAGGGTACTCGTATCATTGGTTGAGAAATACTGGTATAAACTGTTCAGGAAGAACAGGCAGGGGAGAAAAGGAGGAGGAGTTGCAATGTATGTGAGAGAAGCAGTATGATTACTCAGAGCTGCAGTATAGTCTGTTGAGAGTCTTTGAGCGAAAAGTCAGTTGAGAGTCTTTGTGTTAAGTTTAGAGGTGGAAGCAACAGAGGTGATGTTGTGGTTGGTGTCTGCTATTGACAACCAGATCAGGTGGATGCGATAGATGAGGCTTTCTTCAGATAACTAAGAAAAGCTTCCAGATCACAAGCCCTGATTCTGATGGGGGACTTTAATCACCCTGGGTATGTCTACACTACCCCACTAGTTCGAACTAGCGGGGTAATGTAGGCATACCACACTTGCAAATGAAGTCTGGGATTTGAATTTCCCGGGCTTCATTTGCATAAGCGGGGCGCCGCCATTTTTAAAACCCCGCTCGTTCGAACCCCGTGCAGTGCGGCTACATGGGGCACGAACTAGGTAGTTCGAACTAGGCTTCCTAGTTCGAACTACCGTTACTCCTCATGGAAGCCTAGTTCGAACTACCTAGTTCGTGCCCCGTGTAGCCGCGCTGCACGGGGTTCGAACGAGCGGGGTTTTAAAAATGGCGGAGTCCCGCTTATGCAAATGAAGCCCAGGAAATTCAAATCCCGGGCTTCATTTGCAAGTGCGGTATGCCTACATTACCCTCCTAGTTCGAACTAGGAGGGTAGTGTAGACATACCCCCTGACATCCGTTGGGAGACCAATACAGCAGTACACAGACAATCCAGGAAGTTTTTGGAGAGTGTTGGGGATAACTTCCTGGTACAAGTTCTGAAGGAACCGACCAGGGGCCAGGCACAGCTTGACCTGCTGCTCACAAACAGGGAGGAACTAGTAGGGGAAGTAGATGTGGGTGGTAACCTGGGAAGAAATGATCATGAGATGGCATGCTAAAATGAAGGGGAAAGGAGTCCTGGAGAGCTGGTTGTATTTTAAAGAGGCCTTATTGAAGGCCCAGGAACAAACCATCCTGATGCGGTTAGAAAAGCAAACATAGTAGGTGACCAGATTGGCTTACCGGGAACATCCTTGGTGAGCTTAAACACAAAATGGAAGCTTATAAGAAGTGGAAACTTGGACAGATGAATAGGGAAGAATATAAATATATTACTTGAGAATGCAGGGGAGTACTCAGGAAGGCAAAAGCACAACTGGAATTGCAGCTAGCAAGGGATGTGAAGGGTAGCAAGAAAGGTTTCTATAGACATGTTAGCAATAAAAGGGTGATCAGGGAGAGTATGGGGCCCTTACTAGATGAGGGAGGTAACCTAGTGACTGATGATGTGAGAAAAGTTGAAGTACTCAATGCAGTAGTCATCCAGTTCAATAATAAAGCTGTTGAACAAAACTGGCCCTAGAACTGATCCTTGGGGCACTCTGTTTGAAATTGACCACCAACCAGACATCAAGTCGCCTGTGTGAGGTACACTGTTATTTATAAAAGTGACAAGGAGTCCTGCAGCACCTTATAGACTAAAATATGTATATGCTTTTGTGGGCAAAGACCCACTTCATCAGATAGATGTAGTGGAAATTTCCAAAGGCAGGTATAAATATGCAGCTGATACTGTTATTTATGACATCTTATATAATTATATATGGGCTGTTAAGAAATTTTGTTCTTTTGTTTACTGTATAACTAATGATTCTGGGGATGGGCACCAATTTGTTATATGTGCCTTTTGACTAGTTTAAGTAACTAGTAAATTGAAGGAGAGGAACACGGACAGGTTTACAGTACTTTTATATAGAGTAGATGTTGATGGAGCTGGAGAGGACTGATCAGCATTCAAAAAGCAGCACACAAAAATCAAGCAGCAATGGCTTGAGATCTGAGAGAGAAAAAGAAATGTAAAAACAGAGAACTGAAAAAGTCAATAGGGAAGCTAAATATCTGTTACCCTTCCACCTATGAAGAAAGAAGAGCAAAGGGAGAAAAGTTGGCTTATGAAGTGAAACCAGTGAAGATACATATGCACACCCCTATATTTAGTCATCTGGGGGCTTGTTTTCTTTATTTATATCTCACCTGCCACCACAAAACAAAGAAAACTTCCCTCCTGGTTAAACAATGTATAACTTGAATGGAGAATAGTGATAGAGATGCAGCCATGTTAGTCTGGTCTAGCTGAAACAAAAGACAGGACTATGCAGCTCTTTAAAGACTAACAAGATGGTTTATTAGGTGATGAGTTTTCGTGGGCCAGACCCACTTCCTCGGATCAATATGTAGAAGAAAATTGGCATGACCATATATACCAAAGTGATACAATCAAAAAAAGGTGAACACATATAAAATTGACAAATCAGATTTTAGAACTGAGGTGAGGTGAGAGGGGGAGGTTAGTGTCTGTGAAGTAATGATATTAGGGGTGATAATTAGGGAAGCTATCTTTGTAATGGGTGAGATAATTAGCATCTTTGTTAAGGCCCATACATAAAGTGTCTAATTTAAGCATGAATGACAGTTCTGAGGCTTCTCTTTGAAGTATGGAGTTAAAAACTCTTTGAAGCAATATGCATGTTTTAAGGTCATTGAAAGAATAGTCAGTCTGGTTAAAATGGCAAGCAACAGTTTTCTTTCTGTGAAAGAGCCTGATGTCTTTTTTATGTGCATTGATTCTTTGGTGAAGTGTCTGAGAAGTCTGTCCAATATACATAGCAGACGGACACTTTAGGCACATGATGGCATAAATTTTATTTCTGGATGAACAGGAATATGTGTTCTTGATCTTGTAACTGGCATGGTTAGGTCCAATAATGGTGCTGGCAGAGTAAATATGTGGACAAAGCTGGCCAGGAGTGACATGTCATGAAATCTGGAACTCCATTTTGTTTTGTAAACTAAAGTTTGTATTTGTCTTCTTTTAAATATGCTAAGTGCCATTTTGGGTTCTATGATGAAAAGTAGGGCTGTCAATTAGTGGATGTTAATGCCTGTGATTAACAGAAGGCAGAATTAACGTGTTAATTGCAGACATCAGCAAACCAGCTTCATAGTCCATCTCTGGTAAAGTGCAGTAATGCAAACAGCCACCAGAGGGTGAATAGAAAAACAAAGCAGCTGTGGTTCCAGCTACACTGGAGAAGTAAACAAGAAAAGTAGAAAAGTATAGACCCTGACACCCATCCCTCTCCTCTCCCAGGTGACCATATCTTTAAAAATAAAACAGCCGGGGGGGAGGGTGTTGCCCAAGTTGCCCCCCCAGCCTCCGGCAGGGCTAACCCAACCCACCCTTTTTTTGCCTCCTGGGGCTGGAACTAACTCTCCCCCCACATCTGATTCTGGGGCTGAGTCCCCTCTCCCAAACTCTGCACTGCCCATGGTGGTGTCTACCCTCCTAGCCCAGGGACTGACCCCTACCCTGAGCTTGGGGGCTGACCCCCACCCTGAACCATATGCCACCTGCAGTTGGGGGCTGAGTCCCCCCAAAACTGCACTGCCCATGGCAGAGTCTATCCCCCTCAGGCCCTGTGCCACCTGCAGCTGGGGCTGAGCTAATAAAGGACTCTTTTGAATAGACACAAATATATTGATTATATAGAATAATTTAAGTTCAGCTTTCATGATAGAATTTGTGCTACAATACTTCAGTGAGGTGAACTGAAGTTTTTTTTTTTACAGTGTAAATGTTTTGTAATAAAAAATAAATATAAAGTGAGCACTATACACTTTGTATTCTATGTTGTAATTGAAATCAATATATTAGAAGATGTAGAAAACATCCAAAATATTTAAATAGTTAGTATTCTTATTATTGTTTTACAGTGCAATTAATCTTACGATTAATCACAATTAATTTTTTTAGTCACGTGATTAATCGTGATTTTTTAAATCATTTGACAGTCCTAATGAAAAGACAACCTAACTTTAAGTCTAGTTTATTCAAGACATTGATCTGCATAGACAGTTGTGGGACATCTCTCTGAGAGCTATTACTAAGAGACTCCTCAAGGAAGAGTAACTCTGGATGACTCTCAATGGCTAGAAGCTGCAGGGGGTAGCCGAGTTAGTCTGTACAGGATAAACTAAAAAAACAACAACAAATGTTCGGGTAGCCCTTTTTACAGACTATTAAAACATATAGATGGTATCATGAGCTTTCGTGGACACAGCCCACTTTTTCAGATGACCGGAGTTCATAGCCCACTTCTTCAGATGACTGGAATGGACAATGATTAATCCACTTCAGGAGACAATGGTTTTTTTTCACATGGAAAGTTCCGCCTTTGGGTTGGATTTTCCCATGGTAGGCACCCGATAAAACAAGGCCACAGATAACACTCGAGGGCATGGGTGCAGGGGGGTGCTCTCTGAGGAGCGGCACTGCTACCACCACTTTGCCAGAAGGCCAGGCTAGAGAAAAAGAAAGCAGGAGGGACTCTGATTACTCTGTAACACACAAAAGAGCATGGTCTCACAGAAAGGATGAGGTCAGACTAGGGTGGGCAGGGGCTTCTCAGAACTGCTAATTATTTTCCAAAGATCTATGACGCTCTGTCTTCTTAAGAGTAAGAGCACCTGTCATTGAGAAACTACTTTCCTAAGCCTTGCTTGCCAACCATGTTCCTTGCTTGCCAACCATGTTCCTTGCTTGCCAACCATGTTGTGCCTAAAGGGGTTTTATGAAGAAGCTCAGAATGCTGAAGGGTATTGTAAATTGTGCCTATGCTTAGGAACGCATGTGTTTTATGCAAAGGATAATTTAGCAGGTACATATATGCAGAGAAACCTGCTGAGCTCCCTGCCCCCCCTTGAGTAGTTAATCAGTTTCTGGACCATTTTCTCTTTGTTCTTGGAGAGTATCCGAGGGGAGGGTGAGCTCAGCAGATGGAGGGTCAAGGAACAGGTATATGTATAGCAGTGGTTCTTAGACTTTTTGGGCTCTGGAGCCCTTTACATGCATAAAAATGTATGTGGAACCCCAGTGGTCCATTGATTGTATGTTTTGTACCTATCGATGTTTCCAGTTTGTCAGCCTTGTGGAGCCCCTGGAGATGTCTCATGGACACAGTTTGTGAAACACTGATCTATAGTGTCACAGGTAAACAGGTTTATCTATGGGAATCTTAAACATGATCACTTATGCTGAGCGTAAAGAATATGACAAGACTGGACAAAGGTTCGTGTGGAGCAACCACTCTATGTTATAAAATACTGAGGAGGGGATTTGCCTCTCCAAGCGAGCCAAGCTGGTTTTGTACCAGGGGGCTCTCCCTTTGTGCACATCAAATAAAGATTTAAATTGAACAGCACATTGAAGAGTCTTGATTCTGCTGAATACTCGACTCATATGGTGGCCATTGGGTACCACAAAAATCCCAACAGTTTTTGGCGTCACGAACAGGATGAGAAATATCCTTCAGGATCATGACCTACAGCCAAATTAGAGGGTAAGTGTGTTCATTTTACCACCCTCAATAGATATTTGGCTGTCTCTCATTGACCTGATTGGTGACTCTCATACCTCTTTTAGTAAATGAGTTTGGTATTGGGGAATTCAAGGAGTCTGTCACAGTTTCAAAACATTTGGGTTGCATTCTTGACATTGTACTTAGGGTGGAGTGGGTTAAGCTGTAATTCCTTTGCCTAAGTGACATTGAAGTGGGAAATCAGAGAGGCCGTAAGGACCAACAGTTAATGTAGGGGCGGGTATATCTGTAAGTACCTCTAGTTAAGGTGTTGGCTGGTCCAGATTTCTTAATCGGACTGAGTGTTCAAGAGGGCCCTTAGGCTACATTTTCAGCACCTTAATTATAATTGTAAGAGTACAGACTGAATAAATTGAGAAACAGATCGATCTACTGATTGGGTATGTGGTCTGTGATATTTGATTAAAATGAATTGCAATTGGTCTGTAAACAAAACTGCATTTAAAACCTTGGAGATTAGAGGATTTGGGCAAAAAAGATGGATATGTGATTGATGAAGTTAAATAGTGACCAAAAGTGTGTAATTATTGCTCTTTTAATTGCTGTAGTAGTAAGCTTGCTGGTTTTCCTACTGAGATATTCTGGCCATGTGGCAAATGAAGTGTGACTGTTGAAACAGTAAAGCCTCATGATGGTCCCTCGCAATCTCTAGAATAAGAATCAAAGGGGAAAGAAACCAATCCTCTAGTCTATAAGGTAACATCAGTAATAAATAGTCTGAGGTTGTGAGAATAGCTCGTGTGATTGAAATAAAGAAGGATGATGACCCCCAACTGCAGGTGGACATCACTGACTTTGTGTACAATCCATAACATCTATCAGAGGATGATGCCCTTAGTACATATGTAAGATTGTTGGACTTGAAATCTGTCCTGTTTCAGTATGATAGGGCATTGAAACAAGGGTATCTGATGCATGACGGTTATCCGACTAAACATCCATATTATGTTGTGTGACAGGGTCATGCTAGAGAACTACAATAGATAGATAGAAAGGCTGCTCTAGAAGGCAGCAACAGCCCGGGTTAATCAGGAGCAAAGGAAATAGGGCTGCTGTAATTTAATCAGAGCCAGCTGATCTCACCTGAGGCTGCTGTAGAGCCTTTCAAAAGGAAGCCCTCCTTGCAAGCAGGGGAAGAAAGAGTAAGAAAGGAAGGGAGGTGAGGCACTCCAAACAGAGGTTTTAGCCCCTCCCCCCTTTTCATGGCAGCCTGAAAGCCCAGCTGAGAGCTGGAGAGGACTGTTTTCGCAGCCCAGGCTAACCCCGGAGCACTGGCCCGACTGCCCTTTGCAGCTGAGGGATCAGAGCTTAAATCCTGTCAAGGGCTAAAAGTGCAGTACTGAGACTGCCAGATTAAGGACTGAGCAGGGTACTGGGATCCAGGAGAGGGGTTATTCTACCACAGTTGCCTGTTGGTGTATGGAGTTAAACACAGTAAAGAGAAGGATTAAATGGCTATCATGTGTCCAATTATCAGTTATCAAACTATTAATATGCACACTGACAGGCTCACTCCCCTAGTTGCCGACCCGAGCACTATTCTTTCTACTGTACCTAGTGATCACGCAGTATTTTCGGTTCTTGACCTTAGTAATGGCTCCTGGTTTGTCTGGTGCGCCCTAACAGTCAATTCTGGTTTGCATTTACTGTTAAAGGGAAGCAATACACTTTTAGTTGCCTGAACCAGGGTTTTCATAATTCACTTACTTTGTGTCATAGAGCGTTGGCTGATATGCTAGCAAAGTTGCCAGACATGGCATCATGCGCTGTACAGTATGCTGATGATTTTCTTATCTCCTCACCAGATTGCCAAATACATATGAAAGATTTAGAAGTGATCCTGCAGCACTTGGCAGACAGTGGGGTAAAATGTAATGCTAAAAAAGCCCAAATCACAAAGGAGGAAGTATCATATCTGGGGCATCTAATATCTAAAGAGCACAAGCGTCTAACTGTTGATCGCACTAAAGATCTTAATGCTTGCCCACGACAGACTACAATCAGGGGAGTGAGGAAAGTGTTGGGGCTATTTTATTTTTACTGAACTCAAATCCCAAATTATTCAAAGATTGTCCAGCCTATTAATGACCTCCTAAAGGGGGCTGGCGGACCACACGATGCAATTGAATGGACGCCTGAATGTGAGCGGGCATTCACCATGTTGAAACAGAGTCTAAATACTGCCCCGTGGTTGGAATTTTCTAACCCACTAATACCTTTTACATTGTACACACATGTCCATGTCAGTGAGGGACATATGGCAGTAGTGTTAATGGAAAAACATGGAGATAAACAATGCCCAGTAGCATACTACTCTTTCAAACTAGACGCTGTCA
This sequence comes from Pelodiscus sinensis, assembly GCF_049634645.1. NCBI lineage: Eukaryota > Metazoa > Chordata > Testudines > Trionychidae > Pelodiscus > Pelodiscus sinensis. The sequence continues at coordinate 50,844,673 of NC_134719.1, forward strand.
CTCAGGCAATGCCACCATGCCTCCAGGCAGTGGAAGCAGCTTCTGTGGCCCTAAGGCAGGCTTCACCACTTATTGGTTTGCAGGATGTAAATATTGTTGTACCTCATGCTGTTCTCATGTATGTAAATATTGTTGTACCTCATGCTATTTTGTCAGGGAAGAAATCCTCGCCAGTCCATATGGCGAGAGGGACCCAATGGGAAATGGGCTTGCTGATACCTTCAGTACATTTGCAACGAGCACCATCACTAAAACCTTCTACCCTCATGCCTACCCCAGATAAATGGCACCCACATCGTTGTTGCCTTGAGGAGGAGCCCACAGACCCTCCATTAGTAAAAAAAAATTGAGATACCTGGTGTCCCTTGCCTATACGTAGATGGTTCCTTCTTCTACATGGATGGCAAGTGACACACAGGATGGGTTATATGCACCCAATATGGATGTTTGGTGGCGCATGGCAGTGTATCTGGGGCATCAGTGCAAGTAGCAGAGTTACAGGCATTAGTTGCGGCATGTGAAGCTGCGGAAGGGCATACTGTAAATATAGACTGATTCTAGATATGCATTTGGAGTTGTACATGATTACATTAACTTGTGGGCAATTTGGAGATTCCTGATGAGTGCAGAATCCCCAATACAAAATGAGAGGATAGTGGAGAAACTCCACGCAGCCACACAGAAACCTACCAAAGTAGTGGTGATAAAGTGAAGGCTCACACAAAAGGGACAGGCCCCCATAGTGAAGGGTACTGAAGGGCAGACAAACTAGCTAAACAAGCAGCTGTGGAAGGTAAAGTGATGCAACTGAATGCTGCAGCATGGCGTCTCATAAAAAACCCACATTTTTTCGAACTACAGGACATCCAACACGCTGCACCGAGAGCAGAGAAATGGCTATGGATGGAGAATGGGGGCAAACTGTGTGATGATAACACATGTGGTAACACATGCCGGGAGGCGATGGAGCGTGGAGGTTGGTCCACTAGATGTTGGACACCTGGTGGCATCCTAAGCTTCATGTGAACATGCATGATTATGTGAGTGCTCAATGTAATTCTGCTCCCACAGTGAAAGTGAGAATGCGACATCAGCCAAAACCCATACAGTCCTTCACACAAAGACAGATGGATCTCATTGGGCCCCTGCCAAGCTGCAGAAAGAAGGAGTACATTTTGGTGATCGTGGATCACTTTACTAAGTGGTTATTCCTACCTGAAAGAGATCCTCCGGAAAAGGGCTTTATTCCGGAGGATCGCGCCAGTCTAGACGCTTTTTTCCGGCTTTTCCCCAAGCTGGAAAAAAAGCGGCGGACATGTTTATTTAAATCCCGCGGGGGATATTTAAATCCCCCGCGGATTTCCCTATTCCAAAGTTGGAAATTAGCATGGCTATTTCATAATAGGGGCCAGTCTAGACGTAGCCTACGTTTTTAATAATATAGCTGCCTGGGGAGGGGTCACTGGATCAGCAGGAAATGCCATTACTCAAGCTATTGAATCTAATAATAGGGATTGGGATGAAATTTTTTTTAGCAGCAAGGACAGTTTCTGTGACAAAAGGAGGGCTCATGTCTAATCAAGCTGCATGCCATCTCACTTTGGCAATGCAACTCACTGGTCAGGCCCTCACCCATCTTTTAGAAACCACTAAAATGTATGAGCAAGCATTGGTCACCGAGTTTAAGCATGAGGATGACATTTGTTATCGAGCCAGCATGGCGCCATGTTCAACATGGAAATTGCAGCCCTGATAGGAGACTTGCTTGTGTCACAGGTGCCCGGTTGATTGAGAGCTGCGGTTCTCAAAGACCGAGTGTATGCACCATGGATGATGATCAGGTAGGGGACCCTATCGCTAATTGGAGCATGCTGGGATGGTCATTCCATCCTGGGAGGGGTGTTGATTCCTGTCGGTCAGGCTGCTGAATTGGAGGCCCAGCCTCCTCCCACTCCCATTCCCATGTTAAAGACACCCATGCAGCATCCAGAATGTCAGGTATGTGATAAAGGCCAGAGATAACTACACAGCTTTCTCACGAGATCAATGTTCCATCCTGGGAAGATGGGTTTTGTATACGGGAGACCTGGAGTCATTGGATTTGGGTTGTGTTTTGTCTATGTGTATCGGGACTTAGTATTATTGCTTTTATTGCTGTTATCATTATGTATCGAAAGCTGAATGCATTACTTAAATCTGCTACCAAAGATGATGGTGTCAATTATTACTCCTAAAACATATGTGGGAGTGCCCGTATTGGGGTCTAAGAACTGCTCTTAGCCCCAAATACAAAATGGGGGAAATGAAGGGTATTATATATTGTGCCTATGCTTAGGAATGTATGTGTTTTATGCAAAGGATAATTTAGCATAGGGGTTCCCAAACTTTTTGACACGGGGACCAGTAAATCCATTCACAAACTTTTGGAGGACCAGTAATGTTCATTTGCATATTTGCATATTCATTTATCAAATGATGAATATTCAAATAAGTTGTTTCTGGTCCTCCCAAATCTCCTAGTGCCAGCTTTAGCAAAGCTTTGGATATAGTCACCCACAATATTCTTGCCAGCAAGTTAAGGAATATGGATTGGATAAATGGACTGTAAGACAGACAGAAAGCTGGTTAGACCAGGATTTCCCAAACTTTTTACAGTAATTGGAACCTTTTTTTTTTCAATACTGCTTTTTGCAGCCCAAAAATATAAACACATGAAAAACAAACTGAGAAAATACCAGACATATAACGTGTCTGGTATTTTCTCTGTAGGTAAGTTGTATTATTACTAGATGTATCAGTTTGTAGTTTCGAACTGCCTGGCTGGTAAATGTGCTCAGGCTGCATGAGTGTGTCTACCAGCCAGACAGCTCGCAACTACTCGAGGGGTGTGTGTGTGGGGGGGAGGGTACAGTAGAATCCCTGTGCCGGACTAACTCGTGCTTTGTGGGTGGGGGGGGGATGGGGAACAGGGTCGGGTCAGTCCCACTCCCTGGAGGCCGATTCATTCCTCCCCCCCTGCTCCCTCCCCTTGATGTGCCTCTGGCCAGCCCCACTTTCTCCAATCCCCTCCCAGGCAGCCAGTTCTCCCGTGTTTCTCCTCCCAGTCTCCCTTGACCAGCCCCGCTGCCTGCATCCAGCCCTCCTTCCAGTGGCCGTTTCTCCCACCCTGCCCACATCTTCCCCGACCAGCTCCCTACCCCCAACCCCACACCCTCCAGCAGCCCTACTTCCACCAGCCCCTCAGTCTCCCCAGCCTGCCCCGATTCCCCCATCCAATGCTGCTTCCGGTGGCCAGCTCTCCCCTCCTCTTCACCCCAGAATCCCCTGGCACCTGCACCTTCCCTTAGCCCTGCACCCTCCTGGTGCCTCCCTTTGCCCTCTTTTTCCCTAATACCCACCCCCTCACCAGTCTTTGCCCCATTCCCCTCCTGCCCCTCTGTGTCCTCACACACGATTTGCTCCATCCTGACCTTCCTCATGCCAACCCCTTCTTTCAAGCCTTCTCCCAGCACCTCCCCCTCCAGCCCCCAGTGCCCTTCCCCTCTCCTCTCCTCTCCCAACATCACCCCTCCCACTGACACCTCCCCTCCTGCCCTTTCCCTCATGGTCTGCACTTGGCCCCCTGGCATCTGTCTCTCTCTTCTGCACCCCTGTCCCTTAGTGCCTTCCCCCCCCAAGTGCCTTCTCCTTCCCCCCCCCTTGCCTCCGCTGCCGCATGAGCTGGCTCCCTACCTTCTCCTTCCACGTTGCAGGGCCAGAGTCCGTATTCAAGCCCCAGAGGCCGAACCCGGAGTCACCCAGGCCCCGCCACGTGCCTCCCACGGGTTTCAAAACCCCGGGCCGTAATGTCACGTCACACCCGAGCGTCCTCCCCGCCCACGTGCAACGCCGCGCATGGGCGGCAGGCAGCGAGAAGGAGCTGCGTACAGCAGAGACGTACGGGGCCGAGGGGGATGCTCTGGGGGCGGGGTGGGAGGACGCGCGGGAGGCCCGGCGGGGAGGATCCGGGGCCCGCTCCAGGCAGAGCCGGGGAGAGACCCAGCTCCACATAGTGGTGGAGCAGGGCTCTGGCTCTTAACTCGCCAGCATTTCCAGGTGCAAGGGCATGGGGCTCGATTCGACCAAATGAGTCGAATCGGCCTAAGGGCCGGCAGCCACCAAGCACGCTGAGGCCCGGCATTTTTACCCGGGACCATAGTTTGGGAAACGCTGCTATAGCGTATAGCACAATGACTGGTGATTCTAGGCACTGCTTGAATGAAAACAATATAAAATTATCTAAATGTGCTTTTAAAAACTTAAGGAAGCATAATTGCACATCACGAAGTAAGTTATTCCTTTGGGTTTCTTCACTGTTAACCTTTCATATTTGGTGGATCATTTAAACAAGAGGAAAGAACATCTTCTGTGCAGAAGCAAAGAACTGATCAATGAACACATCAAGAAAGAAACATATTAGTGGTTTGTGAAAACTCCAACTAGAAATTGAGATGTACTAATTAACACTGACCACAGTATGTTAATAAAATATCTGCTTGACAATATAGTGAAATATCGAAGTTGTGCTGTTGCAACTAATGCATTGCTTGTTGAGCACCTAACCAGTATATGTGGGGTCAAAAAAGAGAATTCACCATTACTACTAGCTGTGTTTACTGAAGCTATGTCTACACTGCCATTTTTTTTGGCAGAAGATATGCAAATCAGTCTCATTTGCATATCTTCTGCTGATTCTTTTTGCAGAAGAGTTTTGATGCTAGAAAGCCCTGTGTAGATGGTGCCATATGTCAGAAAAAAAAAAAAAAAACCTTTTTCACAAGATCCTGTAAACCTCATTTTTTGAGGAATAAGAGATCTTGCAGAAAAGGTTTTTTTCCCAACATATGGCCCCACATACATGGGGCTTATTAGCGGCAAAACCTCTTCAGCAAAAAGGATTGGCAGAAGATATGCAAATGAGTGCGTGATTTGCATATCTTCTGCCAAAAAAAACCCAACAGTGTAGACGTAGCCCGAGAGACTACTGCACTGTATTAAAGACAGCTCTGACCACAAATGAATCATGGCTTTTACAATATTGATTTTACAAAAAATAAACAATATATTTTGTGTCCTAAAAATTGAGGGTTTCTAAATGTCACGAAGTTTCATTAATGTATTTTCTTTTCATACTTCTGAATGTTATTTGTTTCAAAGCCATTTTTTTCTTGACTTGAAACATAATTTATGGTTTTTCCATACCTAATTAGCTTAGAACTTGATTGCCTCCATTTAAAGGAAGGAAACAAGCTATTAATTATAGTCTGAGATCCAAACTGATTAGAACATCAATACTTTTACTGCAATTTTCACAATAAATCCTAGACCACAAAGTCTTATCTATGCGTTTTGGAGGTGGGACAAGTTTCATACCCATTAATATGGAGACAACTCATTGATTGCCTGCTATAGCATTAAAATGAACTGATGAAGCAGCTGCAGGAAAAGGCTTGAATAAAGTGGACATTCTCCTTGATCATTCTTAATTTTTAGAAATAATCTATTACTGCAGTTCATATTTCTGCTTTTACTATATTTTTAAAGCTAAGATCAAAGAAGAATCTGAACAGTGATAGCTAACTCCTTTAATCACTACTGTGGACATTGATTTGAACAGTCAATAAATATTGACCTGTGGGCTCTAACTTCTGCATCAACAGTCGATCGAAGGTACAATGTCAATGTAAATGTGTAGTTTTTCTCTCTTTGTTGCCAATGAGCAATATGTTAATATTGTTCTTGGGTATAAATAGAGAAAGGCTGAAAAATGTTTACACAAATATTTATGTAAATTTTAAACTGATTTGTGTTCACTGTATTCTTGTCCCTTTTGTGTTGTTTCCGTGAAATTTCAGACTATTGAATAGGCTCTCACTTGTGCACTCAAATACTTATGCAAAACAAATTTAATATTCTCTTTCTGTGTATGGTGATTGAAGAAGTCTAAGAATCAATAAGCTCATCTACTCAAACAGAAACAAAAATTGACTTTTGTGACCAATCACAACTAAGCAACACAATTTGAATTGTTCTGATGAAGCAAATTTACATTCATATACATAGCATAACTTGAGGGAACTAGCCCAATCTCTCTCTCACTAAATCCCCATGTATTTACCTATTAAAAGTGTGTTGACATATCATAAATGGAAGAGTAAGCAATACAATGAATCGATTGCAAGTGGATAGCACCACTCCAACCACTTCTATGAAAATGAATCACATGCTTGGGAAAACCATCCAAATCTCAATCAATAGAGCACAAATGAAAATGAAGGAGAGAAGAGAAAAAGAGCTTTGGGATGAATACCTGCATTGTACTGTTGCTGAAAAAATTGACAGATGATTTCTCTCTGTCTGCTTAGCCTCCAACTTTAGCAATAATGTTGATGCAGTATGTATTGTCAAGGGAAGGAACAAATTAAGCTCTTTGGGACAAGGACAATACAGTGAATAAGAAAGTATCTTGATCATTCTTGAGGTCACTATTGCAAGTCAAATAAATGTGTTTTATTCCTGAGACCAGTAGTTTGCTTTATTACCCAGTTTAGATTATATCCCCTTGTCCTTGCTATTATTTCAGAGTCATCTAATCTTGGTAGGCAGAAGAGTACCAAGATTGGTGGGGCAGGCTGTGAATTTGCGCTTTAGATGCTGGGAATACTGTTATATTCACTGAAAGATGACTGCATCCTTATTTTCAGAGGGTAGACGTGTTGTTCTGTATCTGCAAAAACAACGAGGAGCCCTGTGGCATATTAGAGACTAAAGTCATGTCTTCACTGCAGCGCTATTTGGGGATAGTGGAGATATTCCAAAATTGCTATTCCATGTCTTTTGAGTTTACCCATTATTTTGAAATATAACAGGCTCACTATTCCGACGTCTTTGTAAACCTCATTACTCAAGGAGTAAGGGACTTTTCAGAATAGCGATTTATTTTGAAATAAGTGCTGTGTAGACAGCATCAAAATTTTGAAATAAACTATTTTAAAATTAACTCCAAATAAGCTACACAATTTGCATAGCTCCAATTGTGAAGCTTACTTTGAGCTCTGGGTGCAGTGTAGATGCATCCTAACAGAATTATTAGGGTATACGTTTTCACAGGTAAAACCCAGTTCAGATGAATTGGAGTGAAGTTTACAGAGGCATGGTACATATAAAGATAACCAAAGAAAGAGGGAAATGTGTGTGAATGAGGCTAATCATGTCAGGTTGGATGTGGCTCATTCACAGCAGTTGATGTGGAAATGTAGCTATCAAGAGAGTGATAAATTGATAGTATTGAGTTCAATTTTGGATTGAATAAGGATCTTAACTGGTTAACATACTACAAAAGGCAATTTCCCCTCTCTTGATATCCATATTTCCACATCAACTGCTGTGAATGAGCCATATCCACCCTGACATTCACACAAGTACCTTCTTTCTTTTATTGTTCTTATATATACCCATGCCTCTGTATACGCCATTCCAGATGAAATAGGTTTTACCTACAAAAGCTTATATACTAATAAATCTGTTAGTCTCTAAAGGTACGTCCACAAAGCAGGATTATTGCGGAATAACTGACATTACAGGCAGTCCCCGACTTACGCGGATCCGACTTATGTCGGATCCGCACTTACGAACGGAGCTTTCTCACCCCGGAAGTCGGGGCGAGAAAGCCCCGTTCGTAAGCTGCTCCGGTGCCCCTGGTCTGCTGGAGACCGTCTCCAGCAGACCAGGGGCACCGGGCGGGTTCCCGCGCTTCTGAGGCTTTGCCAGAGCAAAGCCTTGGAAGCGCGGGAACCTGCCCGCTGCTGCCACTTGGGTGCCGGTGCCTGTGGTCTGCTGGGGACTGTCCAGTCAAAGCGGCAGCAGCGGCGGTTCCCCGCGCCTCTGAGGCTTTGCTCTGGCAAAGCCTCAGAGGCGCGGGACTCCCCCGCGGCTGCGGCTTCAGTCCGGGTGCCTGTGGTCTGCTGGGGACGGTCCCCAGCAGACCACAGGCACCCTGACTGAAGCCGCAGCCGCGGGGGGTCCCGCGCCTCAGAGGCTTTGCCAGAGCAAAGCCTCAGAGGCGCGGCACCCCGCTGCCGCTGCGGCTCTGCTCCCCGTATCCCTGGTCTGCTGGGGGGGGGGGGCGCAGCTAGTGTTCTTCCCCCCCCCCCCCCCCAGCAGACCAGGCTTTTGTTTTGGACTCTGGGGCAGAGCAGCTGGGGCGCTGCCGATTGGTCCTGCAGCGCCCGTGGGCACTACTGGACCAACCCGGCAGCACCCCAGCTGCTCTGCCCCAGGTCCTGATTCAGCCGCTGCTGGTCAGTTTCAGCAGCGGCTGAATCAGGACGTCTGGGGCAGAGCAGATGGGGTGCTGCTGGGTTGGTCCAGTAGCACCCCAGCTGCTCTGCCCCAGGCGTCCCCAAGTCAGCTTCTGCTGAAACTGACCAGCGCTGACTACAGGAAGCCCCAGGCAGAGTTGCTCTGCCCCGGGCTTCCTGGAATCAGCTGCTGATCAGTTTCAGCAGCAGCTGACTTGGGGACGCCTGGGGTTCTTAAGTTGATTCTGTATGTAAGTCAGAACTGGCGGTCAGTTTCAGCAGTGTCTGAATCTGGACGCCAGTTCCGACTTACATACAGATTCAACTTAAGAACAAACCTACAGTCCCTATCTTGTACGTAACCCGGGGACTGCCTGTATTTCAAAATAACAAAATGCAAGTCTACATAGCAAACCATTATTTTGAAATAATGTCTAGAGGAAGAACTTCTAACTCTGATTTCTGTAACCCGCATTTTATGAGGAAAAAGGAAAGTTCCAAAAGCCAGATTAAGCTATTTCAAATTCAGCTACGCAATTGATGTAGATGAAGCTGTGTATCTTAATTCGATTTTGCCCTGCTGTGTAGATGTGCCTTAAGGTGCCACAGGACTCCTTGCTGCTTTTGTGTTCTTATTCTGCATCTGTAATGCTGCCTTAACATCAGCCTCCTCATCTTCAGTATTGTAGTTATGACCTTTCTTCCATCTTACACACACTGGTATGCTTCATGACAAGCGAGAGAGTGTAATGTAAGAGCACTGAGTGTTCTCTCTCTCAGGATATATGTGCATGGTTTACTTCTGGACACCCCCTTAAGCTCGTATCTGTCCAGAAGTATATTCCAAATCTAACAATAAAAATACAGAAAATTTAACCAGACCACACCAATGCATCTTAAGAAAAATACATTGTGGAAATATAAATGTCATGAAACCTCTCACAAACTACATTTCTTATCTGCCCAGGCAGGTTCTCAACATCTATTGTATGCAAGCAATTACTTTTGGCTAGTCACAAATGGAAGTAACAGAATACTGTGATCACTGAGAAATGATGAGCACAAGAATGTAATTGTGATTTCCACAGAAAATTCAGTGTTCAATGGCCCTCAAACTCATATTTCTATAGGAAGTTGTGGTTTAGTGTCATAACATGCTGAAACACTGGGTAGGTACAGATTTCTCTTGCACTGTCTGTGCTTCTATATGCAAACACTTAAGTGCTCATGTTTTTCAAGATACTGCAGTGTCCTCTGAAAGATCCTACCTTTGTTTAGAAGAGCACTATGGTATTTCATACACTCCTAGATATTAATGGTAAAAAATTGAGAGTCTAATGGCTACTCATTTAGGCATAATAAATACATGAGTTTCTGTATTAATTGCAATGCATTCCTGTATGGGTTTTGTTTGTCTGTTTTTTTGCTAAAGAAATACAATAAGACCTTATACCTCATAGGTGACCTGGGTAAAGCTGGAATGTGCATTAACTAAAGAATTATGAACCAACAGAATGTTACAATAGAAGTTTTTAGTACCTAGAGACACTGTGGCTACATCTAGACTGTACGCCTTTTTTGACACAGGCTTTTTCGACAGGATCTGTTGACATAGCTTCTGTCAACCCACTGCCTTTTGGTGCCCCTGGGTGGGTCCTCGTCTCTGTCCCGAGAAGGGCCAGGGGGCCCTTGAGGCAGGGACATGGCTGTCATGGGTGCTCTGGCTAGCTGCTGGACATGGTTATGCCTTTAAAAGGTTGCAGCCATGAACCACAGTGGTGCTGTACATGTAAAGGCTAGATTGTCCACCAGGGCTTCTTCCTGGAGGCCTTTTTTGTCAACAGAACTGGCTCCCTGTGTCCACACACACCCTTGTGTCAACAGATCTCTGTCAACAAAGGCGTTCTTCCTCATAAAATGAGGTTTACCGCTGTTGACAAAACTGCAACGTTCTGTTGACTTACTGTCAATAGAACGCGGCGGTAGTGTAGATGCATGTATAGTTTTATCAACAAAAGGCCACTTTTGTTGACAAAACCCTGTAATCTAGGCACACTCTGTGATTCCTTGTTATTTTTTTCAGACTTCAGGACTTTTAAACCCAAGAAAAGCATTTTGAGAAAGTAAATAGAAGGAAACACGACAAAAGAAAGGTGGTTTAAGGATTTTACACTCTAGCAATCAGTCTATCAAGTGTTTTGAACAGTTTCAGGGTGAAGGGTATGAATGCAAGTTGTTTTCATGTCTGAATGTTTAGCAACTTAGGAAAAATAAAAACTAAGGGCACAGGAGTGTGAAATTAAAAAGAAAAAAATTAAAACCGTACTGTGGAGATGAGAGGCAACAGAAGAGCAAAATAAAAGAAAACCCCTTTTAATCAAAATATTAGGACCAGAAATAAGACAGGATTTAGGTGGTTGGGAGGAGAAGGTGATTGGACCATTCCCCATGCTTGACAGTGGATCTCCTGAGGTCCATGGTATGGAGGATTTCTCACTGTGATTTAAAAGAGTTTAGATGTTAGCAGCCCATGAGCCAGATAAGTATAAACTTAAATGTTGGGTGCCAGAGACAATTTAGGGCTAAAAAGGCCACCAAAGAGGTGAAGAGCTCCCATGAGGTCCCCTGAGGGTTTTATGGTTGACCACTGATTAACCCTACCTAAATCCAAAGGAAGTATTTTGAAAACACAAAGAACATCTCAAAGTTAACTGGATTTTGTTTACCTAGAGCTTTCTATGACTTTAGCTTCCTAGGTTTTAAACTTTATAGTAACAGGCAATAGCTTCACAGAATTCCACTAGCTGGTCAGGACCCTGTTGAGATTCATCTATGGCACAAAACAGAAATAGAATGCTGGATTTACATTTTTCTGTGCAGAACAGTTTCAAAAGTTCACATTATTGGCTTAACCTGTCCCTTTATTTAAACTCAAAGGTTGAACTTCCATCTACTTGAAGGGGGTTCAGAATTATTCCAATGCTGAGCTGTTTGGGAAATCTTATTGTAAATCATGATAGGAGCAGAATGTCCTCAAATCCCCTTGCGTAAAAGATAAGGAGAGAGAAGTGGGAAATTTAGCCAAAATTGAACTGCGTCAAACACTTGGGCTACGTCTAGACTGGCCCCTTCTCCGGAAAAGTCATGCAAAGCAGGTAAGTCAGAATAGGGAAATCCGCGGGGGATTTAAATATCCCCAGCGGGATTTAAATAAACATGCCCGCCGCTTTTTTTCCGGCTTGGGGAAAAGCCGGAAAAAAACCTCTAGACTGGCGCGATCCTCCGGAATAAAGCCCTTTTCCAGAGGATCTCTTATTCCTACCTGAAAGTAGGAATAAGAGATCCTCCGGAAAAGGGCTTTATTTCGGAGGATCGTGCCAGTCTAGACGCTTTTTTCCGGCTTTTCCCCAAGCCGGAAAAAAAGCGGCGGACATGTTTATTTAAATCCCGTGGGGGATATTTAAATCCCCCGCGGATTTCCCTATTCTGACTTACCTGCTTTGCATGACTTTTCCGGAGAAGGGGCCAGTCTAGACGTAGCCTTGATGTTCTGAAGTATTAGAAATTTTTGCAAGTTCCTGTGTTGACTCAGTACCGAACATAATTCCTTTATGTGCAGATAGATTTTGAAATGTTAACAGCAAACATAGGATATTATGATAATACTGAGTACTGAAAAGATTTGACAGGAGTGTTTTTTGTTTTTTAGTTGGGTTTCTTAAATTTTAAATTCCTTTTTAGCTCAGTAGTTACAAGGAAAATGTTTAAATATGTGAGTGAGAGAGACAAAAGGGGCGGGTAGAGGGAGGGAGTCCAAAATTCAATATACATGGTTAGGATAATTTTAGCAAGATGTGTTAATAGTAAATAAAAAGCTGTATAAAAACTAGAAGGCTACATCTAGACTACATCCCTTTTTCGTAAAAGGGATGTAAATTAGACGTATCGCAATTGCTAATGAAGCGGGGATTTCAATCTCCCCCACTTCATTAGCATAAAAATGGTTGCCACTTTTTTTCCGCACGGAGTTTGTTGGAAAAAAGCACCAGTGTAGACGCTGATCTTGCGGAAAATAAAATCTTTTCCAAAAGATCCCTTATCCCTTATTTCAAGAGGGATAAGGGATCTTTTGGAAAAGGCTTTATTTTCCACAAGATCAGTGTCTAGACTGGTGCTTTTTTCCAACAAAGCTCCGTGAGGAAAAAAAGTGGCAGCCATTTTTATTCTAATGAAGCGGGGGAGATTTAAATCCCCGCTTCATTAGCAATTGAGATACGTCTAATTTACATCCCTTTTACGAAAAAGGGATGTAGTCTAGACGTAGCCGAAATGTAGAAGTGCACAACCTTCATAATTACCCTTTGCCTTTTTCTCCATCCCCAAATGATTATTAGTATTTTTTATTGTATTAAACACAAAAATCATTTAAGGTGAAGGAAAGACTGTATGTGTTAGTAGGATGAGTGCATATTAATTTTCTAGAATATAGAGTTTTAAAAGCTTATTTGAAATTATGGAAACTCAGAGTGAAGGAAGAATTTACAGGAAAATATGGAAATTCAGGGTTGAGGTAGTCAGTCTACATTAACTCTGCCTCCATAATGTTGCCCTCAGAAAGCCAGAAACTCCTAAACACTTAGGGTATGGCTACACTAACCACCCTAGTTTGAACTAGGGTGGCTAATGTAGTCATTCGAACTTGCAAATGAAGCCCAGGATTTAAATATCCCGGGCTTCATTTGCATGTTCCCAGGCGCCGCCATTTTTAAATGCCCGGTAGCTCGAACTACCTGCCCACGGCTACACGCAGCACGGGCTAGGTATTTCGAATTAACACTCTTAATTCGAACTACCATCACTCCTCATTGCAGGAGGAGTAACAGTAGTTCGAATTAAGAGTGTTAAACAACAGGGTCCAGCTGAGTGAGGAGACAGGGAACCTCCCTTTTAAATGGCTGAAGGTGCCCTCCACCACGATGTGGGCTTTACTGAGCCTGCCATTGAAATGTTCCTTGGTGGGGTCCAGGTGACCCGTGTAGGGCTTCATAAGCCATGGTAGCAGAGGGTAGTCTGTGTATACTATGATGCATCTGGGCATGTCCACATCCCCAACTCTGATGGTGTGGTTGGGGAAAAAAGTGCAGGTAAGTATCTTCTGGTAGAGGATGGAATTGCAGAAGATGCAGGCATTGTGCACCTTTCCCGACCACAGTGTGATGGCGACCAGCTTTTGCTATGCAGTCTGCCCACCAGCTTCTGCCTGTGGATGGCCCAGGAGTGGAGGGTCCTTGTGCCCTGCCCACCAGCTTTTTTTTAGAGCCTGCCCCAGGCACTGGGGGTCACACAGCCCTGCTGGCTGCTCCCTAGCACAGGCCAAGGTCTTGCATGTGGTGCTGCTAGCCAGTGGCTGCTCCCCAGAGTTGGGTGCTTGCTGCCCCCTGTGGTCATTCTGGGGTATAACTATCCTTGAACAATATAATAGTGCAGCTATTATTGGATTACATTACTGAGGGTAAAATAATTAACATAGGTTTAGCACAGAGACAGCCAAATTATCTTGAAATCTGGTTTTGATGGGAAGAGGCTTTTTGACTGATAAAGGTATTAGTGTTGACATACTACATTTAGGCTACAGCTACACTGGCATGATTTTGCGCAAGAACTCTTTTGCAGAAGAGTTCTTCTGCAAAAACTCTTTCAGAAGAGAGCATCTACACTGGCATGTGCGTTTGCACAAGAGATGTGCTTTTGCGCAAGAGCATCCATGCCAGTGTAGATGCTCTCTTGCGCAAGAAAGCTCTGATGGCCATTTTAACCATAGGGCTTTCTTGCGCAAAAAATTCATGTTGCCTGTCTACACTGTGCAAGAGGGCTTATTCCTGAACGGGAGCATCAGAGTTCTTGCACAAAAAGCACTGATTTCATACATTAGAAAGTCAGTGTACTTGCACAAGAACTCACAGCCAGTGTAGACAGGCAGCAAGTTTTTGCGCAAAAGAGCTTGCTTTTGTGCAAGATCGCACCAATGTAAGCACAGATTTCTGTTAGGCACTTGACTTGGTTCTACATGATATTTTGATTAAAAACCCTAGAATCTGATGTTAACAGAGCACATATTAAATATATTAAAAGGTGACTAATAGTTTGATTTTTGGCTCCCCCCCATTTCTGGGAAAAGTAATTAATCCTTGCAACATTTTACCAAGTATAGTGGTAAATTCTCTATCACTGTCAATTTTAAAATCAAGATTCTATATTCTCCAGAAATTATTTTGGAGATCTATGGCCTGCACTATACAGGAAGCCAAACTGCATATACTGGCATTATCTGAAAAATTAGGGGTTAATAATACAATTCACTTATGCAAAAATTACATACAACAATTATCATTAACTGCCAACCTAGTTGTTGAAAATTGATTACTTTCATTCCCATTAAACACAGCATTTTGTATTACCTATATTTTACATCTAACGCAACCTGAATTCAGCTCCAGTATTTCTGTGCACAAATGATTGATGCAGTGATTCACAGCTTGACACCAGCTAGGTGAGTGTCACTATATTATTGCTCTACTAGTGGAACTCTGACCTTTAGGTTAGTAGAGCTTCAGTTCTAATCCTATCAGTTTGCCCATACGCTTGTAAGGAACATGTAGTGTTGAGCTAGTCTCAACACTGAGTGCGAAGGGCAGTAAAGAACCTGATTAACATTGGTGATGGAATAAAGTAAACCAGAAAGAAGACAATCTTATCTCTCCAAATGACTTATTTTCTCTCAACGTGCTCCTTAACAGATTAAAGGCCAAACTTTGGGAGCAAACCTCTCAACTAGAAAAGGATTCTGCTGCTATTGGCTAAAATATCTTTGAAGCAGGGTTGAGACAAATCAAGGGGAGGAGGTTGCCAATATCCTTACCTAAACCTGAATATGAACCTTGTGGTAAAAGAGAACAAATGGGATCAAGTGAGAAAGTGAAAGGGGAGAGGGGAGAGATAATGGAAGAAACATTTGAGGAGGGGCACAAGAAACAGAACCCGAGAAAGGGGAGGAAAATGAGAAAGGTGAAGACAAACCATCTAATAATGTTTGCCCATTATAATATGTACTAAAATTATACTTGGCTGAAATTGAATGTATTATTAAGATCTTCAGTTGGTTCTTTTCTCTGTTCATTTTTGCTGAATTGTTTCCACAAACTTTCAAGCCAAACATTAGAACCTAAGATTTTCAAATGGATTCAAAATTAAGCAACACAAATTCTTCCAACTTTGGATGATAACTGAAGAATTTGTAAGTGCTTCACTTATTCTAAAAGTTGATTTAAAAAGAGAAATACATTGTTAATATTGATTATTGACCCATTGCAGAATCAATGGAAGCAAGAACATACAGTCAACCTTTGTTGTTAATAACTCTTTTGAACCTATAGAAGCTCCAACTATCTTGAAGCACCTAAGACTCTTTTAAAAGTCAGGTGGACACTACAGCTACATTTTGAAGGTTCTTGCTATATACTTTTTACACATCTAGAAGCAATTATTAGCTACTTGAAACTGTTTCACATCCTCCACTCCACCCATGTCCAACTGAGAATTATAATCAAAGGGGTAAACAGAACCACTGCTTAGTTTTTACTTCATCTTTATTGGCTAATGGTAGACTTGCATGAGTAACATCTGAGCAAACCACAAGCATTGGCTTCAGGATTCAATGTGTTGATTGAACAGAGAAGACATTAGACATGTTTCTCTCTTTGTTAGCTAATGCAGTGAGATCAGCAGCATGAGTTCATTTACGGTAATACCAAAATAGTGGAGGAATAGCTCCCTCTTGTTGTAGTTTGCACCATTTAGGAAACAATAAATAGTTTAGTAGCACTTTAAAGACTAACAAAATATCTGAAGAAGTGGGCTGTGCCCACAAAAGCTCATGATTCCATCTACATGTTTTGTTAATCTTTAAAATGCTACTAAACTATTTGTTGTTTTTTAAGTTTTTCCTGTTACAGACTAACTTGGCTACTCCTCTGAAACATTTAGGAAACCTTATTCATCTACTTATGGAGAAATCACTTGAGAATGAAATGTCTATAGACATTTCCATGGTACATAAAACTTGCCTCTTTTTCTACTCTGTTGTAGATGATGATTGCCAAAACCATCAGATGGAATAATTTCTCAAGTTATGTTATTACCTTATCACCATCAGTGCACCCAGTTCACATCAGTAAAAGACCTAGACTCTTTTACTCTCCTTAACATCTCCACTGTTATTATGTATGCTTTCCCAAACTTGGTACATTTGACACTGCCTAATACCAGCAAGACTGCCTGAAGAAACACTGAAATAGTCATTTCCTTAATTTCACCTCGTGCTATCACAAAAGCTTCTTCGAAGATTGACTGGGTCTTAAATGGGAATGGGGGGGGTATCTAGGGTTATTACTATCATTCAGTGCTTCTGCCTGTCAATTCTAATGATTGTCACATTTTCGAAACTATCTGGTTTTTGTAATGATTGAAATCATCTGGGGGAAAAGGACAATCTAATAGCAGATAATTAGGTCTCTCAAAGAAATTTAAGCAAGTGTAACTCCCTCCCCCCCCCCCCGGGTTACTGGGGAGCAGGTCACACTCACAGGTGTGCCTGGGCACCTGATGTGGTGATGGTGTTTAGTTGGGGAAAGCCCTATCCACCCCCTTGCTGCAGTCCCTTGCTTGTAATGAATGTAAAATGGCGTTGCCTCCACCTAGCTGGCCTTGTATACACTCACTGGTGTGCCTTGAGAGCCTCCAAGAATATACTTATTCCAGCATAAATCTGGATCTAATTCCAGAACAACTACAAATCACAGAGGCATGTAGATTAGGCTACCCGACATAGTAAAATGAAGCGGCGATTTAAATAATCGCCGCTTCATTTAAATTTACATGGCTGCCGCGCTGAGCCGACAAACAGCTGATCAGGACATTGAACACTGCTTACTCTGTTTCGTATAGTGTCTGCAGATCCCTCCTCTCTCTTTCATCTATGATTTCTGATGTTGGCATCAAACACAAAGTAAACTTTCAGAGCCCCATTAATGGCCATGATAAAGCAAGACTCTACATTGGTCAAGTTTTAGGCCCCATACTTTAGCAAAGAGATGGAATCCAGAAGAGAGCAACAAAAATTATCAAATGTTTAGAACCTGACATCTCAGGTAAAATTAAAGCAACTGAGAATGTTTAGTCCTGAGGAAAAGAGACTGAAGAGTGACCTAATACTAGTTTCCACATACAGTAGAACCTCAGAGTTATGGACACAGAGAAAGGAGGTTTTAATAACTCTGAAATGTTTGTACCTCTGAACAAGATGTTATGGACCAGTCCTCAGGGCAAACTGCATGGAGGAGAGGTTTACGGCTCTGCAGTGGTTGCATGAGGATGAGGAATAGGCAGTGGTTCTAGTCCCCTGGCTGCAAAGGTGATGAGTAATTTAACATAGGACACTGCCATGTCAGTGGGCATATGGTGAAGACTGCGTTCCTTAAAAACTGAGTTCTCCTGCAGAGTGCTGCCTGGGAAGTAAGAGCTGGGCCTTCAGCTTACACTCCAGGCCAGGTTTCAATGGCAGCTCAGGAAGTTTCTTTCCTGAGCACTGAGCTTGCCAGTTTATTCATTGTGGAGGGAGAGGAAAACAGTGTCTACCACATCCTTGCATAAGAAGGGAGTATAGAGACAGGCATTCCAAATCTGCCTCCCTTCAAGATACAATACAGAAATAGTACAATTTGGGGGGCGGGGGGGTCTGTACTGCCTGATTGGTCACTTCTGGTTCTCTATGGTTCACCTGTCAGTTCATATCTTTGAAGTTCTACTATATGCTAGAGGCTGTTTAAAAACCAAAGAAACAAACAAAAAAGATGGTCAGCAATTGTTCTCTCTATCCACTTAAGGTAGGACAAGTAGTAACTAGTTTGATCTGCAGCATGGGAGGTTAGCTACTAGGAAAAAACACTGGAATAGGCTTCCGAAAGAAATTGTAGAAATCCTGCCAATGGACCTTTTTAAGAACCGGTTAGATAGACCCCTGTACTTGGTCTTGCCTCACGTTAGAAAATAGAGGCATATCTCCATTGTTGTACCTCAGTGGTTCCCAACATATTACCATTGTGGGCTGCATCCAACACACTTCTATGATGCTGGGCCACAAGCGGCCTGCAGGGAACACGCTAAGAACCACTGGTGTATTGTTACCTCTTGAGGTACATCTACACTGCAGTTCAGAGTGAGCCTCTCAGCCAGGGTAGACAGACTCATGCCACTCAGGCTCATGACAGTATGCTGGAAGCATCTGTGTGGATGCTGAGGCACTGCCAAATCTTTGGGCTAGTGATCTAACCCCAGAACCTCTTTATCCTCTGGCTGTAGCTCAGCTGGCTATCCCAAATATCTGGTGGTGACTATGTCAACACCACTATTTTTAGCAGGTTTACACAAGCCTCAATAGCATGAATACTTGGGCTTGGATCTCACTTCCAGATGCAGTGTAGGTTTACCCTGGAGGTCCATCCTATGCTTCTTTGCTCCCCTCTGCTAAGCAGTAGCATTCGAGGAAACTTTAGAGTAAATTTTTTCTCATTGGAAAATTGCTGGTGACCAAGAAAAACTCAGTCTGTTTCCATACAGATTTCTTTTATTTACAATATGAACACAAGATCTCTTTACTTGGAACAAAGACAAGTGTACATAAAGATGATTCCACTCATTTCAATGGGACTGCTTTTCTGGAGCAAACTACTCTGTGAATAAAACTGGCAGAACTGGGCCTGTGTGCATGAGAGATTTCATCCAGGTTTGAAAGTTAAAGGGATGAGTTGAAGTTAAGAAGGTCAGACAGACATTAGTATAGAAACTGATGTCACTGAGAATGAGGAGGGTGGTGAGGAAGGAAGATAGAAGAGAGTTGAGGCATAATTTCATTTCAAATATAATTTAACAAAACTTTGAGCATTATTCTCACATGACAATATATCAAATAATCACAAAATAAACTGGTATCCACATTGCTTTCAGAAATCAAGGGATAGGGATGGAGAGGCTGCTTTCATTTGGTTCATGTCTTAGAACAGGTGACAAAATGGCTTGTTATGAATGTGGAGGGTAGCCCCTGTGGTGCTGCTCTTCCAAAGCAAACCATATTAACATCTATCTTATCTGGTGTTACCATTAAAATGAATACATGCTTAGCACCTTTTAAAACTCATTGAAACAAAAAGCAGCATCTGTTCTAAAATCACAGCTTACTGCCAACTGTTTGGAGCAGCATCCACAACAATGGCATGTACAGGAGCACTAAGCGCTCCTGAAGCTGAGATGTGCAACTTTTAGGACAAAAGACAACATTCTCCTATAATGTTTTGAACTTTAATGAGCCTATTGCCAATGAGAGAATTTATGCAAGAAAGTAGTTGCCTCTCATTGCTCTACCAGTGGTTAATGTTACTGCTGTCTAGATGTCTTTTTTTTCCCTCGTCCCTCTCTTGGAGTAAAATTCTGCACTTAGTTAAACTCCTGCAGCCAGTAAGGCTGCATATGGAAGAATTGACCCTTCGATAGCTTTTTCCCTGGAAACCTTTTCATCATGTTTTTATTTTTATTATTATTATTAATTTTAATTTTACAGCAGCAAGACTGTATTTTAGTAAGACAGATGGAGAATACTCTCTGGGGCCTCTATTTACGACATCACTGAAAACTTCTTTATTGTCTAGCTTTAGTGCTTGATTCAGTTCTCTGGCTCCTGAGATTGACTGGTTTTTAGTGAATTTGTTGGTTTTGTTTACAAACAGTTTGTATTCTTGGATTTATAAGGATAGATTCAGACCTTAGGACATAGCTACCACACATAAAAATGTATCTTATAATTATCCAAGGATGACTGCCTGTGCTAAAAAGATTCTTAAAAATATTAAAGAGAACTTCAGATAAAGTGCCCTTGCATGTGTGCACAGGAGGGCTATGGGGAGGCTACAAAGAAATCAAACCATGCAAGGATCAGGGATAACTGCAGGCCCTGCATTTATAGGAGCAAATCTACCTCAAAGATCTGGCCTGACTACTATTAGTTATCTCATGACTTCCCAACCTGCAGTTGGAAATTCCAGTAGTAGGAACTATGTAGTTGGAGAAAATCATGCCATACAGACAGGTCATTCCTCTGATCCCAATCCATCCTATGATATACACTCCCAAATATATGTATCCCCACCTTGCAGTACAGTGTTTCTTACTGATCACAGAGAGGGAGCAATATGCAGTAGAAGTGAGCACTGAGTTCTTTCTTATTCTTTCCTGTGCCCAGTTGATGTTATTGTACCATTTAACGAAGAAAGCACGGAGGCATATAACGTCACTTGACTATAGTGAGGTTGGTTTGGGTTTTCATTGGGATAGTTTTTCTCTTTCTACAGAAAGGCAATCAAAACATTTAAATCACAAATCTTCAATTTGTATTTTTTAAAACAATCTACAAACAAAAAAATTAAGACTCCAATACAAAACAGCAAAGAAATTGCATGGTATCCCAGAAAATGTGGTGGGAGGGGGGAATCTTCTAAATTGTGTTCTGCTATTTAGGCACAATAAGTATGATCCTAAACCACATCCTGAATGTACTCCTTTGTGCTTAGATATTAAAAAGTGGTAAATTTTTGGCTTATGTATGAATTTCTCCACTTTTGCTGGTTTGTGACAGACCATTAACTTTTAAAATGTATTTTCACTATTTGAGTTAATATAATGGATCTGTCTAGCCATCAAGGAATGCTAAAATGAATTCCTTTATTCTGAGAACACAATGAACAGACAAAGATATGAATACAAGATGTGAAGGATACACTCTCAGCAACAGTGCTAACTACCAGTATTATCTGATAGTACCATACAATAGCTGTTTCTTTTTCATTGTGTACCTATAACAAAGAATATTACTAACTCTTCTGGTGAAAATCTGAAAGGTCAAGAAGAAAATTGACATCCTGCTACATTCATTCACTGTTGCATTGCAAATGTGAACTAATTAAGAAATTCTCATTAACAACATATATTTCATGGCCTTAGGAAAAAAACCAAACTTCTTTCTCTCAAATCATATTCTTAGCTGATGTGCAGTATTATTAAATCTACAACTGAAGTATGCTCTTGATTACCCTCATAAATACAGTATACATAAATTATGCACCTGATTATGCAGAAGCTGTATTTTACATATAAATATCTAGCACCCTTTACAATAATTTTACCTCAAACTGAGCATATGAAGCAGTGGGGGTTACAATCCCATCTTTTTCTCTACAAGAAAGGGAAAGGGGGAAAACACCAGAAGTGTTGCCAAGAGCATTGTAAGGAAGAAATGCTAAAGGTGCACAAACTGACTGAAAAACTGAACTAGCAAAAAAGTAGTCAGGTGTCTGAAGGGAAACCTCGTTAATTTTGATGGCACTGTGTTAATCTGAAGTTTCAGTATAAATTGGCTTACTCATGGCTAAAACCAAAGAAATATAACAATACAATGAATCATGTTTAATCATGCAGGATATTTTTCTTAGCAGGGACTAAACTGTATTTTATATGAAAATAGTGTTTTTATATGACTAACTCAAGAGAAAGTGAGAAGAAAGTTGATTTTGTTTTTATTTACACATATATTTTTTCAAACATTGTCTCTTCTGATAACAACAGAATATTATGATAATGCACATAATATATTTATCCATATCATTGCACAGGCTACAAATAATCAAGTAGGCACTGGAAACTTGTTACAAACACTGAATTTATCTGGACATAATGGCTTGGTAGTGCAAATTCTTTGAAGTACTAATGAATCAAAGATGAAGATTTGAGGTCTCATTTATTTGCGGAAAAAGTAAGGCTGCCGATCTGAAGAAAAAGATCTCAAAGAATCTGGATCAATGACATAAAGATTGGGGGACTCTGAAAAATTTGGAAATGCCAACTGAAAGGAAAGTAAAAAATTTGAGGGGATTTAATCTTTTGGGTAGATTCTAATCTATGTTCTGGTAGCACACATAAGAGAGAAACACCTTCTTTTAAAGACTCCTCAGGCTGTAGGGTAATACTCACTTGACATGGGACTGGCATGGTCTCCTCCTATGCCACTGCCTTCACAGGGTATGCATGGGGAAAACACTGAGGACATATTCGAACTAATGTGGGATGCAGCAAAAATGTGCTGAACTCTGACTAACTTCAGATGGTGGATGGTTCCTGAGAGATTATTACACAGTAGCCTAGATTAGTTCTCAGGCACAGAACAATGACACCACCAGAAAGCTGTAACTAGCAACCTGACACTTCCTCCTTCTGCAGTAAGTGGGGGTTTAGTGAAATCTGGGTCCTTGTTTCTACTCCTCAGGGTTTTACTGCTGACAGCTTCAAAGTCCCCTAAGAGTTTCTGATTTCTTCATTCCTCTTAACAGCATCTAAATCTTCCAAGTGACTTTAAATAAAGTATGCTATATAAAATAGTGTAATATACTAAAAAATATACTAAAAAGCCTGGATTTCAGCTTCATGGAGATCTACCTTGTTTTTTCATTTGTAATTCTATGGAGGATTTTTTTGTCTGAGTTGCTCTGCTCATCAAGAACAACTTGCATGAGTGTGGCCTATGAAACTTTGAATGCTGACAGTAGAGTAATCACAAAACAAAAAGCAGGATGTTGACAATCTGGTCCTAAATATTTAGCCACAATGAGTCTTTTTAATTTTTGTGGTTTGTACTGTTATTTATATTTGCAGAGCCCATGTGCGTTGTCTCCATATTTTTAAAAGGATGAATATTTGAAATGGAAATGAAAGTGGGCTTTCATGTGAGGAACAATACAGGAACTAAGGGTGTGTCTACACAGCACTGTTATTTCAGAATAACAGCCATCTACAAAGCAATCCAAGCATTTTCACAGCAATTCTGTTATTTCTAAATAATTTTGAAATAATGGATGGCTTATTCCGACTTCTGTAAACCTCATTCTACAAAGAATAATGCCTCTTCCAAAATAGCTATTTTGAAATAAGGTATGTACAGATGCTCCCATTCTTCTGTTTTGAAATAACCCCTCATCAAGGCCATTCTAAGTTATTTCTCCTGGAACTCTAAATCATCTACATTAGGGAAGCCTGCCTTTATCAGGGAAAATCTAGATAGTGCTTGGTCCTGCCCTGAGGGCTAGGGACTGGCTTGATGACCTTTTGAGGTCCCTTCTACGTCTATTGTTCTATGATTCTAAGATTCTATGATTTTTAAACACAATTGTATGTTGCCAAAAACATGTAACTTATAAGAAATGAAGATCTGTCCATGGAGGGATTCGACTCAGCATATTACTATTGGTTATTGTGAACTCTTTATAAGGGCCTAAGAGGTTTCAGATCATGTCTAATTCAGAGGAGAAGGTCTAAATTAGAATCAATTTTCTGGATTGGTGCTGAGAGGAATAACCCCATTGTTGTGGTCTCTTAAGCATCTGAGGTTTCCTAAGGCTTGTGAGGAAAGTAAACCTACCTTGGGAATTTGTACATTGCAGGTCAGAAGCGGTGGGATTTTCAAAAAGGAATTAGGCATTGACATAATGTGAGCTTGTCAGATCACATCTCCCAGTTTGAGCCATTTATGCACATACTGGAAGATTTACCTGGCATTACTCGGGTCCTTACCTCAAACGTTTTCTTTTTCTTCATTTAAATCAGACACACAGAGAAACTCTGAAATATATATTTGACCCCTGCTGGTCCATTGGGTGCGGGTCCCAGTTCCCATCTCTGGCCCCTTGCTGCCTCTCTGTGATCATTCTTCAGTAAAAACTGTGCCTCCTACCAAAACCCTCCCTTTCCATTTTATGAGAAACAATCACATTACGCTCACATCCCATTATCCTGTGTGACAGGACAGATTAAAGGGCTTGATGGAACGGGAGAAAGACAGCTCTGAAAATCAGCATTGGCCCTGGCTAATCAGGGCAGCTGAGACCGGGCTGCTATAAATCAATTAAGGCTCAGGTGAGCGGACTTTAGGCTGCCAGGGGATTTCTTTAAAAACCTTCAGGGGAGGCAGCAGAGAGTATAAGAGGAGTTTGGAG
Organism: Pelodiscus sinensis; assembly: GCF_049634645.1. NCBI lineage: Eukaryota > Metazoa > Chordata > Testudines > Trionychidae > Pelodiscus > Pelodiscus sinensis. Next base: position 50,869,160 of record NC_134719.1, read on the forward strand.
AAGGCAGAGGGAAGTGAGAGCGGATAAGGAAAAAGATAGAGAAGCTGAAAAACAGAACATCAGTTCTGCCAGAATAGGTGAGGAAGGCAAGGAGCCCTGACAAGGAGTGTTTGGACTTCCTTCCCCAAGTGGCCTGAGAGCCCAGCCAGTGACTGAAGGGGACTGGTTAGTCAGCCCAGGCTGACCAGAGAGTCTGCCCCAGCCCCTGTGTAGCCAAGGGGCAGAAGCCCAAATGCTGGAAAGGGCAAGTGGAATTGTGGACAGAGCGGGGGCCTGGCACACAGGAGTGGATCTGACCCTGGCACAACCAAACCCTGATCTTGCTTTTAGGAGGAAGCTGCATACCAATTTTGGTGTTCCTAGCTCTTACAGTTTAGGAGGAGTTCTTGAAAAAATGAACTCACAGATAGATGGACAGACAGATGCACATTTCTAAAATATATAGCAAGGTAAGCTCTGTTCCACACAACCTTTTAAAATTAAACCTAGGTACTTAAACCAATTTTTAAATATAAACTTACATAACTAGAGAACCTTCAAGAATGTATAATGCAGTTTCAGGACAGGATGAGCTATTTGGATGAAATATGGACTTTGTTTTTTCAATATAATACTCTTTTGGAAGGACAAACTCTTGCTCTCTTTCCCCTCCCCTGTACAGTTATTCTAGAATTTGAATAGTTTGTTATTGGAAACACAAGGCAAATATCTTGAATAATTAGCTAAAATAGTATTTTCTAAAGTTATCATGAAACTCACAACACTATAAAAATTAATAGAGAAGAAACTGACATTTGATTATACTGGACAAAGAATCATAACATGAGTGAACTTTAGTTTTACTGCAAACTTTCTTAAAGATAAGCCCCAAAGAAGTCTTGCACGGATTTGACTATGGCATCTTGATAGCTTGTGATATGGCAAGCAGGTCATCCACAATTCCGTAAAGAAAAAACAGTAACTTAAATTCATGCTGGTTGTCTTTTTCTAATGAAATGGACTTACACTAGGGATAAATTTGGCCCAGAATATCTAGCAGTTTCAGAAGCAAAGAAAATGTTCAGCTTTTCTTCAGTGTTTACAAGGGTTACATAATTGTAGTGATTAACCTATCTGAAGGGAAAAAGCTTTGTGTGGCCATGACAGTTTAACAGTTGCTTCACATCACAGTCGTACACATAGAGAACTTCTAAGTGACTAGAAAGAACATTTTAGTATTTTCTGCATTCCATAAAAGAAACCTTTATGGAGGGCAGTCTATGCCCTCTTACTGAGAAATGATAGCGACAAAAGAACTGTTAATCACTGTCACGCTAGAATAGCCTTGCAACATCCCATTCACCTTTACTTTCCAGGTTAGCATGAAAAAGGCCATGAACTACCGCAGAACCTAAGCTTTCATAACAAAAATAAAATAAAAGTTTCTATCTCGTACCATTTTAGAGAAAACCTTAAACATGAACCAATTCATGAGAATAGTTGGGGAAACATGACTCATTCTGCTTTAGTTTCCCCATGACCACTTAATCTTTGAGTTCTCCCACTCTTTATCCTGAACCAACATGGGAGGAGGAATGAAAAATCTGTAGTATCTCTTGGATTCCTCTCCTCTCCCTGGGTTAAACCTGCTCCCTTCTTACTGAGGACATGCCAGAAAATTCCTGCTCTGTCCCCATCACAACATGGCCAGACCAGCCTTACAATCTTTTTCTTCAATGAAAATCTAATATATCCTTTTCAGAGTTTAAGAGTGGAACTGAAAATGTTAAGTTTCTTACCCCCCTCCAACAATCCTTTTAGCTCTCTTAAGCAATGGACAAGAATAGAACAGACCCATGCTGACTTGAAGTTGGCATGCCACCTACAAACTAAGGCTGGGTCAATTTATTGTTCACAACAGAAGCCTACATTATCGAAAGAAAACATTGCAGGGCTGAGATAGTTGACAGGGTTGGAAATTCAGTGAACTTACTTCCCCTGCTTCTTCCCAGATGATGTTCCTTTTCTCTAAGAGCACTTTCTGAGAAGCAGTCACAATTTTGTCAAAATAATAAGAGTATCAAAAAAGTGGATTGTCTTTTTGTTCTGTGGTTATGGCGTTATGGAGTCCTGGTGCAGGTCTGGGCTCCTAAGTAATATGATAATATAATTAATACCAATATAAAATAACAACAACCAACAACATACTCTGACAGTGATTTGAAACTGGGAAGCAACAGCAATCTTGAACCACTGTTGTCTGGCCACATTGAAAAGAGTCTGGAGATCAGGTTTGATCAGACCAAAGATTTCTGATTAGACGTTTGGGACAGCTTGGCAGATAAAAGCGTATCATGCAGGCAACCCCAAGTTCATACCAAAATTAGCTAGGGGGCTTCCACCAGCTCCCCCTTCTTTTCCATCCAGGTTCCTTGGGCCAATGCAGTTCTGGAATCTTACAATCTGCCCTCCTCCTCCTGATTAAGGTTTTATGGCAAAACACCAGACATGCCCCATGGATCCTGAGCTTCTAGGTGGTGATTATATGCTCACTGTAACCTTCCATGCTGACTCTTATTTTCTAGAGGCCAGAGTCACAGCTACTGAGCCAGTCTCATCATTGGCAAAGTCAAAATATTGGGGAGGGGAGGGACCCTTCTGTAATCCTGGGTTTATTTTTCTGAAATAGCTTACTTTGAAATTTGGTGCAGTTTACATAGCACTTACTTTGAAATAAGTCAGGGTATGTCTACACTAGAAAGTTAGTTCGAACTAACTTTCCTAGGCGCTACACTAGCGCTCCGTTAGTTTGAACTTAATTCGAACTAACGGAGCGCTTAGTTCGAACTAGGTAAACCTCATTTTACGAGGACTAACGCCTAGTTCGAACTAGCTAGTTCGAACTAAGGGCTGTGTAGCCCTTTCGTTCGAACTAGTGGGAGGCTAAGGCTTCCCAGGTTTCCCTGGTGGCCACTCTGGCCAACACCAGGGAAACTCTATTGCCCCCCTCCCGGCCCCGGAGCCCTTAAAGGGCCACGGGCTGGCTACTCACTTTGTGCCAGTTGCAAGGCTGCAAGCACCCGTGCCTGCACAGCCTGCACCTGCCACACCATGAGCCAGCCATCCGAGGGCTCCCAGCCCTCCACTGCTCCCCAGGACCAGCCTGGCGGCTCCCAGGAGCCTGCCCGGGGGCGCAAAAGGCGGGCGCCCGCCTGGTCAAGTGCGGAGATCGTGGACCTCATCGAGGTTTGGGGGGAAGCCTCCAATGTCCACGATCTCCACACTAGCCACCGGAACGCGGCCGTCTATGGACGCATGGCTGCCAGCCTGGCCGCCAGGGGCCACCAACGCAGCCGGGAGCAGGTGCGCTGCAAAATTAAGGACTTGCGGCAGTCCTACTCCCGGGCCTGCCTGTCAGGGGCCGACCCGGAGGCCTGCCCCCACTTCCACACCCTGGACCGCATCCTGGGGGCTCATGCCGTCCCTGCCCCCCGGGACGTGATTGACCCCGGGGCAGAGGGACCGCTCCTGGAGACGGAGGAGGAGGAAGAGGGCTCTGAGAGCCAGGAGCCTGCCGCCAGCCTGCCCAGGACCCGGGACCCCCGAGGCACGCCACAGACCCGCTCGCCTGCATCGTCAGAGGCCGGGGAGGCGTCCACCTGTGAGTACCCTCGTGTTCCCCTTATGTGTACGGGGGGCTGGGGCGAGAGGGAGCCCCGGGACCGTGCGCCTGGGCCTTGCCCACCACGGAGCAGCAGCTGGGGATCCTGCAGGGGCCCTGGCCTTGCAGAGGGGAGCTGGGTTTCACACACCTGGGCCCCTGGGGAAATTGACCGCTGGTCTTCTTGCACCACAGCTGCAGCACCTGGGCCTGCAGGGCGCACCACACCGCCTGCAGCAGCCGCCCGCGCCCGGGCAAGCAGGACAGCCAGGAACCAGGAGGACTACCAGAGGCGGCATCTCTGGTTCCTGGACCGACAGCTCCGTCTCCAGGACCACTGGGTCCAGGAGGACCTCAGGCTGCGCCGGAGGAGTCTGGAGGCCCTGGAGGAGCAGGGCCGTGCCCTGCGAGGCCACCTCCAGAGCCTGCTGGAACGCTTTCCATTTCCTCCTCCCCCTGCTCCTCCCCCTGCTCCCCCTCTTGCTCCCCCTGCTCCCCCTGCTCCTCCTGCTTCCGCTCCTGCTTCCTCCACACCCCCTGTCCCCTCTGCCCCCCCCTCCACAACCATTCCCCACCGACGCCTCCGGACCAGCAGTGTGGCCAGACGGGAGAGGCAGCCGGACTCCCACTCCTGAGCTTTCCTTTCTCTTCCTCCCTTCCCTCCCCTCCCCTTCCAGCTCCCTCGTCCCAGGTTTCCCCCTCCCTTCTCCCACCTTCATTCCTCCCTCCCCCCACCCCAGTTCTGTGAAATAAACAGATGTTTTTGTTTGAAAAACAGGTGTCTTTATTTGACAGTAGGTAGGGAGGGGAAAGGGGAAGGGGGGGGTAGGGTGGAAGAAGGCCCCGGTGGGGCATGCAGGGAGAGGTCAGTCCTCCTCCTCCTCCACCTGGAAGCTCTCCCGCAGGGCTTCCCGGATCCGGATGGCCCCCCGCTGGGCTTCCCGGACGGCGGCGGTGCGGGGCTGACCGTAGTGTCCAGCCATGCGGTCAGCCTCAGCCATCCAGGCTGGCAGGAAAGCCTCCCCCTTCCGCTCACACAAATTGTGGAGCACACAATATGCCGCCACCACAGGAGGGATGTTGTGCTCGGCCAGGTCCAGACGTGTGAGGAGGCATCGAAAGCGGGCTTTCAGTCGCCCGAAGGCCCCCTCCACCACGATGCGGGCCCTGGTCAGCCTGGCATTGAAGGCCTGGCGGGAGGGATTGAGGTGCCCCGTGTAGGTCTTCATGAGCCACGGCTGCAGTGGGTAGGCGGCATCCCCCACCAGGCAGACGGGCATGTCCACGTCCCCGACCCTGATGTGGCGGTTGGGGAAGAAGGTCCCATCCTGCAGCTGCTGGCACACGGAGGAGTTCCGGTACACCCGTGCGTCGTGTGCTTTGCCGGACCAGCCCACATTTATGTCCGTGAACTGTCCCCGGTGGTCACACACGGCCTGCAGGATGACGGAGAAGTATCCCTTGCGGTTCACGTAACGGGACGCCTGGTGTTCCGGGGCACGGATGGGGATTTGCATCCCGTCGATGGCCCCCCCGCAGTTGGGGAAGCCGAGGGCGCTGAATCCCTGGATGACGGCGTCCGGGTCGGCGAGGCGGACCACCCTGCGGAGCAGCACCCGGTTGATGGCCTTGACCACCTGCGGAGAGAGACACAGCAAAGCGCCAATCAGTGGGGCGCCCGGGTGGCTACGAGCGTGCGTGTCCTGGCAGTGCCCCGCGCCCCACTCCCGGAAGCAACCCCCCTGGCGGCGTGTAGTACGGCCGGGACAGCCCGACCCCTCCGGTGCGGGGCGCTTTCGCCTCCTCCCGCCCCCCCCCTTTGTCCCTGGGGCGGCCCATCCCCTCCTCGCAGCCCCCCCCCCGGCTCAGTGGCCAACGAGCGCCGTACCTGCATGAGCACTGCTCCGACGGTGGATCTCCCCACACCGAACTGGTTCCCGACGGATCGGTAGTTGTCCGGCGTGGAGAGCTTCCATAGGGCGATGGCCACCCGCTTCTGGAGGGGGATGGCGGGTCTCATGCGCGTGTCCCTTCTGTGCAGGGCAGGGGCAAGCCACTCGCAGAGCTCCAGGAAGGTGTCCCTCCTCATCCTAAAGTTCTGGGTCCACTGTCGGTCGTCCCAGCGCTCCAGGACGATGCGGTCCCACCATTCGCTGCTGGTGTCCAGACGCCAGATGCGGCGGGGCACGCCAGTGCCAGGGCGCCGCCGCGGCTCCTCCACGGCCCCCAGGGCGGCCAGGCGGAGAGGCAGGGGGCTGACGTTCCCCAGGTGGTGCCAGGCAGCCTCGAGCCATTGCTGGCAGGCTTGCAGCAGCAAGTCCAGAACGTGCACCAGAAGGTGCAGGGCGAGCCGTGGCTCCATGTTGCCACCTGCGGCGGCCCCCCCGAAGGGAAGCACCGACACAGATGGGCACAGAGACCGACGCTTTGCTGTCCCTCGGCGAGGTTTGCAAGCAAGCAGGAAAAGCTGAGAACCGGCTGTCCAGGGGGGTCCCTTTAAGCACGAGCCTCAGATAGCCTCAGACAGCAGCCACACAAAGCAACTGCTGACCTGATGCCCTGCCAGAACCGGTTTCAGCTGCCCTTAAATGCCCCCCTGCGTCCAATCAGTGTGGACACGCTAGTTCGAACTAGCAAAACGCTAGTTCGAACTAGTTTTTAGTTCTAGATGTGTTAGTTCGAACTAGCTTAGTTCGAATTAACTAATTCGAACTAAGTTAGTTTGAACTAGCGCTGTAGTGTAGACGTACCCTCACTATTCTGAAATGTCCCTTACTCCTTGTGTAATGAGGTTTACAGGGACGTCGGAATAGCGAGTCTGTTATATTTCAAAATAAAGGGGGCACTCAAAAGAGGCAGAATAACTATTCAGGGATAACTCTGGTATCTTGAAATAGCGCTGCAGTGTAGACGTAGCCTAACTAAGGATTTTGAGGGGCCTACTTCAAGGTTGAGATGGGTCTTCATAATTTTCAGATTGAGTCAAGTACTTAGTGATGAATAATCTAGTATGGAAAGAAAGTGGCCATACAATTCACTGAAGTTTTAGATATTCCCCTGGGTAAAACCTTCATTGGTATGGAAAGGTAGATAATTACTTAATAAATGAGAAAGGACACCTTCTTTTCTGTCTTCAGCAACCTTTCCCCCACTGCTTTTGACTTCACACAAAATGCTAATATGGCACCTGCTGTTAGGATATACTGTCATAATTTGCCAATCTTCTGAAAAAAAGAAGAAATAAAAATTGAACCCAAAGGGGATATGCATTTAGATTAACAGAGTCCATAATGAGTACCCTGTGAATTTCACAATAGCATGCATTTGAGCTTCTCACACAAAGTGTCCAGAAGCATGCTATTATCCAAAACACAACACAAATGCAAGCCATAAATATGCACATAATGTAGCAACAAATACTAGCAAGCCCAATTAAACCCTCAAAAGAGATCCAAAACAAATGGAAGGTACACATTTAATTCAGAAAAGGGACTGACTGCTTCCACCCATTCCTGCCAACTGTCCAATACTAGCAAGTGACAGAGCTTTCAAGACTGACCAGATAGTGTTCCTAACAGTGTGATCATCAGTTTGAATGGCAGGCCCTCCATTGTGTTTGTATTATCTTGATTGATTTGACACAATTTATAACCAGCACAGAATATACAACGTTACAACTCAGTGGTCAGATTTAGATTCTTCCGTCTTTCAGAAAACAGAGCTGATGTATCTGACTTGATCAAGACCTAATACTTCTCCATACCCATTCATTTTAGAAGCTCAAGAAAGTTTGACAGTTCTTTTTAAGGCATCTCCCCCGTTTTGTTATTTTGGACTCTGGCTTTATCTAGAACCAAAAATACAAGACCTTTTTTCCAGATGCAAGAAAATCTACACACACTACAGAAAAACACACTACAGAAAAACTGATCTTATGGCATTATCAACATAATTAAAGTTTATGGTACAGTGCCAGATCTTGTTATTCTGTATTTATACATTGGCTATCACAGTGGGGTGTTCATTCATGAGAAGGGCTCGTAGGTGATTTGGTAATACAAATAAAAAACAATGGCAATTTTGTAGATACAAATTATGTGGGTACTAAGAGTCAGGTAGAAATGAGTATCTTTAAAATGTATAATCTTTTGTCATATTTAACACTTTTTGGGTTTCACCCTTCACTATTACAGCTCCTGATTTGCCAGTCAAAAACAACTGGACACAAAATCCTTATGGATAGGAGAAGTGCCATTGCTTTTTAGTTTTACTTCTGTGCAATGCACCACTTTCCCATTAGGGATGATTAATTAGATTATACTGCAAAGTGAAAAACATTAGAATCAGAAAATCCAGATTTTCATAAGGCAGTACAGAGTAGATAAGCAGAGGAAAAGGTAACGAATGAAGGAAAGGTTGCTGATTAAATCGTTTGAAAATCAAAGAAAAGCATTCCAAAGAAGGGTGAGCAGTACAGACTTATTCCTGCACCCACTAACTAAGGGGGTAAAAGAAAAAAGAGCTTGTTTTCAGAATTGCACAATAGGATTTATAAAATAAGAATAGTTGCCTCATAATGATTGAGTTCCATTTCTACAAACTTTGGATAAATATTCCGACATTTGGAGGCTGATCTTTTTTAATCTCATGAAATCTTCCTAGTTACAAAGCTGATTGACACATTTTTATGTTGAAGTTTTCAGTGAGCTCAAAAGAAGAATGCATTAAAAGCGGTTACAGAAAATTTGTACTAGACAATCTACATAGAATTATGAGTGATCCTTGGAAGTAAAGTGTGTGGGAGAAAAGATGATTCATTTTAATAGACTGCTGCAGGCAAGTTTTTGCAGTGGAGCTGAGCACAGCTTTTGATACCAAATTTAAGTTTTTTCACTAGTATTGCTATGTCCTGAATCAGATTCAATTGCTCTTACCTATATGGATAGTTCTCCTTCTTGCTGAAAGGCAAACTTAAAACTGTAATTACAATCTTTTTTCTAAGCTGCAAAAGGAAATGTGACCTGTGTAGTGTAATTACAATGTCTTCTTTCCATAAACAGCTTAATCCATAATGGCAGCTCAGATCTTGATAGATGTTTTATTTTTAAATTTTAACAAATCTGCAAATCATCACTCTTATGTACTAATATGTTGAAGGTTTGCAATTTTTCTGGGTTATGTTTAATAATTTATTCTGTTGTGTACCATTGCAACAAAACTATTTTTCAAATGAATTTTGTTTGTTGAGTATTGGGTTACACATCTAATATATATTAATTTAAAAAGACATTTTAAGAGCATTACAAATATATGGTCCAGTTTTCAAAAGTTAGGATGTGTTAGGGAGTGTGTAATAAAATTTTCAGACTTTTCTGCACTTCACACTGTCCCTCCTAGCATTTCTCTTCTCTGCTTTTATCAAGCCTCCTAGTTTCTGCCCTCTTGCTGTCAGCTGTTCTCACCACATCGTTACCACACTATCTGACCCATGACCCAACCCCATGCTCCCATTCTTCTCCCCCTCAAGCTCTTGTTTCTGTCCCTGATCCCTCTTTCTTTCCCAGTGCCAGCCCTTCCTGCTCACTCCGCAGCACCTTCCCCTCTCCCCACCTCATATCTTTTCCCTCCTACCTTCCCTCAATCTCTCCATTCCCCATATTTCCTTTCCTGTCTACCGCCTAGTTCCTACTCCTAAGACTTCTACTGCAAGCTCCTGCCATCCTAGCTTGCTTCTTCCCACTCCTTCCTAAAAAGACTTGGACACCATCATGAGGAACACTGAGAAAACAGGACAAATAGACTCCCTGTTCTCAGTTTTTGTGCCCAGTACCAATGCAGCCCCATGGCAAAAGGCACTTCCCAGATAGCAAGTCAGAACTTAATCTCTGCTCCAAGGCATGCAGCTGTGAGAATGTCTCAATAAAATGGTTGTCATCTTAACAAGTGCTGTCTCCATGGATGCTCTGGGGCTGGAGCACTCACAGGATAAAAGCAGTGGAAGCTCAGCACCCACTGGCAGCCACAAGGATCCACTCCTCTGCATCTCTCCCTCAGCACCTCCCACCCGCTGGCAGGCCCCACAGATCATCTTCTTCTCCTGACCTGTGTGATCATCTGTTCAGTGGTGTGTAGGAGGCACTGCGTGAAGGAGCAGGAGCAGAAAGAGGTGGGGAGGGATGGGGCCTTGAGGGAAAGTGTGGACTAGGGGCTCAGTCCAGGGGAAGCAGAGGTAAAGCATCCCCCAGGAACTCAGCAAGTTGGCACCTCTGGGCAAAACGTTATCTTTTCCCCTGACATCATTCTGACAAACAGAAAAACCTTCCTCCAGAAAAAATCAGCTTCAGGCAGACACCAGCCATAAAAAAAATTCTCCCCAGGAGGCTTAAATTTGGAAACATAAATAACTAAGAACAGGGTCTTTGAATGGAAAGAGTTGGCCAGTCTTAACAAAAGCCATTTCTACTTGCACTGCCTGTAACACACATAATAAGTACTTTTCCCCATTCTCAGTGGAGAAATTGAAGAGACATTAAGGCTGTGTGTAGACGGGCAAGTTTTTCTGCAAAATCATCTGCTTTTGTGGAAAAACTTGCCAGCTGTCTACACTGGCCGCTTGAATTTCTGGAAAAGCACTGACGATCTCATGTAAGATTGTCAGTGCTTTTGCGGAAATACTATGCTGCTCCCATTCGGGTAAAAGTCTTTTTCCAAAAGACTTTTGCGCAAAAGGGCCAGTGTAGACAGCACAGTAGTGTTTTCCGCAAAAAAAGCCCTGATCGCGAAAATGGCGATCGGGGCTTTTTTGCGGAAAACCGCGTGTAGATTGGCCATGGATGCTTTTGCGGAAAAGCATCCTGCCAATCTAGACGTGCTTTTCCGAAAATGCTTTTAACAGAAAAGTTTTCCGTTAAAAGCATTTTTGGAAAATCATGCCAGTGTAGATGTAGCCTCAATGTTTCTCAAAGCATGCAACTCCACCCCCCCCCCCCACACACACACACACGGTGTAAACATGGTGATGCAAGTGTGCTTGTAATGAGCTGGTTCTCAGGGATAGAGACTTCTAGATTTAGTGTTATATTATCATCACACTCAGTTCAAAACATATTGCTTTTTGTAAAGGCAAGAAATCCACAGCAAGTTAGACAATATAAACTTAAAGCTTTACATTAAATCATTGCAGAGAGCTCTTTTGTTGAAGAAAACATCATGATAAAATAAATAGATTTAGGAAAGAATTTCCATACAAAAAAAGCATGATAACACAATGTCCTGTTATCTGTTCTTCAGTTTGCCCTTGAAGTGAATACTTGAGAGACATAGAATATCATATTTGCTGAAAAAGGTTACAGAAAAGAAAAATGCTACTGATGCCTCAAACCAGAAATATAACAAGAGACCATGTAATAGATAATCTAACACAGGGGTGGGCAAAAGGGCCTCCGGCCTGCAGAGGCCCTGCCTCTCTTTCCCCTCGCCTCCCCTGCCCAGGTCAATCAGGGCCTTGAGGTAGGGGGGAATGTGCTAAGTCTCATCCATCTCTGCCCCCAACCAAACCAAAAAATGAGGAGTAACCTTAGTTTGAATCAAGGGGTTTGTTTCAAACTAACGCATCCCGGCGCGCACTTTCACTTTAGAAACAACTTTTGAGCAGAGAAACGCACTGGTGAGATCATGCTAATGAAGCGTGGGATATTTAAATTCCCGCTTCATTAGCAATTTCAGTTGCCTATATTTGTATCCGTAGTTCGAACTAGGGAATAAGTGTAGACATACCCTATTACACTTAGAAGCTCCACATGCTCCTGGCAAGGTGGGAGGAGACTTTGTGCACTGCCTCTGCCCCCAAGCCTTGATTGACCTGGGGGTGTAGGGCGGGGGCACACGGAGTCTCCTCCTGCCCTGTGAGGGGTGCGGTGCTTCTAAGCGTCACACAGTCTTTGTAGGATGGGGCCAAGGTGGGAAGAGACTGCGCACTCACCCCACCCCCAGGCCAATCACGGCTTTGGTGTGGGGAGAGCACATAAAGTCTCTGCGTGCCTTGCAAGGGGCTCAGCACTTAAAGTCAACCACCAGCTGATGCTCAGCTGGCAGTTGACTCTGAGCACTGCACTCCCTTTCAGGGCGGGGGCAGGGAGCAAGAGTCTTCCTGTGCTTCTCCTTGCCAGGCCCTGAAAGCCCTGGGGGCAGCACATGATGTCTCCTCCCATTGCTAGTCACACGGGAGCCTAGAGAGAACCACCAGCTGTTTAGAACAGTGGCTGGTCTCTCGGGGGGGGGGGGGGGCAAAGACTCTGCATGCTCCCCACCCCTAGACCAATCACAATCTGTGAGTGGGGAAGCATGGAAGCATCCTGGTCCTACCCTTTCTGGGGTTGCCCGGGGCCACTTCAAAAATTTCTCACCATAGGCTAATGTCAAAAATTATTGCCCATCCCTGATCTAACATTAATTTGCTATCCTTATGCAAGTTTATAATACATCTATGATCATAGATTCTAGGCAAGGTTTATATATGTAGGAAATTCAAATGATTCCATTTCCTTGTGAATGGGAACTATGATGCAAGTACAGAAATTTGATTCCGAAACTGCACTTAACTGAAAACCTCACCACACCATATGTGGCCAAGTTCAGACGTATTTCTTATTAGAGCAATGATGATGTGTCTTGGGCTATGTCTACACTGCAGAGCTATTTTGGGATACCGGAAGTTTGTCATGTACTCCACGTCTTTTGAGCAAGCCCATTATTTTGAAATATAACGGACTCGCAATTCCAACATCCCTGTAAAGCTCGTTCTATGAGAAGTAAGGGACATTTTGGAATAGCACTCTATTTCAAAATTAACGCAAAATAAACTATGCAATTTGTGTAGCTCAAATTAAGTAGCTTATTTCATGCTTCGGGTGGAGTATGGACTTTGTGGCTAAGGTGCTAGCCTGGGAGTTGGGAAACCTGTTTCAATTCCCTGCTCACCCATAAGCTTCCTGCATAACAGTTGGCAAGTCACAGCCTCTTTGTCCCCTTATTCCTCACCTATAAAATGAGGATCATCTGATTCTAATCCCTTACGAGGTATTACAAAGACCGATACATACGAATCAATGAGGTTTCCAGATACTGTGATGGTAAATGGCATGTAAGCACCTGAATAGAGGTCCTATCAAATTGGATCCCAGGCGGAGTGCATTGCAGTAGTGATAAGGAAAAGGTCGGGGGGTATGTCTACACTACAAAGTTAGTTCGAACTAACGGACGTTAGTTCGAACTAACTTTAATAGGTGCTACACTAGCGCTCCGCTAGTTCGAATTTGAATCGAACTAGCGGAGCGCTTAGTTCGAACTAGGTAAACCTCATTTTACGAGGACTAACGCCTAGTTCGAACTAGCTAGTTCGAACTAAGGGCTGTGTAGCCCTTTAGTTCGAACTAGTGGGAGGCTAGCCCTCCCCAGATTTCCCTGGTGGCCACTCTGGCCAACACCAGGGAAACTCTATGCCCCCCTCCCGGCCCCGGACCCCTTAAAGGGGCACGGGCTGGCTACGGTGCCCGTGCCAGGTGCAAGCCTGCCAGCACCCAGCTAGCAGACCCTGCACCTGGCACGGCACAGAGCCACCCACCCGATGCCCCCCAGCCCTCCCCCTCTTGCCGGGACCAGGCTGGCGGCTCCCGGGAGCTTGCCCTGGACCGCAAGAGGCGGGCACCTTCCTGGGCTAGTGCGGACATCGTGGACCTCGTCCACGATCTCCGCACTAGGCACAGGAAAGTGGCTGTCTAGGGCAGGAGAGCTGCCAGCCTGGCCACCCAGGACCAGGTGTGCATGAAAATCAAGGGGGTCCACTGAGACCCCCGACACTGAGCCCTGAGCTTACAATGGCCGTCCTGGGTCAGACCAAAGGTCCATCTAGCCCAGTAGCCTGTCTGCCCACAGCGGCCAACCCTAGGGACCCTGGAGGGGATGGACCGAAGACAATGACCAAGCCATTTGTCTCGTGCCATCCCTCTCCAGCCTTCCACAAACTTTGGGCAGGGACACCACTCCTACCCCCTGGCTAATAGGACTCCATGGACCCAACCTCCATCACTTGATCTCACTTCCCTTTAAACTCTGTTCTAGTTCTAGCCTTCACAGCCTCCTGCAGCAAGGAGTTTCACAGGTTAACTATTTGCTTTGTCGTCAACAACAACAACAACAACTTTCTCTTACTAGTTTCAAGCCTGCTACCCATTCCTTTCCTTTGGTGTCCTCTAGTCCTTCTTTATGGGAACTCAGGAAGAACTTTTCTGAATGCACCCTCTCCACCCAACCCCTGCTTTTAGAGACCTCTATCCTGTCCCCCCTCCGTCTCCTCTTTTCTAAGCTGAACAGTCCCAGTCTCTGTAGCCTCTCTTCATCTGGGACCTGTTCCCAACCCTTGATCATGTTAGTTGCCCTCCCCTCTCCCAGCCTTTCTCTTCCCCTCTCCCACCTCCTTTTCCCAGTCTCCCCCAGTTTTTTTCAATAAAGACAGAGTCAATGTTGGAAGAAACGTTATCTTTATTTTGTACATCAATAAGAAGGGGGGCTAGGGAAGGGCAAGTGGAAGGAGGTGAGGGAGGAATGGGGTACGAGCCCCCGATGGGGAGGACTGGGCTGGCTCTGCGGGCTTCTGGGGGTGGAAGCTCTCCTGCAGCCCCCCAATTACTCCCTCTCCCCAGATGGCAGCCTGCGGCAAGTGCAGCCGGGCTGATGGCCGAGTGGTGTGATGTGCCCAGTGTGGGCACTCAGGGCACTCCAAGCCAGAACTTCTTTGCAAGCGGGGCACCCCTTAGAACTGTGTGTCCGGGGTGGGGGTCGGGACCCTTTAAGCGCAGCCCTCGGCTAGCCTGAGACAGTATCTCCATGCTCTAAGTCCTCCTTTTATGCCCTGCCGGCACTGCTTCCGGCCATCATTAAGCCCTGTTCAGAGTCCACTCAATGTGGACTTACTAGTTCGAACTAGCAAAACGCTAGTTCGAACTAGTTTTTAGTTCTAGATGCGTTAGTTCGAACTAGCTTAGTTCGAATTAACTAATTCGAACTAAGTTAGTTCGAACTAGCGCTGTAGTGTAGACGTACCCTGGGTGATTGTGGCATCTGATCAGAAATGACACAGCATGAGTGAAAATGATATTTATGGCTGTTACTATTTGTGTATCCGTGAGCAGCAATGAGCTCAGTGAGACCCCTCAATGCACTTTTTGCAACACTTGTGAAAAGGCAGATTAGAATCTGTACAGTATGTTGCCTGCTTACTTTCACTCCCTGTGCCTGCTGCCATAGTCTCTGTTAGATTCTGTCTGAATGCCTTCCTTGTCGAGAGGCATTCTCTCCATTGTATCTGGATTGGGTTTGAGCTTCTTCCCTGGGCTCTTGCATTCTCATTAAATCTCTCACCCACAAGTTTCTCAGATAAACATGTAGGAATATGAACTGGGCACCTCAAGTCTGTAGAAGAGTAACTGTAGACCATCATAAGCACAACAATATACCTCACCGTACGCTAATGTAAACCTTGACCTGAAGTGATGACAAGCTGTTTCTGTGAGATAACAGCAAATAAGAGCCCTTTGACAGGAAGAACAGTTGTCCAAGTTACCCTGTGGTACAGCTCTCTCTGGGTATGTCTACACTACCCCCCTAGTTCGAACTAGGGGGGTAATGTATGCATACCAAACTTGCTAATGAAGCCCGGGATTTGAATTTCCCAGGCTTCATTAGCATAAAGCCGGCTACACGCGGCACGGGGTTCACACTAGCCGGCTTTTAAAAATGGCGGCGCCGGCTTTATGCTAATGAAGCCCGGGAAATTCAAATCCCGGGCTTCATTAGCAAGTTCGGTATGCATACATTACCCCCCTTGTTCGAACTAGGGGGGTAGTGTAGACATACCCTCTGATATGAACAACAAATAAAGGAATTCTGTCCACTCTTTCTAGATCCTATAGTGAAAGACTGAGGAACACTCTAATTAGTGGAATCAAGAGCTCTAAAAAGTCTCAAAAGCATGAACATTTAGCTACATTCCATTACCCTGAGAACACTGGGATTAGTTTTATTGAACAATCTAAATTCTGTATGACAGAGCTCCTATAACTAATGTCAGTGAGATGTTGCTGGAGCTAACTTAGGGTACGTCTACACTACAGCGCTAGTTCGAACTAACTTAGTTCGAATTAGTTAATTCGAACTAAGCTAGTTCGAACTAACGCATCTAGAACTAAAAACTAGTTCGAACTAGCGTTTTGCTAGTTCGAACTAGTAAGTCCACATTGAGTGGACTCTGAACAGGGCTTAAGGATGGCTGGAAGCAGTGCCGGCAGGGCATAAAAGGAGGACTTAGAGCATGGAGATACTGTCTCAGGCTAGCCGAGGGCTGCGCTTAAAGGGTCCCGACCCCCACCCCGGACACACAGTTCTAAGGGGTGCCCCGCTTGCAAAGAAGTTCTGGCTTGGAGTGCCCTGAGTGCCCACACTGGGCACATCACACCACTCGGCCATCAGCCCGGCTGCACTTGCCGCAGGCTGCCATCTGGGGAGAGGGAGTAATTGGGGGGCTGCAGGAGAGCTTCCACCCCCAGAAGCCCGCAGAGCCAGCCCAGTCCTCCCCATCGGGGGCTCGTACCCCATTCCTCCCTCACCTCCTTCCACTTGCCCTTCCCTAGCCCCCCTTCTTATTGATGTACAAAATAAAGATAACGTTTCTTCCAACATTGACTCTGTCTTTATTGAAAAAAACTGGGGGAGACTGGGAAAAGGAGGTGGGAGAGGGGAAGAGAAAGGCTGGGAGAGGGGAGGGCAACTAACATGATCAGGGGTTGGGAACAGGTCCCAGATGAAGAGAGGCTACAGAGACTGGGACTGTTCAGCTTAGAAAAGAGGAGACGGAGGGGGGACAGGATAGAAGTCTGTAAAAGCAGGGGTTGGGTGGAGAGGGTGCATTCAGAAAAGTTCTTCCTGAGATCCCATAAAGAAGGACTAGAGGACACCAAAGGAAAGGACTGGGTAGCAGGCTTGAAACTAGTAAGAGAAAGTTGTTGTTCTTGACAAAGCAAATAGTTAACCTGTGGAACTCCTTGCTGCAGGAGGCTGTGAAGGCTACAACTAGAACAGAGTTTAAAGGGAAGTGAGATCAAGTCATGGAGGTTGGGTCCATGGAGTCCTATTAGCCAGAGGGTAGGAGTGGTGTCCCTGCCCAAAGTTTGTGGAAGGCTGGAGAGGGATGGCACGAGACAAATGGCTTGGTCATTGTCTTCGGTCCATCCCCTCCAGGGTCCCTAGGGTTGGCCGCTGTGGGCAGACAGGCTACTGGGCTAGATGGACCTTTGGTCTGACCCAGGACGGCCATTGTAAGCTCAGGGCTCAGTGTCGGGGGTCTCAGTGGACCCCCTTGATTTTCATGCACACCTGGTCCTGGGTGGCCAGGCTGGCAGCTCTCCTGCCCTAGACGGCCACTTTCCTGTGCCTAGTGCGGAGATCGTGGACAAGGTCCACGATGTCCGCACTAGCCCAGGAAGGTGCCCGCCTTTTGCGGTCCAGGGCAAGCTCCCGGGAGCCGCCAGCCTGGTCCCGGCAAGAGGGGGTGGGCTGGGGGGCATCGGGTGGGTGGCTCTGTGCCGTGCCAGGTGCAGGGTCTGCTAGCTGGGTGCTGGCAGGCTTGCACCTGGCACGGGCACCGTAGCCAGCCCGTGCCCCTTTAAGGGGTCCGGGGCCGGGAGGGGGGCATAGAGTTTCCCTGGTGTTGGCCAGAGTGGCCACCAGGGAAACCTGGGGAGGGCTAGCCTCCCACTAGTTCGAACTAAAGGGCTACACAGCCCTTAGTTCGAACTAGCTAGTTCGAACTAGGCGTTAGTCCTCGTAAAATGAGGTTTACCTAGTTCGAACTAAGCGCTCCGCTAGTTCGATTCAAATTCGAACTAGCGGAGCGCTAGTGTAGCGCATAGGAAAGTTAGTTCGAACTAACGTCCGTTAGTTCGAACTAACTTTCTAGTGTAGACATACCCTCACTGCCTTAAAGACCTTCCACAGAAAAGGGTGAGATGAGATTGGGGTCCATGCAGTCAGTGGAGCAATGCCAATTTACATTAGTAAAGGGACAGCCCCTACTTGAATTAAAACTTGTGATTGCACAAGAACAGGCCAGCAAAAGTATAGCACTAGTACAATACAGGCAGTCCACGGGTTACGTACAAGATAGGGACTGTAGGTTTGTTCTTAAGTTGAATTTGTATGTAAGTTGGAACTGGTACATATTGTAGGGGAAACTCTAGCCAAACATTTATCCAGAGCTCAGTTTTATTCTCCCACACCTCACTTCCCTCAGTCCTTTATTCTCAAGCTGAGGTGTCTGCTGAGAAAAGCTGCTCCGCGTCTCCCTGGTCTGCTGGCGGGGGCGCTAGCTTTGCGTCTCCCTGGTCTGCTGGGGGAAAGCAGCTAGTGCGAGGTTGCCTCACCCCATTTGTAAGTAGGTATCCGATGTAAGTTGGATCCATGTAACCTGGGGACTGCCTGTACATGCACAGATATGTACATAATGCCACAGCTGACTGAAAGGGGAAACGACAGTAAAAGTAAGAGCACGAAGAATTTATTTTTTAAAAGTGACAGCCCATGTCCAAAAATAGACAGAGTGAACATATTTGCTACATACTAAAGCTACTCTGTAGCTAAATAGGATGAAATTGCTTATTCAGAAGTCAGCTATAACTTACATTTTGCAAATGATTCCCCCTCCATTTAATGTTTTATCCCCAGGAAATATTAACTGGTGTTTTTGCTCTGCTACTATCTGAAGCAATTTGTGGTTCAGATAGTATTGAATATCTCTAGCTCCAAAATTCTAATCTCAGATTATTATGTCCTGTCACCATATTTCTTTTTCTTTCATGTACACCTCCTGCACAACCTGGAATCCTGGTAACCATTAGCAATTCCTACCAAGAGTAAATAGTGTATTTCTCAGATGCTCAGTTTCTTAGATTTTTTTCCCAGTTGAAATTAGTTCTTCTATTTCCTGATGAGAAATCTTGCTTAAAGTCCTTTTTGCCAAAATATAAAAAAACTTATATTTTTTGCTTTGTTGACCAAATGAAGGTAAGAGTAAATGCTTCTTAGCTCTAAGTATTTCAGTCTTTACTCACAGACTCTCTAATGCCTGGTCTAGTCAGGGTTGGCTTTGCCATGAGGCGAACTGAGGCGGCTGCCTCAGGTGTCAGACTGGGGGAAGGGGAAACGCTACTAGGACCCAAAATGCAGAAAATTGTGTCTGCTGCTGGTGCATATGTATTCTCTCTGCTCTGGATGCACAGAGATGGTGGAGTACCATGAGAAGAGTAGAACAGGAAGAAGGCAGAATTGAGACCTTTCAAAGTTTTGGCCCAAGTGAGGGAGCATGGGGGTATCATTTGAACTCCCTGCCACAGGTGCCAAAATGTTGTGGGCTGGCCCTAGGTCTAGTGTAGACCAGGTAGGTTGGCTTAAGGTTCTTCATCCAGCTATGCAAAATGGATTCAGTTTACCTTAAGCCGAGTCACCATAGCATCTACACTGAGGGAGGTTGATGGGAGCACACACTCCCATCAGTTTCCTTTACTCTTCACAGAACCCTGGTCTACACTAGGAAGTTATTTCAAAATAACTCCCCCTTATTTTAAAATAACAAGTGGAGCAGCCACACTACTAAGTCCATTATTTCAAAATAATGCGTTAGTTATTTAAAAATAATAACTCCTGCTTTCCATGAGGAATAACACTTATTTCAAAACAGTTATTACAAATAGTGGTAGTGTGGATGCGCCACTGCTGCTATTTCAAAATAACTACTTCCCAGAGTCATTCAAAGTAATTACTCTCCACTGCTTCCTGGGACTCTAAGTCAGTTAAGGGAGCCTGCCTGACATTAATTTTTAAGCTTGCCTGTAATGTGAACAAGTCTAGTTGCACCTTAAAGACTAACAAAACATATAGATCGTATTATGAGCATTTGTGGACACAAGCATGGTCGAGGAAGCCAAAGCCCTCCTGGTGACACCATCTTCGCAGCCAGGCATTCACCTCCAGGATGCACCTGTCTCTGTCTGGGCCCCTCCCTTTGACAGGAAGGACTGTCAAATACTACCTGTGGTCCCAGAGCCCTGTAGTCACTCTTGATCTGCTCAGGGTCACACCTCACAGTATCATTAGTGCCCACATGGACAAGTAGTATGACGTAGTAGTAAGAGGGCCGGATAATCCTTGATAGTGCCTTCATAATATCTCAGATATGGGCCCGGCAGGCAACATACCTCCGGAGATGACATGTTAGGGAGATAGATGGGCACCTCTGTACCCCTCAGAAGAGAGTCTCCAACCACCACTATCCTATGTTTCCTCCTCTCAGTGTGGCAGCAGACCTCCCAGCTTGGGGGTATGAGGCTTCTTCTCGTCATATGTAGGGGGTGATTCCTTATCTCCTGTATCAAGAAGAGCATAATGGTTTCCCAGTACCATGGTGGGAGGGTTGGGAGCAGGGGTGGAGCACTGCTTGCTTCCAGAAGTAACCAGCTGCCAGTGTCTCTCTAAGACATCTCCTCCTCCATCAGTGGTATGTCAGCAGTCTTGTGTAGTGGGACAGCTACCTCAGCTGTCTCGATACAACACTGTCCAGGAATTGTTTGTGGATTCGTATGCACCTCAGCCTAGCCACCTCCTCCGGTAGCTCTCCTACCGGCTTCCTGAGTGATTCCACCAGCAGGCACCTTTCACATTGGATGGTCCTTCCAGCCTGCATTTCTGTAAGTGGGAATTGCAAGCCACAGTCCCTGGAAAACCACATCTGGATCTTGCTAGAGGCATCCATGGTCAGGTGGTCTGTTTGGCTATAGGCACAGGCACAAGTTCACCTGGCAGCATGTTCAGTGGTGGGATCTCTTGCTTTTCCTCTTAAACTTCTCTGTCTGCAGCCCTCTGTCAGCTTTGCTCTCCTGGTCACTCTGCTTCTGGCTATTAAAGCTTGCTTGCCTAGGTCAGGCCTACTCCCACTTGTCCCTTGCAGATTTTTTTTTCAATTCTTCTGAGCATTGAATCCCAGAAGGATCACCTGTCTTCCTTGGATTGTTGGAAGCTCTTTTAAGGCAACTTGCTTTTCTTACAGGTTGAGCTGAGTTTCTGTCCACACATCTCCCCAGTCCCTTCTCCCAGCTGGTTCTAGGGAAGTATCTTTGGGTATGTATACACTAGCTCGTTAATTCGAGCTAGGTAGGCAAATCAGGCAACCAGAGTTAAATCCCCCTTAGTTCGACCTCCGAACTAAGTCCTTAGTTCAGATTAACTGTTACTCCTGGAATGAGGTGTAATAGTTAATCCAAACTAAGGACTTAGTTCGAATTAACTTTAAACTGCAGCGTGTATCCGTGGGCACTTCGGTCGAACTAAGGGGGATTTTAAAATGGTGGCCGGACGGGAACATGTAAATAAATCCCAGGATATTTAAATCCCAGGCTTCATTTGCAACTCCGGTTGCCTGATTTGCCTATCTAGCTTGAATTAATGAGCTAGTGTAGACATACCCTTCCATATTTTCCATGTTGGTGTCCAGGTACTGATTGGAAATCCTAGCTGTAAGGAATTCCTCCTGTGCCTCTTTTCTCTCATGGCCACAGCCTCCAGTCCTCACCTGTTTAGAGATGAAGAATGTCTCCATAACCTCCTCCCTTAGTTTGTTATGAGTGGCCAGGCTTCTCATCAGATACCAATATTTCTCCATCCCCAGCCAAACTGGTTCTAGTCCTCTCTGCATGTTTCCCTCCCTGAATCGCAGCCTGTTTCCTTGCTGAGCTAGTCCCTGTCTCCCCCATCATGTCCACCTCTCATCCCCAGTTTCCCTAACCTCTGTCCCCTATCAGCCTCCAGTTCCAATCCTATGCTCAGATTTTTTTTGTCAGTTTCTTTTGCCTGTTCCCCTTTCTGTTACCATAGGTCTGAGTCATACTTCATATACCTCCCAACAAGAGAACTTTCTCCACCATGCTGCCTGGGCCTAGAAGGAAGTTCACTGAGTGTTCAGGAAAGATATTCTTCACTTCTGGCTCCTGTCCCTTTGCTTGTTCCCATCCTTTATTCTGAGTTCTGGTCCCTGACCCTGTACTCCTTTACCTATATTGCAGTTTTTCCTGGGTATCTCCCTATCTTGCCTCTGCACTTCTACCTCTATCATATCTAATTGATCTCTCCCCCAGGTCTCCTTACCTGGAGAACTTTTCTTCCGAATCTGAGCATCCTACATTTCTCCTTCTCCAGCTCTTTTCAGCCAGGCTTTATCATCACTGAAGCCTCATTTTTATTGGGAATTGATTGCCCTCAGCTAGGGTTCATTGTGTAATTAGGTTGTTTTAGCCCAGACTCTCTAGCCCAGTGGGCAAACCACTCTATTGTGTTAAGAAATTACCAGTACAGTGTCCTGACGTGTATCTTCTTCCATCCAATGATGTTAACCGGATGCATGCATGTGTTCCCACATATGTTTCACTGGCGCTGCATAAGTAGCACCACACACTGACAGAACCTCAAAGGCCACAAAATCACATAAGGGACAAAGGCGCCAGTCCAAGTTTATTATAAACAAAGGACAGTAATAGCTCCTTGGATCTGAGGTCTACAGTTATACTAAGAGGCTATGTCTACATTGGCATCCCTTTCCGGAAAAGGGATGCTAATGAGACGAGTTGGAATTGCAAATCCACAGGGGATTTAAATATCCCCCGTGGCATTTACATTTACATGGCTGCCGCTTGGGGATAAGCCGGAGAAAAGCGCCAGTCTAGATGCGATTCTCCGGAAAATAAGCCCTTTTCCGGAGGATTTCTTATTTGAAAGTAGGAATAAGAAATCCTCCAGAAAAGGGCTTATTTTCTGGAGAATCGCGTCTAGACTGGCACTTTTCTCCGTCTTATCCCCAAGCCGGAAAAAAGCGGCAGCCAGTAAATGCAAATGCCGCGGGGGATATTTAAATCCCCCGTGGGTTTGCAATTCCGACTCGTCTCATTAGCATCCCTTTTCCGGAAAGGGATGCCAATGTAGACGTAGCCAGAATGTGTGCCCATGATAATGGACTCAACCCTGTCAGTGGTGGGATCTCTACTGGCCCCTAGGCTGGACAAGGAAAATCCCTGTAAGATACATTTTTATACACAGGTACAAACAGGTTACTCATCACTCCTGATGTATCAGGGTGCCACTCTCTGATGTACCTAGCTACCACTCGTTACCTTGTACATGTGGTTCTTTCAAAACATCACTATCCATTATAGTGGCCTGCTGGATGCTATTGTGAATCTCGTTCAGTATGTCATTGTTATCTGTGGGGAGTGTGTTGGTTCCAAGGTGTTTTTTAACGAGTTGTTCTGTTACCATTCCTCTGGAATGTGTTTCCAGCATGTGCCTAGTACCAATTAGGCATAAATATGTTTGCAGTCATCCCTATTTGTGATAAGTTCTGGGAGCAGACCCTGCCTCTTGCTCATAGCTTAACTTTGCTTTACATTAGCAAAGTCTTGATGGTTGTTGCCTAGGTCTCAGGTCTTTCCCCAGAAATGTGGTACAAGAATTTATAGGTTAGGCCCTGATATTACTACATCTATTACTGGCAACAACACTTAAAGATAACCTGGAAGCATTAATTAAGCCAGAGGAATAAAAAAAGAAGTCTCATGTCACAAATATCGATACATGTACCAGTGCAGAGAAAGAACTGAACATGAGGCAACCATCATAAATAATTATTAAAATTAAAGAAAATCCTATTATAAAATTTCTTGATATGAGCAAAGGGTAAAATTTTCTTTACAAAATGCACAAGACAAAATCTCCAAGAGGAAAAAGAAAAATGGATCAATTTACGTGTGTGATTGAAAACAAAATTGTTATTAATGAAATTGCATGTGGGCTCTGACATTTCTGTGATTTTTTCCTACAAGAATATAAAACCCAATTTAGATACATTGTTAGACAGCATGCTAGGATTTCTGAAATATTTTCTGGAAAGGAGATTGTACCTATGGATGTGGATTACAGTGAGTCATGTGGCAGATTACAATGGATGTTATAGCAGCAGCACTAGTTTGGCATTTATATTGTAAAACCAGAGAGTCCGTTCCTTGGCAGAAGTATGCTTTCAGATAAGCTCTGTAGGAAAAGAAGTGATGAATCTAGGCACTAATGACATTCTACTGCCTTCCCTTATTTTAATTTAACCAAAGCTCATTAAGATTTAAAATATCAAGTATTTTAATGCCTACTTATACATTTGTTAAAACAAAATTTTATTTTATTATTCCATTATCTGTTTTATTGAAAGATGAATATGTCGGTTTATTATAGTCAACAATAATATGCCATAGAAGCAAACATTCTTTACTTTTGTTATTATATTTTTTGCTTATTTAAGGAGACACATTCTGTTCTCATATTTACTGTGGTAAAACTGGAATATGTGTATGACTTATTTAAAATGGTAGAAGTATGCAAGACAGATATACCACTAACACTGCAAAAAAACAAAGAACATCCAGGGAAAAGTCAAGAAGATAGCAAAACAGATTATTGAATCGATTATAGCAGACTAGATTGACCTTTCTGCTGAACACCCTGGAAAAAATTCAGTTATATCCACAATGAAACACATACAAACACAAACATCAACAATGTAGACATTTACAGAATCCAGATTCACTGTCAACTCTACTAAGAGATGCACTCAATATCATACAGCATCACAGCATTGAAAGTCTATTTATAAGGTTACCCAGAGGTCAAACCTTCTGCACAATTTACCTCCAGCAAAGTACCTAATTACTTGTGACAAATCCTGCTAGTTGATATAACTCAGTAATATAAAAATCACTATTACTATAGAGGATCTTTATATAGAATAGTTTAAACACTGATATTGTATGTGATAAACTATAATCACAGACAATGAATACAGCTTTATTTATATTTAATTAAATAAAGGAGCTAGTGATGGGCCAAATTTAGTTTGGTAGTGACTTACACCAATCCAATTACATAAATCTCTAAAATAAATACACAGAATAGACATTAAGGCCAAATCTAGTCTTATCTATGCAGAATTTTTTTTGTCCACTAGTGCAATATAGTAGTTGCCATAATTCACTCCCAGAAGCTGTGCAGCTTATGCCAGGAAGTGCAGAAAAATATCCTAATTGAAACTGAAGGGAAAATCTAGGAAGGCTAGAATTTGGACATAACACTCCCCTAAACTTTGTGAAAAGGGCCATGAAATTTGGTGACTACAAATGGTGAGTACTGTATTATTTGAAGAGCCATCATCTGGATGGAATGTAAAACTAACACCATGTACTGACTCAAAGGAAAGAACAATAATCATGCCTTCAGGCAGATCCTGAACCTTTACTATAATACTTATGTGCAGCAGCTAACTCAGCTCAACTTCTCACCTGATGGGAAAAATATCTGCACAAGTACATTTTCATGTGGGATTATGCCATTACGATTCAAGTAGAATCTGAATATCTAGGGGATACCATAAGTTCCTAAAGACTGCACACATGAGTAGACAAAATTAGAGGCTTTAGTTATAGATAGCCATATGCCACAAAATGTTTCTCTTTGTTAATTGTGTAACCCCCCCCTTTTCCTCCCCGGGTTACTGGGGAGCAGGTCACACTCACAGGTGTGCCTGGGCGACTGGTGTTTTAACCCAAAAGAGATCCTGAGCACCCCAGTGGTGCTGGTGTTTAGTTGGGGAAAACCCTATCCACCCCCTTGCTGCAGTCCCTTCCTGGCAATGAATGTAAAATAGCGGTGCCTCCACCTGGCTGGCCTTGTACACACACTGGTGCCTTGAGAGCCTCCAGGAATATACTCATTGCAACATAAATCTGTATCTAATTCCAGAACAACTACAAATCATATACATCTAATAGAACACTTTAAAATAAACAATCTTAACTTAAATAAACAGGGATTAACAGATTAGCAATTAACAAAACACATAACAATAATTGAAGCTTATATAGCTAGACAACAGTGACCCCACCCCAGAGTGTGCACACCCCTAGACTCAGTCCCAGACACTTGCTTGCGTTGGCATGCTGATGTTGCAGCTGTAGTGAAGATTTGGTCCAGGCTAAACAGCAGCTCTGTCCCAGGCAACACTTTTCCAACAAGGCCCAAAACTTACTGCCTTGTGCTGTGCCTATAGGAAGCAGCCTGCTAACTCCCAGTTCCAACAGGCATCTAGTAACTGCACTCCAACTGAGTCAATGTCCTTGGCAGCAGCCTGGCTCCCCCTCTGGTTCCAAACTCCAAGGCAGAGTCCCAGACTGCTAAACCTCTTTCTTCAAGCACATGGAGAGAACAGTCCTCTCTCACACAAGAGTCCTTCCTTCCTGTTTTTTCCCAAGGGCTCATGGGAATTGTAGTCTGGATTGTAGCACACTGGGTCTTTTCAGAATAGAACAGAGGCCCCTTTAGAGTAAGGGGACTACAATTGGTTTATAGTTATATCTTCTAGCTTCACATTTACATCCTCTCTTCCTATATGACAGAACTAGTCATAAATTGAAACTAGCACTGTGATTTAGGCAAGGTCAAGTTCTTAAAGAAAAAGAACAACCATTTTAAAAACGATTCACGTGACTAAATCTAGTTATATACTGAAATAATTAATCATGGAGGCAGCTTTCATGTTGAAAATTACATGCTATAGGCTGGGTCTAACAGATGCAGCTCCTGTTACAATGTGAGTGAACACAAGGACTTAACAATGGTTAATTAAAAATGATATTCCCTTAAAAATAGAACTTGTTACAACTGAAAAAATGCATGCATTTAGAAGAGATGTATGATTAGGCCTTTTCTGCAGCACCAGCCTGGATTTCCTGCTGAGAAGTATCCTTAAAATAGCGGTTTTCACTGAGGGCCCATCCATTGTTAAAGAAGTAAAGAACAGACAGATCTTCTGAAAACATACCTTAAAAATCCATCCACCGTATCTGAGTACAGTATATGTAAAGTTGAAAAAAAAATGTTCTAGGTTTCAACATACATCATTTTGCAACGTAGGCACCTTTTTATTTAAAACTTTCTATGATTCAGCTTTGTTCATGGATGAATCTTTTGGAATGTCTCAGAAAACCTTTCAGCTATTTTTCATGTATGAGATTGAAAATTCAAATTTCTATCTTTAAAAAAAAGTATCTGTCAACTTTCATAGAATGGACATACTGGGTACAACCAAAGGTCCATCTAGCTCAGTATTCTCTCTTCTGAGAATGGCCAGGGCCAGATGTCCCAGAGAGACTGAACAGAAACAGGTAATCATCAAATAATCCCTCTCCTGTAATCAATTTCCTGCCTCTGACAAACCTTAAAAATTTAAAACTTTAAAAATTAAAACTTAAAAATTAAAAATGGCTAGAGACGCCTTTCCTTCCCATTCTGGTGAACAGCCACTGATGGACCTAACCTCCATGAATTTATCTAGTCCTTTTTTTGAACCCTGTTGAAGTCCTGGCCTTCATAACATCCTCTGGCATGGAGTTGCACATCTTGGCTATGAACTTCATGAAGAAACAACACTTTTGTTTGTTTTAAACTGCTACCCATTAATTTAATCTGGTGATTTCTAGTTATTATATTATGGGAACAAGTAAATAACATTTCACTTTCTCTATACCCATCATGACTTTATAGACCTCTTTCATATCCCTCCTTAGTATCCCGTTTTCTAAACTGAAAAGTCCCAGAGGTATCCTGAAAAAGCTCTGCCGCATTCAGGGAACGTGTCTGCTCTTCTGCTATTTTTTGCAGCAGAACAGACGCGCTCTTTTGGAAGCCCTGCCTTCCTCCTACCATGAGAAAGAAGGGCTCTCCAAAAGCCTCTTCTGAAAAAAACTACCAAAAAACAGTACCTTTTGAGTACCTTTTTCCAATAAAGCCCTGTAGTGTATACATAGCCTTAGTCTCTATCCCTTTTATAGTGATTGCAAGCTTTCCGTTTGCTTTTTTTTTTTTACTGCTGCTGCTCCTTAAGTGTATTTTTTAAGAGAACAATCCACAATGACTCCAAGATAATACACGTGATTAGAATGTTTATATGGAAGGGTACAGCTTGCTCAGGAAGGATAGACAGGGAAAAAAGGGAGGAGGTGTTGCCTTATACATTAAAAATGAACACACTTGGACTGAGGTGGAGATGGACATAGGAGACAGAAGTGTTGAGAGTCTCTGGGTTAGGCTAAAAGGGATTAAAAACAAAGGTGATGTCAAGCTAGGAGTCTACTACAGGCCACCTACCCAGGTGAAAGAAGTGGATGAGGCTTTTTTAAACAACTAACAAAATCATCCAAAGCCTAACATAGTGACTGCTAGTGGGAAGGGGGTAGTTTTAGAAGGCAAAATAAAAAGTTAGATGCCTGCAAGTCACCAGGGCCTGATGAAATGCATTTGGTGGTGATGGGAGACTTCAACTATCCAGATATATGTTGGGAAAATAACACTGCAGGACACAGACTATCCAATAAGTTCTTGGACTGCATTGGAGACAACTTTTTATTTCAGAAGGTTGAAAAAGCTACCGGGGGCAAGCTGTTCTAGATTTGATCCTAACAAATAGGGAGGAACTGGTTGAAAATTTGAAAGTGGAAGGCAGCTTGGGTGAAAGTGATCATGAAATCATAGAGTTCATAATTCTAAGGAAGGGTAGAAGGGAGAACAGCAAAATATAGAAAATGGATTTCAGGAAGGCGGATTTCAGAGAGCTGATAGGTAAGGTCCCATGGGAATCAAGACTGAGGGGAAAAACAACTGACAAGATTTGGCAGTTTTTCAAAGGGACATTTTTAAGGGCCCAAAAGCATTTCCGCTGTGTAGGAAAGATAGAAAATATGGCAAATGATCACCATGGCTTAACCACGAGATCTTGCATGATCTAAAAATAAAAAAGGAGTCATATAAAAATGGAAAGTCGGACAAATTACAAAGGATGAATATAGGCAAACAATACAGAAATGCAGGGGCAAGATTAGAAAGGCAAAGGCACAGAATGAGCTCAAACTAGCTACGGGAATAAAAGGAAACAAGAAGGTTTTTTATCAATACATTAGAAGCAAGAGGAAGACCAAGGACAGGATAGGCCCACTGGTCAGTGAGGAGGGAGAAACAGTAACAGGAAACTTGGAAATGGCAGAGATGCTCAATGACTTCTTTGTTTCTGTCTTCACCGAGAAGTCTGTAGGAATGCCTAACATAGTGAATGCTAGTCAGAAGGGGGTAGTTTTAGAAGGCAAAATAAAAAAAGAACAAGTCAAAAATCACCTATAAAAGGTAGATGCCTGCAAGTCACCAGGGCCTGATGAAATGCATCCTAGAATACTCAAGGAACTGATAGAGGAGGTATCTGAGCCTCTAGCTATCATCTTTGGAAAATCATGGGAGACAGGAGAGATTCCAGAAGACTGGAAAAGGGCAAATAAGGTGCCCATCTATAAAAAGGGAAATAAGAACAACCCAGGAAACTACAGACCAGTTAGTTTAACTTCTGTGCCAGGGAAGATAATGGAGCAAGTAATTAAAGAAATCATCTGTAAACACTTGAAAAGTGGCAAGGTGATAGGGAACAGCCAGCATGGATTTGTAAGGAACAAATCATGTCAAACCAATCTGATAGCTTTCTTTGATAGGATAACAAGTCTTGTGGATAAAGGAGAAGCGGTGGATGTGGTATACCTAGACTTTAGTAAGGCGTTTGATATGGTCTCTCATGATATTCTTATCAATAAACTAGGTAAATACAACTTAGATGGGGCTACTATAAGGTGGGTGCATAACTGGCTGGAAAACCATACTCAGAGACTAGTTATTAATGGTTCACAATCCTGCTGGAAAGGCATAACAAGTGGGGTTACACAGGGGTCTGTTTTGGGACCGGCTCTGTTCAATATCTTCATCAACGATTTAGATATTGGTATAGAAAGTACGCTTATTAAGTTTGCAGATGATACCAAGCTGGGAGGGGCTGCGATTAATCTGGAGGATAGGGTAATAATTCAAAATGACCTGGACAAATTGGAGAAATGGTCTGAGGTAAATAGGATGAAATTTAATAAAGACAAATGCAAAGTGCGCCACTTAGGAAGGAACAATCAGTTTCATACATACAGAATGGGAAGCGACTGTCTGGGAAGGAGTATGGCAGAAAGGGATATAGGGATTACAGTGGACCACAAGATGAATATGAGTCAGCAGTGTGATGCTGTTGCAAAGAAAGCAAACATGATTCTGGGATGCATTAACAGGAGTGTTGTGAGCAAGACACAAGAAGTCATTCTTCCGCTCTCCTCTGCACTGGTTAGGCCTCGGTTGGAGTATTGTGTCCAGTTCTGGGCACCGCATTTCAAGAAAGATGTGGAGAAATTGGAGAAGGTCCAGAGAAGAGCAACGAGAATGATTAAAGGTCTGGAGAACATGACCTATGAGGGAAGACTAAAAGAATTAGGTTTGTTTAGTTTAGAAAAGAGAAGATTGAGGGGGGACATGATAGCAGTTTTCAGGTATCTAAAAGGATGTCATAAGGAGCAGGAAGAAAACTTGTTCATCTTTGGGATAGAACAAGAAGCAATGGGCTTAAACTGCAGCAAGGGAGGTTTAGGTTGGACATTAGGAAAAAGTTCCTAACTATCAGAGTAGTTGTCAGCTGACGATCAGGGCAGTGTGTGTGTGTGTGTGTGTGTTACCGAGAAAAGGTTTAACGTCCATGCCTTTACCGCTAGGACCGGGGTCCCATCGCAGAGGGCAGCCAACAGGCTGACAGACGCCCCAGAGTTTATAGGAAGAGCTTATTACATCTCAGATTTCAGCTGCTAGGATACAGGATCCCTTCGCAGCGGGCAGTCTAGGGCAGACTGAGAGATGCCCCAACGGATCTGTCACCTGGGAGTGACACGATCCAAAATGCCCAAGCTCTTCCTATACCTGTCCCTTACGACCGGTTGAAGTTCTTTTAAATTGTGCTTGGTTCTGTTACAGCAACTGAAGGAGTCAGGTTAAAACTTAAACAGTTACAGGTTTAGTAAAGAAGCTTATAAATCATATGGTTACAATGGCTATTGCTCTATTTCTTAACTGCTAGCAAATATAGGTCTTAAAAATGGTTACAAAGAAAATAAAGACAGAAAATAAAAATAATGGTACCAAGTAACAGCTTAATCTTTAAAGAGCTCTAAGTCTATGTGTACACTTAAGACAAAGGACCACATCCAGGTACAATTTTTACCCCCTTCTGTGCCTCTCGACTCCAGCGGGTCAAGCCAGGGCCGGTCCCTCAATTCCTAGGAAAGATGAATACGAGGTGGGCGTCCCCATGGAACCTCGGGAGGTCAAACACCTAACCCAACCAGCAGATAGATGGTAGATTGACACTCTGAGTAAATGTGCTGCTGGACCCATCTTTATACCCTCTTTCTTATCTAAGTTGCCAAATTGTACTGGTCCGTTTTTGTGACTCCAGTTCTTACAAGCAAGTTTCAAGTTAATTTACACTTGCAAGGGAGTGTCTAGACTACATGCCTCCGTCGACGGAGGCATGTAGATTAGCCAGATCGGCAGAGGGAAATGAAGCCGCGATTAAAATAATCGCGGCTTCATTTAAATTTAAATGGCTGCCCCGCTCTGCCGATCAGCTGTTTGTCGGCAGATCGGGGCAGTCTGGACGCGACGCGCCGACAAAGAAGCCTTTCTTGATCTGCACAGGTATGCCTCGTGAAACCAGGTTTACCTGTGCCGATCAAGAAAGGCTTCTTTGTCGGCGCGTCGCATCCAGACTGCCCCGATCTGCCGACAAACAGCTGATCGGCAGAGCGGGGCAGCCATTTAAATTTAAATGAAGCCGCGATTATTTTAATCGCGGCTTCATTTCCCTCTGCCGATCTGGCTAATCTACATGCCTCCATCGACGGAGGCATGTAGTTTAGACGTACCCCAAGAGAGAGAACTAAATTGTGAGTACTAGACATTTTTTTACTGGGCGGGAGATTCCTCCCCCGGCAGACAGTGTGTGTTCGTATCAATATGGGTTTCAGTCAAGGGCACTCCTCGTCAGCCTCTTGGTCAGCAATTGGTATATCTCTGTTTACAGCCATTCAGGGTTACTGCAGCCTGCCATATCCAGGCCTTCTGTTCAAGGCTTACTGCTCTGTGTGCCCTGTATGTTCCAGGCAAGCAAAGATGGATGTTACAGGGGAGTTCCTGTCTGGCTACAGTAGTCAAACACTGGAATAAATTGCCCAGGGAGGTTGTGGAATCTCCATCTCTGGAGATATTAAAGAGTCGGTTAGATAAATGTCTATCAGGGATGGTCTAGACAATATTTGGTCCTGCCATGAGGGCGGGGGACTGGTCTCGATGACCTCTTGAGATTTGTCCTTCTCATATGTGTTCATTTTTTTAATTGTATCCTTTGGTATATATGGTTGTGACAATTTTCTTCCACTATTTGATCTGAGGAAGTGGGTCTGGCCCATGAAAGCTCATCACCTAATAAACCATCTTGTTACTCTTTAAAGTGCTACATAGTCCTGTATTTTCTTCCAGTCCTAGTATTCTATGATTCTATGAAAATCTCTCTCTGGAGTGGTTAGAGCTAAATTAGCCCCCACCATTTTGTATGTGTAGTTGGGATTATTTTTTCCAACATGCATTACTTTGCATTTATCAACATTAAAATTCATTAGCCATGTTCTTGCCCAATCACCTAGTTATGTGAGATCCTTTTGAAGCTCTTTACACTCTGCTTTGTTCTTACCTGTCTTGAGCAGTTTAATATGATCTGAAAATTTTGCATGGGACTGTTTACACCTTCTCCAGATCATTTTTAAATAAGTCTTTGTATGGACTCTTGGGGGATACCACTAGTTACCTCTTCATTATGAAAACTGACCATTTATTCCTGCCCTTTGTTTCCTGTTACCAGTTATCAATCCATGAGAGGACCTTCCCTCTTATCCCATGACAACTTTCTTTACCTAAGAGCCTTTGGCGAAGGAGCTGGTCAAAGGCTTTCTGGAAATCTAAGTGCACTATATCCACTGGATCCCCCTTGTCCACATGGTTGTTAACCCCTCTCAGAGAACTGTAGTAGATTGAGGTGTGATTTCCCTTTACAGAATCCATGTTGACTTCTCCCTAACAAATTTGTCCAGTACTGACATCAGATGTATGGGTCTGTAATTGGCAGGATCACCTCTAGAGCCCTTTTTAAATATTGATGTCACATTAATTGTCTTCTAGTCATTAGTTACAGTGTGTCCTGTATGGAGTTGATGATGGGCGAGGGATGGGGAAGGTGACTGGTCACCCTCCCAGGATAGCATCCATCTGCTTCTAGTAGCAGCAAGTATGTAGTACCACCCCAGAGTGGGAACTTTGCTCCCTGGCCTTTGTGTAGGCCTGCCAGTGTTCCTTTGTTTTCATTCACATCTGGTCCAAGGTGTGGCTATGCTTCAAAATAATGGGCTTAGTAGTGTGGATGCTCACCTTGTTATTTCGAAATAATTCCCCAGTGTTGACACTCAGGCACACAAAATAGCCCCCTATGCAAAAACCTTCCTCACACCCACAGTGAATTTCTATTTAGTAGAGATTCAGCAGAAGATGTTTTTTTAAAAATATGACATATAATGGAAACCACGAAGAAAGTCAGTTTATGCCTGATGCTTAGATTGGCAGGTGGCACATCTGTATGCAAGAGTAAAGCTGTCCTTATATGACTGATACAAAATAGCCTGGGGAAAATGACTAGCTTTGCATCTCAAACTTTAATACAGTAGAACTATGTGAAGAACTATGTGCAGACAGTAGAAGATCTGCATATCATATTGAGGGTGGAAAGATTTCAACAGCAAAGATAAAAGTTCAAAGCAGTGGTGATAATAGATCAGTAGCTACTTGTATTTATCTGTGGGTAGCTAAAGGTAGAACACATTTTAACAGCTATGCACAACACAACAAGGTTGACTTGCTGACCCATGGATTTTCTAAAAGCTCCACCATCCCGTGTGCCTCATCTTCCTAGTGGGGTGCAGTCACAGCAAATGTGATCCATAGTGAATCATGCAAGGTAGAGCTTATACTTATATCTTACTTCAAAGTTAAGGTCTGAATCCTGCAAAGGCTTCAGTTGAACTTACAAAGATAAGCAATTTTATGCATGGTAATAATTAATCGCAGCCTTGAATCAACATGCACTATGTGTATGCAAAAATGCTTTGCTAAATATGGACGGCCTTAGGCACAAGTTTAGATGCTTTGATGAACTGGGGCTCTAAGTAATGACGTTCAGAAACTAATTTTAACTCCAGAATCATATGGTCACAAAAATGTTGATGAAATCTTTTGGCAACAGTGATGGTGCCATCAAGATGCTTTTCAATATAGTGTCAATTGTGGTGAATTTTGTTGAGGAGAAAAACCTGAAAAAAAATGTCCTACAATGTTAAATAATAGAGTTTGAACAGTTTTGGAATGAGACATTTTAATTTTCATTTGAAATGACTTTGTTTTGATTTTGTAAAATTGTATGCTCTATATATTAATATAAACATTGTTAAAGTTTAAATACTAATTAAAGGATTTGATGAATTATACATTTTTCACCTGAATTTTCTTTCATGGATAATTTCAAACTATTTGGATTTCAATTTGACATAAAGCCAGATTTCAAAATCTCTAAATCCTCCATAAAAAGGACTTTCCACCTTCCACACAGATTTATCATCTGACCTTGAAACTGTTGGACATACCAAAGTGCTGTTGATACTTTCAGTACTGATGCTGCTGTGAACATCTCATTTTTGTGAAATTATTTCTAATTCTCACTGAGGTTAAATACAGGAATTAGAATTCTTAAGGAAATGGACACCATCTATGACATTGTCCAAGTGTGGAAGCCGACTTATACTCAATTCAAATCAGTTATACTTTCTGAAAGAATGATGGAGGAAAAACACTCCAGTCTATTGATAATGTGTACTCAGTGCAAACCTAAGCAATATTAATCAAGGAATGTTAAAATGTCAGTAGCTGTTATTAAAGCAAAAATTACTCACAAATTGAAAGAGTTTTTTCTTCAATTCCCATTATTTCTTTCTCTGTATTTAGACCTTGTACTTATTTCAGGTATAGAATTTATAGAAGTTGAAGCTCCATTGTGTTTGGAAATCAATACAAATGTAAATGGTCAAGGTCTTCCAACAGAAAATAAAATCTAAAAGCCTCAAACCTTTCATCAGCACAACCTTTATTTTATATATATAGTTAAGCATTTCAGGGGCAAGTGGCATGAGAAGAGTGAGAAAAATCAGATTAAGACACAGGAAAATTGCAGAATGAAATTACTTTAAAAGTGGTGTAAGTGTTTTTAGTAATGGATTATCTCACCTTCGCAGCAGTTTGAAAGTGATGGAAAACAGCCCTTGTTTTGACTAAACACTACCTGAATTTTTAATGTGACTTATGAAGTCACATCATTGTAAAGGCTGAAAGAATAGAAACACAGGGCTCTTGTAGGTGTCCTAGTGATTTAATTAAATTCAGCATCAATTATTTTGTGGCTATATCTTTTGCCTATTAAAAGTTATCAACATTGATCTGTATAGATGTAGTGGGCCAGATCCTCATCTGGTACAAATCAGTATCGAAGAAGTCAGTGGAACTATATTATCTGAAAAGCTGGCCCATTGTCTTTTGTTTTCACAGATAGTGATTTGAGTAATGAGCAAAATAATGACAATACCAAGAGTTCTTTTACAGAAGAGTGTGGCGGATGTGCATCTGCCACAAAGATATGTTTGATCATTTGTTTTACTAAATCTTACATTCCCTTGGTCTATAATTCTAGTCATATTGAGGATTTGCTCCAGAGACTTTCTTCCTCCTAGTTTTTGTGGGCAACCAGTTCATGAGTACACAGACTTATGCTGTAGAAATATGAGAGCTGCTATTCTGTGAGGGTATGTCTACACTACAGCATTAATCAGAGTTATCCTAATTCAAAATAGTTAATTCGAATTAAGCTAATTTGAATTAACGCATCTACACACAAAATGCAGTTCGAATTAGCGTTTTCCTATTTCAAAATAGCACGTCCACACTGAGTGGACTCTGAATCGGATTTAAGGTTGGCCAGAACCAGTTCTGGCAGGGCACCAGGTCAAGACTTAATATGTGGGGCTGCTGCCTGAGGTCTGTGCTTAAAGGGGTCCTACCCCTACCCCAGACAGACAGTTCTCAGGTTTCCCTGCTTGCTTGTCTACTTCGATGAGGGACAGCAAAGCATTTATGTCTCTGCGTGCTCTGCTTGCCCTCACTCAGGACACCACAGCACTCTGCCACAGGGAGCTAGAGCTGCCCCTGGGCACGCCGATGCGTCTTGTGGATGCGTTGCCATCAGCCTGGCTGCACTTGCAGCAAGCTGCCATCAGGGAAGTCCATCGGGAGGCTATCAGTATCCAGGGGGCCCTGCAGGAGAGCTTCTGCCCTGAGGAGCAATAACAGTCTCCCTGGTCTGCCCCACTGGGGGCTTGTGCCCCATTCCTTCCTCACATCCTTCCACTTACTCCTCCCTAGCCCCACCTTCCTGATGTCAAATAAAAGACACGTATTTTCAAAAATAGAAACTCTGTTTATTTAACAAAATTGGGGGGCAATGTACCTCTGGGGACGCTGGGGAAAGGAGGTGGGAGATTGAAGAAAAGAGGGTGGGAGAAGGGAGGGGAAAAACTGGGAGGAGGGAGCTGGAAGGAGGAAGCAAGGGGAAGAAGGGGGAGAGGAAGCTCAGTGCTCAAGGGTGGAGGTCTCATCGGGCCACATGTCTCTCAGCGCAGCAGCTGCAGGGGCCTTGGCATCCCCAGGGGGATGGGGAGGAGGGTGTGGAGGTTGAGGTGGGGGGTGTGGAGATTGAGGAGAAGGTTGAGGAGGGAGAGGCAGGAGGGGTAGAAGAAGTGGGAGGAGGAACAGTAGCTGGGGGGGGCAGCAGTCACTGGAGCGGCACGAGACAGCATGCTCTGCACCAGAGTCTGCAGATGGCACAACCCTGGGCAAGCAGCTCCCTCTGGAACTCCCATTCTTCCTGTGCCTGCTGCTCCGTGATGTGGGTCAGGGCTCGCAGGGCCCCCAGGTGCTGCTCTCGGTACTCCTGCCATGTTGCGGTCATTCTGTAGAGCCCTTGGGTGCGGGAGGATGTCCCAGGTGGGGTGGTGCACCCTCCACATGCAGCTGTTGCGGCTGTGGAGAAAGAAGAGAAGTGGTCAGTTCTCCCTGGGGACACAGTGGGTGATGCCCAGCCCCGCTTTGCGAGGTGAGGATGACCGTGCCCTGCACTGTCAGAGCCGCTGTGCTTGCACAGAGGCCATGGTCAGAATGTCCAGCTCTCCCCGGGGGTGGGAGCTGCCCCGAGACCGCACCCATGCCCCTGTGCTGTGTATAGTGTGGGTGAGGTGGGGGGAAGATATTAGAGGGACAGGGGTGGCCCGAGGCGGACTGCAGCAGCTGGCACCCTAGGCAGAATGCACAATCGGTGTCCCTGGCTGCTCGCCCGTCAATGGAGTGACATCATCATTGGGCGCCCCAGGTGCCCCGTTGAAGATGGCGCCCTAGGCAATGGCCGAGTCAGCCTATACTCATGGGCCGCCCCAGTAGAGGGAGCTTCTGAAGGGAGGGTGTCCTGCTGTGTCCCACCCCAGGGTCAAGAGCATGTCAGGTCTCTTCACACACACATGTGGCTATCAGGCCAAGGCCCCTGTGTGACAGGCAGCTGGACCCTCCTGCCCAGGGGTGGCATGGCATGTGCTCACATATGCACAGGTTGCTGCGTGATCCATGGTAAGCAAGGCCCACGTGTATGGTCCCTGGTCTCCCTCTCTGACCCTCCCCCCGGGTATGGGACACTGACAGCACTTACATGGTATGGCCTTCCCGGACAACCCTGCTGACTCTGCAGGTGGGACTGCTCGGGGGTCCTGGTGGTGTGGCAGCTCCTGCTCCATGCCCTGGTCAGGGCCCTCTGATCCTGGCTTGCTGCCCCCTGCATCCCCGGGGATGTGGTCCAGTGCCCTGAAGAAGGGGCAGATGTCTGCCCCTGCTGAGGAGCTACCCCGAGTGGCCCTGGCGTAAGCCTGCCAGAGTTCTTTAATTTTCAGGCACACCTGCTCCTGGGTGCGCCTGTGGCCTTTCTGGGCCATGGTGGCAGCTATGCGGCTGTAGACAGCTGCGTTCCTCCATCTAGTGCGGAGATCATGGACATTGGGGGCCTGTTCCCAAACCTCAATGAAGTCCATGATCTCCTCTCTAGTCCAGGAGGGAGCACGGCATCTACAACCCCTGGCTGACTCCGGGGTGCTGAGGGACTGGGAAGGGGACGGCTGGCTGCCACTGGATGCCCGACCCATTGTGGGGCCACTGAGTGAGGGGCAGACACTGCTGACGGGCCTGGATCTGGCACATGCAGTCTGGCCAGAGTCTATCCCTTTAAGGGCTCTGGGGCTGGGGGAGAGGAGAGGAGTTTTCCTGGTTGTGCCCAGAGTGGCCACCAGGGCTCCCTGGGAAGGGCTGGAGGCCCCCTGTTTTGAATTAAGTGTCCACACAGCACTTAATTTGAAATAGCTATTTTGAATTTGGCGTTACTCCTCATAGAATGAGGTTTACCAAATTCGAATTAAGTGCTCCACTATTTTGAATTAATTTCGAAATAGTGGTTTGCATGTATAGACACTATTAAAGTTAATTCAAAATAAAGGCTGTTATTTCGAATTAACTTTGCAGTATAGACATATCCTGAGTTAGCACTGGATACATTATATAAAATATGAGTACAAGAACAAATCAAACAACATGACAATTTAACTGAGTCCAACGAGGATTAAAAAAGGCTTTAAGTTGAAATTAGGTAAAATATAGATAGAGAAAAATGACAGTTGTAGTTTTTAAGAGGATTCTGCTTTATTAAATTGGTAAATCTACCTCCCAAATATTTTCCATCATAGTTACTGGTTTAACTAGACAACAAGGGATTCAAATTAAAATATGCTTGCCTAAAAGCTTTGGTACAGGCAGTCCCCAGGTTACGTACAAGATAGGGACTGTAGGTTTGTTCTTAAGTTGAATCTGTATGTAAGTCGGAACTGGCGTCCAGATTCAGACACTGCTGAAACTGACCGCCAGTTCTGACTTACATACAGAATCAACTTAAGAACCCCAGGCGTCCCCAAGTCAGCTGCTGCTGAAACTGATCAGCAGCTGATTCCAGGAAGCCCGGGGCAGAGCAACTCTGCCTGGGGCTTCCTGTAGTCAGCGCTGGTCAGTTTCAGCAGAAGCTGACTTGGGGACGCCTGGGGCAGAGCAGCTGGGGTGCTGCTGGGTTGCTCCAGTAGCGCCGCTCCTGGGTGCTACTGGACCAACCTAGCAGCACCCCATCTGCTCTGCCCCAGGCTCCTGATTCAGCCGCTGCTGAAACTTACCAGCAGCGGCTGAATCAGGACCTGGGGCAGAGCAGCTGGGGTGCTGCCGGGTTGGTCCAGTAGTGCCCAGAGCGGGCGCTGCAGGACCAATCGGCAGCGCCCCAGCTGCTCTGCCCCAGAGTCCAAAACAAAAGCCTGGTCTGCTGGGGGGGGGGAGGAGCACACTAGCTACGCCCCCCCCCCTCCCCAGCAGACCAGGGACACGGGGAGCAGAGCCTCTGAGGCTTTGCTCTGGCAAAGCCTCAGAGGGAGGGACCCCGCCGCAGCTGCGGCTTCAGTCCGGGAGCCTGTGGTCTGCTGGGGACGGTCCCCAGCAGACCACAGGCTCACGGACTGAAGCCGCAGTCGCGGGGGTCCCGCGCCTCTGAGGCTTTGCCAGAGCAAAGCCTCAGAGGCGCGGGGAACCGCCGCTGCTGCCGCTTCAATCTGGGTGCCTGTGGTCTGCTGGGGACCGTCCCCAGCAGACCACAGGCTCCCGGACTGAAGCTGCAGCCGCGGGGGGGTCCCGCGCCTCTGAGGCACCCAGATTGAAGCGGCAGCAGCGGCGGTTCCCCGCGTCTCTGAGGCTTTGCTCACCGTCTCCAGCAGACCGTCTCCAGCAGACCAGGGGCACCGGAGCAGCTTACGAACGGGGCTTTCTCGCCCCAACTTCCGGGGCGAGAAAGCCCCGTTCGTAAGTGCGGATCCGACATAAGTCGGATCCGCGTAAGTCGGGGACTGCCTGTATACATTTGCATTTTTAATTAGGAGTGACTATTGTCATTCTGGTATTTATAATTACATATGAAGGAGAAATGTTGTTAAGAACAGCAATAAACTAATGTGTGTGGTATCAGTGTAGTCTTTGGTACAGTGCATTTAATAACAGAATACATGTGTCCAGTGTGCCTATATAATAGTATAAGGAGAATTGTTTCGTAAAGCTTTCCATTATGGTGGTGAGAGAGGCCAATTGAAACAAGTGTTTTGAGGAAAGTAAAAAAATGGAGACTGTGGAAATTTAGGAAAGAGACTAAGAATAGACTGATCCCACACCCTTCTCTCAAGTTAGTACACACACACACACACACACACACACACACATACTTTGTTAGTATCCATAATTCAATTCCATTTCCTGAGGCTCTTCTTTTATCCTCAAGATTAACCAAACATAAACTTCATCCTAAGATTCCTCCTGACATTGGAGTTTTTTCTAATATTTCCGCAGGAAATCCTTGTTTGTTTGCAAAGGACATTCCAAACCTTGCTTCGGAAAAATGGGTTCATCTGGTCAGACTAAAAGAGTGAATAAGATCGCAGCACATGCTTTGTCTCTAAAGGGGAAGAAATTTGACAGAAGCATGACAAGAAAAGTCAATACAAAGGAAGGACATCTGGTTCCCAGCCATCCATAGTTACAAAAATGCTCAGAGATCACAGTGTTCAATGGGACATGCTTTTTAAAGGGAATAGACCACATTGTGAAAGAAAATGTGACAGTACATAGAGAGCCAGGCTATCATTAGAGTTAGCTTAGTTGAAGACAACGTATGAAGATTTTTTACCTTTTTATTTTCCCTGCAATAAAATCCCATACTCTTATTTCACAATTTCCATCCAGTAACCTAGATGAAATAGTGAGGGAAAGTCTCAGAAAAATCTTTTATGAAGGATGCCCTCATGTAACAAAATTAGCTATTCTCAACCCAAAATTGATGCTGAGAAGTATAGTTTACAGACATTTTCTATTTCCTTTGGAAATGGCTCTAATTTGGTAAGGTAAGTGACAACACAATTTTTTTAAAGGAGCGAATGTGTTTGTTATTGGTAAAATTACATTTTCTTCTGTTCATGTAAGCCAACAAGGACCACCCCAAAACTGTGATTCAGAATTATCTCACCAATGTTTTTAATTAAAATATTTCTTAAGCTATTCAGAGAAGCATTTCTTGATATAATTAATTCTTAAGCTTCCGTAGGTCACTGTAGGTGTGTGTGTGATTAGTCACTACACCCACATTACACGGTTTCTGAAGTCTGACTGTATGGCCTACACTTTATATATATCTAAGCTAAAAGGATATACAACAGGGCTGGGCAAGATCAGGCCTGCAGGCAGGATCGGGCCCACCTAACAATTTGATCTGGCCAGTGGGTTGCATCTGGCAACTTACTATTTATGTCCTGTTGCTGGTGTCACAGGATTTCCAGGAAGTGGTTCAGGCCGCAGGACCCCATTTAAAGGGCTCCGGATGGCAGCACTGCCCCAGCAGCAGCTGGAGACACGAGCCTTTTAAACAGCTGCAGCAATCCCAGAGGGCTGCCAGGCAACACAGTAGAGGAAGGGCTGGGAGCTGGGAGCACTTTGCTTCTTTTTTAATTCAAAGAGTCCCAGCCAGGCAATGCTGGGGGGGATGCTAGATCCCCAGTCCCACGTGTACTGCCTAAGGCCTTGCGCCTTATGGGTGTCATCCCCGTGTCCTCCCTGTGAAAATGATTGCCCATCCCTGATACATAAACCTTTACAAACAAAAGTAGCACCAAAGAAATAAATGATGATCTCTTATGGAAAAGAGAGGGGGAATGAACATTCTAAGAGAAAGCTAAAGATAAGCAGGTGAAGGAAATATTTAGCATGTTTAAAATCTTTTTGTGTTCTTGTGCATAAGAACATGAGATACAGATTGTGTCTGGCCTCATTTTTTAAAATAACTGAATGGGATTGAGTATGCATTGGTCATCAAGCAGATTTTTAGTTCAGTTTTATTTAATCTAATTTACTGCAGGTAACTGTATGTGTCTGTACTTGTTAGGCAATTAGATGAGCTATACCAGTCTCTATTCAGTACAAATGGGGTCAAAGTCCACTTAGGCACTGGCTAGTAGCTTGATTGTTCCTGACAAGTTACAGAATTAAAGTGTGTGTGATATATATATATATGTTGGCCTTTTGACATGTGACAATTGTATACCTTGCTCAGCTCTTAGCCTAGTACTGACAATATGGGTCATACAAATGCATAGTACCTAATCAACTATAGCTGTCATTCTGATGTACTGTGACTGAACCAACACATGGTACCTTTAATTCCTTATCTTCCCATAAATTCTTTAAATTACCACTGTTTTCCAATGTTTATTATAGCATATAATGGTGGCATCTCAGACACCATTGCTGACATTTTAATGCCATCACCTGTGCCTTTATTCTGTGCAATAAAAGAAAGCAACCTTAGGATTGATTTTCCTCAAACAAGAGAAACTTTACCAGCTGTAACTAGACTCCAAGAAAACTATATTTAATACAAATAAATCTACATAATTGTCCCCTCAAAGAGTCACTTTTCTTTACTTTTCTCTAGACTTATGTAAGTGAATTAAGGAGTTGAAAAAAAGACAAAAACAACAAAGCAAATAGAAAATGCTCAAAAATAACTTAAGAAATCATATATATAGTAGCCCAGTCAGTGTCTATGAGTCTGTAACATTGAAATGCTGACTGTTCCCTCTGGGCGGCGCTGTTGCCTGAAATGCTGGCTGTTCCCTATGGGCCGCCCATGCTGCATGGGGAGTGCAGGGCCCAAACGGCCGCTTGCTCCCCCGCGGCGGCCCAGATGAGTGGCGCAGAGTCAGCTGAGCACCACAGTGGGAGGGAAAGGGGGGCAGGGCGGTGACGTGCGGTGTGACAACAGCTCCAGGCCCTGCCCCCTGGCCATGAACGTCACTGCCCCGCCCCCCTTTGCCTTCTGCCGTGGCGCTCGGCTGACTTCTGCGCCACTCAGCTGGGCCGCCATGGAGGAACAGGTGGCACAAGCGACCATTTGGGCTTCACGCTCCCCATGCAGCATGGGGAGTGCAGAACCCAAATGGCTGTTTGGGCTCCGTGGTCCCCCGAATGAGAGGCAGGAGGGGGAGGAGAAGAGAAAGGGTATGTCTACACTACCCCGCTAGTTCGAACTAGCGGGGTAATGTAGGCATACCGCACTTGCTAATGAAGCCCGGGATTTGAATTTCCCGGGCTTCATTAGCATAAGCGGGGAGCCGCCATTTTTAAATCCCCGCTGCTTCGAACCCCGTGTAGCGCGGCTACACGGGGCTCGAACTAGGTAGTTCGGACTAGGGTGCCTATTCCAAACTACCGGTACACCTCGTTTCACGAGGAGTAACGGTAGTTCGGAATAGGCACCCTAGTCCGAACTACCTAGTTCGAGCCCCGTGTAGCCACGCTACACGGGGTTCGAAGCAGCGGGGATTTAAAAATGGCGGCTCCCCGCTTATGCTAATGAAGCCCGGGAAATTCAAATCCCGGGCTTCATTAGCAAGTGCGGTATGCCTACATTACCCTCCTAGTTCGAACTAGGAGGGTAGTGTAGACATACCCAAAGAGAGAGGCAGGAGGCGGAGGAGAGCTGAGAGAGAGAGGGGGAGGCAGTAGGAGGAGGAGAGAGAGAGACGGAGCGAGAGACCGGGGGCTCAGGAGAGAAGACCGACGTGGAGGAGAGACTTGAAAATCCTGTCTTATGATGGGCTAATTGGCAAGTATTATAGATTGGTCAGAAAGGGACACTGAAAACATAGATGCCGAGAAGAGGTATAATTTGCATACATTTTCCATTTGCTTTGGGAAAGGGCTTTAATTTGCTTTGTGTGGTTCTAGTTTGACTAGCTCATCTTAGTCTGCTCTGGAAGAGCACAGAATAAACAGGGCTATGCAGACAATGTTCAACAGAGCTGGGGCTTTATGATTAAAACAGTTAAATATGAGAATTTGCTACAAATCATTTGCTTTTCTTATAGTTAACATTTTTAACTAATAAAGACTATCAGTGAATTTGTAAATGTAGATCCCCATGTTTACTCACTG
Source organism: Pelodiscus sinensis (assembly GCF_049634645.1). Taxonomy (NCBI): domain Eukaryota; kingdom Metazoa; phylum Chordata; order Testudines; family Trionychidae; genus Pelodiscus; species Pelodiscus sinensis. Next base: position 50,913,198 of record NC_134719.1, read on the forward strand.
GGGGTCATTCTACTTTGAAAGGATAATAAAATAAAATGGTACAGATATAATTACCAAGGGAAAAAGCCATGATACATGTTCAGTCATACCCTTCTGAGATATGCTCCTAAATAAATCACCATTTCTCAATGGCAGTAGGCAGACATATTTGAGCTGTTTAGTGTCCTTTTACAAAAATGTTTCATTTCTATCCTCTCATTCTGCGCACTTTAAAGATTCTAAGGGCTATAATCTCAGTTCAAGTCCCAACGATATTAACACTTTCCATTCACTTCAGTGGGAAATGGCTCACACCCTAAATCATGCAACTAAGCATAGATTTCAGTGGCTGAACAGTCAGGGATGCTAAGTGACATTGATGCCATTTAAAATATTTCAGGAGATTTAATGGACACCATCCCATATCTTTAAATAATAATTAAGGAATAATTTCTGTTGGGGATGTGATGGAACATACGGCACAGGTTATTTTATCATATATCCAGAATAAAAGGTCAAGTTTAGAAATACTAACACAAAATAGAATCTCATGACCTGATTTTTAGCTGACAAAAACTAGTCAAATTGCTTTGAAATCACAGGAGCTATAATTTACATCTTTGAGGATTTGATTCTGGAATTAAGCAATGCTCCCTCTCTCACTACATACTTTCCAAGCACTTCATACATATATAAACAAATGGCTTGAACTACTACATGAACAAAATTGTTTGTAAATGGAATACCTTTTAAAGTTCATCACAAGGTGTCAGAAGCTTTTGAAAGCACACAGTGTTTTACTAAGGCAGTATTATGCACTGAATTTATTTGTGTCCCGGGGCTGCTTCTTGATTGTCATTACCATTATCTGGAGGGTAGAGGGAACTATGTCTACACTAACAAGACACTAAAATCTGAAAAACCCAACTTGACTACAGAAAAAAGTGGGATATTATTGTAAACCACTAGTTCCTAAGAAAACAGAAAATCAGTCCACATTCTTCTGTTATGCATATGGCTTAGCTAAACACAAATGACAAGCCATTAGCAGTATTAATTGGAAACAGGTATTTGATGACAGAAAGAAACTTCATAGGATAAATGATTCAAAGATTACTAGCAGCCTTAAAGAAAGATAAAAAACATAACAAAAATATAATGAACTCTAGATTTGATTCTATAGTACTTATAGTTAATAAAAACAAAAGGATGCCTTTTTCTAGTCAGCATGATTTAGACTTAGTGCTGTGCTATTTATATTTATCTGTGAGTCTGAAAATACATTTTTGGATATTTACATGAAAATAAATGATTATCATTACTACAAATTGTTCTGATCTGTCAAAAAAAAAATTTTAAGGCCATATTCTGTCACTGTTTACCTATGCATAGTAGTACCTTATTCCTAGAGAATTAATATTGAGGTTAGTTATCACCCTCCCATGAGCAGGAATAGCAGAATCAGACCACACATAATTTTTAAGTCTAATTTTGAATGAAGAAAATGTTATACACTTACTGTGGTTGGCATTGCATGTAGTCCAAGATCCATGCTCAAAACTCCCATTAACATTAATGAATATTTCAGTGAAGTGCTGGCTCAATCAAAGCAATGCAAGAATTGCATTTTAGAAGAGAAGAATTTCTTTCCAAGTGGTCTAGTGAACAAGAGAATCAACTGCTGCCATCCTGTGTGGAGCACAGATTGCCCTCATCACTGCACTGGCTCTGCTCCACTGGACAGGGATGTCAGAAAGCTGGGTATGTCATACTTCTTGGGGCATATTTTGGAGCCCTGAATCCATATGGAAATTGGAGGGAGGCAGCCCCTGCTTTTCAGTTGTATTCGGCCCAAAAAAGGCAGGAAGGCATTTTGGGTACATCTAGACAGCTAACACACATCTTTTAATCACATCCATTATTTTGAAAGGGATGTCTCAAAATAGCACATTATTTCAAAATTTGGCAATGTGTAGATGCGCCAAATTTTGAAATAAGCTATTTCAAAATACTATTGAATATTCCTATCTTATTTTGTGTTTAGGGTGCTGTGTAGGGAGCACTCAATGGGTAGAACCTTTCAGAAGGGGGAGAAACAATCTAGTCCCTTAAAGTATGTCTACACTAGCTCATTAGTTCGAGCTACGTAGGGTAATTAGGGCAAGCGGAGTTGCAAATGAAGCCCAGGATTTAAATATCCTGGGCTTCATTTGCATGTTCCCAGGCACCGCCATTTTTAAATCCCCCTTAGTCCGAACTCTTGTCCCGCAGCTACACACGGCATGGGGTAGGTATTCGAATTAAAGATCCTAATTTGAGCTACCGTTACTCCTCGTGGAATTAATTCAAATTAGCTAAACTTCATTCTACGAGGAATAACGCCAAATTCAAAATAGCTAATTTGAAATAAGCGCTCTGTAGACCTTATTTTGAATTAGGGGGCCTCCAACCCTTCCCAGGGTGCCCTGATGGCTACTCTGGGCACAACCAGAAAAACTCCTCTCCTCTCCCCAAGCCCTGGGAACCTTAAAGGGGTAGAGTCTGGCCACTGGGCATGTGCCAGCTAGACGTCTGCCTGCACACAGCAGCAGTGACAGCCCCTTGCCCAGTGGCCAGACCATGGGCAGACGTGGGCAGTTATTCCGGGCTAGTCAGTTTCCAAAATGGTGACCGCCCAGGAACATGCTAATGAAGCGCGGGATATTTAAATCCCACACTTCATTTGCAATTTCGGTCGCCCTCATTAGCCTCCCCAGTTCGAACTAGGGGGCTAGTGTGGACATACCCTGTATGAGTTTGTGAAGATCTGTATTATGAGTAGCACTCAGGTTACACAACCATCTATTTAGTTGAAAATGCTAGGCTAATAAATTGTATAGATAGTTTATGGTCCAATTCACAAATAATTAACACCGATAAGAAGAAACTTTAGGAAATACAATGGTCAAATTTGGTATCAAATGGTATCAAATAAACACAACAGTTTCTACCCACACTACATCTTCCTTTCCTTCCCCAGTTATAATCTAATTATAATACCTTATTTAAATGATATTGTTGTGATCTTTTTTCCATGCATTACAAACACTCAGCCAAACTCATTTCTGCCTTAAACTGTCCCCATTTTGCCCATTTTTGTTAAGACCCAGAAGAGCAGCCCAATGCAATCCATGACTGGAGCAAAAATTTTGAATGATTCACTTCTGAGAGTTTGAAAGGTCTTTAAATGATTCTAGGTTTATAACAAATATAGAATCCTTGTTCTCTTAATACTCATAAAATGGGTTGATTGTACTCTCTTATAAATAAATGTGTCCATTCATAAGTCCATTCAGGCGGTCTTGAATTGAAGAAACCTCTTTTTTCCCTTATTTTTAACTCTAACATCAATTCTAACTTTAAAACAATTACAAGTAGTAAACAAAGTAGCATCTCCTGTTTTTAATACTCTGTTGGAGTACTCTGTGCTTATTTCAGCATTTCTAGCTCTGTCCTTTGACATTTACATCGCAGAACCTTATCCATAAATTTAGGTCTCTTTTAAGGTTAACTTTAATCTTTTCATGGTACTGATGGCACTTGCTGTGTGTGCACTAGCATGAGAAGGTAATAAAACATCATGTCAAAATGACCTAGGAATGGAGAAGGAATCCTTTTGTGTTTTACACTATGCACTACTAACTATCAAATGGCAGATGGCTGAAAAGGTAAGAAAGCTATAATAGGTCTCAAGGTATTATATAGCCATTAAATGACTGACCAAGGTCAAACAGCCATTGTTAAAATCCTTTTATATTGTTTATGCTAGCTCATAAAGCGGTGCTTTTCCAAATGATAAATATGAGAGAAAACATTGGGAAATTGTTAGAAAATTCTTTAATCTATGATATAAACAGTCTTATAGTGTTCAACTGTTTACTTTGCACCTCTTATTTCATCATCCATTTCCCTACTATGTACAGGTCAAAATGTTCAATGCTAAGGAGGAATCTGGTTAACATCAAAGCCAATTCTCCAATCCATACCCAGATCAAGCTTCCATTGCCTGAATAAGTCAGACACTACCCCTGCTTCCCCACACACGCGCACACACACACAAACTTTCCAAATATGGTAGCTGCATTAAGCTCCCAGTAAAAACGGTGACCTTTTTTATTGGCAAAACTATCTGAAGTGTAAAGAAAGTAAAAGGGACAGACAGGCTGTGTCTACACTGGCATGAATTTCTGGAACTGCTTAAAACGGAATACTATTCCGTTTTCAGTTTTTCCAGAAAAGAAGCGTCTACATTGGCAGGCTGCTTTTCCGGAAAAGCCCTTTTTCCGGAAAAGTGCATCTACATTGGCCACAGACACTTTTCGCGATCGGGGCTTTTTTTCTGGAAAAGACTACTGGGCTGTCTACACTGGCCCTTTTCCGGAACAGTGTTCCGGAATAAGGACTTATGCCCGAGCAGGAGCAGAATAGTTTTTCCGGAATAGTGGCTGATTTTGTACAGTAGAGCGTCATTGCTTTTCCGGAAATTCAAGGGCCAGTGTAGACAGCTCGCAGATTATTCCGGAAAAGCGGCTGATTTTCCGGAATAAGTGGCCCAGTATAGACACAGCCACATTGTATAGTGGAATCTACCAGCCATGCTTCTCAGTGACCTTCAAGAAGAGATATTGAAGGCCAGGTGAAGGGACTGAGTCTCTGCCACCCACTCACATGATCTTGGGCAAGTAATTCCCTCTATAACCTTCCTGTCTTTTCTGAGTAAGCTCTTTGTGGCAGGCACTGAATCTTCTTATGTGTGTTGTATAACAACTAGAAACATGGGACCTCCAGGAGTTACTGGAAAACAAATATAAAAACAGGAGAGTGTGGTGGAGCTCTGGTTGTGTGCCCTTGATCCTGCACTTCCTGGCAGATTTTTTTGTATGCCTCAGAGGCTCACAGTGCCCCTCCCTCTGCCTCTTGTTTCTCTCAGGGGCAAGGGTTCCCTACCTCATGAGCCATTTTCATCATAGGCCAGTCACTAGCTTAGAGGGGAAAACTCTTCCGCAGTACAAATCCTTTCCCCTTCCTTTTCACTCACCAGGCATGGGGAGGGTTGGAAGGAACCCAGTCCCACCCACTTTCTCCAGATTCTGGCTCATGGCCCTAGATAGCAGCCACTAGTGGGGCTCTTGCCATTAACCCCACATAATAGCAGTCTCTCTCTGAGCACTTCCCCAACCACTCCCACAGCACCTTCACCCTGGCGTCCAGGAGAAAACCTGCTTGCAACCTGTAGTTTTGCCTCCACTCTGCACTTCCTCCTCTCCAGTCCACCCTTTTTCTACTTCCCTTGCCTCAATAGAAGGGAAGCCGAAAGTTAACCAGCAGGCCTTAACTGGCTGCAGGTGTTCCATAAGGCTGATGCTACCGACCGGCTCTTAATGAGTCTCAAAAACCTGTCTTGGTTTTTGAGCAACAGTCTGAGCAGCCTATTCAGGAAACAGGAACCCACTCACCCAACTACCTATGTACCTGCCCTCCACCAAACTCCTACAGCCCAAGGCCTTTGGTCTGCCACAAGTGTCAGATAACCCAGAAGTTCCCTCTGAACTTTTCCTCTTTGGATGGTCCAATTAGGGAAAGCTTAGAAGCACAGCACTGAGACAACTGTGCTGCAAGAAAGGCTATGTGACAGACTACCTTTCCCTTTGCTGAAGACAGCTTGATACTTGTTCTTTAGGACTGTGCTAAAATGCCACTGGAGGACTCCAAACAGCTCTCGTCAAAAGACTGCCTCCAAAGAGAAGGGAAGTTTAGAAGGATTTTCAAGCTCTCACAGATTTCATTTCTGGCTACTTGTTAAATCATTGCTGCCAGAGGTATTTGTTCTTTGGGCTGGAGGTTGGAACCACAGAGGGGGATCAGGTAGGGCTAGCAACCCCCCAATGAAAATGTAGAAGGTCCTATGCTTCTGCATTCCCCCTCCCCAAATATTTTCAACTCTTGCAGTGGTGAGTAAGGAATGGTACACAGCTACGTTCCAGGCACATATGGGCTGGGGAGCACCTGGGGGTAGGAGACAAGATGGGACACAGGAACTGGTGCAGGAGCAGGAGGCATCAGTGTACAGGCACCATGAACCAAACTGCTCTAAGAACTACCCTCTTCCCAGCCTAGAGTCCACTCTTCACCCCCTCTCTCATTCTCCTTGTGCGTCTTTCTCCTCCAACCCTTCTGTTCCCTCATTCAAAGGGAACTTCTGCCCCCTGCTTTGTGCCCATAACTACTCCTCCAAAGAATTAATCTACGTCTTTTGTACTAGACCAGACTGCACTTAAACAAATATAAAAAAAATTGCAGAGGATGGCACCTCCTAGATCTCATTCAAGATATTCAATCCTATCCTTTCTTTGAACAAGCTGAATGTTGTGCTATAGTATTAATATATACACAGTGCATGTTACAGGAACAAATAATAAGCATTTATAGACAGAAGGGAGATGTTTCAGATAACGTAGATTGCCAAATAGTGTCACCACCCTTGTAGAGTAGAAGGCAGCTGTTTACAAGCGAAATGAATATATATCTCAGGCCCTCGCTGCTCATTTTCATGAGCAAATGTACCTCTAGATGCATAGTATGTCACAAGAAAAAAAGGGGTATTATAGGAACCTCGTAAAATATAGTTTGCACTTCAACACAAAGTCAGACAGTGTGATCCTCCGCTTATGTAAATGGTATAATTCCTATGGTTATGCACATTTATAGCAACTGAGGATCTGGCCTTGACTGTCAATATATCAGTAAGAGGCATAGCACTCACCCCAGAATATTATTGCAATCCCCTCCCCTCTATCTATGGTTTTCTGCCCCTCTAACGATGGCTGGAACACTTGGAGAAGTCGATAAGCTCACAGAGCTGGTGTTTATATATATTCTTTATGGAAATATGCTTAGGAATATGAATATTCCTAACTCGAATATGTATTATGCAACATATTGCACATAACCTATCACTGGAAAGCTTGCAATCCACTGATTGTTTATATTCTATTTGTGTGCATGTACTATCTCTGTGTTTGGAATAAAGAATATTGACCATAAATTTGCCCCCCAACCCCACACCTCAGATACATACATGTTGAAAAAATCCTATTTCCAGCCCATCAGGAACAACAATGAAGAGGACAGATGCAGACCTAATAGACCATTAACAAGAGACAATCAAGTGGAGAGAATCAGACATTCTAGAAAGGCAAGCAGCAAACTGGGGAGCAAAAGGATGTGGGAGAAGGGGCTCTGGGCCCTTTACATTGAAGCTGGCATCCTGAGCAGTGCAGTCCAGGCAGTGCTGAGGGTGGCTGGAGGAGAGGCAGCATAGTCTGGGCAACACTGAAAGCTAGCTGCCTTAGCCCTTCCCCTTTTGCCCATTGCACTGACCCTTCTGTAGTAGTGGTGGTGGGGAAGCAGAGCTGTTGTCAGCAATGAAGATATGTGTCCATATTACATGATGCTGGAATCCCAGCGTAAATAATTGTTATCCAGTGGGGACAGTAGATGTGGTACATAGGTAGGTTCAATGGTATATTGAGCTCATCACCTATCATTCTCAAGGACCTTTCGGTGACCGAACCTGTCACAAATACATACAGGGATGTATCTGTTCCTCATGTAGGTCAATTTTATGTAGTCTCATCAGGCATTTTAGAAAACAAGTTATTAAGTCAAGCCTCAGATTTTGCCATTTCACTTGTCATGCAGGTGGCATCCCATCCCATCATGTTATGTTGACAATGTATCATGGGGTGAAACAATATAATTCAATGATAAAATATTTAACTGGAAGAATAATACAATCATAGAATCCTAGGGCTGGAAGAGATGCCAGGAATCATCAAGTCCAGCCCCCTGCCCTAAGCAGGACCAATTCCAACTAAATCAACCCTGCCAGAGCTTTGTCAAGCTGGAACTTAAAACCCTCTTATGATGGAGATTCTACCACCTCCCTAGGTAACCCAGTTAAGTGCTTTATCACCCTCCTAGGGAAATAGTTTTTCCTAATATCAAACCTAGACCTCCTGCACTGTAACTTGAGACTATTGCTCCTTGTTCTGCCATCTGTCACTACTGAGAACAGCCTCTCTCCATCCTCTTTGGAAGCCCTCCTGCACTTCAGGTAGTTGAAGGCTGCTATCAAATCCTCCCTCACTCTTCTCTTTTGTAGACTAAACAAACCCAAATCCCTCAGCCTCTCCTTGCCAGTCATGTGTTCCAGACCCTTAATTACTTTTGTTGTCCTCCACTGGACTTTCTCCAATGCGTCCACATCCTTTCTGTAATAAGGACCCCAGAATTGGACACAATATTTCAGATGTGGCCTCACAAACGCCACATAAAGGGGAATAATAACTTTTCAATACTCCTCTTAATGCACCCTAATATGCCATTAACCTTCTTGGCTGTAAGGGCACACTGTTGACTGATATCCAGCTTCTTATCCACTGTAATCTCAAGGTTCTTTTCTGCCAAACTGCTGCTTAGCCAGTCAGTCCCCAGCCTGTAACAATGCTTGAAATTCTTCCATCCCAAGTGCAGGACCCTGAACTTGTCCTTGTTGAACCTCATCAGATTTCTTTTGGCCCAATTCTCCAATTTGTCTAGGTACTCTGGATCCTATCCGTATCCTCCAACATATGTACCTCTACTCAATCTGCAAACTTGCTGAGGGTGCAACCCATCCCCTCATCCAGGTCATTAATAAAGATGTTGAACAAAACCAACCCTAGAACCAGTCCTTGGGGCACTCTGCATGAAACTGACTGCCAACCAGACATCGAGCCGTTCATCACTACCCATTGAGCCCAACAATAAAGCCAGCTTTCTATGCACCTCATGCAGTCCATACTTCCTTAACTTGCTGGCAATAATTATGTGGGAGACTGTAGCAAAAGCTTTGCTAAAGTCAAGGTATATCACATCCGCCCTTTTCTTCATGTCCACAGAGCCAGTTACCTTGTTACAGAAGGCAATCATGTTGGTTAGGCATGACTTACCCTTGGTGATTCCATGGTGACTACTTCTGATCACTTTCCTCTCCTCCTACTGGTTCAAAATAAGTTCCTTGAGGAATGTAGATTGGTACACATTTTCTAGTAAAAAAAATATATTAACACATCAGATATTTAGTGGGTTCTTAGTTGATTTTCTTACCTATTGCATTATTTCATTTTCTGACTTCAGGATTAAGACCATAAACAGTTCCTTGGAAAATTGCTGACCTGAAATTAGAAAGTGTAAAATAGCCGCTGCTAGTTTAAAGAAATCTGGTACGATGGTGCAAAGTGCCAAAATCATTGTCTCGCATGATGTGCTATTCCATTGCCAACAGTGAAAAGAAAAGATAACACTATCGTTTCATACTTTATCTGGTTCAATATTTGCTACATCAGGAGGATAAAACAAACAAACAGCTGCCCTCCCCCCACCATCTGCAATGTCTTTATAGCCAGAAATGATGAGTTGCCACTCGTTGCCAAAAATTAACACCAGTTAGCATGCTTTGATACTATTTACAAAGTTAAGCTGTATGATATATGTAATGGACAGACGACACAGCAGCTGTTAAAAGTGTATGATGACATGTTGGAGAACAGAATGCTTTTCAGCAAACTAAATGCAACTGTGTACTAGCACTAGAGCTGTGATATTAAAATATTTTCTTTGATTCTGTGCTGCAGTTTGATTTTATTTTTGCTTTGAGTTTCAGGTCAAATGAATCCAACCTCTCAAAGTACAAACTCAGCCTAAATCTTTGTGTTTCATCGAATTTCACACTTGAGACCTTGAATTTCACATGAGTTTAATACAAAGGCACAAACTGGCCTCAGGTTCACTCAATGCTTCTCAAACATTAGTGAGCTTGGTCTGACTCTGTGTTTGTTCCAATATTTTTGCATTAATATTCATGAAACTTTGTAGAATTTATTTTGAGGTATATACAGCTGTCTAGTTTGTTACTATTGAATACCAAGTAAGGGGGAAAAAATTGAATGTTCCCACACATATGGAGAGAAATCTAAAGGGACAGAAGCTTGGAGAAAGAAAAACTTAGATAACAACAACTAAAAATAATGGAAGCGAGAGACAAAACAGCAAGAGAAGTTGGAAAATGAGACACCCAGAAAAGAACATTAAAGTTACAAAATATTTATTTGCTGAATTAAATACTAGGAACAGAAAACATTTCATTTTTTAGAAAAATGTCACGAGAGCATATTTAGCAAGGAGCTGATTTTGCTCATATTTTTACAGTTCTTACAATTGCAAATGCTGGAAACAAAACAGCAGAGAAATTCTGAGACTCTTCCTTCCCCAGTCCTGCCTTTCCTTTTATACAGTTTGTGGGAAAAAATGATGGAATTTCTTACAGTGAAAATTATTTTTATTATTTATACTCCCATAATCTAGCAGGTGTTGGCAATAATTTTTGCTAGGGGGCCACTCCACAAATTTGGAAAGTGGTCGAGGGCTGCTCTTCCAATATATTAATGGAGGAGATGTGAGGTCTGGGATGGAGGTTGGGTGCAGAAGTGAGTTTGGGGTAAGGGACTGGGATGCAGGAGGGAGAGTGGGAGCTGGGAGGGAGTTTGGGTGAAGGAGGCAGTTGTGACCTGAGACACTGGACTGAGGTGCAGGGGTTTGGGTTGTGATCTAGGGCAGGGGATTGTGATCTGGGGCTGGAGATTAGAGTGCTGGATCTGGGAAGGGGTATGGGTGCAGGAGGTGGACAGAGGGCTTTGGTATATGGAGTAGGGAAGCAGGAGTGAGGTTGGAGAAAGGAGGGGCTGGGATGCCTGAGGCAGGCTCTGGCCAGGAGACTTACCTGGGTGATTCCTGGTCAGCAGCCCAACATGTTTCTCAGCCTGCCTGCCCCGTCCCTGCGTAGGCTGTAGGGTCATGTGCATGTGTAAATAACTACAAGTTGTAGGGGAGAGGAGCATTGTGCTTCGTGTGCTGCCTGTTATTCAAACAGGCAGCTCCCATTGGCAGTTTTCTGGCCAGAAACCAGCCAATAGGGTTGTGCTGGGAGCAGAGGCAGCATCTGAAGCTTTCCCACCCCCTCACAACTCCGACTTATAGTTTTGAGAGAAATGGCCTGGCAATTGCTTTTCTAAGTGGTATAGGGGGTGCTGGGCAAGGGGGAAGCCTGCCTGGGGTTCCCCACTGCATCCATGGATCGGATCTGGTAGCTTGGCAGGCCAAATCCAGCCCGTGGGCCATATTTTGCCCAGGCCTAACATATGTTGTCGGCTCACTGTGTTAGATAAGCACATAGTAAAAAAGATTCCCTTGCCCTAATTTCTTAAAATCAAAATAAACATATCAGATAAATAGCAGAAAAGGAAAACAGCAGACAGAATAAGTGATTTAACTAAGATCAGGTAGCATATGGATAGGGAACTAGGAATAGAACTGCGAGAGCTCATTCCCTTTCAGAATCAGACTCTTGACCCTGAATCCAGAAATGTATTTGAGCCCATGCTTTAATCCATCCCTATTCAAAGCACTTATGCACTTGCTTAAACTTACGCATGTTCTTATGTGCTTAGCTAGATCCTTTGTTGAACTTGGGCCCTGATCAAAACTGTTGACTTATTTATTTCCTTGGGATTTTACCCTCAGTTACATGTCAGTTTAAATAGTTTTCATTAGAAAACAACAAAATGATTCTATAGCAAACGATAATGCGTATTAAAAATAAGCATCAGCCTAATTAATAAAATGAATGAGTGGATGTACAATTTTTAATGTAATTTTTTTCAGATAACTACACTACTCCATTTTCAAGTGACTATACTTTATTCCATGATTTCACAGCTAAAATTTTTTCTAATAACTAATGTGAAGTCCTGGTTCACATGCATAAAGGATTAAAGAGACTACAATGTCTATTTACATTGGGCAGACTCCTATTAATTTCAGCGAGCTTTAAGATCAAGCAGAAAATATGGAGTCAAGAACTAATGTTCCCCATTGCTCTGTGGCAGGGAGCCTTCTATTTTATTTTCTACTTTTCTTACTGGAAAATAAAAAAAAATCAAAGATCATTGTGACCATGTCTGTAGCAATTTCAATGGGAAGGCACTAGCAGGCCTTAAATCCCTCCCACCTTATGTGTCTAAAGAAATTATTCATTTGAAATGATCCCCCAAAAACCTCTAAGTGCAGAGTTCAACACAGACACTCAACTGATCAACACAAAGGCATCTCATGGTTTTGCATCTGGCTAAACTGTTGAGTACTCAAGGGGTAAGGACCTCAGGAGGATCATCAGTTTGAAAACATGACACTACGTCCATTGTTTGTGGAGAAAAGGCATTCAATTAATGGTCTCAAATAGCATCAAGTTATTTTTCTTTTCCTGTTTTCTGTGTTAATATTGACCATAGAGGAGGAAGACAAATCTGTGTGTTTATCAGACAAGCCATGTCTACACCTGGAAATTATTTCAAAATTCCTAAATTCGACTTAACTTCAGATTTAACAAATTCAAACGTGTGTGTCCACACTAAAGGGAATCCGTGAAATTATTCCAAGGAAGGCTCCATTAATGTGGATGTGCTATCTTGGACTTAGAGCCACAGAAAAGTCTAAAGAATAATTATTCCCAAATCGTGGCACCAGAGCGTCCATACTACCTTTATTTTAAAATAATAATAATAAAATCTCAAGTATAATGCACATCGATGTATAATGCACACCCTGACTTTTGAATCTTAGCATAATGAAAAAAACTGAACTCCTAGATATAATGCGCACCCCATTGTACATCGAGCTTACCTCAGACATTTTTCTTTAAAAAGACCAGGAGCCAACCCGCCAGCACCAAGCCCAGTCTCGCCCTCTTCCCGGAGGCGGACCTAGGCTGCAGGAAAGCGAGGGAGAGACGCGCGGCTCTCACCTGCAGGCTCATCTGGGAAACGTGCATGCAGCCTGGGGAGCCGGTGGCAGAGTTTGAAACCTGCCCCCTGCCCCCCGGACAGCTGCCCGCACGCCGTGCCGAGCTTGCGCCTGCCACGGGGACCTCTGGGCACAGCCTGAAGGAGTACCAGGCAGGAAGCAAGCTAGGGCGCTGCAGCCTGGTGGTGCCGCAGGTTCCTTGCCTTGTCTAGGAGCCTGGTGGGCCACGCCATGCTGCAGTGCGGTCTACTTACAGGTTCGTCGGCTTCTGCCAAAATAAAGCTTTAAAATATAGCTCCTGTGTATAATGTGCACCCCGACTTTGATGCTAAATAACCCGGAAAAAAGTGCACATTATACTCGAGATTTTACGGTATTTCAGAATTAGTGTTATTCCTGATGAAAAGCAGAAGTACAGATTTCAAATTCTGTGGCCCATTATTATGAAATAATGGGCTTGGTAGTGTGGACACTCCACTTATAAATTCGACCTGGGGGTGTTATTTTGAAATAAAGTCCTAGTGTAGACCAGGGATAAAGTGAAAAGATAAGGAAGGGCTTCAGCTGGGTAGTGCTTGAATCCTGATACAGATCAGGTTTACTCCAAGATTAGTTTTAGCTCGACCAAATTAGCAAAGGAAAGATAAATTCTGGGTGGAAACCTAACACTTCTGAAATCTTGAGAGATTTTGGCCCCAAATAATCCCAGTAGTTTTACATGTGGAAGGCTTCATGTGATTTGCTTTGCATTTCAGATTTACAATAAATGGAGTCAAAAGCCATTCTCATAACATTCAAACTAATGTCAAAGAGTAGGTCACCCTCTAGTTTTATACCTGAAATACAACCAGATTATAGGGTACGGTTCAGCTCCAGAGATTCAAACCTAACTGTCTTGTGCCATCAGCATTTAAAATCATGTGGTATTGAAGTTTAGACTTTAGCTAATTGGTAATGGAAGATGTCATAAGGACCTAGAGGAGTTTAAAGACAGGCAGTGTAGCAAAGCAAGCAAATGTTATTCTGTGCTCCATGTCTTAAGGAAAACACATTCTACATAACCATAACTATTCTGATTATTGAGGCACTCGATAGTTCTGTCTCAAGACATGGTGGGATATAATATACACCCTTGTCTAATATGCTGCCATCTGTTGACATGTCGAATGCACTGTTTAATCTTCTCTTATTTCTTCCCTATCTTTCCATCTCTCCTTCATCTTGTACTTCTTAGAAAGTTCTCTTATTTAGCTAGAGTGTATATCTTTTCCAAGACCCATGCAATTAATTTGTATACAACTTTTCTTCATTTTGATGTGTCAAAATCAGCCTTGCCTTTATCTCTGATTACAGCCTGTTTCAGGGACACATATTAGCAATGTGCTGATCCTGGGGTCGTCAGCTGGTGCTAAGTTCAACAGCAAGAAAAGAATCCAAAAGGAGAGAATCACAGCTCTTGTTTACTGTCATCACACTTTATAGGCAGTGTTCATGATTTCAAGACATTTTTCATTTTTACCTATTGCTTTAAAAAAATAAAATGGACTAAAGATAGTTAAGAGAAAGGGATACTGCTAAAACTATTTTAACTGTGTACATCATACACAATTTTATTTCCCACTTTCCTTCTCTGATCTAATATACATCAAGGCTTTGTCTAGACTGGCCAGTTTTTCCGGAAAATCAGCCGCTTTTCTGGAAAAACTTGCAAGCTGTCTACACTGGCCGCTTGAATTTCCGCAAAAGCACTGACTTCCTACTGTAAGAAATCAGTGCTTCTTGCGGAAATACTATTCTGCTCCCGTTCAGGCAAAAGTCCCTTTTGTGCAAAGCTTTTGTGCAAAAGGGCCAGTGTAGACAGCTCAGATTTGTTTTCCGCAAAAAAGCCCCGATTGCGAAAATGGCGATCGTGGCTTTTTTGTGGAAAAGCGCGTCTAGATTGGCACGGACGCTTTTCCGCAAAAAGTGCTTTTGTGGAAAAGCATCCGTGCCAATCTAGACACTCTGTTCCAAAAATGCTTTTAACGGAAAACTTTTCCGTTAAAAGCATTTCCGGAAAATCATGCCAATCTAGATGCAGCCCAAAAATAATACGCAAAAATATTGTTTAGGACACAATATACCTTTGTACTATGAAAGATGACAGAAGACAAAAGGGAATATATATTTGCAGGCTTGATTGGTTCCTTTGAAAATAAATGTAATCCTTCTCAAATCACACAATTTAAAATTATGTATATTACTTAAAATCCCAAATGAACGCCCAAGCAATATGAAACTGAAATATTACTAGTGTGACAATAGAAAATCAAACAACTTTTGGGAACCTCCTTGTGATGGATAGTGTTAGCTTATTTTCACTAATGACCAACCCATGATTACACTTGTATTGCTTTTATTAAATGTTACTGTTGAATTAAATGGAAAAGGGACTGAATCTGATCACACACATACATCCATATGCTCATATACAAACAAACAAACAAATAAACCCATCTTGCTTTTGCTTAAAGTTATCAGTCTGTTGCTCACATTAACTCACTGGCTAGGAAAGATAAATGGGAGGGGGAGGGTCAGGAGTTTCTCTCAGTCTGAACCGACACTCGGATCTTGACAAGACAAGACCCGGAGATTCATGCAAGATTTCCCATCTTTTATAAGATGTTTCTCACATTCAGATCTGTACATTACTTCTTAATCAATCACCATCTGTTCTGTTTCACATCTGTTTACCTGGGAGTTATTTTGTACTCTTATACCAGTATGTCGGTGCTTCCTTCCCAGTATTATTTCAAGGCTTTCTTGTTTGTAATGGAATGCTTGCCCTTCACACTCCAAGGCCATCAATAATGTCCTGAATTGTTCTACTTTGCTTTGGGCCTCAATTTATGGTACCTTGATGCCCCTGAGTTCTCAGCTCTAAATTCTCACATTACAAACAGATTCAGGCCCCCTCCCCAGGAACTACACAATCATTTCACACATGGGAAAAGGGACACAATTTTCCATATAAAAAGTATCAATCTATGTCAAGACAAAGCTTCTGTTAGTACAAACTTTTAATCATTGATCATATTTTCTTTAAAAAACAATCTATATTCTAATTACTTCTAAGAGCCACAGTGTGATCATGCTGAATCACAAGAATCCTTCTGATCTCTTTCTCACATAATGGAAGGTTATAGCACTCCAAAAGTTACAAAACGTATAGTCACATTATACTGAAACTTACATTTACATTATACTGTATTGGGCAAAGGCGTTAAACAACAGATAGGATAAGTGCTGGCCAGCACCCAGTGACAAAAGGGTTAAACTGAGGTAGCTAAGTGTGTTGGTAGGGGGCCAGAAGAATTAACTGCTGAAATTTGGATTGTATATACATACCTGCTTCTGTTTCTCTATGTTTAAGTTTTAAGTTAGGGACTAGAGGGAACAATATGCAATAATCAGGACTACCATGCCTCTAAGGAATTTGGGACATGGAAGTGGACGGAACCGTGAAGGGATCATGAGTAAATATGGGGAAAAGGTGTATTTAGTCACAATCAGGGTATTTTTCTTTGTTTTGGTTGTTTGGTTAAACTTCTCTATGACTTTGTCTCCACTGCAAATTTTTACAGCAGAAAATATGCTAATGACGGACTCATTAGCATGAGTCATAATGTCATTAGCATAGTTTCTGCTGATATTTTTTGCGCAAGGGGTTTTTGACACAAAAAGAAGCAGTTTAGCCACTTCCATTTTGCGCAAAAAAAAACCCCTTTTGTGCAAGATCCTTATGCCATAAGAGGAGTTTTTTGCACAAAACAGAAGCAGCTACACTGCTTCTTTTTGCGCAAAAAACCCTTATTCAAAAAGAATCGGCAGAAACTATGCTAATGACATCGTGTCTCATGCTAATGAGTCCCTCATTAGCCTATTTCCTGCCGCAATAACTTGCAGTGTAGACAAAGCCTATGTGAATACCAGGTGCTTTCCCTCCTCCATTGACCATATTTAAACTACAGCCCAAGAGATTGTTCCTTGTGTTTTGATCTCAACTATGCTTTATCAAGTATATCTTTTTGTTTTGTTAATAAAATCCCCTTTTTTAAGGCGATGATTTGATCCTTGTGTCCTGGAAGGTAACAGGAGGTCTGTGTGTATGTGTCTGCCTAGCCTGGGAGGTCAGCTATCAAAGACATAGTCAGTTTTCTGGGGGTTTTTTGGTTCTTTTTTCAAACTCTCTTGTGACAGAAGAGCTTGGGGTACCCCTGGGGAAGGAATTCAAGAATTCCTTCCAGATTTTTTCAGGGTTCTTTAAAAAAATCACATGATGGTGGCAGTCTGTCTTCCAGAGTTAGTGCATCTGTGATTCTGGGAAGTTCTTTTGTAAGTAGAGCCTATAGCGGCAAGGTATTTAAGATCTTTTGAAGGCCAATGACTTCTGTACTCAGAGTGCTGGAGTGGGGAACAATTTGTGCCAATTTATTTCCACCTATCACTACCACAATCTTCCATATCTTTGGTTTCAATTTTAGGAAAGTTACAATAAGGAATGCAGATAATCAAGGAATATTTTCAGATTTATATGCAGGTATAAGATATATTCACTATTGGAAGCTTTATGTATATTTCTTCAGTTAATTTCAATCATATCTGTAGTACAAAATACCGTATATGCACAGAATAAATCTAACTATTTTACTACCGCTTTCTTAATTGTCAGTATGTCCCCTTCATTACATTTTTTATCACTATCTAAAGCATATATTAAGAGGTTAAGGCCTCTGAGTGAAATGTGAAGAAGTTTGCTATGATGTACATGATTTTGTTTTCAAGAACCTTTGACTGTTCTGGTTATTGCTCTATGAAGCTAGTTTTTATTTTCCATTTGAAACATAGATCAAGAATTCTTTCCAATACATATGCATTTCCCCCGTCACATATTTTACTTATTCTAATTTCTGAATACAACTTAATAGATATAGCACAGATATCTCATCTTTCTTTCATTGAATTATTTTCTGTTGCTGCACAATAATACTATGTAAAAATGTCTCTTAAACCTGCCCTAGCCCTTCTGGTGGCACTGAATGGTATACTGCCAAATTAACCACATCATATTTACAGTAATCACACAGACTTTTATAGTTGCCTACCATATATTTACATATTACATATAATAATGTAAATATTGTACATGTAACCCCCTTTTTCCTCCTCGGGTTACTCGGGAGCAGGTCACACTCACAGGTGTGCAGGGGTGCCTGATGGTCGTGACATAAAAGGAGATCCTGAGTCCCCAGTGGTGATGTTGTTTGGTTGGGGAAAACCTATACACCCCCTTGCTACAGTCCCTTGCTCATAAAAAATGTACAAGGGTGGTGCCTCCACCTGGCTGGCCTTGTACACACTTACTGGTGTGTCTTGAGAGCCTCCAGGAATAAACTCATTCCAGCAATAACCTGGATCTAACTCCAGATCAATACTTACAAATTATAAACAATATACATCTCATAGATTGCATTAGAATGAACAACCTAACTTAAAGAAACAGGCTTTAACAAATTAACAGTGAATAACATCAATTAACAAAGTACACAGACGTAAAAGAAACTTATCTAGTTACCAATATTGATTCCACTTCAGTGTGCACACCCCTGGACTCAGAGTCCCAGACTCTTGCTTACATGGGCGCGCTTGAAGAACTGCAGCTGTAATGGAGATTCTCTGAAGGTAGTATGTATGTGGGTCCAAGCTATGCAGCAGCTCTGGTTCACTGGCCTCTCTGCCTCTCTTTGAACTCAGAGTTAGTCTGTATCTCTGAGGTCTGTTCCAGGCAGCATTTCCCCAAAGATGCCCAGTTACTCACAGTCTCATGCTGTGCCTATCAGAAGCAGCCTGCTAGATCCCAGTTCCAAAGGCATCTAGTCCCAGTCTATAGTTGCACTCTAACAGCCTCTGGGCTGGATCAAACTCCTCCTCAGCAGCCTGGCTCCTCTTCTGTTCCACAATCCAAGGGCAGAGTCCCAGACTGCTAGGCCTCTCTTCTCATGCAGGTGGAGAGACGCAGATCTCCCACACAAGAGTCAATTCCTTCCTGTTTTTCCCAAAGGCTCATGGGAATTGTCATCTTTGAGGCTGGATTGCAGCACACAGGGTCTTCCCAGAAAATAAGCAGAGGCACCTTTAATAAGGGGACTACATACATAATATAAGATTTAAAATAGTTCTTTAGTATTTCCAGGATTCCCAATACTTCCCTGCAGCTTGTTTATAGTATGCTAGAAATACTAGCATAAGTCCCTTATCTACAACATGCATCTTGTCCCACTAATATCAGACTCAGCAGGACTACATGTGGAATATGATACCACTCTATATTAAGGGTTTTATTAATTAATTATTTTACTTAGCTACTTAAAGTATCTGACAGCCTTCAAGGTATAACCACTGGCAAATTAAACTAAGATACGTAGGCTAAACTATGGGTTTTTTGCGGGATACCTCTAGTATACCACAAAAAACTCACCACGTCCAAGGAATGTATTTGCCCTCCCACTTTTTTTCATGGAAAAGCAAATGCGCTGTTTCAGGTAGCCCAGTATACCTCATTTCATGAGGCATAAGGGCTCTACCGAAATGGGGCCAAATGGCAGAAAAGCCTCTCCCCCTCCCCCAAAAAAGAGGAAAAAGCTATGCAAAATGCCAAGCTCATTTTGCGTAGCTTTTTCTGCAAAAAATGCTGCAGTCTAGACCTATCCATATACTCCTTCTTATTAAATTATTTTACATTGATCAGTGACAAACTCTGAAATTGATTTAATGCAAGATATGCAATGGCATTGCTGCTAAGCCTAAATGTTTAAAACTAATGATTCTGGCACCTCCAAAAATGACAAGATTGTCTTAAATATAACAAGATTTAAAATAAGAAAAAAGAAAATGTAGTACATGAGTTTATATAGATGGTATATAATACTTATATCTTACCCTGCTGGTGTCAAGAAATTGCACCATAAAATTCAACAACCTGATTTTATAGGAATAGTTTATATCAGGATCTCAGGATAATTCTGAGAAAGAACTAAAATTCAGAGATCTTCCCTTCCTAGAAAAGGACTGAGAATATTTTCAATGAGATATGCTTTGTATGTTACAATAAACATATTTTTGTTCTTGTGCGTACCACAGTTAATTAAAAGGATTTGTAAATCATTTCAAGTAGGCTTTTAAGATAGACACTATTTATTTCCTTAATTACCAAGGAAGTGAAAAGTTGTTGTAAGTTCCTGGGTACATTTTTTATTCCAAGGCAAGTGTCAATGAAGGCAACATGTATGTTCAAATTCCAGACAAAATGACAATCATGGCATAGTTGGTGACCTTCATAGAAGGGCATTCTACTTGCATCCAGAAGATACATCACATTGCTTCTCTGAAATAGATTAATAGTGCTTTTCATTTTGCTGTCTGCAAGATGAACCAGGGTTATAGTATGCTTCTATGACTACTTTTTAATATTAAAAAAATCTAGGTTTTGCAAACAAAACTATTCTAATTACAAGACGGAACATGGATCTCTGGTCATATTAAATTAACCTAAGTACTTACAACATGTGATGCAGGGTCAAGGCTCTAGATGGGTAAAAGATGCATCAATGTCACTAATTTCCCTAGTGACTATTGCAAACAGTTTGAGAAGGGTAACGTAACTACCTATCACATTCCAAAGCCATCTGCCTTGCTTATTTTCTGTTTGTCTACTTACTCATGTATAGCTAATTACTGTTACAGCATAGAAAAAGAATTTCAATTACTTGTTTCATTCATTCAGAAAAGTTCACTCAAGATTTCTTTAGCCTTCTTTCTTTAGCCTTTAGCCTTTTTTGTGCCATTTCTAAGTATTTTCAATGCCACAATTACACAAAAAGTCACTGTTGTGAAAACTCAAGAAAAATGCAATCAGTTCATAGGCCGGTAAATATGTAATATATGTAATCTTTCACAATGTGCACACATATGTAGTCTACCAAGTATTAGAACAAAAATGCTGATCCCTCTGTAAAATGATGATTAGAGCCTTGTTAATGCTGTTTGCCACTCTGGCACTGTGCGTGCAGAATGGAGGGAGGGAGGTGCAAGAGACCTTAAAAATATCTTGTCTCAATAAGCTTCTGCTCAAAAGCTCCCCAAGGTCACAGATTCCCTGGCCCTGGGAGGTAGCTGCGACCACCAGGTAAATCAACCTTTTCTTCTTGAACCCAGAAAGAAAACACTTGGAACTTATCATAGAGCTGGAAGAGACCTTAGGAGGTCATCAAGTCCAGCCCCTGCCCAAGGCAGGACCAATCCCAACTAAATCATCCCAGCCAGGGCTTTATCAAGACGAACTTCTTGCAGAGGGCTTCCCCCAAGCTCTTTTACAATAAGAGAGCTTGGAAAAAAAAAAGGAAAAACAAACTGTAATCTCTGATAGCTCACCTCTCAGTCTTAGGCTTGCACACACAGACCTCCTATTATCTTACAGGATACAAGAATTAAATCATCACCTTAAAAAGGTGATTTTATTAACAAAACAAAAATATATACTCGATAAAGAATACTTGAATGCTAGGTGTTTTAAAGCAACTGAGAAAAGAACAATTTAAAAACACAGAAATTGCATCACTGGGATATAGCTTAAAATACAGTGTATGGGGAGGCACATTGACTTAGCACAGAGAAGTTTAACCAAACAACAAAACAAAGAAAATAACCTGCTTGTGTCTAAATAAACGTTCTATTTCCTGTCTATGCACAGATCTGTGAGTCCAATCCATTTCCATGGCCAGTTATTCTTTGTTGGCATGGAAGTTCTGCTTGGTTCAATTCATCTTGTTCCACCAGCTACTCGCTTACCCCCCCGCCCTCCACAAAACCAGGCAAGTACCCCTTTCGATTCAAATCTCAACAGCTTCTCCCATTGGCTTTCCTGGCTCCCTGCCAACACTTCTTAGCTACCTGAGTTTAACCCTTTAGTTACTGAATGCTGGGATGTTCAGAAAAGGCCAACACTCCTTCTATCCATCACAGACTTTACCAAATGCATGGTCAATTTTGTTCAATGTCATGGTCATAGGATTTTAAAAAGCACAAATTTTGTAATTTCAGCCATGTAAACATTTAACAGTTTTAAAATTTTTATGGGTCCTGACCAAAAATGGAGTTGTAGTAGGGTCACAATATTACTATAGGGGGATTACGGTACTACTCACTTAACTTCTGCTCTGCTGCTGGCAGCTGGAGAGCAGTGGCTGCTGGCTGGAACCCAGCTTTGAAGCAGAACTTTCACCAGCAGCAGCAGAGACATCATGATGGCATGATATGGCATAGCCATCCTTACTTCTGGGCTGCTGCCTATAGAGCTATGCCCCCAGACAGCAGCTCTGAAAGCAGCAGCATATAATAAAAGATGGCATGGTATGGTAATGCTACACTTACTTGAATGCTGGTGGTAGTGGGCCACCACCTTCCAAACTGGGTGCTGGCCAACATCTGTTGCTCTTCAACCCCCACAGCTATCCATAAAATAACTTTGTATACAACCCCATTCCCGCAACTCCTTTTTGGGTCAGGAATCCCACATTTGTGCAACATCAGTCTCCCCCTTGCAATCTTTATTATCTAGGGTAAAACACACAAAAGACCAGATTTCACAGGATTTCATTGTCTGTAATGCATTTTTATGATGGCGCATTTGGTAGGGTATTAAATAGGATCTTAAAACAAATCTCACTAAAATGTTGCTTGTTTCTTTTGTTTTGCTAGTGTTAAAAACTCTAGGGGTACGTCTAGACTACAGGCTTTTGTCGACAGAAGTTTTGTTAACAGATACTGTCGATAAAGCTTCTGTTGACAAAGAGCATCTAGACTACATCCAGTCCTGTGGACAAAGCATACCGCTTTGTCAACATGACCGTGTAGACACAAAGGACAGTGTAGATGCAATAATGCCTTCTGTAGAAAGAACACTGTTGACAAAAGGCAATTTTATTCCTCGTAGAATGAGGTTTACAGCCGTCGACAAAACTGCTGACTTCTGTTGATGTTATGTCGACAGAACTCAGAGGCAGTGTAGACGCAAGTTTTGTCGACAAAACCCGGTAGTTTAGACACACCCTAGGGAAGTAGGCCAAATCCTAAGCAGGAGTAAATTAATGAAACTCCAATGATTTCAATAGAACAGCTAGCAACATCTCCCCAGAATCTTCACCTATTTCTAGAAAGTAACTTCAGCCAAACCTTTTCTTAAGATTCTGAAATATTTACAAGATTTTTTCCCTTGCACCTGCCTCTCATTTCTGGAACTGGGCAAACTCCATTAAAAAAGAGGTGTCTTAAATCCCTTATAAGTTTTGCAGCTCTATTTTGCAGACATGAGATTTGGATAGAGTCCATGAAGTATCTAGTTCTTAGTCACAGTATCAATTATTGGATTATTTTGCAATTAAAAAAGCACTAGGCATTTACATTTGAGAAATACATACTAAATATCAGTGATGGCTGCTTTTGATATATTCACATTTGTCAGCTCAATTATTCATGATTTACTACACTGTCACAGTGAAATCCTGATAGTTGAACCTGTCAGTTTGAGCTCAGAAAGGCTACACTGCCATGTCAAAAATAAATTATGTAACTTCCAGTCAGTGGAAGTTTATTAAAAATTAATAATGCCAAATTTTAATGACAAGATAAACCAATGCAGTTTCAAAATGTGACTAAAACTATTTCAGTGCAATCCCATGGAAACACATTGCTAATATTAGGATAATGGGAAAATATTTCAGTTTATACCAAAGAAACAAATGGCACAGCGTCAAAACATAAAACTAAAGTCCTCTTAAATGAGCCAAAATGTTCCATAGAATCTCTATGGATAATAATTCCATTTTCCAAAACTAAGAATATAGCTATAGGGATATTTTATCAACCACCTGACTAGGACAGTGATAATAACTATGTGGAGCTAAGGGAAATTAAAGAGGCTATCAAAAGAAAAAAACCAGTAATAGCGGGGGATTTCAACTATCCCCATATTGACTAGGTACAGGTCACCTAGGAAGAGATACAGAGATAAAATTTCTTGATACCTTAAATGACTGCTTCTTGGCGCAGCTGGTTCTAGAACCAATAAGGGGAGAGGCTATTTTTCATTTTGTCTTAAGTGGAGTGCAGGATCTGGTCCAAGAGGTAAATATAACTGCACTGCATGGAAATAGTGACAATAATGTAATAAAATTTAATATCCCTGTGGTAGGAAAAACACCTCAGCAGCCCAACACTGTGGCATCTAATTTTGGAAAGTACAACTACACAAACATGAGGAGGTTACTTAAACAGAAATTAAAAGGTACAGTGACAAAAGAAAAAGCTCTGCAAGCTGCATGGAAACTTCAAAAACAACATAATAGAGGAACAACTTAAATGTATACCCCAAAATAAAACTTAGGGTACGTCTAGACTACCGGGTTTTGTCGACAGAATTTTTGTCGACAGTATCTGTCGACAAAACTTCTGTCGACAAAGAGCGTCCAGACACATTGAGTTCTGTCGACAAAGCAAATTGCTTTGTCGACAGAACCCTGTAGTCTAGACGCAACCCTACAGGCAATAACACCTTCTGTCGACAGAACTCTGTTGACAGAAGGTGTTATACCTTGTAAAATGAGGTATACCAGCGTCGACAAAACTGCTGAGTTCTGTCGACGTTATGTCGACAGAACTCAGCGGTAGTGTAGACGCTGGTATAGTTTTGTCGACAAAAGTCTGCTTTGTCGACAAAACTCAGTAGTCTAGACACACCCATAGTAAGAGAAGCAAAAAAGTGCAATGGTGGCTTAACAATCAAGTAAAAAAAGCAGTGACTGATAAAAAAGACATCTTTTAAAAAGTGGAAGTCAAATTCTAGTGAGAAAAATAGAAAGGAGCATAAACTTCATCAAATTAAGTGTAAAAATATAATAAGAATAGCCAAAAAGGAGTTTGAAGAACAGCTAGCCAAAAACTCAAAAAGTAATAGCAAAATGTTTTTAAGTACATCAGAAGCAGGAAGCTGGCTAAACAACCAGTGGGGCCCTTGGACAATTGAGAGGCTAAGGAGCACTCAATGATGATTAAGTCATTGTGGAGACGCTAAATGAATTCTTTGCTTTAGTCTTCATGGCAGAGGACACTGGGGAGATTACCAAACATGAGTTCTTCTTTTTAGGTGACAAATCTGAGGAATTGTACCAGATTGAGGTATTGTTAGAGGAGGTTTTGGAACAAATTGGTAAACTTAACAGTAACAAGTCCCTGGGACCTGATGGCATTCACCCAAGAGTTCTGAAAGAACTCAAATGACAAATTGCAGAACTATTAACTGGCAGAGTAGGATGCTCTCAAAACACTTTTGTCCAAAGGGAAAATTTTGCACCAAAGTCAATTTTCATAGTCCAATGCACAATAGAGAGTGCATCGCAGACATGACTCCAAGAAATTCTGATGAAAAGAAAACAGGCAAAATCAACTGTCAAAAACATGTATCAGTTGCACCCATCAGCACTATTCATAATTAAGTTGTAAGTAGGCACTTGCAGGGGAATATCACGAATGTAATATGGAATATCCTGTCAGATACAGAGGTTTCTCTGCACAGATGTAAAGGGGTGCTCTGAAATGCCAATACTCAAGGATAAATGTTTATAAGTAGGCTAACACTTTTAGTGAAATTGTTTCCAGAATAAAAATACCAATAATTCTGTCACTTTTAGAAGCTAAATAAGGATGAATGCCACAATATGCAATTCACATCACCATTACATCTTCATATACCTTTAGGCTTGTGTGGATTTCATTACTGACCCTCAGTTTTCAGGATTCAGATGTGCTTTCAGGGATAATAATGATTTTTCAGATCAAAGCTAAAGGTATATATGCTATTTTGTTGTTGATGTTGTGATTTTTTTGGAAAACAAAGTGTTTTTGAGGTTTTTTGGTTTTGAAGATGAATGTATTGAATACAGTAACTAAGCTGCATAAATCATTAAAAGTAATACCACAATAACATAGTAGACAGCAAGGCCCGCATGCTTATTACCTCTATATAAAGGAATATATTGTGGAAACTATGGTGTGTATTTATCTGTATGTGAGCATGTGCATGCATGCATATATGTTCTGATCCCTCCCCCTCCTCTGCACATAGGTTGCTTGTGTGTATTCTCATATTTATATACATACAACAAAATCTGAGCATGGGTTTCTCTTCCCTTGTTAGTTAGGCTGCATGAGGATGTAGTCTGAAAGAGGCTGGGGAAATGCAAAATAAATCTGTATTCTCAGAGATCACTGTCCATCACTGGCAAGACAAGCCCTGCTGTGTGAGGGCTTTGGTACATTAGTTCAATGGTGTATAGCACTCCGAAGACATAAAAGCTGTGTAAATGTTATCTTTATTGTATATTGTTAAATATTATCAGTTGATGGAATGATTTGATAGTCTAATACAGCCTAAGATAAAAATATTTAGTACAAGTATTAATGATGCTCATGAAACAGACAAGTAAGTATACCATTAGCAGATTCATTGCACTAGCTGTCTATTTTTGTATGACTTTACATGCATTTCCAAGGACACCATTCATTACAATGATTGTCGGAAGTCCAACTAAATAGTTTTAGAAAGCATTCTGCGCATCACTTCGTTGAACAGTTAAGAGATGTCATGAAATACAAAATGAGAAATTTCACTGTATCAGCAGTAGCTGAGTTCTTCAATGAAGATTGGCACAATACTGATGATATGAGAGCCCAGTAAATGTATTACTACTATGGGGACACAAAACAGGAATTTAACTTCAAATCAGGTATCTTGGTTCCTTGTGGACTTAATTTTCTCAAGAACAAAACATTCAATAATCCTTAACAAAGTGGGAAAACAAACAAGAAGCCAAGCTGTCCTGTGACAAAAGATACTCAATCCAAGAGACATTTTACATTTTATTGTTGTCATTTTCAGAATAATCACTGGCTGCGTCTAGACTGGCAAGTTTTTCTGAAAATGCAGCCGCTTTTGCGGAAAAACTTGCCAGCTGTCTACACTGGTTGCTTGAATTTGCGCAAGAACACTGATGATCTCATGTAAGATTGTCAGTGCTCTTCCGCAAATACTATGCTGCTCCCAGAAATGCTTTTGAGCAAAAGGGCCAGAGTAGACAGTTGAAAACTGTTTTGCGCAAAAAAGCCCCGATGGCGAAAATGGCGATTGGGGCTTTCTTGCGCAAAACCAATCTAGATTAGCATGGACTCTTTTCCGCAAAAAGTGCTTTTGTGGAAAAGCGTCTGTGCCAATCTAGACACTCTTTTCCGCAAATGCTTTTAACGGAAAAACTTTTCCGTTAAAAGCATTTGCGGAAAATTATGCCAGTCTAGACATAGCCACTCTGTATTCCAAATTGGACATCTCTCGCTCTTAGAACTTTCCCAACACTAGGACTGCTCCAGACCCTGTGTTGCTCAGGGAGCGCGCGGTTAAAGCCACCATTTGTTTGAGTGGCACGAGTACTGGCAAGCTGCAGGCACCACGTCCAGGAGGACGCCCGAGAGGATGACGCTCATGGGAGGGGGCGTGTCCAATGTTGGGGGAGCGTGAGTGCCCGATGTCAGGGGGAGGGGTGCCGATGTGGATGGGCACTGGGTTTAAAAGAGGAAGATCGGAAGGCCAGAGGGGAGGAGAAGAAGTAGGAAGAAGGCTGGAGGGTCCGAGACAAGGGATTAAGAGGAGCCAGGGGAAGAGGAGGAGAACTATCCTTCATTGACCCTACAAGGGGGTAGGAAGTAGCCCAGAGTGGGGCTTCCTTGAAGCTAGTCTGCGGACTGGTTAGGTACCACTGGAAGCCTCACCAGTTGGACAGGACCCTTGTGGTTCTTGTCCTTAGGGTCTTGGGTTGAGGCCTGTGAGAGAGGGCTGATCCGGAGCCCCCTAATCCCTCCTGCCGTGTGCAGGTCAAGATAAAAGGAGTTTATCCACGTAAGAAAGGAGATTAAGCTACGAGCTAGGATCTCCTGGGCAGCAGTAAGGCCTGAGATGACCACATACTGCCTGATGACGAGCGGTCAGTATGTCAGACTGGGCAGAGAGAAGGAGGAGTGATGCCATCACTCCTTCACAGAGGAAAAACAACTGAAGAGAGTTGGCAGTTTTTCAAAGGGACATTATTAAGGGCCCAAAAGCAAGCTATTCCGCTGTGTAGAAAAGATAGAAAATATGGCAAAAGACCGCCTTGGCTTAACCAGGAGACCTTGCACGATCTAAAAATAAAAAAGGAGACATATAAAAAATGGAAACTAGGACAAATTACAAAGGATGAATATAGGCAAACAATACAGGAATGCAGGGGCAAGATTAGAAAGGCAAAGGCACAAAACAAGCTAAAACTAGTGACAAGCATAAAGGGAAACAAGAAGACATTCTATAAATATATTAGATCAAGGCAAGGCATAACATAAGCAGCCCTTACCAAACTGAGGAACAAAGAAAACACTGTGACCTTCCACTTGCAAACTCATAGACGTGCTCACTTTAGCCACAGAAAGCAGCTTCATTAACTTCAGTGGGACTGCCCATACTGCATAATGTTATGCATGAGCTTAAGTGTTTTCAAGTGGAAAGAGACTGGTCGCACCACCTAAGAACAAATACAGAATAGTCCATTAATGGGTGATATGTTCTGATTAAATATTTTTTAAAATTGTGATCAAAAAGAGAAATGAACAGTTAAAAAATAGAGAACATAAAAAGACAATTCAGTGAATACTTGATCTCTACAAAGAATTTATATAGCTCAAGGAATCAGCTGATCAGGTAATTGAATGTCTGAATACATCCTTAATAATAGATATTTTGAATAGAAAACAACCTTTAGAATCTATTGCACACATTCTTTTTTAGATTAGTCTTCAGTCTAAACAGAAATAGCAGAAGCATTCTCAGTGTAGTCAGTTTTATTTGTTCAAAAGACAGCACAGGTCATAAACCTCATTTTTACTGCAACTGATGGTAATTTTCATAGCGGTGCACTCCCTATCAGCAGCAAGGTCAGTGGAGCCACAGCTCACTTGTTTGCTGTCCTCTGGAAAATTTGATCTACTAGACACAACAATGTAACAATAGCAAGCAAATTGCCAGTATTTATATCAGATGAGGCGGATGGAAGCACTTCAGCACTACTTGCTGTTCAAGGGAATCTTCATTCAGATGGAATATTCCATTACTCTTATTAATATCCATTTCATTATATTACCACATAAACTTTATCAAATGGCCATATACAGCACATGAGGGTTAAGGTCATCCTTATTTGCTCATGAAAAATATAAAGCCACATTCAAAGATTCAGCTTTGCGAGACCTTAGAACTCCTACATTCCTTTGGTAAGTTTGTATCTCAACAAATCATCCTTCAGGCTGGGGTCCCAGACTCAGTTTACCTCAGTAACAGATAATTGTTACCTGGGGAGGCAATCAGTGTGTACAGTCCTCCTTTCATTGTTAAAGGGGGCTTACCTAAATAATTCATTGGAAGTTCCTATCCCATCTGAGGAGCAGTATTCCAGGAAGCTGGGCTAAACCTGCATTTTCCTTGGACCCGAAGAGTTTCAGTTTGTACTGCTTCTCGGGGGGGGGGGGGGGGGGGGGAGAGAAGCAGGGATCTCAGCTTAGTGTTTTGCCTTGGGAACAACAGGGAGCTGATCCAGCAGGACAGAGCAGTGAATAGCCCCAGACAGCAGGAAAGTAAATAGCAGTGGCCTTGACAGCACTCTAGGAAACTCCCCCAAGCGGTCTTGTGACTTCACCCCATCACACATACACCTTAATTTGCTTGCAAAGATACAGTGAGATACCTTATCAAAAGCTTTGCTAAAGTCAAAATACATCATGTCCACCACCTTCCTCATGTCCACAGAGCCAGTTCCCTTGTCACAGAAGGCAATCAAGTTGGTCAGGCACGACTTGCCCTTAGTGAATACATGTTGACTATTCCTGATCATTTTCCTCCCTTCCAACTGCTTCAAAATGTATTCCTTGAAAATCCCCTCCATGATTTTTCTGAGGACTAGGTGAGTCTGACCAGACTGCAGTTCCCTGGGTTGTCCTTCTTCCGTTTTTTGAACATGGGCACTGCATTTGCCTTTTTCCAGTCAACTGGGCCGTCCTCTGATGTCCACATGTTTTCAAAGATAATGGCCAAAGACTCTGCAATCACATCTGCCAACTCCCTGAGCCCCTCAGATGCGTTAGATCTGGCCCTATGGATTTGTGTATGTCCAACTTTTCTAAATACTTCTTAATATGTTCTTTCTACACTGAGAGCTGCCAACCTCTATCCCTTACTATGTTGCCTAGTGTAGTAATCCGGGAGCTGACCTTGTCTGTGAAGACAAAGACAAAAAAATATTGAGTACTTCAGTTTTTCCCACATCATCTGTCATTAGGTTACTTCCCTCATCCAGTAAGAGCCCCACACCATCCCTGACCATCCTCTTACTGTTAATATGCCTGTAGAAATCTTTCTTGCTCTTCACATTCCTTGCTAACTACAATTCCATTTGCACTTTGGCCTTCCTGATCACATCCCTTCGTGCTTGAGTAATATATTTTTACTTTTCTCTAGCCATCTGTCCAAGTTTTCACTTCTTTTAAACTTCCTTTTTGTGTGTAAGCTCACCAAGGATTTCAGTGCTTATGCCAAGATTTTTGCCCACATGTTTGTTTTTCTTACTGTGCATTGGATGGTTTCTTCTTGTGATCTGGAAACTTCTGTTATTTGAGTGAAGAAAACCTTGTCTACCTCATCCCCCTGATCTGGTGGTCTATAGCAAACACCAACCATAACAGTCATCCCAAAAACTCTCAACAGGATTTTCTCCCACTTTATACTAGAGCTCTGAGGAATCATACTGTTCTCTTACATACAGTGCAACTCATCCACCTTTTCTCCTCTGCCTGTCCTTCCTGAGCAGTTTCTACCCTTCCATGGCAGTTCTCCAGTCATGTGAGTCATCTGAACAATTTCCTGTTAGTCTAATCAAATCATAGTTCTTTGATTATGCCAGTACTTCCAATTTTTCCTGCTTGTTTCCCAGGCTTTGTGCATTTGTGTGCAGACACCTTCAATAACTAGCTGATTGCCCTACCTTTTCTGTCTGAACCAGAGGTCCTTCTTTATTGAACCTTTCTCCTTGTGTTCCTTTCTGTTATCACACTTCCCCACTTACCTCAGGGTTTAGGTCACCATCTCCCTATGAACCTAGTTTAAAGCCATCTCACTAGGTTTGCAAGTCTGTCTGTGAAGATGTTCTTCCCTCTCTGTGTTAGGTCGATTTCATCTATTCCTGGCAACCATTGTGCATGGAATGGCATCCCATGGTCAAAAAAACCAAAGTTCCCTCTCCGACACCACTTGTGCAACCACACATTTACTTCCAAAATTTGACGATGCTTACCTGGACCTTTTCCTTCAACAGGGAGGATGGACAAGAACACCACTTGTGCCTCAAACTCCTTGATCCTTCTTCCCAGCTCTATATAATCTGCAGTGATCTACTCAATGTCATTTTTGGCAATATTGTTAGTTCCTACATGGAGAGGGAGGAAGGGGTAGTGGTCCGAAGACTCCTAGTGACATCCTGAATTCTAGCTCCACATAAGCAGCATACTTCTAAAGATTCCCAATCAGGATGGCAGATAGATGACTCTGTTCCTCTTAGGAGGGATTCCCTGACCACCAACACCCATCTCCTTTTGGGAGTGATGGTCATTTAACCCCCGTTGCTAGGATTGTGCATCCCATGCTTTCTGGTCAATGGGGTCTCCATTAAATCCCTTCCCTCAGAGGTCTTTCCCAAAGGGTTTTCTACCATAGCACCTGTGCAGAGAGCCTGAAAGCAGTTACTTACTCTATTAGGATTGGGGATATCTGAGTTGTCTTTCTTCTCCTGAAGGTCACATGCTGCCAATTTTCTCCCCTGTTCTGTACTGCCCTCCCATGTTCTTCAGCATCATGTACCTTCAATATCAAATGTTGTCTTCTCTCCAGAAAGTCTTCTTCTTCTCTGATGGAAGGTAAGATTGATATTTGGGCCTCTAGTCCTTGAACCTTATCTTCCAATATGGAGACCAGCTTGCACTTCGTACAGATGAAATCACTTCTATCTTCTGGGAGGAAGACAAACATGGCATATGCTGTGCAGGTCACAACAGTTGTTCTTTCACTGTCCACACTATGGGTATGTCTACACTACAATGTTAATTCGAACTAACTTAGTTCGAATTAGTTAATTCAAACTAACGGGTCCAGACTAAAAAACTAGTTTGAATTAGTGTTTTGCTAATTCGAACTAGCATGTCCACATTAAGTGGACCCTGAACTGGGCTTAAGGATGGCCGGAAGCAGTGCCGGCAGGGCATCAGAGAAGAACTTAGAGCGTGGAGATACTGTCTCAGGCTAGCCGAGGGCTGTGCTTAAAAGGTCCCGACCCCCACCCCGGACAGACAGTTCTTAGGGGTGCCCCGCTTGCAAAGCAGTCCTGGCTTGGATTGCCCGGACTACCCACACTGGGAACATCACACCACTCGGCCATCAGCCTGGCTGCACTTGCCGCAGGCTGCCATCTGGGGAGAGAGGCCAATTGGGGGGGGCTGCAGGAGAGCTTCCACCCCCAGAAGCCCACAGAGCCAGCCCAGTCCTCCCCATCAGGGGCTCGTGCCCCATTCCTCCCTCACGTCCTTCCACTT
This sequence comes from Pelodiscus sinensis, assembly GCF_049634645.1. Classification (NCBI taxonomy): domain Eukaryota; kingdom Metazoa; phylum Chordata; order Testudines; family Trionychidae; genus Pelodiscus; species Pelodiscus sinensis. The sequence goes on from NC_134719.1 coordinate 50,945,922, forward strand.
ACCCTTCCCTAGCCCCTCTTCTTGATGTACAAAATAAAGATAATGTGTCTTCCAAAATGGAATCTGTCTTTATTGAACAAAACTGGGGGAGACTGGGAAAAGGAGGTGGGAGAGGGGAAGAGAGAGGCTGGGAGAGGGGAGGGCAACTAAAATGATCAGGGGTTGGGAACAGGTCCCATATGAAGAGAGGCTAAAGAGACTGGGACTTTTCAGCTTAGAAAAGAGGAGACGGGGGGGACAGGATAGAGATCTCTAAAAGCATGAGTGGGGTGGAGAGGGTGCATACAGAAAAGTTCTTCATTAGTTCCCATAAAATAGGACTAGAGGACACCAAAGGAAAGGAATGGGTAGCAGGCTACAAACTAGTAACAGAAAGTTGTTCTTCATTGTAAGCTCAGGGCTCAGGGTCGGGGGTCTCACTGGACCCCCTTGATTCTCTTGCACACCTGCTCCTGGGTGGCCAGGCTGGCAGCTCTACTGCACTAGACGGCCACTTTCCTGTGCCTAGTGCAGAGATCGTGGACGAGGTCCACGATGTCTGCACTAGCCCAGGCAGGTGCCTAGCCCTTGCGGTCCCGGGCAAGCTCCCGGGAGCCACCAGCTTGGTCCCAGGAACAGGGGGAGGGCTGGGGGGCATCGGGTGGGTGGCTCAAGCTGTGTCAGGTGCAGGGTCTGCTGGCTGGGTGCTGGCAGGCTTGCACCTGGCACGGGCACTGTAGCCAGCCCGTGCCCCTTTAAGGGGTCTGGGGCTGGGAGTGGGGCAGAAGAGTTTCCCTGGTGTTGGCCAGAGTGGCCACCAGGGAAACCTGGGGAGGGCTAGCCTCCCACTAGTTCGAATTAAGGGGCTACACACCCCTTAATTCGAACTAGCTAGTTCGAACTAGGCTTAATCCTCGTAAAATGAGGTTTTCCTAGTTCGAACTAAGCGCTCCGTTAGTTCGAATTAAATTCGAACTAACGGGCCCTAGTGTAGCGCCTATGAAAGTTAGTTTGAACTAACGTCTGTTAGTTCGAACTAACTTTGTAGTGTAGACATACCCTATCTTCCTTCTGAGAGACTCATCAGATGTTATTTTTATTGCACTCTGAAGTTTGAAGGGGAGAAGAGAGAGAGAGAAAAGGAGAGAACAAAAAGAAAGAAAAACACCAACCTCTGTGGGGCTCCCTCCAACTGAACTCCCAGGCAAACTCCCCCATTGCCTGCTGCCATGTTCACTACTCACTCAATTCACTCTGGCTGCCTTTTTTATAAGGCTGCTGGCTCCAAGGAAGTCACTTGGTTCAAAGTCTTGCCTTCAGCCGCTCCAGGCCCACCTGGAACAAAGCACCCACAATTCACTTTTCAAACTTTCTCACTTTTCAAACAGTCACACTTTTCAAACAGACAAACACACAGTCAAACAGTCCCTGCTTTTACCAGTTTCTGGACTAGCCAAGGAAATAACCCAGAGTAAGGGTGAGCTGAAGCAGCACTAAAGCTAATTTATTAGTATAGATTCTTAAGGGTAAGGTTATACTTCCACACATCACATTCATACTGGCAGTTGAAGGTAGGCTGCAGGCATGGAGAAGGTAACTTCTGATTTCACAGGTGGCTTGAGCTGGCCAGGAGTCAGCTTCCTGGAGACTGACAACAAGGCTTGTGGCAATCTGTGGAAGAAAACAAGCCTTCACTCTGCGTTGTGTTTAAGCAACAAGTAGCCAGAGGCAGTTTTATTACGAGCTGCAGCAAAGGAAAAACTGGTTTGGACAGGGGGGGAGCCTCCCCCCCAGGCAGATTTTCGAATACAAGCAATTATGAAGCAGTTTATATACTGTCGATTAGATATAATAACAATAACAATTAGTCTCCTTCCCATTACAAACACCAATGGCTAACAGTTATTTTAGTTCCACCCAGATGCTCCTTATCTCAAGGTCTCTGCCACAGTCAGAATTCTATCCTTATCTCCATATGGAGGCGAGAGGCAAAGGCAGTGTCTAATTACAGATCTCACGTTGTCAGGCCACAGACTTAACCTGACTCTTGCTCTCTTGTTAACAAGACCAAGATGGCTACAAACAAATTCCCTTATTCCCTTTTCCTGCCTCCACAATCCCCCCTTCTGTGCTTACAGCACAACTACCTTTCTAAACCTTTTTTTCATTAAACATTGCATAATTAGTACAAACATTAAAGCTATTTCTATTACTACATCTTTTACAACAGTCAAATATGAAACCTTTAATAAGCAAAAGCAATATAATCATTAATATCCCCAATATAATTCTACGATGGGGCTGTTGTATAATTTTAGTAACATAACACAACATATCATAATTATTAACCAAATTATGGAGGGCAGGTACATGCTGTTGGTACCTGTCCATAAGCACAGAGTCCAGATCAAAGGGAGAAACTCAAACCACTCCCACAAATTTCTCCTTGGCAATATACAATACTTCGCTTCTTTCACCAGGGTCAGTTCTTAATGTCCTTTTGTAGTCAGAAATCTTTGGGCTTCGACGGTGTCAGAGGAGTGGATTTTTCCTCTTTTTTCCTTGAAACAGTCATGGTTCAGCATCATGCAGGGGAGAGGTTACCAGCACATCACCCTGTAATATTTTGGTTCTTCTGGTATCCAGCAGGTGGGAAGGCAGGACCAGAAGATAGAGGCTTATCAGCAATCGGGTAGGATCATTTCGAGATGGAGGGATCTTTTTGCAGTGAGAAGCATTGGCCAACAGTCAGTTCTTGGCATATCACAGCGGTGTTGGTGGTTAGCAAGACTTGGTAAAGGTCTTTCTAGAGCAGTCTTTCACTGATGGACATCAGAGACTCTATTCTCCGAGCTAAAAGCCAGCTAGCTCCTTTGGAACCAAGGTTATTTCCTAGGAATAAAGCAAATTGTAAAAACAATCCCACGCAGTTGTTTGGTTGTTGCCTTATCAAAGTGAGGCCCTTTTGGAATGTGGTTGCCAGAGGAACCAGGGTCACAGTAACTGTTGAACTGTTTTACTTCTCAGGCTGACCTAATGATTTGAGTTTGTCAGTTCTCAGCGAGATACCATAGACTGCCTCAGTTTACTCCTATAGTTCCTTTCTCTTGACTTTGGGGTTCTCCTTAACCCACCAAGTTAAATACAACAATTTAAGGGGTTTTTAAAATGTACCTTAAATGCACCAGTACAGCACTAGCATTATTATAAATGTTATAATCGAAACTTCCCACATAATTTGACAAACACTATTCAACTCCATCTTTAAGGGTATGTCATGGAATGAGGAGTAACGGTAGTTCGAACTAGGAAGCCTAGTTCGAACTACCTAGTTCGTGCAGCGTGAAGCCGCGCGGCACAGGGTTCGAACGAGCTGGGATTTAAAAATGGCGGAGCCCCGCTTATGCAAATGAAGCCCGGGAAATTCAAATCCCGGACTTCATTTGCAAGTGCGGTATGCCTACATTACCCCACTAGTTCGAACTAGCGGGGTAGTGTAGACATACCCTAGGATATTTCATCGCCCATGATTATAGAGTTGACCTCTACTGCCTGGTTGAGTGCTGCAGAGGTAGGTGTTTGGCATGGTCCATGGTGTTTTCCTATCTGTGTGAACCTCAGACGGCCAGCCCCGATATATCTTTGGGCATTGGCCACCAACTCCTCGATCTTTGCCTGCAGGGGCCAGTAAACCCTCCTCTAGGTACTTACTTCCGCCGTGCCACTCAGGATCTCATGTTAGGTTACTTATCACTGCTGAAGTGCAATAGAGCATCAACGGTCAGGATCATCTGGCGAGGGGCTGTTATGCACACAGACAGATATGTAGAGGGGCAGGATGGAGTGATCTGTCTGGGTAGTCAAACACCAGTAGGTACCATTTATTTGGACCAGCTCGATGTTTTGTTTCTCGGAGACAACCACATCAAACCTAGGCAGATTTGTCATGATGTTAAATGGGCAGGTACATAAAATTTCCTTATCAAAGTGGGTGCAACAATCCCTGGGTATAGGGAGGCTCCCACACCTTCAGAATAAGCAATGCCCTCGACTCTATCTATATGCTCCTGCTTTGGTACAGGCAGGGAGGTTACCATTCTGATCTGATCTGAGTGAGGAATCCCCAGAGGGGCCAAAAACAAATGGTTATACTATGGCCTGTCCAGGTGGGCCTTTGGGTCCTCATGGATTCTCTACTGCCCCACTCTCATGGATAGGCACGGAGGAGATGGGGACTCACCACCATAAGGACTGGGTGGTCAAAGGTATCCTATTCTTCAATACTGGCCTTTTAATTCCTTTAATTTAGTTCCATTAATTAACAATCCAATTAGTCTCTGGTCCAAATATCTGGTTAGGTTTAGTGAAGTGGACACAGAGCTGGACAGATCCTTCAAACTATTTAGGATCACTTGATTAGCTTGGCTGGTGTCTAGGCTTTTACAGTCACTGGATATTACTACATCTACCAGCCTGGATTCTATACAATTTCTGGGCTATGACATAAGTGTTGCTGACAGAGTTTCCAGGCCCAAACCAATCTGCAATGGTATCTGCTAAGCCCCTTCGTTGCCTAATCAGGCACTTGCCAATTCAATTAGCCAGTCTAGCACATAGCTGTTCTATACCAGTGTGGAACATCACCAAGGTAAGGACCAGTGACAGTTGTCCTGGTTCTGGGACAGGGGTCTGTTCAGGGCATGATGCACAATTGAGAGGCTCTATTTTGTCCTCAAGGACCTGATTAATAATATCCAAATGAGGGCAAGTTAGCAATGGCCATTGTTTAGCAAATGACAGCCATGCCTCAGGGGTTACCTTTGTTTGGGCTTTAAGTGGTAAGCCCCAGTGGGAGTCAGTAGGTCCAACTTCAGTGGCCTGATGTTAGTGTTTAGCTTCTTTCCCACAATATTCCATACAAACTTTAACTCAGAGGACTGTGTATTCTTTGTCCTCGTAGTGTTCATGTTGTTACAATAAGCAAAATAATTCTGTGTGAATGAGGGGCGGCCCAAGGCCGTGTATTCCCCGTTGCTATTAGTGTGTATTTGTTCTATGTATGTGACTTGAAGGAGGTTACATTGACTAGAGTCACTGTTTCTCTTATAGGACCAATCATGGTTCACAGATGTTTAATTGTTAATAGGAACCCATGCAATTCCATATTTCTTGAGGCCTTGTAAGGCATCAGGCATCAATGAGTAGCAGGGCAAGTAGCTGTTATTGCAATGGTGAGGTTACTAGTTTCCTCATTGTTGTGGACATCTTTACTTAAATATGCTGCTGTCCCACTTGCCCGTGTTGTTTCTTATAGATTTCTTATTATCTCTGGCCAAACCACTTTTATGGTTGGTGTGCAAATTTGCAGAAGCTAAATATTTCATTTGTGTGGTCATTAAAGCTGGTACCCCACTCCCAGTCCTTCTGTTCACGTGATGCACTTCTTGCTTCCTTCCAGTTCCTTTTTTGTTCACCTGTGGAGATATTGTTAACATTCTCCTAGCCTAAACAATTACCAAACTATTATCCTTTCACTGAATTTTAAAGTTGCTACTTGACTCAGTTTAGAGTCAATTGATTGGGTCCAATTATTAATTTTGTTGGTTTAAATTCATGCTCCTTTCAATAAAACAATATCCTACACACAACAATATTTGCAATATATATTACAATTAAGACACACAAGACAAACTTGGATGGAACACAAACTTATTTTGTCATGACACAGAACCATGGTTTTTTGTTGTTGTTGTTGTTGTTTTTCTTCAGCTGGTACCAGCGCTTTCTGATGATCTGAAAGACAAGAAAACATTTCTACCCCCGTTGGGGTGGTCCATTATAACTTAAAATACTGCCTAAGATCTTTTAGGGGAACCGGTTACAGCTAGTTCCTTACCACTTCCGTGGGCGAGTGAGCTACAACTTTACGAGAATAAGGGCGCTTCATCGGTACTCGTGAACTTCCACTCCCTCGAATTACCTCTAGAGTTGTTAGCCCTCCCCAACAGTGGCATGTCTCAGTTTCCCTCTTGTACTACAGATCAGGCTTAATGTGTGAAGCTATAATGCTTTTCCTTAACACAAGGTGTTGGTCAGTTATTGTTCCAGCAAGCAAAAAGCTTTTCTTTTCCTGAAAAGAATCATATACAGTGTTACTTATTAAGACTATAGTAATAATAATATTGACATTAAATTTTGTTAAATGGGTGCTTATAAATATTTTGTTTGTATTTGGACAATTTACTTGAGGGGACAGGTGTTTTATATTCCTTTGAAATAGCCAGGCAGCTTGTATTCACATATAATGTTGGATTTGAAAGCAAGCCAAAAGTGCTATCAACTCAGTCTTGAACAGAGACACAGTGAAGTTTCAAGGCTTGGATTCTTAAAACAATGATTTGTTTTCTTAAAGAGTAAATTTAACCTTAAGGATTGAATGTATAGATTTCATTCTTTTATACAGTTAACCAGACAAGTGTCAATAGAATTCCTTATTTTCCTTTTGCAGATTTAACAAAAGTGTCTGTAGCCAAATGTTAAATTTGATTGTTTCTTTGCCTGGATTATTGAAAGAGGCTGCAAGAAACAAGGAGTCACTTTTTAAAGCAGGTTTCCCTTCATATATTACAACAATCGCTTAATTCCTTCTACACTCCCACAGAGTCCATTTTTCACCTTCACATACCCTCAAATCACTTGCTTCGTCCTTCCAAAGAAAACGTTTCTCATTCCTATTAATTTAACTTTCCAATGACTGTATTCCTACTTTCCTTATTCCTTCCACTATGCCCATAGGGCTCCAAACCTTTTGCCTTCCACTTTCACATGCTTTTTCCTTCTTATGGTCAATCCTGATTCCTGCTAAATGACCTTTTTTTCAATTACACAGGTTTGTCCAGTATTAATTTGGTAAGGAGGGTGGGCTTTCCCATTAGCCCTCACACCTCCTAATTCTTTTCAATAGGTAAATCCAAATGTGTATTATTGCAGTCAGCTATTACTAATTTTAAACTTCTCAGTATAGGGTTTTCATAACATCCATGCTGCAGCAGTTGATCTATGCTGCTGACTCTGGGGTGGATCACTCGACCATGCTCTGTAAGGAGATTTATGTTGTAGAATGTGTCTCCTTGTTAGGGCAGATTTAGCTTCTAGTGATTACATCTTCAAATTCAGTTCCCACTAGTTGGCTTTTAGGGTGGCTTTTAGGTTACGTCCTCTCACGCCCTCAAGCCAATTATAACAGTGTGCAAGGGGAAAGGTTTTAACTGTTTATTTTTTTTTCTGGACGGCCCCCACTTGTGCGTTGTGAAACATCCTTGGGTTGCCTGCGATTCCAGCCAGAGAGGCTGTAGTTATCTATTTGCTAACAAGGGCTTGAGAATCTCCTAAAGTTGCTTGGCAGCCCTTTCCTACTCCTGCGTTGTGTTCTGTGTATGGCTACGTCTACACTGGCCCCATAAAATGGAATAGCCATGCAAAGCAGGTAAGTCAGAATAGGGAAATCTGTGGGGGATTTAAATATTCCCCGCGGATTTAAATAAACATGTCCACCGCTTTTTTTCCGGCTTGGGGAAAAGCCGGAAAAAAGCGTCTAGACTGGCGCGATCCTCCAGAATAAAGCCCTTTTCCGGAGGATCTCTTATTCCTACTTTTTTCCCCAAGCCGGAAAAAAAGCGGCGGACATGTTTATTTAAATCCGCGGGGGATATTTAAATCCCCCGCGGATTTCCCTATTCTGACTTACCTGCTTTGCATGCCTATTCCGTTTTATGGGGCCAGTGTAGACGTAGCCTATATGTTTCCAACCAAAATGACTAGGGCCAATAAGCTTGATGGTCGGCAGGCATTCCTTCCTTGAGAATTTGGAGGACTACTTCCCACAAGCTGTTAAATCTATTCCAAAACTCAGTGTTTTGCTTTGGATTGGACAGATTTGTAACTAGAGCCCATTCTTCCAAAGGGAAGATCTGATACCTTTAAATTATCTTCTGTGCCTTCTCTCTATCTTCAGTGATGTGTGGTAAGGGCCCATATATGGCTGGGCATAGAGAGGAGTAGAGGGGGTAATGTTGGGCCAAATTCCCCCCTAAGCTTGGGAGAGGCAGTGCAATTGCGTGTAAGTTACATTTCTCACTGCAGGGCGGATTTTTGCTTTTCTGAGCTTCAATCTCATCCCTCAGGGCTTTAATTACTTTCTCTGTCAATCAGTCAAATGCTTACAGGTCCTTGGACCATGATGCACATACATGTAGTACACAGGGGTGCCTTTTGGCGGTGAGGGGTATGCTTAGACTGATCCCCATCCATTTTAGTCATTCAGGGGAGTATCCTGTTCACTCCCCATCTGTTCTGTGGCTTATAGGAAACTAAATCTACACACTCCAAAGAAGGGGTCTACTGGGTCTAGAGTGTCAGACCTTATCAGCAGCTCATGAAATAAGGGGAGTCGTCACTCCCTCACATATCTGCTCAGTCTCGAGGTTCGGCTGACCCCCCTTGTGTTCAGAACTCCCTCGTGGGAGAGCCCTGGTGCAGCTGGAATTAGCTTACTTCTCAGAGACCTGGGCAGCGGCATTCACACTCCACTCATTACATTCACACTCAGCATGCTTTTCACACAGAAATTTTCCCACTTTTAGATGCATCTCTCTTTATGGACCTCGTCCATATTTGGGGTGGCAAATAACAAGTTTCCCCCCAGAACCATAGCAGTTCCCAGCACTGCATAAACCTAGGTGCCTTATGTCCGGACACAATACAATTTTCTTCCCGTACCCGGGGCGGCACCACCAAAACCACAGCAGTTCCCAGCACTGCATAAACTTAGGCCTACTCGGGGGTAACAAAACAGCCTCCCCGGAACCACTTTGCGTCTGACCTTGTTGCAGATTCAAGAAGTTCGGATGGCGTGAGCCCACAAGAAGCAGACGACCCTACAGGCAGTCCTCCTCCACACCTCAGTAGAGATTGTAAAAGGTCTCTTACCTCTCATTTGGCACTCTGGGGGTGAAGGGAGACGGTCTGCAGCTGCTGTCACTGTCCTCAATCGGGCATTGCCATCTGAGTCACGGCACCAAATTGTGGAAGAAAACAAGCCTTCACTATGCGTTGTGTTTAAGCAACAAGTAGCCAGAGGCAGTTTTATTATGAGCTGCAACAAGAGAAAAACTAGTTTGGACAGAAGGGGAGAGCTCCCCTCCGAGGCAGATCTTCGAATACAAGCAATTATGAAGCAGTTTATATACTGACTATTAGATATAATAACAATAACAATTAGTCTCCTTCCCATTACAAACACCAGTGGTTAACAGTTATTTAGTTCTACCCAGATGCTCCTTATCTCAAGGTCCCTGCCAGAGTCAGCATTCTATCCTTATCTCCGTATGGAGGCGAGAGGCAAAGGCAGCGTCTAATTACAGATCTCGCGTTGTCAGGCCACAGACTTAGCCTGACTCTTGCTCTCTTGTTAACAAAACCAAGATGGCTGCACACAAATTCCCTTATTCCCTTTTCCTGCCTCCACAAATCCTTGGAGTCCCTTTGATCCGCAGATGGTTACTGCCTCTCATTCAGTCCCAGGTTTCATATGTTTTTACATCTCTTCCAAAAGGAGATGATCTTCCTTGCTGATTGTCAGTTAATTTATCTGCTTTCCAGGGTCTTTGTCTACCCTTCAAAGTCACTGATCCTAAACTGCCTATGACTGGGTATTTCTCATTCACACTTCACACACATTCCACAGGTCACATACATATTCATAAGCTTGCATTAAACAATATGGTTTCTGGGTAAAATTCAGCCTCATGGCCTTGAGTAACCAGAAAGCTGCCATAAATTGGATTACTTGACATACTAAATGGACCTAATGTAAATAATATGGGTTAAAATACCAAGGGAATGATAAAGGACTTAACATAAATTATGCCTGGGGTCAAAGAAAAAGGGAAAGCAGAGGGCTATGGTCAGCCAGCTAGATGTCAGTGAACAGAAGGGTGGAGGGGGATCATGTCTGACTAATTACACTTGCAGCTAGCACCATTCAAACAAATGGCCACAGACAGGCAGGCACTTGGACACTCACCACCCTAGCTCACAACACGGCCACACACTTACCTGAGTTGCTGAGTTTATCTGAGCTTACTTTGTATATGTATGTGAAACAGAGGCTCACTAATTTGTTGCTTTGTCTAACATAGAATTTATGTGCTTAATATAACTCCTTATCACTTGTATAATGCCTTCCTAATAAATGTCCATAAAGGCTTGTAATTAATTCTTATCTGGACTTTTTCACTGGGAGGGCAGTAAATTGCTCCACTAGGAGCCTTTAAAAGGTCCAATATGGGTGCTGGAGTATAGAGATCCTGGCCGTCCAACAATAGTTATCTCTCCTTCATGATCTCCACTGCTGGTTTGTCCGAGTTCCCTTTTCTGCAGGTCTTTTTTAGGGAGTCTTCTAGGCATCTGATGAAGTGTGGGAGCTTCTCGGCCCAATACTATTCTTCCACTCCTTTCATTTTTGTATGGCATGAGTAAACCCCATCACATATCCTCTCCCTCAGGCTGAGCACAGCAAGGAACATCTGTGTGAACAGGTCTCCTCCATTCTGCAAAAAAAAGCCTGAATTTTTGTGGTCACATCTCAGTAAATACAATACATCATCCTTGCAGGACTATGGATAAGAGGTACCTTCATATAATCCACAGGTTATGGTCCTTAATGGCATTCCATAGAATGGGTGTCTCATCTATCATGAGATGGAACGGCTATCCCCATAAGTCACAGCAAGCAAGGATGACTATTTTATCAAGTCTGTAACATTTGTTCTAAAATAAATGTTCGTTGAATGATATCGAGGTGCTAAATATATATATAATCTAAAGGTTACATTCATTTTGCTGAGCTCTACAGTAATTTCTACCAGATTCTGTAAAAATGTCCTTTAAATAGAGTCTACATCTGCCAAGTTTCACCCTTGGGTAAAGTGTTGACTAAACCTGAAGGAAAAGGAAATGGGAGGATTTTGTAACTGAAAGCTTGATTATATCATCCTTAGCATAATTCTCATAGCAAGGCATCTTCTCTGTGTAATCCACTTATTTCTTCATCACTATCCATAACACTACATAAAATCAGGGTAAAATATGTTGACTCTTCTCAAGTCTTGCCTTATTCTTGTAGGTAAACTATCCAATAAAATAGGAAAATGTTTCAAGATTCATTAGTGCAGCCCATTCTCACACCATGTCAGTTCCCTATAGAAATGCGTTATTTGCCTACTAAATAAGATTCATTATAAGTGGGACTGTATCTTTTTTTCTGATTCTAAACTAATGAAATTTGTGCTTTTTTTTACAATTTCCCATCAACGTGCACTTTATCCAGCTGAAATTTTGATCAATAGTATTTTCTCTCTTTTGCTGGGATACATGCATCCACATCTTAAAGGAAGAGGAAGAGTATGTAGTTACAATTCATTCATTATTTTTCTATTATCAACTGAATCAGTGATTAGAACAATAGAAAGAGCTCCACTACATTTCTGCTCAACAAAATATTTGACACATGATTCCCAGTTTGCATATGGGACTATTCACAAAGGCTACATCTACACTGGCATGATTTTCCGGAAATGCTTTTAACGGAAAAGTTTTGGCAATCTAGATGCGCTTTTCCACAATTAAGCCCCGATAGTCATTTTCGCGATGAGGGCTTTTTTACGGAAAACACTACTGTGCTGTCTACACTGACCCTTTTCCGGAACAGTTTTCTGGAAAAAGACTTTTGCCCGAACAGGAGCAGCATAGTTTTTCCGGAAAAGCACTGATGATTTTACATTAGATCGTCAGTGCTTTTCCAGAAATTCAAGTGGCCAGTGTAGACAACTGGCAAGTTTTTCTGGAAAAGCGGCTGATTTTCCGGAATAACTTGCCAGTGTAGACACAGCCAAAGGTTATGAAGTAGAAAGCAGAGAAGAACTATGCTTCGGATTTCATGTGAGCATATGCTGATGGGCCTGACTCCCACACCTGGGATCTTGATTCTGAACCCCCAAAGTCTGGAAGTGATTTGGAACATGGGCTATCTTGCATGGGTACAAAAAAAAATCCTAGTGAAGGTTCTCCTAACTTGGAGCATGATAGCTATGCTGACTTAATCACCAGCATAGATGCAGCTTCCACTGAGCTTGCTGCCATTGTTGTTAGAGATGGTGTTCTGTAGATAGGGGGGGAAAACCCTTCCATTCTTGTGGACTTCTTTGATGCTAAGTGTTATAGCAGCATAACTGTTCTTACTCCTAGAATGAGTCCCCTCTACCCCAGGTTTGATGTACAGGGGTTAGGTTAGGTACAGGGAAATGTGAAGTATTGCTGCTCATTTTATATTCCCTTCTTTAGGTAAACAATTTCTAAAACTGTTAATTTAGCATTTTTCAGAAGTATTACATTTACAAAACAAAAGATCATTTCTATGATTCAATCCTCTGTTCCACAAACACCAGTCCACAACTTGCACTGACACCCACAGCAGTCAAACATGAGTTTTGGAGGGCAGATTCTGACCACATTATTCAGCTGTACTTGTTGTGCAAACTCCCTACTGATTGGTAGAACTTAAATTTCCTATGTACTTTGACGAGATAAAAAATGAGATTTAATATAATTATCTCAGTCTAGGATATAATTCCTAGGAGTGTGACTTTTATGAGGCAATACTTCTGGCAATGACACCTCTTCAGATTCCCAGAGAATATGTTGGAGCATTTCCCCAATCTGTTCATTTCCAATAAATATTCAAGAGCGGACATGAACCTAAGAATAAATTTTTAGAGTGGGGAGCAAGGCATTATATATTTTAATCTTGCTATGTCCTAGATTTTAGTTTTGAAAAACTATTATACTTTGTAATCTGTGATAAACTACAGAACACCAGGTACAGTGTTTCAAATATATGCTAAGTAGCAGGGTCAAGTAATCTAAAGCCATTATTTACTTACAGATACATGATTACCCAATGCCTTTTCTTGTAAAAGCCTGACTTTTGGGGATTTTGGAATAACTATCTGGGTTAAAAAAGAATCTTAGCATTTGATTTTTGCTCAACTATAAAAGCTGTTTACTGAATAAAATAATGGCAAATATGCTGTTTAATGCTGTTCAAAATATATTTAAACTATGGTTGTAGTGCAATACTTGTCACTACCTAAAATCTGTGTAAATGATGAATAAAATAGAAAACCAAAGGTTGATTTCCAATCCAATTTCCTAAGGATTCAAATGAAAACTCAATATAATATATATGGAATCTCCATATCCAGAAAAATAAACTCCATAGTTTTTAACTTGCGTTCTCCAGCTATCATGAACATTTCACCAGACCTCCCGCCCTTCTTCTGACAATTTAAGATGTGAGAAATAATCTGAGCTAATTGAAGAGTAGACAACACTGATAATTATAACGAGACTATTAACAAAACCAATCTCAGAGGTATTATAGAAAAAGAAGGAAGAGCCAAACTATCCACAGGAGAAATGTGCCATGAAGAATGATAAAAGTGAGGTAAAAATGTTATTCCAAAGATTGTAATGGAAAATTATGAACAAAAGTTATTTAAAAGTTTAAATTTAAACTTCAGAATTTAGAATTTTTCTAAATGACCAGTGTTGATCTACATTTTCATATTAATGTTAATTTTAAAACTTTTACTGACTCCAATAGGAGCTAAATTAGGGATCCACTGTACACTGGAAAAAAAACTCATTATTTTTTAATCATTTGCATGTCCAAAGCATTAAAAAGGAATAGAGATATAGAAAAAAAGGTGGTTCACAGAATCCTTCTAATTTGCATGCAGTGTAAAAATTGTATGAAACACAAGAGCAAAAGTTTTCATGTAAAATGCCATAAAGCAAAACACTTTTGAATTTCATGTAGCCCTGTTTACTAAACTTCAAGTAAAGTTTGGCATATATCTACTAAGCATGTTCAGAAATGGCTTTTCAGTTGCCTATATATACTCCCTAATTAGGGAAGGCACACATCCTACAATTAAGTTGGTCACTTGTCAAATTTGTCCAGCCATGTCTGCGTCACATTTGTTTAAAGCTTCACTCATTCATACCTCCTGAATGTCTAGAAACTTATCAAACTCTCAAAATCAAATCAACCTTGACCTTGCACTAAGCCTGGAAAATTTCTGTCCAAAGTTTATTTGTTTTGAGAAAATTATGAACATGTGAATACAAGTCGTAGCCCTCTGTTTTGAGATGTTATTTCAAAGTATACAATTATAATGTATTCACTCGGGGGGCTGTGTCTACATTGGCACCCCTTTCCAGAAAAGGGATGCTAATGTAGACTTTGGAATAGGCAAATCCCGCGGGGGATTTAAATATCCCCCGCGGCATTTGCATTAACATGGCTTCCACTTTTTTCTGGCTTGGGGAAAAGCCGGAGAAAAGCGCCAGTCTAGACGTTATTCTCCGGAAAATAAAGCCTTTTCCGGAGGATTTCTTATTCCTACTTTCGGCAGCCATGTTAATGCAAATGCCGCGGGGGATATTTAAATCCTCCGCGGATTTGCCTATTCCAACATGCTACATTAGCATCCCTTTTCCAGAAGGGATGCCAGTGTAGACGTAGCCGGTATATCTACACTACAGCATTATTTCAAAATATCTAATTATTATCTAATAGTTATTTCAAAATAGCTTATTTCAAAATAACGCGTCTACACACAAAATGCATTTCAAAATAGTGTTTTGCTATTTAGAAATAGCGCATCCACACTGAGTGGACATTGAATCACATTTAAGGCTGGTTGGAACCAGTTCCAGCAGAACATCAAGTCAGGAGTTAATTTGTGTGGTCGCTACCTGAGGCCTGTGATTAAAGGAACCCCCCCTGGACAGCCGGTTGTCAGGTTTCCCTGCTTGCTTGCCTACCTCGATGAGGGACAGCAAAGCATTTTGTCTCTGTATGCTCTGGTTGTCCTCACTTGAGACACCACAGCACTCTGCAATACGGAGCCAGAGCTTTCCCCGGGCACTCTGGTGCTTCTCTTGGACGCATTGCTGCGAGCCTGGCTGCACTTTCTGCAGGCTGCCATCTAGGAGGTCCATGAGGGGGCTGTCAAGATCCAGGATGCCCTGCGGGAGAACTTCCACCCTGAGGCTCAGGTTTGGGGGTCTCACCGGACCAACTTGATTTTCATGCAAACCTGTTCCTGGGTTCGCATGTGACCTTTGGTGTTCAGGCTGGGAGCTATCCTGCCATAGATGTTCATGATCCTCCATCTAGTGTGGAGATCATGGATGATGGGGGCATCCCCCCCAAACCTGTATAAGGTCCATGATCTCCACCCTGGACCAGGAAGGCACCCGGAGGGCCCTGTCAGGCTTCTGGGAGCTGGCAGACTGCTCCTGGGGAGAAGTGGAGGGCTGGCTGCCAGTGGCTTGCTGGCTCATGTTTTGGGGCCACTGGGTCAGGGGCAGTGACTGCTGGCTCTCGGCTGGCAGGCTTGGAGCTGGCACAGGCACTGTGGCCAGAGTCTGCTCCTTTAAGGGCTCGGGGGAGGAGCAGAGGGAGAGGAGTTTTCCTGATTGTACTCAGAGTGGCCAGCAGGACACTCTGGGAAGGGCTGGAGGCCCCCTACATCGAAATAAGCATCTACACAGCGCTTATTTCAAAATAGCAATTTTGAAATTGGTGCTATTCCTCATGGAATGAGGTTTACCAATTTCAAAATAAGCCCTCTGCTATTTTGATTTAATTTTGAAATAGCAGTTTGGCTGTGTAGCTGCTAGAAAAGTTATTTTGAAATAACTGCTGTTATTTCAAAATAACTTTGCTGTGTAGACATACTCTAAGAGAAATTCATTTTCACTTTTAATATTTTCAGGAAGATGTGGAACATGTCTACTATAGGTACAGTGATATTGAGGCTAAACTGGAATTTGATAAATACAACAGTAATCATAGGAGTGGATCATAAGACTGGATTATATTACATACACACATTCCTGCAAAATAAATTGCTGAATCGCTATGTGGTAACTGAAGAAAATTTCGGTAGTACTTTCAAATGTGATGACATGAGGCCAAACATTTATGACTGTATGATTATACTGTTACTCCTCACGCATACTCATCTGGATAGATGGGCTGACTAACTTCCATGGGCTTACTTGCATAATTGTTCATCAAGTTAATTAGAGTAGCACAAACTAGATGTTCATTATTTATCCATTTCATCATGGACTTTCATCTGCTGTATTAGGAAAAATGCAGTGCTGTGTCATCTATGAAACACTGGAATTCTAGTGATGAATTTCCAGGAATACCACCGCTTTCTGCTGCATCACAGAATTTGGAACAGAAACCATGAGTTAGTCAGAGTTAGTCAGAGGCATAAGCACATTTGTTGGCAAGCAAACTGCATTTGTATAATTAACAGCAATGAGAAAAGACAAGTAATGAATTCATAAACCAAAAACAATAACTGCAATGAAATAGCAGGGTAATTTGCTTTTATAATGTAATTATGTAGTAAATTAATAACACACAGCAGAGTTGAATTCAGTATGAAACTGCTTCAGCAACTGTCAGACTGCAGAAGCTTCAGGGGCCTCTTGGGATCCATAACCACTTTATTCGTAGAGGCAATTTGCCAACCTGAATGAGAAATGTAAAATCTCCCTGATTTCAAGAACATCTCTAACCCAGCTCTGGAGCATTCTTGTTAAGGCAGTTCATAGGGGCTGAAGTCATTCTGAGTTCACAAAGTCAATGATTCACAGCTAAAAGTCTTCAAAATACATATAATTCACTGGCTTCTCCAGTGAACTAGAGATGAACAGAAATGATTTTATTTTCTTTATTCTCACTTCCTATTATTTTCTTCCAGCTCTTCTATTGGATTTTAGTTAGCATACAATTAGTAAGCAATCCAAAAAAAGGTGGAGTGTTTCCCCTTTGTCTTGAGTGACCTTAAACTTGGCTGAAAACATAACTGAAGGTTCAACTCTCTTAGGGTGTATCTACACTTGCACCCTAGTTCGAAGTAGGGATTCAAATGCAGGCATTCGAAATAGTCTGTGAAGTGGGGATTTAAATATCCCGTGCTTCATTAGCATGATCTCACCGGCGCGTTACTCCAAATGCCAGCTGTTTTGAAAGTGAAAGTGTGCACCGTGATGCGTTAGTTTGAACCAAACCCCTTGGTTTGGACTAACGTTACTCCTCATTTAACAGCTGTTGATTGGAGTAATGTGCCGGCAAGATCATGCTAATGAAGCATTGGATATTTAAATCCCCACTTCATTGGCTATTTCGAATGGCTGCATTTGAATCCCTACTTTGAACTAGGGTGCAAGTGTTGACATACCCCTATAAATTAGCTTTTGAGTTTGGCTCAAGAATACGTCCAGCAGACAGGTTGTCTTTGATAAAGAGGGAAACTAAGGCTATGTATGAACTGGCGGGTTCTTGCACAAGAGTGGCCGTTCTTCCACAGAGAGTCCACACTGTCTGCCAGCTCTTGCGCAAGAAGATTTACAGTAAAGCGAGGTAAGAGGGATTCTTGCGCAAGAGCTATGCTCTTTTCTAACAAGTGTAAGCTCTCTTGCACAAGAGCTTGTGCGCAAGAGGGCAGTGTGGATGCGCAGCAGGGGTTTCTTATGCAAGAAAGCCTTATGGCTAAAATGTTCATCAGAGCTTTCTTGCACAAGAGAGCATCCACACTGCCATGGATGCTCTTGCGCAAAAGCACATGGCAGTGTGGATGTGTTCTTGCGCAAGAGTTCTTGCACAAGAACCCATGCACAAGATGTTCTTGTGCAAGAAACCGACAGTGTAGACATAGCCTGTGGGTATATCTACACAGCAGTGTTATTCTGGAATAACATCTACACTACAAACTGTTATTTTGAGATAATGTTGAATAATGGTGAGCTGTAGGACTTCTTCCTCCAGCTCCTGTAACCCTCATAAGGGTTAAGAATAAGGGAAGCTGGAGGAAGAGTGCTGAACCTCGGACTTCCTGCTGTATAGTAGACAGTGCCAAAAGCTGAAATAAGTTAGGGTATGTCTACACTACCCTCCTAGTTCGAACTAGGAGGGTAATGTAGGCATACTGCACTTGCAAATGAAGCCCGGGATTTGAATTTCCCGGGCTTCATTTGCATAAGCGGGCAGCCACCATTTTTAAAACCCCGCTGGTTCGAACCCCGTGCAGCACTGCTACACGGGGCACAAACTAGGTAGTTCGAACTAGGCTTCCTAGTTCGAACTACCGTTACTCCTCATTTCACGAGGAGTAACAGTAGTTCGACCTAGGAAGCCTAGTTCGTGCCCCGTGTAGCCGTGCTGCATGGGGTTCGAACCAGCGGGGTTTTAAAAATGGCAGCTCCCCGCTTATGCAAAGGAAGCCCGGGAAATTCAAATCCTGGGCTTCATTTGTAAGTGCAGTATGCCTACATTACCCCGCTAGTTCGAACTAGCGGGGTAGTGTAGACATATCCTTATTTTGACTTAGGCTATGCAATTGATGTAGCTGAAGTTGTGTAGCTTATTTTTGCTTTAGCCCTGTTGTGTAGACATGCCCTTAGTATTCAGCAGGTTGTCCTGATATCAAAAGTAAGAAAAGGTGATATATACAGTGCACTCCATATTTCTTTGTCTCCTTATGCAAATTCTGTGTGCATACCTAAAGTGCATCAGATCATCTAACATTACATTGTGGAACAACTGGGTTATTAAACCAGATGTGGCTTTTTCAGCAGCTAGTCACACAGTGCATTTTGGCCTATTTTTCGCATTCTGGTGGTTCAACAGTTTCCCCTTTAGAAGGTAGCATTCTCCAGTCTCAGACACACTGTTTTATCTTCTCTTATAAAATGTATATGATCAATTTCCAATAGTTTCCCTTCACCAGATGTATTTCAAAGTTACAGATGTTGTCAGACTCTGTGATTTAGACATGATTAGCTCTAGCAGTGCACATCTTGGTACTTATTTGGGTGCAGCGATGAAGAACATGGATAATACATGTGCCTGAAGAATGTGAGCTGGGACATTTTCCTAGTACATTTTTTGCTTTATACTTTGACACTGTGAGCTACTGGATACTTTTCTGGTTGTTTGTTTAATTAATATCCAAAGATAATTATCTTCCACTCTAATTAAAGGACATAAGAGGAATCTCTGTAGGAAATCTGCATATAAAATTCTGTCCCCTCCTTCCTTTGCAGTCACATGGTACGTCTACACAGCAGCATTATTTCAAAATAACATAGTCTGTGTCTACACTACAAGCGGTTATTTCGACATAACGTCAAAATAATGTTGAGCTGGAGGCCTTCCTATTCTGACTACTGTAACCATCATTTCACAAGGAGTAAGGGAAGTCAGGGAGTGTCTGTTGACAGAGAGATGTAGATTAGGCACATTGAAATTGCTAATGAAGCCAGGATTTAAATATCCCACTCCTCATTTGCATAAACATGGCTGCCACTTTTTTTTAACAGAGTTTTTTTTTAAAAAAAAGCAGCAGTCTAGATGCAGATCTGTCAAAAATAAATCGTTTTTCGACAGATCCTGTAAACCTCATTTTTTGAGGAATACAGTAACTGTTGAAAAAGGCTTTCTTTTCGACAGATCCGCATCTAGACTGCTGGGGGGTTTTCCAAAAAATTTCATTTTGAAAAAAAGCAGTGGCTATGTTTACACATAGACAGGGTACTGAGGGAGTTGGCAAATGTCATTGAGGAGCCTTTGGCTATTATCTTTGAAAAGTCGTGGAGATCGGGAGAAATCCCGGATGATTGGAAAAAGACAAATGTAGAGCCCATCTTCAAAAAAGGGAAGAAGGATGATCCAGGGTACTATAGGCTGGTCAGTCTTACCTCGGTTCCTGGAGAAAATCATGGAAAGGATCCTTAAGGAATCTATTTTGAGGCACTTGGAAGACATGAAAGTGATCAGGAATAGTCAACATGGATTCACAAAGGGCAAGTCGTGCCTGACCAATCTGATTAGCTTCTATGATGAGGTAACTGGCTCAGTGGACATGGGAAAGTCAGTGGACCTTGACTTTAGCAAGGCTTTTGATACTGTCTCCCACAATATTCTTGCCAGCGAGTTAAGGGAATGTGGATTGGATAAATGGACGGTAAGATGGATAGAAAGATGGCTAGAAGGCTGTGCCCAGCGGGTAGTGATCAATGGCTTGATGTCAGGTTGGCGGTCAGTTTCTAGAGGAGTGCCCCAAGGTTTGGTTCTAGGACCGGTTTTGTTCAATATCTTTATTAATGATCTGGATGAGGGGATGGATTGCACCCTCAGCAAGTTTGACACTAAGCTGGGGGGAGAGGTAGATACGCTCAAGGGCAGAGATAGGGTCCAGAGTGATTTAGACAAATTGGAGGATTGGGCCACAAGAAATCTGATGAGGTTCAACAAAGACAGGTGTAGAGTTCTGTACTTGGGATGGAAGAATCCCAAGCATAGTTACAAGATGGGGACCAACCAGTTAAGTAGTAGTTCTGCAGAAAAGGACCTGGGAGTTGCAGTGGATGAGAAGCTGGATATGAATCAACAGTGTGCCCTTGTAGTCAAGAAGGCTAGTGGCATATTAGGTTGCATTAAGAGGAGCATTGCCAGCAGATCCAGAGATGTCATTATTCCCCTTTATTTGGCTTTGGTGAGGCCACATCTGGAGTACTGAGTCCAGTTCTGGGCCCCCCAATACAAAAAGGATGTGGACGCATTGGAGAGGGTCCAGCGGAGGACAACCAAAATGATTAGGGGGCTGGAGCATATGACCTATGAGGAGAGACTGAGGGAGTTGGATCTGTTTAGTCTGGAGAAGCGAAGAGTGAGGGGGGATATGATAGCAGCCTTCAACTTCCTGAAGGGAGGTTCCAAAGAGGGTGGAGAGGGGCTGTTCTCAGTAGTGACAGATGGCAGAACAAGGAGCAATGGTCTCAAGTTATGGTGGGAGAGGTCCAGGTTGGATATTAGGAAAAACTATTTCACTTGAAGAGTGGTGAAGCACTGGAATGGGTTACCTAGGGAAGTAGTGGAGTCTCCATCCTTAGAGGTGTTTAACTTTCTGGGTTTCTGGCTGGTGAGTCTTGCCCACATGCTCAGGGTTTAGCTGATTGCCATATTTGGGGTCGGGAAGAAATTTTCCTCCAGGGTAGATTGGCAGAGACCCTGGAGGTTTTTCGCCTTCCTCTGTAGCATGGGGCACAGATCACAGCTGGAGGATTCTCTGCATCTTGGGGCATGAAAGTAGTGTCAAATACATTAGTTGTTCAATATGTTGCCTTTGACTTTGGTTTTTAAATCTTTTAAAAAATATATACTCCTTGATCCGAAATCCTTTTATGATGAGTTAAAAAAAGTGACTTTAAACATTTCAGGCTATGTCACAAAAAAGGTGACTTCTTAGAAAATGTTAGATTCTATATTTCCAAAACTAGTGTGAAGCAATAAAACAAATAATGGGAAAAGATCTTAACATGCAAAAAGATATTGATGTCAACTAATGAACCTGCCAGAAACACCTATGGCTGTGTCCAGACTCAGGGGTTCTTTCGAAAAAAGTAGCCTTTTTTCGAAAGAACTTCCCCTGCGTCCAGACTCAAGCCGCGTTCTTTCGAAATTAAATCGAAAGAACGCGGCTTTTCTTTCGACGGCTGTACACCTAATTTTACGAGGAAGAACGCCTTTTTCGAGGGAGATCCGTCGAAAGAATGCGAGTCTGGACGGGGGGAGCCCTTTCTTTCGAAAGAATTGGCCTCCAGGAAGAAGCCCTGGTGGACAATCTGGGCCATGGGTTGCACGTCTGTGGTTCCTGGCTGCAGCCATTCCTTAAAGGGACAGGCACCCTCACAGACACTTGTTGCAGACAAGGAGCCAGAGCACACGGCTACTTTGCTGCAGCATGTCCCAGCCCCAAGAGCGTCCTGGCCCTTCCACCGAGCCTTCTGGGGACCCAGCCAAGGGCTCCAAGCGCTGGGCACCATCCTGGTCTGGCCCAGAGATAAAGAGCCTGTTGGAGCTGTGGGGAGAGGAGGAGGCCTTACAGGCCCTCAAAAGCCGGCGGCGAAACGCTGACATTTATGGCCGCATGGCTGAAGCCCTGGCCCAGAAGGGCCACTACCCCCGCACCCAGGACCAGGTGCGCTCAAAGGTGAAAGAGCTGCGCCAGGGGTACGTTAAGGCCAGGGAGGAGAGCTCCCGGTCTGGGGCAGCCCCCCACTACTGCCCCTACTGCCCAGAACTGGACCAGATCCTAGGTGGCAGTGCAGAAGCACGCACACCACGGAGGTTTGTACAGTCTGGACTGGCAGACCCCGTGGTGGACGCTCCAGAGCAGGAGCTAGAGCACTCTGGAGACGGGGACATGGTCCCAGAGGAGGAGGAGGACAGCGAGGAGACGGCGACCCTCACCACCTTGGAGCCAGTCACCCAGACCTCAGAGGCCTCCCAGGCGTCATCTGGCGCAGGAGAGGAAGCAGCAGGTGAGTACAGTGAGGTTGTGTCACACCCAGGGGGGGGGAGGTAGGTGGGTGCACAGTGGGTGATGCACAAGGGAAACCTGTCATACTCAGGCTGATGCCCAGGTCACACACACACACACAGTGTGACCTTCAGAATGTCTGCTTCCCCTGTCTCAAGGGAGAGGGCATGCCCTTTTGGACAGCTGTTGCACACATGACTGATTGTGATAGAAATGTAGCCGTGTTACTCTGATCTGAGGAAGTGGGTCTGGCCCAGGAAAGCTCATCCCCTAATAAACCATCCTGTTAGTATTTTAAGTGCTACAGAGTCCAGTTTTTAGGACTGATTGTGTCTTCTTCTTTTCCTCCACAGCCGGACCAGCCGTGGAAGAGGGCCGCAGCACCCCAGCCCCACCTCCATCTCCATCTCCATCTCCATCTCGGGGACATGGGAGCCGCAGACACAGGCGTGTCTATGCGGACATCCTGAGGCAGCACGTTGAGGCCGTGCAGGAGCAGAACTCCATCCTGCGACAGAGGGCGGAGGCAGAGGATCGCTGGCGTGACCGGCTCATGAACGAGCTGGTCCTGCAGCGCACGGTGCTGTACACCACTCTGAGGGAGGTCAGCGGCTTGCCTGCTGCTGTGCCTGGTCCTGCTCCTCCAGCACCCCATGACCCCACCCCACCAAACCCCGCTTCCACAACAGCAGCCCTTTCCCCCCTTGGACCTCCCTCTCCCCCAGACCCCACAGTTCCCCAGCCCCTTTCTCCCCCTGGCCCTCCTCTCCCCCAGGCTTCCACGTCCCAAGAGCACCCCAGCCAGCCAACCGACAGGTGCACCACCCAATCCCGCAGCCGTGGAGCACCCCAAACACGAGGCCCAGGCAGGAGAGGGAAATCAGGCAAGCACCGTGCAACCTGATCCCCTTCCCCCCTCCAGGTTTCCAGTACCCTTCCCCCCTCCAGGTTTCCAGTCCCCTTCCCCCCTCCAGGTTTCAAGCACCTCCATCACCCCAGTTAAACAAAGGGTTCAACAAAATGTTTCTTTATTGTAAATAGTTTTGTCAACAACAAAAATGAAAAAAAATTTTGTTATGTTTGCAACATTTATACTATTGTTTGATAATATGTACAAAAAGTAAACAGATCATTTTATTTTGAAACACACCCTGGTGTAAGTGATGTGTCCAAACAGGGTCAGGAGATGGGTTGTGGAGGGAAGCTTCTATTGAGCCAGGGCCCAGACCCCAGACAGAAGCCCCTCAGTGCACTCAGTCTCAGTGGCCTCCACTGGAGAATTGCTCCCGGAGGGCCTCCCGGATGCCAACAGTAGACCGGTGAGCCTGGCGGATGGCAGCTGTCCGGGGCTGGGCAAAGAGCCTCTTCTGGGCGTCAGCAGCTCTACCCCACCCTGGTAGGAAGGCATCCCCTTTCCTCTCCACGAGGCTATGGAGGACGCAACATGCAGCCACCACCTCGGGGATGTTGCTCTCCCCCATGTCGAGGCGTGTGAGCAAGCACCGGAATCTGCCCTTTAAACGGCCAAACGCATATTCAACCTGGTTGCGAGCCCGGTTAAGGTGAGCATTAAACTGCTCCTTGCTCGCATCCAGGTGGCCGGTGTAGGGCTTCATCAGCCACAGCATCAGGGGATAGGCGGCATCAGCCACTATGCACACCGGCATGTGCACATCCCCAACCGCAAACTGGCGATGGGGGAAAAATGTTCCTGCTTGAAGCCTCCGGTAGAGGTACGAGTTTCTGAAGATGCAGGCATCGTGTGCCCGCCCTGACCACCCAACACAAATGTCCGAAAACTGGCCACGATGGTCGACCAGGGCCTGGAGGACCATAGAAAAGTAGCCCTTTCTGTTAATGAATTGGGCTGCTCGATGGGGCGGTGCACGGATGGCAATGTGTGTCCCATCGAGCGCTCCTCCGCAATTGGGGAAGCCGAGGCAGCAAAGCCGGCCATGACGCTGTCCAGATCTGGTAGACAGATGAGCCTGTTGAGCAGCTCCGAATTGATGGCCCTCACCACCTGCAGAATGAGACAGACAACAAAATGTTAGAAGGGGTGCCTTATCTCTTAGGAGGAGAACCCACCGCCCACCTTCCCTCTCAAACAGCCCGGGAATCCCCTCCTCAGAATCCCCCCCCCCCCCACAATTCAGGGTGAGTGGAGGAGCTCCCTCCCACTCCCACTCCACTTGGCCCTTCCTGACAGTCTCCCTTCCCCCCACCCCAAACTGTGACTGTCCCCAGACAATGACTTACCTCCATCAAGACGGCCCCGACAGTAGATCTCCCCATGCCAAATTGGTGTCCCACAGAGCGGTAGCTGTCGGGGGTTGCCAGCTTCCAGAGGGAAATGGCGACCCTCTTTTCCAGGGGGATGGCGGGCCGCAGGTGGGTGTCTTGCCGTTACAGAGCAGGGGCGAGCCAGGTACACAGCTCCTGGAAAGTGGTCTTTCTCATGCGGAAGTTCCGTAGCCAGTCTTGGTCATCCCAGATCTCCATCACGAGCCGGTCCCACCATTCAGAGCTGGTGTCAAACCTCCAAACACGCCTGTCCACGAAAAACTTTGGAGGCAAGGGCAGTGCGGCTGCTTGACGGAGGAACCCCTCGTACCTCTGGTCTGGGAGCAGCTCGGGAAGTAGCCTCATGACAGTGTCATGCAGATGCAGCAACAGCTGCAGTATGGTGGTGTGGGGCCATCGCCTGCCCAGGGGCAGCTCTGGCTCCATGCCAAAAAAAAAGGGTCTGCACGCAGAAAAACCTCAAAAGAAAAAAGCTGCTGGGGTGTCCCAGGAAGCTGAGCACTCCAAACCAGCACTGCAATGCCTTGCTTAATTCCTCGAGGGACAGCAAAGGCAGCTGCAGGAGCAGAGCAACGGGTGTTCAGGGGCGTCCCTTTAACCACGCGTCTCTGCAAAGGGCTGGCAGGCAGCACCCGGAAGGAAATGCTGCCCCCATGCCCTGGCAGAAGCAGTTCCGGGTGGCTTTCAATTTCGAAAGAGTGTCCGGCAGTCTGGACGCTCTTTTTCGAAATAGCGGATCGATCTTTCGATCCGTGCATTGTAGTCTAGACGCGCTCTTTCGAAAGAGGCTCTTTCGAAAGATGCTTTCAAAAGAGGCTCTTTCGAAAGCATCTTTCGAAAGAGCCTCTTTCGAAAGAAGCCTGCAGTCTAGACATAGCCTATGTGAGACAAATACCTTAAAAATGGCATTGCTACCATAGATTACCAGCAAAATTTAAACAAATAAAAAATGACAGAAGAATAATTATGGTTGTTAGATAGCAAGCAAAATACTTGAGGAACTTATTCATATACTAAATGATACTCTTTCAAAAGTATCATACAGAGGCCCTGATCCTGCAAACTGCTCCTTGTGGATGCATACCTACATCTTTCTGAAATCCTGCTGACTTGAACTGGGCTTTGTACTAGCACAGAAGTCAACTTGTGCAGACAAGTTTACAGTTTCAGAGCCTTGGACAGTAATTAAACGATAATATATATGTAAATTGGTCCGGTAATATTTCTTTCTTTGGAGATATGGAAAGGCATTGCCTTTTGGTTTACATCTTGCTCTTTTTGCTTTTGGTTTTGTTTTCTCTCTTCTCTGTCTCTATCTCCACATGTATATTTCTGGTTGAAATGATTAGTTTTTTAGGAATTTTTAACCCCTCAGCATTTCAAGCCCTGTATATCCTTCCATACTGGGGCTATCAAAAAAGTTATTCCATTGATTTCTCAGAGGTTACTCCTCCCACCCAATATACAATAAAAAAATAAACATTTAAAATGCTCTGTATGTGTTAATATTTGGGAAGGATCATTACTATCTGTGGCGTTTTTTAAATTGTATTTGTGTTTTCCTACCAAAAATGTTCGGCAAGCACAATTTTAAAAAATAATTGAGCAATTATATTATAGCACTTGGTAATTAAATGGTACTTTATTACTTCAAAACACAGTAGAAACATTAATTAATTAATCTTCACAACACACCTGAGGAAGTTAATGGTCCATACAAGTGTTAATGGAATATGTTCCTTGCTAATCCTTAGTGCTCTTCCTTTAGAAATTCTCAAAGGGTATGTCTACACTACAGCGCTAGTTCGAACTAACTTAGTTCGAATTAGTTAATTCGAACTAAGCTAATTCAAACTAATGTGTCTAGAACTAAAAACTAGTTCGAATTAGCGTTTTGCTAATTCGAACTAGCAACTCCACATTGAGTGGACTCTGAACAGGGCTTAAGGATGGCCGGAAGCAGTGCCGGCAGGGCATCAGAGGAGGACTTAGAGCGTGGAGATGCTGTCTCAGGCTAGCCGAGGGCTGCGCTTAAAGGGTCCTGATCCCCACCCCGGACAGACAGTTCTAAGGGGTGCCCCGCTTGAAAACCAGTCCTGGCTTGGATTGCCCGGAGTACCCACACTGGGCACATCACACCACTCAGCCATCAGACCGGCTGCACTTGCTGCAGGCTGCCATCTGGGCAGAGGGGACAATCGGGGGGCTGCAGGAGAGCTTCCACCCCCAGAAGCCCACAGAGCCAGCCCAGTCCTCCCCATCGGGGGCTCGTACCCCATTCCTCCCTCACCTCCTTCCACTTACCCTTCCCTAGCCCCCCTTCTTATTGATGTACAAAATAAAGATAATGTTTCTTCCAACATTGACTCTGTCTTTATTGAACAAAACTGGGGGAGACTGGGAAAAGGAGGTGGGAGAGGGGAAGAGAAAGGCTGGGAGAGGGGAGGGCAACTAACATGATCAGGGGTTGGGAACAGGTCCCAGATGAAGAGAGGCTAAAGAGATTGGGACTTTTCAGCTTAGAAAAGAGGAGACGGAGGGGGGACAGGATAGAGGTCTCTAAAAGCAGGGGTTGGGTGGAGAGGGTGCATTCAGAAAAGTTCTTCATGAGTTCCCATAAAGAAGGACTAGAGGACACCAAAGGAAAGGAATGGGTAGCAGGCTTGAAACTAGTAAGAGAAAGTTGTTCTTCTTGACAAAGCAAATAGTTAACCTGCGGAACTCCTTGCTGCAGGAGGCTGTGAAGGCTACAACTAAAACAGAGTTTAAAGGGAAGTGAGATCAAGTCATGGAGGTTGGGTCCATGGAGTAGTATTAGCCAGGGGGTAGGAGTGGTGTCCCTGCCCAAAGTTTCTGGAAGGCTGGAGAGGGATGGCACAAGACAAATGGCTTGGTCACTGTCTTCGGTCCATCCCCTTCAGGGTCCCTATGGTTGGCCGCTGTCGGCAGACAGGCTACTGGGATAGATGGACCTTTGGTCTGACCCAGGACGGCCATTGTAAGCTCAGGGCTCAGGGTCGGGGGTCTCAGTGGACCCCCTTGATTTTCATGCACACCTGCTCCTGGGTGGCCAGGCTGGCAGTTCTCCTGCCCTAGACGGCCACTTTCCGGTGCCTAGTGCGGAGATCGTGGATGAGGTCCACGATGTCCGCACTAGCCCAGGAAGGTGCCCGCCTCTTACGGTCCAGGGCAAGCTCCCGGGAGCCGCC
Source organism: Pelodiscus sinensis (assembly GCF_049634645.1). Taxonomy (NCBI): domain Eukaryota; kingdom Metazoa; phylum Chordata; order Testudines; family Trionychidae; genus Pelodiscus; species Pelodiscus sinensis. The sequence continues at coordinate 50,973,946 of NC_134719.1, forward strand.
AGCCTGGTCCCGGGAAGAGAGGGAGGGCTGGGGGGCATCAGGTGGGTGGCTCTGTGCCGTGCCAGGTGCAGGGTCCGCTGGCTGGGTGGTGGCAGGCTTGCACCTGGCACGGGCACCGTAGCCAGCCCGTGCCCCTTTAAGGGGTCCGGGGCTGGGAGGGGGGCATAGAGTTTCCCTGGTGTTGGCCAGAGTGGCCACCAGGGAAACCTGGGGAGGGCTAGTCTCCCACTAGTTTGAATTAAGGGGCTACACACCCCTTAATTCGAACTAGTAAGTTCGAACTAGGCTTAAGCATCGTAAAATGAGGTTTTCCTAGTTCGAACTAAGCGCTCCGCTAGTTCGATTCAAATTCGAACTAACGGAGTGCTAGTGTAGCGGCTATGAATGTTAGTTCGAACTAACGTCCGTTAGTTCGAACTAACATTGTAGTGTAGACATACCCAAAATTAGTAAAATACTCCTCACATGTCTCTAATTCTATATTGTTATCAATGGCTCGATGGCTGGTCTTGTCCTAAACAAATGAGATTTGGGTAAATGTTAAAAAAAAATTCTTACAATTTAACAAACAAGAAATTGAATGTAGAGTCATGAGAGCTAATGCTAAAACAATCTATGCCTCTTTGTTGTTGTTCATTGACAAAGATTCATGCAATTAAATTTTGCTTTGTAAAATGTTCACACAGAATATTAAGTTTCAAACAATTACAAAAAAACTAATCAATAAAAAAGGCAATTACCCCAGGATATTTTTTTAACTTAATCAATTAAACTGTTTACTGTGAATTTTATCTCTGGAAGGAACAAGGGAAATCAACCCTCAGAGTGATTTCCTGCCACTTTCCAACCTGTGTCCCAATACTTGTCTTAAATAAATGCAGTTCACTTACTGACACCAAAAAGAGATTTTTCTCCCCTCATGCTTATCTGAGATAAGGAAATCTTCTTCCATAGATAGGGTTGCCAGATGCTTGAACCAAAAATACCAAACACCCCACTCCCCCCAAAAAAGCACTGGGGAAAATATTCTGTTGAAGAAAAAAAAGGGGGGGAGACCAAAGTTGTTGAGCAAAAAAAAGGACGCTGAGACTTATTAAGCAAATCAGCATTAAAACAGCATGGCCCCTTTCAGAGTGAGTGCAGAGTTAGAATAGGACTAGGAACTGGGGAGCGGTTGAGCACTGAGACCCAGGGAAGGCATTGTTTCCCCTTGGTCTTTAGGCTTTTTGCTGGTGGCCATTTTGTGTTCTTGTTCAAGCCAGAATTTAGCTTCCCTGTGGAACCAGGAAAGCATGGAATCTGGGGGCAGAGGCCTGGGGGTGTCGGGGTCCAGGGGGAGGCCAGAGGCTGGGCCCGGGCACTAGGGTTGCCAGGTGTCCGGTATTTTTGCCTCCTGGCCAGGGAAAAAAAATCAGAAAATACCGGACATTTTAGACATGCATCTGACGAAATAGGTCTTTGCCCACGAAAGCTTATGCTCCAATACTTCGGTTAGTCTATAAGGTACCACAGGACTCCTCACCGCTTTTGCAGATTCAGACTAACACGGCTACCCCTCTGATACTGGACATTTTTGGTATCTGGTATTTTCCGATTTTTTTTTACCAGACAGGAGGGGAAAATACTGGCCTGTCTGGGTCAATACCAGACACCTGACAGCCCTATCCATAGATCCTTTTAGACAAGATCTACTTCTCCATTGGTGCATGTGAAACTGTAAAATATGTTCTTTCAACATGTCTCTTAAAGAACAGGGGTGGGCAATAATTTTTGCCCGGAGGCAAATTTGTGAAGTAGCTCCGGGCTACCCCAGAAAGGGTGGACCTAAGCAGGAAGGGGCAGGGCCTACACGGGAAGGGGTGGTGCTACCCCACCCCGAGACCATGGTCTGTGGGTGGGGGAGTCCCTTTCATCTCCCTTTCCACTAGGCATCCATGCCCTGGAAGAGGGTTGGCATGCACCCCACCCCAGGCCAATCAGGACCTGGGGTGTGGGAGCGCCTGAAGCCTCTTTCTGTCCTGCGAGGAGCACATGGCACTTTGAAGTGCCATGGTCTCTTTGCAGGGCCAGGGTAGGGCAAGGAAGCTTCACATAGCTCCCCCACCCCTAGGCCCTGATTGGCCTGGGGGCTGGGGAGCGCGTGAAGCCTCCTCCACTCCCCTTCCCCCACCCTGTGAGCAGCGCATGGCTCTTCAAAGCACCATGTGCTCCTGGTAGTGCGGGAGGAGGCTTCGGGCACTAATTGGCCTGGGGGCAGGGGAGCAGCAGGGCCTCCTAGGGCTGGATCCACCCGCTTGGCAGGCCGGATCCAGCCCGTGGAGACTCTTTTGCCCACCCATGCATTAGAACCTACCTTGCTCTTTTGCTTAGAATTGGAACATTTTTTTTTTTGGACTTAAAGATATCTAAAAGAACACATTAGCTTTATTTTAAGCTATTTTATGTTTTACACTTTACTAAGACCCTTAAGCAGCATTTAAAAATACTCTTCTCACTTCCACTGGTGTAAATGCATTCACTTGTATAGGATTAATCCTGATTTACACCAGTGTAAGAGGAAGAAGAATCAGGCTCACATAATAATCATTTGATGTGTTAAATCTCTCTCATAAGGTTCTTACCTTAATCAAATCTTCCATTTTTCTGACTTATAATGACCGCTAACCAAGCTGTACACTCACTGGCAGCTGACATTTGCCATGAAATAGAAGGGTAGGCCAATCAGTATTCATAACAGTATGGCAGATGTAAAAGGAATCATAGAAATAAGCTACATAAAATTGTATGCAGAGTGAAATTTTCTAACTAACTGAACTCTACCTCGCCTCTAAACAGTCTTGCTGCTATAACATTGAAATTCCTAACTGGAATTTGCACTTATACCAATATATAGAGCACTTACATTGGTCAATGCTCCATGAGCATGATGTATTTAAAAATGGAACCATCAGGTATTACAAATACCTACTTTTGACCACACGAAGCAGCAAAGTGAACCACAGAGATATGATTTGTAAAGCAAAAACTAATGTGTTGAATGCTAATTGGTCTGTGTAGACCAGGGCTGGCCTTACCATGAGGTGAACTGAGGCAGCCGCCTCAGGTGCCAGACTGTGGGGGGGTACCACTAGGACCCAGAGTGTAGAAAATTGTATCTGCTGCTGTTACATATGTATTCTCTCTGCTCTAGATGCACAGAGATGGTGGAGTGCCTTGAGAGGAGTAGAACAGGAAGAAGGCAGAATTGAGACCTTTCAAAGTTTTGGCCCAAGGAAGGGAGCATGGGGGCATCATTTGAGCTCCCCGCCTCAGGTTGCCAAAATGTCGTGAGCCAGCCCTGGTGTAGACCCTACATGTGTGCATGAAAAATGCTGTAGTGTGCTTTAATGTACTGTTTCATAAATACATACTTCAAAATCTCATCCCCATAATGTGCATTGATGACTGTGTAAAGAAGTCCTAAGTGATAGATATGTCTCCAGTTTGTGGGCAATGTCAAAAGCTGGTCTCAAGTCCCAAAACCATATGGATTCTAAAGCATTAAGGAATTATAGAAGAGTCGTTTTTAATAATTTGAAATCAGTAAGTGGAAAAAAAACCATTTAAAGGGGAAAAATGCTGTAATCAAATGCAATTTGAGTACAACAGTCCAGAATGGTATTTAATCCACAAAGATTCACCATAGAAAACCTTTTGGTACCATAAACTTTCATAGTGAAACATCATATAGTAATTTAGTCATAAATATCAATGAATCATACGAATAACAATGGCAACAGGAGTTGACTGACTGGACTTTCATGCATGTACCTTGGAAATATAAATAATGAGCTAATTCTGAATTTCTTAGGTGCCTGTAGTTGCAGAGCTGACTGATGGGCTGAACTGAACTTGCTGCTGTGACCCACTCTACAAAGAAGAGTCTAAGCTACTTTTAAAGAAAATAAAATTACAAAGCCTTTTCATTGTGAGGATAACCTTGAAAATACACACCAATTGCCAGAGGTGGCTCTTCTAAACCCCACACTTAATATAAAATAAGTCATTAAGTTTATAGCACTCCCCAAAGAATCATATGACTAATTATCCTCAAAATACTTACACCAGCCCTGTGCATAGGGATGTGATCTCTCTCCAGCATCATCAGTTATGTTTGGCAGGCCCAACCCAGAGTGTGCAGGGAAGCTCTGTTTCTTTGCTTCTGAAGCCCCCGCATTCTCTGAGTGAATGAGTGGAACAGTTATAGCCCACACAGAGAAGAGATCATTAACTTAAAATACCACATATTTAGCAATGACTAATTATTCCCTGTGACAGATTTTTATATTCCATTTTGACAAAGACAAGAACCCTGGAGTTGTTACTGCCAACAGACCAACCTAGCAGCTGAGCCATTAATCCTCTCTGACCAACACTCTGATCACAGATAGATGTTCCAAAGTGTATTCTTATTTTTATAATGCTTTTTATAAAGATGCACAATTCTGTCCATCTTTCTGAACACAAAAGAATCTGAAAGTGAAGTCCAAAAATGGTTCTTCACCCCAATCGATTTCATTGTCACATACCAGAGCCATTATAAAACACCAAATATTATCCCACACACCAGGACCTTAATTTAGTGCCTTCTGTTACCCCAAGACGTACTTTTAAAAAATTAAATCTTTCAGTTGAAAGTATGAATAAAAATACTGTCTATAGAAGCCTGGCTGTTGACCCCCAGGTGCACAATCATGCAAACAAGTGCCCTTAGCTGGATTTATTACCAGTCTTAATTCAAAACTTGCTTCACAATGACTTTCCTAAATTGGACATAAAGTTCCACAGGGGGAAAGAGCTCATTAGCAGGCTAGCAGGTCATCTCTGCCAGTTATCAGCTCTCTACAGAAGACACACATGGATAACAATCAAAATGGACCAGAAATCGTTTTCATGAGTGCTAGAGGAATATAAAGAAAAAAATTCAAAATGTTTTCTATCATTTTTTAAAATTTTTTATTTCTAATGTATTTGAGAATATGCTGGAAAATATATTTAAAGATTACTTATGAAAATACTATGTATGTACATACGTTGAGTAGATTGTGTCAGTTGCATGTGAAATATAAATGCAGATTCTTTTGCACGTTTTGTGTTTATGTAAATAGATATCACCTTACTTCTCACATGTCACTAGGGTAGCTGCATGTCCGTTTTCCATATCTAGAGGAGAACCTTTCTATCATGTGAGGCAAGGCATTTGTGGTATTTTAGATGCTGCTTGTAATTATTAGAACTGGGAGCAATGGCTGTTGGGAGACTGGAAGCACAGGAAACAGGAAGAAGGGGGGAGGAGATTAGCCAGGGCTGAGTGAGAGCTAGAGAGGGATGCAGCAGCTTTGTAAAGAGATTTACTTTTGGTAAATAAAGTTCTGTTGAAGTTTGTTAGTACCTTGCTTGCATGATACAACAGCATTGTAAATTGTTCTCCAAATATTGAGGAGGGCACTCTTGCACCCACGTGAGTTACAATCTTCAACACAGCAGTCACAGCACAGAGAAAACACTAAACCAATCTGATGCATAGTTGTGGAAACTCTGGATGAGACAGAATAGGCCAAGGAATCTGGCCAAGAATCAAGTGACCAAGGAGGCAGGTACAGACCTTAGACCACATCTATACTTACTGTAAAAATTATATGTAAAAATTAATAGGAGTGTAGAATGACTACACCTCAGTTGTAAAGGGGTTCAGCCACAACCCTTTGAGCATGCTTTTTCTTCCTCTGTTTTAGTCTGGAAAGATAGATTAGGATTGGGCCAAAGCAGGTATTATCCTTTCTGATGTGTAAATATGTTCTTTCCCACTGTTCTTGCAGCATAGAAAGACAGGTAAGCATACAGCTGCTCTTCTTTGTTGTGTCTTTTACTTACTCTCACTTGCTCTATAAAAAGTACTTTCAGGGTCACATGTCTTGTAATCTTTGTAACCTGCTAATTAGGAAAGTTTGTAGTTACAAAAGTGTTGATTTAATTAGAAATTCTGTAAACAATCATTAGAGGTGGGTATAATAATATTCATTATCATCATCAGGGCTCGACAAATAATGCCTGTGGCGAGTAGATTGCAACCCGGAGGAGCCGGGTTCAGGCGATCTGCACATGCGCAGATCACCAGACAGCACGACTAGCGAGCGGGGCTCACCACGGTTCAGCTAGCCCTGATCATTATCATCATCAACAACAACCCTGGGCTCAATTCCCGTTGGTGTCCAATGCCTCCTCCTGTGTAGGAGTTAACCTTACTAAATAAGGATTTAGGGAAAGTAGTAACAGGCGTGTACATTAACATACTAAAATGGATAAAAGAATGTAATTGCTGCCAAATTGTTGCCACTCGGAATGTTGTGTTGGGGGTCAGAGGTAAACGTGTGTCAGCAATGAAGTGGTCCGTTTACCCCATCCACTACTGGGTCACCTGTTTCTTGTCTAACATCTGCCATCACAAACAGGATTCCAGGGGAGAGTCGTGCCTGATCAACGGATTTCATGGGTAAGTCTGATGGACTCTTTACTGCAACAACTGTTAGGGATTTTATGAACAAGTTAGTGGGAAAATGGAGGGGAGGACCTTATTGAGTGTCTTTTGGGGGAACGTCAGGATTAGCTGGTCATTCAGGGATGGGCAGAATCCTCTCTTGCATCCAGAATTTTGCATAATAAGAAAAAGACTGTGGAGATGCAAGCTCTGTGTGAGGGTCTGTTTGGTTAGTAGAAGGAAGTTACTAATCTTAGAAGTAAAGTAGAAACTCTGCAGCAGATTGCTGAGGAGCAGTACCCTGTTAATCTTCAGAGTATGCTGGCAGTCAGAATGGCTGAAAACAACATGGACGATTTTAATGTTCTTAAAGCTAAAAACCTGGCCCTAAAGGGTCAAGTAGATGCCTTAAAGCAAGCTTCTTGCCCCCTTCCTACTCTTCCTGCACCTATTTACCCACCCGTTCCTCCCCAGACCTCTGCTCCCCCAACTATGAGTTCCACATTCACACTGTACAGCCCTCCTATCCTGTTATGATGTGGACCATGGTTAGACTGTTACAAGAGGATCAAAATGCTATGCAGCAGGCAGTAGATCTGTTGCTCTGATCTGGATTGAGGTGCCTCAGACTTCTCCTGAGGGGTACGACCCTACTCCTCAGCAGGTGCTCACCATTACATCTTTGTCTGACTCTGGTTTGGATAGGGCGAGCTTGCATTGTGAGTTAGGCTCCCCACCCCGGGCATAGAACACGTTCATGCAGTGTCTGGAAAGTGTGCAGAGTTGGCAGGACCAATACAGGCAGTCCCCGACTTACTTCCGCACTTACGAATGGGGCTTTTCTCGCCCCGGAGCTCACGGGCGGCAGGTTGCCACCCTTGTCCTCTGGGGTGAGAAAAGCTTCTCCCGGTCTCCCTGGTCTGCTGGGGGTATCCAGCAAAGCCACTGGACCCCCCCCCCTGCAGACCAGGGACACCCGAGCAAAGCCGCCACCTGGGCGGCTTTGCTCGTTTGCCCGGGAGCAAAGCCACCCAGGCGGCGGGACCCCTGCCGCCTGGGCGGCTTTGCTCCTGTCCCCCTGGTCTGCTGGGGGGGGGTCCAGCAGCTTTGCTGTACCCCCCCCCCAGCAGACCAGGGGAACAGGAGCAAAGCCTTGGAGCACGCCCGCAGGGGGACAGATCAAGCGCGCCCGGGCTGTCCCACTGTGGGCGTGCTCCAAGGTTTTGCTCCCCGTCTCCCTGGTCTGACCAGCAGACCAGGGAGATGGGGAGCAAAGCCTCGGAGCACACCAGCAGTGGGACAGCCGTGGTGTGCCTGGGCTGTCCCGCTGCCCGCGTGCTCTGAGGCTTTGCTCCGCATCTCCCAGGTCAGCAGACCAGGGAGACGGAGCAAAGCCGTGGAGGACTTGGGCGTCCCCACCCCCGTCTCCCTGGTCTGCTGGGGGGGGGTACAGCTAGTACCCCCCCCCCAGCAGACCAGGCTTTTCTTGCCTACCCCTGGGGTAGAGAAGCTGGGGGCTGCCGGGTTGGTCCCGCAGCGCCGCTCCGGACCAACCCAGCAGCACCCTAGCTGTTCTGCCCCAGGCGTCCCCAAGTCAGCCGCTGCTGAAACTGACCAGCGCTGACTACAGGAAGCCCGAGGGAGAGTTGCTCTGCCCCAGGCTTCCTGGAATCAGCTGCTGATCAGTTTCAGCAGCAGCTGACTTGGGGACATCTGGGTTTCTTAAGTTGAATCTGTATGTAAGTCAGAACTGGCATCCAGATTCAGCCACGGTTGAAACTGATCAGTTTCAGCAGCGGCTGACGCCAGTTCCGACTTACATACAGATTCGACTTAAGAACAAACCTACAGTCCCTATCTTGTACGTAACCCGGGGACTGCCTGTATACTGGAAATGATTTAGATATGGCCTGTGAGATACACCTGGTCCCCTTGCCCACAGCTGTGAGTGTCCATGATAAACTCTTCCATGACATTATGCAGGACACAGCCTGTGTCCTTTTTGGGGTCTATTCTCAAACTGCAGACTTGGTTAAATTAGTCTGGTTACCTGGGGAACACCTGCACACTGCTATTCTTTGTATTCAGGTATGGGTTCATATGTTTGGGGGCCTCGCTGATGAATTGTTAATGCTCCCAGGAGACAATCAAGAAACGTTCCTCCTAGACAGTTGGCTTTATGCCTGAGTCCTCACTGTGCAACAGGTTGGAGTTCCAAGTGGGATCTTTCCATTCTGATGAATTTCCTACTGTAATGGAAAGGGCTGCCACCTATTCGAGGCAGAATATGACCCCTGAGTTCCATTTGGCACAAACTGTATCCAATAGTAAAGACTCTCTAGCTCAGCTCTGCCATTTGGAGGAGTGCCTCGATGCACTCCTCAAGAAACAGGAATTGTGATCTCATAAATCAGAGGGGTAGCCATGTTAGTCTGAACTTGCAAAAGTGGCGAGGACTCCTGTGGCACCTTATAGACTAACAGATGTATTGGAGCATATGCTTAAATGGGCAAAGACCCACTTCATCAGATGCATGTAGTGGAAATTTCCAGAGGCAGGTGTAAATATGCAGGCCAGGATTAGGCTAGAGATGACGAGGTGGATCCAATCAGGGAGGATGAGGCCCACTTCTAGTAGCTGATCTGGAGGTGTGAATACCAAAAGAGGAGAAGCTTCTTTTGTAGTTAGCTAGCCATTCACAGTCTTTGTTTAATCCTGAGTTGATTGTGTCAAACTTGAAGATGAACTGTAGCTCTGCAGTTTCTCTTTGAAGTCTGGTCCTGAAGTTTTTTGCTGCAGTATGGCTACCTTTAGATCAGCAATTGTGTGTCCAGGAAGATTAAAGTGTTCCCCAACAGGTTTTTGTATGTTGCCATTCCTAATATCAGATTTGTGTCCATTTATTCTTTTACGTAGGGACTGTCCAGTTTGGCCGATGTATATAGAAGAGGGGCATTGTTTGCACATGATGGCATATATTACGTTAGTAGATGTGCAGGAGAATGAACCAGTGACGGTATGGCTGATTTGGTTAGGTCCTGTGATGGTGTGATGGTGTATATATGTGGGCAGAGTTGGCACCGAGGTTTGTTGCATGGATTGGTTCCTGAGTTAGAGTTATTATTGTGCGCTGTATAGTTGCTGGTGAGAATATGCATCAGGTTGGTGAGTTGTCTGTGGGCGAGGACTGGCCTTCCTCCGAAGGCCTGTGAAAGTGAGGGAACATTGTCCAGGATGGGTTGTAAGCACAAGAACAAATCAACACACCCTTAGAGCCCCGACCAGGGTTGTTCTATCTATTACCCAAGATCCACAAACCTGGAAATCCTGGATGCCCCATCATCTCGGGCATTGGCACTCTCACTGAAGGACTGTCTGGATATGTGGACTCTCTACTCAGACCCTACGCCACCAGCACTGTTGACACTACTGATTTTCTGAGAAAACTACAATGCATTGCTGATCTTCCAGAAAACACCATCCTAGCCACCATGGATGTAGAGGCTCTCTACACTAACATCCCACATGTAGATGGAATACAAGCGGTCAGGAACAGTATCCCTGATGATGCCACAGCACAACTGGTGGCTGAGCTCTACAACTTTATCCTCACACACAACTGTTTCAGATTTAGTGACAATATATACCTCCAGACCAATGGCACTGCTATGGGCACCCACATGACCCCACAATACGCCAGCTATGGTCTGTTCCCAACAGATGCTTTCAAATAGTCCCTATGGTTTTAGTGTTTAGTGTGGCAACAAAAGACATTCTACAAGTATATTAGGTACAAGAGGAAGACCAAGGTGTCAGGTAACTAGATTTTAAGGGAAACAGCCAGATCACTGCTGCACCCCTGCGGGGTGTTTGCCCCAAAAGTTGGTACAAAGGGGGCATGTGAGGTGTCAAACAAAAGCTTACTTTCTTCTGATTCTATATATGCTCTTCATATATCTGTATAATGTCTGGGTGTGATGTTATAAATATGTACTCTGTGTCAATATTGGAAACTTTTCTGTTTGTGGCTGAGCATTAGACGAAGAATACTCAGCCTATGGACATGCTAATGAGCAAGTCTCCATGGAACAATAGCCCTCTATAGGACAAGGACACACCTCAAGAACTGTGACTGTTACCTAAGGGCTACCAGCAGGGAACACAGGGGTAGGCCACTGGCCAAGTGACCTGCTGCAGCCAAGAAGAGACCAGGAAGGAGGTATAAAGATGCAATGTGGCAGCCTCCATTTGGTATTCAGATCTGCTCCTGACCCCAGATGCAGCCTCGCAGGGAATCACGAGCCAGAAAGAACTGTGGTCCCATCCGGACATCGGATGTAGAACAAGGACTTTTAAGCCAGCAGTTATAACATCTCTGTTGCGAGCCTGCATCGAGAAGTGGGAGATTTGATGCATGTAATGTATGATACTTCAACAACCTTACTCTCAGGCTTTTCTTTCTTTTAGTAATAAACCTTTAGATGTTAGATTCTAAAGGATTAGCTCAGCGTGATTTGTGGGTAAGGTCTAGAGGGTAAATTGACCTGGGATCTGTGGCTGGTTTCTTGGAACTGGACAGAACTTTTTCAGGGAAGGTGAGATTGGGCTCTAAAACCCCTCACCTGTGTATGAGGCCCGGGGCCATCTGGGGCACGGATATTGCTGGGGTGGCAAAGGGGTTTTGCTCGTGAGGCTTCTGGCTGGCCAAGCAGGCAGCTGAAGTGCTCTGTGGGACTGGTTTGTAGCCTGTTTGGGAGGATCTCCAGTTTGGGAGCTATAGAGAGCCCCAGATTTGAGCAATTCACCCTGAGCAGACGTCCTCAGCTATGCCCAGACCCGGCCCGGTCCATCACGCAAGGTCAGGGTAGGCCCATTGGAGTGGGTATAATAATATCCATTACCTGCCTGTTAATATTCATTGTGTAGGAGTTAACCTTACTAAATAAGGATTTAGGGAAAGTAGTAATAGATGTGTAAATTAACATACTAAAATGGATAAAAGAGTGTAATTGGTGCCAGATTATTGCCACTTAGCACATTGTGTTGGGGGTCTGAGATAAACATGTATCAGCAATAAAGTAGTCTATTTAACCCATCCGATTCTCAGTTGCTTATTTCTTCTCTAACTATTACCACGCGAGAGATAGATCTTCTGGTGTTTGATTAGTGGGTCTAGAAAAGACCAATCAAATCAAATGCAAAGAGTGCTCCTGGACAATGCCGGTACTCCTCAGTTTGTGAGGAGTAAGGGAAGTCAACGGGAGCATTTGCCCCCATTGACTTCCTGCTATGGAGATGGCACCAAACTCAGCTTATCTATGACTGGAAGATAGCTAAACTTTTGCCAATATTTAAAAGCTACATCTACACTTCACAGTTATTTTGGAATAAACTATTTTGGAATAGTTATTCTGAAATAGTTTATTTCAAAATAGAACTTCAGTGAAGCCTCAAAAATAGTCCGAGGCAAGCTTCCCTAATGTAAACATGCTATCTCGATTTAGCGCCCCAGGAGGAATAACTTAGAATGGCCCTGGTGAGGGGCTATTTTGAAATAGCAGAAGCGGAGTGTCTACACATGCCTTATTTTGAAATAGCTACTTCAGATTAGGTGTTACTCTTCATAGAATGAGGTTTACAGAAGTCAGAATAAGCTGTCTGTTATTTCAAAATTATTTTGAAATAACAGAATTGTAGTGTAGATGCTCGCATAGGTATTTCAGAATAACAGCCATTATTCCAAAATAATTTTGCTGTGCAGACACAACCAAAAAAGGCTGTAGAGATGATCCTGGTAATTACAGACATGTAAATCTAATCTGAGTACTGGGCAAAATAGTTGAAACTATAGTAAAGAATAAAATTGTCAGGCATGAAGAGGAACATAATTTTTTGGTGGAAAGTCAACATGGTTTCTTACTAATCTACTAGAGTTCTTTGAGGGGGTCAACGAGCATGTGGACAAGGAGGATGCAGTGGATATAGTGTACTTAGATTTCCATAAAGTCTTTGACCAGGTCCCTCACCAAAGGCTCTTAAGTAAGGGGAAGATCTTCTCATGATGAATTGATACCTGGTTAAAATACAGGAAACAGAAGGTAAGAATACATAGTAAGTTTTCAGAATGGAGAGAGGTAACTAGTTGTTTCCCCAAAGGTCCACACTGTGACCAATCCTATTCAACCTATTCATAAAAGGTCTGGAGAAAGGGGCAAACAGTGAGGTGGCAAAATTTGCAGATGATACTCAATTGTTCAAGATTGTTAAGACCAAAGTGGACTGTGAAAGGCATAAAAAAAATCACAAAACAAAGTAACTGGGCAACATAATGGCAAATGAAAGTTAGATTTGATAAATGCAAAGTAATGCACATTGGAAAAAATATTCCCAACTATACATACGAAATGGTGGGGACTAATTTAACTCAAGAGAGAGACCATGAAGTCATTGTGGATAGTTCTCTGAAAACATCTACTCAATGCGCAGCAGAAGTAAAAAAAGTAAATAGAATGTTTTGAATCACTAAAAAAAGGATAGAAAATAAAACAGAACATTTTTTGCCTCTATATAAATCCATGACATGCCCACATCTTGTATACTGCATACAGATGTGGTCACTTCGTCTAAAAAAAGATATATTGTCATTGGCAAAGGTTTTGAAAAGGGCAGTAAAAATAGTTATTGGAGGGATAGTTCAGTTCTTTGAGCATTAGCCTGCTAAACCCAGAGTTGTGAACTCAATCCTTTAGGGGGTCATTTAGGGATCTGGGGCAAATCTGTCAGAAACAGTACTTGGTCCTGCTGTGAAGGAGGGGGACTGGACTTGATAACCTTTCACAGTCCCTTCCAGTTCTATGAGATAGGTATATTTCCACATAACTGCAAAAAAATTTAGGGATTTGAATGGGCTCCATATAAAAGATTAAAAAGACTTGGATTTTCCAGCTTAGAAAAGAGAAGATTAAGGCAATGTCTATAGTGCAGCCTTCTTCTGCAAAAACTAATGCAAATGCAAACCCCCCCCTCTTGCACAAGAGCCATTCTTCCTGAAAAAATGAGGAAGAACGGCTCTTGTACAAGAGGGGGGGTTTGTGCAAAAAGGAGCTGTCTATACAGCTCCTTTTTGAGGAAAAGCCTCTTGTGCAAAAACAGCTGTTAATTAATTATGCAAATGAAGTGTGGCGATATTCTACTCCACACTTCATTTGCATAAGCTTTTGTGGAAGAAGGCTGCAGTATAGACATAGCCTCAGGGGGGTAAGATAGAAGTCTATAAATAATCATGACAGGTGTGGAAAAAGTGAATAAGGAAAAGTTATTTACTTGTTCCCATAACATAAGAACTAGAAGTCGCCAAATGAAATTAATAGGTAGCAGGTTTAAAAGAAAGAAAGAAAGAAAGAAAGAAAGAAAGAAAGAAAGAAAGAAAGAAAGAAAGAAAGAAAGTTTTTTCTTCACACAGTGCACAATCACATGATGATGTGAAGACCGGGACTTTATCAGGGTTCAAAAAAGAACTAGATTAATTTATGGAGGATAGGTTCATCAATGGCTGTTAGCCAGGGTAGGTTGGAATGGTGTCCCCACACTGTGTCTATCAGGGCCTGTAAATGGATGACAGGAAAGGGATCACGTGATGATTACCTGTTCTATTCACTCCCTCTGGGGCATCTGGTATTGGAAATGGCTCTATAATTATTACCATTTTTTCCTCTGCGATATAAAGTCAAACAGGGAGCGGGCCCAAATATAAAAATACACATCTTGGTTACTTTAATTGACTCTACTTACATGATTTTGATTATATATGTTACACTTAATAAACTTACAGGTCCCTAAAGAATCTGATTCCTTTCATTTAATCTATATTTCAATTTTTAATTAGTGTAATGAAAAACTCAATTACTAGTGAAATTATATCATTATAATTTGGAACCCGATAGAATGGAGCAACACCTCTTCATTTCCACATCTTACTGAAAATAGAGAATTGCCTTTCAAAGTTGAATGCTCTGGAGAGACTCTGGGGAGATGGGTTGTATCATCCAGTGTTTATATTCAGAAGTTAGATACATATATGCTCACATACACATCCTCTCCCCCCCTCCCCCCGCAAAAAAAATCCAAATACTTTTTTTAATAGTGTCCATAAACTATTTAGTTACTATCAAGGTTTATTTCCCATGATTTTTTTTATCTGCTTAACTTGAAAATGTTTGAAATAAGCTGGTTGTGATTCATTTGTGATTCTGATTCAGGTTTGCATGTTCCATCTGAGTTGAAGCTAGGGTGAAGCAACACTAAGTAGAATCTTCCATTTTCCCTGATGTGAATAATGATTGTTAGGATAGAGGTGCTGCAATGCTGGCCCTGGGAGAAGAAAGACTTCTTACACTTTCTTGTCACATCTTCTCAGTGCTCATCCAGCTACTCCTTTGCAATGAGATCAGGTCATACTTTTACATACATATTACCAGGACCCTAGTACTACTAGTACTCTACAGTATGGAAAAAATAGTGGACTGGGATCCAGTTACTACAGGCAGCTAAGACCTCAGTTTAAGCTGCCGTATAATGGATGGCACTTCTACCAGAAAGTTGCCTTCCAACACCATGCTGGGGAATAGCTCCAGTAATGACTCTAAAGGAAGTGTGCCTCCAATCATCACCAACACTTCTTTTAGCAGTTATGTGGATGAAAGTCCTTTCTGGAAAATAGGGGGTTGGGTATGTGGAAGGGGGTGCCTTGACTCAGTGCAGGGGATGGGGGTTCAGGGTAGGGGTTTGGGTGTGGGGGGGGGGGATCAGAGCCGAGGATAGGGGATGCAAGGGTTAAAGCAGAGAACTGAGAGGTATGGGGGAGCTCAGCACAGGGGTGACGGTGCCAGAGTCAGAGCAAGGGCTGAGGTGCTCAGGGCATGGGGTGGATGTGCAGGAGTCCATGGCAAAACTTTCTCTTTTAACTGTTCACCTGTTTATCCACAAAGTAAATCTGTCAGTCAAAAATAAAGATTTTGTTATATAACTGAAATGTCCTTTAACTGGGGTGGTAGGGGACTGAAAACCTGGAGCAGGAGGGGGCTCAAGAGGGCCTCTGCTTCCCTGATCACAGAGTCCTGCCACTTTCCTGCAGCCTGGCATTGTCACGGCCTTGGGATAGGGTGGAGCGAGAGCCAGTCCTGGCCTGGGCGGAGGGAGGGGGGTCAGCTCTTGGGCCTGTGAGGGGGGAAGAGGGGCCTGGAGGGGCTGGAGGAGCAGGAGGAGCAGGAGGGGCTGGGGAAGAAGAGAGGGCTGGAGGAGCAGGAGCAGGAGGGGCTGGAGGGAAGAGGGGGCTGGAGGAGCGGGGGGGCTAGAGGAGCAGGGGGAACAGGGGCCTGGTGAGCTGGAGGAGCGGTGCCTGTAACGGGGCAGGCAAAGTGAAGACCTCCCGCATTGTGGCACAGATGGCAGTGCACTGCTGGACCAGCTCATCCAGCAGCCTGGTGCGCCACTCGGCCTCTCACTGTCCTCTGTTGGAGGGTCTATTCAGGTCCTGCAGGGCAACTACGTGCTCCCTCAGCAGGTCCGTGTAGACCCGCCAGTGCCTGCAGGTGCCACGGGTCCGGGATGGTGGTGGGGCAGGTGTGGTGCTCCCCTGTTGGGTAGAGGGTCCAGCTGTGGAGGAAAAGAGGAAGAGACAATCACTGTCTGTGTGCACCCCTGCTGTCCCCGAGGGCATGCCGTGGCTGTCAGGGGCTCTCCTTTGGACAGGAAACTCAGGGGTGTTACACATGACATCACGTGTGAGCTGGACAGAGTCCTGAAAGCCTCACAGGGGCCCCACGGTGGCAATGGGGCTAGCTGGCCCCCCACACTGCCAACCTGCCTGTGTGTGGTGACCCCTCAAAGCACTCACCTGATGTTCCCTCCCCAATGTCCACAGACACCTGGGAGCCTCTGGGATCTGGATCCCTGCTGCCTCCTCTTCCTCCTCCTCCTCTTGGTGCAGCTCTCCCGCCTCTCCTGCCTGGTCTTCCTCCCTCAGGAGGGGTCGGTCCACGATGTGGTGGGGTAACCCAAACTTCACCACACGCAGTGGAGTCTGGGCTTCCTCACTGCCCAGGATCTGCTCCAACTCCTGGTAGTAAGGGCAGGTCTCAGGGGCTGCCCTGGAGCGGGAGCTCTGGTCCCGGGCCCTGGCATATCCCTGCTGCAGCTCCTTTACCTTGGCCCTGACTTGTGCCATGGTGTGGGGGTGATGCCCTTTGGTGGCTAGTCCCTGGGCTAGGTGCTTGTTGATGTCTGCATTCCTGCAGTGTATCTGCAGGGCCTGTAGGGCTTCTTCCTGGGACCAGAGCTCCAGGAGGTTTTGGATTTCTGGCCCTGACCTTTTGGTGCCCCTGGGTGAGTTCTCATCTCTGTCCTGAGAAGGATCAGGGGAGCCTTGAGGCTGGGACATGGCTGACACAGCTGGCACGGGTGCTCTTGTGGCACATTTTTGTTACCTATCTGCCTGAGTCATCAGGTGGTCAGGCTGAGGCCACAGGATTGTTAAGGGAGGAGATGATGGAACACACCAAGTGTCTAATTTTTAAAGCTTTATTGATAAAATAATAAAATAACAGCGGAAAGTGATGGGTGCTTCCCACATCACTCAGAGGAAGGAAGAACGTGTCGGTGCCCCGAGTCTTAACCCACTTTCATACTCACACACTCACTACCCAAAGCTGGCCAGACCTGGGTATAATGACAGAAGAAGAGGGGGAAGGGTGGACGGGAGTTTGGTCCTGTGCGCAAAGGTCGTCCAGGGTCCGCTGAGATCTCTCCAAATTGCTCCATCTCTCGGAAGGGTTTTAAGTCCTGGGCTCCTTTGGGGGTGTTCCATTCTGCAACCTCTGGTCCTGGTGCTCTTTGTAACAGTCCAAATTGGCTTTCTGTGGTCTCCTTGACTTTCCCAAAACAAACAAGCTAGACTCTGTCGTTCTCTTTGCTTTCCTCCGTGCTGGCCTTCACTTTTCTTGCTTGTTATGGGCTGGCTCTGCAGATTTGTTCTATTGAATCTGTCTTTCTTATGGCTGGTCGGTGGATTCCAGACCCCCCTCTTTCTTGGCTGGCAGCCAAGAGTCAGATGTGTGCTGTGGCCTTAAGGTCGCTGGAGCCAATGTCTTATCTTCGGGCCTAGCAGAAGCGTGGAGTTAACCCATTTGCTGCTCTCTTCGTTCCCCCCCTTTTGGCTTCTTGTGACCTGCAAAAGAATCTTTCATTCACTCCACACTCACACCTTTGACCCTTCCCCAAAATGCCCTGCGTTATTTGCAATAGCATTAGCAACAGTCAGTACTGAACTGCCTCCCCAGGGGGACCCCTTGAGGGAGAGGGCCATTGGGGCGTGACACTCTGGCTAGCTGCCAGACAGCAAGGCCTGTCTGGGTTCCTGTGCCTTTAAGAAGCTACGGACAGGAACCACAGAGGTGTTCTACATGTAAAGGCTTGACTGTCCACGAGGGCTTCTTCCTGGAGGCCTTTTTTGTTGACAGAACTGGTTCCCTGCATCCACACACACCTTTTGTCAACAGATCTCTGTCAACAAAGGCATTCTTCCACTGTCGACAAAACTTCCGTGTTCTGTCGACCATGGGCGGTGAGTTGTATGAGCTCGTGGTGCCCAGGCTCCACCAATATTTGGAGCTGGAGTGGGCCCTGGGCCCCAGCCCCCCTGCACGTCCTCCCATCCTGGCCCCAGAGCATCTCTCCCCGGCCCCGGCCCTGGCCTCAATCCGTCCCTGCCATGTGCAACCTCTACTAAGCTCCCCCTTGCCAGCTGCTGCTGCCATATCTGACATGCTCAAACCAGTGGGCGGGGAGATGCCCGGGTGTGATGTAACGTCATGGCCAGGTATTTTAGAACTGCTGGGTGCTGCGTTGCGCCATGCGGTTGAGTTGCGAGTTCGGAGTCCGGGGCCGGAGCGCAGACTCCAGCCCTGCAAAGTGGAAGGCAGAAGGTAGGGGAGGGGGAGGGCTGGGAGACGAAGGGGCATGTGCAGAGGGGGATGGGGAGGAGGAGAGGGAGGGAAAGAGGAAGGGCTGGGAGAGGAAGGGGCTTGTGTGGAGGGGGAGGGGAGAGGGGGAAGAAAGGGGAAGTCACCAAAGGGACAGGGTAGAGGAAAGACAAATGCCAGGGGGCCAAGTGCAGACAATGAGGAAAAGGGCAGGAGGGGAGGTGTCAGTGGGAGGGGTGATGCTGGGAAGGGAGTGGGTAAGGGCTTTGGGGGCTGGAGGAGGAGGTGTTGGGAGAAGGCTTGAAAGAAGGGGTGGGCATGAGGAAGGCAGGGATGGAGCAAGTCATGTGTGAGGGCACAGGGACATGAGGGGAACGGGGGCAGAGGGTGGTGAGGGGGTGGGCATCAGGGAAAAAGAAGGCAAAGGGGGCAAGGGCAGTGAGGGAAGGGAGAGGCACCAGGAGGGTGCAGGAGTAAGAGAAGGTGCAGGTGCCAGGAGATTCTGGGGGTGAAGCAGTAGGGGAGACACCTGCAGGGGAAGGACCAGCCCCAGAGGAGAGATGCAGGGCAGGTGTGTAGAGGGAGGTGTTAGGAGAGGGGATGAGAAGGAGTAGCTCACATGATCGGAGTAGGGATCCTGAAGGAGTGGGCACAAGGGAGAGAGAAGGGCTGGTGGAGGGGGGCAGGTTGCAGGAGGGCTGAGGGGTAGTGAGAAGGGCAGGAGTCAGGACAGCAGAGGAGGGTGAGGAGTTGGGGGGGCAGCAGGCACCAGGGAAGTTGATGGAACAAGGGGAGGAGACATGGCAGCAGAGAGAAAAGGTAAAGGTTTAAAAATATTTATTAATTTCGGTGCCACAGTGGGACATCCAAACAAGCCACATGAACCCAGTACTGGTGCACAACACAAAATTCATTTTGCTCATGGGGGGAAACTCTTAGCCCATGTCTACACTGGTGGTTTCTTACGCAAGAGTTCTTGTGCAAGAAGTTTTGAGCAAGAACACATCCACTCTGCCATGTGCGAGCTGTGCTTTTGCACAAAAGCATCTATGGCAGCGTAGACACTCTCTTGCCCAAGAAAGCTCCGATGGCCATTTTAGCGATAGGGGTTTCTTGTGCAAGAAATCCCTGCTGAGCATCCACACTGCCTTCTTGCGCAAGAGAGCTTACACCTGTTGGAAAAAAGCGCAGCTCTTGTGCAAGATGCCCTCTCTTACCACGTCGTACTGTACATTTCCTTGCGCAAGAACAGGCGGGCAGTGTGGATGCTTTGTGGGTTCTTGCACAAGAATGGCTGTACTTTGGCAAAAAGCCACAAGTGTAGACATAACCTTAGAGGGAACACTTCCCCCAGCCTCTCTGCCCCCCGAGTTAATGTCACACACATTGGGTTAATGCAACTGCAGGATAGTTGCATGAGGGGGTTTGGTGGGGGCCAGACTAATCCCTGTTGGTAGGAGGATGGTGGGAAAAGCCCTTCGAGAGGGGTGACATGACACCGTTTACTTCTGGTCATGTGTCCATCTTGCCCCAAGTGTATTACCTTCAGAGGCGTGGCTAATAGGGGGGGTCAGGGGCGTGGCTAATGGGGCACCGCCCAAAATTATACAAACCTGCCGCACATACTGTTGACTTACTGTTGACAGAACGTAGCGGTCGTGTAGACCAGGTATAGTTTTGTCAACAAAAGGCCACTTTTATTGACAAAAGCCTGTAATCTAGATACATCCTAAGGGTATGTCTACACTACCCCGCTAGTTCGAACTAGCGGGGTAATGTATGCATACCGAACGTGCAAATGAAGCCCGGGATTTGAATTTCCCGGGCTTTATTTGCATAAGCCGGCCGGTGCCATTTTTAAATGCCAGCTTGTTCGAACCCCGTGCCGCGCGGCTACACGCGGCATGGGCTAGATAGTTCGAACTAGCAAGCCATTCCGAACTATCTATACGCCTCGTGGCGCCGGCCGGCTTATACAAATAAAGCCCAGGAAATTCAAATCCCGGGCTTCATTTGCACGTTCGGTATGCATACATTACCCCGCTAGTTCGAACTAGCGGGGTAGTGTAGACATACCCTAAGTGTCTACAGGGGCAAAGAGCTGTACTATGTGAGAACATGGCATGTACGTGGCATTTCAGAGCTGAGGAAGATTATCTCTGCTTAAACAGTTAAGAATGAAATTATTTTTAGCAGTTAGGTGTGAATTCTTCATTGGTTGAAACTATGGAGTGAGTAGGAATAAATAAAAGAAAGGTAACAGGAAGGATGAGACACACTGAGTGTTAAAGGTGAAGAAACTAGAGAGAAAATTCCAATAAAAGGTTCAAAATGTCACTAGAGCAGCCTAAGCTTGTACAGGGGGATTTCGGCAAATCCAGTAATGTGCCTGAACTACTATTGCTTACTGCTTAAACTTTAGCAACCAAGCTAAAAGGCCCAAATTAGACCTAGACCACAGTCAGGAAAAAGAAGGGGAGTTTGGGTGCCACAGAGAGGAGAGCTTGACCCAGCGTCCTTCCTGAGGCCCAAATCTCTAGTGAAATCACTGAGCTATACATTTAGAAAAACAGGAACTTTGTCTAGATGCCCTAAGACATATATCTATCAGGGCCCCCAAGCATGAAGTCTGTAAAAAAGAAAAAAACACATCTGGGCAAAGTGATGATCAGAAGAAAACCTCTTGCCTAACCTTTAAAAAGTGCTTGCCTAACAATTTTTTGAGTGACATATTATTGTAATACTAATGGATAAATAGGGAAGGAAAGTTTGAGTTAAGGGGACAATTTTGGGAACACTTGGAGGGCCGCCTCGAGGACTCCTTGAGGACTCTTCACATCTGGATGCATCTTCATCCCCACCGGCAGATGGAAGACTGGCCATCAGAAGCCTGCTCTGTGTCACTCGAGAGCCACACTCAGCTTCGGTAATTATCGAGGGTGGGGGTGTTTTACTAACCTGTTGCGGACGTGTGTAAGTGCTTGAGTCTAAGTAAAGTTTAGCTTTAAGTGAAAGCACTCTTGTGTTGCCCTGTTTGTACCATCCATCTATCGGTCGGTCAACCGTGTCTCCCCGGAATTATTTCCTGACACTACCTCTCAGACAGTAAAAGTTACCGAGAGGTTTGGGTTGAAAGAACCCCAGGTAACAAGCTCAGCTGCACAGGTGCTAAGAAGGTGAGACCACAACAGAAATGTGCTAGTAAAACCATTTGGACAAAAGAGAAGCTGTTTATAAATAAAACCAAGTGAAAGATTAAAGGCTGAGCTGCTACAGCTATGCTGGGAAGTGCCATAGAAAAGGAAATGGCAGAGAAATGGCTCAAAAAAATCCCAAAGGAAAAAAAGTAATAACTATAAAGCTTTCCAAAATTGATACATCAAAACATAAGGAAGAAAAAGCCCTCTGAGCCCTTTTTCTATTGCCGAAACAAAGGAGCAGAGAACAGGTGTTTTCCTGAGTGGACACTTTAACTGGGGAAATGCAGGTGGATTAGGGTTGTCAGAAGTGGGCATAAAAAACCCAGAGCTTGTTTATTCTGTGCTTTAGGAGGAGGGACAATCATCAGTAAATTATCTGGAGTAGTGAAGGGCCCATGCCAATGAATGTAGGCCAGAGTTTCAAAAGATCTCAACTCCCATTTAGGAACTAAAATAAATAGGTTCCACATGTTGAGTACAGAACGCTTTAGAAAATGAGACTATAAGATTGTCCCTTCACAGCTGGCAAGTACTTTTTCAAAATTTCTGTAAGTGCTTAAACTTGTGGGCATAGGTGGCGTGTGAGAGTTTTCTTTGTGGAGGCTACACATGAATTTACCTTGTATTTACTAAACCAATTGATATATAGAAAGATTCATGCTCAAAGGCCATCACTAACCAGCATTACGAAGTTCATCTGAAATCTAGAGTAAATCAATTCTAGTGCCAGGTTTTGAATGCTGACTGGGGTGGGCAGTGCCAAAGCCTCTTTTGGGAACAAGCAGACAGCACAAATCCAGGAGAAGAGAGGTGGCAAAACTGGGGGAAGACACCAGGCCTTGGAGGGGGCAGAGGAGGCCAACCACCACCAAGGGCAGCATGCTCCTTACATGCCCTGCTTTTTTATTCTGATGATTCAAGCCAAATTATTTTGGAGAGACTTAGTCTCTTAGGGTATGTCTACACTACAAAGTTAATTTGAACTAACAGAAGTTAGTTTGAATTAACTTTTATAGGCACTACACATAGAAACCGCTAGTTTGAACTTAATTCGAACTAGGTAAACCTCATTCTACGATGACTAACGCCTAGTTCGAATTAAGTAGTTCGAATTAAGGGCTGTGTAGCCACTTAATCTGAACTAACGGGAGGCTAGCCCTCCCCAGCTTTCCCTGGTGGCCACTCTGGGCACCACCAGGGAAACTCTTCTGCCCCCCTCCCGGCCCCGGAGCCCTTAAAGGGCCACGGTCTGGCTACGGTGCCCGTGCCAGGTGCAAGCCTGCCAGCACCCAGCCAGCAGACCCTGCACCTGGCATGGCATGAGCCAGCCACCTGCTGCCACCCAGCCCTCCGCCTCTTCCCGGGACCAGGCTGGCGGCTCCCAGGAGCCTGCCCTGGTCTGCAAGAGGAGGGCGCCCACCTGGTCTAGTGCGGAGATCGTGGACCTCATCCACGACCTCCGCACTAGGCACAGAAAAGTGGCCATCTAGAGCAGGATAGCTACCAGCCTGGCCACTCAGGAGCAGGTTTGCATGAAAATCAGGGTGGTCCACTGAGACCCCCGACCCTGAGCCCTGAGCTTAGAACATAAGAACATAAGAAAGGCTGTACTGGGTCAGACCAAAGGTCCATCTAGCCCAGTAGCCTGTCTGCCGACAGTGGCCAACACCAGCTACCCTGGAGGGGATGGACCGAAGACAATGACCAAGCCATTTTTCTCGTGCCATCCATCTCCAGCTTTCCACAAACAAAGGCCAGGGACACCATTTCTACCCCCTGGCTAATACCACTCCATGGACCCAACCTCCCTGAATTTATCTCACTTCTCTTTAAACTCTGTTCTAGTTCTAGCCTTCACAGCCTCCTGCAGCAAGGAGTTCCACAGGCTGATTATTTGTTTTGTGAAGAAGAACTTTCTGTTATTAGTTTGAAGCCTGCTACCCATTCTTTTCATTTGGTGTCCTCTAGTCCTTCTATTATGGGAACTAATGAAGAACTGTTCTTTATGCACCCTCTCCACGCCACTCATGCTTTTATAGACCTCTATCATATCCGCCCTCAGTCTCCTCTTTCCTAAGCTGAAAAGTCCCGGTCTCTTTAGCCTCTCTTCATATGGGATCTGTTCCAAACCCCTGATCATTTTAGTTGCCCTCTGCTCTCCCACCCTCTCTCTTCCCCTTTCCCACCTCCTTTTCCCAGTCTCCCCGAGTTTTGTTCAATAAAGAGAGTTTCTATTTTTGAACACACGTGTCCTTTATTTTGTACATCAGGAAGGGGGGCTAGGGAGGGGTAAGTGGTAGGAGGTGAGGGAGGACTGGGGTATGAGCCCCCGATGGAGAGGACTGGGTGGCTCTGCGGCCTCCTCTGGGTGGAAGCTCTCCTGCAGCCCCCCGATTGACCCCTCCCCTGGATGGCAGCCTGTGGCAAGTGCAGCCGGGCTGATGGCTGAGTGCTGTGATGTGCCGAGTGTGGGCATTCAGGGCACTCCAAGACAGGACTGCTTTGCAAGTGGGGACCCCTGAGAACTGTCTGTCTGGGGTGGGGGTTGGGTCCCTTTAAGCACAGCCCTCGGCTAGCCCTCGGCAGCAGCTCCGCGCTCGAAGTCCTAATCTGATGCTCTGCCAGTTCAGGGTCCACTCAATGTGGACATGCTCGTTCAAATTAGCAAAATGCTAATTCGAACTAGTTTTTAGGTCTAGATGCACTAGTTCAAATTAGCTTAGTTCGAATTAGTGCTGTAGTGTAGACATACCCTTAGAGACTAGCCCCCTAATTCGAACTAGGGAGGCTAATTTAGGCATTAGAAGTTGCAAATCAATGATCTACCCCCTTGCAGGAGGAATAACAGGTAGCTCGATTTAGGGCTTTAATTCGAACTATCGGGTCCCTGCCGTGTGTAGACTCAGGCAGCTAGTCCGGACTTGTAAATTTCAAAAAATGGCGACTGGCCGGGAAGATGCAAATCAAGCGTGGGATATATAAATCCTGGGCTTGATTTGCAACTTCAAATGCCTACATTAGCCTCTTTAGTTTGAACTAGGGGGCTAGTGTAGACATACCCTTATACATGCTGCCCATGATTGTGAGCAATGTTAAACCTGCTCCTCAATGTGTAACTAGCTGTGGTCGGATTCCATTTATATGCATGAGAAAAAACCTGCTTCAGTAAAATCAAATATATTAGCTGGAATTTGAAGTTTCTTTTTATGGTAATTTCAAGTAACTTTTGCTGTCACAACAATTCATGCCAGGGTGAGGAGGGGACAGCCTGCAAAAAGATACAAGCTGCTGAAGAGAAATCTACAAGACATAAAACTGTGATACAAAGTTGCATAGAAAATTAATTGGTATTGTCTGTTTGAGTTATCTCAATTTAAAACTATTTTTCTTTCCTTCATTGTTCAGTCTTCCAAACTTCATGGTGATGCTCTATTATCAACTGTAGAGCCCTGTGTAGCTGATTGTATAATTTGCTTGTAAAGTTTAGAGTCATCTGTCTTCTATATCTTGAGGCAAAGTAGGTTTTTTGAAGATCTAATGAATAAACAAACAGCTAGTACTCACTGTGTAGCACGCATTGTTAGTGCTTACATATGTATGATAGGATCTTTATTCCTCAAATTAACTATTTCAGAATATTTTATATATGGTAATTTATTTAATCAGACTATTTATTCTTCATTTGAGAAATAAAATACTATCTGGAGAAGATATTACTTTTGCACTTTAACTACCTCTAAAAATTTTTTTTGTATCACCTGATATTTTTGTACAGAGACAAAATGGTCTGGCATAAGACTCAGGTGACAATAGGGCTATGTTTACACTGACAGGAAAATTCTTTTTCAGTTTTTTTCTCCGAAAGAGGCTTTTCTGATATTTGGCCCATCTACACGGGGCCAAATTTAGGGAAAAAACCCTCTTTCAGAATATCCTTTATTCCTCTCACTGAGAGGAATACAGGGATGCTGAAAGAACATGTCCACTTTTTCGGAAACTGCTCTGAAAAAGTGGACGCATTCCTTGGATGTGGCAGAGCTTTTCGGGGATACCTCCAGTATTCTGGAAAAGCTATGCAGTCTAGATATAGCCTAAGTTAGCTAGGAGGGCAGTTGTGGTGGAAGAAGATTCTGGCAATCCTCCTTCCACCTGGAGGCCCACAGGCACCCAGACAGCACAGTCCAAGAGGGTTTGTCAAGTGTGTGCTGATTTAGCTTATCTGCTTGACATGCTACAGAAGTGTGATTTCATTGCACCCTCTGTGAAAATAAAAGTGTCCTTACAATGAACAGAATCCATGGAGAGGGTGACAGTGGAGGCATGATGTGTCCTTTCTCAGTAGTGAATCCTTGCAAGACTTACAGAGGACTGTGAATTTTTCTCTATCAATGATCTACCATCAATGTTGTTAGGGCAGGATTCTACACTCTTCATGACACCTTTTGAAACTGCTAGTAGTTTTAGAGAACCAATGTCTTGATACTTCCTCTATCCAATATAGGAGATTAACAAGGGAACAGTGCAGACACTGAGGTAAACATAACTACTCATCAGATGTACAATTAGGAAATTTAGGGTGACAGTTCATTAATCACCCTATCCTTTATACCAGACTAGTTTAACAATCTGAAAAAAAATCTCCATTTTTGGTTTGATTTCTCTCCAGTATTCTATACAAATGGAAAGGAGATGGCCTGGTAGCACTCACTATCCATCTACAAAACTGCAGATCAGACTAGAGGCTAAGACTTAAATCTGTACCACATGTTAGTTTGGATGACTTTAAAACAGTATAACAAGATAACATTGTTAGGAAGTCCCAATGGGTATGTCTACACTACCCTCCTAGTTCGAACTAGGAGGGTAATGTAGGCATACCGCACTTGCAAATGAAGCCCGGGATTTGAATTTCTTGGGCTTCATTTGCTTAAGCGGGGAGCCGCCATTTTTAAAACCCCGCTGGTTCGAACCCCGTGCAGCGTGGCTACACGGGGCACGAACTAGGTAGTTCGAACTTTCATGAGGAGTAACGGTAGTTCGAACTAGGAAGTCTGGTTCGAACTACCTGGTTCGTGCCCCGTGTAACCGCGCTGCACAGGGTTTGAACCAGCGGGTTTTAAAAAATGGCGGCTCCCCGCTTATGCAAATGAAGCCCGGGAAATTCAAATCCCGGGCTTCATTTGCAAGTGCGGTATGCCTACATTACCCCGCTAGTTCGAACTAGTGGGGTAGTGTAGACATACCCAATATTATTAGAGCTATTCTACCAAACAAAAAGTTTAAAGTTATGGAATCACGGAATCATAGAACGAAGGAGGTCATCAAGTCCAGTCACCTACCCAAAGCAAGAACAATCCCAACTAAATCAACTCAGCCAGGCCCTTATCAAGCTGAGACTTAAACACCTCTAGGGATAGAGATTCCACCACCTCCCTCAGTAACCCATTCTAGTGCTTCACCATCCTCCTAGGGAAATAGTTTTTTCTAATATCCAACCTAGACCTCCCCCACTGTAACTTGAGACCATTGCTCCTTGTTCTGCTGTCCGTCACCACTGTGAACAGCCTTTCTTCATCCTCTTTAGAACCTTCCTTCAGGAAGCTGAAGGCTGCTATCAAATCTCCCCTCATTCTTCTCTCCTGCAGACTAAACAAACCCAAATCCCTCTCTCTCTATCCTCATAGGTCATGCAATCAAGCCCCCTAATAATTTTGGATGCCCTCCACTGCATCGTCTCCAATGCATCCACATCCTTTCTATAGTGGGGGGCCCAAAACTGGACACAATATTCCAGATGTGGCCTCACCAGAGCCGAATAAAGGGGAATAATCACTTCTCTGGATCTGCTGGCAATGCTCCTCCTAATGCATCCTAATATATCATTAGCTTTCTTGGCTACAAGGACACACTGTTGACTCATATCCAGCTTCTCATCCACTGTAATCCCCAAGTCCTTTTCTGCAGAACTGCTACTTAGCCATTCGGCCTCCAGCCTGTAACAATGCTTGGGATTCTTCCATCCCAAGTGCAGGACTCTGCACTTGTCCTTGTTGAACCTCATCAGATTTCTTGTGGCCCAATCTTCTAATCTGTCCAGGTCGCTCTAGACCCGATCCCTGCCCTTCAGCGTATCTACCTCTCCCCCTAGCTTAGTGTCATCTGCAAACTTGCTGAGGGTGCCATCCATCCCTTCATCCAGGTCATTAATAAAGATGTTGAACAAAACTGGTTCAAAAATTGATCCTTGGGGCACTCCGCTAGAAACCAACTGCCAACATGACATTGAGCCATTGATAACTACCCGTTGGGTCCGAAAGTCAAGGTATATCACTTCCACTGATTTTCCCATATCCACAGAGTCAGTTACCTCATTATAGAAGCTAATCAGATTGGTAAGGCACAACTTGCCCTTGGAGAATCCATGTTGACTATTCCTGATCGCTTTCCCCTCTTTCAAGTGCTTCAGAACAGATTCCTTGAGGATCCCCTCCATGATTTTTCCAGAGACTGAGGTAAGGCTGACAAGTCTGTAGTTCCCTGGATTGTCCTTCTTCCCTTTTTAAAAGTTGGGCAGTACATTTGCCTTTTTCCAGTCATCTGGGATCTCTCCTGATCTCCATGGCTACGTCTAGACTACATCCCTTTTTCGGAAAAGGGATGTAAATTAGACGTATAGCAATTGCTAATGAAGCGGGGATTTAAATCTCCTGCGCTTCATTAGCATAAAAATGGCTGCCGCTTTTTTCGGCACGGAGCTTTGTCGGAGAAAAGCGCCAGTCTAGACGCTGATCTTTCGAAAAATAAAGCCTTTGCCGAAAGATCCCTTATCCCTCTTGAAACAGGTGAGAGGGGAGACGCTGGTTCACAAGACATCCAAGGGAGCGCATGCGCGACGAAGATGCCACGCAACAGCTGAGAGGGGAGACTCCTGGTTCGCAAGACATGCAAGGGAGCGCATGCGGATGTCTTCTGAACCAGCGTCTCCCCTCTCTGCTGTTGCACAGCAGCATGCTCTCCCTCTGATAGTCTCGCACACCCCCTGGGGTGCGCGCACCACACTTTGGAGACCACTGTTTTAAAAATGCCCCAGTGGGTGCCATGGTGCCTGCGGGCACTGCGTTGGGGTCCTCTGGTTTATATACTCCCATGACAGTGCTCCAGTCATGGAAGTCATCTTACCAAGTCTCTGTTATTCCAATCAAATCATAGTTCTTTAACTGGGCCAGGGTTCTAATTCTTTCTGTTTGTTTCCCAGGCTTCTCGTATTTCTGTACAACTACCTTAGATAACCAGTTGATTGCCCTGCCTTCTCCATCCAGATCATCCTGATCAAGTTCTTATACAAATTCTCAAAACAGTATCTTTAACATTATAATGTTAGAAACTTTGCATAGCAGATTTACAGTAGATAGTTCTAGCATTTCTAACAAAAGTCATTCCATGTTCTCTCATTTTTAACAACATTTACTTCTTTAGATACATTACACCCTTAAAAAAATCTACTATTTCACATGGAAACTGAAATTAGTATAGCCTTTCTGCTCGGCATGTGCACTCACACCAACTGTAAGGTATGAGATAGGACGATCAACTGGTTACCTGAAGTGTTTGTACAATAATGCGAGAAGCCTGGGCAACAAACAGGAAGAACTAGAGGCCCTGGCCCAGACAGGCCACCGAATCAGGTGGATGAGGTAGATGAGTCTTTCTTCGGACAACTGAGCAAAGCTTCCAGATCGCAGGCCCTGGTTCTCGTGGGGGACTTTAATCACCCTGACATCTGCTGGGAAACCTACACGGCAGTACACAGGCAATCCAGGAAGTTTTTGGAGAATGTTGGGGATAACTTCTTGACACAGGTGCTGAAGGATCTGACCAGAGGCCATGCGCAGCTTGACCTTCTGCTCACAAACAGGGAGGAATTAATAGGGGAAGTGAAGGTGGGTGACAACCTGGGAAGCAGTGATCATGAGATGGTAGATTTCAGGATCCTGACCAAAGGAAGAAAAGAGAGTAGTAAAATACACACCTTGGACTTCAAAAAAGCAGATTTTGACTCCCTCCAAGATCTGATGGACAGAATCCCCGGGGATGTTAACATGAAGGGGAAAGGAGTCCAGGACAGCTGGCAGTATTTTAAAGAAGCCTTATTGAAGGCACAGAAAGAAACCATCCCGACGCATAGCAAGAGAGGCAAACATGGTAGGAGACCGAACTGGCTTACAAGGGAAATCCTTGGTGAACTTAAGCACAAAAAGGAAGCTTACAAAGAGTGGAAACTTGGACAAATGACCAGGGAGGAGTTTAAAGGTATTGCTCGAGAATGCCGGGGGATTATCAGGAAGGCGAAAGCGCAAATGGAATTGCGACTGGCTAAGGATGTGAAGGATAACAAGAAAGGTTTCTACAGGCATGTTAACAAGAAGAAGGTGATCAGAGAGGGTGTGCAGCCCCTAATGGATGAAGGAGGTAACCTATTGACAGATGATGTAGGGAAAGCTGAAGTACTCAATGCTTTCTTTACCTCTGTATTCACGGACAAGGTCGGCTCCTGGACTCCTGCGCCAAGTGACGCAAGATGGGATGAAGATGGACAGCCCGTGGTGGGTAAAGAACAGGTTAGGAACTATTTAGAAAAGCTAAACATACATAAATCCATGGGTCCGGACTTAGTGCATCCAAGGGTACTGAGGGAGTTGGCAAATGTCATTGTGGAGCCTTTGGCTATTATTTTTGAAAAGTCGTGGTGATCGGGAGAAATCCCGGATGACTGGAAAAAGGCAAATGTAGTGCCCATCTTCAAAAAAGGGAAGAAGGATGATCCAGGGAACAATAGGCTGGTCAGTCTTACCTCGGTTCCTGGAAAAATCATGGAAGGGATCCCTCAGGAATCCATATTGAGGCACTTGGATGAGAGGAAAGTGATTAGGAATAGTCAGCATGGATTCACAAAGGGCAAGTCGTGCCTGACCAATCTGATTAGCTTCTATGATGAGGTAACTGGCTCGGTGGACATGGGGAAGTCAGTGGATGTGATATACCTTGACTTTAGCAAGGCTTTTGATACGATCTCCCACAATATTCTTCCCAGCAAGTTAAGGGAATGTGGATTGGATAAATGGATGGTAAGATGGATAGAAAGATGGCTAGAAGGCTGGGCCCAGCGGGTAGTGATCAATGGCTCGATGTCAGGATGGCGGTCGGTTTCTAGCAGTGCCCCAAGGATATGAGGGATGCAGTCTAGACATACCTTAAATGTGTTGCACTATATCAAATCGGAACTAGTAGTAAACCTTATTTTTTTAAAGAAATTATGTATTTAAGGAAGTGATATATAGTGAATGGAGAGACTTACCTGTATTAATTATAGTCAGGTTAAGGAAAAACCTATAGTTTTGTTTAATTTGAATGCAACAGAAAATGTACTAGGGGTCTATTAATTTCCCTTGTATTACTTTTGTCTTTAAAAAAAAAACTGTCATAATGCCTCTCATAAGAAAAAAAAAGTCTCAAGATCCCAAAGCTTCTAGGATAATCCTAACTGGAAAGCTGGCTAGGTAGTCGGGCTCAATGGGTAGTGATCAATGGCCCGATGTCTGGCTGGCTGGCTGTCAGTTTCAAAGCAGAGTGACCCAAGGATCGGTTCTAGAGACAGTTTTGTTCAATATCTTTATTAATGACCTGGATGAGGGGATGGATTGCACCCTCAGCAAGATTGCAGATGACACTAAGCTAGAGGGAGAGGTAGACACATTGGAGAGCAGAGACAGGGTCCAGAGTGACTTAGACCAATTGAAGGATAGGGCCAAAAGAAATCTGATGAGCTTCAACAAGAACAAGGGGAGGAGGGATAGCTCAAGTGGTTTGAGCATTGGCCTACTAAACCCAGGGTTGTGAGTTCAATCCTTGCAGAGGCCATTTAGGGATTTTGGGCAAAAATTCATCAGGGATAGTACTTGGTCCTGCTGTGAAAGCAGGGGACTGGACTCCATGACCTTTCAAGGTCCCTTCCAGTTCTAGGAGATAGGCAATCTCCATTATATTTAAAAAAAAAAAAAAAGTGCAGAGTCCTACACTTGGAACAGAAGAATCCCAAGCATGGCTACAGGCTGGGGACTGACTGGCTAAGTAGCAATTCTGCAGAAAAGTATCTGGGGATTACAGTGGATAAGAAACTGGATATGAGTCAACAGTGTGTCTTTGTAGTCAAGAAGGCTAGT
Source organism: Pelodiscus sinensis (assembly GCF_049634645.1). NCBI lineage: Eukaryota > Metazoa > Chordata > Testudines > Trionychidae > Pelodiscus > Pelodiscus sinensis. The sequence goes on from NC_134719.1 coordinate 51,005,861, forward strand.
GGCATGTTAGGGTGTGTTAGGAGGAGCATTGCCAGATTTAGAGAAGTGATTATTCCTCTTTATTTAGCACTGGTGAGGCCACATCCGAAGTATTGCATCCAGTTCTGGGTCCCTACTGTAGAAAGGATGTGGACACATTGGAGAGGGTCCAGCAGAGGGCAACAAAAATTATTATGGATCTGGAGCATGTGACCTATAAGGAGAGTCTGAGGGATTTGTGTTTGTTTAGTCTGCAGAAGAGAAGAGTGAGGGGGGATTTGATAGCAGCCTTCAGCTTCCTGAAGGAAGGTTCCAAAGAGGATGAAGAGAGGCTGTTCACAGTAGTGACAGATGGCAGAACAAGGAGAAATGGTCTCAGGTTTCAGTGGGGGAGGTCTAGGTTGGATATTAGGAAAAACTATTTCCCTAGGAGGGTGGTGAAGCACTGGGATGGGTTACTTAGGGAGTTTTTAAGTCCTGGCTTGACAAAGTCCTACCTGGGATGATTTAGTTGGGATTGGGCCTGCTTTGGTGACCTGGTGATGTCGTCTCCAACCCTAGGATTCTATGAGTCTATGAAATGCATATTAATCATGAAGGACATTTTGTCCTGTCTTAGATTATTTTAAAACTTTTTTGAATTAGAAATTATTTTCTTGATTTAGTTATAACTGCCTACTGTTTGCATAATGTGCAGGGGTGGCCTGTGAGCATAGGCAGACTCAGCGTTCGCCTAAGGCGCCACCAGCCTGGGGCATCCGATGAGGACACGTGTCCTGTATTTTTTATATCAGGAAGGATGGCTGGGGGGGGGGGGTAAGTGGAAGGAGGGGAGGGAGGAATGGGGTACGAGCCTCCAATGGGGTGGACTGGGGTGGCTCTGTGGGCTCCTCAGGGTGGAAGCTCTCCTGCAGCCCCCCGATTGACTCCCCTGGATTGCAGCCTGAGGCAAGTGCAGCCGGGCTGATGGCCGAGTGCTGTGATGTGCCAGGTGAGGGCACTCAGGGCACTCCAAGACACGACTGCTTTGCTGTCCCTCATCGAGGTAGACAAGCAAGCGGGGAACCCTGAGAACTGTCTTTCCAGGGTTGGGGTCGGGTCCCTTTAAGCACAGCCCTCGGCTAGCCTGAGACAGCAGCTCCACGCTCTAAGTCCTAACCTGATACCCTGCCGACACTGCTTCCGGCCAGCTTTAACTTCGGTTCAGGGTCCACTCAATGTGGACATGCTAGTTCGAATTAGCAAAACGCTAATTCGAGCTAGTTTTTAGGTCTAGATGCACTAGTTCGAATTAGCTTAGTTCGAATTAACTAATTCGGATTAAGTTAGTTCGAATTAGTGCTGTAGTGTAGACATACCCAGGCTTAGTACAGTTAATGCAGGGCTTAAAGCCGTGAGGCTGCAGCATGCCCCAGGGGCAGAACAGGGTGAAATGGGCAAACTCTGACCCAATAGTAATACTAACTAACTAACAAACAGAGAAAGCAACTTGGAGAAACAATGGGACTCAACTAGGTGCCTACTAACTGGGATCACCCTTGCAAGTGAGACAAGAGGTCCAACAACCATGGTAGGTGGTAAGAAGGAACTGAAGGGGTGAAGGGCAAGCAGGGGTATATCTGTGCCGCTATGGCGGAACCACTCCAGGGGGCTCCCCTGCTGCCCTGACAGGTACCACTAAAGGAAAGCTCTCCAGCAACCTGTGCATCTAGCGTGCCCACACCTAAGTGGAATGGACATTAGTAGGCACTTGAAGAACTGATTATTCATAAAGCTCTGTACACAATATTACTTTTCAGAATTTACTGCTATAGCACATAGAATTCCCAGCTAGGACCTGAGCTCTGCGCTACACGTAGAACAAAAAGACTGTCCATACTGGATTTAAGATCTATCAGATGAGAGGTCAAAACACCACAGTTTACTAAGGGAGGTTTTAAATAGTCACAGTTCTGCAAATGCCCTGTAAAATACACTGCTGTAAGATTTAGTGAAAAAATATTCCGACACATCATGCTCCCACTACACACTGTAACCCACAGCTATTCTCCTTTCCCCAAAACTCCATAGCGCACCAGCTTCTTAAGGTCCATCATACATAGATTAATCATATTTTTTCTATTTCTATTATTTTTGCAATCAGTAGTAGTAGTATTCATTTCTATTACAGTTGCAGCTGATTCCATAGATTTGATCTTGTGCCCATGGCTTGGCTTTATAGCTCAGTTTTCTTTTTAAATAACAGCAGTGTTACAGAAAAGTCTATACCAAGAAGGCACACTTACTAAACTTCCAGTTGTAATATAGATGTGTAGCTCCCAAAGATGCTTTAGCAATAATTATACACCCTGCCATACCACATTTATATATCCATTTTCCTAAAGAGAGACAATTTTAGTTAAAAATTAGATTTGACAGTTCAGGCTTCTCATGAATCTTTAGAATTTCACAGTAGGCAATACACTACATTAATATATAGCAGAAGTGCTTGCATTGGTCCACAACCTCATTATTGTGATTTAATATATTTATCTATGTCTGTTCTAATATCTAAGTCATACATTACAGATTAATAAGTTTCAAAATTATATTTTGGCTCCTCAATAAAACCATAGCATCAGAATCCATTTCCAATGCAGGGGATACAATAAAACATTCTATGCTGAATATATTTGCAACTAAAATGTGTTTTAACTTTAAAGTGTGCTGATGAAAAAAGAGGCACTTGTGGTCATTTTCAGTAGGCGATTTCAGTACAAATTTCTAATAGTGGCTACATTTTAATCTGTCACTTCTCTGTAAGCAGCATTAACTCTGAAGCAGAGTTTACATCCACCACTCAGTTTGCAAAATATACATTTGTTTTTAGCCAGGATAGTTCATGCAATGGTGAATTAAGCTACGGAACCACTAGAGGCCTGTATCCAGGACCATCAATCAACTGGAAAAATGGAAGCCCTTGAAAGCCACCTCACTCCCTGGCAGGAGTGCCAGGTGGGGGTGGGGCAAGCTTCCATGCCCCCAACCCCATTTATCTGACAGAAGTCCTGAGATGGAGCTGAATGCAGTGGAGGGCTGCAGGAAAAGGGGATGGCATAGGTACCCACAAACCCCTAATCCACCTTGGAGTTTATGGCCAGAGATCTGTTGTTGTGGAGATATATAAAATGATTCAACAAAATATAAGTATTACACATAGAGTAAAAGCCAGTTTAGAGAGTATTTTACATTCCTAAACAATAAAGCATTTAAATACAAGTCTTGTTTGTGTATTAATAGGAAGATTGCCTGGATCCTAGGGTTTCAGAATCAACTATTTCACACACAGTAGTTAAGTGCAGTGTGTCTCAATGAACCAACAGTTGTTCTTTCCAGGAGGCAGCACTTTCAGTGGTGCTCCCTTGCACCAGCAATGGTGGGAAATGTGGCAATTCCCCCTTCTTACCCCAAGCAGTACTGGATTTCCACTGATCTGATGGAAGGTATTAATCAACTCTGGCTGCTTCCTCTTGCATTACTACACAGGAGCTATGTCTATACTGCACCCTTTTTCCACAAAAGCTTATGCAGATGATGCGCAGAGTAGACTATTGCCACACTTCATTTGCATAATTAATTAGGGTCCGTTTTTGCACAAGAGGCTTTTGAGCAAAAAGGAGCTGTGTGGATGGCTCCTTTTTGCGCAAAAAAACCCTCTTGCACAAGAACCATACTTCCTGAAAAAATGAGGATGAATGGCTCTTGTGCAAGAGGGGGTTTTGCACAAAAAGAAAGCATCTACACAGCTCCTTTTGGTGCAAAAGCCCCTTGTGCAAAAACGGTCCCTAATTAATTATGCAAATGAAGCACAGAGATATTCTACTCCATACTTCATCTGCATAAGCTTTTGTGGAAGAAGGGTGCAGTATAGACATAACATTTGGATTGCATTTGCTACACATTTAAACTTTTATTTACAATCCAGGGGAAAGAAATCTGAGATTCTGATTTCATCAAATAACTCCAAGAAGCTCAGGCCATAAACATATGCCAATTGTGCCTGTGCAGGGTCCTGATTTAGGTGTCCATGTATAAACGTGTGGGAAAGGTTACATTGTGCAAAGAAACACCAGACTATGCCTGGCTCCAACTCAAATGAATTCCTTATTCTTATGAGAGCTGAAAACCAAAGTGTTGTATGCTGTGCTTTAAATTCCTTTCATTTGTGAAGACATGAAAATGAGAGAGAAAGAGAGAAATCAGACCCATAAATCAGGTTTGCCAAGATGGAGCATTCATATCTCAATCTGGCAATTAATTGTACACAAATATAACATCTTTCTGTCCAAATGAATGGGGGAGGAACTTTGAATGAACTGCCAGGGAAAAGCCACTGCCCAGATGAAAGGAAGCAGAGATGAGAGAGTGTGCATAGCTGTATAGTGTTGTCTTGTTCTATCCTGAATGAACCTGAATCCTGAATGATCGGGCATTCTAAAATCAGGAAGGATTTTTTTCTATTATATCAAACTGGCAAGAATTCTGGTGGGCTTTCCATCGTCTTTCTAGCACCATGGAGGAACACCCTAGGTGACAGCAATAAAATTTCAAATGCTATATTAGAAAAAAAACTTATCTTGTCACAACTTGCTGATGCCTACAATGAATAAGGCTAAAAGGAACCAGCCGCCAGGGATGAATAAGACCTAGGAATTTGCTTGTGGTACATAGAGTGAAAAAAGGGGAGAAATCTGAAGTCTTTGCTGATTGAGGTTCTAAGGATGGGTCTAAGAAGGCCTATGCTAAGTTATTGATGGTAAGTTAATACTGCACTGGATCCAGTTAGTTGCCTGGTATACAAGAGCAGCGGATGGGGCAAATAACACCCCTCCCTAGTGACACCTGTTTAAAATCCTCTGCTTATGTCATTATTTTCCAACCTATATATATCTCAGGACATCTACTTTGAAATGAATTGATTTGAGTTGCAAGTTTAAAGAACTGCTATGAACTGTGTTCCACTAAACGTGTTCATTATCATGTGCTTTTAAGAAACCCTTATTCTCAGTTTAAGAAGATACATATAAAACAGACTGAAATTATGTCTGTTCAACTTCTGTAATTTTAGTTTGTGTGTCCTGCATACCTTGGTTTGTTGTACTGAATGGGGACAAAACTTTGAAACTGCTGTCTCCCTCTGGACCTCTGTGAAAATGGGGTGTGTATGCCATAAGGCTGTCCCAATAAGCAGAACTTTAAGTTACTTCTATGTGACAAATGTTCGCCTTCCTAGCTGGGGTGTGACTTTGATGTCTGTGGAGACAATAAAGGCTCCCCCACCACGCCTTATGGGTTGGAATGAAAACAAGAACTCACCTAGGAGCTACAACATTCTTATTTTCTTGCCAGTATGTTAAATGAATATGGATTGGATACATGGACTGTAAGGGTATGTCTACACTACCACCCTAGTTTGAACTAGGGTGGTAATGTAGGCAACCGGAGTTGCAAATGAAGCCCGGGATTTGAATTTCCCGGGCTTCTTTAGCATATTGCCAGGCGCCGCCATTTTTAAATGTCCACTAGTGCAGACTCCGTGCCGCGCGGCTACACGTGGCACAGACTAGGTAGTTCGGATTAGGCGTCCTTTTCTGAACTACCGTTACTCCTTGTGGGTATGTCTACACTACCCCCCTACTTCGAACTAGGGGGAGTAATGTAGTCATACGGAGTTGCAAATGAAGCCCGGGATTTGAATTTCCTGGGCTTCATTTGCATAAAGCTGGCCGGCGCTGGCTACACGTGGCATGGGGTCCGAACTAGCTGGCATTTAAAAATGGCGCCGGCAGGCTTTATGCAAATGAAGCCCGGGAAATTCAAATCCCGGGCTTCATTTGTAACTCTGTATGACTACATTACCCCCCCTAGTTCGAACTAGGGGGGTAGTGTAGACATACCCACAAGGAGTAACGGTAGTTCGGAAAAGGAAGCCTAATCTGAACTATCTAGTTCATGCCGCGTGTAGCCGCGTGGCACAGAGTCCGCACTAGTGGACATTTAAAAATGGCGCCAGCCGGCAATATGCTAATGAAGCCCGGGAAGTTCAAATCCCGGGCTTCATTTGCAACTCCGGTTGCCTACATTACCACCCTAGTTCGAACTAGGGTGGTAGTGTAGACATACCCTAAGGTGGATAGAAAGCTGGCTAGATGGGCCCAATGGGTAGTGATCAATGACTTGATTTATGTCAGGTTGGCGATCAGTTTCTAGCAGAGTGCCCCAAGGATCAGTTCTAGGACCAGTTTTGTTCAACATCTTTATTAATGACCTGGATGAGGGGTGGATTGCACCCTCAGAAGTTTGCAGGTGACGCTAAGCTAGGGGGAGAGGTAGATACGCCGGAGAGCAGGAATAGGGTCCAGAATGACCTGGACAGATTAGAGGATTGGGCCACAAGAAATCTGATGAGGTCCAACAAGGACAAGTGTAGAGTCCTGCACTTGAGATGGATGAATCCCAAGCATTGTTACAGGCTGGGGACTGGCTGGCTGAGCAGCAGTTCTGCAGAAAAGGACCTGGGGATTACAGTGGATGAGAAGATGGATTTGAGTCAACCGTGTGCCCTTGTAGCCAAGAGGGCTAATGGCATATTAGGGAGCATTAGGAGTAGCATTGCCAGCAGGTCTAGAGAAGTGATTATTACACTTTATTCAGCTCTGGTGAAGCCACATCTGGAGTATTGTGTCCAGTTCTCGGGGTCCCACTATAGGAAGGATGTGGACCCATTGGAGAGGGTGCAGTGGAGGACAACCAAAATGATAAGGGGGCCAGAGCACATGACCTATGAGGAGAGGCTGAGGGAGTTGGGTCTGTATAGTCTGCAGAAGAGAAGAGTTAGGGGGGATTTGATAGCAGCCTTCAACTTCCTGAAGGGAGGTTCCAAAGAGGATGGAGAGGGGCTGTTCACAGTAGTGACGGATGGCAGAACAAGAAGCAATGGTCTCAAGTTACAGTGGGGGAGGAAAAACTATTTCACTAGGAGGGTGGTGAAACACTGGAATGTGTTACCTAGATATGTGGTGAAATCTCCATCCCTAGAGGTTTTTAAGTTTTGGCTTGCAAAGCCCTGGCTGGGTTGATTTAGTTGGGATTGGTCCTGCCTTGACCTCCTGAGGTCTCTTCCAGCTCTCTGATTCTATGATCATTTTAGTCCCTTTTCTGAACCTAGGTCTGTGTCTGAGAGGAGTGGGTGCCAAGGTCTTTTTTAATGAGCTAGTGGTACCATGTGCTTTCCAATAGACAGTTCTGCATCTGGGCTTCTTACCAATTAATATTTTTCACTCTCAGCCCTGTTCATGCCAAGCTAGTGAGTAGGGTTCTGCTTCTTGCTCACAGCTTAGCTTTGCTTTATGTTAGCCATATCTTGTCCTTTGTTAGCTAGGCCTCAGGCCTCTAACCAGGTTTGTGCTAAATGGGCTTATGTTTTAGCCCTTCATCTTACTACATTCCCACACTTTTTGTTTTTTTCTGGGGAGGATGTTTACCCATCTTCCCATCAAACCATAATACATGAACTGAAGCTGAAGAACAGGCTAAACACTGTTATGTGGACACCTTACTTTACTGTTTACATATCAATGCCCCATGTCTCTTTGTCTGCACATTCCCTCATGCATCTGATGGACAATTTTGATGGTGGGCTTGGGAATGTTAGGCCTAGAACCATGATTAAGGAGAGTAATTTTATTATTGAGCCTTAGAAGTAGTCCCAAATAATATCTATGAATGGATATGGGGTATATATTTGTAATGTATATGGGCATAGAGTATGTATGTGTACATATGACACAACCTTATAACAATTTATTTTCCAATTTCGTGTTGTGATTTGGCTCTTGTGGTATTGCAGGTAGCACCACACTCCTATTAGGGTAATACAGTTATTATCTGTATCATTATTGGTGGTGGGTTGAGTGTTTTGAAATACTGGGAAAGGCATTATTATAGTGTGTCCCACAAGATTCTGTATATAGGAATTAAAACAATTTTGGAGTAGTGACATTACAAGCGAGGCCTTGTTAAATAATTGTCTTGTAATTAATTACTACTCAGTACTGTCCATTCATATTATGAGTTACCATCACTGCTGGGTTTCACTCTCTGGGATAAACTTTGTTGGGCAGTAAACAGGAACAATTAACTTTTTTGTTCCATTGGTTGCAGTGCTTTGTGATACACTGGTAGTTGACTTAGATGCAGTTGTTTCTTAAGGACATTGTCTTTCAGATAATCTAATTATGGAGTGGACAGTAATGAATGAATCAAATATTGCTGTGTCAGGATTTAGCATTGGTATCCAGACACTGAACAAGATTGTTTTGAATAACGTGCCTCAGTTAGGATGCAGTGTCACTGACCCAAATAGTGACTGGTATGAACAGGAAATTAGTTTACCCAATTTGTAGCTACTGTACTATGTAACATATTTTGTCAACCAATTTACTTCCCCCTTTTCTTCATGTTGCTTCTTGCCATCCATTTTTTTATTTTTTTACCTATGTGTTGGTTAAATAGTTTAGCAAAATAAATGGTATACAACAATAATACAGTACAGAAATAATAAAGTTGGTTTTACACAAAATCCAATTTTAAGTTAACTAACAATAATGTCTAGCTGATTGACAACTTTATTGTCCATATATGGTAGACTGGTCAGTCTCTTATATATAAAGCACTTCTTTTCATTTTCTGATGCTTGGGTATTTCTTTGCTGTATACTGTTATCTTCCTGTGTCCTTCTGGTATGGTATCTTATTATGTCTTTAGTCTGTGGGATATAAATGTAAACAGCTTAAGTTAGTTAACATAATAAAAGGGGTTTTAGTTTGGATGCTTTACATTTTTCTTGTTTTTAATAACTTAGTGCACAGAATAATTTACTTTGCTTATAATGTAATAGAGACCAAATCTTTTACAACATAAGTTATACTTTTACAATTATTGTATAAACATTGATTTTCCCTTGAGGTATACCAAACATAATATTTAACTGCTAAAATAGATACTTAAAATCTTCCTTGTGAAGGTGTGTTGTTTTCCCTTTGCTGAACACTGTCTGAGCAAAAGAGTTAGTGACAATTTTTACCAAGCTTTTCAGAGTTAATTTGCATGTGATACCAATTTCACTTCTGTTAAATATTTAAAAGCACAAACACTAACAACTACTACTACAACTTCTTTTTAACATAATGTAACAAATTGTACAAAATTAAACTAAGTATACAGTTAAACCCAAATAAATGTTTAAATACAGGTTTATGCAAACTTTCTTGACTGTTTGTTGTGCTTAGGAGTACAAGGTGGACACATGTAGAAATTGTTGATTAACTTTATGCATGAATGATTATTTTTTAACATTATTGCTATGCCATTTCTAAAACTATATTTAAACATAAAAAACAAGTTTATAAAAACCCAAAGAAGAAATTTACATTTTGTTATTACCTTAACCTTAATGTTGAGGTTTCCCTTACATTTTCTTATTAACAACTTAAAAATAAAATTGGGTATGTCTACACTACAAAGTTAGTTCGAACTAACTTTGATAGGCGCTACACTAGCGCTCCGTTAGTTCGAACTTAATTTGAACTAACGGAGCGCTTAGTTCGAACTAGGTAAACCTCATTTTACGAGGATTAAGCCTAGTTCGAACTAGCTAGTTCAAATTAAGGGCTGTGTAGACCCTTAATTCGAACTAGTGGGAGGCTAGCCCTTCCCAGATTTCCCTGGTGGCCACTCTGGCCAACACCAGGCAAACTCTATTGCCCCCCTCCCAGCCCCGGAGCCCTTAAAGGGGCACAGGCTGGCTACACAGTTTGTGCCAGTTGCAAGGCTGCCAGCACCCATGCCAGCAGACCCTGCACCTGCCACACTATGAGGACACCCAGCCCTCCACTGCTCCCCAGGACCAGCCTGGCGGCTCCCAAGAGCCTGCCCGGGGGCGCAAAATGTGGGCGCCCGCTTGGTCAAGTGCGGAGATTGTGGACCTCATCGAGGTTTGGGAGGAAGCCTCCAATGTCCACGATCTCTGCACTAGCCACAGGAACGCGGCCGTCTATGGCCGCATGGCTGCCAGCCTGGCCGCCAGGGGCCACCAGCGCAGCCGGGAGCAGGTGCGCTGCAAGGTGAAAGACCTGCAGCAGTCCTACTCCCGGGCCTGCCAGCCAGGGGCCGACCCGGAGGCCTGCCCCCACTTCCACGCCCTGGACCACCTCCTGGGGGCTCATGCCATCCCTGCCCCCCGGGACGTGATAGACCCCCGGGGCAGAAGGACCGCTCCAGGAGACGGAGGAGGAGGAGGAGGAGGAGGGCTCTGAGAGCCAGAAGGCTGCCGCCAGCCTGCCCGGAACCCGGGACCCCCTGAGGCACCCCACAGAGCCGCTCGCCTGTGTCGTCCGAGGCCGGGGAGGCGTCCACATGTGAGTACCATCGTGTTCCCCTTATGTGTACGGCGGGCTGGGGCGAGAGGGAGCCCCGGGACCGTGCGCCTGGGCCTTGCCCACTAAGGAGCAGCAGCTGGGGATCCTGCAGGGGCCCTGGCCTTGCAGAGGGGATCTGGGTTTCACACACCTGGGCCCCTGGGGTAATTGACCGCTGGTATTGTTGCACCACAGCTGCAGCACCTGGGCCTGCAGGGCGCACCACCCTGCCTGCAGCAGCTGCCCGTGCCCGGGCAAGCAGGAGAGCCAGAATGAGGAGGCGTACCAAAGGCAGCACCTCCAGTTCATGGATCACCAGCTCCGCACCCAGGACCACTGGGTCCAGGAGGATCTGAGGCTGCACTGGAGGAGTCTGGAGGCCCTGGAGGAGCAGGGCCATGCCCTGCGAGGCCACCTCCAGAGCCTGCTCGACCGCTTCCCATTTCCTCCTCCCCCTGCTCCCCCTGCTCCCCCTGCTCCCCCTGCTCCCCCTGCTTCCCCTCCTGCTCCCGCTCCTGCTTCCGCTCCTGCTTCCTCCACACCCCCTGTCCCTCCTGCCCCCCCTCCACAACCATTTCCCACAGACGCCCCCGGACCCGCAGTGTGGCGAGACGGGAGAGGCAGCCGGACTCCCACCCCTGAGCTTTCCTTTCCCTTCCTCCCTTCCCTCCCCTTCCAGCTCCCTCGTCCCAGGTTTCCCCCTCCCCTCTCCCATCCTCCCCCCTCCCTCCCCGCACCCCACTTATGTTAAATAAACAGACATTTTTGTTTCAAAAACAGGTGTCTTTATTTTACAGTAGGTAGGGAGGGGAAAGGGGAAGGGGGGTAGGGTGGAAGAAGGCCCCAGTGGGGCAAGCAGGGAGAGGTCAGTCCTCCTCCTCCACCAGGAAGCTCTCCCGCAGGGCTTCCCGGATCTGGACAGCCCCCCGCTGGGCTTCCCGGATGGCAGCGGTGCGGGGCTGACCGTAGTGTCCAGCCATGCGGTCAGCCTCAGCCATCCAGGCTGGCAGGAAAGCCTCCCCCTTCCGCTAACACAAATTGTGCAGCACACAACATGCTGCCACCACGGGAGGGATGTTGTGCTCGGCCAGGTCCAGACGGGTGAGGAGGCATCGAAAGCGGGCTTTCAGTCGCCCGAAGGCCCCCTCCACCACGATGCGAGCCCTGGTCAGCCTGGCATTGAAGGCCTGGCGGGAGGGATTGAGGTGCCCGTGTAGGGCTTCATGAGCCAGAGCTGCAGTGGGTAGGCGGCATCCCCCACCAGGCACACGGGTATGTCCACGTCCCCGACCCTGATGTGGCGGTCGGGGAAGAAGGTCCCGGCCTGCAGCCGCTGGCACACGGAGGAGTTGCGGTACACCCGGGCATCATGTGCTTTGCCGGACCAGCCCACATTAATGTCCGTGAACTGTCCCCTGTGGTCACACACGGCCTGCAGGATCACGGAGAAGTACCCCTTGCGGTTCACGTACCGGGACGTCTTGTTTTCCGGGGCACCGATAGGGATGTGCGTCCCATCGATGGCCCCCCCACAGTTGGGGAAGCCGAGGGCATCGAATCCCCGGATGACGGCATCCGGGTCGGCGAGGCGGACCACCCTGCGGAGCAGCACCCGGTTGATGGCCTTGACCACCTGCGGAGAGAGACACAGCAAAGCGCCAATCAGTGGGGCGCCCGGGTGGCTGGGAGCGTTCGTGCCCTGGCAGTGCCCCTCGCCCCACTCCCGGAAGCAACCTCCCTGGCGGCGTGTAGTACGGCCGGGACAGACCGACCCCTCCGGTGCGGAGCGCTCCTCCCTTGCCCATCACACTCCTCCCATCACCCATTCTCTGCACAATTAATAAAGATACCAGATTTGAACTGAAAACCAAGACATTTGTATTTTTCTTCATAATAAAATTAAGTGGGAAGGAGGGGGTCTCAGAACCTGGATTGGGGCAGGGAGGTGGGGGCTCAGGGCTGGGAGTGGCACGTGGTGCAGCTGGAAGTGCCACCTTCAGGACCTCGGTGAATTCAGGGGTGGGTGGGGCCTGGAATAACAGGGGGTAAGCAGGAGGGAGAACTGCAGCAGAGTCAGGCATAGGCATGGGGAGGGGGCATAGGCATGGCAGGGGGGCAGGATCAGAGGGAGCAGGGGGGCTGGGGAATGGAGGAGCAAAGGGGGCAGGAGCAGGGACAGGAACTAGGTGTGCCATTTCACGGATGGTGGCACAGATGTTTTCACCCTGCTACACAAGCTGAGCTCACATTTGGTTCTACCATTGGATATCATCCCAGACCTTCTGTGCCAGGGTTTGCTGAATGTCATGGAGGACGGCCACATGCTCCCTCATGAGGTCCTCGAGGACCCTCCTGCACTTGTGGCTCCCCTAGGGTCAGGTGGCTGCCTTGGCTGGTGGTGATCGCTCCTCAGCAATGGGTGATCTGCCTGTGGAGAATAAAGAGGGAGAGGTGGTCAGTCATCCGTGCAGACACTGTCCTTGAGGCCATGCCCTCTTCTGTGAGCAGCGAGAAACAGTCCTTGGGCCAGAAGTCAGGGAGATCCTGGGAGCAAGGTCATGTGTGGCCTGCATAGTGGGCCCTGCCTCAGATGGGCACCGAGGTGTCCAGTGGACCATGCTTCCCACTCTCACCCCCGTCCCACAAACAAGCAGAAAAAGGAAGTGTTCAGCCACACTGGGATCCCATGGGTGGGAAAAGGGCCTGTTGCAGCCCGTCCTTCCATGGGGCCTGCACACACCCCTGCACCTGACAGCACTGTCCACAGAAGAGGGTGGTGCCTCTCATGTATAGGCATGCCCATGTGCCATTTGCAGCACTCCTCAGTCTGTGCATGTGCCCTTGTGCCCTGCATGTGCCCTTGTGCCCTGCTTTTAGCGGTGGCTGGTGGTGGGAGGCCATTCCCCAGAACTTGTGAGCAGTAGCCTGGTGGCGCTCCAGGGCTGCCTCCTGAGGCCATGTGGTGCAAACTGGCACTGCACATGCTTGTCCAGGCTGAGCAGGCTAAACGATGATCGCACCCCATCCCCTCTGCACCCACCTCCCCTGCCCTATGTGTGTGGAAAACTAAGAGCACTCACCTGATGATCTCTCCCCGCCCTCGGAGGATGTCTGGGAGATATCCAGGGCCTGGAGTACCAGCTCCAGGGTAAAGGTTACCATGATGGCCGTCTCCTCCTCCTACTGCAGCTTGTCCTCATCCTCCTCTTCCTTTTCCTCCTCCTCAGCAGGGAGCCCCGGGTGGGCAACGACGGGTGTCTCTAACCCTGAGTCCACCACCAGGGGTGGGAAAGGTGCTGCACAACCCCCCAGGATTACTCATTGTAGTAAGGGCAGGAGCAGGGTCCTGCTCTGGAGTGAGAGCTGCACTCCCTTGCCCTGATGTAGCCTTATTGGAGCTCCTTCACTTTGCTCCTGGCTTGCTCTAGCGTCTGGGGGTGGTGATCTTTCATGGCCAAAGTTTCGGCCATCCAGCCATATGTGTCAGTGTTGTGCTGTAGGGAGTGGAGATCCTGCAGGGTCTCATCCTCACCTCACATTTCTTCTGGCCCCTGGCTGGGTCCTGGGAGCTCTGGTCATGCTCCCTGTGAGTGCCAGGAGGTCTCAGGGGGCTTGTGGCTAGGCCATGGTTCGAAAGGCCTGTGGCTCGCTGGATCGGCTTCCTGCCACAAGGCTTGTCCCAGGTGCCTGCAACTTTAAGAGCTGGCAGGAGGCAGGAACTAGAGTTCTCATTAGTTTGGATGAGAGGACACCTGTGTTATTTCCTGGAGGCCTCTTTTTTCGGAAAAAAGAACCCCTCCCTCATCTGCGTCCACACACACCTTTTTCTGAAAAAGCTTTTCTGGAAAAAGTTTTCTTCTTTGTAGAAAGAGGTTTACTGCCGTCAGAAAAGCCCTACCGTTCTTTTGACTTTTTGTTGAAAGAATGTGATTACGGTGTGGACACAAGTATTGTTTTTCCAGAAAAACGCTGCAGTGTAGACATACTCTCTATTTTACACATGCTGTAGCTCTCCTCATCTCATTTCTCCTGCTTCTCCTGCTCCTCCTTCTCATGTGGCTAAAAGGACTCTGGTTGGCTGAATAGGCCAGAGGGTATAGAGGGGACATTGTCCTTATTCCTGTCCTCACATTTGTAAAGTTTTTGTGCCCTAAACGAGCCCTGCTAGGTAGCTGAGGGTGAGAGGACGGGATAGTTAAGGATTGAAATTAAAGTCTCACATTGAACCCTACTCATAGCACGCATCTCCTTATTTCTGTGTCCACCTCAAAAATAACCATTATGTTCATCGAGCAAACTGCATGATAGTGCAAATTAATGAAAGTGTCCTCAACAGCATTAAATTGCAAAAAGTTTAACTTCTGTGAGCATACACTAGGTTTGCCCAGAATTAAAATGTAAAGCCTGGTTTTAATGAAGAAACTCACTGAAAGTATATGACAGTATTCAGTTTTAGAATAGCAGACGGACATAATGCAGGCAAGCAAATTAAAACTCTTGAAGACCTATTCCCTGCCTCAGAGGACAAGAAATCCTCATTGATTCATATCCTGAGGGGGAACTAGAATAGAAAACAGGAGTTTTGGAGCTAGAAATAGCCAAATAAATGAACACACTGGGTGTGTCTAGACTACATGCCTCCTTCGACGGAGGCATGTAGATTAGCCAGATCGGAAGAGGAAAATGAAGCCGCGATTAAAATAATCGTGGCTTCATTTAAATTTAAATGGCTGCCCCGCTCTGCCGATCAGCTGTTTGTCGGCAGATCGGGGCAGTCTGGACGCGACGCGCCGACAAAGAAGCCTTTCTTCATCGGCACAGGTATGCCTCGTGAAACCAGGTTTACCTGTGCCGATGAAGAAAGGCTTCTTTGTCGACGCGTCGCGTCCAGACTGCCCCGATCTGCCGACAAACAGCTGATCGGCAGATCGGGGCAGCCATTTAAATTTAAATGAAGCCGCGATTATTTTAATCGCGGCTTCATTTCCCTTTTCCGATCTGGCTAATCTACATGCCTCCGTCGAAGGAGGCATGTAGTCTAGACACACCCACTATGTCTACAATTTTAACCTATAACAGTCAGAAACCCCTTAGAAAGAATTCAGAGTCATCATGAATTTAAAGCATATAGCTTGAAAGTAACAGTGAACTTGGATGGTACCCATTTGCAAGCAATGAGAACTGCGTAATGATTAATCTAATAAAACACTCCAAACATTCTTTTGAGAGCAAATTGGCATTGAACAAGAAGAGCACTTTGTATATTTTCTCTTTATCTGAAACAAAGAAAACAGGTTTATCTGATGAGCGCGTACTGAACACACACACTCCACACATGTGTGAAAGGTTAGGTGGAGTGGAAAACGGTAATGATGACAATGCATTCTTGACATTTCACTTTTCAGAGGCACAGCGTTCCATACACTTCAGAAACATTTTATGTAGAAAATAATTCTCATTTCACATCCCTTGGTCAGATAATGTATTCTTTTTCTTGTTACACAGAGAGAGTGAAAGCAATACAGTAGTAGACACTGAATGAGATAACAAGGAACAATATGTTCAACATGGATTGAAACTGCAGTTTGTTACTTCCTAAAGAACAAGAATATCCCTTTTGCATAACTGTAAGACCATCTACCAAGGGAAGCCTCGAGTAATTTTTAATGCATTACCCTTGAATAAAGAAATCAAATAACCCACAATACTAATTCGAACTACCTACTCCATGCCACGTGTAGCCGCGGGCACGGAGTCCGCACTAAGGGGGATTTAAAAATGGCGGCGCCCGGCAAGATGCAAATGAGGATATTTAAATCCCGGGCTTCATTTGCAACTTCGAATGCCTACATTAGCCACCCTAGTTCGAACTAGGGTGGCAGTGTAGACATACCCTAACAGTGTTTCTCAACTAGAGATACGAGTACCCTAAGGGGTACTTGAGAGAAGTCTGGGGGGTACATCAACACAACTGAAATTTGGAGAAAACTGATTTTTTTGTTTTAAGTTTTACAGTGCTTTATTATTTTTGTACTTTTTACACTAAAAAATGTCATTGCCCACCCTGCTACGATTAAGTTGTTTAAACAAATGGTAGAAAACAATGTTGTGTGTCTGAAAACTGTAGGTACTGGGAGGTACTTAATTTTTTTTTTTTTTAAAGAGGGTACTTATCATTTTTATTTTGGAAAAAAGGGTACTTTATAAAAAAAGATTGAGAAACACAGTGTATAATACATTCAGAGCCTGGACTTCAGCCTGAGCCAGCCTGTCTACATTGCAATTTTATAGTTGCTCGAGTCCTGCAAGTCGGAGTCTGAGACTTGTTGCCACAAGTTTAGCAGTAGAGTGTAGACAGGCATAATCCACTGAGTTCATTGAGTGCCCTGATGGAGAACTTAAACTCATGCCTAATGCAATAAACATTTGATTGTTTTCAGTAGAAATTCTATGTGCTTAAAAGCACAGCACGTATATAATGTTTTGCTAAATATGGATTAAATTAACCATCTGTTTAAATGCTTACTTGACTGGGATTCAGACCATTAGTCCCCAGGCATGGAACTTAGTACCAGAAGTAACAGTTGCAAAATCAGCCCCTTGAGGTGTATTCTTATTCATTTCCAAAGTAATTCCCAGTGAAAATATAACTATAATTAATTAAATTAATATACACTTATGTTCTTCATACATCACTCATATTTCAAAATATAACATCTTTCAAATGTATATCTTATTATATTACATGGTTAAAATGTAGAGCATGCAATTCATTCAACTGTAGCCATTCTGATATGTTTTTCTAGAGTAGTAAATTTAAGATGCAGTGTTGCAGGCAACAGTTAAACACTGCATTTTTTCCCCTGTGAAATTCTATTCAAAATCAATTGTTTGTAAAATGAATCCAGCTGAATTGCAATGGAATTTTAATGTGAAAGCCGCATGTTACTAATAAGCATTCAAATACTGTGGCAACTCATAAACACTCTTCTCAGCATAAAGTAACTTACCCTGTGATTTCTACAACAATATTGTATTGAGGGGCACCTATCTATCGTTTGAAAGTTTCACTGCAATTCTCAATATCAGTTACAATATTACTAAATGATGTGAAGAAAAACCATAAAAGATATTGTCCCTTTAAACCTATTATGGCTCTAATTGGCATCCCATGATACAAAATAAATAAACAAATAAACCTTCTTTCAATCCTACTAACATTTTATGCACTTTTCATGTTCAGTATGGTTAAAGTATCTGAAATGACAAAACTAAGAGAAGAATAAGTGAAAAATGGCACTGAAATACCCATACTAAAATGGAAGCTTCTAGTCTTCAGCGCCAAGAGATAAATCAACATCTGCATGAATAGAATAACTGGCAGTGGCTTTTAATTCTGAATATATTAGTAAAGCTAAGAAGATGGGGAAGTAGTTTACAAGCACAAAATGACACACGTAATCAACAAAAATACAGCTAGAATAGTGGGATTCAGGACAACATATTACTAATAATTGAGAACCACAGCTTTATTTACTCACACTTTTTCTATTAAAAAAAGCAAAATCTTATTTTTATTCAAATTCAGTTTCTCACCTGATTAGGCTGAAATATTAAAATACAATGTTTTAGTTATTTTTTTCTCATATTGGATATAGTGGATTGCTTCTTAACAGAACAATAGGATGGACAGTAGTGGGACAGCTGTACTGAAGAGGAGTTTTAAATATACTATCCCACGCAGACCTTCAAAATGACTTGTGATTTACTGTGTGAAATCCTTACGAGCAATGTGGAAAATCAAACAAAAGTTACAAGGGTGCAAACCAAGATATGGTGAGTGTTCTAATACAGTTATCAAGTAATATTGCAAATAGAAAAAAAGCAACAAATAACAGGAGAGAGGGAGAGGATGACCTGTTTCTAAAGTTACAAATTATTTAAAATGTATAGCCAGGGAATTAACAATTTAGAAAGGGAAATTTCCTGGCTTGCCTCATTAAAAAACAACAAAAGTGTCTGCTGACAGTACCTCTGACAAGCCCATTTTAGACTTGTGAGCCTTACCGCTGGTTGCCTATGGATCACTGTATGGTGCTTCCTTGAGAGATGTCTGCTAGCAGTGTCATTGTGCTGGCTCTTCTTCCTTGCTTCTGGATGATTTTAAAGGCTTCCAGACTCTTCCCAAGAAGAACCCGAGAGCCTGTGAAAAAGCTGCAGAGAATGAGGAACAAAAGAATCATAGAATATTTAGGGCTGGAAGTCATCAAGTCCAGTCAATTGTGCTGAGACAGGACCAAGTAAATTTAAAACATTTCTGACAAGCTTTTGTCCAATCTGTTCTTAAAAACATCCAGTGGTTGGGATTCCCACAAACTCCTTTAGGCTTTGTCTATATTTACAAGATTTATCAAGGAAAACGTGCCTTTTGTTGATAAAATTGCCTGAGGCTATGTCTATCAACGGGATACATATCCCTGTCCGTGCACTGGACCATCAAGCGGCCCAGTTTATAAACAGAAAGGGCTATTTTTCTGTAGTCCTTCAGGCCCTAATGGACCACTGGGGCCAATTTACAGATATGCTTCCTCTGCCTCCTCACCCACCTGGACGTTGGGAGCAGAATATCCCTGAGGTGGTTGCGGCATGGTGTGTGCTCCACAATATTGCGGAGCGCAAGGGGAAGGCCTTCCTCTCGAGGTGGGGGGCAGATGCCGGCTGTGAGGACTGTGCATTTGAGCAGCCCTGGACAGCTGCCACCCACCAGGCCCATCAGTTGGGGGTTCGCATCTGGGAGGCCCTGAGGGAGAAGTTCTCTCAAGCACCGCAGTAACTCTTCCCAGGGACTCCTCAACAGGAGCCTCTGCCATTCTGCTCTCTCCCTTCCCCCTAACTTCCTCCCCTTTCCCCTTCCCTGACCTCCCAATAAACACTCCTGTGTGGTTTGAAAATAAAAGGAGTCTTTCTGTATTGAACAGTAACAAAAGGTGGGTAGATGGAGGGGGGGGGAGTCTGAACTGGGAGGGGGAATCAGGACTGGGAGGAGGAATGCGGCCACTCAAAGTCCCACCTCGGGTGCGGTAACCTCATGGGGGTTGCGTTGCTCTGGGGTCCGCAAAGGCATGGGCAGGAGGGGGCTAGAGCGGGGTCAGGGTTGGTATATGGGCAGGAGGAGGGGGCATGGGCATTGCTAAGGGAAGGAGCAGAGGCATGGCATGGGGAGGGATCAGAAGAATAGCAGGGTGGGCTGGCAGATGGGCAATTGACATAGGAGAGGGGCAGGAGGGTGGAAGCCAGGAGCAGCGGCATCAGGCAGGTGTTCCCCCATGCGGGACATGATGCTACACATGGTGTCCCACCCACATCATCATTTGGTCCCATGAGCACTCCCACCACTCGAGGTCCACATTGACCCTGCACGCCAGGGTCTGTTAGATGTCACGGAGGATGCTGACGTGTTGGTGCATCAGGTCCTCCTGCACCCTGGCTCGTCTGCAGGTCCCCTGGACTCTGACAAGTGGCTATGGCAATGGTGTGGCTTGGCCCTCTGTCTCAGCAGGTCCGGCTGTGGAGAACACACAAGAGGGAGAGGCAGTCAGTCCTCCCTGCAGACACTCCCTGAGGCCATGCCCTCGTCTGTGAGCTGCAACCATAATAATCCGTGGAACACAGGATGGGGGTGTCCTGGGTGCCAGGCCATGTGTGGCTTGCACAGCAAGCCCTGTCTCAAAGGGGCCCTGACGAGCCCAGAGGACCGTGCTGCCCGCTCCATCCTCTCCCCCCCCCCACACACACACCGTGGCCAGGCAGAAAAGGGAAGTGTCCTGCCACAGTAGAATCCCCTCATGGGCAGCAGAGGAGCCAGGAGCAGCCAGGCCCTTCCTGGGGTCTTCACACACAGCTGCGGCTTTCTGTGCTGTCTGTGCGAGAAGCTGCTGCCTCGCATGTGCAGGCATGCCTGCATGCAGTGTGTGGCACTCCTCAGTCTGTGTGGGGTTGTGCCTGCACCTTTGCAGCTAGCCTCTTCCCACTGGGCGCAGAATGTTTGTGGCCTCTCCTGAGTTTGGCAGCAGGGTCCTGGGCATGTTCAGGGGCTGCCTGCTGTGTGCACGTCACACACTCACGCTGCACATGTTCGCATGTGCACGGACCACAGCACCATGTGCATCCCAAGTGAAAATCACCCCCTGCTCCCTGTGTGCCCACCTCCCCCACCCTGTGTGTGTGTGACAACTCACCTGAAGATCCCTCCCAGGCTTCCGAGGAAATGTGGGAGACAACCTGACTGGGACAGGGTCACAGTCCCTGGCTTCTGCTCCTCTTCCTCCAGCTGGGGCTGGCCCTGGCCCTTCAGCTCATCCTCGGGGGCGACCTTTGCATGGACATCAACCACGGTCACCAGTCCAGAGTCTACCATGAGGCATGGGGAAGAGGTTTCCCTACCCTTCAAGATGTGGTGGAGCTCCGCATAGAAGGGGCAGGTGTGGGGTCCTGCCCATAAGTGCGCATTGCGCTCAGTGGCCCTCACATACCTCTGACAGAGCTCCTTAACCTTGCTTGGAACCTGCTCCATGGTCCAGACAGGGTGACCTCTCTCCGCCAGGGATACCGATCCGAGAAAACATTTCTGCATTGCGCTGCTTGCCCCGGGGATCTTGGAGGGACTCCTCCTCATCCCACAATTCCAGGGGAGGGGGTCGCAATCTCTGGGCCAGACTATATTGGGGTGTACCTTTTGGTCCCCCAGGGGGGTCCTGGGACCCCTGGTGCTGCTCCCTGGAAGGGCCAGGGGGGTTTCTGGGGGCTTCTTGCTCTGCCATGTGTAGCAATACCAGTGGCAAGAGAGAGCTACACAATGAGGGACCTGCTCTCTGCACAGCTTCTGGCCACAAGGCTTGTTCAGGGTGCCTGCAGCTTTAAGAGGGATCAGCAGACAGGAACTATAGAGTTCTGATTAATTTGGATGGAGTGACCACTAGGGCACCTGTTATTTTTTTCCTGGAGGACATTTCTTGTGCAAAAACCCCTCTTGCCCGTCTACACACACACATCTTTTTGCAAAAGAACTCTTTCGCAAAAAGGAGTTATCCCTCGTAGAATGAGGAATGCCTACACTGGAAAAAACCCTCTGTTCTTACATTGTACTTGCAGAAAAATACACTTGAGGTGTGGATCCTCCACAAGCTTTAGTGCAAAAATGGCCATTCTGCATTGTAGCATAGAACCTAAGGGTTCACACTGCAATGTGACTTTTGTAGTGAAAAATGTCCATTTTTATTGTCAGAAAACTTCCAGCTCCACAAGGGAGTTATTTTCTTTTCTCCTTCCTGAGTTGTCAACAAACATGCAGTGTAGACACCTTGAGATGTTTTCTCTATGATTCGGGCCTCCAGGAAGTGACCCATACAATCAGCCACTCTGGTCATCAACTTGAACTCTGCTGCCCAGCACCCAGATGGCCAGCTACCTGCTGCACTCCTTTGCAAGCTCTGCAAAATTTAAATTCCTTTTCCTGCTGCTTATTCCAGTCCATCTACTGCAGGGACACATGGTCCATAATGAGGGTGAATTTTTATCCCAGAAGGTAATGTTGCAGGCTCTCCATGGCCCACTTCACTGCAAAGCACTCTTTTTCAACCATGGCATAGTTCCTCTCCCATGGGGACAGCTTCCAGCTCAGGTGTAGGATGGGATGCTCTTCCTCTCTGACCATTTGGGACAGTACAGCACCCAATTCAACTTCAGAGGCATTAGTGTGGAGTAAGAATGCCTTCTCAAAATCAGGGGCTATGAGCACTGGGTCACTACATAGGGCAGTTTTCAGGTCAACAAATGTCTCCTCTGCTGCAGAGGTCCATTTCACTGTATCCGGGCCACGGGCTTTCAATAGGTCCATCAGGGGCCATGACCTGGAGGCAAAGAGGGGATAAACCTCCAGTAGTATCCCACTTGTCCCAGGAACATGCAGACCTGCTTCTTTCAGACCATCTGGGGTCAGTTGTGTATTGCTGCCCCTTATTCAGCTGGAGTAAGTCTAGACTACAGTCTTTTGTTGACAGAGGCTTTGTCGACAGATCAAAAAATCGATCCACTTTGTTAAAAAAGAGCATCCAGACTGCTGGACACTCTGTCAACAAAAGAAGGCACCCGGAAGTGCTTCTGGAAGGTCACAGGGGCAGCCTTAAGTTCCTGGAGATGCTGCGTGCTCTTTGCAGAGACGCGTGCTTAAAGGGACCCTCCTGGACAGCCATTGCTGTGCTCCTGCTTCTGGCTTGCCTACCTCCTAGAGGGACAGCAAAGCTGCTACAGTTCTTGCTTTGGTTGCCTTGCTTCCTCGGACACCACAGCAGTTTATTTTCAGGTTTGTTTTTGTGCTTCGCACTGTGTTTTTGGCTATGGCTGCCCCATGGCAGGCGAGAGCCCCACACCGTGATGCTGGAAGCTCTGCTGCAGCTTCCTGAGAGCATCACGACATTTGTGGCAGAGCTGGAGTCAGAGCCCAGCCTTGAGCCCCTCACTCAGGCTGCAGCCCCACTGCCCTTGCCCCCGAACTTATTCCTGGAGAGGTAAGTTTGGAGGCTGGACACCAGTTAAAACTGGTGGGACCGACTTGTTATGCAGCAGTGGGACGACAACCAGTGGCTCCGAAACTATCGGATGCGGAAGTCCACTTTCCAGGAGCTCTGTGCCTGGCTTGCCCTGCCCCTGCCCCAGGACACCCACTTGCGGCCCACCATCCCCCTGGAGAGGTGCGTTGCTGTTGCTCTGTGGAAGCTGGCCACCCCCGACAGCTACCACTCCATGGGACATCAGTTTGGCATAGGGAGGTCTATTCTCGGGGCTGTCTTGATGGAAGTAAGTCACTCTCGGGGGACAGTCCAGGGGGGCGGGAACAGGCAGTAAGGGGGCCAGTCAGGACCAGGCACAGGGAATTGTGGATGGGATGGCAGAGGTAGAAGCCCTCTCGGGCTCACCCTGCCATGGTGCAGGGAGGGATTGTCTGAGGGGGGGCTCTTGGGGTTCAGGGAGGGGGGGAACACCTCTCATCAGCTGAGCCAACCCCTCTAATGTCCTGTTCTGTGTGTTTCTATTCGTTCCTTTCTGCAGGTGGTGACGGCCATCAGTTCAGAGCTGCTTCACAGGACTGTCCTCCTCAGAAACCTGGATGCCATCATGGGGGATTTGCGGCACTAGGATTTCCCAACTGCGGTGGAGCACTTGACAGGATGCACATCCCCATCCGCGCACCACCCCGCCAAGCAGCCCAGTACATTAATAGAAAGATCTACTTTTCGATGGTGCTGCAGGCCCTGGTCGACCACCGGGGACAATTCACAGACATTTGTGTTGGATAGTCAGGCCAGGCACATGATGCTCGCATATTCCAGAACTCGTACTTGTACCTCAGGCTGCAGCCTGGGTTCTTTTTCCCCGGTAGAAACTTGGCAGTGGGGGATGTGCAGATGCCTATATGCATTGTGGCTGATGCGGCCTACCCCCTTATGCCCTGGCTCATGAAGCCATTCACGGGACACCTAGGTGCGAACAGGGAACTCTTTCACTCCCGCATGAATCGGGCTCACTACCAGGTGGAGTGCATCATTGGCCATCTGAAGGGCAGATTTAGATGCCTGCTCATTCGGCTGGACATGGGGAATGCAACATCCCCGATGTGTTTGCTGCATGCTGTGTGCTGCACAACCTCATAGAAAGAAAAGGGGAGGCCTTCCTCCCTGCATGGGGGACATGGGCTAACGTGGAGGGGAGGCACTTTGAGCAGCCCCAGACAGCTGCCATCCAGCAAGCCCACTAGTCAGGAGTAGTTCTCACAAGAAGGCCGATGATTGTCCCCAGAGACATCCAGTTGTGTCTCCATGCCTCCAGTGCCTTCCTCCCCAAAACCTCTCCCAGCCCCACACATTCACATTGCACACAATCACACTGAGAACAGACAGGCGTTGTTGAAAAAAAATGCGTACAGTTTACTTCACTGTGGAATTGTTACAAAACTATAAAACTCTTGTATTCTGAAAAATAAATTGTTTTTGTTAGCACTGAAAATAAAGTACTTCCCTCAGTAACTTTCACTGGGGGAAAGGAGATGCCAACATGGAAAGGGGGAGGGAGGCCCATAGCTGAGGATGCCGCCTAGGATGAGGAGCCCCTGCCACCTTGGCTGTAGAGGACAGATCAGAGACGGGTGCGCCTGCGGGCTGGGACAGTAGGGGGCTGGGCAGGAGGTGGGTCTGTAGCTGAGTCTGGGATGGCAGGGACTGAGGAGGGGCAGGAGTTGAGGGGGAAGCAGGGAGTGACGGCGGGCAGGGGCTGAGTAGAGGAGCAGGCTGAGCAGGAGGAGTAGGACCAGGCAGAGGACTGGGGAAGGCCATGACCTCCCGGATAGCAGCTCAAATCTCAGTGCACTGCTGGACGAACTCATCCAGCAAGCACCTGCGCCACTCTGCCTCTGCCTCTGCCTCTGCCTCTGCCTCTGCCTCCACCCTGTGGTTCATTGCGTCCTGCGTGCCTTTGTGGGACTGATATGTGCTAGCGCACCAGGTCCACATATGTGTGCCAGTGGAAATGGCTTCCCTGCAGCCATCTGGGTGGTGGGGCAGATGTGGTTCTCCCCTCCTGGTGAGCTGGCCCGGCTGTGGAGGACAAGAGGGAAAAGTCATCAGTCATGCATGCTCACACTTTCCCTGGGTATGTCTACACTACCCCCCTAGTTCGAACTAGGGGGGTAATGTATGCATACCGAACTTGCTAATGAAGCCCGGGATTTGAATTTCCCGGGCTTCATTAGCATAAAGCCGGCGCCGCCATTTTTAAAAGCCTGCTAGTGTGAACCCCGTGCCGCGTTGCTACACGCGGCACGGACTAGATAGTTCAGATTAGGCTTCTAATCCGAACTATCTGTACGCCTCGTGGAACGAGGTGTACAGATAGTTCGGATTAGGAAACCTAATCCGAACTATCTAGTCCGTGCCGCGTGTAGCCGCGTGGCACGGGGTTTGCACTAGCCGGCTTTTAAAAATGGCGGCGCCGGCTTTATGCTAATGAAGCCCGGGAAATTCAAATCCCGGGCTTCATTAGCAAGTTCGGTATGCATACATTACCCCCCTAGTTCGAACTAGGGGGGTAGTGTAGACATACCCCCTGAGAGGGCATGTCCTCTTTCTCAGCAGGCAGTGCCTGTCCTCTAGGGGTCAGAGGATGCTCATGTGCATCTCAGTAAGGCATGATGTGTCTTGGCCAGCAGCCACAGCCTCCCTGGAGCCCAGACAGTGTGCAGGCTACCATCCTGCCCCCCCCCCCATGCACACCCCTCCCGATGGCCAAGCAGCACAGACAAGTGTCAGGCCAGGGTTGGGGTTCCCACAGGTTATTGAGAGGCCTGCAGCTGTGTGCCAATCCCAGCATCCCCAGCCCATGCCTGCCCCTGGCATCACTGCCTGCAGAAGTGAGTGGTTCCTCGCTGCCATGTGGGTGCAGGGGGGTAGGACGGCCCTCCCTGAGGTCGGCCATGTGTGTGCCCCACCCCCGGCTGTGATCAGCATGACATGTCACAGCACTGTACCGTCCCCTTTGCTTCCACCTGCCCTGCTCTGTGTTGTAGTGGACCCTCACAGCACTCACGTCCTGATGTTCCCTTCCCGGTGTCTGAAGTTGTCTGGGAGGCCTCCTACGTTTGGGCGTCTGGGTCCTGGGTCAGGGTGGCTGTGTTACTGGTGCTGGTGGTGTCTTCCTCCTCCTTCTCCTGTTGGAGATGCTGGTCCTCTGCTGGGGTGTTGCCCTGGAATTGCAGCCGCTGCTGAACAGGGGTCTCCAAACCGGACTCCACGACCCTCTCGGAAGACAGGGGTTCCCCTGCCCCCAGGATCCGGTCGAGGTCCTCATAATACACACAGTAGTGCAATGCTTCCCCAGAGCAGGAGCTGCGCTCACAGGCTCTAACATATCCCTGCCACAGCTCCTTCACCTTTGCCCTGACCTGCTCCAGTGTGTGGAGGTGGCGACCTTTTTTAGCCAAGCTTTCTGCCAATCGGGCATAAATGTCTGCATTCCTCCTCCTGCTGGACTGCATGGACTGGAGGAACTCTTCCTCAGCCCAGAGCCCCAAGAGGGCTCTGATCTCAGGCCCAGACCAGGAAGGTTCCCTATGTTGGTGCCCCTGGCTTCCTGCAAAGATTTGTCCCTGGAGGGGCCAGAGAGCTATTGGGGGGCTTGTCCCTGGGACATGTGTCCTGAGTGTCCTTACTGGGAAGAGCTCCTGGCTGGAGGTGGCTTGCTGCCAGAATGCAGATCCTGGGTGCCTGTGCCTTTTAAAGATGGCTACAGGCAGGAACAATAGAGTTGAAAACTGTGGCAGGAGTGTCCACCAGGGCTTCTTCCTGGAAGCCTTTATTGTCAACATAAATTCTTCCCTGAGTCCACACTTACTTTTTGTCGACAGAACTCTGTTGACAAAGGCGTTATTCCTCGTAGAATGAGGTTTACCACCATCGACAAAAATGCCGCATTCTGTCAACTTACTGTCGACATAACGCAGCAGTAGTGTAGACTTAGGTATAGTTTTGTCGACAAAAGCCCACTTTTGTCAACAAAACCCTGTAGTCTAGACACACCCGAGGGGTCTCACTATGCCCCTTCTCACGATATACCCCAGATATTTGGCATCTGCCAGCCCCATCACACACTTTGCAGAGATTGCAGTGATGCCAGCCTTCCTCAAGGTGTCCAATGTACTCTCTACCTTCTTCAGGTGCATGTCCCAGTCTGGGTTATGCATGACAACATCATCGAGATAAGCAGCTGCGTATGTGCAGTGTGGACACAATAGCTTATCCATGAGCCATTGTTGATGGGGAATCTAAAGATGTGGACAACAATCTTCCGACAGAGGAAACAAATTTACACATGCTTTGGCAACTTTTTCTTTGGCAATTTCTGCATGTCAATTTTAATTTCTTCAGCGAAACTTGATAGTGTAGACACACCCTTGTAAGCTTATTCCAGAGCTTAGCTATCCTTGTAATTAGAAATGCTTCTACATCTAACTTAAACATTCCTTGTGGCAGACTAAACCCATTAATTCTCCTATCTTCAGCAGACACAGAGAACATTTGATCACTGTTCCCTTTATGACAGCCCTTAACATATTTGAAGATTGTTTCATTATTTACATAGATTCTAAAGCTGAAAGGGACTATTCTGATCATCTCATCTGCTCACCTGTATAATAGTGACTATTGAACTTCTGCCAAATAGATCCTAGATCACATCTTTTAGGAAAACTTTTATTTTAAAATAGTCACTGATCAAGAAATCATCATGACTCTTGATAATTTTTTCTAGTAGTTAATTAGTCTCACTTTTAAAAAAGCCTTATTTTTAAAATAAAAAAGCCTTGAATGTAAACCAGTTGGAACATATTATACTTTTTTCTGAGAGACAGAAGAGATTATTGTTAAAGATTTCCTCCTCATGTAGATACGTATAGACTGTAAGCAAATCAGCCCTCAAGCTTCTCCTTGTTATGTGAGGCTCATACAATTTGATATATTTATGACTAAGACACGTTTTCTAATCCTTTCATCCTTCTAACAGTTCTCTGAACCCACACCAATCTATGAAAAGACAGGACTATGCAGCACTTTAAAGACTAACAAGATGGTTTATTAGGTGATGAGCTTTCATGGGCCAGACCCACTTCCTCAGATCAATATGTGGAAGAAAATTGGCATGACCATATATACCAAAGGGATACAATCAAAAAAAGTGAACACATTTAAAATAGACAAATCAGATTTTAGAACAGAGGGGAAGTGAGGGGGAGTGGTTAGTGTTTATTATATAATGATATTAGAGGTGATAATTGGGGAAGCTATCTTTGTAATGGGTAAGATAATTAGCATCTTTGTTAAGGCCCATTCGTAAAGTGTCAAATTTAAGCACGAATGACAGAGGCTTCTCTTTGAAGTCTTGTGTTAAAGTCTATTTGAAGAAGGAGGCAGGTAATCAGATCGTTGAGACAATGCCCATTCTGGTTGAAATGGCAAGAAACTGTTTTTTCTTTGTGAAACTTTCTGATGTCTGTTTTGTGTGCATTGAATCTTTGGCAAAGTGTCTGAGAAGTTTGTCCAATATACATAGAATGTCTATCAACATTCTCTTTTGAATTTCAGGTGCCAGAATTTGACAATATTCCAGCCGTGTCCTTTCAGTGCTAAATACAGAGGCAAATTAACCACCTACTTCTACTCAAGATTCTCCTCTAAGCATCCCAGGATCATATTAGCCCTTTTGGGCAAAAAGGGAGTTCTTGTTCAGCTCTTTTTTCATCACGGCCCCAAATCTTTTTCAGGGCTACTGTTTCCTAGGATACAGTCCTCCCATCCTGTAAGTATGAATGACATTGCTCCCCACACATTTAGCAGTATTATAAGACATGCTATTAACTTGTACCCAGTTCCCAACGTTTTCATGTCGCTCTGAATCAGTGATATGTCCATTTCCTTATTTACCACCTAATTCTCAAGAGCAAGGATGGGGCTAAAACTAGACAGCCCAAATTCATTTTGAAATGCAATATAAGTATTATTAGGAATCAGATCTAATATCAGAACTCTATTGTGCAACACTATGTAGGCACATAGTCCCTGGCCTGAACAACTTCTAATCTAAATAAACACAGGTGAAGAGTAAGAAAGGGAATGACCGACAATGGGTCACAGGGCAGAATAATGAGAAATCCAAGAATTCTGATCTTCTGATTCTGAATCCGATCCCCTTCCAATGGACAACTTCATCTCTATTTCCTTCAAAGTGTTAAATTTGACAAAGTCTAAGAAATTTCTAATGAATGTTGTATTAACATTCAGATGTACAACAATCGTAGTAGATTAGACTACTGTAAATGCAATTACATATCAATATCCAACTCCTACAGCTATTCTGCACACAAACTCCCATTTAAATCAAAGGAAATGCTGTAGGTGGCAGTACTATAGAAAGTCATATTTTTCTGATCCAAATGTTTATGTCCAGTTTACCTGCTTGTTAAAAATCTAATAAAGGTGTTTGAGAAATATACCAAAATAGAGAACAGGATAAAAAACCATAAGGCAGAAGAATAAATGACACTTAATGAAGTAATTATTAATATACAGATTGACTGACCAGGCACTACAAGGCTGATACTTCTTTCTTTGGCTTTTTTTTGTACCTATACCTTTCACATGCAATAAAAGCTGTTGATTTATAGCTAAAAAAAAGACCATCTGGATGCAGATAAATATTATTTTATTTATCTGTAAAGAGGAAATTTAAAAAATCTGAAGTTTCTGTTAATTTGAGCTAGGGAGAAATGCTACCAACAATTCCAAAGAGGAACATTTAATTAGAAGCACTCCTTTTGCCACCCATATGCTGATGATTGTCTCCCCACTATCTGTGAATGACTCCCCTTCTTTCCTGACTACATGTCTAATACTTCACCATTTTGTATTCTGCCACCTGCCTAATTGCTCCTCACCAGATGGACTATTGATTTGTTTGCTCATTGTTCTTGGCTATAGAAGTTAGATGATTCCCTCCTGCTATGTGGGTCTAGTTGCTGTCTTAATTGATCACTTAGATAACATGGACTTATCAATTTTCCTGCTAGACAAAATTGTTGAGGCAAATCTGACAGAAGACAATTCAGAATAAGTATGAATAAGTATGAATAAGGGATTTGGCCCTTTAGTTTACCTTCCAAGTACAACCCAATAATTATAATAATATATTTCTAATTTGACACAAAGCTGAGCAAAAACAAAAACAAAAACAAAAACAAAAACAAAGTTAGGGCTCGACCTAAGAGAGTAATTCAGAGACAGACATCACTTCTTCTCCAAGGCCAAGGTTTATCTAACAATAACATACAGTGGTAGTTGAGAGGTCACAGTTGTTACCATAGCTTTTTTGCATCTGGGTTCACATGGGCCCTAGATTTTGAAGAAACACTTGTGAGAAATGAACATTGGCTCATTTTAAAACAGATTTATTTTGTCTTATTAAAAACCGCCAGCAGTAACTCCTATTAGTCAAAGGCCTTCTTTTTAGAAATTTCCCCTTATCTCATGAATTATTCTTTGAACCAGTATTCTCCTTCATTCACTCCTTAACTTGTCATTTGTTTTCAGGGCCCTTCTTCTACTTGTAGATCAAGGTCTTTTAACAACACATACATATTTCCAGAAGCCAATCCCAAGTCTTTAGTTTCATATTTATCCTACAGAGCTGAACTTTGCAAAAAGAGACTTTCTGAGCTTCTTGTGGAACTCCTGCTCTTGTCTGTAACTGGAGGTACGATCTGAGTGCCTGACAAACCAACCAGTTTGCTTTTGTTGGAAGTCTTCTGTTGTGACCTGCCTGGCAGAAATGAACTCTGGCACAATAGAGGACAGAGACATCTATATAGGGAATAGAGAAAACTCCCCATGCAAGTTACCGCCTTCTTTCTCAATCAGGAACCATTATCTATGATATCAACCACAACCACTCCTGTGGTTAAGGCACTAGACTAGCATGCTAGAGTGCATGTTTCCCGTGTGGTCTTGGACAAGTCATCTCACTCTTGGTGCCAATCTGTAAAATCGATGGTAGTTCTCTGCCTTGCATGGATTTGTGGGACACATTCAACAATTGTGAGGTGCTTAAATGCTATTTCATGGAGCTGATAAAAGTAAATTGACATCTAGATAGAATTAAATCAGCCATGAAAAGCACTACTAAGGCAAGGAAGTTATGCCTAAATTGAGTATAAAATCCAAAAGAAATCAGGGACAATATTCTTCAAGACAGCTTATAGTGACAGATGTCATAATTCTAACCATATCATTATATGTAGGCATACTTGAGTTCTGGGGAATATCTGTATTTAAATTGGTCCATCATGATGTACCTGCACCATAAATGTAAACAAACCAAGGAAAGAAACATGGTAAATTCTAAAAGACAAATATTGGCTATTAGAAATTCTTTTCTTGAAGACCCTCTAACCCCAAAGTTCCCTCATTATCATTGGATTTTCTTTTCAGTTACACATTTTGCAGATTTGAAGAAAGGAATTTTTGTTTCTTCTATTATTTGAAAACACTTTCCCCTCACAATCACTATATCAATTAAAATTACTTCCTAATTTTTACTTTCTTCAAATGCAAAACTTAATGTCTAATGTCTATGGGTGGAAAGGGAGGTGGATAGGAAAGGAAGCCTATTTAATTTTAACCCTTTTGTTTGAGGGGCAAAGCAGGAATTAAAAACAAAATAATCTATCTGTATTTACAGCAAATTTTCAGTTTTCAGAAAGGCATAAAAATTTGGTGACAATTAAATTATTTTAACCTGTTCCAAATAGATTGATGAATAAAACAATGAAAATGATTTTTAAAAAGTTGCATTCTACCCATTGATGATACTTCATCCACAAAGACTCTAGGAAAGGCAAGGTTTGAACAATTTCAATAGATGTTCTTTACTAAAAAATATGTATTTTTTATTTACAGTCAATAGGGTTCCAAACCCTTTTTGTCCTATAGTGTTGTTTCACTGCAGAGTTGAAACTTTTTTATTAATTTTTTTCAATTTTGTCCCAAAAATGCTTTCATTAAATGCTAAAGTCAGCTTCTTGATACAGATCTGGCATTAAACAATCTCATTCTTCTATTTGAAGTGGCTAGAGGGCAATAAAAATCACTGTCATTTTTATATTAGTAATAACTTCATATGTATCACCTTGCCATGAGCATTTAGCTCTTTTTCAATCACAGAATCAAAATAGTCCCTTTCTGTCATAGGCAAAACAAGGAGGAAAACTACAGACAGGAATAAAGTAGTAATGATGGGAGCAAAATTCGAAGTATGGCAGTTGGAGAATCTCAGTGGCTGTGACAAGACTGGCAAGTTTTTCCGCAAAAGCAGCTGCTTTTGTGGAAAAACTTGCCAGCTGTCTGCACTGGCCGCTTGAATTTCCGCAAGAACACTGACGATCTCATGTAAGAAATCAGTGCTTCTTGCGGAAATACTATGCTGCTCCCATTCAGGCAAAAGTCCTTTTGCGCAAAAGCTTTTGCACAAAAGGGCCAGTGTAGACAGCTCAGATTTGTTTTGCGCAAAAAAGCCCGATTGCGACAATGGCGATCAGGGCTTTCTTGTGCAAAATCGCGTCTAGATTGGCACGGACGCTTTTCCGCAAAAAGTGCTTTTGCAGAAAAGTATCCGTGCCAATCTAGATTATCTTTTCTGCAAATGCTTTTAATGAAAAACTTTTCCGTTAAAAGCATTTGAGGAAAATCATGCCAGTCTAGACGTAGCCAGTTAGTATAAACTGACAAAATCTTTAAAGTTCAATGGGGGTATATCAACTTATATATCAAAGAGCCATCCATACATTTAATTTTATCTTGATTATTTAGACTTGATATAATGTGTATCTCAAGAGGCCACATCATTATAGCTAATGTTAATAGTTTTTAATATCTAATATTAACTGTGTTGGAAAGAGAAAAGGGGGGACTGAAAATTAAATTTCCATCTATTTCTTCTATGAAAAATAAATTCTCAAAGGTCACAGTTTCCCCCTCATTTTTTTTTCTTTCTGTAAGAGGATGAGAGGTTTAACTGGATTTAATGATGCTTTACAACACTGGCTTCTTTGGCAGCATTACAAAATATGTAACAGGTGTTCCAGCATGGCCCATTGAGCAGGATGAAGAACAAGGTCCTTCTTCAGATCACTGACAATTGAAAATGATATCTTCAATAACTGCTACTTTCTGATCAAGAATACATTCAGTCATGTAATAAGTAGGATGCCATCTGCTTAAATTAGCTATTTGAAGTTGAGATTTTCTGCTTAGTTGAATTTGGGCCAGAGTCTTTCAAACTTATGTACATTAATTGAAATGAAGGTACAAAAGTCTTCCTGATTTGTGCTGTGTGTGGCAGGATGAATCCATCTCAGAAGCAAGGGCAACTAACATCTGTAAGGTTTTGGCACAGATGCTTGTAGGGTGTAACCTCTAGATCCATGTAGCTCAAAAACTTCTCTCTTTCACCACCAGATGTTGGTCCAATAAAAAGCATTGCTTCCCCATTTCTGGGAGATATTCAGGCAGAACATAATTTCAGTACTATAGTGGGAATTGATTTGCTCAATGCTTAGTCAAACTGCAACATCTTCTACAACAGGCTTTTCTCTAAGTTCTGATTTGTATACTTTCAGTTAAATAGAACTAGCAAGGCACCTACAATGGCCACATTTGATGACTGTGACAAATATCCTCCTCAGTCTTGGTGTGTCCCGTGGTTCCAGGAAGACTGCTCATCTTAGAGGCTTACAGCAGCCCTCATTTTAGACACTTTCACTTGGGCACAAGCTTGCCATTTGTTTGAACCACCCTTATCATTGGCCAGCATAGGGAAAAGACAGGAGATCAAACTCCATAATCTCTGCAGCCCTTCCAAGAGATTTCGGGCAGGACAGATGCATTATCAAATTAGTCCTTCTCTTGTAGTGTGTCCCACTATTGGGATCAACTCTCCCAAGGTGAATAGGGAGTGGGGGATGAGAGAGAAAATCCAGGGCTGACCTCTACTTCAGGTTCTAGCCCAGGGACCCTGTGATAGCATCTACCTGCAGTGCCTCCAGTAACAGCTGTATGACAGTTACGAGTCCCCGAGCCACTTCCCCACAGACATCCCCAGCACATTGCTCACCACGGGCTCTTCTTCTGGAGACCTGCTTGAGCTTGTTCCTCCCAGACTTTCGACAGCACATTGTCTGCCTAGCTCCTTGGACACAGTGAGCTAACAGCAGCCCTCATTTGAGATACTGTCACTTGGGCACAAGCTTGCCATTTGGTTGAATAAAATGGGGGTCTTTTTTAACAGGTACTACTAACTGGTTCTAAACTGCATGTCCTGATAAGACTGTTTTAATTGGTTCTAGAAAGCTCCTGATTGACTCCAGGTATCTCAATTGGCCTGTTTGCCTTGATTGATTCTGGCAAATTCCTGACTCTTCTGGATTAGCCCTTTGTAATTTACCCAGGGAAAGGAGACTGATTTAATCTGGGGCTAATATACTTGCCTTCTGTTAATCTCCTGTTGCCATAGTTTGACTCTGTTACATGATTCAGTGGTACAGTAGGCAATTCCAATCACTACAAGCCACTTGTCAAGATCTAATATGCAGATGTATTATAAAAGAGATTTCTACAATGGCATATTACTGGAGACAGAATTTGAGGCTCTGTTGCTGCATTAATGTTAATGCATAACACCATCTCGGATTTCATAAACAAACCCGGTAATCTAATAAGAGCCAGCAAACGTGGGAAAGTCTGACTTTTAGAGCAAGTCCTTGCTGGCTCTACAAAGCAGTCCTAGTGATTGTAAAACCCAGTGGACAGACCATCTGAAGGAGCCGACAGCCAGCTATATTTGTGAAGCTAGCAGTCAGCTGAGTGGGCACCCAGAATATTCTCTTCAGGCATCACTTCAAGGTCTGTTGTACAGCAATATTGATGCCTTGGCTTCCATTAAGCTTCCTCAGGCTTAACACTTTTAATCTTCCTTCTCCATTCCCTTCTTACCACAAACACAGAGAGTCAGGTCCATGTAGAATCAGACTAGAAGCTGTTGTAAGGTACAGTTCTGGTTTTCAGAGGCACATGATTTCTCTATTTATTAAAAGCAGAAACTGTATTTGTTAATTGCATTAATGAAGAATGCAGTGTGAGGCAAATAATTAGGGAGGGTATCAGGAGGAGGGAGGAATAGAAATATGTTTTGTGTATTAGAGATATTGGGTCAGGGAAAGAGAGGGCAAGATGGTGAAAAAAATTTAAGGTCAGCTATGAATGTGCTAATACAAGCAATTAAAGAGAGGGCATCTTGGATGATGAGGATATTCTTCTGAAACAGGCATCTGGTAAATAAAATGTCAGGGGAGCATTAAGAGACAGACCACCCTAAGGGTGATTCTTAAAGCAGGGGTGGGTAACCTTTCGGAAATGGTGTGCCAGGATTTAATTTATTCACTGATCTGTTTGCCAGGGGGCGGAAAGGGGTGAGCAGGGGCAGGCTGGGTATGGTGACCGGTATTTTCTGAACCAAACTTCATTTAAATAAAGTAAAATATGTCCAACACAAAAGGTTTCAATTTTTTCTTTATTTATGGCAGGGGTGGGGAACCTTTTTTGGGTCGGGTGTCACTGACCCACAGAAAAATCAGTTGGGGACCATGCAAGTGAGAAGCAAAAAAACAACCCCTCCAACCTCCCCCCCCCCCCAGCCTCACTGATGTGGCCCACAACTGAGATATCTCATGCCTCTGGTGTTCAGCCCCAAGGGGTGAGGGAAAGGGACAAGGAGGACTGAGGTTCAGGACTTCCCATAGGCCAGATTTACTTTTCTGGGGTGCCAGATTTACTGGATTTTAAGGACCCATTTAGTCTTTGGGGGTAGGGACAAAAATGAGGGGCTCAGTATGTGGGACAGGGATGCCAGTGAGTGGGGTAGAGATAGGGGTGCAGGATCTGGGAAGGAGATAGAGTGCAGAAAGGGGAGAGGTAGCAAGGTCTGGGAGGGAGGTAGAGTGCAGAAGGGGGAGAGGTAGCAAGGTCTGGGAGGGAGGTAGAGTGCAGAAGCAGGCTGGGAGCAGAGTTTCTGGCTAGGTGGAGGGAGCAGGAGCAACAGAGGGTGCAGTGTGTGGCCAAGTGGGAGTGTGCAGGAGCAACGGTGGATGCAGGAGCAGGATGGGAGTAGGGCATCTGGCCAGGAAAGAGAGTGTCTGGCCAGGAGGAAAGGTGCAGGAACAAGGGAGGGTGTCAGAGCAAGCTGGGAGTGCAGGGTCTTGGCAGAGGTGGGAGGGGAGTGAGGGAGGGAGCTTGGGGAGCAAGTGGGATGCTTGCCTGGCTTCGTGCCCCCTTG
The DNA here is from genome assembly GCF_049634645.1 of Pelodiscus sinensis. Lineage (NCBI taxonomy): Eukaryota > Metazoa > Chordata > Testudines > Trionychidae > Pelodiscus > Pelodiscus sinensis. Next base: position 51,042,277 of record NC_134719.1, read on the forward strand.
CAGAAACTGCAGCAGCCATGCAGTCCTGGACGCTGCTGCCAAGGCTACACAGTCCTGGGCCAGCCCCAGAAATGTTACTGATGTGCCTCAGCCCCAGGGCTGTCTCCTCCCACTGAAGCCTAACCTGCTGCAGGGAAGAGGGAGGGCTCCAGTAGCTGCATGGCAGAGGAAGGGCGGGGCAGAGCTCGCGCCCTGTGTGCTGCTGAAAATTGGCTTGGGGGCCACTTATGGCAAGCGTGCTGTAGGTTGTCAACCCCTGTCCTAAGGTAATTTGTTGAGTCTTTTGTGTTTGTTATTTTAAACTTTTTATCTCTCCCATTCTCAAAATCATTTTTGTAGTTTATTTTCCAAATGAAGCAGAAGTCATTAAATCAAATCCATATGAATGGATTCTAAATGGATGCTGATATTGAAGGGGCTTGATATTTGATCTCTTGTGCTGTGGCTCCAGGCAGACCAGGCTCATGAACCATAGCAGACATCTCATCTAGGAGAACGAACTCCTATTTTAAACCAAGAGCATCAGGCCTGTTCAACCAGTTTGTAAAAGTTGTGCCAATCACACATGCTCAATAGGTCTTTGCCTACAAGGAGTAGATCGGGGCAATGCTAGGTAATTCGACAGAAGTGACACGTGTACTTTTCCTAAAGAAGCTTGCAGTCTAAACCAGTGTTTCTGAAAGTGTACCGTGGGCCAAGCCATCGCTTCCCACAGCTCCCCTTGGCTGCAAAGGATGAAACGGAACCCGCAAGGCTCCGTGGCGCCAGTATATAAACAAACAGGGGTGGCCATTTAAAGTGTTTCTGAAAGGCTACATCTAGACTACATCCCTCTGTTGGCAGAGGAATGTAAATGAAGCACTTTGAAATTTCAAATGAAGACGAGATTTAAATATCCCGCCCTTCATTTGCATAATTGCATCATAATGCACTTTCAAAAAAGTGCTATTTCGAAACTGAAACCACAGTCTAGATGCAGTTCTTTCGAAAATAGAAGCCTTTTTTGAAAGATCCAGTAAACCTAATTTTTGAGGTTTACAGGATCTTTCGAAAAAGGCTTCCCTTTTCGAAAGACCCTCGCCTAGACTGTCGTTTCAATTTCAAAATAGTGCTCTTTTTTGAAAGAGCGCCATGACACGATTATGCAAATGAAGTGCAGGATATTTAAATCCAGGCTTCATTTGCAATTTTGAAGTGCTTAATTTACATCCCTCTAGTCTAGACACACCCTTATTAAAGTGTTTTCGCAGTACACTTTCAAAAACACTGGTCTAGCCATAGCCTTAGATGGAGAAATGAAATGAATTGCATTCAGAGTTTGTGGGTTTAGAGACAGCACATAACAGAGATCCTAGAGAAATATGTTCAGACTATCATGGACATGAATGGGGATAACACAACAGTAGTGAAAAGCATCTGAACCTGAGTTATTCACAAGCAGGGTAGGTCTGCAATAAAGGATCAGAGTTAAGCCCATTCCCGTGTTTGATTGTAATGGACACCTTGATCCAGGAGATCAGCAGAAAGGCTCCATGGAACATGCTTTTCAATTATGTGTTGTTCTGGGAACATAAATATGTACAGGAAAGGACCTAGAACAATGGAGGGCTGAATTAGAAGAAAATAGCATATGAATCAGCCTATTAAAGATGGAATGCACGTGATACTTTGTTGAGAGGAACAATGAGAAGCCAAAGTCTGTGCACTGATTTATATACCTCAGTTCCAGGTTGAGCAACGATAGGACTGTGGATCAAAAAATTAGAAGTCATATGAAAAGAGTGTGGTGTAAGTGGAGAGAGCTGACAGGAATTATCTACCATAAGAATATGCTAAGTAAACTAAAAAGCAAAGTAAATGCAATCATGATTAGGCCAGTCAGGATGAACAGGTTGGAATGCTGGACAACGAGGAACAAAAAAGGACTTCTTTCCAGTGCCCAAATGAGGATGCTCAGTTGGACACCAGGTGAGATAAGCATTGATAGTCTACAGAATGAAAGAGGCATGATTCAGGTAGTCCCCCTTACGGAAAATCTGAAAGAGTATTGCAGTCAATACTCAGATGACAAGGTCATATGAGACAATAAGATGTTGAATATGTTGGCCAGAGAGCACAGAAGCCAGTATTCACAGGTCAAAATGTTCTGACATACAATGTAGGCTTGCAAAATTGTAATGATAGAAAAAAAATATATCAAACAGAGCTTTCTGCACTAATTTCCAGGACCATGAATTTTCTTTGTAATACAAGGGGGGAAAGGAACAATATTGCAAAAATTTAACAATCTATTATCAAGACTCCATCCTGAGATCTTCATCTAGAGCACATGCTACTACATGCATTGTTTCTATCTTTAAAGACAGCTATATTAAAATAATATATCACAAAAACTCAAGAAGAGAAATGTAAATATCATTTACTGAGTAGCAGCTTCTGAAGATATATTTAAATTCTACATTGAACATGGAGCTAACAAAGCAACCAAGAAACCTTCTTTTAAGTGATCACTTTCTATAAATGTAATCTAGAATCCAGGTGAAACGTATCTTAGTTTTCTGATATGCTTGTTGCAGAATCAATTGTGTGATCTATATTTATACCAAAATGAGTTTTAACTTTTATCCAAGGAAGATTTGTTCCACCTGCCATAATGTATTCACTACTGCACATTGGGTCAGAGTTTTCTCTAAAAATTATGACAGTGCTGATTTTCCCCCTAGCAGACAAGTCAGTGATCAAACAAGTACAGGATCAAAATATCAGTAAAGTGGTTAGCAGTGTAGTGTTGTTGTTCTGCTAAGTCATTCCTATTTTTATCAAGCCAAGTCAAAGAATATGAAGCAATCAGAAGGAAATGAACACGGGAGGCATATATCTTATTAATCATTGTTTGCAGTGCCACTATTGAAACACTTGTCCCTGAATTGGTTTATCAATTGGTCCTTGCTAAAATGGCAAAAACCGTAAAATCGTAAACTATTCTATGCAGCATCTATCCAACGAGACATCCTCTCAAGGCTTCAAATGAACAACAACACAATGATAATGCAGTTATGTCCTTCTGTTTCTTGGTTGTTACTTTTTAAAATGATGACAGGTCATTTATCAATCTTCTTCCCTCAGGCAATGCAGTTCTAAATAGTTGTGATATATCATTACTTATTTCTGCTATGGTAACTCCTAAAGGCTCCAGGCAAAATGAGGAACCAAGGCTCAGTACAAGTATATAGTAAGACACAGTCCCTTAAGAACCTAAGAATGTCCATACTTGGGACAAACCAAAGGTCCATCTAGCTTAGTATCCTCTCTTCTGACAGTGGAAGAATTTAAATGTGTCACTCAGTGGAAGTATTAACCTAATTTTACAGATGGAGAACTGAGGCTAGCCCAAAGTCATAAGTTTGTAGCTGAACCAGAAAGTGAACCTAGATATTCTAATCTCCATCTGTGCTTTAGTCACAATACTATCCTGTGTCTGAGTGCACATGCCCTTCATTCACACTGCAGGTCAACCAGGGTATGTCTACACTACCCCGCTAGTTCGAACTAGCGGGGTAATGTATGCATACCGCACTTGCTAATGAAGCCCGGGATTTGAATTTCCCGGGCTTCATTAGCATAAGCGGGGAGCCGCCATTTTTAAATCCCCGCTGCTTCGAACCCCGTGTAGCGCGGCTACACGGGGCTCGAACTAGGTAGTTCAGACTAGGGTGCCTATTCCGAACTACCGGTACACCTCGTTTCACGAGGAGTACCGGTAGTTCGGAATAGGCACCCTAGTCCGAACTACCTAGTTCGAGCCCCGTGTAGCCGCGCTACACGGGGTTCGAAGCAGCGGGGATTTAAAAATGGCGGCTCCCCGCTTATGCTAATGAAGCCCGGGAAATTCAAATCCCGGGCTTCATTAGCAAGTGCGGTATGCATACATTACCCCGCTAGTTCGAACTAGCGGGGTAGTGTAGACATACCCCCAGATACTTACTGTAAAAAGAGGGTTTCTGAATAACCTAATGTAGTTTCCTCATTTCTTGCTGGGTACATATACAAACCACAACAACATGGTTTTTCCATTCAGAAAGATCACATTGAGCTACATCATCTTTTTACTAGGAAACAGAATCTTTGTGAAAGGCACAAGCAGAAGAAATAGCAGCAACACAGTTATATGGAGTATAGCACTAGGACAAAAATCTCACACAAAATTAAGTGGTTCCATATAAGACAATGTTAATACTGTGATAGTTCTAGCAGTAGTGAAACACAGCAATCCAAATTGAAAGGGTTTAGTTCTTTAAAACTATAGAAGCTTCTTGGAAAATGTTTTGAAATCATTCCAGGCTTCCATGTACAGTGCAGCCCATATTTACCAAACTCTATAGCTGACATGACAGAGCTCTTTTCTTGCTGAATATCTATGCTCTATCGTAGCCTTTTCCTTTGCTTTTCTGCTCAGAATATTTGAAGGAGATAGACAGCTCTTTATACTAGTCAACAGAATCACAATTAACCTAGTTCAGCTTTTATTTGCTTCCCCAGTGCAAGTGGGACTTTAAATGTTGCACATATTTTTGGTGGCAAACAGGGATCTGATGTTGTGACCAAGGGACCTCTTCGTAGCAGACTGGCAGAGACATATGGTTCCTAGCTCATCACAGTGCATCAAGTGATGTCTCTAAAGGAAGACTGTGTCATGGTGGTCATCAATATCACTGTGAAATGCATATATTGGAAGGAGTTATGTAAATACATAGAAGAATCTGCTCTAAATAAGCTCTAAATCATTTTTTAGAGACATAAGAACAGCCTTACAGGGTCAGACCAATGGTCCATCCAGCCCAGTATCCTGTCTGCTGACAATAGCCAATACCAGATGCCCCAGAGGGAGGGATCATAACAGGTAATCCTCACATGACCCCTCCCCTATCACCCACCTCCAGAGAAACAGAAGCTAGGGATACCATTCCTACCCATCCTGGCTAATAGCCATTGACGGACCTAACCTCCATGAATCTATCTAACTCTTTTTTGAACCCTGTAAAGGCCTAGCCTTCACCACATCCCCTGGCAAGGAGTTCCAGAGGTTGACTGTGTGCTGATTGAAGAAAAACTGAGACTGATCACTAGTAAAGATGAAAAGCACCTTTTCTTCCACAGGTGAGATATTTGTCTGTTATATGTGTAAGTTAAGTATGTGTTATGGTTCACAGTGGACATACACTAACAACTCTATGAATATAGCCAGGGGCATAGGTAAAAACCCACCTTTGGAGAGACTAACCTCCTAGCCACACCCCTTCTGACTGAGACCACTTCTGACTTCACTGTGGGTAGGGTCCCCCAAGTAGCTGGAGGATCCCTGCACCTGCTGGAGCCACCCCTGTCATGCTGTGCCTCCTCTCTTGAGCCCCTAAACAACCCTATGGAAATAGCTCATCTCTTGCTGAAGAACCTGAGCTTTTGATATTCACTGTGCATGTTCCAGGATTGCTGAGCAGGCAGTATATGTCACTTGGCTCCCTGGGTTCATCGCTAACCTTTCAGGAGTCCAGAGAATAGTCTTCCTGCTTCCTCAGCCATCCCAGAACCCACATTGAGCCTAATAATAAGCAAGAACTTCCTATGCAAATCCCCTAAATTGGGACTGGGAGCTATAACTAGGGCACGTCTAGACTGGTGCTTTTCTCTGGCTTATCCCCAAGCCGAAAAAAAGCAGCAGCCATGTAAACGCAAATGCCGCGGGGGATTTGCAATTCCAATGTGTCTCATTAGCATCCCTTTTCCGGAAAGGGATGCCAATGTAGACACAGCCAGACAGAACTGATCCAGCTGCAGTAGTGTATGCTGCACATGAGCTGCCGTATCTTATGGAATTAACAGATTAGCTCCATTTGAACTCCAGTTAAATTATTTCCCTGCTTCATCCTGTTGCACACTGGACAATAATGCTTATAGACCAGAAAGCTATTTTCAAATAATGAACTCAGGATTGGAAGCCAATAATTTCCTTCCTCTAGAGCTGGAATAATGGCTGCTAGCATGACGCACTTGAATGTCTGTGCCTTCTCATATTTGTTTAATGTTCTTAGATCTAGAATGAAACTCTGACCTTGCTTCACTTTGGGGATCAGGAAATAATGGGTGTAAAACCCCTTTTTACTGGATTGTGCAAGGACTTGTTCAATGGCATAATAAATTATATACTTCCTGAAGAGACTCAGGTTCTCATGAGAGGGTCCCTAAAGGGGTAAAGATAGGGAAGGAGGGTTGGAAAAGGGGATGGATGTGAACTGAATGACATAACTCTTCAAAATAATCTCTAGGACCCATCAGTCAGAGGTTATACTATTGCTGTGAAAGAAGCCCAGGTAACTTCTGGGCAGGTGTGTCAGATGTGTTGGTGGCAACTGAATTGTCTGGGACCTCGACCAACCAAAAGTGCTTAGAAGAGGTAATTTGCGGGGTAGTAGACTGGACTGTGGACTACTTCATTTATCCAGAACTGGTCCTCTTACACTGTGGCTCATAACAATGCTGAGATGGTGGGTATTGAGGAAGTTGTGATTTATGCTGTTGCTGAGAGGTATGTGTTCTCTTCTCTCCTGCAATGTAAATTTCGAGGGAGCATTATATGGTCCAGGAATCCATCAGGATGTGTAGATAAGAACCAGTCTCCTCTGTGAAGCATTTGGGCTCTTCAAACTGGAAGTCTTTTGCAGGTCTTTGGACAAATTAGAAAGGTATAGGCAAGAGATCAGCCTCAGTACCACTGTCATGGAGATAAGCCAGGCTGCTGTAGCACCTACTTTCTGTTCTGTCTCTAGTACCTTCAGAACAGCCATACTGGGTCCATCCAAAGGTCCATCTAGCCCAGTATCCTGTCTTCCAATAGTGGCCAATATCAGATGCCCCGTAGGGAGTGAACAAAATAGATAATCATCAAGTGATCCCTTTCCTGTCATCCATTTCCAGCCTCAACCAGAGGCTAAGGATACCATTCTTACCCATCTTGTCTAGAAATATTGATGGACCTATCTTCCATGAATCTATCTAGGTTTTTTTTAATCCCGTTAAAGTCCTGGTCTTCACAACATCCTGTGACAAGGAATTCCACAGGCTGACTGTGTGTTGCATACTCCCTTTTGTTTGTTTTAAACCTGCTATCTATTAATTTCATTTGGTGACCCCTAGTGGTTGTGTTATGGGATGGAGTAAATAACTCTTTTTTATTCACTTCTCCACACCAGTCATGATTTTACAGACTTCTATCATATTCTCCCTTAGTTGTCTCTTGTCCGAGCTGAAAATTCAGAGTCCTATTAACTACCTTATATAGCATAACTTAGTTGCCCTTTTAAGAACTCTTCCAATGCCAAGATATCTTTTTTTATTTTAGATGAGACGACCACATCTACAGGAAATATTCAGGATGTGGCGTACCATGGATTTATATAGAGGCAATAAGATATTCTCTGTCTTATTCTCTATCCCTTTCTTAATAATTCCCAACATTCTATTTACTTTTTTGACTGTCACTATATAGTGAGTGGTTGTTTTCAGATAACTATTCACAATGACTCCAAGATCTCTTGAGTCATAACATCTAATTTAGTCCCCATCATTTTATGTCTATAGTTGGGATTGTTTTCCAATATGTATTACTTTGCACTTATCAACACTGAATTTCATCTGCCATTTTGTTACCCAGTCACCTAGTTTTGTGAGATCCTTATGAAGCTCTTCACAATCTGCTTTAGACTTAACTAGCTTGAGCAATTTGGGATCAACTGCTAATATTGCCACCTCGATGCTTACTCCTTTCACCAGATCATGGATGAATATGTTGAATTGGACTGGTTGCAGCACAGATCCGGGGGGACACAGTGGCTATGTCTAGAATGGCTGCTTGAATTTCCGCAAGAACATTGACTTCCTACTGTCTGAAATCAGTGCTTCTTGCAGAAATACTATGCTGCTCCCATTCGGAAAAAAGTCCTTTTGCGCAAAAGGGCCAGTGTAGAGAGCTCAGATTTGTTTTGTGCAAAAAAGCCCCAATCGCGAAAATGGCAATCAGGGCTTTTTTGAGGAAAAGCGCATCTGGATTGGCATGGATGATTTTCTACAAAAAGTGCTTTTGCAGAAAAGCATCCGTGTCAATCTAGATACTCTTTTCCGCAAATGCTTTTAATGGAAAAACTTTTCCGTTAAAAGCATTTGCAGAAAATCATGCCGGTCTAGACGTAGCCAGTTAGTTACTTCTCTTCATTCTGAAATTTGACCATTTATTGCTACTTTTTGTTTCCTATCTTTTAATCAGTTATCAGTCTGTTAGAAGACTTTTCCCATGACAGCTTACTTTATTTAAGTGCCTTTCATGAGGGACCTTGTCAAGGGTTCAGTGGCTCCCAGTACCCAGAGTTAAATTACTTATTAAAAGTACTAATTACTTGATACTAATTAGCTATGTAGAGAATTGAAAATGTGTACAAAAATGTTTTAAATTAGAAATCTGGTTCAGTCAAAATATCTTTTCTAAAGAAAAATAGGAAAAAAGCCCACTTTTCTTCTTTGCATATGGGTGCTGTGGAGGCAGGAAAAAGGGAATAAGGGAATTTGTGTGCAGCCATCTTAGTCTTATTAGCAAGAGAGCAAGAGTCAGACTAAGTCTGTGGCCTGACAACACGAGAGCAGTAATAAGACGCTACCTTCGCCTCTTGCCTCCATATGGAGATAAGGATAGAATGCAGACTCTGGCAAGGACCTTGGGATGAGGAGCATCTGGGTGGAATTAAAATAACTGTTAGCCATTGGAGTTTGTAATGGGAAGGAGACTAATTGTTTTTCGTAATTATATATAATGGACAGTATATAAACCACTTCATAATTGCTTGTATTTGAAGATCTGCCTCGGGGGGGGGGGGGGGCGGGAGGGAGAGGGGACGACTCGCCCCCTGTCCGAATCAGTTTTTCCTATCTGCAGCTCGTAATAAAACTGCCTCTGGCTACTTGTCGCTTACAAACATGGAGTGAAGGCTTGTTTTCTTCCACAAATTTTCTTCTAATCACAAATTTTATGGTAGCAGTCTCTGTTAAGCCCATGTATATGCCCCGCTCCTCAGTCTGCCTCTACGTTCTCTAGCACTGCAAGGGGGAAATCCTCACACTTCCTTCTCCATCATCTTTGGCTTCAGAGTGAGCAGCTGTCCCTTCTTTATCTCTGTCATTCTATCCACTCTTTAAAAAAATCTGATTAACAACTTACTAGCAAACACTTAAACTACTTTCTCTGACCTTTCATAAAAAGTGACTTCAGTCACTTCTTTCTAGGAGTCAAAGTATCAATATGGTTTGCTATAAATGGGGTCACTAAAAGGAGTCTGTAGTTTAGTTTCATATCACAGAGAAGACCCAGAACTGTCCAAAGCATGAGGGCAGCAGGCTTCCATTGTGTCACTGAGCATACTCAGTTCAGATGAACAAATCCAGTACAAGCCGAACAGCAAATCCAGAGGGAAGAGGTAGGTGAGCGGCATGTGACCCCTCATGTTGCTTGTGTTCATATGTTTATAATACCAACATTTTTCATGAAGATCTGTTTTTAAATAGACAGACAGACAGACAGACAGATAGAGTTGTATGCTAGCTTGCTCTACTGGTGCAATTGTAGCTGATAATTTTTCTTATTCTCATTGCATTCATGTTTGCTGGGAGAAAGTTCTTTCATATCATTAGTTGATTCATCCTTAAGGATGCAGTGTATTGATCTGTTATCTGATCTTTTATCAATTAAAGTCACTTTTGCACTGAAATACTCCTCTGCATTTTCATTTCTGAGACAATGACAAACATTGTTAATTGACAGATTTTGAAGAAGACAAATCTAAAAATAACTTTTGCTAGCAGCAGACTGATATCTAGAAGAACAGGCATCTTCCACTTCTGATTTCTTTTACAGAACTAATATATGTTACATGTAGATAGGTCTCAAATCACTTCCACAATTCAGTCTCTTAACGTGTGTCTACACTGCACCCATAGCTCGAAAAAAGCTACTCAATTTGAGCTATGCAAATTGTGTAGCTTATTTTGAGTGTGTTTTGAAATAAACAGCTATTCTAAAACATCCCTTAATCCTCATGGAATGAGGTTTACAAGAATGTCAGAATAGTGAGCCCATTATTTTGAAAGCTATTTCAAAATAATAGGCTTATTTAAAAGACACAGACTAGGTATTTCAGGTTACTGGAAGTATCCTAACATAGCACTGTGTGTAGACGTACCCTTACAGACATTTGTTAAAACAAACTGGAAATAATTCATCACTTGTGTAAGCTTAGCAATGTTCTACCTAGGATTGATACAACCTACTGATGAAAAAATATGGTTATTTTGTGAGAGACAGGACTCTTTAGTCAAAATAAAAACGTATATTATAAAGCAGTGCCTCTATCCCACCCTGATAATAAGTAATTTATTGATGTTAAGGACTTACTTCTTCAGTTGGCTGGTGCAGGGGGTCCCTATTCAGTGTTTGTCTACACCGCAGCCTAAACTGCATATCATATTTTGATTCTATTTCAAAATATCTTGTTTTGAAAGTTGGTGCATCTACACAACACCAATTTTTGAAATAATGTGCTATTTCAAGACATCCCTTAACCCTTGTGCAATGAGGATTACAGGGATGCCAAAATAGCATGCCCTTTATTTTGAAAACTATTTTGAAATAATGGGTGGCTTGTTAAGATGTGGGGTAACAATTTCAGGGTACCTCCAGTATCCTGAAATAGCCATGCTGTGTAGATGTACCCTCAGTGAATAACAAAACTGACCAAATATAAAAATCAAAGGATACAAGATTCAAAACATACCCTTTCTTCAGAATGTTAGGTGATGTCATGCATACTACCACTTTGGCTAATATTATCCCAAGCATATGACATTTTAATGTATGACTAGCCTAAAATAATCACTGCCATTCACATTTCAGTTATTGATCCATGTTTGACAACCAGTACTAAATGAGTCAACAGCAAACACAAACAATTATTTTAAGTGTACTCTTTACTTATTACAATATGTATTTGATTTTTTATACATTGTGGAAAGCTATGCCATAACCTTGAAAGAATTATTTTGAAAAAGTTTAAGTCTATTCAGAAAAACTTAGTTTCCTACAGGGGCTATAAAGGCAAATTAGACAGTTGTCTCTGAGAGGTTTACAGACAGCAATTACTATATTTTGCCTTAGTGTTTCATAACCTATGGAAAAAACCTGTCCTTTCAGAAGCTCTAAACATGCTATTTAAAAAGAATGTACTAAAAAAATGTTCAAAATTCTCAATTTTCTACTCCATAAACTTAGCCAATTTCAAACAACCACAAGAAAAATCTAATGCTTAGACTTTGAGGTTTTCAACCTCTAATCACTGTACTCTTAAATCAAAAAAGCATATATTAGACTAAAAAGGGTTACTTGTCGTGGAGTTTTTCATCATTTGTGTTAAAACAATAGTATTTATGTAAAAACCTGGAAACTCATATCTGTTCTTATCACAGTGTTTTTCCTCCCTCACAGTAGCATGCTAACTCAGTCATGCAAATCTGCTTATCAATCAATTATTATACAAAATTTTGAAGAACTCATTTAGAAATTGAAATAAAATAATTATATAGACTTTTCAAACAGACACAAGAAAAAAGACTGAATTTTAAACACATTAGCTTCAGGAGTATAAGTTCCTTTTAATGAATTTTTAGAATTAAAAAATTTTCAATGCTTTTCTTCAGACAAGAGAATTAGAGAAATAGAGAAATAATATAGAAACAGACACTTTTTATTGTGAAGAAATCACAGAGAGGAGGAGGATACTCACCCTGAGTTCCTGTAGGTACTTCACTCCCAGTCAAGTTGCAACCCTTTGCCTTCGATCAGAAATTTTCATAGCAGTTCCCATTGAAGTCATATACATAAAGTGCCTGTCTCATGAGCTGTTAATGCTGAATAGCAGATACACAGTCCAGATTCCTCAGGTTTTTTCTCTACAATGAAGCATGCTCCAGATCCTGAAATAGAGGCAGGGAGAGTGGGTAGTGGAGCACCCACAGGGTCACTCATTTCAAAGAACATCAGTTACTTGCACAGGGTGAGTACATCCACTTCTCCTTCAAGAGATGTCCCTATGGGTGCTCCACTCCAGGTGACTAAAAAGCAGTATCTCTTAGGATAGCTGAGGCTTCAGATAATGTAATAGTTGACAAGATAACTCTAGCTGTCTAATGTCTGGTGATGGGCCCTGCATGAGAGCATAATGCTTGGCTAATGTAAGGTTCGATGCCCTGTGGACAGCTTTGCATATTTCAGAAAGTGGGACATTACAGAGAAAGTCAGTGTAAGGTGACACAGATCTAGTAGAGTGTGGCCTGATGGCAATAGGAGGGTGGATTCATTTCAGCTGGTAACATAGTCATATACAGTCCAATATCCTTTTGGATATTTTCTGGGTGGAGAAAACCTTGTCCTATGATCAGTGATCATTAGCTATAAAAAGCTAAGGGGTCTATAAGCAGTTTTGTCCTTTCAAAATAGAATGATAATGCTCTACAAACTTTGAGCATATGCATTGCTGCTTCAAATGTACTAGCATGTGGTTTGGGGAAGAATGTTGGCAAATGGATCAGTTCATTCAGGTGTAAGGAAGAGTGTATCTTAGGCAGAAATTTAGGATGTGTATGGAGTGTGATTTTGTCACTAAAGAAGGGAGTATGTGAAGGTCTGGATACAAGCACTCGAAGTTCTCCTATATCTGGAAGATGTAATTGCCACCAAGAAGGTGGAGAAGAGGCAAGTGGCTCATGGTTTAAAGGGTTTGTACTTCAAGACCTTGAGGAGAGGTGCAAGTCCCATTGCTCAGCCAGTAGTCTTACATCTGGGTACAACATTTGGATTACTTTCATGAACCGTTTGGTGACAGGATGGGCAAAGACAGTAAAGACAGTAAAGTCTTCAGCAGGTCGGTATTGCACATGGGCAGTGTCCTGCTGTGTGGTGAAACTGTACAGACTTGTTCTGAGTATGACAGTTCTTTATCAGAGGACTATTGAGTTGCTAGGCTTTGAGGTGAAGCTTGTCTATGCTGGGATGATATAACTGGCCCCTATTTTGTGATAATAGGTTATGAAGAAGAAGGAGGATCGGGAGACAGACGGACATCCTCATTAGGAAAGAATATCATGGTTGTCTGAGACACGCTGGGCTTATTAGAATGATCTTGGATCTGTCTGTCCTCATTTTATGTGTTCAACAGAGGAATTAGTGGGAATGCATAGAGGAGAATGTCAAGCCATATAATCATGAAGATGTCTCCCAGACAATGTTTTCCCAGAACTGCTCTGGGGCAGAATGTGGAGCATTTCCTTATATTATAGTGATGAAGAGATCCAGCTGAGGACAATTGAAAGACACTGGATAGGATGTTGTTGCTGAGTCCTCGTTTGTGCTGGAGGGAGAGGTATTAACTGAACTTGTCTGCAGTGGTATTCTTGGAACTAGGTATGTATGGGTATGTCCTCACTACCCTCCTAGTTCGAACTAGGAGGGTAATGTAGGCATACCGCACTTGCAAATGAAGCCCAGGATTTGAATTTCCCGGGCTTCATTTGCATAAGCGGGGAGCCGCCATTTTTAAAACCCCGCTGGTTCGAACCCCATGCAGCGTGGCTACACGGGGCACGAACTAGGTAGTTCGAACTAGGCTTCCTAGTTTGAACTACCGTTACTCCTCATTTCACGAGGAGTAACGGTAGTTCGAACTAGGAAGCCTAGTTCGAACTACCTAGTTCGTGCCCCGTGTAGCCGCGCTGCACGGGGTTCGAACCAGCGGGGTTTTAAAAATGGCGGCTCCCCGCTTATGCAAATGAAGCCCGGGAAATTCAAATCCCGGGTTTCATTTGCAAGTGCGGTATGCCTACATTACCCCGCTAGTTCGAACTAGCGGGGTAGTGTAGACAATACCCTATGAGGTGAAGAAGTGACTGTTATGTTGGAGGCACTCAATTACATAGTTTTAAAAGTGCAGAGGGAGTGGGGCCAGACTCCCCACTCTCTGTTCACACCTAACATACATGCCATGTTGTCAGTCATTATCCTGATCTCGTTGCTCTTGATGAAGCAGACCCAGATTGTGGAAGCAAAGAACAGGCATAGTTGCTTGAATGGCTTCCAAGAGAATGACAGTCTTCAGGAGAAAGTCACATAGATAAGGAAATAGGATTATTTTTTTCTGAGGTGTATTGTTATGACAACTAACATTTTTTAAAAGATCCATGGTTCGATGGAAAGGCCAAGGGGCAGAATCCCTTTGGCTATAGTAAGTTGAGGGTCGGTAACATAAAATCAGCAGCACTCAAATCTAGTGAGCAAGGCTTTGGCTCAGTAAAATGGTAGGCAGGAAAGAGGCTTGGCTAAAGCGAAATAGCATAAGCCAGGTCAAGCATAAAGTACCAGGTCCAGGTACCAGGCACAGGCGGTAAGCACATTCCCGAGGTGCTGTAACAGAACGCCTTGATAAGAAACATCTTGGTACCAACCACCTCCCCATAATGTACATACAGACCTATGTTCAGGACTGGGTTGAAGTTGACAGCAAGATAGATAGGAAGTTGACAAAATGAAGAATAGTAAGTAAGCCCCACTTCTGTGAGGTAAAGGGTGGTAAACATGTAACAGAGGGTAGCAATTTGATACGTCAGTGATTTGTGACTTGTTTGTACATGTGTATAAAAGTGCACCTCAAAGGCTGACTGGGGAGGGAGGGCACTGTGTGGTGTTTAATGGGGGTTAGCATATTGTCATGGCTTACATAAGGTGTAATGGCATAGTGGCGAGTCTGTTCACTGACAACTATTAATGTCTGTCATGATAACTAATTGTGCATGGGTAATACATTAGACAGAGGAGCAAATGCATGCATGCACACAGCTGAAAGTTCATCATTGATGGAGTAGAGGACCTGTCAGGAGCTCTTCGGGATGAACCCCGAAACCTGACTGTATGACACCTGTATTGGCAGTGCCTTTTTTGTTAAAAAAAAAAAGTGCCGGTACTCTAGGGGAAAAGTTGTTGAACTCTGACTGAAGGTGCCAGTACTGCATCTGGAGGTGCTGGTACTACGTACCAGGCCGTACCCTCACAAAAAAACCACTGTGTATTGGTAATGATCTGTCTCCAAGACAAATCAAAGCAAGGTTGCTCGGTGGGATTCATGGTGATATGAAGATATGCATCTGGCAGATCAAAGGCTGAAAACCAATATCCTTGCTCTAGGGCCAGAATTATTGTTGGTTGGTTAATCATCCAGAATTTTTGTCTCTTGATTAACCCGTTGAGTCATTGAAGATCAAGGATAGGGCGCCATCCACCATTTTTTTTCTATCAAAAATAATGGGAACAAAACACCTTCCCTCTCTGTTGAGTGGGTACCCACTCTATTGTTCCAAGATGATTTACCTCTTAATGGAGTAATTATTTGTGAGAAGAAGCTCTGAAAAAAACACAGGAGGAGGATGGGTTGAGGCATGAAGAGGAATGGGGTAATATAGCCTAATCAGACTGATCTGTCTGTAGTGATAGCTTCTGAATTGGTGAGGAATTGGCTCTGCACTGTGGTTGTCCTGCATTTGGATGGTGCTGCCAGCATAGGTGCTCCAGACCATGGCATTGTCAGGTGCAGAGGCTGCGTTAATAGGTTCAACGTGGGGAGCAACAGTGACAGCAGACATTGAAGCAATGCTGAAGATTCATGCGTTGGTACCATGGCATCCGTTTGTGACATCAGCACCAGCTCACCCATTGGCATTGTGTTATGTATTGTGACTGACAGTGAATCATTTGTGGCAGGCAACTGACAGACTGGAACTTTGCACTGGATCACATGGCAGTGATCCCATTGTCAGTGCCTGAGGTGTCTGAAAAGTCATATGTGGACTTGCCAGCACTGAAGGAGCAGAAGTCATCTACGATCATTTGACAGATGAACATCCCCTGAGGGGAAAGGAAGCTGGCCATTTTTTGCCAGTTATTTTATCTTTTGAGGATTTCTGAGGAGAATCCTGTCTTGAGGAAGAGTGCTGGCCTGAATCCAACATGACTCTAAGTAATTTTTCCAAGAGATGTTTAAGTCTGATGTCTCTACCTTTGCAGGTATGCACTCTGCTGTTATTACATTGAACACAATTTTGGGGGTACTCCTGCAAACAGCATACCTACTGTGAGTGGCCATCCAAAATATGGATGGCTTTGCTGCAAGAGTTACATCTCTTGAAGCCTGGCAAGCCAGTCATGCCAGTAGTCTGAGATGAAGAAAGTTTTTTGGAAGTAAGTTATACTTACTCCATTGCCTCTTCGTGGCTGGGAGGTGACCTTAGGCTCTTGAAGGTTATGCCAGCAGAGTGTAAGCTCTGAAAGGTTCTACCAAACTGGAAAGGTTTTGAGTATGATCCTGGCGGCAGACTGTGTGTCCACCATCCAAGGACCAATCTAGCAAAGCATGGAGAGGTTCATCACCAGAAGGTTGGCCACCAGGTGACAATTTGGCCACAGCAACAATGAACACTACAATAATATAGCCTGACCTTCAGTCCTATGTAGTTCCTCCTCACTTCTGAAGTGATGGGGTGTGTCTACACTACAGCACTAATTCGAACTAACTTAGTTCGAATAAGTTAATTTGAACTAAGCTAATTCGATCTAGCGCAGCTAGACCTAAAAACTAGTTCGAATTAGCGTTTTGCTAATAAGAACTAGCGCGTCCACACTGATTGGACGCAGGGGCGCATTTAAGGGCACCTGAAACCAGTTCTGGTAGGGCATCAGGTCAGTAGTTGTGTTGTGTGGCTGCTGTCTGAGGTTATCTGAGGTTCGTGCTTAAAGGGACCCCCCTGGATAGCTGGTTCTCAGCTTTTCTGCTTGCTTGCCAACCTCGCCAAGGGACAGCAAAGTGTTGGTCTCTGTGCCCGTCTGTGTTGGTGCTTCCCTTTGGGGATGCCGCCGCAGGTGGCAACATGGAGCCAGAGCTCGCCCTGAACCTTCTGGTGCACTTTCTGGACTTGCTGCTGCAAGCCTGCCAGCAATGGCTGGAGGCTGCCTGGCACCACCTGGTGCACGTCAACCCCCTGCCTCTCCGCCTGGCGGCACTGGGGGCCATGGAGGAGCCTCAGTGGTGCCCGGATGCTGGCGTGCCCCGCCGCATCTGGCGTCTGGACACCAGCAGCAACTGGTGGGACCGCATCGTCCTGGACTGCTGGGAAGACCGACAGTGGACCCAGAATTTCAGGATGAAAAGGGACATCTTCCTGGAGCTCTGCGAGTGGCTCGCCCCTGCCCTGCACAAAAGGGACACTCGCATGAGGCCCGCCATCCCCCTCCAGAAGCATGTGGCCATCGCCCTCTGGAAGCTCTCCACGCTGGACAGCTACCGATCCATCGGGAACCAATTCAGCGTGGGGAGATCCACCATCGGAGCACTGCTCATGCAGGTACAGCACTCATCAGCCACTGGACCGGGAGGGGAGGAGGCTGCAAGAAAGGGATGGGCCGCCCCAGGGAAAAAGGGGGGGGGAAGAGGAGGTGAAAGTGCCCCGCACCGGACTCTCCCAGCCATACTACATGCCGCCCGGAGGGGTTGCTTCCGGGAGTGGGGCGCGGGACACTGCCAGGGCACGAACACTCCCAGCCACTCAGGCATCCCACTGATTCGCGCTTTGCTGTGTCTCTCTGCAGATGGTCAGGGCCATCAACCGGGTGCTGCTCCGCAGGGTGGTCCACCTCGCCGACCTGGACGCCGTCATCTGGGGGATCAGCACCCTGGGCTTCCCCAACTGCGGGGGGACCATCGATGGGACGCACATCCCCATCCATGCCCCGGAACACCAGGCCTCCCGGTACGTCAACCCGGTACATGATCCTGCAGGCCGTGTGTGACCACCGGGGACAGATCACGGACATTAATGTGGGCTGGTCCGGCAAGGCACACAACGCACGGGTGTACCGCAACTCCTCCATGTGCCAGAGGCTGCAGGCCGGGACCTTCTTTCCCGACTGCCACATCAGGGTTGGGGACGTGGACATGCCCGTCTGCCTGGTGGGGGATGCGGCCTACCCCCTACAGCCCTGGCTGATGAAGCCCTACACGGGGCACCTCAATCCCTCCCGCCAGGCCTTCAATGCCAGGCTCACCAGGGCCCGCATTGTGGTGGAGGGGGCCTTCGGGCGACTGAAACCCTGTTTTTGATGCCTCCTCACCCGTCTGGACCACGCCGAGCATAATATACCTCCTGTAGTGGCAGCATGTTCTGTGCTGCACAATATGTGTGAGAGAAAGGGGGAGGCTTTCCTGCCAGCCTGGATGGCTGAGGCTGACCGCATGGCTGGACACTACGGTCAGCCCTGCACCGCCGCTGTCTGGGAAGCCCACTGGGAGGCTGTCCGGATCCAGTAAGCCCTGCGGGAGAGCTTCCTGGTGGTGGAGGAGGAGGACTGAATTCTCCCTGCATGCCCCACTGGGGTCTTTTTAGACCCTCCCCACCTTTCCCTTTCCCCTTCCTAACCACCCTTCCTAATGTCAAATAAAGACACCTGTTTTGGCAAACAACATCTCTTTTTATTTAACATAAGTGGGGTGGGGGGGATGGAGGAGTGAGGGTGGGAGAGGGGAGGGGAAAACCTGGGATGAGGGAGCTGGAAGGGGGTGGAAGGGAGGAAGGGAAAGGAAAGTTCAGGGGTGAGGGTCCGGCTGCCTCTCCCATCTTGCAACACTGCGGGTGAGGGGGCATCGGGGGGGAATGGGTGTGGAGGTTGGGGCAGGAGGGACGGGGGCTGCGGAGGAAGCAGGAGCAGGGGGAGCAGGGGGAGCAGGAGAAGGAGCAGGAGCAGGAGGAAGCGGGAACCGGTCAAGGAGGCTCTGGACGTGGCCTCGCAGGGCATGGCCCTGCTCCTCCAGCGCCCCCAAGCTCCGCTGGCGCAGCCTCAGGTCCTCCTGGACCCAGTGGTCCTGGGTGCGGAGCTGGTGATCCAGGAAGCGGAGGTGCCGCCGCTGGTACTCCTCCTGGTTCCTGGCATGCCTGCTGGCCCGGGCGCGGGCGGCTGCTGCAGGCAGGGTGGTGCGCCCTGCAGGCCCAGGTGCTGCGACTGTGCTGAAACAAGAGCAGCGGTCAATTTTCCCTGGGGCCCAGGTGGGTGAAACCCAGCCCCCCTCTGCAAGGCCAGGGCCCCTGCATGACACCCAGCTGCTGCTCCATGGTGGGCAAGGGCCAGGCACACGGTCCCTTGGCTCCCTCTCCCCCCAGGCCTCCGTACACCTAAGGAAAGCATGATGGTACTCACATGTGGAGGCCTCCCCGGCCTCTGACAACACAGGCAATCGGCTCTGTGGGGTTCCTCGGGGGTCCTGGGTCCTGGGCAGGCTGCCGGCAGGCTCCTGACTCTCGGCGTCCTTCGGCTCCTCCTCCTCGGTGTCCAGGACCGATCCCTCCGCCCCGGGGTCTATGACCATCCTGGGGGCAGGGATGGCGTGAGCCCCCAGGATGCGGTCCAGAGCCAGAAAGTGGGGGCAGGCCTCCAGATCAGCCCCTGGCAGGCAGGCCCAGGAGTAGGACTGCTGCAGGTCCTTTATTTTGCAGCGGACCTGCTCCCTGCTGCAGTGGTGGCCTCTGGCGGCCAGGCTGGCAGCCATGCGGCCGTAGATGGCCGCATTCCTGTGGCTAGTGCGGAGATTGTGGACATTGGAGGCTTCCCCCCAAACCTGGATGAGGTCCACGATCTCCACACTATACCACGCGGGCGCCCTCCTCTTGCGGCCCCGGGCAGGCTCCTGGGAGCCGCCAGGCTGGTCCCGGGAAGAGGGGGAGGGCTGGGGGGCATCGAGTGTCAGGTGCAGGGTCTGCTTGCATGGTGCTGGCAGCTTTGCAACTGGCACAAACACTGTAGCCAGCCCGTGGCCCTTTAAGGGCTCCAGGGCCGGGAGGGGGGCAGTAGAGTTTGCCTGGTGTTGGCCAGAGTGGCCAGCAGGGCAAGCTGGGAAGGGCTAGCCTCCCACTAGTTCGAACTAAAGGGCTACACAGCCCTTAGTTTGAACTAGTAAGTTTGAACTAGGCATTAGTCCTCGTGAAATGAGGTTTACCTAGTTCGAACTAAGCGCTCCATTAGTTCGAATTATCTTTGTAGTGTAGACATACCCATGGTCATGGTGATGGTGATGGAGTGGTGAATACGGGGGCAGAGGATGGGAAAAATCTCACAGTATTGAGTCTATTTGTGTTAATTTATATGTTGACACACTTAATGTCTGATCCCTCTTGAGCAATGAGCAGGTTGATATATTTCTGGAAGAACTGCATCATATTCACATTGATAGTCTTGCCATAACTAAAACCAGAAGAAAAAAGGAAGCCATGGTAAAATGGAAGGATGGATCAATCACAAATTCTTCTGGGAGCAGTGGAAAGAAAAGTCAGGGTAGTTGGATTTATTGGGTTCCTGAAGGTGGCAGGAAATATCATTTCATGGATAATTTTATCATCTCGTTTCAGAGTGCTTACGATGAGTGTAGGCAAATGGACCATCATGAAAACAATTGTAGCCTACACACTGATGTCCACCACGGAAGACAAAGAAATAGAAAGGTTCTATGAAGAACTTCATAGGATTCTTCAGACTAAAACAACATACACAGTGGTTCTTGAAGACTTCAGTGCCACGGTGGGTATAGGGGAAGATCGAGAAAATTAAATTGGACAGTATGGTTCAGATACGAGAAATGAAAGCAGCCAAAGGCTGTTTGAATACACAGAACCCTCACACCTATATGTCACAAACACGTTCTTTAAGAAGAGGGTTGGAAGGTGATGGACTTGGCAAACACCAAATGACATAATAAGAAATTAAATCGATTATGTCCTGGTGGCCAAGAGGCAACTTGTTACAGATGTATCAGTCATTTCGAAATTGGCCATCTGTATACAGTCAGTTCATCGACTGGTTAGAGCGAGAGTCAAAATAAACATCATACAGGAAGAAAGGCTAAAGGTGGGAGTTAGGCACTGTGTGCGGGTACAACAGTTCTGCTCTGGTCAGTTTAAGTATGCTATCAACTCTGAGTCATGGGAAACAGATGAAACTGAAGATATTGATTCTGATTACTATCACTTTTTAGCAAAGTTTGGCAAACTGCCACTGTGAAGAAGGCAACGGAGTCCAGAAACCAACTTACCCAGCAAATGCTTCATCTTCTTGCCAATCAGAATGACATGGCAGCCAAAGGCCTGGAGTATAAGCTCATCTGTAAACATTGAAGAGAAAGATGATAGAAGATCATGAGCAGTATCGCTTTGCATAATAGCAAAGGGTAGCTGAAGAGAAAATGAGTTTGCAAAGAGCTTGGCATGAAATCCAACTAAGTCAAACTCTTCCAAGCTCATTTGTTGATGAAGACAGTAGAAGAACAACACATAGATATGAAATGGAACAAATTTGCTTGTGCTTTTATAACAAACTATTTTCATCAGCAACAGAGGTAGAGCCATTGTAAGTGGGCTCTATCACTCCCAAGCCTGATGTGCTCCACAAAGAAGTGGCAGCATCCCTTCAGAAGATTACACTGAGAAGAGCAGCAGGTTTAGACCAAGTACACGTAGAAGAACTTTGTGTGGGAGGTGATACACTCTTAAAAGCACTTAGTGAGGATTCTCAAGATATGTTAAAGGGGAGAATTTTGAAACATTGGAAGAGATTGCGAACTGTTCTGCCAAAAAAGGTGATCAAGAAGACATTTGCAGCTATCAACCCATCTACTTGTTTTCTCATCTTTGTAAAGTCTTTATGAGAATGTCTTATGCCCGTATTGAGGGTATCCTTGTAACTTTCAGCAGCTTTGCTTTTTAAGCTTCAGGGGGTAGCTGAGTTAGTCTGTACAGGATAAACTTAAAAAACAACAAATGGTCTGGTAGCACTTTATAGACTAACAAAATATGTAGATGGTATCATGAGCTTTTGTTGCACAGCTCACTTGACAAGAGTCAGATAAACTCCGAAAGCTCATGCCCATGAACGCTCATGATACCGTCTTACATGTTTTGTTAGCCTATAAAGTTATACCAGACCACTTGGATTTTTTTAAAATTTTCCTTTTTAAGTTTGGCAACTTATTGAAAGCTCCCCAATTGCTGAACTTTGCAACTTTGTAATATTTGTAACTTTCAGACTCTGCTTTTTAAATTCTGTAACTTGCTCTGAGCTGCATTCCATCCTGTGATAAGAGTGTGTGTGTGAATGGAGACTGGAATGTGTTTGGAGTGAGGAAAACAGCAAGGCTAAAAATGTGGAGCCAAGAGCTAGGTGGTGACTAATTAAAGCAATCACTGAGACAGTGCTGCTGTAAGCAAACAAAGGACTCAGAACAAGGAAGGCCTGGTCATGCTTCTCGGTGACAGACAGGGAGGAAGGACCCTGTGTGCTTAACAGGAGCTGTCCAGTTCCAATAAAAGGAGAGAGCCGGTGGCAGAAGCCCTCTTTTTATTCAGCTTGCCAGCTGGGATCCATGACTGCAGGCATACTCTGTGGACATACTATGCCTTGGCTCTCTCGCTCGCTCGCTCTCGCTCTCCCACTCCCTGCAACCCTTTGCCAACATAAGTGTGTGAGTGCCTAAGGAAATGAATGAATGTGTGTTTTTCTCTGTGTCTGAGAGACATCTCCTTCCCCTTTAGTTTAACCCTATAGTGGACTGTTAATTCCACATTTAATAAATCCATATGGCTACGTCTACACTGGCACCCTTTTCCGGAAATGCTTAAAATGGAACAGATTTCCGTTATAAGTATTTCTGGAAAAAGCACGTCTATATTGGCAGGATGCTTTTCCGGAAAAGCACATTTTCTGGAAAAGCGTCCAAGGCCAATGTAGATGTGCTTTTCCGGAAAAAAGCCCCGATCGTCATTTTCGCGATTGGGGCTTTTTTGCAGAAAAGACTACACTGGCCCTTTTCTGGAATAGTTTTTCCGGAAAACGACTTTTGCCCAAACGGGAGCAGCATAGTTTTTCTGGAAAAACACTGACAATTTTACAGTAGATCGTCATTGCTTTTCCGGAAAAGCAAGCGGCCAGTGTAGACAGCTGGCAAGTTATTCCGGAAAAGTGGCTACTTTTCTGGAATAAGTGGCCCAGTGTAGACACAGCCCAAGAGTATGTCTACACTACAAAATTAATTCAAACTAACAGCCGTTAGTTCGAATTAACTTTATTAGCGTCTCTATATACAAACCGGTAGTTTGAATTTAATTCGAACTAGTGGAGAACTTAATTCGAACTATATAAACCTTATTCTACGAGGAGTAACGCCTAGTTTGAATTAAGTAGTTTGAATTACGGGCTGTGTAGCCACTTAATTCGAACTAGTTGGAGGCTAGCCCTTCCCAGCTTGCCCCGGTGGCCACTCTAGGCCAAACCAGGGAAACTCTTCTGCAGCCCTCCTGGCCCCGGAGCCCTTAAAGGGGCATGGTCTGGCTACAGTGCTCGTGCCAGTTGCAAGCCTGCCAGCACCCAGCAAGCAGACCCTGCACCTGGCACGGCATGAGCCAGCCACCCGCTGCCACCCAGCCCTCCGCCTCTTCCCAGGACCAGGCTGGTGGCTCCCAGGAGCTGGCCCAGGGCCATAAGAGGCGGGCGCCCACCTGGTTTAGTGCGGAGATCGTGGACCTCATCGAGATTTGGGGGGATGCCTCCAACATCCATGATCTCTGCGCTAGCCACAGGAAAGCAGCCGTCTACAGCCGCATGGCTGACAGCCTGGCCACCAGAAGCCACATGCGGACCCAGGAGCAGGTCCACTGCAAAATAAAGGACCTGCAGCAGTCCTACTCCTGGGCCTCCCAGCCAGGGGCCAACCCGGAAGCATGCCCTCACTTTGAGGCCCTGGACTGCATACTGGGGGCTCACGACGTCCATGCCCCCCGGGTTATGATCGACCCCGGGGCAGAGGGACCCGTCCCTGACACAGAGGAGGAGGAGGAGGATGCTGAGATCCAGGAGCCTGCAGAGAGCCTGCCCAGGACCCAGGACCCCCAAGGCACCCCACAGAGGACATCGGCTCCACATGTAAGTGACATCATGCTCCCCTTATGTGTATAGGGGGAGAGGAAGCCCAGGGACCATGCGCCAGGGCCTTGCCCACCATGTAGCAGCCACTGGGTGTCCGTTGCAAGGAGCTCCTGATCCTCAGAGACTGAGTTCGGGCTTTGGAGGCCAGGGTGGCTGAACTGGAGGAGCTAAGGGAGGTAGAGAGCTATGTTGATGAGACTTTCCAGGACACTGTAGTACTGTCTCACCTCCAGTCTGAGAGCCCCAGTGCACTTAAGGAGGATGAAAGTCTCAAGGGAACAGATCATTCAATGGGAACAGAGGGAAACCATCCCATAGTCCGGACCCTCCTTCCAGAGGATGTTGCAGTATCCTCTCGCACTGAGGATACCTCTGAGAGGGAGGGAACGCCAGTTATTAGGAAGAGGCAGGTATTAGTAGTGGGTGATTCGATCGTTAGAAACATAGATAGTTGGGTTTGGTCACTTGCCTTCCTGGTGAGAAGGCTGCGGGTCTCTCAAGGCATCTAGATTGACGTATGTGTAGTGCTGGGGAGGAGCCGGTGGTTGTGGTACATGTAGGTACCAATGACGTAGGGAAGGGTAGGAGAGATGATATGGAGGCCAAATTTAGGTTGCGAGACTGAAATCCAGGACCTCTATGGTGGCATTCTAGGAAATGTTTCCAGTTCCACGTGCAGGGCCAGGTAGGCAGGCAGAGCTTCAGAGTCTCAATGCGTGGATGAGACGATGGTGTAGGGAAGAGGGGTTTCGATTTATTAGGAACTGGGGACACTTTTGGGAGAGGGGGAGCCTATACAGGAAGGATGGGCTCCACCTAAACCAGACTGGAACCAGACTGCGGGCACTAAACATTAAAAAGGCCGTAGAGCAGCTCTAAACTAAGAGATGGGGGAAAGTCGGTTGGTGCAGAGATGCACATAAATCGGATGGAGACTTCTCTTAGAGGAGAATCCATTGATAGAGATTCTCTAAGCCAGTGGTCCCCAACCTTTTCAGGTTGTCGGGCGCCAGGGGGCGTGGCCGTTCACCCGCCGGGCGCCAGGGGGCGGGGACACTTGCCTGCCCAGGGGCGGCCCCCCCCAGCCGCATGCCCGGGGGTGGGGCCCCCCCATAGCCACGCACCTGGGGCCGGGGCCCCCCCCATAGCCACGCGCCCGGGGCCGGCGCCCCCCCATAAGCGCCACGCGCCTGGGGGCAAGGCCAAGGCCGGGGCTGGCGCCAGGGCCAGGACACGCGCAGCGCACCCGGGGGCGGGGCCAAGGCCGGCGCTGCAGCCGGCAAGGGCACGCGCGGCGCCCCCGGGGGCTGGGCCAAGGCCGGAGCCGGCGCCGGTGCCGGGGCCGGGGCCGGGGCCGGGGCCGGGGCCGGGGCCAGGGCACGCGCGGCGCACCCGGGGGCGGGGGTCAGGGTCGGCACCGGCACTGGCATGCGTGGCGCACCTGGGGTCGGGACCGGCCATGCGCCCGGGGCTGGCACCTGCTGCACGCCCAGGAGCAGGGCCAGCCCAGATTGCTCCGCGGGCGCATGTAAAGAGCCCGGCGGGCGCCATGGCGCCCGCGGGCACCGGGTTGGGGACCACAGCTCTAAGCTGTAGTCAGAAAGAGAGGAGGGGAGAGGACAAACCATGGGTCAGAGCAGACAAACAAACGCATATAAAGGAATCCAATGCATCAGGGAAGTGCAGACAAATAAACAGTGGCAATTTTTTAAAGTGCTTCTACACAAATGCTAGGAGTCTGACTAATAAGATGGGCAAACCTCGTATTAAAGGAGGAGAGTGACATAATAGGCATCACTGAAACCTGGTAGAATGAAGAAAATCTATGGGACACAATCATACCGGGATATAAAATATATTGGAAGGATAGAGTAGGCCGTGTGGGTGGTGGAATGGCACTGTATGTGAAAGATAATGTAGAATTAAATGAAATAAAAATATTAAATGAATCAACATGTTCAATAGAATCGCTATGGATAGTAATTCCATGCTCCAATAATAAGAAATTAGCAGTAGGGATATATTATCGACCACCTAACCAGGACAGTGATACTGACATTGAAATGCCGAGGGAGATTAGAGAGGCTACCAAAATAAAGAACGCTATAATAATGGGGGATTTTAATTATCCCCATATTGACTGGATACATGTCACCTCAGGAAGAGAAGCGGAGATAAAATTTCTCAATGGCTTAAATGACTGCTTCTTGGAGCAGCTGGTACAGGAACCCAAAAGGGGACAGGCAATTCTCAATTTAGTCCTGAGTGGAGAGCAGGATCATGTCCAGAAGATAACCATTAAAGGACCACTTGGGAATAGTGACCATAGTATAACATTTAACATTCCTTTCGTGGGAAGAACACCTCAGCAGTCCAGCACTCTGGAATTTAATTTCAAAAAGGGGAATTACAAAAAATGAGAAGGCCAACTTAAATGTATACCCCAAATTAAAAAACATAGCACGAGACCTAAAAAAGAGTCACTGTGGCTTAATCACCGTGTAAAAGAAGCAGTGAGGGACAAAAAGGTATCTTTTAAGAAGTGGAAGTCCAATCCTAGTGAGATAAATAGAAAGGAACATAAATACTGTCAAACCAAGTGTAAAAATGTAATAAGAAAAGCAAAAAAAGATTTTGAGGAACAGCTAGCCAAAAACTCAAAAAGAAATAACAAAATGTTTTTTAAGGACATTAGAAGCAGGAAGCCTGTTAAAAAACCTGTGGGTCCCCTAGATGATCGAACTGTAAAAGGCTCAATCAAGGACGATAAAGCCATTGCGGAGAAACTAAATGATTTCTTTACTTCAGTCTTCATGGCTGAGGACGTTGGGGAGATTCCCAAATCTGCACTGACCTTTGTGGGCGATGAATCTGAGGAACTGTCCCAGATCGAAGTGTCATTAGAGGAGGTTTTCAAACAAACAGAAAAACTTAACAAATCTCCGGGACTGGATGACATTCATCCAAGGGTTGTAAAAGAATTCAAATGGGATAAGAGGGAAGGTCCTTTCTTGGATTGAGAACTGGTTAAAAGACAGTAAACAAAGGGTAGGAATAAATGGTAAATTTTCAGAATGGAGAGGGGTAACTAGTGGTGTCCCCCAAGGGTCAATCCTGGGACCAATCCTGTTCAACTTATTCATAAATGATCTGGAGAAAGGGGTAAGCAGTGAGGTAGTAAAGTTTGCGGATGATACCAAACTGTTTAGGATAGTCAAGACAGAAGCAGACTGTGAGGGACTCCAAAAAGATCTCACCAAACTGAGTGATTGGGCAACAAAATTGCAAATGAAATTTAATGTGGATAAGTGCACATCGGGAAAATGTGGATAAATGCACATCGGGAAAAATAACACCACCTGTATTTACAGTATGATAGGGGCTAATTTGGCTATGACAAATCAGGAAAGAGATCTTGGAGTTATCGTAGATAGTTCTCTGAAAACTTCCACACAGTGTGCAGCGGCGGTCAAAAAGGCAAATAGGATGCTAGGAATTATTAAGAAAGGGATAGAAAATAAGACCCAGAATATCTATCTGCCCCTGTATAAAACTATGGTACGCCCACATCTTGAATACTGTGTACAGATGTGGTCTCCTCACCTCAAAAAAGATATTTTGGCCTTGGAAAGGGTTCAGAAAAGGGCAACTATAATGACTATGGGTTTGGAACGGGTCGCATATGAAGAGAGGTTAAAATGACTGGGACTTCTCAGTTTAGAAAAGAGGAGACTGAGGGGAGATATGATAGAGGTATATAATATCATGAGTGGTGGCCACCGAGCCGGGGGGGAGGCGGGTTGCAAGGAGGGGATGGGCCGCCCCAGGGACAAAGGGGGGGCGGGAGGAGGGGAAAGCGCCCCGCACCGGAGGGGTCGGTCTGTCCTGGCCGTACTACATGCCGCCAGGGGGGTTGCTTCCGAGAGTGGGGTGCGGGGAACTGCCAGGGCACGAACGCTCCCAGCCACCCGGGCGCCCCACTGATTGGCGCTTTGCTGTGTCTCTCTCCGCAGGTGGTCAAGGCCATCAACCGGCTGCTGCTCTGCAGGGTGGTCCGCCTCGCCGACCCGGATGCTGTCATCCGGGGATTCAGTGCCCTCGGCTTCCCCAACTGCGGGGGAGCCATCGACGGGACGCACATCCCCATCCGTGCCCCGGAACACCAGGCCTCCCAGTACGTGAACTGCAAGGGGTACTTCTCCGTGACCTGCAGGCCGTGTGTGACCACCGGGGACAGTTCACGGACATTAATGTGGGCTGGTCCGGCAAGGCACACGACGCCAGGGTGTACCGGAACTTCTCTGTGTGCCAGAGGCTGCAGGCCGGGACCTTCTTCCTTGACCGCCAAATCAGGGTCGGGGACGTGGACATGCCCGTGTGCCTGGTGGGGGATGCAGCCTACCCCCTACAGCCTTGGTTCATGAAGCCCTACATGGGGCACCTCAACCCATCCCGCCAGGCCTTCAATGCCAGGCTGACCAGGGCCCGCATCATCATTGAGGGGGCCTTCAGGCGACTAAAAGCCCAATTTAGATGCTTCCTCACCCATCTCGACCTCACAGAGCACAATATCCCTCCCGTGGTGGCAGCATGTTGTGTGCTGCACAATTTGTGTGAAAGGAAGGGGGGAGGCTTTCCTGCCAGCCTGGATGGCTGAGGCTGAGCGCATGGCTTGACACTACGCTCAGCCCCGCACCGCCGCCGTCCAGGAAGCCCAGCGGGGGGCCGTCCAGATCCGGGAAGTCCTGCGGGAGAGCTTCCATGTGAAGGAGGAGGACTGAACTCTCCCTGCATGCCCCACTGGGGCCTTCTTCCACCCTCCTCTCCGTCCCCTCCCTAACCCCCCTTCTAATGTCAAATAAAGACACTTTTTTGGCTACAAAATTCTATTTTTATTTTACATAACTGGGGTGGGGGGAGGGAGGAATGAGGGTGGGAGAGGAGAGAGGGAAACCTGGGAGGAGGGAGATGGAAGGGGAGGAAAGGGAGGAAGGGAAGGGAAAGCTCAGGGTTCTCTTCCGTCTGGCTCTCCCGTCTCGCAGCACTACGGGTGCAGGGGCATCGGGGGGAAGGGTGTGGAGGGTGGGGCAGGAGGGACGGGGGTGTGGAGGAAGCGGGAGGAGGACCAGGGGCAGCAGGGGCAGGAAGATCAGGGCAACAGGAGCAGGGGGGCAAGGGTGGGAGGAGGAGCGAGAGCTGGGGCAGCCGCAGGAGCCGGAGCAGGAGGAGGAAGGAACCTGTTGACCAGGGTCTGAAGGTGGCCTCTGAGGGCACGGCCCTGCTCCTCCAACGCCTCCAAGCTCCACTGGCACAGCCGAAGGTCCTCCTGGACCCAATGGTTCTGGGTGCAGAGCTGGTGCTCCAGGAACCGCAGGTGCCACCGCTGGTAGTCCTCCTCATTCCTGGCATGCCTGCTGGCCCGTGTGCAGGTGGCTGCTGCAGGCAGGGTGGTGCGCCCTGCAGTCCCAGGTGCTGCGGCTGTGGTGAAACAAGAGCAGCGGTCAATTCTCCCTTGGGGACAAGGTGGGTGAAACCAAGCCCCCCTCTGCAATGCCAAGGCCCCTGCATGACACCCGGCTGCTGCTCCATGGTGGGCAAAGCCCAGGCGCACGGTCCCTGGGCTTTGTCTCCCCCCAACCCTCCATACACATAAGGGGAGCATGATGGTACTCACATGTGGAGGCCTCCCCGGCCTCAGACAACACAGGCGATGTGCTCTTTGTGATTCCTCGGGGGTCCTGGGTCCTGGGCAAGCTCCCTGCAGGCTCCTGGCTCTTGGTGTCCTCCTGCTCCTCCTCCTCCGTGTCCGGGATGGGTCCCTTTGCCCCGGGGTCGATCACCACCCAGGGAGCATGGACAGCGTGAGCCCCCAGGTTACGGTCCAGGGCCTCAAAGTGGGGGCAGGCCTCCGGGTCAGCCACTGGCTGGCAGGCCCGGCAGTAGGACTTCCGCAGGTCCTTAATTTTACAGCGGACGTGCTCCCGGCTCCGCTGGTGGCCTCTGGCGGCCAGGCTGGCAGCCATGCGACTGTAGACAGCCGCGTTCCTGTGGCTAGTGCAGAGATCGTGGACGTTGGAGGCTTCCCCCCAAATCTGGATGAGGTCCACGATCTCTGCACTTGACCAAGCGAGCGCCCACCTCTTGCGCCTGTGAGCTGCCAGCCTGTGAGCTGCCAGGCTGGTCCTGGGAAGAGGGGGAGGGCTGGGGGGCAGCGGGTGGCTGGCTCATCAGGTGGCAGGTGCAGGGTCTGCTGGCTGGGTGCTGCAGGCTTTAAACTGGAACAAACACTGCAGCCAGACCGTGGCCCTTTAAGGGCTCCAGGGCCAGGAGGGGGGCAGACGAGTTTCCCTGGTGGTGCCCAGAGTGGCCACCAGGGCAAGCTGGGAAGGGCTAGCCTTCCACTAGTTCGAATTAAGTGGCTACACAGCCCTTAATTCGAACTAGTTAATTCGAACTAGGTGTTAGTCCTTGTGGAATGAGGTTTAACTAGTTCTAATTAAGCACTCTGCTAGTTCGAATTAAGTTTGAACTAGTGGTTCGCGTGTGTAGCGCCTATCAAAGGTAATTCGAACTAACAGCTGTATTCGTTAATTCGAATTAACTTTGTAGTGTAGACATACCCAGAAGGAGCATTGCCTTCTTAGGAGGATCTAGAGAAGTGATTATTCCCCTTTATTATGCTCTGGTGAGGCCACATCTGGTGTATTGCATCTAATTCTGGGTCCCCCATTACAGAAATGATGTGGACATATTGCAGAAAGTCCAGTAGTGGGCAACAAAAATTATTATGGGTCTGAAGGATATGACTTACGAGGAAAGGCTGAGGGATTTAGAGTTGTGTACTCTTCAGAAGAGAAGAGTGAGGAGGGATTTGATAGCAGCCTTTAACTACCTGAAGGAAGTTTCCAAAGAAGATGGAGAGAGGCTGTTCTCAGTGCTGATAGATGGCAGAACAGGAGGTCTAAGTTGCATATTAGGAAAAATTATTTCAGTAGGAAGGTGGTGAAGTACTAGAACGGGTTATCTAGGGAGGTGGTGGAATCTCCATCCCTAGATGTTTTTAAATCCCAGTTTGACAAAGCCCTGGCTGAGTTGATTTAGTTGGGTTTGGTCCTGCTTTGGGCAGGAGATTGGACTCAAAGACCTCTTCAGGTATTTTCCAGCCCTAGGATTCTAGAGTCTCATCATGCACTGAAATCTTAATGTAGAAATTACATCCAAATTTTATCCACAAGTGACAGAGTTAAAACCATTATTATAGGACCTGCTTCACAGTATGCTAATATACTATTTATAGCCCCTTTGTACTACTACAGCATTAAATAAATTATGAATCATTTATTATGAATGATGTAGAAACACTGCGAATTACAACACAGAAGATCATTACATTATGTATAACATGCAAGAATTACTTATTGCTTGAAGACAGAAGGTTATGTCGTATTTGTAAAATTATATGTAGCAAGATTCCAGTATTTGGCCTCTTTGTAGCAATGTACTGAAAGTATAAATAAGTACAGCAACACCCTTCATTAAGTGAGATGACCTTTTGTTGTATCCAATATAAAAAGTCTTATGGGCTGGATAAAAAATACTGAGTCTGAGCAGTGGGCTGCCCCTAATTGAAAGGTATTTTACAAGTCAGTTAAAAAATGGACCAGATTTATGTTTAAAGGATAATTTCTATTGAATGTGCCAAAGACCATGTGCTGCATGATCACTATACAGTGGAGAATCAAGGTAGCTTGGTTTTGCCAGTGTATGAAATTAGTTCAATTGATTATAAATTCTTATGCCAATATAACAAACAATAAGATAAGTTAGTTAATAGTGACTCATAATCACTTTATATATATTTTCATTTTTTTCTAGTTTCCATTAGCTCTCCTTCTCATTTTGTAATATTCCTGATTATTCTTTGACTCAATTTTTCCAGTATCCCAGAAGACCATTAGTTTATCTGAACTCTTTTTTGTTATGAATTTGTTCCATTTATTCTGATTAACTCTATACAAAATATGAATTAATACTTTTCACTTCCAAAAAACAACAGCTGGGGAATAAAATATTTACAAACATAATTTAAGTCTCTCAGCAGACTGGGCTACATTCTCATCCAGCATCAATGATGCAACACCATGCTGTGTCATTAAGCAATGCTGATTTGTGATGGCTTAGGACCTGATCCATTATTTCTAACACATTTTAAAGATGACTATACTGAGACACAGAGGATGAAATCTTGGGTCATCTGAACTCCTACTGACTTCTGCATATTTGAGCATTTCTGTTTCACTAATGATGCAGCACTTGCCTTTTTTCTTCACTCAGTTTTAGCCTCCTTATCTCTTTCTTTTCCTATCTAGCAGTTCTACTAACATCACATTTCAGATGAGGATAAGCAACAGATAGTGCCACGAGAACAAAATATTTTTTTTCTGATTGTGTTTGTCCAAGCATTCAGTCAAAGTCATATAGACAACAAACACTAGGAAAAATAATCACCAACTATCCTTCAAATTGAGAAATCTGTGAGAAAGGAAGTAGCTTTTTCAAAAACTGGAATAATGTTTTTGTTAGAACAACTGATTTTTCTTTTTTCTTAATCAAGGAAGAAAAGGAGAGTAGCAAAATACACACCCTGGACTTCAGAAAACCAGACTTTGACTCCCTCAGGGTATGTCTACACTGCATCCCTAGTTCGGACTAGGGATGCAAATGGAGACGACCCAAGTAGTTTATGAAGCGGGGATTTAAATATCCCGCACTTCATTAACATGATCTCGCCAGTGCGCTAGTTCGAATCACAGCTGATTTGAACCAGGAAGTGTGCGCCAGGACGCGTTAGTTTGGACTAAAGCCCTTAGTCCGAACTAACGTTACTCCTCAAAAAATGTAAATTAGACTACTCGACATTTAAATATCCCCGCTTCATTAAAATAAAAATGGCTCTTGGAGCCTTGCGGTTACAGGAGAATCACAGCTTCAAACAGTAGGGATATGTCTAGACTACATGCCTCTACCGGTCGAGGCATGTAAATTAGACTACTTGACAATGCAATCAATCATGAAAACTGGCAATGTCTATTTTCAGGGAATGAAGTTCTTACTCCTCGTTATTTTGTTCCATGTGTCGTCATTAACACCAGTGCAGAGTAGGTGCAAGTGGTAACACACTACGTAGGTTAACGGAGAATAAGTCTGAACCTCACTTTTTGAGGAAGAGCGGCTTTTCGAAAAAGGGGGGGAGAGTTGCCAAAAAAGCGCATCCTGACTACTTTCACTTTTGAAAGCTCTGCTTTCAAAAGTGAGATCAGAAGAAGATATGGAAATTCTCGTGGAATTTGCATATCCTCTTTTGAAACTTCAGCGTAGTCTAGATAAGTCCACACAGTGGGAATGTACCCTTACGTCTGCAGATGTGAGCTATGCAGCCTTGCTCCAAGTTAAAGAACTGGTGAAAACCAATAGCAAAGTCAGCAAACCATGCATATTCTGAAGTCTGAACACATCTGGATTTTTTTCTGTTATTCCTTGTAAAAGGAGGTTTACCGCCGTCGACAAAACTGCCGCTTTCTGTCGACTTACTGTTGACATAACATGGTGGTATAGTTTTGTCCACAAAAGGCCACTTTTGTCAACAAAACCCTGTAGTTAGACACACCCAAAAGCACCCAGTAAGCAACCCAGGTTTGGCACTAGCTCAGTTATAGAGAGATGTAGTTGATTTGCACAAATTATATGGAAAAAACCTTTATACATTCCTGTGGCGGGAACTCCCCCTATTTTAAGTGATGATGCATTTTAGTTTACACACTTCTGTATTCATTTCCAGCATTTATTCAGTTATATCACTTATGATTGGGGGCTTTTTAAAGTGCTGCAGCCCAGATTTATGCCCGCCTTTAGGCACCTACGGATGCAAACAGGCACCTAGTAGGACTTGGATACCTCATTCAAAGATCTTTAAAGTGCCATTAACCTCAATGCGTATTTGTAAATCCCTCCAAATCTTTAGGTGCCCAAAATTTTTTATTGAGCTTCACTTCAGTCCAGTACTCTGAGAAATAAAGATCCTATTCCCCTTTCTGTAATGGAGATAACGGGGGAGACATCCATGTGGTGGGGCATAAAGGGATAAAGAATTTTTTCCTAAGGAACTAGTCACTACATAAGCTCTACATTTGTTTACTGTTGTTTTTTTAAACACTTCCATTCCAACCGTAGCTCTAAAGTACGTGTGAGCAATAATTTTAGAAGGGGGGGCCACTTCACAACTTTTTAAAGTGGCTCTGGGACACCTCAGAAGGGGTGGGGACTCAGGCAGAAGGGGAGAGGCCAGGACACTTCCATGTTCTTCTGCCCACAGATTTTCCACACTCCCTCCACCCCCAGCCACTGATTGGCTTTGGGAGTGCGGGGCACATGCAAAGTCTCCTCCTGCTGCCAGGAGTGCAAAAGCACCTAGAGAGAACCGCCATATGTTCAGAACCAAACATCTGAAGGGGGCAAAAACTTCACATGCTCCTCCTACCCCTAAACCAATCAGGGCCTGGGGGTGGAACGAGTGTGGGAAATCTCCTCTCACCCTGCTCTTATCCTGCTCCCACCCTCTTAGGGTATGTCTACACTACAGCACTAATTCAAACTAACTTAGTTCGAATTAGTTAATTCGAACTAAGATAATTCGAATTAGTGCATCTAGACTTAAAAATTAGTTCGAATTAGCATTTTGCTAATTCGAACTGGCATGTCCACACTGAGTGGACCCTGAACTGAGGTTAAGGCTGGCCGGAAGCAGTGCCAGCAGGGCATCAGGTTAGGACTTAGAGCTGCTGCCTCAGGCTAGCCGAGGGCTGTGCTTAAAGGGACCCGACCCCCACCCCAGACAGACAGTTCTCAGGGGTTCCCCGCTTGCAAAGCAGTCCTGGCTTGGAGTGCCCTGAGTGCCCACACTCGGCACATCACAGCACTTGGCCATCAGCCCGGCTGCACTTGCCGCAGGCTGTCATCCGGAGAGGGGGTCAATCAGGGGGCTTCAGGAGAGCTTCCACCCCGAGAAGCCCGCAGAGCCACCCCAGTCCTTCCCATCAGGGGCTCATACCCCATTCCTTCCCCACCTCCTTCCACTTACCCCTCCCTAGCCCCCATTCCTAATGTACAAAATAAAGGACACGTGTGTTCAAAAATAGAAACTCTCTTTATTTAACAAAACTTGGGGAAACTGGGAAAAGGAGGTGGGAGAGGGGAAGAGAGAGGGTAGGAGAGGGGAGGGCAACTAAAATGATCAGGGTTTTGGTACAGGTCCCGTATGAAGAGAGGCTAAAGAGACTGGGACTTCTCAGCTTAGAAAAGAGGGGTATGTCTACACTACCCCGCTAGTTCGAACAAGCAGGGTAATGTATGCATACCGAACTTGCTAATGAAGCCCGGGATTTGAATTTCCCGGTCTTCATTAGCATAAAGCTGGCGCACACCTTCTAATTGTGGTGAGTAAGGTAATGGGGACCCCTTACACAATCCCTTCCACTGCGTATGTTTTCTACACCTACATTTATACTCGACTTGGTTGTTCTAATTATATCTACCAATCGATTGTATATTGTGTAAGACACCTATTATGCCCATATTTGGGGTACATCTTGCTACTCAGGATTCTGCAAAAACTATGAACTTGGTTAATAGTTTTATGGTTGTATCTGAATTTTTGCTTATCAGAAATGTAATGTACCAGTACAAGGTTTCTCGCAATGTTCTTGCCGTGGTTTCACTCTACCGAGCTGAATCTGCATGATTGTGCAAAAACATTCCTGCCTCCCAAAGCTCCCTGTGCCCTGCTCCCAGCGTGCTGATGTGCACCAGACTTAAGACAGGCCTGGATTTGCATTGTTAGAAATCCATACTGTGGGCAAAGCAGACATGATTATTTGTCAAGGCAGGGCCATCCAGGCTCCCCTACAGGCTGACAGTGTGGCTAGAGATTTGCATTGTTCTGCTTCAGGTAGAGTGCTAAATAGCAGTGGGCTGTTTTACTACAAGCACAATCTTGGGCTAGCTATCCAAGCATGGACCCAGGATGTCGGGGGCACACATGGACTCTCATGGCTAATAGAGTTGATGCAAGTCTGTCCACATGGGCTGGCAATTCCTCCTTCCAGCTGCAGTGCAGACATAGCCTGTCCATTATTATAATAATAAATATTAAATAATAATAATGCAGTTTCTCTAATATCAGTACCAAGAAGATCACTTTAACTAAATTCACTGGTTTTGCCTCATGTTTCCTACATTTGTACTTTTGGTCTGTCAACTAAAGGAAAAAATAGGTCAATTTTGCATTTGAGTTTGACTTTATGTGGGTTTCTAAAGCCTGTCACTTTCTGACCTCTGCTATTGTGCTGATAACCTGACTATAATGCTAGGAGAGCCAGGCCTTAGACAAATTCCCTATTGCTTCAGTTCACAAACTGCATTCTCAACAAGAGGCACTGTGCAAACAGATTAGAATCTGCATTCTGGGGCTGGGAGTTAGGGAGAAAATCAATAGGAAAAGTGTTTTCTTATTTCCTGTGCAAACATATGATGACATGTTCATGTTTACTAATCTCAGCAGCATTATTTAGTGTATATACCCTTTTCTCTTCCTCCCTTACAAAAGTAATTTGTGTCACCCAAAGAAAGTTTTTTTCTGATCATTTAATTTGAGGTATTTTTATCAGAGACTGGAAGTTACTTGCTATTCTAGAAACTTCTTCTCCCCAGGGCTTTTTTCCCTCTACATTTTCATTAACTGCTACATGAAACATGCATACAGATAAAATATTGTAAGCTTGATACACCTGCTCAAAATGATCTGGCTATTCCTGCTGCACACTGTCAAAACCACATTGATTATAGTAAAATATGTTCACTCTTTGTGTCTTCTTTATTTTCAGAGTAAGTTATAATCAGCTATTTCCTGTGATTCACAAAGGAAAACAGCTGCATGCAAGGTTTGGACATGATCTGCTGAGTAGTTTGAGATTTTTAGGAATACTTTTTCAGTAACTTGTGATGCCATAAATACTATGCCAATGGCAATAACTGTATTCATGCCCATATTTGGAGACACCACATGTTACTGAATCAATCTGTTTCACAGTAGCAAGTTACAATGTGTCAGACTATGGAACCGTGACTTTTACTGTATTGTGAATCCTCTCCATGTGATGTTGTTTTGGTAAACACCTTTTTTAATTACCTGGAAGAGGAGATGGATTGCACCTTCAGCAGGTTTGTGGATGACACTAAGATAGGGGGAGAGGTAGATACATTGGAGGGTGGGATAGGATGCAGAGTGACCTAGACAAATTGGAGGATTGGGCCAAAAGAAATCTGATGAGGTTCAACAAGGCCAAATACAGAGTCCTGAACTTGGAATGGAAGAATCCCAAGCATTGTTATAGGTTGGAGACCAACTGGCTAAGCAGCAATTCAGCAGAAAAGGACCTAGGATAACAGCAGATGAGAAACTGGATATGAATAAACGGTGTACCCTTGTAGCTAAGAAGGCTAATGGCATATTAGGGTGCATTAGGAGGAGCATTGCCAGCAGATCTAGAGAAGTGATTATTCCTATTTATTTGGCACTGGTGAGGACACATCAGGAGTATTGCATTCAGTTCTGGGGGCCCCCACTAAAGAAAGGATTTGGACGCATTAGAGAAAGTCCAGCGGAAGGAAACAAAAATGATTAGGGGGCTGAAGCACATGACATACATGGAAAGGCTGAGGTATTTGGGCTAATTTAGTCTGCAGAAGAGAAGAGTGAGGGGGGATTTGATAGCAACCTTCAGCTTCCTGAAGGAAGGTTCCAAAGAGGATAGAAAGAGGCTGTTTTCAGTAGCAACTGATGACAGAACAGGGAGCAATGGTCTCAACTTACAGTGGGGGAGGTCTAGGTTGGATATTAGGAAAAACTATTTCACTGGGAGGGTGGTGAAGCCCTGGCTGGGATGATTTAGTTGGGGTTGGTCCTGCTTTGGGCAGGTGTTTGGACTCAATGACCTCCTGAGGTTTCTTCCAGCCATAGGCTTCTAGGATTCTAGGATTAGTCCTATGGGTTTTACTAGAACTATTTGCATAAGTAAGGTCACCACCATGAGAACCAGCTCTACTATCTGTCCCAGCATTCACTATCATTAGTATAATCAAGATGAGAATCCTGTCTGAAATCCTGACCATATCAAGTTCATAGACCATTTTTATGGTTATAGAATTTTAAAATCCTAAATTTCAGGATTTTTTGACATTTAAATCTGAAATGTCATGGTGTGGCAATTTTCTATGTCCTATATGTCCTATATGACCTATAAAGAAGTTGTGGGAGGGTCACAAGGTTATTGTAAGTGGGTGAGGGGCTGTGGTGCTGAAACCTTTCCTTTGCATAGTGGTGGCTCTGCCTTCAGAACTTGGCAGCTGAAGAACTGTGCTGTAGCCACTGGATGGGAACCCAGCTCTGAAGGCAGAACTGGTACCAGCATCCACATGGAAGTATGGATGGCAAGGTATGGTACTGGCACCCTACTGCTGCGCTGTTGTTCACCAGCCATTGTGGCTTCATCTACACTGCAGTGCTAATAGTTATCCTGCGTCTTAACAGCAAGCCTGTTATTTTTAAGTATAACAGGCTCACTACTCCGACATCCCTGTACACCTCATTCTATGAGGTGTGAGGAACATTTCAGAATAGTGGGTTATTTCAGAATTTAGCACTGGGTAGACAGTGCCACATTACCAAATAAGCTATTTTGAGCTATGAGTGCAGTGTAGATACACCCTGGGTGCGTCTAGACTGGCAAGATTTTG
Source organism: Pelodiscus sinensis (assembly GCF_049634645.1). Classification (NCBI taxonomy): domain Eukaryota; kingdom Metazoa; phylum Chordata; order Testudines; family Trionychidae; genus Pelodiscus; species Pelodiscus sinensis. The sequence continues at coordinate 51,081,278 of NC_134719.1, forward strand.
CGCAAAAACTTGCCAGCTATCTACACTGGCTGCTTGAATTTGCGGAAGAGCCATTGCTCTCCATGTAGCCACCCAAATTTGAAGGCAGCGCAGAAGAAAGGGTGGCAATATCATGACCCTCCTAAAATAATCTTGCAACCATACTGCAACTCCCTTTTGGGTCAGAATCCCCAATTTGAGAAATACTTGTCTCCCCTGTGAAAGCTGTATAGTATAGGGTAATAGCACCCATAAACACAAAACACATTTTGGGTCATGCTGCTTGCAGTTTCTGATAATGGCATTAAAATGCTACTCAGTTTCCACTCCTTTGCAACATGTTTCTAGAACCATCAGTAGGGAATCCTGCTTAAAGCCAAAGGCAGGAATATGAGCCAACTGTTTGTACTTTCTAGGCAAATAAGTGACTCCCTGCAATCATCCAGTGGCAATCATTCCTTAAATTGTTACCATCCCTTCAGTTTCAAAGGCTAAGAACATAATCTTCACTTCACCTGAAGTCACCAACATAAGGACTCAAACCCTGTCCCACAAAAGTTAGTTTTATCAAAGCATAATCCATGTTTCCCATGCTGCTGTTTCTCACAATTGTTTTTAAGAGTCTGCCTGCATATAGATTTTCCATTTCCCCTTAATCAGAAGTCTAATACCTGAAGAACAGTGAGATTGGAGGTGTTTGTTCCAATGAATAGCTCACTAATGCTTTGCTCAGGGTTCAGCTTATCGCCATATTTGGGGTCAGGAAGGAATTTTCCTCCAGGATAGATTGGCTGAGGCCCTGAAGGTTTTTCACCTTCCTCTGTAGCATGGGGCATGGATCACTTGCTGGAGGATTCTCTGCATCTTGGGGTCTTCAACCATCATTTGAGGACTTCAATATCTGAGATATAGGTGAGAGGATTATACCAAGAGTGGGTGGGTGAGATTCTGTGGCCTGCATTGTGCAGGAGGTCAGACTAGATGATCATAATGGTCCCTTCTGACCTTAAAGTCTATGAGTCTATGAGTCTACACAGCAGTGTTTGTTCGGAATAACAGACATTATTCCAAAATAACAGTTCACGTCTACACACAAGCGGTTATTTCGACATGATGTCAAAATAATGGAGAGCTGGAGGACTGTTTGCTCCAACTCCTGTAACCCTCATTACAGAGTCTGACCCAGGACTCTAAGGACAGGGTTGAGGATCCTTTGTCCAGATGGTGGGGCATGCCCCGTAACTTACCAACCCATGGGTGGCAAGATGGCTCCTTCACCCAGTCCTGGATCTCTTCCTTTTCTCCGTCTTGTCGGCATGTACCTCGGCATCTCGGTGGGTTCCCCGCTCCTCTCTCCTCCCTCTCTCCAGCCTCATACTCCGCTCCTCTCTCCTCCCTCTCTGGACTGGGTGGCTCCCTTTTATAGTGCCCCTGTGGGTCTGCACCACCCCGGCTGCCGGCTGGCTCCTCCCCCTTCCGCCTCTGGCTGCTGCCGTCCCCCTGCCTCACTTCCCCACTCCAGGGGGCAGCACTTACACACGCCTCGCACGGCCACCTGAGCACATCTTCCCCAGAGAGTGCCTCCTCGGGGCTTCCGTGAGTGCGGGGCTCAGGGAGCTCCATGGGCCCCATGGTTGCCTCTCTCCATGCCCCATCACACTACGCAATTAGCATAGCTCAAGTTGCATAGCTTATTTTCAGTTTAGCCCTGCTGTGTAGACATGCCCTAAAAGAGAAAATAAACACTTCCCCTTTGCATTTGGTATGCTGTATCATACAGTATTTCTATGAGGATTATCTCTCAAATATATTTTGCAGACTTGATAAACTAATGGTCTACAGAAAGAGAAAAAATAGACAAAACTGTTCATATGTATTCAGAATATTCCTGTAGTTATTAAATTCAGTTCTAGTTGCTATACAAGTAAAATGTGAATTTCATATTCCTTGATCTTTTTTTCACAGTTTGCAAAGATCCAACTTAAGGGACTTATTGACCACCAGATGCTCATACATAAATCAGTATTAGCAGTAGTTATGCATGCACACCGTGGAATGATAGAATTCATACACCTGACAGGGAAATCCAGGAGTTAATGTAGGGACTTGGGAATTCTCCATTTTTTGTCCCAACCACTCAACTAACTATTCTTTTACTCTGAACCAATCACACACGCTGGCTGTATCTAGACTGGCCAGTTTTTCCGGAAAATCAGCCACTTTTCTGGAAAAACTTGCCAGCTGTCTACACTGGCTGCTTGAATTTCCGCAAAAGAACTGACGATCTCATGTAAGATTGTAAGTGTTCTTGTGGAAATACTATGCTGCTCCCGTTTGGGCAAAAGTCCTTTTGCGCAAAACTTTTGTGCAAAAGGGCCAGTGTTGACAGCTCAGATTTGTTTTTCGCAAAAAAGCTCCCATCACAAAAATGGCGATCGGAGCTTTTTTGTGGAAAAGCGTGTCTAGATTGGCACGGATGCTTTCCGCAAAACGTGCTTTTGCGGAAAAGCGTCCGTGCCAATCTAGACGCTCTTTTCTGAAAATGCTTTTAACGGAAAAATTTTCTGTTAAAAGCATTTCCGGAAAATCATGCCAGTCTAGACGTAGCCTCTGTGTTTGACTTCAATGGAAATTTTCCTGACTCCCAGGTATGTAAATTATTTTATAACTATTATGCAATTGAGATCTGAAGTGCTTTGTCCAATGAAGTTCTCTCACTAATCCATTCAATCTCTCACTGAACTTTTCGTTAAGGTTGCCCACTGAATTTGCTAGCAACTCAGTCACTAAAAGCCCAAGAAATGACCAAATAAACCAATACACACATCCATAATTATTTCAATTGAAATGACTTACCACAAAATTGGCATAATATCTAAACATACTTCTCAGCTCCGCAACAAACTCATCTTCCATTAAACACAAGGAACTAAACCAATTGCACATACCAAATTCCTTGCACTCAAAACCTGAACTCAAACCTACGTTAGGATATATGTAGAGATTAGAGCTAGATGGCAAATTTCTCTCTCTCTCTCTCTCTCTCTCTCACACACACACATAAAAATTTCCATGTCTCCAACATTTTATTTCCAATTCCCCTCTGCCTCGTTAATGCTGCCCCACCTCAGTGATATTGGCTACTTTTTTGTATACATGTCTTTGGCAAAGTGTCATTTTTTCATGAGAAAAAGGTGGTCTAAGATACAGTTATGAACTTGAATATGATTGTGAGTATTTTTCAGAACTTGTGGGTATATTTTCTTTGGCTGTAAAAGACTAGTAAAATGATTAAGGATTTTTTTAAAGTCCTCATTTAAAAAAAAATCTCTGTGCCAAAGGTAGCAAATCTTTGACCAAAATTTAAGGAAAATCCAATTACTGTATCAATTATCATCTGAATATTTGTTATATTAAATAAAGAAACTAAATTAATTTATTCAAATTAAAATAGAGGGGTTATAATCCCGCTTTAAGTGCAAATGTCAATGTTTGATTTAGGCACACAGAAGCCAGGGGATCTAGATTATTAGGATTGTCAGGGACTCTAACCCAGACAGCTCGGTTCGTTGTCTGACCGCAAAGAGACAGGAAACACCAGCAAAGTTCAATCACAAGCTCTTTATTGATGAGTGCACACAACAATAGAGAGCGGCCCGTCTCCCAAGAGAACCAGCCCCGATTTTAGTAACAGGTAGGCTTATAAAGACAGTTCCGTCGCGTCATAAGCTCTTCACCCAAGCCACTTACCCCCCTTTCTAGAAACTTTTAATATCTATGCATATCTTAGCCATCTATACATTGTGGCCAAAAGCGCTTCATAATGCATCAGTAACTTTCTTATCAATCACAAAAGGCAGGTACCAGGAACAAGGAGACAAAAGAGTCGGGTACAAACAAAGGGCAAAAATAGGGAGGTAAGATTAGCGAAGAGGAACAAAAACAGGGAGTTACTGACCAGTTCCCAGAGCAAACCATTCTACTTACAGTAGGTACAAATATATAATTTATCACTATCTTACTTTATAACCTAAGCCAGCATGGAGGGTGCGCCTCTGTTTGAACCACATTTCTGCTTCTGGTTAAGAATACCCAGAGGCCTACGTAATTAGCCTTTGCTAACTTTCCTTAGCATAACGTTGACCAGGCCTTGTTTTCCTGGTCCCAACAGGATTAACATGTATGTGGTATAAATTTCAGATATTCTGGTCCACATTTTGAAGGAATTATATTTTCCAATGTATGCACATTTTTGGAGGCATCCAGTTTTGGACTTCAGCCTTCTGATAGTAGCCAATGTGTGTGAGCACAGTATGCATGCTAGTGTGTGCATAATCCTGATTTGCACATATTGTGGCATTTGTACAGGGCAGCTAGACATAGTCAGCATGTACTGATAGAAAAATTCAGCATACACCCATTTGAAAATTTCCCTCACTGCCCAGGCAGATCAACAATGTACTGTATGAATATTAACAACTTGCCTGGAGATTAACTGGTTCTAAGTACCAACAATACGCAAACCAACATGTTTCTGAACTACTTGTATAAGGGAATTCCCAAGGCAACCCCTTATCCCAGCAAATGAGAGTTTTCCAAAAAACACATTCTAGGTTTAATGAACATCTTGACAGATGAGCCCCTTTTTTGGCCTTGCTCAATTTCCTATATTTTATGAATTAGTATTACTAGTGTAAAGATATATTTAGTGAACTACACTGCACTTGCTTATGAGGATTTCATTAGCCTAATACAGTGGTCTCCGACCTTTTTAAGCATGAGAACATGTTTTGAATTTAAGTGCAATCTAGGATCCACCTCAAACCCAAATACTCTTGCCCCACCTCCCTCCCACCCCTTCTCCAACGCCCTGCCCCTGCTTACTCCATCCTCACCCACCCTAACTCACTTTTAGCAGGCTGGGGTAGAGGGTTGGGGTGTGAGGGAGGGGATGCAGACAGTGATCTTGGGCTAAAGGATTTGAATGTGACAGGGGTTCTGAGCTGAGCCTGGGGCCAGAAGGGTGCAGGCGGGATACAGGCTCTGGGAGGCAGTTTGGGAGGAGGGGGACTCAGGGCTAGGGCAGGGGTTGGGATGCAGGAGGGGTTCAGGACTGGAGCTGCAGTTTGGAATGCTGGCTCCAGCTGACCACCATTTACCAGGTGGTTTCTGAGTGGTGGTACAGGGGGATAAGGCAGGCTTCCCCATCCCCTGGACATGCACCATTCCCAAAAGCAGCCAGAAAACTGCCTCCATCCCTGCCCCACTCTGCTCTGTGGATATGGGGTACAGGGTAGAAGGAGGGGCACCCTGACATCAGCACTCTCTTTTCTTCTTCTTGTGCCCTGCACAGCAAGTAAGAGGCTCCTGGGGGTGAGGAGCAGCTCCAAGGTAGAGGGCGGGAGCAGCATGGCAGTGCTGAGAAGGGCAGATGAAGTGCCAACACTTAACAGCCTCCTGGCCAAATCTGTCAGGATCATCTGTCAAAAGTTCCAATATCTAGCAGTAAATCCCAAGCTACTGGTTGGTGATCACTTCCCTAATATATATTGGTTCTGAGCTATTTAAAAAACACCTGATGTTCAGTTAGTTGACACAGCTGTTAGGTAAGCTGAGAATTTCACCCACAGATGTTAATTAAGAAAACACTTTTGCTTAGCCACTCTATTATATTTGGAAATTCCTTTGTCTTATTAATGAAAATATGAAATATGCAATACTAAAATGTCTGGAGTAGAATTGTCTACCAAGGTAAAAAATGAGTATTACGTTATTTAATAATATAATTGACTGGCTAAATATAAACATAGCAGCCATATTAGTAGAGATTGTAGTTGTCAGTACAGTTCACAAAGCCTGGGGTCTCTAGACAACTTTCAGTAAGATCTGCACATCATATACTACAGGACCATAATTATTTTTTTTCAATGACTCTCAGACAGTAACCGCACAATTGATTTGAGTTTTAGAGATATCACCAATTATATTTTTGGTTCCAACTTTCTTACCAAATGGATAATACCACTTAAATGGATAATACCACTACACCAGTGAGTCTCTCTAAAACCAAATTAATTGTTTTAAATGTGCCCACAAATCCCATTTTACGTACTGTAGTTAGAAATGTGTTAAAATTGATTCACATATTTTGGAGCTCCTCCTGCCCATTTGTGTCCTTTCTTCCTGTTCACAAAAGAATTTCAATGGTCGGGGCTGAAGTTTCAGTAAGAAACCCAAAAAATATATTCAAAGTTTTTAGTTTAAAATGTTCCATTAAAAAAAAAAGCTCTAAAATTTAGCTAGTGCAAATGAGAAACTATTTTTCTTTTTGTTTATACACACACACACACACACACACACACACAAAAGGTGAGGGCGAGCATGAATCTGTGCTTAGACACATTGACAAGACTCAGGGTACGTCTATACTACAGAACTTTTCTGGGATAACAGAGTATTCTGGAAAAGTTCTGCCACATACAAGGAACGTGTCCATTTTCCAAAAAAAATGTCGGAAAAGCAGATGCATTTTTGTCAGCATCCCTGTAAACCTCGCTTCACGAGGAAGAAGGGATGTTTCAAAAGAGGATTTTTTTCCGACATTTGGTCCCTTGTAGACGGGCCAAATGTTGGAAAAGACTCTTTCAGATGAAAAGTGGAAAAAGATACGCAAATTACGAACCGCAATTTGTGAATCTTTTTCCAATTTCTTTGTAGGGTAGGCATATCCCCAGTTTTGCAGCTTTCATAGTTTTTCATGAACCTTGTGATAGTTAGTGCTTATATAATTACAGGATCTGGGGGCTTATGTGATTACATGAGCATCTTAGCTTCCATTACAAAGAAAAAAAAAGAAAACCTGGTGCTTGAGAATACAAGCTTGAAAATATAACCAAAGTGAACCCTACGGGCGAGAGAGAGAGAGAGAGAGAGAGAGAGAGAGAGAGAGAAACCAAAAGTAGAAAAAATTTATTAGCTTAAAAATATTGTATTTTTTTAGCCAGCCTCAGAATTTTCATAGGGCTTTCATCGGGATTGTGAACACCTACAGCCAGCAATACTATATCACAATTTGGTGTGTAAATTTAAATTTTACCCAGTGGAGAAGGGACGAAGAAGAGGAAAGGGTGATAAAGGTGCCACTTTGTTTTCTCCAAAGTATAGCTATCAAGCTATTGTTTGTTTTGATATTGGTAGTTTGCCTACTACAGTAAAACTCCAATAGTCCGACATCCAATTGTACAGCACTCCCAATAGTCTGGCATCAAAATGGCAAGAGCCTAGTGCTGTGGTCACCAACCCATCGATCACAATCGACTGGTCTATCGGGCGGCCCCAACCAGTCGATCACGAGGCGTTTAGGGCCCCCCCCATTTTCCCCAACACCCAAGAAGCCCCACTACCTGCCTCCAGTGACAATGGAGGTAGCGCTGGCTTCCCACAAGGTGGACGGAAGTCCCGCAGCTGCGCGACACTTCCAGGGTTTCAGGAAGTGCACTGGTTGTTCCCCCTCCCCCAAACAGCTTGTGCGGTACCTGAAAGGCCAGGTCTGTGGCGTCCTTCCCCTGTGGGGAGGGGAGAGGGTAGGAGTCCCTAGAGGAGGTGCGTGCTAGGACGTCCTTCCTCTGTGGAGGGGAAGAGTCCTGGGAGGAGGTGCGTGCTGGGGACTCCCTGTTCCCTGCGCCCACCAACACCCTGTCCCCTGCCCCAGCACCCACTAGCAGCCTGCTACGTGCCCCATCAGCCTGCCACCTGCCCCATCGCTAGCACCTTTCCCTAGTACCATGTCCCCTGCTCCCACCAGCACAGTTGGGGACACATTAGTGAGGCTTGAGGGGATTTGGAGAAGTTATTTTTTTTGCATCTCACTTGTGTGGCCCCAAGTGACTTTTCTGTTGGTCAGTGACCCCGACTCAAAACAGGTTCCCCGCCCTTCTCATAAATTAAGACAATGCAGAAACTTTTTGTGTTTGACATAATATTTTAGTTAAAAATTAAGCCTGGCCAACAAACCCCCAATTGGGGCCAAGCCCCCAGCTAGACACAGCATCATAACGCTCCTGTACCACCCCTGACCCCAAATCTGAGCTTATCATACACTGGAACCCCCTGTCCCGAGCCTCTCACATCCCTAAACTCTTGCACCCCTACATCCTCAGTCTTCTGCTACAACACTTCTGTACCATCCACACATCACAAATCTGTGTTCTGAGCCTATCATACTCCCAACCTCCCTGCCCTGAGCACCTCACATAACCCAACCCAAACCCCTGAACCCTCACATCCACAAGCCTGTGGTCTGCTGAGCACCCCAACACTCCAGTGTTGGGTGAATAATTTACAGACTGTATTAGTGTTGAAGTGTATAATTTTTGTGTTTAAGTGAATAAAGTGCTGTATTAGGTGTTTTAAGTAACCGTATTAATAGTTTAAGTGATTAGCCAGTGCTGCACACTACTATACATAGTATCCTCTGCTTTCTGTATTCAAAGGCTTTGCAACAATAACGGTGAGTACTGTACATTTATTCTTTCATTGTATGACTAAATGTATGCATTACAGTACGTATAATAAAAAGGGTTACAAAAACTAACATTAAAGTATACTATATACAATATGTACAAAAAAAGGGTTTAAAACACTTTATATGCAGTCTCTCTCTCTCTCTCTCTCTGTCTCTCTCTCTCTCTCTCTCTATATATATAGTACCTCCTGATAGTCCAGCATATCCGATAATCCGGCACTGCCTAGATCCCAAAGGTTCTGGATTATCAGAAGTCTACTGTATAAAGGTTGTCCAATGCTTCCCTTTTTAAGAAGGACTTCAGATGCTTAAAAGTTGACAACATTATAACCAATTAAGTAGAAATCCTAACTTGCATTCCTCAGGCATTTCACCCCATTCCTAATATGCTCACCCATCTAAAATCCCCATCAGATTCCCCTCACTGTCCATGTCCCAATCTCTTTTCCCAGCCTTTCCTAGTTCCTCCTGGAGGCCCATGCAACCTGTAATCCCTTCTTAAGTGGCCAAGTTACTGACAGGGCCATCACAGAATATATAGGCACCTGAAAATTAGTGGCATCCTTGAGTCTTAATGTCCACCTTTTTACCTCTTCCTATCCCTGTTCTGTGGCCACCTTAGGAGAGGAACTAGTTAACTTAAAAGAGGAGAAGCCTGCCAGATGTCTTAGCAAAATATTGAACCTGTGAAAGAGGTTCAATAGGCATTTGCCAATCTCAGGCATTTGCCAATCTCAGGTGTATCTGTCAGTTCTGAAATCATTGTGTTGGTTTACAGGAGCTTAGTTTAAAATTTGCTTTTAAAATATTTCATGACTATGTTGCTGAAGATTCTAAAATCACCTCTCTAAAAAATCATCACAGAGGCACCAGTTGATGAGAACTGCATAGGGCACTGCTTGCTGAGGTGTATACTAATCCGGGGGGTGAAGAGGAGATTAGCTTTTTCATGAAATTTAGAGGGGACAGAGATAGCTGTATATTAGAATGACAAATGACAAAGAAGGGGCAGTGTGGACACTCCTTCTTGCACAAGAGCCTCTTCTGAAAAAAATGGTGGCTCATTAGGTATGCAAATAAGGCTCGGCAATATTCCACGCTTAGCCTCATTTGCATATTACTCACGCAAGAAGCCGCGAGTGTACACATAGCCTAAGTGTGTGGGTTACAACTACAGCTTTTTTTTTCTTTTCTTTTCTTTTTTCAAGCTCTCTTGGGGGTACCCTTAGGGAAGGAATTCAAATGTTCCCTCCTGATTTTTAGGGTGAAATCACTTGATGGTGGCAGCATTGGGGTTTTTTTTTTCAGAGCCAGTGCATCTGTGACTCTGGGTAGGTTGTTGTTTTGTTTTAGTTTTTGTTTTTAAAGCAGAGCCTATAGAGGCAAAGTATTTAAGGTCTTTGTGGCCCCCACCTTCTGCACGTGGAGTGCCAGAGCGGGCAACAGCCCTGACAGGGGGCTACACGAGCCAACTCTGAGACATCCAGAGAAGAGTTTCTTCTGGGTGGACTTTCTACTGCTGAAGGCTCAGCTTGCGATCCATGAGCTAGCAGAGGCCCCAGATTAAATAAGGCTCAGTACATTGCTTTAAGGCATATGATTTCATTCTTTTGCAATTGATATGAGTGGGACAAATGAATCATAATTGCCATCAAACAGCTGCATTCAATACAAAGATAAAAAGGGCTAAGTTTGGCTTTCACTGACATCTGTCTGTCCTTCCTGAACTAAGAAAAGTCTTGAGGTGTCATTGAAAACTGATTGGAGTCCAAGCATGTTTATGTCATATCAAATCTGTAACATGAGTATTTTAAGTAATGAAATTCAGCATGAAAGCACTTGGGTCATTAAATACTTTTTCTATAAAATCATTCTGTTTAAATTCCATACAGTTTGTTTTTAATGGGCTATTTGGTGCTTCTGTTGACTGTGATTGCTGCCAAATACAAAGTTATTAGAAACTAATGTTTTAATGATGCATTTTAAATCTTCATCAAGCAAACATGATTGGATTAATTATTTTAAATGTCTGACAAACAACGAGGTTAAACTTATCTTAATATACAAAATCAGACAAAACTGTATACAATAGATTTTGAGTTTAAAGTGAAACTTGCTCAATGGGTCTTGGTCTACACTAGGACTTTAGCTGCCTATCATCATTGTTTAAGTGATGTATCCACACTACCAAGCCGGTTGCGTTGCCTTTAGGGCCACTGAAGTCAATTTCTGTACTCCCTCTTCTCACCAGGAGTAATCATAGAATCATAGAATACTAGGGCTGGAAGAGACCTCAGGAGGTTATTGAGTCCAGCCCCCTGTCCAAAGCTGGACCAATCCCATCTAAACAGTCAGGGTAAAATAGTCTTTGTTCTGAAGATTATGCCTGAAATAAAAATAGCTCTTTAGTGTAAGAAGCTAAGTTTTTACTGAATTAGAACCACCTATGAATTTTCATTGTAACTTACTAATTTAGGGTATGTCTACACTACAGCACTAATTCGAACTAACTTAATTCGAATTAGTTAATTCGAACTCAGCTAATTCGAATTAGCGCATCTAGACTTAAAAACTAGTTTGAATTAGCATTTTGCTAATTTGAACTAGTATGTCCACATTGAGTGGACACTGAACTGAAGTTAAGGCTGGCCGGAACCAGTGCCGGCAGGGCATCAGGTTACGACTTAGACTGTGGAGTTGCTGCCTCAGGCTAGCCGAGGGCTGTGCTTAAAGGGACCCGACCCCCACCCCGGACAGACAGTTCTCAGGGTTCCCCGTTTGCTTGTCTACCTCGATGAGGGACAGCATAGCAGTCCTGGCTTGGAGTGCCCTGAGTGCCCACACTTGGCACATCATAGCACTCAGCCATCAGCCCAGCTGCACTTGCCGCAGGCTGCCATCCAGGGGGGTCAATAGGGGGGCTCTCGGGATCCAGGAGACCCTGCACGAGAGCTTCCACCCCGAGGAGCCCACAGAGCCACCCCAGTCCTCCACATTGGGGGCTCGTACCCCATTCCTCCCTCACCTCCTTCCACTTACCCCTCTCTAGCCCCCCTGCCTGATGTAAAAAATAAAGGACACGTGTGTTCAAAAATAGAAACTCTCTTTATTTAACAAAACTGAGGGTGGGTGGGGGGGATTAACCTCTGGGGAGACTGGGAAAAGGAGGTGGGAGAGGGGAAGAGAAAGAGTGGGAGAGGGGAGGGGGAAACCTGGGAGGAGGGAGCTGGAAGGGGGAAGCAAGGGGAAGAAGGAGGAGGGGAACTATAAAACTATGGAACGCCATATCTTCAGTACAGTGTACAGATGTGGTCTCCTCACTCCAGAAAAGATATTTTGGCCTTGGAAAGGGTTCCGAAAAGGGCAACTAAAATGATCAGGGGTTTGGAACAGGTCCCATATGAGGAGAGGCTAAAGTGACAGGGACTCTTCAGTTTGGAAAAGAGGAGACTGAGGGGGGATATGATAGTGGTGTGGGGAGGGTGCATAAAGAAAAGTTCTTCATTAGTTCCCATAATAGAAGGACTACAGGACACCAAATGAAATGAATAGATAGCAGGCTTCAAACTAATAACAAAAAGTTCTTCACATAGCGCATAGTCAACCTATGGAACTCCTTTCCACAGGAGGCTGTGAAGGCTAGAACTAGAACAGAGTTTAAAGAGAAGTTAGATAAAGTCATGGAGGTTGGATCCATGGAGTGGTATTAGCCAGGGGGTAGGAACGGTGTCCCTGGCCTCTGTTTGTGGAAGGCTGGAGATGGATGGCACGAGATAAATTGCTTGGTCATTGTCTTCGGTCCATCCCCTCCAGGGTAGCTGGTGTTGGCCGCTGTCGGCAGACAGGCTACTGGGCTAGATGGACCTTTGGTCTGACCCAGTACGGCCGTTCTTATGTTCTAAGCTCAGGGTCGGGGGTCTCACTGGACCACCTTGATTTTTATGCAAACCTCCTCCTGGGTTTGCATGTGGCATTTGGTGGCCAGGATGGCAGCTATCCTGCCCTCGACGGCCACTTTCCTGTGCCTAGTGCGGAGGTCGTGGACGTTGGAGGCCTCCCCCCAAACCTGGATGAGGTCCACAATCTCCGCACTAGACCAGGCAGGCGCCCGCCTCTTGCCGCCCCGGGCATGCTCCTGGGAGCCGCCAGCCTGGTCCCGGGAAGAGGCGGAGGGCTGAGTGGCAGCGGGTGGCTGGCTCGTGCCATGCCAGGTGCAGGGTCTGCTGGCTGGGTGCTAGCAGGCTTGCACCTGGCACAGGCACCTTAGCCAAACCGTGCCCCTTTAAGGGCTCCGGGGCCGGGAGGGGGGCAGAAGAATTTCCTGGTTGTGCCCAGAGTGGCCACCAGGGCAAGCTGGGAAGGGCTAGCCTCCCACTAGTTCAAATTAAGTGGCTACATAGCTCTTAATTCGAACTACTTAATTCGAACGAGGCGTTAGTCCTCGTAGAATGAGGTTTACCTAGTTCGAATTAAGCGCTTTGCTAGTTCGAATTAATTTCGAACTAGCGGTTTGTATGTGTAGCGCCTATTAAAGTTAATTGGAACTAACGGCTGTTAGTTCAAATTAATTTTGTAGGGTAGACATACCCTTATTTTGTTCTGTCTGTTTTCACTTGCAATCTCTTAAATCCTACTGTATGAATTTAATAAAAACACTTTGTTAAATATGTCAATAATTATTACCTGGGGGAGAGAATGACCAGTGCACTTATCTCTAATTCATTTCTACAGAGGGTGAACATCTTAAGCTTTCCTTAAGTAAAAATTTTACACAAATAAGGACTGGTTTTTTGGGTTTATTATCCCTTTTGGGGGTTGGTTTCCTGGGTGCGGAGCCTAAGAACTATGTCCTCTCTGAGTTGAAATGGTTCAGTGTTTGCAGTGCTCTGCAGGAAGCAGTAATCCTAACTCTTTTATCTTTTCTGGGGGAGACCAGAGGATCTGGCCCAGCAGGACAGAATGGTGGGGAACCCTGGAAATCAAGAAGGCAGATATCAGTGATATGATCAGCACATTGGAGTCTGCTGTGGCCACACCCCATTACAAAATTAATGACATCAAGTTTACGTAGCATTACTTGAAAAATTGTTCATCCAAGAATTTTTGCAGGCTGAGTGCCTTCAGCTCCCACTGACTTGATAATAAATAGGTAGGTTATTTTTTCTGAATTATTTCATCTCTTTTTTTCATATTCCTCTCCATAAAAGTATCTGCATCTATTTACTTTGTCATTCTTTTCTATAGTAACTTTATATGCCTAATGAGAGTAAAAAAAGAGTACATATCAGTCTTATCTGGTTCTCACTCATTGAGGACTTTGACAGCGAGGGCTTAACTGGTTCTAAATATATATCTACCTGCAGTTTGTCCTGTTCTCTGTACTGACAGCTATTCTTTTTTATGTTGCCAATAGTCTTATATTAGCATATTCTTGAGTAATGAAGCATTTGTTCTAGTCAGAAAGCAATTTATGTGCATGATCTAAAATTCAAATGATTTTTGGAGCTAAATTAATTAATCATACTTTAAGATGATAGGTAGCTTTACTTGAGCTTTATGTAAGTCACATTGTTTTGAAATTTAGTGTTGTTTATAGTCAAATAATTTGTGCATGCTATATCTAAAAAATATGTCCTATACACACACACACACACACACACACACACACACACACACACACACACACACACACTGATTCATCAACATGCTTAAGCACAGTCTTTCAATGAGACTACTTATGTGCTCATCATTAGGCATGAGCTTAATCATTCCACTCTGATTTTAAATCCTATTCACTAGCATAAGGCCATAGTACTGCCACAATGAGTCAGGTCCAAAAGTATTTTTTCCCCACAGTATGTGTTAGAAATGACAACATGTTTCCACCAAATAATGTAATTGAAATATGAAGAGGAAGCTACTCACCTTGTGCAGTAATAATGGTTCTTTGAGATGTATGTGTGTATGGGTGCTCGGCCGTAAGGTGCTTGCCCATGTGCTGTCCCACCCTCATGCGCTGCCTCCAGGCTATCTAGCACTGTAGGGGCGAAAGCCTCTCACTTCCTTCCCCACTGCAGAGCCCTATAGAGAACTCCAAAGTAGAGGGGAGAGGGTTGGTTACAGAGCACTCATATGGGGACACATCTTGAAGAACCCTTGTTACTGCACAAGGCAAATAACTTCCTCTTCTTCTTCAAGTAGTGTCCCTATGGGTGCTCCACTCCCAAACAGAGCTCGCCACTGAAGGCTGGGACTTTGGAGTGGAGCTTGTAACTACATAAAGTACTATGGAGTCCAAGACAGCATTGGGGGCTGAAACTTCAGTGATCATGTAATGTTCCTAATATGTGGGCAGTGGCCTGAGTCACTGCTCTGCAGATTAGTGAGACAGGAATATATGTAAAGAATGTGACGAAGGTAGAAATTGACCTCATGGTGTGCATATGGGCTGTGTCTAGACTACATGGCTCCATCAATGGAGCCATGTAGATTAGGGTTGTAGGCAAAGGCAAATGAAGCCGCGATTTAAATGATCGCGGCTTCATTTAAATTTACATGGCTGCCGCGCTGAGCCGACAAACAGCTGATCAGCTGTTTGTCCGCTCAGCGCGCTAGTCTGGACGCTCCCGCTCCAACATTAAAGCCCATTGTTGGCAGCCCCGTTATTCCTCGTGGGATGAGATTTACCGGGGCTGCCGACAAAGGGCTTTGATGTCGGCAGGGGAGCGTCCAGACTAGTGTGCTGAGCAGACAAACAGCTGATGAGCTGTTTGTCGGCTCAGCGCGGCAGCCATGTTGTTACCCACCAGCTCTGATTATTGGGGAACCAGAACATGGTCACCTGTCAGCCTTGTGCTCTTGGGGAGTCAGGGAGTGACATTCATGGAAAACCATTCCCCTCCCTCAGGCCTCTGCTAGAATCAAAGACAAAGCAAAGAAAAGGCCGGGGAAGACGCACCTAAACTGCTTCAGACAAGGGTGATACAATTAAGGAAACACCCCAACCTCATTTACATTAAAGATGGAACAGAGGGACATCTCATTAGCATACAGAATGGAGAGCAGCTCTTCCAAAGCAGGAACCGCACTGAACTATGGGACACCGAAAGCAGAGAAGCACTGCCTGATGGGAAATCCCTGCTCCAGATGCTAATGAACCTAGGCCTGCTCACACCCAGATTAGTCATTATCAGACCAATTCTAGTAACGATCCTATTGACACCTAAAATACTGAATCTGCCTAGTTGCATTGTGAGCTCGTTCAAGGAACATCACCCATAACCAGGTGTGATCAGTCTCTATTGTCTCTCCTCTTTCTCTTTGAACTATCCCTATAAAAACTCCTGTCCTTGTCCCAAGAAAACTGTTCTGATACCTGGACTTAAACTGCATCAGTTCCATTGAGACTTCTTCATCTCCTGTCTGATCGTGCTGGGGGCTCTGTCCTGCTTTTCTCCTGCCCTCTGGACCCCCGGCTACCATCATCATCTGGGAACCCTGATCAGTGCAAGCTCCGTGGAGTGGTGAGGTCTCTCTCTCTCTCTCTCTCTCTCTCTCTCTCTCTCTCTCTCTTTCTTTCTCTCTCTCAACTATCTCTCTAAGCATAGCCTCCTGACCCTGCCCTGTGTAAACTGTTATATGGTTACCTAACATGTGTAATCAGCTTCAATTTAGATTTAATATTGTAATTGTTAGATTTAATATTGTAACTGTTTGATATCTATTCACTACTCAGAAATAAATCACTTTCATTGTTAAACTGGTTGCTTCTCTCTCTTTCTTTCTCTTTTGCTCACTCTTCCTTAAGGGGTGTTGTTTTGGCTTCCCCATTCGCTCTGCAACAACGCTTCTTGTACCCAAGCAAAAGATCCCTGTAGTGCCCAAAATCCTGTGGGGTTTGCTCATCGTGTGGTTTACCTGTGAATGACTGTGGTGTGAAAGTGGGGATAAGGGTGCTGAACCTGGGGGCTTATGAGGATGGCAGCTTAAAGTGCTGTTTAATCCAGCCCACGGAGTCCAAAGGCACATGAGGGTGCAGTGTGGCATTGCTGTGAAACCCAGCCAGCTGAGTCCAGGGACATATGAGGGGGTCAGCTTGTGAGTGCTGAGTACCCAGTCCTCTCAGACGTGCTCTGATTAGTGGGTGTGAGTGTCTGTGTGTGTTGCTAAGGTGGGAAGAACCCCATCCTGAGGAACCTAGTTCCTGCAGGAGAGCTCCAGTGGGAGGGGGAATTGGCAGCAGGGAAAATTCAGCTCCATATGAGAGCCCAAGTAAGCACCAACAGCACACTGATAGAACTGTTAACCTTCCCCCAGTCCCATAAGGGTAACCCTGATAAATGAGCATACCCCAGGGTATTGGGCAAATCTGGTAACAATGTAAATGTAAATGAAGCCGCGATCATTTAATCGCGGCTTCATTTGCCTTTGCTAAAAAAACAAATCTTCATGGCTCCATCGACGGAGCCATGTAGTCTAGACATACCCATGGAGTTTGGAAGCAGATGAGTAAACACTGAATATTTGTCTATCTAGTAGTGGAAGGAGGTTTTCACTGAAATATGTACCTTAACAAAGGCGATGAGAGTTTTGATCTCTTGACCTCTTGAGATTTAAAATGTAGTGTAAAATCAGAGGGGGAGGTAAATGAAGTTGAGACTCATTTTCTTTTGTCAAGTTGTCAACTTTGTATAGCAACTCATCTTTTAGCTTACCAAACCATTCTGCCTCTAAGCCTTAGTACTAATTATGCTAATGATGCAAATAAGGAAAGATGCAAACAACTTCTTTCTCCGTGAGAGGCCAAAGGGGTTGCGAAGAAAGAAGGGGGCTTTGGCCCATCTCTCATTAGAGGCGCTGGGGCACACAAACACCTACAGTGACCTGCCCATCGAGAGACTATTTGAAGAAGATCTCTAAATTGACAGTGTTTAAAAGAAAGCTATCCCAAGGGTAGTAACGTCTAGTCAGAGGGAATTTACATTGTAAGAGTTGAGCGAGATTTTTTAATATTACTTTGTATACATTCAAAGTCTACATGCCTTATGGTGTGTACTCTCTTGAATAGAGAGCTAATGAATAATAAAGGAATTTGAATACACAGGGTGGCTAAATGAAAATAAGCCACTTTTCTACTTATTTTATTCAGAATGTATGCCTTCCCATGAAATACAGCTCATATATAACATACAAATAATTAAGAGTTATCTGCACATTTTCACAGAAATAAATTAAAAAATAATATCCAGTTAAACTACAGAAAGTAGTTGTAATTTTTTAAGGTACTAACGCTTTGAAAAATATGTGCTTGCAGAGATTTTTACATTCCTCACAGCATGGGGAATTGATTATCAGGTACTAGAATATAATTTATATCTGTCATGTTATTAGCAAGCTGATCCAGGGGAAGGAGTCTTGTAGTTAAGGTAGCTAGGCTGAAACTCAGAAGATCTAAGTTCAGTTCCCTGACTCTGCCACAGACTTCCTGCAGGGCTTTAGGTAAATAATTTACTCGCTCTATGCCTCAAATACCCATCTTTGAGTGAGGGAGATAGTTATCATATCCTTTCTCCAACCCTTTTTCTATACAGAATGCAAGCTAATTGGGACAGGGACTGTTTTTTGCCATATGTATCTACATTGCATATCACAATGAAATCTCAGGCTTTCTAGGCGCTAATGTAACACAAAGAAAAAACAATGGCTTTGGGTTTGGTCTTTCAGAAATAAATCTTTGCTTTGTATTCATCCTGGGTCTAGTACTGCAAATGATTTAGCACAATTAAAAAGGAGTTGAGAGACTTCAAAACCTTACAGGAGGGGCTCCAAAGACTGTGAATGGCTTGCTAACTACAAAAGCAGCTTCTGCTCTCTTGGAATTCACACCTCCAGATCAGCTGCTAGAAGTGGGCCTCATCCTCCTTGATTGGATCCACCTCGTCATCTCCAACCTGATCCTGGCCTGCCACTACCTGCATCTGACGAAGTGGGTCTTTGCCCACGAAAGCTTATGCTCCTACACTTCAGTTAGTTTATAAGGTGCCACAGGACTCCTCGTCGCTTTTGCAGATTCAGACTAACACGGCTACCCCTCTGATACTTAAGCAGGAATCAGTCATCATTTCCAAGAAGGGTCTCAACATGGGCTAACAGAATCTACCAACAGAAAATCCTGCCATCCCATTACAGCATCTAAAAGTCATTTCCTCCACACTTTGCATTTTTCCTGGAAACCTCCATTATCATTTGTTTATTAATTAGTCTGGGCAGGATCCCTGGTTCTCTTAAGTTCCTGCAAAAGAAATTTAAAGTTGTCTTAATACAGTAGCTAATAACTCCACCTTAAGCTCTGGCTTTTCCAGGGTTAAGGGTGAGGCTGGAGTAAAATGGGTCTTGTCTTTTAAGTAGGAATATTAACTAGCATGCCCTTGCAAGCAGGGAAACAGAAAGTTGACAAAGTCACTCAGGCTCTCCCCAATCTTGGATAAGTGCTTTGGGCAGAGGTGGCCAACCCGCGGCTCTTGAGCCGCATGCAGCTCTTTGATTAAAGAAATGCGGCTCTTGGTAATTCTGAGCTGTAAGACTGGAAGGCTCATGGCCGGCTGTTCTGTGCATGTGTCCCAGTGCCTGGAGGGAGAAGCGCATGCCGGTGGCGGCAGCTCTGGGACCCAGGTATTTCACCCCCAAAAACGCTTGTGCAAAAAGGAGTTATTCCTTGTAGAAAGAGGAATACCTATACTGCAAAAAATCCTCTGTTCTGTCGATTCACTGTACATTTTGTTGCATGAAAACGCACTTGAAGTGTGGATGCTCCATGAGTTTTTGCACAAAAACGGCCATTTTCACACAAAAAACTCTGTAGAGTAGACGTATCCCCACTGTCAAAAATTATATCTGATTTCCAGTTTGAATTTATCTAGCTTCAACTTCCAGCTACTGAAGAGATTGGAGAGTCCATTGTTAAATATTGTTCCCCACGTATATATTTGCATACTGTAATCAAGTCATCCCTTAATCTTCTCATTGTTAAGCATCACAAGGCATCTTTTCTAATCCTTTAATTATTCTCATGTCTCTTTTTCTGAACCATTTCCAGTTTATCAACATTGTTTTTGAATTGTGGACATCACATCTGGACACAGTATTGCAGCAATGGTTACACCAGTCTCAAATATATAGGCAAAATAACTTCTATTCCTACTCAGGATTCCCCTGTTTATACATCCCAAGATTCCAGTAGTTCTTTAGGCCACAAAGTCACATTGGGAGCCCTTAGTCAGCTGATTACTAGTATAATCTCAAAATCTTTTTCAGAGTCACTACATCTCACAGTAGAGGCTCCCTAACCTGTAAGGTCTGGATTCTTTGTTCCTAGATGTATACGTTCACACTTAACTGTATTAAAATGCATATTGCTTACTTGTGCCTAGTTTGCTAAATGATCCAAATTGCCCTGAATCTGTCTATAATGGAATCCTCATCTGGTGATGCCCCAGACTTTGCCCTATCAGTAGCAAGGGAAACAACTCAGGGTATGTCTGCACTACTAAGTTAATTCGAACTAACAGCCATTAGTTCGAAATAACTTTGATAGGCGCTACACATGCAAACCGCTAGTTCGAACTTAATTCGAACTAGAGGAGCGCTTAATTCGAACTAGGTAAACCTCATTCCACGAGGACTAACGCCTAGTTCGAATTAAGTAGTTCGAATTAAGGGCTGTGTAGCCACTTAATTCGAACTAGTGGGAGGCTAGCCCTTCCCAGCTTCCCCTGGTGGCCACTCTGGGCCAAACCAGGAAAACTCTTCTCTCCCCCAGCCCTGGGGCCCTTAAAGGGGTAGACTCTGGCCAGATGGCACTTTGAAGAGACAGCCCTGCCAGCAGTCTCTGCCCCTGACCCAGTGGCAGCACAATGAGCCAGGCAGTCAGTGCCAGCGACATGTCCCCCGCCCAGTCCCCCAGCACCCAGGAGCCAGCCAGGGGGCGTAGACTGCGCACGGCCTCCTGGACTGGTGCGGAGGTCATGGACCTCATTGAGGTTTGGTGGCAGGCCCCCAATCTCCATGATCTCCGCACTAGGAGGAGGAAGGCGGCCGTCTATGGCCACATAGCGGCTGCCATGGCCCACAAGGGACACAGGCGCATGCAAGAACAGGTGAGCCTGAAAATGAAACAGCTGCGGCAGGCGTATGCCAGGGCCACCAGGGGTGGTGCCGCAGCAGGGGCTGCCACCTGCCCCTACTTCCTCGCACTTGATCGACTCCTGGGGGGCGGGGCGGTCCGCGCCAGCCCCGGAGGCAGCGAGCCGTGACCGGAGGGCACTGACCCGGGCACACCAGAGGGGCCACCACCAAGTGTTCCGGCCCCGGAGTCAGCAGGGTCAGCCGGGGAGACCATACCGTGTAAGTGTCCCCTGCCCGGGGGGGGAGAGGTAGGGAGGAAGACCAGGGACCGCGCGCCTGGGCCATGTCTCCCACGGATCATACAGACACCTGTGCACATGTGAGCACGTGTCATGCCACCCTTGGGCAGGTGGCTCCAGCTGCGGGACACCCAGGGGCCGTGGCCCAATAGGCACGTGCGTGTGTGAAGAGACCTGACATGCTCCCGACCCCGGGGCAGGACGCAGCAGGACGCTCTCCCTTCACACGCCCCCTCTACACAGAGGCAGGGGACACCTCTCTCCCGCCCTGGCCACACTATACCCGGCATAGGGACATAGGTGCAGGCTTGAGGCAGCTCCCAGTCCCGGGGAGAGCCAGACATCCTGACCATGGTCTCTGTACAAACACACCAGCTCTGACGGTGCAGGGCACGGTTGACCTCACGTCGCAGGGGGGTGCTGGGCATCATCCGCTGCGTCTCCAGGGAGAACTGACCACTTCTCTCCTTTCTCTACAGCTGCACCAGCTGCTCATGCAGGGCGCACAATCCTGCCCGGGACATGCTCCTGCACCCGTGGCCTGCTCTGGACCACCACCATGGAGCAGGATTACTGGGACCAGCACCTGGGCTCCCTGTGAGCCCTGAACCGCACTGTGGAGGCCTGGATGCAGCCAGACCTGCAGCTCTGCCAGGAGCACTTGGCTGAGGAGCGAGCCAGGAATGCTACCCTGCAGGCCCTGCTGCAGAGCATGATGCCCCGTGCCTGTCCTGCACCTGCTGCCCCCCCCAACAACTGTCCCTCCTCCCACTCCTGCCCCTGCTCCCACCTCTTCCTCCTCAACCCCCACACCTTCCTCCTCAATGTCCACACCCCCCACCTCAACCTCCGCACCCTCCTCCCCACCCCCCCGGGGACTCTGAGGTCCCCTCCCTCATCGTGCTGGGAGGCGGTTGACCCGGCAAGACCCACACCCCTGATCCCTGACGGTATGTCTACACTACAGTTAGTTCGAACTAATGGAGCGCTTAGTTCAAACTAGGTAATCCTCATTTCACGAGGATTAAGCCTAGTTCGAACTTACTAGTTCGAATTAAGGGGTGTGTAGACCCTTAATTCGAACTAGTGGGAGGCTAGCCCTCCCCAGCTTTCCCTGGTGGCCACTCTGGCCAACACCAGGGAAACTCTACTGCCCCCCTCCCGGCCCCGAATCCCTTAAAGGGGCACGGGCTGGCTACGGTGCCCGTGCCAGGTGAAAGCCTGCCAGCACCCAGCCAGCAGACCCTGTACCTGGCATGGATCGAAACACCCACCCGATGCCCCCCAGCCCTGCCCCTCTTCCCGGGACCAGGCTGGCGGCTCCCGGGAGCTTGCCCAGGACCGCAAGAGGCGGGCACCCGCCTGGGCTAGTCCGGACATCGTGGACCTCGTCCACGACCTCCGCACTAGGCACAGGAAAGTGGCCAGCTAGGGCAGGAGAGCTGCCAGCCTGGCCACCCAGGAGCAGGTGTGCATGAAAATCAAGGTGGTCCACTGAGACCCCTGACCCTGAGCCCTGAGCTTACAATGGCTGTACTGGATCAGACCAAAGGTCCATCTAGCCCAGTAGTCTGTCTGCCGACAGCGGCCAACACTAGGGACCCTGGAGGGGATGGACCGAAACAATGACCAAGCCATTTGTCTCGTGCCATCCATCTCCAGCCTTCCACAAACAGAGGCCAGGGTCACCATTTCTACCCCCTGGCTAATAGCACTCCATGGAACCAACCTCCATCACTTTATCTCACTTCTCTTTAAACTCTGTTCTAGTTCTAGCCTTCACAGCCTCCTGCAGCAAGGAGTTCCACAGGCTGACTATTTGCTTTGTGAAGAAGAACTTTCTGTTATTAGTTTGAAGCCTGCTACCCATTCATTTCATTTGGTGTCCTCTATTCTTTCTATTATGGGAACTAATGAAGAACTGTTCTTTATGCACCCTCTCCACACCACTCATGCTTTTATAGACCTCTATCATATCCCCCCTCAGTCTCCTCTTTTCTAAGCTGAGAAGTCCCAGTCTCTTTAGCCTCTCTTCGTATGGGACCTGTTCCAAACTCCTGATCATTTTAGTTGCCCTCCCCTCTCTCACCCTCTCTCTTTCCCTCTCCCACCTCCTTTTCCCAGTCTGCTCCAGTTTTGTTCAATAAAGAGAGTTTCTATTTCTTAACACACGTGTCCTTTATTTTGTACATCAGGAAGGGGAGCTAGGGAGGGGTAAGTAGAAGGAGGTGAGGGTGGAATGGGGTACGAGCCCCCGATGGGGAGGACTGGGGTGGCTCTGCGGGCTCCTCGGGGTGGAAGCTCTCCTGAAGCCCCCCGATTGATCCTCCTCCCCCAATGGCAGCCTACCACAAGTGCAGCCAGGCTGATGGCCGAGTGCGGTGATGTGCCGAGTGTGGGCACTCAGGGCACTCCAAGGTAGGACTGCTTTGCTGTCCCTCATCGAGTTAGACAACCCCTGAGAACTGTCTGTCCGGGGTGGGGGTCGGGTCCCTTTAAGCACAGCCTTCGGCTAGCCTGAGACAGCAGCTCCACACTCTAAGTCCTAATCTGATGCCCTGCCGGCACTGCTTCTGGCCATCCTTGACCCCGGTTCAGGGCCCACTCAATGTGGACATGCTAGTTCGAATTAGCAAAATGCTAGGTTTTAGTTTTAGATGCACTAGTTCGAATTAGCTTAGTTCGAATTAACTAATTTGAATTAAGTTAGTTCGAATTAGTGCTGTACTGTAGACATACCCTTTGTCTGCTTGATTTACAGTCCAAGGATAGGATTGTTCAAAATATGTTTTTCTTAAAAATAACAGCTTCTAAGCAGGAAGCTACTAGGGTGGAATGTATTGGATATAGTTCTGATATTTATTTCTCAGCAAAGAGAAACTCTGCAATCAGTATACAAAGATAAGGAAGTTACTAATCAATGCAGAAAGGGGAAAAAAAGCTTTTTATTCTGCACAGCTAATAAATTGGCCTCAGATTCCTTTTCTCAAGGTTTTAATAATAACTGTACCCCTACCAAGCACCTCACAGTAAGGGAAAGGGGACACTGACCAGCACAATGCCAAATCAACCCATGATACCTTTGGGTCAGTCTACACAGCAGCGTTATTTTGGAAGTTCACATCTACACCACAAGTTGTTATTTCGAAATAATGTTCAGATGGAGGACTTCTTACTCCGACTCCTGTAATCTTCATTTCACAAGCAATAAGGGAAGTCAAAGGAAGAGTGTTCTTTCTTCAACTTCCTGCTGTGTAGACAGCACCAAAAACCAAATTAAGCTATTTTGACTTCAGCTATGCAATTAACATAGCTGAAGTTACAGATCTTAATTCAACATTTTCCCCACAGTGTAGATATGGTCACAGGGACTGCTGCATTCCCTCAGCAGAAAGCCTTCTCCACAGCTTTACCAGGAACTGGATGGTGGACCTCATTATTAAAAGTGTGTGGAAGACTATTACTTGGAGAACTCAATGATAGCAAGAAAAATGGGGTCATGATGAGAACTGGTAGTTTCCCATAGCAATTCAAGGGCTGTTATGCTCAAGGGATCCAGCTGTTGGCCCTGACTCTGGCAGCCTATTGTAATGGAACAACTGAAGCAAAGGAGCATATAGCAATTGTGATTTCGTAGTAAAAAAGAGAAGGACACTACTTTTTAATTTTTTTAAAGACATAAAGGACATTTAAAAACAATGTTTGCTGCTCTACGGTGAATTCAGTCTTAGAGTATTGAATCCCCCATTAAAAAACCTGAAGTTACTGGAGATTTGAATAGTACTGGCTATTTAACTTTAAATAACACTCAGTTATGGATTTATTACAAGTTTTCAGAGGAAAGAAAATATAAAATTCCCACCAAAGACATTCATCTAACCTCTCCTATCTCACATACTCACCAGTGACCATTTTACCAACTTGAAAACTCAGAATCAGAAACAACATTTCCTGAGCAATACTCCATAAATAATTATGTTCCAACCCCACAAGCTGTTTCCTTCCCACACTGTTCCCTCTCACTCCATCTGTGATGTCTTGTATCACATCACAGCACACACAGTGGTCACAATCTTATATTAACAGAGACCCAGAGGGTTATTTCACTAAATACATCGTCTGAATTGGATTAATTTCCCGCACTGGTGGGAAATCTTAGATTAAAATACGATAGCTTTGAAGGAACACATCCTTGCACCGTTAAATCTTCCCTAAAAAACATGTCCCATTAAGTGGGTACTATATTCAGCACAGGATAAATCAACAGTATATTTCGAGAAATATTCATAATACATAATAAAATCTGACTATGAGATATGGTTGACTGAATTATAGAAGAGGTTTGCAGTGCTGACAACTCTGCAGCAGTTTATGCTCATCAAAGTAAATAATGAAGAGGAACTTAGGGTCACAAAGGAACTGCTGTTTTTTAAGGAAATTCAAGTCAATTGACCAAAATTCTGGTTTACTTTGCAGATGGGCTGGCTGGGGTTCAGAAGTGCTTGCTCATGTTGCCATCATCTTTTTTTTGTCTATGAAAGAGAGAAGTCAATTTTATAATTGTAGAACATTTAAGAGCACTAGGATGTATAGTGAAAATCAGATTCAGAAAAAGAGATGAATTCCTTAATATGATAAGTAACTTCTGTGTGCAAAGTTTGCTCTGAATAATAGAAGCAGTATTTTTTTAAAAAAATTCCTCATTGCAAAGGGTCAGTCTGCAGACCATGAAATACAAAAACCAATTAAAGATCTAGATTGAGGCATTCAAAGCAGTCTAGAACAATTAGACATCCATTTTCTATTAATTTATGATATATGCTCTTTATCCTCTACTACTTATCTGAAGACAAAATCAGAAGTGGTTGCATAGTAAAGTTGCCACTTTACATATCTTCCCACATATGCCAAGTTTTACTTCTAATTCTGGTGCCTCAGTTTTAGATACAGTTTTAAAAATCTCAGCAGGTTTCTCACATGTGCTGAGCTACCAGAGTTCCCCTGAGTTCTGGTTACTCAGCAAAATTGAATATAAGGTTATTGGGCAACTAAAATGAGGCACAAAATGTTTACAATCCCTTTTGAAAACCTGAGAGTAAATCAAATCTTGTATTTCTTTCTGCACAAAAGTTTGTACTGCTAGTATAATGAAAAGAGTCATGGAAGAGAAAGCTAGATTCTAAAGAGTTTCAGATGTTTCATAAAAAAAATTGTCAGCTAAATTCTTTATGGCAGAATGTTTGTTATTTGTGAGGCTGTGACAGGCAAGAACTAATTATTTCCCAGGCTGAGTTTGCAGAGTTGGCAAGAGGTAAAAATAATATTGGGACTTGTCCACCAAATACATTTCGTAGAGTAAGATTTTGGGAGATGTCATTTTTTTACATAGTTTAAATCACACTTCAATCTCAATATGGAATCTTTTAAATTATATCCTTTTGTTAAGTCCCAGCATCGTATTTCAGTTTAATTTCCTTAGCATTTTCAACACCTTTCATAGATAAAAGCCATACACAAGAGAAGGATACTAAGAGCCAGGCATTCAAACAGGTGCATAACTAAGTGAAGTTTTGAAGCGGCATAATTTACCTAAACAACCACCCTACGTGAAAAGCAACTCCAAACTGGACACACCAGTGGTTGGTTTCATGAACACTCAGATGTACCTAGATAAAAACCCAGGCCTAATGGATCAGTTCAATAAATACATTTTCATTCTCTCTTTGCGCTGAGAAATCGGTCTGTTCTTTGGATGCTCTGCGTAATCTTAGCTTCAGGGAAAACTACCAGTGTTAGTGTTTAAATATTTTAAGGGCCCCAACATCTCAGAATTCCTCAGAAGTTTACACTGAACACAAGGGAGACCTGAAACCTCATCTTTGTTTTCATTAAGCAATTTAGGTGAATACCTAACCATCATGTTTGTCATGATCAAGTCAGGCTAATATCAAACTAATATTGATATTTTCAGAGACTATTTACTGTGTGAGTCTGTCTAATTTATATTACATTCTTTTTAATATGTGGGCAGTTTGCTGATTAGAAAACAACCAAACCCAGAGCACGTACTGAGAATCACAACAGAATCTTGGCTATGGGGAAGCTTTCCATATGGTCAGTGAAGCTTTGCTAACTAATTCTGCCACTCCAGCACTGCTTTCAGTTACCGATCAATATTGTATCATCATTATC
Source organism: Pelodiscus sinensis (assembly GCF_049634645.1). NCBI lineage: Eukaryota > Metazoa > Chordata > Testudines > Trionychidae > Pelodiscus > Pelodiscus sinensis. The sequence goes on from NC_134719.1 coordinate 51,108,395, forward strand.
CCCTATTCCTTTGCACTGAGCTCTACAAAAAAACCTCAGGAGAAAATCTCTTTTCGGCAAATAGAGTGAAGTCAACATATTTTTGTACTAAACTATACATAAAGCTCAAAGACTATTTCAAGAATTATTTTTATCATTATGATGATTGCAAGCCAGTTGTTAAGCTACATTAGAAGGCTGCTTTTATATAAAGCCCAATCACATTAAATCTTCTTATCTAAAATGATGCATGGACTTTATATATGTCTGCATGTTTACAGGTAGAAGAATAAGAGCAAGCAGCATATATATTTGCAACTCCTTCCTGCATTCAAGCCTATTTGATTGTACAAATAAGAGCTTCTTAACGTTTTCTGTGCCACAGTCCCACTTCCATAAAGAGATCTTTCTACTGTTTCTTCCTCCCATGTAGCTAGGATCTAGCTCTTCCCATTTAGCCATTATGGGAAAGAAAAGATGGTCATGACTCCTGACACCTGTTAGCCCTATATTGAAAATGCCCCTGCTGCTAGAAGGATATGATCATGTTTCACAAAACCAAAATGTATTACACATGCTAACATTTTTTATGCTCCCCTGACATTGAGGAAGAGGGAGGAGGGGTGAGCAGCAATTTCAAGAGCAGTACACTAGGAAAACTGCTCATGACAAGCTCTGCATGGCTTTTTTTTAAAGGCGCAGTTGGGAGGAATACAGAATTGATTATACTATTTTTCTGAATATTGTAACTCCTTCATTCCCATGTAGGCTGAATGGAGCAGGTGGGCACTATGGGTGAATGCTGTGGGGAGTTCACATACATCCGGATTCACATAGCACATATCCCAGAGTTCTTGAAAGCTTGTTGCCCAGCTGACCTGGGATGATTCTCACACCACTGAAGGCATTGATAGATTTTCCAACATTGGGACAAAGTATGAAATTATGTAGGGAGGAAGAAGGTGGGATTAGTAAACACCAATCCAGCAGTTCCAAGCTGATGAAGCTAGAGTCTGGGTGGGTGTCTGTGAAACCTAAAGGAGGGGTAGGTTTTTGGATGATTTTTCGGTTGGCACTAATTACACTTATAAATCCACTAGAAGATTTACCTGGCATAGCTTGGGTCCTTAACTAAATTAATTTTTATTTTTCTTCACTTAAATAAGTGCTCTGGAATGGAGTGCATGTCCCCTGGCTGGGGCAAGTTCATCTTTTTCTTCCCTGTGCACACCCAAACTTTTACCTTGCTTTAAGTTATGATAAGCGGAATCTGCATATCAAATTTGGTGGTCCCAGCTCTTACCATTTAGGAGGGGTTCTTGAATAAACAGATGGACAGAAAGACAGACAGACTAATGGTCTCACAGACAAACTCTTTGAAATATATAGTGGATTAAAGCTTGTGAGACGCTCAGATACCAGGGTAGTGGAGACCACACAAGTAACATAGGCAGACACACTTAGGCTACGTCTAGACTGGCCACAAATTCCGGAAAAGGGATGCAAATCAGGTAAGTCAGCATAGGGAAATCCGCGGGGGATTTAAATATCTCCCGCGGATTTAAATAAACATGGCCGTCGCTTTTTTTCCGGCTTGGGGAAAAGCCGGAAAAAGAGCGTCTAGACTGGCGCGATCCTCCAGAATAAAGCCCTTTTCCGGAGGATCTCTTATTCCTACTTTCAAGGAATAAGAGATCCTCCAGAAAAGGGCTTTATTCCGGAGGATCGCGCCAGTCTAGACGCTCTTTTTCCGGCTTTTCCCCAAGCCGGAAAAAAAGCGGCAGACATGTTTATTTAAATCCGCGGCGGATATTTAAATCCCCCGCGGATTTCCCTATGCTGACTTACCTGATTTGCATCCCTTTTCCGGAATTTGTGGTTAGTCTAGACGTAGCCTTAGTGCCCCAATTTTCAGAAACAAAAGACAGAACTATGTAGCACTTTAAAGACTAACAAGATGGTTTATTAGGTGATGAGCTTTCGTGGGCCAGACCCACTTCCTCAGATCAATATGTGGAAAAAAAAACAAGTGAATGCATGTGAAATTGACAAATCAAATTTTAGAACAGAGTGGGGGTGAGGAGGAAAGGTAAGTTTCTGGGAGGTAGTGACATAGGGGTGATAATAGGAGAAGTTTCTGTGAGGTAATGACATTAGGGGTGATAATTGGGGAAGCTATCTTTGTAATGGGTGAGATAATTAGAGTCTTTGTTTACACTCAAGTTTGAATAAAGATGCTAATTACAAAGATAGCTTCCCCAATTATCACCTCTAATATCATTAGCTCACACACATTTACCTCCCCCCATCTCCCTTCTGTTCTGAAATTTGATTTGTCCTTTTCATATATGTTCATTTTTTTAATTGTATCCTTTGGTATATATGGCTGTGACAATTTTCTTCCACTATTTGATCTGAGGAAGTGGGTCTGGCTCACAAAAGCTCATCACCTATCAAACCATCTTGTTAGTCTTTAAAGTGCTACATAATTGTCTTTTGTTTCAGCTACACCAGACTAACACGGCTGCATCTCTATCACTATTCTAATTTTCAAAGTTCATCTTTTTTCTCTAGCAGAATAATAATGCAAATAAATTGTGTGTGTACAATATTTCTGTAAGGTTCCTAAATTAAGAATAAGGGTGGGATTCTATTTTATGTTTCATTCATCCTTGCAGCACTATAGCTCAATTTTTGGATTAGAGAGATACTCTATTGCCTGACATATTATTAGACTTTGCATCTATCCGTCATGTTAATAATGGATTTGATTATATCTATGATAAATGATTAATTTATATATTCGAGATAAGTACTTTAACACACTGAATTTCAGCCCTTCACATTGGAATACAACCTAACATCATATTATGTAAGCAGTATCTATCCTTCTATTTCTGCTACTTTATCTTTAGTAGAACTGCAGTAAAAGTTGCCAATTTCTTATATCTCTGTCTGTGTGCCAAGCTTTTTTTCCAGATGCCTCTGCAATTTGTTTGGTGAATTGATGCAATCAATTCAGCCCTAGAACTGATACGACAGTCCTTTATTTTCCAGTTCTTTTTTCCTTCTAGGCTTTTCTTACATTTCTTTCTATATTATAGATATAGGGTATGCCTACACTTGCAACCTAGTTTGAACTAGGGTGCAAGTGTAGACATACCCATAGATCTTTACTAGGTGAGAAATATATAATACTTATATACATAAGCATACACAACCATTCTTGCACTAATTGGAGTAGACTATTAAACTCTTTGGCAAGTGGAACCTTTACCATCCATATTAAATCTGACAACTTTTTCAAAATTAATTAATATGTATTTTCAAACAAACTTGGCTTTTGAAATGTCATGCAAACATGCAGATGAGTAAAATATTTAATGTCACATTTTGTTTTACCTTACCTAAAATTCTGTACAACTTTCTCCTATGACAGAACAATTGAAAACTTGGAAACAGCCACTTTATGTAGAAATAAATTCTACAGAAAGTATTTCACATAGCTGTACCATTTCTCTTTTCATTTAAATGGATAGCTATTAGTTCTTCAGTTGAAAAAATGATCAGTAAATAGGCAGTGATTCCTCCAACCTGAATTCCAGACAGTATCTCTTAGTATGAATTAGTTTAAATCTTTGTGGTATTTTTCCACTACAAAACTCAATTTCAATATACTAATAGATGCTATTAGTATACAAAATTAGACTTCTGTGTTTAAAGTTACTTATCACAGACAAGTTTCTCAGCAGCCCAGTCTGCTGCTCTCATACCATCAAGCATCAATACTTTCTCATGGACCTTGCTACAATGCAATAGAATTGCTGATAGCACAGCCGGTGTATGTTTCCACACTCCTACACATGCACATGATTTTCCCTGCCCACTCCAAGTGAAGAAGCAACAGTGTGATAAAGGGCTTGAGGACATTCTTGGCCTTGATCTAGGGAAGTTCGTGGAAATCTTTCCACTGACCTCAGTGGCATTAGATCAGACATGTAGAGTACGTCTAGAGTACAAGCCTCTTTCAAAAGAGAGCACCTAGACTGCAACCACTTCTTTCAAAAAAGTGAGCCACTATTTCGATAGAGAGCACACAGGCAGTCCGGATGCTCTCGTTCGAAAAAGCCCTGTTTGCATTCAAAAACACTTTTTTTCGAAAGAGCACTTTCAAAAAAAGGCATTCTTCCTCATAAAATGAGGTTTACCGTGGTTGAAAAAACTGTCAAGTTTTTTCAATTTAATTTCTAAAGCACACAGCGGCAGTCTAGATTCAGGGGAAGTTTTTTTTTAAAAAGGCCACTTTTTTTGAAAAAACCCTGTAGTCTAGACACACCCCTATTGTCACTGCTCCATTATAGAGTTGAATCATTCTGGAGACAATGATGGTTTACTTTTTATGCCCTCCTCTACCACAAAACTAGGTTTAGATAGAGCTAACCCCCGAAGAAAGTCAGCAGAGGTCATAGTCCCAGGCCCTTTAATCACCACCAGAGTACCAGGAAGTACACTGCAAGTGGCTCTGAGACCTATCTGGTTGTGGGCAGGGAGAGGGTAGTACCATGCTCTTGGCAGCATGGACGGGCTCACTGCACCCAGCCCCGCCCCTTCTGCCTGAGACCCTGCCCGTTCCGTGCATGTGGAGTTGGGTGGCTTCACATCTTGCCCTGAGGCCTGGCAAGTCTATTGCCGCTCCTCCCCTCCCTCGGTGATTGGTAATAAATCATATTAGCACAGAATTATTTTTGTTTCATGACCAGTTTCCTGAGAATACATGAAAGATCCATTGTAGAAGCTTACAGAGGACTAGGGTTTCTGTAATAAAATATGTAGCCTATCTAATATATACAGAAGAATGTTTGTATGTTTCTGCTCTAATACCTTGGCCACTATAAGACCTACTGCAACCAAACTTTCCATGGAATAACCTTTCCTCCAAGAGAAGGTTTTAAGGTACCAGATCAGGCCTGATCTCAACCTGTAAAAATCAAAAATAACCCGCTGCACTGCGCTGCGGGGCAGCCCTGCCCACCATAGGTCACATGCCCGCCGCCTGCGGCCCCAAAGTAGTGTCTGGGACTCACCCCCCCTCCACACACACACACACAATGGCTCAGGCATCCGCCCTGCCCCCGCCCCACCCCCGTGGCAATGGTTACCAGGTAGTCTAAAAAATATGACCACACTTGATGGGGGGGGGGCAGGAGGAACCAGCTAGGAGCAGAGCAGGGCTGACCGGGAGGAAGCGGGGAGCTGGGAAGCAGGGCTGGTCATGGGGGGTTGTGGACAGCAGGGCTGGCTGAGGGAGATCGGGGGAAAGGAGGCTGGCAGGAAGCAGAGCTGGCGGGGTGGGAGCTGGGGCAGCGAGGCTGGCCGGGGGAGATCGGGAGAGGGGCGGCCAGTGGGAAGCAGAGCTGGTGGGGGGGATGGGGCAGCGGGGCTGGCTGGGAGAGATACGGAGGAGAACCGACTGGCAGGAAGCAGGGCTGGTGGGGCGGGGAGGGGAAGTGAATCGGTCAGCGGGGAGTGGGACCGAGCAATGCTGAGTAACTCCAGCTTGTTTAAAAATAAATTGGTAACAGGCAGGCTAAGATTCTCTGTGACAAATTGTGTTAACCCGTTATTAGTCATCACAAAGTACAGTGCTCTCTGATTAATACTGTATGATTTTAGAAAAATGTGTGGTTGACATTATGTTGCATTACATTTTGTTGATATCCTATAATTAGACATCTCAATGTTTTCAAATGAAATGTCAGTGTGAATCACAAATTGGCTTCCAACCACACAAGATAGATTAATGATAAGTATCCTATTACATAATCCTTTTTTTTTTAATTTTTATTCTTCAATAAAACTGGGGATCAAATGTGGTAAACTAAGAACTTCATGTTTGAGATGGCCATTTTCCTGCGGTGTCACATCTTTAATATAAATATAAATATATAACACAATATAAACATAACATTAAAAGAATATTGAGGTTGCATGGTCAGACACTTAAAAGTTAGTTCATAGAGGAACTGAGCTTTTCAGGGAAGATTATGAAAAGCCAGAACCAGAATTCAGCCCTCGGAAATGCAAACTACTGCTTTAAGCGCAAGTAGTGCTTTTTTTTGCACTAAAATATAAGGAGTCTGCAAAACAAACAGCATGTAATTAAATTGTGATTATATGGACCTCAAAACACTAGCTTGGAACTCCTACACTCACTACTGTGATATGATTATGATATGTTTCCACAAAATATACTTTCTGAGGCATCACTTGAAAAGACCCGATTTACTGAAACTCATTGTTCTGTCAAAGTATATATATCATCATTGCATATGGATTTACAAGATTTTGCTATATGGTTATTATTGAGATACGTTGTGTGTCTTACAGATGCTCACAATGGCATCAAGGAAGGTGTTAAGTGACCATTGCTAACCACTGATCAACAAGAGATTTACAATTTAATAAGAATCTTTTGCACAAGCTCTGCATATAGGGGTATGTCTAGACTAGCACCCTAGTTCGAACTAGGGTGGCTAATGTAGGCATTCGAACTTGCAAATGAAGCCCAGGATTTAATTATCCTGGGCTTCATTTGTATGTTCCTGGGCGGGTGCCATTTTTAAATCCCCTTAGTTTGAACTGATTGCCCGTGGCTACACGCGGCAGTCAGAAGTTAATCTGAACTAAGTCCTTAGTTCAGATTAACTGTTATTCCTCCTGAAATTAGGTGTGACAGTTAATCTGAACTAAGAATTTAGTTCGGATTAATTTCTGACTGCCGCGTGTAGCCGCGGGCAGTCAGTTCGAACTAAGGGGATTTAAAAATGGTGCCCGCCCAGGAATATTCAAATGAAGCCCAGGATTTTTAAATCCCGGGCTTCATTTGCAAGTTTGAATGTCTACATTAGCCACCCTAGTTCAAATTAGGGGGCTAGTGTAGACATACCCTCGGGGACTGCTTAATTCCATGATTCAGCAAGGTATCAGGACGGGTAATGCTCAATTCCATGTCTGAGCAGGTGTTTTTCCAGGCATGTGAACTTGTCAAATAAGGGATAATAGCATCATAAGACCACTTTTACCTTCCCCATCTACTATGAAGGCAGCAAAAACATTTGGAAGAAAAGATTTTAAACTGGGAATATTAGCCTAGGCTGAGCAGGGAATTCAGTTTGTGTATAAAAACTGACCTGCTTACAGTGCCTACTTGGGTGAAAAAAACTGCTTGATAAAAACTTGATTAGCCTGGTAAAGTTTAGGATTTATACTGTGATTTTTATCTTCCCCAAATAGATTAGTTTCTTGCATGCCTAAGGCTTATGATAGTTTATAAACACTTTGTTGTTTATAAACTTGCTTTAACATTCTAGCCTTACCAGGGTATGTCTACACTACCACCCTAGTTCGAACTAGGGTGGTTAATGTAGGCATACGAACTTGCAAATGAAGCCCAGGATTTGAATTTCCCGGGCTTCATTTGCATGTTGCTGGGCGCTGCCATTTTTAAATGTCCACTAGTGCGGACTCTGTGCCCGCGGCTACACGCGGCACGAACTAGGTAGTTCGGAATAGGCTTCCTATTCCGAACTACCGTTACTCCTTGTGGAATGAGGTGTACAGGTAGTTTGGAATAGGAAGCCTATTCCGAACTACCTAGTTCATGCCGCGTGTAGCCGCGGGCACTAGTGGACATTTAAAAATGGCGGCGCCCAGCAACATGCAAATGAAGCCCGGGAAATTCAAATCCTGGGCTTCATTTGCAAGTTCGTATGCCTACATTAATCACCCTAGTTCGAACTAGGGTGGTAGTGTAGACATACCCCCAGTGAGTTTCTCTAGAGCAGTTGGGAAATCCGCTTAGATTACAAAGACTGGTGCATCTCCACTACCCTTTGATGAAGTGGCAAACTAATGAACTTTCATTGTTCAAGAGGAGGTCTGAAGCATTATAAGACAGCACTTTTTCAAGGTGCAAGGCAGACATTAGGGGGATTAGCGGGTGTCTCTACGTGTATATTTCATGAGAGGCTGAGAGCCTGCATGTAACTGTGTGTGCTTTCAGTGATACTGTGTGATTGTAATATGACCATTTATATTGTTAATATTGCCAGTGTTAGACAATCAGAACAATATTGTTTGAAGTATATCATTTAAGGTGTCAGTGGAAAAGTTATTATTTGCTAAATAAGATTATTGATGGATTATTAGAGATATTTAACTGTTACAAAGGACCAAAGAAAAAACAAGACTTTTTATGGATACCTTTGCATGTATATAGCCAATGGCTGTTCAGTGAGTCAGTAAGTGCTCTTGTTATTTTCAACTCCAACTTATACCAGTAGTTTCCCACAAACTGTACTGTGGGGTTTGCTTGGGACAGTAAGATTCTGTTCATGTGGCAGAGGATATAAAGACCCTTGGAACATCTCTATGTTGCCACTTTCCTACTCTGGCCCTAAACTGTGGGATTTACTAGGAGCCTATTGACTATGAACTGAGGATCTTCCAATGTTTTGAAAGTTACTAGGGATTTACAAGCCAGCGGCCAATAATAATCACTACTACAAATTTGATATGAGAACTTTGGAATGACTATTTATCTGTCTGTCTGTCTGTCTACCATTTTAGCCCTTTTTTTTTTTAATAAAAAAAACTTTAGCTTTTTAGTTACTAAAAGGATAGGCAACAGTGTGATTACTGGATAAGATCTGAATTATATATGGACCTGCCTATGTGGTTGATCTTTAGAAATAGAAGAATCTTTTGCTTAATTGAATTGGTTTTCAGTGACCCACCCATCATTAAATCTAGTGTCTGAGAGGGAGAATAAGTTCTGGAGTACCTAAGAAAAGAGTATTTTTGACTTCTTGTTAAAACAGCATTTCCTTTTGTTACTGGCCTGGTATAGCTATTGATAGAATACCCACACTTTGGAGTGATTCTGTCCTATCTCTCAGCAGTTTGTCCTGAATCTGGTATTCTCAGCTATGATCCACTGAGATACAGTGATGGTAGTGGCTGGGTGACAATAAAGCCTGAATGTGTTGCTTGTCACTGGCAGTGCACTGTGAGAGGTACCCACACCCAGAGAGTTAAAGGGGGATACCCGCTCCACAATCCAGGTTCTACCCCAGAGAAGGTCATGTGCAGTAAGAAAATCAAATGTGATAGGTGACCAGCTTTGCTTAGCAATGAAATCCTTGCTGAGCTTAAACACAAAAAAGAACCTCACAAGAAGTGGAAACTTGGACAGATGATTAGGGAGAAGTATGAATATATTGCTCCAGAATGCAGGGGAGTTATCAGGAAGGCAAAAGCACAATTGAAATTGCAAGCTGATGTCTGGCTGGCAATTGGTTTCAAGGGCAGTGCCCCAAGCATCCATTCTAGGTCTGGTTTTGTTCAACATTTTTATTAATGACCTGGATAAGGGGCTGGATTGAACCCTCAGCAATTTTGCAGACAACACTAGGTTGGCGAAGAGGTAGATACGTTGGAGGGTAGGGATAGGGTGCATAATAACCAAGACCAATTAGAGATTGGGCTAAAAGGAATGTGAGGAGGTTCAACAACGACAAGTGCAGAGTACTGCAATTGGGACAGAAGAATCCCAAGCACTGTTACATGCTGGGGACCGAATGGCTAAGTAGCAATTTGGCATAAAAGGAATTGGGATTACAGTGGATGAAAAGCTGGATATGAGTCAACAGTGTTCCCTTGTAGTCAAGAAGGCTAATGGTATATTAAGGTGCATTAGGAAGATCTTTGCCAGAAGATCTAAAGAAGTTATTATTCCCCTTTATTTGGCACTTATGAGGCCCCATCCGGGGTATTGTGTCCAAATCTGGGCCCCCCACTATAGAAAGGATGTGGACGCATTGGAGAGGGTCCAGTGGGGGGCAACCAAAATGATTAGGGGGCTGGAGCACTTGACCTATGAGGAGAGTCTGAGGGTATGTCTACATTACAAAGTTAATTCGAACTAATGGACATACAATAGCGCTCCGCTAGTTTGAACTTAATTCGAACTAGCGGAGCGCTTAGTTCGAACTAGGAAAACCTCATTGTACGAGGACTAAGCCTAGTTCGAACTTACTAGTTCGAATTAAGGGCTGTGTAGCCCCTTCATTCAAACTAGTGGGAGGCTAGCCCTCCCCAGCTTTCCCTGGTGGCCACTCTGGCCAACACCAGGGAAACTCTATTGCCCCCCTCCCGGCCACGGACCTCTTAAAGGGGCACGGGCTGGCTACGATGCCAGTGACAGGTGCAAGCCTGCCAGCACCCAACCAGCAGACCCTGCACCTGGCACAGCTCGAGCCAGCCACCCGATGCCCCCCGGCCATCCCCCTTTTCCCGGGACCAGGCTGGTGGCTCCCGGGAGCTTGCCCAGGACCGCAAGAGGTGGGCACCCGCCTGGTCCAATGCAGACATCATGGACTTTATCCACGACCTCCGCAGTAGGCACAGGAAAGCTGCCATCTAGGGCAGGAGAGCTGCCAGCCTGGCCACCCAGGAGCAGGTGTACATGAAAATCAAGGGGGTCCACTGAGGCCCCCGACCCTGATCCCTGAGCTTAGAATGTCCGTACTGGGTCAGACCAAATGTCCATCTAGCCCAGTAGCCTGTCTGCCGACATCGGCCAACCCTAGGGACTATGGAGGGGATGGACCAAAGACAGTGACCAAGCCATTTGTCTCGTGCCATCCCTCTCTAGCCTTCCACAAACTTTGGGCAGGGACACCACTCCTACCCCCTGGCTAATACCACTCCATGGACCCAACCTCCATGAATTGATCTCACTTCTCTTTAAACTCTGTTCTAGTTCTAGCCTTCACAGTCTCCTGCAGCAAGGAGTTCCACAGGTTGACTATTTGCTTTGTGAAGAAGAACTTTCTGTTATTAGTTTGAAGCCTGCTACCCATTCCTTTCCTTTGGTGTCCTCTAGTCCTTCTATTATGGGAACTAATGAAGAACTTTTCTGTATGCACCCTCTCCATTCCACTCATGCTTTTATAGACCTCTATCATATCCCCCCTCCATCTCCTCTTTTCTAAGCTGAAAAGTCCCAGTCTCTTTAGCCTCTATTCATATGGGACCTGTTCCAAACCCCTAATCATTGTAGTTGCCCTCCCCTCTCCCACCCTCTCTCTTCCCCTCTCCCACCTCCTTTTCCCAGTCTCCCCCAGTTTTGTTCAATAAAGACAGATTCTATTTTTGAACACAATTGTCCTTTATTTTGTACATCAGGAAGGGGGGCTAGCGAGAGGTAAGTGGAAGAAGGTGAGGGAGGAATGGGGTACCAGCCCCCGATGGGGAGGACTGGGCTGGCTTTGCAGGCTTCTGGGGTGGAACCTCTCCTGCAGCGCCCCAATTGGCCCCTCTCCCCAGATGGCAGCCCGTGGCAAGTGGAGCTGGTCTGATGGCCGAGTGCTGTGATGTGCCCAGTGTGGGTACTCCGGACAATCCAAGCCAGGACTGCTTGCAAGCGGGGCACCCCAATAACTGTCTGTCCCGGGTGGGGGTCGGGTCCCTTTAAGCACAGCTCTCGGCTAGCCTGAGTCAGCAGCTCCACGCTTTAAGTCCTCCTCTGATGCCCTGCCGGCACTGCTTCCGGCCAGCCTTAACTCCGGTTCAGGGTCCACTCTGTGTGGACATGCTAGTTCGAATTAGGAAAACGCTAATTCAAACTAGTTTTTTAGTCTGGATGCGTTAGTTCGAATTAGCTTAGTTCGAATTAACTATTTCGAACTAAGTTAGTTCGAATTAGCGCTGTAGTGTAGACATACGCTGAGGGATTTGGGTTTATTTAATCTGCAGAAGAGAAGAGTGAGGGGGGATTTGATAGCAGCCTTCAACTTCCTGAAGGGAGGTTCCAAAGAGGAAGGAGAAAGGCTGTTGTCAGTAGTGACAGATGGCAGAACAAGGAGCAATGGTCTCAAGTTACAGTGGGGGAGGTCTAGGTTGGATATTCAGAAAAACTAATTCACTAGGAGGGTGGTGAAACTCTGGAATGGGTTACTTAGGGAGGGGGTGGAATCTCCAATCCTAGAAGTTTTTAAGTTCCGTCTTGACAAAGGCCTGGCTGGGATGATTCAGTGTGGTGTTGGTCCTGCTTTGGGCAGGGGGGTTGGACTCCATGACTTCCTGAAATATTTTCCAGCTCTAAGATTCTAGGATTCTATGTGTGAATACATTGTATAAGGACAAGGAGAGGGGACATTCCTTAGCTTTTGGGTACTTGACCCTGCAATCCTACTGTTCTCTAAATGCTATTCGGGTTTTTTATTATAATTCCCAATATTTATTTGAAAAAAAAAAAAAAACTGGAGAAAACCCTAGATAAATTCTATAAAGTGAAATGATTCTGACTCTACATTAAGTCATCAAGCATAGTTTGAACTGAAGACCTTTAAAATCACAGAACGAGCTCTACCAGTGGTGCAAAAAGAGTATCTTATATAAGTAACAGGGTCTTTCTCTCTGTATACCAGCCCTACCATGCAAACACTCTATGGGATACTATGCATTGCCAGTGCTTTTCTCAACTATTTGGTAGACTGTAGTCTCATGGATATCATGAATCCTAAACTCTGCAAGGAGTTACATGTCTAATGGTTACAGACATACTAACCACATAGCATTGACACATTCATACTGAAAAGCAATCTAGCAGCAGATGAGTCTTATCTATCCAAAGTACTACTCGCATCTCTCTTTGAGAGATCCTTAAGCAACCTCTCAAATTCCTCATCTGTAAAATGATACTTTTTTGCCTCCTAAGATCAGGCTCTGAGCCTTTGATAAAGAACTTTGTGCACTTTATAGCTTCCAACCAGAAAGTTGAAAGTCAAAGTCAGAACTCCTCCCTGGTTCCCTGGCTCACAGCTCAACACTACTCATAGGGAAAAGGAGCCAAGTTTTAGGCTACTCCAAAAAAGGATCTTAATGGGCAAGAACAGCTCTAGTTAATACTGCAGCACTACCTAAAGTATATGTACAAATGTAAATCGTTACAAATCTTTTAAGAATATTTTTGTCAAAGAGAACAGGCACTTAATGTCAAGCACATCCCAAATGCCTTCCTGATCTGGTGCCTAAAACAGGAAAGAAGATCTATCTAGTATTTAGAGGCCATAATTCATCATTTAATCCAAAGCTTAGTAAAGTCTATGGAAGTTCAGGAAGTTGGGGTATGTCTACACTACCCCGCTAGTTCGAACTAGCGGGGTAATGTAGGCATACCGCACTTGCAAATGAAGCCCGGGATTTGAATTTCCCGGGCTTCATTTGCATAAGCGGGGAGCCGCCATTTTTAAAACCCCGCTGGTTCGAACCCCGTGCAGCGCGGCTACACAGGGCTCGAACTAGGTAGTTCGGACTAGGCTTCCTATTCCGAACTACCGGTACACCTCGTTCCACGTTCCACGGTAGTTCGGAATAGGAAGCCTAGTCCGAACTACCTAGTTCGAGCCCCGTGTAGCCGCGCTGCACGGGGTTCGAACCAGCGGGGTTTTAAAAATGGCGGCTCCCCGTTTATGCAAATGAAGCCCGGGAAATTCAAATCCCGGGCTTCATTTGCAAGTGCGGTATGCCTACATTACCCTCCTAGTTCGAACTAGGAGGGTAGTGTAGACATACCCTTGGAGCCTTGACTCCTGCAATATATATTTGCTCTGCCACAGACTTTCAGTATTCATTTAACCTCCCCACAATTGACAACATAAATTAAAAAATTACATTAAACATTTTCTATTCAGGAACTTGTTTCTGTTACGTTATAGAGTATCTAGTACAGTTGGGCCCTGATCTCTGAGACTATATCTACAGTATGGGGTTTTTCCAGGATATCCTGAAAAACTCTGCTGCATCCAGGGAATGTGTCTGCTCTTCCACTTTTTTTTTTTTTTTTCAGAAGAGCAAACACAGGCTTTCAGAAGCACTGTCTTACTCCTTCCATGAGGAAGAAGGGCTCTTCCGAAAGAGGAGGCTTTTCCGAAATTTGGCCCAATGTAGACGGGCCAAAAGAATATGATCTCACTCAAACCAAATAAAGTAGTTTTGCCAGGATCAATTTCTGTGGTTAGAAAAAGGATCTAAAACCTAGTAACAGGTGATTAAGATCAATGTTGTATCTGCAATAGTTCTACGTGCAATTCAAGAAAAGCTTGGCCCTGCACCTTTAAAACAATTCTTATGCTTAGTCTATATTTTAAAAACTTAGTTGAAAGGGGAAGGTTTCCATCTGAAATGGATTAACAGAATGACTTGTTGTAGGAAGGTAGGCAGAAAAAGAAGAAAATATTTATTATAGTGAACAACATCCATCTGATTTAAAACCAAAATATATAAACTGGAACTAGTATTTTTAATGTATTGAAGAATCACGGCAGGAATTAATTATTTGAAAATTATTAATTTAATCCATGGTTTGGAGCACCTATTTCCAGTCCACAGCATACTGCATACTGGAAGTTTTACAATTATAAATTGCATCTAAATTTTAAATATATATATAATTCTAGGAGATAACACTCTCCCACATCATGCTTATGTTTTTATGTATCTTTATGGTATCTATCGGAGAGCTGGATGCCTAATTAAAGTACTTTATTAATTTTATCAACAAAAAATAAGCTGTTCAATGTTCCAGTAAGGTGCCATCTGGGGGCAATAATAATGTTCATCATTTATAGGCTGTTGTTCTTAGATCTCAGACAGCTATAACTGCTAAATTAAATGCCCCTTTAAAACATTTGTATGAGTTATATTAGTAATTCCAAGTGGCTTGGTTGAAATACTTCTAAAAAGAGATCTTGCACTACAGAATAATAATTATACAATTTTTCTTCACTCATATTTGAATACAGCATATCTGTTGGTGAAAGGTTACCAGCTTTCAGAGCTTTTCTATGCTTCTACTACAGAAGAGACTTCACAGTGAATTTGGTGACAGAAGGCATCATGAAGGAAGTAGGCCTGGGCCATCATTTGTAAGGGAGTCCTGGAACAAGATTTTGCCATTTAGGTCATATACCATAGAATCATAGAACATGAGTACTCGGAGGGATCTTGAGAGGTCATCGACTCCAGTCCCCTTCCCTATGGCAGGACCAAGCACTTTTTAGATCATCCCTGACAGGTGTCTGTCTAAACTACTCTTAAATATCTCTAGCGATAGAGATTCCACAACCCCTCTTGGCAATTTATTCCAGTGCTTAATGACCCTGACAGTTAGGAATTTTTTCCTAATGTCCAATCTAGACCTTCCTTGCTGAAATTTAAGCCCATTGCTTTTTGTTCTATCTTCAGAAGCCAAAGAGAACAATTTTTCTCCCTCCTCCTTGTAACACCATTTTAGATACTTGAAAACTGCTAGCATATCCCCTCTCGGTCTTCTCTTTTCCAAAAAAAAAACCAGTCCCAATTCTTTCAGTCTTCCCTCATAGCTCATGTTTTCTAAACCTTTAATCATTTTTGTTGCTCTTCTCTGGACCTTCTCCAATTTCTCCACATCATTCTTGAAATGTGGTGCCAAGAACTGCACACAATATTTCAACTGAGGCCTAAGGGTATGTCTTCACTTGCCCCCTAGTTCAAACTAGGGAGGCAAATGAAGCATACCGAAGTTGCAAATCAAGCACGGAATTTAAATATCCCACGTTTGATTAGCATATTCGCGACTGGTCGCCATTTTAAAATGCTGGTCGCCTGATTTAACTTGCTGTGTGTCGATGCGGTAGTCCGATTTAAAACCCTTCCCTCGAATTAACTGGCACTCATTGAGGATTAACAGTTAATTTGAGGAAAGGGTTGGACTACTGCGTCTACATGCGGCAAGTTAAATCGGGCGACAGGCATTTTAAAATGGCGACCAGCCACCAATATGCTAATCAAGTGCAGGATATTTAAATCCCACGCTTGATTTGAAACTTTGGTATGCTTTATTTGCCTCCCTAGTTTGAACTAGAGGGCAAATGTAGACATACTCTAACAGTGTAGCATAGAGTGGAAGAATGGCTTCTCATGTCTATTTTACAACACTCCTGATAATGCATCCCAGAATCATGTTTGCTTTTTTGCAACAGTGTAATGCTCCAGGGCTGAGGAGTATTTACAGTGGGTTTATTAATAAAAGTGATTATTAAGTATAAAAAGTAGTATTTAAGTGGTCCCAAGTAATAGCAGACATATCCAAGTAAGTTACCATGCAAAATAAAACAAAACATATCAGCTCATATTCTAAGTAACTCGTTACATGCAATTTGTTATCCTAACAGTAATTTTAATAATCTTTTCTAACAAGCTGGTAATCCTCCCATCTTGGGCCTGATCCTTCCTCCTCCATTCAGTTTCAGATGTTTGGAGCAGACATCTTGAGTTGTAACAGGGGTGTCTGAGCAACTGTTGTTTGGTTTCCCACCTTTAGTTCCAGCATCACATGACCTAGCTACATGTCTTGGCAGAACCAACCATAGTCCAGGGTTACAAGAAAAGCAAGACTAGTCACATTAAATTCCTTGAGTACTAATAATGGCCCTCACTTAGTACATCTAGACTTGTAAATAGGTTTTATACTTCATATTTCTAACTTCAAATATAGGAATAACAAATGCACACAGGAATGAATATGCACATTCAGCAGATTATTTTCTCATGATATGTCACAAGACATATTTTGTATGAAGCATATTTCAAATATGCATATTCATATTAATGAGCATATTTTCTTAAAGAATATAGGGTACCATGTCACACATTCTTTAAATGTTCTACATTACCATCCACTGCTTCAAACATTCTCTTTTTGGGGGGATAGAGGTAATGTGCTCAAATTCTTTAGTCTCATATATTTCCCCTAATTCCTTAGATAAATATATTCTTTTAATTTTATTTATTTTTCTGTACAATCAGTAAACTGAAATAGAGTGACCTCAAAATTAGGGGATCATCTATCATTACTGACATAGCAACACATTCAACTAACAGTGAAAGGTAATAAATTAAAATGTAAGGGGGCTTCAAGTAGACTATAAAGACTAGTTTGGGTTAATAGAACAGGCTTTCATTGAGAAATTCTGGTTCTGCTGCACTTGAAGATGAAGAATGATTAAATTTTGCCTCACTGAGAGCAATGATTAAAATGATGGAACATAATTAATACAGATGACTATTATAATGTCAAGTTCTTTACTCAAGAGGAGGAGCAAAATAATGAATGATTTTACTTAAGGAGATAAGGAAGAAAGGAAGATTGAGAATACAAATTAACTCCTGACCAGTAACTCATAACTGACTGAATTAAGAGTTTCACATCGCAAAGATGACCACAGCAAAGGCAGGATCAAAATCTTTCCAAGAACACTGCAGTCAATGCTACTAGTTGGTGTCATAATTTATTTCATTTCTTAGAGACGGAATAGTAAAGTGCAGAAATATTTTCCATTTAGACCCACCTAGCTGATGTACAGACAGGGCAGAATTAGTGCAGTATACAGTTCAATTAATTTTGGTACATTTAAGTACCAAAATTAATAAAATGAAAAGTTGGATATGAATCAACAGTGTGCCCTTGTAGCAAAGAAGGCTAATGGCATATTAGGGTGCATTAGGAGGAGCTTTACCAGCAGATCTAGATAAGTTATTATTCCCTTTTATTTGGCACTGATGAGGCCCCATCTGGAGTATTGTGTCCAGTTCTGGACCCCCCACTATAGAAAGGAAGGGAACACATTGGAGAGGGTCTAGCAAAGGGCAACCAAAATGATTAAGGGGCTGGAGCACTTGACCTACGAGGAGAGTCTGAGGGATTTGGGCTTATTTAGTTTGCAGAAGAGAAGAGTGAGGGGGGATTTGATAGCAGCCTTCAACTTCCTGAAGAGAGGCTCCAAAGAGGATGGAGTAAGGCTGTTCTCAGTAGTGACAGATGGTAGAACAAGGAGGAATGATCTCAAGTTACAGTGGGAGAGGTCTAGGTTGGATATTAGGAAAAACTATTTCACTAGAAGAGTGGTGAAGCACTGGGATGGGTTACCTAGGGAGGTGGGGGAATCTCCATCCCTAGAGGTTTTTAAATCTCAGCTTGACAAAGCCCTGGCTGGGTTGATTTAGTTGGGGTTGGTCCTGCTTTAGGCAGGGGGCTGGACTGGATGACCTCCTGGCATCTCTTCCAGCCCTAGGTTTCTATGATTCTACAATTGTATGATTCTTTGATTCTAAATGTGTGTTGCTTTAATTATAATATACAAGTCTTTTTTAGGAAAAGTGACTCTACCCAAACAAATTAGGTAAGAAGCAGAGATGATGATGTAAAACTTTGGACTTTGAATATTTATCATTTAACAAGGAAAAGGATCTATTCCCAGCTTCTCCACCATCCATTGTTATGGCTGGTATAATAGTAATTTAAGTTGTTATAGTTTTCCAAGTTTTTTCTTAGCACGTGAGCAGGTTTTGAATCTAGGCAGAAATGGTTCAGATGCCTGTGGAAGAGTCCCTTGCAGAAAGAACTGGTCAGGGCAACATCTTACTCTCTAATTACAATCCGCTCCTGGGGCGAAGTTGCTTTCTTGTATTGGTGTTGAGCTAAGATTCCTGAAAGAAGGGATTATTCCAGGCCCGCAGTTTGTGTGCCAATAAAACAATTCACACCTAGAATGTACCCAAAATTCTCATCACTGATTTATCTACCAATGGGAAATTAATTTTCAAGGCCTCAGACATTCAGCAACTGTTCAGTGTAGGTTGGACACGTGTCAGAATACAGCAGTGGTATTACAAGAAGGAGGCAACAATTTTAAATGATATTAAGAACAGCATCCTCATATCTCCCATAAACATAACTCTTGTAAGTCTCTATTTAATCTGAGAATATGTGGTGGTCTTTTCTGTCTTGTCTCATAAAAATCAGATCAAGCCATGAATTTCAATATTAATTTTGATAATTCATACAGGGTCCTTTTTAGGGCTTGATCCGAGTTGTCTAACCGAAAGAGCATCACCTTCCCTACAATACTGCAAAGAACTTTTTCAACTCCTGTAATACATTTGCAGATGCCCATTACATTCTAAAAAATGATGTTAGAGGTGGCAGCATCACGTCTGTCAACACAGCAGTACCGAGACTAAAATATGATACTTTCTCCTTCAAAAAACAAAGATTTCCAGCACTTTTGGCAAAAGAAAATCTCCTTTAACCATAGAAAAGTTGTTCTGTTGTCCAAGTCACAATTCTGAGTGAACAAGGTATCAAAAATGTGATTTAACTAGGCCACAGCTTTTTAAATTCACACACCTGGGAACTGCCTAGCAATAATCTAGTCTTGCAGCACCCTAGAAACTAACAAAAAATGTAGATGGCATCATGAGCTTTCGTGGGCACAACTGACTTCTTCAGCTGAATAGAGCAAAGGGTCCAGAGGTACAAATAAACAGCAGAAAAAGAGGAGAGATGTGGAGGGAAAGGGGAAAAAACCTTTTGTCAATTAAAGTATCTATGCTAAATTAGGTTAATAAAGTGGGCTGTAAGTTCCTGATACTTAGCTTTTGATGTTTTTTGGGTGTTGAATATAACAGCCCAATCAGTTCATGTCTTTGTTTAATCCTTGATTATATGTGTCAAATTTGCATATGAAGACAAGTTCCACAGTTTTTCTCTTTAGCTGGTTTCTGAAATTGCTTTGTAAGAAGACAGTCACTTTTAGATTCATTAATGCGTGCCTGTGAAAGTTAAAATGTTCCCAAGCAGGTTTTTGTGTGTTACCATTTTGAATATCTGTTTTGTGTCCACTAATCTTTTGTTGTAGAGACTGTCAAGTTTGACCAATATATATGGCAGAGGTGCATTGCTGGTACTTGATGGTATATATCACATTGGTGGATGTACAGTTGTATGTGACTTACGTGGTTAAGTCCTGTGATGATGTTGCTGATACAGATGTGTGGACAGAGTTGGCAACAGAGTTTATTGCAGAGATCGGGCATCCCACAACTTAAACCCATCCAGCAGCCCACAACTTAAACCCATCCAGCGCATCATCAACAATCTACAACCTATCCTGGAGAATGACCCCTCACTTTCTCAGGACCTGGGGCAAAGGCCAATCCTTGCCTACAGACAATCTCCTAACCTGAAACAACTTCTTTCCAGCAACCACGCAGCACGCCTACATCACCAAGGAACCCACCACTGCAATGAACTCTGGTGCCAACTCTGTCCACACATCTAACCACATAAGCCATCACATCAGAGGCTCAAACAACAGCACATCCACTAATGTGATATATGTCAGCAAGTGCCAGCAATGCTCCTCTGCCATACATATTGGCCAAACTGGATGGTCTCTACAACAAAGACTGAACACAAATTAGATATTAAAAATGGTAACACACAGAAAATTTCTTGGAACATTATAACTTTCCCAAGCACTCATTAATGGATTCAAAAGTGACTATCTTCTTACAAAGCAACTCACTACTGGTGCTTCTCTTTGTGGTTTATTTGAGGATTAGCTTTTCAGTGGTTTTCTGCAGTCCTTCCCTAGACCATTGTCTCAATCTCACCTGCCAGGACTCTCAGCAATCTTTTTTGTGACTTGATGCTCTGGCCACATCACCATAGTCTTTCCCTTCTGGGATAACAGTCTTTCTATATCAGCTGTTCAGTGGGCATATCCAACACTCCTGTATCACTTCCCAGTAGCTAGTAGGGGAACCCAAGCCCACCCTCTACACTAGGTTCCAGCCCAGGAACCATATAACAAACAGCCAATGTCTGCATAGTCATCTCTCTGACTGCTGTTTCTCTGGACTTCTTCTTACCTAGCCCTCTCAGGCTTCATTCCCACAGCTCCTCTAGAGCTGACCCTAGGGTTTATATTCCCTCCTGGATTTTCTCTTCCCCTCTTCAGTTCCCAGCTTTTCAACCATTGAGAAGCTCTGTCTGTTCCTACCAGATGAGCTTCATCCTTAATTTAGTATTAAGGGGCCTTGCCTTGCTTCCAGGTGCAGCCCATATAGTTAATTGGTTCATCTAACCCATTAAACCTCTCAGTACCAGTGAGGAGGTGAACACGCCATCACACTTCCTTCTCTTTGTACAAGGTTTAAGGGGGTGGGAAAAGAAGGGGCAGCAATGTCTCCTCACTGTACCATACATTAAGTCATATTCACCATCTTTAGAACATTTTTTCTTCTAATTCAGTTACCATCCTTCGTTGTAAGGAAACCTTATTCATAGATTTTAAGACCAGAAATGAGCATTCTAGTCTAACCGCCTGTATATCACAGGCCACTGACTTTTCACTTGGTTATCCCTGTAGTGAATGAGGTAACGTGTGTTTGATTAACGTAGGTCTGATAGAAAAGGCATCCCATCTTTATTTGGAGATATTATGAGAGGGAGATTTTACAACAATGTAGGTTTTTAACTCACAATATTTTCATGTAGGTACTGGAGAATGAATATGGCTATGATTATCTGAGTGCAACTGCAAGCAGGCATGAACACACTAGCATGCCTGTTAAATCTTTGAACCTCTCCAGCTAGAATATGGATTTTTTCCAAAAGCTTAAATTCTATAACCTAAAATAAAGACACTTTTATACATTACTCATCAGTTCTGTGTTTATTACTAAGAATGCATATAGAATGGCTTTATAGAGTAGAAGAGAAGGGGGAAGCAGGAAGCACAGCACAATATTTGCACTGATTAGTAAGTCATATGCATTCTGAGTCTAGTCCAAAGCCTACTGAGAATTAATCAAAGTTGACAAAGTTCCATTGACTTTAATAATATTGAATCAAGCCTAATGATGGTTTCCCATGCTAAATTGGTCACTAGGCTCTCAGAGAAAGGTAGCACACTGGGGTAAGGGATAAAACATTACCATTTAATTGCAGTACATGCAGCAACAGTTTGCTTTGTGGCTTAATCTCAATTCTTCTAGAACTGTGCTTCCTGTAAAGAGATAATGGTATGATGTGTTTACGATTAATGAGAGCTACAAGAAACTGTCATGATGTACACACTTGAAACTTGATTATGGACTTGTAAAAATGATAACCGGAATACCTAAAACATAGCATATGTGTGCCTCCTTCTGGCCAGTCTGGGAATCAGCACTGTGGCCTTGCAGCACCCTATACTGGCTGATGTCCTTTCTACTATTATCTGCTTCTTTTCTTCACTATTTCAGGTCCTACATCTCTCCTAGATCTTGGTGCCCCTTTCCTCATGGTACTGCTCTCCTGATGCTGACCTTATGCCTGGGGTCCTCCTCTCTCAGGAAACCCTGTTTCCCCTAGGCCCACCTTGCCTCATTGACCCACTGCTAATATTCATCTAGCTTCTTCCTTCAGGGGCAAACTGCAGTCTGAATTGGCTACTCAACATTGGCAAGAGGGGTGAAACTGCTGCCTTTCTACCCTGGCTGACCCCTTGCAGCCCTCATATCTTCTTAGCCTTCTGTATCAGGCCTCAGCTTGGAGATTCACTACGTCAGGGTACGTCTACACTACAGAGTTAGTTCGAACTAACGGACGTTAGTTCGAACTAACTTTCATAGGCGCTACACTAGCGCTCCGCTACTTCAAACTTAATTCGAACTAGCGGAGCGCTTAGTTCGAACTAGGAAAACCTCATTTTACGAGGATTAAGCCTAGTTAGAACTAGTGAGTTCGAATTAAGGGGTGTGTAGCCCCTTAATTCAAACTAATGGGAGGTTAGCCCTCCCCAGCTTTCCCTGGTGGCCACTCTGGCCAACACCAGGGAAACTCTATTGCCCCCCTCCCGGCCCTGGACCCTTTAAAGGGGCACGGGCTGGCTACGGTGCCCATGCCAGCTGCAAGCCTGCCAGCACCCAGCCAGCAGACCCTGCACCTGGCACAGCTCGAGCCAGCCACCCAATGCCCCCCAGCCCTCCCCTTCTTCCCGGGACCACGCTGGCGGCTCCCGGGAGCTTGCCCAGGACCGCAAGAGGCGGGCACCCACCTTGGCTAATGCGGACATCGTGGACCTCATCCACGATCTCCGCACTAGGCACAGGAAAGTGGCCGTCTAGGGCAGGACAGCTGCCAGCCTG
Organism: Pelodiscus sinensis; assembly: GCF_049634645.1. Taxonomy (NCBI): domain Eukaryota; kingdom Metazoa; phylum Chordata; order Testudines; family Trionychidae; genus Pelodiscus; species Pelodiscus sinensis. The sequence goes on from NC_134719.1 coordinate 51,131,453, forward strand.
GCCACCCAGGAGCAGGTGTGCATGAAAATCAGGGTGGTCCACTGAGACCCCCGACCCTGAGCCCTGAGCTTACAAGGGCCGTCCTGGGTCAGACCAAAGGTCCATCTAGCCCAGTAGCCTGTCTGCCGACAGCGGCCAACCCTAGGCACCCTGGAGGGGATGGACCGAAGACAGTGACCAAGCCATTTGTCTCGTACTATCCCTCTCCAGCCTTCCACAAACCTTGGGCAGGGACACCACTCCTACCCCCTGACTAATAGCACTCCATGGACCCAACCTCCATGACTTGATCTCACCTCCCTTTAAACTCTGTTCTAGTTCTAGCCTTCACAGCCTCCTGCAGGAAGGAGTTCCACAGGCTGACTCTTTGCTTTGTGAAGAACAACTTTCTGTTACTAGTTTGAAGCCTGCTACCCATTCCTTTCCTTTGGTGTCCTCTAGTCCTTCTTTATGGGAACTAATGAAGAACTTTTCTGTATGCACCCTCTCCACCCAACTCCTGCTTTTAGAGACCTCTATCCTGTCTCCCCTCCATCTCCTCTTTTCTAAGCTGAAAAGTCCCAGTCTCTTTAGCCTCTCTTCATATGGGACCTGTTCCCAACCCCTGATCATTTTAGTTGCCCTCCCCTCTCCCAGCCTCTCTCTTCTCCTTTCCCACCTGCTTTTCCCAGTCTCCCTCAGTTTTGTTCAATAAAGACAGATTCCATTTTTGAACACAATTGTCCTTTATTTTGTACATCAAGAAGAGGGGCTAGGGAAGGGTAAGTGGAAGGAGGTGAGGGAGGAATGGGGCACGAGCCCCCGATGGGGAGGACTGGGCTGGCTCTGCGGGCTTCTGGGGGTGGAAGCTCTCCTGCAGCCCCCCATTGCCCCCTCTCCCCAGATGACAGCCTGTGGCAAGTGCAGCCGAGTGCTGTGATGTGCCCAGTGTGGGCACTCCAAGCCAGGACTGGTTTGCAAGCAGGGCACCCTGAGAACTGTCTGTCTGGGGTGGGGGTCAGGTCCCTTTAAGCACAGCCCTCGGCTAGCCTGAGACAGCATCTCCACACTCTAAGTCCTCCTCTGATGCCCTGCCAGCACTGCTTCCGGCCATCCTTAAGCCCGGTTCAGGGTCCACTTAATGTGGACATGCTAGTTCGAATTAGCAAAATGCTAATTCGAACTAGTTTTTAGTTCTAGACGCGTTAGTTCGAATTAGCTTAGTTTGAATTAACTAATTCGAACTAAGTTAGTTCGAATTAGCGCTGTAGTGTAGACGTACCCTCAGAGATCCTCAGCTCTTCTTCTCTTTCCCCAGTACTCTTCTGTCTCAGGTATTCATTCCTATCAGGTCCTGCTCTCTCCTCAGCAGGAGTGAGACTATTCTTCCAGGCTAGAACCCTTTTATCTAGCTCAGCGAGACTCTGATTGGCTGTCTCATGCCTCCTTCACATTGGCTCCCAGCCCCAGCCATCTCTGAGGGCTTTTTTAACCTTTTATACTCCAGCACCAGGCAACCACTTCATCACACAGAGGAATACAAGAAATATTTTGTCCATTGACTCAAAGTTATAACCATGCAGAATAAGCTTCAGCAGAAAAATAACTTGTCAAAATCATCACCTGAACAAGTAGGTGTCAGCTTGCTAGAACACTGCTTATTATATGCTTGACTAGAGCAACAGAGAGCTGTAAAGGAATATGTTGGCACATAAAGATAGGCAAGGCTCATATTACATTCATCCCTCTGAGTTCAAACCTTAATGTGAGTTAAATTACCATATGAGATGGTCCCTTGGGATGTCAGTGAACATGACACATCTTTAAGGTGGGTGATACTTTCTATGCTAGTCCTACTTTGCACCTTTAGAGGGAATAAATGTGCAATCGTTTTGAAAGCAGGCTGTAGAAATGGCAGAGCTATAGTTGCATCACCATCTGTAACAGTACATTAGTGACCAGCAAAAGCAATAGTGCTTTATTAGCAGTGGCAACATAACATATGGATCATACTGCACTTTACCATCTCCAAGGAAAATAAACTACATTTGAGACAAACACAGTTTACTTCAAGAATAATTAAAAACCATGAAAACTAATCAACAGATTTATATTTAATAAAAGGGTGATAGATCCATGGAAGCCACATTGCAGCATTACAAAAATTAGGAGTAATGTTTATGATTTGACCAAAATTGTCTTTACATGAAATGACTGAATGCATTTGAGATACATATGTATTTAGACTAGTAATAATGTAACTAGCAGAAGGATGCCAATGTAATGTAGGATACAATCAAATACTGAATTTCCAGAATCTGAATCTAGTAAATGTATATGTTCTTCTCCAAGAAAACAGAACACTGAAGCCAGATCCCTCTACTGATAGGGGAGATGAAGCCCATTTTAAATGTAAATGGAATTGCAATTATCAATATTGCTATTTACGATATAGGACCTCCATTTGTCTGCACTAAAAGCAGTTTTTAAATTAAATATAGATTCCACTATATAGCAAAAGAAAGCTATATGGCATACAAAGAATTATATGACTCAATGAATAAATTGTAAATATAAATTTAGCTGATAACTGGTTACCATATGTGATTTTTTACAAACATAAAAATCCGCTATCAAGAACTAACTTTATTCATTATTTCTTCCTGAAGAATCATCTCTACTGTGATATGTATAAAATATCATTCATTGACACGTGGCAAACAGACAATTGCTTATTATGCAAAATCGTGTTTCTGTTAACTCATACCTGGGATTGCAATTTTTAGCCCCACATAGCTCAGACACACAAATACAAATTCCAGCTTGAATACTGATCTCACACTGGGGAATACTTTTCTGCCAAATTTTCCTACAATCAAAAATGTCAGTATGGGAGTGCTAAAATAAAATAGATTTTTGTTGCTGGTAATGGAGAAGGTATATTTGTGTACCCCCTGACCCTCCAAAACCAACCAGAAGTGCTTAAATGTACCAAATAATTCACCTTTGGTCAGCGACCAAGCCTAGAATATTTCAGCCTGAAATATGGAAATTTCAGAAAATTACAAGTCACTGAAAACAGTTTTTAGGCAAACATAATTTTAGGTGTTGCTAGTGTTACCAGTATGGTAATAGTAAGAAATATTTATATAACAAAGTGATCACTGGACTTGATTTTTTTGATACTAACCGTTTTGACAATCTCCTTCACAATTTGGAGAAACAGCTACAGAACCAATACAACAATTTTATTTTTGATAAGCTACCAAGTCTATATGAGCTCAGATATACTGGATAGGATCTTTAAAAGCACCTAGATTTGGCCTAATTTTGCTCATATTCAGGTTAACTGAAGTCTTTCCAATGAAAATCACACATTATATTTTGCCATCATTGCCCACAATAATAGTACATCTACACTAGCTCCCTAATTCGAACTAGGGATGCAAAAGTAGCCGACTAAAATTGCTAATGAAGAGGGGATTTAAATATCCCGTGCTTCGTTAGCATAATCTCACCCACGCGCTATTCCGCTCGCCAGCTGATTCGAACCAGGAAGTGCGCTCTGGGATGCGTTAGTGTGAATCAAACCCCTTGGTTCGAACTAACTTACTTGAGTGGAATTTGCATCCCTAGTTTGAACTAGGGAGCAAGTGTAGATTTGTGTTGCAAGATGTTGTTTCTACTCATATTATTCTGTGGACCTACAGTGAAATTACAATACTCTAATAGCTGTTATAGAAATAAATATCATAAAGGGTAGTTTCCTACAGAATAAAGCCGAAAATGATGATGTGAGAGGGTGTAAACCCTGATGATACACACTGAGGGTTTGTCTACACTTGCCCCCTAGTTCAGACTAGGGAGGCAAATGAAGCATACTGAAGTTGCTAATCAAGCACAGGATTTAAATATCCCGCGCTCGGTTAGCATATTCACGGCTGGTTGCCATTTTAAAATGCTGGTCGCCCGATTTAACTCGCCACATGTAGACGCGGTAGTCCAATTTAAAGTCCTTCCCTCGAATTAACTGTTACTCCTCGTGCAAAGAGGAGTAACAGTTAATTCGAGGGAAGGGTTTTAAATTGGACTACTGCTTCTACATACGGCGAGTTAAATCAGGCGACCAACATTTTAAAATGGCAACCGGCCACGAATATGCTAATCAAGCGCGGGATATTTAAATCTCGTGCTTGATTAGCAACTTCGGTATGCTTCATTTGCCTCCCTAGTCTGAACTAGGGGGCAAGTGTAGACATACCCTGAAGCAGAAACTATGGTAAGTGAGCATTATTCCCAGATAGCTATGGAAAGCTCACAGAGGAGGCTATCCCTCATGTATTTTCTGTTATTTTTCATATAACACTGTCTTCATACACCTTGGCCCTGATTTATTTATTTATTTATTTATTTATTTAAATATTTTTACCCCGCCTTTCTATTTAAAATATTCAAGGTGGAATATTCTATTTAAAATATCCAAAGGACTTCAGTCTATGCCTAAGAGCTTTGCTGTGTCTAAGGATGGCTATAAGAACTTGCTTTGCAGAGTCAGCACTTTAGAGGTGAACCACTAATGTGTTGGGGATAGAATCCTCAAACATGAATTTTCTATCTATCATTCAAAGAAAGCATGGGTGATTTAGAATCAATACTTATTGCATGTGGGTTTCTAAAACTTTAAGAAGCAACTTGACTTTAATGACAAGTAAGCCAAGAACAATGCAAAAGTAGACTTATTTTATGGAAGACAAAATTGAGCAAGACAGTAAAGCAAATAAGAAAGTCAGGAAATTGTGTCTCTGCCATGACTTATTTTGAAGCCCTCAGTTATCCATGTAGGGCTTGTAAGGGCACCAGAAACTTTGTAGAAGGTATGGGGAGGGAGAGGCAACACACAACTGTGGCTAATGGGGAGCACAACTGAAAGGTTCTGGGGGACACATGATCACCCCATACATTGCCTCTGCCTCATGCCCTTACTCACCTCATCAGGCGGTCTGCAAAGCAGGAAGCAGTGCTGGGATTCCTACAGACTGGGAGAACAGACCCGATGCTGCCTGGATGTGCTGCCTACTTGATACAGGGCAATTCAGCAAGAAGCATCCTAAGAAATCTGGACATGGAGGGACATTACCCCACTTGCCCCCACACACACTGTCTTTGCTCTTGGCCAAGTCCAAAGCACATGACTCTGTTCCTTCTCCCCTAACTGCTGGAGTTCCTTATAACCCTAGTCCATCTCCCCAACCTCCACTTACCTGCTCTTGGAGTCAACAGTCTCCTATTTCCAGTGGATATGCATGGTTTGCTGGGAAGCAGCTGCATAGCCAGTCTGCCAGCCCTACCCAGCAGTTCTATCTGCAGCACTGTAATCAGCTCCTAAGATGTGAATAGCAGCCCCTGCCAGCACAATTTGCACTTGCCCAAGGCTTGCAGTTTGCAGGGGGCAACATTCCCTCCCTGCCCAACTACACCCATGTTAAAAAGGGATAGCGTCGCTTGTATAGACGCTTGTTGTGGCAGGAGAAATGTTTCTGTGGTGTGCTTTGTGGCTGCTGGTGAGTGTTTGCTGCAGATAGGGGGGCTGTCTATAGGCAAGGACGGCCCATCTCCAAAGTCTGTGAGAGTGAGGGATCATTTCCCCAAATAGGTTGTGGATTGTCAATGATCAGAGGGGTTTTAGCAGGGGGCTGTGGGTGGTAACTAGTGGTATTCTGTTGTTTTTCTTTTGGGGCCTGCCCTGAATTAAGTGACTTCGGGGTACTTGTCTGACTCTTTCAATCTGTTTCTTCACTTCCCCAGGTGGGCATTTAAGTTTTAAGAATGCCTGATAAAGAAATGCCTCATAAAGATCTTGTAGGTGTCTGTGTCTTTCAGAGGGATTGGAGAAGTTCCAGTTGTATCTTAGCATTAGACTGTAGTCAATGGATCATGTGATGTGTCCTGGATGGAAGCATGTAGGTAAGAATAGCACTTAACAGATTTCTGGCGTAGAATCATGGAATCATAGGGTTGGAAGAGACCGCAGGAGGTCATTGTGTCCAGCTGTCTGCCCAAAGCAGGACCAACCCCAATAAAATCATCCCAACCAGTATTTTGTCAAACTGGGACTTAAAAACCTCTCGGAATGGAGATTTCACCACCTCCCTAGGTAACCCATTCCAGTGCTTCACCACCCTCATAAGTCATGTGCTCCAGACCCATAATAATTTTTGTTGCCCTCTGCTAGACTTTCTCCAATCCATCCACATACTTTCTATAGTGAGGCGCCCAGAACTGGGCACAATACTCCAGATGTGGTCTCACCAGTGCCGAATATAGGGGAATAATCACTTCTCTAGATCGTCTGGCAATGCTCCTTCTAATGCCATTAGCCTTCTTGGCTACAAGGGCACAATGTTGACTCAAATTCAGCTTCTCACCCACTGTTAACCCAGGGTCCTTTTCTGCCAAACTGCTGCTTCTCCAGTTGGTCCCCAGCTGTAATAATGCCTTGGATTCTTCCATCCTAAGTGTACGTCTCTGCACTTGTCCTTGATGAACCTCATCAGATTCCTTTTAGCCCAATCCTCCAATTGATCTATGCCAATCTGGACCCTAGCAATAACCTCCAATGTATCTATCTCTCCCCCTAGTTTACTGTCATCTGCAAATTTGCTGAGGATGCAATCCATCCTGTTATCCAGGTCAGTAATAGCAATGTTGAAAAAAATGTCCCTAGAACTGACCGTTGGGGGAATCTTCATGAACAGATTTTGACTGCCAACCAGACATTGAGTGGCTGATCACTACTCGGTAAGCCCGACAATCTAGTCATCTTTCTATCCACCTTACAGTCCATTTATTCAATCCATACATACTTAACCTGCTGGCAAGAGTACTGTGGGAGACTGCATCAAAAGCTTCACTAAAGTCAAGGTATATCATATCCAGTGACTTCCCCATATCTACAGAGCCAGTCACATTGTCATAGAAAGCAATCATCCATGTTGACTATTCCTGACAAATTTCCTCTCTCTTCCAAGTGCTTCAGAATGGAGTCCTTGAGGATCCCCTCCATGATTTTTCCAGGAACTGAGATGAGACTCACTTGTCTGTAGTTTCCTGGATTACCCCTCTTCCCTTTTTTAAACATGGGCACTACATTTGTCTTTTTTTCAACAATCCAGGAGCTCCCCTGATTGCCATGAATTTTCAAAGATAATGGCCAGTGGCCGTGCAATCACATCAGCCAACTCCCTTGACACCCTCAGTTATAGGCTGGTGTCTATGTTATAATGTATTATTTATTTGTACTATAGAGTCCAGGAAGTGGTTCTCTTATGTGGATTGTTCCAAGCTGAGATGTCATCAATGTAACATAAATGGAAAAAGAGTGCTAGGGGATGAGAGCTGAGGAAATGTTGTTTGAGGTCAGCCATAAAAATGTTGGTATATTGAGTGGCCATGCAGGTATCCACAGCAGTGCCACTGACTTGAAGGTATAAATTGTCCTGAAATTGGAAATAGTTGTGGGTGAGGACGTCACATACTTCGGCCAGCAAGTGTGCCACAGTATCATCAGGGATACTATTCCTGACAGCTTGTAGTCCATCCTATGTGGAATTGCAAAGGGTTCACTTGCCTGTGAGCACTCCTTTGTGGCCGAGGGTGTGTCTGCAATTTTCATCCTGGCTGTCCACCAGGAGTGGAGGATTTCAGATCTATTGCCTGGGAACAATTGTCTTCTTACTCCCTTTGCTGCAGTTGCTGCAGGGTTGTGGGGCACTCATGCCTGCCCACTCCTCTGGGTCCTGCAGGGACCCTGTAAGTAGCAATTGCCTGATAGGAGTCTCTATGGTCTGCTGCTACCTTGCTCCCTGGCCCACTTCCCTAAGATGCTGCTCCATCCATCTCTTTCTCTCAGGGCTTTCAGGCTCTCAACACTCCCTGCCCCAGTTCTGCAAAGTTTTTGTAGCTAGTTGTGGGTAGTCCTGACCTAGGTCTTAACCAGGTGTAAAATTCATTTGGCATTTGGAGCTGTCCAAGGTGCTGTAGTCCTCCCAGTCAAAGCCTGGGTTGAGCTCCAGCAAAGAACTGGCAGGCGCTGTCCCAGCAGCTTCTTTTATGCCAGCCTGGGGTGCCCTGATTAGCTGTAGCAAAGGCAACCATTCTATCCTACTTGGAGGACCTCTCCTCTGTTCTTCTCCCTGGGGCAAGGTGCAGCAAGGCCTCCAGCCACCAATGGGGCATCAGGCCTAGTTCACCCCATCATAGGAATATTAGTGTAGAGATCTCCTACATCAATGGTGGCCTGGATGGTGTTTTCATGAAGATTACTGATCCACTGTAGTTAGGAAGTCAGTGGTCTCTCGAAGATAGCTAGGAGTGCTGGTAGCATGGGGTCAGAGGAGACAGTCAAAATAGATGGATAATCCTGTTGTAAGAGTGCCAAAGATGATGCGGTGTCTAGATTTCCATGTTAATGGATCTTGGGTATCAGATAGAATATTTTAGGGGTGCGTCTTTATAGATTTAGTGCTATGCAATTCCAGGGAGTTTCTTGAGCAGATGGTGTAGTTTCTTTTGGTATTCCTCAGTGGGATCAGAGGAAAGTGGCCTATAGAATGTGGTGCTGGAGAAGAAGCAATAGTACAGTGCAAGTCTTCCTAGTGAGTGCACCTTTAAACAAACACTAAATGTTACCATGCTAGCTTCTACAATGGATTGAAAAGATTTCAATCATTTTACACTAAGCAAATCATATTAGTCTGAAAAAAATGAAACACTGAAAAATATTTTGGGTCATTTTTATGCATTATTGTGTGTAACGTTGTAGTTTTTAAAATAAAATGAGGACATGCAGTCCATAAGGATGAAATGAGTTGGCTTCACTAGTAATAAGAGCATTAGAAAGGGAGCCAGAAGGTAATTTTTCAGTAAAGATGTATTAGTGGTGAATTTCTAGCCTGAATTTCAATTAACCTGTATAAATCCTAATGAAAGAGGTTTAATTCAAGCTGGCAATACATCTATTTTACAGTAGCATCAGTATAAAAGAGCAAGCAATAAAGGGAATAGTTTTTCTATTTCCACAGTTCCATATTGTCAACTGATGTCAATAGCCATCTGCAAGATTAGCACTGTAGTCAGAGAGTTCCAGTTGAAGGAGGAAGGCAATTAGCAGCACCAAAGTCTGACATTTAGCAAGGCACAAAGCCCATGTGACCTTAATGCTGGGAATAGAGGAAGTCTGCTCTATCAGTTCTTTCAACATTGTTTTACATTTCAAGTTTAGATAATTAATAACAATGGAGTGTCAATAAAATAACCAAGTACTTACCCAGGGTTCTTCTTATCATGCTAACTAATTAGCTAAGCATTTGTAACATGCTGGACTTCGACCAACATGTCCTTCAGACATAAAGAATGAAATGGTTTGTTTTCTCACCTCCTTCCAGCCATGGAATTTCTTCTTTTATGCCTTAAACAAGGAAGCAGGAGAGGGGGAGGAGGAAATTCATTGCCTTCTCTTTTCTTGCCTGAGATGTTGGTTTAAAATGATCTTGTAGGTAATGTCAGGCCAAATTGATGTTGAAATCAGCAAGTAAGGACCAGATCCAATATCCGTTTCATTTTTATTTCTTGCTTTCCTTTTTTAACAAAATATTTCATTATTATATTTTATTCTTCAGTAACAGACGGATGCTGATCAGTATTACATTAGTTCTCTGTAATCTACGAGTGCAATAGAATCACAGTATATTTTATATACATAAAATGATTCTATCAAGTTCCTTTTAAGAATAAAATGAAACAATATCCATTAGCAACACTTGAGATATAGATTTCCTTTGTGAAGTATTGACCTGCTTTTAAAAAGATAATAAATTAAATAGTAAATGGTGGTCACCTCAGGAGCTAAATAACATCAGAATGGATTTTTTCTTACTTCTGTAGTATGGTACCATACTTGTCCCTATATCATGAAGAAAATTACTCCATTTCACTTAAGTGGCATAATTCTATTGATGTTTGTGACATTTATGTATCTAACTGTATTTTAGAGTTCATCTATGCGTCTGTGCATCCGTGATTCTGTTTGTTCAAGAACTCCTCCTAACCTGCAAGAACTAGGACCACCACATTTGGTATGCAGGTTCCTCTTATCATCCCTTAAACCTAGGTCAGGGTTTGGTTGTGGCAGGAAAGTGGAAAGTACCTGATATCTGAACCAGAACATAGAAAGGGAGAGGATACAGAGAGAAGGAACAACATACTTCAGACTCACCACTGGGGACAGTGAGCACAGGGAACAGCAATACTGCAGAGTGATCACCAGGGGGCAGCCACAGCAGGAACACAGTAGCCACCTGCAGATGGGGCTCCCCACTCTGCTGGCTACAGAAGCAGTTAAGTGCCCTCTTTCTGCAAACTACCCCTGGCCCTCAGCTAAAGCACCAGAAAGGAGGAGCCCTGCCAGCCCCCACTGCACCATTGTCCCCAGAATTCCCTCCCTCCCACAAGATGCTGGGACCAGACCCCCGGACCCCAAGCTGAAATGGAAAGGGATCCAAGAGCCCTCTGGAGAGCTTGTAGTCTTCCCCCAGCTGCATACAATTATAACTCTGAACAAGATGGGATTTTAATTTCATATAGATTCTTGAAGAAGATAACATCGTGCTATGTAGAGGGACTGTGTGGCATTTAAAGATGTAACTAATAGCTTGGTGAGAAAATACAAAAACCATGAAATTCACCTCGCTGAGAAGTGAGTAGGAAGTGACTTTGAGAGAAATCCTCCACCACACTGGAAGGTTGAGGTCACTTTTTCTCGTGCAATTCAATTTGTAAGAAAAGTGAAGGGCAGGGATATCTGTACTCCTATATAATTTTAAGGTAGGTTTTATAAGCATGAAGAATCCAAATCCATTGACTTCCAAGGGACTTTTGCTGTTAAGCCCCTTAGGCACCTTAGAAATATCCTCCCTGATTTAAAAATAAATTCTGCAAAAGGCTTTAAAGTGACCCTATTCTCTTCAATGCCACCGCTTGCCTGATGTCTGAATCAGAGGCCATGTTTCCGTCATGGTTGATAAAGTGAATCCATGTTTCTTTGGAGCCAGGCAGAAGAGGAATGAGTGCAGGAAATGAGAGATTATGAACTAGAACCCGTAAGGTATTTCTTGGTTCAGATGAAAAAGTCAACATTCCCTTTCCCAAAAAGAACATATAAAGAGGGCCTTCCCATAAAGGACTGTGTCTGTACCTTTGCATGCAACCCCACCAGAAGAATTCCATGGGGAATATGAAAGGTAAGATCAGACACTGGATAAAGGAATAACACAGCTCATTGCAATTATATGTAGTTGTTAGAAGTAATATTATCCTAGGGTAATGCCAACAGGAAGAATAAACCTGGAACTCTGGAGCTTAGTGCATGAGCCTCTTCAGCTTGAGCTATAGCACCAATGGGGCCTCAGCTAAGAATGCAAAATTATTCTTTCTCTTTCTTTGTAAGTGGTCTCACTGCCACTATGTAGGACAATGAACCACACCCAGGAGGTGTGTGGGTTACAATTGCACTTAGAGGTCTCAACCATGGATGAATACCCTATTGTACTAGACACTGAACAAATCTATTTATTTCATCTTTTCTTGCCAAGATTCTCACACACACCTTTGATCATAGTTCATCACAATGTGCTTTCCCTGCTTCCAGCCCTTAACATGATTCTTTATACTTATTATGGGTATGTCTACACTACCCCGCTAGTTCAAACTAGCAGGGTAATGTAGGCATACCGCACTTGCAAATGAAGCCCGGGATTTGAATTTCCCGGGCTTCATTTGCATAAGCGGGGAGCCGCCATTTTTAAATCCCCGCTGCTTCGAACCCCGTGTAGCGCGGCTACACGGGGCTCGAACTAGGTAGTTCGGACTAGGATTCCTATTCCGAACTACCGGTACACCTCGTTCCACCGGTGTACCGGTGTACCGGTAGTTCGGAATAGGAACCTAGTCCAAACTACCTAGTTCGAGCCCCGTGTAGCCACACTACACGGGGTTCGAAGCAGCGGGGATTTAAAAATGGCGGCTCCCCGCTTATGCAAATGAAGCCCGGGAAATTCAAATCCCGGGCTTCATTTGCAAGTGCGGTATGCCTATATTACCCTCCTAGTTCGAACTAGGAGGGTAGTGTAGACATACCCTATGGGTTTTTTCCTCCTGGGAAGTTGCAACTAGGAATGAATCATAGAATCTTAGGGCTGGAAGAGACTCTGGAGGTCATCAAGTGTAACCCCTGCCCAAAGCAGGACCAACTCTAACTAAATCTTCCCAGCCAGGGCTTAAGCTGAATTGTGGCGGTGTCCACACAGCAGGCGGCTGACAGAAACACACATTCTCATTGGCTTCCCTTTCTATTCACAGAGTGAGGCGTACCAGACTCCAGTGGGGACTGCCTTCGGCATTTGATTTACTGGTCTACATTAGACCTGCTAAATCAAACGCTAGCAGATCGACCTCCTGAGGGTTGATCTTCTCACTAGTGTAGACATGCCCTTTCTGCCATACCTAGCAGAACACCTACAGCTCCCCCTGCCCAACATCCTGTGACAGAGAGCCTGGAATCAGCCACTGATTTGAACTCTAATCCCTGTTTAACCAATTAGGCTCAATTGGAAGGCCTGGATGGAAAGAGGAGTTCAGGTGGGCCTGACAAAGAGCTCTCTATGTAGAGAGGGCTTCTACCACACATGCATTTGTTCTTTACAAAGTTTAAAACAGTGTTTCTTAAACTATGTTCAGTGGAACACTGGTGTTTCGTGAACAACTCGCAGGTGTGCTGCGACCTCTTCTTTGTTTTTGTTACTTCTTTGTTTTTGTCTTTTTGTCTGACAATTTTTTTTGTTGAAGAAAATGTTCATAAGTGTTCCACATCAAAAATATTATTGTTTGGTGTTCCATTGTCTCAAAAAGTTTAAGAAATGCTGGTTTAAGAGGTTTAGCAGGTTTTCAGCAGGAAGAGATTTTAATGCAGTCTTCTCTTCACAGGTCCAGGCTCATCCTCTAAACTTCCCCTGCTTCTTCCTTCCTGCAACTTATATCCTCCCACTTCAGACTGATTCATGGGCTTTAATTAAGCATGCATTCTTCTCAGTGCTGCAGCATCATCAGTCACTAGGGTGCTACTAACAGCTGTTTAGCAACCTCTGTTTACAGTCACACAATGGATAAACCAATACCATTAACCTTTCATCAGTTGCTTATTTATAATCTTTACTAATTTTACTCTCTGTAAAACAAAATTCTACACATCAAAAATGTCTGCTGGGCCAAGCTTTGTTTATAAGGATGCCAATTATTTTGGCCAGGTGGGTGTTGATAATTTATTTCAGTTATAAATGTGTATTTTAACATGCTTCAGTTGGATTTCTCCCTTTATAGATATAATTCAACCTACAAGTAAATGAATAAATGACAACATGGACTAAATTCAGTCCCACATTACTGGGTACAATAGCCATTATAGTTGATGGAATTTGCAATCTTCTATCAGGCCCTGAAGTCAGGCAATTGTCCGTACATTATCTGCAGTTAAGCATTACTCAATGCCATTACTAGTTCTTCACTTATTTATAAATTCATGGTCTGGGTACAACAGTTTAGTTAGTAGACTATTATATGAAACTAGATCTGATTTTTGTAAATAAATAAGTTTACATACATGCTTTTCACTAGCTGAGGCATTTGAAATAATTATAGTTTCATACTGAACAGACCTCTGGAAAGTTGAGCTCTATTTCTGGCTCTACCACTTGGGAAATTTACTAATGCTCCATGCCTCAGTTTCCCCATTTGTAAAATTGCGAAAATGAAAAGTATCCCCCTTAGGAAGTCCTTTGAGGACTACCAGTGAAAAACACTACATAATAGTTATTTATTATGATTAAATCCAAGTTCTTTTCTTAGATGTGGAAAAAACAAGGGCAGACAAGGAAATACATAAAACTAATACCATCATTTGTATTATTTGATGGGAAACCACTGACAATTTAGAACAATTGCAGTATACTTCCTCTAAACATGATTGAAGACTCAACTGACTTTAGGAAAGTTAGTGCCTTCAGTGAAATAAGCAGCTTGAAGTAGAATGTTATTGCAGCTCTCAGCTGCCAGAAGTGTTGTTTGTTTCTTGAGCTGATTTTTATAGGTTAGGGATGAAGAATGAGCTCTTGTGGGAAGATTGCCATTGAGTGCAAAGGAAGTACTGACTTGTTCTGTTCTGCTGAAAAAAGAATTTGCAATCCCACCTGTTGATCTTTAAGCCAGATCTTTATAAGTTATTATAGCTTGACAATGAGCCAGATGACTTCCCAGAATGCTGCTCTTCAGTCATGCTAAAAAGAGTAAAGTGCTAAGCTTGCTAGAAATTACTAGCTCAAGAGTTATTAAGTGTGGATAAATACTTTTAGCCATACAATGCACTAATTGAAGACATATTAGTTAGCAAAATTTGATGTTTTTTACTGAAAAGATGAAAAATAATAGCTATTTGATTATGTAGATAGCAAATTATTGGAAAATTAGAAAATACATTAAAATAACATGTCTGTCTGTGATAAAGAGGAAATACTGAAAAAGAAACTGTAAACAACCTCTGTATAATAATAACAACACATTTTCAGCATCTTATGAAAGCTTGGAAGTCTTACCATCAGTTCACAAAGACCGGTTTCACAGATTGTGGCAATATATGTCCTTCTGTATGATGTCTAATTATTTAACACATGGGAAAACCAATGGGAAAACATCAGTTCTTGTATGTCTACACTCAGGTCTACGGTGCACCCTCGCACCACTGGTCAGAAACTTTTTGGTGAGCAGTACCCCTCACACCGTGCCTGCTCACCCAGCATCTTGAGCTTCTGCCATTTGCTGAGTGTGCACACAGTGCAACCTCCTCAGTTCCTTTTTCTACAGTCCTTGGCTGAAGACAGAGTCAGGGTATGTCTACACTAGCTTGTTAGTTCGAGCTACGTAGGGTAATTAGGGCAACCCGAGTTGCAAATGAAGCCCGGGATTTAAATATCTCGAGCTGCACTTGCATGTTCCCAGGCACCGCCATTTTTAAATCCCCCTTAGTCCTAACTCCGTGCCTGCGGCTACATGCGGCACGGAGTAGGTAGTTCGAATTAGAGATCCTAATTCGAACTACCGTTACTCCTCGTGGAATGAGGAGTAACAGTAGTTCGAATTAGGAACGTGCAAGTGAAGCTCAGGATATTTAAATCCCGGGCTTCATTTGCAACTCCGGTTGCCCTAATTACCCTACCTAGCTCGAACTAACGAGCTAGTATAGACATACCCTCAGAGCAGTGCTCTCCTTCCTGACAGGAAAAACAAAAGTATACTAGAGTTAGTTTGGAATTTCTTCATAGTTTAGTCAGTTAACAACAGTTTAAAATTTTTGCTATTAAAAAAAAGAGAGAGAGAGAGAGGGTGAGAGAGAGAGGGAGAGGGAGGTGCCACTGCTGCAGCTTTTCCTTCGCCATGCTGAGTTCCCCTGGCTTTAAAAGATGTGACTCATGTCAGGACTCAGTGCCTATTTCTGATCGCCATTTTTCCTGGATTAAATGCCTGGGATTCACCCATGCAGCACATAAGTGCCTGCACTGTCAGAATATGACAACCAGAGCCAGAAAAGACTGCAAAATGCATCTCAAAAATCTCTTCTGGGAGAAGTCCCTACAACCATCATGGGACAAACCTGAGGAGACATGGGGACAGCCAAACCCCATTGACAGGGTGGCTTCACCACCCTGCAAAGGCTCACAAGCTTCGCAGGCTTTCTCGCCACACTCATTATCAGCGCTGCCTAGAGCCTCTCATTTCCTGGTGCCATCAGTCTCCGGCACCATGGAGAAGCATAAGTTTTCACCAGCTAAGAGAGCTGAGTCAGAACCCAAGCACACCACACTGGCCGGTGCTACTGAGGCAGTGGCACCTACAAAGCCGTATATGCCACCATCACCAGCTCCCAAAGACACACTACAGTGCCCAAAGAGACCATCCCAGGTCAGACTAGACATGAACATGCTCCAGCACTGCAGAATAAGAAAGCGCTGCACAAGACGTGGCACCTACAAAAATCTCCTCTGCCAGGCACACTGCTCAGATCAGGAGCTTGCTCACCACGCTCCTTAAGGGAGTCTCATAGCTAGGGGTACATTCATATCCTAGAAAGGGCTCCCCACTCTCCTATGCTGCTCTCACCTAGAATTGACTATGGCTGCAGACATAGGAGTAGATTTTCATCATGCCATTCCTCTCTGTCGGGATCAATGGTGTCCTGGCATTCATATCAGGATCACCCCCTACAACAACATCCCCTGTGGCCCAAGCAATCGTGGATGTATCCTCCACAACAGTTTCAGCCACAGTGGCTGCCTTGGGAACCATGGCGGGGTATCGGCCATGTTCCTCCCATGTTTACCACTCAAGAGATACAGCTTCTACTTCACAACAGCACACAACTATGCGCCCCCCGACAATATCCACACATTCCTCATTGTCTCACCCACCCTCAGTAATAACACAAGTGGGCTCCAATGATAACAATAATTTACCTCATTTGGACTAAGAGAGTTCCTCACATGACCCCAGATCCACTAGACCAGACAAGTCAGTCTTACAGAGATCACCCTGTCCACCAGCAGATGATCTAAAACAATTTCAAGAATTATTTAACTGGGTAGTTCAATCACAGGACATTACACTCCAAGAGGTGCAAGACAAGTAATACAAATTACTGATGATACTACAACCCATGGCATTCTCAAAGATAGCTTCTTTGATGAATAGAACTATCTTGGAGCCATGAGTCGTGCTTTGGCAAATTCCAGCCTCTATTTCCCCAGCAAACCACAGGGAGGACAGAAAATATTTTGTCCCTGCAAAAGACATAGACTTCATCTTCGCACATCCTCAGCTGAACTCACTGGACACAGACTCGGTTAATTACAAGGATAAAAACCTGCAATTTAAGTCTACACTTCTAGACAAAGAGCATAAGCAGCTGGATACCTTTAGTTGCAAGGTGTACTCTTCTGCCACCCTCCAATTTAGGACATCAAATGACACAGTCCTCCTGGCTAACTATGATCATGCAAACTATGCCAAACTACAGGTTCTACTACAGGACCTTCCTGAGATTAAGAGGCTAAGCCTCCAGTTCATCATTAGGGAGGGTCTCTCTATAGCACAAACTGCCCTCCAGGCTGCAATGGATGTTGCTGACATGTGGCTATGGCCACAGCTATGGCAATCATAATGCATAGGGCCTCATGGCTGCAGTTATCAGGGATCCTGAAAGAGTTGCAATCAAAGGTGGAGGACCTCCCCTTTGATAGAAAACAGCTGTTTACCATGAAGACAGATGAAGTCCCATGAAGGAGTCTCATAACACACCGCACTCTCCGGAGATGTACACTTCACCAAACAAGAGGCGCAACCCCCCTACCAAAGGCTAAGGGACTATAATTATAACTATTACAGACAACAGCAGAGGCCACATGGCAACAGTCCCAAGCAATGCCCTAACAAGGAGGAGGACACAGCAAAATCAGTCCTCCATCACTCAAGCAGAGGTAAAAAAAATTACTCACCCTAGGGGCAATAGAACCTGTTCCCACAGAATACAAAGGAAAAAGTTTCTACTCCAACTATTTCCTAACAGCCAAAAAACAGGGAGATGGAGACCAATCTTGGATCTCAGAAAACTCAACAAGTTCATCCGCACCACAAAATTCAAGATGGTGACCTTTGCAACTATCATTCCTACACTGGACAAAGGAGACTGGTTCTCAGCCCTCGATCTTCAAGACTCATATTTTCATGTAACCATTCATCCTGCTCACAGGAGATTTCTCAGATTCGTCATAAGTCATTACCAATACAGGGTCCTCCCCTTTGATCTTTCTACAGCCCCTTGAGTGTTCTCAAAGATGCTAGCCATAGTCCCAGCCTTTATCAGAAGACAGAATGTCATCATCTTCCTCTACCTCGATGATTATCTTATCAAGGGCTCCACTTGTCAACAAACTATAGCGATGACAACTGCTATCAGGAAATGTTTTTCCTGACAGGGCCTGCTTATCAATATACACAAGTCCACCAGCGTATGTCTACACTACCCTCCTAGTTCGAACTAGGAGGGTAATGTAGGCATACCGCACTTGCAAATGAAGCCCGGGATTTGAATTTCCTGGGCTTCATTTGCATAAGCGGGGAGCCGCCATTTTTAAAACCCCGCTGGTTCGAACCCCGTGCAGCGCGGCTCCACGAGGTGTACCGGTAGTTCGGAATAGGAAGCCTAGTCCGAACTACCTAGTTCGGAATAGGAAGCCTAGTCCGAACTACCTAGTTCAAGCCCCGTGTATGGGGTTCGAACCAGCGGGGTTTTAAAAATGGCGGCTCCCCGCTTATGCAAATGAAGCCCGGGAAATTCAAATCCCGGGCTTCATTTGCAAGTGCGGTATGCCTACATTACCCCGCTAGTTCGAACTAGCGGGGTAGTGTAGACATACCACCACACAGCACACACACACACAAATCTTCTAGATTCAGTAACAGCAAGAGACTACCTCCAACCACAAAGATTCAAGTCCTCTGCAACCTTATTTGCGGGATCAAACATACTCCCTTTTCCACAGTCTGGATGTGCCTCCAATTATTAGGACACATGGCGGCCACAACCTTTATGGTCCTGTTCGCAAGGCTACACATGTGCTGCCTACAGCATTGGCTCACAACCACCTACATTCCAACCTGACACAGCCTCGCAAGGCATCTTATGCTTCCTCTGCCAGTGCTACAATTTATTGACTGGAGGACTTCTTCAACCATCCTACTTGCCAGTATACCCTTCCACCACCCAGATCGATCAGTAACTATAACAATGGATACATCACTTATGGGCTGGGGTGCCCATTGTGGCACAAGGTCAATACAGGGCAGATGGTCCCAATGGGAGAGACACCTCCATATCAACATCTTGGAGCTCAGGACCATTCACAGGGCATGCACCCACTTCCTTCCCCTGATAAAAGGCTGAACCATCCATGTCCTTACGGACAACACACCATGTATGTTCTATGTCAGTCAGCAGGGGGGGTGCCTGATAACACTTACTATGTGCAGAAGCAATCAGGTTTTGGAACTGGTGTATCAGGAACTACATAACTCTAACCTCCATGTATATACCAGGACAGCAGACTGTCATGGCCAACAAACTGAACAGACACTTCTCAGACCAACACAAGTGGGAGATCAACATCAATGCTCTCCTCTCCATTTTTTTCACAAGTGGGGTTTCCCAGCTATAGACCTTTTTGCAACAGCATTCAACTGCAAATGCCACAAATTCTGCTCCTGAGCAGGTCTAGACAAGAGGTCAGAGGGGATGCCTTCACTATCCGCTGGATGGCTCCTCTACTTTATGCCTTTCCACCAATCCCCCTACTGGCCAGAGTGATCAACAAGATTATCATAGAATCATAGAACTGGAAAAGACCTCAGAAGATCATCAGGTCCAGCCCCCTGCTCTAGGCAGGATCAATCCCAACTAAATCAACCCAGCCAGGACTTTGTCAAGCCATGACGTAAACACCTCCAGGGATGGAGACTCCACTACTTCCCTAGGTAACCCATTCCAGTGCTTCACCACTCTCCTAATGAAATAGTTTTTCCTAAGATTCACTCCAACCAGGCCACAGTAATCCTAATAGCCCCCACCTGGCCAAGACAACTCTGCTTCCCTTACCTACATTACTTCCCGATAGATCAATCCATTCCTTTCCCCGCAGTGCCAAACCTTTTGACTTAGCACTACAGCAGGACATGTCATCCAACATCAAGACTCTGAAACTCACAGCATGCCTTCTCCATGGTTCCAGAATGAAGAACTTACTTGTCTGGACAGGGTCAAACACGTCCTACTGAACAGTCGACGACCCTCCACGAGAAGCACCTACCAGAACAAATGGAAACATTTTCAACAATGGTGCATAACTTGCAGTTTATAAGACATCCTCAAGTCCTTGGACTCTTTGGGATGTTTCACTAACATGTTGTAGACATGTATTAAATAAAACTAAATAAAGTAAACAAAATTAAACTAAATAAATAAACTCTTGACTTGAAAACTTTCTTGAATTATACTGCTTGAGCCATTCTTTACTCGGACTTCCAATGTCCCCATTGATTGATTTTCTGCTCATACCTTGTACCATGACAAGACAGAAGTTACAAAGAGCTTTGGGTTCAGAAACCCAGGCTAAGAGCACAAGGAGATTTCTGAAGCTTCTCCTTTCTCACCGGGCTAAAGAAACAAGGAGAATTTTTTTTTCTTCTTTTTCAAATTCTCAGCTAGAACCAAGATGCAACATAGCCACATACAAAAAATGTTCAAAAAATATGCAGAGCTCAAAATAAATTTAGTTCAGCTTTAATTTAAATTTGTTTAATTTGAATTTGAGGCAAAAGTTTGGGTCAGATTTTGTTTTAAATTGATTTATTGGCACCTAATATCTATTATTCTTCCAAAGAGGCCCAAGTTATATATATTGGAAGTTATAATTCTCATGTTCCTTTCTGAGCTGGGATCTAGGCACATGTCCTAAGAACATAAGAATGACCATATTGCATCAGACCAACGGTCCATCTAGCCCAATATTGTGTCTTCCAACAGTGGCCAATGTTAGATGCCACAGAATAAGTGAACAGAACAGGTAATCATCAAGTGAATCTTCTCCGGTCATCCATTTCCAGCCTTTGACAAACAGAGAGTAGGGACACCATTCCTGCCCATTTTAATAAGTATTGACGGACCTAACCTCCATGAATTTATCTAGTTCTTTTTTTAACCCTGTTAGAGTCCTGTTCTTCACAACATCCTCCGGCAAGGAGTTCCACCGGTTGAGTGTCCACTGCATGAAAAAAAAACCTTCCTTTTGTTTATTTTAAACCTCCAACCTATTAATTTCATTTGGTGACCACTAGTTCTAATGTTATGGGAACATTTAAATAACTTCCATAAAATTCTCAAAATGGACATAACTAAGCAAATGTTGAAAGAGATTGAACCAAGATGATCCAGAAAAATAGGATGAACATCTCAATAAACTGTACAGAAAAGAGAAATTTGGAGAAGTACTCTATTTTGGCAGAGCTAAATCAATGTTTAAAGTTTGAAAACTGGAAGAAAATGTTATTAAAAACCAAATTAACTATAGTCCTTTTCTGTTAAAACATCACAAATTATAAGATTTATAGGGATGAGGGAAAAATATAGTGATGGAATTCCTATTTTAAAATATTTACTAAAAAAAATGAAAAAATTTATCAGTCTCTTTTTAAAAGATATTGGAACTAAAAATGAACTGCATAAAATAACACTGTATTTTTGAAAAATATAATTATTTAAATAAACCATGTTGTCGTACCTCAGTGTTCTGTACCTCGGTACCTTCGGTGGTCTGAACTGCCAGTGTCAGCGTCGTCTGGTCAGGGTTGTCCTGGCGCGCTCCTGACAGGACCCCGAATATCTGCCCTCCACGAGGCTTTGGCAGCTCCCTGTACTCAAGCTGCCACACATCCTCCCCCTCTGCTCAACATGTGGGGGTTGGACAACTTGAGTCGTTAGGCAGTGCATAGAGGATAAGCCATCTGCATTTCTGTGGTGACTTCCTTCTCTGTGTTGCACTCTGAACTGGTAGGGCTGGACGGATATGAACCAGTGAGTCACCCTGGCATTCTGTTCCTTATTTTGCTGCATCCACTGGAGTGGGGCATGGTCTGTCACCAAGACAAACTTGTGTCCTAGTAAATAGTAGCGTAATGCCTCCATGGCCCATTTTACGGTGAGGCATTCCCTCTCTACTACAGCATATTTCCATTCTCTAGGTAGCAATTTTCTGCTGAGGTACAATATTGGGTGTTCTTCCTCCCCTATCATCTGGGATAAGACAGCCCCCAGTCCAACCTCGGATACATCCGTTTGCAGGTTGAATTCTTTTGTAAAATCTGGGGCTATTAGCACAGGGTTGTTGCAAAGGGCTGATGGCAAGTCGGTGAATGCTTTTTCTGCTGTGTCCGATCAAGTGATTACATCGAGGCTTTGAGCTTTTATTAGGTCTGTCAGAGGGCTGGCTCACGTAGCAAAATGCGAGATAAAACAACGATAATATCTCACAATCCCTAGGAATTCCCGTACTTGCTTTTTCCGTTTTGTCTGGGGCCACTGTTGGATAGCTTCTAGCTTATTCAATTGGGGTTTCACTAGACCTTTCCCTACCACGTACCCAAGGTTCTTGGCTTCGGTAAATCCTACAGCGCACTTCGATGGATTTGCCATGAGGCTGGCACGCCTGAAGGTCTCCAGTACTACCTCTACCTTCTGGAGTCTCCCAGTCTGGGGTATGGATGATCACGTCATCTACGTAGGCGGCTGCAAATTTGGTGTGGGGCCACAGCAGCTTAACCATGAGGTGCTGGAATGTAACTGGGGCTCTGTGGAAACCAAATGGGAGCACTGTATACTGGAATAGACCTTCCAGGGTGGAGATTGCTGTTTTTTCTTTAGCGTCTTCTGCAAAAGGAATTTGCCAGTATCCCTTAGTTAGGGCTAGTGTGGTCAGATATCGAGCATCACCTAGCTGGTCAACTAATTCATCGATGTGGGGAATAGGATAGGCATCAAAATGGGAGATCTCATTCAGTCTTCTGAAGTCATTGCAGAAACAGGTGGAGCCATCAGGTTTAGGAACTAGAACTATCAGGCTGGACCACTGACTGTGAGATTCCTCTATAACCCCCAATGCCAGCATCTTTTCCACTTCTGCTCTGCTCTCTTCTCTTTTTGCCTCAGGGACCCGATAGGGTCTCAGCATTACTTGGGCCCCGGGACTGGTGATGATATGGTGGACAGCCTCTGATGTTCAGCCTGGTTTCGTGGAGAACACATCTTGGTTTCTGAGAATCATTTCTGTTACCTCCTTTTTCTGCTTGGGTGACAACTCAGGGCCTATCTTTACCGACGCCTGGGGTTCTGTTGGGAGGATTGGTTCCCTCTGAGCAACCACACAAACCTCATGGTCTTTCCAGGATTTCAGTAGGCTTATCTGATAAATTTGCTCTTGTTTTTGGTGCCCTGGTTGCCAGACTTTATAATCTACTTCTCCTATAGCTTCGATCATCTCATACGGACCTTGCCACTGAGCTAATAATTTGCTTTCAGTAATGGGTACTAGCACCATGACCTGGTCCCCCAGCTGGAACTGCCGAACTTTGGCCTGGCAGTTATAGCAGGTGCGTTGGGCTTCTTGTGCCTTCTCCATATGCTCCCTCACAATTGGGGTAACTCGGGCTATGCAATCCCTCATTTGTAGTACATAGTCCACTATGTTCTTCCCCTCAGCCAATTCTTCTTCCCAGCCCTCTTTGGCAATATCCAAGATGCCACGGGGGTGCCGCCCGTATAGTAGCTCAAATGGGGAGAATCCAGTAGATGCCTGGGGCACTTCTTAAATGGCAAACATGAGATAGGGCAGCAACAGGTACCAATCTTTCCCATCGGTGCTCACCACTTTTCTAATCATGGCTTTCAGGGTCCAGTTAAATCTTTCCACCAGCCCGTCAGTCTAGGGGTGGTAAATCGATGTGCGCAAAGTCTGGACATGCAGCAGAGAACACAAGTCCTTCATCAACTTGGACGTGAAAGGAGTCCCTTGGTCAGTAAGGCTCTCCTTTGGGAGCCCCACCCGAGTAAAAATCGCCACCAGCTCTTTTGCGATGGTCCGGGAGACGAAGTTTTGTAGTAGAATAGCCTCCAGGTATCTAGTAGTGTGGTTGAGGACGACCAGTATGTATTGGTGAACTTGAGTCATTTTCTCCAGCGGCCCCACCAAGTCCATTGCTATTCTTTCAAACAGGACATCAATGATTGGTAATGGCCTTCAGGTGAGGGTATGCAACTGGCACTCAGGACTGGAGGTGCGTTATCACCAGACATCCTTGTACACTCCCGGCCAAAAGAACCGGTGCAGGATTCGTGCCTGGGTCTTCTCTATCTCCAGATGCCCTCCGAATAAGTGGCTATGGGCCAGGTCCAGAATAGCACACTGATGCTTTTGGGGGGCCAAGAGCTGATGTACCTCCTGCCCCTGTATGTTGGCCACACGGTATAGGAGGTTCTTCTTGCATATGAAATAGGGACAGGCCCCTGGGTTTTCCCTGCTCCAGGTACCTCATCTATTTCAACTACTTCTCTTCTCACGTTTTCATACCTGGGGTCCTCTGCCTGGTCTCGTCCAAACATTGCCCTTCCTGGGTTGAGCAACTCAACTCCCTGGGGATCTCCTTCAATCTCTTCAGCTCGCCCTGGTTCATCCTTCCTCTGGGTCCCTTGCTACAGGCCCCTCAGGGCTCTTCCCCTCCTGCATCTCAGAGTCTTCCCCTAGCATCACTTATGCATCTCGGTCTACACAAGTGTCCCCTCTGCTCTGGAGCAGAAGTCCCGCGCCTAAAGCCTTGGTCGCCCTCTGCTTCCTTGTCTTGTCTTTCCCGGGGTGGAAAAGAGTTCTTGTGCCCATTCCGTGAACATGGGGGGAGAAGGCACTTCGGAGTAGGCTACCTCTGAATCAGGGGGCTCCCCAGGTTCCTGCTCCTCAAGGGGAAGTAAGCTCCTAAACCCCAGAAAGTCCCTGCCAATCAATACTGGGTTGGCATGCGTAGTGGGGCCCGCGGCCATGGTGGCAGCCTCTAAGATGTTCAGGAAGGTGGTATTCTTCCTGGCATCTGACGCTGCCATCCAGAAGGCAGTGGAAAGGGGTTTGGCAGTGGGGGGAGTCCACGTTCCCCTCGAGCCTTTGGAGGACCTGGGCATATGGGTGGTTTTGTCCTCTGTTCCTCCTTTCCTCCCCAATGTCACCCTACTGCCTTTCCTCTCCTCTCTGGGGAGGCCTCTGTCTGGGTATGTTTACACTACAGAGTTAATTTGAAATAACAGACGTTATTTTGAATTAACTGTAATAGATGTCTACACTGCTATAAATTCGAAATAGAGGAGCCCTTACTTCAACTTAGGTAAACCTCATTCTGCGAGGAATAACACCTAATTCGAAATAGCTAATTCGAAATAAGTGCTGTGTAGACACTTATTTCGAATTAGGGGGCCTCCAGCCCTTCCCAGTTCCCCCTGGTGGCCAGCCCTGAGTGCTGAGCTTCCCCTTGCTTCCCCCTTTCAGCTCCTTCCCCTTGCTTCCCCCTTTCAGCTCCTTCCTCCCAGTTTTCCCCCTCCCCTCTCCCACCCTCTCTCCTGCCCTCTCCTGCCTCCTTTCCCCTGTCTCCCTAGAGTTTCATTCCCCCTCCCCAGTTGTGTTAAATAATGAAAGTTGTTATTTTTGAAAATACGTGTATTTTATTTGACAACAGGAAGGGGGGCCTAGGGAAGGGTAAGTGGAAGGACAAGAGGGAGGAATGGGGCATAAGCCCCCAGTGGGGCAGACCAGGGAGACTGTTAGCGCTCCTCAGGGTGGAAGCTCTCCCGCAGGACCCCCTGGATCCTGACAGACCCTCGATGGTCCTCCCGGATGGCAGCCTGCAGACAGTGCAGCCAGACTGCTGGCAATGTGTCCACAAGACACAGCAGAGTCCCCGGGGGCAGGTCTGGTTCTATGTTGCAGAGTGCCATGGTGTCCCAAGTGAGGGCAAGCAGAGCACGCAGAGATACAAATGCTTTGCTGTCCCTCAGTGAGGTAGACCAGCAAGCAGAGAAACCTGAGAACTGTCTGTCCGGGATGGGGGGTCGGGTCCCTTTAAGCACAGACCTAGGCTAGCCTGAGGCAGCAGCCCCACACACTAAGTCCTACCCTGATGCCCTTTTGGCAGTGGTTCCGGCCAGCCTTACCTTCGATTCAGGGTCTACTCAATGTGGATGCGCTATTTCAAATTAGAAAAATGCTATTTTGAATTAGTTTTTGTGTCTAGATGCATTATTTCGAATTAATTAATTTGAAATAAGTTAATTCGAAATAGCGCTATTGTGTAGACATACCCTCAGTCCTGAGTCCCCTTTCTCTGGGCTGTAAAGACCCTACCCTCCACCAAGTCCTTTCTTTTTGCCGGCACATACAAATACAACTACTGCCGGCGGGACATTGCAGAGAAGCCCTAGAAGGGTCATTTCTGGTGCCCCATCAAGGGACCCGGTACCAGGTGTACTACACCATGGGGGAGGCCCGGTGCTTTCTGTCAGGTGATGGGGCACTTCCAAAGGGACTGCCCCCTGGCCCGGTTCAGAGAGGCATCCGGGAACCTCAATGCCCAGGAGGACACCAGCCCCACCATTGCCGGTGGCCCTGACAGTCCGGACCCTGGGGTCACCCCTCCTCCAACCATGACCATCAACAATCCCGCTCGGGCTCCACAGGGCCCAGACGAGCTTGCAGGTGCTGCTGCTGCCACTGTCAACAGTGGAGGAGAGGGCGGCAGGGTCAGTGACGGGACTTGGGCAGGACCTACCTCAGGGGGAGGTGTCCCTTTCCTCTGCTGCCCAGACCCTGTTTTTCCTTCCCTCCCACCACTGCCCTCGTCCCCTGGATCTTCCCCCATTTGGGTCCAGCCCTCTTCCTCCAAGGGATGGGTCCTTGCTTGGGCGAGATGCATGCTTTCTTGGAAGACATTCAGCGCTGAGGAAATTTCCATTTTGTCTTACAAAAGTTAAGGGCCCTCTTGGGGACAGGAAAAGGGACGAGGCGGTGGAAGGCTATGCCCTACCAGCAGGTCCACAGCTTCCGTGATGTCCTGCTCACTTTTGGGTACAGTCATGGTTTGCTGCGGGCCCCAATTAGGATTGCTGGCACTCCTGCTAGAGAGGATCTTCCCCAG
This sequence comes from Pelodiscus sinensis, assembly GCF_049634645.1. Classification (NCBI taxonomy): domain Eukaryota; kingdom Metazoa; phylum Chordata; order Testudines; family Trionychidae; genus Pelodiscus; species Pelodiscus sinensis. The sequence goes on from NC_134719.1 coordinate 51,158,363, forward strand.
CCCTCTCGATGCCACCAATCATCTTTACCACTCTGATCATGCGGGGCTGTAGGTCAGGTCTCTTCAGGAGTCAGATACTCTCCTTCCTTTGGGGGGGGGTACTCTGTCATGTTCCTGCAGGAGACCCATACGACTCCAGCCACTGAGGCTAGCTGGTGGCTGGAGTGGGGAGACAGGGTTTATTTCAGCTACCTGTGGGCCCATCAAGCCGGGGTGACTACTCTCTTCTCCCTGAACCTGCAGCTCGAGGTCCTGGGGACTGCTGAGGTCATGTAGGGTCACCTGCTGCGCTTCCTGGTTCAGATGGAGGGGCTGACATTAAATCTTATCAACATCTACGCCCCGATGTCCATCCCGGAGAGGCTCTGTTTCTATCAGCATTGAATCTTGTTAACAGCTATGCCCCGAGGTCCGGCCCAGAGAGGCTATGTTTCTATCAGCGGGCCTCGGCCTTCCTCGACTCTCTGGATCCTCGCAAGTGCCTGGTCCTCAGTGGGGACTTCAACTGTACCCTTGAGGAGTGGAACGGTATGGGGACTGAGCAAAGCCTGGCCGCTGCAGACATCCTCAGGGAGATAATAAACCATCACTCCCTGGCGGACGTCTGACGAGACCTCTATGGTGTTTACCTATGTCCAGGTGGTGGGTCATCGGTCTTTCCACTCCCAGTTGAACCACATTTATCTTTCTCGTCATCATCTTTTCCAGACCCACTCATCTGGCATTAGGCCAGCCCCATTTTAGGACCACCATTTGGTGGCCGTGATGGCCTCTCTTTCCTTGGAGAGGCCGGGGCCAGCCTACTGGCATTTCAATAACAGCCTGTTGGAGGATGTGGGCTTTGTAGCATCCTTCCGGGAGTTCTGGCTGGCCTAGCACGGGCGGTGGTGCACCTTTCCCTGGGCATGGCAGTCGTGGGATGTGGGGAAGGCACGCACGGGACTCTTCTGCCATGACTAGACCCGGGGGGCCAGCCAGCAGAGGGATGCAGTGATAGAGCAGTTGGAAGGAGAGGTCTTAGAGCTAGAGAGGCAGCTTGCCACTGGCCCTGGAGATCCATCCCTCTGCGGAGCATACTAGGAGAAGCGGGGGGAACTCCGGGCCCTCAAGGACCTTCGGGTCTGGGATGCCTTTGTTCGTTCTCGCATTCATCTCCTTTGGGAGATGGATCAAGGCTCCTGCTTCTTCTATGCCCAAGAGAAAAAGAGGGGGGGCTAAAAAGCACATCGTCTGACTTCCGGCAGAGGATGGCACCCCCCTAACATATCCGGTGGAGACTCACGAGAGGGCTTGTGCCTTCTTCGCCTCTCTTTTCTCCCCAGATCCGACCAACGCCGATACCCACAGGGTTCTCTGGAACGAACTCCTGATGGTAAGCACGGGTGACCAGGACCAGCTAGAGCTGCCTCTCTCTCTGGCCAAGTTCTCGGAAGCCCTCTTTCTCATGCCCACCAATAAATCCCAAGGCATGGATGGGCTGACCATGGAGTTTTACCACATGTTCTGGGACGTCCTCAGCCTGGACCTTGCTAGTGTCTGGGCCGAGTCCTTGGAGAGCGGGGTCCTCCCTTTTATCATACAGGCGAGCTGTGCTGTGGCCTGGTGGTAGGGTCCAGGTGGAAGGTGGGCTCCCTCCCACCCACACTTCAGGCCATCAGGTGGAGCGCGGGTCCGCTGCTTTATCACAGCGTTTTTCTCTCTGCCATGCATCCCTCCCCACCGGAGAACTGGCAAGGTTTAGAGTCTAGGATGCTTGGGTGGTTGCAGAGATGGACAGGACTGCTCTGGTGCCTCTCCCTGCTCGGGAGGGCACTGGTACTTAACCAGTTGGTCCTGTCCATGTTCTGGCACCGTCTCAATACTCTGGTCCTGACCCTGGGTTTCCTTGACCGTATCCATCAGCTCATGCTGCGGTTCTTCTTGCCAGGACTGCATTGGGTCTCTGCAGGGGTTCTCCATTTCCCACTGGAGGAGGGAGGTCCGGGCTTGACATGTTTGCACACACGGGTTCATGTCCTCTGCCTCCGGGCCCTGCAGAGGCTTCTATTTAATGCATATAATCCAACATGGAGCACGTAGGCACACGCTTTCCTTCGCCATGTCTGAGGACTCCGATATGACTGGCAGCTCCTTTATTTGATAGATCTTCTGCGAGACCTCTCTGGGCTGCCAGCCTTCTACCAGGACCTCCTCCGGACCTGGAAGCTGCTTGCAGTGACCAGGTCCTTGGGAGCCACTGTGGGGGCAGACCTCCTCACGGAGCCCTTCCTACACAATTCCCATCTACGTGTGCAGGCAGCAGAGTCCTCCTCGGTGCACCAGAGATTGGTCACATCTTGGACTACGACCAGGGAGACTGGGTGGATCCTTGGGCGCTCGATCAGCGCATGGGGCTCTCCACCCTACATACTCTCTGGTGCGTACTTCAGGAGGTGAGGGTGTACCTAAACAGGGTCCTGCGAGAGGATGCACCCCGCCCACCCTCACACCCGGTCCTCATCACCTAAGCCGGCTGCATGCGTTGCAGCAAGTCCCCTTCCAAACTGCACCAAAGAGTCATCTGTACACTCTCGTGCTTCACACGTTCCACTTCCCCACCCTCATGACCCACCCAGACACCAAGTAGCAGGACCTTCTACCACCAATAGAGGGTGGGGATCCCCGGTGGGCCAGCCTCTATTCAACCTTGGTTCCATGGCCCACCGGGGACATCAGTTGGAGAATGCTGCATGGTGCGGTGAGCATGGGCATGTGCTTGGTGCAGTTCACCCCTATTCCCGATACTTGCCTCTTCTGTGGCATGAGGGAGACCCTGGCCCACATCTATCTTGAGTGCACCAGGTTACAGCCCCTCTTCCGGCTCCTCCAGAACCTCCTGTTGAGGTTCTGGCTGCACTTTCCCCCCCACTTGTTAATTTATACACACCCCATCCATGGTCCCACAAAGTCATGGAACCTCCTGGTCAACCTCCTCCTGACTATCACCAAATTGGCAATCTATAAAACCAGGAAGAAGAGGTTGGCCGGGGAAGGGGCCTGCGACTGTGGGGCCTATTTCCGTTCCTGTATCCGTTCACGTATCCAGGCAGAGTTCCAATGGGCGGCATCTGCTGGCTCTCTCGAGACCTTCAGGGGACAGTGGGTGCTGTCCGGGATTCTCTGCTTTGTATCCCCATCACGTTCCCTCATTTTAGCCCTTTGACCCTCACACCCATCCCTGTTTTCTCATTATTTGTCCCAAGTAATTAGTTGGTTCTGTGGACCCTCCCCGCAGGCTGGGGGAAGGTCCTTTAGATAGTAAATAGGATGAGGCTTCAACAGCTCCCTATTCTCAGGCTGCCACAAAAGTTACTTCACCTTTTTCTCAGCCTGAGCAATTTGCAAAACTGACAAAAATATGTGAAACACTTTGGTGTCACCCTGTCTGAACAGTTGCACTTACTAGCAATCTGGATCAACAGAAAGCTTGAATCAAATCAAATCACATATCTTATTGTATTGCTACAAAAAATATCAACCCTAACATGCTACCCTTTCTTTTGTAAAATAAAATATCTGTGATGTAGCCAACTTTAGGCAACAAAAGATTATGTAATTGGTTACACCTAAATATAACAAAGGACATCGAAATTGGAAGAACTGTTTATTTTTCACATTCCATGGCTATAAATCACTTCTTCCATCAATATGATGTAGATTAGATGGTTTTAATTGCAAGTAAATAATGAGGGTATTCAGAGCTGATTCTTAGGTCTTTCCTTAGTAATTCTTTTGATGTTTTAAATGTTCTTTAAGTTAGAATGGAGAAACTGAGACTTGTATCTACTTTTGGTGTGTAATGCAGTGCCATGCCAGACAAGATTACATGGTAACGCTACAATAGCTGTGTACATGGCAACACTAATAATTATGCACTCTATTTGAGATCAGCTTGGCAGCCTGTTTCCTACTTTCATATGAAGTACAGATGAATTATAATAATTACAAAAATTAAAGTATATCTGGAGCTGGTTGATCATTTAGTTTCAGGCTAAATAGATTTGGAAAGTTTGATAGAGATGTTTGTTGTCAATGGTTAAGAGTCATACAAGAGATAATAATAGAAATATAATTAAAAAACCCTTTAAAATATAATTGTGTCCCACTGCAGCTATCTGATCTGCATTTGCTAATATTTCCTGATGAGCAGTGACTGAAATGTGTGCTATTACGGATTTCAAAAGCCATGCTATAACAAAATTAGGAAACTATTGCAGCAAGTGTTTGTGTGCGCTTTCACTCCTCCTTGAGATCATGTTGCGCAATTTGCAGTCTTCTTGTTACTTCTTTTTCATAATGATGACACTCCATTAGCAGAAGGGCTAGGTGCTATTTCTTCCAGCCCATGATATGCTAATTATTCTTTGGAGATCATTTGAGAACATTATGAGGTAATTCTTCTTCCTTCCTAATCTTGTGATCTCCCAGGCCTGAATGTGCTGCTCTCTATGGGTATGTCTACACTACCCTCCTAGTTCGAACTAGGAGGGCAATGTAGGCATACCGCACTTGCAAATGAAGCCCGGGATTTGAATTTCCCGGGCTTCATTTGCATAAGCGGGGAGCTGCCATTTTTAAAACCCTGCTGGTTCGAACCCTGTGCAGCGCGGCTACACGAGGCACGAACTTGGTAGTTTGAACTCGTGAAATGAGGACTAACGGTAGTTCGAACTAGGAAGCCTAGTTTGAACTACCTAGTTCGTGCCCCGTGTAGCCGCGCTGCACGGGGTTCGAACCAGCGGGGTTTAAAAAATGGCGGCTCCCCGCTTATGCAAATGAAGCCCGGGAAATTCAAATCCCGGGCTTCATTTGCAAGTGCGGTATGCCTACATTACCCCGCTAGTTCGAACTAGCGGGATAGTGTAGACATACCCTATTGCTCTTGTTGCAGGGCCGAATGATGGACGAAGCCAGATGGAGTGGTAAGAAGCGATTTATTCAGTTACAGCATCCAGACCGCTTGTTCCCCTCTGCTTCGTGACCAAGTGAGTCCTGAGTTATGGTAACGGCATCTTTCATCCTTTGGAGCGCAGGTGATATTCTCTTCGATCCTTCCTGTCAAAGGTAGGGGCCCAGGCAGAGACAGGTGCATCCTGGAGGTGAATGCCTGGCTGTGAGGATGGTGTCGCCAGGAGGGCTTTGGCTTCCTCAACCACGGGATGCTATTCCAAGAAGGACTGCTGGGCAGAGATGGCGTTCTCCTTTAGAGGAGGGGGAAGACCCTATTTGGACACAGATTGGCTGACCTAGTGAGGAGGGCTTTAAATTAGGTTAGTTGGGGACAGGTAAGCAAAGCCCACAGGTAAGTGGAGAACATGGACATCTGGCAGATGGGTCGGAAATGGGAGGGAGCGTGGACTATAATGGCAGAGAGAAAGGAGGGTCAGGGCAAAACTGGGAGGCAAGGTCAAATCAGTATCTTAGATGCCCATACACAAATGCGAGAAGTATGGGTAATAAGCAGGAAGAACTGGAAGTGCTAATAAATAAGTACAATTATGACATTGTTGGCATCACAGAAACTTGGTGGGATAATACATACGACTGGAATGTTTGTATGGAAGGGTCCAGCTTGCTCAGCAAGGCTAGACAGGGAAAAAAGGGAGGAGGTGTTGCCTTATATATTAAAAATGATCACACTTGGAGTGAGGTGGAGATGGACATAGGAAACGGAAGTGTTGAGAGTCTCTGGGTTAAGCTAAAAGGGGTTAAAAACAAGGGTGATGTCATGCTAGGAGTCTACTACAGGCCACCTACCCAGGTAGAAGAAGTGGATGAGGCTTTTTTTAAACAACTAACAATATCATCCAAAGCCAAAGATTTGGTGGTGATGGGGGACTTCAACTATCCAGATATATGTTGGGAAAATAACACTGCAGGGCACAGACCATCCAAAAAGTTCTCGGACTGCACTGGAGACAACTTTTTATTTCAAAGGGTTGAAAAAGCTACCCGGGGAAAGCTGTTCTAGATTTGATTCTAACAAATAGGGAGGAACTGGTTGAGAATTTAAAAGTGGAAGGCAGCTTTGGTGAAAGTGATCATGAAATTATAGAGTTCACAATTCTAAGGAAGGGCAGAAGGGAGAACAGCAAAATAGACACAGTGGATTTCGGGAATGCGGATTTTGGTATGCTCAGAGAGCTGATAGGTAAGGTCTCATGGGAATCAAGACTGAGAGGAAAAACAATTAAGGAGAGTTGGCAGTTTTTCAAAGGGACATTGTTAAGGGCCCAAAAGCAAGCTATTCCGCTGCATCGAAAAGATAGAAAATATGGCAAAAGACCGCCTTGGCTTAACCATGAGATCTCGCATGATCTAAAAATAAAAAAGGAGTCTTATAAAAAATGGAAAGTAGGACAAATTACAAAGGATGAATATTGGCAAACAACACAGGAATGCAGGGGCAAGATTAGAAAGACAAAGACACAAAATGAGCTCAAACTAGCTACAGGAATAAAGGGAAACAAGAAGACTTTTTATAAATACATTAGAAGCAAGAGGAAGACCAAGGACAGGGTAGGCCCACTGGTCAGTGAGGAGGGAGAAACAGTATCAGGAAACTTGGAAATGGCAGAGATGCTTAATGACTTCTTTGTTTCGGTCTTCACCGAGAAGTGTGAAGGAATGCCTAACATATGGAATGCTAGTGGGAAGGGGGGAGATTTAGAAGATAAAATAAAAAAAGAACAAGTTAAAAATCACCTAGAAAAGTTAGATGCCTGCAAGTTACCAGGGCCTGATGAAATGCATCCTAGAATACTCAAGGAGCTGATAGAGGAGGTACCTGAGCCTCTAGATATCATCTTTGGAAAATCATGGGAGACAGGAGAGATTCCAGAAGACTGGAAAAGGGCAAATATAGTGCCCATTTATAAAAAGGGAAATAAGAACAACCCAGGAAACTACAGATCAGTTAGTTTAACTTCTGTGCCAGGGAAGATAATGGAGCAAGTAATCAAGGAAATCATCTGTAAACACTTGGAAGGTGGCAAAGTGATAGGGAACAGCCAGCATGGATTTGTAAAGAATAAATCATGTCAAACCAATCTGATAGCTTTCTTTGATAGGGTAACGAGTCTTGTGGATAAGGGAGAAGCGGTGGATATGGTATACCTAGACTTAAGTAAGGCGTTTGATACGGTATCGCATGATATTCTTATCAATAAACTAGGCAAATGCAACGTAGATGGGGCTACTATAAGGTGGGTGCATAACTGGCTGGATAACCGTACTCAGAGAGTAGTTATTAATGGTTCACAATCCTGCTGGAAAGGTATAACAAGTGGGGTTCCACAGAAGTCTGTTTTGGGACCGGCTCTGTTCAATATCTTCATCAACGATTTAGATATTGGCATAGAAAATATGATTTTTAAGTTTGCAGATGATACCAAGATGGGAGGGGTTGCGACTGCTCTGGAGGATAGGGTCATAATTGAAAATGATCTGGACAAATTGGAGAAATGGTCTGAAGTAAACAGGATGAAGTTTAATAAAGACAAATGTAAAGTGCTCCACTTAGGAAGGAACAATCAGTTTCACACATACATAATGGGAAGCGACTGTCTAGGAAGGAGTACGGCAGAAATGGATCTAGGGGTTATAGTGGACCACAAGCTGAATATGAGTCAGCAGTTTGCTTCTGTTGCAAAAAAAGCAAACATGATTCTGGGATGCATTAACAGGTGTGTTGTGAGCAAGACACAATAAGTCATTCTTCCGCTCTACTCTATGCTGGTTAGGCCTCAGTTGGAATATTGTGTCAAGTTCTGGGCACCGCATTTCAAGAAAGATGTGGAGAAATTGGAGTGGGTACAGAGAAGAGCAACAAGAATGATTAAAGGTCTAGAGAACATGACCTATGAAGGAAGGCTGAAATAACTGGTTTTGTTTAGTTTAGAAAAGAGAAGACTGAGGGGGGACATGATAGCAGTTTTCAGATATCTAAGAGGGTATCATAAGGACGAGGGAGAAAACTTGTTCATCTTGGCCTCTGAGGATCGAACAAGAAGCAATGGGCTTAAACTGCAGCAAGGGAGGTTTAGTTGGACATTAGGAAAAAGTTCCTAACTGTCACGGTGGTTAAACACTGGAATAAATTGCCCAGGGAAGTTGTGGAATCTCCATCTCTGGAGATATTTAAGAGTAGGTTAGATAAATGTCTATCAGGGATGGTCTAGACAGTACTGTGTCCTGCCATGAGGGCAGGGGACTGGACTCAATGACCTCTCGAGGTCCCTTCCAGTCCTAGTATTCTATGATTCTATACTCTTCTCTTGGTACCCACCCTATCCCTTTCCGAATAATCCTTTTGTTTCCTAATATAGTGAAGATTACCCCTTTCTGGACCCAAATTCTTTGCTTCCTAATATGGAGAGGCTACTTTTCCCCAGACCCTACCTATTGATTCTTTATATGGTGCACTTTGAAGCCTTATTTTACTGGCAGCAGCTCGGGTAACTGGATGGCCTAATTTATGGTAAGGACCTGAATTAGGGAACTTTGTGGCTTAATTTATGAGAGGATGCTATTCCTGAGGCAATTCTTGTATTGCTCTTTCGTGTTACACAGGGTCTCCCCATGCAGCTGAGGGTCATCTTGCTTTCAAGCTGGGGTTTCTGTGGGGAATTAATGAAGGCAGGCTCTTATGCCTGGATCCTGCCTTCAGCTCCCTGTAGGCCAGATCCAGTGCTGAGACCCCCTTTATTCCCGCACCTACAGCTCCCAGCCTGTCTGGGTGAGCAACAGGCCTGCCAACAGAGGGAGCAAATGGGGAAATTGCATAGGGACTTGGTGTTTTCAAGAGGCCTGGAGCTACCAGCTGCACCACTGCCCCAATAGGAGTTTTGGCCTGGAGCTGTGGGCCTCAATGAAATGTTGCAGGAGCACCGCTCTACCACGCCGTGCAGCTCTGATGACTGTGAAGGAGAGTCCAGCACCAAAACTCTCCCCTCAGCTCTGCTCCTTCAGCCTGAGCCAAGGCCCCAAAGCCCGTGCCACGAGGCATAACAGGGTAGTCGACAAGGGTTCCCTTGTCAACCGCGGAGTGTCCAGACTACCACACTGTGCTGCCAAACATCTGATCGGCACAGCGTGGCAGACATTTTGATGTAAATGAAGCAGCGATTATTTAAATCACTGCTTCATTTTCCTATGTCTAGAAACCTAATCTACATGGCTCCATCGACGGAGCTATGTAGTCTAGACATACCCTTAGGTTGCTTTGAATCAACAACTGAAGAGTACATTACAACGTTGGCAGGAAAATCAAATTGCCACAAGCACAGTACCCAAAAAGAGCTAAACAGGTGTTTAAAAAATCACAAACAAGAACCATAAAGGCATCATTAGGGTGACATTGTAGTAACATTTCTTTCTGGGTATAAATTGCATATAATCTAAAGAGCAAAAGAAATATATTGTTTAGTTGTGATGAACAGTGCTAATGTTTATTGTAATTTCATTTTTAGTTTACTTTCTTTGTACCCTAATTTAGAAAAATGCACCCACACACACTTCATTGTTAAATAGTAATGCGCTGGCATTGTAAATACTTTGATATATATTAATTTCTTTTGAAAGGTCACCTAGTTATCAAAGCCTTTGTCAGTGACAGTTTAGATTATAGTAATAATCTCTGTTTAAGGCCATACCTGAAGGCCACGTGGAAGCATTGCATGTGACTACCCTCTTACAATTTACCCTCTTACCCTCTTCTGATTTTAGCAATGGGCTGCTTGTGCCCAATGTTCCCACTCAGATTTTCCATTCATGAGCAGTGATTTTTGTTTTGTGTCCCAATATTAAAGTCATGTGCTCTTGTTCATGTGTGCTACCATTGCAGGCACCCAAGTTATTAACAAATATCATATACATAAATGTTATGGAAGAAAGAATATTAGGATTCATGAAAATGGAAATCCAGTAGTTTACTTTAAAAAATTATGTCCAGAAATATTCCAGTATGTTCCAGACTAGATAGATAACCTTTTCTCCTTGTAAAACCATGCCTAAAATAAACTCTTAGATAAGATCTGAACCCTCTTTCCCCTGTTCTGTGTCAGTCAAGGTCTTCATAATGATAGTATGAAAAAAATTCAAGTCAGGAGAAAGTTGGCATGCGGTGAGGGTGTAAATTAGACAAAAATAAGTTAAAAATGGAAAGTGTAGAAGAGAAGAAAAATCAAAAAGGGAAGAATGGAGGGGAGAAGAAGAGAGAACAAACTCCAGAATTAAAAAAAAGAGGAAGAAGTGGAATAAAAAAGTGAGGAAAAAAGGAAACCAAAAATTATTAGAAAATTATACCAAAAATGATGAATGTCACAGGGGAAGGAAAGATGGAAAGGAAAGAAAGAGAATACTTAACACAACATAGACATGGTGGATACTTAATATAAAGCTGCTTTAGTGCCTGAATGTTAGACTGAATAGCAATAAAGAGTAAAATATGGGATAAAACAGACTGCATGGGGCCACACAGCTAGCAGTTTATCTAAGGCAGCAAAATATTGGGAGCAGGGCCTCTAAACTGCAGCATCACAGCTTCATAGGTGATTAATCAGCCCCATCAAATCAGTCAGCTCCCTGCATGGAGTGTTACACTCCAGCATGGAACTACCTGTGAAGCTGTGATGCTGCACTGCTTAGCAGGAACACTGAGCAAGGGTCCTGTGAGTGGGACCACATTGAAACAGGAGGGCTCAGAGCTTGGACAGTCTGGCTAGGAAGGATTTTTTTCAGGGTGGGAAGAAGGATGGATCCCAGAAGAGGAATGTTTCTGAGCTAATGGAGGGGAGGGGATTCAGAACCTGGTTGGCTCAGGTAGAAGTGGTTAGGAATGAGCCTAGGATGCAGGGCTTAGATGGGAAGAAGTTAGGAGGACATAGAGGCAAAAGGAACTTTGTTCTCAGCTAGGCTGGCAGAGTTAAGTGGGTGTGAATTGGCGGGTGGGACAGACAGCCCATCAGGGGTATTGGTGGTAAGGACAATGAGACTGGATGAAGTATTGGAAATAAATATTAGCTCCTCGAGGTTCACATAGAGATAAATACTATTTTCACTGTCCACCCAAATTGCTTCCCTGGACTCCTCCCTCTCTGTTTCAATTAACGTTCCAAAACTGGCCCTGTGGTGGGGTCGGAGTGGGGAAGGGAGCAGCAAGGGGAAGCCTTCTACTTTCAGCCCCATCAGTTACTTTGGACCCTGCCAGCGTCATTAACAATCAGTGGTGAGGTCTCTTCTGGGGGGGAGGGGAGGCAAAGGAGGAGCCGCATGTGGGGCTGAAGAAGCAGGCTGAGGTGAGCCGGGCACTGCTGGTGGATGGGCCATACCTGGGGGGGGGGGGGTGTAAGAGTGGAATCCCGGAGCTCACTGGCAAGGTGCAGCCAGCGCCTGTCCTCTCTCCCGCATTCACACAAAGGGACCCAGAGTCACCACCACTTCTTCCCAGTGGACTAATAAATCCAGTCCTCTTCCAATTGCCCCATCACCCCCCTTCTCTTCCCAAACCAAAACGTGCACACACTCACCCACCACACTCCACCCACTTCGCTAGGGGGCCTTCCCTCCACCACTCCTGGCCCCCTGTCGGCGGGAGAGCAGTGCAGTGGTTGCAGCTCAGAGCTGCTGCCGGAGCTGGAACTGGGACCATAGTGAGGCTGCCCCAGCAGGGACAGCTTCACAGCACGCTGCAGCACATGGGGCAGCCATCTGCCACACAGCTCCGCTGGCTGGGCCACATAGCTGAAGCCAGACCAGGAACTGGGGCCATAGTGAAGCTGCCCCAGAAGGGACAGCCTCATAGCACCTCAGTTCCAGCCACACACATGGGACTTACCACATAGGCTCGCCTACTGCCAGAGCAGGAATGTACCATGCCAGCAGGAAGGTGAATGCTGCTGTGCAGCTTTGGGAAGGTGGGTGGACTTAGCATTGTTTGTGCACAGCTACGCAGGCACGCACCTTAGAGGGAACCATGCTTGTGTCACTTGTGTTCTCATATGGAGCTCTACTTCTCCCTGACATTCCCCCCTCCCCGCTATTGGAGCTATTTCCATACCTTCTTTGAACCCCTCCCTCTCCCCAGTGTAGCTGTACCCTTTGTGTGGAAAAGAAACCTTTAAAAAAAGGGACAGGAAGTAATGTGGCATTAACTTGGGAAAACACTGTAGAGCCATAGGAAAACCCCACAAACAGAGTTCATAATCGAAACCATGAGTAAATGTGCCAGCTCAAGTAGGTTGGGCAGTTTCCTTTTCCTCTCTGGCTCTCAAGTCCAGCAATGTAGATGTCCCCTTCACATACACAACCCTTCTCTGCATCCCACTCAATTGCTGCCCTTAGTCAGGGCAGACCAGAGTTCAGAGGTACATCTGCAGAATTCACTTCCCCTCCTGAGTTGCGGCGGAAGCTAGAGAGCATCTCACCCACTTCACTAGACACTCGCCATCCACCTGCTCGCTGCTCTCTGGCCATTCATCGCTGCTCACCTCCACCGCTCTTCTGGACACTCCTCACACTTCTCCATCACCATCCTGCTGGCTGCCCATTGCATCTTCTGCTGGCTTGTGATGGATTTCGCTCTGGGCCAAACCTAGTGATTTCAGATCTTGGCCCAAAGCACAGTCCAGCTACAAGAGATTCCAGCATCCGCTGGAGTACATTTACATACAAAAAAGACCCCATACAGAGCCTTTCTTTAACTCTATCACTGAAACAATGGGGAGAAACAGGTTGAACCATTCTTACAGCTTATGCCTGGAGGGCATAACGTAATATGTGGAGATATACCTACCCAATAGAGCTAGAAAGGACCATGCAAGGTCATTGAGTCTAGTCCGCTGCCTTCACAACAAGACCAAGTACCATCCCTGACAGATTTTGTCCCAGATCCCTTAATAATCCCCTCAAGGGTTGAACTTACAGCACTTGGTTTAACAGGCCAATACTCAAACCACTGAACTATCTCCATTCCCAGCTTGAGCTATAGGGCTCTGAGTTAAAACCAGTCTGACTTTTCTGCATTATGCATTCCCACAATAACTGCAGGCATTGGTGGTCATATCTTACAATTCCTGCATTCGCTGTTAAGACAGCTTGTGACCCCCCCACAACAGCAAAATTGGTTACAATGGGTAAAACACCAGCCTAACAATTGAATATCTAGCAGGCCTAAGTAATCTGAGTGAAGTGTATTTACATAACCACACCAGGATTCCTCTTCCATTCCAGCTGGCTGTAATGGAGGCATTGATTCAGACCCTGCTTACATTAAGTTGGTTTTGAATTATAAGCCTGTTCTCCAAAGTGCATGCAGCCCATCCCACTTGGTCTCATCCACAAATTTTATAGCATTCTCTCTAGTCCATTCCTCAAATCATTAATGAAAATCTTTGAATAGCAGTATATCCAGGACTGACCCCTCCAAGACCTCATTAGAGACTCTCCCTGTGTGACTGCAAATCATTAAATAACTACTGTAACATCTATATTGTGTAAGGGTTTGCAGATCTGGGTAAGTGACTATTATTCTGATTACTGATCACCTTTATACAAAAAAATAGAATGCCAGTGGAAAGAAGGTTTTTCTTTGGGTTGTTGTGAGAACTTAATTTGAATACTGGGAACAAATCAGGAATATGGATGTAGTAACTAAAATGAATAGGTTGTTTTTCCTTTTTTTGGAGAGATTCAATAGTTAGACAAGCATTACTACCCTTAGAATTTCCACTATAATCCTGATTTCCCTGAGCAAGACTAGATTGTCATTCTTTAGCAGGGGTCAGAATTTACACTTTTAAGGAATTCCTCTTCCACTTTGTTGCTTCTTATTGTTGCTTGCTCTGTGTTTCCCACAAGTCTGATTCTAACACAATAGAGAAGTGTAGACTTAGTGAGTGTAACTTAATGACCTTTCTGGATGCAACAAAAGTAAACAGAATAGAGGTGAAATAAGGACTTCTCACTTATTTTTTTTCTTAAGATTGTGGTGCATAATCATAAAAGATTTGCTTTACTAAAAATCTGCAGACGAGTTTCCCTACTTGTTCTTTACAGAGGACACTTTGCCCTATTGCAGTCCATCTGAGATGCTAGTTAAAATGCAAGAGCATTTTAATTTATATTAAAGAGAACAAATTAAACAGACAAGACCAACTGAGATTCAAGTACCCTAAACAAGAGAATAAAATTTGAAAATTAAATCACGACAGTAAAAAAATAAAACAAAGAACAATGCAGAGGAAATACTCCTAAGCCATCACAGCTGTAATGATATTTTAGCTCTGTGAACCTTTGACCCGTCTTTAATGGGGGAAAAGGATTTGTTTGTTATGGAATGTATTGCTGAAAACTTACACTGTAATGACACTAATGGGCATAATATTGACAGATTTTATAGGGTTTATTTGAATGAAATATGCTGGAAAGCAGGTAGGGGAGTTTTAAACACAGAAGTATTAGGCTTTCCTCAGGTATAAAGTTAACACTTACTTAGTGTCGCCTAGTGTCATTAGCCAAGGTAGAACTCAAGTTTTGACCTGAGATCATATAATTGCTTTCTCATGCTGTGTGACAAATAAGTTAACCTCAGAAAGACAAGTACAGCACATAATTGTATAAGTTTAAAATACGGGACTTTGTTTTAGGTTTTGCAGTCAAATAACTATGGAGATAACTGCATTGACATTCATGATGTACTAGGAAATTAATTGATGCAAACTACTTGGGTCAGGAGTCAGGAGCCTACTTATGATTACGCATAACCCCACTCATGAACAAAGAGAGTGGTTAGATGAGATGATACCTTTTAGTGGGCCATCTTCTTGTGTTGGAAGGCAGAAGCTTTTGAGCTACTCAGATGACCCAAAGAAGAGTTCCACCAACACAAGTTGGTGCAATAAAAGATATTATCTCTCCTACCTTGTCTCTCTCATACCCTGGTACTCACACAGTTTCAAGAACACTGCAAACAACTAATGGACAACTCCTTTGATACTTGTATTCAGTAAAGATTTTCTGTCACTTCATGTGATACTTTGTGAAGGTAACAAATCTGTAGCTCATCATTGTGTCAAGTGAACTAACTGATCCTAACAACAGGTGCATTGTTCAGCTCTAAACCCACCAAAGGTAGGTCTATCTGCCAGAGTTGTTACACTGAAAGATGATAAAAATATCTTGTTTGGTTTTTGCCTTGAATTCTGAAGTTCTGTTTTTCTGAACTTGCTTTGTTTGGTTGCTTTTGTGCATTCCTCTTGGCATCCATCCAAAGCTCTTCTGACAGAGGAATGCAGTGAAAATTTCTGACAGATTTATTCACTTTAACTTCTGCTATGTTAAATGTATTTTATTTGTTAGAATGAATCAGATGTGTTGTAAGGAAATTGGGAATCTTTCTATAGTATTAGTAACATGACTACTGAAAGAAGTGTTTTATGTACTTTGTAGTGCAGTATATCTATTAATTTGACCACCAACCAGATGACATACATTAGATGTTTTGATTTATTACCATAATAAGTAGAACTGAGCAACAGTTGAAAACACATATTACGGATAGTTGATCAGCATTCTTTGACCTCATAAGTGTCTCTTTTGTGTTTATTTTATGTAAAGAGCAATTACATACAATTTTCATTTGCAAAAATGTTACTGGAAAACCAGACTGCAGATTCACTTCAAAAGGTATCAGTGTTTCTTTTTCTTTGAACTTGTCCAGTCTAAGAACAAAATTAATATCTCTGATTTGCCTGACTAAGCACAGTTAACAAATAGTCTGAATTTCAAATATTCAAAAACTAAAAGATTTACCAAGCAGTGCTCATGTCTTTAACTCAATTAAGGTTTTTTTTTTAAATAAAAGGAAAATGTACATGCTTTATTTAAACGATTGTGGTTTTAAAAAAATACATTGTTATTTCTCAACTGATTTTGAATAAATTTGAAACAGAGTCAGTTTTCTTCTTTTTTAAGAGGCTTCTAATATTGTGAGGCCATAAGATAGTGCTTAGTTTATCCTTAGTGCTATTTGGAAATAAGGATGAAATCAATTCTGATAAAATTAGTAATGGCTCAAATATTGATGATGAGAACAGGGCAGTCTTACAGAGTGAGCGGGATCATTTACTAAAAGGGCTCATTCAAACAAAATTCCATGTAATATAGCATATGCAAATTTATAAACTTAAAAACATGGAATGCAGATCAAACATTCAGAACAGTATATGCAAACAAATGTCTATCCACTGCATGTAGCAGTGCTTGGGATTCTTCTGTTGTACTTGTTGAACTCTGCACTTGTCCTTACTTGTCCTTGTTGAACCTCATCAGATTTCTTTCAGCCCAATCCTACAATTTGTCTTGGTGACTCTAGAATATATTCAGATTCTCCAACATATGACCATGTGGAGAAGCAAGCATCATCATTTCACTGCTGAATTGGTTTCCTGTGTAGAAGTGGGATGAATCTCAACTATAAAACTATGTAAGAGCATGGTACTTTTGCTATTTTTACAGTTTGAATCCCCAGATATCCCACTATATGTCCTTCCTCAACTGGTAAGCTAGATAAGTATCTGAGGCTGTGTTCCCTCTAAACTGAGCATTCAGACAGCTATCCAGGAGATTGAAATGCTGCCCAGATGATCAGCAGAATGCTCACAGCTAGCATCACCAGACAGCATATATTTCTCCCAGTGGTGCACATCAGCACAGGATTTGGGCTATGTCTACACTACAAAGATAAACCAGAAAAAGAAACGCAATTTGCAGTACTCAAATTGTGTATCTTTTTCTGATTTACTTCCAAAAGAGGCTTTTCCAAAATCATCATCTACATAGGGCCAAATTTCGGGGGGAAAAAAGCCTCTTTCAGAACATCCTTTCTTCCTCGTAAAATGAGGTTTGTGGGGATGCAGAAGAAATGTGTCTGCTTTTCTGACTTTTTTTTAGAAAAGTGGGTGCATTCATTGGACACAGCAGAGCTTTTCCGGGACACCTCTGGTATCCCGAAAAAGCTCTGCAGTCTAAATATAGCCTTGGTACACATAACAAAATTTATTCCACACATGGATGGGAAAAAATTGGAGGATGCATTGGTCAGAGGGTTCATTATTCCAAGGCAGCAAGTCATTCTGCTTTTACTTCAGTCATCCCTATCCTATTGGATGCTGGGTGTTTTAGATATTTTTTCTTATTCCACAGTTAGCTTTCCTCTTTTCCATGTTGTGCTACACTTCTCCAGCATCACCAGTAGCTGCCGTCAAATAGTAAAGCTGCAGACAGTAAACCTGTTCCTTTCTTTTACACTCTGACACAGCTCTGCCTTTGGTTCTTTCTGTCCTGGAAACAGCCTAAGGATGCTACCGTCCCAATGATTTCAGCAGCTCCCCTGTGATCAGTGCTCCCAGGGTTAGACATCTTCCACACAACACTGGTCTGATTACTAAGCTAGCAAAACATTACTCTTCCATAACCGCCTTTCCCCAAAAAATCTCCTCCGTTTATTCCCTTGGCTTTAACTAAGCCAGCTAAGTATCCATAATGTTCATCCCCTCTTGCTACAACATGTGGATTTATTGGCAGGGAGAGTAAAGGAAATCCCTTTATTCACTCTTCCCAGATCGAGATGTTTGTGACGGAACACCGGGGCTCCGCACTGAAGCTCCCCCAGTCTCCCAGCAGCTGGGGAGAGCACCGCAACTGTATGCGCAGTGGCGCCAGAGGATTGCGTCATCCGGTGCGCCCTGCGGAATGCAAGGGGGCGGGGCAGGAGCATTTGGGGGCGGGGCGGCGCGGCGCGGCGCGGGGGGGGCATTGTGCTGCCAACTTTAAAAGCCGGACAGTTGGCCGATGCGGGGGGGGAGGTTCAGGGCAGCCAGAGGCGGAGAACTGAGGGGCGTGAACGGAAAGGCGCAGGGAGAGAGGGCCGCGCGCCAAGAGGACCGGCGCATGGTAGGAAGTGGTCCAGGGCGGGGCAGGGCATGGGAGCCAGTGGGTGGGCGTGTTACAGGAGGTCGCCCCGCCGACCATAAGGGAGAGCGCACTGCTGTTCTCCTCTCTTTAGGTCCCTGGTCCAGGGCCCGGACCCCCTACCCTCCAGCCCCGGGGAACTGTGCTCAGGGAGAGCGCTAACGGCCTTGTCCGGTTTGAAAATCGAGAACTCTTGAGGGGGTGCGGGGTGGTGCAGCAGACGGTGGACTCCGCACTGCCTCTTATTGAGAGCGGGAATGCGGGGGACGCCTGGGGTACACGTCTTTACAATGTTCAACAAAAGCAAATACATTTACATGTAATAATTCATTATCCAAAAACTATAAAAACTGTAACACGTTACTGACCACCACTTCGGAACTCTCGTGTGACCTTCTTACCCGTCCTGCCCCTGAAAATGTCACAAACAAGTCACTGCCAGGACATGTTTTCCCACCTCCTTGTAGTTTATAAACCATTCTTCCACCATTTTTAGCACAAGTAATGCCAGTAGTCTAAGTATGAGCATAGACTTGGCACAAACATTTTTTCCATTATGGCACCTGACTTCAACCATCCTTTATGCCATCACAAAATAAAGACACTGGGATACCATAGTGATGGGCACTTGAAAAAATAAATAGAAACTGCCCAAGTTATGCATAATATGTCCTCACGTTGCTATGTTTTTGCGAGTGTTTTTAAAATTAGCATTACACATTTTATTAAACATTTTATATTAAATAGAAATGCACACGTCAGCTTAGCAGCAAGAGGCTTTCCATGTCCATATCCAAAATGTTGATTTGTTTATGATATAGGGGAGAACTTTATTCAACGCAATTTGGTGCACCTAGTCGGGCTAAAAATGCTGTAGCTGCTAAAGTTTCTTACTAACCAGGAGTTCCAGTCCCCACAGAGAATAAATAATTTTCCAATCAAAAAATGAAGAGAAGAGAAAATAATTCAGGCCAAAAGTTCCGTATTATCTTCTCAAATAAAAACAAATTATTGCCGTAAGAAACACTTCTGTATCTGTTTTTTCTCCTATTGTGTTTTTTAGTCATGTAACTCATGCAGTCCTTAAGCTTCTTTTTTCTTTTGAGGGGAAAAAATGGTGCATGTAGCTTATTGGTAAAAAGGTCTATGTAATTTACAATGAAGAGTTTAACTTATCTATACACTGTCATATACTTTATTTCCAATGTATAGTTGATCAAAACAAGCAAACCAATATCAAACTACACTACAATATCAAAACTACAGTATCATTTTCCTGCCAAGTACTGCAACATGGTAACTCACTGAAATTATTGGAATTTTAATAAGGTGTGAATGGAGGTTAGAATTTTCAGTGGGTCCTCAAGATCAGGTCCTATATTACAGCTAAACATAGAGGCTACGTCTAGACTGGCATGATTTTCCGGAAATGCTTTTAATGGAAAAGTTTTCCGTTAAAAGCATTTTCGGAAAAGAGCATCTAGATTGGCACGGACGCTTTTCCACAAAAGCCCTTTTTGCGGAAAAGTGTCCGTAGCCAATCTAGACGCACTTTTGCATATAAAAGCCCCGATTGCCATTTTCGCGATCAGGGCTTTTTTGCGCAAAACAAATCTCAGCTGTCTCCACTGGCCCTTTTGTGCAAAAGCTTTGCGCAAAAGGGACTTTTGCCCAAACGGGAGCAGCATAGTATTTCCGCAAAAAGCACTGATTTCTTACAGTAGGAAGTCAGTGCTTTTGCAGAAATTCAAGCGGCCAGTGTAGACAGCTGGCAAGTGTTTCCGGAAAAGTGGCAGATTTTCCGGAAAAACTGGCCAGTCTAGACACAGCCAGAAAATAGAAGATAAAAATAAGATTATTCCAAAAATTTAAGTGCATAAAATGCACAGTAATCTACAGTGAGTTGCCCATACAAGAATACAGGCAGTCCCCGGGTTACATGGATCCGACTTACATCGGATCCCTACTTACAAACGGGGTGAGGCAACCCTGCACTAGCTGCTTCCCCCCAGCAGACCAGGGAGACGCGAAGCTAGCGCTCCCCCTCCCCCCCAGCAGACCAGGGAGACGCAGAGAGGCTTTTCTCAGCAGACACCTCAGCTTGAGAATAAAGGACTGAGGGAAGTGAGGTGTGGGAGAATAAAACTGAGCTCTGGAGAAATGTTTGGCTAGAGTTTCCCCTACAATATGTACCAGTTCCGACTTACATACAAATTCAACTTAAGAACAAACCTACAGTCCCTATCTTGTACGTAACCCGGGGACTGCCTGTATATCCTAACCTCAGTGGATACGAAACTCTCAGTAGTGTCTACAGGTATTATGTGCCAGATCCAAACTACACTGAAAGTAACTTGAGTCTTGTCAAAGGGCTTTGGTTCAGGACTAATTTGAGGTTACAAGCAACAATACAATGTTTCAAATGGAAGCTTACAGAGGGAAATCACAGAATCATAGCATTGGAAGTGACCTCAGGTCATTGAATACTGTTAAAAACAGGACCAATGCCAACTAAATCACCCCAGCCAGGGCTTTGTTAAGCCAGGACTTAAAAGCCTCTAGGGATGGAGATTTCACCACTGCCCTAGGTAGCCCATTCCAGTGCTTCACCACCTTCCTAAGAAAATAGTTTTCCTAATATCCAACCTTGACCTCCCCCACTGCAACTTGAGACCATTGCTCCTCATTTTGTTATCTGTCATCACTGGAAATACTTTCTCTCCATCCTCTTTGGAACCCCCTTCAGATAGTTGAAGGCTGCTATCAACCACCCCCCCACACACAAATACACACACAATTTGCTGTACACAAAGGCTACGTCTACACTACAAGTTTTCTCTGAAAAATATGCTGAGGGACTCATTTGCATGAGTCACAATCTAATTTGCATATTCTCTGCCAATCGGTTTTTGTGCTGAGATTTTTGCACAAAAACAAGCAATATGGACATTTTCTTTTGGCGCAAAACCCCCTTTTTCCACAAGATCCCTATGTCTCAAAAAAGGAGGTATACCAATCCTGCAGGAAAAGGGGTTTTTTTGCAAAAAAAAAAGTCCACACTGCTTGTTTTTGTGCAAAAACCCCAGTGCAAAAATGGATTGGCAGAAAATATGCAAATGAGATCGCAACTCATGCAAATGAGTCCCTCATTAGAATATTTTTTGCCAAGAAATCTCGTAGTGTAGATGTAGCCTAAAGAAGCACAGATGTCTCAGCCTCTCCTCGTAAGTCATGTGCTTCAGTCCCCTAACCATTTTTGTTGTCCACCACTCAATTTTGTCCAATGTGTCCACATTCTTTGTGTAATAGAGGAGTCCAGAATTGGACACAGTACTTCAGATGTGGCCTCACCAGTGCTGAATGAAGGGGAATAATAATTTCCCGAGATCTGCTGGCAATGCTCCCACTAAGGAACCCCAGTATACTGTTAGCCTTCTTGGTTACAAGGGCACACGGTTAACTCATATCCAGCTTCTAATCCACTGTAATCCCCATGTGCTTTTCTGCTGAACTGTTGCTTAGCCAATCAGTCTCCAGCCTGTAGCAGTGCTTGAAATTCTTCCATCCCAAGTGCAGGACTCTGCCCTTATTCTGTTGAACCTTATCAGATTTATTTTGGCCCAGTCCTCCAATTTGTTCAGGTAACTTTGGACCCTATCGCTTCCCTCGGTGTATCTACCTCTCCCCCTAGCTCAGTGTCATCTGTAAACTTGCTGAGGGTGCAATCTATCCCCTCATCCAGGTCATTAATAAAGGTGTTCAATAAAACTGGCTCCATAATGGTTCAAGATATATATACAGTCTAAGTATATCATGTCCACTGCTTTCCCAATATCCACAGAGCCATTTACTTCATCATAGAAGGCAATAAAGTTGGTCAGGCATGACTTGCCCTTCGTGAATCCACGTTGACTACTCCTGTTCACTTTCTTGTATTCCAAGTACTTCAAAATGGATTCCTTCAGGACTCCTTCCATGATTTTACTAGGGACTGAGGTGAGACTAACTGGTCTATAGTTCCCTCAATTCTCCTTTTTCACTTTTTAAAAGATGGATACTACATTTGCCTTTTTCCAATTGTCTGGGACCTTCCTCCATCGCCATGAGTTTTCAAAGATAATGACCAATGCTTCTGTAATCACATCAGCCAACTTCCTCAGCACCCTTGGATGCATTATTTCTGGTCCAATAGATTTATGTATGTTTAGCTTTTCTAAATAGATCTTAACCCAGTGGTGGACAATAAAAAGAGTCCACCAGCCAGGTTAGTTCCTGGTGGGCTGCCTCTGCTACTGTGTTTACCTGCACCTCCACAGGTATCGGAGGACTGCAGCTCTGGTTATCTGTGAATCATTGTGGCCAATGTGAGCAGCAGGAAGTGTTGCAGACTGGGACGCCGCTTCCCACTACTCGCATTGACTGTGAGTGGCGATTCGTGGCCAACCAGAGCTGTGATCCTCTGATACCTGTGAAGGCGCGCGTAAACATTTATGTGGGGGTCTGCCAGGGACTAACCCTGCAGACTGGATCTGGCCTGCAGACTAGAATTTACCCACTCCTGTCTTAACCTGTTCTTTCTCCACTGAGGGCTGCATACTTCCTTCTCATACTGTGCTGCCTAGTGCAATAGTCTGGGCGCTGACCTTGTCTGTGAAGACAAATGCAAAGAAAGCATTGAGTACTTCAGCTTTCCCCACATCATCTGTCACTATGTTACTTCCCTCACTGAGGTTCCCACACCTTCCCTGACCACCCTCTTATTGCTAACGCCTCTGGAAACCTTTCTTGTTATTTTTCACATTCTTTGTTTGCTGTAATTCCAGTTGTGCTTTGGCCTTTCCGATTGGCCTACCCCTGCATTCTCAAGCAATATAGTTATACTGGTCCTAGTCATCTGTCCAAATTTCCACTTCTTGTAATCTTCCTTTTTGGGTTTAAGCTAACCAAGGATTTCACTCTAAGCCAAACTGGTGGTCTATCATATTTGTTCTTCTTACTGCACAATGGGATGGTTGTTTCTGCACCTTCAATAAGGCTTCTTTAAAATACTGCCAGCTCTCCTGGACTCTTTTCCCATTTATGTTAGCGACCCAGAGGATCCTGCCCATCAATTTTCTGAGGGAGACAAAGTCTGTTTTTCTGAAGCCCAGAGTCTGCATTTTGCTGCTCTCCTTTCTTCCTTTGGTCAAGATCCATAACTCTCATAATCACTGCTTACTGGGTTGCCACCCTCATCTACTTCCCCAACTAGTTCCTCCCTGTTTGTGAGTAGCAGGTCAAGCTGAGGATTACTGCTGGTTGGTTGCTTCAACACTTGTACCAGGAAAATTATTAAAGACAGGACAGGAGCAGAGGAAGGGTATGTCTACACTACCCCGCTAGTTCGAACTAGAGGGGTAATGTATGCATACCGCATTTGCTAATGAAGCCCGGGATTGGAATTTCCCGGGCTTCATTAGCATAAGCGGGGAGCCGCCATTTTTAAATCCCCGCTGCTTCGAACCCCGTGTAGCGCGGCTACACGGGGCTCGAACTAGGTAGTGAAACGAGGTGTACCGGTAGTTCGGAATAGGCACCCTAGTCCGAACTACCTAGTTCGAGCCCCGTGTAGCCGCGCTACACGGGGTTCGAAGCAGCGGGGATTTAAAAATGGCGGCTCCCCGCTTATGCTAATGAAGCCCGGGAAATTCAAATCCCGGGCTTCATTAGCAAGTGCGGTATGCATACATTACCCTCCTAGTTCGAACTAGGAGGGTAGTGTAGACATACCCGAAGGGAGTACTAGTAATCAGTTATCACTGACATAAATAAGAGTCAATACTAGATTACTCTTCCACTGAAAAAGCAAATAGAAAAAATATTATGACCTAGTTAAAGGAGGGTTGGGAGACAAGATGGATATTTACACCTAGCAAGTGATTTATTATGTATATATTTTTCCAATCATGGTCACAGACAACAGCCTTTGAATTTCTTTTGAAACACAGTTTTGGTTCGAAGAAAAGTCCCCAAACATAAAAGAATTTAAGTAGGAAAAGAACTTCATAAATTGTATTAACTGGGCGGGGAGGGAGAAGAAAGCTAACATATATAACTTGTTTTGATCTGCTACTATACTGATCAATTATTTTAAACACATACACATGTTACTATATTAGCCAATTAGAAAATTAATTTTAATTCATTAAAGAATGTATATATGAAGGGTTTTTAATGTTTATTGAATGTGATAGCATTTAATAATCAGATTAAATTGGATATTGCACCATGTTTTCTCTCAGATTTTTTTAATGTTGTTTTCTGTGAGGTACTGGGCATCTGAAAGAAGTATTATTTAAGTGTGAAGTAAAAGGAAGCGCCTCTTACATTCAGGCTTTAATAATGTAGAGAAAGACATTGTTGACCAATTTATTTCTCCCTTAAGCCAGTAGAAATCTGCTACTAATACATATCCGTTGGAGGTAATGAAGTTACAGCACTGAGGCATTTTCTCCAAAGAAGCATTTGATAACACCATCTTGTAGCTTATCATTGGAAAAATGAAGTTGCCTTTTTCAGGTGTGATTGCTGTACTGAAGCTATAATTTGATACAAACTATTAGCTACATCAATTTCTAGTTCAGTTCTATTAACCCATGCTGTATGCATGAAATACTGAAACTCAAATTAACTGGCAAAATGACTTTAAGTGAGTCTGGTGTTTCATGGTGAGTTTTTTATGTGACTTGAAGGAAGCTTTGATTACAAACAGCTGGATTCAAAGACCACCAGGCCAGAAGGGATCTTCATGATCATCTACTCTGGCCTCCAACACCTTACAGGCCACAACCACCCACTCCAATAATAGGCTAATAACTTCTGGCTGACTTTCAGAAGACTTCAACAATTTAATTAAACCTTTCAAATTAGAAATTTACTCCAGTTTAAACAGCAAGTGATCCAGGCTTCAGAAGAAAGCAAAATTACTTCAGGGTTTCCACCAATCTGACTGAGTACTAAATGTCTTCCCTTCACCAAACACAGTGACCAAACAAATATGGCGCTGAACTGGACCCTGAGCATGTAGGTAGGATGCACTAGTGTGATATCAAGGAAAAAATTC
The DNA here is from genome assembly GCF_049634645.1 of Pelodiscus sinensis. Lineage (NCBI taxonomy): Eukaryota > Metazoa > Chordata > Testudines > Trionychidae > Pelodiscus > Pelodiscus sinensis. Next base: position 51,183,474 of record NC_134719.1, read on the forward strand.
TCTGGAGTAACTCGGAGCCCTCCCCATCTAATGTCCCATCTCTAGTCCATGGAGGTATTGGCTAAAAGCCACTGCAGACTATCGTATGCTTGGTGCTTAATCCTGCGATAAAGGCTGGGGACTGGACTTGAGGACCTTTCAAGGTTCCTTCCAGTTCCAGTGTTCTATGATTCTATAAGGCTATTTCATCACACTATCCTTTCCATAAACATATCAAGCTCAATCTTGAAACAAGTTAGGTTTTTGCTTCATTACGTCCCTTGTAAGGCTGTTTCAGAACTTTACTCCTCTGATGGTTAGAAACTTTTGTCAAATTTCAAGCCTAAAGTTATTGTTAGCCAGTCTATATTTATTTATGCTTGTGCCAGCATTGGCCCTTAGTTTAAATAAGTCCTCTCCCGTCCTGACGTTTATCCCGCTGATGTATTTATAAAGTCATCATATAGCCTCATAACATTCATTTTGTTAGATTAAAACAAGTCAACATCTTAAGTCACCTCTTGGAAATAGGCAATATCTCCCAGCTTTCTGGCATCCTCAGATTTTATTAGTGCATCTTTTTATTTTGCCATTAGTGAATATGTTAAATATAATTGGTTCCAAAACCAATACTTGAGGAACCTTTTAGTAACCTTCTTTCATCTTGACAATTTACCTTTCAGCATGCTTGGTGGTAATCTACCCTTTAGTCACTTCCTTACACAACTTTTGATTTTCATATTAATCTCTGTCTTCTCTAATTTAACTATTAATTTTCTCATGTGGAACTGTAACAAAAGCTGTAATGGAATCCTGCCAGATTAGAGCTTTAGCATTTGCTTTGTCTAAAAATTCAGTTATCTTAACATCAGTTTGGTCTGACACAATCTTCCTTTTGTAAAACCAAGTTGTATTTACCATGTACCTCTTACCACTTACTATTTACCTCTATGTCCGTAATTACTCTCTATATCAATATTTGTGCTTAGACCTTGAATACAATTGAGGTCAAACTAATGTGTCTGTAGTTTCGTGGATCTTTTTTGTTCCCTTTCTTAAATGTATGTACTATATTTGCAATTCCCAGCCTAGGATACAACCCCTGAGTTCACAAATTCATTAAAAATCTTTTCCATTGGTCTTGCAATTTCAAGCATCAATTGCTTAGCTATTCTAGAATAAAGATTGCCTAATCCTCTCATTTGGTCCCATTAAACTGTTGCATTTGACTTCCACCTTGGATATGGTAATTTTTTCTCTTTTATATCCTTGTTCCCATTAGCTATCATGCCACTGCTCCAAGCTTCTCATTAGCCTTATTAAAAATTAAAGTGTTTCTTTGGATGTTGGGCCATATCTAGACTGTCTTTAATTTCCACTGCATCTTCAGTGCCTAGCAGTTCCAATTCTTCCTCCCCCCCTCCCCTTTTTATTTATATGGACAAGAGAATCTCTTATTACCTGTTTTAATTTCCTTTCAGAGAGCCGAGTCTACTGTGCTTTAGCAGTTCTTACATTTTCTATACACTTTGTGATCTCTAAGGGTATGTCTACACTACAGTGTTATTTCAAAATAAGCTATTTCGAAATGGTTAATTCGAAATAGCTTATTTCAAAATAATGCATCTACACAAAAAATGCATTTCGAAATAGCATTTTGCTATTTCGAAATAGCGTGTCCACACTGAGTGGACACTGAATCTCATTTAAGGCTGGCCGGAACCAGGTCCGGCAGGGCATCAATTCAGCAGTTACTTTGTGTGGCTGCTGCTTGAGGCTATCTGAGGCCTGTGCTTAAAGGGACCCCCACCTGGACAGCTGGTTCTCAGCTTTCCCTGCTTGCTTGCCTACCTTGATAAGGGACATCAAAGCATTTTGTCTCTGTGTGCTCTGGTTGCTGTCACTTGGGACACCACAGCACTCTGCAACATGGAGCCGGAGCTGCCCCTGGGCACTCTGGTGCTTCTGTTAGACATGTTGCTGCGAGCCTAGCTGCATTTTCTGCAAGCTGCCATCCGGGAGGTCTGTCGGTGGGCTGTCAGTATCCAGGAGGCCCTGCAGGAGAGCTTCCACCCTGAGAAGCACTAAGAGCCTCCCTGGTCTGCCCCATTGGGGGCTTTTGCCTCATTCCTCCCTCATGTCCTTCCACTTACCCCTCCCTAAGGCCCCCTTCCTGACGTAAAATAAAATACATGTTTTCTCGTGAACACAAACTGTCTTTATTTAACAAAACTGGGGGGGGGGGCATGAAACTCTGGTGAGACTGGGGAAAGGAGGTGGGATATGAGGGAAAGGAGGCGGGAGAGAGGTTGGGAGAGGGGAGGGGGAAACCTGGGAGGAGAAGGAGCGAGCTGGAAGGGAGAAGCAAGGGGAAGAATGGGGAGGGAAAGCTCAGGGTTGGGGGTCTCACCGGACCAACTTGATTTTCATGAAAACCTGCTCCTGGATTCGCATGTGGCCTTTGGTGGCCAGGCTGGCAGCTATCCTGCCATAGACGGCTGCGTTCCTCCATCTAGTGCGGAGATCATGGGATGTTGGGGTTATCCCCCCCAAACCTGAATAAGGTCCATGATCTCCGCCTTGGACCAGGAAGGCGCCTGCCTTCTCCAGGCCCTGGCAGGCTCCTGGGAGCTGGCAGACTGCTCCTGGGGAGCGGTGGAGGGTTGGCTGCCAGTGGCTTGCTCGCTCATGTTTTGGGGCTACTGGGTCAGGAGCAGTGACTGCTGGCTCTGGGCTGGCAGGCTTGGAGCTGGCACAGGCACTGTGGCCAGAGTCTACCCCTTTAAGGGCTCTGGGGAGTGGGGGAGGGAGAGGAGTGTTCTTGGTTGAGGCTGGAGTGGCCACCAAGGCACCCTGGGAAAGCTGCAGGCTTCCTCTTTCAAAATAAGTGTCTACGCAGCACTTATTTCAAATTAGCTATTTCGAATTTGGCATTATTTTTCATAGAATGAGGTTTACCAAATTCAAAATAAACGCTCCACTATTTCGAATTTATTTCAAAATAGCAGTTTGGCTGTGTAGACGCTAGGGAAATTATTTTGAAATAAGGGCTCTTATTTTGAAATCACTTTGCTGTGTAGACATACCCCAAGAGGTAGCTTTCTTTGCTGATTCATCCCTTTTTAATTTCGTGTAGGCTTTCTGATATCTCTTAGGCTACATCTACATTGCCTCTTTTTTGAGGAAGAGGTAATGCAAATGAAGCTCATTAGCAACTTCTCGTGCTTCATTTGCATATTCTCTTCCGATGCTTTTTGCGGAGGTTTTTGCGCAAAAAAAAGCAGTGTAGATGGGTCCGTTTTGTGCAAAGCTTCCCCCCCCCCTTTTGCACAAGAACCTTTATTCTTCAAAAAATGAGGTTTATGGGTTTTTGCACAAAGGGTTTTTTTGCACAAAATGGACCCATCTACACTTCTTTTTTTGCACAAAAACCTCTTCCGCAAAAAGCACCGGAAGAGAATATGCAAATGAAGCACGAGAAATTGCTAATGAGCACTTCATTTGCATTGCCTCTTCTGCAAAAAAGAAGCAGCGTAGAAGTAGTGTTAATGACCTGTTTGAAATGTTTGTTAATACCGAGTGGTCAACAACCCTACCTTTTGATTTTTTTCCCCTCATTTGGCATCAGATTATTTTATGTCAAAGTGAGAGAAAATAATTCCAAACCTAGGCCACATTCAGATCCTTGAGTTTTGAATGCAGCGAGGCTTAAAATTACGTTAATTCATTATTGAAAGTCTGAGTAAGGTTTCTTCAGGCTACTTTTACTTCCAATGAATTAGGTAAGAGTTTATTTCACAAATGCCTATTAGCACATTTCTTGTTATGTTGGCAAGTTGTTATGTTGTTAATGAAATGAAAGCTATTTAACAGACTGTTAATAAAGGAGATCTGACTCAGTGGGATTCTTCATGGGAAGGACTCACATTTTGCAGTTAAAAAATATTTTTTGATATCCTAAGGATATGAATGTAATTTTCTCTGACAAAAATTGAATGATCTTCAAATGCAGGAAGAAAACTCATTTATATATCTGGAGAGGGTAATGCTGGTTGCTTTGGTGTTCTTAGGTAATGACATGCAGTTCAGATTATTAGTTTCTGGAACTCATGAAGTTAGCTATGATGCACCTAGATCTTTGTACAATAAAATTGTGATTCTGGTAAGGACTGATTAGTTAATGGTTGCATGTTATTAGCCAATATTATTCTTTCATTTATTCTGGATTTACCCTGCTGTAACTGAGAACAGAACCTGGCCCTTCTCCTTTGTATCAGTTGCACAGGATCTTGCAGAAATTAAGTGTCATCTGCAACTATTATCAGTCTCTGCCTCTGACAGGGGTCTTCTCAAATTGCAATTAAATGGGATTCCCAGTTAGTTTACTCTGAACCTTATTCAAACCCTACAAAGTAAATGGCAGTCTTCCACTGATTTATCTGGGGTTTGGATCAAGCTCTTCCTACTGGTAACTTTTTCTAGGCTCTCAGAACCACATATTTTTGTCTCAATTTCTCCTGGTCAAGACAAGCAAAGTTCTTCCCTGATTTATATGTTGTGCATATGTAACCTTCGGTGGGTTAGACTCCACTGCCCGTCTCCAGTGCCTAACCCCCCTCCCCCTTTCCTACAGCCATACAGTCCTGGAGACCCAGAGTACAATCTGTAAGGAATTTCAGCAAGGATTGCCCAGTGTCAGCCTCCCTACATTCAAGTTCCAAAAGAAACTAAAGAAATGAATTTAATTAAATAACTTTATACAATCTTATGAAAAAAACAAATAACCTAATTCTTACAACAGAACACAGCTATTTTATAACCACAGATAATGTCCATACTTACAGTAAACATAAGTAAAAAGAAAACTATAAGTAAAATTTGAACAGTTCAATCCACACAAACTCAATAAGAAAAGACTGAGGTGTCCCAAAAGCTTAGATTTAGTTCACTAAAGCCTCAGTTTGTGCCTCTGATCATCATATCTGCACCATATGCTGAGTCTGAACCATCTCTCCACTTGCTTGTAGGGGGAGTCCAGGCAACCTTTTCCTCTGCTGTGGATCACTGCTAGTCAGCTAGCTCACTGATTAAACTAGTCAGTTAACTCACAAGTGAACAGGCTTAAGAAAACCCTGTTACAAGAAAATACAAAAATTGAGAATAACAAAATAGAAAGGACTTTCCCCTCATTACTACAGTTACAGAGAAGCTGAAGAATCATACTGAGAAAGTAACTAAAACAGTTTGGCTAACATCAAAACAGCATTTAAAGCATACAATTAACACAGAAGAAGGTATTTTTCCTCCTAGGTTCTCCTTGCTCTAAGTAGCATTGCCCATGATCCCTGGTAGAGGGTTAACAAAATGCTGCAGAGTGAGGAACAACAGTCTGCTCGCTGCTCCTGGCTCATCTTCTCCCAGCTCACACAAGCCTTAAGAAAGCATCTGTCCTGCCTGCTTGCTTATGAAGTGTGACCCCAAACTACTAAACCTAACTCCAGAAACTTCTGGGTGGAGTGGTAAATCATCCCAGCAACAGTAACACTCAACTCACTCTTACCTCCCGCACAGGGGTCTCTTAAAGAGATAGCTCCCTATTAGGTGCATGGGTTACACATATATATGGGCTATGTATATGCATGGTGCACTCTGCCAATGGGATTATGCAAGACGTAAAGCAAAATTTCATCTAATGCTTCTGTGTATCATCCACAGTGGTAGTTCTCCAATGATGAATTCTTAGAACAGGTGAGGTTTTTTTAAGTGAAGCAAGAGAAAAACAGAAACTACTACTTTTACATTCTGTATGTTACATTTCATATTGATTTATTCAGAATGACCAAGGATTAGAAATGACCAAGGATTAACAATATGAACTCTGTCTTCTCATGAGGGATGGAACTAAAGTTGGCTAAGTTCTCACTTTGCACTTCAGAGAATATGGAAGTGGCCAAAAATCTTTGGCAAAAGTTAAAACAGCCTGTAGCCCAGAAGGACTCTGGAGCTATATCTACACTGGCTGGTTCTTGCACAAGAATAGCCATTCTTGCGCAGAGCATCCACACTGCCCACCTCCTCTTAAGCAAGAAGATTTACAGAAAAGCATAGTAAGAGAGGTATTCTTGCGCAAGAGCTGTGCTCTTTTCTAACAAGTGTAAGCTCTCTTGCGCAAGAGCTCTTGTGCAAAAGGGCAGTGTGCAAAAGGGCTCTTGTGCAAATGGGCAGGGGTTTCTGCACAAGAAAGCCCTATGGCTAAAATGGCCATCAGAGCTTTCTTGTACAAGAGAGCATCCACACTGCCATGGACACTCTTGCACAAAAGCACATGGCAGTGTGGACATGTTCTTGCACAAGAGTTCTTGCACAAGAACCCACCAGGTGTAGTCATATCCTGGGAGGGGCTCTTCTCCCTCTGAGTAAGCAGGCAGCCACTCTGCCCCACTACACGCCCACTCAATGTCTCTGAAGGAATAAGCTATGCTGGGTTTTGGCTTTAGGTCAGTCCATGGCCATAGGTAGCAGTCCCAGGTCCAGGTTCAGGGCAGAGCAGCACACAAACAGTTCATAGGTAGAATTAAAGAGGCCCAGTCCCTGGTTAAGGGTGAGGCAACCACAACCAGTCCTTAGGCCTCCACCCTGGTTCAGGACAAGGCAGCAAATAAACAGTTCACAGTAGCAGTCACTCCGCTCAGGCCTTGGTTCAAGGAGGGACAGCAATAAACAATTCTTAGGCCCAGGCCCTGGTTCAGGGCGGGGCAGCAATAAACAAACAAGCAGTTCACAAGTCCAAATTGCAGCAATCACAGAAGGGTCCCCTTGCTCAGGAGGGGGTCCAACAAATGCAGACTGATGTTCAGGAACATCTATGGGGAGAGACTGCCACCCAGGGCATCCCACTCTACTGTGCCCCAGCCCAGGGCCCTAACAGCAGCAGAGCAGTCTGTTGCTGGTTTAGCAAGGATCCTTATTGCAACACGATAACCCCAGCTCTGGCTTAACCAAACTACTGTTGGCTATTTGTAAGCTGCTTCCATTTCTTCCCCTCAGTACGTACCTGACTCCAGTGCAGGTCTGTTGTGTTCTCTAGGGCTGGATCCTCTGGCCAAGTGAGCAGTTCCTCCAAGCCATAATCCAACTGGTGGTCCAGTGGCCCAGGTCAGTCCTAAACTTCCCTCAGGTCCAGCTCCCTGCTTGGGAGTGCAGGGTAGGCCTCTGGTTCCTCTAGCACAGAAATGTCAAACTGGCGTTTGGGGGGGAGAGGGGGCACACATGTCCCGATCAAATTTTTTGTGGCCCACCAGAACATTTTTATAAAAGAATGAAGTGAGGTCCGCTGGCCACTCAGAGCATGTGGCCGAGTGCCTGCTCACGCGCTCACGCCCAGCTGGGTGCTCTGTGCTGAGCTCTTCAGCAGGCACTCATAGCCAGCTGTGCGCTGGGTGTTCCAGCAGGCACTCACATCTGGCCGCTGTGCTCATGCTCCCCCAGTGCCTCAGGCGTCAATGTCGACTCCGGGACCCAGGTATTAGGTTGGGGGGGGGGGGGCTGGGAGAGCCTGGCTTTGGGGGAGGGAGGAGGCATTAGGTTGAGGGAACTGGCTCTGGTGGAGGCGGGACGCATTAGGTTGGGGGGGAGGGCTGGGAGTACCTAGCTCTGGAGGAGGGTAAAGGCATGAGGTTGGAGGTGCCTGTCTATGAGGGAAGGAGAAGGCATTAGGTCAGCGAAGGGGGGAGCTGGAAGTCCTTGGCTTTGTAGGAGGGAGGAGGCATTAGGTTGGGGGTCTGAGAGTGCCTAGCTCTGGGAGAGGGGAGGAGGCATTAGGTTGGGAGAGCTGGCTCTGGGGGAGAGGAAGGGGTTATTTTGTTAATATTTTGTTTTTTATTTTTTACTTATTTATTCCCAAATAAAATCACAAAATGTATATTAATTTTATATCAATAAATATGTCAATTTTTGCAATTGCATGAATAATTATATTTTTATGCAAAATCTCAAACTTACAAAGTATCTGAAATTTTCACAGAAGCCTGTTCTATTTGATTAACCATGGTTTATACTTGTTTTTATTTCAACAAGACAATTTATGTATCAGATACAAAATTTAAAAGTACCTTAAGTGTATATTTAAATTAAAAAATAAGTAAATTTAATTTAAAAATTATTTATAACGAGCAAATAAAAATTTTACACGTCAAATTATTGTAATATTATAAAATATACCTAAAACATAATCTATAATAATAAATAACTATGACTTTCCAACAAAGTACATTATCTTTGGTGGACTTAGGCTTGCCAGGTGTCCGGTAGTGATGCCTTCTGCCTGGCACCTAAAATACTTTTTTTGTTTTTTGCTCGACAAACCATCTGTGAACCCTAGGTGGTCCTGAAAGGTATCAGTTTTCATTTGTGCGGCCCTCAGTAGGCTTCAAGTTTGACATGCCTGCTCTAGCGGCTGGGGACTAACTGACCTTTCAGGCTGGTCTTGAGTAGTCCTTGCTCTGACTCCTGACTTTCAGTCAGGTGGTGTGCTGGGGCCGGGCTCTGCCTACCACAGTTTTGGGAGGGGCTTCTCCCCCTCTGGGTCAGTGGGCGGCCACTCCACCCCACTCTGAGGCAACTCCACCAAAACCACATCCCTCCTCAACTCCAGCTCCCAGCTTTTGGGGCTGGACTTTTGACCCTCCCCCATGTGAGATAAACAGTCTGTGTTGGCATTCTCCTTCCCTGGGTAGTGTTGGATAGTAAACGTATACTATTGTAAAGTGAGGTACCACATCATTATTCAGACATTAGTGTCTCTCATTGTATGCAACCTTTTAAGCAGTTTATGATCCATTACTAAAACAAAAGGACTCCCTAGAAGGTAGTACCTCATGGCCTTGATTGCCCATTTAAGGGTCAGAGCCTTCTTCTTAATAATGGACTAATTACACTCTCAGGGAAAGAAATTCCAATATTTTGACTTATTTTATCAGCTACAAAACTATATAGAGATTTAATTAGTAAGACATTTTGGCAGAACAAGGCCTCAGTGAGCTAGGAATTGCACACAAACACACATAATAAGAGAACAGTCCCTACTTTGAAGAGCTCACAGCATAAGCAGATAAGAGACATGTGGGCAAACCAGATTGGCTTACCGGGGAAATCTTTGGTGAGCTTAAATTCAAAAAGGAAGCTTACAAGAAGTGGAAACTTGGACAAATTAATAGGGAGAAATATAAATATATTACTTGAGAATGAAGGGGAGTTATCAGGAAGGCAAAAGCGCAATTAAAATTGCAGCTAGCAAGGGATGTGAAGGATAACAAGAAAGGTTTCTACAAGCATGTTAGCTATAAGAGGGTGATCAGGGAGTGTGTGGAACCCTATAAAAGACATCTTTAAATTTAAGATGGCTAAAATGGATTTACTAGTTGTAATCTCTACTAAGCAGGCACTTCTTAAAGAACACCTCAAACTCTTGTTTTCTATTGAGCCTGCGTTGTTAGATGATTTGACTGTTTCACAGAGGCACATTATCTCAGTGATCAATCCTGGCAGCCTTTCTTCAGGCTTGCTCATGCAAGTAGTCCCAATCTGTTCTCATTTCTTACTTAACTCCACATCTATCCCCATGGTGTTGGAATGTTTTTAGGATTAGAATAAAAATATAAGTAGTCACTTACATAATCGCTCCCTGTTCCATCAATTTATGAAGTAAGGTAGGTATGTGAGGGCTGCCATGACTGTGTTTAGTTTTTCTAGACATAACAAGCAACAAGTTCTCAGATTGTCTTCAGTTGCCTTCATCTGCAAATTTGACACCTTATTCAAGATCTGAACAAAGACCCGATCTGGATGGGCCATTACATTCAACACCCTAATGGCAACAAAAGTTAACTATTGGGCACTTAGAGCCCACTGTATTAGCCTCGTTTAGCATAGGCACTGTAATTGACAATTTTTTCATTCTCTTTGCTGCCATATCCCCTCTTTTTTTGCTATTTATTGTAACTCTGGACTCCTTGCTCCATTCATCTGAAGGAGTGGGTTGTGCCCACAAAAGCTCATGATACTATCTACATTTTCTGTTAATCTCAAAGGGTTTGTCTACACATCAGCGTTATTTCAGAATAACGTCCATTATTCCGAAATAACTATGTGAACATCTACACATCCAGGCAGTTATTTCAAAATAACGGGCGGCTTCTTTCGATGTTTGTAAATCTCATTCCACAAGGAATAATGCCTCTCCTGAAATAGCTATTTCAGAATAGTAGTAGTGTGGATGCTTCCCTGCTGCTATTTTGAAATAGCTCTTCGCCAGGCCATTCAAAGTAATTACTCCCTAGTGCTTCCTTGGGTTCTAAATCAAGGTAGCACATCCACATTAGGGGAGCTTGCCTCAGAATAATTTCCAAGCTTCCCTGTGTAGTGTAGACGTGCTATTTTGAAATAAGCTATTTTGGACTATTACTTCTGGAATAGCTTATTCCAAAATAAGAGTGCAGTATAGACATAGCTTAAGGTGCTTCAGGATCATTCATTGTTTTTTAAGGTTTTTTTAAGCTATAAGTTGTCATGTAAGAAAGCAAGATCAAAGAAGCCAGGCTCACCTTTGGACATAGAACCAGTGGTGTTCATACATTTTGAAGAACAAAATTGTAAGTCTCCGGCACTTATCACTGAGATCAAACTGTTACCATTCAGTGTAATTTAATTTTAGTGATAGATAGGTCCATTGCACCCAAGGATTGGAAAAATCAAGAAAGCTCTCAGATACAGAAAAATACTTTCTTTCAGGTATGTTTGGCCCCAACTAGAACAGATGCATTTCCCATCAGGAAACGAATAGAGAAAGCAGAATGTAAGTGTATGCTGTGAAGGAATGTTGCTATTTTCTGCGTCAATTATAGCTTTTTTTCAAGGCTGACTTTTCTAATTAAAGGCATATTGCATTGTAATAATTCATTTAAGCTGTAATGAAAGTGAAAACCTGTAACCAAATGTAAAGGTTTGCAAGGCTATGCCAGGATATGATCAGAGAATGAAACCTGGTTCTGTGTTCTTAGGATAATTTTCCTGTAAACTGTATGTTTTCACCACTTATAATGCAGCTCTAATTGTATTTATCTTTATAAATCTGGCAGGATACCAGTGATTTTATAGATATTTATCTATAATCAAAATGCCATTTACAAGTGTGAGTAAATTAGGGTGTGACTGATGTAACAATTTATCCTTTAGTGCTTTCAGTCATCACTCTAGGAGGAAAAATGCCCATATTGGTGTTCATTTGAACAGTAGCCTGATAATAAAACATTCATGATCTTGGTAATAATCTTTACAAATAAATTTTGAACATTAGTTTCTTTTGAACCATCATACCAATGAGGAAGCATCTGGAGGGCAAGTTGTCCTCAATAGCAGCTTTGTTAAGTAAACAATACAATGTCAATTTGCTTACAAGCTCCATGACATTTCTGAGAATTAAGCAATTAAATCAGACTGCATAGAATTCATTTTGATTTTTTACATGCAGTCCACTTGGTTTATCTGATTGAGATAAAATAAACCAACCTGCTAAGATTCCTTCTGCTGCTTCAAGGACAACTACTTGACCAAGTTTTTTTTCTTAGATTTCTTCCTCTGATATGTGCCTGTCACTATCATTGTTCTCAGAAATCTGTTTCCTAGATGACCTCAGTCATATTAAGTCACGTAATCAGTTCTTTCACAAGGTAAAAAATATCCTTCATAGCTCTGGTTTACAAAAAAATAACATAAGTGATAATGCTGGAGATGCTATGGGCCTGATTCTCCAGTGCCTTATGCCGTGTTCAAGTACCTACACTTATGCAAAGCACATGTGAAATGATGTCAAGTCATTATCAAAGGACCAGATTCTCTGCTGCCATGCACCTTGTGTTGTCATTTACTTTTGACTGTTTCAATATTTGTATTGTTTTGACACACAGGATCCTAGTCAAGGACCAGAACCCCATTGTGCTACATGCTGTACCAAAATTAAAATGACAATCCCTGCCCTCAAACAGCTAAATAAAAGACACCAGAAAAAGTTATCTTGAATACCGTGTGCAGATGTAATCACCTCATCTCAAAAAAGATATATTGAAATGGGAAGCAGTTCAGAAAAGGGCAACAAAAATGAGCATAGGTATGGAACAGCTTCCCTATGAGGAAAGAGTAATAAATTTTAAAAAAAAACCTAAATGGATTCATGGAGAAGAGATCCATCAATGTCTGTCAGCCTATTTGGCAGGGATGATGTCCCTAGCCTCTGTTTGTCAGCAACTGGGAACGGTGAGATAGGATGGATCACTTGATGATTATATGTTCTGATCATTTCCTCGGGCATTGTCCACTATCGGAAACAGAATACTGAGCTAGATGGACCTTTGGTCTGATTTTGTATGGATATTTGTGTGTTCTTATGAATGGACACAGGTAGATAAGAATATAAAGAGGGCAAAGTGAGTTAAAAAAACACTACTAAACCATAATGATAGGGTCATATTTTCTTTTATATTGAGCTATCATTATACTACTCTAGCAGTGAAAAAGTGTTTTAATTTATATTTACATTCCCTTTAAAGCCACTTTATATTGCCAGAGTGGGTTAAAATTGTCCTGAGCGTAAACCAGAATCAAACTATTTTACCCTTACCTTGAAACATTTTGAATAACTGCTAGCCAGAAGGAATAACTTACTGATCTAAACATCCACACCAAAATGTCTTGGGTTTTGTAACTGAGACTTATGGCCTTTTATTTATTTAAATAAATACAACTAAAGAAAATAAAGCGAACAGGTCTGCTGAACCCAGCCTTTCAGCCTATCAAAGTTTCATAAAATCATAAAAATATAGGGATGAAAGGGATCTTGAGAGATCAACAAACCATCCCTGCTGTGCTGAGGGATGAACAAGTAGGCACAGACCAGTTATGATAGGTGTCCAACCAATTCTTGGCAATTCCACTGCCTCCCTTGAGAACTTATTGCAGAACTCTTATAGTTGGAACTCTCTCTCTCTCTCTCTCTCTCTCTCTCTCTCTCTCTCTATATATATATATATATACACTCTTATAGTTGGAACATTTTGTGTAATATCTAAGCTAAATCTCCTGTGCTCCATTACCTTTTGTCCTAACTTCACTGAACATGGAACATGCACCATCCTTTTTATAACAGCCCTTAACATATGCAGTCTTATCAAGTCTCCCTCTTGGCCCCCCAGTCCTTTTCCCTCCCTCAAGGTTAAATATGCCCAAGGGTTTTTTAAATCTTTCTTCTCTTCATAGATCATGTTTTCTAAATCTTTTATCATTTTTGTTGCTCTTCTCTGCAATCTCCAATTCAATCACACCTTTTCTGAAGTGTGGAGTTCAGAACTGAACACAATACTCTTCACTTGAGGTCTCAACAGTGCCATGTAAAGTGGAACAAGTACTTCATGTTTCTTACATGCAACACTCCCCTTAATACATCCCAGAATTGTATCAGCTTTTTTTGCAACAACAACTCATATTCCATTTGACTCATTCCATTTGTGATCCAGATTATTATATCCCCCAGATTATTTCAATCAGGATTACTATCTAGCCAGTTGTTCTTCATTTTTTTAAGTTTCACGCTTGATTTTTCTTTCCTAAATGAGGTACTTTGCAATTTGTCTCTATTGAATTAGTCTTGTTCGTTTTAGACCAATACTCTAGTTTGTCAAGGTCATTTTCAATTCCAATCCTGTCCACCAAAGTGCTTGCAGCTTCTCTCAGCTTGGTGTTAACCACAAATTTAATAAAAGGCACACTCTTCACTTCTTTACTCAAGCCAATAATGACAATATTGAATAATATCAGATCTGGGACTCACCCCTAAAGGACTCTATTACATATATAGTCTCAGTATTAAACCCTCCACTATGACAGAGAATCATGAATCACTATACTTTCCATGCGGTCTTTCAACCACTTGTGCACTCACTTTATAATAACTTAATCTAGATCTGTTCTTATGAAAAGGTCATGTGGGACAATATTGAAAATCTTACTAAAAATCAAGATATATCACATCTACTGCTTCCCACCTATCCACTAGGTTGGTAACCCTGTCAAAAAAGAAAATTAGCTTGGTTTGGCATGGCACGTGGCTACAAGGAGGGAGGGCAGGGAGCCAGTACATGTCTCAGCTGGGCTGTGTGGTGGGGAGAGGGACAGGAACCGGTATATGGCTCATCTGGGCTTGGAAGGCACTCGGAGCTGGTGCACGACTCAGCTAGGCTGTGAGGGAGGGGAAGGGGGGAGGAGGGGAGAGAGAGGAGCTGCAGGGGGAGCCAGAAAGCCCAGGGGAATAGCAGGGGATGTGGGGGAAGGACCAGAAGCAAGGGACCTGAAATGACTTCCCCAGTCTGGAATTACTTCAGCCCATTTCTGAATACTGGGACACAGCAAGATCCTTTTAATGTCAAAAAGTAAAGATTTCAAAAACCTTAGTGAACAATTAGCACTGGCTCAAGCACCTTCCATCTCCTTTCTATAATCAGAGCTATTTGGAAATACCAAGAAGCGATGCACAGAGGAGTACAAGCTATCAGTGAGACAGCACAGGCTGAACAAGACCTTCTAGGTCAAAAAAATTCCAAATTTAAGATTTTTACAGGAACCAATACAATGGCAAAGGAATTAAAATATGTAGTATGACCATGGCCATTTTGAGATGATATTTAAACTTGCCACTGGCAATGTGTCAGAGCTGTTCCCCACTCTGACACTCTGGCTATGTCTAGACTACGGGGTTTTGCAGGATACCAGAGGTATCCCACAAAAAACCCTGCCGCGTCCAACGAACGTGTTTGCTCTTCTGCTTTTTTCTGCAGAAGAGCAAATGCGCTCTTTTGGGGAGTCCTGTAAAAAAAAGTGTTTTCTGCAAAAGTGATTGGAAAAAGTGCAATTTGCGTAGCTTTTTCCAATATAAGGCTATAGTCTAGACCTTGCCTCTGAATGCACAGGTGGGGGTCCACAAAAGACCTTAAATACATTGCCTCTATAGGCACTGACTCTGGAAGATAGGATGCCACCATCAAGTGATTTGAACCCTGAAAAACCAGGAAGAAACACTTGAATTTTTCCCTCAGGAGTACTCAAAGCTTTTTTACCGCAAGAGAGCTTGAAAAAAAAGAAACAAAAAGTACAGAAAACAAACTGTGTCTTTGGTAGCTGACCTCTCAGGCTAGGCAGACACACACACAGACCTCCAGTTACCTTCCAGGACACAAGAATCAAATTGTTGCCTTAAAAGGGGTGATTTTATTAACAAAACAAAAATATATACTTGATAAAGCATACTAGCATACTTGGTTGCTAGGTGTTAGAGAGCAACTAAAGAAAAACAAATTAAACACAGAGAATATAGTATTTCTAGGTACAGCTTAAATAGTGAACGATGAGATAGAGCACATGGATTTTACACAGAGAAGTTTAATCAAATAAACAAAACAAAGAAAAATATCCTTCATAACCCTTTCTCGGTCCAGTCCACTTCCATGCCCTGAATTCTTTGACGGCATGGTAGTCCTGATTATTGCATATTGTTCCCTCCAGCCCTAACTTAGAACTCACCCAAAGAGAAACAGCAGCAGGTTTGTATATACAATTTAAATTCCAGCACTGTATCCCATTGGTTCTTCTGGACCCCTGCCAACCTGAGTTTAACCCTTTAGTCACCAAGTGCTGCCCAGCACTTCTCCTATCCATCACGGTGCTTCTATGGAGTTCTGGAATATAGGAGAAGGCGGAAGCAAGAAACATTTGGGGTTTTGATAGGGAAGCAAAAAGATTTAAGGTAAACTGTACACAAAGGAAGTATTCAACCTTCCAGTCATGTATAATAAAAAATAAACTTATGATACTTCTTTGCATTTGCAGTATATACCACAGTTCTTTTTGAATAGCTCGAAGTTCTTTAACAATAACTGTAGCCTTACTGCATTCAGAAGATATGGATTCTATTAACATTTTACAGATTGAAGAAAATTTGGCATAGATATTTTTAAATAACTTTTCCATGCCACAGAGATGTCTGTGTCTCAATCAGGAACATTATTTACTTTAATCATAAACTTTCTTATCTTAAAGTTAAACTGAGCTCATTATCATTGCTAACTGCATAACTATAGAAAACAATCAGTGCTAATGATGCATAGAATTTTTAATGTTTTGTTCTGCCAGTTTTCCCACTCAAAGGCCAAACCTGATAGAGTAGATTGAATGCAGTTCCTGAATTGGTCTGTATGGTTTCATGTCAATATGTTGCTAAGTATTTAACTTGAATTAGTAAAAATATCTTTCACCTTGTTTTTAAAATGTATTAAGACCAGTCAATGGGCTTAGAATACCTTATCTAAACTCACTTAACACATTTGTGGTATATGTAATAGTAGATGAATTGTGGAGGAATTAGGGGGGAAAACAAGGAAAAATGCAAGCTACCCTTCAATAATTGACCTCTGGAACATACACACTATTATAGTTTCTCCTGCTCTCGCTCTCGCTGCATGTATGGCTTCCTACTGATATTCTCATTTCTTTAGTGCATTGCTGTAGGCTATTGTTCTCTATAATGGCACTAGTTTACATCAGACTCTCTCAGAATTGTATGAGGAAAGAAAAAAACTTTTTGGTAGGTGGACTCAGAACTTGGTAACAAATGGAAATTTCTGTGGTAACTGGACAGTTAGTTGAACTGCCCTTATTTTTCTGATGAACCTTCATAATGGCATTGGAGGGTCTGGATACTAAAATATGGTTACTCAGCTTCACCAAAGTAGACTAGCTTCTTACTTATACAAGCACTGTCACAAGTGTCTGTACTTTATGTACTATGTCTTGTGAATGCCTTCTCCCACTAGTAAGTGCCATAGCAGTTTCAGGGGATAGTCATGTTAGTTTATATCAGAAAAAAAACTTTAAAAATAATAGGCTTGTAGCATCTTAGGGTACATCTACACTTGCTCCCTATCTTGTGATAGGGATGCAAATATAGTGTACTGAAATTGCTAATGAGGTGAGGGATTTAAATATCCCATGCTTAATTAGCATAAATGTGTCCAGGCGCCATTTTGAAATCGCATTATCGCGAAATAAAATGACACGTATAGCAGCGTTATTTCGAGAGAAAAATAGGAGTAACAGTTATTTCGAGATAAGGGAGCAAGTGTAGACGTACCCTTAGAGACTAACAAAATGTGTAGCTTTTGTGGGCAGAACACATCTGAATAAATGGGTTGTACCCACAATAGCTCATGATACCATTTACAAATTTTGTTAGTCTCTAAATGCTGCAAGACTATTCGTTATTTTCTACGTTTTTATAGATTAAGGGGTTCAGTAAGTAAATACTTTTAATAGATGCAAAACCTTCTATACAAAGAGGAAAGTTCAACAGCGTCAGTATGATATACATGACATTATTCAAATATAGTACAAATTTTAAGAGGCCATTGTAGGACGGCTTTTACAGATTATGCCTTTACCATCACCACTTAAGAGATAGGGGTGAAAAGGAAAAGAAAGAGCTGGAGAAAAAAGCTCAGATATATATTTTTGCTTCATAGTATTCTAGGTTGAATCAGGTCCCCTTTTCTTGGTACCGGTAACAAATATATAATTTCATTTCCTAGTACCCTTATCTTTGTATTGATAAGCAAATGTCTCCATTCTTCTTTCCTTCTCACATTCTTATCATTAGACCTTCACACCCCGCCCCGTCCTCCCCCCACCCCCAGCCCATAAACCAGAAGCAGTAGTTTCTTAAAAGTGGGATTATTCAAAACCCACTGAGCTCTAGAAAAATCTGTTGATTTAATAAGCTTTGGTTTTATTCCCAAAAGAACAGCAATGCCATATCTCTCCTCTGATACAGGTGATTTTCCTAGAAGAAAGGGATGAGTGGGAATTGTTAGATTCAAATTTCATAGTGATTCTCCTTTTAAATCTAGTCTCTTTTGGAAAAAGATAAAATATAATAAAAGATCACCAGTTATATTGAAGTATTTCCACCTTTCCAACCTCTTCATACATATAGGAGAAATGATTAACAAATTATTTATATCCTAACATTAACTAACCAAGGCCTAGTCTATACTAGACCAGATAGATCGACTTAAGGTACGCAACTCCAGCTATGCAAAATGCATAGCTGGAGTTGGCTTACCTCAAGCTGACTCATGGTGGTGTGCACCCAGCAGGAGGCCAGCTTCCCTTACTCCTCATGAAAGGAGGAGTAACAGATGAGAGCAAGGGCTGCCCTCAGCATTCAATTTACGGGTCTATATTAGACCCGCTTAATCAAACGTTAAAAGATTGACCTACAGAGAGTTGGTCTTCTTGTAAATATAGACATGCTGTAGGTGTATTCACTTCCATTGTCCCTGCCTCCCCCAGAAAAGATTATAATGTGCCTCCTGTCTTCCTTCACATCTTTGTTTATGGTAATATTGGGGAAAACAAGACTCTTAAAAGTAACTGGTATTCAAGCAGCCAAATGGCACATATGCTTCTCTGTGTGTGTACATGTATGTGTGTGTGAGAGAGGGCGAGAGGGATGATATTCTCAATTTTAGGGGTTAAAGGAGCGTGCTAATCATTAGCTCCAAACAAGAGAGGCCAACAATAGTATTACAAATGCAAAATCAAATGTCATAAGTTCAGCTGAAACAAAGCAGGTGTTTTTCACTGCTGCCAAATATTCTGTGCATGCCTCAAAAATGTGCACTGCCTTAACAACTACATATACTACAGATATCTTGATATTACCCTGAGTTGCAGTGGAATGTCCATTTGAAATAGCATCAGAGATGTACACAAGATGGCAGCAGCAGTGTTGTAGAGAGTTCAAACCCAATGTCTTTCTGGTTCATAACAAGCTTTCATGTATTCAAATGCATGTCCAAATCATGCTAGCCAGTATCAGAGAGAAGTAATTTTAACACTGTTGTTACTAGCCGCGCTTTAACACAGTTTCCCTTCTTAGTGTGGAGATTTGTATTTATCTTATGTAACTCTTCTGCAAGGTAGTGCCAGCAGCAGCTAGGTCCAGGTTCAATATCTAGGGTTTCCTTTTCATCCATCTCACGTAGAACTGGCTCACCAGTTCCACCCCCACCCAGTAGCCTACGAAATTCACATACACCCTTGGGTGCCTCCGAAATAAATTTTTAATGAAAGGAGAAAAATAACGTGGCATTAGCTTGGGAAAACACCACCAACAGAGTTCATAACCAACCCATAAGTGAATGTCCCAGCTCATATGGGTTGAGCAATGTCCTTTGCCTCTCAGGCTCACAAGTCCAGCAATGTAAGTGTCCCATTCACATGCCCAACCTTTCTCCATACCCCATTCACAGTTGCTGCCCTTGATCAGGGCAGACCAGAGATCAAGGGTGATTTTCAGAGCTCACTTCCCACCCTTGGGGGGCAGCATAGGAGACTTCTCACCCACTCTGTTTGCCATTCACTGCTGCTGCAGCCGGCCACCTGCCAGCCGCTCACAGCAGTTGCCCCGCTGGCCACCTGCCACTGCTCCCTCCTGCTGCTGCTTCTGCAACGGGTCTGGCTCTGGGCCAAACCTAGTGATTTCGGCTCTTTATCAGTTTCACAGCGATGTCAGCTCTTGGCCACCACCTAGGCTGGCCAAATAGGTTGCAGCTTCTACTGGAATAGTATTTCAAAATAATAAAGAGACTCTGTATGGCGCCTGTTTTAGGTCTATCCTTAGAATGGGGGAGCGGAGGGGGTGAACCAGTCTTACAGCTCACACCTAGAGGGCATGTAGCCTGCTAGTTCAAGTTCCTTCCCCCCCAATCCAATCCACTTG
The DNA here is from genome assembly GCF_049634645.1 of Pelodiscus sinensis. Lineage (NCBI taxonomy): Eukaryota > Metazoa > Chordata > Testudines > Trionychidae > Pelodiscus > Pelodiscus sinensis. The sequence goes on from NC_134719.1 coordinate 51,203,332, forward strand.
AGTCTGGAAGAGGGAAGCTTGTCCATCCAAGACTCTTTACAATGACTATGTCTCTCCTGCAAGCACCAGTGTCACGTTTTACAATTCCTGCATTTAGGTTTAACATAGTTTGTGACCCCACAACAGCCAAATTAATTACAATAGACAACATTCCATTCTAACAACTGACCATCCATCAGGCCTATAGCACTGGCTGAACTGGATTTACATAACCATACCCAGGATTTCTTTCCCATTCCAGCATAAACTGTGTTTACATATCAACAGCTGATTATCTTGCAGAGCTAAACATCTGTGAGCGAGCATAACCACACCCATGGCTCCTTTCCCCTGTCAGCTGGCTGCATTGGAAGCAGTGGTTCAGACCCTGCTTGCAATTATAATGATGTTAAAAGGTGCAATGGTGAGATAGGAAAGTATTTTCGAAATATACCTAAGTGGCTTAGGAACCATTTTCAAGAGCGAATTTGGGGCCATACTGTAAAGGGATTTAGGCATCTAAAGATGCTGATAGATACCTAGTAGGATTTTAAAAAGATCTTAGATGCCTATCTTCATTGAATTCAATTGGAATTAGGGGCTTAAACCCTTTTGAAAAGTCTCCTATTTACATTTTAAATACTTTTAAAATAAGGGCCAAAGTCACTTTTGAAAGTGTTTTCCATAATCTGAAGTACAGGCAGTCCCCGACTTACGTGGATCCGACTTACGTCGGATCCCTAGATACGAACGGGGTGAGGCAACTCCCGCACATGCGCAGCAGCATTCCCGGGGCTCGCTCACCTGGGTCCTAGGATCCTCCTCCTCCTCGGGCCGGCTCCGACTGGGGTCCCACAGAGCTGCCGGGCAGAGGAAAAGTGCCTCCCCACGCCCGCTGCCCCCCCCACCTCCCTGCCAGCAACAGGCTGCCCCCTCCCCTGAGCAACAGGCTGCCGAACAGACAAAAGCAGCCTCTCTGCCCCTCCTCCCCTCTATACATGCCGGGCTCCCGGAGCGCAGCAGCGTCCCCGGGGCTCGCTCACCTGGGTCCTAGAATCCACCTTCTCCTCCTCTTCGGCCGGCTCCAACTGGCCTCTGCCTGCAGCAGCTGGCCACAGGGACAGGGATCCTGCAGAGCTGCCGGGCAGAGGAAAAGTGCCTCCCCATGCCCGCTGCCCCCCCCGCCGCGGCCTCGCATCCTGCACGCCTCCCCCCTGCCAGCAACAGGCTGCCCCCTCCACTGAGCAACAGGCTGCCGAACAGCAGACAAAAGCAGCCTCTCTGCTCCTCCTCCCCCTATACATGCTGGGCTCCCTGGGCAAACAAAGACTCCACCAAAACAAACAAAGTGCTGGCCTCATTGTGTTAGCAAAAAAAGGACCCTCCTCCTAGAACCCTGGGTGGTGTGTGGAAATAAAGCTATTAGCTCAAAGCATGGTGCAGAGCTGTTTGGTATTTGATGAGTTACTCCTTTAGTCCTGAGTTTGTCACAGGGACAGAAATAGATGTGAAATCTTCTGAACAGGGGAACAGACAGCAAAACAAACATTAGAGGGGAGTTAACCTTTCCCTATGCTATCCAAAACGAAAAAAAATGTTTGACTAGAGTTTCCCCTACAATATGTACCAGTTCCGACTTACATACAAATTCAACTTAAGAACAAACCTACAGTCCCTATCTTGTACGTAACCCGGGGACTGCCTGTATAGAATGACTCACAATTCACACAGGAGGGAGCAGGAGAATGTGTACATGGTTAGGGAACACATGATATAATTTTTGCTGCCATGTTTCTATTTCAACATAGCTGTTGTTAACTCAGTTCCAGTCTCAGTGTGACAGGTCCCAAATGTCATTCAATTCTAGCACATTTATTAGGCTTTCTTACTCTGAGATTGTACTCTCTTAGTCATACTGTACACACCATATTGTTGGATGATAAATATAACTGTGGGGAATTTAGTCATCCACCCCACACTGAGACAAAAAGATATTTTTTAAAAAGAAACACAGCAAGATCTAAGCTTATAACCTTTTAAACATAATGCAAAGATAGTTCTAATATTTGATTCCTCCCCTTAGATTTTAGGAGGGATATGACAAAAGCAACAGATGCATTGACTTTCTCTCCTGTAATGTGGAAATGTAATTTCTGCTTTAATATTTTAAAGAAGCTTATAGACAGAATGAACAACAAACACGGACCTAATCAATTTTAAGATTGAGCTCACTCTGGTTAAAATGAAGGTGAATCAGATCACCATGCCATCAATACTGATTCTGTAGTACTGGAAAAAATCAAGTTAACCTGTAAGGCCACAGTTGCAGCAACATTCCCTCCTACCGGATGCTCAAAATGCTGTTCTGTTCCCTTACATAAAAGCCAACCTTATATTTTATGGTGGAGCTCTCTCCCTTATTCAGCATACAAATGCCTTTATCATATCCCTCTGCCCTCACCTGAGCCACCATCTTTAGGCTTTTTAGTCCTTAAACTTATTCTAGGGGCTATTCATTCTCATTTTAGTTTCATGTTTTCATGATTACTTTCTTCTCTGATACTTTCTTCTAATCAGAGTGACATGCTTATAAATCCTATAAATCATTCTTTTCATTATCTACCCACTACTCTCATCCTGTAGCCCTTTCTTGAGTGCCCCATCATGATGCATAGTGCTTGTTCAAGCCCTCTCAGTCTTAGCTCCTGGGTAGTTTTTCCCCTGCCTACCCAACTTTGGCTGCCTTCAGACTGTTGCTCACCTTCTTCCAGTTGCTTTTCTCTCTGAACTGCTTGGGTCTCCAGACATTGGAGGGTCAGGGATCCTTGACCATGGGTACTGACAATCTCTGTGATGTGATGCTGCTCGGCACTTTTAACATCTGCAAGTTTCTCCTGAATTTGAACCATTTCAGAAGTTGTATATTCACTCAAGCACTGGAGCTGCTGGCCTTCCTGGAGCTAGTGAAGAATTTCTTCTGTGGAACACCATATTCCTTTTTGAGCAACCAGATGGCTTCTCTACTGCTCAGAGACTAAATCCTTCCACTTGTCCTATAGTCACTGGGTTTGTTCCCATTGCTTGGGAAGTTCAGACAAGACTGCTTTCATGTGGGCCTGTAAATAACCTAACTTTTCAATAACCCTATAGAGATCTTTTCACATACCTTCCCGGTAGGGTGACTGTCATCCCATTTCTAAACCCTCCTACAGGTGTCCCTGCTTTCCTTATAAATGGGCAAATTGTACAGTATTTTCCGCCTTTTTTGCTCCCATCAGTACTCAAGGATAGAACTGCTGGCCACTTCCTTGCTCACCGCCCACCCACCCACCAGCAGTGGGTGGAAGGGTCCAGTGGCTGATGATGAGGGTGAGTGTACAAAGCTGGCGGTTAGGCAAAGCTGCTGTGGATGAAGCCAACCACTCTGTATGCTCATCCATCAGTCCATGCCAGTTGCAAGACCCACTCCCTGCCCCATCTTGCTTCTGGCTGGCGTTAGCTAAGCGCTTCAAGCTGTGGTGGTTATTGAGTGTGGGCAGGCACCAGGTGCTATCCAGTTATGTGTTGCTGCAGCTGCCCACCCATTGGCCTTTCAGGGGCTCCCCCTCTTTCTGTCCTCTCCCTGATTTTGCCGTTTTACCCCCCAACCCTGCTGCTTCTCCATATCCCCCAACAGAGTGCATCCCACTTTCAGTACTGTGCAAAGAACTGGCTCCTGGTAGGCTGGTAATCTCAGTTCACCAATAGCTTGGCTGGTAGGGTGTTTCTTTCCCCTACTGTATCTGGCAAAGCTCCACACAGTGCCAGTACGAAGAAATCTCTCTACTCCTCAGCTAAGCTCCAAGGGTATGACTACATAGAAACATTATTTCAGAATAACAGCCCACTGGCTAGCGTGCACATGGCCTTGCTCCAAACACGTCACCTTCGACTGAGCCGAGAACTGTCACTCTCAGCTCACAGTATCATCTGGGATGACTGACCGTCTCTCTTTATTCTCCACAGCTGAATTAACTGAAAGATGGGGCAGTCAACACCACCAAGGACAGTCTTCCAAGCCCAAGGGACCCGCAGGCACTGGAGACCCATCGATGAGTTCCAGAGGGAGCACCTTGTGGCACTGCAATCCCTGGATTGACCGCAAGCTCCAGGTAGACATCCAGCTGGGGTGAAACACCTGATGGGAGCTGCTGGAGTAGGGCCATACCATATGTGCAGCCATGCAATCCCTCATTGCCAGCATGATGCCTGCTCCTGCTCTTCCTGTAGCCCCTCCTCCCACTCCCACTTCCACTCCTGTTCTTACTCCTGCCCCTGCTCCTCCCACTTCTCCTCCAGCACCTCCCTCCCTGTGGCCTCTGTGACCCCCGTACCTGTGGCAGTGGGATCACCACAGCCAGGCACAACTCCCAGCCCCAGCACCTGAGCCTCTCCTCCCCCTTCCTCCTCCCCCTTTCAGCTCTTTCCTCCCGCATCCAAGCTTGTCATCGCCCTCCTCTCTTTCTTTTCTCCCCTCTCCCAGATTCTTTCCCCAGTATCTCCCATGTTACTGTGACCCAAAATAAAAAGAAACAGATTTTATTTTTTTCCAAAACAAAGTTTTTTTAAATCATCTTAGCAGCAAAGGTGTTGGGGGAGAGAAGGAAGGGGTGTGGGAGGAAAGGCACAGATGGGCGATGCACAGACCCCTAATGGGGAGGCCCACGGAAGAGTGTCTCTGGGGCCCCTATGAGAAACTCTCCCTCAGGGCTTCCTGGACCTGTTGGATGGCAGCTGTGTCCCTCACCATGCAAATGGGCATGTCCACATCCCCAACTCTGGTGGTGCAGTTGGGGGAGAAAGTTCTGACGTGCAGCTTCTGGAAGATGGTTGAGTTGTGGGTGTTGTTCACCTTCCCGACCACCAGACAGAGATGTTCGTAAACTGGCCTGGGTGGTCCATGACAGCCTGCAGGACCATGGAGACGCACCCCTTCCAGTTGATGAAGAGAGATACCCATTGGACGAGGGCCCGGATGGGGATGTGGGTACTGTCAATAATCCCCCCGCAGCTGATAGCGTCCACGTTGCTGAGGTGGATGATCCTGCACAGCAGGATAGTGTTGATGATCCTCACCACCTGCAGAAGGAGTGAAACAGAGATTCACAGGAGTGCCAGGACTCTTTGGAGGTCCCCTATCCCCACCCCCTATTTCGCCCTCCACCACACACCAAGAGCAACCCCCCATTTGCCTCATCCCACAGCTGGGCTTTGTGAGGGTGGGACTTAAAAAACCTCCCAGGGAGAGAGTTTCCACCACCTTTCCAATCCCCTTTCCCTAGGGAACCCCATTCCAGCAGTCCACTCCCCTTACTTGGAACAATAGCCTGAGAGCACCATAGCTGCAGGAGCACAGCCCTGATGGGTGATCTCCCCATGCCAGACTGGTTCCCCACGGATCGGTAGCTGTCTGGAGTGGTGAGTTTCCAGAGGGCCATGGCAACCTGCTTCCAGAGGGGGATGGTGGGTCTCATGTGAGTGTCCCATCGCCTAAGGGCAGGGGCAAGCCACTCACAGAGCTCCAGAGAAGGTGTCCTTCCTCATCCTGAAATTCTGGAGCCACTGCTGCAGTCTCATCAGATCCGAGAAGAATCTCCAAGCAGAGCAGGGGGCTGGGTTCCTGCAGGACCTGGACTTCAGCCCAGAGGCAACTCCGGCTCCATGTCTGGCAAGCTGAGGTGTCTGCAAAGGCTGCCACAGCAGGCAAAAGAAAAAGGCTTTGCTGTCCCTCAAGGAGGTAGGCAAAGGAAAAAAGCCTGAGATACGACTGTACCAGGGGGCTCCTTTTAAGTAAGAGCTTCAGATAGCCTCCTGATGCCCTGCCTGAAGCAGTTTCAGGTGGCCCTAAATTTGAGTCAGCATCTAATCAGCATGGATGCTCTATTTTGAAATAGCTCAGTGCTATCTTGATGAGCTTTTTGTGTATAGATGTGCTATTTCAAAATAAGGTATTTTGGAAGGTAAAAGATAAGGTAAAAACTATCTAACTACACCATGGCTACGTCTAGATTGCATCCCTTTTTCGTAAAAGGGATGCAAATTAGATGTATCGCAATTGCTAATGAAGCGGGGATTTAAATCTCCCCCGCTTCATTAGCATAAAAATGGCTGCCACTTTTTTCGGCATGGAGCTTTGCCGGAAAAAAGTGCCAGTCTAGACGTGGATCTTTCGGAAAATAAAGTCTTTTCTGAAAGATCCCTTATGCCTTATTTTAAGAGGGATAAGGGATCTTTCGGAAAAGGCTTTATTTTCCGAAAGATCCCCGTCTAGACTGGCGCTTTTTTCCGGCAAAACTCTGTGCCGAAAAAAGTGGCAGCCATTTTTATGCTAATGAAGCGGGGGGGGATTTAAATCCCCACTTCATTAGCAATTGCAATACGTCTAATTTGCATCCCTTTTACGAAAAAGGGTTGCAATCTAGACGTAGCCCATGGTCTTTTAACAGGAGAAACAGTCAACTTGATTTCAATCTGGACATTTATATGGTGTTTGCACTGCATAGTTATTGTTGATTGCCATTCTTGCTTAAATATAAATAATTTTACCAAGTTTCCCATATTCAGCCTAGGAAAATATGGTTACCTTACTGTCCCCAGACCCACGAGAGTATTTTCACCAGTTCCACTGAGAAATCTCTTTCCTCAAGAACTTCCTCCCAATGTTCTGGGGCCTCCTGATCAAACCCTCATATGCCTAATTAGACTAGATGTTCCTTAACTAATTAACTACTGCCCAGCTACCCAGGTAATTAACTACTCACAACTGAATCTGGGTTGTCTCATTCTCCTTAGCAGACCTTGTCACAGGTAGGCTGGTCCCTGTCTCCTCTAAAAGGAGGTAGATGACATGAGATTTGATTTCAAGTTCATAGCTATTTATGTATTTGACCAAAATGCTCTTTTCACTTATCACTTAGTGTCAATATAATGATTCTTAAATGTCAATGTATAAGTAAAAAGCTAAACTGTAAACCAAAACCTAGTCATCATTAGCATTGTAGATTGGCCAAGATTGCTACTCTGAAACATACTGCTATTGCTGCAATACGAAGTATGCAATGTCAAAGGCTATGGCATACACTCTTTAAATTATGTACTTCTGGTACACCAATGCACCAGTTATCTAGCTAAGCCAAATAATTTAATTGCATAAACAAGCAAACAAACATGTAATGTGTCAAACTAAAACATAAATGGAGCCATGCCAGGAATGGATTTGTCCCTGCGCCTACAGGAATTGGGTGTCATATTGAATATGAGTCAGGAAAGAGTAAAAGTGTAGACTTAATATGTAAAAATGAAGGGTTATAAACAAACTATTAAAGTAAGGATTGCACAGTTCAACAAAACGGCAAGGGAAAGAATCTATTTTTTCTATTGGTCCATGGAAGTCTGATAGTTATGGGTTTATATGCAATTGTGTTTCTATTATATTGCCAAAAAAACTGTTTTCTAAGTAAGGGGTTTGGGTTTTTGCCATTCTACAACTACAAATATTTTGGTTTTGGCTATGTTTAATTTAAATAGAGGATTGTACTTCGTGGTCTGTGAATTAGGAAGATGTGCCTCGCTATGAAATAGGAATGGCAAAATCATAAAGGCCAGAGACTCAGTAGTGTGCACTTGAGAGGAGTCAGGGGGAGTAGCTGGTGTGGCTGTAGAGCAAAGGGACTTTGTCAGCAACCAGAAAAAGTTGCTCTATAGCTCCACCCTTGATGAACATCTCTGCTTCAAGAGCAGTAGAAGTAAAAGATGTTTACACAGATTCTGCTTCTGAGCGTAACTGCCTTGTTTGTGTTCTTATCCTCTTATCTGTATTTCTGGTACCCTTTCTTCCATTTATTCCAGCGTTTTAGAATGCTGGCTACAAAATCCAAGAACCAATGATCACACATACTTGCAGGTTGTCATGCCTATGTAAGAAAATAATGGGTGTGTCTAGTCTACAGGGTTTTGTCGACAAAAGTGGACTTTTGTCGACAAAACTATACCTGCGTCTACACTGCCACTGAGTTCTGTCGACATAATTTTGACAGAACTCGGCAGTTTTGTCGACAGCAGTAAACCTCATTCTACGAGGAATAACGCCTTTTGTTGACAAACAAAATACAGGACTATGTAGCACTTTAAAGACTAACAAGATGGTTTATTAGTTCTGTTGACAGAAGGCATTATTGCATCTACACTGTCCTTTGCATCTACATTTTCATGTCGACAAAGCGGCTTACTTTGTCGACAGAACTGGTTGTAATCTAGATGCTCTTTGTCGACAGAAGCTTTGTTGACAGTATCTGTTGACAAAGCCTCTGTTGACAAAACCCTGTAGTCTAGACGTACCCAATGAGACTGGCCATGTGGGGTCTGACCATGGTCGATTCAGACCAGTATCCTGTCTTCCAATAGTGAACAGTGACAGATGTTTGAGAGGGAATGAACATAACAACCCATAGCAATGAGTTATACAGGTTGACTCTTTAGGCGTGTGAAGTACTTTCTTATGTTTATTTTAAACCTCATCATCATCAACAACAACCATGGGCTCAACACCCATTGGTGTCCGATGCCTTCCTCACTATTTCCTTCAATCTTTCCCTGTCCAGTGCAGAGTGGCTTAGTTTCTGTAGACTACCTCCGCACCAATTTACTATATCATCTACACATTCTCTGTGGGGTCTGCCTCTCCTATTTGGACCATCCATTATGCTGAATACCAGGATATTCTGGTAATACTTTTCGCTCATTGTTCATTCTGCATATATGCCTGAATAGCTGTAACTTCCGTTGTATAATCTTCTGTAGTAGGTTCTCTTTCAGCTCTATCTTCCTATATAATTCCTTGTTGGTGACCTTCTGCAATCTTATTCTCAGGATCTTTCTATAATAACTCCTCTCAAATGCCAATATCCTTCTTTTCGAATTTTTCATTATCACCCATGTCTCACATCCTTACGACATGCTGCTAAATACACACGTTTTCAAGACGCTCATCTTCGTTCCTAAGCTAATCGCTTTACTTTTCCCGATCTTATCCATCGTCTTCAAATTCACTCTTGCTTTCACTATTCTAGTCGCTATTACCTTCTTACAGTCTAGATCATACTTCATGTTGCTCCCCAAATGCGTAAACTTCTCTATATTCTCTAGTTTGATCCCATCTACACTGATCTTCCTTCCTATTTCCTTTATCTCCAAATACAAAACCTGATGCCTATTAATTTACTTAGGCAATCCATGGTTCTTGTGTTATGTGAAGGAGTAAATAATAGTTCCCTATTCACTTTCTCCAGATCATTCTGGGCCTCCCAATACAGGGAGGATGTGGATGAACTGGAGAGGGTCCAGCAGAGGGCAACCAAAATGTTTAGAGGGCTGGAGAATATGACCTACGAGGAGTGGCTGAAGGATTTGGGCTTATTTAGTCAGCAGAAGAAAAGAGTGAGGGGGGATTTGATAGCAGCCTTTAACTACCTGAAGAGAGGTTCCAAAGAGGATGGAGAGAGTCTGTTCTCAGTAGTGACAGATGACAGAATGAGGAGCAATAGTCTCAAGTTACAGTGGGGAAGGTCTAGGTTGGATATAAGGAAAAACTCTTTCACTAGGAGTATGGTGAAGCACTGGAATGGGTTACCTAAGAAGGTGGTAGAATCTACATCCCTAGAGGCTTTTAAGTCTCAGCTTGACAAAGCACTGGCTGGGATGGTTTAGTTGGGATTGGTCCTGCTTTGGGCTGGGGGCTGGACCCTATGACCTCCTGAGGTCTCTTCTAGCCCTGGGACTTTTTGAAGTGGGCAGTGAGTTTAGCAATATTGTAGGAGGCTAAGAAGGTGGTAAGGAATTCTATCCACCAGCGCATAGAGTTAGGAGGGTCCAGCGTGGGGGAACTAGCGAGTAAAGTCATGAGGACTGATCCAGAAAATCTGTTACCATCCCTTTTCACTTGTCCCAATTTACTGTCTTATAAATACAAATGCACATAGCTGGTGTCTTATAAATACAATACACATAACAGAGTGCGTCAAAGTACTGGAGAGAACAAAAGCTGCATCAGAGGACTGTTAATGATATTGTACCCATGTGTATATTATATTCTTCTTCATATTACCAACTAGTGAATAACTTATTTACTTGTGAGCCACTTGGACATTATATCACTCTACCTGTTCTTCTCTTATTCTAATGCCCTGACTTCTCCTCTAGCTTTGAGCCTGCTCTTTTTTTGCACTCCACAACTTCTGATCCTAACATAAGCTATCAGAAAGCCTCACAAAAAGCAAATGTCATAGAAGAAAATAAATGAGCAAAAGAATAGATTCTTGGCGGAAAATCATACTCTTTTAAGATTACTGCTTTGCATATATGTATGTCCCGTGATTACACAGGAGAACTCATATCTTGATATTTTTGCATTAGAACTATCTTTAAATGTCACAACAATACAAACTGTCACTCACAAAATTAGAAATTTGACTAAATATTTACTCTACCCATGATGAATCATGCCCAGCTAAAGTAAAAATTGCACTTCTAATTATGTCTTTCATGTTTAAGTGCAGCATGATGTCCTGAATGAGTAAGGTGAGGGTATTCAGTTAATATACTCAGGAGGAGGAAGATTATATCCTCATATAGATTTGTTTTGTGATCATAAAAAATGCACCCATAAAATTAAAATTAATATCCCACCACTAGCCTTGCCACTAGACAAGCCATATTCTACAGTAGAGCTGAATTTTAACCAACACTGGGGCATTACTATCACTGTCAACAATTAGCATGTGTAGTTCTGAAAGCAATTTATGATGGTGGGTAAGTGTTATCATCATTCCCATTTCATAGATGGATCAAGGTGATTAAAACTCATTCAGTTACGCAGTAGTTAATGGCAGAATCAGGCTAGAATCAGATGTTCTAACTTCCAATCTACTACATTATCTACAGGTTAAGCAGCCTCTCCTCAAGCAAATTAGAATATTAACGTATTTGATGGTGCCGCCACCCTCACAACATCAAGTCTTTCACAACTGCAATTTACTTAAACCCCTGTGAATTCTGGTCTACTTTTCATTCTTTGTTTTAATGTTTCAGTCAGAGCTGCGCTACCTTCTATGGTTGCTGAACTCCCCTTTTCATCTTTCTCTTAGGGTATGTCTACACTACAGCGTTATTTTGAAATAATGTATCTACACACAAAATGCATTTCGAAATAGCATTTTGCTATTTTGAAATAGAGCATCCACACTGAGTGGACTCTGAACTGCATTTAAGGGTGGTCGGAACAAGTTCCAGCAGGGTGCCAGGTCAGGACTTACTGGGTACATCTAAACTACATGGCTCCATCAACAGAGCCATGTAGATTTGTTGTTTTGGCAAAGGCAAATGAAGCCGCGATATAAATGATCGCGGCTTAATTTAAATTTACATGGCTGCCGCGCTGAGCCGACATACAGCTGATCAGCTGTTTGTCCGCTCAGCGCTTTAGTCTAGATGCTCCCCTGCCGACATCAAAGCCCTTTGTCGGCAGCCCCGGTAAACCTCATCCCACGAGGAATAACGGGGCTGCCGACAAAGGGCTTTGATGTCGGCAGGGGAGCGTCCAGACTAGCGCGCTGAGCGGACAAACAGCTGATCAGCTGTTTGTCGGCTCAGCGCGGCAGCCATGTAAATTTAAATGAAGCCGCGATCATTTAAATCGCGGCTTCATTTGCCTTTGCCTATGTGTCTAATCTACATGCCTCTGACGACAGAGGCATGTAGTCTAGACACAGCCACTGTGTGAGGCTGCTGCCTGAGTCTATCTGAGGTCTGTGCTTAAAGGGACCCACCTGGACAGCCAGTTCTCAGGTTTCCCTGCTTGCTTATCTACCTCGATGAGAGACAGCAAAGCATTTTGTGTCGGCGTGCTTTGGTTGCCCTCACTCGGGATATTACAGCACTCTGCAACATAGAGCCAGAGCTGCACCTGGTGAGACTGGGGAAAGGAGGCGGGAGAGGGGAGAAGAGAGAATGGGAGAAGGGAGGGGGAAACCTGGGAGGAGAGAGCTGGAAGGGGGAAGCAAGGGGAAGAAGGAGGAGGGGAAGCTTAGGGCTCAGGGTTGGAGGTCTTCCAGTACCAACTTGATTGTCATGCAAACCTGCTCCTGGGTTCGCATCTGGCCTTTAGTGGCCATGCTGGTGCGGAGATCCATGGATGTTGGAGGCATTCCCCCCAAACATGAATTTGGTCCATGATCTCCAACCTGGACCAGGAAGGCGCCTGCCTTCTCCGGGCCTGGTAGGCTCTTGGGAGCTGGCAGACTGCTCCTGGGGAGCAGTGGAGGTCTGGCTTCCAGTGGCTTTCTGACTCATGTTTTGGGGCCACTTTGTCAGGAGCAGTTACTGCTGGCTCTGGGCTGGCAGGCTTGGAGCTGGCACAGGCACTGTGGCCAGAGTCAACCCCTTTAAGGGCTCCTGGGAGGGGGGAGGAAGAGGAGTGTTCTTGGTTGAGGATGGAGTGGCCACCAGGGCACCCGGGGAAGGCTGGAGGCCCCTATTTTGAAATAAGTGTCTACACAGCACTTATTTCAAAATAGCTGTTTTGTATTTGGCATTATTCCTCATAGAAGGAGATTTACCAAATTTGAAATAAGCACTCCGCTATTTCTAATTTGTTTTGAAATAGCGGTTTGGCTGTGTAGACACTAGGAAAATTATTTTGAAATAAGGGCTGTTATTTTGAAATAACTTTGCTGTGTAGACATACCCTTATGCACACAAACACCCTCCTGCAACATACAAACATTGTTGTGATTTGGGGTGGAGGAAACACTTCTATTATTCCTCAGCTGGTTGGAAACCCTTGTCTAATGTCAACCTAACCTTGTTGGGACAAAGCTTCTCTTTGATCTACATTGGTGCTTAATTTAAGTAGCTCTTCTCTCTCCCTTGCATCTATCCATCTGATGTATTTATAGAGAGCAATCTTATCTCCTCTAAGCCTGCTGCTGGTTATGCTAAATAAGCCAAGCTCTTTGAGTCTCCTCTATAAAGTAGGTTTTCCACTCCTCAGATCATTTTAGTACTCTTCTTTGCATTTGTTCCAGTTTGTTCCATCTTTCTTAGAGATGAGAGACCAGAACTGCTAACTTTATTGACACAATCATTCAATCACAGATAATTAGATTTGGAAGAGGCCTCCAGAGGTCGTCTACTTCAACCCTCTGCTGAAAGCAGGACCAACCCCAACCAAATCATTCCAGCCAAAGTTTTGTCAAGCCTCGCCTTAAATACCTCTAGGGATGGAGATTCTGTCTCCTCTCTAGGCAACCCATTCCAGTGCTTCACCACCCTCCTAGTGAAATAGTTTTTCCTAATATCCAACTTAGAGCTCCCCCACTGCAACTTGAGACCCTCGCTCCTCATTCTGCCATCCATCACTACTGAGAACAGCCTCTCTCCATCCTCTTTGGAAACCCCTTCAGGTAGTTAAAGGCTGCTTAGCAAATCTGCCCTACTCCTCACCTCATTCTTCAAAACTATAGATGAAAATAAGCCTCGTTCCCTCAGCCTCTCCTCATTAGTAATGTGCTCCACCCCCCTAATAATTTTTGTTGCCTCTGCAGGATGTTTTCCAAATTGGTACTCCTCTTGATACCTGCTTCCAATTCACCTTTCAGCATGATCAATTGTAATCTACCTTTAAACCAGTTCCTTGCACACCTTTTGATTCTCAAAGTAATCTCTGTTTTCTCCAGTTTGACAAATAATATTCCCATGTGGAATTAACTCAAATGCTTTACAGAAATCCAGGCAGATTAACTCTACAGCATTTCCTTTGTCTAGAAATTCAGTTATCTTCTCAAAGAAAGATCAGGTGAGTCTGGTATGATCTATCATATTGAATTTTATTCCATGTACTGTTTTCCTATATGTCTTTACATATTCTGTTTCAAAATCTAAAACCTTGCATATAACTGAGGTCAAACTAACATGTTCGTGGTTTCCTAGATCACTTTTTCCCTTTTCTTAAAAATAAGAACTATTTTAGCAATTTTCCAATCATGGGGTATGGCTCCTGAATTCATAGATTCTTCAAAAATCCTTGTAATTTCATGTTCCAGTTCCTTTAGTTTTCATGGATGGACACTATCCAGGCTCCCTGATCTAGTCTCGTTAAGATGTTTGGGTTTGGCTTCCATCTTAGATTCAGTAATTTCTACTTCCATATCGTTGTTCCCATTAGTCACCCAACCACCACCCGTAAGTTTCTCATTAGCCTCATTAAAAACTGAGGCAAGGTACTTTTAGGTGTTGGGCCATGTCTAGATTATATTTAATCTCCACCCTATCCTCAGTTGCTTAGTTTTCCCACTTCTTTTTTCCTTGTTTTCTTCCTACTTATATGACTATAGAACCTTTAATTGTTTCAATTCCTTTTGCAGATCCAACTTTGCTTGGCTGTTGGCATTTCTGGCTTTATGCCTACACTTTCTGAACTCCAGGATAACTTTCCTTTCTGATCCATCCTATCTTCCATTCCCAGTAGACTTTCTAAATTTTCTTAATCACCTGCTTGATATGCGTGTTCATTCATCTTGGTCTCCTTTCCCTACATTTTTTTCCCTGCAATCCATATATATTTCATTTAATATAAAATCAGAATATGGCTATACTTATGACAAACATCCAACATGTGGATAGACAAGCATTTTCCAATGTAATGGGATATTATTTTGAGGGCTTCCAAGTATGCCACCAGTGAGCACATTGGTCACAGTACAAGCTTTTTTGATACACATCTATTTGTAGATTGAACCATCATCATCATCTAGTCTGACAGCCTGCACATTGAAGGCCGCAGGACCTTGCCCATCTACTCCTGTAATAGATCCATAAGCTCTGGCTGAGCTACTGAAGTCCTCAAATCTTCATTTCTAGACTCGAATTTACAGAGAAGCCACTATTTCATCTAGTTCAAACCTGCAAGTGACCCTATGACCTGTGCTCCAAGCTGCAGAGAAAGGTGAAAAATGCCAGGGTCTCTGCCAAACCAGTCAGACCCTGAGCATATGGACAAGACCAACTAGTCACCTGGAAAGAATTCACTATAGTAACTTAGAGCTCTCCATGTTTAGTATCCCATCTCTGCCTGTGGGAGATATTTGCTAAAAGCAGTCCCAGATCAACATCGCCGGAACTTTTGTTGTACCACTCCTCTTGTATCAAGCTAAGTCTTGAAACAAGTTAGGTTTTTTGCCCTCACTGCTTTCCTTGGAAGGCTGTTCCAGATCTTCACCCGTCTGATGGTTGGAATGCTTTATCGAGTCTAGGCCCATTGATGGCTACTTTATATCCATTGTTTCTTGTACCAACATTATGCCTAAAAATCCAAATAAACTGTTCAAGAAATGATTTTCTACTCCTCTTACGAGTTCCCTTCTCTTCCCCTTGTCCTGGGCATGCCACAGTTCCTTCTTTGGTTCTGTGACTGACCACTATTTCCTAGGGCTTTTTCCCTTTGGCTTAGCAGACTTTCTCACTTCCTCCCCTCCATGGGACCCAGGCAGCTTTTCCCAAGATCCCTCCTGCTTTTACAAACCATATCTCAATGTTTTCCACAGGAACAACCTGCTCCCTGTGGTAGTCTCCCGCTTGCCTTCACTACTCCATTCCTAGAGAGAAAGGAACTGATTTTGCTTTTTTATTCCTCCTAGAATGAGGTTTAACAGGTAGCTTGAACTAGGGCTTTATTTTGAACGCCCGTTTCACTGCCATGTGTAGACATGGGCAGTTACTTCGGGCTTGTAAATTTCAAAAAATGGCGCCCGGCCGGGAAGATGCAAATCAAGTGTGGGATATTTAAATCCTGGGCTTGATTTGCAATTCCGAATGCCTACATTTGCAGCCCTAGTTTGAATTAGGCTGCAAGTGTAGACATACCCTGAGTCTTTCACAGCTGGGCTTAATCAATAAACATCACACTTTAAATTAATGGAGATTGCCTATCTCCTAGAACTGGAAGGGACCTTGAAAGGTCATTGAGTCCAGTCCCCTACCTTCATAGCAGGACCAAGTACCATTCCTGACATGCTCCAAATCCCTAAATGGCCTCTGCAGGGATTGAACTCATAACCATGGGTTTAGCAGACCAATGCTCAAACCACTGAGCTATCCCTCCCTCCCAAATTTAATTTTTAACCAATAAACACCACACTTTGCAGGATGCTGTGCAGCAAGATGATTAGGAAATTTTGGAAAATCGAACTTGCTACTACTGTGCTTGAGCATTTTAATAAGTTTGCAAATTATCAAGGGAAAGTGCTCTATTATTAGACCCAGAAAATGAGAAATAAGTTTGCTTCAACAGAATTAATTGTAAAGAAATGAAATAAAAGTGTTAGTTTATGTTGTGACTTAGGGTATGTCTACACTACCCTCCTAGTTCGAACTAGGAGGGTAATGTATGCATACCGCACTTGCTAATGAAGCCCGGGATTTGAATTTCCCGGGCTTCATTAGCATAAGCGGGGAGCCGCCATTTTTAAATCCCCGCTGCTCCGTGAAACGAGGAGAAACGGTAGTTCGGAATAGGCACCCTAGTCCGAACTACCTAGTTCAAGCCCCGTGTAGCCGCGCTACACGGGGTTCGAAGCAGCGGGGATTTAAAAATGGCAGCTCCCCGCTTATGCTAATGAAGCACGGGAAATTCAAATCCCGGGCTTCATTAGCAAGTGCGGTATGCATACATTACCCCGCTAGTTCGAACTAGCGGGGTAGTGTAGACATACCCTTAGTAACTTAAAGTCTATGAATGAATATTAATGTGCTCAATGAATGACAAGAGAAAACTCAGCCATGGACTACACTAAGGAGTTATTTTGAAAGAATTCCTCTTATTTTGAAATAACAAATGGTGCATCTACACTACCAAGCCCGTTACTTCAAAATAACAGGCTGGTTATTTTGAAATCTGTACACCTGCTTTCCTCTGGGAATAACACTTATTTCAAAATGGTTATTTCAAAATAGCATTAGTGTGGACACTGCAATGCTGCTAATACAAAATAATTGGCCTCCAGAGGCCTCTCACAACTGCACTTGTGGCTTCTCTGTATACCTGCCAGCTCCACTGCTCCCCTTCTCCTTCAGGGCTTAAAACAACTGGCTGCAAAAGAAGGGCTTGTGGCACGTGGCCAGTTTGGCAAGCCCCGAGCCATACAGCAGGAACTGACAAAACTATGACAGAGCCCAATGCTCCCTCTGAGCCTCCCACGGCTGCCTGCACCCCTGCAGCACCCTTGGCTGCTACTTGCCAGAGATGCAGGAAAGCTCTAGCCTGGACTGATGCAAAGATCCTGGATTCATCGAGGTCTAGGATGAGGAGACCAAACTCCAGGATCTCCACACCAGAATGCAGATATCTATGGCTGGATGGCCTCCAGCCTAGCCAGAAAAAAGCCAAACCTAGACCCTCGACCAGATCTGAATGAAGATAAAAGAGCTCTGGCAAGCCTACAACAAATCCAGGGAGCAGAGCAGATGCTTCAGAGTAACATATGTTGCTACTACAAACAGCTCAATGCCATCCTGGGAGGGGGGCCAGTCACCTCCATCCCCATCATCGTCAAGGGTCGCCAGGCCATGCCCAGTGTCAGCTTCCATGAGTGTGGGGTTGCAGAGAAGGAGGAGGACAGCTAGGTGACCATGCCTACCAACCAGGAACTGATCTTCACCCTGAGCCAGTCTCCCTTCCCAGGATATCTCCCAGGCGTTGGATGAACCTGAGGAAGTCACTTCCGGTAAATTCTACCACTTTCCCTATGTACACGTTGGGGCAGATGATGGGCTGTGAGGGTCTGTGTGCTCCTCACTCAGCTGACTTGGCATGGGGGTCACACAACAGCCTGTGAACATGGGTGCACATGGAGCGCCAGTCCAGAGCAATCAGCCCCATGACTCTGTCACAAAGGAACCCCTCAGTCTTTCTCATAAGGTTCCTGGACAGGCCTGTCTTACTCCGACCTCTGTGGTGGGACACCTTCCCATTGCAAGCCACCACTAAGGAGTTGGGGTCATGGAACTACACAGCAGTTCCACATATATCACAGGGTCATGCCCACACTCAGGCACCATCTTCTCCTGCTCAAGTGCAGTGATGTGCAGGAGACTAATCCCCTGCATGGGAACCTGCTGGGGACAGGAAGAAGCTGGGAACCCAGTAGCACTCTATCCAGCAAGTGGCCTTTGCTGCTTACACACATCTCCCCCCTCCAGCGAACAGGGATCAAAGTTCTTTCTCTGTGGGATGCTGTTAGTGTCAGACCCAGCATGTGTGAGACATGGAAGGAAGCCAAGCTCCTACTCTCACTCCCCTTTTCCTGCCCACAGGCTCCCAGCCTGGCCAACATCTTCCCATGCTGGCTTGTCCCTGGGACGTGGGTGTAGTGATGCTCCCCTGGGACATTCATGTTCCTGCAGGAAAGTGCCCACTGTGAAGACAACACATCACCATCATCTGAAACGAAACCTTTGGTGTCAGCTCAGAGATTAGGGCCAGGTTTCATATACAGTGTCTTCAGGGATGACTGTTCTTGTAACTTTTCTTCACAGCTAGGCCAGCTGTGAGCATGGTGAGTCCCCTACCTCCCACTCCATCTTTGTGACTCTGCAGAATCTGCAGGAGGAAATACATCCAGGAGGACATACTGAAGGAGGAGATGGCCTTCCTGAAGTCCCTCATCCAGGGGCTCAAGGAGGAGCGCCGGGAGTGAGCCCCTGACCAGGAGCAGCAGAAGGCTGCCTGGGACCAATTGGTGTATCAGCATGAGTTTGTATGATCCTCTCTCACCTCCGTGATGGAGATCATGGCCTCATGTATAGAGCAAGCCACCAGCCACCTCCTCACCTGCCCTGTGGATTCCCCTGCTAGTCCCCTCAGAGGCTGCTGGGGCCCTAGAACACTCGTTAGTGGGACCTCTCAGGCAGCCGAAGCCTCCTGAGGTAACTGAGGCTGACTCCAGTCTCAGATCCATTCCTGAGCACACCCTCCTGCCTCCTCTCCCATCCCCCTTTCCAGGTCCTTTTCCCGATCCCTCCCCTGTTGTAGATCCCCACAATAAACAGTCTTGTTTTTTTTAAAAAAAAGGGTTTTTTTTATTTGCTCTGCAGGAGATGGGGAAAGTGGGAAAGGAAGGGGGATGGGGGAGGAAAGGCAGATAAAGGGAATGCAGAGGCACCTTGCGGAGAAGCATGGGGAGTCTCACAGTTGAACTTGGCTGAAACTCTCCCTCAAGGCCTCCCTGATTAGCACAATCCATTGATGTGCTCACTGGATGGCACTAGTGTCCAGCATCTCATATGTCTTATCCAGTTGCTCAGCCTGTGCCTTCCACCCTGGCAGGAAAGTCTCCCCCTTGATCTCACAGAGGTTGTGGAGCACACAGCAAACCACCACCACAATGAGGATGTTGTACTCGCTGAGGTTTAGATGGTTGATGAGACTCCAGAACCTCCCCTTTAAATAGCCGAACACACACACACACACACACACACACACACACACACACACACACTCTACAACCATGTAGTACCTGCTCAGGATGATGTTGAAGTGCTCCTTGGTGGGGTTCAGGCTGCCCATGTAGGGCACCATGAGCCAGGGGAGCTAGGGTTAGGCTGCATCACTCAGGATGCAGATAGGTATGTCCACCTCCCCGACTCTGATGGTGTGATCAGGGGAAAAGGTGTGATCAGAGTGTATCCCTTGGTAAAAGCATGAGTTCTGAAAGATGTGGGCATTGTGTGCCTTCCCAGACCATCCAATGCTGATGTTGGTGAAGTGTTCCTTGTGATCTATGAGGGCCTACAGCAGCATGGAAAATACCCCTTCCTGTTGATGTAGTCCAAAGCACTCTGGTCCTGTCAGTCGGATGTCCTGTCACCTCAGTTGGAAACAGAGAGGCAGCTGACTCTATCAACATTTAATGACTGTGGAAAATATGATACAAATTGATTGAAAAGGGAAGAAAATGTAAATATGATTTTAGCTGAGATTAATAAGTCAAAGATGATTAATTTTGTAGAGCACTTAGAATAAACTCCAGAGAACTTAGAAATAATATGTTTTACTACAAAGAGATGTTAAAGACTATTTATTGAATATACACTTTTTATGGAAACATTTTATCAGGACCAGGTAAAATATTTGTATAATTCATACGAATTTGAACCATTTTTAACTAATGGATATATTTTTATCAACTATGTCAATGTCCAAGGCAATTAACCTTATATATAACCTCTTCTGCAATTTAGGACACAACATGAACAGCATTTTACTGATAAATTAAATGGAGGAAATTCTGATCTAATTTACACTGGACTAATTATGGACTCAACTGAGTTTATTTAACCCAACTTAGAAATATAGTAATGTAACTGATCTAAACAAACCTGACACAATGAATTTACAATGCTAGCATTTACTTCTTAATGGTTTTTAAGGGCAAATCCTGTCCATGCACAGGATAATTTGGATGTATTCTTGAATGTTCTGTAGGTAGAACATGAGAGGGGAAAGAAAGCCTGTCCATCAGGCCACTGAGCACAAGTAGTGAAGTTGCAGATGCCAGAGCTACTTCATTTGATTTTTTTCTACCCCCTTATCACACAATGCAAAGAAGTGTTACTGGGTTTTATTGTCAGAATTCCACAGACGAGCTCAATGCATCTCCCTGTTCTGAGCCTCCCCAGTACACCTTTTGTGATTTTGCAGAGTCGATCAAGAATTTGCACTCCAGCGAGACATATTCTGGGGGTGTGCTCTGCTATGAGAGCCCACCCGCAGCTACACATCCTATCTCTGCAGCACTCAAGTCTAAGCCCTTTACATATGCAAGGCAGAGGGGAAGATTTTGCCTAAAAGGCCTTAAAATTAGAAGAACAAATTCTTTGACTGATTTTATATGTGTATATTCTTCCTATACTATGTTGTATACACAACCCTACTTAGACACGGCAATTTGCTCATTTAATACAGGCCCAGGTGTTTTTGCTTCACACATTAAGAAACATGACATGCACACTCATCTTAGACATGTCACATTCCCAGATGTCATGCACATTTGTTTCAGACATTAAAAATAAGCATGACAACATAAAACTCATAAAAATCCCCTAACAAAATAAACACAAGTAATATTACCAGATATTCAAGCTGGAAGGGCAAATCCCTTGGTTTTACTGTGCAGATAAAATCCTTCAGATGATAAAACACCTTTGCCCCTTGAATAGTCTTTTAGCAATATAGCACATCTTCAGCTGTTTCCTAGTGGAAATTACAGAGGGGACATTCTGGTAACTTTTCAATAAACTTACAAATGGCAGGGGAGTAGAAATAAGGTATTAGCATATAACATATTCAGTAGACAGACAAGAGCAACAATCCTAAACGAAACTGCAAAAATCAAACATTAATTTCCCATTTTATCCCCTATTAAAAAGTTTGGCTTCTTAATTTTTGGCATTTTGTTTCTTTTGAAAGGGGCAATACTAGCATAATGTCTCTCTTTGGCATCCTTCTGCTCTGCTGGCTTCTTCAAGATTGTGAACAGCTGTTTTACGTATGGAGTCATGCCCTTCACCAAGTCATGCCTGACCAATCTGATTAGCTTCTATGATAAGGTAACTGTCTCTGTGGACATGGGAAAGTCAGTGGATGTGATATACCTTAACCTTAGCAAAGCTTTTGATACTGTCTCCCACAGTATTCTTGCCAGCAAGTTAAGGGAGTATGAATTGAATAAATGGACTGTAAGGTGGATAGAAAGCTGGCTAGACTGTCAGACCCAATGGGTAGTGATCAACGGCTTGATGTTAGGTTGGTGGTTGGTTTCAAGTGGAGTGCCCCAATGATCAGTTCTAGGGCCAGTTTTGTTCAACATCTTTATTAATGACCTGGATGAGGGGATGGATTGTACTCTCAGCAAGTTTGTGGATGACACTAAGCTAGGGGGAGAGGTAGAGGTAGATACGTTGGAGGGCAGGGATAGGGTCCAGAGTGACCTAGACAGATTAAAGGATTGGGCCACAAGAAATCTGATGAGGTTCAACAAGGACAAGTGTAGAGTCTTACACTTGGGACAGAAGAATCCCAAGCATTGGTACAGGCTGCGGACTTACTGACTAAGTAGCAAGTATCAGAGGGGTACCCGTGTTAGTCTGAATCTGCAAAAGCGGCGAGGAGTCCTGTGGCACCTTATAGACTAACTGAAGTGTTGGAGCATAAGCTTTCGTGGGCAAAGACCCACTTCGTCAGATGCATGATACTTGACACCATGCAAGGCACTGCATTTAGCCGTATGGTGTGGAAATCTATTAACCTCCCATGCATCTGACGAAGTGGGTCTTTGCCCACGAAAGCTTATGCTCCAACACTTCAGTTAGTCTATAAGGTGCCACAGGACTCATCACCGCTTTGACTAAGTAGCAGTTCTGCAGAAAAGGATCTGGCGATTCCAGTGAATGAGAAGCTGGATATGAGTCAACAGTGTGCCCTTGTGGCCAAGAAGGCGAATGGAATATTAGGTTGCATTAGGAGGAGTATTGCCAGGAGGTCTAGAAAAGTAATTAATCTTCTTTATTTGGCTCTGGTGAGGGCACATCTGGAGTACATTCTGGGCCCCACAGTATAGAAAGGATGTGGACACATTGGAGTCAAGCAGAGGGCAACCAAAATGATTAGGGGCTGGAGCACATGTCTTACAAGGAGAGGCTGAGGGATTTGGGCTTATTTAGTCTGCAGAAGAGAAGAGTGAGGGGGGATTTGATAGCAGCCTTCAACTTCCTGAAGGGAGGTTCCAAAGAGAATGGAGAGAGGCTGTTCTCAGTAGTCACAGATGGAAGAACAAGGAGCAATGATCTCAGGTTACACTGGGGAAGGTCTAGGTTTGATATTAGGAAAACTTTTTCACTAGGAGGCTGGTAAAGCACTGGAATGGGTTACTGAGGGAAGTGGTGGAATCTCCATCCCTAGAGGTTTTTAAGTCTTGGCTTGACAAAGCCCTGGCTGGGTTGATTTGGTTGGGATTGGTCCTGCTTTGGGCAGGAGGCTGGACTTGATGACCTCCTAAGATCTCTTCCAGCCCTATGATTCTATGATTAATATTAAGTCTGTCCAGAGCTGGGTCTTCTTTTTAAGAGTGAATGCCATTAAAATACATAAAGTTGTGTTAGAAAGAAATCTGACCTTCCTGTAGGAGAAGCAGAATTGAAATATTCCATTACTCTATGAAAGTTCTGCTCTCTGAGAATTAAGCAGGGTCACAAAGCAGAGGAATGATGCATCCACTACTGTACATTGAGGCTACGTCTAGACCGCATGCCTTTTTCGACAGAGGCCTATGTCTAGACTATGATCAGTATTGTCAAAAAAGCAAGTCACTTTTTCAAAAGAAAGCCTAGATGCTCTCTTTTGAAAAAGCAGTTTCCATGCAATAGCGCCATTTTTCAAAAGAATACTTTCGAAAAAAGGTGTTATTCCTTGTAAAACGTGGTTTAACACTGTTGACAAAACTGCTTCTTTCTGTCGACTTACTGTCGACAGTAAATCAACAGAATGTGGTGATAGTGTAGATGCAGGTATAGTTTTGTCAACAAAACCCTGTAGTATGGACACACCCAGGGTACGTCTAGACTACATGGCTCCGTTGACGGAGCCATGTAAAATAGTTTACTCGGCATAGTCAAAGAAGCTGGGATTTAAATAATTCCCGTTTGATTCAAATAAAAATGGCTGCTGTGCTGTGCCGACGATCAGCTGATCCAGTACAGCGCAGCAGTCTAGACATGGCATGGTTGACAAGGGAAGCCTTTGTCTACTGCTTCGGTATGCCTTGTGAAACGTACCCCAGAGTGAAGAAATTTTGAAGTGGTCTGATCACCGCAATTTTTCTTCTGTTTGCAGTCCTCATGTGCAGTGTGATGACAAATATTATATAATTAGGAGCACAGAAAAATGAACACATAGGCTGTTCTTAGTGTCTGAAATGTTTGGACTTGAAAATGTTCTTTGAGAATGCATTTCACTTTAGCCAAAATCTTGCTGTCAAAGCCTACATTGAATAGCTATGCCAGGATTTGGGGAGAGACACTGTAGGGAGGAATTATATTGGTGAAAATAGTCAACGTGAGGGAAAAGAGATTAGAATAACAGGGAGCTACACAGAAGCAAATTCCAGGTGCAACCATGCTTCAATCCCTTCATGCTGCTACACAAGGAGCGCTGGGCTTGGCATAATAAAATTTTTCTTCCCATGCCTAATAGGATGGCAGAACTGCACTAATTAATTGCTACTAGTATGCTCCATAACAAATATGTGGGGGTGGAGGGGTCCAGATAAAATTTCCCCTTTAGGAAATGAAATATGGATTCATAACTCCATCCTTTTAATAACTTCTAGAACCATAGGTCGCATCATAAGAAAGGTGTTAGATGCTGCAGAGATTATTTCTTTTTATAATATAAACCCTCTGAAATAGTTACTCTTGACAAATAAAACTTTCAGTGAAAAATAACTAGAAAACTTTCCATGGGTCTAATCTTTTAAAAAAATGTAATTGTACAGTGCAAGCACAACTACTACAACTGGGAACAAAATAAAGCTTGCAATCTCCAGCCCTAGTAGCGTAAAAGAAAAAGAAAATCACCTTAGCACTGTAGGGATGCAATAGAGAAATTTACATTAGAAAATGTTCTTCTGAATAGAAGCTGCATTTATAGTCTTCCATTCAGTTTCTCATCAATGTTAATGACAATGAGTATCATTTTATAGATTTTTGTGCATGGGATGAAAGAGGCCAACTAACCAAGAGCAATCACTCTTGTATATTGATTTAGGGCTTAATTCTAAACCCACTGAAGTCATCTTGCCAACTTTACACATATGAATATCACTATGCATGTGATTATTTCTATATTATTCAATAGACTTACTTATAGGCATAAAGAAAATAATTTATTGTTTTGCATAATCAAGGTCTTAATTAAGAGACCCCTTAGTCAGATTCTTTTTAAAATCTGATCATGTTACAGCTAATAGTACTCATCTAAACTGTAAGTTATGAAAAGAACATTCATATGCCTTATAATATGCAGCCACACTAAAAAAGAAAATTTCTTCTGTTTGGTCATATTTTCATTCTCCACTCAATTATAACATTGTAAATATGGAACAACTGCAGTGAAGCAGGGTGGATGGAGAATCAGGCTTGGTGTCTACTGTTGTCTCAGAGGCTACGTCTCAACAGGAGGTATCCTGGAAAAGCTCAATGAATGTGTCTGCTTTTTTGGTACAGTTTCCAAAAAAGCAGACATGTTCTTTCAGCATCCCTGTATTCCTGTCGGTGAGATGAATAAAGGATGTTCTGAAAGAGGAAATTTTTCCAAAAATTTGGCCTCATGTGGACAGGCCAAATTTCGGAAAAGCCTCTATTAGAAAACAAGTAGAAAAAGATACGCAAATTGCTAATCACAATTTGCATATCTTTTTCTGACTTATCTCTGCAGTCTAGACATAGCCAGGTTTGTGGTATGATCCAAAACTCACTGACCTCCAAATGGTTATTAGATAGGGTCTATATTGCTATGAATTAACTAATTCTCTAGAGAGGATGGTAATATAACTGAAAGCTGATCTGAACAGTGGCAGTTTTGATGACCTAGAGCAGTGGTCCCCAACCTTTTGGGGCTGCCAGGCACCTGGGGGCGGGGCTGCTCATGCGCTGCGCATCCGGGGGTGCAGCCGCGCATGTGCCACGCCCCCAGGGCAGGTGCCGTGCATGCACTGCGTGCCTGGGGCCCAGGGCGCATGAATGGCTTGAGCTGGCCCTGGTCACTCGGTGGGTGCACATAAGTGCCCCGGCGGGCACAATGGCATCCGCAGACACCGCGTTGGGGACCACTGACCTAGAGTCTCCAGAGGGATGACAGATGAGATTTGGGGAAGGCAAACAACTGGAAGTCATGGTAATTCAGTCCTGTTGGGTAATGGTTAAGGTTTCTAGCTTATATATGGATGGTAGGTGGAGACATGGATCTGAGCTGAAGGTGGCTTTGAAACAGCAAATGGGAATTTCCATACACTTTTGTGTTTAATTGTGGGCCATGCATTCTTATGAAGAATTTATTTTCCTGTCTTTGAGGAATCTCAATGCACAATGTACAAAAATAATTAAGACAGAAGAACTTGGGATGGCTGCAGCTGATAATTAAGAGCATGACATTGCAAATTCAAATTGTGAAAGATAGTTGAAAGTCACAGATATACTCCCAATCACCAACATTGGCTAATGCTCACAGTTGTTACTAGCCTCAGATGACATAATTCCACAAAAAGTGTTGAGAGCCATTTGATATAACAACTGTATTCCAATGTTTTGGTTCTCGATAGACAAATAGTACAAAGCATAAATAAGTCAAGGGAAAGAACATTACTGACATTTTGCTTAAAATAAAAAACTGACTTTACGACCTTTAACATTAGAGGGAAGTGCTTTGAACTTGTGGCACATAGTTTACCCTCTCCCCATGTTCACATTGCAAGCTATGCCTGTAATTGGGCAGATATTGCATGTGTTTATTTTGTTGCTAATTACAGATTGCTATGATAATTTAGTGAAAGAACATTGAACATTTACAACTAATGACTGAAAGATTTATAAGTAATTGTTTTAAGAAATGTATAAAGAGCTAAACAGTATAGGTCAGGAGTGAACAAGAAAAAACAAGAAAGTGTTGGACAGAACAGATTTAGGAAAAATAGGAATCAAATCAGGTAGGCATACGTTATATTACTCATGACATGACATCAAAGTTAACAACTCCAATCCAGCAAAGACTTATATTCACTAACTTTATACACTGTGGATAGTCCCACTTACTTTAGAGTCTAAAGTTAAGTACATATATAAGTCTTTGTAGGGCTGATGTCTAAAGTGTAGGATTTTCCATCATTTTTAATATGGGTTCACTTTATCTAAAAATGTACTGGGAGTTGAGAGTGATAAAAATGTAGGAACATGCAAAGTGCACACTTTATGGAAATGTGAGAAAAAATAGGATATCTGAAAATATTCTATTCAAATATTGCCTCACATTATTGGGAGATAACATAATACGTATCAAAAGTGAAGATTTTAGGTGTAAAATTGAAGAACTCGAGGGAAAGGAAAAAGCAACATACATTTGATAGATTTCAGCTGACAAGAATATTTTATGTTAATAAAATATTGATATGTGCTCTCTTTTGTTACTCTTTTGTTACTTACAAAAAACCTACCTTAAAAAGAATGTTAAATTTGCAAATTTGGGAAATGCTGGAATTTAGGTTGCCTGTGCCCTGTCCCCATTACCCTTAGCATCTTTTTTCTTCCTGTCCTTCCCTGAGTTCCTCAGTTCTGTCCTATCTGCCTGAATGCTTGTTTGGCTCCTTACCCCATTCATTCATTACTCCAGTTTTTCATCATAGTCAGTCTTGCTATCTTGTCCCTTTGTTCCAGTCTCTTCTCTTGCCACCCACACTTGTAGCTTTTTACCCGCTCTGCATTCCAGTCTGGCTGCTTTCCCTCTCCTTTCTTTGCTGACTAGATATCACTGAGAAAATTATCCTTTCTTTGAATTTCTGTGATAGGCCTTGGGTACTGGAAGGAGGAATTAGAGAAATTTCTACTCTCTTCTGGGATTATGCATGCACCCTTTAGATGGAATCTTCTGAGAATGTAGGGACCAAGTTATAGCATGTGTCTAGTAAGCATGTGCAAACTGAAATTTTCAGAGGGTCATAACTCGGCTAAATGTGGGTGGTTTATCACAGGAATATCTACAATCACATTAAGACCTTGCTGACACCTCTGCAAAAGATCAAGCCCTGATTCCAAAAGCATGGAAGCCTTGTACTATCTCAATGAAATGATTATCAGAGGTGATGTGGATTTTTTTTAAATCATGGGAAAAATGATGACATTTTCCCAATCCCATTCTTGGAAAGATTAAAAAAGTACATCTGAGACAGACAGCATGGAAAATTAACTCAAGCAATTAAAGTTTGGTAGTTATTTATAGAACCTATCAGAAATTTTGCAAAATGTTTGACAAAAAGGCTATTATTTTCATAATTGAAACATTTTGGGGAAAGAAGTAGCTGGACAAAAAAAATCCCACAAAATGTTCCTATGGAGAAATTTAATTTCAGAACATTATCACTTAGGAAAATTTCAAAATTTCAATCTGAAAGTCTTATTTTCATTTTCTTTCATGACATATCAAAAATAATTAATGTACTATCACTGTTATATCATGAAATTATGTAAAGATAATAAATACTAATATAAAAATATTTTACATGAAATTTCAAACTCTTCAATGAAAATATTAAAATTCCAAAATCTTTTTAAAATTGTCATTCCACATAGAATTTAAAAAACAATTGATTTTGTTTCAAATCCAAAGGGAAAAATAGTCAAGATTTCCCATGAAACAGAAGTTTGATGTGCTGACCAAGTAGGAAACAGGGTCTTAATATAAAAAGCATCATAGGTTTTCTGCATATAATATATGAACAGAAGTAAATTATGTTAAAATAATATTAAAATGAAATATTAATATCTCAGAATTCATATAATAGAATAATAAGGCTGTCTGCTTAGCATCAACTTTCTCGATACTTTAGATAGGCTTTATTTAGATAGTTTATTGTATTTAATGATGAGGCCTCCATTTAGCAGAATTTAGAGGCTGCACAGTAAATGAGCTAGAGTCCACAAGAAACAGAAGGATGATTTAATGATTAATATATTAAGAAGAGGGCCTGAAACATAAGCCAATAAATCACAGGCCTGGTGTGAGGCCTGAGGCTTAGGTAAAAGTAGTCAAGACTTTGCTAATATAAAGCTGATTTAAACTGTAAGAAGTCACGGATGTGATGTCCTGACAGGAGTCTTGCTCTATCAAATGTTAATAACCATTTGGCTTTGTGCTCTCAGGCCCTGTTCACAGAATCTGGCGAGAAGCGGCTGATATTGCAGAAACACGCATACTTAAGAAATACTAGACACAGGCCATGCATGCAGGCACAGTCTAGTGAGGTGCCAGAACACCCTGTTAAAAAACAAATTGGTATCAACACTCAATACACAAGGGCTGCGTCTAGACTGGGAAGTTTTTCCGCAAAAGCAATTGCTTTTGCGGAAAAACTTGCCAGCTGTCTAGACTGGCCTCTTGAATTTGCGCAAGAACACTGATGATCTGATGTAAGATTGTCAGTGTTCTTCCGCAAATACTATGATGCTCCCGTTCGGGAAAAAGCCCTCTTGCGCAAATGTATTTGTGCAAGAGGGCCAGTGTAGACAGCTCAGGACTGTTTTGCGCGAGAAATCCCCGATGGCAAAAATGGCGATCAGGGCTTTCTTGAGCAAAACCGCATCTAGATTGGCATGGACGCTTTTGTGCAAAAGCGTCCATGCCAATCTAGGCGCTCTTTTCTGCAAATGCTTTTAACGGGAAAACTTTTCCATTAAAAGCATTTGCGGAAAATCATGCCAGTCTAGACGTAGCCAAGGTATGTCTACACTGCAGTTTTTTCAGAAAACCAGCCGTTTTTCCGAAAAGACTTCACTTACATCCACACTGTACTCGCGTTCTTTTGAAAGAAAATCGAAAGAACAGAGGGTTTTTTTCCAGCTTTAGTAAACCTCTTTCTACAAGGAAGAAGACTTTTTCCGAAAGAGGAGTTTTTTCTTTAGGAAAAAGGTGTGTGTGGATCGGGAAGAGGGAGTTTTTTTGAATGAAGAGGAAAGAGGAAAAAGCACAGGTGCCCTGGTGACCACTCCATCCATAGCAATCACAGTTTACATGTGAGATAGTGTCCATTTATCTTTCAAAAAAGCAGATTGCTTTTTTGGTGCACTTTTGCCGTGTAGATGCTCTCTTTTGGAAGAAGTTTTTTGGAAGATCTCTTCTGGAAAAGCTTCTTCCGAAAGAGGCCTGCAGTCTTGACATAGCCACACAGATAACAGTTACATACTGGCCCAGGTTTAGGATAGAGTTCAGGATGATAACATGATGGGTAAAGATGTTTTGATCAAATCAACAATTATAAGGTAATGTGTGGTACCCAGGTATATTAGGATATGTCTACACTAGCCACCCTAGTTTAAACTAGGGTGGCTAATGTAGTCATTCAAACTTGCAAATGAAGCCTGGGATTAAAATATCCCGGGCTTTATTTGCATGTTCCCGGGCGCCGCCATTTTTAAATGCCCGGTAGTTCGGATTCCCTGCCCGCGGCTACACGCGACACAGGCTAGGTAGTTCAAACTAAAACCCCTAATTCGGACTACCATTACTCCTCATTGTATAAAGATGTATCTCAGAGATGTCTTTGTGGAGCAGTGGAAAGTTCCCCCTCCTGAATTTGCACCTCTGGATTTCATGCTTGAGATCTACTTAAAGCTGCATGCCCTGACTCCAGAGGCAATTCTTAAATGCAACAGTTTGGGCTGCCTGCAGCTTTGCTTTCAGGATAGACAGTTCGTTATAAAAAGAGTGAGGGTCAGGGTGATTAAGAATAACAAAAGGCTGGTTATTCAAGTAACTGAGGAGCCTTAGAGCACCAAGAAAGCATTTCTGGGTACTCCACTCAAAAAGATAGGGAGGGAAAGTGTAGGGATGAGTGTTGTGCTGCAGGGATCTGCATTTGGATGACTGACTTAAAACTTCTCATAAATGTTCTTGAAAAGGGGTAAATAATGACTAATCCAAAGCTGACTGCCAGAAGTTACAAAGGGATCTCACAAACCTGAGTGATTACTGATTGGGCAACACAAAGGCAGATGGAATTCAGCGTGGATAAGTGCAAAGTAATGCACAGGGGAAAATGTAATCCTAACTATCGATACAAAAATGATGGGGTCTAAAATAGCTTCTACCACTCAAGAAGGAGATCTTGGAATCCTGGTGAATAGTCTCCTGAAACATCTGCTCAATGTGCAGTGCAATTTAAAACTAAAAAGCTAACAGAATATTGGGAATCATTAGGAAAGGAATAGATAAGACAAAATACCATATTGCCTCTATATAAAATCACTGTACACCCACCTCTTGAATATTTTATGCAGATCTGGTCACCCCATTTAAAAAGAGATGTGTTACATTTGGAAAAGGTACAGAAAGGGCAACAGAAATGACTGGGGGTAAGGAACAGCTTCCATATGAGAAGAGATTAACAAGACTCGGACTTTTGAGCTTGGCAAAGAAAAGATTAAAGGGTAGAGGAGGATATATTAAAGATCTAGAAAATCATGGATAGTGTGAAAAAATAGAATACGGAAATGTTATTTATTCCTTCACTAACATAACACAAGAAGCTTAGCTGACCCAGCTAAATTTATAGACAGCAGATTTAAAACAAACAAAATAAATTATTTTGTCACTGTCCACTCTTTGCCAGGAAATGGTGGAAAGGTCCAAACTATAACAGGGTTCCAATAAGAACAAAATAAGTTCAAGGAGGACAAGTCCATCTATGGCTACTAGCCAGAATGGGCAGGGATGCTGTCCCTAGCTTCTGTTTTCCAGAAGCTGGGAATAGGCGACGGGATGGATCATGATGGTTGCTTCTTCTGTTTATTCCTTGCCTGTTCTACTCATTCCTTCTGAAGTACCTGGCATTGGACACTGTTGGAAGACAGGATACAGGGCTAGAAGGACCTTTGATCTACCCAGTATGGCCATTTTGATGTTCTTATATAGAGTTGAAATGTATGTGTCCCCTGCTGTAATCCATTAGACCTCACACCCCTTCCAGAGCTGAGAGAGTGCACAGGAACCCTGGCAGAGTTTCTCTCTTCCCAGAGTTAGTGACAAAGTAAGAATATACATTAAAATGTAATGCTATCTAGTGTCCCTTAAGTGACTTGCCACAAGATGTCAGAATATGTTAATGTTAGAGCTAAGTGAGTCTATTTTTTTTCTTTTATATAGGAATTAGATAACTGCTAAGTTGTCTGACAAAAATAGCAGAGTTTTCCAGTGCGTTTTTAGCCCCTGGATAGAGATGATGTGTGTTGGGGAGGCAGATGGGGTTGGTCTCCCCCCCATCCCCTCCCCCCCGTCCCCATTTGCTACTCGGTTTGTGCTGAGCATGCTCAGTAACACTTCAGAAGCTACTTTCCTCCATCTGACTTCCATGCTCTCACTCTCCCCCCCCCCCCCCCCATCACGGCATGCACAGGTCACCACCCCCCCCACCACCAAAATCTGAAATGGCACCCCTGGTAGAAAGTCCTGCCACTGATTGAGAGGCATCCATTGTCATTGGCACACAGTCTTAGTATCCCCCTAGAGTCTACCTGGAGCTATTACTGTGCTTTGTTTACAATAAACCTGATCTGGCACCTTTGCACCTCATCTGAGTGCGTGGTCATTTGGGGGTTGTCTTGGAGCCTGTTGTGTTGCTATTTGCACAGAGGCAAGACAGCACACAGAGGGAGCACACACATGCAGTCAAATGGTTATCAACACTTGACAGAGCAAGATACCTGTCAGGACACCACATACATGACTTCATACCACAGTTACAGCATTGAACCAGCCTCAAGACATCTGAATTTTAATTCTTTCCTCTGACACACATTTTCTGTGTAAGTAGACAAGGCAATTTACTTCCCTGTGCCCCAGTTACTCACTTTCCAATTGTGGATTCTACCAGCCTCCTAATTTTCTTATTCACAATTTTTCTTTTACTCTTCCAGGAGTCATGTGGCTCCTCATTGCCCCATTATGTAGATCTGTGTCTTAAAATCTCCTCAGTCTAGTGCTGAATGGATATTATGTGTCTGTGTCATTAATGACCGTGAAAATGTTTACAGCACAAAGGAGCAAAAGCAAAGTGCTAGCAGTACTTGCATTTTGGATGCTTCAATTTTTTTTTCACTGTAGTGTGTCAGTGTGAAGATGTTCTTTTAAAAAACAAAGTCTATGATACGAAATAAATTCTGTAGTGTACTAGATTTTGGAAGACAACAGTAGAAAGATGTGTATTGAGTAATACATGTCACAAATGTGCAGGAGTCCTTGTCACATTCCATGGGCAAGTAAAGGTGGAAGATCAAGTACTCTTAAACCAGAGACTGGGTCGGGAGCCAGTAACCCACAGAAAAGTCAGTCGGGGACCACACACAAATAGGGGGCTAGAGGTGAGGTGAGCCTAATGAGGGGCCCAGCCTGGTGGGGGGCAGGAGGTCCCTGAGCCTTGGGGGCCAGATCCAGACAAGTCTTAAACCCCACCCCGTCTTAAACCCTTTTGAAATTTCAGCTATCGTATTTGCTTTTGTGTCCTCACATGGTAGTGAGTCCAAAGGTTATGTAGTTTTAATAGCAGAAAATCACAAACGTGCCATTGAGAAAGTTCAGCACTCTCTTCCAAATGTTGTGCACAGTTGCTTCTGATGAATATAAAGGAAAGGAGAAGGGATTATACACTTAACTGTTTAAACAAAAGAAATCTCACCCATGAATTTATTTCATGAACTTTGCAGATATAAGAATGTGAGGCAAATGTAAAATAAATTGTTTGCCAGATGAATTGACAGAATAGTAAACTAACTTCCTTGATTATTCTTTCTTTGCAAAAGCCCTATGTCCTTGATTGTTTACTTCTTTCAATACAAGTGTGTGACAACTCCAAACAAGCATCCTTAATTTGCAAGGCTCTCAAAGAAGAGAAAATGTTTTCACTATTTAGCACTACAAACATCTAAAGAAAGGAAATGCTGATGTGCTGTGATTCTCTTTCTGCTTCTCTCATTGAAAATAAAACAGACTGGTGTTTAAAGGGATCTTTTTTTGCAATTCTATTCCATGATAAACCTAGAGATGTGCTGGAGATTTTTTGAATTTGTTCATTAGCTGTGCCCCACTTGCAAAACATTCAGGCCTGTTTTCTTAAATTGCTTTTTATTCCTGAAGATGTAGCCACAAGCAATCCAGCCTAGTCTGGATCCGCCGCTTCCAGGGAACATGTCTGTTCTTCCGCTTTTTTTTTTGTTTTTTGTTTTTGTTTTGTTTTTTGCAGAAGAGCAGACACTCTCTTTCAGAAGCCCTGTCTTCCTCTTCCATGAGGAAGAAGGGCTCTTCTGAAAGAAGGGTTTTTTTTTTTCGAAATTTGGTCTGGTGTAGCTGGCAATTTGCATGTCTTTTCCCAATAAAGCCCTGTAGTATAGACATAGCCTCAGAGTGGTACTTTTTCCTATACTGGCAAGCTCATTTCATAATCCTTAATACTTTTCTTACAACTGAATCACACATCAGCTTTTCGCTTGTTATTAATTATTATTAATGTTACTGCACCCAAGACTGTGCTAGGTTCTTCATAGAAATAAAGACATGTTCCAGGCCTCAGTCATTCTTTGACTTGTGAAAGTAGCAAACAATAAAGGGAAAATGGGGTTAGAAAGGACAATCGTAATGATCATTTGTGTGAAATTCTTCTAGCTTCCAACAAACTAACCATATTGTGCTAGGGAAGCGTTTCTCACTCTGAGAAAGCTGCTACTGGGCTGCTTCAGTTTATTTACTTATTGGCTCCGCAGCCACAGTTAAGTTTCCAGTTAAGGGGAGCTGCAGGAAGCAGTTTGACCAGGGATGCTGCTTCACGTAGTTCTCCTTGGCTGAAAATGGTGAACGGCACCCAATGGGAGCCGCGAGGTTCTATGGCTGCAGAACTGGTAAGTAAACAAACCAGAGTAGCCCAGCAGCAGCTTTCTCAGAGTGGGTCCATGGACAAATGTGAGGAACACTGAGCTAGGAACTAAACAAGATAAAAAAGAAGAGACTATGTGCTCCAAAGAGTCTATAACTGAGTTTTAGTCAAGGTACTCTAGCTGTGTGCAAAGCAAACAAAATGAAGGCAGTCATTTTAGGACTGGCCACATTTTAAAAATGCTACATTGTTACTAACTTGCTTCTAGCAGACCTAACAGTCTTTTTGCACCAGTGATATGTGACTTGCTACCAATTGGTAACACTGAATCCACATGGGTTACCTATGGGTTAGCCCTCTTAATGCTCTAAAAGACAGCTTCTCAGTTATGGAAATCACTCCCACTTGAGGCTCACAATATCCTCAATCTCTCTTTTCCACCAGTGGGTACATTTCAGGCTGGTACCATGGCTGTTTGCCCAAATTCAAAGTAACAGTCTTCATAAAACAAGCTGGCAAGGACTCCTACAATTTCTCTTTCTATAAATCTACCCAGAAATTGCACATATCCTGCACACAAAAAGATGCATCTCTGCTCTCCAGTGCAATCTATTCAGTGGTACTAAATGAGAAGATTCCAGGCCATAATATTCCCTTTTTGTTCCTTGTAAGATTTTGCAGATTTTTACTATTTGTCTTTTTATCTCACACTTTTTAAGACTTATTTTTTTACCTTTGTTTATAGAGCTCTGCAAGTTGGACCTGCCTCTTGCATTACACACAATGGCATACTCTCTTCTAATGGCACCTGACAGGATGCATCAAATTTTCACATTCAACCCTCACCTACAGAGTCAAAGGAAGAAATACCTCTATAATACCAAGTGGATATGTGTCACCTAGGCTGGGAAGACATTTACATTTAGCATTAGGGGTATAGTGAGTGTCAGCCCCCCAAGTGACTAAGAGGCATAAAAATGCATGAGTACTATTTGGGCTCCCCTCTATTCCAAATACTCTGTACATTCTGTTCGCCCAGTTAATTTATAAAGCTTGCTCCTGTTTTTAAATACTGCCTGTGTACAAACTGTTGCTAGCCTTAGCAGTTGGCTTTATGATACATATTACACATCAGTAAGAGGTTTTCAATAACACGTAAGACCTATCATGCAGAGTTTTACAATACTCTAATTCAGGGCTACACGACATGCGGCCTGCAGCCCATTTGTTTGCAGACCATGGTGCAGTTTGGGTTTATGCAGGGCTTAACATGCAGCCTGCGGGTGGGAGCCAAAACAAAAAGGAGTCAATATAATGGTCGTCTGTTGATATGCGCTTTAGTAGTTAAATTCCTGGACTGTCATTGCTCATGAAAAGTGCTGTAATCTGGGTGGAAATCAGGTAAATATTGGATTTTATTAATATCAGCAGAACTAACTTTAATGGGGCCTGCGTGTTGTGTAGTCTTGCCTTAATCTTTGTATTCATGCCTGTCAGTGTGAAGGAAGCTATTTGCATATAATTGCATAACCACACTTAAGTTGCGGCCCTCTGCATGTGCTGTGAGTATCAGTGTGGCCCCTCGGGCTTCCAAAGTTGAGTAGCCCTGCTCTAACTCCAACAAGTTTGAAATCTATTTTTTGTGAACATAAAAACATAAGAACAGTCATACTGGGTCATATTGTCTTCCAATAGTGCCCAATTCCAGATGCCCCAAAGGGAATGAACAGAACATGTAATCATCAAGTGATCCTTCTCCTATCATTCATGTTCAGCCTCTGACAAACAGAGGCTAAGGACACCATTCCTACCAATCCTGGCTAATAAATATTGATGGACTTAACCTCCATGAATGTATCTAGAGCTGTTTTGTTTTTTTGAACCCTGTTACATTCCTGATCTTCACAACATCCTCTGGCAAGGAGTTCCACAGGTTGACTGTGCTGAGTGAAGAAAAACTTACTTTTGTTTTAAATCTGCTACCTATTAATTTTATTTTGTGACCCCTAGTTCTTATGTTATGGGAACAAGAAAATAACTTTTCCTTATTCACTTTCTCTATCCCTGGCATGATTTTATAGACCTCTATCTTATCCCCCTTAGTCTCCTCTTTCCTAACCTGAAAAGTCCCAGTCTTTTTAATCTATCTTCATATGGCACCTGTTCTAACCCCCTAATCATTTTTGTTTCCCTTTTCTGAACCTTTTCCAATGCAAATATATCTTTTTTGAGATGAGGCGACTACATCTGCACATGGTATGCAATATGTGGGTGTACCATGGACTTACATAATGGCAATAAGATAATCTCTGTCTTATTCTCTATCCCTTTTTAAATGATTTCTAACATTGTTTGTTTGTTTGTTTTTGACTGCTGTTGCACATTGAGTGGATGTTTTCAGAGAACTATTCACAATGACTCCAAGATTTCTCTCTTGAGTGGATAGAGCTAATTTAGTCTCTATCATTTTATATGTGTAGATTTTACAAAGATCAATTCCCCATGTAATACTTTTGACTGTTCATCATTTTCACTGCATAGTTTCATTCAAAATATACTCATCTGATGCATTTAATTCTACAAAGAACAGGGACAGTCAAGGCAAAAAAATTTAAACCACACAAAGAACTGCAACAATATGGAAGCACATTCTCTTTTCAATGTGCACATACTTCTCAGCTAGTATAATGGGTACACAGTTTAAGTGAGATCTTTTCTGTGACTATGGAAAAAGCTGTCCTTTACTGTCTGCTCATACAATTAAAGAAAAAAAATCAATAACAGCACCACTACATAGAAATAATATTATTTAATATTCTCTAAGGTAATGTGATCAAATGTGCTAATCATTATTATAATGCACCAAAACACTCAACAGTCACCTTCTCCCAAACTGTGACTCATAAGATCTACCATACAAGTATTTTAAATATTTTAATTTTGATGTGTTTCTGAATGCTAAGTTAATGTTCCTATTTTCTATTAAGTAAGTTAGAGTGAATATTATTAAATTGAGCCTAATTATTTTTCAAGTAGCTTTGCGACACTAGTCATTGCTTTAATTACTTCACAGCTGGATCACTAATGTTTTTAGTTAAGTATTTCTATATCCTCTTTGGAATCATTTGAAATTATCCAGCATTCAGAAGAAGAATAAATGTAAATGGAGGCATAACACTTTGTTCAAAGTGCCAGGCTGACAGTACTGGAAATTTAAATCCTATATATATGCACAATACAGGTCTAATGAACACAAGCAAAACAAGCTTCCACTCACTGATCTACAAATGAACATCAACTCACAATAAATCTTCAGGCACCAAATCTAAAGAAGTATGGTCTCTGCCCAATGGAAAGAAACAAGTATTTCAAAACTGGTCTATTTTATTTATATTTAAAGTATTATAAGATTTATTCAGGTCCTTAACTCAAGTATTTTTTTTAAATAAAATGAAAATGCACATGCTTCATTTGAATCATTGACCTGGGGTAGTATTAGGGATGAGGAGTTCAGTATGATTATCAAATATTGTCAATATTGGGAATGAGGGGTTCAGTAGTAGGCTACCCCAGGGAGAGAGGACTCCCCAATCCTCTCTCACCGCAGCAATTTTGGGTGAGGTGAGAAACACCTCTTCATGGCTGCTGCAGCTCCAGCAGACACAGCCAAGGGAGGGGTGCATGTCCCCCAGCCAAGGGAGGGGGGCAAGTCCAGCTTCCTCTGCCCCCCACACTTCCCAGCTAAAGTGAGGAATGTGGCAAACTGTGCATTTTCTTTACACTCCCTGACAAAGGGGAATACCCAGCAATGTTC
The DNA here is from genome assembly GCF_049634645.1 of Pelodiscus sinensis. NCBI lineage: Eukaryota > Metazoa > Chordata > Testudines > Trionychidae > Pelodiscus > Pelodiscus sinensis. The sequence goes on from NC_134719.1 coordinate 51,241,894, forward strand.
CAATACTGAATCAGCGATAGCGTCACACACACCCCCACCGCCATCCCTAACCCCAACTGAGGCAGGTCCAGATTAGTCTGCACTGTGCGCTCCCCAGCCAGAGTGAGGAATATAGCAAACTGTGCACTTTCTCCTCACTCCCTCATGAAGGGGAACAACTATTTAGGAATAGTTTAGGAAAAACTATTTCACTAGGAGGGTGGTGAAGCACTGGAATGGATTATCTAGGGAGGTAGTGGAATCTCTGTGCCTAGAGGTTTTTAAGTCCTGTCTTGTCAAAGCCCTGTCTGAGATGATTTAGTTGGGATTGGTCCTGCTTTTAGCAGGGGGTTGGACTTGATGACTTCCTGAGGTCTCTTCCAAACCTCTGATTGTATGATTATATGAACCAGAAATGTTTCCATATAAATCAGAGTCAGGGAGAGTTTCAGGCCCCCCGCTTTCCCTAAAGGGCACCCGGGGGATAGGAGGCTTAGGACAGTGGCACCTCCAGCCAGCCACTTTCATCTACCTAGCGATTCTCTCTTTTCTGCATGATTTTATGAGACTTAATCATATTCCAGGTACATCCCAGTATCCTAGCACAACAAAATCTTTATCTTGCCTCAAGTTATGATAAGCTGAAAGCTGTATATTGAACTTTTTACCATTTAGAATAAGTTCTTGAACAAACAGACTCACATATTCCCTCAAATATATAATAATAAATAATAATAATTAAGAACATAAGAATGGCCTTACTGGGTCAGATCAAAGATCCGTCTAGCCCAGTATCCTGTCTGCTGACAGTGGCCAGTACCAGGCGCCCCAGAAGTGGTGGACCGAAGACAGTGATCAAGCAATTTGTCTCCTGCCATCCTTCTCCAGCCTTTGACAAACAGAGGCTAGGGACATCATTTCTATCCCCTGGCTAATGGCCTTTTATGAACCTAACCTCCATGAATTTATCTAGTTCTTTTTTAAACTCTGTAATAGTCCTAGCCTTCCCAGCCTCCTCTGGCAAGGAGTTCCACAGGTTGACTCTGCGCTGTGTGAAGAAGAACTTTCTTTTATTAGTTTTAAACTTGCTACCCATTAATTTCATTTGGTGTCCTCTAGTTCTTATATTATGGAAACAAGTAAATAACTTTTCTTTATTCACCCTCTCCACACCACTCATGTTTTTATAGACCTCTATCATATCAGTCTCCTCAGTCTCCTCTTTTCTAAACTGAAAAGTCCCAGTCTCTTTAGCCTCTTCTCATATGGAACCTGTTCCAAATCCCTAATCATTTTAGTTGCTCTTTCCTGAACATTTTATAATGCCAAAATATCTTTTTTGAGGTGAGGAGACCACATCTGTACACAATATTCAGGATGTGGGCGTACCATAGTTTTATATAGGGGAGGTAAGATATTCTTTGTCTTATTTTCTATCCCTTTTTTAATAATTCCTAGCACCCTATTGGCTTTTTTGACTGCCGCTGCACACTGCGTGGACGTTTTCAGAGAACTGTCCACGATAACTCCAAGATCTCATTCCCAATTAATTGTAGTTAAATTAGCCCCCATCATATTGAATGTATAGATGGGATTATTTTTTCCAATGTGCATTACTTTACACTTATCCACATTACATTTCATTTGCCATTTTGGTGCCCAGTCACTCAGTTTGGTGAGATCTTTTTGAAGTTCTTCACAGTCTGCTTTGGTCTTGACTATCTTGAACAGTTTAATATTGTCTGCAAACTTTGCCACCTCACTACTCACCCCTGCAATGAGGAGTAACGGTAGTTTGAATTAGGAGCTTTAATTTGAACTACCTAGGCCGTGCCGCGTGTAGCCACGGCAGGTAGTTCGAACTACGGGGCATTTAAAAATGGCGGTGCCCAGGAACATGCAAATAAGGCCCGGGATATTTAAATCCCAGGCTTCATTTACAAGTTCGAATGCCTACATTAGCCACCCTATTTCGAATTAGGGTGGCAGTGTAGACATACCCTAATAGATTAGTAAGACACCCATGATCCATTTGTAACACATACCTGAGCCATAACGAATGCAGCCCTTATTATGAGGGCAGAGGGAAGAGAGAATAAACCCACTCCTGCTTGTAAGCCCATCTCATGATTTTTGTATCTTGATCTGTGATGTTTGACTATCTGGAGGTTACAACATTCTTGGCAAAAGTATGCTGTTATTTCTTAAGAACTTGCTGGGCTCAGAAGATAAGGATTCTTCTCTGAGTTTTAAGGACACTAGTCTTGAATGTACATAAAACATAGATTAGAGGAATAAAGATTAATAGCGGTGTGGCTATTAATTTCAATGACAGCAGGCTCAAGTCCTGTCATAATTAATTTGGTTTCGCTCATTGATAATAATACTTGACTATTAATTTCATTTCACTCAACTAGTATATATTTTAGGCTTGCATATTTAGGCAGCATTGACATGTTTACAAGTCCCCAGACTGGGGATTAAGAGACCTGGTGTTCAATTCCCTATTTTGCGACTGAGTCAGCTTGTGGTCTTTGGGAAGTAATTGTCTCTCTCCATTGAGTGTCATCATACAGAAAGTGAGGATAACATTTTCACTCCTCAGAGGGGTACTCATATCAGTCTGTAACTTTAAGAACAAGTAGTCCTGTGTTAAGCTGCCAAAGGATACTTGTTGTAGGTGCCCAGTATGTCTTAAAATCAGTCACTTCTGTAGGAGCCTAACAATGGAGCTTAAATTTGAACTTTAGAAACCTAATTTCGAAAAACTCAACTTTAATCATTAGGGTTCCAAATAGTAAATATTTAAAAAATCTAAAGAAATTTACAAAAAGCTCAAATTCAGAGAGGTATCTAAAACCATGTAAGAGCCTGGATAACGTTGGTAAATGAATCCGCAATGAATCCACTAACACCTACTTGCTTTAATAACATGGTCTGATGAAAGAAAATTAATATTTGGCGAGAAACACAATATATTTTCCTTATTATTATGACTGAAGTCAAAATACGAGAACGTAATTGCTGGAATAGGCAGAGAGAATGTGACACATATATGAACACAGAATCAATGTGACAGATTTTAACATGTTCTGTCTATCTGGCCATAAAGGACAGACCTCCAACAACAATAAAATGGTTCTTGTCACCAAAAAATGTTTCAAATATTTTTAGAAGATCAAGGAGGGAAGCTTTGTGAAGGTTTCAAGGGTGTCACAGAGGAGAAATTAAAAGAAATAATTTCATTTTTCTAGATAAAATAGATTATGTTCATGATTTCCATGAGGCCTCCAAAAAGCCAGATTTGCAAATCTACAGATAACAAGGACTGTAGTTATTCCAAAAATTGATCTGATACCATAGAAAAGAAGAGTTAGATCTTTTAGTGCCTAAGTAATTTAGTTAATGTTATGTGTATTAGCACATTTCAGAAGATGCAGATCAATATGGCTATATCTAGATTGCAACCCTTTTTCGTAAAAGAGATGCAAATTAGACATATCACAATTGCTAATGAAGCGGGGATTTAAATCTCCCCCGCTTCTTTAGCATACAAATGGCTGCTGCTTTTTTTCGGCACGGAGCTTTGCCGGAAAAAAGCGCCAGTCTAGATGCGGATCTTTTGGAAAATAAAGCCTTTTCTGAAAGATCCCTTATCCCTTATTTTAAAGGATCTTTCAGAAAAGGCTTTATTTTCCGAAAGATCCGCGTCTAGACTGGCGCTTTTTTCCGGCAAAGCTCCGTGCCGAAAAAAAGTGGCAGCCATTTTTATGCTAATGAAGAGGGGGAGATTTAAATCCCCACTTCATTAGCAATAGTGACATGTCTAATTTGCATCCCTTTTCCGAAAAAGGGATGCAATCTAGACGTAGCCATTGTGTATAACACACATGAGAGGAATGGGATTGAATTTGCCCACAAATGCTACCTTTTATCAGTCATTTTTTCCATTTTAGAAATAGATATTAGCATTTTAATATTGTGGCATTCCACATACCGAATATAGAGAAAAAGGAAATAGCTCAATTGTCAGAGGAAAAAATCAGAAAGGTTTTAGAATCATAGAATCATAGAATACTAGGACTGGAAGGGACCTCGAGAGATCATCGAGTCCAATTCCCTGCCTTCATTCTCTCCAGCTTAGAGAATGGAGAGAATGAGAGACAAAAAGGGTAAGATACAGTAGTATCTTTCATTGGACAGATTTAATTAAACAAACAAGCTTTGGGATTGTACAGAACTTTGCACAGAAGTTGCACTGTTAAAATCCTGCGCACATTGAAATTATATTCTCTAATCTTGGAGAAAGAAAAGAAATGACTCTCTTATTTTTTTTTTTTTTAAATACTAGCCAACAGATTTGTGAGTTGTCATGGCAAACATTGCCTAATGCACAGATAACTGTGGGGGACAAGAAGAATGTGAAATAGATTGTTAGTGAAGAAAATGTCTAAATCAAAAGGACAGTATTAATAGTACAAGCAGAAGATGTTTCCCTAGCACCTTATTGTTGCCTTTCTTCCATGCTATACTTAGAGATGTGTGTGTATACTGTTGTAATACTAAGCAATCAAGTTCTATCAGGATTCAGAATTTGAAGTTATGAAGAAAGTTGAATATAGGTTTTGCAATTTGAGGGACTAGTGTCATGCTTACCTAGAAGTATGATTCACACCTACCTATGGGCTTCATTCCTTATTAATCTTATAAAAAGTTACCATCCAAAGCAGGTAGGCATTGAACTCATACAGGATTTCACAATGATGAAAAATATCCCTGGCCACATATCTGTTTTTAAAAGTATGAATAGGGTCAGCACAAAACCAGAAGGAGCAGACTGCATTTTCCTGGCATTGACAAGAAACAACTGGGGCCTGTGGGGGAGAAAACAAAACAAAATGAAACAAAAAACAAAACAAAATAAAACCTCTCTCTATTCTGCAAAAAGATTTGTGGGAGAGACTAGACAGACTCTCACCATAGTGACTGAACAGACATTTGAATGTTTCTAATTCTCTCGGGATCCTGTCAGAGAGGGATTCCAAAGTTAGAGCAGAGATCTGGCTGCAAATCAAAAAGTCTTGGCCCATGAGTTACACTAACTAAAGAAACACAGAAATAGCTCTTCACATTGGGCAAGATCCTACAATAGCTTAAGTATTGATTATGAGGTATCAATAGTAGTAACAGGAAAAATATACAGATTATATGGTTCCCCAAAGGAGACAAACTAAGGGTTGAATTTTCAAAAGTACAGATTTAGGAGCCTAAATCTCATTTCCAAAATGACCAGCATTTGAATTATATTTTCAAAGTATTTAGACAGCTAAAGACTAAAGACATGGGCTGAATTATAATGTCCCATGCTTTCTGAATTCCTAAAAGTAATTCCCTGGAGGCACTGAAATAACCAGAAAAGCTACTAGAAGGCATATTAAAAACCCAACACCATGTATTAAATTGTTGCAATAACTACTATAGCTTACAACAAAATTAACTGAACTTCCCGACAGATAATTCCGCTTATAGATATAAGAAACAAAAAAGCATTGGGAAATATATATCAAGACAACATCATAAGAGCTATTACAAAACAAGCTTGCTGTACTTCCTGATCAACAATCCATAGAGAAAAAGATTCCTGATTTATTAACTATATATTCTTGAACAGAAACATAGTCCTATTGGCCTCAAATAACCCTACACAACTTCAAAATTTGCAAATTAAGAGAAAAAAATTACAAATGTACAGACTGATGCTACTTGGAATGAAATGAAGGACACTGAGTAAGCTTCAAAGGATAATTTGTATAAATATTCTCACAGCATCACCCTCTATGGCTACGTCTATACTTCACTCTCTTGCTCAAGAAAATATGCAAATGAGTTGAAGAGGTGAATATAGCCGCTCCACATTTACATACTAAATAAGCTGCAATTTTTGCTCAAGGGGCTTTTGTGCAAAAAGGAGCCATCTACACAGTTCCTTTTTGTGCAAACCCCCGTCTTGTACAAGAACCGTTCTGCTGCTTTTTTTCTGGCAGAAAGGCTCTTAAGCAAGAGGGGGGTTTTGCACAAAAAGGAGCCATGTAGACAGCTCCTTTTTGTGCAAAAGTCCCTTGCGCAAAATGATGGCTCATTAAGTATGCAAATGAGGTGCGGTGATATTCACAACTTCACCTCATTTGCATATTTTATTACACAAGAGAGTGCAGTATAAATGTAGCCTATATGTTTTGAAAATCTTGCCATGGGATTGAGTTTCATTCACAGTAGAAAGAGCACCAGGACTTGGCTGACCAGGGTTTGTGGCCACACTGGGGTTCATCTTCATGCTCCTCCTCCTTGTTCTGGTGAAGCAACATGTGGACGCTCTTGTAGTACTGTGCCATGAGGCACAGCATGTGAGCCATGAGCATGGCACTGCTTTGCAGCAGCTCTGGCCCCATGGTTGCAGTGCTGTGTCATCCATGGGTATGTCTAGACTACATGGCTTCGTCAACGGAGCCATGTAAACTAGTTTACCTGGCATAGTCAATGAAGCAGGGATTTAAAGAATCCCCACTTCATTAAAATAAACATGACCACTGCACTGTTCCAACAATCAGCTGATCCGGCACAGCACAGCAGTCTAGATGCGGATCTGTCAGCTGGGGAAGCCTTTGCCGACCGATCCTGTAAACCTCGTTTCACGAGGCATAAGGGATCGGTCCACAAAGGCTTCCCCAGCTGACAGATCCACTTCTAGACTGCCGCACTGTGCCAGATCAGCTGATTGTTGGCACAGCATGGTGGCCATATTTATTTTAATTAAGCGGGGATTATTTAAATCCCCACTTCATTGACTATGCTGGGTAAACTAGTTTACATGGCTCCGTTGATGGAGCCATGTAATCTAGACATACCCCATGTGGGCAACCAGAGTATGACAAGGCACGTGCTCAGTGCATCCCTTTTATGTTACAGAATGGGGGAGGGAGTGGAGGAATGCCTTGTGGAGGATGAGAGGAGCCTCTGTAATCACCCACCTATGCTTTTTGGCCCCAGTGTGAACCGGAAGCATCAGCCTTCCTGCCACTCTCCCCAGCATGTTTTCTTGTTCTCTGAGTGACATAGGGTCCATGAATGTGGCTGCACTACCTTGGGGAGCATTCGACTCCTGTCTGTAGTGGGGACACAGCCCCTGTAATTCTCAACATCAGGGGCACGTCTAGACTGAATCCCTCTGTTGGCAGAGGGATGCAGATTAGGCAAGTCGACATTGCAAATGAGGCAGGAATTTAAATATCCCACACTTAATTTGCATAAAAATGGCTGTCATGTTTTGCTGACTCAGCACTTTGTCAGTAGAACCAGCAGCAGTCTAGAGGGGGATCTGTCAAGAAAGAAAGCCTTTTTGACAGATCCCGTATGCCTCTTGCAAGAAGGTTTACAGGGTCTGTCGAAAAAGGCTTTCTTTCTCAATAGATTCCCCCTCTAGACTGTCACTTTTTGCTGACAAAGTGCTGAGTCTGCAAAACACGGTGGCCATTTTTATGCAAATTAGACTCAGGATATTTAAATCCCTGCCTCATTTGCAATGTCAACCTGCCTAATCTGCATCCGTCTGCCAACAGAGGGATGCAGTCTAGACATTCCCCAGGTGCCCAGACCTCGATCATAGTAGATGCAAGTGGAGACTAACACATTTATTACGTCATGAGGTTTCCTGGGTAAAACCCACTTCATCAGATGAGTTGGAGTGAAAAATACAGACCCAGGATTTATAAAACAGCAAAATAATTTACCCGTAAATTGTAGGAGCAGAGTTAATGAAGCTAACAAAGTCAGTCTGAATGTGTCTCATTCATAGCATCTGATGTGGAAATGCATATATCAAAGATGAGGAAATTGCCTTTGTGGTGCATTAACCAGTTAGGATCTTTATTCAAGCCTAAATTGATAGTACTGAACTTGTAAATAAACTCCACTTCAGATATCTCCCTCTGTAATTGGGTGATAAAATTCTTTTGTAGAAGAATGGCTATTTTAAAATTCATTATTGATCATAGTTACCTCTCTGAGACTTTAGGCAGAGAATGTGAATTTAAATATTACTTGATCTTAAATGATAGTGTGAGTGAAAAATCATGCTAAATATAATTAATCTAATGGTCCATAATTTATGTTACTAATTACTAACACTTCCATATTTACTAATACAAACTATATAATAATATAAGTCTAAGGGTGCATCTACATTGCAGGGCTTAACTTGAAATAAGCTACGCAAATTGAGCTATGTCAATTGCGTATCTTATTTTGAAATAACAGGAGTCGAAGTAAGAAGTCCTCCAACTTGACAGTATTTTGACATTGTTTCGAAAAAACTGCCTGCTATATAGACGTGATTAAGTTATTTCAGAATAGCACTAGTTAGTTCAAAAGAATATTGCTATGTAGATGTACCCTAAGGCTGTGTCTACACTGCACCCCTTTTCCGAAAAAGGGATGCAGATGAGACAAGTCAGAATTTTCCGAAAGGTCCCTTATTCCTCTTAAAATCAGGAATAAGGGACCTTTCGGAAAAGGCTTTATTTTCCGAAAGATCCCCGTCTAGACTGGCGCTTTTTTCCGGCAAAGCCCCGAGCCGGAAAAAAGCGGCAGCCACGTTAATACAAGTGAAGTGGGGGATATTTAAATCCCCTGCTTCATTTGCAATTCCGACTTGTCTCATGCGCATCCCTTTTCCGGAAAAGGGGTGCAGTGTAGACACAGAGTAAGTGTCAAATACTGCCCTCATTACATCTCTGCAGGATTTTGCCCTAAGAGTAAAGATCTTTTTTTTTAATTATAATTGCAGTGTTTTCTTTGAAAGCTTCCCATTTCCCATTAGTTTTTATTACTGTTTATGCCCATTTTATTTTTTCTTTTTGAAAAAATATATAAGGATGTTAGTTGCCTAAAATATGAATAATTGCAAATTGATTATTGTGCCCTTATATATTTGCCCTTATATATTTGCACACAGAAAATTTTGTTTATTTTTTTCCAAATACTAAACACCACCAATGCTTTCATTATATAGGCACTAAATCTTAAAGCCACATATGTACAAACAAGATTGCATTAAGAAGTGAGCCAATGATCCAAACAAATAAATAAGAACTCATGACTACACATAATCTAGCTTAGTTTGCATTTGACTTATTTAATTTTGTAACTTGGTAGATGATAACTCACATGGAAGCATCATTAATAATTGCCAGTAGTTCTATTTGGAAGGACTAATTTGTATGGAAGACATTGCCTTAATGAGGTTCCACATGAAAGTAAACTAAGATTTATTGAGCTGGTGCAAAGGACATTTTAATTAGTACTTTAAGAGTCAGTTAAGAATTGTGTTGGTTTATTTTTGTGATTCTCAAATAAGTGATCTAATTATGTATAAAGCATAGGTCCTACAATGGAAAAGGTATCCCACTGTGCAACTTTTTGTTTTAAAATATGTTTGCGGCAAATGACTATATTTGTACATACTGTAATATATAATAAACTGTAACCTTAATGCATAGGAATTTATTTTAAAAAATACCTCACCTCAAGATAAGGTGTTACTGCCAAACTATGTACTGTTAAGTTTTGCACAATTGCAGATATCTTTTCTAAAAAGGTATTCTAATTTCAGCCATGCAAAGTGTTTTTTATTCAGAAACTAAAAAAGCAAACCATGTGCACATTTACAGCAGGGCTTGAGGTTAACCAGACCTACAAGCCAAAACCAGATATGAAAGATGAGTTCCTACCAACCATGCCTAGGGACTCTCCCTAGTGAGAAGCCCATTCCCCCTGCCACATTGACTTGCGGTGAAGGAGAACTTCTAGGATTGCTGCTAGGAAATTATTCCTGAGAGGGGTGAAACGAACAAACAAACAAATAAATAAAAAGCCTTTTATTGTCCAAATGGCAAAAGAACTCTCTATCTTTTCTCCTCCTCCAAAATCTAGTAGCCGGTAAAGGAGGAGGGGGTCCTTGGCAGCAGGGGTGGATATAGGGCAGGGAGAGCAGGGCAGCCACCCTAGACCCCGTGCTTCAAGAAGCCCCACGCATGCGCCATGTCAAAGGGGGGGCCCCGCAAAATTGTGCTACCCTGGGCCCCACAAAATCCTCATCTGCCCCTGCTTGGCAGGTTGGGTGCTGTAAAGAGAAGGCATCTGGTATTTTTTTTCTCTCTGGGAAGGGAGTCTACTCATCTGATTTTATACCATCACGTGTAGAAGCTCAGGTTGATGAGGGAAGGGCAGCATGCAGGGTTCCCTCTCAGGTGTGTGCAGGGCTGGCTCTAGGTATTTTGCTACCCCAAGCAAAAAACATTTTTGGCCACCCCTTTTTTGTTGGCTTCTACATGTTTGCACTTTGCAATGTTTTTGTTTTGTTTTGTTTTGACTGTTTAAAATTTAAAAAAATGAAAACAGAAAATTTGTAGTTAGTGAAATAAAACAACTTCCTACTAGTGTACTCATTTAATTTTAATGGGTTCAACTATATACTTTAATGAAAAACTTTAGTGTCTTCTGGTGTGCCCAGTTTCTCAAATTAAAAGAATTTATATGAACTGAATGTTTCTGATTTTTATACTTGCGTAGCCTTTTAATAATTCAGTAAAATGTACATGTTTTGCAATGGTATTTTCAATTGAAATTAATGTGAGTCCTGACAAACAATTTTGAGACATGGCGGACCTCAAATAATTTTTTAGTAATTTCAGTTTTGAGAAACTGCACTCAGCAGAAGCCATTGATACTGGTAATGTTAAAAGAATGCGTAATGCTACAGTAGTGTTTGAAGTGAAAAAATCATTTCTTGCTATACATTCCAATACTTTTAGAGGAGAAGTTTTAGGACTTATTAGCTCAGATAAAGCTATTAATTTATCATACAAATATAATTTTAATTATTTGTTTTCCATAAAGGCAAAGGCGCTTCAAGTAAACTCCCCCTCCCCTTTCACTCACTGCTGGGTCACAACAGCCTTTTCCCTGCCCTGTTCAGCCCCTCCCTATGCACCCCTCACTCTCAACCCACAGCTCCCACAGCCAGCCCAGCTCTGGACTCCCCCCCCCACCTGCTGGTGCCCCTCACTCCTAACCGACAGCCCCCACTTCCAGGCCAGCTATGGGCTCCCCCCACCAGCTGCCAGTGCCTCTCACTCCCTGACCCACAGCTAGCCCAGCCGAGCCCTGCCAGTGCCCCTTACTCCTGACCCACAGCCCTGGGCATCCCCGCCTTGCTCCGCCCCCGCTGCCGGGGGCCAGTACCTGCAGGCCGACCCCTCCTGACAAATTCCCTCGGGGTCTCCCTTCAAGAGCTTGGTAGCCTGCTTGGTCTTGTGCTGGAGGTTGCTGATGAAGACGGGGAAGTCGTGTCTGGCATGTCTGCGGCAGGAGCTGGGGCAGGCAGGGGGCATTGTTCCTCAGCCCCAGGCCCAGCTACCTCTCCAGTACCTACAGCTTCTCCAGCGCCTGCAGAGCCTTGTCCAGCATGGTCTGCATGGCCATGCCCAGGCTGCAGGGGCCCCAGCAGGTGCCTGGCCCCCCTGCAGCTGCCATGGCCCTGGCCAGAGGGGAGACTGCGCTTCCTCCTCCAGGGCCATCCCCCCGTGAACCCACCCCAGCCCCCCGCAGGCAGGGCTGACCTGAAGTAGGTGGCGGAGCTGGGCAGCAGCAGGAGTCAGAGGGCGGCCAGCAGGCTTCAGGAGCGCATGGTGACAGCACTGTGCAGCGGGCAGTGGCGTCTCCCGTGGCCCTTTAAAATCAGTAGGGCAGGGCCAGGGAAATGCCGCCCCTGGAAATGTGCTGCCCCAAGCACGTGCTTGATTTGCTGGTGCCTAGAGCTGGCCTTGGGTGTGTACTTGCGCGGGAGTGCAGAAAAAATTTCCTAGAGGAGTGCAGCCATGTGGTGGGTGGCAGGAATCTGTGCTGGGGCCAGAAGAGCTGTGAGCCATGTGGTGGGCAGCAGGAAGCTGCTCCAGCATTCAGGGTCAGAGGAGCCATATGGCAGGCAGCAGGAGGCTGCTTCAGTGGCTGGGGCTGGGGCCAGAGCAGCCACATAGAAGCCTGGGTGGGAGAACAGCGGGGCGGATACCGGGGTCAGTACCAGTAGGGGAGGCAGCGGGGCCAAGGATAGCGGAGGCTCAACACAAACCCTGGACAGGTGACGGGGGAGAGGGGTGGACAAAGGCACCAGCCATCTATTGTGGTGGAAGGTACTAGGCTTGGGTAAATTCAGAGAGGGAGAGGAGAGGGTAAGGTGCGGGGCTGAGCACAGGTCTCTGGGCAGTGGTGCTTAGGCTGTGGGCCTTAGGCGCAGGTACTGGCTGTTTGTGTTTGGGGGACAGATAGCATGGCCCTGGCATGTATTTCAGTGATATATGGTGTGTGCCGGGGAGATATTGCAAGGCTGGGCACAACTACAGGGTGTGTAGGTGGGGGCAGGGGGAGGTAGGAAGTTAGCCAGGCCTATACAGGTCACAGCTGGCTTAGTGTGGTTCTGATGGGGGCAGGGGCCAGCAAGTTGGGTGGTTTTCAGGATAGGTGGGTGCACCTTGTTAATTATCCAGTTTTTAGTATTTTTTCTTGCATAACAATTTAAAGTATATGTATATGTATATGTAATGATGTTAGCAACTGGTGGCTGCCACAGAGCACACATCCAAACAAGTGCACATGAAGTCAATATTGGTGTACAAGACAAAACTCACTCTACTCACTTATGGAAAATCTTAGAGGGGACACTGGTGGCATGCTCTGGGAAACAGTGTCCTCAGTGATGGTAGGGGTAGGTTTATGTTGGAAGGGTAGGCCCATGTCATTCCTGGAAGTGCAGGAATGTCTGGTATTCTGGGAATGCATGGCAGCCTTACAAAATCTACCTGGATTCTCTGAAGGAAAAAGGTTCCCGCTACTTTCCCACTCTCCAAAACGTCCTATCTGCAGTAATAAGGTACAGTAATGTCTAACATAAAATCACATATCACATAATGACTTTTGCTCAGTTCAGCTGGAAGCAGGAAATATTTCTTGCTATCAAGAAATAGTAGAAACGGGGTCAAGCCTAAAGAACACCAAAAGGTGCCAGGCACAGACCGTAAAACACATTCCTGAAGGACCGTAACACAACACTTAGTTAAGAAACACATTGGTACCAACTGACTGCCCACAGATAACACACATTCTGACTAAGGTTTAGGCCCAATAACTGATGGATAGTTATTGAAACCCTCCGTTGTGTGAGGTAAGGGGTGGTATCTAGGGTCTGACTGACCTTGGCCCCACTGCTTCTGGGGATGTGAAGCCTTCCTCCCCCACCTTGCCCTGGGGCCCATGGTGGCTGGTGGCCCCCCTGGGTGTAGAGGCAGGTTGGGGCTGGGGAGTCTGGCCAGGAGGAAGGATACAGGAGCTGGCTGTGGTCTTGGCAGGGTGTGTCAGGAGTGATATGTCAGGAGTGATGTGTAACTTGTTTGTACCTGTGTACAAAAGTGTACCTCAAAGAATTGTCTTTGACTAGCCAACGGGGCAATATTGAAGTTCATAATGTTAACTGAGCTAAGCCATTGTCACAGGGTGCATATGCATAGGAGATCAGCAGTGAGTCTATTTGCTGACAACTATTACTATACTTTGCTAGGCAATAGTATTGCACTTTGCTGGTGCCTTCGATCCTTATCTGATTTTGTGATCTTTGGTGCCTCTCTCATCTACAGGGTTTTTTTCTAAAAAACTTCCCCTGTGTCTAGACTGCTGCTGCATTCTTTTGAAAATAAATAAAAAAACACGTCAGGTTTTTTTGACCGCGGAAACCCCCATTTTATGAGGAAGACCGCCTTTTTTTGAAAGTGCTCTTTCAAAAAAAGGCGTTCTTGAATGCAAACAGGGCTTTTTCGAAAGAGAGCATCCAGACTGCCTGGGTGCTCTCTTTCAAAAAAGCAGCTTGTTTTTTTAAATTACTTATAGTCTAGACACTCTTTTTCAAAAAGAGTCTAGATGTAGTCTAGATGTAGTCTAGATGTAGTCTTGCAGTCTAGATGTAGCCTTGGAGACTCTGTTAATCCCAAGTGCAAGCAGGAGATAGGAGAGCAAAAGCATGTCGCTGAAAATGTATTATTGCTGGAGGAGGAGACCTGTCTGGAACCCATTGGGAATGACTGACTGAGGACATCTGCTGTGGCTGGAAGGGGGAGGTCTCCATGAACCTCCCTTTTTTCTCAATTTTTGTTCCTTGGTCGAAAGGAAGCCGGGCAAGGGTATTTGGGTTTAAGGTAGATTTTACAGTGCACTTAAATTGAAAAAGTGATCTTGCGACTAAAAAGACTGTTCTATTTACTCCTGCTTCTGTAATTTCCACTCCAGTTCATCTGATGAAGTGGTATTTACCCACAAAAGCTTATGCCCTAATAAATCTGCTAGTCTCTGAGGGTATGTCTGCACTATGTGCTTAAGCTGAAATAAATTATTTCAAAATAATAACTCTTGAAATAACTATTTCGGAATAGCATATTCCACATTACAAACCCCCATCAAAATAGTGCAGTTGTATCAAAATAGTGCATCTACACGGATTGGAGCCTGAATCGCATTTAAGGCCCTCTGGAAGCACTCCGGGCAGGGCATCAGGGCAGCAGTCACTTTCTGTAGCTGTTGCCTGAGGCTATCTGAGGCTTGCACTTAAAGGGGATGCCACAGCACTTCCACCATAGAGCCAGACCTGCCACCAAGCACTCATCGGCTCTTAGACCTCATGCTGCATCTCTTGGAGCAATTAATGCAGGTTGCCCATGTGGCACTGGAGGACCAGGACCAGCAGCTCATTCTGAGGTACCTTGTCACCCCACTCCACATGCTTCTTATGCACCACAGCCTCTCCCACCGTCCCCTGCACACTCCCGCTTCTGGCACCAGGACACCAGTTCCAACTGGTGAGACTGGATCACCAGCAGTGGCTCCAGAACTTCTTCATGTTATTCAAGAACACCTTCCTGGAGCTCTGCGAATGGCCTGCCCCTGTCTTCAGCTTATGGGACACCCACATGTGACCCGCCATCCCCCTCCAGAAGTGTGTTGCCATTGCTGTTTCGAAGCTCACCATGCTGGACAGTTACCACTCCATTGGGAACCAGTTTGGTGTGGGGAGATTGATCACTGGCTCTGTGCTTATGCTTACTATTTTCCCAGGATGGGGTAGTTGGAGTTGGTCCTATTGTGGGAAGGGGCTTGGACCTCCCAAGATCTCTGGCAACCCTGTGATTCTCTATTTGCATGCTTTTACAGGTGGTGAGGGCCATCAACACCATCCTGATGCACAGGGTCATCATCCTGAGTGACATCGACCCCGTTGTTGCCAGCTTTGCTACCATGGGCTTTCCCAACTTCAAGGGGGAGGAACTGACAGCACCTACATCCTCTTCTGGTCCCCCAACTACTGGGACTCTGATTATATCAGCAGGAAGGGTACTTTTCAATGGTGCTTCAGGCTCTTCTGTACTACCGGGGCACTTCAGCAATATTAATGTCTGGTGGTCAGGGAAGGCGCAAAATGCCTGCATATTCCGTGACTCCAGCTTCTTCCAAAGGATGCATGCCAGCACATTTTTCTCTAACCACACCATCAACTTCAGAGAGATAGAGATGCCCATTGAGGGTGCTAGTGGGGTCCCCTCCACTTCCTTCCTCCCAGCAGGTTCCTGTGCAGAGGCTTAGTGTCCTCTGCCTTGCCACGCTTGACCAGGAGCAGATGCTGCCCCAAAAATGTGGGCGTGACCCTGTGGCATGTGCGGCACTGCTATGTGGTTCCAGGACCACAAACTCCTGTGGCCTGTGGTGGGAAGGTGTTCCACCATGCCGTTGAGAATAAGGCAAGCGTCTCCAGCAACCTTGTGAGAAGGAGCAAATGGTTCCTGTGTGGGAGCCTCATGTGACTGTCTGCTCCATAATGGCATAAGAACATAAGAACATAATTTATAAAACATGATTTTATAAATTCATGAGTGGTGTGGAGAGGGCTGAAAAAGAAAAGTTATTTATTATTTCCCTAAATAGAAGAACTAGAGGCCACCAAATGAAATTAATGGGTAGCAAGTTTAAAACTAATAAAAGAAAGTTCTTCTTCACACAGCGTGTAGTCAACCTGTGGAACTCCTTGCCAGAGGAGGCTGTGAAGGCTAGGACTATAATAGGGTATGTCTACACTACAGCGCTAATTCGAACTTAGTTAATTTGAACTAAGTTAATTCGAACTAACGGATCCAGACTAAAAAACTAGTTTGAATTAGCATTTTGCTAATTTGAACTAGCATGTCCACATTAAGTGGACCCTGAACAGGGGTTAAGGATGGCCGGAAGCTGTGCCGGCAGGGCATCAGATGAGGACTTAGAGCGTGGAGCTGCTGCCTCAGGCTAGCCAAGGGCTGTGCTTAAAGGGACCCAACCCCCACCCTGGACAGACAGTTCTCAGGGGTGCCCCGCTTGCAAAACAGTCCTGGCTTGGAGTGCCCGGACTACCCACACTGGGCACATCACAGCACTCGGCCATCAGACCGGCTGCACTTGCCGCAGGCTGCCATCTGGGGAGAAGGGGCAATTGGGGGGCTGCAGGAGAACTTCCACCCCCAGAAGCCCGCAGAGCCAGCCCAGTCCTCCCCATCGGGGGCTCATGCCCCATTTCTCCCTCACCTTCTTCCACTTACCCTTCCCTAGCCCCCCTTCCTGATGTACAAAATAAAGAAAGAGTGTCTTCAAAAATAGAATCTCTCTTTATTGAACAAAACTCAGGGAGACTGGGAAAAGGAGGTGGGAGAGGGGAAGAGAGAGCATGGGAGAGGGGAGGGCAACTAAAATGATCAGAGGTTTGGAAGAGGTCCCATATGAAGAGAGGCTAAAGAGACTGGGACTTTTCAGTTTAGCAAAGAGGAGACTGAGGGGGGATAGGATAGAGGTCTATAAAAGCAGGAGTGGGGTGGAGAGGGTGCATCAAGAAAAGCTCTTCATTAGTTCCCATAATAGAAGGACTAGAGGACACCAAAGGAAAGGAATGGGTAGCAGGCTTCAAACTAGTAACAGAAAGTTGTTCTTCACAAAGCAAAGAGTCAACCTGTGGAACTCCTTGCTGCAGGAGGCTGTGAAGGCTAGAACTAAAAGGGTACGTCTACACTACAGCGCTAATTCGAACTAACTTAGTTCGAATTAGTAAATTTGAACTAAGCTAATTCGAACTAACGCGTCTAGAACTAAAAACTAGTTCGAATTAGCATTTTGCTAACTCGAACTAGCGCGTCCACACTGATTGGACGCAGGGAGGCATGTAAGGGCGGCTGAAACCGGTTCTGGCAGGGCATCAGGTCAGTAGTTGCTTTGTGTGGCTGCTGTCTGAGGCTATCTGAGGCTCGTGCTTAAAGGGACCCCCCCGGACAGCCGGTTCTCAGCTTTTCCTGCTTCCTTGCCAACCTTGCCGAGGGACAGCAAAGCATTGGTCTCTGTGCCCGTCTGTGTCGGTGCTTCCCTTCGGGGACGCCGCCGCAGGTGGCAACATGGAGCCAGAGCTCGCCCTGCACCTTCTGGTGCACTTTCTGGACTTGCTGCTGCAAGCCTGCCACCAATGGCTCTAGGCTGCCTGGCTACTCCTGGTGCACGTCAGCGCCCTGCCTCTCTGCCTGGCCACCCTGGGGGCCGTGGAGGAGCTGCGGCGGCGCCCCGGCACCTGCGTGCCCCGCCTTGTCTGGCGTCTGGACACCAGCACCGACTGGTGGGACCGCATCGTCCTGGAGCGCTGGGAGGACCGACAGTGGACCCAGAACTTCAGGATGAGGAGGGACACCTTCCTGGAGCTCTGCGAGTGGCTCGCCCCTGCCCTGCGCAGAAAGGACACTCGCATGAGGCCCGCCATCCTCCTCCAGAAGCGGATGGCCCTCGCCCTCTGGAAGCTCTCCACGCCGGACAGCTACCGATCCGTCAGGAACCAGTTCGGCGTGGGGAGATCCACCGTCGGAGCGGTGCTCATTCAAGTATGGCACTCGTCGGCCACTGCGCCGGGGAGGAGGGGGGCTGCGAGGAGGGGATGGGCCACCCCAGGGACAAAGGGGGGGGCAGGAAGAGGCGAACGCGCCTCCGCACCGGAGGGGTCAGTCTGTCCCGGCCGTACTACATGCCGCCAGGGGGGTTGCTTCCGGGGGTGGGGTGCGGGGCACTTCCAGGGCATGAACGCTCCCAGCCACCCGGGTGCCCCACTGATTGGCGCTTTGCTGTGTCTCTCTCCGCAGGTGGTCAAGGCCATCAACCGGGTGCTGCTCCGCAGGGTGGTCTGCCTCGCCAACCCGGACGCCGTCATCTGGGGATTTGGCGCCCTCGGCTTCCCCAACTGCGGGGGGGCCATCAACGGGATGCACATCCCCATCCGTGCCCCGGAACACCAGGCCTCCCGGTACGTCAACCACAAGGGGTACTTCTCCGTGATCCTGCAGGCCGTGTGTGACCACTGGGGACAGTTCACGGACATTAATGTGGGCTGGTTCGGCAAAGCACACGACGCCCGGGTGTACCGCAACTCCTCCGTGTGCCAGCGGCTGCAGGACGGGACCTTCTTCCCCGACCGCCACATCAGGGTCGGGGACGTGGACATGCCCGTGTGCCTGGTGGGGGATGCCGCCTAACCACTGCAGCCGTGGCTGATGAAGCCCTACACGGGGCACCTCAATCCCTCCCGCCAGGCCTTCAATGCTAGGCTGACCAGGGCCCGCATCGTGGTGGAGGGGGCCTTCGGGCGACTGAAAGCCCGCTTTCGATGCCTCCTCACCCATCTGGACCTGGCCGAGCACAACATCCCTCCTGTGGTGGCAGCATGTTGTGTGCTCCACAATTTGTGTGAGCGAAAGGGGGAGGCTTTCCTGCCAGCCTGGATGGCGGAGGCTACGGTCAGCCCCACACCGTCGCCATCCGGGAAGCCCAGCGGGGGGCCGTCCGGATCCGGGAAGCCCTGCGGGAGAGCTTCTAGGTGGAGGAGGAGGACTGACATCTCCCTTGCATGCCCCACTGGGGCCTTCTTCCACCCTACCCCCCTTCCGCTTTCCCCTCCCTACCAACTGTAAAATAAAGACACCTGTTTTTCAAACAAAAACGTCTGTTTATTTCACATAACTGGGGTGGGGGGAGGGAGGAATGAGTGTGGGAGAGGGGAGAGGGAAACCTGGGATGAGGGAGCTGGAAGGGGAAGGAAGGGAGGAAGGGAAAGGAAATCTCAGGGGTGGAAGTCCGGCTGCCTCTCCCGTCTCGCCACACTGCGGGTCCGGGGGCGTCGGTGGGGAATGGTTGTGGAGGGTGGGGCAGGAGGGACGGGGGGTGTGGAGGAAGCAGGAACAGGAGGGGGAGCAGGGAGAGCAGGAGAGGGAGCAGGAGCAGGAGCAGGAGGAATTGGGAAGCGGTCGAGCAGGCTCTGGAGGTGGCCTCGCAGGGCATGGCCCTGCTCCTCCAGGGCCTCCAAACTCCTCCGGCGCAGCCTCAGGTCCTCCTGGACTCAGTGGTCCTGGAGACGGAGCTATTGCTCCAGGAACTGGAGGTGCCGCCTCTGGTACTCCTCCTGGTTCCTGGCTCTCCTGCTTGCCCGGGCATAGGCAGCTGCTGCAGGCGGGGTGGTGTGCCCTGCAGGCCCAGGTGCTGCGGCTATGGTGCAACAAGAATAGCGGTCAATTACCCCAGGGGCCCAGGTGTGTGAAACCCAGCTCCCCTCTGCAAGGCCAGGGCCCCTGCAGGATCCCCAGCTGCTGCTCTGTGGTGGGCAAGGCCCAGGCGCACGGTCCCAGGGCTCCCTCTCGCCCCAGCCCCCCGTACACATAAGGGGAGCACGATGGTACTCACAGGTGGATGCCTCCCCGGCCTCGGACAACACAGGCAAGCGGCTCTGTGGGGTGCCTCGGGGGTCCCAGGTCCTGGGCAGGCTGGCGGCAGGCTCCTAGCCCTCCTGCTCCTCCTCCGTCTCCTGGAGCGGTTCCTCTGCCCTCCTGGAGCGGTTCCTCTGTCTATCACGTCCTGGGGGGCAGGGACGGCATGAGCCCCCAGGAGGCGGTCCAGAGCCTGGAAGTGGGGGCAGGCCTCCGGGTCGGCCCCTGGCAGGCAGGCCCGGGAGTAGGACTGCCGCAGGTCTTTGATTTCGCAGCACACCTGTTCCCGGCTGCGCTAGTGGCCCCTGGCAGCCAGGCTGGCAGCCATGCGGCTGTAGACGGCCACGTTCCTGTGGCTAGTGCGGAGATCGTGGACATTGGAGGCTTCCCCCCAAACCTGGATGAGGTCCACGATCTCCACACTTGACCAAGCGGGTGCCCGCTTCTTGCGTCCCTGGGCAGGCTCCTGGGAGCTGCCAGGCTGGTTCTGGGGAGCTGTGGAGGGCTGGGTGTCCTCGGGTGGCTGGCTCATGTTGTGGCAGGTGCAGGGTCTGCTGGCTGGGTGCTGGCAGTCTTGCAACTGGCACAAACTGTGTAGCCAGCCCGTGGCCCTTTAAGGGCTCCGTGGCCGGGAGGGGGCAATAGAGTTTGCCTGGTGTTGGCCAGAGTGGCCACCAGGGCAAGCTGGGAAGGGCTAGCCTCCCACTAGTTCAAATTAAGGGTCTACACAGCCCTTAATTCGAACTAATAAGTTCAAACTAGGCTTAATCCTTGTAAAATGAGGTTTACCTAGTTTGAACTAAGCGCTCCGTTAGTTCGAATTAAGTTCGAACTAACGGAGCGCTAGTGTAGCGCCTATGAAAGTTAGTTCGAACTAACGTCCGTTAGTTCGAACTAACTTTGTAGTGTAGACATATCCAAACAGAGTTTAAAGAGAAGTGAGATAAAATGATGGAGGTTAGGTCCATGGAGTGGTATTAGCCAGGGGGTAGGAGTGGTGTCCCTGCCCAAAGTTTCTGGAAGGCTGGAGAGGGATGGCACGAGACAAATGGCTTGGTCACTGTCTTCGGTCCATCCCCTCCAGAGTCACTAGGGTTGGCTGCTGTCGGCAGACAGGCTACTGGGCTAGATGGACCTTTGGTCTGACCCAGGACGGCCATTGTAAGCTCAGGGCTCAGGGTCGGGGGTCTCAGTGGACCACCTTGATTTTCATGCACACCTGCTCCTGGGTGGCCAGGCTGGCAGCTCTCCTGCCCTAGACGGCCACTTTCCTGTGCCTAGTGCGGAGATCGTGGACGAGGTCCACGATGTCTGCACTAGACCAGGCAGGTGCCCGCCTCTTTCAGTCCCTAGCAAGCTCCCGGGAGCCGCCAGCCTGGTCCCGGGAAGTGGGGGAGGGCTGGGGGGTATGGGTGGCTGGCTTGAGCCGTGCCAGGTGCAGGATCTGCTAGCTGGGTGCTGGCAGGCTTGCATCTGGCACGGGCACCGTAGCCAGGCCGTGCCCCTTTAAGGGCTCCGTGGCCGGGAGGGGGGCAATAGAGTTTCCCTGGTGTTGGCCAGAGTGGCCACCAGGGAAAGCTGCGGAGGGCTAGCCTCCCACTAGTTCGAATTAAGGGTCTACACAGCCCTTAATTCGAGCTAGTAAGTTCGAGCTAGGCTTAGTCCTCGTAGAATGAGGTTTACCTAGTTCGAACTAAGCGCTCCGCTAGTTCGAATTAAGTTCGAACTAGCGGAGCGCTAGTGTAGCGCCTATGAAAGTTAATTTGAACTAACATCTGTTAGTTTGAATTAACTTTGTAGTTTAGACATACCCACGGAGTTTAAAGAGAAGCTAGATAATTTCATGGAGGTTAGGTCCATAAAAGGCTATTAGCCAGGGGATAAAATGGTGTCCTTGGCCTCTTTTTGTCAGAGACTGGAGAGGGATGGCAGGAGACAAATTGCTTGATAATTGTTTTCGGTCCACCCTCTCTGGGGCGTCTGGTGCTGGCCACTGTCGGCAGACAGGATACTGGGCTAGATGGACCTTTAGTCTGACCCAGTACGTCCATTCTTATGTTCTTAAGTTCTTATGATACTAGCTCCAAGGAGATGTTGACCTCCTGGTTGGCAGGCATCATGTCCTGGCTGGCTTCCTCTTCCTCCTCCTCCTCCTCCTCCTCATCCTGGTCCAGAGCTGTACCCTACAGGAGGCTCATAATGGGTGTCTCCAGGTCAAAGTCCATGGGGGCAAAGGGACCGACCCCTGTCCCAGGATGCAATGCAGCTGGTCAAAGTAGTGGCATGACTTGGGTGCCACCCCGATCAGGAACTCTGTTCCCAGGCGTTTGCGTAGGCCTTCCTGAGTTCTTTGATTTTCATGCGCACCTGTTCCTGGGTGCACATGTGGCCCTTGTGGCCCAGGGTGTCAGCCATCTGGCCATAGACATCTGCATTCCTGCACCTTGTGAGGAAATCCTGAAGGTTAACCTCCTGTCCCCAGACCTCAATGAGATCCAGGATCTCTGCTCCAGAGCAGGAAGGATCTCTCTTCTTCCACCACTGGCCAGGGGCTTGGGAGCTGGCTGCTGGCTCGCTAGCAGCTCTGAGGGGCTTGATGCATAAACAGATTCTGCAAAATGGCACAAGGCTGAGCATGTGTTGTGCCGCAAACATTTTTCCCTGTGGCTGCAACTTCAAAGGCTGCAGGGGAAAGGAAACTATAGTGTTTGAGGAGTGTGGACAGAGTGGCCACCAGGGCAGCTGTGAGGGTATGTCTACACTAGCCCCCTAGTTCGAACTAGGGAGGCTAATGTGGGCATTTGAAGTTGCAAATGAAGCCCGGGATTTAAATATCCCGGGCTTTATTTGCATCTTTCCATCTGGGCGCCATTTTTAAATCCTCTTAGTCCGAACTAACTGCCCGCGGCTACACGCGGCAGTGAAACGTTAACTCAAACTAAGTCCTTAGTTCGAGTTAACTGTTACACGTCGTGGAATGAGGTGTAACAGTTAACTCGAACTAAGGACTTAGCTCGAGTTAACGTTTCACTGCTGCGTGTAGCCGCAGGTAGTTAGTTCGGACTAAGGAGATTTAAAAATGGCGCCTGGATGGGAAGATGCAAATAAAGCCCGGGATATTTAAATACCGGGCTTCATTTGCTACTTCAAATGCCTACATTAGCCTCCCTAGTTTGAACTAGGGGACTAGTGTAGACATACCCTGAGAAACCCTGGAGGCCAATTATTTTGAAATAAGCATAGTTGCACCATCCACACGTACCCTATTTCAAAATAGCTATTGTGAAATGATGGTTTATTATTTATAAATAATAATTTCGAAATAACTAATTTGCTATGGATAACTATGGATGCTCACCTTGTTATTTTGAAATTCTGCTGAAATTGATGGTACAGGCCCCTTTGAGCATTATGCCAAAATTTCCATTAAGTAGAAACAGTTTAGTTCAATAGGAATTTGAAGCCCACATTTGTTCTCTAAGTAAACAACAAATATTTACAACTACAGCAGCTGCAAATAAAAAGTCATTTTTCCTATAAATAGACAAGAGTTCCTAAAACTATTTCCTATTCATAAATGAAACCTCCACTCAGAGTTTTCCCAGCTCCTGGACTTCAGGACTGAGCTTCCCTGGGACGTAGGACTCCCAAGGACTACAATCGTTAAGATATAAAAGCCCTCTGTAATAATTCCCTGACTAATGTGGAGCTAGGGATGACGATTAAAAACTCCTGCTGAGAGTGCTGCCTGGGGTAATTGGGACAGGCATTTTGCTGGACCAATGAGCAGACAGTGCTGCTTGGCCACCTCACTGGGGTAGGACATCCTGAGGCAGACAAAGAGACTAAGGTTAGTATCAGTTTGAATTTAGGAGCAAAGAAAGTAGTACAGGTCAGATTCTCCGATTCATCCTGCTCCCCTCAAAGGGAGTCTTTGAACTGCTGTGGGGAAAGCAGTTACAGTCCTGAAGACCAGAGTCCAGAATGGATGAGTCCGTATGGAAAACCAAGACCTAGCTGAGACCTCCATAGGTCTCTACTTGAGTGGGTCAGGATAGGACCTTGCTCCACTCAGATATGAAGACTCTGTATGAGAACTTTTCCCCACTCCTCCCACCCCACTTTTCATCAAGCTTGCCAAAGTCCATAGCAGTAATCATTTCCAGACTCATCCTCCATGTATTAGCTGCTTGGGAAGATGCCAGGGAGGCACATGGGGGTTGGGAATAATTGCAAGTGTTTGGAAGTCAGAATTTGCTGTTTAAGTATTTAGATAACCACTGGCCTGCTGACGGGGTGGGGGGAGATCGAAGGGGGCAAATGCCCCACGCTCCAGAGATACCAGCTCTGTAGGGCACCATGAAATGTGGGGTACCAAATTACCTCAAATTCCATAGTGTCATAGGCAGTTGTATGCTGCTGCAGGGCAGCACCAGCTCCAGCAACCAGGCCCATCCCCTGGCTGGTCCCTGCAAGGGCTGTGCCCATTAGGGCTGACCCAAGCAGTGTGTGGGGTCAGGAGACCCACTCCCTCCTCCTCCACCCTACCCTCATTCTACCCCTTCACCCAAGTCCACACTCCTGCTCTGTCCTCAGACCACATTCATTCCACTCCATCCCCCAAACCGCCTCTCGTGAGCAATGTGGCCTGAGTAATTAGCAGGATGCCTACCCACACATTCACCACCAGCAGGAAGGGGTGTGACCAGAATCCAGCCTGCTCCACTACGTGGGTTCTGAGCCATGTTGCCCCAGTCCCCACATCCAGTGAATGGGGGGAAGGTTCCACCCTTCCTCCAAGACTCCTCCCCCAAGTGGTGTGGCTGGGATCCAGGGGAACAGAGCAGGCTGGGGCAGGGTAGCTCCACTTCCCACCATTGCCACTGAGAGGGGTGGGCAATCCCTGCTGCCTCTCTGAACTGTTCTGGCCCTCAGAGCTCCTACCCTCACAGTCCTCCCTCAGCACTGCCCTGCCCTGCAGAGGGGTTGGATAAGCCAGTGTTTCTCAACCTTTTTAAAATAAAGTACCCCTTAAAAAATTATAAGTACCCCAGCACCGCCCTGCTCTAACCCAGTGAACCGACCTCCTCCTCCACAGCCATGCACCCCCAGCCCCGCCACCCAACCAAATGCCTGGCACTGGACATATGGTAACCCTACCGTTCAAGTGTCCACTCCCACCACACAGTCCTGCCTTGGTGGCTTGTCTTCAGGGAGCAAGTGGCCCGCCAGTGCTGGGTTTGCCATGTGGGGCTGTGTGTGCTCTCACCCCAGCCTGGTGCCCCCCTAGCATGGCGTCCGGGGGTAACTCCCCCCCTCGGTATGTCACTGATGCGGGGGAGGGTCCTTTGGAGCAAAACTTATTGTGCCACTTCACCACCTTTTAGCGTGTCTCTGAAGCACCACAGGAAAGGGGAGATGCGGATGCATTGTACTGAGCTCCTGACAGGAGTGGGGGTAATGCGAGTCCAGGTTCAGCGGCCCTCCCCTCAGGAGCACCCCAGGGAGGCTACCAGAGAGGAAACGAACTAGGAGAGGCGGCTGTGGAAGTGCTTTTTTTCTCTCTGCCCAAACCCGCCCCCCAACTTGGAATTGCCCTAGGTCTTACCAGACCCACGGCAGCCACATGCTTTTCCCACCAGTGTTGGGACGCGTGTGCAGAGCGGCTGTTAACGTCCGGGTGCGAGGCTCTGAACAT
Organism: Pelodiscus sinensis; assembly: GCF_049634645.1. Lineage (NCBI taxonomy): Eukaryota > Metazoa > Chordata > Testudines > Trionychidae > Pelodiscus > Pelodiscus sinensis. The sequence goes on from NC_134719.1 coordinate 51,267,475, forward strand.
TCAATTTGACAGGCATGTGCTGCTGCCCCCTCCCCGATCCTCTTTGCAGGACAAAATCCCAGACATTTTTTGCCAAATTTCACTTGTGTTGATGTATCTCCCAGACTTCTCCCTTGTACCCCTATGAGTACACGTACCACTGGTTGAGAAACACTGGCATAAGGCACCAGAACTTCTAAGGATAGCCCTGCATACAAGTCATTGCTACCATGCCTCTGCTGTCATAGGTGTGTTTTTCTAGTTAAAAAAAAAAAAGGTGCTGGTACTAGGGTTATCAGATGGTTTTGTCGAGCAATAAATAAATAAGAAAGCATTGGGGAAAACTTGTTGAGCAAAAAAAAAAAAAAAAGGCTTGGGAGGTTGGGGACAAAATGCAGTCATGGTCCCTTTTATTGCCCAAGCTTCCTAAAGGATTGGGAAGGGAAAAGAAAATAACCTGTCTCTTCTCCATGAGACCAATCATTTTTCTGTTTCTTAGACTCACAGACTTTAAGGTCAGAAGGGACCATTATGATCATCTATGCAGGCCACAGAATCTCACCCACTCACTCCTGGTATAATCCTCTCACCTATATCTCAGATATTGAAGTTCTCAAATGATGATTTAAAGACCTCAAGATGCAGAGAATCCTCCAGCAAGTGATCCGTGCCCCATGCTACAGAGGAAGGCAAAAAACCTCCAGGGCCTCAGCCAGTCTACCCTGGAGGAAAATTCCTTCCTGACCTCAAATATGGTGATCAGCTGAACCCTGAGCATGTGGGGAAGACTCACCAGCCAGACACCCAGGAAAAAGTTCTCTATAATAACTCCTATCATCCCACCATTGGCCTATTTACTACCGATAGTAAAAGGTCACTTAGTTACCAAGATCATGTTATTCCATCAAACCATCCCCTTCATAAACCCATCTAGCTTAATCTTGACGCCAGATAGGTCTTTTGCTCCCACTGCTTCCTTGGAAGTCTGTTCCAGAACGTCACTCCTCTAAAGGTTAGAAACCTTCGTCTAATTTCGAATCTAAACTTCCTGATAGCCAGTTTATATCCATTTGTTCTTGTGTCCACATTGATATGGAGTTTAAATAATTCCTCTCCCTCCCTGGTATTTATCCCTCTAATATATTTAAAGAGATCAATTGTGTCTCCCCTCAGCCTTCTTTTCGTTAAGGTAAACAAGCCAAGCTCCTTGAGTCTCCTTTCATAAGACAGGTTTTCCATTCCTCGAATCATCCTAGTGGCCCTTCTTTGTACCTGTTCCAGTTTGAATTCATCCTTCTTAAACATGGGAGACCAGAATTGCACACAGTATTCTAAATGAGGACTCACCAATGCCTTGTATAACGGCACTAACACCTTCTTATCTCTACTGGAAATACCTTGCCTAATGCATCCCAAGACTTTTTCACGGCCATGTCACGTTGGCGGCTCATAGTCATGGTTAAGTTCAAAACCCATGAGGCATTTATATATTTTTAATTTTAAAACAATTGAGTAAAGAAGGAAATTTGTAACATTCCAAAAGTTAACTTGATTGACCACTACAGATCATCAGAAGACTTATCCCTCTCCCAAAGGCAGAGCATGTTATCTCCTTGTTGTTTACAGTTAGGATATAGCTACACAGCAGGGCAAAAGTTGAATTAAACTACGCAACTTCAGCTATGTCAATTGCATAGTTGAAGTCAAAATGGCTTAATCTGACTTTTGGCGCTGTCTACATAGCAGGAAGTCAAAGGAAGAACACTCTTCCTCCAACTTCCCTTACTCCTTGTGAAAGGAGTCAGAGTAAGAAGTCCTCCAGCTTGACATTATTTTGAAATAATGGCTTGCTGTGTAGATGCGCTCTTTGTTATTTCAGAATAATATCCATTATTCCAAAATAATGCTGCTGTGTAGACATAGACTTACTGTTGGTCCAGGAATTGTGTTCTTCAGTGTTCCATATTATTTAGCTACATTTTTCATATTTATCTATCTAACATCAATCTCATAGAATCATAGAACCATAGAGCTGGAAGAGACGTCTTCTATATGAGAGATATGTCTTTATTGATTTCTACAGAATGATTCAAAATCCAACAGTAATCTTGTGTTCTAAAAGATGCCAAAAAACTTTTACAGAGTTGTATCATTCATAGAGACTATAAGACTGAAGACGCTCCTGAGTAAAAATGAAGCATGCTGTCTCAAGAATATTGAGAGAGAAAATGCTACAACCTTACTATTTTCACCCTTCTTTATTCATCTGGTGGGAGCAGGAGGGGGATCTTCTTGTTTCAATGCACTTTCCTCTCTCCTCTAGCTTTAAACACCGTAAAAACTAATGTCTAATGAAACAATTTTCTCTGGTATTCAATTATGGTTTTCCTAAAGATTACTATTACCATTTTCAGAAAAGACAGAAACTAGGAAGACAATGTAATAAATGCTTTCTATTTCCAATGAAACAATTTTCTCCAATATTCAATTACAATTTTCTCAAGCAATACCATTACAATTTTCAGACAAAAGAGAGACTCTAGGAAGACAATGCAATAAATGCTTTCTAACTGTGTCTGTGAATATGGAGAAAGAGGTGGATGTGATATACATTGACTTTAGTAAAGCTTTTGATGCAGTCTCCCATAGTATTCTTAAATAAATAGAGCCTGAATGAATGGACTGTAAGGTAGATAGAAAGCTGGCTAGATTAGCAGGCTTCACAAGTAGGGATTAACGGCTCAGCATCTCGTTGTCAGCCAGTATCAATCAGAGTACCCCGGGGTTGGTTGTGAGATCAGTTTTGTTCAACATCATCATTAACAATTTGATGATGGGTTGGTTTGCAACTGCAGCACGTTTGGGGATGACACTAAACTGGAGAGAGAGGTAAATACGCTGGAGAATAGGAGGGTCCAGAGTGACCTAGACAGACTGGAAGATTGGGCCAGAAGAAATCTGATTAATGTCAAGAAGGACAAGTTCAATGTTCTACATTTAGGATGGAAGCATCTCTTGTATTGCTACAGCTGGTGAATGGCTAGAGAGCAGTTGTGCAGATTAAAGTAGATGAGAAGCTGGATATAAGTCAGTAGTGTGCCTTTATTGTCATGAAGGTTAATGACATATTGAACTGCATTATTAGGAACATTGCCAGCAGATCTAGAGAAGTGATTATTCCCCTTTATTTGTCACTGGAGCATTGTGTCCAATTTTGGGCATCCCAATACAGAAAGAATGTGGACAAATTGGAGAGAGTCCAGCAGAGGGCAACTAAAATTATTAGGGGCTGGGGCACATGAAGAGAAAAATGATGGGGGTTTTAATAGCAGCCTTCAATAACCTGAAGTAGTGTTCCATCTTAAGAGGATGGAGGCAGGCTATCTCAGTGACAACATACGGCACAACGAGGAGCAATGGTTTCAAGTTGCAGTGGGTGGCATATAGATTGGATATTAGGAAAAGCTATTTCACCAGATGGTTGATGAAGCACTGGGACTACGTCTACATTGTAACTTTATTTCTGGGTTCAGGAGTATCCTGAAATAGATACCCTGTGTCTTCACAGCAAGCCCATTATTTCTGGTTCGCTATTCTAACATCCCTGTAAACCTCATTCTACAAGGAATAAGGAATGCTTTGGAAATAGTATCAAACTATTTTGAAATAGCATCAAAATAAAATATGCAATTTGCATAGCTCAAATTGCATTTCTTATTTTGAGTTATGGTGTAGTGTAGATGCACCCTGGAATGGGTTGCCAAGGAAGGAGGTAGAATCTCTATCCTGAGAGGTTTTTAAAGTGAGGTTTGACAAACCCTTGGCTAGTTAGGTTTGGTCCTGCTTTTAGCAGTGGTTGGACTCAATGACCTCCTAAGGTCTCTTCCAACCCTATGATTCTATGAAATGACAAAGCCCTTCAGTAATCATAGGAAGAACTGATTTAGAACATGTCAGCTTGAAAAAGCAGATGATGTAGTAATGGGAATTTAAGTATTTCATACTATATCTCTTCTAATTGATTTTTCATGCTATGGTTAAAAAAATCATAAGCTATTTACATCCTCAGTGGAACTATACTTTGATAACTCATGTAGCAAAAACCTGAGATCAGGATACACAAACATATGCATGGCTGCGTCTAGACTGGCATGATTTTCTGCAAATGCTTTTAACAGAAAAGTTTTTCCGTTAAAAGCATTTGCGGAAAAGAGCGTCTAGATTGGCACGGACGCTTTTGCGCAAAAGCAGTTTTTGTGGAAAAGCGTCCGTGCCAATCTAGACACGGTTTTGCGCAAGAAAGCCCCGATTACCATTTTCGCCATCGGGGATTTTTTGCGCAAAACAGTTTTTAGCTGTCTACACTGGCCCTCTTGTGCAAAAACATTTCCAGAAAAGGGCTTTTGCCTGAACGGGAACGTCAAAGCATTTGTGCAAGAAGCACTGATTTCAGACAGTAGAACGTCAGTGCTTTTGCACAAAATCAAGCGGCCAGTGTAGACAGCTGGCAAGTTTTTGTGCAAAAGCAGCTGCTTTTGTGGAAAAACTTGCCAGTCTAGACGCAACCATGGAGTTCCAAGTCTTACTCCTGAAGTTCACCTTTCCCCAGTTTGCAATGCATGAGAATCAAAGAAAGGAGCAGTCCTTGCTGTCCTATAGCTTTGCTATGAAAAATGACTGAAATAAATATTTTTACATTTTTTTTCTATAAATATTTTAATAAAGAATTTTCTGAATCTGAATCCTTTCCTCATAGTCAGACATGTAGTGCACAAACAAGACTCTACCACCCCAGGCCACTCTTTCCATGTGTTCTATCTTACATAATTTAAGTTCTCCCTCTAAGTAGTGTTTTTCAGAGGGATTTGTTCATTGTTGTGTTCCTCCAATTTATTTTACTCACACTGGATTTATGTTTTACAGTTGTTTTGCAATTCTAAATACAACTGTGGTTCACATATTTGAATCAAAATTTGGGGATTTACTTTATGGATTCCCAAAACTAGTTTTGCTAGCTATCTTTTTCGTGGATTATATTAATTTCATATGTTTTACTTCTAAGTTTGTTACTAACATTATTACTCTACTTTCTGGAGGCCTCAGTTGAGGTTAGGGCTCCTTCATGCTGGGCATGGTACAAAGAGGAAGAGATAAGCCCTGCCCTGAAGAATTTACAAAAAAAAAAAAATAGATAGGACAGCTAAAAGGTAGGAAGGAACTGGCAGGCAAGCACAAACAGGTGAAGTTATATGCCCAAGGTTATATGGCTTCATGTTCTTGACATTGTCAATGCCCAGAATAAAATTGTGGTCTCCTGACTCCCAGAAGCATATGCACAAACATGAGTATAAAAAAAGCACAGAACAGGTAGGAGGGAAAAATAAAATGAAGAGAAAGTCTATTGCCCCATCTAGCTAATCCCTTTGTGCACATTTTGTGTACAGAGAGTCTACAAACACTAGCACTTTCCCTTTAGGAGAAATGTTAATCAATCTACTGCTTCACACTACTGCTTTCCATTTTACCTTTCCCTGCCACGTCTTCTATACTTCTCTCCACTTGTAACACTGCATATGCTTCCTTATATCATTTTTCTATTTCTTCTCATACACCAGGGCTACTCAATACACTGCCCATTTGTTTGCGGCCTGCAATGCAGTTTGAGTTTACGCAGGGCTCAACATGTGGCCCATGGGTGGGATCCTTTGAACATGGACTTCACTGGGAATACGCTTCACAACAGCGTTGAAAGACTCAGGCAAACTGGCTGTCTGGAACAGATGAGAACAGATGCGTCAGCATTTCTAGACACCAGAAAGGAGGTGCCAGAAGTGCTGGGGCATTGTGGGAAGTGCTTTGTATTCATGCCCATCAGTGTGAAAGAAGCTATTCACATATATTTACATATATATATTTGCATGTATATGCAACCACACTTTAGTTGCGGCCCTCGGTATGTGCTGTGAGTATCATTGTGGCCCCCAGGGTTTCCAAAGTTGAGTAACCCTGCCATACACTAGGTTCCTAGTCCAGACTTCACTGAAGTCAATGGGAGTCTTTGTTTTAACTTCATCAGGTAACTGATTGGGCAAATAAATCCTTATTCTTTCTCCTCTTCCCCTAAATCATCAATAAGCATAATAGGGCATTTTCCTCATAAGAACAGCCAGAATAGATCCAACACAAACTTCCTCTAGTCCACTATTCTGTCTCTGAAAATGGTCTGTACCAGATGCTTCTTCCATGTTGGGCACATATAAAATAATCTTCTCCTTGTGCCAGATAGTTCTCTAAGGCTGTGTCTAGACTGCATCCCTTTTCCGTAAAAGGGATGCAAATTAGACACATCGCAATTGCAAATGAAACGGGGATTTAAATCCCCCCCCCCCACTTAATTTGCATAAACATGGCTGCCGCTTTTTTTCGGCTCGGGGCTTTGCCGGAAAAAAGTGCCAGTCTAGATGGGGATCTTTCAGAAAATAAAGCCTTTTCCGAAAGATCCCTTATTCCTCATAAAATAAGGCATAAGGGATCTTTCAGAAAAGGCTTTATTTTCTGAAAGATCCCCGTCTAGTCTGGCGCTTTTTTCCAGCAAAGCCTCGAGCCGGAAAAAAGCGGCAGCCGTGTTTATGCAAATTAAGCGGGAGGGATTTAAATCCCAGCTTCATTTGCAATTGTGATATGTCTAATTTGCATCCCTTTTACGGAAAAGGGATGCGGTCTAGACACAGCCGAACAGTATAAAACTGGCTTTTATACAGAAGAATAAGAATTCATATCTATTCCAATCTTTTTATTGTCTTTATTTACCAAAATAAATAAATAAATAAAAATTGGATGGTTTTCACGTCCAGATTTAAATATCACTTTTAAGGGCCTGTGATAGGTCTCACTCTGCAAAGTTCTACATAAGGGAAAAGTTTTAACACCATTAAATATCCAATTACAATGAAGGTAAATTTTTATTGAAGATAGTTGGCTGCCACAACAGATAGAAAGTTGAACTTACCCACAGTTACCTTGAAAGCTTATTAAGAAATCAGTCTGTAGTTATTCCCATGTCCCAAATGTTTAAATTAATTGAAAGACTTTAGGATAATGTGCTTTTGCACCTGAATAATAGAGTAAAAACCAGTTCAGAAAGATTTACATTGATTGATTTATCTGTTGTCAACACAAAGAAACCTGAGAGAAGAAAAGGTTTATGTTGGTATTTATATTCCTCCTCTGCCTTGTCTTTTCAAGACATTTCTGCTTTAATCTTATTTTTTCTGCAGAATCACTTTTCAGTCCTCCAGATTAATGCTTTATTTTAAAATTATAATAGAATGAAACAGCTTTCCAGTCCTGAGAATTTGGTGGAACTTTTAGAGAATTAATACCAGAATATCATATGAAAAAGTTTGAGTCTACTATGCTCATCATTCAAAGTTACACTGTGGTGCTAAATGACAGATGAAATGTGCTTTAAAAATGCTGGTTAATAAAGTGTATCAAAATCCCAGTCTATTTTTCTGAGTGAAGTTTCAGCATTAGACTTTATTGTGATTTCAGGGTAATGAATCTTTCCTTCTGAAAGATTGCTCAAGTGGATCATCAAAACTTTTGTCTTTGGTAATTTACATTCAGTCCTATGATTCTCCTAGTCAACTCCTATCAGGTCATCTGCCTTTTATTTATCTTTAATTCACCCTCCTCTGCTTTCTGTTGCCTGTTGTGTCTAGCATCTCAGAGACTCAGAAGCTATAAGGGCCTGTGAGGTTAAGGATGTAAGCAGATTTGATTTATCACAGGACTGTAAAAGGTGCATAAGAAAAAAAGGCAAAGTAAAGAAAACCTTTTGAGCAGTATGCACTCAAAGCTATCTATAAAATTATCAGAATGAACAAGTTTCTTTAAAGACAACAAGCAATACTGTGGCAACTTAGGGTGCATCTACTCAGCAGGGCTTAATTCAAAATAAGTTACACAAATTGAGCTACATAAATTGCGTAGTTTATTTTGAAATAGCTTATTTCAAGTTTTGGTGCTGTCTAGACAGCACTTCCGTCGAAACAGCTCTTCCTCTGACTTCCCTTACTCCTCATACAATGAAGTTTACAGAAGTTGGAGTAAGAAGTTCTACAGCTTGACAGAATTTGACATTATGTCAAAATAACTGCCGGCTGTGCAGACTTTGACTATGTTATTTCAAAATAATGTCACTGTGTAGACATACCCTCAGGGTATGTCTAAATAGCATGCGTATTTAGAAATAAGCTATTTTGATTTTTTTTCTGAAATAATTTATTTCAAAATAGCGCATCTATACACAAAAAGTGCATTGAAATAGCTCTGAGCTATTTCGAAATAGAGCATACACACTGATTGGATGCTGAATCGTATTTAAGGCCACCCAGAACCACTTTAGACAGAGCATCAGGATGCAGTTACTTCTTGGAGCTGCTGCCTGAGGCTATCTGATACTCATGTTTAAAGGGACCCCCTGTACATGTCTCAGGTTCTTCTTCTGAATGCCTGCCTCTCTGAGGGTATGTCTACACTACGCCGCTAGTTCGAACTAGCGGGGTAATGTAGGCATACCGCACTTGCAAATGAAGCCCGGGATTTGAATTTCCCGGGCTTCATTTGCATAAGCGGGGAGCTGCCATTTTTAAAACCCCGCTGGTTCGAACCCCGTGGAACGAGGTGTACCAGTAGTTCAGAATAGGAAGCCTAGTTCGAACTACCTAGTTTGAGCCCCGTGTAGCCGCGCTGCACGGGGTTCGAACCAGCGGGGTTTTAAAAATGGTGGCTCCCCGCTTATGCAAATGAAGCCCGGGAAATTCAAATCCCGGGCTTCATTTGCAAGTGCAGTTTGCCTACATTACCCTCCTAGTTTGAACTAGGAGGGTAGTGTAGACATACCCTGAGGGACAGCAAAGCCTTTTATCTGACTGTTGTGGTTCCCTGTGTGGACACCTCAGCTTGCCAGACATGGAGCCAGAGCTGTCTTGGACACAAATGGCTCTTATCTGTTGGGTTGCAGTTTCTGCAGGTTGCTCTCCTGGCCCTTCAGGAATGCAATCCCCAGTTTGTTGAAAAGACCCTCATTATCTGTCTGGGAGTTGCACCTCACTGGACACCAATTCCAACTGGTGGGACCAGATCGTTATGGAGCAGTGGGACGGCCAGCAGTGCCTCTAGAATTTCTGCATGCAGAAGGAGACTTTTCTGGAGCTGTGTGCTTGGCTCAGCCATGCCCTCACGTGACAGGATACACACGTGTGACCCATTTATCCTTTCACATGGAGACTGTACAGTTTGGCCAGTATACTCGGCAGACAGGCACTGCTAGCACTACTATCACATTAGTGGATGTGCAGGTGAATGAACCCTTTATGGTGTGGCTTATGTGATTAGGCCCTGGGATGGTACTGCATGTATAGATATATGACTATCTATATGTTGTCAACAGGGTTTGTTGCAGGAATAGGCTCCTGGTAAGCATTTCTCTGGTGTGGTGTGTGGCTGTTGGTAATTATTTGCTTCAGGTTGAGGGGCTGTCTGTAGGCGAAGACTGGCCAGTCTTCCAAGATCGGTGACAGAGAGAGATCATTTCCCAAAAATAGGTTGTAGATTGTCAGGGTGTGTCTAGACTAAAGGGTTTTTTCAAAAAAAAAGTAGCCTTTTTTTAAAAAAACTTCCCCTGCGTCTAGACTGCAGCTGCGTTCTTTTGAAAGTAAATCGAAAGAACATGGCAGGTTTTTTGATCACAGTAAACACCATTATACGAGGAATAACGCCTTTTTTCAAAAGCACTCTTTTGAAAAAAGGCACTATTGAATGCAAACTGTGCTTTTTCGAAAGAAAGCGTCTAGACTCTCTTTTGAAAAGGCGGCTTGCTTTTTCGAAAATTCTGCTTGTAGTCTAGATGCTCTCTTTCGAAGAGGCTTGTAGTCGATATACGTAGCCTCAATGATGCACTGGAAGGTGTTAATCTGGGGGCTGTAAGTATTGACTAGTGGTCTTCTGATATTTCCTTTGTTGAGTTTGTCTTCAAATGGGTGACTTCTGGGTACTCCTCTGACTCTGTCAGTCTTTTACTTCAATTCCATAGGCGGCATGATATTCATGATAAAGATCTCGTAGTTGTTTGTCTTTGTGGGACTGGAGCAAATTCAGCTATATTTTAGGGCTTGGTTGTAGACAATGGATTGTGTGATGAAACCTGGATGGAACTAAAGGTATATAGTTAAGAGCAGCACTGAGTAGATTTCTGGTATAGGGTAGTGTTTTATGTGACCATCATTTTTTTGTACTTTAGTGTCCAGGAACCTGATCTTGGGTGGACCAGTCCAGGCTGAAGTTGATAGTGGGGTGCAAATTGTTGAAATTCTTCTGGAATTCTTCAAGGGCCTCCTTCCCATGGGCCCGTATGATGAAGATGTCATCAATATAGCTTAAGTAGAGGAATGGTGCTGGGGACAGGAGCCGAGGAAACATTGTTCTAGGTCAGCCATAAAGATGTTTACATATTGTGGGGCCATGCGGGTACCCGTAGTAGTGCCACTGACTTGAAGGTATAAATTGTCCCCAAATTGGAAATAGTTAAAGGATGAGGACAAAGTCACATAGCTCAGCCACCAGGTGCGCTGTGGCATCATTGGGAATACTATTTCTGACAGCTTGCAGTCCATCCTTTTGTGGAATGTTGGTGTAAATAGCTTCTGCATTCATGGTGGCCAGGATGGAGTTTTCAGGAAGATTACTAGTGCTCTGTAGTTTCCTCAGGAAGTCAGTGGTGTCTGGAAGATAGCAAGAAGGCTTGTAGAATGTGAGGTTGGTGAGTTGCCTGGCAGCCTCCTGTTCTTAATCTGTCCTGTTTATAATGAGTACAGCAACCCTTTGTCAGCCTCTTTGATTATAATGTCAGAGTTGTTTCTGAGGCTGTCTATAGCATTATGTTCTACATGGCTGAGGTTATGTGTCACATGATATTGTTTGTTCAGAATGTCAGCCTGTGAATGTTTTCAGAAGCAATCAGTGTAGAAGTCCAGATTGTCACTTCAACTGTCAGGAGGAGTCCACGTAGAATTCTTCTTCTTGCAGTTTTGGGAGGAGGGATCCTGTGGGTCAATGCTAAGTTCATTGGTGTATTGGAAATATTCCTTCAATTGTAGATGGCAAAAAAATAGGCTTCCTGGTCATTGCAGAACTGTATCATGGAGGGGAGCAGAAATAGAGACCCCGAGGTAGAACAGACTTTTCTGCCAGGCCAAGAGTGTGGTTGGATAGAAATTTGTTTAGTGAGTTAGACCTCGGAGGCATATTGCAAGAGTGAGAAGATGATCCTGACAGCAAGGCAATATGACTGTGTGGCGGGGTGAACCCATCCCCTCCCGCGAGCCACAGCACACCTGAGGCTCCAGGCCCAGGGATAGACTGGTGAGGCTCCTTCTCCCCCCCCCCCCCCCCAGCGGTGCTGCGCATGCGCCCTGAGCTACACGCCACATTCAAAAGTGGCGCTGGCTCAGCTGGACGGGGAGGAAGCATCTGGAGACACCGGGGCCAGAGCAGGAGCTGCCGGAGATGCCGGGGCCAGGGCGGAAGCCACCGGAGACACTGGGGCCAGCTGGGAAAAAGCTGGGGATGCCAGAGCTGGGGCAGGAGCTGCCAGAAGCACTGGGGCCGACGCTAAAGTGGACGGAGACTCCGAGGCCAGGTCAACAGCAGCTAGCACGGCCAAGACCGGGACCCAGGCTCCAGGGCAGGAACAGCACCCACAAGTGCCGGAACGGACTCTTCCAACCCCTGTGGGAAACTCCCGGTGGAGGAGCTTCTGAAACACGTAGGAAGCAGTCCCAGGACGGAGGCGCCGACACGGATGGCAAACAATCTCCCGAGAGGGGTGGTGAGTGATTCGCGTACAACTCACCATTTGGGTGAGGTCAGTATGGCCTCACCCTAGGGTCCTGGGGCCAGAACTCGGGAGCAGGGGAGGGCCCGAGTTCCCCTACTCCACCTAAACTAAATACTGCAAAGATGGTGAAGACTGTTCTTTGGGAGGGATTTTTTCCTATTGAACTCTTGCGAGTGATGGACAGGGGGGAGAGACACCCCAAATCGGGCGCGGACTATACCCCATCACCCATAGCCACTGTGAGAGGACAGTCGGCTCATGGGGGAAGTAGGCTACCCTACTTCAGGCTCGCCCCTTTTGTACGGGCACACCTATGCCCTAGGACTTCTGAGCCCAGATTAAACCAGGGATCGGGGCCTCCATGCCATTAACATGGGTGCCCGATCCCACATACCCTGGGGTTGGGAATATGACAGACTGCCTAAAGGTCATTCTCATTCCAGGACAAAAATATGCGATTGGTCCTCCAGTCCAATTGTGTCTATTGGACTAAATGTTTTGGTCCAAATTTAGTTAATTCCAAAGCAATTGATTTAACCCTTTCAACATCAGTCTTGCAATGCCTCTAATATCTCGGATGTGGAGCAAATTATTACTCATTATTCATACTCATTAGAATCATGCAACAGGCGACGAACTGACCTTTGCTACCTATCAAGTGAGCTAAATGCAGGGAATGTTAACTTGAAAAGACTTCATTATAGAGAGCTACTTTCACAAACAAGCAGCCAAACTCAGAAACTTCATAAGAACATAAGAATGGCCATACTGGGTCAGACCAAAGGACAATCTAGCCCAGTAGATGGGCTTCTTGGTTGAATATTTTCAAACAGGTTGTACTTCTGGCTGTTTTATACAAAGCATAGATTTTATATAAAATATTTAGAAACTCTTCCTCTAATTACTAAGAACTGTAATTGTGTGTGTGTATTTAAAAAAAACCCCACAACCTTAAATGCCAAGACACAACTAGCGAAGAAAGTCAAAGACACCGGTTGAGGTGTTGTTCTACTACATTTGGAAGCCATTAACAAAGGTTGGAAATTTTCGTTGTTATTTTAATGTAGGTTCAAAAAAGGTGTAAGAACGGCTAACTGAAAGGTAAGATAATTATTGGAGGAGAATGCTAAGCCTCCAAGCCTTACAGCAGCACAGCTTCACAGGTGATTAATCAGTCCCACCCAGTCAGTGAGCTCCCTGCAGGGAGCCTTGAGCCTCTGACTGGGTGTGGCTGATTCATCACCTGTCCCCAATAGGCCACAACAAGCAGGGCTGGGGCAGGAGCCCTGTGACAGGAGCCGGAGCCTGGGGCAGCACAGGCCAACCAGAAAGCTGGCAGCAGCTAGATGAGGGCGGAGGCAGGAGCGATAGTCTGCTGGCAGGAAGTGACAGGCCTGGGGCTGATGGCAGAGGACCTCCCCTGGTCTGGTAAATTCTCTCATTCAGTACCAGTCCATCCTGGAGGGTGCCGGACGAAGCAGGTCCAACGTGTACTAGTTTGTAATACACAGATGTGCACATGCACACACTTACACATATATGCTCCTATCAGCCTCCCTGAGAACACTTAGGGTATGTCTACACTACCCCGCTAGTTCGAACTAGCGGGGGTAATGTAGTCATCCGCAATTGCAAATGAAACCTGGGATTTGAATTTCCCGGGCTTCATTTGCATGAAGCCGGCCGGCGCCATTTTTAAATGCCGGCTAGTTCGAACCCCGTGTCACGGCTACACGCGGCACAGAGTAGCTAGTTCGGATTAGGCTTCTAATCCGAACTAGCTGTACTCCTCGTGGAATGAGGAGTACAGCTAGTTTGGATTAGGAAGCCTAATCCGACTTAGCTACTCTGTGCCGCGTGTAGCCGCGTGGCACGGGGTTCGAACTAGCCGGCATTTAAAAATGGCGCCGGCCGGCTTCATGCAAATGAAGCCTGGGAAATTCAAATCCTGGGCTTCATTTGCAATTGCGGATGACTACATTACCCCCGCTAGTTCGAACTAGCGGGGTAGTGTAGACATACCCCCAGTGATATGATGTGGTCTGAAGATTTCATCAGAAAGTGATTAGGAGTTTTACATCACTCATTAGTGGAAAAGTCTCAGGTGTGTTATGAAAGTCATGCTATATAAGTAATAATAGCCCTCTAAGCTACATCATGCCTTCATGTATCTTGTGTGTCTGCCAGATATACCATCCAACTAGTTAGCATTATTTTAGAGAATTAAAAGCAATCTTAATTGCACTATTTCTATTACCTTTCGTCTAGAAATCAAAGTTCCTGGTTACTACTGGCCAAATCCTTCACTGGTGTGAATGAGCGTATCTCCATTCAAGCCAGTAGAACTACATTAGTTCACTCGAGCTGACAGTCTGAAGAAAGGGAGCTGAGGGTGCTCAGCATTCTGCAGGACTAAGACCTTTATGACACTCTTTTTTGTAGTCCATTTTTCATCAAGAAACTTTCCATTCCCATAACCATATCTTTCAATATACTTTGACATTAAAGCAATTCTGGATTCTCATTCAGGAAGGTTATTAAAACTTATTGAAATTGAAATTAGCATTTCTAATAAATCAGAGCTATACTGATTATTCTGTCATTAAAATAATAACTGTGACCCTTTGTTACAGTTACTCTATATCAAATGCTCACAATTTAAATCCTTCACAATATGAATAATGATAGTATGAGTAATAGCAATGACTTGACAATTAATCAACTAATGAACTCAAAATTAGGGTGTCTAGCTGAAAACAAAGTATCTAAGTGCAACTAAATAGTCAAAAATTGTAAATGACAACAAACGGAATATTTTCCTTTTAATACACTGATTGGTAGACATAGTGCTTGCAAAACTGCTTTGCCAAGTATGTGATTAAAAATAAAAAAAATTCACAGGTTATGGAGCACATAACAGGCTGCCACCACAAAGAAGTCAGGAGATTCCTGAACCTCCCCTTTAAATGCCCAAAGGCAGATTCCACCACCATTCTGCACCTGCTCAGCCTGTTCTTGAACTCCTCTTTGCTGGGGCCCACGCAGCCCACATAGGGCTTCATGAACCATGGGAACAAGGGATTTGCTGGGCTGCCCAGGATCAATATCGGCATGTCTACCTCTCCAATTCTGATTGTTCAGCCAGGGGGAAGAATTCCAGCATGCTTCTTTCTGAAGAGGCCAGAATTCCAAAAGATGTAGGTGTAATGCACCTTTCACACCCATCCCATGTTAATGTTGGTGAAATGGCCCTTGTGGTAATCCAAAAGCACCTGCAGCACTGTGGAGAAGTACCCCTTGCAGTCCATTGCAAGGTGGTCGGGGGCCATGATGGGGATGTGTTCCGTCTATGGCACCACCACCACTAGGGAAGCCCATCACGGCAAAGCCATCCACTATGGTGCCCACATTTCCCAGAGTCACATTCCTCCCTCGCAGAATGTTATTGATGGCCTTGACTACTTATATGACAACAGCCCCGAATGTAGGTTTCCCACCCCGAACTGATTCCCAACTGAGCAGTAGCTATCTGGTATGGAAAGTTTCCATGGTGCTATTGTCTCATACCTCTCCATGGCCAGAGTGGATCTCATTTGAGTAATTTGGCACTTCAGGGCAGGGGACAGCCATTTGCACAGTTCCAGGAATGTGGCCTTCCACATGCAGAAGTTCTGCAGCCACTACAAATGCTAATTGTCCCATGTCTACAAAACAATGCATTCCTACCAGTCTGAGCTCGTCTCATGGTGCCAGAACCAGCATTGCACTGTGTCCAGAGGATTGACTGGCAGGTGCATTAACATGAGTGTCAATTCTAGCCTGAGCATCGCCTCCATGCTGAGCTTTGTCCTCATCCTCTTCCAGGTGGAGCAACTTTGATACACTCTCAAAGCACAGCACCATGAGGTGCACTATGACACACGTGAGCATGACAATGCTTTCCTGCACACCGGGCTCCATACTTGCACTGTTATGGCATCTGCAGGGGCAACCTGGATACAAACAGGCATGAGACGACTGCTTCCCACTGATGTTATGCAAGGGGGAAGGAGTAGATGAGTGCATTTGGGGATGTTGATGACATGAACCTCTGACCACCTGCTGCAGAGTTTTGGACCCAGTGGACACCATGATCATGGACCAGAATGCAAAGCTCCCCATGGTGCCTCACTTTCATAGTTGATTGTAGGCTCCCTAATGGGGACGCACTACTCCGGACTACATTTGATTCTTCCCCACAGGGAGGACACAGACCTTTGACTTTGCAAAATTGGGTGGTAGGAAATTGACCGCATTAGATTTGACCTTATCATAGTGTAGATGTGCCCCTGGAATCTGTTGTGGGAGTGTACCTGAGAGACTCAACTGTAGGAAAAGTGGTTTGCCACTACCCAGACCCAGGTGGCTTTTTAGTACATAGGATTCAGCAGTTCGGCCTACTCATGACAGTAATGTCTGTCCAGAGAAAGAGACTAGGATAGGCCTGCAGGGAAGGGAACACCAATGCTGGCACCTGCTGCTGAAGAGCTGAAAAAGGCAAAAAGGACCTGAGGCAGAAGGGTGATAAGGGCTGGCACCCCTTGTGGCAAGGATCCACCACCCGGTTCTGGGAGAGGAGAGAAATGGCAGTGCAAGGGGGAGGGGAGGAGCACTAGTACGACACCATTGCTCAACAATGGGCAAGAGACATGGCTGGAGATTGGTTGGTACTCACCTGTCCTACGAGGGGTCCCTGTGCAATGGGGTTGTGTTAGTCAAGAATTTCACCATTAGAAAAGGGGAGGATCCCTCTGCCCCTATGAGGCAGAAGCCTGGAAAGGCAGGGTCAGGATCAGCCTGCTCTGCACAGGCTGCTGGATTTGCACTAGTGGATGGGATCCTGGGGAGTACTAGGACCCTGTGGTGCCCAGCACAGTGGCTGGGTCACCTGCTGTGGAGACTGAGCAACCTGAGCATGGAGGGCCACAGGCAAGAAAACATTGTAAACATTCAGCCCCTAGGGTGGGGGAGGTATAGATCTGATCCCACCACCAGTGCCAGGCCTCTGCTAGCTCTTCCCGCTGCCGCTGAAGCTCAGGGCTTTGAGCAATTGCCCTGGTCCATCCTGTGGCTCTGCTTATAGGCTTTACCCAATCCACTTCCACAGCTCTCGCCAATATTTTTTTTAATATTCAGGCAAGATTTTCCTATCTCTTTAGTTATACATGCATGTAATGGGGTGGAAACTGCACGGACTCCAGTGGTTGTGCCTCCACCATATTCCTTTATATTAACTTCCCATACACCATTTGCACAAAATCCTCCATTCAACTGTACCGGCATCAGGTCCCACATTACCAGGAGCTAAAGGGAACAGATGTCTCCCTCCCTTGAGGACTCTGTGTTACTGAGCTCAACTAGCCCTTGTGTCCCTCAGCACTTCCTTCCTGTCTCTTTATCACCCTAGGGCTGAGGGGTAATTGGTTCATTAAACCATCTATCCAGCCAGATTGTCTAATTACTCCTACCAACTTTCTCAAGGGAAACTAATTAATATCTGAGTGGTCAGAATGCACACACCTGTTTACACACTGCAAGCTTCTCACAACCCCATATAATTTGTCTCCTTCATTGATATTTACACCCTTTAAATACTCATATGTAAGTCACATGAAAATGAATTTGTTTAGTTCTTTCAATCTTTCTTCTGTCAGTTGTTCAGCTTGAGCATGAAGTCACAATCTTACCAATATCTAATCTTCAAAGACATAGAATCATAGAACACTTGAAGTGGAAGGGACCTCGAGAGGCCATCGAGTCCAGTTCCCCGCTCTCATGGCAGGACCCAACACCATCTAGACCATTCCTGATAGATGTCTGTCTATCCTGCTTTTAAATATCTCCAGAGATGGAGATTCTACAACCTCCCTAGACAACGTATTCCAGTATTTGACCACTCTGACAGGAAGTTTTTCCTAATGTCCAACCTAAACCTTCCTTGCTTCAGTTTAAGCCCATTGCTTCTTGTCCTATTCTCAGATGCCAAGGAAAACAATTTATCTCCCTCCTCCTTGTGACACAGATGAGTCATTCCACTTTGCAGTTAGAAATCTCTTAATTTTTTTAGTTACTGTATAAGTGTAGACTACACTCACCTTTTGTAAATCAATGTAGTTCCAATGAAGTTAATGGAGCTACATTATTTTACATTGGCTGAGGATCTGGCCCCAGGTGCGCAGGAGGACAAAAATTAACTTTCCTCATATGCCACGTGAACTTCCTAATCATTCTGAGAGGTACATAAAATGAGGTTATCTAAAGTGGAAGGCTTCAAGAACATTAAGGTGACTGGACGGTGTTGAGGCAATTAGTCATAAAAAGCATGAGTATCCCCCTTGATGTGGCCCTCCCATTGACACAAGTGGGACTAAAAGCACCGCATACATTTTCGGATCAAACTCTACCCATTTAGCAAGACTAATAGGTTAGCCTAGCATAGAATATTTATTAACTTTATCAATGAAAAAAGCAAGTCTGAATATTAGACGTTCAGCCACATGAACTGCCACTTACATCATTGTTACATCATTGCTGTTACTCACAAATACTTTCAATGACATCAATGTCACCACTTGTGTGAATAATCACTCACAAATGTAAATACAGAAAGATTCCTTCCCGCCCCCCCCTCCCTCCACATCCCCCTTCTGTTCTGAAATGTGATTTGTCCTTTTCATATGTGTTCATTTTTTTTAATTGTATCCTTTGGTATATATAGTCGTAACTATTTTCTTCCACAATTTGATCTGAGGAAGTGGGTCTGGCCCACGAAAGCTCATCATCTAATAAACCATCTTGTTAGTCTTTAAAGTGCTTCATAGTCCTGTATTTTGTTTCAAATGTAAATACAGAGTTGACAATCTAGCCTTAGACTAATAGGTACCATTGCTGGTTTATAACCATGCTTTCAAGAGAGCAACTACTACTGTAATTAGACACCAAAACAGCAATGATTAGGTTTTGGAAGTTATTGCACTGTTTTACGTACAACCACTTTTTTAAAAAATAACCGTGTGTTAGATTCTAATCTCAGTTACATCAGTTCAAATCTAAGATAACTCCAAACTTGCACTGGTGCTTTTTAGATATTAACCTTACCATAGCTGTGTGCATTTTCCTTCCATTCTGCATCTTTCTCATTCTTGCCACTCCACTCACACTTGCTCAAACCTTTTGGTAAAATTAGAATGTAGCATGGATTTTATTCACATTTTCCTAATAAACTCTTTTGCACTTGTAAGAGAAACTGCAAAACAGCTGAAGTGCCAAAAAACATTCCTATAAAATGTATTTGCCTAGAATACATTCAAGTGTAGATGGTTAAGTAGATGCATTATCTGTCTCCTCATTTTCTTAAAAAAAAAATTCAGTTACTGTACTGGCAATTCATTAGGAACCAAGCTTTAGTTAATGGTGCTATCAGTTGTTAATAGCCTGTGGTGCAATAAGCCTCTCTGTGAACAGGTGATGATTATAGTACTTACCACTTCAGAAGAATCAAAGTCGAGTGACTGTAATCATTTCAAAAATTACTTCTGAAGTGTTATGCTGTTAATTACAGTTCAAAGAATTAGCATCTGGCTGAATTTACTTTTATGTAGCCAAGAGGAATTCATACGACAGGAAATGCATTTAAAAAACCTTTAATTGTATCAAATATATGATGGGACTGAATAGACTCAGTTCTTGTCTACATAAAGCCACACCTGGTAGAGTTTGCTATGACACCATAGTCCAAGTCATTGAGTGCTATGGTTTATTACTGAGAAGAAAACCAGTAAAGCAGTATTATGACAAAATATTTTTCAC
The DNA here is from genome assembly GCF_049634645.1 of Pelodiscus sinensis. Classification (NCBI taxonomy): domain Eukaryota; kingdom Metazoa; phylum Chordata; order Testudines; family Trionychidae; genus Pelodiscus; species Pelodiscus sinensis. The sequence goes on from NC_134719.1 coordinate 51,287,204, forward strand.
ATTCACGTCTCTAATGAATTATTAATGGGCTCTAAAATTATTGCTCAGTACTACAGCTAGATTCTGTATCAGCAGTCACATTCACTGTAAAGAGGATAGATATTTAATCATTCTTTTTAATATACTCAGATGAGGAGGCCTCCCCAGCCAGCAAAACAGAATTTTTAGCCAGTTTTTTTTTACTAATAACCAGAGCCTGAATAAGTAATGTGCAAGTCAGTATGTTAATATCTTTTTAAATGACATTTTTTAAAAAGGGTTCCATAGGCGATCCATTACAGGCCCATAAGTCTACCTTCATTACAGGCAAATTGGTTGAAATTGTAGTAAAGAACAAACTTTTCAAGCACATAGATGAACATAATTTGTCGAGAAAAAATCAACATGTTTTCTATAAAGGGAAATAATTCTTCCTCACTTTAGAATTCTTTGAGGGGGTAAACATACATGTGGACAAGAGGGATCCAGTGGATATAATATACTCAGATTTTCAGAAAGCCTTTGACAACGTGGCTAACCAAAGGCTTTTAAGCAAAGTAAGCTGCCATGGTCTAAGACAGAAGGTCCTCTCATGCACTGATAAATGGTAGCAATAAATTGTCAGTTTTCAGAAGGAAGAGAGGTACCTAGTGGTTTCCTGCAGGGGACCACAATGGGACCAGTCCTATTCAACTTATTCATAAATGTTCTGGAGAAATGGATAGAAAGGGTATGTCTACACTACAAAGTTAATTCGAACTAATGGACGTTAGTTCGAATTAACTTTCATAGGCGCTACACTAGCGCTCCGCTAGTTCGAACTTAATTCGAACTAGCGGAGCGCTTAGTTCGAACTAGATAATCCTCATTCCACGAGGACTAAGCCTAGTTCGAATTTACTAGTTCAAATTAAGGGGTGTGTAGCCCATTAATTTGAACTAGTGGGAGGCTAGCCCTCCCCAGCTTTCCCTGGTGGCCACTCTGGTGGCCAGGGAAACTCTACTGCCCCCCTCCCGGCCCTGGACCACTTAAAGGGGCACGGGCTGGCTACGGTGCCCATGCCAGGTGCAAGCCTGCCAGCACCCAGCTAGCAGACCCTGCACCTGGCACGGCTCGAGCCAGCCACCCGATGCCCCCCAGCCCTCCCCCTCTTCCCGGAACCAGGCTGGCGGCTCCTGGGAGCTTGCCCGGGACCGCAAGAGGCGGGCACCCGCCTGGTCTAGTGCGGACATCGTGGACCTCGTCCACGACCTCTGCACTAGGCACAGGAAAGTGGCCGTCAAGGGCAGGATAGCTGCCAGCCTGGCCACCCAGGAGCAGGTGTGCATGAAAATCAAGGTGGTCCACTGAGACCCCCGACCCTGAGCCCTGAGCTTACAATGGCCGTCCTGGGTCAGACCAAAGGTCCATCTAGCCCAGTAGCCTGTCTGCCGACAGCGGCCAACCCTAGGGACCCTGGAGGGGATGGACCGAAGACAGTGACCAAGCCATTTGTCTCATGCCATCCCTCTCCAGCCTTCCAGAAACTTTGGGCAGGTACACCACTCCTACACCCTGGCTAATAGCACTCCATGGACCCAACCTCCATGACTTGATCTCACTTCCCTTTAAACTCTGTTCTAGTTGTAGCCTTCACAGCCTCCTGCAGCAAGGAGTTCCACAGGTTGACTCTTTGCTTTGTGAAGAACAACTTTCTGTTACTAGTTTGAAGCCTGCTACCCATTCCTTTCCTTTGGTGTCCTCTAGTCCTTCTATTATGTGAACTAATGAGGAACTTTTCTTGATGTACCCTCTCCACTCCACTCATGCTTTTATAGACCTCTATCCTATCCTCCCCCGTCTCCTCTTTTCTAAACTGAAAAGTCCCAGTCTCTTTAGCCTTTCTTCATATGGGACCTGTTCCAAACCTCTGATCATTTTAGTTGCCCTCCCCTCTCCCACCTCCTTTTCCCAGTCTCCCCAAGTTTTGTTCAATAAAGAGAGATTCTATTTTTGACCACACGTTTTCTTTATTTTGTACATCAGGAAGGGGGGCTTGGGAAGGGTAAGTGGAAGGAGGTGAGGGAGGAATGGGGTACGAGCCCCCGATGGGGAGGACTGGGCTGGCTCTGCCGGCTTCTGGGGGTGGAAGCTCTCCTGCAGCCCCCCAATTGTCCCCTCTCCCCAGATGGCAGCCTGAGGCAAGTGCAGCCGGTCTGATGGCTGAGTGCTGGGCAATTCAAGCCAGGACTGCTTTGCAAGTGGGGCACCCCTGAGAACTGTCTGTCCGGGGTGGGGGTCGGGTCCCTTTAAGCACAGCCCTCGGCTAGACTGAGGCAGCAGCTCCACGCTCTCAGTCCTCATCTGATGCCCTGCCGGCACTGCTTCTGGCCATCCTTAACCCCGGTTCAGAGTCCACTTAATGTGGACATGCTAATTCGAATGATCAAAACGCTAATTCAAACTAGTTTTTTAGTCTGGATGCGTTAGTTCGAATTAGCTTAGTTCGAATTAACTAATTCGAACTAAGTTAGTTCGAATTAGCGCTGTAGTGTAGACATCCCCATAGTGAGATGGCAAAATTTGCAGATGATGCAAAAACGCTCAAGATAATTAAGTCCAAAGCAGACTATGGAGAGCTTTAAAAGGATCTCACAAAACTAGGTGACTGGTCAACAAAATGGCAGATGAAATTCAACATTGATAAATGAAAAGTAATGCATATTGGAACACATAACCTCAACTATAGGTACAAAATAATAGGGATAAATGAGCGGTTACCATTCAAGAGAGAGCTCTTGAAGCCATAGTGGATAGTTCTCTGAAAGCATCCACTCATTGAGCAGCAGCAGCCAAAAAGCGAACAGAATGTTGGAAGTCCTTAAGAAAAAGATAGAGAATAAGACAGAGAATATCTTATTGCCTCTACATAAATCAATGGTAGGCCCACATCTTGAATACAGCATATAGATGTGGTCACCTCATCTCAAAAAAGATATATTGGTATTGCAAAAAGTTCACAAAAGAGCAACAAAAATGACTAAGGGTGTGGAAAGGCTTCAGTATGAGGAGAGATTAATAAATCCAGGGCTTTGTATCTTGAAAAAGAGATGACTGAGGGGGTATGTGATAGAGGTCATGGCAGGTGTGGAAAAAGTGAATAAAGAAGAGTTTCTTCTTCCCATAACACAAGAACTAGGGGTCACCAAAATGAAATAGGTATCAGGTTAAAAAAAAAGAAAAAAAGGAAGTACTCCTTCACACAATGTTTCTGTATTACCTGAGTGGGATGTGAACATTGCATTTAAAATGCGTGTGACCAGGTGTGGCCCAGTCTGTTTATTGACACCTTATTAACGCAGTTTCTAAGGTCCCTCCACCTTGCCCTAAGTCTGTATGCCCAAGTCTCTTTTGCCAGTCCCCAATTTAAATAATGATAGTTAGATCTTTCCTTAAGGCCAGTATTGATGATTTACTGCCCGGGCTCTAGGCGACCCTCCTTGGTTATGGAGGGGAGAAGGGGGGCTTGGGCCCACCCTCACTCACAGGCCCCAGCCCAGGTCCCTCAGGACAAAGACTTGACTGTAGTCCTGTCCGATTGGTGGGGCTTTCTGCCACAACACGCCAGCCCATAGGCTTATGTTCGTCGCACTGCCCTGGGGTACTTCCTCTCCCACCCTCTCCGCCTACTTGCAAGCATAGTGTCCCCAGTTCTCCCATCACCAAAGGACGCCAACAGCATCCCGCATGGGGTCCTTTCCTCCTCCCCTCTCCTCGGCGTTTGTTACCGTCCTCCCTTGCCTCCTCTCCTTTCCTCCCCTGTGTGTTCTCGCCCCTGCATTTAAATCCTCCCACCAGCCCTCGGCATCCCCGTCGACACGCTTCCTCCCCCCGCCCCACATCGCGTGCTCTGCCCCTTTCCTTTGGTGTGCTGGTGTCAGCGACGTGAGCTCACACCTTCTCCTCACTTCCTCCTCCCCCTCCCATGCTGCTGAAATCCTGGCTGTGCCTGCTCGGTGGCAGCCAAACAGCCGGCACATCGCCAGTATCTCGTCCCTCACGCCGCCAACCACGCAGCGAGTAGGGGGATATATAGTGCAGGGCGGCACTGCCCCGTCACAATGCGGAACATTATGTATACATGAAAATTCTATGTACAGTAAACCCTGTGCTCTCCGGAACTTAAGCATCCAGAAAACTGTAGAAACCGGCAAATTTCTGATGCTGGGAAAAGCAAAACAAAAAAACAACAAAAAGGAAACTAGCCCTTTAAGTGTCGGGCTGCTCCTCAGATGAGTGTGCAGCATGTACCTGGGGGAGGTGCAAACGGCAAATGGAAGCAAGCAGCAAGCGTCTTGGCTCCCCCTGTGGCTTCTGGCACCCCTGGCATGCCAGCCCTTCCGTGGTTTCCACCCCTCCCAGCAGGCCGCCCCTTCCATCTCTGCCTCCTGTCCCTCGGCTTCCACCCTCCCTCACCAGGCCTCATCCCGACCCCCCAAGGCTTCCATGCCCCCCACATATGCCCTGCATGGCTCTCACCCCCCCCCCACCCAGATAACCAGATTTTGTAGGTTACCAGCGTGCCCTAATCCCTGAGCGTGCTGGATAACACAGATTTTACTGTATGTGATTTTTCAGCAATGCTAGAAAGTCATCTGTGAAAAAAAAATAGTAGCAGTACTATTATGGTACCTGAGTATCTGCTAAAATCATGGCTCCATTGTATTAGGCACTGTATGTATACATTGCAAGAGACAGTCCCATAGGGTACGTCTACACTACAGCGCTAGTTCGAACTAACTTAGTTCGAATTAGTTAATTCGAACTAAGCTAATTCGAACTAACGCGTCTAGAACTAAAAACTAGTTCGAACTAGCGTTTTGCTAATTCGAACTAGCAAGTCCACATTGAGTGGACTCTGAACAGGGCTTAAGGATGGCCGGAAGCAGTGCCGGCAGGGCATCAGAGGAGGACTTAGAGCGTGGAGCTGCTGTCTCAGGCTAGCCGAGGGCTGCGCTTAAAGGGTCCCGACCTCCACCCCGGACACACAGTTCTCAGGGGTGCCCCGCTAGCAAAGAAGTTCTGGCTTGGAGTGCCCGGAGTACCCACACTGGGCACATCACACCATTCGGCCATCAGCCCAGCTGCACTTGCCGCAGGCTGCCATCTGGGGAGAGGCGGCAATTGGGGGGCTGCAGGAGAGCTTCCACCCCCAGAAGCCCACAGAGCCAGCCCAGTCCTCCCCATCGGGGGCTCGTACCCCATTCCTCCCTCACCTCCTTCCACTTACCCTTCCCTAGCCCCCCTTCTTATTGACGTACAAAATAAAGATAACGTTTCTTCCAACATTGACTCTATCTTTATTGAACAAAACTGGGGGAGACTGGGAAAAGGAGGTGGGGAGAGGGGAAGAGAAAGGCTGGGAGAGGGGAGGACAACTAACATGATCAGGGGTTGGGAACAGGTCCCAGATGAAGAGAGGCTACAGAGACTGGGACTGTTCAGCTTAGACAAGAGGAGATGGAGCGGGGACAGGATAGAGGTCTCTAAAAGCAGGGGTTGGGTGGAGAGGGTGCATTCAGAAAAGTTCTTCATTAGTTCCCATAAAGAAGGACTAGAGGACACCAAAGGAAAGGAATGGGTAGCAGGCTTGAAACTAGTAAGAGAAAGTTGTTCTTGACAAAGCAAATAGTTAACCTGTGGAACTCCTTGCTGCAGGAGGCTGTGAAGGCTACAACTAGAACAGAGTTTAAAGGGAAGTGAGATCAAGTCATGGAGGTTGGGTCCATGGAGTAGTCTTAGCCAGGGTGTAGGAGTGGTGTCCCTGCCCAAAGTTTCCGTTAGGCTGGAGAGGGATGGCACGAGACAAATGGCTTGGTCACTGTCTTCGGTCCATCCCCTCCAGGGTCCCTACGGTTGGCCGCTGTCGGCAGACAGGCTACTGGGCTAGATGGACCTTTGCTCTGACCCAGGACGGCCATTGTAAGCTCAGGGCTCAGGGTCGGGGGTCTCAGTGGACCACCTTGATTTTCATGCACACCTGCTCCTGGGTGGCCAGGCTGGCAGCTCTCCTGCCCTAGACGGCCACTTTCCTGTGCCTAGTGCGGAGGTCATGGACGAAGTCCACGATGTCCGCACTAGCCCAGGCAGGTGCCTGTCTCTTGCGGTCCAGGGCAAGCTCCCGGGAGCCGCCAGCCTGGTCCCGGGAAGAGGGGGTGGGCTGGGGGACATCAGGTGGGTGGCTCGAGCCGTGCCAGGTGCAGGGTCTGCTGGCTGGGTGCTGGCAGGCTTGCACCTGGCACGGGCACCGTAGCCAGCCCGTGCCCCTTTAAGGGGTCCGGGGCCGGGAAGGGGGCATAGAGTTTCCCTGGTGTTGGCCAGAGTGGCCACCAGGGAAAGCTGGGGAGGGCTAGCCTCCCACTAGTTCGAATTAAGGGGCTACACATCCCTTAATTCGAACTAGCTAGTTCGAACTAGGCTTAATCCTCGTAAAATGAGGTTTACCTAGTTCGAACTAAGCGCTCCGCTAGTTCGATTCAAATTTGAACTAGCGGAGCGCTAGTGTAGCGCCTATTAAAGTTAGTTCGAACTAACTTTGTAGTGTAGACATACCTATAGAGTTTGAGAACTGTGGTCTAAATAGTCAAGAAAGAGAAGCAGTGGGAGATAAAACTTTATTTGTAGATGGGAAACGAAGACCCTAAAATCACACAGGAAGTTTATAACAACATTAGGAATTGAATTTACATCTCAAATTGCAAACTTGTAACTTATTAACAAGACCTTTTCTCACTAACATTTTGTTGCTCCTATAGGTCAATAAGAATTGCAGATTTCCCTCATCTTTCAAGGTTGGGCCCCCTGTAATTTCCTATACTGCATTTAGTGAATCTGAGACCTTTGGGGTGTTTTTATATAAATCTAAATCCCCTGTAAACCCTGGTCTACACTAGGGCTTTAATTCAAAATAACCACCCTTAGATCAAATTCATAAAAAGAGCATCCACACTACCGAGCCCATTATTTTAAAATAAGGGGTTGCTTATTTTGAAATCTGTACTCCCGCTTTTCTTGAGGAATAACGCTAATTTTGAAATAATTATTTTGAAATAGCATCAGTGTGAAATCTCCAGAGCCGCTATTTTGAAATAACTATTCCCCAGAGTAATTTGAATGAATTATTTCCCAGTGCTTCCTGGGGCTCTAAATAGAGCTAGCACATCCATATTAACAGCGCCAGCTTGGACTAATTTTGTGGGTTCCCCATAGTGGGGACACGCTATTTTGATTTTGTAAAACTGGAAGTTATTAAGTCAAATGTAGTTATTTCAAAATAGTTTACTAGTGTAGACATGGCCAAAGTTATCTCAGTTTGACCTACTCTTCTTTGGTATATATGGTCATGCTCACTTTTTTTGATTGTATCCCTTTGGTATATATGGTCATGCCTATTTTCTTCCACAATTTGAGCTGAGGAAGTGGATCTGGCCCAGGAAAGCTCATCACCTAATAAACCATCTTGTTAGTCTTTAAAGTGCTACATAGTCCTGTTTTTTGTTTCTACTCTTCTTTGGTGATCCTCCCCACCATCTCTAATCTGGCAATGATGTCATTTTTAATCCCCCTTCTGTCTCCTTTGAAGGACATCTCTCTGCTTTACGATCCTTATATCCAAAACTGTTTGCCAACCCCTCACTCTCCAAGTATCCAAGAAATACTGCCCTAGAAAAAAATGCCTCTAAGTTCCCATGGTTGAAAAAAAATTGTCTGAGCAAGATCGTTTTAATTGAACAAGACTGAGCAGATTTGGAATTCCTTTCAGAATTGTATAAACAAAAATCTACTTCTCATTTCAGTGTAATTTATATTTACATCATAATGTAGAAGAGGTAATGCATCTTCATACAGTTTTCATCATAAATTCAAATTCATTCTCAGCATATCTGTGTGCGTGTGTACACGAGAGAGAGAAAAATTGATTTACTGCTTCATTATCTGAAAATCTAGCTTCCCATCATTTAGCATGTTAATCTTGATGCATGTGTCATGAATTTATATTTCATATTGAATTATGTCAAGAAAATACATTGCCTACAAAAATTGGAACTTGTTATATGAGCAGATTATCAGACATATGCAATTGTCGCTAAACCTTATATAACTACACAGCCAAAGATGCACTAATGGCCTTGTTTGCAGGACAGAGAAAAACAAAAATAAATAATTTGTAGAAACAACCTTTTCTTTTTATAGGAGAAAATTAGATCATAGGAATTATATTCTAGATTCATAGAAGTAACATTAGCGAAAATAGATTTTATTACCTCTAAAAACAAAAATGGAACAAAACCAGGAGAAGAAGCTGTGGTTATATGAAAGACCACATGTACTCCATTGGGGAAAAAAATCTATGACAAAGCACCTGAATTTTGTACACATTAGTAGAAATTCTATGGCAGTTTTATATACATTGAAACAATGAGTTTATTTAATTAAAAATGATTAATCTCTACAATAGCTCAGATGTTATTTACGTTGGGGCTGTTTGTTAAATTATATTCCGTTAAAAAGACCAGGTGTGTGATTGTTCATGTGGATGCTGACATTCTCAATCTTTATGTTTCAGAGTTAACAACCCAGTAAGATGAAAGAGGCAGTTTTTTTCTCATAGTTATTTTCCATGGGTATGTCTACACAGCAGAGTTATTTTGAAATAACTGATGTTATTCTGAAATAACAGAGTGGCTGTGTCTACACTGGCATGAATTTCCGGAAATGCTTAAAACGGAATACTATTCCGTTTTCAGTTTTTCTGGAGAAGGAGCGTCTACATTGGCAGGCTGCTTTTCCGGAAAAGCCCTTTTTCCGGAAAAGCATCTGTGGCCAATGTAGACGCGCTTTTCCGGAAAAGAGCCCCGATCGCCATTTTCACGATCGGGGCTTTTTTCCGGAAAAGACTACTGAGCTGTCTACACTGGCCCTTTTCCGGAACAGTGTTCCGGAAGAAGGACTTATGCCCAAGCGGGAGCAGAATAGTTTTTCCGGAATAGCGGCTGATTTTGTACAGTAGAGCATCGTTGCTTTTCCAGAAATTCAAGGGCCAGCGTAGACAGCTCACAGCTTATTCCAGAAAAGCAGCTGATTTTCCAGAATAAGTGGCCCAGTGTAGTCACAGTCAGCATGTTTACACCTATAAGCCATTATGTTGAAATAATGGCAAGCTGAAGGGCTTCTTACTATGACTCAGGGTAACCCTCATTTTATGAGGAGTAAGGGAAGTCAAAGGAAGAGTGTTCCTCCAACTTCCTGCTGTGCAGACAACGCCAACAGCTTAATTAAGCTATTTCAACTTCAGCTATGCAATTGACATAACTGAAGTTGCGTAGTTTAATTCGACTTTAGCCCTGCTGTGTAGACATATCCCATGTGTCCTCACTCTTAAACTCATTTTTACTAAATAACAATGTAAGGCTGGATTAATTTGTTCTTTAAATTAAAATGTTAAATAAACAAAGTATTTGTTTCTCTTTTGTATAAAAATTATGCTGCCTTGATCTATATATACTTAAGCTAATTAGCAAAAGTTTTATACTTTTTTATTACAAGGTATAAGTAGTAATGAAAGTTATTTATTTCTGAGTAGTGAATAGATATCAAACAGTTACAATATTAAATCTAAATTGAAATTGATTACAAATGTTAGGTAACCATATAACAGTTTACATAGGGCAAGGTCAGGAGGCTATGCTTAGAGAGGTGGTTGATGGGAGAGAGAGAGAGAGAGAGAGAGAGAGAGTCCTCACCACTCCATGGAGCTTGCACTGATCAGGGTTCCCAGATGATGATGGTAGCCAGGGATCCACAGGGCTGGAGACAAGCAGAGTAGAGCCCCCAGCATGATCAGACAGGAGATGAAGACGTCTCAATGGAACTGATGCAGTTTAAATCCAGGTATCAGAACAGTTTTTCTTGGGCAAAGTTTGGAGTTTTTATAGGGATAGGACAATAGTTCAAAGAGAAAGAGGCGAGACAATAGAGACTGATCACTTCTGGTTATCAGTGATGTTCCTTGAACGAGCTCACAATGCAACTGGGCAGTTTCAGTATTTTGGATGTCAATAGGATCGTTACTAGAATTGGTCTGATAATGACTAATTTGGGTGTGAGCAGGGTTCATTAGCATCTGGAGCAGAGATTTCCCATCAGGCAGTGCTTCTCTGCTTTCAGTATCCCATAGTTCACTGAGGTTCCTGCCTTGGGATATCTGGTTTCCATTCTGTATGCTAATGAATTCTATCTTCAATGCAGATAAAGCTGGGGGTGTTTCCTTAATTAGTTTAGGTGTGTCTTCCCTGGCCTTTTCATTGCTTTGTCTGATTCTAGCAAAGGCCATGGGGAAGAAGGGGATGGTTTTCCATGAATGTCACTCCCTGGCTCCCCAAGAGCACAGGGCTGGTAGGTAACACACCCACTTCCAGAGAAACAGAGGCTAGGGATACCATTCCTACCCATCCTGGATAATAGCCATTGATGGACCTAACCTCCATTAATTTATCTAGCTCTTTTTTGAAACCTGTTAAAGTTCTAGCCTTCACTGCATACTCTCGCAAAGAGTTCTACAGGTTGCGTGCTGAGTGAGGAAAAACTTCCTTTTGCTTGTTTTAAACCTGCTACCTATTAATTTCATTTGGAGATCCCTAGTTCTTATATTGTGGGAATATGTAAATAACTTTTTCTTATTCACTTTTTCCAAACCAGTCATGATTTTATAGACCTCTATCATATATCCCCTTAGTCTCCTCTTTTCTAAGTTGAAAAGTTCAATTCTTTTTACTCTCTCTTCATATAGAACTCATTCCAAACCCCTAATCATTTTTGTTGCCCTTTTCTGAACCTTTTCCAATGCCAATATATCTTTTTTGAGATGAGGCGACCAAATCTGTACACAGCATTCAAGATGTGGCTATACCATGGTTTTATATAGAGGCAATAAGATATTTTCTGTCTTATTCTCTATCCCTTTTTTAATGATTCCTAACATTCTATTTGCTTTTTTCACTGCCACTGCACACGGAGTGGATGTTTTCAGAGAACTATCCACAATGACTCCAAGATCTTTCTCTTGAGTAGTTGTAGCCAAAGTAGTCCCCATCATATTGTATATATAGTTGAGATTATGTTTTCCAATGTTCATAACTTTACATTTATCAACATTAACTTTCATTTACCATTTTGTTGCCCAATCACTTAGTTTGGTGAGATCTTTTTGAAGCTCTTCACAGTCTGCTTTGGTCTCAACTATATTGATCAGTTTGGTATCATCTGCAATTTTTGACACCTCGCTGTTTACCCCTTTCTCTAGATCAGTTATAAATAAGTTGAATAGGATGGGTCCTAGGACAGACCCTTGAGGGACCCCACTGGTTATCTCTCTCCACTCAGAAAACTTACCATTTATTCCTACCATTTGTTTCCTGTCTTTAACCAGTTATCAATCCAAGTTTCCAGATTGCAGGTCCTGGTTTTCATGGGGGACTTGAATCACCCTGACTTTTGCTAGGAGAGCAATTTAGTAGTGCAGACAATCCAGGATGTTTTTCAAGAGTGGTGGGGACAGATTCCTGGTGCAAGTGCTGGAGGAATGAACTTGGGGTCATACTCCTCTTGACCTGCCGCTCAGAAACATGAAATAATAGGTAGGGGATGTAGAAGTAGGTGGCAACCTGGGCAGCAGAGATCATGAGATGATTGAGTTCAGGATCCTCACAAAAGGAAGAAGAAGAGCAGCAGGACTTTATAAAAGGAGACTTTGACTCCCTCAGGGAACTAAGAGACAAGATCCTCTAGGAAAAAAAGAGTCCATGAGAGCTGGATGTATTTTAGAGAAACCTTATTGAGGGAACAGAAACAAACCATCCAAATGTTCAGAAAGAATAAAATATGGCAGATGCTGAGCTTGGCTTAACAGAGAAATCATTAGCAAGTTTAAACACAAAAAGGAAGTTTACAGGAAATGGAAACTTGGACAAACAAGTAGCAAGGAATATGAAAACATTGCTCAAGTATGCAGGATGTAATCAAGAAGGGTAAGGCATCATTGGAGTTGCAGCTAGCAAGGAATGTAAAGGATAAAAAGGATTTCTACAGGAATGTTAGCAACAAGAAAACGGTCAAGAAAAGTATGGGACCCTTATTAAATGGGGAAGGCAACATAGTGACAGATGACAAGGAAAAAGCTGAAGTACTTAATTTTTTTTGCCTTAGTCTTCACAGAAAAGGCAACTCCCAGATTGCTACATAGGGCAGCACAGTATAGGGAAGAGGTGAGCAGCCCTCAGTAGGGAAAGAACTGGTTAAGGACTATTTAAAAATCTGGGGCTGAATCTAATGCATCTGAAGATGCTGAGAGAATTGACTAATGTGATTGCAGAACCATTGGCCATTATCTTTCATACAATCATAGAATAATAGGACTGGAAGGGACCTCAAGAGGTCATCGAGTCCAGCCCCCCGCCCTCAAGGCAGGACCAAGCTCCACCTACACCATCCCTGACAGATGTCTATCTTACCTGTTCTTAAATATCTCCAGAGAGGGAGATTCCACCACCTCCCTTGGCAATTTATTCCAATATTTGACCACCCTGACAGTTAGGAATTTTTTCCTAATGTCCAATCTAAACCTCCCCTGCTGCACTTTAAGCCCATTACTCCTTGTCCTGTCCTCAGAAACCAAGAGGAACAAATTTTCTCCTTCCTCCTTGTGACACCCTTTTAAATATTTGAAAACCGCTATCATGTCCCCTCTTAATCTTCTTTTTTCCAAACTAAACAAGCCCAGTTCATGAAGCCTGGCTTCATAGGTCATGTTCTCTAGACCTTTAATCATTCTTGTCGCTCTTCTCTGTACCCTTTCCAATTTCTCCACATCTTTCTTGAAATGTGGCGCCCAGAACTGGACACAGTACTCCAGCTGAGGCCTAACTAGTGCAGAGTAGAGCGGCAGAATGACTTCACGAGTTTTGCTTACAACACACCTGTTGATACAACCTAGAATCATATTTGCTTTTTTTGCAACAGCATCACACTGTTGACTCATAGTCAACTTGTGGTCCACTATGACCCCTAGATCCCTTTCTGCCATGCTCCTTCCTAGACAGTCGCTTCCCATCTTGTATGTATGGAACTGATTGTGCCTTCCTAAGTGGAGCACTTTGCATTTCTCTTTATTAAACCTCATCCTGTTTACCTCTGACCATTTCTCTAACTTGCTAAGGTCATTTTGAATTATGTCCCTATCCTCCAAAGAAGTCGCAACCCCACCCAGTTTGGTATCATCTGCAAACTTAATAAGCGTACTCTCTATCCCAATATCTACATCATTGATGAAGATATTGAACAGTACAGGTCCCAAAACAGACCCTTGAGGAACTCCACTTGTTATCCCTTTCCAGCAGGATTTAGAACCGTTAACAACAACTCTCTGACTACGGTTATCCAGCCAATTATGCACCCACCTTATCGTGGCCCTATCTAAGTTATATTTGCCTAGTTTATCAATAAGAATATCATGCGAGACCGTATCAAATGCCTTACTAAAGTCTAGGTATATGACATCCACTGCTTCTCCCTTATCCACAAGGCTCGTTATCTTATCAAAGAAAGCTATCAGATTAGTTTGGCATGACTTGTTCTTCACAAACCCATGCTGGCTATTCCCTATCACTTTATTACCTTCCAAGTGTTTGCATATGATTTCCTTAATTACCTGCTCCATTATCTTCCCTGGGACAGACGTTAAACTGACCGGTCTATAGTTTCCTCTTTGAAAACTCATGGTGAACAGGAGCGGTTGGACAACTGGAAAAAGGCAAAAGGAAGTGCCCATATTTTTTTTAAGAAAGGAGGAAAGAGAATCTGGGGAACTACAGGACAGTCAGCCTCACCTCACTCCCTGGAGAAATCATGGAATAGATCCTCAAGGAATCCATTTTGAAACACTTAGAGGAGAGGAAGGAGATCAGAAACAGTCGACATGGATTTACCAATGGCAAGTCATGCCTGACCAACCTATTTGCCTTCAATGGTGAGATAACTAGCTTTGTGGGTATGGTATAAATGGTGGATGTGATATACCCTGACTTTAGCGAAGCCTTTGACATGGTCTCCTACAGTATTCTTGCCAGCAAGTTAAAGACAATTATCTGGAATTGGAGGATTGGGCCAAAAGAAATCTGATGAAATTCAACAAAGAGAAGTGCAGAGTCTTACACTTAGGAAGATTCTCATGCACATTCTGGGGACCAGCTGGTGAAGTGGCAGTTCTACAGAAAGGGACCTGGGGATTACAGCAGGTGAGAAGCTATATATGGGTCAACAGTTCGTCTTGATGCCAAGAAGTCTAACGACATATTGGGCTGCACTATTAGGAGCATTTCCCAGAAATTTTTCAGACAAACTTTTCAGTCAACTGCTTTGTTCCAACATGAAATATTTAAAACGTTACAGTTAGCAGAACAATGAAAAACAGTTCAAACACATTCATTTCATTATACAGTATTATAGAAATAAGAAATAGAAAACTATGTTGAACCCATGTTATCACCAGTGTAAGGTGGCGTCCTGAGCATATTTTGTAGCATTTTGCCTGTCTAGTTATAGATATCTCTATTGATGCAGCTTCATTTTCTTCAACTTTCAAATTATTCCATTGTCTTCTGCACTCAACCTTACACTTAAAACTTGATTGATGTTCAAACTTATTTGTATTTAGTTTCATCCCCTTACCTTTGGGTGTAACCTAAATAATACCCCATTTCCTTCTTGGAGTATGTACACGTTAAAGACAGATTGAAATTTGGCAGCTCTAAATATTTGACTTAAAGGTCAAAAACAAAAATAGCCACTTTTGAATGATAACACTCTTGATAGAGTTGTTTTATGTATATTATATCTGGGAGAAAAGGGATTTTCTATTCTGTGTAAGGCCCTAATCCCTGAAACATTTGTATTATGTCCATAGCCATATCTACACGAGTATTCTTTCATTAACTTCAGTATCCATGCTTAAATTAGCACACAGTTAACTACCTTGCTGAGTACCTGTCCCTGTCAGCAGTAAGAGTAAAGTGCCCCTCATCTGCCCCTGGCACTCCCCAGCCAGACTGAGGAGTGCAGCAAACTGACCTTTCCCCTCGCTCCCTAACAAAGGGGAAAGAGGGAACAGCCAACAATGTCCCCTACAAATCTGGAGGGGAGGAGCTTTAGCCCCTCCCCCCAAAGGTCCCTTGGGGGTGAAAGGCTCAGAGAAGGCCAGTCCCGGATAGGGGGCATGCCTCCAGCCCCTTTCACTGCCTGGTGATTCGGTCTCTTTTTTGTTTGGTTTTATGAGAAGCAAAATTCAATTCCAGGCACATCCCATTTTCCTGGAACAACCAAACCTTCACTTTCCTTTAAGTGATGTTAAGAGGAAGCTGAATACGGAATTTAGTGGTTCTAGCTCTTACTGTTTAGGAGTTCTTGAACAAACAGACAAACACATTCACATATATAAGAGACATGTTGCAGTGCATAGGCCACAGCAGCAATTCCCAAATGCCGGGCCATGGATCTCTGGCAGCCAGTGTAATGTTGAAAACTCCTACTTTATAGGAATGTACTACAGGTAGGACTTTCTTATTGGTATGATTGTAAGGAAGTGCTACTGTAGGAACAGCTGCTAGCAGAAGCACAATCCTACATGCAGCAGTTTTCAACATTTTTGTGTCAAAAACAGCTCCCTGTAGGATTGTGCTCCTGGGGGCAGTTTCTGATTTCCAGAAATAAGAAATTGCTATTGTAAGAAACTCCTACTGGAAGTATCATTTTCATCTTTGCTGAACCCCAGTCTTCCATGGAACACCATTTTGGAAATACTGATCTAAAAACAATGCAGGAGTCCACTAACAGTTGTTTACAAAGGATTACTCTAAACCAGTGTTTCTCAACCTTTTTTATAAAGAACCTCTTTTCAAAAAAAAAGTATAAGTACCCTCCTTTAAAAAAACAAACAAACAAAAAAGTACCGTCAGTACCTACAGTTTTCAGACACACAATTTTTTTTTACCATTGCAACACATTTGTTAAACAACTTAATTGTAGCTGGGCAGGAGATGACATTTTTTCATGTAAAAAGTACAAAAATAATAAAATGCTGTAAAATTTAAAACATAAATTCAGTTTTCTCCAAATTTCAGTTGTGCTGAAGTACCCCCCCCCCCCCCCCCCAGACATACCACTGGTTGAGAAACACAGCTCTAAACAAATAACACAAGTGCACTTATAAATGCTTTTAATGAAAGTATAAAAGGCTCTGTAAAAGTCCTCCAAAAAAGCAAATGTCATTGTTCGTCTGAACTCCAGGAATTTGCTAGACCTGAAATCAGCCTTAGGCTACGTCTACACTGCGCATTGTTGTACAAGAAAATATGCAAATGAAGTGTGGCGATGAATATCACTGCAGCTCATTTGCATACCTAGTAAGCCATCATTTTTGTGGAAGGGGCTTTTGCACAAGAAAGAGCTGTCTACAATACTCCTTGCAAAAAAAAAAACCCCTCTTACGCAGGAGCCGTTATGTCACTTATTTTCAGGAAGAATGACTTCTGCACAAGAGGATTTTTTGTGCAAGAAGGAGTAGTGTATACAGCTTCTTCTTGTGCAAAACTCCCACAAAATAAAGGTTCATTCGGTATGCAAATGAGGCGTGCATCTCATTTGCATATCTTCTTGCACAACAACGCACAATATAGACATAGCCTTACGGTTTGAGAGGGTAGCAGCTTCTTATACTGCAGATTAAGTAACTGTTCCCCATAGGAATGTCCTAATTCCACTAGGACTTTCTCACTCCAGCAGTGATGGAAATTTGCTAGGTCTTAGGGTTTGAGAGGATAGCAGTTTCTTACACTGCAGACTAAGTAACTGTTCCCCATAGGAATGTCCTAATTCCACTAGGATTTTCTTACTGGCCCCTGTAGGAAAGCTGTACTTCCAGTATTTTATTACAGGAGCAGTTTCTTCTAGCCTCTTTAAATACATTTTTTAAATTTTGGTGTTCTCCCACCTCACACTCCTTGTAACATTGCTCTCCAACCTTTTTAACTTCAAGATCACTTTTCCAATGTAAGTGAAATGTAAGATGTTCCTCAAACTGAAATACCAATGCCCCACTTCATTCCAGCCCCTTTTGAGGCCTTGCCCTTCCTCTGCCCTTTCTCTGAGGCCTCATCATGCTCATTGCAGCCCTCTTCTTCCCCCAACCTCAATCACTTTCACCAGACTGGGGCAGGGGTTTGGGAGAAGGCCCTGTGCTTGTGCCTATGGGTTTGGAGTGTAAGAGGGGCTCTGGTCTTAGCCCAGGGTGGGAAAATGGGGTCCAGGAGGGTCTTCAGGTTGCAAGCTCTGGCACTGAGTTTGGGTGCAGGGGGACTCATATCTGTGGCAAGAAGTTGGGTTCAGGGCTGGGACAGGGTTCAGGAAGCAGGCTCTGGCTGGGCTCTGTTTAACTGTGATGGCTTCTGGTGCTTCACCAGTGAGGTTAAAGCAGGCTTACTTTGGCCCAGGCCCTGCACCACTCCTGAAAGCCACTAGCATGATGCCATTTGGTGCCCCTCCTCTACAAACACTGAGCTCACAGCTTCTACTGGCCACGGTTCCCCATTACTGATCAATGGAAGCTGCAGGAGTGGTGTTTGCAGCGAGGACAGTGTATGGAGACACCCAGCAGTGACTTTCTCTGAGGCTTCAGGGACATGCCAGCCACTTCCAGGAGCAGCAGTTACCATAGAGTGCCAGAGAGTGTCATTCCTAAGCTTCCCCTAGCCCCTTCTCTCTGTGTGGTGATAGGATACAGGAATGTGGTGAGGAGGGACACCCTGACATCAGCACCCCCCTCCTGTACCTCCCACACGTTGTACAGCAAGCAGGAGGCTGCTGAAGGGACAGCTCCAAGGCAGAGTCCAGGAGCAGCAGGACAAAATGGGCTGGTCATAGAATCACAGAGCTGGAAGAGACCTCAGGAGGTCATCAAGTCCAGCCCCTTCCTCAAGGCAGGACCAATCCCAAGTAAATCAACCCAGCAAGGGCTTTGTCAAGCTGAAACTTAAAAACTTCTAAGGATGGAGATTCCTCCACCTCACTAGGGAACCCATCCCAGTGCTCCCCCGCCCTTCCGCCAGTGAAATAGTTTTTCCTAATGTCCAACCTAGACCTCTCCCATCTGCTCCAGGGATGTGTAGAAGAGGCGGCAAGAAACCTTGAAACCACTCCACCACGTGGCAAGAGCACCAGTGCCAAGTTGCCCTGTTACAGGGGAAAGAAGGGAGTCCAAAGCATCACAGTCTACAGGCAATTGTTTCTCGATCCCTGCCTTAGAGAGACCTCATAACTCAATTAGCTATGTTCAGTATTTTTGAAAACCATGGTTATAGGATTTTTTTCCTAGAATTGGCCTTATACTTAAAGACCTGTGTATAGGTAGAAGAGGGATCACTAGCATCAGGAGCAGGGATTTGCCATCAGGAAGTGCTTCCGTGCTTTTTGTGTCAATGATTTCATCGCAGTTCTGCTGTAGGACTTTCTGTTCTCCATTCGATACATGAATGGAGTGATGAGCATGAGGCTACGGGAGCTGTGAAGGTGGTTTAGGTGTATCTCACATCCACCACGACTGTCTGATGATCCACGTTCAAGCAGAGACTAGTGGGAGGGCAGTGGGATGCTTTTTTATTAGGCTTCCAGGCTGGATATTATGGCCTCCAGAATGCAGTACTGGAACACTAAAAACAAAAGATAGCACGTGCTATATGATACTCAGAAGGAATTGCTAGGTGCAGATAGATACTTCCTTAGAATTCTCAAGTCCCATTGCTAGAAATTTGAACTTGACTCAACTAAATTATTTTTGTGATACTGTGACTTTTACTAAAGGGCTGTGTCTAGACTGCATCCCCTTTCCGTAAAAGGGATGCAAATTAGACACATCGCAATTGCAAATCCCCCCGCTTCATTTGCATAAACATGGCTGCCGCTTTTTTCCGGCTCGGGGCTTTGCAAAAAAAACGCACCAGTCTAGACAGGGATCTTTCGGAAAATAAAGCCTTTTCCGAAAGACCCCTTATTCCTCTTAAAAAAAAGAATAAGGGATCTTTCAGAAAAGGCTTTGTTTTCTGAAAGATCCCCGTCTAGACTGGCGCTTTTTTCGGAAAAGGCTTTATCTAGACGGGGAACTTTCGGAAAATAAAGCCTTTTCTGAAAGATCCCTTATTCCTCTTTAAAAAAGGAATAAGGGATCTTTCAGAAAAGGCTTTATTTTCCAAAAGATCCCCATCTAGACTGGCGCTTTTTTCAGGCAAAGCCCCGAGCAGGAAAAAAGTGGCAGCCATGTTTATGCAAATGAAGCGGGGGAGATTTAAATCCCCGCTTCATTTGCAATTGTGATGTGTCTAATTTGCATCCCTTTTACGGAAAAGGGATGCAGTCTAGACACAGCAAAGTAGTATTTAGAAAAGGCTTAGTTAGCAGTGACTTTGTTACAAAAAAAGAACTGGGGACAGATGAAGGGAGGAATAGCAATTACAGTTATGATGCAGGAATTTGCAGTTGGTCCAGGAAAGTTAAGCTTTTAAATGATCTTGAAAAGGTGGTAAACAGTGGGGTGGGAACTGTTGCAGATAACAGAAAATTAATACAAATAAGAAATTAAAAAGCTCAATGGAAAGAGTCACAAAGGGATTTTACAAAAGGTGGTAATTGGGAAAACAATGGCCCAATGGAGGTAATCCATTGTTGTTAAATATTGAACATGAAAATTATAATCCCAGATATGATCAAGGAAATGATGGGATCTAAAATATCTGTTACCACTCCAGAAAGAGATCTTAGAATCATTGTGGATAGTTCCCTGACTACATCCGCTCAATGTGCAGTGCAGTATAAAAAATAAAAATCTTACAGATTACAGAAGTCGTCTGCTTCAGAGATAAAATGCACCATTTATTGTGTATTTTGATGTGATGAATTCAAATATGACAATTAAAACATCTGATTAGCTACTGTTTTCAAGATATTTAAGTTTTTACATTTTACGTCTAAGTATATTGTGTAGATAGTTGAGTTTTAATCAAATTGTAAACCTAGGTCTTTTCATGTGTTTATGGTTGCTTTACATGATAATATTTCACCTATCCTGTTTATTTAACACTTTAAAAATAAGCAAAAGGGTTATATAAATAAAATGTATTATGAAACAAAAGGCAAAAAACTATTATGTACATAATTTAGTCCTATTCAGAGTCTACTCGGAACTTCTTGGCTTGTCTCTTGTATTCATTAAATGGAGCATCTCTTGCCACTGTCCAGCAATAGTCTGCAAGCATTGATGGGCTCCATTTGCCCTGATAGGCTCCTGATGGGCTCCATTTCTTCATTGTTGCAATGTCCTGGTGAAATCGCTCGCCATGCTCGTCGCTCACTGCTCCGCAGTTCGGTGGAAAAAAATCTAGAGTGCGCAAAAAATGTATCTTTAGTGACATGTTTCAACCAAGGCTTTTGTATGCCTTGAGGACGTTTTCCACCAACAACCTGTAGTTGTCTGCCTTGTTGTTTCCGAGAAAATTTATTGCCACTAACTGGAAGGCTTTTCATGCTGTCTTTTCCTTGCCTCGCAGTGCGTGGTCAAATGCATCATCTCGAAGACTTTCACAAATCTGAGGACCAACAAAGACACCTTCCTTTATCTTAGCTTCACTTAACCTTGGAAATTTTCCACGGAGGTACTTGAAAGCTGCTTGTGTTTTGTCCATGGCCTTGACAAAGTTCTTCATCAGATCCAGCTTGATGTGTAAGGGTGGTAACAAAATCTTCCTTGATTCAACAAGTGGTGGATGCTGAACTCTTTTCCTCCCAGGCTCCAATGACTGTCGGAGTGGCCAATCTATCTTGATGTAGTGGGAATCTCTTGCATGGCTATCCCATTCGCAGAGAAAACAGCTGTACTTTGTGTATCCAGTCTGCAGACTAAGCAAGAGAGCAACCACCTTCAAATCGCCACAAAGCTGCCACTGATGTTGGTCATAGTTTATGCACCTCAAAAGTTGTTTCATGTTGTCATAGGTTTCCTTCGTATGGACTGCATGACCAACTGGAATTGATGGCAAAACATTGCCATTATGCAGCAAAACATCCATGACTTCTAGGAATAACATGATGCAATTCATATAATGTATGACGCAATACCAGCTTCAGATTGCATCTTATACATTGTTTTGCCTAAAAAGCAAGTACTGTCCAAACCCAGTCATAGACTTATTCATAGATCCAGTCAAGGATGTATTTTTAGTCATTTCTGGTTTAAATTGAGATCCCTTCCCTTTATAACTCACTTATCCTCTGCCATTTGCAAGTCAAGGGTCGTATATACTGACCCAATAGCATATCTTAAAAACTAGAGTCAATCAACAATTGTAACCATCATTTTTGTGCTCAGTGACCCAGAATTAGTAAAGTTTGACTACATTTATTTCAGAAGCATTTTGGCTGTAGAACAGTGTTATTGGGAATCATTAGGAAAGGAATAGACAAGACTGAGACTATCATATTGCCTGCATATAAAGTCATGCTATGCCCACATGTTGAAGAATGAATGTAGATATGTTCAAACCATCTAAAATTATATGTTTGGAATTCTGAAGTATCCCTTATGTGACTTTTCACAACATGTAAGAACATGTTAATATTAGAGATGAGTGGATATATAGGAATCAGATACAGGGCTCCTGTCACCTAATTGCTAAACTGCCTGGCAAAAATTAAATAAATAAATATACAAAAAAAATTAAAAAATTGAATTTTCAAGTGCATTAATATCCCTAGAAAGAGATAAGTGTTTGTGCGGAAGGCAAATGGAATCTGCTCCCCACATTTGCTGCTTGACTTACACTGAGAATCTCTCTGAAACTATAGAGGCCACTGTCCTGAGATGCTCCACTCCATGCTCTCACTATCCCCCACATCAAGGTATGCACAGGTTGCACCTCAGGAAAATCTGAAATTGCTTCACTACACATGTACAAAGCATGTGATTGTCATGCAGTGATGAGTGAATCTGGCCTATGGGAAACACAAAAGCTTGGTAATCCATGCTTCCTCCCCTCCCTCCTCCACTGTGGGACTGGAGCACTAGGGGGAAAAGGTATATCAGTTGGGGGACACATCAGTGTGGCTTGGGGTTCTTTTTGGAGGGGTGTCTCTCAATTGTATTTTTAATGACAGGTTTTCACATTCATAAGCTGAATTTCACAAAACTGAAGATGTCCCAGACACAGATAATAGGTAATAGCCATGAATAAATTGTACCAAAACACCACCATCGAGCTTCCACTTGCAGAACCTAGTTTCATCTATAGATGTGGTACAGGAAGAATCAAATTACATCTAAAAAAGAAGGACACTTTTGCCAGATGCTAAGCACTGTGAAATAAAACTGAACATGCAGCAATTGGAGCAAAAATGGTGGAAGCAGAATGCAAGCCACAGTTCATTCTGCCAAGCCAGAAAAGATGGAACTCTGTGTTCATTGCTGTGGAGAGAATTTGGTGCATACTGAATGAACAAGGAGAAGGGACCATGAGAAATGTGTTTCCAGAACTCAAAATTAATGTGTAAGAAGGACTTCTTTTATTTATACTTTTCTTTTTGTTAGCCCCCCCCCCCCCCCCTCCGGTCATTCTGTATTTTAATTAATGTACATTATGTATCGACTATTCTATAGGCTGAATCCATCAGAGCTGGTTTTATTGGCAGAATATGCCATTGTCGTGGGCCCAGTGGTGAAGGCACTAAATATTCTCCAAGCAGAGACAAGCATACTAATGGAATGAATGCTGCCTAAATTATACCAGCTTCAGGGAGTATCCAAGTTAGTCTGTACAGGATAAACTTAAAAACCAACAAACAGTCTGGTAGCACTTTATAGATGAACAAAACATAAAGATGTTATTGTGAGTTTTCGTGGGCACAGCTCACTTCTTCAGATAACCGGAGATTTGCATTTAGGATGTGCAGACCTATTTATTTTGGGTCTGCACATCCTAAACTCGAAACTCTGGTAATCTGAAGAAGTG
Source organism: Pelodiscus sinensis (assembly GCF_049634645.1). Lineage (NCBI taxonomy): Eukaryota > Metazoa > Chordata > Testudines > Trionychidae > Pelodiscus > Pelodiscus sinensis. Next base: position 51,310,321 of record NC_134719.1, read on the forward strand.
GACTGTGCCCACGAAAGCTCATGATACCATTTATATGTTTTGTTAGTCTATAAAGAGCTACCAGACTGTTGGTTGGTTTTTAAGTTTAAATTATACTACATCGAAACCTTTGTTATCTAACACTCTGTTAACCAGAAAACTTTGTAAATCAGCATTGCTCCCAGCCACAATACTGTCACATCTTCAGGTGCACAAGCCTGGCTTAGTTTACCATGAATGGTTTAACAGTTTATTATTTAAGAAGTACTAATCATCTTTAACTCAAAATAGAAATGTGAGACCAACTGCTTCACACTACAAAATTACCAATATTAAAAACCTGAGTTTTACAATTATTGTCCATTGTTTTTTCCTAGTTTGATGGGACTCTCAGATAACCAAAATTTTTAGATAACCGGAAAGCCCTAATTCCTGATCATACCAGATAACAGGTTTTACTGTAGATGGTTTCAAAACTGCAAAGGAACAAGATGTCCTCTTAAGGCCACTGGCAGATGGACTCCAGTGTGGCATTCAGAAGTGTTTTGGTGAAACATTTGAGGACCCAGAGCTAATAGTTCTTGATGCCAAATGTTGGGACCACTTAGAACAAGCATGCAACTGGGATTAGAAAAGATAAGAGACTGTGTCATTTTAGACAAATGCAACTTCAAAGAAGCTTGATGGGACCATGGATCTGCTGCAGTCTTTTCCTAGATTTAGGGAGCTGTGCTTCAAGGCCAACAGACCTCTGCCTGCATCAGCTGTGTGTGAGAGATTCTTCCATGGTAATGGACACATATTTTTTCATAGAACAACAAGGATTGACAATAATTGGTTGTCAGTTTAGGTTTCCTAGTTCGAACTTCCGTTATTCTTCATTCCACGAGGAGTAACGGTAGTTCGAACTAGGAAGCCTAGTTCAAACTACCTAGTTCGTGCCGCATGTAGCCGCGCGGCACGGGGTTCGAACCAGAGGGGATTTAAAAATGGCGGCGCCCCGCTTATGCAAATGAAGCCTGGGAAATTCAAATCCCGGGCTTCATTTGCAATTGCAGTATGCCTACATTACCCTCCTATTTCGAAATAGGAGGGTAGTGTAGACATACCCTGTGAGTTTATATTCACTAAGGGTATGTCTACACTACAAAGTTAATTCGAACTAACAGCCGTTAGTTCAAATTAACTTTCATAGAGTCTTTACATGCCAACCGCTAGTTCAAACTTAATTTGAACTAGCGGAGAGCTTAATTCGAACTAGGTAAATCTCATTCTATGAGGACTAATGCCTAGTTCGAATTAAGTGGTTTGAATTAAGGGCTGTGTAGCCACTTAATTCGAACTAGTGGGAGGCTAGCCCTTCCCAGGTTGCCCTGGTGGCCGCTCTGGGCCAAACCAGGGAAACTTTTCTGCCCCCCTCCTGGCCCCGGAGCCCTTAAAGGGGCATGGTCTGGTTACAGTGCTCGTGCCAGTTGCAAGCCTGCCAGCACCCACCCAGCAGACCCTGCACCTGGCATGGCATGAGCCAGCCACCCGCTGCCACCCAGACCGCCGCCTCTTCCCAGGACCAGGCTGGCAGCTCATAGGAGCCTGCCTGGGGCCACAAGAGGTGGGCGCCCGCCTGGTCTAGTGCGGAGATCGTGGACCTCATCGAGGTTTGGGCGGAGGCCTCCAACGTCCATGACCTCCACACTAGGCACAGGAATGCAGCCATCTAGGGCAGGATAGCTGCCAGCCTGGCCACCAAAGGCCACATACGAACCCAGGAGCAGGTTTGCATGAAAATCAAGTTGGTCCCATGAGACCCCTGATCCTGAGCCCTGAGAACATAAGGATAGCCCTACTGGGTCAGACCAAATGTCCATCAAGCCCAGTAGCCTGTCTGCCGACAGCGGCCACCACCAGGTATCCTGGAGGAGATGGACCAAAGACAATGACCAAGCAATTTGTCTCGTGCCATCCTTCTCCAGCCTTCCACAGACAGAGGCCAGGAACACCATTCCTACCCTATAGCTAATACCACTCCATGGACCCAACCTCCATGAATTTATCTAACTTCTCTTTAAACTCTGTTATAGTTCTAGCCATCACAGCCTCCTGTGGCAAGGAGTTCCACAGGTTGACTATGTGCTGTGTGAAGAAGAACTTTCTTTTATTAGTTTTAAACCTGCTACCCATTCATTTCATTAGGTGTCCCCTAGTCCTTCTATTATGGGAACTAATGAAGAACTTTTCTTTATTCATCCTCTCCACACCACTCATGATTTTATAGACCTCTATCATATCCCCCTTCAGTCTCCTCTTTTCTAAGCTGAAAAGTCCCAGTCTTTTTAGCCTCTCTTCATATGGGACCTGTTCCAAACCCCTAATCATTTTAGTTGCCCTTTTCTGAACCCTTTCCAAGGCCAAGATATCTTTTTTGAGGTGAGGAGACCACATCTGTACACAGTACTGAAGATATGGCGTACCATAGTTTTATATTTCCCCTCCTCCTCCTTCCTCTTGCTTCCCCCTTCCAGCTCCCTCATCCCAGGTTTCCCCCTCCCCTCTTCCACCCTCTCTCTTCCCCTCTCCCACCTCCTTTTCTCAGTCTCTCCAGAGGTTAATTCCCCCCCTCCAGTTTTGTTAAATAAAGAGAGTTTCTATTTTTGAACACACGTGTCCTTTAGTTTGTACATCAGGAAGGGGGGCTAGGTAGGGGTAAGTGGAAGGAGGTGAGGGAGTAATTGGGCACGAGCCCCCAATGGGGAGGATTGGGGTGGCTCTACAGGCTCCTCTGGGTGGGAGCTCTCCTGCAGGGCCTCCTGGATCCTGACAGCCCCCTGATTGACCCCTCTGGATGGCAGCCCTAGAGACTACAACTCCCATGAGTTCTTGGGAAAAAGGAAAAAATGGTGTCTCATCCGAGAGAGTTCTCTCTATTTTTGGGAGACAAGAGTCAGGCTCTTGATGAGGAGTTTTTGTCCACTCCAGGAGCTGTTGTGTTGCAGCTAGAGTTTGGGACTCAGAGCCTGTGGGGTTTGGATCTAGCAGGCTGGTATAGGGGCTGCTGATTGTCCCTAGAAGGGAGAGACTCTGACTGCTTGTGGCTGAGAGGGGCCTATATAAACTTGCACAGGAGGTAACTGTGTGTAACTGGGCTTCTTGGGAAAGTGCTGCCTGGGACAGACCTCAGAGCATAAAGTTCTCTTTGGGTCCAAAGAGAGGCAGAATAACCAGCCCAGGGAACCAGAGCTGCTGGCATTTGGTCGGCCTTCTCCAGTGGCAGAGGGATTTTGCATCTGGCTGCTCAGCTTAGATTAACACACACAGGACCTGCACAGTACTGTCTCTGCTCCAGCTTCAGACCTTCAAGTGCGCCCATGCAATCAAGTGTCTGAGACTCTGACTCCAGAGGAGTGCACACTCTGGGGTTGGATAAACGGTGGCAGTGCAAATGCCAGATAGATACGTTTCCTTTCTTTCTGTATAACTTTTAATTGATTTTGTCCATTTTTAATCTGTTCAACCCTGTTTCTTTAAGTTGTTAAGAAAAGGTGTGTTAATTCTAATGTAATCAATTAGAGTATCTTATTAATAATTGTTGTCTTGAAGTTAGTTCTAGGTTATTAGTGGAATAATTTTATTCCTGGAAGCTTCCAAGGCACACCATTAAGTGTATACAGGGCCAGCCAGATAGAGGACTGCTATTGTATATTCTTTAGGAGCAAGGGACTGCAGCAAGGGGGTGGATAAGGAATCCCCAACTAAACAACATCACCACTGGGGTACTCAGGATCTCCTTTTATGTTAAAACATCAGGTTCCTGGGCACACAACTGAGTGTGACCTGCTCCTGAGTAACCCAGGGAGGAAAAAGGGGGGTTACAGGTGTAAAATCATATCTTAATGATAAGTTCATCAATAGCAGTAATTAATTTCAGCAGCGGAGAAATTTGATCAGCGTGATCTCCTGTATAGAACCATGAGCACCACAGGTAGTGTATATTGTCCTGGGATAATTCAATTGATTTAACTGGACAGCGGGAGGGGAAAATTTTAAAGAGGTGGTGTTCTGGATGTCCCCACCCCCCTAGGCTTTATGAAATGGACTTACGGACACAAATATGCATACCTCAAAGATGCTTTGGACAAAATATCTCATGTAACCTATCAATTTTAATGTCTTATTCTTCTGGGTCTCTATATCTTAAATCGGTGTACGTATCATTCTTGTGTGTAAAGTTAAATATCTGAGTATGGAATGCCTTTTGGTTTTAAATGTGCAATTGAAAGCCATCAAGGGGGTTACCCTCAATGTTTAGATGACCAGCTGTAAACAATCTCCTTTGTTGTCTAAGTCTTAGCAGTGGTTGATCTGAGGAAGCCACATGTCCATCCCCAATTGGCAGGGGCTGACCAAGCAGTGGAAGGGTGGAATATAGAAACAGAATTCCTGCCCGAAGTGGAATCTTTAAAACAATAGGAAGCTAGCAGATCTTTGTCTTTGGCTGGTTGGTGTGACACACCCAAGGGAATGAACAAAATACCTAGGGAGAGAGAATCCCTGGTTTGAAGGCTTAGCTGGAAAAGGAACAGTTTTAGGCTGAGTTTGTAATGTTTGTACTGACATTTTAGTACTAGAGTTAGCTAAGCATTTTCTGTTATTTTAAGTTTTTAATTTACTTTCCTTTACCTGTTTTCACCTATTACCACTTAAATCCTACTGCTTGTACTTAATACAATTACTTTTATTTACTATCAAGACCAGTGTAAATAACTGTTACCTAGGCCAGCAACCAGTGTGTTGCTTTCATTGTTAAAGGGGGTTTACCTAAACAATTCATTTGGGGTTTTGATCCTATATGGGAAATGGTATCCTGAAAAGCTGGGCCCAAAATTGCATTTTTCTTGGACCTGAAGAGTTTGTGTCTATATTGCTGCTCAGAGGTGGAGGGGAGGCAGTGATCTCAGCCCTGGTCCTTGGCTGGGGAAGACAGGGAGCTGGCCCAGCAGGACAGAGTGGTGAGAAGCCCCAGAGAGTGGGAAGGCAAGTGGCAGTGGCTTTGTCAGCACCCTGAGAAGCACCACCAAGAGGTGTTCTGTGACCTCACCCAAGCACAGGGGGCCTTTAGTTAGATCACCTAATTCCCTTGATTTAGTCCTAAGTGGAGCACAGGATCTAGTTCAAGAGGTAAATATAACTGGACTGCTTAGAAATAATGACCAAAATTTTATTACATTAAACATCCCTGTGGTGGGAGAAACATCTCAGCAGCCCAACATTGTGGCATTTAATTTCAGAAAGGGGAACTGCTCAAAAATGAGGAGGGTACTTAAACAGAAATTAAAAGGAACTGTGACAAAAGAAAAATCTCTGCAAGCTGCATGGAAACTCTACACTTTAAATCCCTGCCTCATTTGCAATGTCAACCTGCCTAATCTGTATCCCTCTGCCAACAGAGGGATGCAGTCTAGACATACCTCTAGTGAAGAAAATAGAAAGGACCATAAACTTTGAAGATAAAGTGTAAAAATATAACAAGAAAAGCCAAACATGAGTTTGAAGAACAGCTAACCAAAAACCTCAACAAGTAATAGTAAAACGTTTTTGAAGTACATCAGAAGTAGGAAGCCAGCTAAACAACCAGAGGGACCATTGGATGATCAAGATGCTAAAGGAGCACTCAAAGATGGTAAAGTTATAGTGGAGAAGCTAAATGAATTCTTTGCTATGGTCTTCATGGCTCAGGATATTGGGGAGATTCCCAAACCTGAGCCATTCTTTTTAGGTGACAAATCTGAGGAATTGTCCCAGATTGAGGTGTTGTTAGAGGAGGTTTTGGAACAAATTGATAAAATTAACAGTAACAAGTCACCGGCACCAGACGGCATTCTGAAAGAACTCAAATGGGAAATTGCGGAACTATTAACTGTGGTTTGTAACCGATCCTTTAAATCATCTTCCGTATGTAATGAATGGAAGATAGCTAACAAGGCCTATCCACTTAATTGTCCCATTTTCAGCCTCATTAACCTTTCCTATGCTAGTGCAGTGGCTACTCTATCAAAGACCTGAGGGTATGTCTACACTACAGCACTAATTCGAACTAACTTAATTCGAATTAGTTAATTCGAACTAAGCTAATTCGAACCAGTGCATCTAGACCTAAAGACTCATTTGAATTAGCGTTTTGCTAATTCGAAATAGCATGTCCACATTGAGTGGACCCTGAACCGAAGTTAAGGCTGGCTGGAACCAGTCCCAGCAGGGCATCAGGTTAGGTCTTAGAGTGTGGAACTGTTGCCTCAGGCTAGCCGAGGGCTGTGCTTAAAGGGACCCGACCCCCACCCCGGACAGACAGTTCTCAGGGTTCCCCACTTGCTTGTCTACCTCGATGAGGGCCAGCAAAGCAGTCCTGACTTGGAGTGCCCTGAGTGCCCACACTTGGCACATCACAGCACTCGGCCATCAGCCCAGCTGCACTTGCCGCAGGCTGCCATCCGGGGGGGTTCAATCAGGGGGCTGTCACGATCCAGGAGGCCCTGCAGGAGAGCTTCCACCCCGAGGAGCCCACAGAGCCACCCCAATTCTCCCCACTGGGGGCTCGTGCCCCATTCCTCCTTCACCTCCTTCCACTTACCCCTACCTAGCCCCACTTCTTGATGTAAAAAATAAAGGACATGTGTGTTCAAAAATAGAAACTCTCTTTATTTAATAAAACTGGAGGGGGGGAATTAACCTGTGGGGAGACTGGGAAAAGGAGGTGGAAGAGGAGAAGCGAGAGGGTGAGAGACGGGAGGAGGAGACCTAGGAGGAGGGATCTGGAAGGGGGAAGCCAGGGGAAGAAGGAGGAGGGAAAGTATAAAACTATGGTACACCATATCTTCAGTACTTTCTACAGATGTGGTCTCCTCATCTCAAAAAAGATATTTTGGCCTTGGAAAGGGTTCAGAAAAGGGCAACTAAAATGATTAGGGGTTTGGAACAGGTCCCATATGAAGAGAGGTTAAAGAGACTGGGACTTTTCAGCTTAGAAAAGAGGAGACTGAGGGGGGATATGATAGAGGTCTATAAAATCATGAGTGGTGGGGAGAGGGTGAATAAAGAAAAGTTCTTCATTAGTTCCCATAATAGAAGGACTAGAGGACACCAAATGAAATGAATGGGCAGCAGACTTAAAACTAATAAGTGAAAGTTCTTCACACAGCACATAGTCAACCTGTCGAACTCCTTGCCACAGGAGGCTGTGATGGCTAGAACTATAACAGAATTTAAAGAGAAGTTAGATAAATTCATGGAGGTTGGGTCCATTGAGTGGTATTAGCCAGGGTAGGAATGGTGCCCCTGGCCTATGTTTGTGGAAGGTTGGAGAAGGATGGCACAAGACAAATTGCTTGGTCATTGTCTTCGGTCCATCCCCTCCGAGGTACCTGGTGCTGGCCATTGTTGGCAGACAGGCTACTGGGCTTTATGGACCTTTGGTCTGACCCGGTACGGCCGTTCTTATGTTCTAAGCTCAGGGCTCAGGGTCGGGGGTCTCAGTGGACCACCTTGATTTTCATGCAAACCTGCTCCTGGGTTCGCATGTGGCCTTTGGTGGCCAGGCTGGTAGCTATCCTGCCCTAGACGGCCACTTTCCTGTGCCTAGTGTGGTCATGGACATTGGAGGCCTATCCCCAAACCTTGATGAGGTCTACGATCTCTGCACTAGACCAGGCGGGCACCCGCCTCTTGCGGCACCGGGCAGGCTCCTGTGAGCCACCAGCCTAGTCCTGGGTGGCAGTGGGTGGCTGGCTCATACCGTGCCAGGTACAGGATATGCTGGCTGGGTGCTGGCAGGCTTGCAACTGGCACGAGCACCGTAGCCAGACTGTGGCCCTTTAAGGGCTCGGGGGCCGGGAGGGGGGCAGAAGAGTTTCCCTGGCTTGGCCCAGAGTGGCCACAAGGGCAAGCTGGGAAGGGCTAGCCTCCAACTAGTTCGAATTAAGTGGCTACACCTCCCTTAATTCAAACTACTTAATTTGAACTAGGCATTACTCCTCGTAGAACGAGGTTTACCTAGTTTGAATTAAGCGCTCCGCTAGTTCAATTTAAATTTGAACTAGCTGTTTGTATGTGTAGTGCCTATGAAAGTTAATTCATACTAATGGCTGTTTGTTCAAATTAACTTTGTAGTGTAGACATACCCTTATTTAGGATTCATCTTCAAAGTGTAAAATTCTTTCAAGGTTTACATCCACTACTACAAAAATTATACAAGAACAAACTGATAATTATGCCCATGGAATAATGCACACCAGGGGACAATTTATTCACATTCATACAATACATCCCTCAATATGGCAGGAAGTCATGTTTTGTTTTTAGTTGATTGTTTCTTTTATGTCGGGTTCCCTCCTGGAAGGTATTTGACCCATTGTCTCTATTTGCCTTCTTACTGAGAGTGCATCTACACAACACAGTTATTTTGAAATAACTAACGTTATTTCAAAATAACAATGCAAATGTCTACACAACAATTCCATTATTTTAAAATAATTTTGAAATAACTGACTTCTTATTCTGACTCGTAAACCATGAGGAAAAACACCTATTCCGAAATAGCTATTTCAGAATTGGTCATGTATAGACATGGCAGCTGAAATTATTTCAAAATAAGGGGCCTCCAGGAAATCCCTCAGGTGCCCTGCTGGCCACTCTGGCCACACTCATCAGATTCTTCACCTTTGCCTATCTACTTGAGGGACAGCAAAGCCTTTTCTCTGACTGTGGTTGCCCTTGTGAACACCTAAGTGCTCTTCGTATATCTTATATCTTCATGTCAAGGAAAGCTGCCCTAATGATAGCTTCTACCTTTCCCTTCCAGACTTAGAAATGAGACTCCCTCATCAGAGGCAAAGCTTTTATACATATTTCAATGAGCTAGATCCAGTTGTTCATTGGTTCCCTTATCACTAACCAACATATTATGCTTAAATGAAAAATGATGTGCTTGAAAATATTAAATATAAAAGACTGGCTAATGCAGTTGGAAAACTCTTATCACTTAAGCTCAGGCACTGAGGTATATTTTCAAAGGATGCCCATTCATTTGGAGAATAAATTGGCCTTTATAATGAGACAGTTCCTTTTGTTTACAATAATAGGTTTGCCTTCAAGTCCCCACAGCCAAACTTGTGTTTTCACTGGTATGTAACTTAATCTGTTTTGCTTCATTAATAAAAATAAATAAATCTAGCAGCAGCTGTTTTCCCCTAGATAAATCTCCAGATAGTTTCCTATCCCCATTTCCTTCTTTACACCTTCTTTCACCCCATAGTGCTAATAGCTATCTGCAACTATAACTACATAAAAATATAGAACCAAATGATAGTATTCATAAGAACATAAGAACGGCCATACTGGGTCAGACCAAAGGTCCATCTAGCCCAGTATCCTGTCTGCCGACAGTGGCCAGCACCAGGTACCCCAGAGAGGGTGGACCAAAGACAATGATCAAGCGATTTGTCTCCTGCCATCCCGCTCCAGCCTCTGACAAACAGAGGCCAGGGACACCAATTCTATCCCCTGGCTAATAGCCTTTTATGGACCTAACCTCCAGGAAATTATCTAGCTTCTCTTTAAACTCTGTTATAGTCCTAGCCTTCACAGCCTCCTCTGGCAAGGAGTTCCACAGGGTGACTACACGCTGTGTGAAGAAGAACTTTCTTTTATTAGTTTTAAACCTGCTACCCATTAATTTCATTTGGTGTCCTCTAGTTCTTTTATTATGGGAACTAATAAATAACTTTTCTTTATCGGCCCTCTCCACACCACTCATGATGTTATATACCTCTATTATATCCCCCCTCAGTCTCTCCTTTTCTAAACTGAAAAGTCCCAGTCGCTTTAACCTCTCTTCATATGGGACCTGTTCCAAACCCCTAATCATTTTAGTTGCCCTTTTCTGAACCCTTTCCAAGGCAAAAATATCTACATTGTTCCTTAAAGGGTGCAGCATTTGTCTCAGAAGACTAGCAGCCCTATTTTTAAACTAGACTTCTTGGACTCATTTAATATGCATGTGGTATCATGTGGCATGTGAGATGGTATGGACACCATGTCTACACTTCTTTCCTCTCTCTCAAGAGGAATGCAAATACAGACACCTGAAATTGCAAATGAAGCGGGGATTTAAATATCCCGCTCTTCATTTGCATAATCGCGTTATGGAACAATTTCAAAACAGTGCTATTTCAAAAGAAAAAAACAGGGTTATTTCAAGATAAAACCCTTCCCTTGAAATAACCCTTACTCCTCAAAAAATGACAATAATTTGGATCCAATGATTACTCAATTCTTCAAGTGACATTGCACTAGCACTCTTATCAGGTCGTAGAAGTGCACTTCTGAGGCCAGAGAATGAATAACGTCTCATTTGAAGAGAGTCCCTGACTTGAATTCTCTCTGGTTGTCCAGACTCATCAACTCATTGAGATGAACAGGTCGCAAGTTTCATAGGTACTGTCTCAGGATTTTTGTAGATGACCCTGAAGCATCAATTTACAATGCATTTACACCTGGCATTAGTAAATTCTGTGCCAGAGGCTGAATCCTGTGGCAAACCATATGTCCACAGAATTGTGACGTGTATATGACAGAATTGTGACACTGCATATAGTGCGAATATAGACTTCAATTACAAGAACAGCCATAGTAGGTTAGACCAAAAGTCTATTTAGCCCAGTAAGGGGCCATTTCCATGTGCCCCAGAAGGAATGAATCATCAAATGACTCACCACTTTATCCCATTCCCAGATTCTGGCAAACAAGCAAGGGACACCATCCATGCCCATCCTGACTCTTAGCCACTAATGGACTTATGCTCCATGAATTTATCTAATTCTTTTTTGAACTCTGTTAGGATATGTCTACACTAGCCCCCTAGTTCAAACTAGGGAGGCTAATGTAGGCATTTGAAGTTGCAAATGAAGCCCGGGATTTAAATATCCTGAGCTTTATTTGCATTTTCCCGTCCGGACGCCATTTTTAAATCCCCTTAGTCCGAACTAACTGCCCGCAGCTACACGCAGCAGTCAAAGGTTAACTTGAACTAAGTCCTTAGTTCGAGTTAACTGTTACACCTCGTTCCCTGAGCTTTTGGCCTCCATAACATCCTCTGTCAGAGTTTCACAGGTTGTCTATATGACTATATGTTGATTATAGAAATATTTGCTTTTGTTTGTTTTAAACTTGCTGCTTATGCTGTGTGATCTGCATAGAGGATGCCTGCACATATACAGAGCCTCTTTCATTGCAAGACTTAAAAATGAGACTCCTTCACACAGTGGCAAAGCATAGTGTCCTGGAGGTATTATATTTAGGTTTTATATAACCCTTCCATGAGGCTCTCAAAGCATATTACAAATAATATGTTTAGCCTTATAATATTCTAATGAAGTAAGAAATTATTCTTATATTTCAATTTTACCAGTGAGAAACTGAGGCATGCGGAGGTTAGGATTGCAGTCCAAGTTCTGTGGATATCATTGGGAACACTCTCTTTGTCGGCAGAGGCAAGACTTGGACTCAGTGTATCAAAGGCAGTTCTTACCGTAGTTGGGATAAGAGACCTGAACAGAAAGTCTGTGTGCTAATCAAAAGACCAACTTTCCCTCTTTTTTGTCTCCTGTGCTGATGAAAGTCAGTGGCATTCTAAGTGGGTGCAGAGATCAGTCTATGTAGTGTCAGGGCTGTCACCTGCATGTGTATTGTGTTTTCATGGAAAGGAATAAGGTTGTACATATGATTGCATTTAAAAATGGCGAATCTTTCTAACTACACATACTGAAAAAATAATGGGTGTGTCTAGACTACAGGGTTTTGTCAACAAAAGTTGACTTTTGTCGACAAAACTATACCTGTGTCTACACTACTGCTGTGTTCTGTTGACAGTAAGTCAACAGAAAGCAGAAGTTTTTTTGATGGTGGTAAACCTTTTTTTACGAGGAATAGCACCTTTGTTGGCAGAATTCTGTTGACAAAAGGTAAGTGTGGATGCAGGGAGCCAGTTCTGTTGACAAAAAAGGCCTCCAGGAAGAAGCCCTGGTGGACAGTCTAGCCTTTACAGGTACAGCACGTCTGTGGTTCCTGGTCGCAGCCTTTTAAAGGCACAGGCACCCAGACAAGCCTTGCTGTCTGCAGCTAGCCAGAGCAGCCATGCCATCCATGCGACAGCCTCAAGGGCCCCCTGGACCTTCTCAGGACAGAGACGAGGACCCACCCAGGGACACCAAAAGGCGGGCACCATCCTGGTCTGGCCCCAAAATAAAAAACTTCCTGGAGCTCTGACCCCAGGAAGAAGCCCTGCAGGCCCTGCAAACACGCTGCAGGAATGCGGACATTTACAAGCGCCTTGCCCAGGGACTGGCCACCAATGGGCATCACCCCCACAGCATGGCACAAGTCAGGGCCAAGGTTAAGGAGCTGTAGAAGGGATAGGCCACGGCCCGGGACCAGAGCTCCCACTCCGGGGCAGCCCCCGAGACCTGCCCTTACTACGAGAAGTTGGAGCAGATCCTTCTCAGTGGGGAAGCCCAGACTCCACTGCGTGTGGCAGAGTCTGGGTTACCCCACCACATTGTGGACCAACCCCTCCTGAGGGAGGAAGACCAGGCAGAAGAAGTGGGAGAGCTGCACCAGGAGAAGGAGGAGGAGAAAGAGGAGGCAGTGGAGACCCAGACCCCAGAGGCCTCCCAGGCATCCATGGACATCGGAGAGGGAACATCAGGTGAGTGCTTTGAGGGGTCACCTCACACGAGCGGATTGGCAGTGCAGGGGGCCAGCTAGCCCCATTGCCAGTGTGCAGCCCCTGTGAGGCTTTCCAGCTGCTACCCAGCTCACACATGGTGTCACGTGGAACACCCCTGAGTCTCCTGTCCAAAGGAGAGCCCCTGCCAGCCACGGCATGACCTCAGGGACAGCGGGGGTGCACACAGACAGTGATTGTCTCCTCCTCTTTTCCACAGCCATACCCTCTACCCCCAGGGGAGCACCGCACCTGCCCCACCACCATCCCGGACCCGTGGCACCCGCAGGCACTGGTGGGTCTACGCAGACCTGCTAAGGGAGCACGTTTAGGTCCTGCAGGACCTCCACAGGACCCTCCAGCAGAGGACAGTCAGAGGCCGAGTGGTGCACCAAGCTGCTGAATAATCTGGTCCAGCAGCGCATGGAGATCTGTGCTGCAATGAGGGAACTCTTCGCCTCGCCTGCCCCTGAGACGGGCACTGCTCCTCCAGCACACCAGACCCCTGCTCTCCCTTCCCCCCAGCCCCTCCAGCACCCCCCCCCCCCAGCCCCTTTTGCTCCCGAGCCCTCACAGGCCCAACAGCTGCCCTCCCCTCCTGCCCAGGCCGGGACTAGGTCTCGCTCCACCTGATCCCAAGGCCATGGTGATGCCAGGACAGAGGACAGTGGCAGGACACAGTGACCACCAGGAATGTGGACTTCTGCATCCAGAAGTTGCGGAGCCAGTGGTTGTCATCCCAGAGCTGCATGACAAGCTGGTTCCACCGGTCTGAACTCATATCGTGCCTCCAAATCTGCCTGTCCCCCAAAAAGTTTGGTGGCAAGGACAGAGCTCCTGCATCCCAGAGGAGGGTCTCCTCGGTGTTGTTCGAGTCCATATTGGGCAGGAGATTCATGACAGAGTCACGCAGATGCAGCAGAAGCTGCAGTGTGGCAGCATGGGGCCATCGCCTGGCCAAATAGAAGGTGAAAAGCAGGGAAAAAAACCCAGAAAATAAACTGCTGTGGTGTCTAAGGAAGCAGGGCAACCAAAGCAAAAACTGCAGCAGCTTTGCTTTCCCTCTAGGAGGTAGGCAAGCCAGAAGCAGGAGCAGAGCAACGGCTGTCCAGGGGGATTCCTTTAAGCACTCGTATCTGCAAAGAGCAGGAAGCAGCACCTGGACTTTAAGGCTGCCCCATGACCTTCCAAAAGTGCTTCCGGGTGCCTTCTTTTGTCGACAGAGCATCTGGCAGTCTGGACGCTCTTTGTCGATAAAGCGGATCGATTTTTTAATCTGCGTAATGCAGACAAAGCCTCTGTCGAAAAAGGCGTGCACTCTAGACATAGTCAATGTGAGGTTCTTTTAGATTTCTCTTAAACCAGGGTTCCACAAATTCAAATATTCATCATCTGAGTAGATTCATGTGCAAAGGGAATCCAATCCAATGTTTCATCACACCTCTAAAACTAAATATTAAATTTTAATAATCCTAACAATCCCTTTTATTATCTAAGAACGTGTCAGAAAGGTTCTTCACCGATAAATGTGTGTATTGCACAGTAGCTTCTAGATACACTGTCACTGGAGTATTTGGGTTTGTAAAGCCGTAGAGAATTCTCTCAAATTACCTTTTTTCCCAGCATATTCAATCTACTAGCTTCCAAAGCTTGGATGAATTACCCACTATTAATGTAAAAAATGGATAGAGAACGCTTATCTTAAAGGACAGCTTCCTTCTTTTGAGATTGGATATTTATTACAAGATTGGATATCCACTATCAATTGAGATTGTGAGTATATTATATGAATCTGATATTGTAGAATCCTGAGTATGTACGGGATTTTAAAGAGATTGCCTCACTATTGGATTGTATATAGAGGCAAACACTGGGTATGATTTGGAATTGCCACAAAGCAGAAAACCCTAGCTGTGTCTAGTCCACTATCCTGTCTTGTCAGTGGCTAGCCCAGGATATAATAGGGAAGGCATAAGGCAGATGTGGAAAAATCTGTTTCTCCTTCCCCCTGTAAATCCTATCCTCTTCACTAGTAGTAAAAGATTGGCTTAAATCCTGAAGCACAAAATTTAGCACCACTTCAGAAATGTACCAGCTTTTGTTGTTATTTGTAGGTCTGCTACTTTTTGACACTTGAACTCAACTAGCAAAAAACATAAAGCTCCCCCCCCCCCTTTCTTACTTTGGGTACTAGATTCAATTTCTACGTAAATTCACAAGAAGTCTGGAAGGGTATGTCTACACTGCATGGCTATTTTGGGATTGTTAGCCGACGGTCAGGGCTTCCTATATCTGTTCCTTAAGACCGGCTGAAGTTCTTTTAAATTGTGCTTGGTTCTGTTACAGCAACTGAAGGAGGCAGGTTAAAGCTTAAACAGTTACAGGTTTATTAAAGAAGCTTATAAATCATATGGTTGCAATGGCTATTGTTCTATTTCTTAACTACTAGCAAAATATAGATCTTAAAAATGGTTACAAAGAAGATAAAGATAGAAAAATAGAAATAATGGTACCAAGTAACAGCTTACTCTTTCTATGTGTACACTTAAGACAGAGGACCACATCCAGGTACAATTTTTACCCCCTTCTGTGCCTCTCGACTCCAGCATGTCAGGCCAGGGCCGGTCCCTTAATTCCTAGGAAAGACGAAAATACGAGGTGGGCGTTCCCATAGAACCTCGGGAGGTCAAACACCTAACCCGACCAGCAGGTAGAGGGTAGAATGACACTCAAAGTGAGTGTGTGCTGGACCTATCTTTTATACTCATGGGGTCACGTATTTCTTTTTCTTATCTGTAATGCCAATTGATGCTGGTCTGTCTTTTGTGAGACCAGTTCTTACAAGGGAGTTGTGAACTTGTAAGAGAGAATTGAAATGATTAAATTGGAAGTACGGGACATTGTTTTCTCAGTGGGAAATTCCTCTCCCAGGGACTGTGTGTGTTCGCATCAACATAGGTGCCAGCCTGACACTTCTTGCAGCCTCGAGCTTAGCTTATTTCCTTAATCGTTACTCAGAGTCAAAAACTTGCATATCCTGGTCAAAGCAGATCAAAGCTTAATGGCTATGCTGATCTTCTTATTGTTCCTTCTCTGCTTTGTATACAGACATTTTAGAGGGCAAGCAAGATTGTTTGAGATGGGGGAGGGGGGCTGCCTGGCTACAGGGATACCCGAGGTATCCGAAAATAACTAGCCTGCGTCTGCACAAACCTCCTGTTAATTCAAAATATTTTTCAAAATAACAGATGTGCTATTTCGCCATCCTGGTAAACCTTGTTTCATGAGGGTTAAGGGATGGTCCAAAATAGTGCATTATTTCAAAATTTGGTGCTGTGTAAATGCACCAAAATAGATTTTGAAACAGATTTGAAATGAGATACACAAATTGTGTAGCACAAATTGCATATCTTATTTTGAGCTTAGGGTGTTGTGTAGACGCACCCAGAGTGATTATATACACACAAATTGTATGTGTTAAAAATAATATTACCAGACTTCAACAATTTTCTGTCACTCTGTATTTTATTATTAATTTAGATTACTCACATGTAAGTCTCACTGAAATCAATCAGATAGGTTAAGTGCTGGTTTAGACAAAGTACACAAGAATGCCATCCCCAAAATTTCAAAAATTATGACCCCCTCCCATTATGACTGAAATAAAGCATGAGTTTGTTTTTTTTTAAATACAGCGTTGGATCATTTTATTTGCCTTGGTACTTTTAATTCATTAAGGTTCTTGTTTTCAAGGTCCTACAACCTTCAGGAATAGAAATATTATTTATTACTAAGAGATTTACCCAATAGTGGTCGGATTCTTAACTCCATTTAGGTTTTTTTGTATTAATAAAAGGAAAATGTACATGCTTTATTTAAATGATTGTATTTTTCAAAAATACAGTTGTTATTTTTAGACAGTTAATTTTCATTTCAGATTTCTCAAAAAAAAGGACTGTTAAATTTTTTTCATTGAAATATTTTATATTTTAATGGAAATTTCATCGGGTGGTTTTTTTTTCTTCATCCCATAAACAATTATCCTTTGCTATGTTTTAACAAAATAGGACTATAGTCAATGTTATTTCCAGTAACATTTTCTTCTAGTTTTCAAACCTTAAGCATTGATTTAGCTATGACAAAACAGAGCACTATTCCAAATTTCTCAATTTTCTCAAGTTTATAGAGAAGCAATCCTATTCCAGGTTCATCCTATTTTTCTGGCTCATCTTTGTTCATTCTTTTTCAACATTTCCTCAGTTACGTCAGTTTTGAGACGTGCACTTGATTTGTTGATTCTATTTCCTTTCTGTTTGGTTTTATAAGATGCAATCCCATTCCAGACACTTCCCATTTTCCTGGCACAACCAAACCCTTACATTGCTTTAACTTATGATAAAAGGAAGCTGTATATCAAATGTGATGGTGCTAGTTCTTATTGTTTAGGAGGAGTTATTGATCAAACAAACAAACTCTCTAAAATATGTAGTAAACTATCTATGTAAGTGGAGATTTTCATATGACTATTTGACTCAGATCTAGGATGTTGAATAAACAGACATCATTGTGAGATTTATCTAATCATGAGAGTTAAGAACTGTGAGCACATGCTTTAATTTGGGATTGGGGCCAAAATGCTGAATATTTCAGCATTTACCAAAATCGGAAAAAAACAGAGGGATATAGAAACACAACATATTATAAAACCTTTTCCAATCTTTGAAAAAAAACTTGGATTGGTTCCAAGTCTGTGTTAGTTCATATTTTATTCAAAGCAGTGATTTTCTCCCTGATCTGAACTAATAAGGTTGTTTTCAGAGTAAATAAAATACAACAAAAGGTAAAGATAGCCGAGATTTCATATTAGTACTCTGAGATTATGAAAGTTCAGCATAACATTTTACTGCCAAATTACATTTTGCTTTCTCACAATCTATGTAAAACAAAAGGTGAAGTGAGTATTATTTATCACTTAGTGGACTAAAATTGATCCAGCAGTTAAAACGCAATTAAAAATAAGTAAGTTATTTTAAAAAAACCTATTTACATCTATTTATAGAGAAGTAATTATATTGGACTTGGGTGTAGTTAAGGAACTAATGCATTGTAGAGAGATCTGTTATTTCACAAGTAAAATTTGAAATGTGCAAGGTATCATTTCAAAGGGTTTTCTCCATTTTCTCAGGTTTGTGTGTTTGCAATAAGAGGAAGGTTGGTATTTGCATTCATTGTGCATCCACAAAATATTGTTTGATAAGTAGGGTGTGCTGAGGACAGAATAAATATTCACTGATTAAACTTTGAAAAAATCATCTCACGACTTGTACAAATTTGCCATGTTTCAGTTAGCATCCACAGCAGCATGTCCATGATGGGTAGGCCACACTCATTTTCACTTTGCAGTGAGGTTTGAGAGTATTTCTCTTCAATCATATTCAACTTCATTCCTGCAGTCACATTTGACAGCTCCTTGTCTTCCTAAAATTAGCCAAAACCCATTGAGATCATGGGAGTCTTTCCATTGACTTCAAAGAGTTTTATGTCAACTTCATAGAGACAGCAAAGAGGTAAGAGCACTCAGGACTCAAGAACAATGCAGACCCACACAATGAACAACACAACTTCAGCCCAACCAATTTACCAGACACTCTCATCCTTCACTCACTACATGCCAAATCACAGAGAAGTTGTGTGAAGAAGGGAGGCTAAAGGAGCAGAATTAAGGCTGCGGTGTCTAGTAGATAATAATAGTAGATATTCTCTTCCACTTAAGCATGGAGTAAAAGTAGAGTACGGTTAGACTGCTTAATGCTTTTGAGCTTAATGCTTATATACCAGCTGTCTTGTGTGAGTGGTTTCTGTGTGTTGCTATTATATTCAAAGTGGTTAAATTTTTTTAGTTTTAATTTTTAATCAGGAGAATCTACCAAAAACTATACTGGACAAACAATACATATTCAAGATTTGGGCCTCTTGCTGCCTATTTATCTTTCAAAAAATGTAACTATACGGAGAATAATTTTTAAGTAATCATTTTAATAATTCAGTGACATTATCATAGGGCAGGCATAGTCACTCATTCCACTGTTCATCACCATTAGGTTACTGTACCAGAAAAGTCTATGGAGGAATTATTGCTTATCATTACACAAAAGAACCAGTAAAGACATATGTCTAAAACCAATATGGACAATGCTCACTAAAGGCAACGACTGTGTACAAAGATGAAATAACTCTTTTGAAAGCTCCAAATAAGTGCCATTACAAAGTTCTGAATAAAGAGATGAAAGGCTTGTAATCTGTGTTCTTAATGCACAATAAAATATTGTTAGGGAAAAATAAAAATACCATGATTCAATTTCTATACAATAGAATGAATATCTTCACTCTGAAAGAGGAACAAAAGGAAGTGTACCTGAGTCAGAAGAGAGACAATTGACTTTATCTGAACTCTAGCTATGACAGAGAATAAAAGCCCAGCCCACTCTAATACAGCAGCTTTCCCAAGTACACACAAGAAAATAAATATTTCTTCATAATCTAAGCTTCCGGGGGTAGCTGAGTTAGTCTGTAACAGGAAAAATTTAAAAAACAACAAATAGTCTGGTAGCACTTTAAAGACTAACAAAATACGTAGATGATATCATGAGCTTTCATGGGCACAGCCCAATTCTTCAGATGACTGGAGTGTTGGATGTCCACAACCAAAATAAATGAGGGACCAAAGGGGAGGGAGGGAAAGAAGGAAAAAATAGGGAAGGGGGAAAGAAAGAAGCAGAGTGTAGATAAGTATCAAAGAGAAAGCGGAGAATGCATGTAACTGTAAGAACAGGAAAACAACAGTTGTTTTCTGTTGTTTTCCAGTTTTTCCAATTACATATTCTCGGCTTTCTCTTTGATACTTATCTACCCTCTGCCTCTTTCTTCCCCTCTCCCCCCCCCCCCCATTTTTTCCTTATTTCCCTCCCTTCCACTTTTTCCCTCATTTATTTTGGTTCTGGACATCCAACACTCTGGTCATCTGAAGAATTGGGTTGTGCCTACGAAAGCTCATGATACCATCTACATATTTTGTTAGTCTTTAAAGTGCTACCAGACTATTTGTTGTTTTTTAAGCTTTTGATAACCTAAGTTAGCAACCCAAAACTGACAATGGGATTTGGGCCTAATGTATTTTTCTCAGGAACATTTAGGGCCCAATTATGCAATACTAAGCCTGTGGAGGTCCTACAGAAATTCTTTGTGATGCAGCCTCTCAGAGCTATACAGCTATGCTCTGCCCAAAGAAAGTACATCAGCTGCACGCATGTCCAAGGGCAACTTTACAAAAGCAGTTTGTGCACGCAGTGCTTCCCTAGGTATGTGGGCAGAGGTAAGGTTCCTCTCATATCATGGCCAGACATAATCGAACTTAAAAGGCGGGTGCACACACTCAAAAAAACCCCCAAAACCCACTCCCAAACACACATTGTCAGCACACTGAGGTGCCATGACACCTAAAGAAACAATAGGGACAGTGGAGAAAAAGCCCCAGTTTTGCAAGCCCCAACCACAAAATAAGATTTTTTAACTAAATGAATTCCATTCCAGTCCCTCTGGGTGTGTCTAGACTACAGGGATTTGTTGACAAAAGTGGACTTTTGTCAACAAAACTAAACCTGCGTCTACACTACCGCTGAGTTCTGTCGACATAACATCGACAGAACTCAGCAGTTTTGTCGATGCTGGTAAACCTCATTTTACGAGGAATAACGCCTTTTGTCAACAGAGTTCTGTCGGCAGAAGGCGTTATTGCATCTAAACTGTCCTTTGCGTCTACACTGCCATGTCGACAAAGCAGCTTGCTTTGTCGACAGAACTGAATGTAGTCTAGATGCATTTTGTCAAAGAAGTTTTGTCGACAGATACTGTCAACAAAACTTCTGTCGACAAAAGCCTGTAGTCTAGACGTACCCTCTATCTAATGGAGGTATTGTACCCTATAGTGGTTGTGTGAAGAGATGAGAAGTCTTAGCTAGGAGGAAGACTGCTTTGCACAGGAAGCAGTGACTTAATTAGCAAATTATGTTACACTTCTTTGAATACTGACTACTCGTATGTCTACACAGCAATACTATTTTGAAATAACTAGTAATATTTGAAATAACTGTCCAAGTCTACAGAGCAGGCAATTATTTTGAAATGTCAAAATACTGTCAGGCTGGAGGATTTCTTACTCCAACTCTTGTAACCCTCATTGTGTGAGGAGTAAGGGAAGTCAGAGAAAGAGTACTCTATTTCGAAATAAGTGATGTGTAAATACTCCCAATTTAGAAATAAGCTATGCAATTGACATAACTCAATTTGCGTAGCTTATTTTGAGCTAAGCCCTGCTGCGTAGATGCACCAGTGTCTATTTCTCTTTTTGCATCTCACTGGATTGGGAAGGGAGCCCTGAAACACCTCTTGCTTCATCAAATATCAAGTACAATTCTGTTTGTCTTCTTTTACTTTATTATTTTCCAAAGAGAGAGACAAAAGGAACACCTCCTGTCTATCTTGAGCAGCTCCATTTACCCTCTTTATTTCATCTAGTCTTTTTCTCGGTCTGCCCCCCTACCCTACTAATTTTTTAAATTATCCATACTACATGCCAGCCTGTTTGTCCCTGAATTCATAGTGAAGCAGAGAATAGAAGGGTCACCACTAACAACTAGCAAATTAGTTCTGTGTAAGTATGGGTCATACCATACTGTTAATTTTAAGCAATACTCCTCACACTGAAATTAATGGGACCCTAAATTTACCTCAGTACTTGCAATATTCCCTCAATATTCTCTATTGTAACTATTTCAGTATTTGAAATATAGCTTTGAAATATAGGGAATTTCTCTGTTTTCATATGGAAGTCAATTTTGTGAAATATTCTCTAGATTATACTGAGAGTAATCAGGACTAGGACTGCACTGTAAATAAAAAATGCATAGATAATGCAGAAAACATGTGGAAGACAGTTTCTGGAACAAAATATATACAAAATTGACATAAGAGCAGAGGATTTCCATGAAATAGGTGAGTTATTTTATTTTATTCTAAAGGAATTGTGATACTGAGACAGACAAAGGATGCATTAGTGTATAACAACACATAAATCACTCCATTCATGCAATCTAAAATATTTTTAAATCTCACCAATATCAAGGATCTATACAGCTGTTGTAGACATTGTGTTTGATTATGATGTTATTACATTTTTGCCTAAAGGGTTTTGAAGACAGACAGTATGGAGTAACTTTGCTATAAAGCTTTTTTTTCAATAGCGAAACACTGCAGTTTTGTTATGGAGATAAAGAATGCAGCACAGACATTATAGAGTTGGCAGTTTATGGGTTTTCAGCTATCCTGTTGTGACAGGATGGGGAACTCTGCATTTATCAAGGAGAACTCTGTACTGAAGTACTTTCTTCTGACTGCATCTTTTATGGGATTTCCAAAAAGTTGCCATAATTGGTGGACTCTTAGGGTACATCTAGACTACACATCTCTGTGGAGAGAGAGATGTAGATTAGGCACATTGAAATTGCTAATGAAGCAGGGATTTAAATATCCCATGCTTCATTAGCATAAACATGGCCACCACTTTTTTTCAAAATGGAGCTTTTTTTAAAAAAAAATGGCAGTCTAGACGTGGCTCTACTGAAAAATAAACCCTTTTTCGAAAGATCCTGTAAACCTAATATTTTGAGGAATACAGGATCTTCCAAAAAAGGGTATATTGTTTGACAGATCCGAGTCTAGACTGCTGGGTTTTTTTTGAAAAAGCTCCATTTTGAAAAAAGTGGCAGCCATGTTTATGCTAATGAACTTAAATCCCTGCTTCATTAACAATTTCCATGTGCCTAATCTACATCTCTCTGTCGACAGATAAAGCCTAGATAAAGCCTTAAATTCCTTGTACAATATACGTCAAATCCTGTTCACAGGTTCCAGCATGAGAACATGGGCTGACACTGAGATCTTCAGAAGTTAGAATCTTTAGCCCACAACGTAGTAGGCCATTATGTTACCAGAAGCACCAAAGGTTATCTTCCAGTAGTTCAATATTGCACATTAACCTTCCTCAAGAGAGCACTAATACTGGAATGCATGGCACGTTGATCTTAAAAGGGCAAGATAGTTTTTAAAGCCAGCCATGTGCTCAGTTAACTATGGGTACATTTACTCGTGTCTGTATTTTCCCGAAGTAGCAGGACTTTGTCCTGTATTGGCAATATACTTAGGTAAATATCAAATGTGTTCTTCAGCACACACCTCCCTGTTTTATTTTTCTCTTCATTTGCCTATGCTCAGAAGGGGCTCAGTGCATTTCACAATTAATACATTCTACCTTTTTTGCCTGACAAAAATAGTTTTCATAACACTTAAATTGTCTTTGTAAGGCAATAATTTCATAATGAAAGAAGGCAAATATATGTAAAACTTGAAATGTAACAGGAAACTCTAAGAATGCCAGGATGCTAATTGCTGCAGTTCTTTGTTGATGACATTTTCATGAACCATTAGATAAATGTCTTTGTTCTATTAGTTTAACAATGTTTTATATGAAAATCATTCTGGTAATCATTTTATTTTTTGTTTGTTTTTAACCATCAAATCCCCTCTGAACTGTCAGTACACCTCCAAGCACAAATGTTCAGACACTTCCAGGAATAAGTGTACCCCAAGCCTCCTCAACAGGAAGTATCAGTGGGAATGATGCCACAACATACACGGATTGACTGACATAGCCAAAGCTTTACCAAACCTGACCTGTGCAGGATGAAGATGGCCTTCTCCACAGGAGATGTTTCAGACAGTAAAGTGAGTTTCTGGTCATAGACTACATGCATAATTTATAATTTTATAATCACAGAAGCCCAACCACTTATGTGGAGAATTTGTTTTGAGATAAGAATCAACAAGATATAACTTTGATTGCTAGATACAAAACAATATTGGGGCAAGGTACAGTGAGCTGGGATTTGGCATCATTATTCATGGGAAGATGAACCTAGATTTTGGGAATTATATGAGCACAATTCTAAAAAGCTGGGTCAGAATATTGTGCACTGTCCAAACTTCCTTAGTTATTGCTATTTCAGGGTATGTCTACACTAGCCCCCTAATTCAAACTAGGGAGGCTAATGTAGGCATTCGAACTTGCAAATGAAGCCCAGGATTTAAATATCCCGGGCTTTATTTGCATAGTCCCATCTGGTCGCCATTTTTAAATGCCACTAGTCCGGATTAACTGCCCGTGGCTATACGTGGCAGTTAAACGGTAATTCGAACTAAAGTCCTCAGTCCAAATTACCTGTTGCACCTCATTCCAGGAGGAGTAACAGGTAATTTGAACTAAGAACTTATTTTGAATTACCGTTTAACTGCTGCTTTTAGCTGCGGGCAGTTAGTCCGGACTAGTGGCATTTAAAAATGGCGACCGGACAGGAACGTGCAAATAAAGCCCGGGATATTTAAATCTCGGGTTTCATTGGCAAGTTCAAATGCCTAAATTTGCGCAGAAACGAGCAGTCTAGACAGGGACTTTTTGCACAAAAAACTCCCCTTTTGCACAAGATACCTTATGCCTCAAAAAAGGAGGTATACCGGATCTTGCACAAAAGGGTTTTTCTTGCACAAAACAGACCTGTCTAGACTGCTTATTTTTACGCAAAAACCTCTTCCGCAAAAAGCATCAGCAGAAAATATGCAAATGAGAGCGTGACAAATGCTAATGCTTCATTTGCATTGTCTCTGCCAACAAAAGGCTGCACTGTAGACATAGCCTGAATGTGCTAGCTTTGTGCATATGTAACTGCCACCAGATAGATTTGAACATGGGATCTCTGAAGCTTAGTATAGGAGCTGCTACCATTTGAGCTAAAGGCCAGCTGGCTCTCAGTATAGCTTATAGAGGTCTCTTGCTCTTATCTGTTGCTGTGGTCTAGGTGCCACTGCATGGGACAGTAAACCACTCTAGGGCTGTGTCTACACTGCACCACTTTTCCGGAAAAGGGATGCAGATTAGACACATCGGAATAGCAAAATCCGCGTGGGATTTAAATATTCCAGAGGAATAAGAGATCCTCCGGAAAAGGGCTTATTTTCCGGAGAATCATGTCTAGACTGGTGCTTTTCTCTGGCTTATCCCCAAGCCAGAAAAAAGCGGCAGCCATGTAAATGCAAATGCCGCGGGGGATATTTAAATCCCTCGTGGAATTTGCAATTCCAAAGTCTACATTAGCATCTCTTTTCTGGAAAGGGGTGCCAATGGAGACACAGCCTAGGTGTGTGGCTTACACACACACACACACAGAGCCTGACCAGCATGTGGAGCTCCAGATGCCTCACAGGTCAGCCTTTGTCCCAATAGTAGTGATATTCTGTTTTATTTGTATTGTGGTCATGCCTAGGGACCCCAGTAAGAAGTCACAGCCCAGGTGTGCTAGGAAATAATCCACATGATGGAAAGGAAGTCTGTATCCCAAATGAATTCCAAACTACATATAAAATGAAACAATATGTGGTCACAACTTACTAGAGAGCACAAAGTATCAGTGAGAATATTTATTATTTTCACAATAGTATTTCAAAAGGAAATCTATTGTCACTCCCAAAATAAATCAGTGCTCTACTTTTCTCCTTTAAATTACTCATGCTCAGTATTTATGGCTACAAAGGCTTTCAGCTAAAAAGCTTAACATTCTTATTAGGCCATGTTATAACTAGAGGAATTAGAAGTTTGGCATGAAGTGATTCAGTGCATACTATGGGCAAATTCCAAATGACAGAGCTTCAGAACTGACCGTCTTTTATTGAGCCTATCACTCTGGAAGCATCACTCCTCTTCCAAGTTGAATTTTCCCTTTGGAACAACAGCCCATGAAGGTGCAGTTGCAGTCAAATTACAGCCTCCAGTGGGATAAATCGAATTTGTATCTGAGTACATTTTCAATCTTAGCAATTACTAATTCATTCTAACTTTTTCAAATAAAAATTTTAATAAAGAATAGAATCCTTTTTTGATCAAAATAGTCATTTCAATTTATACTACAATTATACAAATATCCTGACTTAGCATCAACATTAGAAAAGTCTATTTTGGGGGGATTTCCCGGATCAAGGGCTGAACATAACTTCAGCTGACTCACTCTCCATAAGAAAATGTGACAACAAAAAATTGGCTGTTCATAGTTGTGAGGAACATGCTTAAATTTGACTTTAACATTCACTAAATGTAGCACAAACAAGAGGGAAATTACTTTTACAAAAACAAAAATCAAAGGCTCGATTCACTTTTGCATTACACTACACCTTTATTCCTATGGTATTGCATTGGTGTACAATCTTACCAGTGCTTCCTAGGACTGGAGATGGGTGTCAGCTGAAGATAGGGAGGTGTGTCACCAGCTTCTCTGGAGCTGGAGCTCTGAGCCCGGAACCAAGCCCAAGCAGTGTCACAACCAGTAACTTTTATAGCAATTCATGATAATATTGGGACCATCAGCTGCCATGATTCAAGGTTGATGAAAGCTTTCTCACTTTATCCTTGGACAAACAGCTAGGTGCATTGAGATGGGACAGAAATGGGGATTCACAGAGCTGAGAATCTGAACAGGTTAGATTAGTGGCCTACCAGCACTTGCGCTGGGATGATAACACAAACACGTCCTCTGCATCAGGCACAGAGGGGGACCACACCGTGGGTTACATACTGATGTATTTATAGACTGATATTTCTGTGGTATGGGAAAGGAGAAGCTTTTTCTTCTGAAGCATCAAGGCATGTGCTGGATGCCAGAGGCAATAATTTCTACTACAGGTTGGACCTCCCTGGTCTGGCACCCTTGGGACCTGGTTGGCCCTAGATGAGGGATTTTGCCGGACCAAGGGAGGTCATTTTTTGACCCCTGCCACTGGCCTCCCAGCCAGCTCCTCACTTCCTGCTGTCCCCACTGCCATGCCAACCTTCTAGGCAGCCATTGCTCCTGTGGCTCCTCAGGGCAGCCTGGTGCTGGGGCTCCAGACAGTTGTGTGCATCTCACACTGGGGCTCCCTGGGCAACTCCATGCACCACGGCTTCCTGAGCAGCTGTGCATGACATGCCAGGCTCTGCAAGTAGCCCCAGATATTGTGTGCACCGGGGCTCCCAGAACCATGCTGTTATGTGCTGGGTGGCCCCACCATCATCTTCCTGTGGGCAGCAGCCCCACAGGGATCCTTACTGCTGGCTCTTTATAAGAACTTGCTGGTCTTGCAACACCCATGCCAGACAATGGACGTTGCCAGCCCAGAGAACCCTGGATAAGAGAGTTTCAACAAGTATTGAAATTGCCAATTCAACTTCAACCATGACAACAATTTTACCCTATCAACAGCATTTAGATTGTTCACAGATTATCTAAGGGTACGTCTACACTACAATGTTAATTTGAACTAACTTAGTTCGAATTAGTTAATTCGAACTAAGCTAATTCGAACTAACGGATCCAGACTAAAAAACTAGTTCGAATTAGCATTTTGCTAATTCGAACTAGCATGTCCGCATTAAGTGGACCCTGAACCGGGCTTAAGGATGGCCGGAAGCAGTGCCGGCAGGGCATCAGAGGAGGACTTAGAGCATGGAGATGCTGTCTCAGGCTAGCCGAGGGCTGTGCTTAAAAGGTCCCGACCCCCACCCCGGACAGACAGTTCTCAGGAGTGCCCCGCTTGAAAAGCAGTCCTGGCTTGGAGTGCCCGGAGTACCCAAACTGGGCACATCACAGCACTCGGCCATCAGCCCGGCTGCACTTGCTGCAGGCTGCCATCTGGGGAGAGGGGGCAATCGGGGGGCTGCAGGAGAGCTTCCACCCCCAGAAGCCCACAGAGCCAGCCCAGTCCTCCCCATCGGGGGCTTGTACCCCATTCCTCCCTCACCTCCTTCCACTTACCCTTCCCTAGTCCCTTTTCTTGATGTACAAAATAAAGGACAATTGTGTTCAAAAATGGAATCTGTCTTTATTGAACAAAACTGGGGGAGATTGGGAAAAGGAGGTGGGAGAGGGGAAGAGAAAGGCTGGGGGAGGGGAGGGCAACTAAAATGATCAGGGGTTGGGAACAGGTCCCAGATGAAGAGAGGCTAAAGAGACTGGGACTTTTCAGCTTAGAAAAGAGGAGATGGAGGGGGGACAGGATAAAGGTCTCTAAAAGCAGGAGTTGGGTGGAGAGGGTGCATACAGAAAAGTTCTTCATTAGTTCCCATAAAGAGGGACTAGAGGACACCAAAGGAAAGGAATGGGTAACAGGCTTCAAACTAGTAACAGAAAGTTCTTCTTCACAAAGCACAGAGTCAACCTGTGGAACTCCTTGCTGCAGGAGGCTGTGAAGGCTAAAACTAGAACAGAGTTTAAAGGGAAGTGAGATCAAGTCATGGAGTTTGGGTCCATGGAGTGCTATTAGCCAGGGGGTAGGAGTGGTGTCCCTTCCCAAGGTTTGTGGAAGGCTGGAGAGGGATGGCACGAGACAAATGGCTTGGTCACTGTCTTCGGTCCATCCCCTCCAAGGTCCCTAGTGTTGGCCGCTGTCGGCAGACAGGCTACTGGGCTAGATGGACCTTTGGTCTGACCCAGGACGGCCATTGTAAGCTCAGGGCTCAGGGTCGGGGGTCTCAGTGGACCACCTTGATTTTCATGCACTCCTGCTCCTGGGTGGCCAGGCTGGCAGCTCTCCTGCCCTAGCCAGCCACTTTCCTGTGCCTAGTGCGGAGATCGTGGATGAGGTCCACGATGTCCACACTAGCCCAGGCGGGTGCCCACCTCTTGCGGTCCCAGGCAAGCTCCCGGGAGCCGCCAGCCTGGTCCCGGGAAGAGGGGGAGGGTGAGGGGGCATCGGGTGGCTGGCTCGATCCATGCCAGGTTCAGGGTCTGCTAGCTGGGTGCTGGCAGGCTTGCACCTGGCACGAGCACCGTAGCCAGCCCGTGCCCCTTTAAGGGGTCCGGGGCTGGGAGGGGCTTTACCTGAGGATCACATGAATTCTACAGTACTTCCATATGTACTTTCTTTCAAAGTTCTCATCTAAATAATTGTTCTGTTTTCAGGACAAATGAAACACTAAATAAGTGTCCCTGTGCAACTGTCACCTGAATCAAATGACTGAGTGAGAGAGGAGGGGAAAATAAGGATAAAAAAGAAAGAAACTAATGAATTATATGGATTAACCTGAGAACAAATAAAAGAGGATAAGAAAGTGGGTGGCCATATTTCATCTCTTGACAAGGCTGTTACCTAGGAAACAAAAGACAGAATGATTGCATGAATGACCCTATGCTTGTGGATTTAAATTGATGAAATTATACAGGACTGCAATCTATGCAGAACAAGGAAGTAGATTGCCCGGGCTAGTGTTTATTAGGTGAAATAGAAAAGTTTAAAAAGGCCATTTTCATTCTGATGAGTTTTTAAAGCATTTATTATCCAAGCTTTCTGTCTTTATTATCTTAGTCTTTGACCTAACAAAGCTGAGGAATAAAAACCAACCAGTCAACCTGTCCTGCTGATTAATCACCATTTTTAAGACTCCTGTATAGGATGCAAATTACCAACTGAACTGTAGCTCCCATCAGCAGGACTCAAGTTTATTCCAGCAGACATCCAGATGGTATCGGTAGGACATCATTTTGACTAGTAGCAAGAAGTTCATTAATCCTCCTATGTGTGCTAGACTTCCTGCATAGGTAATCCTGTATAAGAAACCACTGTGTGCCCTCAGAGACTATGACAAACAGATATCATTCATTAATTTTACAATGTAAGGTCCTGGTGATGCATTGCCTGTGATCAGTATAATAACCTCTGTGAAAATATGAAGGAATCATTAAAGAGGATGAAAGTGTTTACTTCCTCTTGACAAAATAACCTTGAGATGCTTAAAGAAATACACGTAAAAATGTAAAAGGCATCTCCTTTTGTACAATGAAATTAGTTTGCTGAGACAGGTTCACAGCAACCAACTTCCCAGAGAAATAGAAAGGGTATTTTTAATGTTTCTCTGGCATGTTATTTCTTCCCTTACTGCACAAACAGTATACTTTTAGTGATAGAAATGTAGCCTCTTAGTATACTTAACCATGAAATAGAAGTCGAGATATGTGGGAAATAAATCTTATGAAGATGTAATATTTGAAAACAAATCTGATCTGCAGAAGGAACTTAAATATAGTAGTAGTAAAATACTAATGATGCTTCTCATTTATATAGTGTCTCTTAGGGGGCATTTAGACTAAGCCCTAAACTCAAAATAAGATAAGCAATTTGTGCTAGGCAAATTGTGTATCTTACTTTGCTAGGCAAATTGTGTATCTTGCTTTGAATCTAATTTAAAATAGCTTATTTTGAAATTTGGTGCATCTACACAGTGCCAAATTTTGAAATTGTGTGTTATTTTCAGCCATCCCTTAACCCTTGTGCAATATTTCAGAATAACAGGAAGGTTGTGTAGATGCGAGGTAGCTATTTCAGGATACCTCAATCCTAAATTATTTCTCCCTAGTGCCTTTTGGGGGTCTCCATTGAAATAGCAAATCTACATTAGGGAAGCCTGGCTCCGAAGAATTTTGAGGCTTCCCTGCAGTGTAAACGTACTATTTTGAAATAAGCTTTTTCAGAATAACTATTCCAGAATAGCTTATTTCGAAATTAGCATGCAGTGTAGATGTACCCTTGGATATTTTCTTTTATATGGAATGGGATAAGTTTATTCTTGGTGCAAATCTACCAATTTCAATTGAATTTGGTTTGTTATATTTTTAGAGAAAATATTTTATTTCATTCCTGTTATGGAGCTGTTTGCTGATGATGTTCATCAAAATAGAGCATAGCCAATAGATGACACTGAAGTGCCAAAGCCAAACTAACGTTTTTGAACAGTACAGATACCCCCAATGAGAATAGATTCACATGCTATGTGACATTATTTCCTACTGTTCTTCAACAAAAAGTAAAACAAACTATGACAACTACTACATTAAAATATTCAGTGCATGACTGAACCTATATATAGATAATTTTACCTCCGAATTTGAAAATTTCATACGATTTATTTCAGACTTTCAAATAGAGTTGTAATGGAAAATGCATTATGAATGGCCAGTGTGGCCAGTTTTGGCCTAGTGAACCTGGACATGCAGTGGCCTTTACGTATGTTTATGCAACATTAGTGAAATTGGTTTGGCAATCAACTATTTTAATATTGTTTTGGATGGGAATATATTTTCTTTAGCATGATTGGCTGAAATCCTACTCCTGTCTTCATATCCTGGCATGAGGTTTAATGTATGATATGTGCCATTAAAATTATGAAGCACTCTTCAGGCCTCACACACCATCCCAAGCCTAGATCAAAAACTTTCCTGTTTTGGCCCATGTCTTGGTTTTAAAGCACAAGGTTTCTTTACTTTTTACTGGAATATATTCCTGCTGTTTCAGGGAAAAGCTGGAGTCCTAAGTCAATACATTTTCTTCCTGAGTCAGGACTTAGTGATTTAGCATAAGAACTGTCAACTTTAAAGTAAATGTATACTATATAATTTTAGCACTTAAAAGTTACTTGAATTGGTATATTTTCACTATCACAAAATCTATACTACAGATGACATCACAATTTTGTTTCCAGATGCTCAAGTTATTTTGAAGGAAATCTCCTTCAGTGATACTTAATATTTATATTACAGTAAACTTCAGATAATCCGGCACCTTTGGGACCCAGAGAGTGCCGGATTATCAGATATGCCGGACTATAGGAAGGGGGGGCTATGAGGATTCTGGGGGGGGATGCCACCCTAGACTCCTCATAGCCCCCCCTTCCGATGGTCCTGCTCTGCCCCAGGCGTCCCTGATTCAGCCGCTGCTGAAACTGACCAGCAGCGGCTGAATCGGAGACGCCTGGGGAAGAGCAGCTGGAGTGCTGCCGGGTTGGTCTGGTAGCGCCGACCCTTGGTGCAGTGGGACCAACCCGGCAGCATCCCAGCTGCTCTTGGGGATGCCTGGGGCAGAGCAGCTGGGGTGCTGCTGGGTTGGTCCCACAGCGCCGCTCCTCGGCGCTAAGGACCAACCCGGCAGCCCCCTAGCTGCTCTGCCCCAGGTGTCCCCAAGTCAGACGCTGCTGATACTGATCAGCAGCTGACTCCAGGAAGCCCGAGGCAGAGCTGCTCTGCCCCGGGCTTCCTGGAGTCAGACACTGGTCAGTTTCAGCAGTGGCTGAATCAGGATGCCAGGGACAGAGCAGCTGGGGTGCTGCTGGGTTGGTCCCCGCAGCACCGCACCTCAGCGCTGCAGGGACCAACCTGGCAGCACCCCAGCTGCCCTACCCCAGGTGTCCCCAAGTCAGCTGCTGCTGAAACTGATCAGCAGCTGATTCCAGGAAGCCCGGGGCAGAGCAGCTCTGCCTCAGGCTTCCTGTAGTCAGCCGCCGGTCAGTTTCAGCAGCGGCTGAATCGGGGACACCTGGGGTGCTGCCCAGTTGGTCCCACAGCCCTGAGGGGCAGCGCTAGGGGACCTATCCGGCAGCGCCCCAGCTGCTTTGCCTCCGGCTTCCCCGATTCAGCTGCTGGTCAGTTTTAGCAGCAGCTGAATAGGGGAAGCTGGGGGCAGAGCAGCTCCAATGGTCCGGCTGCCCTGAGCACTTCCGGGTTCCTGATGGTGCCGGACCATCAGGTGTGCCGGACCGTCAGATGCCAGACCATCGGAGTTTTACTGTAGTTTACATAGGAAAAGCTCTAAATAGACTAACTTATTAATCTCCTTCTACCAGATAAGTAGGTAAATGTTAATAGTCCCAGTTCATAGATATGGAAACACAATTTAAACACAAGGCCACATAACAACATGCCAGTGCAAGAGATCCAGAGCAAAAACTTAGGAACCGTCTTACTCCAAATTGGTAAGGATCTGGGGGTTATAATGGATCAAAAATTGAATTCGAGTTAATCATAGAATCAGAGAATCATAGAGCTGGAAAAGACCTCAGAAGGTCATCAAGTCTAGCCCCCTGACCTACGCAGGACCAGTCCCAACTAAATCAACCCAGCTAGAGCTTTGTCAAGCTGAGACTTAAACACTTCTAGGAATGGAGACTCCACTGATTCCCTAGGTAACCCATTCCAGTGCTTCACCACTCTTCTAGTGAAATAGTTTTTCCTAATATCCAACCTGGACCTCTCCCACCGCAACTTGAGACCATTGCTCCTTGTTCTGCCATCTGTCACCACTGAGAACAGCCTCTCTCCAGCCTCTTTGGAACCTCCCTTTAGGAAGTTGAAGGCTGCTATCAAATCCCCCCTCACTCTTCACTTCTGCAGACTAAACAGACCCAACTCCCTCAGCCTCTCCTCATAGATATATGCTCCAGCCCCTTAATCATTTTGGTTGCCCTCCACTGGACCCTCTCCAATGCGTCCACATCCTTTTTGTAGTGGGGGGCCCAGACACAATACTGGACACAATACTCCAGATGTGGCCTCATCAGAGCCGAATAAAGGGGAATAATGACATCTCTGGATCTGCTGGCAATGCTCCTCCTAATGCAACCTGATATGCCATTAGCTTTCTTGGCTACAAGGGCACACTGTTGACTCATACCCAGCTTCTGATCCACTATAACCCCAAGGTCCTTTTCTGCAGAACTACTATTTAGCTGGTTAGTCCCCAGCCTGTAACAATGTTTGGGATTCTTCCATCCTAAGTGCACCACTCTGCACTTGTCCTTGCTGAACCTCATCAGATTTCTTGTGGCCCAATCCTCCATTTTGTCTAAGTCACTCTGGACCCTATCGCTTCCCTCAAGCATATCTACCTCTCCCCCTAGCTTAGTATCATCTGCAAACTTGCTGAGGGTGCAATCCATCCCCTCATCCAGGTCATTAATAAAGATGTTGATCAAAACCGGTCCTAGAACCGAACCTTGGGGCATTCCGCTAGAAACCGACTGCCATCCTGACATCGAGCCGTTGATCACTACCCGATGGGCCCAGCCTTCTAGCCAGCTTTCTATATATCTTACCGTCCATTTATTCAATCCATATTCCCTTAACTTGCTGGCAAGAATATTGTGATACTGTGGCAAAAAGGACTATAATCTTTTTGGGTAGTAATATTAGGGATATTGTATGTAAGACACAAGAGGACTTGACACTGGTGAGGATTCTGTTGGACTACTTTCTGCTGGAGAGACTCCAGGAAAAGAAGAAACAAAAGCAAACAAAACAAAAAAAGATAATTAGGTTTAGAAAATCTGGTATGTGAGGAATAGTTACAAAATTGGGCATGGCTAGTTTTCAGAAAAAAATACTAAAAGGTAGACCTGATAAGAGTTGTCAGATATGTTAAGAACTGTTACAAGGTGATAAGGATTGATTGTTCTGAATTACTCACCCACTGAAAGAAAGACAAGAAATATTTGGCTTATTCCGCAGCATTGTATATTTAGGTTAGATAATAGGAAACATTTTCTTCATAGGCACAGTTAAGCATGGGGATAGACTCACAAGGGAAGTTTTGCAATCAACTGGAGAGAATTAAATGAACTGTGACAAATTTTGGAGTTAACATCACTGGAGGTTTTTAAGGACAGGTTAGACAAACACATGCCAGGGATGGCTTATGTTTCCTTGGTCCTATCTTAGTGCAGTGGGTGGACAAGATGATCCCTCATGGTCCGTCCAGCCCAATGTTTCTATGGAGCAGATATGGATATTTATGGACACTGCTTTTAGTCTCCTTATTCATCTTGTTAGCAATAAACAGTATCAAACCACTTGATTTCTATTCATATCCCTTCAGGTTATATGTGATGCCAGATCCTTTTCTATATTCCTGTTTGGTTTCTGCTACTTATTTACTTTTTTCCTTGATTGAGGGTTTTGGTTTTCCTTCTCAGAAAGGACTTTTCAAGGTAAAAAGGGTGCTCTACATTTCACTAATTCAATATCATCCTTTTTTCCCATTTACTATTTCTTTGCTCTTTGACAGTTTATTTTGTTCTCTATATTTATATCTCCCAACTGTTAGTTTTCCTGGATTAGAATAAATATAAATCTGTTAATTTCTGTGTATATTTAGGAAGATATTTGCAGTGTAATTATTGAAAATAACTTGTGTTGATCAGTAAGAGTTAGACTCTTTAATACACACTTCCCATGATGCTAAGTTTAAATTGAATTATTTCCTATATGGGGAAGAATTTTAGCTGGCATCAAGTTGCCTTATTTATTCTATTAATGACCTTTTCTTGAGGAGGCTCCTTTTTTTCCCCATTGTTTGCCTAATCCGTCCTGAAGACAAGAGAGAATCAGAATTGAAAGGAGAGTGGGAATGATCAAACAGGACTCTAATTGCAAAATTAAATAGTGATTCAAGATGGAGAGATACCGGACAAGAACAAATAAAGAGTTAAGGTAACCCAGTATCTTCACCAAAGTATTAAACATGAGAGGAATTATGCCATGGAAGAGAGAAGAAAGCTGGCTCAGAACATGATCACCACACCTGCTCTGAGTCACTCCTCAAAATCCAGCAGATGCTTTTCTTGACTCATGCACAATGACTGAATTGTAGTTACATTTGTTTGTTGAGGATAGGATATAGTTTAGGAAGGGGGGTGGAGGAGGAAAGTTGGCTGGTGGGTTGTTCCATTAGCTCCAGTGCTTCAGCATGAAAAAAGAAACAGCAGGAAAAAGATTGCCAACAAAAAGAGCCTGGGGCAGCCCTATCATTACTGTGCTGTTTGGCCATCCTCCATGGCTCAGCCTGCTTTCCCTGAACCACTGGCCTTGGCTGTTTCAGCTTGGTAGTCATTGAGTACTACAGCTGGTCTTAGCAAGAGATGAAAATCTGTTAAATAATTAACCACTAACACATTTTCAAAATGCTGTTTAAAAAATAACCGCAGCCATATTCTTCTAGCTGCCAGTGGAGTCTGTCTCTGCTCAAACGTCGGATAACAAAACAGGAGAAAATAAATCTGCTGCGGTCTTTAGCCACTTCACTACTTCTATTGAGTATTCCTTCATCCCTAGTGTGCAAGAGACCTCGGAGAATCAAATGAATTGTGACAAATTTTGGATTCAATTTTTAACCTCAACTCCATTTGCTCAGCTGAGACCCTTTTGTCCATTCTGCATGATAGACAATGCAGTAGCCAGAAAAGAAGTGGCTTGTTAACGAAGACTTTCTGTGAGACAGGTGAAGTGGAAGATAAGATGTAATGAAAAGGGAACGAAGACTGCAGACTAAGTCTCTGTTGTAAGCTGACATGCACACAATCAGATACTGCAGTTGTGAACCTTTGATACATGTCTAGACAGAGATAGATGTGCAGTACAGTGTGTGTAAGAGTGAGCTACAATCAGGTAGCTGTTTCTTGCTTTTTGTACTGTCCCAGAGGAAGTCTGATTATGTTAAAAAGGCTACAGTTTCAATTCCTATTAGCTCCTTTTAAGTAAGGTTAATGTTTTTCTTCCTAAGGAAAAGTTACTAATATAAATGTAAAAAGCACCTCCAAAAAGACAATTTTTTTTTCATACTTGTCTCTCATAAATATTTTTCTTACTTTCTTTCTTCCACATTAAATCTTAATTTAATAACAGACATTTATTTAGGTAGGTAACCTATGTTTGCATGGAAAAATCACTCCATACAATTTATTCTACTGTTAATATCACTATAGGAAAATGGAGTCTGTCATGTCCACATAGGTTAGTTTTGGACATACCTGCTCTGTGTCAACCTGTTCTGCCAGGCTCTGGTTATCATTATTAAGTATACCAGTGAAACTTGCTATAAAAAGAACAAACAGCAGAACTCTGACCTATGCTCAAATTGTTCTTACTCTGAGTTCAGTCAGTGAACTGGAACAGTTTGAGATCTGGGAGTCCTGATTCTTCTGACAAGTTTTCAGCTTGATATTCCAAAGACACGGTATTTACCAAGTTTACCATTTTATAGATGACTGCCCTGCTGGAAAAAAAATTCAACTCTTCTAAAAAAAGTGTGAAACTTTTACAAGAAGTAAATGGTACAGCTGAGTGAAATTAACCATAGGACAGACAAATAAATCATTCATTCATGTACACTTTGCTTAATTTTAAAGTCAGATTAATAAAGTCCCTGTATTCTTAGTTTAAAAGACATAGAATCAGAGGGTTTGAAGAGACCCCAGGCAGTCACCCAGTCCCACCCCCTGCTGAAATCGGGACCAATCCCAAATCATAGAATCATAGAACCCTAGAACTGCAAGGGACCTCGAGAGGTCATCGAGTCCAATCCCTGCCCTCATGGCAGGACTCAATACCATCTGGAATCATAGAATCATGGGACTAGAAGAGACCTCAGGAGGTCATTGAGTCCAGCCCCCTGTCCAAAGCAGGACATCTATCCCTGACAGATGTCTATCTTAAATATCTTCAGAGATGGGGATTCTACAACCTCCCTAGGCAACTTATTCCAGTATTTAAACACCCTGTCTGTGTCTACATTGGCATCCCTTTCCAGAAAAGGGATGCTCATGAGACACATCGCAATTGCAAATCCGCAGGGGATTTAAATATCCCCCGCGGCATTTGCATTTACATGGCTGCCGCTTTTTTCCGGCTTGGGGATAAGCCGGAGAAAAGCGCCAGTCTAGACGTGATTCTCCGGAAAATAAGCCCTTTTCCGGAGGATTTCTTATTCCTACTTTCAAGTAAGAATAAGAAATCCTCCGGAAAAGGGCTTATTTTCCAGAGATTCACATCTAGACTGGCGCTTTTCTCCGGCTTATCCCCAAGCCGGAAAAAAGCGGCAGCCATGTAAATGCAAATGCCGCGGGGGATATTTAAATCCCCCGTGGATTTGCAATTGCGATGTGTCTCATTAGCATCCCTTTTCCAGAAAGGGATGCCAATGTAGACACAGCCCCTGACAGTTAGGAACTTTTTCCTAATGTCCAACCTAAATCTCCCTTGCTGCAGTTTAAGCCCATTGCTTCTTGTCTAATCATCAAAGGTCAAGGAGAACAATTTTTCTCCCTCCTTCTTTTGACACCCTTTTAGATACCTGAAACTGCTATCATGTCCCCTCTCAGTCTTCTCCTTTCCAAACTAAACAAGCCCAATTCTTTCAGCCTTTCTTCACAGGTTATGTTCTCTAGACCGTTAATCATTCTTGTTGCTCTTCTCTGGACCTTCTCCAATTTCTCCATAGCTTTCTTGAAATGTGGTGCCCAGAACTGGACGCAATACTCCAATTGAGGCCTAATCAGCACAGAATAGAGTGGAGGAATGACTTCTCATGTCTTGTTCACAACACGCCTGTTAATTCATCCCAGAATCATGTTTGCTTTTTTTTGCAACAGAGTCACACTGTTGACTCATATTTAGCTTATGGTCCACTATGACCCCTAGATCCCTTTCTGCAGTACTCCTTCCTAGACAGTCGCTTTCCATTCTGTATGTGTGAGACTGATTGTTTCTTCCTAAGTGGAGTACTTTGCATTTGTTCTTATTAAACATCATCCTATTTACCTCAAATCATTTCTCCAGTATGTCCAGTTTTCAATTATGACCCTATCCTGCAAAGCGGTTGCAACCCCTCCCACCTTTGTATCACCTGCAAACTTTATAAGCATACTCTCTATGCCAATATCTAAATTGTTGATGAAGATATTGAACAGAACTGGTCCCTAAACAGACCCCTGCGAAACCCCACTTGTTATGCCTTTCCAGCAGGATTGTGAACCATTAAAAACTACTCTCTGAGGGTATGTCTATACTGCCACTCTAGTTCAAACTAGGGTGGCTAATGTAGGCATTCGAACTTGCAAATGAAGCCTGGGATTTAAATATCCTTGAATACCCTTGCAGGAGGAATAACGGTAGTTCAAATTAGGAGCTTTAATTCAAACTAGCTAGTCCATACCACTTGAACTAGCGGGCAGATAGTTCGAACTACGGGGAATTTTAAAAAGGCGGCGCCTGGGATCACGCAAATGAAGCCTGGAATATTTAAATCCCGGGCTTCATTTGCAAGTTCAAATACCTACATTAGCCACCCTAGTTTGAACTAGAGTGGCAGTGTAGACATACCCTCAGAATGGTTATCCAGCCTGTTAAGCACCCACCTTATAGTAGCCCCATCTAAGTTGTATTTGCCTAGTTTATTGATAAGAAGATCATGCAAGACTGTATCAAATGCCTTACTAAAGTCTACGTATACACTTCTTCGTTATCCACATGACTCTTTATCATATCAAAGAAAGCTATCCGATTGGTTTGACATGATTTGTTCTTTACAAATCCATGCTGGTTGTTTCCTATCACCTTATTATCTTCCAGCTGTTTGCAGATGAATTCCTTAATTACTTGCTCCATGATCTTTCCTGGCACAGAAATTAAACTGACTAGTTTGTAGTTTCCTGGGTTGTTCTTATTTCCCTTTTTATAGATGGGTACTATATTTGCCCTTCTCCAGTCTTCTGGAATCTCTCCCGTCTTCCATGATTTTTCAAAGATGAGTGCGAAAGGCTCAGATACCTCCTCTATCAGCTCCTTGACTATTCTAGGATGCATTTCATCAGGTCCTGGTGACTTGAAGACATCTAACTTTTCTAAGTGATTTTTAACTTGTTCTTTTTTTATTTTATCTTCTAAACCTACCCCCTTCCCACTAGCCTTCAGTTAGGCATTCCTTCATCAGACTTCTAGGTGAAGACCGAAGTCATTAAGCATCTTTGCCATTTCTAAGTTTCCTGTTACTGTTTCTTCCTCCTCACTGAGCAGTGGGCCTACCCTGTCCTTGGTCTTCCTATTGCTTCTAGACATTTATAGAATGTCTTCTTGTTTCTCTTTGGCTATGTCTACACTGCAGGCTTCTTGCTTAAGAACTTTTTGCGCAAGAGTTCTTGCACAAAAGTTCTTGCGCAAGAGCACGTCCACACTGCAGAAAGCAGTGGGACACTCTTGCACAAATATCTTCCTCCCAGAACCACTTCAGACAGGGCAAAAGGTCACCAGTCCCTTCCGCAGGCAGGTGCTGGAGCCCTGCTGAGATACGTGCTTAAAAGGATCTCCCTTGACAGATGTTTCTCTGCTGCTGCGTGCTTTGGGACCTCTCATAGGGACTGAAAACTGTAGGAGTGCTTGTTGTGGTTGCTCTCAGCCTCTTTGAACACCACAGATTTTGCCCTAGTGCCTTTGAGGACTTTCGCTTTCTACCTGTTGTGCCATGGAGCCAGAGATAGCCCTGTGCCTGCTCTGGCCTCACACGACCATTTTGGAATGCGTGCAGCTGCTGCTCTAAACTGCCATGCTACTCATGCAGGAGCTTGACACCAAGTTCAATCTGGAGTCCCTCTCCCTGGATGTGGTGGCTTCACTGTGGCATCCATACCCTATTATGGAGAGGTGATACTGGAAACTCAACACCAGATCTGATTGGTGGGACCGGCTGGTCCTGGAGCAATGGGATGACCAGCAGTGGCTCCAGAACTTCATGATGAGGAAGCAGACATTCCTGGAGCTAAGTACCTGGTTCACCCCTGTGCTCTGGAGATGCAACACCCAGCTATGGCCCGCCATCCCTTTGAACAAGAGGCTTGCCACTGTCCTGTGGAAGCTGGACACCCTGGACAGCTACCACTCAGTGGCAAACCAATTCGGGGTGGGCAAGTCCACAGTGGGTGCCATCTTGATGCAGGTAAGACCCTCTGGTCCCTGGCATGTTTCGGGACAGATGGCATCAGAGGAAGGCAGAGGAAGGCCCTCGTGGGGCAATCCTGACCATTGGCGAGGCGCAGCTCTATCGTACTCCATCAATGATGGGTAACCTAACATGGGATCTGGAATGGCACTACTGCAGTAAATACCTAGAGGAGGGCCTACTGACCCTGCAAGAGAAGATCGAGGAGTTGGTGGCCAAGGCCCAGAGATGCATTTGGGAAGGGTGACTGAGGTACACGCAGATAGGGGAAACTGTGGACCAAGCTAATACCAAGTATTCCAAGGCCCTAAACCAGGCAGTGGCAGTTAAATCTATAGTCATGGGCAGTGCTATCTGAGGGGACGAAATACCCTGGGGCTGAATTTTGGTGTTTTGTCAAATTATGTGGGGTGCATCAATTATAACATTCCTACTGGTACTAGTGCTCTACCAATGGTTCCAAAGTAAGTTACAAACATTAAAATTGCTGTATTTAACCTGGTGAGTTAAAGAAATCTAGGTTAAGAAAAGGGAATATAGGAACAGATTTTTAACCCACTGTATCCAGGAGTCCTTTACTATATAGGTAAAACCTTGAACTATGGTCTATGGCTAAGCTGTCCCCCCAGAAACCTGCTGTTCAGTTGGAGCAAAGAGACAAGGCCTAGCTAAAGCCAAAACAGATAACAGGAAGCTTGGAGTAAACAGGGCAGACACAAAAAAGCAGTCCTGTCTGTTTATAAGCTAGGCAGCACGACACCAAATGAACAGCCATAATTGGATACCACTACCATGAATTTCACATATACAAGTTTACAACCCTGCAAGGTGCCCCACAGTCTGCATCGGAAAGAGACACCCAGCTGCCCTCTTAAGGCCAACCACAAATTGTTGCTTAGGAACTAGAAATAGCGCCCCCCCTTCATGAGTCCAACTTGCTAATTTACTAAAAACATCATTATAAACAATTGCTGCTGCGTATCTTTCTTTGTTTTGTTTTTGCTTTATACCCCCAGATAAGCACCTATGGACCACACCTATCAGGAAGACACCGTTATCACTCCTATGTGTCCCAATCAGAATATGGGGGCTTGTCCCGGGATCCAAGCTTATGAGCTAATCGGGAGCTGGAGACTGACATCCAAAGAAAGGCATGTTTGCCTAAATGCCCCAGAATGAATGGAGGTGTCCCTTTAAACATCACATTATGGATCCTTATAGAATAGAAATTGATACAGTGGGAGAGTGTGTTATGGATGGTATATTCAATCAGACCACTGTGGTACTCACTAATCACGTGGAGTGCTTGTGTGCAGTGTCTACACACCTGTTACCTGGAGTAACCAGACAGCCAGTATACCTCCCATCTGTAAATACAGGTGTAGTGCCTCTGCCCTAGAAACTGGTGGCCACATTTATGCCAAGCCAGTGTATCATCAATCTGAGGTTTTGGCTAAAATGTTTCCCCCAAATTGGACTCTTTCCGTCGGGTCAAAATGGCAAACAGTGTGAGAGCAGATCCACATCCTTAACAAAATGACCCTTAATTAGGCTGATACCCTAATTAAGGAGCATACTGGGGTGAGGTGCAGTGCCCCACCACATGGGGTGGAATATAGGGAGTCAATTGCAGAAGAACTCTGTACGTGTGAAGTATAGGAGTGATGAGGCCTGCATTCTCCCCCCGCCCTTTTCCATTTCTCCCTTCCCTACTACTGATGAACCAGGAGCAAGCCTCTAGGAACATATGCCATTGAAGAAAACGAATTGTAGATAAGGGTGGGAACATAATAATTTTGTTTACCTAAATGTACTGATCATGTAAACAAAGTCAAAGGACAAGCAGCAGAGCTGAGCCATACTGTAACAAGCAATGGCTTGTTTCGGAAATTTCCAAACTGCCATAAACAAGGTAGAGACACAGCATTTAAAGCTGCACCAGAGCACAGCAATTTGGACTTCACCGATGGGCTTTGGGTACCAGCGCCTCAGAAGCTGAGACACCCTCCCACTTCATCCGTAGCCGAAACAGGTTCCCCAGCTAGCAGAATGGATGTAAGAAATGCCGCTTTTCCTATCATGTTCTTTTAGTTAAGGGGCACAGCTGAGAGCTGTCAGGAAATAAACTACATGGCTGTGTCTAGATTGCACCCCTTTTCCAAAAAAAGGATGCAAATTAGACACAGCGCAATTGCAAATGAAGCGGGGATTTAAATCTTCCCTGCTTCATTTGCATAAACAT
This sequence comes from Pelodiscus sinensis, assembly GCF_049634645.1. Taxonomy (NCBI): domain Eukaryota; kingdom Metazoa; phylum Chordata; order Testudines; family Trionychidae; genus Pelodiscus; species Pelodiscus sinensis. Next base: position 51,353,034 of record NC_134719.1, read on the forward strand.
GGCTGCCACTTTTTTCCAGCTCGGGGCTTTGCCGCCAAAAAGCACCAGTCTAGACAGGGATCTTTCGGAAAATAAAACCTTTTCCGAAAGATCCCTTATTCCTGATTTTAAGAGGAATAAGGGATCTTTTGGAAAAGGCTTTATTTTCCGAAAAATCCCCGTCTAGACTGGCGCTTTTTTCCAGCAAAGCCCTGAGCCTGAAAAAAGCGGCAGCCATGTTTATGCAGATGAAGCGGGGAAGATTTAAATCCCCGCTTCATTTGCAATTGCGCTGTGTCTAATTTGCATCCCTTTTACGGAAAAGGGGTGCAATCTAGACACAGCTCATGTGTTTGACAGATACCTGTGTGACATGTCTTTGTACTTTGTGAACCCAGTGTTGGACTTCAGACTTACTCTTGCCAGCAACACCCCAGCAGAAATTGACGGTTGGGGAAGTGGATTTCCGCATGCCACTGTCCGTCATGGGGGTCGTGGCCTACCCCCGTTGCCATGGCTGATGCGGCTGTACACCGAATGCATGGATCCCAGTAGAGAACGATTCAACCCACACCTGAACCGGGCCCGCAACCAGGTGGAGTGCGCCTTCAGCTGGCTGAAGGAGAGATTCCTTTGTCTGCTCATCTATCTCAACATGGGCAAGTAGAATATCCCGGAGGTGGTCGCAGCATGTTGCGTGCTGCACAACATTGTGGAGCAGAAGGGGTAGGCCTTCCTCCCAGGGTAGATGGCAGGCAAGGGCCGGGCATTTGAGCAGCCCCGGATAGCCGCCATCCGGCAGGACCACCATGACGGGGTGTGCATCTGTGAGGCCCTCAGGGAGATGTTCTCCCAGGTCCCACAGTAGGTCGCCTCTGTCTTGCATCCACATCCCCCCCCATTCCCAACCCTTCTCTCCCCCCTTCCCTCATGTCCCAATAAACACAACTGTTTTTGTGAATCAAACAATAAACTGTATTACATTGGGATGAAGAGTAGGCAGTGGGAGGGTGCTCTGAACTGGGAGAGGGAGGATGGAGTTTGTGCTGGGAGGGGTGGAGGATCACTTTATTCCCAGGATTTTGAACTAGTCCTTATATGAACGCACACAGGTATCGATTGGGCCCACAGCACAGTTTGTGGTGTAACGTTAGGGTCATGGAGGAGGGCACGGGGCCTGGCTGTTCCCTACGTCATCTGTGCAGGTGCGGGGCTGGATGGTCCCCCACTCCTGGCTGGTCCCGCTGCAGAGAACACAGAAGACGGTGAGGTGGACAGTCATCCCTGCACACAGTGTCACTGAGCCCCGTGCAGTGTCGCTGAGCCCCGTGCCACTGAGCCCCGTGCTGAGCCCCAGGAGACATCCCGGCTGCTGGACACTGGCTCGAGTTGGAGGGTGATGGTGGCCACGTGGTCCTCTCCCTCATCCTTGGATGCGTTGGTCACGTTTCCCTCCTCCTCCAGGTCAGGCATCCTGACCACCGGGTTGCGCAGTCCACCATTGGTGAGGGCCCTTCCACTACCACCTCCCCTATCTCCTGCTCTGCCAGCACCATGGCCAGGTGTCCAAATATGTCAGTGTTTCGACACCGGGACCAGGGGTCTTGGAGGGCTTCCTCCTGTCCCACAGGTCCAGGAGGGCCTCCACCTCAGCCTCTGCCCAGCATGGGGCATGTCACTTGGAGCCCTGGGGTGGCTCTTGGGATGGGGATGCAGGTTCTCAGGGTGGCTCGGGGGCAGATATGCCTGCAGAGCTTCTGAACACACAGTTGTGTGGTTCAGCTGCTGTGTGTGCTGCTGCTGCCACGTGGTATCTGCAGCGTGCATGTGCCATTAAGGGAGGATCCGGCAAGCAGGAAGCAGCAAGCTGTAAGTGCGGGTATGGCGCGTCCAAGCAGCCACCGGCATTTTTCCTGGAGGCCAGTTCTTGCGCAAAAACTTCCTACAGCCAGTCCACACTGCCTTCTTGTGCAAGAGCTCTTGAGCAAGAAGGCTTATTCATTGTACGAAGTGTCAGAAGTCTTGCACAAGAAGCCCTCTCTTCCAACTCTTTATTGTAAATGTTCTTGTGCAAGAAAGCGTGTGCAGTGTAAATTCTCTGCCTGCAGTGCAGACATAGCCTTTATGTCTGTAGCTAGTTTGAGCTCATTTTGTGCCTTTGCCTTTCTAATCTTGCCCCTGCATACCTGTAGGCTATGTCTACACTGTCACCTTTTTCCGGAAATGCTTAAAACGGAATACTATTCCGTTTTCAGCTTTTCCGGAAAAGTAGCGTCTACATTGGCCGCGGAGTTTCTGTGATAACGATGCGCTTTTCCGGAAAAGCGCATCTACATTGGCGGCGCGCTTTTCCGGAAAAGCAAAAAGCCCGGAACCATTTTGAAAAGGGCAAAGGCCACCAGACCTTTCCGGGGGCGGGACCGGAGCTCCGTCCAGACGCGTGGTTAAAGGGGTCTCGCCAGGCAGCCGTTGGTCTCCTGCTCCCGTGCCTTGGGGCCTCTGCCAGGGACTGACATGCTTCGCAGGGTCTGTGGGTGCCCTCTGACTTTTGGGGACACCACCCTTTGGCCCCCAACTGCTTTTGCCTGCGTTTTTTTTTCTGCCCTGCTCTGTCTGCCATGGAGCCACGGGTGGCCATGTGCCTGGTCGGGCCCCTCTTGGGGCTGTTCAGGTGGCTGCAGCTCGTGCCGCAGGCCGGTGCCATGCTGTTCATGGACCAGGAGGCAGAGATCGCCTTGGACTCCCTCACCAGGGGGGCCCTGGCAACCCTGTCACATCAGCACCCCACCGTATACCGGCCACTCTGGAGTTTGGACATCAGCACCGACTGGTGGGACCGGGTGGTCCTCGGACAATGGGACGACCACCAGTGGATCTGGAATTTTCGGATGAGGAAGCGAACCTTCTTGACTCTGTGCACCTGGCTCACCCCCGCGCTGCAGAGAACTGCCACCCGGCTGCGGGCACCCATCCCCGTCAACAAGAGGGTTGCCATCGCGCTGTGGAAGCTGGCCACACCGGACAGCTACCACTCGGTGGCACACCAGTTCGGGGTGGGAAGATCCACTGTTGGAGTGATCGTCATCCAGGAATGTCCCTGGGGAGTGGGATGGGGGGAGGGTGCTCCACTCCAGGCCCAGGGACAGCCAAGACTCCCGGCTGGGTCACCCAGGGGTTTCGGCCGCCCCTCCCTTGCACAGGCCCGATGCGGGGGGCCTGCGGCGAGGGGGCCCCGGGGTGTGTGTGTGTGTGTGTGTGTGTGTGTGTGTGTGTGTGTGTGTGTGTGTGCGCGCGTGTGAGGACAGAGGGAATCAAGGGGGGGGACCCATGGGAGCGCACACTCACCCCTGGCTGTATGTAATGTGTTCCCTTGTGTTTCTCTTCACCCTTCTGCAGGTTGTCCACGCCATCAATGACGTCCTGCTGCCGAGAATCATCCGCCTGCACGACATCGATGAGACCATGGCCGGCTTCGCTACCCTCGGGTTCCCCAACTGTGGGGGAGCCCTGGACGCCACCCACATCACCATCCGGGCCCCGGAGCATCGAGCAGCCCACTTTATGAACAGAAAGGGGTACTGCTCCATCGTCCTGCAGGCCCTCGTGGATCACCGGGGCCGCTTCCTGGACATCTACGGCGGCTGGTCTGGCCGGGCACACGACGCCCGCATCCTCCGGAACTCAGGACTGTTTCAGAGGTTGGAGGCGGGCACCTACTTCCCCCGGTGGGACTTGACTGTCGGGGATGTGCCGATGCCCATCTGCATCGTCGGGGACGCAGCCTACCCCCTGATGCCCTGGCTCATGCGGCCCTACACGGGGCAGCCGGACCAGAACCGGGCCCGGTTCAACGACTGCCTCAACCAGGCCTGAAACCCAGTGGAGCTGGCGTTTGGACGGTTAAAAGCCCGCTTCCGTTGTTTGCTCACCCATCTCGACATGGCTGAGCAGAATGCAACGGAGGTGCTGGCCGCGTGCTGCGTGCTCCACAATATTGTGGAGCGCAGTGGGGACGCCTTCCTCCCTGCATAGGTGGCAGCTGAGGCACAGACCTTGGACCAGCCCGCCACAGCTGCCATCCGCCAGGCGCGCCAGGAGGCGGTGCGCATTAGAGAGGCCCTGGTGGACATGTTTGCCCAAGCCCCGTAGCAGGGTCACTTGGGTCACCCCAGAGTACTCCGTCCCAGCTCCTACCCTTCCCCACCTCCTCCCCTTACCTCCCCCCCCCCCAATAGTATAGTAAAGCGTCGGGTCACAGTACATTGGCCGTCATCGAGCCTGTTTGTCGGGTGCGTCGGGCGTAGTTAGGGTTTTTCTTTTAAGTTAGGCTAGGGTTTAGGCCACCATCGCCGTCCTGAAGAACAGCCAACAGGATTTGGGACTTGTGCGGAAGGCTCACATCAGTGACATCTTCGATGGATCTCCTGGCTCTTCCTCTCCTGAGGCCCGGAAAGCCCAAAGGACTGACATGGCCAGCTTCACTGTCATCGTCCGTCGAGGGATCTCCTGGCTGTTCCTCTCCTGAGGCCCGGAAGGACCAAAGGATCGAGGTGGCCAGCAACACCGTCATCTTCCGTCGAGGGATCTCCTGGCTGTTCCTCTCCTGAGGCCCGGAAGGACCAAAGGATCGAGGTGGCCAGCAACACCACCAATCATCCTCCCTGCGCCTAGACTATGTTTAATTATCTGTTGTGTGCATCTTGTAACCGTTCTTGCTAGTTTGTGATCTATGTAAATATAGTTTGTGGTTTACATGTTACTGAAAAGTGTCAGCATTTCTTTCTGCGCCACAAACCACTGACCACTTATGAAGGGCACCCCCAGTGATAGAGTACAGATTTCGTTCTCCACAGTTTGCCACCATGTTACATTTAAGTGGCTATTTGGCATCTCACATCATTTCGTACACTACCTAGAGTTACACAATACCCAACACAGGAATGAGCAGCAAAATAGAGACCTGTTTATTTACAAGGGGGTGGGAGACCTTCAACTGGGACAGGAGGGGGGGGGGGGAGACCTTCACCTGGGATGGGGGGGAGACCTTCAACTGGGACAGGAGGGGGGGCAGTTACTGGGGCAGGTGGCCCCTGCGAGCGCTCCTCCGGGGGCCAGCCCGCCCACGCTAGGCAGACTGCATCGGGGCAGGCTGCACACGGAGGTGGCCAGGAGCAGGGGCAGGGGCAGGGGCAGGGGCAGGGGCAGGAGCAGGGGCAGGAGCTGGGATAGGAGGAGGGGCAGGAACAGGGGCAGGAGCTGGGAGGGGAGGGGGCATGAGCTGTGCTATGGGAGAGATGGCGGGGGTCTGGGCTCCGCCCATGCCATAATGAATAGCATGCACAATATGTGCCATCAGCATGTCCATGGTGGTGCACATCCCTCTGCATTCATCCAGGAAGGCAGCCCAGGCGTCCTGCCGCCACTGCAGGTCCCCCTGCACCCGCTCCTCGATGGAGGCCTGGATTGCCTCCACGGCGTTGACATGGCGCCGAAGCAGCTGGTCCCTCTGCTGGAGCCTGTGCCTCCGGGGTTGGCCTGCTGGGGGTGCTGCTGCTGCCGCAGTGGAGGGTCTGGTGCTGGGTCCTGCTGCAGGGAACAGAAGAAAGGATGGGTCAGTCAGGCAGGCCGTCCACTGTCCCCACACCGCATGCCCTTTACCCCTGAGCCCAGGTGACCCCACAGTTGTGTGGCTTGGTCCCACTCGGTTCCCCTCCTGCCTGCCCCTGGAGTAGGGTCCTCCCTCCAGGGTATTGTAAGCACCGGTCTGTATCCTGGCCCCATGCAGGGCGGGAGGGTGCTTGTGCAGTGTTCACCTGTGGAACTCCCTGCCGGTGGAGACTGTGAAAAGCTTTGGGTTAATCACTGGTGTTAGACAGGGAGCGAGATGCATCCCCACGTAGTGCCTGGGAGCACATCTGGCAGAGGCGGTCTGGGCTCTCAGATCCCCTCGCGTGGGATAGCTCCTGGACGGAACCAGAAGAGTGACTGGGTGGGGGGATGTTCCATCCTTGCAGCACAACTCAGGGGCCCTTCTCCCTCCCATGATCCCTCCCGCAAGCCCGGTAGCCCAGGAACATGTGTGGCCCCAGTGGGGACTTCCCTTGGGGAACCAGCCAAGGCACCGGGAGCAGGCGAGGTGCTTGGTGGGGGCCACGTTCACATGACCATGCGGTCTACCCAATAGAAGCTGGCTGTGCCTCACAGCCAGGCATGGGACAGTGTGCCATTCTCTGTGCTGCACCCTTGGTGGAGCTGCGGGCTCTGGGCTGAGTCCCTGGGGTCCTGGCCGGTTCCAGCTGGCATCCACCCTTCCCCCTGGTCCCGCCGAATGTGTGTGAGCAGCAGGGTCCCAGGAGTGCCCTGCAGCTGCCTGCCGTGGCCACTTGCCGCTCGGTCACCAGGCTGCACGTGGTTGCACCTGCTGCTTGCTGCCTCATGCTATGCAGCGTGCAGCTCACGTGGCCTGAGTGACATGCTCTCCCCCTCCCCCCTCCGGGCACCTGGCTCCCCACCCCCCGCCCTCCGCCCCCCACCCTTTGGGAGTGCAAACTGCACAGACTCACCAGTGGGTTCCTCCCCGGCCTCAGAGGAGTTGCTGGAGGGGGCCTGCTGGGTGGCAGATGCACTGCCGCTCTCTTCTCCCTCCTCCGGCTTGGTGGGACGGTTGATGGGTGGGCGCTGGCAGGTGTCCAAGGGGACCGGTGGGGCTTGAGGGGCGGGCTCGCCCAGAAAGGAGTGGAGCTCCTCAAAGTACGGGCAGGCGTCGGGTCCTGCCCCCCTGCCCTCAGTGGCCCTGACGTACCCCAGCCGCAACTCCTTCACTTTTGAGTGGACCTGCTCACAATTGCGGCTGGGGTGTCCCTGGTGGGCCAGGTTCTGTGCAAGCCGGGGGTACAGGTCGGCATTGCGGCGCTGGGAATGGAGGTCGTGGAGACCCTCTCCTCCTTCCATAACTCCAGGAGGGTCTCCAGCTCCCTGGGGGTCCAGGATGGGGCCCGCCTTTTGTGGCCCCTGGGGGCCTCCTCCGGAAATTCAAGGGGCCAGTGTAGACAGTTCGCAGCTTATTCCGGAAAAGCGGCTGCTTTTCCGGAATACCTGGCCCAGTGTAGACACAGCCGTATTGTTTGCTTATATTCATCCTTTGTAATTTGTCCTAGTTTCCACTTTTTACATGACTCCTTTTTGATTTTAGGATCATGCAAGATCTCCTGTTTAAGCCAACGTGGTCTTTTGCCATATCTTTCCTATGCGGCAGAATAGCTTGCTTTTGGGCCCTTAATAATGTTCCTTTGAAAAACTGCCAACTCTCTTTAGTTGTTTTTCCCTATAGTCCTGCTTCCCATGGGACCTTACCTAGGAGCTCTCTGAGCTTACAAAACCCATTGTCTCTATTTTGCTGTTCTCCCTTCTACCATTCCTTAGAATCATGAACTCTATGATTTCATGATCACTTTCACCCAAGGTGCCTTCTACTTTCAAATTCTCAACCAGTTCCTCTGTATTTGTTAAAATCAAATCTAGAACAGCTTCCCCCCTAGTAGCTTTTTCAAACTACTGAAATAAAATGTTATCTTCAATGCAGTCCAAGAACTTATTGGATAGTCAGTGCCCCATTAATTTCCTGACACATGTCTGGATAGTTGAAGTCCCCCATCACCACCAAATCCTGGGCTTTGGATAATTGTGTTAGTTGTTTAAAAAAAGCCTCATCTACCTCTTCCACCTGGGTAGGTGGCCTATAATAGACCCCTAGCATGACATCATCCTTGGTTTTTACACCTTTTAGCCTAACCCAGAGACTGTCAACATATCTGTCTCCTACATTCATTTCCACCTCAGGCCAAGTGTGCACGTTTTTAATATATAAGACAATACCTCCTCCCCTTTTCCCCTGCCTATCCTTCCTGAATAAGCTGTCCCCTTCTATACCAATATTCCAATCATGTGTATTATCCCACCAAGTCTCTGTGATACCAACAATGTCATAATAGTGTATATTATTGTAAACACTTAGGCTGTGTCTAGACTGGCAAGTTTTTCCGCAAAATCACTTGCTTTTGCGGAAAAACTTGCCAGCTGTCTACACTGGCCGCTTGAATTTCCGCAAAAGCACTGACGATCTCATGTAAGATCGTCAGTGCTTTTCCAGAAATACTATGCTGCTCCCGTTCGGGCAAAAGTCTTTTTCCGAAAGACTTTTGTGCAAAAGGGCCAGTGTAGACAGCACAGTACTGTTTTCCGCAAAAAAGCCCCGATCGCGAAAATGGCGATTGGGGCTTTTTTGCGGAAAACCGCATCTAGATTGGCCACGGACGCATTTCCGCAAAAAGTGCTTTTGCGGAAAAGCATCCTGCCAATCTAGACGTGCTTTTCCGAAAATGCTTTTAACGGAAAAGTTTTCCGTTAAAAGCATTTTCGGGAAATCATGCCACTGTAGACGTAGCCTTAGTAAATAAATTATTGCAGTCATGGCTTTGTCAAACCAAGACATAAAAACCTCTAGGGATGGAGATTCCATCACCTCCCTAGGTAACCAATTCCAGTGCTTCACCACACTTCTGGGCTGTTTACATTGTGCTTTCTTGCGCAAGAACATATGCAAATGAGGTGCGGTGATGAATATTGCCGTGCCTCATTTGCATACTTAATGAGCGGGTTTGTGCACAAAAACCCCCTCTTGCACAAGAGCCATTCTGCCTGAAAAGAAGCGGCAGAACGGCTCTTGCACAAGAGGGTTTTTTTGCGCAAGAAGGATCAGTATAGCCTGCTCCTTCTTGCACAAAAGCCCCTTGCGCAAAAATGGCAGCTCTTTAAGTATGCAAATGAGGCATGGTGATATTCATCACTGCGCTTCATTTGAATATATTCCTGCACAAGAAAGCACAATGTAGATGTAGCCCTGGTGAAAGAGTTTTTCCTAATATCCAGCCAAAACCTCCCTCACTGAAACTTAAGACCATTTTTCCTCCTTCTGTCATCGATCATCATTGAGAACATCTCTCCATCCTCCTTGGAACCCCCTTTCAGGTAGTTGAAGGCTGCTATCCAATCCCCCCTAACTCTTCTCTTTTGGGGTACGTCTACACTAGCTCCCTAGATTGATCTAGGGAGGCTAATGAGGGTGACCGGAATTGCAAATCAAGCACAGGGTTTAAATATCCAACACTTGATTTGCATGTTCCCGGCTGGTCACCATTTTAGAAATTGACTAGCCTGAAGTAACTGCCCGCGTCTAGTTGAAAAGTCTAAGCCTTTTTTATCTTTCTTCACATGGGACCTGTTCAAAACCCCTAATCACTTTTGTTGCCCTTTTCTGAACCATTTCCAATACCAATATATCTTTTTTGAGATGAAGTGACCATATCTGCACACAGTATTCAAGACGTTTTATATAGAGACAATAAGGGTACGTCTACACTACAGCGCTAGTTCGAACTAACTTAGTTCGAATTAGTTAATTTGCACTAAGCTAATTCGAACTAACGCGTCTAGAACTAAAAACTAGTTCGAATTAGCGTTTTGCTAATTCGAACTAGCAAGTCCACATTGAGTGGACTCTGAACAGGGCTTAAGGATGGCCGGAAGCAGTGCCGGCAGGGCATCAGAGGAGGACTTAGAGCATGGAGATGCTGTCTCAGGCTAGCCGAGGGCTGCGCTTAAAGGGTCCCGACCCCCACCCCGGACACACAGTTCTAAGGGGTGCCCCGCTTGCAAAGAAGTTCTGGCTTGGAGTGCCCGGAGTACCCACACTGGGCACATCACACCACTCGGCCATCAGCCCGGCTGCACTTGCTGCAGGCTGCCATCTGGGGAAAGGGGGCAATTGGGGGGCTGCAGGAGAGCTTCCACCCCCAGTAGCCCTCAGAGCCAGCCCAGTCCTCTCCATCGGGGGCTTGTACCCCATTCCTCCCTCACCTCCTTCCACTTACCCTTCCCTAGCCCCCCTTCTTATTGATGTACAAAATAAAGATAACGTTTCTTCCAACATTGACTCTGTCTTTATTGAACAAAACTGGGGGAGACTGGGAAAAGGAGGTGGGAGAGGGGAAGAGAAAGGCTGGGAGAGGGGAGGGCAACTAACATGATCAGGGGTTGGGAACAGGTCCCAGATGAAGAGAGGCTACAGAGACTGGGACAGTTCAGCTTAGAAAAGAGGAGATGGAGCGGGGACAGAATAGAGGTCTCTAAAAGCAGGGGTTGGGTGGTGAGGGTGCATTCAGAAAAGTTCTTCATGAGTTCCCATAAAGAAGGACTAGAGGACACCAAAGGAAAGGAATGGGTAGCAGGCTTGAAACTAGTAAGAGAAAGTTGTTCTTGACAAAGCAAATAGTTAACCTGCGGAACTCCTTGCTGCAGGAGGCTGTGACGGCTAGAACTAGAACAGAGTTTAAAGGGAAGTGAGATCAAGTCATGGAGGTTGGGTCCATGGAGTAGTCTTAGCCAGGGTGTAGGAGTGGTGTCCCTGCCCAAAGTTTCTGGAAGGCTGGAGAGGGATGGCATGAGACAAATGGCTTGGTCACTGTCTTCGGTCCATCCCCTCCAAGGTCCCTATGGTTGGCCGCTGTCGGCAGACAGGCTACTGGGCTAGATGGACCTTTGGTCTGACCCAGGACGGCCATTGTAAGCTCAGGGCTCAGGGTCGGGGGTCTCAGTGGACCCCCTTGATTTTCATGCACACCTGCTCCTGGGTGGCCAGGCTGGCAGCTCTCCTGCCCTAGACGGCCACTTTCCTGTGCCTAGTGTGGAGATCGTGGACGAGGTCCATGATGTCCGCACTAGCCCAGGCAAGTGACTGCCTCTTGCGGTCCAGGGCAAGCTCCCGGGAGCCGCCAGCCTGGTCCCGGGAAGAGGGGGTGGGCTGGGGGACATCGGGTGGGTGGCTCTGTGCCGTGCCAGGTGCAGGGTCTGCTGGCTGGGTGCTGGCAGGCTTGCACCTGGCACGGGCACCGTAGCCAGCCCGTGCCCCTTTAAGGGGTCCGGGGCCGGGAAGGGGGCATAGAGTTTCCCTGGTGTTGGCCAGAGTGGCCACCAGGGAAACCTGGGGAGGGCTAGCCTCCCACTAGTTCGAATTAAGGGGCTACACACCCCTTAATTCGAACTAGCTAGTTCGAACTAGGCTTAATCCTCGTAAAATGAAGTTTACCTAGTTCGAACTAAGCGCTCCGCTAGTTCGATTCAAATTCGAACTAGCGGAGCGCTAGTGTAGCGCCTATTAAAGTTAGTTCGAACTAACTTTGTAGTGTAGACATACCCTATGATATTTTCTGTTTTATTCTCTATCCCTTTTTAAATTATTCCTAACATTCTATTTGCTTTTTTGACTGCCGCTGCACACTGAGTGGATGTTTTCAGAGAACTATCCAGAATGACTCTAAGATCTCTCTCTTGAGTAGTTGTAGCTAAATTAGTCCCCATCATATTGTATATATAGTTGGGATTATTTTTTCTAATATCCATTACTTTACATTTATCAACATTAAATTTCATTTGCCATTCTGTTGCCCAATCACTTAGTTTGGTGAGATATTTTTGAAGCTCTTCACAGACTCCTTTGGTCCTAACTATCTTGAGCTGTTTGGTATCATCTGCAAATTTTGCCACCTCACTGTTTACACCTTTCTCCAGATCATTAATAAATAGGTTGAATAGGATTGGTCCCAGGACAGAACTTTGGGGGACCCCACTAGTTACCTCTCTCCACTTGGAAAACATACCATTTATTCCTTCTCTTTGTTTCCTCTCTTTTAACCAGTTATCAATCCACAAAAGGACCTTCCCTCTTATCCCATGATAACTTACTTTGCTTAAGAGTCTTTGGTGAGGGAACTTGTCACAGGCTTTCTGGAAATCTAATTGTACTATATCCACTGGATCCCCCTTGTCCACATGTTTATTGACCCCCTTAAAGAACTCCAGCAGATTAGTAAGGCATGATGTCCCTTTACAGAAACCATGTTGACTTTCCCCCAACAAATTATTTTCTTGTATGTGTCTGACAATTTTATTCTTTACTACAGTTTTAACTAATTTGTCCAGTACTAAAGTTAGACTTATCCCTCTGTAATTGCCAGTATCACCTCTAGAGCCCTTTTTAAACATTGGCATCACATTAGCTATCTTCCAGTCATTAGGTACAGAAACTGATTTAAAGGATAGGTTGCAAAGCACAGTTAATAGTTCCGCAATTTCCCATTTGAGTTCTTTCAGAACTCTTGGGTGAATGCCATCTGGTCCTGGTAACTTGTTATTGTTAAGTTTATCAATTTGCTCCAAAACCTCCTCAATCTAAGACAATTCCTCAAATTTGCCACCTAAAAAGAATTGCTCAGGTTTGGGAATCTCCCCAATATCCTCAGTTGTGAAGACTGAAGCAAAGAATTCATTTAGTTTCTCTGCAATGACTTTATTATCTGTAGTGGTCAATTGCGGAAGAACTTCGTACGTGCTAGTTTAGGGATGATGAGGCTTGCATTCTTTACCCCCTTTTCCTTTTCCCTATATCTGATTAGCCAGAAGCAACTCTTTGGGAACATACACCATTTAAGATAAACATTCTTGCCAGTATAGCAAGAACAAGTATAAGATAAGGGTAGAGGGCAAGAACGCATAAACAACTCTGTTTATCCTAAAGTACTGATCAAGTAAACAGGGCTAAAGAACAAGTAGAACTAGATCAGAACCAGATCGATAACTAGCAGCTAAGCCCTACATGAGCACATAATGAGTTACCCCTGGAAATTTCCAAACTGCAAAACAAGGCAGGAAAAAGTGTATTTAAGGCTGCCTCAAAGTCTATCAATTTGGACCTCACCGATGGTCTTTGGATACCTGCGCCTTGGAAGCTGAGACAACCTCCCACTTCGTCCGCAGCCTACCCGGGGTTCCAGGCTTGCAGGAAGGCACATATGATATGCCGCTTCTTCTGCTAGCTGTCAGGAAATAAACCACTTGTGTTTGACAGATACCTGTGTGGCGACCTTAGACTTACTCTTGCCGACTACATCATCTCTGAGTGCTCCTTTAACATCTCAATCGTCTAAGGGCCCCACTGGTTGTTTAGCTGGCTTCCTGTTTCTGTTGTACTTAAAAAACATTTGCTATTACTTTTTAGGTTTTTGACTAGCTGCTATTTGAACTCCTTTTTGGCTTTTCTTATTATATTTTTACACTTTGACAAAGTTTATGCTCCTTTCTATTTTCTTCAATAGAACTTGACGTCCACTTTTTAAAAGATGACTTTTTTATCTCTCACTGCTTCTTTTACTTGGTTAAGACACAGTGGCACTTTTTTGATTCTCTTACTGTGTTTTATAATTTGAAGTATACATTTAAGTTGGGCCTCTATTATGATGTCTTGATCCAAAAAGTAAATAACTTTGCATTTATTATTAAGAAAGGGGAATATAAAACCATCTATTATTGCAATAAGTACAAGAAAGAAGATAAAAAATGATGAGTCACTTTAAAGGTCTATTAAAATGAACTCCTCTGGTTTACATTTTATCTTACAACTACATCTGCTATACAAAAAAGAAGGAAGGTTTTGGTTTTGTTTCCTTTTAAACATACACACTAAGGGCAAGTCTAGACTATGGGTTTTTTTTCCGAAAGGAGATATGCTAATTCAGTGCTAATTTGCATATGAAGATTGCTTTTTTGAAAGCAGATTTTTTGAAAGTGAAAGTAGTCTGGACATGGCTTCTTCGAACCCCCCCTTTTCAAAAAAATGCACAATTCTCTATTTTTTAGAAAAAAACATGTCCAGACTACTTTCACTTTTGAAAAACTTGCTTTCGGAAAAGCGATAGGAAAGAAGTTATGCAAATTAGCACCAAATTTGCATATCTCCTTTAAAAAAAAATCATAGTCTAGACTTGCCGTAAGAAATTCCCCAAAAAAGGAAATAGGCAATGACTAAAGATCTGTTCTCTTTCCAATAGGATTCAGTTAGAAGAGGGTTGTTTTTCAGTTGTTTAAACTGTTATTGCTCAAGGTATTTTGTGGACCTCTCTTTGACGTTCCTGGAAACGTGTTAATTGGGACCCTTTTATAAAGCTTTTAAAAAATAATGTAATCCATTAGTTTGAAAAAAATGAGTTATGAACAGACCATATGAAAATGAAAATGATACAAGTATGTTCCCATATGCATAGCTCATGTATGCACAGGCAAGAGTGTTGTACTTATTTTTATGTAGCCCAAAGTTCAGTGTGCTTTAGTTGCAACATTAGGGACTATAAGTTATAGATTACAAATTGCAGCATATTGGGAGAACTTCCTATCACAATGGAGTGACATTGCTAAGGAGAGGTATGAAAAGGTCTCATACAAACAAAAACATCTTCAAAATCCACTACAATTATCTCTCTTTATTTTATTAAATGTCTATGTTCCTGCTTGGTGTAAGGAGAACATCAGCCAAAACTGGAAGAGTTAGAAAGGGAATTATATTTTTTAAAAGTGAATGGTAGCAAAAAGAAGGAGAAAAACCTCCAAGGTTCCAAAGATGCCCTTCTCCCTTAGTCTCCATCAGATGAGAAACAGCTTTGTGGCAGATTCTCTCCTCTCTCAAAATATTGTGTATGCATCCATCTCCTAACATGAGAGATTTGACACTATTTTCATTGATGATCACCTCTTGCCCATCAATCTGTATGCAAAACTATAGTTGAAGTGAATGTTAACTAGGCTCAGAGGTTGCCTATCATGCAGATATAATCAGCCTTCAACCTCCCATCTCTTTGGTATGGCATGATTTTTATTTTTGTTTCCTCCGTGTAAAAATCTAGTGCTACTGCAGAAAAATGCTGGTACAAAATGGAGAATATTGGTATAAAGCAGAGCTACTACTTGTTTTTGTTGGAAATTTTTCACTAAACCTCTTGCACTGTAGGTTGGACTCTTGTGCTCACAGTGTTATGATGTTTGTATACGGATCTCCTTTTTATTTATTTGGGGAACTGGGGAGACAGACAAAAGAGAGGCAATTGGTTTTGGGACTTTGATGGAGTGAAAGGCCAAGGAAACTCAGAAGCTCCTTATCTGTTCATTAGAAGTACAAACTGTTGGGGATTGAGATATAGTGTCATTTATAACCACTAGTGCTGGAACAATTTCTGTAATGGGCATACTGAAGGCAGAAAACACATATTTGGGTTATTACTACTATGAGCCAAGAAGTGTGCCGCCACCCCTGCTTCCAGCACCTAGTTCTTTAACTGAGACCCCGATCCACATTATTTTCCTTGAGTGCATCCTTAATGACGTTAGTTGAATTTCATGCAACCTCACTACAGAACCAGGACAATCTAAAGGAGTAATTAAAGTCCCCATTAGTCAAGGACAGGCATGAAATTTTGTCAAATTTTACAAAAGAAGCAGCAACCAAAAACAGTCATGCCAGAGATATGGATAGAAAAGTAGAAAACTAGTTTAGCTGCATTTGTAATATGCAGTTTCAAGTATCTTTTTACACTTGGAATCTTCATAATCTTGCAAATTCTTAAGGAAAACTCCTTTAAAATATTAAAGGAATAAAATACAAAAAACACTCTATAGTAATTCAGTAGGATTCTATAGAATGTTACTCTAAAAATTAAGAAAGATATGTTATCTACAGATTTTTGAACATTCTACAATTAAAATATGGTTTGGAAAACCTATGAATAAGTTTCCCATTTTCTATGGCATTCCGTAAAACCTTTCAGTAACAGCACTCTTGTTCTGATTGTGTTCTTAAAAAAATAAGTGAAGTCAACTAAGAGATATCATAGGAATGATATCCAGATTTGTGCCAAAAAAATACAGGTATAACCCTGAGCCCACTCAAAAGTAGGGTAAGATTGAAATCTAGTCATATTGTGGGTATGTCTAGACTACAAGGTTTTGTCAAGAAAAGTGGCCTTTTGTCGACAAAACTATACCTGCATCTACACTACTGCTGTGTTCTGTTGACAGTAAATCAACAGAACGCAGCAGTTTTGTTTACAGCTGTAAATCTCATTTTACAAGGAAGAATGCCTTTGTTGACAGAGATCTGTCGACAAAAGGTGTGTGTGGACGCAGGGAGCCAGTTCTGTTGACAAAAAAGGCCTCCAGGAAGAAGCCCTGGTGGACAGTCTAGCCTTTACATGTACAGCACCTCTGTGGTTCCTGGCCGCAGCCTCTTAAAGGCACAGGCACCCAGACAGAGCTTGCTATCTCGCAGCTAGCCAGAGGACCCATGACAGCTTTGACAGCCATGTCCGAGCCTCAAGGCCCCCCTGGGCCTTCTCAGGACAGAAACGAGGACTCACCCAGGGGCACCAAAAGGTGGGCACCAGCCTGGTCAGGGCCTGAAATCCAAAACCTCCTGGAGCTCTGGTCCCAGGAAAAAGCCCTGCTGGCCGTGCAAACATGCTGCAGGAATGCAGACATTTATGAGTGCCTGGCCCAGAGACTGGCATCATCCCCACACCATGGCACAAGTCAAGGCCAAGGTAAAGGAGCTGCCACAGGGATATGCCAGGGCTCAGGACCAGAGCTATCGCTCTGGGGCAGCCCCTGAGAGTTGCCTTTACTACGAGGAGTTGGAGCAGATCCTGGACAGTAGGGAAGCCCAGACTCCACTGCGTTTGGTGGAGTCCAGGTTACCCCACCACATCATGGACCAACCCCTCCTGAGGAAGGAAGACCAGGCAGGAGAGGCGGGAGAGCGGCAGCAGGAGGAGGAGGAGGAGGACGTAGAGGCAGCAGGGACCCAGACCCCAGAGGCCTCCCAGGCGTCCATGGACATCGGGGAGGGAACATCAGGTGAGTGCTTTGAGGGGACACCACACACGGGCGGGTTGCAGTGCAGAGGGCCAGCTAGCCCCATTGCCACCGTGGGGCCCCTGTGAGGCTTTCCAAACGCTGCCCAACTCACAAGCGGTGTCATGTGTAACATCTCTGTCCAAAGGAGAGCCCCTCACAGCCACAGCATGCTCTCGGGGACAGCAGCAGTACACCCAGACAGTGATTGTCTCCTCCTCTTTTCCTCCACAGCTAGACCCTCTACCCAACAGGGGAGCATCACACCCGCCCCACCATCATCCCAGACCCGTGGCACCTGCAGGCACTGGCATGTCTACAGGGACCTGCTGAGGGAGCACGTTATGGCCCTGCAGGATCTCAACAGAACCCTCCAGCAGAGGATGCAGGCAGTGGCCGAGTGGCGCACCTGGCTGCTGGATGAGCTGGTCCAGAAGTGCACTGCCATCTGTGCCACAATGAGGGAATTCTTCACCTTGCCTGCCCCTATCACAGGCACTGCTCCTCCTGCACACCAGGTCCCTGCTCCCCCTGCTCCTCCAGTCTCTCTTTCACCCTCCCTTTTCCCCCAGTGGTAGCTGTTGGGGGTGGCCAGCTTTCACAGGGCGATTATGACTCGCTTCTGCAGGAGGATGGCGGGCCACAGGTGGGTGTCCTGGCGTTTCAGAGCAGGGACGAGCCAGGCACACAGCTCCAGGAATGTCGCCTTCCAGTCGTTGTCGTCCCAGAGCTGCATGACGAGCCAGTCCCACAAGTCTGAACTCATATCGTGCCTCCTAATCTACCTGTCCCCAAAAAAGTTTGGGGGCAAGGACAGAGCTCCTGCATCCCAGAGGAGGGTCTCCTCTGTGTGGTCTGGGTCCATATGGGGCAGGAGGTTCATGACAGAGTCATGCAGATGCAGCAGAAGCTGCAGTATGGCAACATGGGGCCATCACCTGCCCAGGGGCAGCTCAGGCTCCATGACTAAATAAAAGGTGAAAAGTAGAAAAAAAACTCAGAAATTAAACTGCTGTGGTGTCCAAGGAAGCAGGGCAACCAGAGCAAGCACTGTAGCAGCTTTGCTTTCCCTCTAGCAGGTAGGCAAGCCAGAAGCAGAAGCAGAGCAACAGCTGACCAGGGGGATCCCTTTATGCACGCGTCTCTGAAAAAGGCAGGCAGCAGCACCTGGAAATAAAGGCTGCCCCCATGCCCTGACAGAAGCATTTCCGGGTGCCTTCTTTTGTCGACAGAGTGTCTGGCAGTTTGGACGCTCTTTTTCAAAAAAGCGAATCGATTTTTCCATCCGCATAATGTAATCTAGATGCTCTTTTTTGACAGAGGCTTTGTTGATAGATACTGTCAACAAAGCCTCTGTCGAAAAAGGCGTGCAGTCTAGACATAGCCATTCACACCCATCAGCCCAGGTTCATGGCATTTCAGAAAACCCTGGGTTTATTCCAGTCACACTATTCACCTAATCAGACTTACCACTATTTCATACTATATTCTTGTATCTCCAGCTTATCATTACCTTCTGGCAGCGCCTATGGGTTTACCTTTACAGCTATCTGCCATGTTCCAATTTACAGAAGCTTAAACATTATTTTAATATAACAAGATGCTTCTATTACAAAGCTAACAAGTGATAGAAACTCTTTTTTCTCAACACCCCAGAGAGTGAAGTGTGAAAGATTAATAATGAGAACTTCTACCAGTAGATATTTACTCAATTATGTTAGTTCCCTTATGTGGATACAAAGAAAGTTCTTTAGACACCTGAAGGAAGTTAATAACATAGTATGTGACTTGCAAAAGAGACCTAGGACAGTAACAGTAGAGAATGTGCTTTTTAAGTATTTTAATGACATCTCCAAGCCTATATTCATCTTCATCGGGATTTTTATTAGAGTGAGAAACAAGTATTCTTTGTAGGTAATTCTTCATTTCTGAATTTATTAGAAGATTTACCTGACATTGCTTGGGTAATTAATTCTTGTTTGGAAAATAAAATGAAAATAATGTAAAATACTTCATTTAAATCATTGTTCTGGGCTGGAGCTGGGGATGAGGGGTTCAGTATCAGGCTGCCTCAAGGAGAGAGGACTACCCCAGCCCTCTCTCACCACAGCAACTAGGGACCAAGTGAGATGTGCCTCTCAGTGGCTACTTGCAGCTCCAATATGCACAGCTGGCAGGAGGGTGCTTGTCTAACATAAGCTGCTGAGAAGAAACTGACACAGGAATTGTTAGCTTACTTCTGTGTCACTACAGGATGCTTCTACACTGTAACCCTCTTGTGGCTTGCTATGCTGAGTTAAGAGCCTCAATGCGTTTGCAAAATCATGCCCAAATACAGGAAAGTATGATGGCCATTAGAAGACAGCAAAGTTTTCAGAATGCATGTTCATTTCATTTATGATTGCCAGGCAGTTTAAATTAACAATTTCTCCCTTCTTAACGTTCAATTCATTTGAAAAAACTCTATGATTTTCTGATTGCTCATCACTTACATCAATTTACAAAACACTAACAATCCAGCATAAACTGTCTAATACTGTGAAAGTAAAAAGAGAGGCCCCCAAACACCTTTGAAATCCTATATTATTTTATATAACAATTTAAACATCCCCATTTCCTCACATCTATGTTTAAACGACAATTTATAATGTCTGTGTGTTTTTAAATTATGACAGTAAAGTTATGACAGGAACTGTGCTAGAGAGGAAACTTCATTTAGTTTTGTAAAAATGCCAAAACTACCCAACACAAACTCAGAAGATGAATCTCTAGTTGAGCTAATTTTTGTAGTTTGGTTTCCAACAGACTTTTTGGGTGGAACTGGAAAGTATTTAAGCCAAACCCTACTGGTCCTGAAACTATAAATCCTTTCTTGTAATAGTAGATATCATTGACTGGAATGTTAATTATTGCTGAAATAACATTGATAGTAACAAGGTCATTTGCTTAACATAACTAGCAAATCCTTTGAGATTCCAGTTAGTTTCTATTTCTTAGCCAACTGATCCTTTCATTGCTGACATTTCTTTTAATTTTCATCAGCACAGGTTCATTAATCTGGGCTGAGGCCAAAGAAATAGGAGATAAAGCTAGCAACAACTTTAATGAGGTAGTACCGGTCTGTCAATAACTGATTTAAATCCAGTGTCTTTGTATAAACAGAATTTTAGGATCAAAATATCTATAGTTCATATTTATGTATCTCTATGCTTCCTTAAACAATTAGGGAAAGTTCCAACCACAATACAATTTAAATACAAAAATAAAAATAACACTACCTAACTGAGATATCAAATTTTTACTCGCGACCCTATTCATATATATTAGCAGTCTTAGTACAAAACAAAAGCTATACATCCAGTAACAATTGCAGCTTCTTTTGGGACCTATAGACATAAAACAATGAATAAAATAATTCTGAGTGTAGCTGTGTTTAGGTTTTACTCTTAGTAGCTTATTTCTGAACTGAAGACTTTTAATTCCCCTCTCACATTTTCTGTAATAATTGTCATCAGTCAGATATGGTTGTCCAGATGGGTTCCTGACAGGTCCTCAACTCCATCCATAATGATAAACTTTCGGCTACATGCATGTGTGTCTCCCTTGTCTAGTGCGTTAACCACGAGCAATTAGCTAACACAACAGACTCCCAAAAGAACCCCCAGAGACCACAAATCAGATAAGGATCGAAAGCACCCGAGTAAGTTTATTGCCAAGTGACATACTATAATAGTTGTCAGCAAACAGACTTGCCACTGCACCACTACACTTATGTAACCTGTGACAATGAATTTACACCCAACTAAACACTCTGGAGTTTACCATCCACTAATGGTCAGTTGATGATCACCCTTTGGGGTGCACTTTTATACACAGATACAAGCAAGTTACAGATCACTCCTGATCTATCAAGGTGCCACCCTCTGTTAGCTAGTTACCTCCCCTTACCTCACAAAGGGGGGGGGGGGTCCATTACTATCCATCAAACTGGTCCTGAGCCTGGGTCGGTATATATGTTATTTGTGTGGTATGTGCTGGTACCAAGATGTTTCTTAATGAGGGGTTATGTTACGACTCCTCTGGAATGTGCATATAGCCTGTGCCTAGTACCTCTTAGGTATGAGTGTTTCTCTAATATCAGCCCTATTCTTGCCAATTTCTGTGAGCAGGGCCTGCCTCTTGCTCACAGCTTAATTTTGCTTTATATTAGCAAAGTCTTGACTATTGCTGTCTAGGCCTCAGGCCCCATATCTGGCCTGTGATATGTGGGTTTATGTTTCAGACCCTCATCTTACTACAGATATGTTATCTTGCTTACTCTCTCCCCTTTTTAATAGTTTCAGATGAAGAATACATAATGGATTCCTAGCAGTTTCAAGTAATTTGTGGTTATTAAAGATTATTGTACAGAGAAAGATGCAGAGAGGAAGGTGTGTTAGTCTGTATCTGCAAAAACAACACAGAATCCTGTGGCCCTGATGGTATGGCTTATGTGGTTAGGTCCTGGGACAGTATTGCTTGTATAGATAAGTGGACAGAATTGGCAACAGGGTTTGTTGCGGGGAAAGGTTCTTGAGTAAGTATTTCTGTGGTACATTGTGTGGCTGCTGGTGAATATTTGCTTCAGGTTGGGGGGCTGTTTGTAGGCAAGGACTGACCTGCTTTCCAAAGTCTATGAGAGTAAGGGATAATTTTCCAGGATTGGTTGTTGATTGTCAATGGTTGATTGTCAATGATTGTCAACTGGAGTGGTTTTAGCTGTGGGCTCTAGGTGATAGCTTCTGGTATTCTGTTATTTTCCTTGATGGAACTGTCCTGTAGTAGGCGACTTCTGACTATTCATCTGGCTCTGTCAATCCATTTCTTCACTTGCCCAGGTGGGTATTTAAGTCTTAAGAATGTTTGATAAAGATCCTGTAGCTGTCTGTGCCATTGAAGCAGATATGGTTGTGTCTTAGGTTTTGTTGTATGATGTGTCCTGGATGGATGCTAAAACCATGTAGGTAAGTGGTCAGTAGGTTTCTGGTATAGGGTGCTGTTTCTGTGACCATCAGTTATTTGTATGGCAGCATCCAGGAAGTGAATCTCTTGTGTGGACTGTTCCAGGCTGAGGTCGATATGGGGTGTGGAAATTATTGAAATACCAGTGTAATTCTTCAAGGGCCTCCTTCCCATGGGTCCGTATGATGAAGATGTCATTAATGTAGTGTAAGTAGAGGACGGGTACTGGGAGACGGGAGCTGAGATAACATTCTAGGTCAGCCAAAAAAATTTTGGCATTGTGTGGGGCCATGTGGGCATCCATAGCAACCAGAGGCACTGATTAAAACACTTCACAATAGTTGATGCCCTAATAAATCTGTTAGTCTCTGAGGTGCCACAGGGCTCCTTCTTGGAAAAGGGTATGTTTCATTTCGCACATAATACCACTCAAAAGGACCAAATTAAGAATTAAACAGCCTGCATAGGATGCTTACTTCAGTGAAATCATTCAGAACAATGATGTAAGTAATACTTTCTGCTATTCTAATTCCTAACAAAAACCCCTTTTTGTTCCTGGAGAGGCATAAGGATCTTGTGCAAAAAGGGGGTTTTATGCAAAAAGGACACGGCCATACTGCTTGTTTTTGCACAAAAACCTCTTGTGCAAAAACGGCTCCAAATTGATTATTCAAATGAAGCGTAACAAAAAGCAAATCAGCACTTCATTTGCATAGCCTCTTCTGGCAAAAACTCATAGTGTACACAAAACCTCAAAGTCTACCAGCATGTACTTGTTTATTAATTCAAAATCCAGTGGCTTCTACTTTAGAACCCCAATTCTGAAGCTGACATTCACCTCCATAGACAAAAAAGGAACAAATGACCCATACTTCCAATTGAAACATTCCAAATTGTGAATGAACACTTACTATAAATGTAATAAAAACAAGTTGGAAAACATTTTCACCATCCCCTAAAGCAACTGGCATTCATTACTGGCAGACAGGATACCAAACTAGATGAACTGTTCAATCAGGGGACATGATAAAATTTTTAAGTACTTTAAAAATTGAGGCAAAATACAGGACTGTGTAGCACTTTAAAGACTAACAAGATGGTTTATTAGATGATGAGCTTTCGTGGGACAGACCCACTTCCTCAGATCAAATAGTGGAAGAAAATAGTCAAAGCCATATATACCAAAGGATACAATTTAAAAAAATGAACTTAAATTGTATTCTTTGGTATATATGGTTGTGACTATTTTCTTCCACTATTTGATCTGAGGAAGTGGGTCTGGCCCACGAAAGCTCATCATCTAATAAACCATCTTGTTAGTCTTTAAAGTGCTACACAGTCCTGTATTTTGCTTCAGCTACACCAGACTAACACGGCTACATTTCTATTAAAAATTGAGGTACTTTTTAGTTGAGGAGGGAGAAAAATTATTCTCCTTAATCTCTGAGGATAAGACAAGAAGCAATGGCCTTAAATTCTAGCAAGGGAGGGTTAGGCTGGACATTAGGAAAAACTTCCTAACTTTCAGAGTGGTTAAACACTGGTATAAATTGCCTAGGGAGGTTATGGAATCTCCATCATTGTAAATTTTTAAGAGGAGGTAAGACAAAATCTGTTGGGGGTGGTCTAGATGGTTCTGCAGGGGATTGGAATTGATCATAGAATCATAGAATAGTAGGAACGGAAGGGACCTCAAGAGGTCATCGAGTCCAGCCCCCCACCCTCAAGGCAGGACCAAGCTCCGTCTACACCATCCCTGACAGATGTCTATCTAACCTGTTCTTAAATATCTCCAGAGAGGGAGATTCCACCACCTCCCTTGGCAATTTATTCCAATATTTCACCACTCTGACAGTTAGGAATTTTTTCCTAATGTCTAATCTAAACCTCCCCTGCTGCACTTTAAGCCCATTACTCCTTGTCCTGTCCTCAGAAACCAAGAGGAACAAATTTTCTCCTTCCTCCTTGTGACACCCTTTTAGATATTTGAAAACTGCTATCATGTCCCCCCTTAATCTTCTTTTTTCCAAACTAAACAAGCCCAGTTCATGAAGCCTGGCTTCATAGGTCATGTTCTCTAAACCTTTAATCATTCTTGTCTTGCTCTTCTCCGTACCCTTTCCAATTTCACCACATCTTTCTTGAAATGTGGCGCCCAGAACTGGACATAGTACTCCAGCTGAGACCTAACTAGTGCAGAGTAGAGCGGCAGAATGACTTCATGAGTTTTGCTTACAATACACCTGTTGATACAACCTAGAATCATATTTGCTTTTTTTGCAACAGCATCACACTGTTGACTCATATTCAACTTGTGGTCCACTATGACCCCTAGATCCCTTTCTGCCATGCTCCTTCCTAGACAGTCGCTTCCCATCTTGTATGTATGGAACTGATAGTTCCTTCCTAAGTGCAGCACTTTGCATTTCTCTTTATTAAACTTCATCCTGTTTACCTCTGACCATTTCTCTAACTTGCTAAGGTCATTTTGAATTATGTCCCTATCCTCCAAAGAAGTTGCAACCCCACCCAGTTTGGTATCATCTGCAAACTTAATAAGCGTACTCTCTATCCCAATATCTACATCATTGATGAAGATATTGAACAGTACGGGTCCCAAAACAGACCCTTGAGGAACTCCACTTGTTATCCCTTTCCAGCAGGATTTAGAACCGTTAACAACAACTCTCTGACTACAGTTATCCAGCCAATTATGCACCCACCTTATCGTGGCCCTATCTAAGTTATATTTGCCTAGTTTATCAATAAGAATATCATGCGAGACCGTATCAAATGCCTTACTAAAGTCTAGGTATATGACATCCACCGCTTCTCCCTTATCCACAAGGCTCGTTATCTTATCAAAGAAAGCTATCAGATTAGTTTGGCATGACTTGTTCTTCACAAACCCATGCTGGCTATTCCCTATCACTTTATTACCTTCCAAGTGTTTGCATATGATTTCCTTAATTACCTGCTCCATTATCTTCCCTTGGACAGACGTTAAACTGACCAGTCTGTAGTTTCCTGGGTTGTTCTTATTCCCCTTTTTATAGATGGGCACAATATTTGCCCTTTTCCAGTCTTCTGGAATGTTCCCTGTCTGCCATGATTTTTCAAAGATCATAGCTAAAGGCTCAGATACCTCCTCTATCAGCTCCTTGAGTATCCTGGGATGCATTTCATCAGGACCTGGAGACTTCCTAACTGACCTTGATGACCTCTCAAGGTTTTTTCCAGTTCTAGTATTCTATGATTCAACGCTTATATGATAATTATATTTATAAATTTCTGCTTGGTCCACTGAAAGCTGCCTCTTTACTAGTCTCCTCTACATGTTTAGCTCTATAGTTCTTTCTGATAAATTTTACATAAGAATTAACTTCATCTGTATCAAATGATTATTTCCACTATTTTCCTCACTTCCATATTAAGTTGATCTGAATCATTTCCTTTAAATGTTATTCTACCATGCAACAAAGTTCCTATGAACATAAGTACTAACATTTCCAAGATGTTGCAAGACTGAGGTTAAGCTGTGTCCCATGGAGGGTGAACACCTCAAAGGTCATTCAGAATACAGAGCGAGTACTCCTCCTTGGCACAACATTAGCTTTCAGGTGCTATCAGCCATCAGAGCTAAGGTAGGAAGAAATTGAGCAAATGTGAAGAGTATTAGGGTTATGCTAAAAAGAGCCCCGGTTAAGCCACTCTGACTCTTTATTCCACATGAAAGATTAGGTTGCTGTATCAGCTAGAATACAAAACAATGTGCAATGTGTCTTTTCATGGAGTCTAAAGGGAAAGAATATTTGAACTTCACAGGTAGCAAAGAGAGGTAAGACATATGGACTCCAGGAGCTTTGAAATAAATCTTTTCGGAGGTTCAATTATGACTTTTGGAAGGACTAAATCAGATGTATTATCCAAGTCAATAATGGAAGACATATATGATTAAGGCTTTGTGAAGTTGATGAGTGGAAAGACTGACTTATTTTTCAATTGTATCAATGTTATCTTGCATGGAGTACAGAGCCCATAGTCAGTCAGTAATTAACATCAGGACATTGGCTACCTTAGAGTACAGAGTGAAATCTGCCCTGCGCCATCTTTAAGCTTTCATATATAAT
Organism: Pelodiscus sinensis; assembly: GCF_049634645.1. NCBI lineage: Eukaryota > Metazoa > Chordata > Testudines > Trionychidae > Pelodiscus > Pelodiscus sinensis. Next base: position 51,378,932 of record NC_134719.1, read on the forward strand.
TGTCAAACTTCAGAAGAGTTAACTCTTAAAAATAACATAGCTTTAGCTATCTGGATTCTAAGTCAAGTACATTGAGTCATATGGTACAATCTATATGCAGCTCAACTTGGGAAGAGTACATTTTAAATCTAGAAAAATAATTAGACGGAAAGAAAATATGGGGATTAATGCAGTTAATCTTGGAAGCTGTGGAAAATTTCCACAGGGCTCTTATACAAAGGCATAAATTGGCTTGAGGAGAAATCATTTTCTATTTTGCTTTTCATTTGTTATATTTTATAAGTAAAAACTACTCTTTCATTTGCAATTTGCAAACTTGTATTGATAAACTCTAAGACTACGTTTACACTAGCAGCTTCTTGCGCAAGAACTCTTTTGTGAAGAGTTCTTCCGCAAATACTCTTCCAGAAGAGAGCGTCTACATTGGCATGTGCTTTTGCACAAGAGATGTGCTTTTGCACAAGAGCATCCATGCCAGTGTAGACGCTCTCTTGCGCAAGAAAGCTCTGATGGCCATTTTAACCATAGGCCTTTCCCCAAGCTGGATACAAGTAAGCCAAGGCTGGATTTGGACTGCAGGCCATAGGTTCTCCACCCTCTCTAAACAGGGAAGCATTTGCTTTTCATACCCCTTGTCCTCTGAGGATTGCTCTCCAATAGCAAATTTAAACATTTATAAACAACAGAGTTGGGTGGTGCAGTGCTGACCACCCCAGTCAGAGTACAGAAGGTGCTCATGTTCAGCATTAAACCTGTTCTCTATGGGTAAATATCGGGTTTACACCTGACTAGCTGACATGATATTGTAGTGTACACAGGTCCTTATTTATACACCAGGCAGCTCTTTGTTAGTCAAACTGACCATTAAAGGAAGTTTAAACCATAATACAATTTCCTACTGAAGAGAAGTTAATTTAAATTAAAATGTTTTAATGTATGAGAGATATGGAATTGTTAGCCAGTGTTGTTTAACTATAGATATTTATATATTATAGGTATTTAGTTTTGTCTTGGAGTGAAAGATGAATAGTGTGTGCCTGGAAAATGAGAGCAGTTTATTGTAGGATTTTCACTGTTAGAAGGTGTTCTCATTTGTTATATTGATAATATAATACATAATGGCTGTGTCTAGACTGGCCAGTTTTTCCGGAAAATCAGCCACTTTTCCGGAAAAACTTGCCAGCTGTCTACACTGGCCACTTGAATTTCCGCAAAAGCACTGACTTCCTACTGTAAGAAATCAGTGCTTTTTGCAGAAATACTATGCTGCTCCCTTTTATGCAAAACTTTTGCGCAAAAGGGCCAGTGTAGACAGCTGAGATTTGTTTTGTTCCACAAGGAGAAATGGTAGTTCGAATTAGAGATCCTAATTCTAACTACGTACTCCATGCCGCGTGTAGCCGCGGGCATGGAGTTTAGACTAAGGAACATTTAAAAATGGCGGCGCCCGGGAAGATGCAAATGAAGCCTGGGATATTTAAATTCCGGGCTTGATTTGCAACTTCAAATGCCTACATTAGCCTCCCTAGTTCGAACTAGGGGGCTAGTGTCGACATGTCCTTAGAGACTAACAAAAAAAGGCAGATGATATCATGAGCTTTTGTGAGCACTTTCACAGCTGAAATCCCCAACCTAGCACTTCTAGTGTTGGTAATGGAGGACAGCTAGGAAAATAAAAACTCTGTTAGATCCCATCTCTGCAGTTTTCAGAGATGAAAAAAAAAATCCTAATTTCAGTTTCTCTTGAAATCAAGTAGTACTGCCACCACCAAGAATATTCTCTTTTTCCAGAAAAGAAATCACTTGGAATCTCTTCCCTGAGGGCAGAGTCCCCCAACCTCCTTTCCAACAAGTTGGAAAACAAACAAGAACACTCACAGAGAACAATGAACCTGTGCTCTTTCTCAAGTAATGTGTCTGCATCCAGGCACTTAAGTTTAACGACACAAAAGATCAATCAATGAACCGAACAAAACAAAACAAAACAAAAAAAAAGAAGGAAACACTTTCATGATTAAAACAAGACTGTTGTAGTAAAGGATTTGGCATTAAAAAACCATGAATTGAAACAAAACTCAGGGATTCTCCCTGGGATTAATTCTTAATTACAAGAGAGAGAAAAAAACAATTAACCAGCTCAAACAATTTTCAAACCCCAAACAAGGAAAACAATAAACCTGATGGACTACTTAAACTTTTTCCTACTCACACATTCTGATGAACCTAGGGGATCTGTTTGGGGGAGGTTAATTTCTTCCCTCTGGGCCTGGAGAAGATTCCCGTCTCTCTAACAAAGAAGACTGCTTCCTCCCAGTTTGAAATTCTTTAGCTACATTTCACTGGCTCAATGCCCAAAGCCCCTTCCCTCAGGTACAGAATAGGTAAAGGTTAGCTTAATTCTTTCCTCATTTTCCAGGTAAATTAGGCTCTCCTTTGCAACTCCCATTCATGGCACGTCCTGCAAATCACAGACAGTGCTGGAAGGTTGGTCCACACTAGCCGAGAGTTCTTTTTCAAGGTCTAGGAGGAAACATAGTTAATGATATACATGCACACTCTACCTTACTACTGAATACATGAGAACCAATCAAACCCCTTCCACATCTGTGGAATACAGTGCCTGATATACAGAGAGAGTTCCAAGTAGCTGAATCTGGAAACCTCTCTCTGGAGAGTGCATCAGCCACTTTGTTAGAATTCCTGAAATATGTTGTATGTCAAAGTTTAAAGTCTGGAGAGCCAAACTCCATTGAAGGAGTTTCTTATTAATCTCCTTGATGTTGGGGAGCCACCTTAATATAGAATGGTCATCTCCAGATTAAAGCACCATCCCTACACATATGGTGGTAGCTTCTCTAGAGTGTACACGATAGCATAGCATTCCTTCTCTGAGGCTATGTCTAGACTGCAGGCTTCTTTCGAAAGAGGCTCTTTCGAAAGCATCTTTCGAAAGAGCCTCTTTCGAAAGATCGCGTCTAGACTGCAGGCGGATCTTTCGAAAGAGCAATCCGCTTTTTCGAAAGAGAGCACCCAGCGAGTCTGGATGCTCTCTTTCGAGGAAGCCCTATTTACATCAAAGAACGCCTTCTTTCAAAAGAGGAACTTTCAAAAGAAGGCGTTCTTCCTCGTGAAACGAGGTTTACCGCCATCGAAAGAAAAGCCGCGTTCTTTCGAAATTATTTCGAAAGAACGCGGCTTGAGTCTGGACACAGGGGAAGTATTTTCGGGAAAAGGCTACTTTTCCCGAAAAAAACCCTGAGTCTGGACACAGCCTGAGACAGACCAATGGTTTTCCCTCTCACAGAGATTTTTGCTGAGAAACACGACAGGGTGAAGTTGTTGATCTGACCTTGTCTGCATAAAAGCTGCCCATACACCAGAGGCATAGGGAGTGTGTTATGCGCCTGGGGGGTGAAGGCAAAATTTGTGTCCCTCCCCTGCCATAGATACCAAACCTGGGGAACCACTGAGCCCGACCCTGGGAGGTGGGGGGAGCTTGTACCGCATCTTGCCCCACCCCCTCCAGTTTAGAGATGGGCTTCACCCGCACTAACCCTCCAGCAGAGGTGGAGGAGGATCAGGCTGGGGTCAGAGAGGCAGGGAGGAGGTGGCTCCAGCTGGCAACAGCAGGGTGAGGAGGAACAGGCGAGCAGAGGGATGACAAGGGGAGTAGAGGGAGGACTAAACTGACAGTAACATGGCACCCAAGGGCAACTCCCCCTCCCAACACCCTCCTCACTACATCACTGTAAATAATCCACCTCTTAGGATATTTATTGTTTAATGAATTACTTATTTTACTAACTACAGATAAATATAAATAATAACTTTTTTGTGGTTTACATTCTGTTAAATAATTTTAAAATGTTATACAACCTAAATATGAATTTCATCACTATACTTCAATCAAGCATTTAAAACCACTGTTACAGCAAATGAGTAACTCGTTGCTTTAATGAATACAAGGTAAAAAAGATTTTTAGCAGATCAAATTTATTGTAAGCAATCTGTAACGCTTCCTAACTGCCTAGTTACTTACCTAGTTAACCTAATTGTTTTTCATACTATCACACAGCGATAAACTACATGAGAGCATGAGTGTAAGAGATTAACTTACTTGTTAAAATAACACTCGGAAAAACTTTTAAATAAAACTAACACACAACACAAGAATCACCCTCACTTTATTGAAGGCACTTGAAGCAATAAGTAGCCTAAGGCTGAGGCTACACTGCAAGCATGGCTTTCTCTCTATCATGAGGACTTTTTCCTTCAGGTTGTCGTGTGATTCTATCCTTAAGTAAAGGAGAGAGATCTCTCTGAGCTGCTCTTCCAATTTTCACATGAGTCATTCAGCTGAAGCCATAGATATCAAAATTCAAGTCCAGCCTTGCCTTGAGCAGACTGCCTCACCAGGAATTCACAATCACAACATCCGAACATGTATAAGACTTTTAGCTGAGAAAGCCATGTTAATCCCAAGTCTCTGCTAGGACTGGGAGATATGGGTGACCTATAGAAAACACCAGCACTTTCTTTAGAAAATCCACAACAAAACGTGGGGGGATCTATCACCTCAGTAATGCCAACTCCTTTAGAATCGAGGCTCTGTTTATTCAGCACCAGCTGAGGTAGAGCAGGCACTGTGTGCACGTCTGATATATTTTTATCAAAACTCCTGCCTCCCCAACTTGCCAAAGGAGAAGGGAAACAGGGAGGCCAAAAGGAATGGTACAGAGCAGTGTTTCTATTTTTGTACAAGTTTCAGAGGAGTAGCAGAGTTAGTCTGTAACAGGAAAAACTTAAAAAACAAAAAATGGTCTGGAAGCACTTTATAGACTATCAAAACATGCAGATGATATCATGAGTGCTCCATTCTCCCCCCTCTCCACACCAGAATCTAGCCCACCTCCTGATTTCCTAATAAGGAAGCCAGCTCCATCCCCAGGGCAGCCTACATTAACCATGCCACAGCTCCCACTGTGGGCAGTACTTGAACCCCCCACCTGTTATTCTCCAGACAAGCATGTTAACTGCTGGTCCACTCCTGAACCTAGCCCACCTGCTTAACTTCAGAGTGTCTCTTATCCTGTTTTTGTGGGCACAACCCACTTCTTCAGAGGACAAAAGCTCATGATACCATCTACATGTTTTGTTAGTCTTTAAAGTGCTACTAGACTATTGTTTTTTTTAAAGTTTTTCCTTTTGTTATAAAGTACCTTTAAATATATATATATATATGTATGTATGTACCCCCAATGGACCCACCCCTTCCCCAGAGCCAGGCACCCCCAGCACCCCCCCAACCAAATCCCTCTGCTGCAGAGGTAGGTACTGGAGGGACTGGACAGGTAAGGTAATCCTGCCTTTAAAGTGGCCGCTCCTGCTGCTCGGCTCGGCTGCCTCAGCTCGCAGGATGTACAGGGAGGCAGCTTGTTTCCCAGCTCCCAGCTCGCTGCTCTAATGCATCATGTGGGCATGTGTAACATGCGCTCTGGTATCATCCCAGCCCAGCGCCCCCATAGTGTGGCACCTGGGGGCAACTGCCTCTCCTTCCCCCCTTGCGTCACCTCTGCCCCACACTATGCTCAGATGCATCTGTGGTGATGAGTAAAGGCTTGTCTGAGGCCATTAGTACAGGGCCAGACATCAGGGCAGCCTTAAGCTGGTTAAAAGCTTCTTGGCACTTGTCAGTCCATTGCACCGCATTTGGTTGCTTCTTTCTGATCAGGTCAATTAGTGGAGCTGGGATCTGACTGTAGTGCGGTACAAATCACCTGTAATACCTGGCCAAGCCTAAGAAGGACTGGACCTGTTTCTTTGACTTAGGGTCAGGCCAGTTTTGGATAGCCTCTACCTTAGCCTGTAGAAGGTTAATAATTCTTTGACCTACCTGGTGTCCAAGGTAAGTCATCCTGTTTAGGCCAATTTGACATTTTTTGGCCTTAACTGTGAGGTCTGCCTCCCGTATGCATTGGAAAACAGCTTGGAGGTGTTCTGCCCATGAATCAGAAAATACAACCACATCATCCAAATAGGCTACTGAAAATTCCTGAAATCCAGCTGGAGGTTATCCACAAGCCTTTGGAAGGTTGCAGATGCACTCCTCAGCCTGAAATGGAGAATATTAAACTCATACAACCCTGCATATGTAATGAAAGCTGACTTTTCCTTGGCTGCCTCTTTCAGAGGTACCTGCCAGTATCACTTAGATAAGTCAAGGGTAGAGATGAACTGGGTACTCCTCAGTTTCTCCAACAGCTCATCTGTACATGGAATTGGATAGTTTTCTGGGTGAGTTACAGCATTCGGCTTATGGTAGTCCATTCAAAAGTGGATTCCTCCATCCAATTTGGGAACTAGGACTACTAGTGAAGCCCATGCAGTCTCTGAAGGGTGAATGACACCCATCTCTAGCATGTCTCTAGCATGTTCTTGATCTCCTTCTCTATAGCTGCTTTGACTGAAGGAGCCATTTGGTAGGGGTTGGCTTTGATGGGGTGAGTATCACCTGTGTCAATGGAATGAAATGCCCATTTGGTTCGTCCTGAGATAGCTGAGTACCCTGGGGCAAACCTGATGCATAGATCCACAATCTGCTGTCATTGCTCATGGATGAGGTTCATGGAGAGGGTTACATCTTATACGCCACCTTTCCTTTTTCCATCATAGTAGGTTCCCCCTGGCCACTCCATGTTTTCCTTCTCCTGGGCAGTAAACTGAAGAGGAATAAAAGGTCTTCAGATAATTAACTGATATACCTTAGGTTTAAGGTTATGGTCGGGAAATGCTCTGAGATAATTAACACTGTGAATGGTCCATCCCATGATGATTCCATCTTATTGACCTGGAGAACCTTCAAAACCAAGACTTGCTCACCTACTTTGAAGGAACACTCTCTGGCATGCTTATCATACCAGGTGTTCTGTTTTTGCTGAGCATCCTGAAAGTTGTTTTGAGTGAGGGTGAAAGAGTCTCATCATCATCATCTTCATCATCATCAACAACAACAACAACCATGGGCTCAAAGCCCGTTGGTGTTCAATACCTCCCTCACCATTTCCTTCCAGTGAAAGAGTCTCTAATGATATTTTGTATATTGTTTACAAAATCTAAATGTTAGTTCCTAGAGGAGGGGTAACCCCTTCCCATTGTTGATTTACTAATTGCAAGATCCCCTTAACCTCATGGCCATACATCAGTTCAAAGGATGGGAATCCCAAAATGGGACGTGGGACATCTCTATAGACAAACAGTTACTGTTGAAAAACCAGGTCCCAATCATTGGAGCATTTATTCGCTTATTTGTGTTTCATGGCTTGCAAAGTCATGTTAAATCTTTCCACCAGGCCAATTGTTTGATGGTGGTAGGTGGCAGCAACTAGGTATTTCACCTCATGAACTTCCCAAAGGTGTTTCATGGTCTCTGCCTCTGAATCTGTGAGGATCTCAGAGGGCCAACCTAACCTGGCAAAGATATCTGTTAGTGCCTAGCACATGTTCCTGCCTGTAGTGCTCTCTAGAGCTACTTCTTCAGGCCAATGGGTGGCAAAATCCATAAGAGTCAGTATGAACCATTTCCTTCTGGAGGTTTTTTCAGGGAAAGGGCCCATAATATCCACAGCTACATGCTAGAATGGGACCTCTATTATGGAGAGTGGCTGGAGAGGTGCCTTGGAGTTTCCCCACCCACTGGCACATATCACAAGTCTGGATATAGCCAACCACATTCTTGCCCATTCCCTTTCAGTGGAATGACCTTCCCAACTGATCTTTGGTTCTGTTTATCCTAGAATGGCCCCTAGGGTGATTATGGGCCAAGCTCAATAACTCTTTTCTGTACTTAGTTGGAACTATCAATTGTCTCTGAGGTCGCCAGTCCCTTTTGTGCCCCCCATGAAAGAGTCTCTTTGTATAAAAGTCCTCTTTCTACCACAAATCTGGACCTGTTAGAAGAGCTGAGAGGCGATGGTTCACTTCTGGTCGCCACCCTAGCTTCTTTGAAGTTCTCATCTGCTTCCTGTTCTGCCTAGAACTGCTCTCTCGATGCTGGAGACATCACTTCCTTGCTGGATTGGGGACCTAGACTTGGTCGCTGTGGAAGCGATGCAGGTAAGGTATCTCTGCTGGTTGGGAACCAGTTTGTGCTTGTGCTGGCTGCAGGCTTAGGAGGGGCCTTTTGTGCAGACTCAGCTGCTGCTGCAGGCTCTGAGAGACCGTATGATGCTGACTCCAATTCCAGCTCTGGGGCTGGTTCCACATGGATTTTAGGAACTGGATCCACTGGTGCAGTCAGGATTGCTGGCCTTTTGTCTGGCTCCATCACTTCTGTCTGGGTCTCTGGTTCTGGGTTGTCTGGTGTTCACAGATTGGTCCCTGGTCACAGGCTCAGGAATGGGTTTAGGTGTGGAGGCCTGCTTAGACCCGATGCGAGTGACCAGTCCTACCCTCTGGGCTTGTTTTTCATGGTTGTCTAGGTCTTCTCCCACCAGCATATGAATGGGGCAGCCATCATAGATTGCAAAAGACCAAGTTCCTGATCAGCCCTTGTACTTAACTAGTAACTTGGTGGTAAGCAGGTCAAAAGGATTCCCTGGAAGGGTTGAATGGTGACTCTGGATCGATGAGGTCGGGATCCACTAGGGATTGGTGGATCACTGACACCTTTGTTACAGTTTCTCTCTATGCAGCAACCTCCCTTCCACCCACATTCATAGTCTCCCTTTGCTCTAGGAGAATCTGAGAGGCATCTGGGCCAGAGGTCTCTTGGTGTGACCCCAGTGTGATGAGCTGCAGTCTGTTGGTGCTCCTGGGACAATAGGCCTTTACATGCCCCAGTTCATTACATTTGAACATTGCACGACTGTTGCCGTAGGATGAGTAAAGGAATGAGAGGATGTCTGTGGCCTTCTTTGAGGTGGACTGGACCCTTTCCTGCAAGGTGGTTTCTTGGATGCCTCTCTGCATGGTGGGATGCCCCCTCTTGACATACCTTCTTGTTCCCACATAAGCTACTTTATGTACTGCATTTTCCTCTCTGCTTCACTCATCTGGCACTGAGCTTTCCTGACTCTCTTTGGGTATGTCTACACTACCCCGCTAGTTCGAACTAGCGGGGTAATGTAGGCATACCGCAATTGCAAATGAAGCCCGGGATTTGAATTTCCCGGGCTTCATTTGCATAAACGGGGCGCCACAATTTTTAAATCCCCGCTCATTCAAACCCCGTGCCGCGCGGCTACACGCGGCACGAACTAGGTAGTTCGAACTAGGGTTCCTAGTTCGAACTACCGTTACTCCTCATTCCACAAGGGGTTCGAACGAGCGGCACGGGGTTTGAACGAGCGGGGATTTAAAAATGGCGGCGCCCCACTTATGCAAATGAAGTCCGGGAAATTCAAATCCCAGGCTTCATTTGCAATTGCGGTATGCCTACATTACCCCGCTAGTTCGAACTAGCGGGGTAGTGTAGACATACCCTTTGGGATTGAGGCTTCTCATAAAGGATGTACCCTCTAATCTCTCCAGGCACACCTTCTAGGAACTGTTCCATCTGCATCAGGAGAGAAAACTTTTCCAAGGTATTAGCCTCCTTCCCTGAGATCCATGATCCCCAGCTTTTGGCTACAAGATGGGCTTGTTTGGGAAATAGCATGCTCTGAGTCCATTTCAGGGCTCTGAACCAACAACGAGCCTGTTCAGGAGTGAGGCCCATCATAAGACTGGCCTCTTCCTTATACAGTTCATAACAGTTTACAGTGTCCCCTGACATGTCAGCTGCCACTCCTAGTAGGGGACCAGTGAATTGAGATATTAATTCCTTCATGTACTGATGTTGGGGGGGGGGGGGAGGAAGAGGAGAGGGATGTTGTGCCCTTGGCAGGCCCTCAAAATTTAGGAAGAATCCTCTATATTATCTCCTACCTGCTTGTTGGGTGGTGCATCTGGAGCATCCAGCCTTTCACCTTTCTCCATTTCAACTTCTAACCACCTCATTTCCACTTCCTCTTGCATTTGCTTCTCCACTGCTTCTAGCCACCTGATTTCTACTTCTCTGTCCTTTATCATTAGGAAGAACTCCATCTCACGCTGAGGGTATGTCTACACTACAAAGTTAGTTCGAACTAACGTTCGTTAGTTCGAACTAACTTTCATAGGCGCTACACTAGCGCGCCGTTAGTTCGAATTTAATTCGAACTAACGGAGCGCTTAGTTCGAACTAGGTAATCCTCATTCCACGAGGATTAAGCCTAGTTCGAACTAGCTAGTTCGAATTAAGGGGTGTGTAGCCCCTTAATTCAAACTAGTGGGAGGCTAGCCCTCCCCAGGTTTCCCTGGTGGCCACTCTGGTCAACACCAGGGAAACTCTACTGCCCCCCTCCCGGCCCCGGATCCCTTAAAGGGGCACGGGCTGGCTACAGTGCCCGTGCCAGGTGCAAGCCTGCCAGCACCCAGCCAGCAGACCCTGCACCTGGCACGGCTCGAGCCACCCACCCGATGCCCCCCAGCCCTCCCCCTCTTCCCGGGACCAGGCTGGCGGCTCCCGGGAGCTTGCCCGGGACCGCAAAAGGCGGGCACCTGCCTGGGCTAGTGCAGACATTGTGGACCTCGTCCACGACCTCCGCACTAGGCACAGGGAAGTGGCCGTCTAGGGCAGGAGAGCTGCCAGCCTGGCCACCCAGGAGCAGGTGTGCAAGAGAATCAAGGGGGTCCACTGAGACCCCCGACCCTGAGTCCTGAGCTTACAATGGCCGTACTGGGTCAGAACAAAGGTCCATCTAGCCCAGTAGCCTGTCTGCCGACAGAGGCCAACCCTAGGGACCCTGGAGGGGATGGACCGAAGACAGTGACCAAGCCATTTGTCTCGTGCCATCCCTCTCCAGCCTTCCACAAACCTTGGGCAGGGACACCACTCCTACCCCCTGGCTAATACCACTCCATGGACCTAACCTCCATGACTTGATCTCACTTCCCTTTAAACTCTGTTCCAGTTCTAGCCTTCACAGCCTCCTGCAGCAAGGAGTTCCACAGGTTGACTCTTTGCTTTGTGAAGAACAACTTTCTGTTACTAGTTTGAAGCCTGCTACCCATTCCTTTCCTTTGGTGTCCTCTAGTCCTTCTTTATGGGAACTAATGAACTTTTCTGTATGCACTGTCTCCACCCAACTCCTGCTTTTAGAGACCTCTATCCTGTCCCCCCTCCGTCTCCTCTTTTCTAAGCTGAAAAGTCCCAGTTTCTTTAGCCTCTCTTCATATGGGACCTGTTCCCAACCCCTGATCATTTTAGTTGCCCTCCCCTCCCCCAGCCTTTCTCTTCCCCTCTCCCACCTCCTTTTCCCAGTCTCCCCCAGTTTTGTTCAATAAAGACAGATTTCATTTTGGAAGACATGTTATCTTTATTGTGTACATCAAGAAGAGGGGCTAGGGAAGGGTAAGTGGAAGGAGCTGAGGGAGGAATGGGGCACGTGCCCCCGATGGGGAGGACTGGGCTGGCTCTGCAGGCTTCTGGGGGTGGAAGCTCTCCTGCAGCCCCCCAATTGCCCCCTCTTCCCAGATGGCAGCCTGCGGCAAGTGCAGCCGGTCTGATGGCCGAGTGCTGTGATGTGCCCAGTGTGGGCACTCAGGGCACTCCAAGCCAGGACTGCTTTGCAAGCGGGGCACCCCTGAGAACTGTCTGTCCGGGGTGGGGGTCGGGACCCTTTAAGCACAGCCCTCGGCTAGCCTGAGACCGCATCTCCACGCTCTAAGTCCTCCTCTGATGCCCTGCTGGCACTGCTTCCGGCCATCCTTAACCCCGCTTCAGGGTCCACTTAATGTGGACGCGCTAGTTCGAATTAGCAAAACTCTAATTCGAACTAGTTTTTAGTTCTAGACGCGTTAGTTCGAATTAGCTTAGTTCGAATTAACTAATTCGAACTAAGTTAGTTCGAATTAGCGCTGTAGTGTAGACATACCCTGAGTTAGTAGGTTGCCTGCCTCGAGGGCACTCTCTCACCCTGGAGACAATGGTAAGAGAGGAGAATGGTTGCCATTCACTACTCCTGCCCCCACATTGCTACTTCCCCCTGGCCTCACAGGGACATTTTCCTGCCCCCTCCCTTGGGGTATGAGTCTTCCCTGGATGTGGACATCTTGCCCTGATTTGAGGCTGTTTTCACCTCCGGGCATTGCTTAGGGAGAGTTGGTTGCTCTAGGGCTACCATACCTAACCATAAATGCATGCTCTAGGCGTCTTCCCTTCCCTACTCTAGCATAGCTATCTAGTTGCCCAGAAAGCTAGAGGAAACAAAACCTGTTTGGTTGGGCTGTATGGCTTACATGGTTAACCTTTCATGTGCCTTTCCCCAAGGCAGCAACAGGAAAAGAAGAAAAAAGAAAAAAAAACCCTTCAAAGTCTGCAAACAGTTAAAAGAAAAACCTGTGTCTTTTTAATGTTGGGGTTCTCAAAATGATCCCACCATGCTGCTCACCATGTCACAGCTGAAATCCCCAACCTGGCACTTTGAGTGTAGGTTGAGGTGGGCAATAATTTGTAAAAGGGGACCACTTCAGAAATTTCTGAAGTGGCACCGGGCCACTCCAGAAGGGGTGGGGCCTCAGCCAGAAGGGGTGGGGCCAGGAGACTTATTGTGCTTCACCTCCACACCCTGATTGGCCTGCAGTGGGGGAGTGCAAGAAATCTTCCCTTCCCTCCCCCGCCCCCACCTCCTAGAGAGAAACACCAGCTGTTTTAGAACATTGTGGTTCTCTCTAGGTGCCCAATGGGAGGAGATCTTGCACACTCCCCACTGCCCCCAGGTCAATCGGGCCCTGGGGGGTAGAGGATCGTTCAGAGTCTAGAGAGACACGCCAGCTGTTTTAAAACAGCCGGCGTGTCTCTCTAGATGTTACGTGTCCCTGGCAGGGTGGAGACAGGACACGAGAGACTTCTTGTGATCTCTGCCTCCAAGCCCTAATTGACCTGGGGTCAGGGAGTGTGCAAAGCTTTCCCTACCCACACCAAAGGCATGTGGCAGCTAGAGATAAATGCCAGCTGTTTTAAAACAGCCAGCATGTCTCTCTAGACACCATGTGCTTTTGCAGTGGCAATGAGATTTCACCCACTCACCCACTCTCAGACCCTGTTTGGCCTGGTGGTGAGGGAGCAGCAGGCCGCCTCCACTAGCATGGTGGGCTGGATCCAGCCCATGGAGGGCCCTTTGCACACCTCTGGTGTAGCTAATGGGGTCCGGCTAGGAAAATAAAAACTGTCAGATCCCATCTCTAACAAAGGAGACTTCTTCCCCAGGTTGAAATTCTTTAGCTGTATTTCATTGGCTATTGAGCTCAAAGCCCCCTCCCTCTAGTTCAGAATAGCTTATGGTTAGCTTAACCCGTTCCTCGCTCTCCAGATAAGAGACAGCGCCTTTGCAGCTCCCATTCATGACAGGCACAACCCACTTCTTCAGATGAATGGAGTCAAGGGTGACATCCTACATCCTACAGTTACATACCTGCAACTACATGATACATTTAAATGTTCTTACACGTTCAAATTACGAGCTTGTTTGTACAAAGGTCTACTTTTGGAGAAAGGAAGGGAAAATAGTGAAAAATAAGTAACCTTAAATATAAAGCTTAGAACTTTATAATATTTGCATTCAAAGTTTCTGTCTTCTTCCATGGTATCTTTGTAAATTAAGATAAGCTCAGTTTAGGAAAGAAAAGAAATAAATGGAGCCATTTAATCTTCTTATACTGATCATTGCAAGCAGTGAAAATTCTCTATATTTTTTTGCTTTTAGTACTTTCACATAACAATGCTAGGTAGCTCTTAGTATTTAGTTTAAATAAGTCTTTATATTTAGAGCTTGCTTTTTGACACACACTATTTTTGAATTTTACATTCCATACAATTTTCACTTTTTTTGTCATAGATCATCATACAGATATTTTTCTTCAGCAGAAACTTTAAATTCAGGGTCTCTACAAAGAGGGACCTGAAACTGCTTCTTACTTAGCTCTACTTCTTAAATGTATTGCCTATGTTTTGTCGCATTCACAATACATTTTTTATCCCCAATTGAACACTAAAAGTTGTTGCGATTTAATTCTTCCTATCCAATGTTTGGCCAAACACTAATCTAAAGCCTACCAAAGATAAGGAAAGATTTCTTAGTGGACTTTAGATCAGGCCTCTTAAGGAAAGGATCAAAAAGTGATGTTACCAATTAGTAAATAAATAAAAGATTTTATTCTAATTTACAAAATTTGCTGAGAAATAACTGTAGATTTCTACTTTAAATGAAGAAGATAACACATGTAGAAAGGACCTACATTCTGATTAAATACAAAAATGTATGTCTTCAGAGCTTTAGCTATGTTCTAAAAATAGTTTGGCATGCACTCCTGCAGGAGTTCTAGGAATAATAGACAATTCATCAAGAAGTGTTGCTGTTTGTGCCCGCACTGTATATGGGCATTTTCCTTCATGAATTAACATATGGGGAGAAGGCTGTCAAAGGTGGTGGGTAAACTAAATGAACAAACATACCATCGCCAAAGGGAATCCACTTAAAAGTTAAATATATCTGAACTTTATGCTATACAAATTGCATCCAGTAAGATTCCAGGATAGTGATGGGTGAAAGAGTACTTAGAAGTAAAGCTTCATCAGGAGGTGGAAGGGATTTGGAACAGATCTTGGGATTTCTGGTGGCTGGTCCCTGCTCAGACTTGCTGAGGTATTCACTTCCATAATTTTTATAATGGAAGCAGAAAGTAGAGATTGACATGATTAAATGCTGCTGCCTCTACTGATGTTAGACTGTTGGGAAGTGCAAGAGTTAAATCTTGGGTCTGGGTAGTGGTTACTATGGCTATGGGGCATGGTAAAGGCAGACACTGCTTTTACATATTTATAGACATGTTTGACCTTCTTTCTGCTTGTTAGGGTCAGGTATAGATGCAGTTGTGCCATGTAGAGATAAATTGCAGCTGTGACCTGAAGATTTTAGTGAATGCCTTCTCTGTGAAGCAATGGAATTCCCTATTCCCCCCACCCTGTCTACCCCATCACTCTGAGATATACTTTCAGGATCACGGATCTCTCATACCCCAATAATGAACTGACTTCAGCAAAATGTAGTAAATAAGTAAACAGGGGCAGGCTAATAATATTCATCACGCCGTTATGTTTATGCATTATATGGGTGTTCACACTACCAAATTAGGATGTATTGGCTGATGTAATTTATAGTTATATTTGCATGCTAACTCAGATAAAAGAGTATGTCTGGGCTCCCTTTGTTACTCACTCACACCCCAGGCAGGAGGGATCCAAGATGGAATGAGTATCAGCGATAAAGCCCTTTTCTGAGCTGCACAGAAGAGGTTCAGAGCTCTCTGGGCAGGCAGGGAGCCCAGCTGGTCTGCTGGGGAAGCAGGGGAGGGGCACTACTGCTGCTGCTGCCTGCTATACATGGAAAAGCTGGATCCAGCCTCTACTCCAGGGCTGGGCAAAAGATGATCTGCGAGCTGGATCTGGCCGCGAGAGCCTCAGCCAGCCCCCTGCCAAACCCGCACCCACTTGGCACTCTGGAAATCTGGGTTCAGGGCCATGTGTGTGTTTGTGAATGCTGAGCGCCTACAGAGAGAGGAGATAAGCTTCTCATGCTGCCTCCACCCCTCCAGTAGCTCCCATTGTCCAGTTCCAGCCAATAGCAGCTACCTGTTTGCAGGACAGGCAGCATGTAAAGTGCCCCTCATCCCCCTTGCTCACAGCATTCAGTTGAGAACAATAAACATGGCTCCTGCAGCTCCAGTTCCAGCCAATAGCAGCTACCTGTTTGCAGGACAGGCAGCATGTAAAGTGCCCCTCATCCCCCTGGCTCACAGCATTCAGTTGAGAACAATAAACATGGCTCCTGCAGCTCCCCTGAACACGTAGAAGGGCTGGAAGGCAGGGACCCTGGCTAAGGAATCTGCTGGGCTGCTGGCTTAGAGCCAAGTAAGGTCTCCCAGCCAAGGCCTATCTCTGGCACTTGCCTCCCTCCCCCAACCTGCTGTCCCCCTTCTGCTCTCCTACCCCATGTAACGCAACCATCTGCACCCTGCTCCAGCCGCCATACACCTTCCCATCCACTGCATCCCCTCCTACGTCTTTCCTCAGATCACAACCCCCTCTCACATCTTGCACCCCAATCTGTTATCCCTGGTCACAGTCCAAATCCCTGCACCCCCACTGCACTCCTGCCCAGGTCACAACCCCCTCTCAGGCCCTGCACCCTCTCCTCACCCCAGTCCATTGCCCTAGGACACAATCCCCTACTTCACCCAAACTCCTTCCCAGATCCCACACCCCAATGTCTTACTCCAAGCTCCCTTCTGCACTTAACTCCACCTCAGACCCCCAGACCTCCTCCATGAATATAATGGAAGAGTGTGGCCCCAACCACTTATCAAATTTTTGGAGTGGCCCCCCATCAAAATTTATTGCTCACCCCTGTGTTAATGGCTTATGGCAAGAAAGAAAAAGATTCTTTTAACAGATTTTTTTATGAATGTCTCAGATATCTAAAACCCTGATCTTAATGATTTTTTAAACCCTCTGCTACTAATTAATACATGGTAGAGTTCTGGCTCTTCTGAGTCAGAAGTAGCAAGTAATAGGTGTGATGCTAGTTGTTTTGTAGAATGAAACCATATTTGCAAGCTCTTTGAAACATGCATCTGTCTGTTAGAAAGGATGATGATACATGCACTCCAAAGTCTCAGAGAGGTAGCCATGTAAGTCTGTAACTAAAAAAACTTAAAAAACAACAATTGTCCTGTAGCACCTTAGGCTAACAAAAATATATAAATAGTATCATAAGCTTTAGCGGGCACAACCCACTTCTTCAGCCAAGGATAGTGCTAATTTTCTTTTTATATGATTTCATATTAAATAATCATAAGCATTGTGCCTTGTTAATTATTCCTTGTTTTAGTATATTTTCTTCCACACCAATGGACTATTTAAAATATATATTTATATCTACGTTTTTTGTTTCTACTGATGGGTGCACATCCCAACACTACCTCAATACTGGTGTTGCACATAAGGAATTTCAACCCACCCAAAAGAAAATTCAACCCACCAAGGATGGAAAATCTTAGAGGGGATGCTGCCTGTTACCCCATCCACCACTGGGCCAGCCTCTTCTTTTTCCAACATAGACCATGTGCATTTTATTGTGGGAATTCAACATTTCTCAGCTGAAGAGTCCACTGATTAGCTAATCTTTAAAGACTGCAGCAAATGTCTGAATGAGAACAGCATTCTAAGCTTTGCATGTTCTAAACCTTAAACCTTATTCCTAAGGAGCACCTTTTCAATTGAAAGGAATATCAAGATATATTAGGTACATCCAGCATCATTACATAACCATGCACACTACATGTGTCGTTCCTGATTTCCTAGCCATAGCATGACAACCAGCTTATAAAATCTAAATGCAACAAGAAAACCACAAGAAATAATATATGTGAGCTAAATGGAAAACAAGATTTCAGAATAAGCAAAAACAAAAACAAAAGCAAAACTTCACAAGACTGGAATTAGGAAAGGGGTTAGGGAAGCATTTTCTATGGGTACATCTAGACTACACGCCTTTTTTGAAAGAGGCTTTTTCAAAAGAATCTTTCAAAAAAGCCTCTTTTAAAAGAGAGCGTCTAGATTACACTAAGCGGATCAAAAAAGCAATCCACTTTTTTGAAAAAGAGTGTCCAGACTGCCTGGATGCTCTGTTGAAAAAACGGCACCTGGAACCTCTTCTGGTAGGGCATGGGGGCAGCCTTTACTTCTGGGTGCTGCTTTCTGCCCTTTGCAGAGACGCATGCTTAAAGAGATCCCCCTCAATAACCATTTATCTGCTGCTGCTTCGGGCTTGCCTACCTCTGAGAGGGACAGCAAAGCTTCTGAAGTGCTTGCTCCGGTTTCCCTGCTTTCTGGGACACCACAGCAGTTTGGTTTTTGGTTGGTTTTTCCGCTTTTCATCTTTTTTTTTTATATGGAACTGGAGCTGCCCCTGGGCAGGCAATGGCCCCACACAGCTATGCTGAAAATTCTGTTACACCTCCATGACACTGTCATGATGCTCGTAGGCCATCTGGACTCAGAATCCAGCCTTGAGCCCCTCGTCCAGGCTGCAGCACCACTGGACTTGCCACCCAACTTATTCCTGGAGAGGCAATTTGGAAGCTGGACACCAGTTCAGACTGGTGAAACCATCTCATTATGGAGTGGTGGGACGACCGGGCTTGGCTCTGAAACTTCCGTATGCAGAAATCCATGTTCCAGAAGACGTGTGCCTGGCTAGCCCCTGCCCTACAATTCCAGGATACCTACTTGTGGCCCGCCATTTTCCTGGAGAATTAGATCGCTATTGCCCTGTGGAAGCTGACCACCCTCCAACAGCTACCGCTCGATGGGACACCAGTTTGACGTGGGGAGGTCTACTGTCGGGGCCGTCTTGATGGAGGTAAGTCACTCTCGGGGACAGTCCATGGGGGGGAGGGGGCAGAAAAGGGGGACCCTCAGGAAAGGGCAGTGGGAATTGGGAATGGGGTGGGAGTGGTCAAAGATTTCCTGGCCTCACCCTGCCCTAGTGCGGGGGGGAGGGGTCTGCCTGAGGGGGTCTCCTGGAGTCTTGGACGGGAGGAGTGGGGGAGTACCTCTCAACAGCTCAGCCCCCACCCTCTAATTTTCTGTTATGTGTGTTTCTCATTGTCCCTTTCTGCAGGTGGTGACGGCCATCAGTTTGGAGCTGCTGCACAGGACTGTCCACCTCGGAGACCTGGACACCATCATGCCTGGATTTGCAGTGCTAGGATTCCCAAACTGCGGAGGAGCACTCAATGGGACTCACAAGCTGATCTGTGCACTGCCCCATTGAGCAGCCCAGTACACTAACAGGAAGGGCTACTTCTCCATGGTGCTGCAGGCCCTGGTCAACCACCGTGAACAATTCACTGACATTTGTGTTGGGTGGTCAGGCTGGGCATGTGATGCCCGCATCTTCCGGAACTTGTACCTGTACTGCAGGCTTCAGGCAGGGACATTTTTTCCACAGTGCAACTTTGCAGTCAGAGATATGCAGATGCCTATGTGCATCATATGGCTGACATGGCCTACCCCCTTATGCCCGGGCTCATGAAGCCGTACACTGGCCACCTGGAAGCGAGCAGGGAAATACTTAACTCCTACCTGCACCGGGCTCGCTTGCAGGTGGAATGCACCTTTGGATATCTGAACGGGAGGTTTAGGCGCCTGCTAACTCACCTGAACATGGGGGAATGCAATATCCCTAAGGTGGTTGCTGCCTGTTGTGTGCTGCACAATCTGGTAGAGAGGAAAGGGGAGGCCTTCCTCCCAGGGTGGGGGACATGGGCTGATGTGGAGAGGAGGCAGATTGAGCAGCCTCAGACAGCTGCCATCCGCCAGGCCGACCAGTCAGGATTGCACATTCAGGAGGCCCTCAGGGAGACATTCTCCCAAGGAGCCCAATGAGTTTCCCCAGTGCCTTCCAAATTGGGGCTTGCTCCTTGACCCCAGTACCTTCCCCCCGTAACCGATCCCTACCCCACTTTGTGGACATACACACAGAGAGACAGGTGTGATTTTCAAAATGCTAACAGTTTAATGCAAAGTTAAAGATAGCAAACAGTATCACTCTCTTGTTATGAAAAATAAAGTTTAATGTAAAAAAAAGAAGTCCTTCCCTCACTGCTGGGAAGGGGGCCTGTAAACCTGGAAGGGCGAGGGGGCTGTAAACCTGGAAGCGAGAAGGGGGAGAGGGTGGCTCAGGGCTGAGGATGCTGCTCGGATGAATAGCTCCTACCACCTTGGGAATGGGGGACTCTTCAGAGACGGCTGTGCATGCGGCCTGGGACAGTAGGGGGCTGGGCAGGAGGTGAGGCTGTACCTGGGTTTGGGATGGCGGGGGGAGGGCAGAGGTGATGGGGGCAGGCTGAGAAGGAGGAGTGGCAACAGGGACAGGACCCGGGAAGGACATCACCTCCCGGATAGCAGCACAAATAGCAGTGCGCTACTGGACGAACTCATCCAGCAAGCGCTTGTGCCACTCTGCCTCTGCCTGCATCCTTTTGGATAAGGTGTCCCGCATCCTTTGGAGGACCATGATGTGCTCGCGCATCAGTTCCAGATATGTGCACCAGTGCTGGAGATTTCCATGCAGCTGTCTGGGTGGTGGGGCAGGTGTGGCTCGCCCCTCCTGGATGACTGGCTTGACTGTGGAGGAGAAGAGGGAAAAGTTGTCCGTCATGCATGCTCACACTTTCCCTGAGAGGACATGCCCTCCTTCTC
This sequence comes from Pelodiscus sinensis, assembly GCF_049634645.1. NCBI lineage: Eukaryota > Metazoa > Chordata > Testudines > Trionychidae > Pelodiscus > Pelodiscus sinensis. The sequence goes on from NC_134719.1 coordinate 51,399,276, forward strand.
AGCCGTGAGTACCTGTTCTAGGGACAGGGGATGCTGATGTTCTCTCAGCAAGGCCTGGTGTGGCTTGGTCAGCAGCCATGGCCTCACTGGAGCCCAGAGGTATACAGGCCAAAATCCTGCCTGCCTCTCTCTCCCCTCCCCTGCAACATACACACACCATGGGCAAGCAGCACAGAGAAGTGTTGGGCCACAGTTGGGGTTCTCATGGGTTGCAGAGGGACCTGGAGCTGCCTGGCCCTCTCAGTGCCCACAACCAATGCCTGCATCAGGCAGCACTGTCTGCAGGAGCAGCTGGTGCCTCACACCCATGAGGGGGTAGGATGGCTCTCCCTGGGGTCGGCCATGTGTGGGCCCCCACAGGCTGTGATCAGCATGACACATCACAGTACCACACCATCCACTTTGCTCTCACCTCCCGTGCCCTGTGTGTGTTGGGACTTCAAATCACTCACCTGATGTTCCTTCCCCGGTGTCCAAAGATGTCTGGGAGGCCTCCTGGGTCTGGGGGCCAGCACCTGGGTGAGGGTCACCGTGTTCCTGGAATCCTCCACCTCCTCGTCTTGGAGCTGCTGGTCTTCAGGGGTGTCATCTTGGAGCTGCAGCTGCTGCTGCACAGGTTTCTCCATCCCTGACTCCAACGTTCTCTGGAGACAGGGGTTCCTGCCCCGTCCAGGATCTGGTCCAGGTCCTCATAATATGTGCAGTGCTGTGGTGCTTCCCCAGAGCAGAAGCTGCGCTCATGAGCCCTGACATACCCCTGCTGCAGGTCCTTGACCTTTGACTCTCACTTGGTCTAGTGTGCAGGGGTGGTGGCCTTTCTTAGCAAGGCCATCAGCCATTCGGGCATAAATGTCCACATGTCTCCTCCTGCACTGCAGGGCCTGCAGAGACTCCTCCTCTGACCAGCACTCAAAGGGTATGTCTACACTACCCTCCTAGTTCGAACTAGGAGGGTAATGTAGGCATACTGCACTTGCAAATGAAGCCCGGGATTTGAATTTCCCGGGCTTCATTTGCATAAGCGGGGAGCCGCCATTTTTAAATCCCCGCTTGTTCGAACCCCGTGTAGCGCGGCTACATGGGGCTCGAACTAGGTAGTTCGGACTAGGTTCCTATTCCAAACTACCGTGGAATGAGGTGTACCGGTAGTTCGGAATAGGAACCTAGTCCGAACTACCTAGTTCGAGCCCCGTGTAGCCGCGCTACACGGGGTTCGAACAAGCGGGGATTTAAAAATGGCGGCTCCCCGCTTATGCAAATGAAGCCCGGGAAATTCAAATCCCGGGCTTCATTTGCAAGTGCAGTATGCCTACATTACCCCGCTAGTTCAAACTAGCGGGGTAGTGTAGACATACCCAAAAAGGGTTTCGATCGCAGGGCCAAACCATGATGGTGCCTGGTGTTTGGTGCCCCTGGCTTGGTCCTGGGATGTGTCCTTGGAAGGGTCAGGGGAGTCTCAGGGGCTTGTACCTGTGACATGGCTCTGAGTGGGCTTACCAGAAATAGCTGAGCAGTCAGTATCCTGCTTGGAGCTGGCTTCCTGCCACAATTCTTCTCCTGGCTGCCTGTGCCTTTAAAAGATGGCTACAGACAGGAACAATAGAGGTGAAAGGTCTGGCAAGGCGTGTCCACCAGGGCTTTTTCCTGGAGGCCTCTTTTTTTAAAAAAAAAAAAAAAAAAGCTCCCCCGCGTCCACATACACCTTTTTTCAAGATATCTTTTGAAAAAGGCATTCATCCTCGTAAAATGAGGTTTACCTCTGTCAAAAAAGACACCATGTTCTTTCAATTTAATTTTGAAAGAATGCGGCCGCAGTTTTTTCAAAAAAAGGCCACTTTTTTGAAAAAAGCCTATTGTCTAGAAAGAGCCTAAGTGTTAGAAATTATCTACCCAGCAGCAGACAAGCATTGGATAATAAACTAAAAGAAAGAAATACAAATATGTAAGAGTCAAGCAAAAGAGAAAAATGTATTACTATTTTTTTCCAAAAGCACTTGTAATCTGTTCACCACTGCACAAAGACTCTATTCTGCTTCCCTCAGTCATGGTGAATTGCAGCTTATGTATTGTCTACAGTAGAAAATTGGGTCAACATCATGTTTTCATTCAGGGATGTGTGAAAAATCTACACCTCCTCTAACCTCAGTGGCATAGTTAAGCCAACATAAGTACCAGTTTGGACAGTATCAGGCTGACAGAAGAATTCTTCTATTGACCTAGCTATGCCTCTTGGGAAGGTGGATTATTTTCACCAGTAGGAAAGTAACTCCCCTTAGTATCAGTAGTGCCTACAGCAAAACCATTGCGCCATTATAGTATTTCAGGTATAGACAAGACTCTCCTCCACTGGTAGTTCCTTTGAAAAGACTGGGACTAATCATGGAATAAATTACTAATCAACATTAGTACAAGTGGCCATAAAAAGTGACTTTTAGATTGTATGTTGTCCATATAAAGACTGACTATCATTTAGGCACAGTCAGAGTGATACTGGCAGGGGGGTGAGAACTTGAAAGAGAAGCCAGAATAACTTTCTAGTGAATAAAATCCTCTTTGTTTAGTTTATAACTGAGTGTATATTAAGTGTATATTTGTGGTTTCTGCTTCAGTAGACTGAATTCACACACAAATAATTCCTTGAATCCTTTCATTCTCACCCAGAAGCTTACTGTGTTTCACCACTATCTTCCTTTGTATTTCAGGAACTCGCTGTATTCCTCCACACTACCCTCTTCCCACGTCAGGGGTGGTGTGTGCCCAATTTCCCCTCCCCATTCCCCCAAAGCAGGGATTCTTTGTGTACTCCCTTTCTTCCTTCCCGTGTTAGGGTCTCCGTATCCCCATGCAAACCAGGGGTCTGTATGACTTCTGTCCCATACCAGAGTCCCCTCTTTTTCGTGTGCCCCCTTCTCTATAAATCCTCTTTTCCCTACTAGTATATTTATCTTCTTTCTATTGGTGAGATAAGTCATATAGGTTGTCAACATACTCGATATTTTTTGGAGGATGTAAGAGACACAAGGTAGATAATATCTTTGCTTGGTGAAAGTTTTGGACCTACACTGAACTATTCTGCAGGAGAGAATCTTTGGACGATGGGCAGAGATGAATCAGGTATTAGTATGTGAGCTGATGGACCAATTCATTCATAGACAATTGCAGAGGTGCTTGAAACAGTGACTTTACAATACAGATGGTGGGATCTCAGTGGTTCCCCATTTCCCTACCTTCTGGTTTTCTGATTCACCTCTGTTTCACCCAATGTCTCCAGCAGTCCCTGAAATTTTGGAACTGATCAGATGCCACATTGAAGAGTGCCACGTAACATTCACAGACAAGGTGGGTGAAATAATATTGTATTGGACCAACTTCTGTTGGTCAAAGAGCAAGCTGACAGACTATACACAGTTCTCCCTCAGGGTAAGGCATAATCTGTTCAATTTTGTATTTATCTGTTATGCTATTTGCCCCAAACATGACTAAGAGCTACGTATGATTCAAAAGTTTCTCTTTCACCAACAGAAGCTGGTCCAATAAAATATAAACTCACTCAGTTTGCATTGCTAATATCCTGAGACCAATATGAACACAGCAACACTGAAAAACATTACATTTAAGCAGAAAAAGAAATAGTGTCAAGCCTCATAAGTTTAGCTACCGATTGAATCTCTGTTCTGGCACTCACTGGTCTGCCAATATCTATGGTCCCACATGATTTTAGTTAACCAGATTTAGTGGGCCAAGTATAGACTTGTAAATTGAATGCTGAGGGCAGGGAGGAGTAAGGGAAGCCAATGGGAGCATTTACTCCTGTCAGCCTTCCTCAGCAGGGATGACACCAAGTTCGGCTTAAGGTAAGCCAACTCCAGCTACATATTCTGTCTAGCTGGAGTTGTGTAATTTAACCAAATTTTCAGTCAAGTGCAGGCATGGACTTGATGTCTTCTAAGAGCCCAATAGGGAGTGGATAACTTGGTAATGCTGCTAGGCAATATTGATCTCCTTGCGTCAGCAAGTTCTCTGGTTCAGCACTGGTGAGGTCCCAAGGGTGCTAGACTAGAGAGGTTCAACCTGTAATACATTTTCAAAACACACTGTACAGGGCATGGGATTTCTGCGTGTGACTCTCATAAAACAGGATGGCTGTGTCTACATTGGCATCCCTTTCCGGAAAAGGGATGCTAATGAGACACTTCGGAATTGCAAATCCGCGGGGGATTTAAATATCCCCCGCAGCATTTGCATTTACATGGCTGCTGCTTTTTTCCGGCTCGGGGTTTTTGCCGGAGAAAAGCGCCAGTGTAGACGTGATTTTCCGGAAAATAAGCCCTTTTCCAGGAGATCCTTTATTCCTACTTGAAGATACTTGAAGAAAGGAATAAGGGATCTCCTGGAAAAGGGCTTATTTTCCAGAAAATCGCGTCTAGACTGGCGCTTTTCTCCGGCAAAAACCCTGAGCCGGAAAAAAGCGGCATCCATGTAAATGCAAATGCCACGGGGGATATTTAAATCCCCCATGGATTTGCAATTCCGAAGTGTCTCATTAGCATCCCTTTTCCGGAAAGGGATGCCAATGTAGACACAGACGATATGTGCAAAAAAACTATCTGGAGAACTGGATGGTCAGAATATCCAGCACAGAGATAGGATGCACACAGTCTCTTTCACAGCTAATACTGAATATGACAGGAGCCCTGTGACGATATTAGGAATTTGATCAAAATTTGCTATTTGAGAGATTTTGTATCTCTGTTTGTTCAAGAACTCCTCCTAAATGGTAAGAGCTAGGACCACCAAATTTGGTATGCAACTTAAAGCAAGGTCAGAGTGTGTTTGTGCCAGGACAATGGGATGTGCCTGAAATGCAATTATTTCTCATCAAATAGAAAGGGTGGTTCCTGCTAGCAGAGACTGTTATACTATATAATAATATCAGGGGGGAAGCAAAGGACTCTATGACATGCCTCATATGATTGGATATCATCTTGTGAGCTGTGATTTTCCACAGGGAGAACAAAAGGATCTCCTTCGACAAAAGCTATAAAAGGCAAAATGAAGCTTTCTCCAGGACCTCTTTCCTAATCCAGGCTCTTTAGTGCTTGAACCTCTGGATTTATACTAACAGGAGCATTCCAACACAGGGGACTAAGGTCCTTCCAATGATTTAGAAGTAACCAGAGACTTGACTTAAGCCAGATGTTTATTTTATCATTGTGACAAGCCTGAACCAAGAATTTCACAATTATTGTATATATTTGACTCCTTTAACCAGTTTTAACTTTCACCTCCCTTCCTTCCTTTCCTTAAAAAAACTTTTGATTTTAGATACTAAGGGTTGATAACAGCATGATCTCTGGGTAAGATCTGAGTTATCTATTGACCTTTTGGATCAGAAGAACCTTTTATTTGATTAGACTGGCTTTAATAACCACTCATCTCCATAGGCAGTGTTTCTAGTGGTGATACAAAGAAACTGGAATATCCAAGGATATTGCTTTTATGATTTCTTACTCTCTTTTTTGTTGCTGTTGTTGGCTGGTTTGAAGTACCTTAGAATCAAAGGACTACAAATCTTGAGCAGTGACTGCCTTTTTTCTCAGCCATTCATCCTGAATTGGATATTCTCAGTAGCGTCCCACTAAAACACACCTTTACACCATCGTTGCCTGCAAAAGCCTATGTGCAGTGTTGATCCAGTAGATCTGCAGACTCACTCATCTATTAGACTTTCCCTTTCTATCTCTCACTCATTTCTCTCTCAGGACTTAATGCAGAGCAGCCACAGAACTGTCCCCTGCAGTACATGACGTATAAGGTGATCACTGAACTAGCCTCTTGGCTTTCTGTCCTTCCCTCTGAGGGTCACAGAACGTAAATGTGCTAGTTTCCCTTTCATTCAGGTTTTTCCAGACCCTGGTTGGGCTTCAAATTTTATTGTAATAAATACCCTATTTCAAGTCCTACCATTTTCCAGCACTCCTCTGAATAGCCACAGTCCATAATGCCGCTGTCATAAGCTCATACATTAAATAGCAAATAGGTAGTCTAAAGTTCATCTAGGAATCAGCTCCCTTAAAATATTGTTTCAAGATTTTAATGAAGTTTAGCAAATCTGTTTTTCCTCTTTGCTGAATTTGTTAAGCACACTTTGTGGTGAATGGCAACTACAGAGGGGCAACTTGACATGCAAATAATTGAATGAATAGCATTGAGAAATGGATTCTATTTATTATGTATGGATGATTGCTTTCGGCAGATATTAGTTTACTACACAAGGATATTTAACTATGATAATATTTTGATATTTTCTATTAAAGCATTATTTAAAGAGATTAGCTGGGTATTTTTAGTTTAGGAAAACAGATGAAGACAGTAAAGAAAATATTAGATATGTTGCTAAAAAGTGATCAAGAGATTGAGCTATTTTCTGTTCAGATGCTGTTAAAACATAAAGCATTAATACCCAACCTTTCTAAGTAGGCCTTTCATTAATTTAAGCTTCTTTCAAGGTTCTGTGATGTCTCATTAGGGTATCATGCAAATTAAGGTTTACAGCATGAAAAGTAATGGTTCAGGAACAAATTATATTTTGTCAAGTTTGTTGTTTCTAGAGTGCTGGCATAAATGGATATTTTATTCATAATGGAGTTGTAGTTGTAAAATAAGTTGCTTCTCTCAGACAGCAACTTAAAGAGATGAGTATTCTGCACTCTTTTGAAGCTTATTTCCAAATCTAATAATAATTTGCCTTGGAAATGTCTGGCTTAAACGTCTTGGAAATTAATTGTACTTTTAGCATTTTGTGACTGTACTTCATAATTTGCCAGTTCTCTGTAAAGTACTGCATAGACTGAAAGCTATTTGAGGCACATATATCTGTCTGGATGGTTTGTAACTTCTTCCTTCCCTCCCCCCCTGCAAAAAAAAAGATGAGAAAAATCAAGTCAAGGTTCAAAGAGTACTTATGTGTCCAAGGTTTTAAGACAATAACCTTTCAGCCCTTTTTTAAAACAGAAGTATCCCTGAAAGGATTTAAAATGAAACCTAAAACAGCAAAGGTCCCGTTCAACAATATTTGTGAGATGATTCAGTGCCACTACTATGCTTTTAGGTATTGGATCAGAGAGAGTTGGGGAATATGAAATAGAAAAACAGAACAATCTTATTTAATGCATAGTACAGATGGGCATGAACTATTACTCTTAGGCTACATATACACTGTGCTGTTTTGAGCAAGAAATATGCAAATGAAGTGAAGTGTGGAATATCGCCACACTTCATTTGCATAATTAATTAGCAGCTGCTTTTTACACAAGAGGCTTTTGCACAAAAAGGAGCTGTCTACACATCTCCTTTTTATGGAAAACCCCTCTCTTGTGCAAGAGCCGTTCTTCCGCTTTCTTCAGGAAGAACAGCTCTTGCGCAAAAGCCTCTTGCACAAAAAGCGGCCACTAATGAATTATGCAAATGAGGTGCAGCGATAGTCCACGCTTTGCCTCATTTGCATATTTCTTGCGCAAAACAGCGCAGTGTAGACATAGCTTTAGGCGATAAAGACTAAGCACACTTGATGTTTGCAGGTCAGAATTCTCTTTGTATCTATATCTAAACATATTCTTGTGTTTTGTTTATATGCATATATGCACACAGCATGTAAATAAATAAATAAATAAACAAATAAATAAATATATATACACACACATACTAATATACCTCATCATCTAATAGTTGGACCACATACAAAAGTTTGAATGTCTGCAATTGCTTTTAGTACTTTACCCTCAAACGGAAAAGTCTTATGTGTTTTTAAATCCAGAGGTCTAGTGTTCATTTAGACTTCCTAGCCAGGATTGTCGATACACATGTTCATACTCTATAATCATAGGGCCTTACTGACCTCCACATTGATGATATTCACACAGGGGAAGAAATCTGAGCAAGTGGGAATTCATAGAGCTTCTTGCTTATTGTTCAACTGGAATTTCAGTATTTGTCCCTTCACAAAACAGTTGGGATACATCTCCCACTCTGAATACCTCAAATGTCTTTCAATCTATGCAGTACTTTAAATATGCACAGAAATCATGTGCCTCCACTAAATATGAGGAAAACATTTCAGATTTTGAAATGTTTTGGGGAAAAACAGGATTCCCCCCACCCCCCAACAAAATAGGCGTTCCAATTTTTCAGTCAGTTCTAGCGTCTCTACAAAGAGCCCTGCTGGCATCTCTTTCCTTTTGCAGCACAGTGCTTTCCACAGTGTCCTCCTTTAGCTACACTGTAGCACTTGTTGGCAGTTAATACTGTCTGAAGCAGCATTATTTCAGAGTGGATTCCCACTTACAAACTTTTGGAGTCAGTAGAGGTTCATGCCACAGTATGTGGCTGCTCCCATATCCAACCCTGAAGAGCTCCAGCAGAAGGGATTCTGTAAGAGTTTTGAAAATGGTGGAGCACAGAGGGAACAGTTTGTGTGTCCCTTTGCCAAATTCCAATTCCTCTGGGTCTTCTTGCACAATAAAGCAAAGGGAAGCATCTAGCCCTTATATTATACACTGCTTCTGGTAGGAAAAATGTCATACTTCATGTTTGTATAGTTCTATACAAGGCATTTTATTTGGATACATATTCGGACTCAGACATTCACCAGGGCTAATCTCGTAGCCTTTTCTAACTCCAATTAAAGTCAATGTAAGACCGTATGGAATGGCTATGCAATAAGCAAAGAAACTTTAAAAAATTAATTACATCTCAACAACCTTCAGACTTATGCACACTTCTCTGCTCCATTTTTAAATGTCTGGTGAAAAAATATGAGCTTTGCAACATTCCCTGTAGGTCATCAGTTTCAAGCTATCCTCAAAGCAAAGTGGGGAAGAGAATTCTGAAATTGGGCCTGGGAACAGTACACCCTCTGAGACACCCCTTCTCAGTGATATTGGCTCCATGTCAAGCAGCTCTGCTAATCTCATTTGCAATGTAGTCAACTGTAGTATATTCCATATTATAATTATATGTATTAGCAACTGATAAAATCAAATAAGCATGTTATGATAAATGTTTCTGCTCTGTATTCATGGAAAAGGATTGTGTATCCATATTTAACATGTGATGGTGATGATGAAATTCTTTCCGCTCCAACAATAACAAAGGATAATGTTGCATGACAGCAATTGAAGTAAAACATACCACTTGTGCCCAAGAGCTTTAAAAGAATTGGCCAACAAGCTCTCTGGATCATTAATGTTTATTATCAGAGTTGAAACACCAGGAAAGTTCCAGAGGCATGTCAGGCTGACATGGATCCAAGAAAAAAAATGTTTGTTACAGGGCTCAATTAATAAAGAATTAAAGAGGGCAGTATCATTAATACTAGTCAACAAAGATTTATATAAAATAAGTCTTATAAAGCTAATCAATTGCCTTCTGGATGTAATTACAAATCTGGTTGATAAAGGTAATAGTGTTGAAATCATATACTTAGATGTCTGCAAGGTATTTGACTTGTTATTGCACAGCATCTTGATTAATAAACTACACTGGTATAAAATGTCACACATTAAATGAATTAAAAACTGCTGACGTGAAAGGTCTAAAGGGTAATTATAAATGTACTATGATTGAGTGACTGTTTCTAGCATGACCCCACAGGGGTGTATGCTTGGTCCCAGGGTATTCAGCATTTTTTATCAAAAACTTGGGGAAAAACATAAAATAGTAAATGCATAATGAGAATAGGTCAGTGATAGAAAGTCACCTGAATTGCTTGGTAAGCTGGGCAGAAGGCAAGCAATGTGCATTTCAACTTAGCCAAATTTAAATTCATATATCTAGGAATAAAGGATGCAAGCCAAGCTTACAAGATGGGGGCATTATTCTGAGAATTAATGACTCAGATGAAAACAGCTGAATATGAGCCCTTTTTGCAGTGGTGTGTCCAAGAGGGCTATCGTGATCATTAGATATAAAAATGGTGAATACTGAGTAAAAGTAGGGAGATTATGTTTCTCTCTGTATGACACTGGTGCTAGTGAGATACTGTGCCCAATTGTGGTACCCTCTTTTCAGGAAGGATTTTGAAAACAATTAGAGAAAATTCAGGGATCACGATTAAACAACAAGGAGCCCTGTGGCACTATAGATTTATTAGGGACAAGGACTGGAAAACATGAATTAGAATAAAAGCCTTATTGAGGAACAATGACATCAAAGTCCAGAGACACTCTGGCAGAAACAATAGGTTTAACCCCTCAAAGTGAGCAATTAAACCAACTTTTTGTTCACCAATGATTGTACTAGAAAAGTATATTAAGTATAGTCTTATGAAAGCTTGTAATGTTCCAAATTTGATGACCATTGTGAGATGTGTATACAGACCCTGTAACAAAACTAATTCCACATAGTGGGTCCTGAACTTCTCAGTACTAGTAGGCTGATCATTATCAATCCCCATTTGGGAGAAACAGCACCTCACAGTCCAATTGCTTGCCTCAGCATCTCACTGTATCTCTTGCTTTAATTCCTTTACTTCAGGGGCATGCCGTAGTCAGATTTAGCTACTCATCATCAGAATACTAGGGGGAAAAGAAGGAAAAAAATCTCTTAGCCTCTAGTAGTCTCTCCAGAAATGGAGGCAACCAGACTGAGGGTATGTTTAGACTGTACTCTAAAATTGAAATAAGATATTGTTTCGATTTTATTTCCAAAGAGGCTAATTTGAAGTTTGGCACCAAATTTCAACATAAAACACTATTTTGAGACATCCCTTATTCCTCATGGAACAAGGTTTGTGGGGATGCCGAAACAGTGCATCCATTATTTCAAAAATTATTTTGAAACAGTGGATGCATTCCTTGGATGCTGGGCAGCTATTTTGGGACACCTTTGGTAACCCAAAATAGCCTTGCAGTCTAGACGTACTGTGAGTTAGAAAATTCAGTTTCTCCGCTTCTAGCTGAGGTTTACTTTTCTCAGAGTTCTGGGGCCACAAGGGCAGATCCCCAGGTTGGGCTCTCCTGCCCCTCCCCTGTGTGCCTATAACATTCCCTCCTGGTACCTGACAGCATCTCTACAATTTCTGCTCTCTAGCAGCATGTCCTACTCCCACAGATTCTTGCATACTACTGATCAGACTAAAGGGGAGGCTTTTAATCAGTTTGCCAGTCTATGATTGGCTCCAGGTGTCCCCAATCAACCTGTCTTCATTGTTTTTTGCAGGATTAATTAACCCAGTTTAGTTACCAGGGAAACCGGGACCTGTTTAACATGGAGCAAACATACCTGCTTTCTGTTACTGTCTTGTAGGCATCTGAACTGACCCCATCACAGTACGTTTAGAAAATTATGATAATAATCTATACCACAATGCCAACTATGGCTCACAGAAATGTAGTGCCAAAAGAGAGAGAAACCTTAAAATCTAATGTTCACATGAAACTGGATTCAAGTAATAATCCATTGTCCAACCCAGGAAAAGAAAACGATGGACAACTAGGGTTAATGAAAAGACATTCAGGCATCCCAGATATCAAGCCAAGAGAAAATTTTCCCACACTGAATAAACATAAGTCACCAGAGACTGACAAGGTGGGGGGAAGCCTGTTAAAAAACAGAGGACCTGATGATTTTGATGAAACTTTGAAGGAGAGTCTTGTGGCTGGAGGCTGTCTGTGACTAGTTCATCTCTGCTATAGCTAAGGAGCAAGCTGTGAAACTGTCCTAAGGAAACAGGTAACCTATATGAGAAAAGGGATTTTACCTAATATGAAAGTGTAGAACTGCTGGACCCTCTCTAATGCACTTATATCCTTTCTCTAGTGGGGGGCCCAGAACTGGAAGTTTAAGGCTTCTATCAAATCCCCCCTCATTCTTCTCTTCTGCAGTCTAAACAAATGCAAATCCCTCAGACTCTCCTCATAGGTCATGCGCTCCAACCCCCTAATCATTTTGGTCACCCTCCGCTGGATCCTTTCCAATGCGTCCACATCCTTTCTATAGTGGGGGCCTAGAACTGGACACAATACTCCAGATGTGGCCTCACCAGTGCATCCGTTATACGAGACGGCTTGGGTCCCGAGGGTGCTGGATCAGGGAGGTCCAACCTGTATTATGTTTGTTCCCTAGGTAAATATTTCTGAACTATAACATTGACCTTACCTCTTCATTTTTTACTATTCCCCAAATTTCTATGTCATCTGGAAATTTTATCATTGATGCTTTTATGGGTTTTTTCCCCAGGTCATTGATAAACAAATAGCATAGGGACAGGTACTCAGCGGAGGGACCTCAGTAGAAACACTCCTGCTCAAGGTGATTTCCCATATACAATTACATTTTAGAAGACAACATTTAGCTTATTAACCCATGTTCAGTTTATATTGTTCAGGATTTTTAAATCAAAGGATATGTCTAGACTACATGGCTCCATCGACAGAGCCATGTAGATTAGGTTTCTAGACATAGGGAAAATTAAGCGGTGATTTAAATACTCACTGCTTCATTTAAATTAAAATGGCTGCCGCACTGTGCCGATCAGCTGTTTGGCGGCACAGCACGGTAGTCTGGATACTCCGCTGTCAACATCAAAGGCATTTGTCGACCTCCCTGTTATGCCTCATGGGATGAGGTTTACATCCTTTGATGTCAACTGCGGAGCATCCAGACTACAGCACTGTGCTGCCAAACAGCTGATCAGCACAGCGCGGCAGCCATTTTAATTTAAATGAAGCGGCGATTATTTAAATCGCTGCTTCATTTCCCTTTGACAAGTAAACAAATCTACATGGCTCCGTCAACGGAGCCATGTAGTGTAGATGTACCCAAAATGTCATGAAGCACTTGTAGTAGTATGAGGGTCTGAAACATAGGCCCATGCTAACCCATCAGAGAGATCGGCAATGCATAGCTCCCAAGCAGCAGCAGCACTGAAGGGAATCTGTTGCTGCCAGTGGTGGGCTTTGTGGGCGGGAGGGAATTGTAAGGAGTGGGGAGCCATCAGAGAGGCCTGTTTAAGGGGGGGGAGCTAAAATAGTTCTGGAAGCAAGGGAGAACAGCAGCAAGAGCCATGGCAGGGGGCAGGAGGGCTGCTAGAGAGGCTCCCTGGGAAGGGAGGCACTGGACTGGGGGACCCTCTGGCCCCTGAACCAGGCTGGGAGGTACCTTGGCCGCTGAGCTGGGGCTGGGGCTGGGGCTGGATGTGTTCCTGGCAACTGCCACATGGCAGACTGCTGGGAGTTTCAATATAGGTCTGTGGCACGAGGGGCCAGAGGCAAGGCCCATGGTGGGGAGCATGGGGTCCCCACTGCTGAGGACTGATGCAGGGGGCCAGGGCTGGAATGGGGTTACCCTGAGGCACCTCGGTCCCAGGACTGGGTGTCCCTTTGGCAGCCACCATGTGGGCGGTCAGCTGGCTGCATGGCTCCTTCACTGTCTGGGGTGAGGAAAGGGGGGCACGTGGCAGCTGTGGAGGCTCAGGTGGAGGATGGGGTGCCCAGGACATGCTCAGTATCACTGGTGGTCTGGGGTGAGGGGTCACGTAGGAGCCACATGGCCTCCCCTCTCACCAGTGGGGAGCTGGACTCTGTGCTCCCTTACCCTTCCCTGCCAGAAGGAGAGAACTGGATCAGCCATGGCCTTGGTCTGGCCCACCCCTCCTACCAGCAGCCGGAGGGAGGGAGCCAGACCAGCTGTGGTCCGGACCAACCCTCCCCCCCAGTGGCTAAAGAGAGGGAGTGGGACCAGCTGTGGCCTCAGTCTGCCCCACCCCAGCTGTGCCCTCGGTCCAACATGCACACACACACCCTGGCGGCCAAAGGGAGGGAGCCAGGCCAGCCACTGCTCTTGTCTGACCCAACTCTCCCCCCTGGTGGCTGGAGGGAGAGAGCTGGGCCAGAGTAGGCGCCTGCCCCCCCACCCCCCCCCCCACCACCCACTGGCAGCAGGAGTGGGGAGAGCCATGGCAGACCAGGGCTGCAACACCTCAGCCTGCCTACTCCCAGAGAGGGGGGTTGGAGAGCATAGCATCTCCCTAGTAAAGTTTAAAAAAGAAAAAAAACACCTTAGATAAACTTGAAATCTCTTCAAAAGATATCAAGCTAGAATAACAGGATCTATCTTGTATAAACACATTAATTTAGATTAGTTACATTACCCTCCTTTCATTCTTAACTAATCAAGTTCCGTTACATGTGCTCCATTATCTTGCCAGCGATCAATATCAAGCTCAAAGATCTATAATTATATGGGTCAACCCACATATAATTTTTTTAAATTGTCACATTAGCTGATTTTGTCTTCTGAAATGTCTCCAGTGCTCCAAGATTCATTGAAAGTCAACATTAACAGTCCTCAGCCAGATCTTTTACACACCCTGGATACAAATTAACTGGATCAGTGATATAAAAAGACTATGTAGCTTCTTTTTGTTATGCTTCAGAGATACAAATGGAAAGAAAAGAGCATTTTAACCATACAATTAGACTATTTCAGTTTCCCTCCAAATACAGAATAGAAATATTCATTGAACACATTTGCCTTTTCTGCAGTATTATTTCTACTGATTCCAGCCAGTAATGAACAAACTCCATTGTCAGGAGATATCTGCATTCATCTTCACTTCTTCTCCAAAGGAAAGGACTTTGCAAATGGGAAGGTTACCCACCTGTGCAATAACTGAGGATCTTGAAGATGAGTGTTCCTGTGGGTGCTCCTCCACAGGCATTGGTGCTGAGACTTCGCTTGGAGATTTCTGTAGCAGTGTCCCTCTGGGTTACACCTGCAAAGAGTCTGTCTTGTGACACCTCCTCACCCCAATGTTTTAAAATATTACATGCATTACCCAGAGCCATCGGGTCTCTTGCTACAGCAGAGCCAGCTTAAATCTGAAGTGAAGAGGAAGAAGGAGGGTACTGGGGAACCCACAGGAACATTCATCTCGAAGAACCTCAGTTACTGTACAGGTGAGTAAACTTCCCGTCTTCCTTGAGAGATGTCCCCGTGAATCCTGCACTCCGGGTGACTTAGTAGCAATGCCCCAAGGATTTAGAGATGGCTGAATAGCTGTGGATACTACCTCTATGCTCAAGGATGTGTCGGCATGACATTCCTGGGTTATATCATAGTGTTGGGTAAAAGTGTACAGTAATTCCTCATTTAACATTATAGATGCATTTCGGAAAATGTTTGTGCTAAGCGAAAACGTGCTATGAGGGGTCAATTTTCCCATTAAAAATAATGGAAAAGGTGAGGGTTGCGTTTCAGGTGGTGGTGGCAAAGTCAATTTTCTGTTGGTGCTGGGATGTCAATGTCAACATTAGATATCTAGCTACACAAGATATCTAGCAGCACAAGTTGTCACAGTTTGTTAAAACACAAAAATAAACACGTGAGTGAACGGAAGATCATTGTGACCATGTGTATTCATCCGCTCATGCTTATTACCACTGTTTTCACCAACTTATACCACCGCGTGAAGTAGTCTGCCACTTGATTATTTTCGTGTTATTTCAGGGCCAGTCATATTATTTGAAAAGTGTTCCCTAAAAAAAAAAATCATGGTATTGCAAAAATGTGTTAAGTGGGCACATGTTAGACGAGTAATTACTGTATTGTGATGTCCCTGTGACTGATTTACATATGTCCATCAAAGGAACATTGGGTACGAAGGCTACTGATGTGGATACTGCACTAGTATAATGTGTTCTTATTGGCTGTGGTGGCTGCATTCCTTGGAGTTGGTAGCAGAGTTTGATGCATCCTGCTATCCAGTTTGAGAGTCTTTGTGTAGATATGGGGTTTCCTTGGAGCGCTCAGCAACAGAGACAAAAAGCATTGGTGAAGTTCTGAATGCGTTTGTTCAGTCTAAATAGAATGCTAACCCTCTTCTGACATCCAGGGTTTACAGGGTGACCTCCAATGAACTTTTGTGTGACTCTGGGGGAAAAACCCCCAGGAGACATATGAGTTGGTTGATGTAAAAGAAAATGCAATTTTTAGGGAGAGATTTAGGGTGGATTATAAGGGTAGTAGGGACGTAACATTTTGATTAATTGGCTAATTGAATAGTTGTTGCAATTTGCATTGACTATGCAATTAGTCGATAAGGTAGTGTAGTGTAGTGACAGCCCAAGGAGTTGCCCAAGCCCAAGTGTAGCGACAGCCCAAGGACGCAAGCAGTCCCCTGCTGGCCCCATGCTCTTCATGGCGTTTCAAAGTGGCAGCATTGCATGGAGCCTGGGGTCAGCTGGGGACTTGGGCTCCATGTGGTGCTGCTGCTTTGAAACGCTGTGGGGAGCCCAGCCTCAAGCTCCACACAGTGTTTCAAAGCGTCAGTGCTGCATGGAGCCTGGGGTCAGCGAGGGAGTCCCCAGACGACCCTGGGCTGCACGCAGCATTTCAAAGTTGCAGTGCCGCGAGGAGCTGAGGGTCTGGCCCTGGGCTCCATGTGGCACTGCCACTTAGAAGCACCCCTTCCTCTCCTCCGCCCTTGTTGCCTCTTTCTGTTAGAGGCAGCAAGGGATGGGAGTGGCTAGTCAACTAGAGTGTCGACTATCCGATAAGCATTTACTTATTGGACAGTTGCCCAGATGACTAATCGTTCACATCCCGGGTAACTTTATTTTTGAAGGAGATAATGAATTTGAAGCACACCCAGGTCTCCGATATGTCTGGCAGAGGTGATGGCTATCAAGAAGAAGACCTTCATAGGCATAAGAGATGGGGGCAACAGAAAGGGAACTAAGGGCTCTAAGTTGCACAAAACTTTAAACACGGAGGGTCACAAGACAGATTAATGCAGGCACGATCTGGAGGGATACTGCAGCAGAAATCTCAGAGTAAAAGTCCAGGGGTGAACCACCACCTGGAGTGGAGTACCTACTAGGACATCTCTCGAGGAAGAAGCAGCACAGCATTCTTACTTGGTTGTAGGATTACAGCTTTTGGGGACTTGAGAAAGATATTCTTAAATGTATCCCAATTACCATTCACAATTTTTATGAAGTGTGACACATTCCAGAGAAAAAACTCACTCCTATCCTTAAGGAGTGTTTCTGTTGGAGTGCCATGGTTTCCAGATTCATGGTATCAGAGAAAGCAGGCATGAGAGAAGAAAGTGGATAGCCAGCTGGACTTCCTTGCCAAGGCTGTGTCTAGACTACATCACTCTTTGACAGCGGGATGTAAATTAGACACTTCAAAATTGTAAATGAAGCGGGGATTTAAATAGCCCTCACTTCATTTGCATAATTGCGTAATGGCGCTCTTTCGAACAAGCGCCATTTCAAAAGTAAAACCGCAGTTCTGAGGAGTATAGGATCTTTTGAAAAAGCCTGCCATTTTCGACAGAACCACATCTAGATTGCGGTTTTATGAAACGGTGCTTGTTCGAAAGAGTGCCATAATGTAATTATGCAAATGAAGCCGTTTCAAAGTGTCTAATTTACATCCCTCTGTCGAAAGAGGGATGGGGTCTAGAGACAGCCCCAGTGTCAACTAGAGAAAGTTAAATTAATTCAGCCTGTAACATAAGGTGTCCCTGTTAAACTGTAGTGATAAGGGAGTACCTCGGGAGAGGTATTTGCAGAAGCAGCAGCATATACTTAGAAATCTGCAGGCTTAAAGGGCTTGCCTGTAGATTCTCCTGAAAAGGAGCGGGGGGGGGGGGGGGGGCGGGAGGGAGAATGCATGGGAAAGGAAGGCAAAAAACCTTCCAAAACAACAGCGATCAACCTTGATAAACGTCTT
Source organism: Pelodiscus sinensis (assembly GCF_049634645.1). Classification (NCBI taxonomy): domain Eukaryota; kingdom Metazoa; phylum Chordata; order Testudines; family Trionychidae; genus Pelodiscus; species Pelodiscus sinensis. The sequence continues at coordinate 51,417,018 of NC_134719.1, forward strand.
CTCTTAACTCATTAGTCCCAATCAGGGAAGAATGGAGTTCACGTTTTTCACAAGAACTATATTCAAAACATTTGGCTAAGGATGGGAATACAGGAAGTTTCAAACTTTAGTGACTGGGGACATGGGGAAAATGACAATTTACTCTAGCTTTATGAGAATATTTTTAGAGGTGGAATCCCATACATGGAAATTCAGGAGAGTGGAGAAAAGATTTAATTTTTCAAGATGTCACTTAAGATTCACTGTCACTCAGTAACGACTTCTAAAGATCCCATTTCAGCAAAGCACCAGAAGAGAAGCCATCATTTTCAAGTAGTATCAGAGCAAAGGTTCAACAAAATGGATAAGAAATGGTTATGATTATTAATATTTTATTCTTATTCTATGTAGTGTCTAAACACCCCAGTCAGGCACCGGGATACCATTCTAGGTGTCACTATACATACATATTCTGTAAGAAGAGTCATTGTCTCATAGACATTGGGATTATTCTTCAAAGCAAGTTCATGATGATTAAGAGAATTTTCCAATTCACTATAGCTATGAGATGGTGCAGATACCATGCAACAATTAAGGAAATCTGTTAACATTACAATCAGTATTTGTAAAGATGGAAACAATATCCAAGTATTTGTGCAGTATACACATCATAGATGCGAAGTATCTGTGTTTTCAAAACAGATTCACAATATAACAATGTCAATATGCAAGCAGTTTTGTAAATAGATATGATTCCCCCCCCCCCACATGTCACAGTTTATCATCCCCAATTTTTATCAAGAGTGTAAATGTTAACTTTTTGAAAATAAACACAACAGCTAAAGATTCCACATTCCCATCCTATAGCAAAGCACTATAATACTGCACTAGGATGCAAGGACATCCTTAGTTGGCTATTGTCACATTTGTGCTATTTGTTGTAATGGCACATCTAGTTATCATAGAATCTTAGAACCATAGAGCTGGAAGAGACCTCAGAAGGTCATCAAGTCCAGACCCCTGCTCTAGGCAGGACCAATCCCAATTAAATCAACCCAGCCAGGGCTTTCTCAAGACGAAATTTAAAGACCTCTAGGGATGGAGACTCCACTACTTCCCTAGGTAACCCATTCCAGTGTTTCACCACTCTCCTAGTGAAATAGTTTTCCTTAATATCCAACCTGGACCTCTCCCACCACCATTTGAGACAATTGCTCCTTGTTCTGCCATCTGTCACTACTGAGAACAGCCTTTCTCCATCCTCTTTGGAACCTCCCTTCGGGAAGCTGAAGGCTGCTATCAAATCCCCCCCTCACTCTTCGCTTCTGCAAACTAAACAGACCCAACTCCCTCAGCCGCTCCTCATAGGTCATATGCTCCAGCCCCCTAATCATTTTGGTTGCCCTCCGCTGGACCCTCTCCAATGTGTCCACATCCTTTTTGTAGGGTGGGGGCATCACCGGACACAATACTCCAGATGTGGCCTCACCAGAGCTGAATAAAGGAGAATAATGACATCTCTGGATCTGTTGGCAATGCTCCTCCTATGCAACCTAATATGCCATTAGCCTTCTTGGCTACAAGGGCACACTGTTGACTTGTATCCAGCTTCTCATCCACTGTAACCCCCAGGTCCTTTTCTGCAGAACCCTACTTAGCTGGTTGGTCCTCTGCTTGTAACAATGCTTGGGATTCTTCCATCCCAAGTGCAGGACTCTGCACTTGTCCTTGTTGAACCTCATCAGATTTCTTGTGGCCCAATCCTCCAATTTGTCTACGTCACTCTGGACCCTATCTCTGCCCTCAAGCATATCTACCTCTCCCCCTAGATTAGTGTCATCTGCAAATTTGCTGAGGGTGCAATGCATCCCCTCATCCAGGTCATTAATAAAGATATTGAACAAAACCAGTTCTAGAACTGAACCTTGGGGCACTCCGCTAGAAACTGACCGCCATCCTGACATCGAGCCGTTGATCACTACGCGCTGGGCCCGGCCTTCTAGCCAGCTTTCTATCCATCTTAGGGTATGTCTACATTACCCCGCTAGTGCGAACTAGCGGGGTAATGTATGCATACCAAACGTGCAAATGAAGCCCGGGATTTGAATTTCCTGGGCTTTATTTGCATAAGCCGCCCGGCGCCATTTTTAAATGCCGGCTTGTTCGAACCCCGTGCCACGGGGCTACACGCGGCGCGGGCTAGAAAGTTCGGACTAGCAAGCCATTCCGAACTATCTGTACACCTCGTTCCACGAGGCGCGGGGTTCGAACAAGCCGGCATTTAAAAATGGTGCCGGCCGGCTTATGCAAATAAAGCCCGGGAAATTCAAATTCCGGGCTTCATTTGCACGTTCGGTATGCATACATTACCCCGCTAGTTTGGACTAGCGGGGTAGTGTAGACATACCCTTACTGTCCATTTATCCAGTCCACATTCCCTTAATTTGCTGGCAAGAATATTGTGGGAGACAGTATCAAAAGCCTTGCTAAAGTCAAGGTATATCACATCCACTGACTTTCCCATGTCCACAGAGTCAGTTACCTCATCATAGAAGCTAATCAGATTGGTCAAGCACAACTTGCCCTTTGTGAATCCATGCTGACTATTCCTGATCACTTTCCTCTCTTCCAAGTGCCTGAAAATGGATTCCTAAAGGATCCCTTCTATGCTATTTCCAGGAACCGAGGTAAGACTGACCGGCCTATAGTTCCCTGGATCATCCTTCTTCCCTTTTTTGAAGATGGGCACTACATTTGCCTTCTTCCAATCACCCGGGATCTCTCCTGATCTCCACGACTTTTCAAAGATAATGGCCAAAGGCTCCTCAATGACATTTGCCAGCTTCCTCAGTACCATCAGATGCAAGTCTGGACCCATGGATTTATGTACGTTTAGTTTTTCTAAATATTTCCTAACCTGTTCTTTACCCACCAAGAGCTGTCCATCTTCATCCCATCTTGTGTCACTTAGCAAATTAGTCCGGGACCCCACCTTGTCCATGAATACAGAGGCAAAGAAAGCATTGAGTACTTCAGTTTTCCCCACATCATCTATCACTAGGTTACCCCCTTCATCCAGTAGAGGCCGCACACCCTCTCTGATCAGCTTCTTCTTAACATGCCTGTAGAAACCTTTCTTGTTATGCTCCACATCCTTTGCCAGTCGCAATTCCTTTTGCACTTTCGCCTTCCTGTTAACCCCCCAGCATTCTCGAGCTATACATTTAAACCCCTCCCTGGTCATTTGTCCAAGTTTCCACTTTTTGTAAGCTTCCTTTTTCTGCTTAAGTTCACCAGGGATTTCCACTGTAAGCCAATCCGGTCTCCTACCATATTTGCCTCTCTTGCTACACATTGGGATGGTTTCTTTCTGTGCCTTGTAGTGGGGTGGAGACCTCCCCCACTACCGGAAGGGAGAAAATACCCTTCTGAAAGCCATTTTGGGTGCAATATAGCCCCACCCAGTCACCTGACCGGAAGGCAAGGGGCGGGGCTAGGACTATAAAAAGCCTGGCTGAGAGCTCAGTAAGGGCCTAGCCTCTGAGGGAGACAGAGGTCTGTCCCAAGCTCCCTGACCTAGAGGCTGAGGTCTGGCTGGGGCCACCCACAGTCGCCTTCCACACGCCCAGGGAAGATGGCCCTGCCAGGGCTGCTGAGGCCTGGCGAAGCCAGCCAGCAGAGCTACCCTCTGGAACCCGGGGCTCTGCTGGTGCCTGGTGAACTTGAGGACCTGCCTGAGACGGAGGTCCTGCTTAAGCCCTGAGGTCCGGGGACACCCGGAGACCCTTAGGTCCTGCCCGAGCTAGAGGACCTACAGACTGACGGGGACCCTGAGGGCTTGCCAGAGCCGGTGGACCGGCTCTACCCCGATTCCTGACGGGACCCTGGGGCTTTGAGAACCTGCTGGACGTTGCAGGGTTCCAACCCAATGAAGCCTGGATTGGGCTGCCCGGACCCTGCTGGGATGACACTGACCTCGGCTCCCTAGCCTGCTGAAGAAATAGGTACCTGTGAAGGGGGAGACGAGGAGTGGCCCAGGGGGTAGCATGGGCTGAGGGCAGCCCTAGGCCAGCAAGTTGCGGGCTGGAGCCCCTGCTGAGCCTGTAGCAGCTGCACTGCTGCATTCAGGGCCCCTGGGCCAGGGTGCAGTGGAGTGGATGGGCCTGTGCCCCCCTGCCCTCCCCCCAACCCGGTGGCAGTCTCCCTCTTACCCCTGCTGCAGGTGTGCTACCTGCCCAGCTCCTGCACTAGGAGCTTCTACAAACCTGTGTGTTTGTTTGCAGCCATGCCTTGCATCAGGGCCTGGCCGCCATTTATTACCTGCCCTGAGCTAGGGCCAGGCCAGGCCGGCAGCTTGTGTCTGGTTGCGGCCACGCCTTGCACTAGGGCCTGGCCGCCATTTCACTGCCCCGCCCTGAGCTAGGATTGGGCTGGCAGTTTGTTTGCGGCCACGCCTTGAGCCAGGGCCTGGCTGCCATTTTTGATTAGCTGCCCCGCCCTGTACCAAGGGTCTGGGCTCAGCTTACTGTGCTTTGCCGCCCCACCCTGCTCGAGGGCCCGGGCTTGCACCCTGTGCTTTGCCACCCCACCCTGCTCGAGGGCCCGGGCTTGCACCCTGTGCTTTGCCACCCCACCCTGCTCGAGGGCCCGGGCTTGCACCCTGTGCTTTGCCACCCCACCCTGCTTGAGGGACCGGGCTTGCACCCTGTGCTTTGCCACCCCACCCTGCTCGAGGGCCCGGGCTTACACCCTGTGCTTTGCCACCCCACCCTGCTCGAGGGCCCAGGCTTGCACCCTATGCTTTGCCACCCCACCCTGCTTGAGGGACCGGGCTTGCACCCTGTGCTTTGCCACCCCACCCTGCTCGAGGGCCCGGGCTTGCACCCTGTGCTTTGCCGCCCCACCCTGCTCGAGGGACCAGGCTTCCGTACTGGTTGTCGCCCCGCCCTGCCCGAGGGCCTGGGCTTCCGTATGGTGTTTTGGTACCCGGCCAGGATCCGGACCGGACCTTTTAAAGGGTCAGGACTAGGACTGTTGCCCTGCCTATAACTGTGAGTTAGAGACTTGAGTATACGGAGAACTTCTTCCCCCGTGGCCCGGATCTGAAGCAAGGCCAGGCCCCTGAACTATTGCCTCTACCCTGACCTGAAATAAGGCCAGAAATAGACTCACAGACTCGGACTATTTTAAGGCACGGTAGGGCCGTAGGGTGGACTAGCTGCCCACTGTACCAGGGACGGAAGAACCACCTCCTGAAGGCCTACTGACATACAACCAACCAGCCCCCAGAAGGAGGAGAAGCATAGAGGCTGTTGTGGGCACTGCCGAAGGGCAGTGTCCTGAAAAGGATCCCGCCACCTGCCTGTCGAGCTAATTCCCAGAACCGATGGCAGGTGGTGCTGTGGCGGTACATGTACCCCGCTACAGCCTTCAATAAGGCTTCTTTAAAATACTGCCAGCTGTCCTGGACTCTTTTCCCCTTCATGTCCGCATCCCAGGGGATTCTACCCATCAGGTCTCTGAGGGAGTCAAAGTCTGCTTTTCTGAAGTCCAAGGTGTGTATTTCACTACTCTCTTTTCTTCCTTTGGTCAGGATCCTGAAATCTACCATCTCATGATCACTGCTTCCCAGGTTGTCACCCACCTCTACTTCCCCTATTAGTTCCTCCCTGTTTGTGAGCAGAAGGTCAAGCTGCGCATGGCCCCTGGTCAGATCCTTCAGCACTTGTACCAAAAAGTTATCCCCAACATTCTCCAAAAACTTCCTGGATTTCCTGTGTACTGCTGTATTGGTCTCTCAACAGATGTCAGGGTGATTAAAGTCCCCCACGAGAACCAGAGCCTGTGATCTGGAAGCTTCTCTCAGTTGTCCAAAGAAAACCTCATCTACCTCATCCACCTTTTTCAGTGGCCCGTAGTAGACACCAACCACAACATCACTGCTGTTGTTTGCACCTCTAAACTTAACCCATAGAGGGTATGTCTACACTACCCCGCTAGTTCGAACTAGCGGAGTAATGTAGGCATACCGCACTTGCAAATGAAGCCCGGGATCTGAATTTCCCGGGCTTCATTTGCATAAACTGGGTGCCGCCATTTTTAAATCTCTGGTCGTTCGAACCCCGTGCCGTGTGGCTACACGCAGCACGAACTAGGTAGTTCGGACTAGACTTCCTAGTCCGAACTACCATTACTCCTCATTCCACGAGGAGCGTAGCCGCACGGCACGGGGTTCGAACGAGCAGGGATTTAAAAATGGCGGCACCCAGTTTATGCAAATGAAGCCCGGGAAATTCAAATCCCGGGCTTCATTTGCAAGTGCTGTATGCCTACATTACCCTCCTAGTTCGAACTAGGAGGGTAGTGTAGACATACCCAGACTCTCAACAGGTTTTTCTCCCTCTATATACTGGAGTTCAGAGCAATCGTAGTGCTCTCTTATGTATAGTGCAACTCCTCCTCATTTTCTCCTCTACCAGTTCTTCCTGAACAGTCTATACCCTTCCATGACAGCTCTCCAGTCATGCAAGTCTTCCCACCAACTCTCTGTTATCCCAATTAAATCATATTTATTGGACTGAGCCAGAGCCTTCAGTTCTTCTTCTTTGTTGCCCAGGCTTCTTGCATTAGTGTACAAATACCTCAGAGAACCAGTTGATCACCCTATCTTCTCCATTCAAATCAAGGGTCCTCCTTTTCACCCATTCTCCTTTGCATTTCTTCCCGGTATCCAACTTTCCCACTCCCCTCAGGGTTTTATTTTGGTCACCGTCTCCCAATGAACCTAGTTTAAAGCCTTCCTCACTAGGTTTGCAAGCCTGCCCACAAAGATGCTCCTTCCTCTCTTGGTTAGGTGGATCCCATCTCTTCCTACAATCCTTGTGCCCGGAACAGAGTCCCGTGGTCAAAGAAACCAAAGCCCTCTCTGCGACATCACCTATGCAACCACACATTTACTTCCTCAATTCGACGATCCCTGCCCAGTCCTTTCCCTTCAACAGGGAGGATGGACGAGAACACCACTTGTGCTCCAAATTCTTGGATCCTTCTTCACAGAGCTACCTAATCCACAGTAACCCACTCAAGGTCATTCTTGACCATATTGTTACTTTCCATGTGGAGAAGCAGGAAGGGGTAGCGATCCGAAGGTTTGATCAGTTTAGTAAGCCTCTCAGTCACATCCTGAATTCGAGCTCCCGTTAAGCAGCTCACCTCTCGAGATTCCAGGTCCGAATGGCAGATGGATGGCTCAGTTCCTTTTAGAAGGGAGTCCCTGACCACCATCACCAGTCGTCTTCTTTTGGAGGTGGTAGTCATGGAACTCCCATCCCTAGGACTACGTATCCCATGCCTTCCAGTAGTTTGTGTTCCCTTGCGGTTTCTTCCTTGTGAGGTCCCTTCCAAAGCATTCACCACTGCAGAGCTAGTTATAGGACTAGCTTAGCCTAGCATTTTCTTTTTACTTTACTATATAATGTGTTGTTTGTATTGCTTCATAATCGTGTGACATGACAAGGAACATAGATTTAACACCCAAAACTCCTAGTGAAATCAGTGGAAAGTTTGAGTGCAAAAGTAATTGATTAAATAATTTACAAAAATCCCAACCCTTTCTTCCTTCACTTTATTTATTTATCAGATAAAATTAGAATTGCTCACATACACTGGGAAAGAAATGGAAAAAAGCATCTGTTTTTGAAAGTGTCCAAGTTACTCATTAAAGTCAGTGTAAAGCACCATTTGTGTCAAAAATGCGAGGTCAACTTGGCCTGAAGCATTATCTAAAATGTGTCTTGATGACCAGAATTTCTCATTAAAAATCTGCAATTTGGCAGCACGTAATTTAATGGTGGCATAAGAGAAGAATAATGTAAATCCTTTTTGATGATTTCTGAAGAGAACTATTTGACACTAAACTCCCAATAGTCCAAAACCTAAGGGAAATATATCCTTGAAGGTTGAATGTGCTAAAGTGTAAGGAGCAGGGAGGTACATAGAACATTAATACATGAATTAAAAGAGGGTGCTGAGGTTTTCAGGCTATTTGTCAGGATTTTCAAAAGTGCAGAGTACCCAAAAACTCCAGCTGAAGTAAATGAAAACCATGACAGCTCGGCACCTCTGAAAATCAGGCTTTGTACCACTGGTTGAGAAACACTGCCTCATACTATCTGCATGGCAGGCATAAAATAAGTCCTCTCCGCCTCACCTCCTTTCTGTCTTTGCTTAACACATGTTGCAAATGGTACAACAATTTAAGTCCAATGGGGGTAGAGAGAAGGAAGAGAGCTGGTGCATGGTTTTAATTTGTTTTTCAGTAGAAGAGCTACAAATGCATATAAAATATTTTCTAAGCAGGTACTGGAAATTATAATTATAAATCTCATACATACGAACCATATCTTATCCCTGAATTTTATTACTAGCTGTGTTACTTGTTACTTTTTTACTAGTTCGTTGTCCTATTTTATCAGCCATTTCACCCTGTTTCCACATAAATCTGAGACTAGGGTTTTTGATTTCAAAAGGACTAACTTTAGTAAATTAAGGAAATTTGTTAGGGAAGTTGATTGGACTAAAGAAATTATGGATCTTAAAGTGGAGGAGGCCTGGAATTATTTTAAGTTAAAGTTGCAGAAGCTGTCAGAAGCCTGTATCTCTAGAAAAGGGAAAAAAATTATAGGCAGGTGTGTTAGACCAAGCTGGATGAGCAAGCATCTCAGAGAGGTGATTAAGAAAAAGCAGAAAGCATATAAGGAGTGGAAAATGGGAGGGATCAGTAAAGAAAGCTACCTTATTGAGGTTAGAGCATGTAGGGATAAAGTGAGAAAGGCTAAAAGTCAGGTAGAGTTGGACCTTGCAAAGGGAATTAAAACCAATAGTAAAAGGTTTTATAGCCATATAAATAGGAAAAAAACAAAAAAAGAAGAAGTAGGACCACTAATTACTAAGGATGGAGTGGATGTTAAGGATAATCTAGGAATGGCCCAATATTTGAACAAATACTTTGCTTCAGTCTTTAATGAAGCTAATGAAGAGCTTAGGGATAATGGTAAGTTAACAAATGGGACTAAAGATATGGAGGTAGATATTACCATATCCGAGGTAAAAGCCAAACTTGAACAGCTTAATGGGAGTAAATCGGGGGGCCCAGATAATCTTCATCCAAGAATATTAAAGGAACTGGCACATGAACTTGCAAGTCCATTAGCAAACATTTTTAATAAATCTCTAAACTCAGGGGTTGTACCATTTGACTGGAGAATTGCTAATATAGTTCCGATTTTTAAGAAAGGGAAAAAAAGCGACCCGGGTAACTGTAGGCTTGTTAGTTTGATATCTGTAGTATGTAAGATCCTGGAAAAAATTTTGAAGGAGAAAGTAGTTAGAGACATTGAGGCTAATGGCAATTGGGACAAATTACAACATGGTTTTACAAAAGGTAGATCGTGCCAAACCAACCTGATCTCCTTTTTTGAGAAAGTAACAGATTTTTTTAGATAAAGGAAATGCAGTGGATCTAATCTACCTCGACTTTAGTAAGGCATTTGATACAGTACCACATGGGGAATTATTGGTTAAATTGGAAAAGATAGGGATTAATATGAAAGTTGAGAGGTGGATAAGCAACTGGTTAAAGGGGAGACTACAGTGGGTCATACTGAAAGGTGAACTGTCCGGTTGGAGGAAGGTTACTAGCAGAGTTCCTCAGGGATCAGTTTTGGGGCCACTTTTATTTAATCTTTTTATCGTTGATTTTGGCACCAAAAGTGGAAGTGTCCTAATAAAATTTGCGGATGACACAAAGCTGGGAGCTATTGCCAATTCAGAAAAGGATCGGGATATCATACAGGAAGATCTGGATGATCTTGTAAATTGGAGTGATAGCAATAGGATGAAATTTAATAGTGAGAAGTGTAAGGTTATGCATTTAGGGATTAATAACAAGAATTTTAGTTATAAGCTGGGGACACATCAGTTGGAAGTAACGGAGGAAGAGAAGGACCTCGGAGTCCTGGTTGATTATAGGATGACTATGAGCCGCCATTGTGACATGGCCGTGAAAAAGGCTAATACGATCTTGGGATGTATTAGGCGAGGTATTTCCAGTAGGGATAAGGAGGTGTTAGTGCCATTATACAAGGCATTGGTGAAACCCCAGTTGGAATACTGTGTGCAGTTCTGGTCTCCCATGTTTAAGAAGGATGAATTCAAACTGGAACAGGTACAAAGAAGAGCCACTAGGATGATCCGAGGAATGGAAAACCTGTCTTATGAAAGGAGACTCAAGGAGCTTGGCTTGTTTACTTTAACCAAAAGAAGGCTGAGGGGGGACATGATTGCATTCTTTAAATGTATTAGAGGGATAAATACCAGGGAGGGAGAGGAATTATTTAAGTTTAATACCAATGTGGACACAAGAACAAATGGATATAAGCTGGCTAGTAGGAAGTTTAGACTTGAGATTAGACGAAGGTTTCTAACCATTAGAGGAGTAAGGTTCTAGAACGGCCTTCCAAGGGAAGTAGTGGGGGCAAAAGATCTATCTGGTTTCAAGATTAAACTAGATGGATTTATGAAGGGGATGGTTTGATGAGATAACATGATCTTGGTAACTAATTGACCATTCATTATCAGTGGGAAATAGGTCAATGTAGGGATGATAGGAGTTACTATAAAGAACTTTCTGGGTATCTGGCTGATGAGTTTTGCCCACATGCTCAGGGTTTAGCTGATCACCATATTTGGGGTCGGGAAGGAATTTTCCTCCAGGGTAGATTGGCAGAGGCCCTGGAGGTTTTTTGCCTTCCTCTGTAGCATGGGGTACAGATCACAGCTAGAGTATTTTCTGCATCTTGGGGTCTTCAAAGTATTTGAAGGCTTAAATATCTGAGATATAGGTGAGAGGATTATTCTAGGAGGGGTGGGTGAGATTTTGTGGCCTGCATTGTGCAGGGGGTCAGACTAGATGATCATAATGGTCTCTTCTGACCTTAAAGTCTATGAGTCTATGAGAAAGTGTTACCACCCTTAAAATGCCTTTCCTTCCATGCTACTTCCAGTTGTGACACTTTAAAAGTACATATTTATATTATGCCTATTCCTTCCAGCCCAAGTCAATATGAACATTTCTACTGTGATCATCAGCAAAACATATGACATACTCAGACACTGAAAAGTAAGATACAGACAACAATGTTGCTAGTATGTGGGGAGTGTGGGAAGGGAAAATGGTGTTTAAAAAAATAAAATAAAACTGTTAACGTGTTAATTGCCTCTCACATAGAACTTTACTTCAGTCTATTTCAAGGCATTTTAGAAATAAGGTCTGTATCATTATTGCCCATTTACATAACAGAAAATTGAGGAATAGAGAGGTGAAGCAAGTGTCCCTCGGTCACTCAGCAGGTCAGTCACAAAGATGGAAATAGACCCTGGGTGACTTGAGCCCCAAGCTACTGCTCCATCAAGCTGGCCACATTGCATCCGATGAACAAATCAGAAAGTTTATAATTTGGTTTAAATAAAATATGAAACTCGCAACTCAAAGCTCAGTCCCAGGGCTGTGTTAGGCAAGGGGGCTGTGATCAATACAAGCAACATATTCCAACCTGATAAAAACAAATTATTTTGCTTTGCTAAAGTGGTTGGTCAGATGCATGCTAAGCAACATTACACTATTTGAGAAAAAAGAAGAGATAATATGCAGTCTTGGCCAACTTTCCCCATCTCAGTGCAAGTAGTTGTAATGGCCCAGACTGTGGTGGAGCTATTTTGGAATTCATAATGCCTATTCCATTTGCTGACACTGTCATTGCATATCTTATATCTAACCAATTACTTTACCATGCACACTGAGAATAAGATGCCTGGACTATGAAAATCTATAAACCCTAGTCTATTCTAATTAGTTTTATGGGCAGTACAGTATTTCCTTAATCTGTGAGTTGACAGGTCATAGAATCACAGACTCCTTGGGCTAAAAGAGACCTTGGGAGATCATCGAGTCCAGCCCCCTGCACAAAGCATGACCAACCCCAACTAAATCATCCCAGCCAGGGCTTTGTCAAGCTGAGACTTAAAAACCTCTAGGCTGTGTCTACATTGGCACCCCTTTCCGGAAAAGGGTTGCTAATGAGACCAGTCGGAATTGCAAATGCCGCAGGGGATTTAAATATCCCCCACGGCATTGCATGAACATGGCTGCCGCTTTTTTCTGGCTCGGGGTTTTGCCAGAGAAAAGCGCCAGTGTAGACGAGATCTTGTGGAAAATAAGCCCTTTTCCGGAAGATCCCTTATTCCTACTTGAAGCTTATTTTCCGCAAGATCCCATCTAGACTGGCGCTTTTCTCCGGCAAAACCCCGAGCTGGAAAAAAGCAGCAGCCATGTTCATGCAAATGCCGTGGGGGATATTTAAATCCCCCGCAGCATTTGCAATTCCGACTGGTCTCTTTAGCAACCCTTTTCCGGAAAGGGGTGCCAATGTAGACACAGCCCTAGGGTCTAGATTCCACCACCTCTCTAGATAATCCATTCCAGTACTTCACCACCCTCCTAGTGAAATAGTTTTTCCTCATATCCAACCCAGACCACCCTCACTGTAACTTGACACAATTGAAACAAAATACAGGACTATGTAGCACTTTAAAGACTAACAAGATGGTTTATTAGGTGATGAGTTTTCGTGGGCCAGACCCACTTCCTCAGATCAAATAGTGGAAGAAAATTGTCACAACCATATATGTATATGTGACACTTTACTTCCACTATTTGATCTGAGGAAGTGGGTCTGGCCCACAAAAGCTCATCACCTAATAAACCATCTTGTTAGTCTTTAAAGTGCTACATAGTCCTGTATTTTGTTTCAGCTACACCAGACTAACACGGCTACATTTCTATTACTATTTGACACAATTGTTCCTTGTGCTGCCATCTGTCTCTACTGACAACCTCTTTCTATCTTCTTTGGAACCTCCCTTCAGGAAGCTGAAGGCTGCTATCAAATCCTCCCTCACTCTTCCCTTCTGCAGACTAAATAAGCCCAAATCCCTCAGCCTCTCCTTATAGGTCATATGCTCCAGCCCCCTAATCTTTTTGACTGCCCTCTGCTGGACCCTTTCCAATGCGTCCACATCCTTTCTATAGTGGGGAGCCCAGAACTGAACACAATACTCTAGATATGGCCTCATCAGTGCCAAATAAAAGGGAATAATAATCTCTCTAGATCTGCTGGCAATGTTCCTTCTGATGCACCCTAATATCCCTTTGCCTGCCTGGCTACAAGGGCACACTAATGACCCATATCAGCTTCTCATCCACTGTAATCCCTAGGTCCTTTTCTGCTGAACTCCTACTTAGCTTGTCGGTCCCCAGCCTGTAACAATGCCTGTAACTCTGCACTTGTCTTTGTTGAAACTCATCAGGGTATGTCTACACTAGAAAGTTAGTTCGAACTAACGGACGTTAGTTCGAACTAACTTTCCTATGCGCTACACTAGCGCTCCGCTAGTTCGAATTTGAATCGAACTAGCGGAGCGCTTAGTTCGAACTAGGAAAACCTCATTTTACGAGGACTAACGCCTAGTTCGAACTAGCTAGTTCGAACTAAGGGCTGTGTAGCCCTTTAGTTCGAACTAGTGGGAGGCTAGCCCTCCCCAGGTTTCCCTGGTGGCCACTCTGGCCAACACCAGGGAAACTCTATGCCCCCCTCCCGGCCCCGGACCCCTTAAAGGGGCACGGGCTGGCTACGGTGCCCGTGCCAGGTGCAAGCCTGCCAGCACCCAGCTAGCAGACCCTGCACCTGGCACGGCACAGAGCCACCCACCCGATGCCTCCCAGCCCACCCCCTCTTGCCGGGACCAGGCTGGCGGCTCCCGGGAGCTTGCCCTGGACCGCAAGAGGCGGGCACCTTCCTGGGCTAGTGCGGACATCGTGGACCTCGTCCACGATCTCCGCACTAGGCACAGGAAAGTGGCCGTCTAGGGCAGGAGAGCTGCCAGCCTGGCCACCCAGGAGCAGGTGTGCATGAAAATCAAGGGGGTCCACTGAGACCCCCGACCCTGAGCCCTGAGCTTACAATGGCCGTCCTGGGTCAGACCAAAGGTCCATCTAGCCCAGTAGCCTCTCTGCCAACAGCGGCCAACCCTAGGGACCCTGGAGGGGATGGACCGAAGACAATGACCAAGCCATTTGTCTCGTGCCATCCCTCTCCAGCCTTCCACAAACTTTGGGCAGGGACACCACTCCTACCCTCTGGCTAATAGGACTCCATGGACCCAACCTCCATCACTTGATCTCACTTCCCTTTAAACTCTGTTCTAGTTCTAGCCTTCACAGCCTCCTGCAGCAAGGAGTTCCACAGGTTAACTATTTGCTTTGGCAAGAAGAACAACTTTCTCTTACTAGTTTCAAGCCTGCTACCCATTCCTTTCCTTTGGTGTCCTCTAGTCCTTCTTTATGGGAACTCATGAAGAACTTTTCTGAATGCACCCTCTCCACCCAACCCCTGCTTTTAGAGACCTCTATCCTGTCCCCCCTCCGTCTCCTCTTTTCTAAGCTGAACAGTCCCAGTCTCTGTAGCCTCTCTTCATCTGGGACCTGTTCCCAACCCCTGATCATGTTAGTTGCCCTCCCCTCTCCCAGCCTTTCTCTTCCCCTCTCCCACCTCCTTTTCCCAGTCTCCCCCAGTTTTTTTCAATAAAGACAGAGTCAATGTTGGAAGAAACATTAGCTTTATTTTGTACATCAATAAGAAGGGGGGCTAGGGAAGGGCAAGTGGAAGAAGGTGAGGGAGGAATGGGGCACGAGCCCCCGATGGGGAGGACTGGGCTGGCTCTGCGGGCTTCTGGGGGTGGAAGCTCTCCTGCAGCCCCCCAATTACTCCCTCTCCCCAGATGGCAGCCTGCGGCAAGTGCAGCCGGGCTGATGGCCGAGTGGTGTGATGTGCCCAGTGTGGGCACTCAGGGCACTCCAAGCCAGAACTTCTTTGCAAGCGGGGCACCCCTTAGAACTGTGTGTCCGGGGTGGGGGTCGGGACCCTTTAAGCGCAGCCCTCGGCTAGCCTGAGACAGTATCTCCACGCTCTAAGTCCTCCTTTTATGCCCTGCCGGCACTGCTTCCGGCCATCATTAAGCCCTGTTCAGAGTCCACTCAATGTGGACTTACTAGTTCGAACTAGCAAAACGCTAGTTCGAACTAGTTTTTAGTTCTAGATGCGTTAGTTCGAACTAGCTTAGTTCGAATTAACTAATTCGAACTAAGTTAGTTCGAACTAGCGCTGTAGTGTAGACGTACCCTCAGATTCTTTTGGCCCAATCCTCCAATTTCTCTAGGTCACTCCAGACCCTATTCTTGCCTTCTAATGTATGTACCCAGCCAGACATCGAGCCGTTAATCACTACCCGTTGAGCCCAACAATCTAGCTACCTTTCTATCCACCTTAAAATCTCATCCATGCTTCCTTAACTTGCTGGCAAGGATATTGTGGGAGACCATATCAAAAGCTTTGCTAAAGTCAAGGTATATCACAACCACTGAATTCCCCATGTCCACAGAGCCAGTTACCTTGTCAGAAAAGGCAATCAGGTTGGACAGGCATGACTTTCACTTGGTGAATCCATGTTGACTGTTCTTGATCACTTTCATCTCTTCCAAGTGCTTCAAAATGGATTAATTGAGGATCCCCTCCATGATTTTTCCAGCAACTGAGGTGAGACTGACTGGTCTGAAGTTCCCTGCATTGTCCTTCTTCCCTTTTTTAAAGATGAGCACTATATTTGCCTTTTTCCAGTCATCTGGGACCTCTCCCAATTTCCACAGGTTTTCAAAGATAATTGCCAAAGGCTTTGCAATGATATCTGCCAACTCCTTGAGTACCCTCAGATGCATTAAATCTGAATCCCTGGATTTGTGTATGCTTAGCTTTTCTAAATAGTTCTTAACCTGTTCTTTCTCCACTGAAGTCTGCCCACCTCCTTCCCTTGCATTGCCTAATGCAGTAGTCTGGGAGCTGACCTTGTCTGTGAAGACAGAGGCAAGAAAAGCATTGAATACTTCAGCTTTTTCAACATAATTTGTCACTAGGTTACCACCCTCATCCAGCAAGGGCCCACACCCTCTTTGATTACCCTCGTAGGATATGTCTACACTTACAGCCTATTTTGGAATAGGGCTGCAAATGTAGGCATTCAGAATTGCAAATCACGTGTGGGATTTAAATATCCCACGCTTGATTTGCATCTTCCCGGATGCAACTCTATGTATAGTTGGGGTCATTTTTGAAATGTACAAGACCAGAATAACTGCCCGCGTCTACATGCGGCTGTGAAACGGGCATTCGAAATAAAGCCCTATTTCCAACTACCTGTTATTCCTCCTGCAATGAGGTTCACTGGGCTTGTACATTTCAAAAATGGTGCCCGGCCGGGAAGATGCATGTTATAGATAGGTTTCCACAGGCATGCTTTCTTGTTATCCTTCACAACCTTTGCTAGCTGCAATTTCAATTGTGCTTTCCTCTTCCTGATTAAACCCTTGCATTCTTGATTAATATATTTATACTCCTCCCTGGATATCTGTCCAAGATTCCACTTCTTGGAAGCTTCCCTTTTGTGTTTACGCTCACCAAGGATTTCACTGCTAAGCTAATCTGGACGCCTACTACATTTGCTTTTCTTACTGTGCATTAGGATGGTTTGTTCCTGTTTCAATAAGGCTTCTTTAAAATACAGCCAGATCTCCTGGACTTCTTTCTCCTTCATTTTAGCCTCCCAGGGGATCCTGTCTGTCTGTTCCCTGAGAGAGTCAAAGTCTGCTTTCAACAAGCCCAGGGTGTGTATTTTTCTGCTCTCCTTTCTTCCTTTTGTTAGGATCAGGAAATCTACCATCTCATGATCACTGCTTCCCAGGTTGCCACCCTCATCTACTTTCCATACTAGTTCCTTCCTGTTTATGAGCAGCAGGTCAAGCTGCACATGGCCCCAGTGAGTTTCTTCAGCACTTGTACCAAGAAGTTATCCCCAACATTCTCCGAAAACTTCCTGTATTGTCTGTGTATTGCTGTGTTGGTCTTCGAACAGATGTCAGGGGGTATGTCTACACTAGCCCCCTAGTTCGATCTAGGGAGACTAATGAGGGTGACCAAAATTGCAAATGAAGTGCAGGATTTAAATATCCCATGCTTCATTAGCATGTTCCCGGCCAGTCGCCATTTTAGAAATTGACTAGCCCGAAGTAACTGCCTGCATCGACACGTGGCAGTGAAACGGGATTCTGAATTAAAGCCCTAACTCGAATTAGTTGTTATTCCTCCTGCAATGAGGTTTACCAGCTAATTCGATTTAAGGGCTTTAATTCAAAATCCCATTTCACTGCCACGTGTAGACGCGGGAAGTTACTTCGGGATAGTCAATTTCTAAAATAGCTACCGGCCGGGAACATGCTAATGAAGAGCAGGACATTTAAATCCCGTGCTTCATTTGCAATTTTGGTCACTCTCATTAGCCTCCCTAGATCGAACTAGCGGGCTTGTGTAGACATACCCAGGGTGTTTAAAGTCCCTCATGAGAACCAGGGCCAATGATCTGGAAGTTTCTCTTAGTTTTCTGAAGAAAGCCTCATCTACCTCATCCACCTGAACTGCTGGTCTATAGCAGACACCAAAAACAACATCTCCCCTGTTGCTCCTTCCTCTAAGCTTAACCCAAAGACTCTCAATGGGCTTTTCTCCCTCTATAGTCTGGAGCTCTAAGCAATCATACTGCTCTCTTACAGACAGTGCAGTTCCTCATCTTTTTCTCTCCCGCCTGAACTTCCTGAACAGTTTATACCAATGAGATTTTTGTGGTACCCAATGGCAACCATACAAGTCTGACATTTGGCAGAATCAAGAGTCTTTGATGTGCTGCTCAATTTAAAGCTTTATTCAATGTTCACAAAGACAGAGCACCTGAGTACAAAACCAGCCAGGCTCTCTTGGCAAGTCCCCTCTTCAGTATTTTATAGCATAGAGTGATTGCTCCACACGAACCTCCACTCCTCACATTCTTTACACTCAGCATAACTGATCATGTTTAACATTCTCATAGATAAACCTGTTTACCACATACCACATACCTGTGACCCTATAGATAAACGTGTTTATCACAGACTTACTCTGAGAACAAAGAGATGATGGTCCAGAAACTGATTAACTACCCAAGAGGGGGTAGTGAGCTTTTCAGGTTTCTCTGCACGTATGTACCTACTACATTATCCTCTGCATAAAACACATATATTCCTAAGCATAGACACAATATAAAATATCCTTCAAGACTCTAGGGTAAGTCTAGACTGCAAGCTTCTTTTGAAAGAAGCTTTTCCAAAAGAACTTCTTCCAAAAGAGAACGTCCACACGGCCAAAGCACATTGAAAAAGTGATCTGCTTTTTCAAAAGATAGGCTACGTCTAGACTGCAAGCCACTTTCGAAAAAGAGCAGCTATACTACAACTAGTTCTTTCGAAAAAGTAAGCTGCTTTTTTGAAAGAGCACCCAGGCCGTCTGGATTCTCTTTTTTGAAAAAGCATAGTTTGCATTACATAGCGCCTTTTTTCAAAAGAGCACTTTCAAAAAAAGGCGTTATTTCTTGTAAAACAAAGTTTTCCGCAGTTGAAAAAACTGCCACGTTCTTTCGATTTACTTTCAAAAGAACACAGGAGCAGACTAGATGCAGGGAAAGTTTTTTTTTTTTTTTAAAAAGGCCACTTTTTTTGAAAAAAACGTCATCTAGATACATATAGTGTCCACACCGAATGGACACTATTTCGCATTTAAGCTGTGATTACTGTGGATGGAGTGGCCACCAGGGCACACGTGCTTTTTCCTGGAGGCCTCTTGTTTGGAAAAAGCTCCCTCTTCCATGTCCACACATGCCTTTTTCTGAAAGAGCTCTTTTGGGAAAGGCAGTCTTCCTCATAGAATGAGGTTTATCATTGTTGGAAAAACCCTTGCATTCTTTCGATTTTCTGTAGAAAGAACACAATAGCAGTGTGGATGTAAGTGAAATTTTTTCAGGAAAATGGCTGCTTTTCCGAAAAAACCTAGCAATCTAGACACACCCTACATCTCCATTATTCCAATGACCTCATAGTCTATGACTATGCCAGGACTTCTAATTCTACCTTTTTTTCTTTCCCAGGATTCTTGCATTTGTGTACAAACATCTTAGATAACTAGCTGCTTGCCCTACCTTCTCCATATGAATTTATTGTTCCTACCTCCTTGTGTTTTTCCTGTTGTCCCACTTCCCCACTTACCACAGGGATTTCCAGTGTTTGAAGGAACTCAGATTTCTCTTAAAGTAGCAAGAAAAATGTTAGTTCATACTGTAACAAAGTTTAGCCAAATGATGGTAATTTTGACAGAAAAGTAACTTTGATATATATATATATATTTGAATGATCTAGCTGGCAGAGGGTTGATTCTTCAAGTTTTGGTGAAGATTCAGATGATTGAAATGGAGGTATAGTGATGATATATCAAAGTTATTCTTTTGTCAACAAAACTTCAGTGTGATCTTAGGCCATTGTAGCTTATCTTGAGAAAAGATTCCAGCTTTTATACATTAACTACTAAGTAAGTTGCTTACAATATTAAACAGGATATTGAGTATTTTTTTAATTTCACAAAGAACTACAACAGACCAATTTTGTAACATAGAAAAACCTTAACTGTACTAGGAAGGATATTAAAATATTTGTTATCAGAGGACAGAGTTTGTTACTTATATGGGTGAATACAAAAGAAAATTCTGAGCCATCTTGGCAAAGAAGTATGGAGATCCTTACAACTCAATAGACAGAAGATAAAGGCAAATCAAGCTTTCTATCTTGTTGTGTGATATGGAAAGAGAAAATGGATAAGGTGCTGACATAAATGGATGAGATCATTTCTAATGAGGAATCAAAAGGTTCTCCCTGTCTCTTGACCTTTTCAGCCTACATCTTTCTATCAATTTTATTTTCATTTCTCACTTTATTCTGCTATTGAAACAGGAATCCCACAGGTCTCTGACCCTACTCAAGAGATCAAATGATGATATGGAGGAATAGTTAAAGCAAAGGGAGTTGAAAGAAACACATGGTTACAGATGACAATATTTGGATTGGTTGGTTCAAGGCAAAATATATCAAGAGCTGGTTGAATTGTGAAACATATATCTCTGTCCTGGATCTCTTTATAAAGATCAGATGAAAAGGAATTATTCTTGCTTTGTCATTTGAGGTTTAAAATTGAATGTGAATGAGAGGTGGACCTCTGTTTCTAAGACATGGAAGTGTTCTCATCTATTTACATTTTAAAAGCTCCAAAGTGATGGTCATAATTGGCACAATCATCCCTGAGAGGGAATATATCTTGCTTGAGGTTCATAAAATATAATGAGAAAGAAAATGTTTGCTCTTGGAATGCATTTTATTGCACTGAGAGCTATTTTCAAAAATATTTAACCATCAGGGTGAGCTAATGATATTAGAGGTGATAATTGGGGAAGCTATCTTTGTAATGGGTAAGATAACTAGAGTCTTTGTTAAGACCCCAGCATAAAGTGTCAAATTTTAGCATGAATAACAGTTCAGAGGATTCTCTTTCAAGTGCAGTCTTAAAAGGCTTTTGAAGCAGGATGCAGGTCATTAGCTCACAGACATTTACCCCCCCCCCCCCCCGCATCCCCCTTCTGTTCTGAAATTTGATTTGTCCTTTTCATATGTGTTCATTTTTTTAATTGTATCCTTTGGTATATATGGTTGTGACTATTTTCTTCCACTATTTGATCTGAGGAAGTGGGTCTGGCCCACGAAAGCTCATCATCTAATAAAGCATCTTGTTAGTCTTTAAAGTGCTACACAGTCCTATATTTTGTTTCAGCTACACCAGACTAACACGGCTACATTTCTGTCACTAGTTGGATTAGGTCCATCATTATTCAGCAGATTGCAACTTGCCACTTTCTTCTTTTCTTAGGCTACAGTTTGTGGAAAAACGTGACCGATCATGAGTTTATAATGCTTTGTTCCTTGTCCTTATGGGGTAATTCTCACTTTCCCTTTTCATCTCTCATATTCCTTTTGTGCTGAAAGAGTCCCCTTCCAGGAAGGTAAGTATACATTTTAAATCTTCTGAGCATTGGTGTTTAAATGTAAATGATTTGAGGTCTACAACAAACTGAGTTGTGAGATATGAGTTTTCAGTCTAATTTTCCCACTTCGAGAAGAAAAACTCTTTTAAAATCTCTTATTTATACCCTTTGTGACTATATGAATTATATTCCTCTAAACTCCAGAAGTCAGCTCTTTGCATTATCATAGCAACACCTGGAGATGATCAGATGACTATTCTCTTTGCTGAACCCTTCAATTAATAACAAATGACAGCTATAGAGATTCTTTCCTACTAGTTTTCCAGGTACTAGATGCCCTCAATATGCTATCAGAGGTGACAGTGTCCTAAAACCAGGAGAGAAGAATTTTGAGCCAGTGTGCCAGTCTTAGAACTACCTTTTAGTAGCCCCATGGCATGCCATGTGAGCTCTGTGTAACTGAAGACAAGTTCTAATCCAGAGCACCACAGTGACACAGGAGCACGGAGGCCAGAAAGGTTCCATATCAGAATATCAATGTCTAAAGGGGAACACAGAGCATCAAGAACAACGAGGAGTCCTGTGGCACCTTAAACACTAACAATTTTATATGGGCATGACTTCGTCAGATGTTACAGATTAACACAGCTATCTCTCTGATACTATAGAGCATCAAGGTAAACAACATACTAAATACTTCCTACCAAGAGCCCAGATTATCAGCATTGTTGTTCTTGACCTGGACTGCACAAAATAGAAAACATTAACATGGATTTTCTTTAATGTAGACCAGGGCAGAGTAGTGTGTCTTTAAAGTAAATTTAAAGTGAAAAAGAAGAAAGAAATAAGCACAGTGGTTGGTAGATCAGAGACTGTGGGAATAAGTGTGCTCAGAGAAAAGCCTTCTTATTCAAATGAAGAGAAATGAGGAAAAAACAGTGAAGACAGAAGTGCCATAGTTCAGCCATATTTATTTTGACTCAGCTTATTTTCCTCATCACTGAGAAGGGGCAGCTAAGCCATCAATCACAGTCAGATCATTTTTTCCCTGTTAAATAGACAACTTGTCATGCAGGTAACTAAATTTAAGTTATGCTTCAATGACACCACTTAGGAAAAAAATCGACATACTGAGTGTGACTTTCACATTACAACAATTCATTACTAGGATTGCTGTGGTCCAAATAAAGCTCAGAGGGCAATTTCCCAAAAGTCATTCACCAAAGTCAACATCAGCTGAACCTTAACAGAATGGAGAAACAGTTAACTTCGCAAAACATACAGCTGATTGAAATACAGCCTCCCCAGGAAACTGAATACTCCCAAGCTAAAATATTTAGCTTCTAGGAATAGAGTATCAGAAATTTAAGGAAATAACTTGATGACATTGAGCTAGGTTACAATACAGGGCAAAACTTCAGAAGAAATCTAAGATTAATCAGTGGAATTTCGCTACAAAGATTCCATACTGTAAAATAAAAATATCATTTTAAAAAAAATAAACGCCTTCTAATATGGCACAGAAGATAAACCATTTGGTGTAGATAAACAAATGTATTTCTCTTCACTTAGTTTGACTCTGCATTCATTGATTTCACTAGGAGAGTGGTCAAGCACTGGAATGGGTTACCTAGGGAAGTGGTGGAATCTCCATCCCTAGAGGTGTTTAAGTCCCAGCTTGACAAAGCCCTGGCTGGGATGATATAGTTGACGTTGGTCTTGCTTTGGGCAGGGAGTTGGACTCCCAGGCCCTGGCCCCCCAGCCCCACCCCACTCCCCAGCAGCCCTCTCCCACACACTCAACCCCTCATTTTTGGCCCCACTCCAGAGCCTAAGGGGGCTCCTAGAAGAGTTAATCTGGCTCTTCTTTTAGCCCTGTTTTTTAATAAGCAGCCATCTTTCTCTGTTTTCGGTTCCTGTGTATTATCATTCTGGATTACAAGACAAAATAATGTTATGTTTTAACTTTAACACAAAAAGTGTGTGTGTTTTTATATAATTTTGCTTTTACTAAGTGAATGTTATGAATTAACATGAGTAGAATATTAGTGTGGCTCATACTATCCAGGCACACATGCACTGTTCTAAGCCAAGACTACACCTGTACATCACAAATCTCTAGCTGAAAATCCAAATCCCAGTTTTGTGAACAAACAGCTTGCACAATTTTAAAAATCTAGCAATAGTGTTTTACTCTGTGGGAGCTTTACCTCACAGTAGGAAAAGTGAAGCAATATCTTCCAAATAAACCAAATGTGAATTCTACCAGATATAAGCCCACTTGGACAAATCCGTTTAGGAGCCATTTGCTAACTTGGACTTCATTAAAAAACTTCATTTATAACCTGGAATAAAAACTGTGCCATTTGTTAAAGGCAGTTGGCATTAGTCACTGTAAAAGTCTTTTTAAGTGGTTTATTTATGCTGCAATGAGAAGGACTTTTATACTGATTGCAACTGAAGTGGTGAGCTCAGAGGAATGTAATTATTCTATAATATACCTCTGTAGGAAACATGAGGGAACAATGTATAGTAATGCAAATTCCCTTTTGAATCTTACAAATCCTTTCCTATAAGGATTTTATTTTTAAGGGCCTCTTTTACATTTGCTGCTCTATTGTATAAATTGTATGTCATGCTGACAGGATTTTTCTATGTTAGAGCACAGGCTGATTTTATAGATAAATCAGGTATATATATTTTTCCTGACACTAAACAAATACTATGCAGTTGCAGTTACAAAAACCAACATTGAAAATGCTTTCGTCGTGGTAAATGGCTAAGTGGCTTAGTGGTAGAAATGAGTTTTGTATCTGCTACCTAACATACACAAACCTGGAAATCCCAGATGACCCATCATCTCAAGCATTTACATACTTGCAGCAGGATTATCTGGCTATATTGACTCTCTCCTCAAACCCTAGGCTGCCAACACACCTTCAAGACACCACCAACTTCCTGAGGAAACTACAGAAGAACATCAGTAATCTTCCTGAAAACACTGTCCTGGCCACCATGGATGTAGAAGCTCTTTGCACCAACATTCCATATGAAAAAGGATTACAGGGTTTCAGGATCACCATCCCTGATAACACAACTGCACACCTGGTTTCAGAGCTCCGCAACTTTGTCCTCACCCACAACTACTTATGATTCGGAGACAATTTATATCTTCAAGTCAGCAGCACAGCCATGGGCACCCACGTGGCCCCACAATATGCTGTCTTTATGGCTGACCTTGGATGTTTCCTCAGCTCTTGCCCCCTAGCACCCATACTCTACTTACGTTACATCAAGGACATCTTTATCATATGGACCCACAGGAAGGGGACCCTTGAAGAATTGCAGAGATTTCAACAACTTCCAACCTTAGCCTGGACCAGTCCACACAAGAGATCTACTTCCTTGACACTACAGTACAGTTACATGACAGACACATTTCTACCACTTTATACTGGAATGTCTCTACCTCATGCCTCTAGCTTCCATCCTAGACACATTTCTCAATCTATTGTTTACAGCCAAATCCTACGATACAAGCAGATTTGCTCCAATCCCACAGACAGAGACAAACACTTACAGGATTGATATAGAGCATTCTTAAAACTGAAATAACCACCTGGAGAACTGAAAAAACATATTGACAGAGCCAGACAAGTATCCAGACAGCTACTTCAAGATAGTCTCAGAAAAGAAAATAACAGAACATCACTTGTCATCACCTACAGCCCATAACTTAAACCCCTCCAACACATTATCAACAATCTACAACCAGTCCTGGAAAATGACCCCTCACTCTCAGAGGCCTTAGGGGAAAGGCCAATCCTCCCCTACAGACAACCCCCGAACCTTAAACATTCTTTCCAGTAAGACACAGCACACCATCATACTCATCCAGGAAACCACCCCTGCAATCAACCCCAGTGCCAACTCTGTCCACACATCAGTATCAGAGTTATCATCACAGGACCTAACCACATAAACCACCACATCAGATGCTCATATAACTGCACATCCACTAATGTGATCTATGCCATTAAATGCCAGCAATGTCCCTCTGCCATGTATATTGATCAAACTGTGTAGTCTCTGTGAGAAAGAATTACTGGACACAAATCAGATATCAGAAAAGGCAACACACAGAAACCTGTTGGGGAACATTTTAATTTGACTGGGCACTCATTAATGGATCTCCAGGTCACCGTGCTGTTTCAGGCCAATTTCACAAGCCAACTTCAGGGGGAGGCCTCACAGCTCAACTTTATTTACAAGCTTGATTCCTTCAACAGAGGCATGAACAAAGACATTGTGCAGATGGATCACTACATTCCATGTTGTAAAGACATAAAAAAACCAAACAAAGGGTACTTCTCTATCAGCTTCATGGAGCATGGACACTCCAATTGACTATTCTTTTCCCTTTTTTCCTCTTCTCTTTCCCTCACCCATCTGCTATTTATTTAGAAACTGGACCTTTAATAACTCCATTCATCTGAAGAAGTGGGTGGTGCCCACAAAAGCTCATGATACCACCTACAAATTTTGTTAGTCTCTAAGGTGCTGCAAAACTATTTTTTTAGTTTTTGTTAGAAATGAGTCTGAAAATTTTAAGGTGAAAATTATACAATGCATTGTCATATGACATACGGCTACAAACATGGCTTTTCAAATGTTCATGCAGGATTTTAGGGTTGAATAGATAAGCTATAGTACATCTATGCCAATTAATGTATCTGGATTACCCAGAGGATTAAGTACATTATTTCTTGCTCAGATGTGTTTACATCTTCAACTAGTTCCACCAGAGGGCAAAATTCAGTAACAAAAATATGGCCATGTTCTACAGTACAGGTGATACAAAAGTCCAAGGAAGCCCTAACCAAAATAAAATAGAACACACACACCACAACATCAATAACTTTTCTGCTTTTCCACAGCTTGCAGATCTTTCTGCCTCTAAAATAAAATATAACACCGGTCAAGGATAGATAGAAGGAGAAACTGATTAAACTGAGGGTAAACAAATATTACTATGGATACTACAGTATTTTACCTAGTTACTGAGGGTATGTCTACCGTTACTCCTCGTGAAATGAGGTGTACCGGTAGTTCGGAATAGGCACCCTAGTCCGAACTACCTAGTTCGAGCCCCGTGTAGCCGCGCTGCACGGGGTTCGAAGCAGCGGGGATTTAAAAATGGCGGCTCCCCGCTTATGCAAATGAAGCCCGGGAAATTCAAATCCCGGGCTTCATTTGCAAGTGCGATATGCCTACATTACCCCGCTAGTTCGAACTAGCGGGGTAGTGTAGACATGCCCTGATAGATTTAAAAACTATAAGTACTAGAGTTGCATTACCTGATTTAAATCACAAATATTTCTATACCTGCTTTAATCACAAAGAAATGCAGATCTGCCTTTGCAGTATATCTTGAATTTTTTTCAACGGATTACTCTTAAAAGCATACAAGCCAAATTTTCAAAAGAACTGAACAGCCAACAGCTCCTACTTAAGTACGAACATGAAGTGACCAGATTACAAGAGGATCTCAGCACTCAGAAATGCCCACTGATGAAGTTATCATCATAAAGAGGAAAACAAAATATTTATCTACATCAATTTTACCATCTTTAGAAAGTTGTTGAGACAATCTATTAGCTGAAGAATGACATTGCAATAGCATTTTACCTACTTTATGACACAGTTCACATATTTTTAAATTAGATATACACATGATTTTCAAACTTTTTCCATTCAAAAAATTAACAATAATATAGAAAAAGTTATCATCAGAGAAACAAGAGTACAAAATCTGTCATCCTGACATTTCATCTCGGGAGGTATGCTGTCTGCCGGGGTCCCGTATCTGAGATGTTACGGAGGCATTGTCGAGGATTATCCAGCCTGCTACCCCATGCTACCCCATGCTACTCATCCATGTAGGCACAAATGATACTGCGAGGTGTGACACTGAGAGGATCATGAGTGACTACAGGGCTCTGGGAGTACAGGTGAAGGAGTTTGGAGTGCGGGTGGTATTCTCTTCTATTCTTCCTGTCGAAGGTAGGGGCCTGGGCAGAGACAGGTGCATCCTGGAGGTGAATGCCTGGCTGTGAGGATGGTGTCACAAGGAGGGCTTTGGCTTCCTCGACCACAGAATGCTATTTCAGGAAGGACTGCTGGGCAGAGATGGCGTTCACCTTTCGAGGAGGGGGAAGACCCTACTTGAACACAGACTGGCTAACCTAGTGAGGAGGGCTTTAAACTGGGTTCGATGGGGAGAGGTAAGCAAAGCCCACAGGTAAGTGGAGAACACGGAGACCTGGCAGATGGGTCGGAAATGGGAGGGAGCATGGGCTATAATGGCAGAGAGAAAGGAGGGTCAGGGCAAAACTGGGAGGCAAGGTCAAATCAGTATCTTAGATGCCTATATACAAATGTGAGAAGTATGGGTAATAAGCAGGAAGAACTGGAAGTGCTAATCAATAAGTACAATTATGACATTGTTGGCATCACAGAAACTTGGTGGGATAATACACATGATTGGAATGTTTGTATGGAAGGGTCCAGCTTGCTCAGGAAGGATAGACAGGGAAAAAAGGGAGGAGGTGTTGCCTTATATATTAAAAATGAACACACTTGGGAGTGAGGTGGAGATGGACATAGGAGACAGAAGTGTTGAGACTCTCTGGGTTAGGCTAAAAGGGGTTAGAAACAAGGGTGATGTCCTGCTAGGAGTCTACTACAGGCCACCTACCGAGGTGGAAGAAGTGGATGAGGCTTTTTTTAAACAACTAACAATATCATCCAAAGCTCAAGGTTTGGTGGTGATGGGGGACTTCAACTATCCAGATATATGTTGGGAAAATAACACAGCAGGGCACAGACTATCCAAAAAGTTCTTGGACTGCATTAGAGACAACTTTTTATTTCAGAAGGGTGAAAAAGCTACCCGGGGGAAGCTGTTCTAGATTTGATCCTAACAAATAGGGAGGAACTGGTTGAGAATTTGAAAGTGGAAGGCAGCTTGACTGAAAGTGATCATGAAATCATAGAGTTCATGATTCTAAGGAAGGGTAGATGAGAGAACAGCAAAATAAAGATAATGGATTTCCGGAAGGCGGATTTTGGTAAGCTCAGAGACTTGGTAGGTAAAGTCCCATGGGAATCAAGACTGAGGGGAAAAACAACTAAGGAGAGTCGGTAGTTTTTCAAAGGGACATTGTTAAGGGCCCAAAAGCAAGCTATCCCACTGCGTTGGAAAGATAGAAAATATGGCAAAAGACCGCCTCGGCTTAACCACGAGATCCTGCATGATCTAAAACTAAAAACGGAGTCCTATAAAAAATGGAAAGTAGGACAAATTACAAAAGATGAATATAGGCAAACAACACAGGAATGCAGGGCAAGATTAGAAAGGTAAATGCACAAAATGAGCTCAAGCTAGCTATGGGAATAAAGGGAAACAAAAAGACTTTTTATAAATACATTAGAAGCAAAAGGAAGACCAAGGACAGGGTAGGTCCGCTGGTCAGTGAGAAGGGAGAAACAGTAACAGGAAACTTGGAAATGGAAGAGATGCTTAATGACTTCTTTGTTTCGGTCTTCACCGAGAACTGTGAAGGAATGCCTAACATATGGAATGCTAGTGGGAAGAGGGGAGGTTTAGAAGACAAAATAAAAACAGAACAAGTTAAAAATGACCTAGAAAAGTTAGATGCCTGCAAGTCACCAGGGCCTAATGTAATGCACCCTGGAATACTCAAGGAGCTGATAGAGGAGGTATCTGATCCTCTAGCTATCATCTTTGGAAAATCATAGGAGACAGGAGAGATTCCAGAAGACTGGAAAAGGGCAAATATAGTGCCCATTTATAAAAAGGGAAATAAGAACAACGCAGGAAACTACAGACCAGTTAGTTTAACTTCTGTGCCAGGAAAGATAATGGAGCAAGTAATTTAGGAAATCATCTGTAAGCACTTGGAAGGCGGCAAGGTGATAGGGAACAGCCAGCATGGATTTGTAAAGAATAAATCATGTCAAACCAATCTGATAGCTTTCTTTGATAGGGTAACGAGTCTTGTGGATAAGGGAGAAGCGGTGGATGTGGTATACCTAGACTTTAGTAAGGCGTTTGATACGGTCTCGCATGATATTCTTATCAATAAACTAGGCAAATACAACTTAGATGGGGCTATTATAAGGTGGGTGCATAACTGGCTGGATAACCGTACTCAGAGAGTAATTTTTAATGGTTCACAATCCTGCTGGAAAAGTATAACTAGTGGGGTTCCGCAGGGGTCTGTTTTGGGACAGGTTTTGTTCAATATCTTCATCAATGATTTAGATATTTGCGTAGAAAGTACGCTTATTAAGTTTGCAGATGATACCAAGCTGGGAGGCATTGTGACTGCTCTGGGGGATAGGGTCATAATTCAAAATGATCTGGACAAATTGGAGAAATGGTCTGAGGTAAACAGGATTAAGTTTAATAAAGACAAATGTAAAGTGCTCCCCTTGGGAAGGAACAATCAGTTCCACACATACAGAATGGGAAGCGACTGTCTAGGAAGGAGTACGGCAGAAAGAGATCTAGGGGTTACAGTGGACCACAAGCTGAATATGAGTCTGCAGTGTGATGCTGTGGAAAAAAAAGCAAATATGATTCTGGGATGCATTAACAGGAGTGTTGTGAGCAGGAGACGAGAAGTCATTCTTCCACTCTACTCTATGCTGGTTAGGCCTCAGTTGAAGTATTGTTTCCAGTTCTGGGCACCGCATTTCAAGAAAGATGTAGAGAAATTGGAGAGGGTCCAGAGAAGAGCAACAAGAATGATTAAAGGTATAGAGAAGGCTGAAAGAATTGGGTTAGTTTAGTTAGAATCATAGAATCATAGAACCATAGAGCTGGAAGAGACCTCAGAAGGTCATCAAGTCCAGACCCTTGCTCTAGATAGGACCAATCCCAACTAAATCAACCCGGCTAGGGCTTTGTCAAGCCGAGACGTAAACACCTCTATGGATGAAGACTCCGTTACTTACTTAGGTAACCCTTTCCAGTGCTTCACTACCCTCCTAGTGAAATAGCTTTCCCTAATATCCAACCTGGACCTCTCCCACCACAACTTGACACCATTGCACCTTTTTCTGCTATCTGTCACTACTGAGAGCAGCCTTTCTCCATCCTCTTTGAAACCTCCCTTCAGGAAGTTGAAGGCTGCTATCAAATCCCCCCTCACTCTTCGCTTCTGCAGACTAAACAAACTCAAATCCCTCAGCCTCTCCTCATAAGTCATATGCTCCAGCCCCCTAATCATTTTGGTTGCCCTCCACAGGACTCTCTCCAATGCGTCCACATCCTTTTTGTAGTAGGGGGCACATAACTGGACATAATACTCCAGATGTGGCCTCACCAGAGCCAAATAAAGGGGAATAATGACATCTCCGGATCTGCTGACAATGCTCCTCTTAATGCAACCTAATATGCCATTAGCCTTCTTGGCTACAAGGGCACACTGTTGACTCATGTCCAGGTTCTCATCCACTGTAATCCTCAGGTCCTTTTCTACAGAACTGCTACTTAGCCAGTTGGTCCCCAGCCTGTAACAATGCTTGGGATTCTTCCGTCCCAAATGCAGAACTCTACACTTGTCCTTGTTGAATCTCATCAGATTTCTTGTGGCCCAATCCTCCAATTTGTCTAACTCCATGGGAGTATCTTCGGGTATGTCTACACTACCCTCCTAGTTCGAACTAGGAGTGTAATGTATGCATACCGCACTTGCTAATGAAGCCCGGGATTTGAATTTCCCGGGCTTCATTAGCATAAGCGGGGAGCCGCCATTTTTAAATCCCCGCTGCTTCGAACCCCGTGTAGCGCGGCTACACGGGGCTCGAACTAGGTAGTTCGGACTAGGGTGCCTATTCCGAACTACCGGTACACCTCGTTTCACGAGGAGTACCGGTAGTTCGGAATAGGACCCTAGTCCGAACTACCTAGTTCGAGCCCCGTGTAGCCGCGCTACACGGGGTTCGAAGCAGCGGGGATTTAAAAATGGCGGCTCCCCGCTTATGCTAATGAAGCCCGGGAAATTCAAATCCCGGGCTTCATTAGCAAGTGCGGTATGCATACATTACCCCGCTAGTTCGAACTAGCGGGGTAGTGTAGACATACCCTTCCTCTTCAGATTCACTCTCAAAGGTGCTGTGTAAAGAAACATTAGCCCCACAGGACCCACCACATGTTTTGGGTGGTGGATTCAGTCCAGCATCCCCCTTTCGCCACTGTCCCATATCATGGTCCGTTTCATAAAGGGCATCTACCAATTCTCCTATAGGCTGTAGGTTTCAATGCACTTTATTTGCCCTGACCCCATCTCAGGTTTAATCTTGTAGACTGGCAGATCTCCTAAGTTTTTCTTCCATGAGGAAAGGCATTGCCTTCCATCTCTCAGCAATCTTGTGCTTTGCCAGCAACAGCCAGATTTTGTAGCAGAACTCTGTCCTCTGGTTGGAGCTCCTGCACATGCACTCTTACATCATATCGGTGTTTGTTACAATCCATATATTTTCAAGCAGCAGCTGTAGCCAAGAGATAGGCATTCTGTAGTTTTTCTTTTAGTTGGGAAACATACTGCAGGTGTCTGATAATTCTCTCCATCCCCTGGTACTTCAAAGTGGAGGTCTATGGGTAATCTTTGCTCTCGCTCAAACATCATGAAATACAGGGTGACTCCTGTAGCATCATTTTTGTGGCATTTTAGGCTTGCACCAAAAAGGCAACATGCTGGCTCCAGGATGCCTTCTGTTCTGAGTGTAAAGTCCCCAGAATATCTAAGGGTATGTCTACACTACCCTGCTAGTTCGAACTAGCGGGGGTAATGTAGTCATCCGCAGTTGCAAATGAAGCCCGGGATTGCACGAGGAGTACAGCTAGTTCGGATTAGAAGCCTAATCCGAACTAGCTATTCCGTGCCACGTGTAGCCGCGCGGCACAGGGTTCGAACTAGCCGGCATTTAAAAATGGCGCCGGCCAGCTTCAAATTCAAATTCAAATCCCGGGGTTCATTTGAAACTGCGGATGACTACATTACCCCCCGCTAGTTTGAACTAGCGGGGTAGTGTAGACATACCCTAATAGAGTTCAAGTAAGCATTTTGGCTGAGGGTCACCTTGTTCTAGACTTCTTAACTCCGGACAACTGTAGCACCTCCATCAAGACATGACTCTCCTTTGAGAGTCTCCCATCCCTGGTTAGAGTGTATCCTAGTCCATATATTGAAAAATATATCTCCCAAAAACTCAAGCCATGGTAGTGACCTTCTGGTCACATATGGGATATTCCTGTGCATACGGGTAAAATCAACAAACAAGTAGCAGCAAACAATATCTATCTATCTATCTATCTATCTATCTATCTATCTATCTATCTATCTATCTATCTATCTAAAAGAAGAACAAATTGGAAGAAAAGAAAAGAAAAGAAAAGAAAAGAAAAGAAAAGAAAAGAAAAGAAAAGAAAAGAAAAGAAAAGAAAAGAAAAGAAAAGAAAAGAAAAGAAAACCACTCGGTCTACTATTAATAATAATACAAACTGTAACTATAAATGCCCTAATAGGAGTGTGTTGCTATCAGCAGTATCACAAGGGCCAAATCACTATACCAAGTTAGAAAATAAATTGTTATAAGGATGTGTCATTTATACACTATGCATATATGCCCCAATACTTTAAAAGGGCTTTTAAGGCTTACTCATAAGAATACATTAGTTAGTAGTGGTCCTTGGCCCACCATAAAGGACCGCACACAATTGGCAAATAAAATCTGTCCAACAGTCATACGAAGGAATGTGCAGACTAAGGGACAGATGAGGCATGAATGTGTGAATGGTAAAGTAATCTGACCACATCACAGTGTTTAGCCCAATGGGTTACCTTTTGTCAGTTCATTATGCTTTTCCAGGACAATGGGTAAACATCCTCCTCCCAAAAAAACAAAAAGTGGGGGAATGCAGTAAGATGAGGGTCTGAAACATAGGCCCATATATCACAGACTGGTTATGAGGCCTGAGGCTAGACAGTAATGGTCAAGACTTTGCTATTATAAAGTAGAGTGAAGCTGTGAGCAAGAAGCAGGCCCTACTCACAGAAACTGGCAAGAACAGAGCTGACATTATAGAAACACTCATACCTAAGATGTATGAGGCACAGGCTGTAAACACATTTCAGAGATGTCGTAACAGTACACCTCATTAAGAAACATCTTGGTACCAGCATACACCCCACAAATAACATGCATACCGACCCAGGTTCAGGACAGAGTCTAACTTGACAGCATGATGGATAGTACTGGAAACCCCTTCCCTTTGTGTTAGGTAAGGGGCGGTAACTAGGTAACAGAGGGTGGCAATCTGATACATCAGGAGTAATCTGTAACTTGTTTGTACCTGTATATAAAAGTACACCCCAAAGGGTTATTGTTGGCTGACTGTGGGGGAACACTAGAATCCAGAGTGTTTAGTTGGGTGTTAGTCCATCGTCACAGTGCACATATTTTATGCAAAGTAATATTACATCTTATCAATGAAAGGCTATTTAAGAGTTTCACTATTTTAAACAAAGTAATTGTACACGTTTAAATTTCAGTATTTATTTAGGCTGTTAAGGCTTAACTGACAACTTAGATGGAGTACAGTCGGGTTGAAGCTTTCCAACTTAATTGGCTTGTGGAAGTTCAATATATCAGAAAGCGATGTGTTGATATAATACAAGCTATTTGCTTATTAAAGGCTATTAGCTTTATCAAATGTGTGTGTGTGACTTTGTGTTATTCTCACAATAAGGATGATCATGAGTACCTGAATTGGTCCTTTGTCAGCAGAGATGAATAATTGAGTGTGAAAGTCCTTTCAGATTTTTTTCTTTTATGTAAGAACTAAAATGCCACTAGCAAAGAAACTAAAGAACTAAAATATGGAAAATAAAATAGATCTGATTACATTTTAAAAACCTACCTAAATAAAAATATTGTACATTGATTTTTTTTTAAATCAAATGTTTTTTGTTGTTGTTGTTGCCTAAACTACAGCCTAAATTAACAGGTGCTAGTTTGTTTCACTAAGTCTGTGTCTAGACTGCAAGCTTTGTTTGGAATAAGCTTTTCCAGAAAAGTGCAATGAAAGTGGATGCTATCTCACATTTAAGGCCACCCAGAACCAGTTCAGGCAGGGCATTAAGTCAGCAGTTGTTTATGGGTGCTGTTGCCTGAGGCTAGCTGAGACCCATGCTTAAAAGGACCCCCCTGGACAACCGTTTCTCAGAGTCTTTTACTTGCTTGACTACCTCTCCGAGGAACAGCAAAGCTTTTGTAGTGCATGCTCTGGTTGTCCACCTTCAGGACATCAGAGCATACTCCTTACCATGGAGCTGGAGCTGCCTCTGGGCATATGATGGCCCCACACGGGCATGCTGCAGTTTCTGCAGCAGTTTGTGCAGGCTGCCTTCATGGTCCTGCAGGAGCTTGACTCCGAGCTCAACAGCAAGACCCTCTGCTTGTGTGTGGGAGAAAGGCCCTTGCAACCACAACGTATGGTAAAGAGACACTTTTTGAGGCTGGACACCAGTTCCAACTGATGGGACCACCTGGTCATGGAGCAGTGGGACAAACAGCAGTGGCTCTATAACTTCCTCATGCGGAAGGAGAAATTTATGGAGCTGTGTGCCTGGCTCGCCCCTGCCTTCCAAAGCTGGGACACATAGATGCCACCTGTCATCCCCCTGGAGAAGCGGGTCACCATTGCCGTATGGAAGCTCGCCACCCCAGACAGTTATCAGTTCATAGGCAACCAGTTTGGAGTTGGAAGTCCACCATCAGGGCCCTCCTCATGGAGGTAAGGCACTATTGCCCTGCAGTCCCTGGAGCGGGAGAGTACTGGAAATGGGGAACCTACAGAAAGGGGGAGTTGGGGGGTGGGGGATGGCCTGGGTGTGTGTGGGGGGAACCCATCCCTGGTGGGTTCTGCAGTCTCATCTTCACACAACCCAGTAGGAGCATGGGCTTCATAGAGGGTGTCTTCTTGTGTGTTTGGGAGAGAGCAAGGGGGGACCCGGGGACTTCCAATGGTTTCAGGCACCCCCTTTGAGTCTCTGTTTTGTGTGTGTGTTTGTTTCCTTTTGCAAGTGGTGATGGCCATAAACACTATCCTGCTGCACAGGGTCATCCTCCTGGGAGATCTGGACCCCATTGTGGCCAGATTTGCCGCCCTGGGCTTCCCCAGCTAAGAGGAGGGTCACAAATGATGGAAACCACATCCCCATCCATGCCCCAGAACACTGTGCCACCCAGCATATCAACTGCAAGGGATATTTTTCCATGGTCCTGCAGGCCCTGGTGGACCACCGTGGACAGTTCAGTGACATTTTCATTGGCTGGTAGGGGAGGACATATGATTCCTGCATGTTCAAAATACTCCTCAAAATACTCCAGCCTCTCCCAGAAGCTGGAGGCTGGCACTTCCTTTCCTGAGCGCAATGTCAGGGTCGGGGACATAGAGATGCCACAATGCATCATGGGGGATGTGGCCTACCTCCTCATGCTGTGGCTTATGAAACTGTGCCCAAGCAGAGACCGTTTCAATACCTGCCTTAGCAGAGCCAGCATCCAGATGGAATGCACCTTTGGGAGCTGTAAGGCATGGTTCAGGTGCCTTCTGATCTGTCTCAATGTGGGTGAGCACAACATCCCCAAGGTAATCTCTATGTGTTCTGTTCTCCACAACATTGTGGAAAGGAAGGGGAAGGCCTTCCTTCTGAGGTGAGAGGCAGAGGCCAGCCAGGAGGGACGTGCCTTCGAACAGCTGCACACAGCTGTCATCCGCCAGGCCCATCAATGGGAGATGCGCATCTGGGAGGCCCTGAGGGAGAGTTTCTCTGTGGCTTGCCC
Organism: Pelodiscus sinensis; assembly: GCF_049634645.1. Lineage (NCBI taxonomy): Eukaryota > Metazoa > Chordata > Testudines > Trionychidae > Pelodiscus > Pelodiscus sinensis. Next base: position 51,453,051 of record NC_134719.1, read on the forward strand.
CTCTCTGCCTTCCCTATGACAACCCCTCCCTTCCCCCCTCCCTGTGCAGTTAATAAAAACAATAGTTTTGTGTTCAAAAAGAAGTTTTTCTTTTTTTTCTGATAAAAGTGATTGGGACGGGGGTGGGGGCTGAGAACCTGGCTACAGATAGGCAGGAGGGGGGGCTGAGAACCTTGGAGGAGGAAGGAGGAGCTCAGAGCTGGGGCTGAGTGTTGGGTGTAGTTTGGGGGGTAGTTCCACTTTGGGTTCAGGGACCTTGGCATCCTCAGGGGTGGAGGTGTCCTGGGAGAACAAGGGGATAGGCAGAAGGGGTGGCTGGAGCGGGGTCAGGCATGGCAGGGGGAGGGAGGTCAGAGAGAGGGAGGGGGTAGGGACGGGCTGCGGGGGGGCAGAGGCTGGCATGGGAGGGGGATTACAGACAGAAGCAGGGACAGGAGCTGGATAGGCCATTATCTCCCGGATGGTGGCACACATGTTACAGCCCTGCTGCAGCAGCTCAGTCCACATCTAGATCTGCCATTGTGCATCATCCCAGACCTTTTGGGCCAGCATCTGCTGCATGTCCCAGAGGATGGACTTGAGCTCCCTCATGAGATCCTCGTGGACCCTCTGATGTCTGCTGCTCCCCCAGGGTCAGACAGCTGGCTTGTCTGGTGGTGATCGTGCCATAGTCATGGCTAGTTCAGCTAGAGAGAATAAAGAGAGATATTCAGTCATTCCTGGAGACAGTGTCCCTGAGGCCTGCCCTCATTAGTGAGTTGAGAGAAAAAGTCCTGGGGTCAGAGGATGGTGATGTCCTGGGAGCAAGGACATGTGTTCCTGGACAGTGGGCCCTGCTGCACAGCGGCCCAGAGGTGCCCAGGGGACCATGCTTCCCACACCCCCCATCCCATGGACAGGCAAGCAACAGAAATGTCCAGCCACACTGGGATCCCATAGCTGAGGAGAGGCTTGCAGCATCCTGGGCTTCCATTGGGGCCGTGCACACATCTACGCCTGGCCGTGCTGTCCCCGGGAGAGGGTGCTGCCTCGATCATGCAGGCGAGCTCATGTGCGGCACTCCAGAGTCTGTGTGCGGGTGTGCATTTGCTCTTGTCCCCAGCCTCCTTCCAGCAGTGGCTGATGGTGAGAGGGTGTCCCCCCAGGGGTCAGAAATGTTCTCCAGGGCTGCCTCCGGGGGCTGCATGGCACAGACTGGCACTGCACATGCACAGAGAGCAGTGCGATGCCAGGTCAAGAAGGCTGAGTGACAATCGCACCACAGCCCCCGCCATCCGCACCCTGCGTGTGTGAAAAACTAAAAGCACTCACCTAATGATCCTTCCCTAGCTCAGAGGATGCCCTCCCTAGCTCAGAGGATGCCTGGGAGACATCCAGGCACTGGGGTACTGGCTCCAATGTGATGGAACTGGCTGTTTCTTCCTCGTCCTCCTCCTCCTCCTGGGCGGGTGACAATGGGCATCTCCAGCCCTGGGTTCACCTCGGTTCACCTCTAGGGGTGGGGAAAGGGCTGCACCAGCCCCCAGGATGAAGTGCAGCTCAGCATCATAAGGGTAGGAGTGGGGTCCTACCCCAGAGCAAGAGCTGCGCTACCTTGCCCTGCCAGAGCTCCGGAGCTCCTTAACCTCTTGGAGGACAGTGCTTTTTTGTGATGGTTCACACCAGTATGGAGTACTGTCACCTTTTTTTGGGAACACTTGTGGCTGTATGTAAGTCAGAACTGGCATCCAGATTCAGCCGCGGTTGAAACTGATCAGTTTCAGCAGCGGCTGACGCCAGTTCCGACTTACATAGAGATTCAACTTAAGAACAAACCTACAGTCCCTATCTTGTACGTAACCCGGGGACTGCCTGTATATGAGGTCCTATAAAGACCTTGGAATACTCGGCCTGCCTCTGTATTGTAGGTAGGTTATTCCTGATTTAAAAATACGTGAAAAATAAATAATTTTTCACTGGTAATGCTGGTAGTGTGTGTGAGAGATGGGCTCCATTACATTTATAATGGGAACGCTAAACCATTTCTAGATTTAGAGAAGTTTGTTAAGTTTTGCACATGTGCAGTATTTGCATCCCCACCAGACACAAACAGATTTGTTTCTGGCAATGCCACTTAAAACAGAAGGACTTACAGAAACAGAACTCAAGGTACAATCTTGTGATGCAAGAAAAATCTGTGACAAACTATTGCTTTCAAGGTCTGTTCCCTAACTGTATTCTGAATTTACCTTAAAAAAAGAGCAATTTTCCTTCCTTAGATCACTAACACTAACTTCTCTTGTTGCAGTTCCTGGCTTATTCTCACAAGGCCATATCTCTACTCCGAATACTTATTTTAAAATGCCATCATACGATGTTCTAATTTCACATACTCATGTGCACAAGATGGAATCTGTATAGCATATTTACTTTTTATATATATATGTATATATCTCAATACTTATCCCACTAGGAAATAGCTAGTCACTTCCTTCTGTTTACCCGCGTCTTGATCTGGGTTCATTACAACATTGTTAATGACCACGTAGAAACGTACCATACTTTTAAAAAGATTTCACTACTATTAAAATATACTGTATTTTTCTGGTTTTGATATTTCTTTTCAGCTATTTAAACCATTTCACCAAAAAAGAAAGATACAATGGGGTTTTACAGAGATGAAAAAAATATTACTAAAGGGGGGTTTGGCCACCAATGCCAAAGGGTATGTCTACACTACAATGTTAATTCGAACTAACAGCTATTAGTTCGAATAACTTTAATAGGCGCTACACATATAAACCACTAGTTCGAACTTAATTCGAACTAGTGGAGTGCTTAATTCGAACTAGGTAAACCTCATTCTACGAGGACTAACGCCTAGTTCAAATTAAGTTGTTCGAATTAAGGGCTGTGTAGCCACTTAATTCGAACTAGTGGGAGGCTAGCCCTTCCCAGCTTTCCCTGGTGGCCACTCTGGGCCAAACCAGGGAAACTCTTCTGCCCCCCTCCTTAAAGGGGCACACCCATGCCAGGTTCAAGCCTGCCAGCACCTAGCCAGCAGACCCTGCACCTGGCACGGCATGAGCCAGACACCCACTGCCACCCAGCCCTCCGCCTCTTCCCGGGACCAGACTAGTGGCTCCCAGGAGCCTGGACGGGGCAGCAAGAAGCGGGCACCCGCCTGGTCTAGTGCGGAGATCGTGGACCTCATCCAGGTTTGGGGGGAGGCCTCCAACGTCCACGACCTCCACACTAGCCACAGAAAAGTGGCCGTCTAGGGCAGGATAGCTGCCAGCCTGGCCACCAAAGGCCACATGCGAACCCAGGAGCAGGTTTGCATGAAAATCAAGGTGGTCCAGTGAGACCCCCGACCCTGAGCCCTGAGCTTAGAACATAAGAACATAAGAATAGCCGTACTGGGTCAGACCAAAGGTCCATCTAGCCCAGTAGCCTGTCTGCCAATAGCAGCCAACACCAGCTACCCCAGAGGGGATGGACCGAAGACACTGAACAAGCCATTTGTCTCATGCAATCCATTCCCAGCCTTCCACAAACAGACGTCAAGGAACACCATTCCTATCCCCTGGCTAATATCACTCTATGGACCCAACCTCCATGACTTTATCTAACTTCTCTTTAAACTCTGTTATAGTTCTAGCCATCACAGCCTCCTGTGGCAATGAGTTCCACAGGTTCACTATTTGCTTTGTGAAGAAGGAATTTATTTTAATAGTTTGAAGCCTGCTACCCATTAATTTCATTTGGTGTCCTCTTGTCCTTCTATTATGGGAACTAATGAAGAACTTTTCTTTATTCACCCTCTCCACACCACTCATGATTTTCTAGCCCTCTATCATATCCCCCCTTAGTCTCCTCTTTTCTCAAAAGTCCCAGTCTCTTTAGCCTCTCTTCATATGGGACCTGTTCCAAACCCCTGATCATTTTAGTTGCCCTTTTCTGAACCCTTTCCAAGGTCAAAACATCTTTTTTGAGGTGATGAGACCACGTCTGTACACTGTACTGAAGATATGATGTACCATAGTTTTATACTTCCCCTCCTCCTTCTTCCCCTGGCTTCCCCCTTCCAGCTCCCTCCTCCCAGGTTTCTCCCTCCCCTCTTCCACCCTCTCTCTTCCTCTCTCCCACCTCCTTTTCCCAGTCTCCCCAGAGGTTAATTCCCCCCCCCCCCCCCCAGTTTTGTTAAATAAAGAGAGTTTCTATTTTTGAACACATGTCCTTTATTTTTTACATCAGGAATGGGGGCTAGGGAGGGGTAAATGGAAGTAGGTGAGGGAGGAATGGGGCACAAACACTCGGTCATCAGACCAACTGCACTTGCCGCAGGCTGCCATCTGGAATGGGGCACAAGCACCCGATGGGGAGGACTGAGGTGGCTCTGCAGGCTCCTCAGGGTGGAAGCTCTCCTGCAGGGCTTCCTGGATCCTGACAGACCCCCGATTGACCCACCCCCCAGATGGCAGCCTGCGGCAAGTGCAGTCGGGCTGATGGCTGAGTGCTGTGATGTGCCAAGTGTGGGCATTCATGGCACTCCAAGACAGGACTGCTTTGCTGTCCCTCATCGAGGTAGACAAGCAAGCGGGGAACCCTGAGAACTGTCTGTCCGGGGTGGGGGTTGGATTCCTTTAAGCACAGCCCTCGGCTAGCCTGAGACAGCAGCTCCACGCTCTAAGTCCTAAACTGATGCCCTGCCAGCACTGCTTCTGGCCAGCCTTAACTTCGGTTCAGAGTCCACTCAATGTGGACATGCTATTTTGAATTAGCAAAATGCTAATTCAAATTAGTTTTTAGGTCTAGATGCACTTGTTCGAATTAGCTTAGTTTGAATTAACTAATTAGAATTAAGTTAGTTCGAATTAGTGCTGTAGTGTAGACATACCCTAACTTAGTAAAGTGTTTTGGGAGCACTAGCCTAAGGTTAACAGAAGACTTGCATTCACACAACATATTTTTCCCATTCTCTACTAGTTTATTAAGGAAAGCACAGAATTGTAAAATTCATTTAAAGGAGTTAAAAAGAGCTTTACAGAATTCCTTTAGACTTTGAAGGGCCCACTTGGCAGTGCTTGAGATAAGGATTAAGATGGCCTAGGCCTTATTACACAGAATTAGCTTTAGATACAACAACCACTTTCTGGAAGCTAAAGCAATCAACATGTCAGACGGCTAAATCAAAGATATACTGCTGATAAATGAAGAGAGATCCATGGGTAAATCTGTGTTTTCCCTTTATAATTCAGTTTTTACTACAGTGATCTCATATGAAGCACTGTAACAGGATTGCAAGTATTTTGATATAGTATATGGGAGTGATTAGACAGTGGCTACAACAGTGTTGAAATTTTCATTTTCTTTTATGAATTATGAGCTCCCATACTAAAAGGAAAGCCAAAACATCAGAGGTAATCCTTGTTTATATATATATATTAGTTGCCTTTTATTTTAAAATACTTGGAAGCTGCTGGGTAGGAACAGTTTTCAAATTTTATAGCAGATGTGATTGAGATTGTGATGTTTCATAATAGGCTAATATCATGCCCTACCAGGAAAGGGAGAACAAAAAGAACTGGTAGCCATGTAATAAAGAGCAGCAAAGAAAATTCAGTTTATTCTTGTACTAAGATGAGGGCCTGAAGCATAAGCCCATGTATCAGAGGCTGAGTATGAGGGCTGCGGCCCAGACAACAATGGTCAAGACTTTGCAAATATAAAGCAGAGCTAAGCTGTGAGCAAGAGGCAGGCCCTGCTCACAGAAGTTGGCAAGAACAGGGCTGACATTACAGAAACACTCATACCTAAGAAATACTAGGCATAGGCTTTCAGCACATTCCAGAGTGGTCATGTCAGAACACCTCATGAAGAAACACCTTAGTACCTACACACACCCCAGGGATAACAGAACTATACTGACCCAGGTTCCACACAAGGTCTAAATTGGCAGCATGGCAGGTAGTGATCGAATCCCTATGCTGCATTTAGGTAGTCTCAGACGGTGGCCACCTGATACATCAGCAGTAATGTGTAACATGTTTGTACCTATGTATAAACATGTACCCCAAAGAGTTGTCTTTGTCCGGCTGAGGGGGCAGTGATGTATCCCATGTCACTGAGATGAGTCCATTGTCATGGGCACAAATTCTTAACCTACTTGTGGACATCTGATTTGGGAAATCTATTACTTGTGCTTCGTTTACAATAGACCTGGCCTGGTGCTTTCAATCCTAATCTGATCTTGTGGTCTTTGGGGGCTCTGATGTGGTGGAAGCCAACATGACACACAGAGGAGCAGATGCTCACAGCCGAATGTTTATCATCATAGAAAGAGCAAGAGACCTGTCAGGATGCCAATAATGACACCTGATGACTACAATCTTAACTTCCAGTTGCTAAGTACACAGTTAGTCACAATACAATCTTCCTGGCCAGTTTGTGTACTTTCCTTTTAATTCTCCACCAGTTACCCAATTAGCACCTTATTAACTATTCAGGTAAGGCTTCTGCTTTCAGACAGGTCCACTGTAGCCCATAACTCATGAGTTACTACTCCTGCTTCAGCAGTGAAATGGATTCTAGCGAATAACAGCCTGTAAATAGATTCTGCAATGGATTGTAGCTTAAATGACTATCATTGCTTCCTGTAATTTACAGTAATCATATATATGAACATTTGAAATATAAGGTAACATGCTGCTTTAATAGTTAGCTATATTACATTACATACATCTAAACTAATGAGTAGAAACACATTCCATATTGTTGTTCCTTATTCTTGGCACATATAGGTCTATATTTTCTCTCTCATCTAATGTTTTTTTTAAAAAGAACCGCATTCTCAGTTGGTGTTAACAAGCATAGCTAATAGTTTCAACTGAACTAGTTGAACAGAACAGAATAGTTTCCTCTGGATGTTCTCCAGAAGAAAATCCAGCAAGTTTAGCTGTGGTTTAGGTCTGTGCTCAGAGGATTTTTCCCATACATCTCTTGTGACCAGAAACACACAATGCACAAAAGGACAAGTGGCAGGTTCCCATTATTTTTCAGTAAGTAGAGACTGCTAGCCACACAGCATAACCTGTATCCCAGAAACTGGGTTCTGCATTACACAGCGTGATTCCCCTCTCTTTTCAAGGCATGACTGTGCCAAATGATACCATCTAGCCTTTAGGTTGGGAATGCACTTCTGTGATCCAGTGTAGTGAGCAGTATTAGAATTCAAGGGGGTGGGCAGGCGCAAAGGCTCCTCCCCCAGCCTTGCTAGGAGTCTGACTAATAAGATGGGTGAACTAGAGTACCTCGTATTAAATGAGGAGATAGACATAATAGGCATCACTGAAACCTGGTGGAATGAGGAAAATCGGTGGGACACAATCATACCGGGATATAAAATATATAGAAAGGATAGAGCAGGCCGGGTGGGTGGCGGAGTGGCACTGTATGTGAAAGATAATGTAGAATCAAATGAAATAAAAATATTAAGTGAATCAACATGTTCCATAGAATCGCTATGGATAGAAATTCCATGCTCCAATAATAAGAAATTAGCAGTAGGGATATATTACCAACCACCTGACCAGGACAGCGATACTGACATAGAAATGCTGAGGGAGATTAGAGAGGCTACCAAAATAGAGAACTCTATAATAATGGGGGATTTTAATTACCCCCATATTGACTGGATACATGTCACGTCAGGAAGAGAAGCGGAGATAAAATTTCTCAATGGCTTAAATGACTGCTTCTTGGAGCAGCTAGTGCAGGAACCCACAAGGGGGGAGGCAATTCTCGATTTAGTCCTGAGTGGAGTGCAGGATCAGGTCCAGGATATAACCGTTACAGGACCGCTTGGGAATAGTGACCATAATATAATAACATTCAACATTCCTGTGGTGGGAAGAACACCTCAGCAGTCCAGCACTCTGGCATTTAATTTCAAAAAGGGGAATTACACAAAAATGAGGAGGTTTGTTAAACAGAAATTAAAAGGCACAGTGACTAGAGCCAAATCCCTGAAAGCTGCATGGAAATTTTTTAAAGACACCATAATAGAGGCCCAACTTAAATGTATACCCCAAATTAAAAAACATAGCAAGAGACCTAAAAAAGAGTCACCGTGGCTTAACCACCATGTAAAAGAAGCAGTGAGGGACAAAAAGGTATCTTTTAAGAAGTGGAAGTCCAATCCTAGTGAGATAAATAGAAAGGAACATAAACACTGTCAAATCAAGTGTAAACATGTAATAAGAAAAGCAAAAAAAGATTTTGAGGAACAGCTAGCCAAAAACTCAAAAAGAAATAACAAAATGTTTTTTAAGTACATTAGAAGCAGGAAGCCTGCTAAAAAGCCTGTGGGTCCCCTAGATGATCGAGCTATAAAAGGAGCAATCAAGGACGATAAAGCCATTGCGGAGAAACTAAATGATTTCTTTGCTTCAGTCTTCACGGCTGAGGATGTTGGGGAGATTCCTGAATGTGCACCGTCCTTTGTGGGTGATGAATCTGAGGAACTGTCCCGGATTGAAGTGTCATTATAGGAGGTTTTGGAACAAATAGAAAAACTTAATGTTAACAAATCTCCGGGACCAGATGGCATTCATCCAAGGGTTCTAAAAGAACTTAAATGGGAAATTGCTGAGCTATTATCTGTGGTTTGTAACCTATCCTTTAAATCGGCTTCCGTACCTAATGACTGGAAGGTAGCCAACGTGACACCAATATTTAAAAAGGGCTCTAGAGGCGATCCTGGCAATTACAGACCGGTAAGTCTAACTTCAGTACCGGGCAAATTAGTCGAAACAATAGTAAAGAATAAAATTGTGAATCATGTAGAAGAACATAATTTGTTGGACAAAAGTCAACATGGTTTCTGTCTTTCTAATCTATTAGAGTTCTTTGAAGGGGTTAACAAACATGCGGACAAGGGGGATCCAGTAGATATAGTATACTTGGATTTTCAGAAAGCCTTTGACAAGGTCCCTCACCAAAGGCTCTTGTGTAAATTACATGGCCATGGGATAAGAGTGAAGGTCCTTTCTTGGATTGAGAACTCGCTAAAAGACAGGAAACAAAGGGTAGGAATAAATGGTAAATTTTCAGATTGGAGAGGGGTAACTAGTGGTGTACCCCAAGGGTCAGTCCTGGGACCAATCCTTTTCAACTTATTCATAAATGATCTGGAGAAAGGGGTAAGCAGTGAGGTAGTAAAGTTTGCAGATGATACCAAACTGTTTAGGATAGTCAAGACAGAAGCAGACTGTGAGGGACTCCCAGAAGATCTCACCAAACTGTGTGATTGGGCAACAAAATGGCAAATGAAATTTAATGTGGATAAGTGTAAAGTAATGCACATCGGGAAAAATAACCCCAACTATACGTACAGTATGATGGGGGCTAATTTGGCTACGACAAATCAGGAAAGAGATCTTGGAGTTATCGTGGACAGTTCTCTGAAAACTTCCACACAGTGTGCAGCGGCGGTCAAAAAGTCAAATAGGATGCTAGGAATTATTAGGAAAGGGATAGAAAATAAGACCCAGAACATCTTACTGCCCCTGTATAAAACTATGGTACGCCCACATCTTGAATACTGTGTACAGATGTGGTCTCCTCACCTCAAAAAAGATATTTTGGCCTTGGAAAGGGTTCAGAAAAGGGCAACTAAAATGATTAGGGGTTTGGAACGGGTCCCATATGAGGAGAGGCTAAAGAGACTGGGACTTTTCAGTTTAGAAAAGAGGAGACTGAGGGGGGATATGATAGAGGTCTATAAAATCATGAGTGGTGTGGAGAGGGCTGATAAAGAAAAGTTATTTATTAGTTCCCATAATAGACGAACTAGAGGACACCAAATGAAATTAATGGGTAGCAAGTTTAAAACTAATAAAAGGAAGTTCTTCTTCACACAGCGTGTTGTCAACCTGTGGAACTCCTTGCCAGAGGAGGCTGTGAAGGCTAGGACTATAATAGAGTTTAAAGAGAAGCTGGATAAATTCATGGAGGTTAGGTCCAGAAAAGGCTATTAGCCAGGGGATAAAATGGTGTCCTTGGCCTCTGTTTGTCAGAGGCTGGAGAGGGATGGCAGGAGACAAATCGCTTGATCATTGTCTTCGGTCAACCCTCTCTGGGGTACCTGGTATTGGCCACTGTCGGTAGACAGGATACTGGGCTAGATGGACCTTTGGTCTGACCCAGTACGGCCGTTCTTATGTTCTTATGTTCAGAAGCTTTGTCGACAGTATCTGTCAACAAAGCTTCTCTTGACAAAAGCCTGTAGTCTAGATGTACCCTTAAAGGAGAATCCATTGGTAGAGATTCTCTAGGCTGTAGTCAGAAAGAGAGGAGGGGAGAGGACAAAAAATGGGCCAGAGCAGACGAACAAACACATATAAAGAAATCCAGTGCATCAGGGAAGGGCAGACAAAAAACCAGTGGCAATTTTTTTAAGTGCTTCTACACAAATGCTAGAAGTCTGACTAATAAGATGGGAGGAGATTGACATAATAAGCATCACTGAAACCTGCTGGAATGAGGAAAATCTGTGGGACACAATCATACCGGAATATAAAATATATCAGAAGGAAAGAGCAGGCTGTGTGGGGGGTGGAGTGGCACTGTATGTTGAAAGATAACATAGAATCAAATGGAATAAAAATCTTAAATGAATCAACATGTTCAATAGAATCACTATGGATAATAATTCCATGCTCCAATAATAAGAATTTAGCAGTAGGAACCACCTGACCAGGACTGTGATACTGACATGGAAATTCTAAGGGAGATTAGAGAGGCCAGCACGGCTACATTTCTATCACTATTCTGCATGCTATAATAATGGGGGATTTTAATTATCCCCATATTTACTGGGTACATGTCACCTCAGGAAGAGAAGCAAAGATAAAATTTCTCATTGGATTAAATGACTGCTTTTTGGAGCATCTGGTATAGGAACCCACAAGGGAAGAGGCAATTCTCGATTTAGATCTGAGTGGAGCACAGGATAAGGTCCAGGAAATAACTATTACAGGACCATTTGGGAATAGTGACCATAATATAATAACATTTAACATTCCTGGGGTGGGAAGAACACCTCAGCAGTCCAGCACTCTGGCATTTAATTTCAAAAAGGAGAATTACACAAAAATGAGGAGGTTAGTTAAACAGAAATTAAAAGGCACAGTGACTAGAGCCGAATCCCTGCAAGCTGCATGGAAACTTTTTAAAGATACCATAACAGAGGCCCAACTTAAATGTATACCCCAAATTAAAAAACATAGTAAGAGACCTAAAAAAGAGTCATCGTGGCTTAGCCACCATGTAAAAGAAGCAGTGAGGGTCAAAAAGGCATCTTTCAAGAAGTGGAAGTCCAGTCCTAGTGAGATAAATGGAAAGGAACATAAACACTGCGAAATGAAGTATAAAAATGTAATAAGAAAAGAAAAAAAAAAAAAAAAAAGATTTTGAGTAACAGCTAGCCAAAAACTCAAAAAGCAATAGCAAAATGTTTGTAAGTACGTTAGAAGCAGGAAGCCTGCTAAAAAAAACAGTGGGTCAGTCCTGGGACCAATTCTGTCATAGTACAGGAGGTCTCCAACCATGGTGATTTCTGCCAGGATCAACCTCCAGCACACTGAGGGATACTCCAACCCCTGCAGGCAGAAGGCTGGATTGTGGAGCAGGGGCTCTGAAGAAGCTGCTCCCTTGGTGGCCACAATGGACCAGGTATGGAGGCGGAAGTTCCAGAAATGGCTGCACATGCCAAACAGGCCCTGTTCCCCCGGATTATTGGGTCCCCAAACCAACAAGGAAACCCATTGACCGAGCCTGAAGGTTCAGAACCTGATGATCCTGAGAACCCATTGCGATGCCAGGTATACTCCAAGGGGGAGTTTGGAAGTGTCTCAGGGGAAGCTGACGACAGTCAGACTGATCTCATGGTATTCAAGTGAGTCAGCATGTTGTGGACAGGGTTCCCACTGACCCCGTGGCAATCAGTCCTACCACTGCCAGGGCCCTGGGCCAGAACATGGTGGAGTAGGGAGGGCCCATGTCCTCCCTGCCACCCCACACGCTGGGTGGCAGTCTTCCCCCTCTCCTGAAAATAAACTGCTGTTTACCTGCTCCACCTGGGCCTACCTAAACTGTTGAACTTCCGTTTGTTTACCTGCTCACCCTGAACCAGAGCCTAGGCCTAACTAAATTGTTGAACTTCTGTTTGTTTACCTGCCCGCCTTGCACCAGGGCTTTGGCTTACTTAAATTGTTGAACTGCACTTGTTTGCTTGCCCTACCCTGTACTCAGGGTCAGGCTTGAAAGGGACACTCAGGGGTTTATTTAGTGGCCTGAGCACAGGCCCAAGCCCCAGGACTAAGCCATCTGGCTTACACCCGGCCACCTGGCTAATGAGCCGCAAGGCTGGACCAGGCCAAAGACCTTCCACTACTTCTCATATGATGCTAATACTAATGGCAATTGTACTGTGGAATTGGGGCTCTAATTCTCCAAAGTAACAGTAAGCGGGGAGTTCTGCATGGCATATCCCTTCTTTACACTGAAGCAAATCCAGACACAGCCTGATCTTCAATGCTGTAGTAACTTAGGATCAGGTCCTACATGCACAAAAATAATATTATCTCTAGCTCCTAGACTTGTACAGAGTATTTCCCTCCATCTTTAAACATTTTTAAAAATGTCATGACATTAGGCCACGTTACTAGAAGTCAGTTCCAGCATTTCTTGGCTGCATAACGACAAATCCTCTCATTTAAATTCTAACAGGGAAAATGGATTAAGATCTTTATGTTCACAAAGCCAAACAAATATTTAATACCAAATTTCATAATATCTCTCACATGAATTACTTATTGGAGACAGAAAGTAATAGAAAAAATAACAAAAGCATGGACATCAGCTGTGACTGAAAGAAAACATTCTAGCTACTTCATAAAAACAGATTGGAATGGCTAGCCAGAGACAGAAAGTCCTGTAGACTCTTAATATCTTTTTAATAATTTAATACAATAATAAAATACAGTTCTGAGATCAATGATAAAAAGATAGTAATGTGAATTACCAGCATCAGCAAGAGAAATTAGCATCACTATATTCACTACAATCAAAAAAACATTAGGCACTATAGATCAGATTTACAAATGCATTTAGGCCCCAAAGATTATATGATTTTCAAGGATAGTTGGGTGCTGTAGTAAATATCATTTGTAGGGGTCCAACGGTATTAGTCCATGCTTCACATACACAAACTCCCCCCCCCACCATCCTCAGTTGATCAAATGGATGACACTCTGTAAATTTTTAGAACCCTATGAAGAGATGAAAATAATGGTTTAGAAAAGCAGTGTCATAGCATTTGAATCCCCCCCACCACCCATCCTATAACAATCAAATGATACACTGGGAATATATACGGCATATTCTGGTTGCCTGGCAACATCTCCCAATACCAAAATTACCACAACGAAATTAAACAGTATTTAAATGTCACATGTGGTATATCCTGCCATTTGGAAACAAGATTTTGAAAGTTAATTACTCAGACTTTCATCTTGCACAAGGAGCTTCATTGATTTCTGTGGGATTCTGACAAGGATACCTGGATCAGATCCCATTGAACAAGCTTCAAAACTGAGTATTACATTAGCAATATCATAGAAGGAATTAGCTGAAATTACAATATGAAATATCCAACAATATTCACTGTAGCTCAAACTCTGCCATCATGGTTGAGAGTATCAAGTGGGGGGGAGGAGACTTTACTCTGTATGGATGGGTGGTGTGATGAAATAAGATGTTCTGAGTGTAGTTTGAGCCATATATCAAGATCAAATTTTTCAGCTAACACATAACACATTTCCCACTGCTTTTGTGCACAACTCATACTAACAACCTACTAGATATTGCCATGCCTCCATGATAAATAGAATAGAGTTATTTAGTTGTAAAAATTATTTGGACATATTTTTTGACCTTGGATCATTTAGTGTACATAGAATCATAGAATCATAGAACTGGAAGAGACCTCAGAAGGTCATCAAGTCCAGCCCCCTGCTCTAGGCAGAACCAATTCCAACTAAATCAACCCGACCAGGTCTTTGTCAAGCCGAGACTTAAACACCTCTAGGGATGGAGACTCCACTACTTCCCTAGGGTATGTCTACACTACAACATTAATTCGAACTAACTTAGTTTGAATTAGTTAATTCAAACTAAGCTAATTCGAACTAACGGATCCAGACTAAAAAACTAGTTCGAATTAGCGTTTTGCTAATTCGAACTAGCATGTCCACATTAAGTGGACCCTGAACTGGTTTTAAGGATGGCAGGAAGCAGTGCCGGCAGGGCATCAGAGAAGAACTTAGAGCGTGGAGATGCTGTCTCAGGCTAGCCGAGAGCTGTGATTAAAGGGTCCCAACCCCCACCCCGGACAGACAGTTCTCAGGGGTGCCCCACTTGCAAAGCAGTCCTGGCTTGGATTGCCCGGACTACCCACACTGGGCACATCACACCACTCGGCCATCAGCCCGGCTGCACTTGCCGCAGGCTGCCATCTGGGGAGAGGGGGCCATTGGGGGGCTGCAGGAGAGCTTCCACCCCCAGAAGGCCGCAGAGCCAGCCCAGTCCACCCCATCGGGGGCTCGTGCCCCATTCCTCCCTCACCTCCTTCCACTTACCCTTCCCTAGCCCCTCTTCTTGATGTACAAAATAAAGATAATGTGTCTTCCAAAATGGAATCTGTCTTTATTGAACAAAACTGGGAGAGACTGGGAAAAGGAGGTAGGAGAGGGGAAGAGAGAGGCTGGAAGAGGGGAGGGCAACTAAAATGATCAGGGGTTGGGAACAGGTCCCATATGAAGAGAGGCTAAACAGACTGGGACTTTCCAGCTTAGAAAAGAGGAGACGGAGGGGGGACAGGATAGAGGTCTCTAAAAGCATGAGTGGGGTAGAGAGGGTGCATACAGAAAAGTTCTTCATTAGTTCCCATAAAGAAGGACTAGAGGACACCAAAGGAAAGGAATGGGTAGCAGGCTTCAAACTAGTAACAGAAAGTTGTTCTTCACAAAGCAAAGAGTCAACCTGTGGATCTCCTTGCTGCAGGAGGCTGTGAAGGCTACAACTAGAACAGAGTTTAAAGGGAAGTGAGATCAAGTCATGGAGGCTGGGTCCATGGAGTGGTATTAACCAGGGGGTAGGAGTGGTGTCCCTGCCCAAAATTTGTGGAAGGCTGGAGAGGGATGGCACGAGACAAATGGCTTGGTCACTGTCTTCGGTCCATCCCCTCCAGGGTCCCTAGGGTTGGCCGCTGTCAGCATACAGGCTACTGGGCTAGATGGACCTTTGGTCTGACCCAGGACGTCCACTGTAAGATCAGGGCTCAGGGTCGGGGGGTCTTACTGGACCCCCTTGATTCTCATGCACACGTGTTCCTGGCTGGCCAGGCTGGCAGCTCTCCTGCCCTAGACGGCCACTTTCCTGTGCCTGGTGCGGAGATCATGGACGAGGTCCACGATGTCTGCACTAGCCCAGGCAGGTGTCCGCCTCTTGCGGTCCCGGGCAAGCTCCCGGGAGCCACCAGCCTGGTCCCGGGAAGAGGGGGAGGGCTGGGAGTCATTGGTTTGGTGGCTCGATCCGTGCCAGGTGCAGGGTCTGCTGGCTGGGTGTTGGCAGGCTTGCACCTGGCACGGGCACCGTAGCCAGCCCGTGCCCCTTTAAGGGGTCTGGGGTCGGGAGGGGGGCAGAAGAGTTTCCCTGGTGTTGGCCAGAGTGGCCACCAGGGAAACCTGGGGAGGGCTAGCCTCCCACTAGTTCGAATTAAGGGGCTTCACACCCCTTAATTCTAATTAGTATGTTCGAACTAAGCTTAATCCTCGTAAAATAAGGTTTTCCTAGTTCGAACTAAGCGCTCCGTTAGTTCGAATTAAATTCGAAATAACGGAGCGCTAGTGTAGCGCCTATGAAAGTTAGTTCGAACTAACTTTGTATTGTAGACATACCCCTAGGTAACCCATTCCAGTGCTTCACCACCCTCCTAGTGAAATAGTTTTTCCTAATATCCAACCTGGACCTCTCCCACCACAACTTGAGACCATTGCTCCTTGTTCTGCCATCTGTCACTACTGAGAACAGCCTCTCTCCATCCTCTTTGGAATCTCCCTTCAGGAACTTGAAGGCTGCTATCAAATCCCCCCTCACTCTTCGCTTCTGCAGACTAAACAGACCCAAGTCCCTCAGCCTCTCCTCATAAGTCATATTCTCCAGCCCCCTAATCATTTTGGTTGCCCTCCGCTGGACCCTCTCCAATGCATCCACATCCTTTTTGTAGTGGGGGGCCCAGAACTGGACACAATACTCCAGATATGGCCTCACCAAAGCCGAATAAAGGGGAATGATGACATCTCTGGATCTGCTGGCAATGCTCCTCTTAATGCAACCTAATATGCCATTAGACTTCTTGGCTACAAGGGCACACTGTTGACTCATATCTAGCTTAACATCCACTGTAACCCCCAGGTCCTTTTCTGCAGAACTACTACTTAACCGGTTGGTCCCCAGCTTGTAACTATGCTTGGGATTCTTCTGTCCTAAGTGCAGGACTCTACACTTGTCCTTGTTGAACCTCATCAGATTTCTTGTGGCCCAATCCTCCAATTTGTCTAAGTCATTCTGTACCCTATCTCTACCTTTAAGCGTATCTACCTCTCCCCCCAGCTTAGTGTCATCCGCAAACTTGCTGAGGGGGCAATCCATCCCCTCATCCAGATCATTAATAAAGATATTGAACAAAACAGGTCCTAGAACCGAACCTTGGGGCACTCCACTAGAAACCGACCGCCATCCTGACATCGAGCCATTGATCACTACCCTCTGGGCCCGGCCTTCTAGCCATCTTTCTATCCATCTTACCATCCATTTATCCAATCCACAATCCCTTAACTTGCTGGCAAGAATATTGTGGGAGACTGTATCAAAAGCCTTGCTAAAGTCAAGGTATATAACATCCACTGACTTCCCCATGTCCACCGAGCCAGTTACCTCATCATAGAAGCTAATCAGATTGGTCAGGCACGACTTGCCCTTCGTGAATCCATGCTGACTATTCCTAATCACTTTCCTCTCATTCAAGTGCCTCAATATGGATTCCTTAAGGATCCCTTCCATGATTTTTCCAGGAACTGAGGTAAGACTGACCGGCCTATAGTTCCCTGGATCATCCTTCCTCCCTTTTTTGAAGATGGGCACTACATTTGCCTTTTTCCAGACTAGACTACAGAGCTTATCTGGGATACCTCTTGGTATCCCGGAAAATCTCTGCCACATCCAACCGCTTAAAATGTACAGAATACTCCCTTTTAACATTAGGTAAAAAATGTAATTGATTCTGATAATATATTTTTATAGGAAATATCACTTAATGTAATCTTAATAAAAAGGAAAGGAATAGTGATTTAGGGTTCATCTGATTATTAACAAGCTAACATAGGTTCTTCATTCTTTAAATACTTGTCTTGTTAGGTCTCAACACATACTACATGGTGAATGTGCTGCTTGGCATACTCTCCATATTTTTGTTCAGTCTGATACTTGCTATGTGAGAAACAGAAGCTCTCGCTTCTCCCAGCTTGCTGTTCCTTTCCCACAAAGGCACAAAAATGCCCCAGATGTTACTAAAATGTTCTTCATAACAAAAGAAACCAGATTCTGTGTTAGAGAAGCTGACAAACACATAACAATCCCCCTTCTTGGTTTAATTTCTCCACTAAACTCTTAGAACCAAACACCTCCTATTAAACATGCACACACAAAACTTCCACTGGCTTCAGTGAACATCCAGTTTGAATCACTAGGGCTGTGTCCAGGCTCAGGGGTTTTTTCGAAAAAAGTAGCCTTTTTTCGAAAAAACTTCACCTGCGTCTAGACTGCAGCCACGTTCTTTCGAAATTAAATCGAAAGAATGCGGCTTTTCTTTCGACGGTGGTAAACCTAATTCCAGGAGGAAGAACGCCTTCTTTCGAAAGTGCTCTTTCGAAAGAAGGCGTTCTTGAAAGCAAACAGGCTTTTTAGAAAGAGAGCATCCAGACTCACTGGGTGCTTTCTTTCGAAAAAGCGGCTTGCTTTTTCGAAATTCCGCGTGCAGTCTAGACGCTCTCTTTCGAAAGAGGCTCTTTCGAAAGTATCTTTCGAAAGAGCCTCTTTCGAAAGAGGCTTGCAGTCTCGACATAGCCTTGGGTAACAATTTCAAACTGAATGTTACTGTAACAATTGCTATTCAGAAAAATACCATCAAAACGAATGAAAAATGGGTATTTGCAAACAGAACTACAAACTATTTCAAGTGTTCCTCAGCTCTTTGGAGCAATTCACAATATATCATGACCTTTGACTAAATTGTATTCTTACAAAAGTGCCACATTTATTAAGGAAACGCATTTTGAAATGGCCATTTTTAAATTTATTTCATTTTATTGTATTTTATTTTGCTTTGAAGCATAGAATCATAGAATACTAGAACTGGAAGGGACGTTGAGAGATCATTAAGTCCATTCCAACCCTCATGGTAGGACCAAGCACTATCAATCTAGATAATCCCAGATAGATGTCTATCTAACCTGATCTTAAATATCTCCAGAGACAGACATTCCACAACCTCCCTAGGCAATTTATTCCAGTGTTTAACCACCCTGACAAGTAGGATTTTTTTCCTAATGTCTAACCTAAACCTCCTCTGCTGTAATTTAAACCCATTGCTTCTTGTCTTATCATCAAAGGTCAAGGAGAAAAATTTTTCTCCCTCCTCATTGTAACTCCCTTTTAGATGCCTGAAAACTGCTATCATGTCCTCTCTCAGTCTTCTCTTTTCAAAACTAAACAAGCCCAATTCTTTCAGTCTTCCCTAACAGGTCATGTTTTCTAGACCTTTATTTATTTTTGTTGCTGTTCTCTGTACCTTCTCCAATTTCTCTACATCTTTTTTGAAATGTGGTGCCCAGTACGAGACCTATTGAGGCCTAATTGAGGCTAAATCAGTACAGAGTAAAGAGGAAGAATCACTTCTCGTGTCTTGCTCTCAATACTCCTGTTAATGCATCCCAGAATTATGCTTGCTTTTTTTACCAGTGTGTCATACCGCTGACTCATATTTAGCTTGTGGTCCACTATAACCACTGTGGTCCACTATAAAGATCACTTTCCGCAGTACTCCTTCCTGCACAGTCACTTCCCATTTTGTATGTGTGAAACTGATTGTTCCTTCCTAAGTGGAGCACTTTAAACTTCATCCTGTTTAGCTCAGACCATTTCTCCAGTTTGCCCAGATCATTTTAAATTATGGTCCTATCCTCTAAAGCACTTGCAACCCTTCCCAGCTTGGTATCATCTACCAGCTTACTAAGCGTACTTTCTATGCCAATAGCTAAATTGTTGATGAAGATATTGGACAGAACTGATCCCAAAACTGATCCTTGAGGAACCCCACTTGTTATGCCCTTCCAGCATGACTGTGAACCATTAATAACTACTCTCTGAGAATGGTTATCCGGCAAGTTATGCGCCCTCCTTATAATAGCCCCCTCTAGGTTGTATCTTCCAAGTTTATTGATAATTTAATGTGAGACCATATTAAATGCTTTACTAAAGTTTAGGTATACTACATCCACAACTCCCTCCTTATCCACAGGATTTGTTATCCTATCAAAGAAAGCTATCAGATTGGTTTGACATGATTTGTTCTTTATAAATCCATGCTGGCTGTTACCTATCACCTTATTATTTTCCAGATGTTTTCAGATGAATTATTTAATTACTTGCTCCATTATCTTTCCTGGCACAGCTGACTGGTCTGTAGTTTCTTGGGTTGCTCTTATTTCTCTTTTTATAGATGGGTACTAGATTTGCCCTTTTCTAATCATCTGGAATCTCTCCCGACTTGCATGACCTTTCAAAGATGATAGCTAAATGCTCAGATACCTCCTCTAACAGCTCCTTGATTGTTCCAGGATGTATTTCATCAGGTCCTAGTAACTTGAAGACATCTGACTTTCTAAGTGATTTTTAACTTCTTTTTTTATTTTAATTTCTAAACCTATCCCATTTCCATTAGCATTAATTATGTTAGGCATCCTGTCACCATCCATCTTCTTGGTGAAGACTGAAACAAAGAAGTCATTAAGCACCTCTGCCATTTTCAAGTTTCTGTTACTGTTTCTCCCTCTTCACTAAGCAATGGGCCTGCCCTGCCCTTGGTCTTCCTCTTGCTTTTAATATAGTTGTAGAATGTCTTCTTGTGACCTTTTATGTCTCTAGCTAGATTGAGCTCATTTTGTGATTTCACTTTTCTAATCTTGCCCTTACATACTTGCATTATTTGCTTATATTCATTCTTAGTAATTTGACCTAGTTTCCACTTTTTATACAACTCCTTTTTGATTTTTTAGATCATGTAAGATCTCATGGTTAAGCCCAAGCGTTCTCTTGCCATACTTTCTATCTAGTGGAATAGTTTCATTTTGGGCCCTTAATAATGTCCCTTTGAAAAGTGGCCAACTGTCTTCAGCTGTTTTGCCTCTTAGTCCTGCTTCCCATGGGAACTTACCTACCTGCTCTATGAGCTTACCAAAATCTGCCTTCCTGTAATCCATTGTCTTTATTTCTTTCTGTAAACACTTCTGCAGTTTCCTGCTAGCTAATACAGGCTGGATCTCCTTGGTCCAGCACCTGTGGGACCTGACCAGTCCTGAATTAATTTCCTATAGAAGGGAAGGTTCCCTACCACTGGCCTCCAAGCCTACCACCTGCTGCTGACAGGCTATGATCCCAGCAGGCACCCTAACTCCAGTTTCCCTCCCCCACCATTAGCTTGGTTGGGCTGCTTGCCTAGCTGCATACAGAAGCTCCCTGTAATGATGGCTCCTGCTGAGGGTGGCCATAGGGTTTATGCTATTGGGGGATACTGAATGGCTCTGGCCCTGGGCTGCCAAGATATTCTGGTCCTGGCCCTGCACTGCCATGGGGCTCTAGTTCCTGTATCACGCTTCTGCAAGACTTCCATGGGCCTCCAGCCCTGCTTGCCAGGGCCTGCCCTGACTGGGCTACCAACCCTGCTGCCTGCAGTCCATCTGGCCCTCCTGTCATTAGACTCCTGGACTCTCTGGTCCAGGAGCATCTGTGGTCCTGCCAGACCATGGATGTTGCTGGACTAGAGAGTTCAGGTTTTCAGAAGTGCAATCTATCCTTGCTAATGATTTAAAAAATAAAGCCAATCTTTTGCACCAACTGAAATTGTGACTGAGTCAGAAGATCTAAGTAGGCAAAGAAGCAAGTACATTTCAATATTTAGAAAAGAGCAACATTACTTTCTTGCAGGCGTATTTATGTAATCCAAACACAGAAAGCCTATGTAACATCTAGAGCAGAGCTACTCAACATGAGACCTGCGGCCCATTTTTTTGCAGCCCACAATGAAGTCTGGGTTTATGCAGGGCTTTACAGGCAGCCTGTGGATAGGATCCTTTGAACATGGCCTCCACTGGGAACATGCTCAACAGCAAGTCAATGTAATGGTCTTCTGTTGCTATGCATTTTAGTAGTTAAATTCCTGGACTGTCATTACTCATTAAAAGTGCTATCATATGGGTGGAAATTGGGTAAATATTGCATTTTATTAATATCAGCAGAAATGACTTAAATGGGACCTGCATGTTGTGTAGTCTTACCTTAATCTTTGTATTCATTCCCGACTGTGTCAAAGAAGCTATTTGCATATATTTGCATATATATTTGCATGTATATGCAACCACACTTAAGTTGCAGCCCTCAGCATGTACTGTGAATATCATTGTGGCCCCTGGGGCTTCCAAAGTTGAGTAGCCCTGACCTAGAGTCTAGAATGGTGTGTGATCCAGAAAACGTTCCTTGTACATTTGTAAATTCAAAGGAAACATGCTCATGGATTGTCATAAGCAACTCAAACAATTAAAGGAGAGCCTTTCCTCTTCTCCAGAGCTATACTGCTGATCTCAAATTTAAAGGGACAGGGCTAGAAATATTGAAGTTTGATATTTTATTCACGTTTAGAATAATCATTTAATGAATCTCCCAATATTATATAGGTGAGCACCTTACACATTTTAATACATTTATCTTCAACTCCTACGTGGTAAAAAAGCATTATGATTCCCATTTTACAGATATGCATTTGATACAGCATAATTAAGGGACTTGTTTTCAAAAGAAATCTCAACTTGGACAGGGAATCACCCAAGAACTTAAGAATGCTAGGTTAGGACCATCCATGAGTGAAGTGAATTTTGTCTTGTGCACCAATATTGAGGTCATGTGTGTCAAAGTCAGACAGGACTCACAGATTTATCAGACTGCTCTGTTTTATTAGCAAAGCTCTGCTAAATTAACCCAGAAAATGTGAGCCCCATACAAGGTTCAAACCCTTTGATTTATACAGTCAAAAGAAAGCCAAGTTAACAGGATTAAAAGGAGGGGCAAAACTTCACATGATTAGTGTGAGACTTAGTCAAGCATCTTCATTTCAACATCAAGCACACAGCAATCTCCTGTCCATATCTCCCTGGTTATTTCAATTACTTTCTGCTTAACACTTAATGTTCCTTTTCCTGTTAACTCAGGCCCACCTGGCTAGCACGTTGATCTGCATACCTACAAACAACATTAACATACTTTTCTTCTTCCTCTTAAAAGACAAACAGTATTCCTTCAACTTATTCAATTATTAGAGCACAATTCATCTTTCTCTTACAGTATAATTCTTTCTACTTTCACATGTGCATTTGTTCCAATGTGTGCCACTGTGGAACCCAAATTATAAACCTCTCCCTTTCCCCTTCTGTTGCCATGTCTCTCACCTTCTCCTCATCCCATTTGCTTTCCTGGTGCCTGAGGTTGCCCCTCACCCCTCATGCTCGTCTGCTGTCCTGGCACTTGCCCTTCTCACTCTCCTCAGTCCTCTTGGGACTTGTCCTCCTCTCCATCCTCTCTGACCCCTGCAACTGCCCTTCTCTTCCCCATGTGCCCATTCCTCCTTTAGCCCCCTCCACTCCATTTCTTCTCCTAACACCTCCCTCTACCCCCTGCCCTGCCTCTTTCCTCTGCCCTCTGGTATCTCCTCTCCACTACCCATGTCTGCTTTTCTGCTTCACCCCACAATCCTCCTGGCACCTGCACTTTCCATTGCCCTTCACCTTCCTCATGCTTCCCTCTTCCCTCACTGCCCCTGTCCTCCCAATACCTGTCCCCCTTGCCTTCTTCTTCCCTGGTGCCCACCCCTCACTACCCTCTGCCCCAGTTCTCCTCATGCCCTTCTGTGCCCTCACACATTAATTGCTTCATCCCCTGCCTTCCTCATGCCCACCGCCTTTCATCCCCTCTTCTCCTGGCACCCACTCATTCCCTCTCCTCTTCCTTCCTCTTATGCCCCCATTCCCCCTCTCCTCTTCTCTCCCTCCCAGCATCACCCTGTCCCTTCCCCTCTCCCATTGACACGTTTCATCCCTGCTCCTCCTGCCCTTTCCCCTTGTTGTCTCTTCTTGGACCCCTGGCATCTGTCTCTCCTCCACTCTGCCCCTTGGTGCCTTCCCCTTCCTTCTCCTGTCTTGGTCCCCTTCTTTCCCCTAGCACAAGCGCCTTCCTTTCCTCACTCCCACCTTCTCCTTACTTCTCCCCCAACCCCTCCCTCACTTTCTTCCTTCCTGACCCCTGCACCTCTCAACCCCCTCTAGCTCCCTGGTTCCTAGGTTGGGTTGTGTGGTGGATGGCTGCCCCTTGTGCTGGGGCCAGAGCCAGGGCCACAGTGCTATTTTTAATATCATGGTCCTGGCCCCAGCATCCATGATGTAGCCATGGCCCCAGCTGCTCCAAGGAGTGGGGCCACAAGGCGTACAGCTGCCCCATATGCTGGGATTGGCACCAGGGCCACGGTGCTATTTTTATTACTGCAGGCTCCAGCTCTGGCAGTCACCATAAGGGTCACTTGGGGTGGGGCAACCACCCTTCCAGGGAGCAGCCAGAAAAAAAGCGGCGGCCATGTTTATTTAAATCCCGCGGGGGATATTTAAATCCCCCGCGGATTTCCCTATTCTGAAGTTGGAAATTAACATGCCTCTTCCGGAGAAGGTGCCAATGTAGACGTAGCCGAGGAGTAAAAGTACAATGAAGGGTGGAGAAAAGGAATGTTTGCTCTGAAATTTCAGGAGGAAGTACAAAGGGAAGTAATAAATGTCATGAAACACATAAGGTGAAAGGTAAGCTGTTTAAGCCAGATTGTTTGACTCAGTCCATAAGTATACATCTACACTGCGCACTTATTTCGAAATAAGGGTATGTCTACACTACCCCGCTAGTTCGAACTAGCGGGGTAATGTAGGCATACCGCACTTGCAAATGAAGCCCGGGATTTGAATTTCCCGGGCTTCATTTGCATAAGCCGGGCGCCGCCATTTTTAAATCCCGGCTGGTTCGAACCCCGTGCCGCGCGGCTACACACGGCACGAACTAGGTAGTTACTCCACGAGGAGTAATGGTAGTTCGAACTAGGAAGCCTAGTCCGAACTACCTAGTTCGTGCCACGTGTAGCCGCGCGGCACGGGGTTCAAACCAGCCGGGATTTAAAAATGGCGGCGCCCGGCTTATGCAAATGAAGCCCGGGAAATTCAAATCCCGGGCTTCATTTGCAAGTGAGGTATGCCTACATTACCCCGCTAGTTCAAACTAGCGGGGTAGTGTAGACATACCCTCTGCTATTCTAGAAGAAATACTCTGAAATAGCTTAATTTGAAATAGCATATGTACACTACAGGGAAGCCTGAAAATTAGTCCAAGGCAGGCTTCTCTAATGTGGATGGACTACCTCGATTTTGAGCCCCAGAAGGCACTGGGGAGTAATTACTTTGAATTGCCCTGGAGAGGAGCTATTTCAAAATAGCAGCAGTGAAGCATCCACCCTACTGCTATTTTGAAATAGCTATTTCAGAAGAGGTGTTATTCTTTGTGGAATGAGATTTACAGAAGTTGGTATAAGCCATCTTTAATTCCAAACAACAGAATTGCTGTGTACACTCCCATTATTATTGTGAAATAACTTTGGTGCGTAGACGCACCGTAAATGTTGGAATTTCTTGCTTTAATCCTTCAAAAGTTTCAGAGGGGTAGTCGAGTTAGTCTGTAATAGGAAAAACTTTAAAAACAACAAATAGTCTATTAGCACCTCAAAGACTAAATAGTTAAAAGAGGCTGCTAAGAGCCATTTGTATGCACTAAGAAAGGAAGAGTACTAACACCAGATTCTACACAGACATCAAGAACCATCGGCATCTTCATTTTTGGTTGGTTGATAATGTGCGAGACATCCGATATCATGATTTAGACCATTTACGTGAGAGTTAAACCTGAGAATGAAG
The DNA here is from genome assembly GCF_049634645.1 of Pelodiscus sinensis. Lineage (NCBI taxonomy): Eukaryota > Metazoa > Chordata > Testudines > Trionychidae > Pelodiscus > Pelodiscus sinensis. Next base: position 51,478,481 of record NC_134719.1, read on the forward strand.
TGGAGTTCCAATCCTTCTCTGTGTAGTTGGCTTGTGGAATTGGTCTGAAACAAAACAGCAACTTGTAGATCCCTTGGGGTACATCTAGACTACATGGCTCTGTCGATGGAGCCATGTAAACTAGTTTACTTGGCATAGTCAAAGAAGCAGGGATTTAAATAATCCCCGCTTCATTAAAATAAAAATGGCTGCAGCGCTGTAGGTTAAGTCCTGATTTCAGGTCCTTAGAAATGACGGGTGGTACCTCCCAGACAGGTTTGCCAGCAGGTACACTCCTGGATGGTCTTAAAGCAAAGAGAACAGTAAGAAGTACACAGCATCGGCAATTGTATGTATTTATCAATGCACCCCTTTGGGCTCAGATTGGCATCTGTGAGGGGGGGATCCCATCACTCATGCTGATATGTTAGCCCTCACCTTGAACTCTGGTTGTTAGTGGGAGAGGGCACACTGTTCTCTCTTCCTGAGCTAAGAAGCAGACTTTGAGGGCCCTCTCAGTGAGTCATGTACCTCTAACTCACGATAAGCCTCTATCACTGCTCTCCACCTGGAGTTGTGCTGTCTCATCTTGTTTATGCATGTGTGACAGGGTGGCGGGGACCAGCCGGGAGAGTCCCGCACCCTGTACTACCGCAGCGCTCTGTATGGACACCGCAGGAAGCACCCAACGGTTCCTGGAGTGTTCGGCAGCCGCTGTGGGTGCCTGCACGGAAGTGCCCACCTCAGCAGAGAGGAGAGCACAGGCGCTGGCGTGCTGGTGTGGCAGCGCCACTTTTGAAAAGGGCCGACTGGAGGAGGGAAGAGGAGGATGGACCAGAGAGCTGGGAGCCCCACAAGAAGGGGCAGGGAATCACAGGGGTCACGGAGAGGCGAGATCCCTAGCCACCGCAATCCAGCCACTGGAGGGGCTGTCTCAGGAGACGGACGGAACAGGAGGACAACAGCAGGATGTTACAGGATGGTAGGAAGCAGCCCAGGACAGAGCAGCTATGGAGCCCGCAGGTAGGTGAGTTGCAGCACTCTCACCAGCCGGATAGGAAGGTTGACTTCCTGTCCTCAGGGTCTTGGGCTGAGGCCTGGAAAGAGGGTGGGCCCCGGCCTCCTTACCCCCCGGTAATCCTCAACTATCAGGAACCTAAGAGACTCCTGGGAACTGACTGAGCAAAGAACTTATGGGACAGCAGGCGCCCCAGAGATCTCTAGGGGGTGAAACTGTGGAGAATGTGGGCAAGGGGTCCCTAGCATCGGGAATAAGGGGGTGCTTAAAAAAATGTTGTTGGCACTGGGTAGGTGGTAAGCATATAGATAGATAAAGACCACTTAGGCAAAGTTGGCAAAAGGGGGAAAAATGGATCCAGCACAGGTGTTCGAGTGGTTGGCTGAACAACAAAAGCAGCAACAGCAGCAGCAGGCACAGCTGTTGTAGCAATTGGCCATTCAAAGCCAAGATCAACAGCGGCAATTGGTGCAGTAGGTGTTGGAGCAACACTAAGCACAACAAGAAAGGTGGCTCCAGCAAGGGGCCATGCTGAGTCAGGTTAGCATGGGGGATCCGCTGGGGGCTGGTGATGGGGAGATGGCCAGTTGCCAGTCAGGTTAACAAAGATGAGGCCTCTAGATGACCCCGAAGCCTATCTGGTGACTTTTGAAAGGGTGGCCTCGGTGGCCCAGTGGCCAGAGGAACACTGGGCCACCCTCCTGGAGCCCTGCTTAACGGGGCCAGCCCAACTGGCCTACTGCGGGTTAGCCACCCAAAATGTCCTATACTATTTTAAAGTCAAAGAGGCGATTTTAGATCAGGCAGGAGTCACGCTGGAGAGGTACCGGCAAAAGTTCAGGCAGGAACGCTACCCTGCGGGGGCACAGCCTAGAGTAGTGGCTCAAAAACTCCTTGAGTTAGGAAGGAGGTGGTTGGAGCCAGAAAGACCTTAACAGACACGGTCACCCTGATGGAAAATTACTTAGCGGGAGAAAACCCAACAGGGACAAGCCGGGAAGCCAGAGAGGTACAGCCAGATCGAGCAGCCCTCGGTCGGGCCCGAACCCCAAAGGAGCCTGGGTAGGGAAATAGGACGTAGTACTCCAAAGAGGGGAGAGAAAGGGTGGGCGAGGGACCCGCCGACAGGGGAACGTCACCTAGGAGTGAGATGACTCCAAAAAACCGCTGCTTCGAATGTGGCCAGGAGGGGCATTTTAGGAGGGACTGTCCCTTCATGGACTGTTCCTGCAGACAAGTGGTATCCATAGCGCAGAGTGCTCACCAACAGGACAAAGCAAGAGTAATCATTCAGGTGAAAGTAGAGGGGGTATTCGTACCGGCCCTAGTGGACTCCGGGACTGTGTCTACACTGGCATCCCTTCCGGAAAAGGGATTTGTAGCACATCGCAATTGCAAATTCCGCGGGGGATTTAAATATACACTTTCAAGTAGGAATAAGAGATCCTCCGGAAAAGGGCTTATTTTCCGGAGAATCGCATCTAGACTGACGCTTTTCTCCGGCTTATCCCCAAGCCAGAAAAAAGTGGCAGCCATGTTAATGGCTAATACCGCGGGGGATATTTAAATCCCCCGTGGATTTGCCTATTCCAAAGTGTCTAATCTGCATCCCTTTTCCGGAAAAGGGGTGCAGTGTAGACATAGCCTGGGTGTGGACAGACCATGGTCCGAGCGGATTTAGTCCCAAGTTCCGAGCCGGCGGGTACTACAGTTTGAGTGAAGTGTGTTCATGGGGAAGTGCAACCCTACCCCATCTGTACCCCATGGCGTGGGTGCAGATACAGGATGAAAGGGAGGAGGCAGTGTGCCAAGTAGTATTAGCCCCGAAGCTGGCATACCCTGTAGTGTTGGGGTGAGATTGGCCTGGATTCGCGGACTTCCTGAGAGCATGGGGCTGGCGAGATCACCAGGAACCCCTGACCAAGAAGCTGAAGGAAGCCCTAGCTGCTCCGAGGGGAGAGCCCAAGAGTACCCTGGAAACGGAAGGGGTCACCGAGCCAGACTGGGTCACCGGTCAAGACTTCCTCCAAGAACAGTGGAACGACCCTTCCCTGATGCGAGCCTGGGAGCAGGTGAGGAGAGAAGGGGACCTGACTCAATTTGAAGGACCAGGACCTTACTTTGAGGTACAGGGGTATAGATTGTACCAGATAACCTGAGAAACAGAGGGTAGGGGGTGTATTCACCAGCTGTTAGTGCCAGCAAGCTATAGGAATAGGCTCCTAGAGTTAGCCCATGCTAACCTGTGGGCCGGCCACCTGGGAAGGAAAAAGACCCTCCAGCGCCTCACACAACGATTTTTTTGGCCTGGGGTGTATCGGGTGGTACAAGACTTTTGTGAGTCATGCCCAGAGTGCCAGCGGATGCAAATGCGATTAGGCCCAAAGGCCCCCTTAGTACCCATGCCCATGGTAGGGGTCCCATTTGATAGGGTGGATATTGATTTGGTGGGACCCTTAGGACACTCAAAGGCAGGCTTCTAATACATATTAGTCATGCTCAACTATGCCACGCACTACCCGGAAGTCATCCCTCTAAAGAACACCACAGCCCCTATGATAGCAGGCAAACTGGTTAAGATCTTTGCAAGAGCAGGGATCCCGAGGGAGATCCTAACCGATCAGGGGACCAACGTCTCTTCCTGGCTAATGAAGGAGTTATGCAAACTGTTAGACATCAGGACGTTGTGAACATCTGTGTACCACCCGCAGACAGACGGACTAGTGGAGAGGTTTAACAGGACCCTTAAGAGCATGCTCCGTAAGTTTGCTGAGGAGTGGGATAAATTACTACCAGCCCTCCTGTTCGCAGTCTGAGAGATGCCACAGTCCTCCACAGGGTTCTCCCCGTTCGAACTCCTATATGGGCAGCAGCCACGGGGAATAATAGATCTGGCAAAGGAAACGTGGGAAGACCAGGAGACCCGGGTGCAAGGGTCGGTGGCCTATGTTCTACACTTAAGGGAGAAGTTGCAGAAATTAGGAGAGTTTGCAAAGGCCAATATATTGCAAGCCCAGGACCGACAATCTCAGCATTATGGTCGGGAAGCAAAATTGAGGGAGTTCAAACTGGGGGACAAGGTCCTCCTGTTGTTGCCCCTGAGGGAGTCAAAGCTATTAGCAAAATGGCAGGGGCCCTTCAAAATAATACGGAGGAAGGGTCAGGGCTGAGGGGGCTTCCTGGAGGAAGAGCCCCTGGAAGTTTGGCTGCGGAGGCCTTCTCGCACTCGGCTGTGCATGTGGGGTGGGACAGTAGGGGGCTGGGCAGGAGGTGGGACTGTACCTGGGTCTGGGATGGCAGGGGCTGGGGGGGGCAGGGGCTGAGCAGGGGCAGAGGTTGAGAGGGGCAGGGGTTGAGGGGGGCAGGCTGAGCAGGAGGAGCAGGACCAGGCACAGAACCGGGGAAGGTCATGGCCTCCTGGATCACAGCACAAATGTCTGTGCACTGCTGGGCAAATTCGTCCAGCAAGCGCCTGTACCACTCGGGCTCTGCCTCCATCCTTCTGTCCACTGAGTCCTGCATCCGTTGCAGGACAGAGATGTGCTGGCGCATCAGGTCTCAATAAGTGCACCAGTGCCAACGGGTTACCTGCAGCCATCTGAGTGGTGGGGCAGGTGTGGCGCCCCCTCCTGGTCAGCTGCTCCCACTGTGGAGGACAAGAGGAAAAAGTCATCAGTCATGCATGCTCACACTTTCCCTGAGAGGGCATGCCCTCCTTCTTCTCAGCAGGCAGTGTCTGTCCTAGGGTGAGAGGCTGCTCATGTGCATCTCAGTAAGGCATGGTGTGGCTTGGCCTGCAGCCACAGACTCCCTGGAGCCCAGAAGGTGTACAGGCCACCATCCTGCCCCCCTCTCCCCCACACACACACCCCATGGCCGAGCAGCACAGACAAGCGTCAGGCCACGGTTGGGGTTCCTGCAGAGTGCTGAGATGCCTGAAGCTGTGAGGCAATCCCAGTGTCCCCAACCCATGCCTGCATCTGGCATCACTGCCTGCAGGAGCAGGTGGTGCCTAGCAGCTGTGCAGGTTCAGGGATAGGACGGCTCTCCCTGAGGGCGGCCATGGGTGTGCTCCCCCCTTCCCCCAGGCTGTGATCAGCATGACGTGTCACAGCACTGAACCATCCACTTTGCTCCCACCTGCCCTGCCCTGTGTGTGTTGGACCCTCACAGCACTCACCTGATGTTCCCGCCCCAGTGTCCGAAGTTGCCTGGGAGGCCTCCTGCATCTGAGTATCTGGCTCCTGGGTGCTCCAGGTGCTGTCCTCCTCCTTCTCCTCCTCCTCCTTTTAGAGCTCTGCGTTGTCTGGCTGGAGTTGCGGCCTCTGCTGAATGTAGGTCTCCAAGCCAGAGTCCACAAGTCACTTAGGAGGCAAAGGTTCCCCTGCCCCCAGGATCCTGTCCAGGTCCTCGTAGTAGGCACAGGAGTGTGCCATTTCCCCGGAGCAGGAGCTGCGCTCACGGGCCCTGACGTACCCCTACCTCAGCTCCTTGACCTTGACCTTGATCTGGGTGCCGTGCAGGGGTGGTGGCCTATTCTGGCCAGGCTATCAGCCATTCTGGCATATATGTCTGTGATCCTGTGCCTAGTAGCTGAAGAGCCTCCTCCTTGGCCCACAGCTTCAGGAGGGCTTTTATCTTGGGCCCTGACCAGGAGGGTGCCCAACGCTTTGTGTCCCTGGCTTCCTGCAGGGATGTGTCCCTGGAAGGGCCAGGGAGGGTTTGGGGAGCTTGTCCCTGTGACATGGCTCCGACTTGGCTCACCAAACAGAGATGCACAGTCAGGGTCTGCTCTGGAGCTGGCTTCCTGCCAGAGTGCTGATCCTGGGTATCTGTGCCTTTTAAAGATGGCTACAGGCAGGAACAATAGAGTTGAAAGCAGTGGCAGGAGTGTCCACCAGGGCTTCTTCCTGGAGGCCTTTACTGTGGATATAAATTCTTCCCTGCACACTTACCTTCTGTCAACAGAACTCTGTCGAGAAAGGCATTATTCCTCGTAGAATGAGGTTTACTGCCATTGACAAAACTGTTGAGTTCTGTTGACGTTATGTCGACAGAACTCAGCGGCAGTGTAGACGCAGGAATAGTTTTGTCAACAAGAGTCCACTTTTGTTGACAAAACCCTGTAGTCCAGACACACCATTAATGTCATAATCTGCTGGGTCTGTATATCACATTTTGGTGTATGTGTCATTTTTGTGTGTGAAGTTAGATATATAAAATACGGAATGCTTTATGGCATTAAATGTGCAAATGAAAGCCATCAAAGGCATTATCCTCAATGACTGGGTGACCAACTGGAAACAGCCTCCTTTGTCCTTTAAGTTTTAGCAGTGGTTGGTCCTAGTAAGTCATGTGACCTCCCCCCAACTGAAAGGATCTGACCATGTAATCTGTCATGTAAGGGTGAAATGTAGAAACAGAATTTCCACCCAAAGTGGGAATCTATAAAACAATGGGAAGCTAGAAGTTTCTTTGTCTTTGGCTGGTGTGGCAAACTCAAGAGGATAACTAAAGACTCCAGGGAAAAGGAGACTTCCCTGGTTTGAAGTCTTAGCTGGAATAAGAACAGTTTTAGGGTGAGCTTGCAATAAGTTTGTACTGAGGTTTTAGTGTTAGAATTATTGAAGCATTTTCTGTTATTTTACATTCATAATATGCTTTGCTCTGCCTGTTCTCACAACCACTTAAATCCTACTGCTTGTACTTAATAAAGGCACTTTTTTATTTACTATCAAGCCCAGTGTAAATAATTGATACCTGGATGTGTACATTCCTCCTTTCATTGCTATAGGGGGCTTACCTAACTAATTCATTTGGGTTTCTGATCCGATTTGGAGAGTGGTATCCCATGAAGTTAGGCCCAAATCAGCATTTTCCTTTAACCTACAGGGTTTCAGTGTCTGTGCTGCTCTTTGTGGGAGGAGGAGGGCTGATTTCAGCTCTATGCCTTGGCTGGGGGAGACCAGCTGAGTTGACCCAGCAGGTTAGGGGGTATGTCTACATTTGCAGCCTATTGCAGACTAGGGCTGCAAATGTAGGCATTTGGAATTGCAAATTTGCAACTTCCCGGCCGGTCACCATTTTTGAAATTTACAAGCCCGAAGTAACTACCCGTATCTACACGCGGCAGGGAAATGGGCGTTCTAAATAAAGCCCTATTCCGAAATACCTGTTACTCCTTCTGCAATGAGGTTTAACCGATAGTTCGGAATAGGGCTTTATTTCGAACGCCCATTTCCCTGCTGCATGTAGATGCAGGCAGCTACTTCGGGCTTGTAAATTTCAAAAGTGGCGACCGGACGGGAAGATGCAAATAAAGCCCAGGATATTTAAATCCCAGGCTTGATTTGCAATTCTGAATGCATTCATTTGCAGCCCTATTCCGAAATAGGCTGCAAGTGTAGACATACCCAGGATAGTGAAAAGTCCCAGAGAGCAAGGAGGCGAGTGTCAGTGGCTTTGTCAGCACTCCAGGAAGCACCCCCAAAGGGTCTTCTGTGACCTCTTCCCGTCACAAGTATGTTACTGTCTTCTACAAAGTTGTAACCACATTGGTTAGTTGTCTGAGAAATGTTATTAACGCAATATGAACAGGAGGCAGAGGAGCCTGCAGACTTGCTGGGCCACTGGCAAGGGTGGGGGGAAGCTCTGTGCTCCTAGCAGAGTCTAGGACTCATGCAGAAGGGGTGGGGCCATGGCAGCCCACCCTCAGCACTGCCAGGACCGTGGCATGCTGGCTTTCCTCCAGACCGTGGCACTCCAGCAGTGATGTGAAAGGTCTGGGGTTCTGAATGCCCCCCTGCCACAGTAGCAGCAGTGGCCAGGAGCCCTGGGCCCTTTTCAATCATTGGTCCTGCTCTTAAATTAAGGGATCTTTTGGAAAAGGCTTTATTTTCCGAAAGATCCGCGTCTAGACTGGCGCTCTTTTCCAGCAAAGCTCCAAGCAGTAAAAAACCGGCAGCCATTTTTATGCTAATGAAGCGGGGGGAATTTAAATTCCCGCTTCATTTGCAATTGCGATATGTCTAATTTACATCCCTTTTACGAAAAAGGGATGCAGTCTAGACACAGCCCAGCTGTGGCCTCACCAGTGCTGAATAAAAAGGAATAATCACTTTCCTATAGCTGCTGGCAATGCTCCTCCTAATACAACCTAATGTTCCATTCGCATTCTTGGCTACAAGGTGGAACGAGGTGTACAGCTAGTTCGGATTAGGAAGCCTAATCCGAATTAGCTAGTCCGTGCTGCGTGTAGCCGCGCAGCACCGAGTCTGAACTAGCCGGCATTTAAAAATGGCACCGGCTGGCTTCATGCAAATGAAGCCCGGGAAATTCAAATCCCGGGCTTCATTTGCAAGTGCGGATGACTACATTACCCCCACTAGTTCGAACTAGTGGGGTAGTGTAGACATATCCTTAGTGTCATCTGCAAACTTGCTGAGGGTGCAATTCATCCCCTCATCCAGGTCATTAATAAAGATGTTGAACAAAACCAGCCCTAGAACCAGTCCTTGGGGCACTCCACTTGAAACTGACCACCAGATATGTATTTTCTATAAATATATCTGGCTATAAGGGAGGGAGAGTGGTTAAGCATCAGTGTAGATGCAAGAAAAAATGGATATCAATTCACCCTTTAGGCTTGAAATTAGAAGAGGGTTTCTAACTATTAAAGAAATAAAATTCTGGAATGGCTTTCCAGTGAGGTCAATGGGGCAAGAAACTCAACTGGTTTAATGAATGGAAGAATCCCTCACAAGTTATGGAGGAAATTGTACAAAGACATGCAGTCAATCTGATTGATAGCAGTTAATATCAACAATGGCTGACAGGGAGGGCTCCGAATTACTACAGAGAATTCTTTCCCAGGTTTCTGGTTGGTGGGTCTTGGGCTGTGTCTACACTGGGCCACTTATTCCGGAAAATCAGCTGCTTTTCCGGAATAAGCTGCGAGCTGTCTACACTGGCCCTTGAATTTCCGGAAAAGCAACGACGCTCTACTGTACAAAATCAGCCACTATTCCAGAAAAAGTATTCTGCTCCCACTTGGGCATAAGTCCTTATTCCGGAACACTGTTCCAGAAAAGGGCCAGTGTAGACAGCCCAGTAGTCTTTTCCGGAAAAAAGCCTCGATCGCGAAAATGGCGATAGGGGTTCTTTTCCGGAAAAGCGCGTCTACATTGGCCACAGACACTTTTCCGGAAAAAGGGCTTTTCCAGAAAAGCAGCCTGTCAATGTAGACGCTCCTTTTCCGGAAAAACTGAAAACGGAATAGTATTCCATTTTAAGCAGTTCCGGAAATTCATGCCAGTGTAGACACAGCGACAGGGTTTAACTCTCTGCTATATTTGGGCTCAGAAGGGAATTTTCTCCCTGGTCAAAATTGGCAGAGATCTTGGGTGGGAGCCGGGGGAGGGCAGGAGGAGGATCATGTTCTTTGCAGCATGGGGCACAGATCAGTTTTAAGTTTAAACTATGCTACGGCTATATGCATCCTTCTTCCGCAAAAGCTTATGCAAATGAAGTGTGGTGTAGAATATCGCCATGCTTCATTCATTTGCATAATTAATTAGCTGCTGTTTTTGTGCAAGAGGGTTTTTTTAGATAATTTCACACAGCAAGTCCATAGCAGTGCTGAGAACAAAATCCAGTTCTCCTAACCCTTAGTTGCTGGCCCTCCTGTGCACCCTTCCAGTTTTCAAGTCTTTAGCTTCCAGTCATGTGAGCTAAGAATAGCATCCTGTCCCTTTATAGGAAAATATTCATTTCCCCATATCGTTCATTGTCCTATGTGTTTTTCTTTTGTTGCTACAGGTTGAACTTCCCAAATCCAGGACTCTCTTGCAGGGCCTCTGATGTTGCTGGACCAAAGAGCCTGGAAGGTGGGAGCAGGAGCCAGCTGAGGAGCCACAGCTGAGCCAGTGGTGGCTGGACCAGGTGGTGGCTGGACCAGGTGGTGGCTGGGGGACTGCCTGCCCCGGCCAAGGAACCCTGGGCATCAGCTGGGCCAGGAGGCCAGGGAATCCCAGCCCCATCTCAGGAACCCCAGCTGCAGCGGGGCTTCTGGTGACAGAAGCGGGTGGTCCTGTCTGGGGAACACCAGGGAGTTTCCAGTGGCAGCGGAGCTGGTCCTAGCAGTGCTGTGGTGTGGCCAGGCAATCCCATCTGTGGAACTCCAGGTAGCAGTGGGGCTGGTGGCAGCTGGATGGCCTCAGCCCAGGAACCCTGAGGAACTCTGTGTGGCAGTGTGGTCGGCAGTGGCCAGGCTGTCCTGGCCAGAAACTCCTGGAGACCTTGGGGCAGTGTGTGGGCAGCAGAAGCCCTTGCCTGGCCAGTGTTAGTGGGGCCAAGGGCAGGGCAGATAGCCTGGAAGTGGAGCAGTCAACACTGACATCCCCTGGTCTGGCGAAATCTGTGGTTCGGGACAGCTCATGTCCCAAGGGTGCTGGCCCAGGAAGGTCCAACCTGTATAATGTTTCTAACAGAGACACTCTCAGTATGAATTGAAACAAACTAAAATATGCAAAACAGTCAGCAGAGTAAGTGGTAAATGCTATTGTCAACAGTTAGAGGAGTCTGAAAAGATCAGGTAGTAATTCTCTGCCCGATCAAGTTCTTAATGGCTTTGTTTCATATTCTGATAACTTTATGGAATAAATGCCCTGTGAATTACTTCATTACAGCTATTCCAGACACCACACGTTTCCTACTTCTCAGTGTTTAAAGCTGCTCTCTCAGTCACTGATATTTCCAGATCACTTGCTTTACATCTTACTTGCTGCCATAACTAATTTCAGCATATCTGATGTATAGTTCAATGTTCTAGCAAGCTTATGCAATTTAAGGAAAATTAAAATTTGAATTTTATGGTGCAATTTTGTGTTTAAGACAGATTTAAAAACTCAGCATGAAGCAAATGTTGTATTTTATTTCCTGCTTCTTATCATTTTTTATTCTTTCATGATTACATCCCTATTCTGACATGGACACATCACCCTCTGGCCAGCATTCCCTTCCTAGTAAAGTTTTGAATAATCAGCAAATAGTCCTTGCTATTTAGAATAATCAAAGAGTCTGCAAGAAGGGTTCAGCCAACCTACTTCTGCAATAATATTTTATTGTCTTTTTTGAAATGCCAAGTTCATATACATTTTTATTGTATCACTAAACCATGTATTTCATTTCAGGCAGAGGTTAAACATTACATATACCAGATTGTGTTTCACTGTGTTGCAAATACCACTATATTATGGTGCAGCTATCAACAAAAGGAATATAAAATGGTGCATGGGGTATAAAACCCAAATTTAAAAACCTGCAAAGTACAAAAAAGAAAGCAGATCTGGTAAACTGAAAGTAACGTTGAATTTGATACCCATCTAAATAAAGTGATGCAGAAGTGGGTTTTCTTAAGCTAATTCAGAAGTATATGTTGTAACATTTTAAAAAAGTGTCCCTAAGACTCTTAAATACTTTTGAAACTTGTAGGAGGAATCACTTTCCCTCTCTGAAATGCACTTATCCCTTGGGGGAAAATATTTAACCTGGTCTACACTTGAAGTGCTACAGCAGTACAGCTGAAATGCCACTCATGTAGCACTCAAAGCAGTCATGACCTGTACTGACAGGCAGAGTTTTCCCATTGATGTAGTTAATCCACCTCCCCAAGACATCTTCCGCTAACCTAGCACAAGGGAAGGCAGGTCAGCATTGTATATTACTAATGCTGTTGCAAGCATCACAGGGCATTTTGGGGAAGGGTCAAAGGTGTGAGTGTGGAGTGAATGAAGGATTCCTTTGCAGGTCGCAAGAGACCGAAAGGGGGTGGGAAAATGAAGAAAGCAGAGAACAGGTTAACTCCACACTTCTGCTAGGCCCAAAGATAAGACGTTGGCTCCAGAGACCTCAAGGCCACAGCACACATGACTCTTGGCTGCCAGCCAAGAAAGAGGGGGGCCTGGAATCCACCAACCAGCCATAAGAAAGACAGATTCAATTGAACAAATCTGCAGAGCCAAGCAAGAAACAAGCAAGAAAAGTAAAGGCCAGCACGGAGGAAAGCAAAGAGAATGACAGAGTCTAGCTTGTTTGTTTTGGGAAAGTCAAGGAGACCACAGAAAGCCAATTTGGACTGTCACAAAGAGCACCAGGACCAGAGATCGCAGAATGGAACACCCCCAAAGGAGGCCAGGACTTAAAACCCTCCTGAGAGCTGGAGCAATTTGGAGAGATCTCAGCAGACCCTGGACGACCTTTGCGCAAAGGACCAAACTCCCGTCCACCCTTCCCCCTCTTCTTCCGTCGTTATACCCAGGCCTGGCCAGCTTTGGGTAGTGAGTGTGTGAGTATGAAAGTGGGTTAAGACTCGGGGCACCGACACTTTCTTCCTTCCTCTGAGTGATGTGGGAAGCACCCATCACTTTCCGCTGTTATTTTATTATTTTATCAATAAAGCTTTAAAACTTAGACACTTGGCGTGTTCCATCATCTCCTCCCTTAACAATCCTGTGGCCTCAGCCTGATCACCTGACACTCAGGCAGATTGGTAACAAAAATCTGTCACGGTTTTGGTGGAGAATTGTGGAGGGGGAGAGCACTGCAGAGCGCACCAACTGTTCTGCCCTTGGTATTTCATGTTTTCTCTGTTCGGCACTGTTGGTATTTCCTGTTGAGGATTTTATGATGCTGTAGCATGGCTGAGAACCGGAGAGGGGTTTAGCATTCCTCTCTCCACGCTGGTTGGCAGGGGAAGGGTGCAGGTCGGTCGACCCTTGGTCGTAGGAGTGCTGGGCAATAGGAGGTAGTCTTAGAGACCCTTGCTCCACGCGACAGGTATCCTCAGTGCATACACCCTCAGTCGTAGTAACCCTGAGCATAAGAGAAGAACTTAGGGTTTCTCACTCTACCCCTGGGGGGTTTACATTTGATTTCGGGGGGCTGTCTGACTGGGAAAATACCCCAAGTCAACCGGTGTTTGTACCCTCGGTGGTAGTAGGCCGAGTAATACGAAGGGAGGCTTAGTGTCTCCCCCTCTGGCCCAGTGGGGTAACAGTGGAAGCTCCGGTGCAGGTGTGAGTTATATGAAATCTCAAGTGATTAAAACATCTTAAGAAGTAAAGGAAAGATACTTTTAACAAGTATGAACAAATGCAGGAGGATGGTTTGGCAGTGGCAGGCTCACTGGTGTATGCTGCAGCAGGTTAATTTCAGAGCATATAAACAAGAGTTTGAGATTAAAAAAAGAGTCATTTAAGTGTAGCTGCAGGAAATTCAAGAGAGTGAGGGGAAAACTAAAAAGAAGGAGAATCAAGTTTTACAGGTCATGATAAAAAGTTTAACCCTGAAGTAAGGTAGACCCCTCTGGATCATAGCCATTGTAATTTAATTATTGAGAGCCCACGGCAAAAGTTAGAGTTCACCAATAAGCAAGTGGCTGCAGTTGCTTCTGGGGAGTGGGACAACATCCCTGAGTAGGAAAGCAATCCAGAGGAGATTTAAAAAGGAATAAAAGTAAAGAAGCTAGAATTTGCAAGTAATATAACATGACTTAAACAGCATTCCACAATACTAGCTTCCTAAATAAATGAAAGAAATAGAAAAATAGAGGAAACAACACAGACTGTCAAGCACTGGAAAGCTGCTCTGCAGGCAGAGTAACAGGCTGTCCAGACATATGATCTGCTTGAACAAGTAAAGGAGGAAAAGAAGAAAGTAAACAAGAAAACTGTTAAAAATCTGGAAAAGGAATGAAGCACTGTCCCGTTGTAAACAACAGACTGAAAGCACTTTCAGTGTGCCTGAAAAGTGGGGACAGAAATAAAAAAGGTAGCCCTGGCAAATTTAAAAGATTAAAAGATTGCAACCACAATCATATGAGGGGCAAGACCAAGAGAATTAAGGTTAAGCTGTGCCTAGACTGACAAGTTTTTCCGCAAAATCAGCTGCTTTGGTGGAAAAACTTGCCAGCTGTCTACAATGGCTGCTTGAATTTCCGGAAAATCTCTGACGATCTCATGTAAGATCGTCAGTGCTTTTCCGGAAATACTACGCTGCTCACATTCAGGCAAAAGTCTTTTTCTGAAAGACTTTTGAGCAAAAGGACCAATGTAGACAGCACAGTAGTGTTTTCCGCAAAAAAGCCCCGATCGCGAAAATGGCGATTGGGGCTTTTTTGCGGAAAACCGCGTCTAGATTGGCCATGGACGCTTTTCCGCAAAAAGTGCTTTTGCAGAAAAGCATCCTGCCAATCTAGATGTACTTTTCTGAAAATGCTTTTAACGGAAAACTTTTCAGTTAAAATCATTTTCGGAAAATCATGCCAGTGTAGACGTAGCTCCAGTGTTTCTGCTCTTCCCTTGTATAGAATCTTAAAAGTACATGACAAATAAGACTAAAACTGGTGAAATATTTATTGCTTTGCAAACTCTTAATCTTAATAAAATGTTTTATATACACTGCTGTTGTTTGGCTGTTATGAAAAACCAGTACTGAGGAGTTTAAAATTTATTATTAGCTGATTGTAGAAATGAACATTTGAACTTACCCAATAAAAGGAATCGAAAGGTGTGGAGGCTAACTAAAAAGCCCACCCTTCTTACTAAATTAGTAATCAGAGAATCATAGAACACTAGGACTAGAAGGGACCTCGAGAGGTCATCGAGTCCAGTCCCCTGCCCTCATGGCAGGACTAAATGCTGTCTAGATCATCCCTGATAGACATTTATCTAACCTACTCTTAAATATCTCCACAGATGGAGATTCCACAACATCCCTGGGCAATTTATTCCAGTGTTTGACTACCCTGACAGTTAGGAACTTTTTCCTCATGTCCAACGTAAACCTCCCTTGCTGCAGTTTAAGCCCATTGCTTCTTGTTCTATCCTCAGAGGCCAAGATGAACAAATCTCTCCTCCTTATGACACCCTTTTAGATACCTGAAAACTGCTATCATGTCCCCCCTCAATCTTCTCTTCTCTTTTCTAAACTAAACAAACCCAATTCTTTCAGCCTTCCTTCATAGGTCATGTTCTCTAGACCTTTAATCATTCTTGTTGCTCTTCTCTGGACCCTTTCCAATTTCTCCACTCTTTCTTGAAATGTGGTGCCCAGAACTGGACACAATACTACAGCTGAGGCCTAACCAGCGCAGAGTAGAGCGGAAGAATGACTTATCGTGTCTTGCTCACAACACACCTGTTAATGCATCCCAGAATCATGTTTGCTTTCTTTGCAACAGCATCACACTGCTGACTCATATTCAACTTGTGGTCCACTATAACCCCTAGATTCCTTTCTGCCGTACTCCTTCCTAGACAGTCGCTTCCCATTCTGTATGTGTGAAACTGATTGTGTGAAACTGTTCCAAAACAGACCCCTGCAGAACCCCACTTGTTATGCCTTTCCAGCAGGATTGTAAACCATTAATAACTACTCTCTGAGTACAGTTATCCAGCCAGTTATGCACCCACCTTATAGTAGCCCCATCTAAGTTGTATTTGCCTAGTTTATTGATAACAATATCATGCGAGACCATATCAAATGCCTTACTAAAGTCTAGGTATACCACATCCACCGCTTCCCCCTTATCCACATGACTCGTTATCCTATCAAAGAAAGCTATCAGATTGGTTTGACATGATTTGTTCTTTACAAATCCATGCTGGCTGTTCCCTATCACCTTGCCACTTTCCAAGTGTTTACAAATGATTTCCTTAATTACTTGCTCCATTATCTTCCCTGGCACAGAAGTTAAACTAACTGGTCTGTAGTTTCCTGTGTTGTTCTTATTTCCCTTTTTATAAATGGGCACTATATTTGCCCCTTTCCAGTCTTCTGGAATCCCTCCTGTCTCCCATGATTTTCCAAAGATGATAGCTAGAGGATCAGATACCTCCTCTATCAGCTCCTTGAGTATTTTAGGGTGTATTTCATCAGGCCCTGGTGACTTGCAGGCATTTAACTTTTTGAAGTGATTTTTAACTTGTTCTTTTTTTATTTTATCTTCGAAACCTCCCCCCTTCCCACTAGCATTCACTGGCTACGTCTACACTGGCCCCTTTTCCGGAAGGGGCATGTAAATTTCATGAGTCGTCGTAGGGAAATCCGCGGGGGATTTAAATATCCCCCGCGGCATTTAAATAAAAATGTCCGCCGCTTTTTTCCGGCTTTTAAAAAAGCCGGAAAAGAGCGTCTAGACTGGCCCCGATCCTCCGGAAAAAGCGCCTTTTTCCGGAGGCTCTTATTCCTACTTCAAAGGAATAAGAGCCTCCGGAAAAGGGCGCTTTTTCCGGAGGATCGGGGCCAGTCTAGACGCTCTTTTCCGGCTTTTTTAAAAGCCGGAAAAAAGCGGCGGACATTTTTATTTAAATGCCGCGGGGGATATTTAAATCCCCCGCGGATTTCCCTACGACGACTCATGAAATTTACATGCCCCTTCCGGAAAAGGGGCCAGTGTAGACGTAGCCCCTATGTTTGGCATTCCTTCACACTTCTCGGTTAAGACCAAAACAAAGAAGTCATTAAGCATCTCTACCATTTCCAAGTTTCCTGTTACTGTTTCTCCCTCCTCACTGACCAGTGGACCTACCCTGTCCTTGGTCTTCCTCTTGCTTCTAATGTATTTATAAAAAGTCTTCTTGTTTCCCTTTATTCCCGTAGCTAGTTTGATCTAATTTTGTGCATTTACCTTTCTAATCTTGCCCCTGCGTTCCTGTGTTGTTTGCCTATATTCATCCTTTGTAATTTGTCCTACTTTTCATTTTTTATAAGGACTCCTTTTTTAGTTTTAGATCATGCAAGATATCATGGTTAAGCCAAGGCAGTTTTTTGCCAAATTTTCTATCTTTCCAACACAGAGGAATACTTGCTTTTGGGCCCTTAACAATGTACCTTTGAAAAACTGCCAACTCTTCTCAGTTGTTTTTCCCCTCAGTCTTGATTCCCATGGGACTTTACCTATCAGCTCTCTGAGCTTACCAAAATCCACCTTCCCAAAATCCATTGTCGCTATTTTGCTGTTCTCCCTTCTCCCTTTCCTTAGAATTGTGAACTCTATGATTTCATGATCACTTTCACTCAAGCTGCCTTCTACTTTCAGATTCTCAATGAGTTCCTCCCTATTTGTTAGGATCTAATCTAGAACACCTTCCACCCTGGTAGCTTTTTCAACCTTCTGAAATAAAAAGTTGTCTCCAATGCAGTCCAAGAACTTATTGGATAGTCTATGCCCCGCAGTGTTATTTTCCCAACATATATCTGGAGCCCCTGGTCCACTGGCCCTGCGTATCCCTCCCTAATTGGACCCCAGATGGGATTAATCCAGAAAGGCCCCGGGCCATACCAGACATGACAGGGAACAATATTACATCCCTTCATTACCTGACCCCCCCCTTCTAAAGAGTTTGTATCTACCTGGGAACAGTGGCCCCTACTTTTGGAGGAGAAGGACCTCCATCCATACTGCCAACGCTTACTATTCTACTGGGAGAGAGAAATCTGGGAAAGATGGCTCAAATGGACTACCAATGAGGGGGTACATGTTCCGTTATCTCCTCCCTTAACGATCCTGTGTCCTCAGCCTGATCACATGATGCCTCAGGGAAATTGGTAACATAAATCTGTCACACTAGCACTCCCTGTGGTTGACCAACTGCACCATGAGGGAGTTGGTGGCAGCTGGGTAAAGAGGAAGTCATGGTCCCTCTCAGGGATAAAGTACTTTCGTTCAGCCCTCTTGGCTATAGGCAGAATGGAAGAGGGAGTCTGCTAGAGAGTCTTGGAAATCTTGCAACCGTCTCATGCAGGAGCAAGGCTACTCTGTCCAGCCATGCTTGCCTGAGGACTCCAAACAATTACTTCAAAGTCTCTTACACCACCTCAGCCTGAAGGCCCAAACCATTAGCTACCCTCCTCAGGAAGTTCTGGTGAGCTCTTGAGTCCTCCTAGGGGAATGCTGAGGTAGAAGCCACTATCTGGCAATGAAAAGGAAGAGGCCAGGGCTGGCTTCCTCATGAGAGTTAGTCCTCGTCACTGCTCTCTGTTGAGGAGGCACTGGTACCCTCAAACCATCTTGAGGCCCACAAGAGTGTCCCAGGCCCCCTTGAGGCAGCTCCAAGGGGGACTGGGACACTCCAGCTGGAACACTCCAGTGACTGAGCAGGTAAGCTGGGCTGTACCAGGAAGCCCCAAGGATTCCATGGGCACCATTGCACCTGCCACTGAGACAACAGCCATGGCATGCCCTCAGATGGTACTGATGGTGCTGAGGTCAACGGCACTGAAGATTGTGCCAACTGCAAGACCAGAGAAATGGAGGACACCTCTGAAGCCACACTGCAGGAGTGGACACTTGCCAACACCCAAGACGAGGCGTGGGAGCTGTGTCTCTTCTGGTGCTGGGACTCCACCACCGATGGAGACCTTACAGACTAGGGGTATGTCTACACTACCACCTTGGATTAGGTAGTTCGGTTTAGGCTTCCTATTCCGAACTACCAGTACACCTCGGTCCATGAGGAGTAATGATAGTTCGGAATAGGAAGCCTAATCCAAACTACCTAGTTTGTGCCAAAGGATCAATGCCCACAAAACAGATAGCAGACAGGATCACAAAGAAAAACAGTTTCTTGCCATTTCAACCAGAAAGGAAATTGTCTCAATGACTTGATTACCTGCAACCTGCTTCAAAGACCTTTTAAGACTTCACTTCAAAGAGAATCCTCTGAACTGTCATTCATGCTTAAATTTGACACTTTACACTCAAATTTGAATAAAGATGCTAATTATCTTACCCATTACAAAGATAGCTTCCCCAATTATCACCTCTAATATCATTAGCTCACAGACATTTACTTCCCCCCCTTTCCGCGCCTCCATCCCCCTTCTGTTCTGAAATTTGATTTGTCTTTTTTATATGTGTTCATTTTTTTAATTATATCCTTTGGTATATATGGTTGTGACAATTTTCTTCCACTATTTGATCTGAGGAAGTGGGTCTGGCCCACGAAAGCTCATCACCTAATAAACCATCTTGTTAGTCTTTAAAGTGCTACACAGTCCTGTTTTTTGTTTCACTCTTTAATAGTTCTGGGATGGAAGGCTCTGCAAATGTGACATTTGTCCAAGATGTGTTCCTCCCCCAGGCAATGAATGCTGTCAGTATGTAGACTTGCACCCTATGCTTTTGATCGGGTGCTTGTTCAACCCATGCAAGTAACCCATGCTTCCTCATGCTCTGTGTCTGCTATACAGGGCTTCACAGTTGAACCACCCTAAATTCCTTCTCCAGAACAAAGTCCCCAAAGGGAAAGGAGGGTGGAAGACCTCTCAACTCTTTAGAAAAGTGGGATACTGCTTGGGAGTCACCTGAGGTGAAGCACCGACAGACACACAGGCTACATTTACACTGGCCCCTTTTCCGAAAGGGGCATGTTAATTTCACAGGTCATAATAGGGAAATCCGCGGGGGATTTAAATATCCCCCACGGCATTTAAATAAAAAGAGCGTTTACACTGGCCCCGATCCTCCGGAAAAAGCGCCCTTTTCCGGAGGATCTTATTCCTACTTCAAAGCACTCCGCATGGGACCTGAGGTCTTCCATAGTCATCCTCTGCATTGGTGACTGAGATTTTCTGGGAGATTTACTTCTTACCTCCTCTTGATTTGTAGGTAGCTTTCAAGACTACCTCTCCAAGGGTACGTCTACACTACAGTGCTAGTTCGAACTAAGCTAATTCGAACTAATGCGTCTAGAACTAAAAACTAGTTCGAATTAGCGTTTTGCTAATTCGAACTAGCAAGTCCACATTGAGTGGACTCTGAACAGGGCTTAAGGATGGCCGGAAGCAGTGCCGGCAGGGCATAAAAGGAGGACTTAGAGCATGGAGATGCTGTCTCAGGCTAGCCGAGGGCTGCGCTTAAAGGGTCCCGACCCCCACCCCGGACACACAGTTCTAAGGGGTGCCCAGCTTGCAAAGAAGTTCTGGCTTGGAGTGCCCGGAGTACCCACACTGGGCACATCACACCAGTCGGCCATCAGCCTGGCTGCACTTGCCGCAGGCTGCCATCTGGGGAGAGGGGGCAATTGGGGGGCTGCAGGAGAGCTTCCACCCCCAGAAGCCCGCAGAGCCAGCCCAGTCCTCCCCATCGGGGGCTCGTACCCCATTCCTCCCTCACCTCCTTCCACTTACCCTTCCCTAGTCCCCCTTCTTATTGATGTACAAAATAAAGATAACGTTTCTTCCAACATTGACTCTATCTTTATTGAACAAAACTGGGGGAGACTGGGAAAAGGAGGTGGGAGAGGGGAAGAGAAAGGCTGGGAGAAGGGAGGGCAACTAACATGATCAGGGGTTGGGAATAGGTCCCAGATGAAGAAAGGCTACAGAGACTGGGACTGTTCAGCTTAGAAAAGAGGAGACGGAGGGGGGACAGGATAGAGGTCTCTAAAAGCAGGGGTTGGGTGGAGAGGGTGCATTCAGAAAAGTTCTTCCTGAGTTCCCATAAAGAAGGACTAGAAGACACCAAAGGAAAGGAATGGGTAGCAGGCTTCAAACTAGTAAGAGAAAGTTGTTGTTCACAAAGCAAATAGTTAACCTGCGGAACTCCTTGCTGCAGGAGGCTGTGAAGGCTACAAATAGAACAGAGTTTAAAGGGAAGTGAGATCAAGTCATGGAGGTTGGGTCCATAGAGTGGTATTAGCCAGGGGGTAGGAGTGGTGTCCCTGCCCAAAGTTTGTGGAAGGCTGGAGAGGGATGGCACGAGACAAATGGCTTGGTCACTGTCTTCGGTCCATCCCCTCCAGGGTCCCTAGGATTGGCCGCTGTCGGCAGACAGGCTACTGGGCTAGATGGACCTTTGCTCTGACCCAGGACGGCCATTGTAAGCTCAGGGCTCAGGGTCGGGGGTCTCAGTGGACCCCCTTGATTTTCATGCACACCTGCTCCTGGGTGGCCAGGCTGGCAGCTCTCCTGCCCTAGCCGGCCACTTTCCTGTGCCTAGTGCGGAGATCGTGGACGAGGTCCACGATGTCCGCATTAGCCCAGGAAGGTGCCCACCTCTTGCGGTCCAGGGCAAGCTCCCGGGAGCCGCCAGCCTGGTCCCGGCAAGAGGGGGTGGGCTGGGGGGCATCGGGTGGGTGGCTCTGTGCCGTGCCAGGTGCAGGGTCTGCTAGCTGGGTGCTGGCAGGCTTGCACCTGGCACGGGCACCGTAGCCAGCCCGTGCCCCTTTAAGGGGTCCGGGGCCGGGAGGGGGGCATAGAGTTTCCCTGGTGTTGGCCAGAGTAGCCACCAGGGAAACCTGGGGAAGGCTAGCCTCCCACTAGTTCGAACTAAAGGGCTACACAGCCCTTAGTTCGAACTAGCTAGTTCGAACTAGGCGTTAGTCCTCGTAAAATGAGGTTTACCTAGTTCGAACTAAGCGCTCTGCTAGTTCGATTCAAATTCGAACTAGGGGAGCGCTAGTGTAGCGCCTATGAAAGTTAGTTCGAACTAACGTCCGTTAGTTCGAACTAACTTTGTAGTGTAGACATACCCCAAAGGATTTCAGTATCATAAACATACTCAGTGACCTGCATCATCTATCTCTTTAGCTCCAATCATCAAGATCTTGCAGTAGTCAGGGCATGGACAGACCTGGGAGGTCTATTTGCAGGGGTGTAGCTCATCCACTGGATCCAAAGCTGATCATAAAGCTTGCTCCATCATAAATTTCAGCTTGATTTTCTTTTCAGAGTCTGCCTTCAAGGGGTTTAGATATTATCATATCCCTAAGGGCTCGTCTAGACTACACCAAAGTGCCGAAAGGATATTAAATTCCAAGGGAATTTGCATATCTTCTTCCGATCTCACTTTCAAAAGCTCCACTTTCGCAAGTGAAATTAGTCGGGATGCGTATTTTTCAGCAACCCTCCCCCCCCCGTTTTTTGAAAAGCTGTGTAAATCTCATTTTTTGAGGAAGAGCGACTTTTTGAAAAAGGGGAGGTTGCCGAAAAAAACATGTCCCGACTACTGTCACTTTCAAAAACTCTGCTTTTGAAAGTGAGATCGGAAGAAAATATGAAAATTCCCTCAGAAGTGCATATCCTCTTTCAGCACTTCTGCGTAATCTAGACCAGCCCTAAAAGTACAACTCCCAAACAGCAGAGCACTTGGAATGTCTGTCATTGAGGGCAGTCTCTCTGTAGGAGGAGAGGCATCTTTTGAATCCTAGGATTCTCAGATAACAAAAACAAACACACAAACAAAAACAACAACAAAAACCACACCCAAAGCGGGGAACGCTCTTAACCACTAAAACTACATGCAGTATTTTTTCAGTTCAAGGAAAAGAAAAAAAGAGCACAATTGTTCCAGTAACAAACAACATTTCCTTACATACATTATGAGATAATTAATTGGATGCTACCTAACAAATGATAGAATACTATAGCAAACATTATGGCTGTGTCTAGACTGGCATGATTTTGTGCAAAAGCGCTCGATTTTGCGCAAAATCTTGCTGCCTGTCTACACTGGCAGTGAGTATTTGCACAAGAACACTGACTTTGTAGTTCTTGCACAATACTCTGACGCTCCCGCTCAGGGATAAGCTCTCTTGTGCAAGTATTCTTGTGCAAGAGGGCCAGTGTAGACAGCAAGGTTAATTTCTTGTGCAAGAAAGCCCAATGGTTAAAATGGCCATCGGAGCTTTCTCGCGCAAGAAAGCATTTACACTGGCATGGATGCTTTTGCACAAAAGCAAATCTTTTGTACAAAGGCACATGCCAGTACAGATGCTCTTTTGCGCAAATACTTTTAACTGAAAAACTTTTCTGTTAAAAGTATTTGCACAAAATCATGGCAGTGTAGACACAGCCTATCTGTCTCTGGCCAGAGACTGATGAGAAGGTGCTAGGGATGGTTTACTCACACAGCCCAAGCCATACACGTGTCCCTCAGTGTGGGGTTCATTTATGGGTTGAACATGCATTGCTACAAAAAAAAATAACAATCAAAGGCAGAGTTAGACCAGAATTAGAGCATTCTCTATTCGATGCTACTCAAAGAAGGACTCATGTATTTTATGTG
Source organism: Pelodiscus sinensis (assembly GCF_049634645.1). NCBI lineage: Eukaryota > Metazoa > Chordata > Testudines > Trionychidae > Pelodiscus > Pelodiscus sinensis. The sequence continues at coordinate 51,501,547 of NC_134719.1, forward strand.
AGTGGAGGAAGGAGGAGGAAGGGAAAAAGCTTGTATAAAATGGGACAAAAAAAGCCAAAAGTCATTGATACTGAAAATGTCAGATCTAGAGCTAAAACAGAAGATATGGATGTCCTGCATCCATGCTCAAAGCAGGGATTGGGCTCCCGCCTTTATCTCCGCATGGCTAAGAGCAGAAAAGACAACAAGGTATGGCTAGAGAGAAAATGGGCAGAGCCAAACTTGCATGCCTCCAGTTAGAATGAAGTTGAGTTCAACCAATTTTTCTATAGATGAGATTTTGTTTAATGGGCTAGGTTTCAGAGGTATGCACAATAGACCATGTTTTCTTTCCTTATTATGTCTTTACATAAAGGTTGATTGCTCCTAAAGGACACATCTCCCTGGCAACTTGCTTCATATAGTCCAACCAATCCATAATACTCCATTTTCTAAGCACTAATTTGGGGGTCCGTTTAGAGGGGAAAGCCTCCATAGGGTTCTCTTCAAGGGAAGCTGTGACTGGAAGGTAATTTCCATACATTATTTGTCAAAGAAAGTGATTTTTTACACCATGGGGGGAAATAATGAATCCTGCATGCATTTTAACTACTGATGCCAGTGATAATGAAAACTGAGGCAGTCTGTACCACTGGACTAGGCATTAATCCAAGATTGGAAAACTGTCAGTATCTGTAAACATTTTCAAAAGTGTAAGGTACACTTGGGAATCCCACAATTTGAAAGTATCTTGGCAAACATGCTTTTTTGTTTTTAATGAATCACTTGAAAATGCCTCAGAACCTCTATTTTTCATAATTTGAGGGGTCTTTTTTTACAAAAAATTATTAAAATGTCAAAATGAATTTCAGGACACATATTGTAGAGGGGAAGATTTTTTTTACTTTCTATAGGGAATGCTAATTGAATGTTAGCAATGTGCTTTTCTAGATCTAGGGGAGCAGAAAAATGCACATCTGCCATCTACTTTTATTGAGTAGTCTCATGTTTTCTGTTCCAGTTTCTACATCATTGCCTACATATGTTCACAACAATAAAGATTTTAATTTTAGCTACATCTCATTCTCAATTAAATAAAATGTTGCCAATAACATTGACTATCAGAGCTAATAAGCTGCTCAACATTCACTCACTCCAGTTAATTTGTACACTTGGATGCAATAGAGTAGAGAACTTACAGAATATTTGCTACTTAGTCACAAGAGCACTGACAAAGTCAGTGTGGTCTTAAATTAGGCCTACAGTTCACCTTTTCCTCACATTACTGTATGTCTCCAGCACCTTATACATTGGCTGCCATCAACATGTATTTCACTGATTGGGTCAGAAAGACAGTGTTTTGTTATCTTACTCTTTAGGGGTATGTTTACACTAGCCCCCTAGTTCAAACTAGGGAGGCTAATGTAGGCATTCGAAGTTGCAAATCAAGCCCGGGATTTAAATATCCTGTGCTTGATTTGCATCTTCCCGGTCGGTCGCCATTTTTGAAAGTTACAAGTCCAGACTAACTGCCCGTGTCTACATGCGGCAGGGACCCGGTATTTTGAATTAAAGCCCTAAATTGAGCTACCTGTTAAACCTCATTCCAGGAGGAATAACAGGTAGTTCGAACTAGGGCTTTAATTTGAACTACCGGGTTACTCCTTGTGCCCATTTTTCAGTAATGTAGATGCAGCGGTTGGGCAAGAGTCGAGGCTATTGGCATGTAGACGCGCGGGCAGTTACTTCGGGCTTGTAAATTTTAAAAATGGCGCCCAGACGGGTAGATGAAAATCAAGTGCGGGATATTTAAATCCCGGGCTTGATTTGCAATTCCGAATGCCTACATTTGCAGCCCTAGTTCGAATTAGGCTGCAAGTGTAGACATATCCTCTCTCTCTCTCTCTCTTTCTCTCTTCTTCCTACTGCCTCCCCCTCTCTCTCTCTCTCTCAGATCTCCTCCGCCTCCTGCCTCTCTCTCTGTCTCTCTCTTTCTCTTCTTCTCCCCCTCCTGCCTCTCACTCGGGGGACCGCAGAGCCCAAATGGCTGTTTGGGCTCCGCACTCCCCGTGCTGCATGGGAAGTGCAGAGACCAAACTGTCACTTGCTCCCACAGGGAGTCCTGTCTGAGTGCGCAGAAGTCAGCTGAGTGCCATGCGGGAGGTGAAGGGGGGCAGTGATGTTCATGGCCAGGGGGCGGGGCATAGAGCCATCGTCACACCACACATCACCACCCCGCTTCCCTTCCCCTCCCACTGTGGTGCTCGGCTGACTTCTGCACCACTCAGCCAGGCTGCCACGGGGGAGCAAGTAGCTGTTTGGGCCCCACACTCCCCATGCAGCACGGTCCGCCCAGAGGGAACAGCCAGCATTTCAGCAATGTCACCGCCCAGAGGGAATAGCCAGCATTTCAGCAACATCACTGCCCAGAAGGAACAGTCAGCATTTCAGCATTACAGACTCTCAGACATTGGGCTACTATATATATGATAAGCCATTGGGACCTCAGCAAATTTCAGTTCTGACAGTTACATTATTCCTGCCTAAATTCTACTGTAGTCTCCAATTACTATATTTTTCTTCACTTTGTCACTTGAACCATTGTTTAGTGCCATAATGGGCAATTAACATTCATCTCAGACATGTCTGCACTTCAGTGGTGGGTAACTTGATTCTTGAATAACTGTTAACTCAGAGTTTTGTTTTGGGTCAGAGTTTAGTACAAAACAGACCATGAGGCCATCTAGTCTGACTTCCTGTATATCACAGGCCACAGGTTCACCTGCACATGAAATCCAGCAATGAAAATTAATGCTTTATTATTAAATTTTTAAATAAATGTATGCAATAATCATGTATATGACCCTTCACCCAAGCCTCAGATCTGAATCTGAATGAAACTATGCATCACCTTATAACATAATAGCTTTGCACAATTGGATAGCTTCATTATGAAGACTGTTTTATTTCCTTATATCTCTGAATAATTAGTTTTTCTTCACTATAAGGAGCAAACTTACCAGGCATGGACCAATGAACTGAAACAGAATAATAAATTCTGTTTCTTCATTTTTACGGGGAGTCACTATTTGATTGTTCAAGGTGTAACAATTAAGGATAAGAGGTAGAATATATTATATAATTTGACATTGCTCTTCCTAACCTTTTTTATAAATGGTCTTAAAATTAGTATCATAGAACAATTGCACCAGAACACTAGAAGATAGAATTGCTTTTTCTTTTCCAGCTTCAGATCTAGTCTTGTCATATCATTTGATAAGGTTCAGATAAGAAGTCAAATAAAACTTCAGAGAAATAGTAATTAGAACAATATTTAAAACCTTAGAATGTTCTAAGAATTTGGTAGTGACTTTAGGCTTTTTACCAAGCGATCAGGGCAAATTTTCATGTCTTACAGAGGCTGCGTCTAGACTGCATTGCTTCTACACTACACGTCTACACTAGCCCCCTAGATTGATATAGGGAGGCTAATGAGGGTGACCAGAATTGCAAATGAAGCACGGGATTTAAATATCCCACACTTGATTTGCATGTTCTTGGCCAGTTGCCATTTTAGAAATTGACTAGCCCGAAGTAACTGCCTGCGTCTACACGCGGCAGTGAAACGGGATTCCGAAATAAAGCTCTAACATGAATTAGCTGGTATTCCTCCTGCAATGAGATTTACCAGCTAATTCGAATTCAGGGTTTTAATTCAGAATCCCATTTCACTGCCGCGTGTAGACGCTGGCAGTTACTTCAGGCTAGTCAATTTCTAAAATGGCGACCGGCCGGAAACATGCAAATCAAGCGTGGGATATTTAAATCCCACACTTCATTTGCAATTTTGATCACCCTCATTAGCCTCCCTAGATCGATCTAGGGGGCTAGTGTAGACGTACTCTAAGGGTACCAGAGCGGATGTGCTTTTTTGTTATCCCTGTAAACCTCGTTCTATGAGGAATAAGTGATATGTTGAAAAAGCACTTTCTTTCAACATTTGGCACTGTGTAGACCAAATTTCAAAAGAGCCTCTTTTGAAAGTAAATCAGAAAAAGATACGCAATTTACATACCACAAATTGTGTTTCTTTTTCTGATTTGACATTGCAGTGTAGACCTAGCCCTAGAGATTTCCTTCAGCAAAGAGCAAGGAAATGCTGGCAAAAACCTGCCAATGATATTTAATTCAATCGATTATTTATCAAATATTTTGTGATGGATATCAGACCCAATGATATTAATATCCTTCCCTTGTCTAGCATAGAAACACAATCCCAGACAGGACTGGGTTGAGTGGCCTGATGAGGGGTGATATTATGCTTCGTGTCTGCTATGGACCACCAGATCAGGTGAATGGGAAATATGAGGCTTTCTTCACATAACTAACAGAAGCTTCCAGATCACAGATCATACTTGCCAAAGGATCAATGCCCAAAAAACAGATATTAGTCAGGATCACAAAGAAAAAACAGTTTCTTGCCATTTCAACCAGAAAGGACATTGTCTCAATGACTTAATTACCTGCAACCTGCTTCAAAAACCTTTTAAGACTGCATTTGAAAGAGAATCCTCGGAACTGTTATTCATGCTAAAATTCGACACTTTACACCTGGGTTTGAACAAAGGATCTAGTTATCTTACCCATTACAAAGATAGCTTCCCCAATTATCACCTCTAATATCATTAGCTCACAGACATTTACCTTTCCCCTCCTCCCCCTTCTGTTTTGAAATTTGATTTGTCCTTTTCATATGTGTTCATTTTTTTAATTGTATCCTTTGGTATATATGGTTGTGACAATTTTCTTTCACTATTTGATCTGAGGAAGTGGTTCTGGCCCACGAAAGCTCATCATCTAATAAACCATCTTGTTAGTCTTTAAAGTGCTACATAGTCCTGTATTTTGTTTCAGCTACACCAGGCTAACACGGCTACATTTCTATCACAGTTCTCATGGGGGACTTCAATCACCCTGACATCTCTTGGGAGACCAATACAGCAGTACACAGACAATCCAGGGTGATCAGAGAAGGTGTGGGACCCTTACTGGATGAGGGAGGTAACCTAGTGACAGAAGATATGGGAAAAGCTGAAATATTTAGTGCTTTTTTTGGCTTGGTCTTTGCAGATAATGTCAGCTCCCAGACAACTGCACTAGGCAATGCAGTATGGGAAGGAGGTAGGCAGCCCTCAATAGAGAAAGAACAGGTTAAGAACTATTTAGAAAAGCTAGACATACAGGCCATGTCTAGACTGGCCAGTATTTCTGCAAAATCAGCTGCTTTTGCAGAAAAACTTGCCAGCTGTCTACACTAGCTGCTTGAATTTCCACAAGAACACTGACTTCCTACTGTAAGAAATCAGTGCTTTTTGCGGAAATGCTATGCTGCTCCCGTTCAGGCAAAAGCCCTCTTGCGCAAATCATTTGCGCAAGAGGGCCAGTGTAGACAGCACAGTACTGTTTTGCGCAAAAAAACCCCGATGGCTAAAATGGTGATCGGGGCTTTTTTGCGCAAAAGCGCATCTAGATTGGCACGGACGCTTTTCCACAAAAAGTGCTTTTGCGGAAAAGCGTCCATGCCAATCTCGACGCTCTTTTCTGAAAATGCTTTTAATGGAAAACTTTTCCATTAAAAGCATTTGCGGAAAATCATGCCAGTATAGACGTAGCCACACAAATCCATGTGTCTTGATTTAATTCTTCTGAGGGTGCTGGGGGAGTTGGCAAATGTCAATGTCCTTTGGCCATTATCTTTGAAAATGTGTGGCGATCGGGGGAGTTTCCGGATGACTGGAAAAAGGCAAATGTAGTGCCTATCTTTTAAAAAAGGAAGAAGGACAATCCAGGGAACTACAGCCTCACCTCAGTCCTCGGAAAAAGCGTGGAGGGGATCCTCAAGAAAACCATTTTGAAGCACTAAGAAGAGGAAACAGTCAACATGGATTCACCAAGGGCAAATCATGCCTGACCACCATGATTAGTTCCATGATGAGTTAATTGATATACCTTAGGAACACTTTTGATATGGTCTCTCACAATATTCTTGCCAGCTAGTTAAGGAAGTATGGATTGGATAAATGGACTGTAAGGTGACTGGAAATCTGGCTAGATCATTGGGCTCAAGGGGTAGTGATCAACAGGTCGATGTCTGACTGGAAAGTGGTTTCACTTTATAAGGCAAAGTAGGAATAAGATCCTCCAGAAAAGGGCGCTTTTTCCAGAGGATCGGGGCCAGTGTAGACGCTCTTTTCCAGTTTTTCTAAAAGCCGGAAAAAAGCGGCGGACATTTTTATTTAAATGCCGCGGGGGATATTTAAATCCCCCACGGATTTCCCTATTACAACCTATGAAATTAACATGCCTCTTCCGGAAAAGGGGCCAGTGTAGACATAGCCCTCTAGGGATGGAGACACCACTACTTCCCTAGGTAACCCATTCCAGTGCTTCACTACCCTCCTAGTGAAATAGTTTTTCCTAATATCCAACCTGGACCTCTCCCACCACAACTTGAGACCATTGCTCCTTGTTCTTCCTTCTGACACTACTGAGAGCAGCCTTTCTCCATCCTCTTTGGAACCTCCCTTCAGGAAGTTGAAGGCTGCTATCAAATCCCCTCTCACTCTTCGCTTCTGCAAACTAAACAGACCCAACTCCCTCAGCCGCTCCTCATAGGTCATATGTTCCAATCCCTTAATCATTTTGGTTGCCCTCCACTGGACCCTCTCCAATGGGTCCACTTCCTTTTTGTTATGGGGGGCCCAGAACTGGACACAATACTCCAGATGTGGCCTCACCAGAGCCGAATAAAGGGGTATAATGACATCTCTGGATCTGCTGGCAATGCTGTTAGTTCGAATTAACTTCGTAGTGTAGCTAACTGTCTGTGTGGCTAAATATTGGAATAAATTATGTACAATGTATGTCATTGGACATATTTAAGAACAAGTTAGACAAACATCTGTCAGGGATGCTCTAGATCAGTGGTTCCCATACTTTTTGCCCCCTTTTTGATTTTTGAGAAACCTCCCCCCCCTCCCAACCTCTTCTTTACCATCATCCAACCTCAGCTTTTAACAAAAAATTCAATATGTAATCTAAAATTAAAAATAAGCACAAAATAGTTTTTCTTGGTACAAAATTTTAATATAAATGTAATTTAACATAAGAAATAGCAGAAACTAAACAAATTAAGTGTGAGGGATGATGATGCATTTTCTTCATGAGCTGGGAAATCCTAAGTTTGGAATGAGGGAATGAGGGATTTGGGTGTGGGAAGGGGTGAAAGGTGCAAGCTCTGGGAGGCAATCTGAGTGCAGGAGGTGGTGGAGGAGGGGCTGCTGGCTCAGGAAGGGGGCTCCAGGATGGAGAGTGTTGGAGTCAGGTGGAGGTTTTGGGGTGCTGAACAAACCACAGGCTTGTGGATGTGAGGGTGCAGGAATTCAGTTTGGAGTGTATGAGGGCTCAGAGCAGGGGGGTTGGAAGTATGATGGGCTCAGAACACAGATTTGCAGTGTGTGGATTGTGCTGTAGTGTTGTGACAGAAGACTAGGGATATGAGAGGCTCAGGAAAGGGGGTTCCGGTGTATGATGGGCTCAGGGTTGGGGTGTGTGTGGGGATGCAGGGGTGTTATGATGCTGCAGACAGATGGGGGTTTGGCCCCAATTGCGGGCTTGTTGGCCAAGCTTCATTTTTAATTAAAATATATCCAACACACACATTTCAACATTGTCTTTATTGATGGGATGGGCGGGGAACCTGTTTTGGGTCAGGGGCCACTGACCCACAGAAAAATCAGTCAGAGACCACACAAGTGAAATGTAAAAAAACAACCCCTCCAAGCCTCACTGATATGGCTCCAACTGAGACACCTCTCTCACCTGGCACTCCAGCCCCATGGGGGGAGGGTAGGTATGACTGAGGTTCAAGGCCTCTGTCCAGATTAACACTTTTGGGTTCCAGGGTAAATGGAATTTCCACTACACTCTAAGGGTATGTCTACACTACCACCCTAGTTCGAACTAGGGTGGTAATGTAGGCAACGAGAGTTGCAAATGAAGCCTGGGATTTGAATTTCCCGGACTTCATTTGCATAAAGCCGGGAGCCGCCATTTTTAAATGTCCGCACGACCGGACATTTAAAAATGGCGGCACCCGGCTTTATGCAAATGAAGCCCGGGAAATTCAAATCCCGGGCTTCATTTGCAACTCCGGTTGCCTACATTACCACCCTAGTTCGAACTAGGGTGGTAGTGTAGACATACCCTAAGGTGGGGCCAAAAATGAAGGTTCCAGTGTGTGGGACAGGGGATCCAATGTGCCAGTGAGTGGGATAGGTATGGAGTTCAAAATCTGGGTGGAAAATAGGGTACAGGAGCAAGCTGGAGGTAGGTGTCTGGCCAGGAGGGAAGGGGCAGGCGTAGGGTGCTAGTGAGTGTCGGCTAAGAGGCAAGTTCTGAGTGCTAGTTGGTGTCTGGCTCCAAGGCAGAGGCAGGGTGCTGGTGGTGTCTGGGCAGGGTGCTGGATGGGGTCTGGCCAGGGGGCAGGAGTAGGGTGCAAGTGGGGCCCTGGGCAAAGGGCAGGGTGATGGTGCAGGCTGGGGCAGGGTGCTAGTGGGGCCCTGAGTAGGGGGCAGGGTGCTGGTGCAGGCTGGGGCAGGGTGCTAGTGGGGCCCTGAGTAGGGGGCAGGGTGCTGGAGGGGCCTGGGCAGGGTGCAAGCAGGAGTCTGGGAAAGGGGAAGGTTTCTGGTGGGGCCTTGGGCAGGGTACTCATGAGGGTCTGAGCAGGGAAAGCAGAGGGGCAGGTATTTGTGGGAGTCTGGGCAGTGGGGGCAAGGAGGCAGGTACTCATGGGGTCTTGGCAGGGGGAGGGGACAGAGACAGCTTGGCTGGTACCTGGGGTCCCACAGCTGTGTGCCAGGTCTGGGTCTCAGGAAGAATGTGCGCTGCTTTCCCCCTCCCCAGATAGCTGGTGAGTTTCCTGAAACACTGGCTGTGTCGTGCCACCATGGACTTCCTTCTCCCTGCTGCCTGCCTGCGTGGGGAGGGAGAGGAATCCCAAGACTGCACCAGCTCCAACTGCTCAGTGCACTGCCATGAGGAGCAGAGGAGCAGGGTGCGCAGTTGGAGCTGGTGCGGTCCTGGGACTCCTACTCCCCACTCCATGCAGGAAGGCAGCAGGGGGAAGGAACTCTTCGGTGACATGACAAAGCCAGCTTTTCAGGAAATGTGCCAGCTGTTTGGGGGAGGGGAAGCTGTGCACACGCTTCCTGAGACCTGGACCTGGCATGCAGCTGTGGGACTCCCTTCCCCCCCATTCAGCAGAAAGACGGCACTACCTCCATTTTCACAGGAGGTAGTGCCAGCGGGGGCTTTCTTAGGGTGGGGGGAATGTCGGGTCTGGGTCACCTCGCGCTCCCCCTTGGAATTTCTCCATGCCCCAGTTTGAGAACCAATGGTCTAGATGGTGCTTGGTCCTGCCATGAGCATAGTGGACTAAATTTGATTACTTTGAGGTTCCTTCCAGATCTAGGATTCTATGATTCTTGATCCTAGTTTTGTCTACCTAGTGCCAGGAGGATATATTGATGTTACCAAAACCATATAATTAATTGCAACTTTTGAACCAACTCCCCACAACTATCTTAAAACATTACATATTAGCTGGACTTACTCAACGTTGCTTGGGAAAATGGAGGAACAAAATTTAGAAAATTTAGGAAAGGAGGGGACCCTGAGCCAGGGGACCCCCAAAGCCACAGACACTGGGGGCTGATGGCTCCTGGCCCACACCTGACCCTCTGAGAGTAGCAGGACCTTCCTCCTCCCAGGACCGAGCATCCAGCCCCCAGGAGAACAGTACACTGTCATGTGGTCAGTAGCAAAGGGACGTCTCTTTGCAAGGTTGGCTCAGGGATCCACCTGCCCTGCTTTGGCAAGCAAAAGCTCAGAGATCACATCTAACCATGATGGCTGGAACCAGACCCAGAAGAGCCCCACTCACAGTACGAACAAAGCCAGCTGGCTTCACAGCAGTGTAACACATTGAGGGTATGTCTACACTACAAAGTTAGTTCGAACTAAGAGACGTTAGTTCGAACTAACTTTTCTAGGCGCTAGGCTAGCGCTCCGTTACTTCGAACTTAATTCGAACTAACGGAGCACTTAGTTCGAACTAGGTAAACCTCATTTTACGAGGATTAAGCCTAGTTCGAACTAGCTAGTTCGAATTAAGGCCTGTGTAGACCCTTAATTCGAACTAGTGGGAGGCTAATGCTTCTCAGGTTTCCCTGGTGGCCACTCTGGCCAACACCAGGGAAACTCTATTGACCCCCTCCCGGCCCCGGAGCCCTTAAAGGGCCAAGGGCTGGCTACACAGTTTGTGCCAGTTGCAAGGCTGCCAGCACCCGTGCCAGCACACCCTGCACCTGCCACATCATGAGCCAGCCATCCGAGGGCTCCCAGCCCTCCACTGCTCCCCAGGACCAGCCTGGCGGCTCCCAGGAGCCTGCCCAGGGGCGCAAAAGGCGGGCGCCCGCTTGGTCAAATGCGGAGATCGTGGACCTCATCGAGGTTTGGGGGGAAGCCTCCAATGTCCACGATCTCCACACTAGCCACAGGAACACAGCTGTCTACAGCCGCATGGTTGACAGCCTGGCCGCTAGGGGCCACCAGCGCAGCCGGGAGCAGGTGCGCTGCAAGATCAAAGATCTGTAGCAGTCCTACTCCAGGGCCTGCCAGCCAGGTGCCGACCCGGAGGCCTGCCCCCACTTCCACGCCCTGGACCGCCTCCTGAGGGCTCATGCCGTCCCTGCCCCCCGGGACGTGATAGACCCTGGAGCAGAGGGCCCGCTCCAGGAGACGGAGGAGGAGGAGGAGAGCTCTGAGAGCCAGGAGCCTGCTGCCAGCCTGCCCAGGACCCGGGACCCCCGAGGCACCCCACAGAGCCGCTCGCCTGTGTCATCCGAGGCCGGGGAGGCGTCCACCTGTGAGTACCATCGTGCTCCCCTTATGTGTACGGGGGGCTGGGGCGAGAGGGAGCCCCGGGACAGTGCGCCTGGGCCTTGCCCACCACGGAGCAGCAGCTGGGGATCCTGCAGGGGCCCTGGCCTTGCAGAGGGGAGCTGGGTTTCACACACCTGGGCCCCTGGGGTAATTGACCGCTGGTCTTGTTGCACCACAGCTGCAGTACCTGGGCCTGCAGGGTGCACCACACCGCCTGCAGCAGCTGTCTGTGCCCGGGCAAGCAGGAGAGCCAGGAATGAGGAGGAGTACCAGAGGCGGCACCTCCGGTTCCTGGATCACCAGCTCCGCACCCAGGACCACTGGGTCCAGGAGGACCTGAGGCTGCGCCGGAGGAGTTTGGAGGCCCTGGAGGAGCAGGGCCATGCCCTGCGAGGCCACCTCCAGAGCCTGCTTGACCGCTTCCCATTTCCTCCTGCTCCTGCTCCCCCTGCTCCTCCTGCTGCTCCCCCTGCTCCTCCTGCTCCCCCTCCTGCTCCCGCTCCTGCTTCCGCTCCTGCTTCCTCCACACCCCCTGTCCCTCCTGCCCCCCCTCCACAACCATTCCCCACCGACGCCCCCGGACCCGCAGTGTGGCGAGACAGGAGAGGCAGCCGGACTCCCACCCCTGAGCTTTCCTTTCCCTTCCTCCCTTCCCTCCCCTTCCAGCTCCCTCATCCCAGGTTTCCCCCTCCCCTCTCCCACCCTCATTCCTCCCTGCCCCCACCCCAGTTATGTGAAATAAACATACGTTTTTGGTTGAAAAACAGGTGTCTTTATTTTACAGTAGGTAGGGAGGGTAAAGGGGAAGAGGGGGAGGGGGGAAGAATGCCCCAGTGGTGCATGCAAGGGAGAGGTCAGTCCTTCTCCTCCACCAGGAAGCTCTCCCGCAGGGCTTCCCGGATCTGGACGGCCCCCCACTGGGCTTCCCGGATGGCGGCGGTGCAGGGCTGACCGTAGTGTCCAGGCATGCGGTCAGCCTCAGCCATCCAGGCTGGCAGGAAAGCCTCCCCCTTTCGCTCACACAAATTGTGGAGCACACAACATGCTGCCACCACGGAAGGGATGTTGTGCTCGGTCAGGTCCAGACGGGTGAGGAGGCATCGAAAGTGGGCTTTCAGTCACCCAAAGGCCCCCTCCACCACAATGCGGGCCCTGGTCAGCCTGGCATTGAAGGCCTGGCAGGAGGGATTGAGGTGCCCCGTGTAGGGCTTCATCAGCCACGGCTGCAGTGGGTAAGCGGCATCCCCCACCAGGCACACGGGCATGTCCACGTCCCCGACCCTGATGTGGCCCTCGGGGAAGAAGGTCCTGGCCTGCAGCCGCTGGCACACGGAGGAGTTGCGGTACACCTAGGTGTCATGTGCTTTGCCGGACCAGCCCACATTAATGTCCGTGAACTGTCCCCAGTGGTCACACACGGCCTGCAGGATCACGGAGAAGTACCCCTTGAGGTTCACGTAATGGGACGCCTGGTGTTCCGGGGCACGGATGGGGATGTGCGTCCCGTCGATGGCCCCACCACAGTTGGGGAAGCTGAGGGCGCCGAACCCCCGGATGACGGCGTCTGGGTTGGCGAGGCGGACCACCCTGCGGAGCAGCACCCGGTTGATGGCCTTGACCACCTGCTGAGAGAGACACAGCAAAGCGCCAATCAGTGGGGCGCCCGGGTGGCTGGGAGCGTTCGTGCCCTGGCAGTGCCCCGCGCCCCACTCCCGGTAGCAACCCCCCTGGCAGCATGTAGTACGGCCAGAACAGTCCGACCCCTCCGGTGCGGGGCGCTTTCACCTCCTCCCACCCCCACTTTGTCCCTGGGGCGGCCCATCCCCTCCTCGCAGCCCCCCTGACCCCCGGCTCGGTGGCCGACGAGTGCCATACCTGCATGAGCACCGCTCCGACGGTGGATCTCCGCACGCCGAACTGGTTCCCGACGGATCGGTAGCTGTCCAGCGTGGAGAGCTTCCATAGGGCGATGGCCACCCGCTTCTGGAGGGGGATGGTGGGCCTCATGCGAGTGTCCCTTCTGCACAGGGCAGGGGCGAGCCACTCGCAGAGTTCCAGGAAGGTGTCCCTCCTCATCCTGAAGTTCTGGGTCCACTGTCGGTCCTCCCAGCACTCCAGGACGATGCGGTCCTATCAGTTGGTGCTGGTGTCCAGACGCGGCGGGGTACGCTGGTGCCGGGGCGCCGCCGTGGCTCCTCCACGGCCCCCAGGGCAGCCAGGCGGAGAGGCAGGGGGCTGATGTGCACCAGGAGCTGCCAGGCAGCCTTGAGCCATTGGTTGGCAAGCAAGCAGGAAAAGCTGAGAACCAGCTGTCCAGCGGGGGTCCCTTTAAGCTCGAGCCTCAGATAGCCTCAGACAGCAGCCACACAAAGCAACTACTGACCTGATGCCCTGCCAGAACTGGTTTCAGCTGCCCTTAAATGCCCCCCTGTGTCCAATCAGTGTGAACGCGCTAGTTCGAATTAGCAAAACGCTAATTCGAACTAGTTTTTAGTTCTAGACGCTCTAGTTCGAATTAGCTTAGTTCGACTTAACTAATTCGAACTAAGTTAGTTCGAATTAGCGCTGTAGTGTAGACATACCCTGAGGGTTTAACCCGGCCCCTCCGCCCTGCACTGCAGCACGCACATGGATTCCTTCTGCTCGGATAAGGCCAGCGAGCTGAGTAGAAAGGCCGGCCAGCTTTGGTTTTGGTTTTGGTTTCTGTGGGGGGGTGGCAGGTGGGGAGTTACCCCGGGTGGACGGGAGGTTATACGTGGGAGGGGCACCGCAGCTCACACCTGGGGCTGCAGGTGCCATGGGGGGCAGAGCGGGTGCCTGAGCCATTGTGCACATTGGGGTGAGGGCACTGTGTGCCAGCGGAGGAGTGGGGGGAAGAGGGTCGGTTATGTAACTTGTTGGGCAGGAGGGGGTGAGTCCCAGGAGGCTACATGCAGGAGGGGCACCCTAGTTTGTGCCCAGGGCTGCAGGCACCATGGGGGGCAGGTCGTGACCCTAATCGGGTCCAAAAATGCCTTCAAACCTTCTCTTGGATGAAAGGTTATCCCATGCAACATTTGTTTCCGGTAGCTCTTAACTTCTAGTGTCCAAGTTGTTAGTGCAGAAACTTACAAACATTCTCCTTTATATATTAGATAGGGTGGTACTTGAACAGATGTGGTGGAAGAAAATCTGATTCTCTGTGTATGTGTGGCACAGGCTGGCAGTCAGGGAGGTGGCGGGCGAAGGGCGGGGAGGAGCGGGGCGCTGTCTGTGTGGGGCACAGGTTAGCAACTTGGGAGATGGCAGGTGATGGGTGGGGAGGAAAGGGGCGCTGTCTATGTGGGGCGCAGGGGTGACATTTAAGGAGGTGGAGGAGGAAGGGTGGGGAGGAGTGGGGCGCTTTCTGTGTGGGTCAGAGTGACATTTAAGGAAGTGGCGGGTGAGGGGTGGGAAGGAGCAGGGCGCTCTCCAGGTAGGGTACAGGCAGGCAGTTTGGGAAGTGGCGAGGGGTGGAGAGGAGCGGGGTGCTGTCTGTATGGTGCACAGGCTGGCAGTTATGGAGGTGGCAGGGAAGGTTGGGGTGGCGTAGGGCACTGTCTGTGTGGAGCACAGGCTGGCAGTTACGGAGGTGGCAGGGAAGGGGGGAGAGTCAGTGCGCAAAAGAGCCGACCACGCTCCCCCTTCCTTCTTCTCTTTCTCCCCCCGTTGTATCTGGCCCGGCACCGGTTTTAACCATCAGCGCCCTTTTCCACGCCGGCGTCCTTGTTGGCACCCCTGCTCTCCCTGGGTCCACCTGCCCACCAGTTTGCATGCCAGCTGAGGCATGCCTGCACTGTGAGGTCGGTCCTCTGGGCGCTGCCTCTGCGCAAGCACCACAGGCCACAGGCCCAGAACAGCAGCGGCCTGGGAGTGCATTGCTGCCGGCAGAGCTAGGGCAGGGGGAAGGGGAGTCGGGCCCCCATCACACCCTCCCACAGTGCCTTAAAACCTTCTCTTGGATGAAAGGTTACCCCATGGAAAGTTTGGTTGCTGTAGGTCTTATAGTGTCCAAGTTATTAGAGCACAAACATACAGACATTCTCCTTTATATATTAGATGTACATTTTGCCCTTTCCCCTCTGATTGTGGTTAAGTAGTACTGAAAGCCTAAATCCACAATTCTTTTTTCATTTGACACTCGTGCAAATCTAGAGTGACTCATTTGAAGTGCCCACAGTTGTGCAATTAATTTATGAGGAAAATCAGACCCTAAAATTCTGATATGAATGCTTCCATCTGATGTAGTCTCAGTCATTTTCAATGTAAATAGTTTAGCTTATCTTTTAGAAATTCGATATATGTACAATTGTTCACATACAGTATGTTGACTCACACAAGCTCCCCAAATGCACTTAAATTAAAAGGAAATACATTAAGGTCATTAGACTCCAGCCATTTACTTCACATCAAAGTAGTTTAAATTAAGAACAGAGTAGTGACCTTACTTTTGAATTTTCTGATTTTTGACAGTTTGTACTACAACTTTAATGTGATTGAAACTAGGCTTTTTTGGCATTTTATGCTATAAATGGTTATCTTCGCAGAAGCAATTTCCTCTGTGTAATCAATTTGGAGTTCCTAACCCTTTCTTGCATATGCAGTAAAATATATCCTTTTAACTCATTGACATCCTTTAAAGGAGACAGTTATAGGTTTCTGTCCCAATGTCACTTAGTTTGATTCTCTCATTAGTATGTAGTGGTTGGTGCAGAGAACACTCCTACAGTTGAATGGAATGACACATTAGGATTACAAGTGGATTTAATGTATCTACTATAATGGTGTAACAGAATGAGCAACTCTTACTCGCCTTAATCTCATTCATTGTTTACATTCTGGTCTCCTGAAACACTCCCTGTTTTTTGTATCATTCATACTTATTAGGGTAAAAATAAGCAGATGGAAGCTGGAATTTTAGTAACAAATGGAGTCTTTCTAGTATGCATAAAGAGAGATACAAAATATTCAATTGTCAGAAACAGATAGAATCTACTCTTTTCTACCAGAACACAGCTATTGTGAGTTTCCCTTCACCCAGAGTTTGTCATGTTCCCAGGAAGATGAAAGGAGAGATTATAGGGATTGAAAGCCTTGACTATATTTTCTGGTCCATACAAAGCAAAATCTTGAAGGAAAGAGCAACTAAATTAATAATGTGGGTTTGAGAGGTATCTATAGCATATGAAAGAGCTGCCAGTAGAATGCAAAAGAAATGAAAAATATTTTGATAAATGTCATCAAATGTCACTGATATGGTATTCTACCAGTTACTCTGACTGATCCTCTGTCAAATGTTGATAACCATTCAGCTGTGTGAGCTGTGTATGTGTGTGTGTATGTATGTATGTGCACACACACATGCGCACTCCGTCTGTGAGCCCCTGGTTCTGCATAGATAGCCAACACAACAGAATCCAAAGAGAACCTCCAATGGCCACACAATCACATGAGGTGTGAGGGCACAAGGCCAGGTTTATGGTCAAATGAAGCACAGTAATAGTAGCTGGTAAACTCTACCAGGATACTAAGAATGTTTGCCCATGACAATGGACACAGCTCAGTCAGTGGCATGATGTTCCACTGCCCCCTCCACTGACAGCCCCTCTGGGATACATACAAGATACAAATAAGTTATGCATCGCTCCTGATGTATCAGGATGCCGCTCCCTGACATAACTGGGCACCTTGTATTTGGTGGTTCTATCAAAACATGCTGTCATCCTGAGTCAAGATGTTCTTGTTATCTACAGGGAGTGTATTTGTACCAAGATGTTTCCTAAGGGATGGTTTGGTTCAGTCCTTGAATGCGTTTACATGACTTGTGCCTAATGTCTGTTAGGCATGTTTCTGCAATATCAGCCCATTCTTGCCAGATTCTGTGAGCAGATCCTACCTTTTGCTTACAGTTCACCCTTGCTTTATATTAGCAAAGTCTTAACTACTTTCACCCAGGCCTCATGCCTCATGCCTCATATCAGGACTGTGATATACACACTTATATTTCAGGCCTTCTTACTACAAGAAATATAGAGTATGGGTACGTCTAAACTACATCCCTCTTTCAAAAGAGGGATGTAAATTAGACATATCAAAATTGCAAATGAAGCTGGGATTTGAATTTCCTGTGCTTCATTTGCATAATTGCATCATGGCGGTTTTTAAAAAAATGCTATTTCAAAAGTGAAACCGCGGTCTAGACACGGTTATTTCAAAAAGAAAAGCACTTTTCAAAAGATCCTGTACTCCTCAAAAAATGAGGTTTATAGGATCTTTCAAAAAAGGATTTTCTTTTTGAAAAAACCATGCCTAAACCATGGTTTCGCTTTCAAAATAGCGTTTTTAAAAAGAACACCGTGACATGATTATGCAAATGAAGCATAGGAAATTCCCGGCTTCATTTGCAATTTCAATATGTCTAATTTACATCCCTCTTCCGAAAAAAACCCTGAAAAAGATGCACAAATTGCAGTTCCCAATTTGAGTATCTTTTTTCAAAACCATCCCCTACAGTGTAGATTAGGGTTGTAATAGTGTAGTTGATCAATCGATTAACTGATAAGCAAAAGCTTGTAGGTTAATGCTATAGACTACATGCATTCCACCCGCCCAAGTAAATTTTTTAGCAGGCTGGGACAGCAAACTGACTCAGTCCTGGCTTGCAATGGTCTAAGACCTACCCCTGCTGCGGCTCTGCATTTAAAATATATTAGGCAGGCAACCCAGCTCAGTTCTCCTCACAGAGCAGCTCCCACCCAACATCCCACGCTGCTGCCTCTGATACAAGTGGAAGTGGAGCCAGAGTGCTCCACTGGCTGCTGGCCCCAACCTTGGGTACTACAGAATAGTCGACTAACTGATAAGAATTCATGAGGTTATTCGACTATTCAATTAACCAATATTTAAAATCTCTAGTGTAGACATAGCCCAAGTCTTGCCCAAAGCAGGACCAGCCCCAACTAAATCATTCCAGACACGGCTTTATCAAGCCTGGCCTAAAAAATCTCTAGGAATGGAGATTCTAGCACCTCCCTAGGTAACCCATTCCAGTGCTTAATCACCCTCCTAAGAAATCTAGACCTCCCCCACTGCAACTTGAGACTGTTGCTCCTTATTCTGTCATCTGTCACCACTGAGAACAGTCTCTCTCCATCCTCTTTAGAACCTCCCTTCAGGGAGTTAAAGGCTTCTATCAAATCTAACCTCAAGCTTCTCTTCTGTAGACTAAACAAGCCCAAATCCCTCAGGTTCTCCTCATAAGTCAAGAGCTCCAGCTGCCTAATCATTTATGTTGCCCTCCACTGGACCCTCTTCAATCCATCCACATCCTTTCTATAGTGGGGACCCAGAATTGGACGCAATACTCCAGATGTGGCCTCACCAGTGCCAAATAAAGGAGAATAATAACTTCTCTAGATCTGTTGGAAATGCTCCTCCTAATGCACCCTAATATGTCATTAGCCTTCTTGGCTACAAGGGCACACTGTTGACTCATATCCAGCTTCTCATCCATCCCCTCATCCAGGTCATTAATAAATATGTTGAACAAAACCTACCCTTCAGACCAACCACCAACCAGACATCGAGCCATTGATCACTACCTATTAAGACTGACAACCTAGCCTTACAGTCCATTTATCCAACCCATACTTCCTTAAATTGCTGGTAATAATACTGTGGGAGACCATATCAAAAGCTTTGCTGAAGTCAAGGTATATCATGTCCACAGCCTTCCCATATCAACAGAGCCAGTTACTGAGTCACAGAAGGCAGTCAGGTTGGTCAGGTAGGACTGGCTGTTGATGAATCCATGTTGATTCTTCCTCATCACTTTCCTCTCTTCCAAGTGCTCCAAAATGGATTCCTTGAGGTTTCCCTCCATTATTTTTCTGGGGACTGAGGTAACACTGACTGGTCTATAGTTCCCTGGATTGTTGTTCTTCCATTTTTAGAAGATGTATACTACGTTTTCCTTTTCCCAATCATCTAGGACCTCATCTGATCACAAAATTAAATGGATTTATTTTGGTAAAGGTGACATTTTCAGTGGTTACATGTTAGCTCCCATGGAGCTACTCCCTTTGCATGCAGATGCATGTGGGGAGCCAGCTTAGAAGCACCACAAGCACTTGCTACTGCCTGTCCCTCCTCTTGCATGTACCGGCCCCTGCTTGTCCCCTTGTGCTGCTGCTTCCATATCAGAGGCAGCAGTATGGACTGCAGACGGCTCCCTGGGAGCCAGTGCTAGTGAGGAGCTTGCTTAAAAGCTGGCTCCCCACAAGCATCAGCTCCTGCCTGACACTGGCAGAAGTTTGTGTGTAACTGTAAACTGATGAGCCCACGTTTACATTATCACATTCCTATTTTATACCAAAATTTTTTGCAAAAACTAAACAAAAAAATCAAATGCCAGAAATCAAGAATTTTCTTCCAATTATTTATCTAAAAAAACCCACCCAAAATTCAGTTTATTAACATGTAATACTATATTATCAGTGGCAAGCTGTGTTCCATTATACACAATGACAATTTCACATGTATCCCCATTATCACCCATCAAAAAAGATTTACTATACCTAAGAAAGATAAAAGATCTTTTTTACCTCCCCAGACCCTACTTGTTTGCATTTTACAGTCCTTTGTGGATAGTCAGCTTCACTGTTCTTCCTCTATAGACTGCTAAGGCCCCATTTCCACAGATGCAGTTTTGCTTCATTGCTACAAATATACACCCACACAAACTGAAGAGTCAGGGTGCTTGGTTAACCCTGTATTTCTCCTTTTTTGACATCTCTCTGACCTAGCACCTTGTTACCAGAAAGACAGCCCCAATCTCATTTTTATTAAGGATGGTGTTAATGAGGAACACTTTTCACAGACAGTCAACAAGACTTCACAGAGATTTGTACATAGTTCTAAAAACCTGCTAAAAGGGAAAATAAAACAAAACACAAACAATAAGAGCTGAAGACAGGACCAAAACAAAGATGAGTGTGTTCCTGACCACCAGGTGAAGAGATGATTGAGGACAAAGTTTCAAATTGTTAAGAGAATTTATATTTGTACAGTGCTTAAATTAATAAGAGTAACTGTTACTGTCCAAAACTTATTTTGGGGAGAAAATGCAGATTTGGATCACAAAAATGTTTTGAATTCTTGCTGATTTTACTAAAATTGTTAAGATAAATTAAACTGAAAGGATTTGAGAAAAAATAAAAATGTTCTGTTTACTGATTTCAATATATTTGAAAATGTAGAAAAACCTAAAACGTAAATAGTATTCTATTATTGTGATTTCTAATTGCTTGACAACCCTATTAAATACTATTAGAAACCATGTCTAGGTGTTCATTTGCTTTAATATCTAAATGGTTTCTAAAAAAAGATATTGATTTGAAATGAAAAGTTATTTTATGTAATTTAAATCAATACAAGCTCATTACTTAGATAGCCGATCTTGCAAAACAGCTAATTGTCCTGCACCATTGATTTTTCAGAATCTGCTTTCGGAATAAAAGACTTTTAATTCTCTTTACATCCAAAGCAGATGCCATCAAAGTATTTCTTGTTTGAGTAGAATCCCAAGTTCTCTTGAGTTTAGAATTATGAAGAAGGATGGAAAAATTACAAATGAAGCCAACTTGGTCCATTAAAAAGGAAAAATGTAGTATTCAAGTTAAGTACTGAGTTAGAGCATTTTTTTTAAATTTGAATATGACTGATTTTCAAATTCATTTTGCTACTTAAGATGGGAACCTGTATTTTAGTGTGTGTATGCGCGCACATACACAAATGGTCTCATTATACCAACTTGATTTGTAGGAACTGCTACAAATTGTAGATAATAGGTAGGATTGACAAGTGCCATCAGTATCCACTGACAACACTCACCATATTGATAAGTGATAGAAATGTAGCCGTGTTAGTCTGGGGTAGCTGAAGCAAGTGCTACATTGTCCTGCATTTTGCTTCATATTGATAAGGATATGAATATAACATGTCTTCTTAAAAACATTTCAAATGGGTGGGAAATTTTGACCAAACTTCATCTTTTACATAAGCATTTATGTTACCTCTGCTTAGACAATTGCCGAGGATTTTGGAATGGTGCCTTCTGGATGTTGATGTTGATTTAGCAAACAGAAAAGAAAGATTTATACAGCAGGTCTCTCATGCACAAAGCATCTCAAAGTTCTTCACAATAAAAAGCCAGGTGTGACAGCTCTTATGCTCGGAAGGGACGTAGATTGTTCTACCAAAAGAAAATGTCAGGCAGGACAAGGGGGCTATTTCTTTTGGCCTGTTTTTCTATAAGTGCTAAGAAATATTCCAAATGTATATATTTACAGTAATTCAAGGTGGTGCCACAATTTATTGGTTTATGTAAGTGACAGTAATGCCTTTAAGACTACAACATGCACATACACTATTACTTGGGAGTTTCAGAAAGGTAGACAAGCAGACAACTTCAATTGAATTAGTGGTTTTCTCTGTGCAAGCTTACTGCCAACTGAGCTACTGGACAATAGTATTACTTGTCTGTTTATAGATATCAGTATAATGGAGCTCAATTCTTGGCTTGTCTGAACAGAGGCACTATTGTAATTAGTACTATCAACAATAATTTTGAGAAGACTTAGAATTTTAGAGTATGTCTGTAGTGTTTCACATACTCTTAGAAGATACATATAATGCTTCTTACAAGTTTAATTGCTGAAAAATTAGCCACATAGAATGATAGCTATATTTATTAGAAGACTATAATTTATTCAAGTATCAGTACAAACTGAATGGGGTTTTCAAATACCGTTAATCTTCTGCATTCCCTATAAACCTCAAGGGTGTGAAAGCACCCCCATAGTCTCCCAAGTAAGCGTGCTCCAGCGGGCCAGGGGAATGCAGGAGCAGCACACTGCCCAAGTCTCCCTCCCCCATGCTCTGGCTGGCCAGGAGAAGGCTGGGGCTGATTTTCCCACTTACTTGGAGGGTGCATTCACACCCTTGTGGTCCGCATTTACAAAAAAAGCCCTCCCACACACAGAAAAATTCTTGCATACGGGCCTGGATAACAGTTTGCATCTCACTTCCTAGGAGCTCCACCTAGACTGTCGTTCTCTCACATGGCTCACATATCTCCTCAGTCAGTTCCCTGAATATTCTAGGGAGTATGTCACCAGGCCCCATCCATTTAAAGATAGCTAACTTGTTCTTTCTCTATTTTAGCCACTGACCCTACTTTGATTTCCTTGGCATTTACTATGTTAGATGTCCAATGACTGCTAACTTTTTGGTGAAAATAAACAAATATCATGTAGCAATTTATCATCTGCCCTCCCCACCTTATTCTCCTTATCCATGACCTCTATCTTGCTTCTAATATTTTCCTGTTATCGTTTATGTCTCGTGTATATAAGTTAGTCTCATTTTGGGCCTTGGACTTTAAAAATTTGCCACAACATATTTATGTTTTTTGCATATATACATCTTTCATATATTTCCTTTTCCTTCCAGCTCTAGTAAATGTGTCTGAGTAGTTACTGGGACACATTAAGGTTACTGCCTGCCAAGGACTATCTGCTGAAGGACCTATAATGCTTGTCACAAAGTTGTGGCACACTTGGCATGGCACTGGCAACCTAGGGATTAGCTGTGCTCTGGTATTAAGCAGCAGTGATTATTGTATTGGAATTAGTCAAGTTATTAGGGAGATTTTTTTTCCTCCCTGTTTCATCTACCATGTATTTGAGTCAATCTGTTCAGGAACTTCTAAACATTAAATGCTAGGGCCACCAAATTAGGTTTACAGCTTCCTTTGATCATAACATAAAGCAGGGTAAGGGTTTGGTTGTGCCAGGAAAATGGGATGTGCCTGAAATGGGTTTGCTTCTCATACAACCATACAGAAAAAGAGACTGAATCATTAAATCAAGTACAGTCCTCAATATTGGCACAACTGAGCGAATGTAGAAAGAGGATTCTCAGCAGGCTCAGGGAAAGCAGGAGCTCAGGGTGAATGCGCAGAGTTCTACCTCTGCCCACCAGCCCCAGCACTGAGGGTATGGCTAGACTGCGAGGATCTATTGGAAAATGAAGAGTGAGTTTTCCGTATATTTTTCCAATACTTTTGTCAGAAGACTCTTTTCCGAAATTTGGCCCATGTAGACGGATAAACCTGGTGATCCTGCTGCAGGGTGAGAGGAATATCCCAGCCCTCTCTCACCCTGGCACCTTGAGGCTAGGGGAGAAGTGCCTCTTCATGTCTGAAGGGACAGATGGGGGGAAAGGGTGCATGTCCCCCTGGTGGAGCAGATCAAGGTTAGGCTAGGTGGGGGCCATGGAAGGGCTACCTTTCCCCCAGCAACAGCAGCTCTAGGACAGCACAAGGTTGAATATCACAGCTGGGGAAAGGTGCCCCTTCCTCTGGCCCCAGTATGAAGCTATCATCTAATTAGCACTGAAAAATTTGCATTGCATTTCAAAGAAAAAATGTCATTATGCCTAAGTGTAAAGCATTTTCTAGAACAGTCTTTAAAATACATAAACAATTTGCCACCATGGACAAAATGACATTTTAGCCAGAAGTGTCTGAACAATTTCTGCCTTCTGTTGAGATTAAAGCTACAAACCTCTTCTTTCATTTAGGTTTATACACCATTGAATAGGGTGATGATCCTTAACACCCATTAATTATTTACCAGGAAAGGGAGAGGAAAAAACCACCATGGGAGACTTCAAACAGATTACAGAACTAAGTTTATTCATCTGCACACAAAATGTTACTTGGACTCACTTCCCAGGCCACTTAGCATGACTCGGTGACAATTTGAATATATTAATTGCAGAAAAGTTCTTATAATACATTGAAATCTATTACATGCACGTGAAAAGCAACAACAGGCACCATTAATACTACATCCTGAAAACTCATTTGAAAACAATCCTCAGGTAAGTGTTAAATAAACCCAGAATAAAACACCAAGAAACAGTGCAAGACAGAATGGACTTTGAGAGCATTTGAGATGGATTAAAAGCTATATAAAGCATTAGCCCAGTAATAAACAGTCAGTTTTCAGAATGGCAAAACATAATTAGTGGAGTCCCACATGGATCTGTACTGGGACCAAACTTATTCAACATATTCATAAATGAACTGGAGAAAGGGCTAAACTGTGAGGTGGTAAAATTTGCAGATGATGCAAAACTGCTCAAGAAAGTTAAGTCCAAAGCAGACTATGGAGGGCTTCAAAAGGTTCTCACAAAACTAAGGGTGTGCCTACACTGCACACTTATTTCAAAATAAGCTATTCCTGAATAGTTATTCCAAAATAGCTTATTTCGAAATAGCACGCCTACACTGCAGGGAAGCCTCAAAATTAGTCTGAAGCAGGCTTCCCTAGAGTAGATGTGCTATCTCAATTTAGGGCCCCAGGAGGCCCTGAGAAGTAATAATTTAGAATGGGACTGGTGAGGAGCTATTTTGAAATAGCAGCAGTGGAGCATCTACACACGCCTTATTTCTAAATAGCTATTTCGGAATAGGCGTTATTCCTCATAGAATGAGGTTTACAGATTTTAGAATAAGCTATCCGCTATTTCAAAATTATTTTGAAGTAATGGAATGCCTGTGTAGACACTCGCATTGTTATTTCAAAATAACACCAGTTATCTCAAAATAATGGTGCAGTGTAGACACACCCTAAGTGACTGGGCAACAAAATGGCAAATGAACATTTGTGTTGCTTAATGCAAAGTAATGCACAAATTATCTCAACTATACACACAAAATGATGGGGACTAATTTAGCTACAACCACTCAAGAGTCATTGTGGATAGTTCTCTGAAAACATCCAGTCAGTGTGAGCAGCAGACAGAAAATCCAACAGAAGGTTGGGACTCAGAGATAGAGGAAAGTGAGATCATTTCCATGCTGCAGCACCCTGAGAGTTGGGCTTTAGGCTCCTGCATGGGCTCAGGGGGCTGGAGATGGTTGCTACTGCTGCTGTCCCCAGCTTCCGCTGCAACTCTGGGCTGTGGTCCTCCCCTATAGCTCCTGCAAGAGTTGGGGGCCCCTCAGGGTCCAGCCAAGGCTTGGAGTTGCCACCACCTGCAGCTTCTACCCAGCTCAAGGTTTCCCTCCCCCCATGGCTCCTGCCTTGGCTCAGTTCCTAAGGCTCAGGCTGGGGCTCTGGGAACACAGGGCTTCTGTTCTCTCTCTTGTTGCTCAAGGCACCTGAGCTCTGTTTGCTGCCACTGCCCCCTCCTCTTCCTTCCTCTTCAGTTCCTTCCAGAGATCAGGGCTACTGTTCTGCCTCACCTCATAGTTCCTGATCAGGCTGGGCTCTGGGACTGCTGCTGCCAAAACCCTTCTCTTCCCTCCCCTACCCTTCTCTCCCCTCTGGTGTGATTCCTTCCCAGGTTCTGGGCTGCTACCGTTCCTAGGGGCTCCTGCTGGGCCTGGGGGATGTTCAGGCTCCAGGAAGCCTTGGGGCTTCCACCTCATGCATCTGCTTCCTGGTTTCAGGGGGCTGCCAACCCTTGAGGCTCACCCCCACAGCTCCTAATTGAGCTCCTAATTGAGCTCCCCTTCTTGCCCCCCATGGCTCCAGCTTGAGTTGGGGTGCCCAGGCTCAGGGCTTCAGCCTCCATGGCCCCTGTCAGGGCTGAGGCACCTGTTTAAGTTTTCTGGGCCCATGCATGAATCCTCCATTCACCCTGGCTACGTCTAGACTGGCATAATTTTCAGCAAATGATTTTAACGGAAAAGTTTTCAGTTAAAAGCATTTGCAGAAAAGAGCGTCTAGATTGGCACAGATGCTTTTTGGCAAAAGCACTTTTTGCGGAAAAGCATCTGTGCCAATCTAGACGCGCTTTTGCACAAAAAAGCCCCAATCGCCATTTTCGTGATCGGGGCTTTTTTGTGTAAAACAAATCTGAGCTGTCTACACTGGCCCTTTTGCGCAAAAGCTTTTGCGCAAAAGGACTTTTGCCCAAATGGGATCAGCATAGTATTTCCGCAAGAAGCACTGATTTCTTACATGATATCGTCAGTGTTCTTGTGGAAATTCAAGCAGCCAGTGTAGACAGCTGGCAAGTTTTTCCGCAAAAGCAGCTGATTTTGCAGAAAAACTTGCCAGTATAGACACAGCCCCTGAGTTTGATTAGCAGTTAGGAGCTCCTCTTTGGGCCTTCCCATCACACCTTCCTCCACTTCTGGGAGTCCTGTCTATCTACAGGAAACTCTGAAGCTGCTGCCTGCAGAAGTGAGTATGGCAATCCTACATCCCCCCCACAATGGGACAACCCTACATTCCCCTTTTGGACCAGGATCTCCCTGGCTACAATGCCACAAAATGTCAGATGTAAAAGTCTGAAATTGACCAATTTTAAGACCCCCATGACTGTGAAATGGATCAAAGTGAACCTTGAATTTGGTAGGGCCCTACTGATGAGGAAAACAAGAGTTTTGTCCTTCTGCTGAAAGGCATGCTTGGGAAGTTCCTACCTCATCATTCCCTCACATGGCCACTAAGGAACAGGGCACAACTAAAGCCTTTATTATTTTATTATGATTTATACTATACCCAAAGGTGTACTACAGCACCTAACAGAACAGATCATTAAAAACCATCTGTCGCTAAAGTAACTGAATCTAGGCCAAGACTTTTGAAAATCATAGTGCTAGACTTAAGAGAAGATGTAAAAGTGGCCACAGAGACTTGCTGTGGTTCTATACACAACCTCTTTCTCTTTACAGGAGGCAGGGTCCATTACTTAGTAATCCATACTCATCACAGGCTAGTCCACTGTTTTGGGGGTGAACATCCTTTGATAGTCCTGGTTTCTCTTCTTGAGACAGGCTCTGTGTTGGTGGGGGAGGGAGGGAAGGTTTGGGGGGAACTTGGGGCCACCCACTATTCTGGGTTCCAGCCTAGGGAATCTAAAGTAGCAGCCAGTCAAAGTTGTTTTTCCTTCAGACGTGGCAGCTTTTTCCCTGGGCCACTTCCCCCCAAAAAACCTCCAAAATGTCTCCCTCTGGTATTGTTAACCAGCTCTCAGCTCACGCAAAGCTTCTTCTTGTTCCTCCCTTTTCTCCTTCTGGTCTCTCATGCTTTTCTTCCCTCCCTCCCTTCTTTCTAGGGGAGGCCTTTTACAGCAACTCTACTGGCTGTAATTGGCTGCTGGCATTGAGTGACTTGCTTGAGAGAGCAATCTAGTTAATTAGCCCCATGCGTTTTCCTGCCTTCATTTTATTGCAGCAAGCTTCAGTAGTTTACTTTGAAAAGAGAAAACCACGTATCTAGTGCCCTATACCCCTGCCTGCCACCAGAGAATGGCAGGCTGCTGGCTTAGGTCTGTCACAATATTAACAAAAGCATAATCTGAAAATTATGGATCAACATTATACATATATTTGTGACGGGCCAGACTACCACTTTATGAAAAGTAGTTACTGGGGAAGAATTTACAGTAACTGAATTTTAAACCCTCATAATATGTTAATTTTCATTTTATTTTGCCAGCAAATATCTGTAAAGCTTAGTTCACATTATGGGTCTGAAATGCTGCAGTTTAATTGCAGCCATTCTATGTTCACAGTAAAGTTATTTTAATGAATTTAGTACTGCTTAAGATTCCTATCCAGTTAAAGGATGCACATGAATAATTAAAATTCAAACTAATGTGTATTACAAAACACCGTTTAAAAAAAAATCAATACTTTCAAATTATCCGCTTAGCCCTGACGGGCGCATTCTGTTTCTCCATGCCCTTATTGACACCTTAAACAGTCTCCTTTCACTGCTTTTAGTGTCAGTGATAGCATCTGCTGCAGAAGAAGAAAACTGAAATTTTAAAAAAGAGGGCCAAATCCTTATCAGCTCACACTTTAAGGATAGAAGGGATAAATCATGGGCATCTAATCTAACCCTCTGCACATTTCAGGCCAAAGTACCTATTCACCCACAACCTCTGGCTGAATTACTGAAGTCCTCAAATGTTGATTTAAAGATTTCTAGTTACAGAGAATCTATCATTATGCCAGTTCAAATCAGCAAGTGACCCACAGAACAGTGGAAGGTGAAAGCCCCCTAGGGTCTCTTCCAATATGTCTTGGGTAAAATTCCTTCCTAGCTCCAAATATGGTGATAAGGCAGACCCTCAAAACGTGTGAGGCCAACAAGCTAGCCACCTGCAATAATTATCTTTAGTAACTCAGTACCCTCCCCGACAAATATCCCATCTCTGGATATTGGAGGAGATGTGGATGGGCCTTATGCCAATCTTTTCATATCATTGAGCCTGGTAAGTTCATGAAGTCAGTTCGGAAACAGGTTTCTAACCATCAAAGGAGTGAAGTTACAAGAGAAATAGTGCTGGCAAAAACACTCTAATTTCAAATCTAAACTTGTTAATGGCCAATTTATATTCATTCCTGTGGCAACATTAGCCCCATCTTAGGAATCTCTCTTTATTTTCCCTCATCCTTCATTTTGATAGGCTGAACAATCCAAGCTCCTCAAAGCTCCTCTCATAAGGCAGACTCTCCATTCTTCTGATCTTCCCAGGAGCACGCCTCTGCAGTGAGCACGCTTGCAATGAGGAGTAACAGTAGTTTGAATTAGGAGCTTTAATTCGAACTACCTACCCCGTGCCACATGTAGCCGTGGGCAGGTAGTTCGAACTATGGGGCATTTAAAAATGGCGGCGCCCAGGAACATTCAAATAACGCCCGGGATATTTAAATCCCAGGCTTCATTTGCAAGTTCAAATGACTACATTAGCCACCCTAGTTCGAACTAGGGTGGTAGTGTAGACATACCCTTACAGACTAACAAAATTTGTAGATGGTACCATGAGCTTTTGTGAGCACAACCCACTTCTTCAGATGAATGAAGTTAAGAAGTCCAGGTTCCAAATGAATAGCAGAGAAGGAGAGGGAATGAGGTGAGGAAAGAAGAAAAAAACCCAACCCCTTAACCTCACACAAATTCTTTCCAGTAACCATGCAGCACATGTCCATCATACTCATCCAGGAACCAACCCCTACAATCAGCCCCAGTGCCAACTCTGTCCACACATCTACACAAGCAATATCATTACAGGACCTAACCACATAAGCCACCACATCAGATGCTCATATAACTGCACATCCACCAATGTGATCTATGTCATCAAGTGCCAGCAATTCCCCTCTGCCATGTATATTGGCCAAACTGGACAGTATCTACGAGAAAGGATTAATGGACACAAATCAGATACTCAAGAAGGTAACACAAAGAAACCTGTTGAGAAACATTTTAACTTGCCTGGACACTCATTAAGGGATCTCAAAGTTACTGTATTATTGTAAACCAATTTCAACAACCAGCTTGAAAGGGAGGCTGCAGAACTTAATTTCATTTACAAGTTTGATACCTGCAACAGAGGCCTAAACAAAGACCTTGTGTCAATGGCTCGCTACATTCCACATTCTAATGACATAAAAACCAAGCACAAGGTACTTGGCAACACTTAATACTCACTCTATCAGCTTCATTTAGCATGTACACTAATTGACCATTTTCCCCTTTTTTCCCTTCTCCCCCCCCCCACACCCTGACCCCTAGAAGTATGGGTTGTGCCCACAAAAGCTCATGATACCATCTATAAATGTTGTTAGTCTCTAAGGTGCTGCTAGACTATTTGTTATTTTTGAGGTTTTTTATAAGTTGCAGAGTGCAAGAGAGTGGGTCTCTGGACACGTTTGTGTCGGGAGGGGAGAAGGGAGTGCTCTGTACAGTAAGAGGTACTGGGAACTAGAGGTTTGTGAGGGTGCTGCAACAACCCAGGTTTTAGGCTATCTGACCCCTTCCAGCAGATTCCAAGGCACCTGGTCCTCTACCCAGGGCTCTGTTGCTGTTGCAGGAGGGGCTCTCTGGGTGTAAGGAAAGCTGTGGTTCTCAATTGAAAGCCCACATAACATATTGTGGGCCTCATATGTGGTTCTCAATGATAAATACATTAAGAACCATTGGGACAGATATTTAATGGTAACCTCTTCACCTCAATTGCTCTCAAAACATATCTGACCCCAACTCATCTGACCATATCAATGGTCAGCCTGTGTAGAAATGACAATATATCCAGCAGGATATTAATTTGTTCTGGAGAAATAGATGGAGTGGTTGAATGCTTGGGACCCTCATCCACAGGGAGCTTTTCCTTGGAGCTTCAGAAATGTCAGTCCTATCACATCCTGTTCTGCCACATTGCTGCCTTGCACTAGTTTGCTGTTGTCTTTCATTAGCAACAAGTAGATCAATATTCAGTCACTGAGACAGATAGCTCCCATACTCAAAGTGATCCTGCCATTAATGCAGTACAATAAAATAATAAATAACTCCTATGTATTAAATGACTTTCATTTAGAATGCAGGCCAGGCGGTATAGACAAAAGGAAACCTTTGATGGCTATTGCTGAAATGCAATCACATTTTGCAGTAAAATCAAATCTGTGTAAAATGTTGCATTTTACTGCATAGGACTGAGGAAACTCTCCTCCCCCTACATGCCATGTCTGAAGAAAAAAATAATAAAGGAAGTGCAATGAAAAGCTCCAGGTTTCACTTATATTTATGTTAATATTTGTAAGATCTCATTTTTCAAATTATTTGAATAAAAAAGAATCTGCATAGCTTTTTATTTAGATGGCTGAATCTTTTAATGAGCCAGATCCAAGTATCAAACACTTGTAACAGAACTAAGCACATTGTGTGATTTTGCTCCAAACATTTTGCACAGCTCCATGTAAAGTATCACAAATTTTGTGGCACTAGTAATAATCACAATAGGCTTTACAACAAAGTAAATAATATATCCCTCTCAATTTACAGGAGAAATACACATTTGGAACAAACTTATTAAGGTAGGATCTCAGGGTATGTCTACACTACAGCGCTAGTTCGAACTAACTTAGTTCGAATTAGTTAATTCGAACTAAGCTAATTCGAACTAACGCGTCTAGAACTAAAAACTAGTTCGAATTAGCGTTTTGCTAATTCGAACTAGCGCGTCCACACTAATTGGACGCAGGGGGGCATTTAAGGGCAGCTGAAACCGGTTCTGGCAGGGCATCAAGTCAGTAGTTGCTTTGTGTGTTTGCTGTCTGAAGCCATCTCTGAGTCTCGTGCTTAAAGGGACCCCCCTGGACAGCCGGTTCTCAGCTTTTCCTGCTTGTTTGCCAACGTCGCCGAGGTACAGCAAAGCGTTGGTCTCTGTGCCCGTCTGTGTCGGTGCTTTCCTTCGGGGGGGGGGCCGCCACAGGTGGCAACATGGAGCCACGGCTCGCCCTGCACCTTCTGGTGCACTTTCTGGACTTGCTGCTACAAGCCTGCCAGCAATGGCTCGAGGCTGCCTAGCACCACCTGGGGAACGTCAGGCCCCTGCCTCTCCGCCTGGCCGCCCTGGGGGCCGTGGAGGAGCCGCGGCGGCGCCCTGGCACCGGCGTGCCCCGCCGCGTCTGGCGTCTGGACACCAGCAGCAACTGGTGGGACCGCATCGTCCTGGAGCGCTGGGACGACCGACAGTGGACCCAGAACTTTAGGATGAGGAGGGACACCTTCCTGGAGCTCTGCAAGTGGCTCGCCCCTGTCCTGCAAAGAAGGGACACTCGCATGAGACCCGGCATCCCCCTCCAGAAGCGGGTGGCCATTGCCCTATGGAAGCTCTCCACGCTGGACAGCTACCGATCCGTCGGGAACCAGTTCGGCGTGGGGAGATCCACCGTTGGAGCGGTGCTCATGCAGGTAAGGCACTCGTCGGCCACCGAGCCGGGGGGGAGGGGAGCTGCGAGGAGAGGATGGGCCGCCCCAGGGACAAAGGGGGGCGCGGGAGGAGGCGAAAGCGCCCCGCACCGGAGGGGTCGGGCTGTCCCGGCCGTACTACATGCCGCCAGGGGGGTTGCTTCCGGGAGTTGGGCACGGGGCACTGCCAGGACACGCACGCTCCCAGCCACCCGGGCGCCCCACTGATTGGCGCTTTGCTGTGTCTCTCTCCGCAGGTGGTCAAGGCCATCAACCGGGTGCTCCTCCGCAGGGTGGTCCGCCTCGCCGACCCGGACGCCGTCATCCGGGGATTCGGCGCGCTCGGCTTCCCCAACTGCGGGGGGGCCATCGACGGGACGCACATCCCCATCCGTGCCCCGGAACACCAGGAGTCCCGGTACGTCAACAGAAAGGGGTACTTCTCCGTGAACCTGCAGGCCGTGTGTGACCACCGGGGACAGTTCACGGACATTAATGTGGGCTGGTCCGGCAAAGCACACGACGCACGGGTGTACCGCAACTCCTCCGTGTTCCAGCAGCTGCAGGACGGGACCTTCTTCCCCGACCGCCACATCAGGGTCGGGGACGTGGACATGCCCGTGTGCCTGGTGGGGGATGCCACCTACCCACTGCAGCCCTGGCTCATGAAGCCCTACACGGGGCACCTCAATCCCTCCCACCAGGCCTTCAATGCCAGGCTGACCAGGGCCCGCATTGTGGTGGAGGGGGCCTTCGGACGACTGAAAGCCTGCTTTCGATGCCTCCTCACCCGTCTGGACCTGGCTGAGCACAACCTCCCTCCCGTGGTGGCGGCATGTTGTGTGCTCCACAATTTGTGTGAGCGGAAGGGGCAGGTTTTCCTGCCAGCCTGGATGGCTGAGGCTGACCGCATGGCTGGACACTACGGTCAGCCCCGCACCGCCGCCGTCCGGGAAGCCCAGCGGAGGGCCGTCCGGATCCGGAAAGCCCTGCGGGAGAGCTTCCAGGTGGAGGAGGAGGAGGACTGACCTCTCCCTTGCATGCCCCACTGGGGCCTTCTTCCACCCTACCCCCCTCCTTCCCCTTTCCCCTCCCTACCTACTGTCAAATAAAGACACCTGTTTTTCAAACAAAAACGTCTATTTCACAGAACTGGGGTGGGGGGAGGGGAAATGAAGGTGGGAGAAGGGAGGGGGAAACCTGGGACGAGGGAGCTGGAAGGGGAGGGGAGGGAAGGGAGGAAGGGAAAGGAAAGCTCAGGGGTGGGAGTCCGGCTGCCTCTCCCGTCTCGCCACACTGCGGGTCCGGGGGCGTTGGTGGGGAATGGTTGTGGAGGGGGGGGCAGGAGGGACAGGGGGTGTGGAGGAAGCAGGAGCGGAAGCAGGAGCGGGACCAGGAGGGGGAGCAGGGGGAGCAGGAGGAGCAGGGGGAGCAGGAGGAGCAGAGGGAGCAGGGGGAGGAGGAAATGGGAAGCGGTCGAGCAGGCTCTGGAGGTGGCCTCGCAGGGCACGGCCCTGCTCCTCCAGGGCCTCCAGACTCCTCCGGCGCAGCCTGAGGTCCTCCTGGACCCAGTGGTCCTGGGTGCGGAGCTGGTGGTCCATGAACCGGAGGAGCCGCCGCTGATACTCCTCCTCGTTCCTGGCTCTCCTGCTTGCCCGGGCACGGGCAGCTGCTGCAGGCAGTGTGGTGCGCCCTGCAGGCGCAGGTGCTGCAGCTGTGGTGCAACAAGACCAGCGGTCAATTACCCCAGGGGCCCAGGTGTGTGAAACCCAGCTCCCCTCTGCAAGGCCAGTGCCCCTGCAGGATCCCCAGCTGCTGCTCCGTGGTGGGCAAGGCCCAGGCGCACGGTCCCAGGGCTCCCTCTCGCCCCAGCCCCCCGTACACATAAGGGGAACACGAAGATACTCACAGGTGGACGCCTCCCCGGCCTCAGATGACGCAGGCGAGCGGCTCTGTGGGGTGCCTCGGGTGTCCCGGGTCCTGGGCAGGCTGGCGGCAGGCTCCTGGCTCTCAGAGCCCTCCTCCTCCTCCTCCGTCTCCAGGAGCGAGCCCTCTGCCCCGGGGTCAATCACGTCCCGGGGGGCAGGGACGGCATGAGCCCCCAGGATGCGGTCCAGGGCGTGGAAGTGGGGGCAGGCCTCTGGGTCGGCCCCTGGCTGGCAGGCCCGGGAGTAGGACTGCCGCAGGTCTTTGACCTTGCAGCGGACCTGCTCCTGGCTGCGCTGGTGGCCCCTGGCGGCCAGGCTGGCAGCCATGCGGCCGTAGACGGCCGCGTTCCTGTGGCTAGTGCGGAGATCGTGGACATTGGAGGCTTTCCCCCAAACCTCGATGAGTTCCGCGATCTCCGCACTTGACCAAGCGGGTGCCCGCCTTTTGCGCCTCCGGGCAGGCTCCTGGGAGCTGCCAGGCTGGTCCTGGGGAGCAGTGGAGGGCTGGGAGCCCTCGGATGGCTGGCTCATCCTGTGGCCGGTGCAGGGTCTGCTGGCACGGGTGCTTGCAGCCTTGCAACTGGCACAAACTGTGTAGCCAGCCCGTGGCCCTTTAAGGGCTCCGGGGCCGGGAGGGGGGCAATAGAGTTTCCCTGGTGTTGGCCAGAGTGGCCACCAGGGAAACCTGGGAAGCCTTAGCCTCCCACTAGTTCGAATTAAGGGGCTACACAGCCCATAATTCGAACTAGCTAGTTCGAACTAGGCTTAATCCTCGTAAAATGAGGTTTACCTAGTTCGAACTAAGCGCTCCGTTAGTTCGAATTAAATTCGAACTAACGGAGCACTAGTGTAGCGCCTAGGAAAGTTAGTTCAAACTAACGTCTGTTAGTTCGAACTAACTTTGTAGTGTAGACATACCCTCTTTTATTAGTTTTAAACCTGCTACCCATTAATTTCATTTGGTGTCCTCTAGTTCTTCTATTTAGAGAACTAATAAATAACTTTTCTTTATCTGCCCTCTCCACACCACTCATGATTTTAAATACCTCCATCATATCCCCCCTCAGTCTCTTCTTTTCTAAACTCAAAAGTCCCAGTCACTTTAACCTTTCTTCACATGGGACCCGTTCCAAACCTCTAATCATTTTAGTTGCCCTTTTCTGAACCCTTTCCAAGGCCAAAATATCTTTTTTGAGGTGAGGAGACCACATCTGTACACAGTATTCAAGATGTGGGCATACCATAGTTTTATACAGGGGCAGTAAAATATTCGGTCTTATTTTCTATTCCTTTCTTAATAATTCCTAGCATCCTATTTGCCTTTTTGACCGCCGCTGCACACTGTGTGGAAGTTTTCAGAGAACTATCCACGATAACTCCAAGATCTCTTTCCTGATTTGTCATAGCCAAATTAGCCCCATCATACTGTACGTATAGTTGGGTTTATTTTTCCCGATGTGTGTTACTTTACACTTATCCACATTAAATTTCATTTGCCATTTTGTTGCCCAATCACTCAGTTTGGTGAGATCTTTTTGGAGTCCCTCACAGTCTGCTTCTGTCTTGACTATCCTAAACAGTTTGGTATCATCTGCAAACTTTACCACCTCACTGCTTACCCCTTTCTCCAGATCATTTATGAATAAGTTGAACAGGATTGGTCCCAGGACTGACCCTTGGGGGACCCACTAGTTACCCCGCTCCATTCTGAAAATAAACCATTTATTCCTACCCTTTGTTTCCTGTCTTTTAACCAGTTCTCAATCCAAGAAAGGACCTTCCCTCTTATCCCATGGTAATGTAATTTACAGAAGAGCCTTTGGTGAGGGACCTTGTCAAAGGCTTTCTGAAAATCTAAGTATACTATATCTACTGGATCCCCCTTGTCTGCATGTTTGTTAACCCCTTCAAAGAACTCTAATAGATTAGTAAGACATGATTTCCCTTTACAGAAATCATGTTGACTTTTGTCCAACAAATTATGTTCTTCTATATGCCTCACAAATTTTTTAAAATAAATAGCCTTTTTAATAGGAAGTGAAAAATTCTCTTTTGGAAATCGAAATCAGGTAATTTACTTAAATGTATAAAATGTGAAATTCAGAGACTAACTATAAGCATCCGTTTTTGAAAATATAGCCATAATGTGTGATTTCTTCTTAAAACAATTTAAGAAAACCTACTAGAATACTTTTCCTAAGTCTGAACACCAAGTGGATTTTGGGATGTGTACATTTTTTCAAAAATTACTGTATGGGGGAAACATGCAATTTTCATGTCCCCCCATGTTATACAGCTCAGAGAACAAAGCTGAATAAGTGGCTGTTGACATAAATATTAGCATTTACAAGTATATCAATAGCTTAACTTTACAAATGTTGTGCAAAATGGTTTATCAATTTAAGATCTGCACAGTGGCTACTCCACCTCCTCTGTAACAGTTATTTACACTGGGTGGAAAATAAACAAAATTGTTTTTATTAAATATAAAAAGTAGGATTTAAGTGATTTCCAATGAAAACAGACAGATTAAAGTATGGTTACTAAGCCAAAATAAACAAAACACAACAACTAATCCAAATACACTAAGGCCAGATCTGCACTAGATCTGGAAGGTCGATTTAAGATACGCAACTTCAACTGCATGGCATACATAGCTGGAGTCAACTTACTTTAAGCCGAGCTTGGCGGCATCCACACAGCAAGAGTTACTTCTCACAACTACAAAGAGTACAGGAGCTGGCTGGAGCTTTCCATAGCATTTGATTTATGTGTCTATAGTAGACTTGTAAAATTGAACTCCAGAAGATCAACCTCCACAGCATCAATCCATGGATCAGTACAGATGCAGCTTAAAAGACTTGTTACAAGTGAATTCTTACATTAATCACTGTTCTAATCATCTTTCTCACAAGCTAGGCATTTTCCTCTTTTGGGTCTGATCCTTTCCCTTGTTCAGCCTTAGGGTGTGTCTATCCTATTTATTTCAAAATAACAAAGCGAGCGTCTACACAGCCATTCCATTATTTCAAAATAATTTTGAAATAACAGATGTCTTATTCTGAAATCTGTAAACCTCATTCTAAGAGGGCTAACAGCTATTCCGAAATAGCTATTTTGAAATAAGGTGTGTGTAGACGCTCCACTCCTGCTATTTCAAAATAGCCCCTCACCAGAGCCATTCTAAATTATTCCTTCCCTGTGCATCCTGGAGCTGTAAATCAAGATAGCACCTCTACTTTAGGGAAGCCTGCTTTAGACTAATTTTGAGGCTTCCCTGAAGTGTAGACATGCTATTTCAAAATAAGCTATTTTTGAATAACTATTCTGGAATAGTTTATTTCAAAATAAGTGTGCAGTGCAGATGCACCCTTAGATGTTTCTAGCAAGCATCTGAAGTAATAAGTCGGGATCTCCTGGCATCTGGAAAACACCCCAGGGCTGTGTTTAGACTGGCAATGTTTTCCGCAAAATCATCTGCTTTTGCGGAAAAACTTGCCAGCTGTCTACACTGGCTGCTTGAATTTCCGCAAGAACACTGACGATCTCATGTAAGATTGTCAGTGTTCTTGCGGAAATACTATGCTGCTCCCGTTCGGGCAAAAGCCCTCTTATGCAAATCATTTGCGCAAGAGGGCCAGTGTAGACAGCACAGTACTGTTTTGCGCAAAAAAGCCCTGATGGCTAAAATGGCGATTGGGGCTTTTTTGCATAAAAGCGTATCTAGATTGGCACGGACGCTTTTCCACAAAAAGTGCTTTTGTGGAAAAGCGTCCATGCCAATCTAGACGCTCTTTTCAGAAAACGCTTTTAACGGAAAATTTTTCTGTTAAAAGCATTTCCAGAAAATCATGCCGGTGTAGACGTAGCCCTTTTGTTTCCCACATTTATCCTCCTTTTTGCTCCAAGATTGCAATTCTTTTTGATAAATTAAAACATTTCTGATCTTTTCCACTAAATACAAGATCAAGCATCAAGTTCCAGCATCAAGTGTCCAATTGCCTGTGTAGGACCATCCACAGTTCACGTTCATGGGGAAAAGAAACTGTTTATAGATCATTGTCCTGAAATCTCATTATATGTATAGTATAGGGAGCAGAAAAAAATCATCATATGGATTATATATTAGAAAAGTGGGAGATGTTTTGAGCTTTTTGACATAGTTACTCATTGCAAGTTTATCACAATATTTTTTTAAAGAATCGCTGTTCTTCACAGCAGGATTTATATTTTTCAATGTGATGCTGTTCTGTTTTTGAATATCTGACTTAAATACTGCATTCCAATACCTGAATCCTATTGGTAGCAGTTTTAAAAAAGGTAATAGGATGGACTTGTGTCAAATTCAGTATTTGTGGAGCCTTATTTCTGGCATCTGTGGCACGTTAGCATCTGTGGCATGAACTAATTCTGCTCCACTTTGCTTTGCAGATGAAAAAGTTTCTAAAAATAAATTAATAAGAACCCAGCACAGTTTAAGTTCTGCTTTGAGAGTTTAAGAGGGACAGATCTTCATCTAGAGTTATTTGGAGTAGTTAACATGTAGCTATGCCAATCAACACTAGCTAAGGATCTAGGCCAATGTGTGGGTAACAGATTGATGTTTTTCTCTCACATCTTCTAACGCAGTTATGTTGGGAGTTGGATAAGAAAAGGAAACTCACAGATAAATGCACTATATCCACCCATTCTTTTACTGAAATGCATGTATACATCTATGAAAAATAAAAGTCCTTCAGATTCAGAGCTTATTTGTACAATACAATGTGAAGAGCAAAATGCATTAGTACCTTTTAGCTTGTAATGGAAAGAATGTAAAGAAGCCATAGTTCTCCATTTACTTAACCACAATTTTGACTTGTTTTCCCCTATAGCTTGAGATTTAATGAAAAACTAAGATTTAGTGATAAACATGTTATTAAAACACAAAAATGGCATGAAATGAGATGGAGACAGGCATTACCATGAACATGCAGATGTTTTCTATTTATATTATTGCAAGCTTCCATCAGACAGTCCTAATTATAATCTTTATACTGGTGTTCCTGCAATGCTAGCCATTAACCTTCAACTGAATCACCAGTTTTTGCATAAGGTGCATTGTCAGTGCAGTACGCTCTCTATCTGAAAGAGTATCAATATGTCTAGAATGAAAGGTTGGGCTTTTGTTGCTGTTTGAAATGTGGCTTACAGCCCTTTAAAAAAATGGTCATTTTCCTCCAAGACATACCTCACTCCAACCCACACTACACTAAGCATAGCCATTTACAAGTAGAAACAAAACAAAATAAAAAAAAGTTCTTGTAATTACAGCATCAATTATAATGAGTTTCTGAAGAATGCTTTTGCTCAGAATCAAGACAATTACAGGAATAATTTAGGAAATTCAAAAGGAAGGATGTGCAATTACAATTTACAATTAAATTCAAGGCTATGCTTGACAAAAGAAAGGGAAAACGGCATGGCACAATCCAGGGGTACACCATTTAACAAGTGAGCACTTCTAGTTTGGCTAATTACTACTTAAGATTCATATTTTCTTTTTTGTAACTAAAGGATATAGCAGTGTTGTGGAAGAGAAAGATTTTTACTCATCCCTACACATCTGAAAATTCTTTGTTTTAAATCACCCAAATGCACTTTACTCAAGAATTATATTTTGAAGAGTTAAATATGCCAAAATTAACCACAGCCTTATGTCAAGAAATAAACCAAAGTCTCCTAAATTAGGCTTCTCTAACCTAAGAAAGTTCTTTTCTTTGACATTTTCACTTCAGTTAATTCAAAGAATTAATATTTTTAAAAGCTATTTTCTATTTAACCTTGGAGGACAAGTCTGTTTACTGCTAATATAACAAGGCCTCTTCTTAATGTCATGGAATACCTCTTCTTAATGTCATGGAATTAACCTCCTAGATAGGACTGAAGCCCTTAATTTGATGAAGTTCTGACACACTTTAATGTTAGAGATTTAACGGTGTTATATCTCTATAAGAATCTAAGAACATTTAGGTACATTGGTGCCTTATCAATAAAAATGCAATGTTGTCTTTAATGTTATGAGACTATAGTTTGTCTCTCCTATTCCCAGTATCACTTCCAAGAATCACTTTGGGAGGTGTGAAGCATGTTTTTTAAAAGCATGAAAATGATAAATGCCCATATTGCTTGAGTGATAGTGTGCCCACCAGAAATTCTAGATAGCTTTTAAATAAATAAAAACTAACATGTTCAGAGCATGACTTATCTATTTTAGATGGGAAAAACAATATTTACTTGGTTATTTCCATGTTCCATTTATTTTTCAAGCATGTGATATTTTGTCTATTAAAATTTGTACACAAAACATTCTTGAAAACAGCAATGCTGCAACAAATCTTTGTAATGGGGATGCTAAAATGAAAACCATGTATTTGGGTTGTTATTACAACTTCAAGTCAGGGACTATATCAACGTCCACTAACTCCAAAATTTAAAGATTCCTTTAGAAGGGTTAGGAACTTAATATTACTGGTCATTCCCAGGCACCCCAAAATAAGTTCAGATGATTAAGCTCTGTAACAAATTTCCATTTACCCAATCATCTATCCCCTACCGGAAAAAGAGATACAGAGGGGCGTGGGATTAAGGAAGAACAATACTAAATTCAGAAATGGCTCAACATCCAAGAGGGTCTAGAGCTGTGTGACGGTATGAGATAGGAGCAATGAGGAAATTGAAGTTAACCATGAGGGTTACCACTATGTAAGAAAAAAAAGGGCAGGGGATTAAGGTGTGATCAGTAATAATACCAGGAGAACACAGAGGCTCTGATTCAACAAACCCTTAAACAACATGCTAAAGGTGGTTTGCTGAGTAAGGGATAAATTTAGAATGAGACAAAGTGTTTTGATGAATCAGAGCCAGTATAACTGAGACAGGCAAAAAGGAATAGGGTCAAGGGGATACATTCAACAATTTCGGGGAAGAGGGAAGTAGAAAGCTTTATGACCACAACCCTGTTCTCCTTCAAATTGCTTTTCTCAAGACCCACTATTGCTATGAAATCCAAAAAAACCCACTAGTAGCTAGATTGAGGAGCAGATGATACTATTAAATATTTATATTTTTTAAAGCATCATTGGCTTGTTCATCAAAAAAAACCAGCTAAAATTGATTCAGAAACACTTTTTTACACATGATTAACTAATATGGTCATTACCTCACTATTTCTCACATTTGCTTGTTACAGCCTGTCTCTAAATTAAATTGTAAACTTGTCAGAGCAAGGACTGTGCCTCTTTGTGCATTTGTATGGAATTTGTCACAATGAGGTCTCAATCCCAATAGTTGTTATTACAATTCAAGCACACATAGAACACTGCATTGGAAACAGGAAGAAAGGATGAGGTGTTGAAATTAAGGAGAAGGAGGAAGAATTCTCACCTTTGCCTATTACTGTCTGTTTCAGTTTTGACAAGGTTGACTAGGAAGGAAAAGGATGGGGAGGAGAAAAAAGATTTAAGAAAGGAACTGGAGACCAAAGTCAGTAGGGGTTCTAGGCATAACAGTCCATTAGGGAAAAGTGAAGTTCTTTGGCAAGAAAGACAGCAGAGATGAAATATGCAGGCTGCGTCTAGACTGGTATGCTTTTGCGCAAATACTTTTAACAGAAAAGTTTTTCCGTTAAAAGTATTTGTGCAAGAGAGCATCTATACTGGCATGTGCCTTTGCACAAAAGATTTGCTTTTGTGCAAAAGCATCCGTGCCAGTATAGATGCTCTCTTGTGCAAGAAATCTCTGATGGCCATTTTAGTCACCGGGCTTTCTTGCTCAAGAAATTAACTTGGCTGTCTACACTGGCCTTCTTGCCCAAGAATACTTGCGCAAGAGGGCTTATCCCTGAGCGGGAGCGTCAGAGTATTTGTGCAAGAACCACTGATTTTGTCCAGTACAAAGTCAGTGTTCTTGCGCAAATACTCGCGGCCAGTGTAAACAGGCGGAAAGATTTTGCGTGAAATCTTGCCAGTATAGACGCACCCGCAAGGTTTCCCCTCTCCCCTTATTGTGGGTGTATTTCAGTAAAGAACTCCTATTTTTCACTCTTATCTTTGTGATTTTCATAGGAAATGTGATCTAGAGAGCTAGTCAGCCTGAAAACTCAACTAGAGACCTGAAACCAAGCTGGGTTTCCTTCCAGTTCATAATCCCATTTCCCCTCCCTCAAAAAAGGGGTTCTGCGGGCCCTTGGCTTCACCTGTTTGGTGCCTCAGATTAGGCAGCAGTTCACACTTATGCTGGTCACTGAAATAGCAAGTATTATTGTGAAAGTGTTCAGAGTGGGTTTGTGAAATAAGGAATTATATTGATATGGCCACATTTTAGAATATGCTACTAAGTTTGTAGGGACCATCTCTGCTGTATATTTATGCATAGGTTGGCTGGGCCCTCTTGGCACAATCCCACTATCAAAACACACACACAAAGAACTCCAAACTCACCATACACAAACAATGGAGCAGAACTGCATATTAGTGTGGAAGAGTCCAGCATATACCTGGAGAAATCAGACTTTCCCCACAGTTATTCAGTAGCATATAAAGCAAGGCTGGGAATAAGAGAACAGATCTGGAAAATAAGGACTAGATATTAAAGATGCAGACACCAAAGTACGGGAGAAGAGGAAAGGAATTCAGAATAAGGGAGAGGATACAATTAAAAATAGTGGGAAAGGAGAGCTTGTGGTTAGAGCAGCAAAGA
Source organism: Pelodiscus sinensis (assembly GCF_049634645.1). Lineage (NCBI taxonomy): Eukaryota > Metazoa > Chordata > Testudines > Trionychidae > Pelodiscus > Pelodiscus sinensis. The sequence continues at coordinate 51,543,995 of NC_134719.1, forward strand.
AATACTTTGAGATCCTTTTAGTAAAATTCTGCTGAATTTGTTAAGTGTTTGTTAAGGCACTGACATTAACTTTGGAGCAAAAGAAAAAATAAACCAAATGTATTTAAATTAAAACACCTTTATTCAATTAGCAATCAAAGAATTGCTAAATTTCTAACAAAGTTATTGAGCCATATCACTCACTCAGCAAATCAACCCAGATATTGAATATTTGCAAAACCCACATGATACCCTGGGTAAGAGTTCAGGGAATCATGTCATGTAACATTTTTGTTATTTAAAATGACAGTTTACTGTAAATGCTATAACCAAAAAGGACACAAAATCTACAAAATGAATGTGCACCTTGGGGTAGATCTATACTGCACAGCTATTTCAGGATACTAGAGGTATCCCAAAATAGCTACACAAGCCGCCCGTTATTTCAAAGTATTTTTTGAAATAATGGGTGCGCTATTTCACCATCCCAGTAAACCTCATAATACAAGGGTTAAGGGATGACTGAAAACAGTACATTATTACAAAATCTGATGCTGTGTAGACATGACAAATTTCAAAAAAAGCTATGTTAAAATAGATTTGAAATAAGATACTCAATTTGTGCAGTGACCATACAAATATTTGATACAAAGCTGAACAGCTTCAGCAGAATAGTTGAAAAAGTCTTTGAGCTAGAATGAGAGCAAGAATGAATTATTCTTCAATTAATCATTTAGCCATCTCACCTATTACAAATCTGGACCCAGGTACAAGATTCTGAACAGAAGATAGAATACTACCCACTTCCTCATAGCTTCCCTCCATTCCCACCAATCGTATACTGATTTATTAGTTAAGGATCTAGTCCTTACACTCTAAAGAAGGGGTGAGAAACTCAGGCCAGCATTGGTGACACCCCACTCAGGGTTTGTCTACACTGCAGAGGTTTTTTAGAAAAATGGCCAACTTCAAGGTGACTTGAAGACATCTAACTTTTCTAAATAATTTGTAACTTGCTCTTTTCCTATTTTAACTTTTGAACCTACCTCATTTTCACTGGCATTCACTATGTTAGGCATCCCATTGTCACTAACCTTCTTGGTGAAAACTGAAGCAAAGAGGTCATTGAGCACCTCTGCCATTTCCACATTTTCTGTTATTGTTTTTCCCTCTTCATTGAGTATCAGTTCTACCCTGTCTTTGATCTTCCTCTTGCTAATACATTTATAGAATGTTTTGTAGATACCAATTGTGTCTTACTTTTTGCCTTGGTCTATTTTTGCCCAACATACTTGGGTTATTTGTTTTTATTCATTCTTTGTAACTTGACTTAGTTTCCACTTTTTGTATGATTCCTTTCTGATTTTTAGATCATTCAAGTTCTCTTTGTTAAGCCGGGGAGGTCTCTTGCCATACTTCCTATTTTTCCTATGCAGTGGAATAGTTTGTTCTTATGCCATTAATAACGTCTCTTAGAAAAACTGCCAACTTGTTTCCCATGGGAATTTAACTACCAATTGCCCATGTTTGCTCAAATCTGTCCTCTTGAAATCATTGTCTTTATTTTGCTGTTCTCCCTCCCACCACGCCTAAGAATCATGAACTCTGTCATTTCAAGATCAGTGTCACTCAAGCTGCCTTTCAAATTCTCAACCAGTTCCTCCCTAATTCTTAAAAATCAAATCTAGAATAGCCTCTCCCAGTAGTTTTTTTCATCTTCTCAACTAAAAATTATTTCCAATATATTCAAATAAGAAAAGGTTACTCACCTTGTGCAGTAACTTCTGTTCTTCGAGATGTGTGTCCCCGTGGGTGCTCCACTACAGGTGTCGGGCTCGTCCCGGCGCCGCAAACCGGAAACTTCTTCATAGCAGTAGCCCCCTCCGGAGGGCCGCGCGTGCGCAGTGCGTCCCACGGCGTTCGCGCCTTTTCTGCGTCGCGCGGTCCGACCCGCCAGTTCCTCCTAGCCGGAACATCTGCAAGATACAAGAGAGATCTCCGAAGCAGGGAGGAGGGCGGGTCGTGGAGCACCCACGGGGACACACATCTCGAAGAACAGAAGTTACTGCACAAGGTGAGTAACCTTTTCTTCTTCTTCGAGTGATGTCCCCGTGGGTGCTCCACTACAGGTGAGTATGAAGCAGTCACCCTCGCACTGATTGTGCTTCGGAATTACTTGTGCACGGACGAAAGGACTGCTTGAGCAACTGCTGTGTCTGCCTCCTTGAGACGGTCAAGGGCATAGTGTCTAGCGAAGGTGGATGCGGACGACCATGTCGCTGCCCTGCATATGTCTCTAAGTGATACATTTTTCATAAAGGCCGTGGAGGCAGCCATACTTCTGGTTGAATGCGCGGTTAGTGGACAGGGCAGAGATTTCCCCCTGAGAGTGTAGCAACGGGTGATGCAGTTAACTATATGTTTGGAAATACGTTGGGACGACAGCTGGTGACCTTTAGAGCGATTAGCGAGTGATAATAGCAAACGCGGAGACTTCCGGAATGGACGTGTTCTGTCAAGATAAAATGCCAATGCCCTTCTAATGTCCAGAGTGTGCCAGCGGGCTTCCTCCGGTGTAGCGTGTGGTTTGGGGTAGAAAGTAGGGAAGATTATAGGCTCATTGACATGAAAGGACAAGTTGACTTTCGGCAAGAAGGATGGATGACATCTCAGTGAGACTCCCTGCTGAGTGAACATCGTGTACGGAGGGTCCGCTGAAAGTGCTGCAAGCTCTGAAACTCGCCGAGCTGAGGCTATCGCCAGGAGAAAGGTAACCTTTATCGTGAGAATTTGTAACTCACAAGTCGCAAGTGGTTCAAATGGTGGGCGGGTAAGGGTGTCCAGTACAAGGCCAAGGTCCCATGGCTGCGGGATAGGCTTGTGTGGTGGACAGATATTGGAAATTCCCTTAAGAAATTTCTTCGTAAGTGGATGAGAGAAAACGGAAAAACTCTCTATGGGAGCGTGAAAAGCCGAAATAGCTGCCAAGTGTACTTTTAGCGAAGCAGCGGCCAATCCTTGGGAGTGTAAATGCAGGACGTAGTCCAGAATACGCTGGATCTGCACATTTAGGGGGTTAATGGCTTGTGGCTGGCACCAGGCTGAGAAGCGACGCCACTTATAGATGTACGATCGTTGGGTGCTGTGGCGTCTGCTTTGCACGAGTACATCCATGACCGCTTGGGAGCAGGTTAATTCTAGGCCCTGGAGCCAGTTAGGAGCCAAGCTGTCAGGTGCAAGCGGTCGACATCCGGGTGGAGAAGGTTGCCGTTTTGTTGTGAGATCAAGTTGTTGATCCGTGGAAGACGTTGAGGTCTGGACACCGACATCTGCATGAGTTGCGTGAGCCAAGTCTGGCGCGGCCAGAAGGGAGCCACCAGGATTACTGTCGCCGAGTCTGATAGTATTTTCTGTATTACCTGTGGTATCAGCGGGATTGGGGGAAAAGCGTAGAGGAGATGGTACGCCCCCCAATTGAGAAGGAAGGCATCCCCCAAGGATTGGTTGTCTATCCCCGCTCTCGAACAGTAATAGCGGCACTTCCTGTTGTCGCGAGTGGCAAAGAGGTCGATCTCTGGGTAACCCCATGCCCGAAACAGATCGAGGGCTACAGAGTGAAGGAGCTCCCATTCGTGTTGGGAGTGGAATGATCTGCTGAGCGTGTCCGCAATTATATTGGTTTTGCCGGGGAGATAGGAAGCTATGAGCGCGATCCTGTGGCGGATCGCCCAGTTCCACAGGCGCACTGCTTCCGCACACAAAGTCCTGGACCTGGCCCCGCCTTGCCGGTTGATGTAGTAAACCGTGCATATGTTGTCGGTAAGGACTTGTATGGTGGTCCCCTGTATGTGGTGGACAAAGTGGCGGCATGCGTTGAAGACTGCCCTGAGCTCCAGGAAGTTTATATGGAGTAGGGATTCCCGATGGGACCAGAGTCCCTGGGTCCGGTAGTGCAACATATGCGCCCCCCAGCCCATTAGGGACGCGTCCGTGGTCAGTTGAATGGATGGGGGCTGGATCCGGAATGGAACGCCTGCTAAAGTATTGGCAGGTAGAGTCCACCAAACGAGCGATTTCCTGACTCGGGCAGGGATGGTTACGAAGGTGTTGAGATTGGTAATGCCCGGTTTGTAGGCTATGAGGAGCCAATGTTGGAGACATCGCATGCGGAGGCGAGCATGGGCTATGACGTATGTGGTAGAGGCCATGTGGCCCAATAGTTTCAGGCAGGTAAGGTAAGGGACCTTCGGGGCCGTGAGCAAGACGTTCGATAGGTCTCGAATGGTATCGGCTCTGTCCGTAGGCAGATACGCCATAGCAGTGGTAGAGTCTAGTCTGGCCCCAATGAACACGATGGACTGGGCCGGAGTTAGAGTAGATTTTGGCAGATTGATAATTAGGCCAAGGGTCTCGAAGATGCCTTTTGTAGTGGCAACTGCCATCTCGGCTTGTTCTCTCGAAGGTGCCGAGAGGAGGTAGTCGTCGAGATAAGGGAAGATGGTGATCCCCGCTCGACGGAGGTATGCCGCTATAACTGCCATGGTTTTTGAAAATACTCTCGGAGCTGCGGATAGGCCGAAGGGAAGTACCGCATATTGGTAGTGGTCGTCTCCGACGGTGAATCGCAGAAACCTCCTGTGAGCTGGATGGATAGGAATGTGGAAGTATGCGTCCTGCAAGTCGAGAGACGCGAACCAATCCCCCTTTTGTAGTGTTGGAATGATGGAACCCAGAGTAACCATCTTGAATCTGTATCTTCGCAGGTATCGGTTGAGACCGCGAAGGTCTAGTATCGGCCTCCATCCCCCCGACTTTTTCTCTGTGAGGAAGTATCGGGAATAGAACCCCCTGCGATGGAATTCGGGAGGAACTATTTCCACCGCACCTATGGAAAGTAGGTGTACTACTTCCTGTCGTAACAGGTTTTCGTGGGAGGGGTCCCTGAAAAGGGGTGGGGAGGGAGGGTTGGTGGGAGGCAAGGTGGAGAACGGAATGGTGAGTCCTGAGGTTACAATCTCCCTGACCCAGCGGTCTGTGGTGATGGCAAACCAACGAAGGGAGTATGGATACAGACGGCGGTTGAAGAGTTTGGTTACTCTCGCGTTGGGTTCTAGTTGAGGGATGGCTCGCAGACTCTCGATCAGTCCGTCAAACTTGCTGCCTAGATTGTTGCTGGTTGTTGGCCTTGTTAGATTGCTGGCGGCGACGTTGGGGGCGCTGCCTCTGTCTATGCTGGTCGTATGGCCTAAACCGTTGGTTGGTATAGTAGGAAGCCGAAGAAGGAGGCGGCCTCTGCCTGTTGTATGGCCAGGCTCTCCTGCGCCTGAAGGGCGGGGTGTACATCCCTAGCGTTCTTAACGTATTTCTAGAGTCCTTTCCTGAGTGAAACACTTGGTCTGTGTTTTGAGCGAACAGGGATGCTCGGTCAAATGGGAGGTCCTCCACCTTAGGGTGTAGATCCTTCGGCACTGAAGCCAGGTGGAGCCAAGAGTCTCGTCGCATGACGATGGACGTCGCGGTAGTGCGGGAGGCTGAGTCCGCGATATCGAGAGATATCTGGAGCGCGTTACGGGCCACTGTGTAACCCTCTTGCACTATGGCCTTCAGTACCTCCCTTTTGGAATGTGGGAGATGCTGCATGAGCGGCACTAACTTCGAATAGTTGTCGAAGTCGTGGTTGGCAAGATGGGCGGAGTAGTTTGCCATCCTCAATGTGGCCGTTGCAGATGAATAGACCTTTCTGCCTAGCAAATCCAAGCGTTTGGCCTCTTTGTCCGCGATGGAATTCCTCGCCTGCGCGGATCTCGCCTTTTGCTGTGCTGCGTCAACCACGATAGAGTTTGGAACAGGATGGGTAAAGAGAAACTCTGCATCCTTGGCATCGATAAAATATTTTCTGTCCGTGCGTTTGTTGGTAGGAGGCATAGACGCCGGAGTTTGCCAGATATCATTGGCTACCTCCAATATCGCGGCATCGAAAGGAAGAGCTAGCTTGGATTTACTAGAATGTTGTAAATTTCTGAGTAGCGGATGGTGTTTTGGAGGCGCCCCCGAGGTGCGTAGGTTCTGTGAATCCGCTACCCGTGTAAAAAGCTCATGGAACTGTTTGTAGTCATCTGCTAGAGGGGGTTCATCATTAAACACCGCATCGTCCGGAGAAGAGGAGGCGACATCTGTCGGGGAGGCCACTGACTGGCGCTCCGCCACTGGTGACTGAGTGGTATCGTCTTGTGGGACCGAAGTCGTGGACGCATCTCCCGTAGGCGCTGGTGGGCGTTGAGCCGGTGGAATAGAGCCCTGGGTCGTTGGCGAGTATATTTGCTGTCCGCTCGGAGACAAGGGTGAGCGCCTCGATACTGATCGTGAACGCTCCGAATGCGGTGAGCGGTGACGAGACGCACGATGAGAGTATTGTGGAGAATAGGACAGAGTGCTCCTATGACGATAATAGCGGGAGCGGGTAGGTGATCGAGGGGAACGAGAGCGGTACAAGTAACGGTACGGCGATCTGGAGTAGTATGATCGGTGATAGTGAGGCGGTGTGATGGACCTTCTCGGGGATCTATAGTAACGGCGAGCAGGAGAGTACTCGTGATAGTGGCTCCGCCGTCTTTGAGGTGAAACCGAAGGTCCAGGCGAGAAGGCTGCCCTGTCCGAACCTGGAGAAGGGGTACGAGGGTGGTGTGTTTTCCTCTGTGCCTTCGTCGGTACCGCTCTAGAAGTATGGGGGACCGGGCTATCTGGGATCGAGATAAGTGAAGCCCCATCAGAGATTTCCCCTGGAAGGCGTGGTGATTGAGGCGCAGGAGGTGAGGAAGGCGGAAGCACTTCTTGTCCCGACCCCTGAGGGTGTAAGGTCGTCGGATCCGGTGCCGAAACGGGAGACTGGGACGGCTCCTCCACTTGCAGCGATCGGTCGGTATGGTGCGGTGCCGACGCGCCCTGAGGATGAGGAATGGCTGCGTCTCTAGGCTTTGGATGGGATCTGGGTGCCGAGTGTTTCCTCGGTGCCGTGTCCGGTGCCTTAGGTTGTTGCGGCTTAGGCTTCGGTGCCTGCTTAGGTTTCGGTGCCGGGCCGGCCACCGGTGCCGTCTTAGTCGGGGCACGGTCATGCGCCGACGGTGCCGATTGCCTCGGTGCCGAGGACCGCACCGAATCCGGCTGCGGTGCCGCTCGGAGGCTCGGTGCCGCTGATGATGGTGCCGACTCCGGACGGGTTGGCGGGGCTGATGCCACAGAGAGTGCGGGGCTCGGCGCCGATGTGCTACGGGCTTTGGAAGGCTTTTCCATCGCCTGTGGGTGGCCCGACGCGGCTCTCGAGTCTGCCGCACTTAGGCTCCTAGACGAAGCGGAGGCCTTTTCTTTGGTCTTGTGCGTACCCTCGGTCTCTCGCTCCGTTGTCGGCGGCGGCTGGAGAGCCTTGTTGAAAAGGAGCATTTTAAGGCGCATCTCTCTGTCGCGCCTCGTGCGCGCCGTTAGCTTGGCGCAATGGCCACACTTCTGAGGGATATGGCCCTCCCCTAGGCAGCGAATGCAGCGGGAGTGGCCATCCGACACGGGCATAGCCTCGCCGCATGATGCGCACTTCTTGAACCCGGGAGAACCGGGCATGGTTCGCTGTTCGGGTATAACCCCCGAGATTAAAACAGGGGGTGAAGTAACAGGGCTTTTTTTTTTTTTTTTTTTTTTTTTTTATAAACGATTAACCAATCTAACTAACTAACTAACTATATAAAACTGACTAACACTACGTTGGGAAGGGGCTAACTGGGAAAACAATTGAACATAAATCTAATTTTTGACTAAACGAATTCTCCTCAGGAGAGGAGCGTGTTCCAGATCCGTCTGCGGCCGTGGACGGTTAGGAGGAACTGGCGGGTCGGACCGCGCGACGCAGAAAAGGCGCGAACGCCGTGGGACGCACTGCGCACGCGCGGCCCTCCGGAGGGGGCTACTGCTATGAAGAAGTTTCCGGTTTGCGGCGCCGGGACGAGCCCGACACCTGTAGTGGAGCACCCACGGGGACATCACTCGAAGAAGAACTGGGATGATCTGTGTCCTGCTATGTTGTTTTCCCAACAGATGTCTGGATAGTCAAAGTCCCCCATTACAACCAAGTCCTGTGTTTTGGATGTTTTTGTTAGTTATTTGAAAAAGGCCTTATCTATCTCTTCTTCCTGATTAGGTGATCTGTAGTAGACCCCCTATCATGACATCACACTTGTTTTTTACCCCTTTTAGCCTTACCCAGGGGCTTTCAATAACTGTGTCCTATTTCCATCTCAACCCCAGTCCAAGTATATACATCTAATATATTTTTTAGAGAATTTGAATAATCAAGAATGCCTCTTGAGGATATACCTAGGACCACCAAATTTGGTATACAGCTTCCTCTGAACATAATGTAATCTACTGTAATGGTTTAGTTGTGCAAAGAAAATGGGATGTGTCTGGAGTGGGATTGCTTCTCATAAAGCCAAACAGAAAAAAAGAGAGACAAAATCACCAAAGCAAGTAGAATGCTCAAAACTGACAAAATTAAGTGAATGCTGAAAGAGACTGAGCCAACATGAGCTAGAAAAATGGGCTAGATTGGAGAAATTTGGAGTAGTCCTCTGTTTTGGCACAGCTAAATCAATGCTTAAGGTTTGAAAACTAGAAGATAATATATTGGAAACAAAACGGACTATAACCCATTTGTGTTCACATAGTGAATGATAAGAATTCATAGAGATGAAGAAAAAACATTTGATGGAATTCCAATGTTAAAAAATAACTAAAACTAACTACATAAAAATGCAGTTTTTTTGAAAAAATACAGTAATTTCAATAAAGCAAATAATTTTTTTCTTTTATTTAAAAAAAAGAGTTAAGGATTCATGCAATGCCTGGTAAATCTGCTTTAAAATATATAAAGCAACATTTCCTCCTTTTTCCCCTGTCTGTCTTTCCGGAGCAAGGTGTATACTTCTATATAGACTAGAGTTCTTGTTGGGAAAGATAAGATAGGATATTCACACTATCTCCTAGTCTCTTTCATAGTACCAATGCAAAACAAATTAAAAGGTGTTATCAGATTTGCCCATTAGTTTGGAGTATTCTCATTTATTAGGGTTATTCTTCTGGTGGGGGTTGACAATTCTACCAATGTGCTGCATGTGTTTCATATGGAGCTCTGCTTCTCTCAGTGGAGCTATTCTGCAGATCAAGGTTCTTCCCACCCTAGAATCAGATGAATACCCATTCACACCCATTCCCAGAGTACATCTGATTGGATCTGTTAATCAGCACTCATAAGCTGACCCCTTTATATGTCGCTGGACTCAGCATTGCTGTGCAACCTAGCCTACTAAGCTATGACCCTCATGTGCCCTTGGACTCAGTGGAATGGGTTTAAGCCAAGGATTTTCAAACTGTAGCTCCCATTGGCCAGACATGGTGAGTTGCAGACGTTCAAGTAAACAAAGCATCTCATGGCCAGTCAGTGCCTTGTCCTCACAAGCTGCAACCCAAAGTTTGAAAACTCCTACTTCAAGCTAACACTATCAGGGTATGTCTACACTACAAAGTTAATTCGAACTAACAGCCGTTAGTTCGAATTAACTTTAATAGGGGCTACACATGCAAACCGCAAGTTCGAATTTAAATCAAACTAGAGGAGCGCTTAATTCGAACTAAGTAAACCTCATTCCACCAGGACTAACGCCTAGTTCGAATTAAGAAGTTCGAATTAAGGGCTGTGTAGCCACTTAATTTGAACTAGTTGGAGGCTAGCCCTCCCCAGGTTGCCCTGATGTCCACTCTGGGCCAGACCAGGGAAACTCTTCTGCCCCCCTCCCGGTCCCGGAGCCCTTAAAGAGGCACGGCCTGGCTACTGTGTTGTGCCAGTTGAAAGCCTGCCAGCCCCCAGCCAGCAAACCCTGCACCTGGCACAGCATGAGCCAGCCACCCACTGCCACCCAGCCCTCCGCCTCTTCCCGGGACCAGGTTGGCAGCTCACAGGAGCCTGACCGGGGCGGCAAGAGGCAGGCGCCTGCCTGGTATGGTGTGGAGATCGTGGACCTCTTTGAAGTTTGGAGGGAGGCCTCCAACATCCACAATCTCCGCACTAGGTACAGGAAAGTGGCCATCTAGGGCAGGATAGCTGCCAGCCTGGCCACCAAAGACTACCTGCGAACCCAGGAGCAGGTTTGCATGAAAATCAAGTTGGTCCAGTGAGACCCCCGACCCTGAGCTTAGAACATAAGAAGAGCTGTACTGGGTCAGACCAAAGGTCCATCTAGCCCAGTAGCCTGTCTGCCAACAGCGGCCAACACCAGGTACCCTGAAGACCGAAGACAATGACCAAGCGATTTGTCTCATGCCATCCATCTCCAGAGGCCAGGGACACTGTTCCTACACCCTGGCTAATAGCACTCCATGGACCCAACCTCCATGAATTTATCTAACTTCTCTTTAAACTCTGTTATAGTTCTAGCCTTCACAGCGTCCTGTGGCAAGGAGTTCCACAGGTTGACTATGCGCTGTGTGAAGAAGAACTTCCTTTTATTAGTTTTAAGTCTGCTACCCATTCATTTCATTTGGTGTCCTCTAGTCCTTCTATTATGGGAACTAATGAAGAACTTTTCTTTATTCACCCTCTCCACACCACTCATGATTTTATATTCCTCTATCATATCCCCCCTCAGTCTCCTCTTTTCTAAGCTGAAAAGTCCCAGTCTCTTTAGCCTCTCTTCATACGGGACCTGTTCCAAACCCCTAATCATTTTAGTTGCCCTTTTCTGAAACCTTTCCAAGGCCAAAATATCTTTTTTTGAGGTGAGGAGACCACATCTGTACACAGTACTGAAGATATGGCGTACCATAGTTTTATACTTCCCCTCCTTCTTCTTCCCCTGGCTTCCCGCTTCTAGCTCCCTCCTCCCAGGTTTCCCCCTCCCCTCTTCCACCCTCTCTGTTCCTCTCTCCCACCTTCTTTTCCCAGTCACCCCAGAGGTTAATCCCCCCCACAGTTTTGTTAAATAAAGAGATTTCTATTTTTGAACACACGTGTCCTTTATTTTTTACATCATGAAGGGGGGCTAGGGAGGGGTAAGTGGAAGGAGGTGAGGGAGGAATGGGGCATGAGCCCCAGATGGGGAGGACTGGGGTGGCTCTGTGGGCTCCTCGGGGGTGGAAGCTCTCCTGCAGGGTCTCCTGGTTTCTGACAGCCCCCCGATTGACCCTCCCGGATGGCAACCTGTGGCAAGTGCAGCCAGGCTGATGGCCGAGTGCTGTGATGTGCCGAGTGAGGGTACTCAGGGCACTCCAAGACTGTACTGCTTTGCTGTCCCTCATCGAGTTAGACAAGCAAGCTGAACACCCTGAGAACTGTCTGTCTGGGGTGGGAATCGGGTCCCTTTAAGCACAGCCGTTGGCTAGCCTGAGGCAGCAGCTCCACACTCTAAGTCCTAACCTGATGGCCTGCTGGCACTGCTTCTGGCCAGCCTTAACTTCGGTTCAGGGTCCACTCAATGTGGACATGCTATTTCGAATTAGCAAAACGCTAATTCAAATTAGTTTTTAGGTCTAGATGCACTAATTCTAATGAGCTTATTTCAAATTAACTAATTTGAATTAAGTTAGTTCAAATTAGTGCTGTAGTGTAGACATACCCTCATGTGCTCTCAGGTTTGTTAACTACCTATCCCTGCTTTCACACCACAAATTCTACTGCTGGTAACCCACTTGATGAACAAAGCCCACAGGATTTTGGGGGCACTTGGGTACAAAGAGCAGTGTTTCAGAGTGAATGGGGAAGCCAAAAAACACCTCCACTAAATGTGGGGTGGGGAGAGAAAACAACAACCTTCACTGTGAAAGTTATTTATTTCAGGTAGTAACCAAACAAAACAGTTACAATATTAAATCTGACTTAAATTGGCTAGTAATTCATAATTGATTATATAAGGCAAGGTCAGGAGGCTAAACTGAGAAAGAGAGAATGAGCAATCTCACCACTCCATGAAGCTTGAACTAATCAGAGTTCCCAGGTGGCAATGGTGGCTGGGTGTCCAGAGTATTGGAGACAGGCAGAGCAGAGCCCCCAGCACAAATCAGTTAGGAGAAGATGAATCCCCAGTAGAACTGATGCAGAATTCAGATCTTGGCTTCCCTGGAAGCATCTTCCTATTCTTTTAAAGAATTAAATTGTAATGCACAAAACATGGTTGTAAACAATGACTTACCTGTGTGGGAACCCCCAGAGGTAGAAAGTGAGCTCAAGATCATTTTGCACTCAAAATCTTGCTCCAGGCATGCTCAAGGTGAAGCCATTTGTGTGAGTTCAATGTGTTCCTGATCTAAGCATTAAGTGTCTCTAGTCAAAGGGCACACATAGCATAACTATTAAAAATACAAAATTAGGAGCGTGGGGGGGGGGGGAGCGGGGAACTGGGACATCAAACATTTCCAATATAAATACTTTAATAGAGTCAAAACATGGTCCTAATAATGTATATCCCCTCTGTCCTATTTATCCAGAAGGAATTTAAAAAGCATGTCATTCTTCAAACTTAATTAAAACATGTTCAAGGGCAAATAAATATACATGAATGTAAGCTGTAAAAGTTTCATCTAATAACTTGGAAAAACCTGAGCCTAAAGGGATGCTATAAGAATTAAAGTAATTCTTTACAAATAATTTACTAACATAGTCTTCTTAAAACTGGAGATTTTGCAACAAATTATTGCTAGGAAGAAAATTAAAAACATTTTCTAGGAAGGTTCCCAATCATTAATAGTCTAATAGTATTACCATTCTCAAATCAATAATTTTTTCCTTAGTCCTTGTATTTTCTTCTTAGCAGAGAGCAATGAAAAAAAGAAAAAGAAAATCACATCTGATAACTTTGCCTTGAATCTTAAAAAGATATTGTCCACAAAGCAACATATATTGTATAGACATATACATTAATAGAAGTCAAGTATTCAAAAGTTAGGAAATTCTAGTCTCCTTCCTGCCACCCCTCCCCCCAAATAGCTTACAGTCCCAATTTCCTTGCTCTTAGTCCCAACTCTCAATCCCTTTTCAATTATTTTCCACCAGCCTCCATTCCCAATCTCCCCTACTCATTTTACTCCTCCTGCCGACACCCCTCCAGAAGTTCTTTCCTCAACATTCTAATCACTAAGCTTTTTTCTCTACACTGTTTGTGCCTAGCAGAGGGCTTCACTGACAGCAAAGAGGAAATCCCCCTTGCTCTGAATTTAGGTACCCCAAGTCTGTATTAGCCTGGCTTGCAGCAAATCAGAGCCACAAATTGCAGGGAAAAGTCATACCGTAAAAGACTTCTGTCATACCCAGGGTCAGAAGAATCAGGAAATCCAGTTGCTAAAATATTAGTGTCTACTGAGCATGTGCAAACTATATTTATTCAAAGACTTCTAAGATGGGTAAGGTTTTCACAGTGCCTGCAAAAGGCATGTCCTTGACACAAAGGCCACACCTCTGACAAGTGCTAGGTATGGGTTGTTCTAGGGCTTTTCAAATAAAAGGTCACCAGATTCTTGTGCAAAATAACTATGAGTCTCATTCTCAGAAATGCCAGGACAGTTTTGGCTGAAATTAAAAAACAAAAATAAGCCTTAAGTGGACATTCAGCATGGAAACTTTCAGTCCAAACAATTAAAGTTTGGAAAAGAATAATATGCCAGAAAACATGAAGAATAATAGGTGGTGATTACAGATCCTCCCATAATTTAAATATTTTAGATTATTTAACTGGAGACAGGCAAAGCCTGAAGCGATTGAGTGGCTGTCTTCTTACAAAGCATCATCGCATAAGTTCAAATCTAAAGTGACACTCTAGTTGGGCACAAAATTTCATAGAATCATATGTAGCCCAAGGTCCAGTGTGTTTCAGCAGCAGCCCTGGGAACTACAAGTTGTGGACTCCAAACTGCGGCATGTTGGGAGAACTTCCTGGTTCCTTCCAGGATGTGCTCTCTGCCCCCAGCAGGGTCTCAGCAAGGACTGTGCTAGAAGCAGCACACAGGCTGCATGCTAAGAGAAGGGGGCTGCTGAACTGTTTTCCTGTTCTATGTTTTTTACAGGTAGGACCAGAAAGGGTTATAGAGCACCCTGAGAGGAGTTTAAGTGACACAAAGGGAGAACCTGGACTTGGTTACGTGGGGTTTAGTTACTGTGGGAGTTGGAACATGTGTTCCAAGGGGGCTGTGTTGTGTGCTGTAGGGCCTCTGCCCCCAGCAGGGTCTCAGCAAGGACTGTGCTAGAAGCAGCACACAGGCAGCATGCTGAGAGAAGGGGCTGCTGAACTGTTTTCCTCTTCTATGTTTTTTACAGAATAAAGCCTGTTCCTGGGGATTTGTCGGAGTGGGTCTGGTCTGAGGTGCACTCACACATACACAACGCAGAGCACACCAAGCAGCCTCAGGCCTAGCCCTCCCCCCACAGTGGTGTAAGAAGTCACAAGCTTCCCCTATGCTGAATAACCTCACACTGGGCTAGCCAACAGGAGAGGTTACACATACAATAGTAGATCAAATGACCATCAAATGACCACTGCTTCCCAGGTTGCCACCCACATCTACTTCCCTTACTAGTTCCTCCCTGTTCGTGAACAGCAAGGACATCAAGAGGTCGTCAAGTCCAGTTCTCTGTCCTCATGGCAGGACCAAGAACCATCTAGATCATCCCTGAGAGAGGTCTGGTTAACCTGCTCTTAAATATCTAATAGAATCAGAGGGTTAGAATTGACCTCATGAGTTCAATGAGTCCAATCCCCTGCCCAAAGCAGGACCAACCCTAACTAAATCATCCCAGCCAGGGCTTTGTCAAGCCAGGACTTAAAAACCTCTTGGTCTTCCTAATTACAGTCCTGAATCCTCAAGCAATATATTTATACTCCTCCCTAGTCATCCGTGCAAGTTTCCACTTCTTGAAAGCTTCCTTTTTATGTTTAAGCTCACCAATGGATTTCACAATTAACCCAATCTGGTGGCCAACCATATTTGCTTTTCTTACTGTGGATTGGGATGATTTGTTCCTGTGTCTTCCATAAGACTTCTTTAAAATATTGCCAGCTCTCCTGGACTCCTTTCCCCTTCATGTTAGCATCCCAGGGGATCCTGCCCCATCAGTTCCCTGAAGGAGTCAAAGTCTGCTTTTCTGAAGTCCAAGGTCTGTATTTTGCTGCTCTCCTTTCTTCCTTTGGTCAGGATCCTGAAATCAGCCATCAAATGACCACTGCTTCCCAGGTTGCCACCCACATCTACTTCCCTTACTAGTTCCTCCCTGTTCGTGAACAGCAGGTGAAGCGGTGCAGGGCCCTTCGTTGGTTCCTTCAGCACTTGTACCAGTAAGTTGCCCCCTATATTCTCTAAAATCTTCCTGGAATGTCTATGCACTGCTGCATTGGTCTCCCAACAAATGTCAGGGGGTATGTCTACACTACAGCGCTAGTTCGAACTAACTTAGTTCGAATTAGTTAATTCGAACTAAGCTAATTCGAACTAACGCGTCTAGAACTAAAAACTAGTTCGAATTAGCGTTTTGCTAATTCGAACTAGCAAGTCCACATTGAGTGGACTCTGAACAGGGCTTAAGGATGGCCGGAAGCAGTGCCGGCAGGGCATCAGAGGAGGACTTAGAGCGTGGAGATGCTGTCTCAGGCTAGCCGAGGGCTGCGCTTAAAGGGTCCCGACCCCCACCCCGGACAGACAGTTCTAAGGAGTGCCCTGCTTGAAAACCAGTCCTGGCTTGGAGTGCCCGGAGTACCCACACTGGGCACATCACACCACTCGGCCATCAGCCCGGCTGCACTTGCAGCAGGCTGCCATCTGAGGAGAGGGGGCAATTGGGGGGCTGCAGGAGAGCTTCCACCCCCAGAAGCCCGCAGAGCCAGCCCAGTCCTCCCCATTGGGGGCTCGTACCCCATTCCTCCCTCACATCCTTCCACTTACCCTTCCCTAGCCCCCCTTCTTCTTGATGTACAAAATAAAGATAACGTTTCTTCCAACATTGACTCTGTCTTTATTGAACAAAACTGGGGGAGACTGGGAAAAGGAGGTGGGAGAGGGGAAGAGAAAGGCTGGGAGAGGGGAGGGCAACTAACATGATCAGGGGTTGGGAACAGGTCCCAGATGAAGAGAGGCTACAGAGACTGGGACTGTTCAGCTTAGAAAAGAGGAGATGGAGGGGGGACAGGATAGAGGTCTCTAAAAGCAGGGTTTGGGTGGAGAGGGTGCATTCAGAAAAGTTCTTCCTGAGTTCCCATAAAGAAGGACTAGAGGACACCAAAGGAAAGGAATGGGTAGCAGGCTTCAAACTAGTAAGAGAAAGTTGTTGTTCACAAAGCAAATAGTTAACCTGCGGAACTCCTTGCTGCAGGAGGCTGTGAAGGCTACAACTAGAACAGAGTTTAAAGGGAAGTGAGATCAAGTCATGGAGGCTGGGTCCATGGAGTAGTCTTAGCCAGGGGGTAGGAGTGGTGTCCCTGCCCAAGGTTTGTGGAAGGCTGGAGAGGGATGGCACGAGACAAATGGCTTGGTCACTGTCTTCGTTCCATCCCCTACAGGGTACCTAGGGTTGGCCGCTGTCGGCAGACAGGTTATTGGGATAGATGGACCTTTGCTCTGACCCAGGACGGCCATTGTAAGCTCAGGGCTCAGGATCGGGGGTCTCAGTGGACCCCCTTGATTTTCATGCACACCTGCTCCTGCGTGGCCAGGCTGGCAGCTCTCCTGCCCTAGATGGCCACTTTCCTGTTCCTAGTGCGGAGATCGTGGATGAGGTCCACGATGTCCGCACTAGCCCAGGAAGGTGCCCGCCTCTTGCGGTCCAGGGCAAGCTCCCGGGAGCCGCCAGCCTGGTCCCGGAAAGAGGGGGTGGGCTGGGGGACATCGGGTGGGTGGCTCTGTGCCGTGCCAGGTGCAGGGTCTGCTGGCTGGGTGCTGGCAGGCTTGCACCTGGCACGGGCACCGTAGCCAGCCCGTGCCCCTTTAAGGGGTCCGGGGCCGGGAGGGGGGCATAGAGTTTCCCTGGTGTTGGCCAGAGTGGCCACCAGGGAAACCTGGGGAGGGCTAGCCTCCCACTAGTTCGAATTAAGGGGCTACACACCCCTTAAATCGAACTAGCTAGTTCGAACTAGGCTTAATCCTCGTAAAATGAGGTTTACCTAGTTCGAACTAAGCGCTCCGCTAGTTCGATTCAAATTCGAACTAGCGGAGCACTAGTGTAGCGGCTATGAATGTTAGTTCGAACTAACGTCCGTTAGTTCGAACTAACATTGTAGTGTAGACATACCCTCGGTGATTAAAGTCCCCCATGAGAACCAGGGCCTGTGATCTGGAAGCTTCTCCTAGTTGTCTGAAGAAAGCCTAATTTACCTCATCCACCTGATCTGGTGGGCTGTAGCAAACACCAACCACAACATCACCCCTGTTGCTCTCACCTCTAAATTTAATCCAAAGACTCTCAATAGGCTTTTCTCCCACTTTATACTGGAGCTCTGAGCAATCATACTGCTCTCCTACATACAGTGCGACTCCTCCTCCTTTTCTCCCCCAGCTCTCCTTCCTGAATAGTTTATACCCTTCCATGACAGTGTTCCAGTCATGTGAGTCAGCCAGCCCATGCTACATTATTCCTATTAAATCATAGTTCTTTGACTGTGCCAAGACATCTAATTCTTCCTACTTATTTATCAGGCTTCTTGCATTTGTGTAAGACACCTTAGATAATTAGCTGATTGCCCTACCTTCTCTGTCTGAACCAGAGGTCCTCCTCTGTTGCACCTT
The DNA here is from genome assembly GCF_049634645.1 of Pelodiscus sinensis. Classification (NCBI taxonomy): domain Eukaryota; kingdom Metazoa; phylum Chordata; order Testudines; family Trionychidae; genus Pelodiscus; species Pelodiscus sinensis. Next base: position 51,561,773 of record NC_134719.1, read on the forward strand.
CCTCCTTGTTTTTCTTCCTGGTATCCCACTTCCCAATTTAATTCAGGGCTTAGGCCACCATCCCACAATGAACCTAGCTTATAGCCCTCCTCATTAGATTTGCAAGCCTGCCTGCGAAGATTCTCTTCTCTCTCTTTATTAAGTGGATTCCATCCCTTCCTTGCAATCCTTGTGGCCAGAATTGCATCCCATTGTCAAAGAATCCAAACAATCCTCTCTCTGACACCACCTGTGCAACCCTGCATTTACTTCCAAAATTCGATGACCCCTATGTGGACTTTTTCCTTCAACAGGGAGGATGGAGGAGAACACTATCTCCAATGATGGACAAGAACTTTATCTCCAGTGGTACCTCCCCAGGCAATTTATTCCAGTGCTTAAGGTTAGTTGGCTGTGGTAAATAAAGAACCACTACCTCTACAACCTACTACTATTCTAATACCATTAAGTACATGACTGCCACTTGTTCTCTTCTTCTAACTCCAAGAACTTAATGTGAGGCCCCAGCACAGCATCCCGGCCTCTTATCAAAGCATTAGAAAGCTCCATCTCTGGCTTCATAAATCCTGCTTTTCCACTTCTCTCTCCTTTTTTCAGTTTGTTTCTATTACTGATGATGTCTACTTATTCCTCAATTTGGGTTTCCTGCATCAGTCTATGCAAGAAGAAAGAAAAGCAGTTTCTGCTTGTTTATCACTTGGAGATAGAGAATATACAGAAAGAGGCAAGGGCAGAGTTGAGTCAGAATATAAAAACAATCTAGTAGCATATGAGAGTCATTTTCAACCGCAGTATCAGTCTCCTAGAGTTACCAACTTTCTGAAGGCAGACAACCAAACACCGTTGTCCCACCTTTGCCTGCCCTGCCCATTCCTGAGTCCCCACCCCTTCTCAAACACTACATCTAGACTGCATTGCCTTTCCGGAATACTAGAGGTATCCCGGAAAAGAAATGTCACAATGAAGGAACGCATCTGCTTTTTTGAAAAGAAAAAATTTTGAAAAAGCGGACACACTCTTTTGCCATCCCTGTAAACCTCATTTTACGAGGAATAAGGGATGTGTTGAAAGAACACTTTTTTTCTCAAATTTGGCACCCTGTAGATGCACCAAATTTTGGAAAAGCCTATTTTGAAAGTAAATCAGAAAAAGATATGCAATTTGCATACCACAAATTGTGTATCTTTTTTCAATTTAACTCCAGTCTAGCCACGTAGCCATAGCCCCTGTTCCTCCACTCACTCCATCCCATCTCCTTCCAGCACTTGCTGTCTCCCTCCACCCACTCATTTTCACTGTGCTGGGCAGAGGTTACACAGATGTACACCAATTCACATAGATATTTGCCTAGTTTTACAAAAAGCTATGTAAAAAGAACTAGCAAAGAGAGTACAAAATAAAATTTCATACAATGAAATATTTATATTATACCCTGAAAAGTACAATATTTATATCCCAGCTGATTTTTTAATTATATGGTAAAAAATAAGAAAAAGACATTTCAGAAATAGTGTGCTGTGACACAGGTATATGTCTGATTTTAAAATCAGGTGGTTTTTAAGTGAGGTGCATCTTAGGGGCATACAAGACAAAAAAGACTCCTGAAAGGGTACAATAGTCTGGAAAGGATGAGAGCAACTGGTGTAGACAAGTATCTGATTAGTTCCTGCTAGAGGAAAAAGGGGAAGCCCAAGAGGCAACTTGTGACTCAAATTCACAATTTGTTCTCTGTACTTCTCCAATGGTGGTATAGCTACTTAGAATCATAGATTAGAAAAGATTGGTTGGAAAAGATCTCAGGAGGTCATCTAATCTAACCCCCTGCTCAAAGCAGGGTGAACCCTAACTAAGGGTGCATCTACACTGCACCATTTCTCCGGAATAACAGCTGTTATTCCAGAAAAACAATACTAGCATCCACACTGCCACTCCATTATTTTGACAGAAAATCAAAATAATGAAGGGCTTTTTCCAACAGCGGTAAACCTCATTCCACAAAGAATAAGCCTTTTTCCAAAAAAGCTTTTTCAGAAAAAGGTGAATGAGGATGAGGAATGGGAGCGGATGAGGATGAGGAATAGGGGATGAGAAATAGGGAGTTTTGTCAAAAAAGAAGCCTCCAGAAAATAACACAGGTGCCCTCACAGCCACTCCATCCACTCTTATCACAACTCTATAGTTCCTGTTCCTTGCCATATCTTAAAGCTGCTGACACATTGGGACAAGGTTTGTGGCAGAAAGCAGGCCCTCATAGCTTCCAGCGCCAGCGCAGCTGCTAGTGCAACATGTCTGGCACTATGTCCTAGCCACAAGCTTCCCAAAAGCCCCATGCCCACCCCAGGAGCCTGCCAGGAGCTGCAAGAGGAATGCACCATTCTGGTCTGAAGCATAGATTCTGGCCCTCCTGAAGTCGTGGGTTGATGAGGGGAACCTCCAGGAGCTCCACTCCAGATGGCGCAATGCCAATATCTATGGCTGTATGGCCACAAAGGAACACACCAGGAGCCTGGAGCAGGTCTGCAGCATAGAATCACAGAATCATAGAACCATAGAGCTGGAAGAGACCTCAGAAGGTGATCAAGTCCAGCCCCCTGCTCTAGGCAGGACCAATCCCAACTAGATCAACCCAGCCAGGGCTTTGTCAAGCCAAGACTTAAACCCCTCTAGGGATGGAGACTGCACTACTTCCCTGGGGAACCCATTCCAGTGCTTCACCACTCTCCTAAAGTGTGTGTCTAAACTACATGCTTCTGTCGTCAGAGGCATGTAGATTAGACACATAGGCAAAGTCAAATGAAGCCGCGATTTAAATGATCGCAGCTTCATTTACATGGCTGCCGCGCTGAGCCGACAAACAGCTGATCAGCTGTTTGTCCGCTCAGCGCGCTAGTCTGGATGCTCCCCTGCCGACATCAAAGCCCTTTGTCGGCAGCCCCGTTATTCCTCGTGGGATGAGGATTACCCAGGCTGCCGACAAAGGGCTTTGATGTCGGCAGGGGAGCGTCCAGACTAGCGCGCTGAGCGGACAAACAGTTGATCAGCTGTTTGTCGGCTCAGCGCGGCAGCCATGTAAATTTAAATGAAGCTGCCATCATTTAAATCGCGGCTTCATTTGCCTTTGCCAAAACAACAAATCTACATGGCTCCATCGACGGAGCTATGTAGTTTAGACGTACCCCTAGTGAAATAGTTTTTCCTAATATCCAACCTGGACCTCTCCCACCACAACTTGAGACCATTGCTCCTTGTTCTGCCATCCGTCACTACTGAGAACAGCCTTTCTCCATCCTATTTGGAACCTCCCTTCACGAAGCTGAAGGCTGCTATCAAATCCCCCCTCACTTTTCGCTTCTGTAGACTAAACAGACCCAACTCACTCAGCCGCTCCTCATATGCTCCAGCCCCCTAATCATTTTGGTTGCCCTCTGCTGGACCCTCTCCAATGGGTCCACCTCCTTTTTGTAGTGGGGGGCCCAGAACTGGACACAATACTCCAGATGTGGCCTCACCAGAGCCGAATAAAGGGGAATAATGACATCTCTGCATCTGCTGGAAATGCTCCTCTTAATGCAACCTAATATGCCATTAGCCTTCTTGGCTACAAGGGCATATTGTTGACTCATATCCAGCTTCTCATCCACTGTAACCCCCAGCTCCTTTTCTGCAGAACTACAACTTAGCTGGTTGTCCTGTAACAAAGCTTGGGATTCTTCCATCCCAAGTGCAGGACTCTGCACTTGTCCTTGTTGAACCTCATCAGATTTCTTGTGGCCCAATCCTCCAATTTGTCTAAGTCACTCAACTCTATCCCTGCCCTCCAGCATATCTACCTCTCCCCCTAGCTTAGCGTCATCTGCAAACTTGCTGAGGGTGCAATTCATGCCCTCATCCAGGTCATTAATAAAGATATTGAACAAAACCAGTCCTAAAACCAAATCTTGGGGCACTCTGCTAGAAACCGACCACCATCCTGACATCAAGCCGTTGATCACTACCCGCTGGTGTCAGCCGAAATGGTCAGGGCAGTGTGTGTGTGTGTGTGTTACACCCAAGTCTTCAACTGCTGAGACGCAAAGTCTCGTTGCAGTGGGCAGCCTAGGAGGCTGGAGGGCACCCCAAAAAATAGTTTAACATCTGTGACTTTACTGCTAGGACCGGGGTCCCGTCGCAGAGGGCAGCCAACAGGCTCTCAGACGACCTGGTGTGTGTGTGTGTGCTATACACCCGAGACTTCAACTGCTGAGACCGGGGTCCCTTGCAGTGGGCAACCTGGAGGAGGTTGACGGGTGCTCCAATAAGTTTATAGGGAGAGCTTATAACACCTCAGATTTTAGCTGCTAGAATCCAAGATTCCTTCGCAGCGGGCAGCCTGGGGAGGCTGAGAGGTGCCCCAATGGATCTGCCACCTGGGAGTGACACAATCCAAAACACCCAAGCTCTCCCTATACCTTTGACCGGCTGAAGTTCTTTTGTTTGTGTTCGGTTCGCGTACAGCAGCACGGGTTCAAGTCAGAAGCTTGACACTCACTGGCTTATTATAGGAGAAAGAAAGAGAAAATAAAATAAAAGAAACTTGGTTCAATATATATATATTTTATAAGTGAATGAGGGCATCCCACTTATTCCCAAAGTTTATAGCTAAATCACCTTACCAAAGGCAGTTTACAATAGAAATGAAGCAGTTTGCCTTAAGAAACTATAATAAAGTAACTAAACTTATAACAGAGAGACAATTAAAGTGTACACATAAAGAAAACACATTGCAGGTACAATTCTCACCCCTGCGTTCCAGACTTGGGATGGCCAGCGTCTTTCTCTCAATCCCTTGGGAAGAAGTAGGGTGAGGTTGGGCGTCCCACGGACCTCGGGAGACAATGAATACCTGCCAGCAGGTGTAGATGATTGGAGCTCAAATGGGGTGGGCAACTAAACCCACTTTATACCCCTTGGGTCACATGGGCTTCTTCCTGGTCTCAAGTGGCCAATTAGGAAAAATGGCTTTGAATGCCAAGTTTCCCACAAAGGGTGCAAAGCATAATTCATACCTGGGAAGATGCAGACAATGGGCACCTCTGGTATGTGATGGGCAAAGATTCCTCTCCTGAGACAGTGAGGGCGTGTCAATTACTGATACCAGCCATCACGGCAACGGGAGGCCTCCCAGTCGTCAGCTAGCCCATTTACTGTCTGGTTTCTGTTTATGGTAGAGTCAGGGACAGGCACCACCCCTGCGTTCCCAGGGCATCAAAGGCTAACTGCCTTTCTCTTGCTCTCTGGGGGGGGGGGGAACAAGATGGGGTTCGTGGAAAAACAACATGGGGTTTGTGTCTGGCTACAGCTGGGCCCGGCCTTCTAGCCAGCTTTCTATCCATTTTACCGTCCATTTATCCAATCCACATTCCCTTAACTTGCTGGCAAGAATATTGTGGGAGACCGTAACAAAAGCCTTGCTAAAGTCAAGGTATATCACACCCACTAACTTTCCCACGTCCACAGAGCCAGTTACGTCATCATAGAAGCTAATCAGATTAGTCAGGCACGACTTGCCCTTTGTGAATCCATGACTACTCCTAATCACTTTCCTCTCCTCCAAGAGCCTCAAAATGGATTCCTTAAGGATCCCTTCCATGATTTTTCCAGGAACCAAGGTAAGACTGACCGGCCTATAGTTCCCTGGATCGTTCTTCTTCTCTTTTTTGCCTTTTTCCAATCATCTGGGATCTCTCCCTATCTCCACTTTTCAAAAATAATGGTAAAAGTCTCTTCAATGACATTTTCCAACTCCCTCATTACCCTCGGATGCATTAAGTCCGGACCCATGGATTTGTGTACGTTTAGCTTTTCTAAATAGTTCCTAACCTGTTCTTTACCCACCAAGGGCTGTCCATCTTCATCCCATCTTGCGTCACTTAGCGCATTAGTCTAGGATCCCACCTTGTCATGAATACAGAGGCAAAAAAAGCATTGAGTACTTCAGATTTCCCCACATCATCTGTCACTAGGGGTATGTGTACACTACCCCATGGGGGTAATGTAGTCATCCGCACCTGCAAATGAAGCCCGGGATTTGAATTTCCTGGGCTTCATTTGCATAAAGCCAGCAGGCGCCATTTTTAAATGCCGGCTAGTTCGGACTCCGTGCAGCGCGGCTACACGCGGCATGGACTAGCTAGTTCGGATTAGGCTTCCTAATCTGAACTAGCTGTACGCCTCATTCCACAATTAGAAGCCTAATCCGAACTAGCTAGTCCATGCCGCGTGTAGCCGCGCTGCACAGAGTCCGAACAAGCCGGCATTTAAAAATGGCACCGGCCGGCTTCATGCAAATGAATCCCGGGAAATTCAAATCCCGGGCTTCATTTGCAAGTGCGGATGACTACATTACCCCCGCTAGTTTGAACTAGCGGTGTAGTGTAGACATACGCTAGGTTGCCTCCATCATCCAGTAGGGGCCGCACACCCTCTTTGATCAGCATCTTCTTGTTAAAATGCCTGTAGAAATCTTTCTTGTTATCCTTCACATCCTTTGCCAGTTGCAATTCCATCTGCGCTTTCGCCTTTCTGATAACCCCCTGCCATTCTCGAGCTATACATTTAAACCCCTCCCTGGCCATTTGTCCAAGTTTCCACTTTTTCTAAGCTTCCTTTTTGTGTTTACATTCACCAAGGAGACCTGTAAGCCAATCTGGTCTCCTACCATGTTTGCATTTCTTGCTACGCATTGGGATGGTTTCTTTCTGTGCCTTCAATAAAGCTTCTTTAAAATACTGCCTGCTGTCCTGGACTCCTTTGCCCTTCATGTTAGCATCCCAGGGGATTCTGCCTATCAGGTCTCTGAGGGTATGTCTACACTACAAGCTAATTCGAACTAACGGATCCAGACTAAAAAACTAGTTCGAATTAGCCTTTTGCTAATTCGAACTAGCATGTCCACATTAAGTGGACCCTGAACCGGGCTTAAGGATGGCCGGAAGCAGTGCTGGCAGGGCATCAGAGAAGAACTTAGAGCGTGAAGATGCTTTCTCAGGCTAGCCGAGGACTGTGCTTAAAAGGTCCCGACCCCCACCCCGGACAGACAGTTCTCAGGGGTGTCCCACTTGCAAAGCAGTCCTGGCTTGGATTGCCCGGAGTACCCACACTGGGCACATCACAGCACTCGGCCATCAGCCCGGCTGCACTTGCCACAGGCTGCCATCTGGGGAGAGAGGGCAATTGGGGGGCTGCAGGAGAGCTTCCACCCCCAGAAGACCGCAGAGCCAGCCCAGTCCTCCCCATCGTGGGCTCGTGCCCCATTTCTCCCTCAGGGTATGTCTACACTACCCCGCTAGTTCGAACTAGCGGGGTAATGTAGGCATACCGCACTTGCAAATGAAGCCCGCGATTTGAATTTCCCGGGCTTCATTTGCATAAGCCGGGCGCCGCCATTTTTAAATCCTGGCTAGTTCGAACCCCGTGCAGATCCTTGTGGAATGAGGAGTACAGCTAGTTCGGATTAGGAAGCCTAATCCGAACTAGCTACTCTGTGCCGCGTGTAGCACGGGGTTCGAACTAGCCGGGATTTTAAAATGGTGGCGCCCGGCTTATGCAAATGAAGCCCGGGAAATTCAAATCCCGGGCTTCATTTGCAAGTGCAGTATGCCTACATTACCCTCCTAGTTCGAATTAGGAGGGTAGTGTAGACATACCCTCACCTCCTTCCACTTACCCTTCCCTAGCCCCTCTTCTTGATGTACAATATAAAGATAACGTGTCTTCCAAAATGGAATCTGTCTTTATTGAACAAAACTGGGGGAGACTGGGAAAAGGAGGTGGGAGAGGGGAAGAGAGAGGCTGGGAGAGGGGAGGGCAACTAAAATGATCAGGGGTTTGGAACAGGTCCCATATGAAGAGAGGCTAAAGAGACTGGGACTTTTCAGCTTAGAAAAGAGGAGATGGAGGGGGGACAGGATAGAGGTCTCTAAAAGCATGAGTGGGGTGGAGAGGGTGCATACAGAAAAGTTCTTCATTAGTTCTCATAAAGAAGGACTAGAGGACACCAAAGGAAAGGAATGGGTAGCAGGCTTCAAACTAGTAACAGAAAGTTCTTCTTCACAAAGCAAAGAGTCAACCTGTGGAACTCCTTGCTGAAGGAATCTGTGAAGGCTAGAACTAGAACAGAGTTTAAAGGGAAGTGAGATCAAGTCATGGAGGTTGGGTCCATAGAGTGGTATTAGCCAGAGGGTAGGAGTGGTGTCCCTGCCCAAGGTTTGTGGAAGGCTGGAGAGGGATGGCACGAGACAAATGGCTTGGTCACTGTCTTCGTTCCATCCCCTCCAGGGTACCTAGGGTTGGCCGCTGTCGGCAGACAGGCTACTGAGCTAGATGGACCTTTGGTCTGACCCAGGACGGCCATTGTAAGCTCAGGGCTCAGGGTCGGGGTTCTCACTGGACCCCCTTGATTCTCTTGCACACCTGCTCCTGGGTGGCCAGGCTGGCAGCTCTCCTGCCCTAGCCAGCCACTTTCCTGTGCCTAGTGCGGAGATCGTGGACAAGGTCCACGATGTCTGCACTAGCCCAGGCGGGTGCCCACCTCTTGCAGTCCCAGGCAAGCTTCCGGGAGCCGCCAGCCTGGTCCCGGGAAGAGGGGAAGGGCTGGGGGGCATCAGGTGGGTGGCTCAATCCATGCCAGGTGCAGGGTCTGCTGGCTGGGTGCTGGCAGGCTTGCACCTGGCACGGGCACCGTAGCCAGCCCGTGCCTCTTTAAGGGCTCCGGGGCCGGGAGGGGGGCAGAAGAGTTTCCCTGGTGTTGGCCAGAGTGGCCACCAGGGAAACCTGGGGAGGGCTAGCCTCCCACTAGTTCGAATTAAGGGGCTACACACCCCTTAATTCAAACTAGCTAATTCGAACTAGGCTTAATCCTCGTAAAATCCTCGTAAAATGAGGTTTTCCTAGTTCGAACTAAGCGCTCTGCACGCCTTTTTCTGCTGCTGGCAGGCATATGGAAGGCCATGATATGCCCCCTGGGAGGGCCAGTGGGCTCTTGGTGAGCTTGTGTCTGGGACATAGTGCCCAGATATGTGGCAGTGGCAGCCACATGGTGAGTTGCAGCTCCCAGGGCCAGATTCCTGCCACAAGCCCTGTCCTGGGTGCCTGCAGCTTTAAGAGCTGATGGGATACAAGAACTATAGCTTTTTGATGAGTGTGGACGGAGTGGCCAGTGGCCTGTGTTATTTCATGGAAGCCTCTTTTTTCAACAGAATTCCCTCTTCTGTGTCCACACACACCTTTTTCTAAAAAAAGCTTTTTTGGAAAAGGCATTATTTCTCATAGAATGAGGTTTACTGCCATCAGAAAAAGCCCTCCCTTATTTTGACTTTTTGTTGAAATAATGTAATTGCACAAGTATTGTTTTTCCAGAATAACAGCCATTATTTCAGAAAAATGCTGCAGTGTAGATGTACCCAGAGATTGCCCAGATCCAAGAATAACAGTAGAGTTGTGCATTCCCTAATGTTTCCTTCCAATCTTTTTCAAAGCAAGTTTTAAAACAATGGAAATACCACATCTGGGGGCAAGCTCTCCTTTATAGCATTGCCTGGGAAGTAACTTATAACCCCAACTAAACCTTAACAGCTTTGGCCTGTTAATTTATTCTCTTCATGTTCTTACTGATCTGTCAGTTTATTTACTTAAAAGCCAGTGGGGAGAGACATGGTATTTCATATTTGTTTAACAGGTAGTCTGAATTTGGAAGAAAAACCTCAAGAAGTTTGTCTATGACACCTTTCTTTTATGAAATGCAAAGAACCTAAGCAATACAGTCACATAGCAGCTTGTTTACAACGATAAAAACTGAACTCTCTGACATCTACTGCTGACTTGCTGGGAACAGCTAAGATGATTGCACGGAAATGGGCTATTAAAGAAAGAGCAACTCACTTAATTTTTGCTGGAAAAAAAGACAGACTTTGCCAAAGTTTTGTAAAGTCAAACTTGTAATTATCATTCACAAAAGATAAATTTATTACTCTGAAAGCCAGTAAGGCATTTTTAAATTTAAATATATCACTTTCGTATCCTGACATTGAACATTACAGCAGAATATTTTAAAATACCCTGCACAATTTGAAACAGGATGTGTCATATCAGCACTACATATTGATTGAACAACTATCACTAACTGGAAGCTGAAGTGTTCCATCAGGCAAAGACAGCCCCTACCAAGTGAGTTCAATAGACTCACCTATGCCGCTAATGATAATAAAGTGGAATCCAGACACTACCATTGAGATAAGAATAATAAATTGCTAGTGAATCTATTCTGCAATTTCCTGCCTTATACAGAACCAGGGGAATCAATTGCTCATAAATACATGACTACACAGAAGCTACCCACAATGTAATCCTAATAAACATAACACTAGAATTTAAATGTTTCACCATTTTAATTCAGCTGTGGAAGAGTGACATGAAACCAAAATGAAATATCTTAATGGGGCCTTGACTAGGTTGCCATTGACAAACCCCAAATTTGCCCTTATTTGTGTTATTAAAAATTTGAGAAATTTGAACAAAACACACCCTTAGTACAGAGCCACTGGAATGGAGCTCTGGCATAAACTGTGAAGTGCAGTCCTTCAACATCAGGAAGTATGTTAGGAAGAAAAGCAACAAGTTTCAGATGAAACATGCTAGCTTCCATCTTTTATTACTGAATGAAACACCAGTCCATATACAAGAATTTACCACACAACTTACAAACATCTAGTGACCAAATAGCATCACTAATGGGTGGCGAGTTCTATGAGCCTGTGGTATTCCTGGTCTGAGGTCCAGCTCCAGTAAAGTTCAGGGCTGGATTTCTCCCCGGCCCACTTACTGCCCCTGCGCATCACCCCTGGCACATCTCCAGTCTGCCTACCACCCTCAGGTAATTTAAAACTGTCCAGGAACCCCAGGCACAACCATGGCAATGCAGTGAGACTAAAATGGTTTCTGTCCGCTTGCTCCATATAGCTTCTGTCATTTGCCTTCCTTGCAGTTTCCACACCCTACCCCCACTCTGAGCACCCCTGTAGCCTACCCCAGGAGCCACTTCCAGAGAAGGGTGCCCCAGGTTAGCCCTGCATCCCCCAAACTCCCTCACACATCCCCACCTCCTGCACCCCCTCACTGCCTCCTGAAGCTTGTACCCTTCCCCCACCCAAACTCCCTCCCAGAGCCTGAGGCAGGTGGGGGAGGGAGTTTGGGTCGGTCAGGGGTGCTGGCTCTGGGTATTCTGGACACAACACAATTTTTGCAAATCTGTCTACACTGAGATTATTATGATAGGCCTCATACAGGGAACTCCAAGAGGTTGCAAACATAAACTCTATTTGTTCCAGACTTCTGCTCACTGCTGGGGTAACTTCCTTATGACTAGGTATACAGATTAGCTCTAGTGATAGAAATGTAGCCGTGTTAGTCTGGGGTAGCTAAAGCAAAATGCAGGACAATGTAGCACTTTAAAGACTAACAAGATGGTTTATTAGATGATGAGCTTTCATGGGCCAGACACACTTCCTCAGATCAAATAGTGGAAGAAAAGAGTCACAACCATATATACCAAAGGATACAATTAAAAAAATGAACACATATGAAAAGGACAAATCAGCCGTTTGGAATGGAAATCCATCAACCATACGAAGAAACTTGCACAGATACAGACAGACATCATCTTTCTATCCAAGTGCAAGAAGATGGACATCGTACCCAAAGGACTGAAAGTGAACAATCAATTAAGATCAACATACTGCACTGACTACAGTGAAAGACTCTGCCTCACACTATCCAAGAAATTAAGAAATCACCTGATAAGTATTTTATACAAGAAACAGAAAACCATCAAGAATGACATTTCTAACTTAGATCGTCTCATCTCAAGACAAACATCCACACCGACTTTTGTTCCACCAGACAAGAAATCTACTATACACACTTCTATTCCCTACAACAAAGAAAAGACAATAAATTTTCTAACCTGCTCCATACCACTGGCTACAACAGCAACTGCCTCAACCCACCGGATAATATTGTTAACCTCTCCAGCTACAAACTCAATCCAGCAGAAGAGTCTGTCTTGTCCCGGGGTCTCTCTTTCTGCCCCACGTCCCCCACAAACTGGATACAATTTTGTGGTGACCTTGAGGCTTTTTTTCGCCGCCTCCGCCTCTGAGAATATTTCCAAACCACCAATGAACATCAGTCTGACCTACCAGATCCCCCCTATCAACACCAAAGGAAAAATAATTCTATATGGACTCCCCCTGACGGTTGGAATTACAATCTGGATTTCTATATACACAGCTTCCGCAACAACGCACAGACTGACATTATTCACAAACGACAACAAGCGACACAGAATCTTAGCCACGCTGAACACCATGCCATCCAGAGTCTCAAAAACAACCTGGACATTATAATCAAACCAGCTGACAAAGGGGGTGTTGTGGTCATTATGAATAAGGCTGACTATAACCAGGAGGCAACCAGACAACTCTTGAATACCACATTTTACAAACCTCTCTCCTCTGATCCCACCTTGGAATACCAAAAGAAACTACACTGTCTCCTTAAAAGCCTCCTCACAGCTACTCGGGAACAAATCCACACAGAAACACCTTCTGACCCCCGACCAGGATTGTTCTATCTACTTCCCCAGATCCATAAACCTGGGCACCCTGGACGCCCCATCATCTCTGGTATTGGCACTACTGGTCTATCCAGCTATGTAGACTCTCTTCTCAAACCCTTCACAACCAATACCCCCAGCTATCTCCGAGATAATACTGACTTCCTAAGGAAACTACAAAACATCGATAACCTCCCCAATAACACCATCCTTGCCACCATAGATGTGGAAGCTCTATATACCAACATCCCACATGAAGACGGATTACAAGCAATTAGAAACACTATCCCAGAGGACACTACTGCCAACCTGATAGCAGACCTATGTAACTTTGTTCTCACCCACAATTATTTCCAGTTTGAGAACAACTTATACCTCCAGATCAGCGGCACAGCCATGAGTACACGCATGGCCCCACAGTATGCTAACATCTTTATGGCTGACCTAGAACAATGTTTCCTCAACTCCCGTCCCCTTTCATCCCTTCTGTACCTACGGTACATCGATGACATCTTTATGATCTGGATGCATGGCCAAGAAACACTGGAGATATTCCACAGAGATTTCAACAACCTACACCCCACCATCAACCTCAGCCTGGACCATTCTACACAAGAGAGCCACTTCCTGGACACCACAGTACAAATCAACAATGGAAAATTAGACACCACTCTCTACAGAAAACCCACCGATTCATACAGTTACCTACATGCTTCCAGCTCCTATCCAGAACACACCATACGATCCATCATCTATAGCCAAGCCCTTCGATACAACCGCATCTGCTCTAATCCCACTGACAGAGACCAGAAGCTCCAGGATCTCTACCAAGCATTTATAAACCTCAACTACCCACCCGGAGAAATAAAAAAGCTATTTGAAAGAGCCAGACGAATACCTAGAAACCATCTACTTCAAGACGGATCTAGACTAAAAAACTAGTTCGAATTAGCGTTTTGGACCCTGAACTGGGCTTAAGGATGGCCGGAAGCAGTGCCGGCAGGGCATCAGAGGAGGACTTAGAGCATGGAGATGCTGTCTCAGGCTAGCCCAGGGCTGCGCTTAAAGGGACCCAACCCCCACCCCGGACAGACAGTTCTCAGGGGTGCCCCGCTTGCAAAGCAGTCCTGGCTTGGAGTGCCCGGACTACCCACACTGGGCACATCACACCACTCGGCCATCAGACCGGATGCGCGTGCCGCAGGCTGCCATCTGGGGAGAGGGCAATTGGGGGGCTGCAGGAGAGCTTCCACCCCCAGAAGCCCACAGAGCCAGCCCAGTCCTCCCCATTGGGGGCTTGTGCCCCAGTCCTCCCTCACCTCCTTCCACTTACCCTTCCCTAGACCCTCTTCTTGATGTACAAAATAAAGGACACGTGTGTTCAAAAATAGAAACTCTGTTTATTTAACAAAACTCGGGGAAACTGGGAAAAGGAGGTGGGAGAGGGGAAGAGAGAGAGTGGGAGAGGGGAGGGGGAAAACTGGGAGGAGGGAGCTGAAAGGGGGAAGCAAGGGAAAGGAGGGGGTGGGGAAACTGAAGGATCAGGGGTGGGGGTCTCGCCGAGCCGACCGCCTCCCAGTACGGCGAGGGAGGGGGGCTCGGCGTCCCTGGGGGGATGGGGTGGAGGGTGCGGAGGTTGAGGTGGGGGGTGTGGACATTGAGGAAGAGGTTGTGGGGGTTGAGGAGGGAGAGGTGGGAGGGGGAGCAGGAGTGGGAGGAGGGACAGCAGTTGGGGGGGCAGCAGGCGCAGGACCAGCATTGGGCACCATGCTCTGCAGCAGGAGCTGCAGGTTGGTGCTCAGCCCTCGGAGCTCAGACAGCAGCTCGTGGCGGACCTGCAGGTCTTCCGTCATCCACGCCCGTAGTGTGCGGTGCAGGGCTCGCAGGGCCCCAAGGTGCTGGTCCCAGTATTCCTGCTCCGTGCTGGCGGTCCGGAGCAGGCCGCGGGTGCGGGAGCATGTCCCGGGTGGGGTGGTGCGCCCTGCACGAGCAGCTGGTGCAGCTGTAGAGAAAGAAGAGAAGTGGTCAGTTCTCCCTGGGGATGCAGAGGATGATGCCCAGCCCCCTCCCCAACTCCGCAACGTGAGGGTGACCATGTCCTGCACCGTCACAGCCGCTGTGCTTGTACAGAGGCCATGGTCAGGATGTCTGGCTCTCCCCGGGACTGGGAGCTGCCCCAAGACCGCACCCATGTCCCTGTGCCATGTATAGTGTGGCCGGGACGGTGGGGGGGAAGGGGAGATGTCCTCTGCCTCTGTGTAGAGGGGACATGTGAAGGGAAATCAACCTGCTGGGTCCTGCCCCAGGGTCGGGAGCATGTCACGTCTCTTTGCACAAGCATGTGCCTATTGGGCAATGGCCCCTGGGTGTCATGCAGCTGGAGCCACCTGCCCAAGGGTGGCATGGCACGTGCTCGCACGTGCACAGGTGTCTGCGTGATCCATGGAAGGCATGGCCCACGCGCGCGGTCCCTGGTCTCCCTCCCACCTCCCCCCCGAACTACTTAATTCAAACTACTTACCCGGTACGGTCTCCCTGGACGACACTGCTGGCGGTGACCCTTCTGGTGTGCCCAGGTCAGGGCCCTCTGGTCCCGGCTCGATGTCCCCCGGGCTGGCACGGACCGCCCTGCCCCCCAATAGTTGGTGGAGGGCAGTGAAGTAGGGGCAGGTGGCAGCCCCTGCAGTGGCGCCGCCCCTTGTGGCCCTGGCGTACACCTGCCGCAGCTGTTTAATTTTAATGAGCACCTGCTCCTGGGTGCGCCTGTGCCCCCTGCTGGCCATGGCGGCTGCTATGCGCCCATAGACGGCCGCATTCCTCCTCCTAGTGCGGAGATCATGGACGTTGGGGGCCTGCCCCCAAACCTCAATGAGGTCCATGACCTCCGCACTAGACCAGGAGGCCGCGCGCCGTCTACGGCCCCTGGCTGGCCCCTGGGTGCTGGGGGACTGGGCAGGGGACGTCTCACTGGCACTGGCTGCCTGGCTCATCCTGCAGCCACTGGTTCGGGGCAGAGACTCCTGGCAGGGCTGGCTGACTCTAGTGCCGTCTGGCCAGAGTCTACCCCTTTAAGGGCCCGGGGCTGGGGGAGAGGAGAAGAGTTTTCCTGGTTGTGCCCAGAGAGGCCACCAGGGGGAACCTGGGAAGGGCTAGCCTCCCACTAGTTCGAACTAAAGGGCTACACAGCCCTTAGTTCGAACTAGCTAGTTCGAACTAGGCTTAATCCTCGTAAAATGAGGTTTACCTAGTTCGAACTAAGCGCTCCGTTAGTTCGAATTAAGTTCAAACTAACGGAGCGCTAGTGTAGTGCCTATGAAAGTTAGTTCGAACTAACGTCCGTTAGTTCGAACTAACTTTGTAGTGTAGACATACCCCTATAGACAACCACCTAACCTCAAGATGATTCTTACCAACAACCACAGGACATACCACACTAATACCAACCCTGGTACCTTCCCTTGCAACAAACCCCGTTGCCAGCTTTGTCCACATATTCATTCTGCTGATACCATTATTGGACCTAACCAAGTGAGTTATAAGATTAAGAACACATATTCCTGCGCATCCAGAAATATAATCTATGCTATCATGTGCCGAAAGTGTCCGTCTGCTATGTACATTGGACAAACATCTCAGACACTTCGCCAAAGGATTAATGCCCACAAAACACATATCAGACAAGATCACAAAGAAAAAACAGTCTCTTGCCATTTTAACCAGAAAGGACACTCTCTCAATGACTTAACCACCTGCATTCTGCTACAAAGACCTTTTACATCTGCACTTGAAAGGGAATCCTCTGAACTGTCATTCATGTTAAAATTCGACACTCTCCAACAAGGAATGAACAAACACTCGAACTATCTTACCCATTACCAAGATAGCTTCCCCAATTATCACCTCTAATACCATTAACTCACAAACATCCCACTCTCCCCACCTCTAATATCATCAATTCACAGACACTTACCTTCCTTCCTCCCCCCCCCCCCCCACATCCCTCTCCTGTTCTGAAATGTGATTTGTCCTTTTCATATGTGTTCATTTTTTTAATTGTATCCTTTGGTATATATGGTTGTGACTATTTTCTTCCACTATTTGATCTGAGGAAGTGGGTCTGGCCCATGAAAGCTCATCATCTAATAAACCATCTTGTTAGTCTTTAAAGTGCTACATTGTCCTGCATTTTGCGTCAGTTTAGCTCTATCTAGTCTGACACCCTGTTGCTTTGCTCATTTGCACCACAGTCCCACTTGCTCTGTAGAAATCAGTGTGTCCTCTTTATGGCTTGGATCTTTCTGGCCAGATGGCTATATGGTTTTTCTCCTCCTGTGACATCAAAATCTCACCAGATCAGGTATTTTTCCAGCCAGTCGTTCAATTCAAGTCTATGTCCCTACTCCAGATTCCACCCAATAATTAGTACCCAACTTCCAAATTAGCTTAACCCTTGCTGGCACTTTCCTTGACTTTTTCCTATTCTACCATCTGCAGTATCCCTCTGGGTATACCCCTTCCTTCAGGATCAGGATCCCAGGAATTCTCCTCTTGCACTGGTTTTCCTCCTTCTCTTCTCACTACACCTACATAATCCTTCCAGGTTAGAGGATTAGGTGAATATAGAGAACAGCAAATATTTATTTATACACTGGGTATAAATTAATACATTGGGTACACATTTACAAAAATAAATGTATCTGTATTTAAAAGTCTAACACCAAACTGTTATTTAACTTACTCTTTTCTCTTCAGCTTTATGAGCCTTAGGGTTAATAAAGATGTTTGTTTCTTAGTTACAATCCAGTGGCCTTAAAGCAGGAGTAGGGAAACTTCTTTGGGCTGAGGGCCACTGACCAACAGAAAAATCAGTTGGAGGCCACCCACAAGTGAGAAGCAAAAAAACCCCACAAAAACTGCCCTGACGTGGCCCCCAATTGAGAAGGAGAAAGACACTTCCCACATTCCCCTTGCACACCAGATCCTAGTGGGGCCTGAGCTAGTAGATTATGTGTGCTCCAGCCTGGAGGTGGGTGGCAAGGGAGCTGGAGCATCAGTGCAGGCTCCCCAATGCTGCACGGAGAGGGGGGGGCAAACTCCCCATAGTTTGCTGACTGGTCCACAAAGAACAACCACCAACTGCCATTCCCAGCTAACAAAATTATTCCTACCTCTCAAATTACACAGGTCTGTACTGTGACACTTTCAATCTGGGGGTCTGAACCCTGATACTGACAACTCACATGGAAGTTATTAGACCTTTCTAGCAACTACTGGATGGTAAGTGATAACTGATGGAAACTTGTCAGCTGAGAGATTTCAGAATCACCTAATTTAAAGATTGAAAGAGCTCTTTTGAATAATTAAATATGAGTCAACAGTGTAACACTATTGCAAAAAAAGCAAACATGATTCTGGGATGCATTAACAGAAGTGTTGTGAGCAAGACATGAGAAGTCTTTCTTCAGCTCCACTCTGCACTGATTAGGCCTCAATTGGTGTACTGTGTCCAGTTCTGGGCATCACATTTCAAGAAAGATGTGGAGAAATTGTAGAGGTCCAGAGAAGAGCAACAAAAATGATTAAAGGTCTAGAAAACATGAGCTGTGAGGCAAGGCTGAAGGATCTGGGCTTGTTTCGTTTGGAAAAGAGAAGACTGAGAGGGGACATGATAGTGGTTTTCAGGTATCTAAGAAGGTATCACAGGGAGGAGGGGGAAAAATTGTTCTCCTTGGCCTCTGGTGATAGGACAAGAAGCAATGGGCTTAAACTGCAGCAAGGTTGGACACTGGGAAAAACTTCCTAACTGTCAGGATAGTTAAACACTGGAATAAATTGCCTAGGGAGTTTGTGGAATTTCCATCTCTGGAGATATTTAGGAGCAGGTTAGATAAACATCTATCAAGGATGATACATGCTTGGTCCGCCATGAGGGCAACATTTTGCTAATAAAAAGCAAAGCTAAGCTGTGAGTAAGAGGCAGGCCCCTGCTCACAGAACGTGGCATGAATGGGGCTAAGAGTATAAAACTCTAGTTGGTAATAGGCCCAGGTATAGAACAGAAATTGGTAATAAGTTGATAGCACATTCCAAAAGGATGGTAACAACATCTCATTAAAAAGGACTTTGGTACCCACACTCCCCACAGATGCCAACTAAGGTTTAGGAAAGCGTTTACACTGACAGCATGGTGGATAGAGATGCTCTAATCGAACCAGAAGGTGCAGGGTGATGGGTGGTATCTAAGTAACATTAGAGTGTGGCAACCTGACAGCATCAGGAGTAATATGTATATAAAGAGGAGTCTTGAATGGGCTGTCTTTGTTCAGCCTAGGGGTCACCAGGACCTACCATTGACTGTGCTGGTCCACTGTCAGGGTATGTCTACACAACAGTGCTAATTTGAACTACCTTAGTTCGAATTAGTTAATTTGAAATAAGTTAATTCGAAATAACGCATCTAGACCCAAAAACTAATTCGAATTAGCGTTTTGCTAATTTGGAATAGCACGTCCACACTGATTGGACGCTGGGTTGCATTTAAGGGCAGTTGAAACCAGTTCCGGCAGGGCATCAGGTCAGTAGTTGCTTTGTGTGGCTGCTGTCTAAGGCTATCTAAGACTCATGCTTAAAGGAACCCCCCTGGGCAGCCGGTTCTCAGCTTTTTCACTTGCTTGCCTACCTCGCCGAGGGACAGCAAAGCATTTTCCTCGCCACCTGCCTGTGTCGGTGGTTCCCATTGGGGACGCCGCCGCAGTTGGCACCATGAAGCCAGAGCTCACCCTGGGCATTCTGCTCCAGTTTTTGGACTTGCTGCTGCAAGCTTGCCAGCAATGGCTGGAGGCTGCCTGCAACCATCTGGTGCTCGTCAGCCACCTGCCTCTCCCCCTGGCCTCCTTGGGGGCTGTGGAGGAGCTGCAGAAGTGCCCAGACACCAGCATGCCCCACCGCATCTGGCGTCTGGACACCAGCAGCGACTGGTGGGACCACATCGTCCTGGAGCACTGGGGAGACCAACAGTAGACCCAGAACTTCAGGATGAAGAAGGACACTTTCCTGGAGCTCTGAGAGTGGCTTGCCCCTGCCCTGTGGTGATGGAATACTCGCATGAGGCCTGCCATCCCCCTCCAGAAGTTTGTGGCCATCACCCTGTGGAAGCTCTCCATGCTGAACAGCTACCAATCTATCGGAAACCAGTTTGGCATAGGGAAATCCACCGTTGGAGCAGTGCTCATGCAGGTACGGCAGGGAAAACAGGGGGGGAGGAGGCAAAAGTGCCCCGCATGGGAGGGTTCAGTCTGTCCTGGCCATACTACATGCCGCCCGCAGCGTTCAGGATCACAGCGGGGGTTACTTCCGGGAGTGGGGCGCAGGGCAGTGCCATGGAACGGACACTCCCATCCACCTGGGCACCCCAGTGATTCGCAGTTTGGTGTGTCTCTCTGCAGGTGGTCAAGGCCATCAACCGGATGCTGCTGCACAGGGTAGTCTGCCTCGCCGACCCGTACGCAGTCATCCAGGGGTTCAGCACCCTCGACTTCCCCAACTGCGGTGGGGAGCCATCGATGGGACGCACATCCCCATCCGTGCCTCGGAACACCAGGCCTCCCAGTACATCAACCGCAAGGGGTACTTCTCCATGCTCCTGACCCACCGGGGCCAGTTCATGGACATTAATGTGGGTTGGTCCCACAAGGCACACGACTCCAGGGTGTTCTGGAACTCCTCCATGTGCCAGAGACTGCATGCTGGGACCTTCTTCCCCGACCACCACATCAGGGTCGGGGACGTGGACATGCCCGTCTGCCTGGTGGGGGATGCTGCCTACCCCGTACAGTCCTGGCTGATGAAGCCATACACAGGCCTTCACCAGGACCCGCATTGTGATGGAGTGGGCCTTTGGATGCCTGAAAGCCTGATTTAGATGCCTCCTCACCTGCCTCGACCTCGCCGAGCACAATATCCGTCCCGTGGTGGCAGCATGTTGTGTGCTGCACAATTTATGTGAGAGGAAAGGGGAGGCTTTCCTGCCAGCCTGGATGGCTGAGGTGGAAAACTTGGCTGACCAGTACACGCAGCCCCGCACCACCACCATCCGGGAGGCCCAGCAGGGGGTCGTCCAGATCCGGGAAGCCCTGTGGGAGAGCTTCCAGGTGGAGGAGGACTGAAATCTCCCTGCATGCCCCACTGGGGCCTTCTTGCACCCTCACTTCCTTCTCCTTTCCCCTTCCTAAGCCCCCTTCCTAATGTAAAATAAAAACACCTGTTTTGCCAAAAAAAACCCTCTCTTTATCTTACATAACTGGGGTGGAGGGAGGGAGGAATGAGGGTGGGAGAGGAGAGGGGGAAACTTGGGAGGAGGGAGCTGAAAGGGGGAGGAAGGGGAGAAAGGGAAGGGAAAGCTCAGGGTTGGGGGTCCTGCTGGCTCTCCCATCTCACAGCACTGAGAGTGGGGGGCATCAGAGGAGAGTGGGTGTGGAGGGTAGGGCAGAAAGGACGGGGGTGCAGAGGAAGCGGGAGGGGGAGCAGGAGTGGGAGGAGGAGCAAGAGCTGGGGTGGCCTCAGGGGCTGGAGCAGGAGGAGGCAGGAACCTGTCCACCAAGGTTTGGAGGTGGCTGCAGAGGGCACGGCCCTGCTCCTCCAGCACCTCCAAGCTCCGCTGTCGCAGCCCAGGGTGCGGAGCTGGTTCTCCAGTAGCCGCAGGTGCCACCACTGGTAGTCCTCCAGGTTCCTGGTGCACCTACAGGTGGCTGTTGAAGGCAGGGTAGTGTCAGCCGACGGTCAGGGCAGTGTGTGTGTGTATGCTTCCGAGAAAAGGTTTAATGTCCGTGTTTTTACTGTTAGGACCGGGGTCCCATCACAGAGGGTAGCCAGCAGGCCAACAGATGCCTCGTTATATAGGAAGAGCTTATTACACCTTAGATTTTAGCTGCTAGAACACAGGGGTTCCTTCGCAGCGGGCAGCCTAGGAAAAGCTAAAAAGGTGCCCCAACGGATCTTGTCACCTAGGAGTGACACAAATACAAATGCCCAAGCTCTTCCTATACCTGTCCTTTATGACGGCTGAAGTTCTTTTAAATTGTTCTTGGTTCTGTTACCGCAACTGAAGGAGTCAGGTTAAAACTTAAACAGTTACAGGTTTATTAAAGAAGCTTATAAATCATATAGTTACAATGGCTATTGCTCTATTTCTTAAATGCTAGCAAATATATATATATAGGTCTTAAAAATTATTACAGGAAAAAGGTAAAGATAGAAAATAGAAATAATGATACCAAGTGACAGCTTAATCTTTAAAGAGCTCTAACACTATGTATATATATATACTTAAGCAAAGGACCACATCCAGGTACAATTTTTACCCCTTTCTGTGCCTCTCGACTCCAGCGTGTCAGGCCAGGGCCGGTCTCTCAATTCCTAGGAAAGATGAATACGAGGTCTCTCAATTCCTAGGAAAGATGAATACGCCCCTCTGCAACCTCGGGAGATCAAACACCTAACCCGACCAGCAGATAGATGGTAGATTGACACTCAGAGAAAACGTGCTGCTGGACCCATTTATATACCCCAGGGGGCCCGAATCCTCTTTCTTATCTTAAGATGCCAAATTGTACTGGTCCGTTTTGTGGCACCAGTTCTTACAAGCAAGTTTCAAATTAATTTACACTTGCAAGAGAGATACCGTATATTCCGGCGTACAAGACGACCTCTGATGTTAAAAAACATCCCCCAAAAATCGGGGGTCGTCTTGTACGCCGGATGCCCCGCCGCCGGAGCCCCTCCGCGGCTTTGAAAGCCTCGGGGGAAGCCGGCGGCGGGGCATCCCAGGCGCGCATGGGCTGCCCCCCCCCGCCGGAGCCCCTCCGCGGCTTTGAAAGCCTCGGGGGAAGCCGGCGGGGGGGCATCCCAGGCGCGCCTGGGCTGCCCCCCCGCCGGAGCCCCTCCGCGGCTTTGAAAGCCTCGGGGGAAGCCGGCGGGGGGGCATCCCAGGCGCGCATGGGCTGCCCCCCCGCCGGAGCCGCTCCGTGCCGCCGCGGAGGGGCTCCGGCGGGGGGGCAGCCCGTGCGCGCCTGGGATGCCCCGCCGCCGGCTTCCCCCGAGGCTTTCAAAGCCGCGGAGGGGCTCCGGCGGGGGGGGGGGGGGGGCAGCCCAGGCGCTCCTGGCGGCTTTGCTCCCGGTGCCTCTGGTCTGCTGGGGACCATCTCCAGCAGACCAGGGACACCGGGAGCAAAGGAGGCGGAGGGGCGCTGGGGTATAAGATGAAACCCTATCTTTTAATTAAAAAGATAGGGGGTCGTCTTATACACCCAGTCGCCCTATACGCCGGAAAATACGGTAACTAAATTGTGAGTACTAGACATTTTTTTACTGGGCGAGAGATTCCTCCCCCCGCGGATGGCTGTGTGTTTGTATCAATATGGGTTAAGTCAAGGACACTCCTTGGCAGCCTCTTGGTCAGCAATTGGCATATCTCTGTTTACAGCCATTCACAGTCACACAGCCTGAGCCTTCTGCTCTGTGTGCCCTGCATGCTCCAGGCAAGCAAAAATGGATGTTACAAGGGGGGTTCCTGTCTGGCTACAGGTGGTGAGCCCTGCAGGCCCAGGTGCTGAGGCTGTGGTGAAACAAGAGCAGTGGTCAGTTCTCTCTGGGGACAGAGTGGGTGAAACCTATCCCTCCTCTGGAAGGCGAGAGCGGCGTGTGGGGAATGGGCCAGAGCCCCTGCATGACATCCAGCTGCTTCTCCATGGTGGGCAAGGCCCAGGTGCATGGTCCTTAGGCTTCCTCTCCACCCACCCACCCCATACACATAAGGGGAGCATGATGGCACTCACATGTGGAGCTCTCCCCGGCATCAGATGACACAGCCGATGTGCTCTGTGGGGTGCTTCGGGGGTCCTGGGTAGGCTCCCTGCAGGCTCCTGGCTCTCGGCATCCTCCTCCTCCTCCTCTGTGTCAGGGATGGGGCCCTCTGCCCCGGGGTTGATCACCTCCTGTGGGGCATGGACTACGTGAGCCCCCAGGATGCAGTCCAGTGCTTTGTAATGAGGGCATGCCTCCGGGTCAGCCCCTGGATGGGAGGCCCTGGAGTAAGCCTGCCGTAGGTCTTTAATCTTGCAGCTGACATGCTCCTGGGTCCACATGTGGCCTCTGGTGGCCAGGCTGGCAGCCATGCAGCTGTAGACGGCTGCGTTCCTGTGCCTAGTGTGGAGATTGTGGTCGTTGGAGGCCTCCCCCCAAACCTCGATGAGGTCCACGATCTCCACACTAGACCAGGCGGGCGCCCACCTTTTGCAGCCCCAGGCAGGCTCCTGTGACCCGCCAGCCTGCTCCTGGGAAGAGGTGGAGGGCTGAGTGGCAGCGGGTGGCTGGCTCATCCTGAGCCAGATGCAGGGTCTGCTGGCTGGGTGCTGGCAGGCTTGCAACTGGCACAAGCACCGTAGCCAGACTGTGCCCCTTTAAGGGCTCCGGGGCAGGGAGGGGGGAAGAAGAGTTTCTCTGGTTTGGCCCAGAGTGGCCACCAGGACAAGCTGGGAAGGGCTAGCCTCCAACTAGTTCAAATTAAGTGGCTACACAGCTCTTAATTCGAACTGCTTAATTTGAACTAGGTGTTACTCCTCATAGAATGAGGTTTACCTAGTTCGAATTAAGCGCTCCGCTATTTCGATTTAATTTCGAACTAGCAGTTTGCATGTGTAGCCCCTATTAAAGTTAATTCAAACTAACAGCTGTTAGTTCGAATTAACTTTGTAGTGTAGACAAACCCTTAGGGTATGTCTACACTATTCCGCTAGTTTGAACTAGCGGGGTAATGTATGCATACCGCACTTGCAAATGAAGCCCGGGATTTGAATTTCCCGGGCTTCATTTGCATAAGCGGGGCTCCGCCATTTTTAAATCCCCGCTCGTTCGAACCCTGTGCTGCGCGGCTACACGTGGCACAAACTAGGTAGTTCGAACTAGGCTTCCTAGTTCGAACTACTGTTACTCCTCGTGGAATGAGGAGTTCCGGTAGTTCGAACTAGGAAGCCTAGTTCGAACTACCTAGTTCATGCCGTGTGTAGCCGCGCGGCACAGGGTTCGAACGAGTGGGGATTTAAAAATGGCGGAGCCCCGCTTATGCAAATGAAGCCCGGGAAATTCAAATCCCGGGCTTCATTTGCAAATGTGGTATGCCTACATTACCCTCCTAGTTCGAACTAGGAGGGTAGTGTAGACATACCCTCAGGGAGTAAATATGTGTAGTGGTTCAGTAGAGTCTACTGACAACTATTACAGCACTTTGACAATAAACCTGGCCGGGCACCTTCAATCCTTGTCTGATTTTTGTGGTCTTTGGGGGCTCTCTCAGACTCTGCTGTGGTGGCTATTTGAAAAAGCCAACACGACACTCAGAGGAGCATATTCACGCAGCCAAACAGTTATCACTACTGAAGGAGCAGGACACCTGTCAGGACACCACACCCATAAACTCTCACTACTACACTATTCTTATCTTAGGGCAGGAAAATTTAGAGCAAAGCCAGCAATGTATCTCCTAATGGCAGATTAACATGCTGTAAAGAATATGGCTATACACTTCACATCTCACAACATGGCATATAACTCTAAACTACTGCATTTGCCTAGGAGATGGAAAGGCTGACAAATGCTGCTAAAGGAAAATTACATACATTTCTCTAAATCTGGGATTTGTATTGATGAATAGTGGGCTATTTTATCATCGTTTCCATTAAATCTTTGCAAATAATTAATGTTACTGCAATATGCACTAGGGATTATACTAGAATTAACCCATATGCGAGTGCATAGGGATGGGATATAGAAATATGTGAGACATTCAAGTTTATAGCCCCATTAGTCATGCAAAAACAGGAGATGTGGTCAAAAAAAGGCAACATGCTGAAGAGAAGGCAGAGTCATGACTTTGTATCCATGTGCACTTGGGAACAGACCTGGCTGGCTATAATAAGGTCAGGAAACTATGCTGCGTCTTTAACAGTCAGGATGAATATAGTCCATGAATACAGTAAGGAAGCCCCTGGGTGATGAGATAACATAACTCAAAAATGTGGGACTTCTAGAAAAGCCACTATATATCATGAGATTTATGTTAGTCACAAGTATTGGCAAGATATTAAAGTTCCCAAAGGGGCTCTTAGAAATGGGAAAACATGATAGCATTTAACATAACACATTTGTCCCACATGCACATAGTGAATTACTGTTAGGCTACATCTACATTGCACTCTCTTGTGCAAAAACATATGTAAATGAGCCACCATTTTCCGTAAGGGGGTTTTGAAATAAGCGGCAGAATGGCTCTTGTGCAAGAGGGGGGTTTTTGCACAAGAAGGAGCAGTGTAGACTGCTCCTTGAGCAAAAGCCCCTTGCGCAAAAATGATAGCTCATTAAGTATGCAAATCAGGTGTGGCGATATTCATTGCTGTGCCTCATTTGCATATGTTATTGCGCAAGAGAGCACAATGTAGACATGGCCATAGAGTTTGGGAATGAAACCCACTCTTTTACCGCTTCCTTTTTATTTAATTGGTAATTCAGTTTTAAAGGGTTTTAAAAATTTTAAAAAACCCCTAATTCATCATTAAATTAAACAGTACTCAGACTGGGGCCAGTATGATGAATAATATATGCAATAATTTACCATCACTTCAGAAGTAAGATAGGAAAGACAAAGGGAAAATAGTGCAGGATTTAGGAATGCTTGCTAGTTGGAAGAGAAGGTAACATAGTAAGCAGCAGTAAGTTACAAGATGGCTATTGAAGGGCAAAAGCTGATTGCCACTGCCAAATTTAAAGGGCCAGTCCCAGAGAGATCCAGTGGGGGAAAAATGTCTTTAAAACAGAATCATCATCCAAAGAACAATTTAAAAAGTTTAGGGGAACTACAAAGAAAAGTACTATCAGGGCTTATACAACCCTTTAGGGGATTCACTCTTATTTATTTTAAATGGGAGTTGGGTTTCCAAATTTCTCATCAGCTTAGAAAATCTCATTATTTATTTGTAATGTGCAAGTTTCAGAGCTGAGTCAAGGTGAGCAGAAACAACAAGGAGTCCTGTGGTACCTTAAAAAATAACAGATTTAATGTGCACACACTTTCACCGGCACACACCCACTTCATCAGATGAAACTGCGAACACTTATGCCCAAATGCATCTATTGGTCTTTAAGGTGCCACAGGACTCCTCATTGATATTGCAGATACAAATTAACATGGCTGCATCTCTAATAATTGTCACAATAGTAGCAATGTTAAATCATGGTTAAGAGCTGAAATCTCATGCAAACCTCCACCACTTCAAGCATGCTTGTGCGGTATATATTTTGTTTGGTGACCTGAGTGTTTTTACAGCGCTCTATATATGTATTTTTGATGATTACATTAAAACACGTTAAACATCGGTTCACAATCATGCAGTGCTCTTCTAATTCAAATTTTCCACTATAAAATTACCATGCAAATATGCTATTCAGGAGCATGCATGTGCCCAACTTTAATATGCATATGATGGAGAATGTTTTTGTAGCCATTATACAATTATTTACTTTTAAATTGAAAAAATAACAGAGGATCTATCATTCAGGGTTAGATGAGTCTTTCCTTTTCAGTCTCTTTGGAAATAATATCTGCTGATTTTTTAAATAATGGTATGCTGGCTGGACTTACCCAGCATTGCTCTGGAAACCAGAGGAACAAAATTTAGAAAATTTAGGAAAGGAGGGAACCCTGTCCAGGGAACCCCCAGAGCCAAAGACCCTAGGGGCTGATGGCTCCTGGCCCACACCTGACCCTCTGAGAGCAGCAGGACCCTCCTCTCCCCCGGACCGAGCAGCCAGCCCCCAGGAAAACAGTACACAGTCATGTGGCCAGTAGCAAGGGGACTTCTCTTTGCAAGGTTGGCTCAGGAATCCACGGGTATGTCTAGACTACATGGCTCTGTCGCCAGAACCATGTAGATTAGTCTATTAGACATACCCAAATGAAGCGGTGATTTAAATAATCGCCGCTTCATTTAAATTAAAATGGCTGCCGTGCTGATCAGCTGTTTGTCGGCTCAGCGCGCTAGTCTGGACGCTCGGCGGTCAACATCAAAGGCATTTGTCAACCGCCCCGTTATGCCTCGTGAGATGAGGTTTACCGGGGAGGTTGACAAATGCCTTTGATGAGCGTCCAGACTAGCGCACAGAGCCGACAAACAGCTGATCGGCTCAGCACGGCAGCCATTTTAATTTAAATGAAGTGGCGATTATTTAAATCGCCGCTTCATTTGGGTATGTCTAGTAAACAAATCTACATGGCTATGGCGACAGAGCCATGTAGTCTAGACATACCCCACTTGCTCTGCCTTGGCAAGCAAAAGCTCAGAAATCACATCTAACTCTGATGGCTGGAACCAGATACAGAAGATCCCCATTCACATTACGAACAACAGCCTGCTGACTTCACAGCAGTGTAGCACATCAAGGGTTTAACCCGGCCCCTCCGCCCTGCGCTGCAGCACGCACACGGGTTCCTTCTGCTCGGATAAGGCCAGCGAGCTGAGCAGAAAGTCTAGCCAGCTTTGGTTTTGGTTTCCATGGGTGAGGAGGGGTGGCAGGTGGGGAGCGACCCCAGGTGGAGGGAAGGTTACAAGTGGGAGGGGCACCCCAGCTTGCAGCTGGGGCTGCCGGTGCCACGGAGGGCAGAGTGGGTGCCCAAGCCATTGCGCGCATGTGGGTGGGGGGGCCACTGCATGCCGGTGGAGGGGGGGGAAGAGGGTCGGTTATGTAACCTAGTGGATGGGAGGGAGCAAGTCCTGGGGCTACACACGGGAGAGGCACGCCAGCTCGTGCCTCGGGCCGTAGGTGCTACAGGGGGCAAGGCGGGACCCTGATCAGGTCCAAAAGTACCTTAAAACCTTCTCCTGGATGAGGTTACCCCAAAGTTTGGTTGCGGTAGCTCTTATAGTGTCCAAGTTATTAGCTCAGAAACTTAGAAAAATTCTCCTTTATATATTAGCTAGGGTGGTACTTGAACAGATGTGGCGGAAGAAAATCAGATTCTCTATGTGTGGCACAGGGTGACATTTAAGAAGGTGGCGGGGGAAGGGTGGGGAGGAGCGGGGCGCTGTCTGTGTGGGACGCTGGCTGAGGAGCACCTCCACCGTGAGGGCTGTCCTCCGCATGCCGCCTCTGCACAAGCACCACAAGCCCAGAACTGTGGCTGCCTGGAAGTGCATTGGCGCTGGGGGAGCTAGTGCAGGGGGGCAGAGTGGGGCTCCCGTCACACCCTCCCACAGTACCTTAAAACCTGGAGGAAAGGTTACCCCATGGAAAGTTTGGTTGCGGTAGGTCTTACAGTTTCCAAGGGTATGTTTACACTAGCCTCCAGTCTTAACTAGGGAGTCTAATGTAGGCATTCGAAGTTGCAAATCAAGCCCAGGATTTAAATATCCCGCACTTGATTTGCATCTTCCCAGCTGGTTGCTATTTTTGAAATTTAGAAGTCCAGACTAACTGCCCGCGTCTACATGCAGCAGGGACCTGGTAGTTTGAAATAAAGCCCTAGTTTGAACTACCTGTTTTTCCTCCTGGAATGAGGTTTAACAGGTAGTTCAATCTAGGGCTTTATTTCGAACTACCTTGTCCCTGCCGCGTGTAGACGTGGGCAGTTAGTCCAGACTTGTAAATTTCAAAAACGGCAACCGGCCAGGAAGATGCAAATCAAGCGCAGGATATTTAAATCCCAGGCTTGATTTGCAACTTCAAATGCCTACATTAGCCTCCCTAGTTCCAGCTTGGGGGCTAGTGTAGACATACCCCAAGTTATTAGAACACAAACATACAAACATTCTCCTTTATATATTAGATACGAAAGCTCCAATACTATGGAGCAAATTATAAAAAGCGTATTTTTAAAAGTGAGGACAATTAACCAGTAGAACAATTTACCAAGAGCCCTGTGCATTCCCCACCACTGACTACATAATCTGAAGTCTTTTTTCAGGGACCAATTTTATTAAATTTACTTTCAAAAGAACACAGCTGAAGTTTAGATGCAGGTGACTTTTTTTGAAAAAAAACCCTGCAGTCTAGACACACTCTGATAGAGCCTTTCTAATTTGATTTTCCTCCTTCTGAAAGTTAAAATCAAGCACAGAGATTACCTCTCAACTCCCTCCCTCAATTTCCTAGTCCAAAGCTCTGTCAGTGTTGCCTATCTTCATCCCAGGAACCCATATCCCTCCCTGCGCAGTGGAGTCAATTCCATGAGAACAGTCCTCTGTCCGTGGATGCCTCCAGTGATCAAACATCCACAAACACTCCTTATAGCATCACTGCCTGAGACATCTATTGATCAGAATGATCTTATCTTGCCTTCATTCTCCTCTTCTACAGACAGTTAGAATCCCATTGAAGCCTCCATTTCATTAAGTATTTTCTCCAGCCTGGCATAGTCTCCCTTGGTATGTTCCAGTGAGACTCTATCATGAGTTCCTGCATGATGAACCATCAATAATTATTTCCTTCTCCCACTAGGATTCTCTTCAGACTCAGGTTCACATCTCATATCTTAGCTGTTGGCAAATAGCACACTCTTCTCTTCTCCAACCTTTTCCTGGTGATGGTCTGATTCTCTGGCTAATCTGGGTTTCTCCATTGACTTTTCCCCTCTTCTTATAGACAAGCTGCTCTTCTCCCCCTCCTTCAAATTACTGCCTGCTGTGTCCCTTCTTTACTGTTCTAGCCCAACAAACTGAGTGCAGATGTAGAGGACTGAGAGGGCAAAGGAGTTCTAACCTATAGAGTACCTGTGCTAGAAACAGTCATCATTTGTTTCCAGCACACAAACAAGAAAAAGGGAGGGGTCACTGTCTGCAAAGGTGACCAGAGATTGGGCATTTGGAAGAGGAGCAATCACCCCACATCCTTTATGTGTGCTGGGGAAACTCATTAAACCTTGACAAATCTGAGACTGTAAACTCTTTGGGCCATGGACTGTCAGTTACTGTATTTACCTAATGTAATGTTACCCAAGCTACTGACCTCTAGGCACCACTCTGACATAAATGTGAAATAACAAAAAGTAGAGCAAGAGGCCTCTCTCAAAACCTAGAGATCTGAGCTGTTCTGACACTCAGCAGTGACTCAGCGGTGCTAGAGCAAAAGAAACATCTATTTTTCTGAGACAGTCTTGACTCGTGATAACTGTGCCTTTGTCCAATTCACACAAAACATTATTAACAGAAGATGAACTTAGGAGAGGAAATTACAATAAATGTGACCTCCATAATAAACAGAAAGGATAATGTACAAAGAGCATGTGTTGCAGCATTTAACATGCTAGATATAGGTCTGAGCTTTATTGGCTTCAATTGGAAGCAGATGCTCCAATTGGAAGAAGAGAAAGAGGTATGACAGTAGAATATCTTCAGTGAATTTGAATCAGCCACTGCATTGGTGAATAGAGTCAAGTCACCCCTTAGGATTAGAATCAGAAAACAAAACTACAGGAAAACAAATAAAGACCCATAAACAAAATGAATTTAAAAATTTTGCAAACAACAAAAATACTTTATACATTATCACAGCGTTTCCCAAACTATGCCGGGCCTCAGCGTGCCTGGTGACTGCCGGTCGAATCGGGCCCCGCGCCCCTGCACCCGGAAGTGCCGGCGAGTGACGAGCCGGGCCCTGCTCCAGCACTATGTGGAGCTGGGTCTCTCCCCGGCTCTGCCTGCAGTGGGCGCCGGATCGTTCCCCTCAGCCCCGGCAGTCCCTGCCACGCGCAGCTCCTCCTCGCCGCCTGCTCCCAGGTGCGGCGTTGCACATGGGCCGGGAGGACGCTCGAGCGTGACGTGATGTAGCCAGACACAAACCCCATCTTGTTTTTCCACAAACCCCATCTTGTTTCCCCCCCCCCAGAGAGCAAGAGAAAGGCAGTCAGCCTTTGATGCCCTAGGAACACAGGTGTGCTGCCTGTCCCTGACTCTACCATAAACAGAAACTAGACAGTAAATGGGCTAGCTGACGACCTGGGGCCTCCCGTCGCCCTGATGGCTAGTACCAGTAATTGACACGCCTGCACTGTCCCAGGAGAGGAATCTTCGCCCATCACATACCAGAGGTGCCCATCGTCTGCATTTTCCCAGGTGTAAATTATGCTTTGCACCCTTCATGGGAAACTTGGCATTCAAAGCCATTTTTCCTAATTGGCCACTTGAAACCAGGAAGAAGCCTACATGACCCAAGGGGTATAAAAGAGGTTCAGCAGCCCACCCCATTTGAGCTCCAATCATCTATACCTGCTGGCAGGTATTGATTGTCTCCCGAGGTCTGTGGGACGCCCAACCTCGCCCTACTTCTTCCCAAGGGATTGAGAGAAAGACGCTGGCCACGCCAAGTCTGGAACGCAGGGGTGAGAATATATACCTGCTATGTGTCTATTTTGCATGCATTTAATAAGAGCTCAGAGAACCAAAGGGTTTCATGGTACCTGTAAGTGACTTATTAGTGTAATTTCTGTCCTGTCCTTTGTAGTGGCTGTGTTATCTGTAACACAGCAGTAGCATTTAACAACTAAGTTTACCCTGTAACAATAAAATAGTAACTGTTTAAGCTTTAACCTGACTCCTTCAGTTGCTGTAACAGAACCAAGCACAATTTAAAAGAACTTCAGACGGTCATAAGGGACTCACTGCCCTGACCGTCGGCTGACACGTGACGTTACAGCCCGGGGTTTTGAAACCCGCAGGAGGCACGTGGCGGGGCCTGGCTGGCTGGCTCCGGGTTCGGCCTCCGGGGCCTGAGTGCGGGCTCCGGCCCCGCAACGTGGAAGGAGAAGGTGGGAACCGGCTCGTGCGGTGGCGGAGAGGAGAGGAGAGGAGAGGAGAGGAGAGGAGAGGAGAGGAGAGGAGAGGAGAGGAGAGGAGAGGCAGGGTGGGGGAGGAGTGGAAGGAGAAGGAGCTTGGGGGGGAGAAGGCACTAAGGGACAGGGGTGCGGGAGAGAGAGACAGATGCCAGGGGGCCAAGTGCAGACCATGAGGGAAAGGGCAGGAGGGGAGGTGTCAGTGGGAGGGGTGATGTTGGGAGAGGAGAGGAGAGGGGAAGGGCACTAGGGGCTGGAGGGGGAGGTGCTGGGAGAAGGCTTGAAAGAAGGGGTGGACATGAGGAAGGGCAGGATGGAGCAAATCATGTGTGAGGGCACAGAGGGGCAGGAGGGGAATGGGGCAGAGACTGGTGAGGGGGTGGGTATTAGGGAAAAAGAGGGCAAAGGGAGGCACTAGGAGGGCGCAGGGCTAAGGGAAGGTGCAGGTGCCAGGGGATTCTGGGGTGAGGAGGAGGGGAGAGCTGGCCACCAGAAGCAGCATTGGATGGGGGAATCGGGGCAGGCTGAGGAGATTGGGGGGCTGGTGGAAGCAAGGCTGCCGGGGGGGTGAGGTTGGGGGCAGGGAGCTGGCCAGGGAAGATGTGAGCAGGATGGGAGAAGTGGCTGCTGGAAGGAGGGCTGGATGCAGGCAGAGGGGCTGGCCAAGGGAGATCGGGAGGAGAAGCGGGGGAGAACTGGCTGCCCAGGAGGGGGTTGGGGGAAGTGGGGCTGGCCAGAGGCACAGTAAGGGGAACAGGGGGGAGGAATGAATCGGCCTGCAGGGAGTGGGACTGACCCGATCCCGTTCCCCCCTCCTCCCTCACCCACAAAGCACAAGTTAGTCCAGCACAGGGATTCTACTGTTCTCTCCCCCCCCCACACACACACACCCCTCGAGTAGTTGCGAGCTGTCTGGCTGGTAGACACACTCATGCAGCCTGAGCACATTTTCCAGCCAGGCAGTTCGAAACTACAAACTGATACATCTAGAATTAATACTACTTACCTAATGAGAAAATACCAGACACGTTATATGTCTGGTATTTTCTCAGTTTGTTTTTCATGTGTTTATATTTTTGGGCTGCAAAAAGCAGAACTGAAAAAAAAGGGTTCCAATTAAAGTAAAAAGTTTGGGAAACCCTGGTCTAACCAGCTTTCTGTCTGTCTTACAGCCCATTTATCTAATCCATATTTCTTGACTTGCTGGCAAGAATATTGTGGGTGACCATATCAAAAGCTTTGCTAACGCTGGTACTGGGAGATTTGGGAGGACCAGAAACAACTTATTTGAATATTCATCATTTGATAAATGAATATGCAAATATGCAAATGAACATTACTGGTCCGCCAAAAGTTTGTGAATGGATTTATTGGTCCCCGTGTCAAAAAGTTTGGGAACCCCTGCATTATCAGAAAGCAACAAAGCTCTCTAATTTTCTCTTGTGTTATTGTTTGTTTGGCTTGCTTCAATTTCTGAAAACTGAGAACAACTTTGGGAGAATAATAAGCATCACCAGCACCAGAATGTACCAAAAAGCCAGCTCTGTCATGTTTCTAGGGGTGTTGTTTGTTTGTTTTTTACTTTCCGAAAGAGATTTACTATTTAAAGCAATACAGGTTGGGCCTCCCTGGCCCAGCACCTTTGGGACCTGACTGGCCCCATTTCTGCTGCAGGTCCCAGCCATACCGCCTGCCAGGCTGCCATGACCCAACTCTCTCACCAGGCTGCCATGCTGCCACCTCCCCAGCAGCAATGCCCCCAGCCTCAGCCCCACTATCAGAGCTTCTGCAGCTCCAACCCCAGTCCCAGCCCAAACTCCAGCCTGCTTCTGCCCCTGCCATGCTCCCAGCCCCACCATGCTCCCAACTGCCAGCCCTCCTGCAACTGGGCTCCAAGACAGGACTCCCGGGCCCAGGATCATCCAGGATTCTGCCAGAACCATGGATGCTGCCAGACCAGAGAGTCCCAGTTTTGGGAGATCCAACTGGACACAGGGGATGCCCTGGACACTGGAGAGCCCATGGGAATAGTGGGTGGCTGAATCCCAAGGGGTGACAAAGCTGGCGGGACCACTTGGACATCAAGACCCATGGCAGATGGAACCAGAGGTGGATCAGCATTGGGGCTAGATTCTGGGTGGGGGAAAGCTGGGTGCAAAACCTGGGGGTGCTGCACAACTTCCCGTATCTATGCTGTTATCTTGCTATGAGATTTTACTGGTTAAGAGGACCTGTAGAATACTCAGGGTATGTCTACACTACCCTCCTAGTTCGAACTAGGAGGGTAATGTATGCATACCGCACTTGCTAATGAAGCCCGGGATTTGAATTTCCCGGGCTTCATTAGCATAAGCGGGGAGCCGCCATTTTTAAATCCCCGCTGCTTCGAACCCCGTGTAGCGCGGCTACACGGGGCTCGAACTAGGTAGTTCGGACTAGGGTGCCTATTCCGAACTACCGGTACACCTCGTTTCACGAGGAGTACCGGTAGTTCGGAATAGGACCCTAGTCCGAACTACCTAGTTCGAGCCCCGTGTAGCCGCGCTACACGGGGTTCGAAGCAGCGGGGATTTAAAAATGGCGGCTCCCCGCTTATGCTAATGAAGCCCGGGAAATTCAAATCCCGGGCTTCATTAGCAAGTGCGGTATGCATACATTACCCCGCTAGTTCGAACTAGCGGGGTAGTGTAGACATACCCATAGAAAATTTAGAAACAAAACTAACTGAAACTCAGCCAGAGAAGAGTATGCATTCATCCCTTCTCCACATAGTCCTACATCAGAAGAGGTCACTAGTACAAAACTATTCTGTAATACTCTTCATAGCAACAGAATTTGACTTTGCCATTGGATGAAGATATACAATATTCACTAGATTAATCACCAATCAGAGAAATTTTACATCTGCTATACTGAAGGAAGTAATAAGGGTTTTTTTTTCACCTTCTGCACTGATTCAGCATAATTTACAACATAAAATATACAATTTCTTGCTAAATAGTGACTGATAGCCTGACTGCAAACTTAAAAGTACTATAGTTATACTATCTGGATCCTGTAAATAATATCAACAAAAATTCTACACCATTGCAACTTCCTTTTCTGTGCTAGCATGACACAAATTCTTGTAGGCATTGTACCAACTTATACCCATACAGTCGAGAGTGAGAGGTGAGATGAGGTAGAAACCTCTTTCTCTCCCAAGGCAGTAAGGATGCCTGTGTTTCAGAGTACACAGTAAGGCTGAAGGATAATCCAGTGGTTACAGAGCTAGTTTGGGATTTGGGAACACCTGATTCAATTCCCAGCTCTCCCACAAATCTCCTCTGTGAGCCTGGGAAATTCATCCAGGCTCTGCTTCTCACTTCCACTACTGCCAAATGGGATAATAGTATTTCTCTCCCTGACAGGGTTGTTGGGATGATAAATACATGAAGCACTGTGAGGCACACAGACAGTTCAGGGAAGGGGTGTCATGTAAGTAATACCTTATTTACATAGGAGTCTAGTTGGCAGTTCTCCAGGACTGTATTTGTGCCTGAAGTGGGTGGGACCATGACCCTTCTTGCATTCAGCTGTAGAGCAGTACTTTCTGGGAGTGCATTGTGCTCCATAAAAGAGAAATTGGAACTGCTAGTGATGAATATGCTGACCCTAATAACCCTAGTGGCATTACACTACCCTGTCCTGGTAGGGACAGATTTACAGTGAAACATACCATGACTTGGCATAGCCCTCTCTCCCTTTCCCTAACAACATGGGGCCTCAGGGCTGGGCAATCTAGCACAGGGTCTGACAACTCTGTGGTGGGGAGGGGCCAAATCCCTCTACAGAGAGGGTTGTGTGGGGAGTAAGAGAGGATGGAGGAACATTTGACAAGTTCAATAACACTGACAATTGAAAGTGCCTCTTCACAAAATATTATGTAACCCTTGCGCCGGTACCAGTTGGCAACTGGAAGGGTCGGATTCAATGTCTAGCGGGGTTCCTTCAACAAGGTGACTAAAACTGGCTCGAGACCCCTCCCAGTAAACTGGGAAAATTCCAACGTACCCATTGGGTGCCTATAGAGGCAATTCTTCCCCTCTCGCAAGCACTGGGTCAGAGATAGAAACAGTCTGTTTAATCACAATAGGCAGGCATCAACCCACAGGACCACGCATAAACAGAAAAAAACCATAACACGAAAGAAACCTGTAAGCAAAGTACCATCCCCATGGTCTGCAGGGAGAAATCTTTTGCCTAGAGGTCTTTAGTCCAACCCCTCTTCAAATCCCCCACTTTTAGCTCTGTCTAGTCAGTGCAGACCCAGACACATCACCCTGATGACTTCATTCATTGAGCCTGAGGCAATGCCTGCCTGATGTGTGCTGTCCCTGGTGGCTGGTTGCTCCTGCCAGTTGCCCTTCTGGCTGTCTGCTCTCACCAGCCGCCCTGCTGGTCACCTGCTGCTGATCCTACCAGCTGTCCTGCTGGCCACCTGCCGCTGCTCCTACCGGTCGGCCGCTGGTCGCTCCCACCAGTCACCCTGCTGGCCGCCTGCTCCTGCCAGCTGCCCTGCTGGCCACCTGCTGCTGCTCCTACTGGCCAGCCACCTGCTGCTTGCAATGGGTCTGGCTCCAGGCCAAACCAGTGACTTCAGCTCTTAATGATTTCAGCACCACTTAGGCTGGCCAATCCAGTGGAATAACAAAGAGACTCCTTATGGAGTCTGCTTTAGGTCTATCCTTAGAAGAGGGTGGGAAAGGAGACAGGTTGAACCAGAATTACAGCTCACACCTGGCAGGCATGAAGCTAGCTGGCTGGCTGGCTCAAGCCACCCCCCCCCCCCCCAACTCAGTCCACTCAAACCAGGAAGGGGGAGTCTTCTTCATCTGAGACCTTTTACAATGATGGTATCTCTCCTGCAAGCACTAGTGTCATATTTTACAGTTCCTACATTTAGTGGTAGCATGGTTTGTGACCCCACAACACCCAAATTAGTTACAATACATCACATTCCATTACAACAATTGACCATCCATCAGGCCTGGCTGAATTGGATTTACATAACCACACCCCGGATTCCTTCCCCTTTCCAGCATGAGCTGCATTTACATATCAACAGTTAATTATCTTGCAGGGGTAAACAATTTGAGTGAGCATAACCACACCCAGGGCTGCTCCCCTCTTTCAGCTGGCTACATTGGAAACAGTGGTTCAGACCCTGCTTACAATTACAATGACTTAATTGATGATTTTGTAAAGAAAAAGTGTAGAAAGGAAGCTAGCTGAACATTTTTTTTTCAAATTGGATAAGTTTCTTCAGAGGAAGTTAACTTTTACCATTTTATAGTTAGCTAATGGAACTATCAGGCAATCCAGGGCTTCATAAATCAGTGAGTCAGCAACCAAGGAGCTTGCAAACAGGGAGTTTTGAGAGGGAGTTGGGAAGGGGGCAAGGTAAACTCATCATTCTTTAAACTCTTTTCTCTAGGAAAGTGGGTATGGATAGTGATAGGTCTGCTGTTGTTACCTGCACAGCATGTGCCGTATTTGTCTTTCTCCAGGAGAAAGATGGGATTTCATCTGCACCAAGTGCAAGCTGGTTGCCATTTTGGAAGAAATAATGAGAGGACTGGAGACCCAAGTATTGACCCTATGCTTGATTAGAGTGGATGAAGACTTCCTCGATAGAAGGCAGTGTTTAATCCTGCAGGCACAGCAGGTGGAAGAGCCAGAGAGGGCAGTACAGGACAAGGAAGAGAACTGGCAGCATGTAACCTGCAGGAGAAGAAAAAGGCCAACTCAGGTATCCCCCATTCCTGTAGAGGTAAGTAATCACTTTCAAGTTCTCTCCACAGGCACTGTGATAGAGAATGCTTTGGCAGGGACCTCTCTGGAAAGAAATCGCAAGGGAACACTATCTACCGGAAGGCATGGGATGCGTTGTCCTAGGGATGCGGGTTCCATGACCACCACCCCCAAGAGAAGAAGACGGGTGGGGATGGTTGGGGACTCCCTCCTAAGAGGGACTGAGTTATCCATCGGGCCATCCAGAGCTGGAATCTTGAGATGTGTGCTGCTTACCAGGAGCTAGAATTCAGGATATGACCAAGAGTCTTCCAAAATTGATCAAATCTTTAGATGGCTACCCCTTCCTGTTTCTCCATGTGGGAACTAACGATATGGCCAAGAATGACCTTGAGTGGATCACTGTGGATTATGAAACAAAATACAGGACTATGTAGCACTTTAAATACTAACAAGATGGTTTTCTTGTTAGTCTTTAAAGTGCTACATAGTCCTGTATTTTGTTTCAGCTACATCAGACTAACACGGCTACATTTCTATCACTATTCTACTGTGGATTAGGTAACACCGGGAAGAAGGATCAAAGAATTTGAAGCGCAAGTGGTGTTCTTCTCCATCCTCCCTGTTGAAGAAAAAGGTCCGGGTAGAGATCGTCTAATTGAGGAAGTAAATGCATGGTTGAGCAGGTGATGTCGGAGAGGGCTTTGGTTCTGGGTACAAGGATTGTTAGGAAAAGATGGGATCCACCTAACCAAGAGAGGAAATAGTATCTTCACGGCCAGGCTTGCAAACCTAGTGAGGAGGACTTTAAATTAGGTTCATGGGGGATGGTGACCAAAGCCCACAGGTGAGTGAGAAAGTCAGATACTGGGAAGAAACACAAGGAAGAACAAGCAACAAAGACTCGAATGAAGAAGGTAGGATGGACAACTGGTTATCTAAGGTGTTTGTACATGAATGTGAGAAGCCTGAGTAACAAACAGGAATAATTAGAAGCCCTAGCTCAGTCCAAGAACTATGATTTGATTGGGATAATGGATACTTGGTGGAATGACTCACATGACTGGAGCGCTGCCATGGAAGTGTATAAATGGTTCAGGAAGAATAGGCAGGGGAGAGAAGAAGGAGGAGTTGCATTGTGTGTAAGAGAGCAGTATGATTGCTCAGAGCTCCAGTAAATAGAGGAAGAAAAGCCTGTTGAGAGTCATTGGGTTAAATTTAGAGATGGAAGCAACAGAGCTGATGTTGTGGTTGGTGTCTGCTATAGACCGCCGGACCAGGTGGAAGAAGTAGATGAGGCTTTCCTCAGATAACTAGGACATGCTTCCAGATCGCAGGCCCTGGTTCTCATGGGGGACTTTAATCACCCTGACTTCTGTTGGGAGACCAATACAGCAGTACACAGACAATCCAGCAAGTTTTTGGGGAACGTTGGGAATAACTTCTTGGTGCCAGTGCTGAAGAAACCAACCAGAGGCCATTTGCAGCTTGACCTGCTTCTTACAGACAGGAAAGAATTAGTAGGGGAAGTAGAGGTGGTGACAACCTGGGAAGCAGTGATCATGAGATGGTAGATTTCAGAATCCTGACAAAAGGAGGGAAAGAGAGTAGCAAAATACACACCTTGGACTTCAGAAAAGCAGGCTTTGACTCCCTCAGAGAACTGATGGGCAGGATTCCCTAGGATGCTTATATGAAGGGGAAAGGAGCCCAGGAGAGCTGGCAGTATTTTAAAGAAGCCTTACTGAAGGCACAGGAATAAACCATCCCAATGCACAGTAAGAAAAGCAAATATGGTAGGCAACCAGATTGGCTTACTGAGGAAATCCTTGGTGAGCATAAACACAAAAAGGAAGCTTATAGAAAGTGGAAACTTGCACAGATGACTAGGGAGGAGTATAAATATATTGCTCGAATGCAGGGGAGTTTTCACAAAGGCGAAAGCAAAATTGGAATTGCGGCTAGCAAGGGATGAGAAGGGTAACAAGAAAGGTTTCCACAGGCATGTTAGCAAGAAGAGGGTGATCAGAGAGGGTGTGGGGCCCTTACTGGATTAGGGAGGTAACCTAGTGACAGATGATGTGGGAAAAGCTGAAGTACTCAATGCTTTCTTTGCCTCGGTCTTCATGAACAAGGTCAGCTCCCAGACTACTGCACTAGGCAATGCAGTATGGGAAGGAGATGAACAGCCCTTGATGAGGAAAGAACAGGTTAGAAACTATTTTGAAAATCTAAACGTACACAAATCCATGGATCTGGATTTAGTGCATGTGAGGAAACTGAGGGAGTTGGCAAATGTCATTGTGGAACTTTTTACCATTATCTTTGAAACTTCATGGAGATTAGGAGAGATCCCACATGACTGGAAAAAGGCAAATGTAGTATCCATATTTAAAAAAGGGAAGGACAATCCAGGGAACTACAGACCAATCAGACTTACCTCAGTCCCTGGAAAAATTATGGAGGGGATCCTCAAGGAATCTATTTTGAAGCACTTGGAAGATGGGAAAGTAATCAGCAGGGCTCGACGATCGCAGCAAAAACCCACTTGCCAGCACTGCACTGTGCATGCCCAGATCCACACTGCGCATGCGTGCACCGCTGGTGAATGGGGCGACCGGCTGAAATCTACTCACCATGGGCGAGTAGATAAGTGGATTTGTCGAGTTCTAGTAATCAGGAATAGTCAACATGGATACATGGAGGGCAAGTCATGCCTGACCAATCTGATTAGCTTCTATGATGAGGTAACTGGCTCTGTGGATATGGAAAAGTCAGTGGATGTGATATCAAACCTTTTGATACCGTCTCCCACAATATTCTTGCGAGGAAGTTAAGGGAATACGGATTAGATAAATGGGCTGTAAGATGAATAGAAAGCTAGCTAGACTGTTGGGCCCAATGGGTAGTGGTGATCAATGGCTTGATGTCAAGCTGACAGTCAGTTTCTAGTGGAGTGCCCCAAGGATCGGTTCTAGGACCGGTTTTGTTCAACATATTTATTAATGACCTGGATGAGGGGACGGATTGCACCCTCAACAAGTTTGCGGATGACAATAAGCTAGGAGAGGCAGATACACTGGAGGGCAGGGATAGGGTCCAGAGTGACCTAGACAAATTGGAGGATTGGGCCAAACAAAATCTGATGAGGTTCAACAAGGACAAGTGTAAAGTCCTGCGCTTGGGACAGAAGAATCCCAAGCATTGTTACAGGCTGGGGACCAAAAGTCTAAGTAGCAGTTCTGCAGAAAAGGACCTAGGGATTACAGTGGATGAGAAGCTGGATATGAGTCAACAGTGTGCCCTTGTAGCCAGGAAGGCTAATGGAATATTGAGGTGCATTAGGAGGAGCATTTCCAGAAGATCTAGAGAAGTGATTATTCCCCTTTATTCGGCACTGGTGAGGCTACATCTGGAATATTGCAGCTATAGAAAGGATGTGGACACATTGGAGAGCGACCAGAGGAGGGTGACCAAAATGATTAGGGGGCTGGAGCACATGACCTATGAGGAGAGACTGAGGGTGTGACAGACCGGGCCATGTCTGGGCACAGCTGAGGGCGTCTGCTCAGGGCAAATTGCTCCAATTCGGGGCTCCTTACAGCCCCCAGACTGGTGACCTCTCCAAACAGGCCACAAACCAGTCCCACAGAGTGCTTCAGCAGCCTGCCTGAAGCCTCACGAGCAAAACCCCTCCGACAGCCCAGCAATATCCGTGCCCCAGATGGCCCCGGGCCTCATACACAGGTGGGGGGTCCTAGCACCCAATCCCACCCCAAGTTCTGTCCTGTTCCAAGAAACCAGCCACAGATCCCTGGTCAATTTACCCTCTTGATCTTAACCACAAATCACGCTGAGCCAATCCTTTAGCATCTAACATCTAAAGGTTTATTATTACAATAAAGAAAAGCACGAGAGTAAGGTTGTTAAAGGATAGTACGTTACATGCATCGAATCTCCCAGTTCTCGATGCAGGCTCTAGCAGAGATGTTACAGCTGCTGGCTCAAAAGTCCTGATTGAGCATACTAGGATCAGGATGGGTCCACAGTTCTTTCTGGCTCTTCGATCCCTGCACTGCTGCCTCTGGGATGAAGTGCTGAGCTGAAGACCTAGATGGAGTCCACCACGTGGCCTATTTATCCCTCCTTCCTGGTCTCTTCTTGGCTACTGCACGTCACCTGGCCCACGGCTTATTCCTGTGTTCCCTGCTGGTAGCCCTTAGGTATGAGTCACCACTCATTCTTTAGGTGTGTCCTTGGCCCATTGAGTGCCATTGTCCCACAGGGCCTCGCGGATTAGCATGTCCACAGGCCGGGCTCTGCCCACTGCTCAACCACATGCAGAGAAATATTCAGTATCCACACAGATTACAGACTCCTAACTACACACACAGATATTATATAATCACATGACTAGTGTACATAGGATTAGCAGACAGTAAGCTTCTATTCCACACCCCACATGACCCCCTTTTATACCATTTTTGGGGCCAATACCTCCACCTATGTGTGCATCAGTGATCTGGCTGCTCCCCTCAAAATCCAGGGACAGAGGGATTTGGGTTTGTTTAGTCTACAGAAGATAAGAGTGAGGGGGGATTTGAAGCCTTCAGCTTCTTGAAGGGAGGTTCCAAAGAGGCTGGAGAAAGGCTGTTCCCAGTAGTGACAGATGGTAGAACAAGGAGCAATGATCTCAAGTTAGTGGGAGAGATCTAGGTTGGATATTAGGAAAAACTATTTCACTAGGAGAGTGGTGAAGCACTGGAATGGGTTACCTAGGGAGGTGGTTGAATATTCATCCCTAGAGGTTTTTAAGTCTCGACTTGACAAAGCCCTGGCTGGGTTGATTTAGTTGGGATTAGTCCTGCCTTGAGCAGGGGACTGGATTTGATGGCCTGCTGAGGTCTCTTCCAGTTCTATGATTCCATGATTAAACAATATTTGGAAAGGTCATTAAAGTGGTCCACTGAGACCCTCAGGAATTTTAAATTGGTCTGTAGAGGAAAAAAAAGTTAGACTAAATAAACAATCCAGGTACCTCACTTTATTTGCATGTCCTTCTTACTACTTATGATGTACAAGGGGGGTGAAGAAAAAAGAATAGAAACGGGGGAGCAGCAGGAAGAGTGAATGTTCTTTTTCTTGTCTGGGTGCCGGGGGGCCCCAAAAATGAAGTTGAGCACTGGGCCCCACTAACTCTAAATCCGCTACTATGACCTGGGACTATTCAGACATAAAGCTTCCAGGTACTCTTGCAGTAGCCACAGGTATGATCTAACTTAACATTCATTTAGATCTTAGTTGTAAAGATCCAGTGTTTGCAGTAAAGGGATTTCTAAATAACAAAGATCTGACCTTATTCTGATTAATTATTTTCTTACAATTGCATTCTGCTGTTCCGTAGAGTGTTGAAGCCTTTTGTAATAAAGGCCTTGAAGATGAATCTGTTAAGGTTGCCATGATTAAGACACTGATGATAAAATATGTTTTGGAAATGAAGCCATATCTTTGTTACATGAGTGCATTAAAATTTTCATTGGCATTTTGATTTTGATTTTAGTTTTAGTGATTTTCATCCAAAAGCATATGTTATAAAAAAAATTGGAAACCAATTTAGTAAAGCCAAATGGTTCCAGTATATTATAATATAGTTGGCAGTCTCAGGTCAAGCAATTAGTAATATATAACCCTAGCTAGGAATAAAAAGATACATTAAAGTAATAGAGTCAGTTAAATGCATCTGATTTTAAAATGGTTCATTTAGTGAACATCCTACTGAAATATTAAAATGGTTGTAATCTGTGTGAGGATATTAAACCATCAATTGATAGCAAGGGTCAAATGTAACTGAGATTTCCTTCAATCCACAGTCAGATTTCAGCTTAAATAACTTGCATGTCATCATATCAAGTGGAAGCACTATAAAACTGTGGCATTCTTGAGCCAAAATGAAAAGGAGACACATAACAGGATATGATTAATCTTGCTCTGGATGGGTAATTAATCAATATGAGGCATCTCAAAACTTTAAAAACTGTCAACTTTTTTTTTTTTTACAGAAACTCAGAAAGTTTGAAAATACAATGGGAAATTCAGCCAGGTCTTTTGAGACCTTTATGAATATTTAGAAGCAGAACTAATTACAATTGTAATTTAATAAAACTGCAGATTAAACTAAAAGAATACTAATTTCCCAGAGCCAGTAATAATCCCTCAAAATACAAACATGCAATTTTGCTGTTTGTATACACATACATGTGTAACCCCTCCTGTTGGCTAGCCCAGTGGGAGGTTATTCAGCATAGGGGAAGCTTGTGACTTCTTACACCACTGTGGGGGGAGGGCTAGGCCTGAGGCTGCTTGGTGTGCTCTGCGTTGTGTATGTGTGAGTGCACCTCAGACCAGACCCACTCCGACAAATCCCCAGGAACAGGCTTTATTCTGTAAAAAACATAGAACAGGATCACAGTTCAGCAGCCCCCTTCTCTCAGCATGCTGCCTGTGTGCTGCTTCTAGCACAGTCCTTGCTGAGACCCTGCTGGGGGCAGAGAGCACATCCTGGCAGGAACCAGGAAGTTCTCCCAACA
This sequence comes from Pelodiscus sinensis, assembly GCF_049634645.1. Classification (NCBI taxonomy): domain Eukaryota; kingdom Metazoa; phylum Chordata; order Testudines; family Trionychidae; genus Pelodiscus; species Pelodiscus sinensis. The sequence goes on from NC_134719.1 coordinate 51,606,672, forward strand.
TGCCGCAGTTTGTAGTCCACAACTTGTAGTTCCCAGGGCTGCTGCTGAAACACACTGGACCTTGGGCTACACATGCTTGCTAGAATAGTAATAGAAATGTAGCCGTGTTAGTCTGGTGTAACTGAAGCAAAATGCAGGACTATGTAGCACTTTAAAGACTAACAAGATGGTTTATTAGATGATGAGCTTTTGTGGGCCAGACCCACTTCCTCAGATCAAATAGTGGAAGAAAATAGTCACAACCATATATACCAAAGGATACAATTAAAAAAAATGAACACATATGAAAAGGACAAATCACATTGCAGAACAGAAGGGGGATGCAGGAGGAGGGGGGAGGAAGGAAGGTAAGTGTCTGTGAGTTAATGATATTAGAGGTGGGGAAATTTAGATGTCTGTGAGCTCACAGACATCTAACTTTCCCCACCTCTAATATCATTAACTCACAGACACTTACCTTCCTTCCTCCCTTCCCCCCCCCCCCCCCGCTGCATCCCCCTCCTGTTCTGAAATGTGATTTGTCCTTTTCATATGTGTTTATTTTTTAAAATTGTATCCTTTGGTATATATGGTTGTGACTATTTTCTTCCACTATTTGATCTGAGGAAGTGGGTCTGGCCCACGAAAGCTCATCATCTAATAAACCATCTTGTTAGTCTTTAAAGTGCAACATTGTCCTGCATTATGCTTGCTAGGTATTTTATTCATAAATACCAGTTGTAACTGTTTCATAAACAGTTCTTTAAATGCTTGTATCAAAGAAATTAATTCTAGAGGAAAGTCTATGAGATTAATAAAGCAAACCACAAATTATTTTATGATTTGTAGCTTGCACTATATTACATTGAATTATGTTGGAGACTTCTGGTAGAGTTAATTCAAATCAAGCTTCAGTTTTAGAATCCTGAAAACGATTTAGAATAGTGCTTAGGTAGTTATTTAAATTTTCATATGGCACTCTACAGTTAGGCAAATTTACAGCTTTGCAGTGTTTACAAAAATTTTACAGTAAGGTTAGGAACAGTGTTACCTTGCTAGCTCTAGTTAAAATACAAGCAAATGTATAACAGATTCTTCCAGGTTTGGTCTGGTCACTGGGGGCTAGAGGCCAACATTAGGCACAGTCCTGAAGAAGTGATGCATAACCGGCACCAACCAAGTATAACCCCTTGAAAGCACAGTGTCTCTGGTTCACACCTCTGAGTCACAATTCCTCCTCGAGTTCCTCATTGTTACCATGAACAGTCATTTATTTCTGTTCCATGCCAGTGAGTTGAGGAGTGAAATTTAGGGTATGTCTACACTGCACTCTTATTTCGAAATAAGCTATTTTGGAATAACTATTCCAAACTATAGCTTATTTTGAAATAGCACATTTACACTACAGGGAAGCCTCAAAATTAGTCCAAGACAGGCTCCCCTAATGTAGACTTGCTATCTCGATTTAGAACCCCAAGCAGCACTGGGGAGGAATAACTTAGAATGGCCCTGATGAGGGGCTATTTTGAAATAGCAGAAATGGAGTGTCAACACACACTTTATTTCGAATAGCTATTTCAGAATAGGTGTTATTCCTTGTAGAACGATGTTTATGGATTTTGGAATAAACCATCCGTTATTTCAAAATTATTTCAAAATAATGAAATTGCTGTGTAGACACTCACATTGTTATTTCGAAATAACACTAGTTATCTTGAAATAACAGTGAGTATAGATGCACCCTAAAGTTCTGCCTTTTCCCAGAACTACTGCTCTCCACACCTGTTCCAGCATTAGTAGCTTGTAGTTCTGCTTATTTCTATGCACGTGGAGTCAAGTTCTGGATAGTTCTTACATCCTTTTACTCAGTTTTATGAGCATGTGATTTAAGTCAAGATCTAGCCCCTTGCACCCCCCTTGAGTTGGCTTCTCAGCGTGGTGGCGTGGCTCGCGCACGCTGGTCCGATGCCTATCACGCCACTAGTCCGGCGTGCGGGAAGAGTTCCGCACAAATGCTTCTTTCCCTCTCCTCAGAAAGGGGAGGCGGGGTAGGGGGGCCCTCCCTCATGGGCCCCAGCCCAGGGCCCTAAGGATAGGTTCTCGTAGCGTCCTATCCAGCTGGTGGGGGGTTGCTCCTGAAACTCACCAGCCCACCGGCAAATCCTGGACTGCCCTATCCTGGGCTACTTCCTACCCTGCTCTCCTCAGCAGTGATTCTACTCACTTGTTCCCCTCCCCTGATCCTTGCCTCTGTCCTGTCCTTCCACCGGGGTTCTCCTTCCTTCTCCCTTTCCTCAGCTCCGTTGCTCCTGTCTCTCCCCTCCGGCTCTCCTCTCTCCTCCCTGACCTTCTCCCCTCGACCTCCCACTGCCATGCCCTTCTTCTCCCCTTTTATACCTTTGTCAGCATCCCGCCCGCAGGGGCAGGGCGTCCCGATGTTGCTGGTGTGACCCGGCGTGCGGCGTTGCCCCAGCATGTGGCTCCTGCGCCGGTCAGCTGGGCTGCTGCAGCTGAACAGCACACGCAGGGGCCCGGCATTTCCCAGCTGGCCTCAAGAAGCGCCTGCGCTACCGCAGGGCTAGTGCGGGGCAGATTGGCCTGAGCCACATGGGGACGTTTCGCCCCATCACATGTGGGTATGTCTACACAGCCAAACAGCTATTTCAAAATTAATTCGAAAAAGCAGAGTGCTTATTTCAAATTCGGTAATGAGGAATAATGCCAAATTCAAAATAGCTATTTTGAAATAAGTGCTGTATAGACACTTATTTCAAAAAAGGGGGCCTCCAGCTTTCCCAGGGTGCCCTGGTGGCCACTCCAGCCTCAACCAAGAACATGACTCTCCCTCCCCCCTCCCCAGAGCCCTTAAAGGGGTAGACTCTGGCCACAGTGCCTGTGCCAGCTGCCAGCACAGAGTCAGCAGTCACTGCCCCTGACCCAGTGGCCCCAAAACATGAGCCAGCCCACCACTGCTCCTCAGGAGCAGTCTGCCAGCTCCCAGGAGCCTGCCAGGTGCCAGAAAAGGCTATTTCAAAATACATTTTGTGTGTAATGCGTTATTCGAAATAACTTATTTCGACTTAACTATTTTGAAATAAGATATTTCAAAATAATGCTGTAGTGTAGACATACTCTATGGGTATGTCTACACTAGCCCCCTAGTTCAAACTGTAGGCATTTGAAGTTGCAAATGAAGTCCAGGATTTAAATATCCTGGGCTTTATTTGCATCTTCCCATCCGGGTACCATTTTTAAATCCCCCTAGTCCGAACTAACTATTTGCGACTACACGCAGCAGTCAAACGTTAACTCGAACTAAGTCCTTAATTCGAATTAACTGTTACACCTCATTCCACAAGGTGTAACAGTTAACAGAAACTAAGGACTTAGTTCGAGTTAACATTTGACTGCTGCGTGTAGCCGCAGCCAGTTAGTTCTGACTAGGGGGATTTAAAAATGGCGCCCGGACGAGAAGATTCAAATAAAGCCCCGGATATTTAAATCCCGGGCTTCATTTGCAACTTTGAATGCCTACATTAGCCACCCTAGTTCAAACTAGGGGGCTAGTATAGACATACCCTATGGCTACGTCTATATGCTCTGTCTGCTACGGAGCCACGGGTGGCCATGTGCCTGGTCGGGCCCCTGTTGGGGCTGTTCAGGTGACTGCAGCTCGTGCTGCAGGCCGGTGCCATGCTGTTCATGGACCAGGAGGCAGAGATCGCCTTGGACTCCCTCACCAGGGAGGCGGTGGCAACCGTGTGGCATCAGCACCCGATCGTAGACCGGCCCGTCTGGTGTTTGGACATCAGCACCGACTGGTGGGACCGGGTGGTCCTCGGACGATGGGACGACCACCAGTGGATCCGGAATTTCTGAATGAGAAAGCGGACCTTCCTGCAGCTGTGCACCTGGCTCACCCCCGCGCTGCAGAGAGCCACCACCCGGCTGCGGGCACCCATCCCCGTGAAGAAGAGGGTCGCCATCGCACTCTGGAAGCTGGCCACACCGGACAGCTAGTGCTCGGTGGCCCAGCAGTTCGGGGTGGGAAGATCAACCGTCGGAGTGATTGTCGTGGAGGTAAGTCCCAGGGGGAGTGGGATGGGGGGAGGGTGCTGCACTCCAGGCCCAGGGACAGCCAAGACTCCCGGCTGGGTCGCCCAGAGGTTTGGGCCGCCCCTCCCTTGCACAGGCCCGGGGGGGGGGGCGTGCGGCGAGGGGGGCCCTGCGGTGTGTGTGTGTGTGTGTGTGTGTGTGTATGAGAGAGAGAGGACAGAGGGAATCAAGGGGGGGGGCCCAAGGGAGCATACACTCACCCCTGCCATATGTGATGTGTTCCCTTGTGTTTCTCTGCACCCTTCTGCAGGTCGTCCACGCCATCAACGACGTCCTGCTCCCGCGAATCATCCACCTGCGCGACGTCGATGAGACCATGGCCGGCTTCGCTGCCCTTGGGTTCCCCAACTGCGGGAGAGCCCTGGACTCCACCCACATCCCCATCCGGGCCACGGAGCATCGAGCGGGCCATTTCAGGAACCGCAAGGGGTACTGCTCCATCATTCTGCAGGCCCTCGTGGACCACCGGGGCCGCTTCCTGGACATTTACGGGGCTGGTCCGGCCGGGCACACGACGCCCGCATCCTCCGGAACTCTGGACTCTTTCACAGGTTGGAGGCGGGCACTTACTTCCCCCGGCGGGACTTGACTGCCGGGGATGTGCCTATGCCCATCTGCGTCGTCGGGGACGCGGCCTACCCCCTGATGCCCTGGCTAATGCGGCCCTACACGGGGCAGCCGGACCAGAACCGGGCCCGGTTCAACGACTGCCTCAACTGGGCCCGAAACCCAGTGGAGCTGGCCTTTGGACGTTTAAAAGCCCGCTTCCGTTGTCTGCTCACCCGTCTCGAGATGGGTGAGCAGAATGCAACGTTGGTCCTGGCCGCGTGCTGCGTGCTCCACAACATTGTGGAGCGCAGTGGGGAGGCCTTCCTCCCTGCATGGGTGGCAGCTGAGGCACAGACCTTGGAACAGCCCGACACAGCTGCCATCCGCCAGGCGCGCCAGGATGCGGTGCGCATCAGAGAGGCCCTGGTGGACATGTTTGCCCAAGCCCCGTAGTAGGGTCGCCTGGGTCTCCCCAGACTACTCCCTCTCATCCCCTCCCCTTCAACACCCCCTCCCCTTACCTCCCCCCAATTGTAAATCACGTCGGCCATCATCAAGTCTGTTCGTCGGGTGCGTCGGGCTTAGTTAGGGTTTGTCTTTTAAGTTAGGCTAGGGTTTAGGCCACCATCGCCGGTCCCGAAGAACAGCCACGAGGATGCGGGGTTCGTGCGGAAGGCTGAAGTCAGCGTACCTGATTCCAGTCATCTTCCGTCGAGGGATCTCCTGGCTGTTCCTCTCCTGAGGCCCAGAAGGACCAAAGGATTGAGGTGGCCAGCAACACCACCAATCGTCCTCCCTGCGCCTAGACGATGTTTAATTATCTGTTGTGTGCATCTTGTAACCGTTCTTGCTAGTTTGTGATCTATGTAAATATAGTTTGTGGTTTACATGTTACTGAAAAGTGTCAGCATTTCTTTCTGCGCCACAAACCACTGACCACTTATGAAGGGCACCCCCAGTGATAGAGTACAGATTTCGTTCTCCACAGTTTGCCACCATGTTAAATTTAAGTGGCTACTTCGCATCTCACATAATTTCATACACTACCTAGAGTTACACAATACCCAACACAGGAATGAGCAGCAAAATAGAGACCTGTTTATTTACAAGGGGGGGGAGAGACCTTCAACTGGGACAGGAGGGGGGGAGACCTTCAACTGGGACAGAAAGGGGGGGGCAGTTACTGGGACGGGCGGCCCCCGCGAGCACTCCTCTGGGGGCCAGCCTGCCCACGCTGGGCAGACCGCGTCGGGGCAGGCTGCACGCAGAGGGGGCAGGGGCAGGGGCAGGAGCAGGGGCAGGGGCAGGGACAGGAACAGGAACAGGGGCAGGAGCTGGGATAGGAGGAGGGGCAGGAACAGGAGCAGGAGCTGGGATGGGAGGGAGCATGAGCTGTGCTATGGGAGGGATGGCGGGGGCCTGGGCTCCGCCCTTGCCATAGTGAATCACATGCACAATATGTGCCGTCAGCGTGTCCATTGTGGTGCGCATCCCTCGGCATTCGTCCAGGAAGGCAGCCCAGGCGTCCTGCCGCCACTGCAGGTCCCCCTGCACCCACTCCGCGATGGAGGCCTGGATTGCCTCCACGGCGTTAACGTGCCGGCGAAGCAGCTGGTCCCTCTGGCGGAGCCTGTGCCTCCGGGGTTGGCCTGCTGGGGTGCCGCTGCTGCCACAGTGGAGGGTCTGGTGCTGGGTCCTGCTGCAGGGATCAGAAGAAAGGATGGGTCAGTCAGGCAGGCCGTCCACTGTCCCCACACCTCATGCCCTCCACCCCTGAGCCCAGGTGACCCCACAGTTGTGTGGCTTGGGCCCACTCGGTTCCCTTCCTGCCCCCGTGTTGTATGTTTGCAAGGAGGACCGCCCCTGGAGCAGGGTCCCCACTCCAGTACTGTAAGCACCAGTCTGTATCCTGGCCCCGTGGAGGGCGGGAGGTGCTTGTTCTGCGTTCACTTGTGGAACTCCCTGCCGGTGGAGACTGTGAAAAGCTTTGGGCTAATCACTGGTGCTAGACAGGGAGCGAGATGCATCCCCACGCAGTGCCTGGGAGCACATCTGGCAGTGGCGGTCTGGGCTCTCAGATCCCCTCGCGTGGGATATCTCCTGGACGGAACCAGAAGAGTGACTGGGTGGGGGGATGTCCCATCCTTGCAGCAACACTCAGGGGCCCTTCCTCCTCCCACTATCCCTCCCACAAGCTCGGTAGCCCAGGGACATGTGTGGCCACAGTGGGGACTTCCCTCGGGGAGGCAGCCAAGGCACCGGGAGCAAGCGAGGGGCTCGGTGGGGGTCCACAGTCACAGGACCATGACACTGCAGTGTACCCAATAGCAGCTGGCTGTGCCTCACAGCGAGGCATGGGACAGTGTGCCGTTCTCTGTGCTGCACCCTTGGCGGAGCTGCGGGCTCTGGGCTGAGTCCCTGGGGCCCTGGCCGGTTCCAGCCGGCATCCACCCTTTCCCCTGGTCCCACCGAATGTGTGTGAGCAGCACGGTCCCAGGCGTGCCTTGCAGCTGCCTGCCGCGGCCAAGTGCTCCTCGGTCACCAGGCTGCACATGGTTGCACGTGCTGCTTGCTGCCTCATGCTACGCAGCGTGCAGCTCACGAGGCCTAAGTGACATGCTTTCCCCCTCCTCCCTCTGGGCACCTGCCCCCCCCCCCCCCCCCCCGCCCTCCGCCTGTTGGGAGTGCAAACTGCACAAACTCACCAGTGGGTTCCTCCCCGGCGTCGGCCTCGGAGGAGCTGCTGGAGGGGGCCTGCTGGGTGGTGGCAACGCTGGCCTCCTCACTGCCAGATGCGCTGGCGCTGTCTTCTCCCTCCCCTGGCTCGGTGGGACGGTTGATGGGGGGGCGCTGGCAGGTGTCCACAGGGACAGTTGGGGCTTCCGGGGCTGGCTGGCCCAGAAAAGCATGGAGCCGGTCGTAATAGGGGCAGGCATCGGGTCCTGCCCCCCTTCCGTCGGTGGCCCGCACATACCCCAGCCGCAGCTCTTTTACTTTGGACCGCACCTGCTCGCTGTTGTGGCCGGGGTGTCCCTGCTGCACCAGATTCTGCGCCAGCCGCGTGTACAAGTCTGCATTGCGGTGGCAGGATGGCAGGTTGTGGAGACCCTCCTTCTCCTGCCACAGGTCCAGGAGGGTCTCCAGCTCCCTGTGGGTCCAGGATTAGGCCTGGCGTTTCCAGCCCCTGGGGGCTTCCTCCCCTGCGGGTGCAGGTGGCTCACCACCTGGAGCTGACATGCTGGGCTCAGAGGTGGCTGTTGGGCAGCACAGTGCCATGTGGCAGAGCTCAAGCTGCACGCTCTCCGGCAGGCTCCTGCCATGGGCGCCCAGCAGCCTCCGAGCTCTTTAAGAGCTCGGGTTAGCAGGAAGTCCGGGGCTCCTACGGGATCTCGTGGCGTCCAAAGCGCTTTTTTCCGTGTCTTCTGCTTTTTCGGAAAAGCTGTCTACACTGGCCCTTTTCCGGAAAAGCTTTTCCGGAATAAGGACTTATGCCCGAGCAGGAACAGTGTAGGGTTTCCGGAATAGCGGATGATTTTGTACAGTACAACATCGTTGCTTTTCCGAAAATTCAAGGGGCCAGTGTAGACAGCTCGCAGCTTATTCCGGAAAAGCGGCTGATTTTCCGGAATAAGTGGCCCAGTGTAAACACAGCCTATGAGATTAAGCTCAGACTAAAGTCACATGAAGAGAAAAAGTTACCTATTCTCCTTCAACTATACAAGGTTAAAAACCTATACATAGTTTAAAAGAAACAGCTCCATTTGGAGATTCCAAATCAGTGCACAAGATTAAATCAGTCTGAAAATCCCATATGGAATAGGTAAAGTAAGGGGGGTTTGAGACACCTTATGCAAATTATGCAAAACAGATGTCCAGATATTTACCGAAATATTAGTGTGATGCAATGGACCATTCTTTTCATACGATTGTAATAACTAGACTAGTTTCATTCTGCATAGTGCCTTTTTATTAGGCATTGTAATGCTAGGATTCAGTCCTGCAAGGTATTGCATGTTCTGGTCCCAGTACATCAAAGAGTTTGCTTCACTGTAAGCTTCCAAGTGGGATAGCTTTGCACATACAATTGAGTATGTGCATGAGTGGTCTGCTGGATCAGAGTGTCTTGCAGGATTGAGTTCCTATAATGTGTATTATAATTCAACCCAACATAGGGTATGTCTACACTACAAAGTTAATTCGAAATAACAGCAGTTATTTCGAATTAATTTTAATAGTGTCTACACAGCCAAACCGCTATTTCTAAATAAATTAAAAATAGTGGAGTCCTTATTTCAAATTTTGTAAATAACACCAAATTAAAAATAGCTAATTTGAAATAAGTGCTGTGTAGGGGGCCTCCAGCCCTTCCCAGGGAGCCCTGGTGGCCACTCTGGGCACAACCAGGAAAACTTGTCTGCTCCCCGCACAGCCCCGGAGCCCTTAAAGGGGCAGACTCTGGCCACAGTGCCTGTGCCAATTGCCAGCCTGCCAGCCCAGAGCCAGCAGACCGTGCACCTGGCACAGCATAAGCCAGAAACCCGCTGTCACCCAGCCCTCCACCGCTCCCCAGGACCAGGCTGGCGGCACCCAAGAGCCTGCCAGGAGCCGCAAAAGGCGAGTACCTTCCTGGTCTAGTGTGGAGATCGTGGGCCTCATTGAGGTTTGGGGGGAGGCCTCCAATGCCCACGATCTCTGCACTAGGTGCAGGAATATGGCCGTCTACAGCTGCATGGCTGCCAGCCTCGCCACCAGAGGCCACATGCGCAGCCAGGAGCAGGTGCACAGAAAAATCAAAGAACTGCTGCAAGCCAAACCAGAGAGCCCGTCAGCAGCTTCATCCAAGGCCAGGGAGGCCTCTACGTGTGAGTGACATCACGGTCCCCTTATGCGGGGCGGGGGAGATGGAGGGGGAGCCCAGGGACCGTATGTGTCGGCCTTGCGGACCATGGAGCAGGCGGCAACCTGTGCATCTGGCGTACAATCCAGGACATGTGGCCCCAGCTGGGTGCCATGCAGGGGCCCTGGTCTGTTCCCCACATGTGTCTACGCGTGAAGGCACATGACAGGCTCCTGACCCCAGGAAGAGACACTGCACACTGCCCTCCCTCCAGACTCCCCCTCTACACAGAGCCAGGGCACATCTCCCTTCTACCCCACCCCCACCACATTATAGGCAGCACAGGGGCTGGGGTGCAGTCCTGGGCCAGCTCACACTCCCAGGGATAGCAGGATGTGATGGTCCGGAGACCTGTCATCCTCGCCTTCCAGAGTGGGGCTGGGTTTCACCCACTGTGTCCCCAGGGAGAACTGATCACTTCTCTTGTTTCACCGCAGCCGCAGCACCTGCGAGTGCAGGACGCACCACCACGCCTGAAACATCCATCCGCACCTGGGCCAGCAGATGCACCCACAACTAGGAGGAGTTCCAGAGGCAGCAGCTGTGGTTACATGGATGGCAGGTCCACAGCCAGGAGCAGTGGGTGCAAGAGGACCTGCAGCTGTGGCGGGAGAGCTTGCGGGAGCTGCGGGAGTAGGGCCGTGCCGTCAATGAGCACTTGCAGGCCCTGGTGGACCGATTGCTGCCTTGTGCTGCTCCAGCCCCTGTGGCTGCCCCAGATATTGCTCCACCTCCTACTCCTGCTCCCCCTCCCACTTCTTCTGCCACCCCCATTCTTCCTGCCCCACCCTCATACCTACTCCCTCTGGGAACACCGAGGCCCCCGTACCCGCAGTGCTGCTAGATGGGAGGGCCAGCAAGACCTCCAACCCTGAGCTTCCCCTCCCCTTCTTTCCCTTGCCTCCCCCTTCCAGCTCCTTCCTCCCAGGTTTCCCCCCTCTCCTCTCCCACCCTCATTCCTCCCTACCCCCACCCCAATTTTGTTAAATAAAGAGAGTTTTTTATGCTAAGGCAGGTGTTTTTATTGTATATCAGGAAGGGGGGTTAGGGAGGGGAAAGGGGAAGGAGGTGAAGGTGGAATGTAAGGAACAAGGCCCCAGTGGGGCACACCAGGGGAACTTCAGTCCTCATCCACCTGGAAGCTCTCCCACAGGGCTTCTCAGATGCAGACAGCCCCCTGAAGGGCCTCCCGGCTGGCAGCCGTGCGGGGCTGTGCGTACTGGCCAACCAGGTGGTCAGCCTCTGCCATCCAGGCTGTCAGGAAAGCCTCCCCCTTCCTCTCACACAAATTTGGAGCACACAGCACGCTGCTACCACGTGCGGAATATTGTGCTGAGAGAGATTGAGGCGGGTGAGGAGGCATCTAAATCATGCTTTCAGTTGGCCGAAGGCCCCCTCGACCACAATGCAGGCCCTGCTGAGCCTGGCATTGAAGGCCTGCCAGGAGGGGTTGAGGTGCCCCATGTACGGCTTCATCAGCCAGGGCTGTAGGGGGTAGGCCGCATCCCCCACCAGGAACACTGGCATGTCCACGTCCCCGACCCTGATGTTGTGGTCGGGGAAGAAAGTCCCAGCGTGCAGCCTCTGGAACACGGAGGAGTTGTGGTACACCCGCGCGTCATATGCCTTGCCGGACCAGCCCACATTAATGTCCGAGAACTGGTCCCGGTGATCAGACACGGCCTGCAGGATCATGGAGAAGTACCCTTTCCTGTTGATGTAGAGGGAAGCCTGGTGGTCCAGGGCATGGATGGGGATGTGCGTCCCGTCAATTGCCCCCTTGCAGTTGGGAAAGCTGAGGGTGCCAAACCCCTGGCTGACCACGTCCAGGTCGGTGAGGTGGACGGCTCTGCGGAGCAGCACCCTGTTGATGTCCTTGACCACCTGCAGAGAGACACGCAAAACCAAGGGTGTCATGGCTCCTTCCCCACTCTGGCATGATAAATGCAGAAGTGGGGGCCAGCAAGTGTACCCCAAAGCCTTATCTACCAGGCTTTGGTATAAAACTTCCCCCAAAATCTTAAAAACCTAGATCTTGGGAATAAACTTCCACTGCCACCACCCAAATGTTGCTAAAGAAACCAGGGGAAAGATCATTTGGGAAATCTCAGCCCTAAAATAAAAATCAGGGCACACTATTAACCACTGCCAGGTTAATAAAAAGAAAGGAAAGAACTTTTATTATTTCAACAATATTCCTGTTGCAAGCATAATGACTAGATAGGAAGGTAACAAAATATACTCATGGAGAAACTCCATGGGCCTAGAACTTAGTTACAAAGAAAAGCCAAAACATCTTTTAAGCAGTGCCAGATCTCAGATCCCATACCCAATCCTTAAAACAATAAAACCTAACGAGACTACCTAAACTTTACCCTACTTACAGAAAATGAAGAATGGAGTCTTGGAGAGAGAGAGACATGCTTGTCCCTCTCTGTAGCTGCAGAGAACTCCCTACCAGAGACAAAAGGAGAAAGGAAAAAACCCAAATTCCTTTGTCCCAGGTTGAAAGTCCCACCTACATTCCTACTGGTCACTCCACCTGGCTAGGTATAGTTAACCCCTTAATCCCCAGGCTGCTGCTAACCCTCCTAATCATGACAGAGGGTCACTGGGGTGCCCGGGTGGCTGAGTGTGTTCGTTCCCCGCCATTGCCCTGCTCCCCACTCCTAGGAGCTCCCCACTGTACAATCCTGGCCACCACGGGCAGTCTGTAGTGCGGCCGGGATGGACTGACCCCTCCTGGGGAGGGCACTTACACCACTTCCTCCCCGGTTTCCCTGGGGCAGCGCATGTTCTCCTTGTAGCCCCCCCCTTGGCCCAGTGTCTGGTGAGTGCCCTCCCTTCACAAGCCCCCTCTACACAGAAGCAGGGGACATCTCTCCTTCCCCCCCCCCACCTCAGCTGCACTGTACACAGCACAGGGGCATGGGTGCGGTCTCGGGGCAGTTCCCACTTCCAGGGATATCCGGACAATCTGACTATGGCCTCTGTACAAGCACATCGGCTCTGATGGTGCAGGGAACGGTCATCCTCACCTTGCAGGGGGGAGCTGGGCTTCACCCACTGTGTCCCCAGGGAGAACTGACCACTTCTCTTCTTTCTCCACAGCCGCACCAGCTGCATGTGCAAGTTGCACCACCCCACCTGGGACATGCTCCCACACATGAGGGCTCATCAGGAGGACCAGCCAAACACTGCAGGGGTACCGAGAGCATCACCTGGGAGCACTGCGAGCCCTGCACTGCACCCTGGATCACTGGGTGGAACTAGATTTGGAGCTCTGATGGGAGCAGCTTTCCTAGGGTCATGCCATCTGTGCCCATATGCAGACCCGTGTGCTGCCTTCTGCCACTCCAGCGCTGCTGCCTCCTCAGCTCCCGCTCCTCCTCCCACTCCTTCTCCCCCTCCCACCTCTCCCTCCTCAACATCCACACCCTCCTCCCCATCCCCTCGGGGAAGCTGAGGCCCCCGCACCCACTGTGCTGAGGGACAGTTGACCCAGTGAGATCCCCACCCCTGAGTCCTGAGCTTCCCCTCCCCCTTTTTCCCCTTGCTTCTCCCTTCCAGCTTCCTCCTCCCAGTTTTCCCCCTCCCCTCTCCCACCCTCTGTGCTCCCCTCTCCCACCTCCTTTCACCAGTCTCCCCAGCATTTCATACCCATACCCCCATTTTTTAAATAAACAGAGTTTATTTTTGAAAATACGTGTATTTTATTTGACATCAGAAAGGGGGGCTATGGAGGGGTAAGTGGAAGGATGTGAGAGTGGAATAAGGCATAAGGCCCCAATGGGGCATTCCAGGGAGACGTCAGTCCTGTTTGTGTGGAAGCTCTCCCGCAGAGCCTTCCAGATATGGACAGCCCCCCGATGGGCCTCCCAGCTGACAGCCGTGTGTGCCTGCACGTACAGGCCAGCCAAGTGGTCGGCCTCTGCCATCCAGCCTGGCTGGAAAGGCTCCCCCTTCCACTCACACAAATTGTGCATACAGCACGCCATGACCATGTGTGGAATATTCCTGTCTAAGAGGTCGAGGCGGGTGAGGAAGCATTGAAATCAGGCCTTCAGGCGGCTGAGCCTGGCATTAAAGGCCTGCTGGGAGGGGTTGTGGTGTCCCATGTAGGGCTTCATGAGCCAGGGCTGTAGCGGGTAGGCTGCATCCCCAACCAGGCACACAGGCATGCCCACGTCCCCAACCCTGATGTGGTGGTCAGGAAAGAAGGTCCTGGTGTGCAGCCTCTGGCACACGGAGGAGTTACAGTAAACTCACGCGTCATGTGCTTTGCCGGACCAGTCCACGTTGATGTCCAGGAAGCAGCCCTGGTGCTCAGACAAAGCCTGCAGGATGACTGAGAAATACACCTTCTGGTTAATGTAGAGGGAGGCCTGATGTCCCAGGGCACGGATAGGGATGTGCATCCCGTTGATTGCCCCCCCCCCCTCCCTCGCAGCTGGAAAAGCCCAGGGCTCTAAACCCCTCAGTGGATGCATCCAAATCTGTGAGGCGGACGACTCTGCGGAGCAGCACTCTATTGATGGCCTTGATCACCTGCAGAGGGACACAGAAAACCACCGAGAGTCACTGGGGTTCCAGGGTAGCTGTGAAAGTGCTCCTTCCCCACCACTGCCCCACGCCCCCACTCCTCAGGAGCAACCCCCCTCCCCGCCCCGCAATCCTGGCCACTGCGGGCAGCCCGAAGTGTGGCTGGGACAGAACAAACCCTCCAATGGAGGGGACTTGCACCCCCTCCCCTCCTTTTCCCTGGGGCAGCCCATCCAGTCCTTGCCCCCCCCCTCCCGCCCCTGGCACAATGGCCAGAGACTGCCATACCTGGATGAGCACTGCTCCGACAGTGGATTTCCCCACGCCAAACTGGTTGCCGACAGATCGGTAGCTATCCAGCAGGGAAAGCTTCCATAGGGTGATGGCCACACACTTGTGGAGGGGAATGGTGGGCCTCATGTGTGTGTCCCATCGCTGCAGAGCAGAGGCGAGCCACTCACAGAGCTCAAGGAAGGTGTCATTCTTCATCCTGATGTTCTGGGTCCTCTGTTGGTCTCCCCAGCACTCCAGGACAATGTGATCCCACCGGTTGCTGCTGGTGTCCAGGAGCCAGATGCAGCAGGGCACGCTAGTGTCCAGGTGCTGCTCCTCCACAGCCCCCCTGGGGGAGGGTCCAGAAGAGGACCTAGGGGTTGGGCTAGTGCAGATGGTGCCAGGCAGTCTCTAGCACTTGCTGCCAGGCTTGCAGCAAAACATCCAAAAGAAACACCAGCGTGCCCAGGAGCGGCTCTGGCTCCATGGTGCCGAATGGTGTGGTGTCCCAAGTGAAGGCAACCAAGCAGGCAGAGAGAAAAATGCTTTGCTGTCCCTCAGCGAGGTAGGCAAGCAAGCAGGGAAAGTTGAGAACCAACTGTCCAAGGGGGGTCCTTTTAAGCACAAGACTCAGATAGCCTCAGACAGCAGCCACACAAAGCAACTACTGACCTGATGCTCTGCTGGATCCGGTTTCAGCCAGCCTTAAATGAGATTCAGCGTCCAACCAGTGTGGACACGCTATTTCAATTTAGCAAAAAGCTATTTTGAATTGCATTTTGTATATAGACATGTTATTTCAAGATACCTTATTTCAAATTAACTATTTCAAATTCAGATATTTCGAAATAACGCTGTAGTGTAAACATACCCAGGGAGAGGGGGATCAAACCCAAGTTAAGGGTCTGTAGTAGGGCACTATTTGAAACCCAGGAGTGGGTGGGCCCACTTCTAAAAGTCTCTCCCCCAGCCTTGTGGGAGGGATGACTAGATCTGGGGATCAACTGAGTTCAGGGGACAAAAAATAAAAAACATGATCAGGTGGTGCGGGTCACAGGGTCAAAACAAAGGAACTGGATGGGGACACCGAGCAGAGAACCCCGGACAGCACCCACTGCTCCTCAAAGCTGTCAACGGAGCCAGTGGACATTGCTCAGAGGAATTCTACCCAGATACGTGAAACAAGGGAGGAACGAAATAGGCCCCACAGTCGCAAAGAACCCCTGTGAGGAAGTGGGGGCTTGGGGGGTTCAAAGGAGGGTGTTACATACAGGGGTGCACTCAGTGCCCAGCAGTTACTGGTTTAATGTGACAAGGGTGGGGAGTTTGTTGTTTCAGAGAACATCCCAGAGTTGGAGCCGTGGTGTCTGGTATCCCGATGACCCCAACCCTCCTTGGAAGACACAGCTAGTTCTGGCCAGATGACAGACAATAGGCTGCAGAGAGAGACCCCAGCCACCAAACCCAGCTGACCCCAGCAAGGGGAGAACATTGGAAGGAGGAGAAGAGGTGGAAAAGATGGGCCTGGGCTACCCTCTTACCTGGGTAGAAGACAATGGACTGGGGAGTGGCTGTTGCTGGGAATTTTGGAGGCTCTGCTCGGAGACAGGGGGTTGTGGCTTTTGGGGACTGAGGGCAAAGCAGGCAGAACTCAGCTAAGTCAGGAGAGACTAATGTGTGGGCTGTGGGCCCAGGCCTACTGACCTGAGAGACCCACTGCTGTATTCAAAGCTCAATAAACCCTTCTGTTTTGTGCTGGCTGATAGTTGCTATGGTCTAGAGAACAGGGTGGCACTATTTCTTCTGGAGGCCCCAGGCATCCAGAGAGAGTGGATCCCCCAAAGGGGCTCACGGCGGAGGCAGGCGTGCTGAAGGCCCTGAGAGGCACCGTCCTGGAGGCGGAGGGGCGGACCCCCCAGGTGAGAGTGGGCATCCCAAGAGAGGGTTGCTGCACTGGAGTGGACTCCCTGGGAAAGGGCTGTCTCACTGCTCCTGGAGTGGAGTGGGCTTCCCGAGAAGGGGCTGCCGCACTGAAGGGTGGGGGTCCGCCCAGGAGCTGAGGGGCTAAATATGGGCATGACCTGTGAACTGTGACAACCCCCTCCTGCAGCATACTCCTCCTGCTGGTGTAGATCAGTGGTCTCCAAAGTGGAGTGTGCGCACCTCAGGGGGTGCACAAGACAATCCGAGGGGGTGCACAAGATGATCTGAGGGAGCACATGCGCAGCGTGGTCAAACCCCGCGCAACAGCTGAGAGGAGAGACACCCAGGCCGGAGTTGCACAGCGTCTGCCAACCCCGGTCATGGCACCAGGCACACGCAGACCTCGCCCCTGCAGCAACTGCCGCTTGACCTCCATCCCCATTGGCAGCAGGGCCCTCCACACCCACCCAAAAGCCAGCCTCCCTAATACACTCCCTCCCTGGAGAGGCGCCTTCAGGGCAGTGAGCCTGCTGCAAGCGGGCAGCTCCCCATCCTCCCTACCACACCTAGCAGCAGCGCTGACAGGACACAGCAGCAGCAAGGAGGAGGAGGAGGAAGTGGAATGGCTGCTGCTGTGGCTCCCTCCCCTGAGCCCCAACAGTCAGAGCTCAGGCAGAAGCAGCAGGTGTTGTGCAGTGCCCATCTTCCTCCCCCTCCCTGCATTGCCTCCAGCTCCCCACACCGCCTCCTGCCAAGGCAAACTCACTCCCCGCTGCAGCTCTGCCCCCGTCTACAGCCCTTCATGCCCCCAGTCCCCCTCTGTCCCCTATGCCAGGCCATGCTGCCTCCTGTGCCCCCAAACATGCCCATGCCCAGTATGCAGCCACCCCAGCACCTTCTCCCCTGCCCTGCCCATGCACGGCATGCACCCCCACAAACCCCCTGCACATGCACACCTCACAAACTGGAAGGCAGAAGGTAGGGGAGGGGAAGAGGAAAAAATAGAAGGAAGGGGTGAGAGAGGAAGGGGCTTGTTCTGAGGGAAGAGGCGACAGGGTGATGCTGGGAGAGGAGAGGGTAAGGGCTAGAGGGGGGAGGGAGAGGTTCTGGGAGAAGGCTTGAAAGAAGGGGTGGGCATGAGGAAGACTGAAATGGAGCAAGTCATGTGTGAGGGCACAGGGGCATGAGGGGAACGGGGCAGAGGGTGGTGAGGGGGGTGGGCATCAGGGAAAAACAGGGCAAAGAGGGCAGGGGAAGTGAGGGAAGGGGGAGGAACCAGGAGAGTGCAGGGGTAAGGGAAGGTGCAGATGCCAGGGGATTTTGGGGGTGAAGTGGAAGGGCAGACATCTGCAGGGGAGGGACCAGCACCAGAGGAGAGAGGCAGGACAGGTGTTTAAAGAGAGAGCTAAAAGGTTTTCTGTACCGTTAATAAATAAAATAAAAAACATTGTTTTAAAAATATTGTTTATTTCATCTTTATCTCATCTTTTTTAATTTCTATTTTTGTGTATGTTTTATAATGTACATAATATATTAGTACAGTAGTACATTTGTATAATTTATAAATAAATAAATATACATATATTGGGGGTGCATGCTCAAAAATATTTTACTGATAGAGGTGTGTGATCAAAAAAGTTTGGAGACCACTGGTGTAGATGGAAGCTGTTGCCAGGGCCAGGAGGACGTTGACAAGGAGGTCTCACGACTTTGTGGGGTCATGGATAGGGTGTGTGTATATAAAGAAGTGTGGGGAAAAGTGCAGCCAGAACCTCAATAAGATGTTCTGGAGGAGCTGGAATAAGGGCTGCAACCTGAAGCATTCCAGGAACGTGTGAGCCAGGTTTTTCCTCACACCGCAGAAGGGGCAGGTGTCTGGGATTGGGGTGAACCATGCCAAGTACATGCCCGTGCTCACTGCTCCATGCAGGAGCTGCCAACTGATATCCCTGATGGTCCATGGGATTAAGGTGGAATACACGCTGGTCCATCAGTTACCCACCCTCCACAGGTCTTAGATAGTCCCATTATTTGATGTCTGGGTGGGACACAAGGGTGAGGAAATGCAGAGTGTGGAGCACAAGCATGTACAGGTGTTTTCTTAGCGTGGTTCGGAAGCAGACTGGCTGCAAAACCTGCAGCCGGCTGGGGGTCCAGGGGTGGGGAGACCAGGGGGCCCCGCAGAACAGGAGCCTGATAATAGATGGAGGTTTTGCAGGAAGGGAAGGGCAGTGTACCCTCTCACAGGGATTGCTGCAGGAAATCGAGAGTGGGCTGCAGCAAAGCCGCCTTCACCTCCTGGAGTAGGCGCAGGGACGTTCGGGGGGTGGAGAGCTCCATGCGCTGAGCGAGCGCTCGGGAATCCACCCAGTCCCCCCTGTCATAGTCCAGGAGGTCTCCGACCTTGGTCATTTCTGTCAGGATCAGCCTATGGTGCACTGAGGGAGAGTCCACTATCTGCACACACAAGGCTGGATTGTGGAGCAGGGGCTCCATGAGAAGGTCTGCCCCCTCGGTGGCCACAACGGACCTAGTCCCTGAGAACAGCTTCCAGCTCTGGAGGATTTCATGGTATAATTCTGGCAACTCAGAGGTCTCACGGAAGACCCCTCGAGTGGATAAAAAAAGAGCTGCTGGTCATATCAGAACCCTCGGAGGCGGTGGAGGAAGGTGCACTCCAAAGTGCTCCATGCTGGACTACCTGCACTATAGAGGAGTCTCTGAAGGGCCTAGAGGTGGAAGGTCTGGACCCGGCTGTGCAGGAAGATCAGGCCCTGGCCCCCCCTCCTCCAGGAGGAGACAAAACACCTGGAGAGACAAAACACCTGCAGTCCTGGCCACAAGAACTCCAGGGCCGTCCTCTGGAGCTTGGCCAGGATCTCCAGGGCCGGCCTCAGGGTGTTGAACCAATGCCAGAGCATGGACAGGACTAGCTGATTTAACACCAGCTCCCTTCTGTGGAGGGAGAGACACTAGGGCAGTCCTGTCCATCTCCGCAGCCGCTCACCCACCCTGGCCTCCAAATCTTACCAGTTCTCCAGCAGAGAAGGATGCGTGACGGATAAATAAATGCACAGATAGATCAGTGGACATGTGCTCCACCTGATGGCCTGAAGTGGGTGTGGGAGGGAGCCGCCACCCCTCCCCGACCACCAGGCCAGAGCTCTTGACCCAGTTGACCCGAGCGGAGGAGGCCGCCGAGTAGACAGATTGGCAGGCCTCCACCCGCATCAGGTTCTGGACCATGAGGAGCATGCCATTGGCATACGCCGACAGGACCAGCTGCAGCTCCAGCTCTTGCAGTACCAACCCTGTCAACCTCCTACAGAGGAGACAGAGGAAGGGCTTGATTGCCAGAGTGTAAATCTGGCCTGACAGCGGACACCGCTGACGTACCCTCCGCCAGAAGCTGACCGGCTCGGTCAGGGTACAGTTGAGCCTGACCAAACACTCTGTGAGGGCGTACAGCACCCGGAGAAAACCTACAAAATGGGGCCCAAAGCCAAAGACTTGCAGAGTGCCCAAGAGATACTCGTGGTCCATCCTGTCGAATGCCTTCTCCTAGTCCAGGGACAGGAGGGTGAACAACAAGCCATCCCTACACCCAAGCTCCAAGAGATCCCAGATGAAATACAAGTTGTCAAAGCCCTAAATAGGTCCGGGACGATGTAGGTCTGGTCGGGATGGATCACGTCCACCAGCAAGGAACGCAGTCACAGTGAGATGACTTTTGCTATGACCTTGTAGTCCGTGCTTAGGTTGCGAAGGTCCCCTTTCTCTGGCAGTAAGGCAAGCACAGCTCGCCTGCACGACAGGGAGAGGATCCTGCTTTCCAAGGACTCGGCCCAGACAGTGATGAGGTCTGGGCCGGGGACGTCCCAGAACACGCGGTAGAACTCCACGGTCAGCCTGTCCATGCCCGGGGTTTTATTGTTGGGCATGAGATGGAGGGCTTCCGAGAACTCGGCCAGAGTGAGAGGCAGCTCCAGCCAGTCCCGGTTGCCCACGCTGACCATTGGGAGCTTGGTCCAGAGCACCTTGCAGGTGTCGGCTTCAGTTGGATCCAGGGAGAACAAACTGGCGCAGAAGGCTCTGGCCCTTCCACGCATCTCCTCCGGATCCCTGAGGGGGGTGCCGTCCTCTGCCAAAAGGCAGGTGACGTGGTTTTTGGCTACTTTTTTTTTCTCCGGGGCATAGAAGAAGCGGGAGCTGCGATTCATCTCCTGGATGAGCTGGATGTGAGATCGAAAGAAGGCACCCCGGGTCCTGCGATCTTCCAGGGCCCAGAGTTCCTGACACTTCTCCCAGTACTCCTCCCGGAGAGATGGATACTCGGGGTCAGAGACCAGGTGCCACTCAAGTTTCAAAACCTCCCGTTCCAGCTGCTCTATTGTCGCATCCCTCCGCAGGCTGGCGCCTGGGAAGTAGTAACAGCAGAAGAGCCAAGCGTGCACCTTCCCCACGTCCCACCATCACCGCGCCAAGGGAAAGGGGCAGGGGCAGAAAGAGGGGGAATGGTTATGGTAGGAGAGGGATGAGGGACAGGGGAGGACTCGGGGCTGGAAATAGGTTTGTAGAGGGTGGGATTGGGGACCAGGGTACAAACAGGGGTGTGGGGAGGATTGGGACAGGGAAGGGGACTAGAAATTGGGGCGCGGTCTAGGGGAGGATCCCCGGGTTTATGCCACTGGGCTGTGGCTCCTCCCAAATGGGAACTGGGGCGGGGGCAGGAACAGGGAGGGGGCCCATGCCGATGCCAGGCGCAGGCGGAGAAGCAGGAGTTGTTACCACGGTGTCATCCTGAGTGGTGTTCTCCGCAGGGCCCCCAACAGGGAGGGGGGATGACCGCTCCGCCTCGCTTGCTGGAGAAGGGGAACCCTCGAGCTCGGGACCAGGCCACTTGGCACCAGCTGTCGCCCCAGAGGGCTTAGCAGCTTCAGCTCCGGTGCTCAAGTCAGCTGGGCCACTAGGTAACACCAGGGGCACCCCAAGTGTGAGGATGGGGTCAGCCACCTGGGACGTAGGGTTAGGATTAGGGAGAGGAGGGGGCAGTGCCATAGAGTCGTATGAGGAGTAACGGTAGTTCGGACTAGGAAGCCTAGTCCAAACTACCTAGTTCGTGCCGCATGTAGCCACGCGGCACGGGGTTCAAACGAGCAGGGATTTAAAAATGGCGGTGCCCAGTTTATGCAAACGAAGCCCGGGAAATTCAAATCCCGGGCTTCATTTGGAAGTGCAGTATGCCTACATTACCCCGCTAGTTCGAACTACCAGGGTAGTGTAGACATACCCCGAGGGACAGAAAAGCATTTTTCTCTGCGCCCGTCTGTGGTGGCAACATGGAGCCAGAGCTCGCCTTGCATTTTCTGGTACAGTTTATGGACTTGCTGCTGCAAGTCTGCCAGCAATCGCTGGAGGCTGCCTGGTTCCATCTGGTGCACATCAGCCCCCTGCCTCTCCGCCTGGCCACCCTGGGTGCCATGGTGCAGCTGCGGCGGTGCCCGGGCACCGGCGTGCCCCGCCACATCTGGCATCTGGACACCAGCAGCAACTGGTGGGACCGCATCATCCTGGAGCGCTGGGGAGACCAACAATGGACCCGGAACTTCAGGATGAAGAGGAACACCTTCCTGGAGCTCTGCGAGTGGCTCACCCCTGCTCTGCGCAGAAGGGACACTTGCATGAGGACCGCCATCCCCCTCCAGAAGCGTGTGGCCATCGCCCTCCATGCCGGACAACTACCGATCTGTCGGGAACCAGTTCGGCGTGGGGAGATCCACCGTCGGAGCGGTGCTCATGCAGGTACGGCACTCGCCGGCCACTGGACCGGGGGCGAGGGGGGCTGCAAGGAGGGGATGGGCCGCCCCAGGGAAAAAGGGGTGACGGGGAGGAGGAGGCAAAAGTGCCCCACACCGAAGGGGCTGGTCTCTCCCGGCCGTACTACATGCCGCCAGGGGGGGTTGCTCCCGGGAGTGGGGCCAGGGCACCAGCACTCCCAGCCACCCGGGCACCCCACTGATTCGCGCTTTGCTGTGTCTCTCTACAGGTGGTCAAGGCCATAAACTGGGTGCTGCTCCGCACGGTGGTCCGCCTCGCTGACCTGGACGCCATTATCCATGGGTTCGGCGCCTTCGGCTTCCCCAACTGCGGGGGGGCTATCAACGGGACGCACATCCCCATCCGTGCCCCGGAACACCAAGCCTCCCAGTACGTGAACCGCAAGGGGTACTTCTCCGTCCTCCTGCAGGCCGTGTGTGACCATCGGGGACAATTCACGGACATTAATGTGGGCTGGTCCGGCAAGGCACACGACGCCAGGGTATACCAGAACTCCTCCGTGTGCCAGAGGCTGCACGCCGGGACCTTCTTCCCCGACCGCCACATCAGGGTCGGGGACGTGGACATGCCCATATGCCTGGTGGGGGATGCGGCCTATCCCCAACAGCCCTGGCTCATGAAGCCCTACACGGGGCACCTCAACCCCTCCCGCCAGGCCTTCAATGCAAGGCTGACCAGGGCCCGCATCATCATTGAGGGGGCCTTCGGGTGACTGAAAGCCCGATTTAGGTGCCTCCGGGGCAGAGGGACCGATTTAGGTTAGCCTCCCACTAGTTCGAATTAAGGGTCTACACAGCCCTTAATTTGAACTAGCTAATTCGAACAAGGCGTTAGTCCTCGTAGAATGAGGTTTACCTAGTTCGAATTAAGTTTGAACTAGTGGAGCGCTAGTATAGCGCCTATCAAAGTTAATTCGAACTAACATCTGTTAGTTCGAATTAACTTTGTAGTGTAGACATACCCTGGGAGTTGCTCGACCGATTGTCCCCCACCTGGACGTAGATGAAGGTGGTGTTGTCGTCCGGGTGGTGGTTTCACCAGACGTCTACCAGGGAGTGATGGTCCACGAACTACCTGAGGATGCCCGGTGAGGCCTGGCAGTTCATTAGTCCTACTCAGTACCAGTCTTCGAGGGTGGTATTGAAATCCCCGCCCAGGACCAGACACTTGCGAGGATCCAGAGTGCCAAGGAAGGTGGCCGCACGCTGATAAAAGATGACCTGGTCTGGGCCCGCATTCATGGCATAAACGTGGACCAGGTTCAATGACAGCCCCTCCACGTGGGCCCGGACATACAGCAGGCAGCCCGGGACAATCTTGGCAGTCTCCAGCACCTCAGTCCATAGGGCAGGGGAGAACAGGGTGACCATCCCGGCCGAGTGAGTGCCAAGGTGGCTGAAATGCACCCCGTCCCCTCACTCCAGCCGCCAGCTAACCTCGATGGCTGGAGTCATGTGGGTCTCCTGCAGGAAAACCACCAAGCACCTCCCCCCACAAAGGAAGGAGAGCACCCAGCTCCTGCGGAGACCCGCCCTACAGCCGCGGGCATTTAATGTTGCGATGATGGTGTACTTCATAATGTGGGCTGGGGTGGATCCTCATGGGCAGGGGAATTGTCAGCCCCCTGCAGGCCCCGCAGCAGATCGCTCTCCGACCCAAAGGAAAGCGTCTTGGAATCTGAGGGTATGTCTACACTACAAAGTTAGTTCGAACTAACAGACGTTAGTTCGAACTAACTTTCATAGGCGCTACACTAGCGCTCCGTTAGTTCGAACTTAATTTGAACTAACGGAGCGCTTAGTTCGAACTAGGTAATCCTCATTCCACGAGGATTAAGCCTAGTTCGAACTTACTAGTTCGAATTAAGGGCTGTGTAGACCCTTAATTCGAACTAGAGGGAGGCTAGCCCTCCCCAGGTTTCCCTGGTGGCCACTCTGGCCAACACCAGGGAAACTCTATGCCCCCCCCCCCCCGGCCCCGGACCCCTTAAAGGGGCACGGGCTGGCTATGGTGCCCGTGCCAGGTGCAAGCCTGCCAGCACCCAGCCAGCAGACCCTGCACCAGGCACGGCTCGAGCCACCCACCCGATGCCCCCCAGTCCTCCCCCTCTTCCCGGGACCAGGCTGGCGGCTCCCGGGAGCTTGCCCGGGACCGCAAGAGACGGGCACCAGCCTGGGCTAGTGCGGACATCTTGGACCTCGTCCACGATCTCCGCACTAGGCACAGGAAAGTGGCCGGCTAGGGCAGGAGAGCTGCCAGCCTGGCCACCCAGGAGCAGGTGTGCATGAAAATCAAGGTGGTCCACTGAGACCCCCGACCCTGAGCCCTGAGCTTACAATGGCCGTACTGGGTCAGACCAAAGGTCCATCTAGCCCAGTAGCCTGTCTGCTGACAGTGACCGACCCTAGTGACCTTGGAGGGGATGGACCAAAGACAGTGACCAATCCATTTATTTCGTGCCATCCCTCTCCAGCCTTCCACAAACCTTGGGCAGGGACACCACTCCTACCCCCTGGCTAATAGCACTCCATGGACCCAACCTCCATGACTTGATCTCACGTCCCTTTAAACTCTGTTCTAGTTTTAGCCTTCACAGCCTCCTGCAGCAAGGAGTTCCACAGGTTGACTCTTTGCTTTGTGAAGAACAACTTTCTGTTACTAGTTTGAACCCTGCTACCCATTCCTTTCCTTTGGTGTCCTCTAGTTCTTCTTTATGGGAACTAATGAAGAACTTTTCTGAATGCACCCTCTCCACCCAACTCCTGCTTTTAGAGACCTCTATCCTGTCCCCCCTCTGTCTCCTCTTTTCTAAGCTGAAAAGTCCCAGTCTCTTTAGCCTCTCTTCATATGGGACCTGTTCCAAACCCCTGATCATTTTAGTTGCCCTCCCCTCTCCCAGCCTCTGTCTTCCCCTCTCCCACCTCCTTTTCCCAGTCTCCCCCAGTTTTGTTCAATAAAGACAGATTCCATTTTGGAACACAATTGTCCTTTATTTTGTACATCAAGAAGAGGGGCTAGGGAAGGGTAAGCGGAAGGAGCTGAGGGAGGAATGGGGTACGAGCCCCCGATGGGGAGGACTGGGCTGGTTCTGCGGGCTTCTGGGGGTGGAAGCTCTCCTGCAGCCCCCCAATTGCTCCCTCTCCCCAGATGGCAGCCTGCGGCAAGTGCAACCGGGCTGATGGCCTAGTGGTGTGATGTGCCCAGTGTGGGTACTCTGGGCACTCCAAGCCAGGACTGCTTTGCAAGCGGGGCACCCCTGAGAACTGTCTGTCCGGGGTGGGGGTCGGGACCCTTTAAGCGCAGCTCTCGGCTAACCTGAGACAGCATCTCCACGTTCTAAGTCCTCCTCTGATGCCCTGCCGGCACTGCTTTTGGCCATCCTTAACCCCGGTTCAGGGTCCACTTAATGTGGACATGCTAGTTTGAATTAGCAAAACGCTAATTCCAAGTAGTTTTTTGTTCTAGACACGTTAGTTCGAATTAGCTTAGTTCGAATTAACTAATTCGAACTAAGTTAGTTTGAATTAGCGCTGTAGTGTAGACGTACCCTGAGGGACTGGTGGTAGGCCACGCCGTCCTGCCTATTGGTCCCTCTCCCCTCATGCAAAAGGGCTCTGGTGGCCTGGAGGATCGATTGAAAGTCTCCGCAGCGTTGAAGGACGAGCCTCACCTTGCCCTTGGCCTCGCAGTTGTCTACGAGGAACTGGCGCAGCTCGACCCTCAGCACCGAGGTGGTAATGAGGTTCTCCTCCATCTGGGCCCCGAGGTGGAGCTCACATGCCACGGAGACAGGCAAGCAGGGATCCAACCTCCTGTGTGGTGCCGATAGCGATGGCGCCGCGCTGCTCGTCCCCAATCCCGGCACAGGAGGGGGCAGCGGAGGGAACACAGCAGCCCCTAATTGATTGGAAACCGAGAATAAGAATACCATCCCCTGAGGGCTGCCCACAGCTAGCGGGAATGAGACGGCCCTTGTGGGAGTGGCAATGACAGTGGTGTGGAATGACGGTACGGGTAGGATGGCAGTATGGTAGAAGTGGGAGGGGGAGTGGGCTCACAGCTGAACGATGGGTCGGGGCGGAAAGAGGGTGAACGGTAGTGGTAAGAGAGGGGTCAGGGAGAAGGGAAGACTCGGGGCTGGATATGGGCTCAGAGGGTGGGATTAGGGCCAAGGACACGAACAGGGGTGAGGGGAAAATCGGGACAGGGCAGGGGACCAGAATTTGGGGTAGAGTCTGGGGAAAGATCCCCCAGGTGTGTGCCACCGGGATGCGGTGCCTCCTGAATGGGAGCAGGGGCAGGAAGGAGGCCCATGGATGGAGAGGCATGGGTTGCTACCACCGCATCGGCCAGAGCGGGATCCTCTGCTGGGCCCCTAGCAGGAGGCAGAGATGACAGCCCTGCCTCACTTGTGGGAGAGAGGGCGCCCTCAAGCTCAGGACCCGGCCGCTCGGCACTGGGCAGCACCCCTGAGGGCATGGCGGCTTTGGCTCCGGCGCTCGAGTTGACCAGGCCAATAGGTAACACCAGGGGTGCCCCGAGCCTGAGGACATGATCAGCCACATGGGACATAGGGTTAGGGAGAGGAGGGGGCAGCTCCACAGAGTCGCCGCCTTGGGTGAGCGGGGTCAGACCCAGGGCCTCGATCTCTTCGAAGATGGAGCTGAGTTCCATCCCCTCGGCCCCGGAGCCTTCACCGCCGGTCACTGAGGCAAGAATTACCTCGGCGGTAATGGCGGGGGGCTCAGCTGGTATCGGGGCCAAGGGAGCTCCACCCGAGGCCTCCTTGTGGATGGGCTCCACAGGGGGGACAGCTTCATCCCCCCTTGCTGCCATGGCTTCCTCAGCTGGCACTTCCTGCTGGTGCTTGCCGGGGGTGCTCTTGGCAGCGCTGGCCCCCCTCGGGATCTTACGGAGGAGGACCTTCCCACCGTCCTCATCAGAGGGGGGAGATTGAGCCCACGAACGGCGGGCTCTGCGCTTCCCCCGGACGAGCGTCCAGCCCTCCAAGGTGGAGGTGGAGGGCTGGTCATCAGGGGCAAGGCCAGGGGGCGCAGTCGATCTTTGGGGGGGACGTTGAAGCAGGGGAGGGAAAGCGGAGGGGAGCGACCACACCACCCTCTCCTCCTCGGGCTCTGCAGAAACGGATGGAGTGGAGGCGGGGCCTGCCTGCTCACTCAGGCACGCTGGAGAGGGCACCTCTGGCTCCCGAGTAGAGACATTGGTTGGAGGAGGAGCAGGCACGGAGGCCAGTCTACCAGGGGGGTCGGCAGTGCTAGGGCTGGCACCTTCCTAGGCCCCAGCGGGCCCAGACTCCTCCCCTGACCCGGCCAAGGGGCAGTCCCTCTGGACGTGCCCCATCGCCTGGGAGAGGAAGCACCGGTCCTCACCCGTTGAGTAGTGGACCCGATAGAGGGCACCTTGGTAGGGCACCATAAAGGATCCCTCTAGCGCTATCCCACCACGCGCCACCGGCAGCAGCTGTAGCTGTACCTGCTGGCAGAAGAACAAGACGTGGTGGAGGGCGGGATCCTTACAGCCCAATGGGAGAGGGCTAATGACGGTTATTGGCTTTCCCAGGGTGGAGAGGGAAGGCAGCAGGGTGGCATTGGGGAGGAAGGGCGGGACGGATGTAAGGATCACCCATATGCCCAGTGCCTCCTGCAGTTCGAGGGGCACATGCACGCCCCCCCACTGCCAAGCCCCTTTCCACCACCTCCTGGGAGGCAGCCTCCGAGGCAAGGAAGAACACAACCTTACCATACATTTTGGAGGCCGCCACCACGGCCGAGGCCCCTACCACCCTCGCCAATGCCCACATGTAGGTTTTGACGTGGGGTGAGGTGGCAAGCAGGAGGCAGCGGATGCTGTGCCTCCTGGTTAGGGTGGGGAAGAGGCCCCGACCACCACCTCCAGTTCCATCCCTGGTGGCTGGGCCAGATGACCCAGCGTGTGGGGGGCGGCAGTGGCCACCTTGGTGTATGCTCTGCAGGCCACTGGTAGATTGCTCTCAGAGCCGGTGGGGGGAACGACAGGGGAGGGATGGGCTGTGGTAGGTAGCTAGGCCACAGTGAGCGGGGCGGCCTTGGCCGTGGGAGGTTTGGCCTTTGGGGCCAGGCCTTTTCCCTTCTTCACCTCCCCGGCCTTTTTTTCTGACCGAGGTGAAGGGTCCACCCACATCGGGGGGGCATCGGCCATGGCAGGCGCGGAACCTGGGTTAGGGGTCGGGAGGTTAGCCGCAGTGATTGGCAGGGTCAGTGGCAACAGGGGGCCTTTGGGGCCCGTGATGTCAGGGGAGGGGGCCGGGACCTCCTCCATGATGGTGGGGGGGGGGGGGGCAGGTGTTGGAGGAGGTGGAAATTGTGGGGAAAGAGGAGGGGAACTCCTCCCTGCCTATCAGGAGAGGGGTGGGAACCAGTAAGGGAAACTGGGGAAGGCAAGACATCCACTCCTGTCCCATGTAATAGAGGCAGGGGAGGGCGGGATCAAGGGGAAGTGCCAGCTACTCCTCCCCGCTAAGATGGAAGCTGGGGAAGAGGGCTTTAAACTTGTGAGGAGTGGGGGAACCAAGAAGGGGGAGTGGCAGCTGCCATACCTTGCCGTCTGTAGGCAAAGGAGGAGGGTGCAAAGCAAGGAGCAGGGGAAGGGAAGGGGAAGGGTGAGGAGCTTAAGGAGGAGGGGGGTAGCCACGCCCTCCCTCTGAGGGAGGGAGGGCGCTGGCAGAGGATGGGCATGGGATTTGAGGCCAGCAATCACTCCTCCCCGCAAGGCTGGAAGCAGAGGAGAAGGGCACTGGCAGGGCAGGCAGGGGGCCAGGTAACAGGTGCAGGGCGGGGGCCAACTCCTCTGGCTGCACTGGGGTACAAAAGGGAGCTATGGGGCTGTCAGGGGGGTGCAATGTGCAGGGGGGCTAATTAAAAAGGAGAGGGGAAGGGGGAGAAGAGGGGCGCAAGCAATCGGGGCTTTTTTTTTAACCCTAACCCTAACCCTAACCCTAACCCTAACCCTATTTTTTCCCCTGTTTGAGTGAGGCTTTAGAGAGGGAGTTCTCCAGGTAGAGGAGAAGCAGATACAGGAGTCTTGAGGGAAGTGTGTGTTGTGTTTGGGGCTTTCTTGCTGTGTGCTGAGCTTGTGTTTGTGAGTGAGGGTTGGTGTGTGTTCTTTTTTGTTTTTTCTTTCTTTCTCTATTTTCCCCTGTGTTTGAGAGTGAGGCTTCCCCCCCCCCCCCTCCCCTTGATAGAGTTTGTGCTGTGATTGGTAGGGGCTGTGATTGGCAGGTGGAAACTGTTGGCTTCTAATTAAAGTTTGAATTCTAGAAGTCTCTGCTGATTGGCTGAGCCTTGGTAGGGGGAGGGGCTTTATAAGGCAGTGGGCAAGCAACCAAGGAGCTTGCGAACAGGTGACTGCTAACAGGGAGTTTTGAGAGGGAGTTGGGAAGGGGAGTGGGAAGGGCTGGAGGTTCTCTTGTCTTTCTTTTTAAATCCCTTCTCCAGGACAGCAGCGATGGTTGATGATGGGTCTGCTGTTGTAACCTGCACGGCCTGTGCCATGTTTGTCTTACTCCCGGAAGAAAGAACGGATTTCATCTGCACGAAGTGCAAGCTGGTCGAGATTTTGGAAGAAAAAATTAGAGGACTGGAGGCCCAAGTGTCTACTTTATGCTTGATTAGAGAGGATGAAGACTTCCTCGATAGAAGGCAGCAATTAATCCTTCAAGCACGGCAGGCAGAGGAGCCAGAAATGGCAGTACGTGAGCAAGAAGAGAACTGGCAGTATGTTAACATCTAGAAGGGGAAAAAGGCCAGCACGGGATTCCCCCGATGCTATAGAGGTAAGCAATCGCTTTCAAGCTCTCTCCACAGGCTCTGCAGTGCTGAAAGCTCTGGAAGGGACCTCACAAGGAAGAAACCAGAAGGGAACACCATCTACTGAAAGGCATGGGATGCATAGTCCTAAGGATGGGGGTTCCATGGCCAACACCCCCAAAAGGAAACGACGGGTGGTGGTGGTCGGGGACTCCCTCCTAAGAGGGTCTGTGCCATCCCTCTGCCGTCCGGACCCGGAATCTCGAGAGGTGTGCTGCTTACCGGGAGCTCGCATTCGGGATGTCACTAAGAGGCTTAGCAAGCTGATTAAACCTTCAGATCGCTACCCCTTCCTGCTTCTCCATGTAGGAACTAATGATAAGGCCAAGAATGACCTTGAGCAGGTTGCTGCGGATTATGTAGCGCTGGGAAGAAGGATCCAAGAATTCAGAGCGCAAGTGGTGTTCTCGTCCATCCTCCCTGTTGAAGGGAAAGGACTGGGCAGGGATCGTCGAATTGAGGACATAAATGCGTGGTTGCGCAGGTGGTGTCGCAGAGAGGGCTTTGGTTTCTTCGACCATAGGACTCTGTTCCGGGCACAAGGATTGTTAGGAAGAGATGGGATCCACCTAACGAAGAGAGGTAGGAGCATCTTCGCGGGCAGGCTTGCAAACCTAGTGAGGAGGGCTTTAAACTAGGTTTGTCGGGGGATGGTGACCAAAACCCTGAGGGGAGTGGGAAAGTCGGATATCGGGAAGAAATGCATAGAGCAAGGAGCGAGAAAGGAGGACCCCAGTTTCGAATGGAGAAGATAGTGCAATCAACTGGTTACCTGAAGTGTTTGTAAACTAATGCAAGAAGCCTGGGCAACAAACAGGAAGAACTGGAGGCCCTGGCCCAGACCAAGAAATATGATTTAATTGGGATAACAGAGACTTGGTGGGATGACTCGCATGACTGGAGCGCTGTTATGGAAGGGTATAGATTGTTCAGGAAGAACAGGCAGGGGAGAAAAGGAGGAGGAGTTGCACTATATGTAAGAGAGCACTACGATTGCTCTGAACTCCAGTATAAAGAGGGAGAAAAACTTGTTGAAAGTCTATGGGTCAGGTTTAAAGGAGCAAACAGCAGTGATGTTGTGGTTGGTGTCTGCTACAGGCCACCGAACCAGGTGGATGAGGTAGATGAGGCTTTCTTCGGACAACTGAGCGAAGCTTCCAGATCGCAGGTCCTGGTTCTCGTGGGGGACTTTAATCACCCTGACATCTGTTGGGAAACCAATACGGCAGTACACAGGCAATCCAGGAAGTTTTTGGAGAATGTTGGGGATAACTTCTTGGTACAAGTGCTGAAGGATCCAACCAGGGGCTGTGCACAGCTTGACCTTCTCCTCACAAACAGGGAAGAACTAATACGGGACGTAGAGGTGGGTGACAACCTGGGAAGCAGTGATCATGAGATGGTAGAGTTCAGGATCCTAACCAAAGAAAGGAAAGAGAGTAGTAAAATACACACCTTGGACTTTAAAAAAGCAGATTTTGACTCCCTCCGAGATCTGATGGGCAGAATCGCCTGGGATGTTAACATGAAGGGGAAAGGAGTCCAGGACAGCTGGCAGTATTTTAAAGAAGCCTTATTGAAGGCACAGAAAGAAACCATCCCGACGCGTAGTAAGAGAGGCAAACCTGGTAGGAGACCGGATTGGCTTACAGGGGAAATCCTTGGTGAACTTAAGCACAAAAAGGAAGCTTACAGAAAGTGGAAACTTGGACAAATGACTAGGGAGGAGTTTAAATGTATAGCTCGAGAATGCCGGGGGTTATCAGGAAGGCGAAAGCGCAAATGGAGTTGCGACTGGCTAAGGATGTGAAGGATAACAAGAAAGGTTTCTACAGGCATGTCAACAAGAAGAAGGTGATCAGAGAGGGTGTGCAGCCCCTAATGGATGAAGGAGGTAACCTAGTGACAGATGATGTGGGGAAAGCTGAAGTACTAAATGCTTTCTTTGCCTCTGTACTCACAGACAAGGTCAGCTCCTTGACTAATGCGCTAAGTGACGCAAGATGGGAAGAAGATGGACAGCCATTGGTGGGTAAAGAACAGGTTAGGAACTATTTAGAAAAGCTAAACGTACACAAATTCATGGGTCCGGACTTAATGCACCCGAGGGTACTGAGGGAGTTGGCAAATGCCATTGAGGAGCCTTTGGCCATTATCTTTGAAAAGTCGTGGAGATTGGGAGAAATCCCGGATGACTGGAAAAAGGCAAATGTAGTGCCCATCTTCAAAAAAGGGAAGAAGGACGATCCAGGGAACTATAGGCCGGTCAGTCTTACCTTGGTTCCTGGAAAAATCATGGAAGGGATCCTAAAGGAATCCATTTTGAGACACTTGGATGAGAGGAAAGTGATCAGGAATAGTCAGCATGGATTCACAAAGGGCAAGTCATGCTTGACCAATCTGATTAGCTTCTATGATGAGGTTACTGGCTCAGTGGACATGGGAAAGTCAGTGGATGTTATATACCTTGACTTTAGCAAGGCTTTTGATACCGTCTCCCACAATATTCTTGCCAGCAAGTTAAGGGAATGTGGATTGGATAAATGGACAGTAAGATGGATAGAAAGATGTCTAGAAGGCCGGGCCCAGCGGGTAGTGATCAACGGTTCGATGTCAGGATGGCGGTCGTTTCTAGTGGAGTGCCCCAAGGTTCGGTTCTAGGGCCGGTTTTGTTCAATATCTTTATTAATGACCTGGATGAGGGGATAGATTGCACCCTCAGCAAGTTTGCAGATGACACTAAGCTGGGGGGAGAGGTAGATATGCTTAAGGGCAGAGATAGGGTCCAGAGTGACTTAGACAAATTGGAGGATTGGGCCACTAGAAATCGCATGAGATTCAACAAAGACAAGTGTAGAGTCCTGCACTTGGGATGGAAGAATCCCAAGCATAGTTACAAGCTGGGGACCAACCAGTTAGGTAGTAGTTCTGCAGAAAAGGACCTGGGGGTTACAATGGATGAGAAGCTGGATATGAGCCAACAGTGTGCCCTTGTAGCCAAGAAGGCTAATGGCATATTAGGATGCATTAAGAGGAGCATTGCCAGCAGATCCAGAGATGTCATTATTCCCCTTTATTCGGCTTTGGTGAGGCCATATCTGGAGTATTGTGTCCAGTTCTGGGCCCCCCACTACAAAAAGGATGCGGACGCATTGGAGAGAGTCCAGCGGAGGGCAACCAAAATGATTAGGGGGCTGGAGCATATGACCTACGAGGAGAGGCTGAGAGACTTGGGTCTGTTTAGTCTGCAGAAGCGAAGAGTGAGGGGGGATTTGATAGCAGCCTTCAACTTCCTGAAGGGAGGTTCCAAAGAGGATGGAGAAAGGCTGTTCTCAGTATTGACAGATGGCAGAACAAGGAGCAATGGTCTCAAGTTGTGGTGCGAGAGGTCCAGATTGGATATTAGGAAAAACTATTTTACTAGGAGGGTAGTGAAGCATTGGAATGGGTTACCTACGGAAGTAGTGGAGTCTCCATCCCTAGAGGTATTTAAGTCTCGGCTTGACAAAGCCCTGGCCGGATTGATTTAGATGGGATTGGTCCTGCCTAGAGCGGGGGGCTGGACTTGATGACCTTCTAGGGTCTCTTCCAGTTCTATGATTCTATGATAAGGGGATGGTTGGATGAAATAACATGATCTTGGTAACTAATTGACCATTCATTATCAGTTGGAAATAGGTCAATGGAGGGATGATAGGAGTTGCTATAGGGAACTTTCTGGGTGTCTGGCTGGTGAGTCTTGCCCACATGCTCAGGGTTTAGCTGATCGCCATATTTGGGGTCGGGAAGGAATTTTCCTCCAGGGTAGATTGGCAGAGACCCTGGAGGTTTTTTGCCTTCCTCTGTAGCATTGGGCACAGATCACAGCTGGAGGACTCTCTGCATGTTGGGGCCTTCAAAGTATTTGAAGGCTTCAATATCTGAGATATAGGTGAGAGGATTATTCTAGGAGGGGTGGGTGAGATTCTGTGGCCTGCATTGTGCAGGGGGTCAGACTAGATAATCATAATGGTCCCTTCTGACCTTAAAGTCTGTGAGTCTATGAGGGGCAGGGAGCAGAACTCTGGGTGGGGCCAGAGGACAACTGGGAGGCTGGGGGGTGGACACTGGGTGAACAAGGCGGGGCAGGGCAGAGCAAGGGCTGGGAAACAGGACGCACACTGCAGCAAGCTAAAGGCAGGAGGGGCATGTAAAACAAACTAAGGCTTGGCGCGGCTTGTCAGCGAACTCAGGGATGGGGAAACAACAGGCTAACAAGGCAGGGTGGCCAAGGCTTCTGCAGTGGGGGCAGGGCGGGGAGAGCAAGGGTGAAGGGGCCCTCCAACCAAACACTGATGAGGGAGGGGGGCCAAGCCCAAATGGGGGGAGCACACCCACAAGGGCTTGTGGGGGGCTCAGTCCTCGCCCGCTGCTGCAGCGGAACAGTCCCAGCTGGTAAAAAGGGGGGTTACTAGCTTGCCCCACTGAGGGGCAAGTCCAGGTGGTACAAGGTTGGTGGAGGGGGTTGTGGCGGTGGTGGTATGGGGGGGGCAGCTGAACCAGGGGGAGGGCTCTGCACTTCTCCTCCAGCCCTTCTCTTGGTGTCTAAGTCCATCATCACTCCAAGAGCGGATGAAAGGCTCAGTCCCAATGAACAAATCCCCTCCACAGTCTAATCAGCGGTCCACGTTTCCCTTGGCGGGGTGCAGATGGAAGATCATCAGCAGCAGGTAGATGGTAGCCAGGTGGGGAAGGCCTCTGGATGGTGGGTGCCGGTGGGGTCTCTTCCTCTGGAGTGGAAGCGGGGGGGCAGCTGGCAGGTTCCCTCTCCCCCCTCAGGGTATGTCTACACTACAGCACTAATTCGAACTAACTTAATTCGAATTAGTTAATTTGAACTAAGCTAATTCGAATTAGTGCATCTAGACCTAAAAACTAGTTCAAATTAGCATTTTGCTAATTTGAACTAGCATATCCACATTGAGTGGACCCTGAACCGAGGTTAAGGCTGACCGAAAGCAGTGCCGGCAGGGCATCAAATTAGGACTTAGAGCGTGGAGATGCTGTCTCAGGCTAGCCGAGAGCTGTGCTTAAAGGGACCCGACTCCCACCCCGGACAGACAGTTCTCAGGGGTTCCCCTCTTGCAAAGCAACCCTGGCTTGGAGTGCCCTGAGTGCCCACACTTGGCACATCACAGCACTCGGCCATCAGACCAGCTGCACTTGCCGCAGGCTGCCATCCAGGAGGGGTGTCAATCGGGGAGCTGCAGGAGAGCTTCCACCCCGAGGAGCCCGCAGAGCCACCCCAGTCCTCCCCATCAGGGGCTCGTACCCAATTCCTCCCTCACCTCTTTCCACTTACCCCTCCCTAGCCCCCCTTCCTGATGTACAAAATAAAGGACACGTGTTCAAAAATAGAAACTCTCTTTATTGAACAAAACTCGGGGAGACTGGGAAAAGGAGGTGGGAGAGGGGAAGAGAGAGGGTGGGAGAGGGGAGGGCAACTAAAATGATCAGGGGTTTGAAACAGGTCCCATATGAAGAGAGACTAAAGAGACTGGGACTTCTCAGCTTAGAAAAGAGGAGACTGAAGGAGGATATGATAGAGATATATAAAAGCATGAGTGATGTGGAGAGGGTGCATAAAGAAAAGTTCTTCATTAGTTCCCATAATAGAAGAACTAGAGGACACCAGATGAAATGAATGGGTAGCAGGCTTCAAACTAATAACAGAAAGTTCTTCTTCACAAAGCAAATAATCAATCTGTGGAACTCCTTGCTGCAGGAGGCTGTGAAGGCTAGAACTAGAACAGAGTTTAAAGAGAAGTTAGATAAAGTCATGGAGGTTGGGTCCATGGAGTAGTATTAGCCAGGGGGTAGAAATGGTGTCCCTGGCCTCTGTGGAAGGCTGGAGATGGATGGCACGAGACAAATGGCTTGGTCATTGTTTTGGTCCATCCCCTCCATGGTCCCTAGTGTTGGCCACTGTCGGCAGACAGGCTACTGGGCTAGATGGACCTTTGGTCTGACCCAGTACGGCCATTGTAAGCTCAGGGCTCAGGATCGGGGGTCTCATTGAACCACACTGATTTTCATGCACACCTGCTCCTGGGTGGCCAGGCTGGCAGCTCTCCTGCCCTAGACGGCCACTTTCCTGTGCCTAGTGTGGAGGTCCTGGATGAGGTCCACGATCTCCGCAGTAGACCAGGTGGGGACCCGCCTCTTGCGGAGCTGGGCAGGCTCCCCGGAGCCGCCAGCCTCGTCCCAGGAAGAGGCGGAGGGCTGGGTGGCAGCGGGTGGCTGGTTCGTGCCGTGCCAGATGCAGGGTCTGCTGGCTGGGTGCTGGCAGGCTTGCACCTGGCACGGGCACCGCAGCTAGCCTGTGCCCCTTTAAGGGCTCCGGGGCCGGGAGGGGGGCAGATGAGTTTCCCTGGTGTTGGCCAGAGTGTCCACCAGGGCAAGCTGGGAAGGGCTAGCCTCTAACTAGTTCGAATTAAGAGGCTACACAGCCCTTAATTCGAACTACTTAATTCGAACTAGGCTTAGTCCTCGTAGAATGAGGTTTACCTAGTTCAAATTAAGCGCTCTGCTAGTTCGAATTAAGTTCGAACTAGCGGTTTGCATGTGTAGCGCCTATCAAAGTTAATTCGCACTAACGTCTGTTAGTTTGAATTAGCTTTGTAGTGTAGACATACCCTCTGGCAGCAGGAGCAGCTGGTGGTGGCTGTAGGCAGCAGCAGTAGCATCGTCTTTATCCAGGGGAGAAGCCCAGCAGCGCTGAGGCTCGGCAGGCCGGCGGGGAGGGCTCCGGCTGGGGCAGGCAGCAGGAACAGGAACGGGGGGGGGGGGGCGGAAGAGGAGGCAGAGCAGCAGCTGCACCCTGCTGCCTCTCCTCCTTCTCTGGAATGGGGTACTGGAGGGGACAGCCACTGACATAGAGGCGGAGGAACCCCTCTGGGAGCCATTTTTGGCCCAGCTTAGCCCCTCTCATTCACCAGACAGGAAGCCATGGGGCGTGAGCAGGGCTATAAGAACCCTGCCAGGGAGCTCAGTTAGGGCCCAACCTTTGTTGGAGCCAGAGGCCTGCATAGAGCTCCCTGCCTGGGAGGCCGAGACCTGGCTTGGGCCTCCAACTGCCTCTGACCCGGAGGAACCAGAGGACTGCTCAGTGCCCCCGTTGGGGAAACAGAGGCTTGGCCCAGGCCTCCGAGTGCGGCTGCCCCAGAGGACCTGCTTGAACCCTGACCCCAGCCTGTATTCTTGGACTGTGCAAGCTCACCTCAGCTGCAGGCCTGCCAGCCAAGCCGGACCCTGGGGACCAGCCTGACCCAGAGTACCAGCCTGATCACCACTGCCAATTGTGGACCCAACTCCAGCTGGAGCCCTTGGACCTGAAAGCAGACAAGGACTGGGTAAGACCACGGGGACCCCAATCGCAGGAGTCAGGCCTCCATTTCCCCTGTGACCTGCTGGAGAGCCAGGTACCCGCTGAGGCTTAGGGTATGTCTACACTGAAAAGTTAGTTCGAACTAACTTTCCTAGGCGCTAACGAAGCGCTTAGTTCGAACTAGGTAAACCTCATTTTACGAGGATTAAGCCTAGTTCGAACTACCTAGTTCAAATTAAGGGCTGTGTAGACCCTTAATTCGAACTAGTGGGAGGCTAGCCCTCCCCAGCTTTCCCTGGTGGCCACTCTGGCCAACACCAGGGAAACTCATCTGCCCCCCTCCCGGCCCCGGAGCCCTTAGAGGGCCACGGGCTGGCTACTCACTTTGTGCCAGTTGCAAGGCTGCAAGCACCCGTTCCTGCACAGCCTGCACCTGCCACAGGATGAGCCAGCCATCCGAGGGCTCCCAGCCCTCCACTGCTCCCCAGGGCCAGCCTGGCGGCTCCCAGGAGCCTGCCTGGGGGCGCAAAAGGCGGGCGCCTGCCTGGTCAAGTGCGGAGATCGTGGACCTCATCGAGGTTTGGGGGGAAGCCTCCAATGTCCACGATCTCCGCACTAGCCACCGGAACGCGGCCGTCTACGGACGCATGGCTGCCAGCCTGGCCGCCAGGGGCCACCAGCGTGGCCGGGAGCAGGTGCGCTGCAAAATAAAGGACTTGCGGCGGACCTACTCCCGGGCCTGCCTGCCAGGGGCCGACCCGGAGGCCTGCCCCCACTTTCATGCCCTGGACCGCATCCTGGGGGCTCATGCCGTCCCTGCCCCCCGGGACGTGATTGACCCCGGGGCAGAGGGACCGCTCCTGGACACGGAGGAGGAGGAAGAGGGCTCTGAGAGCCAGGAGCCTGCCGCCAGCCTTCCCAGGACCCGGGACCCGGGACCCCCGAGGCACGCCACAGACCCGCTTGCCTGCATCGTCTGAGGCCGGGGAGGCGTCCACCTGTGAGTACCCTCGTGTTCCCCTTATGTGTACGGGAGGCTGGGGCGAGAGGGAGTCCCGGGACTGTGCGCCTGGGCCTTGCCCACCACGGAGCAGCAGCTGGGGATCCTGCAGGGGCACTGGCCTTGCAGAGGGGAGCTGGGTTTCACACACCTGGGCCCCTGGGGTAATTGACCGCTGGTCTTCTTGTACCACAGCTGCAGCACCTGGGCCTGCAGGGCGCACCACCCCGCCTGCAGCAGCCGCCCGCGCCCGGGCAAGCAGGACAGCCAGGAACCAGGAGGACTACCAGAGGTGGCACCTCTGGTTCCTGGATCGACAGCTCCGTCTCCAGGGCCACTGGGTCCAGGAGGACCTCAGGCTGCGCCGGAGGAGACTGGAGGCCCTGGAGGAGCAGGGCCGTACTCTGCGAGGCCACCTCCAGAGCCTGCTGGACCGCTTTCCATTTCCTCCTCCCCCTGCTCCCCCTCTTACTCCCCCTGCTCCCCCTGCTCCCCCTCTTGCTCCCCCTGCTCCACCTGCTCCTGCTTCCGCTCCTGCTTCCTCCACACCCCCTGTCCCTCCTGCCCCCCCCTCCACAACCATTCCCCACTGACGCCCCCGGACCCGCAGTGTGGCGAGACGGGAGAGGCAGCCGGACTCCCACCCCTGAGCTCTCCTTTCCCTTCCTCCCTTTCCTCCCCATCCCTTCCAGCTCCCTCGTCCCAGGTTTCCCCCTCCCTTCTCCCACCTTCATTCCTCCCTCCCCCCACCCCAGTTCTGTGAAATAAACAGACGTTTTTGTTTGAAAAACAGGTGTCTTTATTTGACAGTAGGTAGGGAGGGGAAAGGGGAAGGAGGGGGGGTAGGGTGGAAGAAGGCCCCAGTGGGGCATGCAAGGGAGAGGTCAGTCCTCCTCCTCCTCCACCTGGAAGCTCTCCCGCAGGGCTTCCTGGATCCGGATGGCCCCCCGCTGGGCTTCCCGGACAGCGGCGGTGCGGGGCTGACCATAGTGTCCAGCCATGCGGTCAGCCTCAGCCATCCAGGCTGGCAGGAAAGCCTCCCCCTTCCGCTCACACAAATTGTGGAGCACCCAACATGCCGCCACCACGGGAGGGATGTTGTGCTCGGCCAGGTCCAGACGGGTGAGGAGGCATCGAAAGCGGGCTTTCAGTCGCCCGAAGGCCCCCTTCACCACGATGCGGGCCCTGGTCAGCCTGGCATTGAAGGCCTGGCGGTAGGGATTGAGGTGCCTCGTGTAGGGCTTCATGAGCCAGGGCTGCCGTGGGTAGGCGGCATCCCCCACCAGGCACACAGGCATGTCCACGTCCCCGACCCTGATGTGGCGGTTGGGGAAGAAGGCCCCGTCCTGCAGCCGCTGGCACACGGAGGAGTTGCGGTACACCCGTGCGTCCTGTGATTTGCCGGACCAGCCCACATTAATGTCCATGAACTGTCCCCGGTGGTCACACACGGACTGCAGGATCACGGAGAAGTACCCCTTTCTGTTGACGTACCGGGACGCCTGGTGTTCCGGGGCACGGATGGGGATGTGCGTCCCGTCGATGGCCCCCCGCAGTTGGGGAAGCCGAGGGCGCCGAAGCCCCGGATGACGGCGTCCGGGTTGGCGAGGCAGACCACCCTGCGGAGGAGCACCCGGTTGATGGCCTTGACCACCTGCGGAGAGAGACACAGCAAAGCGCCAATCAGTGGGGCGCCCGGGTGGCTGGGAGCGTGCGTGTCCTGGCAGTGCCCCGTGCCCAACTCCCGGAAGCAACCCCCCTGGCGGCGTGTAGTACGGCCGGGACAGCCCGACCCCTCCGGTGCGGGGCGCTTTCGCCTCCTCCCGCCCCCCCCCTTTGTCCCTGGGGCGGCACATCCCCTCCTCGCAGCCCCCCTCTCCCCCGGCTCGGTGGCTGACAAGCGCCGTACCTGCATGAGCACCGCTCTGACGGTGGATCTCCCCACGCCGAACTGGTTCCCGACGGATCGGTAGCTGTCCGGCGTGGAGAGCTTCCATAGGGCGATGGCCTCCCGCTTCTGGAGGGGGATGGCGGGTCTCATGCGAGTGTCCCTTCTTTGCAGGGCAGGGGTGAGCCACTCGCAGAGTTCCAGGAAGGTTTCCCTCCTCATCCTAAAGTTCTGGGTCTGCTGTCGGTTGTCCCAGAGCTCCAGGACGATGCGGTCCCACCAGTCGCTGCTGGTGTCCAGACGCCAGACGCGGCGGGGCACGCCGGTGCCGGGGCACCGCCGCGGCTCCTCCACGGCCCCCAGGGCGGCCAGGCGGAGAGGCAGGGGGCTGACGTGCACCAGGTGGTGCCAGGCAGCCTCGAGCCATTGCTGGCAGGCTTGCAGCAGCAAGTCCAGAAAGTGCACAAGAAGGTGCAGGGCGAGCCGTGGCTCCATGTTGCCACCTGCGGCGGCCCCCCCGAAGGGAAGCACCGACACAGACGGGCACAGAGACCGACGCTTTGCTGTCCCTCGGTGAGGTTGGCAAGCAAGCAGGAAAAGCTGAGAACTGGCTGTCCAGGGGGGTCCCTTTAAGCACGAGCCTCAGACAGCAGTCACACAAAGCAACTACAGACCTGATGCCCTGCCAGAACCTGTTTCAGCTGCCCTTAAATGCCCCCCCTGCGTCCAATCAGTGTGGACGCGCTAGTTCGAATTAGCAAAACGCTAATTCGAACTAGTTTTTAGTTCTAGACGCGTTAGTTCGAATTAGCTTAGTTCGAATTAACTAATTCGAACTAAGTTATTTCGAACTAGCGCTGTAGTGTAGACATACCCTTAGGGTATGTCTACACTACAAAGTTAGTTCGAACTAACGGACGTTAGTTCGAACTAACTTTAATAGGTGCTACACTAGCGCTCCGCTAGTTCGAATTTGAATCGAACTAGCGGAGCGCTTAGTTCGAACTAGGTAAACCTCATTTTACGAGGACTAACGCCTAGTTCGAATTAGCTAGTTCGAACTAAGGGCTGTGTAGCCCTTTAGTTCGAACTAGTGGGAGGCTAGCCCTCCCCAGCTTTCCCTGGTGGCCACTCTGGCCAACACCAGGGAAATTCTATGCCCCCCCCCCGACCCCGGACCGCTTAAAGGGGCACGGGCTGGCTATGGTACCCGTGCCAGGTGCAAGCCTGCCAGCACCCAGCTAGCAGACCCTGCACCTGGCACGGCACAGAGCCACCCACCCGATGCCCCCCAGCCCACCCCCTCTTGCCGGTACCAGGCTGGCGGCTCCCGGGAGCTTGCCCTGGACCGCAAGAGGCGGGCACCCGCCTGGGCTAGTGCGGACATCGTGGACCTCGTCCACGATCTCCGCACTAGCCACAGGAAAGTGGCCATCTAGGGCAGGAGAGCTGCCAGCCTGGCCACCCAGGAGCAGGTGTGCATGAAAATCAAGGGGGTCCACTGAGACCCCCGACACTGAGCCCTGAGCTTACAATGTCCGTCCTGGGTCAGACCAAAGGTCCATCTAGCCCAGTAGCCTGTCTGCCGACAGCGGCCAACCCTAGGGACTCTGGAGGGGATGGACCGAAGACAGTGACCAAGCCATTTGTCTCGTGCCATCCATCTCCAGCCTTCCACAGAGGCCAGGGACACCATTTCTACCCCCTGGCTAATACTACTCCATGGACCCAACCTCCATGACTTTATCTAACTTCTCTTTAAACTCTGTTCTAGTTCTAGCCTTCACAGCCTCCTGCAGCAAGGAGTTCCGCAGGTTAACTATTTGCTTTGTCAAGAACAACTTTCTCTTACTAGTTTGAAGCCTGCTACCCATTCCTTTCTTTTGGTGTCCTCTAGTCCTTCTTTATGGGAACTCAGGAAGAACTTTTCTGAATGCACCCTCACCACCCAACCCCTGCTTTTAGAGACCTCTATTCTGTCCCCCCCTCCATCTCCTCTTTTCTAAGCTGAACAGTCCCAGTCTCTGTAGCCTTTCTTCATCTGGGACCTGTTCCCAACTCCTGATCAAGTTAGTTGCCCTCCCTTCTCCCAGCCTTTCTCTTCCCCTCTCCCACTTCCTTTTCCCAGTCTCCCCCAGTTTTTTTCAATAAAGACAGAGTCAATGTTGGAAGAAACGTTATCTTTATTTTGTACATCAATAAGAAGGGGGGCTAGGGAAGGGTAAGTGGAAGGAGGTGAGGGAGGAATGGGGTACGAGCCCCCGATGGGGAGGACTGTGCTGGCTCTGCGGGCTTCTGGGGGTGGAAGCTCTCCTGCAGCCCCCCAATTACCTCCTCTCCCCAGATGGCAGCCTGCGGCAAGTGCAGCCGGGCTTATGGCCAAGTGGTGTGATGTGCCCAGTGTGGGTACTCCGGGAACTCCAAGCCAGAACTTCTTTAAAAGCGGGGCACCCCTTAGAACTGTCTGTCCGGGGTGGGGGTCGGGACCCTTTAAGCGCAGCCCTCAGCTAGCCTGAGACAGCATCTCCACGCTCTAAGTCCTCCTCTGATGCCCTGCCGGCACTGTTTCCGGCCATCCTTAAGCCCTGTTCAGAGTCCACTCAATGTGGACTTGCTAGTTCGAATTAGCAAAACGCTAATTCGAAGTAGTTTTTAGTTCTAGACGCGTTAGTTCGAATTAGCTTAGTTCAAATTAACTAATTCGAACTAAGTTAGTTCGAACTAGCGCTGTAGTGTAGACGTACCCTTAGGGACTAGTGCAGGCTGGTAAAGGCCCTAGGCTGGTGTGTTTCAAGCTGGAGCCCCCTGCTGAGCCAGCCGCAGCTGCTTGGCTGCATTTAGGGCCCTTGGCTGGGGTGCCTGTGCCTCCTGCCCCCACCTACCTACCGGCTCGTAGTCTCCCCCTCTCCACTACTGCAGGAGAACAGCCTGCCACCCTCCTGAACAAGGAAACCCCAAACCTGTGTTGTGTTTGCAGCCACGCCCTGAACCAGGGCCTGGTCTCCCTTTAAACTGCTAAACTGTTTGTTTGTTGCCCAGCCTGAACAAGGCTTGGGCCCCTGAGCTAGTAAATTGTGTGTGTGCTGCTCACCCCACACTGCCCCAGGGCCAAGCCTAAATGACCGTATAAACTGTTTGTTTGCTGCCCCACCCTGAACCAGGGCTAGGGCCTTGAGCTAACTGCCTTCTGTGGGACTCTAGAACTAATTGTGTGTTTACTGGCCCACTTGAACGAAGGCCTGGGCTAATGTCAGCCGACGGTCAGGGCAGTGTGTGTGTGTATGTTTCCGAGAAAAGGTTTAACGTCCGTGCCTTTACTGCTAGGACCGGGGTCCCATCGCAGAGGGTGGCCAGCAGGCCAACAGACGCCCCGTTATATAGGAAGAGCTTATTACACCTTAGATTTTAGCTGCTAGAACACAGGGGTTCCTTCGCAGAGGGCAGCCTTGGGGAAAGGCTGAAAGGTGCCCCAGTGGATTGTGCCACCTGGGAGTGACACAGATCCAAATGCCCAAGCTCTCCCTATATCTGTCCCTTTATGACCGGCTGAAGTTCTTTTAAATTGTGCTTGGTTCTGTTACAGCAACTGAAGGAGTCAGGTTAAAGCTTAAACAGTTACAGGTTTATTGAGGAAGCTTATAAATCATATGCTTGCAATGGCTATTGCTCTATTTCTTTACTACTAGCAAAATATAGATCTTAAAAAAAATGGTTACAAAGAAGATAAAGATAGAAGAATAGAAATAATGGTACCAAGTAACAGCTTACTCCTTCTATGTGTACACTTAAGACAGAGGACCACATCCAGGTACAATTTTTACCCCCTTCTGTGCCTCTCGACTCCAGCATGTCAGGCCAGGGCCGGTCCC
Source organism: Pelodiscus sinensis (assembly GCF_049634645.1). Lineage (NCBI taxonomy): Eukaryota > Metazoa > Chordata > Testudines > Trionychidae > Pelodiscus > Pelodiscus sinensis. The sequence goes on from NC_134719.1 coordinate 51,650,777, forward strand.
TCAATTCCTAGGAAAGACGAAAATACGAGGTGGGCGTCCCCATAGATCCTCGGGAGGTCAAACACCTAACCCGACCAGCAAGTAGAGGGTAGAATGACACTCAAAGTAAGTGTGTGCTGGGCCCATCTTTTATACTCATGGGGTCACTTATTTCTCTTTCTTGTCTGTCATGCCAAATGGGGCTGGTCTGTCTTTTGTGAGACCAGTTCTTACAAGGGAGTTGTGAACTTAATTTACACTTGTAAGAGAGATAACTAAATTGGAAGTACTGGGGATTCTTTTCTCAGTGGGAAATTCCTCTTCCAGGGACTGTGTGTGTGTTCGAATCAACATAGGTGCCAGCCGGTGGCAGTCTCGCATATCCTGATCTCTCCTCATATCTATGTTTCAGCTTCTCAGGATCAGATGAGCCAGCATAGACTATGCTGATTTTATTGCTCCTTCTCTGTCCTGTATGCTTCAGGGAGGCAAATAAGATGGATGTGATGGAGGCGGGCTGTCTGGCCACAGCTAAGGAACTGTCATTTGTTTATATTTGTTGCCTGCCCTGACCTAGGGCCAGGGCTCACTTGTTTAGTTACTGCCCACCTGGAACAAGGCCTGGGCTCGGAAACCTGTAACTTTGATTGTTTGATTGCTGCCCTGCCCTGACCCAGGGCGCTCAAACTGTTAAACTGTCTACTTGTTGCCCCACCTGGGACAAGGCCTGGGTTCTTGAACCTGTACTTGGGGGTTTAGCTGCCCTGCCCTGACCGAGAGCCAGGGCCTCCTAAGCTGTCTTGGTTTGTTGCTTGCCCTCCTCCAGGGCTAGGGCTTTTGAGACTGTATTGAACTCTTACCTCTGGCCCGTACCTGAAGCAAGGATGGGCACCAGAACTATTTGCCTCCCGCCCCGACCTGAAGCAAGGCCAAGTATTGAACTATTTGCCTCTCAGCCTGACCTGAAGCAAGGCTGGGTCATGGAACTAGTGACTTGGGGACTATTTTAAGTAGCTGTATAGTGGGGCAGACTGGCCGCCCGCTGACCCAAAGGTGGAGGAACCCCTCCAGGAAGTCTAACCGGCTTATAGGGTCATTCTGACCTTTGAAATACTTTTTATATTATACTAATAATGGCAGCCAGATAGCACCCATCAGTGCAATCTAAAAGAAAACCTGTTCAAAATCCTCTATAAAGAAAGTTTACAGTGTATACCATATATATATATATATATATATATATACACACACACACACACACACTAGGAAGGGAGACAGAAAATCAGTCTACAATATAACTTTATATTTCCACAATTTGGACCAAGTATCCAAAGTCTCTCTATCTCGATGCATATAAAAATGTGCATTCATTTCTATCACATGCACTTGCAGGTGTCAAATTTCACACATGTAAATCCTCCTTCTACAAATAGGCTATGTGCTTTTAAATTCTGTCATATGATTGCTAGCAGAGAATGCAGAAATGTTTGCATCTCCAAGCCTGCACTCATACTCGCAAACCAGGCTGGGAACCACTGGAAAATTGTTCTTTAATATTCTATTTCCCCCTCCCAATAGTTTTAATAGACAGACATCAGGGCTGCGTCTAGATTGGCATGATTTTCCGGAAATGCTTTTAACGGAAAACGTGCCATTCTAGACACGCTTTTCCGCAAAAAAGCCCCGATTGCCATTTTCACCATCAGGGCTTTTTTGCGGAAAACAAATCTGAGCTGTCCACACTGGCCCTTTTGCGCAAAAGGGACTTTTGCCCGAACGGGAGGGCTGTGTCTGGACTGGCAAGTTTTTCCGCAAAAGCAAGCGCTTTTGCAGAAAAACTTACCAGCTGTCTACACTGGCTACTTGAATTTCCGCAAGAACACTGACTTCCTACTGTCTTAAATAAGTGCTTCTTGCGGAAATACTATGCTGCTCCCGTTCGGCACAAGCTTTTGTGCAAAAGGGCCAATGTACACAGCTCAGATTTGTTTTGCATAAAAAAGCCCCGATCACTAAAATGGCGATTGGGGCTTTTTTGTGGAAAAGTGCGTCTAGATTGGCACGGATGCTTTTCCGTAAAAGCACTTTTTGCGGAAAAGCGTCGGTGCCAATCTAGACGCTCTTTTCCGCAAATGCTTTTAATGGAAAACTTTTCTGTTAAAATCATTTGCGGAAAATCATGCCAGTCTCGACGTAGCTGAGCAGAATAGTATTTCTGCAGGAAGCACTGATTTCTTACAGTAGGAAGTCAGTGCTTTTGCAGAAATTCAAGCGGCCAGTGTAGACAGCTGGCCAGTGTTTCTGGAAAAGCGGCTGATTTTCCGGAAAAACTGGCCAGTCTAGACGCAGCCAAGGGATATATTAAAACAGTAAGGCTGCATCTAGACTGGCAAGATTTTGCACAAAAGCAGTTGCTTTTGCACAAAATCTTGCCACCTGTCTACACTGGCTGTGAGTATTTGTGCAAGAACACTGACCTTGTACTGTACAAAATCAGTGCTTCTTGCGCAAATATTCTGATGCTCCCGCTCAGGGATAAGCCCTCTTGCTCAAGTATTCTTGTGCTGGACACTCTGGGAAGTATTCTTGCACAAGAGGGCCAGTGTAGACAGCATCATTAATTTCTTGCGCAAGAAAGCCCGATGGCTAAAATGGCGATCGGAGCTTTCTTGTGCAAGAGCTCATCTACATTGGCACGGATGCTTTTGCACAAAAGATGTGCTTTTTTTGCAAAAGCATCCATGCCAGTGTAGATGCTCTCTTGCGCAAATACTTTTAACGGAAAAGTTTTTCCGTTAAAAGTAGTTGCATAAAATCATGCCAGTCTAGATGCAGCCTAACATGCTTAAAAGTTACTAAAGAAAATCCATATGTTTTGGGGAGTATTTTTATCAAAGGCTATGATTGGAGGGAAGAAAGAAAAATGTTGAAGTGCATTTCTCAGGCTAAAAGTGTCATTTCTTTCAGAGAGAAGACTTTAAAAAACAATGGTCATAATATTTTGGAAACAGATGGCTCTGTTTATTGTTGCCGAACCTTGGCTAAAACATAAAATGAAAACAATCAAACAAAAAACTTCAATGACAACAAAAACAACCTTCAATGAAAGCTTCTTTTTGAAATATATTCATCAAAACTATACAATACCTAAATGAGCATTGCTGAATTTCCATTAGTTTAGAGATCCCTGAGGCCATGTGAACAGCACTAAAAACAACAGGGATGGAATTTTGAGCAGTTTTTCTGGTTATATCATTAATGTCATATTCAATTTATATTTATGTCCTGTAATAAAGGCATTTTTGTTCATTTTCTAATTCAAAGCATATTTATAACAGTCTCTGTGAAGTTAGTCATCAAGGAGGCATATTATTTTGAATCTAAGACCTGAAGTACTCTCTTAGGTGATCATTTTCAGCATAGTTCAGGATTGTATTATTTTGTTACTTCTACATTGTCAGAACTTCAAGCCTATAAAGTTTTAGAAACCAAGAATGTGTTTCATGATGATCATTGCATCTTCTATTCATTTAGAACAATAACCTATTGTTTCACCACTGCTTCTGCAGCAAAGGTATTAGAAACCCATCAATAGTAGACATACTTGTCATATTTCAGATTATCCATATCTAAAAATCCATCTGCATTGTTTTTATTTGGCTATTCATTGATGTATAAATATCTGCAACACTGTGGGACTCACTGCTACAGGCACCACCTGCTGGACACTCTGGGAATTAGCTTTTCAGTGCTGGAGTGCCCCCTTCTGCTGGTGTCTCCCACCATTACCTGTTTTTCTCAACCACTGTGTACTAGGACCCATGTCCCTCCCAGACCATGGCGTCCTCCCTCTGGGTGCTGTCCTGCCACAGTGTTCCCATACTCTGGAGTCCTCCCACTCTGCGAACACCCTATGCCTACCTTGCCTCAGTGACCCTACTGCCGGTCTTCAGCTAGCCCCTTACCTGTGGGGCAAACTGCAGTCTGAAATGGCCACTCCTCATTGGCAAGGGGGTGTGGACCTGTTGCTTGCCTGGCCAGAGCTTTTCTAGCTCAGCCTGCCTTCTCCCAGCCCTGCTCTACCTCAGGAAGACCCTAACTTCCCTGGCAGCCAGGTCCCTCCTGCTCCCCAGCTAGCTTAAAGTACAGGGTAGGTGCCCCATCACAATATCACTACGATCTTAATTCTTATTTAGAAATCCAGTTATACAGCATGTAGAATCAGGACCTCAAGAGGCTGTCTAGTCCAGGCCCCTGCACTCATGGCAGAACTAACTTATCTATAATAACCCTGACAGGTTCCTGTCTAATCTGGTCTTAAAAATCCCCAGTGATGGAAATTCCACAACCTCCCTGGGCAATTCATTGCAGAGCTTAACTACTCTGGAAAAGGAAGTGTTACTTAATGCTCAACCTAAACAACCTTTGGGGCATAATGAGGCTTGTGAGGTAGCAACAACATATGCTGTAGATTCTTGTGAACCAAACAGACATGGTCTTGTCTCCTTTTACAGACACTGGAAAACTCTATTTCAGCAGCACCATCCTCCAACATTCTGTGTGGCCTCATGAATCACATCCCTTATCCTACCACTTCACACTATAGGACAGTTAGGGAAAACACGGTTTCACACACACCAATGTATGAGAACTATAGGTCTTATGTGTACTGTAAAGACCAGACAAACTGATAATTCTGTTCTTCACTGTGATTTCTATCAGACACATACATACACATGTATGTTGGGGTAGAGCTAACATGGCTTTTATAAAGAGCAAACATGTCTTAAAAATCTACTAGAGTTATCTGAGGTTTTCAACAAGCGTATGGCAAAGGATGACCTAGTCAATATAATGTATTTGGAATTTCAGAAAATCTTTGACAAGCTCTCCAAAAGTTCATAAGAAAATGAAGTAGTCATGGGATAAGAGGTAAGGAAGATCTTCTCATGGATACATAGCTAGTTAACAGATAGGAAACAAAGGAAAGGAATAAATGGTCTGTTTTCACATTGGAAGATCTCCCAAGGTCCAGTACTTATCATATCCTCGGAGGTTAAGGAAAACAATTTTTCTCCTTTTTAACAACCTTTTATGTATGTCACATTACTGAGTTGGAGGGAAGCAGCCAGATCGCTGCTGCACCCGTAGGTGGGGGTGTTGGCCCCAGAAATTGGTAAAAAGGGAGCCATGTGGGGTATTGAATGGGAGCTTGTTGTTTTCTGATCCTGTTTACACTGTTTATGTGAGTATATAATGTCTGTGTATGTAGATCTGTAATCTGTGTGGAAGCTGAATATTTCTCTGAATGTGGTTAAGCATGGCTATGGACAGGCTGAGTAGCCAGGCCCTGTGGGACAATAGCACTTGATGGGCCAAAGATACACCCAAAGAATGAGCAGCCAGCAGGGAACACAGAGATTGGCCTCTGACCAGGTGACTTGCTGGATACTAGAAGAGGCCAGGAAGGAGTATAAAGAGGCCATGTGGTCGATGCCATTTTGTTCTCAGCTCAGCACTTCATCCCAGAGGCAGCATTGCAGGGATTGAAGAGCCCGGAAGACCTGTGAACCCATCCTGATCTCGGGATGTGCAATAAGAACTTTTAAACCAGCAGCTGCAACACCTCTGCTAGAGCCTGCATCGAGAACTGGGAGATTCGGTGCATGTAACGTACTGTACTTTAATAACCTTACTCTCATGCTTTTCTTCCTTGTGTTAATAAACCTTTAGTCTTAGATTCTAAAGGATTGGCCCAGCGTGATTTGTGGGTAAGGTCCAGAGGGTAAATTGACCAGGGATCTGTGGCTGGTTTCTTGGAACCGGACAGGACTTGTTCGGGGTAGGTGGGATTGGGTGCTAGGACCCCCCACCTGTGTATAGGCCCGGGGCCATCTGGGGCACGGATATTGCTGGGGTGTCGGAGGGGTTTTGCTCGGGAGGCTTCAGGCAGGCAGCTGAAGCGCTCTGTGAGACTGGTTTGTGGCCTGTGTGGAGAGGTCGCCAGTCGGGGGCTGTAAGGAACCCCGGATTTGAGCAATTCGCCCTGAGCGGATGCCCTTAGCTGTGCCCAGACACGGCCCGGTCCGTCACAGTGGCGTAGTCGGCAGGATCCACAGATCTTGGTCAATTGAGCTTTGGGATCAGGACCCCACGCTGTCTAAATTTGATTTTTGGTGTTGAGAGTTTGGTTGATTAAAGAGCCGCTGCGATGAACCCGGAATTATATGAGAGTCTGAGCAAAAGTGCTCTGAAGGATTTGTGCTTGGGGAGAGGCATTGCCTTTAGGAAAAGGGCCTCTAAACTAGATCTGGTAGTGCTGTTATTAACCAGAGATGTGGATGAAAAGGAGCAGAAGCAAGCCAAGGAGGCTGCTGAAAGAAGGCGGAAGGCAGATGAAGAAATTGCTAAGAGAAAGCAGGAGATGGATCGGGAACTTGAGATGAGAAAAGCAGAACATGCAGAGAGAATGGCAGAGCATGCAAAGAAGATGGCCCTAGCCAGGGAGGAAAATGCTAGACTTGACCTCCAGCTTAAGAGACTAAAAGAACAAGAGAGACTGTATTCTCCTGCAGGTTCAATGTATAACTCTGTGGGTATGCGGTGTGCTTATGATATGGCAGACGTATTTTACCCAGCTGATGTGAAAACCCAACCCCAAAGCATGTGTAAATGCAAACCTTTTGTGTTACCTGTAGCTAACAGGGAGGTTTGGGAAGGGGGTGCATGTGGGTATGAAAAGTTTCCTGGAGCTGGTCAGTCTCCCTGTAACCAAGGGGAAAGTGTCTCTACATGTGAGCCTGGGGGTGAGGGCCCGTCTGATGCCTCAGAGGTGAGGCTGGAATCAGAACCAGGGCAGGAAGAGCCCAGAAGTCAGGGAAATGTTTCTCTGAGGCAGCCTGGAGTGGCTGGCCAGAGTGAAGTTTTAGTTGAGGAGTTGGTGGCTGGTGAGGTTTGTGGAATTGAACCTGCACAAGCTGAAATTGAGTTGTGTGAAGCACAGTGTGTGCAAGCTGGCAATTTGGCTGGTGGAAGTAGCAGTGGGGCAGTAAAGGAAGCTGTCTCAGTGGCTAGCTGTATGACTGAGATTAGCCAGGGGTGTTGGGACAAGGGAGAAGCTGTCTCTGGTTGTCTGGCTGTGTGTGGGGAAGAGTTTCTTCCTGTGTCTGAGGAAGGTGCCCCACAGCCTGTGAAGGCTGAGAGCAGGGCTGTTGTCCCAGAGTTGGGTCTGGATATGGCTAAGGCCCAGGAAGGGGGTGGCCCAAGGTTTGTGTCTGCTGGGGAGAGGGATGAGGTGACTCAGGTAGAGACAGTCAGTGTTTTACCAGAACCCCAGAGACCAGACAGTGGTGACCCTGATATTGTGCCTGATGCTGCTGTGTTGCTGGCAGAGGGGGGAGCTGCTCGGTGGGAGCAGGGAGACCCCTTAGCCCGGGCAAAAGGAGAGAATGAGGCTGTGTTAACTCTGGTGCCTAATGATGGTGTGGACGTTTACAGCCATCTAGAGGGCTGCACAGGGAGTGAAGATGCCTCTGACCCTGTCTCTTGTGGGTCTGTCTATGTGCCTGAGAGGGGATTATCTGTGAATCCACCTGAGGGGCCAGAGATAACTCAGGGAGTAAGGGAAGTGCAGGAGGAATTGGTTGGGGCTCAGCAGGGCAATGCTACTGCAGAGCCAGGGAAGGGTAAACTGCTGCCTAAGGAAGCTCATAGGGAGGAGAGTCCTGGCAGTGCTTGTAGCAAGCAGTTTGCTGTGACTGAGGGAGGTGACAGGACCCTGCTTGGAGAAGGCATCCAGGAGAAAGCTCTGCCTGTAAGGGGCAGTGGCTTGGTGTGTGAGGTACTTGTTTCGGTGCCTGACAGACAGAACTTGTCTGTTAGCAGTGACTCCACTGACTTGGGTTTGGGGAAACCCAGTGTGGATGGTGGTGGAGAGGTCTCGGAGGGACTGAGGGTTGTTCCAGAGGAGGCAGGAACATCCAGAGAACTGGAGCAGGCGGTTAACCCAGTGACTGTGGGTGACCAGCTTGCTGGGAAGTCAGTGTGTGTGGGACAGGATTGTTCCCAGGTGAATGAGGAGAGTGGGAAGTTAGTGTCTCAGATTCAGGAGAAGGGCTGGGTAGCTAAGTATGCAGAGCAGAACAGCTGTGTGGTCACTCTCCCTAGGATGCAGGAGATGGCAGTTATGCTCCCATCTCTGGACACTGTGGACACTCATACTCAATCAGGGAGGTTGATATCTGGTTCCATGTGGAAACAGAGGTTAGAGAGGGACAGAGGAGAGACTTGGGAGTCTACAGCTCACTGCTGTTACCCCACTGAGTGGGGGAAGGGGGAGAATTCCAGGGCCATTGTGAGCCAGGGAGTCACACCCAGCCAGCCCATTGTCTTGGTCAGGCCAGAGGTTTCAGGCCTGGAGCCCAGAGGACAAGGGGGAGGGGCAGGACTTGCTTTGGCCAAGAAAATTTGCAGTTTAAACCTGAAGGGCCAAAACTGCAATGGTGTGGGGCCAGAGAAGGGGCCTGACGGAGAATTTCAATATACACCTGATATAGGATTGTTCTTGTTACTGATGTTAATTCTTGTAACCAATGTATTATTGTTGCAGAGAATTGTAACGGTATACAGTGTGCATGAGCTTATGAAAATACCATGTAATCTGTTTGGAGATGTACCAAACGACAGACGGTATGTAAGGGGACATTGTGATGTTGCTATTTCATGGTTAACACTTGTAACTGGTCGTGGAACTTCTTACAGGACAAAAAGGGTTCCAGCCAGAAGGTCCTGTGTAAGAAGGGAAACTGAGGCACGCCACCATTTTGTTGGGGGAGGCCTGTGATGCCCTCAGTGATGTTACTGGCATCACTTCCTGCATCAATTTTGCGTTGGGGGTGTCACATTACTGAGTTGGAGGGAAGCAGCCAGATCGCTGCTGCACCCGTAGGTGGGGGTGTTGGCCCCAGAAATTGGTAAAAAGGGAGCCATGTGGGGTATTGAATGGGAGCTTGTTGTTTTCTGATCCTGTGTACACTGTTTATGTGAGTATATAATGTCTGTGTATGTAGATCTGTAATCTGTGTGGAAGCTGAATATTTCTCTGAATGTGGTTAAGCATGGCTATGGACAGGCTGAGTAGCCAGGCCCTGTGGGACAATAGCACTTGATGGGCCAAAGACACACCCAAAGAATGAGCAGCCAGCAGGGAACACAGAGATTGGCCTCTGACCAGGTGACTTGCTGGATACTAGAAGAGGCCAGGAAGGAGTATAAAGAGGCCATGGGGTCGATGCCATTTTGTTCTCAGCTCAGCACTTCATCCCAGAGGCAGCATTGCAGGGATTGAAGAGCCCGGAAGACCTGTGAACCCATCCTGATCTTGGGATGTGCAATAAGAACTTTTAAACCAGCAGCTGCAACATCTCTGCTAGAGCCTGCATCGAGAACTGGGAGATTCGGTGCATGTAACGTACTGTACTTTAATAACCTTACTCTCATGCTTTTCTTCCTTGTGTTAATAAACCTTTAGTCTTAGATTCTAAAGGATTGGCCCAGCGTGATTTGTGGGTAAGGTCCAGAGGGTAAATTGACCAGGGATCTGTGGCTGGTTTCTTGGAACCGGACAGGACTTGTTCGGGGTAGGTGGGATTGGGTGCTAGGACCCCCCACCTGTGTATAGGCCCGGGGCCATCTGGGGCACGGATATTGCTGGGGTGTCGGAGGGGTTTTGCTCGGGAGGCTTCAGGCAGGCAGCTGAAGCGCTCTGTGAGACTGGTTTGTGGCCTGTGTGGAGAGGTCGCCAGTCGGGGGCTGTAAGGAACCCCGGATTTGAGCAATTCGCCCTGAGCGGATGCCCTTAGCTGTGCCCAGACACGGCCCGGTCCGTCACAATGTACTGGAAAACTGTCATCACAACCCTTCTCAGTCTCCAGTTTTTCAGACTAAACAAACTGATTTTTTTTAATCTTCCCTCATAGATCATGTTTTCTAGACCCTTTAATCATTTTTGTTTTTGTCCTCTAGAGTTTCTCCAATTTGTCTACTTCATTCCTGAAATGTGATACCCAGTACTGGACATTATACTCCAGTTAAGGCCTTATCAGCATGGAATAGAGAGAAAGAATTACTTCTCATGTCTTGCTAACAACACATAGCACAGAATGGTATTTGCTCTTTTGTTGTTCTGGTTGTTGCAACAGTATAACATTGTCAACTCATATTTAGCACTGATCCACTATGATGCTGTGATGGGATGTGCATGTACTGCACTGGTTAATACAGTGGAGGTGGAGGAAGTTTCCCCCTCTCCCGCCATATGAAGCATGCTCCAAATGCTGGGCTAGCATAAAAGGGAGTAATTCAATTCCATTTGTGCTGAATGCTGGAGAAGAAGAACCTTGCAGCAGGAGCTTCAGAGGTAGACCAGCCACAGATTAAGACAGTGGAAGTCAGACACCCAGGAAAATGGAAGAGTCCTGGGAAGTGACTTGTGCCACAGAGACGAAGGACCCCAAAGCCTCGTGGATTGCCTTGCCATCCAAGATGGTAGGAAGTGACCCAGTGAGGAGGAATGAGTGGCATCTCCCACCTGAGTGAGCTTAGCATGTTTTGGTGGGATTCCCCACCGAGCTAATGGATTTCTGTACCCCTATTGCACAAAGGATATGGACACTTTGGCAAAAGTCTAGTGGTGGGCATCCAAAATGATTAGGGGTGGGAGCACATGACATATGAAAAGAAGCTGAGGAATTTATGTCTGTTTAGTCTACAGAAGAGAAGAGTGAGGGGGGATTTGATAGCAGCCTTCAACTACCTGAAGGCGGTTCCCAAAAAGGATGAACAGAGGCTTTTCTCAGTAGTGACAGATGGCAGAATAAGGAGGGTGGTGAAGCACTGGAATGGGTTACCTAGGGAGGTGGTGGAATCTCCATCCCTAGAGGTTTAGCCAGCAGCTCAAGAGCAGAGTGGCTCAGTCACACCCCACCCAGCCCGGCACCCCCTTGGAGGGGGGAAGGGAGCACTCCCCCAATCAAATCCACGCCCCCCCAGGGGGCACTGGGCTGGGCGGGGTGGGACAGAGTCACTATGCTCTTGAGCTGCTGGCTACGTGCTGGCTGCTGCGGCTGCCAGAACTGCTTTCCAGAGCACAAGCCAAAGCAGCCAGCTGGGTGGGAGGAGCAGTGCTCTGAAGAAAGGTACGTTCCTCTGTGCCTGGCTGGGGGAAGAGGGAGGATTTGATTGAGGGAGTGCTCCCCTTCTTCCCCCTCCGCCCCCCCCCCCAGCCAGGCATGGAGAAATGTACCTTTCTTCAGAGCTTTGCTCCTCCCACCCAGCTGGCTGCTTTGGCTTGCACTTTGGAAAGAGCAGCGTGGCAGCTCAAGAGCAGCATGCGCTCCGTGCGCTTTGTCCCACAACAGTCCCGCACCCCCCTAGTGTGGCACCTGGGGGCAATTGCCTCCCTCCGCCCCACCCCCCTTCCCTACACCTCTGCCAAAGACTACAAAGCAGCAAATAATGAGCCTGGCTCTGGGGTCACGCTGAGCAGCAGTCCTAAGGATAGCAGAAGGCTAACTCCCCTGGCAGCTGATGTCACAGGCTCTCCATCTCCCAGAGCACCCCTCCCCCCAAGAGTCAATCAAGGATATTTATGGTATAAGTCATGGATAGGTCACAGGCACTGGATTTTTGTTGTTGTTTGTTTTTTGCCCGTGACCTGTCCATGGCTTTTACTAAAAATAACTAAATTGTAGCCTTAATCTCTAATGACTCTGTCTCCTCAGTCAGCTCCTTGATTATTCTAGGACATATGAATAATTCTTAATTTGTTCTTTCCCTATTTTAGCCTTTGAATCTCCCTCTTTTTCACTGATGTTCATGATGTTAGGTGTCTAGCTACTACTTACAATTGGTGAGAAGTAAAACGTCATTTAACTCTTCTGTTCTTGCCATATTTTCTATTCTCGCTTTTCCTTCTTCATTGAGAAATGTGGAAGGGGCAGGAGAGGAGTTCATTGACCAGTAGCTTTCTATGAAAGGGCAGTGTGTAGAAATGGGGTCTTGCCTGTTTTCCGTATGTTCTCTGTTTATTACAGGCTATGTCTAGACTGCAATCCTCTTTTGAAAGAGCCTCTTTCGAAAGAGAGCGTCTAGACTGCACGCGGAACTTTCGAAAGAGCAAGCTGCTTTTTCGAAAGAAAGCACCCAGGGAGTCTGGATGCTCTCTTTCGAAGAAGCCCTATTTACATTCAAGAACGCCTTCTTTCGAAAGAAGCACTTTCGAAAGAAGGCGTTCTTCCTCGTGCAATGAGGTTTACCGCCGTCGAAAGAAAAGCCACGTTCTTTCGATTTAATTTCGAAAGAACGCAGCTGCAGTCTAGACGCAGGTGAAGTTTTTTCGGAAAAAGGCTACTTTTCCCGAAAAACCCCTGAGTCTGGACACAGCCACAGAGACACAAAACATGTAAAATATCATATTGTGTATTGTTCTCAGGAAGTGCTCCACTAATTTGTGGGAGAGGGGTGTTGTTATAAGAAAAACTGCTACTAAATCATTAACCATCCACTGTATCACCTACCAGCTGAATCATTCTGAAACAGTGAGAATCTATTGATGTAGTACAATGCATTCTAGGAAGACCTTGTTTCTTGCTAGCAGTGTGAGAAATGTAATCTAATGTACAGTGCAAAGAAATAGGAATCAAGAAAGTAAAATTCTCTTACTGGCTCTGTCTTGTATATTTCAACTCCGTTTTTCTTTGTATCTGACCACTACATAGTACAATAAGCTACAGCTGGAGCCCTTAAAGGCTTCTATACAAATAAATAAGCATCTAAAAATTTTACTTTAATTATGCTTCAATTTGTACCCCAAACATTACATAATGGTCTTGCAAATGCAACCCTGTAGTAGAAAAGAAATATTAGGGCAAATATATCCTAAAACCTGAGCTATATTTCATAATTATACTAATGAAGTAAGTTTTCTTAATAGATTCAATCAAAATCTAATCCCAACTACTGGCTGTCTCCAAAAGAGAAATAGGCTTTACACGGCTACAGGGCAACTCAGACTAAAATAATTTTATAGCAGCAGGCCAAAAATCAAAATTGGGTATGAAACCACATAACCTATATTTCCCTTTAACTCACCATATAGCCCTATTCAGATCTAAAATCACAGAAACCCCAAAGCCAAAGATTGGAGAGTGTTTCTATCAGAAGCTGACATGATACAGTAACTAGGGCAAGAGAAGTTTCCTTGGTAGCCTGACAAAGCTTCAACATGTTAATTTTCAACTAATTCAAATGGCTTTAACAAGCCATGCTGGGTTAAGTGAGGCTCTCCAGTTGTTACCTTTAAGAGTTTTATTCTGCAATTCAAAATGCTGCAAAACTTTGCTAAGATTAAAATATAAAACCATTCCTGAATCAAGTGTCTGCGCTTTTGCTTGTTGCAGAAAGTTTTGTCAATATAAAACTTATGAAATTTGTCATCATTCTTTACTATAACCAGAACTCTGAGACAGAAGACATTCAAGAAAAACATCAAGCCCTACATTTTGACAGGCTGTAACACAGCTGCACAGGGCCAGCTTTAGGAAGTGTGGGGCCCAATTCGAACAATTTAAATGGGGCCCCATAGCAATTTGTTTGGTTTTTTTTGCTCAATCAAAACAAACAAAAAAAAATCCCCCCAATAAACACACACACACGCTGCGCTAAACTCACACTGCCTGTAGCTCAAGCAGCCGATGCACTCCTCATCTGGGGCCAGCAGATTTGTATAATTTTTGGTGGTGCCCCATTAGCCACACATGCCCTCTGACCCCGATTAGCCAGGCCTCTGGAGGCATCATGCTCGGGGCAAGATGGACACATGACCAGAAGTAAAAGGTGTCATGTCACCCTTCTCAAAGGACTTTTCCCACCATCCTCCTACCAACAGGGATTAGTTTGGCCCCCGCCAAACCCCTCTCATGCAACTAACCTGCAGTTGCATTAACCTAATGTGTATGATATTAACTTGGGGACAGAGAGACTGGGGGAAGTGTTCCCTCTAAGGCTATGTCTACACTCGCAGCTTCTTATGCAAGTATGGCCGTTGTTGCACAAGAACCCACAGAGCAGCCACACTGCCCACCAGCTCTTGCGCAAGGAAATTTACAGTATGGCGGGGTAAGAGAGGGTGTCTTACACAAGAGCTGTGCTCTTTTCTAACAATTGTAAGCTCTCTTGCGCAAGAGGGCAGTGTGGATGCTCGGCAGGGATTTCTTGCGCAAAAAACCCCTATAGGTAAATGTCCATTGACACTTCCATGGATGCTCTTGCACAAAAGCACAGCTCGCACATGGCAGTGTGGATGTGTTCTTGCGCGAGAAGCCGCCAGTGTAGACATAGCCTAAGAGTTTCCTCCCATGAGGAGAATGGATTTTGTGTTGTGCACCTATACAGAGTTCATGTGGCTTGTTTGGATGTGACACGAGAGGCATAGCGAGGGTGTTATGTGCCCGGGGGCAAAGGAAAAATTTGCCCCTCCCCCCCTGCCACCATGTGGCACTGCCCCAAACCTGGTGCACAGCTGAGGGGAACTTGTACCGCATCTTCCCCCACCCCTTATAGTTTGGGGCCGGGATCCCACATGCACTAACCCTCTAGTGGAGATGCAGGAGGGTCAGGCTTGGAGCAGGGTCGGGCTTGGAGCAGAGAGGCAGGGAGGAGGCTCCAACTACCAGTGGCAAGCGGAGTAGGAGCACGTGAGTTGAAGAGATAACTGGGGAGCAGAATGGGATTAAATTGGAGACTCCCTAGCATGGTGCCCAGGGGCAACTGACCCTTCCAGCCCCCTCGCTACACCACTGCTCCCCTTACCCCCCCACAGATCGATCATCTTATGCACGTGCAAGATCTGTGAGAGCCATCCCATGACTCTGCAGTTAGTGTCTGCCAGCTTCTGGGTGGTGTCTCAATGCTGCCACATTCACCTCCAAAGAGCGGGCTTCCCAAAGCAGGACCTTGCTGCAGACCCCCAAGGCATCCATAGGTCCAGTCTCCTTTCAATGGGCCCATTTCCCAGGGCTCATTGATCTTGGGTCTAGCTTCCATCCCCTCTCCAACTTTTGCAACTGCCCAGAGGTGCTCACCTTCCACCTCATCCATTCCCACCTCATTCACCCCACAGGGACAGTCTCTGCCTCACTTGTCCTAGGGACTATTCTACCAAGACATAATACAAAGTTTCCATGTAAAAGGACTCAATACAAAGCTAAAAACTTCAATGAGAGAATGATTAATACAGAGATGTGTCTACATCTGCTGCAGGGAGACAACTCAGCCTGCCTCCACCCCTCTTCCCCAGAGTCTACAGCCCCATTGCAAAGTGGGGGAGGGGAAGAAAAGAGGCTTCAGGCATGCTGAAATGCTGTCACCTCTAGGGTGGGCTGGACAGCTGTTTAACACCTGCACAAGGTTTCAGGCAGAGGGCAGTGCGGGCTGCCTTCCTGCAGAGCCCCCATCAGAACTATTGTGCCCTCCTGGCTTAGAAAAGAATAAACAAGAGGACTGGAAATTAACCCGCCCAGTCTCATGTCCCCTAGCCAGGGAATGAGCCATCTACATTAGGCCCCAGATGCAGTATTGTGGGGAAAATCAAATAACTCCAATTGTGTCTAAGGGGGGACTGTGCAGAAATCAAAACTCTCTAAAAGAAAACTGCTGTAAGGGTTAAGGTTTCCAGACCTCTTTCCCTGCATCAGAGTGAAATCAAATTAACTCTAATCAAAGACCCTTACAAATGCCTATCTCAAATTCATGGATACTCCTAGTCTGTCACAAATTATCATGTATACTCTTATCTTTGTCACAGTTTGCCTTGTAAGACTACTCACTCCACATTCTCATGTGCCTTTGTTTTGTAAAACTTACTTCTAGCACTCCTGGGGTGAACAGAAGTCTCAGAGTACTTCTGCTGAGACTTTGATATGTTAAAGAAAAACAATCCACAACTGAACTGTCTAAGCATTCTGTATAAAGGATCCAAAAACCTGTAACTCAGGGCTGACTGCTACTGCTCTGCTGCCAGCCTGCATGCATGCATAATAAAGTTTTCCCTTCTAGATTTCTCTCCTGCCTCACTGATTTGATTTGACCTCCGGCCTCGAACCCTTCTGGGGGCTCTGTACCCCAGGGGAGCGAGATTTCCCCCTTAGTATCATGTCCAGTTCTGGGCGCCACATTTCAGGAAACATGGAGAACCTGGAGAAAGTCTAGAGAAGATCATCACAAATGATGAAAGGTCTAGAGAACATGAGGTATGAAGCAAGGCTGAAGAAATTGGCCTTGTTTACCTTGGAAAAGAGAAGACCGAAAAGGGACATGAGAGCAGCTTTCAAGTATCTGAGGGTATGTCTACACTGCCACCCTAGTTTGAACTAGAGCGGCTAATGTAGGCATTCGAAGTTGCAAATGAAGCCCGGGATTTAAATATCCCAGGCTTCATTTGCATCTTGCTGGGCGCCACCATTTTTAAATCCCCTTAGTGTGGACTCTGTGCCTGCGGCTACACGCGGCATGGAGTAGGTAGTTCGAATTAGGCTCTCTAATTCGAACTACGTTACTCCTCGTGGAGAGCCTAATTTGAACTATCTACTCCGTGCCGCGTGTAGCCGCGGGCATGGAGCCCGCACTAAGGGGGATTTAAAAATGGCGGTACCCGGCAAGATGCAAATGAAGCCCGGGATATTTAAATCCCGGGCTTCATTTGCAATTTCAAATGCCTACATTCGCCACCCTAGTTCGAACTAGGGTGGCAGTGTAGACATACCCTAAAAGAGTATCATAAGGAGGAGGAAGAAAAATTGTTCTCCTTGGCCTCTGAAGTTAGACTCATAGACTTTAAGGTCAGAAGGGACCATTATGATCATCTAGTCTGACCTCCTGCACAGTGCAGGCCACAGAATCTCGCCCACCCCTCTTAGAATAATCCTCTCACCTATGTCTCAGATATTGAAGCCTTCAAATACTTTGAAGGCCCCAACATGCAGAGAGTCCTTCAGCTGTGATCTGTGCCCAATGCTACAGAGGAAGGCGAAAAACCTCCAGGGCCTCTGCCAATCTACCCTGGAGGAAAATTCCTTCCCAACCCCAAATATGGCGATCAGCTAAACCCTGAGCATGTGGGCAAGACTCACCAGCCAGACACCCAGAAAGTTCCCTATAGCAACTCCTATCATCCCTCCATTGACCTATTTCCAACTGATAATGAATGGTCAATTAGTTACCAAGATCATGTTATTTCATCCAACCATCCCCTTATCATAGAATCATAGAACTGGAAGAGACCTCAGAAGGTCGTCAAGTCCAGCCCCCCGCTCTAGGCAGGACCAATCCTATCTAAATCAACCCAGCCAGGACTTTGTCAAGCCGAGACTTAAACACCTCTAGGGATGGAGACTCCACTACTTCCCTAGGTAACCCATTCCAATGCTTCACTACCCTCCTAGTAAAATAGTTTTTCCTAATATCCAATCTGGACCTCTCCCACCACAACTTGAGACCATTGCTCCTTGTTCTGCCATCTGTCACTGCTGAGAACAGCCTCTCTCCATCCTCTTTGGAACCTCCCTTCAGGAAGTTGAAGGCTGCTATCAAGTCCCCCCTCACTCTTCGCTTCTGCAGACTAAACAGACCCAAGTCCCTCAGCCTCTCCTCGTAGGTCATATGCTCCAGCCCCCTAATCATTTTGGTTGCCCTCCGCTGGACCCTCTCCAATGCTTCCACATCCTTTTAGTAGTGGGGGGCCCAGAACTGGACACAATACTCCAGATGTGGCCTCACCAAAGCCGAATAAAGGGGAATAATGACATCTCTGGATCTGCTGGCAATGCTCCTCTTAATGCATCCTAATATGCCATTAGCCTTCTTGGCTACAAGGGCACACTGTTGACTCATATCTAGCTTCTCATCCACTGTAACCCCCAGGTCCTTTTCTGCAGAACTACTACTTAACTGGTTGGTCCCCAGCCTGTAACTATGCTTGGGATTCTTCCGTCCCAAGTGCAGGACTCTACACTTGTCTTTGTTGAATCTCATGCGATTTCTAGTGGCCCAATCCTCCAATTTGTCTAAGTCACTCTGGACCCTATCTCTGCCCTTAAGCGTATCTACCTCTCCCCCTAGCTTAGTGTCATCTGCAAACTTGCTGAGGGTGCAATCTATCCCCTCATCCAGGTCATTAATAAAGATATTGAACAAAACCGGTCCTAGAATCGAACCTTGGGGCACTCCACTAGAAACCGACCACCATCCTGACATCAAACCGTTGATCACTACCCGCT
The DNA here is from genome assembly GCF_049634645.1 of Pelodiscus sinensis. NCBI lineage: Eukaryota > Metazoa > Chordata > Testudines > Trionychidae > Pelodiscus > Pelodiscus sinensis. Next base: position 51,669,088 of record NC_134719.1, read on the forward strand.
GGGCCCGGCCTTCTAGCCATCTTTCTATCCATCTTACCGTCCATTTATCCAGTCCACATTCCCTTAACTTGCTGGCAAGAATAGCGTGGGAGACCGTATCAAAAGCCTTGCTAAAGTCAAGGTATATAACATCCACTGACTTTCCCATGTCCACTGAGCCAGTTACCTCATCATAGAAGCTAATCAGATTGGTCAAGCACGACTTGCCCTTTGTGAATCCATGCTGACTATTCCTGATCACTTTCCTCTCATCCAAGTGTCTCAAAATGGATTCCTTTAGGATCCCTTCCATGATTTTTCCAGGAACCGAGGTAAGACAGACCGGCCTATAGTTCCCTGGATCGTCCTTCTTCCCTTTTTTGAAGATGGGCACTACATTTGCCTTTTTCCAATCATCCAGGATTTCGGCCGATCTCCACGACTTTTCAAAGATAATGGCCAAAGGCTCCTCAATGACATTTGCCAACTCCCTCAGTAACCTCGGGTGCATTAAGTCCGGACCCATGGATTTGTGTACGTTTAGCTTTTCTAAATAGTTCCTAACCTGTTCTTTACCCACTAAGGGCTGTCCATCTTCTTCTCGTCTTGCGTCACTTAGCACAGAAGTCCAGGAGCTGACCTTGTCCGTGAATACAGAGGCAAAGAAAGCATTGAGTACTTCAGCTTTCCCCACATCATCTGTCACTAGGTTACCTCCTTCATCCATTAGGGACTGCACACCCTCTCTGATCACCTTCTTCTTGTTGACATGCCTATAGAAACCATTCTTGTTATCCTTCACATCCTTAGCCAGTCGCAACTCCATTTGTGCTTTCGCATTCCTGATAGCCCCCCGGCATTCTCGAGCTACACATTTAAACTCCTCCCTAGTCATTTGTCCAAGTTTCCACTTTCTGTAAGCTTCCTTTTTGTGCTTAAGTTCACCAAGGATTTCCCCTGTAAGCCAATCCGGTCTCCTACCAGGTTTGCCTCTCTTGCTACGCGTCGGGATGGTTTCTTTCTGTGCCTTCAATAAGGCTTCTTTAAAATACTGCCAGCTGTCCTGGACTCCTTTCCCCTTTATGTTAACATCCCAGGGGATTCTTTCCATCAGATCTCTGAGGGAGTCAAAATCTGCTTTTTTGAAGTCCAAGGTGTGTATTTTACTACTCTCTTTCCTTCCTTTGGTCAGGATCGTGAAATCTACCATCTCATGATCACTGCTTCCCAGGTTGTCACCCACCTCTACGTCCCCTATTAGTTCCTCCCTGTTTGTGAGGAGAAGGTCAAGCTGTGCCCGACCTCTGGTCGGATCCTTCAGCACTTGTACCAAGAAGTTATCCCCAACATTCTCCAAAAACTTCCTGGATTGCCTGTGTACTGTCGTATTGGTTTCCCAACAGAAGTCAGGGTGATTAAAGTCCCCCATGAGAACCAAGGCCTATGATCTGGAAGCTTCGCTCAGTTGTCCGAAGAAAGCCTCATCTACTTCATCCACCTGGTTCGGTGGCCTGTAGCAGACACCAACCACAACATCACTGCTGTTTGCTCCTTTAAACCTGACCCATAGACTTTCAACAAGATGAGAAGCAATGGGCTTAAATTGAAGCAAGGGAGGTTTCGGTTGGACATTAGGAAAAACTTCCTGCCTGTCAGGGTGGTTAAACATTGGAATAAATTGCCTTGTGACATTGCAGAATCTCCATCACTGGAGATATTTAAGACCAGGTTAGACAGACACCTGTCAGGGATGAGCTAGTGCAACTCAACTTTGGAAGCCCCAGGGACCACACCAATGCTTACAGAACATGCTGAGGGCCTCAACTTAAGTGTGGTTGCATATGCAAGCAAATATATACAAATAGCTTCTCACACTGACAGGCATGAATACAAAGATTAAGGCAAGACTACACAGCACACAGGCCCCATTTAAGTCAGTTCTGCTGATATTATTAAAATGCAATATTTACCCGATTTCTACCCATGTGACAGCACTTTTCATGAGCAATGACAGTCCAAGAATTTAACTACTAAAACGCATATCAACAGAAGATCATGACACTGACTACTTTTTTGTTTTGGCTCCCACTCGCTGGCCACCTGTTGATCCCCACATAAACCCAAACTGAACCGCAGGGCGCTATCAAAATGTCCGGGGGCAGCATACCAAGTTATTAATAAATATTTTTAAAGCTTTACCTTTTCTCTCTGCTGCCATGTCTCCTCTCCTTGCTCCCCTGGTGCCTGCTGCCCCCCAACTCCTCACCCTCCTCTGCTGTCCTGACTCCTGCCCTTCTCACTGCCCTCAGCCCTCCTGCGACCCGCCCCCCTCCACCAGCCCTTCTCTCCCCCTGTGCCCACTCCTCCAGTAGGCCACTCTGATCAAGTGAGCTACCCTCTCCTCATCCCCTCTTCCAACACCTCCATCTACACACCTGCCCTGCCTATCTCCTCTGGTGCTGCTCCCTCCCCTGTAGGTGTCTGCCCTTTTGCTTCACCCCAGAATCCTCTGGCGCCTGCACCTTCCCTTACTGCCCCTGCCCCCTTTGCCCTCTTTTTCTCTGGTGCCCACCCCCTCACCACTCTCTGCCCCTTTCCCCTCCTGCCCCTCTGTGCCCTCACAGATGACTTGCTCCATCCCCAATTTTCTCATGCACACCCCTTCTTTCAAGCCTTTTCCCAGCACCTTCCCCTCCCTCTCTAGCTCCCAATTCCCTTCCCCTCTCCTCTCCTCTCCTCTCCTCTCCTCTCCTCTCCTCTCCCAGCATCACCCTGTCCCCCCTCCAACTGACACCTCCCCTCCTGCCCTTTTCCTCATTGTCTGCACTTGGCCCTCTGCCATTTGTCTTTCCTCCACCCTGTCTCTTGGTGCCTTCTCCTTTCTTCCTCCTCCCCCTCTGCACAAGCCCTTTCCTCTCCCCCCTCCCTCCCTCCTCCTCCACACAAGCCCCTTCCTTACCTTCTACCTTCCACTTTGTGGGACCGGAGTCTGAACTCAGGCCCGGGAGTCCAAACCCAGAGCCAGCCACGCCCCGCAGCGTGGCTCCGAGTTTTAAAATCCAGGGCCATGATGAAATGTCACGCCCAGGCATCCTCTCCACCCACCTGCAATACCACACAAGGCAGCAGCAGCCAGCCAGGGGAGCTGCACTGAGTCGTGCATGGCAGGGATGGTCTGGGGCTGAGGGGGATGCTCTGGGGGTGGGGTGGGAGGACGTGCAGGGTGGGGGGGGGGGGGGTTGCCTGCTCCAGGCAGAGCCAGGGGAGAGATCCAGCTCCACATACTGCTGGAGTAGGGTCCCCGGCTCTGAATAGTCACTCGCCACCCATGGCCCAGCACACTTCCGGGTTCAGGGCATGGGGCCCCCTTAGACACGGGGCCCGATTGGGGGAATCCAATCAGCCTAAAGCTGGCCTTGCTGCTTCATAGAGAACTACAAGATCCCCCTTTTCCTCTTCATAATATTGTCATGGCTACCTGGATGGGAGGGGAGCACTGAATATACAATATTCTCTGGTTTGCACAAGGAGAAGAAAGGAGGTGACAAGTACAGGTTGTGAACTGAATGACAGGTCATCCGCTGTTCCCCACTCAATGACTACCACCTTGTCTGATATAAAGTTAGGATTCAGCTGTACACAACAAGGTATCTAAAGAAATATGTGTAGTCTACTTTTGACCAGTAGACTATTTTCTAAGCTACATCAAAAAGGGGTCACCACCTCTTGTTTTACTTCAGAGGGGTAGCCAAATTAGTCTGTAACTGGAAAAACTTAAAAAACAATGAATAGTCTAGCAGCACCTTAAAGACTAACAAAACATGTAGAAGCTTCAGGGAGTAGCCGAGTTAGTCTGTACAGGAAAAAACAACAAATGATCTGGTAGCACTTTATAGACTAACAAAACATGTAGATAATATCATGAGCTTTTGTGGGTAGAACCCACTTCTTCAGATGACTCAAATATTGAAAGTCCAGATCCAAGAATAAATAAGGGAATGTGGAGGAGGGGGAGGAGAGAAAGGAAAAAATAGTTAATTGGATTGCTTTAGGTACAAGAGGCTGATACGAAGAATTTGGACCTCTATAAGCGCATGTTATTTGTTTGTTTGGTTAAGTCATTAGGATGTGGAAGGTAGTGTGCCTGCTAGCCGATGTCTTTATTCATTCCTCTCTGATAGGAATCAAACTTGCAAATGAAGTAAAGTTCCAACCCTTCCCTGTGTATTTGGTTGTGGAACTGGCCTGAGACATAATCAGAGTGTTGATTGGTAAAGATGGCAAACATCCTCATGAGCTTTTTTTGTTCAAAACTTTTACTTAGAGAAAGAGATTTATTTGAGTTTTGATGCCTTTTAAGGGTTGGTTTCCTGGGTGTTGTGTCCTAGTACAGTATTCTCTCAAAGTTGAAGTGGTTCAGTTTGCATTGCTCGCTGGGGGGGGGGGGGGTTACCCCAACTCTGTGCCTTGTCTAGGGGAGACTAGAGAATGTGGCCTCGCAAGACAGGGTGGTGGGGAGCCCCAGAAAGCAAGAAGGTGAGTGCAGTGACATAATCAGTACACAAGAAAACAGCCCCAAGGGTTCTTCTGTGACTGCACCCCATCAGAGTGCTCATAAATCATTGTTGTTATTATTAAACTTATTAAAATAACACTGCCCAGAAATCTAACAATTCAGGTCTCACGTACCAGTCATTTGAAATGACTGCTTTGAAAACCCAACAAACTTCCCCTCTCCCCAATCTATATAACCTGGTGAAAGGCCTAAAGTTGGCCACACTGTCCTTTCATTAATTAGTTGGACTTCTCCATTTCAGATGGAGTTTTGTTGTTATGAATTCCAGGAAAAGGGACAAGTCATAAAATGATTAGTTCATGCTCCCGTACAAGGCAAACTAAACTAATTAAAACTCAAGAAGCTGTTTAAGTCACTATCAGGGAAAAGTTATAATGAAATGCTATCCTAACTTTTAATTATCTTTGTATTTCTGCATTTAATTTAAAGTCTGTAATGTAATACCACATACCATAAGCAATCTTTTGAAAAGCAGTTTTTGCCATTTGAGGAAGAATGTGACCATAGAGTCCTTCTGATTTAAAGTCCATATATCACTTAAAAGATAAGTCTATATTTTTATTAGGAACTAAAATACTAAACATTAACCTTATTAAAAACACTGCAAGAAAGAGCTTATAATTTATTACATTGAACACTTAATGTAATACATCTACACTGTAGGCTACGTCTATACTGCAGGCTTTTTGCGCAAGAACACTTGTTCTTGCGTAAAAACTTGCCGGGTGTCTACAGTGCACCCACGTTCTTGCACAAGTAAATTTACAATACAGTGTTGGAAAACAGGGCTTCTTCCTGAAGCGTTATTCCTCTCCCCACGAGGAATAAGCCCTCTTGTGCAAGAGCTCTTCCACAAGAAGGCAATGTGGACAGGCAACATGATTGTCTTGCGCAAGAGACTCCTATTGCTAAAATGGCCATTAGAGCCTTCTTGTGCAAGAAAGCGTCCACACTGCCATGGACGCTCTTGCACAAAAGCACATCTCTTGTGCAAAAACACATGGCAGTGTGGATGCGCTCTTATGGAAGACCTTTTGCACAAGAACTCTTGCGCAAAACAGTTCTTGCACAAGAAGCCTGCAGTGTAGGCGCAGCAATGGGGTTTGAAAGTAAGATATTAAGAGGTGATTGGCATAACTTCTATTGTTTAGAAACATACTCATCTTTTTACAGCTAAGTCAGTTTCAATCTAAACGAAGTTCAATAGTTTTGTTAAAATTCATTTTCTTGAAATAAAATCAAGCAGAATATCTATTCCAGTAGCCTTTTAAAAAATGAATTAACATGGTAAATTAATACTAAGGGTCACCAACAAAGTACAGCTAATTTAAAAAATGTTAATTAAGGTGGATATAAGACTCCAGGCCTAATTCTCCTTTGAGTTAGATTGGGGGTATGTCTACACTACAGCGCTAATTCGAACTAACTTAGTTCGAATTAGTTAATTCGAACTAAGCTAATACGAACTAGCGCATCTAGAACTAAAAACTAGTTTGAATTAGCGTTTTGCTAATTCGAACTAGCGCGTCCACACTGATTGGACGCAGGGGCGCATTTAAGGGCAGCTGAAACCGGTTCTGGCAGGGCATCAGGTCAGTAGTTGCTTTGTGTGGCTGCTGTCTGAGGCTATCTGAGGCTCGTGCTTAAAGGGACCCCCCTGGACAGCAGGTCCTCAGCTTTTCCTGCTTCCTTGCCAACCTCGCTGAGGGACAGCAAAGCGTTGGTCTCTGTGCCCGTCTGTGTCGGTGCTTCCCTTCGGGGGGGCCGCGGCTGGTGCAACATGGAGCCACAGCTCGCCCTGCACCTTCTGGTGCACTTTCTGGACTTGCTGCTGCAAGCCTGCCAGCAATGGCTCGAGGCTGCCTGGCACCACCTGGTGCACATCAGCCCCCTGCCTCTCTGCCTGGCCGCCCTGGGGGCCGTGGAGGAGCCGCGGTGGCGCCCCGGCACCTGCGTGCCCCGCCGCGACTGGCGTCTGGACACCAGCAGCGACTGGTGGGACCGCATTGTCCTGGAACGCTGGGAGGACCGACAGTGGACCCAGAACTTCAGGATGAGGAGGGAAACCTTCCTGGAGCTCTGCGAGTGGCTCGCCCCTGCCCTGCGCAGAAGGGACACTCGCATGAGGCCCGCCATCCCCCTCCAGAAGCGAGTGGCCATCGCCCTATGGAAGCTCTCCACGCCGGACAGCTACCGATCCGTCGGGAACCAGTTCAGTGTGGGGAGATCCACCGTCAGGGCGGTGCACATGCAGGTATGGCACTCTTCGGCCACCGAGCCGGGGGGGAGGAGGGCTGCGAGGAGGGGATGAGCCGCCCCAGGGACAAAGGGGGGGCGGGAGGAGGCGAAAGCACCCCACACCGAAGGGGTCAGGCTGTCCCGGCCGTACTACACGCCGCCAGGGGGGTTGCTACCGGGAGTGGGGCATGGGGCACTGCCAGGGCACGAACGCTCCCAGCCACCCGGGCGCCCCACTGATTGGCGCTTTGCTGTGTCTCTCTCTGCAGGTGGTCAAGTCCATCAACCGGTTGCTGCTCCGCAGGGTGGTCCACCTCGCCGACCTGGACGCCGTCATCCGGGAATTCGGCGCCCTCGGCTTCCCCAACTGCGGGGGGGCCATCCGTGCCCCGGAACACCAGGCGTCCCGGTACGTCAACCGCAAGGGGTACTTCTCCGTCATCCTGCAGGCCGTGTGTGACCACCGGGGCCAGTTCACGGACATTAATGTGGGCTGGTCCGGCAAAGCACACGACGCCCGGGTGTACCGCAACTCCTCCGTGTGCCAGCGGCTGCAGGCCGGGACCTTCTTCCCCGACCGCCACATCAGGGTCGGGGACGTGGACATGCCTGTGTGCCTGGTGGGGGATGCCGCCTACCCACTACAGCCGTGGCTGATGAAGCCCTACACGGGGCACCTCAATCCCTCCCACCAGGCCTTCAATACCAGGCTGACCAGGGCCCGAATCGTGGTGGAGGGGGCTTACGGGCGACTGAAAGCCCGCTTCCGATGCCTCCTCACTCGTCTGGGCCTGGCCGAGCACAACATCCCTCCCGTGGTGGCAGCATGTTGTGTGCTCCACAATTTGTGTGAGCGGAAGGGGGAGGCTTTCCTGCCAGCCTGGATGGCTGAGACTGACTGCATGGGTGGACACTACGGTCAGCCCCGCACCGCCGCCATCCGGGAAGCCCAGCGGGGGGCCGTCCGGATCCAGGGAGCCCTGCGGGCGAGCTTCCTGGTGAAGGAGGAGGACTGACCTCTCCCTTGCATGCCCCACTGGGCCCTTCTTCCACCCTACCCCCCTTCCCCTTTCCCCTCCCTACCTACTGTAAAATAAAGACACCTGTTTTTCAAACAAAAACGTCTGTTTATTTAACATAAGTGGGGTGGGGGGAGGAAGGAATGAGGGTGGAAGAGGGGAGGGGGAAACCTGGGACGAGGGAGCTAGAAGGGGAGGGAAGGGAGGAAGGGAAAGGAAAGCTCAGTGGTGGGAATCTGGCTGCCTCTCCCATCTCGCCACACTGCGGGTCCGGGGGCGTCGGTGGGAAATGGCTGTGGAGGAGGGGGCAGGAGGGACAGGGGGTGTGGAGGAAGCAGGAGCAGAAGCAGGAGCGGGAGCAGGAGGGGGAGCAGGGGGATCAGGGGTAGCAGGGGGAGGAGAAAATGGGAAGCGGTCGAGCAGGCTCTGGAGGTGGCCTCACAGGGCACGGCCCTGCTCCTCCAGGGCCTTCAGACTCCTCCGGCGCAGACTCAGGTCCTCCTGGACCCAGTGGTCCTGGGTATGGAGCTGGTGGTCCATGAACCGGAGGTGCCGCCTTTGGTACTCCTCCTCGTTCCTGGCTCTCCTGCTTGCCCGGGCACGGGCAGCTGCTGCAGGCGGTGTGGTGCGCCCTGCAGGCCCAGGTGCTGCACCTGTGGTGCAACAAGACCAGCGGTCAATTACCCCAGGGGCCCAGGTGTGTGAAACCCAGCTCCCCTCTGCAAGGCCAGGGCCCCTGCAGGATCCCCAGCTGCTGTTCCTTGGTGGGCAAGGCCCAGGCGCACGGTCCCGGGGCTCCCTCTCGCCCCAGCCCCCCGTACACATAAGGGGAACATGATGGTACTCACAGGTGGACACCTCCGCGGCCTCGGATGACACAGGCGTGCTTCAGGGGTGCTTCAGGGGTCCCGGGTCCTGGGCAGGCAGGCGGCAGGCTCCTGGCTCTCAGAGCCCTCCTCCTCCTCCTCCGTCTCCAGGAGCAGGCCCTCTGCCCCGGGGTCTATCATGTCCCGGGGGGCAGGGATGGCATGAGCCCCCAGGAGGCGGTTCAGGGCGTGGAAGTGGGGGCAGGCCTCCGGGTCGGCCCCTGGCTGGCAGGCCCAGGAGTAGGACTGCTGCAGGTCCTTAATTTTGCACCGGACCTTCTCCCGGCTGCGCTGGTGGCCCCTGGCAGCCAGGCTGGCAGCCATGCGGCCATAGACGGCCACATTCCTGTGGCTAGTGCGGAGATCGTGGACATTGGAGGCTTCCCCCCAAACCTCAATGAGGTCCATGATCTCTGCACTTGACCAGGCGGGCGCCCGCCTTTTGCGCCTCCGGGCAGGCTCCTGGGAGCCGCCAGGCTGGTCCTGGGGAGCAGTGGAGGGCTGAGTGTCCTCGGGTGGCTGGCTCATGGTGTGACAGGTGCAGGGTCTGCTGGCACGGGTGCTTGCAGCCTTGCAACTGGCACAAACTGTGTAGCCAGCTCGTGGCCGTTTAAGGGCTCCGGGGCCCGGAGGGGGGCAATAGAGTTTCCCTGGTGTTGGCCAGAGTGGCCACCAGGGAAACCTGGGAAGCCTTAGCCTCCCACTAGTTCGAATTAAGGGTCTACACAGCCCTTCATTCGAACTAGCTAGTTCGAACTAGACTTAATCCTCGTAAAATGAGGTTTACCTAGTTCGAAGTAAGCGCTCCGTTAGTTCGAATTAAGTTCGAACTAATGGAGCGCTAGTGTAGCGCCTAGGAAAGTTAGTTCGAACTAACGGACGTTAGTTGGAACTAACTTTGTAGTGTAGACATACCCAAAGGGACAAATTCTGTTACCCTTTTATTAACAGCTTTCCGCAAATATCTCACTTGTGTATGGTTCTGCTCTTGTGCTATGGCTACTCTGAATGCTTTGCCAGAAGAGGCAATGCAAATGAAGCACAGATTAGCATTTTCTTGCACTTCATTTGTATAATCTCTTCCAGTCAATTTTTGTGCAAGGGGTTTTTGCACAAAAACAAAGCAGTGTGGATGTTTCCTTTTTGCACAAAAACCCCTTTTTGCGCAAGATCCTTATGCGTCTCCCCAGGAGGCATAAGGATCTTGTGCAAAAAAGGGTTTTTGTTAAAGGAAACATCCACACTGCTTGTTTTTGTGCAAAAACCCCTTGCGCAAAAATGGCTTGAATAGATTATGCAAATGAAGCACAGTAAAATGCTAATGAAACACTTCATTTGCATTGCCTCTTCTGGAAAAACGTGTAGTGCAGACAAAGCCTTGGAGTAAAATGCTGTTTACCATGAATCATGAGATTTGAATCTGACTCTGACTTTGAGTTAGTGGTATCTCAGTTGGAGCCATGCTGACATAAATCACAGAAGATTAATTCCCTGGATCTTTTGTGTGTCAGTAATTACCTTGCAATGAAAGCAGTATATATTGTTACTGCCTTCCCACCCAGATGGCTTGATACCATATCCATTTAGTGCCGTTTCAGAGACTGAAGCTGTAATATTTAAGGACTTCCAGAATAGCATAACAGTGTTAATCCCATAACCTTAATCCCCGTGTTTTAGTTTTGGTTAAATCAATATTTTCCCTGGGGTCTATGTCCATGATTCAAACACACTTGTGTCTATCTTGCTAATAAATGTAGGCCATTCTTGCATTTGCACTGTGTGATGGACCCCTCCCATGTTTTATTAAATGCATTTATGGACACAAATATACATAATTAAAAGATGTTTGGGACAAATTGCCTCATGCAACCTATTAATCTTAATGTCTTACTCTGCTGGTTCTGTATATCTTAGTTTGGTGTATGTGTCATTCTTGTGTGTAAAGTTAGATATATGGAGTATGGAATACTTTGTTTTTAAAAGTGCAAAGGCAAGCCTTTGGGGTGTCCTTTAAGTCTTAGAAGTGATTGGTCCTAGGAAATCATGTGACCTTCCTAACTAGAAGGGGGTGACCAACTAATGGAAGGGTGGAATATAGAAACAGAAATCCTGCCCAAATTTATAAAATAATATGAAGCTTAGGAATTTCTTTGTCTTTGGCTGGCTAGACACCCCCGAGGGAAGGAACCAAAGACCCGAGGTTGAGTAACAGCACTGGTTTGGAAGGCTTAGCTGGAAAAGAAACCGTTTTAGGGTGAGTTTGTAATGAAAAAAAAGACAGAACTATGTAGCACTTTAAAGTAAACTAATGAGTTTGTAATAAGTTTGTAGTGAGGTTTCAGTGTTTGAGTTAGCTAAGCTTTTTTCTGTTATTTTGAGTTTTTAATCTATTTTGCTCTATCCATTCTCACTTATTACCATTGAAATCCTACTGCTTGTACTTAATAAAACCACTTTTATTTTCTATCAAGCCCAGTGTAAATAATTGTTACTGGGGGAAAGGGGGAGAGGAATCAGTGTGTACATTTCCCCTTCCAGTGCTAAAGGGAACTTACCTAAATAATTTCTTTGTGGTTCTGATCCCCTTTGGGGAGTGGTATCCCGGGAAGCTGAACCCTAAACTGCATTTTCCTTGAACCTCAAGAGATTCAGTATCTGTACTGCTTCTCGGAGGGGGTCAGTGATCTCAGCTCTGGTCCTTGACTGTGGGAGACAGGGAACTGTCCCAGCAGGACTGGGTGGCAAGGAGCCCCAGGCTATGTCTACACTACAGCGCTAATTCGAACTAACTTAGTTCGAATTAGTTAATTCGAACTAACTTAGTTCGAATTAGTTAATTCGAACTAAGCTAATTCAAACTAACGGATCCAGACTAAAAAACTAGTTCGAATTAGCATTTTGCTAATTCAAACTAGCATGTCCATATTAAGTGGACCCTGAACTGGGGTTAAGGATGGCCGGAAGCAGTGCCGGCAGCGCTTCAGATAAAGATTTAGAGCGTGGAGCTGCTGCCTAAGGCTAGCTGAGGGCTGTGCTTAAAGGGACCCCACCCCCACCCCGGACAGAGAGTTCTTAGGGGTGCCCCGCTTGCAAAGCAGTCCTGGCTTGGAGTGCCCTGAGTGCCCACACTGGGCACATCACAGCACTCGGCCATCAGACCGGCTGCACTTGCCACAGGCTGCCATCTGGGGAGAGGGGCCAATTGGGGAGCTGCAGGAGAGCTTCCACCCCCAGAAGCCTGCAGAGCCAGTCCTCCCCATCGGGGGCTCGTACCCCATTCCTCCCTCGCCTCCTTCCACTTACCCTTCCCTAGCCCCCCTTCCTGATGTACAAAATAAAGAAAGCGTGTGGTCAAAAATAGAATCTCTCTTTATTGAAGAAAACTCGGGGAGACTGGGAAAAGGAGGTGGGAGAGGGGAAAAGAGACGGTGGGAGAGGGGAGGGCAACTAAAATGATCAGGGGTTTGGAACAGGTCACATATGAAGAAAGGCTAAAGAGACTGGGACTTTTCAGTTTAGAAAAGAGGAGATGGAGGGGGGACAGGATAGAGGTCTATAAAAGCATGAGTGGTGTGGAGAGGCTGCATACAGAAAAGTTCTTCATGAGTTCCCATAATAGAAAGACTAAAGGACACCAAATGAAACGAATGGGTAGCAGACGTCAAACTAATAACAGAAAGTTCTTCTTCACAAAGCAAAGAGTCAACCTGTGGAACTCCTTGCTGCAGGAGGCTGTGAAGGCTAGAACTAGAACAGAGTTTAAAGAGAAGTTAGATAAATTCATGGAGGTTGGGTCCATGGAGTAGTATTAGCCAGGGGGTAGAAATGGTGTTCCTGCCCAAAGTTTATGGAAGGCTGGAGAGGGATGGCACGAGACAAATGGCTTGGTCACTGTCTTCAGTCCATCCCCTCCAGGGTCCCTAGGGTTGGCCGCTGTCGGCAGACAGGCTACTGGGCTAGATGGACCTTTGGTCTGACCCAGTACGGCCATTGTAAGCTCAGGGCTCAGGGTCGGGGGTCTCAGTGGACCACCTTGATTTTCATGCACACCTGTTCCTGGGTGGCCAGGCTGGCAGCTCTCCTGCCCTAGACGGTCACTTTCCTGTGCCTAGTGTGGAGGTCATGGATGAGGTCCACAATGTCCGCACTAGACCAGGCAGGTGCCCGCCTCTTGCAGTCCCGGGCAAGCTCCCAGGAGCCGCCAGCCTGGTCCCGGGAAGAGAGGGAACCTGGGGGGCATCGGGTGGCTGGCTCAAGCCGTGCCAGGTGCAGGGTCTGCTAGCTGGATGCTGGCAGGCTTGCACCTGGCATGGGCATCGTAGCCAGCCCGTGCCCCTTTAAGAGGTCCGGGGCCGGGAGGGGGGCATACGAGTTTCCCTGGTGTTGGCCAGAATGGCCACCAGGGAAATCTGGGGAGGGCTAGCCTCCCACTAGTTGAATTAAGGGGCTACACAGCCCTTAATTTGAACTAGTAAGTTCGAACTAGGCTTAGTCCTCATAGAATGAGATTTACCTAGTTCGAACTAAGCGCTCTGCTAGTTTGAATTAAGTTCGAACTAGCGGAGCGCTAGTGTAGCGCCTATCAAAGTTAATTCGAACTAACGGATGTTAGTTCAAATTAACTTTGTAGGTAGACATACCCCCAGAGAGCAGGAAGGTGAGTGGCAGTGAATTTCTCTGAACCCTGGGAATCACCCCTAAGGGGTCTTCTGTGACCACACCCCATCACACACTGATAATCACTGATAATCTGACTCCAAGAAATGCCGTGAGAGGGAAACATTAAATAGAATGTGCTCAAGGGGAATTTTATTATGCCACTTTTAAACTATCTCAACAAAAACTCCATAAGAAACAAATCTTAGAGGGGTAGCTATGTTATTCTGTATCTGCAAAAACAATGTTTTTTCAGATACAGACAATGGTGTCCTGTGGCACCTTAAAAATGAACAGATTTATTTGGGCATAAACTTTCATGGGTAAAAACACTTCATCTGATGCATTGGAGTAGAAATTACAGAGGAAGGGTGTAATTGGGCTAGGCTTTAAGGCCAAAAGGCCATAGATAAGTCCTCCACGAGGCTAGAGTGGCTAGGAGGAAACCAGCCAATCAGGGGCCAGGAGGTACTATATAAGAAGCTGCAAGAGTACAGTCAACTCAGCTCTAACCCAGACCTAGAAGGGAGAAGGTCTGGGGTGGCTATCAGGCCCCTGTGATGTGGGGCTTCCCCCTCCAGCATTGGGGAGCCTGTGCTCATGCTCCAGCCCCTCCCCTAGACCCTATGAGGCTAGAGCATACAAAATCTACTAGCCTAGAACTCCCTAAACTCTTGTGTGCGAGGGGAATTTGGGGGAGTGTCTTTCTCCTCAGTTGGAGGCCATGTCAGTAACTTTTTTCTTTTTTTTTGCTTCTCACTTGCATGCAGCCCCTACTTCAAAGTAGGAATAAGATCCTCCGGAAAAGGGCGTTTTTTCCGGAGGATCGGGGCCAGTGTAAACGCTCTTTTCCGGCTTTCTAAAAGCCGGAAAAAAGCGGCGGACATTTTTATTTAAATGCCGCGGGGGATATTTAAATCCCCTGCAGATTTCCCTATTACGATCGCTGAAATTAACATGACCCTTCCGGAAAAGGGGCCAGTGTAGACGTAGCCATACTGAGTGGGGAAACAGATGGAGATAATGAACTGGACTCAGAGACACTCTACAGAGGTCACTGGCATGGGTCCCTGAGAGGTGTACCCTGGAAGGGGTTTGTGAATGTACAGCGTGTGACTTGGCTGGAGGGCTGAGTAGCCACAAGGCTTTTTAAAACTGAGGCCATGCAGGAACTTGCACTTGGCCAAATGGGGCACTTGCATGAGGTAAGTGCTGACCCAGTATGTGTGTGTGTGTGTGTGTGTATTCAACAGAAGAGACTTCTTATCAAGTGTAAGACAAGTGTTAATGAGGCCAGTTCAGTCAGGGTGGGGTGTGGCTCACTCCCAGCAGTTGAGGGAAGGTGTGAGTACCAAGAGAGGGGAAAAGTTCCTCTGCAGTGAAAACCATTCTAAATCCTTATTCAGTCCTAATTGTATCATGTTACGTTTTTGAATGAATTGCAGCTTTGCTGTTTCTCTTTATAATCTGGTTTTGAAGTTAATTTCAGTTATTGAATCTCCAGGGAGGTTAAAGTGTTTTCCTACTTGCTTTTTATATGTTACTTTTCTTGAGTCTGATTTGTGTCCATTTATCCTTTGGCTGTCCAATTTGGCCCATGTGCAGGCACATAACATTAGTAAATTAGCAGGTGAATGAGCCCCGATGGTGTGGTTAGATCCTGTGATGGCATCACTTATCTAATATATCAAGGAGAATGTTTGTAAGTTTGTTTGCTAATAACTTGGACACTATAAGAGCTACTGCAACCAAACTTTGCATGGAATAACCTTTCATCCAGGAGAAGATACTTTTGGACCCACTCGGGCCCGAGCTCAAGCTGTAAAAATCAAAAAGTAACCCATTGCGCTGAGCTGCAGGGGCCGCCCCACCCACCCTAGGTCCCGTGCCTGCTGCCTGTGGCCCCCAGTGTCATCTGGGACTCGCCCCCTCCCATGCATGAGGTTACATAAGCAACCTTCTTTCACCACCACCCTACCGCGATGGCACGCAGTGCCCTAACCCCCATGTGCACAATGGCTCGGGCATCCGCCCTGCCCCCCACGGCACCTGCAGTCCTGGGCATAAGCTGGAGTGCTCTTCCCGCGTGTAACCACCCCTCACCACGGGGTCGCAACCCCGCCCCGGGGATGACGTGGACCTGTATTTTAATCCCTATAGAAATCAGTGCAGCTTTTCTACCATTCAAAAAAAGATAATGGATTACTGTTTTTCTACATTTTGTTCATCTGGTTTCCTGAGCAACGCCAGGTAACTCCAGCTAGTTAGTGTGTATGTGTATATATATATATATATATATATATATATAAGCAAACACTACACAAATTTTCAGTCATGCAATATAGTTCCACAATGGAGAAGGACATTAGAATTTATTTATATCCTACATCAGATTGCTATAAAATACAGGTCAAATAAGGACTAGTATCCACATTACTGCTGCTCAATTGCCAATTTTATGTCAAAATATTTAATTTGAGTTTAGTGCATATGAAAAATGATAAATTGAAAATACTGGCGACTGAAGTTCTCTGCCCACAGAATAGATACTAACACAGCACACAATAAATTTCCATATAATATCCCCACCATGGTCTGTCCTGTCTAAATGTGCAAGAGGTCTTCCTGCCCCTTCAGTCCTTTGCAGAACCTCATCTGAGACTGCCAACTATGAATACTTGTCTAATAGCATATAAACTGAGACTGCCAAATAATTTCCTGTAGATCACTTAAAAAAATCAGTAACTGAGAGTATGTTTACAGTACTGCATTAATTCAAGTTAACTTAATTCAAAATAGTTAATTTGAATTAAGCTAATTCAAAATAACGCACCTATACACAAAAACTATTTTGAAATAGCGCATCCACACTGAATGGACCCTGAACTGAAGTTAAGGCTGGCCAGAACCAGTGCTAGCAGGGCATCAGGTTAGGACTTAATATGTGGAGCTGCTGCCTGAGGCTAACTAAGCTCCGTGCTTAAAGGGACCCGACCCCCACCCCAGACAGACAGTTCTTAGGGTTCCCCGCTTGCTTGTCTACCTTGATTAGGGACAGCAAAGCAGTCCTGTCATGGAGTGCCCTAAGAGCCGGCACTTGGGACACCACAGCACTCGGCCACATGGAGCCAGAGCTGCCCCTAGCCAGGCCGTTGCATCTCATGGGGTCGTTGCAATCAGCCCGGTTGCACTTGCTGCAGGCTGCCATCCGGCGGTCCATCGGGGGGCTGTCAGGATCCAGGAGGCCCTGAGGGAGAGCATCCACCCCGAGGAACACTCAGAGCCACCCCAGTCCTCCCCACCAGGAGCTTGTGCCCCATTCCTCCCTCATGTCCTTCCACTTACCCCTCCTTAGCCCCCCTTCCCGATGTCAAATAAAATACATGTTTTTTCATAAACACAAACTGTCTTTATTTAACAGAACTGGGGAGGAGGAATTAAACTCTGGGGAGACTGGGGAAAGGAGGTGGGAGACAGGAGGAGAAAAGGTGGGAGGGGAGGGGGAAACCTGGGAGGAAGGAGCTGGAAGGGGGCAGCAAGGAGAAGAAGGGGGAGGGGAAGCTCAGGGCCCAGGGTTGGGGGTCTCGCTGGACTAACTTGATTTTTATGCAAACCTGTTCCTGGGTTCGCATGTGGCCTTTGATGGCCAGGATGGCAGCTATCCTGCCATAGACGGCCACGTTTCTCCTTCTAGTGCAGAGATCATGGGCATTGAGGGCACCCCCCCAAACCTGATTAAGGTCCATGATCTCCACCCTGGACCAGGAAGGTGCCTGCCTTCTCCAGCTCCTGTCAGACTCCTGGGAGCTGGCAGACTGCTCCTGGGGAGTGGTAGAGGGCAGGCTGTCAGTGACTTGCTGGCTCATGTTTTGGGGCCACTGGGTCAGGGGCCCCGGTGGCCACTGCTGGCTCTGGGCTGGCAGGCTTGGAGATGACACAGGCACTGTGGCCAGGGTCTACCCCTTTAATAGCTCCGGGGCTGTGGGAGAGGAGAATAAGTTTTCCTGGTTGTGCCCAGAGTGGCCACCAGGGCTCCCTGGGAATGGATGGAGGCCTCCTATTTCGAATTAAGTGTCTACACAGCACTTAATTCAAAATAGCTATTTCAAATTTGGCATTATTTCTCATAGAATGAGGTTTACCAAATTTGAATTAAGCGGTTTGCATGTATAGATGCTCTTAAAGTTAATTCGAAATAATGGCTGTTATTTTGAATTAACTTTGTAGTGTAGACATACCCTGAGTCACAACTAATCTGTATCAAATTTGAACCAGTGGCTTAGGTGAAGAGCAAGCATCATATCCCTTTCTTAGTCCTCTGGATTTTCTAGCCCCCACTGTTTATGTTTTTAATAGTAAGTGAATGTTAAAAATAAGCATAATTGTAAACCAAATTATGCTATCACTCACAATTGCACCACTGTTAAACTGTACCATTCCTACTTTCAGCAGAGTGACGTTTCACCTGTGGTTGTCTCATTAAAAGTGAAATTTGTTTCTGGGGAGAGGAAATGAAATCATCACATCAGTATCTTTTTGTTTTGTTTTAATTTTAAAATCTCAGTCAGACATATAGCCTCTTGAGTGCAGGAACATTGCTGAAATCAGGTGAGGTGTTTGTAGCAAACACTCTTGTTTATGAAAATGTTCCATCCTGGGATTGGAAGTCTAATACTTTGATCCAATCAAAGGGCAGGATTTTCTGACCCTGGTTTATGGAAGTATTTATACTATCTGTTCTACTTCAGAATCTTCCTCTGAAGAAATGAAATCGGTTTATATTAATCAAGCATTTATGTTGTTTTGTTCACACTAAGGACATTTCTTTTGTGCTTTAGCAGCTCATATTCCTTCCTTTGATTCCTTTTCTTTTTCTGGCTGTGTCTAGACTGCAGGGTTTTTTCGAAAAAAGCAGCCTTTTTTCGAAAAAACTTCACCTGCGTCTAGACTACAGCTGCGTTCTTTCGAAATTAAATCGAAAGAATGCGGCTTTTCTTTCGACGGCGGTACTCCTCATTTCATGAGGAAGAAAGCCTTTTTTCAAAAGTGCTCTTTCGAAAAAAGGCATTCTTGAATGCAAACAGGGCTTTTTCGAAAGAGAGCATCGGTGCTCTCTTTTGAAAAAGCGGCTTCCTTTTAGAAAGTACTGCTTGCAGTCTAGACGCTCTTTTTCGAAAGAGGCTTTTTCGAAAGTATCTTTCGAAAAAGCCTCTTTCGAAAGAGGCTGGGGCTATGTCTAGACTGTAAGCCTCTTTCAAAGGAGGCTTTTTCGAAAGTATCATTCGAAAAAGCCTCTTTCAAAAAAGCGCGTCTAGACTACAATATGTAGATCGGAAAATCGATCCGCTTTTTCTAAAAAGAGCGTCCTGACTGCTGGACGCTCTTTCGAAATTAAAAGCCACCTGGAACCGCTTCTGCCAGGGCATGGGGGCAGCATTTCCTTCCGGGTGCTGCTGCCTGCCCTTTGCAGAGACGCGTGGTTAAAGGGACGCCCCTGAACACCCGTTGCTCTGCTTCTGCAGCTGCCTTTGCTGTCCCTCTAGGAGGTAAGCAAGGCATTGCAGTGCTGGTTTGGAGTGGAACATTTTTCCCGCATCACGACTTTGCGGTTGGGGATGTGCACATGCCGGTGTGCATAGTGGCTGATGCCGCCTACCCCCTGATGCCGTGGCTGATGAAGCCCTACAGCGGTCACCTGGATGCGAGCAAGGAGCAGTTTAATGCTCACCTTAACCTGGCTCTCAACCAGGTGGAATGTGCGTTCGGACATTTAAAAGGGAGATTCCGATGCTTGCTCACACGCCTAGACATGGGGGAGAGCAACATCCCTGAGGTGGTGGCCGCATGTTGCGTTCTCCATAACCTGGTGGAGAGGAAAGGGGAGGCCTTCCTACCAGGGTGGGGTGCAGGTGCTGATGGTCAGGAGAGGCACTTTGCCCAGCCCCGGACAGCTGCCATCCGCCAGGCTCACCGGTCTGCTGTTTTCATACGGGAGGCCCTACGGGAGCAATTCTCAATTGGAGGCCACTGACTCTACTGAGGGGCTTCTGCCTGGGGACTGGGCCCTGGCCCAATAGAAGCTTCCCTCCACAACCCATCTCCTGACCCTGTTTGGAGAAATAATAAACACCAGGATTTGTCTCAAAATGATAAGTTGTGTTTTATTTTTTTAAATATCTCTCACTGGAAAATAGTATAACTGTTGCAAACATAAAAAAGCTTTTGTTCATTTTTGATGTAGAAAATATACTTTCATGCCAAACTATGTACAATAAACATTTTGTTTAACACATTTAAGTGGAGTGATGGGGGTGCTTGAAACCTGGAGGGGGGAAGGGGACTTGAAACCTGGAGGGGGGAAGGGAATCAGGTTGCACGGTGCTTGCCTGATCTCAGTCTCCTGCTTGGGCCTCGTGTTCGGGGTCCACCATGGCCATGGGATCGGGTGGTGCACCTGTCAGTTGGCTGCATAACAGCGGGTAGGTGCTCTTGGGACTGGGAGGCCTGGGGGAGAGGAGGGACAGGGGGAGAGAGGGGCTGGGGAACTGGGGTGCTTGGGGGAGAGGGAGGTCCAAGGGGGGAAAGGGATGCTGCTGTGGAGGGGGCGTTTGGTGGGGCAGGGTCATGGGGTGCTGGAGGAGCAGGACCAGGCACAGGAGCAGGCAAGCTGCAGACCTCCCTGAGAGTGGCACACAGGGACGTGCGCTGCTGGAGCAACTCCTCCATCAGCCGATCATGCCACCGAGCCTCTGCCTCTGCCCTCTCTCGCAGGATGGTGTTGAGCTCGTGCACGGCCTCCACATGCTGCCTCAGGATGTCCGCATACACACGCCTGTGTCCGCGGCTCCCATGTCCCCGAGATGGAGGTGGGGCAGGGGTGCTGCGGCCCTCTTGCATGGCTGGTCCGGCTGTGGAGGAAAAGAGGAAGACACAACCAGTCCTAAAAAACTGGACTATGTAGCACTTAAAATACTAACAAGATGGTTTATTAGGAGATGAGCTTTCGTGGCCCAGACCCACTTCCTCAGATCAGAGTAACACGGCTACATTTCTATCACAATCAGTCATGTGTGCAACAGCTGTCCAAAAGGGCATGCCCTCTCCCTTGAGACAGGGGAATCAGACATACTGAAGGTAACACCGTGTGTGACCTGGGCATCAGCCTGAGCATTACAGGCCATAAAAATGGCCTCCCCGCATCCACACTCACTTATTTTCGACGGATCTCTGTCGAAAAAGGCGTTCTTCCTCGTGAAATGAGGTTTACCGCCGTCGAAAGAAAAGCCGCGTTCTTTCGATTTAATTTCGAAAGAACGCAGCTGCAGTCTAGACGCAGGTGAAGTTTTTTCAAAAAAAGGCTACTTTTTTCGAAAAATCCCCTGAGTCTGGACACAGCCTTGCAGTCTAGACATAGCCCTAGAGTGAGATGGCTCATTTTTCATGGGCAGCACTCCGTGGTAAATTCAAGTCTCTGCTCTCAACATAACCTAGGGAAGATTTGTGACAGATGGGGCTAAGGCACAAACTTGCAGCCTAAGGCAGAATCTGTAGAACTTTCCAGAATGTGCCCATATTTACCTGATCAGAGAGAAAAGAAAATCTGCAGAGGAAGCTGAGCCTGGCTGCTTGTATAGATATAAGGACAGAGTTGGCAACAGGGTTTGTTGCAGGGATAGGTTCCTGGGTTAGTGTTTCTGTGGTATGTGACTGCTGGAGAATTATTGAGCAAGTGTCAGCCCTAGTGTTCACATTACACAGATGACACCCAATTATATTCGCCATTGTGATAGTTCTGACTGACCACTTTGTGCCAACTGTCAAGGGAATTAGCTCCTGTTCATTAGGGCACCCTTCTGTGGGAATGCATCACTGGAACTAACACTCTAGTTCTAGGACCTGCACTGCCCTCACTGACACTGCCTGACACTGCCTTCTGACTGTGCCACACTTTCCATTCCCCACCTTCCAAGGGACTTGCAGTCTGTGCCCAGCTGCTCCCTCAATGACAACTGTGGTCAGTTGTCCTGGGGCTGCTTTCCAAGAGGTTCCAGCACCCTCTTCTGCCCTTAGCACCTAGCTGGCCCTATGATCCCTATAGTTTCCCTACTTCCTGCTTGCTGGATATTTTCTAATCTGAGCGTTGGAGACTTGAGCCCATGACAAGATTTTGTTTTTATATTGATATTAATATAATGAAATACTGCATATAAATGTAGTCTAAATTGTAGTTGTATTAATAAAATCTGTAGCTACAAGTTCTCATTTCTTTTTTGGCTGATGGCTTTAAAATTGAAGAGGGACCTAATTGCACTAAAATAGCTTCATTATATATGATTGGAAAAATGAATAGGCTGTACAATTGTTCTTGATCCACCTTACAAAGAACACTAGAACCAAGCCATACATTTCCCCCACTCTCCACCACTGTTTCATTCCCAATAAGACTAAAGCTCAGATTCAATCCTCTGTGATAAGTGAAAAGTTGTTACCCATATTTATTCATATGTAGACCATCACAGAATGCCAGATCAGACAGAAGCCATAATTCAGTTAATGGTTTAAACTGACCTCATCAATTATAAGCAACCACAAAATGCTGAGGGTGTGTCTACATAGCACCCTAAACTCTAAATAAGATACACAATTTGTGCTACACTATTTTGAGACATTTTCAGACGAGGGTTGTAACGAGGGTTACAGGGATGCCGAAATAGTGCGCCCATTATTTTGAAAAATATTTTGAAATAATGGGGTAGTTATTTCAGGTATCCCTCTGGTATGCTGAAATACCTGAACAGTATAGGCGTATCCTGACTGAATTATACTCTAGTTTAGCAAAAAACAAATGCGATTGTTAATACACCAAAAAAAAAATCCACATTGAAATATGAAGGAAAAAGAGCCAGAGAGCTTCCACCCCAAGGAGCCCGCAGAGCCAGCCCAGTCCTCCCCATTGGGGGCTCGTACCCAATTCCTCCCTCACCTCCTTCCACTTATCCCTCCCTAGCCCCCCTTCCTGATGTACAAAATAAAGGACACGTGTGTTCAAAAATAGAAACTCTCTTTATTGAAAAAACTCGGGGAGACTGGGTAAAGGAGGTGGGAGAGGGGAAAAGAGAGAGTGGGAGAGGGGAGGGCAACTAAAATGATCAGGGGTTTGGAACAGGTCCCATATGAAGAGAGGCTAAAGAGACTGGGACTTCTCAGTTTAGAAAAGTGGAGAATGAGGGGGGATATGATAGAGGTCTATAAAAGCATGAGTGGTGTGGAGAGGGTGCATAAAGAAAAGTTCTTCATTAGTTCCCATAATGGAAGGACTAAAGGACACCAAATGAAACGAATGGGTAGCAGGCTCCAAACTAACAACAGAAAGTTCTTCTTCACAAAGCAAAGAGTCAACCTGTGGAACTCCTTGCTGCAGGAGGCTGTGAAGGCTAGAACTAGAACAGAGTTTAAAGAGAAGTGAAATCAAGTCATGGAGGTTGGGTCCATGGAGTGGTATTATCCAGGGGGTAGAAATAGTGTCCCTGGCCTCTGTTTGTGGAAGTCTGGAGATGGATGGCATGAGACAAATGGCTTGGTTATTGTCTTCGGTTCATCCCCTACAGGGTACCTAGGCTACGTCTACACTGGCCCCTCTTCCGGAAGGGGCATGTAAATTTCATGAGTCGTCGTAGGGAAATCCGCGGGGGATTTAAATATCCCCCGCGGCATTTAAATAAAAATGTCCGCCGCTTTTTTCCGGCTTTTAAAAAAGCCGGAAAAGAGCGTCTAGACTGGCCCCGATCCTCCGGAAAAAGTGCCCTTTTCCGGAGGCTCTTATTCTTACTTCAAAGAAAACATGAACAAACTCCTAAGCACAAAAGAATAGCTCAAGGCATGTAGGGACTAAGTCAGAGAGGCTAACACAAAAAACAAATTACATCTAGCAAGGGACATAAACATCAATAGAAAAGATGTTTTCAAATACCTTCAGACCAAGAGAAAGATGAAAGAATGTATAAGTTAACCAGGAAGGAGCGCTATTAACAGATGACACCAATAAGGCTGATTTCACTTTACTAAAGAGATTGATTTTTAACCAGACACTAAACTTTATTTTCAAATTTGAAAAGATTACTGAGCTAGTAGCTGGAGAAAGAAGGTATATATCTTGTTTTAGTAAGGTTTTTGACTTAGTCTCACATGATACTTTCATAAGCAAATAAGAAATATGGTCTTGATTAAACGACTGTAAGGTATGTGAAAAAGTATTTATGGGCAGCCACCTCCCAAGGGCTCAGGTACCCCCCTCATTCTCTGTTTTGTGTGTTTCTTTGTCTCCTTCAGCAGGTGGTGAAGGCCATCAACTCCATCCTGCTTAGGAGGGTCATCCATCTGGGTGACCTGGATGCAACCATGGCCAGATTTGCTGCCCTGTTGTTCCTGAACTGCACCCACATCACCATCCGTGCACCGGACCATTGAGCGGCCCATTACATAAATCAGAAGGGCTACTTTTCTGTTGTCCTACAGGCCCTGGTTGACCACTGGGGACAATTTTCAAACATTTTTCTTGGGTGGTTGGGCAGGGTGCACGATGCCCACATGTTCAGGAACTCAAGCCTGTGCCCCTTCCCCACTCCGGGACTTTGCAGTCAGGGACGGTCACATGCCTCTGTGCATTGTGGGGGACACAGCATACCATGCCATGGCTCACCAGCATACCATGCCATGGCATACCAGAAGTGACCTGTTTAATGCCCACCTGAACCAGGCCAGGATCCAGGTGGAGTGTACCTTTGGCCACCTCGCGGCATGCTTCCTCACTCACCTGGATGTAGGGGAGCACAACGTCCCCGAGGTGGTCGTGGCATGTTGCATCATCCACAATATTGTGGAGCGAAACGGGGAGGCTTTCATCAAAGGGTGGGGGGCAGATGCCAGCCACGAGGGCCAAATGTTTGAGCAGCCCCATACAGTTGCCATCCACCAGGCCCATCAATTGGGGAGGAGGGTATATCTGGGAGGCCCTGAGGGAGTTTCTTTCAAACACCCTACTAACTCTCCCCAGGGCCTTCCCAATAGAGGCCTCTGGCTTGCTGCTCTCTCCCTTCCCCACTGCAACCCCTCCCTTTGCTCCTTCCTTGACCTCCCAATAAACACACCTGTTTGGTTTTCAGAAAAATGCTTTCTGAAATGCATAAGATTCAGAAAAGGTGGGAAGGGAGAGGGGGGCTCAGAACTGGGAGGGGATGGCTCAATGTGTCACCTCGGGTGCAGGGACCTTGTTGGGGTTGTGTGGGTCCAGGGACCACAAAGAGGTGAGCAGGAGAGGGGACTGCAGTACGGTCAGGGTTGGCAGGGGGCAAGGAAAGAGGGCATGGGCATCACTTAGGTGAGGGGTAGGGAGAGGGGGCATAGGTATTGATAGGCAAGGGAGCAGAGGCATGGGCATTGCAAGGTGAAGGAGCATTGGCATGGTGGGGGGTGAAGTGAAGGGGGACTGGGAATAGCCTGGGGGTCAGGAGGGTGAAAGCCAGGAGCAGCGGCATCAGGTGCGTATTCCATCAGGTGGGATATGATGGCACACATGTTATCGCACCGCTGCATCAGTTGGTCTCGGGCTCACTCCTGCCACTCCAGGTCAGTGCGGACTTTGTGTGCCAGGATTTGGTGGATGTCACAGAGGACACTGATGTGCTGCCGCATCAGGTCCTCATGCACCCTGGAGTCCCTTCAGGTCCCCCAGGCTCTGGCAGGTGGTGTGGCTCGGTCCTCTGTGCTGGCTGGTCTGGCTGTGGAGAACGTACAAGAGGGAGAGGCCGTCAGTCATCCCTGCAGACACTGTCTCTGAGGCCATGCCTGTGAGCAGCGATCAACAGGCCATGGACCAGAGGAGAGGGATGTCCTGGGGCCCCAAAGTGCTCAGAGGACCGTGCTGACCGCTTTCCACCTCCCTGATCCCCAGCCCACTCACAGGCAGCCAAGGGAAGTGTCTGGCCACAGTGGGATCCCTTCCTGGGCAGCAGAGGAGCCAGGAGCAGCCTAGGCTTCCCTGGGGTCTGCACACAGAGGTGCAGCTCGCTGGGCTGTCCATGGGAGTGCGTGCTGCCTTTCATGTGCAGGCATGCCTGTGTGTGGCACTCCTCCATTTGTGTGGGGTCATGCCTGCATGCTTGTGGCTACCCTGCTTCCAGCCGGACGTGTGGGCCTCCCCTGAGCCTGGGAGCAGGATCCCGGGTGTGCTCAGGGGCTGCCTGCTGCATCCACGTCCTACACAACATCACAGCACTTGGTTTCATGTCCACAGACCACATCATGATATCCAGCCCGAGCATCCCACGCGACACTCACCCCCTGTCTCCTGTGTGCCCACCTCCCCCGCCCTGTGTGTGTCACAAAGTGAGACCACTCACCTGAAGATCCCTCTCAGGCATCCAAGGAGCCCTGGGAGACATCTTGGCTCACAGGAACCATCTCGAGGGAGAGGGTCACAGTGCTCGCCTCCTCCTCCTCCTCCATCTGGCCCTGGCCCTCCTGATTCTGTTCCGGGGTGACCTCCAGCCAGGCGATGACGGAGGTGTCAATCCCAGAGTCCACCAGGATGGGTGGGGAAGATGTTTCCCCAACCGTTCAGGAGCTGATGCAGCTCCCTGAAGTAGAGGCAGGTGTGGGGTCCTGAACATATCTCTGGCAGAGCTCTTTTACTTTACCCCAGACCTATTCCATGGTCGGGGGTGGGTGTCCATGCTCCACCAGGGATGTGGCCATCTGGCCAAAAATGTCGACATTTCATTGCTTGGGCCGGGAATCCTGGAGCATTTTCTGCTCACCCCACAGTTCAAGGAGGGACTGGATTTCTGGTCCAGACCAGGACAGGGCACATCTATTAGTCCCCCTGAGTGGGTCCTCAAACCCCTGGGCCTGCTCCCAACAAAGGCTAGGGAGGTTGCGGGGGATATCAGGGGCAGACATCATGGCTTACAATGGCTGTGGCAGGGAGAGCTGCATGGTCAGGGTGCTGCTTTGAAGCCGGCTTACTGCCACAAGTCTTGTCCAGGGTTTCTGCAACTTTAAAAGGGGCTAGGACACAGGAACTATAGAGTTATGATTAGTTTGGATGGAGTGGTCACCAGAGCATCTCTGTTTTTGCCTAAAGGCCTCTTCTTCTGCAAAAAAAAACCCCTCCTCCCCATCCACACATGCCTATTTGTGAAAGAGCTCTTTCACAAAACGGCTTCTTCCTCATAGTATGAAGATTACCAATTGCAGGAAAAGCCCTCTGTTCTTTCAATTTACTTGCAAAAGAATATGCTTGCAGTGTAGATGTAACTCAAATTTTGTCAGAAAAATGGTCATTTTTCCAACAAAACTCTGTAGTCTAGACATACCCTCAGTAATGCAGTTTAAGTAACCAGTCTTGGTGGTATCACTCTGGCACATTCTGCAACTTCTGAGAGCTGAGTGGGTAATCCTTAGACCCGTGTGTTCGGCATGGAGCCAGAGCTGCCCCTGGGCAGATGATGGCCCCACGCCATCATACTGCAACTGTTGCTGCATCTGCATGACACAGTCCTGAGGCTACTTCCCCATCTGGACCCAGACCAGAGGTACGAAGGGATCGTCCGTCATGCAGCCTCACTGCCCTTGCCTCCAAACTTCTTTGTGGACAGGCATTTTTGGAGGCTTGACACCAGCTCTGATTGGTGGGACCGGCTCGTTATGGAGCTCTGGGATGACCAAGAGTGGCTACGCAACTTCCGGATGCAAAAGAGCACTTTCCAGGAGCTGTGTACCTGGCTCGCCCCGGCTCTGCAACAGCAAGACACCCACCTGCGGCCCGCTATCCCACTGGAAAAGAGGGTCGCTATTGCCCTCTGGAAGCTGGCCACCCCCGACAGCTACCGCTCCGTGGGACACCAATTTGGAGTGGGCAGGTCTACTGTTGGATACATCCTGATGGAGGTAAGTCAATGTCTGGGGACAGTCACAGTTTGGGTGGGGGGAAGGGAGACTGTCAGGAAGGGCAAAGTGGAGTGTGAGTGGGTGGGAGCTCCTCCACTCACCCTGAACTACTTGTGGGGGGAGTTCTGAGGAGGGGATTCTCGGGGTGTTTGAGAGGGAAGGTGCGTGGTGGGTTCTCCTCCTAAGAGATAAGGCACCCCTTCTAATATTTTGTTGTCTGTCTCTTTCTGCAGGTGGTGAGGGCCATCAATTCTGAGCTGCTGAACAGGCTCGTCTGTCTTGCAGATCTGGATAGTGTCATGGCTGGCTTTGCTGCCCTTGGCTTCCCGAATTGTGGAGGAGCGCTCGATGGGACACACATTCCAATCCGTGCACCGCCCCATCGAGCAGCCCAATTCATTAACAGAAAGGGCTACTTTTCAATGGTCCTCCAGGCCCTGGTTGACCATCGTGGCCAGTTTTCTGACATTTGTGTTGGGTGATCAGGGTGGGCACATGATGCCCGCATCTTCAGGAACTCGTACCTCTACCGGAGGCTTCAGGCAGGAACATTTTTCCCGCATCACGACTTTGCGGTTGGGGATGTGCACATGCCGGTGTGCATAGTGGCTGATGCCGCCTACCCCCTGATGCCGTGGCTGATGAAGCCCTACAGCAGTCACCTGGATGCGAGCAAGGAGCAGTTTAATGCTCACCTTAACCGGGCTCGCAACCAGGTGGACTGTGTGTTCGGACGTTTAAAAGGGAGTTTCCAGTGCTTGCTCACACGGCTAGACATGGGGGAGAGCAACATCCCTGAGGTGGTGGCCGCGTGTTGCGTTCTCCATAACCTGGTGGAGAGGAAAGGGGAGGCCTTCCTACCAGGGTGGGGTGCAGGTGCTGATGGTCAGGAGAGGCACTTTGCCCAGCCCCGGACAGCTGCCATCTGTCTGCTGTTTTCATACGGGAGGCCCTACGGGGGCTGGGGAACTGGGGAGGCTGGGGGAGAGGGAGGTACAAGGGAGGAAAGGGATGGTGCTGTTGAAGGGGGTGTTTGGTGGGGTGGGGTTATGGGGTGCTGGAGGAGCAGGACCAGGCACAGGAGCAGGCAAGCTGCAGACCTCCCTGAGAGTGGCAGTCAGGGACGTGCACTGCTGGAGCAGCTCCTCCATCAGCCGATCATGCCACCGAGCCTCTGCCTCTGCCCTCTCTTGCAGGATGGTGTTGAGCTCGTGCACGGCCGCCACATGCTGCCTCAGGATGTCCGCATACACACGCCTGTGTCTGCGGCTCCCATGTCCCCGAGATGGAGGTGGGGCTGGGGTGCTGTGGCCCTCTTGCATGGCTGGTCCGGCTGTGGAGGAAAAGAGGAAGACACAATCGGTCATTAAAAAACTGGACTACGTATCACTTATAATGCTAACAAGATGGTTTATTAGGAGATGAACTTTCGTGGCTCAGACCCACTTCCTCAGATCAGAGTAACACGGCTACATTTCTATCACAATCAGTCACGTGTGCAACTGCTGTCCAAAAGGGCATGCCCTCTCCCTTGAGACAGGGGAATCAAACATTCTGAAGGTAACACCGTGTGTGACCTGGGCATCAGCCTGAGCATAACAGGTTTCCCTTGTGCATCATCCACTGTGCCCCCTCCGCCCCGCCCCCGTGTGTTACACAGCCTCTCTGCACTCACCTGCTGCTTCATCTCTGGCATCAGATGACACCTAGGAGGCCTCTGGTGTGTGGGTGACTGGCTCCAGAGTGAGGGTCCCCGTCTCCTCACTGTCCTCCTCCTCCGGCACCATGTCCCCGTCTCCAGACTGCTCTGGCTCCTGCTCTGGTGCGTCCACCACAGGGTCCCCCAAGCCTGACTGGACGAGACGCAGTGGTGTGCATGCTTCACCACCACCCAGGATCTGGTCCAGCTCACAATAATAGGGGCAGGAGTGGGGGGCTGCCCCAGAATGGGAGCTCTCCTCCCTGGCCTTCGCATAACCTTGGTGCAGCTCCTTAACTTTGGAGCTCACCTGGTCCTGGGTGCGGGGGTAGTGTCCTTTCTGAGTCAGGGCCTCTGCCATGTGGCCAAAAATGTCTGCATTTCGCTGCCTGGTTTTTAGGGCTTGTAAGGCCTCCTCCTTTGTCCAGAGCTCGAGAAGGGTCTTGAGCTCTGGCCCTGACCATGCTGGTGCTCGGCATTTGGAGCCCCTGGTTGGGTCCCCAGAAGGCTCTGTAGAAGAGCCAGGAGGGTCTTGGGGCTGGGACATGCTGCACTTAAATCGCCGAGTGCTCTGGCTGCTTTGCTGCCACAAGTGGCTGTGAGGGTGCCTGTCCTTTTAAAAAATAGCTGCAGACAGGAACCAGAGACATGCAAGCCATGCCCCAGATTGTCCACCAGGGCTTCTTCCTGGAGGCCATTATTTTCGAAAAAAAGGCCTCCCCACATCCACACACACTTATTTTCAACGGATTTCTGTCGAAAAAGGCATTCTTCCTCGTGAAATGAGGTTTTCCCCCATCAAAAGAAAAGCCGCGTTCTTTTGATTTAATTTCAAAAGAACGCAGCTGTAGTCTAGACGCAGGTGAAGTTTTTTCGAAAAAAGGCTATTTTTTTCAAAAAAAACCCTTGAGTCTGGACACAGCCAGAGAGACAAAGGAGGAAAAAACCCAAATTCCTTTGTCCCAGTTTGAAATTCCTACCTACATTCCTATTGGCCACTCCACCTGGCTAGGTGTAGTTAACCTCTTAGGGTATGTCTACTCTACAGCGCTAATTCGAACTAACTTAGTTCGAACTAGCGCATCTAGAACTAAAAACTAGTTCGAATTAGCAATTTGCTAATTCGAACTAGCACGTCCACACTGATTGAACGCAGGGGCGCATTTAAGGGCAGCTGAAACCGGTTCTGGCAGGGCATCAGGTCAGTAGTTGCTTTGTGTGGCTGCTGTCTGAGGCTATCTGAGGCTCGAGCTTAAAGGGACCCCCCTGGACAGCCGGTTCTCAGCTTTTCCTGCTTGCTTGCCAACCTCGCCGAGGGACAGCAAAGCGTTGGTCTCTGTGCCCGTCTGTGTCGGTGCTTCCCTTCGGGGGGGCCACCGCAGGTGGCAACAAGGAGCCACAACTCGCCCTGCACCTTCTGGTGCACTTTCTGGACTTGCTGCTGCAAGCCTGCCAGCAATGGCTAGAGGTTGCCTGGAACCTCCTGGTGCACGTCAGCCCCCTGCCTCTCCGCCTGGCCGCCCTGGGGGCCGTGGAGGAGCCGCAGTGGCGCCCCGGCACCGGCGTGCCCCGCCGCGTCTGGCGTCTGGACACCAGCACCGACTGGTGGGACCGCATCGTCCTGGAGCGCTGGGAGGACCGACAGTGGACCCAGAACTTCAGGATGAGGAGAGACACCTTCCTGGAGCTCTGCAAGTGGCTCGCTCCTGCCCTGCGCAGAAGGGACACTCGCATGAGGCCCGCCATCCCCCTCCAGAAGTGGGTGGCCATCGCCCTATGGAAGCTCTCCACGCCGGACAGCTACCGATCCGTCGGGAACCAGTTCGGCGTAGGGAGATCCACCGTCGGAGCGGTGCTCATGCAGGTATGGCACTCGTCGGCCACCGGGGGGCTGCGAGGAGGGGATGGGCCGCCCCAGGGACAAAGGGGGGACAGGAGGAGGCGAAAGCACTCCGCACCGGAGGGGTCGGTTTGTCCCAGCCGTACTACACGCTGCCAGGGGGGTTGCTACCGGGAGTGGGGTGCGGGGCACTGCCAGGGCACGAAAGCTCCCAGCCACCTGGGCGCCCCACAGATTGGCGCTTTGCTGTGTCTCTCTCTGCAGGTGGTCAAAGCCATCAACTGGGTGCTGCTCCGCAGGGTGGTCTGCCTCGCCAACCCGGACGCCGTCATCCGGGGCTTCGGCGCCCTCGCCTTCCCCAACTGCGGTGGGGCCATCGACAGGACGCACATCCCCATCCGTGCCCCGGAACACCAGGCATCCCGGTACGTCAACAGAAAGGGGTACTTCTCCGAGATCCTGCAGGTCGTGTGTGACCACCGGGGCCAGTTCACGGACATTAATGTGGGCTGGTCCGGCAAAGCACACGATGCCCAGGTGTACTGCAACTCCTTCGTGTGCCAGCGGCTGCAGGACGGGACCTTCTTCCCCGACCACCACATCAGAGTCAGGGATGTGGACATGCCCGTGTGCCTGGTGGGGGATGCCGCCTACCCACTGCAGCCGTGGCTGATGAAGCCCTACACGGGGCATCTCAATCCCTCCCGCCAGGCCTTCAATGCCAGGCTGACCAGGGCCCGCATTGTGGTGGAGGAGCCCTTCGGGAGACTGAAAGCCTGCTTTCAATGCCTCCTCACCCGTCTGGACCTGGCCGAGCACAACATCCCTCCCGTGTTGGCAGCATGTTGTGTGCTCCACAATTTGCATGAGCGAAAGGGGGAGGCTTTCCTGCCAGCCTGGATGGCTGAGGCTGACCGCATGGCTGGACACTACGGTCAGCCCCGCACCGCCGCCATCCGGGAAGCCCAGCGGGGGGCCGTCCGGATCCAGGAAGCCCTGCGGGAGAGCTTCCTGGTGGAGGAGGAGGACTGACCTCTCTCTGCATGCCCCACTGGGGCCTTCTTCCACCCTACCCTCCTATCCCTTTCCCCTCCCTACCTACTGTAAAATAAAGACACCTGTTTTTCAAACAAAAACGTCTGTTTTTTTCACATAACTGGGGTGGGGGGAGGGAGGGCGGAGGGTGGGAGAGGGGAGGGGGAAACCTGGGACGAGGGAGCTGGAAGGGGACGGAAGGGAGGAAGGGAAAGGAAAGCTCAGGGGTGGGAGTCCGGCTGCCTCTCCCGTCTCGCCACACTGCGAGTCCGGGGGCGTCGGTGGGAAATGGTTGTGGAGTGGGGGGCAGGAAGGACAGGGGGTGTGGAGGAAGCAGGAGTGGAAGCAAGAGCGGGAGCAGGAGGCGAAGCAGGGGGAGCAGGAGGAGCAGGGGGAGCAGCAGGAGGAGGAAATGGGAAGCGGTCGAGCAGGCTCTGGAGGTTGCCTCGCAGGGCACGGCCCTGCTCCTCCAGGGCCTCCAGACTCCTCTGGCGCAGCCTCAGGTCCTCCTGGACCCAGTGGTCCTGGGTGCAGAGCTGGTGATCCATGAACCGGAGGTGCTGCCTTTGGTACTCCTCCTCATTCCTGGCTCTCCTGCTCGCCTGGGCATGGGCAGCTGCTGCAGGCGGTGTCATGCACCCTGCAGGCCCAGGTGCTGCAGCTGTGGTGCAACAAGACCACAATTACCCCAGGGGCCCAGGTGTGTGAAACCCAGCTCCCCTCTTCAAGGCCAGAGCCCCTGCAGGATCCCCAGCTGCTGCTCCTTGGTGGGCAAGGCCCAGGCACACGGTCCCAGGGCTCCCTCTCACCCCAGCCCCCCGTACACATAAGGGGAACACGATGGTACTCACATGTGGACGCCTCCCCGGCCTCGGACGACACAGGCGAGCGGCTCTGTGGGGTGCCTCGGGGGTCCCGGGTCCTGGGCAGGCAGGCGGCAGGCTCCTGGCTCTCAGAGCCCTCCTCCTCCGTCTCCTGGAGCGGGCCCTCTGCCCCGGGATCTATCATGTCCTGGGGGGGAGGGACGACATGAGCCCCCAGGAGGCGGTCCAGGGCGTGGAAGTGGGGGCAGGCCTCCGGGTCGGCCCCTGGCTGGCAGGCCCGGGGGTAGGACTGCTGGAGATCTTTAATCTTGCAGCGTACCTGCTCCCGGCTGCGCTGGTGGCCCCTGGCGGCCAGGCAGGCAGCCATGCAGCTGTAGACAGCCGCATTCCTGTGGCTAGTGCGGAGATCGTGGACATTGGAGGCTTCCCCCCAAACCTCGATGAGCTCCACGATCTCCGCACTTGACCAAGCGGCTGCCCGCCTTTTGCGCCCCCGGGCAGGCTCCTGGGAGCCTCCAGGCTGGTCCTGGGGAGCAGTGGAGGGCTGGGTGTCCTCGGGTGGCTGGCTCATGGTGTGGCATGTGCAGGGTCTGCTGGCACGGGTGCTGGCAGCCTTGCAACTGGCACAAACTGTGTAGCCAGCCCGTGGCCCTTTAAGGGCTCTGGGGCCAGGAGGGAGGCAATAGAGTTTCTTTGGTATTGTCCAGAGTGGCCACCATGGAAACCTGGGAAGCATTAGCCTCCCACTAGTTCGAATTAAGGGTCTACACAGACCTTAATTCCAACTAGCTAGTTCGAACTAGGCTTAATCCTCGTAAAATGAGGTTTACCTAGTTCGAACTAAGCGCTCCGTTAGTTCGAATTAAGTTCGAACTAACGGAGCGCTAGTGTAGCGCCTATCAAAGTTAGTTTGAACTAACGTCCGTTAGTTTGAACTAACTTTGTAGTGTAGCCATACCCTTAGTTCTCAGGCTGCTAACTAACCCTCATAATCATGACAGCTTAGATTAAGGTTTTAATTCCCATTTTCAGACACATTTATTTAACTACAAAATCTATTTGTATCAAAATGTATAAAATACAATATTTAGTGGGAATTTTAAGAGTAGTTTACAATTAAGTGTCTTGTGTACTTACAGAAGTTATATTTACTTTGTTTATTTAATATGAGATGAATAAAAGCTAATATTTAAACCACTATCTTTCCATATTAATAACTGCTGAGCAAAATGGCATGCTCTAACCAACTGATTTATTAATTACACCTTGCATGTGTTGTTTCTCGGTTCGGTAAAATGGCTGGAGTCCGAGAGGCTTAAGGACAAATACCCAGTGAAAAATACCAAATGATGGCAAGACAAGAAGTTTTATCAAAGATGGAATGATTTATTAAACTGAACAATAAAAAGAGCAATTACCCAATATTTGCTACAAAACAATTGAACCACAACAATTTTTAAAACTTTACTTAAGTTACAGCTAAGTTAAATAAAAATACACATTTCAAAAACTGTTTCTTTAAACAAACTGAACACTGACAAATAATAAAGGTAAAAGTTACAACTGAGCGATATATTTTCTAACCTGTCTCTTTTAAACCACTTAACAGACAGTGAGGGTAAATTAAATACTTACAAACCCAGCAACGACAACAGCACAAAGACATACAAGGAATCGGAGCATACTCGAGATTCATACACCTCTTTTTTGGATTCTGTGGGTGGGAGGCAGCATTTGGGTGATCAGTCCTAAGCCAGACTCAGATTCTGTTTTCCAATATTTAGGAGTCTTCTCCAAGCTTAGGGATCTGGGGGTTTTATGATATCGATGCTTTCCTATTACCATATTTGGTATTGTTTGTGCTCTGGGAGTGGCATGGGTGTGGTCTGGGTGTAGTGTGATGTCCGTATAGGGTGTTTAGTGCTGGACTCTGACAAGTTCCATTTTATTTGTAGATAAGCCTTGTTGCTATCCATGTGACATGGTGAGGTTGCTGCGGTAGATCTCGGCTATGCGCGCGAGGCCTGGCCAAGAGAACTTATACTTGACATGCCCCCATGGCCATGGCCGAGCGGCCTAGACACCACATTTGTCTCCTTCGTCATCGTCACTGGTTGCTGATAGCAATGGTTTGGAGCTGTCTACAATCATGGCGTGTTGTATGATTTTGTTAATACACGCTTTTATCGCCATAAATGAAATGCACAGCAGAACCAAACCTACAACTAGGCTGAAGAGGAAGGACACAAATATCTCTTTATACTTTCCAAGGCCAAACCAAGAGGCTAGCCATCTCATTCCGAAAAAGGCACATGATTCTTGAACATCTGTCACAATTCCTTCAATATTTTCGATTACACCACTCACATTTTGCTTTATCGACTTAATTTCCATACAGCATTTATCTGTGAACTTTGACCCATACTGCGATTCATCTAACCATTTACAAAATCCATTTTCTTTTGCTAACAAATAATCAAGAGCTAATCTATTTTGCGTAACATATATACGCATTTCTTCAACCTTGTCTGATAACAACTGAAGTCCTCTATTTGTTTGATTTCCAAGGTGCTCAGTGGCCTGGCATTGCAATTCCAAACATTCATATATTAAAAGATTACCAATGGGATTAAAGGTGAGGATCACCACTGTCACTTTTCCAAACCAAGTTTTTGTCGGGGACCAAACCGAATTCCAGTCACGTTTATCGCGACCAACAACCCGAGGGTGAGGAGAGCCTCATACATAAATGCCTCCTCCTTGGATGGTTACATAGCCAGAGGTACAATGTCCTTTTGCGTTGGCGGGCAGTCGAGAGTGGGCTCGACTCCCGCAAAGCCAAAAATGTCCCGGATATAACAATTGGAGGCGAGGATAGTCGCTGCACCAGGGATCAGATCTTTCGTTTGTGTCCACGAGGGCTATGTCAGTTCCATGCAGCGAGTAAAAGGGGGTTATATGTAGGTTACCATCTTTATGGTGATTAGTTTCCACCTGACACACAAAGTTCCGATTTATAAACAAAAGAGGGTAGGGGACAGGGGTAGGAGTAACATCTAAATCAATTTCCCGGTCCTCATCATAATACAAAACACTAGTTAGATTCCAGCCAAAAACATTATTTGTGCTATTGTACCAATCCTTGGTAACATTGTGATTGGTTGAGTTAAAAATGCCCAGCATTTCATATAAAAGGCACAATTGTGCTGAAAACCGACATAGATGGGTGGACCGATTTGGAACTTTGTGTTTTGCTGCACATCACGGAGTACCCCTGACAAATCTACCCAAAATGAGTGGGTGGTAGATCAGCGGTATAGGGTAATGTTAACAAAAGGGAACTTAGGGTGGCTGCTCTAGTGGGGAAAGAAAATAGGGTCATATTTGCATACCAATTTTGATATGAGTTTAAAAAATGGGTGTAACAAAAAATGGGGGTTCACCAGCATGGCGAACTGGAAGGGAACAAACTGAACAGTCTGTTATGTTTCCTTGGACTGCATACGCCTTCATCCATTCCTCGATGGTTAATGAGTTATCCTGAAAAACAAAACATATGCGACTTGGTCGCTGTTAGGATCATTTACTTAACCAATTATGATGAACTAAAACTAGATTTCCGTTGTCTTGGTTTTGGACCCAATAGGTGTTGGGGTACTGGCCAACCTCCTTGATGACAGTAGGTACGGGGTCTTTTGTACCACTGGCATTGGGCACCGTGACCCATACCTTGTTACTGGGGTGGTATTTTTGAGTCCACTGACGTGGTGTGGCCATCCGGATATCAGGCCATCTGGAAAAGGATCGGTTAATACACAACACAACCTCATCTAGGACTAGATGCCATCCTTTAAAGTCTGAATTTGTATTTGCTAATCAGAGTCCTTGCTTTAGAGTACCAATTTTTCTTTCTACAACTCCGTTACTTTCAGGATGGTATTTTAAGTGAATATGGTGACAGACGTTGAATTTTGTAAATAGTTGTGCTAGCTGCTTTACATTAAATGGAGGGCCTCCATCAGTTTGGATTTCGTGTGGAATTCCCCAATGACTTATACATTTAATAATTGCTAACCCAACTTCAGAGGCATCGGTTTGCCTCATAGGTAAGCACCACAACTGTCGTGTGCCAAGATCGACCACTGCAAGTGCTTTTAGGTATTGTTTTGCCCCCGGGAGGGGACTGAGGAGATTAACCTGCCATGTCAGACCTGGTTTAAAATATTCCCCCTGAAAGGTCTCTGCATTATGCGTAGCCTAGTTCATGGCTTTATATTGATGACAACGTAAATAGTTGTGACTTACTTGTTTCCATGTTTTTTGAGAAATCTAGAGCTTTTTACTTAAGGCATAACTCTTACACTCATTATAATTGGTTTGTGGACCCCAATGTCCCCATTCAGCATGTAGCCATTGAGCTAAGGCTGATGTATTCGCTGGGACTGCTGGGCTAGTCACTAAGGGTATGTCTACACTACCCTCCTAGTTCGAACTAGGAGGGTAATGTAGGCATACCGCACTTGCAAATGAAGCCCGGGATTTGAATTTCCCGGGCTTCATTTGCATAAGCGGGGAGCCGCCATTTTTAAATCCCCGCTGGTTCGAACCCCGTGCAGCGCGGCTACATGGGGCTCGAACTAGGTAGTTCGGACTAGGTTCCTATTCCGAACTACCGGTACACCTCGTTCCACCTTCTTTAGCTATGGTGGGTTCCCAAATTTCGGGGTGCTTTGAAGGCAATCTGGTCCCTGTTAAGATTTTAACATTATACATGGAGTCAGTTCCTAAAATGGGTGTTATGCCTTTAAGATGACTGGTGACTACATACAAGATGCCTTCACTAGCTGTAATGGCTTCGGCTTTTTGGGCTCCAGTATCAGGGGGCAGGTTTATTATTGTTAACTGCTGACATTTTGTACAGTAGTAGCCTGCCTGTGGCCCAATTTGGTACTGCCATCTGTAAAAATCCAGGGTTCTAGTTTTGATTCTATAAATGTAGGCTTCTTTTGATAAGTGTGTTCAGGTGCTGGTAATGTTTTTTATCCCAGTGGAGCCATACGGTGGTGGCTGTAATTAGGAGTTTTTTCCACATGGGCTGTGTTCTGTTAAAACACGGAGGGGGTGTTGTGGTAAGCCACTTAAGGCTGTCCACTCATGGGGCTTCTAGGATTCCACAATAATTTTTTCTCCACATTGCAACAAACTGTAGTGCTAATAACAGGGTGCCATACAGTCCATAATTCTTTTCAGGTCACTGAAGTGATTTTAAGGACTGGTGCACCAATTGGTCATCCTGAAGGACTTTCATTGTGAGGTGTGTGGGGGACCTATTAAGTTTTACCTTGATATCTAAAGTTGGATTAAAACGGGACAGTGGCTGGGGGTTTTAATATAACTTATTTACCATTTTAACGCAGTATGCTGCAGGTTCGCCCATCTCACTGTTTGTCTCCCTCTTATGGTTTTTTGAATTACAGCTAGAGCCTGTGCGGCCTCTGGAGGAAACAAGCGTCGCTGATAATTTAAAACCCCTAGAATGCTTTGGACTTCCTTTTTTAAGGTGGGTGCTTTTGTGACCCATTTCTCAAGATCTCAAGGCTTTCAGTGATGGCCTGTGGTTGGGGGTTATTTTTAGGCCCAAAAAGGAAAAGGTTGTACTTGGGACCAGTTGGCTTTTCTTTTCGTTAATTTTCCATTGATCATCCCTTAAAGCCTTCACCACTTGCTGTGTAACTTGAGCTACATCTTCTCGGTTACTTCCTATTACACAAATATCATCTACATAAGACAGAAGTCTAAAAGTGGTTGGAACTATAACTTGGCTCAGGGTAGTTGTTAAGGTGGCAGTGCTAACACTTGGCGAGTTACAATAGCCTTGTGGGCACACACACCATCGATATATTTGGCCATTAAATGAGAAATTGAGGATGCCTTCAGTATCTCGCATTGGCACCTGATAGAACATATTCTTTAAGTCTAAAGTTGTGCCCCAAGAAATACCCTTGTCTTGTAGACAGTTTTCAGTCTTGGATAGGCTAAGTGGGGTGGTAAAAGGGATTTTTTCTACACGTTCATTGGCTTGCCTATAGTCTATAACTAACTGATATTCTGGTTTAACAGGGGAGGATTTTGGTTTCTTTATTCCACATCCGGGAGATAAAAGTGGTCCAAGGCCAGCACAGACTATTTTCCTTTCGTCTAACAGTTGGGCTCTAAGTTTGGTTATACATTTCGTTCTCTCTTCTGAGGTGGGAATAGGTTTAAATGGCCAATTAGTACGGTCTTTTAATTTTGGTTCATGTACGGGAGCCGTAACGGTTACTGGGAGACTTTCTACTAGCTGCTGTTTTAGCCACAGCTTTCTAATTTTGTCAATGCCCAATAAGTTTTTGTTTCCCAAAAGTGCCTTGATCATATGCTCCTTGCCAGCTCTGCGTACTTTCACAACGACCACTTCTGATTGTTGGGTGTGATGTAGGCCCTGAACCCAAAGTTTTTTATTCGTTTTCT
Source organism: Pelodiscus sinensis (assembly GCF_049634645.1). Taxonomy (NCBI): domain Eukaryota; kingdom Metazoa; phylum Chordata; order Testudines; family Trionychidae; genus Pelodiscus; species Pelodiscus sinensis. The sequence continues at coordinate 51,708,277 of NC_134719.1, forward strand.
TGTGGGGAAGTGAGGGGTGAATAATGGTTACCTAGTGTCACGTTGCTGAATTGGAGGGAAGCAGCCAGATCGCTGCTGCACCCCTAGGTGGGGGTGTTGGCCCCAGAAATTGGTATGGGGGGAGCCATGTGGGGTGTTGAATGGGAGATTATTGTTTGTTAATCTTATGTACACTATTTATGTGAGTGTATAATGTCTGTGTGTGTAGGTAGGAATCTGTAATCTGTGTGGAAGCTGAATATTTCTGTGAATGTGGTTAAGCATGGCTATGGACAGGCTGAGTAGCAAAGCCCTGTAGAACAATGACTCTCAATAGGCTATGGACACACCCAAAGAATGGGATTTGTCACCTGAAGGCAGCCAGCAGGAAACATAGAGATTGGCCTCTGACCAGGTGACTTGCTGCATACAAGAAGAGGCCAGGAAGGAGTATAAAGAGGCAATGGGGTCGATGCCATTTTGTTCTCAGCTCAGCACTTCATCCCAGAGGCAGCACTGCAGGGATTGAAGAGCCCGGAAGACCTGTGAACCCATCCTGATCTCAGGATGTGCAATAAGAACTTTTAAACCAGCAGCTGCAACACCTCTGCTAGAGCCTGCATCGAGAACTGGGAAATTCGGTGCATGTAACGTACTGTACTTTAATAACCTTACTCTCATGCTTTTCTTTCTTGTGTTAATAAACCTTTAGTTTTAGATTCTAAAGGATTGGCCCAGCGTGATTTGTGGGTAAGATCCAGAGGGTAAATTGACCAGGGATCTGTGGCTGGTTTCTTGGAACCGGACAGGACTTGTTCGGGGTAGGTGGGATTGGGTGCTAGGACCCCCCACCTGTGTATAGGCCCGGGGCCATCTGGGGCACGGATATTGCTGGGGTGTCGGAGGGGTTTTGCTCGGGAGGCTTCAGGCAGGCAGCTGAAGCGCTCTGTGGGACTGGTTTGTGGCCTGTGTGGAGAGGTCGCCAGTCGGGGGCTGTAAGGAGCCCCGAATTTGAGCAATTCGCCCTGAGCGGACACCCTTAGCTGTGCCCAGACACGGCCCGGTCTGTCACAGTGGCGTAGTCGGCAGGATCCACAGATCTTGGTCAATTGAGCTTTGGGATCAGGACCCCACGCTGTCTAAATTTGATTTTTGGTGTTGAGAGTTTGGTTGATTAAAGAGCCGCTGCGATGATCCCGGAATTATATGAGAGTCTGAGCAAAAGTGCTCTAAAGGATTTGTGCTTGGGGAGAGGCATTGCCTTTAGGAAAAGGGCCTCTAAACTAGATCTGGTAGTGCTGTTATTAACCAGAGATGTGAATGAAAGGGATCAGAAGCGAGCCAGGGAAGCTGCTGAAAGAAGGCAGAAGGCAGATGAAGAAATTGCTAAGAGACAGAAGGAGATGGATCGGGAACTTGAGATGAGAAAAGCAGAACATGCAGAGAGAATGGCAGAGTATGCAGAGAGAAGGGCAGAAAGGGCCAGACGTCAGCTTAAGGAAATGGCAGAGCATGCAAAGAAGATGGCCCTAGCCAAGGAGGAAAATGCTAGACTTGACCTCCAGCTTAAGAGACTAAAAGAACAAGAGAGACTGTATTCTCCTGAAGGTTCAATGTATAACTCTGTGGGTATGCGGTGTGCTTATGATATGGCAGACGTATTTTACCCAGCTGATGTGAGAACCCAACCCCAAAGCATGTGTGAATGCAAACCTTTTGTGTTACCTGTAGCTAACAGGGAGGTTTGGGAAGGGGGTGCATGTGGGTATGGAAAGTTTCCTGGAGCTGGTCATTCTCCCTGTAACCAAGGGGAAAGTGTCTCTACATGGGTGCCTGTGGCAGACGGCTGTGTGTCTGTGCAGGGGGGCAGTGAGCCTGTGGGTGAGGGCCCGTCTGATGCCTCAGAGGTGAGGCTGGAATCAGAACCAGGGCAAGAAGAGCCCAGAAATCAGGGAAATGTTTCTCTGGGGCAGCCTGGAGTGGCTGGCCAGAGTGAAGTTTTAGTTGAGGAGTTGGTGGCTGGTGAGGTTTGTGGAATTGAACCTGCACAAGCTGAAAGTGAGTTGTGTGAAGCACAGTGTGTGCAAGCTGGCAATTTGGCTGGTGGAAGTAGCAGTGGGGCAGTAAAGGAAGCTGTCTCAGTGGCTAGCTGTATGCCTGAAATTAGCCAGGGGTGTGGGGACAAGGGAGAAACTGTCTCTGGTTGTCTGTCTGTGTATGGGGAAGAGTTTCTTCCTTCGTCTGAGGAAGGTGCCCCACAGCCTGTGAAGGCTGAGAGCAGTGTGGTTGTCCCAGAGTTGGGTCTGGATATGGCTAAGGCCCAGGAAGGGGGTGGCCCAAGTTTTGTGTCTGCTGGGGAGAGGGATGAGGTGACTCAGGTAGAGTCAGTCAGTGTTTTACCAGAACCCCAGAGACCAGACAGTGGTGACCCTGATATTGTGCCTGGTGCTGCTGTGTTGCTGGCAGAGAGGGGAGCGACTCTGTGGGAGCAGGGAGACCCCTTAGCCCGGGCACAAGGAGAGAATGAGGGTGTGTTAACTCTGGTGCCTAATGATGGTGTGGACGTTTACAGCCATCTAGAGAGTTGCACAGGGAGTGAAGATGCCTCTGACCCTGTCTCTGGTGGGTCTGTCTGTGTGCCTGAGAGGGGATTGTTTGTGAATCCACCAGAGGGGCTGGAGATAACTCAGGGAGTTAGGGAATTGCCGGAGGAGTTGGTTGTGGCTCAGCAGGGCAAGGCTGCTGCAGAGCCAGAGAAGGGTGAACTGCTGCTTAAGGAAGCTCATAGGGAGGAGAGTCCTGGCAGTGCTTGTAGCAAGCAGTTTGCTGTGACTGAGGGAGGTGACAGGGCCTTGCTGGGAGAAGGCATTCAGGAGAAAGCTCTGCCTGTAAACAGCAGCAGCTTCTTGTGTGAGGCACTTGTTTTGGTGCCTGACAGACAGAATTTGTCTGTTAGCAGTGACTCCAATGACTTGGGTTTAGGGAAACCCAGTGTGGATGGTGTTGGAGAGGTCTCAGAGGGACTGAGGGTTGTTCCAGATGAGGCAGGAACTTCCAGAGAACTGGAGCAGGCTGCTAACCCAGTGACTGTGGGTGACCAGCTTGCTGGGAAGTCAGTGTGTGTGGGACAGGATTGTTCCCAGGTGAATGAGGAGAGTGGGAAGTTAGTGTCTCAGATTCAGGAGAAGGGCTGGGTAGCTAAGTATGCAGAGCAGAACAGCTGTGTGGTCACTCTCCCTAGGATGCAGGAGATGGCAGTTATGCTCCCATCTCTGGACACTGTGGACACTCATACTCAATCAGGGAGGTTGATATCTGGTTCCATGTGGAAACAGAGGTTAGAGAGGGACAGAGGAGAGACTTGGGAGTCTACAGCTTACTGCTGTTACCCCACTGAGTGGCGGAAGGGGGAGAATTCCAGGGCCATTGTGAGCCAGGGAGTCACGCCCAGCCAGCCCTTTGTCTTGGTCAGGCCAGAGGTTTCAGGCCTGGAGCCCAGAGGACAAGGGGGAGGGGCAGGACTTGCTTGGACAAAGAAGATTTGCAGGTTGAACCTGAAGGGAAAAAACTGCAATGGTGTGGAGCCAAAGAAGGGGCATGATGGGGAATGTCAATATACACCTGATATAGGATTGTTTTTGTTACTGATGTTAATTCTTGTAACCAATGTGTTATTGTTGCAGAGAATTGTAACGGTATACAGTGTGCATGATCTTATGAAAATACCATGTAATCTGTCTGGAGATGTACCAAACGACAAACGGTATGTAAGGGGACATTGTGATGTTGCTCTTTCATGGTTGACACTTGTTACTGGTCTTGGAACTTCTTACAGGACAAAAAGGGTTCCAGCCAGAAGGTCCTGTGTAAGAAGGAAACTGAGGCACACCACCATTTTGTCGGGGGAGGCCTGTGATGCCCTCAGTGATGTTACTGGCATCACTTCCTGCATCAATTTTGCGTTGGGGGTGTCACGTTGCTGAATTGGAGGGAAGCAGCCAGATCGCTGCTGCACCCCTAGGTGGGGGTGTTGGCCCCAGAAATTGGTATGGGGGGAGCCATGTGGGGTGTTGAATGGGAGATTATTGTTTGTTAATCTTATGTACACTATTTATGTGAGTGTATAATGTCTGTGTGTGTAGGTAGGAATCTGTAATCTGTGTGGAAGCTGAATATTTCTGTGAATGTGGTTAAGCATGGCTATGGACAGGCTGAGTAGCAAAGCCCTGTAGAACAATGACTCTCAATAGGCTATGGACACACCCAAAGAATGGGATTTGTCACCTGAAGGCAGCCAGCAGGAAACATAGAGATTGGCCTCTGACCAGGTGACTTGCTGCATACAAGAAGAGGCCAGGAAGGAGTATAAAGAGGCCATGGGGTCGATGCCATTTTGTTCTCAGCTCAGCACTTCATCCCAGAGGCAGCACTGCAGGGATTGAAGAGCCCGGAAGACCTGTGAACCCATCCTGATCTCAGGATGTGCAATAAGAACTTTTAAACCAGCAGCTGCAACACCTCTGCTAGAGCCTGCATCGAGAACTGGGAGATTCGGTGCATGTAACGTACTGTACTTTAATAACCTTACTCTCATGCTTTTCTTTCTTGTGTTAATAAACCTTTAGTTTTAGATTCTAAAGGATTGGCCCAGCGTGATTTGTGGGTAAGATCCAGAGGGTAAATTGACCAGGGATCTGTGGCTGGTTTCTTGGAACCGGACAGGACTTGTTCGGGGTAGGTGGGATTGGGTGCTAGGACCCCCCCACCTGTGTATAGGCCCGGGGCCATCTGGGGCACGGATATTGCTGGGGTGTCGGAGGGGTTTTGCTCGGGAGGCTTCAGGCAGGCAGCTGAAGCGCTCTGTGGGACTGGTTTGTGGCCTGTGTGGAGAGGTCGCCAGTCGGGGGCTGTAAGGAACCCCGGATTTGAGCCATTCGCCCTGAGCGGACACCCTTAGCTGTGCCCAGACACGGCCCGGTCTGTCACACCTAGGCGCCTGTGTTTATTAAAAATCTTTTTGGTTGGGGTGATCCTACTATATTTAAACATATATACAGGTGGGTGCATAAGGTTTCTTGTTGGTCGGCCAGATGACATTCAGCCTCTACTCGTTTTTTGGAAGGTGATCACTGGGGGTGCAGGTTTTCCAACCCAATGTTACTGCTATGTTTTCTTGTTCTTCTTTAGACATAGTTCTAACCTTTTCTTTTGTGAGCCCTTGGCCTAATAGAAAGCCAAACAGTGCTTTTTCATATTTGGATCGCATGGGTGGCTGATTTTTTTGGTTTTGTGTCAGCTGGAAATATTTCCCTTTGTTGGGGTTCGGGCATTTCTATTTGGCTTACCACTTGATATATGTGAGGGAGGTTCTACTCTTTTATCTTGGATGCAATAAGAAAGCTAAGCTTTTTTATGTCTAGTTAATTTTATGAAGTCGATATCTAGCTTAAACAGATGGGTTTTTAGTGGCACATAAACTAAAAAAATAATTACATAAAGGCACAATTGCTTCTGTCCTTTTTTCCTCTCTTATCATTTCTTTAAAAGGTAAAGCTCTGAGTGCTTTAAAAACAGCCAACATTATTTTAGCTATGGTAGAGAAATCAGACTCTCCATTTGCTCTTAACTACCATTCTTCTACTACATCATCACAAACCCTTTATGTTACCCTTCATACTAAGTTACTTATATTAAATGCAAGTGTACAGAGCCTAAGACTAGGACCTTTAAGCACTTGTGCAATACATTTTTTTCCCAGTGACAGCTAGACTGAAATGGATACCACACAAAAACAAAAGGTATCATCCCCACTCCAAGAAGCTTACTATCTCAGGAGATAAATACATGGAGGATGAAGTTCTTGTTTTATGAGGTTATTATTGACTTCATATCAGAACTTCATTCAGAGGCTACTTTTGCAGGCTTCTTTTGGAAGAGGCTTTTTTCGGAAGAGATCTTCCAAAAATACTTCTTCCGAAAGAGAGTGTCCAACTGCAAAAGTGCATCGAAAAAGCAATCTAGTTTTTTCGAAAGAGTGTCCAGACTGAATGGATGCTCTCTCACATGTAAGCTGTGATTGCTATGGACAGAATGGCCACCACGGCACCTGTGCTTTTTCTTCTTTCCTCTTCTTCCAAAAGAACTCCCTCTTCCTCGTCCACATATGCCTTTTTGCGAAAGAGCTCTTTCGCAAAAAGTCTTCTTCCTTCTAGAATGCAGATTACCAATGCCAGAAAAACCCCTCTGTTCTTTCAATTTTCTTGCGGAAGAATGCAATTACAGTATGAACGTTCCTCAAGTTTTGTCGGAAAAATGGCTGTTTTTCCAACAAAACTCTGTAGTGTAGACATACCCAGAGAGAGCAGATAGGAGAAAAGTTTAAGTCTATTTTATGTTTTAGCAGGTGGTGATCAGCCATGCATTGATCATTTTCTTTCTTATATTAAGATATATATATGGACCATCCCTAGAGACCCCCCACAACCTGATCATAATCTTTGCCCTCTTATTTACATCAGAAAATTCTGCTTTATTTAACTTGTAAAAAAGATCAGTTTAGAGTTACAAGAATTACAGGACTCCACATTATAACTAATGTGTTCAGACCACTAAATCAATGTCTAGAAATATTTCATTCATTCACAATTTTACCTATTAGATATCCAGAATTCTCCTTCTTTGTATAACCTTTCTGCCAGGTAGCACCAGCCACAGCCAAGTCTGGGTTCAATATCTACAGCTTCTTCTCCATCTATCCAACACAGAACTGGCTGGAGCCCCCACTCAGAAACCTGGAAAATTCATACAAAACCCATGAGCATCTCTGGGAGGCAATGTTCCTCCACTCACAAGCACAGAGTCTGAGTGTAGAAAAGAAACCTTTAATAAAAGGGGTGGGAAGTAATGTGACATTAATTTGGGAAAACACCGCCGAGTCCAAAGAAAAACACCACACACAGAGTTCATAACCAAAACCACAAGTAAAGGTGCCAGCTCAAGTAGGTTGAGCAGTGTCTTTTTCCTCACTGGCTCTCAAGTCCAGCAACATAGCTGTCTCCTTCACATGCCAAACTCTTCTTTATACCTTCTCAATCACTGCCCTTGGTCAGCGATAAATCTGCAGAGTTCAGAGGACATCTTCAGAGTTCACCTCCCCTACTGCGTTGGGGGAGGGGGAAATTAGAGGGCATCTCACCCACTTCGCTGGTCACTTGCCATCCACCTGCTCGTTGCTCCCTGGTGCTGCCCTGCTGGTCATTCATTGACGCTTGCTGCCACCACTCTGCTGTTTGCACCTCACACCTCTCCACTGGTCACCCCTTGCTTCTGCCACTCTGCTGGCTCCTCCTCATGCCTTTCCATCACTGCCCTGCTGGCTGCCTATTGCATTTTCTGCTGGTTTGTGGTGGAGCTGGCTGTGGGCTCTCAGTGATTTCAATTCTTGGCCCAAAGCACAGTCCAACCACAAGTGATTCCAGCATCCACTGGAGTACACTTACATACAAAAGAGACCCCTTATGGATCCTCTCTTTAACTCGTGGAATGAGGAGTAACGATAATTTGAATTAAGATCTCTAATTCGAAATACCTACTCCATGCCGCGTGTACCCACGGGCACAGAGTTCAGACTAAGGGGGATTTAAAAATGGCGGCGCCTGGGAACATGCAAATGAAGCCTGGGATATTTAAATCCCCGGCTTCATTTGCAACTCCAGTTGCCCTAATTACCCTACCTAGCTCGAACTAACGAGCTAGTGTAGACATACCCTAACTGAGTTAAAAACAGTCTGACTTTTCTGCATTGTGCATTCCCACAATAACTGCAGGCATTAGTGGTTATATCTTATAATTCCTGCATTTGCTGTTAAGACAGCTTGTGACCCCCACAACAGCCAAATTGGTTACAATGGGCAAAATACCATTCTAACAATTAAATATCTTAAACTAAATAAAATATGCAGGCCAAAGCAACCTGAGTGAAGAGCATTTTCATAACCACACCAAGGATTTTATTCCCAGTCCAGCATGAACTATATTTACATAACAACTGTGGAATAGCTAAGTCTAAGCAAACTGAGTCAACATAACCATAACCCAGGATTCCTTTCCCATTCAAGCTGGCTGAAATGGAATCATTGCTTCAGACCTTGCTTATTTTTGTGCTCACTTTCATTAGTGATTTATAAATCATGTTCTTTGTCTCTGCTGATATTCCTATCATTAGTTTTTGCAAGAATAGTTGTTTCTATTGAATGCAAGATCGCTTATTAGTTCTCCTCAGAGCATTTGCTTTATAGGGATCCCTCATATCAGTGTTATCCAGGTATATGTGGTGTCTCTGCTCTGGCAAAAAAGTAATTGGAGAGCTTTGACTCATACTCACATTAAGTAATACTGAACTGCACACTAAAATCAAAGGGTATGTCTACAGTACAAAGTTAATTCAAACTAACAGCCGTTAGTTCGAATTAACTTTGATAGGCGCTACACAGGCAAACCACTAGTTCGAACCTCATTCTATGAGGACTAACACCTAGTTCGAATTAACTAGTTCGAATTAAGGGCTGTGTAGCCACTTAATTCGAACTAGTGGGAAGCTAGCCCTCCCCAGATTTCCCTGGTGGCCACTCTGGGAACCACCTGGGAAACTCTTCTGCCCCCCTCCCGGCCCCGGAGCCCTTAAAGGGGCACGGTCTGGCTATGGTGCCCATGCCAGGTGCAAGCCTGCCAGCACCCAACCAGCAGACCCTGCACCTGGCACGGCACAAACCAGCCACCCGCTGCCACCAAGCCCTCCACCTCTTCCTGTGACCAGGCTGGCAGCTCCCAGGAGCCTGCCCAGGTCCGCAAGAGGCAGGCGCCCACCTGGTCTAGTGCAGAGATCGTGGACCTCATCCACAACCTCCGCACTAGGCACAGGAAAGTAGCCGTCTAGGGCACTATAGCTGCCAGCCTGGCCACCCAGGAGCAGGTTTGCATGAAAATCAGGGTGGTCCAGTGAGACCCCCGACCCTGAGCCCTGAGCTTAGAATGTCCGTACTGGGTCAGACCAAAGGTCCATCTAGCCCAGTAGCCTGTCTGCCGACAGTGCCCAACACTAGGGACCATGGAGGGGATGGACCAAAACAATGACCAAGCCATTTGTCTCATGCCATCCATCTCCAGACTTCCACAAACAGAGGCCAGGGACACCATTTCTACCCCCTGGATAATACCACTCCATGGACCCAACCTCCATGACTTTATCTAACTTCTCTTTAAACTCTGTTCTACTTCTAGCCTTCACAGCCTCCTGGAGCAAGGAATTCCACAGATTGATTATTTGCTTTCTGTTATTAGTTTGAAGCCTGCTACCTATTCATTTCATTTGGTGTCCTCTAGTCCTTCTATTATGGGAACTAATGAAGAACTTTTCTTGATGCACCCTTTCCATACCACTCGTGCTTTTATAGACCTCTATCATATCCCCCCTCAGTCTCCTCTTTTCTAAGCTGAAAAGTCCCAGTCTCTTTAGCTTCTCTTCATATGGGACCTGTTCCAAACCCCTGATAATTTTAGTTGCCCTCCCCTTTCCCACCCTCTCTCTTCCCCTCTCCCACCTCCTTTACCCAGTCTCCCCGAGTTTTGTTCAATAGAGTTTCTATTTCTGCAGCCCCCCGATTGACACCCCCCCCCCCCCCGGATGGCAGCCTGCGGCAAGTGCAGCTGGGCTGATGGCCGAGTGCTGTGATGTGCCGAGTGTGGGCACTCAGGGCACTCCAAGCCAGAACTGCTTTGCAAGCGGGGAACCCCTGAGAACTGTCTGTCTGGGGTAGGGGTCGGGTCCCTTTAAGCACAGCCCTCGGCTAGCCTGAGACATCAGCTCCACACTCTAAGTCCTAATCTGATGCCCTGCCAGCACTACTTCCGGCCATCCTTAACCTCGGTTCAGGGTCCACTCAATGTGGACATGCTAGTTCAAATGAGCAAAATGCTCATTTGAACTAATTTTTAGGTCTAGATGCGCTAGTTCGAATTAGCTTAGTTCGAATTAGTGCTGTAGTGTAAATATACCCAAAGATGCCCAAAGATAACTTACTTTATGGCACTGCAAGAAATCTGGCCACACCAAGTTTGTGTGGTCATCGTAAGTAGACATCTGGCTAACTAAAATCATGCTGGACCCTGGATGTTGCCAGACCAGAGAGTGACAGATTAGAGATATTCAACTTGTACTTGATGCAAGAGTTGGTAGACTCTGTCTTATGAACTTAGAGGAGTCTACCAAATTCACTCTTATACCACCATGGATTTTCTGAAATTGTCACCAACACCTTTGCCTTTGTGATGTGACTGGGGAAGGACACAGAATACATTTTGAAAAGAGCTAAGAGTTTTTTTTTCCCTTTTCTGGCTCAAAGGTACATACACACTTTCCCCCCATACCTCTGCAGAGTGGAGTACAGGGGAGACAACAGAGCAGGACAGGTTTCCCTGTCTTAGAGTGTGGCTTCTCTCAGAAACTTATCCAGCCACAGCCAGCACACACACCTTCAGTCTGTGCTACACCGTTTCTGAGCCACACATACTCTCAGTCTCTGAGCCACACATAGTCAGTGTCACAAAGTCTGTCTCTCACATAGAGTCTTTCTTTCACACACACTCTGTGTCCCTCTGTAGCCTCAGCTCCACTCCTTCCATCTGAGGCTTTGCCTCTTCTGAGCCAGCCTGTGACCACATACCAACATGAATGAAGTCACCTTCCCCACAAAAATTATTGCCAGCTTCTGTTCTATACTTTTTCTCTTTTGTTGACATTTAACTGAAGTACTAAGTCTACCAGGTCTTACAAAATCTGATTCACAATCAAAATACCTATAACCTTTATAATATGAAAAACAAAAATTGGTCTGGTAGCACTTTATAGATTAACAAAACATGTAGATGATATCATGAGCTTTTGCGGGCACAGCCCACTTCTTCAGATGACTGGAGTTTTGAGTTTAGCATGTGCAGACCCAAAATTAATAGGGGAGAATGCAGAAAGGGGAAGAAAAAAAGGAGGGAGGGTGGGAAATGAGGAGCAGAGGTTATGAAAAAATCAGAGCAAAAAACAGGAAGGCAGAAGGGTCATCAATAAGCACCTGAAGATTGGCCAGTTAAAATGAAGCAGATGAGAATCAAAGCCAATAGATGCAGAGGGGAGGGGGGGCTACTAACACAGGAATCTATACAAAGAGCTGTTTGTACCTTTATTGAATGTTAGGTTGGTAACGGACATTATGATGGCCCATATGATCCATCCTATTCCCCAGAATCCTTGAACACAGCCTATTGAAGTTATCAGAAATACCAACTCATTTCAGTGATTTCTGGAACTGGCCCAAAGTTAGTAGAAAAAAATTGGTGCATGGTCCAATTTTTAGAGAATAACAAATTTTGCTTTTAAGTAATTGCTTAGTCAAAAAAGTTAAAAAATTCCCCAGAGGATCCAGTGAGTTTTAATGAAAGGAAAAGGTCAATAGAAACATAGAAATTAGATACAAAGATGTTATTTAGCTTATCCCCTATTAATTCAGACAGGAATTTTTCTCATAGCTGTTTGAGATCTCATGAAGTTTATTACGATTATATAGCTACTGAAATGAATTCTTAACATTTATTTTTCCTCTCCTTAGAGGTGATACAAAATCCTTTTCCTCTGTCACTTTATTAAGGAACACCATAAGGCCTGCAGAGGAATGAAAGCCAAGCAGATTCTCTTTCTTGCAAAAGGGTCTATTATGCCCCATTCTTTGTTTCTTAATTGCTTCAGTGTGAAACCTGAGATGTGTGGCACAACACTTTAAGATAAAATTGCACACCCCAGGAGTTTGGATTGACTTTTGCCTCCTCCTAACACTTATATACTATTATTCCTGCCTTTAACTGGCTTGGCGGCTTCCACTAGATGTAGTGTGAGGCATGGGAATTTGATTGCATACACAATTATATCAAAATTACAGATTCTTGTCCTTTATATCCAGTTTTCTGCCTGAGTGCAGAATGTGAAACTGCTTCCCATATATGTGTTATTTGATTGTATGCAACACCCACATGGGTAGTTGCAAATTGTATTAAAAGCTGCAACAAATTCCATTGTTTCTGTACCCCCCCACGCCCCAACATCAATCCTTTTCCATGTACCAATACCCAGTTTGGAGGTTTCCAATTTGATAATCCAATGTTAGGATGTTGTTGGAATGATCAGAGACTTTACAATTATGTAGCTTGTTTCTAAATTGCTGGAAGAATTACTCCTTATTAGTAAATGAATGTAAAGGTAGAGGCATATTTAAAATAGACCCATTTTAAATGTACTGGGCCAGATCCAGAGCAAGTGTAAATTATTAGAGCACCACTAACCTTAGAGCTATGCCAATTTATATCGATTGAGGAACTAGCCTTAATTTATCTAAGAAGGGTGCCATCATGATAGAGGACTAACAAGGCACATTCACCCTGGGGACATTCTCTTGCATTTATACCCAATGTCACCAATATCCATGGCCCCTGCACCTCTGGCTAGCAGTGTCTGGCCAGATCTTATCAGCCTTCCAGCCAAGTCACAAAATTCAGACCCATTCCCAGGGTAACTGAAAGGTCCAAATACAAATCTGAAAAGTTTTCTGTTCTTTGGGATATTAAAAATCTTCTGGTTTGACTTAAAAGTCCTATCTCAGCAGGCCCCCTCCCACAGCCGCAGATATTCCCTATAGGTTTTTCTCTGTAGGCTACTCCTACCTCCTCTGTAGTCTCTCCCTAGATCTTGCTCCCTTTCCAATGCCTGTCACAAGGATCATTTCTATTGCAGCAGCCATCCTTAGTCTGCCTACTGCAGGATCTTTCCAGAGACCATGGGACCACTTTCCTTCTCTGTTCTTCTCCTTTCAGGTGAGCTCCCTATAAAGGTGTAGTTCTATGTCTTCTGGCCAGGAGGTGATAAGTTCATTGCCACTTCCCCAGGTGGGAAGCATGAGTAAGTGCATTTCTCTCTTTTGTCTTCCAAGTGATGGAGATAAAAGCCATTGGAGGTCCATGAGGAAGTACCTCCTGTCAAGTAATGAGTAAACTTTAGCTACCATGAAGAAAGTACCTTTGTCTACAACGCTAACCTGCTGATTCTAGTAGTTTCAGCATCTCAGAGCAGGAGCTCAGTGCTCTTAGGATTGGGTCCTGTCACCAGAATCCATCATTTCTCCTCAGCTTCAAAGCACACGCTGCCACACCTTGCTGGATTCTAGGAGGTTTAAACAAAGATTAACCAATGAGGAGAACACACTATTAACTCAACCCTTGGTCCTCAGGCTTTCAGGACTGTTCTTTTCTGGCACTCCAGCCCCTGGCAACTTCCTAGCCTGAGCCAGCTCTGTTTCCTTTCTTAGAGCTCCAGCTAAAGGATTGCTTCCCTCTCCCCTTGCTTACCTTGCTCCAGGGAGCCACCACAGAAGTTAGTTCCACTCCAGCATGGCTTTTGCTGATCAAGGTTCAGCCTTCTCAGTCCTTCTTCCCCCGATGTGTACTGGCAACCTTTTATGGTCCGTGGTGTAGCCCCGCCCTCTTTAATTAGTTGTGTTAGTCTCATTTGTTCCAGTCAAGGGGTGATGGGCTCTGTCTGCCCACTGAGAGCAGATAGTTCTACTGTGACTGGCCCTAATCCTCTATGACTTCAAACCTAAACTGTTTTTCAGAGCTCGTTATGTGTTTCAGCACACCCTGGCTACGTCTACACTGGCACCCTTTTCCGGAAATGCTTAAAACGGAACAGTTTTCTGTTATAAGTATTTCCAGAAAAAGTGCGTCTACATTGGCAGGATGCTTTTCCGGAAAAGCACTTTTTCCGGAAAAGCGTCTGTGGCCAATATAGATGTGCTTTTCCGGAAAAAAGCCCCGATCGTCATTTTCGCACAAGTGTAGTTTGGAATGGAAGTGTTTTGTCATGTTCCAGCTTTAATTTATCCAGTCATTGTCTCAAGTGTCCCATACATTTCTGTTTTCCTTTCTCTGCTTTTCAGTCTATGGACACTGTTGCAGGGCCGAATGATGGACAAAACTGGGTGGAGTGGAAAGAGGCGATTTATTTGATTACAACATCCAGACCACTCATTCCTCTCCACCTCGCGACCAAGTGAGCCCTGAGTTATGGTTACAGCATCTTTTATCCCTACCCTTCTCTTGGTACCCCTCCTATCCCTTTCTTTCCAAATCATCCTTTTGTTTTCTAATATGGTGAGGATTACGCCTTCCCAGACCTGACCTCTTTGCTTCCTAATATAGAGAGACTACCTTTCCCCAGACTCTACCTATTGATTCCTTATATGGTGCATTTTGAAGCCTTATTTTACTGGCAGCAGCTTGGGTAACTGGATGGCCTAACTTACAGTAAGGCCCCAAGTTAGGGAACTTTGAGGCTTAATTTACGAGAGTATGCTACTCCTGAGGCAATCTTTGTATTGCCCTCTTTCCTGTTACACAGAGGTCCCCCATGCAGCTGAGGGTCGTCTTGCTTCCAAGCTGGGTTTCTGCGGAGAATTATGAAGGAAGGCTCTTATGCCTGGATTCTGCCTTCAGCTTCCTGTAGGCCAGATCCAGCGCTGAGACCTTCTTTATTCCCGCACCCACAGACACTATCATTAGGCAATATGATCTACCAACATACATTTACTTTTCAATTGTCTGCTGTTCCACTCATAGGGGATGACAGCACTTGCACTCTCTTTCGAGAGAGGGATGCAATTGAAGACATTCAAAATTGTAAATGAAGCCATGATTTAAATATCCCGTGCTTCATTTGCATATTCGCGTTATGGCGCTATTTCAAAATAGCGCTATTTCGAAATAACAGATGCTGTTAAGACTCGGTTATTTCGAGAGAAAACCCTTGTCTAGAAATAACTGGTAAGCCTCATTGTATGAGGATTAAGGGTTTGAGAGAAGGGTTTTCTCTTGAAATAACTGCATCTTAACAGCATCTGTTACTTCTAAATAGTGCTATTTCGAAATAGCGCCATAACGCAAATATGCAAATGAAACACAGGATATTTAAATCGCAGCTTCATTTGCAATTTCAAATGTCTGCATTTGCATCCCTCTCTCGAAAGAGGGTGCAAGTGTAGACATACCCTTAGCTTGCCTAATCATTACTCAGCCATCGCATTTCAAAAATTCTCACAAATGAATACTACT
Organism: Pelodiscus sinensis; assembly: GCF_049634645.1. Classification (NCBI taxonomy): domain Eukaryota; kingdom Metazoa; phylum Chordata; order Testudines; family Trionychidae; genus Pelodiscus; species Pelodiscus sinensis. The sequence continues at coordinate 51,723,460 of NC_134719.1, forward strand.
TATAGTAGGATATAAATACGAGCTTTGATCACCCACCTATTTATTATCCACTGACTCTTAATGACTATTTCATTGTTGGAACCTTGGAATACCTGCTGTGTTAAAAGTTTGCATCACCTGTTTCTACTTTCATTAATCACACTTTGAGCAGTTTAGGAATTTCATGCTATTTAAACTACTATAATATCCTGTTTGCAGATGATATTTTTGGCTACATGCAGCAATATTGATCATCTGTCACAAAATGTTCTAGCTAGGAATTTATCTGGAGGCACGCAGAAAGAATGCATACTGTAAATGAATACCATTTAAATTATGCACTAACATTAAACAAACGTCTCTTAATCTATATGAGCTTTGGAATCTTGGACTTAACTGTTTATCCTCAAGAACCCACATAGGCTGCCCAGTACTAGAGTCACTGAAGTTCCAGATCCTAAATATGACACACCAAGGGCCTGATCCACCATTGTGTAACTCCAGTTTTACACCAAAATAGTTCCACTGATTTGAAACCAAAATTTACATGAAACTGAAGCAATGCAATAGTGAATCAAGACCTTTTTGTTAATTATTTGACTCTCATAGTATCTACCCTTTCTGTGTAATCCCCTGAAGAGAAATCTCAAGTATACCATCACTCTTAAACTCAGAACCTGAAACTCAAGTCCCATTTTATTTCTCCTTGTTTTCAGTTCTTAGCTTGGTATTACATATTGTTGTAGCTTAGTCTAATGAGCTGATAAAACAGGAGACCTTATTATTTCTCCATACACATTAAATACTATAATGTCAGCACTTATGTGCTTCATACTACAAGTGGTCTCTCTGGGCAAAGCCCAGTGACTTTAGAGGAGGCTCTGATCACTGAGCCAATGACATCATCCACATGTGGAGATGAATCTATCCAGAATTTGCCAGACCCAATTCAATCAAAATTAGAATATTTGTTATGTGCTTGTTCCCAACATATGCATAATAAAACTAAAGAGGAAAAATAAAATTAATATTGAGGTGGGGGAAAAGAAGACAACAGCATAAAACCTTTATAAGGAACACAACAAAACTAATGCTATTATGAAAAAAACTGTTACAAAAATATTTAATGAAAAACAACTTGGACTGACCAGACAAGTTGCTTTCATCTGTTAGGCTATTCGAAATGAAATGGTATTCATTGCTGTATAAATAGGGCTTTGTTGAATGAATATCTCCAGTAATTCTTGATAGTTGTAGTAGTAAAACAACAACAGTTAAGAGTTATACTCTGTATTAACCAATTGCTTCAAAAATCCAGATTTAGAAAACATGGTAGTAGGTAAAAACAGCAGAGTAACTGAGTGTATATAACACGTCGGTCTCAACAAAGACACTAACTATCTTACCCATTAAAAAGATAGCTTCCCCAATTATCACCTCTAATTCCATTAGCTCACAGACATTTACCTTCCCCCCTCCTCCTGCATCCCGCCTTCTGTTCTGAAATGTGATTTGTCCTTTTCACATGTGTTCATTTTTTTAATTGTATCCTTTGGTATATATGGTTGTGACTATTTTCTTTCACTATTTGATCTGAGGAAGTGGGTCTTGCCCACGAAAGCTCATCATCTAATAAACCATCTTGTTAGTCTTTAAAGTGCTACATAGTCCTGTATTTTGTTTGAGTGTATATGCTGCATAATAGCTATATTTATTGCCTATCAAAAGAGGTTCCCTTCTGTTTGGATACTCTTCAAATTGAGCTGCAGGTTTCTAGAAGTAATAGCAAGTTTACAAAAACTTTTCCAGTACACCAAGAATTCAAACCCTTTCATTAATGATAACAGTAAATTTTACCTCTGAACATTTAATATAGTAACATTTTCCAAGAACATCTGTATCTTAAAATGACGTTTTAAGACCTTAATAATATTGTATTAGTACTTCTAAATCATTTACTATCTAGGGACTAAATTGGTGTTTAACAGCCTGTGGCAAAGTCAAGGACCATTAAAAAATATTCCAATCTGATTAATTGTTCATCATTCAGTAACTCACGCCAATTGTTCAGTCAAAACATTCAAATTTTCCATATAATGTGATAAAATAGCTGTTCCTTTCATTATTTTAACCATTATTTAGAAATATAATGTCAGCGAGTTAAGGAAGTATGGATTGTATAAATGGACTGTAAGGTGGATAGAAAGATGGCTAGATTGTTGGGCCCAACGGGTAGTGATCAATGGCTAAATGTCTGTTTGGCTCTTGATTTCAATCGGACTGCCCCAAGGATTGGTTCTAAAGCCAGTTTTGTTCAACTTCTTCATAAATGACCTACATGAGAGGATGGATTGCACCCTCAGCAAGTTTACAGATGACACTAAGCTATGGGGAAAGGTAGATACGTTGTAGGGATAGGGTCCAGAGTGACCTAGACAAATTGGAGGATTGAACCAAAAGAAATCTAATGAGGTTCAACAAGGACAAGTTCAGAGTCCTGCACTTGGGATGAAAGAATCCTAAGGATCGTTACCAGCTGGGGTAAGAGTGGCTAAGCAGCAGGTTGACAGAAAAGGACCTGGGGATAACAGTGGATGAGAAGTTGGATATGAGTCAAGAGTGTGCCCTTGTAGCCAAGAAGGTTAATGGCATATCAAGATGCATTAGAAGGACCATTTCCAGCAGATCTAGAGAAATAAAGGGGAATATCCCTTTATTTGGCATTGGTAAGGCCACATTTTGAGTATTGAGTCCAGTGCTGGGCTCCCCCTCTATAGAAAGGATGTGGACACATTGGAGAGGGTTCAGTGGAGGACAACCAAAATGATGAGGAGTGGCTGAGGGATTTGGGCTTAGTTAGTCTGCAGAAGAGAAGAGTGAGAGGAGATTTGATAGCAGCCTTCAACTTTCTGAAGAGAGGTTTCAAAGAGGTTGGAGAGAAGCTGTTTTCAGTAATGTAGGATGACAGAAAGAGGAGCAATACTCTTAAGTCACAGTGGGGGAGATATAGGTTGGATGTTGGGAAAAACTATTTCACTGGGAGGGTGTAGAAGCACTGCAATGGGTCACCTAGGAATCTAGTGAAAGTCCTGGCTGGGATAATTTAGTTGGGTGATGGTCCTGCTTTGGGTAGGGAGGCTGGCCTCGATGACCTCCTGAGGTCTCTTTCAGTCCTAGAATTATTTGCATCTGAAGAGGTTCCCAGTTCTGTAAGAGAGAGGGAATATATCAGTGAACGTTATGCTGAATGGACTGTGACAAAGTCAGAACAGGTTATAAAAAGTAGTCCTATTGGAATCTGGGAGGTGAGTGGGCATAAGACCACCCACATCTAAATGAACTTCCCCTAAGGGGAGGGTTCACAGAGCCTAGAACACCAACGGTATGTCTAAACAACAAAGTTAATTCGAACTAACAGGCACCACCAGGGAAACTCTTCTGCCTCCTTCCCGTCCCCAGAGCCCTTAAAGGGGCATGGTCTGGCTACGGTGCCCGTGCCAGGTGCAAGCCTGCCAGCACCCAGCCAGCAGACCCTGCACATGGCACGGCACGAGCCAGCCACCCGCTGCCACCCAGCCCTCCGCCTCTTCCCGGGACCAGGCTGGCAGCTCCCGCATGGTCTAGTGTGGAGATCATGGACCTCATCCATGACCTCTGCACTAGGCACAGGAAAGTGGCTGTCTAGGACAGGATAGCTGCCAGCCTGGCCACCCAGGAGCAGGTTTGCATGAAAATCAAGGTGGTCCAGTGAGAACCCCGACCCTGAGCCCTGAGTTTAGAACATAAAAACATAAGAACGGCCGTACTAGGTCAAACCAAAGGCCCATCTAGCCCAGTAGCCTGTCTGCAGACAGCGGCCAACACCAGCTACCCCAGAGGGGATGGACCGAAGACAATGACCAAGCCATTTGTCTCGTGCCATCCATCTCCAGACTTCCACAAACAGAGGCCAGGGACACCATTTCTACCCCCTGGCTAATACCACTCCATGGACCCAACCTCCATGACTTTATCTAACTTCTCTTTAAACTCTGTTCTAGTTCTAGCCTTCACAGCCTACTGCAGCAAGGAGTTTCACAGATTGACTATTTGCTTTGTGAAGAAGAACTTTCTGTTATTAGTTTGAAGCCTGCTACCTATTCATTTCATTTGGTGTCCTCTAGTCCTTCTATTATGGGAACTAATGAAGAACTTTTCTTTATGCACCCTCTCCACACCACTCGTGCTCTTATAGACCTCTATCATATCCCCCCTCAGTCTCCTCTTTTCTAAGCTGAAAAGTCCCAGTCTCTTTAGCTTCTCTTCATATGGGACCTGTTCCAAACCCCTGATCATTTTAGTTGCCCTCCCCTTTCCCACCCTCTCTCTTCCCCTCTCCCACCTCCTTTACCCAGTCTCCCCGAGTTTTGTTCAATAAAGAGAGTTTCTATTTTTGAACACACGTGTCCTTTATTTTGTACATCAGGAAGGGGGCTAGGGATGGGTAAGTGGAAGGAGGTGAGGGAGGAATAGGGTACAAGCCCCCGATGGGGAGGACTGGGGTGGCTCTGCGGGCTCCTCGGGGTGGAAGCTCTCCTGCAGCCCCCCGATTGACCCCATCCCCAGATAGCAGCCTGCAGCAAGTGCAGTTGGGCTGGTGGCCGAGTGCTGTGATGTGCCGAGTGAGGGCATTCAGGGAACTCCAAGCCAGGACTGCTTTGCCGTCCCTCATCGAGTTAGACAGGCAAGCGGGGAACCCCTGAGAACTGTCTGTCCGGGGTGGGGGTCGGGTCCCTTTAAGCACAGCCCTCGGCTAGCCTGAGACAGTAGCTCCACGCTCTAAGTCCTAATCTGATGCCCTGCCGGCACTGCTTCCGGCCATCCTTAACCTCAGTTCAGGGTCCACTCAATGTGGACATGCTAGTTTGAATTAGCAAAATGCTAATTCGAACTAGTTTTTAGGTCTAGATGCACTAGTTCGAATTAGCTTAATTCGAATTAACTAATTCAAATTAAGTTAGTTCGAATTAGTGCTGTAGTGTAGACAAACCCCAAGTGATTACAGGGAACAAATAAAGAGAAAAAGGGACGAGTTTGGCGGTCTAAGGATTAAAATGAAGGAGCTGCATGGGGACACTGAGCCAAAAGAGGGATTGTATCCTGGTGCACTCAAGATAGGCATGTGCCAGGGTTCCCTCATGCCACAGAAGGAGTACCATGGAGGATTCTCCATCTGATGTCCCCAGCGGGCTGTGGAACTAAGGTGGAGTAGAGACTGGCCCACCAGGGCTCCCTGCCCTCTACTGGAGGTTAGAGGTCCTGCCATTTTTTATCTGAGGGTGGGGAAGGGAAGAATGTGAAACATGAGCATGTACAGATGACTTGGTTCAAAAGGGGATCAGCTGCATCACATGCAGTTGGCTTTAGTGTTGAGGGGGAGGCAGTCGAGAAGGCACATGGGGCCAGGGGCTTATGGAGAGATCTGGAGGGCCAGAGGTGATGGGTAGATGGGACCCAATCAAGGTAAACCCAAGCAACAGGCAGCAAAGTGTCCCTCACCTACTGAAGTATATTCCAGGGAGTAAAAAGGATGGAAAGCCCAATGTGCTGGGTAAGCCCTGGAGGAATCACCCAGTCTCCCTGGTCATAGTCCAGGAGGTCTCCAATCCTGGTCACTTCTAAGGATCAATCTCTGGTGCATTGGGGGGGACTTCACCACCTGCACACGGAGATAGGGATTGTGTAGCAGAGGCTCCACAAGGAGATCATTCCCCATGGTGGCTCCCAAGGACCTGGTCACCCAGAGCAGCTTCTAGATCTGGAGGAGGTCCTGGTAGAAGACCAGCAACTCAGAGAGATCTTGTGGAAGACCTGTCAAGTAAAGGAGCTACCGCATATTACAGCCTTCAGAAGTGGCCAAGGAAAGAGTGTGCAAATGTGTTACATGCTGAACTATCTGCATCATATCGCAGCCTCTGCAAGTCCTGGAGGCAGAGGACATGGTCCTATGTGTGCCCTGCCCTCCCTCCTCTAGTGGAAGATGGAGAATCTCTGCAGAGACCCAATGCAGTCTTGACCAGAAGAACCAAAGCATCAGCTGCTAGAGAACATGACCTATGAAGGAAGACTGAAAGACTTGAGCTTGTTTAGTTTGGAAAGGAGAAGACTGAGAAGGAACATGACAGCAGTTTTCAGTATCTAAAAAGGAGTCACAAGGAAGAGGGAGAAAAATTATTCTCCTTGGCCTCTAAGGATAAGATAAAAAGTATTGGGCTTAAACTGCATCAAGAGAAAAACTTCCTAGCTGTCAGGGTCGCCTAGGGAGGTTGTGGAATCTCCATCTCTGGAGATACTGAAGAGCAGGTTAGATAGACATCTGTCAGGGATGGTCTAGATGGTACTGGGTCCTGCCATGAGGGCAAGGGACTGGACTCGATCTCTCAAGGTCCCTTCTAGTTCTATGAAATATTTCTATGAAGGGTGTTGAGACAGAGACAGAGCATGGACAGGACCAGCTGGTTAAGCACCAGCACCCTCCCATACAGGGAGAGGCACCAGAGCAGTCCTGTCCATCTCCACAACTGCTCAGCCACCCTGGAATCTAAACCTTGCCAGTTCTCCAGCAGGGAGGGATGCGTAGCAGAGAGAAAAATGCCAAGATAGAGCAGCAGACCCGCGCTCCACTGTATGGTCTGAAGTGCAGGTGAGAGGAAGCTTGCCTTCCATGCAGTCCTGACCACCAGGCCAGAGCTCTTGATCCAGATGACCTGGGTGGAGGAAGTCACCGAGTAGATGGCTTGGCAGGCCTCCACTCATGCCAGATCTCCTGGGTCCTGGACCACGAGGAGCATGTTGGCGGCATACACTGACAGGAGCAGCCACATCTCTGGTTCATGGAGTACCAACCCCATCAACCTCTTGTGAAGGAGATGGAGGAAGGGATAGATGGCCAGAGTATATAGCTGATCTGACAGTGAACAACCTTGATGTACATCCCACTTAAAGCTCACCAGTGCAGCCAGGGTTTAGCTGAACTTGACCAAGCACTCTGTGGAAGCGTACAATACCTGAAGAAAGCTCACAAAGTGGAGCCTGAAGCCAAAGGCCCACAGAATGCCCGGGAGATACCGATGGTCCATTTGGTCGAACGCCTTTTCTTGATCCAAGGACAGGAGGGTGAATGACAGAACATCCCTTCACCTGAGCTCTATGAGATCCCAGACCAGATAGGGATTCTCGAGGATGGTATGGCTTGGGACAGTATAGGTATATTCTGGATGGATCATGTCCACCAGCACAGACAGCAGTCTCAGTGAGATGGCATTGGCAATGACTTTATGGTCTGTGCTGAGGAGCTAGATGGGACACCAATTCCTCAGAGTGCGGAGGTCCCCCTTCTTAGTCAGCAAGGTGAGCATGGATCACCTGCATGATAAAGGGACGACCCCACTCTTCAAGGACTCGGCCAAGGTGCAGGCAACGTCTTGGATGAGGATGTCCCAGAACACGTGGTAGAACTCCATGATCAGCCCATCCATGTCTGGGGACTTGTTAATGGGCATAAGACAGAGGGCTTCCAAGAACTTGGTCAGAAAGAGAGGCGGCTCCAGCTGGTCCCAGTCACCCGCACTGACTGTCGAGAGTTCATCCCAGAGAACTCCATGGGCATCAGTGTTGGTTGGGTCTGGGGAGAAAAGGGAGGCACAGAAGGCTCAAGCCCTTTCGTGTGTCTCCACTGGATCCATGAATGGGGGTGCCATCCTCCACCAGAAGGCAAACAATGTGCTTTTTAAGTCCCTCTCTTTTTTTCCAGGGCATAGAAAAAGCAGGAGCCATGATCCATCTCCTGAAGGAGATGGATGCAAGAATGAACAAATATATCCCAGCCTGAAGGTCATTGAGGGCCTGGAGTTCCTCCCTCTTCTCCTGGTACATTCCACAGAGGGATGGATTTCTGGGGCTGGTGAACAGACACCTCTCCAGTTCTAAAACCTCCTGTTCCAGAAACTCTATCACCACATCCCACCACAAGCTGGCACCCTGGGAGTAGTCGTGATAGAAGTAGCATGCATGCATCTTCCTCATATCCCACCACTGCTGTGCTGAGGGAAAGGCACACCACTGCCTTCACCAGGTCAGTCAGAACTCCCAGAAGGATACTACAAAGTCCACATCCTTCAGCAATCTGTTGTTGAAATGCCAATAGCCTGACCTTGGCCTCTCTGAAGAAAGAGAGCCCGTCAGGGCCTGCAAATTGTAGCCAAAGAATAGGGTTGGCCAAATGCTGGAGGAGTGGACCTGGGAAAGATGATGATGAGAAATGAAAATGTGATCCCACTGGGAGTAATACAACAGTTGACCTTCTACCCAGACAAAGGTGAATTCAATCTCTTCGTCTGGATGATGGTCGCGCCAGGCAGTGTTGACCGATTATCTCTCTGAGAATGTCTGTGGACGCCTTGTACTGCTCAGTCCCTGTGCAGTCCCTCAAGGGTACAGTTGAACTCCCCACTCAGGAACAGACATTCACAGGGATCCAGAAAGCCAACGAAGGTAGACACCTGCTGGAAGAAACAGAGCTTCTCTGGGCTGGATATCAGGGAGTAGGTGTTAAGAAGGTTTGTTAGCCCTTCCACCCAAACCCAGAGGTGCAGCAGGCAACGCTGCACAACTTTGGCAGTCCCCAGCTCCCCTGACTTGAAAAGACCCTGTCCCCACACTGAAGCCTCCAGCTAGCCTCAGCAGCCAGAGCAGTATGGATCTCCTACAGGAAAATGATGGAGTACCCCCGTCCCGAATTAGCACATCTAGACTTAAAAACTAGTTCAAATTAGCGTTTTGCTAATTCGAACTAGCATGTCCACATTAAGTGGACCCTGAACCGGGGTTAAGGATGGCCGGAAGCAGTGCCGGCAGGGCATCAGAGGAGGACTTAGACCGTGGAGCTGCTGCCTCAGGCTAGCCAAGGGCTGTGCTTAAAGGGACCCGACCCCCACCCCGGACAGACAGTTCTTAGGGGTGCCCCGCTTGCAAAGCAGTCCTGGCTTGGAATGCCCTGAGTGCCCACACTGGGCACATCACAGCACTCGGCCATCAGACCGGCTGCACTTGCCGCAGGTTGCCATCTGGGGAGAGGGGGCAATTGGGGGGCTGCAGGAGAGCTTCCACCCCCAGAAGCCCGCAGAGCCAGCCCAGTCCTCCCCATCAGGGGCTCGTACCCCATTCCTCCCTCACCTCCTTCCACTTACCCTTCCCTAGCCCCCCTTCCTGATGTACAAAATAAAGAAAACGTGTGGTCAAAAATAGAATCTCTCTTTATTGAAGAAAACTCGGGGAGACTGGGAAAAGGAGGTGGGAGAGGGGAAGAGAGAGGGTGGGAGAGGGGAGGGCAATTAAAATGATCAGAGGTTTGGAACAGGTCCCATATGAAGAGAGGCTAAAGAGACTGGGACTTTTCAGTTTAGAAAGGAGGAGACTGAGGGTCTGACCCAGTACGGCCATTGTAAGCTCAGGGCTCTGGGTCGGGGGTCTCAGCTCTCCTGCCCTAGATGGCCATTTTCCTGTGCCTAGTGCGGAGGTCGTGGACGAGGTCCACGATGTCCGCACTAGACCAGGCAGGTGCCTGCCTTTTGTGGTCCCGGGCAAGCTCCCGAGAGCCGCCAGCCTGGTCCCGGGAAGAGGGGGAGGGCTGGGGGGCATCGGGTGGCTGGCTTGAGCCATGCCAGGTGCAGGGTCTGCTAGCTGGGTGCTGGCAGGCTTGCACCTGGCACAGGCACCGTAGCCAGCCCGTGCCCCTTTAAGAGGTCCGGGGCCGGGAGGGGGGCAGACGAGTTTCCCTGGTGTTGGCCAGAGTGGCCACCAGGGAAAGCTGGGGAGGGCTAGCCTCCCACTTGTTCGAAGTACGGGGCTACACACCCCTTAATTTGAACTAATAAGTTCGAACCTGGCTTAGTCCTCGTGGAATGAGGTTTACCTAGTTTGAACTAAGCGCTCCGCCAGTTCAAATTAAGTTCAAACTAGCGGAGCGCTAGTGTAGCGCCTATTAAAGTTAATTCGAACTAACATATGTTAGTTTGAATTAACTTTGTAGTGTAGACATATCCTAAGTAGTGTCAGAGGGCGGTAACCTGACAACTTCAGAGGGTAACCTGACAATGTCAGAGGAACGCAACCTGATACATCAGCAGTGAGGTGTGACTTGTTGTACCTATATATAAGGTGGTGTCTTGGGGGGACAGCCTTTGAATGACCTAGAGGGCAGTGGGACCTCCCACTGATTGAGTTATTCCATTGTGGCAAGTAAATATGTGTAGTGGTTCAGTAGTATTCTGACAACTCTTATTGTACTTCACTCTAAAATAGATCTGTCCTGGCACCTTCGATCCTTATCTGGTTTGTGGTCTTTGGGGGTCCTCTTGGGGTCTGCTGTGGAGATTGAGTGCAAAAGTTGACACGGAACACATCACTGAGCACCCATGCAAGCAGCCTTCTGGTTATCATCATCAATGGAATCAGAGACCTCTGAGGACACCTCGGCAGTAAATCCTGACCGGCCCTCTATGAAGCACTACAAACACTACTGGGGTAATGGCAGGGATAGTCCCTCAACTTCCCTACCCAGTTCTCATAGGTAGGGACTTCTCACAGTCTGAAGCTCTACTCCCAACAGGGGAATTGGAAAAAAGAAGAAGAGCCTGAAGTAAATGAAATGGCTACCATAGATTGTCAACTCCCAATTTTTGCTGAAATATCCCCTGATTTGTTCCCTGCCTCTGCAAGGACCCAAAAAAAAACAAAAGAAAGGAGGGCCACGAAAGTTTGGGAACCCCAATTCTAGGCCAGAATCAGAAGGCTGCTCTTGTGGGCAAACCACCCTGTGTGGCTAGAGAGGAGACTTCCCCGGAGAAGGAAGTGTCAGAGCTTGACCTGCATTCAAATACTTCAAATAAGACAGAGGAAAGGGAGACTAGTCCCTCAGAATTTGGACAGAAATTTTGGGTGAGATCAAGCTGAACACCCCAGATACAACAACATTAGGAAGGAAGTGACAGAGAGAGATGGAGAGATGGAAGTGACAGAGAGAGTGGAAGGGAAAACCCAGGGATCTGGACCATACTTCATAATGAAGAAGGATCGCCTATATTAGGTCACTTCTAAATGGGGAGGAGGTACAGCAACTCCTGATAGAAGCACCAGAAATCCGTATTAAGCCTTGCCCATAGTCATCTGTTTGAAGGGCATCTTGGAGTAGAGAAAACCCTAGCACAAGCCCTTCAGCAGTTCTTTTGGCTGGGAGTACATGAAGATGTACACTGGTATTGTTCATCATGCCTTGAATGTCATCTACACAGCCCTTGTCTCCATGTGAAAGCACCATTAGTTCCTCTCCCCATCATAGAAGTCCCATTCAAGCATATAGCCATGAACCTGATAGGTCCTCTAGAGAAGATGACTCTGGGTCACCAGTATATCCTCGTCATCTTAGACTACATGACCCAGTATTCCAAAGCCATGCCCCTAAGGAAAACATCCTAAAAAACACTAGCGAAAGCATTATTAGAGATCTTTACCTGGGTGGGGTTACCGAAGGAAATACTGATGAACCAAAGAACCGCATTTATGTAAAAAATGATGAAGGACCTCTGCACCCTATTCCGTATTCATACCCTAAGGACTTCTGTCTATCATCCCCATATAGATGGACTGATTGAAAGGTTCAATTGAACCCTCAAAACTATGATACGGAAGGTAGTAAGTTGAGAAGGGAAGGACTGCGACACCCTGCTACCTTATCTGATATTTGCTATCAGGAAGGTACTTCAGGCCTCTACTGGAATCTCACACTTTGGACCATTATATCAATGCCATCTCTGTGGCATCCAGGGGTGTGTCTAGAATACAGGGTTTTGTCGACAAAAGTGGACTTTTGTCGACAAAACTATACCTGCGTCTACTCTTCCACCGAGTTCTGTCGACATAACGTTAACAAAACTTGGCAGTTATGTAGGTTTTGTTGATGGCAGTAAACCTCATTCTACAAGGAATAATGCCTTTTATCAACAGAGTTCTGTCAACAGAAGGCATTATTGCATCTATACTGTCTTTTGTGTCTACATGTCGACAAAGCGGCTTGCTTTGCCGACCGAACTGGATGTAGTCTAGATGCTCTTTGTCAACAGAAGCTTTGTCAACAGTATCTGTTGACAAAGCCTCTGTCGACAGAAGCCTGTAGTCTAGACATACCCCTGGATATTGCTAAAGAAATCTAGGAGGAGGAACATAATTGACCACATCTTGCAAATGAGAGAATGAATATCCTGAGTCACTCCAATTGTACGGGAAGATCTGGAAAAGGCATAGGAGGCCCAGCAAACTCATTACAACTGCCAAGCAAAGGGTCGATGGTTCCAGCCAGAGGATCAAATGATGTTGTTGGTGCTTTTGGCCCAATGGCAGGGGACCTATGAGGCAGTTGAAGCTGCAATGGAAGTAAACTATAAGGTGAGGCATCCAAGATGCCGAAAAAAGGAACAGATTTAGCATATGAATGTCTTGAAACCTTAGCAGTCATGAGAGATGTGTGTGGTCACCCAGGAGGTCCCAAGCCAGGAAGGTATCTCACATGAACAAGTCAAGATATCCCCTGATCTGACACCACACCAAAAGTGTGAGGTAATCAAGATGATCAACCAATATCAGGATGTGTTTTCAACTAAGCCAGGCTGAATGACTGAGGCTCTTCACCCCATTACCACAAACAGTGGAATCCAGGTTACACTGAGACCGTATCAGGTCCCCACCACAAAGAGGGAAGAAATTGAGGCTGAAGTAAAGAGGGTGTTGGAGTGGGATGTCATTGAGGAATCCCACAGTGAATGGTCCAGTCCAATTGTTTTGGTGCCAAAGCCCAATGGTACAACTCAGGGTACGTCTAGACTAAAAGCTTTTGTCGACAGAAGTTTTGTCGACAGATACTGTCGACAAAGCTTCTGTCGACAAAGAGTGTCTAGACTATATCCAGTTCTGTAGATAAAGCAAGCTGCATTATCGACATGACAGTGTAGACACAAAGGACAGTGTAGATTCAATAATGGTAGAAATGTAGCTGTGTTAGTCTGGTGCAGCTGAAACAAAAAACAGGACTGTGTAGCATTTTAAAGACTAAAAAGATGGTTTAATAGGTGATGAGCTTTCATGGGCCAGATCAATCTGACATACCAGATCCCCCCATCAACACCAAAGGAAAAATAATTCTATATGGACTCCCCCTGATGGTCGAAATTCCAATCTGGATTTCTATATACAAAGCTTCCAAAACAACGCACAGACTGACATTATTTGCAAACGACAACAAGTGACACACAGTCTCAGCCGCGCTGAACACCATGCCATCCAGAGTCTCAAAAACAACCTGGAGATTATAATCAAACTAGCTGACAAAGGGGGTGCTGTGGTCATTATGAATAAGGCCGACTATAACCAGGAGGCAACCAGACAACTCTCCAACACCACATTTTACAAACCTCTCTCCTCTGATCCCACCTCGAAATACCAAAAGAAACTACACTGTCTCCTTAAAAGCCTCCCTACAGCTACTCGGGAACAAATCCACACAGAAACACCTTCTGACCCCCGACCAGGATTGTTCTATCTGCTTCCCAAAATCCATAAACCTGGACACCCCGGACGTCCCATCATCTCTGGTATCGGCACACTCACTACTGGTTTATCCAGCTATGTAGACTCTCTTCTCAAACCCTACGCAACCAACACCCCCAGCTATCTCTGAGATACTACTGACTTCCTAAAGAAACTACAAAACATTGATAACCTCCCCAATAACACCATCCTAGAAGCTCTATACACCAACATCCCACATGAAGACAGATTACAAGCAATTAGAAACACTTTCCCAGAGGACACCACTGCCAATCTGATAGCAGACCTATGTAACTTTGTTCTCATCCACAATTATTTCCAGTTTGAGAACAACTTATACCTCCAGATCAGCGGCACAGCCATGGGTACACGCATGGCCCTACAGTATGCTAACATCTTTATGGCTGACAAAAGTGGACTTTTGTTGACAAAACCCTGTAGTCTAGACACACCCATAGTTATGTAATGGCTTATTGGTGGTTGAATGAAATATCCAAGTTTGACGTGTACCCTATACTCCATATTGATGAGTTAGTTGACTGTTCGGTCAATGCCCAATTTTTGACCACCCTAGATTTAATGAAAAGGTTTTGGATGATACCCTTGGCCAAGGAAGCAACAATAAAAAACCAGCAATTTCAAACCTGAGGGCTTATTTCAATATCCTGTTCCCACTGAGTTTTCATAGGAGCTTTGTAACAATATTTATAACATGTTCTGAAGATAAGGATATCATAAATGCTTCCAGCACCCACTCAGTGAACAATTCAAATTTTATTATAGACCATCCAAATTATTGATTTGCTATTTAATTATCTGCTAATCAGGTAAACCGAATGCTGCCTTTCTGCCTTTTGTCATTACTTCAGAGGGTTTATCTGGCTGATTATTGTACTTATGTAAAGGAAGGGCATGATGAATCTTAATTTATTTTACATGAGGCACGAGGTATATTCTACTGTCAACTTGCATGCAGGGTTGGGACAAAGCTTTAAAATGATTGAAAATTATGAGAGTTGGTGGCAGTAAGCCATCTTCCTTTTGCTTATTCCCAAGCACATTTTCAATGAAATTAGGTTATTTTTGTCCAACAGACCAAAGGAAGGGAAAGACCATTTTCTAAAAGCAATGGGGAAACTCTTTGTCTGATGTACATTATCATAGCTTCCTTGAAGTCAATAGAGCTGTGTCACTTTACACTGACTGAAGATCTGCTCCAATGTCTCTGTAAGAAGGAGTAATTAAATTAGGGTTTTTTTCTCCAGTCCTTTATACTTCTATCCTGTTTTTTGCTAAGGGTAGGCAAATCACTTCGTATAAAATAAGCTCCATATCTAAACAATGACTACACAGCTAAATATCAAATAAAGCTTTTTGATGTTCAAACAAGCATTGTGAATTCTCCCACCTATCCCTTTCTCTCATTTGTACTCCCCGCCTTTTTCATATATTTCTCTAAATTTGCAGGATACCTTGAGTCTCTGAATTCAATGATTGCTGGAAACTTTACAAGTAAATCTATTAATCTGTGACTTCCAGTGCCAATATATATATATTACAATAGTTATTTTTTTCTTCAGATAAGCATATAAAGATTTAGAATCTTCAGAAGATTGTCCAGGCCTAGTTACTACCTCTTCATTATATAAACAATGCCCTATTATAATAGTCAGATAACTTAACAGTAATAAAATACTACAGAAAACAAATTCTCATTGGCAGTGGGATGGATTATGGTACTTGCCTGGTTTTCTCTATCTATAATTCCATGAGGAACTCAGGTCAAAAGAGTCATTATAGTCACCATCTTTTGCACCTACACTAACAGTTGTGGGAGGAACAGTATAAAATATGGCACTTTTTTAAACAGAAAAATGGTAAGGGGAAAGAGCAGAGGGCATCTCCAGGGGAGCAGCATGAGCAGTGAAAGGATCTTCATGGGAAGATAAGAGAGGAATTGAAGAAATATTCTCTCACTACCATCTTTGTAATTATTACAATTATTGCAATTATTTTTAAATTATTTAAAATTTACAGAACATCACCTCTGAATTCGTGACAAGTGTACATTTGACCCCTATTCAAGAAAGTAACCAGATTATTTTAAGTCTTGTAGCATAGCACTTATTATCAAGTGGAGTACCTCATGAGATGGTCTTGGGGTAAGTTTTATGCAATATCTTCATTAATGATCTGAATGATGAGGAGTTTTACACCCTCAGCAAGTTTGCCGTTGATCCTCAGCAAGCTTGCAGGAGAGAAAGATATGCTGGAGGGAAGGAATAAGGTTCAGAGTAACCTAAACAAACTGGAGAACTGTACCAAAAGAAATTTGAGGTTCAAAAAGGACAAGTGCAGAGCCCTTCATTTAAGAAGGAAGAATCCTATGTACAAGGGGCCCTTGACTTGCAATGTGATCAGTTCCTGGGGAAGCGTTGCAAGTTGGGGGCATCATAACTCAAACCTGCATTTATGATAGATGCTGTGCACCATCGTAAATGTGGGCCAAGAATGTAAGTTGGGGAGTTTCAGCCACTTCTGCACTTACAAAAATGGTCTTAAGTAAGGGGGGGGGTTACAACTCGGGCCGTCATAACGTGGGGGTTTGTGTAGAAAAAGAAGTTGTGTAGTTTGTGTAGAAAAAGAAGTTGTGTAGAAAAAGAAGTGAGGATTACAGTGGCTAAGAAGCTGGATATGAGTCAACAGTGTGCCCTTGTAGCCAAGAAGGCTAATGGCATATTGGGCTGTCTTAATAGGTACATTGCCAGCAGATCAAAGGATGTCATTATTCCTTGTTATTCAGCACTGGTGAGGCCACACCTGGAGCACCTGCATTCTTCAGTGCAGAAAGGATATGAACAAATTGGAGAGTCCCCTGGACGGCAATGGAACTGATTCAGGGGCTGCAACACATGACTTATGAGCTGAGGCAGAGGCAACAGGACTTAGCCTTTAGAAGAGAAGAGTGAGGAGGGATTTGATAGCAGCCTTCAGTTACCTAAAAGGTGGGGGGAGTGGTTCAAAGAGAATGGAGCCAGGCTATTCTCAGTAGTGGCAGATGACAGAACAAGAAGAAAAGGTCTCATGTTGCAGTGGGGGATATCTAGGTTGAATATAAGGAAAAATTATTTCTCCAAGAGTGTGGTGAAACACTGGACTGGATTGCGTACGGTGGAGAGAGGCAAAAACATAAGGGCTACGTCTACACTGGCCCCTTCTTCGGAAGAGGCATGCTAATTTAGAACTTTGGAATAGGGAAAGTAGGAATAAGAGATCCTCCGGAATAGGGCTTTATTCCGGAGGATCGCGCCAGTCTGGATGCTCTTTTCCGGCTTTTCCCCAAGCCGGAAAAAAAGCGGCGACCATGTTTATTTAAATCCCACGGGGGATATTTAAATCCCCCACGGATGTCCCTATTCCAAAGTTCTAAATTAGCATGCCTCTTCCAAAGAAGGGGCCAGTGTATAC
The DNA here is from genome assembly GCF_049634645.1 of Pelodiscus sinensis. NCBI lineage: Eukaryota > Metazoa > Chordata > Testudines > Trionychidae > Pelodiscus > Pelodiscus sinensis. Next base: position 51,740,545 of record NC_134719.1, read on the forward strand.
GTAGCCAAGAACAGCTATACTGGGACAGATCGAAGGTCCATCTAGCCCAGTATTTTGTCTTTTGACAGTGGCCAATATCAGATGCCTAGAGGGAATGAACAGAACAGGTGATCATCAGGTGATCCCTCCCCTATCACCCATTCCCAAGTGCCTGTACAAAATGGAGATTATCAGTGTCCTTTCCTTTCTTGTACATATGCTCAGGGGAGACAGCATTTTATCCACTGCTATCCATCTTTGGTTGCTCAATAATTCTTTATATGCATCAGAGCCAGCTCTGATTATGGCCTTTAGGGTTTTACTGAAAAATATGTTAAAACGAGTATGTTAAAAGAGTAAAGAAAATATTTTTAAATTTTAGATTATTTTCTTCTATTCCTCCAGAGCAAGATTACATTAAGGGAGTCCAGGCTCTAGAGTAGATAGAGGGACTGAAGTGGGATCACAAGACCTGGGTTCTGATTCCAGCTCTCAGGGTACGTCTACACATCAAAGTTACTTTGGGATACCAGAGGTATCCCTAAATAGCTTCACCACATCTTCACAAGCCACCCATTATTTCAAAATGTTTTTCACAATAATGGGCATGCTATTTTGGCATCCCAGTAGCCCTCATTCCAAAAGAGGTAAGGGATATCTCGAAATAACACTTTATATCAAAATGTGACAGCATCAAATTTTGAAATATCCTATTTTGAAATAAACTCAAAATAAGTACGCAATTTGCGTAGCACAAATTGCATGTCTGATGTAAGCAGGGGCTGAACTGCTGCTTGCTGTCAGCCAGCTGAAAGGAGGGGTGGGTGTGCCCACTACAGTTGTTTAGCTCTACAAGGTTGTTAACTGTTAACTGTTGACATGTAAATACTGCTCAGGAGAGAATCCAAGGTGTGGCTATGTAAATCCCATTCAGCCAGGGCTGATGGAGGGTCAGTGTTGGAATGGAATGTGGAGAATTGTATATAATTTGGGACTGTTGTGGGGGTCACTAATCATGCTACCCCTAAATGTGGGAACTGTCAAACATGCCACCAGTGCTTGCAGGAGAGACACCACCATCATGGTAAGAGGTCTCGGAAGAACAAGCCTCCCCCCTTCCAGAGTTGAGTGAACAGAGCTGGGGGAAAGGGTTAAAGGACTTGAGTCAGCCTGCTTCACACCTACCAGGTGTGAGCTATAAGACTGGCCCAGCCTGCACCTTTCCCCCTTTGTTTTAAGGACAGACCTAAAGCAGACTCCCTGAGGAGCCTTTTTGTTTGCTAGTCCAGTGAAAGCTGGATTCATTTGAGAGCTGAAATCACTAGTTTGGCTGAGAGTTGAAATCACTAAGCTGAAATCACTGGTTTGGCTGACAGCCAGACCTACTGCAGCCAGTAGAGTGGCAGCAGGCAAGGAGCGGCGACTAGCGGCATGGCGTGGAGCGGCGGCAGGTGAGGAGCGGCCATCAGCGGCGTGGCGTGGAGCGGCGGCAGGCGAGGAGCGGCCATTAGCAGCGTGGCGTGGAGCGGCGGCAGGCGAGGAGCGGCCATTAGCGGCGTGGCATGGAGCGGTGGCAGGTGAGGAGCGGCGACCAGTGGCGTGGCGTGGAGCGGCAGCAGGCGAGAAGCGGCGACAGGTGCCCAGCGGAGCGTCCAGAGGTGTGGGACGAGACAGCTGGTGAAGCGTAGCGGAGTTTCGTATAAGGTGCCCCCTACCTATCTCCCCACCCCCATTTCTACCCAGGTTGGGAGGTGAAACCCTGTGGGTGAACTTTGGGACTCTGGGTGGCACAGAGACTTGTGGGGACAGAGACTTTTGGGGAGTCGGTGGACTTCGAGCGAATCTTGGCCGGGGTGGGGGCTCATGTTTGGGTTATGAACTCTGTTTGTGGTGTTTTCCCCCAAGCTAATGCCGTATCAATTCTTCCTCTGTTTCATTAAATGTTCTTTTCCTACACTCAGACTCAGTGCTTGCGAGTGGGGAAGCATTGCCTCTCAGAGGCGCCCAGGGGTGCGTGAATTTCCCAGATCACTGGGTGGGGGCTCGAGCCGGTTCTTTGTGAGATTGACCCCAAGATATTGAACCCAGCCCTGGTTCCTGCCAGGCCTATCCGGCAGAAGGGCTACATTTATTTTGAGTTTAGAGTGCAGTGTAGACAGAGCATCATTGACTTGCTTTGTAACTTTGATTAGGCACTTTGTTTCTCTTTGTCCACTCACATCCTTTCCTCTATCAATAGGCCTTAAGGACAGGAAAAACAGGAGAATCTGAGATCATGGCATATTGACTTGACTAAAATCTAATACCACTCCAATATACAGGCTCAGTGTTTTAATGTCTGATTTCAGTTCAGACTTTAGTGTGAAACTACTGTTCCATTTGTGTAGAATTAAAATGATCTCAGTAAAACAATTTTCTGAAAATTAGTATCCCTGTTATATCACAATATAAGAACTTTAGATAGTCATTGTCTTTATGTTCCTACTATACACTTGGGTCCAGAGTTGTCTCTGTAGAAAGATAAAAGTCTCTGTCTTTGATGTAGGCGTATATTTTGTTTGCTGAGTTCTATTATTGTGGGCCTGATGTTCTTTTTTTTAGGATTTGACCTATAATAATAGTCTTATCCATATCTCAAATTGTTTTCAAACTGATCTTTCTATCTTTTGGTAGTTATGGGAAGTTTTTTGCTCCCTACAGATGTTCATTGATCTTATTGAAATTTTTCCATTCTGGGTCATTCACTCAGTTCTTTCATGTTTGCCCCATCTTGTATTCAGATTTTTTAGTGTGTACTTTAGCTTAGTCCAGTGGTCCCCAACGTTTTGGGGCTGCCAGGTGCCTGGGGGCGGGGCCGCTCATGCACTGGGCGTATGGGGGTGGGGCCTCTCACAGGCCACATGACTGGGGGTGGGGCCAAGCATGCGCAGCACACCCGGGGCAGGCACTGGCATGTGCCGCGCGCCTGGGGCCAGCACGTGCAGCACACCCGGGGCCAGGGCCGGCACCGGCATGCGCCGCGCAGGGGCCGCCCATGAGCCAGGGGCGGTGCCAGCCCAGATTGCTCCGCAGGAACACATAAATGGCCCAGCGAGCACAATGGCACCTGCGGGCACCGCACTGGGGACCACTGGCTTAGTCTATGAGACATTTCCTCAGAGTAACACTAGGTTCCATTCTGGTTTCACTTAGTTTTTCCTCTCTTTTTTTTCAGATGTTTTTGCCTTTTCTTTAATCTCTGGAGTTTTATTATTCCTATGGGTGCAAAGACCACATGGTGCTTAAATATGCATTATGCTCTTACAGTTTACGATGAAATGGTTGACATAGTGAATAACTCCCTAGTGCAAGTGCTGAAGAAACCAACCAGAGGCCATGCATAGCTTGACTTGCTGCTTACAGAGAGGCAGCCTGACCAAAGAAGAAAGGAGAGCGTTAAGGCCATCAGGGGAGGTCCTAGACAACTGGAAAAAGGAAAATGTAGTGCCCATCTTTTTAACAGGGAAGAAGGACAATCCAGGGAACTACATACTGAACAGCCTCATCTCAATCCCTGGAAAAATTATGGAGGGGATCCTCAAGGAATCTATTTTAATGCATTTGTAAGAGACGGAAGGGATCAGGAATAGTTAATGTTAGAGAAGAAACAGACAACCCAGGAGCAGATGGGGTAAACAGAACCGCTTTATTGCCCACGCACATTCACCTTGCACATTCAACACAATGTCGGAGTAGCAACAAATTGACATTAGTTATACCCTTTTTAGCTATTTTAGTATGCTAATTCACAAGTCTATCATTACTTTTCCTAAAACCTTATTTAGTAAAGTTAACTCCAATAAACTGAATATTAATACGCAAATTATGAATACAATTATACCCACCCCTAATTACTATTTACATAATTTCTCATTGAATCAACACTTTTATATACTACAAACTTTCTAAATCAATGGGTTACAGAGATTACAAGGAATTTGACCCTGAAGGTGTTTTATACAGAGCCAATGAGGATAAGCAAATGACACAACCAAATAAAGCAACCTCATACTTACCTGGTTTCCTAGGCTACAAGAACAAAGGGAAAGAACATGTTTATACATCAGAAGTGATAATACCAGTTTTGTCTGGACTCAATCTATCTTCCCAAACAACAAAAACAAAATGGAAAAAGCATGTTTAAATGTTAAGGTGTTGGCTGACCCCTGAAACACTAATGTAGAGCCATTTAAGACCCCTATTAATTTTTACATATCCCTACAATTAACATAGATTCAACCTGGTCGAGTCATGCTAGACCAATCTGATTGCCTTCTATGACAAGGTAACTGGCTCTGTGAATATGGAGAAGGTGGTGGTTGTGAGGTATATTGACTTTAGCAAAGCTTTAGATACAGTCTTCCACAGTATTCTTGCCTGCAAGTTAAGAACATATGGATTGGATAAATGGACTGTAAGGTGGATAGAAACCTAGATGGTCAGGATCAACAAATAGTGATCCGTGGTTCAATGTCTAGTTGGCAGTTGGTATGAAGCGGAGTGTCCCAAGGGTCAGTTCTAGGGCTGGTTTTGTTCAAAATCATTATTAATGACCTGGATGAGGGGAAGCGTTATAGCCTCAGCAAGTTCACAGATGACAATAAGCTAGGGAGAGAGGTAGATACAATGGAGGGTAAAAATAGGGTCCATAGTGATATAGACATATTGGAGAATTTGGCCAAAGAAATCTGATGAGGTTCAACAATAACAACTGCAGAGTCCTGCACTTGGGATGAAAGAATCCCAAGCATTGTTACAGGCTGAGAACCGACTGGCTAAAGAGCAATTCAGCAGAAAAGGACTAGGGAGTTGGTGGAATCTCCATCTCTAGAGGTTTTTAAGTCATGGCTTGACAAATCCCTGGCTGGGGCTAAGTCTAGACTGCAGGCTTCATTTGGAAGAAGCTTTTCTGGAAGAAATCTTCTGGAAAAGCTTCTTCTGAAAGAGAACGTCCATGCTGCCAAAGCACATCAAAAAAGCAATTTGATTTTTGGAAGAGAGCGTCCATACTGATTGGACACTATCTCACATAAAAGGCCACCCAGAACCAATTCAGGCAGGGCTTTAGGTCACTAGTTGCTTCCAAGTGACCTAAAGGGGCTTCCAAGTGACCTTAAAGGGGCTCCCCTGGACAGCCATTTCTCTGCTTTTGTTCCATGCTTACCTACCTCTTCGAGGGACATCAAAGCTCTTGCAGTGCATGCTTTGGTTGCCCAGCTTTTGAACACCACAGTTTTTTTCTTCATGACATGGAGCCAGAGCTGCCCCTGGGCATGCAATGACTCCACACGGCCATGCTGCAGTTTCTGCAGCAGTTTGTGCAGGCTGCTCTCATGGTCCTGCACAAGCTTGACTCCAAGCTCATTCTTGAGACCCTCTCCCTGTGTGCAGGCGCAAAACACATGCAACCGCACACCACAGTGGAGCGGCATTTCTGGAGTCTGGACACAAGTTCCGATTGGTGGAACTGGCTGATCATGGAGTGGTGGGATGATTAGCAGTGGCTCCAAAACTTCCACATGCGGAAGGCCACCTTTTTTGGAGCTGTGTGCCTGGCTCGCCCCTGCCCTCCAAGGATGCCACACCCACCTGAGGCCTGCCATCCTCCTGGAGAAGGAGGTCACAATTGCCATCTGGAAGCTTGCCATCCCAGACAGTTACCAGTCAGTGGACAACCAGTATGGCATGGGGAAATCCACCATCGGGGCCCACCTCATGGAGGTAAGGCACTCTCGGGTTGCAGTCCCTGCAGGGGGAGGAGGGAGTCCTGAAACAGGGGGACCCTTGGGAAAGAGGGATTGGAGATAGGAAGGTCCTGGGGTGGAGAGAAATCCCCATCCATGGGGGAGTTGTGCCGTCCCGCCCTCATACAGCCCTGCTGCTGTAGGGTGGCCTCATAGGGAGTGGTTTGTTGTGTCCTTGAGGGGGGAAAGGAATGGGGAGGGAGGTGGGCACAGGCATTCCCTCTTTCATTCTGTTTTGTGTGGTTTTTGGTATCCTTCGGCAGGTGGTGAGGCCATCAACTCCATCCTGCTGTGCAGGGTCATCCGCCTGGGAGACCTGAACCCAGTCATGGCCAGATTTGCTGCCCTGGGGTTCCCGAACTGCGGTGGAGCCATAGATGGGACCCACATCCCGAACCGTGCACCTCAACATTGAGTGGCCCAGTATATCAATTGCAAGGGCTATTTTTCAATGGTGCTGCAGGCCCTGGTTGACCACCATGGAAATTTTACTGACATTTTTGTCAGGTGGTCAGTCAGGGCATACGATGCCCTCATCTTTCAAAATTCGAGCCTCTGTGGCAAACTGGAGGCAGGCACATTTTACCCCATCATGACTTTGCGGTTGGGGATGTGCAGATGCACTGTGCATTTGGTGGACACGGCCTACCCCGGATGTCATGGCTAATGAAGCTGTATACTGGCCACCTGGATGCCAGCAGGGACCTCAGCCAGGCGAGGATTCAGGTGAAGTGTACGTCTGGCCTCCTCAAGGTGCATTTCAGGTGCCTCCTGACCCACCTGGCTGTGGGGGAGCACAAAATCCTTGAGGTGGCCTCGGAATGTTGTATCCTCCACAACATTGTGGAGAGAAAGGGGGAGGCCTTCCTACTAGGGTGGGGGCAGACCCCAGCCGTGAGGGGAGACCCTTTGAGCAGCCATGGACAGCTGCCATTTGCCAGACCCATCATACTGGTGTGCCCATCCGGGAGGCCCTGAGGAAGAGGTTATGGTGGGAAAAGGCTTGCTACTTTATCCCTTTCCCACACAACCCCTCCCTTCCCCCCCCTCTGAACTCTGAATAAAGACACCTGCTTGAATTTGCATAGAACAAACTTTGTATTGATCTTTCATTAAAAAAAAGCTGGGGAGAGGAAGGAGGCTCATAACCTGGAGGGGGGCTCAGGATTGGAAGTGGTGTGGGGAGTGGCTAGAAGTCCCACCACGGTGCAAGGATCTCATCAAACTTGGTGTTGGGTGGGTCCTGGGACTACAGAGAGGTAGGCAGGAGGAGGGGCTGGAGTGGGGGCAGGAATGACAGGGAGGCAGGAGGAGGGAGTATAGGCATCACTTGTGGAGGGAGCAGAGGCATTGCTTGCGGGGCTGGCGGAGGGGGCATGGGCATAGCAGGGGGGCAGGAGGGAGGTAGGCATTTTGAGCATGATGGTACACATGTTATGGCCCTGCTGCATGAGTTGGTCCCACATGCTGGTCCCCCACTCTGTGTCCTTCCAGCCCTTCTGTGCATGTTGTGCAGGACACCCACATGCTGCCTCATCAGCTCCTCCTGGACCCTGGCATGCTTTTGGGTCCCCTAGGGTCAGGTGGCTGGCTCAGGTGGCATGGATCACCCTTCAGCAATGGCTGGTCCAGCTGTGGAGAACACAAAGAGGGAGAGGTGGTCAGTCATCCATGCAGACACTGTCCCTGAGGCCATGCCCTCCTCTGTGAGCAGCGACCAACAGTCCTCTGGCCAGAGGACAGGGATGTCCCGGGACCATGTGTGACCTGCGCATCAGGCCCTGCCTCACAGGGGCTCCGAGGTGCCCAGGGAACCATGCTGCCAGCTCCCCCCAACCCATGGACAAGTAGGCAAGGGAAATGTCTAGCCACACTGGGATCCCATGGGCAGTAGAGGAGCTGGGAGCAAGCCTGGTCCTCCCTGGGGCCCACACACACACTTGCGCCTCGTAGCACTACCCGCAGGGGCCATGTCCCGAGACATGTGTGTTATGTCCCGAGAACCTCGGAGCAGGAGCCTGGGCAGGCTCAGGGGCTGCCTGCTGAGTCCGTGTGGCACGCAATAACACTGCACATGGTTGCATGTGCGTGGACTGCAGCACAATGTCCAGCCTGAGCAGGCCGAGCGACACACAAACCCCACTCCCTCTGTGCTCACCTCCCCCTCCCTGTGAGTGTGACAAACTGAGAGCACTCACCTGAAGATCCCTCATTTGTACATTGCCTCTCAGTACACCTTGCAGAGTTTACCACATGTGGGGATTATGTACTCCCAGTATAGTCTCCCATAACTAATGTTCCCATACACTGTAGAATCTATCCTTTCCACACCTCCTTCTCTGTGTGGTCATGAAGGAGAATGAGGCTGGATTTGTCACATATACCTTTGCTCTGTCACATGATCTGCTTTCTCTATTTCTGGAGGTTGAGCTTAATCTCTACCTATGTTTCCATATTTGATTATTCAGATAATTAACGTATTTTGCCTCTGTCCTTTTCTATGTACTTCTACATTAAAATCTGCCATAATAATAAGTTATTTCACCTTGTATGGACCATGATTTTGCACATACTTTTCGAACTTTACTTTTAATAGTCTCCTTTTAATAGTCTCCATTTGTGAATTACACTTATCCTATTTTTTTTTTTTATCTGGATTTCTTTTTTTAATAGTCTTGTAGATGCCAATTTAACATTTTTTCGTTTGCATGAGTCATTAAGATATATTAGCTTTTGTACTTCACTCTTCTTCCAGAATACCATAATTCATAACTAGCAACTTATTTTAGGAGTCCTTCCCTCTCCCAGTACTAGCCTTGATTAGCCTTCATTATAAAGCATAGAAATACAGACAAAGGACAGTGGAAGTCAAGAGACAGTTGGGAGGTAATATTCAGACCTCCGAGAAGTAAATACAGACTCCTCAACTTAAGATGTAAATATATGCTCAGCTATGTAGTTAGGCTCACAAGAAATCTTAATTCCTTCTCCTTTTATAAGTGTTAATGCTTTATTTTTAAAAGTTTGTATAACATGTATCTCTGTGCACATATGTACACAGGTCAGTTGGTGCACAACTTAACTTCATGCTATGTCAGTACAACATAAGGGTTTTTACTATAACACTCTTAGGTTTTTACTTCTTATACAATCAATGTCTCTGACCAAAAAAAGCAGCAGAATTCTTTACAGAGAGGATCCCTTCCTACTCAATATCTGACAGCGTGTGTGTCTAGTGGTGGTGGTGGGGGGGGGGGGGGATTATCTCAAAGACTCACCTACTGGGCAATGCAATTAAACCCTTTACCATAGTGTTCATTTTCTAAGACACCATTAGATATGACCTAGAACTTTCTCTGGTTCCACTGGTCTCTGATAGTATGGTACATTTTGTAACTTTTAAGGTAGCTTGTTGTCATTACATGACCAAGAGTATAATTCCCATTAATGATAATCTCATATCAGAATTTTTTTCTAGTCCTATCGTATATGGAGAGCTGGGCAAAAAAATTCTAATGCTGATAAATGCAAAGTAATACACACTAGAAAAAATTATCCCAACTATACATACAAAATGATGGGGGCTAATTTAGCTATAACAACTCAAGAGAGAGATCTTGGAGTCATTGTGAATAATTCTCTGAAAATTTCCACTCAATGTGCAGTGGCAGTCAAAAAAAAAAAAACAATCTTAAGAATAATTTAAAAAGGGATAGAGAATAAGACAGAGAATATCTTATTGCCTCTATATAAATCCATGGTATGTCCACATCTTGAATACAGCATACAGATTTTTTTTTTTCAAAAAAAGAAATATTGGCATTGGAAAGGTTCAGAAAAGGGCAACATACATGATTAAGGGTTTGGAACAGGTACCATATGAAGAGAGATTAAAAAGATTGGAACTTTTCATTTTAGAAAGGAGGAGACTAAAAGGGGATATGTTAGAGGTCTATAAAATCATGACAGGTTTGGAAAAAGTGAATAAGGAAAAGAACATAACATAAGAACTAGCGGATGACCAAACAAATTAATAGGTAGCAAGTTTAAAACAAACAAAAGGAATTTTTTCTTCATGCAGAGCACAGTCAACCTGTGGAACTCCTTGCCAGAGGATGCCATGAAGACCAGGACTTTAACAGCATTCAAAAAGGAACTAGATACAGTCATAGAGGTTAGGTCCTTCCATGTATTAGCCAGAATGGGTAGGAATGGTGTCCTTACCCTTTGTTTGTCAGGGGTTGAAAATGGATGACAGGAGAGGGGTCACTTGATGATTCCCTGTTTCTGCTCACTCCCTCTGGGGCATCTAGCATTAGCCACTGTTGGAAGACAGGATACTGGGCTAGAGGGACCTTTGGTCTCACCCAATATGGCCATTCTTATGCTCTTATGGACACCTCTGAAACTTCGTAAGTTCGTAACCAACTGGAAGCCCATCACTGGCCTTTTAAAAACAGGAATTACTGACAACTTAATGAAAAATGATTGAAGTCCACCACTTCTGAAACCCACAAATCAACACTAGACTGAGCCTCTGGTTAGGCATGGGGAGAAACCCAATTATTTATGTACCATGTGGAAGAAACATCAAATTCTGCAATTCATCTGTAGTGTGTATTATTCCTTGAATTTAAACAGCTCTCCACTCCAAATTCTATGATAATTTTACATAAATCTCTTTAGTAAAAGAAAGGAGCATCATTTTACCCTCAGAGGGATAGCCATGTTAGTCTATAACTTTAAAAACAACAAAAGGTCCTGTGGCACCTTAGGGTATGTCTAGACTACATACCTTTTCTTGAAAAAGGGATGTAAATTAGACACTTAGGGTACGTCTAGACTACATGCCTCTGTCTCCAGAGGCATGTAGATTAGGCTACCAGACATAGGAAAATGAAGCAGCAATTTAAATAATCGCTGCTTCATTTAAATTTACATGGCTGCCACGCTGCACCGACAAACAGCTGATCAGCTGTTTGTCGGCTCAGCGCGATAGTCTGGATGCGCGGGTGGCGACATCAAAGGTATTTGTCGACCACCCAGGTATACCTCATCCCAGGAGGCATACCTGGGTGGTCGACAAATACCTTTGATGTCGCCACCCGTGCGTCCAGACTATCGCACTGAGCCGACAAACAGCTGATCAGCTGTTTGTCGGCTCAGCGCGGCAGCCATGTAAATTTAAATGAAGCGGCGATTATTTAAATCGCCGCTTCATTTTCCTATGTCTGGTAGCCTAATCTACATGCCTCTGTCGCCAGAGGCATGTAATCTAGACATACCCTTAGAAATTGCAAATGAAGCCAGGATTTAAATTTCCCGTGCTTCATTTGCTTAATGGCGGCCACAGGGCTTTTTTCGACACAGGGCTTTTCGATAGAAAAACGGCAGTTTAGACGGGGAATTTTAGAAAATAAAACCTTTTTTCTAAAGATCCTGTACTCCTCAAAAAATGAGGTTTAAAGGCCTGTTAGTCTCTGAGCTGTGGTCTAACTGAGGAGTTATTTCATAATAACTCCTCTTATTTTGAAATAACAAGTGCAGTACTCACACTACTAACCCCGTTATTTTGAAATAATGGGCTGGTTATTTCAAAATAATAACTCTTGCTTGTCATGAGGAATAACACTTAATTTGAAATTGTTTTGGGAGTTGTTATTTTGAAATAAGTTATTTTGAAATAATTTCTTATTGTAGACATGCCCTGAGGTACTACAGGATTGATCATAATTTTACTCTGGTTTACTCAGCAAAATATACTAGGCGGAGCCATAGGCTGTCATAATTCCTCAGTAAGATGCTCTTCTAAAACCCTTTTTCATCCCACTCCCTCCTTCTACATGTACCACTGCTCCCAGTGATAACTGGTGCCTCTGCTTTTTTGGAAGGTGGGACACATCTTTGAACCACACTCCACTAGGTCTGCAAGTTCTTGCCAATTGTAGTAAGTTGAGGGTCAGTAACATGGAGTCAGCAGGCCTGAATAGAGGCCTGTAACATGAAAGCAGCAACAGGCCTAGAATCTAGTGAGCAAGACTTTGGTTCAGTAACACAGGAGCCAGGAAAGAAGCACTACTGATAACTGTGTAATTGTATTAGTTAGGTAGAGCATGGAAAGACACAGGAAGGCATCGAGAACAGACTGTAAGCCAAAGAGGAGTATCACAACATCTTAATGTTTTGGGGAGTCTTTGTACCAAGACATTTCTTATCTTAATAAGAAATGTCTTGGTACAAAGACTCCCCAAAAACTAATGCACAGGTTCAGGACCAGGTCAGAACTGACAGGATGATGAATAGAAGGTAAGCCCCCTTCCATAAGGTGAGGGGTGGTAACTAGGCAACAGAGGGTGGTAACCTAGTACATAAAGAAATGATGTAAGTTGTTTGTACCTGTCTATAAAAGGACACCGCAAAGGGTGCTCTTCAGCCGACCGTGGGGGCAGGGGCGCACTAGGTGCCTGAACGACAGGTGTCATTGCCTAAACTTACAGAATGCACAGTAGCTTAACTGTGACTGACTGCTGTTAATATCTGTTATATGGCAATAGACCTGACTGGTGTTGGTACCTTGTCAACACGGGCCATAGTGCCCAGTGGTGTAACATTGTACTGATCTCTGTTACCAATTGGTAGAGCTTCGCATTTGACAATAAACCTGATGGATTGATGGATGGATTTGCCAGCATCTGTTGTTTCCGGGGCCTCTCAGAGATCTCCTGTGTTGACCCAAGTGCATGGGCTCTAACACTCTAGATAAAGGGAGTACCGAAAGTTTATCATCACCAATGGAGTAGAGGTCCTGTCAGGAGCGTGCCAGGACAACCCTGACCAGACGACGCTGACACTGATAGTTCAGACCACCGAAGGTACCGAGGTACAGAACACCGAGGTACGACACCAATCATGATACCTACTAGGTTTAACACTGGCAAGAGTTTCCCTTTGTGGCTCCATGGACAAAACCAATTGTAAATTATGCAAATCTAAAAAGGTCCATAGAACTCTGAGAAATTGATTTAAAGCAGAGCTCAATATGCCTACTATCTTACCGATTCCTGGCACACTCCTTAAACTTCTAGGTAGACTAATCTTAGCCTTGGTGGCCCCTCATTCACTTGGAGACCTACACACAGAATGCTTTCAGGAGATCCAGCTTGCCAGTCAGTCTCAGCCTGCTACAGCTGACAGTTTTCCCCTTACTTCTCTTCAGGGCAGAACTTTTAACAAATCAGTTGTCTTTTGAGCTCCATGTTCACAGCCATGCCCAAACAGCTATGTTATCTGAGATGGGGCAGACAATTCCCTTACTTGCTGCTATTATCGTAACTATTGCATGTACAAGTATTTGTTGGGATGCTCTTTATCTATATCAGGGATGGGCAAGATAACCTCTGCAGGCCAGATCCAGCCTGCCAAGCCCTTTGAACTGGCCTGTGTCCACTCTGCCACTCCCCCACCCCCAGCCCAATCAAGACCTGCAAACAGGGGAGTGCACAAAGTCTCCTCCTTCCCTGCCAGAGGCGCACTGCACCAGAGGGTGCTCTCTAGGCATCCCTTGACCCTGGCAGGTTGGGGGTGGGGGACAAAGACTTTATGCACTCCCCCATCCCCAGGCTCTGACTGGCATGGGGGCAAAAAGAAGCGTGCAATGTCTCCTCCCACCGTCGGGGTGTGCAGCACCTAGAGGGAACTGTCAGCTGTTTTGAAGAGCTGGCAGTTCTCTCACGCACCACACCCTATGGGCGGGGGCTGAGGGGCAAAGACTGAACATGCTCCCCAACCCCAGGCCAATCAGGGTTTGTGGGGGAGGGAGCACGTAAAGTCTCCTGGCCCTGCCTCTTCTGCCTGAGGCCTCGCTTCTTCTGGGGTGATCCACAACCACTTCTGAAAATCATGAAGTGGCCCCCCCTTCAAAAATTATTGCCCACCCCGATCTATATCAATGTCACCTTTCCTGCTTGTTGCTGTGACACTAAATCCATAGCAAGGAACTCATCATAAATACAGGCACTGGTTTTTTTAAATAACAACAGATACTTCCCAGTTCTCTACAGGAAGCTTCTCGTGAAACACAAGGTCAGAGTTAGGCCAGCTGTTGTTTTCACCAGGCTTGAAAACCACAGGATTTGTGGCTACAGGTATTATTAACAATTGGCCATCTCTACCCTTTTCGGAAACATTCTTTGGATCAGTGATGTAAGGAGAAAAGACAAATAGTTCTCTAATAGACACTCTATGGAATAATCATTGGCAGGCATTCACTGGGCAGCAATTTTTGGCAACTTTTTCATCCTAAAGGCATTGATAATGCCAGTACTAAAAGATAATAGGCTGGAATAGCTCAATTGCTAAACAAGATCAATTACATAGTCATGTAGCTGCACCTATAACCTCCATGAATGCAAATTGCATTTTCCTCTGGTCAGAGCTGGCCCCCCTGTGCAAGTTTCACCAATAACTGAGCTCTTTTTGCCATGACACACATTTTAGGGCTATTCAAAAAAGAAAACAAACAGAAAACAAGAATTATTGAGAGTTCTTCATTTTGTTGGCACTGTGCTCCTCTTGGACAATTATCACAGGATAATATTTGAAAGTCCTCTGAAAACAAACAAAAGTTTGGTAACTTGTACTCTCAAAAAAAGACTGATGCATGTTGAAGATATTCACTAGTTCAGCTAATGTTAGATCACATTTGGAAGCAGAGAATAAGAGAAGTAAAATCCCCAACTAAAGTGACAGTTCAGAAAATAAATGGTATCATGAGCTTTCATGGGCACAGTCCACTTCTTCAGATGACCGGAGTTTCAGATGACCAACTACATGTTTTGTTAGTCTATAAAGTGCTACCAGACCATTTGTTGTTTGTTAAGTTTATCCTGTACAGACTAACTTGGCTACCCCCTGAAGCTTCAGAAAATAAATGTTAAGTAAGCAGTTTATATTTAGATATATATTTCAGATTTTTTTGCTTTCTTTAAGACAAAGGCAATCGAAAAGCTGAAATTTGTTTCAAGAATATTGAACTGAGATTTTTATATAAAAAAGAAAATGAAAATGTAGGGTTAGATGCTAGTCACGTGAAATGTTTCACATAACTTAAGAAGCCAGCTGAATGTAAGCAGCAGTTATTTTGAAGTAGCCATGGGTTTTTCTGTCTAGCAGATCATATTTTTTTTATAATATAAGTGAACATGAATTAAAATATTCCTGGTGATCTTCAAAGTCCATATTAATGCAAATAGAGCCACCTGATAAATGGATATTCCTGCCTTCTATCTTCACAGACAATGTTAAATGCTTCTGAAGATCAAACAATATGTTATCAATTAATTAACATAATTTTACTTTTCTAAATCACTGTGTTAGAAATGTTATTTGAACTATTTCCCCTTGCTGCTGTTACCTATCTTACCCAGCCGCAAACATTTCTTTCAGAAGACTACTAATTATTTTCCTTTTATAATTCATTAGTGTGTCCCACACTCTGGAAGTTTTCCAGGACTCTGTTTTGCTTACACATTATTGGCAACAGAAATAAAGAGAAGGGGAAAATATATTGGAACAATGCCATTTATAAGCCATTTAATCAAAGGCATTTCTTGGTGCAGAGCCTATTACTCAATCATGTCCTCATACTTCCTAAATAATTAACTTGTAATTTAAAAAAAAAACCCTAAATTATTAGAATGTCCTTGAATTGTTTAGAGTTTGAGGTTCCTGTTCACTCCTGTTTTTACCTGCTTAGGCTGGTTTCTTCAGCTGAGAAATTCCTGTCACTTTCAAAAGTCTGATGAATTGAAAAGCATACATCTTATACTGCAGCATTACATCAGAGAAGAGAGGGATACTTAGCACAGAAGTCACAGAAGTGACTATTCTATTTGATCACATTCATGATTGTTTCATGTCTGCTTTCTGTGGACTTTCTGGAAATGAGCTTCACAAGCACAGAAATTCACGATCAGCAGTAACACTTTGTACTGGGTTTGTTAGCTACATACATTTCTCTGTAGGACTAGCTGAAGGAGTTACCTCTGCTAGTAGTAATTATATTTGTTGAGTCTTTTAACAGTAATTTTCTAGTAGATACATAAGAGATATAAATGCTATTAATCATACTTCACTGTAGAGGCAAGACTCCTGCTCTGCCTTCCAATATTTTACATTTGACATGATTTACATGAATTATAAAAGTAACACAGTATTAACTTCTGAAAATACATTCTCATGGGAACACAGTATTAGAAGTCTGAGAACAAAAGAAAGTTCCCTAATACTATATTATCTTCTTAACATAAATCTTTCTAATATCAAGAAAACTTTATGAATACATCCTAATAGCTTATAATGCTTATGCACCTAAACTCTCTTAACAACATTAATTCTGGAGCACATGTTTAAAGAAATACTTTGGGTGGCAGATATAGCAGGCAAGGGGAAGCATTGCCTTCCCTTGGTCTTAGTGCTCAACTTTTCCCTTCATCCTATCCTTATTCTGAGTATTCCTGAAGGCTCCTGCAGGAGGCTGTTGCAGATCCGTGAGTCTTCTGCCTTCTCCCCCAAGTGGATCTATTAACTTAAAAGCCTTCTAGCTTGCCAGGCATATTAACATAACATTGAACCTGAGAAAGAGCCATTAAGTGGTAATGAAGCCATTTAACAGGCATATGCCACTTACTGACAAAAACAGTTGTGCATTGCTATGTCCACTGGATCTTAGGGTGAGTCTACACTGCATTGTTATTCCAGAATAACAATGCTAGCATCTACCCAGCAACTGAGTTATTTCGAAAGAAAATTGAAACAACGGAGGGCTTTTTCTGACGTTGCTAAACCTAATTCCACAAGGAATAATGCCTCTTCATAAATAGCTATTTCAAAAGAAAGTGTGCAGTACAAGGAGTTTTTTCGACACCAATATTTAAAAAGGGCTCTAGAGGCGATCCTGGCAATTACAGACCGGTAAAGTCTAACTTCAGTACTGGGCAAATTAGTCGAAACAATAGTAAAGAATAAAATTGTGAAGCATGTAGAAGAACATAATTTGTTGGACAAAAGTCAACATGGTTTCTGTAAAGGGAAATCCTGTCTTACTAATCTATTAGGGTATGTCTACACTACAAAGTTAGTTCGAACTAACGTCCGTTAGTTCGAACTAACTTTCCTAGGCGCTACACTAGCGCTCCGTTAGTTCGAACTTAATTCGAACTAACGGAGCGCTTAGTTCGAACTAGGTAAACCTCATTTTACGAGGACTAACACCTAGTTCGAACTAGCTAGTTCGAATTAAGGGCTGTGTAGCCCCTTAATTCGAACTAGTGGGAGGCTAGCCCTTCCCAGGTTTCCCTGGTGGCCACTCTGGCCAACACCAGGGAAACTCTATTGCCCCCCTCCCGGCCCCGGAGCCCTTAAAGGGCCATGGGCTGGCTACTCACTTTGTGCCAGTTGCAAGGCTGCCAGCACCCGTGCCTGCACAGCCTGCACCTGCCACAGTATGAGCCAGCCATCCGAGGGCTCCCAGCCCTCCACTGCTCCCCAGGACCAGCCTGGCGGCTCCCAGGAGTCTGCCCGGAGGCGCAAAAGGCGGGCGCCCACCTGGTCAAGTGCGGAGATCGTGGACCTCATCAAGGTTTGGGGGGAAGCCTCCAATGTCCACGATCTCTGCACTAGCCACAGGAACGTGGCCGTCTACGGTCGCATGGCTGCCAGCCTGGCCGCCAGGGGCCACCAGCGCAGCCGGGAGCAGGTGCGCTGCAAAATAAAGGACTTGCGGCAGTCCTACTCCCGGACCTGCCTGCCAGGGGCCGACCTGGAGGCCTGCCCCCACTTCCATGCCCTGGACTGCATCCTGGGGGTCATGCCATCCCTGCCCCCTGGGACGTGATTGACCCCGGGGCAGAGGGAACGCTCCTGGACACGGAGGAGGAGGAAGAGGGCTCTGAGAGCCAGAAGCCTGCCGCCAGCCTGCCCAGGACCCGGGACCCCCGAGGCACGCCACAGAGCCGCTCGCCTGTGTCGTCTGAGGCCGGGGAGGCGTCCACCTATGAGTACCCTCGTGTTCCCCTTATGTGGAGCCCCGGGACAGTGCGCCTGGGCCTTGCCCACCATGGAGCAGCAGCTGGGGATCCTGCAGGGGCCCTGGCCTTGCAGAGGGGAGCTGGGTTTCACACATCTGGGCCCCTCGGGTAATTGACCGCTGGTCTTCTTGCACTACAGCCGCAGCACCTGGGCCTGCAGGGTGCACCACCCCGCCTGCAGCAGCCGCCCGCGCCCGGGCAAGCAGGACAGCCAGGAACCAGGAGGACTACCAGAGGCGGCACCTCCGGTTCCTGGATCGACAGCTCCATCTCCAGAACCACTGGGTCCAGGAGGACCTGAGGCTGCGCTGGAGGAGTCTGGAGGCCCTGGAGGAGCAGGGCCGTGCCCTGCGAGGCCACCTCCAGAGCCTGCTGGACCGCTTCCCATTTCCTCCTCCCCCTGCTCCCCCTCTTGTTCCCCCTGCTCCCCCTGCTCCCCCTGCTCCCGCTCCTGTTTCCGCTCCTGCTTCCTCCACACCCCCTGTCCCGCCTGCCCCCCCCCCACAACCATTCCCCACCGACGCTCCCGGACCCGCAGTGTGGCGAGACGGGAGAGGCAGCCAGACTCCCACCCCTGAGGTTTCCTTTCCCTTCCTCCCTTCCCTCCCCTTCCCTTCCAGCTCCCTCGTCCCAGGTTTCCCCCTCCCCTCTCTCACCCTCATTCCTCCCTTCCCGCACCCAGTTATGTTAAATAAACAGACATTTTTGTTTCAAAAACAGGTGTCTTTATTGTATAGTAGATAGGGAGGGGAAAGAGGAAGGGGGGTAGGGTGGAAGAAGGCCCCAGTGGGGCATGCAGGGAGAGGTCAGTCCTCCTCCTCCTCCACCAGGAAGCTCTCCCGCAGGGCTTCCTGGATCCGGACGGCCCCCCGCTGGGCTTCCCGGATGGCAGCGGTACGGGGCTGACCGTAGTGTCCAGCCATGCGGTCAGCCTCAGCCATCCAGGCTGGCAGGAAAGCCTCCCCCTTCCGCTCACACAAATTGTGGAGCACCCAACATGCCGCCACCACGGGAGGGATGTTGTGCTCGGCCAGGTCCAGACGGGTGAGGAGGCATCGAAAGCGGGCTTTCAGTCTCCCGAAGGCCCCTCCCACCACGATGCGGGCCCTGGTCAGCCTGGCATTGAAGGCCTGGCGGGAGGGATTTAGGTGCCCCATGTAGGGCTTCATGAGCCAGGGCTGCCGTGGGTAGGCGGCATGCCCCACCAGGCACACGGGCATGTCCACATCCCCGACCCTGATGTGGCAGTCGGGGAAGAAGGTCCCGGCCTGCAGCCGCTGGCACACGGAGGAGTTGCGATATACCCGTGCGTCGTGTGCTTTGCCGGACCAGCCCACATTAATGTCCGTGAACTGTCCCCGGTGGTCACACACGGCCTGCAGGATCACAGACAAGTACCCCTTTCTGTTGACGTACCGGGACGCCTGGTGTTCCAGGGCACGGATGGGGATGTGCGTCCCGTCGATGGCCCCCCCGCAGTTGGGGAAGCCGAGGGCGCCGAATCCCCGGATGACGGCATCCGGGTCGGCGAGGCGGACCACCCTGCGGAGCAGCACCCAGTTGATGGCCTTGACCACCTGTGGAGAGAGACACAGCAAAGCGCCAATCAGTGGGGCGCCTGGGTGGCTGGGAGCGTGCGTGTCCTGGCAGTGCCCCACGCCCCACTCCCGGAAGCAACCCCCCTGGCGGCGTGTAGTATGGCCGGGACAGCCCGACCCCTCCGGTGCAGGGCGGTTTCGCCTCCTCCCACCCCCCCTTTGTCCCTGGGGTGGCCCATCCCCTCCTCGCAGCCCCCCTCCCCCTCTGCTCGGTGGCCGACGAGCGCCATACCTGCATGTGCACCGCTCCGACGGTGGATCTCCCCACGCCGAACTGGTTCCCGATGGATCGGTAGCTGTCCGGCGTGGAGAGCTTCCATAGGGCGATGGCCACCCGCTTCTGGAGGGGGATGGCGGGTGTCATGCGAGTGTCCCTTCTTTGCAGGGCAGGGGCGAGCCACTCGCAGAGCTCCAGGAAGGTTTCCCTCCTCATCCTGAAGTTCTGGGTCCATTGTCGGTCCTCCCAGCGCTCCAGGACGATGCGGTCCCACCAGTCGGTGCTGGTGTCCAGACACCAGACGTGGCGGGGCACGCCGGTGCCGGGGCGCCGCCGCGGCTCCTCCATGGCCCCCAGGGCGGCCAGGCGGAGAGGCAGGGGGCTGACATGCACCAGGTGGTGCCAGGCAGCCTGGAGCCATTGCTGGCAGGCTTGCAGCAGCAAGTCCACAACGTGCACCAGAAGGTGCAGGGCGAGCTGTGGCTCCATGTTGCCACCTGCGGCGGCCCCCCCAAAGGGAAGCACCGACACAGACGGGCACAGAGACCAACGCTTTGCTGTCCCTCGGTGAGGTTGGCAAGCAAGCAGGAAAAGCTGAGAACCGGCTGTCCAGGGGGGTCCCTTTAAGCTCGAGCCTCAGATAGCCTCAGACAGCAGCCACACAAAGCAACTACTGACCTGATGCCCTGCCAGAACCGGTTTCAGCTGCCCTTAAATGCCCCCCTGCGTCCAATCAGTGTGGACGCGCTTATTCGAATTAGCAAAACGCTAATTCGAACTAGTTTTTATTTCTAGACGCGTTAGTTCGAATTAGCTTAGTTCGAATTAACTAATTCGAACTAAGTTAGTTCGAACTAGCGCTGTAGTGTAGACATACCCTTAGAGTTCTTTGAAGGGGTTAACAAGCATGCGGATAAGGGGGATCCAGTAGATATAGTATACTTGGATTTTCAGAAAGCCTTTGACAAGGTCCCTCACCAAAGGCTCTTGTGTAAATTACATGGCCATGGGATAAGAGGGAAGGTCCTTTCTTGGATTGAGAACTGGTTAAAAGACAGGAAACAAAGGGTAGGAATAAATGGTAAATTTTCAGATTGGAGAGGGGTAACTAGTGGTGTACCCCAAGGGTCAGTCCTGGGACCAATCCTTTTCAACTTATTCATAAATGATCTGGAGAAAGGGGTAAGCAGTGAGGTAGTAAAGTTTGCAGATGATACAAAACTGTTTAGGATAGTCAAGACAGAAGCAGACTGTGAGGGACTCCAAGATGATCTCACCAAACTCAGTGATTGGGCAGCAAAATGGCAAATGAAATTTAATGTGGACAAGTGTAAAGTAATGCACATTGGGAAAAATAACCCCAACTATACGTACAGTATGATGGGGGCTAATTTGGCTACGACAAATCAGGAAAGGGATCTTGGAGTTATCGTGGACAGTTCTCTGAAAACTTCCACGCAGTGTGCAGCGGCGGTCAAAAGGCAGATAGGATGCTAGGAATTATTAGGAAAGGGATAGAAAATAAGACACAGAATATCTTACTGCCCCTGTATAAAACTATGATACGCCCACATCTGGAATACTATGTACAGATGTGGTCTCCTCACGTCAAAAAAGATATTTTGGCCTTGGAAAGGGTTCAGAAAAGGGCAACTAAAATGATTAGGGGTTTGGAACGGGTCCCATATGAGGAGAGGTTAATGCGACTGGGACTTTTCAGTTTAGAAAAAAAGAGACTGAGGGGGGATATGATAGAGGTCTATAAAATCATGAGTGGTGTGCAGAGGGCAGATAAAGGTATTTATTAGTTCCCTAAATCGAAGAACTAGAGGTCACCAAATGAAATTAATGGGTAGCAGGTTTAAAACGAATAAAAGAAAGTTCTTCTTCACACAGCGTGTAGTCAACCTGTGGAACTCCTTGCCAGAGGAGGCTGTGAAGGCTAGGACTATAATAGAGTTTAAAGAGAAGATAGATAATTTCATGGAGGTTAGGTCCATAAAAGGCTATTAGCCAGGGGATAAAATGGTGTCCTTGGCCTCTATTTGTCAGAGGCTGGAGAGAGATGGCAGGAGACAAATCCCTTGATCATTGTCTTCGGTCCACCCTCTCTGGGGCACCTGGTGCTGGCCACTGTCGGTAGACCGGATACTGGGCTAGAAGGACCTTTGGTCTGACCCAGTACGGCCGTTCTTATGTTCTTATGTTCTTATGAAAAAAGGCGCCTCCAGGAAATCTCAGAGGTGCCCTACTGGCCACTCCGTCCACACTCATCAGGACTCTATATTTCCTCCTCCCCTGCAGCTCTTAAAGCTGCAAACACAGGAGAAAGGGCTTGTGGCAGGAAGTTGTCTATTGCAGCCTCCAGTCACATCGCAGCAGCCACTGAACACTGTGTGGCCACTATGGCAAACCCTCAATCCACCCATGACCCCCTTCCAATCCCAGGGAGCATTCAGAGGGCTTCTAAGAACCTGCCAGGAGCCACAAAAAGCATGCACCATCCTGGTCTGGGGCACAGATCCTGGCCCTCATCAAGGTGTGGGGCGAGGAGGAAAACCTCCAGGATCTCTGCTTCAGATGGCACAATGCGGACATCTACGGCCAGAAAGGGCCATACAAGGACACTGGAGCAGGTCCAGAGCAAAGTGAAGGAGCTCTGCCAGGCCTACTCCAGAGTGAGGGAGCGCAGCTCACACTCTGGGGCAGAACCACACTTCTGCCTCTGTTTTGAGGACCTGCAACACCTGCTGGTACAGCCCCTTCCCTACACCTGATGGTGGACTTGGGGCTGGAGATGCCCATCATCACCCACCCTGGGGTCCCAGCCAAGGAGGAGGAAGATGTGGCCAGTGTGGTGACCATCACTCCACAGCCTGGATGTGTTCCAAGCATCCTCCCAGGCCAGGGAAGGATCATCAGGTGAGTGGTCTTAGTTTTCTCACACACACAGGGTTGAGGGGGCAGGCGCTGAGGACCAGTGGTGTGATTGTCATTCAGCCTTCTCAACCTTGGCATAGCGCTGCAGTCTGTGCATGTGGATGCATGTGGAGCACCAGTCTGTGCCACGTAGCCTGAGGAAGCAGCACCAAAGCACTCCTGGGCTCCTGCTTACAGGCTCTGGGTAGACCAGCCACACTTCTGACCAAGAGCCACACCCTCCCACCACAAGCCACCACTAGAAGGAGGCTGGGGACAAGGGAACACACACACACACAGACTTTGGAGTGCTGTACATGGCACATGGCCATGCCTGCATGCTCAAGGAAGTACCTATGCCCAGGGACCGCACTGTAAGGTGCAGACGTATCTGCTGCTCGCTTACTCCCCCACACACCCATGCCCCTTCTTCCCCAATAGCCAGGGATACAAGGTCTTTCCCCTTGGGATGCCACCAATTCCACGAGGAGTAACAGTTAATCCGAACTAAGGACTTAGTTCAGATTAACTTTAAACTACTGCGTGTAGCCGCAGGCAGTTCGTTCGAACTAAGGGGATTTAAAAATAGCAGCCAGACGGGAACATGCAAATAAAGCCCGGGATATTTAAATCCCGGGCTTCATTTGCAACTCTGGTTGCCTGATTTGCCTACCTAGCTTGAATTAATGAGCTAGTGTAGACACACCCTGTAAGAAACTCTCCCTCAGGGCCTCCCAGATCCACCCCCACCTAATGGGACTTCTGGATGGCAGCTGTGTATGGCTGCTCAAAGGCCCTTTCCTCCAGGCCAGCCTCAGACCCCCATCCTGAAAGGAATGCCTCCCCTTCCTCTTCACTATGTTGTGTAGCACACAACATGCAGACACCACCTGGGGGATGTTCTGCTCCCCGACATCCAGGTAGGTCAGGAGGCACGTGATCCTCACCTTCAGATGCCCGAAGGTACATTCAACCTGCATGCAGGCCCTGCCCATGTGGTCCTTGAAACAGTCCTTGCTGGGGTCAAGGTGGCTGATGTAGGGCTTCATTAGCCACGGTGATTAGGAAGCTCACTGCACTGGACAGTTACCAATCTGTTGGGCACTGTGTAAGGGTGGGACTGCAGAGCCATCCAAGGACGGGGCTTCCCCCCCCACCCCATTCCCCATATCCCAACCTCCCCTTTCCCTAGGGTCCCCCTTTCTGGTACTTCCCCATTTTCCTGCATGATGAGGGTGCCAAACTGATTCCCAATAGAACGGTAACTGTTTGGCATGACAAGCTTCCTAATTGCGATGACGATTCGCTTCTCCGGGGGGATGGCTTCTCTGTGTGTTCCTTTGTGTGAGGACAGGGATGAGACAGGCACACAACTCCAGGAACATCTCTTTCCTCATACGGAAGTTCTGGAGCCACTGCTGATCATCCCACTGCTCCATGACGAGCTCGTCCCACCAGTAGGAACTGGTGTCCAGCCACCAGAAGTGGCGCTATGCAGCGGCGTCTGTCTGAAAGAGCTACGCTCCCACACACATACTGAGGATCTCCTCAAACAGCTTGGGGTCATATTCCTGCAGGGCCTAGAAGGCAGCCAGCAGAAACTGCTTCAGAAACTGCAGCACGACAGTCAGGGGTCATCACGTGTCCAGAGGCAGCTCTGGCTCCATGGCAAGGAGTGCTGTGGTGTCCAAAAGCAGGGCAACCAAAGCACGCAGAGAGAAAATGCTTTGATGTCCCTCAGGTTACATCTGGACTGCAGGCTTCTTTCTAAAGAAGCTTTTCCAGAAGAGATGTTCTGGAAAAACTTTATTGGAAAGAGAGTGTCTACACCAGTGGTCCCCTATGCAGTGCCCGCGGGCGCCATGGCACTCACTGGGCCATTTCTGTGCACCCGCCGAGTGATCAGGGCCAGCCCCGCCCCCGGGCACGTGGTGCATGGGCGGTGCCAGCCCCTGGGTGCACAGCGTATGGGTGGCCCCGCCTCCGGGTGCACAGTACATGGGCTGTGCCAGCCCCGGGTGGATGGCGTATGAGTGTCCCCACCTCTGGGCACGTGGCACAGGAGTGGCGCTGGCCCCAGGCGTGCAGTGTATGGGTGCTGCTGGCTTCTGTGCATGCGGCACAGAAGTGGTGCCAGGGGTGGAGCGCATGGGTGGTGCCGGCACCGGACACTCAGCGTATGGGCAGCCCCGCCCCTGGGTGCCTGGCATGTGAGTGGCCCCACCCATAGGCGCCCAGCAGCCCCAAAAGGTTGGAGACCACTGGTCTACACATCAAAAGTGCATTGAAAAAGCTATCAGCTTTATCAAAAGACAGCATCCACATTGATTGGATGCTATCTTGCATGTAAGGCCACCTGGAACATGTCCAGGCAGGGCATTACGTTAGCTGTTGCTTCCGGGTGCTGTTGCTTAAGCCTATCTGAGGGTATGTCTACACTACCCCGCTAGTTCGAACTAGCGGGGTAATGTATGCATACCGCACTTGCTAATGAAGCCCGGGATTTGAATTTCCCGGGCTTCATTAGCATAAGCGGGGAGCCGCCATTTTTAAATCCCCGCTGCTTCGAACCCCGTGTAGCGCGGCTACACGGGGCTCGAACTAGGTAGTTCGGACTAGGGTGCCTATTCCGAACTACCGGTACACCTCGTTTCACGAGGAGTACCGGTAGTTCGGAATAGGACCCTAGTCCGAACTACCTAGTTCGAGCCCCGTGTAGCCGCGCTACACGGGGTTCGAAGCAGCGGGGATTTAAAAATGGCGGCTCCCCGCTTATGCTAATGAAGCCCGGGAAATTCAAATCCCGGGCTTCATTAGCAAGTGCGGTATGCATACATTACCCCGCTAGTTCGAACTAGCGGGGTAGTGTAGACATACCCCCTGAGACATGCTTAAAGGGACTCCCCTGGACAGCCTTTTCTCTGCTTTTGCCATGTGCTTGCCTTCCTCTCCAAGGGACAGCAAAGTGTTAGCAGTGCGTGCTCTGGTTGCCCAGCTTTTGGACACCACAGCATTTTCCTTTTTGCCATGGAGCTGCAGCTGCCTCTGGGCATGCGATGGCCCCACATTGCCATGCTGCAGTTTCTGCAGCAGTTTCTACAGACTGCCTTCATGGCCCTCCACAAGCTTGACACCGAGCTCATCCTTGAGACGCTCTCCCTGTGTGCAGGAGCAAGAACCTTGCAACTGCACCCGACAGTGGAGAGACTGTGGAGGCTTTTGGAGGCTGGACACCAGTTTCAACTGGTGGGACTGTCTGGTCATGGAACGGTGGAATGACCAGCAGTGGCTCCAAAACTTCTGCATGTGGAAGGCCACATTTTTGAACCTGTATGCCTGGCTCACCCATACCCTCTGATGACCTGACACCCACCTGCGGCTTGCCACCCCCTTGGAGAAGTGGGTCACAATCGCCATCTGGAAGCTCACCATCACTGACGGCTACCATTCGGTGGGACACCAATTCTGCATGGGGAAGTCCACCATCGGGGCCCTTCTCATGGAGGTAAGGCATTCTTGGGCTGCAGTCCCTGCAGGGGGCAGCAGGATTTCAGGGCTGTAAAGGGGAAACTTAGGGAAAGATGGCTGGGGATGGGATGGGTGTGGGCTGGAGGTTGGGGGGAAGCCCCATGCCTGGGAGGTTGTGCTATTCCACCCTTACACAGCTTTGCTGCTGGAAGAGAGGCTTCATAGGGATGTCTCCTGGAGTGTCTGGGGGGGAGGGAAGGGGAGCAGGTACCTCCCAAGGGCTCCGGCACTCCCTCTCATTCTCTGTTTTGTGTGTTTGTTTGTCTCCTTTTGCAGGTTTTGAGGGCCATTAACTCCATCCTGCTGCAGAGGGTCATCCGCTTGGGAGACCTGGACCTGATGGTTGCAGGATTGAAACCCATATTCCAATCCATTCCCCAAGTCATTGAGTGGCCCAGTATATAAGCCGGAAGGGCTACTTCTCGATGGTTCTGCAGGCCCTGGTCAACCACCGTGGACAATTCATGGACATTTTTGTTGGGTGGTCAGACAGGGAGCATAACACCCATGTCTTTCGCAACTTGAGCCTCTACGGGAAGCTGGAGGTGGGCTCATTCTTCCCCCACCATGAGTTTGTGGTTGGGGTCATGCAGATGCCACTTTGTTTCATGGGGGATGCCATGACTCATGAAGCCATACACTGGCCACCTGGACCCCAGCAGGAACCAATTTAATTACCACCTCAGCCGGGTGAGGATGCAGGTGGAGTGCACCTTCAGCCACCTCAAGGCATGATTCAAGTGCTTCCTGACCCGTCTCAATGTGGGGGAGCACAACATCCCCGAGGAAATGTCAGCGTGTTGGCGTGTTGTGTCCTCCACAACATTGTGGAGAGGAAGGAGGAGGCCTTCCTACCTGGGTGGGGGGAAGAAGCCAGCCTTGAAGGGAGACCCTTTGAGCAGCCATGGACAGCTGCCATATGCCAGGTCCATCAGTTGGGGGTGTGCATCCGGGAGGCCTTGAGGGAGAGTGTCTCTCAAGGACCCCAGTAACTCTCCCCAGGACCTCACCACAAGAGGCCTGTGCCTTTCTCCACTATCCCTTTCCTTCCCCTCTTTCCCATACAGTCAATAAACACAGATGTTTTGATTTCAGCAAAACAAACTTTGGATTTTTCTTTCAATAAAACAAAATGGGAAGGAGGGGGGCTGAGAATCTGGAGGTGAAGGGAGTAGGGGGGCACAAGACTGGGAGTGGCATGGGGGGTGGCTGGAAGTGCCACATAGGTTGCGGGGACCTTGGCGGACTTGCGGTTGAGTTCTTGGAAACTGGGATTACAGTGGTGTGGCAGGAGGAGGGGCTGGAGCAGGGTCAGGGATGTCAGAGAGGTCAGGGGGAGGGGGCATAGGCATCACTTGGGAGGGTAGGTGGAATGGGCATAGCAGGGGGGCAGGAGGGTGGGAGACAGGAGCAGAGACACCAGCCGGGTATGCTATTATTTCCCGCATGATGGCACACATGTTGTCACCTTGCTGCATGATCTGGTCCCACATGCAGGTCCACCACTCAGTATCCTCCTAGATGTTCTGCACCAGGGTCTGCTGCATGTCATGCAGGATCAGGTCTTCGTGGACCTTGGAGTGCTTTTGGGTCCCCTGGGGTCAGGTGGCTGCCTCGGATGGTGTGGCTCGCCCCTCAGCAATGGCTGGTCTGGCAGTGGAGAACAAGAAGAGAGAGAAGGTCAGTCATCCCTGAGGCCATGCCCTTCTCTGTGAGCAGTAATGAACAGTCCTTGGACCAGAGGATGGGGTGATATCCCAGGAGCAAGGCCATGTGTGGGCTGCACAGCAGACCCTGCCTCCCAGGGGCCCCAAGGTGCCCAGACGATCATGCTGCCCATTTCTGCCCCCCCCCCCCCCCGCCAGGAACAAGGAATCAAGGGAAGTGTCCGGCAATAGTGGGATCCCACAGGTGGGATAGGGGCCTGGAGCAGCCTGGCCCCCCATGTTGCCTGCACACACACTTGTACCTGGCAGCTCTGTCCGCAGGAGTGGGTGGTACCTCACATGGACAGACATGCCTGTGTGCTGTGTGCGGCACATCTCGGTCTGTATGGGGTCGTGCATGTGCCCTTGTGCCCAGCCTGCTTCCAGCAGTGGAGGGCGGAGCCAGATGTGTGTGGCCTCCCCTGAGCCTGTGAGCAGGAGCCCGTGCTCCAAGGATGCTTACTGAGGCCGTATGGCACACACTGCCACTGCACATGGTTCCATGCACACAGACTTCAGTTCGATGTCCAGGGTGAGCAGGCCGAACGATGATTGCACCCCATCCCCTCTGCGCCTACCTCCCTTGCCCTGTGTGTGTGGAAAACTGAGAGCACTCAACTGATGATTCCTCCCCACTATCAGAGGATACCTGAGACACATCCTGGCCCAGGGGTACTGGCTCCAGGCTCAACATCACCGTACTGGCAATGTTCTCCCCCTTCTCTCCTGCTGTCCCTCATCCTTGTCCTCTTCCACCTCCGTGATCTCTGGGTGGGTGACAACAGGCGTCTTGAGGCCAGAGTCAACCACTATGGGTAGGAAAAGGGCTCCCCCTCAGGATCTGGTGCAGCTCCTGATAATAGGGCAGGATTGGGGTCCTGCCCCAGAGTGTGAGCTGTGCTCCCTGGCCCTGGCATAGATCTGGCAGAGCTCCTTTACTTTACTCTGGACATGTTCTTAGGTCCGTAAGTGGGGGGGGGGGTCCCCACTCCTCCAGGACCTCGGTTATGCTCCCATAGATTTCGGCATTTTTGCAGCTCGAGGAGGGACAGGATCTCTGCTCCAGACCAGGAGGGTACACGCCACTTGGTACCCCTGGCTGGGTTCTGGGAGCCCTGGTGCTACTTCCTGCAGAGGGCAGGGGGATCTTGGGGAGCTTGTGGCTCATCCATAGCTCCGAGTGTGGGTGGCAGGGAGAATCGCACGATCAGGTACTGCTCCAGGGCCAGCTTCCTGCCATAAGGCTTGTCCAGGGTGCCTGAAGCTTTAAGAGGGACCAGGAGACAGGAACTGTAGAGTTCTGATTACTTTGAACTGAGTAGCCACCAGGGCACCTGTGTTATTTCCTGGAGGCCTCTTCTTGAAAAACAACAACAACAACAACCCTATTCTTTCTATCCATCCCTACACTCCTTTCTCCACCTTGTTGAATATTGCCCTTAAAGGGACAATGTTCCTTTTCTTCAAGATAGGGAAACTCATTTGTCCACCTTTCTTTACTTCTGAATATTGGATGAAGCAGCTTTAAAGGACCCCTCCACCAAAATTAGCACTTTACTAAGATATAAATTCCTTTTTGATTATTAAAATCTTTGCAAACATTTTAAATAAACATATGATGAAAGTTCACAAACATGACTATTGTTATGAAGATCAAAAATAAATTAGTGTTCCTTTTTCTAAAAGCAATGAATTTTGTTATGAACACACTAAACTGATCTGACTGATAAATTCAAAATAAAGTCTTTGTTTCAGTGTGTTAAATAAGTAGTAATTTGGAATTATTAGTTTATGAAGGCTTAAGAGTACATTAAAATATAAAATCAGCATAGAAATACTGATTAAGTAAATATAAAATGGCAAAGACGTGCATCATGTATTCCATAATAATTAATGTTGTATTCAACAGGACAACTGACTTGCTTTACTATAAAATTTTTGCAAATAAATCTCAGACAAACTTTAGTGTATATAAAGAAAACCTGTGACTGACCTTTTATTCCCATATGTAGTGTTTTTAATTAGGAAACTGCATGTCCATTCTTCACAACCCTGCATTCAATGGAAAACATGTTACATTTTCTTCAAAAAGAAATTTTGGAAGAGTGTTTTTCAAATCTCATTTGCAACATTTGGGTTCAGAGATTTGGCTGGAAGGGGTAAGCAGAGAGGGAAAAGGAGAGGAGAGGGTGAGGCCCAGGGTAGTGTGGGACAGGACCACAGGCTGGGGAGCTTCATCCATAGCCCCTGAGACACACATGAGCAATACTTTGGTGTGGGGAGATGCAGGTGTGTGTTTCTGTCTCTCTTAAGAGGAAGTTTCTTTGTTTTTAAAAGAAGAGGTATAAAGTCAGAGAGGTAAAGATTTGGATACCCAGAGTCAAAAAATAGCCACTGCTATTATATGTAGTTAGAAAACAGTTCAGGTACAGTTGTTTTCCCACTGAACCAATAGATTTTATTACCTTTCACTTGCAATGGAACAGGATCAAATTGTACATCTTGACAAAATTAACACAGGTTGAACATCTTGGATGTACCAAGACCAGAGAGTCCTTGTGGAAGGCTGGCAGCTGGGCTGCCCAGTGCATCACAGCTGGGTTGCTAGGTACAATGCAGTGGGGCTTCCCAGCGGGGCCAGGAGCCCGGTGTGCCACAGTGGGGCTGCTTGGCGGGGCCAGGACCCCAGTGCACAGGGAGCTGGTCTGGATCTGGCTGCATGGCTTACTGGGACTGGAGGTGGGGGTGGGAGCTGGCCAGGAAGCTGGCAATTGGTTCAGGACTGGGTGGGGGCGGTATCGGGGGGGCAGATATGACCTCCCCTAGTCTGGTAAAATCCCTCATCTGGGACCATTCAAGTCCCAAGGGTGTCGGACCAGGGAAGTTCAACCTGCACTTTAAATATTAATAAAGTTAATTATTCTAATTAATTGTGGGCCTGATTTTGCTCCCTCTATAGAATTATGTAACTGCTTCTCATTTCCTAGCTATTGTTTTGAGACAAAAAGGGGGACATACCATAGTGAGCTGCTCTTTAAAAATTCCATGTGTGGACTCACTGATTCTGTGAAAAATCAACTTCTCTTCATTTTTGATCTTCCTCATAAGAGCTAGAGCTCATTCCAAGTCCGAAATGCTGCAAAATGGTGAGCTATAATTCTCAGCTCTCCTCAGCAATGACATGGTTCAGTTTGCAAGCAAGTGTCTGAATGTCTTTCCTACCACAGGGACAAGCCATTAAAGACTTTTTTACAGTCATGCACACAGAATTTTTATGTCTGTACACATGGACACTCATGGGACAGCAAGTTGCATGTTTCCTAATGCTATGATTAAGACCTGAAGTGCTCTGTAAAAGCTTCTCCCTCGTCAACCAAAGTTGATCTACTAAAATATATTACCTCACCCACCTTATGTCTCTCTCATTAAGATTACTAAATTTTTTCACACATTCATGGATAATTTTAGCTCCTTCACACTCATGATTCATGTCACACTCCTATTTCTGGGTAGTCCTAACTCCTCTAGGAACTAGCCTCCCACACACTGGAAGAGTTTCCCTGGATTTGTCTTCAAATTACCACTATAACCTTTCAGGGATTTCTGACCAAACAGTTCTTCTATTTTACTCCTCTGTTCTTTTATAGTATGCACTTTTGTCCAGGTACAAGGGATATAATGTCAGTCTCATTCTGCAACATTGAGCAGTACTTATTCACACAAGTAGACCCATAGGCCTCAAAGAATCTACTTACATAGACAAGTACTACACAATGCAATTAAGAGTTGCAGAATCAGGAGACATGGTAATTTTGATATCTTCTTACTGCTAGTAGACATTATCGTGTGAAATGTAGTGCAACCTCCAGATGACAGAAGGCACTGAGACAAAAGCTTAAAACATAAGGACATAAGCCTATGGGGACTCTCCTGTCAATATCTCTTCTGTTGAAATAATCAAATGAAACAAGAAAATAATTGAGCGCTTTTAAAAAATATTATAAACATATTTAACATCCTGTATTTTTAACATTTGGTAATGATTGGCTACAAAAGGAAACTTAGAAACATACAAAGTATAAAATATTCTGGCACTACCAATTACCCAACAGATGGCCAGTAATTTATAATCTTATCAGCTTATTTCTGTTAGTCACTCCTTGCTAAATATGGCCTAATGCTTCATCCCTGACTCACAGTGAGTAAAACTTACACAATGAAACCATATACCTCAGTATGGAGAAGGAAGAACATCTTTGCAGGCAGGCTTGCAAACCTACTAAGGAGGGCTTTAAACTAGGTTCATTGGGGGACAGTGACCTAAACCCTGAGGTAAGTAGGGGAGTAGCTTACCTGGAAGAAAGACAAGGAGGAAGATGAAACAGAAACTGATTCGTACTGTGAATGAAGGGCAATCAGCTCATTATCTAAGGTTTCTGTACATGAATGCAAGAAGCTTGGGAAACAAGCAGGAAGAATTAGAAGCTCTGGTGCAGTCAAAGAACTATATTTGATTGGAATACTGGAGACTTGTTGTGATAAATCACATGATTGGAGCACTGTCATGGAAGGGTATAAACTGTTCAGGAAGGATAGGTGGGGGAGAAAAGGAGGGGGAGTTGCAGTATGGAAGAGAGCAGTATGATTGCTCAGAGCTACAGTATAAAGTGGGAGAAAACCTTTGGGATAAGTTTTGAGGTGGGAGTAACAGGGGTGATGTCATTGTTGGGGTTTGCTATAGACCACCAGATCAGGTGGATGAGGTAGATGAGGCCTTCTTTAGACAACTAACACAAGCTTCCAGACCAAGGCTCTGGTTCTCATGGGGGAATTCAATCATCCTGACATCTGTTGGGAGACCAATACAGCAGTACACAGACAATCCAGGAAGTGCCTGGAGAATGCTGGGGATAACTTCCTGGTACAAGTGCTGAAGGAACTCACCAGGGGTCTTGCACAGCTTGACCTGCTGCTCATAGACAGGAAGGAGCTAGTAGGGGAAGAAGATGTGGGTGGCATCCTGGGCAGCAGTGTCCATGTGATGGTCGATTTCAGGATCCTGACCAAAGAAAGAAAGAAGAACAGCAAAATACCCACCCTGGACTTCAGAAAGCAGACTTTGACTCCCTCAGAGAACTGATGAGCAGGATCCCTTGGGATGATAACATGAAGGGGAAAGGAGTCTAGGAAAGCTGTTTTTATTTTAAAGAAGCCTTATTGAAGGCACAGGAACAAACTATTCTGACACACAATAAGAAAAGCAAATATGGTAGGCAACTAGCTTGGCTTAGCAGTGAAATCCTCAGTGAGCTTAAACACAAAAAAGAAGCTTACAAGAAGTGGAAACTTGGACAGATGACTAGAGAAGAGTCCAAATTTATTGCTCGAGAATGCAGGGGAGTAATTAGAAGTAATCAGGGAGGCGAAAGCAGAATCGGAATTGAAGCTAGCAAAGGATGTGAAGGGTAACAAGAAAGGTTTCTACAGGCATGTTAGCAATGAGAGGGTAATCAGAGAGGGTGTAGTGATGAGGGAGGTAACCTAGTGACAGACGATGTGGGAAAAGCTGAAGTACTCAATGTTTCTTTTGCCTCTGTCTTCACAGATAAGGTCAGCTCCCACCAGTTCAGGTTGTGGGACAGGCTGGTCATGGAGTGGTGGGATGACCAGCAGTGGCTCCAAAACTTCCGCTTGTGGAATGTCTCCTTTTTGGAGCCATGTGCTTGGCTTGCCCCTGCCTTCCAGAGATGTGACACCCACTTGCGACCCGCCATCCCCCTGGAGAAGTGGGTCGCAATAGCCCTCTGGAAGCTTGCCACCCCTGACAGCTACCGGTTAGTGGGCAACCAGTCTGGAATGGGGAAGTCCACCGTTGGGGCCCTCCTCATGGAGGTAAGGCACTCTCAGGCTGCAGTCCCTGTAGGGGGGGAGTAGTGCTGGAGAAGGGGTCCCTAGGGAAAGTGGGGTGGGGAGGGAGGGGGATGGAGTAGGGCTGAGGGGGAAATCCCATCCGCAGGAGGTTGTGTCCTCCCTCCCTCACACTGCCCCATAGGGGGTGGCTCCTGGGGAGTTTGGGAGGGAGAAGAAAGGGGAGGGGGCGGCCACCTCTCAAGGGCTCAGGCATTCCCTCTCATTCTCTGTTTTGTGAGTTTTTCTCCTTCTGAAGGTGGTGAGGCCATCAACTCATTCCTGCTGTGCAGGGTCATCTGTCTGGGACACCTGGACCCAATTGGGGTTGGATATGCTGCCCTGGGGTTCCCCAACTGCGCTGGAGCCATAGATGGGACCCACATCCCTATCCGCACACTGGAACATTAAGCGGCTCTGTACATTAATAGGAAGGGCTTCTTTTTTATGGTGCTGCAGGCTCTGGTCAATCACCTTAGACAATTCACAGAAATTTTTGTTAGGCGGTTGGGTAGGGCACACGATACCCACTGTGAATTATGGGGTATTCAGCCTACCCCCTCATGCTGTGACTTATGAAACCCTACACTGGCCACCTGGACCCCAGCAGGGACCAATTTATTGTCTGCCTGAACTGGATCTGGGTTCAGGTGGAATGTGCCTTCAGCCGCCTCAAGGCACATTTCAAATGCCTGCTGACTGCCTCGATATGGGGGAGCACAACATCCCTAAGGTGGTCATGGCATGTTCTGTCCTCCACAACATTGTGGGGAGGAAGAGGGAGGCCTTCCTCCTGGGGTGGTGGGGCAGATGCTGGCCATGAGGGGTGAGTGTTCGAGCAGCCACGGACAGCTGCCTTCCACCAGGCCCATCAGGCCATGGAGCGCATATGGGAGGCCCTGACGGAGTGGTCCTCTCAAGGACCTCAGTAACTCTCCCCAGGGCCTCCCCAACAGGGGTCTCTGGATTGCTGCACTATCCTCTCCCTCCCACAACCCCTTCCTTCACCCCTTCCCTGACATCTCAATAAAAACACCTGTTTGGTTTCCAACAAAGTGAACACTGTATTTATCTTTCATTACAAACAGGTGAGCAGGGAGAGGGGGGCTCATAACCTGGAGTGGGAGGGGACTCAGAGTGGTGTCGGAGCCAGTTATATGTGTCACCTCGTGTGCGGGGACCACATTGCGGTTGTGTGGATCCAGGCACCACAGAGGGGTGGTGTCACGTTACTGAATTTGAGGGAAGCAGCCAGATCATTGCTGCACCCATGGGGGGGGGAGGGTGTTGGCCCCAAAAGTGGTATAAAGGGGTCCATGTGAGGTGTCAAATAGAAGTCTACTGTTTGTTGATTCTATATATGCTATTTATATAATTGTATAATGTCTGTGTGTGAAGTTATAAGCATGTACTTTGTATGAGTTCTGAATGTTCCACGAGGTGTAACAGAGAACTTGAACTAAAGACTTAGTTCGAGTTAACGTTTGACTGCCGCGTGTAGCAGTAGGCAGTTAGTTCAGACTAAGGGGATTTAAAAATGGCGCCCGGACGGGAAGATGCAAATAAAGCCTGGGATATTTACATCCTGGGCTTCATTTGCAACTTCGAATGCCTACATTAGACTCCCTAGTTCAAACGAGGGGCCTAATGTAGACATACCCTAAGTGGTTGAGCAATGGTCAGAGCTCGGCCTATGGACATGCTAATTATCGAGGCTCTGTGGAACAATAGCCCTCAATAGGCCAAGGACACACCTCAAGAATGGGGACTGATACCTAAGGGCTACTAGCAGGGAACACAGGGATAGGCCACTGGCCAGGTGACCTGCTGCAGCCAAGAAGAGACCAGGAAGGAGGTATAAATATACCATGTGGCCGACTCCATCTTGGTACTCAGCTCAACCCTTCATCCCAAAGGCAGCAGTGCAGGGATCGAAGAGCTGGAAGGAGTTGTGGACCCATCCTGACACTGGATGTTCACCAAAGACTTTTAAGCCAGCAACTATAACATCTCTGCTGCAAGCCTGCATCGAGAACTGGGAGATTTGATGTAGGTAACGTATAATACCTTAACAACCTTACTCTCATGCTTTTCTTTCTTGTAGTAATAAACCTTTAGTTGTTAGATGCTAAAGGATTGGCTCAGCGTGGTTTGTGGGTAAGATCCAGAGGGTAAATTGACCTGGGATCTGTGGCTGGTTTCTTGGAACCGGAAAGGACTTGTTCGGGGAAGGTGAGATTGGGCTCTAAAACCCCTCACCTGTGTATGAGTCCCGGGGCCGTTTGGGGCACGGATATTGCTGGGGCTTCAGAGGGGTTTTGCTCATGAGGCTTCAGGCAGGCAGCTGAAGCACTCTGTGGGACTGGTTGTGGCCTATTAGGAAAGGTCTCCTGTCTGGGGGCTGTAAGGAGCCCCAAATTTGAGCAATTCGCCCTGAGCGGATGCCCTCAGCTGTGCCCAGACCCAGCCCGGTCAGTTACAGGTGGGCAGGAGAGGAAGCTGGAGTGGGGTCAGGGATGCCAGGGGGAGGGGGTATAGCCATTACTTGGGGAGGGAGCATGGGCATCACCTGGGGAGGGAGCAGAGGCATCACATGGGGGGGGGAGGTGCGCTTTTTGACAAAACCAAAATTTGTGTGAAAAAATCCACTTTGTAATAATAAGAATTGGCTTTTCACTGAAAAACTGTAAACCAAAATTTTTCTGTTTTAAACTAGAAATTTTTTGGTTTTGGAGATTTTGCTTTTTCAATAAAGCTTGAGTCTAACATTTTTTGGGAGAAGAAATAATTTCACCACTGTCTTCTCTCACACCCCCTTCGGTAGGGACTGAAGAATAAGACCCCTTCATCCAACTATGGATAAGGTCAGGAGAGACTGAGGTCAGCTTTCTCACTATGTCCCTATTTTACAGATAGAGAAACTGACATACAAAGAAGGACGGAACTGAAGAAGACCAGGCAAACTGGGACAGAGCTGGGAGTAGATTTCATGAGTTCTTGTTCCCAATGTCATCTACTCCAACCACTCAACTCCACTCCCCTCCCAACAGCCCATCACAGAATCTAGGAGGCCTGACTTCAGCTCCATACTTCAGCCACATGACAAAATTCCCTCTTCCCCTTCACTATTGCCTGTTATTAGAACAGTGGTATCTTGAGCTTATCCCCAAAAAGATCACTGGGTTGGGGTCCCTTAACCCCTGTAATCTGCTCACTCTCACTTTCCCCAAAACCCTGGTTTCGTTTGTAGGATGTGTCCACCCACTGCCTGGCCCCAGGTGGGGGTTTGGCCCTGTCTCTCTTGTGTAACGAAGAAGACCAAAGTGGAGTTGCTACAGTGAAATTCACCTCTAAGCAAAGGATGCCCTGTTGCTCAGGCACAAGCTCTTCCCTACCTGAATTA
The DNA here is from genome assembly GCF_049634645.1 of Pelodiscus sinensis. NCBI lineage: Eukaryota > Metazoa > Chordata > Testudines > Trionychidae > Pelodiscus > Pelodiscus sinensis. Next base: position 51,777,671 of record NC_134719.1, read on the forward strand.
CCCAAGGGCCAGCAAAGAGGCTTAACCACTAGACACACTAGACTCAGTGGTGAAAAAACAGATTCAAAACTATTTAGAAAAGTTGGACATACACAAATCCATGGGGACTGAACTAATGGAGCTGAGGGTGATGAGAGAGTTGGCTGATGTGATTGCAAAGCCATTGGTCATTATCTTCACAAACTCATGGCGATCAGGAGAGGTCTCAGACAACTGGAAAAAGGCAAATGTAGTGCCCATCTTCAACAAAGGGAAGAAGGACAATCCAGGGAACTACAGATCAGTCAGCCTCACCTCAGTCCCTGGAAAAATCATGGAGGGGATCCTCAAGGAACCCATTTTGAAGCAGTTAGAAGAGAGGAAAGTGATCAGGAATAGTCATCATGGATTCAAGGACAAGTTATGCCTGACCAATCTGATTAGCTTCTGTGATGAGGTAACTGGCTCTATGGATATGGGAATGTTGGTGAATGTGATATACCTTGACTTTAGCAAAGCTTTTGGTATGGTCTCCCATAGTATTCTTGCCAGAAATTTAAGGAAGTATGGATTGGATAAATGGTGGATAGAAAGCTGGCTAGATTGTCGGGCTTAACATGTAGTGATAAATAACTCAATGTCTGGTTCATGGGTGGTATCAAGCAGAGTGCCCCAACGATCAATTCTAGGGCTGATTTTGTTCAACATCATGTCTGATGCAGCCTGGCTCACCACTTGTGTTCAGTTTAGTCGGTCATTAGATTGACTCAAGCAAAGATTAAGTCTGGTAATTACAATACCAGCTGCAGAATAGTGGTAGAAATGTAGCCGTGTTAGTCTGGTGTAGCTGAAACAAAATACAGGTCTATGTAGCACTTTAATACCAGCTGCAGATCTTCTATGTGGGCAGTGAATGTATACATATGCTGATATTTACTCTGTATATTCACTAAATGAGATGTACTGACTTGACCACTGAACAAGTTTCTGGTTGCTTTTTAGAAACCTAACAAGAGTCACTCTTCTCCAGGGGAGCTCTGCAAGGAATTTTGACAAAAGGTCTGTATTCTACTCAGTGTGTGCAGCATACATCCCACTGTATAGAAGGAGTAGGTTGTGGGCTTTTCTTATATCTACCCCATTTGAAGTGTCTTGTGCTATAGGGAAAGTACAATGAAAGTGTGATAGCATTCCAGGGAGCATGAGAATTGTAATTACAATTGACCATTCTATGTAACAGCTAAGAAGAAATTCACCCCGGTATGGAGAGTCAATTGTCTAGGTTCAAGTTCAACAGGGTTAGGCCCTCAGGGTATGTCTACACTACCCCGCTAGTTCGAACTAGCGGGGTAACGTAGGCATACCGCACTTGCAAATGAAGCCCGGGATTTGAATTTCCTAATATCCAACCTAGACCTCCCCCACTGTAACTTGACACCATTGCTCCTTATTCTGCCATCCCTCACTACTGAGAACAGCCTCTCTCCATCCTCTTTGGAACCTCCCTTCAGGAAGTTTAAGGCTGCTATCAAATGCCCCCTCACTCTTCTTTTCTGAAGACAAAATAAGCCCAAATCCCTCAGTCTCTCCTCATAAGTCATGTGCTCCAGCCCCCTAATCATTTTGGTTGCCCTTTGCTGGATACTCTCCAATGTGTCCACATCCTTTCTATAGTGCAAGCCCCAGAACTGGACACAATACTCCAGATGTAGCCTCACTAGAGCTGAATAAAGGGGAATAATCACTTCTCTAGATCTGCTGGCAATGTTCTTCCTAATGCAACCTAATATTCCATTCACCTTCTTGGCTACAAGGGCACACTGTTGACTCATATCCAGCTTCTCATCCACTGTAAGCCCCAAGTCCTTTTCTGTCAAACTGCTACTTAGCCAGTCGGTCCCCACCTGTAACAATGCTTGGAATTCTTCCGTCACAAGTGCAGGACTCTACACTTGTCCTTGTTGAACCTCATCAGATTTCTTTTGGCCCAGATTTCTAAATTGTCCAGGTCACTCTGGACCCTATCCCTGCCCTCTAGTGTATCTACCTCTCCACCTTAGTGTCATCCGCAAACTTGCTGAGGACGCAATTCATCCCCTCATCCAGGTCATTAATAACTATGTTGAACAAAACCGGCACTAGAATCGATCCTTGGGCACTCCACTAGAAACTGACTGCCAACCTGACATCGAGCCGTTAATCACTACACGTTGGGCCCGAGAAGTCTAGCAGCTTTCTATCCATCTTCCAGTCTGTTTATCCAATCCATACTTCCTTAACATTCTGGCAAGAATATTGTGGGAGACCGTATCAAAAGCTTTGCTAAAGTCAAAGTATATTACATCCACCAATATTCCCATATCCATAGAGCCAGTTACCTCATCACAGAAGCTAATCAGATTGGTCAGGCATGACTTGCCTTCCATGAATCCATGTTGACTATTCCTGATTACTTTCCCCTCTTCTAAGTGCTTCAAAATGGATTCCTTGAGGTTCACCTCCATGATTTTTCCAGGGACTGAAGTAAGGCTGACTGTCTGTAGTTCCCTGGATTGTCCTTCTTCTCTTTTTAAAAATGGGCACTACATTTGCCTTTTTCCAGTCATCTGGGATATCTTCTGATCTCCACGAGTTTTCAAACATAATGACCAAAGGTTCTGCAATGACATTTGCCAACTCCCTCAATATCCTTGGATGCATTAAGTGCAGACCCATGGATTTCTGTATGTCTAGCTTTTCTAAATAGTTCTTAACCTGTTCTTTCTCCACCAAGGGCTGTCCACCTCCTTCCCATACTATGTTGCCTAGTGCAGTAGTCTGGGTACTGAGCTTGTCTGTGAAGACAGAGGCAAAGAAAGCATTGACTACTTCAGCTTCTCCCACATCATCTGTCACTAGGTTACCTCCCTAATCCAGTAAGGGTCCCTACACCCTCATTGATCACCCTCTTGTTGCTAACATGCCTGTAGAAACCTTTCACATCCCTTGCTTGCTGCAAATCCAATTGTGCTTTCGCTTTCCTGATAACTCCCCTGCATTCTCAAGCAATATATTTATACTCCTGCCTAGTCATCTGTCCAAGTTTCCACTTCTTCTAAATTTCCTTTTTGTGTTTAAGCTCACTAAGGATTTCCCCAGAAAGCCAATCTGGTCGCCTACTATATTTGCTTTTCTTACTATGCATCAGGATGGTTTCTTCCTTTAAGAAAGCTTCTTTAAAATACTGCCAGCTCTCCTAGACTCCTTTCCCCTTCATGTTAGCATTCTAGGGAATCCTGCCCATCAGTTCTCATGGTCAGTGTAGTCGAGTGCCTTGTCACTAAGGGTATGTCTACAATGCCACATTATTTTGCAATAACTAGAACTATTTCAAAATACTTAGTTTTTGTTTACACAGCAGTAAGTTCATTTTAAATAGTGTCAAAATACTGTCAAGCTGGAAGACTTCTTACTTCGAAACCTGTAACCCTCATTGTGAGAGGAATAAGGGAAGTCGGAGGAAGAGTGCTTTATTTCGAAATAAGTGCTGCATAAATGCTCCCTATTTTGAAATAAGCTAGGCAATTGACATAATCAATTTGCATAGCTTATTTCGAGTTAAGGCCTGCAGTGTAGACGCACCCTAAAAATTGCCTATACCAAATTACTCGCTCTTTTGAGGATAGTGATAGCAGACATATGGAATAGATTTCCCCTCCTGATTTGTATTACGAAAACAGCAACATGTGAATTTCAAAGTATTATCACTGAGTATACAATTTGAAATCTGCTTTTTGCTAATACTGAAGCACAGAAGCTTAAAATTTGACCTTCAGAAGTATTCGTAAATAAATGCTCTAACATATGTGGAAAGCCAATGCACAAGTGATGCAAGCACTGTGAATCGAACTTTGAGTTTGATTTTCGAGTCATATTCACTTAGTTCCTGTTTTGTACTTATTGTAATATTCTCTAAAGTTTTCAGTTGTGAATGAGACTTCTTTGGTCAATCTTTTACTGTATAGTTCACTACATTTGGTTTTAAAACTCATGAAAATTTGGTTTTAGTGGCTTATTCTGGCTATGAAAGTAATACTGAGCTTTCAATAATAGATGATGTTGAATAGTTATTAACTTCTATCACCAACCGGCTCATGGTCAAACAAATAATATAAATACTTCAAACAATCTAAAATTATTAGAACATTTCCATTTTGGAAATACCAAGTAGATTACCATAGTTTTTAAATTATTACATGATTTTAAAAGGTCCCGCTACTAAAATCTGAAGAGAAGTAATAAATTTTCAAGACAGAGGTGGTATGTCTACCTACCCCCTACTTCGAACTAGGGAGGCTAATGTAGGCATTTGAAGTTGCAAATGAAGCCCGGGATTTAAATATCCCGGGCTTTATTTGCATCTTCCCGTCTGGGCGCCATTTTTAAATCCCCTTAGTCCGAACTAACTGCCCGGGCTTCATTTGCAACTTCGAATGCCTACATTAGCCTCCCTAGTTCGAACTAGGGAGCTAGTGTAGACATACCCAGGGTGTGTCTAGACTACAGAGTTTTTTTGAAAAAAGTGGCCTTTTTTCTAAAAATCTTCACCTGCATCTAGACTGTTGTCATGTTCTTTTGAAAGCAAATCAAAAGAACGTGGCTGTTTTTTCAGCAGCGGAAAACCTCATTTTACGAGGAAGAAACCCTTTTTTCAAAAGTGCGCTTTCAAAAAAAGGTGCTATGTAATGCAAACTGTGCTTTTTCAAAATAGATCATCCAGACTGCCTGGGTGCTCTCTTTTGAAAAAGCGACTTGCTTTTTCGAAAGTACTTGTTGTAGTCTAGACTCTCCTTTTTGAAAGAGGCTTTTTCAAAAATATCTTTCGAAAAAGCCTCTTTTGAAATAGGCTTGCAATCTAGACATAGCCTGAGTAGAAGAAACACAAAATGTAACACTAGAAGAATTATGCCAAAAAGGCCTGCATTAGTGAAAAGTGTCAGATGATGTAAGTAAAATTCATTATTTTGAACTTGCCACTTCCCTGGCACTGTTTTTCCCCCATAATGACAAATGAAATGTGATTTAGCAGGATATAATCTGTTTTAAAATACTATATATTTCATTTGCTTAAAATGTCAAAAGATCCAATACCTATGTTATAAATATATAATGCATCAAAAATTAAACCTATATTTTCAGAAAGAAAAAAAAATGTGAAATGTCAGACTTTATACTTTTCAGAATAAAAATCATCTCAATTTGTCATCTTCCTTTTCATTTGACTTGTGTATTTGTCATACTTGTCAATAACCTTGTCCCACTGCACTTACAGGAACAATCCCATTGACCCCTATGGAACAACTCAGGACCTAGCTGTTTGCACGAGAAAGAACTGTAGTATCTATTTGATTTAGGCAGGATCTTGATACCCATACTCATAGACTCATAGACTTTAAGGTCAGAAGGGACCATTATGATTATCTAGTCTGACCCCCTGCACAGTGCAGGCCACAGAATCTAACCCACCCCTCTTAGAATAATCCTCTCACCTATATCTCAGATATTGAAGCCTTCAAATACTTTGAAGGCCCCAACATGCAGAGTCCTCCAGCTGTGATCTGTGCCCAATGCTACAGAGGAAGGCAAAAAACCTCCAGGGCCTCTGCCAATCTACCCTGGAGGAAAATTCCTTCCCGACCCCAAATATGGCGATCAGCTAAACCCTGAGCATGTGGGCAAGACTCACCAGCCAGACACCCAGAAAGTTCCCTATAGCAACTCCTATCATCCCTCCATTGACCTATTTCCAACTGATAATGAATGGTCAATTAGTTACCAAGATCATGTTATTTCATCCAACCATCCCCTTATCATAGAATCATAGAACTGGAAGAGACCCTAGAAGGTCATCAAGTCCAGCCCCCCGCTCTAGGCAGGACCAATCCCATCTAAATCAACACGGCCAGGGCTTTGTCAAGCCGAGACTTAAATACCTCTAGGGATGGAGACTCCACTACTTCCGTAGGTAACCCATTCCAATGCTTCACTACCCTCCTAGTAAAATAGTTTTTCCTAATATCCAATCTGGACCTCTCGCACCACAACTTGAGACCATACTGCCCATACTGCCACACTAAAGCGCCTCACAAGAAAAACACAGGCCGCTGAGGCGGATCCAGAAACAGAGCTTGAAGTCCCTCGGGTGCTCAGCACTGTTCTCAGAAAACAGAACTTAACTTGGCAAGCACCTGGGCCAAAAAGATAAGAGCAGGGACACAAGCTGTCCCATACACTAAGTTAACAATCACTAAAAAAACAGGACAAGATAGGAATAAGAGAAATAAGCTGTCATATACATCAGTTAACAAGCACCTGGAGCAGGGAAGCAAAAACATAGCTAGCTTTCATGTGTGCCAGTCATGTCTGCATCAGGCACTGACCACAATGCCCTGAGGCAGACGTCATGTCACAAGAAAGGAACCCTAATATGGTACCAGATATCAAACAATCCTAATATGGTAACGGATGTCAAAATTATAGTATGAAGCACTCTGAGCCCTAAGCTCAGAGAGGTTCCGTATCAAAATAGAAGGCACGTATCGTCCAGCCAGGCTGAGAGGTTGATCACCCAAGGCCGCCTCCCACCCACCGAATCACAAAAGGGTGTACAAATCCGGAGCATGTTACGTGTTGTTTTTTGTCTGTGTATTGTAATTGTCACTGGGTTTGTAAGTATTGCTTAATATATTATTTATCAGCTTAGCACAATAGTTAGTTGTATTGTATTAACCATATTGTATAATGGTACCACACCTAGGTCTAAATAAGAACTAGGAGTAGAATTGAGGGGTTGTTAAGTGAATAGGTAAACTAATATTCTTTAATGTATGTTTTATTTGCATGCTATGTTGTCCAAATCAGTAATTTAATATACAGGCAGTCCCCGGGTTACATGGATCCGACTTACGTCGGATCCCTACTTACAAACGGGGTGAGGCAACCCTACACTAGCTGCTTCCGCCCAGCAGACCAGGAAGATGCAAAGCTAGCGCCCCCCCCCCCCCCCATCCCCCCAGCAAACAAGGGAGATGCGGAGCGGCTTTTCTCAGCAGACACCTCAGCTTGAGAATAAAGGACTGAGGGAAGTGAGGTGTGGGAGAATAAAACTGAGCTCTGCAGAAATGTTTGGCTAGAGTTTCCCCTACAATATGTACCGGTTCCGACTTACATACAAATTCAACTTAAGAACAAACCTACAGTCCCTATCTTGTATTTGATCTGAGGAAGTGGGTCTGGCCCACGAAAGCTCATCATCTAATAAACCATCTTGTTAGTCTTTAAAGTGCTACATTGTCCTGCAATTTGCTTCAGCTACCCCAGACTAACACGGCTACATTTCTATCACTATCCTATCTTGTATGTAACCCGGGGACTGCCTGTAATCAGATTGTAGTTAATAAAGTTTGTAATTGGTTAAGTGCATTTAAGTTGGAGCTTTCCTCCTTCGCGACTCCAGTCCCTTGTTACAAAATGCCACCCCATAAACAATCTTTCGAGCCTCTGGTTCATCAGTGTTGATCAATACCTTACATCGCAGGTAGCCTCACTGATACCACTGATACTATTCGTGGGGTATAAGGACAACACAAATGGGTGTTTGTGTGTTTCATTGTGAATATTCGATTGGAATGAATGAGGGATGACTGTCCCATCATTATACCTTTATTTGTCTACCTTTGACAAATGAAAATCTTTAATATTCTTTCCCTTTCAGGTAGCCCCATCAGAAGGGCAGGAATATCCCACTTTCCCTCTCTCTTGAGCAAGCAGAACCCTGCTATTGAACTTTACTGACACAATAACATGTCAGTGCATAAGAGGTGTGAATCTGATATTTATTTATTTGAACAGTTATTTCTCCTACAAGTTTTACTCTCAATAAATAGGTGAGCAGCTAAAAAATTAAACATCAAACTCAGAATTGTTTATTTCTCAAAGATGTTTTGTAATTCACCTGCACTTTTTTTTAACCTTTCATTCTTTCTCCTGCTGTACTTTTCTGCCCCTAACCCCCAACAGAGAATTGTAGAGAACATATCGAAAGGAAAGGAAGTGAGCCAGGCATTTTTAACTTGTTAAAGCTCCACTACTTGCACAGGACCTATAACCACAAATATTAACTGTTCTTTTGTGATCTCTTGCTTTTCAGTACAATACTTTTGTGCCTCACATAATATTTGTTCAAGACTAGTAGCCTGTATCAGTAGGCTGGAGAGATAAGACGTCACTGTAACACAAAGCATCAAATAGGAATAGAAATGTAGCCGTGTTAGTCTGGTGTAGCTGAAGCAAAATGCAGGACTATGTAGCACTTTAAAGACTAACAAGATGGTTTAGAGGGGTATGTCTACACTAGAGCGCTAATTCGAACTAACGCATCCAGACTAAAAAACTAGTTCGAATTAGCGTTTTGCTAATTCGAACTAGCATGTCCACATTAAGTGGACCCTGAACCAGGGTTAAGGATGGCCAGAAGCAGTGCCGGCAGGGCATCAGATGAGGACTTAGAGCATGGAGCTGCTGCCTCAGGCTAGCCGAGGGCTGTGCTTAAAGGGACCCGACCCCCACCCCAGACAGACAGTTCTCAGGGATTCCCCGCTTGCAAAGCAGTCCTGGCTTGGAGTGCCCTGAGTGCCCACACTGGGCACATCACAGCACTCGGCCATCAGCCCGGCTGCACTTGCCGCAGGTTGCCATCTGGGGAGAGGGGGCAATTGGGGGGCTGCAGGAGAGCTTCCACCCCCAGAAGCCCACAGAGCCAGCCCAGTCCTCCCCATCGGGGGCGTGTACCCCATTCCTCCCTCACCTCCTTCCACTTACCCTTCCCTAGCCCCCCTTCCTGATGTACAAAATAAAGGACAATTGTTTCAAAAATAGAATCTCTCTTTATTGAAAAAAACTGGGGGAGACTGGGAAAAGGAGGTGGGAGAGGGGAAGAGAGAGGGTGGGAGAGGGGAGGGCAACTACAATGATGAGGGGTTTGGAACAGGTCCCATATGAAGAGAGGCTAAAGAGACTGGGACTTTTCAGCTTAGAAAAGAGGAGATGGAGGGGGTATATGATAGAGGTCTATAAAAGCATGAGTGGGGTGGAGAGGGTGCATACAGAAAAGTTCTTCATTAGCTCCCATAATAGAAGGACTAGAGAACACCAAAGGAAAGGAATGGGTTGCAGGCTTCAAACTAGTAAGAGAAAGTTGTTCTTCACAAAGCAAAGAGTCAACCTGTGGAACTCCTTGCTGCAGGAGGCTGTGAAGGCTAGAACTAGAACAGAGTTTAAAGAGAAGTGAGATAAAGTGATGGAGGTTGGGTCCATGGAGTGGTATTAGCCAGGGAGTAGGAGTGGTGTCCCTGCCCAAAGTTTGTGGAAGGCTGGAGAGGGATGTCACGAGACAAATGGCTTGGTCACTGTCTTCGGTCCATCCCCTCCAGGGTTCCTAGGTTTGGCCATGTTCGGCAGACGGGCTACTGGGCTAGATGGACCTTTGGTCTGACCCAGTACGGCCATTGTAAGTGGCCATTGTAAGTGAAGTGTCCATAGTGATTTGTTTGGATGGTTGATGTCTTTGGAAGGGTACCCCACTGCAGAGGTTCTGTGCCTGAGTCTACCACTGTAAGGAGGTAAGGACTTTCAAAGGAGGCGAAATGTGCCTGTGGACATGGTGTTTGGTTGGTGTATACACTGAGGTAATCCAATGTTGGAAACATGAAAGAACAGTCTGGCATATGGGAGGACATATGTGGTAGCTGCCATATGCCCCATGAGCTTGAGACAGGTTACAATGGGAGTGGTATGGCTGGTGGTCATGATTATGATCAGGATTTTTATAGTGTCAGAACATTGATTGGAGAGATAGGTACATGCTATCGTAGAATTTATGTGAGCCCCTATAAACTCTAGGGATTGTGTGGGGCGTAAAATGGATTTTTGCTCATTGATAATGAACCCTAGAGACTGAAGGAAGGCCTTTGTGAATCTGATCATGTCCCTTGTGGTCTGTTGGGAGGGACCTCGAATGAGACAATCATCCAAATAAGGGAAGATTGTGATGCCTTTTCACCGGAGATGCACCGCTGCAACTGCCAGGGTCTTGGAGAAGACTCTGGAGGCTGAGGAGAGTCAGAGCAGAAGGAGTCAGTATTGAAAATGGTCTGATGCTACTGTAAAATGTAGAAAACGTCTGTACACAGGATGTATTGAGGGAAGTATGCATCTTGGAGGTCCAGTGCGGGAATAATTGTGGCAAGTGTAACCATTTTCAAATGTTGCTTGCGAAGGTATCTGTTCAGTTGATGGAGGTCTAAGATAGTTCTCCAACCCCTTTTTCTCTTTTCAGTGAGAAAATAGTTTGAATAAAAACCTCTCCCTTGGTATTGTCTGGGGACCCATTCTACAGCTCCTATGTTGAGAAGGTGTTGGACTTCTTGGTGGAGTAAGGTTTCATGAGAACAATCCCTGAAAGGGAGGGTGAAGGTGGGGAGGTTGCAGGGGATCGATATGAAAGGGATAGAGTACCTGCAGCTGATGATTTCTAAAACCCACAGATCTGTGGTGATTGCTGCCCATTGGTTGTAAAAAGGGCGCAAGCAGTGGTGGAAGATGTTGGACTCATCAAGCACTGATTGTGGAGGGGAGGTTGGGCAGACCCTCAAGCATGTTCTCAAACTTGCTGTCTAAAGGGCTGAGTCATGGAAGAGCATGTGTTTGGGGGTCTTCTTCATTGGTTTCATGGTAAGAAGCGGCTTTGGTCAAATGCTCAATGCTGCTAATATCTGCCAAAGGTTGTGTCCCTGTGTCTTTGATAGGGTGTATAGCACTTCCTTCGGTAGGGGGGAGTATACCTCCTGAATGTGTACAAAGTAGTGCATGAGTCTTTGCTAGAATGCAAAGTTTCATTAGTCTTTGCAGTAAACAATTTGCCCTTATCGAATGATAGGTTTTCTACCTTTCCTTGAAGGTCCTTAGGAACTCCAGCTGCTTGAAACCAGCATGAGCGTGTCATTACTATGGACATTGCCATAGCTCTTGACATGGTGATGGCATTGTTGAGGGCCATCTGTAGGACTGTATGAGATATAGTATACCCCTCTTTAATGATGGCTTTGAGGATAGGTCTCTTATAATCTGGGAGATGTTTCATGAGCTCTGTTAGTTTTGCATAGTTGTCAAAATCATGATTAGGGCTGTGTAGTTAGCTCTGTGAAATTAAAGGGTTGAGGAGGAGTACATTTTCCTCCCAAACAAGTCCAGGTGTTTGTGATCTTTGTCTTGTATATTTGTTTTGTATTGAGGATTTTTAGACCTTTGATTTGCAGCATCAACCACTAAGGAATTGGGTTGAAGGTGTAAGAATAAAAAGTCCATGCCTTTTGATGGAACAAAGTATTTCTTATCAGCCTTTTTGATGGTTGAGGGGTTGTGGTTGGCATTTGCCATACTTAATCAGCTGCTTCAAGTATTGCCTCATCTAGAGGCAATGCCATTTTGGATTTTGTAGCGAGCTGGAGGTACTTTAAAAGCTTATATGCCGCTCTTCCTGAATTTCTGAGGCTATGTCTAGACTACAATGATCTATTGGAAAAAGGTACACAAAATGCACTCCACAATTTGAGCACCTTTTTCCAATAGTTTTGTCGGAAGAGGCTTTTCCAAAATTTGGCCCATCTACAATGGGCCAAATTTCAGAAAATCCTCCTCTTTCAGAAGAGCCCTTCTTCCTCATGGGAGGAGGAAGATAGGGCTTCTGAAAGAGAGCGTCTGCTCTTACTCAAAAAAAAAGTGGAAGAGCAAACACGTTCCCTAGGCTTGGCTGAGTTTTTCCAGGATACCAGAAGTATCCCGGAAAAAACCCATAGTCTAGACGTAGTCTGATAGCACAACCTCCTGACTGATGGTACCTTTTTGAATAAATCTTGACATTGTTTTTGGTCATCACTAGGTAAGGGATAATCGGGGATAACAGCTTCATTAAACCGTCATTGCTTTATTATTGCAGGCATGGTCAGGGTTCCTTGATGCCATCTCTACAATGGAATAAGATGCAGTTCCAAAGTAGAAGAGAGGAGTGTGTGCAGTGGAGCACCCTCACAGGGATACTCATCTTGAAAAACGTCAATTACAGTACAAGATGAGTAGCCTCCTTTTTTTTGGGAGATATCCCTGTGAGTATTTCACTCCAGGTGGCTGTAATGTAGTTGGGGCTTCAGATCAGGTACAACATCTGCAGATAAGATAACTCTTGGCAGAAGAAGGTCTTGTAAGAGGGTGCAGTGTTTTGCAAACATAAGGTTTGATGCTCAGGTGGCTGCCTTGCATATGTCAGAGAGTGGGACATTATGAAGGAAGGCAGCGGAGGGGGAGACAAATAACATAGAGTGTGCTCTGATAGCATTTAATCTGATGAGGTTTAATAAAGAGAAATGCAAAGTGCTCCACTTAGGAAGGAACAATCAGTTCCATACATACAAGATGGGAAGCGACTGTCTAGGAAGGAGCATGGCGGAAAGGGATCTAGGGGTCATAGTGGACCACAAGTTGAATATGAGTCAACAGTGTGATGCTGTTGCAAAAAAAGCAAATATGATTTTAGGTTGTATCAACAGATGTGTTGTAAGCAAAACTCGTGAAGTCATTCTGCCACTCTACTCTGCACTAGTTAGGCCTCAGCTGGAGTACTGTGTCCAGTTCTGGGCGACACATTTCAAGAAAGATGTGGAGAAATTGGAAAGGGTACAGAGAAGAGCGACAAGAATGATTAAAGGTTTAAGAACATGACCTATGAAGCCAGGCTTCATGAACTGGGCTTGTTTAGTTTGGAAAAAAGAAGATTAAGGGGGGACATGATAGCGGTTTTCAAATATCTAAAAGGGTGTCACAAGGAGGAAGGCGAAAATTTGTTCCTCTTGGTTTCTGAGGACAGGACAAGGAGTAATGGGCTTAAAGTGCAGCAGGGGAGGTTTAGATTGGACATTAGGAAAAAATTCCTAACTGTCAGGGTGGTCAAATATTGGAATAAATTGCCAAGGGAGGTGGTGGAATCTCCCTCTCTGGAGATATTTAAGAACAGGTTAGATAGACATCTGTCAGGGATGGTGTAGATGGAGCATGGTCCTGCCTTGAGGGCGGGGGGCTGGACTCGATGACCTCTTGAGGTCCCTTCCAGTCCTATTATTCTATGATTCTATGATTAGGAGGCCAAACTTGCTTTAGTTGGAACACAGACATATGCAGTCAGAGATCCATTTGGAGAGTCCCTGTGGAAAGATAGTGCCCTGAGATTGTTGAGTGGTAGAAACACAGTGTAGTATATTAGCCACATCCCTCCTCCCCAGATAAAGGTTCTAAAACAATATTAAATACTAGCCAATTAGCCTGTAATAAGACGGGATTTTCAGGTCTCTCCTCCACGTCCGTCTTCTCTCCTGAGCTTCTGGTGTCTCGCTCCATCTCTCTCTCTCTCTCTCCTCCTCCTACTGCCTCCTCCCCCCTCAGCTCTCCTCCACCTTCTGCCTCTCTCTCCGTCTCTCTCGTTCTCTTCTCCTCCTCCTGCCTCTCACTCTCCCTTTCTCTTCTCCTCCTCCTCCTGCCTCTCATTCTCTCTCTGCTCCATCTCTCTCTTTCTCTTCTCCCCACCCTGTCTCTCAATCTCTCTCCGCTCTCCTCTGTCTCCGTCGGGGATGCACGCTCATCCAGGCCCCACCCCCTGGGCATGTACGTCAACCACCCCACCCCCTTTGCCTCCCGCTGTGGCGCTCGGCTGACTTCTGCACCGCTCTGTGTCACTTCGCTGGGCCGCTATGTGGGAGCAAGTGGAGCAAACAGCCTCTCTCTCTCTTCTCTTCCTACTGCCTCGCCCTCTCTCTCTCTCTTTCAGCTCTCATCTGCCTCCTGCCTCTCTCTCCATCTCTCTCTGTCTCTCTCTTCTCCCCCCCCCACCTCTCACTCTGTCTCTTCTCCTCCTCTTGCTTTGTCTCTCTCGCTCTCTCTCTCGCTGTCCTCCGCCTCCTTCATTCTCCTCTCTGTCTCCTCTGCATCCTCTGTGTCTGCTCCACTTTCTTCCTTTTGAATCCGGTACCCTTTCCCGATGACAGAGACTCATGCTCATCCAGGTCCCACCCCCTGGCTGTTCCCTCTGGGCGTCACTGTTGTCTCACCTCCATGCTGTATGAGGAGCATGGACCCCAAAGGGCCGCTTGTGCCACTTGTTCCCATGTGGCAGCCCAGCTGAGCGGTGCAAAAGTCAGCCGAGGACCACAGCGGGAGGCAACAACACCGCCCAGAGGGAACAGCCAGTGTTTCGGCGTTACAGAGTCACAGATGTTGGGCTACTATATATATGATATCACAGCATCCAACCTCATAATAGAGTATGATTGGGAAAAAAGGAGGAGTTGTTAGAGGGACTCACCTCAACCTCAGGAAGAGTCTGCGTCTCCTATCCCTTCCTTCTTCCTTACAATGTTGGCTATAAAAATGGGGGGAACCCTTTGGTGCAGTTTAAGATATGCAAGATCTGGTCATGCAAAAGACTTTCATTTCTTTCCTGCTCAACTCCAACATAAGGATCCAGGGGGTTTGGAGGGCTCTGAGCTAGCCTTTCAGTGCCGTAATGGGATTCACTATTTTATAAATTGTTTAAATGTGTTATTGAAAATGCCTATAAACATGCCAAAAGGGAAAAATGTAAAAGGAGCCCACAATAGGCAACAAACTGCCCTCACCCTCACCCTCCTTTTAACTCTGAAGAATACGTTCTTGTCTGGAGATAGAAGATTGTTTATAATAATCATCTTGTGCCCCAAAGGGAGCAGATACCCATTTGTTGTTAAGTTACTATTTATGCCAATACAGTATGTAGTGCAATGGGACTGAGAGCTACTCGCAGTACTGAGATACAAATAAGACTGCTTTTTTTATTCTACTGCACCCCTGGTGTAGACAGATGTTGAGTCTTCACTGCTGTAATATATTTCTCATAACAACCATATTTCAAATGAGTGAGAGTATTGAGCAGGCCCCCATTGCAGAACACAACTCTCTTTCCCAACTTTCTTGTTCCCCCAAACATGTTTTCCAATTTGTATAGTTACTCCTTCTTTATTATACGCAAATGAAACGTTAAAAATAAATTTGACATATCTTTACCTTTGGGAGATGTCCTAATACTGATTAGTAAATAGAATCCTGGGACCAGCAGTCAGTTGCTGAAAGCTACTTTAACCACTTTGGGAAATCAAGTTCAGCATGATGATGCCTCCTGTTGGACTGGCACATACTCATTTGGCAGAACAGTTCTTTCTTGGCACCCTCTATATATCATGTCCCTACACTTATATTTGTTTTAGGGTTCTGATATGATTGAAAAAGCTTAAAATGA
The DNA here is from genome assembly GCF_049634645.1 of Pelodiscus sinensis. Lineage (NCBI taxonomy): Eukaryota > Metazoa > Chordata > Testudines > Trionychidae > Pelodiscus > Pelodiscus sinensis. The sequence continues at coordinate 51,793,065 of NC_134719.1, forward strand.
TATATTTCTAAAGGAAATAAGAAAGATATGATGTCTCTACTATTCCTGTGATATTATTCATATGTCAGAATGCACTCTCATCCATTAGGGTGTCTAGACTACATCCCTCTATTTTCAGAGGGATGTAAATTAGACATATTGACATTGCAAATGAAGCAGGAATTTAAATCTCCCATGCTTCATTTGAATAAAAATGGCCACCACGTTTTGCCGAATCAGCAGTTTGTCGGCAAAAAGTGGCTGTCAAGACGGGGATTGGGCGACAAAGAAAGCCTTTGTCGGCCGATCCTTTAAACCTCATTTTACAAGGCATAAGGGATCGGCCGACAAAGGCTTTCTTGACAGCCGCTTTTTCCCAACAAACTGCTTACTCGGCAAAACGTGGCGGCCATTTTTATTCAAATGAAGCGTGGGAGATTTAAATCCCTGTTTCATTTTCAATGTTGGTATGTCTAATTTACATTCCCTCTGGTGACAGAGGGATGTAGTCTAGACATACCCTCACTGATTAAGAGCAACAGAATTTTCCTAGGGAAGACAATTCCAGCTGACTACTGCATAACCCGTCCACTATTACTTATCCATTTCCATAACAAAAAAGAATAATATATTTAGCAAGTGTCAATAAAGGATTCTTGAATTTAATTTGATAGACTATATGGATTTTTAACAAAGAGTCAAAGTTGTTAACTTTGTCACTGTCATATTAAAAACTGTATTGAAAAAGAATAGTGGTAGAAATGTAGTCTTGTTAGTCTGGTGTAGCTGAAACAAAAAATAGGACTATGTAGCACTTTAAAGACTAACAAGATGGTTTATTAGGTGATGAGCTTTCGTGGGCAAGACCCACTTCCTCAGATCAAATAGTGGAAGAAAATAGTCACAACCATATATACCAAAGGTTACAATTAAAAAAAATGAACACATATGAAGAGGACAAATCAAATTTCAAGTGAGTTATAAGATCAAGAACACATATTCCTGCTCATCCAGAAATATAATTTATGCTATCATGTGCTGAAAGTGTCCGTCTGCTATGTACATTTGACAAACGTCTCAGACACTTTGCCAAAGAATCAATGCCCACAAAACAGATATTAGACAGGATCACAAAGAAAAAACAGTTTCTTGGCATTTCAACCAGAAAGGGCATTGTCTCAACGACTTGATTACCTGCATCCTGCTTCAAAGACCTTTTAAGACTTCACTTGAAAGAGAATCCTCTGAACTGTCATTCATGCTTAAATTCGACACTTTACACCTAAGCTTAAACAAAGACATTAATTATCTTACCCATTACAAAGATAGCTTCCCCAATTATCACTTCTAATATCATTAACTCACAGACATTTACCTCCCCCCTTCCCCTCCCACCATCCCCCTTCTGTTCTGAAATTTTATTTGTCTTTTTCATATGTGTTCATTTTTTTAAATTATATCCTTTGGTATTTATGGTTGTGACTATTTTCTTCCACTATTTGATCTAAGGAAGTGGGTCTGGCCCACGAAAGCTCATCATCTAATAAACCATCTTGTTAGTCTTTAAAGTGCTACATAGTCCTGTTTTTTGTTTTTGTATTAAAAAAGGTTTGATATACAAATACCTCAGTCAGCTTAGTTTAAGGAGGGATATACAATTATGATTGTCATGGTCAGTGGAGGTCCTGGATGATTGGACAAAGACAAATATAGTGCCCATCTTTTAAAAAGGGAAAAGGAGAATATGGGAAACTACAGAACTATCAGCCTTATCTCCATACCCTGAAAAATCATGAAGGGAATCCTCAAGGAATCCTTGTTGAAGCACTTGGAAGAGAGGAAAGTGATTAGGAATAGTCAACATGGATTCACCACGGGTAAGCCATGTTTAATCAAACTGATTGCCTTCTATAATGATGTAACTGACTCTGTGGACATGGGGAAGATGGTGGATGCGATATACCGTAAAATCTTGAATATAATGCTCAATTTTTTCCATTTTTTTAGCATCAAAGTCGGTGTGCGCATTATCTATAGGAAGTTTTTTTTTTAAAGTTTCAAACTCACCCTCGGCAGGCACAAGCTGGGTGGGGGGAGAGGGCAGGAACAGGTTGAGCTGGGCTGGGGGGGGCAGTAGGCGTGAGCTCGGTGCACCGGCAGCTGAACGGGAGACACTCCCCCAGCAGGCACGAGCTCGGCACACTGGCAGCTGGGCAGGGGAGGCTCCCCCAGCAGGCGTGAGCTCGGCGCACTGGCAGCTGGGCGGGGGAGGCTGCCCCAGCAGGCACAAGCTCGGCGTGCCAGCAGCTGAGCAAGGAAGAACCCAAGCCCCCCCCCCCGGCAGGCGCGAGCTCATCGCACGCGAGTTTAGCTGGGCAGGGGTACCCCGTGGCAGGCATGAGCTCAGCTGGGCAGGGAGCCCACGGCAGGTGCAAGCCCCTTCCTTCCTATGCATACCTTAAAATCTTGAGTATAATGGGGTTGCGCATTATAGATAAAAGTTTAGTTTATTCAAGAATTTTTACCTTTAAAAGGCAGATGCGCATTATACATAGGTGTGCATTATACTCGAGATTTTACGGTATCTTGACTTTAGCAAAGCTTTTGATATGTTCTTCCACAGAATTCTTGCCATCAAGTTAAAGTAGTATGGATTGGGAAAATAGACTGTAAGGTGGACAGAAAGCTGGTTAGATCATCAGGCTCAAAAAGTAGTAATGAATGGCTCAATGTCTGGTTGGCAGTTGATATCAAGTAGAGTTCCCCAAGGGTCGGTTCAGAGTCTGAATTTGTTCAAAATCTTTATTCATGACTTGGATGAAGGGATGGATTGCAGCCTCAGCAAGTTTGCAGATGGCACTAAACTAGGAGGAGAGATAGATACGTTGGAGGGCAGGGATAGGGTCTGGAGTGACCTAGATAAATTGGAGGATTGGGCCAAAAGAAATATGATGAGGTTCAACAAGGACAAGTGAACAATGCTACACTTTGGATGGAAAAATCCCAAGCTCTGCTACAGGCTGGTGACTGACTGCCTAAAAAGAAAAAGACCTAGGGATTACAATGGATTAGGAGATAGAAATTAGTCAACAGTGTGCCCTTGTAGCCAAGACAACTAACAGCATATTGGAGTGCATTAGTAGGAACATTGCCAGCAGATCTAGGGAAGTGATTATTCCCCTTCATTCAGCACTGATAAGGCCACATCTGCAATATTGTGTCCAATCAGCGGGCCCCACGTTACAGAAAGGATGTGGAAGCATTGGCAAGAGTCCAGAAGAGGGTAACAAAATTGATTATGGGGCTGGAGCATGAGAAGAGGGTGAGGGATTCGAGCTTTTTTAGTATCCAGAAAAGAAGAGTGAAGGGGAATTTGATAGCAGTCTTCAACTATTTAAATACCCCAGGCTTTATTTGCATGTTCCTGTCCAGCCGCCATTTTTAAATCCCCCTAAGTTCGAATGACCTGCCATGGCTACACGAGGAGTAACAGTTAATCTGAACTAAAGACTTAGTTCGGATTAACTTTAAACTGCCACATGTAGCTGCGGGCAGTTCGTTCGAACTAAGGGGGATTTAAAAATGGCGGGCAGATGGGAACATGCAAATAAAGTCTGGGATATTTAAATTGCGGGCTTCATTTGCAACTCCGGTTGTCTGATTTGCCTACCTCGCTCGATGAGCTAGTGTAGACATACCCTAGAAGTTTAAGTCACAGATGGACAAAGCTCTGGATGAAATAATTTAATTGAGATTGGTCCTGCTTTTATAGCAGGGTGTTGGACTCAATGACATTCTAAGGTTTCTTCCAACCCTATGATTCTATTCTGTGATTCTATGATTCAAAATCTTTTAAAGATACAGAAGGGGGGATGGAGAAGAGCTAAAACATTTGAAATGTATATTAAATACAATTTTAATGTCTGTTTTTCCCTGTGGCTGTAGAAAGTTTAGAAGAATCCTTCCCCTCCCCCATGTGACAACCTTATATGTTATTAAAGATGGGACTGTTCTTTTTGGAAAAAGAAGAAAAACTTAGACTGAAACCGCTTATATTCATGTCCAATTCTGTTTTCAGGAAAAGCAAAAAACAAGATAAACACCCGTGTGGAGGTTGAGTGGGAGAAAGCACAGGCATGGCAGAGCATTCTTCCAAGCTACATGTAGATCTGACAAACTTATACCATCGTTGGGATGTTTGGGACATTTTATATACCTGCCTCTCTGGTCACAGATTCACAAGAATGTTGAAAAATATGTAGTCTTGGATGCCTAAAACTGATGTCGGGAGGGGGGGGGGGAAGCAGATGGGAGGGGAGGGAGGAGAGAGATGGGTCTCTCTCTTGCCTGGTTACATATTTCCCAGATTAAGATGAAGAAGATCTGGGGTCCCAGGAGGAGAATGGGTGGCAGCCATGATGGTGAAGCATTCTCTTTCCTCTCATCTTTTAGTCAGCGAGCATCAGAGTAGCCTCAGAGTAGTCTCTTCCTCATTTTTCCCCTAAAAAAATCTTCTCTTTTTGAGGAGTCCTGCACGCATGCGTCCATGCATGCATCTAACGAAATGGGTCTTTGCCCACGAAAGCTTATGCTCCAACACTTCAGTTAGTCTATAAGGTGCCACAGGACTCCTCGCCCCTTTTGCAGATTCAGACTAACACGGCTACCCCTCTGATACTTCTCTTTTTGAGGACTCCCCCCGCCCCCGAAAGTAGTGATAGACACAATAGTTCATTCTCTCATTTTGTCCATCAGTTAGGTCTAGTTTCTAACACTTTAATTTTGATTCATTACTTTCTGCTTCTACTCTTATATTGTTTACCAGACCTTAACATAGGCCCATCAATAGGCATTTTTATTAGAGTAGTTATCACTATCTCCCTTTGGTGTCACCCCTCTCCTATCAACATTTTATCCTTATAGGTAAATATGAAGGCCCCGTTATTACAATATGACAAAAACTTGCGTTACTAAATAGGACTGCTTCTCATTATACTGACTAGGATAAACATTTCAGAGGCCCTCAAAGTTCAGAATAAAGTTACAGAATAACATGATTACCAGGGGCAAATTGTGAATCCATTACTTAGACTGATGGAAAATGAGTTATTTGTTCAAATTATCCCATTAAGTCAATGTAATCCTTCCCAGTGGGATTCCAAGGTTCATAATCTGTCTTGGAAAACATCTGCATCCATATTTCAGTACTGGACATCATAAGGAATCATAAGGCCTTCATGTTTTCCCCCAATATTAGTCAGTGGAGAAAACAAAAATATTAGGCTATGCGGAACACTTTTTTTCTAATTCTGTGCTTTAAATTGCTTACATATCTGCAGTTGAACAATGCTGTAATTCTATTCTTATTAGTAATACACAACAGTGAAAATTAGCAAGTACAATTAGACGAGTAATTGATATAGTATAGATGGAATATAACTTGATCCAGGAAAGCAAACTACAGGATGTCAACTTTTCTATTATTCTATGCTCATTCATATATACCAGATAGAAAATGTGGACTGTTAAGCTATTTCACTGATTGTGTAGTATTTCTTTTCAAAAAATGATATACTATCTAGACTCAGAAGGATAATAACATAGAAAATATCTGTGTTTGCTTTACTAATAATCCTCTGGTTTGTACGCAAGAGAGATAAAGTAGCAGTAAAATCTGAAGCTATTAATCAAATCCTCATGAAGCCTGACTGGTTAATTCAGGAATAATTTCCTCTCTTCCTATTTTGAAAGGCCATCTACAATGTTTGAGTTAGCAAGTAGAAGTTCAAGAGATAGGCCAGTATTTCATATGAATTAACTGACTCCCCACCTGAAGGCTTTGTTCAATCTGATTCTGATAGAGACTTATGTGGAACCAGAAATACATTGAGGCCACTAGGAGTTTTGTCTGAGCAAGGAATACCCCACAGTCCTAATTTCTACAAAATCTGCCACTGTATTTGAGGGAGAAGCAGTTAACCGCTCACACAAAGAGCAAGATGATTTGGTGAATACAAGAAACCACTGGCGATCTGAATGTGGTCCAATGCAGGGTAGAGAGGTGTCACAGGGCATGGCTTTCTCCCACCTGCTAAGTACATGCTATCCTGGTACGTGTCTCTTCAGAAGACTTACTATCCAGACACGAGCATGTAAAACAAAAGGCATGTCTACGCAGCAGCATTAGTTCGGAATAACTGACGGTATTTCAAAATAACAAAATGTGCATCTACACCACAAGGCATTATTTCAAAATAATGTTCAGATGGAGGACTTCTTACTACAACTCCTGTAACCCTCCTTTCACAAGGAGTAAGGGAAGTTGAAGGAAGAGTGTTCTTCCTTTGACTTCCTGCTATGTAGACAACGCCAAAAGCGTAATTAAGTTATTTCAACTTCAGCTACTGTGGCAGAGTCAGGCCAGGGAGCTGCTGCAGAAAGGGGAAAAGGCAGCCTAAAAGGGGAAAACCCCTGTTAGAGAAGCAGAGAACTGCAGCCCAATTAGATGCAGCTGGCAGGGAGCTGGCTCAGGCAAATTGGGGCCAGCTGACTTCTCTGCTCTGAGGGCCTTTAAAAGCCTCAGCAGTTGGAGGCTGGAGGAGAGAGGGAGAGGACGAAAGGAAGGTGGTGGAGAGGCAGAGAGGAAGAAACCGGAGAGAACAGATTTGATCAGCATTAGACACAGGCAGCTAAGGAGGGAGCCTGTGGACACGTGGCCCGGGCTCCCTACCGTTGAGATCCACTGCAAAGCCCCTAACTTGGGGGCTAAGGGGAGAAGGCCTCCCCAATAGTGGTTTGGGGAAGAGGGGCCCTTGCCACAATACACAATTGATATCTGCATAACTTAATTCAGATTTTGCCCTTCTGTGTAGATGTACCCAAAGAGAGTTGTTTAGCTCTCCCTTTGCCTATGGGTTTCGATCCTCAACCCCCACTGGGAGTATCTGGTGAGCCTGCCTTACAGTTTCCCACTCCTTTTTTAGAGCATCTGGCTCCTTATTCCAGGGACCTACTACAGGCATTAACTCTACTTCCTCCCCTAGGCAAAGGAGTACAAAATCATGTTTGTTCTGATACTGACAGGTTTTTATAGATGGACTGTAGATATGCCCCTTTTAATTGGCTCAGTTGTATTCTCCTGCTCTGTCACAAATATGCTGGGGCTAGTTTACTCACAGGACAGGTGAGGGAAGGTGGGGGCAGGTAAAAGGTGCCTTTCTGCTACCTTTGTGGAGCAGCCATTTGGCATGCACTGGAAACTGGAGTAGCCTTAGCTGCTGCCATAGCCCCCAAGGAAGTTGTGTTAGTGGTTAACAGAACATGCTGGTGGACTAGACACAAACTCTTCCCTTTGACACATGCCCTCTACTAGGGGAATGCAGCACTGAATGATTCCTATGTGAGGACCCTCCAATGGCTGTTTAAGCCTGATGTAAAACTACCTTATACCAATATGACAGTGCAAAGCAGGCTTAGAGTGGCCAAGGGTCTGGAATGACAGACACAAGTGTTATGAACCTAATACTAGAGCCTTAATCTTCCCACTCCAAAAATAGAAGCCTGCAGCAGAGTCCCTTAAAACTGACATCAGTCACTGAATCATTGTCATCTTGGCAGACCAGCCACTAGAGTAGCCTACCATCCACTCATTCATAAAACTCAGTATGTTATCCCAGAGCACAGTTATGCAGTTACAGGTTTTCCATGTGCTCTTCTTCCTCCCACTCAAGGTGCCACTCCTCATTGGCTTCCTCCCCCACCACTGTACGTTAGACACCTGAAGCTCTAGCCATCCGCAACTATGTCTACAGTCTATCTAGACAGTTATAACATTGACATGGTTACATAAGAGCACTTTAGACACATTTTGTCCTTCAAGTGCACCTCTCGGGTCTGATTTTTGTCACCTCTCTCAAGGGAGACTCACACACTGTGACTACTTAGGCACTGGAACTTAGAACTGCAGTCTTGTGTGAACTTGAGAGCCTTTTTTCTCTGTTTTTCTGTTATTCAGCCTATGAATAACCTGCTGATTTGATGGTGTGATTGCTACACAGAAGAAATGGAGTGAAGGCAGAAAAAAGAAACAACCCTCCCCTCACACACACAGGTCCCAACTATAATACTGCCCAGCTAGATTCATCCAATGAAATCCATGGGATGGCTCCGAATGGTGACACCACAGGGAAGCCCTCCGCAGCTTTCACCCCTTTCTCTTTCCTGAATTCCACTGAGCTCCTCCTCTGACACACACATCTTTAGCAGAGCAAAGGACGGTTGAGGACAGAACATTGGAGGCAGCACTCCCTTTTCTTTATGGATATAGGAATATTTGTAAGCACAGAGGGTCCTCCATATGTGAAATGACATAAGAAACTGACTTGATATATAATGGGGCTGGCATTTTCCCACATAATACATTCAAATAGAAAGTTGTGGGCTGCTTATACCTCATCTTCTGCCACTGGCATAAACTCTAAGCATGACATCTCAGGAACCCAAAGCAAATATTTTTGAGTCCACAACCTAGAGATTTCCTCAGGTTTCCATGACTAATAAAGTATCTAATTTCTGTCTGCTGTCACCTTTTCTTGTCATTACTCATGTATGTGGTATATTTTAGGGATATGTATTTATACACATTACTTGCAGATTTACTCATGTTGTTCAGGTCTGTAACTCAATTGAGGTGTTTTTATATGGCCATGCTTTATTTTAATGATTGAATTTTTCAAAAATAGAATATTATTTTTATGAAGTTAATTTTATTTTGGTTTTCTTTTAAAAAGGAATTATGTCAGTTATGTCTATTTTGAGGACTGTACTTGCTTTGGTGATTGTCTCTTTTCTGTTTCCCATTCCAGGCACATCCTGTTTTCCTTGCACAACCAGACCAAACCTTTATGTTGCTTTAAGTTATGATCAGAGGAAGCTGCATACCAAATTAGGTGGTCCTTGCTCTTACCACTTAGGAGAAGATCTTGATCAAACAGATAAACAGACATACTCTCTAAATGTATAATAATTTAATGTTAAGTGGATACATGGACTTTAATCACTGATAAAAGATAAACAAGCTTCCAATGCATATATGCAAAAGCGACGAGGAGTCCTGTGGCACCTTATAGACTAACTGAAGTGTAGGAGCATAAGCTTTCATGGGCAAAGACCCACTTCGTCAGATGCATGTGACGAAGTGGGTCTTTGCCCACGAAAGCTTATGCTCCTACACTTCAGTTAGTCTATAAGGTGCCACAGGACTCCTCGTCGCTTTTGCAGATTCAGACTAACACGGCTACCCCTCTAATGCATATATGCCCATTCATACATCTAATAATGAATCAGCACCGAATACAGGACATGGTAACATGAGGACCATCAATATGCAAGAAAATGCTCAACATATTGTGTAATATTTGAGAATAATGCAACCTTTGTGCATTTATTGGTGACTACTTTAAAGAGATTCTGCCAAATTTCAATTCACAGTCCATCTGCCCCACCCCCCCAGTATCCTAGTGAGTCTGTGATCAATTCCATTTGACAGGGCAATTTTTATTCCAAGGGTTGAGATGGAGAAGGGTAGGTTACAATTTGAATAATAATTTAACACCCCCCCCCCAACATTCTAATTTTATATAAATAGCATTGTATTCTGCGGGAATTGCCATCCTAGACACAATAATACGGCGGATGCAATCACTTGGATAATTACTGTAGGTTTTTTTTAAATAAAAGGTCATGATTAAATAGGGAAGCACCATCACTTGCTGAGCAAAAGGAAATGCACATAGTATTATCTCTACATAATTTATACTTTGCCTTAAAATTTTGGACGGACAGCTAAAATGGGAGGATTAGGCCAAGAGAACCTAGCAAAGAGCGCGACCAGGAACAGGTAACAGGAGAGTTTGGAGAGGGAGTTTAGAGGGCACGAGTGACTTCTGTCCTTCTTTAAAACCTAACTCTTAGAATAATCTATACTCCAGAAGTTTAAAAAGAATCCCAGTTTGCACTTAAACTTATTCATTACAAACATGAAGCCAGAAGCCCAGCAGCAGAGTGGGGGCTATCCTGTTTATTGCATCGAGTGTAACATGTATGATTACCTGCCCTGTGGGCGGGTGGCGTATGTGTGCACCCATTGCAAGGAGCTCCTGACCCTCAGAGACCGAGTTCGGGCTTGGAGGACAGGGTGGCTGAACTGGAGGAGCTAAGGGAGCTAGAGAGCTATGTTGATGAGACTTTCCGGGACACTGTAGTACTGTCCCACCTCCAGTCTGAGAGCCCCAGTGTTCTTAAGGAGGATGAAAATCTCAAGGGAACAGAGCATTAATGGGAGCAGAGGGAAACCATCCCGTAGTTGGGACCCTCCTCCCAGAGGATGTTGCGGTATCCTCTTGCACTGAGGATACCTCTGATAGGGAGGGAATGCCAGCTAGGAAGAGGCAGGTGTTAGTAGTGGGTGATTCAATCATTAGAAACATAGATAGTTGGGTTTGTGATGACCGGGAGAACCGTATGGTCACTTGCCTGCCTGGTGTGAAGGTTGCTGATCTCTCGAGGCATCTAGATAGACTTATGTGTAGTGCTGGGGAGGAGCCGGTGGTCGTGGTACATGTAGGTACCAATGACATAGGGAAGGGTAGGAGAGATGTCCTGGAGGCCAAATTTAGGCTGCTAGGAAAGAGACTGAAATCCAGGACCTCTATGGTGGCGTTCTCGGAAATGCTTCCAGTTCCACATGCAGGGCCAGATAGGTAGGCAGAGCTTCAGAGTCTCAATGCGTGGATGAGACGATGGTGTAGGGAAGGGCGTTTAGATTTATTAGGAACTTGGGGGCACTTTTGGGAGAGGGGAAGCCTATACAGGAAGGATGGGCTCCACCTAAACCAAGGTGGAACCAGACTGCTGGCACTAAACATTAATAAGGCCGTAGAGCAGTTTTTAAACTAAGAGATGGGGGAAAGCCGATTAGTGCGGAGATGCACATAAATCGGAGAGAGACTTCTCTTAGAGGAGAATCCGTTGATAGAGTTTCTCTAAGCTGTAGTCAGAAAGAGAGGAAGGGAGAGGGCAAACCATTGGCCAGAGCTGACAAACAACCGCATAGAAAGGAATCCAATGCAACAGGGAAGGGCAGACAAATAACCAGTGGCAAATTTTTAAAGTGCTTGTACACAAATGCTAGGAGTCTGACTAATAAGATGGGTGAACTAGAGTACCTCGTATTAAATGAGGAGATAGACAGAATAGGCATCACTGAAACCTGGTGGAATGAGGAAAATCTGTGGGACACAATCATACCGGGATATAAAATATATAGAAAGGATAGAGCAGGCCGGGTGGGTGGCGGAGTGGCACTGTATGTGAAAGATAATGTAGAATCAAATGAAATAAAAATATTAAGTGAATCAACATGTTCCATAGAATCGCTATGGATAGAAATTCCATGCTCCAATAATAAGAAATTAGCAGTAGGGATATATTACCGACCACCTGACCAGGACAGCGATACTGACATAAAAATCCTGAGGGAGATTAGAGAGGCTACCAAAATAGAGAACTCTATAATAATGGGGGATTTTAATTACCCCCATATTGACTGGATACATGTCACCTCAGGAAGAGAAGCGGAGATAAAATTTCTCAATGGCTTAAATGACTGGTTCTTGGAGCAGCTAGTGCAGGAACCCACAAGGGGAGAGGCAATTCTCGATTTAGTCCTGAGTGGAGTGCAGAATCAGGTCCAGGATATAACCATTACAGGACCGCTTGGGAACAGTGACCATAATATAATAACATTCAACATTCCTGTGGTGGGAAGAACACCTCAGCAGTCCAGCACCCTGGCATTTAATTTCAAAAAGGGGAATTACACAAAAATGAGGAGGTTAGTTAAACAGAAATTAAAAGGCACAGTGACTAGAGCCAAATCCCTGAAAGCTGCATGGAAACTTTTTAAAGACACCATAATAGAGGCCCAACTTAAATGTATACCCCAAATTAAAAAACATAGCAAGAGACCTAAAAAAGAGTCACCGTGGCTTAACCACCATGTAAAAGAAGCAGTGAGGGACAAAAAGGTATCTTTTAAGAAGTGGAAGTCCAATCCTAGTGAGATAAATAGAAAGGAACATAAACACTGTCAAATCAAGTGTAAACATGTAATAAGAAAAGCAAAAAAAGATTTTGAGGAACAGCTAGCCAAAAACTCAAAAAGAAATAACAAAAAGTTTTTTAAGTACATTAGAAGCAGGAAGCCTGCTAAAAACCCTGTGGGTCCCCTAGATGACCGAGCTATAAAAGGAGCAATCAAGGACGATAAAGCCATTGCGGAAAAACTAAATGAATTCTTTGCTTCAGTCTTCACAGCTGAGGATGTTGGGGAGATTCCTGAATCTGCACCGTCCTTTGTGGGTGATGAATCTGAGGAACTGTCCCAGATTGAAGTGTCATTAGAGGAGGTTATGGAACAAATAGAAAAACTTAATGTTAACAAATCTCCGGGACCAGATGGCATTCATCCAAGGGATCTAAAAGAACTTAAATGGGAAATTGCTGAGCTATTATCTATGGTTTGTAACCTATCCTTTAAATCGGCTTCCGTACCTAATGACTGGAAGGTAGCCAACGTGACACCAATATTTAAAAAGGGCTCTAGAGGGGATCCTGGCAATTGCAGACCGGTAAGTCTAACTTCAGTAACGGGCAAATTAGTCGAAACAATAGTAATTGTGAATCATGTAGAAGAACATAATTTGTTGGACAAAAGTCAACATGGTTTCTGTAAAGGGAAATCCTGTCTTACTAATCTATTAGAGTTCTTTGAAGGGGTTAACAAACATGCGGACAAGGGGGATCCAGTAGATATAGTATACTTGGATTTTCAGAAAGCCTTTGACAAGGTCCCTCACCAAAGGCTCTTGTGTAAATTACATGGCCATGGGATAAGAGGGAAGGTCCTTTCTTGGATTGAGAACTGGCAAAAAGACAGGAAACAAAGGGTAGGAATAAATGGTAAATTTTCAGATTGGAGAGGGGTAACTAGTGGTGTACCCCAAGAGTCAGTCCTGGGACCAATCCTTTTCAACTTATTCATAAATGATCTGGAGAAAGGGGTAAGCAGTGAGGTAGTAAAGTTTGCAGATGATACCAAACTGTTTAGGATAGTCAAGACAGAAGCAGACTCTGAGGGACTCCAAGATGATCTCACCAAACTGAGTGATTGGACAACAAAATGGCAAATGAAATTTAATGTGGATAAGTGTAAAGTAATGCACATTGGGAAAAATAACCCCAACTATACGTACAGTATGATGGGGGCTAATTTGGCTACGACAAATCAGGAAAGAGATCTTGGAGTTATCGTGGACAGTTCTCTGAAAACTTCCACACAGTGTGCAGCGGCGGTCAAAAAGTCAAATAGGATGCTAGGAATTATTAGGAAAGGGATAGAAAATAAGACCCAGAACATCTTACTGCCCCTGTATAAAACTATGGTACGCCCACATCTTGAATACTGTGTACAGATGTGGTCTCCTCACCTCAAAAAAGATATTTTGGCCTTGGAAAGGGTTCAGAAAAGGGCAACTAAAATGATTAGGGGTTTGGAACGGGTCCCATATGAGGAGAGGCTAAAGAGACTGGGACTTTTCAGTTTAGAAAAGAGGAGACTGAGGGGGGATATGATAGAGGTCTATAAAATCATGAGTGGTGTGGAGAGGGCTGATAAAGAAAAGTTATTTATTAGTTCCCATAATAGAAGAACTAGAGACACCAAATGAAATTAATGGGTAGCAGGTTTAAAACTAATAAAAGGAAGTTCTTCTTCACACAGCATGTTGTCAACCTGTGGAACTCCTTGCCAGAGGAGGCGGTGAAGGCTAGGACTATAATAGAGTTTAAAGAGAAGCTGGATAAATTCATGGAGGTTAGGTCCATAAAAGGCTATTAGCCAGGGGATAAAATGGTGTCCTTGGCCTCTGTTTGTCAGAGGCTGGAGAGGGATGGCAGGAGACAAATCACTTGATCATTGTCTTCAGTCAACCCTCTCTGGGGTACCTGGTATTGGCCACTGTCAGTAGACAGGATACTGGGCTAGATGGACCTTTGGTCTGACCCAGTACGGCTGTTCTTATGTTCTTATGTAAGAAAACTCGAAGCATTTTTATCGGGGCATCATCTTCTTAAAAATACCACCTGACTCTCAGTGCAGTCTGTTTCATTCCAGTACAAACACTGGAGCCTTCAAAGGTATTTTTATGTGTCAGCTGGGGCAGGAATGATTTGACAGTATTCAGGGATGGGGTGAACTGCATCAGAAACATGGAGGTCACCTCAAACTGCTCTCCATTTTAATATTGAATTTAAAAATGGGTTTCCATGAGCTTCCTTCACCACACCACTGTATGATTTATTGTGTGTAATGTACAAATAAGGCCCATGCTTTTCCCTAGATTAAAATGTAGAAGAACTATATTAGTACTATATGATTAATGGAGATGGGCTGGTTTTAGAACACTAGGGCTGTGTCTACACTGGCCTCCCTTTCGGAAAAGGGATGCTAATGTAGCACTTTAGAATAGGCAAATCTGTGGGGGATTTAAATATCCCCTGCGGCATTTGCATTAATATGGCTGCTGCTTTTTTCCGGCTTGGAGATAAGCCGGAGAAAAGCGCCAGTCTAGACGTGGTTCTCCGGAAAATAAAGCCTTATTCCTACTTGAAAGAGAGCCCAGTGTAGACACAGCATAGGGCATTTAGAAAAGTAAGCACTTGCTTTAAATTTCACATGAATTTATATTTTCTTCTCTAATATAGATTCCTCAAACTCATAACAGTGTCAAGAAGTGCTAATGTGAACTTAAGGAATGGCTGGAAAATTATCTTAACTGCTCTGTGAAAGTTCTCAACAGTGATGCTAAAGAACTCTATGGTTAGAGGGACTGAAAACAATGCTTGGCATGGAACATCACAGCTGATACCACTAGATATTGGTCCCAGACAGAACAATTGCACACAGTTTCTTCTCTCCACACCTGCTCCCACCTCACATTTTAAAATTACCAGTATCATGTAAACCTGTTTCTGGTTTGGAATAGGGTAAAGATTCTCCACAAACACCAACATAGTGGACCTGTATTCATGAGCCATCCCATGCTGTCTAACATCCCTTAGGCGGCAATTTTATAGTCAGTCTTTCCTCACTTCAGGAATTAATAATCATGAGCCTAAATTCTACTGAAGTCCATGGCATTTAGACATAAGCTTAGATCATCTGCTGACCATGAACTTTGATGTTCCCTTCTCCCTCCCACAGCCCCACTCCCTCTCACAGCCTTTCCACCTTTTGATCACCTTCCCTCTTTCCTGGTAGCTCATTTTATACACTGGGATCTAACAGGATAACATTGAGCAGTGGAAAGTATAGGATGAAACAATCAGGAAAATCTTCCTAAAACTGGCCTTTCTACTGTAGAATAGTCTTCCAAGGGAAGTAATGCAAGTCTAGTTTTGGAGTTATTTAAACTAGACTTGGCAAATTCCTGGCACATACTTTAGGGATATATTGGCTTGCAGGGGAACGCTAGTTTGGTCTCTTCAATCTAGCTTCTATATGGGCTATATGGTTAGCCAATAAATATCTAGGGCCCAACTTTCCTTTCTGGGCTAGCAACTCAGTTGAAGGCCATCCACTTACAAAAAAAGTAATTGTAACTGAGTTCAGAATCCCTTCCATTGGCTTTTATTCGTGCTAAAAAGTAACAGAAGGAAGCTATAACAATCAAATTGCCATTCCTAGGATTCTAAGTTAACATTCCACAAAGATAAATGGAAGCAATCCATACCTCTCTTTGGGTACATCTACACTACAATGTAAATTCGAACTAACTTAGCTCGAATTAGTTAATTCGAACTAAGCTAATTCGAACTAACGGATCCAAACTACAAAATTAGCGTTTTGCTAATTCGAACTAGCATGTCCACATTAAGTGGACCCTGAACCAGGCTTAAGGATGGCCGGAAGCAGTGCCGGCAGGGCATCAGAGGAGGACTTAGAGCGTGGAAATGCTGTCTCAGGCTAGCCGAGGGCTGTGCTTAAAGGGTCCCGACCCCCACCCCGGACAGACAGTTCTCAGGGGTGCCCCGCTTGCAAAGCAGTCCTGGCTTGGAGTGCCCAGAGTACCCACACTGGGTACATCACAACACTCGGCCATCAGCCCGGCTGCACTTGCCGCAGGCTGCCATCTGGGGAGAGGAGCCAATTGGGGGGCTGCAGGAGAGCTTCCACCCCCAGAAGCCCGCAGAGCCAGCCCAGTCCTCCCCATTGGGGGTGCGTACCCCATTCCTCCCTCACCTCCTTCCACTTACCCTTCCCTAGCCCCTCTTCTTGATGTACAAAATAAAGGACAATTGTGTTCCAAAATGGAATCTGTCTTTATTGAACAAAACTGGGGGAGACTGGGAAAAGGAGGTGGGAGAGGGGAAGAGAGAGGGTGGGAGAGGGGAGGGCAACTAAAATGATCAGGGGTTGGGAACAGGTCCCATATGAAGAGAGGCTAAAGAGACTGGGACTTTTCAGCTTAGAAAAGAGGAGACGGAGGGGGGACAGGATAGAGGTCTCTAAAAGCAGGAGTTGGGTGGAGAGGGTGCATACAGAAAAGTTCTTCATTAGTTCCCATAAAGAAGGACTAGAGGACACCAAAGGAAAGGAATGGGTAGCAGGCTTCAAACTAGTAAGAGAAAGTTGTTCTTCACAAAGCAAAGAGTCAACCTGTGGAACTCCTTGCTGCAGGACGCTGTGAAGGCTAGAACTAGAACAGAGTTTAAAGGGAAGTGAGATCAAGTCATGGAGGTTGGGTCCATGGAGTGCTATTAGCCAGGGGCTAGGAGTGGTGTCCCTGCCCAAAGATTGTGGAAGGCTGGAGAGGGATGGCACGAGACAAATGGCTTGGTCACTGTCTTCAGTCCATCCCCTCCAGGGTCCCTAGGGTTGGCCGCTGTCAGCAGACAGGCTACTGGGCTAGATGGACCTTTGGTCTGACCCAGGACGGCCATTTTAAGCTCAGGGCTCAGGGTCGGGGGTCTCAGTGGACCACCTTGATTTTCATGCAAACCTGCTCCTGGGTGGCCAGGCTGGCAGCTCTCTGCCCTAGATGGCCACTTTCCTGTGCCTAGTGCGGAGATCGTGGACGAGGTCCACGATGTCCGCACTAGCTCAGGCAGGTGCCCGCCTCTTGCGGTCCCGGGCAAGCTCCTGGGAGCCGCCAGCCTGGTCCCGGGAAGAGGGGGAGGGCTGGGGTGCATCGGGTGGGTGGCTCGATCCATGCCAGGTGCAGGGTCTGCTGGCTGGGTGCTGGCAGGCTTGCACCTGGCACGGGCACCGTAGCCAGCCCGTGCCCCTTTAAGAGGTCCGAGGCCGGGAGGGGGGCATAGAGTTTCCCTGGTGTTGGCCAGAGTGGCCACCAGGGAAAGCTGGGGAGGGCTAGCCTCCCACTAGTTCGAATTAAGGGGCTACACACCCCTTAATTCGAACTAGCTAGTTCGAACTAGGCTTAATCCTCGTAAAATGAGGTTTTCCTAGTTCGAACTAAGCGCTCCGCTAGTTCAAATTAAATTCGAACTAACGGAGTGCTAGTGTAGCGCCTATGAAAGTTAGTTTGAACTAACGTCCGTTAGTTCGAACTAACTTTGTAGTGTAGACATACCCTTGAAGGTATTTCTAAGTCTGTCCATCTACCAGATTAAGCTGCATCCATTTGAAGATCAATGTATTTTTTTGTGTTTGTCTGCCACCCTTAGAGCAAAAAATTCAGCTCTCCCCCATCATCTCATATCTCCCATGAAAGTAAATTCTGCTGAAACCATCAAAAGGACACTATCAAAATGCTATAATAGAATTCTAGAACCTGGTCCATTCCATTTATTCTTGAGCCTCACCTGTTCAAAACAAGTAAGAGATCCCTCAAGCTTGCAGTTTCTAACTTTACCTTCCGTAGTGTATTGTCTGGTGACTCCTGCACTTTGATTTGCATGAAATGGGGGAGGAGAATGGGTACCTTCCCCAGTGATGGGGCATCTGCCTCTCGCTGGCCCTTTAAGGCTAAAACCCAACCCTGGGAGAGGACTGGGAGCAAAGCCCACAGCTGAAGCTGATATTAGAGCCCAGCTGTGGGATGTATAAATAAGGACTCCAGGAGCCAAAGAGGGAAGACACACTCTTGCTCTAACTGGGGAGCAGGAGGGACCTGGCTGCCAGGGAAGTCGGGGGCTTCCTGAGACAGCCCAGTGCTGGGGAAAGGCAGGCAGGGCTAGGGAATCTCTGGCCTGGCCTCACTCCCAGGCTGCATGGCCTGAAGCAAGACCTCAGAGTGCTAGGGCTGCAGGAAGGCCACCAGGATAAGCAAAAGCAGCAGGTCCATATCCCCTTGCCGATGAAGAGTGAGCCATTTCAGACTGCAGTTTGCCCCTGTGGCAGGGGTTAGATGACGACTGGCAGTGGGTCACTGAGGTAAGGTGGGCATAGGGAAATTGGGGGTTCCCTGGGAGGAGAAGACCCCAGAAATAAACAACCTGCCCTCCCCTCCCCCCAGAAGGAGTTCGCGAGTCACTGGAGTGGGCACAGCTGGAAGACAATGTCCTGAAGGGAACAGTGTGGTCTGGGAGCAACGTGGGTCTGGAATGGAGTGCGTCGAGTGAGGACACGGGGAGACACCAGCCAGAGGGAGGTGCCCTGCAGGCAATGAGCTAATTCCCAGGCTACAGGCAGGAGGCGCCATACTGGTGAGCTCTCCCCTTGATGCCCTCCATTAAAGAATTAATCTTAGTGAATGAGTTTTGATGGAACAATATCATACTTATTAATTTGGGAGGGGGGATATTAAGATTGAAACAAAACCATAGTCATTTCATTTTGGGTTTCTCATTCCTAAACACTTTAGTCACAGATATTTCAGTGTTCTGTATCGAATAGGATGCAGCATATTAACGTTTCAGAAATTTGAATTAACAATTTAAGCAAGAGTTTTCAGGAGAGAAAAGAAAGGGGACAGAGTCTATTTAATCCAAATGACATCCTGCATGTAGTTAGTTATATTTCTGCAAATTAGATAACAGCTTCTATTGAAATAAAAGGAAAAGTGTGAGAGAGATTTAATCCTAATGACACTTAGGGTATGTCTACACTAGCCCCCTAGTTCGAACTAGGGTGGCTAATGTAGGCATTCGAACTTGCAAATGAAGCCCAGGATTTAAATATCCCGGGCTTTATTTGCATGTTCCCGGGCCGGCACCGTTTTTAAATCCCCTTAGTTCGAACTGACTGCCCACGGCTACATGCGGCAGTCAGAAATTAATCTGAACTAAGTCCTTAGTTTGGATTAATTGTTACACCTCATTGCAGGATGAGTAACAGTTAATTCGAACTAAGGGCTTAGTTCGGATTAACTTCCAACTGCTGCTTGTAGCCTTGGGCAGTGAGTTCCAACTAAGGGGATTTAAAAATGGTGCCCTCCCGGGAACATGCAAATAAAGCCTGGGATATTTAAATCCCGGGCTTCATTTGCAAGTTCAAATGCCTACATAAGCCACCCTAGTTTGAACAAGGGGGCTAGTGTAGATATACCATTGAAGTGTAGCAATATTTTCAGGATTATGTTACCTAACAGAGATTGAGAATATTATTTTTCCTTTTAATGGAAAAGTGCAAAAAAATGCATCTGGCAATAAAACAAAACAAAACACAAATCTTTGCAACAGGTGATGAATTTAACTATTTAAAATATAGATATTTCTCTTAGTAACTCCTTAACGAACATGGGCATGTTTTCTGCTGCATTGACAGGGAAAGGTAATCCTAAACGATGGTATTAAACAAATCACACAGTGACAGCTTAAACTATATGGTAAACAAAGAGGAGCCAAAACTGTTATGCTTAGCTGTCTTTCAAAGCCAAGGTATTTTTGCCATGAGAGATCAGTGTTTTTCAGATGTTTGTGGCAAAGCTTTGACTGTTGACATTCATAACTGTATAAATTTAGGTGTATCAACAGACTTTCCCCGTGTGCATTTACATTCTCTTCTCCCTCATCCTCAAAGTTGTACCTTCATGAGATATACCCTGCACAAGAAGCATGCTGCATCAGATAAATAAAAAGGAGTAAGGACACACACACAGAGTCCATGACACAAGACAGGCAAGTTAGGCCTCAAAATCATGAGATTTATTAAATCCACGGTGTTTAAAGCCAAATAAGTTTAGGAATCACTTTTATGTTTACTTCTTGGGAGTCTCTAGGTGTGATGTTTTAAAGTTTTTATCTGAAATTGATGAGGTCTAGACATTTAAAACAAATAACCTCACATGGTCCTCTGACTCTCTGATCTAGGTCAGAAATTAGGAGAAATTGGAGAAGGTCCAGAGAAGAGCAACAAGAATGATAAAGGTCTAGAGAACATGACCTATTAAGGAAAATTGAAAGAATTGGGCTTGTTTAGTTTAGAAAAGAGAAGACTGAGAGGGGACATAGTAGCGGTTTTCAGGTATCTAGAAGTGTGTCAAAAGGAGGAAGGAGAAAAATTGTTCTTCCTGGCCTCTGAGGATAGGTCAAGAAGCAATGGGCTTAAACTGCAGCAAGGGAGGTTTAGGTTGGACATTAGGAAAAAGTTCCTAACTGTCAGGGCAGTTAAACACTGGAATAAATTGCCCAGGGAGGTTGTGGAATCTCCATCTCTGGAGATATTTAAGAGTAGGTTAATCATAGAATTATAGAATACTAGGACTGGAAGGGACCTCGAGAGGTCATTGAGTCCAGTCCCCTGCCCCCAATGACAGGACCCAGTACTGTCTAGACCATCCTTGATAGACATTTATCTAACCTACTCTTAAATATCTCCAGAGATGGGGATTCCACAACCTCCCTGGGCAATTTATTCCAGTGTTTAACTACCCTGACAGTTAGCAACTTTTTCCTAATGTCCAGCCTAAACCTTCCTTGCTGCATTTTAAGCCCATTGCTTCTTGTCCTATCCTCAGAGGCCAAGATAAACAAGTTTTCTCCCTCCTCCTTATGACACCCTTTTAGATACCTGAAAACGGCTCTCATGTCCCCCCTCAGTTTTCTAAACTAAAAAACACAATTATTTCAGCCTTCCTTCATAGGTCATATTCTCTAGACTAGGGTCTAGAACTAGGGTGGTTAATGTAGACAACTGGAGTTGCAAATGAAGCCCGGGATTTGAATTTCCCGGGTTTCATTTGCAAGTCGCCGGGCGCCGCCAATTTTAAATGTCCGCTAGTTCAGACTCCGTGCCCGCGGCTACACGCGGCACGAACTGGGTAGTTCAGATTAGGCTTCCTATTCCGAACGACCGTTACTCCTCGTGGAACGAGGTGTACGGGTAGTTCGGAATAGGAAGCCTAATCCGAACTACCTAGTTCGTGCCGCGTGTAGCTGCAGGCACGGAGTCCGAACTAGCGGACATTTAAAAATGGCGGCGCCCGGCAACATGCAAATGAACTAGGGTGGTAGTGTAGATATACCCTAGTTTCTTAGGTTGTTCTTACTTCCCTTTTTATAAATGGGCACTATATTTGCCAGTCTTCTGGAATCTCTCCTGTCTCCCATGATTTTCCAAAGATGATAGCTAGAGGCTCAGATACCTCCTCTGTCAGCTCCTTGAGTATTTTAGGATGCATTTCATTAGGCATCTAACTTTTCTAGGTGATTTTTAACTTGTTCTTTTTTTATTTTATCTTCTAAACCTACCTCCTTCCCACTAGCATTCACTATGTTAGGCATTACTTCAAACTTCTCAGTGAAGACCGAAACAAAGAAGTCATTAAGCATCTCTTCCATTTCCAAGTTTCCTGTTATTGTTTCTCCCTCCTCACTGACCAGTGGGCCTACCCTGTCCTTGGTTTTCCTCTTGCTTCTAATGTATTTATAAAAAGTCTCCTTGTTTCCCTTTATTCCCGTAGCTAGTTTGAGCTCATTTTGTGCCTTTGCCTTTCTAATCTTCCCCCTGCATTCCTGTGTTGTTTTATAGGACTCCTTTTTTAGTTTTATATCATGCAAGATCTCGTGGTTAAGCCAAGGCGGTCTTTTGCCATATTTTCTATCTTTCTGACACAGTGGAACAGCTTGCTTTTGGGCCCTTAACAATGTCCCTTTGAAAAACTGCCAACTCTCCTCAGTAGTTTTTCCCCTCAGTCTTGATTCCCATGGGACCTTACCTATCAGCTCTCTGAGCTTACCAAAATCTGCCTTCCCAAAATCCATTGTCTCTATTTTGCTGTTCTCCCATCTACCCTTCCTTAGAATCATGAACTCTATGATTTCATGATCACTTTCAGTCAAGCTGCCTTCCACTTTCAAATTCTCAACTAGTTCCTCCCTATTTGTTAGGATCCAATCTAGAACAGCTTCCCCCCCGGGTAGCTTTTTCAACCTTCTGAAATAAAAAGTTGTCTCCAATGCAGTCCAAGAACTTTTTGCATAGTCTGTGCCCTGCTGTGTTATTTTCCCATATATATCTGGATAGTTGAAGTCCTCCATCACGACTAAACCTTGGGCTTTGGATGATATTGTTAGTTATTTAAAAAAAGCCTCATCCACTTCTTCCACCTGGGTAGGTGGCCTTTAGTCGACTCCTAGCAGGACATCACCTTTGTTTTTAACCCCTTTTAGCCAACCCAGAGACTCTCAACACTTCCATCTCCTATGTCCATCTCCACCTCATTCCAAGTGTGTTCATTTTTAATATACAAGGCAACACCTCCTCCCTTTTTTCCCTGTCTATCCTTCCTGAGCAAGCTGGACCCTTGCATACAAACATTCCAATCATGTGTATTATCCCACCAAGTTTCTGTGATGCCAGCAATGTCATAATTGTACTTATTGATTAGCACTTCCAGTTCTTCCTGCTTATTACCCATACTTCTCGCATTTGTATATATCGCATTAATGTCTCGCATTAATGTCTATCAGGGCTGGTCTAGACAGTACTGGGTCCTGCCATGAGGGCAGGGGACTGGACTCAATGACCTCTCGAGGTCCCTTCCAGTCCTAGTTTTCTGTGATTCTATGATTAAGAGAAAAATAAAAACAAAAATAAAAGATTTAAACCCACAAATACGATATATTGCAAGTCTTGCAAAAGACTTTCCTTTGACAGGCAAATCAGAGTCTTAGTGAAATCAGTGGGAGCAAAGGTGCATTTTGGTCTCTCCCACATTTACCCTCTTTCAAGAGTGCAGCAGCTGCTTAGTTTATCATCCACTAGCTGGAGAAGAAGTTGGTTTCCATAGCAAACTGAGTAACAAACAGGTTCCTCTCACCTAACATGCAATAAGGGTGTGACACAGCAGTTATGAGAGGAACATGTTGCTTACTTCATCTTAGTAAAGTGACAGAGGTCAGGGTTACAAAGTATTATACTGCAGCATCAGGATCAATTAACTTCAGTGGCTTCTACATAAAAACGGCCATACTGAGTCATATCAAAGGTCCATCTAGCCCAGTATCCTGTCTGCTGACATTGGCCAATACCAGATGTCCCAGAGGGAGGGAACACAACAAGTAAACCTCATGTGATCCCTCTCCTGTCACACATTTCCAGACAGAGCTAGGGACACCATTCCAACCCATCCTGGCTCATAGCCATTGATGGACCTAACCTCCATAAATCTACCTAGCCCTTCTTTGAACTCTGTTAAAGTCCTAATCTTCACCACATCCTCTGGCAAGGACCTCCACAAGTTGACTGTGTGCTAAGTGAAGAAATACAGCTTCAACACAGCTTGGTCTGTCATTTGTGTTTAAACTTCTGACAGACAATTGCCAAGAAGTTCACTAAGGGTACATCTACACTACAGAGAAGATTGAAGCTGCTGAATTAGGGTTTGCATTAGCAGGTATAATGAAGAAATGCTAATTCAAACTGAGAGGGCTACTCCTGTTGATGCTGGTAGTCCTGCTTCCACAAGTAGTAAGGGAAGTCAAAGGAAGAGTGTTCTCCATTCAACTACCTTCAGTGTGGACAGTGCCAAAAGTCGAGTTAAGCTACTTTGACTTCAGCTATGCAAGTAACTTAATTCAACCTTGTCCCATAGTGTAGACATACAGTGAGGTATTTTGTGTCAAATTGGCCTTCATCCTCCCTGTACGTTTGGCACATGCATGTTGAGATGGGTGTGGAAAGATGAAATCCTCTCAACAGGCTGCAGTGCTTCCCAGCTAAGGCTGCTTCAGCCATTTGCCCCCTGCTTGTGCACCCTGAAGCTGGAGATCCCAAGGACCACAGTGGAAGTTGACCACCTGACCCTATACTTACTCTTTCTCTATGCATATTATGAAGGATATGTCTACACTACAGAGTTTTGTCGGAAAAACGACTGTTTTTCCAACAAAACTTGAAGAACATTTTGACGGGGCAAGATGGGCCCACACTCATGGCCCCTCCCCCCCAGACAGAGAAATGCAGCAAAGTGGTGGAAGCATGAGGCTGCCAAGTCCCACAGCGGGATTAGGGCCGCAGAGCTCCACAAACCCAGCCCAGTCATGGGAAGCTGCAGAATGCTGGAAGGCAGAGGCTGGCACTGGCAGAGGTGCTGGCACGCCCACAGTCAGCTGCGCCAGGGTTGCCAGGCAACCAGACGCTTCCTCAGTTGGTAAGGGGCGGAGCGACTCGCGCGGGGACAGAGGGGATTGGGCCAGGACAGAGGACCCAAATGTAAATATGGAGACACTAAAGTCAGAAGGAAAGAGCACAGAGGAGACAAAGGGCAAGGATGGAAGTCCAAAAGGGGCAGAGAGGGAGCTGGAGGGACA
Source organism: Pelodiscus sinensis (assembly GCF_049634645.1). Classification (NCBI taxonomy): domain Eukaryota; kingdom Metazoa; phylum Chordata; order Testudines; family Trionychidae; genus Pelodiscus; species Pelodiscus sinensis. Next base: position 51,817,878 of record NC_134719.1, read on the forward strand.
AAGAGCTAGGGGTGAAGGACCTGAAGAGGAAAGAACACCACGGTTTGAGGACGTTGTGGGGGAAACCGGAGAAGGATGGAGAATCCGGTGAGAGGGAAGGTAGAGGAAGCAACCCAGGGCAGGGGCTAGGGAAGTAAGCCCGCGGACTGGCGCATTAAGGGCAACGCCCCATCAATCAGTCTAGAGGGTGGAAGTCTACCCCTTGACCGTAGAGCCCTGGGATGGGACTCAGAGAGAGGGTAGGCCCAAGTTCCCCTCTCCCTTCTTTCCTACTTACCGCCCAACCAATCGGGTTTTGATACCCTCAGTGGCCAAGGGTTCGGGCAATCAAAGCCTGGTAGGGCCTGCAATTTGAGAACTGGGCCAGCGAGTCCTTTACACACATCCAAATTGCAATCACATTCTTTCACAAGTAAGTCGAAAGAACATCGGTAATCCTCGTTTTCTGAGGAAGAAGCCTTTTTACAAAAGAACTCTCTCGAAAAGGAGTGTATGGACACAGAGGAGGGGTTTTTTTTTCAAAAGAAGAGGCCTCCGGGAAAAAGCACAGGTGCCCTGGTGGCAACTCCATACAAAGTAAGTACAACTCTATATTTCCTTTGTCCTGGTCCCTCTTAAAGTTGCAAGCACCTCGGACAAGCCTTGTGAAAGGAAGCTGGCCAGAGAACAGCACTTCACCGTGTAGCTCTCCCTGCTATAGGCCTGCTAAGTTATGACAGAGCCTCAAGTCCCCCTGCACCTGCCTGCTCCTCGCTGGAAGCAACCCCAGGAGTCCCAGGACCCACCCAAGGGGACAAAGAGGAGTGTCCCATTCTGGTCAGGCCCAGAGATCCAGTCCCTCTTTGAACTGTGGGGTGAGGAGGAGACATTACAGGATCCCCAGGCCAAGCATCACAATGAGGACATTGATGGCCAAGTCCCTGGCAGAGCACAGACACCCACGCCAGACCTTGGAACAGGTCTAGAGTAAAGTGAGATTGCTCCGTCAGGGATATATCTGGGCCAGAGAGCGCAGAGCGCGCTCAGGGGCAGGACTGTACTCCTGCCCCTATTACCAGGAGCTACACCAAATCCTGAGTGGTGGGGAAACATCTTCCATACACATCCTCATCAACCCCGGCCTCGAGACCCCCGTCATCACCCGGCTGGAGGTCTCTGTGGAGGAGGGCTGAAGTCTAGATGTAGCCGAAATGACCTCCTAAATCTTACTTATTCTTCTACACAAGAGACAATTCTGCAACTAGAAAACCTTCCAGAACTTTTGCTGAAAGCAAAAATATTGTTGCATTATACATTTGAAGAACTAAACAGTTTGAACAATTAAGATCTTGCACAGTCAGAGAGAAGTTATACACATCATAGCCTAGATATATTAAGAGTCACTTTAAAAAAAGCAGCCACAGAAATCTGACGACAACAGTTACTTTTCTTTAGGTATGTTTGTTATTTCAACATTAACATAGTCTTTTGGTACTACAGCTTTAATGAGAAACATCAGAGTTTTGAATTAGATATTGTGGGCCAGATCCTTTGTTGGTGCAAATCAATCAGAGCTATGCTGATTTATGGAAGCTGAAAATCTGGCCCATATGTACCTGGAAAACTTAAATAACTCAGCTGTTTTTAAACTTCTCAAAGCACAAAAAGGCAGGAGTTTACATAGAAGAACTGCCATGAAAATTCTATGTTTCTAATTAAGCAAATAAATGTGAAGAACTAAAAATAAAAATGAATGATGTTTTCAAGGTACATATAATGTATTGTAGCAGCAGTGGAAAATAGCTGAAATGAAGTTTTGAAATAAGGAAAACAATAAGATACAGAAAACACTGCAGAGCTATTTATTGGTTTGCTAAAAAAGATATGGTACATATTTAGAGAGTTCAGTGTGGGTACATCTTTTCCTCAAGAGAAGAGGGATGGGGGAACATAGCATGGTAAAAGAAAAAGGATATCACACTTCAAAGTTAATTCGAAATAACAGCCATTATTTTGAATTAACTTTACTAGTATCTATACAGCCAAACCACTATTTCAAAATAAATTTGAAATAGTGGAGCACTTATTTCGAATTTGGTAAACCTCATTCCACAAGGAATAACGCCAAATTCAAAATAGCTAATTTGAAATAAGTGCTGTGTAGACACTTATTTCGAAATAGGGGGCCTCCAGCCTTCCCAGGGTGCCCTGGTGGCCACTCCAGCCTCAAACAAGCAAAGGTATAGCGAGGGTGTTATGCACCTGGGCCCAAAGGAAAAATTTGCCTCCCCTCCCCTCGCTGCCATGTGGCATGACCCCGAACCTGGTGCACAGTTGACAGGAACATGTACCGCATCTTTCCCCACCCCTTACAGTTTGGGGCCAGGCTAACCCACCAGTTGAGATGGAGGAGGGTCAAGCTTGGAGCAGAGAGACAGGTAGGAGACTCCAGCTGCCGGTGGCAGGTGCCTGCTTCTGGGTAGTGTCTCAGTGCTGCCACAATCACCGCCAAAGAGGAGGCTTCCCAAAGCAGGCCCTTGCTGCTGACCCCAAAGGCACACATAAGTCCAATCTTCTTTCAATGGGCACATTTCCCATGGCTCTTTGATCTTGGATCTGGCTTCTATCCCCTCTCCAACCTTTGGAACTGCCCACCTCATTCACCCCACAGGGACAGTCTCTGCTTCACTTGTCCTAGGGACTATTCTACCAAGACATAATACCAAGACATAATACACCTCGTGGAATGAGGTGTACCGGTAGTTCGGAATAGGAAGCCTAGTTCGAACTACCTAGTTCGAGCCCCGTGTAGCCGCGCTGCACGGGGTTCGAACCAGCGGGGTTTTAAAAATGGCGGCTCCCCGCTTATGCAAATGAAGCCCGGGAAATTCAAATCCCGGGCTTCATTTGCAAGTGCGGTATGCCTACATTACCCTCCTAGTTCGAACTAGGAGGGTAGTGTAGACATACTCTAAAAGAGTATCCTAAGGAGGAGGAAGAAAAATTGTTCTGCTTGACCTCTGAGGCTAGGATGAGAAGCAATGGGTTTAAATTGCAGCAAGGGAGGTTTCGGTTGGACATTAGGAAAAACTTCCTGCCTGTCAGGGTGGTTAAACATTGGAATAAATTGCCTAGGAAGATTGCAGAATCTCAATCACTGGAGATATTTAAGACCAGGTTAGACAGACACCTGTCAGGGATGAGCTAGGGCAACTCAACTTTGGAAGCCCCAGGGGCCACATTGATACTTACAGAACATGCTGAGGGCCTCAACTTAAGTGTGGTTGCATATGCAAGCAAATATATACAAATAGCTTCTCTCACACTGACAGGCATGAATACAAAGATTCATGACTACACAACACACAGGCTCCACTTAAGTCAGTTCTGCTGATATTAATAAAATGCAACATTTACCTGATTTCTACCCATGTGACAGCACTTTTCATGAGCAATGACAGCCCAAGAATTTAACTACTAAAACGCATATCAACAGAGGATCATTACACTGACTACTTTTTTGTTTTGGTTCCCACTCGGCGGCCACATGTTGATCCCCACATAAATCCAAATTGCACCGCAGGGTGCAAACAAACTGGCCGTGGGCAGCATGTGGCCCACGGGACATGTGTTGAGTAGCCCTGGGTGCTTGGTCCTGCTGTGAGGGCAGGGGACTAGACTTGATGACCTGTTGAGGTCCCTTCCAGCTCTAGTGTTCTGTGATTCTATACTGCCCACATGGTGTTAGATGGGGGCTGGTGCCCCCTACAAGAGACGGATCCCCAGAGCCCATCCATACCTCCGTGAGCCAGCCTGTGCCCCCTGCCCTGGGACTGAACCCCCAGCCAGTGCCCCCTAGAGAGGCCCTGTAGCCTCCAGAGCACCAGTGAGATTTTGGTACTAGGGCCCTCCCTCATGTGGATCCCTTGAACAGGGGGTCAGGTCAGGTGCTGTTTTCTCTCATACTGTGGGGTCCCAGGGCCAGACCCTGTGGTGCCTCTGGGCCAGTGTTGCGGCACGAGGGGAATGAATTGGCTAGGTCTGAAGCATTTCCCCCAGAGGCCTCAGCAAGCCTGGGGGCAAGACTGAGCGGATGGGAGAAGCAGGGGCAGGGGGTGGCTGCCGGGTATCAGTCTCTGCCCTTCGCTGCCGTTAGTTGGGCTGCACCGTGGATCGGTGGGCAGCTCCCAGGATTGTCTCCTTTGATCAGGGGTAGTTTGATGGCAGCACAAGCTAGACAGGGCATGATTGCTGAAGCCCCCCCACCCTCCTGTTGTTTCCCACATTAATCAGATTGCAGCGAGCCAGGTTATGCTGGTCTGTGCTGCAGTCACATCTTTGCTACCTGTGTCGACAGCCCCTGAACCACTGGAAACCGAGCTTCTAGTCCAGCCCGGTGTTTGATCTCAGGCATGTCACAGGCCCCAGTTTCCCTAGCTGTAAAATGGGCGGATGGTGCCATCAGTTACCTGATAACGCTTTGTATCCAGATGAAATCAAGTGAGGCAGTCCAGTGATAGACGGGTGAGTGGCTGAAAGTCAGTGGGTGCCAGGCAGCAGGTCATTGGCAAATTCAGCATACGGAGAAGGGGGCTCCGTACGCCTCCGCTCCCAGCACTTGCGGGCAGAGTTCACAAATGACAAAGCTCTTCTCGCTTCCCCACCAGCCAAGCCATCACTTTACTCTGGGTCTTTAACACGTGCTGTCCCTTGCCTTGGCTGGGCACTATTCCGGGGCAGGCCTAGTTCTCCTAGCCCAGAATCACAGAAGTGCCCAAAACGTGGGGTTGGGGGGCACAAGCACCCAGACCCATGATCCCCCACTCTGCAGTTCTTGCCCCAAGGCCCCCCTACACAGTGTTCCACCCCCCCCAAATGCTCCTGAGCTACCTCTTCCCCCCAAGATCCATCTCTTCCCCTGCCATTGCCTGCCCTTACACGCCTTTGGCCCCCCACCCTCTGCTTCATGCCCCTTGGCCTGGCCTGGCCTGCCCAACCAGGGGCTGCTGCTGGCAGGTTTTCTCCCAGCTGATGCCAGAGCCAGACATTCCCAACACCTCCCCCTACCAAATTCCCTTCCTTCAGAGACAAGCAACCCCAGCGCCCCCTAACCAAATCCCCCTACTTCTGAGACAAGCAACCCCAGAGCCCTCCACTAAATCTTCCTCCTTCAGAGCTAAGCAACCCAGCACCCCCCCTCCAACCAAATCCTCCTCTCACAGAGCCAGAAGAACCAGTGCGGCAAGTTAATCTTACTTTTAAAAGGGGCTGCTCCTGTCCGCTGCCTCTGCTCAGTGCATTCCGGGCGGCAGCACGTGGCCCAGCTGCCAGCTCACTGATCTAGCATCAGGTGAGCCTACGCAGCATGCACTCACTCCCACCCTCTCCTGACACCCCCCTTGCTTGGTACCCAGGGGCAATTGCCCCTTCCTGCCCCCCCCCCTTTGCTACGCCTCTGCAAACAAGAACACTCCTCTCCCTCCCCCCGTCCCCGGAGCCCTTAAAGGGATTGATTCTGGCCACAGTGCCTGTGCCAGTTCCAAGCTGCCAGCACGGAGCCAGCAGTCACTGCCCCTGACCCAGGGGCCCCAAAACATGAGCCAGCAAGCCACTGACAGCCAGCCCTCTACTGCTCCCCAGGAGCAGTTTGCCAGCTCCCAGGAGCCTGCCAGGGCCTGGAGAAGGCAGGTGCTTTCCTAGCTCAGGGTGGAGATCAGGATGGACCTTACTCAGGTTTGGGGGGGATGCTCCCAACGTCCATGATCTCCGCACTAGACGGAGGAACCAGTTTTGTGAAATAAAGAGAGTTTGTGCTCATGAAAATACATGTATTTTATTTGACATCAGGAAGGGGAGGGCAAGTGGAACGATGTGGGGGAGGAATGAGGCACAAGCCCCCAGTGGGGCAGACCAGGGAGGCTCTTAGTGCTCCTCAGGGTAGAAGCTCTCCCTCAAGGCCTCCTGGAAACTGACAGCCTCCCAATGGACCTCCCAGATGGCAGCCTGCAGAAAGTGCAGCCAGGCTCGCAGCAACACGTTCTCAAGAAGCACCAGAGTGCCCAGGGGCCACTCCGGCTCCATGTCTCAGAATGCTGTGGCGTCCCGAGTGAGGGCAACCAGAGCATGCAGAGACAAAATGCTTTGCTGTCCCTCATCGAGGTAGGCAAGCAAGCAGGGAAAGCTGAGAACCAGCTACCCAGGGTGGGGGTCCCTTTAAGCATAAGCCTCAGATAACCTCAGGCAGCAGCCACACAAAGTAACTCCTGACCTGGACCTGGTTCCGGTTGGCCTTCAGTGCAATTCAGTGTCCACTCAGTGTGGGCGCGCTATTTCGAAATAGCAAAATGCTATTTTGAAATGCATTTTGTGTGTAGATATGTTATTTCGAAATAAGATATTTCGAAATAACACTGTAGTGTACATACCTGAAGGGAAGAACCTCAAAAGACGCTGAATTTGTTTTATCTTTGTATTTTGGCACTTCTAATTTTGTTTGCACTGAATCCTAAAGTCCATATGTGCATGTAAATAAAAAGTTGGGAAATTATTCTAGATATTTTGAATTTCAAATATAGGTTCAGTCATGTTTTTTGGTATTGAAAATTTAAAGTAAAGGGACTTCAGAGGGTAACTCTTATTGAAAGTCAGTGAAACTTGGGATGCCCATTTGCTTAGGCACTTCTGGAAATTGTTAGGGCTCCTTTGAAAATCTGTCTCTGTGAGTTGCAGGTATAATAACTTGAGTCTGTTCTGATAAAATCCTCTTCCCAGCCAGACGTAATAAGGTGCTAGACTTTTCATAGAATGTTACATGAATTCATTTGCACATTCATTTCAGTATGTCCCAACTCTAAGGAAATTTGTTGGGCAATATGCGTAAATGTAATTGGGTTGCAGATACCTGTGCTCTATTGGAATGTCTGGCCAAAAAGGAATCCTGGCAGCTCCAACCTGGCCATTAAATGGCAGAGCAGGACTAAGGTAGACTCCCTGACTCCTGTGGCTCCGTGCAGTCCCAGGAAGCAGTGGCATGTCCCCACTTGAGCTCCTATGCATAAGGACAGCCAGGAGCACTGCATGCTGCCCGACTTCAAGTGCCAGCTTGCAGTTCCAATTGCAGGGATGGCATCATGTGGGAGCTGGAGTGGGGACATGCTTCCAAAAGCCACTTGTGGTAAACATCAGCCAGAGCCTGCACCTCTGAGCTCTCTCAAACCCCAAGCTCCTACCTCAGCCTTTATCCCCCTCCTGCCCTCCAAGCCCAGACCACAGCCCCCTCCTACACCACAAACCCCTCATCCCCAGCCCCACCCCAGAATCTGCACCCCCAGCCAGCCTCCTCGCACACATTACACACCACAACCCTCTGCCTCAGCCCAGAGCCCTCACCCACACCCTCAACCCCTTACAGTCCAAGGCTGTTCCTGCACCCCAGGCCCCTCAACCCAGCTACAGCACTGAGCCCACATCTCTAGCTCCACCTTGGAGCCCACATTCCCAGCCATAGCCCTTGCATCCTAATCCTTGCCCTAGGCCAAAGCATCCTGCACGTTGAACCCTCCTGATTTCTGGCCCCACCCCAGGACCTGTACCCCCAACACAAAGCCTCTCTACATCCCATCCTCCTGCCTCAGCCTGGAGCCCCCTTTCATATTCCAAACCTCACATCTCCACCTTCCATCCCATTTCTGCACTCCAAACCTCTCTTCCCTGGCTCTACCTCAGAACTTACGCCCACTGCCAGAGGACTCAGCCCTTTGTTCATCCCAACCCACTGCCTCAGCTGAGAGCTCCTCCTGCACCCTGAGCTCTTCATATGTGGCCCCATCCTGGAGCCCGCACTTCCAACCGGTGAGCCAGCCCAGTGAAATGAGCGAGTGGTAGGGGAAAGAGAATGAGCAAGTGGGGACAGAGCTTTGAAGAAGGTGTGCAACAGGGGTGCAAGAGGATTCTGTTCTGTGAAAGCTGGTGACCCTAAAGACAAGTTGGACTGTTTAGCTGAGTTCTTTAGCTCTCATTTCACAAGACTTCCACCATGCTTAGAACTCACATGTGGAACAGTTGCTATTTTGGAGAGAGGGATAAGGGGAAAGATGGGATTTAGGACTGCAGTATGCAGTCAACACCAGTTTCTTGTTGATGTTGCATAAGAGAAATATTTAAATGTAAGTAATTTATGTGTTAAATACAAGCTGTCAATGCCTGCTTGAAGATCACCTCTGCACCTTTCGTTGCAATCTCAGCAGAGGTGCTATGAAGATACAGCGCCAGCAGCTCTTTCACTCAGGCTATGTCTGCACTACAGAGTTTTTGTGGAAAAACTCGTGGAGCGTCCACACCTCAAGTGTGTTTTTGCACAAGAGAATCGAAAGAACAAAGGGGGGTTTGTTCAATTGGTATTCCTTTCTCTACAAGGAAGAACACCTTTTTGTGCAAGAGCGTGTGGATGGGGAACAGGGGGTTTTGTGCAAGAAATGGCCGACAGGAAAAAAAACAGGTGCCCTGGTGGCCACTCCCTACAAAGTAATCAGAATTCTATGGTTCCTGTCTGCTGGCCCCTCTTAAAGCTGCAGGCACCCTGAACAAGCCTTGTGGCAGGATGCCAGCCTGAGAGAAGTTCCCTCACCGCCTGGCTCTCTCTTCCACTGCCATTGCCTCCCATGGCAGAGCCACAAGCCCCCCGAGGATCCCCCTAGGGGAAAAAAAGGTGCACCCCCAACATGGTCTGGCCTGGAAATTGTGACCCTCCTGGACAGGGCCGTCCTTAGGATTTATGGTGCCCTAGGCAGGATTATTAAACTGGTGCCCCTATGCCTGACTTGCTCTTAGCAACACAAACATAAGTTTACAGTATTGGAAAACTTGTCACATGCACGTTATTAAAAATAGTTTAACTTAATTAAGCACACTGTAATGCTGATGGACTAGCACTAAAGAAGTAGCACTATAGAAAAAATTCTGATTTATTGACAGAATGATGCAAATAGTATTTTTTTAAAAATTTGTCTACATTTTATTGGAAATTTATATGAAGAACCCTGCCCTCCTTCACCAGCTGCAAGATGGGGGCCAACTGAAGGCCAGGGTTGGCACATGGAGCCCTGCTCACCCCAGACAAACTTGAGGGCAGGCCCAGCCCATGCAGATCCTCTCCCCTCTTGGACGAGCCGCTGACAGGAAAGCAAAGCTCTGTCCCCCCCGGGAGGAGTCGTCAGCACAGCACTGTCACCCTTGTAAGCCCCGTAATCTCTTCCAGCTCCCTCCTGAGTTCTGCACCCTCTATCTCCTGCCCTGACTCCTGTTCCCCCACCTCCCTACCCTGAGTACCCCCTCCACCCAGACCCTGTGCCCTGAATCCACCTTTCCACTCTATCACCTTCTGCCCTGAGCTGCCCCCACAAACCTTCCAGCCCCCTGTCCATACATCTTAACCCCTACCCCTTACCAAGAGTCCCCCCATGTCTCTGCCCTGACTGCAGCCCTGCAACTTTATACTCCTGCCCTAATGCCCTGCACCAAACCCTGTGCCCTCAGCCTCCTACCTCCTGCCTTCGCTCCAGCACCCTTCAACACCTGCCCAGAGTTCCCCAACTCTCCCAGACCCCTACCCTCACTCCTATACCCCCCCCCCCTTTTTATTCTAGCAAACCCAGGGAGCAGGAGGTGATTGTCACAGGGGCAGCTCTGGCTTCATGGCACACACAGGAAAAAGCTCTGGCATCCCCAAAAAGAACAGGGCAACCACAGCAGGCAGTGCTACACCTTTTCTGTGCCTCAAAGAGGTCCGCAAGCATGCAGCTGTCCGGGGGGGGGGGTCCCTTTAAGCACGTGTCTTTGTAAGGCTCCGGCACCAGCACTCGGAAGCACCTAGTGACCTAAAGCCCTGGCTGAAGTGGTTCTGAGTGGCCTTTCATGCGTGAGAGTGTCCAATCAGCTTTTTTGCAAAAGCACATAACATTTTCTATGTGCTTTTGTGTGTTGGCGCGCTGTTGCGCAAGAAGTTTTTGCGGAAGATTTCTTCCGACAAAAGCTTCTGCAAAAAGCCTGCAGTCTAGACATAGCCTCACTAAAGGTGGCCTCTCCAGCTCAGTATTGAAGTACATAGTAGAGACTGCCAATACAGCTCCATTCAGTCACTAATAACTCTTCTTTAAGCATATAGGATGGCATTCTCTAATATCTGGTTCCTGAGTCACAGGAATGATCAAGTAGTAGAGTAGTTGCCACTTGTCCCAGCTTCTATTTGTCTCTGTTCCAAGTTTCTTTTATTTGCTATTACATTTTGGCCTATTTCCTTCACTTTTTTCTATTTCAGGATGAAATATGTTGGCATTATTGTATATGTTAACAAAATAATGTATACGGGAATTAGAGGTAAACCATATGCCAAACACTGGCTATAATTCTTCAGTACAGGCAGTCCCTGGGTTACATGGATCCGACTTACATCGGATCCCTACTTAAAAACGGGGTGAGGCAACCCTGCACTAGCTGCTTCCCTCCAGCAGACCAGGGAGATGCGAAGCTAGCGCCCCCTCCCCCCCAGCAGACCAGGGAGACGCGAAGCTAGCGCCCCCTCCCCCCCAGCAGACCAGGGAGATGCGGAGCAGCTTTTCTCAGCAGACACCTCAGCTTGAGAATAAAGGACTGAGGGAAGTGAGGTGTGGGAGAATAAAACTGAGCTCTGGAGAAATGTTTGGCTAGAGTTTCCCCTACAATATGTACCAGTTCCGACGTGCATACAAATTCAACTTAAGAACAAACCCACAGTCCCTATCTTGTACGTAACCCGGCGACTGCCTGTACTGCATATCCACAGGCCCTTTTCCAGTCATTTAATACAGAAGTTTGTCCACTTTTGCTCACTGTTTTGGATATAATAAAGGAAACAGGTATATGAAAATAAAATGATTCAGTATGTTTTTATAGCTATCAAATAATTGTAAGTCTCTCCCCCTTGTGCCATGTGCAATAGAAACATGATGCATTACCATTTTGATGTAAAATATGTTGGTGCATTTCCATGCAGCTATATAATAACTTTTAGTCAAGATGGAATTTGTTAAAAAACATAATATATAAAGTGCTGGATAAGAATGCAAGATCTCAGTTTCCTAAGTCATTGTGGTGACTTCCCGCTCGCCACCGCACCACCTGCCGTTGAATTGGGGAATTAGAACGGCTGGCAGGTGGCCGGATCCCTTTCAGGACACTGCCCTCCGGCAATGTCCACAACAGCCAAAGCCTTTCCCCCCTTCCGGGGGGAAAACAGAGACAAGCCTCTTCCCCACCTTTCTTCAGGTCGGGCCGAGAGGTAATCGTTCGCGTGCCCAGCCTTGCTCCAGGTCCGGGCCGCGGAGGGATAAGTTCACCCCTCCCAGCAAGTCTATGATCACGCCGTTCAGGGCAGGTTGCCCAGTTTAGTCCTGCCCCTTTAAGAGGTCCCACCCGACACACAGTCGGTCGCAGACGCACGCACCGTAGGTAAACTGTAGGAGCTCCTCATTCAGGAGCGGGCCCGGTAGGGTATCGGCCGCCGCAGTGAGGGGTGGGGGCAACGGGGGCACAGGCCCACCCACCTCACTGCGCCCCGGCCCAGAGGCCCTGAATGCAGCCGGGCAGCTGCGACTGGCTCTTTCCACCCTCCTACACTCCTCCCCCCTTAAGTCCAGTTTCCGGGACTGGGCTTCTGCTCTTTCTCTATGCGGGACAGGACATCTGCATTTGCGTTGTCCCTCCCCGCTCGGTGTTTCACTGTAAATACATACGGTTGGAGGGCAGGTACCATCTCATAATACGGCTGTTGGTGTCCCGCATCTGATGGAGCCATTGTAGGGGTGCATGATCTGTAAAAAGGATAAAAGAGTCTCCAAGGAGGTAATACCGCAGGGCCTCGATGGCCCATTTTATCACTAGGGCCTCTTTCTCGATTATGGCATAACTGCGCTCCCGAGGAAACAATTTTCGGCTGATATACAGCACTGGGTGTTCTTCTCCCTCAACTTCCTGGGACAGCACTGCTCCCAACCCGCAGTCTGATGCATCTGTCTGGACAATGAACGGTCGGGAGAAGTCAGGGCTAAACAGGACCAGCTCACTACGAAGAGCCGCTTTTAGGTTCTGAAAAGCGGCTTCACACTCAGCCGTCCAGGTGACCTTTTGGGGCCGGTCTTTTGTGAGGAGCACCGTGAGGGGCACCGCTAGGGTCGCGAACTGTGGCACGATATGGCGATAGTATCCTGCCAATCCCAGAAATTGCCTTACTTTTTTCTTAGTGGAGTTCCTCAAGGGTCTGTTTTGGTACCCGTACTGTTCAATATCTTCATCAATGATGTAGATATTGGGATAGAGAGTACGCTTATTAAGTTTGCAGATGATACCAAACTGGGTGGGGTTGCAACTTCTTTGGAGGATAGGGACATAATTCAAAATGACCTTAGCAAGTTAGAGAAATGGTCAGAGGTAAACAGGATGAGGTTTAATAAAGAGAAATGCAAAGTGCTTCACTTAGGAAGGAACAATCAGTTCCATACATACAAGATGGGAAGCGACTGTCTAGGAAGGAGCATGGTGGAAAGGGATCTAGGGGTCATAGTGGACCACAAGTTGAATATGAGTCAACAGTGTGATGCTGTTGCAAAAAAAGCAAATATGATTCTAGGTTGTATCAACAGGTATGTTGTAAGCAAAACTCTTGAAGTCATTCTGCCGCTCTACTCTGCACTAGTTAGGCCTCAGCTGGAGTACTGTGTCCAGTTCTGGGCCACACATTTCAAGAAAGATGTGGAGAAATTGGAAAGGGTACAGAGAAGAGCGACAAGAATGATTAAAGGTTTAGAGAACATGACCTATGAAGCCAGGCTTCATGAACTGGGCTTGTTTAGTTTGGAAAAAAGAAGATTAAGGGGGGACATGATAGCGGTTTTCAAATATCTAAAAGGGTTTCACAAGGAGGAAGGCGAAAATTTGTTCCTCTTGGTTTCTGAGGACAGGACAAGGAGTAATGGGCTTAAAGTGCAGCAGGGGAGGTTTAGATTGGACATTAGGAAAAAATTCCTAACTGTCAGGGTGGTCAAATATTGGAATAAATTGCCAAGGGAGGTGGTGGAATCTCCCTCTCTGGAGATATTTAAGAACAGGTTAGATAGACATCTGTCAGGGATGGTGTAGACGGAGCTTGATCCTGCCTTGAGGGCGGGGGGCTGGACTCGATGACCTCTCGAGGTCCCTTCCAGTCCTATGATTCTATGATTCTATGATTAGTGGTAGGTGTCAGGTAGTTTTGGATCGCCTCCACCTTCCCTACTAGTGGCCAGACTCGACCCCTACCCAGTTGATACCCCAGGTAAGTTGTTTCCTGCCAGCCAATTTTACATTTTGTTGGATTGGCAGTCAGGCCTGCATCTCGAAGGGTCCGCATTACGGCCGCTACCCACTCGAGGTGTTCCTCCCATCCTTGGCTATAAATTACCACATCATCTAAATAGGCGGCCGCATACGCCATATGTGGGGCTAGCAAGCGATCCATCATTCTTTGAAAGGTTGCTGGTGCCCCATGCAGTCCGAAGGGCATTCTTGTAAATTGGAACAGTCCCGAGGGGGTTGAAAAAGCCGTTTTTTCTTTTGAGTCTGGGTCCAAGGGGATCTGCCAATATCCTTTCGTAAGATCAAGCGTGGATATGAATTCAGCGGTCCCCAGGCGATCTAGCAGTTCATGGGGTAGGCATCAAATTTTGAAATGGCGTTTACTCATCTAAAATCAATACAAAAGCGGATACTGCCATCCGGTTTTGGTACCAGCACAATTGGGCTGCGCCACTCGCTCTTGGAGCGCTCTATCACTCCTAGTCGCAGCATTGATTGTACTTCCTTCTCGACTACCTCCCGCATCCGGTGAGGGAGAGGGAGAGTACCTTCTCATACGACCTGGCCTGGAGGTGTCTGAATGCTATGCGTTATTACTGTGGTACATCCAGGTCAGGTTGTAAAGGTCTTCTGGAATGTCTCGGTGAGATGACGCGCTTGTTTCACCTGGGTCGCAGAGAGGGTGCCTCCCAGTGGTGGTTCCCTGTCCTCTGCCACTTCGGGGATTTCAGGCCCTAGGACAGGCTCTGACGGGTAGGGAGTGATCATTAGGGCCTCCCGTTCTCGCCAGTGCTTCAGGAAGCTTATGTGGAATATTTGAGTTTTCTTTTTCCGGTCAGGCTGATAAATTTCATAGTTCACCGGCTCGACCTGGCGGGTGATCTCATAGGGCCCTTTCCAGCGAGCTAGAAATTTTGATTCTCCCGAAGGGAGTAGTAGGAGTACCCGATCCCCCGGTTTAAACTTCCTTTCCTAGGCTCGTCGGTTGTAGTTCTGCTCTTGGACTACCTGGGCCGCTTGTAGATTCTCCTGCGCCAGGGTGCCGGCTTGTTTGAGTCGCTCCTGGAGCTGGAAAACGTACTGCAGGAGGCCCTGTGAGGTCGAAGGGGTCTGTTCCCACGTTTCCCTCACAAGATCCAGGATTCCCCGAGGACGATACCCATATAAAAGTTCGAATGGGGAAAATTGGGTCGATGCTTGGGGCACTTCCCGGACCGCCAACAGCAGGGGAGGCAGTAGCAGGTCCCACTGTTGTAATTCTGCTGGGGGAAACCGTCATAGCATTCCCTTTAGCGTCCGATTAAAGCGTTCCACCAACCTGTCGGTTTGGGGATAGTACACGGAGGTTTGTAATTTATGTATTCCCAATATGGTACACACCTGTCAGAATAATTGTGATGTAAAATTAGTCCCTTGGTCCGTAAGGATTTCACGGGGAAGCCCGACCCAAGCGAAAATTTTTACCAGCTCCGAGGCGATGGTTCGGGCATAGGTGTTCCTCAGCGGTATGGCTTCGGGAAATCTGGTGGCATAGTCCATTAAAACCAAAATATGATGGAACCCTGCTTTACTTTTTGGCAGTGGGCCCACCAGGTCGATTGCTACCCTTTTAAAAGGCGTCCCCACTACTGGCAGGGGGACTAACGGGGCCCGAGGCACCCCCGGATTGGAGGCTCGCTGGCAGTTTGGGAAAGATTGGCAATAGTCTCGTACTTCCCGGTGCACCCCGGGCCAAAAGAACCGGGACAGTACTCTCGCCAACGTTTTTTCAACCCCCAGGTGGCCATTGGCCGGAGTATCGTGGGCCAATTTCAATACTGCCCGGTGATGAATCCGGGGAACAAGGATCTGGGTCTTGACCTCTTGAGTCCGGGGGTCTTGCACCACCCGATAGAGGCAGTCGCCCTTCATTTTGAAGTGGGGCCACTGGGATGCCCCCTGGGGGTCTACCACGGTGCCATCGATCGCAGCTACCTGCTCGTATGCTGCCCTCAGGGTGGGGTCCTCCCTCTGGTCCCGGGGGAAGTCTGTCAGGGCCAGGGCAATTCACCTGCCTCTTTCCCCAGGTGCTCGTCATCCTCCGCTGACCCCTTGGGTAGCGTTTCCCCCAAAAGAGTTCCCTTCACTTTTCCGTGACCGGCCAGATGCCTGTTAGTGACTTCGCGCATTAGGTCTGTAAATCCGGGCCAATCAGGTAGGGGAGGGTCGCCGCTACCCCATGACCATTTCTGCTGATCCCCCTTGTATTGTAAGTCTGACCTTTGCGCGGGGATATGCCTTCACATCGCCGTGTACACAACACAGGTACAGCTCCCCCTCTGGCTTCAGGCCCTCAGGAAGGGTATGTCTACACTACAGTGCTAATTCGAATTAAATTAGTTCGAATTACTTAATTCGAACTAAGCTAATTCGAACTAACGTGTCTAGAACTAAAAACTAGTTTGAATTAGCATTTTGCTAATTCGAACTAGCATGTCCACATTAAGTGGACCCTGAACCGGGCTTAAGGATGGCCGGAAGCAGTGCCGGCAGCGCATCAGAGGAGGACTTAGAGTGTGGAGATGCTGTCTCAGGCTAGCTGAGGGCTGCGCTTAAAGGGTCCCGAGCCCCACTCCGGACAGACAGTTCTCAGGGGTGCCCCGCTTGCAAAGCAGTCCTGGCTTGGAGTGCCCGGACTACCCACACTGGGCACATCACACCACTCAGCCATCAGCCCGGCTGCACTTGCCGCAGGCTGCCATCTGGGGAGAGGGGGCAATTGGGGGGCTGCAGGAGAGCTTCCACCCCCAGAAGCCCGCAGAGCCAGCCCAGTCCTCCCCATCGGGGGCTCATACCCCATTCCTCCCTCACCTCCTTCCACTTACCCTTCCCTAGCCCCTTTTCTTGATGTACAAAATAAAGGACAATTGTGTTCAAAAATGGAATCTGTCTTTATTGAACAAAACTGGGGGAGACTGGGAAAAGGAGGTGGGAGAGGGGAAGAGAGAGGGTGGGAGAGGGGAGGGCAACTACAATGATCAGGGGTTGGGAAAAGGTCCCATATGAAGAGAGGTTAAAGAGACTGGGACTTTTCAACTTAGAAAAGAGGAGACGGAGGGGGGACAGGATAGAGGTCTCTAAAAGCAGGAGTTGGGTGGAGAGGGTGCATACAGAAAAGTTCTTCATGAGTTCCCATAAAGAAGGACTAGAGTACACCAAAGGAAAGGAATGGGTCTACACACCCCTTAATTCGAACTAGCTTGTTCGAACTAGGCTTAATCCTCATAAAATGAGGATTACCTAGTTCAAACTAAGCGCTCCGTTAGTTTGAATTAAGTTTGAACTAACGGAGTGCTAGTGTAGCGCCTAGGAAAGTTAGTTCGAACTAACGTCCGTTAATTCGAACTAACTCTGTATTGTAGACATACCCTAAGGAGGTTGTGTCGCACCATGGTCTGCGCACAGCCGGAGTCCAGCAGGACGGCCACCTTGTCTGTATCCGTCGTTGCTTGGAGTACAAATTCCACCTGGTTGACCGGTAGGATGTATATCTGCTCGGGTCCCCTTGGACCGTAGTCGCACCCTACTTCCAGGCAGCTCCGTTGCCACCCCTTGGGAGGTTCCGTCATCCCCTGGTCCAAGCCCTTCGGAGGTAATAGTCCCTTACCGGGGGCTGCCTGGGATCGCAACGGGGAAGTAGGTGCGTGACTGAGCATCCTGGGTCGGGGTGCTGGGGAGCTCGCCCCTAGCCTAGTAAAGTCCCTAGGCCCAAGCTCAGTCAGTTGCCCCGTGCCAGTTTCGGGTGGGTGTTCAGACTCACCCCTTGGGTCCGATGTCTCTCCGGCCGGGTAGGCGGGCCCGAGCCCCGGTCCCGCCGCTGGCCCCGCGGCCTGTGGCCAGGAGCGGAGCAATTGTTGGAGGTGCTGGTGTTGATGAGCCTGGAGGTGCTGGAGTTGAAGGCCTAGCTGCTGGACCAACTGCCTGTGTTGGGTGACCAATTGCTGAGCCATCTGCCAGTGTCGGGCCATCAGCTGTTGCAGCTGTTGGTTCTGGTGCTCCGCCACCGCTCTCACCACACTGTCCAGTTCCATCCTGGCTTTGGGGAACAGAACAGGAGAACACCCCGCGACCAACAAAACCCAACAGCCACCGAAAAAAACCCCTCAAAACAAAAAATTATTATTATTTTTTAAACCCACTGAGGTACCCACTCAGCCCCTTCCGTCAGGGGAGGGGGTCGAGGTGCCAACATTCTCCACCATTTTGTGGTGACTTCCCGCTCGCCACCGCGCCACCTTCCATCGAATTGGGGAATTAGAATGGCTGGCCAGTGGCCGGATCCCTTTCAGGACACTGCCCTCCGGCAATGTCCACAACAGCCAAAGCCTTTCCTCCCTTCAGGGGGGAAAACGGAGACAAGCCTCTTCCCCACCTTTCTTCAGGTCGGGCCGAGAGGTAATCGTTCGCGTGCCCGGCCTTGCTCCAGGTCCGGGCCGCGGAGGGATAAGTTCACCCCTCCCAGCAAGTCTATGATCGCGCCGTTCAGGGCAGGTTGCCCAGTTTAGTCCTGCCCCTTTAAGAGGTCCCACCCGACACACAGTCGGTCGCAGACGCACCGTAGGTTAACCGTAGGAGCTCCTCTTTCAGGAGCGGGCCCGGTAGGGTATCGGCCGCCGCAGTGAGGGGCGGGGGCAGGGGGGGGCACAGGCCCACCCACCTCACTGCGCCCCGGCCCAGGGGCCCTGAATGCAGCCGGGCAGCTGCGACTGGTTCAGTAGGGCTCCGGCCCGTAACTTGCTGGCTGCGGGCGGCTCTCCGCCCGGCTACCTCCTAGGGCAGGGATGTCCAAACTTTTTTCAAAGAGGGCCAGATTTGATGAAGTAAACGTGCGTGAGGGCCGACCATTTTGCCTGACATCCTTTGAACCATTAAAATTAAATGCAAATTAACTATTTTATGCAAAGTTTATTGCAAACGGCAAATGGCATAACACCAACTATACATGTTGTGTCCAAATATATTTATAACTGATTTAGACCAACTGACATTAACTGAGATTTTACAATGTAGTCATCTCAATTGAAAAAAAAACTTGCCTACACTAATGTGAAGGGTGAAACTGAGATCTGGACTGCAGCACATAGGCTAGGTCTGGTTCAAAGGCAGTGGTTTTGATGCGCAAAATGTCACGCAGGTGAGAGTCACTTAGTCTTGTCCTCACGCGGTTCTTGTTAAAGTTCATAGCAAATCACCTCTAATACCATTAACTCACAAACATCCCACTCTCCCTACCTCTAATATCATCAATTCACAGACACTTACCTTCCTTCCTCCCCCCCCCCCCCCCACCGCATCCCCCTCCTGTTCTGCAATGTGATTTGTCCTTTTCATATTTGTTCATTTTTTTAATTGTATCCTTTGGTATATATGGTTGTGACTACTTTCTTCCACTATTTGATCTGAGGAAGTGGGTCTGGCCCACGAAAGCTCATCATCTAATAAACCATCTTGTTAGTCTTTAAAGTGCTACATTGTCCTGCATTTTGCTTCAACTACCCCAGACTAACACGGCTACATTTCTATCACCAGACTATTTGTTTTTTTTTTAAAGTTTATCCTGTACAGACTAACTAGGCTACCTCCTGAAGTGTCTAAAAATATTTATGTTCACCTTGACCCTGCTTCACCCAGCTAGATGAACCTGAAGTTTATATTTATAGACAGGCTTTCCATAATCAATACTGCAGAAACTAACACTTGATAAATTCAACTCAAAAGAAGATGCAATAACACTCAACTAGAAAGGACCTCTTGAGCCACTGAATCCAATCCTGTGCAGCCTCAGGCAATCAACTTTTAATTCCTTGCATAAATTTGTCTAAAAGGGGTCCCTTTACCAAGACAGTAAGGGTGTGTCTAGACTGGCAAGATTTTGTGCAAAAGCAGCCACTTTTGCACAAAAACTTGCCAGCTGTCTACACTGGCCACTTGAATTTGCACAAGAGCAGACTTCATAATGTACAAAATCAGTGCTTCTTGTGCAAATACTTTCACGCTCCTGCTCGGGAAAAAGCCCTCTTGCGCAAGAATACTTGCACAAAAGGGTCAGTATAGACAGAGAAGAACTGTTTTGCGCAAAAAAGCCTCGATGGTGAAAATGGCGATCCGGGCTTTTTTGTGCAAAATCATGTCTAGAGTGGCCACAGATGCTTTTGCGCAAAAGCACTTTTTGCGGAAAAGCATCCGTGCCAATCTAGACGTGCTTTTGCGGAAATACTTTTATCAGAAAACTTTTCTGTTAAAAGTATTTCCGCAAAATCATGCCAGTCTAGACGCACCCTAAGAGTATACACATTCCCTTAGATATTCCATTCTTAGTAGCTTTGGGTATGTCTACACAACAGCACTATTTCAAATTAACTTAATTCGAAATAGTTAATTCGAATTAAGCTAATTCGAAATAATGCATCTATACACAAAAACTATTTTGAAATAGCATTTTGCTATTTTGAAATAGCGCGTCTACACTGAGTCGACCCTGAACTGAAGTTAAGGCTGGCCGGAACCAGTGCCGGCAGGGCATCAGGTTGGGACTTAGTGTGTGGGGCTGCTGCCTGAGACTAACTGAACTCCATGCTTAAAGGGACCCTACCTCAACCCTAGATAGACAATTCTCAGAGTTTCCCGCTTGCTTGTCTATCTTGATGAGGTACAGCAAAGCAGTCCTGTCTTGGAGTGCCTTGAGTGCCCACACTCAGAACTCCACAGCACTAAGCCACATGGAGCCAGAGCTGCCTCTGGGCACGCCGGTGCATCTCATGGGGTCATTGCCATCAGACCGGCTGCACTTGCTGCGGGCTGCCATCCGGGGGCCCATCAGGGGGCTTCAGGATCCAGGAGGCCATGAGGGAGAGCATCCACCCCAAGGAACCCTCAGATCCTCCTTTGTCCTCCCCACCAGGGATTCGTGCCCCATTCCTCCCTCACATCCTTCCACTTACCCTTCCTGATGTCAAATAAAAGACACGTAAGTTCAAAAATAGAAACTGAGTTAATTGAATCAAACTGGGGGGAGGGGATGGATCTCTGGGGAGACTGGGAAAAGGAGGTGGGAGAGGGGAAGAGAGAGGGTGTGAGAGGGGAGGGGGAAACCTGGGAGGAGGGAGCTGGAAGGGGGAAGCAAGGGGAAGAAGGGGAAGGGGAAGCTCAGGGCTCAGGATTGGGGGGTCTCACCGGACCAACCTGACTTCTATGCAAACCTGCTCCTGGATTCGCATGTGGCCTTTGGTGGCCAGGCTGGCAGCTATACTACCATAGACGGCCATGTTCCTCCGTCTAGGGCTGAGATCATGGAAGCTGGAGGCATCCCCCCCAAACCTGAATAAGGTCCATGATCTCCACCCTGGACCAGGAAGGCACCGGCCTTCCCCAGCCCCTGTCAGGCTCCTGTGAGCTGGCAGACTGCTTCTGGGGAGTGGTGGAGGGCTGGCTGCCAGTGGCTTGCTGGCTCATGTTTTGGGGCCACTGGGTCAGGGGCCCCGGTGGCCACTGCTGGCTCTGGGCTGGCAAGGTTGGAGCTGGCACAGGCACTGTGGCCAGAGTCTTCCCCTTTAATGTTTCTGGGATTGGGGGAGAGGAGAGTAAGCTTTCCTGGTTGTGCCCAGAGTGCTCTCTGGGAAGGGCTGGAGGCCCCCTATTTCGAATTAAGTGTCTACACAGCACTTAATTCGAAATAGCTATTTCGAATTTGGCATTACTCCTTGTAGAATGAGGTTTACCAAATTCAAAATAAGGGCTCCACTACTTTGAATTTATTTAGAAATAGCGGTTTGCCTGTGTAGATGCTATTAAAGATAATTCGAAATAACTGCTGTTATTTCGAATTAACTTTGTAGTGTAGACATACCCTTTCTGACTTGGGAAATTCTTTAAGAATATAGATGGTTAAAGATTTTTCAGTGTATTATTTATAATATACATAGCACCATGAGACTAGCAGCTCAGGAACCCATTGTGTTAGAGACTGAAAAAATACTGAAAACAATATTCCCTTCACTGAAGGGTTTATAGTCTAAACCACAGAGACATAATAGTTGGATGAGACAGTGAATGGTGTTATAATTCATAATTCCCAGCATCTATCAGCAATCTGACCAAATGAGTTGAGTTTAAACACTCAAACTTCTCACATAGGCTCTTCCATTAAAAAGGAAAGATAATCCCGTTTGGAACACTCTCCAATCCAGACCATGCAGTTTGGTAAAATTCAGATTAAGATTCAGAATCAACACACATACATGCATAAAAAAGTCGGAACTAGAGCCAAACTTTGAAGCGTGGTCTCACCTCTCAGCTGTATTGTGAAATGTATTCTAAATAACTTTATTTGTTGTGTGTTTTTTAAAATGAGACAATCCAGTGGGGGAAGGGGCTGGCATGTTGATCACAGTTCCTCATTTTCTTATTAAAATTATCGTATGTCATTGTTTCACAGGCAAGATTCCCTTTAGAAAACATACATCATCAGATAATAGAATCCTAGGCTGTATCTAGACTGGCAAGTTTTTCTGCAAAATCACGTGATTTTGCGGAAAAACTTGCCAGCTGTCTACACTGGCCGTTTGAATTTTCGCAAGAACACTGACAATCTCATGTAAGATTGTCAGCGTTCTTGCGGAAATACTGTGCTGCTCCCGTTCGGGCAAAAGCCCTCTTGCGGAAATCATTTGCGCAAGAGGGCCAGTGTAAACAGCACAGTACTGTTTTTCGCAAAAAAGCCCCGATGGCGAAAATGGCGATCATGGCTTTTTTGCGGAAAACCGCATCTAGATTGGCCATGGACGCTTTTCCGCAAAAAGTGCTTTTGCAGAAAAGCATCCTGCCAATCTAGACGTGCTTTTCCAAAAATGCTTTTAACAGAAAACTTTTCCGTTAAAAGCATTTTCAGAAAATCATGCCAGTGTAGACGTAGCCCTAGAGTTGGAAGAGACTCCCAAGAAGTCATCTAATACAACCCCCAGTTCCTAGCAGGCCCAATCTCAACTAAAACATCCCAGCCAGGGCTTTGTGAAGCCTCACCTTGAAAGGCCTGGAGAGTCCATCACTTCTCTAGTCAATCCAGTCCACTGCTTCACCACCCTCCTAGTGCAATAGTTTTTCCTAATAGCCAGCCTAGACCTCCCCCACTGCAATGTGAGACCATTGTTTCTTGTCCTGCCTTCTGCCACCACTGAGAATAGCCTGGTTCCATCCTCTTTGGACCTGCCCCCACCCCTCATCAAGTGGTTGAAAGCTTCCCCCTCATTATTCTCTTCTGAAGAATAAATACGCCCAGTTCACTCTGTTGCTGCCCCAGTCCCCTCATCATTTTTGTTGCCCTCCACTGGACTCTCTCCAATGTGTCCACATCCTTTCTGTAATGGGGGGCCCAATAATGGACACAGTACTTCAGATCTGATCTTATCAATGCTGAATAGAAGGGAATAAGCACTTCTCTCAATCTGCTGGCAAGGTTCCTACTAATGTAGCCCAATATGTCTTCAGCCTTCTTGGCAGCAAGGGCACACTGTTGACTCATTCAGCATCTCACAAGATCACATATCACTCTGAAATCTTTTCTCAGATGTTCAAAGGCACCTAAATCACTTAGGGTACGTCTACACTGCATCCCTTGTTCGAACTAGGGATGCAAATGGAGACAACCGAAGTAGTTAATGAAGCGGGGATTTAAATATCCCGCTCTCCATTAACATGATCTCGCCGGCGCGCTAGTTCGAATCACAGCTGATTCGAACCAGGAAGTGCGCGCCGGGACGCGTTAGTTCGGACTAAAGCCCTTAGTCCGAACTAATGTTACTCCTCAAAAAAGTCTCAGAGGGGCAGCTGTATTAATCTGTAACTTTAAAAACAATGAGCAGTCCTGTGGCACCTTAGAGATTAACAAATATATTATCACGAGCTTCCATGGGTAAAGCCCACTTATCTGATAAAGTGGGCTTTACCCATAAAAGCTCATGATATAATATATTTGTTAGTCTCTAAGTTGCTACAGGACTGCTCATTGTTTTTGGGAGACTTAAAACATTTCACCCATGAAGCTTGTTGCAGATATAGAGCCCATGTTAGGCATTACATAATGCAAGTTTTATTAAAGCTAGCAAATCTAATTTTCCCAGGCCAGCTTTATGTGTGTTGTCTTCTTAGATTTTCAGCGGGAGCAGTCTGAACTCATGTATCTTCAGAAAGACTTATGTGTTTTCTATTGGGGCCCTAAATTAATTGTCAATGTCCTTTAAATTATTTTTAATTATAATTTATTTTGAAGTTTCATTTCCACTTGAGTTTTTCCTGTTTGCTTTGATCCAGGTATTCTCATGATAAAGGATAAAGTGCTCCAGCTCCTCTACAACAATTAAAATAGATAATACAGAATGAGAATATCCCTCTACTTGTGGTTACCCTTCCGTATTTTTATTAGCGCTAACTACATTCAGACAGGGATGTAAAATTGAAAAGCTTATTTAATTCACTTACAGGAGAGCGCACATACACTCACAGACAAAAGATATCACAGAATAGACTAGAGACGTAGAGCTCTGAAAGTACATTTCCCATGTGTTAAACTGACAAATGCTAAGAGGGCAAGGTGAGAAGAGTTGTTATCAGGAAAGTCAAGTTTCCTCTTGCTTAGTGCAATGCAGTTGCAATTACCTTTTCCTATTCTTCTGGCATATCCCTGACAAAAGATTTAGATATGGTGGTGCTATCAAACAAACCTTCCTCAGTATATCACTACTGACCAATCTGCAATCAATCTATACTTCAAGAATTAATGTTAGCTCTAACAAAAGCAAATGAAAATGTGGACAGCTTCCAGCAAAGCTATTTCCTGTTACCATATACTGGACATTATTTACAGCTTTGACATATTGTATACAGTCATGGCAATAAATCTGGTTATTCAGAGAGAATATTGGAAGCTGTGTAAATAGAAACACTTAAGGATATGTATTATATAGATGTTGCTTCGTTTCAGGTGAAATATCAGCAAGCATTTATTTCTAATAAGCGAGGTTGTAGAAATATTCCCACAGAATTAAATGCTAAATCTGGATAAAAAGTTGGCAGTGCTTTTAATTCTCTTCTGTCCATGTGAAGATAATAGTTGAAATATTCTATTTTTAAAATTAGTAAGAGCAGTAGATACTTACTACTGAACAGTCCAGAAAATAAAATGGTATTCTCCTGTTAGCTTGGTAAACAAAACAGATGTTTGACCAAGAAAAGATGAAACACTCAGACTACATCTAGACTGCAGGGTTTTTGTACAAGGAGCCTTTGTCAGAAGAAATCTTCCACTAATCTTCTTGCACAAGAGCATGTCCACACTGTAAAAGCTCATCACAAAAGTGATTCACTTTTGTGAAAGAGAACGTCCACACTGCATGGACGCTCTCTTGAAAGTACACACTGATTGGTATGCACAGAATGGCAACCAGGGCAACTGTGCTTTTTCCTCTTTCCTCTTTTTGCTCAAAAAACCCCTATTCCTCATCCACACACCTTTTTGCGAAAGCTCTTTTGAAAAAAGGCATTCTTCCTCAGAGAAAGAGGAATACCTCTGCCAGAAAAACTCCTCTGTCCTTTCGATTCTCTTGTGCAAAAACACACTTGAGGTGTGGACACTCCACGAATTTGTATGGAAAAACAGCCATTTTTCTGAAAAAACTCTGTAGTGTAGACATAGTGTCAGTGCTCTAATTAAAAGAGCACCTATTTTCCTGGAAAGATGATTCCAAGAGAACACAAGGGTATTATAAACAGGTGCTACTATGCTGCCATGTCCAGCCTTTCAATAGCAACAGAAACACAAGCCTATCTTCTTTCCCTCAGACAAATGAGTCATCCTGTAAGTCTGTTCAAGGTGTCAGAGAAAAGACATAAGTGGGATGTGTAATGAACAGGAGGAGTATTGACCAGTACCCAGCGATAAAGGGGTTAAACTCAGGTAGCTAGCAAAGGTGTTGGCCAGGGGGCTGGGAGAACCAATCAAGATAGAAGGTTGAAATTTGAATTGGATATAGATTCCTTGCATGCAACCAGGAGTTGAGAGACAGAATAATTAAAGCCCAAGCAGAACTATCATGTCTCCAAGGAATTTGGGGCATGAGAGTGGACTGAACAAAGAGAAAATTAGAAGTACAAGGGAAAAGTGAATCCAGTCGCATTCCGGGTATTTTTCTTTATTTTGTGGTTTGGTTTGAACTGGTCTGTGTGGGCCTATGCCTCCCCTCCCCAATTACCATCTAAGTATTGTTCCTAGAGAAATTCTGTGCTTTTAAACGGTTTTCCTTAGTTGTTCTGTAGCATCTAGAAACAAAGTATGCTTTTGCAATTTTATCTTTATTTTATAATAAAAATAACTTTTTTTCATAGAATCATAGGGCTGGAAGAGACTGCAGGAGGCCATCAAGTCTAGCCCTCTGCCGAAAGCAGGACCAATCCCAACTAAATCAACCAGCCAGGGCTTTGTCAAGCTGAGACTTAAAAACTCCTAGGAGATTCCACTAAGATGATTTTTAAGGTGATGATTTGATTCTTGTGTCCTGGAAGGTGTCCTGGAAGGTCTGTCTGTCTGTGTCTGCATGCCTCAGGATGAAAGGCCAGGTACCAGAGACTGCAGCTTGTTTTTCTCTTTTCTTGTTTCAAACTCTTTTGGGGCAGAAGAGCTTGGGGTACCCCTGAGGGTGATTTCAATTGTTCACCCCTGGTTTTTAGGGATAAAAAATCAGTTGATGATGGCAGTGATTCCCCAAAATCTGTGTATTATGATTCGGGGAGGGGGCAGAGTTTTTGTAACTAGTGCCTGTAGATGAAAGGTTTTGAAGCTTTCTTGCGGGCCATCACCCTCTGCACTCAGAGTGCCAGAGTGGGGAACAGCCCTGACAAGATGAAATAAACAAGTACCATGTCAGAGGGAGGACCGGATAACAAAAAATAGTGTATGTTTTAGTGCAGACTAGCAGTGTGCACAAGGCTTAAATAATCAGTGTCAGTGAGCAAAGTTCACCACCTACCTGGCATTTCTTCCTTCATTAGCTATTGTTGCTAGTGATTTTAAAGAAAAAAATGCTGGTGTTCTTTTATTGTAGACCTAGCTACAAGGAAGAAGTCTAACAAATTAGGCACTTTTACCATTTTAAGCATGAGCTGTTTTGTTGTAGTCTGTTATAATTTCTATAGCACCAGTGCAGCACATGCTGCCTTACAGACAAGAAACAAGAGTGGTCATATATTCTGATATAACTTAAAACACAACGAATAGTCTAGCAGTATAGCACCTTAAAGACTAACAAAACATGTACATGGTATCATGACCTTTAATACTCCAGTCATCTGAAGAAGTGGGTTGTACCATCTATGTGTATTGTTAGTCTTTAAGGTGTTGCTAGACTATCTGTTGTTTTTTAAGTTTTTCCAGTTACAGATTAACTCGGCTACCCATCTGAAGCTTTTGAATATTCTGATATGTTATACTACTGTATATCCAGAGTTACTCCACTGAAGTCAGTTGTGTTACTTTGGAATTTTTCTGGAGACATATACTGATCCTCCACTATCCAAGACCTCATTTCAAAGAGATCATATTCTAAAATCCCGCACAGAAGACAATATGAACTGTGGGCAGTCTACCCCTCTCAGAATTAAGTCTTTAAATAAATAAAATTAGATGAGTGATGGGTATTCCTAGCTCAGGTTTAGACTTCTGAACCAACAAGCCAATGGGACATTTAGTTTTGGGCAGTGTACACCTCAACATACTGTACAGAAAAAATTATTCCTCTTACTGTATTTCAGTATTCCATTTACTGTATGCTTAAAGTACATGAATTGCTATCCTTTGTAATTTTACTTTTTTAGCTAGTGTAACTGTGGATGGAATTCTTACTCATGTACATCAATTTCTTTCTTAAGTCTTGCTAAGTTAAAGTATCCTTGGAAGAGAGTGCCACAGGTCAGAGATATGTTGCATTAGTAGCATTTCTTTTTATGCTTTTTAGTTAGTAGACTTTGAATTTCATGGAATATTCTCTGTTTTAAAATGCAAGAGAAATAAATTTAGGCTATATCTAGACTACAGTTTTGTCAGAAAAAATGCCATTTTTCTGACAAAACTTGAGTTACGTCCACACTGCAAGCGCATTCTTTCGACAGTAAATCGAAAGAACAGAGGGCTTTTTCTGTTATTGGTAATCCTCATTCTACAAGGAAGAAGCCTTTCTGCAAAAGAGCTCTTTTGCAAAAAGGCTTGTGTGGACAGGGAAGAGGGAGTTTTTTCAGAAGAGGGAAGAGGAAAACGCACAACATGCCCTGGTGATCATTCTGTCTATAGCAATCACAGCTTACATGCGAGAGAACATCCTGGCAGTCCAGACGCTATCTTTCAAAAAAGCACATCGCTTTTTCAATGCGCTTTTGTAGTGTGGATGCTCTCTTGCGCAAGAAGTTTTTTCAGAAGACGTTGCCTAAGAATAGATAACTGCCCATTACACATACATTATTTCATATAATGGACCTTTGCCTATCACCAACCTTTTCTTAAGGGAGATATACTTTAAATACAGGTATAGAGATACCCCAGAAATATTAGAAATTTTTTCCAGACTTGGAAGTGGAAAAAGAAAATCAGTGATTTCACTGAAAACTTGAAAAAAGGCAAAACCAAATACAGTAGACAATATGCACCTGTCTTCTAGCACACTGCTTTGCATTTTTTCCAATTACAAGAGAAAAAAAATAATATTCTAGATGGCCAACTGGTGAGACACTTGCTAGAAACCATTAAACTTTATTGCTTTATTTAGTGGAATTGAAAACACACTAAGCTTTGTGTACCACAATGCCAATATCCTTGAATATCTTCCATGCCAATTAAGTCTGGGAAGCTTGCAAACAAAACAAAACAAAAAAGTTGTTTTTCTAAATGCATCTAGCCACAACCAACATCCTAGAATCTTCTCAATCAAAGAAATTTGGACCAAGTCATGGAACAGCTCTTGAGGTGTTGATGATGGATTATTATTTCTTGTTATCAGTTGTCAGGTTTAGACATTTGTAGCATTCAGTATAGTCAGAAAATATTACTGTATGCAGCTCCAAGGGAGCCATGGAAAAACTTTTAAATGGTTTGAATTCTTACTCAGCCACCACACCCAAAGGGGAACAAGAGGAAAGAGCACTTTTCTCTACAATTGTATGCATGCATTAACTGCAAAGCTCAATTTGTTCCTGTTCAGTATTTACACACAAACATGGAGAGAAACAAGACTTGATAGGCTCCTATGCTAGCAACATACAGATAACACACATTTCTGTTATTCACTGCTTGTGCTACCATTGCTCATAGCCAGACAGTCCAGTGCAGGCAGAGGTCAGCCTATGGACAGAGAGCAGCTGGCTAATTTAAACCCTTTTAATATCTTAAAAAGTTGGTTACCTTTGCTGATATCTGTAATAACCAGATGCATATGCACAAATTGTCAAGACTGTCTCCAGTTTGGGGCCCATTTTAGACTACTTGCTGACAATTTTTCACATTAACAGTGTCATTGAGCAAGTTATTCTACAGCTCCACTATGTATGAAATATCCTGTTCATATCAAAGATGATTTGGCCTTAACCATAGCTCCCAACCCTACCTGCTTGTGTATTAAGAGAGATGTCATCTAAGTGAAATTATAATTTGCAAGATCATACACAGGAAGCAGCTATCAATGGTTTGCTGTCAAACTGGAAGGCTTTCTACTGGAGTCGTGAAGGAGTCTGTCCTGGGTCTGGTACCAGCAAATCTTTTCATTATATTAATATAATATGAAACTTGCTTATTCAACATTATTTTACACATATAATTTACATATCAAATATAAGAATCAGATAGGCAGACTGTCTGCCTACAACAAAAATGCCACAACACTTGTATACCTGGGTGTCTATCCCTCTGTGATTTGGACTTTCTGGGCAGTTTTTCACAACTGGTCTGGCAGATTGCAGAGTACATTTGTCTGTTCCACATGCTCCTGTTGATTTCTTGTGACATGGTCCATGTGACAGGGTTTGGTGGAGAACATGGGCACATGCGCCTCCCCCTCACACCCCCACCCCAATACAAGGGGGTTATTTGATAGATTTGCATCATTAGGACATGCTGCCTACAACCAAGGAAGCTAATTTTTTAGACTCTGGCCACTAGATCGTGCCACCCTGTGACCAAGGGGGCTACTTTAGGAACTCTGACCATTGGGCCATGCTACCCTGTGACCGGGGGGCTATCTTACAGACTCTGACCACCAGACCACATGGAGAGACTTGAGAAACTATGGGTGGAGCATAAAAATGGATATTTTTTGTATGGCGTGGGTGGCCCAGCTTACTGAATATCAGAGGAGCCTGGTCTGGTGGCTTGCGGGGTGGGAACTTATACTCCGTGGGAAACCAGGCACCAGGAGCTAGAATCCAGTGCCTGGAACTAAAAACTGTTATTCCTGTATGTGCCGGGGACACCTGAGGAGGGAATGCACCAAGAAAATCTGCCAACAACTAAATGCTGCCTCTTTCTCTGTATCTCTGCAGGTAAGCCTCGTCTCACAGATATTTGCACTGAAAATGCGGAATGGCTTTGAACAGAAAGTGAAAGTGATTTTTTTTCAATTTATGAAGTCGGCTGTTCTTATTGAAAGTCAAAAGACAATACTATAAAATCAATTAACTTTAATTTAGTCTCAGAAAGACACCAACCACTTTAGACATCCTTTGGAGCAGCCCTGAAAACCATCAAACGTGGCAGTAAGAGGCAATTTTAATTGTTAAAAATTAATTGAAGTGATTTTTACATATCCTGCATTGCATCAGGGATGGGGAGGAGTACTGTACTAGATGGGAATGGAAAGTCAGGTTTTGGTGGAACCACAATATAATTATAATGAAACAGCAATTAACTAGTAAACCTTTTATAGCTATTTGTTTCATTTTCTTCCTTATTTCATGGTGTCTGCTTTGAATTCTAAGTAATGTCAAGATGTTGGGAGGGGAAAATTGGGAGGAGAGGGGTAAAGGAATGGCATGGGTTCTGTCCTGAATGGAAACACCAAAAAACACAACTTGAATTAATCATTTAATGGACCCATAAGCCAGAAATCCCTCTCAGCCATACAACAAACATGGTAGCAGAAATTTACCAAGCATCAGTATTTGTTCTGATGCTGATTTTGCAGCAGGCTACTTCCCAGGCCTATCTCCAAATAGCTTCTCTAGGTTCAGGTCCAGCATGTGCTATAGTTGCTCTGGTGGGATAGCTTCTTCCATTAGCAATCGCAGCACCAGGGACACTTCTTGTCCTTCATTTGGTGGCTGGTTCTACTTGTTTCTGGGCAGAGCAGGGGAGGATAATCCCTGAGGGGGCAGTGCTCACTACAGTTCCCAACATCCAGACTAATTCCTTATCAGAGGCAGGGAAATACTGTACTCCTGCAGTACCATTGGAATCTTTGACTGTTGGGTGCTCCAGCTTTAGCCACTTGATTTGCTCTCTGAACTGTTTTCCTGTCAAGTTGATCCTCAGCACTGCTAGACATGGCTTTGTGGGCATGATCATCTCTTCTGAAGTCAGAGATCTTCCTCACTTCACACTAGTGGTGAACCAGAATCTGACTGTGTTCCTCTGGCCAGCTAGCAGAGCCCTTGTTCAGCTAGCAGAGCCCTTGTTCAGCTAGCAGAGTACTTTGTTCATAGCGAGTGCTAAGAAATAGGAGCCACATTGTGTCAAACCAGTAGTCCATCTAGCCCAATATTTTGTTTTCTGACAGCAACATTGCCAGCTGCTTCACAGCAAAATGAACAGAATCATTTCCAATAGTTCCTTTCCTTGTTTTCCAGACCTAGCTTTTGACATTTGGAAGTTTAGGGACACCAGGGCATGGTGTCAGCTTATTCCAAAATCTGTAACCCTCTATCTATGAGGAATAACTCCTATTCCAAAATAGAGATTTCAAAATAATGTGTGTGTTGACGCTCCACTTCTGCTATTTTGAAATAGCTCCTCACCAGGGCCATTCTATTCCTCCCCAGTGTCTCTTGGGGCTCTAAATCAAGATAGCACATCTACATTAGGGAAGCCTGCCTCAGACTAATTTTAAGGCTTCCCTTGAGTGTAGACGTGCTACTATGAAATAAGCTATTTTGGAATACCTATTCCAGAATAGCTTATCTCAAAGTAGCCGTGCAATGTAGACGTACCCTTAGAGTGTTTCCTATGTCATCCTCAAAGACAATTTGCATTCTGTTATAAAACTTGCATTGACATTATAGTGAGTTGGGTCTGTTTTTATTGGGTCAGAATTTAGTACCCAGAGAATAAATATGCCAGGATAAATTATCTATTACTTGATTTATAACAAAACAAAAGTCTGTCCCAATTTGTTGAATTATTATAGCTTTTCCATTTATCATCTCCTCTTCCTTTGGAAACAGCTCCCATATTTTGCTACACATATCTCCCCTTAGGCTCAGA
This sequence comes from Pelodiscus sinensis, assembly GCF_049634645.1. NCBI lineage: Eukaryota > Metazoa > Chordata > Testudines > Trionychidae > Pelodiscus > Pelodiscus sinensis. The sequence goes on from NC_134719.1 coordinate 51,849,766, forward strand.
AAAGTAACAATGACTTCTGTGTTTTTGTGGAGAATGATGACAAGTCTGAGAATTTTATTTTGAAATGTTTGCAGGTCCACTCTAATTGCAGTAAGAGAACTTCCACTGATATAGATACAGTAGATGCCAGTTATTGGTGAACAACTTAAAGCATAAAGATGACTTATGTGCCCTCAACTCCCCAAGTTTAAACTTTTGAAGAACCAGAAAAATACATGTGGAATAAACAACAGCTGTTCAGAGCTCAATCTATTTATTTCCACAATCATCCACTATTCAACTGAGTGATTCTTAAAGAACTGTGGCAATCATGCAATTTTCCAATAGCTTCATAAAATAACCTCTAAGGTGATTTCAGCAACAGCACCTTGTCACTAAAATGATTTCCAGGTAATTGATGTTGCAGTAAACCTTTTAGAATGGAGGCATAATGTTATCATATGCATGGTGGTACACTATAACCCTGGCAGCTCAAGTGCAGAACCGCCCACATTATTATAAACCTAATTTTGTCTAGTTTCAGCAAAATGTTACATTAGCACAGCCAAAGCTAAAAAAGGATCCCCTACAAAGAAGGAGCTTTTTCAATAAGGATGTCATTGTGTTGTATAATGCAGTTTTCAGGTGTTTAATTATTCAGTGGCATAACATCTCAAAAACAATATAGAAAATAAATTGGAAGACAGTAAAAGAATAATAGCTAAAACTCACTAAAAGAAACCCCTGAGCTATTTTCTAGCATGAACATGTTCTCTACCAAAGACACTACTAAACATCAGGATATCGGGCAGACTCATTTGCATAATTTGCTTAGCTGCTTGAAGGTGTGGATTTCATTTTATAGCCCCAAGCCCATTTGGCTTTCCCAAATTGTAATAAAACTTTGGCTTGTGATTTTAGATATATGATATAGTGGCAAAGCTCTGACTGTGCCCATGGGTCCTGCGCTTCTGGTGGATAGTGTTAAGCCTCAGAGGCTCACTGTGTCCCACCACACGGCCTCTTTCTATTTTACTAGAGGCAGGGTTCACAGCCTACTGAGCCATGCTCATCACAGGCTAGTCCATAATATGGGGGAGGGAACCCTCTGTAGTCCCAGTCTCCCTATCCAAGGGCAGACTCTGCAGTGGTATGTGGAGGGCTGGGGGGAACCCAGGCCCACACACTACTCCACGTTCCAGCCCAGGAACCCTAAGACAGAGGCAAAAGATAGGGTTTGTTCTACTCCCCATCTGTCAACTACTTCCCTGGACCACTTCTCCAAATGATCCCTACCAGGACCTTTTCTCTGATACCTGATCCTCCAGCACTCTTCTCCTTCCTTACAGCTCCCAGCTCTCACCCAAACTCTTCTCACGCTCAGCACTTTGGCTGGCTTGCTCGCTCGCTCGTTCCATCCTTCCTTCCTTCCTCCTCATGTGCCACCGAGCTAGCAAAAGAGGAGTCCTTATAAACCAGTCTCAACTGGTTCTTGGTTGGCCCCAGGAGGTCTAATTAGCCTGACTCCCTTCGCTCTGGAAGGCTCCTAATTAACTACAGGCATGGTAACTGGCCTGATTGTCCAGACTGCTTCTGGAAAGTTCCTGCTGGTTCTAGGCTAGTCCCTGGAACATTCTCCAAACACTAGCAAGTGTTTTTTGTTATAAATCTATAGCCTTCTGCTGCCTTCTAAATTGTATCCTATTTCCAAACTCACATTTAGATGACTGCAGAGATGTCATACTATTCATTTTATTCACATGCTAACAAGACTGTCAATGTGGATTATCATAGAATACTAGGACTGGAAGAGACATTGAAAGGTCATTGAGTCCATTCCCCCACCCTCATGACAGGAGCCAGTACTGTCTAGACCAGCACTGATAGACATTTATCTAACGTATTCTTAAATATCTCCAGAGATGGAGATTCCACAACCTCTCTATGCAATTTATTCCAGTGTTTAACCACCCTTACAATTAGGAACTTTTTCCTAATGTCCAACCTAAACCTCCCTTGTTGCAGTTTAAGCCCATCGCTTCTTGTTCTATATTCAGAGGCCAGGAAGAACAATTTTTCTCCCTCCTCCTTGTGACACCCTTTTAAATACCTGAAACTGCTATCATGTCCCCTCTCAGTTTTCTCTTTTCCAAACTAAACAAGCCCAATTCTTTCAATCTTCCTTCACCAGTCATGTTCTCTAGTCTAGACCTTTAATCATTCTTGTTGCTCTTCTCAGGACCTTCTCCAATTTCTCCACATCTTTCTTGAAATGTGGTGCCCAGAACAGGACACAATACTCCAACTGAGGCCTAGTCAGCACAGAGTAGAGTGGAAGAATGACTTCTCGTGTCTTGCTCACAACACACCTGTTAATACATCCTAGAATCATGTTTGCTTTTTTTGCAACAGCATCACACTGTTGACTCATATTTAGCTTGTGGTCTACTATAACTCCTAGATTCCTTTCTGCTGTACTCCTTCCTAGACAGTCGCTTCCCATTCTGTATGTGTGAAACTGATTGTTCCTTCCTAAGTGGAGAACTTTGCATTTGTTCTTATTAAACTTCATCCTGTTTACTTCAAACCATTTCTCCAGTTTTTCCAGAACATTTTGAATTATGACCCTGTCCTTCAAATCTGTTGCAATCCCTCTCATCTTAGTATCGTCTGCAAACTTAATAAGCGTACTCTCTATGTCAATATCTAAATCATTGATGAAGATATTGAACAGAACCAGTCCCAAAACAGACCCCCAAGGAATCCCACTTGTTATACCTTTCCAGAAGGATTGTGAACCGTTAATAACTACTCTCTGAAAATGGTTATACAGCCAGTTAGGCACCCACCTTATAGTAGCTCCATCTAAGTTGTATTTGCCTAGTTTATTTATAAGAATATCATGTGAGACCATATCACATGCCTTACTAAAGTCTAGGTATACCATGTCCGCCGCTTCTCCCTTGTCCACAAGACTTGTTATCCTATCAAAGAAAGCTATCATGATTTGTTCTTTACAAATCCATGCTGGCTGTTCCTTATCACCTTATTATCTTCCAAGTGTTTGCAGATTATTTCCTTAATTACTTGCTCCACTATCTTTCCTGGCACAGAAGTTAAACTAACTGGTCTGTAGTTTCCTGGGTTGTTCTTATTTCCCTTTTTATAGATGGGAACTATATTTAAAAGTGTTTTGTTTCTTACTGGTCTGAAAGAGACAGAAAACTAAACAAAATACTACATAGGATGCTTAATCTGTTCTCTCATTACTTTCCTACCAGGGCATCAGAATGACTGCAGTAACCTGATCTCATGCTCTTGATTTGAATCATAGGTAGAAAAGGTGAATGCATTTCCTAATATCAATCTCCCTGCCAGCTTGGTCTTTCCTGGAACCAACTTCAAATACAACTACTGACTTGTACTTTCACATACAATCAGGTGATTACATTACTGGAAATATTTAACTATAGGTAGTTAATAACCTGTAAAATACATTTTTAATTAAAAAAGTAACATGATTTTTGCTATTTTCTGAAGGTGATGTCGTATCTACTATAAGGAATCTAGTTAAAAAGTGGATAAAAATAAATAGCTATTGAGGAAAAAGAGACTTTTTGTAAACTGAGATCACACGTGATATTATTAATCTCATCCTTTGCCACTTAATCATACAGGAAGCAAGTTGCCTTTCAATTCATATTAATAAGTGACGCTTACATTCATCTAAAGTTCACAAAGCCATCCCTTAGATTCTGAACAGAAAAGTAGAAAAACGTAAGAAAAAAAAAACAAACACTGGTCCAGCTCCCTTGGGACCTAACTGGTCCTGAAGCATAGAGTTTGCCAATGAGGGGAGTTTGCTGGGGTGAGGTTACAGATGACCTATGGAGAGTGATTCCCGGGGTGCTGCCAAGGCTTCTGTCACCTTCCTTTTTGCTCTCCGTGGCTTCTTGCCACCCTGTCCTGCTTGGCCAGCTCCCTGGTCTCCCCAAGCCAAGGACCAGAGCTGAGAATCATGGCCCTGCCCCCTCTTTCCAGAGAAGCAGTACAGACACTGAAACTCTTCCAGTCCGAGGAAAATGCAGTTTGGGGTCCAACCTCCTGGAATACCACCGCCCAAATGGGATCAAAATCCCCAATGAATTATTTGAGTAAGTCCCCTTTAACAATGAAAGGGGGAATTTACACTCTGATTGCTCCCACAGGTAGTAATTATTTACTCTGGGACTTGATAGGAAATAAAAGTGATTTTATTAAGTATAAGCAGTAGGATTTAAGTGGTAATAGATTAGAACAGGCAGAGCAAAGTAGATTACAAACTTGAAACAACAGAAAACACTTTGGGTATGTCTACACTACCCCCCTAGTTCAAACTAGGGGGGGGTAATGTAATCATACGGAGTTGCAAATGAAGCCCAGGATTTGAATTTCGCCATTTTTAAATGCCGGCTAGGTCGGACCTCGTACTGCGTGGCTACACATGGCACAGGGTCCGATCTAGCCGGCATTTAAAAATGGCGCCAGCCAGCTTTATGCAAATGAAGCCCAGGAAATTCAAATCCTGGGCTTCATTTGCAACTCTGTATGACTACATTACCCCCCCAGTTCGAACTAGGGGGGTAGTGTAGACATACCCTTAGCTACTTCTACAATAAAACTCCAATACAAACTTATTACAAACTTACTACAAACTCACCCTAAAACTGTTTCTTTCCAAGCCAATCCTTCCAAAACCAGGGCTGTTCCTCACCCTGAGGTCTTTGGTTCCTTCCCTTGGGTGTGCCAGCCAAAGACAAAAGATTCTGACTTTCCTATTTTTTTTAAAGATTCCTTTTTGCCTGGGAAGTCACCTGGCCAGTTGGGGTGGACATGTGACTTTCCCAGATCAACCGCTGCTTAGACTTAAAGGACAAAAGAGATTTTTAACAAGACATTGTAGTAATCAAGACATTGAAGCTAACATCTGTGCTGGCTTTCATTCACACTCCATATCTCTAATTTTACACACAAGAATTATACATACATCAAAATAAGATAAACAGACCCAGAGGATTATGACATGAAGATTGAAAGGTACATGAAGTAATTTGTCCAAAGCACTTCTGTGTCATGTGCATTTATGTCCATAAGTCCATTTCATAAAGCATGGGAGCAGAGTCCGTCACAGGGAGGCCGGCTCTTCTGCTTATGGACTCTGAGCTCTATGGACCCAGAGCAGATGCTCCTGCACCAAAATTTGAAGGTGCTCAGGGCAGTTCATTTGGCATGTCAGACCCTTCACACCACTATAAAATGTCACAGTGTGACAGTTCTGACAGATAACACTACTTCCTCTGGGAGTTTTGTATAGCCGACTCTATGCACCTGGAGGTTCCTTGTCTCCCAGGGGTCAGGAATGTACTGGTGGTCCACCAAGGCCACTTTCCTGGATAAGTGGATGAGGTTCTCATGCTGGTGAGTTGAGTGCCAGGACTCCCCGACCCAAGCCTCTATGCCTCATCCTCTACTATCTGCTTCAGCTAAAGGAACAAGGGTTAGCCCTTTATTCAGTCACAGTTCATCTGGTGGCGATCTCTGCATTCCACCACAAAAATAAGGAGTTTGATTTTTGTAAATCCCCTAGTGAGCATTTTCTTAAGGGGCTAGATAGATCCTTTCCTCAGGTGAGGCAGCCACTCCTTGGCTACGTCTACACTGGCCCCTTTTCTGGAAGGGGCATGTTAATTTCAGCTATCGTAGTAGGGAAATCCGCGGGGGATTTAAATATCCCCCGCGGCATTTAAATAAAAATGTCCGCCGCCTTTTTCTGGCTTTTAAAAAAGCCGGAAAAGAGCGTCTACACTGGCCCCGATCCTCCGGAAAAAGTGCCCTTTTCTGGAGGATCTTATTCCTTTGAAGTAGGAATAAGATCCTCCGGAAAAGGGCACTTTTTCCGGAGGATCGGGGCCAGTGTAGACGCTCTTTTCTGGCTTTTTTAAAAGCCGGAAAAAAGCGGCGGACATTTTTATTTAAATGCCGCGGGGGATATTTAAATCCCCCGCGCATTTCTCTACTACGACTCATGAAATTTACATGCCCCTTCCGGAAAAGGGGCCAGTGTAGACGTAGCCCTTGTGTGGGACCTTAACGTGGTCTTCTCAAGACTGATGTACCCATCTTGTGATCCCCCAGCTTCTTGCTCTATCCTCTACCTCACATGGAAGGTGGCCTTTCTGGTGGTGATCACATCTGCCAGAAGGGTTTCAAAGCTCAGGGCACTCATGTCTGAGCCACTCTATATGGTCTTCCATGAGGACAAGGCATAGTTCAGGCCTCACTCAGCCTTCCACTCCAAGGAGGCATCAGATGTCCTGACCTAAGTGAAATTCTTACCCTGAATGTCTGTAGAGCCCTCCCTTTTTATACTGAGTGAACAAAGCCCTTTTGGAAGTCATTGCAATTTTTTATTGCAATTTCTGAATGCAGAAGAGGTTTTCCCATTTCCTCTCAGCTCTTTTTCTTCTTGGACCATATACTGTATCCACAAGTGCTAGGAGTTAGCAAGTGTCTCTGCTCTTGCACATACCACGCATTCTGCAAGGGTTATGGCCTCATTGATGGCCTTCCTTGCCCATCTTCCAATCCAGGAGATATGCAGGACAGTTATCTGGTCCTCAATGAACAAATTCATGGCTAATTATGATTGACAGTTCTTCAATCAATGGCGAACTAACTCTGATCCCACTTCCTGGGTTATAGCTTGGGAGTTACCTCAATCGGAATGGATATGAACAAGCAATTGAATTCAAAATGGTTACTAACATTTTGTTCTTCAAGAAGTGGTGTTCATGTCTATTCCAATACCCACCCTTCCCCCTCTGTCAGAGTAACAAGCAAGAAGGAACTAAGGTAGGAGCAGATCAGCAGGGTCATAAACAGTGCCATATACTTGCACACTCCAGAGGACTCCCTAATGTTACCCCAAAATATTCTCACTGGAGACCACCCAGGGTTACACTAATATGGGTGTATTTCCACTAGGTAAAACTAAAGAGGTGAAAGCAGCCACCAAAGGTTTAAGCTAAAGAAGATAGAACTCTCTCTCACACACACACACACACACACACACACAGACAAGCAAGCAAGCACACACCCCTCCATTCATTCACTCATTCACACCCATTCATTCCTGCCCTCAGTGTGTAAGGAATCACACACTTACACAGGCAGAAGGAGACCCTGGAGGGTCTATCTGCTCATCATGGCTGGGGAAGTTGGTGAGGAGGAAAGACACTGGAGGGGAGCTTCTCAGGATCAGTGGAAGGAAAAAGAGAGAGTCTCACATGTGCTCCTTCTCTTTATATAGTGTCTGAATGGCTCCTGTGACTCATTCAACTTGTCATCAGGGAGCATGCCCAGACTTCCCTTTATCCAGCAGGGAGCATGCCCATACTGTGATGACTCATTGCCATGTGGTCCATTGTTCCAGGCTTTCTTCAAACACACTCACACTCTCTCTCCATTCACTCAGGGAAGAATGCAGCTTAGGGAAAGTTACAAGCAAGGTGGCTGCATGTTACAAAGATTATAAAGTTGCAGTTTATAGTAAGTTTGGGTATGTCTACACTACAAAGTTAGTTCGAACTAACGGATGTTAGTTCGAACTAACTTTCCTAGGCGCTACTTTAGCGCTCCGTTAGTTCGAACTTAATTCGAACTAACGGAGCGCTTAGTTCGAACTAGGTAAACCTCATTTTACGAGGATTAAGCCTAGTTCGAACTAGCTAGTTCGAATTAAGGGGTGTGTAGCCCCTTAATTCGAACTAGTGGGAGGCTAAGGCTTCCCAGGTTTCCCTGGTGGCCACTCTGGCCAACACCAGGGAAACTCTATTGCCCCCCTCCCGGCCCCGGAGCTCTTAAAGGGCCACGGGCAGGCTACACAGTTTGTGCCAGTTGCAAGGCTGCAAGCACCCGTGCCAGCAGACCCTGCACCTGCCACAGGATGAGCCAGCCACCCGAGGGCTCCCAGCCCTCCACTGCTCCCCAGGACCAGCCTAGCGGCTCCCAGGAGCCTGCCCGGGGGTGCAAAAGGCGGGCGCCCGCTTGGTCAAGTGTGGAGATCGTGGACCTCATCGAGGTTTGGGGGGAAGCCTCCAATGTCCACGATCTCCGCACTAGCCACAGGAACGCGGCCGACTACGGCCACATGGCTGCCAGCCTGGCTGCCAGGGGCCACCAGCGCAGCCGGGAGCAGATCCGCTGCAAGGTCAAAGACCTGCGGCAGTCCTACTCCCGGGCCTGCCAGCCAGGGGCCGACCCAGAGGCCTGCCCCCACTTCCACACCCTGGACCTCCTCCTGAGGGCTCATGCCATCCCTGCCTCCCGGGACGTGATTGACCCCGGGGCAGAGGGCTCGCTCCTGGGGTATGTCTACACTACCCTCCTAGTTCGAACTAGGAGGGTAATGTATGCATACCGCACTTGCTAATGAAGCCCGGGATTTGAATTTCCCGGGCTTCATTAGCATAAGCGGGGAGCCGCCATTTTTAAATCCCCGCTGCTTCGAACCCCGTGTAGCGCGGCTACACGGGGCTCGAACTAGGTAGTTCGGACTAGGGTGCCTATTCCGAACTACCGGTACACCTCGTTTCACGAGGAGTACCGGTAGTTCGGAATAGGACCCTAGTCCGAACTACCTAGTTCGAGCCCCGTGTAGCCGCGCTACACGGGGTTCGAAGCAGCGGGGATTTAAAAATGGCGGCTCCCCGCTTATGCTAATGAAGCCCGGGAAATTCAAATCCCGGGCTTCATTAGCAAGTGCGGTATGCATACATTACCCCGCTAGTTCGAACTAGCGGGGTAGTGTAGACATACCCCCTGGAGACGGAGGAGGAGGAGGAGGGCTCTGAGAGCCAAGAGCCTGCCGCCAGCCTGCCCAGGACCCGGGACCCCCGAGGCATGCCACAGAGCCGCTCGCCTGTGTCGTCTGAGGCCGGGGAGGCGTCCACCTGTGAGTACCATCATGTTCCCATTATGTGTACGGGGGGCTGGGGCGAGAGGGAGCCCCGGGACCGTGCGCCTGGGCCTTGCCCACCAAGGAGCAGCAGCTGGGGATCCTGCAGGGGCCCTGGCCTTGCAGAGGGGAGCTGGGTTTCACACACCTGGGCCCCTGGGGTAATTGACCGCTGGTCTTGTTGCACCACAGCTGCAGCACCTGGGCCTGCAGGGCGCACCACACCACCTGCAGCAGCTGCCCATGCCTGGGCAAGCAGGAGATCCAGGAACGAGGAGGAGTATCAGCGGTGGCACCTCCGGTTCCTGGATCACCAGCTCCGCACCCAGGACCACTGGGTCCAGGAGGACCTGAGGCTGCACCGGAGGAGTCTGGAGGCCCTGGAGGAGCAGGGCCGTGCCCTGCGAGGCCACCTCCAGAGCCTGCTCGACCGCTTCCCATTTCCTCCTCCCCCTGCTCCCCCTTCTCCTCCTGCTCCCCCTGCTCCTCCTGCTCCTCCTGCTCCCCCTGCTCCCCATCCTGCTCCCGCTCCTGCTTCTGCTCCTGCTTCCTCCACACCCCCTCTCCCTCCTGCCCTCCCCTCCACAACCATTTCCCACCGACGCCCCAGACCTGCAGTGTGGCGAGACGGGAGAGGCAGCCGGACTCCCACCACTGAGCTTTCCTTTCCCTTCCTCCCTTCCCTCCCCTTCCAGCTCCCTCGTTCCAGGTTTCCCCCTCCCCTCTTCCACCCTCATTCCTCCCTTCCACCACCCAGTTCTGTGAAATAAACAGACATTTTTGTTTCAAAAACAGGTGTCTTTATTTGACAGTAGGTAGGGAGGGGAAAGGGGAAGGGGGGTAGGGTGGAAGAAGGCCCCAGTGGGGCATGCAGGGAGAGGTCAGTCCTCCTCCTTCACCAGGAAGCTCTCCCGCAGGGCTTCCCGGATCCGGATGGCCCCCCCGCTGGGCTTCCCGGATGGCGGCGGTGCGGGGCTGACCGTAGTGTCCAGCCATGCGGTCAGCCTCAGCCATCCAGGCTGGCAGGAAAGCCTCCCCCTTCCGCTCACACAAATTGTGGAGCACACAACATGCTGCCACCACGGGAGGGATATTGTGCTCGGCCAGGTCCAGACGGGTGAGGAGGCATCGAAAGCGGGCTTTCAGTCGCCCGAAGGCCCCCTTCACCACGATGCGGGCCCTGGTCAGCCTGGCATTGAAGGCCTGGCGGGAGGGATTGAGGTGCCCCGTGTAGGGCTTCATGAGCCAGGGCTGCAATGGGTAGGCAGCATCCCCCACCAGGCACACGGGCATGTCCACGTCCCCGACCCTGATGTGGCAGTCAGGGAAGAAGGTCCCGGCCTGCAGCCGCTGGCACATGGAGGAGTTGCGGTACACCCGGGCGTCGTGTGCTTTGCCGGACCAGCCCACATTAATGTCCGTGAACTGTCCCCAGTGGTCACACACGGCCTGCAGGATCATGGAGAAGTACCCCTTGCGGTTGACATACCGGGATGCCTGGTGTTCTGGGGCACGGATGGGGATGTGCGTCCCATCGATGGACCCCCCCAAAGTTGGGGAAGCCGAGGGCGCCGAATCCCCGGATGACGGCGTCCGGGTCGGCGAGGCAGACCACCCTGCGGAGCAGCACCCGGTTGATGGACTTGACCACCTGCGGAGAAAGACACAGCAAAGCGCCAATCAGTGGGGCGCCCGGGTGGCTGGGAGCGTGCGTGCCCTGGCAGTGCCCTGCGCCCCACTCCCGGAAGCAACCCCCCCTGGCAGCGTGTAGTACGGCCGGGACAGCCCGACCCCTCCGGTGTGGGGCGCTTTCGCCTCCTCCCGCCCCCCCTTTGTCCCTGGGGCGGCCCATCCCCTTCTCGCAGTCCTCCTCCCCCCCGGCTCGGTGGCCGACGAGTGCCATAGCTGCATGAGCACCGCTCCGACGGTGGATCTCCCCACGCCGAACTGGTTCCCGACGGATCGGTAGCTGTCCGGCGTGGAGAGCTTCCATAGGGCGATGGCCACCCGCTTCTGGAGGGGGATGGCGGGTCTCATGCAAGTGTCCCTTCTGTGCAGGGCAGGGGCGAGCCACTCGCAGAGCTCCAGGAAGGTTTCCCTCCTCATCCTAAAGTTCTGGGTCCACTGTCGGTCCTCCCAGCGCTCCAGGACGATGCGGTCCCACCAGTCGGTGCTGGTGTCCAGGCGCCAGACGCGGCGGGGCACGCCGGTGCCGGGGCGCCGCCGCGGCTCCTCCACGGCCCCCAGGGTGGCCAGGCGGAGAGGCAGGGGGCTGACGTTCACCAGGTGGTGCCAGGCAGCCTCTAGCCATTGCTGGCAGGCTTGCAGCAGCAAGTCCAGAACGTGCACCAGAAGGTGCAGGGCGAGCCATGGCTCCATGTTGCCACCTGCGGCGGCCCCCCCGAAGGGAAGCACCGACACAGACGGGCACAGAGACCAATGCTTTGCTGTCCCTTGGCGAGGTTGGCAAGCAAGCAGGAAAAGCTGAGAACCGGCTGTCCAGGGGGGTCCCTTTAAGCTCGAGCCTCAGATAGCCTCAGACAGCAGCCACACAAAGCAACTACTGACCTGATGCCCTGCCAGAACCGGTTTCAGCTGCCCTTAAATGCCCCCCCTGCGTCCAATCAGTGTGGACGCGCTAGTTCGAATTAGCAAAACGCTAATTCGAACTAGTTTTTAGTTTTAGATGCGCTAGTTAGAATGAGCTTAGTTCGAAATAACTAAGGGTACGTCTACACTACAGCGCTAATTCGAACTAATTTAGTTCGAATTAGTTAATTCGAACTAAGCTAATTCGAACTAACGCATCTAGAACTAAAAACTAGTTCGAATTAGCGTTTTGCTAATTCGAACTAGCATGTCCACAGTAAGTGGACCCTGAACCGGGCTTAAGGATGGCCGGAAGCAGGGCATCAGAGGAGGACTTAGAACGTGGAGATGCTGTCTCAGGCTAGCCGAGGGCTGTGCTTAAAGTGTCCCGACCCCCACCCCGGACAGACAATTCTCAGGCGTGCCCTGCTTGAAAACCAGTCCTGGCTTGGAGTGCCCGGAGTACCCACACTGGGAACATCACACCACTCGGCCATCAGCCCGGCTGCACTTGCCGCAGGCTGCCATCTGGGGAGAGGGAGCAATCGGGGGGCTGCAGGAGAGCTTCCACACCCAGAAGCCTGCAGAGCCAGCCCAGTCCTCCCCACTGGGGGCTCGTACCCCATTCCTCCCTCACCTCCTTCCACTTACCCTTCCCTAGCCCCTCTTCTTGATGTACAAAATAAAGGACAATTGTGTTCCAAAATGGAATCTGTCTTTATTGAACAAAACTGGGGGAGACTGGGAAAAGGTGGGAGAGGGGAAGACAGAGGCTGGGAGAGGGAAGGGCAACTAAAATGATCAGGGGTTTGGAACAGGTCCCATATGAAGAGAGGCTAAAGAGACTGGGACTTTTCAGTTTAGAAAAGAGGAGACTGAGGGGGGACAGGATAGAGGTCTCTAAAAGCAGGAGTTGGGTGGAGAGGGTGCATACAGAAAAGTTATTTATTAGTTCCCATAAAGAAGGACTAGAGGACACCAAAGGAAAGGAATGGGTAGCAGGCTTCAAACTAGTAAGAGAAAGTTGTTCTTCACAAAGCAAAGAGTCAACCTGTGGAACTCCTTGCTGCAGGAGGCTGTGAAGGCTAGAACTGGAACAGAGTTTAAAGGGAAGTGAGATCAAGTCATGGAGGTTGGGTCCATGGAGTGCTATTAGCCAGGGGGTAGGAGTGGTGTCCCTGCCCAAGGTTTGTGGAAGGCTGGAGAGGGACAGCATGAGACAAATGGCTTGGTCACTGTCTTCGGTCCATCCCCTCCAGGGTCCCTAGAGTTGGCCGCTGTCGGAAGACAGGCTACTGGGCTAGATGGATCTTTGGTCTGACCCAGTATGGACATTCTAAGCTCAGGGCTCAGGGTCGGGGGTCTCAGTGGACCCCCTTGATTTTCATGCACACCTGCTCCCGGGTGGCCAGGCTGGCAGCTCTCCTGCCCTAGCTGGCCACTTTCCTGTGCCTAGTGCGGAGATCGTGGACGAGGTCCACGATGTCCGCACTAGCCCAGGCGGGTGTCCGCCTCCTGCAGTCCTGGGCAAGCTCCCGGGAGCCGCCAGCCTGGTTCCGGGAAGAGGGGGAGGGCTGGGGGGCATCGGGTGGGTGCCTCGATCCATTCCAGGTGCAGGGTCTGATGGCTGGGTGCTGGCAGGCTTGCACCTGGCACGGGCACCATAGCCAGCCCGTGCCCCTTTAAGGGGTCCGGGGCCGGGAGGGGGGCAATAGAGTTTCCCTGGTGTTGGCCAGAGTGGCCACCAGGGAAACCTGGGGAGGGCTAGCCTCCCACTAGTTCGAATTAAGGGTCTACACACCCCTTAATTCGAACTAGTAAGTTCGAACTAGGCTTAATCTTCGTAAAATGAGGATTACCTAGTTCGAACTAAGCGCTCCGTTAGTTCGAATTAAGTTCGAACTAACGGATCGCTAGTGTAGCGCCTATGAAAGTTAGTTCGAACTAACATCCGTTAATTCGAACTAACTTTGTAGTGTAGACATACCCAAAGTTAGTTCGAATTAGCACTGTAGTGTAGACGTACCCTTAGAGAGTTACACAGATTGCAAAGATTGACAAGGATCACAAGAAGTTGCAGTTTAAAACCTTAGACCTTACAGTTTGGTGTAGCTTTAGAAAATCCATGTATATAAATCTAGTGAGCTCAGGCGGAGGCTTTTTTATGCATTACCTAGCATCCTCTGTAGGGTCAGCCAGGGAAAAGTTTCTGATGACTGTGCATGTGCCGTGCGCACACCTCAGTTGGAATGGATGTGAATAACACATCTTGAAGAACACAAGTTATAAAAGCGACTGTTTTTCCCTTACAGAGACAATAAGCCTAATATATCTGAACTGTTGCTTGTTAATAAGTTTTAAGAATTAAAACAAAAAACGACAACAAAGTGAATGGAAATTCTTCAGCTGGGACTTCCAAAAATAAAGAAAAATTTAGACAGTTGGAAGATATGGTTTTAAATTTATTAGAACATCTTTGGAAAGGCTTTGAATTTGATACTTCATTTTGTTTCATGTACTGAAAAGTTTCTACCACCTTAATACTGGGATTATACCATCTATTCAAGTATATATTTATAATATGTGGTCTGGCTCCCTGCTTATGTAGGCAGCATGTGCCATCCAATAAAACCAAAAAATTTTACTCATAGGACCATTTTGGTGGAAAATATTATGAAAAACCTGCAGCACAGTACTCATTAGATTGCTACTAGCTATATTATAATTCTTCATGAAGACCAAAAATTAATGTAAATTACTGTTCATGCAAAGCAACAGACATTAAATGGCTTTCAGGCTCCATTTTGGAACTCAATATTAACTGTAGGTAACAGCAAGCCATGAATGCTTGTGAGGGGAGTTCTGTACCCAGGGCCAGACCGAGCCATTCTGGCGCCCTGGGCAGATAGTTTAATTGTGCCCCGGGTTGGGAGAGGATGCATGCGCGGCCCCAGCCCCATGCCAGCACGTGGGGGAGGGCGCATGTGCGGCCCCACCCCCACCCAGGGCATGGGGGAGGGCGCGCGGAGCTGGAGGCGGCAGGATGCACGTGCTGGCCTGGCCCAGCCCAGCTACCTCCGCTGGCATGCAGCCCAGGGCCACCCAGGGTGAACCAAGCCTGGCCGTGCAGGGCCCCACGGATGCGGGAGGAAAGGGGCTACTGGCCAGCGCTGTAGGGGTTAACGCGGCCCCCGCCCCAGGTGGCCACTGTAGGGTGGCAGCTGGGTGCTGCTGCAGCCTGCAATCCGGGAGTTGGGCACTCGGCATCTGATGGCAGCTATAAGGGGCGCTGTGTGCCCCTTATAGCTGCCATCAGATGCCCCCCAAAGGATGGCACCCCGGGCAGCTGCCTGGCTAGCCCATGCCTTAATCCGGCCCTGTCTGTACCTCCTAGGGGGCCTAAGGCTCAAACATTACAGTGTATTGTGTTTTGTTCTTTAGAATAGATGAAGGCGTGAAACTCAGGCAAATAAGTTCATGTTCCCTTCCAAAGGGCAGCAGGGAACATGTCGATGGAACAGGGGAACCAAAAGCCTGTGCGGGTCTTGGGCAAGATGGGGAGCCCCAAATCCATGATCCCAGAAAGGTCACAGCCTTGGGTGTAAGGAACAGGGCCAGGGACAATCAGCCATCTGCAGTATTCTGCCCTGCCTTCACAGCCACATGGAGCATGTGGAATAGCACTCCAGTAGCAATTTAAAGGGTCCAGGGCTCTGTCTGCCACCTCTGCCACAGTTGCAGCAGCTGTGGTCAGGAGCACTGGACCCCTTTGAATTACTGGGCCCAGGGAAACTGCACCCTTGCACCACTCTTTTGGCAGGCTTGCTATGGAATAAGCTAACAGAAGAGAAAGACCCAGAATTTGGTGGTCAGGTTGTACCAGAGCCCCTCCCCCACCACCATAACAAAATGTGGCTGATTGAGGGATGGGGGAGGGGAGGAGATTCTCAAGAGCTATGCCCTTGATTATTTTTTGTGCCCCCATTATTTCCAGATGGCTAGTATGTTAATCTTGGAGAGGCTGCTCGCTATATATGTGGGTGTACAAACTCTGATCCTAATCTTCCCTCCTAAATCAGACCCTCCAATCTCTTCATAATTAAGTTAATCTTCTCCAAGCATCTTTCAGACTCTTTACCACTCTTGGTACACTGGATTCTGTAACACTCCAGTGCACCAGACAAAACATTTTACAGCAGTTTCTGATCACCTGAAAAGATATTGTTGGTGATTAGATTACATGTGAAAATAAAAGGATACAGATCATCATTTGGCCATTTCAATTCTATTTTACCTTACCCTCTTTTTAAAAGTCATTATACAGAAGAATTCCATTCAAAATGAACTGCTATTACGGATATTATGTTAAAGCTTTAAGGTTTGACATTTAGAAAGGGTCTAGAAAAACTTAAAAAACAACAAATAATCTTGCAGAGTAACAAAATATGTAGATGTTATCATGAGCTTTCATGGGCACCACCCACTTCTTTAGATAAATGGAGTTTAAGGGGTCCGTCCAGTTTTCAAGTAAATAGAACAGGGAAGGGGAGGGGGGAGAGAAAAAGAAGGAAAAAGGGGAAAGAAATTGTCAATTAGAGTGTCCATGCTAAATGAAGCTGATAAGAATAGTTAGTACCCACTTTAAGTACCCTTTGGGGGTTTTTTACATCATTAGGCTATGGAATGTAGTGGGCCATCCAGCCAATTTGTTTAGATTTCTGTTTTAGGAATCAAACTTGTAAATGAAATTAAGTTCTGTAGCTTCCCTATCACGCTGGATTTTTAAATTGGTTTGAAATAATAGAGTAACTTTGAGGTCCATTAATGAGTTCCCAGGCAAGTTAAAATGTTTCTCTGTGTTGCCTTTTTGGATATCTGATTTGTGTCCATTAATTCTTTCTCGTGCTGACTGTCCAGTTTGGCCAATATATATGGCAAAGGGGCATTGGTAGGATAAATGGACTAGATAAGGGAGTCCTTGTTTTGTCTAGAGTGGGAGACAGTTTGAAAGCTAAGTGCATTGGCTAGACGTTAAAATTAACAGACATGAAAAAACTAATGATGTTGAAATTTGCATGATTAGGTTTCACAGTGAACACACTTAATTGAGATAAAAGGGAAAGTTTATAACCTCACAGTTGTGTCTGAATGTCTGTGGACTCAGGAAAACACCACTATAGCAGTTTATGTTTTTTCAGCAAAAAATGAAATGTAAATACATTCTTGGGTTCTGAGGTATCTGTCTCTAGCCAGAAGTAGATTTTATGGTGAGGTCTATAACCAGGGAATTCAGGGCTATGATAATTCAGGGATGGAGAGAATGCTCGACATTGAGACAGTGCAAACTTTACCTGTAATCTGCTTTTTTTTAAAGAGAGCAGCATCACAGTTGATAAGTATTTCTTGCACATGTTAACTACTTAAACTTTCAAATTGGAAGAAATTAAACATCTAGATCCTCAGAAGGAATATATTGGTTTAATTCTATTGACTTTGGAATAATAGATAAGGATCTCTATTACAAATGCTATCTATAAAATGCCGCCTGGTTACTTCCAATAATTATTACATGCTGGACAGTGTGTAATATCCCAGGTTTGCACCAGAGCTAAACTAATATTACTATTTCTGCCCAGTGACAGAATTTTTGTGTACACAATTCAAAATTATATTGGCTTTTTCTTCTGTCATGCTTCATTACCAGCTCATATGTAATTTATTAACAATCAGTCATAGGCCTCTTTCAGCCTTAATACTTTTCTCATCTGTACCTACCCTCTCTAGTACTGATGATTTGGTTTTCAAATTATTTTTCCTCAACTCTATGAACAAAATACAGGACTATGTAGCACTTTAAAGACTAACAAGATGGTTTATTAGATGATGAGCTTTCGTGGGCCAGACCCACTCAAAGTTCATTCTCAACGGATATTCCCTTCTCTGGTTTCTAATCTTTCTCTCTGGGTCTCTCCACATTATTCCTCAGGGGTGGGGAATCTAATACCTGGGATCCAGATGAGGCTCCCAGCTTGCCTGGATCTGGCCCCGGAGGCCCCTCCTAGAATTGGAGAGCCTGCACTCATGCTTCAGACCACCAATGTCCCACCGTGAGGCTGGAGCAC
Organism: Pelodiscus sinensis; assembly: GCF_049634645.1. NCBI lineage: Eukaryota > Metazoa > Chordata > Testudines > Trionychidae > Pelodiscus > Pelodiscus sinensis. The sequence goes on from NC_134719.1 coordinate 51,867,451, forward strand.
ACACAATTTAGTACGCTAGGCTCCTGTAGGCTCTGATGTGTGAGAGGAATATGGGGAATGTCTTTCTCCTTCTCAGTTGGGGGCTATGTCAGTGAGGGTTTGTGGATTGGGGGTGGGGTTTTTTGGGGTGTTTTTTTGGTTTTTGCCCCTCAGGCTATGTCTACACTACAAGAAAAGTTGGAAAAAGATACGCAAACCGCAAACATGGGGCCAAATGTAGGAAAAAACCCCTCTTTTGGAACATCTCTTCTTCCTCGTAAAACAAGATTTACAGGGATGCCAAAAAAAAGTCTGCTTTTCCAATTTTTTTTCAGAAAATCAGACACATTCCTTGGATGCAGCAGTGCTTTTCCGGGATACCTCCAGTATCCCGGAAAAGCTCTGTAGTCTAGATGTACCCTCAGTTACATGCAGTCCCCGACTGATTTTTCTGTGAATCGTGACTTCCAACCCAATAAAGGTTCCCCACCTCTGCTCTAGAGTGACTAAAATCCTAATTTCACACAATAGGCCCTGTACTTCTGAGTAGTAGTACACTGAGTATTATTTTTCCCTGTCTGGGGAGAATGGTAGCTCCTTATCTAATTGCTCATCTCAGTGGTTTACAATGGCACTCAGCCTATCCCCTTTGCCCTCTGTAGTCTGATTTAGCCACTGTCATCTTTGCCACAGAAGAGGGAAAAGGGAGGTGAAAAATCTCTTCATCTGTAGTGGCCTTTCCAGACATAGAAACAACTGACAAAATGTTTTCATCTCAGTCACTCCCTCTCTAGTAGGGTTTTTCCTCTGTCAGACTTCAGAGTCCACAAGGAGTTGTTCCCTGGGGAGGACTCTCCCTACCCCTTGTCTCAGTACCCTCTTGGTACCTGACAGCATCTCTACAGTTCCTGTTTGTCAGCAAGCAGCACATCCTCCTCCCACCAAACCTGGTGCATGGTGCATGCTGCTAAACTGTCTAAAGGTGGGATTTTAACCAGTTTTAGCCAGTTCTTGATTGAATTCAGGTGTCCCAATCAAACCTGACTCAGCTGGTGTCTTAATTAACTCTGAGTAACTGCCATTTGGCTGCCTTGGCAACAGGGATGTGTTCAGCCTAGGGCTAATATATCAGTCTTTTATTACTTTGCTAGACATCTGACCTCTTCCCATCACACTAGACAATGACATAAAGACTCAAATTTTCAATAATTTATGTTGAAGGTGCACATTTTAGACTCATGGATTATACCTCCATAGAGGAGAGCTGGGCCTCAGTTGTGTTGAAAATATATCTCCTGGAATTATGAGTTTGCTGATGCTAATGATATTAAATACCAGATTACTCTGATTATTGAGTGAAAATTTCTATATGATGCCCAATTGACTTCCTCTACAATACATATGATATATAGTGCACCCTCATAAGTTTTCAGTATGTTCCACGACACTTCTGCTTAATAGATACGAATCCTACAAGCTGTTCCAAGCAGAGGAACCCCTTTAAAAAGAATGGCTTTAGAATTCACCATTCAATAACTACTGGACATAGATACCAACGAAAAGTGAACTAAAATAAACAAATATCTTCAGTTCTACCAAGCCAACTATGTTCAGAAGCTTGTGACAACAATTTAAAAAATATTTTTTAAAAAAATTAGACAGTCATTCAAGGCAGTTTATGATTGCGGAATATGTAAGTGAATTTAACCTGTGAATGAAAAACAAAGAATTTGGTGGCTGCATTTTTAGCAAAGACTTGAGAGAGGTCAGGGATGAAATGGCAGCAGGTGGAAGAACAGATATAAATAAAAGTGATTCAGTAGCAAAGTAGAATTTCTGCAGCTGCAGTTGCATATTTGACACTGTTTTTTATGAGATTGCCACTTGCCTGCAGCAAGATTAATTCTACAAGCACCTTATTAAAATCACTGTAGCCAATTGGATATTCCTATAGATTTGTCTGACAATTGGTTTTCAGTATTCGATAGCTGTTTATTAGCATTGGGGTAAACAGAAGTCAGTGAAGATGTTGCTCTTCTTGAGCACCTCAGTAGTTTTTTGAGACCTATAATATACTAGTTTATTATAGGTCTCAAAAAACTACTGAAGTGCTCAAAAAGAGCAACATCTTCACTGACTTCTGTATAGATGTTGCTCTTTTTAAGCACCTCAGTAGTTTTTTTGAGACCTATAACAAACTAGTATGTTATAGGTTTCAAAAAACTACTGAGGAGCTCAAAAAGAGCAACATCTTTAAAATAAGTTGGATGTGCTGTAGAAAATTAACTATCAGAGATGGTTTTGTGTTAATTTTCACTTCTCTCTCAGTCCTAGTTTCCTCATGGAAGATTGAAAAACTCTTGCAGGAATAAATTGAATGAAATTATTTCCTCTGAGGATCTGGTCTGTAATATTTTACTAGCAATACAGGTGCTGGTTCTTCTGTCTGGCTACGTCTACACTGGCCCCTTTTCCGGAAGGGGCATGTTAATTTCAGCTATCGTAGTAGGGAAATCCGCGGGGGATATTTAAATCCCCCGCGGCATTTAAATAAAAATGTCCGTCGCTTTTTTCCGGCTTTTACAAAAGCCGGAAAAGAGCGTCTACACTGGCCCCGATCCTCCGGAAAAAGCGCCCTTTTCCGGAGGCTCTTATTCCTACTTCGAAGTAGGAATAAGAGCCTCCGGAAAAGGGCGCTTTTTCCGGAGGATCGGGGCCAGTGTAGACGCTCTTTTCCGGCTTTTCTAAAAGCCAGAAAAAAGCGGCGGACATTTTTATTTAAATGCCGCGGGGGATATTTAAATCCCCCGCGGATTTCCCTACTACGATAGCTGAAATTAACATGCCCCTTCCGGAAAAGGGGCCAGTGTAGACGTAGCCTTGGATTGGATGTTTATTATTGACACTTTTTACGGGGATGCTGGAACAATTTTTATAGTGGGGATGCTGACAGATGTTGTTCCAAACTGAAAAAAACCCTTTGTATAATGGAAACCACTTCAAGTCAGGGGTGCTGCAGCACCCCCACACCACACATTCCAACAGCTATGTTTGTAACCATATTAGCGCTGAGATATGTTGACAGAGTGAAGTCTTGTCAATTGATCTAATCACAATTAGTGGGAGAGATAGTAAATGGGGTGTTGATGGATTCAATTTCCAGTCACAATGAGACCTCTTTCCACCTGTCACTATAAAGGGCACTTAAGGTGAGAGGAAATTTAATTTATTCACACTTTATACCATTCTGGTAGTTTGAAGAAGCCTTAAAGAAGTCCAGAATTGGGCATTCTTTAAATGGCTTCACACACACACACAATTTGGACTTTCAAATTTTAAAATGTTTTAATCCATTTCTTCTTTTAGTTTTTCTTCTCTGCCCCCACCCCCCACCCAAAATTATTTTTCTACATTGGAACAGTGACAGAAACTGTTGTTGCTCATTCATTAGTGCAGGGCCGTACTGAACTCTGGGCATGTCTGACTCTGGAAGAACACAGCAGGCACATAGAGCTGGAGTATTAAGGAGATACAGCAGTTCCGTCTGCATACTTGGGAATGTCACAGTCTCTCTTTCTTCCTGAATATGAGGTGGTATTTTTGTTACTAATGGTCACTCCGGGTACGTCTGCACTACAGCGCTAGTTCGAACTAACTTAGTTCGAATTAGTTAATTCGAACTAAGCTAATTCGAACTAACGCGTCTAGAACTAAAAACTAGTTCGAATTAGCGTTTTGCTAATTCGAACTAGCAAGTCCACATTGAGTGGACCCTGAACAGGGCTTAAGGATGGCCGGAAGCAGTGCCGGCAGGGCATCAGAGGAGGACTTAGAGCGTGGAGATGCTGTCTTAGGCTAGCCGAGGGCTGCGCTTAAAGGGTCCCGACCCCCACCCCGGACAGACAGTTCTCAGGGGTGCCCCGCTTGCAAAGCAGTCCTGGCTTGGATTGCCCGGAGTACCCACACTGGGCACATCACAGCACTCGGCCATCAGCCTGGCTGCACTTTCCGCAGGCTGCCATCTGGGGAGAGGGGGCAATTGGGGGGCTGCAGGAGAGCTTCCACCCCCAGAAGCCCGCAGAGCCAGCCCAGTCGTCCCCATCGGGGGCTCGTGCCCCATTCCTCCCTCACCTCCTTCCACTTACCCTTCCCTAGCCCCCCTTCTTATTGATGTACAAAATAAAGATAACGTTTCTTCCAACATTGACTCTGTCTTTATTGAACAAAACTGGGGGAGACTGGGAAAAGGAGGTGGGACAGGGAAAGAGAAAGGCTGGGAGAGGGGAGGGCAACTAACATGATCAGGGGTTGGGAACAGGTCCCATATGAAGAAAGGCTACAGAGACTGGGACTGTTCAGCTTAGAAAAGAGGAGACGGAGGGGGGACAGGATAGAGGTCTCTAAAAGCAGGGGTTGGGTGGAGAGGGTGCATTCAGAAAAGTTCTTCATGAGTTCCCATAAAGAAGGACTAGAGGACACCAAAGGAAAGGAATGGGTAGCAGGCTTCAAACTAGTAAGAGAAAGTTGTTCTTCACAAAGCAAATAGTTAACCTGCAGAACTCCTTGCTGCAGGAGGCTGTGAAGGCTAGAACTAGAACAGAGTTTAAAGGGAAGTGAGATCAAGTCATGGAGGTTGGGTCCATGGAGTGGTATTAGCCAGGGGGTAGGAGTGGTGTCCCTGCCCAAAGTTTGTGGAAGGCTGGAGAGGGATGGCACGAGACAAATGGCTTGGTCACTGTCTTCGGTCCATCCCCTCCAGGGTCCCTAGGGTTGGCCGCTGTCGGCAGACAGGCTACTGGGCTAGATGGACCTTTGGTCTGATCCAGGACGGCCATTGTAAGCTCAGGGCTCAGGGTCGGGGGTCTCAGTGGACCCCCTTGATTTTCATGCACATCTGCTCCTGGGTGGCCAGGCTGGCAGCTCTCCTGCCCTAGCCGGCCACTTTCCTGTGCCTAGTGCAGAGATCGTGGACAAGGTCCACGATGTCCGCACTAGCCCAGGAAGGTGCCCGCCTCTTGCGGTCCAGGGCAAGCTCCCGGGAGCCACCAGCCTCGTCCCGGCAAGAGGGGGTGGGCTGGGGGGCATCGGGTGGGTGGCTCTGTGCTGTGCCAGGTGCAGGGTCTGCTAGCTGGGTGCTGGCAGGCTTCCACCTGGCACGGGCACCGTAGCCAGCCCGTGCCCCTTTAAGGGGTCCGGGGCCGGGAGGGGGGGCATAGAGTTTCCCTGGTGTTGGCCAGAGTGGCCACCAGGGAAACCTGGGGAGGGCTAGCCTCCCACTAGTTCGAACTAAAGGGCTACACAGCCCTTAGTTCGAACTAGGTAGTTCGAACTAGGCGTTAGTCCTCGTAAAATGAGGTTTACCTAGTTCGAACTAAGCGCTCCGTTAGTTCGAATTAAGTTCGAACTAACGGAGCGCTAGTGTAGCGCCTAGGAAAGTTAATTCGAACTAACGTCTGTTAGTTCGAACTAACTTTGTAGTGTAGACATACCCTGAGGGAAGCATGAGGAGAGCAGACTAAGTCCAGGACAAGGGGGGGGCAGGTCAGGGACGTGTGAACTCCTTTCCCCTGAGAAGAATAAGGCTGGCTACCCTCTCTCCTGTGGTAACATCGACCCTAAGCTACGCCATGTCTCTGTAAACCAATACATCTTCTACTCTAATGGCTGACTGAGAGTGACATCTGGCTGCAGATGGGACGCATTGTCACAACTATGCATAAATCTCAGAAGGTATGTCTACACTACCACCCTACTTCGAACTAGGGTGGTTAATGTAGTCATATGGAGTTGCAAATGAAGCCCAGGATTTGAATTTCCCGGGCTTCATTTGCATAAAACCGGGTGCCGCCATTTTTAAATGTCCGCTAGTGAGGACTCCGTGCCACACGGCTACACGCGGCACGGACTAGGTAGTTTGGACTAGGCTTCCTAGTCTGAACTACCGTTACTCCTCGTGATGAGCAGCTGGGAGCAGCACTACATGCTAGTGGTATTTGTGAGCAAAGCCTGGAAAGGCTGCTTTTCACCATTAGCAAAACCCTGCAAAGGCACACAGACCTGAGGGTATGTCTACATTAGCTCATTAATTTGAGCTAGGTAGCCAAATCAGGCAATCGGAGTTGCAAATATCCCAGGCTTTATTTGCATGTTCCCATCTGGCCATCAATTTTAAACGCTGCAGTTTAAAGTTAATCCAAACTAAGTCCTTAGTTCGGATTAACTGTTACACCTCATTCCACGAGGAGTATGGGTTGCCTGATTTGCCTACCTAGCTTGAATTAACGAGCTAGTGTAGACATACTCTGGAGTATTAAGGAGATACAGCAGTTCGATTTGCATACTGGGGAGTGTCACAGTCTCTCTTTCTTCCTGAGTATGAGGTGGTATTTTTGGTAGTTCCAAAATGAACTCCAATAGTCCTGCATCCTGTAATCATGGAATCATATAATACTACAATTGGAAGAGACCTTGAGAGGTCATCAAGCCCATCCCAAGCACCCTCTGGATCACCTTTGATAGACACTTATCTAACCTGCTCTAAATATCTCCAATGATGGAGATTCCACAACCTCCCTAGGCAATTTATTCCAGTCTTTAAGCACCCTGACAGTTAGGAAGTTTTTTCTTAATGTCCAACCTTAACCTCCTTTGTTGCAATTTAAGCCCATTTAAAAACAATTTTTCTCCCTCCTCATTATAACACCCTTTTAGGTACTTGAAAGCTGCAAAATATTCCCTTATTCTTCTCTTTTCCAAACGAAACAAGCTCAGTTCTTTCAGTCTTCCCTCATAGATCATGTTCTCTAGACCTTTAATCATTCTCAGAGGCCAAGATGAGCAAGTTTTCTCCCTCCTCCTTATGACACCCTTTTAGATACCTGAAAACGGCTATCAAGTTCCCCCTCAGTCTTCTCTTTTCTAAACTAAACAAACCCAATTCTTTCAGCCTTCCTTCATAGGTCATATTCTCTAGACCTTTAATCATTCTTGTTGCTCTTCTTTGGACCCTCTCCAATTTCTCCACAACTTTCCTGAAATGTGGTGCTGGAACAATATTCCAGTTCAAACCTAATCAGTGCAAAGCAGAGTGCAATAATTACTTCTTATGTCTTGCTTCTTACTTCTCCTGGTAATGCATTCTGGAATTATTTTGCTTTTTTAAAATTCATATTTAGCTTGTGGGCCATTATGACCCCCTAGATCTCTTTCTTCATTATTCCTTCCTTTACCGTCGCTTCTCTTTCTGTATGCATGAAGCTGATTGTTCCTTCCTGAGAGAAGTACATTTGTCTTTATTGAACTCCATCCTATTCACCCCAGACTACTTCTCCAGTTTGTCCAGATCATTTTGAACTATAATGATATCCTCCAAAGCACTTGCAACCACTCCCAGCTTGGTTTCATCTACATACTTAATAAGCATACTCTCTATGCCAATATCTAAATCACTGATGAAGACATTGAACAGAACTGGTCCCAAAACTGATCCCTGCTGAACCCAATTTTTTATGTCCTTTCAGAATGACAGTAAAGCATTGTTAGATGCAGTGAAGGCTAGAACTTTAATAGGGTTTGAAAAAGAGCTAGATAGATTCGTGGAAGTTAGTGCCATCAATGGCTATTAGCCAGGATGGGTAGGAATGGTGTCCGTAGCCTCTGTTTTCCTGGAAGTAGGTGATAGAGGAGGGATCACGTGAGTATTAGCTGTTGTGTTCCCTCCCTCTGGGGCATCTGGTATTGGGCACTGTTGGCAGACAGGATACTGGGCTAGATGGACCTTTGGTCTGACTCAGTATGGCCGTTCTTATGTTCTAACTACTGTATCAGTTATGTAACCACCTTATATCTTCATTCATGTTGTATTTCTCTGTTTATTGATAAGGTCATGCAAGACTATAACAGATGCTTTAACTGAAGTCTAGGTAAGGCTTGTTATCCTATCAAAGAAAGCTATTGGGTTGGTTTAACATCATTTGTTATTTGTAAATCCACGCTTTCACTTATCACCTTGTTATCTTCAGATGGATTCCTTAATTATTTGCTCCATTATCTTTCGTGGCTTAGAGGTTAAGCTGAGTGGTGTATAGTTTCTTGCGTTGTCTTTATTTCTGGTTTTATAGATAGGCTCTATATTTGCCCTTTTGCAGTCTTCTGGAATCTCTCCCATCATTTATGGCTTTTTCAGAGATGATAACTAATAGCTCAGGTTCCTCCTCAGTCAACTCCCTGAGTATTCTATGATGCATTTCATCAGGTCCTAGTGACCTGAAGACATCTAACTTTCCTAAACAATTTTTATAGTCCTGAGTCTTGGTTACTAGTTGCAGTAAAGTAATATCAGGAATGAATTTGGCCTGCATTTACTTCCAAGTCTCCATTAAATCCATTTCTAAATCATTTCTAAACCATTTCTAAATTATTTCATCAATCTGCCCTTTAAAGACTTGGGGAAAATATTTCCTCAATGATCATACCTAATTACATGTCTATGATCAAGTGAACATGCTTTTTTCATTTATCACATTCATTAGCAAATACGGCAAGATGTTGCTTATTCACTGGGGCCGTAATCCTAAGTGCAAACGGTGATGTTAAACTTTAGAAATGTGAAGTATGTGCATTAAAGTTCACATGCTGAAAGGGTATGTCTACACAGCAAAGTTATTTTGAAATAATAGTCCTTATTTTGAAATAACTTTCCTAGCGTCTACACATCCAAACCGCTATTTCATAACCAATAAGTGGAGCGATTATTTTGAATTTGGTAAACCTCATTCTATGAGGAATAATGCCAAATTTGAAATAGCTGTTTCAAAATAAGTGCTGTGTAGACACTTATTTTGAAATAAGGGGCCTCCAGCCTTCCCAGGGAGCCCTGGTGGCCACTCCAGCCTCAACCAAGAACACTCAACTCCCCACCTTCCCTGGAACCCTTAAAGGGGTAGACTCTGGCCACAGTGCCTGTTCCAGCTTCAAGCCTGCCAGCCCAGAACCAGCAGTCACTGACCCTGACCCAGTGGCCCCAAAACATGAGCCAGCAAGCCACTGACAGCCAGCCCTCCACTGCTCCCCAAGAGCAGTCTGCCAGCTCACAGGAGCCTGCCAGGGCCTGGAGAAGGCGCATGCCTTCCTGGTCCAGGGTGGAGATCATAGACCTTATTCAGGTTTGAGGGAGATGCCCCCAACATCCATGATCTCCGCACTAGATGGAGGAATGTGGCCGTCTATGGCAGGATAGCTGCCAGCCTGGCTACCAAGGGCCACATGAGAACCCATGAGCAGATTTGCATGAAAATCAAGTTGGTCTGGTCAGACCCCCAACCCTGAACCCTGAGCTTCCCCTCCCCCTTCTTGCCCTTGCTTCCCCCTTCCAGCTCCCTCCTCCCAGGTTTTCTCCTCCCCTCTCCCACCCTCTCTTTTCTTCTCTCCCACCTCCTTTCCCCAGTCTCACCAGAGTTTCATTCCCTCCCCCCACCCCAGTTTTGTTAAATAAAGAGAGTTTGTGCTCATGAAAATACATGAATTTTATTTGACATCAGGAAGGGGAGCTAGAAAGGGGTAAGTGGAAGGACATGAGGGAGGAATGAGGCACAAGCCCCCAGTGGAGCAGACTAAGGAGGCTCTTAGTGCTCCTCAGGGTGGAAGCTCTCCCGCAGGGCCTCCTGGATACTCACAGCCCGCCGATGGACCTCCCAGATGGCAGCCTGCAGAAAGTGCAGCCAGGGTCACAGCAACGTGTCCAAGAGAACCACCAGAGTGCCTAAGGGCAGGTCTGGTTCCATGTTGCAGAGTGCCGTGGTGTTCCGAGTGAGGGCAACCAGAGCACGCAGAGACAAAATGCTTTGCTGTCCCTCATCGAGGTAGATAAGCAAGCAGGGAAACCTGAGAACTGGCTGTCTGGGGGGGGGGGGGGAGGGGTCCCTTTAAGCACAGACCTCAGATAGCCTCAGGCAGCAGTCCCACACAGTAAGTCCTGACCCAGTGCCCTGCTGGAACTGGTTCCGACCAGCCTTAAATGAGATTAGAGTCCACTCAGTGTGGGCGCGCTATTTTGAAATGCATTTCGAAATTTAGCTATTTCGAAATGCATTTTGCTATTTTGAAAATAACACTGTAGTGTAGACATACCCAAAGTTAATCACATGCTGGAAATGTTTAGAGATATTTGTGTTATGTTGCCTATTGTCTAAATCTTAGCTTATAATATTTCTGTAACAGTAGATTTCCTATATTTATTACAGTAGGGAACCTAATAGCTATTTGGGGTCCAAATGGTACTACCACCATTTACGTAAGCTTTTGTGTTGACCCATTATGACTAAGTCTAATTCTATGAGTTATGCTTCTAATTTCCAGATTTCTCATACATGCTAACACAACAAGAGCTAGCACAAGTGAATACAAATAGAGTAACTAAAGTAGCCTGGGTGGTAGTAGAAGAGACATGGCTAAGCCATGCCCAGTACATATGCATCAGTTACTGATAAGTGATCACTACTACTTATACTCTTGATAGCGTGACAAAAGCTGCACTAGTATGTACACAAAGCTAGGGGAAAAACCATGCTCCTAGTTGATAGCATAGATCCTGTCTGGCAGACTAGATCCTCTCTGGAGGAGGTGAAGCCATGGAACAGGGATAAGAAGAGGATGAATATTAAGACCCAAATAAGGCAGTGTCAATCTGGTGAATGATGTAGTTAAAAATATTATAATTTATCACTTTTCATAAAAAGATATCTAGGTCTAAGCCTCTTTCATGGATGATGTAGCACTGGGAAGGAGGTTTTCCTGACCACTATCAAGTCAAGCTCTACTCTAACTTATGTTTGCAAACTGGCCACGTCCTATGTGATAAGCTCTACAACCTCACAAAAGCTATGGCATAGGGCTTCTTCCTCCTTCTTCAGATGCACTACCATGATTACTTTGGCAAAAACCTCTCAGGGAAGGGATCAGAAGAAGACCCCATCTACCTGAAGACATGGGATTTGTAGTCCTAGGGATGGGGATTCCATGACCACCTCCCCAGAGAAGAACACAGGTGGTGGTGGATGGGGACTTCCTCCTAAGAGGGATGGAGTCATCCATCTGCCCTCCAGACCTGGAATCTCAAACAGTGTCCTGCTTACCAGGAGCTAGAATTCAGGATGTGACCAAGAGTCTTCCAAAACTGATCAAATCATCGGATCGCTTCCCCTTCCTGCTTCTCCATGTAAGAGCTAACAATACATCAAGAATGAACTTAAGCAGGTCATTGAAGATGATGTAGCACTGGGAAGGATAAAGAAATCTGAAGTTCTTGTCCATCCTCCCTGTTCAAGGAAAAGGTCCAGGGAGGGATCGTCAAATCATAGAAGTAAGCATGTGGTTGTGCAGTGGTGTCAGAGAAAGGGTTTTGGTTTCTTCAACCATGGGACTCTGTTCTGGGCACAAGGATTGCTTAGAAGAGATGGGATCAACCTAATGAAGAGAGAAAAGACCATCTTTTCAGGCAGGCTTGCAAACCTAGTGAGGAGAACTTTAAACTAGGTTCATCAGGGGATGGTGATCTAAGCCCTGAGATAGGTAGGGAAGTGGTATACCAGGAAGAATCACAAGGAGGAAGGAGTACAAAGGAGGACCCCTGATTCAAACAGAAAAGTTAGGGCAATCAACTAGTTATCTAAGATGTTTGTACACGAAAGCAAGAATCCTCGGAAATAAACGAGAAGAATTAGAAGTCCTGACACAGTCACAGAACTATGATTTGATTGGAATAATGGAGACTTGGTCAGATAACTCACATGATTGGAGCACTATCATGGAAGGGTATAAATTGTTCAGAAAGAACAGGCAGGGACAAACAAGGAGGAGTTGCACTGTATGTAAGATAGCAGTATGATTACTCAGAGCTTCAGTATATAGAAGGAGAAAAGCCTGTTGAGAGTCTTTGGGTTAAGCTTAGAGGCAGGAGCAATAGGGGTGATGTTGTGGCTTGTGTCTGCTATAGCCCACCTGATCAGGAGGATGAGATAGACGAGGCTTTCTTCAGACAACTAAGAGATGCTTCCAGATCACAGGCCCTGGTTCTCATGGGGGACTTCAATAACCTTGACATCTGTTGGGATACCAATATAGCAGTACACAGACAATCCAGGAAGCTTTTGGAGAATGTTGGGGGTAACTCTGGCCAACACCTGGGAAACTCTACTGCCCCCCTCCCGGCCCGGACCCCTTAAAGGGGCACGGGCTGGCTACGGTGCCCGTGCCAGGTGCAAGCTTGCCAGCACCCAGCCAGCAGACCCTACACCTGGCACGGCTCGAGCCACCCACCCGATGGCCCCCAGCCCTCCCCCTCTTCCCGGGACCAGGCTGGCGGCTCCCGGGAGCTTGCCCGGGATCACAAGAGGTGGGCACCCGCCTGGGACAGTGCGGACATCGTGGACCTCGTCCACGATCTCCGCGCTAGGCACAGGAAAGTGGCCGGCTTGGGCAGGAGAGCTGCCAGCCTGGCCACCCAGGAGCAGGTGTGCAAGAGAATCAAGGGGGTCCACTGAGACCCCTGACCCTGAGCCCTGAGCTTACAATGGCCGTCCTGGGTCAGACCAAAGGTCCATCTAGCCCAGTAGCCTGTCTGCCGACAGCGGCCAACCCTAGGGACCCTGGAGGGGATGGACCGAAGACAGTGACCAAGCCATTTGTCTCGTGCCTTCCACAAACCTTGGGCAGGGACACTACTCCTACCCCCTGGCTAATATCATTCCATGGACCCAACCGCCATCACTTGATCTCACTTCCCTTTAAACCCTGTTCCAGTTCTAGCCTTCACAGCCTCCTTCAGCAAGGAGTTCCACAGGTTGACCCTTTGCTTTGTGAAGAACAACTTTCTCTTACTAGTTTGAAGCCTGCTACCCATTCCTTTCCTTTGGTGTACTCTAGTCCTTCTTTATGGGAACTAATGAAGAACTTTTCTTCACGCACCCTCTCCACCCAACTCCTGCTTTTAGAGACCTCTATCCTGTCCCCCCTCCGTCTCCTCTTTTCTAAGCTGAAAAGTCCCAGTCTCTTTAGCCTCTCTTCATATGGGACCTGTTCCCAACCCCTGATCATTGTAGTTGCCCTCCCCTCTCCCAGCCTCTCTCTTCCCCTCTCCCACCTCTTTTTCCCAGTCTCCCCCAGTTTTGTTAAATAAAGACATATTCCATTTTGGAAGACACGTTATCTTTATTTTGTACATCAATAAGAAGGGGGGCTAGGGAAGGGTAAGTGGAAGTAGGTGAGGGAGGAATGGGGCACGAGCCCCCGATGGGAAGGACTGGGCTGGCTCTGCGGTCTTCTGTGGGTGAAAGCTCTCCTGCAGCCCCCCAATTGCCCCCTCTCCCCAGATGGCAGCCTGCGGCAAGTGCAGCCGGGCTGATGGCTGAGTGCTGTGATGTTCCCAGTGTGGGCACTCAGGGCACTCCAAACCAGGACTGCTTTGCAAGCAGGGCACCCCTGAGAACTGTCTGTCCGGGGTGGGGGTCGGGAACCTTTAAGCACAGCCCTCAGCTAGCCTGAGACAGCAGCTCCATGCTCTATGTCCTCCTCTTATGCCCTGCCGGCACTGCTTCCGGCCATCCTTAACCCCGGTTCAGGGTCCACTTAATGTGGACATGCTAGTTCAAATTAGCAAAACGCTAATTTGAACTAGTTTTTTAGTCTGGACTAGTTAGTTCGAATTAGCTTAGTTTGAATTAACTAATTTGAACTAAGTTAGTTCGAATTAATGTTGTAGTGTAGATGTACCCCTATTGTGGCTCTTCGTCTGGAAAGGGTTGGCCACCCTTAAGCTACATCATCGAGGTCAACGGGTAGTGATCAACGGCTTGATGTCTGTCTGGCAAATGGTTTCAATCAGAGTGTCCCAAGGATTGGTTCTAGGGCTGGTTTTGTTCAACATCTTTATTAATGACCTGGATGAGGGGATGGATTGCACCCTCAGTAAGTTCGCAGATGACACTAAGGTAGTGGGAGAGAAAGATACATTGGAGGGCAGGAATAGGTTCTGGAGTGACCTAGAAAAATTGTAGGATTGGGCCAATAGAAATCTGATGAGGTTCAACAAGGACAAGTGCAGAGTCTTGCACTTGGGATGGAAGAATCCCAAGCATTGTTACAGGCTGGGGACTGAATGGCTATGTAGCAGTTTGGCAGAAATGGTCTGGGGTTTACATTGAATAAGAAGCTGGATATGCGTCAACAGTGTGCCCTTGTAGCAAGGGCCGGCTTTACGAAGTGCAGGGCCCAATTTGAACCATTTTGGCAGGGCCCCCCCACCCAGGATTTTTTGTTAAGCAAAAAAAAAAAAAAAACCCCACACACAAATATCACATCAGAAGTAGATCTGATCAAAATGTATACCAATGTAGTTGGACGTTTAAAAAAAATGCCATCCTTTATTATGCAAAATTTTATACAAAATTAAATCAGTTGCCTTAAGTGTAGGTCAAATATTTTCAATTGCAAACTATCCAATTTTTTCAATAAAGTTTAATTTTTAAAAAGTTACCAGCGAGAGTTGCAGTTTTCTGTTACATTGATTTACTTTTTAAATAGCAAAAATGGAATCTTTGTTAAGAAAGTGTCAGTTCTGTGGTCAAATTCCAGTCCTTAGTGATTTCAGCACCAAGGATTTCACTAGGTAATGTGGTACCTCACCACACCATTCCCTCCTTTGCACTGCCCTTCAACACATTGCCTGCATGTTGAGTCCAAGGTCAGTCTACACACGATTTTTTCAATGATTTTTGCTCAAGCGATCACTGAGACATGACAAGGACTCTCAATTGATTCTAGTCAGCTCTGCCTTTAAACACTGGATGTAAGGGTCAGATATAATTGAGGATTCCCAAATAGACTCTATACCACAAGAAATAAAACCTGTTTCCATCTTCTGTGACTTTCAGTTAGATGTGACAGTTGATTAACAGATGGCAGTAGATAGCTCATTCAGACCACTGGCTGATAATAGTTAGTCATCCTGACCAGTCATTAACCAGAGTCATGGACTCATCCTACTCTCCATTGTCTCTATGATCTCTGATGACCTGTGACAAAAAAGGAGGGTGGAATGGGAAACTGAAGGGATTCACCAATCAACGAGCAGTATTGCCAACCCAAAAATCACAAGGAACTCCTACACAAAGTTATGAGACTGGTCTACAAATC
The DNA here is from genome assembly GCF_049634645.1 of Pelodiscus sinensis. NCBI lineage: Eukaryota > Metazoa > Chordata > Testudines > Trionychidae > Pelodiscus > Pelodiscus sinensis. The sequence goes on from NC_134719.1 coordinate 51,882,619, forward strand.
ATAAGATTTTTTTTTAAATAAAACATGTTGGATTTTTATTGGCCTTTTGTTTGAGTATTTAGGGTTCATGTTTTAAAGCTTTCCTCCTTAGCTGTAAAGCCCAGAAGTATAGAGAACTTTTTTTAAATGAAAGCTGAGATTCCTACATAATCAATTGACTCCAGGTCTTTAGAAAAACACCAAATGTTTTGAGACTCGTGGTAAAACAATGGAGGAATTCTTGTGAGCCCATGCTTTTCCCACAATATAAATAAAAAAAACCCAATATTTTCTCCACTAAACATCCTAATGAGATACTGCAAATGAGAAACTGAATCCAAATGAGGAAATGAGCTCCTGATATGAACAGGTATCAATCTAGTTTTTCATATTTGAGATGGGTTACCAGGAATCATACATGACAATATGAAATCTTTCCACTCTCAAGGCAGCATAGTCACAAAACACCTATAATTTTGATCCATGCATTTATTGGATGGTGAAAGAGAAAGGAGGGTAATTAGTGTAGATAAATGTTCAAATTAAAAAGAAAAAAAAAAGCCTGAAGGAATTAGGACTGGGCTCCTACAGCTCACATTCAGAACTGACTAGGAAACTTATGACCAGATTTGTGTAAAGATCAGATAGATATCTTTGAAGATCCGAGTTGGCAGCTGTCTCTTTAGGAGCTTAATTACCTTTGAAAATCTGAGCTTAGATTTGCAAGTCCAATTTTCAAAAATGACTTTAGTCACTCAAGTGCTTTTGAACATTTTAACTGGGGGCCTAAAGAGACAAAAATAGACAAAAGGCAGGAGATATGGTATTACTTTTAAAAATGTGTGACATCTATTTTTAACTACATTTTATATTATTTTTCTCCCAGGGGCAACTGACCTCCCCTCCCCCCCGCCAACCTTCCTGCAGATCTATCATCTTATGCATGTGCAAGATCTGTGAGAGCCGTTCCATGAATCTGCAGTTAGTGTCTGTGGTGCCTGATTTTGGTTGGCGTCTCGGTGCTGCCACATTCACCTCCAAAGAGGGGGCTTCCCAAAGCAGGCCCTTGCTGCAGACCCCCAAGGCATCCACAGGTCCAGTCTCCTTTCAATGGGCCCACTTCCCAGGGCTCATTCATTTTGGATCTGGCTTCCATCCCCTCTCCAACCTTTGCAACTGCCCAGAGGTGCTCACCTTCCACCTTATCCATTCCCACCTCATTCACCCCACAGGGACAGTCTCTGCCTCATTTGTCCTAGGGACTATTCTACTGAGACACAATACAAAGTTTCCATGTAAAAGGACTCACTACAAAGCTAAAAACTTCAATGAGAGAATGATTAATACAGAGATGTGTCTACATCTGCTGCAGGGAGACACCTCTGCCTGCCTCCACCCCTCTTCCCCAGAGTCTACAGACCCATTGCAAAGCAGGGGAGTGGAAGGAAAGAGACTGAGGCCCATCAACGGGACTGAAGCAGTCATGAGCAAGCCATGCCCGGGAGCCATTCTCCTGTCCATTGCTGGTGCAGTGTTGCTTCAGGCACACTGAAATGCAGTCACCTCTAGGTTGGACTGGACAGCTGTTTAACACCTGCACAACATTTCAGGAAGGGGGCAGTGCGAGCCACCTTCCTGAAGAGCCCCCATCAGAACTACTGTGCCCTCCTGGCTTAGGAAAAGAATAAACAGGAGGACTGGAAATTAACCCGCCCAGTCTCACGTCTCCTAGGCAGGGAATGAGCCATCTACATTAGGCCTCAGCTGGAGTATCATGTCCAGTTCTGGGTGCCACATTTCAGGAAACGTGGAGAAACTGGAGAAAGTCCAGAGAAGATCAACACAAATGATGAAAGGTCTAGAGAACATGAGATATGAGGCAAGGCTGAAGAAATTGGCCTTGTTTACCTTGGAAAAGAGAAGACTGAAAAGGGACATGAGAGCAGCTTTCAAGTATCTAAAAGAGTATCCTAAGGAGGAGGAAGAAAAATTGTTCTGCTTGACCTCTGAGGCTAGGATGAGAAGCAATGGGTTTAAACTGCAGCAAGGGAGGTTAGGTTGGACATTAGGAAAAACTTCCTGCCTGTCAGGGTGGTTAAACACTGGAATAAATTGCCTAGGGAGATTGTGGAATCTCCATCACTGGAGATATTTAAAACCAGATTAGATAGACACCTGTCAGGGATGAGCTAGGGCAACTCAACTTTGGAAACTCCAGGGGCCACACTGATATTTACAGAACATTCTGAGGGCCACAACTTAAGTGTGGTTGCATATGCAAATATAAACAAATAGCTTCTCTCAAACTGACAGACATGAATACAAAGATTAAGGCAAGACTACACAACACACAGGCCACATTTAAGTCAGTTCTGCTGATATTAATAAAATGCAAAATGTACCCGATTTCTACCCATGTGACAGCACTTTTCATGAGCAGTGACAGTCCAAGAATTTAACTACTGAAACACATATCAACAGAAGATCATGACACAGACTACTTTTTTGTTTTAGCTCCCACTCGCCGGCCATGTGTTGATCCCCACATAAACCCAAACTGCACTCCGGGGCACAAACAAACTGGCCATAGGCAGCATACCAAGTTATTAATAAATATTTTATAATTCTTGACCTTTTCTCTCTGCTGACATGTCTTCTCTCCTTGCTCCATCATCTCCGCTGGTACCTGCTGCCCCCCAACTCCTCACCCTCTTCTGCTGTCCTGACTCCTGCCCTTCTCACTGCCCTCAGCCCTCCTGCGACCTGCCCCCCTCCACCAGCCCTTCTCTCCCCCTGTGCCCACTCCTCCAGTAGCTGATCATGTGAGCTACCCCTCTTCTAACACCTCTCTCTACACACTGGCCCTGCCTCTCTCCTCTGGTGCTGGTCCCTCCCGTGAAGGTGTCTGCCCTTCTGCTTCACCCCAGAATATCCTGGCACCTGCACCTTCCACAGGGTCTTAGACACGTCCACTCCGGCACGAGGAAGGAGGGGGATGAGGGCCCACTGCCGCTCCGGGTCCCGACCCAGGACCCTAAAGGCAGCCAGGTACTAGTGCTGCCTGGTTGGTGGGCATTCCCCCATAACTCATTAACCCTCAGGGGCTGTCTGGTGGAGGTGGTGCCGCCGTCTCCAACCCCCGTTCTGGGCTGTTTCCTCCTTCTCGTCTGTCTGGTCCTCTCCCCGGCGGGTGCCGTCTTCCCCCCACACCTCCGGTGGGTGTCCTGCCGGTGCTCAGCCCGCTGGGTTCTGGCTGGGGCAACTCCCCCTGTTCCGCACCTGTCCGGCTGCTTTCCTCCCTCTCAGTGTCCCTCCCTGGGTGTCTTTTGAGGAACCCGCCTCTCAAAGCCCCGCCCCTCGCCCTGGGGCACAGGCTGATGACGTCAGCGGCGGGGGACTCTCCCCCGGTGATGTCTGGGCTGCAGGCCACTCCCGTGCAGGCGCTTCACGTGAGCCGGAGGGCCGTCCGTGTGCCGCCACATCTCCCACTCCCGGCACCTTCTGCAACTGCAGGAGGCCCTGTGGTATCCGCACCAGTGCCCCCTTGCCCTTGGCATGCCAGAGAGTGAGGGGTGCCAGGTGCTCCGAGTCGGCGGAGCCTGGCGCCCTGTCACATCCCCTCTTGCGCAAGAGCCATTCTGCTGCTTATTATCAGGCAGAATGGCTCTTGTGCAAGACGGGGGTTTTGCACAAGAGGGAGTGGTGAAGACTGCTCCTTCTTGCACAAAAGCCCCTTGCACAAAAATGGCAACTCATTAAATGTGCAAATGAGGTGTGGTGATGTTCTTCGCCACATGTCATTTGCATATGTTCTTGCACAAGAGAGCGCAATGTAGATGTAGCCTCAGGGTTTGCACTTTTCCTCAAACCAATTCCTAGGGTGATGAAAAATACCTTTTCCATTCAATTATATTACATAATGTTAGATAACTAAACAGTAACTTTTTAAAAAATAAGTATTTCTATACAAATAGTAGAAGTCAAATTGGGTGCCTGGTCTTAAGTGAAAATATTGATAAAATAGGTACTTCACAAACTTGGGGGAAGAATAATAATCAATAGAACACAAGAACAGCCATACTCGGTCAGACCAAAGGTCCATCTAGCTCAGTATCCTGTCTGACGAGAATGGCCAATGCCAGATGCCCCAGGGGAGGGAACACAAACAGGGAATCATCACTAGTGCTTGTTAATACTAGAGTACACAACAGAGAACTGTAGGACTGGAGGGAACTTCAAGAAATCATTTCAGTCCCTGGCAATGTTCTCACTAAGATTTCCCACCCATGTGTGGAGTGAGTTTTGTCTTGTGCACCAGAATTGAGTTTGTGTGTGCTTTTTTGTATGTGTGCAACTGTGGACATCAAGTTATTAATAAATACCTTATAAACCTCTCCCTTTTCCCTCTGCTGCCATGTCTCCTCCCCTCCCCTCACCACATCTGCTCCCCTGGTACTTGCTGCTGCCCTCCACCCCTCATCCTCCTTTGCTGTCCTGGCTCCTGCCCTTCTCACTCCCCTCAGCCCTTTGGGAACCTGGACCCCCTTTCCCTCTTTCTTGACCTCTGCACCCACCCTTTCCTTCCCTGTGTTCCAATTCCTTCTCTAGCCCCACTCTGATCATCTGTAGCTACCCCTCCCCATTCCCTCTCCTAACACCTCCCTCTACCCACCTGCCCTGCCTCTCTCCTCTGTCCTCAGGTGCCTGTCCCTCTCCTCCACTAGTCTGCCCTTCTGCTTCACCCCCAGAATCCTCTGGCACCTGCACCTTCCCTTACCCCCTGCATCTTTCTGGTGCCTCCCACTTCCATCACTGCCCCTGCCCTTCTTGTCCACTTTCTACCTGCTGCCCACACCTTTACTACCCTCTGCCCCAGTTCTCATGACCCTCTGTGCCCTCACACATGACTTTCTCCTTCCCCTGCCTTCCTCATGCCCACCTGTCCTTTCATCCCCTCGTCTCCTGGCACCCACTGCTCCCCTCTTCTCTTCCTCCCTCTTGCCCCTTTGTCCCTTCCCATCCCAGCATCACCCTGTTCCCTCCTTTCTCCCACTTCCACTGACAGGTTCCTTCCCTTCCCCCCTCCTGTCCTTTTTTCTCATTGTCTCCTTTTGGCCCTCTGGCATTTGTGTCTCCTGCATCCTACCACTTGGTGCCTTTCCCTTTCTTCTCCTGCCTGGCCCCTCTTCTCCCTTCAGCACAAGTCCCTTTCTCTTCTCATCCCCCTTCCCCTTAGTTCTCTCCCTACCTCTTCTCTAACTTTCTACCTTCAATGTGGAAAGCAGTTTGTGGGGGCTGGAGCCAGGGTCACAGTGCAATTTTTAATACCATGGTCCCAGTCCCAGAAGCCCCTGGAACCCCAGTCCCAGCTACTTCTGAGTTGGGACTGCATGCTGGGACTGGAGCAGAGGCCACCCATGGTGCTATTTTTAGTACCGTGGTCCTGATCCCCACAGGACCTTTGTACTAAAAAGAGCACTGCAGGTGGTCCCGGCTCCAGCTGGAGTAAAGCAGCAGCTGCACAAGGCCCATTCCAGCTGGGGCAGCCTCACCGGAACAGCCTCACCTCACACGTCCCAGCTCCAAGTGGAGCACAAAGGCAGTTGCCCACAGCCAGGAACCCACCAATACTGCTGACTGCTGTCACAACCACCATTCACCTCCTGTTCCAACAGGAAGGCGAGTAGTGAGTGTTGCTGCATGACTCTTAAAATGACATTGGCAGGCCTAAAATTTTTAGTGTGCAGTCACATAGGCCCGCAGCTTAGAGGGAACATTGTCCCCTGCACTCAGAGCAGGACCAAAACACCATTTACACCATCCCTAGGAGGTATTTGCCTTAAAAAAATTTGCAATGATGGAGATTTCACAACCTCCCTAGGCAATTTATACCAGAGGTTAAGTGACCTGACCATTAAGAAGTTAGTAATATCCAATCTAAATCTCCCTTGCTACAGTTTAAGCCCATTTCTTCTTCTCCTATCCGAGGTTAAATTTTCTCCCTCCTCCTTATAACAACTTTCTAGGTACTTGAAAACTTATATCCCTTTTCAGACTGTGTCTAGACTTGTTAGAAGCTTGATGCTGCAGTGGTCAATCATTTCATATTTGATTTAGTGGGTCTAGTAAAAACCCACTGAACTGAACACTGCATCCTCTGTAAACTTCCTTGCAGGAGGCATAATGGATCTGTCTAAAAAGGCTTTCTTTTTCAACAGATCCCCCTCTAGACTGCTGCTTTTTGCCAACAAAGTGCTATGCCAGCAAAACGTGGTGGCCATTTTTATGCGAATTAGATGTGAGATATTTAAATCCCTGCCTCATTTGTAATGTCGACCTGCCTAAACTGCATCCCTCTGCTGATAGAGTCTAGACATACCCTTGATGATTAAAGAACAATGGGGGTGAGCCTTGCAAAAGAACCCACCCATGAGAGAGAAAGAGAAAAACATCAAAGTTGCATCTGTCATTACCTGATGACTCAAGGTAATACAAGTTGTGTCTACAGAGCAAAGTTATTTTGGAATAACGGCCATTATTCTGAAATAAGTATGTGAGAGTCTACACAGCAATTCTGTTATTTTGAAATAACGGATGGCTTATTCCAACTTCTGTAAACCTCATTCTATGAAGAATAGTGCCTATTCCGAAGTAGCTATTTCAAAATAAGGCATGTGTAGACACTCCTCTCTGCTGTTTTGAAATAACCCCTCACCAGGGCCATTCTCAGTTGTTCTGGAGAATAACAAAAACTCAGACTTTAGGACTATCTGAAATCTTCAGAAGTGTTTAACTCGTCATTGATATATCACAGCCATATACAATTAACTACTTTTCAGTGTCTTTGCATGGCAACACCAACTTGTACTCTAGTGCTACATTTACTGTACTAGAAAGCTGTGCAGCTTCAAACTCTAAAACAATTCTCCTTCACACAGTTTCCAGGGTAACTTCCTAATTCTTCCTTCTTTCATTAGGCCTTTGTCCCATAATCTTGCAGGTATTCTCTGCTATACCCTTCCAATGTTCCATTGTTTCAGAGGATCATCACTGAAGTCACACCAATGCCCTGTCTGCTGCTCTTACCAGGTCACCTCCAAAACTACTTCAGGTGGCTTCAGTTATAGAATTCTTAATCATCATTCTACTCTGCATGGAACTACATCAATCCTACCCCAGCTGAAGGATCTTTTCCAGCATGCCTCACACCACCATCAGCTCCTTCTGTGAATAGCAGATTCTAGATGTCCTATTTCACAGGTTTGCTTGCAGCTACCTGGTCAAGTAGGAAACCCAGACAGATGATAGCTGGAGCCTCAGCTTCTCTTTCAGGCCTGTCTCTCCTGTGGCACCATAGTAAGGGCAGTTTGGGAAGGGACTGTGCATCAGAGATGCTCTTGAATGGTGGATTGGGTGAAAGGGACACATTTCCAATCATTCCTACCTCTTCCCCACTCACCTTTACCAAGGCAGAGGTGTATGCCCAGTCACTATAGCATGGACTGGGGTCAGAGCAAGGATCTCTGGGGGAGGGTTATAAATCCCTGGCTTAGACATACCATGAATTTGCAATCCATGCATGGTTTTATTCTCTATAAAATTCACTTTTAACTAACTCCCCTTCACACATATGATGGTGAAAATGTCCAGAATAGAAATGGATTAAAAACAAAAACAAAAAAATCATTTCCTCTCCCCTTCATTCTGAGATTTACTCCTCAGATTATAAACACTGGTGAATAAGGAGTTCAATCCCCATATTTAAATGGGTGTTTTTCCCCCTTAGAAAGACCTCCTGTGCATTAAGTTGGGATTCTGAGTATTTTTATAAATTCAAATCCATGGTCCTGTGTCCATATTTTACTTTTCATCATAGAAACAATGGACCACATGCTTATCTGATGTGAATCTGTATAGTGAACAACACAAAAATAAATGAATGGCCTTTAAATGGTTGAAGATCTGGCCCAGTAGCCTCACTGAAAATCAGCTAAATATGATTATATCTGCTAAGCACTGCAAAGAGAGAGTCATTGCCGTGTCTTTGTAGTTTTGACTGTAGCCCTCTTATTTTTATTCTTCCTTATGGCTAAAGCTAATGAGCCACTGGATCTGTCATCCAAAGTGACAAATTGCTAAGACAGAGACTATTAATTTGTTCAAAGAGCTGAATGTATAAAACAAATGCATTGAAGTACCCAAATTACAGATTTAGAGTTTTGATTGCTATGCATTTTCAATTCTAATTTCATTTTAATCCATTCCGGTAGCACATATACCACATAGAAACATTTTTGTATCCTTTAATAATTAGTTGTATGACATTAGTTTTGACATTTTAAGACTTCTATTACCTTAGCTCATTCAGAAACTCTTGTTTTTAAATTGACAATTTGCATTTGTCATCGTTACAGATCAATTGCATTTTAAACTAAACATACAAGAAAGTTTAAAATAGGGAAGGATAAAACCTCTTAAGTATTTTTGTCCATCCCACTGCCAATTAAGGATTTCCATCTTTTGTTCAGTTCTGCAAGCACTTAAGCATGAGTAGTCCTGCTGGTTTCAACTTGACTACCTTGGAAGTAAAGTTAAGAACACAGGGTATGTCTACACTACAAAGTTAATTCGAACTAACGGACATTAGTTCGAATTAACTTTGATAGGCGCTACGCTAGCGCTCCGCTAGTTCGAACTTAATTCGAACTAGCGGAGCGCTTAGTTCGAACTAGGTAAACCTCATTCTACGAGGACTAAGCCTAGTTCGAACTTACTAGTTCGAATTAAGGGGTGTGTAGACCCTTAATTCGAACTAGTGGGAGGCTAGCCTTCCCCAGCTTTCCCTGGTGGTCACTCTGGCCAACACCAGGGAAACTCTATTGCCCCCCTCCCGGCCCCGGACCCCTTAAAGGGGCACGGGCTGGCTACGGTGCCCGTGCCAGGTGCAAGCCTGCCAGCACCCAGCCAGCAGACCCTGTACCTGGCACGGCTTGAGCCAGCCACCCGATGCCCCCCAGCCCTCCCCTTCTTCCCGGGACCAGGCTGATGGCTCCTGGGAGCTTGCCCGGGACCGCACGAAGCGAGCAGCCACCTGAGCTAGTGCGGACATCGTGGACCTCGTCCACAACCTCCGCACTAGGCACAGGAAAGTGGCCATCTAGGACAGGAGAGCTGCCAGCCTGGCCACCCAGGAGCAGGTGTGCATGAAAATCAAGGTGGTCCACTGAGACCCCCGACCCTGAGCTTACAATGGCCATACTGGGTCAGACCAAAGGTCCATCTAGCCCAGTAGCCTGTCTGCCGACAATGGCCAACCCTAGGGACCCTGGAGGGGATGGACCGAAGACAGTGACCAAGCCATTTGTCTCGTGCCATCCATCTCCAGACTTCCACAAACTTTGGGCAGGGACACCACTCCTACCCCCTGGCTAATACCACTCCATGGACCCAACCGCCATCACTTTATCTCACTTCTCCTTAAACTCAGTTCTAGTTCTAGCCTTCACAGCCTCCAGCAGCAAGGAGTTCCACAGGTTGACTCTTTGCTTTGTGAAGAACAACTTTCTCTTACTAGTTTGAAGCCTGCTATCCATTCCTTTCCTTTGGTGTCCTCTAGTCCTTTTTTATGGGAACTAATGAAGAACTTTTCTTGATGCACCCTCTCCACCCCACTCATGCTTTTATAGACCTCTATCATATCCCCCCTCAGTCTCCTCTTTTCTAAGCTGAAAAGTCCCAGTCTCTTTAGCCTCTCTTCATATGGGACCTGTTCCAAACCTCTGATCATTTTAGTTGCCCTCCCCTCTCCCACCCTCTCTCTTCCCCTCTCCCACCTCCTTTTCCCAGTCTCCCCAAGTTTTGTTCAATAAAGAGAGATTCTATTTTTGACCACATGTTTTCCTTATTTTGTACATCAGGAAGGGGGGCTAGGGAAGGGTAAGTGGAAGGAGGTGAGGGAGGAATGGGGTATGAGCCCCCGATGGGGAGGACTGGGCTGGTTCTGTGGGCTTCTGGGGGTGAAAACTCTCCTGCAGCCCCCCAATTGCTCCCTGTCCCCAGATGGCAGCCTGCGGCAAGTGCAGCTGGTCTGATGGCCGAGTGCTGTGATGTGCCCAGTGTGCTTTGCAAGTGGGGCACCCCTGAGAACTGTCTGTCCGGGGTGGGGGTCGGGTCCCTTTAAGCACAGCCCTTGGCTAGCCTGAGACAGCAGCTCCATGCTCTAAGTCCTCATCTGATGCCCTGCCGGCACTGCTTCTGGCCATCCTTAACCCCAGTTCTGGGTCCACTTAATGTGGACATGCTAGTTCAAATTAGCAAAATGCTAATTCGAACTAGTTTTTTAGTCTGGATCCGTTAGTTCGAATTAGCTTAGTTCGAATTAACTAATTTGAACTAAGTTAGTTCGAATTAGCGCTGTAGTGTAGACATACTCACAGATATTTGTTTACAGAATTGATACCCAGTCTTTAAAAAGGCTTTTAACAACTGTCTTACATGCCCATCTCATAAATAAAGTAGGGCAATGTAACATAGATGAAGCCACTATTTGGCTACATATTGGACAGGAAATGGTTATTTTTGAATGTGTGTTGCATCCATAAAGGGCATAAATCCTTTCCTCCTGCAAGGGGAGCTATGAGGTAGCTACCATTTTGAGTTGCAGGATGAGTTGTCCACTAACATCCCCTACAATCAAGAAACATATAGCTGGAGAGGTGCAAAGGTGGCCTTTGTGCAGCTCTTATTCTAGATTATGTGTCATATCAGCCTCCTAGCAGCTAGTGATCAGCAATATATAAAGATGTGCCACCTGTTCCCTTACAAGGGCCTCAGTACATAGGTTGGGGCACAGGAGCTGCTATCTTGATTCTCCAGCATTTGAGGAGTTCAGACATGGGTTCATCCTCCTGATGCTATCAGAGAAAATCCAGCCACGCAGGATCCAAATTGTTTATTTTTTCCTGAGACTTTGAGGTGATTCTTCATTGCCTCTTAATCTGAAGGTAATAACTGAAAAATAACCTATTCTGCTATTTATGTGTGGAGAAAAAAATTGCTCACACCAGGGCATGCTAGCAGAGAAGATTTAAAACTGCTCTGCATTTTTTGCTGCTGCAGTACACACCAGACCTTTGTAAAGTACTGACACAACCAATTTAGCATTCCTTTAACTATTTTCCCTTTTGTCTTGTTACAATAATTGGCTTTAACTTCAAATTTCTGAGTCACTGTCCTCTCATACTGATCTCTTATGTCTTCAAAGACAGGAGAAAATGACCAAGAAGGGCAAAGTACAGGAGAAATTGTGTTCAGAGGCCATTATAGTGACAGCTGAAGAGGATAGCATGACAGGTTTGCTGTTCCCTAGAGCGGTATTTATTTCATTGTATTTTATTTCCTTGACAGTTTACAGAATTTGCTCACCATTTTTCAATAACTCTTTATTGATCAACATTTTATATAAGTAAACTAGACTGGACTCTTGTACAGTTTAGCTTCCATGAGGATTTTGGCCTCAATTGCAAAAAGCATGTAAGACATGTACAAGTCCATTCTTGTTCTTAATAGTACCTGGCTGTGTCTACATTGGCATGATTTTGCGCAAATACTCTTTAACACAAGAGTTTTTGTGTTAAAGTATTTGAGTAAGAGAGCACACTAGCATGTGCCTATGCGCAAAATATGTGCTTTTGTGCAAAAGCATCCATGCCAGTGTAGACGCTCTCTTGCGCAAGAAAGCTCCGATGGTCATTTTAGCCATCGGGCTTTCTTGCGCAAGAAATTCATGTTGCCTGTCTACACTGGCCTCTTGAGCAAGAACAGTTGCGCAAGAGGGCTTTTTCCTGAGCGAGAGCATCATAGTTCTTGTGCAAGAAGCACCAGTTTCACACATCAGAACGTCAGTGTTCTTGTGCAAGAACTCCCCGCCAGTGTAGACAAGCAGCATGTTCAAGCATGTACAAGCAGGCAAATTCATTCCAATGTAGACACAACCTCTATGTACTGTACCTGTACGATCAAAGAGAAACAGATGCTTATTGTTGAAAATGAAGATTTCCTGAAATGGCATCTCCATTTGTAGATCCAGGTTTTCTGATGATTAATTATGATGATTGCAGAATTTATATTTGCTAAAAAACCTAGTTTCTAAGAAGGTCATATCACTGAGCTAAAACAAACCACCTTTAAAAATACACAGAAAGCAAGATATGTTATTTCATCAAAAATACTATATTTTTGTCACATTCTTTATAGAACAGTATCCTCTCAATTCTTGATAGTCACAGATTGCATTTCATAGTGATTGAAAAGTTACTCAGCAGATAACACCCTGAACTTCAGTGCAGAGTCCAGCGATGTAAACATATCAAGAAAGTCTCATACCTAAACATATATTTTGAAACAGTCTAGTGTAGCCATAAGTATTGAATTTGAATCTCACCATTGTGCAGAAATCTGAAGTAGTTTTCTGGTAGAAATCTCTTTTCCCCAGAAGGAACAGTAAGAGTTGCACTTATATTCATTCATGCTGTGGCACTCAATCCTCACTCGGAATGGTATTTTTATCTTGCCCATATCCGAGACCTGGTAGTGGTAGTCCTGTTCAGTGTGGTTTGGAAACCATCATTTAAGAAAATTTCACAAGAAGATGCCTCATCTTTAATAGCTGTGCATTCCATTTGAATCTATATAGAAATAAATACTTCAATAAACCTATCAGCTGATGTTGAAGGTGTAGAATGAGAGAATCAGATGAGTTCATTTTGTCTCTCATTTCTCTTTACTATAATTAACAGGTATATCCACTTAGTTCTAAATACTACTAAAGACAGAAAAGATAGCAGGTTGTTTGTATTCACAAGACATTATGATTATTTATATCACGGTACATTCTCTGAAGACAGCTACCAAGAATAAATACCTGGTGTGCTGTACACTAACCAAAAAGTGCTTGGAAACCAGGAACTGTAGGAATTTAACACTAATAGCAAGAAAACATTTCCCAGAACATGAGAAGTGTGTTTATTTTAAACATCTTATAGACCATACAAAAGATGGATAACTATGGACTTGCATTAGAGAAAGATGACTGATAGGTATGGATAAGACATTTTCTCTTATTTGAAGCATCTCACCTATTCAGGACATATACACCCAGAGTAGCATTCATTCATTACAGTATTTCAAGAAACATATCACTTACCAATAAATGTTATTTATGTCAGATTCCCTACATGTCAATTATATAGAATTCTACTCAACAGAGGAACATAGTAACAAGGACAAAGATAACTGCTATAATTGCTTCTGAAGTGTGGTTGATAGAACAACAAAATGTATCATAGAAATCTAGGGCTAGAAAGGACCTCATGGGGTCACCTAGTCCAGCACACCTTGTAGCAGCAGGACCAAGTATACATAGACTATCCCTGATAAGTGTTTGCCTAACCTGTTCTTAAAACACACGCCAATGATGGTGATTATACAACCTCTCTTGGAAGATTTTTCCAGACTTTTAACTATCCTTATAACTAAAAAGATTTTTCTAATATCTAACTTAGAAGCTCCCATGTTGTAATCTAAGCCCATTACTTCTAGTCCTATCTTCAACAGACATGGAAAACTGATCACAGTGCTTTTTGCAACATCTCTTAACATCAGGTTCAGCTATCTCAAGTGAAGTTCCATAGAGAATGGAGAGAAGACCGAGCATAGGTATCCCAGGGCCTATGAGACATCCAGGCCCTGGGATACCAGCTTGAGACTGAGAGTGATGGTGCTGGCTGTCTCCTCCTCCTCCTGCAGCTGCTTATCGTTCTCTCCTCCTGGCTTGGGAGCTCCAGGCAGGTGATGACAGGTATCTCCAGCCCTGAATCGATGATCAGGGGTAGCGAAGGGGCTGAACCACTCCTCAGGATGTGGTGGAGCTTGGTATAGTAGGGGAGAGCTGCTCTACTTTGTCCTGATGTAGTCCTGGTGATGCTGCTTCACCTTGCTTCTTACTTGTTCAAGGCTCCTGGAGTGGTGGCCCCCCATGGCCAGAGCCTTGGTCATCCAGCCGTATATGTCGACCTTGAGCAATTGGAGTGGAGATCCTACAGGGTCTCCTCCTCACCCTATACCTCCAGGAAGGCCAGGATCTCTGCCCAGATCACGGCAGTGCACACCTCTTCCAGCTCCTGGATGGGTCCTGGGAGCCTTGGTCATGCTCCCTGTGAGGTCCAGGAGGGTCTCGGGGGGCTTGTGGCTGGGCCATAGCTCTGCAGCAGTGTGGCAGTCAGAGCTGTACGGTGAGTTGCAGCTGTCTGGGATGGCTTCCTGACACAAGGCTTGTCCGAAGTGCTTGCAGCTTTAAGAGTTGGCAGGAGACAGGAATTATAAAGTTGTGATGAGTTCGGATGGAGTGGCCACCAGGGCACCTGTGTTATTTCATGGAGGCCCCGTCTTTCGAAAGAACTCCCTCTTTCATGCCCACACACACCTTTTTCTGAAAAAGCTTTTTTGGGAAAAGCTTTTTTCTTCACAGACAGAGGTTTACTGCTGTCGGAAAAACTCCTCAGTTCTTTCGAATTTTTGTCAAAAGAACGCAATAGCACTGTGGACATACCCTGATTCTAGTCATCTTCTTCCTCTCAGGGGGCAAATTCCAACTGAGGGTGAAGCCTGACACCTTGTTTGATTGTGTGAAAGGCAGAGATTTCCCAATTAGTTTTAACTGGTGCTTGCCATTCTGTGTTCCCCAGGATCAATGAGAAGAGTTTGAGGCATTTGTAAGCTCCCTGTATGTCAGCTGTGAGGGTTTCCAATAAACCTGTGACTGACATTTCTTATTCCCATATTTAGTGCTGTTAATTAAGTACCTTCTGCATATCTGGCGCATGGTACAAAACATGCTCCATTTTGTTGAGAAAGAAATTGCAGAAAAGAGAAAGTTTTAAAAAAAATAATTTGCTTGGGTTCAGGGATTTGGCTGGAAGGGGACAAGTAAGCAGGGACACAGGACACAGGATGCATAGGGACAAGACGGGGGAGACAGTGGGAAGAAGTTGGGGCTTGGGCAGGGAAGCTACTTCCTTCCCAAGTGGAATCTTCACCAACCGCCAATGCCCTGCATACAGAGTATCTTCTCACTTCTGAGAAAAGAAACCTGGAGAGAATAATATCCATTCAGTTGTCCAAGATTTCACCTCACCAACATCACAAAATAGAGTTTCCAGCCTTGTTTGTTACCTCTGCCTTTTCCCTGTATTCTGTACTATACCCTTCATCATTCAGTGTTCCTCCTGGAGATTGAAGCCACTGAAATGTGCTTTAACAACAACAAAAAGATCCTTCCAAGTTTTCTTCAGAAATGTGAAAGATTTCACTCTTTTCTCTGATTGGATGCATATCTGTGCTATATATTCAGCTTGCATTCATTGTTTCCACTATGTAGGACAGGACTGTAATTAGGAGCCAGAGGATCTGTTTCTTTTGTACTTTGTGGTGCTATACAACAGGCAAGCAAAAGCAATTTCCTGGTACATTAAACAATGGATAAGTACCGCATGGTATATGCTGGAGCTGGAGCCAGGCTGCAGTGAGGCTGTCCTATCTCCATCCAGGCAACAATGGGGGCAACTACCCACTATGTGGCCCCACCAGAACCCACCACCACCCACTTTCCAGCAGGTCCACCAGAAAAGTGAGTGGTGAGTGCTGCTGTGTGGCTCTGCAAACAAGGAGGGCAGGTCTACAATTTTGTATGTGCGGCAGCACAGTTGTGCAACTTAGAGGGAACGATGGTCCTGAGACCCCTTATGGTACGTCTGCACAGCACATTTATTTGGAAATAAGCTACTTCAGAAAAAATGACAAAATAGCGTATTTCAAAATAGCACAGTGATAAACAAAAAGTGCATCGAAATACCGCTGAGTTATTTCAAAATAGAGCATCCACATTGATTGGATACTGAATCACATTTAAAGCCACCTGGAACCACTTCAGGCCTGATGCTATCTGAGATGCGTGCTTAAAGAGACTGCTGTACAGCCGTTTCTCATGTTCTTCTCCTGCTTGCCTACCTCCTTGAGGGACAGCAAAGCCTTTTCTCTGACTGCTGTGGTCTCCTTGCTTGCCTCAGCTTGCCAGCCATGGAGCCTCTGGGCACACAACAGCCCCTATCTGTTGTGCTACAGTTTCTGCAGGCTGCCCTCCTGACCCAGCAGGAACAAAATCCCTGGGGGTATGTCTACACTACAGCACTAATTCAAACTAACTTAATTCGAATTAGTTAATTCGAACTAAGCTAATTCGAATTAGTGCATCTAGACCTAAAAACTAGTTCGAATTAGCGTTTTGCTAATTCGAACTAGCATGTCCACACTGAGTGGACCCTGAACCGAGGTTAAGGATGACCGGAAGCAGTACCGGCAGGGCATCAGATTAGGACTTAGAGCATGGAGGTGCTGCCGAGGGCTAGCCGAGGGTTGTACTTAAAGGGACCCGACCCCCACCCCGGACAGACAGTTCTCAGGGGTTCCCTGCTCGCTTGTCTAACTTGATGAGGGACAGCAAAGCAGTCCTGGCTTGCAGTGCCCTAAATGCCCACACTCGGCACATCACAGCACTCAGCCATCAGCCCGGTGGCACTTGCCGCAGGCTGCCATCTGGGGAGGGGGGTCAATCAAGGGGCTGCAGGAGAACTTCCACCCCGAGGAGCCTGCAGAGCCAGCCCAGTCCTCCCCATCGGGGGCTCGTACCCCATTCCTCCCTCACCTCCTTCCACTTACCCCTCCCTAGTCCCCCTTCCTGATGTACAAAATAAAGGACACGTGTGTTCAAAAATAGAAACTCTCTTTATTTAACAAAACTGGGGGGGGGGAATAAAACTGTGGGGAGACGTGGGAAAGGAGGTGGGAAAGGGCAGGAGAGAGTGTGGGAGAAGGGAGGGGGAAAACTGGGAGGAGAGAGCTGGAAGGGGAAAGCAAGGGAAAGGAGGGGGAGGGGAAAACTCATGGATTGGGGTGGGGGTCTCACTGGGCCAACCGCCTCCGAGCACGGCGAGGGAGGGGGCCTCGGCGTCCCCGGGGGGATGGGGTGGAGGGTGCGGAGATTGAGGTGGGGGGTGTGGACATTGAGGAAGATGGTGTGGGGGTTGAGGAGGAAGAGGGAGGAGGGGGGGCAGGAGTGGGAGGAGGGACAATAGTTGGGGGGGCAGCAGGCGCAGGGCCATCACGGGCCTGCAGGTTTGACTTCAGCCCTCGGACCTCAGCCAGCTGCTCCTGGCGGAGCTGCAGGTCTGCCCGCATCCAGGCCTCCACTGTGCGGTGCAGGGCTCGCATGAACCCCAGGTGCTGGTCCCAGTACTCCTGCTCCGTGGTGGTGGTCCGGAGCAGGCCGCGGGTGCGGGAGCATGTCCTGGGCGGGATGGTGCGCCCTGCACTGGCAGCTGGTGCAGCTGTAGAGAAAGAAGAGAAGTGGTCAGTTCTCCCTGGGGACGTAGCAGATGATGCCCAGCCTCCTCCCGCCCCCCACGACATGAGGGTGACCATGCCCTGCACCGTCAGAGCCGCTGTGCTTGTACAGAGGCCATGGTCAGGATGTCTGGCTCTCCCCGGGTCTGGGAGCTGCCCCAAGACCGCACCCATGTCCCTGAGCCATGTATAGTGTGGCCGAGGCGGGGGGAGGGGGGGAAAGATGTCCCCTGCCTCCGTGTAGAGGGAACATGTGAAGGGAAAGCATCCTGCTGGGTCCCACCCCGGGGTCGGGAGCATGTCAGGTCTCTTCACACACGCATGTGCCTATTGGGCAATGGCCCCTGGGTGTCACACAGCTGGAGCCACCTGCCCAAGGGTGGCATGACACGTGCTCGCACGTGCACAGGTGTCTGCGTGATCCGTGGAAGGCATGGCCCACGCGCACGGTCTCTGGTCTCCTTCCCACCTCCCCCCCCCCCCCCCCGAACTACTTAATTCGAACTACTTACCCGGTACGGTCTCCCTGGACGACCCTGCTGGAACAGCTGGCGGTGGCCCCTCTGGTGTACCCGGGTCAGGGCCCTCCAGTTCTGGCTCGCTGTCCTCCGGGCTGGCACGGACCGCCCCTCAAGAGTCGGTTGAGGGTGGGGAAGTAGGGGCAGCTGGCAGCCCCTGCTGCGGCGCCGCCCCTGGTGGCCCTGGCGTATGCCTGATGCAGCTGCTTTACTTTCAGGCGCACCTGCTCCTGGGTGCGCCTGTGTCCCTTTCGGGCCATGGCGGCTGCTATGCGGCCATAGACAGCCGTGTTCCTCCACCTAGTGCGGAGATCATGGAGGTTGGGGGCCTGCCCCCAAACCTCAATGAGGTCCATGACCTCCGCACTAGACCAGGAGGACGCACGCCGTCTACGGCCCCTGGATGGCCCCTGGGTGCTGGGGGACTGGGCAGGGGATGGCTCGCTGGCACTGGCTCCCTGGTTCATCGTGGGGCCACTGGGTCGGGGCAGAGACCGCTGGCAGGGCTGGCTGTGTCAAGTGCCGTCTGGCCAGAGTCTACCCCTTTAAGGGCCTGGGGCTGGGGGAGAGGAGAGGAGTTTTCCTGGCTGTGCCCAGAGTGGCCACCAAGGGAACCTGGGAAGGGCTAGCCTCTCACTAGTTCGAATTAAATGGCTACACAGCCCTTAATTCGAACTAGTTAATTTGAACTAGGCATTAGTCCTCATAGAATGAGGTTTACCTAGTTCGAATTAAGCGCTCCGCTAGTTCCAATTAAGTTTGAACTAGCGGATTGCTAGTGTAGCGCCTATCAAAGTTAATTTGAACTAATGGCTGTTAGTTCGATTAACTTTGTAGTGTAGACATACCCTAGCTGATTAAGGAGACCTTCACCATCTGCCTGTAAGTGCAGCTCTTCCAGCTACACTCCATCGTGCACAGTTCCAGCTGGTGGAACAGGCTTGTTATGGAATGGTGGGATGACCAGCAATGGCTCTAGAATTTCCACATGTGGAAGGAGACCTTTCTGGAGTTGCATGCCTGGCTTGCTCCTGCCCTCAAGTGATGGGACACACACTTGTGACCCACCATCCCCCTGGAGAAGTAAGTCACCATCACTGTGTGGAAGCTCACCACACCAAACAGCTACCAATCCAACAGCAACCAGTTTGGTGTGGGGAAGTTAACCCCCTAGAGCATACGTCATGCAGGTATGGCGCTCTCAGGCTGTTGTCCTGTGTGTGTGTGTATGTATGTTTGTGTGTGAAGTGCTGGAATGGGGAACCTTAAGGATTCCACCCCCACATCCCTTCCCTCTCCTGCCTCTGCAATAAAACTGACTTTTTATTGAAACAATCAACTGTGTGTGGTTTTTATTTGGGGTCAAAGTAACTGTGGAAAGAACCTGGGAGAGGAGAGTGGTGGGAAAAATGGGAGGATGGGAACCTTCAAGGGGCAGAAGAGGAGAGGTGCGGAGAAGCTCAGTACTAGGAATGGGAGTGGCACCTGGCTTGGTTGTTTCCACTGCCTCATGTGTGGGGACCTCGGTGAGGGGAGAGGCTAGGGGGAGAGGCAGAAGTAGGAACTGGAGCAGGGACTAGCATGGGAGGAGGGGAAGGATCAGGAGCTGGGACTGGGGTAGGAGCGGCAGCAGAAGCAGGAGCTGGCTTTAGGTGGGCGAGGAGAAACTAGACTATTGTGCAGATGGTGCGGCCATTCTGCAGCAACTCCCTCCAGGTCTCTCTGCACAACAGTAGAGCCTCTGGTCCAGCGTCTCATGCAGGGCCTTGAGC
This sequence comes from Pelodiscus sinensis, assembly GCF_049634645.1. Taxonomy (NCBI): domain Eukaryota; kingdom Metazoa; phylum Chordata; order Testudines; family Trionychidae; genus Pelodiscus; species Pelodiscus sinensis. The sequence continues at coordinate 51,902,345 of NC_134719.1, forward strand.
ATGGAGATGTGCTCCTGCAGCAGTTCCTTTTGAGTTCCCCGGGTGGTGTCACCTGGCCCCCTCGTGCAGCTGGTCTGCTGAGGAGAAAAGAGAGACAGTCAGTCATTCCTGAAGACACTGTCCCTGAAGCCTTGCCCTCATCTGGGAGCCGAGACTGACAGTTCTCGGGTCAGATGAAGGTGATGTCCTGGGACCAAGGCTATCTGTGCCCTGGATAGTGGGCCCTTTCCTTCAGAAGCCCAGATGTCTCCAGCGGAACAAGCTCACCACCCCCACATCCCAAGGACAAGCAGGGATGGGAAGTTGCCAGCCACACTGGGATCCTACAGGGAGTGGGGGGGGGGCCTTGGGCTGGCAGGGCTTGCCATGGTGCTGCACACACGCTGGTTCCAGCAGTGGTGGCATCCTTAGGGGAGAGGACTTGTGGCCGCTGGGGAAAGGGGGGGTCAGGGTGTAGGGAAGAGGTGCATGAGCGGCAGATGCTCCTTCACCTGGCAGCACTGTCCCTGGGAGCGGGTTCTGCCTCAAGCATGAAGGCATGCCTGTGTGCCATGTGCAGCACTCCTGAGTGTGTGCGTGTATGTGTGTGAGGGGGGGGGGTATGTCCCCAGCCTCCTTCTAAGTGGTGGCTTGTGATAGGAGGGTGTCCCACCCAGATGTCAGAAGTGTGGCTGGCCTCCCCAAACCCTGTGAGTAAGAGCCCAGGGGTGCTCTGGTGCAGCCTCCTATGGCTGCTTGGCCAGACTGGCACTGCAGTGTGATCTCCAGGCCGAGAAGGCCGCAGGAGAAGCACACCCCAACCCCTCACCACCTACAACCTCCACCCTGTCTGTGTCAGGCACCTAAGATCACTCACCTGATGATCCTTCCCAGACTTGGAGGATACCTGGGACACATCCAGGTGATGGGGTATCGACTCAAGTATCAGTGTGGTAACAGTGCTGGCTGTGTTGGGGTCCTCCTCCACACGACTCTAGAATTAGAAGGAAATGTTGGACATTCATGAGGCATCTAGTCCAGATTTCAAGACACAGACATGAAGTGGTTAAGTAGAAACCAACTGTGTGAGGAAATGAGAAGAAATGAAGAGACACCTTTAAAACAGGGCTAATCAACATGCGTCCCATTTGTTTACAGCCCACAGTGTGGTTTGGGTTTACACGGGGCCCAACACATAGCCTGCAGGTGAGATCCTTTGAACATGGCCTCCACTAGGAACATGCTCCACAATGGCAAAGAGTCTCCCAGGTGGGGTGAGCATTAAAAGACACAAGCAGACAGGCTGGCTGGAACAGACGGATACAGGGTGTCGGCGTTTTTAGCCCCCAGGAAGGAGGTGCTGGGAGTACCAGGGCACTGTGGGAAGTACTGACTGCTTAGCCTTGTGGGCAGAGTCTGAGAGGTGCTGACTGGCTCACACTGGCCACGTTTGGGTCTGGCACTGTGACTGGGCAGCCCTGCCTCCATCCCACACGGAGCAACAGATTCCCATGGGGGTCATTAGCCTGGGCACCTGTCCTTTTCTGCCTCTCATATCTTGCCTGACTCACCCAACTCCCCGCCTGCTGCAGGTTGGAGCGCTCTGGCTTGGAAACTTTTATTTTTACAATAAAATCACTCCAAGAAATACACTACCTGAAGCTGCAAGAGAAACACCCAAAACATTGGTATACAATTTTCTTTTTAATAAGAAGCATTAAAAATGGCAACAAAGAAGAGTCACTTGTTGGGTGAACATAGGGTTTTCAACTCTGTTTGAGAGATGGAATTCACTTTTGCAGAGATAAACGGAAAACCAATGTGTCTTCTTTGTCAAAAGACTATCGCTGCATTAAAAGAAAACAAACCTGCAATGGCACCATGAATCTTGTCACCCTGAGTTCAAAGACTTGTATCCACCTGACAGCGAGTTAAGAAATACTAAGATACATTTCCTTACTGGAAGGTTTCCGTACTCAACAAGGTATGTTCCGTTCACAAGTTAAAGACAGTGATGCCATTACAGAAATCTCCTTCAAAATGGCTTAGCACATAGCTAAATCAAAAAGATCTTTTACTGAAGGTGAATTGATGAAGCAGTGCTTCTTGGACTGCAGTGAATCACTTTTTGTAGAATTTAAAAACAAAGAGGCTGTGTCTAGACTGGCCAGTTTTTCCGGAAAATCAGCCGCTTTTCCAGAAAAACTTCCCAGCTATCTACACTGGCTGCTTGAATTTCCGCAAAAGCACTGACTTCCTATTGTAAGAAATCAGTGCTTTTTGTGGAAATACTATGCTGCTCCCGTTTGGGCAAAAGTCCCTTTTGCGCAAAAGGGCCAGTGTAGGCAGCTGAGATTTGTTTTCCACAAAAAAGCCCTGATCACGAAAATGGCGATCAGGGCTTTTTTGTGGAAAAGCATGTCTAGATTGGTCACGGACACTTTTCCGCAAAAAGTGCTTTTGCGGAAAAGCGTCCGTGCCAATCTAGATGCTCTGTTCCGAAAGTGCATTTAACGGAAAACTTTTCCATTAAAAGCATTTGTAGAAAACCATTCCAGTCTAAACGTAGCCAGAGGATATAGTTAAACAAATATCAAAACTGCAAGTGTCTGACTCAACTGTAGTAAGGTGAATTGAAAGCATTTCAGGAGATCTGTTTTCTAAATTGCTAAAAGACAGTGAAAGCACTGAGGCTACGTCTACACTGGCGCATTCTCACACAAAAACTCTTCTGCAAAAACTCTTCCAGAATAGAGTGTCTACACTGGCATGTGCTTTTGCGCAAGAGCATCCATGCCAGTGAAGATGATCTCTTGCTCAAGAAAGCTTTAATGGCCATTTTAACCATAGGGCTTTCTTGAGCAAGAAATTCATGTTGCCTGTCTACACTGGCCTTTTCTAGAAGAGCTCTTGCGCAAGAGGGCTTATTCCTGTGTGGGAGCATCAGAGTTCTGGCACAAGAAGCCCTGATTTTATACATTAGAACATCAGTTTACTTGTGCAAGAACACGCGGCCAGTGTAGACAGGCATCAAGTCTTTGCGCAAAAGCGGTCGCTTTTGCACAAGATCACTCCAGTGTAGACACAGCCTGGCTACATCTAGACTGGCATGATTTTCCACAAATGCTTTTAACAGAAAAGTTTTCTGTTAAAAGCATTTACGGAAAATAGCGTCTAGATTGGCACAGACGCTTTTCCGCAAAAGCACTTTTGTGCAAAAGCATCCATGGCCAATCTAGACGCGCTTTTGCACAAAACAAATCTGAGCTGTCTACACTGGCCCTTTTGCGCAAAAGCTTTGCGCAAAAGGACGTTTGCCCGAACGGGAGCAGCATAGTTTTTCTGCAAGAAGCACTGATTTCAGACAATAGGAAGTCAGTGTTCTTGCGGAAATTCAAGCAGCCAGTGTAGACAGCTGGCAAGTTTTTCCGCAAAAGCAGGTGTTTTTGCGGAAAAACTTGCCAGTCTAGATAGACACAGCCCCTGAGTGTTTCAATTTGGCAATGGATGAATCTACTGATCATTCAGACATATCTCAGCTCATAATCTGGGTGCATTTTTTCAATGGAAAAAGTATGTCTAAGAAAGGCTTACTCTGCTACCTTTAATGGGTCAAACTAGGAGAGAGGATGTTTATTCTGCACTGATAGCATTTTTTGAAGGACCAGGAAAATGCATTATATAATATGTGGTCTCCACATATACCTAATTCTTAGAACTGAAGGGAATCTTAAGAGGTGATCAATTCCAGTCCCCCGCCCTCATGACAGGACCAAGTACTATCCCTGACAGATTTGCCTCCTCAAGGATTGAATTCACAAGGCTGGGTTTAACAAGCTAATGCTCAAACCACTGAGCTATCTCTCCCCCCATTGATATGAAGAAGCTTATTTCAGTAACAACCAATAATGTTCTCCCCATGGTTAGAAAAGACAGAGAGCTAATTTCTTTGCTGAAGAAAAATCTACAGTTTCCAGATTTCTTTTCATACCATTGCATTCTGCATCAAGAACAGTTATGCAGCAAACTGAAGAGAGGATTTCTCAAGAGCACAATGGATAGTGTCACAAAAATCATCAACTTCATTGTTACAAATGCCTTTAAACAGACAATTTCAAGCTTTAGTTGAGGAATACGAAACACAGTATGGTGACTTGGCAATGCCTGCAGCAGAATTCAGATGACTGAGTTCAGGCAAAGTGTTACATCAGTTTATGGATCTACTGCCTGCTGTACAAGTGTTTTTGGAGGCAAAAGATCTCCAGGATTTTACAGTCATGTTTAGACAAAGAGACATTCCTGCTAAATGTAGCTTTTCTCACTGATATGACACACCACTTAAATGCACTCAATCTTAAACTTCAAGGCAAAGAAAAAAACCTGCCTTCTCTGGTGTGCGATGTTTCTGCTTTTGAAACAAAACTGGACCTATTGCAGATCAGCTTAATGAGAAAGACTTAACTCACTTTCCCATCCTCAACTCGCAAGTGACACTGCTGAGTGTACATGCATCTTTTTTTGCCTGATTTTTTTTCATTGTACATCTCAGAGCTGAAAACCAAATTTCTTCGCGTATTCTAGATTTTAAATCCATGCAGACAGTTCTTGAATTTACTGAAAATCCATTTGCAGTTGAGATAAAGGCAGTCTTACCTTCATCAGTGAGATTTGGTACTGAGAAGGCAACATCTGAAGAAGCAATGATAGAACTGCAAAAAAATAGTGTTCTAAAAGCTAGGCATAAGGAAAAGGTCACTGAAACATTTTGGATGACCTATGTACAAGGAAGACCTGGACCCTGCACTACTGAAATGTGCCCAAAAAGTGCTAACTTGCTTTGGGTCTACAAATGTCCATGAAAGTTCATTCTCCTCCATGGGAATCATCAAATCAAAAATGTGCATCTCTCTTACTGACAGACATCTGACCGACTGTCTCTGTGCTGCTATGATGGAATACAAGCTTGACGTGAAACAGCTGGTGAAAAGTTTGCAGACACAATCTTCATATTAATTGTACTTATACTCCAGTACATTCCAGTACTGTATTGGCAATTTTTGTTTGATTTCTTAAAATTGTGAAGCCAAAACAAAAAAGTAGTCAATATAATAGTCTTCTGTTGCTATGCGTTTTAGTAGTTAAATGCTTGGACTGTCAATGCTCATTAAGGGTATGGCTAAATTACATGGCTCTGTCGATGGAGCCATGTGGATTAGGCTGATCGGCAGAGGGAAATGAAGCTGTGATTTAAATAATTGCGGCTTCATTTAAATTTAAATGGCTGCTGCGCTCTGCCGACCAGCAGATGATCAGCTGTTTGTCGGCAGATCGGGGCAGTCTGGATGCATCGCAGTCGACAAGGAAGCCTTTGTCGACCGGCGCAGGTAAACCTGATTTCACGAGGCGTACCTGCGCGGTCAACAAAGGCTTCCTTGTCGACCGCGGCGCGTCCAGACTGCCCCGATCTGCCGATAAACAGCTGATCATCAGCTGGTCTGCAGAGCGCGGCAGCCATTTAAATTTAAATGAAGCCGCAATTATTTAAATCGCGGCTTCATTTCCCTCTGCCGATCAGCCTAATCTACATGGCTCCATGGACGGAGCAATGTAGTTTAGACACACCCTAAAAGTGCTGTCATATGGGTGGAAATTAGGTAAATATTGCATTTTATTAATATCAGCAGAACTGACTTAAATGGGGCCTGTGTGTTGTGTAGTCTTGCCTTAAGCTTTGCATTCATGCTCATCGGTATGAAAGAAGCTATGTGCATATATTTGCATGTATATGCAACCACACTTAAGTTGCAGCCTTCAGTATGTGCTGTAAGTATCATTGTGGCCCCCCAGACTTCCAAAGTTGAGCAGCTCTGCTTTGAAAGGCACCCTTTTCAGGGAAGGTAGAATAGGCAACATTAAAAGCGTAGAGCAGGTGGAAGCCTCAGCAAAAGACAGAAAGCAGTGGAAGAGACTAGTTTGCGCCCTGTACACCAACACTGACATGAGAAGGGTGTAATAAAATTTCAATCTATTATAGCATTTCCATACAATTGCAGAACTCACACATCTCTAAAATGCAGAAAGTTACTTGTTAAAATAAAAGTAATTTGAATTGGACATGAAAAGCAATGTATATCCCTTTAAAGACAAAAGGCTTAGATTCCTTGGGATGATCAAGTTGTGTTCATGCAGTTCTGGAGGGTGGGAGTTGGTGGCAAAAAGGTAGCGGGGGCTCCTCTATGTTATATCACTTAGTCACACAGACAGATGGCATAACAGCCTGAGATAAAGTAGGGGGTTTCTTTTTCTTTCTTTTTTTTAAAGAACCCAACATTTTTAGCTGCCAGGAATGGGCTCTTCCTCACCAGCCCCAGTACCAAATTACCATGGATGGCTGAGAAGAGCCCCTATACTCCAGCCCCAGCACTGAACTGCTGTGGCTAGCAGATGGGAAGTTCTTATCTGCCAGCCCCTGCACCAAGCTGCTGCAGCCAGGGGAAATGGACCCCTCCTCACCATCCCCAGCAGAGAGTTGCCCAGGAAGTAAGCCTGAGTCCCAACCACCTATCCCACCTTGAGATGCCCCTCCCTGAACATCCTCCTATACCTCAAAACCCTCATCTTCAGCCCAGAACCTGGTACCACCTTCTTCCTCACATGCACATATTTCCTCACTACCTCTCTCTTTTTTTGACTCTTTTAATGGCTTGGTCCTCCAGCCAGATCACTGTAATCCTCCCCTTCCAGGGTAGCAAAGACCTATCAGTCAACTGTCCCAGGTTGTGCTACTTCCCAGTGGCTAGTAAGGGAATCTAGGACCACCCTCTATATGACATTCCAGTCCACAGACCATATATCAAGCAGCTCAAGGCTCTCATCTCTTGCAGATCCTATTACTTTTCCCTTAGATTCTTTTCTGTTGCATAAAAAAGCCTCCGCCTGAGCTCTCTAGATTTATATACATGGATTTTCTAAAGCTACACCAAACTGTAAGATCTAAGGTTTTAAACTGCAACTTATTGTGATCCTTGTCAATCTTTGCAATCTGTATAACTTTCAAACTTACTGTAAACTGCAACTTTGTAATCTTTGTAACATGCAGCCACCTTGCTTGTAACTTTCCCAAAGCTTCATTCTCCCCTGAGTGAATGGAGAGAGAGTGTGAGTGTGACTGTGTTTGAAGAAGACTTGGAACAATGGACCACATAGCAATGAGTCATCACAGTCTGGGCATGCTCCCTGATGACAAGGTGAATGAGTCACAAGAGCCATTCAGACACTATATAAAGAGAAGGAGCACATGTGAGACTCTCTCTTTTTCCTTCCACTGATCCTGAGAAGCTCCCCTCCAGTGTATTTCCTCCTGACCAGCTTCCCCAGCCATGATGAGCAGACAGATCCTCCAGGATCCACATGCCTTGGACCCTTCTGCAACCCATATGTCTGTGTAAGTGTGTGATTGCCTGAGGGCAGGAATGAATGAATGAATGAATGAATGAATGAATGAATGAGTGGAGGGGTGTGTGCTTGCTTGTCTGTGTGTGTGTGTGAGAGAAAGAGTTCTATCTTCTTTAGCTTAAACCTTTGGTGGCTGCTTTCTTCTCTTTAGTTTTACCTAGTGGAAATAAATCCATACTAGTGTAACCCTGGGTGGTTTCCAGTGAGAATATATTTGGAGTAACATTTTCTACCTCTTCTAGCTCTCCAGATTTGGCAACTCCAACTCCTCCTCCCAAATAATAACTGTGCACTGCATCTCCCTACAACCATTTCCTACTGCCCAGGTTCTGTTCTTTCTCTACCATCAATCAACCTTTCAAACCAGGCTTTCCTCAGGGCAAACTATCACGTTAATTGGCTTTACTTACCATACTCTGCCTCATGCAAGGTGAATAGTCTATCGCTGTGCTTTGAGGCTTTACTCTTATCCCATGGACCCTGCCTTTCTTCTCTCTGCTATAACAGGTGCTGTCAAGAGGGTTACCATGGGAGGCTGTAACCCTGCAGATCTGTACCCCACCCTAACTGCCATGGAACCACAGGATCTGGTCTATGACCCAGTCTGTAATCAGTCCCTTAGGAGTGACTCCTTTGGTGTGCAGACACAAAACAGGTCCACAGGGATAGTATGCCTGTGGCCTCCAGGACTTAAAACTGAGTCTTTGGGCATCAGTGATCCCTGTATCACACTGTGGCTTCTCTCGGTATTTACAGTAATAGCAGGCAACCCCTTCAGAACAATGTCATTTCTGATTACTCAGCTGGCACACAGAATCTGAAAGTCCCTATGTCAACACAGTGAGGGAGAGGTTAAGCCGGAGTCCATTGTGGCCAAACCAGCTCTATCAGTCAGGCAAACACTTGTGCATTCCCTGTGAGACTGTTTCACTCCCTTTGTCTTTAGTTCCATTTGAGACCAGCTAAGTCCCTCCAAAAGTCAACTTTTTTTCCAGTATCCTGACACCTTTTGATCCATTGTTCTCAAGCTGAGGTCTGTGATCTGCTATCCCTACTAAGAGATATGGGTGCCTGTATGAGGAAACTCCTTCCTCTTGGTTGCTGATTACTAGGTGTGGATATCTCGGCCACTGGGTTCCCATTGTCATTTTGAGATTCTCTATGATATGAGTCAGTTTCAGCAAGTTCCAGCCATTTGCTTAAGGACCCATTCATTCCACACCAGACTAGACAGTTATATAACACTGGTTGTTGTTTCTGAAGTTATGACACAAACACTTCTTCATGTCTCTTGCTCTTCTCTAAAAGCAACTTTAATAATTTTGCACCCTGTGGATAGCGATACAAAGTATAGAGGTAAACTGAGGCATGCATTGAGGCATAAATATTGTAGTACACTCCCATTTATCATAGTACTTAATACATATGGGCTGTGTCTAGACTGGCCAGTTTTTCCACAAAATCAGCTGCTTTTGCAGAAAAACTTGCCAGTTGTCTACACTGGCTGCTTGAATTTCTGCAAGAACACTGATGATCTCATGTAAGATTGTCAGTGTTCTTGCGGAAATGCTTTGCTGCTCCCATTCAGGCAATTTGCGCAAGAGAGCCAGTGTAGACAGCACAGTATTTTTTGCGCAAAAGCACGTCTAGATTGGCACAGACGCTTTTCCGCAAAAAGTGCTTCTGCGGAAAAGCGTCTGTGTCAATCTAGACGCTCTTTTCTGTAAATGCTTTTAACGGAAAACTTTTCCGTTAAAAGCATTTGCGGAAAATCATGCCAGTCTAGACGTAGCCATGAAATCTACAGAAATAAAATAAATATTTCCTTACATTTTAAGGGTGGGAGATTTTTCATAGCACTCAGGATTGGCCTAACCCTGATCCCATTGATGTCAGTAATAAAATTCCAATTATTTTAGTTTGAGCACAGTTAGGCCAGTGAGCAAAACTTCACCCTGAAGATCTTGCAGTATCAAACAAAGTGTTATGGAACTCTCTGCAGCTATTTCAGATTTCTGTATGATTTTCTGTATGGGAAGGGGTAGTGCATTTATGTGCAGAATAGAGGCTTAAATGAATGAGAGGAAAATGAAATGATTGTGCTTTTGCACAGAGGGACTTTAATTAATATTGGTGAGGGACAGGGCTGATAAGGATTTCTGGCTGGAATTAAATTTGCATAGAGGAGGTGGTTGACACCCTGTAAATATGCTTTAGTTAACAGAACGGAAAATCCCACAGAAAACTTGTTAGTATAATTGTTTTAATTTTACAGTGCTGCAATATGTTGCAGGTAATGATACAGTAATTACAGAACAAAGAGCACATTAAGACACAACATAATTCAAAATGACTTCATTGTTCCAATTGCTGATTAGAGAATGGAAAATACTCCCGGTACTGTTATAAATGGAAACATTGGCAAACTGTACAGAAAAAAAATCTTCTGTGATGTTTGCCAATTTTCACTGCTCTCCAGGTAGTTAAATTGCTTGAATAAACCTTGGTAATATGCACCACAATTACACACAGAATACATAATTATTATTCTATTTATTAAGCACCTAGCCATTGTCTGATGGTTTAAGCATCCCACCCAATAAAAATAATTGAACATATAAAAGTATCAAAATGAACTGACATGCCATATTAAAAGAATGAGGGATTTAAAACTGTTTGAAAATAAATCTTAAACCTATCCATCCAGTTGTCAGGCAGGGCATGGTAGGTTCTTTTCTGTTGACAGTCACTTTGGTCCTGCCTGCTGCTTCCATTACTTGGTCCTTTGGCCAGGTGACACATTAATGTCACCCCTTGCCAAGGTATATGAAGAGTTCAGCAAATTGATCATCCTCTAGGTGAGTGGTCACCAACCAATAAATTAGAATCTATTGGTAGATTTTGGAGCCTCTGGCTATGTCTAGAGCGCAGAGTTAAATAGGAAAAAGATATGCAAATTACGAAGTGCATTTGCGTATCTTTTTCTGCTTTTTTTCAGAAAAGGCTTTTCCGACATTTGGCCCATCTACACAGGGCCAAATTTGGGGAAAACCTCCTCTTTTGGAACATCCCTTATTCCTCATACATTGAAAAATACAGAGATGCCAAATGAACACATCTACTCTTCCAGGAACTGGTCGGAAAAAGTGGTCATGTTCCTTGGACACGGCAGAGCTACTTCAGTGTAGACATAGCCTCTGACAGGTGATCCTGACTGATTTGACTGGGAGGCTATCAAGTGCCTGCACTTCAGCTGCTCCTCCCCCCACTGCCCTGATGCTCCTGCCCAGAGCCTCAGAACTGCTCCCTGGGAGCCTCCTGCTTGTTGTGCAGAGGGGGGAGACAGAGGCAGGGGGGTGTTGATGTCACTCTGTCCTCCTCTCTGTACCCCATCTTCACAGAGTGAGGAAGGTGGGGCCTTGGTGAAGGGGTGATGTGGGGCAGGTATATTTGGGTTTGAGGTAGATCTTGGACTGACTTAAATTCAAAAAGTGATCTTGTGCTTAAAAAGGTTGGAAACCACTGCTCTAGGTAAAACAAGGAACTCCCGGATCTACCTGTTCTCTCTCCCCTCCTTCCTCCTCCCACCTGACAGGATCTTACAATCTTGACCTTTCTTGTTTCCTTCTCTCATCTATATTCCTCATTATGACACAGGAACATCATGATTCTAACTGGGAGAGGCTATAGGGGATACACCAAGCTTTACAGGACCTTTTCAGGCAAATGTATGCATAGTAATTCACTGGCAGGTGACCTGAGGTCTGTCCTAAGAGCAGGAGCCTACTAGTTAATCATAGCAAAATGTGTACACAGATAGTATTTCAGTTATACAAGTTTACTGAAAACTGTTATTAAGTTATGTGAGTTAAGACAGGTCAGCAGAAAGTGATAAACAGGCTCTCTAGACAAAAGGTAGTAGATACTTATCTCCTTAGCTGGTCGTGTTGTGTGTCTTACAAAACACATAGGAAAAACTTAAAAAAAACACCTAATAGTTTAGCAACACCTTAAAGACTAAGGAAACATGTACAGGATATCATGAGCTTTGGTGGGCACAACCACTTCTTCAGAGAACAATTGGGGTTAGGTCTCAGGAGTTAACAACTACTGAGAAAAGACTTAGCTAGTTGAATTAATGGAATATTCAGAAAATGGTGCTGTCTCCTCCCAAAACTCACAAACTCTTTGCAGCTATTTCAGATTTGTATATGATTTGCTGTAGGGGGAGGAACTGTGCATTTATGTGCAGGCTAGAGGCCTAAATGAATCAGAGGGGAACATAGCTTAGGGAAATTAATATGTGTTTGCACAGAGAGACCTTTAATTAATATTGGCGAGGGGCAGGGCTCATGAGAATTTCTGGTTGGAATTAAGCCTGATGCTAATGAAGAGATTGTGACTGCACATCAGAGAAAATCAGCAGGAAAAACAAAAAACAGCAAGTGGGTGTTTTGTTTATGACTAAGATCAAAGGATTAGTCTGGTGTATCTAGAGAATGCAAGGGGACACAATGGTATCCTTCAGGAAGGAGACAAATAGCCAGTGTATTCCATCTTATGAAAGCAGGGCCACAACCAACTTGGATGGAGAAACACTGCAGACTTGGGGTAAACTAAAACTAAACTTTATTGGGCAGGAAAGTATCTTGTTAGTTAACGATTTTGTATTATATATAACCATTTTTTCCAATACTTTTGCTTGCTGCTTCTTGAATCTCCACTCTGTTAATTAAACTCTGTACTCATTTTCACTATAAACATATAGCATATATGCATATATAAAGATTGAGGTGCTTTGGAGTTGAAGCTTCCATTGGAATTCTACCAGGCATGTCCCACTGGACTGGGACACCCAGAACAATGCAGGACATGCTGTAGCAATTATAATTCCAGAATGGCCTCTGAATGCTGTGGAATCCTCAGGAGAAGCTGGAACCTGTTGCAGAGGAAAAGGAGGTCTAGTCCTCCTCCCTACTTTCTGTGCTGCCATCATGACCTTTACCAGGAAGTGGTAATGAAGGGAAATGAAGGGAAATGAAGAAGTTATAGCTATGTGTTATATGTTAAATGAAGCTGTCAACTAAGGGGTATCTTCTAAGCTGGGCCATACTTCTTTGGGAGAAGCAGAGCTATTCATTCTGCAAGTGCCCTGTGGAATTGCAGCTGGACATTCTAGGGAGACAATGAAATCTTGGGGGTTGCCCTGTGCCTATCACTAGATTGTAAAGAGAGACGAGGGCTTCTGCAGGCTTGCAGGGAAGAGCTTGTGTTACCCATGGTTGGGAGGGTGGGGAGCTGACCTCTTGCAAGCACTGCACAGACAAGGTTTCTAATGCTAAAGGCAGGTGTCCCATAATCCTGGGTTTACTCAAGGAGCAGCACACCCATAGCATGGTACAATTTTTGCTTTCAGTGGTAGGGGAATACAGACCCATCCCCTCATCTGATTTCAATCCAAGGCCTGGTGGTAAGCATTTAAGTCCTGCACTCTATAGCATTATACTTCAGCCACTCTAGATCACTTCCTATCACTGCCATCTTTTCCCAACTGGTAAATACCTCAAATAACTGGAATCAAGATATAGTCTCAAACATTCTGAGAATTATAAGTCTCTTTGCTTTGGGTTTGGCAACATCACTATAGTCAGATGCCAGACAGCAGGAGCACGAAATATAGGTCAATTCATCTGCTTTAGTTAGCTGGCCTATTCTCTTTTTAAGCTCCTCCTTCAAGCCATGCATGGTTTGCAGATAAGAGTGGAGTTGCCTGGGCCAGGGACAGCTACTTAACTGTTTCCTTACTGGTGCAGAGTTTATATGCCCGGTCACAGGGGCCCACAGCTTTGGCATTTGTTCCCTATAATAGTCTGAAATAGTCCAGATGTGCTAACCATCAGGGTATGATGCATCTTTTCCCTGACATATTTGAAAATTAGGTGAGAATACGGGTATGTCTACACTACAGCACTAATTCGAACTAACTTAGTTCAAATTAGTTAATTCGAACTAAGCTAATTCGAATTAGTGCATCTAGACTTAAAAACTAGTTCGAATTAGCATTTTGTTAATTCGAACTAGCATGTCCACACTGAGTGGACCTGAACTGAGGTTAAGGATGGCCGGAAGCAGTGCCAGCAGGGTATCAGATTAGGACTTAAGAGTGTGGAGCTGCTGCCTCAGGCTAGCCGACGGCTATGCTTAAAGGGACCCGACCCCCACCCCGGACAGACAGTTCTCAGGGCTTCCCCACTTGCAAAGCAGTCCTGGCTTGGAGTGCCCTGAGTGCCCACACTCGGCACATCACAGCACTCGGCCATCAGACCGGCTGCACTTGCCGCAGGCTGCCATCCGGAGGGGGGGGGTCAATCAAGGGGCTTCAGGAGAGCTTCCACCCCGAGAAGCCCACAGAGCTACCCCAGTCCTCCCCATCGGGGGCTCGTACCCCATTCCTCCCTCATCTCCTTCCACTGACCCCTCCCTAGCCCCCCCTTCCTGATATACAAAATAAAGGACATGTGTGTTCAAAAATAGAAACTCTCTTTATTGAACAAAACTCGGGGAGACTGGGAAAAGGAGGTGGGAGAGGGGAAGAGAGAGGGTGGGAGAGGGGAGGGCAACTAAAATGATCAGGGGTTTGGAACAGGTCCCATATGAAGAGAGGCTAAAGAGACTGGGACTTCTCAGCTTAGAAAAGAGGAGACTGAGGGGGGATATGATAGAGGTCTATAAAAGCATGAGTGGTGTGGAGAGGGTGCATAAAGAAAAGTTCTTCATTAGTTCCCATAATAGAAGAACTAGAGGACACCAAATGAAATGAATGGGTAGCAGGCTTCAAACTAATAACAGAAAGTTCTTCTTCACAAAGCAAATAATCAACCTGTGGAACTCCTTGCTGCAGGAGGCTGTGAAGGCTAGAACTAGAATAGAGTTTAAAGAGAAGTTAGATAAAGTCATGGAGGTTGGGTCCATGGAGTGCTATTAGCAAGGGGGTAGAAATGGTGTCCCTGGCCTCTGTTTGTGGAAGGCTGGAGATGGATGGCACGAGACAAATGGCTTGTTCATTTTTTTGGTCCATCCCCTCCAGGGTCCCTAGTGTTGGCCACTGTCGGCAGACAGGCTACTGGGCTAGATGGACCTTTGGTCTGACCCAGTACGGCCATTCTTACGTTCTAAGCTCAGGGCTCAGGGTCGGGGGCCTCACTGGACCACCTTGATTTTCATGCAAACCTGCTCCCGGGTGGCCAGGCTGACAGCTATCCTGACCTAGATGGCCACTTTCCTGTACCTAGTGCGGAGGTCGTGGATGAGGTCCACGATCTCCGCACTAGACCAGGCAGGCGCCCGCCTCTTGCGGACCCAGGCAGGCTCCCGGGAGCCGCCAGCCTGGTCCCGGGAAGAGGCAGAGGGCTGGGTGGCAGCAGGTGGCTGGTTCGTGCCGTGCCAGGTGCAGGGTCTGCTGGCTGGGTGCTGGCAGGCTTGCACCTGGCACGGGCACCGTAGCCAGCCCGTGCCCCTTTAAGGGCTCCGGGGCCAGGAGGGGGGCAGACGAGTTTCCCTTTTTGGTGCCCAGAATGGCCACCAGGGAATGCTGGGGAGGGCTAGCCTCCCACTGGTTCGAATTAAGTGGCTACACAGCCCTTAATTCAAAGTACCTAATTCGAACTAGGCGTTAGTCCTCGTCAAATTAAGTTCGAACTAATGGAGCGCTAGTGTAGCACCTATCAAAGTTAATTCGAACTAACATCTGTTAGTTCGAATTAACTTTGTAGTGTGGACAGACCCTAGGATAGTAAATATGGGGAACTGTTGAAGGAAAATTGAGAGTTTTTAAATGTTAGCTGACTCATTAATGGTGGATTATATTAAGTTATATTACTGCATGTATGGATTTATTTGTGATGCATTCTAGAATTTCTGTAAATACAAATAAATAAAAATAATTCTGATTTAGGAGTTAGCACTAAGTGTCTTATTCAGGTTTTGAAGAAGAGCATACAAAAGAGATTAATATATCAACAGCACCCAAACAGCTTCTGCATTGCTATTGTGATAATACTAAAGACCCCAGCCAGGATCAGGGGCAAATTGTTCTAGAATACATGAAAATACACTGAAAGACATAGCATCTGCCCCCAAACCTTGTAACTTTGTTTAGATCAGAGCACAGTAAATAAGATTAATAAATTGCATGAGGGAAGTAGGAATGAAGGATTAAAATAGAATAAGGTCTTGCAGTTTCACAAATCAGCTGTGTTCATTAAGGTGATGGTTTAATTTCATTTTAGATTTGAAAAATAAATAAATATTATCAGCCAGCCCTGGTTGTGGCTCATCTGAATGATTACTGGATTGGCTGATTCCTTGTAAACCACACAGCAAAACCAAATAGAATAAGATGAGTGTTTTTAGGACACAATGTGAGAACCATGTTTTTGTTGTTTGTTTGTTTTGTTTTTTGTGTCCCACAAATAGAAGTGTAAGAAAGAACCAGCTCCATGTCTGATAGAGTAAGACTCTCATTAAGGAGCCCAACACAGCTAAATAACTTTAGAAAATGATTTATTGTGCTGCATATCATCTTCCCTTGCTACCGTTAGTGTGACAGTGGATTCTTGTCATTTCTAATAATAGACCCTCTCCAGACTCATCATTATTATCAGGGCTTGGCAAGCGGCGGTGAGCACACTGCGCATGCACAGACCATACTGCAGCACTGTGCCAGGCTAAAATCTACTCACCATGGGCGAGTAGATTGCCATAATTGTTGAGCCCTGATTATTATTCTTACAGTGCTATACAGTGAGAAAAGGTATGTGAGGTAATGTATTTTATTGAAACAACTTCTGTTGGTGCAAGGGACAAACTTTTGAGATTTTGTACAATGCATATACACAACTCTACAGTCTTTTCCCAATTTATGCAATGCTCTGCAGTACAATTGAATCTGGGGTCTGATTTACAAAATCACCCACTGCTATTTCTTGATACCTGAAGAATATCCAAATCCCTCTATTCAGCGGTTTTGCCTACATGGTGCATTAGTCCACAGCAGAGGGGTGTAAATGCAAGTGCTCACTAGAGTGTCAAAGACTAACTGAATCACATGGATTGGGTTGGCATGCAGTAAAAGCTCCATATTGTATGTTAAGTTTGTCCTGTTTCAAACAGCCCTATGTTAGTGTCAAACTTTGATTGGCTGACAGCTTAACACAAGAGGGCTTTGCATAATTACTTTATGGTATTCAATAGTTGTATAATGAATATGCAAATATCTTTATTCTACTTAGCTAACTTTGTATGTACCATATTATGGGTTAATAAACTCTTATTGGACTCAGATTCTACTTTCAGCATTACATTTTATTCAAATATGATTGTTGTATCATGAACAAGAAGCAACCTCAAACACTTTCCTACAGTTGCCTTCCAAAGGGTATGTCTACACTAGTGTTATTTCAAAATACCTTATTTTGAAATAACATGTCTACACACAAAATGCATTTCGAAATAACTTTTTTTATTTCAAAATAGTGCGTCCACACTGAGTAGACTCTGAATCATATTTAAGGCCATCCGGAACCAGGTCCAGCAGGGCATCAGGTCAGGAGTTACTTTGTGTGGCTGCTGCTTTAGGCTATCTGAGGCCTGTGCTTAAAGGGACCCCCTCCCCAGGCAGCCAGTTCTCAGCTTTCCCTGCTTGCTTGTCTACCTTGATGAGGGACAGCAAAGCATTTTGTCTGCGTGTTCTGGTTGCCCTCACTCAGGACACCACAGTACTCTGCAACATGAAGCCGGAGCCGCCCCTGGGCACTCTGGTACTTCTTGTGGACATGTTGCTGTGAGCCTGGCTGCACTTTCTGTCGGCTGTCATCCAGGAGGTCCATCGGGGGTCTGTCAGTATCCAGGAGACCCTGTGGGAGAGCTTCCATCCTGAGGAGCACTAAGGGTGCACCATTGGGGGCTTGTGCCTTCCTCAGGTTCTTCCACTTACCCCTCCCTTACTCCCTTCCTGATGTCAAATAAAATACATGTATTTTCATGAGCACAAACTTTATTTAACAAAACTGGGGGGGAGGGAATGAAACTCTGGTGAGACTGGGGAAGGGAGGTGGGAGAGGAGAAGAGAGAGGGTGAGAGAGGGGAGGGGAAAGCCTGGGAGGAGGGAGCTGGAAGAAGGAAGCAAGGGCAAGAAGGGGGAGGGGAAGCTCAGGGTTGGGGGTCTCCCTGGACCCACTTGATTTTCATGAAAACCTGCTCCTGGGTTCGCATGTGGCCTTTGGTGGCCAGGCTGGCAGCTATCCTGCCACAGACAGCTGTGCTCCTCCACCTAGTGCGGAGATCATGGATGTTGGGGGCATCTCCCCCAAACCTGAATAAGGTCCATGGTCTCCACCCTTGACCAGGAAAGTGCCCACCTTCTCTGGGCTCTGGCAGGCTCCTGGGAGCTGGCAGACTGCTCCTGGGCAGCAGTGGAGGGCTGGCTGTCAGTGGCTTGATGGCTCATGTTTTGGGGCCACTGGGTCAGGGGCAGCAACTGCTGGCTCTGGGCTGGGAGGCTTGGAGCTGGCACAGGCAGTGCAGTCAGAGTCAACCCCTTTAAGGGCTCCAGGAAAGGGGGAGGGAGAGGGATGTTCTTGGTTTAGGCTGGAGTAACCACCAGGGCACCCTAGGAAGGCTGGAGGCCCCCTATTTCGACATGTGTCTATACAGCACTTATTTCAAAATAGCTATTTCAAATTTGGCATTATTTCTCGTGGAATAAGGTTTACCAAATTCAAAAAAAGTGCTCCGCTATTTCGAATTAATTTCGAAATAGCAGTTTGGCTGTGTAGACTCTAGTAAAGTTATTTCGAAATAACGGCTGTTATTTTGAAATAACTTTGCTGTGTGACATACCCAAATATTCCAATAGGTTTTAGGCTCCAAATATTGAGTAAGAAGTTCCAAGTCCTTTACCTTTTCATATGCGAGGTGCATTAAGGTTGTTTTATATGTTTGTTTCTACTTAGTGTCACTTTTTATGCCTTCCCCTGTAAAACGGCAGGGGAAATCTATTTTTCACTCTCCTTTTTTTCAAAAACAGATTAATGTTTTTGCTCAATCTTTACAAAATATTCATTTCTAGGAAGAGATCAGGCACTGATCCAACAAAATTCTCTAATTCAAAGTTAGATACATGATGCAGATGAAGCAGAGACTAAATTTATAAAATGACAGTCTGAAAGGTGAAAGTTTCAAAAAGCAACCAAAACCAGGGGGTTTAGAATAGAAACATACAAACAACCTTAAACCTATATAATTTGCATATTCTACAGGTATTAACAAATAGCTTGAGTACATTCTTAAATCTGAGCATATGTATAAATCTATTCCTGTTTAACAAAGCAATGTTGGAGTGCTTTGATAAATGAAGGTCATAATCAGACACGTATTGTGTCTAAATACCTGTGGATTGGGGTGAAAGATAAATAAGGTGGGATTTATATTCTGTTCTTCCTCCTCCTCTCTGAGACTGAAGAGAGTATCTGGGTTCTTCAAAACCTCATTACTACCAAGTTTGGGAGGCTTGGGACTGGTTAGACTCAGCATCAACAACACACACTCTTGCCAGACAAGAACTCTAAAAAACATATATTCACTAATTTTGGATCCATTATGTTCATGTGGGTTCGAAATTATGCAAACTTAGCTCACTCATCTAAACTCTTAACAGTCCCATTAGATCCATAGTCTTGATAAATTCTAAAATCTTGCAATATTGTCTAATTTAAGTGAGAACTAGAGAATGGAATATATTGAAGAGATTGCTCAAAGAATGGTATTGTATTCATAGTGTATCTTTAGTGGCCCATGTATTTGGATTGTTTTAAATTCTGCCATAGATTTGTTTTTGGTAATATGACAAGTAGGCTCATTTCTATGGGGAATATCCACATCTACTGAGATCAGATGTTAAGAAATAAATCATATGCACTACTGTCAGTAAAATATTATATTTTTCTAACAGCTGGCTCTTATGCCACATCCCAGGCACAACCGAGCCTCATTCGACTGAATCATTGTATCTGAATGATGTCTTGTTTTAATACATGAATCACTGATATACACTGAAAAGTCACCCATACATACATTGAAAAGTCCCTCCATTGATACAAATACATTCCAGATTGTAAGATCTTCAGGACAGGGACTGCTGCTTTAGTTATGATTGTACAGCAACTAGCACAAGGCCTAGACCTTGGGGGTCTGACTTGACCCTTTGAGAATGACTGTAACACAATGTAAGCGCTACATTTTATCCAGCCCTGAGAGTAATAGAGACCATCAAGCGGGTAGAGGACCTAGGGGAAATGGAAGGAGCATTGAGCCTCTGTCTACCCCAAACACATTAACAAACAATCATGCACAGGAGTAATGTGCTATTGAATTGGAAGGGCAGGTCCAATAATTCTGACTACACAATATCAACAACACAAGCATAATGTTGCACTAAATAGCTGAGGTGCTGCTGCTGTACACGGTTTTAAGGCACGTCTACACTGCATGGCAAAAGTCGAATTAAGATACTCAATTTCAGCTATGTCAATTGCTGTCAAAATAGCTTAATTTGGCTTTTGGCGTGGTCTACACGGCAGGAAGACTCTTTCTCCAACTTTCCTTACTCCTCGTAAAATGAGGGTTACAGGAGTCGGAGTAAGAAGTCCTCCATCTCAACATTATTTTGAAATAATGACTTGCTTTGTAGATGTACACTATATTATTTTGAAATAACGTCAGTTATTCCAAAATAACACTGCTGTGTAGAGGTACCATTAGAGTCCTAAGAGAAATTCTAAGTCAGTCAGAAGTGTAATAGAATTCCACTCCAAGATAGTTCAAGTGGCTTAACAGCCAGAATCTCACCATCTAGACTCTCACCTGCATTCTCATCAGATAAACACATCCTTTGCCATCTTTTGGAAATGTATTGAAAACTGCACGATATTTGATGTTCTTCTTAAACTTTCAGCTCCTGGAGATAAGTAAATGACAGAGAATCTCAGATTATATATTCAAAAAGTTTCTAGCCATCCTGGTTACAGAGAAAAAGCTTAGAAATGTGATCATAATGCACCCTAATAGGTCAGAAACTAGCAGATGAAGAAGCCACAAAATATTTAAATATATATTTTTAAATGTCCTAGGTTTTAAGTCAATATCATTATTTAGATACCTTACCTTATTTCTTTACATTTGGGGTTATCAATTCATTGCCATTTACTTTACCTAATCTTATCCATCCATCCTGGCTTAATGTAAAATGTAAAATTATAGTTGTTGCTCCATATCCATATCAGCTATATGGAAAAGATCCATTATCCCATACCAGTCACCACCATATATAGCTACAAAGGAGAAATTAATAGTTGGTAAACAGTATTTCTGCTGGTACAAATGCATCCAATCTCTCTGCTGATGAACACACGGAAGCTGTGTCTAGACTGGCAAGTTTTTCTGCAAAATCATCTGCTTTTGCGGAAAAACTTGCCAGCTGTCTACGCTGGCCGCTTGAATTTCCGCAAAAGCACTGACGATCTCATGTAAGATTGTCAGTGCTTTTGTGGAAATACTATGCTGCTCCCGTTCGGGCAAAAGTCTTTTTTTGAAAAACTTTTGCGCAAAAGGGCCAGTATAGACAGCAGAGATTTGTTTTACGCAAAAAAGCCCAGATCGCGAAAATGGCGATCGGGGCTTTTTTGCGGAAAAGCGCGTCTAGATTGGCAACGGACGCTTTTCCGCAAAAAGTGCTTTTGCGGAAAAGCGTCCTGCCAATCTAGATGCGCTTTTCCGAAAATGCTTTTAACGGAAAACTTTTCCGTTAAAAGCATTTCCGGAAAATCATGCCAGTATAGACGTAGCCATACTGTTTCTGGCCCAGATATTTTAATGAATTAATGTTCTTTGTGGAGGCAGCTATATACAGGATTACATTGGTGTGAGTTTGGGCACAACTCATGCATTGTTTCAAGTATGAATTTATATTAAACATAGATAAACAAATAACTTTTTGATTGAGAGTGAGAGGAAGAAAATATACCAAAACAGCTTGTTCCACATGAATGACATGTTGAAAAATGCTAAAATAAAGCTCTGCATAAATAGCAGGGGAGACCATTGCTGGACCTCAGTGTAGTAGAGCCAATCATGTCTCTATTGAAGCCAAGATATCAAGGTCAAAACTTAAGGTTTCTATCAAATAAAATTCTAGCTTCTATTGTGTTTGTTCTGTATTGTATATTCTCTATGCATTTACAGATGTACTTGAATAACTGTGAGTATTAAAAGAACTAAAAACAACAAAAAACATTCAAAATCTGAGAAATGTGACCAACTGTTTAAAATGAAAAAATATGTACACTATAAATAGATGGCAATTAAATATTCACTGCTGTGTTTTCTTGTTTAATATGCAATCTTTTGACATTAAATCACAGCTTTTTAAAAAAAATTCTCATTAATGCAAAAACACTGACAACATAAGGAGTCAAAAGATTAAGATTTTTTGCCTTAACTTTAATTACTTTGTCATAATTTCAGTTAAGGGCAAAGCACTTATTAAGTTATCACATTTCTTTTCCCAAGTGATTCAAAAGTCAAGTAGTTTTCTCTGACTAAATATGCAGTGTATGAAATATTTAGATGAAGAATTACAACAGAATAGAATGCAAAGAATATGTTATAGCTGGTATGTAGGCACTTTAAGAAGATGGCAGTATTGTTCACATAAAGTGTAGCCAATACAAGAGTTATTTCAAGAAACCAACTGCAATCAAAGTGTAATTACTGTGTTTGCCTGATAAATTACATGCAGACTCAAAAACTCCAAAAATAACCTTAGTTTTGAAAGAAAGATGAGTGCAAAAAGACATTGATAATGAAAACTAAAAAGCTGCCGTGATGTTCTGTTGATGTGTGTATATGCAACTTTCACATGCATCATTAATGTTAAGAACACCGTTAGGCTATATCTACACTGAAGATTTCTTGTGCATCCACACTGCCATATGCTTTTGTGCAAGAGATGTACTTTTGCGTAAGAGCGTCCATGGCAGTGTGGATGCTCTCTTATGCAAGAAAGCTCTGATGGCGATTTTAGCCATAGGGGTTTCTTGCGCAAGAAACCCCTGTTGCCCGTCCACACTGCCTTCTTGCGCAAGAACCAATGTTCTTGCACAAAAAGCCTGCAGTGTAGACATAGCCCAAGGGTGTGTACTACAACACTATTCTGAAATAACTTGTTCCACGTCTACACAGCAGGCAGTTATTTTGAAATATTGTCAAAATACTGTCAAGCTGGAGGACTTCTTACTCTGACCCATTACCCTTGTACGAGGAATAAGGTAAGTCGAAAGAATAGTGCTCTGTTTCAAAATAAGATACGCAATTGACGTAGCTGAATTTGCGCAGCTTATTTTGAGTTAAACAGTGTAGATGTATCCTTATTGAGCCAGTTTGTTCAGCATTTAAGTACATTTCAAGGGTTTGACATTTCAGTACTCTGGTCCATAATGGATCATACCTGGTGACCTTATGTTACAGCCAGTGTAACCATTAATGGTGAATACACTCCTAAGCAAAGTGCTTGCAAAGTCCTATGCACTACAGAAGTACTATTTTATGGAATCCAGTGGAACTGAAGTGGCCACTAGGTCTTGAGCTGATCTCTGTACACAGGTGAAATTCACCCCACAAATTGGTTTGCACTTATTTTTGTGAAGCTGTGAAGCACATGTATGAAGTATAACAATAAGAGAAGAAATGTATTAATGTAAGAAAGATTAGGTGAGATGTCCCGAGCTCAGCAATTAGGGCTGAGTTGCTCTGAATATTTAAAACATGCATGTATGTGCTGTGTATATTAGAGATTACATGTACAGTACATCATATCATACTCTACCCACTGCATCTTGAGATGTATTGCAATTAAATTAAAATTACTATATTTATGAAAAAAAGATTAAAGGGCCTGAACGGAAGCACTCTGAAGTCAGTGGGAGTATTTCCATTAATGATATTGGGGTTTGGAGCAGGCCCTAAACAAAACCCTCTTGAACAGTAATCTTGAGCCATCATCTGTAAAACCAACCTCTCTCCACAGTTTTTTCTGGTTATTACTTTATCAGTAGGATGATTTAAGAACAATTCTGGCTAGACCATCATTAGGGTTAGCATAAAACCTAAAGAGAAAAACAGAAAGGTATTAGCATATCAACATGTCTTTATTTTAAAAGTATCCCCCAGTGCTTGCCAATGTTCTTAATAAACACAAATAAGAGATATGGCTGCATAGTCACAAACCAGCCCTGTTGATTTATCCTATTCATAGAACCCTTTTATCTTGCAGACTCTCTCTTGTGTTTTCCTGGAAATGTCCTTTTCAAAAAATGTCATTATTGAATAGCTTGAATCCTCAAGTCTATTTGATAATCTCTGCAGATTTGAGCCCAACAATTTTTGCTAAGGAACACACTGCTCTTCACATAGTAACCTTTCTTCTTGATAGCATTAGGTTCCAGTGGGGGAAGAGTGTCAAGCTGAGAAGGAAAGGGTGAAAGAGAGAGAAGTGTTTCCTGTACTACTTGTTGCTACACTTTGAATGGTTGATACTCTTATAAAAGGAATCATGGGATATAAAATAAAGGTGCTGCTGCCAAGTTTTCACACACACTACGCTCCAGTAAATGCAAGTGACTGTGTGAGAAAGCCAAACAGGTGATCAAGTCATCAGAAAATATTTTCTTAAAGAAAAGCCGACATGGTCTAATATATGCAATACAGCAAAATGGCTTGTAGACATAATAGTGTCATCCCTGCAATACAGCACAGTGAAACGAGTGTGCGGTTTAACATACGCAGCCACCTTACGCATTGCTGGGGCTCTCTGCTCACTGGCAGAGCTTATGTTAGGCTTGGAACACACACGGACCCCACAGCTTCCTACTCGTGCAGCCGTGCTCCTGGCTGGCGGGCGGGCAGGAATTCGCATTTATTCCGTTAATGTCACATGGTCAACTCACCTCTCTCCCCGGAGGGACAGTGAGGCTGTGGGGACGGGGCGCTCGAGAGCCTCTCTTCATGGGGAAGCGGGAAAGAGCATTTCCCAGGCCCAGCTCCGAATCCGCACGCAGAGGGCGGGCGGGCGGCTCGCAGGGAGAGAAGCGGACGAGCTGCTCTAGCCTCCGCACAAAGCCCGTCTGCCTGCTCACCAGGCACGTTGTGCACCGGAGCAAAGGTCTAGCCCTCGGCAGCACAGCACGCAGCGCGCAAGGGAGGGCTCTTGGGAGCTCCCGGTCTAAGGTCCCTGTGAAGCGGGATAAGCCTCGACACGCCAGTCCGGGCGGCAACTCTAGCGAGGTCAGAACCCGACTCCGGGCAGTGGAAGGCTGGGTACAAGGTGGCCTCGCGGGGCACTTACCCGATCGCTGCCTGCTGGCACCCTCACGCCGACACAGTCCCGAGCCGCCTCGGCCCGGGTGCTGCCGAAAGGGGACGCCAAACACGGAGCACTCCTCCCGCCCGCATGCTCGGGCCTCCAGGGCCTTGCACAGGGCCTTCCCGCCCTCACCAGAGGACCCGGAGCTGCTGCTAGTCCCCTCTCCCCCGCCCGTCCCCGCTTTCCGCTCGCTGGTCCCTGGGGCAGCGGCTGCGCTCCTCCGGCCCTCGCTCAGCTCGCAGAGGGTTTCGCCCGTGGCTCGGGGTGGCTGGTGCCCCGCCCTTCGTTACGCCCCACACGGACCCGGGTATGGATTCCAGGGCGTCCCGAGGAAAGGCACCGGCTTGACGGGAAGTCACAGTTCTCCTGGCCCACGGCACCCTATGGTGGCTATAGAAGCGCCCGGGGGAAGATCGGGGTAGCGCCTCTGAGGCTGCCCCCTCTTGAATTCTCATTGGATCCTCCCAGCGCCCTAAATCACCCCCCGCTGCTATATCTACGGGCAGCACTCGCTCCAAGCTCACTAGCTCGCTCGCTCCGGTGTCTCCAACACCGCCGCATCCCTGTACCCCCCGCAGACTTCTCCGGGCTCCGTCCTCTCCGCCTGGGCGGACTGAACCTTTTTACCTGTAGGGAGTCGCTCCATTCGTTTTAAGTGGCCTGTTGTGCCCTAAATCATCACAGAACCCCCCCCCCTCCAACACACACATCACAGAACATCCCCCCCGCAGACAAACACACATCACAGAACACCCCCTCCCGCAGACAAACACACATCACAGAACACCCCCCCCCCGCAGACACACACACATCACAGAACACCCCCCGCAGACACACACATCACAGAACACCCCCCCGCAGACACACACATCACAGAACACCCCCCACACACAAACCACAGAACCTCCCCTCCCCCGCACACACACATCACAGAACACCCCCCCCGCAGACAAACACACATCACAGAACACCCCCCCGCAGACAAACACACATCACAGAACACCCCCCCGCAGACACACACACATCACAGAACACCCCCCGCAGACACACACATCACAGAACACCCCCCACACACAAACCACAGAACCTCCCCTCCCCCGCACACACACATCACAGAACACCCCGCGCACACACACACACATCACAGAACACTCCCCCCCTCGCCGCACACTCCCACACATACACATCACTGAACACCCCCCCACACACATCACAGAACCCCCCTCCTCCTCCTCCGCGCGCACACACACATCACAGAACACCCTCACACACACACACACACACCCCTTCTCCTGGCATTTGTATTTCTGGTGTGGTTTGTTTCTTTGGGGGCTGGCGTCTCTTTTTCAGCCCCCGCCCTTACACACAACGGGGGGAGGGTCCTTGAGCTTCCGCTGTGCCACCAGGAGCCGCTGGCTGTTTCTAAATGCCGATCGCTGTTTAGCTTGAAGCGGAAGATCACGGAATGTCTGTTTGGATTCTGGCGACTTGCAGCTCCCAGCCGCCTCGCTTCCCGAAATTTCCGCCGGTAAGTTTATTTCGCGCGCCTGCCGCTTGTAACACATTGGCAGTTAATGCAGGCGAATGTTTGGGGCTCGCCGTTTTAATGAGCTAGCCCTTTGCTTTCCGCGCTCGGAGAATTACAGAGCCTCAGCCCGACTTGACCACATTCATTAACGTTACTGCCAGCCAGAGGCAGTGAGTTACAACCCGCCCGCGCTTGCACTCCTGCCTCTTCATATCACATTGCCTTCAGGTTTGCATCTGGCCATGTTCCTGTTGGCCGCATCCCTAGCTTCAGGAGCCGGTCCCTCCGTCCCGCACGCATACCCTGGCGCTCGCCTATATTTTGAGAGGTCGCATTATTTTGTCCAGTCTGGGAGAAGTGGTCCCATGAGACTGGCTGGGGAGGGGAGAGGGAGGTGTCCGGGAAAGTTCATTACTCTTTCTGATCACCGCGGACGAAGACTGTACAGGCTGGCTCGGGTTGTGCTTTCATTTCAATGCGCTCGGAGAGAAGGACGAGCTTTTCAGACCTGCTCATGAGTGCTCCGACTAGATGGAGCTACAGATCAGGTCTTGAAGAGGTTGTCAAGAATGTGGGTTTTGGGAAAGGAGGGGTAGTTTGATCACCCTATGCTCCCCTCTTTCCCTTCAGGACAGAGGTAGGGAATCCTGTGGAATTATAATTGTCTGGCATAATTCTCATGAGCGATCTTGTTCGCGCCTCCTTGCTGCACCTTCTGGTGCCCCGCCACCGCCCCCCGACCTGTGCAGACAGCAGCTCAGGATCAGCTGTGCTCTTAACAAAACGCACACCCATTTACGTGTCGCCTTGTCAGTCAAGCCCATCCTTTGAACCACAGAGGACTTTCGCCGAGGGAAAAAGCAGTTACTATAGAAATAAAAAAAAATGGCTGGTGCCTTCCGGGAGCCATTTAACATCCACATATCTTGAACCAGAGAGAGGGGTCTGTCCACACCGAGGGAAATGCCTTTGCACAGGAGCTGAGCTCCGTGTCACTGTCTAGCTCAGCTGATTTGGCTTGGGCTGGGGATGGCGCGCGATATGATCACGTCTAGCACATTGCTTACATGGATCACGGGTGGAACTTGCCGTCTGCGGTTTTACTAGGCAGATGAGTCAGTGGAGAGTCTGATAATCTACTGGCTGGCCGGGTGGACGGGAGAGGTGGGAAATCATTGTTCTGCCAGTACCTGCTCGTGTCCCTGAGAGCCCCCCTTCCTTCGCCTCCAGGTGCGGGATCGTCCGGGCAGGAAGGAGTTAAATAGCCCCTCAGCGCTGGGATCCAGTTGAAAAAGTGCATTTCCCTTCCAGCCCCTTTCCTCTGGACTGAGCATGGAACCCTCCACCTAGTCACCCTCCTGTAGCGCTGCGTGTGTTCCGCTTTAGTCTTCCCCCGGGGACCCTACCGAGCGCACCTCCACTGACCCTTCTTCGCCCAGTCATCCCGGGCTGTGTAGTCAAGTACCAGCGGGGCTAGCGAGCTACGCTTCTTCCGCTGCTGCTGCTGAGGCCCTCCACTCAGAGGGAAGAAACTTTCCGCGCAGTCAGATACTCTCGGCTAGCCCAGGTGTAGGCGAGTGGGTAGGTAAGTGCATTGCAGAGGTTCTGTCTAATCGCTGTTATTCATCTGATTTGTTATGATTATTGATCTACTCCCCCCGCCCGCACGTAAGGCGCAGAGAGGCGAGGGGATTCCATTTGCGCATCACCTGCCAGCTCTTCGCTGAGTGTTTGCGCCCTGGTAGGCAAGGCGGGTATTACTGCGGTTTCCCGGGGTAAGTGGCACCCTCGCCGCCCTCAGTGGGGCTGGGTATCGGTGAAGGTACAGCATTAGGGACGCTGACTTGGTTAGATTACGTGGAGTTGATAGATGGCGGGAACGCATCGGAAATAAAAACTGGCATAGGTTGGCCCGTGTGGCTTTTTATACTTTACTGGAAGCATGAAACCCCTCTGGATATACACACCAAATAGAGCAGTACAAGGAATGTTGCCTAAACGAGCATGTGCAGCCAGCAAGCATGAGGCACGCTTCATAGAGAAGGTTCCCAATAGCCTTGATGCTCCATTTCCAGCGTTCAACAGTTCCGCACTGACCCAACAGAGGAAGCCCGCTGCTCACCACCCCACCCAGAGAGCTCCGAAAAGCTGTCGCCTCGCTCACTAGCCCGAACCCCTCCCCGTCTGGTTTCGTGTGAAAGGGGCGATAATGCGTAAATAAACTTAACTCCGAGGCGGGGGGAGGGGCTGCTATCGCCAGGTTGGTTTCCTTTGTTGTTTCGCTGCCAAAGATCAGCATCGTCATCCATCACCATCACCATTCCCCACCAGTAGTTGCATGGATCCCGAGCTCGGCTCCTGTTCAGACCTCACCGGGGGGGGGGGGGGGGGGGGTTGCATCTTGACATTGCGAGCGCTAGACATGGGGGGAGCAGGTCGTAGGGGGAGTTGCGCGTCTCCGTTATACACCCAATTCACTAGTATCTAGATCGGGTCATTACTCTGTTTGGTCTCTATTGAACTCTTGGAAGTTTCGCTTTTCGTGGGGCGGTGGAAGGCGGGGAGACCTGGGGAGAAGGCGGCAGCAGAGTGGGCGCCCTTTGTCGGGAGAAGAAGAGGTTCCCAGGCTGAGTTACTTTTGCAGCCAGGCGGTGGCAGACTCTTGTAGTCTCTTGACGGCTGGGGTCCTCTTCCGCTGAGTCCCTCACCTTACTTCGCATAGCTTTGAGGGGCACAACCTCCCCGCCTCTCCCCCCCTCCCCCGCTTGAGAATTATCCTGGGGATTTGTTGCCTGCAATTTCTCTCCAGAAGCGGAGGATGTTGTCAGTTTGTGTAAGCTTGCCAAAGCTACGTGCATCCGGCCAGAGGTAGTGCACAGAATACCGAGGTACTGTCTGGGGCTGACCAGAAAGAGTTAATAAAGATTGCAGGCTGCTCCCAGCATGAATCCTATGCGTACCTCATAGCTGTACTAGCCAATCCTAGGCAACAGCGGTATGGACTGTAGGATGGTGTAAAAAGCAAGGTAAAGAAAATTGGATGTAAATTGTCACAGCATATTGGATCACAAGAATCTGGGCTGCTTTGGCTACTGACCTCTGTGCACTTACTGATCATCATGCGGTTTTAGCAGGTAAGGGTTTCGTTACCAGCAGTCTATAGTGTCTTAGTTCTGCATTCAAGTGCATTTGCCATGTACATTTCATTAAGGATTAATTGCTTCCTGCCCTGAATTACTTCTTCACAAACTATTACATATCATTTCGTTTGGGTTGATTGCACCATAAAATTGTTACTCTTCTAAAAGGGGGACTGGGGAAAACTGTAACATGATATAATTTAGTGTGGGTGAGTTGTTTTTTAAAGCTGTGTTTGTGTTAAATGTTAATGTCCTTTAGACAAGAAGTAAGCATATGGAAAGTGTATTTCTGCAGTAAAGTAATTCATGACTGGCATAAAATATTATGAATGTGCTGTGTGAAAAATTGTTCTCAGTATAGTATTGATATCTTCCACAAATTATACCACATGGAAGGTCAGTTTATAATAAAAGAAAACTTATAATAAAATACTTATAATAAAATAAATCTTTTATACAACCTCAGTTAAATTAAGGGCACACAGCTGTTTAGCTGGATCACAAGCCTTAGAGAAGATACTATAATATATTATTTGCTAGAAATTCTCATGTCTAATTTGTCTTTTAAATATTGCACAAGAGAAAGAGGTTTTAAAAACAAAAATATCTACTTTCAAAAAGTGTAACTGTCACATTAAGAACATGTGGATAAATGCACATTAACAATGTAAGGAATAATTTCAGCATCACGGGTGTATAATATTATACTTTAGGTAGTGTTGTCAGTGCTCAAATTTGAAGTGTATCACAATTCAGTTATTAAAAAATACATGTGAGAGCATAGTTGTATGTTTGAAATGAAGAGACCTCTCTGAAAATAGAAAGGCTTGAATTGTAGTGTAGGAAGCAGTACTGTTGCATTGCTCTCTGTTTCAGATATATAACAGTTTCATATACAGACTAAGTGAATTTTTTTTCCCTGAACCATTTTCTCTTTAAATCTTGTATATAATTTTCCAGGGAAAATATTCAGTGTTATTTCCTGTAGCCTTATAACCACCTGCATCGAGAAGAGCTAAGTCCTACAACATACATTTAGTTCAATGCAGTTTCTTTATTTGTAGAGTTCACTCATGAAATGTTGAAGCATAGAGAATGAAAATGTTATCTAGCAAGCATGAAAACAAGTAGTTTTACAGATCTCACTGCAAACGGCAGCATTTGTACAACTAAAAAACAACCACAACAACTTGAGAATTTTCAAGTAATATAACCACTGTGGTCTATTCCTTGCATATTCTTTCTATTACTTAGTATCTGAGTTCTAAAGCAAATAATGATGCTAGCCCACTATCTGTTTATGCCAACTTGTGCTTGAGAAGTTTCTTTTAATTTATATAAATGGTAGTGATTTTCCACTGCTCTCAAAATATGGAGATAAATGTAAATTAATGGAACTAAAATGGTTGATTTCAAGTGGGTTAGTTTGAAATCAGGTTTTCCTATTTCACTTTGATCAGTCTAAAAAAATCTATTTTTTAAAATTCAATGGAAATTCATTTTTCTAAAACAAATAGAAGCTTGTTTTGCTTCAACAGTAGCTTTCACAAATCTAAAAAAATTAGGAGAAGATTAAGGACATGTTCAATTTATCAGAAATATTTTAGTTTTTATTCAGAAAACAAAAGGATGTGTATTTATACATAATTTCTAGAAATAGTCAATATTTATCAACTGTCATATGTAACCTCCAGACACTTTTTCTTTTCCCCCAAAGACATATATCTGTAAAAATCAGATATAATCAGAAATTTCTTTTGGGAGTGAAATCACCAGAAGTACAGATTGATAGGTCTTTATAAAATATGCTTTCAGGAAGATCATGTTAAGAAAGGCTATCCTATGTGATTCTTAACATGGGTAACTTCATTTTAGGAGTATGTCTGCTCTTAATGAAAGGCATAGTCTTGCGCCATTAAAACTGATAGGAGTTTTGTTGCTGACCTCACTGAGGGCAGGATCGATCACCTAGAGTATCATTTGGAATAATATGTGGATTTAAAAATTAAAAACACCACATTACATGTTGCATATACACTGGTAACAGAGGACTTAATTGGCATGAATATTATTAAAAGAGACCATAAGTGAAGTCTTATGGAACTGGTCCTATTGTTTTAAGTCACACTGTTCAAATGACGCGTGATAAATTATAATACTTCCATTTATAGCAAAAATACATTAAAAGCCTCATTTTCACTAAGCCACAAGTGCCCTCTGAATATCAGGACATTACATTGTAAGGGACATTGAAAGTAGCATAAGTCATAAAGTTTTTTAGCCCTGAAATTATTTTAAATAGACAGATATTTTTCATAATGCACTGGGCTGTATATTGGCATCAGTTTTAAACGGTACCCCACTGAAACGACTGGGACATTGTACTTAAACCCAGTGTCACCATATAGCCCATTATCAGAAAGAACCAAGGACATTCACCAGAACATTGAGGCTTTATGAGTTTCACTAATGCACTTTTTACAAAGGCCACAGATTTTTTTTCCATCTTCAAAGGAAAATTGACCAAGTGATATATACTGTTAGCTCAATTAAGATTATTAAACCATAGTGGTTTCTCTTATAATGAGGTGAGATCCCAAGGCTCTTCAGTCAGGTGTCTTTGCTGAAGCAGCCACATTAATGGTGATTAGAAAATGCTGCACATTTGCGGTAACACCTTCATTGCCAGACTTCCCAGCCACCTGGCTAATAAGAAAAGCAGTTTTGTGACATCACTCTTACTTTTGCAATATTTATTGGATGTAGTGAACAAAGGCCTTAAATCTAGCACTATTTGGATTACTACTGAATCATTCTGAGTTCATATTATTCACTGTAAAATGAACTAACACAAATAATATTAATCGAGGCTAATTTATATCCCTTTCATTAAAACCAGCACTTACAAAGCTTTATTTATAGATCAAGTGCACTGGGCTTGAATGACCAATAACCAAAATAGCTCTAAATTTAAAAAAGAGAATTTTAAAGTGAATCCATTATTAACATTAGCTAAGTTTTCCACTACAAATCTCTGTTTTTAAGGAGCTCTTAACTCAGACATAAAATATATAAATTGTGGCTGAATACTGAAATTATCATTTGAGATGTCAAACTGGGAGTAAATTTTTAATTCATTTTTTAAAAATAAAGAATGATCACAAGTCACTAGACTTTTTGATTTTATATAAGAAAGAACTTATAATTCTTTTCATTTTACATTTTCAAATTAATTTTTGCAAGTCCTTAAGACAAAAGCTAGAGTGATTATTATATTTTGAAACACACACAGACACATACATATTTTATGGTCACAAAATGGGATGGACAAGCAACCTGAACATCTGTTTATCTTCAGAACATATAAAAGACAGTGTAAGATTCTGCTCACCATTCTCCCATTGTGCTTGAACCCTGAACTGCAGGGCTCACTTAAAGCTCAATACTGAGTGTGCATCATTTTCACTGGGAGATGTAAATGCTTGGTGCTTCCTAGGATCAGATCTTATTCCTTAACTCTGAGCTGAGACATCTAACAAGAATACCACATAGTGAGAATTGTATCATTGTTAGTATGATGAGAGGAAGACCCATCCAATAGGGAATGGACTAAAACCACCAACTCTTTCACATACAGTTGTTGGATGGTAATTACTTTTGTCATGAGAGCTCTGCACAGATACAACATTTGTATCCACATCTGCAAAAATGATCTGTGGGTGCAGATACCCATGGATATAAAGTGGATATTCACAAATTTGCAGCGTTCTAGTTAGAAAAATTGTATCTTAATCTGTAATCTGCAAAAATGAGCCGTGGATATCGTAGATATAAAGTGGCTATACATGCATTTTCAGGGCTCTATTTATCACTATTGACCTGGGGTATGAATTTGAACTATCAGTGGCTTAAAAAGAGAGAGGTTTTGTACTTCATTAGATACTCTTTTAGCCATCCCATTGCATATATTTTAACAGTTTTCCTCACATTGACTTGAGAGGCAGAAACACTTCATTTTTTATATAGTTATTGATAGGTTGGACAAATATCTGTAGGCAGGTTTGTCTTCTTCATTAGGCAAAGTCCATGGAGGGGGGAAATCCCTAATTACAATGGAAAGAAAGCAAGCAAGAAAGCAAGCAAGCAAGCAAGAAAGCAAGCAAGCAAGCAAGCAAGAAAGAAAGAAAGAAAGAAAGAAAGAAAGAAAGAAAGAAAGAAAGAAAGAAAGAAAGAAAGAAAGAAAGAAAGAAAGAAAGAAAAGTGATAGTTTTAATTAAAAAATACCACATGCGATCAGACGTGTTTTATTATCTAAACTATAAGTCCTTGTCTCTTCTTCTTAGAAAGATTAAAGATGAAATATCAGCTTTCAAGTATTAACTGTAAATGTCTGTCCATTAGTGCTTCTAAGTAAAATATCTGTATTAGTTGCATCATATTATGATTGGTATTACTGCTGAATTACAAACTATTTTAAAACCACCTTATGGATACATGGTGCAGTTTAAATCCCATTTTTTCTGCCACTACAGGAAAGAGTCTCTTTCATAAGTCAAAATTGTTCAACTACAATAGAAAATACAATTTACACAACATGATTAACACAATTCAAGAACAACAGGAATTAGGAGCCTAGAACAGCACACACAGTACAGACTGCCCAGTTCACATGACATAATTATTACTTCTAATCAAGCATTTTATATCGTCATCCTGAGATGCAATTAAGTCAGGCTGACATGCTGAGATATGAAATTTTGCTCAGTCAGCCATAAAGTTCCATTGCTTAGAGCCATAAAAAATTAATAACTATAATGTGAACATTTAAGAGCATCTGGACATTACCCAGCTGTAGGCTTATAAAACCACCTCTTTTCAGCTAGATAGTTAGTGTCAATAATCCAGGAAAAGGAATACAAACAATTCTGGAAAATCAAACTAAATTTGCAGATCATGAAAGACAAATACCTACATAAGAGCACCTCACTTTGACATAGTACTTTTCACCCATAGCTCTCAAACCACTTTACAAGGGAACTAAATTTCACCATTTTGTACATGAGGAAACGGAGGCATGGGAGGTTAAAATGACTTGTCCAAGATCATCAAACAGACCAGTGGCATAACCAGGCATAAAACCAAGGGGATAAAGTCACTAACTGCCAAGTTAGGTACCAGCATCCCAGATATATGCACTACTGATCCTAAACCCTGTTCAGTTTCTGCCAAACTCTATAGGCACCTACATTAAATTGTGGCAGAAGTTTAAACAGTAAAAGGTCCCTAGGTGCCAATGTTCCTCCCTCACTAAGAATCTGGGTGACTATCTCTTGTCTAAGACCATGGATTCATGAATCAAGGGAAGATAGGAGTTCCTACAGGTACCTCAACCTTCAGGGTTCAATCCACCGGTTCCTTTGTGAATCTAGTCCAGCGTGCTATGCCGCATCTCATTAGCTGTGCTATAGCGACGAGGAGTCCTGTGGCACCTTATAGACTAACTGAAGTGTAGGAGCATAAGCTTTCGTGGGCAAAGACCCACTTCGTCAGATGCATGTAGTGGAAATTTCCAGAGGCAGGAATAAATATGCAGGCCAGGATCAGGCTGGAGATGATGAGGTGATCCAATCAAGGAGGATGAGGCCCAATGGACACAAATCTGATATTAGGAATGGCAACATACAAAAACCTGTAGGGGAACACTTCAATCTTCCTGGACACACAATTGCATAGCTGTGCTATGTGTCCTTTAAGTGTGAGGATAGGCTAGGAATCATGTGATGCTGTCTAGGAAGAAACAGCAGAAATTTGGCCATCTGGTTAAGTGATGTATGAACTATGTGGTCAAATTTTCTGCAGATATAAATGGGCACAACTCATTGGAGTTTTACTCTTTTACTGTAGCAGACAACTGGACGCATAGTTTGTACAATCAAGTAGCATATCTGTTTTGGACTTTGGAGTCAATTTGGATGAAAGGGACTATAAAGTTTTGTTTTTCTTCTGTTCATAAAATAAAAAATATATACTTGGAGCAGAGGGAAATGTGATGCAAGAAAAATGAGACATTACTGAGACCTGCACTGCTGTAGAGGACTTCTGACTGACTGTGAAGCCTAATAAGAAATCCAGGGTTTGACCTGCCTCACCTGAGAATGAAACCAGCCAGACTGAATGTTTAGCAAGAGACTTCTAGAGCAGATGACATTCCTATTAAAGTAGAGGATGATGTCAGTTTCTTGCACCACATCACAAGAATACCCCAAGCAGAAGCTCAAACTGAACAACTCATCTAACTACATACACAGACACACACACACACACATATATATATACAGGACATTCTGGGGCACCTTTAGAAACAAGAGTACCAGGATAATGGGAGTAAGTACAATAATATCTGAGGCTATGTCTACACTACAATGTTAGTTCGAACTAACAGACATTAGTTCGAACTAACATTCATAGCCGCTACACTAGCGCTCCGCTAGTTCAAATTTGAATCGAACTAGCGGAGCGCTTAGTTCGAACTAGGAAAACCTCATTTTACGAGGATTAAGCCTAGTTCGAACTTACTAGTTCGAATTAAAGGGTGTGTAGCCCCTTAATTCGAACTAGTGGGAGGCTAGCCCTCCCCAGGTTTCCCTGGTGGCCACTCTGGCCAACACCAGGGAAACTCTATGCCTCCCTCCCGGCCCCGGACCCCTTAAAGGGGCATGGGCTGGCTACGGTGCCCGTGCCAGGTGCAAGCCTGCCAGCACCCAGCCAGCAGACCCTGCACCTGGCACGGCACAGAGCCACCCACCCGATGTCCCCCAGCCCACCCCGTCTTCCCGGGACCAGGCTGGCGGCTCCCAGGAGCTTGCCCTGGACCGCAAGAGGCGGGCACCTTCTTGGGCTAGTGCGGACATCGTGGACCTCGTCCACGATCTCCACACTAGGCACAGGAAAGTGGCCGTCTAGGGCAGGAGAGCTGCCAGCCTGGCCACCCAGGAGCAGGTGTGCATGAAAATCAAGGGGGTCCACTGAGACCCCCGACCCTGAGCCCTGAGCTTACAATGTCCGTCCTGGGTCAGACCAAAGGTCCATATAGCCCAGTAGCCTGTCTGCCGACAGCGGCCAACCCTAGGGACCCTGGAGGGGATGGACCGAAGACAGTGACCAAGCCATTTGTCTCGTGCCATCCCTCTCCACCCTTCCACAATCTTTGGGCAGGGACACCACTCCTACCTCCTGGCTAAGACTACTCCATGGACCCAACCTCCATGACTTGATCTCACTTCCCTTTAAACTCTGTTCTAGTTGTAGCCTTCACAGACTCCTGCAGCAAGGAGTTCCACAGATTAACTATTTGCTTTGTGAACAACAACTTTCTCTTACTAGTTTGAAGCCTGCTACCCATTCCTTTCCTTTGGTGTCCTCTAGTCCTTCTTTATGGGAACTCATGAAGAACTTTTCTGAATGCACCCTCTCCACTCAACCCCTGCTTTGAGAGACCTGTATCCTGTCCCCGCTCCATCTCCTCTTTTCTAAGCTGAACAGTCCCAGTCTCTGTAGCCTCTCTTCATCTGGGACCTGTTCCCAACCCCTGATCATGTTAGTTGCCCTCCCCTCTCCCAGCCTCTCTCTTCCCCTCTCCCATCTCCTTTTCCCAGTCTCCCCCAGTTTTGTTCAATAAAGACGGAGTCAATGTTGGAAGAAACATTATCTTTATTTTGTACATCAATAAGAAGGGGGGCTAGGGAAGGGTAAGTGGAAGGAGGTGAGGGAGGAATGGGGTATGAGCCCCCGATGGGGAGGACTGGGCTGGCTCTGCGGGCTTCTGGGTGTGG
Organism: Pelodiscus sinensis; assembly: GCF_049634645.1. NCBI lineage: Eukaryota > Metazoa > Chordata > Testudines > Trionychidae > Pelodiscus > Pelodiscus sinensis. The sequence continues at coordinate 51,939,755 of NC_134719.1, forward strand.
AAGCTCTCCTGCAGCCCCCCCGATTGCCCCCTCTCCCCAGATGGCAGCCTGCGGCAAGTGCAGCCGGGCTGATGGCCGAGTGGTGTGATGTGCCCAGTGTGGGTACTCTGGGCAATCCAAGCCAGGACTGCTTTGCAAGCGGGGCACCCCTTAGAACTGTCTGTCCGGGGTGGGGGTCGGGACCCTTTTAGCGCAGCCCTCGGCTAGCCTGAGACAGCATCTCCACGCTCTAAGTCCTCCTCTGATGCCCTGCCGGCACTGCTTCCGGCCATCCTTAAGCCCTGTTCAGGGTCCACTCAATGTGGACTTGCTAGTTCGAATTAGCAAAACGCTAATTCGAACTAGTTTTTAGTTCTAGACGCGTTTGTTCGAATTAGCTTAGTTCGAATTAACTAATTCGAACTAAGTTAGTTCGAATTAGCGCTGTAGTGTAGACGTACCCAGAGTGGGTGGACAACAGGAAACATGTTGCAGAAGTTAATTAATTAAGCCTCACAACATTATGTGAGGAAAGTATGATTTTATGTATGGGGTGTGGAGATAAAGAAAGGTTAAAGGAATTGTCTAAAATTACTCAGTGAGGATACATCTACACAGCAGGTCTAAAGCTGAAATAAGCTATACAACTTGAGCTATATCAATTTTCTAGCTTAATTCGAAATAGCTTATTTCAGGTTTTGGCACTGTCTACATAGCAGGAAGTCTGAAGAAAAGCACTCTTCCTCTGACTTCCCTTACTCCCCATAAAATGAGGGTTACAGGAGTTGGAGTAAGAAGGCCTCCAGCTTGACCTTATTTCTACATTATATTGAAATAACTGATTTCTGTGTAGACGCAGGCTATATTATTTTGGAATAGCATCAGTTATTCTGAAATAACACTGCTGTGTAGACATAACCTGAGTGAACTGGGCTCTAATCCAGGAGCCTTCTACTACAATCATTTTTCTTCTCCCACATGATTTCTAGCATATGTAGAAAGCTGTTGGTCATCCAAACTTTTTGCTTCAGGGCTTGATCCAATTCCTGTTGCTGTCAATGGGAGGCTTTTGGTTGATTGTGTTGGAATTTAGATTGGATCTTTAGAGTAGAAGACACTTCGTATAGCTGGTCCACACTTTGAGATGACAGGAAAATTTCCTTCAGCTGAAATTATGTATTCAGTTTAGAAACTAACATTGTTTGAGCAGATGGATAGAAATTAATAGACCAGAACTGTTTTGTTGCTTGGTGGTATAGTTTCTTACATATGCCCATGCTTATATTTGTATATGTATGCTTTTCACAAATATGTGATACTTAATAAGTATGCTGTGCCAGAAAACTCTTGGCTGTGATGAAATGGTTATGAATGAGGTTGATATTAGTCCAAGAGTGGGCAATAATTTTTGAGTGGGGGCCACTCCAAGAATTTGGAAGGTGGTTGAGGGTCGAACTCTTCCATGATATGAATGGAGGAGGTGTGGGGGTCTGGGATGGAGGTTGGGTGCAGAAGGAAGCTTGGAGTAAGGGAGAGAGTTTGGGTGAAGGAGGCAGTTGTAACCTGGGGCATTGGACCACGGTGCAAGGGTTGGATTGTGAGCTAGGGCAGGAGGGGACTGTAATCTGGGATAGGGATTGGGGTGCCAGATCTGGGAGGGGATATGGGTGTAGGTGGGGAGGTAGAGGATTTGGATATGTGGAGCAGGGGGCAGGAGTAGGGGACAGAAGTTGGGAAAGGGCAGGGTTGGAGTGCCAGAGGCAGGGTCTGGCCAGGAGATAGCATCCTGTTCCTGAATCAGCCACCTTGCCAGCCAGTGTTCCTCCTAAGCTGCACGGCAGCACAACTTCCGGTCAGTCAGCTCAGTTCACAGAGTCCTGAGCCTCTGACTGGGTGGAGCTGACTAATCACCTGTGAAGCTGTGGTGCAAGACAGTTTAGAGGAAACACTGCTGCCTGCCCTGCCCCTGCACAGTCTGGAGCCAAATGCTCTGGAGCCCCTTGTACTTTGTGGCTGCTTGTTATTGAAACAGACAGCTCCCTATTGTCTAGTTTCTGGCCAGAAACAGGGCAATGGATCATGCTGGGGGCAGGAGCAGCTCCTAAAGCTTCTCCCCTCCCCTCCAGACTCTCAGTTTTTTAAAGAACAACTGACCAATAGCTGCATTTCTAAGAGGTGCGTGGATGGGGTGAAGCTAACGGGGAACCCGCTTGGGGCTCCCCGCAGCGTCAGTGGACCAGATCTGGTGGCTTGGTGTGCTGGATCTGGCCTGTGAGCCATATTTTTTGAGCTTGTATTAGTCCTTTGTGTTCTTCTGCTTGTAGCCTTAATACTTAATGTAGATTGAGATCTTCTCTGGAAAGCATTAGGGTCTCTGTCAATTTCCAACACAATACTTTCAATGCATGAAATGGAGAATATAGCCCATTTTAGAGTTTATTATCTAGTGTTTAGAAACTTCCAGCTAGCTAAAGCATCTGGAGTTTGGCTTCAAAACAGGTGTCCTACAAATCGAATGAGTGAAAAACATCTCTCTACTGATAGAATTTTCAGTAGTGCTATACCCCACAGCAGCTAATTGCCAAATTTCATAGATTCAGGGTTCAGTATGCTCTCCTTTTGGAAAGAAGTCCTATCCAATTGCTGGATCAGAAATAAAAGCCCTGTGTAGTTAAATGGATTTAGTGCTGTGGTGATTCTGGCTCCGTTGATGATCATAACCAGAAGGCTGCTTGCATGTGTATTCAATGATGTGGGCCCAATGACCACAGCAGACCCCAAGAGGACCCCCAAAGACCACAAACCGGATAAGGATCGAAGGTACCAGGCCAGGTTTATTGTTAAGCGAAGTACAGTCATAGTTGTCCGTAGAATCTACTGAACCACTACACACATGTACTTGACACAATGGAATGACTCAATCAGTGGGAAATTTCCACTGCCCCCTAGGTCATCCAAAGACTGTCCGCCAAAGACACCACCTTATATACAGGTACAAAAAACTCACACCTCATTGCTGATGTATCAGGTTGCCACCCTTTGATGTTGTCAGGTTACCACCCTCTGACGCTACTTAGATACCGCCCATCACCCTGTACCATATGGTTTGATTAGATCATCTGTCATTTTAGATCCATTCCTGAACCTGGGTCAGTATCTGTGAGGAGTGGGTACCAAGGTCTTTTTTAATGAGTTGGTGGTACCATGTGATTTCAACTATGACCAGTACTAATTATTGTTCTGCACCTGGGCTTATTATCAATTAGTATTTTGCACTCTCAGACCTGTTTGTATCAAGTTCAGTGAGCAGGGACCTACCTCTTGCTCACAGCTTAGCTTTGCTTTAGGTTAGCCATATCTTGTCCATTGGTAGCTAGACCTCAGGCCTCAGACCAGGCCTGTGCTGCATGGGCTTATGTTTTAGACCTTCATCTTACTACACCCTGCATTGGTCCAAGCCTTGTATCAGTGCCAAAAATCCTTTATTTGTTTCAGTATGCTTACACCCCTGTCAGCATAAACAAACACCCCCAAGAGATAGTGTTTCTCTGAAGTTGTTTAGAATCCCAGGTATAATTCCTACCACATAAATTACAACACAATCCCACATGACCCAATGATAAATCTAATACATATGGTATGGAGTTGCAATGTCAGTCATACTAATATTGGCTGCATATCAGTTTGCATTTAATGCCATTGGTTGAGTATTCCTTATGGTTTGATGAAATTCTGGGCCTTCTGCTGCTGTCCCTGTAGGATAAGTTCCTAGCATTCTCCTTTTCCAAGAGAGATGGTGCCATTTCTATTATAAATATCCCAATAGTATCTGAAGCTTTACTTACAATATATGGGCCAGATTGTGAATGCCCTTTGAGTGGGTGCCCAGGGAGCTGCCATGAAACCTTTTCCTCTGCCCTTGTCAACCTGCACAGAGACCTCAGCAGTAGCACTTCTTTGTGCTCACCACTCCTTCCCATCTAGTGGTGGGAAGGAACCCCCCCTTCTTTGCAACAGCTTGCAGAGTGTATCTGGTGCACCACCAGCAGCAATCTTTTCTACATAAGAGCAGGGTGAGAAGGATGTTGTTTACATGAGGGACGAAGCACCAAACTCTGAAATATGGTTATAATTTCATACACCTCACAATGCTAGCATTAAGTTGGCAATTTCTGTGAGATCCAGTAGACCCACTCCACCTGCGTTTGATATCAAAACCTTTTAACTCCATGAGAAGAGGTCAGTAACTTTAGAAAAAGGTTCTCACATTGCTTAAACACCCAAGGCGTAAAGAATTGCTTTTATACAAGCAACATCCCCAGTGCCCTTGTGAGCATGGAAAGCTAAATAGAGATTTAATCGGGCATGCCTTTTATGCCTCCTAGAATTTGTGTAAATACAGATCCATAGGGCTTTCGAACTTGCACATGCTATATGGCTTTGGATCAGATAGTAGGGTGTATGCCAGCTCAGTTTGAACTCAACACTGGAAAACATGACCAAAAAAAAAAAAAGACTTTTGGTTAGTATACACATCCCCTTAAATATGGACATACAATTTCCCCATAATTTATTTGCATTCTATCTACCAGATGCTTAGATAGTCATAACTGTAGTATTTAAGAGTATCACATCAATAATTGATTTTATGCTCCTGCATTTGTATGAAGCGGGAAAGTATTGTTCACAATGTAAAGATTAAGGCCTGACTCACCAGTTTGAATAAATTAATTTTCCTATTTATCATATTCACCTAATTAGCCCCTGCAGTGTCTGTGAGCTTCACAGCCCCCTGTGAGATGGGGAATTATTATGGCCCCCATTTTACAGGTGCACAGATTAAATCTACCCTTCTATATGATAAAGGAGCTCAACCAGTGATCATTATAACTGCTTGTTTTTCATTCTAACAATTAAAAACCTTTTTTCATTTCCTACTCCCATCTGGAACTATCTGCAATAGGAGACTGTCCTATGATGCCAATAGGAGACTGTTCTATGTTCAGATGAAGGTGGCTCCCTGTGCAACATAGTTCCTTTCTTCACTGTTCACTGGGGAGTCTTGTGAGCTAGCTTGGTGGGGATCGGGAGGCCAGGTTATTGCTGCCGAAATTACCCTTCTTGAAAGAACATTACTATAATGGCTTCTGTGCTTAGCCTAAACTGGCACTAAGAGTTAATAGGAAAACATCTAGAAGCCACATGGCCATAACAACTTTTGGAGGGTGGGAGGGTCAAGACTGCACAACTATAAACTTTAGTCCTTTAGTATCACTTTCATTTTCTTCTGGCCTGGACTGGATACCAGGGGCCCAGGGCTACTATGTGGTGCCTCCTAGGCTCTGGGGCGGGTGCAAAATAGGAAGTTCAGAATATGGGAGAGGGCTCCAGGCTGGGGCAGGTGGTTGGGATGCTGGGGAGTGAGGGAGAGTGCTCACAGGGACTCCAAGCTGGGTCCCAGTGATTTGGAGCGTGAGATGGGCTCAGGACATTAGGAAGTGGTTGGGATGTGGGGCACTTACCTGGAGTAGCTTCCCAGTCACCTGCCTGCCCCCCTCAGATACCATTGGCTGCCATTCTCAGCTAATAGCAGTTGCAGGAGCACAGCCTGCAGTGAGGAAGCACATGGATGGAGCTCCCAGTGGTTTCAGCTCCACTCAGTTAGGGGAAGGAGGGGAATGGCAGCGTTCAAAGATGCACCCTCCTCTCTTAACAGACCAGGTTGGAATGCAGAGGCTTTAATGGCTGTATCCAGGGCCCCAGGCGAAGGAGGCCCTGCAAAAAGATCTGCACTTTTGGGGGCCTAGAGATCTTTATTTGAAATATGAAAATAGTTTCATTTACTTCAGTGAAATTACTTATGTGTTTGAAGTTAAGCATATTCATGCCTCAGAGTAGGTCCCTTTGGTTATGGTTCTGTCCTTAGGTTGTAGGGGATCCTGGAATCAAATCTGCTATTGCTCCAGGATCGAGCTAATTGGTTTCCTGTAGCTGATGCATTTATGAACCATACCTAGGACATTCTAGAATAATTAATATACTGTCTAGAAAAAATGCATGGAGCATCTTTAGCTAGCTACAGCACCTCTCTTATAATGGACTGATAATTAGAAAATGTGTAACTGCAATACATCTGTTTTACATGAAAATATACTTCATTTAGGAAATGTTTGTAGAGAAAGGTATTGGTGTCAACCATAATACTTCTAGCCAAGATAAAAAGTTCACAGCAGGGGCCTTTGTAAAACTGATTGTAACAACTTCTGTCATATTTAAATGTGAATTAAAAGGATATTTCTCTTTGTAAATATACCCAGTAGAAAATAAAAAGACCAATATAGACCCAAACTCTATTAAATTCCATGCAAAATGAACTGAGGGTAAAAGTGTCTCAGAGGGGTAGCCATGTTAGTTAGTTTATATATATCTATAAAATCAATCTAGGTACTTTTATGGTCCACTGCACAATAATGAATGGATTTTATCCTCACAGAGACCCTCTGAATAAGAAAGGCATTTTCCTGTTTCACAGATAAGAAGCTAAGGCACTCAAAGATTAAGTGACATTTCCATGGTCATACTGAAAGTTTGTGGCAGAACCAAATCTCTCCTTTGTTCTGTTCACTAAACTAGCCTTCCTATCTTTTATATGCATGTGCTATTGGAACACTGTATGCCAGTGTTAATGTAGCCTACACACCTTCTGGGTGTGGGGCAATGTCCCACCTTGTGGCATTAAGACCACTTACAGAGAGACTAATTAGTCTGCTCTACAGTCTTCACTGAGTCTTTTAGCTCATGTAGTAAAGGCTTGTGCACTAAGCTCTAGGGCAGGCCCGGGCAAAATAAAGCCCAGGGGCTGGATCCATCCCACCAAGCCCCCAGATCCAGCCTGCGGAAGCAGTAGGGAGCCCCAAGCAGTCTCCCCTGCTTGCCCTGCAGCCCAGCACGCAGCTCAGAAACGCATCTGTGGGGTGCTTTCCCTTTGAGTCCGGAGGGGAGGGACGAATATTCAGATGCTGCTGCGGCCCCCCAGCACAATCCCATTGGCCAGTTTCTGGACAGACACTGGCCAATATGAGCTGCCTATTTGAATAATGGGCAGCCACAAAGCATAACCCTCACTCACTCAAGCACTTGGCCAAGCAGGCAGAAACATTTTAAGCTCTGCAAGTCTTTAGCTCTGCAGGTAGGCAAGCAGGCTGGTAATTCTCCTGGAAAGAACCTGTCTCTGGCACCTCAGGCCCTCCCTTCCCCAACCCTCTGCCTCACACTCCTGCGCTGCTACTCCACATGCACCCATAACCCCTCCCAGATCTGCCACCCCATCTCCTGCCCGAGATCACAATTCCCTCCTACCCTCGGTCACATCTCAAAACCCTGCACCTCAATTCTCTGCCTTAGGTCACAACCACCTCCTTCACCCAAACTCCCTTTCAGATTCCATTCTTCCTCCTGCACCCCAATCCTTTATCCCATGCTCCCTTCTGCACCCAATCTCCATCCCAGACCCCACACCTCCTCCATTATAATACCATGGAAGAGTGCAGCCCTCAACCACTTTACTCCAAAATCTTAGGAGTGGTTCCCCATGAAAAGTTATTGCCCACTCCTGCTCTAGGAGTTCCAGGTTCAATTCCACCTGTTCATGTTACATTAAGCAGCAATAACTTCTCCTTTGCTTGTCTGTGGTTGTTTTAGGAAACATTCATACATCTGCTGGAGGTTTCCATGCAACAGGGAAATAGGCACTTTTGATGTCTGATATGTAAACAAATTAGTGTTACAGAACACTGAGAAACTAAACTATGTGCTATTAACTAGCTTAGTGGGTTTGTGTTAATATAAAATATAATACAATTAGAGGCTGTGGTCTCTGTAAGCTGAAAGGAAACTTGTATCTTCTTCCAAGGAATGTACTTATCTAATTGACTGTATATTTTGTCTAGGTGTTGAGGGAAAGCTAAGAGAATGAAGACTCTAAGTCCACAGTGGAAGCATGATATGGCGATGCTGTGCTGGTGCTGAATTGTTCTCTCTGATGGCTCTATGGGAGTGGATAGCACTGAGTCTTCATTTCTGGGTTTTAGCGGTTGCTGCTGTTTCAGATCAGCATGCCACAAGCTCCTACGATTGGCTCCTCTCTGATAAGGGACCCTTTCACCGCTCACAGGAATACACAGATTTTGTGGACAGAAGTCGACAGGGATTTAGCACACGATACAAGATTTACAGGTATGAAGCAAAAGGAAGGCAATTACAGAGATATCATTCTTAGAAGTTGTATATACAAAACAAGTTTGTTTTTTAAAGGGAAGGTATCAGATGAGTGAACAAATTCAGAGAGATTAATTGCTAAAATATATATAGGGCAACTTTTTCATTATGTATTTTGGGAATGCCTGCTTATTCTATTTTGACTTGTTTTTAAGAGATTTTGATGACTGATAAAGTTGATCTGGAAACAATTGACAGCAACCATCTGTTCCCAAAATTCCTGGGCTTGCCTCCAAAGTAACATTAACTTCTAATACTATCCTTCGACATTAATTTCTCTTCCTTAATTACAGAGGGTCAGATCACAGCACCTTTTTTCACCCAGAATTGTACTTTGCTCCTTGAACAATCCCATTGATTGAAACCAATGGCAAAACATTGGCTTCAGTAGGGCCACAATTTTACCCTATCTCAGTATGAGTAGCTTAAAATGTATCAAAGTTTTTAAATGCAGATTAGCCTGTGATTTCAATAGTAATTTTTAATTTTGGATTTTTCATCTGTTATGATCTGATTTTCCACAATAAAGAGCTGTTATTGTTAACTGTTATTGACTTTAGCTGTGGGGTGCTCAGCCCTTCTGAAATTTGGCATTTGTTTTTCATAATTATGGCTGAATAGAAAAAAATAGAGGCAACCAGAATTAGAGGCCAGTTTTGAAAATTCAGACTTCACTGCAGAATTGCTTTTGCTGATTGTCTGGAGCCTGCCAGTCCTCCACTGTGCTGAGTCAACACTAAGAACTACATTCTTCTTCCAGTACAACAAAATAAGCAACTCAGGTCTTACATGAATCAATATGTTATCTTTGCGAGGGAAAAGGGAAGTAAAACCGTGAATACATTGGGATAGGTTTGCCAGGTGTCTGGTTATGAACTGGATAGTCCAGTATTTGACCTTTCTGTTCGGGAAACAAATTGAAAAAATATAAATGAGAAAATATAAATGTATTTTCTAAATAAGATGTAATGCAGATTGTGATGTAATGTCAAGTGTGTCCGGTATTTTTGTTGAAACCATCTGGCAACACCATTGGGATGGTAGAGAACTTATGGGTAGAGGGAAAGAAGGGGAAAAATGGGGCCCAGAAGACAAAGGGAAAGGGAGGAAGTCTAACAGAGCAGACCTTTTCCCCTTATTGTTCTATATATAACCAGACATTCTTCACCAGCCAAGGGAAAGAAGCTGTCAGCTTCTCCCATACTGCAACCTCCTCCCCATCTCCACTCAAGCCCAGAAACCCCAGATTGCCACCTATTTTGTATAGATTGTTCTGTGATAGTTTCCAGCACTTTTGTAAGCAGGAAGCAGTGGAGTAGGGAAAGGGAAAAGGTTCTATATTTATTTGCAGGTGTGTTCAATCAAATTGCTGGCAACTTGTAATAGGTTTAGTATTTTGAAGACAATACATTTTGTATCCTGACTATTTTCTTTTTCTTTTTTCATGCACCAGAGGGTGCTGTGTTTCAGGTCCATTTTTTGCTGTAGGATCTCCTGCAGCATAAAGAGAAATTAAAAACATTTTGCAAATAAAAAATGATTCAGAAATGTACCCTGATGAAATAGTCTATCTCAACAGAATACTAGCACTCAATATGTACTGCATTTTAAGAGCCAGTCATCAAACCCAATCATATAACGTCTGAAAAATGCTTTTTATTTGTAATATTTACTATTAGTTAAGAGTGAACCAACATTATCTTGGTAAGAAAATGAAAGAACTATATTATAGTTCAGTCCTTCCAATAGGGTATGGATAATATTCTATGTTCGACCATCTTTAGGACTACAAGAAGCTAAGGAGGGTTTTTTTTCAGGGGGAGGGGGTCCCGCCTCCTCTGAGCCATCATTATAGAAACATTGTCAAGTCTGGCAGATCTGTAATCAGATCGGTCATATTTCTTTGAGTTTGTGGTTGTACAGGCAGTCCCCGGGTTACAAGGATCCGACTTACATCGGATCTCTACTTACAAACGGGGTGAGACAACCCCGCACTAGCTGCTTCCCCCCAGCAGACCAGGGAGATGTGAAGCTAGCGCCACCCCCAGCAGACCAAGGAGACGCGGAGCAGCTCTTCTCAGCAGACACCTCAGCTTGAGAATAAAGGACTGAGGGAAGTGAGTTGTGGGAGAATAAAACTGAGCTCTGGAGAAATGTTTGGCTAGAGTTTCCCCTACAATATGTACCAGTTCCGACTTACATGCAAATTCAACTTAAGAACAAACCTACAGTCCCTATCTTGTACGTAACCCGGGGACTGCCTGAATTTATATTGCTCCATCCCTCAGAGAGCAGGGTTTGTGCATATTTCAGTACCATGCTTATTCCCCTCAAGAAATGTGCAGGCAGGCAAAACAGAGGACTAGAACATTAAGAATTATACTGCTGAGCAGCAAGAAATAGAATTCTGTGAATATCAATTCCCCAGATAAGAAATTGAACTGGAAGGTTTCCTTATAACAGTGGTTCTCAAACTGTAGTCCACGGACCACTAGAGGACCACGGCTGCCTTCTAGGTCTGCGGCTTGAGCTCAGCCCCCCGGTTCCTGCAGCGGGGAGCCTGAACTGGTGCTCCAGCCTTGCCCTCCCTCCTCCCCCTCACGAGGTTGGAGTACCAAAGTTGGCTTCTGGCCGGGGGGTGAGGAGGAGAGAATGCCCCGACCCTCTCTATGAGATCCCGATCATGTAGAAGAAGTGCTCCCCCTGACTTTGGGGAAGAGCAGCTGCTAGCACATGAGGAGCAGCTGCAAAGACTAAAAGTCAGATTGTATTTTGGAAGGTAGTTTCTGCACTGCAGGTACAGAACCAGCTGTGGCAAACACCAGCTCACTTTCTATCTCTGCTGTCCAGATCCCCACCTGCAGCAGGGTCAACAGCCACCACAGGCTTGGGGGAAAGGTGTGAGGGAACATGGCTCTGTACCCCCAGGAAGGGTCAAAGCCTTGGGCAGAAGGGGCAGAGCTGAGGGTACTCAGCCCTTAGTGCCCCCAGCCCTCAGAGCAAGCTAAGTAGTGCTCCTGTTTCAAAGGGGCCCAGAGCACCCAACTATAGCTGCTGCTACCAAAATGTCAAGCCCCTATGCAATTGCTCTCTTTGCCCTCTCTCATTGGTGGGCCTGCCCACCTGTTAAATGGAAAGTGACCCATTTGATCTCTAGTGCTACACGCCACATACTTACGCCAAAACTGCTCTACTCGGTTATCATCTAATCAGCAACAGCCTAAAGCTGACCTGAAGTTCAGATAAATGCATATAAATGAAATACTCATAATCAAAGTATTCAGCTCCTGGAAATTTGCAGTCTGTGATTAATTTTATTTATTTTCAAAAATCATAGAATCATAGAATCCTAGGACTGGAAGGGACCTTGAGAGGTCATCCAGTCCAGTCCTCTGCCCTCATGGCAGGACCCAGTACTGTCTAGACCATTCCTGATAGACATTTATCTAACCTACTCTTAAATATCTCCAGAGATGGAGATTCCACAACATCCCTAAGTAATTTAGTCCAATGTTTAACCACCCCAACCTAAACCTCCCTTGCTGCAGTTTAAGCCTGTTGCTTCTTGTTCTATCCTCAGAGACCAGGAAGAACAAGTTTTCTCCCTCCTCCTTGTGATACCATTTTAGATACCTGAAAACCGCTATCATGTCCCCTCTCAGTTTTCTCTTTTCCAAACTAAACAAGCCCAATTCTTTCAGTCTTCCTTCATAGGTTATGTTCTCTAGATCTCTAATCATTCTTGTTGCTCTTCTCTGGACCTTCTCCAATTTCTCCACATCTTTCTTGAAATGTGTTATTGATGGTGCCCTTTTTACTTATGGGTGGTATTTGATGAGGAGGAGAGGATAATATGTTATTTTTGTTTTCCAAAGATAGAAAAATTATATCATGACTAAAATTCTGTTCTGTTTTCCATGGAATATTTTTCTTTGGCAGACTTAGGAGATGCAGTAAGAATTTAGAATAAATGAAAACTCAATTAAATAATTATGTTTTCTCATTTTTATATTTGTGTACAATTTTCTATTACAATCATGTTCAGAATAAAAAAGAGATCATTCATTTTATCCAGTTTTTCATCTTTAAATAAACCCATTTAATGCATATTTATAGAAACAGTAAAATACTAGAGAGTAAAGACATGATTCTGTGCCATTAAAATCAGTAGAAGGTTTGATATTAACTTGAATGGGAGCAGGATCATGCTCTCGTAGGCATCCTTCAATCCCAAAGGATCATAGGTCTGCGCCCCTATTGGACTGATTCGAGCAGCGTCTTCTGAGGCTGTGCAATCCAATCCGGGAATGGCAGTCCTTTCCACACTGTGAGCAGCAGTAGGCAGATGTCGCTCTGGTATCATGGGCACGGATCTTCCTGAGGGCTCTTTTGTCTTCCACTTCCTTCGCCAAGGTAGTTTCATACATAGCAAGAGCTTCCTTCACTCCCTTTTTCCAGGCATACTTGTCTAAGGCGAGCAAATGCCAGATGTTCGCACTGAGAGAGTGCTGAGGTCACGCTTGCACGTGTCCTTATAGCGCAATTTAGGTCGCCCTTTTGGCCTCTTTCCAGATGCCAGTTCACCAAAGAGAAGGTCCTTCAGTATTTGGCCAGCCAACATGTGTGAGACATGGCCAAGCCAGCGCATACGCCTCTGTTTGAGAAGGGTGAACATGGAGACGGTGCCCGCACTCTCAAGCACTACGCTATTGGGGATCTTGTCCTGCCATGAGATACTGCGTATACGCCTAAGGCAGCGCATATGGAATGTGTTGAGCCGCTGCTCTTGTTTTGAGCACAAAGTCCATGTTTCACTGGCGTACAACAGTGTGCTCAAAACACAGGCTGTGTAGACCTGCACCTTGGGGTGTACAGTGAGCTTATTATTGGCCCATACTCTCTTCGTCAGCCTGGAGAATGTTGTGGTGGCTTTTCCAATGCGCTTGTTAATCTCGCTATCAGATGACAAGTTGTCCGAGATCATAGAGCCTAGGTACACGAACTCATAGATTACTTCCAGGTCGTAATCTAACACACTTATAAATGGCTCGTTACCCATGCTTTGGCCCCTCACCTGGTCTTCTTTAAGCTGACTGTGAGGCCAAATTCCGTACATGTGTCCACAAAGCGAGTTATGAGTGACTGCAGTTCCTGCTGAGTGTGAGCAGCAATAGCTGTATCGTCAGCAAAAAGGGAACTCCCTTAGACGCTTCGTAAGCACCCTGGATCACATTCTAAATGCCCCCCAAATACAGAATTATTTAAAGATTGACAAAAGGATAGACCACTGAAGTGTCAGATACCAAAAAGAATGGGATTTTACTCTGACTAGTGCTAGCTAAATGGAGCTCCATGGGAACATTGTGGCTGTCTGATAAATATTGTTATTCAGCTGAACTCAAGAATATTCATTGAGTAAGAATCTCTAGTTGTAACTAGACAAGTTAGATTTGTTTGAAAATCATCTCTCTCATGTCAGAGAAAAGATCAATTATAGTTGTTTTGTCTATGCACATTTGTCCACATATAAGCTTAAGCCCACAATACAATTTAACTTCCTTGAGTGTCCACTATTTTAATTTTTATTGCTCATCAGGTTCCCAAACTACTTAATCTACCTACCTTTTAGAAAATCATGTTTAACCCAGAACACATAAAATCTCCAGAAACATACATTCTAAAGTCTAGAGATACAAACACCAAAATTCTCTGCTGATGCTTCTAATTTTCCCCCATTTCCTAATTTTGTTTGTAAGTCCAAGTATAAAGAACGAATCAGTTGCACAAGCACTCTTTTCCCACTGTAAACAAGTATTCACTTTGTCAGGAAAGGTACTGGCTGTTATAAATCATACAGATAAAGACAAAGCTTGGTACTGCGTGAGGGGTGCATATTAACTAAACCCATTATTTTATATAGAAGGTTTCTAACCTAAGCAGAACAGACACATTTATAAGGACAAAGGTGTAATTTCACTCTCCTCTTTATTTAGGTTTTAGAGCAGGGTTTCCCAACCCATGGGTCGGGACCCATATGGGTCGCCATTACATTTCAAAAGGGTCACCAAGTGTCTCCCCAGGTGGCTCTGCCCTCCCTCCTCCCCCTGTTTTTGAATTGCCTTAGGTCACCAAGTCTTCCTGAATTGTCAAAATGGGTCCCCATCTGGAAAAGGTTGGGAACCACTGTTTTAGAGGGTATAATGACCAATGAAAATAAAGCAGGTACACGAAGTAGGGAAAAACAGTGTTAGTGCTTGGCTAGTTGTTATATTTTAGTCCATTAATTAAGGATCTGTGTGTACATAGGCAAGTGACCTGATTCTGCAAATGTACAGAGTGCTTTCAACTACCTTAACAATAGAACACAGGGCTAGAAGCTAGCACACATGTAATTTGTTGTACTCCTGTTGTTTGTGGGAACCAGAGAATAATCAGTTATTGCAACTAAATGTATAGACTGTGCCACTAAAAGGTAGACATTTTCTTCACTGCAGTATAATGTTCCTTATAATTCTCAATAGGAAGTTCCACACATGCCATGAACAAATGTAAGTACTGCAGAGGGTGAATCTCTCTCTCTCAAAGAGGCTCTGGGAGACAGACCCATAGTCTCCTATAGACAACCACCTAACCTCAAGATGATTCGTACCAACCACCACAGGACATGCCACACTAATACCAACCCTGGTACCTTCCCTTGCAACAAACCCCGTTGCCAGCTTTGTCCACATATTTATTCTGCTGATACCATTATTGGACCTAAACAAGTGAGTTATAAGATCAAGAACACATATTCCTGCGCATCCAGAAATATAATCTATGCTATCATATGCCGAAAGTGTCCGTCAGCTATGTACATTGGACAAACATCTCAGACACTTCGCCAAAGGATTAATGCCCACAAAATAGATATCAGACAAGATCACAAAGAGAAAACAGTTTCTTGCCATTTTAACCAGAAAGGACACTCTCTCAATGACTTAACCACCTGCATTCTGCTACAAAGACCTTTTACATCTGCACTTGAAAGGGAATCCTCTGAACTGTCATTCATGTTAAAATTCGACACTTTCCAACAAGGACTTAACAAACATTTGAACTATCTCACCCATTACCAAGATAGTTTCCCCAATTATCACCTCTAATACCATTAACTCACAAACATCCCACTCTCCCTACCTCTAATATCATCAATTCACAGACACTTACCTTCCTTCCCCCCCCCCCCCCCCCGCATCCCCCTCCTGTTCTGCAATGTGATTTGTCCTTTTCATATTTGTTCATTTTTTTTAATTGTATCCTTTGGTATATATGGTTGTGACTACTTTCTTCCACTATTTGATCTGAGGAAGTGGGTCTGGCCCACGAAAGCTCATCATCTAATAAACCATCTTGTTAGTCTTTAAAGTGCTACATTGTCCTGCATTTTGCTTCAACTACCCCAGACTAACACGGCTACATTTCTATCACTATTCTCTTTTGTGTGTGTGTGTTAGCATGTGCGCGTGTGCGTGTATGTATAATTCATGGCAATTAATCTGCTGAGATAGCTCAGAAATGTGCTGGCTCTAAATTAGCTACATTGCTGTACTGATATTTTATGGAATTTTTCTTTTTGTGTTAAATAAAAGTTAAAAATTGTATTAAGGAATTTCAACTTTGTGCTTTGTTACTGAGTACTCACATACTTGACAGTGTAATTTATGCAAATCATGAGCTAGGGAAAGGGAATCTAAAAATCAAACAAAAGGAAAATAGAGAAATGATAAGAATGGAAAGAGTGTTTGGGAAATTTGGAAAGCACGTGTAAAAGATGTTTTGTATATGTCTTGGATTTTTTAGAACATTACAACTATGTACACTACACTCATTCCTATGACATACAGAGTCCATTGCTAAATTGAGTAGGAATCAGTGTGATTTTTCTACTGTCATCTGAGGGTTTCCATCCAAAAGTTGTGATGTATCAGCAGTGATTCTTTCCTCTTTTTCTTTTCTCCTTATTGCAGAAGGCTTTATTCTGACAACATAATGACAAGCAATTTAGTAGAGGGAGGATAATTTAAAATATGAGTTAACTTGTTAAACTGAGCAGTGACTAAAACTGTGTAAATCTAACATGTTCTGATGCCCCAAAAAAGGAGGTACACAGAATCTTGCACAAAAGTTTTTTTTTTTCACAAAACGGACCCATCTACACTGCTTGTTTTTGCGCAAAAAGCATTGGCAGAGATATGCAAATGACAGCATGACAAATGCTAATGAGTGCTTCATTAGCATACCCTCTACCGACAAATACCTGAAGTGTAGAGGTAGCCTCAGCTACATAACTAGCAGCAGCTCAAGCTGTCTTTCACTGCCCTATCAATGTAGCTGAACACTAAGCTGGATGGATCTCTTCCAGATGAAACAGGAGGTTCCATCTCTATGTCTATAATGCCTATAAACCACTCTGAGGAGAGTGCTAATAATAATAATTCTTGATTGGTTTGTGGAAACCTAGTACATTGGTACCAATATTGGCTACAATGAACATCAGACTGGAACTGCCTTTAGTTGCTCAAATTTAGGGGGATGGATGAAAGAGATTAATTCCTGTATCTACATTAAATAATGGATAAGGAACTTTATATCTTAAAATGTAAGATGTGTATTGTTTTGGACATATAGTCTATCCCTCCATGAACATGATGAAACGTATGGAGACATTTCTGGTAGCATTGCTTTCAAATGATAAATGTCACTTTACATCTTCCATGGTGCTACTATTTCTGTTTATCAGACATAAGAATTTATGAGAAATTATTATTCCTAGTTAGGCTATACTGTGATTGTGTTCTTCTCAAGCAGAATGGCCAGAAATGTCCTTTGCTTTAAATAAAAAAAAGAAAAAGAAAAAAGCTTTTTCATAATGCAGGTGAAATCCCCAATTCCTCAGTTTCTGTGCATTCCCATTGTTCCTTGTGTTAACCTTAATGCTAACCTTCTCTATCCCAATCCTACGTAAGGGCATATCTACACAGCAAGGCTAAAGCTGGAATAAGCTATGCAACTTGAGCTACATCAGTTGCATAGCTTAAATTGAAATAGCTTATTTTGCCTTTTGGTACCGTCTATACAGCAGGAAGTCTGAGGAAGAGCACACTTTCTCCAACTTCCCTTCCTCCTCGTAAAATGAGAGTTACAGGAGTTGGAGTAATACATCCTCCAGCTTGACATTATTTCGACATTATCTCGAAATAACTGCTTGTAGTGTAGACGCAGACTATGTTATTTTGGAATAACATCAGTTATTCTGAAATAACACTGCTGTGTAGATGTACCGTAAGTAAAACTGAATGGTAGTAATGACAGGCAAGGGAAATGTGTACAATGTGATTGGATGAAAAACTGAGAATAATTATACTGTGAAGTTATAGGAAAAATGAACTGTGCTCAGATTATTGGTAGCTTTATTAAATTAGGGAACCTCTGACTTCACTTCTGCTGAAGCTCTAGCTTCCTGCAGATTGCACTGTATTCACAATATCATTGCTAGACACTGAGAACTGAGATTATAAATGCACTTAAGGGAAAACTTGTTTACTGTCCACAACCACTCTTTAAAAGAGGAATAAATAGCAGAAACAATCAGGTTTGCTTTTCCCAGAGAATCTCTGCTTTGGCAAATGGCTTTTGGCTTGTATCATAATCAGTCCATTTCCTTTAGGGAATTTTCCATTCAACCTGATGGACAAGAGAGTACAATATTCAGAGGGGATCATCATTCTCTGCAGGTGTGCCAAGGAACAGTCTACTGAATGCACACATTTCTCATGCTAAATGAAGTGGCTTGCAGAACATGGAAGGAGAAAAGAAAACAGCTAAAATTTTGGAGGAGTGAGCTAGGGAAACTTTGTTAAAAGCCTAAACTGATAAATATAACAGAAGTGCCATGTTTCTGTGCATTTACAAGCCCTTGGAATCCATCATGGGGAGCACATGGTACCCTATAACAAAAAGTGAGATGATGGATTTACTAACCCTGCACACTTGAGAGAGCTCTGTGGATAATTGCCTCTCAGTGCCCTCAGGAAAGCTCCCTGCTTTCTCTACCCGTGGGCAGCATGTTCAGTGCCCAGTTTCATGGCCCATCATCCCTGCTCTAATATTATCCAGATTGGTCTTTAGCAAACCAAAGCCAAATTCCAGGCAAGTGAACCAAGTCCAGTCATGTGCAACTACAATTCAACATGATCAAGTAATGCAAACTCAAGCTCTCCAAAATTCCAGAAGGGTGCGTCTACACTACACAGTAACTCAAAATAAGATACGCAATTTGAGCTATGCAAATTGCATATCTTATTTCAATCTTATTTTAAAATAGCTTATTTCATAATTTTATGCTGTCTACACAGCGCCAAATTTTGAAATAACCCACTATTCTGAAATGTCCCTTACTCTTTTAGGACTCTTTTAGGGGGGGCTATGAAAGGTCTGGGGTGGAGTGGGGGGGATGCACTCCGTGGCACTGCAGGACCAACCCGGCAGCACCCCAGCTGCTCTGCCCCAGACTTCTCCAAGTCAGCCGCTGCTGAAACTGACCAGCGGCTGACTCCGGGAACTCTGCGGCAGAGCAGCTGAGGGGCAGCTTTACGGGACCAAGCCAGCAGCACCCCAGCTGCTCTGCCCAGGGCTTCCTGGAGTCAGCCGCTGGTCAGTTTCAGCAGCAGCTGAATCGGGGAAGCCAGGGGCAGAGCACCTCCAATTGTCCGGCTGCCCGGACCACTTCCGGGTACCAGATGGTGCCGGACCATCAGGAGTGCCGGACCATTGGATGCCAGACCACTGGAGTTTTACTGTAACAGGCTTGCTGTGAAGACACGGGATAGCTATTTCAAGATACTCCGGTATCCTGAAATAACATTGCAGTGTAGACATAGCCTAAGCTAATACTAAGCCCAGCAAATAGTTCAAAACCCTGCTTGTCTTTAACAAAGACATATTTTATTGATAACTGTATGGAAAATAAAATAAAAAACAGATATATCTATTGGTCACAACAGAAATTAATAGACTCCCATTGTTTCCAAAGGGCTTTGGACCAGGCCAGTGGTCCCCAACACGGAGCCCGTGGGTGCCATGGCACCTGCAGGGGCATTTATGTGCACCCACCAAAATATCTGGGCTGGCCCTGCCCCCGGCGCACGGCACATGCGTGGTGCCGGCCCTGGGCTCAGGGCGCGTGGACGGCCCCCACCCTCGGAAGCGTGGCGTGTGAGTGGCCCCACCCCTGGATGCCCGGCACGTGAGTGGCCCTGTCTCTGGGCACCCGGCAGCCATGAAAGGTTGGGGACCACTGAACTAGGCTTATGAAAGCCTAGTAAGAGCGACATTGAGCAGTTACAAAATAATGAAAAAGTATTCATGGAACTGATTGATGAGGCGGTAGCTGAGCCATTTGCTATCATCTCTGAAAAGACAAGGAAGAGAGAGACTTTCCAGGAGAATGGAAAGGGTTAAATACATGTATTTCCTGATCCCACCTCCAATGACATTTTCATATGAAGAGTTCCTCTCACAAGGAAACATTTTTTTAACCCTTAAGGATAATGTACATTAGTCAATGATGCTTTTATTGGTTTCCATTGCCAAATATATATTAGAAGCATTTTCTGAACATATTTGTTGGGGCAAACCATTAGAGAGTGCAGACCAATGGTGAAAAGGTTAGAAAGATACCACTTGGAAATAGAAACTGAAAATGTGATAGCTGGATCCAGGTTGCATAGAGAACATTCATTGAATTAAAAATATCTGGCAACACAACCAGCCAACAGTATCCAAATGTTACTCAGAGGAGTCAGTGATGACCTGTTTGAGTGCCCAGTACAGTATTTCCTAGGACTGAGCCCTAAAAACAATCCTACCAAATTCAGTTTTAGTCTGTTTTATCCAGATCTGGATCTTGATATCAATAAGGGCAGATTCAGGCCAAAGCATAGCTTCTTCACCTTGCTCCCCACCCATTGTTACCCCAAATTTCCCTGGAGAGCACCCCAGGGTTACACTCATATGTATTTATTAAATGAGGAATTAACAATCCACGACAGAGTTAAACTCAAGGGCTACGTCTAGACTGCCATGATTTTCTGCAAATGCTTTTAACGGAAAAGTTTTTCTGTTAAAAGCAGTTGCGGAAAAGAGCGTCTAGATTGGCACGGATGCTTTTCTGCAAAAGCACTTTTTTTTTGCGCAAGAAAGCCCTGATTGCCATTTTCGCCATCGGGGCATTTTTGCGCAAAACAGTTTTTAGCTGATTACACTGGCCCTCTTGTGCAAAAACATTTCTGGAAAAGGGCTTTTGCCCGAATGGGAACGTCAAAGCATTTGCGCAAAAAGCACTGATTTCGGACAGTTGAGCGTCAGTGCTTTTGCACAAAATCAAGCGGCCAGTGTAGACAACTGGCAAGTTTTTGCGCAAAAGCATTTGCTTTTGCGGAAAAACTTGCCAGTCTAGAAGCAACCAAGGGGACTGAGCCGTCATTGAATGCCACTATAGGGTTAAACTGAAGGAGTTTCAGCTTTCTCTCTCACCCACCCAAACACAAACACAAACATTCATTAGTCCATTTACAAACATTCATTCCTGCCCTCAGGCACTCACACACTAAAGGTATGTCTACACTACCCCCCTAGTTCGAACTAGGGGGGTAATGTAGTCATACGGAGTTGCAAATGAAGCCCGGGATTTGAATTTCCCGGACTTCATTTGCATAAAGCCAGCAGGCGCCATTTTTAAATGCCGGCTAGTTCGGACCCCGTGCCGCACGGCTACACGCGGCATGGACTAGCTAGTTCGGATTAGGCTTCCTAATCTGCACTAGCTAGTCCGTGCCGCGTGTAGCCGCGCGGCCCGGGGCCCAAACTAGCCGGCATTTAAAAATGGCGCCGGCCAGCTTTATGCAAATGAAGCCCAGGAAATTCAAATCCCGGGCTTCATTTGCAACTCCGTATGACTACATTACCCCCCCTAGTTCGAACTAGGGGGGTAGTGTAGACATACCCTTACAGAGGCAAAGGGTTGCAGAGGAAGCCAAGGCATATTGGCTCTGGAGATTTGCCTCTAGCCCTTGATCAGCCTGTGAGCTGGTCAGAAAGAGGCTTCTGCCATGCGCTCTGCTCTCTCCTTTTATTGTAACTGAATAGCTCCTGTCGGGCATGCAGGTCCTTCCTCCACGTTGGTCACCTAGGAGCTTGCCCAGTCCGGGTCCTTGGTTTGCTTAGGGCAGTGTTGTGTCTTTAATTAGTCACCTCCTGGCTCCTGGCTCCAGGTGTTTAGCCTGGCTGTTCCCCTTACCCCAAACAGGCTGCATTTACCCATACACACTTATCACAGGGGGGCATGCAGCTTAGAGCATATTATAAACAAAGTGGCTGAGAGTTATAAAGATTACAAAGTTGCAAGGCTCAACAGTCACCAAGCTTACAAAGATACCTTCCACAGCACAGCATTGGACAGAACAATGTCCAGCTTAATCATCAGTAACAAAGGGTATGTCTACAATACAAAGTTAGTTCGAACTAACTTTCATAGGAGCTACACTAGTTCGAATTTAATTTGAACTAACGGAGCACTTAGTTTGAACTAGGAAAAACTAATTTTAGGAGGATTAAGCCTAGTTCGAACTAGCTAGTTCGAATTAAGGGGTGTGTAACCCCTTAATTCGAACTAGTGGGAGGCTAGCCCTCCCCAGCTTTCCCTGGTGGCCACTCTGGCCAACACCAGGGAAACTCTTCTGCCCCCCATCCCGGCCCCGGACCCCTTAAAGGGGCACGGGCTAGCTACGGTGCCCATGCCAGGTGCAAGCCTGCCAGCACCCAGCCAGCAGACCCTGCACCTGGCACGGATCGAGCCACCCACCCGATGCCCCCCAGCCCTTCCCCTCTTCCCGGGACCAGGCTGGTGGCTCCCGGGAGCTTGCCCGGGACCGCAAGAGGCGGGCACCCGCCTGGGCTAGTGCAGACATCGTGGACCTCATCCACGATCTCCGCACTAGGCACAGGAAAGTGGCCGTCTAGGGCAGGAGAGCTGCCAGCCTGGCCACCCAGGAGCAGGTGTGCATGAGAATCAAGGTGGTCCACTGAGACCCCCCACCCTGAGCTTACAATGGCCGTCCTGGGTCAGACCAAAGGTCCATCTAGCCCAGTAGCCTGTCTGCTGACAGCGGCCAACCCTAGGGACCCTGGAGGGGATGAACCAAAGACAGTGACCAAGCCATTTGTCTTGTGCCATCCCTCTCCAGCCTTCCACAAACCTTGGGCAGGGACACCACTCCTACCCCCTGGCTAATAGCACTCCATGGACCCAACCTCCATGACTTGATCTCACTTCCTTTTAAACTCTGTTCTAGTTCTAGCCTTCACAGCCTCCTGCAGCAAGGAATTCCACAGGTTGACTCTTTCCTTTGTGAAGAACAACTTTCTGTTACTAGTTTGAAGCCTGCTACCCATTCCTTTCCATTGGTGTCCTCTAGTCCTTCTTTATGGGAACTAATGAAGAACTTTTCTATATGCACCCTCTCCACCCAACTCCTGCTTTTAGAGACCTCTATCCTGTCCCCCCTCCATCTCCTCTTTTCTAAGCTGAAAAGTCCCATTCCCTTTAGCCTCTCTTCTAATGGGACCTGTTCCCAACCCCTGATCATTTTAGTTGTCCTCCCCTCTCCCAGCCTCTCTCTTCCCCTCTCCCACCTCCTTTTCCCAGTCTCCCCCAGTTTTGTTCAGTAAAGAGAGATTCCATTTTTGAACACAATTGTCCTTTATTTTGTACATCAAGAAGAGGGGCTAGGGAAGGGTAAGTGGAAGCAGGTGAGGGAGGAATGGGGTTCGCGCCCCCTATGGGGAGGACTGGGCTGGCTCTGTGGGCTTCTGGGGGTGGAAGCTCTCCTGCATCTCCCCAATTGCCCCCTCTCCCCAGATGGCAGCCTGCGGCAAGTGCAGCCGGTCTGATGGCCGAGTGTTGTGATGTGCCCAGTGTGGGTACTCTGGGCACTCCAAGCCAGGACTGCTTTGCAAGCGGGGCACCCCTGAGAACTGTCTGTCCGGGGTGGGGGTCGGGACCCTTTAAGCACAGTCCTCGGCTAGCCTGAGGCAGCATCTCCACGCTCTAAGTCCTCCTCTGGTGCCCTGCTAGCACTGCTTCCGGCCATCCTTAAGCCTGGATCAGGGTCCACTTAATGTGGACATGCGAGTTTGAATTAGCAAAACGCTAATTTGAACTAGTTTTTTAGTCTGGATCCGTTAGTTTGAATTAGCTTAGTTCGAATTAACGTTGTAGTGTAGACGTACCCAAAGTGATTTAGAAGAGAACTGCCCCCCTTAAACCGTATACACGGCAATGCAGTCAGCTGCAGGTTTTGTCATTCTCTATGTCATGGGTGGCAGGACCTTACAGTTTAATTCATTTCCAGAACATGTGTGTGTAAATCAAGTAATAGCTCAGGCGGAGGCTTTATGCAGCCCCATGTTACGTCATGTTGACTGAGTTGAAGGGCTTGTCTATACAGACAGGTATGACTCTACAGCACAGCAGCTTGTCACACACAGGAATGGCCTGCATGCACATTCCACCAGCGTAGGGAAGTGCCCATGTGCAAAAGCTTAGTGTTTTGTTATTTCAAAGAGGGGGATGCTGAGCTGCATTCCAGAACTTTCCTGTGCACTTTACCCATGTCCATATGGGATCTTACTCTGTGGGAAGCTGAAGTGTGGTAGACTCACATTCTGGCTTGCAATTGAGTAACTAGCTGTGCAGAAAAACCCTTAAATTATTGATGTTGAATGTAGAAGGTAGAGTTTCTCTTTCAATGAGATAAACATGTTAATATTGGATAGGATACACTGGGCAGTAGTGTCGGATAGGGCAGGATTAGAAGTGCTTAAAGGAATCAGTGAGTTTGAGATGAGCACGAGTGTGTTTCTGCTTGGCAATAAAACAAAACATTACTGCCAATCTTGCCTTCTGTCTTTTTTTAATGCAGAGTAGATTCTGTGTTTTGACAATCTCTCTTTCTATTTTTTCCTATTTGGAATATTTAACCAAAGGACAGACAGGAATTTTCAAGATCACAAACGCAACTAAAATGGGGGGAGAATAAAGAAACACATACCAAAAAATTCCATCATATTTTAATAATGACCACTAGAACCTGCTTCAAGAATGTTTTAAAATGTCTATGTTTTTTTTTTAAATGTCTATGTTTTTGAGTAAGGATAAATTTTACATCTTAGGTGAATTTTCCTTAGAACTGAGATGTGATTTGTACTTAGTTTATGAAAGCATTTAAGTTGATCTAAAATACAAAGATAAAAGAGGCTTTGACTTAACAGTTCATGCAGCCACTGGAGTAACATAAAAGCTATTTAACACTAATAATAGATTCATTCTTCAATTTGCAGACTGGTCTGCCAGGATCTTGGAAAGGAAGTCAGGTCATTATCATTAATTCTTTGAAGATTTTGGTTAGTTGCATCTTTTTCCTTTCATTTGCCATTTATTTTCATTTTCTTTTGAATGCCCTGCCTATTTTATCAGTTGTCCTCAAGATGTAGACAAAGTTAATACAAATGATCATTTTAGGAAAATGAAATAACAATTACATGAATTTATACTGGCATCTGAAAAAGGATTTTATTGTATGGTTTCAGTCATCTCTACTTCTGTCTTAGCCAGTCTTTACCATTCTTTATTGTAATTTGTCATCTTCCATATTAAATTACTGTAATTTTCAATAATATTTTCTTTGGTTATATGTGATGGTTACATTCTGATTTTTTTTCCGTGTCATTATTTATACTTTGCTTAAGGACATATTGTGAAAAGTGTAATTTTTGTCAGAAGGCAGAAGAACTATATCATAAAAGCAGCCTTGGTTTTAGATTTTTATGTTGTCACTGTTATAGGTTTGAAGGTATGAGCTATTCTTAGCATATACAAGCATTTGCATGCCTCCTGTATATGATAATAGATAGCCAGAATTTTCACTGTGGGTTAGGCATTTGTCATTTTCTGCTGATATAATTAAGATGATGTCCAGTGCCACTTTGACTCTTTGTTATTTTCTTGGCTTTGATTGATTCTGGAGAATGTGCTAATCATTATGCTGGTCATGAAATGTGAGAATGTAGCTTCTAACGTACTAGTAAAACCATTAACAGATAGACCAAACTCTTTTCCCATAGATGCCTGTGTGTAGTAAATCAATTCTTTGAAAAGAACTTCTGTTCACTGATTGCTGGGTTCACAGCAGATTCTCAATATGTTTGCTACAGAAAATAATCATTCTCTTGAAAGTTTACCAAAGTCAGCATGGATTCCAAACTTCAATCTACCTTATAAAACTTCTAATTTGTAGTTTATTTCAACAATAATGAAAAAAGATATTTTCAGGGGCCTATACATGTTCTTAAAAACTGCATTTGCAAATCCCACTAACTATCACAGAAGCTGAGCATGTAAGTCTTCTGTTCATTGATGAGAGAATATCTTGCCCTCACTAATGAATAATAATTCATCGCGAGGACAAAATATACATAGTTTTGATTCAACAACAATGTAGTTTAAAGTCAAAAGCACCACTCATATTCCACAAATATTTGAAAGTCTGATAGAATCTCAGACTTCAAGAAATATCATAGTCAACAATTTAAAAGTAATCTCTCTATCTGAAAGTTTCAGAGGGTTAGCCAAGTTACTTTGTTACTGGAAAAACTTAAAAAAACAATGAATAGTCTAGCAGCACCTTAGAGGCTAACAAAACATGTAGATGGCATCGTGAGCTTTCGTGGCACAACCCACTTCTTCAGATGACCCCACCCCTTAATAGCCAGTTCCCCCCAACACTGTCTCCGTGGTGTAGGGTTGGGGGGAGGAGGAGGCAGGTTCTGGGTCCCTGATTGCTGAGGCTCTGCTTTTTAAATGTACTCAGAGCCACCCGGCAGAGACACAAAGGGTATGTCTACACTACAAAGTTAATTCGAACTAACGGACGTTAGTTCGAATTAACTTTGATAGGCGCTACACTAGAGCTCCGCTAGTTCAAACTTAATTCGAACTAGCGGAGCGCTTAGTTCGAACTAGGTAAACCTCATTCCACGAGGACTAAGCCTAGTTCGAACTTACTAGTTCGAATTAAGGGGTGTGTAGCCCCTTAATTCGAACTAGTGGGAGGCTAGCCCTCCCCTGCTTTCCCTGGTGGCCACTCTGGCCAACACCAGGGAAACTCTATTGTCCCCCTCCCGGCCCCGGACCCATTAAAAGGGCACGGGCTGGCTACGATGCCCGTGCCAGGTGCAAGCCTGCCAGCACCCAGCCAGCAGACCCTGCACCTGGCACGGCTCGAGCCAGCCACCCGATGCACCCCAGCCGTCCCCCTCTTCCCGGGACCAGGCTGGCAGCTCCCGGGAGCTTGCCCAGGACCGCAAGAGGCAGGCACCCGCCTGGTCTAGTGCAGACATCGTGGACCTCGTCCACGACCTCCGCACTAGGCACAGGAAAGCGGCCATCTAGGGCAGGAGAGCTGCCAGCCTGGCCACCCAGGAGCAGGTTTACATGAAAATCAAGGTGGTCCACTGAAACCCCCGACCCTGAACCCTGAGCTTACAATGGCCGTACTGGGTAAGACCAAAGGTCCATATAGCCCAGTAGCATGTCTGCCGACAGCGGCCAACCCTGGAGACCATGGAGGGGATGGACCAAAGACAGTGACCAAGCCATTTGTCTCGTGCCATCCCTCTCCAGCCTTCCACAAACTTCGGGCAGGGACACCACTCCTACCCCCTAGCTAATACCACTCCATGGACCCAACCTCCATGAATTTATCTAACATCTCTTTAAACTCTGTTCTACTTATACCCTTCACAGACTCCTGCAGCAAGGAGTTCCACAGGTTGACTATTTGCCTTGTGAAGAAGAACTTTCTGTTATTAGTTTGAAGCCTGCTACCCATTCCTTTCCTTTGGTGTCCTCTAGTCCTTCTATTATGGGAACTAATGAAGAACTTTTCTGTATGCACCCTCTCCACCCCACTTATGCTTTTATAGACCTCTATCATATCCCCCCTCCATCTCCTCTTTTCTAAGCTGAAAAGTCCCAGGGTACGTCTAACCTACATGCCTCTGTCGGCAGAGGCATGTAGATTTGTTTGTTCAGCAAAGGCAAATGAAGCCGCGATTTAAATGATCGCGGCTTCATTTACATTTACATGGCTGCCGCGCTGAGCCGACAAACAGCTGATCAGCTCGCGCGCTAGTCTGGACATTCCCCCTGTCGACATCAAAGCCCTTTGTCGGCAGCCCCAGTAAACCTCATTCCACGAGGAATAACGGGACTGCCGACAAAGGGATTTGATGTCGACAGGGGGAACGTCCAGACTAGCGCGCGAGCCGACAAACAGCTGGTCAGCTGTTTGTCGGCTCAGCGCGGCAGCCATGTAAATGTAAATGAAGCCGCGATCATTTAAATCATGGCTTCATTTGCCTTTGCTGATCTGTATAATCTACATGCCTCTGCCGACAGAGGCATGTAGTCTAGACACAGCCCCAGTCTCTTTAGCCTCTCTTCAAATGGGACCTGTTCCAAACCCCTGATCATTTTAGTTGCCCTCCCCTCTCCCAGCCTCTCTCTTCCCCTCTCCCACCTCCTTTTCCCAGTCTCCTCGACTTTTGTTCTATAAGGAGAGATTCTATTTTTGAACACAATTGTCCTTTATTTTGTACATCAGGAAGGGGGGCTAGGGAGGGGTAAGTGGAAGGAGGTGAGGGAGGAATGGGGTACGAGCCCCTGATGGGGAGGACTGGGTTGGCTCTGTGGGCTTCTGGGGGTGGAACCTCTCCTGCAGCCCCCTAATTATCTCCTCTCCCCAGATGGCAGCCTGCGGCAAGTGCAGCCAGTCTGATGGCCGAGTGCTGTGATGTGCCCAGTGTGGGTACTCTGGGCAATCCAAGCCAGGACTGCTTTGCAAGCGGGGCACCCCTGAGAACTGTCTGTCCGGGGTGGGGGTCGGGTCCCTTTAAGCACAGCCCTCGGCTAGCCTGAGACAGCAGCTCCACGATTTAAGTCCTCATCTGATGCGCTGCCAGTACTGCTTCTGGTCATGCTTAACCCCAGTTCAGGGTCCACTCTGTGTGGACATGCTAGTTCGAATTAGCAAAACGCTAATTCGAACTAGTTTTTTAGTCTGGATGCGTTAGTTCGAATTAGCTTAGTTCGAATTAGCGCTGTAGTGTAGACATACCCATAGGGGTTAGTTCTTGGGGCTGGTGCAAGCTCAGTTCCAGTTCACACCACCCCTGGGAGCTTAATCCGCTGCGGCCAGGGCCAGACTAAGAGGTGGGCGAGCTGGGCAGCTGCCCAGGGCGCCAACCGATGGGGGGTGCCTGATGGCAGCTGTAAGGGGCACACAGTGCCCCTTACAGCTGTCATCAGGCACCGCGCACCCGGCTCCCGGCGGGCTGCAGTGGCCGCCCCGGGTGGGGGCCGCATTAATCCCCACAGTACCCTTTCCCGCGCGGCCGCAGGGCCCTGCATAGCTAGGCATGGCCTGCCGCCCACCAGCAGTGGTGGCCAGGCAGCGCATGCGCCGTGCGCCCACCTGCACACCCTGGGGCAGGCTCGTGCATGCACCGTACCCCCGGAGGTACGGGGAGCCAAAATGGCTCGGGCCGGTCCTGGCTGTGGCTCTGCAGTTTAAATGCAGTAGGAACTGGGCTACTCTGAACCTGTCTCCTACTCCATTTAAAGTGCAGAGCCACAGAAGGGTTAGCGAGTGCTCCCCCATCAACTAATTGCAATTTAACATCCCTAATTCAAACTACTTATAAAGTGCCTTCCAAAAAGCACCTGCATTAGATTCTATACAGTAAAATAAAAATACAGTACAGAGCATAACTAAGGAACCAACCATAAAAATTTTATGGCCAGATGGAGCACAGGAATATGTCAGAAATAGGTGTTCAATGACTGGATAAACCAGAACTTCTTCTTACTTCTTAAACCGTTGTACTCTGAGTAGAACATAGGTAATCTACAAGTCTCTTCCACTTCATTCTGTCTTGAGACAAAACTTCTGGCTGACTCCAAGAGAACCCAAGTTGTTGTCCTTCAATCTCAGTATATCTTCTCCACGTTGTCAGAGACCCTCTTTTGCATTTTCCTTGCAGGTTCCTTTTGAGAGCTTGATGGACTATGCTGGATGATGGTTTTCTGAGAGTGTGGCCTAGCCATCCCCACTTTCTTCTCTTTATTTGAACGTCAAGTGGTTCTTGTTCTGCTCTGTTCCAAAGCTCCTAATTTGTGACAAAGTCCTGCCATTTAATGTGAAGGGTGTACCTCAGGCATCTGTTCATGAATATCTCTAGCTTTTGATTTGAAGATTTTTTAGTATGCCAGGTCTCGCATCCATACAAGAGCACACTCTTCACATTTGTGTTGAAGATTCGCAGTTTCATCCTCGCAGATATTATTTGTCAACTTCATATGGGACAAAGAGTCTTGAATGCAGCTGTTGCTTTCCCTGTCCTAGCATTGATATCCTTGTCTGTTCCCTCATCTCTGCCCATAATACTCCCCAAGTAGATGAAACCAGAACACTAAGAAAAAAGTAATAGAGAATAATTTCTTAATTGATACAAACTTTTCCCCCGTTCTCAATAGAGGTGTAAAGGTAGAAATATTGTAACAAGGTCACACTGCATTTGAATTTGAGAAATGAAGTCACTGCTTACAACAGATATTGTTAGTTTTCTCATGCATCAATTTTTAAAATTCAAGCATTTACACTCAGTCAGTGTGAATTATCATCTGCATTTAAGGGAGAGAGAGTGTGTGTAAGACAGAATTTCAGTCTATATAGCGTCTGGAAGGATACTGCATGGTTAGGGAGAGCAGAAAGTAACTTCTGGAATGTGCCTGCCCCTGTGACCGAAGGACTTTCCTAGAGAGATTTGGAGGTATTTCTGGATCCGACAGCTCTTGAGGTTCTTTGCAGTGCTGGTCAAAAGAACCTCTGCTTGTCTCATTTTGGTGCAAACATTGTAACTGTTTCTTTCTGAGGTAAACCTTTGGGTACTTATGGGGGTGGGGTTTGTTTGGTTGATTGGTTTTTGCAGTCTTCAGACTAGACTATTGCAACATGTTGTATGAAGGGCAGAGGTGAGCAAGATATTGGCTGGATCAGGCCCACCAAGCCATTTGATCCAGCCCACAGCCTGCCCTGCTGTGTCCCGGCTCCCAGGCCAATTGAGGCCCTCAGGTAGGGGGTCCATGAAAGCACCTGCAGTTCAAGTGACTGGAAGCTCTCTCCCCCAGCCAGGGGTGTGTGGTACCTAGAGGGAGCCGCTCGCCATTTTGAACAGTGAATGACTTAGTGTAACCCACACACTGGGGCTACATCTTCACCACAAGGATTTTGTGCAAAAACCCACAGAGCGTCCACACCTCAAGTGCATTTTTGTGCAAGAAAATCTAGTCAATCGACAGAATAGAGAGCTTTTTGCGGTGTAGGGATACCTCCTTCTACGAGGCATAACTCCTTTTTGCAATAACTCTTGTGCAAAAAGGCATGTGTGGATGCTCCACAGGGATTTCATGTTCAAAAAGAGCCTATCTGAAAAAGCATAGGTGCGCTTTGAGTGTGCAGAAGACTTCTTGTGCAAAAACCCTGCAGTGTAGCCGTAGCCCTAGCGTGGTTCACTGTCACATGCAGTGATAGATAAGACCAAGAGACCTCTACAGCATGGGCTGGGAGCCAGCTGGCTTTTAGCTCAGAAGATAGAGGGTCCTATACTAAGCTGCAGAGGTCCCAGGTTCATATCCACCAGGTGGTGGTTACATTACCTCAGGTCCTGTTTGTTGTGGGGATAGGGGGAGCACATACGAAGTCTCCTCCCCCCACCAGGGTCATGCAGCACTTAGAGGGAACCACCAGCTATTCAAAATGGCTGGCAGTTCCCTCTAGGCATTGTGTGCTCCAGAGTTCAGCAGCCCATGCGAACCACAGGACTATATTGCAGTTATGCTCCAACATTATCTTTCTGTTGGACTCTGGGCTTAATTCAGGATTTTGATATGAGTCTTGATGTGGTCTTTTTGTTAAGCCACTTGGCATACCTGGTTTTAATTCACTGTTTTACAACAGATTCCTTGTATGACTTTGGACAACTTTTAACCTCTGTAAAATGAGGATAAACTCAGTTATACCTCTGAGTTATGAACATACCAAGGTGGTAATAACAATGGAAAAGCCTATCAACAAATAAATATCTACCTGACGATCTGCTTCCTTCCCAATTTACTGCCATGATAGTTGAAATTTCTGATTCTTAAGGTATCAATGTCTGGTGGTTGGTGGCCAGGGATTTATAGGTTTCTGGAATGATACTTCCCGTAGGGTACAATCCTGAATCTGTTGTCTTCCAGAACAAAGTGTAGGCCCATCCTTTTACTCAACATTTTGCCTGAGACCATCATGGTAACATGTACATTGTTTTGTCCATAGGATAAAACACAGGAAATCTGTGTGTATCACCCCCTCTCCACCTGGTTACCTTATTTAAAGCCAATCTCCTTACAGGTTTGGATGGATAGGTCTGGGTTCTTCTGGATCCCACCACCCACTCAATTTTATTTTTTCTGATGGATTTATTTGGCAGTGCCTCCAGCCCCCTCACTCCTTCCTGGCAGGGTCACCAGGGCGGCTTGGGAGGAAAATTCTAGCCCAGGATAATCCCCACGTATTTGCCAGATATTTGGAGACTCCCAGAAAATAGCACAAACACATACACTATAATCAACACAATTATATTAAACAGGAGACAAATATAATAGAACAGGGTCAAACTTTATTTTTAGGGTCACCGGTGCCCAGCAACTGAAAGATCAGTGCCCCGTTGGTACGCGTACTTTGTTGGGGCCCTTGAAGACTGTTGACCACAAAATACTTCTCTGCAGTGGTTTAGCAGTGGGGCTGACTGGGTCCAGTACAGCCCAAAGGACTCACACGTGCGAGAAGGCAGTAAATCCCTCCATAGGTTTAATATGCTGCAGGTAATAAAATCCCCAAACAAATTCCCTGAGGGTATGTCTACACTGCAGCGCTAATTCGAACTAACTTAGTTCGAATTAGTTAATTCGAACAAAGCTAATTCGAACTATCGCATCCAGACTAAAAAACTAGTTCGAATTAGCATTTTGCTAATTCGAACTAGCATGTCCACACAGAGTGGACCCTGAACCGGGGTAAAGCATGGCCGGAAGCAGTGCCGGCAGCGCATCAGATGAGGACTTAGAGCGTGGAGCTGCTGTCTCAGGCTAGCCAAGGGCTGTGCTTAAAGGGACCCGACCCCCACCCCGGACAGACAGTTCTCAGGGGTGCCCCGCTTGCAAAGCAGTCCTGGCTTGGAGTGCCCAGTGTACCCACACTGGGCACATCACAGCACTCGGCCATCAGACTGGCTGCACTTGCCGCAGGCTGCCATCTGGGGAGAAGGGAGAATTGGGGGGGCCGCAGGAGAGGTTCCATCCCCGGAAGCCCACAGAGCCAGCCCAGTCCTCCCCATCAGGGGCTCGTACCCCATTCCTCCCTCACCTGCTTCCACTTACCCTTCCCTAGCCCCTCTTCCTGATGTACAAAATAAAGGACAATTGTGTTCAAAAATAGAATCTCTCTTTATAGAACAAAAGTCGAGGAGACTGGGAAAAGGAGGTGGGAGAGGGGAAGAGAGAGGCTGGGAGAGGGGAGGGCAACTAAAATGATCAGGGGTTTGGAACAGGTCCCATTTGAAGAGAGGCTAAAGAGACTGGGGCTGTGTCTAGACTACATGCCTCTGTCGGCAGAGGCATGTAGATTATACAGATCAGCAAAAGCAAATGAAGCCGCAATTTAAATGATCGCGGCTTCATTTACATTTACATGGCTGCCGCGCTGAGCCGACAAATAGCTGATCAGCTGTTTGTCGGCTCGCGCGCTAGTCTGGACGTTCCCCCTGCCGACATCAAAGCCCTTTGTCGGCAGTCCCGTTATTCCTTGTGGAATGAGGTTTACTGGGGCTGCCGACAAAGGGCTTTGATGTCGACAGGGGGAACATCCAGATTAGCGCGCGAGCTGACAAACAGCTGTTCAGCTGTTTGTCGGCTCAGCGCGGCAGCCATGTAAATGTAAATGAAGCCGCAATCATTTAAATCGCGGTTTCATTTGCCTTTGCTGAACAAACAAATCTACATACCTCTGCCGACAGAGGCATGTAGTTTAGACGTACCCTGGGACTTTTCAGCTTAGAAAAGAGGAGATGGAGGGGGGATATGATAGAGGTCTATGAAAGCATGAGTGGGGTAGAGAGGGTGCATACAGAAAAGTTCTTCATTAGTTCCCATAATAGAAGGACTAGAGGACACCAAAGGAAAGGAATGGGTAGCAGGCTTCAAACTAATAACAGAAAGTTCTTCTTCACAAAGCAAAGAGTCAACCTGTGGAACTCCTTGCTGCAGGAGTCTGTGAAGGCTAGAACTAGAACAGAGTTTAAAGAGATGTTAGATAAATTCATGGAGGTTGGGTCCATGGAGTGGTATTAGCCGGGGGTAGGAGTGGTGTCCCTGCCTGAAGTTTGTGGAAGGCTGGAGAGGGATGGCACGAGACAAATGGCTTGATCACTGTCTTTGGTCCATCCCCTCCATGGTCTCTAGGGTTGGCCGCTGTCGGCAGACAGGCTACTGGGCTAGATGGACCTTTGGTCTTACCCAGTACGGCCATTGTAAGCTCAGGGCTCAGGGTCAGGGGTCTCAGTGGACCACCTTGATTTTCATGTAAACCTGCTCCTGGGTGGCCAGGCTGGCAGCTCTCCTGCCCTAGACGGCCGCTTTCCTGTGCCTAGTGTGGAGGTCGTGGACGGGGTCCACGATGTCTGCACTGGACCAGGCGGGTGCCTGCCTCTTGCGGTCCTGGGCAAGCTCCCTGGAGCTGCCAGCCTGGTCCCGGGAAGAGGGGAAGGGCTGGGGGGCATCAGGTGGCTGGCTGGAGCCGTGCCAGGTGCAGGGTCTGCTGGCTGGGTGCTGGCAGGCTTCCACCTGGCACGGGCATCGTAGCCAGCCCGTGCCCTTTTAAGAGGTCTGGGGCCGGGAGGGGGACAATAGAGTTTCCCTGGTGTTGGCCAGAGTGGCCACCAGGGAAAGCTGGGGAGGGCTAGCCTCCCACTAGTTCGAATTAAGGGGCTACACACCCCTTAATTCAAACTAGTAAGTTCGAACTAGGCTAGTCCTCGTGGAATGAGGAATTAAGTTCGAACTAGCGGAGCTCTAGTGTAGCGCCTATCGAAGTTAATTCGAACTAACGTCCGTTAGCTCGAATTAACTTTGTAGTGTAGACATACCCTGACTTACTAACTAAAAATTAGTGCACTCACACACTCCATGAATGAGCCTCAGGTTGAGAGATTACTCAGTCACTGCAGAGGGGCTGCTCTCTGCTAGCAGGGATCCTCTTCAGGCAGGAATCAGGCTGCTTCGGTCCCAGAATTTCCCCTCCCCGCGTAGGGGTGCAGGGCTCAAGGTGCAGGCCACACAACTGCACCAAAATTCAAACTATAACCTCCTAACCCAGCATTCAGACCCACACAGCAGGCAGCAGCCCTGAACCCACCGCTAGAGCAGAGCTGACCATGCGGTGACTGGTCTCACCCAGGGAGCTAGAGAGCCAACTCAACCTGGCTGGGGAAGCCTCCCAGCAAACTCCATAAACTGGGAATCAACAGTGGAGACATAAAACCCAGCAGTGGGATCCTGCCTTCAGGTCCCTAGAGGCCCGTTCTCAGGGGGAACCCTGCATGCAGGCCTGGGGCTTACTAGCTCCCACCCAGCCAGTCCTCCCCTTTTCCTGGCTGGCTCCAGACTCCAACAATGGTCTCTCCTTCCCCCTGGGAGGGGCATCTCACTCCCTATGGGTTGCCTAGCAGACTCTGGCCCTGATTGGGAGGGGGAGCCAAGGCAAACTCAGTGTGCCTCTCCCTGAGCTGCTGGCAGACAAGGCCCCGGGAATCTAAGTAATCTCCTTGGGGGTTACACATGTTCATTAGCTGGTTCTGCCACAGACATCCTGTATGAAATTGCATCAGCCATTTAATTTCTCTGTGCTTCAGTTCCCTATATGTAAACAATGAAAATAATATTTTCTTTTCCCTCTCTTTTCCTGTCTTGCAAGCTTTGGAGACAGGTACTGCTTCTTAGTATTGTACACAGCTTAGCACACAGGACTCAGTCTCAGTTGTGTACTCCAGGTACTACTATAATTAAGAAATAGTATTACTATTGCTCGTTACTACTAAATGTAGATTTAAGTTTGTCAACATGTATCAATAAGTTAAGCAATGGAAGTGGAATCTCTGTAGAATATTATAGTTTAAAGATATGCCCCAAAACTTTAGAAAGACAAGAAATTAAGTAAAAATAAAAGCCAACACCTTCCCCCTCATCCCCCCACCACCACCAAAAGAGGAAGAAAATACTGTAGACTCTGGAAATACAGTTGTTTTATATTCTTAGTTTCTTGCAAAACAGTAGCCTGAAGTGTAGTTCTACTCTGAAAAGAGCTCCACTGAGTATAGCATTTTAGGGTTCTAGGTTTACTATCACACAAAATTGTATGCAGGATTATCTCATTTCATTCTTTTTTTCTTAATCTGAAAACTCAGAAAATTTAACCTAAAATCTCTAAATCAAGCTTAGTTCAGTGTTTTGACTTGTGCCTCACTCTAGCAATAGATATTTGGGGATTAGAGATTTCAGTAAACAATATAATACTTAGTGATACTTTTTAAAAGCCTCCAAGTGTCTGAAAAACACAAGTCCAAGGATTTTCTAAAACAGCACTCTCTGGCTCATTTGAAATTCCTATCCACTGTTGATAATTCAAACAGCTCGTTCTCAGATGCACTAGTTCTGACACATTTATTACAATAAAAAGTATGAAAAGGGTACATTTTGTTTCCATAAAGTAAGCAGGTAGGTTTCAAAATTCATCCTAGGAGCATATCTCGTGGAGGAGATGTGTGTACATAGTCACTTTTCAGATTATAACCACACTATAATGTATCTGTCACAGAGAGCTGGGTCTGAAAATACTGCGTACTAAACTTACAAGACAGTTTTATTTTAAACGCCATATGTTTTTCATATGCCAAGGCTGTTGGTGGAAAAAAGCAAATTTTTGCCTATTCTGCTAAAAGTGTTAGCCTACTTTCAAAGAACCCAATCCAAAAGGTATTATTCTAGGAAATCACATCCTTTAAAGCTTTGCAATAACTGGACAAAAGACCAGAGAGATTATTCACAACTGTTTTTTGGGGAGTTCTGGAAAAAGATAATGGCATTCTTTTCATTTTTTAAGGTAAATGTTTTGTCTATAAAGGTTTTAGATGGAGCTAGTCAGTAATTTCCAGCCAAAATGCTTTTCAATGGAAAATGACATTTTATAGCAACAAAGATTATACTGGAACGAGTTGATTTTCAACTCAAAATTTTGTTTGAAGAAAAAACTTTCAAAATTGTCAAAATATTTCATTTTTAACTTTTAAAACAAAAATTCTAGTTTTCTAGTTCTAAAATTACATTTTGTTTTGAAATTTAAGATAATTATAGTAAAAAAATAAAATAGTGAATATTGAACCAACATGTTTCAAAATTATCAAAATAGAACATTTCAAGTTCTACTGAATCTGCTGAAACTGGGGTTTTTTTGGGAGTCTATGAAAATTTTCAACACTTGAAATTTTTGTCCTGATTTGGGCTGAGGGAAAATTTAGATATGCTCACAGTACCAGCTTCCCACAGACAGACCTTCAGAGCCACCAGGAGTGCAGGACATGCACCACCAGGGGCTATGGTAGTGATTTAAAGGGCCAAGGGCTCTAACTGCTGCTACTACTTAGGGTACATCTACACAACAGGGCAAAAGTTGAATTAAGATATGCAACTTCAGCTATGTCAATTGCGTAGCTGAAGTCAAAATAGTTTAATTTGGCTTTTGGAGCTCTCTACACAGCAGGAAGTCAAAGGAAGACCTCTCTTCCTTCAACCTCCCTTACTCCTCGTGAAATGAGGGTTACAGGAATTGGAGCAAGAAGTCTTCCAGCTCAAGTTATTTCAAAATAATGGCTTGCTGTGTAGCTGTGCATTTTGTTATTTTGAAATAACATCAGTTATTCCAAAATAACGCTGCTATATAGATGTGCCCTTAGACAGTGGTGGCCAGGAGCCCAGGCCCTTTTAAATCGCTGAGTCATGAGGCAACTGCACCTTTCCATCTCCCTCTCCTATCCAGCTGGTGGCCCTGTGTGTTCAGCTACCTTTTATTTTTTTCATTATTTTCAACCTTTTTTTCTATAATAAACTTGCTTTTAAATAAGAAGATGGGAAGTGGCTTTAATACTTATTTATTATTTCTAGAGCCTAGAGTTTCCAGCCATGATCAGGGTCTCATTGAGTTGGGTACTAGTCTTACTAAGTGACAGTCCCTGCATTTAGGAGTTTACACTGTAAAGAGACAAGACAAATGGAGCAGGATAAAGAGAGGAATTATTATTCCTATTTTATGCATAGGGCAACTGAGTCACAGAAAGCTTAAGTGATTTACAAAAATGATTTACATGAGAAGTTCAGTGACAGTCCTAGGAAATTAACCAAGATCTGCCAATTCCTAGTCTAGTAACTTACACATAGTATTATACTTCCTCACAATGGGACAAATTTAATCATTCCAGAAAAAGGGAACTGATTTCAGACTGTTAAGAAGCAGCAAAAAAATAATGGGCTAAATTCTGAAGTCTGTTTAGGAAACAGGAGATAAGAAGAGGTTCTACAGAGAATGCTATCTGTGTTCAGATTTGCCCTGAGGAATGCCTGTGGAATGTGAAACCTATTTATAGTATTACAGGCAGTCCCCGAGTTACCCGGATCCGACTTATGTTGGATCTGCAGTTACGAACGGGGTTTGCTGCCCATCTCCCTGGTCTGCTGGAAACCAGCAGACCAGGGAGACAGGAAGCAAAACCTCAGAGGACGCTGGCAGCGGGAGAGCCGCGGCGCGTCTGGGCTGTTTGCTGCCCGGTGCTCCGCGGCTTTGCTCCACGTCTCCCCAGATCAGGGAGACGGGGAGCAAAGCCGCGGAGTACGTGGGCAGCGGACAGCCCAGACGCGCCGCGGCTGTCCCACTGCCGGCGTGTTCCGCGGCTTTGCTCCCCATCTCCCTGGTCTGCTGGAGACCAACAGACCAGGGAGACGGGGAGCAAAGCCGCGGAGCACGCGGGCAGTGGACAGCCCAGACGCGCCACAGCTGCTCTGCCCCGGGCTTCCTGGAATCAGCCGCTGATCAGTTTCAGCAGCAGCTGACTTGGGGACGCCTGGGGTTCTTAAGTTGAATCTGTATGTAAGTTGGAACTGGCGTCCAGATTCAGCCTGTTGAAACTGATCAGAGGCTGATTCCAGGAAGCCCGGGGCAGAGCAACTCTGCCTGCAGCTTCCTGTAGTCAGCCGCTGGTCAGTTTCAGCAGCGGCTGAATCTGGACGCCAGTTCCGACTTACATACAGATTCAACTTAAGAACAAACCTACAGTCCCTATCTTGTACATAACCCGGGGACTGCCTGTATATCCTGTTATTAATGTATACCACAGAATATATAAGATGTGCAATATGATTTAGACCACATTGTGTTTAGGGCAGGAGAGTCGACTTCTCTGAATCTTTAATATTGGAAATTTGTTAATTTAGTAACTTCATTAGATGGTTTAAAAACTGGCTTTCTGATAGATCTTAAAATTTAACTGTAAATGGGGAATTGTCATTAAGTGGGTGTGTATCCAGAGGAGTCCTGCAGGGATTGATCTTTATCACTGAACTCAAAAGAAAATATGAAATAGTCACTGATAAAGTTTTCAGATGACACAAAAATTGGGAAGTGGTAAATAATGAAGAGGGACAGTCACGGATACAGATTGATTCACTTGGTACAGATAGATCACTTGGTAAATTGGAAGCAATTTATTGCAAGCAAACAATATGCATTACTATGGCTAAATGTAACTGTATATGTCTAAGAACAATTAATGTAATCCATGCTTACAGAATGGGGGACTCAATTCTGGGAAGCAATGACTCTGAAAAAAATGTTTTGGTGAGAGAGGTCATGGTGGATACTCAACTTGCAAGTGTTTGTCTAATGGATTGAAACAAATGCAGTTGTGTTTTAGGGCTTAGCTATAGACAATGGATTATGTGATATGTCCTCAATGGAAGCTAGAGGCATGTAGATAAGAACAGTGGTCTGTAGGTTTCCGGTATAGGATAGTGTTTATGTGACCATCGTTTATTAATACTGTATTGTACAGGAAGTGGACCTCATGTGTGAACTGGCCCAGGCTGAGGTTGATGGTACAGTGGAAATTGATAACTACTTGTTGAACCATATGATCCAGTCATCTTTCTACTCATTTTATAGTCCATTCATCCACAACATACTTGCTGGCAAGAACACTGTGGAGGTCCATATCAAAAGCTTTGCTAAAGTCAAGGTATATCACTTCCACTGTTTTCCCAATATATACAGAGCCATGAACTCATGCTGACTGTTCCTGATCAGATTCTCCTCCTCCACGTGTTTCAGAATTGATTTTGTGAGGACCTGCTCCATGATTTTTCCAGGGAAACTTCTTTTGGTTGTCTGAAGAAACTAACTGATGGTGGTCTCTAGCAGACACCCACAATGACATAACTCTTGTTGCTCTCACCTCTAATATTAACCCAAAGATTAATAATCTCCTACATGTTCATATCAATCATACTGCTCTTTTACATACAGTGCAGCTCCTCTACCTTTTCTACCCAACCTGTCCTTCCTGAATAACTTATACCCATCTGTGACGTAGTGGGGGTACTTGCTGGGCTGTGGTGACCCCTGCTGTCTGGAGCAAGACCCAGCAGGGAAAACCTCACTATGCAAAGGTAATGCCAAACTTGTTGAACCAGACACCCCCCATGGAGAGGAACAAAGGAAGGTGGAATGCTGCCCTGGCTGGGGGGCAGGGCTGGAAGAGAGTTGGTTTGTTCCTGGCTGGAAGGCAGGGAATAAGGAGCTGGGGAGGGGGGCTGGGACTCCCCTATCTCAAGGGGGGCACTGAGGCCTCTTAGCCCCAGTTCCTGTACCCAGATTACATCTGTGCTGCGCTGTGCTGGAGGAACAATAAACAACCTCCATTCTACTAGCTGGTGAAGTCTGTTCATGCCAATTCGGAGGTGCAGGAGACGGGGGACCCCCAACGCGCCGTCACACTGGTGTCAGGAGTGGGATCCACTGCACCCCGTGGATGACGCTCCCAGCGGCAAGTGACAAGGCGCCGTAGAAGCAAGAGCCCTGGAGCAAGGCGTGCTGGAGGCAGAGCGAAGCGGTTCCGGGGAATCGTGGGGCGCTGCAGCACTAGACTGGTGAGTCTGCACCCAGGGGACCAGCGGGCAGATGGCCTACGCCCGACTCTTGAAGGCAGAGCTGGTGGGGCTGTGCAGAGAGAGGGGCTTACCTGTGCAGAAAGCAACCAAGGCCCAGCTGATTGCCCAGCTGGAAGAGAATGACCAGCCACAGGGCCAGGATCTTGTCCCCAGGGGAAGCAGCCAGACCCCCCCTGAGAGTGTGTCAGGCTCAGAGAGGGGGAGGAGCGCTGGAACCCACCGGAGAGCTGAGACAGCATCTCCCGGGAGGCCTGCAAGCCGTAGCCCATCTAGGGCAGGAGCTAGCCCAGCGGAGCTATGGCGGCTGGAGATCCAGCTGCGGATGATGGAATTGGAAGTAGAGGACCGAGAGAGGGACCGGCAGGACCGAGAGAAGGAGCGCCAAGATTGAGAAAGGGACGGCCAGGCGCTTGGAGAGGCTCGTGGTGGCCCAATTGAAGGACATGGGCGACATAGACGGGTTCCTCAGCTCCTTTGAGAGGGCCTGTGGACTGCAACGGGTTCCCCCAGCTGACTGGCTGCAGGAGCTCATCCCCGCACTGAACCAGGAGGCGGCCGGAGTGCTCAGTCAGCTGGAGGACCTACAGCCAGGGGATTACAACCGAGTCAAGGAGGCCCTGCTGCACAAGTTCGGGCTGACCCCCGAGATGTACAGGAAGAAGTTCCGGGGGGTACAGAAAGGGCCACGGGAGACCTATGTGGATCTGGCCTCCCGCCTGTCGCAATACGGCCACAAGTGGGTGTCTGGAGTCGGAGCCCAGACCGCAGAGGAGCTGCTCAAGCTGGTCCTGATGGAGCAGTTCTATGAAGCGTGCCCACCCAAACTGAGGCTGTGGCTCAAGGACCGGAGACCAGAGAACCCCCAGGAGGCTGGGAGGCTGGCGGACGAGTTCACGGAGAGCCGGTCCGGGTGTGAATGGGAGTCCCGGAGAGAAAGGGAATTGCGCAGAGACCGGATCTCGGCTGAGCGACGGAGGGAGTCAACTTACGGGGCGAGACCAAGGAACAGGTCGTCTATGCCCCAGAGAACCAGCCAGGACCTGGACAGAGACAGCCCAAAGCCTAACTTGCCATCTCTGTGGGCAAAAAGGCCACAAGAGGGCTCAGTGCACCAGGTCCCAGGACCGGGGACTTTTCAGGGTTAACTGGCTGGGGCGGGAGGAAGGGCAGGCTGCCCCAGAGGCAGGGACTGTCAGGCAAACCTCAGCTCAGAGAGAGGGGAAGGATGCTCAGTGCACCTCCCCTGGGAGGTCTGATTCTCAGGAGGCGGATTTCTCCGTGTACCGGGTGGGGGTAGGACGACCCCTGCGGAGCGAGTGTCTCATACCCCTGGAGGTGGATGGTAGGAAGGTGACGGGCTTCTGGGACACGGGGGCGGAGGTGACTCTGGCTCGATCCGACATAGTAGCCCCAGACCGGATACTACCCCACACCCAGCTGACCCAGAAGGGCATAGATGGGTCCCCATTTAAGGTGCCTGTAGCCCGGGTGCATCTGAAATGGGGGGGCGAAGGAAGGCCTCAAGGAAGTGGAGGTGCACCCGCACTTGCCCACCGAGGTGCTGATGGGGAATGACCTAGAGGAGTGGCCCCATGAATCCCAGCGGGCTCTAGTCACTACCTGGAGCCAGAGCCAGCGGGGGACTGACAACGTGGGTCCAGGGAAGGACTCCTGGCAGCGTCCTCAGGGTCCCATCCCAGTGGACACGGGGTCCAGCCAGGCTGGGACTCCGGACCTAGGCAGAGGTGGGGGACAGGTCCTGATCCCTGCCTCAGCAGCTGAATTCCAGGCTGAGGTGCAGGCAGACCCCTCCTTGCAGAGGCTGAGGGACCAGGCTGGCCTCCGTGCAGCTCAGCCCCGGGGGAGAGGTGGCCAGGAGAGATTCCTGCGGGAGCGTGGACTCCTGTTCCGTGAATGGCTTCCCCCCAGGAAGGCGAGGGCATGGGGGGTCCAGCGGCAGCTGGTCGTCCCCCGAAAGTATCGCCTCAAGCTGCTGTATTTGGCCCACGACGTCCCCGTTGGGGGCCACCAGGGGATCCGGAGCACCCGGCTGAGGCTGCTCCAGCACTTCTATTGGCCGGGAATCTTTACAGCCGTGCAGCGGTACTGCCGGTCCTGTGACTCCTGCCAGAGGGGCGGGAAGGCCCAAGACAGTAGGAAAGCGGCTTGGGGGTCTCTACCCCAGATAGAGGACCCTCTGGGCTTGCTGAGAGAGCTATGGGAGGGGAAGACCTCCCTGGATGGAGCATCAGGGGTGGAAGCCGCCCTGGCTGTCCAGAGAAGGCTCACTGGGCTCATGGCCCCGGCCCGAGAGACCCTGGCCAGGGATCAAGGCCAGTGGAAGGGTGGGTGTGACCCCCAAGGACAGGCCTGTGCCAGTCGCCCTGGAGTGGGGTGGCAAGTGGACAGAGGGAAGCCAACTCATGTGGGTCTTCGCCACGGCCGGCCCGAGTCAAGGGGAGCACCCATGTCCCCAGAGCGGGTTCCCACGCAGAGGACCCGAACTTCCCTAGGTCACGAGCGGAGTGACCCTGCTCAGTTCGCTCTCGGAGGGGGGAGAACTGTGACGTAGTGGGGGTACTTGCTGGGCTGTGGTGACCCCTGCTGTCTGG
The DNA here is from genome assembly GCF_049634645.1 of Pelodiscus sinensis. Taxonomy (NCBI): domain Eukaryota; kingdom Metazoa; phylum Chordata; order Testudines; family Trionychidae; genus Pelodiscus; species Pelodiscus sinensis. The sequence continues at coordinate 51,983,150 of NC_134719.1, forward strand.
AGCAAGACCCAGCAGGGAAAACCTCACTATGCAAAGGTAATGCCAAACTTGTTGAACCAGACACCCCCCATGGAGAGGAACAAAGGAAGGTGGAATGCTGCCCTGGCTGGGGGGCAGGGCTGGAAGAGAGTTGGTTTGTTCCTGGCTGGAAGGCAGGGAATAAGGAGCTGGGGAGGGGGGCTGGGACTCCCCTATCTCAAGGGGGGCACTGAGGCCTCTTAGCCCCAGTTCCTGTACCCAGATTACATCTGTGCTGCACTGTGCTAGAGGAACAATAAACAACCTCCATTCTACTAGCTGGTGAAGTCTGTTCATGCCAATTCGGAGGTGCAGGAGACGGGGGACCCCCAACGCACCGTCACACTATCCATAATAGTGCTCCAGTCAATGAGAATTACCCCACTAAGTCTTTGTTATTTGAATGGCATCATAGTTCCTTGATTGTGACAGGATTTCCTATTGTACCTGTTTATTTCCTTGGCTGGTTGCGTTCATATACAGACACCTAAGATAACTAGCTGATTGTTCTGCTTTCCCAGGATGAATCAGGAAGCTTCCCCATCTGCACTCCCTTCCTTGTGTTTCCTTCCTATATCCCACTCCCCCAGGGCGTAGGTCACCATATCCTGGAGAACCTAGTTTAAAGCCCTCCCTCTTCCTTCTCTTCATTAGGGCTGTGTCTAGACTGCATCCCTTTTCCGTAAAAGGGATGCAAATTAGACACATCGCAATTGCAAATGAAGCCGGGATTTAAATCCCCCCGCTTCATTTGCATAAACATGGTTGCTGCTTTTTTCCGGCTCGGAGCTTTGCCAGAAAAAAGTGCCAGTCTAGATGGGGATCTTTCAGAAAATAAAAGAAAAACTTGCACAGCCACTCTTCCATTCTGAGCTGCCCTTTCTCCTAATTTGTAGAGGATTTCTAGAGTGTTATCGCCTACAAGGTTGCACAGTGTGAGAGAACACAGGCTCCTACGAGACTGAATGCAAGAGTCTCACCCATTGGGAGAAGGTACTGACTGAAGGGAGTGCACTAAGGAGGACAACTACAATCTAGGTTGCTGACCTCCCTCAAGGTCTCCACTGGTGAAGGCAATTTCAGTTTCCAGATTCCATACAAAACCCTTGTGATGAATCAGATTATCCCATTATTGCTCTGGCTGCATCCCTTCCCAGCCATACCATCGTCTTTTCAGGCTTCTCTAGCCCTCCGTCAAAGATGCAGTTGCAGCTGTTTTGCTCTATTTCAGCACTGTCCTGAATAGACCAGCTGTTGCTGGAGACAGTGTCCCATACTTCATGCTGCTAAATAAGGTGTTGATCCACTTTTGGTGTTCAAAAATTGAAAAACACAAGTCTCATACTCTAAACTGTTATATTGGGCAGTCTGTCTTTTGTACCTAGTAATATACCATGTCAGGTATCTGAGATGGCAGAAAAACTTATGAGTATGTGGTGTAATTTTCCAGCGGTGTATTTATTTATTATTTATTATGTGTTATTGTAGGACATTTGCTGAAAGATGCAGCATAATGTTGTGATATCTCGCTCCTGGCAAGATTTAGGACATGTGCATTTTTTGCTTATTCTTCTTGTGCTAGAAAATAATAAACTAGAAAAACAAGGTAGAATCTGATTCCCATGTTATCTTATTAATACTGACCCTAGATAAAGTCTACTAAATATTGAGTCATTCTTGCTATCAATATATATCCAATTTGCAGATTTGCAACAGAAAAGATTCCCTAATTACATACTATTGTTTTATCTTTTTCTGGGCATGAATCTCTGATATATAAAAACACAATTAAAATGTATAACTCAGCTTCCTGGTTACTATGATATAAGTAGAGTTTGATATTATAAAGACTTTACCAGTTTAACAATACAGTACAGTGTTTGCAAAGAAATGGATTAATGCAAATAGCCTGAAGAGAAAGATAAAACCTTCAGTCTCAACAATCTGAAAAGTGTTGCATTTTGATGCAATCTAATATCAGGCTGGACAAATAAAACAAAGAGGATGAGTAGATTTGCTGTATAAAATATACTGTTATTTTCACTATTGCTGTTCATATTCACCAAATTAAATGCAAGCATTCTGCTAAAATTCCAATTTTTCCTTCTTTAAAGAAAGGCACATTCATTCCTCATGAGCATGGACATATATTAGTTTACACAGTTTCTAAATATAAGTGAAACTAGTCTAATGTGAGCTCTATCATATGTAGCAGGGCTACTCAACACACGGCCCATGGGCCACATGTGGCCTGCGGCCCATTTGTTTGCGGCCCATGGTGTTATTTGGGTTTACATGGGGCTCAACAAGTGGGCCGCAAGTGGGATCCTTTGAACATGGCTTCCACTGGGAACACACTCCACAACAGCGAGGCATCTCCCAGCAGGAGGAGCACTGAAAGATGCAAGCGGATGGGCTGCTGGAACAGATGGGTACTGAGTGTTGGCGTTTCTAACCCCAGGGAGGAGGTTCCAGGAGCGCCAGGGCATTGTGTGAAAGAAGCTATTGGCATATTTTTGCATATATATTTGCATGTCTATGCAACCACAGTAAAATTGTGGCCTTCGGAATGTCCTGTGAGTATCATTGTGTCCCCTGGGGATTACAAAAGTTGAGTAGCCCTAATATATATGGGTTTTATTTTGTCTTTTACTCAAACTTTGTTGAAATTTAAATTACAATCAGGAGCCAAAACACTGAGCATGTTGGGAACTGACATCTATTGAAAACCTGACTTTATTTAGGTACCTAAATAAGAGCTGAGTTCTTCTGAAAACTCAAGCCCAACCTGTGCAATGTAGCCCTGATATACCTTCATTGATGTCACTTAAGTTATACCAGATTTGGCCTTGTATGTTTAATCTGTTGAATGAGACTGTTCACATCTGCAAAATTACTTTTATGCATAATAGCTGGTGGGATTGTGGCCCAGTTTTAAATGAAATACAACAAGAGACGGTAATACAGAATAGCGGGGAATGATATGAGCAATGACGTGGGATTACTGTGATAAGAGTACTTGGTTAGCTAGCTTTAATGGTTTTATTAAATACAGAACTTGTGTGTGTGTATAAATTTAGTTTTGAAAGTTACCTGGCTATTAGGATTTGAATAAATGTTGGGTAGCTAGCCTGTGTGGATTTGAAGAAAGATAGGGCTTGTGTTATTGTTGATGTAGGAAAAGACTGATAGGAGACAAGGTCAGAAAAGAAAGGCTAGGCATGAGGAGAGCCATTTTACCTACTGTATATACTCAAACATAAGCTACTTTTTTGATAAAAAATGAGACAGTAAAGAGTGGGGGTTGGCTTATGAAAAGGTTATTGTGTTTTACCATTTTTTTTTTAATTTAGGAGGGTTGGCAAACTTCAGGTCCAGTCCATCAGAGCAAACTGCTGGTGCACGGGGATGTTTTATATACCTGAAGTGTCTGCAGGCATGGATCCATTCAGCTTCTATTGGCTGCTGTTCTCCTTTTCCAGCCAATGGGAGCTGTGGAAAGTGGTGTGGGTCAAGGGACGTGCTGGTCCCACTGCTCCTGTTGGCCAGAAATGGCAAATCCCAGACACTGTGAACTTCATGGACTCCATGCCTGCAGAAACTCCAGATAAACAAAATGTCCCAGCATCGTCTTACGAATGGGTCGTTGCAATTTTTACAATTTTTTTTAATTTGGGAGAGTTTGGCTTATGAACGAATGAGCTTATCATTGAGTATATATGGTATATGTTTTTATCCTAATCTTGTTATTCATAAAACTGTTGATTTAATGTTCATAAATGAAAAGTAATGCATATTGGAAAACATAATCCCAATTATATATATGTATAAGGTAATGGGGACTAAATTAGCTGTTACCATTGAAAAAATAGATCTTGGAGTCATTGTGGATTGTTCTCTGAAAACATCCACTCAATGTGCAGCAGAACTCAATCACAACAGCAAAAGAAAATAGAATGTTAGGAGTCTTTAGGAAAGGGATAGAGAATAACACAGAGACTATCTTAGGGTATGTCTACACTACCCCGCTAGTTCGAACTAGGAGGGTAATGTAGGCATACCGCACTTGCAAATGAAGCCCGGGATTTGAATTTCCCGGGCTTCATTTGCATAAGCGGGGAGCCGCCATTTTTAAATCCCCGCTGGTTCGAACCCCATGTAGCGCGGCTACACGGGGCTCGAACTAGGTAGTTCGGACTAGGATTCCTATTCCGAACTACCGGTACACCTCATTCCACGGGGTGTACCGGTAGTTTGGAATAGGAACCTAGTCCGAACTACCTAGTTTGAGCCCCGTGTAGCCGCGCTACACGGGGTTCGAACCAGCGGGGATTTAAAAATGGCGGCTCCCCGCTTATGCAAATGAAGCCCGGGAAATTCAAATCCCGGGCTTCATTTGCAAGTGTGGTATGCCTACATTACCCTCCTAGTTCGAACTAGGAGGGTGGTGTAGACATACCCTTATTGCCTCTATATAAATCCATGGTATGCCCACAACTTGAATACTATCTGCAAATATGGTCATCTCATCTCAAAAAAGATACGTTGGCTTTGGAAAAAGTTCAGAAAAGGGCAACAAAATTATTAGAGATATGGAATGGCTGCCATATGAGAAGAGATTAATCAGACTGGGTCTTTTCAGGTTGGAAAAGAGTTGAGTAAGGGGGGATATCATAGAGGCCTAAAAATCGCAACTGGTGTGGAAAAAGTTAATGAAGAGTTATTTAATTCTTCCCATAACACAAGAGCTGGGCACTTAAGTAATCCGAATTATTATTATTATTATTATTATTATTATTATTATTATTATTATTATTACTGAATAATGAATGATGCAACCCCTCTTCCCAATGTTTCATGAAAGCACAGTAACTACTTCCAATACAAAACATTTCAGTCTGCCCAGTGAAGCGTACAAGGAATAAAAGGCCTGATGTGCCACTGTGTTACAGCTCCATTGTATATCTTCAGGTTGTGGATGGGCATCTGTAAACCAGTGCTAATCAGAGAATTACATGTTGGAGAAGAACTCCCTGCTTCCATAGGTACAACTCTGATGAGACTGTGTCTGTGGACTGTCCCCTGCCTGCATGATATAGAAGTCATGCCAAGGTTGGAGATGATCAGGTAAAGGATTGCATAATCTTTAACTGACTTAGGGGTGGGTTCCCTCTAAGGTGTGTACCTGCGCAGTCACACACCAAAAATCTGAGGCCCACCCACCTCGTCAGAAGAGTCACATAGTGGCTGCACAGCTGCTTCAGGGAGGGGCCACGTGGCGGGCAGCTGTCCCACCCCAGAGCAGCAGGGCAGCCACCACGCAGCCATTGCCCTATTTTCAGCCCTTCTTCAGAGCTGGCGTTGCAGGCTACGTGGCTGCTCCAGCAGCCCCAGCCAGAGCCTGGCCCCTGGCTTTTCGGGTGGCCCATGGCCAGGGCTGAAGCCCTGTGGCAGACAGCCGGTCGCTGCTCTGATGGCTTGGAACCAGAGCCACATAGTGGGCAGCCCATGGCTGCTCAAGTGTCCCGCAGAAGCTGCAGTGGCCCCAGCCGGAGCCCCTGGTGTGTGGCCTATGCCAGGGCTGGAGCCATTTGATGAGCAGCCCATAGCTGCTTCAATGGCTCACAGCTGCTCTGGCAGCCTGAGCTGGGCAGCAGCTCAGTGCCAGGTGCCCCAGGCCAGGTGGAGCCCTGTTGCAAGGTGGGAACGGGAGCCAGCCGCAGATTCCAGGAGCAACCGTCTCCCCTCATGCTGGGGTCGACTTTCTGCCGCTCCTCAGGCTCCATCATAGTTTGGACCAGAATGCAGTGTCCCCAGGTGAGTTGTGACTGACCACTCAAGGGACTGGTTCAACGGAGGGTCCTAGTGGCACCCCAGCAGGAGGCGAGCCAGTTGCAAGGTTAGCTGGGAAGGCAAGGCAAAGGCCCCCTTGGGCAGGGCACTGCCCAGCTGCGCTGATGCTCTGGGGTGTCTGGACAGGGCACTCCTCTTTGGCTGTGGTTCTGCACTGAGCTGCAAGGGGACCAGATTGGGAAAAATATACAGGTCTCATGTCCCAGCAGTTGGCAAGTCTCATTCATCATAACGTTGAAATTCCATCCTCCGGGGATAGGGCTGCCTAAAGCAACATGGTAAGTGACAGACTAGAGTTTGCTGTTTTTCTGATGACAAGGATAGTCCCACTAGGGTCTCCTTAATTTACTTTTTCAAAGGATGCTCTTATTAGTCTTTGTCCTTCATTGTTTATGTTTGTAAACACGGTGCAGATGAAGGACTGAGCACTATTTAACTTAGATTTTAATAGCAAACAATCATTGAAAATATAAATGTCCAGTTTTTATTGTGATTTTGTAATGATTACTTTTGAGTCTACATTTTTGTTTTTCTATAGTAGCAATTTATTCCTTAGGATTTATTTAACTTTCTGGATTAGTGTAAAAATTTATTTCACTTTTCTTTGATCTGACAATAAGATGCCCTTTGTGAATTTATTTTGATTCTCTGGGCAGTGAATTTATTTTGATAACTATTCACTAAAGACCAGGTTGAAAGCACCTAGGTACTTTTGAAAATTCTACTAGTTCCCTAAATACCTTGAAAAATCTGGCCTAAGGATAGTATGCTATCTTCTATGGAATCCTTTGCAAGGGCAAATTTCTACTATAATTTTTGCTAAGCATAAATACACCGCCAAGACAGACGACCAAGAATTAAAAGATAATGTGTTATGCACCCTAAAGTCATGAAGTTAAATGCATATGTTTTGGGTGGTTCTTGCTTTTCCCCCAAGTCTTTAGAATGCACTACCTACATGCATGTATGGTTCCCGCTCCCAAAAAATCCATATACAAGTACAGTACATTTTTACAATATTCAATACCGTTTTGGACTTCTAGTAACACCCCAGCCTTACCAATTGAAAATTGGTTACATATTCTTACTTGTGTAAGTAATTCCTCATCCAGCAAACATTGAAAGACATACTTTATTACTTCATTTGTTGCATACATTTTTTTCCTTTCAATTTTATATCCTGTTGTATGCTACATATTTTTATGGTACATTTCAGTGATGATCTTTATCTGAGTAAGTTTACTGTTTTGTGCTGCCAAAATCAAAGACATTTTTATATGAATTATTCCATCACCCCTTTGAAATGTTGAGAGGGGAGCACTCTCAGCTGCTTTTCCCTTCAGTGAAAGTACAGTGTCCTATCTCCACTATGGTTTTACAATGGGATAGCAAATGCATATTATTTATTCTGTGGTAAAAACACAAATTTTCATAGCACTGGAGAGCAGCACCACTAGTTGGTGCTACGGTGGCACACATCCATACAAGGGCACATAACCTCTTGTTGGCGCACAAGACAAAACTCACTCCACTCATGGGTGGAAAATCTTAGAGGGAACACTCTTTGTTAGTGGCACAACTTTGAGCAGCTCCATAGCTGCTATCAGGGCTTGGATAAACCCTGACAATCATAAAGTCATAATCAGCTTCCTACTGTCTCATGCATTAAGCAGTGCTCTGTTGCAGGAGATAATCTAACCTTCAGAGGGAAATCCTCAATCATGAGAGTTTATACCCACTATGGATCAACGCTGCAGCCTTTCTGTGATTTAAAATATAAAATTACCTAGACAAAAGCCATTTGAAAAGCCATCATGTCAAATAAATAGGAAAATAAAGGGTTATCATTTCTTTATTTCATTGCTTTAATTTCAAATAAGATGGCTTGCTCAAAAAGGTGCAGGCAGAAATACTTATAGAAAGCCACTATGAAACAAAGATGAAAAACAAACATAGGACATTATAGCATTGACACTTAAATGAAAGGGAATGGTGACTAGATATGCCATGGACCAGAATCCTAAAAGGTCCACAAAATGTCTGAATAAAGGTTACTAGACATATCCTACCCTAAAAGAGAACTTAAAAAGAGCATCATGTGTGAGATAAATTCATCATCTGAAATTATCAAAATATGGAGCTTGATTTATGAAGTGTAAAATTCAACTGTGGTAAAGAAAAAATGAGCAAACAACTCTCCTCTCCCCCAAAAAATCCCTCTAATTCAAAGTCAAGCTGTAGGGAAGCTGCTAGAACACGTGCAGTGTATACTATGTAATGTTTTTTTCTCCAGTGTTTAGAGTCCTCTTTCTCAGCTATTAACATTTCTGAGCGGTCTGCCCACAGTTTGCATTTTGCTATCACCAGATATTTAGATTTAGACTTGGCAGTTTTGAAGAGGTTACAGGGTATTCCTGGAGGGAAAATTATTCACTTCAAGAAATCTAGTATGTTGGCATATATAATTAAAAAGCTGTTCAGACTATTACTCCAATTAGCTAGTATCTCTTTCAGACGTCAAGCTTGGATGAGAGCTACAGTACCTCTGCTAGTGGGAGAACACTGTGCATAAGATTATACAGTTCTTGCCCATCTAGCCTCTGTCAGGCATATATGCCACACATTTCATCTATGCCACACGTTTCTGTTAGTCACAACCAGTGAATACCAGTTCAGCGCCCAGACAAATCTCAGTTTTTCATCTACCTCCTTTGCTATGGCAGTTTCCTCTTCTACCTGATTCTCCTCACTTCTGTTCCTTATACAGATGGAGCTGCCAGAGCTAATACAATGGTCTTTTAAAAACTGAGGCCACTTTTATAAGGGTGGGACTTGGTATTACTCCAAGACATTCCTGAACATCTGTTTTGCTGAATGAATAAAAACCACTTCATATTCAGTCACTCAGTTTTTTCTCGTGCGATAGAAGTTCATAAAATGTCCGTTGTCTTCTTAGACTGCCTGTGACTGATAATTGTCTGCACTGTTCCACCATACTTAAACTTGTGTATAGTGTGTTTTTATAGGCCTGATCAATGGGAGTTGAGGGCACTTGGCCTTTGCAGGATCAGGGTCTAAACTCCATTTATCACCCTGTAACCATTACACTTCTTTCCTAATCTCATTTATGCTTGCCACCCTTAAAATAAGTAGTATTTCTGAAATCTAACATATTACAGCTATAGGCATGCCTCTACACTAATTTAACATCTGGAAGAGGTTCAATTCTGGAAGTAGCAGTGCAAGTAACCCTAGCCCCCACCTACATTCCTCCGTCTTGTTCTGAAGAGGTTTCTTCTACAAAATCTACAGGTTTGCACTGCAACTGGTCACAAGAGTGCCAAGTGGGCTTGTGATTTTTTATTTTTTGGTACCAAAGACCTAAGCTCTTGAGCTAAATTTATTTTAAGTGCCTAAGAGTTTTAGGAATTTCAGACCACTTTTTCAAAAGGTCACTTTGGGGCTCATGAGCCATATCCTATTGAAATTAAATGAGACTCAAACGCCTCAGTAATTTAGGTGTTTAAAACATTTTATTCTATTTCACATCTATCATTCCTTTTAAATCAGTTTATCATAAAAGACACAGGCTGTGTCTACACTGGGCCACTTATTCCGGAAAATCAGCCGCTTTTCCGGAATAAGCTGCGAGCTGTCTACACTGGCCCTTAAATTTCCAGAAAAGCAACGACGCTCTACTGTACAAAATCAGCCGCTATTACGGAAAAACTATTCTGCTCCCGCTCGGGCATAAGTCCTTATTCCGGAACACTGTTCCAGAAAAGGGCCAGTGTAGACAGCCCAGTAGTCTTTTCCAGAAAAAAGCCCCGATCGCGAAAATGGCGATCGGGGCTCTTTTCCAGAAAAGCGTGTCTACACTGGCCACAGACACTTTTCCAGAAAAAGGGCTTTTCCGGAAAAGCAGCTTGCCAATGTAGACGCTCCTTTTCCGGAAAAACTGAAAACAGAATAGAACCGTTTTAAGCAGTTCCGGAAATTCATGCCAGTGTAGACACAGCCACAGTATTTACTGCATATATTTTGTAGCATTATTTACAAAATCGAACACTATAAAAGAAATGTTTTATTGTCATGTGTTTAGAGATGTAGGTGTCAGGAAGTATGCAATTCTGATCAAAATGTAATTAAAATCTGGAGTTACAGGTAACCGGAAAAGGAGGCTTATTTGCCCTTTCCTCCTGGAGAGAAGGGGACAATTCTAATTTTTATTTTAGTTCATATTTCTGTTTTCTAATTCTTTGATAGCTTTTGTATAAAAAGTGTAAAACCAGTCAGTTAGAGTAACCAACTAAATCCAAAAATTTAACAGTAGATAGAAAAAGGGACAGTAAACCTGATTCTATATGGTTACACTCTTTTTCTTTTAAGTTTTTATTGCTTTCATATCATGATCACCCCATATATATACATGGAATCTAACACGCTACAAAATATTGAAAATCTGCTACATCTTACAATTCAAACTGGACTACCTCTTGTCTTTCTGTCTGTCCATAAAGGTTCTCAGCCCATGCTCACTGCCACATTATTGGAGAGCCTTCACATCTTGTCACATCACCTTTTGTTACAACCTTTCTAGACATTATAGGCTAATACATAGAGGCAATATTGGGAGGAAATGCCAGGTATTACAGGAAATGGAGATGATGATTTAATAGGTATTGTGGTAAGGAACTTATAGCTAGTCATTTAGTTTTCTTTTTTCTCCTCTCACATATCAGTTAATTAGAAAACAAGCTCTCTGCTCTAGCTTTTGTCATGGCTCTTTTCTAGCTATCTTTTAAAAATGATTTTTCTCCTTATCTTCTTTCTGCTTCTGTGCATAAGATGTATTTGATGTATGATTTTTTCAAAGTAGACATTCCATGAGCAGAAGACACCTTGTCCATAGTGATCAGCTCCATCTATACTTCTGTATCCTGTGTTAACAATGTGTACCCCTTTTTCCTCCTCTGGTTACAGACGTTTATATGTATGCATCTGTCTCTGGTCTAAAGGAGCTGGTTCTTTAGCCCAAGCAGTACAGAGGCATACTTTTAAATCAAGAAAACCTGGGAACAGCCCTTTCTGTTGAATTGACGTGAAGCTAGGTTAGCACTGGGTGATGGAGAAGAGGAAAAGACTTGGGCTGATTTCTTTCCTGACACTACTGAAAGCCATTTTTCGTTGTTGAAACAATGCATATGTAAGATATACAGGCAGTCCCCGGGTTACATGGATCCGACTTACATCGGATCCCTACTTACAAACGGGGTGAGACAACCCCGCACTAGCTGCTTCCCCCCAGCAGACCAGGGAGATGCGAAGCTAGCGCCCCCCCCCCCCCCCCCAGCAGACCAGGGAGACGCGAAGCGGCTTTTCTCAGCAGACACCTCAGCTTGAGAATAAAGGACTGAGGGAAGTGAGGTGTGGGAGAATAAAACTGAGCTCTGGAGAAATGTTTGGCTAGAGTTTCCCCTACAATACGTACTAGTTCCGACTTACATACAAATTCAACTTAAGAACAAACCTACAGTCCCTATCTTGTACGTAACCTGGGGACTGCCTGTAGTCTCTGTCCTTTATTAGTTTTTTCATGGTCTTTGCATACTGCAGCCATATGTTCTAATAAAAACTGCCTAAACATTGCATGGTGCAACTAATGTACTGATAAAGAACTACTGATTACCATCCTTTACATTCATTAATATGTACAGCTGTCCTCTGAGTCAGTGCTGAACCAATTCCCCAGCCTTCTGTTTGGGAGCACTCTGCTGCTGGAGGGGCCATCATTTTGATGAAATATAAAACTGAGATCTTGACCATGCCTGCCCATTAAATATTCCAGAACACTTTTTGCAAGATTAACACAGTGAATTTAAGAAGGCAGAATATAATGGTTCTCTTGGATCTTAGCCAGGATACAGAGACTAATGTTTCTAAAAACTACTGCAGTGAGTGAATGTTCTTGGACAGACCCTCAATTGATAGTAATTCTATTGGTGCAAAACCAGTTGAGAATCTGGACCAGAAACTAAACTGTATGAAGAGGTATGGGTTGATCTGTAATTGAAGGGATTATATGATGTTGGAATGCTAGTAGAGAGTGTATGGCATTGCCGTAGCAAGACTCTAGTTAACACTGCATCAGACTTCACTGTAATACAGGATATTTATCTCAGTGTCTCACCTTATTTCAGAACCATTTTTATAAACTATGGTCTATTTGAGCTTCAATGTGTATTTTGTGTTGCTATATTAGATTTTTAGGAATTCTGGGAAAACAGGAAGAGCAAAAAAGCTGGTATTTTCTCTCCTCTCAGCACACAGTTGCTTTACCCTATGGCTTCCAGAATAGCAACATTGTGACATCAGAGATGATCAATCACTCTGCACTCCCTCCAGTTCTTTTTGCATACTTGGACAGGCAGTTACATTTAGCATGTACACCCACAACACATCACTGATTTCTCCTCCACTGAGAAGATGTGTTTCAAGGCTCTGGGCATTTGATACACCTCATCATTGGGCCAATACTGATTTTGGACAGGACACTGGTGTCAAAAGAAAGGGAGAAATCTGCATCTGCAGAATGCCTGACCTTTATCGCCCTATTTTTTCTAAAAAGTGCACTGTCAAAGCAGTAACCACAAAGAGAGCATCACTGCCTAATCTTAAAAATACCAATGGAGTCTTTGTTGATTGCAAACAAAAGCTTGCTGTTTACTTAATGTATTCTTTGTAACTCTACATGAAAGCAAAAACAAAAAAATAGTGTAGCACATTAAAGTGAGCACTATTAGAAAAGTTTTACTGCAACCATTTTGGTTTCAGTCATTTTCCTTTATATAATTGCTAGCCAACTCTGTGTCTAAAGGTTATTGATTTAGAATAATTTTGAAAAAAGGTCTTCTTAAAGTCATACAAAGTCTGAGTGTTAGACAAGATCACCAACTGAATTTTCTGTGTTCTGTGCAGCTTCTTTAAAAGGAGCAGTGTTGCATTGCTTACTGTTAGGGTGTCAAATGGAAAGTCTGCACGGAGATTCTATGCTAGGACTTGTATTTCAGCTTCATTATAATGCCAGATCTCAGAAATACTTGAAATCAAATGAATCCTGAAGAAAGTGGGCATTTTCCCTTCTAATAAAAGTCCATAAAATGATTTGCATTGAAGCTGACCATAAAAATATACTGTTGTTTATTTTGTCTCTCATGGGAACCGGAGTGCTAAGCAGTCTGAAATAAGATACTAACTGTTTTAAATGTTTTTTCTAGAGCATTTTACTGCTTCAGAGGAGATGAGGTATGTAGAGATATTGGCCCATATCCTGAGCTACCGCTGATGACCACTTGATACAGAAATATCCATTATGCTTGACTTCCTTAATGAACAACTGTTTTCCAAGTATTTGTGATCTCTGTCATATACTATTTGTAGTCATGGCCTTCCTAGTAGTCTAACTACCATCTCTGAGAACTGGTTGTTTAGTTATCTATGCTTCTTCCAATGCGACTTACTGTAACTTCCATAACTGATGCATTCTAGGATGCATTATGCATCTATATAACAATATTATTATATCAGTATCTTTAACATGTTCAGAATCACTCTGTGAGTAGTAAATTGAAAGTGTTAGGATTATTGTTAGTGCTCATCAAAAATTCTCCTTCTCTCCCAGCCCCTGGTGGAAAATTTTGACTTCAGAAAAAGATAAAACAAAACAAACAAAAAAGATTCAGTAATGCTGGTGCAATGCCTCCCTGTCTTCTGTAGGCCAGTGAAACATACTGGCTTATCCCCAACCTACAAAGGACCCATTGACACAGCCAGGGAATCTTTCAGACACAGTTTTATTGTCTCAATGCCTCCTGCAGAATTCTTCCTTGCACTCTTAAGTGAGCGCTTCTTCCAAGGGCTTTCTCTCTAAAGGCCCTTCTCTCCCTCCATCAGGATCTCTTTGGGTGCATCTACACTGCACTTGTAGGTCAAAATAAGATAATGCAATTTGAGCTATGCAATCTGTTTACATAATGCCAAATTTCAAAATAAACTGATATTCCAAAACATTCCCTATGCCTTGTGAGTTAATGGAGAGTTGGTCTTTGCTGAGAAAGAATAAATTATTGTTCAGATAGACCTTTGAATGGAGAGGAATGATTGTCTAGTGACAAAGGTGCTAGTCTGGAATTTGAAAAACTTGTGCTCAGTTCCTTGCTCTGCCACAGATTCCTTGTGTGACCTTGCAGAAGTCATTTATTCTCTTTGTGGCTTGGTTTACCCTATGTAAAAGTGGGAATAATAGTATTTCCCTACCTTGGAGGGATTTGTGAAGATAAATATATGAAGATGTGAGGAACCCAGATACTATGACAGTGGTAGGGGCCATGTAATGACATTGGCTGCATTCGTTACATTTCAGCATGATTGGCCTTATCCTTTTTTAAACCATTGTATCTTGCCAAATCGAGGACTCTAGATAGAAATACATTTCAATCTATTATTTCAAACTAGTAGTAGTAGTACAAGTATTTTTGTAATGTCTGTAATATTATTTTATATTCTTAACTTTATGATCATTAAACTAATCAGAAACTATGGTTTTAGTTAAGATTAAAATGGCCATAAAAGGGATTGTTTACTGCCTACATTTTTATGTGTGTCCCCAATAGAAAACAATAATGATGTTATCTGAGGCGAAAGAGAGGATTCTTGCATCGATAACTAGTATTCTGCATTTTGTTATCTATGTAATAACATGTCTGTCTTTATCCCAGTTTTCAAGAAATCATAATAGGGTCAGGGTCAGGCTTGATTTTCATTGCAAGATGTTTCACCTTGTTATTTGTATGAAAAAGGCAATTGAATAAATAGGATCAAAAAAGGATCTGGGACTAATTCCTAAGTTCTATTGCCCTGAAAGGATGAGATTATGGCCTGGAGCCCCTAGCCATATAAAGTAGAGATGAGGAGAAGGGCCTGCACATTTGACATCAACTCCAGAGCATAGTGATGGGGATCACTTTGTAAACAGACATCAAGAGGTTACTCAAAGTGTATAAGATGAATCATGTATATAAGCAGGGCTCGACAAATAATACAATCTACTCGCCTGTGGCAAATAGATTGTAACCTGGAAGAGCCGGGTTCGGGCGATCTGCACATGCCCAGAACGATCTGCGCATGCGCAGATCGCCAGACAGTGCGTCTGGCGAGCGGGGCTCGCCGCGGTTCGGCAAGTCCTGTATATAAGCCTTTGCAGGGTCAGGAGTCAGGACCCAAGGGAAAGCACAGTGGAGAGATGGGTAGTAAGAGACCAGGACAGTACATCTATGCAGTCACTTGGGAGGCTAGATTGTGAGGTGCTTTGAGCTCTACTAATGAAAAAGCATTAAAAAAGTGGCAGGTGTTCATTATTATTATTACCCAGAGAACAACAATGCTCTGTGTTGTTTGGTTGGTTTGCTCCAATGAATACAGATTAGTGAAATGCGGCAGACTGGCCCCCAGAACAGTGACAATTGCTTTCCCTCCCTGGGTTCCCAGAACTACAGAAACAACATTGTGCAGAAGAATCTGTCTTGCTCTTTAGAGGGGAGCCAAGGGTAGTGTGAAGGATGAATCCGGAAATGTTTATTCTTGAGCTTGCAGAGTAGGCCAGCTTGGTGGGGGTAAAGAATGCTGCATTCTGTCTTCAGTCAGGCATCCCAATGGGTTCCTGACAGGTCTTCTACTCCGTCAATGATGATAAACTTTCGGCTGCATGCATGTGTGTGCTCCCTTGTCTAAGTGTTAACCATACACAATTTGTCAACACGACAGACTCCCAAGAGAGCTCTCAGAGACCACAAATCAGATAAGGATCGAAAGCACCCGATTAGGTTTATTGCCAAGCAAAGTACAATAATAGTTGTCAGCAAACAGTGCCGCTATACACTGCACCACTATACATGAGTACATCAGGACAATGGATTAACATGGGACAATGGATTAACACAGGGACAATGGGTTAACACTATACATATGTACATCAGCACAATGTACACTACTGGTTCAATAGATTAATACCCAATCAATGCTCTGGATTTTAGTATTACCCCATTGATTAGCCCTTTGGGGTGCACTTTTATACATAGGTACAATCAAGTTATACATCACTCTTCACGTATCAGGGTGCTACCTTCTGTTAGCTAGTTACCACCCCTTACCTCACACAAGAGGGAGGTGTTTCCAGTACTACCCATCATCCAATCAATTTAGACTGATTCCTGAACCTGGGTTCATATGTATGTTATCTGTGGGATGTGTGCTGGTACCAAGATGTTTCTTAACGAGGAGTTGTTATGACCCCTCTGGAATGTGCTGACAGCCTGTGCCTAGTATCTCTTAGGTATGAGTGTTTCTATAATATCAGCCCTGTTCTTGCCAATTTCTGTGAGCAGGGCCTGCCTCTTGTTCACAGCTTTACTCTGCTTTATACTGTATTAGCAAAATCTTGACCATTGCTGTCTAGGCTTCAGGCCTCACTCGCAGCCTATAATACGTGGGTTTATGCTTCAGGTTCTCATCTTACTATACATTACTTACAGGGCTATAGGCAGTGCACATTAGCAGTGCTCCAGCTCTCATCATGTCTCCCTAAAGTAGAATGTTTCCCATGCCCATCCAAGAGAGGTGCAACACTCCAAATATTTATGTAACCTAAGAATGAGAGAACAGTCAATGAAATTATAAAGGCAGCACATTTATTAATAAGAGGAGACATTCTGGGCATATATAAACAATCTGTTTGACTTACAGTTCAGCATTTAAACTGGTAACCAGCTTTGGTTGGGAAGAAATTTACTTTTGTGGTAAAGTATTGCCCAATTAAGGCATATTTTGTAAAGCACTGAAAACCCTCAACTCTTTGAAGCTAAAGTCTTTTAAAGTCCTCGTGGTGTTTATCCAGTTTCTTATGAAGCAACCAGCAGAAGTCACTCTAGACACATGATATTGAATCATGAGGTTGAAAGAGACCTCAGGAGATCATCGAGTCCAACTCCCAGCCAAAAGCAGGATCAATCCCAACTAAATCATCCCAGCCAGGGCTTTGTCAAGTCGGGTCTTAAAAATCTCTAAGGATGGAAATATCCCCACTTCCATAGGTAACCCATTCCAGTGCTTCACCACCCTCCTAGCAAAACAGTTTTTCCTAATATCCAACCTACACCTCCCCCACTGCAGCTCAAGACATTGCTCCTCATTCTGTCATCTGTCACCACTGAGAACAGCTTCTTTCCATCTTCTTTGGAACCCCCTTTCAGGTAGTTGGAAGCCCCCTTCAAATAGCTGAAGGTTGCTATCAGATCCTACCTCATTCTTCTCTTCTGTAGACTAAATAAGCCCAAATTCCTCTGCCGCTTCTCGTAAGCCATGTGATCCAGCCCTCTCATAATTTTTGTTGCCCTCCTCTGGACTTTCTCCAATGTGTCCACATCCTTTCTGTAATGGTAGAGGGGAGGCAAAATTAGACACAACATACCAGACGTGGTCTCACCCACACCGAGTAAATGGCAAATCCTATAGACAATATTTTGTGGGTGGTTGGAAGGAAATAAACTGAACCTAGAAGGAGGGCTGTTGAAGGAAGGAGAATTAGGCATTTAGTACCCTTAAAAGTAAAAATATTGAGACAACTTCTCCAAAGATAGTTCTGAAGCTAGAAAGTGTATCTGGCATCTCATACTATTTCTTGGTATGTGTAAGAGTTATAACATTTTTACAGTAAAAACTTTGTTATCTGACACTTGAATATCTGGAAAACTCAGTTAACTGGCATTGCCCCCCAGCCAACATACCCTGTGTCTTCGGGCACATATGTCCCACTGCTGCCTGTCCAGCTGTTAAAGGGCTTCTGACAGCCGGTACTGCTAGCTGCTATCATCCTCAGTCACCTTCTTCCCTCTCAGCCTGCCTTGAGCTGTCAGAAGCCAGTTCTACCAGAAGGCTCCCAGGCATCTGGCCCACTCATCTGTCTGCTGTGTAGGACAGCTTTGTGGCTTGTGGGGAAGAAGGGTCACCAGGTGTTCCCAAAGGGATGGAAGTTGGTTGCCATGGTTTTCTCCAAGTAGGGGGCAGTTTCCCCCTTGCAATTGTGAACTGTGTTTGTCTGCCCTGCCCTGCCCTGCACTGCCCTAAGGCCTGGGCTCAGCTTGAGACTGCTGATTGAGTTTGTTTGTCTGCCCCGCCCTGCACGAGGGCCTGGGTTTAAGAGCTGCTACCTACATTTATGTGTCAACTCTGTCCTGCTCCAGGGCTTGGGCCTAGCCCACAGACTGTGTTTGTTTGCCTGCTCCGCCTTGTACTAAGGGCCTGGGCTTAAAGGGGACCACTGGGTGTTTGTTTATTTGCCTGGCTTGACCCCAGGGGTTAGGCTTATAGACTGCAACCCAGCCAGACCATAGTCTGGGGGACCCTAGGCTAGATAGGGTACATTTTTTGCCCTGGTCTTACACAGATTGGGAACAGAATAGGTGCTGGCTTGAGCATAGGCCTGAGCCCCAGGACAGAGCCAGTTGGCCTACACATGGTAGAGAATGTGGCCAATGACCGACCCCCTGAAGAAAGAGGTTTAAGGACAGCCCTTTGACATGGGTACAAGAGAGAACAAAAGGAGAAGGGAAAGAGAGATACATGGATGGATCTAGACAAATTCTTTAAATTCCTTGCTGAGAGCCAACGGCTGCAACATCAATGGATGGGGGAGCAGCAGCAGCAGCAGCAGCAGCTAATGCAACGGATGGGGATAGGGGAACATCAGCAAAAAGTCCTACAACAGCTGGAAAGCCAGCAACAGGAACTCCAACAGCAATGCTTCCAGCAGCTGGCAAGCCTCTGGCCACAACCCTGTGGTCCGGTCCCATGACCAGACGGGGACCCCCCAGCACTCTCCACACCAGTCCACCTTTCCAAGATGGGGCCAGATGATGATTCCAAGGATTTTTCAGAGACATTTGAGTAGGTCACCATGGTAGCAGAGTGTGCCTGAGAACAGTGGGTCACCCTGTTGGCCTCCTACTTAACTGGGGCTGCCCAGATGGCCTACTGGAGTCCCCAATTGAGATGGCCCAGGATTACATGAAGGTAAAGGTGGCCATTTTAGACACCCTAAATATTAGTCCAGAGACCTTCCAGCGATAGCTCAGGACTGTAAGATACATGAACATGGCTTGATCCCAATCGGTGGCTTATAAAATTAGGGATCTCTGAAGGATAAACAGTGTTTGGAGGAGGAAATTGTCAAGCAAATTGCACTTGAGCAGTTCTCCCAAGTCCTCCTGCCCCAGGGCCAAACATGGGCACCCCAATACTGCACAACACTAAACAAGGCCATCACCTTGATGGAGGACTTCCTGAACACCAAGAACCCTGTCAGGCTGGGGGTTCATGTCCCAATCCTGATGCTAAGATTTCTGGGCCCATTGACAAACCCGAGACCCTAAAAGAGGGCCACCGAGATGCACACAGACCCCCTCTTGTCCCAAAAGGCAAGTCCATGACCCCACTAAGCCAGTAGGGACGAGAGCCTGGGAACCTCCAGTGACCGCTCATCCAGGGGGCCGGGAAGAGTGATATAGCCCCCTGCCAGATGAACCCATGCAATCAGCTCACGCCGAGGTGGGGACCTGCTTCACCTGTGGCCTCATGGGGCATTGACAGCAGGACTGATCAGAGATGGACTGTAGCTTTGGCCAGGTTTGCATTGCAGAGCCTGTGCCCTCCGACCAGTACCACCAAAGCTGACAACCACTATAGGGATAGGGATGAAGGAAGTTGTGGCTCTCCTTGACTCAGGGTGTGTGCAAAGCCTTGTACAGAAGAGGGCTAGCCCCAACCCTATAGTGATGGAAGGGGAGCTGTGACTAAAGTGCATCCATGGCAATATAAAGGCCTACCCCCATCCTAGATGCTCCTGTCAATAAATGGGGTCACAGAGGAGATGGTGGTAGGGTTGGCTCCCACACTAGCCTCCCCCATTGTCCTTGACCAGGACTGATCTCCTCCAGAAATCTAGCCTCAGAGGTATGCCTGCCCAGATTGCCCTGGAAGTGGACCCCATTGGAAGAAGCTGAGCTAACCCTCGGGGCAAGGAACCCTCTGGAGAAGCAGAAGAGGGGCCCCCAGAGACAGACAGCACAGAAAGCCCAAGATGATCCACTGGTACACTTGGGGAGGACTCTGGGGAGCAAGCCTGGCTGACTTCCTGCAGGAAGACTCGACTTTTAGATTTGCCTATGACCAAGTGGGCCAGCCGTAGCACACTGGAGCCAGTTGCCCGCCATGTGGCCCTACCAGCCAGAGTGCATGGCATTCTGCTGTAGCTGGAATTGGGGCTGTGGTGAATCTGCCCCTGCAGGGACAGTCCCACCATGCTCCAGCTTCAGCCAGAGCACAATGGGGTAGCCGCCCACCAGAACCCAGCACCACCACTCACCTTACAGCAGGAAAGTGAGCAGTGAATGCAGCTCCGCATCTCTGCAAACGAGGTGGGAAAGCCTGATTATTTTTGTGTGTGGCCATGCAGGTATGCAGCTTAGAGGGAACTATACTGCAGACCTCGGTGTACCAACCCCATACTGATGGGTTGGTTGAGTGTTTCAACTCGAAACTGAAGAGGATGTTAAGAAAGTTTCCTCCTTCTAAGCTTCAGCAATGGGACTCGCTACTCCTGCCATTGCTGCTAGCTGTCAGGGAGGTACCCCAAGCATCCACCCACATCTCACTCTTCAAGCTCCTTTATGGGAGATAACCCTATAGGGAGCTCAATTTGATATGGGAGACCTGGGAACACATCCCCTCCACCTCACAGGGCGTGCTTCAGTATGTCTTCCCCCTCCAAGAGTGACTCGACTTGGTGGGGACCCTAGCTTGGGACAATATCTAGACTGCCCAGATACCCAGGAGTGGTATTACAACCAGGGAGCATGGGAGAGAACCTTTCAGCCCAGGGACAGGGTACTCCTCCGACTCTCCTTAGGAGTCAAAGCTCCTGGCTTACTGGCAGGGCCCTTATGAGGTCACCTGCCAGGTGGGACTGGTCACCTATGAAATACAGTAGGGCTGTGTCTACATTGACGCGATCTTGTGCAAAAGCAGCTGCTTTTGCGCAAAAACTTGCCGCCTGTCTACTCTGGCTGCGAGTTCTTGCGCAAGAACACTGATGTTCTAATGTATGAAATCAGTGCTTCTTGCGCAATAACTATGATGCTCCCGCTCAGGAATAAGCCCTCTTTGCAACTGTTCTTGCGCAAGAGGTGAGTGTAGACAGGCAACATGAATTTCTTGCGCAAGAAAGCCCGATGGTTAAAATGGCCATCAGAGCTTTCTTGCACAGGAGAGCATCTACCCTGGCATGGATGATCTTGCGCAAAAACACATCTCTTGCGCAAAAGCACATGCCAGTGTAGACGCTCTCTTCTGGAAGAGTTTTTGCACAAGAACTCTTCCGCAAAAGAGTTTTTGCACAAAATCATGCCAGTGTAGACGTAGCCTAACCCAAGTAAAGGAAGAAGCAGCAGATCTACCACATCAACCTCCTGAAGCTGTGGTAAGAGCCTGAAGGGCTGCTGATCATCCCATGCCCCCCCAAGCCAGTGCTAGGTCTCCAGGTGCCTGATCCAGCTGATGAGGAAGAACCACAACTGGGCAACATGCTGTCCAAGGACCAGAGAAAGCAAGCCAAAAATCTGCTAGAAGTCTTTAAGAAAACCTTTACAGCATGCTCTGGACAGACCATATCCCACACTGCTTAGATGCCTCCCAGCCAAATAGGTTGAGAGGATCACTGCCTCCCTCCCATGATTGACAAGCGAAATTGTGGACGAAAAGGTTGGCGCTAGAGGTCATCGAGCGGCCCCGAAATGAATAGCAGAGCCCTCATGTACTCATCCTGAAGCCCAATGGAAGTGTCCAGTTCAGCATTGATTTCTGACTAGGCTTCAACTGGAGTATTGTGTCCAATTCTGGGCACTACATTTCAGGAAAGATGTGGAGAAATTGGAGAGGGTTCAGAGAAGAGCAACAAAAATAAATGAAAGATCGTTTATTAAAAAAGATTAAATATGACCTATGAGGGAAGACTGAAAGAACTGTGTTTGTTGATGTAAGCAGGGTCAGGATAATCTCTACCCTGATCTGGTGGTGAATTGTGGCAAGTGGTGCAAAAAGACTTCAGGGGCTGATCTCGTTCGCATAGGCACACCCATCCGGCCTAGTATGTGCTCACAGCAGCCCAAATGGTCACTTGGGCCACTGTGAGATCCCCAGTCTCTCTGTTATTGAGGCAGGGAGGATAAAGTGTTGTTACCCTGATTATGTGAATTAAGGACAGTGGAATAGTGGAACTGTTTTATGACAGAGAGATTCGCCATAAACTAAGTAGCACTTGCTTGACAAGGGGCATGGGTTCCAAACCCAGTCAAACTGAGAGAGGCTGGGGACAGGTATTTGTATCTGGTGGTGGGGCTCTGTCTGAGGGCCTAAAAAAAAACACACCACCACCAATTGCACTCCCTTCCCTCTTCACTATGGAATATCAGAGCTAATTTGGATTCCATTAGTAGTCTAGTTGCAAGCTGCTGAGCTGACTTCACTGTGGGCCGATGGTGCATTAGCACTGAGGTTCCTCTACTATGAGCTGAACTTGGTGAAGAGCTGAAATCACTGTGTGCTGTGGGGAGCCTGAAGCTATACTGCTGAAATTGCTGAAGAGCTGAAATATACTAGGAGCTGAAATCACTGTGTGCTGTGGGAAGCCTGGAGCTATACTGCTGAGCTACCAGCAGAGCAGTTCGTGGGATGGCTAACAGAGCAGTTTGCGGGAACAATCAGTGGGTGCAGGCAGCCAGCAGAGTGGCTGGCAGGGACGACCAGCGGGTGGCCGGTAGGAGCAGCAGGCAGCCAGTGGAGCAGGTGCAGGAACAACCAGCTGGCAGCCAGGGATGTGGATCGAGATGGCTGGCAGATCAGGGCAGTTCGTGGAATGTCTGGAGCGGCTCACGGGACAGCAGGTGGAGTGTGGTGGAGTGACTCACGTTAACGGCAGGAGCAGAACCCTATGGAGAGGGGGAGCTGTCGGCAGACCACATAAGGTCAGCCGATGGTCAGAGCAGTGTGTGTGTTACCGAGAAAATGTTTAACGTCCGTGCCTTTACCGCTAGGACCGGGGTCCCATCATGGAGGGCAGCCAACAGGCTGACAGATGCCCCAGAATTTTATAGGGGTTAGGGTTATTACATCTCAGATTTCAACTGCTAGGATACAGGATCCCTTCGCAGCGAGCAGTCTAGGGAAGACTGAGAGATGCCCCAACGGATCTGTCCTCTGGAAGCGACACGATCCAAGGCTCAATCTCCCCCCTATACCTGTCCCTTATGACCGGCTGGAGTTCTTTTAAATTGTGCTTGGTTCTGTTACAGCAACTGAAGGAGTCAGGTTAAAGCGTAAACAATTACAGGTTTATTAAAGAAGCTTATAAATCATATGGTTACAATGGCTATTGCTCTATTTCTTAACTGCTAGTAAATATAGCTCTTAAAAAAATGGTTACAAAGAAAATAAAGATAGAAAATAGAAATAATGGTACCAAGTGACAGCTTAATCTTTAAAGAGCTCTAAGTCTATGTGTACACTTAAGACAAAGGACCACATTCAGGTACAATTTTTACCCCCTTCTATGCCTCTCAACTCCAGCAGGTCAAGCCAGGGCCTGTCCCTCAATTCCTAGGAACGACGAATATGAGGTGGGCATCCCCATGGAACCTCGGGAGGTCAAACACCTAACCTGACCAGCAGATAGATGGTAGATTGACACTCAGAGTAAATGTGCTGCTGGACCCATCTTTATACCCATAGGGGCCCGTATCCTCTTTCTTTTCTAAGATGCCAAATTATACTGGTCTGTTTTTGTGGTGCCAGTTCTTACAAGCCAGTTTCAAGTTAATTTACACTTGCAAGAGAGATAACTAAATTGTGAGTACTAGACATTTTTTTTACTGGGCGAGAGATTCCTCCCCCCGCGGACGTCTGTGTGTTCGTATCAATATGGGTTTCAGTCAAGGGCACTCCTCGGCAGCCTCTTGGTCAGCAATTGGCGTATCACTGTTTACAGCCATTCAGGGTCACAGCTGGCATATCCGGGCCTTCTGTTCAAGGCTTTTACTGCTCTGTGTGCCCTGCATGCTCCAGGCAAGCAAAGATGGATGTTACAGGGGGGGTTCCTGTCTGGCTACACCGCCCACTTCATTCCACACAGGTTGGGATGGGAAAACCCTGCCAGTGAACTTTTGAACACTGGGGTGGCACTGACCTGGGGCAGAGACTGTTGGGGTATTGGACTTTGGGACTTTGGGTGATTCTTGGCTGGGGGTTGGTCTTTGCTCCTGTTTGGTCTATGAATCCAAGTTGTGTTTTCCCAATTTAATGCTGATGTCGGTTACCTCATGTTATTAAAGATTTGCTGCTATACCGAGTCTCTGTGCTTGCGAGAGGGGAAGAATTGCCTCTTTGGGGTGCCCAGGGGTGTGTGTAAGATTTCCCAGGTCACTGGGTGGGGGCTCGAGCCAGTGTTGTATTATGTTGTTGGGAGGAGACCCCTAGATACTGAACCCGGACCTTGCTGCTATTAACTCGGCCTGGCAGAAGGGTTACATTTAGTTTGGAAAAGAAAAGCCTGAGAGGAGACTTCATAGCAGTTTTCAAGAACCTAAAAGAGTGTTACAAGGAGGAGGAGAAAAAATATCCATCCTAATGTCTAATAAGAGGACAAGAAGCAATGGGCTTAAGCTGCAGCAAGGGAGGTTTTGGTTGGACATTACAGCTATGTCTACGCAGCTGCTTTATTTCAGAATAACTGATGTTATACCAAAAAAACAAAAAGCATGTGTACACTGCATGCCATTATTTTGAAATAATGGGAATGTCAAGGACTTCTTACTCTGACTCCTGTAACCCTCATTTTATGAGGAGTAAGGGAAGCTGAAGGAAAAGCTTTCTTCCTTCAACTTCCTGCTGTGTAGATAGCGCCAAAAGCCAAATTTAGCTTTTTTGATTTAAGCTAAACAATTGACATAGCTCAGGTTGTGTAGCTTAATATGACTTTAGCCCTGCTGTATAGATGTACCCTAAGAAAAACCTCCTGTCAGGATGGTTAAGCACTGGAATAAACTGCCTAGGGAGGTTGTGGAATCTCCATCATTGGAATTATTTAAGACTGTAAGATACACGTCTATCAGGGGTGATCTAGGCTCACTCCTGCCAGGAGGGCAGGAGAGTGGACTTGACCTCTTGAAGTCCCTTACCCTACGTCTACGCTAGCATGATTTTGCGCAAAAGCGCTTGCTTTTGTGCAAAAACTTGCTGCCTGTCTAAACTGGCGGGGAGTTCTTGCGCAAGAACACTGATGTTCTAATGTATGAAATCAGTGCTTCTTGCACAAGAACTATGATGCTCCTGCTCAGGAATAAGCCCTCTTGCGCAACTGTTCTTGCACAAGGGGCCAGTGTAGACAAGCACCATGGATTTCTTGCACAAGAAAGCCCTATGGTTAAAATGGCCATCAGAGCTTTCTTGCGCAAGAGAGCGTCTACACTGGCATGGATGCTCTTGCACAAAAGCATATCTCTTGTGCAAAGGCACATGCCAGTGTAGATGCTCCCTTCTGGAACAGTTTTTGCACAAGAACTCTTCTGCAAAAGAGTTTTTGGGCAAAATCATGTCAATGTGGACG
This sequence comes from Pelodiscus sinensis, assembly GCF_049634645.1. Classification (NCBI taxonomy): domain Eukaryota; kingdom Metazoa; phylum Chordata; order Testudines; family Trionychidae; genus Pelodiscus; species Pelodiscus sinensis. The sequence goes on from NC_134719.1 coordinate 52,008,789, forward strand.
TAGCCCTCCAGTTTTGATATTCTATGATTCCAATGAGGGGGAGGCGAAGGCCAATTGAACTGTGTTTTCTTCCACATATTGAGGACAACCAGGTTTTAAACTCACTGTCATCATACAATACAGTATTCTGTTTCTAGGTGAGGTTGTGGCTTGTATGAGAGCTAGCTGGTTGAGATTTAGTTTGGATATAACTGATGTTTGTGAAATGGAAGAAGCAACCAGAAAAATTTTCTGAGGGTACATCTGGACAACGGCGATATTTTGGGATACTTCTGGAATCCCAAAACAGTGTATTCCATGTCTTGACAGCGCATCCATTATTTTGAAATGGCTTTCAAAATAACAGGCTTGCTATTCTGATGTCCCTGTAAACCTTTTTGCACAAGGATTAAGGGACATTTCAGAATAGCAGTTTATTTTGAAATTTGTCTCTGTGTAGATTTCAAAATAAGCTATTTAAAAATTAACTCAAAATAAGCTACACAATTTGCATAGCTCAAATTGTGAAGCTTATTTCAAGCTCATGGTGCAATGTAGACACACTGTAAGATTACATCAGTTCCTTCAATTCAGGGAACGTGGCTCTTACCTGTCCACTACCTGTCAAATAACATCCCTGACTGTCGATGGATGTCCATACAGCAGCTGTTGGCCAAGAGCTAATGATTTTCATTTATGCTTGGCAAGATGTCCATCTTCACTTCCAGAAGATCATCTCAGTACAGCTGTCCTTGCCTCTTACTTCTTGGAAATGAATTATAACAATGTGCTTTATATAGCCAACTCTGAAATATCGTCTACTGTATAAAACAATTTCTATCTTTGTAAGAATGTATAGTTTAAGGTATTAATTCTAACCTACAAATATCCTAACTTGTTTGGAATATTTGTAGCTAAGAGGCAGGCTGTCTCCAAAACAAGTGAGATGCTTTCACTTAAAAAGGTGGGAGGTCAGACATTTTCAGTGAAGAGCCCTCAACTCTGGAACTTTCCCTTACAGTGCCTACTCTTGATATTCTTCAAAGTATATTGCAAGACAGCTCCATTCTTCGAGGTTTACCCAATAGAAACTGAGGACAATTGTTATATTGATGGTGGATCAAGACCTAAGGAAGAATTATAATGAGCTAGATATGAATGTACATTGGTCAAACAGATATTTTTATATTTTTATTTTTATTTTTTATACAGTGTCAAAACATCAAAGCAGGCATTCATGAATTTGAGATAAATAAACAAACATCTGTGTAGCTATGAGGACAACTATAAGGAAGTTTATGCTAATCGGTTTAAACAAATATAATGAGGAAGTCACTGCAAGTTCCTATTTGCAGCTTCGACCATGTTATTCTTCTTTATTAAAGAAAAGGATGAGAGGGATGCGGTAAATCAGAAATATATAAATAGTTCATGCCTGTTGGTGGGCACTAGGAAGAGTTCTGTATCTTATTAAACAATTGAGCAGCATGCCAAGAGACATGTCAAGCAGGGCCACTTCTTGTAAGACATCCATATTATTTGCATCACAGTGACATGACATATTATATAAGTTCTTAGGCCATGAAGCTGCCACTTCTTTAGTTGCCATCCAAGGGCACTGAAGGGGTTAAGCAAAATACATTTAATAACTTTTCTATATGCTCAGGTAGAAGACTAGCAACCTGACACCTAGGGCCATACTGTGATAAACCCTTGCTGAGATGCAGAGAATGGATGGATGAAGGAAACCAGCCTTGACAAGGCACGTCAACTGCCATTCTATACTGGAAAGAGTGCAGAAAATACTTCATCAGTGTGCTATCAGGAAAATCTGGTCTCCTAACAAGAATAGGAGATTGAACTACAGCATCTTCCTCTCCCCTGCCTTCCATCCAACTAACAAATTGGGCAGGCAGTACTTTTGGGAAGGGGAATGCAGCCAACCTGTTCACTGGACAAATAGAGGAGAGACTGTCTGAGACATAAACAGCTCACCATGAGGTGGTGTGATTCTGCACCATCATCTACTTGGACTAGTCAATAAATGCTACAGTTTAATAATACATAATGAGCTGGATCAAACCATCCCATTTCATTTGAGGGTACATCTAGGCTGCATTGCTATTTCAGGATACCAGAAGTATCTCAAAATAGCAACGCTGCACCTTTAAAAGCACCCGCTATTTCCCGAAATAGTGAGCACGTTATTCCAGCGTCCCTGTAACCCTTGTTCCATGAGGGCTAAAGGATTTGTTGGAATTGTGCATCAATTTGAAATTTGGTGCTGTGTAAATTCAAAATAAGCTCTTTCAACTTAGACTCAAAATAAGCTATACAATTTGCATAGCGCAAATTGCGTAGCTTATTCCAACAGAAGAGCACTGACTAGATGCACCCTGAATATCAACATGTGGATCCAGTAGCAGATCACATTAATGAATAATTTGTCTATACAAAGAAATAGAGCTGAGACCACTCATGCACCACTCAGATTGGGATATTCAGTTCTTCTTTAAGATAAGAACTGTGTATCCCACGTACTTTCAAAATCGCACCCAATGTCAAATAGAGAAATGAGTATTAAATGGCAGAAGATTTGACCTCCAGTTCTCAGATCACTTTCCATTTCAGGTAATCTTTTCTGTCTTTAAGATGAAAAAGGTTTTTTTTTCACTCCTTTGCTAAAGCCATTGTGTAATGCTGCTTCACACACTTAAACAGCTGCCATATTTCACACTAAATGTAATTGCACTGTATTGATTATATAGTTGTATAGCCTGAATAAAAATGTAAAGTGTACGGGTATGTCTACACCACATGGAAGATTGCCACTGCTACGGTTGATTTAATGAGGTCAATTTAGTGAGTATAGCTTAGACCTGCTACATCTAACTCAAAGGGCTCCCCCATTGGCACCAGTACTTCTGCTCCTCACAAAGAGTAAGGGAAGCTGACAGGAGCATATACTCTTGTTGGCCTCCTGCTGTGTAGACAGCACAGAAATGTGATGTAAGATATGTCAATTCCAGCTACATAGTTTACATAGCGGGAATTGCATCTCCTACTTTGACCTTCCCATGTGGTATAGAGCAGGCCTAAGTGCTTAAGGATCCTTTGGGCTTAAAAGGAACTGTAATACAGTATTCAGTATTTCTTACTTATTCAGCTAGGCTATGTCTACACTGGTGGGTTCTTGCGCCAGAAATATGCAAATGAGGCTAAGTGTGGAATATCACCAAGCCTCATTTGCATACCTAATGAGCTGCCATTTTTGCAGAAAAAGCTCTTGCACCAGAAGGAGCGTCTACACTGCCCCTTCTTGTGCAAGAAAAAACCTCTTGCGCAATGCCGCTATGCTGATTATTTTCAGGAATAACAGCATTGCGCAAGAGGGGTTTTCTTGCACAAGATGGGGGGGCAGTGTAGACAGCTCCTTCTGGCGCAAGAGTCTCTTCTGCAAAAATGGCAGTTAATTAGGTATGCAAATGAGTCTCAGTGATATTCCACGCTTAGCCTCATTTGCATATTTCTAGCGCAAGAACCCGCCAGTGTAGACATAGCCCTAGTGACTTTGTTCTCAACTGTGGAACCACAATCTAAGACAACCAATGAGACCTATTAATAAAGGGCTGGTTGAGCCAAAATTTTGGACTGCTGTGCCAAGAGATTTTTCAACTCAGCTGCATATTATCCTGGTGGATTTAATAATGGAACTATCCCTTCTAAGGATATACCCCCAAAGACATTTGATTCAAACAAAGGCAATCAATTAGGATTTTTTTCAGTCAATTGTTTTTTTTTAAATTGATAATTACTGTTTACATTTTAAACCTTGTAGCTCATTTCACATTCCACTAATAAGTCTTTTAAAACCAATAACATTTGAATATGTTGCGTGTTTAAAATGTCCCCAATGTGGCAGAATTATCTAACTCTGAAAGAATCTCTTCTTCATTTTTTAGATTAACAAAGCATGGAGGGCAGCCGGAAATGGGTCCTTTTTTATAACAGTATACTGTTTTTATCTTCAACTCAATTATGATAGAGAATAGGCATTTAATGAGCTTTGGAAAACAAAGCCTATTTGTAAAGCAGCCTATGCTTCTTCTCTTGTATCTAAGTATAGATGATATTCATCTCAGCCCTTCATCAGAGATTCTTTCTTCATGCTACAATAGTCACTGACTTCAGTGGCCATTTATATGTTATTGTTTCATCTTGGCAGACATATGATGTCCATGTAAATACATTGCAGTCTCCCCTCTAGTTAATTATTATGGTTGGAATATCAGCTCTCCTGTACTTTATTGTTGGATTTATTATTCTTCATCCAAAGGAGGAGGCACATATATTTAATAAATTATATTTCCTTAGGGTAATCCACAAAAATCTCATCCCATGAGGTGTTTGTAAGTGCTAGTGAATATTTGCTGGGTGACTTGAGGCTCCATTAAAAGCAATTGGGGGAAAAGAATGAGAAAGAAGGAGTGTGTCTAGACTAGAGGGTTTTTTTGAAAAAAAGTGGCCTTTTTTCAAAAAAACTTCCCCTGAGTCTAGATTGCCGCTGCATTCTTTTGAAAGTAAATTGAAAGAACGCAGCAGTTTTTTCAACCATGGAAAACCTCATTTTAGGAATAACGCCTTTTTTTGAAATTGCTCTTTCAAAAAAAGGTGCTATGTAATGCAAACGGTGCTTTTTCGAAAGAGAGCATCCAAACTTGCTTTTTCAAAAAGCGGCTTGTTTTTTTGAAAGTACTGGTTGTAGTCTAGATGCTCTTTTTTGAAAGAGGCTTTCAGTCTAGACGTAGCCTAAAGAAAGAAAGAAAGAATACTGTTTAATAAATTCATCTAACATCCCCATGTGGAAATCGGATTGAATGTAGTGCTGTCAATTCTTGTTATTTTACAAGTCTCCTGATATTTGGTGATATTCTTGAAGCTCCAGCAATTATGGAGTTATGTTATCATGGGCAAATCTCAGCTATCAATAACAGAAAAAGTATATCTTTAGTTCTTGTGAAGGAAATTGGACATGAACCACAAAAACTCAAAATCCAAAGGCAAATTGAAAGACCCAGAGTTATTTTTAATCATAATTTGAAAGCCAATTTAATGATTTTGGAGGCCCAGATCATGAATATATCATGTTTGGTTTTGTTCTGTTTTTGAAACTGATATTTAAATATACAAAGAGATTCTCTGATCTGCAGAAAGTGGACTTGAAGTATTCTGTCTGCTCAACAAGTGTGCTGCTGTTGCAACTGCTTTGAGCTCCTGTGAAGTTACCCCCACTGCCCTGCATAGATGAGTTAATAGTCAATGATTCACAGCCTTGGCCTGGTCCCTATTCCAACTTTGTCCCAATATCTTCCCTTCCTGGTATGACAATATAACCCATTAGCAAAGATGTTATACAGGTCCACAGATGACATGAGTTGTTACAACCCTAATCTCCAAAGACACAGGTTTTTAGCTCAAAGTGTTGCCAGTGGTGGATTTAGAGTTAGTAGGACCCTGTGCTCAGCTTCATTTTTGCCCCCCCTCCCTCCTGGGTCCCAGCCAAGAAAAAGAACATTCACTCTTCCTGCTCCTCCTTTTTATTCCTTTTTCTTCACCCCCCTCCTATATCATAAGTAATCAGAAGTAAATGAAAATAAAGTGCGGTTCCTGGACTGGTTTTTTCACAGACCAATTGAAAATTGCTGCGGGTCTCCATGGACCACATAATGATCTTTCCAAATATTGTTTGTTCCATTAGCTAACTATTGTAAAGTGCTTTGGATAAGAACACTTTATTTAAAAAAAAACAATAATAACCTTTCCTCAGTCCACCTGAATGGAGTTCTCAGAGCAAAGTTTGAGAATGTCTGGTCTAGAGAAAAGCTTGTATTTGCATTAAGCCAACATGAAAAAATGTGTAAAAATATAATGTATAGATGACAGATGAATGGAAAAATAAAAGTTAACTTCTACTGAAGAAACTTATTTAATTTGAAAAAAAAAATGCAGCTAGCTTCCTTTCTGCACTTTTTCTTTACAAAATTGTCAATCAAGTCATTGTAATATTTTGTAAAGAGGCACATTCAGTTGTCAATATTACCGAACTTGATAAATGTTCCACCATTCTCTCTTGTTTCTCCCCCCACAGCCCTCTCTGTAGAAGGACTTGGCATATGGCAGGGGGGATATGGCAGGGAACCATATTTCATTGTAAATCCACCCCTGAGTGTAGCAGTTCAAATGTTTAGTTTTAGAGGTTCATGATTTAATCTCTAGCATATTGGACAATAGAAGGTCAGTGTTCTTGCACAAATTCAAGCAGCCAGTGTAGACAACTGGCAAGTTTCTCTACAAAAGCGGCCTCTTTTGCGGAAAAACTTGCCAGTCTAGACGCAGCCACAGACTTTGTAATGGTTGTAAATCCTCATCACACTAAAGCTAGCACAAGGCATGTACAAATCTCAACAAAATAAACACCCATACACATTTCACTGCCTTTATTTCCACATCACATTTGAATTTTCTTTCAGAGTCCACTGAGGAATCTGACATCCCTTTTCCTGCACATGGCTTCTTCTCCAAACCATGGAATCATTCTATTCCCTGCAATTCATTTCCATTTTCTTGGTTGGTCTGCAACTAGAAAGGATCCCTTGGTCTGAACACATGAGCTTCTTTTCCTCATCCTTGTCCAAGTTTCCTTTGTATCTGTGAGTCCATCTGAGTTCTCCTTGAGTCTCTTGGGACAATTTAGAATCATAGGGCTAGAAGAGACCTCAGGAGGTCATTGAGACCAGCCCTCTGCCCAAAGCAGGGCCAATCCCCAACTAAATCATCCGAGCCAGAGCTTTGTCAAGCTGAGACCCAAAAACCTCTAGAGATGGAGATTCCACCATCTCTCTAGGTAACCCATTCCAATACTTCACCGCCCTCCTAGGCTGTGTCCAGACTCAGGGGGGTTTTCGAAAAAAGTAACCTTTTTTCAAAAAAATTTCACCTGCGACTAGACTGCAGCCGCGTTCTTTCGAAATTAAATCGAAAGAACACGGCTTTTCTTTCGATGGCGGTAAACCTAATTCCACGAGGAAGAATGCCTTTTTTCGAAAGTGCTCTTTTGAAAAAAGGCGTTCTTGAAAGCAAAGAGGGCTTTTTAGAAAGAAAGCATCCAGACTCACTTGTTGCTTTCTTTCGAAAAAGCGGCTTGCTTTTTTGAAAGTTCTGCGTGCAGTCTAGACGCTCTTTTTCGAGAGAAGCTTTTTCGAAAGTATCTTTCGAAAAAGCCTCTTTCGAAAGAGGCTTGCAGTCTAGACATAGCCCTAGTGAAATAGTTTTTCTTAATATCCAACCTAGACCTCCCCCACTGTAACTTCAGACCACTGCTCCTTGTTCTTTCATCCATCACTACTGTGAGCAGCCTTTCTCCAGTCTCCTTGGAATCTCCCTCCAGGAAGTTGAAGGCTGCTATCAAATCCCCCTTCACTCTTCACTTCTGCAGACTAAGTAAGCCCAAAACCCTCAGTCTCTCCTTGTAGGTCATGTGCTCCAGCCTCCTAATCATTTTGGTTGCCCTCCACTTGGCCTCACCAACGCAACCACATCCTTTCTGTACAAGGGGACCCAGAATTGGATGCACTACTTCAGATATGGCTTCACTAGTGCCGAATAAAGGGGATTGATAACTTCTCTAGATTTGCTGGCAATGCTCCTCCTAATACACCCTAATATGTCATTAGCCTTCTTGGCTACAAGGGCACACTGTTGACTCATATCCAGCCTCTCATCCACTGTAATCCACAGGTCTTTTTCTGCTGAACTGCTACGTAGCCATCTGGTCTCCAGCCTGAAACAATGGTTGGGATTCTTCCATCCCAAGTGCATGACTCTGCACTTGTTATTGTTGAACCTCATCAGATTTCTATTGGCCCAATCCTCCAATTTTTCTAGGTCACTCCAGACCCTATTTCTGCCGCCCTCCAATGTATTTTTCTCTCCCCCTAGCTTAGTGTCATCTGTGAACTTGCTGAGGGTGCAATCCATGCCCTCATCCAGGTCATTACATGTAGATTACATGCCTCTGTGGACAGAGGCATGTAAAATAGGTTACCCAACATAGTCAATGAAGCGGGGATTTAAATATCCCCGGCTCCATTAAAATAAAAATGGCTGCCGTGCTGTGCCGGCTTAGCTGATTGTCAGCACAGCACTCAAGTTAAGATGCAGATTAGTCAACAGGGAATGCCTTTGTCGACCGCTTCTTTATGCTTCATGAAACAAGGTTTACAGGAGCGATCGACAAAGGCGTTCCCTGTCGACCGATCCGTGTTATGACGGGGTGCTGTCACAGCCAACCCCTTGGGGGTGCCTCCTGGGGTGCTGACATGGCCACTGCCACTCGCCTTCCTGCTCTCTGGGGCTCCTCACCACCCGGTCCTGCTGGGACAGCTCTGCTGGTCTCCCCCAGCCACGGCCCCGAGCTGAGGTCCCTGCCCGCACCAAGAAGCAGTACAGACACTGAACCACTTCAGGTCCAAGGAGAGTGCAGTTTTGGGCCCAGCCTCCTGAGAGAGCACTCCCCAGATGGGATCAAACCCCAAAGAATTAGGTAAGCCCCCTTTAGCAATGAAAGGGGGAATGTGCACACCGGTTGCCCCCCTCCCCCTCCCCCCACAGGTTACAATTGCTTAGACTGGGTTTGATAGAAAATAAAAATGGTTTTATTAAGTTGAAGCAGTAGGATTTAAGTAGTAATAAGAGAAAGTAGGCAGAGCAAAGTAGGTTACAAATAATCAAAAGAAACAAAACCGCTTGGCTAATTCTCCACAGAAACCTCAGTACAACTTAAACTCACCCTAAAACCTCTTTTCCAGCTGCCACTCTAAACCAGGGCTGTCTTCCATGCCCTGGGGTCCCTGGCCCCTTCCTTCAGGTGCAGCCCAGCCAAAAGACCCAGGCCTCTCCTCTCCTATTCTTTTTGTTAAAGGATTGAGGCCACTCCCTACCAATCACTGCTCAGGCTGAAAGACAAAAGAAATAATTTAACAGTTGAAGTTAACACCCTCCATGTCTCTCTTTCATACATTTGAAACTCACAAAGTATTCCCCACTCCATGTGGCTAATTTTACACACCAAATGATACATAAAACAGAGTAAGATAAAGAGAACCAGTGGATCATGACATGAAGATCGATGGGTTACATGAAATAATTAGCTCAAACCACCTTTGAGTTACATATATTCATGTCCATGAGTCCATTTCATAAAGCATGGGGGGAGTGGTCCATCACAATACTGTCAGCTCTCCTGGACTCCTTTCCCCTTCATGTTAGGACGCCCAGGGGATCCTGCCCATCAATTCTCCGAGACAGTCAAAATCTGCTTTTCTGAAGTCCAGGGTATGTATTTTGCTGCTCTCCCTTCTTCCTTTCGTCAGGATTCTGAAATCAACCATCTCATGATCGCTGCTTCCCAGGTTGCCATGCACCTCTACTTCCCATACTAGTTTCTCTCTGTTTGTGAGCAGAAGGTCAAGCTGCACATGGCCCCTGGTTGGTTCCTTCAGAACTTGTACTAAGTAGTTATCCCAACATTTGCCAAAAACTTTCTGGATTGCCCGTGTACTGCTGCATTGGTCTCTCAGCAGATGTCAGGGGGTATATCTACACTACAACCCTAGTTCGAACTAGGGTGGTTAATGTAGGCAACCGGAGTTGCAAATGAAGCCCGGGATTTGAATTTCCCAGGCTTCATTTGCATCTTGCCGGGTGCCACCATTTTTAAATGTCTGCTAGTTCGGACTCCGTGCCCGCGGCTACACGTGGCACGAACTAGGTAGTTCGGATTAGGCTTCCTATTCTGAACTACCGTTACTCCTCGTGGACTAGCATCCTTAGTGAACTAGCATGTCCACATTGAGTGGACCCTGAACCGAGGTTAAGGCTGGCCGGAAGCAGTGCCGGCAGGGCATCAAATTAGGACTTAGAGCATGGAGCTGCTGTCTCAGGCTAGCCAAAGACTGTGCCTAAAGGGACCCGACCCCGACCCCGGACAGACAGTTCTCAGGGATTCCCCGCTCGCTTGTCTAGCTCGATGAGGGACAGCAAAGCAGTCCTGGCTTGGAGTGCCCTGAATGCCCACACTCGGCACATCACAGCACTCAGCCATCAGCCCAGCTGCACTTGTCGCAGGCTGCCATCCGGGGGAGTGTCAATCGGGGGGCTACAGGAGAGCTTCCACCCCAAGAAGCCTGCAGAGTCACCCCAGTCCTACCCATCAGGGGCTCGTACCCCATTCCTCCCTCACCTCCTTCCACTTACCCCTCCCTAGCCGCCCTTCCTGATGTACAAAATAAAGGACACGTGTGTTCAAAAATAGAAACTCTCATTATTGAACAAAACTCGGGGAGACTGGGAAAAGGAGGTGGGAGAGGGGAAGAGAGAGGGTGGGAGAGGGGAGGAGGAAACCTGGGAGGAGGGAGCTGGAAGGGGGAAGCCAGGGGAAGAAGGAGGAGGGGAAGTATCAAACTATGGTACGTCATATCTTCAGTACTGTGTACAGATGTGATCTCCTCACTCCAGAAAAGATATTTTGGCCTTGGAAAAGGTTCAGAAAAGGGCAACTAAAATGATGAGGAGTTTGGAACAGGTCCCATATGAAGAGAGGCTAAAGAGACTGGGACTTCTCAGCTTAGAAAAGAGGAGACTGAGGGGGGATATGATAGAGGTCTATAAAAGAACGAGTGGTGTGGAGAGGGTGCATAAAGAAAAGTTCTTCATTAGTTCCCATAATAGAAGGACTAGAGGACACCAAATGAAATGAATGGATAGCAGGCTTCAAACTAATAACAGAAAGTTCTTCTTCACAAAGCAAATAGTCAACCTGGGGAACTCCTTGCTGCAGGAGGATGTGAAGTCTAGAACTAGAACAGAGTTTAAAGAGAAGTTAGATAAATTCATGGAGGTTGGATCCATGGAGTGGTATTAGCCAGGGGGTAGAAAGGGTGTCCCTGGCCTCTGTTTGTGGAAGGCTGGAGATGGATGGCACGAGACAAATGGTTTGGTCATTGTCTTCGGTCCATCCCCTCCAGGGTACCTAGTGTTGGCCGCTGTCGGCAGACAGGCTACTGGGCTAGATGGACCTTTGGTCTCACCCAGTATGGCCATTCTTATGTTCTAAGCTCAGGGGGTATGTCTACACTACAACGTTAATTCTAACTAACTTAGTTCGAATTAGTTAATTCGAACTAACCTTATTCGAACTAACGAATTCAGACTAAAAAAACTAGTTTGAATTAGTGTTTTGCTAATTCGAACTAGCATGTCCACATTAAGTGGACCCTGAACCGGGCTTAAGGATGGCCGGAAGCAGTGCCGGCAGGGCATCAGAGGAGGACTTAGAGCGTGGAGCTGCTGTCTCAGGCTAGCCCAGGGCTGTGCTTGCAAAGCAGTCCTGGCTTGGAGTGCCCCACCACTCGGCCATCAGCCCGGCTGCACTTGCCGCAGGCTGCCATCTGGGGAGAGGGGGCAATTGGGGGGATGCAGGAGAGCTTCCACCCCCAGAAGCCCGCAGAGCCAGCCCAGTCCTCCCCATCGGGAGCTCGTACCCCATTCCTCCCTCACCTCCTTCTACTTAACCTTCCCTAGCCCCTCTTCTTGACGTACAAAATAAAGGACAATTGTGTTCAAAAATGGAATCAGTCTTTATTGAACAAAACTCAGGGAGACTGGGAAAAGGAGGTGGGAGAGGGGAAGAGAGAGGCTGGGAGAGGGGAGGGCAACTAAAATGATCAGGGGTTGGGAACAGGTCCCATATGAAGAGAGGCTTAAGAGACTGGGACTTTTCAGCTTAGAAAAGAGGAGACGGATGGGGGACAGGATAGAGATCTCTAAAAGCAGGAGTTGGGTGGAGAGGGTGCATACAGAAAAGTTCTTCATTAGTTCCCATAATAGAAGGACTAGAGGACACCAAAGGAAAGGAATGGGTAGCAGGCTTCAAACTAGTAACAGAAAGTTGTTCTTCACAAAGCAAAGAGTCAACCTGTGGAACTTCTTGCTGCAGGAGGCTGTGAAGGCTAGAACTAGAACAGAGAAGTGAGATCAAGTCATGGAGGTTGGGTCCATGGAGTGGTATTAGCCAGGGGGTAGGAGTGGTGTCCCTGCCCAAAGTTTGTGGAAGGCTGGAGAGGGATGGCACGAGACAAATGGCTTGGTCACTGTCTTCGGTCCATCCCCTCCAGGGTCCCTAGGGTTGGCCACTGTCAGCAGACAGGCTACTGGGCTAGATGGACCTTTGGTCTGACCCAGGACGGCCATTGTAAGCTCAGGGCTCACGGTCGGGGCTCTCAGTGGACCCCCTTGATTCTCTTGCACACCTGCTCCTGGGTGGCCAGGCTGGCAGCTCTCCTGCCCTAGCCGGCCACTTTCCTGTGCCTAGTGCGGAGATCGTGGACGAGGTCCACGATGTCTGCACTAGCCCAGGCGGGTGCCCGCCTCTTGCGGTCCCGGGCAAGCTCCCGCATGCCGCCAGCCTGGTCCCGGGAAGAGGTGGAGGGCTGGGGGGCATCGGGTGGGTGGCTCAAGCTGTGCCAGGTTCAGGGTCTGCTGGCTGGGTGCTGGCAGGCTTGCACCTAGCATGGGCACCGTAGCCAGCCCGGTGGCCACCAGGGAAACCTGGGAAGGGCTAGCCTCCCACTAGTTCGGATAAAGGGGCTACACACCCCTTAATTCGAACTAGCTAGTTTGAACTAGGCTTAATCCTCGTAAAATGAGGTTTTCCTAGTTTGAACTAAGCTCTCTGCTAGTTCGAATTAAGTTCGAACTAACAGAGCGCTAGTGTAGCGCCTATGAAAGTTAATTCAAACTAACGTCTGTTAGTTCGAATTAACTTTGTAGTGTAGACATACTCAGGGCTCAGGGTTCGGGGTCTCATAGGACCACCTTGATTTTCATGCAAACCTGCTCCTGGGTGGCCAGACTGGCAGCTATCCTGCCCTAAACGGCCACTTTCCTATGCCTAGTGCGGACGTCGTGGGTGAGGTCCATGATCTCCGCACTAGACCAGGTGGGCTCCCTCCTCTTGCGTCCCCGGGCAGACTCCTGGGAGCTGCCAGCCTGCTCCGGGAAGATGCGGAGGGCTGGGTGGCAGTCGGTGGCTGGCTCGTGCCGTGCCAGGTGCAGGGTCTCCTAGCTGGGTGCTGGCAGGCTTGCACCTGACACGGGCACCGTAGCCAGACTGTTCCCTTTTAAGAGCTCCGGGGCCGGGAGGGGGGCAGAAGAGTTTCCCTGGTGGTGCCCAGAGTGGCCACCAGGGCAAGCTGGGAAGGGCTAGCCTCTAACTAGTTCAAATTAAGTGGCCACACAGCCCTTAATTTGAACTACTTAATTTGAACTAGGTGTTAGTCCTCATAGAATGAGGTTTACCTAGATCGAATTAAGCGTTCCACTAGTTCGAATTAAGTTCGAACTAGCAGTTTGTATGTGTAGCGCCTATCAAAGTTAATTCGAACTAACGCCTGTTAGTTCGAATTAACTTTGTAGACATACCCCAAGTTTGCAAGCTGCCCACAAAGATGCTCTTTCCTCTCTTGGTTAAGTGGATCCCATCTCTTCCTAGCAATCCTTTTGCCAAGAACACAGTGTGATGGTGAAAGATACCAAAGCCCTCTCTCTGACACCACTTGTACAACCACACATTTACGTCCATGATTCAATGATCCCTACCTGGACTTTTTCCTTCAACAGGGAAGATGGATGCGAACACCACTTGCACTTCAAATTCCTTAAACATTCTTCCCGGTGCTACATAATCTGCGGTGACTTGCTCAAGGTCATTCTTGGCCATATCATTAATTCCTACATGGAGAAGCAGGATGGGGTAGCGATTTGAAAATGTTATCAGTTTTGGAAGTTTCTTGGTCACATCCTGAATTCTAGTTCCTAGTAAGCAGCACACTTCTTTAGATTCCAGATCTGGATGGCAGACGGATGACTTTGTCCTTTTTAGGAGATAGTCCCCAACCACCACCCCCCGACTTCTCTTGGGGGAGGTGGTTGTGGAACCCCCATCCCTAGCACTAAGCATCTCATAGGGTCTTCTTCTGATCTTTTCCCTGAGAGGTCTCTGCCAAAGCATTCTCCACCGCAGTGACTGTGCCGAGGGCCTGAAAGCAGTTACTTACCTCTACTGGAATCGAGGATATCTAAATTGGCTTTCTTCTCCTGGAGGTTACATGCTGCCAGTTTTCTTACTTGTTCTGTACTGCCCTCACTGATTCTTCAGCCTGCTGTACCTGTAGTATTAAATCCTTCGATCAAGGAAGTTTTTATCCTCTTGGATGGAACATAGGGTTGATACTTGGACCTCAAGTCCTCTAATTTTTTCTTCCAAAATGGTGACCAGCTTGTACTTAGTGCAGGTGAAATCCCTACTTTCTTCTAGGAGGAAGACAAACATGGCACGTGCTGTGCAGGAAAAAACAACAGACCTATCACTATCCATACTTGCCTTCCTTCAGAGAGATTCCTCAGATGTTTTAATGTCCCCTTGAAGAGCAGACTCTTTGTTCTCCTGTTTGTGGATTTTCCATTCTCCAAACCCCACCTCCCTGTAGAGAATTTGGAGAAAATGGTTCCACCCAGACAGTGACCCAGCCATTGTTACATTTGAATGGGCCATCAGTGTTTCACAATCCTTTATTGTCTTTAGTCTGAGACATATGACACATCCCTGACTATAGATGGTGAATTCCACATACACCGAGTCATTTGCTGGTACAGCAATTTCATAACATTAATCAGAGTTCAAAAGTTGTGCTTTGATAGATTCCCGAATTGTCATAGTATACTGTGGAGAAACCAGTAGTTTCAGTCCTGAAAATTCATGGATCCAATGAAAGTATCTGAAATTTCTCACAATATAACCCCTGGTCATCTGAATATTTTGCATGTCACCCAAGCCTTTGAGATTATTAGGATTTTTCTGCATGTAAATGGAACAATCAAAAGACACACCACAATCCTTTAGTTGCATAATACTTCCATTCAAACAGCTTCTTTGTGCTTTTTCTTAAGAAATATTTATCAACTCTGTCTTGTTTACTACCTATTCCGTTTCATATTGAAAACATTTGTTCATGAGAAATAGCACTATTTTCCTTCCTTGCCAGTATGGGAGACTTCTTTTTCTTATATCAGCTTTCTACTTTCAAGTATTATTAATACAACAATACTTTTCCTAGGTGATGTTTTGCATTCTTTGCTTGAAGATGAAAGCTACAAATACTATAATATTCTAATTTTAGTTCTTGAAAAAATAAGGGAGATTGTGTCTTTTTTCTCAAATTATTTAGACTCAACAAAGCAAAATAAATTGTTAGAATAATAAATATATTTAATTATAGATTCAAAACTGCCATTTTATTTTCAGGAAAAATACTTTAGGGAAAAAAACATTGAAGTGGAAAAATCTAAAACCTAGCTTCACTGAATAACAGATATGTTTTCCTTCCTGATTTTGATTTGGATAATTCCATTAAACTAAACTGAAAGCACAGCTTCCACTTTACAAGAGCAGTAAAATCACAATGTGTTATACAGGACATCATATTTGGTTGTATGAGGAGGTATAGCTGTGATGAAAACTGATAATTTTATGACACAAGTCAATCAGAAGGATCATAGTACAGGCAGTCCCTGACTTACGCGGATCCGACTTACATTGGATCCACAGTTACGAACGCAGCTTTTCTCGCCCTGGAGGACACGGACTTCGGGACCTCACGGTCCCGCCGCCCGTGTACTCTGGGGCGAGAAAAGCTGTTCCGCGTCTCCCTGGTCTGCAGACCAGGAAAACGCGGAGAAAAGCCATGGAGGGGCTCGGGCAGCTGGGCAGCCCAGGCACGCCTGGGCTGTCCCGCCGCTGGCTTCCCCCGAGGCTTTGCAAAGCCGTGGAGGGGCTGGGGCTCCGGGGCAGCCCAGGCGTTCCTGGGCTGTCCCGCCACCGGCTTCCCCTGAGGCTTTGCAAAGCCACAGGGGAAGCCAGCGGCAGGACAGCCCAGGCGCGCCTGGGCTGCCCCACAGCCCCAGCCCCTCCGCAGCTTTGGAAAGCTACAGGGAAAGCCGGCGGCAGGATAACCCAGGCACGCCTGGGCTGCCCCGCAGCCCCAGCCCCTCCGCAGCTTTGCAAAGCCGCGGGGGAAGCCGGCGGCGGGACAGCCCAGGCGCGCCTGGGCTGTCCCACTGCAGACGTACTCCAAGGCTTTGCTCCCCGTCTCCCTGCAGACCAGGGAGACAGGGAGCAAAGCCACAGAGCACGCCCGCAGGGGGACAGCTCAAGCGCGCCCAAGATGTCCCGCTGCGGGCATGCTCCAAGGCTTTGCTCCCCGTCTTCCTGGTCTGATCAGCAGACCAGGGAGATGGGGAGCAAAGCCTCGGAGCACACCCGCAGTGGGACAGCGCGGCGCTCCTGGACTGTCCCGCTGCCCGCGTGCTCTGCGGCTTTGCTCCGTGTCTCCCAGGTCAGCAGACCAGGGAGACGGAGCAAAGCCGTGGAGGACTTGGGCGTCCCCACCCCCGTCTCCCTGGTCTGCTGGGGAGGGGGTGCAGCTAGTGCCTCCCCCCCAGCAGACCAGGCTTTTCTCACCTACCCCTGGGATAGAGCAGCTGGGGGCTGCCAGGTTGGTCCCGCAGCGCTGCTCTGGACCAACCCGGCAGCACCCCAGCTGCTCTGCCACAGGAGTCCTGATTCAGCCGCTGCTGGTCAGTTTCAGGGGGAGGGGGGAGCAGAGCGGAGCGGAGCAGAGCAGAGCGGCAGAACGCGCGGCCAGCCGCTCTGCTCTGCTCCGCTCTGCTCCCCCTCCCCCTGGTCTGCAGGGGGGGGGGAGCAGAGCGGAGCGCGCGGCCAGCTGACAGCCCAGACGCGTCTGGGCTGTCAGCTGGCCGCGCGTTCCGCCGCTGCTTTGCTTCCTCTCCCTGGTCTGCTCGAGACCAGGGAGAGGAAGTGCCCGGTTCGTAACTGCGGATCCGACGTAAGTCGGATCCGCGTAACTCGGGGACTGCCTGTAGTTACAACAGGCTGATAAGAACAATTGGCACCTCCATTGTTTCATTGGTTGGTTAAGTCATAGGATGTGGAAGGTAGTGTGCAAGCCAGCTGATATCCTTGTTCATACCATTTGCATGAGAATTAAACTTGTAAATGAATTAAACTTGTAAATGAAGTTCCAATCCTCTGTGTATTTGGCTTGTGGAATTGGTCTGAAACAAAACAACGACTTGGAGATCCATTAGTGAGTGTCCAGGCAGATTAAAGTGTTCTCCAGCAGGTTTTTGTGTATTGCCTTTTCGGATATCTGATTTGTGTCCATTAATTCTTTCCCGTAGAGAATGTCCAGTTTGGCCAATATACATGGCAGTGGGGCATTGCTGACATTTGATGTCATAGATCACATTAGTGGATGTGCAGTTAAATGAGCCTCTGATTTGGTGGCTGATGTAGTTGGGTCCGGTGATGAAATTGCTTGTGTATATGTGTGGGCAGAGTTGGCACCAGAGCTGATTGCAGGGATGGGTTTCTGGATGATTATGATGGAAGTGTGTTGTGTAGTTACTCAAAAGAATTTGTTTGAGATTACGGGGTTGTCTGTAAGCAAGGATTGGCCTTTCCGCCAAGGCCTCTGAGAGTGAGGGGTCATTTTTCAGGATAGGTTGTAGATGGTGGATAATGCATTGGAGGAGTTTAAGTTGTGGACTGTAGGTAATGACAAGTTGAATTCTGTTGTTTTCTCTTTTTGCCTGTCTTGAAGTAGTTCATGTCTGGGTACTTTTTGGCTCCATCAGTCTGTTTTTAAACTTCTCAGAGTGGGTATTTCAGTTTTATGAATGCTCCATATAAAATAGATCCTGTAGGTGTTTGTCTCTGTCTGTGGGATTGGAGCAAATCTGGTTGTATCTTAGGGCTTGGCTGTAGACAATAGATTGAGAAATGTGCGTGGGATGGAAGCTGGAGGCATGAAGGTAAGAGTAGTGGTTGGTAGGTTTCTGGTAAAGGGTGGTGGAAATTTGTCCATCATTTAATTGTATTGTAGTGTCAAGGAAGTGGATCTCTCATGTGGACTGATCCAGGCTGAGGTTGATGGTGGGGTGGAAGTTGTTGAAATCCCTGTGAAATTCTTCAAGGTCTCTTTCCCGTGGGTCCATATGATGAAGATCTCATCGATGTAGCATAAGTAGAGTAAGGGTTCTAGGGGGCGAAAGCAAGGAAACGTTATGTCAGTCACACCCAGGAGTCACTGCACACCTTTAGAGTACTGTGCGGGTTTGAAGCCAATGGGAACTGTAAGGCTGCATGCCTATGATAAACAAAGCAGCTTACCCGAGCAGCTTACCCAGGTGGACCTGCAACCTAAATTTGAAACTCCCTGTTTTATAGTACCAGAGAATCCACATATTGGCTAATTGCTTTCCTTGCTACTGTGTAAGAATCAGACAGTTTTGTGCAGGTGCACATGGTAAATGAATTCCTAAATTTTCAGAACAGGAAAAGAATTCTAAATCTTGCTCAGAGAGTTTAACTGATTCTGGGAAATTTTATCTTTTGAGAACTCCATAGACTGATTTTCTAGATCAGTGTTTCTCAACCAGTAGTACAAGTACCCTTAGGGTTATTTGAGAAAAGTCTGGGGGGTACGTCAACACAACTGAAATTTGAAGAAAACTGCACTTTATTATTCTTGTACTTTTTACACACAAAAATTTCATTGCCTGCCCAGCTACAATAAACTTGTTTAAATAAATATGTTGCAATGGTAGAAAAAAAAAAATGGTGTGTCTGAAAACTGTAGGTACTGGGGGTACTTCTTTTCTTTTCTTTTCTTTTCTTTTCTTTTCTTTTCTTTTCTTTTCTTTTCTTTTCTTTTCTTTTCTTTTCTCGAAAAAAGGGTACTTTATATAAAAAGGTTGAGAAACGCTTTTCTAGATAATACTTAATTCTGCCATAAGGGCAGGATGACTAGATGAACTAAATAATCTCCAAGGTCCCTTCTAGTCCTACGAATCTTTGATTATATGTAAGTAGAATATCCCAGGTACAACCTAAACCATGTACAAAAAAGGATAAAACCTCTTTACAATGGTTAAATTCCTATTTTCACTGCTCCTAGACTATGTCTACATTGTAGCCGTCTTCCAGAAAAACTTATGCAAATGAAGCACAGAGTTGAGTATTGCCATGTTTCATTTGCATAATTAATTAGCATCCGTTTTTCTGCAAGAGGCTTTTGTGCAAAAGGGAGCTGTGTTGCGCAAGAGCCGTTCTTCCTCATTTTTTCAGGAAGAATTACTCTTGTGCAAGAAGGCATTTTTGCACAAAAAGGAGCTATCTACACAGCTCCATTTTGCACAAAAGTCTCTTGAACAAAAATGGTTTTTAATTAATTATGCAAATGAAGCGCAGCAATATTCCACTCTGCGCTTCATTTGCATAAGCTTTTCCGGAAGAAGGTTACAGTGTAGACATCGCCTGAGCCCGATCATATTCTCACTTACTTTCTCACTCATGTTAGAGTTCCCAAAGTTTTATATGGACTTGCTCCTGATATATTTATTGCTTCTTGCGATTTCTTTTACCTGTTCTTCCCAATAAGATTAAAGTATACCTTAATTGTTGCTTAAGGAATTACCTCCAACATATATCTGAAAACAATGTATGGAATACACCAGCCCATGAATTAAAAAAGACATCCTGGGCAAAGCTAAAAATATACTTTAATTTTCGATTCTCAGCCTTTAATACTATTTTGTGAATTCTTTTCTCAGTACTGTAATACTTACAGTAGCACAAATGTTTCAGATTGTTGGCACTTCTGAAACACAACTTTTAAAAAATGTTTTAGGTTGAAGCAAAAATTGTTTAAAAAAAATTTCAACAAAAATCATTTCAAGTTAAATTTAATTTGACTTCAAACACAATTCAACTAGGTTTTAAGACTTTTTGTTTTAAACTGCATTTTAATAAAAATCAAAGGAAATTTCAAAATGAAGTATTTTGACTAAAAATGAAACGTTTCAAATTGTCAATATAAAACTTTTAGAATTGTTGGAATCTTTTTGGGGGGGTTATTACTACAAAAAATCAATACATATTTGCAAAAATATTGGAAACACCCAAAAATCCCACTGAAGTCAATGAATGGAGCTATGAATGTTAGTCCTAGTAATAAGCCACTGTATTTAATTGAACGTTTGTTTGTTTTTTACTACATAGTCTTGAAAAAGGTGTCTCAGTGATAACTGTAGGCAGATAATTAATTGTGTATTCCCACACTTCAGAAAGTGCTGGGTCTTTCCAAATATATGTGTAGGATAAAGGTTGTTATCAATATTTGAAAAGGGAGAAAACCTGCCCCTTTCCACAGAATACTCAGGCTACGTCTACACTAGCACGTTCTCATGCAAAAACTCTTTTGCGGAAGAGTTCTTCTGCAAAAACTCTTCCAGAAGAGAGCGTCTACACTGGCATGTGCTTTTGCGCAAGAGAAGTGCTTTTCCATGCCAGTGTAGACGCTCTCTTGTGCAAGAAAGCTCTGATGGCCATTGGGCTTTCTTGAGCAAGAAATTCATGTTGCTTATCTACACTGGCCTCTTCTGGAAGAGCTCTTGCGCAAAAGGGCTTCTTCCTGAGCAGGAGGGTCAGAGTTCTCATGCAAGAAGCCCTGATTTTATACATTAGAACATCAGTTTACTTGTGCAAGAACACGCGGCCAGTGTAGACAGGCAGCAAGTTTTTACGCAAGAGCGGCCGCTTTTGCGTGAGATTGCGCCAGTGTAGACACAGCTTCAGAAGTTTAGAGGGTAGTCTCAGGAAATATATGGTGTTGGTCTATTGATATTAACTCAAGAATCCACTCTTACAGCAACTCTCTGCATAGTCTGCCCATTTATCTCTCTTTTGGGGATAGCTACAGATCAATTAATATAGAGATCAGGAGGCAGAGAAGTAGTATTGTTTGGGAGTGGCCAAAAGAGTCTCCTTCATGTCACTTATACCAAGAGGTGCTCTTAGACTTCAATGGCCTTATTGTTCCTAGCTATCACAATGTGGGGCTCTCAGCCAAGTCTATTGGTCCATGTCTCCGTCATTCAGCTGCAGAGGTGCTAAATACATGTCAGAAAAAGCCTGGTGAGAGTGGATAAACTGCAAAAATGCTGAGTTAAACACTTATTAAATTTCTTGCCCATAGCTGTGCCCCCCAGGTTGACTGTAAGAATCTTGAGAGCTTCACACCAGGGAATTACAGGTTGGACTCACTGATACAGTACCCTTGAGGCCTGATTGGTCCCAGATGAGGGATTTTTCCAGACAAGGGGAGGTTATTTCTGGTCCACCCTGCTGCCAGCTCCTCCCCCCCCCCCCCCGGCCTTCTCCCCTCCTCCCCCCTGCCCTACCCACCCCCATGGGCTTTCTGGCACAGCCCAGGTGAGCCGCCCCCACCAGCAGACCAGCTGAGACGTGTGTTGCTTTTCCTCCCCTCGCATAGCACAGGGCTTCTGACCCCCGCATACACTACACAGCAGTGTACCGGGACTCTCTGATCCTGAAACATCCCTACGCCTTCTGGACCCCAGATGCTGCCAGACCAGAGAGTTCTGGTTTATAGAGGTGCAACATGTAATAACATTGGTCAGGATCTAAATGAAAAAATGTGTTCAAATAATCATTAAGACTTAATGCTATTCTTCACAGCTTCTGAAGCTGACAAGCAACTTTAATATTCTGTTTTGAAATGTGCATCACTAAACTTTACTTTGCTGCATTCCTTTTATTGCATTACACTTTAAATAGTTTAGATATGTGAATGTAGAAATAAGGGGCCATATACAATTTCATTAAAAAAAAATCTGTCTTAGCTTGACCATTCCTGAGCTGGAGGAAAGGGGTAGGAGAAATAATTCGCTATAACAATATCTCTCTCTTTCTTCCATTGAATATTTTAAGAGTGCAAGGTATGAATAAATAATTTAGAACCACCAAGCATTTTTCATTAGAGGGGAACATCTGATTCTCAGAATCTGTCCAGTTCCAAATTCTCTTCTAAAGATTGTGCAGTGTTTTTGCGTAACACACTGGCCTAATATGTCAGTATTCCACTCTGTGGATCAGCTATAATGGAGAGGTACAAAAACCTACTGCTGTAGCTGGTAGAGTTAGTCATTTAATAAACTGGCAAAGGCTATACTTTAGAGATGCAAGCTAAATTCAGTCCCAGCTGATGATCCCACTAGCAGTTAATACTACTTTTTTCAAGGTAATGTGCCTTTGTCTTCTGTTGCAACTGGGAGGCTTTGCAGCATGTTCTGAAGATAGTTTTTGCATTAGCCATATTCCTCAGTAGGCTGTGCAAAGTCATGCATGCTTGAAAAGCACACAAATTTTTAGTAACCACCTTTATCTTCTGTAAATTATGTTAATACATCATCATTTTTTATATTTTTATGCTTGTGCATTTTTATTCTATTTTAGTGGGCTTAGAGCTCTTTTTTAATGCAATGGGTTGAAAATGACCAGTGATGTGCTATATGCTATACTAATCCCTAACTCCACATATGACAGATCCCCCCCATGCTTTATGAAAATTGGTAGATGATTATAAATATGGATAATTTGAGATGAACCTATCCATTTTAATGTCATAATCTGCTGGATCTGTATACTCTATTTTGGTACATGCATCATTCTTATAAGTGAAGTTAGAGATATGAAGTATGAAACTGTTTATATGTTAAATGTACTAATGAAAGCCATTGCTGTGCCCTGCTCCAGAAGCCAAAGACTTGCTGATTAATTTAACAACTTGTAAACAGCCTTGTTTGTCCTGTAAGTCTAAAGTTGATTGGACTACAGGTTGAACCTCTCTAATCTGGCACTCTCTGGTCAGGCAACCTCCATGGTCTGGCATGATTTTAGTTAGCCAGATGTCTTCTTATCAGGGGTGTGATTAAGTTTTCCACAGTCCCATCAAGTTTGTTTATAGCTGCCAGTCCTGGTTCTCAGTGTTCTGTGCTGTTGTTTAGCTCTAATTTACCCCTACATGTCTTTTAACAGCCCAGGAAGCAGTGGAAGTGTTGTTAATGCTGCTAGTCAATATTGACCTGCCATCATTTGGCACTGGTCATGTCCCAATTTCTGGGCACCCAATTTTGAGAAGTCGAAGGTCTGTGCCTTCACTACAGGGAAAAATTGAATGTTGTCTGAAGTAGTGCATCCCCATTAGGGAGCCTTACCTTCAACTCAAAGAGTGAGGTGCCATGAATAGCTTTGCAGTCTTGGTTTTACTTCCAGTGCCTACTGGGTTCAAAACTCTGCAGCAGGTGGTTAGAGGGGCTCATGTCATCTGTGTCCCAGAATGCAGTCCTCTAGTCCTGCCCTCCTCACGCAAAATAAAGAGGAGGCAATGTACTCATGCCTTTTGGTGCTCTTGTTGCCCACCAGACACCAGAGCACTGTGAGCATGGAGCCCAGTGTGCAGGAAAGCATCATCATGCGTGTCATGGTG
The DNA here is from genome assembly GCF_049634645.1 of Pelodiscus sinensis. NCBI lineage: Eukaryota > Metazoa > Chordata > Testudines > Trionychidae > Pelodiscus > Pelodiscus sinensis. The sequence continues at coordinate 52,032,314 of NC_134719.1, forward strand.
TGCCTCATGGCACTGTGCCAGTTCTGGTGTCGTGAGATGAACTCAGACTGGTGAGACCTCATTGTGATGCAGAGATGGGACAATCAGCAATGGCTGCAGAACTTCTGCATGTAGAAGGTCACATTCCTAGAACTCTGCAAATGGCTTTCCTCTGCTCTGAAGCCCCAGGATACCCACATGAGACCTACTATGACTGTGAAGAAGTTTGCCATGTCAGACATCTACTGGTCAGAGGGGAATCAGTTTGAGGTGAGGAAATCTACACCTGGGGCTGTTGTCATCTAAGTAGCCAAGGCCATCAACAATATCCACAGAGGGTTGTGACTTTGGAAAACATGGAAACTATAGTGGATGACTTTGCCATGATGGGCTTCCCTAAGTGTGGTGGTGCCATAGATGGAACACACATCCCCATCTTGACCCTTGACCATCCTGTCTCGGAGTTCATAAACTAAAAAGGGTACTTCTCCATGGTGCTACAGGCATTTGTAGATCACAAGGGATGTTTCACTGACATCATCATGGGATGGTTGGGAAAGGTGCATGATGTCCACATCTTTCAGAACTCCTGTCCTTCCAAAAGAGGCACACTGAAACTTTTTTCCCCAACTGTACAATCAGAGTTGGAGGGGTGGGCATGCCAATAGCAATCCTGGGCAACCCAGCCTACCCCTTGCTCCTGTAGCTCATGAAGCCATATACAGGCAGCCTGGACCCCAGCAAGGAGAAGTTCAATAACAGGCTGAGCGTGTGCAGAATGGTGGTGGAAAGTGCATTTGGATGTTTAAAGGGAAGGTTTAGATGTCTCCTTACTCAGTTGGACCTCAGTGAATGCAACATTCCCTTCATGGTGTTGGCCTGTTGTGTGCTCCATAATCCATGCAAGAACAAGGGGATAACTTTTCTGGCAGGGTGGGGTGTGAGGCAGAGTGCCTACTCAGAGTTTAACCAGCCAGACTCCAGCACCATAAGGAGAGCACAGCAAGAGGCAGTGAGAATCTGAGATGCTTTGAAGAACAGTTTTATGCAAGGCCTCTTTTGAGACTCTTTCCTGTGGCTCTCCACAAGTTGTTCCTTCATTCCCTGGGTTGCCCTTTAATACCCCACCCAAGTCCACCTGTCCAGTTAACCAATAAAGAGACCCTTGGCCTCAGAACAGGAGTTTTTATTAATGGAAAACAGCTAAGAAAAGAAAGAACTAGGCACTGGAAGGGAGGAGAGGAACTCAGGAATGGCAGTGGGAGTGGGGTTGCAGCAAAGGGCAGTTACCCACTGTGTCTGGCACATGCCAAGACCAGCACACAGGGCCTCTTGGGGACACTGCTACTTTCCCATCCAAGGCAGGAGCCTTCAGAAGGGAGAGAGGGAAAGGGACAGGTTGGTTTCCCTTTGTCTCTGGCACATGCCATTTCCAGTTCAGGTGGCCTCCCGGGAATACTGCTTCTTTTCCTGTCTGCAGGAGTGGGGAGGGATGTGTATATAACACACATAGCCTCCTGAGGAGAGTGTCAATAACTTCCCCTCCTCCTCCTTCCAGACTGCCATGCGAGATATCAGTCTTCTCTGAAACACATCGAGTGATTGGGAGCATATGCTGAGTAAATATGGCCATAAATCTGGGCCTTATGCTGCCCTGCTTTGTGGTTGCCAGACAACTTACTGGTGGCTTGGCATGGGAAGGTGTCTTATTGTGGAAGATGGCATAAGGCTGGCCTCTCCAAAAACCTTGTGAAAAGGATCAAAGAGTTCCTATGTGAGAGATTCATGGAGACATGCAAACAAGACTCCAGCTTCATCTACAGACATGTGAACAAGCCCCCACACTGTGAAGGCAGTGGGTGCACCACACCTCACACCCCTTGCCTGAACCTACTTGTAGTTAGACAAAGTAGTTAGACAAAGTTTTTGAACTCACTGATAGGGTCGGTGATGGACTGGGATGTCCTGGGAAGGGGTATCAGGAAACAGCTTCAGCATCATGATGTGCTCCTGGTTTTTGGGCATCAGCAGCTGACTAGTCTCCTCCTCCTCCAGCACCTCTGCTTCCCCTCTCTCCTGCAGTCTAGTGTCAGGCATGTCTTGGTTAGATTTGATGACCACACTGGTGGAGCTGCTCCCACCTCCAGAATGGCATCTAGCTGCTCATAGAAGTAGCATATGTGAGGTGCTGCCTGAGAGCATCCGCTCTTCTCCTTTGCCTTATAATATGACTGGCTAAGCTCCTTGATTTTTACCCTGTATTTCTGGGCATCCTTGTTCTCCCCTTTTGCCCCAAGAAATCTTATATTCCTGCTGTAAATCTCAGTGTTGCTCTTGCTGGTTCTGAGCCCTGTGAGGATGGCTTCATCTCTCTGCACCTCAATGAGGTCCAAGATTTCGGAGATACTCCAGGCTGATGTTCTTCTGTGCCCTTGGGAACTGGAGCCAGTGGGAGCAGAAATACTTGCAGTTGTTGCAGTGTCCAACGGAATGATGGAACTCATGTCCATATGTGCTGCAGTGTGTTGCTCATTCGCAATAGGCTCACAATGCTGGCCACATTGACAGGTTATTCTCCCAGGGCTTTTTGAGCTCAAGAGGAGAACAATAGAGGTGAAAGTGTTCAGAGCGGGGAGCCGTGGGAAGCTTCCCGGGGGGCAATAGCATCAAATTTCTAGCAACCCAGTATCTACACTAGCATAACTTCAGCCATGAGTTCATAGAATCATAAAATCATAGGATTGGAAGAGACCTCAGGAAGTCACTGAGTCCAACCTGCTGCCCAAAGAAGGACCAACCTCAAATAAATCATCCCAGCCAGGGCTTTATCAGGCTGGGACTTAAAAAAGCCTCTGGGGATGGAAATTCCACCATCTCTCTAGGCAACTCATTCCAGTGCTTCACCACCCTCCTAGTAAATATTTTTTCCTAATATCCAACCTAGACCCCCCCCACAGCAACTTTAGACCATTGCTCCTCATTCTGTTATCTGTCATTACTTAGTACAGCCTCTTCCCATCCTCTTTGGAATCCCCGTTCAGGTATTTAAAGGCTACTATCAAGTACCCCCTCACTGTTCTCTTCTGTAGACTAAATAAGTCCAAATCAGCCTCTCCTCATAAGTCAAGTGCTCCAGTCCCCTAATCATTTTGGTTACCCTTCTCTGGTTGTGTACACATCCTTTCTGTAATGGGAGCCCAAGAATTGGACACAATACTCCAGATGTGGCCTCACCAGTGTAAAATAAAGGGGAATAATAACTCCTCTAGATCTGGTGGCAATCCTCTTCCTAATGCACACTAATATGCTATTAGCTTTCTTGGCTACAAGGGCACACTGTTGACTCATATCCAGCTTCTCATCCACTGTAATTCCCAGGTCTTTTTCTGCCAAACTGCTGCTTAGCCAGTCGGACCCCAGCCTATAGCCATGTTTGGGATTTTTCTGTCCCAAGTGTAGGACTCCGCATTTGTCCTTGTTGAACCTCATCAGATTGCTTTTGGCCCAATCCTCCAATTGTTCTAGGTCACTCTGGACACTATCCCTACTCCTCCAATATATCTACCTGTCCCCCAAGCTTATTGTCATCTGTGAACTTGCTGAGGGTGCAATCCATCCCCTCATCATTAATAAAGATGTTGAACAAAATTGTCCCTAGGACCAACCTTTGTGATAATCCGCTTGATATCAACTGCCAACCAAACATCGAGCCATTCATCACTACCCACTGAGCCCGAGAATCTAGCCAATGTTCTGTCCACATTACAATCCATTTATCCAATGCATATATCTTTAATTTGCTAGAAAGAATACTGTGGAAAACAGTATCAAAAGCTTTGCTAAAGTCAAGGTATATCACGTCACTGTCTTCCCCATAAACACAGAGCCAGTTACCTTGTCATAAAAGGCAATCAGGTTGGTCACAAGCATGACTTGCCCTTGGTGAATCCATGTTGATTACTGATCACTTTCCTCCCTTCCAAGTGCTTCAAAGTAGATTCTTTGAAGATCCCTTCAATGATTTTTCCAGGGACTGAGGTCAGGCTGACCCATCTATAGGTCCCTGGATTCTTCTTCTTCCCTTTTTTAAAGATGGGCACTACATTTGCTTTTTTCTAGTCATCTGGGACTTCTCCTGCTCTCCATGTGTTTTCAAAGATAACAGCCAATAGCTCTGCTATCAGATCAGCCAACTTCCTCAGCACCCTCAGGGTATGCAATGAGGTGTAACAGTTAATCTGAACTAAGGACTTAGTTCAGATTAACTTCTGACTGCCGCGTGTAGCTGTGGGCAGTCAGTTCGAACTAAGGGGATTTAAAAAAGGCGCCCACCCGGGAACATACAAATGAAGCCTCGGATATTTAAATTCCAGGCTTCATTTGCAAGTTCAAATGCCTACATTAGCCGCCCTAGTTTGAATTAGGGGGCTAGTATAGACATACCCTCAGATGCATAAGATATGGCCCCATGGATTTGTGTATGTCCAGTTTTTCTAGGTGTAGTAGGTCAGGACAGTGATGTAGTAAATTCAGATTCACTGGTGTGGCGTCCTGACAGGTCTCCTGCTCCATCAGTGATGTTTGGCTGCGTGCATTCTTGTATGCTCCCTCAGTATATCATGCCAGCTCTCCACAGATAGTTAGCATAATAAACTTCAAGAGAACTGCCAAAGACCACAAACTCAGATAAGATACAAAGGTACCTGAGTCAGGTTTATTGTCAAATGAGGTACATTAACAGTCGTTGGTAGCCAGTCAGCCCCTGAGCCTCTATGCATTTGTACCCATGAAAATGGACTTTGCTCAGTCAATAGTATGGATTCACTCTTGCCCCCTAGGCTAGACAAAGAGTTAAATTGAGGTACCCCAACATTTATAGATGGAGATCAATAATCTATGATACACACTTTATGCATCATCTTACCCATTAATGATACATTTGGTACCTTCCCTTGTACTTTCCTCCAAAGCATTCCTATTTATCACCCATTGTTATGCTTTCATTCCTGTTGTTTTCAGACACAATATCACTATTCAAATATTTTAGCATGTGCTATGTTGAGGTATCCTTGCACTCTTGCGGTAGAATGCATTTACAAATTTCATGTGCAAAATTTTAGAAGTTCTAGTAGTGCTAAGTTCATGTCCTGGACACTGATTTGCAGGCAAACATCTGCTTTTGACAAGCCCTGTCTGTTACTCATAGTATAACTCTTGCTTACTTTGGTTCAGGTCTCAAGCCTTACACCAGGCCCAAGCTTCAGGCTCTTTTTTTCTCTTACGTTCCTCCATTTTTCATTTTTTTATGGGAAGGATGCTTACCCATTGTCTCAGAAAAGCATAATGTATGGACTGAAGGTGACCAGTGGGCTAGACACTGTTATGTACCATTTTGCTTTGCTGTTTACACATTTATGCCCCATCTGTCCCTTAGTCTGCACATTCCCTTGTATGACTGACAGATTTTATTTGCTAATTACAGGCAGTCCCCGACTTACGCGGATCCGACTTACGTCGGATCCGCAGTTACAAACGGGGCTGCCCCACAGTACACGGACTGCGGGACCTCGCGGTCCTGCCACCCGTGTACTCTGGGGCTTTGCTCTGTGTCTCCCTGGTCTGCAGAGGCTCGGGCAGCGGGGCAGTCTCTGTGTTGTCGTGGGGGTGGTCTGGGAGAAACCTGAGCCCACCCATTACTCTGGTTACAGCTCAAGGACCCTAAGGCAGCAGCAAAAGACAGGGTTATTTTATTTCCAATCTGGCAACTATTTCCTGGGCCTCTTCCCCAAAAGGTCCCCCACCCCACCTTCCCTCTGGTACCCTCTAGACAGTCCTGAGCTACACACACACACACACACACACACACACACACACACACACACACACAGAGTTCTTCTGTACCACACATCCTCCTTCCAGTCCTCCACTCTTTGGTTTGCCTTCCTCCCCACCCCCTTCCTCCCGTTATCTGGAGTAAATCTTTTAAAGAGGCTTTAATTGTCTTTAAAGGCTTTAATTGGCGGTGGGTGTTTAATTAGCTTGCTCCTTCAGGCAAGTCATGGACTAGCCCCAGGTGTCTGCCTGCCTCATTTTGTGGCAGCAGTTTGGGAGTTTATTTGGGGAAGAGAAATCTATTCACCCAGAGCCCTGTATTCCTGCCCTCCATTAGAGTACGGCAGCCTGCTGGTTTGGGTTTGTCACAGTACACAGAGGTTTTGAAAGGAGGAGGAAATACTGCATGGCCCAAATGGTTAGAACAGAAGATGTGGTATGAGAACTATACTAGGAAATGCTTCTCCATCATTGATTTGTTGGTGACCTTATATCTTTTCCTGCATTACTTATGGATCAGCACAAAGGAAATCTAATGGACTGTAAAACCCTTGAAAATATGTAAGGGTATGTCTACACTACAGCACTAATTCGAACTAACTTAGAATTCGAATTAGCGCATCTAGACTTAAAAACTAGTTCGAATTAGCGTTTTGCTAATTCGAACTAGCATGTCCACACTGTGTGGACCCTGAACCGGGGTTAAGGATGGCCAGAAGCAGTGCTGGCAGGGCATCAGATTAGGACTTAGAGTGTAGAACTGCTGTCTCAGGCTAGCCGAGGGCTGTGCTTAAAGGGACCCGACCCCCACCCTGGACAGACAGTTCTCAGGGGTTCCCCGCTTGCAAAGCAGTCCTGGCTAGGAGTGCCCTGAGCGCCCACACTGGGCACATCACAGCACTCGGCCATCAGCCCGGCTGCACTTGCCCCAGGCTTCCATCCGGAAGGGGGGGTCAATTGAGGGGCTTCAGGAGAGCTTCCACCCCGAGGAGCCTGCAGAGCCACCCCAGTCCTCCCCATCAGGGGCTCGTACCCCATTCCTCTCGCACCTCCTTCCACTTACCCCTCCCTAGCCCGCCTTCCTGATCTACAAAATAAAGGACATGTGTGTTCAAAAATAGAAACTCTCTTTATTGAACAAAACTCGGGGAGACTGGGAAAAAGAGGTGGGAGAGGGGAAGAGAGAGGGTGGGAGAGGGGAGGGCAACTAAAATTATCAGGGGTTTGGAACAGGTCCCATATGAAGAGAGGCTAAAGAGACTGGGACTTCTCAGCTTAGAAAAGAGGAGACTGAGGGGGAATATGATAGAGGTCTATAAAAGCACAAGTGGTGTGGAGAGGGTGCATAAAGAAAAGTTCTTCATTAGTTCCCATAATAGAAGGACTAAAGGACACCAAATAAAATGAATAGGTAGCAGGCTTCAAACTAATAACAGAAAGTTGTTCTTCACAAAGCAAATAGTCAACCTGTGGAACTTCTTGCTGCAGGAGGCTGTGAAGGCTAGAACTAGAACAGAGTTTAAAGAGAAGTGAGATAAAGTGATGGAGGTAGGGTCCATGGAGTGGTATTAGCCAGGGGGTAGAAATGGTGTCCCTGGCCTCTGTTTGTGGAAGGCTGGAGATGGATGGCACAAGACAAATGGTTTGGTCATTGTCTTTGGTCCGTCCCCTCCAGGGTACCTGTTGTGGGCCTCTGTCGGCAGACAGGCTACTGGGCTAGATGGACTTTTGGTCTGACCCAGAACGGCCATTCTAAGCTCAGGGTTCAGGGTCAGGGGTCTCAGTGGACCACCTTGATTTTCATGCACACTTGCTCCTGGGTGGCCAGGCTGGCAGCTATCCTGCCCAAGATGGCCACTTTCCTGTGCCTAGTACGGAGGCCGTGGATGAGCTCCACGATGTCTGCACTAGACCAGGTGGGTGCCCGCCTCTTGCGGACCCGGGCAGCCTGGTCCCGGGAAGAGGCGGAGGGCTGGGTGGCAGCGGGTGGCTGGCTCGAGCCGTGCCAGGTGCAGGGTCTGCTGGCTGGGTGCTGGCAGGCTTGCACCTGTCACGGGCACCGTAGCCAGCCCGTGCCCCTTTACGGGCTCCGGGGCCGGGAGGGGGGCAGAAGAGTTTCCCTGGTGGTGCCCAGAGTGGCCACCAAGGAAAGCTGGGGAGGGCTAGCCTCCCACTAGTTCTAATTAAGTGGCTATACAGCCCTTAATTCGAACTAGTTAATTCGAACTAGGCATTAGTCCTCGTAAAATGAGGTTTACCTAGTTCAAATTAAGCGCACCGCTAGTTTGAGTTAAGTTTGAACTAGCGGTTTGCATGTGTAGCGCCTATCAAAGTTAGTTCAAACTAACGGCTGTTAGTTCGAATTAACTTTGTAGTGTAGACATACCCTCATGCATGTGATTTTTGGGGAACACTTTTGTACATGCTAGGGACAGCAGCAAAAGAATCCCATTAACATGCAGCTTCTAAGCTAATACCTGTATGAAGACTGAGAGCTGGGTGTATCAACAAAAGTGTAACAAGCCTGCACTGCTGTGTGAAAGAGTCAACTGAGGCACAGCACCTCATGGCATTGGTGACTAAATGCCAGACCACTTACACATTGAAAGACATTGCTATCTTCATTCTAGGGGCACTGCTATACCCCAAGATGTTTTCAGGCAGTTGGAACCCAAACTGTGGAAAAAGTCATATGAGTGACAATACGGGGTTTGGTGACACTGAGTGTTTGTGTAACTCAAGCCCAAGTTAATTTCTCAACACAATGCCTCCCCACTGGACACTGTCCAATCCTCTGGCACTAATTTCCAAGGGATGTGTGAGTGTTCACCCTCATGCTTTCTGAAAACTGGCTTATGAATATTATAACTTAAGCATAACTTGGAAATGCTTTGGACAAAACACTTCAGGTAACCCATCAATTTGAACAGTACAATCTGCTGGATCTGTATATCCTATTTTGGTGAATGTATCATTCTTAAATGGGAAGTTAGAGATATGATGTATGATACTGTTTATAGTTTTAAATGTGACAATGAGAGCTATTACTGATGGCTCATGCAAGCCGGGGGCAGGGAAGGGAGGCTGAGTCACGGTAAAAGAGTCCTGAAGATTAATGCATGAAGTAAGAACATCTCTTTAGTGTAAGAATCTACTCGTGGTACGTTTTTTAGTGAATTAGCACTAGTCATGCTTTTTCTTTTCATTTTAATGTACAGTAAAACCTGTGTTATCTGACATGCCCAGGGATTAGGTATGCCAATAACCTAAAAATTCTGGTTATTTGCGGCAGGGAGCTGTGCAGGGCCTACAGGGGGGCACAGGAGCCATGTGTGTCGGGGGGGAGGCTGGCTTTCTGGGGGTGCCAGGAGCCATGGGGAGAGTGGGGGGGGGGGTGCAGGATGTGGCCTGGTAAGGGGGGATGGAAGCTGAGGAGCGAGAGGCAGAGATGGTGGGGGCAGCCTGCTGGGGAAGATATGGGAGCTGCTGGGGAGTGGCTTGATGAGGGTGCCTGGAGCCGGAGTGGGGAGCATGGGATTCGGTCTCGTGTGGGGGGCTGGAAGCCATGGGGCAGGAGGCAGAGATGCTGGGGGGAGGAGGCTTCCAGGATCCACGAGGGGGCTGGTTTGCTGGGGATGCCAAGAGCCGCATGGGGAGATGAGATGCTTCCTTCCAGCTGCCATTCACCCCTACCTCAGGTACATGCTGCACGGTCATTTGAGGAGCACTTAAAGGGCCAGTTTACTTTTTTTGTTGTTTTGTTGTTGTTGTTTTGATTTTCCCGGCATCAAAAATTTGCCGGTTTCTACAGTTTTCTGGATGCTTACGTTCCAGATAGCACAGGTTTTACTGTAGTAACTTACTTTGATCTCTCTGGTTTCATTTGCAACCACTTGCCCCAGAGAGCAAAGAGACAGGTGTCAGTGACACACTGTGGAGCAATCCCAAAGGGTCTTCTGTGACCGCATCCTTTCACATTACATATTATTTTAAAATCCACAGTGCAACATACTGTACTTTCCCCATATAAAGGAGTCAACCTGCTTGTTACACCTTGGTTCGGTGATGTGATGGGAGCCTCAAGGGTTAAAGCCGACTTTCCAGTGAAAACTACTGGATGATGGTGAAACAAATGATTTTTATTAAGTGGTCAAAACCAGCAATTAACAAATAGGTGTTTAAACTAGCAATTGCTCAGTACTTTTACTGCGTAGAAAAGCTTGGGCACAATTATACCCAACTGATTACAATTCTTTGATTACAATTCACTTATATCAAATCACTATCCCTAATTCGCCTAAGACAACGCAGCATACAAATAAAAAATACAAAAAACAAAGCCAAAGTAATGATAATAAAAGAACTGTCCAAAGCCAGACCCTCTATGGTTATTTTAGGACAGCTGGTGGAGTTAGTCATAAATCTACTTTTACAACTTAACAACTCCGGGGCTTCTATTTCTAACACTTACAAATCCAGAAACAATAACAACAGAAAGACACACTAGAACTCGGAGCATGCTCAGGACTCGTGCACCCCTATATTTGACTCAAAGGGCGGGGAGGCAGCCTCAGGGTGATCAATCCTTTAGCCGGGCAAAAAAAGACACGTGCCCTCAATACATGGAACCTCCGTCGAACAAAGGGATTGAGGGTCTTTTATACAAAACTTTGGTGTCTGTGCCATGCTAGGGTCTGCATTTGGCAGGGCCTGATAGGCTAATGATGAGGTAGTATGACAATACTGCCCTATAGAAATTTTTGTGATGTATGCGTGATCCCCTCTGGACAGGACCAGATGGGGCATAGTTAGTGTAAGACAATTGTGTTTTATTACCCTATGTTTACTTTTTCCCTTGCCCCTAAGACTGGTCAAGCTACGGTCAAATGAGGCTTATCTGTAAGCACTATCTAGTCATGCTCATCTCCCTATTTTTTTGGCGCCTGTGGGTCCCAGAATGCCTATAAGATCAAATTCCATTCACAAAACTGCATTGTGCTGCCCATGCTCCTCTGAGTATCTGGGTTTTGTGTGAGGGGCCTTGTGTGGCAGGATGGGCTATACGCGAAGGCCGTGGACAGAAAAAGCCTGCTTTACAACACTGCTAATCTGTAAGAATTCAAATAAAAGACACACTAAGCTGAGGCTATGAGTCCAGCATGGTTTGGTACATGCTAAGTATTTAGTGTATCTTTTAGAAGATGATCATCATTCTGTGGAAAAGAACACAATTACCGTATATACTCGAGTATAAGCCGAGTTTTTCAGCACAGTTTTTGTGCTGAATAATGCCCCCCTCGGCTTATACTCGAGTCAGCGTCTCGAGAACAGCGTCTCGGGCGGGCTCAGCGTGTCTCTGCCGCTGGCCGGGTCTAGCCGGGACCCCGGAAGTCGGGGCGAGAAAGCCCCGTTAGTAAGCTGCTCCGGTGCCCCTGGTCTGCTGGAGACCGTCTCCAGCAGACCAGGGGCACCGGGCGGGTTCCCGCGCTTCTGAGGCTTTGCCAGAGCAAAGCCTCAGAGGCGCGGGACCCCCCGCGGCTGCGGCTTCAGTCCGGGAGCCTGTGGTCTGCTGGGGACGGTCCCCAGCAGACCACAGGCACCCAGATTGAAGCGGCAGCAGCGGCGGTTCCCCGCGCCTCTGAGGCTTTGCTCTGGCAAAGCCTCAGAGGCGAGGGACCCCCCCCCCCCCCGCGGCTGCGGCTTCAGTCCGGGAGCCTGTGGTCTGCTGGGGACCGTCCCCAGCAGACCACAGGCTCCCGGACTGAAGCCGCAGCCGCGGCAGGGTCCCTCCCTCTGAGGCTTTGCCAGAGCAAAGCCTCAGAGGCTCTGCTCCCCGTGTCCCTGGTCTGCTGGGGAGGGGGGGGCGCAGCTAGTGTGCTCCCCCCACCCACCCCAGCAGACCAGGCTTTTGTTTTGGACTCTGGGGCAGAGCAGCTGGGGCGCTGCTGATTGGTCCTGCAGCGCCCGCTCTGGGCACTACTGGACCAACCCGGCAGCACCCCAGCTGCTCTGCCCCAGGTCCTGATTCAGCCGCTGCTGGTCAGTTTCAGCAGCGGCTGAATCAGGATGCCTGGGGCAGAGCAGATGGGGTGCTGCTAGGTTGGTCCAGTAGCACCCAGGAGCGGCGCTACTGGAGCAACCCAGCAGCACCCCAGCTGCTCTGCCCCAGGCATCCCCAAGTCAGCTTCTGCTGAAACTGACCAGCCCTGACTACAGGAAGCCCCAGGCAGAGTTGCTCTGCCCCGGGCTTCCTGGAATCAGCTGCTGATCAGTTTCAGCAGCAGCTGACTTGGGGATGCCTGGGGTTCTTAAGTTGATTCTGTATGTAAGTCAGAACTGGCGGTCAGTTTCAGCAGTGGCTGAATCTGGACGCCAGTTCCGACTTACATACAGATTCAACTTAAGAACAAACCTACAGTCCCTATCTTGTACGTAACCCGGGGACTGCCTGTACTGTTTTATTAAAAATATTTAATCTGTCAAACTGCTGAATAGTTTCATATTAGTACAGTAACTTGCGCCAGATTGTTAGTGCACTAAACACAAGAAAGACTGAATACTAGGACAATTGTCTGAAGAAATGTATTTAATACAACTGAATATTGGAAGGTACGTAGGAACAATTAAAGGGTTCTACTTTAAAAGAAATTACTGCCCTTCCCTGGTGGATTTGACTAAATGTTGTAGATAGAAATTCATTATACTCTTGGGTCTCGTTTATATACCAGTTGAATGACAATTGGTTTTGCCAGTATTTCACAATAAACTTTTAAAGAGAATTTATAATCCAGAGCATATTAAAAGTGCTCAGTTCAGTTCCTAAAACTTGTGAAAAGAAATGAAATGCCACATGTAGCTTTATAGGAACTTTTTAAAAAATGATATATTAAAAGGGTATAAAACATTTCTAAGATTAAGTTGGAAGTATTTTACTTAAACTTTCATGTACTTGAATAGCTGCTGTAGATTGGCAATGATGCTACATTAGGTGCTATTTTTACTTGTTGTGGAAGAGGGCAGATTTACTATATTTTTCTTTCAACTTTTTCTACATACTGCATTTTGATGTTCGTAGAGCTGGGACTGCTTCTAAGTGAGTTAAATACATTCCAATATGCTTTCTTAAAAAACTACTCCATAATAGTTTGTCAGTGATGATGACAATGTCTATGCTGATAACCTCACACCAGCTGAAGCTCTGTTTGGACATGCAGATGATGAGGAGGAGAACTCCAGTTTTGAAGGATTTTAGCTCTTGTGTGTTAGCTTGGTTGCTGATTGAGCTAAGGTTGTTGTACTTTTAAAGTTACGGTATTTTTGATACCATATTGTTTTTGTTGACCCCCTTTTCCACTTACAGAGCTAGGTTATTGTTTTTCTTTGAAATAAATATTCATGTAATTTTATTGGTATCTATCTTCATTTTTTACATTTACCAGTAGCTGCCTCATTTCCTACCCTAGGCTTATACTCGAGTCAATACTGTTTCCCAGTTTTTTGTGGTAAAATTAGGTGCCTCGGCTTATATTCGGGTCGACTTATACTCGAGTATATACGGTATTTAGTCATATTTGGTGAGCAGCTGGATACTGTGGTTAGTTCTACAGCATATTGTAAAAGTGTATGACTCCACTGGTGAATAGTCTGTTAGACTGGATTATCCATGCAACATTTTTTTATATCTTTGATTTTGGAAAGTGAAATCAATACAGTCTTTAGCACCTTCATGTACTGGATGATCAGAAGGAACTATACTGTAGTTAGGTAAAGTGAGGTATAATACTAGAAGAACAGTATTTTTCAAAATACAAGTTAGAACAGTTTGTTAAAATAGGAAATGCAAGATAGAACAGTATGGCTAATTTATGTAAAATGCTATATAGGTAGTAAAGCTGACTAAATTTTCACATAACAAAAAGGTGCCAAATAGAACTCATGTGTTTAAGCTGTGAAAGCTGAAACAGCAATCATTTGGCTTGCAGTTTTTAGCTGAGCTCTGCTCCCTAATTTGCTGCTAGCTGTCACAACATATGCTTTCACTCTCATCCATTGCACTGATACAGCAGGTAAAAATCTGTTTTTTACTTTGGAAATTCAAAAATAAATAAATTCTTGTATCTGTACTTTGCCAAAGCTGCATGCTAAGTATTCAAAGGGGAGAGGGTTCCCCTTCAAATGTATAGACTCCTGAGTAGCTCAGTATTGAATATAATGTGTTTGAGAATCAGTTATTATGGTATAACAAATTATTCCCAGGATAATGGACAGAAAGTGATGAATTACTTGAACATAAATCTATATAATTCTCTCATGTTGAGTAATAACAGGACAATAGCAAAACTGATGTGTTACTTGCTAATGCATCTATTCCTATTCATGTTTTTTAATTATAGTAGGTAGAAAGATTTAATTGTTATTATAATACCTTTTATGTTATATTGTATAACTTTTAAAGGGTTTTTTTGTTTGGGTTTTTTTTGTTTGTTTTTTTGGCTCCAGAGAAGCAGGGCCTTAAGTATAAACAGAAATTTCTTTCAACTGTGAAGCATGTGCAATAGCAACATGCTGTTTGTCCATATTATATTGCCTGCATATTGTATTCCTGCTTTAGCAAATGTTTTGTTTGTACAGTTGACAAATGAAGCTTCTTTAAGGAAAATCCTGAATTTATGCCGAAATGATGGAAGGCATTGGGGTTCAGATGCCCAGCAGGTACCGTATATTCCGGCGTACAAGACGACCTCTGATGTTAAAAAACATCCCCCAAAAATCGGGGGTCGTCTTGTACGCCGGATGCCCCGCCGCCGGAGCCCCTCCGCGGCTTTGAAAGCCTCGGGGGAAGCCGGCGGGGGGGGCATCCCAGGCGCGCATGGGCTGCCCCCCCGCCGGAGCCCCTCCGCGGCTTTGAAAGCCTCGGGGGAAGCCGGCGGGGGGGCATCCCAGGCGCGCATGGGCTGCCCCCCCGCCGGAGCCCCTCCGCGGCTTTGAAAGCCTCGGGGGAAGCCGGCGGGGGGGCATCCCAGGCGCGCATGGGCTGCCCCCCCGCCGGAGCCCCTCCGCGGCGGCGCGGAGGGGCTCCGGCGGGGGGGCAGCCCATGCGCGCCTGGGATGCCCCCCCGCCGGCTTCCCCCAGGCTTTCAAAGCCGCGGAGGGGCTCCGGCGGGGGGGCAGCCCATGCGCGCCTGGGATGCCCCCCCGCCGGCTTCCCCCGAGGCTTTCAAAGCCGCGGAGGGGCTCCGGCGGGGGGGCAGCCCATGCGCGCCTGGGATGCCCCCCCGCCGGCTTCCCCCAGGCTTTCAAAGCCGCGGAGGGGCTCCGGCGGGGGGGCAGCCCATGCGCGCCTGGGATGCCCCGCCGCCGGCTTCCCCCGAGGCTTTCAAAGCCGCGGAGGGGCTCCGGCGGGAGAGGGGGGGGGGGCAGCCAAGGCGCTCCTGGCGGCTTTGCTCCCGGTGCCTCTGGTCTGCTGGGGACCATCTCCAGCAGACCAGGGACACCGGGAGCAAAGGAGGCGGAGGGGCGCTGGGGTATAAGATGAAACCCTATCTTTTAATTAAAAAGATAGGGGGTCGTCTTATACACCCAGTCGCCCTATACGCCGGAAAATACGGTATATATCAGAATCTACATGTTTTGTTAGTCTTTAAGGTGCCACGGAACCTTTGTTCTTTTAAGTTGTTTTCAGTTACAGATTAACATAGCTACCCCTCTGAGGGTATGTCTACACTAGCCACCTAGTTCGAACGAGGGTGGCTAATGTAGGCATTCGAACTTGCAAATGAAGCCCGGGATTTAAATATTATTTATTTATGTGCATGTTCCACAAGGATTTAGTTCGGATTAACTTTAAACTGCCACGTGTAGCCGCGTGCAGTCAGTTCAAACTAAGGGGATTTAAAAATGGCGGCCGGATGGGAACATGCAAATAAAGCCTGGGATATTTAAATCCCGGGCTTCATTTGCAACTTCGGTTGCCTGATTTGCCTACCTAGCTCAAATTAATGAGCTAGTGTAGACATACCCTGAGACTTTTATATCAGAATAAGTTGACTTATTTTTGTGAAGCTACATCAATTTACACCAGTTGAGGTTCTGGCTCTAGGAATTTTGACTGAAAAAAAGATCAATAAAGTTGAACACAACACTACCCTCTTACCTTTACTGTGCATAAAAATAAGCCATATATGAAACAGGAAATTCCATTCCTACTCATTCAGGAGTCCCTGGTGTCCCTGGCCTCTGTTTGTCAGAGGCTGGAGAGGGATGGCAGGAGACAAATCACTTGATCATTGTCTTCGGTTCACCCTTTCTGGGGCATTTGGTGCTGGCCACTGGCAGACAGGATACTGGGCTAGATGAACCTTTGTTCTGATCCAGTACGGCCGTTCTTATCTTCTTATGAGTCTGTTCACCAATCCCACAATCAATGCAATGCAAACCAAGAGATATCTGTAGGAGTTAAATGATATCCATGCAGATATCCATTACCAGATCTCTGCTGCCTGCTACTACAGTGTCCTAGACAAAATGGCTCCCTCGGGAACTAAACTTCTAGGCCGCCTCCCTGCCTTCAAAACTTCCCTGGAAGCATAGGCTCTACGGGTATGTCTACACTACCCTCCTAGTTCGAACTAGGAGGGTAATGTACGCATACCACACTTGCAAATGAAGCCCGGGATTTGAATTTCCCGGGCTTCATTTGCATAAGCGGGGAGCCACCATTTTTAAAACCCCGCTGGTTCGAACCCCGTGCAGCGCGGCTACACGGGGCACGAACTAGGTAGTTCGAACTAGGCTTCCTAGTTCGAACTACCGTTACTCCTCATTTCACGGCTTATGCAAATGAAGCCCGGGAAATTCAAATCCCGGGCTTCATTTGCAAGTGCGGTATGCCTACATTACCCCACTAGTTCGAACTAGGAGGGTAGTGTAGACATACCCTACAGGACATAAAAGAAAACATCCAAATTAGGGATGTAAAGTACTAGTTGACTATCTGATAAGCAAATGCTTATCACATAGTTGATAAGATGGTTGACTAGTTGCTGGAGATTCCCCAGCTGACCCCAGGCTCAGTACAACTCTGCCGCTTTGAAATGCCGGGTAGAGCCGGAGATCAGCTGGGGACTGACCCTGGGCTACATGTGGCATTTCAAAGTGGCTAGGAGCCCGGGATAGCTGGGGACTCCCCAGTTGACCCTGGGCTTCATGCTTCAAGCAGCACTGCCACTTTTACGTGCTCCCCTCTTGTCCCCACTCCCTTGCTTCCTCTGTCAAATAAAGGGAACAAGGGGGCGAGGACAAGAGGGGAGTACGTAAAAGCGGCAGCACTGCTTGAAGAAGCATGAAGCCCAGGGTCAGCTGGGGAGTCCCCAGATATCCCGGGCTCCTAGACACTTTGAAATGCCACATGTAGCCCAGGGTCAGTCCCCAGCTGATCCCTGGCTCTACCTGACATTTCAAAGCGGCAGTGTTGTACTGAGCCTGGGGTCAGCTGGGGAGTCTCCAGCTGACCTCTGGCTCCACGCAGCATTAAAAGTGGTTTGGAGCCCAGGATCAACTGGGGACTCCCCAGCTGACCCTGGTTTCCGTGAGGTGTGCCAGCTTTGAAATGTACAAGAGTCCTCGTGGGGGGGGGGCAGGAGGGTCTTCTGTATTTCAAAGCGGAAGCACCTGTGGGGAGCCCGGAGTCAGTGGGACTTCCTGTTGGCCCTGGGCTCCACGTGACATTCCAACTTTGAAATTTCACAGGCAGAACGCAGAATTGCTTATCAACTAGTCGAGTTTAAATTCCATCGACTACTCGACTAGTAAATTAATCACTAGTTAACATCCTAATCCAAATGAACAATGCAGAATACTTTACATTGGGACAGTTTATGTGAGGTTATCAGGGTCTGGTGGGGAGATGTTAACTAGGTATGTGACCTTAACAGGTGAAGCTTACTGGTTAAGGTTAACCGGTGGGCTGGAGCAGCTCCACACCTGCTGTGGGGAAGGGGCTGCTCCAGCTAGACACCAGAGCAGCCTCTATCCACGGGAAGCCAGGACAGCCCGGTAGGGGGCTGCTCCAGCTGGGTTAGAGTGGCCCTCCCCTGCTTGCCCCCATTAATCGGTTAACCTGTTAACTCAAGCTGAGGCAAAATACCTTCTTCAGGCTGGATCCCGCCCACAGATGTAGCGGGGAGAATCCTTGCCTCCCCCTCACATGCAGCAGGGCTTTTTTGAACAGCTGTTAGCCTTCATGTGCTGCTCCTGCCTCCACACAATTCCACTGGCCAGTTTCCAGCCAATGGGAGCTACCTGTTGTCAACTGACAGCTTTCAAAGCACCCTTCCTGCAGGCTACAAGGTGTTCAAAAACCACACGGCTGCTGCAACCAATCTGCTTCAAAAGGCTGCTGGCTGGGACTCTGGCTAGTTTCCCAGCCAGAGCCTGCCTCAGGCATCCCAACCCCATTACCGCCTACTCCACAGAACCCAAACCCTCTTTCCCTCCTTCTGTCCCCATATCCTCTCCCAGATCCTGCATCCTAATCCCCTGCCTCAGGTCACAGCCCTGTCCTGTCCTAGATCACAACCCAAACCCTCTATACCCTAATCCATATAACCCAAACCTTCTGCCTCTCTCCTGCCCCCATATCTCCCTAGATCCTAAACTCCAAACCCCTGCCCCATGACACAACCCAAGCCATCTGCCCCCTCCTACAGCCCTACCCCAAATAACCCAAAACCTCTGCCCCCTCCTACCCACATAAACCCTCCCAGATCCTGCCCCCCAATCCTCTGCCTCAAGTCACAACCCAAACCCTCTGTCTCTCCTGCACTCCAGTCCCTGCCCCAAGTAAATTTTATTTGATTTATTTATTTATATTCACAGTAGGTTTTCAATCTGGCCATTTATTATATCAAGCTTTCTGTAAATTTGAATTATTTCTACACAGAACCAATACAAATGTCTCATTCCAAGCAATGAATTCATTACCATTTTATTTTATACAAGTAAGAGAAAATGAATAAGCAATTACATGAACTTCCAAGGGATGACAGCACTGATCCAAATATTAGACTCAGAAATTGACTAAGTTTGTATTCAGTAACAACCAGAAACATCAGCTCAGGCTTGAGAAAGACTCTCTACATCCACAGAAATTGTAGTCTCACTTCACAACCTCATGCATACCAGCATCTGTGACTTTTTCACAGCTCTACTAGGAACCTCATTTCTTAAAGTTAACATAGGATATATAAAAAAAAAAAATAAAGGGATTATTTTAATTCATAGAGAAATAGATTAGACTAATTGATCAGATATTTTATTACAGTTCCACTATTTATCAGTAACTCATAAATGATTACTAGATGGGTTAATAAATGGTCAGTCAATTTTTACAAAGACTCACAGATCAATAGCTTGTTTATTATCATTGTTTTTAATTATCTATAGCACATGCCATGCTATCCAGCCATTATAATGATTTATAAATTGGATCTCAATATAAAGTGTGATCAGTGACCTGTATATGTCCAATTTCTATAACCTAAAAGTATTTCATTTTTGCCCTTATTTGTTTTTAATAATTTTAACGGGAACTACTCAAATTCTGGACAGTTTCGGCTTTTCTGTGTTGCGGAATACTTAAAACTCTGTCCTCTGACACTACGTTTTTTAATTATTCATCCATTTTTGTATCCTTGCAGTAAGTGAAATACAGTATGATTATTAATGCACACTAACTCATTCCATTGTGAAATTGCATTTTACAAATAGAATCTGTAAAATCTGTAGAATCATGGTTTTATTTTGACTTGACAATTGGCTATGCCTCTGAAGGAATTCAGGAAGGAATCTCTGAACACAATCTGTTTCAGAATAGAAAAAGAAAAGTGGCATATTCATCTGCTAAACTATAGAAGGTGTATTTTTTGCCAACTGGCTACCTGCAATAGGAATTCTAGAAGTTGTAATAAAAGCATCAGTCTGCTAGATTTATTAGACTAAACTGCAAATTGCCTAAGGGCCTGATCCAAAGTTCAGTAAAATAAATTGAATTATTTCCATTGACTTAAATGGGCATTGTATCAAACCCTAATTGCAGAGTTCTCTTACTTCATTTGTCAGGTTCACCAATACCACCTGGAAGACTAGTTCTCTTCTAAAGCCAATTGGCCATTAGCCAGGCTGATCTGGCACAAGTACTTGAGAACATTTAGATTTAGTGGGGTGAAGGCAAAGGTGGTTTTGAAGATTTGAGAAGATTTAATTTTGGACATGGAAAGGTGAGCTTGTCAGTTGAAGTAAAACCTATGCAAGTGATCAAAGAACATCTGTCCTATGTGCCATAGGAATGCATTTTAGTTCTAATCTCTGCATCTTCCAACTGAAATTTGCCAATTTTCAGGAAAATGAGGGCAACGTCGTGTTGCCTTCTGGCCAATAATGAAAATAAGTTGTAAACCCGCTACCTGATCATCATGTCTAATTGGTAAGTCAGGTTGGTCTCCTGAAGTAAATAATTTAAATATATCAGAAAGCTGAAATTTGAGTCTAGTAGGTTTAGTGCCCATCCATTTCTATTTTGCCTTCCTTGCTGCAGTGTTCTCTTACCTTTTAACTTTTTTAAAAGGATGTCAATCTCAATCTCACCTTCCTACTCCTCAGGCCAGACCCAGGGAGCCCAGGGAGTGCTGGCAGGCAGGCTGCATGGTCTTAGGAAGCCAGGGGGCAGGCTGTGCCCCACCCAATCCCTGCCATGGGAGAAGCCCATGGGCAGGGTGTGCGGTACCCCCTTTGCAGGCCAGCTCCAGGGAACATGGTGGGCAACCTATGTGCCCCACCCCAACCCCTAGGCCAGCCCCAGGGAGAAGCCAATAGACAGGGTGCAGGTTCCTCCCCACCCCACCCTGGGGAGAAACCAGCAGGTGTGCCACATAGCCTCTCCTCCACTGTGGGAGAAGGCAGCAGGTAAAGTGTACAACCCTACCCTGGGCCAGCCCCAGGAAGAAGTGGGGTGGGGTGAGTAGCCAGTGCTTCCCCAGGGAGTGTAGCGGTTGACCTGTGCATCCCTCCTTCCTCTGGGCCAGCTCCTGGGGAGAAGCCAACCTCTTCCCTGACTCCTAAACCCCCCACCCTCTGCCTTGAGCCCTTCCTCACCCCCAAGTCTGATTTCCACACCCCCCATACCTGCAACCCCCTGCAATAAACCTTCATTTCCCTAAATCCTTGCTCTGACTCCTGCAGCTCCCACACTTCCAGACCCCTTCCCAGAAGGATCCAAGCAATGCTAGATAAGTCTTCTAGTACTGAATAACAATAAAGTGCTTATAAAAATCTTCTGTATCCAGAAAAATATACCTGATAGAAAGGAAAGGAGTAGTTGTTATAAGCATGTATGTTTCAAAGGAAAACTGTAAAAAAGATTTGTGTTGCTAGCAACAATGACTGTCTTAAATTAGGAAAGAGGTTTAATTAGACATAGCACTTCTCTGCTGCCAAATGGCAGCAATTTATATAGTAGTACAGTCAGTAAAATGATTAGAGATTTTCCATAAGTGGAAAATAGAAGTGTCCTGATTTCTTTTTGATTCCATCACCACTAAAGAATTTGTATGTGATTTACATGATCTGAAGACTGGTATTTTTTTTTATGAAAGATAGGACACAAGGCTTGAATTCTGCAAACATGTAAACATGTACTTAACTTTATGCATGTGAGTGGCACCGTTGAATTGAAGGCCTCAATCCAACTGAGTTCTAAAGATCATGCTTCATTTTATTTGTACGAATAGTTCCTCTGTAAGCATGGGACTTGTTCAACCCCAGCAGAATCCAAAGCAGTCTCCAGGAGGCTTCTAGCTGCCAGTGGTCATCAAGAAACCATTCCAACCTCTGGAGTTTGCCTAATCAGATCCAGAGTTTGGCCACATCCTCCTTCCTAAGGGGTGATCCCAGCCCTCCAGCTAGAGGCAAAGAAAAGAAATAGCATAGAACTGATAATGTCATCTGTATGTCACCTCAACATTCCACTTACACAAGAGGAATTCTTAGGGAGCAGAGGAAGCCAGAATTATCACCAATGGAATGGAGGAAGTGTTCCACACTAGGTGCTAGAGTCTGGCCTGTTGCCTGCACCTCTTTCTATTACCTGTGCCAATTTGGCTTAACTACTTTGCACCAGATACCCTGACCTATATTGGCTCCAGCTTAAGTATATTCTGAAGAGAGATTCCCCCAAGTTAACAGTACCCTTCTGAATCTTTCAAATAGGCAACACCTACTGGTTGAAAATACAAAATATAGTGTTTACATGTCACCCTAAAAACTAAACGGTATAAAAGAATCATCATGAAGTATTGTCATTAATGCATTGGAAAATAAAATAAAATATAGTTTGCTATGAATCAATTATAAATAGAAAAATCTCTCTCTTAGCTCTTTAGATTATACACCTACACCCTTTAAAAGCTAACAATTTGGGTCCCAGTTCAGCAAAGTCCTTACACTAAAGCTTTATGCTCAATATGCATACATGCATCCCAGTTTGACATATGCTTAAGGTATTACTTGGAAAATGTTAAAAAATAAAACTAGAAATCAATTAAATTTAAGCAATGCTCCTTGGTTGCACAACTTGGCTACGTCTACACTGGCCCCTTTTCCGGAAGGGGCATGTTAATTTCAGCTATCGTAGTAGGGAAATCCGCGGGGGATTTAAATATCCCCCGCGGCATTTAAATAAAAATGTCCGCCGCTTTTTTCCGGCTTTTAGAAAAGCCGGAAAAGAGCGTCTACACTGGCCCCGATCCTCCGGAAAAAGCGCCCTTTTCCGGAGGCTCTTATTCCTACTTCGAAGTAGGAATAAGAGCCTCCGGAAAAGGGCGCTTTTTCCGGAGGATCGGGGCCAGTGTAGACGCTCTTTTCCGGCTTTTCTAAAAGCCGGAAAAAAGCGGCGGACATTTTTATTTAAATGCCGCGGGGGATATTTAAATCCCCCGCGGATTTCCCTACTACGAAGTAGGAATAAGAGCCTCCGGAAAAGGGCGCTTTTTCCGGAGGATCGGGGCCAGTGTAGACGCTCTTTTCCGGCTTTTCTAAAAGCCGGAAAAAAGCGGCGGACATTTTTATTTAAATGCCGCGGGGGATATTTAAATCCCCCGCGGATTTCCCTACTACGAAGTAGGAATAAGAGCCTCCGGAAAAGGGCGCTTTTTCCGGAGGATCGGGGCCAGTGTAGACGCTCTTTTCCGGCTTTTCTAAAAGCCGGAAAAAAGCGGCGGACATTTTTATTTAAATGCCGCGGGGGATATTTAAATCCCCCGCGGATTTCCCTACTACGATAGCTGAAATTAACATGCCCCTTCCGGAAAAGGGGCCAGTGTAGACGAGCCCCTTGTGTGTTAAAGTTGCTTTGAGGAAAGGATTTCTCCAGATACAAATGACAAACGGGAACCATCCCTTAGTTGAAAACAATCTCCAGCTGAACTTCTACCTACTGTCAGTCTCCCCGTTCTTATAATTTCATATTAGACATGCTTAATTATTTGCATATTGAAGTCAATATTTCTTAAATAAAGTATTACTTTTTGTAATCTCTAGTGCCCTATCACTACAGTGACAATTATACTTGAGAAGGTCAGATATTCCAGCCAGTAAAGAGCTGTGATATTACACTATCCTTAAATCTAAAAAAACATTCAATTTGGGGTTCCCATTATTAACTAACATAAAGGATCTTCTAAAATGATTTTATTTTAGTATCATAAATCGTGTTCAAGAATTAAAGATGTATTATAACTATAATTATGATGGCACATAAAGACCTTGAGATCAGGCTTTCATTCTGCTAGGTTATATACATATCCATAGTCAGAGTCTATGTCTAGACTGCAGGCTTCTTTCGGAAGAAATTTTTGCAGAAGAGATCTTCTGAAAAAACTTCTTCTGAAAGAGAGTGTCCACACTGCCAAAGTGCATCAAAAAAGTAATCTGCTTTTTCAAAAGATAGCATCCACACTGAATGGACACTATCTCACATTTAAGCTGTGATTCCTATGGGCGGAGTGGCCACCACGGCACCTGTGCTTTTTCCTCTTTCCCCTCCTTCGAAAGAACTCCCTCTTCCCCGTTCACACATGCCTTTTTCCGAAAGAGCTCTTTTGGAAAAAGTCTTCTTCCTCATAGAAAGAGGTTTACGAATGTCAGAAAACCTCCTCTGTTCTTTCAATTTTTTTCAAAATAACGCAATTGCAGTGTGAACGTAAGTGAAGTTTTTTAGGAAAAAGAGCTGTTTTTCCGGAAAAACACAGTAGCGTAGACATAGCCAGTAGGATTGCCAGATGGTTTCAGAAAAAATACTGAACAACAACAACAAAAACATGTCAGGAAAAAGTTTGCTGAGCAAAAAATAAAAGGACCCTGAGAGTTGTTAAGCAAAAACAAACAAACAAACAAAAGCCAAACAAACTCTAGCCCTTTTAAAAACTGTGTGGTGAGGCTTTTTGGCCCTAACAAGCTGCTAGTGGCCACCTGCCATCTTGCCTCCCTGAACAGCTCCCCTGTGGAACCCGGTAAGCACGAGGGTTGCCAGGCTGCCTCCGTATTGAGCAAGACAGCCCAGGATTTTTTCCTCCTGGACGGGAAAAGATCAGAAAGTACAGGACATTTTAGGTGTCTGGTATTTTCTGAATTTTTTTACCGGACAGGGGGCAAAAATACCGGACTGTGCAGTTCAATACTGGACACCTGGCAACTCTAATAGCCAGAGAGAGAGAGAGAGAGCCTGCTCAGTAGAGCTTAACATATAAACAGGCAAAACAGAGAAAAGTACAAGAAAGCAAGAATCATTAAACCCATTTAACATATTGGTGAGGGAGGTGCAGAAAGATTTGCACTCACGGACATATAGGAGGTCTCTGCAGAATCAGAAATGGAACCTATGATGGGCTGAATCACAGAAGTCCTCTTGGACTGTCCCCTTGGTGTGCTGGTCATGGCACTTATGCCTATCCTCCTGCTCTCTTGGGCTTCCTATCATTTTCTCTTGCTGGGCCATATCATCTGGTCTCCCTCAGACAAGGCACGGAGTTGGGGTTACTGGCACCTTGCAGAGTAATACAAACACTGAACCAGTTCAGCTGTGGGAGGATGAAGCTATAAGGGCTCAGAACCCAGGAAACCAACCCCCAAATGGGACTAAAACCCCAAATAAATCTGTCTTACATTACGTAAAATTTTTTATAAAGAGTAAGCTTATAAAGAAATCGGCCCTGTTTAACATGAAAGAGAGTTATGCACAGTGGTTGCTTCCTCTCCGCCAAAGTAACAATTATTTAGTATTTGTATTAAGTACAAAAAGTAGGATTTATGTGATTTCAAGTGAAAATAGTCAAATCAAAGTAAGTTACTAAGTTGAAATTAACAAAAATGCACTAAGAAACATGTTATATGCAAATTGTTACTCTACATACTTGTTCTTACACTTGATAAAGAGCAGGTCTGAGTTGATCTTTTCTCTCCTGGGTCTACAGCTTTTTCAAAGTTGTTTGTATCCCCTTAGGGTAGTTTAGGCAGTTTCAAAAGCCAGCTGAAGAGAAAGCTGAGTGCTTCCTATTGCTTAAACAGCCTGGCTACGTCTAGACTGGCCACATAAGACGAAATAGGCATGCAAAGCAGGCAAGTCAGAACAGGGAAATCCGTGGGGGATTTAAATACCCCCCGCGGGATTTAAATAAACATGGCCGCTGCTTTTTTTCCGGCTTGGGGAAAAGCCGGAAAAGAGCGTCTAGACTGGCGCGATCCTCCGGAATAAAGCCCTTTTCTGGAGGATCTCTTATTCCTACTTGCAAGTGGCTTTATTCCGGAGGATCGCGCCAGTCTAGACGCTCTTTTCCGGCTTTTCCCCAAGCCGGAAAAAAAGCGGCGGCCATGTTTATTTAAATCCCGCGGGGGATATTTAAATCCCCTGTGGATTTCCCTGTTCTGACTTACCTGCTTTGCATGCCTATTTTGTCTTATGTGGCCAGTCTAGACATAGCCCCTTTCTCCCAGGTTGAGAATACTT
Source organism: Pelodiscus sinensis (assembly GCF_049634645.1). Taxonomy (NCBI): domain Eukaryota; kingdom Metazoa; phylum Chordata; order Testudines; family Trionychidae; genus Pelodiscus; species Pelodiscus sinensis. The sequence goes on from NC_134719.1 coordinate 52,058,181, forward strand.
TGTTTGGCATCCCCTATCTCCATGGAAAAATACCATATTCAAATAGATTTCAGGACTGGGTGGCATGGTCATATGTCTTTTTTGGACCAACCAGTTTGGGCTTATAGGACAAACAAAACTCTTCATGGTTCATTGATTTGATCACCAAATCATGAAGTTTCTGGAGCATCAGTAATGGCCCTCATTAGCACATTTAGAATTATAAACAGATCCATGTTTTATATTACTAGCTTCACATACAAGAATGATACATGCACAAAAATAGAGTACATACATTTAGTGGACTTAACATTAAAATTGATAGGTTACATGAGGTATGTTATCTAAAGTATCTTCAAGTTATGCATATTCAAGTACTAATTTTCATCTATGCATCCTAGTTTAATGCCTTATCTAAATATGGTTTGCCTCATCTGTTAGATAATCACAAAAATGGGTAATTTGGAACAAGAGATTATACCAAATAGATGTAAACTGGCATATGCAGTAAAGCTGCCTCTGACTAAGCTTTGGCATAATAAGAGCTGTCGAGTAAAACTGAAACACAAGTAGCTGAACATAAACATCCCACTGTCTGCACACATCAGGAAAATCATCTTTTCTCACAAATAACAATGTAATCAGCTAGCTGTGGTTTCTAGTTATTTTTAATAAATTGCTACTGCTTTATACAAATCAATGATTAAAGTTAAGATAGGAAGAAAGAAACCATTCTTCTTGATGTCAGCTCTGATTCCTCAGATGTGTCAGTTTCAAAAGGATAACGAGAGATGGATTTGCTCTCTGAGGAGACATGGGTGATACACCTGAAAAAGCAGGTGGAAATGAGTCATGAAGGTTTGTCAGAAAGCTTGAGTTTAGCAGGAATCTAAAAGGTCAAAATAATCTGTAAAAAATAATTCATAAAGAACTTTTCAGAGTGTCTCTTCTGTTCAAAATGAAATCATTGATGCAACTAATTACCAAAACAGGGATGATACCCTTAAATGCTATACCAGAAGGGAGTAATTTTATTAAAAAACAGCTTAATGTAAATAGATATTGTTATCATGTCATCTGCTCTTTTAGGCCATAAAACATCAGTGTGATTTAGCTTTCCCAGAAAGCAGTACCTTTACCCAATGTGAATGATGGCCTGTGAGAATGCCACACAGGAATATAAGTTTAAAATAATTTCATGAAACTTGATTACGTTTTAGTTCTCAGTGTTGTAAGGTGAAATATACTCAGTTACTGTAAATGGAATCCAAAATATAGTTCAGTGTCCATATACTCTGTTACCCTGACATGTCATCTTGGGACGTATGCTGCCTGCCAGGGCCAGTGTCCAAGGAATTATAGAGGATTATGTAGCTCTGGGTATGTCTACGCTACAAAGTTAATTCGAACTAACGGATGTTAGTTCGAATTAACTTTGATAGGCGCTACACTAGCGCTCTGCTAATTCAAACTTAATTCGAACTAGCGGAGCGCTTAGTTCGAACTAGGAAAACCGCATTTTACGAGGATTAAGCCTAGTTCGAATTAAGGGGTGTGTAGCCCCTTAATTTGAACTAGTGGGAGGCTAGCCCTCCCCAGGTTTCCCTGGTGGCCACTCTGGCCAACACCAGGGAAACTCGTCTGCCCCCCTCTCAGCCCCGGACCCGTTAAAGGGGCACGGGCTGGCTACGGTGCCCGTACCAGGTGCAAGCCTGCCAGCACCCAGCCAGCAGACCCTGCACCTGGCACAGATCGAGCCACCCACCCGATGCCCCTCAGCCCTCCCCCTCTTCCCGGGACCAGGCTGGTGGCTCCCGGGAGCTTGCCCGGGACCGCAGGAGGCAGGCACCTGCCTGGGCTAGTGCAGACATCGTTGACCTCATCCACAATCTCCGCACTAGGCACAGGAAAGTGGCCGGCTAGGGCAGAAGAGCTGCCAGCCTGGCCACCCAGGAGCAGGTGTGCAAGAGAATCAAGGGGGTCCACTGAGATCCCCGACCGTGAGTCCTGAGCTTACAATGTCCGTCCTGGGTCAGACCAAAGGTCCATATAGCCCAGTAGCCTGTCTGCCAACAGCGGCCAACCCTAGGGACCCTGGAGGGGATGGACCGAAGACAGTGACCAAGCCATTTGTCTCGTGCCATCCCTCTCCAGCCTTCCACAAACCTTGGGCAGGGACACCACTCCTACCCCCTGGCTAATAGCGGGGACCCATGGACCCAACCTCCGTGACTTGATCTCACTTCCCTTTAAACTCTGTTCTAGTTCTAGCCTTCACAGCCTCCTGCAGCAAGGAGTTCCACAAGTTGACTCTTTGCTTTGTGAAGAACAACTTTCTGTTTCTAGTTTGAAGCCTGCTACCCATTCCTTTCCTTTGGTGTCCTCTAGTCCTTCTTTATGGGAACTAATGAAGATCTTTTCTTGATGCACCCTCTCCACCTAACTTCTGCTTTTAGAGACCTCTATCCTGTCCCCCATCCGTCTCCTCTTTTCTAAGCTGAAAAGTCCCAGTCTCTTTAGCCTCTCTTCATATGGGACCTGTTCCCAACCCCTAATCATTTTAGTTGCCCTCCCCTCTCCCACCCTCTCTCTTCCCCTCTCCCACCTACTTTTCCCAGTCTCCCCCAGTTTTGTTCAATAAAGACAGATTCAATTTTTTAACACAATTGTCCTTTATTTTGTACATCAAGAAAAGGGGCTAGGGAAGGGTAAGTGGAAGGAGCTGAGGGAGGAATGCTGTACGAGCCCCCGATGGGGAGGACTGGGCTGGTTCTGCGGGCTTCTGGGGGTTGAAGCTCTCCTGCAGCCCCCCAATTGCCCCCTCTCCCCAGATGGTAGCCTGCGGCAAGTGCAGCCGGGCTGATGGCCGAGTGGTGTGATGTGCCCAGTGTGGGTACTCCGGGCACTCCAAGCCAGGACTGCTTTGCAAGCGGGGCACCTCTGAGAACTGTCCGGGGTGGGGGTCGGGACCCTTTAAGCGCAGCCCTTGGCTAGCCTGAGACAGCATCTCCACGCTCTAAATCCTCCTCTGATGCCCTGCCGGCACTGCTTCCGGCCATCCTTAACCCTGGTTCAGGGTCCACTTAATATGGACACGCTAGTTCGAATTAGCAAAACGCTAATTTGAACTAGTTTTTTAGTCTGGATCCGTTAGTTCGAATTAGCTTAGTTCGAATTAACTAATTCGAACTAAGGGTATGTCTACACTAGAAAGTTAGTTCGAACTAACGGACGTTAGTTCGAACTAACTTTCCTATGCACTACACTAGCGCTCCGCTAGTTCGAATTTGAATCGAACTAGCGGAGCGCTTAGTTCGAACTAGGTAAACCTCATTTTACGAGGACTAACGCCTAGTTCGAACTAGCTAGTTCGAACTAAGGGCTGTGTAGCCCTTTAGTTCGAACTAGTGGGAGGCTAGCCCTCCCCAGGTTTCCCTGGTGGCCACTCTGGCCAACACCAGGGAAACTCTATGCCCCCCTCCCGGCCCCGGACCCCTTAAAGGGGCACGGGCTGGCTACGGTGCCCGTGCCAGGTGCAAGCCTGCCAGCACCCAGCTAGCAGACCCTGCACCTGGCACGGCACAGAGCCACCCACCCGATGCCCCCCAGCCCACCCCCTCTTGCCGGGACCAGGCTGGCGGCTCCCAGGAGCTTGCCCTGGACCGCAAGAGGCGGGCACCTTCCTGGGCTAGTGCGGACATCGTGGACCTCGTCCACGATCTCCGCACTAGGCACAGGAAAGTGGCCGTCTAGGGCAGGAGAGCTGCCAGCCTGGCCACCCAGGACCAGGTGTGCATGAAAATCAAGGGGGTCCACTGAGACCCCCGACACTGAGCCCTGAGCTTACAATGGCCGTCCTGGGTCAGACCAAAGGTCCATCTAGCCCAGTAGCCTGTCTGCCCACAGCGGCCAACCCTAGGGACCCTGGAGGGGATGGACCGAAGACAATGACCAAGCCATTTGTCTCGTGCCATCCCTCTCCAGCCTTCCACAAACTTTGGGCAGGGACACCACTCCTACCCTCTGGCTAATAGGACTCCATGGACCCAACCTCCATGACTTGATCTCACTTCCCTTTAAACTCTGTTCTAGTTGTAGCCTTCACAGCCTCCTGCAGCAAGGAGTTCCACAGGTTAACTATTTGCTTTGTCAAGAACAACTTTCTCTTACTAGTTTCAAGCCTGCTACCCATTCCTTTCCTTTGGTGTCCTCTAGTCCTTCTTTATGGGAACTCATGAAGAACTTTTCTGAATGCACCCTCTCCACCCAACCCCTGCTTTTACAGACCTCTATCCTGTCCCCCCTCCGTCTCCTCTTTTCTAAGCTGAACAGTCCCAGTCTCTGTAGCCTCTCTTCATCTGGGACCTGTTCCCAACCCCTGATCATGTTAGTTGCCCTCCCCTCTCCCAGCCTTTCTCTTCCCCTCTCCCACCTCCTTTTCCCAGTCTCCCCCAGTTTTTTTCAATAAAGACAGAGTCAATGTTGGAAGAAACGTTATCTTTATTTTGTACATCAAGAAGAAGGGGGGCTAGGGAAGGGCAAGTGGAAGGAGGTGAGGGAGGAATGGGGTACGAGCCCCCGATGGGGAGGACTGGGCTGGCTCTGCGGGCTTCTGGGGGTGGAAGCTCTCCTGCAGCCCCCCAATTACTCCCTCTCCCCAGATGGCAGCCTGCGGCAAGTGCAGCCGGGCTGATGGCCGAGTGGTGTGATGTGCCCAGTGTGGGCACTCAGGGCACTCCAAGCCAGAACTTCTTTGCAAGCGGGGCACCCCTTAGAACTGTGTGTCCGGGGTGGGGGTCGGGACCCTTTAAGCGCAGCCCTCGGCTAGCCTGAGACAGTATCTCCATGCTCTAAGTCCTCCTTTTATGCCCTGCCGGCACTGCTTCCGGCCATCATTAAGCCCTGTTCAGAGTCCACTCAATGTGGACTTACTAGTTCGAACTAGCAAAACGCTAGTTCGAACTAGTTTTTAGTTCTAGATGCGTTAGTTCGAACTAGCTTAGTTCGAATTAACTAATTCGAACTAAGTTAGTTCGAACTAGCGCTGTAGTGTAGACGTACCCTAAGTTAGTTCAAATTAATGTTGTAGTGTATACATACCCTCCCTGACTACTACCCCATGCTACTCATCCATGTGGGCACTAATTATACTTCAAGTTATGACCTTGAGCAGATCAAGAGTGACTCTGGGAGTACAGGTGAGGACGTTTGGAGCACAGGTGGTATTCTCTTCAGTACTTCCTGTCAAAGTTCGGGGCCCAGGCAGAGACAGGTGCATCCTGGAGGTGAATTCCTGGCTGCGAAGATGGTGTTGATAAGAGGGCTTTGGCTTCCTTGACCATAAGATGCTGTTCCAAGAAGGAGGACTTCTAGGCAGGGATGGGGTTCACCTTTTGAGGAAGGGGAAGAGAGTATTTGCATACAGACTGGCTAACCTAGTGAGGAGGGCTTTCAACTAGGTTCAATAGGGGCAGGTGACCAAAGTCCACAGGTAAGTGAAAAACGTGGAGATCTGAGAGAATGGTGTGGGCACATGGGCTATAATAGCATTAAGAAAGGAGGGATAAAACAGAAATGGGGGGCAAAATAAAATCAGTAACTTAGATGCCTGTATACAAATGCAAGGAGTATGGGAAATAAACAGGAAGAACTTGGAGTTCTAATAAATAAATGCAACTATGATATAGTTGATAACACAGAAACTTGGTGGGATAATATACATGATTGGAATATTGGCAAAGAAGTCTATAGCTTGCTCAGGAAGGGTAAGCAAATAAAAAAGGGAGGAGGTGATGCCTTATGTATTACAAATGTACACACTCCTTCTGTACCCCCCACGGCCACTTCCGAAGCCCCTGGCCAAGGGTGAAAGAGGGCACCATCGTGGACTGGTGTGGAGATCCTGGATCTCATAGAAGTCTGGGGAGAGGAGTTTAGCCTCCAGGATCTCCACACCAGGTGCCAAAATGCTGATGTCAATGGCCAGATGGCTGCAAGCCTGGCCCAGAAAAGGCACATATGCACGCTAGGCCACATGCACATGAAAATCAAAGAACTGCATCAGGCATACACCAAGGCCAGGGAACAAAGTTCCCACTCTGGAGCAGCACCCCAAACCTGCCGCTATTATGAGCAGCTAGATGGAATCCTGAGAAGGGGGCTGGTCACCTCCCCCACTTTGTTGTGGACTTAGGCCCAGACACACTCATCATCAGCCTCCACAAGGTCGAGACTATAGACCAGGTGATGAGGAGGAGGAGGAGGAGAAGGAGCAGTCCAGCCTGGACACCATGCTCACCAGCCAGGATGTCTCCCAGGGCTTGGATGAGGCTGGTGAAGGCACTTCAAATGAGTTCCATAAGTTTCCCTATCTACTGTGAGTTGTAGCAAGGTGCTGCAGGCTGCAAGGGGCAGCAAGCTACAAGGCTGCAAGGGGCTGCACACTCCTTGCTCAGCCTTCTCAGGAATTGCACAACAGCCTGTGTACATGGGTGCACATGGAGTGGCAGTCCAGAGCATGCAGCCCCACGAGGCTGTCACACAGGAGCCCACCACTCCTTCTCACAAGGTTTCTGGAGAGGCCTTCCTTAGTCTCAGCTCCATGGTAGGACACCTTCCCATGACAAGCCACCACTAAGGAAGCTGGAGTCATGGAAACACACAGCAGAGCCACACGAGGCATAGGGTCATTCCTGCACTCTCGGGCAGCACCCGTTCCCAGTCAAGCATGGTGAGGTGTAGGACACCAGTCCCCTGCATGGGAACCTACAGGGGAAAGGAAGAAGAGGGGATCCCAGTACCACCCTCCTCGACAAGTGGCATATGCTGCTCACACACACCTCCCACCACACCCTCCTACAGGGAACAGGGATAAAAGTTCTCTATGGGTACATCTAGACTACATAGCTCTGTTGATGGAGCCATGTAAAGTAGTTTACTCGGCATAGTCATTGAAGTGGGGATTTAAATAATCCCTGCTTCATTAAAATAAAAATGGCCACCACACTGTGCCGACAATCAGCTGATCTGGCACAGCGCAGCAGTCTAGATGTGGCGCGGTCAACAAATGGATTTCAGTTCTCTATCAATCAGTGCACGCTATCTCCATTCCAGTCACACTTGCACAGAAGTTTCACAGTATTCCCTTATTGGTTGAGATAATTTACTTTTCAGCTTGATCCTGAATAAGTGGCCAGAGCTAGTTTTGTCTATCTGTCAAATAGTGAATATTACCTCAGTGCTAAAAGTTTCCCTGAAATTTAAATGCTATGGACATACCAGCATGAAGTGTATAACAATTTGGATTATCATCATTTTACTTTTGAACTCCTCAAGCAGCCTCTTCCCTATAGTTTCTTTACTGCCCCGTGAATAGCTGGGTACATACAAATAAAGTAATGATAAGGTGTAATGCAGCAGATACAGTGAGTTGCTATTAGAGAGTTGTTTTGATGTGATGAAAAGATCAACAGAAAGATTTTCCTGTTAATATTTTGCCATGAAGCTTAGATTCTTGCCTCTGATGTCTTTATGTGCTTCTGCTACCCATGAACAAACTAATTATTATTCCAAGTTTCCTGTGCTTGTCAGTCTTATGCTACTGATTTCTCTGGCTACCCTCAGGGTATGTCTACACTACCCTCCTAGTTCGAACTAGGAGGGTAATGTAGGCATACCGCACTTGCAAATGAAGCCCAGGATTTGAATTTCCCGGGCTTCATTTGCATAAGCGGGGAGCCGCCATTTTTAAAACCCCGCTGGTTCGAACCCCGTGCAGCGGCTACACGGGGCACGAACTAGGTAGTTCGAACTAGGCTTCCTAGTTTGAACTACCGTTACTCCTTGTGAAATGAGGAGTAACAGTAGTTCGAAATAAGAAGCCTAGTTCGAACTACCTACAGGCAGTCCCCGGGTTACGTACAAGATAGGGACTGTAGGTTTGTTCTTAAGTTGAATCTGTATGTAAGTCGGAACTGGCGTCCAGATTCAGCCGCTGCTGAAACTGATCAGTTTCAACAGTGGCTGAATCTGGACGCCAGTTCTGACTTACATACAGATTCAACTTAAGAACCCCAGGCATCCCCAAGTCAGCTGCTGCTGAAACTGATCAGCGGCTGATTCCAGGAAGCCCGGGGCAGGGGCTTCCTGTAGTCAGCCACTGGTCATTTTCAGCAGCTGCTGACTAGGGGACACCTGGGGCAGAGCAGCTGGGGTGCTGCTGGGTTGGTCCAGTGGCACCCAGAGCGGCGCTACGGGACCAACCGGCAGCGCCCCAGCTGCTGTACCACAGGCGTCCGGAGCAAAGCCGCGGAGCACGGGGGCAGCGGGACAGCCCAGACGCGCCGTGGCTATCCTGCTGCCCTCGGGCTCCGTGGCTTTGCTCTGCTTTGCTCCCCGTCCCCCTGGTCTGCAGACCAGGGGGACGGGGAGCAAAGCGGCGGAACACGCGGGCAGCGGGACAGCCCAGATGCGCCGTGGCTATCCTGCTGCCCTCGGGCTCGGCGGCTTTGCTCTGCTCTGCTCCCCGTCCCCCAGGTCTGCAGACCACGGGGAGGGGGAGCAGAGTAGAGCAGAGCGGTGGAACGCGCAGCCAGCTGACAGCCCAGACGCGTGCTCCGCTCTGCTTCCCCCCCCCCCATGGTTTGCAGACCAGGGGGAGGGGGAGCAGAGCGGAGCAGAGCAGAGCGGCAGAACGCGCGGCCAGCTGACAGCCCAGAGGCGTCTGGGCTGTCAGCTGGCCGCGTGCTCCACTCTGCTCCCCCTCCCCCTGGTCTGCAGACCAGGGGGAGGGGGAGCAGAGCAGAGCGGAGCGGAGCAGAGCAGAGCGGCAGAACGCGCGGCCAGCTGACAGCCCAGACGCGTCTGGGCTGTCAGCTGGCTGCGCGTTCCGCCGCTCTGCTCTGCTCCGCTCTGCTCCCCCTCCCCCTGGTCTGCAGACGGGGGGGGGGGCAGAGCGGAGTGCGCGGCCAGCTGACAGCCCAGACGCGTCTGGGCTGTCAGCTGGCCACGCGTTCCGCCGCCGCTTTGCTTCCTCTCCCTGGTCTGCTCGAGACCAGGGAGAGGAAGTGCCCCGTTCGTAACTGCGGATCCGACATAAGTCGGATCCGCGTAACTCGGGGACTGCCTGTAGTTCGTGCCCCGTGTAGCCGCACTGCACGGGGTTTGAATCAGCGGGGTTTTAAAAATGGCGGCTCCCCGCTTATGCAAATGAAGCCCGGGAAATTCAAATCCCGGGCTTCATTTGCAAGTGTGGTATGCCTACATTACCCATCTAGTTCGAACTAGGACATGTAGACATACCCTCATTCACTTTTGTTGTCATCAATATACCTTCAGCACATGTACATCTGTATAGCTCCAAATGGTTCAATAATGTTATTCAGCTCTGTGCCAACTAACAATCTGGCCTACTAGAAAATCTGTAGACTTGTCACTGCCTTGAATTCTTGAAAACAAAGTGAAGGAGGCATAGAATTTTTCATTAAAATAAACTTACATCTGGTGTGAAGAGGTTTTGTGCTGAATTACCACCCACAAGCCCTGTAAATGTAAAGAGGACAAGAGCCTGCAATTCCTGCTCCTGATCTCAGGGAACACATGCTGGTTGGCTCAGTTTATAAGGCCCTTAAGTTCCCATCCTTTGGAAGTAAGAAAGGCCTGCCAATTTATTTGAAGGGGCTACAGACTGCAGTGAAACCTTATTACTCCCCAATGAGTAACATATTTAAAATACTATTAGGTAAGGAAGAATTTCTCCATATTCCACTATGGAGAAAATGCCTATTACATTTTTCAGAGTTCTAGAATTTTGGACAAAATACTTCACTTCCAAAGAGGCACATTTGGAATGAGATTATTCTGCAGGAAGTGTACCTTCAGACATTGGTTAGCTTCTGTAATTGATTAGGTACCTGGTTATAACATATTATAACTTATTAATTTCTTTGATCTTAATAAATGTGCATGCAAGCAGGCAACGTACTGCATGACACAGATACAACATTCTGGAATTAAATGTTTCCATAACATCCCTCATGAAGCAAAACAGACTTTCACACAAACTGTATTATCCTACTTCCAAAGTTACAAGAGATGAAAGCCTAAAATAAAATAAGTTTTAGAGCTGAATACATTTTGTGTGATATATCGTGATTGAAAAATCTTGGTTGTAAAATAGATATAGGCTATGTCTACAAAGCAGTGTTATTCCAAAATAAGCATCTACACAGTAAGGTAATTATTTTGAAATACATTTGAAATAACGGCTTCTTACTCACATTCCTGTAACCCTCATTGTATGAGGTGTAAGGGAAGTTGGGGGAAGAATGCTCTATTTTGAAATAACTGCTATGTAGACAGTGCCAAAAGTTGAAATAAGCTATTTTGATTTAAGCTACACAATTAGCATAACATAAGAACATAAGAACGGCCGTACTGGGTCAGATCAAAGGTCCATCTAACCCAGTATCCTGTCTACCGACAGTGGCCAGCGCCAGGTGCCCCAGAGAGGGTGGACCAAAGACAATGATCAAGCGATTTGTCTCCTGCCATCCCTCTCCAGCCTCTGACAAACAGAGGCCAGGGACACCATTTCTATCCCCTGGCTAATAGCCTTTTATGGACCTAACCTCCATGAAATTATCTAGGGGTATGTCTACACTGCCACCCTAGTTCGAACAAGGGTGGCTAATGGAGGCATTCGAAGTTGAAAATGAAGCCAGGGATTTAAATATCCCGGGCTTCATTTGCATCTTGCCGTGCGCCACCATTTTTAAATCCCCCATTAGTGCTACACGCAGCACTGAGTAGGTAGTTCGAATTAGGCTCTCTAATTCGAACTACCGTTATTCCTCGTGGAACAAGGTGTACCGGTAGTTCAAATTAGAGAGCCTAATTCGAACTACCTACTCCATGCCACGTGTAGCCGCGGGCACAGAGTCTGCACTAACGGGGATTTAAAAATGGCGGCACACGGCAAGATGCAAATGAAGCCTGGGATATTTAAATCCCGGGCTTCATTTGCAATTTCGAATGCCTACATTAGCTTCCCTAGTTCGAACTAGGGTGGCAGTGTAGACATACCCTAGCTTCTCTTTAAACTCTGTTATAGTCTTAGCTCTCACAGCCTCCTCTGGCAAGGAGTTCCACAGGTCGACTACAAGCTGTGTGAAGAACAACTTTATTTTATTAGTTTTAAACATGCTACCTGTTAATTTCATTTGGTGTCCTCTAGTTCTTCTATTACGGGAACTAATAAATAACTTTTCTTTATCTGCCCTGTCCACACCACTCATGATTTTATATTCCTCTATCATACCCCCCCTCAGTCTCCTCTTTTCTAAACTGAAAAGTCCCAGTCGCTTTAACCTCTCTTCATATGGGACCCATTCCAAACCCCTAATCATTTTACTTTCCCTTTTCTGAACCCTTTCCAAAGCCAAAATATCTTTTTTGAGGTGAGGAGACCACATCTGTACACAGTATTCAAGATGTGGGCGTACCATAGTTTTATACAGGGGCAGTAAGATATTCTGGGTCTTATTTTCTATCCCCTTCTTAATAATTCCTAGCATCCTATTTGACTTTTTGACCGCCGCTGCACACTGTGTGGAAGTTTTCAGAGAACTATCCACGATAACTCCAAGATCTCTTTCCTGATTTGTCATAGCCAAATTAGCCCCCAAAATATTGTACGTATAGTTGGGGTTATTTTTCCCCGATGTGCATTACTTTACACTTATCCACGTTAAATTTCATTTGCCATTTTGCTGCCCAATCACTCAGTTTGGTGAGATCTTTTTGGAGTCCCTCACAGTCTGCTTCTGTCTTGACTATCCTAAACAGTTTGGTATCATCCACAAACTTTACCAACTCACTGCTTACCCCTTTCTCCAGATCATTTATGAATAAGTTGAAAAGGATTGGTCCCAGAACTGACCCTTGGAGGACACCACTAGTTACCCCTCTCCATTCTGAAAATTTTCCATTTATTCCTACCCTTTGTTTCCTGTCTTTTAACCAGTTCTCAATCCAAGAAAGGACCTTCCCTCTTATCCCATGGCAATGTAATTTACACAAGAGCTCAAATAACTCAAGTTGTGTAACTTATTTCAAGTTTAACCCTGCTGTGTAGATGTGCCCATCAAGTGGGAACAGATCATATTAACTAAAACAGATAAAAACTTAGGACTAGATGGGGTAAGTATGCAGATCAATCATGCAGCAGTCACAATTATTTTGGGATTACGGGACAGTGCATACAAATGTGTCCATTGCTCTATACTTAGATATTGTGTAATATTACCTTATGTTTGTACAGGACCTAGCACCGTGGGGTCCTAGTCCTTTTCTAGAGTTCCCAGACATCATTACAGTACAAATAAAAAATTAATGTCCTCTGCAATATATAAATAAATGTAGGAAATATCCTGACCCAGCACTTCCAGAATGTTTCAAGCAACTTGTGTTTGGATTGCAAGAAGGGAGTTATTTCTGCAGCTGACTCCTGTACAGGTCACTTATGCCTGGGAAAACTTCCTTTTACTTCACCTTCTCCCTCACCCCAGACCTACAGTGGTGACAATTTGACCTCGAATAGTCTAGGAATATGGCTCTTTCTAGAAAATGCAGCCTGAATCCCTCAAATGGGTACAAAACTCAGGGCATTTCATTGGGGGACATCTATATCTTTGGAGCCCAATACAGGCAGTCCCCGAGTTACGCGGATCCAACTTACGTCGGATCCGCAGTTACGAACGCAGCTTTTCTCGCCCTGGAGGACGGGAGCGGCGGGATGTCCAGATACGCCGCAGTCCCACCACCCGTGTCCTCCGGGGTGAGAAAAGCTGCTCCACGTCTCCCTGGTCTGCTGGGGAGGTAGCCTCCCCCCAGCAGACCAGGGAGACACAGAGCAAAGCCGTGGAGCATGTGGGCAGCGGGACAGCCCAGACTCGCCGCGGCTGTCCCACTGCCAGCATTCCCCGAGGCTTTGCTCCCCATCTCCCTGGTCTGCTGGGGGTTCCCCCCCCAACAGACCAGGGAGACGGGGAGCAAAGCCGCAGAGGACGCCGGCCACAGGACAGCCGTGGCGTGTCTGGGCTGCCTCTGCCCGTGTGCTCCGTGGCTTTGCTCTGCGTCTCCCTGGTCTGCTGGGGGGAGGCTACCTCCCCAGCAGACCAGGGAGACCTGGAGCAGCTTTTCTCGCCCCGGGACCAGGGAGACCAGGGAGACGGGAAGCAAAGCCACGGAGGACCCGGGCGGCGGGACCGCGGCGCGTCTCCGTCCCACCGCCCGTGTCTCCCTGGTCTGCTGGGGGTTCCCCCCCACCAGAAGACCAGGGAGACGGGGAGCAAAGCCTCGGAGGACGCCGGCAGCGGGACAGCCACGGCGCGTCTGGGCTGTCCCGCTGCCCGCGCGCTCCGCGGCTTTGCTCCGGGTCTCCCTAGTCTGCTGGGGGGAGCTCCCCCCAGCAGACTAGGGAGACGGGAAGCAAAGCCACGGAGGACCTTGCTGGCGGGACCGCGGCGCGTCTCGGTCCCGCCGCCCGCGTCTCCCTGGTCTTCTGGTGGGGGGGCGCAGCTAGTGCGCCCCCCCCACCAGAAGTCCAGGCTTTTCTCCGGACGCCTGTGGTAGAGCAGCTGGTGCACAGCCGCTTGGTCCCGCAGCGCCACTCTGGGCACTACTGGACCAACCTGGCAGCACCCCAGCTGCTCTGCCCCAGGCGTCCTGATTCAGCCGCTGCTGGTCAGTTTTAGCAGCGGCTGAATCAGGACGCCTGGGGCAGAGCAGCTTGGGTGCTGCTGGGTTGCTCTGCCCCGGGCTTCCTGGAATCAGCCGCTGATCAGTTTCAGCAGCAGCTGACTTGGGGACGCCTGGGGTTCTTAAGTTGAATCTGTATGTAAGTCAGAACTGGAGTCCAGATTCAGCCTGTTGAAACTGATCAGCGGCTGATTCCAGGAAGTCCGGGGCAGAGCAACTCTGCCTCAGGCTTCCTGTAGTCAGCCGCTGGTCAGTTTCAGCAGTGGCTGAATCTGGATGCCAGTTCTGACTTACATACAGATTCAACTTAAGAACAAACCTACAGTCCCTATCTTGTACGTAACCCGGGGACTGCCTGTATATACTGCTCCACAGAAAAATAGCCACGCTGGTAAGCCAAACTGTTTATAGTATAATCCAGGGGTGCGCAATCTGTGGGTCGTGACCCCCGAGGTTACAGTTCCCGGGATGGCCACCATTTTGTTTTCCCAGCTTGGCATCCGATGTGCACACAGCGGGGGCAGAAGGGGGGGGGGAGTGGCATGGGAGCGGACCAGCACTTGAAATTAAAAGGGCCCAATAAAATATTCCGGATGGTTTTTGTTTTGTTTTGTTTTTTTGCTCAACCAAAAAAATCCTTGGGGGTTGCAAATTAAAAAAGGTTGAGCACCACTGGTATAACAAACTCCTCTCATTACTATTACACTGCATACTTGTCCTGGTATCACTTTAGCCAACAAAAGCACACACACATTCACATGGTCCTTAAAAAAAAAAATTCCATCACTTCAGGAACTCTGACTAGATGGAAGTTACCTTTCCACTTTTTATTCTCTGATTCATCCATCCTTGAAGCTAAAAGACTAATTATTTTTCATAACTACAGTCATAAGAACTTCCATCCTCTATAAAAAATTTCTAAACCAGTGACTCTAATTATCATATTCTGAAGAGAACAGTAGAATATATTAGATTAATATCTCAACTCTGGTAAAGCACTTGAATCAGTAGTTTACAAAGTCTTTCATGAAAATAATCCATGTACGCTTGGATAGGACTGTTTGGAAGCATCTGCACTTAAAAATACAGGCAGTCCCCGACTTACGTGGATCCGACTTAGGTCGGATCCCTAGATACGAACGGGGTGAGGCAACTCCCGCACATGCGCAGCAGCATTCCCGGGGCTCGCTCACCTGGGTCCTAGGATCCTCCTCCTCCTCGGGCCGGCTCCGACTGGGGTCCCGCAGAGCTGCTGGGCAGAGGAAACAGGCCAGCAACAGGCTGCCCCCCTCCCCTGAGCAACAGGCTGCCGAACAGCAGACAAAAGCAGCCTCTCCGCTCCTCCTCCCCCTATACATGCTGGGCTCCCTGGGCAAACAAAGACTCCACCAAAACAAACAAAGTGCTGGCCTCATTGTGTTAGCAAAAAAAGGACCCTCCTCCTAGAACCCTGGGTGGTGTGTGGAAATAAAGCTATTAGCTCAAAGTATGGTGCAGAGCTGTTTGGTATTTGATGAGTTACTCCTTTAGTCCTGAGTTTGTCACAGGGACAGAAATAGATGTGAAATCTTCTGAACAGGGGAACAGACAGCAAAACAAACATTAGAGGGGAGTTAACCTTTCCCTATGCTATCCAAAACTAAAAAAAAATGTTTGGCTAGAGTTTCTCCTACAATATGTACCAGTTCCGACTTACATACAAATTCAACTTAAGAACAAACCTACAGTCCCTATCTTGTACGTAACCCGGGGACTGCCTGTACTCAAAAGTAAATGAATGCAAGACTGTAGTTGCTCGAGAGAGCAATCATGTCAATCCCAAACCACAGAATGAAAATAAAATTAAAGTCACTTGTGTACTCATTTATATCATTCAAGAGATCAAACATGTCATCTTAGAGTCAATACAATATTTGAAAAGGGCTTTGTTGAAAGTGCTCAGGACATTTCAGTTGACATTCTGTTTTTTAGTAGCAAGAGATTTTAAATTGCTTGTGTAAGCGGGGGAATGGTCCCGCTATTGTGGGGAACTTTCCTGGCTTCTATACACCCCGGTGAACTGAACCAGCGAAAGGATCTGAGTCCCCGCTCCCACTTCCTTTACCCCACGGCTCCCTGATCCTGAGGGCTCCCCCTCCACTCTCCTGAGTAGCAGAGCCCTTGAAACCCCAACAAGGCTGGGCCCAGGTTTCCTGGGGCTTAATCCCTGACCTTGTAGTCACTAGGGGCAGGAGTTAGGGTGTCCCCACTCCGAGGTGCTCTCTTTACACTGCAGGCCTTCTTGGCCCAGTGATCACTTCATAAGGTTCAAAGCAAATACAGTTTATTAAACAACAACGGATTAAAGAGAAAAGAATAAGAAAAAAATGAGAATGGTTAAATGAGAACACACAGCTCTGCTCTGTAGCACAGGGACATCAAAACAGCAACCTGAAGAGTGTAAGGACAGTCCACAGTCTCTTTCTTAGAGGCCCTGGATATGCTGCAGGGGGGGGCTACAGGCTGCACACGCTAGCTCTGGTAGTGACCACACAGTCTCAAGCTCGAAGTGGCCAGACCCCTCTCCCAGTCCAGAGCCTTTCCCCACACTTTGCTGGTCCCAGGTGCTCACCACATCCAGCTGCAGGCTGTGCTGCTTGGCCAGTTCCAGCTCCTTGTGTTGCTTCTCTTTTCCTTTTTGCTCTCTGAGCCCTGCCAGTCTGCTGCTCAACACAGGGTCTGCTCTCCTTGAGTTGTGTATGCCTGGCTCTGCTGCTGCAAAAACTGTCCCTCAGCACAGCTTGCTCTCCTCTTAGCAGTGTCTCAGCTCTCTGTTCCTTTTGCAGGACTTCTTCATACAGCTTGCACTGCTCTTTTCAGCTCTCTGTCTTTGCAGGACCTCTTCTGCACACAGCTTGTTTGTTCAGAGAGAGAGCCAGAACAATCCCAGCTCACAGGGAGGACGGGGCCTGGCCTCTCCCCTTCCTCACTGGCCTGTCCAACCTGTCAATCAGGCTGAGCTGGACTGTTGGCTGCTTTCCATTGTCTCTGGGGTCAGTCAGTCTAATGAACTCTTCCCCTTCAGATACTGCGAGCTGGCAAACCAAAAACTCCCACAGAGTTTTAATAAGGGGTAACAGTCCCCTTACACTTGCATATAAATGATGTTTCCCTTCCACCATCACCTCTGCTCTAAAAGCCTCTGGTTGCATTTCATCGATTAAAATCACATTTAAAAACCATAAACAAATGTACTGCCATCAACTGGCAGCATTCATTCAATTTCCAGAATAAATTTAAAGATGAAAACTAGCGAAAAGTAACATCACCTATACTTGTTACACTATAGTATTTTTAATCAAATTACAGAGAAGGGAGGAGCAGCAAATGCCACTGTAATGAATACAGTATAAGAGCCTATATAAACTACAAATATAACTGAGTTGTAAAGAGGATGGAAGTATTTGGTATACTCAACTGATTTTATTCAAATATGCAGAAAGCAACTCAATGAGCTCAACTATAAATGGTTCAGGAACTGAGCAGTACTGAAGAGAAGCAGTTCAGTAAGTGACACGAATCTTCAGCCCAGAAACTTGTGTAATCAAGTCAATCAGACCAAAAGGGGAAAAGCCCTGAGATGGGGTAGCATCCACCTCACTCAAGTGGCCCTCCCTTGGCCAAGTGTATTTTCCTGCATTCCCTGCTATGACGGCCCTCCTGTGATGCAGCCCTCTGGCTGAGCCTGCACCTCTTGAGCTCCAAAGAGGCACTGCATCACTTTGGCCCAGCAACTTCCTTTTCACTGGCTTGCAGGGCCGTAATTGGCTGCTTCTTTTCCTCTACTCTAGGTTGCCTGGAGAACTTCTCCATAGTTTGCTGGGGTGGAGTGTGGCAAGGCCACAAGTCTCCAGCAGGGGGCTTCAGGGCCTCATCCACCCCATCACAAAGCCACATAGGGTATGGTATCTGGCTGATTTTGCCACCTGCACTTAGCAGGAAAAATTCAGCTAAAGGAGAGCATTTGATCTGAAAGACAGAGAAGTGAAGAGAAGGAAACGTCAGTGAGGCTGAGTCTCAGCAACTGCATTGCTTTGACTAAAAGTGAATATATACTCCATTACTCAGTAAGGAAGTCCTTGTAAAGATAATTTGTGGTCTACTGCACTGTAGCTTAAGGAGCAAAAGGCAGCACTGGTGAAGGGTTGATTACAGTGCCAGGTTTATGTACAAGGTAACTACTTCCATGTAATACATTTTAGAGCCTCAGATTATGAGGGGTCTCTAAATGCAAAAACATTATTAGTTTTTAGTTGCATCCTTGCCTATGCACTGGTATTTATGTGTAACCCCTCCTGTTCACTAGTCTAGCATGAGGTTATTCCACATAAGAAGCCTTGTGATTTTTTATACAACTCTGAGAGACTAGGCCTGAAGTTCCTTGGTGTGCTCTGTGTTGTATATTATGTGTGTGCACCTGAGACCAGACCCACCCAGACAAACCACCAGGAACAGGCTTTATTCTGTAAAAAATCATAGAACAGGATCACAGTTCAGCAGCCCCTCCTCTCTGCATGCAGCCTGCCGGCTGCTTCCAACTCAGTCTCTGCTGAGACCCTGCTAGGGGCAGAGGGTACATCCTGGCAGGAACCAGGAAGTTCTCCCAACATGCCTCAGTTTGTAGTCCACAACTTGTAGTTCTCAGGGCTAGTACTGAAACACACTGGACCATGGGCTACACCCTTCCTCCATTTATTGAAAGGGCATCCTCACCCTTTTCCTTACTCAAAAAAACCTCTCAGCTTCCTGCTGCGCATCTCACAGCAACTCTGGCTAAAACCCCAGTCTTCACTCTTCTTTCATTAGTCAGCCCTCTTCCAAATTGAGCCACACAAGTGGCCTGCTCTGTCTTGTTGAGTGTCACAGAACTGGTGGGTTATCCTTAGGCTCCTCTATGATCTGCTCCCACTGTGTCTGCCCTTCTCCACTCCAATAGGTTCATTCAGACTCTCCTCAATTTGATCAGCCTCTTCTGTTACTCCCATGGTCTGGTCAGGCTTGTCTGAGAGTCTGAGTCAATGGTCTGGGTCTGGGGACTCACTGCAGTATAACCCTGGCTTCCCTTCATTGCACTGCCTATCCCCCATGTCCTAGGTATCACCTGTGTATGTCATCCCCCTATGGGTTTTCTTTCCCCTATAGCAGCCTGGTCTATCCATAGGGCCTCTAGTAAGTTCCTTCCCTACCTCTGCCTCCAACAGGAAGTTTTCCCCAAGTTCTGGCTTCAAGTTCCCTTCATTTCTGCTTCTCTGCCAGCTGGTTGATTAACTCCACCAATAGGTAGAAACATGAATGGCGTAATTCAGTTATGGTGTATCACCCTTTCCCCCCTCCTGATTCTGGCTGCACTACATAGACAGGCAAGTCCCCTTGTCTTTTAATCATAATATAGGGAGTTGGTTCTCATCTTTCTCCCAGTTTCTGTCTCCCTTTCTTTTCCTTGGCTACTAGCACCTTGTCTCCAGGAGTCAATGGAGCTTCTCATGTCTGGCAGTCTTAGTACTTTTTCTGGTGAAGTTTGGCAGTTTCAGATGCCTGTGCCACCTGATGGTATGCTGTCTCTAGACATTCTCTGAGCTGAGAGACAAAGTCCTCCACCTCTTACCCCTCATTTCCTTGGTGTGGGAGACCCAGGGCCAGATCTATCTTCAGTTTTGGGAGCTGGCCAAACATTAAGAAAATCACTGCATCCTTTTCCTGCAGTCTCCTCAATTCTTCCTTAGGCAGGCCTGGAATTAACTCTATGCCTGGCCAATGGAGTGGCTCATCTCTGTCTGTTGCTGTCCCATGGCTGTCATCCTGGGTTGCTAGGAAGGACACATTGCATCCAGCTTTCAGAACAGTAGCCACCACCTCTCTGGATAGCCAAGACAGGCCATCAGAATTGGTGTTACTTCTCCCAGGCCAGTACTTTATGTCAAAGTTGAAGTCTGCCAGCTTTGCCATCCATCTTTGACTGGTTGCATCTAACCTAGCAGTAGTAGCACTTTGAAGACTAACAAGATGGTTTATTAGATCATCTAATAAACCATCTTGTTAGTCTTTAAAGTGCTACATTGTCCTGCATTTTGCTTCAGCTACCCCAGACTAACACAGCTACATTTCTATCACTATTCTAGCAGTAGTAGTAACATAGGTCAGTAGATTGTTGTCAGTTAGCACTGTGAATTGGTGTCCTAAATTTATCTGCAACTGCTCATTTTAATGTCAAAACTCCAGTTATGGGCTAGATAATTTTTTTCTGAGGGAGTTAAGCACCTGCTGGCATAAGCTATGACCCTCTCCTTTCCTAACTGAAACTGTGCCAGTTCAGCTCCTAGCCCCTCCGTAGATGCATGTGTCTGGAGCATGAATGGTAAGCTGTAATCAGCATACTCTAATATTGGTGCAGTTGTCAGCTTTGTCTTCAGTTCCATAAAAGCCTAGTCACATTCTTCTGTCCAAACAAAACTGGGAATCTGAGTAGGACCTCTCCGACTTCTCCTTCTGGTGTACATCTCACCTGCAATTAGTCTAAATAACAAGGCTGCCAATTTAGGGTAGCCTTTGATGTATTTTCTGTAGTAGCCAGTGAACCCAAGAAACTGTAACACTTCCTTCCTGTTCCTTCCTGCTCTGTGTTGTGTATTATGTGCAGGGCTCGACAATTAACGTAATCTACTCACCTGGAATTTTTAGCCAAAATATATGCACTATTGAACTAGATAACTGTAATCTTCACTCTTGGAAAATGACAGGATCTATTAATAAAACAGAACTTCCAAAGCTCTTATAAACAGGGTGCCTTGTTTAACATCTTTTATGCCATGATCAGGATCATTACAGTGTACTTTAACATTCATCAATCACAGAGCATGACACTTCATGCTATAAAATACTGTAGTAGTTCTGAACACTGAAACAGAGAAACAGCCATTGTTCTATGGCTCTTTCTATTCAAAAGTAGTCCAATTGTCAGGACACAGAGCATGGCACTCAGACGTAGTTCTCAGAGCCAGGGATGTAGTTGGTTTCATGATCAGGAATCACGCCAAAGATCAAACCCACAGTTAGAGTCCAAAATCACTCCAGAAGTCAATCCAGAGTTAGAAGTCACCCCATGGGTCACAACCAGGCTCAGAATCAGAGTTTCTGGAATCAGAATTCACTTCAGGGTCAAATCTGGAGTCAGCAACAGAGGTAAGGATGAGGAACCAGAACCAGGAACAAAGAATAGTAGCAGGAGCAACCATGAGGCATGGTAACAAGAGCAAGGAATAGGATTCAAGCAAAATACACTGAGGCTGTGTCTACACTGGCCACTTATTCCTGAAAATCAGCCGCTTTTCTGGAATAACTTGCCAGCTGTCTACACTGGCCCCTTGAATTTCCGGAAAAACACTGACGATCTACTATAAAATCATCAGTGCTTTTCCGGAAAAACTATGCTGCTCCCGTTCGGGCAAAAGTCCTTTTCCGGAAAACTGTTCCGGAAAAGGGCCAGTGTAGACAGCACAGATTTCTTTTCCGCAAAAAAGCCCTGATTGCGAAAATGACGATCGGGGCTTTTTTGCAGAAAAGCGCGTCTACATAGGCATGGACGCTTTTCCAGAAAAACTGCTTTTCCGGAAAAGCATCCTGCCAATGTAGACGCGCTTTTTCTGGAAATACTTATAATGGAAAACTGTTCCGTTTTAAGCATTTCCGGAAAAGGGTACCAGTGTAGACGTAGCCTTAGGATATGTATTCACTACTACGCTAAATTGGCACTACTGCAATCAATGCAGCAGCATCGATTTAGTAGGTCTGGTGATGATGCAATAAATCAATGGGAGAGCACACTTTCTTTGCTCTCCCATTGACATAGCTAAACCACCTCAATTAGAGGTGAAAGCTATATCAATGCGAGAGCATCTTTCACTGACATAGCATAGTGTAGAGCTGGCATTAATTCGATATAAATTACATCACTAGAGGGAGGGGCAGTTTTCACACCTAAGCAACTTAACTTACGTCGACCTAAGTGGTAGTTTAGACAAGGACAATGTCTGCAGGAGTGCAGGTGGCATTAGGCCTAGCAAACTAGTCCAGGTGTGAGACCCTGCTGAGTCAGTGGGTATAGGCTCTGAGGGTGGGGACTTAGTTGCATGTTCCATAGCTGACCTTGTGCTGCAGTGGTACAAAAGGTAAAGAGCTTGTTTGGCAAAACCTCCCTCCCCATGGGTGGATTCGAGACTTGTAGTGCTGGAGAAAAAGAAGAAATTTAATGACATCTCTTATATTTAATACTACTAATAAATTGGGGCTGTCAATTAGTGGGTGTTAACGTCTGCAATTAATGCAAGGCAGAATTAATGCATGATAAAAATTAATTCATGTTAATTGCAGAGGTCATCAAAACCAGCATGAGCTGCTTCAGAGGCCGTCTCTAGTAAGGTGCAGTAATGCAAACCACCACCAGAGGGTGGACCGAAAAACAAAGCAGGCAGAAAGGAGGAAAAAACCCTGAAGACATGGTTCCAGTTCCAGCAGAGAAGTAAACAAGAAAAGTAAAGACCCTGACACCAGTCCCTCTCCCCTCCCAGGAGACCATATTTTTTAAAATAAAATAGCCAGGAAGAGGGGCTTGCCCAAACCGGCAAGACTCACCCAAGCCACTCTCTCTTTGCCTCCTGGGTTTGGGACTGGGACTGACCCTCCCTCCACATCTGATTCTGGGGCACTGCCGGCTACTCCTGAGCCCTATCCCACCTGCAGTTGGGGGCTAAGCGTCCCCGAACTCTGCACTGCCCGCAGCTGGGGCTGAGCTAAAAAAGGACTTGTTTGAATAGGACACAAATGTATTGATTATATAAAAGAATTTAAGTTCAGCTTTCAAGATAGAATTTGCACTACAATACTTCAGTGAGGTGTAAATGTTACAGTGTAAATGTTTTGTAATAAAGTAAATATAAAGTGAGCACTATACACTTCGTATTCTGTGTTGTAATTCAAATCAATATACTAGAAGATGTGGAAAACATCCAAAATATTTAAATAGATAGTATTCTTAATTATTGTTTTACAGTGCTATTAATCGCATGATTGTTGTGATTAATTTTTGTAATTGCTTGACAGCCCTATAGTAAATATTTCAGTATATTCACAGCAATGTATTTAGTTTCAGCAGTGAAATACATAACAAAGCTTGGCTATAGTCTTCACTGGTTCTTGGATGTCATTGGTGTGTATGATATGCATACATATACTTGTTATTAGTGCATTTTCTTTATTTTATTCTTTAAAGATATTATTGTATCTCCCTCCCTTAAAGCTGACATCTCCATGAAAATTTTGTAAAAAAAAAAAATCCTCCTTGAGATTATGTAGAAATTCATCTGTGTCTATCTCATATGTTCATTGTCTTTTTATTCGTACATTTTCTCCCAGATTACTATTAAAAGCATCCTAATTTCCCAAGAATTCATTCTTTCCTGCTATTTACTAATCACCTGAAGATATTGTCCAGAATTTGTGCTGTTATAAATGTTTCCATAAAAGCCATTTGTAATGCCACAAACTGAGTTATATAATTTCAAGTAGGAACTAACCTGCAGGGAGCAAACACAAAAGCAAAAGTAAATGCAGATATATTCATTAATAAAGAATGAGGGAACAATACACACAAGCTGATTTTTTTCCTAAATAGAATGTTTTGCCAACTGTGTTGTCAAGTTCTGACCATGACAACTTTTTGAGAAAAATGTTTATTATAATGCTATATTGCATGTTTTGTTGTTTCATGGTGTTTCAAGAAAAAAATGAAAAATACTCTCTGGCGTGGTCTATAGTAGGGGATAAATTCAAATTAAGATATACAACTCAGCTACATTAACTGCGTAGCTTAAGTTGAAGTATCTTTACTTGAATTTCAGCACTGTCCACACTGCAGGAAGACAAAGGGAAAACACTCTCTCTTCAATTTCCCTTACTCATTGTAGAAGTAGAACTACCAACATTGACGGGAGTGCCCTCTCAGTACAAATTAGCATGTCTTCACTAGACCTGCTAATTTGAACCTCGGAAGATCAACTGCAGCCGCTTTGATCTTATCTGTAGTGTAGACATGACCTCAGAGATTTGGCAGGTTGCACTTAAGAGATGTCTTCTTGACAATGATCATACTTGCAATGATGTAGCCCTAACTGTACAACAAATTAGGATTCATTTGGCAAAATGTTTATCATTGTTTGCCCATGGATATCTGGATAGGTAGTAAAGGCTGAATGAAATAATCAGTTAGGAAATTAAATGCATTCATGAGTTAGGTAGTTTGTTTAAATAACAAATTATTCACTTGTTCCTCAAAGTTCATGGCTTCTGGTGTCCCAATGTTGTTATTTTTATATTAACTATTTTACAGTCCGATGACTGTACTGGAGCTTGTTTGCCTTTTTTCCTCTCTTAGGCCTCCTAAATTAAGGTCACATGGATGTCCAAAGCACAGATTCTTCTTTCTTCCACAGCATCTGACATATCCAGATACTGCAGGTGAGAGTAGGCAGGTGTTATAGGAATAAGTCTGAATTCCGACCAGTTGTGAACAAACTTGGCTGAAGGTAAAAGGTTGTTTGGTTGAAGCTGGAAGAACTACTTACTATTTTGCCTTTCCTCTCTATACAATAGTTTTAGTGAAGAATTAAATCTCAGTAGGAATATTTCACTTGAGGTTCAATTCTACACAGGCTGATGAACACTTCCTTTAGGGAATTCAGTTCTGAATGAGTTCACTGGAAATTAAGGGTACTCAGTAACACATAGACTGAGCCTAAGCACCCTGCTCTGTAAGAAAAATAGAAGTCATGAAAGGGAAGGGTGTAAATGCTAGAATAGGAAGCTAACATAATATTGAGGGCATGAGGCAAGCAGGCATTCAGTGGGAAACCGGCAACTCAGTCAAGGTTACTGAAATACACTGGCTTAAAAACAAACTCAAATAAATTGAAAGATTTGAAGATCATAGAATCATAGAATCCTAGGGCTGGAAGAGACCTCAGGAAGTCATCAAGTCCAGTCCCTTCCCCAAAGCAGGACCAACCCCAACTAAATCATCCCAGCCAGGGCTTTGTCAAGCCGGGACTTAAAAACCTCTTGAAATGGAGGAAATGGAGATTCCACTATCTCCCTAGGTAATCCATCTCAGTACTTCACCACCCTCCTAGTGAAATAATTTTTCTGAATATCCAACCTAGACCTCCCCCACTGTAACTTGAGACCATTGCTCCTTTTTCTGCCATCTGTCACCACTCAGAACAGCCTTTCTCCATCCTCTTTGGAACCTCCTTTCAGGAAGTTGAAGGCTGTTATCAAATCTCCCCTCATTTTTCTCTTCTCCAGACTAAATAAGTCCAAATCTCTCAGCCTCTTCTCGTAAGTCATGTGCTCCAGCCCCCTAATCATTTTGGTTGCCCTGCACTGGATGTTCTCCAATGAGTCTACATTCTTTCCATAGGGTGGGGCCCAGAACCGGATGCAATACTCCAGGTGTGGCTGCACCAGTGCCGAATAAAGGGAAGTAATCACTTTTCTTGATTTGCTGGCAATGCTCCTCTGAATGCAACCTAATATGCCTTCTTGGCTACAAGGGCACACTGTTGACTCATATCCAGCTAATCCAGATAAATCTGAAGCCAGCAGACATGTTCAGGGACAACCAGGGATGATTAGGAAAGCCAAGAAACAGTCCTGGAAATCTGAGCACATCTTCAAATTACCATTTTTGAATATCTTCATTTACTTGTATATTTTTTCCTGGAGTTAAGATGAAAATCTTAGAATGACAGCAAGTAACACTAGGCAAGGTTTTCTTAGTTTTTTAAAATAAATGTTTAGAGGATGCTCTGTTCAGGAGGAAGAAGGATGATATCACTCTTGACTTCCTATATTATGTTGTGAATGGTATACTGTAAGTCTGGCCTACATAAAATGCTATTTCTGCATTGAGAACCAAATGTTCTCTTTCCACTAGCCTGTGGCATTTCACACCATGAAAATGAATGGAAGAAGAAAGCCTTCCTTTCTTCTGCAGTAGGGCTGTACTTTTCACATCTTATTCCATAATAACAAAAGACAAAATATCTTCAAATATCTTCCACAACAGAAGTAACTTTCTTATGTCAGAATGAGCTCTAGTGCCCAGAGGTCTTTACTAATAGCATAATACATTTCTTGAGCACAAGAACCATAATTTCTCTCTCTCCACCTCCATCCTGCAAACTCACTTCAGCTTTTGCAATAGCATTTAGTTTTTGTTGTTCAGAGGTTGGCCAGGATATTTCATTTTGTGAGTGAGAACTGACAGTGTTTCTTTTATGCTCCTCTTAAATGCAAAAGACTAAGACCTTTGACCTTTTGTCCTATATGAGGTTTGTCAAGCAATTGCATTCTAGACTTTTGCCATGTAAACACAATTTCCATAATTATATTAATAACCCAAAGCTCAAATGGGTAGCTCTTTTTTAGCAATGAGAATACATTTCAAAAGTGTGTGTATATACTCACCTCCATTCCATTTGGCTTTTCCCTCATAAAAAAAAAAGTCCATTCAATTTTCCTCCAACCATCACAAATTATCCTTTCCTCTGCTCCCAAAAATTAAATTTTCTCCACCTTCTGGAAACTCAGTCCCTCCTTTGCCACAGCACAACATCCTTTTGCTAGGTGTGGGGAGACAGGAACAATGCTGACAGCTTACACAGTGAGGGTATGTCTACACTACAGAGAAGATTGAAGCTGTCACTATCTATATTCTGGGGTTTGAATTAGCGGGTCTAGTGAAGACATGCTAATTTGAACTGAGAGGGGCACTCAGGTCAAAGCCAGTAGTCCTGCTTCCACAAGAGGTAAGGTAAGTCGAAGGGAGAGTGTTCTCCTTTCAATTTCCTGCAGTGTGGACAGCGCCAAAAGTCGAGTTAAGGTACTTTGACTTCAGCTAAGTAATTAATGTAGCTGAAGTTTCATAACTTAATTCGACCTAATCCTGTAGTGTAGACATACCCTAAGGCTGTTTTGTGCAAGATCCTTATACCTGTCCTGGACAGGCATAAGGATCTTGCGCAAAACGGGGTTTTTGAGCAAAAAGGAAATGTCCACACTGCTTCTTTCTGTGCAAAAACCCCTTGCACAAAAAGAAACAGCAGTAAATATGCTAATGATGTCATAACTCATGCTAATGAGTCCCTCATTAGCATATTTTCTGCTGAAAAAACTCTCGGTATAGACAAAGCCTAAGAGAAGATTGGTGGCGGGATGTATTGCACTTCCTCAGACCTGCTGAAGAACAACTCTGGACAAAGGGTGGGCTGGAGAAGTATTGCTTTTGAAGTTGTTTATTGGTACAGATTCTTAAGAGAAAGGTGATACACACACACATCACATTCATGCTGGCAGTTGGAGGCAGGCTGTAAGTGCAATATGAATTACTTTTGATTTCGCTGGTGGCTGGAGTGCTAGCCAGGTATCAGATTTCCAAAGACTCAACCATGATGTTCCTTGGGAGATTCCTTTGGATCTGCAGGAGGCTTTACTTTCTCTGGGCTGGTCCCAGGTTTCTGCTGTGATATTACATCTTGTCCGAGAGAGAGAGAGATTTTCTGGCCGCTTCTCAGTTAATTTATCTGCTTGCAAGGTCTTTGTCTGCCTTAAAAGGTCACGGATCCTATACTGCCTTTTTGGTTGGTTATTCCTCATTCACACCTCATAGTAATAGAAATGTAGCCGTGTTAGTCTGGCGTAGCTGAAACAAAAAACAGGACTATGGAGCACTTTAAAGACTAACAAGATGGTTTATTAGGTGTTGAGCTTTCGTGAGCCAGACCCACTTCCTCAGATCAAATAGTGGAAGAAAACTGTCACAACCATATATACCAAAGGATACAATTAAAAAAAAATGAACACATATGAAAAGGACAAGTCAAATTTCAGAACAGAAGGGGAATGGGGGGGGGGGGGAGTTCTGAAATTTGATTTGTCCTTTTCATATGTGTTCATTTTTTTTTTAATTGTATCCTTTGGTATATATGGTTGTGACAATTTTCTTCTACTATTTGATCTGAGGAAGTGGGTCTGGCCCACGAAAGCTCAACACCTTATAAACCATCTTGTTAGTCGTTAAAGTGCTACATAGTCCTGTTTTTTGTCACACCTCATACACATTTCACAGATTACATACATATTCATGAATATGGTTTCTAGCTAAGTAATCAGAAACCTTCAATAAATTGAATTACTTGACATAGTAAAAGAACCCAATGTAAATACTATGGGTTAACATATCAAAGGCATGATAAGGACTTAACATAAATTGTAACTAAGGGTATGTCTACACTACCCCGCTAGTTCGAACTAGGAGGGTAATGTAGGCATACCGCACTTGCAAATGAAGCCCGGGATTTGAATTTCCCGGGCTTCATTTGCATAAGCGGGGCGCCGCCATTTTTAAATCCCCGCTCGTTCAAACCCCGTGCAGCGCGGCTACACGGGGCACGAACTAGGTAGTTCGAACTAGGCTTCCTAATTCGAACTACCGTTACTCTTTGTGTCTTGCACAAAATGAACTACCGTTACTCCTCGTGTCTTGCACATGCCAAGTCAATGGCCACCCAGCAGCATGTCCCCTGCAATCTGAATTGTGAAGCAAGTTAACTAACATGGCTTGTGCCTTGGCACCAAGTTGACACACTGTTCCAGCAATATCAGACTGTAGCTTGACAAACTACAAAAGCCTAGAAAAACTAAGCTAGTAACTTCACAAAGGCTTGTGTTTTGGCCCAACAAGTGAAATGCTGAACAAGCAACTTTCTCTAAGTCTGGTATGTCCAGGAAGCCAAAGGAGCTATTCCAGTGATCTCATAGCTGTCTGCACCAGGACATAAACCCAGCAAACATGAAGTACTGAGCCTATAAGTTTCATGGATGCCTGTTCCTTGACATGAAATCAGCACACTGAAGCTACCAATGAGGTTATCAATAACCACATTGATACCTGTGCTTTCATAGAATGAGACTTATTCTTCATATAGATTGCAGAGAGATTAGCTTGTTTTATTTTTAGCATCTTTTTGGTGTCTGCTTAATTTTTATAATAGTAAAGCAGAAATATTGTTATGTATCTTAGTCCAAAGATCAATGGAATGACTCAGATTGACTTCAATGTTCCTCACATCAGGTGCATAATACCTAAATCCATGCTAAAAGTAAGCCAACCCCCCCCAGTTCAAATTTAACTTAACAAAAATATGCACAAGTTTGGATGTATCATCATGCATGTGACGTATTTTTTCCCCAATTGCTTCTCCAAGTGCTAAGCTTATTTATGACTGAGCACTCCTAAATATGAAATACAATTATGGTGTGAAATTTTGTTTGGCTTCTGTGTTCATTGAACCATGCTATTCCGATACAATCAAGTTTATAAATTAAAGTGGCTGCAATTGGAGTGCAATCATTTACAGTATTTTTGTTTTATAGGCAGTACACCAAAACCTCAAATCAGGAGCCAGCTGGCTCAGTCCATTTGGAATTGTTGGAATCCAAGTTTCCCAGTTCCTAGCAAGTGCACCTTCTTTGCCACCTACTAGGACTGCTATGAAGAAGTCCAAACCCCTGTGCTCTGGATTCCCAAGGTGTTTTAATGCTCCTGGAGCCTGAACACTGGCCCAGTCTCTAGTTGTCACACGCAGAGTGCAGTGCTTCTATCCAGCACTCCTCCATGTGTTGGAACCCTCTGTTCCAACTGACCCATCAAACTCCTTAGTACTTAAACACATGTCTTTCTCAGAACTCCACCTCAAAGATGTGAACCTTTTGATTTTTTTTCTCTCTTTGAGGATGTGTCTAGACTACAGGGTTTTGTTGACAAAAGTGGACTTCTGTCGACAAAACTATACCTGCGTTTACACTGCCACTATGTTCTGTCGACATAACGTTGACAGCACTTAGCAGTTTTGTCAACGGCTGTAAACCTCATTCTATGAGGAATAACACCTTTTGTCTACAAGTTCTGTCGACAGAAGGCGTTATTGCATTTATACTGTCCTTTGCGCCTACACTGTCGTGCTGACAAAGCAGCTTGCTTTATTGACAAAACTGGATGTAGTCTAGATGCTCTTTGTCAACAGAAGCTTTGTCGACAGTATCTGTCGACAAAACTCCTATCAACAAAAGCCTGTAGTCTAGACGTACCCTGAGAGGCATGAAATATTTGTGACACATTCACTCGCATGTGTACTCAACACTTTAACATCATGATGTTCTTTATTTAACAAGTAAAGTTCAGGAAATGAGAGAAAATGTAAACCAATGATGCTTCCTAAACACAATGTCCCTCACTAGCGGGGGATCATCTGTGTTCTGTTAGGATGACAAGCCCCCATCCCCTTGCCTATACGACCCCTGCAGCAGCTTCCCTCATCTTAATCTGGAGCAAAATGCCTATCCCCATGACACCTTGTCCCTGTTGAGTCATTTTATCTATTCTTGCTAGGGTCACCTGCTTCTTTTGTTCTGTCTTTTGGTAACTTTATAATACATTGGTTCCCAACCTGTGGTCTGTGGTGGTACTGTAGGGCATCTGTGTGGAGCCTCTTGCAGCCAGCATGTCCTTCAACCCGTGTTGCTTCCTGCGTCTGGGGAACCAGTGCGGGTTGAAGGATGTGCTGGCTGCAGGCACAGACCCTCTTAGCTGAGCTGAGAGGCTCCCTGCCAGCAACCAGCACATCCTTCAGCCTGTGCTGCTTGCCCAGTGAGCTGAGACACACCACTCAGGAAGCAGCGTGGGCTGAGGGACGTACAGGCTGCAGGCACAGCTATATTGTTTGGGAGGAGTCCATACAACTGAATTAGATTGAAAGGAGTCCATATCCTCAAAAGGTTGGGAGCCACTGTTCTAATACTATAAAATCCTGCTCCCTATAGGCAAGAGGAGGACGTGTCCTCTCCTAGCTAGAACAAGCATATCATTCCTAGACGCTTTACTTTAAAGAGAGAATCACTGAGAATGGATTATTCATCCTTGTCTGGCCTGTCTGAGACAAGACACAACCCTGTTAATCCACCTAAAGACAGGCTTTCCATAACTCAGACATTGCTTGATACAATTCCATAAAATCAGCCACAATTCAGAAGTAGTATAGCCAAAACTTTGTTGCAAGAGGTAGCCATTTCTCAACCAAAATGAATGACAGCTTGTGACGGACCAGGCTGGGTCTGGGCACAGCTGAGGGCATCCACTCAAGGTGAATTGCTCAAATTCGGGGCTCCTTACAGCCCCCTGACTGGAGACCTTCCCAAACAGGCCACAAACCAGTCCCACAGAGTGCTTCAGCTGCCTGCCTGAAGCCTCACAAGCAAAACCCCTCTGACATCCCAGAAATATCTGTGCCCCAGATGGCCCCAGGCCTCATACACAGGTAAGGGGTCTTAGAGCCCAATCTCACCTACCCGGAACAAGTTCTGTCCAGATCCCAGGTCAATTTACCCTCTGGATCTTACCCACAAATCACGCTGAGCCAATCCTTTAGCATCTAATATCTAAAGGTTTATTACTACAAGAAAGAAAAGCATGAGAGTAAGGTTGCTAAAGTATTATACGTTACATGCATCGAATCTTCCAGTTCTTGATGCAGATTTGCAGCAGAGATGTTATAGCTGCTGGCTTAAAAGTCCTTGGTGCACATCCTATGCCAGGATGGGTCCACAGTTCTTCCCGGCTCGTGATTCCCTGCGAGGCCACATCTGGGGTCAGGAGCAGATCTGGAGACCAAGATGGAGTCAACCAGATGGCATATTTATACCTCCTTCTTGGCTGCAGCAGGTCACCTGGCCCGTGGCCTATCTCTGTGTCCCCTGCTGGTAGCCCTTAAGTATCAGTCACCATTCTTGAGATGTGTCCGTGGCCTATAGAGGGCTATTGTTCCAGAGCTTTGTTCATTAGCACGTCCATGGGTAAAAATTCCTGGCCCATTACTCAACCCCATACAGAGTACCTATTCATAACTCCACACACAGACATTATACAGATATATGAAAGGCATATACAGAAAGAGTAGAAAGTAAGCTTTTGTTTGACACCTCACATGGCCCCCTTTGTACCAACTTTTGGGGCAAACACCTCCCCCCATGGGTGCAGCAGCGATATGGCTGCTCCCCTCAAAATCCAGGAACGTGACACAGCTATTGTGCCTTGATAGCAATAATATGCTCTGGCACACAAACAGGAGTAGATGTAGAGTTGAATTGATACTTGCTATGAGTGACAGAGGAATAATTGTTTGTAGTGATGATGTATCCCTGTTGGTGGAAGAGATAAGCTTTTGAGCTCTTCAACTCCGGTTCAGAAAAAGCTATAGAGTTAATTGTAGTTCGACTATGATGGTGCAACACAGCTGTAACCGTTCCTTTCCCAGTCAAAATTCTGTACTTATTTACCCTCTTACAGCCCTACAATTACGCTGCTGTAATGCAGGGCAGATTATAGCTTCACTGTCATGTTCATCTCTTTAAGAGAAAATTCCTCTGTGCTTTCCCTCTCAGCACACTCCATCTCACTCTCTCAGTGGACATAAATTTATTGTGGTGGGATCTAGTTACTGAATGTTACATGCTGCTAAGCTCCTGGGGCCTGAGTATCAACTAATCATTATTCCTAGCTCTGGATCATTCAGGAGCGCTGTCCAGGTACAGACCCTATGTCTTTCACACTTCTTGAGCTCTGAGACCCCACAGTCTAGGGGTATGTCTACACTACAGCATTAATTTGAATTAACTTAATTCGAATTAATTAATTCAAACTAAGCCAATTTGAACTAGTGCATCTAGACCTAAAAACTAATTCGAATTAGCATTTTGCTAATTTGAACTAGTATGTCCACATTGAGTGGTCCCTGAACCGAAGTTAAGGCTGGCCGGAACCAGTGCCGGCAGGGCATCAGGTTAGGACTTAGACTATGGAGCTGCTGCCTCAGGCTAACCGAGGACTGTGCTTAAAGGGACCTGACCCCCAACCTGGACAGACAGTTCTCAGGGTTCCCCACTTGCTTGTCTACCTCTATGAGGGACAGCAAAGCAGTCCTGTCTTGGAGTGCCCTGAGTGCCCACACTCAGCACATCACAGCACTCGGCCATCAGCCCGGCTGCACTTGCTGCAGGCTGCCATCCGGGGGAGGGGGTCAATCAGGGGGCTGTTAGGATCCAGGAGGCCCTGCAGGAGAGCTTCCACCCCGAGGAACCCGCAGAGCCACCCCAGTCCTCCCCATTGGGGGCTCGTGCCCCATTCCTCCCTTACCTCCTTCCACTTACCCCTCCCTAACCCCCCTTCCTGATGTAAAAAATAAAAGACACGTGTGTTCAAAAATAGAAACTCTCTTTATTTAACAAAACTGAGGGCAGTGTGGATTAACCTCTGGGGAGACTGGGGAAAGGAGGTGGGAGAGGAGAAGAGAGAGGGTGGGAGAGAGGAAGGGGAAACCTGGGAGGAGGAGCTGGAAGGGGAAAGCCAGGGGAAGAAGGAGGAGGGAAAGTATAAAACTATGGTACGCCATATCTTCAGTACTGTTTACAGATGTGGTCTCCTCACCTCAAAAAAGATGTTTTGGCCTTGGAAAGGGTTCAGAAAAGGGCAACTAAAATGATTAGGGGTTTGGAACAGGTCCCATATGAAAAGAGGCTAAAGAAACTGGGACTTTTCAGCTTAGAAAAGAGGAGAATGAGGGGGGATATGATAGAGGTCTACAAACTCATGGGTGGTATGGGGAGGGTGCATAAAGAAAAGTTCTTCATTAGTTCCCATAATATAAGGACTAGAGGACACCAAATGAAATTAATGGACAGCAGGTTTAAAACTAATAACCGAAAGTTCTTCTTCACACAGCGCATAGTCAACCTGTGGAACTCCTTGCCACAGGAGGATGTGAAGGCTTGAACTATAACAGAGTTTAAAGAGAAGTTAGATAAAGTCATGGAGGTTGGGTCCATGGAGTGCTATTAGCCAGGGGGTACAAACGGTGTCCCTGGCCTCTGTTTGAGGACGGCTGGAGATGGATGGCACAAGACAAAAGGCTTGGTCATTGTCTTCGGTCCATCCCCTCCAAGGTATCTGGTGTTGGCCGCTGTCTGCAGACAGGCTACTGGGCTAGATGGACCTTTGGTCTGACCCAGTACGGCCATTCTTATGTTCTTATGTTCTAAGTTCAGGGCTCACGGTCAGAGGTCTTTCTTGATTTTCATGCAATCCTGCTCCTGGGTTCACACATGGCCTTTGGTGGCCAGTCTGGCAGCTATCCTGCTCTGGACAGCCACGTTCCTATGTCTAGTGCGGAGATTGTGGATGTTGGAGGCCTCCTCCCAAACCTCCATGAGGTCCACGATCTCCGCACTAGACCAGGCAGGCGCCCACCTCTTGCAGCCCCGGGCAGGCTCCTGGGAGTTGCCAGCCTGGTCCCGGGAAGAGGGGGAGGGCTGGGTGGCAGCGGGTGGCTGGCTCATTCCATGACAGGTGCAGGGTCTGCTGGCTGGGAGCTGGCAGTCTTGCACCTGGCACGGGCACCGTAGCCAGACCATGGCCCTTTAAGGGCTCCGGGGCTGGAGCCAGGAGGGGGGCAGAAGAGTTTCCCTGGCTTGGTCCAGAGTGGCCACCAGGGCAAGCTGGGAAGGGCTAGCCTCCCACTAGATTGAATTAAGTGGCTACACAGCCCTTAATTCGAACTACTTAATTCGAACTAGGCATTACTCCTCATAGAATGAGGTTTACCTAGTTCGAATTAAGCGCTCCGCTAGTTCGAATTAAGTTCAAACTAGCAGTTTGTATGTGTAGCGCCTATGAAAGGCTCTGTTAGTTCGAATTAACTTTGTAGTGTAGATACACTAGCTGCCTAGACTTGGAACTAGTGACTCAGCCTCCAGAACCCCCAGTTGATAAAATCATAGAATCCTAAGGCTAGAAGAGACCTCAGGGGGTCATCAAGCCCAGCCCCCTACCCAAGGCAGGACCAACCCCAAATAAATCATCCCAGCCAGGGCTTTGTCAAGCTGACACTTAAAAACCGCTAGAGATGGAGATTCCATCACCTCCCTAGGTAACACATTCCAGTGCTTCACCACCCTCCTAGTGAAATAGTTTTTCCTAATATCCAACCTCCCGCACTGTAACTTGAGATCATTCCTCCTTGTTCTACCATCTGTCACTACTGAGAACAGCCTTTCTCCTTCCTCTTTAGAACCTCCCTTCAGGTAGTTAAAGGTTGCTATCAAATCCTCCCCCCCCCCCCCCCCCCAAGCCCCGCACATCCACAGAGCCCTGGGGAGGGTTCTCTCAAGGACCCAGTAACTCTCCCCAGGGCCTCCTCTGCCTTGAGGCCCTATCCCTTCCCCACCACAATCCCTCTTTTTGCCCTTTCTCTAGCCTCCCAATAAACACACCTGTTTGGGTTTCAAAAAATAGCAGTCTGTATTAATGAAAGATTCAGAAAAGGTGGGCAGGGGGAGGGAGCCTCATAACTGAGAGGGGGAAGGGGCTCATAATTGGGAGGGGCAGAAGGACAGCTCAATGTGCCACCTCAGGTGTGGGGACCTCATTGGGTTGTGTGGGTCCAGGGAGCACAAGGGGAGTAAACGGGGGGGGGGGAGGGCGGAAGGGGCTGGAGCAGGTTCAGGGTTGGCAGGAGGTACCGGGGGAGGGGCCATAGGCATCACTTGAGGAGGGGGCATGGGCATTGCTAGGGGAGGGGGCATGGGCATCACTTGGGGAGGGAGCAGAGACACAGTGGAAGGCAGGCAGATGGGGAATGGGCATAGCGTGGACCTTGTGCTCCAGGGTCTGGTGGATGTCACGAAGCACACTGATGTGCTGGCACATCAGATCTTTGTGGACCCTGGCATGCCTTTGGGTCCCCCGGCTCTTGCGAGTGTGGCTGCGGTGGTGTGGCTCGCCTCTCAGTCCCGGCTGGTCTGGCTGTGGCGAACACACAGAGGGAGAGGAGGTCAATCATCCATGGGGACACTGTCCCTGAGGCCATGCTCTCCTCTGTGAGCAGCGACATGGCCTTGCACCCAGGACATCCCCAGAGGAGGGGGACATCCTGAGTGCAAGGCCATGTGTGCAACGTACCCATAGGACAGTGCTGCTCACTTCCCCCCACCCCTTGGCCCATGGACAGGCAGCCAAGGGAAGTGTCCAGCCACAGTGGGATTCCTCCCATGGGTAGCAGAGGAGCAGCCTGGGCCTCCCTGGAGTCCACACACACAGGTGTGGCTTGCAGCGGTGTAGAGGGAGTGGCTGCTGCCTCACATGTGCAGGCATGCCAGTGTGCTAGGTGCAGCACTCCTCGGTCTGTGTGGGGTTGTGCCTGTGCACTTGTGGCTAGTCTGCTTCCTGCTGTGGTGCCCCCCTCTCTCCGTGGCAGAATGTATGTGGCCTCACCTGAGCCTGGGAGCAGAATCCTACCCATGCTCAGGGACTGCCTGCTGCTTCCATGTGCTGCACAGTAACGCATTACATGATTGCACATGCATGGACCGCAGCACGATATGCAGCCCGAGCGACACACTGTGTGTGTGACAAAATGAGACCACTCACCTGAAAATCCTTCCCCGGCATCCTGAGAGACATCCTAGCTCACAAGCATTGGCTCAAAGGAGAGGGTCACAGTGCCAGTCTCCTCCTCTCCTCATTCTCTGCCATGGCAGGCTGGCCCTGATCCTCCTGCTCCTCCTCATCCTGGGTGATCACTGGGGTCTCCAGGCTGGAGTCCATGAAGATGGGTGGGGAAGACATTTCCCCACCCCCCAGGATCTTGTGTAGCTCCTTGTAATAGGGGCAGGTGTGGGGTCCTGCCCCTGAGTGCAAGCTGCACTCTCTGGCCCAGACATATCCCTGGTGGGTACATTGGGGCCCCTGTGAGGCATGGATATGTCCTTGACCTTACTCTGGACCTGTTCCAACATCCGGAGTGGGCATCCACGCTCCACCAGGGAGTTGGCCATCCAGCCATAAATGTCAGCATTTCTGTGCTTGGCCCGGGGATCCTGTAATGTCTCCTTGCCCCACAGTTCGAGGAGGGACTGGATCTCTGGCCCAGACTGGGGGGGGGCACGCCTCTTCATCCCTCTAGGTGGGTCCTGGAACCTCTGGAGCTACTCCCAGCGAGGGCCAGGGTGGTCGCGGGGGGCTTGAGGCTCTGTCATCACTGAGCAGGCCTGAAGCAGAGAAAGCCACACAGCGAAGTGCTGCTCTCTGGCCAGCTTCCTGTCACAAGGCTTGTCCGAGGTGCCTGCAGCTTTAAGAGGGGCCAGGAGCCAGGAACTATAGAGTTGTAATTATTTTGTATGGTGTGACCACCAGGGCACGTGTGCTTTTTCCCGGAGGCCTCTTCTTTTGAAAAAAACCCTCCTTCCCGTCCACACATGCCTTTTTGCGAAAGAGCTCTTTTGCAAAAAGGCTTCTTCCTCGTAGAATGAGGATTACCAATGTTGGAAAAAGCCCTCTATTCTTTCGATTTACTATTGAAAGAATGTGATTGCAGCATGGATGTTCTTAAGTTTTGTCGGAAAAATGTCCATTTTTATGACAAAACTCTGTAGTGTAGACATACCCGTAGGCACATGTCTTCTAGAGCTCTGGGAGCTCTAGTCTGTGTTGAACCTTTCACGGACAATATGGTGGTAAAGCAAAGAAACAGAATCTTAGCATAGAATTCTTTACTTGTACATATGCATGCAAACATACTTTCTTAAAAGATTTTTGGAAAACAAAACTCCTTGAAAGAAGCCCCCCATGCGTGATCTCATCCATCTTTGAGAGACCATGTATCTAGTAAAGTTCTTTAAGGGAGACCAAATCTCTCCTGCCTCCACTTGCTCTAGTCTATGTCTACAATGCGGAGCTATTTTGAAATAATTATTCCAGGTCTGTTGAACAAGCCCATTATTTTGAAATATAGCAGGCTTACTATTCTGACATCCCTGTAAATTTCATTCCATGAGGAGTAAGGGACGTTTCAGAATAGCACTCTATTTGGAAATTTGGCATTGTGTAGACAGTGCCAAATTTCAAAATTAACTCAAAATAAGCTACATAATTTGCATAACTAAAATTGTGTAACTTATTTCGAGCTACAGGTGCAGCATACCCTAGCTATGTCATCTATTTCTGATGATGAAATGGTTCCTTCTGCTTAGAGAAGAACCATCTCCCTTTTTCAGAGAACAGAATCTGTCCTTCTGCTCAGATGGTCAAATTTCAATTCACTCAGACCTCTGTGAACTGAAATTTTCCAGGCAAGTTGCAATGTTGATAGACCATGATTGCTCTGTCACAGCTTTCCAGTCTCCCCAATACATATTGAATGTCTACTACAGTTGAGATGACCTAATCCACAACTGTTCCAATTACTTTACTTTACTTTACTTTACTTTACTGTTGATAAAGCCAAATGATTTAGTATTCATAACTGGACAGGACATATCCCCCAAAATCTCACATTCTCTTTCAATCACAGAACAGCTGGGAGAGGAGATAAACAAAAAAGCAAAGTGAAATTATTGACTTGGATGATTACATTGAAAATGGTACACTTTTGATGTGCAGCATAGGTTACTAACTTTCCCCCATTCAGTTTGTATCCATTTACAGTGAAAGCATGATACAATACACTAAGGCTGCATCTGGACTGGCAAGTTTTTCCACAAAAGCGGCCGTTTTTGCGCAAAAACTTGCCAGCTGTCTACACCAGCCACTTGAATTTGCGCAAGAACACTGACGATCTAATGTAAGATTGTCAGTGTTCTTGCGCAAATACTATTATGCTCCCGCTCAGGGATAAGCCCTTTTGCGCAAATGCTTTTGCACAAGAGGGCCAGTGTAGACAGGTAAAAACTGTTTTGCGCAAAAATGCCCTGATGGCGAAAATGGCGATCGGGGCTTTCTTGCGCAAAACAGCATCTAGATTGGCACGGACTCTTTTTCACAAAAAGTGCTTTTGCGCAAAAGCGTCCATGCCAATCTAGGCGCTCTTTTCCGCAAATGCTTTTAACGGAAAAACCGTTAAAAGCATTTGCGGAAAATCATGCCAGTCTAGACGCAGCCTTAGATTCTGATTAAGGAGACTTAACAGCTGATATTGAATGACTCCTTGGGGAGACTGCTTAAAGCAGCACTTTCTGTAATGCCAATAATGTTCATGTTAACACTAAAGAGAATGAGAAATTAGCACTGGTGGATTTGGTTCTTTGCTTTCCTTGTCACATTGACTAAGCAGTAGTGATACTTAATGTAACCACTTTACAGGGTATTAATTACTATTATTGATACTTGTCCTTCCTACTACGACAATATGTTTGATTTTTGTTAGGAAGATCATTTTCACAACTATCAATACCAATGTCACTCTCTATGTGATTATTTTCTACCCCTTCCAGGGCACATCTAGACTTGCTTTCACTTTTGAAAGAGGATCTTTCCTCTTTTTCCAATCGCATTTTCAAGAGAGGATCTTTTGAAAATGAAAGTAGTCCGGACATGGTTTTTTGGAAAAAAAAACCCCACCTTTTTCAAAAAAAACATTCTTCCTAAAACAAGGAGACTTACGCGTTTTTTTCTAAAAAGGGTTTTTTCCGAAAAAAAGTATCCAGATTACTTTCATTCTCTTTTGAAGTGAAAGCAAGTCTAGATATACCCCACTGATTATGTGTGGCATAGGAGCAGGGATTGTAAGACAATGAGTAGAAAACCAAGGTATGCGAATGTGTTGGTATAGCAAACATTTTTCATGTTGGGGGCTAGAACTAATGACCATTTTTGACAATCAAACTCTGTCCATTTGCTTCAGTGGGATATAATTGTGACCTTTATAATATCTAAAACTACATAAATGAAAATTTTCAAAACTGTGTGTCTAAAGTTAGATTATTGAATCCCTGTTAAGGCTTCTAAATTAAAGGTGTCCTAAGTCACCCAAAATCTGCCTCAATCACTAATTTGTTTCTAGGTTTTATTTTTTGTGATTTTGGTTTAGATCCCTTTTTGCTATAAGATTTTCATATTTTTAAAGATGAGCATTGTACCTGAATTTAGCCAAATCCCACCTTGCCTATCTGTAAAATCGGGGTAATGATATTAATTGCCTTTAAAAAGCATCTTGACATCTGTTGATAAAAAAAATGTATATAAGTGCTAGGTATTATGTTTTCTTTCCTCTGAATCATTTAATAGGATTTCCTCAACAACTTATTTTGAACATTTAGTTCTTTCTAATTAATTAACCCACCCCAGGAGCCACCAGACAGACATGCTGTTGAATTGTGATTTGATTTTCTGAGACCAATAAACATACACCAACTATAATAAGTAAATGCCATCTTGCATAATTTCTGTATCATTAGAACACAAGCTTTTAATCTCCCTCTGAGCTGCCTGCTTTGCACTTGCTCCATTTCATGTTTAGTCACAAATTAGCAGTAGCATTGTTGGAAATACAAGATAAAGTATACTTTTAAGAAGATTTATAATAATTTCCTTTTTTTATAAAATGTTCTTAAAATGACACTATTTAAAAAAATATTAGTACCTGTAGTCAAATAAAGAAA
This sequence comes from Pelodiscus sinensis, assembly GCF_049634645.1. Taxonomy (NCBI): domain Eukaryota; kingdom Metazoa; phylum Chordata; order Testudines; family Trionychidae; genus Pelodiscus; species Pelodiscus sinensis. Next base: position 52,098,552 of record NC_134719.1, read on the forward strand.
AATAGTTTCTTAGGGTGCATCTACACTGCACTGCTATTCTGGAATAACAGCCATTATTCCAGAAAAACAATACTGGTGTCTACATAGCAATTGCATTATTTTGAATGAAAATCAAAATAGCAGAGGACTTTTTCCAACATTGGTAAAACTCATGCAATAAGGCCTCCTCTGACAAAACTATTTTGGAAGAGGGCGTGTGTGGACACGGAACAGGGAGTTTTGTTGAAAAAAGAGGCCTCCAGGAAATCCCACAGGTGCCCTGCTGGCCACTCTGTCCACACTCCTAAAGGCTCTATAGTTCCTCTTCCCCTGCATCCCTTAAAGATGCAGACATAGAGGAAAGGGTTTGTGGCAGGAAGCTGTCCCTGACAGACTCCAGCCGCAGCGGCCAGGGCCCGACATCTCGCCACCATGGCAGGCCCTCATCGAGAAGGTGAACCTGCAGGATCTTCACTCCAGACACAGGAACATGGCTGGCTGGCCAATACAGCTGGCTGGCCAATAGCCTGGCCACAAGGGCCATACCTGGACCCAGGAGCAGGTCCCATGTAACGTGAAAGAGCTCTGCCAGGCCTACGACAGGGCAAGGATGCATAGTTCATGTTCCAGGGCAGAACCCCACCCCTGCCCCTATTTTGAAGACGTGCACCACAACCTGGCAGGCAATGCAGCCTCTTCCCCATCTCTGGTGATGGACTCGGGGCTGGAGATGCTTTCCATCATCTGCCATGGGGCCCCAGACAAAGAGGAGGAAGAGGAGGATGCGGCCAGCACCATGACTACCATCACGCTGAAGCCGGTACCCCAGAGCCTGGATGTGTACCAGGCATCCTCTGAGGCCAGGGAGGGATCATTAGGTGAGCGTTCTTAGTTTTCTCACACACACAGTGTAGGGGTGGTGGGTGCTAAGGGCCTGTGGTGCGTTCATTGCTCATCCTTATTGGCCTGGCCATCACGCTGCAGTCTATGCACATGGATGCATGTGCAGTGCCACTCTGCTCCACACAGCCCTCTGAGGCAGCACCAGAGCACCCCTGGGCTCCAGCTCACAGGCTCTAGGGAGGCCAGACACACTTCTTACCCTCAGGAGCAGATACCCTCCCTAGACGTAATGGGGGTACCTTGCTGGTTGCTACGCAGGGCAGTGGGCTGTGGGTGACCTCCACTGGCTGCTGTCTGTACCATGGCCCAGCAGGATAGGGGATGAGTCACAAGGCAAGGGCCTCTCAACCTGTCCAACCAGCTACCCCGCAGGGAGAGAAACAAAGGAAGGTGGAATGCCGCCCCTGGCTGGGGGGCAGGGCTGGAAGAGAGTTTAGTTTCTGTCTGGGAGCATGGAGGAAGCAGCCTTGGGAAAGGGGCTGGAATTTAGGGGCCCAGTCTCCCCCATCTCAAGGGGGGCTGAGGCATCCTAGGCCTGCCCTGTAACCAGATTACATCTGTGCTGTGCTGTATCCTGGAGAAGCAATAAACTCCCTCTATTCTACTGGCTGGTGGAGTCTGTCCGTGCCATTACGGGGGTGCAGGAGACGGGAAAACCCCAACGCACCGTCACACCCTCCCACCATGAGCCACCGCTAGAAGGAGGCTAGGGACAAGGACACACACACACACATACACACACACACACACACACAGACTCTGGAGTACGTCACATGGCACATGAGAATGCCTGCACACTGGAGGCAGCACCTGCTCCCAGGGACAATGCAGCAAGGCACAGGTGTGTGTGCTGCTCACATCCCCCCATTGCCTCTCCTCCAGCAGCCAGGGATGCCACCACTGCCGGACCCAGTGTGTGTGTGGCACCAATGGAAGGCCAGGCAGCTCCAAGTCTCCCTCTCCACCATTGGATCCCAGTGTGGCCGGCAAATTCCCATGCCTGCTTGTCCATGGGATGTGTGTGAGAGGCAGGAAGTATGGTCTCCTGGGGACATCTGGGCCCCTGTAAGAAAGGGCTTGTTGTGCAGGCCACACATGGCCTTACTCCCAGGACATCACTTTCCTCTGACCTGGGAACTGTTGATTTCAGCTCCCATATGAGGGCAAGGCCTCAGGGACAGTGTCTCCAAGATGACTGACCATCTCACATTATTCTCCCTACCTGGATCAGCCTTGACAGTGGGGTGATATACACTGCCTGAGCCAGTTACTTGACCCCGGGGGAGCTGCAGGTGCTGGAAGGCCCAGGAGGGCCTGATGTGCATGACTGTCTAGGCTCTCCTGACCCACCCAGAGCCAGCTCCTGCTCCTGCCTCAGTCCCAGTCCCAGTCCCAGTCCCAGTCCCCGGTCCTGATCCCCCTCCCATGCCAGCCCCTGCTCCCTCTCCCATGACAGCCCCTGCTACAGCTCCCTCTTGCTTATCCCCCTAACCTCCCCGGACTCCCCCACCCCCAAGATCCCCGAGGTCCCCGCACACAAGGCGGAGGAAGCACCTGAGCCACGCGCCATTCCCAGCCCCAGCCCAGAAGCGGCGCTCCACAGTGGCTGCAAGAGCTGCACTCCCACACACATGCTGAGGGTCTCCTCAAGGAGCTCATGGTTGTGTTCTTGCAGGGCCTGGAGGGAAGCCTGCAGAAACTGCAGCACAACAGTCAGGCACCGTCGCATGCCCAGAGGCAGCTTCAGCTTTATAGGAGGGTGTGCTCTGGTGTCCAAGATCAGGGCAACCAAAGCAGACAGTGGAAATGCTTTGCTGTCCCTCAGAGAGGTAGACAAGCAAGCAGAAGCAGCTGAGAAATGGCTGTCCGGGGGGGTTTCTTTAAGCACGCATCTCAGATAGCCTCATGCAGCAGCTCCAGGAAGCAACTACTGACCTAATGCCTTACCTGAACTTGTTCCAGATGGCCTTAAATGCAAGATAGCATCCAATCAGTGTGGACACTATCTTTCAAAATATCAAATTGCTATTTTGTTGTGCTTTTTGTGTGTAAACGTGCTATTTCGAAATAAGCTATTCTGGAAGATCTCATCTGGAATAGCTTATTCCAAAAGTAGCATGCAGTGCAGATGTACCCGTAGTCACATTAAAACCTCTGATCTGGCACAGTAAAAGAATATATTTTCAAAGAGGGTCATTTACACCTACTTTCAGGTTTCTTAACATTACCAGAATAATAAAAAGGGGCTTTAATGTAAATTAAACACTAGTTTGTCCGATTTAGGTTTGCTTGTTTAATAAAGGTTCTATGTTTTCAGATTTTTCTGTCATCAGAAAAAAAAGTATTCCTGTTTATTGTAACTCCTCCATTTATCTCTTGCCTCTCTTTACGTAGCATATTGGGCTTCTAAGCCTGTTTGAGACACTGATTTGGTCTCTTTATAAACTTCTGGTTTTGCCACTTGTCACCTTTTACATGTGAGTATACATTTCCAAACACAAACATTAGACGTGTCAAGGTTTCTTTTAGTGCCACACACATAGGAGCTATTGGGCTACGAATCGCACTACTGTGATTTGGTAACACATTCATTGTGCTTCTACATGACTTTCAGTTGGTCATCTCACACTGCAGTATCCCTTTATGCATGGCATCCTTGTTGGCTGTCTCAGATGGAAGGCTGGTGATTAAAGGGCCTTGCAAATAGAGGTGGCCTGCTAGGGACAAATGAAAGGCACAATGGTGTAGGAGTGGGAAGTTTGATGTACCTATTGATAGAAAATGTCTAGTTTCTAGTGCTGTCAGTCTTCCAGCTTTTTTGAAGCAAGGAAGGTCCTTATGGCATAGAGAAGAGACACTGGAAGTAGATACAGGAAGCTTGTGTTTTCTTCCCAACTTTTCTGTTGGATTGATGGGTGGCCTTGGATAAGTCACTTCATCTATTTCTGCTTCAATTTTTCTCAAGTGTAAAATAGGACAATGATACTAAAGTGCTTTGATTAAAGTGCTTTCTAAAGGGCTTTGATTAAAGATGCCATCTAGGAGAGAGGAATTATGCATAGTATAAACTGACTCCAGAAGTTTGCTTTTGTTTTTTAAAGGAGGGAAGGGAGGAATTATTAGGTTTATGGAGATACTGTGAGCAGCCTTTTTAAAAATACTCACTGACTTGCTGAGAAATGAAACTGTGAAACATACTTTGAAATGTGCAATGTAACATTTTCAATAAATACAATGAACGCTATCAGCTTCTCATTGCAGTACAAAGGAAGAGTATCAGAGAAATAGGAAAAATATCATTTGTCAGAGAGAACATCCTGCATGATTATCTGGTGGTTTCATTTCTAGCTTGCCTTTCTGGTTCATATTAAATCCTCTATAATTTCAATAACATTGGTTTTACTGCTATAACGTGTCAGCATTTTCAAATAAACCTCATTTTAATGGGAATATAACTCATCTGCAAAAATTGTGTTCTAAGCAGAAAATCGGCACACATAGAATCACATTCAGAAGCACTGGCAGTGAAAGAGAAATAGTGATTTAAAAAAAAAAATCACCTGTCTCTCTCTAAAACATAAACCTCAAGAATATTCTGTTTTTTTAAAGATGTGTTAAGTATCACTTGTAGATGAGCAGGACAACATAAAAATCACAGAGAGTTTATTCTGGGTAAAAAGCACCTGCTAGATAGACTGGTATAATACTTAAGATATGGATTAGAAAGCAGCAGTAAGTAAGTAAGGGTATGTCTACACTAGCCCCCTAGTTCGAACTAGGGAGGCTAATGTAGGCATTCGAAGTTGCAAATGAAGCCCAGGATTTAAATATCCCGGGCTTCATTTACATCTTACCGGGCGCCACCATTTTTAAATCCCCCTTAGTCTGAACTCTGTGCCCGCGGCTACACGCGGCATGGAGTAGGTAGTTCGAATTAGGATCTCTAATTCGAACTACCGGTACACCTCGTTCCATGAGGAGTAATGGTAGTTCGAATGAGAGATCCTAATTCGAACTATGTACTCCGTGCCGCGTGTAGCCGCGGGCACGGAGTTCGGACTAAGGGGGATTTAAAAATGGCGGCACCCAGGAAGATGCAAATGAAGCCTGGGATATTTAAATCCCGGGCTTCATTTGCAACTTCGAATGCCTACATTAGCCTCCCTAGTTCGAACTAGGGGGCTAGTGGAGACATACCTTAATGGGGTATGTCTACACTACCCCACTAGTTCGAACTAGCGGGGTAATGTATGCATACCGAACTTGCTAATGAAGCCCGGGATTTGAATTTCCCGGGCTTCATTAGCATAAAGCCGGCGCCGCCATTTTTAAAAGCTGGCTAGTACGAACCCCGTGCCGCGCAGCTACACGCAGCACGGGCTAGATAGTTCGAACTACGTAGCCATTCTGAACTATCTGTACACCTCGTTCCATGAGGCGTACAGATAGTTCGGAATGGCTACGTAGTTCGAACTATCTAGCCCGTGCTGCGTGTAGCCGCGCGGCACGGGGTTCGCACTAGCCGGCTTTTAAAAATGGCGGCGCCGGCTTTATGCTAATGAAGCCAGGGAAATTCAAATCCCGGGCTTCATTAGCAAGTTCGGTATGCATACATTACCCCGCTAGTTCGAACTAGCGGGGTAGTGTAGACATACCCATATAGAGTAGAAGGGAGATTGCAGAGAAGAATAAAGGAGACTAACAACAAAATAAATACAGTGTCTGATTTTCAGGTACAATGAGGAATCTCACAGCACAACTTTGTGTGTGCAGAAAGGAAGCCTTAATGTTTATTTGTAGCCTTTGGTGCGGTTTGGGTTTATGCGTGGCTCCACACACGGCCCACAGGTGGGATCCAAAACATAAAAGGAGTCAATATACTGGTCTTCTGCTGATATGTGTTTTAGTAGTTAAATTCCTGGACTGTCATTGCTCATTAAAAGTGCTGTCATATGGGTGGAAATCGGGTCAATATTGCATTGTATTAATATCAGCAGAACTGACTTAAATGAGGTCTGCATGATGTGTAGTCTTGCCTTAATCTTTGTATTAGTGCCTGTCAGTGTGAAAGAAGCTATTTTCATGTATATGAAACCACACTTAAGTTGCGGCCCTCGGCATGTGCTGTGAGTATCATAGTGGCCCCTGGGGCTTCCAAAGTTGAGTAGCCCTGCCTTAAGGTGTGTGCACAAATGCTATTACAATCCCTGGCTCCATGGTCTCACAGTACAAGACTTGGGGGAATCTAGCACCACCACCTCTGGAAAGGAGTGGAAAGAAACAAGGGAAAAAGCCAAATTCATAGTGGCCTCTCTCCTTCTGAACTACCCACCAATCCAAGGTCACCATGGGACAGTAATTTTGTACCCTATTAAGGAGTGTCAAAGTGCTTGCTCTGGTGTGTTGTGAATTCCTCCTGTTTCTCAGAGGTGTTTTGACTGGAATAATCACAGTGCCAAGGATTTCTATGGTGAGTGGCTTCTCTACAACAATGCAGACCCTGGTTTAACAGTCTCACTCAGTGGTGGCCTATTAATAAAGGCGAAGTAGGTGGTCGCCTAGAGCGCCAAGATAAACAGCCGTTGAGGGCTTTGGAGGCAGGGGTGCTAATCATGTGCCGATCGCGCGTTTCGTCTAGGACACCAGTTGCCGGCAGCTTGTCTAGGGCCGCTTTTGGTCTCACTAAGTTTAGCCCTGGGGTTATCTAAGGCTAGGTAATGTCAAAGATGTAAAGCTAACAAGCACAAGCAAGAATGTCACTCATTGCATGCATGCATTGTTGGTGTCAGTGCATTGAACTGGGAACATTTTGTGCTCAGTATATTTTACAACAGCCACCTGCTCACAGTTGCTTTTTACTCATCATTTGCAACTCTTCCAAAATATTTTCTGTGTGTAGCTTCAGGCACAGAATCTGCTGCCCAAGAATAAAGTGCCTGGGTTGTAAATTTAGTGGTTTTTCAACATAAACTCTTCTTTAAAATGTCACTGTTAAATAGCTTTCCCATGATTTGTAGATACAGGCAGTCCCCGGGTTACGTACAAGATAGGGACTGTAGGTTTATTCTTAAGTTGAATTTGTATGTAAGTCGGAACTGGTACATATTGTAGGGGAAACTCTAGCCAAACATTTCTCCAGAGCTCAGTTTTATTCTCCCACACCTCACTTCCCTCAGTCCTTTATTCTCAAGCTGAAGTGTCTGCTGAGAAAAGCCGCTCCGTGTCTCCCTGGTCTGCTGGGAGAGGTGGGGGGCTAGCTTTGCGTCTCCCTGGTCTGCTGGGGGGAAGCAGCTAGTGCAGGGTTGCCTCACCCCATTTGTAAGTAGGGATCCGATTTAAGTCGGATCCATGTAACCCGGGGACTGCCTGTACTGTTGTGTCACCATGCCAACTGAAAACAGTGGAAGAGCATACAAAGCCATTTCTGCACAGCTTAATATCTTATGGAGAAAAGGAATTGACTATTATAGGAAAAATAATTCCATACCTGGAAAGCTCTCTCAATATGGGATGTAAGAAAGACTTTTATTTCAAAAGAAATCTGATTGTGAATGTCACCAGCAAGAAAGAGGTTGAACAGATCCAACAATAGGATTTTTTTCTGGAAATAGCTTCTGGAGAATAAACCACTATTGGCTCCTGTGATTATTGTGATTAACTCTGTTTTTACAGTTTGGTGTTTTGATAAACACGCATAGAATTACTAAGCAAACACCCATGTTAGTCTTCCACTTTCTAAACTGGTGCAGAGCAGTGTTTTACTATTTTTTAAACCTATGAGGTGGGAAGGAGAAGGAGGAATAAAATAATGATCTTGATGATACAAACTTTTTTATATTACAGTAGGGTTTAGAGGTCCTAATAAGGGCCCTAGAGTTCCACTGTATGGCATATTCCTGTGGCATATTGCCCATATGACTGTTTCAGTCCCAGTCTGTAGACATGACTATGACACATTATCATGGCATACAGTATCTTTGGGGATAATATGGTACTAAATCAATGAATGATTTATGCATTATTGTATTCTACACCATGGTGGAGGGTTACCACAGCTTCTGTAGGAACTAAAACAGTGGGAGCTGAATCTACAGATGTACAGACATATTATGCAAAGCAAAGCAAAGGTGCTGAGAAGCAAAGGCGCTGAACCCCCCCAGCAGACCAGGGACACCCGAGCAAAGGCGCCGCCTGTGCAGCTTTGCTCGTTTGCCCAGGAGCAAAGCCGCCCAGGCAGCAGGACCCCCGCAGTCTGGCGGCTTTGCTCCTGTCCCCCTGGTCTGCTGGGGGGGTCCAGCAAAGCCGCTGACAGGCAGCGGCTTTGCTCGGGTGTTCCTGGTCTGCTGGGGGGGGGTCCAGCGGCTTTGCTGGACCCCCCCAGCAGACCAGGGAGATCGGGAGAAGCTTTTCTCACCCCGGAGGACACGGGCGGCGACCCGCCGCCCGTGAGCTCCGGGGCGAGAAAAGCCCCGTTCGTAAGTACAGATCCAACGTAAGTCGGGGACTGCCTGTAACAGAAAAATATACAGAGGAGGAAATGCATTCCCTCATTAGGAACAAAAGACAGGACTATGCTGTACTTCAAAGACTAACAAGATGGTTTATTAGGTGATGAGCTTTTGTGGGCCAGACCCACTTCCTCAGATCAAATTGTGGAAGAAAATTGGCATGACCGTATTGGTATATATGGTCATGCCAATTTTCTTCCACAATTTCATCTGAGGAAGTGGGTCTGGCCCACAGAAGCTCATCACCTAATAAACCATCTTGTTAGTCTTTGAAGTGCTTCATAGTCCTGTCTTTTGTTTCAGCAAGACCAGATTAACACGGCTACATCTCTATTATTCCTCATTAGATAGTAATTGAGCATGGAGCCAGGGAAATGCTAAGCTGACTGCTTGGAGGAGGGTGAGTGCTACTCACTGGCTTTTTCTTTATAGATTGGGTGCTGAGGAAACCGTATCTCGTTCTTGTCTTCCTTCAAAACAGAGCTTCCACTGAAGTGTAATGGAGCGGAGGGAAATATTTGCTCCACTCTGACAATTGTGATATTTAGGGGAGCATAGATGAATGCACAAGTTCCTGATTTTAGAATTCTGCTCTGGGCTTATAATGTCAGGCTGACTTCTAATCTGAAGGATAATCTCAAAAAATCTACCGATTAAGGAAAACACTGATAAGGCAAAAAGAAAAGATGGAGAAAGCAGTTTTCCATCTAATTTCTACTGAAAACACCCACACTCACATGCCTGCCTTGTTTTTCTCGGTGCTCATTGCAGCTACTGTGGAGTCATAAACTGAAATCTTTATTATGTTTATTTAAATTCTTTTAAGCCAGGTAAATCAATTGAGATGCAACATCTCATTTATAATGCCGATTTAGGGCTGCAGTTCAGCATCAGCATTTACATTACAATATAATCTGCTGTCATTTGTTGGACTTTTATGTTTTGAAAGTCTAGTGAAGAAATGCACATAAATATAGTAGGTAACAAAATACAATCAAATTGCTACTATCTGTTGAAAAAACTAAATACACAGATGGGTTTTGCTACATTAGGCTCATACTAAATTGTATGTTCATTTTGTAAGAAGAATTTGGAGATAATATGATTATATATTACACTAACACATACAACATTAAGTTTGTGTAAATGGCTTCTGTTGGATACAGTTTGGCAAATTCCACCATTGCCTGGAAATTACATCAGCATTATTTAAGCATGTTGAGTCATGCATATAAAGATACGCCATTGTTTTAGTAAGTATTTCTAATAATTTTAATGTGCAAATGTTAATATTATTTTTAACAGGAAAATTGAAATGTAGGCTTTTGTCTGGGCAATTGAATATTTTAATTTTATTTTTTTCATTCAGTCTTAGTTTGTTGGCAAACTTTAAAACATAAAATAATTACAATCAACATGGGATACCAAAAGAAAACAAGGCCTGTTAATAAATTTTATAAATGCATACTATATATATAATTCATTACATTTAATGAAATCAGGGAGCATTGTTGTAACTCCCATTTTTGTTTGTTTTTTGGCCAAGTGTGGTTCTATTAGTACTAAAGTACTATTAACTTGCTCACAATCAGAGAGTACTTTTTGGCCTTGCTTTCAGGATGGCATGAATAAATTACAACTTTTTGCCCTTATAAGATCAGAGATATTAGGCTGAAAGGGACATCAAGAGGTCCTTAAGTCCAGCCTGCTGCTCTGAAGAAGGCCCAAAAAACCTAGACCATTCCTGACAGGAAACTGTTCTTAAAAATCCTCTATTGATGGGGATTTTGCAACCTTCTTTAGAAACCTATTCCAGTGCTTAACTACTCTTATTGTAGACAAGGAAAAAATTGATCACCATCGTCTTTATAACAACCATTAACATACTAAACATACCAAAGACTGTCATCAGATACCTCACCCACAACCCCATTTTTTTTTCTCAAAACTAATTATACCTAAGTTTTTTAACCTACCCTCATAGGTCAGGTTTTCTCTACCTGTTATCATTTTTGTTGCTGTACTTTGGATAGTATCTGTTTTGTTCACATCTCCCCTAAAGGGTGGTGCCAGGGCTTTACAAAATACTGTAGCTGAGACCTCACCAGTGCTAATTCAAGTGGGACAATAATATTTTACATACAACACTGCTGTTATTTCATGCCATGTTTATGAAACATGCAACAGAGAATTTTATGGAAAAAGACCTGGGGAAATATGAAACTGGTATTAACCCACCTGTATCACTGAACATTTCTGGCAACAAAAAATTATACTGGAGGAACTAAGCAAGATTCTTGAAAAAATTACTTTGTACTCAACAAATATTATCACAAGCTCACTCAGTAAGATTCCAGCATTTTCAGCAGTCTCATCTGCATTTGGAGCCAGAGTATCTGGAAATAAACACATATATCAATAGAAAGACATACAGGATCTCCATAGCCTAAGTGTGGTTCTCAACCAGAGTTACAAGTACACCTCAAGGGTATGCAGAGGTGTTTCAGGACGTACATCAACTAATGTAGATATTTGTCTAGTTTTATAACAGACTACATAGAAAGAACTAGGGATGTCAGTAAAAACTAAAATGTCATACAATTACTTGTTTATATTGTCCTCCATCTGTGTTCCTTGCTCTTAACATAGGCTCCCGACACCTGTTGTCTCCAGACAGCCATTAAATATTCATATGTTCCGTTTGCGCTGATCTGTGGTCATTGGTTTCTCTAGCCTCTACAGCATCTTTTCAAAGGTGTGTGCACCAGTGCAAATAGTCTTAGTGACCATATATCTCAAATACATAGCCTGATCTCCTATGTCTTAGGAAGGAAATAATTTTCCCCCAAAAGTCGATTGTAATGCCAAGGTGATAGGTACAAAGTCAAACAAATAGTTCATAAAAATATTACAGAAAATTCCCACATTTGTCATAGCTCTTTTTACTTACTAATATGTTAATAGAGATTGTACCAAAACTTGCTTGTCATATCTCATGATCTGATATTTAGTAATAAAATATTGCTGACTATCTTGCTCAGGGTAACCACTGAAAAACAAATAATAAGTGTTCATTCACTCCATTCAAAGCCTCTGGGATTAATATATATTGGATTGGAGAAAATGTCATTAGCTATTATGTGAAAATTAACTGAAATTTTGATTGGTAATGGAAAAACTGAGAGTTCTATTCTGGAGACATATTAACGAGCACAAATTGTTTTCATTATGAAAAGCAAGCTGATAGTTAAAAAGTAATTTTAAATGCTTTGCATAAGGAACTCAACTACCATAATGTCCCTTACTTGTAAAAACAAAAATAAAACATTTTTTAAAATCCCTGAATCACATAATTTATATAGTTTTGATACTTTTCTGGTTTGCCAGAAATTCACATAGATCAATGACATAATTAAATAGCTAAGTGAGACAGCAAGCCCAAAATGATGCAGCTAATTTTAGTAGGTTTCAGTCAACACCATCTGGACTGCTGGCTTTACTAACATTATACTGATCCAAATTTTTAAGAACATTTTGATTCCAAATATGTAAGATAGTTTTTTAGTCTCATAAATAATTAAAAGGCTAACACGGGGGTGGACTGGCCCAGCAGGACACCAAGAATTTCCTGGTGGGCCGTCCTCCAAAGGGCCGGCTGGAGGCTGCTGGAGGAGGAGAGGAATTGTGATCGGGCACTGCAGCCCCATACTTTAAATTTCCTGGCGCCGCATGCCAGCCATGTACAGGGCACGGTGGGGCTGAGGGAGTGCTTGTGCGGCATGCTCAAATGGTGAGAGGGGAGATGCCTGGGTGTGGTGTGACATCACAGTCCAGGACTTTAAAAGTGCTCAGCCCAGATTTTCACCATGTGGCCCAGCTCGAGGCCCGGCACATGGCCTGGAGCCCCGGAAGCAGCTGGGACCCGATCACAGACTCCAGCCCTGCAAACTGGAAGGCAGAAGGTAGGTGGGGGGGGGAGGGGATGGAAATAGGAAGAAGGGGTGGGAGAGGAAGGGGCTTGTGCTGAGGGGAAGGGGGCAGGTCAGGAGAAGAAATGGGAAGGCACCAAGGGACAGGGTGGAGGAGAGACAAATGTCAGGGGGCCAAGTGGAGACAATGAGGAAAAGGGCAGAAGGTAGGTGGGGGGGACAGGGTGATGCTGGGAGAAGAGCGGGTAAGGACATTGGGGGCTATAGAGAGAGGTGTTGGGATAAGGCTTGAAAGAAGGGGTGGGCATGAGGAAGGCGGATATGGAGCAAGTCATGTGTGAGGGCACAGGGGCATGAGGGGAACAGGGGGCAGAGGGTGGTGAGGGGGTGGGCATCAGGGAAAAAGAAGGCAAAGGGGGTAGGGGCAGTGAGGGAAGGGGGAGGCACCAGGAGGGTGCAGGGCTAAGGGAAGGTGCAGGTCTCAGGGGATTCTGGGGGTGAAGCAGTAGGGGAGACACCTGCAGGGTAGGGACCAGCACCAGAGGAGAGAGGCAGGGCAGGTGTGTAGAGGGAGGTGTTAGGAGAGGGGATGAAGAGGAGTGACTCACATGATCAGAGTGGGGCTACCGGGGGAATGGGCACAGAGGGGAGAGAAGGGCTGGTGGAGGGGGGCAGGTCTCAGGAGGGCTGAGGGCAGTGAGAAGGGCAGGAGTCCGAGTCAGGACAGCAGAGGAGGGTGAGGGGTTGGGGGGCAACAGGCACCAGGGGAGTTGAGGGAGCAAGGGGATGGCAGCAGAGGGGAAAGGTAGAGGTTTATAAGGTATTTATTAATAACTTGGATGCCACAGTGGCACATCCAAACAAGCCACATGAACTCAGTACTGGTGCACAACACAAAATTCATTCTGCTCATGGGAGGAAACTCTTAAAGTGAACACTTCCCCCAGCCTCTCCGCCTCTGAGTTAATGTCCCACACATTGGGTTAATGCAATTGCAGGATAGTTGCATGAGGGGGGTTTGGTGGGGGCCAAACTAATCCCTCTAAGAACTTTTCCCACCATCCTCCTACCAATAGGGGTCACATGACACCTTTTACTTCTGATCATGTGTCCATCTTGCCCCGAAAGTATTACCTCCAAAGGCCTGGCTAATGGGAGTCAGGGGGTGTGGCTAATGGGGGTCAGGGACATGGTTAACAGGGGTCAGGGGTGTGGCTAATGTTGGTCAAAGAGTAAATTTTTAAAAAATTCTTTGATGTGAAAAAGTGGTCCATTCTCAACCCATTTCCTGGGCCTATTTTGATTGCCAGTCTGCCCCTGGGCTAACAGGATGGCTTGTTTGAATATCTTCATTCATAAATTCTTCAGAGCTTCCCTCTGAACTAGTTCAAATACTATAACAAGTAGCCCCCAAAAGTTCTTTTTTGTTAAACGTGCGTCAATAGTTTCTGTGAATAACAGTCTCTGACAGTTATTGCCTGGATTTTAAAAGTTTGCACCCTTTTTTGCTCAGTTTTGAACAAACAGTTAAACAATCAAGTTTTATGCATATAGCTGGTCACTGAAAGAAAGTATATGTCCAAATATATTCTCACTCATCTAAAGTGTATAGTCACGTCAATTGCTGGGGCATGAATTCTTATGGTAATTTTGTATCTTTGATAAACAATTTTAATGAGCCAAAATCATTTTCTTTGGAGTATAATAATTTTGTTGAGTCCTACATATGATGATAAAATTAAAATATATTTTAGTTAAGACAAATGTTTTTGCCATCATCATCCAAAATTACATTTAATTTCTCTTCACCATTTCAATGTATCTATACTCATCATGTTGTGATGCTGAATTGCAACACATCATATTTTAAGTAGAGCCCTGAGCAGATATAAAAATGTGGATCTACATCCAATCCACATCCACTGCAAATAAATAATAAATGTTCAGAGATCAGACAAAAAAGTTGCATTTGGAATTTTGTTCTCTTATTTAAGGCATCCCCACCCCTTCTTTAAGTCAAAGCAACTTGACCGCTTTCTTTAATAGGATAACAAGCCTTGTGGATAATGGGGAAGTGATACATAGATTTTAGTAAAGCATTTGATACCGTTTCACATGACCTTCTTATCAATAAACTAGGGAAATATAACCTAGATGGGACTTATATAAGGTAGATGCATAGCTCTTAGTTCCCAAAGTAGTTATCAATAGTACACATTCACAATGGAAGGGCATAAAAAGTGGGGTTCTGAAGGTATCAGTTTGGGGACCCGTTCTATTCAACATCTTCATCAACATTAGATAATGGCAGAGAGTACGCCTATAAAGTTTGTGAATGATACTAAGTTGGGAAGGGTTGCAAGCAGTGTTCCCTCCAGCATTCAATCATTCCCTTTCCCCCACCTACACCAGGCAGTCAACCCCTTTACCTCCCCCCTCGCAGCCTAGGAGGACTGAAAAGACTGCTGGGCTTCTGCCTCTGACTCTCTCTCTCCACTAGCAGATGAGACTTTCTCCCAAGCCAATTAATAACTTTCTCCCTCCTCCCAGCCACTCATTCCCTGCTTATCTCAGCTGATTGTCTTCTGTTTCAAGCATATGGCAGAAGTGTTTAGTTGCTATTTATGGAAACCCCATGCCCCGCTGATCAGCTGTGCGGGGAGCTTTCATAACCAACCCTCTTCTGTCCCCTCCCCCCACAGGCACACAGTGCCCCACTCCTATGCACACAACGGCTCAGGCACCCCCCCCCGCCCCCTCTCTCCGTGGCACCTGCAGCCCTGGGTGCTAGCTGGGGTGCCCCTCCCACATGTAACCTCCCCTCCACCCGGGGTCACTCCCCACCTGCCACCACCACCCTCCTCCAGAAATCAAAACCAAAGCCAGACAGCCTTTCTGCTCAGCTTGCTGGGCTTATCCAAGCAGAAGGAACTGTGTGCCTGCTGCAGTGCAGGGCAGAAGGACTGGGTTAAACCCTCAATGCGTTACACTGCTGTGAAGTCAGCCGGCTGCTGTTCATACTGTGAGTGGGGCTCTTCTGGGTCTGATTCCAGCCATCGGGGTTAGATGTGAGCTCTGAGCTTTTGCTTGCCAAAGCAGGGCAGATGGATCCCTGAGCCAACCTTGCAAAGAGAAGTCCCCTTGTTACTGACCACATGACAGTGTACTGTTCTCCTGGGGACTGGCTACTCGGTCCTGGGGGGAGGAGGGTCCTGCTGCTCTCAGAGGGTCAGGTGTCAGCCAGGAGCCATCAGCTCCCAGGGTCTGTGGCTCTGGGGGTCCCCTGGCTCAAGGTCCCTTCTTTTCCTAAATTTCCTAAATTTTGTTCCTCCAGTTTCCTGAGCAATGCCAGGTAAGTCCAGATAGTAGACAATATAGGTTCATCAAGGGCAAGTCATGCCTGTCCAATCTGATTGCCTTTTATGATGAGATATAGGGATAGCAGTAAATATGATATACCTTGATTTTAGCAAGGCTTTTGATACAGTCTCACACAGTATTCTTGCCAGCAAGTTAAGGAAATATGCATTGAATAAATGGACTATGAGGTGGACAGAAATCTGGTTAGATTGTCAGAGTCAAAGAGTAGTGATCAGCTGCTTGATGTCTGGCTGGTATCAAGTGGAGTGCCCCAAGTTTTGGTAGTGGAGCTGGTTTTGTTCAACATTTTTATTAATAACTTGGATGAGAGGATGGATTGCAAGTTTGCAGATGACACTAAGCTAGGGGGAGAGGTAGGTACATTGGAAGGTATGGATAGGGTTCAGAGTGCTCTAAGCAAATTGGAGGTTTGAGCCAAAAGAAATCAGATGAGGTTCAAAAAGAGCAAGTGCAGAGTCCTGCATCTGGAATGGAAGAATCCCAAGCACTGTTACAGGCTGCAGACCAGCTGGCTAAGTACAGTTTGGCAGAAAAGGACCTGGGGATTACAGTGGATGAGAAGTTGGATGAGAGTCAATAGAGTGCCTATGTAGCTAAGGAGGCTAACAGCATATTAGGTTGCATTAGGAGGAGCATTTCCAGTAGGTCTAGAAAAGTGATTATTCCCTTTTATTCAACTCTGGTGAGGCCACATCTGGAGTATTGCATCAAGTTCTGAGACCCCCCCATTACAAAAAGGATGTGGATGCAACCAGAGACGACAACCAAAATGATTAGGGGGGCTGCAGCACTTGACTTACGAGAAGAGGCTGAGGGATTTGGGCCTATTTACCTTATAGTACAGAAGAACAAGGAGGGATTTGATAGCAGCCTTCAACTATCTGAAGGGGGGTTCCAAGGAGGATAGAAAGGGGCTGTTCTGAGTGGTCATAGATAACAGAACAAGGAGCAATAGTCTCAAGTTGCAGTGGGGGATGTCTAGGTTGAATATTAGGAAAATCTGTTTAACTAGGAGGGTGGTGAAACACTGGAATGGGTTACCTAAGGAGGTTGTGGAATCTCTGTCCCTAGAGGTTTTTAAGACCTGATTTGACAAAGCCCCGGCTGTGATGATTTAGTTATGGTTGCTCCTGCATTGTACAGAGTGTTGGTCTCTTCCAACCCTACGATTCTGTGATTTTATGATTGAAATAATTGGATATGTTTAATCTGGAAAAGAGAGGACTGAAAAGAGACTTGATAAGCTTTCAAGTATCTAAAAGGTTGTTACAAGGACAAGGGAGAAAAATTGTTCTCCTTAACCTCCGATAATAAAATGAAAAGCAATGGCCTTAAATTGCAGGAAGGGAAGTTTCAGTTGGACATTAGAAAAAGCTTCCTAACTGTCAGGGTTGTTAAGCACTGGAATATATTCTTTAGAGAGGTTGTGGAATCTCCATCAATGGAGTTTTTTTAAGAGCAGGTTAGACAAATACCTGTAAGAGTATGTCTACACTACAGCGTTATTTCAAAATAAGCTCTTTCGAAATAGTTAATTTGAAATATCTTATTTCGAAATAACACATCTACACACAAAATGCATATCAAAATAGCATTTTTCTATTTCAAAATAGCACGTCCACACTGAGTGGATGTCGAATCGCATTTAAGGCTGGTTGGAACCAGTTCTGGCAGGGCATCAGGTCAAAAGTTGCCTTGTGGCCAGGGCAGCCAGCAGGGCACCCTGGAAAGGGCTGGAGGCCCCCTGTTTTGACATAGCAATTTCAAAATTGGCACTATTCCTCATGGAATTTCGAAATAAGCCCTTTGCTATTTCGAATTAATTTCGAAATAACAGAATGGCTGTGTAGTGATTAGAAAAGTTATTTTGAAATAACTGCTGTTATTTCAAAATAACTTTGCTGTGTAGACATACCTTAATATATGGTTATATATATGGTGCTTGATCTTGCTGTAAGACTAGACTAGACTTAACCTCTCGACATTCCTTCTAGTTCTAATATTTTATTATTCTTTAATTAACTACACCAGAACTGGATACAATATTTCACTAGTGTTCCTATCACTGCCAAATGACGATTCTATATAACTTCACCACTCCTACTCAAGAGTCCCAATTATTCATCCAGTGATCACACTTGACCTTTTGGCCACAGAATGGCACTAGGAACTCATGTTCATTTAATTATTCACTATGATCTCAGGGCCTTTTCAGAACACTGCTTTCTAGCATAGAGTCCCTTATTCTGTAAGTATGGCCTGCATTCTTTGCACCTAGATATATGAATTTACATTTGTCTATATTAAAACACATTTGTTCCCCTGCATTTAGCTCTGTAGTGATCTATCCTCTTCCTTATGCATCACTCACCCAATCTCTGAGACATCTACAATCTTTATTAGTACGGATTTGATATTTTCTTCCAATTCATGGATAAAAATGGTAAACATCATCAGGCCCTATGGCAACCCTAGAAACACATCATCTTAGATATTATTTTGCTTTATAGCTACATTTGGAGACCTAAAGCTTCAGGGGGCAGCAGAGTTAATCTCCACAGGATAAATTTAAAAAACAACAACAAATGGTCTGGTAGCATGTTATAGACTAACAAAACATGTAGATGAGCTTTTGTGGGCACAGCCCACTTCTTCAGATAATCGGACTTTTGAGTTTAGGATGTGCAGACCCAAAATAAATAAGGAAGAATGGAAAGGGGGAAGGAGAAAAAAAGGTGGGGGGAGGAAAACAAGAAGCAGAGGGTATGAAAACATCAAAGGGAAAAACAAGTAGGCAGAATTGGCAGTCGATAAGCACCTGAAGATTGGATAGTTAAAAAGAAGCAGATAAGTGTCAAAGGATACCTATAGATAGGAAGGGTACTAATGGGAGAATCTACACAGATGAAGAACTGTTTGCACCTTCATTGAATATTAGGTTGATAATGTCCCAGCCATCCCTCATCTTGATTGAGGCCATCAGCATGAGAATTGAACTTGTGGATGAATTGTAATTCCAACACCTCTCTGTGTATTTGACTTGTAGAATTGGTTTGTGATAAGACAGCCACCTGGAGAGTATATAGTTTGGGTCTGCACATCCTAAACTCAAAACTCCAGTCATCTGAAGAAGTGGGCTGTGCCCACAAAAGCTCATGATACCATCTATGATAACATAGTGAATGCTAGTGGGAAGGGGGGTAGGTTTGGAAGATAAAATAAAAAAAGAACAAGTTAAAAATCACCTAGAAAAGTTAGATGCCTGCAAGTCACCGGGGCCTGATTAAATGCATCCTAGAATACTCAAGGAGCTGATAGAGGAGGTATCTGAGCCTCTAGATATCATCTTTGGAAAATCATGGGAGACAGGAGAGATTCCAGAAGACTGGAAAAGAGCAAATATAGTGCCCATGTATAAAAAGGGAAATAAGAACAACCCAGGAAACTACAGACCAGTTAGTTTAACTTCTGTGCCAGGGAAGATAATGGAGCAAGTAATTAAGGAAATCATCTATAAACACTTGGAAAGTGGCAAGTTGATAGAGAACAGCCAGCATGGATTTGTAAAGAATAAATCATGTCAAATGAATCTGATAGCTTTCTTTGATTGGATAACGAGTCTTGTGGATAAGGGAGAAGCGGTATATGTGGTATACCTAGACTTTAGTAAGGCATTTGATTTGGTCTCGCGTGATATTCTTATCAATAAACTAGGCAAATATAACTTAGATGGGGCTACTATAAGGTGGGTGCATAACTGGCTGGATAACCATACTCAGACAGTAATTATTAATGGTTCACAATCCTGCTGGAAAGATATAACAAGTGGGGTTCTGCAGGGGTCTGTTTTGGGACCGGCTCTGTTCAATATCTTCATCAACGATTTAGATATTGGCATAGAAAATACACTGATTGAGTTTGCAGATGATACCAAGCTGGGAGGGGTTGCGACTGTTCTGGAGGATAGGGTCATAATTCAAAGTGATCTGGACAAATTGAAGAAATGGTCTGAGGTAAACAGGATGAAGTTTAATAAAGACAAATGTAAAGTGCTCCATTTAGAAAGGAACAATCAGTTTCATACATACAGAATGGGAAGCGACTTTCTAGGAAGGAGTATGGCAGAAAAGGATCTAGTGGTTATAGTGGACCACAAGCTGAATATGAGTCAGCAGTGTGATGCTGTTGCAAAAAAAGCAAACATGATTCTGGGATGCATTAACAGGTGTGTTGTGAGCAAGACACGAGAAGTCATTCTTCCGCTCTACTCTGCACTGCTTAGGCCTCAGTTGGAGTATTGTGTCCAGTTCTGGGCACCACATTTCAAGAAAGATGTGGAGAAATTGGAAAGGGTCCAGAGAAGAGCAACAAGAATGATTAAAGGTCTAAAGAACATGACCTATGAAGGAAGGCTGAAAGAACTGGGTTTGTTTAGTTTAGAAAAGAGAAGACTAAGGGGGGACATGATAGCCATTTTCAGGTATCTAAAAGGGTGTCATAAGGAGGAGGGAGAAAACTTGTTCATCTTGGCCTCTGAGGATAGAACAAGAAGCAATGGGCTTAAACTGCAGCAAGGGAGGTTTAGGTTGCACATTAGGAAAAAGTTCCTAACTGTCAGGGTAGTCAAACACTGGAATAAATTGCCCAGGGAGGTTGTGGAATCCCCATCTCTGGAAATATTTAAGTAGGTTAGATAAATGTCTATCAGGGATGGTCTAGACAGTATTTGGTCCTGCCATGGGGGCAGGGGTCTGGACTCAATGGCCTCTCAAGGTCCCTTCCAGTCCTAGTATTCTATAATTCTATGATCTACTTGTTTTGTTAGTCCATAAAGTGCTACCAGACCATTAGTTGTTGTTTTTTAAGTTTATTTTCAGACCTATCAGTTAACCAGTGTTTAATTCATTTAATGTGTGCGTTTTACTTTTGTATCATTCTTATTCCTTTATCAAAATATTTTGTGATTCAAAGGAAATGCCTTAGGTCTCGTCTACCCTAGGACCTTAGTCCAACATTAGCTCCCAAAGTTGAATTTGTAAGCCATGTGTCCTCACTACAAAGCCTATTATTCTGGAATAAGGGGCCATGGAGTTCAAATTCTGTAGTCCGGATTTTCATGGGCTTCTCATATTTTAATTTTTTATTTATATTGTGACAAAGGAGGAGGGATAGCTCAGTGATTTGAGCATTGGCCTGCTAAACCTAGGGTTGTGAGTTTAATCCTTGAGGAGGTGATTTGGGGCAAAAATTTGTCAGGGATGGTACTTGGTCCTGCCGTGAAGGCAGGGGACTGGGCTTGATCTGATGATCTTTCAAGGTCCCTTCCAGTTCTAGGAGATAAGCTATCTCCATTAATATTTATTTATAAGATGGGACCCCTGGATCCTGTGCTTCCTGGAGGGACTTTGCGTGCACCTCAGAGGCTCGTGGTGTCCCTATTCACTGCCGAGAAGGCAAGGGTACCCTGCTACCAGAGTCCTTTTCATCATCAGCCAGTCCAGGATTCTGAAGGTTAGTCCCTCTGTTAATCCACAGGGTCCTCCCCATTCCTTACTGGCAACCCACCAGCTGGGGGAGGCTTAGGGGGAACCCAGTCCCATCCACTTGCTCTGGGTTCCGGCCCAAGGCCCTATGGGGGGGGTAGCCTTGAGTGAGCTGTGAGGCTTGGCCCCACTGAATGGCAGCCCCTCCCTGGGCCACTTGCTCAACCCTTTCTGAGTATCCCCACCCCGAAACCTTGGAACAGGCCTTGTTTCTGGCTGCCTTGGGTCTGTTTGGGTCTGCTCTGCCTCTCCACTCTTCTGGTCCATCCCTTTTCTCCCTCCCCTCCTTTGCCTGAGGGAAGATTTTTATTGTGTGCTCCCAGCCTTAACTGGCGACAGGTGCTCTAATCAGATGACCCTCCAAGCTGATCCCAGATGGGCTTCAAGTGTCCTAATTGGCTAGGCTGCCAGAGTCTGCAGCCCAGCCACTCCGGGAACATAAACCCACACACCCAACTCCCCATGTAAGTGCCTTCCACCAGGCTTCTGCAGCCCCCTGCTCTCAGGCTGCCACAATATTTATATTGTGTTTTTAACATTTTGTAACCCGCCTCGAGTATTTTAAATAGAGTAGAGAGGTGATGTACACATATTTTAAATAAATAAAGAAATTACATGTGTCTACACTAAAAGATTATTTCAATTTTACTACATTTGACTTCTGGGCACCCGATTTTACAAATTCAAAGTTCCGTATCCTCTCTCTGGGGAAGAAAGGAATGTCATCTGAGGCAGGCTCCATGAATGCGGACGTGCTGCCTCAGACCCAGAGCCCCAGGAAGCACTGTGGGGAGCTGTGGGAGGCCTCCAAGAGGCCACTTAGTTCAAATTAGTGGCACCAGAGTGTTCACACTAACGTTATTTCAGATTAACAAGAAATGTAAGTATAATACATCAAACAACCAAACTTGTAATCTCATTTAAGAAGTTTTCATGTTAGTTTGACAGTATATATTATCCATAAATCCTTGTTGAGTAACATCAATTATATTGCCTTCCTTTAATTCTTTATCAGTCTAGGCTAGGTATCAGGCTATCACGTCTATAATGACTGGGTCACCCATTTCCCCTTTTTAAAATATTGATGCAACATCAGTTTTTCCCCCCAGTTATCTGGAACTTCCTCATTCTTCCAGACTATACAGAAAAGCAAAATTAAATGTCTGGAGAGCTCCTCAGACAGCTCTTATAAAATTCTTGGATGCAAGTTATCCAGCCTTGCTGAGTTAAAAGTATCCAACTTCAGTAGCTGCTGTTCAGTAGTAGGCAAAATTAAAGTGATTTGTCATCACTGGTGACTACAATGTCTGAGTTCTCCAAATACCAAACAAATATTTTGAATACTTCTGTCTTTTTTGCATTATTGACTATTCTATTGTGTCTATCTATTAATAGACATACCAGTGATAGGATTTTTTTTGTTCCAAATATTCTAAAAACAAAAAAGAAAATAAAAACTTTGTTGCTCTTAAGCTTTGTTGCTGGCCATAGAATTCTCCTTGTGCCCTTTTGCTTTTCTCATCAATTTTCTACAATTCTTAGATCTTGGTTTATATAATTATCAATTTCCATGGGGTCGGGGAGTTCTTATTTTTTTATGGCTGCTTTCACTTCTCCTCTAAGCAAGATGGTTTTCAGTTATGGATTTTGAGAGTTACATGCAGTTCGACTGTTCCATTAGTATAAGGGTATGTCTACACTACAAAGTTAATTCGAAATAACAGCCATTATTTTGAATTAACTTCAATAGCGTCTACACATGCAAACCGCTATTTCGAATTTGGTAAACCTCATTCTATGAGGAGTAACGCCAAATTCGAAATAGCTAATTCGAATTAAGTGCTGTGTAGACACTTAATTTGAAATAGGGGGCCTCCAGCCCTCCCAGGGAACCCTGGTGGCCACTCTGGGCCAAACCAGGAAAACTCCTCTCCTCTCTCCCAGCCTCGGGGCCCTTAAAGGGGTAGAGTCTGGCCACTGTGCACGTGTGAGCCAGAGGCCTGGATGCAGCCAGCCAGCCCTGACAGCTCTGCACCCAGTAGCCAGACAATGAGCTGGGCAGCCAGCACCAGTCCAGTGTCCCCTGCCCAATCCCCCAGTGCCCAGGGACCAGCCAGGGGCTGTAAATGGCGTGCACCCGCCTAGACTGGTGAGGAGATCATGGACCTCATTGGGGTGTGGAGGGAGGCCCCCAATGTCCATGATCTCTGCACTAGCCGGAGGAATGCCACCGTCTATGGCCTCATAGCGGCCACCATAGCCCGCAAGGGACACAGGCTCACCCAGGAGCATGTGCGCCTGAAAATAAAGAAGCTCAGGCAGGCAGACACCAGGGCCACCAAGGGCAGTGCTGCAGCGGGGGATGCCACCTGCCCCTACTTCCCTGCCCTTGACCGAATCCTGAGGGGCGGGGCGGGGCGGTCCAAGCCAGCCTGGGGGGGGCAGGGAGCCAGGAGTTGAGGGTCCTGACCCAGACACAGCAGAGGGGCCACCACCAGCTGTCCTGGCACCAGAGTTGGATGGGTCATCCGGGAAGGCCATACCAGGTAAGTGCCAGCATTGTCCCCTACCTGGGGGGTAGGTGGGGAGGGAGACCAGGGACCGCGCATGTGGGCCATGCCTCCCATGGATCACGCAGCTACCTGTGCATGTGCGGGCACATGCTGTGCCACCCTTGGGCAGGTGGCTCCAGCTGCGTGTCATACAGGGGCCATGGCTCGATAGCCACACGTGTGTGTGAAGAGACCCAACATGCTCCTGACCTCGGGACGGGACACAGCAGGATGGCCTCCCTTCACACGCCCCCTCTACACAAGGGCAGGGGACATCTCCTCTCTGCCCTGCCGCACTATACACAGCACAGGGGAATGGGTGTGGTCTTGAGGAAGCTCCCACTCCCGGGCAGAGCCGGACATGCCAACTATGGCCTCTGTGCAAGCACATCAGCTCTGACAGTGCAGGGAATGGTCGCCCTCACCTCGCAGGGAGGCCTGGGCATCATCCACTGTGTCCCAAGAGAGAACTGACCACTTCTCTTCTTTCTCTACAGCTGCACCAGCTGCTCTTGCAGGGTGCACTACCCTGCCTGGGATCTGCTCCCACACCCGCAGCCAAAGCAGGACCACCACCACGCGGCAGGGGTACTGAAAGCAGCACCTGCAGGCCCTGCGAACCCAGACCTGGATCATGGAGAAGCGGGTGCAGGAAGAATGGGAGTTCTGGCGGGAGCTGCTTACCCAGGGTCATGCCATCTGTCACCATCTGCAGGCCCTGGTGCAGAGCATACTGCCCTGTGCCAGTCCTGCACCTGCTGCCCCCCTAGCTACTTGTTCCTCCTCCTACTCCTGCCTCCCTCCCGCCTCTTCCTCCTCAACATGCACACCCTCCTCCTCAATCTCTTCACCAACTATCATAACCTCCGCACCCTCCTCCCCATCCCCCCGGGGACGTCAAGGCCCTCTCCCGCACCCCTAAGCACTGAGCTTCCCCTCCCCCTTCTTCCCCTTGCTTCTCCCTTCCAGCTCCCTCCTCCAAGTTTTCCCCCTCCCCTCTCCCATCCTTTCTCCTCCCTTCTCCCAATCTCTTCCCAATCTCCCCAGAGTTTCACACAACAGTTTTGTTAAATAAACAGAGTTTGTATTTTTGAGACAAAAGTGCATTTTATTTGACATCAGGAAGAGGGGGGCTAGGGAAAGGTAAGTGGAAGGACTAGAGGGATGAATGGGGTACAAGCCCCCAGTGGGGCAGACCAGGGAGACTGTTAGCGCTCCGCAGGGTGGAAGCTCTCCCACAGGACCTCCTGTATCCTGACAGACCCTCGATGGTCCTCCCAGATGGTCCTCCCAGGCTGCTGGCAACATGTCCATGAGATGCAGCAGAGTCCCCAGGGGCAGGTCTGGTTCCATGTTGCAGAGTGCTGTGGT
Source organism: Pelodiscus sinensis (assembly GCF_049634645.1). Lineage (NCBI taxonomy): Eukaryota > Metazoa > Chordata > Testudines > Trionychidae > Pelodiscus > Pelodiscus sinensis. Next base: position 52,123,718 of record NC_134719.1, read on the forward strand.
GTTCCGAGTGAGGGCAAGCAGAGCACTCCAAGACACAAATGCTTTGCTGTCCCTCAGAGAGGTAGCCAGCATGCAGAGAAACCTGAGAACTGTCTGTCCGGGATGGGTGATAGGATCCCTTTAAGCACAGACCTCGGATAGCCTGAGGCAGCAGCCCCACACACTAAGTCTGACCCTGATGCCCTTTTGTCACTGGTTCCGGCCAGCCTGACCTTCGATTCAAGGTCCACTCAATGTGGATGCACTATTTCAAATTAGAAAAATGCTATTTCAAATTAGTTTTTGTGTATAGCTGCATTATTTCGAATTAGTTAGTTTGAAATAGCACTGTTAGTGTAGACATACCTTCGGTGTCTGTGTGGCTATGTCTAGACTACAAAGAAAAGTCATAAAAAGATACACAAATTGCAAACTGCAATTTGTGTATCTTTTTCCGCTTTTTTTCCAAAAGAGGGTTTTCTGACAATTGGCCCATCTACACTGGGCCAAATGTCAGGAAAAAAGCCTCTTTCAGAACATCCCTTCTTCCTTGTAGAACAAGCTTTACAGGGAGGCTGAAAAAACATGTCTGCTTTTCCGAATTTTTTTTCAGAAAAGCAGATGCGTTCCTTGGAAGTGGCAGAGTTTTTCCAGGATACCTGCCCCAGAAAAACTCTACAGTCTAGACATACTGTGCCAGTATTAATTCATATATATGTGTAAAGTGACTATGAGGAATATAAGAAAGACAAGGTGGTTGAGGCAGTATCTTTCATTAGACCGATTTCTCTTAGTGAATGTTTCCTTCATGGACTTTTACTCTCTTGTAAACTCAGTAGCTTGGAAGCTCATATCATTTCTCTTTCTATTTTGTTTGTGGTGTCTCTGGCTTTGCTGACAGTGTTGGGCAGCATTCAGGTTGTTGCGAATAGGTATGCTTTTATCTCCTGTGTGCATCACAACAGTGAAGTTCTTAATTCAGCAAAGGAAATTGGACTAAAAGACCATGGTGGTAGGGAATAACATAGGGTTATATCTCTCTGCTTTGAGGTTCCTATATTCAAGAACTCCTCTTAAACAGCTAGAGCTAGGCCCGCAAACTTGGTATGCAGCTTCTTCTTATCATAAATTAAAGCAAGGCCAGGGTTTGGTTGCGCAAGGCCTGGGAACGAAAGCTGAAGCTCCTTCACCTCTGATTTGTATTGGGACATATATAAAGAGCTGCTCCTAAATGGTAAGAGCTAGAACCACAAAATTTGGTATACAGCTACCTCTTGTTATATCTTAAAGCAAGGTTAGAGGTTGGTTGCATGTGGGAAGGGGGCCTGAAGCTGCCCTCTCCCCCTCCCCCGATGCATATGGAGATGCAGAAAATCAGACAGGAAAGAGACAGAATCACCAGGCAGCACACACTCCCATCTAGAGCTGACCGAGCAAGGAGCCTGCAGATGCAGCTCCCCTCTACCATTCATACAGGAATATTTCTGTCTGTTCCTCTTTGTCAGGGAGTGAGGGAAAATGCCCCAAGCTGATGTGGTAAGAGAGGGCTTGGGAAATCCTCTCTCCCTGGGTCAGACTCATCCTTACCATCACCCAAGAGCAATGATTTAAATGAAGAAAAACAAAAATTGAGTTAAGGAGTAAATCTTCTAATTTAAAAATAAAGGAATAACTTAGAAAGTTATAGTTTCAATCTATTAACATAACCCTGCTCTATCCCTCCAGAAGACCTATTCTGATGTCTAACCGGAAGTAATCAAAGTACATTTCTATGGGTATGTCTACACTACCCCACTAGTTTTAAATGCCAGCTAGTTCGAACCCCGTGCCGCGCGGCTACACACGGCACGGAGTAGCTAGTTTGGATTAGGCTTCTAATCCGAACTAGCTGTACTCCTCGTGGAGTTCAAACTAGTGGGGTAGTGTAGACATACCCTCTTATAGCATGCTGGGGGAATTACCTAATTCCTCACATCTGGTTCTAGCCCTGTTTCCCACACCAACATATTACCTGACAATCTTAGAATAAGATTAAATAGAATAAACTAAATAAAATAAGTTAGAATCAACTGAAGTCTCTGAGGGTATGTCTACACTACAAACTTTGATAGGCGCTACACTAGCGCTCCGCTAGTTCGAACTTAATTCGAACTAGTGGAGCGCTTAGTTCGAACTAGGAAAACCTCATTTTACGAGAACTAAGCCTAGTTCAAACTTACTAGTTCGAATTAAGGGGTGTGTAGCCCCTTAATTCAAACTAGTGGGAGGCTAGCCCTCCCCAGGTTTCCCTGGTGGCCACTCTGGCCAACACCAGGGAAACTCTATTGCCCCCCATCCCGGCCCCGGTCCCCTTAAAGGGGCACGGGCTGGCTACGGTGCCTGTGCCAGGTGCAAGCCTGCCAGCGCCCAGCTAGCAGACCCTGCACCTGGCACGGCTCGAGCCAGCCACCCGATGCCCCCCAGCCCTCCCCCTCTTCCCAGGACCAGGCTGGCGGCTTCCGGGAGCTTGCCCGGGACCGCAAGAGGCGGGCACCCACCTGGTCTAGTGCGGACATCGTGGACCTCGTCCACAACCTCCGCACTAGGCACAGGAAAGTGGCCGTCTAGGGCAGGGGAGCTGGGGAGGGCTAGCCTCCCACTAGTTCAAATTAAGGGGCTACACACCCCTTAATTCGAACTAGTAAGTTCCAACTAGGCTTAGTCCTCGTAAAATGAGGTTTACCTAGTTCGAACTAAGCGCTCTGCTAGTTCAAATTAAGTTCTAACTAGCGGAGCGCTAGTGTAGCGCCTATGAAAGTTAATTCGAACTAACGTCCGTTAGTTCGAATTAACTTTCTAGTGCAGACATACCCACCTAGTAGCTGGTCTGGAGGTGTGAATACCAAGAGAGGAGAAGCTGCTTTTGTAGTTAGCTAGCCATTCACAGTCTTTGTTTAATCCTGAGTTGATTGTGTCAAACTTGAAGATGAACTGTAGCTCTGCAGTTTCTCTTTGAAGTCTGGTCCTGAAGTTTTTTTGCTGCAGGATGGCTACCTTTAGATCTGCAATTGTGTGTCCTGGGAGACTGAAGTGTTCTCCTACAGGTTTTTGTATATTGCCATTCCTAATATCTGATTTGTGTCCATTTATTCTTTTACGTAGGGACTGTCCTGTTTGGCCGATGTATATAGCAGAGGGGCATTGTTGGCACATGATGGCATATATTACATTAGTAGATGTGCAGGAGAATGAACCAGTGACAGTATAGCTGATCTGGTTAGGTCCTGTGATGGTGTTGCTGGTGTATATATGTGGGCAGAGTTGGCCCTGAGGTTTGTTGCAAGGATTGGTTTCTGAGTTAGAGTTATTATGGTGCGCTGTATAGTTGCTGGTGAGAATATGCCTCAGGTTGGTGGGTTGTCTGTTGGCAAGGACTGGCCTGCCTCCCAAGGCCTGTGAAAGTGAGGAATCATTGTCCAGGATGGGTTGTAGATCACTGATGATGTGCTGGAGAGGTTTTAATTGAGGATTGTAGGTGATGGCCAATGGTGTTCTGTTGGTTTCTTTCTTGGGCTTGTCCCGTAGCAGGAGGCTTCTGGGTACATGTCTGGCTCTGTTAATCTGTCTCCTCACTTCCTTGTGTGGGTATCATAGTTCCAGAATGCTTGTTGAAGATCTTGTAGGTGCAGGTCTCTGTCTGAGGGGTTGGAGCATATGTGGTTGTACCTAAGTGCTTGGCTGTAGACAATGGATCGTGTGGTGTGTGTGGGATGGAAGCTGGAGGCATGCAGGTAAGCATAACAGTCGGTAGGCTTTCAGTATAGGGTGTTGTTTATGTGGCCGTCACTTATTTGCACCGTGGTGTCCAGGAAATGGATCTCTCATGTGGACTGATCCAGGCTGAGGTTGATGGTGGGGTGGAAGCTGTTGAAATACTGGTGAAATTCTTCCAGAGTCTCCTTCCCATGGGTCCAGATGATGAAGATGTCATTGATGTCGCATAGGTAGAGAAGGGGCGCAAGTGGACGAGAGCTGAGGAAGCATTGTTCCAGGTCAGCCATAAAAATGTTGGCGTATTGTGGGGCCATGCGGGTGCCCATAGCAATGCCACTGGTCTGGAGGTATACATTGTCACCAAATCTGAAATACTTGTGTGTGAGGATAAAGTCACAGAGCTCAGCCACCAGTTGTGCTGTGGCATCATCAGGGATACTGTTCCTGACAGCTTGTATTCCATCTACGTGTGGGATGTTTGTGCAGAGAGCCTCTACATCCACGGTGGCTAGGATGGTGTTTTCTGGAAGATCACCAATGCACTGTAGTAACCGGGAGTGCTAGTGGTATAGGGTCTGAGTAGAGAGTCCACCTATCCAGACAGTCCTTCAGAGAGAGTGCCAATGCCCGAGATGATGGGGCATCCAGGATTTCCAGGTTTGTGGATCTTGGGTAATAGATAGAACAACCTGGTCGGGGCTCTACGGATGTGTTGATTTGTTCCTGTGCTTGTGTGGGGAGTGTCCTGAGCAGATGGTGCAGTTTCTTAGTGTATTCCTCAATGGGATCTGAGGAAAGTGGCCTGTAGAATTTGGTATTGGAGAGTTGTCTAGCAGCCTCCTTTTGGTAGTCAGGCCTGTTCATGATGATAACAGCACCTCCTTTATCAGCCTCTTTGATTATAATGTCAGAGTTGTTCTGAAGGCTGTGGATGGCATTGCGTTCTGCACGACTGAGGTTACGAGGCAAGCGATGCTGTTTTTCCACAATTTCTGCCTGTGCCCGTTGGCAGCAACATTCTATGTAGAGGTCCAGACTGTCATTTCGACCCTCAGGAGGAGTCCATGTGGAGTTCTTCTTCTTGTGCTGTTGGTGGGAAGGTATCTGTGTGTCAGTGTGCTGTTCAGTGTTGTGTTGGAAGTATTCCTTGAGACGGAGACAGCGAAAGTAGGCTTCCAGATCACCGTAGAACTGTATCATGTTAGTGGGGGTGGTGGGGCGAAAAGAGAGTCCTCGAGATAGGACAGACTCTATGTGGTACAGTCCACTGTACCATGCTATATATGCTGTATGAATGCACACCTATATACGAGCTTTTTATCTTGATTCTTACAGATGAAAAATGTGAAGCTAAAGTACATAGGTTTTAAGCAGTGGGTCTAAGAAGGCAAACTTTTTTAGGAAAGCCAAATATTAATGAATTCAATGACTCTGTTTTCAGTACAATGGGATCACAATCACCTCAGCCAACCAGAACAATGTAGAATGGTGTTAGTATAAGCAGAAGGAATGAATATTCCTTGCACTTGTGTTTTATAACTACAAACTCATGTTTTTTCCTGTATCTATTTTGACAGCACATTCAATTATGTCATTGTCTCACCTATGAGAGCTATTTGTTGTACTATTTACGTGTGTCAAAATAGCCCAGCATCACAGAGTTACAGACAGATTTGAATTATACTAGAGAAGGGAAGTCAGGGATTGGTTTTGCTGCATAGATAGTTTAATAAAGAACTAAAATGTAATATGGAAAACTTTGAAAACTTCCTATTAGGAAACAATTCTATTTAATGTGTAGTACAAGATATGTTCTTATTCTCTTTCCTGTTAAGGACATTGACTTGAAAAGAATCGTTTGTTAGTAAGTGTTCAGCTACCTAAATACTTTCTAAATACCTGAAGTCTTTAGAATCCTGTTTGTGACTTCATAATAATTAATGTAACTCCAGTAAGGATCAAGATAACACAGTTTTGTTTAGTAATCACTTAGACCTCAAGAATATCATTATTGCTAGCTTTGGGATTTGGGAGTTGCTATTATTGCAGAATGTGTTAGGATTATAAACTGACAATCTGAAAAGGAAAGATTTTATAATTCACCACCAGAGAACAGCATGTTGAATAGAACTGTTTTAATAAATTGCTATTTGTTCTTATGTAAAATATTAATTAATTCATTTTTTCTTTTGTTTATTTTGTTTCTTATAACTAAGATATTCAAATATAGTTAACAGGTTTCGCATTTCCACTTTTATGAAAATTAAACCATGCCATATTTCTGGGTATAATATTAGTATTACAGGCAGTCCCTGGGCTATGTACAACATAGGGACTGTAGGTTTGTTCTTAAGTTGAATCTGTATGTAAGTCGGAACTGGCATCCAGATTCAGCCGCTGCTGAAACTGACCAGCGGCTGACTACAGGAAGCCCGAGGAAGAGTTGCTCTGCCCTGGGCTTCCTGGAATCAGCCGCTGATCAGTTTCAACAGGCTGAATCTAGATGCCAGTTCTTACATACAGATTCAACTTAAGAACCCCAGGCGTCCCCAAGTCAGCTGCTGCTGAAACTTATCAGCGGCTGATTCCAGGAAGCCCAGGGCAGAGCAACTCTGCCTCAGGCTTCCTGTAGTCAGCCGCTGGTCAGTTTCAGCAGCGGCTGACTTGGGGACGCCTGGGGCAGAGCAGCTTGGGTGCTGCTGGGTTGCTCCAGTAGCGCCGCTCCTCGGTGCTACTGGACCAACCCAGCAGCACCCAAGCTGCTCTGCCCCAGGCGTACTGATTCAGCCACTGCTGAAACTGACCAGCAGCAGCTGAATCAGGACGCCTGGGGCAGAGCAGCTGGGGTGCTGCCGGGTTGGTCCAGTAGTGCCCAGAGCGGCGCTACGGGACCAACCGGCAGCACCCCAGCTGCTGTTCCACAGACGTCTGGAGCAAAGCCGCGGAGCACAGGGGCAGCGTGACAGCCCAGACGTGCTCCGCTGCTTTGCTCCCCGTCTCCCTGGTCTGCTGGAGACCAACAGACCAGGGAGACGGGGAGCAAAGCGGAGCAAAGCCGCAGAGCACACGGGCAGCGGACAGCCCAGACGTGCCGCGGCTGTCCCGCTGCCGGCGTGCTCCACGGCTTTGCTCCGCTTGCTCCCCATCTCCCTGGTCTGCTGGAGACCAACAGACCAGGGAGACGGGGAGCAAAGCGGAGCAAAGCCGCGGAGCACGCGGGCAGCCCAGACGCACCGTGGCTGTCCCGCTGCCGGCGTGCTCCGCGGCTTTGCTCTGCTTTGCTCCCCGTCTCCCTGGTCTGTTGGTCTCCAGCAGACCAGGGAGATGGGGAGCAAAGCGGAGCAAAGCCGTGGAGCACACCGGCAGCGGGACAGCCGCGGCGCGTCTGGGCTGTCCGCTGCCCGCGTGCTCCGCGGCTTTGCTCCACGTCTCCCCAGACCAGGGAGACTGGGAGCAAAGCCGGGGAGCACGCAGGCAACAGACAGCCCAGACGCGCTGCTGCTGTCCCGCTGCCGGCGTCCTCAGAGGCTTTGCTTCCCGTCTCCCTGGTCTGCTGGTCTCCTGCAGACCAGGGAGATGGGCAGCAAACCCCGTTCGTAACTGCAGATCCAACATAAGTCGGATCCGCGTAACTCGGGGACTGCCTGTAGTATACTAATGTGACAAAGCTTGCAGTGCTACAGAGCAGAATGGAATTCTTTGCACCTGAAACTAAATAGCTGTCAATATAACCCTTAGAACTCAAAGGCTGCGTCTAGACTGGCAAGTTTTTCCACAAAAGTGGCTGCTTTTGCGCAAAAACTTGCCAGCTGTCTACACTGGCCGCTTGATTTTGCGCAAAAGCACTGACGTTCTACTGTCCGAAATCAGTGCTTCTTGCGCAAATGCTTTGATGTTCCCGTTCGGGCAAAACTCTTTTTTCAGCAGAAAAGAAACCTATTTTATTACAACTTCCAACTGCCCCATTCAGCCCATGTACAGGCAGTCCCCGGGTTATGTACAAGATAGGGACTGTAGGTTTGTTTTTAAGTTGAATTTGTATGTAAGTTGGAACTGGTACATATTGTATGGGAAACTCTAGCCAAACATTTCTCCAGAGCTCAGTTTTTTTCTCCCACACCTCACTTCCCTCAGTCCTTTATTCTCAAGCTGAGGTGTCTTCTGAGAAAAACCACTCCGCATCTCCCTGTTCTGCTGGGGGAGGGAGGCGCTAGCTTCGTGTCTCCCTGGTCTGCTGGGGGGAAGCAGCCAGTGTGGGGTTGCCTCACCCCGTTTGTAAGTAGGGATCCGATGTAAGTCGGATCCATGTAACCCGGGGATTGCCTGTAGTATACTAATGTGACAAAGCTTGCAGTGCTACAGAGCAGAATGGAATTCTTTGCACCTGAAACTAAATAGCTGTCAATATAACCCTTAGAACTCAAAGGCTGCGTCTAGACTGGCAAGTTTTTCCACAAAAGTGGCTGCTTTTGCGCAAAAACTTGCCAGCTGTCTACACTGGCCGCTTGATTTTGCGCAAAAGCACTGACGTTCTACTGTCCGAAATCAGTGCTTCTTGTGCAAATGCTTTGATGTTCCCGTTCGGGCAAAACTCTTTTTTCAGCAGAAAAGAAACCTATTTTATTACAACTTCCAACTGCCCCATTCAGCCCATGTACAGGCAGTCCCCGGGTTATGTACAAGATAGGGACTGTAGGTTTGTTTTTAAGTTGAATTTGTATGTAAGTTGGAACTGGTACATATTGTATGGGAAACTCTAGCCAAACATTTCTCCAGAGCTCAGTTTTTTTCTCCCACACCTCACTTCCCTCAGTCCTTTATTCTCAAGCTGAGGTGTCTTCTGAGAAAAACCACTCCGCATCTCCCTGTTCTGCTGGGGGAGGGAGGCGCTAGCTTCGTGTCTCCCTGGTCTGCTGGGGGGAAGCAGCCAGTGTGGGGTTGCCTCACCCCGTTTGTAAGTAGGGATCCGATGTAAGTCGGATCCATGTAACCCGGGGATTGCCTGTAGTATACTAATGTGACAAAGCTTGCAGTGCTACAGAGCAGAATGGAATTCTTTGCACCTGAAACTAAATAGCTGTCAATATAACCCTTAGAACTCAAAGGCTGCGTCTAGACTGGCAAGTTTTTCCACAAAAGTGGCTGCTTTTGCGCAAAAACTTGCCAGCTGTCTACACTGGCCGCTTGATTTTGCGCAAAAGCACTGACGTTCTACTGTCCGAAATCAGTGCTTCTTGCGCAAATGCTTTGATGTTCCCGTTCGGGCAAAACTCTTTTTTCAGCAGAAAAGAAACCTATTTTATTACAACTTCCAACTGCCCCATTCAGCCCATGTACAGGCAGTCCCCGGGTTATGTACAAGATAGGGACTGTAGGTTTGTTTTTAAGTTGAATTTGTATGTAAGTTGGAACTGGTACATATTGTATGGGAAACTCTAGCCAAACATTTCTCCAGAGCTCAGTTTTTTTCTCCCACACCTCACTTCCCTCAGTCCTTTATTCTCAAGCTGAGGTGTCTTCTGAGAAAAACCACTCCGCATCTCCCTGTTCTGCTGGGGGAGGGAGGCGCTAGCTTCGTGTCTCCCTGGTCTGCTGGGGGGAAGCAGCCAGTGTGGGGTTGCCTCACCCCGTTTGTAAGTAGGGATCCGATGTAAGTCGGATCCATGTAACCCGGGGATTGCCTGTATATGAAAATATCCATTCATTTCCTTATTGTGGATCTTATCCTGTAATTGTAGAATGAAAGCAGCATATTCTGCCTGCAAGTATGTCTGTGGGCCTCTTTGTGATCACATCAGTCATCTTACACCATATGGCTACATCTAGACTGGCGTTATTTTCCGCAAATGCTTTTAACGGAAAAGTTTTCCGTTAAAAGCATTTGCAGAAAAGAGCGTCTAGATTGGCATGGACGCTTTTCTGCAAAATGTGCTTTTGCAGAAAAGCGTCCGTGCCAATCTAGACGCGCTTTTGTACAAAAAAGCCCCGATCACCATTTTCATGATTGGGGCTTTTTTGCACAAAATAAATCTGAGCTGTCTACACTGGCCCTTTTGAGCAAAAGGACTTTTGCCCGAATGGGAGCAGCATAGTATTTCCACAAGAAGCACTGATTTCTTACATGAGATCGTCAGTGTTCTTACGGAAATTCAAGCGGCCAGTGTAGACAGCTGGCAAGTTTTTCTGCAAAAGCAGGTGCTTTTGCGGAAAAACTTACCAGTATAGACACAGCCTATCTGTTGCAATCTGTAGTCCACAGCTTCTATACTCTCTAATTTATGACAACTTCTAGACAAATAGGCTCCAGCTACATTGCATCCCTTTTTCGTAAAAGGGATGCAAATTAGACGTATCGCAATTGCTAATGAAGCGGGGATTTAAATCCCCCCCCCCCCCGCTTCATTAGCATAAAAATGGCTGCCACTTTTTTCTGGCTCGGAGCTTTGCCGGAAAAAAGCACCAGTCTAGACGCGGATCTCTCGGAAAATAAAGCCTTTTCCTTATTCCTTATTTTAAAATGTGTGTGTGTGTGTGTGTGTGTGTGTGTGTGTGTGTGTGTGTGTGTGTGTGTGTGTGTGCACATGCATACACATACATATATAATATAAACATTCAATACCTTGAATTGGATAGATGTTGACATTCTTTACCTACCTGGTTCTCTAGAATTATTTACAGATTATCAGGTAATCTGAACTTTCTGATATCAATCATGAGTGTCTTCTCCACAAACCTAGAAAAGAGAACTTAGGCTATGTCTACACTGGTGGCTTCTTGCGCTAGAACATCTTGCGCAAGGGTTTTTGTGCAAGAAGTCTTGTGCAAGAAAATGTCCACACTGCCATGTGCAAGCTGTACATTTGCGCAAGAGCTCCCATGGAAGTGAGGACACTCTCTTGTGCAAGAAAGCTCTGGTGGCCATTTTAGCCATAGGCTCTGTTGCGCAAGAAATCCCTGCCGAGCGTCCATACTGACCTCTTGCACAAGACCTCCTGCGCAAGAGGGCTTACACCTGATAAAAAAAGAATGTAACTCTTGTGCAAGGAGCCCTCTCTTACCACGCTGTACTGTAAATTTACTTGCGCAAGAGCGGGCAGGCAGTGTGGATGCTCTGCGGATTCTTGCACAAGAACGGACGTACTTGCGCAAGAGGCTGCAAACCCTAGTATGATAACAGTATTTTCTGAGCATCTTTATTAGTGCCATAGTAGAGTAAGAAGAAAAGCAAAATAAATTAATAAAATAAGAAAATAATATTGAATTTTAAAAGTAGATAACTGAACTGTATCACTTTTCTTTTTTTCTCTGGTTGATTATCTTTCTTCTAAATCCACCCTAAACTGAATAAATGGCATAGACCTGTTCAGCAGATAGAGAGGCTGTGGCATGCTTACAATACAGTGGGTATATTTGTCACAATTATGTTTCTGCCTTTTGCTGTTAGGTAACCAGCCATTAACCAGTTTTGAGGGAGGCAGTAGAAACATATACTCACTTTGTACAGAAAAATGAGTGAACAGTGTTGATGGACTCTCACAATAGCTTTGCTCATGTGTTTTCACAATAGGCTCTGTTCTCTGAACCAAAATTACTCAGGGGCTTCATCTAGTCTAGCATGATTTTGCAGAACTACTTTAACAGAAAAGTTTTTCCGTTAAAAGTATTTCCGCAAAAGCATGTCTAGATTGGCAAGGATGCTTTTGTGCAAAAAGTGCTTTTGCGCAAAAGCATCCGTGGCCAGTCTAGATGTGATTTTGCACAAGAAAGCTCCGATTGCCATTTTAGCCATTGGGGCTTTTTTGCACAAAACAATTCTTCCCTGTCTACACTGGCCCTCTTAAACAAGTATTATTGCACAAGAGGGCTTTTTCCCGAGTGGGAGCATGAAAGTATTTGCACAAGAAGCACTGATTTTGTACATTACAAAGTCAGTGCTCTTGCACAAATTAAAGTGGCCAGTGTAGACAGCTGGCAAGTTTAAAACTTGCCAGTCTAGACGCACCCAGGGTGTAGCTATACTCTAAACTTTAATCACCAAAACCAATGCAGACATGCAGAAATCAACCCCCCCCCCAAAAGTGTGTTAACACTTGCTCCTTCTGTCAGCATATTGTGTCTACATTTCTACCCCCCCTCAGCAACAGCATTAGCAGTGCACTGCTGAGGGAATACAGAATGGAGAACAGAGCATCTTGGGATCATGCCATCCCATCAGACACTGGTTTTTTTCCCAACTCTCCATGGATTTCCAGCTTTCTTATGTTTCAATTTTCCAACTGCCATTCTTTGCTGCACAGTCCAGCACTTGCAATGAGAAAGTATGGATCCCACACTTCTCTCCTATGGTGTGTTCATTTGTATATATCATGCACTGCAGCAGAGTTACTCCTAAAGTTACTGACAGAGGTAGAAGACTTCCAGGTGGCTGACATTCTGCATGAGATGGACAGCAACTACATGTCATTGCATTTTGTACTCACAGAGCAGCTGTAAAGGGTAAAGTCACTTTTGAGCATTGAGTGGTTGGATCACATTGTCATGCAGGCATGGGATGGCTACAGAACGTTAGGATGAATAAAGCATCCTAGAGTTGTATGCTGAGCTGATCCCCAAACTGCGGTGTAAAGATACCAGAATAAGAACTGCCCTTTCAGTGGCAAAGTATGAGGCAATTGCTGTCTGGAAGCTGGTGACACCTGACTGCTACTGGTTTGTTGCAAATCAATTTGGAGTGGGGAAATCTACTGTTGTAGCTGCACTACCGCAAGTGTGTAGGGCAATAAATTGTGCTGTGAAGGACCATGACTCTGGGAAATGTGTGTGATATACTGTGTGGCTTTGCAGAAATGGGCTTTACTAACTGTGGAAAAGATGGCACATATATTCTGATTTTAGCTCTACCCCACCTTGCCACCAAGGAAGAACATAAGAACTGCCATACCAGGTCAGACCAAAGTTCCATCTAGCCCAGTACCCTGTCTGCTGACAGTGGCCAATACAGATGCCCCAGAGGGAGGGAACACAACAGATAATCCTCACATGAACCCTCTCATGTCATCCATTTCCAGACAAACAGAAGATAGGGACACCATTCCTATTCATCCTGGCTAAGAGCCATTGATTGACCTAACCTCCATGAATCAATCTAGCTCTTTTTTGAACCCTGTTAAATTCCTAGTGTGGCAGCCTGACGGCAGGGAGCTACCGAGGCCTCATGGAAGGCAGATATTCGGGGACTATTTGGTGTCTAGGAGGTGGGTGGGTGTTAGCCCACCCACATGTAAAGGATCTACCCCCAGCCTATGAGGAGGGTCCACAGAGCCCAGAAAACCAACTGATTATGTGGGACAAATAATGAGAAAATGGGGATGGATGTGAGGGTCAAAGGGTAAAATGAGGGAACCTGATGGGGATGCCAAGCAGAGAATCCCAGACAGCATCCACTGCCCCTCAAGGGTGTCAAGAGAGACAGCAGATGTCTCACATTAGAACTCTGCCTAGATATGTGAGTGAAAATAGGCCCCACAGTCGCAGGCCCCTCCCCCGGCCAACCTCTGCTCTGGTTTTATAGATTGACAATATGGTGATAGCCAGGAGGAGGTTGACCAGGAGGTCCAGCAACTTTGTGGGGCCACGGATGGGATGCACATAAATTAACAGGTGGGGGGAAAAGTGCAGCCAGAACCTCAACAAGAGGTTCTGGAGGAGCCGAAAGAGGGGCTCTAACCTAGCACACTTGAGATATATGTGCGCCAGGGTCTCTCTCATGCCACAGAAGAGGCAGGTGTTGGGAATGGGGGTGAACCGCACCAAGTACACGCCCATGCTCACCGCACCATGCAGGATTCTCCAGCTGATGTTCCCAGTGAGCTGTGGAACCAACGTTGAATTGAGTCTAGCCCACTAGGGCTCCCCACCCTCAACTGGTAGTAGGAGGTCCTGCCACTTGGTATCTGGGCGGGACACAAGGGTGGGGAAGTGGAGCCTGTGAAGCACAAGCATATATGATGACGCTTTGACATGGTTTGGAAGGCGACCAGCTGCAACGAGTGCAGCTGGCTTGGGTGATGAGGGGGGAGGCGGTCGGGAAGGTACGTGGGGCTCATGGTTGATGGAGAGATCAGGATGGCTGAGGGTGAGAGGTGGGCAGGGTACACCATCTCTCAGGACCCTGTTTAGGTACAGCCGAGCAGGGGGCGGAAAAGCATCCTTCACTTGCTGAAGTATGCACCAGGGAGACCATAGGGTAGAGAGCCCCATGCGCTGGGTGAGTGCCTGAGGATCTACCCAGTCTCCCCGGTTGTAATCCAGGAAGTCTCCGATCCTTGTGATTTCTTCCAGGACCAGCCTCTGGCACACCGAGGGGAACTCCGCAAACTGCACACATAGATAGGAATTGTGTAGCAGGGGCTCCACGAGGAGGTTTGCCCACACGGTGGCTCCCAAGGATGTGGTCACCGCAAGCAGCTTCCAGGTCCGAAGGAGGTCCTGGTAGAAGGCTGGCAGCCCTCAAAAGACCTCTCAAATAAAGGAGCCGCCAGTCATATTGGAGCCCTCGGAAGAAGTGAAAGAAAGCGTGCACAAGCGTGCTCCATGCTGGACTGCATCAAAGAGGAGTCTCTGCAGGGCCCTGAGGCAGAGGACATGAACTCGCGCACGCAAACACATCACGCCGTGCCCTCCTTCCTCCAAGGAGAGATGGAGAACCCCTGAAGAGACCCAATGCAGTCCTGGCCAGAAGAACCGCAGTTTCAGCTGCTGGATATGAGCCAGGAAACCCGGGGGGTAGGACCAGGGTTTTGAGATGGTGCCAGAGCATGGACAGGACCAATTGGTTAAGTATCAGTGCCCTCCCACGCAGGGAGAGGAACCAGAGCAGTCCTATCCATCTCTGCAATTGCTTAGACTCTAAACCTTGCCAGTTCTCCAGTGGAGAGGGATGCGTGGCAGAGAGAAAAACTATGAGATAAAGAAGTGGATCCGTGCTCCACCTGATGGCCTGAAGCACGGGTGGGAGGGAGTCCACCTGCCACCCGGCCCCTACCACAAAGCCAGAGCTCGACCCAGTTGACCCAGGCAGAGGAGGCCACTGCGTAGACGGCTTAGCAAGCCTCCGACTGTACCAGGTCACCCAGGTCCTAGACCATGAGGAGCACGTCGTCGGTGTACCTCGACAGGACCAGCTGCATCTTCGGGTCACAGAGTACCAACCCCGTCATCCTCTTATGAAGGAGATGAAGAAAGGGCTCCATGGCCAGAGCATACAGCTGGCCCGCCAGCGGACAGCCTTGACATACTCCACACTCGAAGCTTACCAGTGCGATCAGGGTACAGTTGAGATTGACCAAGCACTCTGCAGAGGCATACAGCACCTGGAGAAACCCCACAAAGTGGGGCCTAAAGCCAAAGGCCCGCAGGGTGCCCAGGAAGTACCCATGGTCCATCCAGTCAAACACCTTCTCCTAATCCAAGGACAGGAGGGTGAACGACAGACCATCCCTACACCCAAGCTCTAAGAGATCCCGGACCAGAAAGAGGTTGTCGAAAACGGTCGGCTCGGGATGGTGTAGGTTTGGTCTGGATGGACCACGTCCGCCAGCACGGACTTCAGCCTTAGGGAGATGGCTTTGGTGACAATTTTATAGTCCGTGTTGAGGAGCAAGACGGGACACCAATTCCTCAGATCACAGAGGTCCCCCTACTTAGACAGCAAGGCGAGCAAGGCTCACCTACACGATAAAGAGAGGACCCCACTCTCCAAGGACTCAGCCCAGATGCTAGCAAGGTCCAGGCTGAGGACATTCCAAAACACGCGGTAGAACTCCATGGTCAGCCCATCCATGCGCAGGGATTTATTGGTGGGCATAAGACGGAGGGCTTCCGAGAACTCAGCCAAAGAGAGAGGCCGCTCTACCCAGTCCTGGTTGCCCGTGCTGACCATCGGGAGTTTATTCCAGAGAACCCTGTGGGTGTCGGCATTAGTCAGATCCGAGGAGAAGAGAGAGGCGTAGAAGGCTCGAGCCCTCTCACACATCTCCACCAGACCTGTGAGAGAGGTGCCATCCTCCACCAGAAGGCAGACAATGTGCTTTTTAGCCCCCCGCTTTTTCTCCAGGGTGTAGAAGAAGCGAGAGCCACGATCCATCTCCTGGAGGATATGGATGTGAGAACGAACAAAGGCACCCCATGCCCAAAGGTCCGAGGGCCCGAAGTTCCTCCCTCTTATCCCGGTACGCTCTACAGAGGGATGGATCTCTAGAGCCCATGGCTAGCCGCCTCTCTAGCTCTAAGACCTCCCATTCCAACTGTTCTATCGCTGCATCCCTCCGCTGGCTGGCCTCCCAGGTGTAGTCACGGCAGAAGAACCATGTGCACACCATCTCACCATTGCCGCACCAAGGGAAAGGCATGTCGCTGCCCGCACCAGGCCAGCCAGAACTCCTGGAAGGATGCTATGAATCCCACGTCCTCCAGCAGGCTGTTGTTGAAATGCCAGTAGGACAGACCAATTCTCTCCAAGGAAAAAGAGGCCATCATGGCCACCAAGTGGTGATCTGAGAATGGAGCCAGCCTAATGCTGGAGGAGTGGGCCCGGAAGAGATGATGACGAGAAAGATAAATGTGGTCCAACCAGGAGTGGAACGATCGTCGACCCACCACCTGGACATAGGAAAACACCATGTTCCCGCCCAGGTGGAGGTCTTGCCAGACGTCCACCAGAGAGTGATGGTCTATTATCTCCCTGAGGACATCTGCGGTGGCCGGGCACTGCTTGGTCCCTGTACGGTCCCGCTTCTCGAGGGTGCAGTTGAATTCCCTGCCCAGGACCAGGCACTTGCGAGGATCCAGAGAGCCAAGGAAGGCAGATGCCCGCTGATAGAAATGTAGCCTCTCTGGGCAATATGTCATGGCATAGATGTTAATGAAATTTAATATCAGCTCCTCCATCCAAATCCGGAGATGCAGCAGGTGATCCTGCACAACCTCAGCGATCCCCAGCACCTTGGGCTGCAGGTTCGCGGAGAACAGGGTGGCCATCCCGGCTTGACGGGCCAATGAGTGGCTGAAATAAACCCTGTCCCTTCACTCCCGTTACCACTTAGCCTCGGCGGCCAGAACCATGTGGGTCTCCTGCAGGAATATGACAGAGTACCCCCCTCCTGAAGGAAGGAGAGTACCTGACACCTGTGGAGACCCATCCCACAGTCCTGGGTGTTCAGAGTGGTAAAGATGATCGGCGGCATCAAGAGGGCTGAGGAAGATCCTCACCAGCAAGAGTGCTAGCGGTCCCTATTGGGCCCTGCAGTAAACCGTGACTGTACTGGAATGTGAGCAGGGCATCATGAAAGCCATGGACCCGCTAGTAGGCCGCAGCCTCCCAGTCCCTTTACCCTCCCCCAAGATGGCCCTTACCATTTTCAGGATGAGATGGAAATCTCCCCAGCACTGAAGAATGAGGGCTACTTTGTTCTTGGAGCCACGAATGTCCAATTAGAAGTCACTAGGGCATTTTGCCCTTCAGCGCATCTGGCGTTAGGGCCTCAGACCTCCAAACACTTTGGGGCAAGACCCCTCCACACACCCCACGACCGATCGACACAGGAATGCAGGGACTCTGGAGTAGGGGAAGTGGTGGAGGGAGAACAGCCCCAGATGTGCAGGGACCAGGAGAAACAAAAACCGCCTCCCGGGGGCCAACGTCAGGGCTGAACATGGCAACCCCGGGGGTGGCAGCAATGGAGTAAGGGGAGGAAAAGAGGTCAGGGAGGGGATCAGGAAAAGGAGGAAGATGAGGAAGGGGATTATAGGGAGGAAGAAGTGGGGGATTAGGGAAAAGACAAAGACGGGGAGGAGCAGGAAGAGGGGTGGGAAGTTCAATTGGGAGAGGGGTTGAACAGGGAGGAGGAGTGGGGCAGGGGTTAGGAGAGGGAGCAGGGAGAGAAGCCTCAGTGGACGAAGTGCCAGGATGAAGTGCCTCCTCACAGGGCAGGGAATTGGTGGCAGTGGTGGGGGTGGTTGACATCTCCCCAGCGCTGGGCTCCAGCGCCACAGAGAGTGCAGCACCAGAGAGTCCAATGCCGGGGGTGATGGGAAGTGACGGAAGCTCCCACCTGCTAAGAGCCTCCAGGGTTTTGGCAGCCATGGCCGAAATGTTGCCTATGGCCAGGCAGATGGTCACATCCTGGGGCAACCCAGTGGCAGAGAGAAGGGAGAGTGGCAGATCAGAAGGGGAAGGAGAGGACAGCTGTTGTTGTCCCTTCAGGACATGGTAATCCCTCTCCAAGGCAGCCGGGGTCAACCCCAAAGCTTCCACCTCCTCAGAGAGGAAGGCAAGCCTGCCTCATGGCACCCGCCACCTGTTGGTGATCTTTGTCGGTGGCAAGGTCAGCGGCCACCCCCTCAGTGGAGATGGGGACAGTGGGAGCATCCTTCATGAACGCACCCTCTGTAGGGATCCCGGGAGGGAGGTATTCACCTCTCCCACAATTGCCGCAGTCACCTCGACTGCCCCACAGCACTGTGAAGTGTCCGGGGGCTCAAAAAAAGGGACGGCTCCAGTATCCACCCTTATAGGTGCAGGGAGGTTGTCCTCCCCCTCAGCGGGTGGGGTGGAATGCTGGGCATGCTTACGGCACCTCCCCATAGCAAGCTTTCATCCCTCAGAGGAATAGGGCTGGGCCTGAATGGGGGAAGAGCCAGGGGACAAGGGCAGCAGTGGGAGGACAAGGGAAGATGAGGACTGGGCAGGAGGGGAAAGGGACACCTCCCCCTGAGGTAGGTCCTGCCCAAGTCCCATCGCTGACCCTGCCACCCTCTCCTCCGTGGGCCCGGCCCTGCCACTTTTGGCAGTGGCAGCAGCAGCCATGCACTCGTCTGGGCCCTCTGGAGCCCGAGCAAGACTGACGATGGTCACAGTTGGAGGAGGGGTGACCCCAGGGTCTGGACCATCAGGGCCTCTGGCAATGGTGGGGCCGGTGCCCTCCTGAGTGCCAGGGGTGCCTCTCCAAATCGGGCCAGGGGGCAGTCCCTTCAGATGTGTCCCATCGCCCAACAGAGAAAACACCGAGCCTCCCCCATGGTGTAGTACATCCGGTACCAGGCCCCTTCACGGGGCACCAGAAGTGACCCTTTTAGGGCTTCTCCACCACGTCCCGCCAGTAGTAGTTGGATTTGTACCTGCCAGCAAAAAGAAAGGACTTGGTGGAGGTCTAGAAGCCCAAAGGAAGGGGACTCAGGACTGACAGAGGCCTCCCCAGGGTGGAGAGGAAAGGCAGTAGTTTTAAACCTGCTGTCTACAGGTGTACCTCAACAAAAGGGTTATTTCTTGATGGTGCTGGACAACCTTGTGAATCACCATGGGCATTTCACAGACATCAGCATGGAGTGGTCTGGAAAGGTGCGTAAGGCATGCATCTTCAGCATTAATGGCTTGTTCAGAAAGCTGCAAGTGGGGACTTTCTTTCCAGACAACAGGATTACAGTGGGTAGTGTGGAAATGCCCATAGTAATCTTGACAGACCTCAGTTACCTCTTACAGCCCTGGCTCATGAAACCTTACACAGGGCATGTGGAGAGCAGTAAGGAGTGTTTTAACAACAAACTAAGCTGCTACCACATGGTAGTGGTATATGCCTTTGGCAGACTGAAGGGGAGATGGCGGTATCTCTTTGGCAGGATAGATGTGATAGAGGGAAAATATTCCCATGGTCATGCTGTATCATGAATAATCTCTGTGAATCTCTGTGCTTATGGTAGGGCACTAAGGCACAGCACTTAGCTTCAGAGTTTGAGCAGCCAGACCCTAGGGCTTTCTGAAGATACCAGACTGCTGCTATTAACATCAAGGAGATTTTAATGAAGTACTTTGACAATAAAAGGCACTGAAATTTACCTCTTTTGAGGTTGCTTCCCTGCTGCATCCCATGTAACATATATCTATGCAAGAAAATGCAACCCACTTGGTGGGCTGGATCTGACCCCCAGAGACTATCTTGCCCACCCCTGTTACATTAGCTACTAATTCTTTATTCCTAGATAGCACCAAAATAAGGGGCTAGTTTTGGCTCTTTAACAGTGAAGGTGTATTCACGGTAAATTTGGTTTTCTTGACTGAGAGCTAATACTGATGCTCTGCTGTTCTGTGAGTGGTGCTTTTTGATGAATGGTACCTTGTGATGGAGGCATCTGCCCCACACTGGCCCTTTAAGGGTTAAAACCTAGCCCAGGGAGAAGGCTGGAATGCTGGAGCTGTGGAGCCAGCAGCTGTAGCTGGTAGGGTCCACTGAGGATAGAATAAATAAAGGCTCCTGGAGGGAAGGACTCAGAGACATTCTTCCTCTGGCTGGGGAGCAGAAGGGACCTAGCTGCTAGGAAAGTGAGAGGCTTCCTGTTTTACAGCAGGGCTGGGGAAAATCAGGCGGAGCTTGAGAAGCTCCGGCCAGGCAAGCTCCCAGGCTGCAGGGCCTGAAGCAAGGCCTCAGGATACTAAGGCTGCAGAGAGGCAGCCAGGATAGGCAAAAGCAGCAGGTCCACAACCCCTTGCCAATGATGACTTCAGTTTGCCCTATGGCAGGGGCTAGATGAAGACTGGCAGTGGATCACTGAGGCAAGGTGGGCATAGGAGTATTGAGGGTCCCCAGAGGGGAACAATTCCTGAGTGTGGGGGTTCTGCAGTAGGGCAGTACCCTGGTGGAGGGTGCTATGGTCTAGGAGAGATATGGGTCCTGACCTAGGCTATGTCTACACTATGAACCCCTTCCACAAGAGGAAATGCAAATTGAGTGCTCATTTACACGTCACGCTCTCATTTGCATTTCCTTCTTGGATCCCTTTTGCACAAAAAAACCTTTTTTCATTTTTTTAGGAAGAACAGCTCTTGCACAAAGGGGGGGTTTTGTGCAAAAAGGAGCCGTCTACACAGCGCTTTTTTGCACAAAAACCTCTTGCACAAAAGGAATCCGAGGAAGAAATGCAAATGAGAGTGTGACATATGAAAGTGAGCACTCCATTTGCATTTCCTTTTGTGGAAAAGGATAGTGGTGAGTGTAGATGTTGCCCTAGAGTGGTGAATAACAGTAACTGTGGGTGAAACACCAGCCAGAAGGGGGCACTCCAGCATCAAAAATGCTAATTCCCTGAGTGAGGAACAGGAGGCCATTGTTGGTGAGTCTGCCATGTTACATATGGTGGAGAACATGGACAGTTGTCCACCCCTGATTCAAGGGGACTGGTATAGAGTAGGTGAACTGTTTTGTGTAAAGACTGAGTAAGTGAAGATGGGGATGATGGACTCAGGATATACAGGAGTGTTCTCTGCAGAGGCCCCCAGTGCTTTCTCTGGTTGGACCCCAGCATCACTATCCCTGGAGGAGGAGGATGAAGAACTGTGGGGACAGAGGGAATCCCTGCTATGAAGGACTCTGGGTAGCACAGTGGACCCTGTATGAACATTTGAGGCCTCTGTTGGAGGAACAGCGGGTCCTGTTGAAGCTCCTGAGGATAGAATTCAAGAGTCACAAAGCACATGGGAGGAAGCCCAGCGCTAGGGCCAGGAGGTTGCTGACAGAACAGAGAGTTTGTTATACCTGTGGAAGGTATGGACGTATAAGAAGGGATTGTCCCTATTGGGATGGGGGCAGGGAGCCTCACCCAGAGCAGTGGAAGGGGCAAGTCCTGGAGAGAGCCCACCTAGTGAGAGGGAAAAAGGGGTGAAAGACATGTTGGGCCTGTGAGTGCAGAGGGCATCTACAAAGGAACTGACTGGGATTAGGGTCAAAGCTAGCCCCAGGGTGGGGGCTGAACCAGAGAGATCGAAGGCAGGGTCAGTTAATGCTGAAGTGATGGCAGTAGTCAACCTGCCTGAGAGCCAAACTAGGGAGGTGGCTGATAAATTGTCTGGGACAGAGAAGGAGACACAGATTGTAGTAGACCATGTCACAGTATGGACCCAAACTGTGAAGATGGAGCATCCAGAAGACTGACCTGTGTGTGTGGCTTGACAGCAGCAGAGAAGGCCCAGAGTATGCCAGAGGCCTATAGTGTGGGCATGGCCTAGAAGTACAGGGAGATGATGATAGACAACGATCGCCTTCAGGAGAAGTTTAGGGAAATGGAAGAGAAGCAAGGGGCTGTTGAGGGGCACTGGCAATCAATGTAAGCTATGAACGACTCACACCCCGTGGGATGGTAATCTTGAGGGGAAGAGGGTGTGATGGGGCATCTGCCCTGCACTGGCCTTTTAAGAGGTTAAAACCCAGCCCTGGGTGAGCACTGCAGCCATGGAGCAAGCAGCTGCAGCAAATAGCTGTCAATTAGGACCCAGCTGTGGGCTATATAAGTAAGGGCTCCAGAAGGGAGGAAGGGAGAGACACACTCACTCTTCCTGGGAAGTAGGAGGGATGTAGATGCTAGGGAAGCTAGAGGGTTTCTGATTTAGAGCTGGGAAAAGTCAGGCAGAGCTGGGGAAGCTGCAGGGCCTGAATCAAGGCCTTAGAGTGCCAGGACTGCAGGGATGCCACCAGGATAGGCAAAAGCAGCAAGTCCATGTCCCCTTGCCAATGATGAGTGACCATTTCAAATGGCAGTTTTCCCCATGGCAGGGGCTAGATGAAGACTGGCACTATCACTGAGGCAAGGTGGGCGTAGGGGGATTGAAGGTCCCCAGAGGGAGAGGACTCCAGAATGTGGGGGCACTAAAATAGGGCATTACCCCAGGAAGGAGGGAGCCCCGGTCTGGGAGAGCTGTGGGCCCTGACCCAGAGTGGTGGAGAATAACAAGTAACAGTGGGTGAGACACCAGCTAGAAGGGGGCGCTCAGCACCAAAAATGCTAATTCCCTGAGTGACCAGCAGGAGGTGCCATGGTAGTGAGTCCACAGTGTTACATACCCTCACGGACTTTGAAATACAGGCATCAGGATATTGGGAAGATCATTAAGATTGTCAGATTTAATGTTAGTGTTCTGCCTCTGGCAGTAGACAAAAACTGATATTTCATATGTCAGAGGAAGAATAATGTATATGCAGTACAGGGGTGAAAAAATTGTAACAGAAACAATGATTATATTCCATATAATGATTATATTCCATGTGTAAAACATGAGGGAAGAAGAGGAATTGTGTAGCAAAATAAAATTAAGAAAGAGAAAAATTGGGAACAATTCCAGAAATAAAGAAGCTTCTTAGAGTACTAGCTCAGTGTCAAGCTAGAAAGACATATCAAGTAAGTTCTCTCAGGAATGAGTCATGGATTTGGTTCTGTTCAATATCTTCATAATAGCATAGAAAGTAAGTACACTTATAAAATTTGAGGCCAATACTAAACTGGGAGGATTGGGAATGCTTTAGAAGATAGGATTAATATGCAAAATGATCTAGACAAACTGGAGATATGGTGTGAGATAAATAGGATAAAATTCAGTAAGAAAAAAATGCAAACTACTCCACTTTAAAAGGAACAATTAGTTTCACACGTACAAAATGACTGTCTGGGAAGCAGTACTATGGAAAAGGGTCTGGGGAGTTAGTAGGTCACATGTTAAATATGAGTAAAAAATGTAACACTGTTGCAAAAAAGTGAACATCATCCTGGGATGTTTTAGCTGAAGTGTCATAAGCAAGACACAAGACGTAATTCTTCTTTATTTCATAGGATAAGGACTCAGCTGGGGTATTTTGTGCAGTTCTAGGTGTCACATTTCAGGAAAGATGTAGAAAAATTGGAGAAAGTCCAAAGGGGAACAGCAAAAATGCTCATTAGTTTAGAAAACATGACCCATGTGGAAAGATTGAAAAAATAATGTTTTTTTAGTCCAGAAAAGAGAAGATTCACGGGGGACAGGCTATCAGTTTTCAAGGACATAAAAGGTTGTTAAAAGGAGGAAGGAGAAAAATTGTTCTTGTTAATCTTTGAGGCTAGGCAAGAAGTAATGAGCTTAAAGTGCAGCAAGGGTGGTTTAGGCTGGACATTAGGAAAAACTTAAGCGTAGTTAAGCACTGAACTAAATTGTTAGGGAAGCTGTGGAATCTCCATCATTGGAGGCTTATGAAATAAGTTAAACATCTGTCATGGATGATCTAGATAATATTTAGTCCTGCCATGAGTGCAGGGGACTGTCTTGAGTGCAGGTTCTTTTCAGTCCTACATTTCTATAATTCTATAACCTCCCAAGGGACTGTGGAAGTACCATTACTTAACACACTAAAAATGAGTTAAGAATAGGCACTTATAGATAGAAAATAAGGAATAACTCTTACCAATACGATGGACGGAATGAACTAATCTATCATCTTTTATGATTCAGCAATATCCATGTGTGTTTTTTGAAGAGAAAGGGGGATTATTCTTGCATTTTGGGGCCCTTAAAAACATATTTGACTATACCTATCGTGGCATTTATATCTACAAATATTAGTGGTCTATTATTTAATCTTAATTTCCCTCTCTTTTGTATAGAGGAGGTATTTCCCCAATCCACTCCAAATCAGTCTTGCCTCTTCTGGATATGGTTTAATAAAATCTTGAAAAGTGACACCCCTCCTTCTGAGGTCTTGTTTCATATCAACAGAAAATATTTCAAACAGAATGCTTGGGGTCTTTGGAGATTCTTCCTCACCAAATCAGTACATTCTGAATTCTTAAGTCTCCTCTTGGGCTTCCCCATCAAAAGAATCTTAAGTCGCTCCTGCTGCTCCTCAGCTAGGAATCACTGCTGGTCCCTTCTTGAGCCTCAAGCCCAGGGCAACAAACTCTTGCTTCTTCAGACTCCTTTGCATGCTGAGAATAGGTTGTTACTGATATCTCTTAGGAGGCCTGGGTCAAAATCAACACATTCTCCAAATACTACAATTTAGGAGGAGGACCAGGCAGAGATCAGAACTGGTTGTTGAATCCTGTAATAGCCCAAGTTAATTAATAACAGACACACAAACCTGACCAGTCATTTTTAGAATCCAGCTTACAACTTTAGCTCCCTGATCTTCTATAGCAAATAATGCCCCCAAAGCTGATTACCTGCTGTATGAAAAAACAACCCTTTCAATTTAGTTGTTTTAAGTTGACCGCTCAGATTTATAGTACAATCCCCTTGATTCTGTATTATGTATATAAAAAAGTATTAGACCCCATTGGTAATTCAAAAGTTTGAGGAGTAGCTGTGTTAGTCTGTACCTTTAAAAACAAGTAGTCCTGTGGCGCCTTGGACTATACACATACACACACACACACACATTAGGGCTGTCAAGCAATTAAAAAAATCACGATTAATTGTGCACTTAAAAAAATAATCATGATTAATCACACTGTAAAACAATAATAAGAATACTATCTAATAAGAATACTATTTAAATATTTTTATGTATTTTCTATATCTTCTAATATATTGATTTCAATTACAACACAGAATACAAAGTGTATAGTGCTCACTTTATATTTATTTTTATTACAAAACGTTTACATTGTAAAAAAAAAACTTCAGTTCACCTCACTGAAGTATTATAGTGCAAATTCTATCATGAAAGCTGAACTTAAATTCTTCTATATAATCAATATATTTGTGTCCTATTCAAACAAGTCCTTTTTATCTCAGCCCTCAACTGCAGGTGGCATAGGGCTCAGGGGTGGGGGTCAGCCCCCAAGCTCAGGGGAGGGGTCAAGCTTCTGGGCTGGGGGGGGAGTAGACCCCACCATGGACAGTGCAGAGTTCAAGAGGGGGGACTCAGTCCCAGAATCAGATTGGGGGAGGAGGGTCAGTCCCAGACAGGGTTGCCAGATACTTTAAAAAAAAAAACCAAACATTGAGCAAAAAACAAAAACATAAAAACAGGGGTCCAAAGTTGTTGAACAAAATAAAAACCTGCACAAAAAAAGAGACACTGTGCCTTTAAATCCCCACACTCGCTGCTCCCCGGAGGTGGGTGGGGAGAATGTCCCAAGCAGCCTTCCATCCGAGAAAAAGAGAAAATACTGGAAATTTTACATGTCCAGTATTTTCTGGTTTTTTACTGGACAAAGGCCACAAACACTGGCCCATACCAGATGCCTGGCAACCCTACTCCCAGCCCCAGGAGGCAAAGAGAGGGCAGCCCTGTGGGGGAGAGGGGATAGCCTGGGCAAGCCCCCTCTCTCCCAGCTGTTTTATTGTAAAAAATATGGTCACCTGGGAGGGGAGAGAGACTGGTGTCAGGGTCTTTACTTTTCTTGTTTACTTCTCCGCTGGAGCTGGAACCACAGCTTCAGGGTTTTTTCCTCCTTTCTGGCTGCTTCATTTTTCCGTGCTCCCACTGGTGATAGTTTTCATTATTGCAACTTACCAGAGATGGTCTCTGAAGCAGCTCATGCTGGTTTGCTGACCTCTGCGATTAATGCGAGTTAATTTTTTTAATGCATTAATTCTGCCCTGCATTAACACCCATTAATTTACAGTCCTAATATATACATACACACACACTTGAGTTTGATGAACCCGTGGACAAAACCCAGATGATCTTGAGCAATGAGTTTCTTAGTTATTCAAGTTTGGATAATAACACCAAAATGTTATGTGTTGGAAGACTAATACAATACCTAGAAGTGTAAAGAGCAAACTTTTTTGAGAAAGGAGGTAAACTTGTCTCTCAATCTGGTGAGCATAATTGGAATACAATGTTCAATTCTAGTGTTGATATTTCTTTAAAAGTAATTAGACATGGTCCAGAAAAGAGCTACAACAATGATTTGTCATCTGGAAAATATGATTTACAATGAAACTCTAAAAGATCTTATTCTATTTATCTAGGAGAAGAATAAGAGGCAATTCATTCATGTTCTTTAATTATTTCTATGGAGGGAAGATATCTGATAGAGCTCCATTTCATCTGGCATTTCAGGCTCCTAGGGTCAGCAAAATTCAAACTATAAATAAAATACAAGTTAATACTAAAAGTAATTATCAGAACAGATTACTAAGAGATTTGTAAATTATCACTTCGTGTCTTTAAATCAGGCTTGTCTGTCTTTCTTGTTTAACTACAAGTTGTTGCTATTTATTTAGGAATCACTGGGTGAAATTCTATGGCCTGTGTTAGGATGAAAGTCAGAGTAGTTTATTATAATGATCACTTCCAGACAAAAAATCTGACACTGAAAATCCTAGGAAAAGTTGCCAGCTATTATAATTCCCCCCCTTTTTCATTATTCTTCATGTGTTTGAAACTCAATTTTAATAGACCATTAGACAGACAGTGAGTTTGTAAGAAAAGATTCCAGAAAGATAGAAAAGCTTGCATTGTCATCTTGCTGTGAAAGTTTTGTCTTGATGACACAGCCAGGTGCTATAACTAAGGTAACTTTTTTGATGTGCTGAAATGAAAGCACCCACATATGCCTATACATCACAACAAAGGTACTAATAAAGTTTTTTTCCACATCTCTTCTGGGTTAGTTATTAATTCAATCAGGTTAATAGATAATCATCTCTGTCTTAGCAGAATACTCAAGTTGCTTCATAGGAGAATACTTTTGTGGGTGACAATCTTAAAAAAGTAAACAAAGGATAAAGGCAGTTATTTCTAAACTGTGGTCCATGGGCCACTGGTGCTGTGTAGATTCTCTGCTGATGGAGAAATAATTTGGCAAACAGGAAAAAAAGTGCTATTTATGAAATGGCCTATCCCAGGCATA
Source organism: Pelodiscus sinensis (assembly GCF_049634645.1). Classification (NCBI taxonomy): domain Eukaryota; kingdom Metazoa; phylum Chordata; order Testudines; family Trionychidae; genus Pelodiscus; species Pelodiscus sinensis. Next base: position 52,151,108 of record NC_134719.1, read on the forward strand.
TTAATTAATTAGCCATGTGTACTGGTGCCCACTATCTTTATTCTTTCCTTGCATTCTGGATTTTTAATGAAAATGTGTATAATCTCTTCATTTATCTGCGGCCTTCTGTAGGGTCTTTCAGACACTGTAAAATGAATCTTTGATTATATGATACCATTTCAAAAGGGGAGGAGCCATAAATGATACATCCATCCAAATGATAATTCTTTTACCCTACAGAGCAGCCCATATTTTCTATCACTACAACAGCCACAAACAAGACCATAACTCTACTCTGAAGAAAAGACCAAAACAGATTATAAATGGTTAATGGTTCACAATCATGCTGGAAGGGTAGAGTAGAGTTCCGGAGGGGTCTGTCTTGGGGATGGTTCTGTTCAATATCTTGATCAATGATTTATATGGCATAGAGAGTACATTATTAAGTTTGCAGATGATACCAAGCTGAGAAGGGTTGGTTGCAAGTGCTTTGGAGGGTAGGGTCAAAATTCAAAATGATCTGGACAAACTAGAGAAATAGTCTGAGGTAAACAGGATGAAGTTTAATAAGAACAAATGCAAAGTACTCCATTTAGGAAGGAACAATCCATTTCATACCTACAGAATGGGAATTGAATGTCTAGGAAGGAGTACTGCTGAAAGGGATTTATGGGTCTAGTGGATGACAAGTTAAACATGAGTCAACAGAGTGACATGGTTGCAAAAAAAATGATTCTAGGAGTTGTGAAGAAGACATGAGAAGTCATTTTTCTACTCTACTGTGTACTGATTAGGCCTCAATTAGAGTAGTGTGTCCAGTTGTGTGCACCACATTTCAAGAAAGATGTGGAGAAATTGGAGAAGGTCCAAAGAAAAGCAACAAAAATGATTCAAGGTCTAGAAAATATGACCTATGAGGGAAGACAGAAAGAACTGGGATTGTTTAGTTTAGAAAAAAGAAGACTGAGAGGGGACATGATAGCAGTTTTCAAATATCTAAAGGGGTGTTATAAGGAAAAGGGAGAAAAATTATTCTCCTTGGCCTCTGAGGATAGGACAAGAAGCAATGAGCTTAAAGGGAGTTTAGTTTGGACATCAGAATAAACTTCCTGCCTGTCAGGGTGGTCAAACACTGGAATAAATTGCCTATGGGGCATGTGGAATCTCCATCACTGGAGATATTTAAGAGCAGGTTAGATAGACACCTGTCAGGGATGATCTAGATAGTGCGTGGTCCTACTGTGAGGGCCGGGGACTGGACTCAATGACCTCTCGAGGTTCCTTCCATTTCTAGTGTTCTGTGATTCTATTATTCTAAAACAAATCCAAAACAAAAACAGAAATAAAAATAGTCCCTAATAACTCTGTGCTGAACCTTAATTGATAAGTAAATGAATAAAAGATGTGTTTATTACTGCCTAATTGACTTGTTTGCTTTCATTGCTATCAGTGATTCATTTTGGAAACGGGGGTAGTGACTATTGCAGAAGGTATTTGAATTTATTTAGCTTTATCTTTGAATAGAAATATGCATTCTGAATAGAAGATTTGATCTGCTTGAAGAAAATGTTTTGAAATCAGGGTCAAATGCATTGAAAACTTAAGCAAAATCTATGCTTGACCAAATGGGGTCTTACAGGGTGTGTCTAGACTATACTGTTTTTTCCACAAAAGTGGGCTTTTTTTGAAAAAACTGCACCTGCATCTACACTACCGCCACGTTCTGTCGACAGTAAATCAAAAGAACACGGCAGTTTTGTCAATAGCGGTAAACCTCGTTTTACGAGGAATAATGCTATTTTTGACAGATCTGTCGAAAAAAGGTATGTATGGATGTGGGGAAGAATTATTTAAAAAATAAAGGCCTCCAGAAAGAAGCCTTGATGGACACTCCTGCCAGAGCTCTCAACTCTATTGTTCTTGCCTGTAGCCATCTTTAAAAAGCACAGGCACCCAGGAGTAGTATTGTGGCAGCAAGCCAGCTCCAACCAGGAGCCTGACTGCTCAGCTCTTCCTGGTAGGGTCATTCAGAGCCATGTCCCAGGAACAAGCCCCCCAAGATTCCCCTGGCCCTTCCAGGAACCATCCCTACAGCAAGCCAGGGGCACCAAATGCCAGGCACCCTCCTGGAGATCAAAGCCCTCCTGGAGCTCTGGTCTGAGGTGGAGTCTCTTCAGGCCCCACAGTCCAGGAGGAGGAATGAGGATATTTATGCCAGAATGGCTGATGGCCTTGCTAAGAAAGGCCGTCACCCCCACACAATAGCCCAGGTCAGACCTAAGGTGAAGGAGCTGCAGTAGGGGTATGTTAGGGCCTATGAACGCAGCTCCCACTCTGGGGAAACAGTACACTATTGTGCCTATTACAAGGACCTGGACTGGATCCTGAGGACAGGGGAACCCCTGCCTCCTGAGAGGGTTCTGGAGTCTGGGATGGAGACCACTGTACAGCAGCGGCTGCAATTCCAGGGTGAAACCCCAGAGGACCAGCAGCTTCAAGAGGAGGAAGAGGATGACACCAGCAGGAGCAGAGTGACCCTGACCCTGGAGCCAGACACCCAGACACAGGAGGCATCCCAGACAACTTTGGACACTGGGGAAGGAACATCAGGTGAGTGCACAGGGCAGGGGAGGCAGGAGCAAAGTGGATGGTGTCATACTGTGACATGTCATGCTGATCATAACATGGGGGGGGCACACACCTCAGGGAGGGCCGTCCTATCCCTGCATCCGCATGACTGCAAGGCACCACCTGCTCCTGCAGACACTGATGCCAGGTGCAGGGATGGGTTGGGGATGCTGGGATTGGGGATGCTGGGACAGCTTCAGGCCTCTCAACAACATGTGGGAACCCCAACTGTGGCCTGACACTTGTCTGTGCTGCTTGGCCATGGAGTGTGGGGGGGGCTAGGATGGTGGCCTGCACACCTTCTGGGCTCCAGGGAGGCCATGGCTGCTGGCCAGACCACACCATGCCTTACTGAGACCTACATGAGCATCCCCTCACCCTAGGACAGGTACGGACTGCTAAGACGGAGGGCATGTCCTCTTGGGAAGTGTGAGCATGCATGACTGACAACTTTTCCCTCTTGTCCTCCACAGCCAGACCAGCTGACCAGGAGGGGAGCACCGCACCCAGATAGCTGCAGGGAACCCATTGACACTGGTGCACATATTTGGACCTGGTGCGCCAACACATCTTGGTCCTGCAAGGGATGCTGGACACATTTAACCAAAGGATTCAGGCAGAGGCAGAGTGGTGCAGGTGCTTGCTGGACAAGTTAATCCAGCAGCACACTGCTATTTACCCTGCTATCCGGGAGGCCATGGCCTTCCCCGGTTCTGTGCCTGGTCCTGCTCCCTCCTCACTCCCTGCCATCTCAGACCCAGGAACAGCCCCACCTCCTGCCCAGCCCCGTTGGCTGTGTCTACACTGGCCCCTTCTTCGGAAGGGGAATGCTAATTTTGAACTTGGGAATAGGGAAATCCGCGGGGGATTTAAATATCCCCCGCGGGATTTAAATAAACATGGCCGCCGCTTTCTTTCCGGCTTGGGGAAAAGCCGGAAAAAAGCGTCTAGACTGGCGCGATCCTCCGGAATAAAGCCCTATTCCGGAGGATCTCTTATTCCCACTTTGAAGTAGGGGCCAGTGTAGACACAGCCCTACTATCCCAGCCCACATGAGCAGCCATCTCCAAGAAGGCCTCCACAGCCAAAGTGCCAGGAGCTCTTCATCCAGGCAGCACCCTCAGCCCTGAGCCTCCATCCCCACTTCCAGGTTGACATCCCCCCTTCCCACCTGTGAGAGTCAGTAAGGGAAGGACTTTACATTGTTATCAAACAATTTATTTTTCTGAACAAAACAGTTTTATGTTTTTTGGAACAATCAACGGTGAATAAACAGTAAACATTTTTTCAACAACACCTGTCTCTGTTCTCAGTGTGTATGTGGGGCCTGGAGGAGTTTTGGGGAGGAAGGCACTGAGGGGCATGGGTCAATCCCACATTTGGAAGGACCTGGGGAAACTTATCGGCCTCCTTGGAAGACTTGCTCCCTAAGGGCTTCCCGAATGTGCAATCCCAGCTGGTGGGCTTGCCAGATGGCAGCTGCCTGGGGCTACTCAAAGTGCCTCCCCTCCACATCAGCCCATGTCCCCCATGCTGGGTGGAAGGCCTCCCCTTTCCTCTCCACTAGGTTGTGCAGCGCACAGCATGCAGCAACCACATTGGGAATGTTGTGTTCCCCCATGTCCAGCCAAGTGAACAGGGATCTAAATCTGCCCTTCAGACAGCCAAAGGCACACTCTACCTGGAAGCAACCTCAATTCAGGCAGGAATTAAACAGTTCCCTGCTCACACCCAGGTGTCAGTGAATGGCTTCATGAGCTAGGGCATAAGGGCATATGCTGCATTGGCCATGATGCACGTAGGCATCTGCACATATGCAGAATATGCGGGTATCATGTGGCTGGCCTGACCACCTGACACAAATGTCTGTGAATTGTCCCTGGTGGTCGACCAGGGCCTGTAGCACCATGGAAAAGTAGTCCTTTCTGTTAATATATTGTGCTGCTTGATGAGGTGGTGCATGGATTGGGATGTGAGTCCCATCGAGTGCTCCAATGCAGCTTGGAAAACCCAGCCCCGCAAATTCGGCCAAGATGGTATCCAGGTCTCCGAGGCGGACAGTCCTGTGAAGCAGCTCTGAATTGATGGCCGTCACCACCTGCAGAAAGGGACAAATACAAACATAACAGGACATTAGAAGACTTGTGTGAGCTGATGAGAGGTGATCCCCCACCTCTCCCCTCCCAGATCCCAAGATCCCCCCCTCAGGCAACCCCCCCCATGTGCCTCCCACACCACTGCAGGGTGAGGGCAGGCAGGCTTCTACCACTCCCACCCCATCCCCTGTGCCTGGTCCTGACCGTCCCCCTTATCACCCCGCCCCCATATCCTGTCCCCCAAGAGTGATTTACCTACATCAAGACTGCCCTGACAGTAGACTGCCCCACACCTAATTGATTTCCCACGGAGTGGTAGCTGTCAGGGGTAGCCAGCTTCCACAGAGCAATACCAACCTGCTTCTCCAGGGGGATGGCGGGCTGCAAGTGGGTGTCCTGGCATTGCAGGGCAGGGGCAAACCAGACACAGAGCTCCTGGAAGGTGGACTTGCGCATATGGAAGTTTCAGAGCCACTGGTTGTCGTACCACTGCTCCATAACAAGCTGGTCCCACCAGTCTGAACTTGTGTCCAGCCTCCAAACTCACCTCTTCAGGAATAAGTTCGGTGGCCAGGGCAGTGGGGCTACAGCCCGAGTGAGAAGCTCAAAGCCGGGGTCTGAATCCAGCTCTGCCACAAACATCATGACGGTCTCATGAAGATGCAGCAGAACTTCTAGCATCACAGTGTGGGGCCATCGCCTGCTTGGGGCAGCTCAGGCTTAATGGCCAAAAACACAGTGAAAAGCACAAAAACAAACCTGAAAATAAACTGCTGTGGTGTCCGAGGAAGTAGGGCAACCAGAGGAAGAACTTCAGCAGCTTTGCTTTCCCTCTAGGAGGTAGGCAAGCCAGAAGGAGAAGCAGAGCAATGGCTGTCCAGAGGGAATCCTTTTAAGCATGCATCTCTGCAAAGAGCATGCAGCAGCTCCTGGAAATAAAGGCTGCCCGCATGCCCTGCCACAAGCACTTCCGGGTGCCTTTTTTTTTCGAAAGAGCATCTGGCAGTCTGGATGCTATTTTTGGAAAAAGCAGATTGATTTTTTGATCCACATCATGCAATCTAGACACTCTTTTTTGAAAGATACTTTTGAAAAAGCTTCTGTCAAAAAAGGCTTGTAGTCTAGGCGTACCCACAGTGTATTTCTAATGCTGCTAAAGTAGACAGGCAGATTATTGTGTAAAAGAAATAATTTTTTAAATTTCCTTTACAAAATATTAACAAAAAAAGACTGCTTTGATGCTGAATCTTGAATAATTCTGAATATACATTCAGTGCCTAACAAAATCAAGTTGTTCTGGGATTATGGTCACATCACAGGCTGAACAAAAGAAATAGGAAATGCTGCATCCTAAATGACTTATTTATTTCTTCTTCTGATGACAATTTTGTTATGTAGTATTATCACCTTTTCTAATAAATAATACTCATTGCTTGTCCTATGTATAAAACATAAAAAGTATCATAAGCAAGTCTTGTTGTAATACATTGCCTTTGCTAGGTAACAGAGCAATGTACTTAGCAAATGAAAACATTTGTCTGAATGATACATTTCTGACTGAGAATTTTTTTGTTTTGCAGAGAATTTGGCCGCTGGAAAGTCAACAATCTAGCTGTTGAAAGAAGAAATTTCCTTGGCTCCCCATTGCCTCTTGCACCTGAATTCTTTCGCAATATAAGACTCCTAGGACGTCGCCCAACCCTTCAGCAGATCACAGAGAATCTTATCAAGAAATATGGGACACATTTCCTACTGTCAGCTACCCTGGGAGGTATGATCAGTGATATGAAACAGCTTCATTATACATACAGCTCCATTATAAAACTGACCAAAAACAGTCAGGGTGGGATTTTTCTTCGGAAATTTTAAAAAATGTTGTGGAATTTCAAAGGCATGACATTTTGCATTTTTAGAGCCATAGAATCCTAGGGCTGGAAGAGACCTCAGGAGGTCATCAAGTCCAGGACCTTGCCCAAAGCAGGACCAATCCCAACTAAATCAACCCAGACAGGGCTTTGACAAGCTGAGACTTAAAAACCTCTAAGGATGGAGATTCCACCACTTCTCTAGGTAACCCATTCCAGTATTTCACCACCCTCCTAGTGAAATAGATGTTCCTAATATCCAACCTAGACCTCCCCCACCGTAACTTGAGACCATTGCTCCTTGTTCTGCCATCCATCACTACTGAGAACAGCCTCTCTCCATCCTCTTTGGAACCTCCCTTACGGAAGTTGAAGGCTGCTATCAAATCTCCCCTCACTCTTCTCTTCTGCAGACTAAATAAGCCCAAATCCCTCAGCCTCTTCTCGTAGGTCATGTGCTCCAGCCCCCTAATCATTTTGATTGCCCTCTGCTGGACCCTCTCCAATGCATCCACATCCTTTCCATAATGGGGGGCCCAGAACTGGACACAATACTCCAGATGTGGCCTCACCAGTGCAAAATAAAGGGGGATAATAACTCCTCTAGATCTGCTGGAAATGCTCCTACTAATACACCCTAATATGCCATTAACCTTTTTGGCTACAAGGACACACTGTTGACTCATATCCAGCTTCTCATCCACTGTAACCCCCAGGTTCTTTTCTGCAGAACTGCTACTTAGCCATTTGTTCCCCAGCCTGTAACAATGCTTGCGATTCTTCTATCCCACGTGCAGGACTCTATACTTATTTTTGTTGAACCTCTTCAGATTTCTTTTGACCCAATCCTCTAACTTGTCTAGGTCACTCTGGATCCTGTCCCTGGCATCCAATGTGTCTTCCTGTCCCCCTAGCTTAGTGTCATCTGCAAACTTGCTGAGGGTGCAATCCATCCCCTCATCCAGGTCATTAATAAAGATGTTGAACAAAAACACCCCTAGGACCAAACCTTTGGGCACTCTTCTTCAAACTGACTGCCAACCAGATCATTGATCACTACCCATTTTGGTTTCAGTCAAAAATAGTTCCATTTGCAAGTGAACAATATGAAAATTTCCAGTGTTTGTTACAAAATTTGGAAATTGAACAAAAACAATTGGACTACGAAAGAATTAAGATCACATGCCCAATTCCTCACTATACCCATGCTGAGCACAGTTATGATATTTTGATGCCTGGCAAGATACTAAAACAAATTATTAAACAATAAGCTTGTAAGCATCTAAAGCAGGGATGGGGAACTGCCAGCCTGCGGGTTGCATGCGGTTCATCAGGGTTAGCTGCTGGCGGCCTGGAGCCTCTTCTCTTTCAATTATAGCCTAACATTCATGGACTTCAGGAGCTTTGGAAGGTTAAAGGCAGGATCTGGTCCAGGCAGTAAGGCGCTCCTGTGTCCTGTCAACAGAAGCTAACAGCACAGGACTTTACCCTCCCTCTATCCACCATGACTGAGCTGGGTGGCTCCTGTTTAAGCTCTGTCTCCATTGTGAATATGCCCAGGAGGTACATCTGGGCAGGCTTTTTGGGCCAAAAGTGGATCATTAACTGTTGACTCCCTCATGTGGCGTTTATACATAGTGCTAAATACAGAGCATTATTTTTTCTGCATAAAAGAGAATTAATACACAAGAGTTACCCAACCAGACATTACAAAATGAAATGACATTTTAGAGATGCAGTCTTATTTCTTGGTAGGTGATTATATTAAAGTTAATTCCAGTGAATGAATATTCTTCTTGCAGGGCAATCTTATCAAAAGCCCTTATTTACCTGAGGAATTATTTTCTTTAATATGTTTCACAACTGAATTCCAACAACTCTGTTTTTTGACAGATACCTGAGTTCTATAAAAATCAAAATGTGATTTTGGAACAGAGCATTTCAGAAGTACATCGAATTTCTGTGACATTTTAACAGGTTAAAACAAAACATTAATTTATATCACTTATTTCAAGAAAGTAGCACTTCTGTGGCAAATACATAATCATTTAATGGAAGTCTAAGCACAAATTGTATATGTGTTGATCAGCAATCTGTGACTGACACTTAATTTGATACAAGCCTTCTAGGCGTTCTGATCATTTTCCTTAGCAAAGTGTCAGCTCTTCAGGACAAGGACTATCCTTAGACACTAGAGGTAGCATCCTGACTCCATTAAATGCAGTGGTAAAATGTTCATAGATATAAATGAGAACAGAAGGCCCCTAGACATTTTGATAATGGTTCAAAAATGGTATACAGCATGAAAGACCATACATACTATGCAAAGCCCACTTTTGTGGGACCTCGGCTTCCTTCTACTGGAGTTCTGTAGCTGGAAGTTTTGCAGACTGGAGAAAGAGTTGTTGAGAATCAGTTCATGTACCAGAATTCTGCTAACAGTTCGAACTAGGGTGGTAATGTAGGCAACCGGAGTTGCAAATGAAGCCCGGGATTTGAATCTACCGTTACTCCTCGTGAAACGGACTAGGAAGCAAATTCAAATCCCGGGCTTCATTTGCAACTCCGGTTGCCTACATTACCACCCTAGTTCGAACTAGGGTGGTAGTGTAAACATACCCATATAGAGTACAGGTGATAGGACTCGATCCATCTGGCCATCTGTATCTCTCAGGGTATGTCTACACTAGAAAGTTAGTTCGAACTAACGGACGTTAGTTCGAACTAACTTTCCTATGCGCTACACTAGCGCTCCGTTAGTTCGAACTTAATTCGAACTAACGGAGCGCTTAGTTCGAACTAGGTAAACCTCATTTTACGAGGACTAACGCCTAGTTCGAACTAGCTAGTTCGAACTAAGGGCTGTGTAGCCCTTTAGTTCGAACTAGTGGGAGGCTAAGGCTTCCCAGGTTTCCCTGGTGGCCACTCTGGCCAACACCAGGGAAACTCTATTGCCCCCCTCCCGGCCCCGGAGCCCTTAAAGGGCCACGGGCTGGCTACTCACTTTGTGCCAGTTGCAAGGCTGCCAGCACCCGTGCCTGCACAGCCTGCACCTGCCACAGGATGAGCCAGCCATCCGAGGGCTCCCAGCCCTCCACTGCTCCCCACGACCAGCCTGGCGGCTCCCGGGAGCCTGCCCGGGGGCGCAAAAGGCGGGCGCCCGCCTGGTCAAGTGCGGAGATCGTGGACCTCATCGAGGTTTGGGGGGAAGCCTCAAATGTCCACGATCTCCGCACTAGCCACCGGAACGCGGCCGTCTATGGACGCATGGCTGCCAGCCTGGCCGCCAGGGGCCACCAGCGCAGCCGGGAGCAGGTGCGCTGCAAGATTAAAGACTTGCGGCAGTCCTACTCCCGGGCCTGCCTGCCAGGGGCTGACCCGGAGGCCTGCCCCCACTTCCATGCCCTGGACCGCATCCTGGGGCCTCATGCCGTCCCTGCCCCCCGGGACGTGATTGACCCCGGGGCAGAGGGACCGCTCCTGGACACCGAGGAGGAGGAAGAGGGCTCTGAGAGCCAGGAGCCTGCTGCCAGCCTTCCCAGGACCCGGGACCCCCGAGGCACCCCACAGAGCCGCTCGCCTGCATCATCAGAGGCCGGGGAGGCATCCACCTGTGAGTACCCTCGTGTTCCCCTTATGTGTACGGGGGGCTGGGGCGAGAGGGAGCCCCGGGACCGTGCGCCTGGGCCTTGCCCACTACGGAGCAGCAGCTGGGGATCCTGCAGGGGCCCTGGCCTTGCAGAGGGGAGCTGGGTTTCACACACCTGGGCCCCTGGGGTAATTGACCGCTGGTCTTCTTGCACCACAGCTGCAGCACCGGGGACTGCAGGGCGCACCACACCGCCTGCAGCAGCCGCCCGCGCCCGGGCAAGCAGGACAGCCAGGAACCAGGAGGACTACCAGAGGCGGCATCTCCGGTTCCTGGACCGACAGCTCCGTCTCCAGGACCACTGGGTCCAGGAGGACCTCAGGCTGCGCCAGAGGAGTCTGGAGGCCCTGGAGGAGCAGGGCCGTGCCCTGCGAGGCCACCTCCAGAGCCTGCTAGACCGCTTTCCATTTCCTCCTCCCCCTGCTCCCCCTCTTGCTCCCCCTCTTGCTCCCCCTGCTCCCCCTCTTGCTCCCCCTCTTGCTCCCCCTGCTCCCCCTCTTGCTCCCCCTGCTCCTCCTGCTCCTCCTGCTTCCGCTCCTGCTTCCGCTCCTGCTTCCTCCACACCCCCTGTCCTCTCTGCCCCCCCCTCCACAACCATTCCCCACCGACGCCCCCGGACCCGCAGTGTGGCGAGACGGGAGAGGCACCCAGACTCCCACCCCTGAGCTTTCCTTTCCCTTCCTCCCTTCCCTCCCCTCCCCTTCCAGCTCCCTCGTCCCAGGTTTCCCCCTCCCTTCTCCCACCTTCATTCCTCCCTCCCCCACCCCAGTTCTCTGAAATAAACAGACGTTTTTGTTTGAAAAACAGGTGTCTTTATTGTACAGTAGATAGGGAGGGGAAAGGGGAAGGGGGGGGGGGGGGTAGGGTGGAAGAAGGCCCCGGTGGGGCATGCAGGGAGAGGTCAGTCCTCCTCCTCCTCCACCTGGAAGCTCTCCCGCAGGGCTTCCCGGATCCGGATGGCCCCCCGCTGGGCTTCCCGGACGGCGGCGGTGCGGGGCTGACCGTAGTGTCCAGCCATGCGGTCAGCCTCAGCCATCCAGGCTGGCAAGAAAGCCTCCCCCTTCCGCTCACACAAATTGTGGAGCACACAACATGCCGCCACCACGGGAGGGATGTTGTGCTCGGCCAGGTCCAGACGGGTGAGGAGGCATCGAAAGCGGGCTTTCAGTCGCCCGAAGGCCCCCTCCACCACGATGCGGGCCCTGCTCAGCCTGTTATTGAAGGCCTGGCGGGAGGGATTGAGGTGTCCCGTGTAGGGCTTCATGAGCCAGGGCTGCAGTGGGTAGGCGGCATCCCCCACCAGGCAGACGGGCATGTCCACGTCCCCGACCCTGATGTGGCGGTCGGGGAAGAAGGTCCCGTCCTGCAGCCGCTGGCACACGGAGGAGTTCCGGTACACCCGGGCGTCGTGTGCTTTGCCGGACCAGCCCACATTTATGTCCGTCAACTGTCCCCGGTGGTCACATACGGCCTGCAGGATGACGGAGAAGTACCCCTTGCGGTTCACGTACCGGGACGCCTGGTGTTCCGGGGCACGGATGGGGATGTGCGTCCCGTCGATGGCCCCCCCGCAGTTGGGGAAGCCGAGGGCGCCGAATCCCCGGATGACGGCATCCGGGTTGGCGAGGCGGACCACCCTGCGGAGCAGCACCCGGTTGATGGCCTTGACCACCTGCGGAGAGAGACACAGCAAAGCGTCAATCAGTGGGGCGCCCGGGTGGCTGGGAGCGTGCGTGCCCTGGCAGTGCCCTGCGCCCCACTCCCGGAAGCAACCCCCCTGGCGGCGTGTAGTACGGCCGGGACAGCCCGACCCCTCCGGTGCGGGGCGCTTTCGCCTCCTCCCGCCCCCCCCTTTGTCCCTGGGGCGGCCCATCCCCTCCTCGCAGCCCCCCTCCCCCCCGGCTCGGTGGCCGACGAGCGCCGTACCTGCATGAGCACTGCTCCGACAGTGGATCTCCCCACGCCGAACTGGTTCCCGACGGATCGGTAGCTGTCCGGCGTGGAGAGCTTCCAGAGGGCGATGGCCACCCGCTTCTGGAGGGGGATGGCGGGCCTCATGCGAGTGTCCCTTCTTTGCAGGGCAGGGGCGAGCCACTCGCAGAGCTCCAGGAAGGTGTCCCTCCTCATCCTAAAGTTCTGGGTCCACTGTCGGTCATCCCAGTGCTCCAGGACGATGCGGTCCCACCAGTCGCTGCTGGTGTCCAGACGCCAGATGCGGCGGGGCACGCCGGTGCCGGGGCGCCGCCGCGGCTCCTCCACGGCCCCCAGGGCGGCCAGGCGGAGAGGCAGGGGGCTGACGTTCCCCAGGTGGTGCCAGGCAGCCTCGAGCCATTGCTGGCAGGCTTGCAGCAGCAAGTCCAGAACGTGCACCAGAAGGTGCAGGGCGAGCCGTGGCTCCATGTTGCCACCTGCGGCGGCCCCCCCCGAAGGGAAGCACCGACACAGACGGGCACAGAGACCGACGCTTTGCTGTCCCTCGGCGAGGTTGGCAAGCAAGCAGGAAAAGCTGCGAACCGGCTGTCCAGGGGGGGTCCCTTTAAGCACGAGCCTCAGATAGCCTCAGACAGCAGCCACACAAAGCAACTGCTGACCTGATGCCCTGCCAGAACCGGTTTCAGCTGCCCTTAAATGCCCCCCTGCGTCCAATCAGTGTGGACGCGCTAGTTCGAACTAGCAAAACGCTAGTTCGAACTAGTTTTTAGTTCTAGATGCGCTAGTTCGAACTAGCTTAGTTCGAATTAACTAATTCGAACTAAGTTAGTTCGAACTAGCGCTGTAGTGTAGACGTACCCTCATGGACCACAAATGATTTGTTGTTGTTCAATGCCTTTTGAGGAGGAGATCTGTAACATGGTGCGTGGAAGGTCAGACAGCCTAATGATTTTTGTGCTGACCATCAGCCCCAAGTTTCCCTGGTCAAAGTGTCTAAATCTTTTAGACTAGAAGGGCTAGGTGCTCTGTGTGAGTCAAACTCTGAACTCAGTGTCTTCCCAGTCCAAATCCATCACACTGGGCTACTTCCTAGCACTGACTCTTCATTTGAGGGTACATTCCCTGTTGTCCCATTTGCTGGGGGTGGCTAGGTCTCCCATAGGGCTCTCTTATGGGTCTTGAACAGCATCCATCTGCAGTCTCCTGCTCCTTCAGTGGTTCAGGCATATGTTAGGTGAGTCTGAGCCTTGCAATGGCATACTTTAAAGGTCTCCAGAATACTCCCTTTTGGCTGAGAAGATATGCTCCCTGGTGTCTAGTATGCTAGTGAGCCTTCTTCACAGGCCCTAGCTGTTACGCTCCCTGACTCTGCCAGTCATCCCTGAAGTCAGGGCCGGCTCTAGGTTTTTTGCCACCAGAAGCAAAAAAATTTTTGGTGTTGCCCCCCCCCCACCCACACACACTTTCATCTCCTAGGAGAGTGCCAGGGACTCCCCACGTTAGGATAATGGGAGGGCAGTTTCATCCACAGCAAGCCAATTAAAGACTTCCAAAGCATGCAGCTGTTCACATCACCTAGTGCTGGAGTCCCGGTCCCACTCCTCACTCTGCAAAGGGATGTTATTATTAGAAGCCTTATAATCACTCGGACTCCAACCCCAGCCCATAATCTGTCCAACTCTTGGGCTATGTCTACACTCACGGCTTCTTGCGCAAGTATGGCCGTTCTTGCGCAAGAATCCGCAGAGCATCCACACTACCCACCTGCTCTTGCGCAAGAAGATTTACAGTACGGCGTGGTAAGAGAGGGCTTCTTGCGCAAGAGCTACACTCTTTTTTAACAGGTGTAGCCCTCTTGCGCAGGAGGTCTTGCGCAAGAGGGCAGTGTGGACGCTCGGCAAGGATTTCTTGCGCAAGAAACCCCTATGGCTAAAATGGCCATCAGAGCTTTCTTGCGCAAGAGTGTCCACACTGCCATGGGCGCTCTTGCGCAAAAGCACAGCTCATACATGGTAGTGTGGGCTTTTTTTTCCACAAGACTTCTTGCACAAGAACCCTTGCACAAGATGTTCTTGAGCAAGGAGCCGCCAGTGTAGACATAGCCTTGGTGTCCATGGACAAGAATCAGCCTCGCTATACAATGAAACAGTTCAAAGGAATTAAGAGAACTTTTGTTTCTACTCCCCAGCTCAACTGTCCAGAACAAGATAAAAGTGACAAGGAGTCTTGTTGTAAACAGGATGTAAACAGTGGTTCTGGTTACTTACACTAGTGAACTGGTAGAATTTCTTTAAAAGTTGAGACATGTTCTATTTAATTTTTAGACATGTTCTATTTAATTTTTAAATTTAATTCATAAGTTACTTAAATAGGTTATGATAAATTTAGGCCATAACAATTTTTAATTTAAAGGTATATTATTTAAAACAAAGCCTATTTAAATGGGACCACAATTCCAATTTTGATAAAAACTCTTCTATCCCAGACAGGAAGGGACTTGGGGACACAGGCACTGGGAACACCAGAGTTCCTCTTCCTCAGACAAAGGAAAAGGGAGAATCACCTGGGTCCCAGGCAGGTGTGAGATTGTCAGGACACAGCACAAGGGGACTGGATTCCTGGGCAGGTAGGGGGAGGGAGGGATCAGGGCCCAGAGAGTAGGGGGAGGGGAGATTGTTTAGAGAGTCAGACAGGAGATGGGGATCGAGGTGGGGGGGGGGAGAAGAGGAGAGGAGGTCCTAGCAGGGTTGCAGTGGGCCATGAGGTGGGCTTGCTGGGCAGAGGCCGAGCTGGGAGAGTCGGGGTTTTGGGGGGAGGGTCGTGGGACAGTGGCCAGGGGCACACAAGCCAGTTGGGGGGGCAGAGGAGGGGGAGTTCCAGGGAGGGCGCACAGGGGGGTAGCCAGCTGGGGGGCGCACACGGGGGGCACACTCACGAAGGCAAAGAAGAGTTCGCTGGGCTCAGCTTCACCAGCCACGGCCGCCCCTTGCCACCCTCCCGAGAGGGGCTGTGCCTCGGGACTTCCCATGCAGAACTCCCAACCCCCCGGGGTCAGGCTCAGGCTCTGAGCAGCCGGGCGTGGGGCTCCTAGCTTGGGGCGGCCTCCGCGGGGCTCCCCGCTCGGGGGTGGGGACCCACCGTGGCTGAGCCCCAGCACCTGCCGCTCCAGCGAGCCGGCTGCCAGAAGCAGGCACCATGGCCGTGGCCTGCCCCACCGGGCTCAGCGTCGTCAGGCACCCCGCCCTCCCAGCGCCCTGCCTCGCTCGCCCCTCTCAGCGCCCCGGGGCCAGGTGCAGGCTCCGAGCAGGTGGGCGCGGGGCTCCCAGTTCGGGGCGGCTCCGGGAGGTTCCCCGCCACCCTGCTCCTCCTCTGGGCCAGAATGCCACCCCTGGCAATGTGCCGCCCCAAGCACCTGCTTGTTTTGCTGGTGCTTGGAGCTGACCCTGCCTGAAGTGAGCCAGGCTTTTCTCCCCCACTATGTTCGACATTGACTGCAAGGATAATGGGGCAAAGCTCACTGGACTGACAGATTCTTTAATCCCTGCCATGCTGGGGGACAGCTTCATCACAAGAAGTAAATCTTGAGACTAGGAGTACATCTAAACTACATGGCTCTGTCAACAGAGCTATGTAGATTAGTGTACTCGAAAAAGGGAAATGAAGCAGCGATTTAAATAATCACCACTTCATTTACATCAAAATGCCACCACGCTGTGCCAATCAGCTGTTTAGCAGCATAGCACGGTAATCTGGATGCTCCATGGTCAACAAGGGAAGCCCTTGTCGACCGCCCCAGTAAATTTCATTCCACAATTATTTAAATTGCCGCTTCATTTCCCTATGTCTAGAAACCTCATCTACATGGCTCCGTTGACGGAGCCATGTAGTCTAGACATACCCTGGGAGTTTCAAAGGCAAAACATTATCCAAATGTCAATAATGACAGTGGGATCCTTTCCATTGACTTTAGGGGACTTTAAAAAAATGAGGCTGAGTGTGAGACATAGTTTCCCATTGAGACAATGATTCCCATTGGCTTTGACACAGCAGGCACATAAAGCATTTGAAAATCAATCCAGAATTAGTAATTTATAAGATAGTTGTCAATTGACTTCTAAGATCATATACACAGTCCATATTCTGGTTGTTAGAATTCCTTCTGGGGTTAGAGTATATGGGGAATCTTAAACATGCACTTTCCCGCTTCATTAACACACAGATGCGGTATTCCCCCATTTTTCTCTTTCCTTTAATTATACCTCTGAATGGGTTATTCCTTTTATACTCTTATAAGAAAAAAAAGAAAACAAATATGCATGTTTCTTGTATTTAATAGTGCTCCTCAACATTTGTATTCATGAGCAAAAAAGAAAACTTGGCAAATGCCTGACCTTGAAGTAAGATTTGTGTGCCTCTGCGACCACTTGGCATGCATGAATTACCCTTTTTGACCATAAAGGGAGCTTGCACATTGCTGTCAGTGAAATGTTCCCAACTCTTCATTCACAAACACAGAAATATACTCCTCAAGGGCATTCTAAAATGAGACTTCTATGAAGTTATATAATATTTCATGTTGCTATGAGATAACATGAAAGACAGAATTTCTAGTTGCTCTTATTTCTTTTAGAAATTGTGGCTAGTAGTGGCTGAGAAGTTAAATCTGTCATCATGGAAAACAACATGGGCAAGACTATTGTCTAGAAGGATTTTGTGGTATACTGCACTAACTCACCAGGCATATCATCACTTGAGAATACTCGTACCCATTTATGCAGGGAAGTAAGGTGCCTCTGCATGGACCATCTGAATGGCCAGAACTTGTAGGAAATCTCACAAAGGTGTGTGGATAAAGCCAAGAGTCCCCACCCCTTAGCGCTGTGCCAGACTGTGCAAAGGAATCTGGCTGCTACCCAATTCCTGAGATAGCATTGCTCCTCCTTCTTCAGGCTGGATTGTAAAGTTACGGTATAGTTCAAAATCTGAAAAATGGCAGTGAGTCCCTTTACCAGGATACTCTGCAAGAGAATGCTAAAAAGATGTTTTTAACTTTCACATAGGCTTTGGCTTAGAAGTGCTGAAAGCCCCAAAACTTGAGAAGATTCTTCTTTGTGCACCACATAATGCAAAAAGTCATCACTTTTTTCCACTGATAGAAATGTAGCGGTGTTAGTCTGGTGTAGCTGAAGCAAAATACAGGACTATGTAGCACTTTAAAGACTAACAAGATGGTTTATAAAGCTTTCATGGGCCAGACCCACTTCCTCAGATTAAATAGAGAAGAAAATAGTCACAACCATATATACCAAAGGATACAATTTAAAAAAATGAACACATATGAAAAGGACAAATCAAATTTCAGAACCGAAGGGGGATCCGGGGGGGGTGGGAAGGGAAGGTAAATGTCTGTGAGCTAATGATATTAGAGGTGATAATTGGGGAAGCTATCTTTGTAATGAGTAAGATAACTAGATTGTTTGTTGAGACCGAGGAGTAAAGTGTCGAATTTTAGCATGATGACAGTTCAGAGGATTCCCTTTCAAGTGCAGATTTGAAAGGTCTTTGAAGCAGGATGCAGGTGAGTAAGTTGTTGAGACAATGTCCTTTCTGGTTGAAATGGCAAGAAACTGTTTTTTCTTTGTGATCCTGTCTAATATCTGTTTTATGGGCATTGATCCTTTGGCGAAGTGTCTGAGACGTTTGTCCAATATACACAGCAGATGGACACTTTTGGCACATGATAGCATAAATTATATTTCTGGATGCGCAGGAATATGTGTTCATGATCTTATAACTCACTTGGTTAGGTCCAATAATGGTATCAGCAGAATGAATATGTGGACAAAGCTGGCAACGGGGTTTGTTGCAAGGGAAGGTACCAGGGTTGGTATTAGTGTGGTATGTCCTGTGGTTGTTGGTAAGAATCATCTTGAGGTTAGGTGGTTGTCTATAGGAGACTATGGGTCTGTCTCCCAGAGCCTTTTGGAGTTTGGTATCCTGTTCTAGTATAGGCTGTAGTTTATTGATAATTTGTTGGACAGGTTTAAGTTGGGGGTTGTAGGTGATGACAAGTGGTGTTCTATTGTTGGTTTTCTTGGGTCTGTCTTGAAGTAGATGGTTTCTAGGTATTCGTCTGGCTCTTTCAATTTGCTTTTTTATTTCTCCGGGTGGGTAGTTGAGGTTTATAAATGCTTGGTAGAGATCCTTTCAAATCTGCACTTGAAAGGGAATCCTCTGAACTGTCATCATGCTAAAATTCGACACTTTACGCCTCGGTCTCAACAAACAATCTAGTTATCTTACCCATTACAAAGATAGCTTCCCCAATTATCACCTCTAATATCATTAGCTCACAGACATCTACCTTCCTTCCCCCCCGCATCCCGCTTCGGTTCTGAAATATGATTTGTCCTTTTCATATGTGTTCATTTTTTTAAATTGTATCCTTTGGTATATATGGTTGTGACTATTTTCTTCCACTATTTGATCTGAGGAAGTGGGTCTGGCCCACGAAAGCTCATCATCTAATAAACCATCTTGTTAGTCTTTAAAGTGCTACATAGTCCTGTATTTTTTTTCCACTGGTGTGTGTGGAGGGTGGAGGGGGTGGTTTTTTTTTTTTTTTTGCAAAACACAATGAAATTAAAATTCAGATTTCCATTTTACTATATATAAAGTGCACAGTAGATCTGCCCCCAATTCAGTTATCACACAGCTGTACCTGAGATACTGTATACCAATATGGTTCTATTTTCTTCATTGTGGAACTGGGAATGACTGTGATGCCTCGAGATATAAAGCCTGAGATTTAAGTGGATCTAGGTCAAATTAAAATTTATAAACAAATAAAACAAGTATGTAGGGGCGAAATTAGAAAGGTATGGTACAAAATCTCAGAATAGCTGGAGACATAAAGGATAACAAAAAAACATTCTACAAATATATTAGAAGCAAGAGGAAGACAGTGTTGTGTGCAGAACAATACTCTGTTTCCCACATCAATGACATCTTTATGGGCCTGGCTGAAGGACAAAAGTTCAGCAAGATTGATTTGAGTTGAGCATATTTTTTCAGATACGTGTCAATGAGAAGTCCCAGCGTTGTTGGCTACTGTGATGCATAAAGGGTTTTATCGTTATTGTTGCTTACCCTTCAGAATAACTTCAGTCCCAGTTTTGTTCCAGAGGGCTATGGACCAGTGCTATCTTGATGACATCCTGGTAATAGGTAGGAATGAGGAGAATCACCTTAAGAACGTAGAGGCTACCCTACAAAGACTGGAAGAGTATGGCCCATGAGTCCACAAAGACAAGTGTGCATTCTTTCAGCCCTCTGTTGAATATCTGGGATACATTATTGATGGTACCGGCCTTCATAGGTCCCCTTCAAAAGTTAAGGCTATTGTGGAGGCTCCAACTCCTCAAAAAGTTAATCAACTTCATTTGTTTCTAGTATTATTGAACTACTATGGAAAGTTTATTTCATAGTTAGCCACACTGTTAAAACCACTTTATGAGCTCATTGGCCAAAACAAGGCCTGGAAGTGGATTGAAGCCTGTGATGTTGCATTTAACAAGGCAAAATGTGCATTGCTAAACTCGGAGGCCCTGACACATATTGATCCATCTTTACCTTTCCAATTGGCTTGTGATGCCTCCCCATATGGAGTGGGAGCCGTCATGTCACACTTTATGCCTTTCGGAGAAGAGAAACCAATTGCTTTTGCTTCACATACCTTAAGCAAAGCAGAAAATAACTATGTGCAAATCGACCATGAAGCATTGGGTATCATTTTTGGGATTCAGAAATTTCACCAGTACCTGTTTGGACAGAAGTTTACACTTCTCACTGACCACTGACCTCTGACTAGGGCATTTTTTGGTCCACACACAGGCATTCCACCATTGGCTGCTAGGCGTATGACACATATATGAAATCAGATATCAGAAATATATTCTGCATGGTAATGCAGCTGGTCTCTCTAGGCTGCCTTTGCCAGTCAAACATCAAAATAGTGGCCAGAAGGAAATCATCTACTTTGAACACGTAGCGAACATGCCCATCACTCATAGACTCATAGACTTTAAGGTCAGAAGGGACCATTATGATCATCTAGTCTGACCCCCTGCACAGTGCAGGCCACAGAATCTCACCCACCCCTCCCAGAATAATCCTCTCACTTATCTCTCAGATATTGAAGCCTTCAAATACTTCGAAGACCCCAAGATGCAGAGAATCCTCTAGCTGTGATCTGTACCCCATGCTAAAGAGGAAGGCGAAAAACCTCCAGGGCCTCTGCCAATCTACCCTGGAGGAAAATCCCTTCCCGACCCCAAATATGGTGATCAGCTAAACCCTGAGCATGTGGGCAAGACTCATCAGCCAGACACCCAGAAAGTTCTCTATAGTAACTCCTATCATCCCTCCATTGACCTATTCCCACTGATAATGAATGGACAATTAGTTACCAAGATCATGTTATCTCATCAAACCATCCCCTTCATAAACCCATCTAGTTTAATCTTGAAACCAGATAGATCTTTTGCCCCCACTACTTCCCTTGGAAGGCCGTTCCAGAACCTCACTCCTCTAATGGTTAGAAACCTTCGTCTAATCTTAAAACTACCTAGTAGCCAGCTTATATCCATTTGTTCTTGTGTCCACATTGGTATTAAGCTTAAATAATTCCTCTCCCTCCCTGGTATTTATCCCTCTAATATATTTTAAAAGTGCAATCATGTCCCCCTTCTTTTGGATAAGGTAAACAAGCCATGCTCCTTGAGTCTCCTTTCATAAGACAGGTTTTCCATTCCTCGGATCATCCTAGTGGCCCTTCTTTGTACCTGTTCCAGTTTGAATTCATCCTTCTTAAACATGGGAGACCAGAACTGCACACAGTATTCCAACTAGGGTCTCACCAATGCCTTGTATAATGGCACTAACACCTCCTTATCCCTACTGGAAATACCTCGCCTAATACATCCCAAGATCGTATTAGCCTTTTTCACAGCCATGTCACAATGGCGGCTCATAGTCATTTTATAATCAACCAGGACTCTGAGGTCCTTCTCCTCCTCCGTTACTTCCAACTGATGTGTCCCCAGCTTATAACTAAAATTCTTGTTATTAATCCCTTACACTTCTCACTATTAAATTTCATCCTATTGCTATCACTTCAATTTACAAGATCATCCAGATCTTCCTGTATGATACCCTGATCCTTTTCTGAATTGGCAATAGCTCCCAACTTTGTGTCATGCGCAAATTTTATTAGGACACTTCCACTTTTGGTGCCAAGATCAGCAATAAAAGATTAAATAAAATTGGCCCTAAAACTGATCACTGAGGAACTCTGCTAGTAACCTTCCTCCAACCCCACAGTTCACCTTTCAATATGACCCGCTGTAGTCTCCCCTTTAACCAGTTGCTTATCCAACTCTCAACTTTCATATTAATCCCTATCTTTTCCAATTTAACCAATAATTCCCCATGTGGTACTGTATCAAATGCCTTACTAAAGTCGAGGTAGATTAGATCCACTGCATTTACTTTATCTAAAAAATCTGTTACTTTCTCAAAAAAGGAGATCAGGTTGGTTTGGCACGATCTACCTTTTGTAAAACCATGTTGTAATTTGTTCCAATTGCCATTAGCCTCAATGTCTCTAACTACTTTCTCCTTCAAAATTTTTTCCAGGATTTTACATATTACAGATGTCAAACTAACAGGCCTATAGTTTCCCTTTCTTAAAAATCGGAACTATATTAGCAAATCTCCAGTCAAATGGTACAACCCCTGAGTTTAGAGATTTATTAAAAAAATTTGCTAATGGACTTGCAAGTTCATGTGCAAGTTCCTTCAATATTCTTGGATGAGGATTACCTGGGCCCCCCGATTTACTCCCATTAAGCTGTTCAAGTTTGGCTTTTACTTCGGATATGGTAATATCTACCTCCATATCTTTAGTCCCATTTGTTACCATTATCCCTAAGCTCTTCATTAGCTTCATTAAAGACTGAAGCAAAGTATTTGTTTAGATACTAGGCCATTCCTAGGTTATCCTTAACCTCCACTCCATCCTTAGTAATTAGCGGTCCTACTTCTTCTTTTTTTGTTTTTTTCCTAGTTATATGACTATAAAACCTTTTACTATTAGTTTTAATTCCCTTTGCAAGGTCCAACTCTACCTGACTTTTAGCCTCTCTCACTTTGTCCCTACATGCTCTAACCTCAATAAGGTAGCTTTCTTTACTGATTCCTCCCATTTTCCACTCCTTATATGCTTTCTGCTTTTTCTTAATCACCTCTCTGAGATACTTGCTCATTCAACTTGGTCTAACACACCTGCCTATAAATATTTTCCCTTTTCTAGGGATACAGGCTTCTGACAGCTTCTGCAACTTTAACTTAAAATAATTCCAGGCCTCCTCCACTTTAAGATCCATAATTTCTTTAGTCCAATCAACTTCCCTAACTAATTTCCTTAATTTACTAAAGTTAGCCCTTTTGAAATAAAAAACCCTAGTCTCAGATTTATTTTTGTTTATCCTTCCATTTAATTTGAACTGAATTAGCTCATGATCACTCGAGCCAAGGTTGTCCCCTACAACCATTTCATCTATGAGGTCCTCGCTACTCACCAAAACCAAATCTAAAATAGCATGCCCCTCCCTTGTTGGTTCAGCAACTACTTGATGAAGGAATTCATCAGCTAACACATCTAGGAAAATCTGAGCCCTATTATTATTACTAGAACTTATTCTCCACTTATTCACCCCAAGCACTATCCCAGGGGAGGATCTGATAGTTTTCCTCCCCAATGTGATTTTTGCCCAAACAGACTCTGTCTTCTCCATTCCATCACTTTTTATTTCTTTACAATCTACCTCATCTTTAATATACAATGTGACTCCACCACCTTTACCCTTATTTCTGTCTTTCCTAAACAGCACATACCCTTCAAAACCTGTACTCCAGTCATACCTAGTATTCCACCATGTTTCTGTTATTCCTATAATATCTGGTTTCACTTCCTGGACCAATAGCTCTAGTTCCTCCTTTTTGTTACCTAGGCTCCTCGCATTGGTGTACAAACATCTTAATTTTTGCTGTTTGGCCTCATTCACATTCTTTACCCAATTTGGCACGGACGTTATACCTCCAACATGACCTATTAGACTAGTATCCACCCCACCCTTCCTCATGTTTATTCTCCTACCCCCAGCTATATCCTTTCTTACTTCGTCTTCCTCCCTCTCAGTGTTAAAATCTGGCGTAGAGATTACCTGGGCATCTCTCAACTGTCTCCACCAAATTCCTAGTTTAAAGCTCTCTTAATCAGTTGAGCCAGCCTCTATCCTAGAAGTCTATTTCCCTCCCTATTTAGGTGAAGTCCATCCCTAGAGAACAGTCCTCTGTCCATAAATGCCTCCCAGTGACCATACATCCCAAAGCCCTCCTTATAGCACCACTGCCTAAGCCATCTATTGATCATCATAATCCTGTCACATCTTAGTTGCCCTTCTCTAGGAACAGGCAGAATCCCACTAAAGATCACCTGAGCCTCAATTTCCTTGAGCATCCTCCCCAGCCTAGCATAGTCTCCCCTAATTTGTTCCAGCGAGAATCTAGCTGTATCATTTGTTCCTACATGAAAGATGATCAATAGATTCCTTCCTGCTCCCTTAATAATCCTCTTCAACCTCAGTTCCACAGCTCGTATCTTAGCACCTGGCAGACAGCACACCCTTCTATTCTCTGGATCAGCTCTGGTAACAGGCCTATCTATTCTTCTCAATAAGGAGTCCCCAATCACATAGACCTGTCTTTTCCTAGTGACAGTGAAATTCTCTGGTCTATCTCTAGCTTCCTCAGGCTGCAAGTCTTTGCCATTCCTATTTTCACTTGTAATCCTCTTTCACCCATCCTGTATCCTCCTAATGCTCATTATTGGTGTTGTCTCCATTAAGTTTTCCCCTTTATCTATGGCTGTGTCCAGACTCCATGCCTCCTTCGACGGAGGCATATAGATTAGCCACATCGGAAGAGGGAAATGAAGCCGCGATTAAAATAATCGCGGCTTCATTTAAATTTAAATGGCTGCCCCGATCTGCCGATCAGCTGTTTGTCGGCAGATCGGGAGAGTCTGGACGCGATGCCCCGACAAAGAAGCCTTTCTTCATCGACACAGGTAAGCCTCGTGAAACCAGGTTTACCTGTGTCGATGAAGAAAGGCTTCTTTGTCGGGGCATCGCGTCCAGACTCTCCCGATCTGCCGACAAACAGCTGATCGGCAGATCGGGGCAGCCATTTAAATTTAAATGAAGCCGCGATTATTTTAATCGCGGCTTCATTTCCCTCTTCCGAGCTGGCTAATCTACATGCCTCCGTCGACGGAGGCATGGAGTCTGGACACAGCCTATGGGACTAGCCACTTCTTCCTCTTCCTCACCCTTCCATCTTCATTATCTACCTGCTGTACCCCTTCTTCATTCTCCAGCTCCACATACCTGTTCTTGAGCTCTATTTTTCCTTCACTGACCCATCTTTTCCTCTGCCTGGTTCTCTGAGTCACATGCTTCCACTGTCCATTTTCTTCACCCAGCAGTCCCCCCTCTGAGACCCTTGATCCTGCTTCCATCTGCATATCTAAACTTTCCCCTTCAGCCACGTCATGCCTTTGCTCCATCATCTGCTCAAACCCCCTTCTAAACTCATCCAGAGTTTCCACCTGCATCTCCAGTCCTCGGATCTTTTTTTCCATCAGCTCGATCAGGCGGCACTTCATACAAACAAAACTCCTTTCAGGTACCCCCTCCAGAATCATGTACATACCGCAGCTATCACATCCAATCATCCTCCTTGTGTTCTCTACTACTTGGGCCATGGCCACTAATGCCTCTATGTTTTATCTACTTTCTCACCAAAATCCTATTAGTCCGGTGAACACAAAAACAAACCAAAACACCCCCTCCACAGCAAAAACAAACCCCAAACAAGTCCCACAATCCAAACTCCCTTTACAAACTCCCACTCAAACTCCCCTGTTTACAGCTCTGTTTGCTGCTCCTGTGCTGCTGCAGCTATCTGTGCCACTGCCTGACTAGGAGGCTACCTTTATAGGACCCCTAATCAGTGAAGCCCCGCCCCCTAATCAGGGCTCAGCTTCTCTCCCAGCACACTGCCCCTACAAACAATACAAATACAAAACCAGTTACAAACTTCTCCTCCAACAGAACTCTCACTCAGACTCCCGTTTACAGCTCTGTTTGTTGCTCCTGTGCTGCTGCAGCTATCTGCGCAAGTTAAGAGAGCAACTCGTGTTGACCCAGTACTGCCCCAAGTTATGGACCTAGTGATGCATGGATGCATGGAACATCTCTATGGGACTCTCAGGTCTCACCCAACCTTGCTCCCTACATGTCCTGGAGGACAGAGTAATCAATCCATTCTGCATGCTTTGTTCTAGAATCATAGAATCATAGGGCTGGAACTCAGGAGGACATCAAGTCCAGCCCCCTGCCCAAAGCAGGACCAATCCCAACTAAATCAACCCACCCAGGGCTTTGTCCAGCTGAGATGTAAAAACCTCTAGCAATGGAGATTCCACCACCTCCCTAGGTAACCTATCCCAGTACTTCACCACTCTCCTAGTGAAATAGATTTGCCTAATAACCAACCTAGACCTCCCCCACTGTAACTTGAGACCATTGCTCCTTGTTCTGCCATCCATCACTACTGAGAACAGCCTCTCTCCATCCTCTTTGGAACCTCCCTTCAGGAAGCTGGAGGCTGCTATCAAATCCCCCCTCACTCTTCTCTTTTGCAAACTAAATAAGCCCAAATCCCTCAGCCTCTCCTTGTAGGTCATGTGCTCCAGCCCCCCAATCATTTTGGTTGCCCTCCGCTGGACCCTCTCCAATGCATCCACATCCATTCTATAGTGGGGGGCCTAGAACTGGACACAGTACTCCAGATGTGGCCTCACCAGAGCTGAATAAAGCAGAATAATCACTTCTCTAGATCTGCTGGCAGTGCTCCTACTGGTAAGCCAAACTGGTTGCCTACTATATTTGCTGTTCTTACTGCACATTGGGATGGTTTCTTCCTGTGCCTTTACTAAGGCTTCTTTAAAATACAGTCAGCTCTCCTGGACTCCTTTCTCCTTCATTTTAGAATCTCATGGAATCCTGCCCAACAGTTCTTTGAGGGAGTAAGTCTGCTTTTGTGAAGTACAGGGTGTGTATTTTGCTATTCTCCTTTCTTCCTTTGGTCAGGATCCTGAAATCAACCATCTCATGATCACTGCTTCCCAGGTTGCCACCCACATCTTCTTCCCCTACTAGTTTCTCCCTGTTTGTGAGCAGCAAGTCAAGCTATGTATGGCCCCTGGTTGGTTCCTTTAGCACTTGTACCAAGAAGTTACCCCCAACATTCTCCAAAACTTACCTGGATTGTCTGTTTGTACTGCTGTATTGGTCTCCCAACAAATTTTAAGGTGATTGAAGTCCCCCATGAGAACAAAGGCCTGGAAGCATCTCTTAGCTGTCTGAAGAAAGCCTCATCTACCTCATTCACCTTATCTGGTGGTCTATAGCAGACACCAACCACAACATCATTACCCCTGTTGCTTCCATCTCTAAACTTAACCCATAGACTCTCAACAGGCTATTCTCCCTCTATATACTGAAGCTCTGAGTAATCATACTGCTATCGTACATACAGTGCAACTCCTCCTCCCTTTCTCCCCAACCTGTTCTTCCTGAACAGTTTATACCCTTCTATGACAGTGCCCCACTCATGTGAGTCATCCCACCAAGTCTCCATTATTCCAGTCAAATCATAGTTCTTTGTCTGGGCCAGGGCCTCTAATTCTTCCTGTTTGTTTCCCAGTCTTCTTGTATTTATGTACAAACACCTTAGATAACCAGTTTATTGCCCTACCTTCTCCATTTAAATAAGGGGTCCTCCTTTGTTGCTCCTTCCTCCTTGTAATTCTTCCCAGTATCCCACTTCCATACTTACCTCAGGGCTTTGGTCACCATCCCCCAACAAACCTAGTTTAAAGCCCTCCTCACTAGGTTTACAAGCATGCTCATGAAGATGCTCTTTCCTCTCTTGGGCTATGTCTAGACTGTAGGCTTCTTTCGAAAGAGGCTCTTTCGAAAGCATCTTTCGAAAGTGCCTCTTTTGAAAGATCGCGTCTAGACTGCAGGCGGATCTTTCGAAAGAGAAATCCGCTTTTTCGAAAGAGAGCACCCAGCGAGTCTGGATGCTCTCTTTCGAAGACGGCCTCTTTACATTGAAGAACGTCTTCTTTCGAAAGAGGAACTTTCGAAAGAAGGCGTTCTTCCTCACGAAATGAGGTTTACTGCCATCGAAAGAAAAGCCGCGTTCTTTCGAAATAATTTCAAAAGAACGCGGCTTGAGTCTGGACGCAGGGGAAGTTTTTTCGGGAAAAGGCTACTTTTCCCGAAAAAACCCCTGAGTCTGGACACGGCCTTGATTAGGTGGATCCCATCTCTTCCTAACAATCCTTGTGCCTGGAAGTCCCATGGTCGAAGAAACCAAAGCCCTCTCTCCAACACCACCTGCACAACCACGCATTTACTTCCTTAATTTGACGAACTCTACCTGAACCTTTTCCTTCAACAGAGAGGATGGATGAGAACACCACTTGTGGTTCAAATTCCTTGACCCTTTTTCCCAGCACTACATAATCTGCTGTGACCCACTCAAGGTCATTCTTGTGTTGTGGGGAATGCATGTCATTATTCCAAAGATACTGAGACAACAGATGTTAGAACATCTGCATTCAGGTCACAGTGGAATGGTGTTCATGAAAAAAATTGCACAAAGCTATTTTTGGTGGCCTGGCTTGGATGGTGTCATTGAAGAGAAGGCAAGTATTTCATGCCAGGGTCAGAGGAATGCACCTCACTTGGTACCTCTACACTGATGGGACTGGCTGAAAGACTGTGGCAACTTATTCATGTTGATTTTGCTGGCTCATTTGAAGGTATCATGTTCTTGGTGGTGGTAGATACCCATTCCAAATGGCCAGAAGTCTCTACAATGCCATCCACTACTGCTGACAGCACTATCCAAAAACTATGGGGATTCTTTTGTCATTTTGGTCTTCCAGAACAGCTTGTGAGTGACAACTGTCCACAGTTTGTGTCTCGGGAGTTTGGAAATTTTATGAACGCAAATAGGATTTTCACATCACTTCAGCACAGTATTACCCATCTATAAATGGATTAGCTAAAGGTTTGTGCCGACAATGAAACAAGCTTTGAAATCAGCTAGAGGACATTCACTCATTCAAAAGCATCTGGATGTCTTCTTACTATCATACAGAAACATAACCTCAGTTATTGCTAGGTTATTCCTGCCCCCAAGACACATCTCTAGTTGAGTTGCCTGACCTCACCTATGAGCTACTGTCAAGAATCACCTATTCCTGACTCTCCTCCTCCATCACCACCTGCAGCAAACATAAACCCTCTCCCTAAGCAGGCTGATCTGACAGCCTCACCTGTTCACACTTAAAATTCCCAGCCCATTGTCAGGCCCTCATCCATAACATTTTTGGGTGCAAGAACACCATATGTCTGTCATGAGACACCTAGAGAAAGAAGGCATCCTCAATGGCTGGACCTTTAGTTAAGGTTAACCCCCAGTTACGGGGAACTTGAGGCTGGGAACTTGAGACTGTCTACCTTCATTCCCTAGTTTAGTGTTTGTTTTATTAGGGATGTTCTTCTTAAGGGGAGAAGGATATGCTGCGTATTGGGTTGTTGTAGATATAGATCTTGTTGTTGCTGTAATAACTGAGTTAGGTCACTAGGGGTCAGCCCAGCCGATCTGGGCTGGTTCTAGTTAGTTCTGTGTTATGGAATAAATAGGCATTTGCAATTGCTCCAGTTCTCTGTTTCCAGTGATTTCTTTCTAAACTGTGAAACGCCAAACAGTATAACAAAGTGGTGACAAGGGTGAGATACCTGTGCTGCCTCCAGCAACAGAAAAAGTAGACGTCAATGTAAGAAAAAAAACACCTTGTTGTTCTTTCTAAACTGTGGAATTCCAAATAATATAACAATTTGCAGCAGCAGGAGCACCAGGACCTGAGTGGTGAGGGCCTGTGTTGTGGACTAGTCGTCATCCTGTCGGAGCAGCATGCGGGCAGTAAGACAAACTGTGCCATGAGGCTCAGCACGAGGCCTGTGAGCCTCGCACTGCACTGCAGCAGTTCTGGCTCCATGTTGTGAGTGCTGTGGCATCTGCAAAGGCAACCAGAGCAGACTGCTTCTCTTTTGTGTCCTGGGAGGGCCAGGGGGAGGTAGTGGAGGAGTGCATGAGAGATGTGGAAATAGAGAGGAGTCCCTGAAAGCATGCATCACAGCTTGCTTGATCAAGCAGCCACCCTCCTGGTGCCTTCCCCAGAATGCTTCCAGGGGCTCTAAGTCCAAGATAGGCTCCAGTGTGGACACACTATTTTAAAATAATTCTGCATAATTTTGATGCTCCCCATAGTGGCTACATGCTATTTCAGTTTTGTTATTTGATTTTAGTAATTTTGAAATAATTTCCTAGTATAGACATGCCCATAGGTATTAATTAAAAAATTGTCCCTTGTAAATTTAATCACAAAATTTTATATTCATGCTTATTGATAGTATCACCTAATTATTACCTATAACATTTCAGTCTTTAACTATAATTTGAAACAGAGCTTTATGGTTCTTTCATTACCAGCAGGAAGAGGATATAAGAAGATAGATGTATTTTTGAGCTGAAAGATTATGTAATTTGAGTCAGATAATTGTTCTAAGTACTTTATCATATAAATATTTATTGTTGCACATTATAAAAATACATTTTTCCCAGCCACAGACATTTATATGTAGTTATAGCTGTTACAAATTTATATACTTGTATCAGTGCTGGTTATTTGCATTTCTTATTTTAAAAATTCTTTGAGAGATTCTTAAGATGAACACAGCTTTAAATATATATTTTTGAACACCGGTTATTAAATATTGTACAGCCTTTTCCAAGTTTAATAGCCACAAATTGGTTAAATCTCTATGTTAATTTTCAAATGACCACTCTTGCTTTGCAGGCATTTTTTGAGAAACAGAATGTAAAAGATTTTTGTCAATTGAAAAGTTTGAACTTCAAATATAAATTTAGGAAAACTTGTTTTTATAAAGCTAGAGATAATTAACTAAATAATAGTCTTGTAAATGCCAGATCTTGGGAGGGACATCAGAATATACCATGTGAAGTTATATGATAGCAGCTATAGGGTAGTAAAGTGTCAGCATAGAGTACAGGCAGTCCCCGGGTTACGTACAAGATAGGGACTGTAGGTTTGTTCTTAAGTTGAATCTGTATGTAAGTCGGAACTGGCGTCAGCCGCTGCTGAAACTGATCAGTTTCAACTGCGGCTGAATCTGGACGCCAGTTCTGACTTACATACAGATTCAACTTAAGAAACCCAGGCGTCTCCAAGTCAGCTGCTGCTGAAACTGATCAGCGGCTGATTCCAGGAAGCCTGGGCAGAGCAACTCTGCCTCGGGCTTCCTGTAGTCAGCCGCTGGTCAGTTTCAGCAGCGGCTGACTTGGGGACGCCTGGGGCAGAGCAGCTGGGGTGCTGCTGGGTTGCTCCAGTAGCGCAGCTCCTCGGCGCTACTGGAGCAACCCAGCAGCACCGCAGCTGCTTTGCCTCAGGCGTCCTGATTCAGCCGCTGCTGAAACTGACCAGTAGCGGCTGAATCAGGACTCCTGGGGCAAAGCAGCTGGGGTGCTGCCGGGTTGGTCCGGAGCAGCGCTGCGGGACCAACCCGGCAGCCCCCAGCTGCTCTACCCCAGGGGTAGGCAAGAAAAGCCTGGTCTGCTGGGGGGGGCACTAGCTGCACCTCCCCCCCAGCAGACCAGGGAGATGGGGGTGGGGACGCCCAAGTCCTCCACGGCTTTGCTCCGTCTCCCTGGTCTGCTGACCTGGGAGACATGGAGCAAAGCCACAGAGCATGCGGGCAGCGGGACAGTCCAGGCGCGCCACACTGTCCCACTGCTGGCGTGCTCCGAGGCTTTGCTCCCCATCTCCCTGGTCTGCTGGTCAGACCAGGGAGACGGGGAGCAAAGCCTTGGAGCACACCCGCAGCGGGAGAGCCCGGGCGCACTTGAGCTGTCCCCCTGCGGGCATGCTCCGTGGCTTTGCTCCCCGTCTTCCTGGTCTGCACTCCGGGGCGAGAAAAGCTGCTCCGCGTCTCCCTGGTCTGCAGACCAGGAAGACGCGGAGCAAAGCCGTGGAGGGGCTCGGGCAGCCGGGCAGCCCAGGCACACCTGGGCTGTCCCGCTGCCGGCTTCCCCCGAAGCTTTGCAAAGCCGCGGAGGGGTTGGGGCTGCGGGGCAGCCCAGGCGCGCCTGGGCTGCCCCGCAGCCCCAACCCCTCCGCGGCTTTGCAAAGCTTCGGGGGAAGCCGGCAGCGGGACAGCCCAGGTGTGCCTGGGCTGCCCGGCTGCCCGAGCCCCTCCACGGCTTTGCTCCGCGTCTTCCTGGTCTGCAGACCAGGGAGACGCGGAGCAGCTTTTCTCGCCCCGGAGTACACGGGCGGAGGGACCGCGAGAGCCCACAGTCCGTGTCCTCCGGGGCGAGAAAAGCCACGTTCATAACTGCGGATCCGACATAAGTCGGATCCGTGTAAGTCGGGGACTGCCTGTATCTGCTAATCTCTTGAGCCGATTATTGGATTAAGTGGAGTTGTTTTGTGAGCAGAAAATATGTATTTTTATGCTACTACTTTTTTACTCTAGAAAACTAAAGCAATCTGTCTCCTGACTTTTGTAAACCAGAGAGAAAATATTGTGTTTAAAGTCTGCAGGAAGCACAGCTGTGTGGATCTGATGCTGAATGCTTAAAAAAATCTTCTAAGATTATTCACTGTCATTAATCCTTTTCAGTTCTTAACACTCACAACCTTGAATAGTTTTCTAAACCACATCTATTTTTTAGCTAATGCATAGATGTCGTCTTAGCCTATTTCATGGTTACGGACTACAGCTAGTAAGAAAGATTCATCCATGTTTCAAATATGTCAGAAGTCTATTCAGACTTGGTTGTGTGTGGGGGTGGGGGAAGAGTTTAATTCTCATGAATTAGATACGATTCACTAAAACTATTTTACAAACTGTACAGAAGTGTGCTGTGAATAGATGCCCTCTCCTCCTAATTCTGGAACCAAATAGAAAAAAGATTTGGGGATTTCTGTGGGGTTTTTTATGTGGTTTACCCCATCTTTGACTAGTACCAAATCAGCCTTGCCAGAGATTCATTCATATGAATGCTTCTGAAAAGAAGTTATTTTACCTTTGAAATGGCAGATTGCACACCGTGATGGGTATTTTCAAAAACAAATGCCTTGACAATCATTTATACTAATGGCCCTTTATGTCACTTTAATCAGTAAAGAGACCTAAAATGGACATTTTATACCCATTCTAAGACTCCAAGGCTGCGTCTAGATTGGCATGATTTTCCAGAAATGCTTTTAATGGAAAAGTTTTCTGTTAAAAGCATTTTCGGAACAGAGTGTCTAGATTCGCACGGACGCTTTTCCACAAAAGCACTTTTTGCGGAAAAGCATCTGTGCCAATCTAGACGCGCTTTTCCGCAAAAAAGCCCCGATCTCCATTTTCGCGATCGGGGCTTTTTTGCGGAAAACAAATCTGAGCTGTGTACACTGGCCCTTTTGCACAAAAGCTTTGCGCAAAAGGGACTTTTGCCTGAACGGGAGCAGAATAGTATTTCCGCAAGAAGCACTGATTTCTTACAGTAGGAAGTCAGTGCTTTTGCGGAAATTCAAGCGGCCAGTGTAGACAGCTGGCAAGTTTTTCCGGAAAAGCGGCTGATTTTCTGGAAAAACTGGCCAGTCTAGACACAGCCCAAGTATATAGAGACCTTAGTGTAAAGGAAAATTAATCCCTTTTTTTTTTTTTTTTTGAGGAAAGATAGTCCTGGATTCTTTTAACAACATCTTCTCCGTTACCTAGACACATACATTTCGAGATAGCATAATGTGTAGTATATGTATTTCATCATTAGGGTTGCCAGATGATTGAAACAAAAACAACACCCCTGCCCCCCCCCCCCCAAAAAAACCACCGAAAAAAAATTCTGTTGAAGAGCAAAAAAAGGGGGGGAGGAGACCAAAGCTGTTGAGCCAAAAAAAAAAAAACTCCAAGTACTTATTAAAATGAAACAGCATTAAAACAGCATGTCCCCTTTAGAATGAGCGCAGGGGTAGGAACAGGAGAGCAGCTGAGCAGTAAGACCAGTGGTCTTTTGGTCGGCAGCCATTTTGTGCCAGTAGCCTTGGGGAACCAGGTAAGCATGGGGGCTGAAGGTGTTGGAGGTCATGGGGGGGAGGAGGAGGCCGGGCGCTGAGTGTTTGTAAGGTTGCTAGGAGCCCGGCATTTTCACCTCCTGGCCGGGGAAAAATTCAGAGAATAGCAGACATCTTAGGTGTCCGGTATTCTCTGAATTTTTTTTTTACCAGACAGGAGGCGAAAATACCGGACTGTCTGGATGAATACCAGACACCTGGCAACCCTATTCATCGTTGTATGCAGCATATATTTCAGGACTAGCTTTAAACATTTCCAGAAAAGTGCTTGTTTGCCATGCAATATTTTTTCCTTAAGATAAATTTCTACCCATCTTCTTTCATGCTGTGTAGACTCTGTTTCCGCATGTAGTCGCTTTAGATTTCATACAGGACTACTCAATGATTATAGACCTACATAGGGTTATCAGAGCGGAGCCCCAGTCTGCTTGAAGCATCTAAGTCATGGGTTCTCAAACTTCATTGCACCAGAACCCTCTTCTGACAACAAAAATTGCTACTTGGCCTCAGGAGGGGATACCAAAGCCTGAGTTCTGCCACCTTCGGGAGGTGGGGGCAGGGAGAAAACAAAATGAAATCCCAAGGGCTTCAGCCCTCTGCAAGGTATTTTTAACTTAAGCCCTGCCAGCCAGAGTAGGGCTCATACTTTAGCTTCAGCCCTGGGTCCTTGTCCACTGAATACCAGACTGAGCAACTCCATTAAAAAAAGATTACAACCTTCTTTGAGGTCCTGTCCCACAGTTTGGAAACCACTGATCTAGGTGCTACTGGGATGTACATAGTTAGACTAATGGCTGGGCTTTAGAAAGGAGTCTAAGGGAGTTAGATACAAAATCCCACCAAAATTCAGTGGGAGCCAGATGCCTAATTCCTTAAGTCTTCTTTGAAAGACCCAGACAAGATTAATAAATAAATGTTAATATGTACACTTATATCTGATTTATCATGTGATAATGGAGCAAAATGGTGTAGGAGCCTCTTGTCTTAACCATTGCAGCATGCCCCTGAAACAATATTATTCTAGATGGATACCTAATATTAACATGGGACAAAGCATAATTTTGTTTGATGATCTGAAGAGATGAATCAGTGAAAATATTCATCTCTTTTCAGACTAGTTGCCTTGATTCTGAAGCAGAAAACTGTGTGTAGAGCTAGGAATGAACACAATGTCTTGCTTGCCATGACAGACATCACTTCATCCTTCACACAAGGCAAAAATGTCTTGAATCAGACTATCATAAGAGGCTTATGTGCTAACTAGAGCCAAGTCTAGATAATTTTCCTACAGAAAATTTTTGTAAAGAAAAACAACCTTAATTCTGGTCAAAATATTTTTGCTGAACTATTACTATATAATCCTCAATTTTCTGTGAAAGCAGACTCTCTTTGTGAAAAGTTTCATTGTATCATAAACCCAGTTTTCCACTGAAAATTTGTTTTGATGGAAACATTTCAACCAGCCCTAGTTATAACTATTGTAGAATAGTTAAGAAGCTTTAAAAGTGGATACTGACAATACATATACAGAAAATCAAAGGAATTGTCTCCTACTTAGCAAGGATTTCCTTCCAGTGGAGGATTTTGTCATTTATCTTGCAAGGAATTAATAGTTTTACTGGGATTTCAAATGGAAGGTTGATCAATTTTATTGTGATGGTGTTTTCCTTTAAAGTGACTAATTAGAACTAATGGAAAACTACAGGAAAAGTGAAAAATCTGTGGAAATTTTCCCAATTTATTCAGGGAATTTTTGTTCTTTTTTACAATTGGTAAGCTGGACATTCCCCTTCAAGGCTACTCATTGGCAGTTACGTATCTCAAACTAGCTGTTATGTAGTTGCAGTCCTTTCCAAATGTCATGAAGAGGTTGTCACATGGAAGACAAAAGGATCAGTAAATCCTTGTGTAATTACTCCAAAGTAAAAGGTTGAGTCTTCAATTTTGACTCATTGTCACTCCATATCCTGTAAAGGGATTTAACATAGTTATTTTGTGGCATGGTTTATAAAACTATTTTTCAGCTATATTTGAACCTTGACAATATGTATTTATTTAAATATTTTCCCCGCCTTTCTATTTAAAATATTCAAGGCAGCTTACAAGAACAAACAAAAAAAAAATACAAATATATATAAAAATTTAAAATATGAGACCTCAGAGGGACATAACCAGCTAAAAACATATAGAGAGGAGGGGAACACACACATACAGATTCAAACATTAATAAAAGCACAATGCAAATATCCCGAGGAAGAGAATTCCACAGCCTGAGAGCAAAAGCAGAGAATGCCCTGTTCCGCCTAGATGTTAATCTTATCTCCACAAGTGAGGGAACATGAAGCAAAGCTTCCCCAGTTGACTTCGATTCCCAGGCAAGTTCATATGGGAGAAGACGGTCCTT
Organism: Pelodiscus sinensis; assembly: GCF_049634645.1. NCBI lineage: Eukaryota > Metazoa > Chordata > Testudines > Trionychidae > Pelodiscus > Pelodiscus sinensis. The sequence goes on from NC_134719.1 coordinate 52,187,070, forward strand.
CAGATACCCTGGACCCAACTCATTTAAGGTCATAACTAAAACCTTAAATTGTGCCCGGAAACATACCAGAAGGCAGTGCAGCTGCCGAAGCTCTGGCATAATGTGCTCTATAACTAGTGTTAGTTAAAACTCAAGCAGCCGCATTCTGGACCAGTTGAAGTTTCCGAAGGCTCTTTAGAGGCAGCCGTACATAAAGTGCATTACAGTAATCCAATCAGGATGTAACAAGAGCATGGATCACTGTGGCCAAGTCATGCTTGTTCAGTAAGGGTCACAGCTGGCTGTCACGTTACTGGATTTTGAGGGGAGCAGCCAGATCACTGCTGCACCCATGGGGGGGCGGGTGTTGGCTCCAAAAGTGGCACAAAGGGGGGCCATGTGAGGTGTCAAATAGAAGCCTACTTTCTTGGTACTCAGCTCAGCACTTCATCCCAGAGGCAGCAATGCAGGGATCGAAGAGCCGGAAAGAACTGTGGACCCATCCTGATCCTAGGATGCACAACAAGGACTTTTAAGCCAGCAGCTGTAACATCTATGCTAGAGCCTGCATCGAGAACTGGGAGATTCGATGCATGTAACGTACTATTCTTTAACAACCTCACTCTCATGCTTTTCTTTATTGTAGTAATAAACCTTTAGATCATAGATTCTGAAGGATTGGCTCAGCATGATTTGTGGGGAAGATCCAGAGAGTAAATTGGCCGGGATCCATGGCTGGTTTTTTGGAACCCGACAGAACTTGTTCGAGGTAGGTGGGATTGAGTTCTAACAACCCCCCCCCCCACCTGTGTATGAGGCCGGGCCCATCTGGGGCACGGATATTGCTGGGGTGTCAGAGGGGTTTTGCTCGTGAGGCTTCAGGCAGGTAGCTGAAGTGCTCTGTGGGACTGGTTTGTGGCCTGTTTGGAAAGGTCACCAGTCTGGGGGCTATAAGGAGCCCTGAATTTGAGCAATTTGCCCTGAGCGGATGCCCTCAGCTGTGCCCAGACTGGCCCAGTCCGTCACAGTGGTTTAGTCGGCAAGATCCATAGATCTTGGTCAATTGAGCTTTGGGATCAGGACCCCATGCTGTCTAAATTTGATTTTTGGTGTTGAGAGTTTGGTTGGTTAAACAGCCGCTGCAATGAGCCAGAGACTATAAGAGAGTCTGGGCAAAAGTTCTCTGAAGGATTTGTGCTCAGGAAGAGGTATTGCCTTTAGGAAGAGGGCCTCTAAACTAGAACTGGAATGGTTGTTACTAGCCAGAGATATGGCTGAAGGGGAGCAGAAGCGAGCCAAGGAAGCTGTTGAAAGAAGGCAGATGAAGAAATTGCTAAGAGAAAGCAGGAGCTGGATCAGGAACTTGAAAAGAGAAAAGCAGAACATGCAGAGAGAATGGCAGAGTATGCAGAGAAAAGGGCAGAGTGGGCCAGACGTCAGCTTAAGGAAATGGCAGAGCACGCAGAGAAGATGGCCCTAGCCAAGGAAGAAAATGCTAAACTTGAACTTCAGCTTAAGAGACTAAAAGAACAAGAGAGACTGTATCCTCCTGAAGGTTCAATGTATAACTCTGTGGGTATGCGGTATGCTTATGATATGGCAGATGTGTTTTGCCTAGCTGATGTGATAACCCAACCCCAAAGCATGTATGAATGCAAACCTTTTGTGTTACTTGTAGCTAACAGGGAGGTTTGGGAAGGGGGTGCATGTGGCTATGGAAAGTTTCCTGGAGCTGGTCAGTCTTACTGTAACCAAAGGGAAAGTGTCTCTAAATGTGTGCCTGTGGCTGATAGCTGTGTGTCTGTGCAGGGGGGCAGTGAGCCTGTGAGTGAGGGACCCAAGGGTCTGTCTGATGCCTCAGAGGTGACGCACGGATATTGCTGGGGTGTCAGAGGGGTTTTGCTCGTGAGGCTTCAGGCAGGCAGCTGAAGCGCTCTGTGGGACTGGTTTGTGGCCTGTTTGGAAAGGTCACCAGTCTGGGGGCTGTAAGGAGCCCCGAATTTGAGCAATTCGCCCTGAGCGGACGTCCTCAGCTGTGCCCAGACCGGCCCGGTCCGTCACACTGGCAGATCAAACCAAGTTGCCCAAAGGCACTCCTGGCCACCGAAGAAATCTGATTTTCAAATGTTAAAAAAGGGACTTGGAGGACTCCCAAGCTGCGTACCTGTTCTTTCAGGGGGAGAGTAACCCTGTCTAGAACAGGTGCCATGCCACATTCATGAACAAATGGCCTCCTGATCCACAGGACCTCAGTCTTATCTGGGTTCAACTTCAGCTTATTTGACTTCATCCAAACCGTCACTGCCTCCAGACACCAATTTAGATCAGTCACTGTCACACCTGGTTCTAATGTCACAGGGAAATAGAGTTGGGTGTCATCTGCATATTGATGGCACCGTCCTCCAAAACTCCTTATGACCTCTCCCAGCGACTTCATGTAGATATTAAACAGCATATGGGACAAGATGGAACCTTGCGGGACCCCATAGCACAATCGCCACAGGGTCGAATAGCAGCCCCCTAGTTCCACCTTCTGAAAGCGTCCTCACAGGTAGGATCAGAACCGTTGCAAAACAGTGCCTCCAATACCCAGCTCTGCCAGGCGTCCCAGAAGGATATCATGGTCAATGGTATCAAAAGCCATTGAGAGGTCTAAGAGAATCAACAGGGATGCACTCCCCTTGTCTATCTCCTGGCATAAATTGTCTACCAGGGAGACCAAGGCTGTTTCAGTTCCAAAACCAGGACTAAAGCCAGACTGAAATGGATCTAAGTAGTCTGTTTCTTCCAAGGAAGCTTGGAGTTGCAGCCCCACCGTCTGGAGGCGGAAGGTCAGCAGATAGTCTAAACTTGACCAGATAGTGATCAGTCCATGCCAAAGGGGCTGTGTCTACATTGGCACCCCTTTCCGTAAAAGGGATGCTAATGAGACCAGTCGGAATTGCAAATGCCGCGGGGGATTTAAATAGCCCCTGCGGCATTTGCATGAACATGGCTGCCGCTTTTTTCCGGCTCGGGGTTTAGCCAGAGAAAAGCGCCAGTTTAGATGGGATCTTGCGGAAAATAAACCCTTTTCCGGAAGATCCCTTACTTGAAAGTAGGAAAAGGGGATCTTCTGGAAACGGGTTTATTTTCCGCAAGATCCCGTCTAGACTGGCGCTTTTCTCCGGCAAAACCCCGAGCCGGAAAAAAGCGGCAGCCATGTTCATGCAAATACCGCGGGGGCTATTTAAATCCCCCACGGCATTTGCAATTCCGAAGTGTCTCATTAGCATCCCTTTTACGGAAAAGGGTGCCAGTGTAGACACAGCCAGGGAGTGCAGCCACATCCCTTATCCCAAGAACTCTATCACCCTTAGTCCAAAAAACCAAATCGAGTGTATGATCTGCAACATGTGTTGGGTCAGTTATTTCTTGGGATAATCCTAGGGTGGCCATGGTCCAGCCCATAAAATCTTGGGCCAGGACCAGACAGAACAGCCTCGGCATGGATATTAAAGTCCCCCAAGACCAAAAGCCTTGGCATCCTCAATGCCACGTCCGAGACCATGTCGGTCAGCTCAAGCAGAGCCTCTGCTGTAGAGTGAGGTGGGCGGTACACAAACAGCATACCCAAGCTATCCCAGCCACACAACGTACAGACACTCAAATTTGACACTTTGTCAGACCACAACCCTAGCCAGTGAGATACTATCTTGATAGACAATTGCCACCCCACCTCCCTGACCGTGCTGTATTGAGAACCCAGCTGGGCACAATTGGGAAAGATCGATGCCTCCCTCCACTCTCAGCCAGGTCTCAGTGATACAGACCAGGTCAGCCCCTTCATTCAGAATTAAATCGTGGATGACAGCTGTCTTCTGGGATACTGACCTGACATTCAGCAACAGCACCCTCAGGGCTGATGGCCAGGTATTCAAGTTCCCAAAATTTTTAAGGATGGGAATACGACCGGAAAAAGGAATAGCACATAACTATCTAAACCTCATTCCCCTTAGCTGGCCAGTCCGGATCTTACTTCCATATCTTCCCCTACCTGTCACAACTGCCACGATGACATCTGAGCCCTCCTCCTTAGGCACCCCATCTGTGCCAAACCACATATTGGCGGTGGGGGGGGGGGGGGGGAGTCGGGAAGCAGAACAAACACACACCCTCAGTTTGGGTAGCTAAAGGAAACTTCCTCTCACCAAGAACCCTCACCTGCCCTCCCTGCTCTCACCAGCACACACAAACACACACTCAATTATAATCTACCATCACAGCACACACCCTTGCCCTTGGTCTGCCCCTGAAGGGCTCCCCCAAAAGGGCAGTCCCCTTTGGATCACCCCTTTGGATCGCTCCTGGCTTTAAGGCCGCCCCTGGTAATGGCTGCAGGCAACACCTGCAGCTGAAAAGTCTGAATCCTAACGGGAAGACCTCTCACTCAGGAGCTAGGTGGTAACAGCTGTGCAGCACAATAGGTAGCCAGAATCTGTTTAAAAAGTAATTTGGGGCCAAATTCTCATCTCTTGACAGATTCCCTAGGCTTTGTTGTCCCTTCTCACAAACATTTTCTACTCATGTACAGCAGTTTGTAGCAGCAGCTAAAGTAATTCTATGACCCCCTTCTAATAACAGAGGGTATGTCTACACTACAGAGTTAGTTCGAACTAACAGACGTTAGTTCGAACTAACTTTCATAGGCGCTACACTAGTGCTCCGTTAGTTCGAACTTAATTTGAACTAGCGGAGCACTTAGTTCGAACTAGGAAAACCTCATTTTACGAGGATTAAGCCTAGTTCGAACTAACTAGTTCGAATTAAGGGGTGTGTAGCCCCTTAATTTGAACTAGTGGGAGGCTAGCCCTCCCCAGCTTTCCCTGGTGGCCACTCTGGCCAACACCAGGGAAACTCTACTGCCCCCCTCCCGGCCCCGGACCCTTTAAAGTGGCACAGGCTGGCTACTGTGCCCGTGCCAGGTGCAAGCCTGCCAGCACCCAGCCAGCAGACCCTGCACCTGGCACGGCTCGAGCCACCCACCCGATGCCCCCCAGCCCTCCCCCTCTTCCCGGGACCAGTCTGGCAGCTCCCGGGAGCTTGCCCGGGACCGCAAGAGGCGGGCACCTGCCTGGTCTAGAGCGGACATCGTGGACCTCGTCCACGATCTCCGCACTAGGCACAGGAACGTGGCCGTCTAGGGCAGGAGAGCTGCCAGCCTGGCCACCCAGGAGCAGGTGTGCATGAAAATCAAGGGGGTCCACTGAGACCCCCGACCCTGAGCCCTGAGCTTACAATGGCCGTACTGGGTCAGGCCAAAGGTCCATCTAGCCCAGTAGCCTGTCTGCCGACAGTGGCCAACCCTACGGACCCTGGAGGGTATGGACCAAAGACAGTGACCAAGCCATTTGTCTCGTGCCATCCCTCTCCAGCCTTCCACAAACCTTGGGCAGGGACACCACTCTTACCCCCTGGCTAATACCACTTCATGGACCCAACCTCCATGACTTGATCTCACTTCCCTTTAAACTCTGTTCTAGTTCTAGCCTTCACAGCCTCCTGCAGCAAGGAGTTCCACTGGTTAACTCTTTGCTTTGTGAACAACAACTTTCTCTTACTAGTTTGAAGCCTGCTACCCATTCCTTTCCTTTGGTGTCCTCTAGTCCTTCTTTATGGGAACTCAGAAAGAACTTTTCTGAATGCACCCTCTCCACCCAACCCCTGCTTTTAGAGACCTCTATCCTGTCCCCCCTCCGTCTCCTCTTTTCTAAGCTGAACAGTCCCGGTCTCTGTAGCCTTTCTTCATCTGGGACCTGTTCCCAACCCCTGATCATGTTAGTTGCCCTCCCCTCTCCCACCCTCTCTCTTCCCCTCTCCCACCTCCTTTTCCCAGTCTCCCCCAGTTTTTTTTCAATAAAGACAGAGTCAATGTTGGAAGAAACGTTATCTTTATTTTGTACATCAATAAGAAGGGGGGCTAAGGAAGGGTAAGTGGAAGGAGGTGAGGGAGGAATGGGGTACGAGCCCCCAATGGGGAGGACTGGGGTGGCTCTGCGGGCTTCTGGGGGTGGAAGCTTTCCAGCAGCCCCCCAATTGCCCCCTCTCCCCAGAGGGCAGCCTGCGGCAAGTGCAGCCGGGCTGATGGCCGAGTGCTGTGATGTGCCCAGTGTGGGTACTCAGGGCACTCCAAGCCAGGACTGCTTTGCAAGCAGGGCACCTCTGAGAACTGTCTGTCCGGGGTGGAGGTCGGGACCCTTTAAGCACAGCCCTCGGCTAGCCTGAGACAGCATCTCCACGCTCTGAGTACTCCTCTGATGCTCTGCCGGCACTGCTTCCGGCCATCCTTAAGCCCGGTTCAGGGTCCACTCAATGTGGACATGCTAGTTCGAATTAGCAAAACGCTAATTCGAACTAGTTTTTAGTTCTAGACGCGTTAGTTCGAATTAGCTTAGTTCAAATTAACTAATTCGAACTAAGTTAGTTCGAATTAGCGCTGTAGTGTAGACGTACCCAGAGAGACTGAAGTACAAGGAAACAGTCCTAGGCTTAGGTAATTCACATTTCCTTGCATATTAAGCTATGTACAAAATACACCTTGCAGGTAATTGCAGGAGGAATAGCAAATAAATACAATGGGTTGAATTCTGGCACGTTCTGTCAATTAGATCCACTTCAGAAAATCCACCTGTAAGACTCTGATCCCTGGGGAAACCAGCATTTTGGGCCCAACAAACAATACAAGTCTTGACTCAGACAAAACTCCCCTTCAATTTTTGGTAGTTTGAGGAGAATAGGGACTGTAGGGTTAAGCATGTATATGAATTTCCATGATGGTCTTCAGAAAAAAAAAAACATTATAAAGGCCATTGATTGTCTTGGATTAACATAAAAACAGTTTTCCTTCTCCAAATGAAGAATTAGAAATGGAATTTCCAAGTCAAAAGGTATTTGCTGACTCTATAATCCTTACAAGTATCAACAGATGTGATCTCTTACACTAAAACATGTTCTTAATTTAGAATTGCTGCCACCGAGAGTATATTCTTTTAGAATTTGTCAATTTTTGCATCCCATACATTATCTTTCTACAACTATATTTGTTGGCACATATGTACACTTCAAACTGGTATACTGTCAAGTGAGTGGGCATCATTCCACTACAACAGATGGGTATACAATGTAACTAGTAGAAGCAACTATTATGAGACATATTCCCTTCTGAGAATGAAGAAACAGCAATCTACATTAGATATTTGGCATCTAAAGTTAAGATGAACTGGTACTGCTCATGGTTGGATTTTAAACTATGAACATTCAAAGTTAGCAATAAGAAACTTGAAAGATTCGTTTTTGGTGAACTTGGACTGTGTGGCACTGGAGGAAATGTTAGTACAGCATCACCAGACTCTCATATTTGTTTCATTTTCTGCAGTGGCATTTTATGATTTTTTTTAAACTTATCACAAAAGTAAATATGACATTTTTATCTCAGAAAATTCATTGGAATAAAGATTTTCATAATAAATTACCAATTTTTTTAAAAGTCCCCCATAAGAAGCAAACATAAATATTATGGAAATTTCCATAAAAATAGTCTATAGAAATTTTAAGAGTTTAATAGAAAATTATATTCAGGGGGAGGCTGTTTGGTTTCTAATAATCATAATGAAGTCTATAGCATGTACACAATTTTTGAAAATCTGTAGGATTTTTTTTATAAGAAAAGGAACCAAAAGAAATAGGAGAACAGGTATACAACTCTTATGTGACAGTCTCTTAGGTCTTCTCTTTGCATTTGTAAACATAGCTCATCTTTGGAAATCTATTTTCTAGTTAAAAATTGTTATGTGAAAGAGACCTGGGCTTTGCACTACTCAGGCTTCGTCTACACTTAACAGTTTAAAGCATAACCATGGCAGCACTGTAAACTGAAAGTGTGGCCACAGCACTCTTGTGAACCACCTCTGTGAAGGGAGTAGATAACTGCTGTGAGCTCACCCCGAGCCAGAAAGTTACAGCACTATAAAATGCCAGTGTAGACTTGGCTTCAGTGATGATGATGCAAAGCTATTGGCAACTTACCTTAACTTGTTGATTAAACTGAATTTAGTTCAGCATTGTGTTACCGCTATAGTTCACAAACCGCGCGAGAGAACTGGTCATCCCTGACTCTTGAAAATCGTAATAAAACTGGTACTACAGATGGTTCCAGTACAACAATTAGACGCAAACATTCTGGACACGTGTATAAGAGAGTACCTAACTTTTGAGTCCAGACCAAATATGTATGAAGAGACATAGTAAAAAAACAAAACAAAACAAAATACCATAATAAAGTTAGGTCTAAAATTTTGTATAAGCACTACAATAAAAATAAAGGTTTGGAAACAGCCTCTAAATCTAGCTCTTGTGCATACTAAATCTTCAAAAAAAAATATACAGTGAGGATAAGCAATTAAGGTTGGATTCCTTCAAGGAAACTCATTCCTGCTGTAAGTCCACTAGAAACATTGGAGCTACACACAGGTTGGATTTGGCCTATTGTGTTTTTATCATTTTGTTATGCAGTCAGTTAAGGAACTAGAAACATGAATATTGTCTTCTGATTTCTAGTAAGTGCCAGGAGAATGACACATTTTAGGCCTAGATTTTTAAACATGGGTGTCCGAGTTAACTAGACAAGTGGCCTGATTCTCAAAAGCGCTGGACACTTCAAAAGGTCTATTGACTTAATTGGATAATGCATACTTGAGAGGGAAAATCTGAAAGAAAAACAACAGTTGGGCCCAGTCTTCCCATTCTGTTTTCAAGGCATAAATATTAGTTAGACCTTAACAACGTATTGCTGGCAAAATAAGAAGTATGGAAGATATAACTGTTTAAATGTATTGTTTATTCAGGAGAGGAATCACTCACAATTTTTGTGGACAAGCGGAAGCTGAGTAAGCGATCAGAAGGAAGTGATCCCAGCACCAACAGTTCTTCTGTGACTCTGGAGACTCTGCACCAACTGGCAGCCTCTTATTTCATTGACAGGGACAGTACCCTCCGTAGACTTCACCATATTCAAATTGCCTCCACTGCCATCAAGGTATGAGAAGTTGCTTTAGAATCAACCTTCAAATATTTTCACAGCTTCATTAGATCCTCCCCTTACCAGACATACCTTACTGGGATTTCACTGATAAAACTGACTTGTAAGGAAATTAATCTTAGTTAATTGAAAGTGCAGAACTTGGTAATTAAGCATTATATACAGTTTGTTTGATGCAAGGTATATAATTTCAGGTACACAATGTTAATATTACTGCAAGAGGTTAGTCTTTCAGACTAACTTTTTAAAAACATGTGCCTAAATAACTTGCAAATGCTGACCATGCAATGTAAAAATACTTTCACATACGATCTGCAACTTCCCAGTGATTATCTATCAATCATCATAAATACATTTGAATGCAGACACCCATTTCTTTAAAAAAAAAACCATGAGAATATAAAGGGTTCATACATGGAGAGTTGTAGATGCAGCTTAATTAGTCTAAAATATTTTTGGCCACATCCTTTCCTCTATTCCACTGATTTTTCACTAGTATTCCACCACAAAGTAGCTGTCATGCTTGCTTACTCATTTGCCTTAACATTTTTCCAGAGATGGAGCATCCCCAAGTAGTATAGTTATTTGTGTGTCTATTGTATGAAACAATAACTATGCATTTGCACGACTACCCAGCTGTGCTTTTAAAACAAGTGTAGAAATAACATATCCTTCATGGAAATGTTTAGAGTGAGATTACTTAGCAAAAATAGGTAGCCTCTCTCAGGATTTCATACCAGACATAGAGAAACAATTAAACCATACCTTTTAATAGAAGGTGCCCTCATTATGAAGCTTTTACTCAAGAATCTTCTGAAGTTAACAGGAATCTTTCTCAACTTGAGTGGGCTTTGAATCAGGCCTTTGGTTACCAATTTCTAGTTTTCAGCTATATTAGGTGATATTTACATTATCATATTACAAAGAGTCTATTTACTTTTCTCTTAGCTGTTCAGAAAGAAGGCCTTTGCTTTATATTGAAAAGACCCACATTAGAAATCAGCAAAAATGTAAAGTGGAAAATGAGTAATGAGTGCCATGTTCCCAGGTGTTTAAGAAACAGCACAAAATCACCTGTTTCCCCTTTACCCATCAATATTAATGAGATGCATACAAATGGTAACTGCAGTCAATGAACACATCTGTAAACTACAAAAAAAGTTATTCAAGATGACACATATCCAGGTTAGACAATTAGCTACAGCAAGCCTCTATGAAATGGTACACATGTCAAATGTGACAATTTCAATGTATGAAATTCTTTATTATACTATCAGTGTTGAGCATCTGTTAACATATGCATAACGGGTTTCCATTTTCAGAGCATTTTATTTGCTAGAAAATGTAATGTTAAAGGAAATTTGGAATGAAAAAGCACTTAAATATATACTCCAAATTTTTAAAAAATGGTAAGAAAACAAAAAAAGTGCCACCATAGCTTAACAACCAAGTAGAAGAAGCAGAGAGATAAAAAGTTATTGTTTAAAAAGCAGAAGTTAAATACTAGTGAAGAAAATAGAAAGGACCATAAACTCTGTCAAATGAAGAGTAAAAATATAATTAGGAAGGCCAAAAAAGAATTTGAAGAGCAGCTAGCCAAAAACTCATAAAGTAAGAGCAAATTTGTTAAAGTACATCAGAAGCCGGAAGCCTGCTAAACAACCAGTGGGGCCACTGGACGGTTGAAATGCTAAGGAGCACTCAAGGACAATAAGGTCATTGAAGAGAAACTAAATGAATTTGCATCAATCCTCATGGCTGAGGATGTGAGAGAGATTCCCAAACCTAAGCCATTCTTTGTAGGTGATAAATCTGAGGAACTGAAGTGTCAATAGAGAAAATTCAGGAACAAATTAATTAACTAAATAGTAATAAGTCACCAGGACCAGATGGTATTCACTGAAGAGTTCTGAAGGAACTCAAATGTGAAATTGTGGAACTGCTGTGGTTTGTAACCTATCTTTAAATCATCTTTTCTCCCTGATGATTTCAGGATAGCTAATGTGATGCCAGTTTTTAAAAAGAACTTTAGAGGGCTTCATTTGCACACTCACGTTCTGACACTGTGCCGATCAGGCTCAGTGTCAAAAATGAAAGTAAAGTGTAGCCGCAGCTCTGCTGACAGCAGGGGGCTTTTCTGGCAGCTCCTGTACTTAGCACTGGAAAAATTTCAGAAATGGGCAACAGAAATGATTAGGGGTATGGAATGGCTGCTCTATGGGGAGAAATTAATAAGACTGGGACTTTTTAGCTTGGAAAAGAGATGACTAAGTGGGAGGATATGATAGAGGTCTATAAAATCATGATTGGCATGGAAAAAGTAAATAAGGAAAGTTATTTACTTGTTCCCATAACACAAGAACTAGGGGTCACCCAAATGAAATTAATAGGTAGCAGGATTAAAACAAATAAAAGGAAGTATGTCTTCATACAATGCACAGTCAACCTATAGAACTCCTTGCCAGAAAATGCTGTGAAGGTCAAGACTTTAATTGGGTTCAAAAAGAGCTAGATACATTCATGGAGGATAAGTCCATCAAGGGCTATTAACTAGATGGGCAGGAATGGTGTCCCAAGCATCTGTTTTTCAGAAGCTAGGAATGGGCAAAAAGGGTGGATCACTTATTAATTACCTGTTCTGTTCATTGTCTGTGGGGCACCTGGCATTGGCCTCTGTTGGAAGACAGGATTCTGGGCTAGATGGACCTTTGATATGACTGAGCATGGCTGTTCTTACAATGTTATGTTATGTTCACTGACAAGAAGGAAATATGTTTACTATTTTGACAAATTTTCAAAATACTGTATTGGGTTTTTTTAAGGTAGGGCCTATCAAATAGAATAAGCTGTGTTCACACTCGTGTTGTGATCTTATACAGTTAAAATAGAGTCAAAAGCCTACAAAAAACATCTCACAGGCAGATCTCTGCAACTGTGGCACGTCATCCAGGGTCTCAAATAGCATGGGGGAATTCTACAGATCTCAATCCAGAAGGGGCTGCAGATTTGAGAGCTTTAAACCAATTTTGTGGACTCCCAATCCTCAGCTGTTCCAGAGGCTGGACAATTTAGAATCTTCTAAGTTATAGCACCTTCCCCAATGGGCACTAGGGGTGTGTCTAAACTACATGGCTCCATTGATGGAGCCATGTAGATTAGGCTGATCGGCAAAGGGAAATGAAGCTGCGATTTAAATAATTGCCGCTTCATTTAAATTTAAATGGCTGCTGCACAAGCACCTTCCTCTCCCAGCCCTTCCCCTTTCCCTCTGCACAAGCCCCTTCCCTCCCCCTCCCTCTTCCGTACCTTCTGCCTTCCACTTTTTGGGGCTGGAGTCTGTGCTCTGTCCCCAGACTCCGAACCCGCAACTCAGCCATATGGCGCATCACAGTGCCCAGCAAGTTTAAAATCCCGGGCCATGATGTTACATCATGTCCAGGCATCTCTCCACTCACTGGTTTGAGCAGCAGCCAACGAGGGGGAACTCAGGGAAGGTTGCGCACGGCAGGGACGGGGATGGGGGAGAGACACCGGGTGGGAGGACGCATGCGGGGGAGGTGGGGACCCGCTCCAGCTCCAAATATTGCTGGAGCATGGGCACCACGAGCCCACACAACTCGCCGCCCATGCCTCTGCTGGCTAGCTGGCTCTCTCTCTCTCTTTTTCAGAGGGGGTGGGGGAGTGCCGGCAAGATAGGGACTGTTACTAGTATATTTGATTAATGTACTAAAGTAATTAATCTCAAATACAATATGTGCAGAATTGGTGGAGGCCTTGCTATTAAAAACTTGACAATATATTGTCAATTTGATACTCTCCAAGTAAAGATGTGAAAAATCATCAAGCCATAGCATTCTTGATATTATTTTCTAACTGGAACTCAAGTGATTAAGGGTGTTACATGAAGTTTGTATTAATATTTACCTGATTTAAAAAAATATTCTGATACATACATGATTTCAATAATATTGTGATGCATTCATTTTAGTTAAGTGATTAATGTTCTAAATCAACAGTTTGCAGCCTCAAGGGCTTCAGTGGCAACTGGCCAGAAGCCTAAAGTCTGAATCTAATTTACATATACATTTACATAAATGTACATCCTGTCATGTTTGAAGTACTACAGATCCAATATTACTGCACTTGTACACTCATCTTAAAAAGCTTTTTGCTATGGAAGTTCCACTAGCTTTGGGGTTAGCAACTACTTGAATGCTGGGCATGCTGTCACCTCTCCTCTCCTAGCAGCTTCATGGAATAGGGACTGTCTTATTCTCTCACTTTAAAATTGGGGGACCAATGCTGCAGAAACAAAATAAAATTACAGTCACTAAATGCTTTCCCCTAAGAGAAATATTTCATGGGCCAGACCTCCAGCTGATGTAAATTGGCCTTTTTTCTATTTACTCATAGGCTATGTCGACTCTGCAACACTATTTCAGGATGCTAGTGTATCTCAAAATAGCTATTCCACATCTTCACAGCAGGCTCATTATTCCGGACTTGCTATTCCAACATCCCTTTAAACCTCATTCTACAAGGTTTCTCATTCCCTCTATGAGGGGAGTTTTGGAATAGCACTTTATTTAAAAATTTGGCTCTGTATAGACTGCATCAACTGACGAAATATGCTATTTCAAAATAGCATTAAAATAAGATATGCAACTTGCATAGCTCAAATTGCGTATCTTATTTTGAGTTACAGTGAAGTGCAGACACACCTTAGTGAAGATCTCATCATAAAACTGGAAAACAAAAAAAGCTACTGTAAGCAAAAGAAAGTAACTGAGAAGTCCCCTAATCTGGTGTTCAGTCCTATGACACTTGACTTTGGATCCCTCTCTACTTCTTTTTCTATAGGGCCCCTTCTAACCATCTATGTGGCTATACTGGAGTTTGGAAGTTTAACTTCCAGATAAACCTGTGCTAGCTCTGAGAGAGGCTACGTCTACACTGCAGAGTTTTTGCACAAAAACTCGCAAAGCATCTGTGACGGACCGCCGCAGGTCCGCACTCGAGCGAGGGCCGCCGGCGCCCCCTGGAGGCCGCCTGATGGACCGACAGGCAGCCCTGGGAGGAGGGGAGAGCGGGCCAGGGAGGAAACCCCGCAAGGGGGGGACCGGCTAACCCCCCGGCGGGGAAGGAGGGGCCAGGGATAGCCCCAGCTGACGGGCGAGGAGCCCGAACGGCGTTCCGCTCGGCCAGAGCCGCACGGAGCCAACGTCAGGCCGGGACGCCCCGGCCGTGACGTCAGCGGACGCCAGGACGCCCGGGGGACGGAACGGACGCCCCTGACGTCATCACCCGGGCCGTTTGAAAAGCGGCCCAGGGGAGCAGGACGAGGCGGCACTCAGGGGAGCTGCCGCCACCACCGCCGCCCCAGCCGCCAAGGGGAACCCCCCCCCCGCATTGGAGGAGGAGAGGGAACGACCCCGAACCCTCACGACGGCCGCGGGACGAGACCGGCGCCTCGGGCGGGGTAAGTGACTACGGGACCTTCCCAGTCAGGGAGAAGGAGAGCGGGGAGTGGAAGCAGCCCGGGGCGGGGGCCTTCTGGCGCCCGTGGACAGGCGCGTTACGGGGATAAACCCCGCCTGTCGTGGGAGGAACGTACGTTTCGTTCTCCCCCCACTTAGGGCCCCGGGCTGGGACCCGGTGGAGAGGGTGGGCCCGGGTCCCCCACATCCCGCCTCCCTACCACGAGACCCCAACCCACGTAACCCCGCTGGGGTGAAGAGATAAAAGGGCGAAGACCCTGCCAATTCGACTGTCCCGACGGGGACCCGACTTACCGGCAGGCCGCCGGAGGCGACCCCGTCCCCCCGCCCGGACCCCGGGCAGACTGGTACCCCGGACCAGCCCCGAGGAAAAGGAACCCCGAGTTCGCTGATCCCCGGCCCGGAAGGGAGCGCCGGAAGGGGGCGCTCGCACCCACAAGGGCCGTCACAGCATCCACACTTCAAGCACATTTTAGCACAAGAAAATGTACAGTAGAACGTCAAAAGACAGGGCTTTTTGTACAAGAGTTATTCCTCTTTCTAAGAGGAATAAGCCTTTTTGCACAAGAGTTCTTGGCAAAAAGGCGTGTGTAGATGGACAACAGGGCTATGTCTACACTCGCGGCTTCCTACACGAGAAATATGCAAATGAGGCTAAGCGTGGAATATCACCAAGCCTCATTTGCATACCTTTGCATTTTTGCAGAAGAGGCTCTTACACCAGAAGGAGCTGTCTACACTGCCCTTTCTTGTGCAAGAAAAACCCTCTTGCGCAATGCCACTACACTGATTATTTTCAGGAATAATGGCAAGAATAATGGCAGGAATAATTGTACAAGAAATCCCTATCAGAAAAAGCTCTTTCTTGCACAAGAGCATCCATGGCAGTGTGGATGCTTTCTTGCGCAAAAGCACATGGCAGATTCTTCGCAAAAAGTTCTTATGCAAGAAGCCTACCGTGTAGACATAGCCTGAGTAAGCAGACTAAAACAGAAATGTAGACATGGCAACATGGTTGGTGGGAGGGGCTAGCTGCCCAAGCACATACATTTTCCAATCTCCGCATAGATATTCCCTGTAGGGGGAATGTGGTATTATTAATCAAGGACTGTGTAGTGACTCTGCACTTTCTTACAGCCTACTTTTTACCTCCTACTTGTCTGGGTGGGCTGTCCAGCGAAAAGGGCACAAATCATCCACTCCACCACCATTGGCAGCTGGCAGCAAGACCTGATATACTAACTACATTGAGGTGGTACATCATACTTCTGGTATCAAATTAGGAAATTATTTCAGTTGCATGGTATGGGGGGAGAATGGTGCTTAAAATGTCCAGGCTTTATCTACCTCTTTAATAGCATGGGATTTGCAAGAAACAGGTCTAAAATTATTGTTCAAATAAACCTCAGAGTTGTGGCTTCTAGTGAAGAAAATTTTACCACACACAAAGCTGAGAGTGAATTCAGACCAATGATGTCTAAGGGCTCGGTCTTGCTGATAGACTGCACCTACGTTTCATGCTAATAAGAACATAAAAATGTTAGGATGGATCACACAAATCCATGCAGATTTGCTTTTCAAATATTGAGGTCCCAGAATCACCATGCTGAACAGATAACCATCTTGAAATATGATTGATGTCCTTTGTTTGTCCTTTTTCAGAACAGTGTACTACAAAAGGACAAACACAGTTATGCCAGGCTGTTAACGTTGCAGCATTGCTTGTTTAATGGGAGGAAGGTATTTTGTAAGTAATACCTAGAAGTAAATCTTGTCTTTGCTCAGAAGAGAGGGTAACAGGGAGCTGATTTCAGTTGGATGCAGTTTTCCCCTGGCCTAAGGCTCCTGGTAGACTCTACCATAGGGGGCGTTTGGCTTTTTGAAGGTCTCACTTTATCCCTACACTTCGTGACCTCCAAGAGGCAGCTTTCCTCGTTGATCTATCACCTGGTACAATTCCTTGTAGGCATTTTACTTTCTCTCAAATCACCTGTTTGAGATGTTCACTCATCCAGCTTCATCTGCAACCCTTACTTACAATTCTTCCCCCTTGCATGGGATGCATGCTTCACATAATTTCTGCAAATTTGCTTTAAAGTAATTCTAAGCCTCCTCCACATTCTAAGCCCTGATGTCAGTCCAGTCTACTTCTATAATTAATTCCCTTCCTTTCAAGTTTGCTCTTTTGAAATAACCAAAAAGAGACCTGCAAACTAGAGTCTTGTAGCTTTGTTTAGCTTAAACCGAATTACTCCACGATCACTTGTCTTCTACAACCAGTTCCTCTATAAAGTCCTCACTACTCAGCAATACCAAATCTAAAATGGCATCGCCTCTCATAGATTCAGCAACTATTTGAGAAGACATCTGGGCCAAATTATTATTAAAAGCATTTATCCTCCAATCTATATCTGGGAACATAAAGTATCCCATATTCACACAATTCCCAGTAGTTTTCATTTAATTAAAAATATTAAAGAGGTTTCTATTCATATCCAGATTGGATCCAGAGGCTCAGTAACATATCCCCAGCACCGGCCAGGGAGGCCCCTGGCAGTTGTCTTTCTTAAATGACTCTGGTTCATCCATTCCATCACTCCTAATTTCTTTGCAGTCTGCCTCATCATTAATATACCATGGCACTTTACCATCCTTACCTTTATTTCTGTCTTTCCTGAACAGCACATACTCTTCAATACCTGTACTCCAGTCACGACTATTATTCCATCATATTGCTGTTTCCCCTCTAATATCTGGTTTCACTTCCTGCATTAGTAGATCTATTTTTTTCCATTTTGTTAGCAGACTTCTTGCGTTGGTGTACAAACATATAAGTTATTTCTGTTTAGCTTAGCCTGGATGCCTCATGTGTGATTATAGTCATTCTACTGCCAGTATCACTGACCTGATTGTTAGCTTCATTGGTATCAGTACTATCTTCTCTCTATATATAAAAAATGTTTCCTGTGAAATGCCAGAGTGACGTAATCATGTCACTCTGCATCCCACAGCCTCTTCCTCCTCAGCCTCCCCTCCTCCTTCCCACTGCTAATCCAGCAGGGAGTGCCAACTATGGCTCCTGGGCAGCAGCAGCAGCACTTAAGGTAAGCTGGTGCTAATTCTAGGCTGGGAGGGCACAAGGGGGACCAAGACCTGTGGCAGACTTGTGCAGGGGCAGCAATGACGTCTGTGGGGGAGGACTGGGACTGGGAGAAAAGCTCCTTTGGCATGGTGGCGGGGGCGAGCAGAGAGGCCCATGGCAGGGGAGCAGGTGAGGGCCAAAGGAGAGACCCGCAGTGGAGGGTGGGGAGATGGACTGGAGAGGCATCCCGGCTCCTGAGCCACGACCGGGCATGTTCCAGCGCCAGGGAGGAGGGCCAGGGACAAGGCCCATGGGGGGGGCACCATCGGAGAGGCCTGCGACGGGGTGGGAGGGCAGTATTGGTAAGCATCCTGGCCTCTGAGCCACTGTGCTGTAGTGGGCAGCTGCCAGAGTTTAAATTCAGCTGCTCTTGGGCAGGAGCCACATAGCCTTGAGGAGGCTCAGGTGGGGGGAGGGAGCACGCGCGGGAGCTGCACAGCCTTGCAGGGACTCGGGGGGAGGGAAAGTGCAGCAGCCTCACAGCCTTGCCAGTGCTTGGTCGTGGGAAGGGGTGTGCACAGGACACATGCAGCATCCCATGCTCTGGGGAGAGAGGGGCACACAGGAGCTGCATGGCTTCATCCCCTCCCAAGAAAGTGGGGGCTATGCAGCCTCCCTCCTCCTTGGGGGGGGGCGGGAACCACAGCTGCATAGCCTTTCCACTCCACTCAGCCTCCCCGCTTGCGGCCAGAGGAAAAGGGCTGGGAGCAACACACCCTTTCCCCTCCCTGCCAGATGTAGAGAGCCAGGTCCAGCTCCCCAGTGGCCAGAGGGAGAGATCCAGGCCAGCCACAACCTTGACTGGGCCCAGTCTCCCCAGCAGCCAGAGGGAGAGAGCTGGGCCAGTCTTGGTCTGTCTCAACCCCTCCGGTGGCTGGAGGGAGCAAGCGGGGCTAGCTTCAGCCCAGCCCAGCCAAGCCCCGCCAGTGGTTGGAGGGAAAGAGCCGGGCCAGCCGCAGTCCAGCCCAATCCCCTCCCTAGCTATCGGAGGGGGGAGAGCTGGGCTTGATCCCTTTTAATGTCCATTCTCCTGTCCACTGCTGTTCCTTTATTTTCTTTCTGCTCAATATTAGAGACAGGTATGGAGATTACTTGAGCATCTACCAATAGCTTCCCCCTAGTTCCTTGTTAAAGCTCTTTTAATCAGTTGTGCCAACCTGCATAGCAGAAATTTGTGTCCTTCCCTACTCAGTTGGAGTCTATCCCATGATAACAGTACTCTGCCCATCAATGCCTCCCAGTGGTCAAACATCTCCAAACCCTTCTTATAGCCTCACTGCCTTAACCATCTGTAGATCAGCACACTCTTGCCTCCCTTACTTTCCTCCTTTAGGGACAGGCAGAATCCAGTGAAGACCACCTGAGCCATCATTTCTTTCAGCATCTTCCACAACCTAGCATAGTCTCCTTTGTTGCCCTCCAGCAAGGACCTAGTAGTATCATTTGTTCCCATGTGAAAGAGAAGTGCTGGAGTGCACCATGGGAGACTATGCTAGATTGTGGACAGCTAATTAAAAGAGCTTTAACAAGGAACTATAGAAAGATTGTTGGGAGATACTCAAGTAGGCTACGTCTACACTGGCATGATTCTCCGGAAAAGCTTTTAACGGAAACGTTTTCCGTTAAAAGCATTTTCGGAAAAGCGCGTCTAGATAAGTCCATGGCCAATCTAGATGCGGTTTTCCGCAAAAAAGTCGCGATCGCCATTTTCGCGGTCGGGGCTTTTTTTGCGGAAAACAGTACTGTGCTGTCTACACTGGCCCTTTTGCACAAAAGTCTTTCAGAAAAAGACTTTTGCCCGAATGGGAGCAGCGTAGTATTTCCGCAAATGCACTGACAATCTTACATGAGATCGTCAGTGCTTTTGCGGAAATTCAAGTGGCCAGTGTAGACAGCTGGCAAGTTTTTCCTCAAAAGCAGATGATTTTGCGGAAAAACTTGCCAGTCTAGATACAACCGTAATGTTTTCTCTTGCAAGATTCTGCAAGTCATCCTCTAGCTTTCAAATTCTGTCCATCTTCATTTATTCTTCCCATATTCCTGTAGCAGTAGCCACTCTTCTTCCTTGCCTTCCCATCTTCTGTATCTATATGCTGGGTCCCTTCTTCATTTTTCCAACTCAACAATCCTGTACCTAAATTCTGTTTCTCCTTCACTAGTTGTTCTTTTCCTCTCTTTGTTTCTTGTAGTCACATTTTCACTGATCACCTTCTTGTATCCCAATACTAAATGCTTGGGAGGAAATAGTTGCTTCATCTTCACAGACTGGATGTTAGAATGATAAAATACAATTATTATAATCTTAATAATACATTAAGTAAAGACATGAAAGAATAAAGCCACTAAATCCCTGAGCAATCATGATAGTTCACTCATTGCAATTTCCATCTCCATCTGGAGAACTACATGTAGTAATTTAGTTAGATTTATACTTTCTACAGCATGCAACAAACACTACATACAATTTGTATGTAGAAATTAGGGATGGAAAAGGCCTACTGACTCATCTGTTATATCATTATGCATTATATCTTGATGTGGTATTTATGTTCAGTATATTTTCTAGTCTAATTTAAGTATCTCCTCTTTTTCCTTTGGGGATATAGTCTACAGACACAGATCTCTGAGTTATAATTTTTTCCTGTGGTATTGTCCAGCATTCTGATCTCAGTTCTATACAGAGCAAACCTCATTGAAATTAATGAAGATTCTCCTGAGTAATGGAACTGAAATAAGTCTCCTCCATTCAGCCTAAACTGTGATTTTCTTATGTTCAGTCCTTTATTCTTAGTTACATTCCTTTGGACAACCCTAAATACTTCTCATTTTGTTGGCACTAGCACCCTTCATAGTCTTTCAGGTAATTAACATTTCCTTTATTTTCTATTTGAATAAATAAAGGCATATCTACAGTGCTTAGTTATGTCATTCTGTCATACTCCAGTATAATAATAATGGTAATATAATAGAAAATATGAGTATACAACTGTCAACTTTGTATGCAGATTTATAATGGCAAATAACGGTATCTTTACAAGGAGCACCTATAGTACAACAAAAAAAATTCCTTCTTTTCTCTGTTGACTTAACATGGAGCTCTCGATGTGTAACAATAAGTGATTACTCCAAACCATTCTCTCCATTATTGGCAACAATGAAGAGTCCTATTCAGTTTGTTTTTCTTCCTTCCTATTTTGGCCTATTTAAATGATTTATTTAAGTGATTTATTCTGAATCCAATTCTCCAACTGAAATATAACATTCAGAGATCTATATTAATAAGAGTAAGAAACAATACTTTTTGGCTATATCAACGCTGCAGGCTTTTTGTGCAAGAACTGTTTTGCACAAGAGTTCTTGTGCCAAAGTCTTGGGAAGAACATGTTCACACTGCCATGTGCTTTTGCGCAAGAGTATTCAAAGCAGTGTGGACCCTCTCTTGCGCAAGAAAGCTCTGATGGCCATTTTAGCCATAGGGATTTCTTGCGCAAGAAAACCCTGTTGCACAAGAGGGCTTATTCCTTGTGGGGAGAGGAATAACTCTTGCGCAAGAAGCCCTCTTTCTGACGCTTTACTGTAAATTTACTTGCGCAAGAATGTGCATGCAGTGTAGATTCTCTGCAAGTTTTTGCACAAGAACGGCTGTTCTTGCAAAAAAAACCCTGTAGTGTAGATGTAGTCTTTTTGTTTGCTTTAAAGAGCTTAAGATCATTCATGGTATTAAAATCCTTTGTAGGAGATTTTCTTTTACCCGCATGCAAATCCTCTCTCAAAATCTTCTGCCTAAAGTCCAGCTTTAGCATCTATTTAAACTAAATGCTTTCAAGAGCTCTCTATGGGCCTTTTTATGGCTTACCACATCTCTCCTCCCACATCAGGATAATTTTTTGTTGCTTTGTAGAGGCAAAAACTGCTCCACTGCCTCAGAAAACTGTTAGAGCTCTTTGCTCTGGGTTTGGATGTTAATCTTGTGCCTATAGCACCTTGTGAATTATTTTCTCCACCAGGATGTTGTAGTAATACCCACTCCTGCCCTCCTGTCCCAGGTTACAACCACCTCCCAGGCCCAGCAACCCCTTCTGCACTCCTGGCCCAGGTCACAACCCCCTCCCAGATCCTTCACTCCTCCTCCAGGTCAGAATCCTCTCCTGAACTCATACCCCCATCTCGACCTGCACCTCCTCATTTACCACAGCCCCCTGCCCTAGGTCACACCCCCCTCTTTCATCCAAACTCCCAGATCCCACACCCCCTCCTGCACTCTAGTCCTTTATCCCAAGTTGCCTTCTGCACCTAACCTCCATCTCAAACCTACACCTCCTCCATTAATATCATGGAAGAGTGTGGCCACTTACCAAATTCTTGCAGTGCCCCCCTCTCCCATAAAAAATGATTGCCCACCTCTGAACTAGAGCTTTTAATCTAACATATTTTGAGAGGAAGTAGATAGATCTCCTCTACAACTGCAGCCCCCCAATTCACCACAATGAAACTTACTATGCTCTAGTTTCAAAAGAAATTTAGTTGGGACAAAATGAGCTTGTGGAAGGTGGATTTCCCATTCTGCTCTGAAGAGAGGGTAATCCAAATCCTTTCTAGGGTTCATTTGTATTGGTGGCAGATAGTTACAGCAAGTTCTGTACCTTGGCCTAGGTTTTTCTCTCCTCAAACTTCTCTCTTCCTAGCAGGCTTCCTTTGTCCCACTTGTACTCTCCACTCCCCCCTCCCCCCCCCAACACAAGGACACCTGTCAAACCCTTGTTTGTACTGGTTAGTTATAAAAAAATGCATCTGTCATTATGAAGCAGCAGCAATTACCCTGCACTTATGCAGGGACTTAGAAATTGTCTGGCCCTTGTTATAAAATCAAAGAGATATTAAAAATAAAATCATTTAAACTGACACCCACATTTCTGAATACTCTTAAAATATTAATATAAAATCCACACTTACAAAAGATCAATGTAAAACCTAACAA
The DNA here is from genome assembly GCF_049634645.1 of Pelodiscus sinensis. Classification (NCBI taxonomy): domain Eukaryota; kingdom Metazoa; phylum Chordata; order Testudines; family Trionychidae; genus Pelodiscus; species Pelodiscus sinensis. The sequence continues at coordinate 52,209,743 of NC_134719.1, forward strand.
ATAGGCTTTAAAATTTGATAGGCCTGTGGTGCTCCAGTTGTAGGCAAATCAAGAGGATCTGAAGGATTTTCCAGCTGAGCACTTACTCTGCTGGCTAGTGTTGTCTCTTGAGCCTAATACCAAGAGCAGCCTTGTTTATATTAAATGTGTTCTTTTTGTCTAGTTCATGAAATAAAGATTATCAAGAACCGCTATGCTATTATCTGAAACTCTCCAAAGGGTAGCTATGTTGCTCTTTCACTTATTTCTTTCAGAAGAGGAATCAGTTAGAGGCTTGTGGCTAAGCTAGATAAAGCAGACTTACCAGTGTGTGCTTGCAAGATGGGGTCAGGACTGTAGACTCATGGGATAGAGAACTCATCTGGGGTAAATCAACAGCTTGATTTATTTTGACAGAGCAACCTAGGTTATAATTTACCTTCCATGAAGGATACAACAAGATATGTGGAGTTTGGAGATGTTTCCACTTGTGAGAGAATGAGTATGTGTGTGTGTTGAGGTCTTTCTGCTTTTCTATTTTATCTAGCTAATCTTATTTTTCTAAGGTTCACTGTGGTACCTAACTGCTCACAGAGTACTTACCTGTACTCTACTTAATTATTCAGTGTGGTAATCCAACTCAGAAAAGCCTAGTTAGTTTTATGCAGAAATGTTTAAGGTATTGTGACTAGGGCAGAGTCAAGAAATCTAGGTTCTATTTCCAATTCTGGCATAGACCTACCATGTGACTTTAGGCAAATTAGTTCACCTCTCAGACACTCTCACTCAAAACAGAATCAACAAAAATGAGGTACTGTTCTTAATATTTCTTTAAGGAGTGACCATTAACACAAAGTGATGTGATGAATGTACCTCATTAGGTCCTGATGCTACAGAGATTTACCTGGGAATTCATCTGCTATTCTGAAGAACCTGTTGTACACATGAATGGAAAGATATGAGGCACAAAAGAAATGTAGCTCTTTCTGTCCCTGCATATTTTTGTTTCTTGAGTTGTTTTTTAACCATCTTTCCCCTATATACATTTCTTTCCTTTGCCTTGTTTTAATTAGGTGTTGCTATAATTATTTAACTGAAATTACACTAATCATCTCACTAATCTATGAAAAAAATGATCTAATTAATTTTCACCGAAACTATAGTGGCCCAGCTAGAGTTGTGTGTCACATTTTTATCCTACTCAAACTTAGGGTAGATCTGTGCAATCACAACCCTCGTTTCATGCTTCCAGAAGATCTTCTATGCTTGCACAGATGAAAATCACACTCAGCCTTCTTCCCTAGCTGTTGTTCTTTGCTCCTTCCACAATGGTTTCTCAAGCTATGGCAGAGGCATGAAGCTTCTGCACAGGGATATGGACTGAAGAGCCTGTGGGCAATGAATAGCACACGGGAGAGAAAGGTGCTTATTATGGCAGTTCCTCTTGGAGGATCAAGCATAATACATTTGTTTCTCCAAGAAACTTGAAGCATTTCTTCATTTCTAACCACTGTGCACCAAATTTCAAAAAACCGAGCAAAAGAAATGTAACAAAAGTTACACAATTATACAGCCATTGTCTCAACAGCTATACTTTATGTTTAATATCTGATGGAATAATCTGAACATTATTAGGTGATCTTTTCAAAGTCAACTAAAGTCAATGAAGATTCATCAGTTTATACTGGCTGAGAGGATCTGACCTAACTGAGAACCTACCTAAATGAGTTTGGAGCCATTTTCAAAAAGAACCTAGGCACCTAATCAAGCCAAATTCTCCAATGAGATTTAGGATCCTCCTAATTTATATCATGTTTTTAAAATGGGACTTACTTAGTGTATCCTTAGTCACTTATGCACATGCTGTAGAAAGATAGGTAAATGTTACCATAATTGTACGGGCTATGAAATAGAGTCTGCATTAAGCATATGTTTACATCAAGCAACATTCTTTCCCATTAACTGATGAAAATCTTGAGTTTCATTGAACATTGATTATTCTTTTGCTAATGCTACCAGTCAGCTTTAGTAACACCACTCAGAGCTATAAATATTGGTGAATATTTTTTTCTCATAAAAAAAAATTGACAGTGAAGGCCAGGAGGGTGTGGCTCCATGCTCTTGGAAGGGGCAGTGCTTCAGACAACAGGGAGGAGCTGGAGCTAGCATCCTCCAGCCAGCCACTCTACGCCTCCCAGAATGCACCTGCTACAACTCTGGCATAGCTGTAAAGGTCCTGGGGCTCCAGCCATCACTGCTGCTGCTGAAAGGAGTCACGGGCCCTTTTGAATCACTGGGTCCTGGAGCAGTCGTCCTCTTCATCCCCTCACTGTCAGCAGGCCTGGGCAATGCACACAGTTTTCTGAGATAAATATCAGAGTATAGATTTGGTGAACAAAGAAGCATGCAAGGATTCAATTTTTATTACAATTTGCCAAAACAAATTTTTTGATTAACAGCAACAATAATCTATGGCTATACCTAAACATGAAGTAAATACTTATTGCAACAGTATAAGGGTCAGATTCCAAACTCATGCGTACTTCCACAATTACCTATTAAAAAATTATGAAAAATGGAGACTGTAAACTAAAAATATGTTTGTTACAGATGAAGCTACACAATATTCCTGTATCAGTATAGTGTTTCAGAGTTATAGTGCTGATCAAAAATGTGAATAGTGAATGATCAAAAATGTGCAATGGCATCACAATAAGTATAAAAGTTTTTCACGGTCTGATATTATAGAATCATAGAACCATAGAGCTGGAAGAGACCTCAGAAGGCCATCAAGTCCAGCCCCCTACCCAAGGCAGGACCAATCCCAATTAAATCAACCCAGTCAGGGCTTTGTCAAGCCGACACTTAAATACCTCTGGGGTGGAGACTCCACTACTTCTCTAGGTAACCCATTCCAGTGCTTCACCACTCTCTTTTTCCTAATATCCAACCTGGACTTCTCCCACCGCAACGTGAGACCATTGTTCCTTGTTCTGCCATCCATCACTACTGTGAACAGCCTTTCTCCAGCCTGTCTGGAACCTCCCTTACAGAAGTTGAAGGCTGCTATCAAATTCCTCCTCACTCTTCTCTTCTGCACACTAAATAGACCCAACTCCCTCAGCCTCTCCTCGTAGGTCATATGCTCCAGCCCCCTAATCATTTTGGTCACCCTTCTCTGGAATCTCTCCAATGCATCCACATCCTTCCTGTAATTGGGGGCCCTGAACTGGACACAATACTCCAGATGTGGCCTCAGCAGAGCCGAATAAAGAGGAATAATCACATCTCGGGATCCACTGGCAATGCTCCTCTTAATGCAACCTAATATTCCATTAGCCTTCTTGGCTACAGGGGCACACTGTTGACTCATATCCAGCTTCTCATCCACTGTAATCCCCAGGTCCTTTTCTGCAGAACTGCTACTTAGCCAGTTGGTCCCCAGCCTGTAACAATGCTTGGGATTCTTCTGTCCCAAGTGCAGGACTCTACACTTGTCCTTGTTGAACCTCATCAGATTTATTGTGGCCCAATCCTCCAATTTGTCTAAGTCACTCTGGACTCTATCCCTGTCCTCCAGCGTATCGACCTCTCCCCCTAGCTTAGAGTCATCCGCAAGCTTGCTAAGGGTGCAATCCATCCCCTCATTCAGGTCATTAATAAAGATGTTGAACAAAACCGGTCCCAGAACAGAACCTTTGGGCACTCCGCAAAAACTGACTACCAGCCTGACATCGCGCCATTGATCACTACCCGCTGGGCCCGACCTTCCAGACAGCTTTCTATCCATGTTACCAATAATTTATCCAATCCACATTCCCTTAACATGCTGGCAAGAATATTGTAGGAGACCATATCAAAAGCCTTGCTAAAGTCAAGGTATATCACATCCACTGATTTTCCCATATCCACAGAGCCAGTTACCTCATCATAGAAGCTAATCAGATTGGTCAAGCACGACTTGCCCTTCATGAATCCATGCTGACTATTCCTGATCACCTTCCCCTCTTCCAAGTGCTTCAAAATGGATTCCTTGAGGATCCCTTCCATGATTTTTCCAGGGACTGAGGTAAAACTGACCAGCCTATAGTTCCCTGGATCATCCTTCTTCCCTTTCTTAAATATGGGCACTACATTTGCCTTTTTCCAATCATCCGGGATGTCTCCCAATCTCCACAACTTTTCAAAGATAATGGCCAAAGTCTCCTCAATGACATTTGCCAACTCCCTCAGTACCCTCAGATGTATTAAGTCCGGAACCATGGATTTATGTATGTTTAGCTTTTTTTTAACAGTTCCTAATGTGTTCTTTCCCCAGCACGGGCTGTCCACCTTTGTCCCATATTGTGTCACTTAGCGCATTAGTCTGAGAGCTGACCTTGTCCGTGAAGACAGATACAAAGAAAGCATTAAGTACTTTAGCTATCCCCACTTCATCTGTCACTAGGTTACCGCCCTCATCCAGTAGGGGCCCCGCACCCTGTCTGATCACTTTCTTCTTGCTAACGTGCCTGTAGAAACCTTTCTTGTTATCCTTCACATCCCTTGCGAGTCACAATTCCAATTGCGCTTTTGCCTTTCTGATAACTCCCCTGCATTCTCGAGCTATACATTTATACCCTCCCTAGTAATCTGTGCAAGTTTCCACTTTTTGTAAGCTCCCTTTTTGTGCATAAATTCACCAAGGATTTCCCCGGTAAGCCAATCCGGTCTCCTACCATATTAGCTTCTCTTGCTATGCATTGTAATGGTTTCTCTCTGCATCTTCAATAAGGCTCCTTTAAAATACTGTCAGCTCTCCTGGGCTCCTTTCCCCTTCATGTTAGCATCCCAGGGGATTCTGCCCATCAGGTCTCTGAGGGTATGTCTACACTGCCACCCTCGTTCGAACTAGAGTGGCTAATGTAGGCATTCGAAGTTGCAAATGAAGCCCAGGATTTAAATGATTTGCAAATGAAGCCCGTTCCACGAGGAGTAATGGTAGTGTGAATTAAAGAGCCTAATTTGAACTACCTACTCCGTGTCGCATGTAGCCGCGGGCACAGAGTCCGCACTAACAGGGATTTAAAAATGGCAGCGCCCAGCAAGATGCAAATGAAGCCCGGGATATTTAAATCCCGGGCTTCATTTGCAACTTCGAATGCCTACATTAGCCACCCTAGTTCGAACTAGGGTGGCAGTGTAGACATACGCTGAGGGAGTCGAAGTCTGCTTTTCTGAAGTCCAAGGTGTGTAAGGTGTGTATTTTACTACTCTCTTTTCTTCCTTTGGTCAAGATCCCGAAATCTACCATCTCATGATCACTGCTTCCCAGGTTGTCACCCACCTCTACTTCCCCTGTTAGTTCCTCCCTGTTGAGAGCAGCAGGTTAAGCTGCGCACAGCCCCTGGTTGGATCCTTCAGCACTTGTACCAAGCAGTTATCCCCAACATTCTTTAAAAACTTCCTGAATTGTGTACTGCTGTATTGGTCTCCCAACAGATGTCAGGTTGATTAAAGTCCCCTATGAGAACCAGGGCCTGTGATCTGGCAACTTCTCTCAGTTGTCTGAAGAAAGCCTCATCTACTTCATCTATCTGATTCGGCGGCCTGTAGCAGACACCAACCACAACATCACTGCTGTTTTTCCACCTCTAAGCTTGACCCTTAGACTCTCAACGGGCTTTTCTCCCTCTATATTCTGGAAGTCTGAGCAATCATAGTGCTCTCTTACATACCGTGCAACTCCTCCTCCTTTCCACCTGTTCTTTCTGAACAGTTTATATCCTTCCATGACAGCGTGCCTGTCATGCGAGTCATCCTACCAAGTCTGTTATCCCAATCAAATCGTAGTTCTTGGACTGGGCCAGGGCCTCCAATTCTTCTTTTTTGTTACCGAGGCTTCTCACATTGGTGTACAAACACCTTAGATAACCAGTTGATCACCATACCCTCTCCATTCGAATCAGGGGTCCTCCTTTTTTGCTCGTTCCTCTTTGCATTTCTTCCCAGTATCTGACTTCCTCACTTCCCTCAGGGTTTTGGTCTCTTCCTCGTCCTGTACTGCCCTCTCTGGCTTTTCCACCTGCCTTGCTTGCAGAATTAAACACTGCCTTCTATTGAGGAAGTCTTCATCCTCTCTAATCGAGCAGAAGGTCGACACTTGGGCCTCCAGTCCTCTGATTTTTTTCCTCCAAAGTGGCGACCAGCTTGCACTTATAAGGGATTTCATCTGCACTTTCTTCCAGAAGGAAGACAAACACAGCACATGCTGTGCAGGTAACTACAGCCAACCTATCACTGTCCATACCTGCTGTCTTAAAAAAGGGTTTAAAGGAAAGGCAAGAGTACCTTGCCTCTCCCTTTCCAAACTCCCTCTCTAACCTCCCTGTTTGCAATCACCTGGTCGCTGACTCACTCCTTTATAAAGCCCTGGACTGCCTGATAGTCCCTCCCCCTACCAAGTCTCAGCCAATCAGCAGAGGCTTTTCGATTTCAAACTTTAATTAGAAGCCAATAGTTTCCAGCTGCCAGTCACACCACACATTCCATGGGCGGGGGGAGAGCAGAGAAAGAAAAACAAACACACACACACACACCACACTCACAAACACAAACTCAGCACACAGCAAGAAAGCCCCAAACACAAACACACACTATGGACAGCCACTTCCCTCAAGAGTCCTGTAGTCACTTCTCCCTTACCTGGAGAACTCCCTCTCTAAACTCCCTGTTTACAATCACCTGTTCACAAGCTCCCTGGTCGATGACTTACTCCTTTATAAAGCCCTGGACTGCCTGACAGTGGAAAAAGAAGAAGTGGAGTTGTGATGAGCCTTAAAAGTGAGGAACAGAACCTCGATGGAGTGTCAGAGAGGGAATCAGTGAAAGGATGGAAATGGAAGTGACATAGTCTGAAGGACCAGGAAGATGATCTTACCAGGGGTATCTTGAATAAGGGGAGCAAAATAAGAGTCAAGAAGGTCAGAGGGGGGAGACTGTAGTAATCAGTCCGTCTGCTATGTACATTGGACAAACGTCTCAGACACTTCGCCAAAGGATCAATGCCCACAAAACAGATATCAGACAGGATCACAAAGAAAAAACAGTTTCTTGCCATTTCAACCAGCAAGGACATTGTCTCAATGACTTGATTACCTGCATCCTGCTTCAAAGGCCTTTTAAGACTACACTTCAAAGGGAATCCTCTGAACGATCATTCATGCTTAAATTCGACGCTTTACACGTAAGTTTGAATAAAGACTCTAATTATCTTACCCATTACAAAGATAGCTTCCCCAATTACCACCTCTAATATCATTACCTCACAGACATTTACCTCTCCCCCCAACTCCCTTCTGTTCTGAACTCTGATTTGTCCTTTTCATATGTGTTCATTTTTTTAAATTGTACCCTTTGGTATATACTGTTGTGACAATTTTTTTCCACTATTTGATCTGAGGAAGTGGGTCTGGCCCATGAAAGCTCATCACCTAATAAACCATCTTGTTAGTCTTTAAAGTGCTACATAGTCCTGTTTTTGTTGTAGTAATCAAGGTGAGAGATAAGAGAGAACTTACTTAGTAGTTTTACTAATGTGAACAGAGAGGAAAAACAGGATCTTAGAGATATTATTGAAGAAGCAGCAACAATGTCTGGACACAGGTTGGATGTGCAGCTCTTCAAGGAGGATACTATATTGATGGGAGCCATATTCAGACCTACATAGCTAGACAGGTTCCTCTTTTTTATGGGGGAACCTCTTTTTATGTGTCTGCTGTAGAAAGGTAAAGGAGACTAGAACTAAGATCATGTGTGTGAAGTAAGAAGCGTTGTTTGCTTTTTACCCTTTTTTCCTGTTTAAGTCATAATTATTAGATCTGTTCATATTTATCTAACTAAATGCTTTTCCTGCTCCACCCAAGGAAAGATAAGATCATGATGCTGTCTCCAGTCCCACTTTTGTTCTTGTTGTCCTCTGCACTGCTGCTCTCCAAACTGCTTCAATTCGTATACTATTCCTATGAGCACATCCCTACGCCTGCATGCACAGAATGTGAAGTGTTCTATCCCATGCATCCTCTTGAAGTCATCTGACAGGAAGTGGTTTGAGATGCTCTTCATACACACTAACCTAACATGAAATCCTGGCTCCACTAAGATCAGTGACAGAACTACCATTGACTTCAATGAGGCCAAGATGTCACCTGTATTCTCTGTGATCTCAGATAAGTGACTTCAATCACAAACTGGATCAATTTTGCTGTATTCAAATAAAGTGTATGTCAAAAGGAGAAATAGCTTTTAAAAGGTATCATCCTGCTTCTTTTTAATAGTAGCATTGGTGATAATCATGAAAATGATTTTGGCTCTGCTGACAATAATTCCTACAATGTCATTCACATTGCTACTAAGAAATGCACCAAAGATGTTATATGCTTACAAGCCTTTGGTCCACAACAGCTGTATTCATATACCATTTTAAAATACTGCACACCTCTAATTCTCTGGGGGTATGTCTACACTACAAAGTTAGTTCGAACTAACGGACGTTAGTTTGAACTAACTTTAATAGGTGCTACACTAGCGCTCCGCTAGTTCGAATTTGAATCGAACTAGCGGAGCGCTTAGTTCGAACTAGGTAAACCTCATTTTACGAGGACTAACGCCTAGTTCGAACTAGCTAGTTCGAACTAAGGGCTGTGTAGCCCTTTAGTTCGAACTAGTGGGAGGCTAGCCCTCCCCAGGTTTCCCTGGTGGCCACTCTGGCCAACACCAGGGAAACTCTATGCCCCCCTCCCGGCCCCGGACCCCTTAAAGGGGCACGGGCTGGCTACGGTGCCCGTGCCAGGTGCAAGCCTGCCAGCACCCAGCTAGCAGACCCTGCACCTGGCACGGCACAGAGCCACCCACCCGATGCCCCCCAGCCCACCCCCTCTTGCCGGGACCAGGCTGGCGGCTCCCGGGAGCTTGCCCTGGACCGCAAGAGGCGGGCACCTTCCTGGGCTAGTGCAGACATCGTGGACCTCGTCCACGATCTCCGCACTAGGCACAGGAAAGTGGCCGTCTAGGGCAGGAGAGCTGCCAGCCTGGCCACCCAGGAGCAGGTGTGCATGAAAATCAAGGGGGTCCACTGAGACCCCCGACACTGAGCCCTGAGCTTACAATGGCTGTCCTGGGTCAGACCAAAGGTCCATCTAGCCCAGTAGCCTGTCTGCCAACAGTGGCCAACCCTAGGGACCCTGGAGGGGATGGACCGAAGACAATGACCAAGCCATTTGTCTCGTGCCATCCCTCTCCAGCCTTCCACAAACTTTGGGCAGGGACACCACTCCTACCCTCTGGCTAATAGGACTCCATGGACCCAACCTCCATCACTTTATCTCACTTCCCTTTAAACTCTGTTCTAGTTCTAGCCTTCACAGCCTCCTGCAGCAAGGAGTTCCACTGGTTAACTCTTTGCTTTGTGAACAACAACTTTCTCTTACTAGTTTGAAGCCTGCTACCCATTCCTTTCCTTTGGTGTCCTCTAGTCCTTCTTTATGGGAACTCAGAAAGAACTTTTCTGAATGCACCCTCTCCACCCAACCCCTGCTTTTAGAGACCTCTATCCTGTCCCCCCTCCGTCTCCTCTTTTCTAAGCTGAACAGTCCCGGTCTCTGTAGCCTTTCTTCATCTGGGACCTGTTCCCAACCCCTGATCATGTTAGTTGCCCTCCCCTCTCCCACCCTCTCTCTTCCCCTCTCCCACCTCCTTTTCCCAGTCTCCCCCAGTTTTTTTTCAATAAAGACAGAGTCAATGTTGGAAGAAACGTTATCTTTATTTTGTACATCAATAAGAAGGGGGGCTAAGGAAGGGTAAGTGGAAGGAGGTGAGGGAGGAATGGGGTACGAGCCCCCGATGGGGAGGACTGGGCTGGCTCTGCGGGCTTCTGGGGCAGCCTGCGGCAAGTGCAGCCGGGCTGATGGCCGAGTGGTGTGATGTGCCCAGTGTGGGCACTCAGGGCACTCCAAGCCAGAACTTCTTTGCAAGCGGGGCACCCCTTAGAACTGTGTGTCCGGGGTGGGGGTCGGGACCCTTTAAGCGCAGCCCTCGGCTAGCCTGAGACAGCATCTCCATGCTCTAAGTCCTCCTTTTATGCCCTGCCGGCACTGCTTCCGGCCATCCTTAAGCCCTGTTCAGAGTCCACTCAATGTGGACTTGCTAGTTTGAATTAGCAAAACGCTAGTTCGAACTAGTTTTTAGTTCTAGATGCGTTAGTTCGAACTAGCTTAGTTCGAATTAACTAATTCGAACTAAGTTAGTTCGAACTAGCGCTGTAGTGTAGACGTACCCTGGGTGATGTTGGTCAATATATGCATCCTCCTGATACATCTGTATGGCTGGTTGTGTAACAAATGCCAGCGTCTGACAAGTTAATAAGGTTTACTTTATTTTGAACTAGCATACTTACTCGGTGTTGCTTGGGTGCTAGAGGAGGGACTCAAGAGTAGGGGTGGAGGGTGTATGGGGTGCAGGAGTCAGGGTTGGCCAATGTGGAGGAGCTCTGGGCAGAGGACTGTTTGAATGAGTGAGGCTGAGTGTGCAGGAGGTGTGTGCAGGGAGGGGTGCTGGAGGAGGTGAGAGTTACAGGCTCTGGGGAATTTGGGCGCAGGAGGAGAAGGATCACTGCTGGAGGATTCTCTGCATCTTGGGGTCTTTAAACCATTTGAGGACTTCAATATCTGAGATGTAGGTAAGAGGATTATTCCAGGAGTGGGTGGGTGAGATTCTGTGGCCTGCACTGTGCAGGGGGTCAGACTAGATGATCATAATGGTCCCTTCTGACCTTAAAGTCTGTGAGTCTATGAGACTCCAGGCTGGGGCAGAGTTTTGAGTGCAGGAGCAAGGAGTGCAAGCTTTGGGAGTTTGCCCCAGCCTGGCACATCCTCCTGCACCTAAACTTGCTCCCGGAACCTATACCCCTCACTTCCTCCTGCACCCCAACGCTTTGAGTGGAAGTTTCAGTACACAAGGGGCTCTAGGCTGGGCCAGTTTTCAGTGCAGGACAGGGTGAGTACTGTGAGCTCTGGGAGGGTGTTTGGGTGCAGGCTCAGGAGGTAGGGGTGCAGACTGCATCTGGGAAGTACTTACCACCAACAGCTCTGGGTCAGTAGGGATCAAGCAAACAGCCTCTGCCTCACCCCATGCTGCTTCTGGAAATGTTGGCTGGCTGTGTTCAGGCACCCTCTGTCTGTAGTCCCTGGAGGGGAAAAGAAAAAGGGGGTCTTCACATGCTGCACTGCTCCCCGGAGCCTGCTGGTGCTGCCCCTATTGGCCAGTCCCCAGCCAATGGAAGCTGCTTTTACTGAGCTGGAGTCAGAGGCTGCACAGAACTGCTTCCCTTCCATCCCTTACAAGGGCTGTGGAGACTGCCAGCACTCAGGCAGCTGGTTGCTTCCAGAAATAGTGCGAGGGCCAGACAGGCAGAGACAGCCTGCCTCAGGATCATGATGGGCCAGCAGAGGCTCCAGGACCAAACCAGTTCATCATGAGCAACGGGTTGGTGACCACTGTTGTAGATCATGGAAGCGGCAGATTTTGGAAGGAGACAAGATCCTAAGTTTTTTATATACGTACAGGTCCTATTCATTTGATTCTCCTATTCAGAGTGCAATAGACTTTGCCTGTGTAACCCTGGGTGGGCTAGACTTCACTGCCCTTCTCTAGTGTCTTAAAAAAAATCCCACTCGACCTCAGTACAGGAGACCCAGAGTTCGGTCTGCAAGGAATTTCAGGAAGGATTACCCATGTCAGCCTCCCTACATTCAAGTTCCAAAAGAAACTAAAGTAATGAATTTAATTAGGTATGCAAATGAGGCTCAACGATATTCCCCACAGCCTCATTTGCATATTTCTAGCACAAGAAACCGCGAGTGTAGATATAGCCTTTCTGTTTCTGTGGTATATGAGATGTGCACTGCATCCATGTATGGTCACTCTACTAGCAGATTCCCTGCATAGCCTCTAAGCAGAGCTTAATGGACAGGGAACGCGTTTGTCACTCTGGCTAAAATTTTCCCTTAGTAAACAATACTTTGCACTTACATAAGAGGAATTCAAATTAGTTTGAACCACACATTGCCACTCACTCGTACAAAGCAATACTTTATTATGTTAACTCCACAAGCCATTCTATGGGACTAAGCACTACTAAGTATGAATAACAGTGGGAGATAATCTGGCCCTCCCTAAACATTAATTAAATGTCTTAATACAGTAATAGAGAAGTATTTTAAACAAGTAAACTGAGGCACCAAAAGATTAAGTGTTATAATTTAGTATTATAAAATCCTGGGAGACTGACTCCAAGCAAGTTTTGTGCTCCAATCAAAACACAATTCTAGTTGTGACAAAGGAGTGTTACATCTGCTCAGTTTGTTTCTAGAACTACTGTACTCATTTAAACTTTGAGACTATGTCTACACTACAGGCTTTTTGCTCGCGGAGAGTCTACACTGCACACGCGTTCTTACGCAAGTAAATTTACAGTAAAGCATAGGAAAAGACGGCTTCTTGCACAAGAGTTATTCCTCTCCCTACGATAAATAGGCCCTCTTGCACAAGAGAGCATCCACACTGTCACAGATGCTCTTGCACAAAAGCACATGGCAGTGTGAACGTGCTCTTGAACAAGATCTTTTGCACAAGAACTCTTGAGCAAGAAGCCTGCAGGGTAGATGTAGCATAAAATGTTAAACAGTATTGGTGAATGTCAAGATGGATGTACCCCAGCTGCCTATTCATAGACAGGGCCAGCCCGAGCCATTTTGGCACCCCGAGGTGGACCCGTGCATGCACCGTGCGCCCTGGGGGCAGGCCCACACACCCTGGGGGGGGCCAGGCTAGCCTCCCCCAGGGTGAGTGGGTCCGCCCCCCCCCCCCAGGACGCACGGTGCATGCACGGGTCCGCCCCAGGGCGCATAGCGCATGCGCGGGCTGGCCACGGCTGCTAGCACGCAGTCTGGGCCCGCCACGAGGACACACGGTGCATGCGCGGGCCGGCCACGACCGCTGGCATGCAGCCCAGGGCCCGCCCCCAGGGTGCACAGCGCATGCCTGGCACGGCCTGGCCACCACTGTTGGCAGGCGCGCCAGGCCATGCAGGGCCCCGTGGCCGTAGGGGGAAGAGCACTGCTGGCCAGCACTGCGGGAGCCAGGCGTGCAGCGCCTGATGGCAGCTATAAGGGATGCCACGCTCCTCTTACGGCTGCCATCAGGAGCCCCCCATCAGTCGGCGCCCCGGGCAGGTGCCCAGCTCGCCCACCCCTCAGTCCAGCCCTGTTCGTAGATAAGTGGTACTGTTTCCTGAGTGCTTGCTCAGTTATCTTTCTTAGAAGCCAAATATGTTTTTCAAGACTCTTATACAAATGGATAGCTCTTCACACGAGATAAGACAGTCTTTCCATGGGCAAGTAGTGAGGAATATTAGCAGTGTATACTTTCAAAGAAACAATAATCTCTGCATATATTTCCCTTTTGATTGGAAAGCCTTGTTTAAGCTTAATTATCAAACTCTTTTCTGGAGAAAAACTACCTACTGATATTACAGAATTCAGTCCTGCTTCAGAGCTAGGAGATATATTCTCAGGGAACTTATAATCAGGTCATTATCGCCACGGTTCTGAGTCTTAAGTGACTGAAAACTGTAGGCAGTTATCTCATTAATGCCAAATGTTATAGTTGATTTCTGGGAACTGAAAACCCTGCTGTCCAGGGAAACCTGTGCGGTGACAGTCCTTGGAAACCAGGCACTTAAGGATGACTTGCTAGTGCCTGCCTCACATCAGACTGGTTTATTCATCTTTCTTTTTTGATACTGAATGGTTTTTGTTTATTAAGCAACTTTGTTTTGTAATATATTTACTATGTGAGTTAGTGTTTTGTGGGTGATAGGTCCGGTGTTTACAGAACAAGATGTTTTTCTTTCATCTTCCACCAATTATGAATTAGGGCTGCACTGTAGTTTGATCCTAGTTATATTGTATTTGTTATCCTCTACTGTTTATAGTCCTACTTTATACTGTTTAACTTCAGACTAGTCAGTTCCCATGCGTGCCCTTGGCAATGTGGACTATGACATTTCTACATGTGAAAAACAATTAAATACATTGCTTTTTTCTTCTCCTTCCCAACCTTGATGCAATCATGGACTCATGCTGTCATCATAGAAACAAATGGCAAAACTCATGCTGCTTTAGGTAGCAGGGAGAAGCCCACTTTGGACCATTTGCTCTGCTTGTAGTCATCTTTATTATTAAACTAAAATATAAAAATGAACCCCTTGCACTTGGAGAAATACACCAGCAAATAGTGCAAGTAGCTTTTGTAAATGACTATAATTTCATTTTCCTACTATTCCAATTCCTTCCCAGGCCCTCGGTTTAGTAGGATATGTATATTTGTGGAAGGAATTTTTATAACTACATCCATTTGATCACTGTCAACTAGCACCTCTAGGGTATGTCTACACAGCAAAGTTATTTCGGAATAATGACCAAAATACCAGGCAATTCTGTTATTTTGAAATAATTTTGAAATAATGCATGGCTTATTCCAATTTCTGTAAACCTCATTCTATGAAGAATAACGCCTATTCCAAAGTAGCTATTTCAAAATAAAGTGTGTGTAAATGTTCCACTTCTGTTATTTTGAAATAATCCCTCACCAGGGCCATTCTAAGTTCCTCCTGGGGCTCTAAATCGAGATAGCCCATCTACATTAGGGAAACCTGCCTCGGACTAATTTTGAGGTTTCCCTACAGTGTAGACGTTCTATTTTGAAATAAGCTATTTTGAAATAACTGTTCCAGAATAGCTTATTCCAAAATAACTGTGCAGCGTAGCCGTAGCCCTAGAGAGAGAAAATTTCAGGCAGCTTCATTGCTGGCTTGTATTCTTTATACATAACAAAGCATAATTTAGATTTTTGTTCCACGATGAACAAACCCTTGTATGCTATATACAGAATATTTTGCATGCTGTACCTAAAAATTGCAAAAAGTCTTTTTTTATATTATACATATATAAATTTAAGTGAAAATTTACATTATAGACCAGATGTTAAGCTAGGATAGAGCAGTGTAGTTCCATGGATTTCAGTGAAGCTACAACTCCTGAAGATCTCAATCTCTGATTTTAAACACATCTCTGAGCAAGGGGTAGGCATCTTGGGAAGCTCTGTGACACGGAAACACTTCCCAGTACAATTCCTTTCTTGTTTCCTGCTTGTTCTGTGGAGGGAATGAGAGTTGCAGTAGATGCTGTAGGCCTATCCTTGCAGCACATTAAACACTGCCTGTGAATTAGCTCACCTCTCCCCGGGTATGTCTACACTACCCTCCTAGTTCGAGCTAGGAGGGTAATGTAGGCATACCACACTTGCAAATGAAGCCCGGGATTTGATTTCCCGGGCTTCATTTGCATAAGCGGGGAGCCACCATTTTTAAAACCCCGCTGGTTCGAACCCCGTGCAGCGCGGCTACACGGGGCACGAACTAGGTAGTTCGAACTAGGCTTCCTAGTTCGTACTACCGTTACTCCTCATTTCACGAGGAAGCCTAGTTCGAACTACCTAGTTCGTGCCCCGTGTAGCCGCGCTGCACGGGGTTCGAACCAGCGGGGTTTTAAAAATGGCGGCTCCCCGCTTATGCAAATGAAGCCCGGGAAATTCAAATCCCGGGCTTCATTTGCAAGTGCGGTATGCCTACATTAGCCCGCTAGTTCGAACTAGCGGGGTAGTGTAGACATACCCCCCTTTCTCTCCCCTTTTATCCCATGTAGCCCAAATCACAATCTAGCCCATAATTATTTGGGCACATGCACACAGGTTTGTTTAAGAAGAAAAAAGAAAGCCAAGAGTTCTGTGGTGGTTATAAGCATTGAAGTCAGAGGTGACAACCATTTTGCACTTCCCCACCCAGACCTAAGCAAAGCAACTCCTGATGCTCCCATAATCAAGTCCATGGTAATCTCCACCTCTGTTGAATCACCTTGTATCATCCATCTGCAAGAAAAATGAATCTAATGCACATAATGAGAGCCTATATTGATGCTAATTACTAACCTTCCTTAGTCTGTTACCTCAGGAGATCCAGGCAGTAAATGAGAATGAAAAAGCATTATACATTTTGTCACATAAATCCTAGTTTTAAAATTACATTGTGTGGTTACCTTCCCTTAAAGACAAGAAACTGCAAAACCTAAGAACATAATATGGAAAATTACTATCTTTTCTCATAGAAGGATTCTCATTCATTGAATTAGGACTCCTCAGATGGATGAGGGTTGCTCACATGAGAAACAGTTTGCAGGAAATGGTGGCCTTGGATTGTAGCTTTGCAGCTATTCCAGACCTTGTGCTTCCTGGCCCAATCCATAGCCATGTAAGTCAAAGGGAGTCTTTGCACTGGTTCAGTACAAAGTAAGAGGACTCATAAAATCAGGCACAGCCTCTAGCGGTAGATAATTTAAAGGGGGAGGAAAAGTGCCTCCCCACGCCCGCTGCCCTCCCTCCCCCCGCGGCCTCGCATCCTGCACACCTCCCCCCTTCCCCCCTGCCAGCAACAGGCTGCCCCCTCCCCTGAGCAACAGGCTGCCGAACAGCAGACAAAAGCAGCCTCTCCGCCCCTCCTCCCCCTATACATGCTGGGCTCCCTGGGCAAACAAAGACTCCACCAAAACAAACAAAGTGCTGGCCTCATTGTGTTAGCAAAAAAAGGACCCTCCTCCTAGAACCCTGGGTGGTGTGTGGAAATAAAGCTATTAGCTCAAAGCATGGTGCAGAGCTGTTTGGTATTTGATGAGTTACTCCTTTAGTCCTGAGTTTGTCACAGGGACAGAAATAGATGTGAAATCTTCTGAACAGGGGAACAGACAGCAAAACAAACATTAAAGGGGAGTTAACCTTTCCCTATGCTATCCAAAACTAAAAAAAATGTTTGGCTAGTGTTTCCCCTACAATATGTACCAGTTCCGACTTACATACAAATTCAACTTAAGAACAAACCTACAGTCCCTATCTTGTACGTAACCCGGGGACTGCCTGTATTACTTTTGATCAAGTTTCTGCTTAATCTTTCTGTCTGCTCAGAGATGGAAAGCCAAAACAAAAACAAAAACCTTCCAAAGCACAGTTCACTACTGCACCTGATATAAGCTTGGAGCAAGACTTGTGTAGAGCGAGAAGGTAACTTTACACAACCTTTGCATTTTCTCTATCGTAGAGGTATTTGGGGCTTCCTTGTGCAGGTTAGAGAACTTTGAGATTCTACCCAATCTCATACCCAGTTGCTAACAGCCTCTCTGGTCCAATTCAGAATTATAGAGTAATGGTAGCTAAGCAGCATAATAGCCCCATCCAAACCTGAGCAAAGCAACTCCTGATGCTTCCATAATCATGTTAGGGGTAATCCCCATCTCCTTGATGGAGGGTTTTTGCTCTGAAGTGGCATGGAGACAACTACAACTACTGAACCTCCAATAGCAGAGGAATCCCCAGGGCCTGGGACTGACAAGTTTGCACTGACAGAACTAATGTAAAGGGGCCTCTGTGCAGTAATGAATTAATCTCCATACAAATCAGTTTGGCTACGTCTAGACTGGCATGATCTTCCGCAAATGCTTTTAATGGAAAAGTTTTCCATTAAAAGCATTTGCGGAAAAGAGCGTCTAGATTAGCACAGACACTTTTCCGCAAAAGCACTTTTTGCGGAAGAGCGTCCGTGCCAATCTAGACATGCTTTTGTGCAAAAAAGCCCCAATCGCCATTTTCACAATCGGGGCTTTTTTTGCGCAAAACAAATCTGAGCTGTCTACACTGGCCCTTTAGCACAAAAGCTTTTGTGCAAAAGGACTTTTGTGCAAACAGGAACAGCGTAGTATTTCCGCAAGAAGCACTGATTTCTTACATGAGATCATCAGTGTTCTCGCGGAAATTCAAGCGGCCAGTGTAGACAGCTAGCAAGTTTTTCCGCAAAAGTAGCTGCTGTTGCGGAAAAACTTGCCAGTCTAGACAAAGCTTTTATGTTTTTGTTTTGTATGCATTGACTTTATTTTATTTTAGTTGGGGTTCCTAACCTGTAAATAAAACTGAATTATACAGTATTAGCTTTTTCTTTCCATGCCTGTGATTAAGAAAAACAAATTGCTAACTGCAGGAATTAACTACTAAATGCATCAATTTCTAAAGCAAAAGTGGTCCATTTAGTGACAGACAAAACAACTTGGAAATGACACAACGTGAATTTTTGGCTTAAACTTAATTTGCACCCTTTTGATTAAAAAAAAGAGTCCAGTTTAATGAAGAAGCTAACAGTTCATGTGCATCAGGATGTCAGATGGAATTGGAAGTAGAAATACGCAGGGGAACAGACATCACAAGAACAGCTTTCTTACAAGGTTCCCCGCCTCAGTTATGGGTTAAAGGCATAATTGTCAGTTTACAATCTATCCCATGGGGGGCAGGAGTCATTGCCCCTGGAGAAGCTCAGGTGGTAAAAATGAAGAGGTAAGTTACCAGCTCCTGTTTGCTAAGGAGTGGAGTGATTGTGATTGTGACTCCTTGCCTCAAAGGGCTGCTGCTGGGGATCTGATTTAGATACCGCCCTTTACTCTTGGCTTTGTTTGAAGTCATGATCTAGCCCTTAACATAGTATGTGTTTTCAACGTACACAATAAATGTCATGTCCCTAGTCCCATCTCTTTCCTTGTAGTGCCTGAACATCATACACCCCCATCTGGAATTATCTTGCTTTGATCAGTTCAGCTGTGAATGACTTTGTACTTTGGCTTCACTGGTGCCTCTGATTACCAACAGCTTGAATTTCTATAGGAGCCTGACCTTAAGTTAGATCAGCACCTAATTGAAAGACATCCAGCAAGTTCAGGAGCTATTGTAAAAATACTTCACAAAAGGGAATTAAAAAAACCTTATTTTCTTGTAAGTTAAATTGAATCTGGTATGTATCCACTGAAATTAGCTGAGTTAGTCTTGGGTAAGAATGGAATGAGTAAAACCAGAATAAAGCCCAGATCTCTAGTGATTAGTTTGCAATAGCTTTACACTTGTGTGAAAGTTAAATTTGGTGCAAGCAATAGTCTAATTTATAGTGAATTCACTTTAATTCTCAGCTATGCCTTAAGTTGTTGGAATGATAAAGCTAAATAAAATAAAATAATCTCTTGTTATGGTAAAGTATTCATAGTTTATACTTTTAGCTGATGAGAGAATGTTGCACTATCAGCATCTGAAATGTACAACCTGCTGATAGGAATTTCATTAAACAAACTCTTAACATCATAAATTGGTTTCTATAATGTAGCAATGGTTTTCCATTCCCTTTACCATTAGGTAACAGAAACCCGGACTGGTCCTCTTGGCTGCAGTAACTATGACAACCTAGATTCTGTCAGTTCTGTTCTGGTTCAGAGTCCTGAAAATAAGATTCAGTTACAAGGTATGTAAGGTACAATTTTGTTAATATTTTATGGAACAGGAAATATTTATTTTATCTTAACCTCTCTTTCCCTCATAAAAGTTCATTTCCCTAATTTTCTGCCCAATGAGTGCATTCTGGGAAAAGTGGAGGAAATCTCAGTAACTCATGTTGCATGGGAATTAGAAGCAATCAGAATTTTACTGATCAGAAAATCATGTAAAGCCATTAACATTTACAGCCTTATTTAGTAATCAATCATGTATGCACTCTCTACCTAGCCAAAACTCCCAGAGTTTATACTGAACAGGAAATGACATTTAGACCCATTATAACATCCTGGCTCACTCTGAGCAGTCAATTGAAACTAATGAGACTAGTTGAAGAGTAAAGGCCAGAGCTGTAAAGGCTTTTAGATGCCTAGATATATAGGCACTTGGAGCCAGATTTAGTATTAAGGTGACTAACAGTATTTTTCGAAAGAAAATAAGCTTGTTAGGCAATTTAATTGCAGTAGAAATCAACAAGAGTTAGGTAACTAACCTGCTTAGGCTCTTCTGAAAATCAGACTAGGTATCTGCATCTTTAGGTGCTTAAATATTTTTTAATATCTAGACCATAGTGTCTAAAGTAAAAGTATCTACATAGGTTATGTGCCCAACACCCACTACAAATCTAGGAAACTGAAGCATCTATCCTGCATAAGCACTTCTGAAAAACCCCATTAAGTGCTCACGTGCATTTTTAGGGGATTAAATGGTTTGAAAAAAATCTACTCATGTAATATCTTCCAACAGCAAAGGTGGCAAAATCTATCCATTAATCATTGCTTTTATCAATTATCAAAGAAGTACTGTATACAAAGGCTCAGTATCATTTCAGGTAACAGATGTAATTGTAGTTGTTTTACTCATTTGATCAGGCCCAATCACATGAATGGATTTTCTTGGCATGTAAAGGGAACAAGAGTTGGCTCATTGTGCAAATGAAGGCTTAGGCCTGCAAATACTTGCTGCCAATGTGTGAGTAGACCCCTTAATTGCAACTGGGATGCTCAATTGCTATTTGTATTAAATATGTTCAGTATCCAGACATACATTGGCAGAATATAACATAAAAAGTCCACATCTTTTTTTTTTAAAAAAAAAACTATGTCTGTCTGTCTCTCTAGCTTTTTATGAGGACACCAAGGAGAGCATAAATTAAACATTACATGATTTTTAAAGTATAAAACAGTTTTGAATTTATTTTCGTTGGGGCTCACTTCCTCCACTATGTCTTCAGAAATAGTTTGCCATTTTTGAATGGTCTTCAATCACTGATGTTTGTCAATAAAGTAGTTAGAAAACTAGTTATTACTGCACAGAGAGATTTGATATTTGACATTGGTTTACTATTAAAAAAAATCACATTACTGATGCTTAAACCATTTTATATTTAAGGTAGCAATGTTGACAGTGGTGATTTAGATTTGGTGGGGCCCTGAGCTCAGCTTCATTTTCCCCTCCCCCGTCCCCAGCCAAGAAAAAGAACATTCACTCTTCCTGTCCTTCCCCATTTTTCATTCTTTTTTTCTTTATTCCCCTCCTATATCATAAGTAATAAGAAGTAAATGCAAATAAAGTGAGGTACCTGGATTGTTTTTGTAGTCTAACTTTTTTTTTCACAGAAAAATTGCTGAAAATTACTGAGGGTCTCAGTGGACAACTTAATGATCTTTCCAAATATTGTTTGTACCATTAGCTAACTATTGCAAAGTACTTTGGATAAGAGTGCTTTATAAAACTAAGATAACAACCTTTCCTCAGTCCACCTGAATGGAGTTCTCGGAGCACAGTTTGAGAACTTCTGGTCTAGATGAAAGCTTGTATTTGCATTAAACCTTAACCCTCTTTTTCCTACCCGGGTTACTCCGGAGCAATGTCACACTCACAGATGTGCCTGGGCACCCGATGGTTTTAACATAAAAGGAGATCCTGAGCACCCCAGTGGTGATGTTGTTTAGCTGGGGAAAACCCTATCCACCTCCTTGCTGCAGTCCCTTGCTCATAAAGAACATACAATGCTGGTGCCCCCCCTGGCTGGCCTTGTACACACTTAGGGTATGTCTACACTACCCCGCTAGTTCGAACTAGCGGGGTAATGTATGCATACCGCACTTGCTAATGAAGCCCGGGATTTGAATTTCCCGGGCTTCATTAGCATAAGCGGGGAGCCGCCATTTTTAAATCCCCGCTGCTTCGAACCCCGTGTAGCGCGGCTACACGGGGTTCGAAGCAGCGGGGATTTAAAAATGGCGGCTCCCCGCTTATGCTAATGAAGCCCGGGAAATTCAAATCCCGGGCTTCATTAGCAAGTGCGGTATGCATACATTACCCTCCTAGTTCGAACTAGGAGGGTAGTGTAGACATACCCTTACTGATGTGCTTTGAGAGCCTCCAGGAATAAACTCATTCCAACAATAATCTGGATCTAATTCCAGAACAACTACAAATCATGTACATCTAATAGATTACATTAAAATAAACAATCTTTACTTAACTTAAAGAAACAGGGTTTAACAGATTAACAATGAATAACACTAACAAAGTGCACAACAATAATTGGAACTTATATATCTAGCATTTGCACTGCCAATATTGATCCCATCCCAGAGTGTGCACACTCTTGGACTCAGAGTCCCAGACTCTTGCTTGTGTGGCTATGCTTGAAGAACTGCAGCTGTAATGGAGATTCTCGGTAGGCAGTGTGTATGAGGGTCAAAGCTAGGCAGCAGCTCTGTCCCAGACAGCACTTTCCCCAAAATGCCCAATTACTTACAGTCTCACGCTGTGCTGTGCCTATCAGAAGCAGCCTGCTAGATCCCAGGTCCAAAGACATCTAGTCCCAGTCTGTAGTTGCACTCTAACAGCCTCTGGACTGGATCAAACTCCTCCACAGCACCCTGGCTCCCCTTCTGTTCCAAAATCCAAAGGCAGAGACCCAGACTGCTAGGCCTCTCTTCTCATGCACTGGAGAGACCCCCATCTCCCACCAAGAGTCACTTCCTTCCTGTTTTTCCCAAGGGCTCATGGGAATTGTAGTCTGTGAGGCTAGATTGCAGCACACAGGGTCTTCCCAGAAAATAAGCAGAGGCACCTTTAGTAAGAGGACTGCAAAACCAACATGCAAAATGTGTAAAAATAAAATGTATAGATGACGCATGAATGGAAAAATGAAAGTTAACGTCCTCTGGAGAAACTTACTCAATTTGAAAAAAAGTTCAGCTAGTTTCCTTTCTATACTTTTTCTTTACAAAATAATCAATTTTTGTAATATTTTGTAAAGAGGCACTTTCAATTGTCAATGTTGCTGAACTTGTCAAATGTTCCTCCCTGCTCTCTTATTCCCCCCCCCCCCCATCCCTCTTTGTAAATTGACTTGGACGGTGGAGTTGCTGGACCCCGGGCTGGACTGGGGGGGGCTGGACAGTGCTGGACTGTCATTGGGAGGGCCCCGTGCCAGGGCACGGTGTTTCATTGTAAATATTGAACAAAGACTCAGATTTTCTGAGTATTGAACAAAGACTCAGATTTTCTTTTCTCTTTGCAAGTTCAAGGCTTTTCAGAAATATAACCATGTTTTTACAATCATGCCTAAGTAACAAGTGAGTTTCACATGATTTGACACGAGTTAGAGGACAACTACAAAGATAGCTGTAATGGCACCAGTGTCCTTAAACCATTGTGGTATGGCTTTCAACTTTCAAATGTTACGATATTGTTATTATTAATGTATTGAAATAAGGAAGTTTTTTCCAGAAAACTTGAACAAGTAAAGGCATATTCAATAAATAGACAAGATTATGATACTCTTATTTCACTGAAAAACAATTTGCTCCAAAAGTATTTCCACTGATTTCAGTCAGACTGCACCTGCTGTTAGGTACTTTTCAGAGTAAGAATATCACAATCGGGTCCTAAATCTTTTCCAAAAGATTAATGTTAATAAAGTAGTCAGCTGTATTTTGTTGTTATTTAAGATTGTATCTAGCATGACTGACAGCTATAACTAAATTAGAATTCAGTAATTACCATATAATCATGCTACCCATTAGCATCATGCAAATAATACTCAATTATGTGATAGTAACAGATATTAATTTCCAGTTGCAAGAATTCTGGCTAATTACATATATTAAAAAACAAATAAGATGTATTTAACTGTGAAAGTGTGCATTGCACTTTAACTTTTCCAGAACAAGGGTGCAATTTTCAAAAGTTTCTGTAAGTTAGAAGCACAGGGAGATATTTTTTTCAAGGGTAGGGGAACTTAGCCCCAATTCCTATTGACTTTTAGTTAGACTTTCAATGAGAAGTGTGGGCCTAACCCCTATTGGTGCCTGTGAAAATCTGCACTGCAAGTCTTATTGGTCTTCATCAAGACTTGCACTCTTAACTCACTTCGGCATTTTGAAAATCCCTTCCAAGACATAGAAACCCATTTGGTGATCATCAGTTTGGTCCTGATCTAATATTTTTGTAGTCAACATGATCCCTGAAATAATGAATCTAGCCCTAAGGGCCAAATCCTGCAAGGTGCTGATTGTGCCCTGTTTAGATACTTCCAGTGAGAACTAGTTTCTCAGCACTTAGAAAAATGGATTGGAAATCTGCAATTTTATTTTGTGCTACATCGTAGAAATACAGTTAACAAATCATCGTGTATTTTTGTAGCATACTAGTAAGACAATAAAAACCTATATTAAAATGATTAAAGTATGAAGCATAAGCAGAGGAATTAAAAAGGAGTAGGGTTAGCTCATCGTTTCTGTTCTTCTTTATTTGTTTCCACAGCTTCATGGACTGATAACTGGAATAGATTAGACATCACTAAAAAGGCAATAAAATAGATCTACTAAAGATAGTGTGTGACTGCATACTTTTTTTTCCAGATTGTTTCCTTTTTTCCTCCTGTGCTTCATAATTAGTTTCCCCGTGTCTATTTTTCCAAAGTTTACATTAACTACTGATATAAAGATTGCAATTTCACTGCTTTTTTTTTTTTTTTTTTTTAAAGAAAAGCCCTTATTACTCTGGCTATTTTTCTATTTATTCATCAATTCTTAACACTGCAAATTTAAATCTTTCTTCTCTCCCAACCCCCCCCCCCCCCCCCCCGTCCTACCACAGCCTGAGAAGGAAAGAAATCCAGTAAAGCCTCTATTTGGAGAGCATATGTTGTTACCATTGATATTCTGAACTCAGATGGAGTTCAAGAATTCATCTGAAGTTAAGCCTTGAGAGAGGAAAAATACTATATAGTGTGAATGCCACACTGGGTAAATTGCCCTAATTATGCCAAATAGCTTCCTCTGTATTTAAAATGTTTTTATCAGAGGGATAGTCATGTTAGTCTACCTGTTTAACCTGTAGGAAAACACTTCAATCTCCCTGGACACACAGTGGCAGATTTAATAGTAGCCATCCTGCAACAAAAAACTTTAAAAACAGTCTTCAAAGAGAAACTGCAGAGCTACAATTCATCTGCAAATCTGACACTGTCACTTTAGGATTAAACAAAGACTGTGAATGGCTAGCCAACTACAAAAGCAGTTTCTACTCCATTGGCGTTCATACCTCCACATCAGCTGCTAGAAGGGGGTCTCATCCTCCCTGACTGAATTGACATAGTTATCTCTAACCTTACTCTTGATTGGAACTCTTTTCTTATGCCTGTATATTTATACCTGCCTCTGGAATTTCCACTACATGCATCTGACGAAGTGGGTCTTTGCCAGCGAAAGCTTATGCTCCAATAAATCTGTGAGTCTATAAGGTACCACAGGACTGCTCATTGTAAAATGTTTTTGTCACTATGACTGCTGAATCTGTTTGGGTCAACCCTATTTCACATTTCAATGAGATTATTCCCATTTTCTTTTCTAAAGGTCTTCAACTTATCCTGCCTGAATACCTGCAGGAGCATTTTGTGCAGGCTGCTTTGAGTTATATTGCCTGCAATTCAGAGGGGGAGTTTATTTGCAAAGATAATGATTGCTGGTGTCAATGTGGCCCCAAATTCCCAGAGTGCAACTGTCCGTACATGGACATTCAAGCCATGGAGGAAACCCTGCTTCGCATAAGTGAAACCTGGAATGCTTACAACAGCGAATTTGAAGAGTCAGGTGCGGTCTTTTAAAATATTTCTATTTGTGTTACTGAACATCACAGAATTTCCTTAAAAATGAGGGATGGGTAAACAATGCCTAGGACTATGTATGTGCTTAAAGGTAAGCAAATGCTTCCATGTTTGGCTAGATCTGGGCCTTAATTATTATAACTCCTTGATTCTTATGGGACATGTGTTACCCCAACCTTCAACAGGTGGTGAGGGCAGTGGAATTGGTCATGGATATGGGCAGGATGCTCAGAGAATACTCACCTCCAGCTCTTAGGGCCCTTTTGATGGTAGTGTGAATGGATATCTGGGAAAGGGCAGAGATAGATCAGAGGAGGGTTACGTTACAGAGATATTCTAAGTCTTTCCTTCTGCAGCAGAAATATTGTAGAACTGCAGCCATCACTACCACCTACCTCTGGCTTTGCAGCATTGGGTAGAGGATTCTTTCCACAATTTCTACGCCCACAATGCTTTAGAGATTTACAGTACAGCTGGCATATATGGGCTGAGCACTGGGGATTGGATATGCCTCCAGATTAACATGGGCTTGATGAATCATCCATTTAACAATTGGTACTCCTCACTTCTCTACAATCCCAAGAGGACTGTTTAAACTGGCCTAGTTCTACTTCATTCCCCCCACAACACTTTGTCACACTGGTTTTTGTCAAAACATCATGGTTTGTTTCACACACCATTTCCTTTCTCATCCCGAGGACTTTCAGTTCCATAGAGAATGGAAATTGCAGGTAAAAACTGGCTTCTGAACAACTATTTTCACAAGTCATTCACTCAGTATTATGAGGAACAGCTGTCTAACCAGCTGGCAGGTTAAGGAAGGAGAACTTGTGAGAAAAAAATCAGGTGAAAAAAAAATGTGAGGGGGATGTGAGGGAGGAGTAGAGAAAAGTAGAAACTGTAGATCAAAATCCAATATATGGTAGACATAAAAGATGCAGTTTGGAGGTGGCAGGACTGAAAGGGGGGAAAAAAGCAAATGCAAGAAGAGAAAACGAGAGGAGAAAAAGACTGAACACTAAAATGCTTGAGTATAAATTGGAGGATTTAAGAATACTATGTTTTTATATTCACTGTTTTATTGACACCTACCCTAATTTCTCTTTGACCAACAAAAATTAATTGAGGCTGGGAAATTCAAACAAACCTAAAAGCTGGCAATCATCCCACTGACTTTCACTGGAATTTGGATGCCTAATTGTCTTAGGATCCTTTGAAAATCCCAGCTCAGAACCCTGAAAGGAAAACGTGGACCATGATGTTCTGGCCAAGAATAAGCCATTATTTAAATACTCATATATTTGTTTGTTTATAGAAACAATTTTGATACTTTTGTACATTTCTGAAATGAAACCTTCAACATTGTACATCAGTAATTTTGCCTATCCTTATAGTGAAATGACAATTGCTACAGCACTCCTTTTCTTAGCTCCATCCTCAGAACTTGCGGGAGTGCTGAGATTAGTGTCAAGAGAGACCCACACAAGTGCTCTAACAGTCGCTAATAATAGAAGGCTGGTCCATCCAGTACATATTCCCAGTGTGGGAAAATGCAAAATCAAACTAAAAGAAAGTCAGTTACAAGTAAGCAAAATCCTTTTTTGTCTCAGACTATAAATATGCTAAAAGCTGCTACATAATCCTATTTCTTACAGTGCCATGTTGATCTTACTCTTGGGGCATGTTTACACTAAGAAATTATTTCAAAATAACTAAATTTGATTTAATAACTCCCAAAATAACAAAATCAAAATAGTATGTCTATACTATGAGGAAACCTCAAAATTAGTCCAAGGCAGGCTCTATTAATGTGGACACACTAACTTGATTTAGAGCCACAGGAAGCACTGGGAAGTAATCAAATTATTCTGGGGAATAATTATTTTGAAATAGCAACACTGGAGCATTCACACTAATGCCATTTCAAAATAGCTATTACAAAATTAGTGTTATTCCCTGGGGAAAGCAAAAGTATAGATTTTGAAATAACCAGCCCATTATTTTGAAATAGTGGGCTTGGTAGTGTAGAAGTTCCCTTTATTAATTCAACCTAAGGAGGGTTATTTTGAAATAACTCCCTAGTGTAGACCAGGGCTCAGATATTTGGGTCAATGACAAGTTTACCAGGAAAATAATTTGTCTTCCCGTGTCCTCTATCCACTATGGTATTACAGATTTTCTTCTGTTGCTGCATCTTACCCAAACAGTATTATTTATACTGCAACCTGGAAGCCCCAGGACTGGCACTCTATTGTGCTAGCTTCTGTACAAAGGTTGTCTTGACCCCAAAAGAGCTTACAATCTAAATATTTTTCCCCCTGGTTGAGAAGAATGAAGTGACTTAGTTTAATAAGGCAGTGATGCATCAGAGTGGTGATGAATAAATACTTTTCACAAGATGTTAAGAAACAGGAGGTTTTTTAGTTATTTATCATGTGTCTGTTCTAATTACAAATTCCAATGAAAATTACTGAAAATCTATGGACAATGGCTGAAGTTTGAAAATAGATGAAGAGCAAGTGATTGAAGCTACATCCAGAAAATACTGAGTGATGGAAGAGGGATGCTATTTTGAATAATTCAACACCTCCATAACTCTTATAACATTACCCCTCATTGAGGAAATCTTTCCAGAGTTTCTCAAAGTAGTCTGTGGACCAACTCTACTACCAGACCATTCCTGTTTGTTTTTCTTACTGACTCCAGAGCCACACAGCCTCTGGCTCCCATTGGCTGCTGTTTACCATTTGCAGCCAAGGGGAGCTGCAGGAAGCGACATGATCCAGGCCACTGCTTCCTGCAGCTTCCTGTGGCTGCAAACAGCAAAATGCAGCCAATGAGAGCCAGAGGCTCTGTGGCTCCTGAGTCAGTAAGTAAACAAACACGAGTGGCCCAATAGCAGCTTTCTCAGAGTGGGTCTGAGGATCATTTCAAGTAACCCAGGTCTATAGCTTTAGTGTTCACTAGACATTTCAGCACTTATGTACAGTTTAACTTAGTTGCAAATATATCCCTTTTTAAAAATCAATACTGTAAAGCAGGATACTTCATCCTCACAAATTTATGACTCACTGTGATTAAGTCTGAATTTGATGATCTCTAGCTTTATAGCTTTCAGTATCTTGAAATGAGATTACTATACATATCAATGGGGCAGGAAAGCAGTTAAATCCACTCGCAGCACAATGTTACCATGCATTGAGTATAATTCCAAGAAAAAAATAAACGACAGTGGAGCTCTATAGTTACAAAAAAAAAAGTGTGTGGGGGGGGACTTCAGCTATGCTTGAGATTACGGTATTGACAGTTTTTAACATTAATGTGGCATGTTGGTAATTATTGCTAAGCTTATTCTTTAAACCAGTGTTTCTCAACCTTTTTTATAAAGTACCCCTTTTTCAAAAAAATAATTATAAGTACCCCCAATACCTACAGTTTTCAGACACACAATTTTTTTTCTACCATTGCAACACATTTGTTTAAACAACTTAATTGCCTTAGATGGGCAATTAATTTTTTGGGTGTAAAAAGTACAAAAATAATAAAGCTCCAAATTTCAGTAGTGTTGACATCCTCCCCCCCCCCCCCCCAGACTTCTCTTGAGTACCCCTGAGGGTACTTGTACCACTGGTTGAGAAACACTGCTTTAAACAATATGAAAATAGATATGCTGTTATAGGAATTCCATTATGCCATTTTCCTTGACCCCTCACATAATCCTCTCTTGAATTTATTTTAATAAATGTAGGCAATATAGGTGTCTAAATCCTTTTGAAAACTTTGGACATTTCCACCTTATATTTTTAGAATATTTTGTTTAAGACATGCATTGAAAGCACAGACAACATAGGTGACAAATGTTCATCCTGAATTTGGTATTGTTCTGAATTGTGAGAAAAAAAGGTAGCAATGTTTGACAGAAGTTAGTGGCATTTCTATGGGAAATGACAAAGTCTGCATAAATCACATTACTGTTTGAAAAACGCTTCTAATAGAAATGTTACTTCTTTGCTTTCTAATGAAACTGGTTATTATGAGACAATATGAATGCTTTGGATATTCTGAAACACAGAAGATATTATTTAACACATGTAAATAACATATGTCAGAAAAATTATCATAAATGAAGAGGCCAATTTAAATATCTGATATTTAATTTCCCTGACAAAAATAAGGGAAATTCCTGTCCTCCTTCCTCAAGCCAACATCTCATTTCATTTTGTTTGAGGGCATAAGGGGATACAGAGTCCTTGTATTTTGTTGTCCTTTTGAATCTGGACTCTGATTAGACAAGACTTTGATGGTGGTCAGGGAAAAGTGTTGTATAATGTCATACAACACATTGTTGCATTCAAAACTAAAACCTAGGGTCCTTTCAGTCGTAGCCCAATGTACTACTGTCCTGCTGGTTTTCTGAACACAAAGGCTACGTCTACACTGGCCCCTTTTTCGGAAGGGGCATGCTAATTTTGAAAGTGGGAATAGGGAAATCCGCAGGGGATTTAAATATCCCCCGCAGATTTAAATAAACATGTCCGCCGCTTTTTTTCCGGCTTGGGGAAAAGCCGGAAAAAAAGCGTCTAGACTGGCCCGATCCTCCAGAATAAAGCCCTATTCCGGAGGATCTCTTATTCCTACTTTGATTAAACTTTGATTAATCAAACTTTGATCTCTTATTCCTACTTTGATTAAGTAGGAATAAGAGATCCTCCGGAATAGGGCTTTATTCCGGAGGATCGGACCAGTCTAGACGCTTTTTTTCCGGCTTTTCCCCAAGCCAGAAAAAAAGCGGCGGACATGTTTATTTAAATCCGCGGGGGATATTTAAATCCCCCGCGGATTTCCCTATTCCCACTTTCAAAATTAGCATGCCCCTTCCGAAAAAGGGGCCAGTGTAGACGTAGCCAAAATGAATTCCGTTCAGTGTTATTCATATAACTCAAATCCAGGTAAATATGAGTATGCAAGCTTACTAGTTTTCTTCTTTCCTTTAGTTTAAATAAATATATAACAAAAATGTTTTCAACAGGAGAAACTCTGCCTCAGATAACAGAGCTGTCATTGGTGTTTAGTTCACTTGGAGTCATGCATGCATAGCTAATTGCCAAAATTGATCCTAAGGAATAAGACTGAAAACATTCTCTTCAAGACCCTTTGTCTGCTGTCAGTGTCTCCTTTTGTCTGTTTCAGACGAAACAACTAAGATGTTCAAAGCATAAATACCAGTTCAGTGTATAATTGTTTTTGAAAAGTCTCCTCCTGAATCTGTAATACTAATAAATAAAAAATAAAATAATTCTCTCAGCGCCACTGTTCCCTAAGAAAAGTAAACATTATGTATAGTTACAATTTCAGGCCTGATTTACCAAAATGTGTATGCCACAGTCTGAGTACAGCTGAAAGCCAAATTTGTAGATAAATACTGCCGTTTCACATGCATAGGTAACAGCTTGGTACATGCAATCATGTTAAATGCACAGCAAATTAGTTGAGCAATTAGCATTCACATCATTTAAAAATCAGGTGTCTTATGGCAAATAGCCAGCTCTGAGCTATGGATGAATTTTCCATGAATAATTCATAGCTAGTAGTAATTTCACCCTTGGATAATGATAATTAATCAAGATTTGGTAGGCTAACAAAATTCAAATATGAAATGTCCCCATTACTGTTATGTGTTAATTTAATTTAACACTGTTTTCTGATACATTACAAGAAGTCAGATACAAATTTGAATAATGATCATTTCCAGCATACTACTTTTCTTAAAGGGTGCATTTAGAGTGGCAAGAGGGATAATTCAGCGGTTTGAGCATTGGCTTGTTAAACCCAGGGTTGCGAGTTTAATCCCTGTGGAGGCCATTTGGGGCAAAAATTTGTTAGGGATGGTACTTGGTCCTGCTGTGAAGGCAGGGGGCTGGACTCGATGACCTTTCAAGGTCCCTTCCAGTTCTAGGAGATAGGCAATCTCCTTTAATTTAATTTAAGATTTTGCACAAAAGCGGCTGCTTTTGCGCAAAATCTTGCCGCCTGTTTACACTGGCCGCGAGTATTTGCGCAAGAACACTGACTTTGTACAGTACAAAATCAGTGGGTCTTGTGCAAATACTCCGACGCTCCTGCTCAGGGATAAGCCCTCTTGCGCAAGAATTCTTGTGCAAGAGGGCCAGTGTAGACAGCAACGTTAATTTCTTGCGCAAGAAAGCCCTATGGCTAAAATGGCCATTGGAGCTTTCTTGCACAGGAGAGCGCCTACATTGGCACGGATGCTTTTGCGCAAAAGCAAATCTTTTGCGCAAAGGCATATGCCAGTATAGACACTCTCTTCCGCAAATACTTTTAACAGAAAAACTTTTCCGTTAAAAGTATTTGCGCAAAATCATGCCAGTGTAGATGCAGCCAAAGTGTCTTAAGTTAGCATTTATCATTATAGTTTCCCTTCAGACACTCTAAACACAATTCTTTGACATGTTTCAGAGTGCTAGCCATGTCAGTCTGTATTTGCAAAAACAATGAGGATTCTCATGAAGTTTAAAGTCTAACAGATTTATCTGGGCATAAGCTTTTGTGGGTAAAAATCACTTAATCAGTTGTATACGGTGAAGTGGTTTTTACCCACAAAATCTTATACCTAAATAAATCTGTTTGTCTTTAAGGTGCCATAGGATTCCTCATTGTTAGTTCTTTGAGTTTCATGTAATTTCTTACTGTGTTTTCACCCAAAAAAACAGAGATATTTTGAATTGTTTACTCTAAGCCATCTGCTTATTCCTTATTGTATCTTATACCATATCTTCTGGCCTTCAGACTTCACTACCACCTGGCAAAATGAGAAGCTGCTTTCTTAATAAAAAATTCATGCTGAAACTTCTCATCCTAGATTCTTAATACATTTCAATTCTGTCACAAGGACCATGGCTGAATTCATATTTAAATAAGATCCTCCATGAGAAAAATATTCTATGAAGTTGTATTTTAACAATAGCATAAAGAGAATCCTTTTGGTCATAGACATGTTTCATTTACCTCATTTTATGTACAATAAATTGTGCCTATTTTGACATATATTATGCCTCTGAAGTTATGCCAGCTACAAAAGGGTTTAAAAAGTGTGTAACTTTTCCTGTATCACCTGTACTTATGGTAATATTCAGGAAAGTACTTAAGCACAAACATAATTTTCAGCACAGAAGCTACCTCATTGAAACGCACATGTTCAAGGACTCTATCCAGTATCCCCAGAAGGATACTAAGTGGTGCTGAATCAGTCCCTGGAGCTTTGATAAATTATAAAAAGCAAAATCCATGATGAATACTTCTTGTGAACATGACATTGTTAACACTATATATTACAATTGTAAAGCTTTTTTGGACTCTCTTAAGCAAGAATAAAAATTATACCATGTACAGAAAAAATAAAGTATTCTGCTATATCAGCGACTGGAGCTGGAGACAACATTAAAAGTCACTCTTTCCAGAGGGAGGTCATTTTAAGGGCACAAAAGGGCCATTGAACACCCTACAATCTATGAAAATACCTGCAGAGCATAGAATCATAGAATACTAAAACTGGAAGAGGCCATGAGAGGTCATCAAGTCCAGTCTCTTGCCCTCAGCAGGACCAAGCACCATCTAGATCATCCCTGACAGGTGTCTATCTAACCTGCTCTTAAATATCTCTAGTGATAGAGATTCCACAAACTTGCTAGGCAATTTATTCCAGTGCTTAACCACCAGACAGCAAGGAAGTTTTTCCTAATGGCCAACCTAAACCTCCCTTGCTGCAATTTAAGCCCATTGTTTCTTGTCCTATCATCAAAGGCCAAGGAGAACCATTTTTCTTCCTTCTCCTTGTAATATTCTTTTAGATACTTAGATACAACTGCAAATACAAGGGAATTTTTGTAAATGGTCATACCCTCTGCATTACTCCTTGGCCCACATTCCCTGCTTAGCAGCAAGGTTGACTGAGCAATCTGTTCACTGCTGTGCCCTCCTCCACATCACTCTATTTCAGAATAACTGCCATTATTCCAAAATAACATAGTACATGTCTACATTACAAGCCATTATTTTGAAATAATGTTGATCTGGAGAACTTCTTACTCCAACTCATGGTAACCCTCATTTCACGAGGAGTAAGGGAAGTCAAAGGAAGAGTGTTCTTCCTTCGACTTGCTGCTGTGTAGACAGCACCAAAAGCCAAATTAAGCTATTTTAACTTAAGCTATGCAATTGACATTGCTGAAGTTGCATAGCTTAATTTGACTTTAACTCTGCTGTGTAGACATACTCTCAGGTTATTTTTTTAAAGGATGTGAGGGAATAAGAAAAGGGAAGAAGCCTACAAAGAATTTTAGTGACTTTGTTAAGAGCTCAAATGTTGAGTAAACATTTTTAAATTATCAGTTCTTTTCAGTTTCTAGGCATTCAGTACAAATTTAGAAAAGTTATTTTACTGTTTATAAAAGATATAAGTAGCAGATGTGCATGCTAATTGGATTGATAGCTTACTTCTCATCTTGGGCTCAAGTGTTTAGGCAAAGCCAGCACTGAAACATGCTTAAATGAACATGTGGTGAATAGTCCAACATGGTGTGTGTGCTACATGTTAAGCATTTGCATAAATGGATCAGGGCCACAGTGCCTTGCAGGTATGAACCTATTAAAACATGTATTGTTCTCACAAATTTGTAGTTCTGTACAAAATTTAGAGGCCAGATTGTGGCCTCTGAACATTTGGCACTTTATAATTTAGAAAGATGGACCTTTGAAAACTTCTTTTGCTTGGTCCTGCCATGAGGGCAGGGGACTGGTCTCGATGACCTCTTGAGGTCCCTTCCAGTTCTAGTGTTCTATGATTTATGATTCTATGAAGAAAACTGGCAATGAAATTAAAAACAATTCTGTGGACAAGAATCTACCTGAAAGAGTATACAAACATTTCAGGAGCATACACACAAATTTCAAGCATGCTTTCTGCAAATACTCTTAGTGTAGGTCTACACTTGCACCCTCTTTTGAGAGAGAGATGCAAATGAAGACATTTGAAATGGCAAATGAAGCCAGGATTTAAATGTCCTGTGCTTTATTTGCATATTTGCATGATGGCGCTATTTCGAAATAACAGATGCTGTTAAGATGCTGTTATTTCGAGAGAAAACCCTTCTTTCGAAATAACCCTTATTCCTCATACATTGAGATTTACCAGTTATTTCAAGAGAAGGCTTTTCTCTTAACAGCGTCTGTTATTTCAAAATAGCGCCATAACTTGAATATGCAAATGAAGCTTGGGATATTTAAATCCTGGCTTCATTTGCCATTTTAAATTTCTTCATTTGCATCCCTCTCTCAAAAGAGGATGCAAGTGCAGACATACCCCCACATAGGACTTGGAAATCTGCATTGAATAGAAAGGAAAACTCAGCATCTGCAGAAAGCAAAACAAACGGGACTTGAGCGTTGCTAAAGTCAACTGGTTTTAAAATTTGAATAATAACCTTTTTTGAAAATGTTATTCATTTTGAGCCCAGCCTCCATTTATACCTATTATTGAAATGTATTATTATGGCTGCATTACTTTTTATGTTATTTCTTTAAGTCCCTTGATTCAGTGGATTTAGGCTGCATAAAGAATATCTAAAATAGTTCATAATTCCTTAATAACTGCTGTATTTCTTGTTAAGGAATAGTGATGAGCTTTATAAAATATGATATAGGATCATCAAAATATATGAAAACATTGAAAGACATATCTGAAATGGAGGGCTAGATTGTTGGTTGATGTAACTCAACATAATCTCCCTGAAGCCAATGAAACTATGCTAATTTACACCAATGAACAGTCTACCCTGGAATTACATTTTTTCAAATGTTTGTGTAGATTGAATTATTAACATTCTTTTTCTCAAAGTATCTTGTCCAAAAGGATGGTATTTAAAGGGCAGGAGGAAATTCATTATGAGATTGTAGTAGAAAGAACAATCTACTTATTGAATTAAATGTCAGAAAAGTGAATGTATCTTTCATTTTTGTGAACCGTGTTTGATCTCAGACTATTTTATTTCATGTACAAGCCACATAAATCAACAGAAGAGAACAGCTCTAACATGTCTAGTCATATTTTTCAGAGGTGGACTAGGAATCATCAGTTAATAGTGCGGTGAACTTATCTACTAGAAGACAACAAAATTGCACACCATTTTCAGACACCATGTTGGATGTGTTGTTTCATCTAACACCAATATAGAAAGTTTCAGGAATTGAGTCTTAAGTAGTAGTTTGAGCACTCACTGAAAGTCTATGAAGTTTAGCCACATAATAGACATTAGTGCCTTTAAAAATCTGCTCCTTAAATCTTCTTGCCAATTACAGAGGTCTGCAAATGAACCATATTGTATACTTGCACACATAATTGACAAAATCATACCATACTATTTTAAAGCACATATTTCTATAGTCCTATAGAGAGTTTTCATGAAGCCAGTTATAATGATAAAGTAATTGAGCAAGTCAGAGTAATAATAAAAGAATCCTAAAAGGCAAATATTAGTTCAGCCTTGTTGGTGACCACCAGGAAAGCAGGTGACTCACACTCTTAATCTGAGAAAAAAGGGTTTTGTTATTGAATATCATCACACCGTAGGATGATTTGGGGAAAGTGAGGGTACTACAGCACTATTTCAAATTAACCTAATTCAAAACAGTTAATTCGAATTAAGCTAATTTGAAATAATGCATCTATACACAAAAACTATTTTGAAATAGCACGTCCACACTGAGTGGACCCTGAACCGAAGTTAAGGCTGGCCGGAACCAGTGCTGTCAGGGCATCAGGTTAGGACTTGAGTGTTTGGGGCTGCTGCCTGAGGCTAACTGAGCTCTGTGCTTAAAGGGACCCTACCCCCACCCCAGACAGACAGTTCTCAGGGTTCCCCGCTTGCTTGTCTACCTCGATGAGGGACAGCAAAGCAATCCTGTCTTGGAGTGCCCTGAGTGCCCGCACTCGGGACACCACAGCACTCGACCATATGGAGTCAGAGCTGCCCCTGGGCACGCCGTTGCATCTCGTGGGGCCGATGCCATCAACCCGGCTGCACTTGCTGCAGGCTGCCATCTGGGGCATTCATCGGGGGCTATCAGGATCCAGGAGGCCCTGAGGGAGAGCGTCTACCATGAGGAGCCCTCAGAGCCTCCCTGGTCCTCCCCACTGGGGGCTCGTTCCCCATTCCTCCCTCATGTCCTTCCACTTACCCCTCCCTAGCCCGCCTTCCTGATGTCAAATAAAAGACACGTATGTTCAAAAATAGAAACTGGGTTTATTGAACAAAACTGGGGGGGGGAGGAGCCTCTGGGGAGACTGGGAAAAGGAGGTGGGAGGGTGGAAGAGAGAGGGTGGGAGAGGGGAGGGGAAACCTGGGAGGAGGGAGCTGGAAGGGGGAAGCAAGGGGAAGAAGTGGGAGGGGAAGCTCAGGGCTCAGGTTTGGGGGTCTCGCAACCTGACTTTCATGCAAACCTGCTCCTGGGTTTGCATGTGGCCTCTGGTGGCCAGGTTGGCAGCTATCCTACCATAGACGGCTGTATTCCTCCATCTAGGGCTGAGATCATGGAAGTTGGGGGCATCCCCCCCAAACCTGAATAAGGTCCATGATCTCCACCCTGGACCAGGAAGGCACCCGCCTTCCCCAGCCCCTGTCAGGCTCCTGTGAGCTGGCAGACTGCTCCTGGGGAGTGCTGGAGGGTGGCTGCCAGTGGCTTGCTTGCTCATGTTTTGGGGCCACTGTATCGGGGCACCGGTGGCCACTGCTGGCTCTGGGCTGGCAGGCTTGGAGCTGGCACAGGCACTATGGCCAGGGTCTACCCCTTTAATGGCTCCAGGGCTGGAGGAGAGGAGAGTAAGTTTTCCTGGTTGTGCCCAGAGTGGCCACGAGGGCTCCCTGGGTAGGGCTGGAGGCTCTCGATTTCAAATTAAGTGTCTACACAGCACTTATTTTGAATTAGCTATTTCGAATTAGGTGTTATTCCTCATAGAATGAGGTTTACCTAATTCAAAATAAGGACTCCATTATTTCAAATTTATTTCGAAATAGCAGCCTGTATGTGTAGACAGCTATTACAGTTAATTCAAAATAACTGCTGTTATTTCAAATTAACTCTGTAGTGTAGACATACCCTGATAGAATAATAACATGGAGGAAGCTTATGTTTAGTGGAGCGAGATTTCTGCAGAGCTCACTTTCTGTAGGCAAATCCCTGCTTTTTTCTAGAGAGATTCTTATACTACCTCATCAGACTAGAATTTGATCATCTTGCAGTAGACTACTACACAATGTAAACTAACATGTGGTGTTCTCTCATTAAGCAAGCACTTTTCAGTGTGATTACTGGGTGTCAGATGTTTACTGATGAAATGACTCTAGTGAAGTTACAGCAAGGTTGAATTTGGCCCATATTGTTTAGCTGTAACCACTCTTCTATTTAGAAGAAAAATCCAGTATAATTTTGTTTGTCTTTTACTTAAAGACTACCCTCACTCCGAATAAGCAATTGATATTTGCTGTTTCCTTTTTGTGATTTACTCTGAGAATTATCTCAGTAAAAATGGGCGCCATGGAATTTCATTTTCAATTCCTCAGTCGCTCCAAATCGAATTAACTCAATTTCATTTTCATTTTTTCCCTTAGCTGCCAACCCTTCAGAGTCTACTTGTGATGTGGACCTCAGCCTGGATTGGTTCTTTCTCCCATATCATCACTGATAATGAGAGACCCTGAATTCCAAATTATGTAGCCTCATTCTTTGTCATTTATAGCAGTGATGCTTAACGTATTTCCAGACTTCCTTTATCTAACAAATTAGCTAAGGTTTTAAATTGCCTTGATATTTTCAGTATTATTTAGGATAATATCTAAAGGTAACTGACAAGTTTAAGTTGTGCCATTGTACAGTACATCCTCATTTGCACTTATCTAATCAATTAAAAGCTAACGGGATTGTAGAGGTATTGCTGACTGCATAATTGCACAGATGTCACTAGTGGGTATGTTTTTATGTGCAGAACCTTTCTACTGTGCTCATGCAAAGGAGAGCAACCCGCCTGACTTTCAGATGACACTCCGAGTTTGCCAGGCTGATAGTTAGAATGAAATGCATCTCCTTATAAGGGTGTTAATTTTCCTCTCAATAATTATCTTGCCCATGTGATTGTCAGGCAATTTAATCAATAATAAGAACAGATAGTCCCAGATATTATTGCTTCTGTGACCAATATTCTCCCCTCACCCTGCATAGGTGTCAGTGTTTTAATAAAGTAAACAGGTGCAATGTTCAGAATTTCTTTAGAGAGCCAATTTCCCAATTGTTCATCTCATATTCCAAAAGTGAAGGGACAGCTAATCAGACTCCAACAACATAATTGCCTCATTTTCAACCCTAAAAGCATTATATGCCTCCTGCTAGTTTAGCACCTGGCAAATCTACTTAAAGTTATGCAAGATGTCGTTTACTCAGATAATGCTTAAAGTAGGATGATCTTGTAATGAAGGAGAAGGTGTCATCTAGTATAACTACGTTATGTCTACATTAGTTCTGTACATTGTGGACATAGGAAGTTTCTTAAAAAGCTGATAACAAATCTCTCTTTTAAGATGGTTCTAATACATTGTGGCAACCTTAAATTAAATACTACAAGAGATGTAATTCTGTCTTCTCTTTCCTCTTTATGGAGATTATCTCTTGTGATTAGTCATTTCTTAATCTTTTGCAATGTATACAGAGTACTTCCTTCTTTTAGGCCCAAATTCTACAACAAAGACTGCAGAAGTCAGCCCACATTATGTTCACTTTAGGATCAGGGCCTCAGATTTAAATTTTTTTTTTTTTTTGAGGCATCAGTTTCTGGTTTTTAAGCACTATGTTAGCCTCCATTTTATGGAATTGGAGGTGAGCAAAAAAACTTTCTATCTTACAGCAAATTCTGAAATTTTCACATTTGTTTTTATTCGAAATTGGACAAAAAACTCAAGATAGATTTGTCATTGAAGAGTTTAAAAAAAATCTGACTTGCTAGTGTTGAAACATTTCATTTTTGATAGTGCCCATCAAAAGTACAATTAAATTATATATTTTTTTATTTTGAACTGAGTAAATACATACTGTTCTGAGTGAGTTCTACTTTAAATAGCATCTGCCTAAAGTGTGCAGTGTCTCAGGAAAGTTATAGTTCTTGTTTCACATGCTCCTCTGGTTCTCCATTCTGTCCTATGGCTCAGGCACCCTGTAAAAATTACTTGTCCCATAATACAGCTGTAACCATCGGATACACCACACTGCTCTGTGAGAAGGAAACTGCTATGCATTCTGAGAGATGTAATATGGTCAAGATGCCCGTCATATAGGGAAGAGTGAGTGGGGAACATTGAACTCGGACCACAAGAAAGATCAAATGGAAGTTGTCTTATAGAAACTATTGTATAGAAATTGCATTTTTTCCCAAGAAAAAAATTATTTCAGGAGAAGACTTTCATACATCCAAAAACAACTGTAAACTGATACAATAAATGTTAAGTAAATAGATGGAAGAACTGAAAATGGGTCAAGAAGAACCAAAATCTCAAAATCTGTTTTTAAAAGGTTTAAATAATTTGGATAAACATTCCCTCTATCTTGCCTATAATCTGTTTTTGCAAGTAGCTGGTTCACCAGCCTCTCATGGGTGGTTATTTCCCAAGAGTTCTGGGTCATTCCATGGGCTCAGGAGAGTAGCAGTTCGTGGACAAGTCTAAAGAGTGATCTAAGGGTGCGTCTAGACTACATGCCTCTGTCACCAGAGGCATGTAGATTAGGCTACCAGGCATAGGAAAATGAAGCGGCGATTTAAATAATCGCCGCTTCATTTAAATTTACATGGCTGCCGCGCTGAGCCGACAAACAGCTGATCAGCTGTTTGTCGGCTCAGCGCTGTAGTCTGGACGCGCGGGTGTCGACATCAAAGGCCTTTGTTGACCACAGGTAAATGTCTTTGTTGACCTGAGGGCAGGGACATTGAGGGAAGGGGGAGGCACCAGGAAGGTGCAGGGGGTAAGGGAAATTGCAGGTGCCAGGAGGATTGTAGGGGTGAAACAGAAGGGAAGACATGTGAAGGGGAGGGATGGACACCAGAGGGCAGAGGAGAGAGGCAGAGCAGGTTGGTAGAGGGAGGTGTTAGGAGAGAGGATGGGGAGAGGTAGCTACAGATGATCAGAGTGGGGCTAGAAGAGGGATGAGCACAGAGGGAAGGGAAGGGCTGGTGCAGGTGTAACCCAAACACGTAGTGTGGTTCACTGTCCCATATACAGGACTATGTAGCACTTTAAAGACTAACAAGATGGTTTATTAGGTGATGAGCTTTCGTGGGCCAGACCCACTTCCTCAGATCAAATAGTGGAAGAAAATAGTCACAACCATATATACCAAAGGATACAATTTAAAAAAAAGAGCACATATGAAAAGGACAAATCAAATTTCAGAACAGAAGGGAGAGGCGGGTAGATCTTACCCATTACAAAGATAGCTTCCCCAATTATCACCTCTAATACCATTAGCTGACAGACATTTACCTTCCCCCTCTTCCCCCCGCATCCCCCTTCTGTTCTGAAATTTGATTTGTCCTTTTCATATGTGTTCTTTTTTTTTAATTGTATCCTTTGGTATACAGGCAGTCCCCGGGTTACATGGATCCGACTTACATCAGATCCCTACTTACAAATGGGGTGAGGCAACTCCGCACCAGCTGCTTCCCCCCAGCAGACCAGGGAGACGCAAAGCTAGCCTCCCCCCCAGCAGACCAGGGAGATGCGGAGCGGCTTTTCTCAGCAGACACCTCAGCTTGAGAATAAAGGACTGAGGGAAGTGAGGTGTGGGAGAATAAAACTGAGCTCTGGAGAAATATTTGGCTAGAGTTTTCCCTACAATATGTACCAGTTCCGACTTACATACAAATTCAACTTAAGAACAAACCTACAGTCCCTATCTTGTACGTAACCCGGGGACTGCCTGTATATGGTTGTGACTATTTTCTTCCACTATTTGATCTGAGGAAGTGGGTTTGACCCACAAAAGCTCATCATCTAATAAACCATCTTGTTAGTCTTTAAAATGCTACATAGTCCTGTATTTTGTTTCAGCTACACCAGACTAACACGGTTACATTTCTATCACTATGTCCCATATAGTGGCATTTAGACCACTTACAGTGACAGATAAGAACAAGGGAGCTCCACAGCCTAAGCTGAAAGCCAGCTGGCTTTATTTTACTGCTTTGTTTTTCCTGAATCTTTGGAATAGAGTCAGTCAGGGTATGTCTACACTACCCCGCTAGTTCGAACTAGCGGGGTAATGTAGGCATACCGCACTTGCAAATGAAGCCCAGGATTTGAATTTCCCGGGCTTCATTTGCATAAGCGGGGAGCCGCCATTTTTAAATCCCCGCTGCTTCGAACCCCGTGTAGCGCGGCTACACGGTGCTCGAACTAGATTGTTCGGACTAGGGTGCCTATTCCGAACTACCAGTACACCTCATTTCACGAGGAGTAACGGTAGTTCGGAATAGGAACCTAATCCGAACTACTTAGTTCGAGCCCCGTGTAGCCGCGCTGCACGGGGTTCGAAGCAGCGGGGATTTAAAAATGGCGGCTCCCCGCTTATGCAAATGAAGCCCAGGAAATTCAAATCCCGGGCTTCATTTGCAAGTGCGGTATGCCTACATTACCCTCCTAGTTCGAACTAGGAGGGTAGTGTAGACATACCCTCATTTATTTGTATTGAAGTCTCCAGTGTCTGGACAATACTGGAGCAGCATTTTATTGGACATTTATAGTATCTGACCATTTCAAACATCAGTTCTACTTCAGATCTCCCGCCTGCACAAAATATTGGTAGTCTAGCCATTTGGGATTTCAATTTAATGCTTCCGTTGATGTTTGACCAACTGTAACATTTTTTGCCCTGATTATAGTTAAAAGCATTATGATGGGGAAAATAGTTATATTCCAGGGCCTTCTTGCTAGACCAAAGTTTAAATGCGCAGTGTTGTTATTTGAAGAGAAAGACACAATGTTAGGGATTTTGAAATTTTCTATTACAGATCTTGATGCTACTTACACTAATTATAACTACAATAGTGACTTTGTTAAGGCCACAGCTGCGTGAGGTAGGGCCAAATTTCTTGAAGATCAGAGCTTTCAGTGCTCAAAACCTTCTTGTTCTTAAATGTGTATCTTTAAAGAGCTGTAGTTAGCTTAGGTAAATAGAGTGGGTGGTAAGAATTTTGGTTCTTAATTTGTAATAACAAATACAAAAGTATTGGTTATCAATGACACTCTAGCTGAGAGCACAGACATGAAAGTTTTAAGACTGAAATGGCCATGGGAGATAAGCATTCCTATAAGTTTTGGGTTGTAGCATATAGGAGGGCAGGGTTGGGTGGCCTGCTTTGCTGCTGCCTTCTTTGCTATGAGTAAATGATAATTGCTTGAGCTGTTTGCCTCAGTAATAAGGGCTACATTCACAGCAATCAAAATAGTGTGGACTAAATTATTGGATTTAATCCCTCTAGAGAGTAGGGAATCCCTAAAATTACATCAGAAGCTCCTAATACCTTCCCCTTTTTGTTTTAAAATTCCTTATTGGACCTGAGTACTACTCATTTGTACACTGTGATCCTATTAATTATTTTTACCTTATTTCAAGGAATTGTCTTTCTCAAATGCACTTTAATGGGATTCACATTAAAATGAAACCTAGACAAATGAAGAAAAAGCAAGCAAACAGGGTATTCCAGAGAATCCATGTGGAATTGAACATATCACCATTAAAATTATTTTAATATAAAGTTGCAAAGCCCATATCTATTGAAAAACAGGAATCTTGAGAGATGTATTCAAAGCTATGTCTCTGGAACTAGATCTCCTTAAGAACCATTCCATGAAAGGAAACAACATTCAGTGGAAGATGAAGTATGGATGAGACATGAGTGCTCATTCCAACATAAATTCTCAGTTTGACAGAAAGAAGAATAGAGTCATCCTGGATAAATATGAGGTCATGGCCACAGCCATCTGGGACAGCATGTGGGATCACAATTTTTTTTAATCTCTTGCATCTGTCAGGAATCCACTATCAGAGGTTTTGATGTGCAGACATATAGAAGTTCCTTTCCTTGCTGGATGGAAGAGACGGCTTTGTAAAAGTGACCTTTCTTTGATGCACTGAGCAGAAGACAGAAAGCCTCCTGGTCAGATCAGAGGGTAGGTTTTTTTCTGGAGTCCTAGGGTGAAAGATGAGATGATGTATGAAGAGGCTGTTTGATTTGACAAGAACATCTGGAGTTTGTCTTCTCATTTCCCATTAACACATTGGCAACTAGATTTATATTGTCCACATATGACCTGCTCCCAGCATCAGAGAGAAGATAACTGGCTTATGTGTTGCTATTGAATACATGTCTGCTTAAATAGCCATTTGAATCAACAGAATCTTTTGTGGTGTTACATAACTGATGCATACACAATCCTCTTAATTTCTAAAGGATTGCTTGCATTTGCCATTCAGAAAGAT
Organism: Pelodiscus sinensis; assembly: GCF_049634645.1. Classification (NCBI taxonomy): domain Eukaryota; kingdom Metazoa; phylum Chordata; order Testudines; family Trionychidae; genus Pelodiscus; species Pelodiscus sinensis. The sequence goes on from NC_134719.1 coordinate 52,253,949, forward strand.
CTCAAATGTTTGGGTATGATGCCCATCTGCATGGGATTTCTGTTAAAGAATGGACTCCACCATAGCTACTACTACATGGCAGGATTGAATTTGGAAGTCCACTCCTACTTGGAGAGTCCTGTTGGAGTGCCATGATCTCAGATTTCTCAAAGTCTGTCTTCACCGGGATCTCCATGGTTTCTGTGTTTGTCCCATGAGGAGATTGCTGAGGAATAATTGAATCTTGTTAACTCAATTTAAATTGAATGATTCCACTACAATGCCAAAAGAGGACATCCTCCACAGAGATAATCATCTAGTAAACTAAATCTGTGCACTTCTTGCCCATGCAAGTAGAATGTGGATACTGCCATGAATTCTATGAGCACCACTGAGGCTGAGACCAGCCAAGAGTTGGGATATAGATGAAGTGTCAGTATCAGCATGTTGTAGAGACAGATTTTACTGAAAATACTTTAAAAAAATACTGTCAATCTAGAGAAAACAAAAAATGTACATAAGTGTACATTCCATCCTTTATACACATGTATGTCTATTTTTATTCATCACTTCTCTACTTAATCAAGGTATTTTGTTAGAAAAATGTGAAAATGTTCTGGAAGTTACCACATAAGCCACTGAAATTGCAGTCAAGAAACTTTAAAATTTGTACAGTAAACTTCCGATAATCCGGAACCTTTAGGACCCAGGGGGTATGTCTACACTACCCCCCTAGTTTGAACTAGGGGGGGTAATGTAGTCATACGGAGTTGCAAATGAAGCCCGGGATTTGAATTTCCCAGGCTTCATTTGAATAAAGCCGGCCGGCGCCATTTTTAAATGCCGGCTAGTTCGGACCCCATTCCGTGTGTAGCCGCGCGGCACGGGGTCCGAACTAGCCGGCATTTAAAAATGGCGCCGGCCGGCTTTATGCAAATGAAGCCCGGGAAATTCAAATCCAGGGCTTCATTTGCAACTCCGTATGACTACATTACCCCCCCCCCCCCAGTTCAAACTGGGGGGTAGTGTAGACATACCCAGGGGGTGCAGGATTATCAGATATGCCGGACTATCAGAAGGGGGGACTATGAGGGGTCTGGAGTGGGGTGGGCGGGGATGCCACCCAAGACCCCTCATAGCCCCCCCTTATGATAGTCAGGCTCTGCCCCAGGAGTCCCTGATTCAGCCGCTGCTTGTCAGTTTCAGCAGTAGCTGAATCGGGGATGCCTGCAATAGAGCAGCTATCTGAGGCCTGTGCTTAAAGGGACCCCCCGCCCCAAGACAGCAGGTTCTCAGGTTTCCCTGCTTGCTTGCCTACCTCCATGAGGGACAGCAAAGAATTTTGTCTCTGCGTGCTCTGGTTGCCCTCACTGAGGACATCATAGCACTCTGCAACATGGAGCCGGAACTGCCCCTGGGCACTCTGGTGCTTCTCTTGGACACGTTGCTGTGAGCGTGGCTGCACTTTCTGCAGGCTGCCATCTGGGAGGTCCACTGGGGGACTGTCAGTATCCAGGAGACCCTGCGGGAGTGCTTCCACCCTGAGGAGCACTAACAGTCTCCCTGGTCTGCCCTACTGGGAGCTTGTGCCTCATTCCTCCCTCGCATCCTTCCACTTACCCCCACCAGCCCCCTTTCCTGATGTCAAATAAAATACACATTTTTTCATAAACACAAACTCTTTATTTAACAAAACTGGAGGGGAGGGGGAATGAAACTCTGGTAAGACTGGGGAAAGACGGCAGGAGAGGGGAGGAGAGATGATGGGAGAGGGAATCCTGGGAGGAAGGAGCTAGAAGGGGGAAGCAAAGGGAAGAAGAGGGAGGGGAAGCTCATGGGTCAGGGGTGGGGGGGGTCTCACCGGACCAACTTGATTTTCATGTGAACCTGCTCCTGGGTTCGCATGTGGCCTTTGGTGGCCAGGCTGGCAGCTATCCTGCCATAGACGGCTGCATTCCTCCGTCTAGTGCAGACATCATAGACGTTGGGGGCAAACCCCCCCCAAAAAAGTTGAATAAGGTCCATCATCTCCGCCCTGGACCAGGAAGGCGCCTGCCTTCTCCGGGCCCTGGCAGGATCCTGGGAGCTGGCAGACTGCTCCTGGGGAGTGGTGGAGGGCTGCCTGGCACTGGCTTGCTGGCACATGTTTTGGGGCCACTGGGTCAGGGACAGTGACTGCTGGCTCTGGGCCAGCAGGCTTGGAGCTGGCACAGGCACTGTGGCCAGGGTCTGCTCCTTTAAGGGCTCCGGAGAGGGGAGGAGGGGAGAGAGTGGAGTGTTCTTTGTTGAGGCTGGAGTGGCCACCAGGGCACCCTGGGAAGGCTGGAGGCCCCCTATTTCAAAATAAGTGCTACACAGCACTTATTTAGAAATAGCTATTTCAAATTTGACGTTATTCCTCGTGGAATAAGGTTTACCAAATTTGAAATAAGCGCTCCGCTATTTTGAATTTATTTCAAAATAGTGGTTTGGCCGTGTAGATGCTAGGAAAGTAATTTGAAATAGGGACTGTGATTTCAAAATAACTTTGCTCTGTAGACATACTCTAATATACTATTAATTGTAATTTCCAGAAAAATGGGGTTAATACTGTAAAATCAAATTATTCCAGAGTGTACATCAGTGCTACTTTGTATTATAACATGAAAGAAACATTTAACTAGGGGGCTCACTTTGAGGGAGCTAGCTAACTAGCTCATCAACTCCCCACTTTCTTGCCACAAAACCCCCCTGCTCACTATGCTCACCAACTGCCCCTCCGGCCAGAGAGCCTGATGACATCATTCTGTTGCACAGCAGGAAAAACTGTTTATATAGAGAGAGAAATGAAAGGGCCAGATCCCCAGCTGCAGCCATTTCTACCGCCAGGGCCGGCTCTACAGAGAGAGGGACCGATTCCGGGGGCGGGGCCGCACAAGCACAGGGCCCTGAGCGGCACAGCACATGTGTTGCACACCGGAGGCACGATGCATGCCCTGTGCATCCCAGACATCATGACATATGCACTGCGCACCCACACATGCGCAGTGCCCCGGGAGTACGACGCATGCATGGCCCCGGGGCGCACGACGTATGCGCCGTGCACCCAGGGGCCCCGCACTAGTGTCATACTTCTGGCGCATGAGTCGCTACCCTGGGCGCGGGGCCCCCTCAGGCACGGGGCCCCACGCCAGGGAATCGGCTGCATCAGCCTAAGGCCGGCCCTGTATACTGCCTATCTAAAACTTTTTTTCTGGTTTGTTTTGTTGTGAACCATTTTATTTATTTATTTATTTATTTTATTTATTGGTATTGAATTATCATATTGTACCTACACATTGTGTTTTACATATTCTCCCTTTCACACAAATTTCTTCCCTATACCTCCAGATATTTGCACATCCTCGTAAGAACTCCCTCAAAGTGACTCCCTATCATCTTCTTCCTATAATTGGCTAAGATTCATGGCTAGGCTTTACTCTAAGAAGAAGCAATTGGACAGGAAGTGAAAGGCACTCTGGCTACATCTAGACTGCATTGATTTTTTGGGATGCCACCGGTATCCCGGAAAGGCAAGGCTGCCTGCAAGGAACACGTCCGCTTTTTTGGAAAAAATTTCGAAACAGCAGATGCATTCTTTCACCATCCCTGTAAACCTTGTTCTACAAGAAATAAGGGGTGGCTTAAAAGAGCACTTTATTTTGCATGTTGGCACCATGTAGACACACCAAATTTCGAAAGAGCCTCTTTCAAAAGTAAATCAGAAAAAGATACACAATTTGTGTACCTCTGGAACTGTGGAACTTATTTCAGGTCCCTTGTCTGCTCATGTCTCCAGGCAGAGTTCCTCTGATTAGTGACAGATTGTTTCATGGATGTTCTTGAAAACTGGTAGGTGCTATCCAGCGTTCTTGTTTGGCTTCTCCTGATTTTCAGTCTTTAATCTCACTCCTATTCCTGTTTTCCCTTTTGTTTTCTCCAGCAATCAGTTGTAGCCTGGCCTTAGTGCTTTGTCCTTCTTAATTGAGGGGATGATCCATTGTTTATGGGATGGGCTATATCCTCCTGTCTCAATACCATAAATAGCATGTATATTAATTTCAGTGCTATTACAGATCTAAGAGGAGAGAAACTTTAGTCTTGTTTCCAGGTAACACTGACATAAATCTACACTTAATTAAATGAGAAAGTACAGGTTCAGTATTTGGGGAAAAGGTGACCTTGTGTATAGTATTAAGTGCTAAAATACCTAACATTAATACAAGTTTGATTTCAATAACACAATTTGTTTCTGAATAACACTCTTCCCTTATCCCCACCCCCATTCACTTTTTTATTATATGGATTTGATCATATCCTGGCTATAGGACATGAGATTGTTCCTCTTACATGGGGTTGTGAATGGCAAAGTTTCTTGATCTCAACTCAATTACGCATCTGGTCAAAGGCCAAAGTTAATCAACCCGCAATATTTCTGTGTTGTGTTACTATACTGAATACAAAGGGAGATGACTACTAGACATTGCTGAAGAACATTTTAGAAAAGATAATTTGACTCACATTGGTGGGCCCAATTCTGCTCCTGTTGAAGTTAACAAGACTAGGACCATTTTATTGGAATGATATCTCATAGTATTTCCAGCTTTCCTGGAAGCAGAGCATACAGAACACGCATGAGAATGCCTGACACTGATCTGATACACCAGTATCAATCTTTTGTGCCCAATTCTCTTCTCACACTGCCATGGCATAGAGTTTCTTCTCACAGGAGAATTGGTTCCAGTAAGCACCCAGATGCAAAAGTAGCTACATCAAAAGTGTGCAATTTATTGTTAGGCATTTTCATTCAAAATGCCAGGAATATGTGGAAAGATTTTTCAATGTGATTTAAAATTATTACCTGAACATTCTGCTTAAAAGATTAAAGAATTCATAGGAATAATGCATTGATTTGTTACATCATCTTTTTCCCCATGAAGCAGATATGGAGAAGAAACTCACAAAGTATTTCCCCATCACAACACATAAAGCAGGTGCTTTCTGTGAGGGGGTTGATTTTTTTTTTTTTTTTTTTTTTTTTATCACAGGGCATGGTTTGGAGGTTTTTAATTTAACAATGTGGTAGGGCAGTTATGGCACTAATAGCATTTGTAGTGTTTGTAGTGTAGTTAGTTCCCACTGTATTCAACAGCACACCACACTTTGCTAACAATTAAAATCCAGCAAAATTGTTCTCGGTATTGGTTGGAATGTGATATTGAAGGGTTAGTTTATGGAAACGTTGGTTCTCATTGTTACTGTTTTATTCCCATTCTTGAGTAGTGCACAATGTGTGTGATGTTTTGGTGTTTATTTTCTGCTAACTATGACTGGCTTGTTAGCATCCTAAACTATCAGGCATATATATATTTTTTAGCTGGTCAAGTAAAATATTTTGATTAATCTTTATTTTCTATTTTGGGACATTTGAATGTAATATAACATTTAAGTGGAGATGCATTTGATGACTGCCTACTTAAAGGACACTATACTCAAATTATACATTAGCTGATAGTCTAGTACTGGGTGGGCAGTAAGTGGCCAGTGGACTGGATGTGGTTCACCTGGAAGGCCATCAGATGTTTTATTTCCATGCATGTCCACAGTTACAGCTGCTTGCATCTCTCTTTGGCTGCCCATTGCCATTCCCAACTAATGAGAACTGTGAGCAAGTAAATAAAGCATCTAACAACCTGCCAGGGACTAACCCTGGCTAACTGCAACTGGCCAATGGGCCACTTATTGCCTAATCTGGTATCATGTTCCACATATATCTAGGCACAGTAGTGATGCTATTGTGGGATATTGTGTTAATTCAGAGATCATTATAGTATTGAACTCTAATGGTTCATCAAGTGTGACAGTCTTTATATCTAAAACAGATGACTGTGTAACCATATTACTTTTTTCAGCTACTTCTATCATACAAGAGAAAGCTCTTTAACATGAGAGTAGAGGGCACAGTGACAGTGCAGAGCTGTGTTCATTAAATAAGCAGAAGAAGTATTTTCATATTGGAAATGGTATTGTACTTACCAGTTTTATATTGCAAGTTGAGCATAGAACATTCTTGTCACTTGTAAACAAATTGTGAAATTTGTGAAATTGCAGTCCTTTGCACAAAGACAGTGTTTCTTACAGAAGGAATGATAGCAATGTCAAAACATAGAAGAGATTATAATTATGTTGTCTTCTCTATTTTTCAGCATTAAGAAATGAAGTTTAAGCAGAAATATAAATACTTACTAGTAATGAAAGGCAAATTATAGTTCAGCATTGGGCTGGTAGGCAGAACTAACTTCCAGGCCATGTCCCTATCTGACGAAATCAACATGGCTCTATAAATGCTGATTTATACTAGCTGAGAATCAGGGCTTGCGCTTTTTTTTTAAAAAAGAACTAAAGGAGATATTTTAAAACAATACATAGTTAAACTTATTTGCCTACCACTTGTTTTTCCTACATTATCTTTTCATGTGCTCTTACGTTAGGAAACCTATGTGTTTGCATAAGAAAATGCAATACTGAAAACTTACCATTCTTAAACCTATATCATGCCAAAATATGAATGCCATTTCCATTCCCTATAACTAGAGCTGGCCTGGATTTTGTGACATAAAAAAATTCTATTCTCCCCATTTTACAGAACGGGAACTGAAATTAAGAGAAACAGAGGTTCAGGTTTTTAAAAGAATGTCAATAAGAACCCAGTGTGATTTCCAAAAGGTGCTTCTTAGCTAGGTACCTAATGCCTTTAAAGAACTGACCCTAAGTAACTTGCCCAAGGTGACACAAAGTCTGTGGAAGAACAAGGATTTGAATCCAAATATTCTATATCTAAGGCTAGTGCCTTAATCACTGAACCATCTATCTCTATTCCTCATCTGATTAAAACTGTGCACTGAAATGTTTGCAAGATCAGGTCCTATATTTGGGTATATGTAGGCCGGATTGTCATTTACATTAAGGCAATTTTTTTGTATTTATGTAATGTTCTGTTATTATATGATCAGCTTCTAGTCTTCATTGATAATGCAATTAAGTTTTATTTTAAAATGATACATTTTCCTGCAAAACGTAACTTATTTTGTGTCCAAAAATAACCATTGATACATAATTACAAAACATTGAATCTTGCCATTTTTCAGATGAATTCAAGTTCTTTATGAAAAGGCTGCCCATGAACTATTTCCTCAACACTTCTACCATAATGCATTTGTGGACAATGGATTCTAATTTTCAGCGTCGCTATGAGCAACTGGAAAACAACATGAAACAACTTTTCCTTAAGTCACAGAAAATTGTATACAAGCTCTTTAGCCTAAGTAAGAGGTGTCATAAACAGCCACTCATCAGCTTGCCACGGCAGAGGTAAGAAATGCTGTGAAAACCTGACACACACTCAGGACATTATTTTGAGACTGAAGCTTGTTTAAGAGTACAGATATGCAAATAAGTACACTATGTGGCCTTTATATCCACAAGAGCAAGACAATGCTTTTGAGTCTTCTAGTCTTTAATATTCTGTGCAGACCTTCCCAAATATAATGCCACAATGAGAAAAGTAAAACACAGACTACAACTGAGTATTTCTGTGTATTACTGGAATCCACAAACCAAAGTAACATGCAGCCCCAAATACACATTTCCACTGAAGTCAACTTCATCCCTCATTTAATCCATTCACTTCAGCAGAGTTATATTATTGGTGGATTTGACACACAGCCATCATAAAAAGTGAATATGGAACTATTTTAAGAACATCCCTCTCCCTTGTGTGACATTGGTGCATTCTGCATGCTGTTTGAGCTGGAGCTCTCCAGTGTCAAGATGTCACAACTTGAAATGGATGGTGGGGAAGAGTGGGTAACAAGTGTTGGGATAGGGGAGGTGCCAGTCCTGACTAGCAACACACAGTGAGAATGGTAATTCCTGAGGGTAAACTGGTACTAACATGTAAGTGAGTTGTGCATTCTTTGATTTTCATTCACATTATGTTAATGAGAAATAGCTGTGCTGAAATTAATGGAATGATACTGATGTGAAATTAGAAACAAATCTGTAAGAATAAGAATTGTTTTTCCCTGGGGTTAGCTGAAGACATGATGCCTGCTGCTAGCTCTGCAAGCATAATGGCCTCAATCCAATGCCTACAGAAGAACATGGAAAGATCTCCATGTTCTTTAATAGATATTGAAATGAACCCCACATATCTAGGCTTCTTGGAGCAGTTTGTTCCTCAGCAACAGTTATTACACATGGTATAGTGTTGTAGATGCTGCTCCTTTCAGCTCTACGCAATGGCTGTTGAACATGAGGATGAAGCTATTTCCTTCTGTCTTCCAGGGGAATAGTATCCAGCCTCTCACCATCTACTCCAGAAGCACAGACATCCACATTGTAGCTTCCTCTTGCTCAGGCTGCTGGGATAGGCTCTGAGTCTCTTTCTCCCACTTCCTAGTATACTCATTTAGGATACATGTTTTCTCCATTAGTAACCTTTTCGTTGTAACACTACATTTTTATTAATTTTTCTCTGTTGTTTAGAAAGCATTCCAGAAAGAAAGGGTACATAACACGCATGCAGATATGTTGGCTGGTTATGACTTTAAGCATGAATTTAAGGAATGATTCAGTTTGAGCCATGTGGGAAACAAGCTTTTATCAGCCACAGAGTGAGATACCTTAATAATAATAATAATAATAATAATAATTTTGTAATGTACCAGTAATGAGACACTACTTCTCATGTTTAAGGTTCTAGCTGATTAGGTGATAACTTAGAATTCAACTTTTTCCAGATTCAGTTGGCTGTTTTCCTAAGAATTTCCACAGAACCAATATGTTCTGGCTTGTTTTTTTTCCCCCACCTCCATTCTTTTTCTAGGTCTGCACCTAATGCCTCAGGAAGTCAATGGAAGGCTTGTATTTGATCAGGCCCTTATAACAAATCTTATTCAGGAACAGCCTATAATCTAGTCAGAGTCTATGTCTAATTCTATGTTCTAGTCTATGTCTTCTTGGTGCGGGAGGGCTTCCCAGGTCCTGTGTTTTGGGGACAGGGTGGCCTGACGGATTTCCGGGGGCCCACCTCCACACTCACCAGCTGTGGGAAACATAGAAGCAGAGCAACCCAGCTGCCTGCTTTGCTTTGCCATCTCCAAGCCAGGTCACTCTGCTTCACCACAGTGGTAGAAAGTAGAGAGTACTGGCCATAGCCCACTTCACTCTGCAGAGTGACATGGCTAGGAGCCGGGCCCGGGGGAGTGCAACGGGCTGGGGCCAGGTCACTCCACCTCCTGCTGGCATGGTGAGCGTAAGGGCAGCTTGACTCCTGCTGCCAGTTTGTGTTTCTTGGGGCAGAGATCTCTGATGAAAGAGGCAATGGAAGTGAGAGGGGGCGGAGCAAGCATGGAACTTCGGGACGGGGTAGAATTGGGGCAGTGCAACGCAGAGGTGGGGTGGAGCGGCAGGATTGGTGGCTGGGCTTAGGGTGGAAGGTTGGCTTGTCCCAGGTCTAGGACAACACTCAATCTAGTACAGATTTAAAAAAATGCAATGAAGTCATTCACTCACTGAACTCTGTCGATTAGAGGTGCCGATTCGGCCTCAACTGGAGTAATGTGTTCAGTTCTTGGTACCACATTCCAGGAAAAATATGAACAATTTGTAAAAAGTGATTAATGATCTAGAAAACATGAACTTTAAGGGAAGATTTTTAAAACTGTGTTTGTATAGTCTGGAAGAGAGAAGACTGAGAGCAGACATGATAACAATTTTAAAGTAAATAAAAGGAGGAGGCACACTTTTGACTCATATACAGCTTCCCATCCACTGTAGTACCCAAGTCCTTTTCTGCCAATCTGCTTCTTAGGCAGTCTTCCCAGCCTGTAACAGTACTTGGGATTCTTCCATCCCAAATACAGGACTCTACACTTGTCATTGTTGAACCTCATCAAATTTCTTTTGGTCCAACCCTCCAGTTTGTCTAGGTCACTCTGGATCCCGTCCCCGCACTCCAATTATCTACCTCTCCCCCTAGCTTAGTGACATCTGAAAACTTGCTGAGGGTGCAATTCATCCCCTCATCCAAGTCATTAATAAAAATGTTGAACAAAACTGGCCCCAGCACTGACTCTTGAGGCACTCTGCTTGATACTGAGCGTCAGCCAGACATTGAGTCATTAATCACTACCTGTTGAGCCCAACAATCTACCCAGCTTTCAATTCACCTTACAGTCCATTTATCCAATCTATACTACTTTAACTTACTGGCAAGAATACTGTGTGAGACCGTATCAAAAGCCTTGCTAAAATCAAGGTATATCACGTCCACCATCTTCCCCATATCTACAGAGCCAATTACCTTGTCTTAGAAGGCAATCAGGTTGGTCAGGCATAATTTGCCCTTGATGAATCCATGTTGACTATTGCTGAACCCTTTCCTCTCTTCCAAGTGCTTCAAAATGGATTCCTTGAGGATCCCCTCCATGATTTTTCTGGGGAGTGAGGTGAGGCTGACAGGTCTGTAATTCCCCGAATTGTCCTTCTTCCCTTTTTTGGAGATGGGCACTACATTTGCCTTTTTCCAATTGTCTGGGACCTCCATGAGTTTTCAAAGATAATGGCCAATGGCTCTGCAATCATATCAGCCAACTCCCTCAGCACCCTCAGATGCATTAGATCCAACCCCATGGATTCATGTATGTCCAACTTCTCTAAATAGTTCTTAACCTGTTCTTTCTCCACTGAGAGCTGCCCACCTCCTTCCAATACTGCGTTGCCAAGTGCAGTAGTCTCGGCGCTAACCTTGTGTGGACAGAGGCAAAAAAGCATTGAATACTTCAGCTTTTCCCACATCACCTATGTTATCTCTCTCATCCAATAAAGGTCTCACACCTTCCCTGACCACCTTATTGCTAATATGCCTGTAGAAACTTTTCTTGTTACCTTTCACATCCCTTGCTAGCTGCAATAACATTTGCACTTTGGCCTTCCAGAGGATTACACCCTTGCATACTCAAGCAATATATTTATACTCCTCCTTAGTCATCAGTCCAATTTTCCACTTCTTGTAAGCTTTCTTTTTGTGTTTAAGCTCATCAAGGATTTCACTGTTAAGCCAAGCCTACCATAGTTGCTTTTTTTAAATTTTTTTTTAAACTGCACATCGGGATGGTTTTTTCCTGTGTTTTTAATAACGCTTCTTTAAAATACAGCCAGCTCTCCTGGACTCCTTTCCCCTTCATGTTAGGAGGGATCCTGATCATAAGTTCTCTGAAGGAGTCAGAGTCTGCTTTTCTGAAGTCCAGTGGCTGTATTTTGCTGCTCTCCTTTCTTCCTTTGGTCAGGATCCTGAACTCGACCAACTCATGATCACTGCTGCCCAGGTTACCACCCACATCTACTTCCCCTACTAAATCCTCCCTGTTTGTGAGCAGCAGGTCAAGCTGCACATGGTCCATGGTTTGTTAATTGAAGTTAATTAACAAGTTAATTGAAATTGATTCCTCTTCCCTGAAGCTCTTGATTGAAGCAAAGAATCAAGCCATTTAAAGTAATTCCATCCCTTGATTTTAAAGACTTCAAACCCAAATAGCTTCATATGTGTTTTCCCAACATTATTAACCAAAATTAATTCATTGACTCTTGAGCCATAGAAACCATCTTTTCACAATTTATAATCTGCATAATACAAATAGAACAGATTAGAATAAGATAAAACTAACAATCCTCATGCTTCTGTATCCTGCCACAACTGTTTTGGCACACATTAGTGGGGAAATCCCATTTTCAATTTTTTTTCCCAATTCTGGATGTCCTAAATGTTAAGATTTTACTTACATAAAAAGGGGTATTATTTCAATGTCTAAGTCAATGATGCAGTCATTAGAATTGTACCAAAATGTACCATACAAGTCAAAATGGTTTGCTTTTTAGGCAATGTTTAGGTGTCATTTATTGTGACATTTAAAATTCTTCTGTCAGTAAAAAAGCGTTCTTTGTATTAGTGAAGGTTTCAGACTAATTTCAGCATCAGAACTTCTTTTAGGAATAAATATTGAGAATCAAGTAGTAACATCTGACTTGCCAGACTGGATCAGACCCCCTGTGTTTCTGGTACATTCTTCTATAACCATTGGTGGCCAGTCCCAGATACTTCCAAGGAAGATATAAGAACCATGCAGTAGTCAGGTGTGGGATAATTTACTCTTTTACCCAAATTGTTCCATCTTGTATTCCACTTCTTGAGATAAAGGGGCAGAGTAAAGTTCATTTTCTGCCAACAGAAGTTTGTTTTATTGTGTTGCCATGACTTACTTGTGATATGTTATTTGGAAGTTAATAAAAAGCTATTACCACTGTATGTAACAGTCACAAGCATTTGTAAGGTGGACATTATCCAAATCATTCCCAGAATGAAAAGAAAAAGTTACAGTTTTAAAAGAAAATATCTTAATTTTCTGTGAAATAATGTTACATAATGAGGTACCCGCTGCATGAGCTTCAGGGTCTGCTGTTTCAAATGGGTCAAGGGTGGCCACTAAAATGTTTTCATACATTAACAATTACATGTCCCTAAAGAATCAGATGACTTCATATACTCATTCCCTGTATTTTCTTTGCTTGACCAGCCACCATGGCCTGCATTAGTTGGAATTCCACGAAGTGGCCAGCTCTTGCTTTAGTTGATAATAACAGAAAGATACAGCAAGGCTGTAGATAGCAAAATACGTTCTATCTAAAAAGACTTGGCCAGAGAGTTTCTTTGTGAAATCATCATGGCTACATCTAGACTGGCATGATTTTCCGCAAATGCTTTTAACGGAAAAGTTTTAACGGAAAACAGCATCTAGATTGGCATGGATGCTTTTCCGCAAAAGCACTTTTTGCAGAAAAGCGGCCATGCAAATCCAGACGCGCTTTTGCGCAAAAAAACCCCAATCGTCATTTTCGCGATAGGGGCTTTTTTGCACAAAACAAATCTGAGCTGTCTACACTGGCCTTTTTGCACAAAAGCTTTTGCGCAAAAGGACTTTTGCCCGAATGGGAGCAGCATAGTATTTCTGCAAGAAGCACTGATTTCTTATATGAGATCGTCAGTGTTCTTGCGGAAATTCAAGCAGCCAGTGTAGACAGCTGGCAAGTTTTTCCGCAAAAGCAATTGCTTTTGCGGAAAAACTTGCCAGTCTAGACACAGCCCATATGTAAAGAAGGATCGTGAATTGAGAAAGAGTATTGAAGTGTCATGTATATGGAAGCTTTTAATTCTTATACATATTGGGTGTAGCAACATCTTTCACAAATAAGATGAAATGTACAAAGGGGACCAACTAGAGCACAGGTTCTGCACCTTCTTGAATTTTAGGAACCTGATCCTACTTTTATTGTTTTGGATGCTCTCCGGGGACTGCAGCTGAACCTGAATGATGGGATTGTTGCAAATTTAACATTGTGCTAATGTGGCCGGTATTTAATGTCCTTATTTTACAAGGGAAAAATGGCTCATATTTTTAAATACATACAACAGGACACTGAGGTTCACACTTTGCTGAGTTGAAAGGTCATATTTTTGTTACTCCTTTTGTCCTTCTGGATTGTCAGAGCAGCAACTCCTCCTTTTATGGTGTACTAGCTATATTCTGGGCACCTGCAAATCACAGGAACACGAGACCCTCATCCTAGTTGTTTCTTGGAATGAACAGGATGATGACATTATTTCTGTCAACATCAATGAGAGAATACAGTGATCCCTGTCAAAGAGTATGGTCTGACATAGGAAGAGTTAAAAAGACTATTTTTAAAAATATGTTCATGTCCACATTATGGCTGTGGTTTCCAAAGATAAGGGATTTGGTGTCCATTCCCTATGTAACATTGGAGACCAAAGTCACATATACCTTTAGAAAAATCTGGATAGAAATTCAAACTGAAGTACTTGTTTGTATTATTTATAGGGATTCCATGGCTAGCAAATCATTTGTTTGAGTGGATGCATGTGGTACAGAATATTACAGCATGGACACTCGTGCACTAACATAATTTGTATGCAGTTTTAAAAAAATCTAATGAAAAGCCATCATTTTATGCCAAATCAAAATTGCACAATAAATAAATGAAATATAAAAAAGGACCAGTGAAAATACAGCGGTAAAATATCAGACTAGATTATAACTTTGCCACATTAGCAAAATGGAAATCTATTGCAACAAATTGCAATGCACAATTAAACAACATGAACAAATATTAATTTTAGTTTTAAAAATATTTGTATAACATTTACACACAGAAGCACACACCTTTGGTAGAACATCAGTATTGGAATTTTTTGAAGTCAGTGTTTAATCTTACGCTATAATTTGTGACAGCACCTATTGGGCCTGATCCTCACCTATTGCAAATAGTAACTGAGAGGATCTAGGCCAATTTACACGAGCTGAGGATCCATCACAGTGTCATATTAGGAACAAAACTCTAGTCCATTATCAGAGATGGAGCGTTTAACTTTGTCACATCATTCACTACACCACTCGGTGCCTTTGGGTTACAGAATTCTTCCCAGAGCTCTCCAGAATGCAGTGGAACTTGCACACACTGAAGTTTACGCCTTCCCCTGGCACCCAATAGTCATATAAATTCCTATGTAAGGAGGAAAACCCATGCAACTGCCTTCTTACCATTTCATTCGGCTCCATTTTGGATGTTTATATCTCAGCAGTATTACACAAGGAGCAGAGTTTGAGTCTCAGAGAACACAAAGACTCTAGACTACAAGATAATGTCAAATCTAATATGGTCAATTTCCTACCACCCTAATTTGCAAAGTCAAAGATCTGAGTCCCTGCTGCAGGGAAGAATCAAATATAGTCCAAAATAGTGCATTCCCATTATGGAGCCTTCCATCAACTCAGAAAGTGAGGCACCATGGGCAACTTTGCATTCTGGGCTATGCTCATGATTTCTGCAGGGTCCAAAACTCTGTAGCAGGTGTTTAGGGGTACATGTCACTAGCATTCCATAAGGCTCTTGTTTAGTTCCCCTCCCTGTATATGAGATAAAGGGGAGGCAGTGTGCTTGTGCCTTTTGGTGCCCCGGTTGTCTGTACAGATGCCATAGCAGCAGGAGCATGGAGCTCGGTTGGCATGAAAACATTGTCATCCTCATGTGTGTCGTGGTGTGCCTCATGGCACTGTACTTTGACAAAGTACACATGTTGCTCCTCCAGGAAGAGAACAAAGACAAAGCCTAGCATGGCATGAAGGTGTTGCTCAGGCAAGGCCTGGTGCTCATGCTAGCATACCTGCCAGTCAATCCTCTGGACACAGTGCAATGACAGTTCTGGCATTGTGAGACAAAGTTAGACTGGTGGGACTGCATTGTGATGCAGGCATGGGATGATCAGCATTGGCCTTGTTTCTAGAATGGCCTGAATGGATTTCCCGTGCCCTGAGGCACCAGAATACCCTAATGAGACCTGCTCTGACCATGGAGAAGCACGTGGCTGCTTATGGAAGCTTATCATGCCAGACAGCTACCAGTCAGTCCGGAATCAGTTCCTAGTGGGGAAATCTACAGTGGGAGCTGTTGCCATACAAGTAGCCAAGGCTATCAATAACATTCTGCTATGGAGGATGGTAACTCTGGGAAATGTGGACACCATAGTGGATGGCTTTGCCACAATGAGCTTTCCTAACTGCAGTGATGCCACATACATCCCCATCTTGTCCCCTGAACACCTTGCCATGGAGTGCATCAATGGCAAGGGGCACTTCTCCATGGTGCTGCAGATGCTCGTGGCTCACAAGGATCACTTCATTGACATCAACGTGGGATGGCCAGGAACACCCAAATCTTTTGGAACTCTTGCCTCGTCTTCAGAGAGGTGAACATGACAATAGTGGTCCTTTGCAACTCAGCCTACTCCTTGCTGCAGTGGCTCATGAAGCCTATACACGCAGCCTGGACCCCAGCAAAGCAGAGTTCAAGAACAGGCTGAGCAGGTACAGAATGGTTAAGTAATGTGCCTATGCACATTTATATAGGAGGTTCAGGAGTATTTTGACTCACCTGGACCAGAATGAATGCAACTTTCCCTTTGTGGTGGCAGTGTGCTGTGTGCTCCATAATCTGTGTGAGAGCAAGGGGGAAAATTTTCTGGCAGGGTGGGGCCTGAGGCAGAGCACCTAGTCAGAGTTTGAGCAGTCGGACACCACTTCAAGCAGGAGAGCATAGCAAGGGCCAGGGCAAATCAGAAAGGCCTTGAAAGACAGTTTTATGCAAGGCTTCTTGTGAGACTCTGCCATGTGGCGCTCCACAAAGTGCTCTGTATTCTCTATGTTTCTCTTTAATCCCCCAAAACCAATAAAGAGACCATTGTTCAATGAACATTGGAATTTATTATGGGACAACAACAGGGAAATGGAAGAACTGGGAAACAAATAAAGAAGGGGGCTTGGGAATGCCTTCTGCCTCCTGAAGGCCTGGATGGTCTGGCTTTCCTTGAGTTCCCTCCTCTCCCCCCACACCATGTGCTAGGGCCCCAGCAGCCCCTCGGCTCTGGGGCAGAAACCATGGGGATGGTGGAGGAGGGACCAGCGAGGTATCATCAGGGCTGGCAAGTTTCTGAGGGGAAACTCTCTCCAGACATGACACCATTCACTCCATCACAGCTGTCATTCCATCTCATGCTGTCTCACAATCTGCTCCCTGGCAGCTCTCCTCCCCTGATGCTCTGTGATCTGGTCCTGCCCCTTTGCCTGCATCTCTGCCAGGAGAGAGTCCATGCAGTCCATCTGCTCCCTCATGCATTTTCACCTGCAGATCCAAGCCAGGCGGGCAGATGCTGGAAGGCAGGAGTTTGCACCGAGCTGACTGCTGGTCCAGCTGCAAAGAAAAGTTATAGGGCAGACATTACAGCAGGCACATTGTGTTAAGCCTACCCTAATGTGTTAGCATACACCTTTTACTTTATTCAGGATGTTTGTAGAACTGGATGTATAATAAAACCTAATGATATATTGTTCAGAAGATCATTAAAATGAAGGAAAAAATCAAATGAGTGTTGCTTTAGACCACGGCTACTAAACTTTGGAAGCTCTGGGGCCACAATGATACTCACAGCACTTGCCGAGGGCCCCAACTTAAGTGTGGTTGCATATACATTGAAATATATATACAAATATATGCAAATAGCATTTCATACTGACAGATATGAATGCAAAGCTTAAGGCAAGACTACACAACACGCAGGCCCCATTTAAGTCAGTTCTAAGTCAGTTCTGCTGATATTAATATAATGCAATATTTACCTGATTTCCACTCATATGACAGCACTTTTAATGAGCAATGACTGTCCAGAAATTTAACTACTAAAACACATATCAACGGAAGACCATTATATTGATTCCTTTTTTGTTTTGGCTCCCACCCGCGAGCCACAAACAAATGGGCTGTGGGTTGAGTAGCCCTGCTTTAGACCAAGATAATACAAGTAAGCAAGTGCCCTCTTCATTGAATGAACTGGGACTGAGGTAGGGTGACCAGATAGCAAGTGTGATAAATTGAGACAGGGAGGAAAATAATAGGTATCCTAAATATCAGGATTGTCCTTATAAAATTGTAACGTCTGGTCACTCTAGATTGAGCTTCATCTAGTGCTGCTTTAGAAGCTAATCTAGAAAGCAAATATGTTAAATGTTAACATGTTTTTATTAGCAGAGTCCCCTGTTTCTAGAACAGAACACATACAAAATACAAATTGCCCTAGGAATGAAGTAGAATGTATCTAAATTACACATCACTTTGAATCACAAACAATAAAAAGCCTTTTTTGATCCACTTCATTAAGATATTTCATGTGGGAATTAAAATGGGTTTGCAGGTTTAAAAGATAAAGGAGAACTTTCAATAGAAATCAAAGTTACCTTTCTCACACACCAGGTTACATTAGAAAGCTTCATGCATACTAAGTTAAAAGAATCTAAGATAAAATGAAGGTCAGTTTGGCTGTGTGTGGCTTTTTTTAAACTCAATAGGAAGTCCCCAAGGAAACAAATTTGTGAGCTTTGATGTGATACTTTTAATTGGACTGGAGATTAGAGTTATTTTAAAAAGATGTGTCATATATACAAACATAATACATAGATTGCATCTGGCAAAGTGGATTTTTGCCCATGAAAATGTATGCCCAAATAAATCTATTAGTCTTTAAGGTGCCACAGGACTCCTCACAGTCTTAGCTAGTATAAACTAGCATGCCTCTGTTGACTTCAATATAGTAATGCTTTTTTTCAACTAAGAATTTGGCCTCCTATCACTTAAACAGGATTTATGTACTTCTTTGTGATCACCTGCCAGGCACACTCCAGATTTGTCAACTTTTTTTAGCTAAAAATCCTATAACCCAGTGATTGGGTATAGCTAAACTTAAATTCTCAAGATTTTAGATGCATATACACTCTGGCCAGCTCTAGGAAGAAACGTATATAATTTCTGTCAATTTTAAACATTTTTAATGGTAACTATAAACTATTACACACTAAAATGACTGAAATCTGACAAAAAAAACCTGATGATCTTTCGGTGGCCACTGATGGAGAGATTTTGGGATACTTTTCCATAGTCAGTGGTTATCAGAAACATTGCAGTGCTAAGTTTGGTATGATTCTTTTTCTAAAAATGATCTATTTCTTGGAGCATTCTTAGAAAAAGTATGCAACTCAGTCTATGTGAATATTATTCCAGTTATTCACGTAGCTGGAGTCAACATACCTGAGGTTGACTTACTCTGGGTCTGGGTTGACTGGAGAGTCTTCTCTCATCAACTGTCCTTACTCTTCTTATCTGAGGTGGAGTACTGGGTTTGACTGGAAAGCAGTCTGTGGTATCTATCCAATGTTGTCAAAGCCTATCTACAGAACACTGAAAATGTGAGATCAGCATAAAATAAATTCAATGGATTTTAAACAATTACAGTTTTAATTGTTAAAAAATTAAAGTTTGTATTTAAACTGAAGTGTTGCAGAATTTCCACCAGAACAATTCAAAATACAGGACATTTGCTGAGGTGATTACAGGGTCTTTCAATGGAGGCCCAAGAGTTCTGTAGAAGATATGAATACAGAGATGAGGTTATGTCTATCTCAAAATGGTGCAAATCCCACAAAATATACCAGTGAAACAGACAGTTCATCTTATTTGCTGTATCATCTACGAAACAAGCCAAGACAACAAAAGACCTGAACAGAGGGGTGATGGTCTAGTGATTCTGGCCCTAGACTAGGATTAAGGGACTCTGTATTCACTTCCCACCTGTGCCCTAAACTCACCCTCTCTGCCATGGTCTCCCCATGTGAAATGTGGATAATGGCATTAACTCTCTCTCTCCCCTCCCCTTTATATGTTGTATCTAGCCAGACTGTAGGCCTGTTGGGACAGCACCTCCCTGTCTTACTAACATCTAGCATAAAACAGGGCCATGATCTCAGTTGGGGTTGGTAGATGCTATTGTAATTCAAATAATAATGTGCTAATCCCCATGCTGTGCTACTTTAAAAATCATAAAAAGACATGCTTTCTGTATGGGAACAATGCCTAATACTGAACTAAAAAGCTTTGAAAGAAAAAGAGATAAAAGTCAAAGTTGGGGGCAGGAAGCGTTGTCTACATTTCAGGCAATACCTTTAATTGTATTGATGCTACACTTAGAGATTTCTGCTTGTCAAATCATACCTGTCAGAACAGGCTTTTTCAGGCTCCGAATCAGAATGTACTCAATTCTTCAGTGAAGGGGTACTGTGAGATTATATATATATATAGATATATTTATATTTGGCAGGGTCAGTCCTACTCCTTGACCCGACCCCTGTTCGGCCCACTATCCCACAGTTCAGGAACCACAGTACAAGGCTCACTCGCCTTGTTTTGGTGTTTGGCCCTCTGTCCCACAGCAAAACAACAGAGCAATGGGGCCAATGCCCTGGGTCAGCCTGGGCTGAGTAGGCAATCCTCCTCTGGCCACTTAGGAAAAAGGAGTCTTCAAACACTCCGGCTACATCTAAACTGGCATGATTTTCCAGAAATGCTTTTAACAGAAAAGTTTTCCGTTAAAAGCATTGTTGGAAAAGAGCATCTAGATTTTGCAGAAAAGCGTCTGTGCCAAAGTGCTTTTGTGGAAAAGCATCCGTGCCAATCTAGATGCACTTTTCTGCAAAAAAAAAAAGCCCCGATTGCCATTTTTGCAATCGGGGCTTTTTTGTGGAAAACAAATCTGAGCTGTCTACACTGGCCCTTTTGCACAAAAGTTTTGCGCAAAAGGACTTTTGCCTGAATGGGAGCAGCAGAGTATTTCAGCAAGAAGCACTGATTTCTTACAGTAGGAAGTCAGTGCTTTTGCAGAGATTCAAGCGGCCAGTGTAGACAGCTGGAAAGTTTTTCCGTAAAAGCGGCTGATTTTACGGAAAAACTGGCCAGTCTAGACACAGCCTCCCTGCCCATGCCCCTCATCTCCCTCTGCAGCCTTTAACAGGCCTAACACTGTTCTGCTTCACTACTCTGGTCTTCTTATCAGTTGTTTGTCTTTCTCCACCTCAAGACCCTTTTCAACTCTTCCCCACCCTTCCTCACAGGGAGGGTTTTTAAAGAGGTCTGGTGACAACCTGAATCAGTGTTACCTGACCCTTAATTGATTTGCAGCCGCCCTGTCTCAGCTGCCCCTAATTAGTCAGGACTGTTGCTGTTCCTTTTTTAAGAGCTGCCTCTCTCCCCTTCTATCAAGCCCTTTCATCTGCTCTATCATGTGACTTTGGGGGCAGTGAGAGTCCACTGAGCACAGCAGACTACAGGTCTGGGCTTGTTGTGCTCCCCCCCTTCCCTCTACCTTTTTTTTTGGGGGGGGGGAGCTACAGGGGCTGTGGCACACAGGTTCTGGCTACGTTCTGGGCCAGGACTCTTCTTCTCTCACCTGCTCTGTTTGCAGGCAGCTTCCTGTCCCCCTCTCCACCACTCCCTGGACCTTCAGCTGGCTGCTGGGTGTGTGTTGGTGAGTAGGGGGGCCTCTGCTGCCCTCACCCTGGTGGGGGGAGTGGGACCCCCATTTCCAGGGCTTGACAATCTATGTAATAAACTCGCCCGAAAGAGCTGGGTTTGGGCGATCTGTGCATGCGCAGAATGCTGGACAACGTGGCTGGCGAGCAGGGCTTGCCATGGCTTAGTGAGTCTTGCCCATTTCCCATCTTTTGGGGGACTGCCTGGCCCCTTTCTTCACTGATGCAGGCCTGGACTTCACCCTTCCTGCAACTGCTATGCCCTCTGGAGTGGAGGAGATAAGGGGGCTGCATTAAAGCAGCTCCTGGGGTTCTTCCTTCCCCTCCACTTGTTTGTGTGTGGGGGGAGTGTTTGTGAGGGGCCGCCTGCCATCTGGGTCCCTAGGTGGCAGCTGGTACAGCTTTTGTGGGGTGCTGAGGGTGTGGGGTGACTCCCTCTGGCCCCCCTGAATTGCTGCTGCTGCTCCCTCCCCAGCCCCAGGTGTTGCAGGGGCCATCTCCATCCTTGGCCCTAATGCTTGCCTCCCTACCCCTCCTTTGCTCTGTTGGGTCCTGCAGAAGGTGCTGTGGGTCTGCAACTCAGGTGCCTGTAGGCACACTAGTTCCTGCCCTCTCCCAGCAGTGTTTTGTGCCCCTCTGCTTTCTTGAGCAAGCCCCTCACAGCCTACATTCCCCTCCCCTTTTCTCATGTGCCCATGCCCCTTCCCCCCGTCATCTTGTTTGGTGCCTGAGCCTCCCACTATTCTTTAGTTACCCTCTTCTCACACACCATTTCACTTCCCACATGTCATTCAAATATTTAACCCCCTCACTTTCCCAGTGCAGCTGAAGGAGCCGTCTCCCCTCTCCCCCCCCTCCCACCCCTTCATCCTATGTGCATTGCTGCCCTTCCACCCTGCTTCCAGCCTAGTGGAGGGAGTGATGAGTCTTTCTCTCCCTCCCTCTTCCCCCCTCTACCCTGCTCCTTGTTCCACTTCCTGGCACTATTGGTCTCCCCTAATGGTCTGTTCCTGTCTCCCCTCGCCCCCCCATCCATGAACAAAATGGAGGGGCAGTCATGTGATGCCCCTGCCACTCCTTCCCCACCCCTCCTCACTGCCTCTATGAATGCTGAACCCTCATAGGCTGCTGGGCCACCCACTCATGCAGCGGAGGTGGTAGATATGGACAGGGATTCCAGGATCCTGACCACTCCTGCCACAGCACCGTCTGCCATCATTGTCACAACTAAGGGTATGTCTACACTACCCTCCTAGTTCGAACTAGGTAATGTAGGCATACCGCACTTGCTAATGAAGCCCGGGATTTGAATTTCCTGGGCTTCATTTGCATAAGCGGGGAGCCGCCATTTTTAAAACCCCGCTGGTTCGAACCCCGTGCAGCGCGGCTACACGGGGCTAGAACTAGGTAGTTTGAACTAGGCTTCCTATTCCGAACTACCGGTACACCTCGTTCCATGGGGTTCGAACCAGCGGGGTTTTAAAAATGGCGGCTCCCCGCTTATGCAAATGAAGCCCGGGAAATTCAAATCCCGGGCTTCATTTGCAAGTGCGGTATGCCTACATTACCCTCCTAGTTCGAACTAGGAGGGTAGTGTAGACATACCCTAAGAAAGGGCCAGGGGACCAAGAAGGGCAAGAGCCCTGCCCAGAAGACAAAACCTCCTGTGGCAAAGGCCACCCCCACCCCCAGTTGCTGTGGCCTCGGCCACGGCTTTTCCTCTTTCTTGTCCCATTCCTTCCACCAGCTCTGGGGGTGACGATGTCCCAGCCCGCAGGGTGTACGCCCAGGTAGCCACAACCCTCCACCCTCCTGCTGCCTCCCGATCCACTGAAGCCGCCTCCCGGAATTCCATCACCAGTGGCCACGGCCCCTTCCCCATCCTGACCAGGAGACACGGGGTACGTTTCCTCCTGGTGTCGTCCTCGCCCCACATGGAGACCTATGAGCAGGCGTTGGCACGCGTGGTGGGGCCTGTGGTCGTGGTGACGGCCTCCAAGATGTTCAGGAAGGTGGTATTCTTCCTGCCATCCGAGGCCTCCACCCAGAAGGCGATGGAGAGGGGTTTGATGGTGGGGGGGAGTCCATGTCCCACTCGAGCCTTTGCACAACCTGGGCATACAGGTGGTATTTTCCTCTGTTCCTCCCTTTCTCCCCAATGCCACTCTATTGCCTTTCCTCTCCACCCTGAGGAGGCCATTGTCAGTCCTAAGGGTATGTCTACACTACCCCGCTAGTTCGAACTAGCGGGGTAATGTATGCATACCGCACTTGCTAATGAAGCCCGGGATTTGAATTTCCCGGGCTTCATTAGCATAAGCGGGGAGCCGCCATTTTTAAATCCCCGCTGCTTCGAACCCCGTGTAGCGCGGCTACACGGGGCTCGAACTAGGTAGTTCGGACTAGGGTCCTATTCCGAACTACCGGTACTCCTCGTGAAACGAGGTGTACCGGTAGTTCGGAATAGGCACCCTAGTCCGAACTACCTAGTTCGAGCCCCGTGTAGCCGCGCTACACGGGGTTCGAAGCAGCGGGGATTTAAAAATGGCGGCTCCCCGCTTATGCTAATGAAGCCCGGGAAATTCAAATCCCGGGCTTCATTAGCAAGTGCGGTATGCATACATTACCCCGCTAGTTCGAACTAGCGGGGTAGTGTAGACATACCCTGAGTCCCCTTCCTTTGGGCTGCAAGGACCCTACTCTCCACCACATTCTCTCCTTCCACTGGCAAGTGCAAATTAACTACTGCCAGTGGGGCATGGTGGAGAAACCCTAGAAGGGTCATTCCTGGTGCCCTATCAAGGGGCCCAGTACTGGGTATATTACACCTTAGGGGAGGCCCGGTGTTTTCTCTGTCTGGTGATGGGGCACATCTGAAGGGACTGCCCCCTGGCACGGCTTGGAGATGCACTCAGGACTCCTGATGCCCAGGAGGGCACCAGCCCTACCATCACCAGTGTCCCTGATGGTCTAGACCCTGGGGTCGCCCCTCCTCCAACTGTGACCATCATCAGTCCTGCTCAGGCTCTGCAGGGTGCAGACAAGCGTTCAGGCGCTGCTGTCACCACCAAAAGTGGCAAGGCCAGGCCTGCAGAGGAGAGGGCAGTGGTGTCGGAGATGGGACTCAGACAGGGCCTACCTCAGAGGGAGGTATCTCCTTCCCCTGCTGCCCAGCCCCTGTCTTCCCTCGCCCTCCCACCGCTGCCCTTGTCCCTTGCTCTTCCCCCATTTGGGCCCAGGCCTCCTCTGAGGGCTGGGAGGTTGCCATGAGGAGGCACTGCAAACGAGCTCAGCGTTCCACCCCACCTACTGAAGGGGAGGATACCCTCCTCGTTCCTCTAGGGGTGGGCATCAGAGCCATCCCTCCCTCTGCCCCCCTGGACACTTCACAGTGCTGTGGGTTGGCTGAAGTGACTGCGGCAGTTGAGGGAGGGGTAAATGCCTCCCTCCCAGAGTGCCTGCAAGAGGGAGTGTCAATGGAGCATACTCCCACCGTCCCCACTTCTGATGTGAGAGCAACTGCTGACCCTGCCGCCAACAAGAGCGACCACATCACAGCGGGCAGCAGGCTCGCCTTCCTCTCCAGGAGGTGGAAGGTTTAAGGTTAACCCTGGCTGCCTCAGGGGGGGATCAACATGCGCTGGAGGGACAACAGTTGGCCTCTCCTTCCCCTTCTAACCCGCCACTTTCCCTTCTCCCTGCCTCTGGGTTGCCCCAGAGTGTAACCAACTGCCCAGCCATTGGCAGCACTTCAGCCACCGAACCCTTGGGGGATCCTACTGTGCTGGAGTTCCCATCATTCCCTATCACCCCTGGTGCTGGAGCCTCCAGCGCTATATTTCCAGCAGTGCAGGAGCCTGGTACTAGGGAGATACTAACTGCCCTCACCACTGTCACCGATCCCCCACCGTGCGAGGAGGCACCACATCCCGGTGCCTCTTCCGCTGAGGCATCTGACCCTGCTCCTACTCCTAACCTCTGCCCCACTCCTGCTCCCTATTCAGCCCCTCTCCCAACCAAATTTCCCACTCCTCTTCCTGCTCCCCCTCCTCCTTGTCTTTTTCCTAATCCTCCTCCATTTTGCCCCCTACTCTCCTTCTTCCTCTTCCTCCTTCCCTTATCCCTTCCCTGACATCTTTTCCTCCCCTTACACTGTTACTGCCACCCCCAGGGATGCCACGTTCAGCTCAGACATTGGCCCTCGGGAGGCGGTTTTTGTTTCTCCTGCTCCCACTCCCCCAGCACATCTGAGGCTGTTCTCCCTCCGCCACTACCCCTGTCATCATCCCAGCAGGGACGTCAGAGTCCCTGCTTTCCTGCATCAATCAGTCATGGGGCATGCGGAGGGGTCTGGCCCGAGGCCCTGACACCTGATGTGCTGAGGGGCGAGATGCATGACTTCTTGGAGGACATTCATGGCTCCAAGAACAAAGTGGCTCTCGCTCTTCAGCACTGGGGGGATTTCCATCTCATCCTCCAGACTGTAAGGGCCATTTTTGGGGGAGGGTAAAAGGACTGGGTGGTGGGATAGTGCGGCCTACTAGCAGGCCCACGGCTTCTGTGATGCCCTGCTTACATTTGGGTACAGCCACGGTTTGCTGCGGGGCCCAATGGGACTGCCAGCACTCCTGCCAGCGAGGATCTTCCCCAGCCCTCTCGATGTTGCCATTCGTCTTTGCCACTCTGAACACCTGAGGCTGTGGATCGGATCTCCGTAGGTGTCGGGTACTCTCCTTCCTTTGGGAGGGGGCATGTTCTGTCATCTTCTTGCAGGAGACCCATACCGCGTCAGCCACCGAAGCGAGCTGGCAGCTGGAGTGGAGAGACAGGGTGTACTTCAGCCACCTGTCGGCCAATCAAGCTGGGGTGGCAACCCTGTTCTCCCAGAACCTGCAGCCTGCTGCTCTGCCAAGTCCAGGTAGAGGGGCTAACATTAAATCTCATTAACATCTACGCCCCAACATCCAGCCCGAAGAGGCTTTGCTTCTACCAGCGGGCATCCACCTTCCTCAGCTCTTTGGATCCTCGTGAGTGCCTGGTCCTGGGTGGGGATTTCAACTGCAACCTCAAGGAACGGGACCGCACAGGGACCGAGTGATGCCCAGCCACCACGGACATCCTCAGGGAGATAAGACCAACACTCCCTGGCAGACGTCTGGCGTGACCTCCACCCAAGCGAGGATGCAGCGTTTACTTTCGTCTGGGTGGAGGGTCAACAGTCATTTCATTCCAGGCTGGACTATATTTATCTCCCACATCATCATCTCTTTCGAGCCCACTCCTCCAGCATTTGGGTGGCCAGCATTCACTTGGTGGCCGTGACGGCCTCTTTCTCCTTGGTGAGGCCAGGGCCAGCCTACTAGCATTTCAACAACAGCCTTCTGGAGGATATCCGCTTTGTAGCATCCTTCCAGGAGTTCTGGCTGGCCTACCATGGGCGGTGACATGCCTTTCCCTCGGCACGGCGGTGGTGGGATGTGGGGAAGGTGCATACGCAGCTTTTCTGCCACGACTACACCCGGGCGGCCAGCCAGAGGAGGGATGCGGTGATAGAGCAGTTGAAACTGGAGGTTTTAGAGCTAGAGAGGCAGCTAGCCACTGGCCCCAGAGATCCACCCCTCTACAGAATGTACAGAAGCGGGAGGAACTTCAGGCCCTCAACAACCTTGGGGCCCAGAGTGCTTTGTTTGTTCTCACATCCACCTCCTCAGGGAGATGGATCACGGCTCTCGCTGCTTCTATGCCCTGGAGAAAAAGAGGGGGGCTAAAAAGCACATCATCTGCCTTCTGGAAGAGGATGGTGCCCCCCGCTCATGGATCCGGTTGAGATGCGTGAGAGGTCTCACACCTTCTACGCCTCCCTTTTCTCACTGGATCTGGCCGAAGCCCGCAGAGTTCTCTGGAATGAACATCTGATGGTCAGCGCAGGCAGCCGGGACCAGCCAGAGCTGCCTCTCTCTCTGGCTGAGTTCTTGGAAGCCCTCCGTCTCATGCCCACTAATAAGTCCCCGGACATGGATGGTCTTACCATGGAGTTCTACCGCACGTTCTGGGATGTCCTTGGCCCGAACCTTGCCAGCATCTGGGCCAAGTCGTTGGAGAGCGGGGTCCTCCCTTTAACGTGCAGATGAGCCGTGCTCACCTTGCTTCCCAAGAAGGGGGACCTCCATGATTTGAGGAACTGGCGTCCCGTCTCACTCCTCAGCACGGACTATAAAATCGTCACCAAAGCCATCTCCCTGAGACTCAAGTAAGTGTTGGCGGACATGGTCTATCCAGACCAGAACTACACTGTCCTGGGCCGTACCATCTTCGACAACCTTTATTTGGTCGGGATCTCCTAGAGCTCGGGTGTAGGGATGGTCTGTCACTCTCCCTCCTGTCCTTAGATCAGAAGTCCTTCGACCGGACGGACCACAGGTACCTCCTGGGCACTCTGCAGGCCTTTGGCTTTAGGCCCCGCTTTGTGGGGTTTCTCCAGGTGCTGTACGCTTCTGCAGAGTATTTGATCAAGCTCAACTGGACCCTGAGTGCACCAATCAGTTTTGGGTGGGGAGTATGTCAAGGCTGCCTGCTGTCAGGCCAGCTGTATACTCTGGCCATGGAACCCTTCCTCCATCTCCTTCACAAGAGGTTGACAGGGTTGGTGCTCCATGAACCGGAGATGTGGCTGGTCTTGTTGGCGTATGCTGACAACCTGTTCTTCATGGTCCAGGACCTGGGAGATCTGGTGCAGGTAGAGGTCTGCCAAGCCATCTATTCGGCAGCCTCCACCATCCAGGTCAACTGAGTCAAGAGCTCTGGCCTGATGGTAGGGGGCTGGGTGGTAGACAAGCTCCTTCCCACCTGTGCTTCAGGCCATCAGGTGGAGTGTGGGTCCACTGCTCTATCTCAGCATTTTTCTCTCTGCCATGCATTCCTCTTCACCGGAGAACTGGCATGGTTTAGAGTCCAGGGTGGCTGAGCAGTTGCGGAGATAGACAGGACTGCTCCAGTGCCTCTTTCTGCGTGGGAGGATATTGGTGCTTAACCAACTAGTCCTGTCCATTGTCTAGCACTGTCTCAGCACTCTGGTCCTGACCCCAGGTTCCTGGATCAGATCCAGCAGCTAATGCCGAGGTTCTTCTGGCCAGGACTGCACTGGGTCTCTGCAGGGGTTTTCAATCCCCCCCTGTAGGAGAGAGGACAGGGTCTGACATGTTTGCACACGGGGGTCCGTGTCCTCCACCTCCAGGCCTTGCAGAGGCTACTATATGATGCAGGTAGTCCGGAGTGGATCACGCTGGCGCATGCTTTCCTTCGCCACTTCCGAGAGCTCTGATATGACGAGCAGCTTCTTTATTTGAGGGGTCTTCCGCAAGACCTCTCTGAGCTGCCGGCCTTCTACCAGGACCTCCTCCGAGCCTGCAAGCTGCTTGCGGTGACCAGGTCATTGGGAGCCACCGTGGGGGCAGACCTCCTCGTGGAGCCCCTGCTACACAATCCCCATCTACATGTGAAAGTGGCGGAGTCTCCCTCGGTGCACTGAAGGCTGGTCCTGGCAGAAGTCACACGGATCGGAGACCTCCTGGACTATGACCGGGGAGACTGGGTGGATCCTCGGGCGCTTGCTTGGTGCATGGGGCTCTCCACCCTACGTACTCACTTCAGGAGGTGAAGGATGCTTTGCCACCCGCTGCTCAAGTTTATCTCAACAAGGTCCTGCGAGAGGGTGCACCCCACTGTCTCCTTACGCTTGGCCTGCCTGATCTATCCTTTAGCTCTAAAGCCCACGTACCTCCCTGACCGCCTCCCCTTCATCACCTGAACCGGCTGCATGTGTTGCAGCCGGTCCCCTTCCAAACCGTGCCAAAGAGTCACCTGTACACGCTCGTGCTTCGCACGCTCCACTTGCTCAGATACCAAGTGGCAGGACTTCCTACCATCAATAGAGGGTGGGGTGTCCTGGTGGGCCAGTGTCTATTCCACCTTGGTTCCATAGCCCACCGGGGACATCAGCTGGAGAATCCTGCATGAAGCTATGAGCACGGGTGTGTACTTGACGCGGTTCACCCCCATTCCTGACACTTGCCCCTTCTGTGGTGAGAGGGAGAACCTGGCGCACATCTACCTTGAGTGTGCCAGGTTACAGCCCTTCTTTCAGCTCCTCCAGAACCTCTTGTGGAGGTTCTGGCTGCGCTTTCCCCCCCACCTGCTAATCTATGCACACCCCATCCATAGCCCCACAAAGTCACAGGATCTCCTGGTCATCCTTCTCCTGGCTATCGCCAAGATGGTAATTTATAAGGCCAGGAAGCAGAGGTTGGCTGAGGGAGGGGCCTGTGACGGTGGGGCCTATTTTAATTCCTGCATCCACTCACGAATCTGGGCAGAGTTCCACAGGGTGGGGTCCGCTGGCTCCCTCAAGACCTTTGAGGGGCAGTTGGTGCTGCCCGGGGTTATCTGCTCGGTGTCCCCATCTGGTTCCTTCGTTTTAGCCCTTTGACCCTCACACTCCTCTGGGGTCCCTCCACTGTCCTTCTTCAGGGGGTTCCAGGAAGCAGAAGGGACGTAGGCATTGCATTTTATTCTGTGATTTGCTTAGGCTTAATAAGTACTGTATTTAATTCTAAGATTTACTTTACTCTAATATTAATCATTGTACTTTACCTTAATATTTGCTTAGTAAAATCTTTAAGTCTTCACCCAATTTGTGTGCCTTATTGCCTCCGAATTCCTTAAGGGAAGAACCATTGCCTCTTGGCAATACAGCCGTGGAGCGTGCCACTTTGTCTGCGACATCCATGGCGATTTGAAGCCCTGCCCTGGATGAGGCGTAGCCCTCCTGTATGACTGACTTCAAGAGTGGCTTTTTGGAATCTAGGAGGTATTGGGCTAGCTCCATCAATTTCTAATAATTGTC
Organism: Pelodiscus sinensis; assembly: GCF_049634645.1. Lineage (NCBI taxonomy): Eukaryota > Metazoa > Chordata > Testudines > Trionychidae > Pelodiscus > Pelodiscus sinensis. Next base: position 52,283,892 of record NC_134719.1, read on the forward strand.
AAAATTATGGTTAGAAAGTAGGGCGCCATAGTTTGTGATGTGCAGGAGTAGAGTGGCTGATGAGTATACCTTCCTGCCAAAGATGTCCAATTATTTTGTGTCTTTGTCTGCCCTGGTGTTTCTGAATTGCAGCATCTTAGACCTTTGTTGGGCTGCATCCACCACCAAAGAATTAGGTTGTGGGTGACTGAATAAAAATTCTAGGCCCTTAGATGGGACAAAGTATTTCTTGTCAGCCCATTTGCTAATTGGTGTTGTAGAGGCTGGGGTCTACCAAATTTCTTCTGCAGCCTCCATAATTGCTTCATCGATCGGAAGAGTAATTTTCAAGGATTGTTGAAGGTGGAGATTTTTCAGCAGATGGTATTGTTTGGTCTGTACCTCCACTAACTGTATTTCCTGAGACTTAGCAACTTGCTTAAAAAGTTCCTGAAATTCTGAAGTTGTCTGGAGGGGATAAATTCACAGGAAAGACCGCCTCATCGGGAGAGGATGAAGACTGGTCAGTTGGTGAAGTCTCTGGAGGTTGGCCCTCACCCTCAGATAACAGACCTTCCTCTGGTTCAGACTGTTGTTGCACCATGATGAACTATTAACAGGAAAAAACTCCGGTTCTGGGAGGAGAACAGCAACAGAGGACGGTTGAGAGGAACTGGTAGGAGCTGGACCATGTGTGACAATCAAAGGGCACGAGATGTTGACTGCACATGCCTGGTCTAGCTGATTATGACTATTGAAAATCTCCAACCAGCGGCGCCGGGACGAGCCCAACACCTAAAGTGGAGCACCCACAGGGACCACTCAATGAAGAACAGAAGCTTTCTGATGTATTCTAGAAATGAGTTGTTGAGTCTGCTATTCAGTATTGTTTACGAAAATGGAATCTAATGTATCTGTTTCAGTCCCTCACTAGGCATATACAGTATACACTATTTTTCAATGTTAACGGTCATATATTTTTAAATAATCAAGTTCTTTTTCGTGTTCTGGATATGTAGCTCTTGAAACAGACTCTTCATTGTATTTCTGTCCACAGATGAAGCTATCCTTGTGAGTATCCATATGACACTACAATTGCACAGCATATTGCTGGCTAAAATGTCATTTTCAAAAAGGTGAGGTATGTTTGTCAGCTTGTAGTTCACTCCTTTCATCATTTTTCTTTGTTCTCATAAACAGGAACAAAACTTGGAGAATATATTATATATCATAAACACTTTGATGCTCTCTGTTTGTATAAAATACAATAGACAATTAAATGGAATGGCAAACGTTGAAGGCATTGCAATGGAACAACAAGAAACTGAATCCCTCAAAGCTGATTTCTTGATGTGTCCATCTTATACCTTCTGATCAGGAAACACTGCTTCCTAAGCTTTTTAAAGGAATCTTCAATTCAAAATGTAAAATTCAGCATCAGGAGGAATGGATCTAGTCATTCCCCAAATTAATCTAATGACAAAGGTACAATCATTGGGTTGTGACCCAAAACACAGCCCAGAAGATTTCACTTTAGTGTCGGCTATCCTTCTGAAATGCTAACAAACACAGTTTTTGAGTGTGATAATAGTATAATTGCATGCAGTGTAAGATAGGTGCAAAAGAAGCTTACTTATGTGTGTCCATACCCACATCAATGCATATATATATTGTGCCTATTGGAGTCCGGGAGGTGGGTGGGTGTTAGCCCGTCCACATCTAAAGGACCTCCCACCAGCCTATGGGGAGGGTCCACTGAGCCCAGAAAACCACATCGCCAACCACCCAGCACACAGGCGATTCCTTCGTTTTGTAATCCGAAATGATCACTTCCAATATCACATACTACCATTTGGACTGGCATCCACTCCCAGGGTTTTTTTTTTTTTAAATGCTTTCTGTCATGTACATCTGTGCCGCACGGGTGTTGTTATATTCTCTTATCTGGATGACTGTCTCGTAAAGGGCGGAACACGACATGAGACATCCCACATGGTTTTGTTAGTCAAACAGACTTTTGACTCCCTGGGCCTCATAATCAACAAACAGAAGTCCATGCTGGAGCCAATTCAGACCATAAATTTCATAGGTGCCAGGCTCAATTCTGTTGCTGCAGAGGCGTATTTACCGATAAAGAAGATTTTATGCAGTACAAGACTTGCTAACTATTCTCATACATGCCCCTACAGTATTGGTACACACTTGCCTACAATTGATGGGCCACATGGCCGCTACCACCTTCATAGTGTTTCATGCACGACTGCAATTCTGATGCCTCCAGCAATGGCTAGCTTCAGTATTCGTTCCCACAAAACACAGCATTCAAAAGTCAGTAGTGCCTCCAATCTACGTCTGCCATTCCCTCACATGGTGGACCAAACCACTCAACCTCATGGCAGGTGTTCCGTTCCATCGTCCTCAACCTACCACTCAGATAACTACTGATGCCTCCCTTACCAGCTGGGACGTGCATATGAACAGTATGAAGGTCCAAGGCAGATGGTCAGATTCTGAACAGGCTCTGCACATAAACCTTCTGGAGCTGACTACCATTTTTCATGCATGCAAACACTTCCGTGTTCATATAGCCGGGACTACTATCAGAGTATTGACCGATATCGCCACAATGTATTACGTCAATTGGCAAGGAGGAGCACAATCACATTCTCTGTGTGCGGAAACAGTCCTTTTGTGGAATTGGTGCATTCAAAACGACATCACCGTGAAAGCATCCTACTTATCTGTCACCAACAATGCAATTGCGAACTCTCTCAGCAGACATTTTCCACATGATCACGAGTGGGAAATATGGACAGATACCCTTTGACGCATTTTCCGCATATGGGGAACACCTTCAATAGATTTATTTGCCACTACAGACAACAGGAAGTGCCGGCGTTTTGTTCCAGAGCAGGTATGGGGAAGGGATCACTGCGAGACACGTTCCTAATCAGCTGAAAGACATCATTACTCTACGCATTTCCCCCAACTGTACTCATACCCAGAGTACTAGAAAAAATCAACACGGATTTGGCACGGATAATCCTCATAGCTCCAGCATGGGTGAGACAACCATTGTGCTCGTTCCTTCGCCTAATGTTGGTACAGTAATCTTACTATTCCTTCCCTGCCAGACCTTCTTTTTCAGAATCACGGTTCTCTCCTCCATCCCAGGCCAGAGACTCTGCATCTAAAGTCCTGGCTCCTGATTGGTTCAAGACGACTGAGGATCTCTGTTCAGAACAAGTAAAAACAGTTTTGATGCATAGTAGAAGAAAGTCTACTCGAACAACTTATCTTGCAAAGTGGCACAGATTTGCACTCTGGTGTTCTAACAATTGGATTAACCCTGATGGGTCGCTCCTCCATCAGATCCTCGATTATGTCCTCTATCTTCAGCGGATGGGGCTTTCTATATCACCCCTGAAAGTACATTTGGCAGCTTTTAGTGCTTTTCATCATCCCATAGAAAGGGTTTCGGTATTTGCTCACCCAATCACCAAAAGATTCATAAAAGGTCTGACGAACCTTCACCCTCCATGTAGATCAGCACGTCCCTCCTGGAACCTGGATTTAGTTTTGAATACTCTAATGTATCCTCCACTCTAATGTATCCCCCATTCCTTAGCCATGATATCTCTCCAAATGCTGACCACGAAATTGGTTTTTCTCTTGGCAATTACATCAGCACACAGAGTCAGCAAGTTGGCTACTCTGATGGCAACCTCCCCCCCCCCCCCCATTAAAATCATTTAGCAAGGACTCAGTCATGTTACGTTTACACTCTGATTTTATTCCCAACGTTTGTTCTTCATTTCATGTCAACGAACTTGTAATGTTACCCTTCTTTTACACAAAACCTTATTCTTCATCGCAAGAAGCTTTGCTGAATATTCTATGTACGCTGAGCACTCTCCTTTTATATTGACAGAACTCAAGACTGGCGCAAGACATACCAATTAATAGTGTCAAATGCAGAACGTTGCAAAGGCAATGCTCTATCCAGCCAATGTATTGCAAGGTTCATAGGGACACACATTACCACCTTCCATGCCATCCAAAATAAACCTCTCCAATCCCAGCCAAAAGCTCACTTTACAAAAGCAGTAGCTACTTCTACAGCCTTTGCGCGAGGAGTCCCATTGAGTGATATTTGTTGAGTGCCTACCTGGTCATCGAATGCTACATTCATGCATCATATGCAATTGTATAACACTTAGTCACTGATTCTACTGTCACTTCAGCAGTACTTTCAATTGCAGACAAATCTTAACTCCAGTGCGCATTCCGGGTACTGCTGTGTAGTCACCTAAAGTGTAGCACCTACGGGGAGCACTCGAAGAAGAAGTTATTCACCTTCGTGCAGTAATGATGGTTCTTTGAGATGTTTCCCCGTGGGTGCTCCACATCCTGCCCTCCTCCCAGCTCCGGAGCTTTGTTTCATTTCTTGTTGCAGATAACCGAGCAGTGAGAGGAACTGGCTGGAACCAGACCAAGCGTGATGATCAAAGGGCACATACAGTGCAAGACGCTGACCATGCACGCGTGGCCGGCTGACTACAGCTGTTGAAAATCTCCTACCAGTGATGTTGGGATGAGCCCAACACCTAAATTGGAGCACCCATGGGCACACATCTCGAAGAACCATTGTTATTGCATGAAGGTGAGTAACTTCTTTTTAATCTTTGTTTTATTGTAAGTTTTCCTTACCATCAGTTTCTAAGTCAATTAATTGTCTTGTGAGAAGTGTTGTATTAGCAGCTCTGAAAAATGCAGCCTTCTGACATATTCACTGGCTAGACTGGAACAGGCAGTAGCCAATATAGGTCCATGTTGTCTCAACTCTTACTTGGAGGGACCAACTGGATGGGCATGAAAGCAAGTCCTTTCACACTGTGGCCTTTCTCCTGAGAATGCTAGAAAGCTGCCAGCTCTGGCAGTGATGTATGTGTTTGTCATGTGGGCACATATTAGTTCATTGTTGACTATAGTAAGTAATCATGTTGTAAATTATACTGTCAGAAACTTTGTCCAGTTTCTTTAGATTTCAGGATGTTGCAACATACTTGATTATCATTTTTGTCTTGCTGAATCCAGTCTATGTAATCCAATAAACCCTGCAGTAAATAGATTTATGAATAGATTTTTTTCTCCATAAAAGATTCCACCCTGTGCAGTATTTGTCTACACATGCAAACTTGTTTGGATATAATCTGAACCATAATGAGAGAGGCAATATTTTGTTTGTTGTAAGGAGATAAGTAAAGATTCAGAGCTTCCAGAGAACTCTTCTCATCTTTAAATTTTAGTATTAAGAGAGCCAGGTTTGCATCCATGAATAATTAAAAGGGAGTCTATGTAGAATTTCTGCCTTTGTGCTTGTTGCTTCAAATTGGAATTGGATTAACTTCAAAAATAAAAATAGACTCTTTCTGTACATAAATCAAGTTTTTATCCCTAGTGAATAGAGGTTAGTATTCTGAAAGGGGGAGGGGAACAGAAGTATTATAAAGATGTTCTCTGTAGGCGGCACCTGTGAATCTTGGCAAAATATAATTCCTTATCCTACTTGATCTGCTCAATAGCTTACAGTTATCTGGGTATAGAGGTCTACTGATAATTTCAGATGAATAGAGCCATGAAATTCTGACTGTAAATCTAGTAAGCCTCTGGAAATGCATACAACAAAACATTTAAGAAATCTGAGGCTGGTAAAGCTGTTTTCCTATTTAATTAAGTTCGCAAAAATATTATTGTTTTAAGTTTTCACTTTTTTGATAATGTGGAGTGAGGTAGAAGTGTGTGTGTGTGTGTGTGTGTGTGTGTGTGTGTGTGTGTGTGTGTGTGTGTGTGTGTGTGTGTGTGTGAAATCCATGTAAAAAGGATTCTTTTGTAACTTAGTCCAGCTGCATTGCTAGAAAATTATTAGCATAGATTAATTACAATGACTTTGTTGTGTTTGTATAATATAAGTTTCTTTTCTAACATCATACAGTATGAATTAATGAACTCAGGGCTAGAGAGAGTAAAAAACAAACTTAGTCTACATGTCAGATGCACAATTCTGACACACAGACTGAGATACACATTTATTTTAATTAGGAATAAGCCTGAAACACATTTTTAAAACTCTGTGTAATTCTGCCCACTTAAATTTATGCAACTAGATATTTCCTGAATATTTAGGCCAACATTTGCAAAATTTTGAGCATAAAATCAGTTGCTCAAATACCCATGTAGGAATTTCAATAAAACTTCTTTGATTTCTAGATTTGAATCCTCCTTACTTTAACTACTAGTGATTCATAAGTTAGATCACACAAACAGACCAACTGCAAATTACAACACTTCTCTATGCTGAGCTGCTTCCACTGCATCAGAAAGGGCTTGAGCCATTGCTCTGTCCACTTCCCCCACATTGGGAAACTTTGTATTGTGTTCTGCAGATGTGAATTTAGGCATTTAGCTGCATGCCCGCCACTTGCATTCACTATTGAAAGCTGTAGTATGTTGAATGTTGGCGGAATTAGCTAGCGCAATTTGGCAGAGCTGTGACTCATGTTCAATATACCTGTGTATATTAAGAAATCAAATGTGTATCGCAGCACCAATTTTTCTGTCTTATGGCAGAAGAGGTGTAAAAGAGTGTCCTTTTGCCTACACCCCATTGAAACTCAACGGGAGTGATGTGCATAGGGGGCAGACTTTAAAAAAAAAGTACTTAGTAAATCAATGCAAGCTAGATGTCTTAGAAGTTAGGCACTTACATACCTTGAAAATCTGGCTGTTAGTTGCCATTTCTGCCTTTGAAATTCCCCCACACAAAGGAACTTTATTCATAGATTCATAGACTTTAAGGTCAGAAGGGACCATTATGATCATCTAGTCTGACCCCCTGCACAGTGCAGGCCACAAAATCTCACCCACCCCTCTCAGAATAATCCTCTCACCTATATCTCCGATATTGAAACCTTCAAATACTTTGAAGGTCCCAAGATGCAGAGAGTCCTACAGCTGTGATCTGCACCCCATGCTACAGAGGAAGGCGAAAAACCTCCAGGGTCTCTGCCAATCTACCCTGGAGGAAAATTCCTTCCTGACCCCAAATATGGCGATCAGTTAAACCCTGAGCATGTGGGCAAGACTCACCAGCCAGACACCCAGAAATTCTCTACAGTAACTCCTATCATCCCTCCATTGACATATTTCCCACTGAAAATGAATGGTCAATTAGTTACCAAGATCATATTCTCTCATCAATCCGTCCCCTTATCATAGAATCATAGAACTGGAAGAGATCTCAGAAGGTCATCAAGTCCAGCCCCCTGCTCTAAGCAGGACCAATCCTATATAAATCAACCCGGCCAGGGCTTTGTCAAGCTGAGACTTAAACACCTTTAGGGATGGAGACTCCACTACTTCCCTAGGTAACCCATTCCAGTGCTTCACCACCCTCCTATTGAAATAGTTTTTCCTAATATCCAACATGGACCTCTTCCACCACAACTTGAGACCATTGCTCCTTGTTCTGCCATCTGTCACTACTGAGAACAGCCTTTCTCCATCCTCTTTGGAACCTCCCTTCAGGAAGTTGAAGGCTGCTATCAAATCCACCCTCACTCTCCACTTCTGCAGACTAAACAGACCCAACTTCCTCAGCCTCTCCTCATAAGTCTTAAGCTCCAGCCCCCTAATCATTTTGGTTGCCCTCCACTGGACCCTCTCCAATGCATCTGCATCTTTTTTGTAGTGGGGGGCCCAGATCTGGACACAATACTCCAGATGTGGCCTTACCAACGCCGAATAAAGGGGAATAATGACATCTCTTGATCTGCTGGCAATGCTCCTCTTAATGCAACCTAATATGCCATTAGCCTTCTTGGCTACAAGGGCACACTGTTGACTCATATCCAGCTTCTCATCCACTGTAACCCCCAGATCCTTTTCTACAGAACTACTACTTAACTGGTTGGTCCCCCAGCTTGTAACTATGCTTGGGATTCTTCCGTCCCAAGTCCAGGACTCTACATTTGTCCTTGTTGAAGCTCATCAGATTTCTTGCGGCCCAATCCTCCAATTTGTCTAAGTCACTCTTGACCCTCTCTCTGCCCTCCAGCGTATCTACCTCTCCCCCTAGCTTATTGTCATCCACAAACTTGCTGAGGGTGCACTCCATCCCCTCATCCAGGTCATTAATAAAGATATTGAACAAAACTGGTCCTAGAACCGAACCTTGGGGTACTCCACTAGAAACCGACTGCCATCCTGACATCGAGCCGTTGATCGCTACCCGCTGTGCCCGGCCTTCTAGCCATCTTTCTATCCATCTTACCGTCCATTTATCCAATCCACATTCCCTTAACTTCCTGGCAAGGATATTGTGGGAGACCCTATCAAAAGCTTTGCTAAAGTCAAGGTATATCACATCCACTGACTTTCCCATATCCACAGATCTAGTTACCTCATCATAGAAGCTAATCAGATTGGTCAGGCATGGCTTGCCCTTGGTGAATCCATGCTGACTATTCCTGATCACTTTCCCCTCTTCCAAGTGCTTCAAAATGGATTCCTTAAGGATCCCTTCCATGATTTTTCCAGGAACCGAGGTAAGACTGACCGGCCTGTAGTTCCCTGGATCGTCCTTCTTCCCTTTTTTGAAGATGGGCACTACATTTGCCTTTTTCCAATCATCCGGGATTTCTCCCGATCTCTATGACTGTTCAAAAATAATAGCCAAAGGCTCCTAAATGACAGTTGCCAACTCCCTCAGCACCCTCGGATGCATTAAGTCCGGACCCATGGATTTGTGTACGTTTAGCTTTTCTAAATAGTTCCTAACCTATTCTTTACCCACCACAGGCTGTCCATCTTCATCCCATCTTGTGTTACTTATCTCAGAAGTCCAGGAGCCGACCTTGTCCGTGAATACAGAGGCAAAGAAAGCATTGAGTACTTCAGCTTTCCTTACATCATCTGTCACTAGGTTACCTCCTTTATCTATTAGAGGCTGCACACCCTCTCTGATCACCTTCTTCTTGTTAACATGCCTGTAGAAACCTTTCTTGTTATCCTTCACATCCTTAGCCAGTCGCAATTCCATTTGCACTTTTCGCCTTCCTGATAATCCCCTGGCATTCCTGAGCTGTACATTTAAACTCCTCCCTGGTTATTTGTCCAAGTTTCCACTTTTTGTATGCTTCCTTTTTGTGCTTAAGTTCACCAAGGATTTCCCCTGTAAGCCAATCCAGTCTCCTACCATGTTTGCCTCTCTTGCTACGCGTCGGGATGGTTTCTTTCTGTGCCTTCAATAAGGCTTCTTTAAAATACTGCCAGCTGTCCTGAACTCCTTTCCCCTTCATGTTAGCATCCCAGGGGATTCTGCCCATCAGATCTCTGAGGGAGTCAAAATCTGCTTTTTGGAAGTTCAAGGTGTGTATCATACTACTCTCTTTCCTTCCGTTGGTCAGGATCCTGAAATCTACCATCTCATGATCACTGCTTCCCAGGTTGTCATCCACCTCCACTTCCCCTATTAGTTCCTCCCTGTTTGTGAGCAGAAGGTCAAGCTGTGCATGGCCCCTGGTCGGATCCTCCAGCACTTGTGTCAAGAAGTTATCCCCAACATTCTCCAAAAACTTCCTGGATTGCCTCTGTACTGCCGTATTGGTTTCCCAACAGATGTCAGGGTGATTAAAGTCCCCAACGAGAACCAGGGCCTGTGATCTGGCAGCTTTGCTCAGTTGTCCAAAGAAAGCCTCATCTACCTCATCCACCTGATCCGGTGGCCTGTAGCAGACACCAACCACAACATCACTGCTGTTGTTTGCTCCTTTAAACTTAACCCATAGACTCTCAACAGGTTTTTCTCCCTCTTTATACTGGAGTTCAGAGCAATCATAGTGCTCTCTTACATATAGTGCAACTCCTCCTCCTTTTCTCCCCTGCCTGTTCTTCCTGAACAGTCTATACCCTTCCATGACAGCGCTCCAGTCATGCGAGTCATCCCACCAAGTCTCTGTTATCCCAATTAAGTCATATTTCTTGGACTGGGCCAGGGTCTCCAGTTCTTCCTGTATGTTGCCCAGGCTTCTTGCATTAGTGTACAAACACTTCAGGTAATCAGTTGATCACCCTATCTTCTCCATTTGAAACAGGGATCCTCCTTTCTTGCTCCCTCCTCTCTGCATTTCTTCCCAGTATCCAACTTTCCCTCTCCCCTCAGGGTTTTGGTCGCCGTCCCCTGACGAACCTAGTTTAAAGCCCTCCTCACTAGGTTTGCAAGCCTTCCCGCGAAGATGCTCCTTCCTCTCTTCGTTAGGTGGATCCCATCTCTTCCTAACAATCCTTGTGCCCGGAACAGAGTCCCATGGTCGAAGAAACCAAAGCCCTCTCTGCGACACCACCTGCGCAACCACGCATTTATGTCCTCAATTCAAAGATCCCTGCCCAGTCCTTTCCCTTTAACAGGGAGGATGGACGAGAACACCACTCACAAATGGTGCTTGGTCCTGCCATGAGTTCTGGGGACTGGACTTGATCTCACGAGATTCCTTCCAGTTCTATGACTCTGATTCTCAAGCCCACATATGTTAATGAACAGGTTCTCGTTGTGCTCAACTGGCTTTTGATTAGGTTTTATCATATTCATACAGTGATCATACCTTTTATATGCATTGTACTAACCAGAGAAGGCAAAATGCATAAGCCCTCCATTCTATGTAGAGCTCTGAGTTTGTCTCGGAGGTCAAGGAATTCATGGACTCAAGGACTTCCTGTGACCTTTGTGACTTCTACTGTGGCTGACCCCAGGATTCAGGTGGTCCTAGGGACAGCACATCAGTCCCAGCTCTCCTAAGTCTTGGCTGAAGCAGCTAATGGCCTCATCAGACTTCACTCCTCCTCCAGGCAACTGCTACTGTGGTCCTCTGCAACTTCCTCTATTGTAGCTGACGCTACAGTCCCCTTCTATGCTCTTTCCCCTCACCACTGGTGTGATGCACACCCCTCCTGAGATTCAATCAGAAGTAATTATTGTAGAAGGCATGGATCAATCATGAGGCTGTGGGGTTTTTTTTGGGGGGGGGGGTTGGTTTCTTGTCCTTGACCTGTCCATGAGTTTTACTAAAAATTCCTGTGATTAAATGGTAGTCTAATTATGTGCTCAATATTAAATGCATATTTTATCATGTTAATTCTATGTTATACAGTATAAAATATTTTCCAACCAGGACAGTGGGGAATAAAATGTCCATTTGTACTACAGGCAGTCCCCGAGTTACGCAGATCCGACTTATGTCGGATCCGTAGTTACAAACGGGGATTTCTCGCCCCGGAGAACTAGAGCAGCGGGACGCCTGGTCCCGCCGCCCGCCTTCTCCGGGGTGAGAAAAGCTGCTCCCCGTCTCCCTGGTCTGTTGGCGGAGCCAGCAGACCAGGGAGACGGGAGCAAAGCGGCGGAGCACCGGGGGCCATACCCGCGCCGCTTCCAGCTGATCTGGAAGCGGCGCAGGTCCGGCCCCTGGTGCTCCGCTGCTTTGTTCAGCGTCTCCCTGTTCTGCAGACCAGGGAGATGCTGAACAGAGCGGCGGAGCACCCGGCTGGACCTGCGCCGCTTCCAGCTGATCTGGAAGCGGCGCGGGTCTGGCCCCTGGTGCTCCGCCGCTTTGTTCAGCGTCTCCCTGGTCTACAGACCAGGGAGACGCTGAACAAAGTGGCGGAGCACCCGGCTGGACCCGCGCCGCTTCCAGATCAGCTGGAAGCGGCGCGGGTCCGGCCCCGGGTGCTCCGCTACTCTGTTCAGCGTCTCCCTGGTCTGCAGACCAGGGAGACGCTGAGCAAAGCCACAGAGGACCCGGGCCAGACCGCGGCGCTGATCTGGAAGCGCCACGGTTCGGCCCGGGTCCTCCGCAGCTTTGCTCCACGTCTCCCTGGTCTGCTGGGGGGGGGGGACACAGCTAGTGCCCCCCCAGCAGACCAGGGAGACATAGAGCAAAGCCGGGGGCCTGTTGTAGAGCAGGTGGGGCACTGCCGGTTGGTCCCGCAGCACCGCTTCTTGGCGCTACTGGACCAACCCAGCAGCATCCCAGCTGCTCTGCCCCAGGCGTCCTGATTCAGCTGCTGATCAGTTTCAGCAGTGGCTGAATCAGGATGCCTGGGGCAGAGCAGCTGGGGTGCTGCTGGGTTGGTCCAGTAGCTCCGAGGAGCAGCCGCGCTACTGGACCAAGCCAGCAGCACCCGAGCTGCTCTGGCCCAGGCGTCCCAAAGTCAGCCGCTGCTGAAACTGACCAGCGGCTGACTACAGGAAGCCCGAGGCAGAGTTGCTCTGCCCTGGGCTTCCTGGAATCAGCTGCTGATCAGTTTCAGCAGCAGCTGACTTGGGGACACCTGGTGTTCTTATCTTGAATCCGTATGTAAGTGGAACTGGTGTCCAGATTCAGCGGCTGTTGAAACTGATCAGTTTCAGCAGCGGCTGATGCCAGTTCTGACTTACATACAGATTCAACTTAAGAACAAACCTACAGTCCCTATCTTGTACGTAACCCGGGGACTGCCTGTACTTTGTTATAAAAGCAGTGATTGTTGACAAGAACTATGAATATGGCAGAAAATTCTTCTATGAATATTTGTGCAAGTCAATTGGTTAGGACAAATCACTTTGTTCAAAACTGGCATTTCCCTTGATTAGCAGTCTTTCTTTTTGAAGTGTTCTTTATATGATCTGTCAAATGATAAGAAAAATAGTTTTCTGTGGCTCTAAATGCCATTTATTCATCTCTCTCTTCTCACATTGCAAAGCTTATAGTGCAGTTTACTGCTTATGAGACACTAGCTTTCTTTTCACTCAGTGTAACTATCTGTGTCCATTATAATATGAAATCAAATTGACTTCTGCAGCAACTATCACATTTGTCTGCAATACAGTCCTCTGTTACATTGTCTTCAACAAAGAATAACAAAAATAATTCAAAGAAAATTAAAGGTTAGATGAAAGGGCACCCAATGCATTTACATTATTTATAACAAAATTTTGACTAACAAATTCTTATTTTGGTTCATTGTATACCCTGATAAAAAGAAAGAGTAAGTGTAGGTACCTCACATGACAAGTACTGTATATTATATTCTCAGAAAGTAGATGTGATTAAAAAGAACATTTTTCTGATGTTTTTGACACAACATAAAACTTTTTTGCAACTTTTTTCCATTTTCTAATATAGCTAAGGAATTTTGTGACTATTATGAAGATGCACATAATTTGCTATATGCTTTCAAACACTTATAACTGACAGACCCTGCTCTCAAGAGCTCTTAGTCTAATGAGAAATACATAGACAGGTAAGGAGGAAAGTAGATATAAGTGGTTTGTGATTGTGTAGAATAAAAATAATATTGAAACTTGGCAGAGGCATCTTCATACATGATGTACAATCTAAACTCAGATGGATTTATTGTTTTATGGGTAAAAAAAAGTCACATATGCTTGCTTTGATCACCTATATATCCTTTACATACATTTACAGCAAGAATGTGTTACTATAAAGGCTCCTTTGCAGTATAAATGATACAACTTTTACAAAATACAGGACTATGTAGCACTTTAAAGACTAACAAGATGGTTTATTAGATGATGAGCTTTCGTGGGCCAGATCCACTTCCTCAGATCAAATAGTGGAAGAAAATAGTCACAGCCATATATACCAAAGGATGCAATTTAAAAAAAAATGAACACATGTGAAAAGGACAAATCACATTTCAGAACAGAAGGGGGATGCAAGGGGGGGGGGGGGGGGAAGGAAGGTGAATGCCAGTGAGTTAATGATATTAGAGGTGAGGAAGGGTAGATGTCTGTGAGTTAATAGTATTAGAGGTGATAATTGGGGAAGCTATCTTTGTAATGGGTAAGATAGCTGGAGTCTTTAAGTACCCTGAGGAGAGTGTCCAATTTTAGCATGAATGCCAGTTCAGAGGATTCCCTTTCAAGTGCAGATTTGAATGTCTTCTGAAGTAGGATGCAGGTTAGCAGGTCATTGAGACAGTGTCCTTTCTGGTTGAAATGACAAGCAACTGTTTTTTCTTTGTGATCCTGTCTAATGTCTGTTTTGTGGGCATTGATTCTTTGGCGAAGTGTCTGAGACGTTTGTTCCAATGTACATAGCAAACGGACACTTTCGGCACATGATTATATTTCTGGAGGCACAGGAATATGTATTCTTGATCTTATAACTTACTTGGTTAGGCCCAATAATGGTGTCAGCAGAGTGAATATGTGGACAAAGCTGGCAGCGGGGTTTGTTGCAAGGGAAAGTACCAGGGTTGGTATTAGTGTGGTATGTCCTGTGGTTGTTGGTAAGAATCATCTTGAGGTTAGGTGGTTGTCTATAGGAGACTATGGGTCTGTCTCCCAGATTTTCTTGGAGTTTAGTGTCCTGTTCCAGTATAGGTTGTAATCTATTGATAATGTGTTGGACAGATTTAAGTTGGGAGCTGTAGGTGATGACAAGTGGTGTTCTATTGTTGGTTTTCTTGGGTCTGTCTTGTAGTAGATGGTTTCTAGGTATTCGTTTGGCTCTTTCAATTTTCTTTTTTATTTCTCCGGGTGGGTAGTTGAGGTTTATAAATGCTTGGTAGAGATCCTGAAGTTTCTGGTCTCTGTCTGTGGGATTAGAGCAGATGCGGTTGTATCGAAGGGCTTGGCTATAGATGATGGATCGTATGGTGTGTGCTGGATGGGAGCTGCAAGCATGTAGGTAACTGTATGAGTCAGTGGGTTTTCTGTAGAGGGTGGTGTCTAATTTTCCATTGTTGATTTGTACTGTGGTGTCCAGGAAATGGATCTCTCGTGTGGAATGGTCCAGGCTGAGGTTGATGGTGGGGTGTAGGTTGTTGCAATCTCTGTGGAATTGTATCCTTTGGTATATATGGCTGTGACTATTTTCTTCCACTATTTGATCTGAGGAAGTGGGTCTGGCCCACGAGAGCTCATCATCTAATAAACCATCTTGTTAGTCTTTAAAGTGCTACATAGTCCTGTATTTTGTTTCAGCTACACCAGACTAACATGGCTACATTTCTATCACTATTCTACAACTTTTACAGTATTTTTTAATTTCCTCTGTTTGACAAATTTATCATTTTATTTGATACTCTGTGATAGATATGCACATTACTTGTGTGTTTGCAAACATCTGTAGGACAAGAAGCAATGGGCTTAAATTACGGCAAGGGAAGTTTAGGTTGGACATTAGGAAAACCTTCCTATCAGGGTGGTTAAACACTGGAATAAATTGCTTAAGGAGGTTGTGGAAACTCCCTCACTGGAGATTTTAAGAGCAGCTTAGATAAACCTCTCTCAGGCTATGTCTGCACTGAAGGCTTCTTTGCAAGAATGGCCAATCATGCGTAAAAACTTGCAGAGCATCCACGCTACAAGCCCGTTTTCGCGCAGGAAAGTTTACAGTAGATCGTCAGAAGAGAGGGCTTTTTATGCAACAGTTATTCCTCTCCTCATGAGGAATAAGCCTTTTTGCGCAAGAGCTCTTGCGCAAAAAGGCTAGTATGGACAAGAACAGGGGTTTCTTGTGTTTCCTTTATTCAAGAAACCCCTATGGCTAAAATGGCCATCAGAGCTTTCTTGCTCAAGAGAGCATCCACACTGCCATGGATGCTCTTGTGCAAAAGCACATCTCTTATGCAAAAGCACATGGCAGTGTGGATGCGCTCTTGCACAAGAACTTTTTGCAAGAACTCTTGCATAAAAAGTTCTCGCTCAAGAAGCCTGCAGTGTAGGCATAGCCACTGGGATGATCCAGATGGTGCTTGATCCTGCCACGAGGAGGGGACTGGACTTGTTGACCTCTTGACATCCCTTCCAGTTCTAGTATTCTATGATTCTATAAGTCTATGATCATTGCTATTAGCTTCATTGTTGTAAAGAACAAGCAAGCTTTTGATATGTGTGGAGTATTAATTTTGCTATACTAGACATTCTCTGTAATGAAAACAAAGGAGAAATTGAGATGTTTCCAGGGCCTCTGGAAGACTGCTTTTGGATGACTTAAGGTTTCTAATAGAAGAAATATTGAAGTTGTGAATTTTTTAAAATAAGTTAATTCTTGCCATATTTTTTCGTTTATATTTCACATACCCTTTCTCCTTTGTTTGTATGGACTATTATTTAAGCAGCAATACCCAAGCCAAGATTAAGAAAAAAATCTACTAAATTTTTTTATGCCTACACTGTTGGATAGGCAACTTGACTGAACTAAAAGAGGGTTAAGTTTACAGTCAGTTGGCTCTGATCATTCTCTGAAAATCAAAAATGGAACTATGCTGATTCATAGCTACTGGAAATCTGGCCTACATGTGTACATATACAAAATTATTCATCTTTTTCTATGTGCATAAGTGACCATCTTATTGTTCCAATTAAAACACATACATAGATGAATTTTGGATTCTCTACTTTCTCTGAGCTATAAGTTAATTTTATAATCTCAGCCTCACAACCAGAATTTACGCTTTGTTTTTCTACATCCAGACAGAGTGTAAAGATAATCTTATAATAGATGTCTGGCAGACTGAAACTAAGCAAAACAACAAAGCAAAAAACACAAATATAAAACCCCCATGAGAGAACTTACTAGCTGTCTTACCTTATAAGAAGCAACTCAGAACAAAATAGCTGTTGTCTCTGACACAGCAGAATTATTGACAGGCAAACACAGGTGATGAAGGCACCCAAAGCCTAATCTTCCTGCAATAGCAAGCAATTGATCTCTGAAAATATATGTAGGTTTGTTTTCAATTTTTCTAAAAACAAAACTTAGCCAATGAGGTTTTGTTAAATCAAAACCAAATTAATCCCTGCTTTCCCCATCTCCAGTAGTTTAGCTGAGGTTACAGAACCTGCACAGTTTCAATACTTTTTAGTTCTAAAATGGAAGAGTAATGTATAGATGTTGAAACACTTTCCCAAGTAATATCCATTTTATTATATCCTGATTAGAGAAGCTGCACATTTCTAAAACTGAACTCAATGAATAGCTAAAATTCTACAGTATGAATTTAACATGCCCTCTTGATTTGCTGAGGTTCATCTTTACACTCCCAGAATTCTTGCTAGTGCCAGAACCAGTAGTTTTTAAAATACTAAGAGTTGGTTATTATGGCTTATTATACTAGGGCTATTTCTAGTTAAGGCTGACACACACTTTCCATTATAAGACCCTATTTTCCATTGCTTATGAACTTGCCAAACTTTAACTATTTGGGCTTAAGTTTTCATGTCAGATATCGGCCTAAAGCTAAATGTGTCAGCTGTTTCCAGGAACAAGACAAGAGTAAAACATGTTGCTCTGCTCTCATTAAAACATTATGTGGCATGTCATTGAGAAGTTCTAATGTCTTCATTCTTTGGAAGAGGGACTTGAAATGTGACAAAGGGGTGGCCTATTGCCAAAACAGACCAAATGTGACCCCTAAAAAAAGTCTGAGTTCCCACATCTCAGTAGAGATTTGTTTGAGTTCGGCTGTCTGGCCCCAGGAAAGAGGGTTTGTCACAATAGTAATGGTGCTATTCACACAATAGGATATTACTGAACATGACTAACATGGCAAAACAGCATGGGCCAAACTGTGAATCTCAACTGACCTTGGTGAGCATTAGTATTTCCATTGATATCTATGGAACTATTCATATAAGAAACTGATCATCATTGTAAGGCGTTCACAAGTGGTTTGATGACTAAATCATTGCGGCATATTGTTATATCTTCTTAGTAAAATAGATAAGTCATGCTTTAATGAAATCCAAAAGAGAAATATAAAAGTAACCAGGCAGGAGACAGCACCACTTCCCAATATATAATTAAACTGTAATCCTATACACGAGGATACACTTAAGCTATGTCTAGAGTATGCCCATTTGGCACAAGAAATATGCAAATGAGGCGAAGCGTGGAATATTGCCGTACCTCATTTGCATAATTAATCAGGCGTCTTTTTTGCGCAAGGAGCCTCATGTGCAAGAGCCATTCTTCCTGAAAAAAATGTGGAAGAACAGCTATTGCACAAGAGGGGGTTCTTTGCACAAAAAGAAGCCATGTAGATGTCTCTGCGTGCTTTGGTTGCACTCACTCGGGACACCACAGGATTCCGCAATATGGAGCTGGAGCTGCCCCTGGGCAGTCTGGTGCTTCTTGTGAATGCACTGATGCAAGCCTGGCTGCACTTTCTGCAGGCTGCCATCCAGGAGGTCCATCGGGGGACTGTCAATATCCAGGAGGCCCTGCAGGAGAGCTTCCACGCTGAGGAGCACTTACTCTCCCAGCCCCCCTTCCTGATGTCAAATAAAATACACGTATTTTCATGACCACAAACTCTCTTTATTCAACAAAACCGACGGGGGGGGGGGGGAGGGATGAAACTGGTGAGACTGAAGAAAACCTGGAAGGAGGGAGAGGGAAGGGGGAAGGGAAGCTCAGGGGTCAGGATTGGGGGTCTTGCTGGACCAACTTGATTTTCATGCAGACCTGCTCCTGGGTTCACATGTAGCCTTTGGTGGCCAGGCTGGCAGCTATCCTGCCATAGATGGCCACATTCCTCCGTCTAGTGCGGAGATTATGGACATTGGGGGCATCCCCCCCAAACCTAAGTAAGGTCCACCCTGATCTCCATCCTGGACCAGGAAGACCCCCACCTTCTCCAAGCCCTGGCAGGCTCCTAGGAGCTGGCAGACTGCTCCTGGAGAGTGGTGGAGGGCTGGCTGGCACTGGCTTGCTGGCTCATGTTTTGGGGCCCCTGGGTCAGGGGCAGTGACTGCTGGCTCTGGGCCAGCAGGCTTTGAGCTGGCACAGGCAGTGTGGCCAGATTCAACCCCTTTAAGGGCTCCAGGGAGGGAGGAGAGGGAGAGGAGTGTTCTTGTTTGAGGCTGGAGTGGCCACCAAGGCACCCTGGGAAGGCTAGAGGCCCCCTATTTCGAAATAAGTGTCTACATAGCACTTATTTCGAATTTTGCATTGTTCCTCGTAGAATGAGGTTTACCAAATTCAAAATAAGTGCTCCACTATTTCAAATTTATTTCAAAATAGCGGTTTGGCTGTGTAGAATGCTAGTAAAGTTTTCAGAACAATGGCTGTTATTTTGATTTAACTTTGATGTGTAGACATACCCCCACTGTGTGGTTAAGGAGGGGGCAGGCCTGACTTAGGAGAGCAGGCTTTAAAAACTAGTGTGGAAGAAAACATTGTCCTCACTCTGAGTTTGTAAGCAACAAGTAGCCAGAGGCAGTTTTATTACGAGCTGCAGCAAGGGAAAAACTGGTTCAGACGGGGGGGAGTTCCTCCCCCTCACCAAGGCAGATCTTCGAATACAAGCAATTATGAAGCAGTTTATATACTGTCTATTAGATATAATAACAATAACAATTAGTCTCCTTCCCATTACAAACACCAATGGCTAACAGTTATTTAGTTCCACCCAGATGCTCCTTATCTCAAGGTCCCTACCAGAGTCAGTATTCTATCCTTATCTCAGTATGGAGGCGAGAGGCAAAGGCAGCGTCTAATTACAGATCTCGCGTTGTCAGGCCACAGACTTAGCCTGACTCTTGCTTTCTTGTTAACAAGACCAAGATGGCTGCACACAAATTCCCTTATTCTCTTTTTCTGCCTCCACACTAGAGCAGAGCAACCAGGAAAGTGAAGCAGATGGGGCTGCAGACAGCAGCGTTTGAGAGGGAGTCCTAATATGGTTAGGAATTCCCAGACACCCTGTGTCAGCATTGCTCCTGTTGCCTCCACCTGTGCCTGTAGCCAGACACACCACCTGTCCATGGATGCCTCTATTCAGATCCTGGTGTGGTTTTGCAGGGTCTGTGGCTTGCAATTGCCACTTACTGAAATCCAGGCTTGGGAGACCGTCCAATGTGAAAGATGCCTGCTGGTAGAATCTCTCAGGAAGCAGGCGGGAGAGCTAAGGAGAAGGTGGTAGGCTGAGGAGCATCGGAATCCACAAGGAATTCCTTAAGAGTATTCATGTGGAGACAGCTGAGGCTGAGGCAGCTACTCCATTACAAAAGACAGCTGCCACATCATTGGTGGAGGAGATGTCTCTGCTTTAATTTGTAGGAGGCAAAAATAATTTTGAATATGTTAGGTTTTATTTGTGTATTGTATGTGCTGAATGCATTTCTTAGCCTGGTTAATGGGGATATTCAGTACCTATTGCTGCAGTGAGCAACATTTCTAGTTTTTATTTGCACATCACCTTTTAATAATAATGCTTAATTATGGCAATAAGTTGAATCACTAGTCATGATGAAGTCATTTCTATATAATGACAAAGATCAAAATATCCATCAGGTCAGGCAGTCTTTCCAGTATCAATAACATGTATTAAGCACCATAGTGAAACTCGAACAAAGTTGGAAAAACTTCTCTTTATAACTTTAAACCCTACAGTTTTGGTACACATTAAACCAAGATTCACCTTCGTAAAAGTGAAGGTCTAGGACTGAAACATGTGACTCAGAGATGCAAACTCAATCCCCAGCACAAAATTCAGTTAGTGTGTGTGAGAGGGTATGTCTACACTGCATTCCTCTTTCGAGAGAGGAATGAAAATGCAAAAGAATGAAATTGCAAATGAAGCGTGGCTTTGAATTTCCTTTGCTTCATTTGCATAATCATGTCTGGGCATTATTTTGAAATACCCTCTTTCAAAAAAAGAAATGCTGTCTAGACGCAGTTATTTCAAAAGAAAACCCTTCTTTTGAAATTACCCTTAAACCTCATTTTATAAGGAGTAAAGGAATTCAAATCCATGCTTCATTTGCAATTTCGTTCCTCTGCATTTGCATTCCTCTCTCGAAAGAGGAATGCAGTGTAGACATACCCTGAGAGAGAGAGATGGGGTGGGAGGGTGTATGGAGGCAGGCAGATGTATGAGGGCAGTAAACAAATACACATAGCAAGCAATGCACTGCTCAGGAGAGCAAAAGCTGGTGTATCTCCTTTTATTCATAATTATAGCTTCTTTTATGTTGACAGTGAAGAAGCCCAATGTGTTTCCAGTTGTAGGATTTTGAGTCACATTATCAGGAAACTTGTTATAATTGACAGTTCAGATTCAACAGATTTTTAAGTCCCATTGTTTGACAGCTATCTAGTTTCTGTGGCAGTGGAGAATACGGTGAATTATTTTGGGGGGACAGCAGGAGGAAAGACTACAGACAAGAGATGGAGCACTCGGCCTCCTCTGTTAGCACAAATAATGTTTTTCCCTTGCATGTCTATGTCCATTTCCAACTTTGCTGATCACTGTAGACCTGATCCACTTTCCACTGAAATCTGTAAAAGTCTTTCACTGCCTTTCATGGAACATGACTGGGCCCAACCTGTTCTTCCTTGAAGTTATATAATGATCTCACAGTGGCTATGAATTCTGCTGTCTACCAGTGCTTGAATGGCCCAGGCAAGAAGAGCCAGTATTTTTATGAACTACTTGACAATTAAATATCTTGAGAATCAGCAGGCATAGGAAAGAAAATACACATGGAGCCAAGAAACAGGATATTCAAATTGTTTGTTACAGCCCAGACTGCCCACCTGCTCTTTAAGCCCTTTCCTTGTTAAAAAAAAAAAAAGTGTAGTATCACGGGTTAATTAGCTGATATTGGCATAACACTTTGATATATAAATGTAATCTGAAGTACTAGAACAGAGGAACATAAGAACAAAAGTTTGGTACTGGGTCAGACCAAAGGACCATCTAGCCCAGAAGCCTGTCTGCCAACAGTGGCGAGCACCAGGTGCCCCAGAGAGGGTGGACCGAAGACAATGATCAAGCAATTTGTCTCCTGACATCCTTCTCCAGTCTTTGACAAACAGAAGCCAGGGACACCATTTCTATCCCCTGGCTAATAGCCTTTTATGGACCTAACCTCCATGAAATTATCTAGCTTCTCTTTAAACTCTGATATAGTCCTAACCTTCACAGCCTCCTCTGGCAAGGAGTTCCACAAGTTGACTACACGCTGTGTGAAGAAGAACTTTCTTTTATTTGTTATAAACCTGCTACCCATTAATTTCATTTGGTGTCCTCTAGTTCTTCTATTATGGGAACTAATAAATAAAGAAAAGTTATCTGCCCTTGTCAGCCGACGGTCAGGGCAGTGTGTGTGTGTGTGTGTGTGTGTGTGTGTGTGTGTGTTACCAAGAAAAGGTTTAACGTCTGTGTCTTTACCACTAGGACCGGGGTCCCATCGCAGAGGGCAGCCAACAGGCTGACAGACTCCCCAGAGTTTATAGGAAGAGCCTATTACATCTCAGATTTCAACTGCTAGGATACAGATCCCTGCGCAGCGGGCAGTCTAGGGAAGACTGAGAGATGCCCCAACAGATCTGTCCCCTGGGAGGGACACGAACCAAAACGCCCAAGTTCTTCCTATACCTGTCCCTTATGACCGGCTGAAGTTCTTTTAAATTGTGCTTGGTTCTGTTACAGCAACTGAAGGAGTCAGGTTAAAGCTTAAACAGTTATAGGTTTATTAAAGAAGCCTATAAATCATATGGTTACAATGGCTATTGCTCTATTTCTTAACTGCTAGCAAATACAGCTCTTATGGTTACAAAGAAAATAAAGATAGAAAATAGAAATAATGGTACCAAGTAACGGCTTAATCTTTAAAGAGCTCTAAGTCTATGGCTGTGTCTACATTGGCACCCTTTTCCGGAAAAGGGATGCTAATGAGACAAGTCGGAATTGCAAATGCTGCAGAGGATTTAAATATCCCCCGCGGCATTTGCATGAACATAGCTGCCGCTTTTTTCCGGCTCGGGGCTTTGCCAGAGAAAAGCGCCAGTCTAGACGGGATCTTTCGGAAAATAAAGCCTTTTCCAGAAGATCCCTTATTCCTAATTTTAAGAGGAATAAGGGATCTTCCGGAAAAGGCTTTATTTTCCGAAAGATCCCGTCTAGACTGGCGCTTTTCTCTGGCAAAGTCCTGAGCTGGAAAAAAGCGGCAGCTATTTTTCATGCAAATGCAATGGGGGATATTTAAATCCCCCGGAGCATTTGCAATTCCGACTTGTCTCATTAGCATACCTTTTCCGGAAAAGGATGCCAATGTAGACATAGCCTATGTGTACACTTAAGACAAAGGACCACATCCAGGTACAATTTTTACCCCCTTCTGTGCCTCTCGACTCCAGCGGGTCAAGCCAGGGCCGGTCCCTCAATTCCTAGGAAAGACGAATACGAGGCGGGCATCCCCGTGCAACCTCGGGAGGTCAGTCACCTAACCCGACCAGCAGATAGATGGTAGATTGACACTCAGAGTAAATGTGCTGCTGGACCCATCTTTATACTCATAGGGGCCCGTATCCTCTTTCTTATCTAAGATGCCAAATTGTACTGGTCTGTTTTTGTGGCGCCAGTTCTTACAAGCAAGTTTCAACTTAATTTACATTTGCAAAAGAGAGAACTAAATTGGAAGTACTGGGCATTCTTTTCTCAGCGGGAGATTCCTCTCCTAGCGATGACTGTGAGTGATCATATCAGCATAGGTGCCAGCCAGGGCACTTCTTGCAGCCTCGAGGTCAGCTTATTGCCTTAATCGTTCTCTCTCATATCTATGTTTTCAGCTTACTCAGGGTCAGAGGAGCCCGCATATCCTGATCTCGCATTGAAGCTTAATGGCTACACTGATTTTTATTGCTCCTTCTCTGCCCTGTATAGAGGCACCTCAGAGGGGCAAGCAAGATTGATGTGACGGGGGGAGGGGTCTGTCTGGCTACAGTCCTCTCTATACCACTCATGATTTTAGATACCTCTATCATATCCCCCCTCAATCTTCTCTTTTTTAAACTGAAAAGTCCCAGTTGCTTTAACCTCTTTTCATATGGAACCTGTTCCAAACCCCTAATCATTTCAGTTGCCCTTTTCTGAACCCTTTCCAAGGCCAAAATATCTTTTTTGAGGTGAGGAGACCACATCTGTACACAATATTCAAGATGTAGGCATACCATAGTTTTATACAGGAGCAGTAAGATATTCTGTGTCTTATTTTCTATCCCTTTCTTAATAATTCCTGGCATCATATTTGCCTTTTTGACCGCCGCTGCACACTGTGTGGAAGTTTTCAGAGAACAATCCACCATAACTCCAAGATCTCTTTCATGATTTGTTATAGCCGAATTAGCCCCCATCATACTGTACATATAGTTGGGGTTATTTTTCCCCATGTGCATTACTTTACACTTATCCACATTAAATTTCATTTGCCATTTTGTTGTCCAATCACTCAGTTTGGTGAGGTCTTTTTGGAGTCCCTCACAGTCTGCTTCTGTCTTGACTATCCTAAACAGTTTGGTATCATCCGCAAACTTTACTACCTCACTGCTTACCCCTTTCTCCAGATCATTTATGAATAAATTGAAAAGGATTGGTCCCAGGACTGACCCTTGGGAGACGCAACTAGTTACCCCTCTCAATTCTGAAAATTTACCATTTATTCCTACCCTTTGTTTCCTGTCTTTTAACCAGTTCTCAATCCAAGAACGGACCTTCCCTCTTATCCCATGGCCATGTAATTTACATAAGAGCCTTTGGTGAGGGACCTGGTCAAAGGCTTTCTGAAAATCTAAGTATATTATATCTACTGGATCCCCCTTGTCCGCATGTTTGTTAACCCCTTCAAAGAACTCTAATAGATTAATAAGACATGATTTCCATTTACAAAAACCATGCTGACTTTTGTCCAACAAATTATGTTCTTCTACATGCCTCACAATTTTATTCTTTACTATTGTTTCGACTAATTTGCCCGGTACTGAAATTAGACTTACCAGCCTGTAATTGACAGGATCGCCTCTAGAGCCCTTTTTAAATATTGGTGTCACGTTGGCTACCTTCCAGTCATTAGGTACGGAAGCCAATTTAAAGGGTAGGTTACAAACCACAGATAATAGTTCAGCAATTTCCCATTTGAGTTCTTTTAGAACCCTTGGATGAATGCCATCCAGTCCCAGAGATTTGTTAACATTAAGTTTTTCTATTTGTTCCAAAACCTCCTCTAATGACATTTCAATCTGGGATAGTTCCTCAGATTCATCACCCGCAAAGGATGGTGCAGATTTGGGAATCTCCCTAACGTCCTCAGCCATGAAGACTGAAGCAAAGAAATCATTTCGTTTCTCCGCAATGGCTTTATCGTCCTTGATTGCTCCTTTTATATCTCGATCGTCTAGGGGACCCACAGGTTTTTTAGCAGGCTTCCTATTTCTAATGTACTTAAAAAAATATTTTGTTATTTCTTTTTGAGTTTTTGGCTAGCTGTTCCTCAAAATCTTTTTTTGCTTTTCTTATTAAATTTTTACACTTGATTTGACAGTGTTTATGTTCATTTCTATTTATCTCACTAGGATTGGACTTTCATTTCTTGAAAGATGCCTTTTTGTCCCTCACTGCTTCTTTTACATGGTGGTTAAGCCACGGTGACTGTTTTTTAGATCTCTTGCTATGTTTTTTATTTGGGGTGTACATTTAAGTTGGGCCTCTATTATGGTGTCTTTAAAAAGTTTCCATGCAGTTTTCAGGGATTTGGCTTTTGTCATTGTGCCTTTTAATTTCTGTTTAACTAACCTCCTCATTTCTGCGTAATTCCCCTTTTTGAAATTAAATGCCTGAGTGCTGGACTACTGAGGTGTTCGTCCCACCACAGGAATGTTAAATGTTATTATATTATGGTCACTATTCCCAAGCAGTCCTGTAACGGTTATCTCCTGGACTTGATCCTGCACTCCACTCAGGACTAAATCGAGAATTGCCTCTTCCCTTGTGGGTTCCTGTACCAGCTGCTCTAAGAAGCAGTCATTTAAGCCATTGAGAAATTGTATCTCTGCTTCTCTTCCTGAGGTGACATGTATCCAGTCAATATGGAGATAATTAAAATCCCCCATTATTATAGAGTTCTTTATTTTGGTAGCCTCTCTAATCTCCCTCTGCATTTCAATGTCAGTATCACTGTCCTGGTCAGGTGGTCGGTAATATATTCCTACTGATAATTTCTTATTATTGGAGCATAGAATTACTATCCATAGTGATTCTATTGAACATGTTGATTCATTTAATATTTTTATTTCATTTGATTCTACATTATCTTTCACATACAGTGCCACTCCGCCACCCACTCGGCCTGCTCTATCCCTCTGATGTATTTTATATCCCGGTATGATTGTGTCCTACAGATTTTCCTCATTCCACCAGGTTTCAGTGATGCCTATTATGTCAATCTCTTCCTTTAATACGAAGTATTCTAGTTCACCCATCTTATTAGTCAGACTCCTAGCATTTGTGTAGAAGCACTTTAAAAATTTGCCACTGTTTATTTGTCTGTCCTTCCCTGATGCATTGGATTCCTTTCTATGTGGTTGTTTGTCAGCTCTGGCCCATGGTTTGTCCTCTCCCCTCCTCTCTTTCTGACTACAGCTTAGAGAATCTCTATCAATGGATTCTCCTCTAAGAGAAGTCTCCATCCGATTTATGTGCATCTTCGCACCAATTGGCTTTCCCCCATCTCTTAGTTTAAAAACTGCTCTACAGCCTTTTTAATGTTTAGTGCCAGCAGTCTGGTTCCACCCTGGTTTAGGTGGACCCCTTCCTTCCTGTATAGGCTCCCCCTCTCCCAAAAGTGTCATGAAGTAGTAGAAGGAAGGGCGTGATGTAGTCATCTTACTTCAAGAAATGTATTTGTTTTAGCAAACAACCTTTCTGGGATTCAGGACTGTCACACTCAGAATTTTGCATTTTTCCAAATCTTGCCCATTGTTATCCCCTGGATGCCAGTTAGATGCTGCTACACATTCTTTCCAGCACACACATGGCAAGTAGGAAAGTGGTGACATTGTTTACTAATGTATGCAAAGTTACCTTATCTCTCTCCTATCACATGAATGTCTCTGAATATGTTCATCTTCAAATAACCTTAAGTCCTTGATTTAAAAACAGTAAATCTGGGAAGCAGATTAAGTCAATGGTTTCAGGGTATACATGTTTTAATAGGGCATTCCATGTATAAATGACATCAGCCATAAAATCACTCCTTGTGTCTGTTATTACTCTAGTTATTTCCAATACAGAGAAAATTGTGGGAAATAGTAAAATGAAAAAAAATGGAATATGGGTCTCTGACAAGGAGTCTATATTTTATAATTAATTTCATAGCAGTTGAAAAGAACTTCTTATGGAACACTTTCTAAATATTAATTACATCAGAACATGGCTACTGCACATTTACAGTATTAATTTTATTTATTTGATTTCATATTATTTAGTCATGCACCTTGTTAATTATCCCTTGTTTTAATATTCTGTCTTCCATTAACATTTAAAAATACATAAAAGGTATTTGTTAGTAACTGATGGGTACCACAGTGGCACACATCCAATCAAGTGCACATGACCTCCATATAAGACAAAACTCACTCCACTCATGGATGGAAAATCTTAGAGGGACACTGGTGTAACATAAGTCTCCCTTGCTCCCCTGCCTGGGCAGGAAATCCAGGTCATAACCTAGGCCTATGTAAAAATGCTAAGTGAGATAGAGTTTTTATAGAAACTCTAATAGGAAATGAAAGCCTTCATCTAAAATGATATAAATTCCATCAAGTTACAGTCTAGTAATCAAGGACAAACTATAAAATATCTATTTTGTGCAAGGAAGAGAAAATTCAGATATTTTTAAATATACCTAAGTTGCCCTCTCCAGCATTATGCATTGTTAGGTGGTTTCTGACTAAGGGTATGTCTATACTTGCAGCCTATTTTGGAATAGGGTTGCAAATGTAGGCATTTGGAATTGCAAATCAAGCCAGGGATTTAAATATCCTGCGCTTGATTTGCATCTTCCCAGCTGGGCACCATTTTTGAAATTTACAAGCCCAGAATAACTGCCCTCGTCTACACGCGGCAGTGAAACGGGCATTTGAAATAAAGCCCTATTTCAAACTTCCTGTTAAACCTCATTGCAGGAGGAATAACTGGTAGTTTGAAGTAGGGCTTTATTTTGAATGCCCGTTTCACTGCCGTGTGTAAAGTCGGGCAGTTATTCCGGGCTTGTAAATTTCAAAAAATGGCGCCCGGACGGGAAGATGCAAATCAAGCGCGGGATATTTAAATCCCAGGCTTGATTTGCAATTCCAAATGCCTACATTTGCAGCCCTATTCCGAAATAGGCTGCAAGTACAGACATACCCTAACAGAATATTTTTGTAATGATGAAATATTGTAGATTATATGTAGGTCTGATCCAAAATCCTTTGGAGTTAATGGGAATCTTTCCGTTTACCTTAGTACTCTTTGGATCAGGTTCACAAGGAAATAAAATGATATCCAGTTTTCTCAAACACAAACATTATCTGAGTAACTACCTATTACTAATCCAAACAGCAATCATTTACTGTTAAATTTCTGCCATGCATAAAAGAAACAGGAATATTAGGATTAGCAATATTGACACCGGAATTTGCCTTGGATTTATGTGAGTGGACATTTAACTTTAAAGGGCTAACTTCAAATCAAACATTCAATGTTTGAGCAGGATCATTTTTTTCTATAACTTTCTTGTAATATCAAGCCTAAATAGGCAGGCAATAAAGTATCCAGCTACCTTGTGGAAAACATTGGCTTATGAGTGGATTTGAGATTTTCAGTGAGTAGAGACTGATTGTATTTCAGAGATAATATGATTAGTCATTAAGGTGAAGGTGTTTATATTACCCCCTAAGTACCTTCCTAGTAGCAAAGATGTTCACCTTTGCTGCCAATCAGATATACCAGGAATAAGGGATCTTCCAGAAAAGGCTTTATTTTCCGAAAGATCCCATCTAGACTGGCGCTTTTCTCCGGCAAAGCCCCGAGCTGGAAAAAAGTGGCAGCCATGTTCATGCAAATACCGCGGGGATATTTAAATCCCCCGCGGCATTTGCAATTCCAACTTGTCTCATTAGCATCCCTTTTCCGGAAAATGGTGCCAATGTAGAGACAGCCTGTGAGTTGGTAGATACCGATACAGACACACTTCCTCTCAGAGGGGTCCTCTTTTTTGAAAGTTCAAATATGGTAACCCTATTCTAGGGACACGTTTTATTTTCCATTTGATAGCATGGTAAAGAAAAACAAGCAATAATCAAGAGGAAATATTGTCAGCGGAATGAAAATGAAATAATAATCCCTTTCCATTGAAATTGATTATCAAAATATTCTCCTTGGTAACAAAAGGCATGAATAGATTTTATGTTTACTTTCCACATTCTTCTTAGGCCATACACACTTGTTTCAGATCCTGTTAACGTGCTTGTTTAAAAAGAAAGTTTATATACTTGCCAGAGTGCTTATGCTGTATTTTCAGTGTTTCCAATACCATTAAAACTCACAGTTCTAAATAAAAGATTAGAGTGCAGTCAGAGTTCAGATAGCTACATGCCAAAACACAAAAAGATCGCTGCTGCACCATTGGTACTGAAGGCTCTGGTACCAGAAAAAATGCAACCTCCGGGGCTACCTCAGCAACCAAACAGCCATTGCAATCTTTGGCAAAAGGGTGACTGGATCCGGCTCTGAAAACACCCACCAAATCAATGCTGCCCCTACATACCGAGAGCCTCCTGGTACCATCAACATCCAAGGCACATGACAACCCAGTACCGCAGCACTCACAGATCTCAGCACCATCGCTGCTGGCCTTCCTGCACCCAGACCGTGTAGTACACAGTAGGAACTAGCGGTAATGTTGGTACCAGGCACTCCACTCTTCGGTACCAATTGCACACCTTCATCAGTGGGGCCCAGCAGACTAACCACCCTGACGAGCTCGGTGCCACATTTCTCAAGTGACAGCAAGGCTGAACAGGACATACAATTCTCACCCTGTCACTCCTTGCCCAAACTAACTGCACAGCCTCAGCAACAACAGATTGTGCATACCCAAATGTGGCAGCCCTTCCTTTTGTTCCCTCTCATCCCTCTCCCACATCCGTGGCAAGAATGGGACCCTTGGAGCACAGCCAAGGCCCAGGCACACCCCTGCCCCCAGTGAAGTCAAGTCCACAACAAGTGGCACCCAACCTCCCTGCACCATCAGGATCTGAGATAACGCAGGAATACATTGAGGACCTTGATGAATCCCAGGAGAAGGAGATGCTATCTCTGTCCCATATTTCTTCATCCTCACTGGACAAGTCCATAATGCCACCACCACCCACCATTGGTGATGACTTCAAGCCTTTCCAGGACTTATACAAGTGGGTTGCTGATTCCCTTGACATTTCGCTCATCGAGGTTCCGGATATACAGCATAAGCTAATGGACATATTACAGGTCTCACCGGCAGCAAAAATCATATTGCCAGTCAACAAGGTCATCCTTGATCTGGCAAAGATACTGCGGCAGATCCTGGCTTCTATCCCACATGCTTTCAGGAGGGTGGATATTTTCTTTTTTACACATCCTACTCCAAATTCTTTGGGGGTTGATGCTGCAAATAATAGCGGCAAAGGCAAACAAACACAGTTCAAGTCGACCCCATACAAGAAGACCTGAAAAAGGCTGGACCTCCTAGAGAGGAAATCATACTCCTCAGCATATCTACTGATCAGAATTGCAAACTATTCGGCGTTGCTGGTGAAATATAAGTACAATCATTTTGAAAATTGAGACTTTTTTTTAATAACTTACAGGATGAGAACAAGACAGCAAACAAATCCAATATTGACAAGGATATCCTGATAGCAAAAATGGTGCTCCAAACCTCCCTTGATATGGCCTACATGGCTTCAAGATCTCTTGCCACATCGGTTATCATGCAGAGTCTCCTGGCTGCATCTCTCAAACTTCCTTAGAAATGTACAAAACACTATTGGAGACGTGCAATTTGAGGGCCAAGAGTTATTCTTGGCCAATACCGACGTATCATTGCATTCTCTAAAAGACTCAAGGGCAACCCTTAAAACTCTTGGGATGTATACTTCAGCAAAAGAAAAGAGTCAACTGCATGTATATGCCATGGGGTAGGATGGTATCCTATCCACCCCAAAGAGCCTACAACTTGAGATGCTGTCAGAAACAACAAAAACGGAGACAACTGCAAGATCAGCAAACAACGCCCCAATCCTCCAACAGCAGGCAGATGTTTTGATCCATTGGTTGAGGGTTTGATGTCGTTTCCACCTGCAAGATGTTACAATTCAGCCTGCAGCCTTTTTGCCATGCCTCCTGGTCCACCATAACAGACAAGTGGGCTCTGGAGGTCTTAGCCAAAGGCCTAGCAATCCCATTTCTCAAATTTCCACCAATCCAAGCCCCTTCCCCATCCCTTTTCAGGGACCCCTCTTATGAGTCCCTCTTACAACAAGAAATAAACAAATTGTTACACAAGGGAGCAATAGAGATCGTCCCAGAACATCACAGGGGAAAGAGATTCTACTCCAGATATTTCCTCATTTTGAAAAAGTCGGAAGGATGAAGACCGATATTGGACTTGCACAGACTGAACAAATACCTAAAAAACCCAACAATTCACCATGGTAAAATAATTCCTGCACTAGGAAAAGGAAACTGGATGATGTCCCTCAACTTTCAGGATGCATACTTTCACATAACAATAAGACCATTCCACAAGAAATTTCTCAGATTCACGTTAAACAATCAACACTATCAGTACCGAGCATTACTGTCAGCCTCTCAGCAGTGCCCACAACTTTCTCCAAAGTCCTGGCCATAGTGGTGGCACATTTAAGAAAAATCAGGCATAGTAATCTTCCCCTACCTGGACAATTGCCTGATAGTAGCTCAAATGGAACAAAAGGTTAAACAATCTACCGAGGTCGCAATCAAACTCTTTACAAAGGTGGGGTTAAAAATAAACATACAGAAGTCAAACCTGACTCCATCTCAGGAACTCGAGTTCATAAGGACCATTCTTGACTGCATACAAGCACAAGCTCAGCTACCTCTTCCAAGATTCTATGCACTGACCATGTTAGCACAATCTGTCATTCACAGTGCCACAATATCAGCCAGGAAATGCCTACAATTGTTAAGTCACATGTTGGCAATAACATACGTAGATCCTCACACAAGATTACACATGCAAACTCTGCAAACCTGGCTACACACATGCTTCCACCTGCCCAGGCACTGATTGCACAAGACTACAAACAAGGTCAGGTGGCTTGAACACAACAACCTCTAGTCAGGGGTTCCTTTCCACCAGGCTACTCCATCCATCCATATAACGACTGACACCTTGTTGAAGAGATGCATACATGGAAGGCCACATTACTCAAGGGAGATGGTCTCCCACAAGTCGAGCATGCACATCAATATACTCGAGTTACAGGCAGTAAGAAGAACATGCAAATACTTTCTCCCCTTAAGTCAGGGCAAAGCGGTCAGGCTATACAGACAGCAATGCCTGCATATTCTACATAAGCCAGCAGGACAGTGCCAGATCGTATCATGAAGCCATTGCACTATGGAAATGGTGCATCCTTCATCATATTAGAATATCCATGGTATATCTCTCTGGTGAACAAAATGCTGCAGCAGACCAGCTGAGTCATTGTTTCTACCAGAAACATAAGTGGATAATACACCCTCAAGCCCTGAAATCCATTTTCTTCACATGGGGCTTTTCAGAAATAGACTTATTTGCAATATCACTCAGTTTCAAATGCCTCAAATATTATTCCAGGTTGGGCCTGGGTGAGAACTCCATGGGCAATGCCATGACCAGCAACACACACTCACAACTTCTTATATGCATTTCTGCCCTTTCCCTTCCTAGGGGAGGTCATTCACAAAATAAAACATGATCATCTTACTGCATGATTCCTTAAGGATTAACAGTGTAACCTTTCGCCTGCACGGACAAAGTACAAAAGATTATCCTTAGCTTTTGCAGAGCACTAGAAGAACTTACCTTTACAAATGGTGGGGTTTTGCACAATGGGCTAACCACCAAACACTTCAGTCATAGTCAACACAGCTCACAATGGTCTTAGAGTACCTCCTTGCACTCAAAACACAAAATCCATCTAACGCATCTATTAAGGTGAATCTGTCAGCCATATCAAGTAAGCATGATACTTGACAAACTCTTTTCTCTCACTTGACCACCAAAAAATTAATGAAAGGACTTAACAACACCTTTTCTCCAATAAAACTAACAGTCCCATCTTGGGATCTCAGCTTAGTCCTTAGTACATTGACTCGTCCTCCATTTGAGAACATATGAACGTAAGAACGGCTATACTGGGTCAGACCAAACGTCCATCTAGCCCAGTATACTGTCTGCCAACAGTGGCCAATACCAGATGCCCCAGAGGGAGGGATCACAGCAAGTAATCCTGATGTATGTCCCTCCCCTGTCACCCACCTCCAGAGAAACAGAGGCTAGTGGCACCATTCCTACCCATCCTGGCTAATAGCCATTGGTGGACCTAACTTCCATGAATCTATCTAGCTCTTTTTTGAACCCTGTTAAAGTTCTAGCCTTCACCACATCCTCTGGCAAGGAGTTCCACATGCTGACTGTGTGCTGAGTGAAGAAAAAATTCCTTTTTGTTTTTTTTAAACCTACTGCCTTTTAATTTCATTTGGTGACCCCTAGTTTTTTTATTGTGGGAATAAGTAAATGACTTTTCCTTATTCACTTTTCCCATACCATTCATGATTTTATAGACCTCTATAATATCCCCCCTTAATCTCCTCTTTTCTAAGATGAAAAGTCCAACTCTTTTTAATCTCTCTTCATATGGGACCTATTCCAAACCCCTAATCATTTTTGTTGCCCTTTTATGAACCTTTGCCAATGCCAATATATCTTTTTTGAGATGAGGCATCTGTACACAATATTCAAGATGTGGGCATACCATGGTTTTATATAGAGGCAATATGATATTTTCTGCCTTATTATCTATCCTTTTTTTAATGTCTCCTTACTTTCTACTTGCTTTTTTGACTGCCACTGCACACTGAGTGGATGTTTTCAGAGAACTATCCACAATGACTCCAAGATCTTTCTCTTGAGTAGTTGTAGCTAAATTAATCCCCATTGTATTGTATATAAAGTTGAGATTATTTTTTCCAATGTGCATTACTTTACATTTATCAACATTAAATTTCATTTGCCATTTTGTTGCCCAATCTCTTAGTTTGGTGAGATCTTTTTGAAGCTTTGGTCTTAACTATCTTAAGCAGTTTGGTATCATCTGCAAATTTTGCCACCTCCCTGTTTACCCCTTTCTCTAGATCATTTGTAAATAAGGGTATGTCTACACTACTCTCGTAGTTCTCACTAGGAGGGTAATGTAGGCATACCGCACTTGCCAATGAAGCCCGGGATTTGAATTTCCCGGGCTTCATTTGCATAAGCGGGGAGCTGCCATTTTTAAAACCCCGCTGATTCGAACCCCGTGCAGCGCGGCTACACGGGGCTCGAACTAGGTAGTTCGGACCAGGATTCCTATTCCGAACTACCGGTACACCTCGTTCCACTACCTAGTTCGAGCCCTGTGTAGCCGCGCTGCACGGGGTTTGAACCAGTGGGGTTTTAAAAATGGCGGCTCCCCGCTTATGCAAATGAAGCCCGGGAAATTCAAATCCCGGGCTTCATTTGCAAGTGCGGTATGCCTACATTACCCTCCTAGTCCGAACTAGGAGGGTAGTGTAGACATACCCTAAGTTGAATAGGATGGGTCCCAGGACAGACCTTTGGGAGACCCCACTAGTTAACTCTCAACACTCAGAAGACTTACCATTTATTCCTACCCTGTTTCCAGTCTTTTAACCAGTTATCAGTCCATGAAATGACTTTCTCTCTTATCCCATGACAACTTACTTTACTTAAGAGCCTTTGGTTTGGCACTTTGTCAAAGGCTTTCTGGAAATCTAAGTAAACTATATCCACTGGATCCCCTTGTTAACCCCTTCAAAGAACTCTAGCAGATTAGTAAAGCATGATTTCCCTTTACAGAAAACATTGATTTTTGCCCAGCAAATTATGTTCTTCTATGTGTCTAATAATTGTATTCTTATTATAGTTTCAACTAATTTGCTCAGTACTGACATTAGACTTACTGGTCTGTAATTGCCAGGATCACCTCTAGAGCCATTTTTTAATATTGGTGTCACATTAGCTATCTTCCAATCATTTGGTACAGAAGTCAATTTAAAGCATAGGTTACAAACCATGGTTAATAGTTCCACAATTTCCCATTTGAGTTCTTTCAGAACTCTTGGGTGAATACCATCTGGTCCCAGTGACTTTGTACTGTTAAGTTTATCAATTTGTTTCAAAACATATTGAGTCCATAGCAATATGCTCCCTCACACACCTTTCCATGAAGGTGGCATTATTATTAGCAATTACAACAGCCAGAAGGGTCAGTGAGTTAGCCATCCTCATAGCCAACCCACCCTTTCAATATTCCGTAAAGACAAAGTCGTACTAAGACCACAACCAAAATTCCTTCCAAAAGTAGTCTCACATTTCCACATCAAAGAGCCTATTCACTTACCAGTCTTCCTCCAGAAGCCTCATCTGGATGCCAGAGCAGCAAGATTCCATTCTTTGGACATCAGGCATGCTATTGACTTTTACCTGGACAGAACAAGACAATTTAGTCAATCACACAGGCTATTTGTGTCAATAGCAGGCAGCTTTAAAGGACAAATGGTATCCAAACAGACACTTTCTAAATGGATTGTGAACTGCATTCAGGAATGCTATAATATTAACAAACTCCCATTACCAACACCCTTGCTGGCACATTCCACAAGAAGGCCTTTTTGTACAATGTGCCCATCAGAAACATTTGCTGAGCAGCGACATGGGCCTCCATGCATACTTTTACAAAACATTATGCACTAGATACTTATGCTTCGCAGTGTACTGTCTTTGGAACAGCAGTCCTCTTGTCAGTCCATTGATGAGATACGTGTACTGCTCCACAGACACCTACATTGGAGTATTCACAGGGACACTTCTCAAAGAAGAAAAGAGAGGTTACTCACCTTGTGCAGTAACTGGTGTTCTTTGAAATAGGTATCTCTGTGGTTTCTCCATGACCTGCCCTCCTCCCCTCTGCTTTGGTAGAGAACGAACTGAGGGGACTGTTGACAGCATGTGTGCTATGTTACGAGTAGTGCTACATGTCCGCACCAGCACCTGGGGGAATACTGCTGCTAAAAAGTTCCAATTATAAGTGCAGGAGTGCCAAGACACCTAAATGCATCTGACGAAGTGGGTCTTTGCCCACGAAAGCTTATGCTCAAACACTTCGGTTAGTCTAGAAGGTGCCACAGAACTCCTCGCTGCTTTTGAAGACACCTACAGTGGAGCAGCCACAGGGACACCCGTCTCAAAGAACACTAATTACTGCACAAGGTGAGTAACCTCCCTTTTATATCATTCTATTAGATCTGAGATGACCACAGTAACCAATAACCATAAGAATGGCCATACTGGGTCAGTCCAGTGCTCCATCTAACCCACTATCCTGTTGTCAGGGCTGTTCCCCCTTCTGGCACTCCAAGTGCAGAAGGTGAGGGCCTGCAAGAGAGCTTAAAAACCTTGCTTCTAGAGGCTCTGGTTATCAAAACATCCCAGAATCACAAATTCCCTGGCTCTGAGAATAAACAAACAAACAAAAAAAACCAAACAAACAAGCTGCCACCATTAAGTGAATCGGGGTGAACATTTGAAATCACCCCCAGGGGTATCCCAAGCTCTTTTGCCCCAACAGAGCTTGAAAAGAGAAACAAGCTGCAGTCTCTGGTAGCTGACCCCTCAATCTAAGGCATGCGAATATACACAGACTGACAGCCCTTCCTGGACACAAGAATCAAATCATCACCTAAAAAAAGCGATTTTTTATTACAAAATAAAAGATATACTTGATAAAGCATACTTGGTTGCTAGATGTTACAGAGCAACTAAGGAAAATAAATTAAAACAGAGAAAAGTCTCTGGGCACAATGCTAGATGGTAACTGGAGAGGAGAGACATAGATTCACACAAAGCAGTTCAAACCAAACCACAAAATAAAGAGAAAATACCCTGAACGTGACTAGATCCACTTTTTTCCCTTTTACTTACTTCCGAACTCCTCTTTGTTCAGTCCACTCCCATTCTTCAAATTCCTTGGAGGCGTGGTAGTCCTGCTTGGGTTTAAATCATTCTGTGTCTCTCAACTCCTGGTTTTTCTCTCCCACACAAAGAAAGCATACAAGGAATCTCTATCCAATTCAGAATTTATCCCATTATTTCAATTAGCTCTCCTGGTCCCCTGGCGAACACCTTTGCTAGCTACCTGAGTTTAACCCCTCAGTCACCTGGTGCTGGTCAGCACTCTTCCTGTCCATTACACTTGTCTCCAGCAATGAACGGTATCACGTCTTCAGGGCAAGTGTATAGAACAAGGCAGTTGCTGTGATCCACCCTGCTCTTCTCCCAGACTGTCAGAGATTTAGAATTTCCCAGAGTATAGGGACTATATCCCTGACCACTTTTTCTAAAAGCCATTGATTAAACTATGTTCCATTATCTTACCTAGAATTATAGAACTGTAGAAGTGGAAGGACCTTGATAGGTCATCTAGTCCAGTACCCTACACCGAGGCAGCACTAAGTATTATCTAGGCCAGTGTTTCTCAACCAGTGGTACAAGTACACCTAGGGGTATTCGAGATAAATCTGGGAGGTACGTCAACACAACTGAAATTTGGAGAAAACTGAATTTTTATTTTAAGTTTTACATCACTTTATTATTTTTGTACACTTTACACCCAAATATGTCATCACCCAGCTATGATTTAATTATTTAAACAAATGCACTGCAATGGTAGAAAAAAAAATTGTGTGTCTGAAAACTGTAGGTACTGGAGTACTTATAATTTTTTTTAAAAGGGGTACTTTATAAAAAAAAGGTTGAGAAACACTGATCTACACTATTCTTGACAGTCTAACCTGTTCTTAAAAACCTCAGACAGAAAGATGGCACAATCTCTTTATGTAATTTTTCAGTGCTTAACTACCCTTACGGTTAGGAAGGTTTTCCTAATGTATAACCTAAATGTTCCTTGCTACAATTTAAGACCATTGATTCTTCTCCCATCCTCAATGATTGATAACCATTTCACCACCTCTTTATAACAACCTTTATATACCTGAAGACTATTATCATGTTCCCCCCACCTGAGTCTCCTCCAAATTAACAAATCCATTTTTTTTATAGATCATGGTTTTTTATAGATCATTTTTGTTTTCTCCTCTGGACTTTCAGCAGTTTACCCACCTAGAAGTGAGGTACCCAGAACTGGATACAGTACTTTTTTACAACAGTTTTATATTGTAATCCATTATAAATCTCCCAGATTCTTTTCTGCAGTAATCCTTCCTTGGCATCATTTCCCATTTTGTGTTTGTGCAATTGATTATTATGTAGTACTTAGCTTTTGTTCTTGTTAAATTGCATCCTGTTTAATTTAGGATATTTTACCAGTTTCTCAAGATCATTTTGAATTTTATTCCTGGCCTCTAAAGCACTTGTGTCTCCTTCCAGTGTGATATCATCTGCAAATTTTACAAGTGTACTTTCTATGGGTATGTCTACACTACAGCGCTAATTCGAACTAACTTAATTCGAATTAGTTAATTCGAACTAAGCTAATTTGAATTAGCGCAGCTAGACTTAAAAACTAGTTTGAATTAGCGTTTTGCTAATTCGAACTAGCATGTCCACACAGAGTGGACCCTGAACCGAGGTTAAGGATGGCCGGAAGCAGTGCCGGCAGGGCATCAGATTAGGATTTA
The DNA here is from genome assembly GCF_049634645.1 of Pelodiscus sinensis. Taxonomy (NCBI): domain Eukaryota; kingdom Metazoa; phylum Chordata; order Testudines; family Trionychidae; genus Pelodiscus; species Pelodiscus sinensis. The sequence continues at coordinate 52,322,745 of NC_134719.1, forward strand.
GAGCGTGGAGCTGCTGTCTCAAACTAGCCGAGGGCTGTGCTTAAAGGGACCCAACCCCCACCCCGGACAGACAGTTCTCAGGGTTCCCCGCTTGCAAAGCAGTCCTGGCTTGGAGTGCTCTGAGTGCCGACACGCGGAACATCACAGCACTCGGCCATCAGCCCAGCTACACTTGCCACAGGCTGCCATCCGGGGGCAGGGGACAATTGGGGGGCTGCAGGAGAACTTCCACCCCGAGAAGACCGCAGAGCCAGCCCAGTCCTCCCCATCGGGGGCGCGTACCCCATTCCTCCCTCACCTCCTTCCACTTATCCTTCCCTAGCCCCCCTTCCTGATGTACAAAATAAAGAAAATGTGTGTTCAAAAATAGAATTTCTCTTTATTGAACAAAACTGGGGGAGACTGGGAAAAAGAGGTGGGAGAGGGGAAGAGAGAGGCTGGGAGAGGGGAGGGCAACTAAAATGATCAGGGGTTTGGAACAGGTCCCATATGAAGAGAGGCTAAAGAGACTGGGACTTTTCAGCTTAGAGAAGAGGAGACAAAGGGGGGATATGATAGAGGTCTATAAAAGCAAGAGTGGTGTGGAAAGGGTGCATAAAGAAAAGTTCTCCATTAGTTCCCATAATAGAAGGACTAGAGGACACCAAAGGAAAGGAATGGGTAGCAGGCTTCAAACTAATAACAGAAAGTTCTTTTTCACAAAGCAAAGAGTCAACCTGTGGAACTCCTTGCTACAGGAGGCTGTGAAGGCTAGAACTATAACAGAGTTTAAAGAGAAGTTAGATCAAGTCATGGAGGTTGGGTCTGTGGAGTGATATTAGCCAGGGGGTTGAAATGGTGTCCCTGGCCTCTGTTTGTGTAAGGCTGGAGATGGATGGCACGAGACAAATGGCTTGGTCATTGTCTTCAGTCCATCCCCTCCAGAGTACCTAGTGTGGGCTACTGGGCTAGATGGACCTTTGGTCTGACCCAGTACGGCCATTCTTCTGTCTTTATGTTGTAAGCTCAGGGATCAGGGTCAGAGTCTCACTCGACCACCTTGATTTTCATGCAAACCTGCTCCTGGGTGGCCAGGCTGACAGCTATCCTGCCCTAGACGGCCACTTTCCTGTGCCTAGTGCGGAGGTCGTGGACGTTGGAGGCTTCCCTCCAAACCTCGATGAGATCCACAATGTCTGCACTAGACCAGGCGAGCGCCTGCCTCTTGTGGCCCCGGGCAGGCTCCTGGGAGCCGCCAGCCTGGTCCCGGGAAGAGGCGGAGGTGCTGGGTGGCAGCGGGTGGCTGGCTCGTGCCGTGCCAGGTGAAGGGTCTGTTGGCTGGATGCTGGCAGGCTTGCACCTGGCACGGGCACAGTAGCCAGACCGTGCCCCTTTAAGGGCTCCAGGGCCAGGAGGAAGGCAGAAGCGTTTCCCTGGTGGTGCCCAGAGTGGCCACCAGGGAAAGCTGGGGAGGGCTAGCCTCCCACTAGTTCGAATTAAGTGGCTACACAGCCCTTAATTCAAACTACTTAATTCGAACTAGGCATTAGTCCTCGTGGAATGAGGTTTACCTACTTCGAATTAAGCGCTCCGCTAGTTCGAATTAAGTTCGAACTAGCGGTTTGCATGTGTAGCACCTATGAAAGTTAATTCGAACTAACGTCTGTTAGTTCGAATTAACTTTGTAGTGTAGACATACCCTGACAGCATTGGCTGTTGGGAGTCGGGAAACACAGGAAATAGAAAACAGGAAGGAGGGGAGAGAATATTAGCCGGGGGGCTGAGTGAGAGCTACTGAGTGATGCAGCAGTTTTGTAAAGAGGTTTCACTTTTGGTAAATAGTGTCCTGTTGACGTTTGTTAGTACCTTGTTTGCATGATACAACATTTTGGTGACGAGGATGGATCTTCTGCCTCTGAACCCACCTGCACCCTTTCTGCAAAACCCTGGTGAGCCTCCAATTGCTGTTACTGCCTGGATTCATATGTTTGAGACTTACCTGCTTGCAATCAGTGCTACAGAGATTTTTGAAATAAGAAAACAGGCTCTGCTAATCCACTGCCTTGGAGCAGATAAATATGAGACTGTACTCACTGCATTAAAGAACTTTTTTGTGCCAAAAATGAGTGTAGTGGCTAATCGCTACAGACTTCACCAGCATGAGCAGAAGACAGGGAAAACTATAATGCTGTATATTGCTTCTCTGGGGAGTCTGTAACATGTGACTTTGGGAATATGACAGATTAGATTATTAGAGACCAGCTCATTGAGAAAACAACCATGCTTCATGTAAGAGAACGCTTGCTTCTAGAACCACAAATTACACAGGAAAAAGCAATAACCATTGCTACCCAAAAAAACCCAGCAAGCAAATGGTCTGGTAGCACTTTATAGACTAACAAAACATGTAGATGGTATCATGAGCTGTTGTGGGCACAGCCCACTTCTTTAGATGACCGGAGTTATGATTAGAGGATAAGGAAACTCGAAATAAATAAGAGAAGGGAAGGGGGGGGGGAGATGTTCTGTCGCTTCCCCTCTTCCCCCCCCCCCCCCCCCATTCCCTTTTCCTATTTATTTTGAGTTTCTTTATCCTCTAATCATAACTCCGGTCATCTGAAGAAGTGGGCTGTGCCCACGAAAGCTCATGATACCATCTACATGTTTTGTTAGTCTATAAAGTGCTACCAGACCATTTGCTTGCTGTTTTTTTAATGTAGCAGACTAACTCGGCTACCCCCTGAAGCACCATTGCTACCCAGATTGTATCAGCTATAGCAGAAACCAAAATAATGAGCATGGATACAGGAGGCCCAGTCCAGGCTGTGACTCCTTTGCAGAAAAGTCCGCTATCACTGCAGACAAACAATTACAGTGAGAAAGCTAATGGAAAATCACAGAATCAGCAAATTCAAAGCACAGCAAAAGATTGCTTTCACTGTGCAACCCCACAACACCTCGCAAGCTACACAAGATGTCCTGCAAAAGTAGCTCAGTGCAATCACTGCAAAAAGATTGGGCATTTTGCTAAGGTATGCCACAGTAGCCAGTCCAATCAACAGGTGCATGCAGTTGGATAGTTTTTAAACAATTAACAAAACTATCCAAAGCCCAAGATTTGGTGGTGATGGGGGACTTCAACTATCCAGACATATGTTGGGAAACTAACATAGTGGGGCACAGGCTATCCAATAAGTTTCTGGACTGCATTGGAGACAACTTTCTGTTTCAGAAGGTTGAAAAAGCTACCAGAGGAGAAGCTGTTCTGGATTTGGTTTTAACAAATAGGGAGGAACTAGTTGAGAACTTGAAAGTGGAAGACAGTATAGGGGACAGTGATCATGAAATAATAGAGTTCATGATCTTAAGGAAAGGTAGAAGGGAGACCAGCACAATTGAGATAATGGATTTCAGGAAGGCAGATTTTGATAAGCTCAGAGAACTTGTAGGTAAGGTCCCATGGGAAGCAAGACTGAAGGGAAAAACAACTGAGGAGAGTTGTAAGTATTTCAAAGGGACGTTGTTAAGGGCCCAAAAGCAAACAATTCCGCTGTGTAGGAAAGATAGAAAATATGGCAAAAGACCAGCTTGGCTTAACAAGAAGATCTTGCATGATCTCAAAATAAAAAAGGAGTCATATAAAAAATAGAAACTAGGACAAATAACAAAGGATGAATATAGGCAAGCAACACGGGAATGCAGGGGCAAGATTAGAAAGGCAAAGGCACAAAATGAGATCAAACTAGCTACAGGCATAAAGGGAAACAAGAAGACCTTTTATAAATATATTAAAAGCAAGAGGAAGACCAAGGACAGGGTAGGCCCACTGCTTAGTGAGGAGGGAGAAGCAGTAACAGGAAACTTGGAAATGGCAGAGAGGCTCAATGACTTCTTTGTTTCGGTCTTCACCGAGAAGTCTGGAGGTGTGCCTAACGTAGTGAATACAAGCAGAGAGAGAGTAAGTTTAGAAGATAGGATACACAAAGAACAAGTTAAAAATCACTTAGGAAAGTTAGATGTAAGCAAGTCACCAGGTCCTGATTAAATGAATCCCAGGATACTCAAGGAGCTGATAGAGGCGGTATCTGAGCCTTTAGCTATGATTTTTGAAAAATCATGGCAGACAGGGGAGATTCCAGAAGACTGGAAAAGGGCAAATATTGTGCCCATCTATAAAAAGGGGAATAAGAACAACCCAGGAAACTACAGACCGGTCAGTTTAACGTCTGTCCCAGGGAAGATAATGGAGCAGGTAATTAAGGAAATCATATGCAAACACTTGGAAGGCAATAAAGTGATAGGGAATAGCCAGCATGGGTTTGTGAAGAATAAGTCATGCCAAACTAATCTGATAGCTTTCTTTGATAGGATAACGAGCCTTGTGGATAAGGGAGAAGCGGTGGATGTCATATACCTAGACTTTAGTAAGGCATTTGATACGGTCTCGCATGATATTTTTATTGATAAACTAGGCAAATATAACTTAGATTGGGCCACGATAAGGTGGGTGCATAATTGGCTGGATAACTATAGTCAGAGAGTTGTTGTTAACGGTTCTAAATAACAAGTGGAGTTCCTCAAGGGTCTGTTTTGGGACCCATACTGTTCAATATCTTCATCAATGATGTAGATATTGGGATAGAGAATACGCTTATTAAGTTTGCAGATGATACCAAACTGGGTGGGGTTGCAACTTCTTTGGAGGATAGGGACATAATTCAAAATGACCTTAGCAAGTTAGAGAAATGGTCAGAGGTAAACAGGATGAGGTTTAATAAAGAGAAATGCAAAGTGCTCCACTTAGGAAGGAACAATCAGTTCCATACATACAAGATGGGAAGCGACTGTCTAGGAAGGAGCATGGCGGAAAGGGATCTAGGGGTCATAGTGGACCACAAGTTGAATATGAGTCAACAGTGTGATGCTGTTGCAAAAAAAGCAAATATGATTCTAGGTGGTATCAACAGGTGTGTTGTAAGCAAAACTCGTGAAGTCATTCTGCCGCTCTACTCTGCACTAGTTAGGCCTCAGCTGGAGTACTGTGTCCAGTTCTGGGCGCCACATTTCAAGAAAGATGTGGAGAAATTGGAAATGGTACAGAGAAGAGCGACAAGAATGATTAAAGGTTTAGAGAACATGACCTATGAAGCCAGGCTTCATGAACTGGGCTTGTTTAATTTGGAAAAAAGAAGATTAAGGGGGGACATGATAGCGGTTTTCAAATATCTAAAAGGGTGTCACAAGGAGGAAGGAGAAAATTTGTTCCTCTTGGTTTCTGAGGACAGGACAAGGAGTAATGGGCTTAAAGTGCAGCAGGGGAGGTTTAGATTGGACATTAGGAAAAAATTCCTAACTGTCAGGGTGGTCAAATATTGGAATAAATTGCCAAGGGAGGTGGTGGAATCTCCCTCTCTGGAGATATTTAAGAACAGGTTAGATAGACATCTGTCAGGGATGGTGTAGATGGAGCTTGGTCCTGCCTTGAGGGCGGGGGGCTGGACTCGATGGCCTCTTGAGGTCCCTTCCAGTCCTATTATTCTATGATTCTATGTTACTGTGCTGAGTGTGGACAAAATCACTACTGCACATATTTCAGAACAGATAAGGTGCACTGCTACATCATCAGGCAAAGCACATACTATTCAGCTAATGTTGGTCACTGGCTCAGCAGTATCTATACTACCTGATTTCATCTATTTGCATTACTTTAAAGATGTGCCTCTTACTGAACCCAACTTCATTTGGTGTGCTATTTAAAAAACCAAATTCCAGTATGTGGCTGCCTGCCAGCAACAGTGACTTTTGGTGATTGATATGTAACTGAAAGAGTTCTACATTGTCCACAAAGGCATTCCTGTCCTTGGCAGAGATGTATTGGCTGCTTTAAACCGCAGAGTAGTTAATGGATGAATTGATCTTCCTCACCAAAGCACTCTTGCACTACACACACCAGTTTCAGCTGAGACCCAAGACCACGTTGAGGAGAAACTTGGCTGTGCTTATGGGTTTGTGCACAAAGTTAAAATGCGACATAATGTGAGGCCTGTATGAGAGAAGTTACGACACTTACCATTTTCAGTGAAACTGTTCTAGAGGAATTTAAAAAACTTGTACAAAAGGACATTATTGAAGAGATTGACTCATCTGAATGGGTTTCGCCTACAGTGATGACACAGAAGAAGGTTGGAGGCATTCGCCTTTGTGTGGACTTAAGGAAGCCAAATAAAACTATTGTTATTGACAGTCACCCACTGCCTCACACAGAAGAAGTATCTGTAGAACTCCGTGGAGCAAAGTGTTCTCATAACCACCTGGTTATGTTTCATGAATACAACAGAGACCTCACAGCATTTATTACACATGAAGGACTATTTCATTTTAAACGTGTTCCATATAGTCTTGTATCTGCCCCAAGTGCCTTCCAAAAAATGATGTCATTGATTCTGAAGAATCAACATGCAGTTCAGTGCTATCTGGATGATATTATTGTGTTTGGAAATACTTCTGAGGAGCATGAGAATAACCTGCAGTCTGTACTAAACTGCATCAGCACAGCAGGCCTCAAGCTCAACTTGTCTAAATGCAAATTTAGACAAATAGAACCCTTCTTTCTGGGGCATACAAATTCGCCAACTGGACTAAAACCTGATCCAGATCATATCCTAGCAATTTCAAAGGCTCCAACAGATTTGCAAACCTTACATTCCTTCTTGGGTCTTACCTCCTGGTATGCAAAATTTATTCCCAGTTATGCGTCTGTCATTGAACCATTACAGGAATTACTTGGTGTGGACAACGGATGCACAAGCTAGTTTGGAAACTGTGAAAGACTTAATTGTACATATTCCAGTACTTTCACTATTCAGTCCTGCATTGCCCACAATTGTGACTACTGATGCTTCCGATTACAGACTTAGGGCTGTTCTCACTTCAAGGTCACTGAGGGTATGTCTACACTACCCTCCTAGTTCGAACTAGGAGGGTAATGTATGCATACCGCACTTGCTAATGAAGCCCGGGATTTGAATTTCCCGGGCTTCATTAGCATAAGCGGGGAGCCGCCATTTTTAAATCCCCGCCGTTTCACGAGGAGTAACGGTAGTTCGGAATAGGAACCTAGTCTGAACTACCTAGTTCGAGCCCTGTGTAGCCGCGCTGCACGGGGTTCGAAGCAGCGGGGATTTAAAAATGGCGGCTCCCCGCTTATGCTAATGAAGCCCGGGAAATTCAAATCCCGGGCTTCATTAGCAAGTGCGGTATGCGTACATTACCCCGCTAGTTCGAACTAGCGGGGTAGTGTAGACATACCCTGAGTGATGCTGAGAGAAAATATTATACAGTTGAAAAAGAAGCACTTGCTTGTGTCTGGGCTACTGAAAAATGAAGAACTTACCTGTGGGTCCACACATTCAAGTTATGCACAGACCACAGGCCTTTGACAACATTGCTAACCACGAAAGGACTACGAAGGGCAGGAAATCATATTGCTAGATGGTCTTCAAGACTACTCTCATTCAATTATGAACTTGAATATAAGACTGGAAACCAAAATGTGATAGCTGATTGCCTTTCTCGCCTGCCTTTGTCTTCACCAGATGGTTCACTGGAGGATGAGGATGAAGTATTTGCGCTTATTACAAGCACTCTTACTGCAGTTACAAAAGACCAATTCCGAGCTGCTTGTTTAGCATGTCCAGTTCAACAAAAGCTATGGGAATTTCTGACAGAGATGGCTCGGTAACCCTAAAAACCTTGACCCAGTTTTGCTGACTTATTTTAGAGTCTGGGATGAACTTTCTTTGTTTGATGGCTGTGTGCTATGAGGTACACATCAGCTACTTGTGCCAAAAGAATTACAGTCAAAACTCATACACCTGGCACACGATACTCATCAAGGAATTGTCAGAACCAAACAACTACTATGGGATCAGTATTGGTGGCCAGGGATGCACTCCCAAAATGAAGCAATCATAAAATCCTGTGTCACTTGCCAAATGCATGATAAGTCAGCAGTGACATGTACCCCCCACTACAGCCTGTTCCTCTTCCTGATTCTGCATGGGAAAAAGGTGCATTGACATCGTAGGACCCTTTGATACTGCTCCAATTGACTGTTGTTATGCCATCACTTTAATAGAAGATCATCCCTGTATTATCCTCAAGCCAATGGGGAAATTGAAAGGTTTAAAAGAAGCTTGAAAGAGAGTTTGCAAATGGCTAAACTGGAAGGGCGATCATGGATAACCTTCACTACTGATTCCTTGCAAGCATACAGGGCTATACAACATGCCACAATGCAAACATCACCCCCAGCGTTACTGCATGGAAAACAGATGAATACTAAACTGAACATTGCTGGATTGTTAAAGTCTAGACCTGATGCACCAAAAGAGGATGATGTGAGAAAAGTAGTTGAACAGAATCAAGAAAAGTATAAAGCTTTCACAGACAAGTGGCAGGGTGCTAAGAAACTGAAGTTTGAGTGTGGTTCCTTCGTGAGAGTAAGAGAACCTGGAATTCTACACAAAGGGGACCATAAATTTCTATCTCCTCTTAACATCATTGAGAAGAGTGGGCCTTGTATCTATCGACTTTCTGATGGGCGTTTATGGAATGCTTCTTATCTTGCACCTGCTTATGCACCGAGAGCATATGATGCCAACACCCAGTCCGTGTTGGATGACTTCACCGTAGTACCAACACAAGAAGACATTGCACTAGAAATGGGGTTTGAGAGATGGTCTGTTAGACTCAGATGACTACCTAGTAGTATTTACAATGTTTTCAGTGTAATATTTTTGCCAACAGTATAGTGGCTTGTCCCACATTTGTTGCTGTGGTTAGAACAACAATGTTTATTTTATAATTGAGAGAGCTTCTTAAGAGACGAGGGAATGCCATGTTTTAGATGTAATACTGCTTGTAATTATTAGAACTGAGAGCATTGACTGTTTGGAGTCTGGAAGCACAGGAAACAGGAAGGAGTGGAGAGAAGATTAGCCAAGGGGCTGAGTGAGAGCTACTGAGTGATGCAACAGTTTTGTAAAGAGGTTTCACTTTTGGTAAATAAAGTCCTGTTGAAGTTTGTTAGTACCTTGCTTGCATGATACAACAAATATCTCTTTCTTGAGTGGCAATAGCTAAATTACGACCCATCATTTTATGTGTGTAACTGGGATTATTTTTCCCGGTGTGTGTACTATTTTGCACGTATCAACACAAAGACTTAATTACTATTTTGTAATGCCATTCAGGCCACAGGAAGATGAAAGTGGGCATATGTGGTGAAGTGTAGTGTAAAGCATTTCAGCTGCACAGAGAAATTGGATTGGGGACAATGGACATAGGGTGGCATGAAAGTTTAGATAACGGCAAAGGTGTTTGTATAGGAGACTAAAAGGATTTGGGAAGCTGGGAGCTTAATCAGCTCAAAGTTGTGGTAGGACAATAGGTTCTAGGAAAGGTGGTGGAAACTACAAAAAAGTTGTGGAATAAGGAAAAGTGGACAGGATGAAGGTTGGAAGGATCATCTCATATGTCTCCAATAACCCCCCAACCCATGTGACCTTCATCTCTAAACCACCTTACTGTTCCTTTGTATCATCCTTACTCTGATTTACAAGTTTAAATTGAAGCCCAGCTATATTTTGTGCTAAGCCTTGGCTGGTGCTTCCCTTTTGAAAGGATAAGAACTCTAGATGCTTTAAATCTCAGATGAGACCAAGATATCCAAAGCAGAAGTACTTTGCTGGAGCTCAGCTGGCAACATTTTGCAGCTGAGATTTTCATACACGCATGCACATCTTCCAGATAACCACTTGGCTAGCCCTCAATTGAAAGTTCCACCGGGAAAGCAAGAGTGGCTACTGCTAGTCATCCATATATATTTTGTCACATATACTGTAAAATAAATATTTAGGTATTTTTTTATTACATTCCCTAATTACATTATATGACATTTATCAGATCCAGTAACTGTCATTAGTACATTGCTGATTAGCATGCTGGAATTTTGTACCTGTTTTCCCTCAGTTTTGGAATAAACTCTTCATGTATCTGTTCCTTTAAAGTATCTAGAGAGTTGATAATAGGTCCCTTAGCTTTGCACTTCTATCTTGCTAATGCAAATTCAACCCAAGTTGTTAATTTTCAATTGTTATCACTGGTAGCCTATTTGGGCATATGTTATGAAGATGGTCTCAGTCTACTTCCTAAAGGACAAATGTCCACATCTCAAAGCAACCACCTGATTTACTGCCAATTATTCTCTCTTTCAGCAGTTTTGGTGCAGAAACAAAGGTCATGGAGACTTCTGTGCTCATCTCTTATAAGAGAGGTCCAGGCAGATCAAGTTTAGGTCATTGTAAAGAAGTTTGTGCTTCAATTGCTTTTGCTGTTACTGTTCTGTGGATTTATACTGGATTTTAGTCCTCCTGCCCCAAAAAATGTAGTAATGGGTGTTTACTGCCCACATTTCTTGTTAAGTATCTGCCTCACTGAGCACTCATCATTTGCTGGTGAACCATCTGATGTGCAGCAGATGTTAAACATTCAGCAAGGCAGAGAGAGAGGTAAAAGTGTCACATCATGATTAAATACTTGCTATAGCTATTACATACCGAGAACATGTGTTTCCATTTTGATCATTAAGACTTATTTTTTATTTTATTTACAAATGCTGTTGTCCAACTAACTTTATTTTCTGTTTGTATCACAGTCATACAGTTAGAAAGTGGTAGCATGTTGTTGATCTTTAAGACACAATGGAGAAGTAAATTAAGGAAACATTTCATAGATCTGCATTGCAAAAAGAATTTACATTTCATCATTTCATTTCATTGTCACTAAATTGTTAAATACAAAAAGATAAAATTTGCAGATTGCATTGGGACATCAATAAAGATTACTTCATCCTGAAACTAAGATCATGTTAATTGGTGTAACTTCTTTGACTTCAGTGGGATTATCTTGATTTGCCCCAGTGAGCATCTGGTCCTTAATTTTTTTTTTATAACTCACTCATGGGTTTGGTGAGAAAAACACTGGTATAGATTCACCATGTCATTTCCTTGATTGAAAGACCACTGTAATAGTGGCATAGGACCTCTAGCAACAGAAGATCCACCTGGAAGTCGACTATGGTGGAGTGCTGCTGCCAAAACAGTCTAAAAACATGGTGACACATTTTGGGGAAGGGTGGAAGGCTGAGAAAAGTACCAATGTATTGCATCCCTTGCTCTTTGTCCATCAGTAGAGCAACAATTGAGTCCTGACTGTGATTTGAAAATATTTTTCCCGATAGGAAAACTCAAGAGAGGGTTACAGTAAAACTATTCCCTGTTCTTGACCTTGGGTGAATCTTTGTGGGAAGCAGCAATACTTGGTGAATTAGGCAGCTGAAGTTTGTACCTTTCTGTATAACTGTAGCCCAGATTCTTTTCTGAAATAATGTCTAAAGCAGAAGGTGACCATACTATTATTATTTGCACTACATACAAGAAAAAATGCAAATGCATGGATTTTTATTTCTACAGCATTAGTTTGATATATAAAACAAAATTGTGAAAAGGGAAAAGCCAGTGGAGAGAATCCAGTACAAAGTGACATTGTCTGGATGAGAGGTAAGAAAGTAAAGTGGCATTCTGGTGTGTTCCATGTGCCAAGTACACTGAGCTTGAGAGTATGTTCCCACATTCTCTACTGATAGGATGGCCACAGCAGTGTTATTAAAGATGGAAGGAAAATTGATTCCCTTTAAGATCCAACATGGACACAAAGCGACTGAAAGACAGCTTATGGTATATATTTTAATTTCCCCTACACAGAGCTGTCCAATGTAACAATATTTCTGGAAATGCACAATATAATTGAGATGGTAATTTTGGCTTGGAATATCAATCATAGAAACATAGAATCCTATGGCTGGAAGAGACCTCAGGAATCATCAAATCTAACCACCTGCCCAAATCAGGACCAACCCTAACAAAATCATCCCAGGCAGGGCTTTGTCAAGCCTGGAATTAAAAACCTCAAGGGATGGAGATTCCACACCTCCCTAGGTAACCCATTCCAGTGTCTCACCACCCTCCTGGTGAAATAGTTTTTCCTATTATCCAACCTAGACCTCCCACACTGTAACTTGAGTCCATTGCTACTTGTTCTGCCATCTGCCACTACTGAGAACAGCCTCTCTCCATCCTCTTTAGAACATTCCTTCAGGAAGTTGAAGGCTGCTATCAAATCCCCCTTGCTCATATCTTCTGCAGGCTAAATAAGCCCAAATCCCTCAGCCTCTCCTGTTAGGTCATGTGCTCCATCCCCCTCATCATTTTGGTTTCCCTCCGCTAGATCTTTTCCGATGCACCCACATCCTTTCTCTAGTAGAGGGCCCAGAACTGGACACAATACTCCACAATACAATGTGGCTTCACCGGTGCCAAATAAAGGCCTGAGAGTCAGGAATTATTTTGCATAACAATGCATAACATAACAATGCATAACATAACAATGCAGATTAATCCTGGTACGCGAGACCACATCAAGAACACAGGACAAGCAGCCTTGTACTGGTACTTCTGTTCTGATAGGCAAAAAGTACAGATGCAGCCATGAAACTGTTAACTTCGCGGTCCCCATACAGCACCCTGCACAGAAGTCAGCCGAGCACCACAGCGGGAGGTGAAGGGGGGTGGGGTGTTGACGTACATGGCCAGGGGGTGGAGCCTGGATGATCATGCATCCCCAACAGAGACAGAGAGAAGGGTGGAGGAGAGCAGAGGAGACAAAAGAGGAGGCAGAGGAGAGTGGAGAGAGAGTGAGACGCAGGAGGAGAAGAGAAAGAGAGAGACGGAGAGAGAGGCAAGGGGTGGAGGAGAGCTGAGGGGGGGGGGAGGCAATAGGAGGAGGAGAGGGAGGGAGAGACGGAGTGAGAGACCAGAGGCTCAGGAGAGAAGACCAAGATAGAAAGGGAATAGGACATGGAGGAGAGACCCAAAAATCTCATCTTATGATGGGCTAATTGGCTAGTATTATTAGAACAACCAGGTCTTTCTTTGCTATAAATTGGGTTTAGTAAGAACAATCAATGGGAGGGAATGGGCAGGATCTACCCACACATCCTGCTCCAGGTAACTAGAAGTGATTAGGCCCTTCAAACCGGTGGGTGGGAAACCTATGGTTGGGAAAAGATGGAACCATGACCTCCTGCCTGGCACTGTAGGTAGCATACGGGTGAAGTATAAGTGAATTAGGGTTTATTACTGTATATAGTAGATCTTTTAGTAACTACTTTTGCATTGCTTTGTGCTGTATTATTTGCTTTAGAATCTATAGTATTTAGGTTTAAATTGTATAGTAATTGTTCTTGAGGCTTGTAAACTTAAATAACTGTATTAACTGCTTAAAGCTTGCAATAAATAAGAAACTGCCTAAGAAGCCCTGAAGTTTATTGGTTTCTCTTGGATCTAAAATAAATGGAACCATACGACAGCTGCTAGAATTCACATTTGTCGATCAGATCAACCCCCACCATGGAAAACACTTAAACTTGGATACTGTAATTGTATTAATCCAATTGTTACCAACAGGGCAATCCTGTTTTTTAAAGATTAAAAAATAAGTGGCATAGTTGAAACATTTAGGCTGTGTCTACACTGCACCCCTTTTCCAGAAAAGGGATGCAGATTAAACACATCGGAATAGCAAAATCCACGGGGGATTTAAATATCCCCCATGGTATTTGCATTTACATAGCTGCCGCTTTTTTCCGGCTTGGGGATAAGCTGGAGAAATGCGCCAGTCTAGACGTGATTCTCCGGAAAATAAGCCCTTTTCCGGAGGATCTCTTATTCCTACTTTCAATCCCCCGCGGATTTTGCTATTCCAATGTGTCTAATCTGCAGCCTTTTTCCAGAAAAGGGGTGCAGTGTAGACACAGCCTTAGGGTATATCTACACTACAGCTTTATTTCTAAATATCTTATTTTGAAATAGTTATTTCAAAATAATGCGTCTACACGCAAAATGCATTTCAAAATAACATTTTGGTATTTCGAAATAGAGCGTCCACACTGAGTGTACGCTGAATCGCATTTAAGGCTGGCCGGAACCAGGTGCAGCAGGGCATCAGGTCAGGAGTTTCTTTGTGTGGCTGCTGCCTGACACTATCTGAGGCCTGTACTTAAAGGGACTCCCCCCCCCCCTACTGCCCCCTCCCGTCCCCTGGACAGCCAGTTCTCAGCTTTCCCTGCTTGCTTGCCTACCTCGATGAGGGACAGCAAAGCATTTGTGTCTCTGTATGCTCTGGTTGCCCTCACTCCAGACACCACAGCACTCTGCAACATAGAGCCAGAGCTGCCCCTGGGGCACTCTAGGGCTTCTCGTGGATGCGTTGCTGCAAGCCTGGCTGCACTTTCTGCAGGCTTCCACTTACCCCTCCCTAACCCCCCTTCCTAATGTCAAATAAAATACATGTATTTTCATGAGCACAAACTCTCTTTACTTAACAAAACCGCGGGGGGAGGGGTGGATGACACTCTGATGAGACTGGAGGAAGGAGGTGGGAGAGGGGAGAAGAGAGGGTGGGAGAGGGGCGGGGAAAACCTGGGAGGAGGGAGCTGGAAGGGGGAAGCAAGGGGAAAAAGGGGGAGGGGATGCTCAGGGTTGGGGGGGTCTCGCTGGACCAACCTGATTTTCATGCAAACCTGCTACTGGGTTTGCATGTGGCCTTTGGTCGCCAGGCTGGCAGCTATCCTACCATAGACGGCCACATTCCTCCATGTAGTGTAGAGATCATGGAAGTTAGGGGCATCCCCCCCAAACCTGAAGAAGGTCCATGATCTCCACCCTGGACCAGGAAGGTGCCCACCTTCTCCGGGTCCTGTCAGGTTCCTGGGAGCTGGCAAACTGCTCCTGGGGAGCGGTGGAGGGCTGGCTGCCAGTGGCTTGCTGGCTCATATTTTGGGGCCACTGGGTCAGGGGCAGTGACTGCTGGCTCTGGGCTGGCAGGCTTGGAGCTGGCACAGGCACTGTGGCCAGATTCAATCCCTTTAAGTGCTCCGGGGAGGGAGGAGGGAGAGGAGTGTTCTTGGTTGAGGCTGGAGTGGCCACCAGGGTACCCTATTTCGATAGAAGTGTCTACACAGCACTTATTTTGAAATAGCTATTTCAAATTTGTCATTATTCCTCGTGGAATGAGGTTTACCAAATTTGAAATAAGCGCTCTGCTATTTTGAATTTATTTTGAAATAGCGGTTTGGCTGTATAGATGCTAGTAAAGTTATTTTGAAATAACTTTGCTAGGTAGACATACCCTTAAAGTGGGGGGAGCTCTGGAATTCTATGTCCTATATCCAGTAGCTTTTGGAACTCTGATTAGTACATTTCTCAGACAGGACCAAGCAGTCATAAAGCTCTAAAAGGCAGTAGTGTGGGTCCTTTGCAAAGAGACTTTCAGTCCTTCAGAAAAGGACAGGATTTATTAAGAGGATTTATTTCAGTACTGTGGCATCATTAGTATACATTATTATGTGTATTTGTACACCATTGTTTCCAGTGCAGTTAATGTATAGTAGCAATGCAAGAAACTCTTTTAGCATTCACACATGATATGTAAAGGAAGTGCTTTCCAAAGACAGGAACAAAATAGATAATAATCATATCACTACAATATATATTCTGTGACTCTATGTCCATTGAATTGTCCCCAGGAAATTTGCCCCATCCTGTTGGTGAAGAATAATATTTCCAAATCTTGGCTCTTATTTAAAGATATGTTAGACTTCTGGGGCAGGACAGAATCCTGCACTACATGACTTGCCTAGGCTAAAAAAAAACTATATAGTTGAGATGGGCATTGAAACTAGATAATCTGAATCCCCTCTCTGTTGCCTTAACAACAAAGCCATATGACCGCTCTTTAACTGGAGATACTGAAAAGATTTATACCAATTTGTTACCTCCAATTTTAAATGTTATATGACCCAAGTATTTAAAATACGCTCATGTGTGTTTATCAGTATGAGGATCTACATGACCTCTCAGTAGTTCTGTTTCAGCAGAAATTGGCGACTATAATTGAAATGTTAGAACTAGTTGTGACATAGTGGGAGTGCCTTGCTAGGGCTGTGGCAACCTCTGCTGTCTGGTCATTATGCAAAGGGGGCTCCAAACCTGTCTGACCAGCTACCCCACATGGGGAGAAACAAAGGAAGATGGAATGCCGCCCCTGGTTGGGGGGCAGGGCTGGAGGAGAGTTAGTTTAGTTTCTGTCTGGGAGCATGGAGGAAGCAGCCTCAGCAACAGGCTGGGGGGTTTAGAAGCGGAGATCTCCCTCCCTCATATCAAAGGGGGCTGAGGCATCGTAGGCCTGCCCTGTAACCTGATGACATCTGTGCTGTGCTGTATCCTGGAGAAGCAATAAACCACCTCTATTCTACTGGCTGGTGGAGTCTGTTCGTGCCATTTCGGGGGTGCAGGAGGCGGTGGACCCCCAATGCGCCGTCACACCAGTACTGGCTGGGAAATGGTGGCCATTTTTTGTTGGGAGAGGTGGGTTGGGAAAAAATGTGGATTCATCTTAACTTTCTAAGAAACTGTTTGTTTTGACCAATTTCTTATTTTAAGAAAAAGGAAAAAATATTCAAAATTTCCAAATGTTGAAATTTAGTTATACTAAAAAAGTCAACATTGAAGCAAAACATTCAGAAATTACCAAAATAAAACATTGACCCTGAGCCAAATTATTTTTGGACTATCAATTTCTGAAAATATTTGAGATTTAATTGTTGTCCTAATTTGGGAAGACAGTTTAACAAAAAAAAATTCCCAATACCAGAAAGCTATGTCCCCCCATCTCTAGTTGTAAATATGTCACAAACCTACTCTAGGCTTTTGTATTGTTTACTTTTGAAACAATAAAATAATACATATTATGACACAGTAATAATAAGAACTGGTTAGGAATTTTCCATTGTATAAAAATTTCAATGTTTCCTTTTTCACTTTTCAAGGAAATCTAAACAAAATATTTAATTTCACATCTGGTTGAGCCAAATCAGAGCATTTGTTAAATCAAAATATTTAGTTTTGGGTCAATTTGACATTAATCTGTATCCTCCTGAGTTGCCAAAGTGTCTTATAAGAACTGTAGTTTGGACGTCTCATGCTCCTATCTTTCTCTGCATATTGACTGACTATGTTGGACTGCTTTCCTGTGGCATCACAGTCTCTTCATTGCTTGGTCCGCCACAATGCTCCACAATCGCAGACCAATGCAGGCTAACCAAAACAACAACTGACCTCAGGCACCACCGTCTCCCACATATACACAGATCAATTTTGAACTAAGCCAAACAAAACATTTTGACCTTCCAAACTGAATTATTTTGTAACTTTACATTCCATATAAAGTTTCAGTATTTTCACCTTTTGTCTTATTTGAATAACAACAAACACCATAATATTGGAATTTTCTGGAAGATGGGTATTGCAGTTTTTGTCCAGCTGTAGTAACAGTTTTGCTTAATGTATGCTTTCAATTAGATACAAATCAAAATGAATACAACTAGGCAACCATGTTTCTATTTTTAAAAAGTATTTTTCTTGCACAAAGAGCTTTTATTCATGTAAAATACTGATAATCAATAAATGGCACATAAATAGAAAAAAGATCAAACGCAAGGGTCCACCATAACTTGTTTTACTGGGTTTCAGACTGACAATCTTACAAAGCAATATTATGAGCTCATACATGTCTGCAGTGTTAATGTCTATTTTAGTGTTAGAGAGACAAACAAATTGTACAACATCTTTATCAAAAGTTGAATAGAATTTGATATAGCCAGGCCCATCTAGGGTAGCCAGATGGTTTCACAAAAATACCGGATACACTTGACATTACATCACAATTTACATTACATCTTATTTAGAAAATACTTGTTTATATTTTCTCAATTTGTTTCCCAAACAGAAAGCTCAAATACTGGACTGTCCAGTTCAAAACTGGACACCTGTCAACCCTCGGCCTATCAAGGGAGGTGCAAAAGGGGCTCTTAGGACCAGCAATTCTAAAGGGCCCAGGGCTCCTGGTCACTGCTATTGAGGCAGCAGCAGGAGCCCTGGGGCCTTTAAATTGCCACTGGAGCACCATGCAGAGTGTTTCAGGTCGCTCTATGGTCTGGGTGAAGTACCCTTTCTGTTCAAGGCACTCTTCTGGAAGCATGGAACCAAACCTGGCTCCAATTTGACATGGGGCTCTGCATGGCTATCAGCTCCTCTGGATATAGTGGCAGCTAGAATTAGGGCTGCTAGTTCCGGTTTTCGCCCAGCCTGTCCAGTAATAAAAAATGAAAATACCGGACATGTCCTGTATTTCCTGTTTCCTTCAAACGGAAGCCTGGCAGGGCCAATTTACCCCTGGCGTGGGCGGAGGAATGAACAACACGGGGTCATTTAAAGGCACAGCACCTCTTTTTTTTTTGCCCAACAACTTTGGTCTCCCTTTTTTTTTTCTCAACAGAATTTTTTCCCAGTGTTTTTTTTTTTTTTGGCCGGAAGGGGAGGAGTCGGGGAGGCGAGGGTCAGTATTTTTTGTTAAGCCGTCTGGCAACCCTAGCTAGAATGTGTTTTTCAAGCACTGCATCAGTAGAACTAGTAAGCTGAAGAATATAAAAACTTGGCAGATTATTTTTTCTCTGAGACATTTCCAGATTGTTTGGTCATCTTGTCTTTCTCTTGGCAACTGTGTTTTATCAAACCAGCCAAGGAAAAATGAGATACATTCACCCATGCTTAACAGTAAGAGCATAATGCTATAAGTGAATTAAATAATTAAGTCTGAATCTATTTTAATGTTTTTTTCTTCCTGATATTCCAGCTAAAGGTTTGCTCTATAAATCTCACTATCTTTAAATTGGAGCAGTTCCAGTCAATAACAGGAAAGTTCAGAATATCATGTAAACTTCCAAAGACTACATAATAAAGATGAAAGATGGTACACGCCTGCCTACACAGTTAACAACTTAACAAAATAGCACAACAACAAAAAATCTACAATGGGTACAGTATAAAAGTGAAGTCAGATGCAGAAAATTAGCTATTTTCTTGATGGGGTGTGGTGAATAAAAAGTATAAACCTATAGTCTTATTATAGCACTGAATTTATAATTTAACTTTCCTTTGTGCTTTTTTACAATTCTGGAAATTAATATGCTCATTGCTATCACTCCAACTGTCATCATCTGACATTTTAGAGATGTTTAGTCTCTGAATTTGCTGTCAATACCAGTTTTCTTTGAAAGAGACAAAGTGAAAAATTATAAGGTTGGATTCTTAAACCATTTTTGTATTAATTATTATTATTGTTACAGATCATCAATCTATTGGCTAAACCGCATCCAGTCCTTTCTGTACTGCAATGAAAATGGTCTTCTGGGAAGCTTTTCTGAAGAGACACATTCATGTACCTGCCCTAATGACCAAGTTGCCTGCAATGGGTTCCTTCCCTGCATTGTGGGCGATGGCTCTGCCTGCTTCACCTGTGCTCCTGACAACCGCACCCGCTGTGGGAGCTGTAATACTGGATACATGCTGAGCCAAGGGCTTTGCAAGCCTGAAGTAGCAGATTCCACAGAGCACTACATTGGATTTGAGACAGATCTTCAGGACCTGGAGATGAAGTATTTATTACAAAAAACAGATCGGAGGATTGAAGTCCATGCTATTTTTATCAGCAATGACATGCGTCTCAATAGCTGGTTCGATCCCTCCTGGCGCAAACGAATGCTCCTTACCCTTAAGAGTAACAAGTACAAGTCTAGCTTGGTCCATATGATACTGGGTCTCTCTCTTCAAATTTGCCTAACCAAAAACAGTACTTTGGAACCTGTTCTAGCTGTTTATGTCAACCCTTTTGGAGGCAGCCACTCTGAGAGCTGGTTCATGCCTGTGAATGAAAACAGTTTCCCCGACTGGGAGCGGACTAAGCTGGACTTACCTCTTCAGTGTTATAATTGGACGCTGTCTCTAGGCAACAAGTGGAAGACATTTTTTGAAACTGTGCATATCTACTTGAGGAGTCGAATTAAGTCAAATGGTCCAAATGGCAATGAAAGCATCTACTATGAGCCTCTGGAATTTATTGATCCTTCACGGAACCTAGGCTACATGAAAATCAACAACATCCAAGTGTTTGGCTACAGCATGCACTTTGACCCAGAAGCAATTCGGGACTTAATTTTGCAGCTGGACTACCCCTATACTCAGGGATCACAAGACTCAGCACTTTTGCAGCTATTAGAAATACGGGACCGTGTAAATAAACTCTCCCCAGCTGGCCAACGTCGTCTAGATCTTTTCTCTTGCTTATTACGTCATAGACTCAAACTGTCTACCAGTGAGGTGGTGAGAATTCAATCCGCTTTGCAGACCTTTAATGACAAATTGCCAAACACAATGGACTATGACACAACCAAATTATGTAGTTAACCATCAATGTGAAGCACAACACAAAAACTTGAAGGAGTTTTTACCGTGCTTTTGTGGAACAGTTTATGTTTGGAAGAGTACATTTAAATTGTCTTTTCAATATCTGTCTTATATCAGTCAATACCATTGGATGGCAATGAACTTGTGATAATGAATATATTATACCTGCAGTTTTGGGTTTATGAATGAAATAAATACTGACACCACTGGTCTTGAAGACATACTACTTTTTACAGTAAATTTCATTTGTAATTTTATATGTTCCATGGCAATGCTTTTGTGCATTACATCCTCTAGGGGGAACATAAAAGAATACCAATAAAATTTTTTAGCTGAACAGTTATTAAAAAGAAATGCTGTGGGATTATTTTGTTCTCCACAAAGTAAGTAATATCCTTAATATACTTTTGTATGTGCACTGTATTAAAGGAGTGGGTGGGGAAAGGATAGTCACAAATAGGTTTTTTTATATACATAAATCCTAGAAAAGTCAACAACAAAAAAAGGAATTTTATATTAGAGACACAAATACAAACATTCATGTCCAGGCAAACTGACATCTGTTGTTGATGGCTCACTTGTCCCTGCACCTGGGACACTTGCTAAGAGCATGACTTTTTCAAGATACTATATCATTGCATACAGATTCCCAGAGCTATAGTGTTGTCCATTTTTGGATGGACAGGATGCTAGTACTGTTGTCTTATGGGATACAAAGTAATGAAAGGTTGCATTGGTTACAGTATATAAGCACATGAAAGGCTAGCTATCTTACTAATATCCAGTAGTTTACAGTGGAGAAATCCCTTTCCAGTGAAAACATGTTTAGTCTCCATAATTATTTGATTTTTCATATCTGCTTACATATGAATTGAATAGTACATAGAGAAAAATCACTAAAATAAATGTCATATTTCACACCCCATCTCTTGCTCACATTTATTTATATATATATGAAACTTTTGTTATCCGGCACTCTATTAACTAGAAAACTTTACTAACCGGCATTGCCTCCAGCCACAATACTGTCACATCTTCAGGTGCACTGGCCTGGCTTGGTTTACCATGATTAGCTTAACATTTTTTTATTTAAGAAGTACTAATCATCTTTAACTCAAAATAGAAATGTGAGATCAACTGCCTCACACTACAAAACTACCAATATTAAAAACATGAGTTTTACTATTATTGTCCATTGGTTTTTCCTAGGTTGATGGGACGGACCCTCAGATAACTGGAATTTTTAGATAACCGGAACGCCCTAATCCACAGGTGTGTCGGATAACACAGGTTTTACCACACACACACACACACACATATATATATACACACACACACATACTATATGTATTATCTGTGTATGTGTGTATTTATAATGTACAGTTATATTTTTCCTGTATTTATCTAAATACATCTATCTTAGCCTGTCTACACAGAAAGTATCATGCACACAGATAGTAACCAGAAGTGGCTAAACAGTTTCTCTGAGATGGCCTGATATTTTCTCCTGACATTTTTTTCTGACACTTTTTTCCAAAATATGTTTTCCTTTGATAGAATTATGTCTCCTTCTTCATGATTGTTTAGGGTTCTCTTGTACTGTAGGGATTTGGAACCAAATAAACATGTTTTTCTGTAAATTTATCTAACCGCCTAGTTAAAATCTAGTTTAAAGTGGAAAAATTATATTTTATTACCCTGTTACTTTATAAATATAAGCTCAGAAAGGGTCAGAATCAGAACTTTGGGGTTTTTTACACATTGTTTTAAAAATATAAAATGTCAAAGGAGCATTAGATCTTTAATTAAATTCCAAATGCAAGGAATTTTATAATTAAGGATAAGGTAATCCATTATCAGAGTACTTGCAACTTCAACTCTAATGTAACCACAGTGACATTACTGGAGTTCTATGAGGGATGTAGTTAGACCAGCAAATCTTAGATAATACAAAACCTGAAGCACGTTGTCAGCCAGTAGGGAAAATAACATTAATAACACTAATAAAATATGGACAAGCTGCCATCTTTCAAAATCATATAGCTGATTCAAAAAATATTAAAAAGGGCTCATTTTCACCATTGACTTGTTACAATAGTGGCTAAAAATAAATATTTTCTCTGGCACCAATGGAGAATGACTTCTGTTCAATAAGAAAACTTTGCTATATTCTGCAGTTCTCACACCAAGCAGTTTATGAAATGGAAACATAATTAGAGATGTAAAAATACTGGTGTATATGCAAGGACAGAAAGAAAAACAGAACAATGTATATATATACTGGAAATATTCCAATGCACCAGTTCATTGTCACTCATAATCAGTAGGCTTTGATCCTGGATTAGTTTCTAATTGAGGCATAAATAGTACAAACATCTCTATGTTCTGTTAAACATAGAAAACAAAAAGTTATGTTTCAGTCATTAGCCCAGTCTCGGTATTGATAAAACATTTCTCACTATAGACTACCATTCTGCTCCTCCAAATGTGTAGCAAGTGTTTTCAACCTTTCCTCATATTTTTCTCTGGCAATTGTAATAAAAGATGAGGTTTATCAGTTTGATCTCAGTTTTATTGTAATTATGGCATGTAGTTCACTCTGTGTCCCTTCTACACAGCAAAATGGCACTGAGATTAGAAAAGTGGACTAAAAGCGAAACATCTTTTTTACATATGCAACAGGAAGATGTTAGGGTTAAAATTAGGGAATCCTAATTTTATTATTTCACATTTAGATAGTGCTGATGACCACTTTTAGGTTAACTTAACCCAAAGAAAGGGGTTTGTTCTATTCAATAGCAATTATAATTTTTTAAATTTGTTTTTATTCAGTCTGGGTATGTCTACACTACCCCGCTAGTGCGAACTAGCGGGATAATGTATGCATACCGAACGTGAAATGAAGCCCGGGATTTGAATTTCCCGGGCTTTATTTGCATAAGCCGGCCGGCGCCATTTTTAAATGTCGGCTTGTTCGAACCCCGTGCCGCGCGGCTACACGCGGCACGGGCTAGATAGTTCAGAATAGCTTGCTAGTCCGAACTATCTAGCCCGTGCCGCGTGTAGCCGCGTGGCACGGGGTTCGAACAAGCCGGCATTTAAAAATGGCGCAGGCCGGCTTATGCAAATAAAGCCCTGGAAATTCAAATCCCGGGCTTCATTTGCACGTTCGGTATGCATACATTACCCCGCTAGTTTGCACTAGCGGGGTAGTGTAGACATACCCTCTATGAGCAGCTGGATCTACATTCAGGGAAGAATCAAAGTTGTCCGAAGTAGTGCATCTTCATTAGGGAGCCTTCCATCAACTCAGACTGCAATCAGGATGTTAAGGAGCAGATATTTGGTTAATTGTGTTGTTGATACAAATTGTATCAACTACACGATTAGTCGATAAGAGGAGCCGCTCTGCAGGGGTAGTTCCTGGAGCTGGCACGAGCTCCCAGTGGCTCTTACTACATTTAAAATGCAGAGCCACAGAGGTCCTGGAACAGTGCAAGAAGGGACTGCTCAATTTTGGGTAACACTAGATCCAGCAGCCCCCGTTTGCAGCAGTCTGGGCTGGCCACAGACAGAGGCTATTACCAAAGCAGCCTCTGCCCATGGCAAGCTTCAGCCTGCCACAGGCAGAGGCTGCTTCATGGCAGCCTGTTCTACTCTCCTCCCCCCTACCCTGCCCCGTTGTTTCTGATAGAGGCAGCAGGGGAAGCAGGCAGCACTGCAGAGATGGTGCTGGGGGGAAACCAGGTTTTAAGCCAGCTCCCCCCAGCACCAGCTCCTGTTTCTTTCCCTCCCCTCCCTCATGGTGATGAGGTCCATCCTGTTACAGAAGATTTACTGATGGTTACTATAACAGTGCAATGCCAGTTCTGACATCATGACAATGAAAAAGCATGTGGCAATTGTCCTATGGAAGTACACTACACCAGACAGCTACAGCTCAGTCAGGAGCAAGTTCAGGGTGGGAAAATCTATGGTCAGGGCTCTTGTTATACTAGTAGCCAAGGCCATCAATAGCATCCTGCTACGAAGGATCATGACTCTGGAAAACAAGGACACTACACTGGATGGCTTTGCCGTGATGGGCTTCCCTCGCTCCAGTGGGAAGCCCATCTCCATAGACAGAACACACATCCACATTACGACTACAGATACCTTGCCACAGAGCACATCAGCCACAAATATCAGAGGGGTAGCCGTGTTAATCTGAATCTGCAAAAGCGACGAGGAGTCCACATCTGACGAAGTGGGTCTTTGCCCACGAAAGCTTATGCTCCTACACTTCAGTTAGTCTATAAGGTGCCACAGGACTCCTCGTCGCATCAGCCACAAAGGGTACCTCTGTGTGGTCCTGCAGGCACTCATGGAGCACAAGGCCTTTCACCGACATCAAGTGGAATGATTGGGAAAGGTGAAATGATGCCTGCATCTTTCAGGACCCCTGACTCATCCAAAAGATGTGCACTGGAATTTTTTTCCACAACCAGACAATCAGAGTCAGAGAGGTGAATGTGCCAATAGTGATCCTGGGTGACCCTGCTTACCCTTGGCACCTGTAGCTCAGCCCTACACAGGCAGCCTGGACCCCAGCAAGGAGCTGTTAAAGAATAGGCTGAGCAGGTGAGAATGGTGGTGGAATATGCATTCGGTCATTTAAAGAGTAGGTTCAGGAGTCTCCTGACTCACCTGGACTTCAGTGGATGCAACATGCCTTTTCTGGTGGCAATATGTTGTGTGCTCCATACAATTTATTTAGGAGCAAGTGGGAAACTTTTCTGGCAGGGTAGGGGGTGAGGCAAAGCACTTAGAGCAACGGGAAGCCAGCGCAAGCAGGAGAGCACAGCATGGGCCAGTGTAAGGCAGAGAGGCATTGAAAGATAGTTTTATGCAAAGCCTCTCGTGAGACTCTGTCACATGGCTCTCCACAAATTCTCCCTGTGTTTCTCTTTAATTCCCCATCCCACCCCTGCAGTTCAAGCAATTGAGACCATTGTTCAGTGCATGTGAGTGCTTATTAGCGGAGAACAACAGGGAAGTGGAAGAACTAGGAACTGGAAGTGGGAGGGGACTTTAGGAATGGGAGTGGGACTGCCTTCTGCCTCCCAAAGGCCTGGAGGATCCAGCTAACTTGATCCCCCAGGGAATACTGGGGGTCGAAGCTACAGGGCTGGGGTAGGAGGGACCAGGGGTGCCATTGGAGCAGGTTGGATTTTGGGGGAAGGCCCTCTCAAGACAGAATGCCATGTGATCCTTCACAGTGGTCAGGGAGGTGAACGTGGTCTCATGGTGTCTCATGAGCTGCTCCCTGGCACCTCCCCTCTGCTGTCACTGTACAATCCAGTCCTACCGCTCTGCCCTCATCTCCACCATAAAGGAGTGCATGCAGTCCATCTGCTTGCAGAACATCATCTCTCTCATGTGTTTTCACCTACCAATTTGTGCCAGGAAGGCAGATGCTGGAAGAGGGGGAGTTGGCATCAAGCTGACTGCTGGCCCAGTTGCAATGAAAAGTTACACAGGAAAACTTTACAGCAGATACAGTGTGCTAAGCCCACCCCAAATCTGTTAGCATAAACTGAAAGTCTCTGTAAAGACAAAGGAGATGTGTTCTGTGCAAAAACAAATGTTTGCTTTAAAGCTGGCACTTTACAGAAGGTGTCCAGGCTTCTCAGGGGAACATCAAGACACACTCATTCCAGAGGCAAGCAGTCATAGTAAGGGGCCAGCCAGGGCCAGAGTCTGCAGGCAGTAGGAGGGTGACAGCAGAGAGTGTCTTCCCACATGTTCAGCACATGTGGCTCCCCTGGACAGTGCTACTTTCCTAGCCAGGGCTGGAGCCTGCAGGCAGGAGAGCAGGGAAGAGCTGTTTGGCTTGCTACTGTGTCTACCACACAGTGGGTTCAGCACATGTGACCTCCCAGATACACTGATTCCTTTCCTGCCTGTGTGGGGAGAGGAGGTTGTGTGTCTGGCACATGCAACCAACCCGGGAGAGTGCTAATATACTCCTGGGTTATGTCTAGACTGGCCAGTTTTTCCGGAAAATCAGCCGCTTTTCCGGAAAAACTTGCCAGCTGTCTACACTGGCCGCTTGAATTTCTGCAAAAGCACTGACTTCCTACTGTAAGAAATCAGTGTTTTTTGAGGAAATACTATGCTGCTCCCGTTCGGGCAAAAGTCCCTTTTGCGCAAATCATTTGTGCAAGAAGGCCAGTGTAGACAGCACAGTACTGTTTTGCGCAAAAAAGCCCCGATGGCTAAAATGGCAATCAGGGCTTTTTTGCACAAAAGTGCGTCTAGATTGACCAGGGATGCTTTTCCGCAAAAAGTGCTTTTGCGGAAAAGCGTCCATGCCAATCTAGACGCTCTGTTCCGAAAATGCTTTTAATGGAAAACTTTTCCGTTAAAAGCATTTCCGGAAAATCATGCCAATCTAGACGCAGCCCTGGTGAAAAGCAGGAATACAGATATCAATTTCTGCTGCCCTTAATGTCGATGCAACAGGCTTGGTAGTGTGGACACCTCACATAGAAAATCGACTGTATGGGGCTAAAGTTGATGTAAAGTCCTAGTGTAGCCCAGGTCTTAGCGTCCAGCACAGAAAACAGTCTAAAACCAGCAGGCAGATAGAATCATAAGGTTGGAACAGACGTCAGGAGGTCACCGTGTCCAAGCCCCTGCTAAAAGCAGGACTAATCCCAACTAAATCAGAGCAACCAGGGTTTTGTCAAGCCAGGATTTAGAAACCTCTAGGGATGGAGATTCCACCACTTCCCTAGGTAACCCATTCCAGTGCTTGACCACTCTCCTAGGGTATGTCTACACTACCCCTCTAGTTCGGACTAGGGGGGTAATGTAGGCATACCGCACTTGCAAATGAAGGCCGGGATTTGAATTTCCCGGGCTTCATTTGCATAAGCGGGGAGCCGCCATTTTTAAAACCCCGCTGGTTCAAACCCTGTGCAGTGCGGCTACACGGGGCTCAAACTAGGTAGTTCGGACTAGGCTTCCTATTCCGAACTACCGGTACACCTCGTGGAACAGGAATAGGAAGCCTAGTCCAAACTACCTAGTTCGAGCCCCGTGTAGCCGCGCTGCACGGGGTTCGAACCAGCGGGGTTTTTAAAAATGGCGGCTCCCCGCTTATGCAAATGAAGCCCGGGAAATTCAAATCCCGGGCTTCATTTGCAAGTGCGATATGCCTACATTACCCTCCTAGTTCGAACTAGGAGGGTAGTGTAGACATACCCCTAGTGAAATAGATGTTTCCTAATGTCCAACTTAAGCCTCCCCCACTGCAACTTGAGGCCATTGCTCCTCTTTCTGGCATCTGTCACCACTGAGAAAAGCTTCTCTCCTAACCTAAAGGAGAGAAGGTAGTTAAGGGCTACTATCAAATCCCTCCTCGCTCTTCTCTTATGTAGACTAAACAAGCCCAAATCCCTCAGCCTCTCCTTGTAAGTCAAGTGCTCCGGCCCCCAATTATTTTTGTTGTCTTCTGATGACTTTCTCCATCCTTTCTGTAATGGGGGGCCCAGAAGTGGACACAGTACTCCCGGGCTATGTCTAGACTGGCATGAGTTTCCGCAAATGCTTTTAACAGAAAAGTTTTCCGTTAAAAGCATTTGCGGAAAAGAGCGTCTAAACGCACTTTTCCACAAAAAAGCCCCGATTGCCATTTTCGCGATCAGCGCTTTTTTGCGCAAAACAAATCTGAGCTGTCTATACTAGCCCTTGTGTGCAAAAGCTTTGCTCAAAAGGACTTTTGCCCGAACGGGAGCAGCATAGTATTTCCGCAAGAAGCACTGATTTCAGACAGTAGGAAGTCAGGGTTCTTGT
The DNA here is from genome assembly GCF_049634645.1 of Pelodiscus sinensis. Taxonomy (NCBI): domain Eukaryota; kingdom Metazoa; phylum Chordata; order Testudines; family Trionychidae; genus Pelodiscus; species Pelodiscus sinensis. Next base: position 52,351,046 of record NC_134719.1, read on the forward strand.
GGAAATTCAGGTGGCCAGTGTAGACAGCTGGCAAGTTTTTCCACAAAAGCAGCTGATTTTGCAGAAAAACTTGCCAGTCTAGACACAGCCCAGATGTAGTCACACCAATGCCAAATAAGGGTGAATAATCAGTTCTCTAGATCTGCTGGAGATGCTCCTCCTAATGCACCCTAATATGCCATTAGCCTTCTTGGTTACAAGGGCACACTCTTGATTCATATCCAGGTTCTCATCCACTGTAATCCCCAGGTCTTTAAATACTGTTTAGTCATTTGGTCTCCAAACTGTAAGGCTGTGTCTACATTGGCACTCCTTTCCGGAAAAGGGATGCTAATGAGACCAGTCGGAATTGCAAATGCCGGGGGGATTTAAATATCCCCCGTGGCATTTGCATGAACATGGCTGCCGCTTTTTTCCGGCTCGGGGTTTTGCTGGAGAAAAGCGCCAGTCTAGACGGGATCTTGCAGAAAATAAGCACTTTTCCGCAAGATCCCTTATTCCTACTTGAAAGTAGAATAGCTGTAGACACCTGCTTGAAAGTAGGAATAAGGGATCTTGCGGAAAAGGTCTTATTTTCCACAAGATCCCGTCTAGACTGGCGCTTTTCTCTGGCAAAACCCCGAGCCGGAAAAAAGCGGCAGCCATGTTCATGCAAATGCCGCGGGGGATATTTAAATCCCCCGCAGCATTTGCAATTCCAAAGTCTCATATTTGCATCCCTTTTCCGGAAAAGGGTGCCAATGTAGACAGCCTAACAGTGCTTGGGATACTTCTGTCCCAAGTGCAGGGCTCTGATTTGTCCTTCTTGAACATCGTCAGATTTCTTTTGGCCCAATCCTCCAATTTGTATATGTCACTCTGGACCCTATCCCTGCCAATCTATACTTTCTTAACTAATTGACAAGATTACTGTGGGAGACCGTATCAAAAGGTTTGCTAAAGTCAAGGTATATCACATCCACCACCTTCCCCATATCCACAGAGCCAGTTACCTTGTCATAGAAGGCAATCTGGTTGGTCAGGCATGACTTGCACTTGGTAAATCCTTGTTAACTATTCCTGAACACTTTCTTCTCTTCCAAGTGCTTCGAAACAGATTCCTTGAGGATTGCCTCCATAATTTTTCCGGGGACTGAGATGAGGCTGTAGTTCCCAGATTGTCCTTCCCTTTTTTTGAAGATGGGCACTACATTTGTCTTTTTCCAATCATCTGTGACCTCCCCCGATCTCCACAGCTGTGTCTAGACTGGCAAGTTTTTCTACAAAATCATCTGATTTTGCGGAAAAACTTGCCAGCTGTCTACACTGGCTTGAATTTCCGGAAAAGCACCGACGATCTCATGGAAGATCACGAAAGCTCATCATCTAATAAACCATCTTGTTAGTCTTTAAAGTGCTACTCAGTCCTGTATTTTGTTTCAGCTACACCAGACTAACACGGCTACATTTCTATCACTCTTTTTATTAGCTCTTCTGGCTCCCTGCCAACACTTCCTGGAGACTCTTAAGGATTCACTGTATCTGGATTTAACCTTTACACCAGCAATTTAGTGAACTCAATGTCTGGGATGTCCAGAAAAGGTAGTACCCTTCCCATTCATCGCATGCCCCCCAATCACCAACAGTATTAGGTAATCTAGTCTACACTGACTGTGATTTCTTCTTGAAGTCTAGGGAGATGACATAGTTAATAATATACAGGCACATACTAAATTCACTAGTGAATACATGAAGAACTAAACAAGATCCCTCACGTTCATGGAATACTATGACCCAGATTAATGGGACAGTTTTCACTGGCTGAGTTTGGCAAGCTCTCATGGAAGACTACATCAGTCACTTTGTTACAACACTTTTTCAGGAGCTTCTATTTCAAAATCAAAGTCTTGGAGAGCCAAGCTCCATTTCAGGGCTACATCTAAACTAGCATGATTTTACGCAAATGCTTTTAACGGAAAAGCATCCATGCCAATCTAGACATGGTTTTGTGCAAGAAAGTGTCTCCCCCCCCCCCCCCCCATCGCCATTTTCATGATCGGGGCTTTTTTGCGCAAAACAATACCGCGTTGTCTACACTGGCCCTCTTGCGCAAAAGTATAGTATTTCCACAAGAACACTGACAATCTTACATGAGATCATCAGTGTTCTTGCGGAAATTCAAGCGGCCAGTGTAGACAGCTGCTTTTGTGGAAAAACTTGCCAGTCTAGACACAGCCCAGGAGTTCCTTGTTAGTATCTGTATGACATAACTTCCGTGCCAAATGGTCAGCCTGCAGGTGAAAGTGCTGTCCCCAAATATTTTGGCATAACTTCTCCAGAGCATACATAATGGTGTGACATTCCTCCTGTGAGAGACCAGTAGGTTTCCCTCTCAGAGAGCTTTTTATTGAAAAAGACGACAAGGTGGTACTGTTGATCTGACCATGTCTGCAACAAAACTGCTCCCACACCATGCTCTGACATCCGTTATGACAAGGAAAGTTTCTTGTAGTCTGGGACCCTTCGTACAGGGTCAGACAAAAGGGCAGTCTTAAGCTACTTAAAAGCTTCCTGAATGTCCCAATTCACTTAACTCCATTTGGTTGCTTCTTCCTTTTCAGGCCTGTCATGAGAGCGGCAATCTCACTGTAGTAGCATACAAATCGCCCATAATATCCTCCAACCCTGGACCTGGTTTTTGACTTAGGGACAGGCTAATTTTGGATAACCTCTACTTTAGCCTGTTGATCACCTGATGTTCAAGGTAACTCACCCTGCTTAGGCCTATTTTACACTTTCTAGCCTGGACTGTCAACCCTGCCTCCCTTATGTGTAGAAAACAGTTTGGAGATGCACTAGGTGTGGCTGTATATGGATTCATGGGCAGGACATCATCCAGACTGGCTACAGCAAATTCACCAAATCCATCCAACAGATTAGCTACAAGTTTGTGGGTGCATTTCACAGCCCAAAATGTGTAATTTAGCTGACTCATCCAATTGATCTTTGATCCTGCTCACTCCAGCATGGCCACTACTTTACCCTGTACTTAGTTAAAAATACCAACTGTCTCTGAGGATGCCAGTCCTCCTTGTGCTCACAAGGAAGTCTTTCTACAAAAATCTCTCTTGAGGCTCTCATCTGCTTCCTGCTCTGCCTGAAACTGCTCCCTTGACACTTAAATTTGCTTTTGGGAGATCTGTGAATGCAGGTGCAATATAAATGTAATATTACCATAATGCATTTTTAGAAACCTCAAAAACCTCCAAAAATGTCCAAACATGGATATCCATGAATCCATTTTGAAATTAAATTTTTGTAATTCCCTTAATTCTGCAAAAAGGAAAACCCTGCAATCTCCATCATCATTCTTGGGAGATTAATATTAATCAGTCTCCTATCAGAAAGCATGCCTTTTGAAGTATAACTGTTTTGCTTATTTCATTTGACTTTGTTTTCATCTTTCTCTCTCACTGTAAAGTGACAATTCCATTTTATTATGATACCATTGCAATTTTAATATACATTTTGGGAAGTCTCATGTGGATGGTTTGGTTTGCATCTTTTATAGACTTTGAAACAATACTTTTATTGGTTTTTTCATTGAAAGAGAATATCTACTGAACTGTACCAGAGTGATTAGAGCATAAACTAGGATAGCTCCGTTAATGTCAATACAGTTCTGCCAACTGATGACATTTGATGATCTGCCTTAGTATTATGTGAACTAGGACAAATACAAGTTGAATGAGGTCACTGTCTTCCCAACAACTTTTTCCTCTCTCAAGAGTCAAAAGCATTACAGCATAATGCCACACACAATTTGAACATAAAAAACACAACTGCAAACAAACATAATGCATAGAAAGGACTAACATCTGTCAGAATCTGCCCATCAAAGCAGAAAAGGAGAGTTGCCAATGGGTGTGCATTGCTAACCCCCAAACCCAGCATTGCTAACCCCAAACATTGAAAAATGATGAGTCCATCCCCCCCTTCTAGATGATGAGATTGGCTTACAAATCGAGATTTTTTTTAAAAAAAAGCATAAATGTGAAGGTTTATTTTTAAGCACCTGAGCTGTGAACCTTTAAGCTGCATTTGCCACATTTTCCCAACTTCTTCATAACCATTAAGTCTGAAAATTTATGAATTCATTAATGAAATCAGAAATGCTCACTTAATCACATGCCTTCAGGAACTAGGGCATTCAGAAATACACAAATGATAATAAGATTTATGATAAAATCATGACAATTATCAACACTTCCCAAATGAATAAAACCGCCTTTTGCCTGTGGAAAGGAGAATACGTTTGTAGGGAAAACTACAATTACAACTATAATAAATAATAATACTATTACAATATTTGTTCTGGTTGTGCCTTTGGCAGAATGGCAATGTCTGATTTCTCTTTCTCTTTTAAACACTCCCACCCCCAATAAACTGAAGTTCTCAAAAGTATTCCGTGGATTAATAATGGTAATAGGCTTTCTCAGTGAAGTAGTTCTAGCCTAGTGTGTAAAATTCAGGTTCTCACTCTTTCAATTTAATGAGTTTAATAAAACTTAATGGAACATTTTTAAATGTAATGGAGCACTTTGAAATGTGAAACAAAGGAAATTCAACTCCTCATTGTAGAAAACTGGGACAGCTGACTGGAAGCACAAGCAGAGCAGAGGTCTCTCAATAAATGTTTAATGTGCCTCTGAAGTTCATGTATTTATTTTAATGGTGGGATACCCAGACATTAGTAAGGCATTTGATATGGTCTCGCATGATCTTCTTATCAATAAACTAGGCAAAAACAATTTAGATGGGGCTACTGTAAGGTGAGTGCATAACTGTCTGAATAACCATTATCATAGTTACTAAAAGTTCACAATCATGCTGGAAGGGCATAACAGGTGGAATTCTACAGGGGTCTGTTTTGGGGCCAGTTTTGTTCAATATCTTCATCGACAGTTTAGATATTGGCATAGAGAATAGGCTTATTAAGTTTGCAGATGATACCAACCTGGGAGGGGTTGCAAGTGTTTTGGAGGATAGGGTCATAATTCAAAATGATCTGGACAAACTGGAGAAATGGTCTGAGGTAAATAGGATGAAGTTTAAGAAGGACAAATGCAAAGTACTCCACTTAGGAAGGAATTGGTATCAGTTTCACACATAGGCTATGTCTATACAGCGTTGTTTTGCGCAAGAAATATGCAAATGAGGCAAAGCGTGGAATATTGCCATGCCTCATTTGCATAATAGAGTGGCCATTTTTTACACAAGATGCTTTAGTGCAAAAAGGAGCCTTCTATATGGCTCCTTTTTGTGCAAAACCCCCCCTCTTGAACAAGAAACATTCTTCCTGAAAAAATGCAGAACGGCTCTTGTGCAAGAGGGTTTTTTTGTGCAAAAAGGAGCTGTGTAGACTGCTCCTTCTTTTGCAAAAAGTGGCCACTCATTAATTATGCAAATGAGGCATGGAAATATTCTATGCTTTGCCTCATTTGCATATTTATTGCGGAAAACAGCACAGTATAGACATAGCCATACAGAATGTGAAGTGACTGTCTAGGAAAGAGTACTGCAGAACAGGATCTAGGGGGTCACAAAAAAAAGCAAACATGATTCTGGGCTGCATTAATAGGAATATTGTGAGCAAGACATGAGAAGTCATTCTTCAGCTCTACTCTGCACTGATTAGGCCTCAATTGTGTCCAGTTCTGGGCACCACCTTTCAAGAAAGATGTGGAGAAATTGAAGAAGGTTCAGAGAAGAGCAACAAGAGTGATTAAAGGTCTAGAGAACATGAACTATGAGCCATTCCTGTGAAATTTTTCAAGAGTCTCTTTCCCGTGGGTCCATATGATGAAGATGTCATCGATGCAGAGTAGGCATGCTAGGGGATAAGAGCTGTTTTGGTGACTTAAAGATACAAAATGTCTCTGAATCAGAAGTAGTTGTGGGTGAGGACAAAGTCGCAGAGCTCTGTAACCAGGTGTGCAGTAGTGTCATCAGGAATGGTGTTCCTGATAACCAGTAATCAGTCTTCATGTGGCATGTTGGTGTAGAGAGCTTCTACATCCATGGTGGCCAGGATGGTGTTTTCAGGAAGATGACTGATGTTTTGTAGTTTCCTCAGGAAGTTGGTTGTGTCCCCAAGATAGCAAGGAGTGCTGGTAGCACAGGGTCTGAGGAGAGAGTCAATATAGCCAGATAATCCTGTTGTAAGTGTGCCAATGCTTGAGATGATGGGTCATCCGGGATTTCCAGATTTGTGTATCTTGAGTAGCAGATAGAAAATTCCTGGTCTGGGATTAAGGCCAAACTGGACAGACTCTATGGGAAAGAATGAATGGACACAAATCAGATATCTGAAAAAGCAACACACAGAAACCGGTTGGAGAACACTTTAACCTGCCCAGGATACTCATTAATGGATCTCAAAGTCACGGTGTTGTCTCTGACCAATTCCACAAGACAAATATGCAGGGAAGGGTTGGAACTTAACTTCATTTACAAGTTTGATTCTTATCAAGTTGGAATGAATAAAGATATCAGCCGGCTCGCACACTACTTTCCACATCCTAATGACTTAAGCAACCAAAGAAACAATGGGTACTTATAGAAGTGCAAATTGTTCATATCAGCCTCTTGTAACCTGAACAATCCAAATCACTATTTTTTCTCTTTCCCTTCTCCCACCCTTATTTATTCTTGGATCTGGACTTCTAATACTCCAGTTATCTGAAGAAGTGGGTTGTACCCACGAAAGCTCATGATACCATCTACATAGTCTCATAGACTTTAAGGTCAGAAGGGACCATTACGATCATCTAGTCTGATCCCATGCACAGTGCAGGCCACAGAATCTCACCCACCCCTTGTACATGTTTTGCTAGTCTTTATGATGCTGCTAGACTATTCACTGTTTTTTAAGTTTTTCTAGTTACAGACTAACTCGGCTACCCCTCTGAAGCTTATTACCTTGCCTTTGCTGGCATTGGTCTTTTTCATGTGCTACAGTCTTTCTTTGTTTCATATAATGACAGATATAGCAACAGAGGCAGGTGAGCTGGGAAGTGTAGGACATTACAGCAAAGAGCTGGGGCATTAGTTTTGAACTGCAACAGTAGGGGAAGAAAATCCACAAGGGCTGGTTAGAAGTGATTGGCTCTATTTAAAGATGGAAGGGAGACATTTGATATGTGTTTAATCAGGGTGCAATTTTATTATTAAATGTCTGGAACTATGCAGCAGATTATATGTGGAGTGCATGTAACGCTCCTTGTTTTCTCATAAATCACCAGGGGGGAATGCCTTTACTAGATGACCCATGGTTTTCTGGCCAGATTCCTCCAGCAGATGCATTGGAGGGTGTGGCAGAATGAGGTCACACATGACCACTTGGGGGTGATTCCTGAGGTGCTGATGAGGCCACTACAACCCTCTTTTTAGCTCTCTTGAGCTTCTTGATGCCCTGTCCTGCGTGGCCAGCTCCCTGATTTCCCCCAGCCAAGCCACAGAGCTGAGAATCATGGCCCCATCCCCAGAGGCATTGCAGACACTGAATCTCTTTAGGTCCAAGGAAGATGCAGTTTTGGGCCAGCTTCCTGGGGTACCACTCCCCCCATGGGATTAAACCCCCAATTAAACCTCTTTTAACAATGAAAGGGGGAGTGCACATACTGATTGCTCCTCCAGGTAACAATTATTTACACTGAGCTTTATAGAAAAAAAGTGATTGTTAAGTACAAGCAGTAGGATTTAAGTGGTAATAGGTGAGAACAGGCAGAGCAAAGTAGATTACAAATTCAAAACAACAGAAAACGCTTAACTACTTCTACACTAAAACCCCAGGACAAACTTATAACCAAAGCTTCTTTTGTGATGGCGCACACCGGTACAGCGCTCCAGCACCTGCTTTAGGAGCAATCGTGCTGCGCTGCTTTCCCCCAGCACAGCTCCCTGCCCGCCCTGGGAGCGCTGATGCCGCTTTTCCCCGGCACAGCCCCCAGCTGGCCCTGGGAGCACTCATGCTGCTCTGCTTTCCCCTGGCACAGCCCCCAGCCTGACTGACTCCTGTGGGAACAGCAAGATTGAACTCACTTTAGTATGTTTTCATGCACTAATTCTTTCAAATCAAAGTAATAAATGGCACATACAAATGTCTTATTTTGATATTTTATTTCAACAATCTATTTATTTCAACATGATTGTAAAAGTTTATCACAAATTCAATAGAAAAAAGTTGAGGGGACTCAGCAGGAAGAAGGGTGGGAGAGACATTTTTCAAATGTACTTTCCTCAAGAAATGAGTACCAGGAAAAATGAGTACCAGGTTTTTTAACAAAAAAAGCACTGCCTATTTCAAACTTACCCTAGAACTGTTTCTCCCAGTCAAGCCTTACAAAACACATGGCAGTCTCCTTTTCCCGGGGGTCTTTGGTTCCCTCCTTTGGGTGTGCCACACCAGTCAGCCAAAAGACTCCTGGTGTTTTCAAAGATTCCCTTTTTGCATGGGAAGTCACTGGGCCAGTCTACCAACCACTGCTAAGATTTATGCAAATAGCCTTTTGTCCTTTTCTTTGCCTCCCACCCATGATGACTTTCATTTACACATTTAAAACCATACACCATTCCATATTCCATGGCTGCGTCTAGACTGGCATGATTTTCCGCAAATGCTTTTAACGGAAAAGTTTTCCATGAAAAGCATTTGCGGAAAAGAGGGTCTAGATTGGCACGGACGGTTTTCTGCAAATGCACTTTTTGCGGAAAAGCATCCGTGCCAATCTAGACATGGTTTTGCGCAAGAAAGCCTCGATCGCCATTTTCGCGATTGGGGCTTTTTTTCACAAAACAAATCTGAGCTGTCTACACTGGCCCTGCCCGAATGGGAGCAGCATAGTATTTCCGCAAGAAGCACTGATTTCAGACAGTAGGAAGTCAGTGTTCTTGTGGAAATTCAAGTGGCCAGTGTAGACAGCTGGCAAGTTTTTCTGCAAAAGCAGATGCTTTTGCGGAAAAACTTGCCAGTCTAGACGCAGCCCATAGGTCTAATTTTATACACAAGAATGATAGATATGTCAAAATAAGATAAAGAGGTCCAGCAGATTAAGAGATTAAGATTGATCGGTTACATGCAGCAATTTGTCCCAAGCATCTTGGAGTTATGTATATTTGTGTCTATAAAACTGGGGAGGGCAATAATTTTTTGCCAGGGGCCACTTCAGAAAATTTTGAAGTGGCCCCAGGCCCTGTGGAAATGGCAGGGCCTCAAGCAGAAGGGGCATGGCCAGGATACTTTCCTGCTTCCCCAGCCATAGACCATGATTGGTCTGGGGGTGGGGGAACATCTTTGCACCTCTTTCCCTCCAAGATTCTGCCTGGGCACCCATTCCCCTGGCAGTGGGACAAGACTTCATGCACTAATCTTTCTGTCCCCAAGCCTCCTCACAGGGTGGGAGCAGGGCAGAGTAAGTTTCATGCACTCCCCTGCCCTGAGGGCAATCAGCACCTGAGGGCAGGGCAGCGTGTGAACTCTTCTCCCACCCTGTCAGGAGCACGTGCCACATGCTCCTGGCAGGGCGGTGGAAACTGTGTGTGCTTTCCCTTCCTGCCAGGCCCCAATTGACCTTTGGGGGCAGGCGACTGAAGATAGCCCTATGGATGAGTTAAATATATGCATTTTAATGACTTTGTAGTTGGATTCCCAGTTAACAGCAAAGTGTGTAAAGTCTATGATAGCTAAAGAATTCCCTAATAATTATTCATTCATTCATGAGGAGCACGTCATTGGTGTATACCGACAGGACCAGTCGCAGCTTCAGCTCTCAGAGCACCAACACCATCAACCTCTGATAGAGGAGACAAACAAAGGGCTCGACTGCCAGAGCATACAGCTGGCCTGACAGCATATACCCCTCACATACTCCCCACCTGAAGCTGACCGGTTCGGTCAGGGTCCAATTGAGCCTGACCAAACACTCCGTAAAGATGTACAGCACCCGGAGAAAACCCACAAAATGGAGCCTGAAGCCAAAGGCCTGCAGAGTGCCTAGGAGATACCCATAGTCCACCCTGTCAAACACCTTCTCCTGGGCCAGAGACAGGAGGGTGAACTACAGACCATCCCTACACCCGAGCTCCAAGAGATCCTGGACCAGATACAAATTATCAAAGATGCTGCGGCCTGAGATGGTGTAGGGCTGATTCACCAGCAAGGACCGCAGTCACAGAGAGATGGCTTTTGCTATGACTTTCTAGTCCATGCTGAGGAGTGAGACGGGACACCAATTCTGAAGGTCGCAGAGGTCCCCCTTCTTCGGCAATAAGGCGAGCATGGCTCGCCTGCATGACAAAGGGAGGACCCCACTCTCCAAGCACTCAGCCCAGATGGTCATGAGGTCTAGACCGAGGATGTCCCAGAATATGCAGGAGAACTCCACGGTCAGCCCATCCATGCCCGGGGGTTTTGTTGGTGAGCATGAGATGGAGGGCTTCCGAGAATTCGGCCAGAGTGAGAGGCAGCTATAGCCGGTCTCAGTCACCCATGCTGACCTTCAGTAGCTTAGTCCAGAATACCCTGCAGGCATCAGCTTCAGTCAGATCCGGGGAGAACAAACTGGTGTAGAAGGCCCTGGCCCTTCCATGTATCTTCTCCGGATCCGAGAGTGAGGTGCCATCCTCTGCCAAAAGGCAGGTGACATGCCTTTTAACCCCCCTCTTTTTCTCAAGGGCATAAAAGAAGCAGCAGCCGCGATCCATCTCCCAAAAGAGATGGATGCGGGATCGAACAAAGGCACCCTGAGCCCAGTGGTCCTCGAGGGCCTGGAGTTCCTCCCACTTCTCCCAATACACCTCACAGAGGGGTGGATCCTCGAGTTGGATGCCAGATGCCCCTCAAGCTTCAGAATCTCTCACTCCAACTGCTCTATCACAGCATCCCTCTGCCAGCTGGTGCCATGGGAGTAGTCACAGCAGAAGATCCGGGCATGCACCTTCCCTACATTCCACCACCACCACTCTGAGGGAAAGGTGGGCCGCTGCCTCCAGCAGGCCAGCCAGAACTCCCAGAAGGATGCCATGAAGCCCACATTATTAAAGTTCCAATAGGCCAGCTCCAGCCTCTCTTGGCTAAGAGGAGTTTTCACGGCCACCATTTGGCTGGTTCATGAACAGGGATGGCTGGATGCTGGAGGATTGAGATCATTCTAGATGGAATTGAGATAGATAAATGCAGTCCAACCAGGAGTGGCTCAATCGATAGTCCCCCACCTAGACGAATGTGAAGGTGGTGGTGTCATCCAGGTGGTGGTCACTCCAGATGTCCACCAGAGAGAGATGGTCCACGATCTCCCTGAGGATGCCTGCTGTGGCCTGGCAGTTCTAGACTCCTGCACAGTCTGGGTCCTCAAGTGTGGTGTTGAAGAACCCGCCCAGGACCAGGCATTCATGAGGATCCAGAGTGACGAGGAACATGGCTGCCCACTGATAGAAGGTCACCTGGTCCAGGCCTGTGTTTGGGGCATAGACGTTGACCAAGTTCAACGTCAGCCCTTCCATGCGGGCCTGGACGTGCAGCAGGCGGCAAGGGATGACCTCGGCAACCCCCAGCACCTCAGGCTGCAGGGCAGGGAAGAACAGGCATGGGCGCTGAGGTGCCTGAAGTGCACCCTGTCCCCCCACTCCAGCTGCCAGCCAACCTCAATGGCTGGAGTCATGTGGGTCTCCTGCAGAAAAACCACCAAGTAACCCTCTCTTCCAAAGGAGGGACAGGACCTAGCTCCTGTGGAGACCCGCCCTACAGCCCTGGGCATTTAATGTTGCGAGTGTCTGCGAGGAACTGGCACAGCTCAGCCCCCACCACTCAGCGCTAATTCGAACTAACTTAGTTCTAATAAGTTAATTCGAACTAAGCTAATTCGAACTAGCTCATCTAGAACTAAAAACTAGTTCGAATTAGCGTTTTGCTAATTCGAACTAGCGCGTCCACACTGATTGGACGCAGGGGGGCATTTAAGGGCAGCTGAAACAGGTTCTGGCAGGGCATCAGGTCAGTAGTTGCTTTGTGTGGCTGCTGTCTGAGGCTATCTGAGGCTCGAGCTTAAAGGGACCCCCCTGGACAGCTGGTTCTCATCTTTTCCTGCTTCCTTGCCAACCTCGCCAAGGGACAGCAAAGCGTTGGTCTCTGTGCCCGTCTGTGTCGGTGCTTCCCTTCGGGGGGGCTGCTGCAGGTGGCAACATGGAGCCACAGCTCGCCCTGCACCTTCTGGTGCACGTTCTGGACTTGCTGCTGCAAGCCTGCCAGCAATGGCTCGAGGCTGCCTGGCACCACCTGGTGAACGTCAGCCCCCTGCCTCTCCGCCTGACCGCTCTGGGGGCCGTGGAGGAGCTGCGGCGGCGTCCCAGCAGCGGCGTGCCCCGCTGCGTCTGGACACCAGCACCGACTGGTGGGACCACATCGTCCTGGAGCGCTGGGAGGACCGACAGTGGACCCAGAACTTCAGGATGAGGAGGGACACCTTCCTGGAGCTCTGTGAGTGGCTTGCCCCTGCCCTGCGCAGAAAGGACACTCGCATGAGGCCCCCCATCCCCCTCCAGAAGCGGGTGGCCATCGCCCTATGGAAGCTCTCCATGCCGGACAGCTACCGATCCATCGGGAACCAGTTCGGCGTGGGGAGATCCACCGTCGGAGCAGTGCTCATGCAGGTATGGCACTCGTCGGCCACTGAGCCGGGAGGGAAGGGGGCTGCGAGGAGGGGGATGGGCCGCCCCAGTGACAAAGGGGGGGCAGGAGGAGGCGAAAGCGCTCCGCACCGGAGGGGTCGGGCTGTCCCGGCTGTACTACACGCCGCCAGGGGGGTTGCTACCGGGAGTGGGGCGCGGGGCACTGCCAGGGCACGAACGCTCCCAGCCACCCTGGCGCCCCACTGATTGGCGCTTTGCTGTGTCTCTCTCCACAGGTGGTCAAGGCCATCAACCGGGTGCTGCTCCGCAGGGTGGTCCGCCTCGCCGACCCGGACGCCGTCATCCGGGGCTTCAGCGCCCTCGGCTTCCCCAGCTGCGGGGGGGCCATCGATGGGACGCACATCCCCATACGTGCGCCGGAACACCAGGCGTCCCGGTACGTCAACGGCAAGGGGTACTTCTCCGTGATCCTGCAGGCCGTGTGTGACCACCGGGGACAGTTCATGGACATTAATGTGGGCTGGTCCGGCAAAGCGCACGACGCCCGGGTGTACCACAACTCCTCCGTGTGCCAGTGGCTGCAGGCCGGGAACTTCTTCCCCAACCATCAGGGTCGGGGACGTGGACATGCCCGTGTGCCTGGTGGGGGATGCCGCCTACCCACTGCAGCCGTGGCTGATGAAGCCCTACACGGGGCACCTCAATCCCTCCCGCCAGGCCTTCAATGCCAGGCTGACCAGGGCCCGCATCGTGGTGGAGGGGGCCTTCGGGCGACTGAAAACCCGCTTTCGATGCCTCCTCACCCGTCTCGACCTGGCCGAGCACAACATCCCTCCCGTGGTGGCAGCATGTTGTGTGCTCCACAATTTGTGTGAGCAGAAGGGGGAGCCGTCCGGATCCGGGAAGCCCTGTGGGAGAGCTTCCTGGTGGAGGAGGAGGACTGACTTCTCCCTGCATGCCCCACTGGGGCCTTCTTCCACCCCCCTTCCCCTTTCCCCCCCTACCTACTGTAAAATAAAGACACCTGTTTTTCAAAAAAAACGTATGTTTATTTCACATAACTGGGGTGGGGGAAGGGAGGAATGAGGGTGGGAGAGGGGAGGGGGAAACCTGGGACGAGGGAGCTGGAAGGGGAGGGAAGGGAGGAAGGGAAAGGAAAGCTCAGGGGTGGGAGTCCGGCTGCCTCTCCCGTGTCGCCACACTGCGGATCCGGGGGCGTCGGTGGGAAATGGTTGGGGGGGGGGGGCAGGAGGGACAGGGGGTGTGGAGGAAGCAGGAGTGGAAGCAGGAGCGGGAGCAGGAGCGGGAGCAGGAGGAGCAGGGGGAGGAGGAAATGGGAAGCGGTCGAGCAGGCTCTGGAGGTGGCCTCGCAGGGCACGGCCCTGCTCCTCCAGGGCCTCCAGACTCCTCCAGCGCAGCCTCAGGTCCTCCTGGACCCAGTGGTCCTGGGTGCGGAGCTGGTGATCCAGGAACCGGAGGTGCCGCCTTTGGTATTCCTCCTCGTTCCTGGCTCTCCTGCTTGCCCGGGCACGGGCAGCTGCTGCAGGCGGTGTGGTGTGCCCTGCAGGCCCAGGTGCTACAGCTGTGGTGCAACAAGACCAGCGGTCAATTACCCCGGGGCCCAGGTGTGTGAAACCCAGCTCCCTTCTGCAAGGCCAGGGCCCCTGCAGGATCCCCAGCTGCTGCTCCTTGGTGGGCAAGGCCCAGGCACATGGTCCCGGGGCTCCCTCTCGCCCCAGCCCCCCATACACATAAGGGGAACATGATGGTACTCACATGTGGACGCCTCCCCGGCCTCGGACGACAAAGGCGAGCGGCTCTGTGGGGTGCCTCGGGGGTCCCGGGTCCTGGGCAGGCTGGTGGCAGGCTCCTGGCTCTCAGAGCCCTCCTCCTTCTCCTCTGTCTCCTGGAGCGGGCCCTGGAGCGGGTCTATCACGTCCCGGGGGGCAGGGACGGCATGAGCCCCTAGGAGGCGGTCCAGGGCGTGGAAGTGGGGGCAGGCCTCCGGGTCGGCCCCTGGCTGGCAGGCCCGGGAGTAGGACTGCCGCAGATCTTTAATTTTGCAGTGCACCTGCTCCCGGCTGCGCTGGTGGCCCCTGACGGCCAGGCTGGCAGCCATGTGGCCGTAGACGGCCGCGTTCCTGTGGCTAGTGCGGAGATCATGGACATTGGAGGCTTCCACCCAAACCTTGATGAGGTCCACGATCTCCACACTTGACCAAGCAGGCACCCGCCTTTGGCGCCCCTGGGCAGGCTCCTGGGAGCCGCCAGGCTGGTCCTGGGGAGCAGTGGAGGGCTGGGTGTCCTCAGGTGGCTGGCTCATAGTGTGGCAGGTGCAGGGTCTGCTGGCACGGGTGCTGGCAGCCTTGCAACTGGCACAAACTGTGTAGCCAGCCTGTGGCCCTTTAAGGGCTCCGGGGCCGGGAGGGGGGCAATAGAGTTTCCCTGGTGTTGGCCAGAGTGGCCACCAGGGAAACCTGGGAAGCCTTAGCCTCCCACTAGTTCGAATTAAGGGTCTACACACCCCTTAATTCGAACTAGCTAGTTCGAACTAGGCTTAATCCTCGTAAAATGAGGTTTACCTAGTTCGAACTAAGTGCTCCATTAGTTCGAATTAAGTTTGAACTAACGGAGCGCTAGTGTAGTGCCTATGAAAGTTAGTTCGAACTAACGGATGTAGTGTAGTGTAGACATACCCAGAGGGATTCTCCTCCGGCTGGGACCCCAGATGAATCTCGCGGGCCACAGAGACAGGCAACCAGGATTCTGATCCCCTGCACAACTCCAAAAGCTGTGGTGCTGTGCTGCCTGTCCCCTTCCCTGGTGAGGGAGGGGGTGGCGGAGGGAACTCAGAACAGGGGACATGAAAACCACTCCCTGAGGCCCACTCGCAGATAGTGGCAATGAGACGGCCCCCATTGGGGTGGCAATAACAGTCGGATGGGGAGACAGTGGAGGGTGAGCGGGCATCACAGTGAAGGCGGGAGCGGGAGTTGGATTAGGGCCAGACGGTGGGAATGAGGGTGGTGGGAGAGGGGCCAGGAAGGGGAGTGGACTCAGAGATGGAGTTGGGTTCATTAAAAAGGGTGGGATCGGGACCAAGGGCATGAATGGGGGGAAGTATCAGGACAGGAAGGGGGGCCAGAGCTTTAGACGGGGCTAGAGGGAAGGTCCCCCAGGTCTAGGCCACTGAGCTGCGGTGCCTCCCAAACAGGAACCATGGGGACAAGAGTAGGGAGGGGGCCCACACCAACTCTGGGCTCGGATAGCTGAGCAGAGTGTATGTCTGCGGCCACAGTGTTGTTTGGAGGGATGTTACTTGCAGGCCCCCAACAGGGAGGGAAGGCCTCAGAGATAGAGGGGGGGAACCCTCAAGCCCGGAACAGGGCCACTCAGCACCGGGTGTCATAGAATCATAGAGCTGGAAAAGCCCTCAGGAGGTCATCAAGTCGAGCCCCCTGCCCAAGGCAGGACCAATCCCAACTAAGTAAACCCAGCCAGGGCTTTGTCAAGCCTAAATTTAAAAACCTCTAGCGATGGACATTCCACCACCTGCCAAGATAATCCATTTCAGTACTTCACCACCCTCCTAGTGAAATAGTTTTTCCTAATGTCCAACCTAGACCTCTCCCACTGTGACTTGAGACCATTGCGCCTTGTTCTGTGAACAGCCTCTCTCCATCCTCTTTGGAACCTCCCTTCAGGAAACTGAAGGCTGCTATCAACTCCTCCCTCTCTCTTCTCTTCTGCAGACTAAACAAACCCAAATCTCTCAGTCTCTCCTCATATGTCATGCACTCCAGCCCCCTAATCATTTTGGTCATCCCCCGCTGGACCAACTCTAAAGCATCCACCTCCTTTCTATAGTGGGGGGCCCAGAACTGGACACAATACTCCAGGTATGGCCTCACCAGAGCCGAATAAAGGGGAATAATCATTACTCTAGATCTGTTGGTAATTCTCCTCCTAATGCACCATAATATGCCATTAGCTTTCTTCGCTGCCAGGGCACCCTGTTGACTCCTATCCAGCTTCTCATCCTCTGTAATCCCCAGGTCCTTTTCTGCTGAACTTCTACTTAGTCAGTTGGTCCCTAGCCTGTAACAGTGCTTGGGATTCTTCTGTCCCAAGTGCAGGATTCTACACTTGTCCTTGTTGAACCTCATCAGATTTCTTGTGGCCCAATCATCCAATTTGTCTAAGTCACTCTGGACCCTAACTTTGCCCTCAAGCGTATCTACCTCTTCCCCTAGCTTAGTGTCATCCGCAAACTTGCTGAGGGTGCAATCCATCCCCCTCATTCAGGTCATTAATAAAGATGTTGAACAAAACTAGTCCCAGAACAGAACCTTGGGGCACTCCACTAGAAACTGACCACCAGCCTGACATCGTGTCATTGATCACTACCCGCTGGGCCCGACCTTCCAGCCAGCTTTCTATCTATCTTACCAATAACTTATCCAATCTACATTCCCTTAACATGCTGGCAAGAATATTGTGGGAGACCGTATCAAAAGCCTTGCTAAGGTCAAGGTATATCACATCCACCAACTTTCCCACATCCACAGAGCCAGTTACCTCATCATCAAAGGGCTCAGTGGCTTCAGACATAGTGCCTGAGACAGCTGGGCTGATGGGCGACACTGGGGACACCCCGGGGGTGAGGACAGAGGCGGCTGCCTGGGACATGGGGGAGGGTGGAGGAGGTGGTAGCGCAACAGAGTCTCCTCTCAGACCAAGGCCCATTGGCAGGGGGTCATTCTCCCCCTGAGCATGTGGGTTTAGACCTAGGGACTCAATCTCCTCAAAGATGGAGCCAAAATTCATCCCCATGGCTCCAGGATCCTCTCTGCTGGCTGCTGAGGCAACAATTACCTCGGCAGTGATGACAGGGGGCATGGATGGTACAGAGGTTGGGGGAGCTTCCCCTGAGGCCTCCTCGGGGGGTGGGCTCCACAGGGGGAACAGCATTGTCCCCACTCTCTGCCACAGCTTCCTCAGCTGGTGCCTCCTGCTGGTGCTTGTCAGGGGCATTCTCGGCAGTGCTGGCTCCCCTGGGTATTTTTCTGAGAGGGGCCTTCCCACCCTCCTTGTCTGAGGAGGGAGATCGAGCCCAAAGGCTGCAGGATCTGCACTTCCTGGGACGAGCGTCCAGCACTCAGCCCTCCAAGATGGAGGTGGAGGGCTGGTCAGCAGGGGTGAGGCCAGGGGGGCAGATGTTTTTTGGGGAGGTCAGGGAGGCAAGGGAGGGAGAGAGGGGAGTAGGGAGAGCCCCCTGAGAGGAGCCCTCTCTGTCTCCTGGCAGAAACTGCACCACTCTTTCCTCCTTGGGCCCCGCCAAGTTGGAACTTACTGAGGCGGGGGCTGCCTGCTTGCTTGGGCGTACCGGGGGAGCACCTCTGGTGCCCGAGCAGAGCCGTCGGTTGGAAGAGGAGCAGCCATGGAGGCCAGACTACCAGGGGGGCTGGTGGTGTTGGGGCTGACACCCTCCTAGGCCCCAGGGGATCTGAATGCCTTCTCTGACTGGGCCAGAAGGCAGTCCCTCTGGACATGCCCCATCACCTACCAAAGGAAGCACCAAGTCTCCCACATTGAATAATGGACCCAGTTAAGGGCCCCCTGGTAGGACACCAGAAAGGACCCCTCCAGTGCCTCCTCAACACTCGCCGCTGGTGGCATTTGAAGTTATACCTGCCAGCGGAAGGACAAAACATGGCAGAGGGTGGGGTCCTTACAGCCCATTGGGAGAGGGCTGATGGTCGATATAAGTTTCCCCATGGTGGAGAGGGCAGATAGAAGGGCGGCATTGGGGAAGGAAGGACAGGACGGAGTTGAAGACCACCCATATGCCTAGGTCCTCCAGCAGCTTGAGGAGCACTTGCATGCTCTCCACTGCCAGGCCCCTCTCCACTGCCTCCTAGGCAGGGGCTTCTGAGAAAAGGAAGACCACCACCTTCCCATATATTTTGCCTCCATGGCCGAGGCCCCCACCATCCTCGTCAATGCCCAGATGTATGTTTCAATGTGGGGTGAGGCAGGGACCAGGAGGCAGTGGATGCCGTGCTTCCTGGTCAGGGTGGGAAAGGGGCCCCGGCCACCAGGGATGAAGCTGAAGGCAGAGGGTGGGGCCAATAATGTGGTGGCACACAGGAGGGCAGCAGTGGCTACCTGGGGCTGCAGGTGGATCACCCCCAAAGCTGGTGGGGGAGAACAACAGGGGAAGTAGGGGCTGCGGCTGGTGTCAGAGCCATAGCAGGTGGGGTGGCTCAGCAAACACAGTTCAGGCTCTGAGCCCTGGTTCAGGGTTGGCAGCTTCTGGGCCGGGCCTTTGCCCTTTTTCTTCCCCTGGCCCTTTTTACCAGTCAAGATGGAGGCTCTTCCCGAATCTGGGGAGCATCGGCCATGGCAGTGGCGGAGCCCAGGCCGGGGGTCGGGAGGTCAGCTGCAGTGATTTTTGGGTTTGGTGTCAATGGGGTGAATGTGGGGTCAATGGGTGTGAGGGTGAGGGTCTCCTCCATTACAAGTGGAGGGGTTGGAGGAAGCAAAAGTGGCAGGGAAGGGGACAAGGGGCAACCACTCCTCCCCACCAAGCAGCAGGTATGGGAGGAGGGCATCAATGGAGGGGAGGGGGATGGAGGGGATTGTGGGGGGGGGGGGTTGACCACTCCTCCCTCCAAGAATGAGGTTCAAGAGGAGGGTACTAAGTAGGAGGGAGGAAATAGGGAGCGGGGCAGCAACCACCCCTCCCTGCTTAACAGAATGAAGAGGAGGAGGGTGTTAGAGAGAGGGGCACCGGTATGTGGGGGGGACACAACCAGGAAGGGGGGAAAAGTGCAATACTGGGTGAGTAAAGGTGGGGCAAGGCAAAGCAGCGGCTGGGGAGTGGGGCACACACTATACAGCAGGCAAACTGGGGCAGGGGCAGGGCAGGCAACAAACAAACTCTGGGGCTGGTGCGGCAGGTGAGCAAATTCAGGGAGGGAGGGAAAAATGAAACCGGCTAACAGGGCAGGACAGGCAGCAGGGAAGGAGGCAAGCTGCTGTGGTGGGAGGGCAAGACAGGATGAGAAGGGGTGAGGGAGTCCTCCCAGCCAAACACAGCTGAGAGGGGGGGAGCATGCCCACGAGCACTTGTGGGGGATCTGTCCTCGCCCGCTGCTGCAACTGAACAGTCCCAGGTGGAAATAAAGAGGGGGCAGTAGCTAGCCCCACCGAGGGGCAAGGAGCAAGTCCAGGTGGTACAAAGGGGTTGGTGGAGGGCATGTTGGGGGTGGTAGCAGCAGGAAGGGGAAGCAGCTGGACTACGGGGAGGGCTCCACACCTCTCCCCGAGCCTCCCCTCATAGCAACTGAATTTACCACCACTCCAGGAGCACAGGTGTTAAAAGGTCTGTCCCAGGAACAAACCCCCTCCTCAAGTCCCAGAGGTGGTCCTCTTTCTCCTCCTTCTCAACGTGGAACAGGTGTTATGGCAGCAGCGGGCAGGTAGCAGCCAGCCAGGGAAGACCTCTGGGTGGTGGGTGCTGCCCCACCCTGAGCAAGGGCTAGGGCCCTCTTATTGTGTATTCACCGCCCCAGCCTGAACCAAGGCCCGGGCTTCTAAGACTGCTAGACTGTTTGTTTGCTGCTCACACTGAACCAGGGCTCAGAGCCTGAACTGTGTTTGCTAGCTGCCCTGCACCACACCAAGGCCCAGGATCTTGAACTGTGTTTGTTTGCCGCCCCACCCTGAACCAGGACGAGAGCGTCCCAACTGTTGGCTGTGTTTGCCTGTCGCCCGCCCTGCAGCAAGGCAGGATTTATTGGACTACTGACTTGGGGAGTTGTTTTAGCCCAGCCATAGTGGGGCAGAGTGGCCGCTCACTGACCAGGAGGAACCCCTCCTGGAAGCCAAACCGGCTACAGGAATATATAGTCTTATTCAGCCACACTGTTTTAATCTGCAATAGCATGTACATCTAAAACAAATGCCTCCGTAAGGTGATAACAAGTGTATTGTCCCTCCAAGGGACATATTATACCAAGAGAATAGCTCACAATACACAAAATCTGCCTCTATATTTAAACAGAGGGATTACTTAAAAGTTTTCTTAGAGATCAGGTTAAACTTGCATCATTAAATATTATTTTCATAGTATGATAAGTTAATTAGATACAGTGGGCCAGGTGATAATCTGATGTATATCTGCATAGCTCCATTCACTTCAGTGCTATGCTATGCTATGCTAACTTACACCAGCTGTACCTCTGCTGTAACTCAGTTTTCTTTGTAACACCTATTTTAAAACTTTATTTCCCAAGTTTAATTGTATCTTCAAGCTGCAAGTACAGGTTTAGTCAATGTTTCCTGATCATCTCTATTGTAACTGAATTTTCAGTCACTCGTAATAAACTCTGGAACAGTTATGATTGCAAGTAAAACCTGAATCTTCAGTTACAGCTTTTGAATACAGCCAAAGAGATGGGCCTGAATTATAGATTTTCAGGAAGAATCAAACTTCCCAAACTACTTGAGGTGATGAGATACAAAGAACTTACTCAGGCCCAATTCTATTGGCAGTATGTTTTTGCCTTTAATGCCTATTGAACCCTTTCTACATTGAATCAAAGTCACTGCTGGATTGTAGCTGAAGACTATTGTCAGATCATCTCATAATAAAAATGTATGTGCTCCATCCCTTTACAAATCACTGGTTTCTAAGTTTCAAGCAAGTCTTGCTTCAATGAACTCACATTAATTACTGCTCATCAGCATTCATCATAGTGACAACTTCCGTTAGCAGCACTGTTTATTTTGTGCCCACCTTTTCAGCTCTGTTGTCAAATGGAGAGTTTTTATTGTTCCCAAGGGAGTGATACTTTTCTATGACTGGCTGCTGAGAGAACTGCTCCCCCACTCCCTCTTAAACCAGTCTTTTCCCTTCCTTGTGTAACCCTTCTGCCTGGTAGCACCAGCAGCAGCCAGGGATGGTTTTGATATCTAGGGGGTCCCTTTTCATCCATCTCACATACAACCCGCTTGAGCCCCCACCCAGTAGCCTGGGAAATTCACACACCCCTGGGCGCCTCTGAGAGGCAATGCTTCTCCACTTGCAAGCACAGAGTCTGAGCATAGAAAGAAAGTTTTAATGAAAGAGAGAGAGAGAAGGCACATGGCATTAGCAAGGGAAAATACAGGCAGTCCCCGGGTTACGTACAAGATAGGGACTGTAGGTTTGTTCTTAAGTTGAATTTGTATGTAAGTCGGAACTGGTACATATTGTAGGGGAAACTCTAGCCAAACATTTCTCCAGAGCTCAGTTTTATTCTCCCACACCTCACTTCCCTCAGTCCTTTATTCTCAAGCTGAGGTGTCTGCTGAGAAAAGCCGCTCCACGTCTCCCTGGTCTGCTGGGGAAGGGCGCTAGCTTCGCATCTCCTTGGTCTGCTGGGGGGAAGCAGCTAGTGCGGGGTTGCCTTACCCCGTTTGTAAGTAGGGATCCGATGTAAGTCGGATCCATGTAACCCGGGGACTGCCTGTACTATAACCAGAGTTCATAACCAACCCATGAGTAGCCATCCCAGCTCAAATGGATTGAGCAATGTCCTTTGCCTCTCAGGCTCACTAGTCCAACAATTAACCTATCCAAACTGTCTCCATACCCCACTTCAAACGCCCCACTTACAGCTCTGTCCAGTCAGTGTGGACCCAGACACATCACCCTGATGACTCCACTCATTGAGCCTGAGACCATGCCATCTTTGTGCTACTCCTATGGTCTGTTGCTCCACCAGCCGCCCTGCTGACCACCTGCTGCTGCTTCTACCGGCCACCTGCCGGTCATTTCTGCCAGCTGCTTTGCTGGCCACCTGTCACTTTCACCAGCCACTCTGCTGGCCTCCTGCTGCTGCTCCTCACCAGCTGCCCTGCTGCTTCTCCTATCAGCCATCCGTCGGTCACTCCCACCAGCTGCTCTGCCAAACCAGTGATTTCAACTCTTTAACCACCAGCTAGGTTGGCAAAAGATTCTAGCTTTCACTGGAATAACAGAAAGACTCCTGATAGAGTCTGCTTTAGGTCTATCCTTCGAATGGGGGCGGACAGGAGAGACAGGTTGAACTAGTCTTACAGCTCACACCTGGCAGACATGAAGCAGGCTGGCTCAAGCCTTTTCCCCCCAACTCAGTTCACTCAGCTCTGGAAAGGGAAGGCTAGCTTATCTGAGACCCCTTACAATGATGGTGTCTGTCCTTATGGCATTTGTGTCATATTTTACAGTTCCTACATTTAGGGATAGCATGGTTGGTGACCCCACAACAGCCAAATTAGTTACAATACACCACATTCCATTCTAACAACCGATCTTCCATCAGTCCTGGGTGAATGGATTTACATAACCACACTCCAGATTCCTTCCCCATCCTAGCATGAGCTGTATTTACATATCAACAGTTAATTATCTTGCAGGGATAAACAATTTGAGTGAGCTTACCCACCCCCAGGACTGCTCTCTCCTTTTAGGTGGCTGATTGCAAGCAGTAGTTCAGCCTCTGCTTACACGTGCAAATTAAATGACACACATACTGTCCATATTGACAAGACATGTTTATCATGTGTGGCAGGGTCAGTCCCACTCCTGGGTCCCAGGCCTCTGGTCAGTCCATTGTCCCTCAGCGTAGGTATTACAGACCAGGCCCCACCTGCCCTTACTGGGGTTGGGCTTCTGTTCTCCAGCTAAAAGGGTGTGAGGCAGATACCCCTTGGGCAGCCTGTGCTCCTCCTAGCCACTGGCTGGAGATTTGGACTTCTTGGAAAAGGGTGGTTCAAACACTTCCTGTTGTACTCCCTCACCTTCCCCTTGTGATCATTGGCAATGCTGATGTTCCACTTCTCAGACTCACCTTTATAAGTTTTCCCTTCCTCCACTCTCCCCTTGCCTTCCCACACAGGGAAAGCTTTTAAAAAGGTCCCCTGGCAGCGTGAAGTCAGCTGAGCTGCCCTTAATTGATTTATAATAGCCCTGTTTCAGCTGTTCCTAACCAGGAACATTGCTGTTTTTCAGAGCTCTCTCTCTTCTCTTCAGTCAAGATCTTGAACATTAAATAGATTTTTTTTAAACTGTAAAACAGTGGATCCCGCTAATGATCTCAGTTATCCTGGTGTAAATCCAGAATGATTCCACTGGAGGCACAGTGCTGAAAAACCTGTTTAAGTGAGATAAGAAACAAAACAGCCAGGCCTAGAGCTCCCAGATCAACTGTGATTTTGATTTATGTTTATCTATGATAGATATATTCAGCTTTTCAATTACCCTGTATAAATACCTAAAGGATTTTAACCATTTATTTATTTATTGAAGATATTACCACGATGACCTGATTTGCCAGTGTGTAGTCATTTACAGTGGTGTAGCCATTGGCATCTCTCAAAGTGGATATAAAAACTTGCACCAGTGTTAATGACTGCAAAAGGTTCAGTGGAGAACCAGACCCATTTTCTCTGTAGCTGAAGAAGCACCTTGAAATCCAGTACAAAGAAAGATCCCCATGGGATCTGACAAGTGACTCTGGCTCCATGGGGAAACATACTGCAACAGCCATTTTCCAGGAACAGCTTATTTCCCTATCTACATTGGCTCAGCTGTGCTGACTAGTGCATTGAGACGGCAGAGTCATGACTGAGTAATCCTTCTTTATGCCCTTTTTATTTTCAGATTTGGACTTACAATGCTCCATTCACCAGAAGAAGTGAGTTGTACCCACCAAAGCTCATGATACCATCTACATGCTTTGTTAGTCTTTAAGGTACTTCTCGACTATTTATTGTTTTTAAAGTTTTTGACTACTCCCTGTACCCCACCTGCTCCGAAGGGAGATAATGAACCCTTGCTGTGAGGCAGCCAGCAAAGGGTGTGTAGGAGCTGGTCTATTGACTGAGCTTTCAGGTTTTTTAACAATTTAAAAACTATCCTGTTTTTTTTTAAAGTTGGTATTTATACAAGACAACTAAACAACTGGTCTTCAAGTGAAACAAATGAAAAGAGCATATGATCCAGGACCTCCAGATATGCACTGTATTTATGCTCAACATCTGTATGTTCTCTGAGGCTATGTCTAGACTAAAGGATACAAGAGGTATCCCGGAAAAACTCTTTCATGTCCAGGGAACATATCTGCTCTGCCAACATTTTTTTGCAGAAGAGAGGATGCACTCTTTCGGAAGCCCTGTCTTCCTCGTTTCATGAGGAAGAAGGGTTCTTCGGAATGAGAAGGGTTTTCCAAAATTTGGCCCAGTGTAGATGGCCCAAATTTTGGAAAAGCCTCTTCCAAAAAAATTGGAAAAAGGTATGCAAATTGAGGAGTGGAATTTGCGCAGTTTTTTCTGACAAAAAGTGGCATTCTAGACATAGCCTCAGTAACTTGTTTCATGGCAGCAGATCATTAACTTACATCTACCAAATATGTCTTTGGAAGGCTGGCCATTACCAAGCCCTGTTGCAAAGAATAGCTTACAAAGAATTCAGGTGTGTACAGTACAACACATGCCAGAGTCTGGGGCAGTCATTTTTTGTGGAATAAGGGTTCTTGTGCAAAAGGAAACAAAGGGTAGGAATAAATGGTAAATTTTCAGAATGGCGAGAGGTAACTAGTGGTATTCCCCAAGGGTCAGTCCTAGGACCAATCCTATTCAACTTATTCATAAATGATCTGGAGAAAGGGGTAAACAGTGAGGGTGCAACATTTGCAGACGATACTAAATTGCTCAAGGTAGTTAAGACTAAAGCAGACTGTGAAGAACTTCAAAAAGATCTCACCAAACTAAGTGATTGGGCAACAAAATAGGAAATGAAATTTAATGTGGATAAATGTAAAGTAATGCACATTGGAAAAAATAACCCTAACTATACAGACCATATGATGGGAACTAATTTAGCTACAACTACTCAGGAAAGAGATCTTGGAGTCATCATGGATAGTTCTCTGAAGACATCCACACAGTGTGGAGCGGCAGTCAAAAAAATAAAGCAAACAGGATGTTAGGAATCATTAAAAAGGGGATAGTCTCTGTCTTATTCTCTATCTTATTGCCCTTATATAAATCCATTGTACGCCCACATCTTGAATACTGCGTACAGATGTGGTCTCCTCATCTCAAAAAAGATATAGTGGCATTAGAAAAGGTTCAGAGAAGGGCAACTAAAATGATTAGGGGTTTGGAACAGGTCCCATATGAGGAAAGATTAAAGAGCCTCAGACTTTTCTGCTTGGAAAGGAGGAGATTAAGGAGGGATATGATAGAGATCTATAAAATCATGAGTGGTGTGGAGAAAGGGAATAAAGAAAAGCTATTTACTTGTTCCCATATTATAAGAATTAGGGACCACCAAATGAAATTAATGGGCAGCAGGTCTGAAAAAATAACAGGAAGTTCTTCTTCACACAGCTCATAGTCAATCTGTGGAACTCCTTGCCAGAGGAGGTTGTGATGGCTAGGACTATAACAGGGTTTAAAGAGATAAATTCATGGAGGTTAAGTCCATAAATGGCTATTAGCCAGTATGGGTAAGGAATGGTGTCCCTAGCCTCTGTTTGTCAGGGGGTGGAGATAGATGGCAGGAGAGAGATTGCTTGATCATTACCTGTTTGGTTCACTCCCTCTGGGACACCTGGCATTGGCCACTGTTGGCAGACAGGATATTGGGCTGGATGGACCTTTGTCTGACCCAGTATGGACATTCTTATGTTCTTATGTCTAAGACTGAACTCTTTGAGCATTTCCTAGTGTACTAAATAGCACAGTTTAGAACTAACATTTTTTGACTTTGTTTCCTTGTATAGTGCCAATCACAGTGTTTGACAGATGGCAAATCATTTAAAAATATCCACAAATGGGAAAGATGATTGTAGCCTTCCAATGTTGGTCATATTTGCAATTTTGGCAGGATCATTTGGTTCATCCAATAAACAAAAGTTAAAGCAATTTGATTTTAACCTCTGCTGCCACTACCCGGTCATTGTCACAGGGGTACCAATCATGAAAAATAATGGATCCTGTGACACGGCATAGTTTCAATGTGGTCTAGCCACCAAAAGAAACCAGTCATTTTAGTTAGCAGCACTAGTGGTGAAGGTGATATTTACCCATTACTATTATTCTATTGCCCAAAAGTACAACAATCAATTTTTTCAGGGAGATAACAAAAGACTTTCAGAGATTGTTGAGCCTATTGTAGCAGCAGCTACAATCAAATGCTTGGTCTGCATATGAAAGTTAGGTCAACCTAGATACACCAATCAGGGTTATGAAAAACTTCACACTCTGGTCACATCTACAAAACGAGGTAAGGTCAAATTTAATATGGTCAATTTCTGGGCACCCGATTTTGCAATCTAAGTTCAATGAAGGGAAGAATTGAATATAGTCTGAAGTAGTGCATCACCATTAGGGAGTCTACCATTGACTCAGAGAGCAATGCACCCTGGGTAGCTTTGCATTCTGGGCTGTGCTCTTGGTGCCCACTGGGACCAAAACTCTGCAGTGGGTGGTTATGTGCTCATGTCATCAGTATTCCTTAATGCACTCATCTAGTTTCTCCCTCCTTGCATGAGATCAATGGGAAGCAGTGTGCTCACACCTTTTTGTATCCTGGTTTCCTGTGCAGATGCCATAGCAGGGCAAGCATGGATCCTGGCTTGCAGTAAGCCATATTAATGCTGATGTATCCCATGTGCGCTTAATGGCACACTACTTCAAGAGCATACGCATGTTGCTCCGCCAGTAAGAGGATGAGTAGAAAGCACAGCTTAGCATGGAGCTCATGCAAGCCCTGGTACTCATGCAAGTACAACCATCAGTCAATCCCGTGGAATGCCAGTTATGCTGCCATGAGACAAGAACATACTGATGGGAATGCGTTGTGATGCAGATATGGGATGATCAGAAGTGGCTGCCACTTTCTTGGAACTTTATGAATGGCTTTTCCTGGCCTGAGGCACCAGAATACCCAAATGAGACACACTCTGACTGAGGAGAAGCACATAGCAACAACCCTTTGGAAGCTTGCAATGCCAGACAGCAACCGTTCATTGGGGAATCAGTTCGGAGTGGGGGCTGTTGTCATACAAGTAGCCAAGGTGATCAATACCATTCTGCTAGGGAAGGCTATGACTCTGAGAAACATGGATATCATAATGGATGGCTTTGCCTCAGTTTGCTTCCTTAACTGCCGTGGGATGATAGACTGAACACACAGCCCGATCTTGGCCCCTGACCACCTTTCCCAGGAGTAAATAAACCACAAGAGATACTTATCCTGGGTCCGGCAGACACTGGTGGATCACAAGGGCCATTTCACCAACATCAGTGTGGGATGGTTGGGAAAGATATATGATGTGTGCATCTTTAGGAATTCCTGCCATTCCTGGCATTCTTCAGCATGTGTAACAGATTTGAACGCATTTCTGAGGCAGTAGAAGTTGTTGAGTGAACAAGAATATCGGAAGGACCCCAAGCTAGGAGATTGCTTTGTTAGTGGTGTCTACTTAGTGGCAGGTTTTTACAACCCATGGCTGGAAGCAGCGTATGGTTTGCTCCCAAATGTCTGCAAATCGGGGGGTTATTGTAAGCTGTACAGATTGCGTGAAACGTTTCTTCTCACCTCTTGTGCAGGAATCAGTGTTTCTAAAAGTAAGACTGTCCCAAGGAACTCCTCCTGTCCGTGGTGCCGTACTCCAGTATGTGTGTTAGGTTTTTTAACGCATCGCTGAGGCCAGATAGGAATTTGTGTGAAGAAGTAGCTCGCAAGGAACCCCATGGAAGGAATGCAAAGCTAGAGCGTGGTGTCAACCGGATCACAGCTTTCCTCATAGCTAGACGCGCCCTAGATTGTCTTCCAAGACACCATCCTTGAGTAGAGCAATTGCTGAAAGGTAGAGAGCGCGTGAAACGTTACGCTCCCTTCCAATGTAGGAATCGGTTTTGCTGAAAGTAAGCGTGTGCCAAGCAAAACCTGTACGGGAAGACATTTATGGAGTACTTACGGAATCCTGTGACACAGGAGCTTTAGGCACTATAAGAATTTGTGCCACAAAGTCTCTCTGACAGAAAAGGCATACAGGGGATGTTAAGTTCGTGGCGGCTACGAGTCAAAGCTTTCTACAGCCCCAGGGCTGGACGGAGCATAGCTTTTCTTCCAAAACGTCTGCAAAGCAACTTTTTGGATGAGGGCAGCTGTTGAAACGTACAACTCGCGTGAACCTTTTAGTCTCAGAGCTAATGAAGGCACGGGTCTTCGGAATGTCCCAAGCAGAGCCTGATCGTCAGGAGTTTTGTGGGGTTCTGACTTTTTAACGCATTTCTGAGGCAATCGTTAGAAAAAAAAGAAAATGGGTCGAAAAAGCACCGCGGCAGAAAAAAAATCTCATATAGCAGAGTGCAGAGCGACTGGTGGCTATCTAGAATCAGCTTTCTTCAGCCAGTGACTGCAAACATTCTTGTTCCAAAACGTCTCCACGTCAACGTCCCTGAGCTGGGCAGTCATTTAACTATACAGACCGCGTGAAAACTTTGTGCTGCGCTCAAATGAAGATACTTTTCACCCGAGCTGTACTCTTCAGCAATTGCCCGGATCAAGGAAGTTGATTCGCAGACGTGTTGGAACAGACTCTAGAGCGTTTCCAGCACTATCGGTTTTTTTTTCTCCCTTTCCAGAAGAATGGTCCAAGCCAGACCGGTAGGTGAGGCGCTCTGGGGCCGTCTCCAGAATGTGAGACAGGGTTTTACCGCATTGCTGAGGAAATAGAAGAAATTAGACGACAAAGTATCTTCCTTGCAAGGAACCGCCATTTCCTAAAATGCAGCTTTACTGGTGTCTACCTCGTGTCAGCTCATGGCTGGCAGGACCATAGAATTTGGGCTGCAAAACAACTATTTTGCTGAGGGCAGATACTGAACTATCCAGTGAAAAGTTTCTTCTCAGCGCCAACGAAGGACTAGGTTTCTCGGATAAATACGCTGCCCCAGCAAAGGCTGCCTGTTAAGAGCTCCGTGGCAGTCTCCGCCATGTGCGTGGGACAAAGCCGTCACTAGTAATAGAAGTTCTGACGGTAATAGAAGTTTTGACGGTCACTTGTTGGTCACTAGCTAGTTGCGGTCTTCCAGGGAGGGATCTCGCACCCGCATGAAGAAAGAAGCATAAGGGACCAGCTGAAATGTAGCAGAAAGAAGTCCCCTGGAATGCACAGGGTGCTGGACTCAAGTCCCCTCAACCCTGGGAGCAGTGGGCTAGCCAACACTGGAGCAGCAGAGTCAAGTCAAGCTTTTACCCCTGCCCTGACCACCCTTCTCCCACTCCCAAAAACATCTAGCCCGTAGAGCAGTGGTGCCAGGTGCAGCCTCCTTGGATCCAGAGGTCCCTCTACCCCACAGCCCCCACCTCAGCTCTTCATGAGTACAGCGACTTGGGGCAAGGAGAGCACATGGAAGGAGACCCCCCTCCTGTGCCGACCCTCCCAGGGTGCTCTAGAGTCAAATTCGGCCTCAGCCACAAAGATTGACTCGATGAATCTCTGCAAACGTCAAGGCAATTTCGAGCTGGCGTGTTGGTTGGGGTAGTCTGCGTTTGATCGTTTCACCTCAGCATACTCCTCGAGTAGTTGTGGCCAAGCAGTAGGTCAGGATCTAGCAGGAGAGCGTGAAGTCTCTGACATGCGATCTTGCTTGGTTGGGCGGGGACGCTAGCGACTGCAGGCAGGCCAGTTGCACTTCCACCCACTGGCACGCTGCTCCTGCGCGCCGACTTGGAGCCGTCCCTTGGGGACCTTCTGCTTCCCGTGCACGGTGTGGCAGGGAGAAGAAGAGGGCGGCGGCTGGTGTCAGGGTGTCCGTCCTCTGCCCCTCCCCCCTTCTCCAGTCCCACACAGAGAGCATGGGACTTGAGAGAGCTTGGCAATGCAACTCGCTTTCACTCACACCCCGTGTGTTTCTTTGTCATTGTCCTTTCCCCACCACAGATAAGTTGCTACTTTTCCTGCTGGCCAAATGAGCTGTTTTTAGTTTTTGACTGGGGTGTGCCTTTTATGAGTTGCGTTCCTCTGCTGCTTAAATTTAATTCTTTGTGTAGTGATTGATAACTTGCCGGCATAATAGGCCTGATGGCAGTTCGGCTACTGGAGGTGGCTGGCCATGTCATGTCCCTGCAGCCCCTGGCGGGGTAGGCCTAGGAGGTGTGGCTCCATGTGCGCTCCTTGCCTGACGTCGCAGTACCTGTAGTTCCCACCGATCGGCCATGAAGCGCTGTGGCGGCAGTAGAGGCTATTTTGGGGACGCGGTGGGCGGAAAGGGGTTGAAAGGCTCCAGGCTCCACTGTTCGCACCCGAGCTACTGCTTTTGACCACTGCTGCCCGAAAAGAGCTTTGTGCCATTCTTCAGCATGTGTAACAGATTTGAACGCATTTCTGAGGCAGTAGAAGTTGTTGAGTGAACAAGTCTATCGGAAGGACCCCAAGCTAGGAGATTGCTTTGTTTGTGGTGTCTACTTAGTGGCAGGTTTTTACAACCCATGGCTGGAAGCAGCGTAAGGTTAGCTGCCAAATGTCTGCAAATCGGGGGGTTATTGTAAGCTGTACAGATTGCGTGAAACGTTTCTTCTCACCTCTTGTGCAGGAATCAGTGTTTCTAAAAGTAAGACTGTCCCAAGGAACTCCTCCTGTCCGTGGTGCCGTACTCCAGTATGTGTGTCAGGTTTTTTAACGCATCGCTGAGGCCAGATAGGAATTTGTGTGAAGAAGTAGCTCGCAAGGAACCCCATGGAAGGAATGCAAAGCTAGAGCGTGGTGTCAACCGGATCACAGCTTTCCTCATAGCTAGACGCGCCCTAGATTGTCTTCCAAGACACCATCCTTGAGTAGGGCAATTGCTGAAAGGTAGAGAGCGCGTGAAACGTTACGCTCCCTTCCAATGTAGGAATCGGTTTTGCTGAAAGTAAGCGTGTGCCAAGCAAAACCTGTACGGGAAGACATTTATGGAGTACTTACGGAATCCTGTGACACAGGAGCTTTAGGCACTATAAGAATTTGTGCCACAAAGTCTCTCTGACAGAAAAGGCATACAGGGGATGTTAAGTTCGTGGCGGCTACGAGTCAAAGCTTTCTACAGCCCCAGGGCTGGACGGAGCATAGCTTTTCTTCCAAAACGTCTGCAAAGCAACTTTTTGGATGAGGGCAGCTGTTGAAACGTACAACTCGCGTGAACCTTTTAGTCTCAGAGCTAATGAAGGCACGGGTCTTCGGAATGTCCCAAGCAGAGCCTGATCGTCAGGAGTTTTGTGGGGTTCTGACTTTTTAACGCATTTCTGAGGCAAGCGTTAGAAAAAAAAGAAAATGGGTCGAAAAAGCACCGCGGCAGAAAAAAAATCTCATATAGCAGAGTGCAGAGCGACTGGTGGCTATCTAGAATCAGCTTTCTTCAGCCAGTGACTGCAAACATTCTTGTTCCAAAACGTCTCCACGTCAACGTCCCTGAGCTGGGCAGTCATTTAAATATACAGACCGCGTGAAAACTTTGTGCTGCGCTCAAATGAAGATACTTTTCACCCGAGCTGTACTCTTCAGCAATTGCCCGGATCAGGGAAGTTGATTCGCAGACGTGTTGGAACAGACTCTAGAGCGTTTCCAGCACTATCGGGTTTTCTTTCTCCCTTTCCAGAAGAATGGTCCAAGCCAGACCGGTAGGTGAGGCGCTCTGGGGCCGTCTCCAGAATGTGAGACAGGGTTTTACCGCATTGCTGAGGAAATAGAAGAAATTAGACGACAAAGTATCTTCCTTGCAAGGAACCGCCATTTCCTAAAATGCAGCTTTACTGGTGTCTACCTCGTGTCAGCTCATGGCTGGCAGGACCATAGAATTTGGTCTGCAAAACAACTATTTTGCTGAGGGCAGATACTGAACTATCCAGTGAAAAGTTTCTTCTCAGCGCCAACGAAGGACTAGGTTTCTCGGATAAATACGCTGCCCCAGCAAAGGCTGCCTGTTAAGAGCTCCGTGGCAGTCTCCACCATGTGCGTGGGACAAAGCCGTCACTAGTAATAGAAGTTCTGACGGTAATAGAAGTTTTGACGGTCACTTGTTGGTCACTAGCTAGTTGCGGTCTTCCAGGGAGGGATCTCGCACCCGCATGAAGAAAGAAGCATAAGGGACCAGCTGAAATGTAGCAGAAAGAAGTCCCCTGGAATGCACAGGGTGCTGGACTCAAGTCCCCTCAACCCTGGGAGCAGTGGGCTAGCCAACACTGGAGCAGCAGAGTCAAGTCAAGCTTTTACCCCTGCCCTGACCACCCTTCTCCCACTCCCAAAAACATCTAGCCCGTAGAGCAGTGGTGCCAGGTGCAGCCTCCTTGGATCCAGAGGTCCCTCTACCCCACAGCCCCCACCTCAGCTCTTCATGAGTACAGCGACTTGGGGCAAGGAGAGCACATGGAAGGAGACCCCCCTCCTGTGCCGACCCTCCCAGGGTGCTCTAGAGTCAAATTCGGCCTCAGCCACAAAGATTGACTCGATGAATCTCTGCAAACGTCAAGGCAATTTCGAGCTGGCGTGTTGGTTGGGGTAGTCTGCGTTTGATCGTTTCACCTCAGCATACTCCTCGAGTAGTTGTGGCCAAGCAGTAGGTCAGGATCTAGCAGGAGAGCGTGAAGTCTCTGACATGCGATCTTGCTTGGTTGGGCGGGGACGCTAGCGACTGCAGGCAGGCCAGTTGCACTTCCACCCACTGGCACGCTGCTCCTGCGCGCCGACTTGGAGCCGTCCCTTGGGGACCATCTGCTTCCCGTGCACGGTGTGGCAGGGAGAAGAAGAGGGCGGCGGCTGGTGTCAGGGTGTCCGTCCTCTGCCCCTCCCCCCTTCTCCAGTCCCACACAGAGAGCATGGGACTTGAGAGAGCTTGGCAATGCAACTCGCTTTCACTCACACCCCGCGTGTTTCTTTGTCATTGTCCTTTCCCCACCACATATAAGTTGCTACTTTTCCTGCTGGCCAAATGAGCTGTTTTTAGTTTTTGACTGGGGTGTGCCTTTCATGAGTTGCGTTCCTCTGCTGCTTAAATTTAATTCATTGTGTAGTGATTGATAACTTGCCGGCATAATAGGCCTGATGGTAGTTCGGCTACTGGAGGTGGCTGGCCATGTCATGTCCCTGCAGCCCCTGGCGGGGTAGGCCTAGGAGGTGTGGCTCCATGTGCGCTCCTTGCCTGACGTCGCAGTACCTGTAGTTCCCACCGATCGGCCATGAAGCGCTGTGGCGGCAGTAGAGGCTGTTTTGGGGACGCGGTGGGCGGAAAGGGGTTGAAAGGCTCCAGGCTCCACTGTTCGCACCCGAGCTACTGCTTTTGACCACTGCTGCCCGAAAAGAGCTTTGTGCCATTCTTCAGCATGTGTAACAGATTTGAACGCATTTCTGAGGCAGTAGAAGTTGTTGAGTGAACAAGTCTATCGGAAGGACCCCAAGCTAGGAGATTGCTTTGTTTGTGGTGTCTACTTAGTGGCAGGTTTTTACAACCCATGGCTGGAAGCAGCGTAAGGTTAGCTGCCAAATGTCTGCAAATCGGGGGGTTATTGTAAGCTGTACAGATTGCGTGAAACGTTTCTTCTCACCTCTTGTGCAGGAATCAGTGATTCTAAAAGTAAGACTGTCCCAAGGAACTCCTCCTGTCCGTGGTGCCGTACTCCAGTATGTGTGTCAGGTTTTTTAACGCATCGCTGAGGCCAGAAAGGAATTTGTGTGAAGAAGTAGCTCGCAAGGAACCCCATGGAAGGAATGCAAAGCTAGAGCGTGGTGTCAACCGGATCACAGCTTTCCTCATAGCTAGACGCGCCCTAGATTGTCTTCCAAGACACCATCCTTGAGTAGGGCAATTGCTGAAAGGTAGAGAGCGCGTGAAACGTTACGCTCCCTTCCAATGTAGGAATCGGTTTTGCTGAAAGTAAGCGTGTGCCAAGCAAAACCTGTACGGGAAGACATTTATGGAGTACTTACGGAATCCTGTGACACAGGAGCTTTAGGCACTATAAGAATTTGTGCCACAAAGTCTCTCTGACAGAAAAGGCATACAGGGGATGTTAAGTTCGTGGCGGCTACGAGTCAAAGCTTTCTACAGCCCCAGGGCTGGACGGAGCATAGCTTTTCTTCCAAAACGTCTGCAAAGCAACTTTTTGGATGAGGGCAGCTGTTGAAACGTACAACTCGCGTGAACCTTTTAGTCGCGGAGCTAATGAAGGCACGGGTCTTCGGAATGTCCCAAGCAGAGCCTGATCGTCAGGAGTTTTGTGGGGTTCTGACTTTTTAACGCATTTCTGAGGCAATCGTTAGAAAAAAAAGAAAATGGGTCGAAAAAGCACCGCGGCAGGAAAAAAATCTCATATAGCAGAGTGCAGAGCGACTGGTGGCTATCTAGAATCAGCTTTCTTCAGCCAGTGACTGCAAACATTCTTGTTCCAAAACGTCTCCACGTCAACGTCCCTGAGCTGGGCAGTCATTTAACTATACAGACCGCGTGAAAACTTTGTGCTGCGCTCAAATGAAGATACTTTTCACCCGAGCTGTACTCTTCAGCAATTGCCCGGATCAAGGAAGTTGATTCGCAGACGTGTTGGAACAGACTCTAGAGCGTTTCCAGCACTATCGGGGTTTTTTTTCCCCCTTTCCAGAAGAATGGTCCAAGCCAGACCGGTAGGTGAGGCGCTCTGGGGCCGTCTCCAGAATGTGAGACAGGGTTTTACCGCATTGCTGAGGAAATAGAAGACATTAGACGACAAAGTATCTTCCTTGCAAGGAACCGCCATTTCCTAAAATGCAGCTTTCCTGGTGTCTACCTCGTGTCAGCTCATGGCTGGCAGGACCATAGAATTTGGTCTGCAAAACAACTATTTTGCTGAGGGCAGCTACTGTACTATCCAGTGAAAAGTTTCTTCTCAGCGCCAACGAAGGACTAGGTATCTCGGATAAATACGCTGCCCCAGCAAAGGCTGCCTGTTAAGAGCTCCGTGGCAGTCTCCACCATGTGCGTGGGACAAAGCCGTCACTAGTAATAGAAGTTCTGACGGTAATAGAAGTTTTGACGGTCACTTGTTGGTCACTAGCTAGTTGCGGTCTTCCAGGGAGGGATCTCGCACCCGCATGAAGAAAGAAGCATAAGGGACCAGCTGAAATGTGGCAGAAAGAAGTCCCCTGGAATGCACAGGGTGCTGGACTCAAGTCCCCTCAACCCTGGGAGCAGTGGGCTAGCCAACACTGGAGCAGCAGAGTCAAGTCAAGCTTTTACCCCTGCCCTGACCACCCTTCTCCCACTCCCAAAAACATCTAGCCCGTAGAGCAGTGGTGCCAGGTGCAGCCTCCTTGGATCCAGAGGTCCCTCTACCCCCACAGCCCCCACCTCAGCTCTTCATGAGTACAGCGGCTTGGGGCAAGGAGAGCACATGGAAGGAGACCCCCCCTCCTGTGCCGACCCTCCCAGGGTGCTCTAGAGTCAAATTCGGCCTCAGCCACAAAGATTGACTAGATGAATCTCTGCAAACGTCAAGGCAATTTCGAGCTGGCGTGTTGGTTGGGGTAGTCTGCGTTTGATCGTTTCACCTCAGCATACTCCTCGAGTAGTTGTGGCCAAGCAGTAGGTCAGGATCTAGCAGGAGAGCGTGAAGTCTCTGACATGCGATCTTGCTTGGTTGGGCGGGGACGCTAGCGACTGCAGGCAGGCCAGTTGCACTTCCACCCACTGGCACGCTGCTCCTGCGCGCCGACTTGGAGCCGTCCCTTGGGGACCTTCTGCTTCCCGTGCACGGTGTGGCAGGGAGAAGAAGAGGGCGGCGGCTGGTGTCAGGGTGTCCGTCCTCTGCCCCTCCCCCCTTCTCCAGTCCCACACAGAGAGCATGGGACTTGAGAGAGCTTGGCAATGCAACTCGCTTTCACTCACACCCCGTGTGTTTCTTTGTCATTGTCCTTTCCCCACCACAGATAAGTTGCTACTTTTCCTGCTGGCCAAATGAGCTGTTTTTAGTTTTTGACTGGGGTGTGCCTTTCATGAGTTGCGTTCCTCTGCTGCTTAAATTTAATTCTTTGTGTAGTGATTGATAACTTGCCGGCATAATAGGCCTGATGGCAGTTCGGCTACTGGAGGTGGCTGGCCATGTCATGTCCCTGCAGCCCCTGGCGGGGTAGGCCTAGGAGGTGTGGCTCCATGTGCGCTCCTTGCCTGACGTCGCAGTACCTGTAGTTCCCACCGATCGGCCATGAAGCGCTGTGGCGGCAGTAGAGGCTGATTTGGGGACGCGGTGGGCGGAAAGGGGTTGAAAGGCTCCAGGCTCCACTGTTCGCACCCGAGCTACTGCTTTTGACCACTGCTGCCCGAAAAGAGCTTTGTGCCATTCTTCAGCATGTGTAACAGATTTGAACGCATTTCTGAGGCAGTAGAAGTTGTTGAGTGAACAAGTCTATCGGAAGGACCCCAAGCTAGGAGATTGCTTTGTTTGTGGTGTCTACTTAGTGGCAGGTTTTTACAACCCATGGCTGGAAGCAGCGTAAGGTTAGCTGCCAAATGTCTGCAAATCGGGGGGTTATTGTAAGCTGTACAGATTGCGTGAAACGTTTCTTCTCACCTCTTGTGCAGGAATCAGTGATTCTAAAAGTAAGACTGTCCCAAGGAACTCCTCCTGTCCGTGGTGCCGTACTCCAGTATGTGTGTCAGGTTTTTTAACGCATCGCTGAGGCCAGATAGGAATTTGTGTGAAGAAGTAGCTCGCAAGGAACCCCATGGAAGGAATGCAAAGCTAGAGCGTGGTGTCAACCGGATCACAGCTTTCCTCATAGCTAGACGCGCCCTAGATTGTCTTCCAAGACACCATCCTTGAGTAGGGCAATTGCTGAAAGGTAGAGAGCGCGTGAAACGTTACGCTCCCTTCCAATGTAGGAATCGGTTTTGCTGAAAGTAAGCGTGTGCCAAGCAAAACCTGTACGGGAAGACATTTATGGAGTACTTACGGAATCCTGTGACACAGGAGCTTTAGGCACTATAAGAATTTGTGCCACAAAGTCTCTCTGACAGAAAAGGCATACAGGGGATGTTAAGTTCGTGGCGGCTACGAGTCAAAGCTTTCTACAGCCCCAGGGCTGGACGGAGCATAGCTTTTCTTCCAAAACGTCTGCAAAGCAACGTTTTGGATGAGGGCAGCTGTTGAAACGTACAACTCGCGTGAACCTTTTAGACTCAGAGCTAATGAAGGCACGGGTCTTCGGAATGTCCCAAGCAGAGCCTGATCGTCAGGAGTTTTGTGGGGTTCTGACTTTTTAACGCATTTCTGAGGCAAGCGTTAGAAAAAAAAGAAAATGGGTCGAAAAAGCACCGCGGCAGAAAAAAAATCTCATATAGCAGAGTGCAGAGCGACTGGTGGCTATCTAGAATCAGCTTTCTTCAGCCAGTGACTGCAAACATTCTTGTTCCAAAACGTCTCCACGTCAACGTCCCTGAGCTGGGCAGTCATTTAACTATACAGACCGCGTGAAAACTTTGTGCTGCGCTCAAATGAAGATACTTTTCACCCGAGCTGTACTCTTCAGCAATTGCCCGGATCAAGGAAGTTGATTCGCAGACGTGTTGGAACAGACTCTAGAGCGTTTCCAGCACTATCGGGGTTTTTTTTTCCCCCTTTCCAGAAGAATGGTCCAAGCCAGACCGGTAGGTGAGGCGCTCTGGGGCCGTCTCCAGAATGTGAGACAGGGTTTTACCGCATTGCTGAGGAAATAGAAGACATTAGACGACAAAGTATCTTCCTTGCAAGGAACCGCCATTTCCTAAAATGCAGCTTTCCTGGTGTCTACCTCGTGTCAGCTCATGGCTGGCAGGACCATAGAATTTGGTCTGCAAAACAACTATTTTGCTGAGGGCAGCTACTGAACTATCAGGTGAAAAGTTTCTTCTCAGCGCCAAAGAAGGACTAGGTTTCTCGGATAAATACGCTGCCCCAGCAAAGGCTGCCTGTTAAGAGCTCCGTGGCAGTCTCCACCATGTGCGTGGGACAAAGCCGTCACTAGTAATAGAAGTTCTGACGGTAATAGAAGTTTTGACGGTCACTTGTTGGTCACTAGCTAGTTGCGGTCTTCCAGGGAGGGATCTCGCCCCCGCATGAAGAAAGAAGCATAAGGGACCAGCTGAAATGTGGCAGAAAGAAGTCCCCTGGAATGCACAGGGTGCTGGACTCAAGTCCCCTCAACCCTGGGAGCAGTGGGCTAGCCAACACTGGAGCAGCAGAGTCAAGTCAAGCTTTTACCCCTGCCCTGACCACCCTTCTCCCACTCCCAAAAACATCTAGCCCGTAGAGCAGTGGTGCCAGGTGCAGCCTCCTTGGATCCAGAGGTCCCTCTACCCCACAGCCCCCACCTCAGCTCTTCATGAGTACAGCGGCTTGGGGCAAGGAGAGCACATGGAAGGAGACCCCCCCTCCTGTGCCGACCCTCCCAGGGTGCTCTAGAGTCAAATTCGGCCTCAGCCACAAAGATTGACTAGATGAATCTCTGCAAACGTCAAGGCAATTTCGAGCTGGCGTGTTGGTTGGGGTAGTCTGCGTTTGATCGTTTCACCTCAGCATACTCCTCGAGTAGTTGTGGCCAAGCAGTAGGTCAGGATCTAGCAGGAGAGCGTGAAGTCTCTGACATGCGATCTTGCTTGGTTGGGCGGGGACGCTAGCGACTGCAGGCAGGCCAGTTGCACTTCCACCCACTGGCACGCTGCTCCTGCGCGCCGACTTGGAGCCGTCCCTTGGGGACCTTCTGCTTCCCGTGCACGGTGTGGCAGGGAGAAGAAGAGGGCGGCGGCTGGTGTCAGGGTGTCCGTCCTCTGCCCCTCCCCCCTTCTCCAGTCCCACACAGAGAGCATGGGACTTGAGAGAGCTTGGCAATGCAACTCGCTTTCACTCACACCCCGTGTGTTTCTTTGTCATTGTCCTTTCCCCACCACAGATAAGTTGCTACTTTTCCTGCTGGCCAAATGAGCTGTTTTTAGTTTTTGACTGGGGTGTGCCTTTCATGAGTTGCGTTCCTCTGCTGCTTAAATTTAATTCTTTGTGTAGTGATTGATAACTTGCCGGCATAATAGGCCTGATGGCAGTTCGGCTACTGGAGGTGGCTGGCCATGTCATGTCCCTGCAGCCCCTGGCGGGGTAGGCCTAGGAGGTGTGGCTCCATGTGCGCTCCTTGCCTGACGTCGCAGTACCTGTAGTTCCCACCGATCGGCCATGAAGCGCTGTGGCGGCAGTAGAGGCTGTTTTGGGGACGCGGTGGGCGGAAAGGGGTTGAAAGGCTCCAGGCTCCACTGTTCGCCCCCGAGCTACTGCTTTTGACCACTGCTGCCCGAAAAGAGCTTTGTGCCATTCTTCAGCATGTGGAACAGATTTGAACGCATTTCTGAGGCAGTAGAAGTTGTTGAGTGAACAAGTCTATCGGAAGGACCCCAAGCTAGGAGATTGCTTTGTTTGTGGTGTCTACTTAGTGGCAGGTTTTTACAACCCATGGCTGGAAGCAGCGTAAGGTTAGCTGCCAAATGTCTGCAAATCGGGGGGTTATTGTAAGCTGTACAGATTGCGTGAAACGTTTCTTCTCACCTCTTGTGCAGGAATCAGTGTTTCTAAAAGTAAGACTGTCCCAAGGAACTCCTCCTGTCCGTGGTGCCGTACTCCAGTATGTGTGTCAGGTTTTTTAACGCATCGCTGAGGCCAGAAAGGAATTTGTGTGAAGAAATAGCTCGCAAGTAACCCCATGGAAGGAATGCAAAGCTAGAGCGTGGTGTCAACCGGATCACAGCTTTCCTCATAGCTAGACGCGCCCTAGATTGTCTTCCAAGACACCATCCTTGAGTAGGGCAATTGCTGAAAGGTAGAGAGCGCGTGAAACGTTACGCTCCCTTCCAATGTAGGAATCGGTTTTGCTGAAAGTAAGCGTGTCCCAAGCAAAACCTGTACGGGAAGACATTTATGGAGTACTTACGGAATCCTGTGACACAGGAGCTTTAGGCACTATAAGAATTTGTGCCACAAAGTCTCTCTGACAGAAAAGGCATACCGGGGATGTTAAGTTCGTGGCGGCTACGAGTCAAAGCTTTCTACAGCCCCAGGGCTGGACGGAGCATAGCTTTTCTTCCAAAACGTCTGCAAAGCAACGTTTTGGATGAGGGCAGCTGTTGAAACGTACAACTCGCGTGAACCTTTTAGACTCAGAGCGAATGAAGGCACGGGTCTTCGGAATGTCCCAAGCAGAGCCTGATCGTCAGGAGTTTTGTGGGGTTCTGACTTTTTAACGCATTTCTGAGGCAATCGTTAGAAAAAAAAGAAAATGGGTCGAAAAAGCACCGCGGCAGAAAAAAAAATCTCATATAGCAGAGTGCAGAGCGACTGGTGGCTATCTAGAATCAGCTTTCTTCAGCCAGTGACTGCAAACATTCTTGTTCCAAAACGTCTCCACGTCAACGTCCCTGAGCTGGGCAGTCATTTAACTATACAGACCGCGTGAAAACTTTGTGCTGCGCTCAAATGAAGATACTTTTCACCCGAGCTGTACTCTTCAGCAATTGCCCGGATCAAGGAAGTTGATTCGCAGACGTGTTGGAACAGACTCTAGAGCGTTTCCAGCACTATCGGGGTTTTTTTCCCCCCCTTTCCAGAAGAATGGTCCAAGCCAGACCGGTAGGTGAGGCGCTCTGGGGCCGTCTCCAGAATGTGAGACAGGGTTTTACCGCATTGCTGAGGAAATAGAAGAAATTAGACGACAAAGTATCTTCCTTGCAAGGAACCGCCATTTCCTAAAATGCAGCTTTACTGGTGTCTACCTCGTGTCAGCTCATGGCTGGCAGGACCATAGAATTTGGGCTGCAAAACAACTATTTTGCTGAGGGCAGCTACTGAACTATCAGGTGAAAAGTTTCTTCTCAGCGCCAACGAAGGACTAGGTTTCTCGGATAAATACGCTGCCCCAGCAAAGGCTGCCTGTTAAGAGCTCCGTGGCAGTCTCCACCATGTGCGTGGGACAAAGCCGTCACTAGTAATAGAAGTTCTGACGGTAATAGAAGTTTTGACGGTCACTTGTTGGTCACTAGCTAGTTGCGGTCTTCCAGGGAGGGATCTCGCACCCGCATGAAGAAAGAAGCATAAGGGACCAGCTGAAATGTGGCAGAAAGAAGTCCCCTGGAATGCACAGGGTGCTGGACTCAAGTCCCCTCAACCCTGGGAGCAGTGGGCTAGCCAACACTGGAGCAGCAGAGTCAAGTCAAGCTTTTACCCCTGCCCTGACCACCCTTCTCCCACTCCCAAAAACATCTAGCCCGTAGAGCAGTGGTGCCAGGTGCAGCCTCCTTGGATCCAGAGGTCCCTCTACCCCACAGCCCCCACCTCAGCTCTTCATGAGTACAGCGGCTTGGGGCAAGGAGAGCACATGGAAGGAGACCCCCCTCCTGTGCCGACCCTCCCAGGGTGCTCTAGAGTCAAATTCGGCCTCAGCCACAAAGATTGACTCGATGAATCTCTGCAAACGTCAAGGCAATTTCGAGCTGGCGTGTTGGTTGGGGTAGTCTGCGTTTGATCGTTTCACCTCAGCATACTCCTCGAGTAGTTGTGGCCAGGCAGTAGGTCAGGATCTAGCAGGAGAGCGTGAAGTCTCTGACATGCGATCTTGCTTGGTTGGGCGGGGACGCTAGCGACTGC
Source organism: Pelodiscus sinensis (assembly GCF_049634645.1). Lineage (NCBI taxonomy): Eukaryota > Metazoa > Chordata > Testudines > Trionychidae > Pelodiscus > Pelodiscus sinensis. The sequence goes on from NC_134719.1 coordinate 52,393,422, forward strand.
AGGCAGGCCAGTTGCACTTCCACCCACTGGCACGCTGCTCCTGCGCGCCGACTTGGAGCCGTCCCTTGGGGACCTTCTGCTTCCCGTGCACGGTGTGGCAGGGAGAAGAAGAGGGCGGCGGCTGGTGTCAGGGTGTCCGTCCTCTGCCCCTCCCCCCTTCTCCAGTCCCACACAGAGAGCATGGGACTTGAGAGAGCTTGGCAATGCAACTCGCTTTCACTCACACCCCGTGTGTTTCTTTGTCATTGTCCTTTCCCCACCACAGATAAGTTGCTACTTTTCCTGCTGGCCAAATGAGCTGTTTTTAGTTTTTGACTGGGGTGTGCCTTTCATGAGTTGCGTTCCTCTGCTGCTTAAATTTAATTCTTTGTGTAGTGATTGATAACTTGCCGGCATAATAGGCCTGATGGCAGTTCGGCTACTGGAGGTGGCTGGCCATGTCATGTCCCTGCAGCCCCTGGCGGGGTAGGCCTAGGAGGTGTGGCTCCATGTGCGCTCCTTGCCTGACGTCGCAGTACCTGTAGTTCCCACCGATCGGCCATGAAGCGCTGTGGCGGCAGTAGAGGCTGTTTTGGGGACGCGGTGGGCGGAAAGGGGTTGAAAGGCTCCAGGCTCCACTGTTCGCACCCGAGCTACTGCTTTTGACCACTGCTGCCCGAAAAGAGCTTTGTGCCATTCTTCAGCATGTGTAACAGATTTGAACGCATTTCTGAGGCAGTAGAAGTTGTTGAGTGAACAAGTCTATCGGAAGGACCCCAAGCTAGGAGATTGCTTTGTTTGTGGTGTCTACTTAGTGGCAGGTTTTTACAACCCATGGCTGGAAGCAGCGTAAGGTTAGCTGCCAAATGTCTGCAAATCGGGGGGTTATTGTAAGCTGTACAGATTGCGTGAAACGTTTCTTCTCACCTCTTGTGCAGGAATCAGTGTTTCTAAAAGTAAGACTGTCCCAAGGAACTCCTCCTGTCCGTGGTGCCGTACTCCAGTATGTGTGTCAGGTTTTTTAACGCATCGCTGAGGCCAGATAGGAATTTGTGTGAAGAAGTAGCTCGCAAGGAACCCCATGGAAGGAATGCAAAGCTAGAGCGTGGTGTCAACCGGATCACAGCTTTCCTCATAGCTAGACGCGCCCTAGATTGTCTTCCAAGACACCATCCTTGAGTAGGGCAATTGCTGAAAGGTAGAGAGCGCGTGAAACGTTACGCTCCCTTCCAATGTAGGAATCGGTTTTGCTGAAAGTAAGCGTGTGCCAAGCAAAACCTGTACGGGAAGACATTTATGGAGTACTTACGGAATCCTGTGACACAGGAGCTTTAGGCACTATAAGAATTTGTGCCACAAAGTCTCTCTGACAGAAAAGGCATACAGGGGATGTTAAGTTCGTGGCGGCTACGAGTCAAAGCTTTCTACAGCCCCAGGGCTGGACGGAGCATAGCTTTTCTTCCAAAACGTCTGCAAAGCAACGTTTTGGATGAGGGCAGCTGTTGAAACGTACAACTCGCGTGAACCTTTTAGACTCAGAGCTAATGAAGGCACGGGTCTTCGGAATGTCCCAAGCAGAGCCTGATCGTCAGGAGTTTTGTGGGGTTCTGACTTTTTAACGCATTTCTGAGGCAATCGTTAGAAAAAAAAAGAAAATGGGTCGAAAAAGCACCGCGGCAGAAAAAAAATCTCATATAGCAGAGTGCAGAGCGACTGGTGGCTATCTAGAATCAGCTTTCTTCAGCCAGTGACTGCAAACATTCTTGTTCCAAAACGTCTCCACGTCAACGTCCCTGAGCTGGGCAGTCATTTAACTATACAGACCGCGTGAAAACTTTGTGCTGCGCTCAAATGAAGATACTTTTCACCCGAGCTGTACTCTTCAGCAATTGCCCGGATCAAGGAAGTTGATTCGCAGACGTGTTGGAACAGACTCTAGAGCGTTTCCAGCACTATCGGGGTTTTTTTCTCCCTTTCCAGAAGAATGGTCCAAGCCAGACCGGTAGGTGAGGCGCTCTGGGGCCGTCTCCAGAATGTGCGACAGGGTTTTACCGCATTGCTGAGGAAATAGAAGAAATTAGACGACAAAGTATCTTCCTTGCAAGGAACCGCCATTTCCTAAAATGCAGCTTTACTGGTGTCTACCTCGTGTCAGCTCATGGCTGGCAGGACCATAGAATTTGGTCTGCAAAACAACTATTTTGCTGAGGGCAGATACTGAACTATCCAGTGAAAAGTTTCTTCTCAGCGCCAAGGAAGGACTAGGTTTCTCGGATAAATACGCTGCCCCAGCAAAGGCTGCCTGTTAAGAGCTCCGTGGCAGTCTCCACCATGTGCGTGGGACAGAGCCGTCACTAGTCATAGAAGTTTTGACGGTCACTTGTTGGTCACTAGCTAGTTGCGGTCTTCCAGGGAGGGATCTCGCACCCGCATGAAGAAAGAAGCATAAGGGACCAGCTGAAATGTGGCAGAAAGAAGTCCCCTGGAATGCACAGGGTGCTGGACTCAAGTCCCCTCAACCCTGGGAGCAGTGGGCTAGCCATCACTGGAGCAGCAGAGTCAAGTCAAGCTTTTACCCCTGCCCTGACCACCCTTCTCCCACTCCCAAAAACATCTAGCCCGTAGAGCAGTGGTGCCAGGTGCAGCCTCCTTGGATCCAGAGGTCCCTCTACCCCACAGCCCCCACCTCAGCTCTTCATGAGTACAGCGACTTGGGGCAAGGAGAGCACATGGAAGGAGACTCCCCTCCTGTGCCGACCCTCCCAGGGTGTTCTAGAGTCAAATTCGGCCTCAGCCACAAAGATTGACTCGATGAATCTCTGCAAACGTCAAGGCAATTTCGAGCTGGCGTGTTGGTTGGGGTAGTCTGCGTTTGATCGTTTCACCTCAGCATACTCCTCGAGTAGTTGTGGCCAAGCAGTAGGTCAGGATCTAGCAGGAGAGCGTGAAGTCTCTGACATGCGATCTTGCTTGGTTGGGCGGGGACGCTAGCGACTGCAGGCAGGCCAGTTGCACTTCCACCCACTGGCACGCTGCTCCTGCGCGCCGACTTGGAGCCGTCCCTTGGGGACCTTCTGCTTCCCGTGCACGGTGTGGCAGGGAGAAGAAGAGGGCGGCGGCTGGTGTCAGGGTGTCCGTCCTCTGCCCCTCCCCCCTTCTCCAGTCCCACACAGAGAGCATGGGACTTGAGAGAGCTTGGCAATGCAACTCGCTTTCACTCACACCCCGTGTGTTTCTTTGTCATTGTCCTTTCCCCACCACATATAAGTTGCTACTTTTCCTGCTGGCCAAATGAGCTGTTTTTAGTTTTTGACTGGGGTGTGCCTTTCATGAGTTGCGTTCCTCTGCTGCTTAAATTTAATTCTTTGTGTAGTGATTGATAACTTGCCGGCATAATAGGCCTGATGGCAGTTCGGCTACTGGAGGTGGCTGGCCATGTCATGTCCCTGCAGCCCCTGGCGGGGTAGGCCTAGGAGGTGTGGCTCCATGTGCGCTCCTTGCCTGACGTCGCAGTACCTGTAGTTCCCACCGATCGGCCATGAAGCGCTGTGGCGGCAGTAGAGGCTGTTTTGGGGACGCGGTGGGCGGAAAGGGGTTGAAAGGCTCCAGGCTCCACTGTTCGCACCCGAGCTACTGCTTTTGACCACTGCTGCCCGAAAAGAGCTTTGTGCCATTCTTCAGCATGTGTAACAGATTTGAACGCATTTCTGAGGCAGTAGAAGTTGTTGAGTGAACAAGTCTATCGGAAGGACCCCAAGCTAGGAGATTGCTTTGTTTGTGGTGTCTACTTAGTGGCAGGTTTTTACAACCCATGGCTGGAAGCAGCGTAAGGTTAGCTGCCAAATGTCTGCAAATCGGGGGGTTATTGTAAGCTGTACAGATTGCGTGAAACGTTTCTTCTCACCTCTTGTGCAGGAATCAGTGTTTCTAAAAGTAAGACTGTCCCAAGGAACTCCTCCTGTCCGTGGTGCCGTACTCCAGTATGTGTGTCAGGTTTTTTAACGCATCGCTGAGGCCAGATAGGAATTTGTGTGAAGAAATAGCTCGCAAGTAACCCCATGGAAGGAATGCAAAGCTAGAGCGTGGTGTCAACCGGATCACAGCTTTCCTCATAGCTAGACGCGCCCTAGATTGTCTTCCAAGACACCATCCTTGAGTAGGGCAATTGCTGAAAGGTAGAGAGCGCGTGAAACGTTACGCTCCCTTCCAATGTAGGAATCGGTTTTGCTGAAAGTAAGCGTGTCCCAAGCAAAACCTGTACGGGAAGACATTTATGGAGTACTTACGGAATCCTGTGACACAGGAGCTTTAGGCACTATAAGAATTTGTGCCACAAAGTCTCTCTGACAGAAAAGGCATACCGGGGATGTTAAGTTCGTGGCGGCTACGAGTCAAAGCTTTCTACAGCCCCAGGGCTGGACGGAGCATAGCTTTTCTTCCAAAACGTCTGCAAAGCAACGTTTTGGATGAGGGCAGCTGTTGAAACGTACAACTCGCGTGAACCTTTTAGTCGCGGAGCTAATGAAGGCACGGGTCTTCGGAATGTCCCAAGCAGAGCCTGATCGTCAGGAGTTTTGTGGGGTTCTGACTTTTTAACGCATTTCTGAGGCAAGCGTTAGAAAAAAAAGAAAATGGGTCGAAAAAGCACCGCGGCAGAAAAAAAATCTCATATAGCAGAGTGCAGAGCGACTGGTGGCTATCTAGAATCAGCTTTCTTCAGCCAGTGACTGCAAACATTCTTGTTCCAAAACGTCTCCACGTCAACGTCCCTGAGCTGGGCAGTCATTTAACTATACAGACCGCGTGAAAACTTTGTGCTGCGCTCAAATGAAGATACTTTTCACCCGAGCTGTACTCTTCAGCAATTGCCCGGATCAAGGAAGTTGATTCGCAGACGTGTTGGAACAGACTCTAGAGCGTTTCCAGCACTATCGGGGTTTTTTTTTCCCCCTTTCCAGAAGAATGGTCCAAGCCAGACCGGTAGGTGAGGCGCTCTGGGGCCGTCTCCAGAATGTGAGACAGGGTTTTACCGCATTGCTGAGGAAATAGAAGACATTAGACGACAAAGTATCTTCCTTGCAAGGAACCGCCATTTCCTAAAATGCAGCTTTCCTGGTGTCTACCTCGTGTCAGCTCATGGCTGGCAGGACCATAGAATTTGGTCTGCAAAACAACTATTTTGCTGAGGGCAGCTACTGAACTATCAGGTGAAAAGTTTCTTCTCAGCGCCAAAGAAGGACTAGGTTTCTCGGATAAATACGCTGCCCCAGCAAAGGCTGCCTGTTAAGAGCTCCGTGGCAGTCTCCACCATGTGCGTGGGACAAAGCCGTCACTAGTAATAGAAGTTCTGACGGTAATAGAAGTTTTGACGGTCACTTGTTGGTCACTAGCTAGTTGCGGTCTTCCAGGGAGGGATCTCGCCCCCGCATGAAGAAAGAAGCATAAGGGACCAGCTGAAATGTGGCAGAAAGAAGTCCCCTGGAATGCACAGGGTGCTGGACTCAAGTCCCCTCAACCCTGGGAGCAGTGGGCTAGCCAACACTGGAGCAGCAGAGTCAAGTCAAGCTTTTACCCCTGCCCTGACCACCCTTCTCCCACTCCCAAAAACATCTAGCCCGTAGAGCAGTGGTGCCAGGTGCAGCCTCCTTGGATCCAGAGGTCCCTCTACCCCACAGCCCCCACCTCAGCTCTTCATGAGTACAGCGACTTGGGGCAAGGAGAGCACATGGAAGGAGACCCCCCTCCTGTGCCGACCCTCCCAGGGTGCTCTAGAGTCAAATTCGGCCTCAGCCACAAAGATTGACTCGATGAATCTCTGCAAACGTCAAGGCAATTTCGAGCTGGCGTGTTGGTTGGGGTAGTCTGCGTTTGATCGTTTCACCTCAGCATACTCCTCGAGTAGTTGTGGCCAAGCAGTAGGTCAGGATCTAGCAGGAGAGCGTGAAGTCTCTGACATGCGATCTTGCTTGGTTGGGCGGGGACGCTAGCGACTGCAGGCAGGCCAGTTGCACTTCCACCCACTGGCACGCTGCTCCTGCGCGCCGACTTGGAGCCGTCCCTTGGGGACCTTCTGCTTCCCGTGCACGGTGTGGCAGGGAGAAGAAGAGGGCGGCGGCTGGTGTCAGGGTGTCCGTCCTCTGCCCCTCCCCCCTTCTCCAGTCCCACACAGAGAGCATGGGACTTGAGAGAGCTTGGCAATGCAACTCGCTTTCACTCACACCCCGTGTGTTTCTTTGTCATTGTCCTTTCCCCACCACATATAAGTTGCTACTTTTCCTGCTGGCCAAATGAGCTGTTTTTAGTTTTTGACTGGGGTGTGCCTTTCATGAGTTGCGTTCCTCTGCTGCTTAAATTTAATTCTTTGTGTAGTGATTGATAACTTGCCGGCATAATAGGCCTGATGGCAGTTCGGCTACTGGAGGTGGCTGGCCATGTCATGTCCCTGCAGCCCCTGGCGGGGTAGGCCTAGGAGGTGTGGCTCCATGTGCGCTCCTTGCCTGACGTCGCAGTACCTGTAGTTCCCACCGATCGGCCATGAAGCGCTGTGGCGGCAGTAGAGGCTGTTTTGGGGACGCGGTGGGCGGAAAGGGGTTGAAAGGCTCCAGGCTCCACTGTTCGCACCCGAGCTACTGCTTTTGACCACTGCTGCCCGAAAAGAGCTTTGTGCCATTCTTCAGCATGTGTAACAGATTTGAACGCATTTCTGAGGCAGTAGAAGTTGTTGAGTGAACAAGTCTATCGGAAGGACCCCAAGCTAGGAGATTGCTTTGTTTGTGGTGTCCACTTAGTGGCAGGTTTTTACAACCCATGGCTGGAAGCAGCGTAAGGTTAGCTGCCAAATGTCTGCAAATCGGGGGGTTATTGTAAGCTGTACAGATTGCGTGAAACGTTTCTTCTCACCTCTTGTGCAGGAATCAGTGTTTCTAAAAGTAAGACTGTCCCAAGGAACTCCTCCTGTCCGTGGTGCCGTACTCCAGTATGTGTGTCAGGTTTTTTAACGCATCGCTGAGGCCAGATAGGAATTTGTGTGAAGAAGTAGCTCGCAAGGAACCCCATGGAAGGAATGCAAAGCTAGAGCGTGGTGTCAACCGGATCACAGCTTTCCTCATAGCTAGACGCGCCCTAGATTGTCTTCCAAGACACCATCCTTGAGTAGGGCAATTGCTGAAAGGTAGAGAGCGCGTGAAACGTTACGCTCCCTTCCAATGTAGGAATCGGTTTTGCTGAAAGTAAGCGTGTGCCAAGCAAAACCTGTACGGGAAGACATTTATGGAGTACTTACGGAATCCTGTGACACAGGAGCTTTAGGCACTATAAGAATTTGTGCCACAAAGTCTCTCTGACAGAAAAGGCATACAGGGGATGTTAAGTTCGTGGCGGCTACGAGTCAAAGCTTTCTACAGCCCCAGGGCTGGACGGAGCATAGCTTTTCTTCCAAAACGTCTGCAAAGCAACGTTTTGGATGAGGGCAGCTGTTGAAACGTACAACTCGCGTGAACCTTTTAGTCGCGGAGCTAATGAAGGCACGGGTCTTCGGAATGTCCCAAGCAGAGCCTGATCGTCAGGAGTTTTGTGGGGTTCTGACTTTTTAACGCATTTCTGAGGCAAGCGTTAGAAAAAAAAGAAAATGGGTCGAAAAAGCACCGCGGCAGAAAAAAAATCTCATATAGCAGAGTGCAGAGCGACTGGTGGCTATCTAGAATCAGCTTTCTTCAGCCAGTGACTGCAAACATTCTTGTTCCAAAACGTCTCCACGTCAACGTCCCTGAGCTGGGCAGTCATTTAACTATACAGACCGCGTGAAAACTTTGTGCTGCGCTCAAATGAAGATACTTTTCACCCGAGCTGTACTCTTCAGCAATTGCCCGGATCAAGGAAGTTGATTCGCAGACGTGTTGGAACAGACTCTAGAGCGTTTCCAGCACTATCGGGGTTTTTTTTTCCCCCTTTCCAGAAGAATGGTCCAAGCCAGACCGGTAGGTGAGGCGCTCTGGGGCCGTCTCCAGAATGTGAGACAGGGTTTTACCGCATTGCTGAGGAAATAGAAGACATTAGACGACAAAGTATCTTCCTTGCAAGGAACCGCCATTTCCTAAAATGCAGCTTTCCTGGTGTCTACCTCGTGTCAGCTCATGGCTGGCAGGACCATAGAATTTGGTCTGCAAAACAACTATTTTGCTGAGGGCAGCTACTGAACTATCAGGTGAAAAGTTTCTTCTCAGCGCCAACGAAGGACTAGGTTTCTCGGATAAATACGCTGCCCCAGCAAAGGCTGCCTGTTAAGAGCTCCGTGGCAGTCTCCACCATGTGCGTGGGACAAAGCCGTCACTAGTAATAGAAGTTCTGACGGTAATAGAAGTTTTGACGGTCACTTGTTGGTCACTAGCTAGTTGCGGTCTTCCAGGGAGGGATCTCGCACCCGCATGAAGAAAGAAGCATAAGGGACCAGCTGAAATGTGGCAGAAAGAAGTCCCCTGGAATGCACAGGGTGCTGGACTCAAGTCCCCTCAACCCTGGGAGCAGTGGGCTAGCCAACACTGGAGCAGCAGAGTCAAGTCAAGCTTTTACCCCTGCCCTGACCACCCTTCTCCCACTCCCAAAAACATCTAGCCCGTAGAGCAGTGGTGCCAGGTGCAGCCTCCTTGGATCCAGAGGTCCCTCTACCCCACAGCCCCCACCTCAGCTCTTCATGAGTACAGCGGCTTGGGGCAAGGAGAGCACATGGAAGGAGACCCCCCCTCCTGTGCCGACCCTCCCAGGGTGCTCTAGAGTCAAATTCGGCCTCAGCCACAAAGATTGACTAGATGAATCTCTGCAAACGTCAAGGCAATTTCGAGCTGGCGTGTTGGTTGGGGTAGTCTGCGTTTGATCGTTTCACCTCAGCATACTCCTCGAGTAGTTGTGGCCAAGCAGTAGGTCAGGATCTAGCAGGAGAGCGTGAAGTCTCTGACATGCGATCTTGCTTGGTTGGGCGGGGACGCTAGCGACTGCAGGCAGGCCAGTTGCACTTCCACCCACTGGCACGCTGCTCCTGCGCGCCGACTTGGAGCCGTCCCTTGGGGACCTTCTGCTTCCCGTGCACGGTGTGGCAGGGAGAAGAAGAGGGCGGCGGCTGGTGTCAGGGTGTCCGTCCTCTGCCCCTCCCCCCTTCTCCAGTCCCACACAGAGAGCATGGGACTTGAGAGAGCTTGGCAATGCAACTCGCTTTCACTCACACCCCGTGTGTTTCTTTGTCATTGTCCTTTCCCCACCACATATAAGTTGCTACTTTTCCTGCTGGCCAAATGAGCTGTTTTTAGTTTTTGACTGGGGTGTGCCTTTCATGAGTTGCGTTCCTCTGCTGCTTAAATTTAATTCTTTGTGTAGTGATTGATAACTTGCCGGCATAATAGGCCTGATGGCAGTTCGGCTACTGGAGGTGGCTGGCCATGTCATGTCCCTGCAGCCCCTGGCGGGGTAGGCCTAGGAGGTGTGGCTCCATGTGCGCTCCTTGCCTGACGTCGCAGTACCTGTAGTTCCCACCGATCGGCCATGAAGCGCTGTGGCGGCAGTAGAGGCTGTTTTGGGGACGCGGTGGGCGGAAAGGGGTTGAAAGGCTCCAGGCTCCACTGTTCGCCCCCGAGCTACTGCTTTTGACCACTGCTGCCCGAAAAGAGCTTTGTGCCATTCTTCAGCATGTGTAACAGATTTGAACGCATTTCTGAGGCAGTAGAAGTTGTTGAGTGAACAAGTCTATCGGAAGGACCCCAAGCTAGGAGATTGCTTTGTTTGTGGTGTCCACTTAGTGGCAGGTTTTTACAACCCATGGCTGGAAGCAGCGTAAGGTTAGCTGCCAAATGTCTGCAAATCGGGGGGTTATTGTAAGCTGTACAGATTGCGTGAAACGTTTCTTCTCACCTCTTGTGCAGGAATCAGTGTTTCTAAAAGTAAGACTGTCCCAAGGAACTCCTCCTGTCCGTGGTGCCGTACTCCAGTATGTGTGTCAGGTTTTTTAACGCATCGCTGAGGCCAGATAGGAATTTGTGTGAAGAAGTAGCTCGCAAGGAACCCCATGGAAGGAATGCAAAGCTAGAGCGTGGTGTCAACCGGATCACAGCTTTCCTCATAGCTAGACGCGCCCTAGATTGTCTTCCAAGACACCATCCTTGAGTAGGGCAATTGCTGAAAGGTAGAGAGCGCGTGAAACGTTACGCTCCCTTCCAATGTAGGAATCGGTTTTGCTGAAAGTAAGCGTGTGCCAAGCAAAACCTGTACGGGAAGACATTTATGGAGTACTTACGGAATCCTGTGACACAGGAGCTTTAGGCACTATAAGAATTTGTGCCACAAAGTCTCTCTGACAGAAAAGGCATACAGGGGATGTTAAGTTCGTGGCGGCTACGAGTCAAAGCTTTCTACAGCCCCAGGGCTGGACGGAGCATAGCTTTTCTTCCAAAACGTCTGCAAAGCAACGTTTTGGATGAGGGCAGCTGTTGAAACGTACAACTCGCGTGAACCTTTTAGTCGCGGAGCTAATGAAGGCACGGGTCTTCGGAATGTCCCAAGCAGAGCCTGATCGTCAGGAGTTTTGTGGGGTTCTGACTTTTTAACGCATTTCTGAGGCAAGCGTTAGAAAAAAAAGAAAATGGGTCGAAAAAGCACCGCGGCAGAAAAAAAATCTCATATAGCAGAGTGCAGAGCGACTGGTGGCTATCTAGAATCAGCTTTCTTCAGCCAGTGACTGCAAACATTCTTGTTCCAAAACGTCTCCACGTCAACGTCCCTGAGCTGGGCAGTCATTTAACTATACAGACCGCGTGAAAACTTTGTGCTGCGCTCAAATGAAGATACTTTTCACCCGAGCTGTACTCTTCAGCAATTGCCCGGATCAAGGAAGTTGATTCGCAGACGTGTTGGAACAGACTCTAGAGCGTTTCCAGCACTATCGGGGTTTTTTTTTCCCCCTTTCCAGAAGAATGGTCCAAGCCAGACCGGTAGGTGAGGCGCTCTGGGGCCGTCTCCAGAATGTGAGACAGGGTTTTACCGCATTGCTGAGGAAATAGAAGACATTAGACGACAAAGTATCTTCCTTGCAAGGAACCGCCATTTCCTAAAATGCAGCTTTCCTGGTGTCTACCTCGTGTCAGCTCATGGCTGGCAGGACCATAGAATTTGGTCTGCAAAACAACTATTTTGCTGAGGGCAGCTACTGAACTATCAGGTGAAAAGTTTCTTCTCAGCGCCAAAGAAGGACTAGGTTTCTCGGATAAATACGCTGCCCCAGCAAAGGCTGCCTGTTAAGAGCTCCGTGGCAGTCTCCACCATGTGCGTGGGACAAAGCCGTCACTAGTAATAGAAGTTCTGACGGTAATAGAAGTTTTGACGGTCACTTGTTGGTCACTAGCTAGTTGCGGTCTTCCAGGGAGGGATCTCGCACCCGCATGAAGAAAGAAGCATAAGGGACCAGCTGAAATGTGGCAGAAAGAAGTCCCCTGGAATGCACAGGGTGCTGGACTCAAGTCCCCTCAACCCTGGGAGCAGTGGGCTAGCCAACACTGGAGCAGCAGAGTCAAGTCAAGCTTTTACCCCTGCCCTGACCACCCTTCTCCCACTCCCAAAAACATCTAGCCCGTAGAGCAGTGGTGCCAGGTGCAGCCTCCTTGGTTCCAGAGGTCCCTCTACCCCACAGCCCCCACCTCAGCTCTTCATGAGTACAGCGGCTTGGGGCAAGGAGAGCACATGGAAGGAGACCCCCCTCCTGTGCCGACCCTCCCAGGGTGCTCTAGAGTCAAATTCGGCCTCAGCCACAAAGATTGACTCGATGAATCTCTGCAAACGTCAAGGCAATTTCGAGCTGGCGTGTTGGTTGGGGTAGTCTGCGTTTGATCGTTTCACCTCAGCATACTCCTCGAGTAGTTGTGGCCAGGCAGTAGGTCAGGATCTAGCAGGAGAGCGTGAAGTCTCTGACATGCGATCTTGCTTGGTTGGGCGGGGACGCTAGCGACTGCAGGCAGGCCAGTTGCACTTCCACCCACTGGCACGCTGCTCCTGCGCGCCGACTTGGAGCCGTCCCTTGGGGACCTTCTGCTTCCCGTGCACGGTGTGGCAGGGAGAAGAAGAGGGCGGCGGCTGGTGTCAGGGTGTCCGTCCTCTGCCCCTCCCCCCTTCTCCAGTCCCACACAGAGAGCATGGGACTTGAGAGAGCTTGGCAATGCAACTCGCTTTCACTCACACCCCGTGTGTTTCTTTGTCATTGTCCTTTCCCCACCACATATAAGTTGCTACTTTTCCTGCTGGCCAAATGAGCTGTTTTTAGTTTTTGACTGGGGTGTGCCTTTCATGAGTTGCGTTCCTCTGCTGCTTAAATTTAATTCTTTGTGTAGTGATTGATAACTTGCCGGCATAATAGGCCTGATGGCAGTTCGGCTACTGGAGGTGGCTGGCCATGTCATGTCCCTGCAGCCCCTGGCGGGGTAGGCCTAGGAGGTGTGGCTCCATGTGCGCTCCTTGCCTGACGTCGCAGTACCTGTAGTTCCCACCGATCGGCCATGAAGCGCTGTGGCGGCAGTAGAGGCTGTTTTGGGGACGCGGTGGGCGGAAAGGGGTTGAAAGGCTCCAGGCTCCACTGTTCGCACCCGAGCTACTGCTTTTGACCACTGCTGCCCGAAAAGAGCTTTGTGCCATTCTTCAGCATGTGTAACAGATTTGAACGCATTTCTGAGGCAGTAGAAGTTGTTGAGTGAATATGTCTATCGGAAGGACCCCAAGCTAGGAGATTGCTTTGTTTGTGGTGTCTACTTAGTGGCAGGTTTTTACAACCCATGGCTGGAAGCAGCGTAAGGTTAGCTGCCAAATGTCTGCAAATCGGGGGGTTATTGTAAGCTGTACAGATTGCGTGAAACGTTTCTTCTCACCTCTTGTGCAGGAATCAGTGTTTCTAAAAGTAAGACTGTCCCAAGGAACTCCTCCTGTCCGTGGTGCCGTACTCCAGTATGTGTGTCAGGTTTTTTAACGCATCGCTGAGGCCAGATAGGAATTTGTGTGAAGAAGTAGCTCGCAAGGAACCCCATGGAAGGAATGCAAAGCTAGAGCGTGGTGTCAACCGGATCACAGCTTTCCTCATAGCTAGACGCGCCCTAGATTGTCTTCCAAGACACCATCCTTGAGTAGGGCAATTGCTGAAAGGTAGAGAGCGCGTGAAACGTTACGCTCCCTTCCAATGTAGGAATCGGTTTTGCTGAAAGTAAGCGTGTCCCACGCAAAACCTGTACGGGAAGACATTTATGGAGTACTTACGGAATCCTGTGACACAGGAGCTTTAGGCACTATAAGAATTTGTGCCACAAAGTCTCTCTGACAGAAAAGGCATACAGGGGATGTTAAGTTCGTGGCGGCTACGAGTCAAAGCTTTCTACAGCCCCAGGGCTCGACGGAGCATAGCTTTTCTTCCAAAACGTCTGCAAAGCAACGTTTTGGATGAGGGCAGCTGTTGAAACGTACAACTCGCGTGAACCTTTTAGACTCAGAGCGAATGAAGGCACGGGTCTTCGGAATGTCCCAAGCAGAGCCTGATCGTCAGGAGTTTTGTGGGGTTCTGACTTTTTAACGCATTTCTGAGGCAATCGTTAGAAAAAAAAGAAAATGGGTCGAAAAAGCACCGCGGCAGAAAAAAAAATCTCATATAGCAGAGTGCAGAGCGACTGGTGGCTATCTAGAATCAGCTTTCTTCAGCCAGTGACTGCAAACATTCTTGTTCCAAAACGTCTCCACGTCAACGTCCCTGAGCTGGGCAGTCATTTAACTATACAGACCGCGTGAAAACTTTGTGCTGCGCTCAAATGAAGATACTTTTCACCCGAGCTGTACTCTTCAGCAATTGCCCGGATCAAGGAAGTTGATTCGCAGACGTGTTGGAACAGACTCTAGAGCGTTTCCAGCACTATCGGGGTTTTTTTTCCCCCCTTTCCAGAAGAATGGTCCAAGCCAGACCGGTAGGTGAGGCGCTCTGGGGCCGTCTCCAGAATGTGAGACAGGGTTTTACCGCATTGCTGAGGAAATAGAAGAAATTAGACGACAAAGTATCTTCCTTGCAAGGAACCGCCATTTCCTAAAATGCAGCTTTCCTGGTGTCTACCTCGTGTCAGCTCATGGCTGGCAGGACCATAGAATTTGGTCTGCAAAACAACTATTTTGCTGAGGGCAGCTACTGAACTATCAGGTGAAAAGTTTCTTCTCAGCGCCAACGAAGGACTAGGTTTCTCGGATAAATACGCTGCCCCAGCAAAGGCTGCCTGTTAAGAGCTCCGTGGCAGTCTCCACCATGTGCGTGGGACAAAGCCGTCACTAGTAATAGAAGTTCTGACGGTAATAGAAGTTTTGACGGTCACTTGTTGGTCACTAGCTAGTTGCGGTCTTCCAGGGAGGGATCTCGCACCCGCATGAAGAAAGAAGCATAAGGGACCAGCTGAAATGTGGCAGAAAGAAGTCCCCTGGAATGCACAGGGTGCTGGACTCAAGTCCCCTCAACCCTGGGAGCAGTGGGCTAGCCAACACTGGAGCAGCAGAGTCAAGTCAAGCTTTTACCCCTGCCCTGACCACCCTTCTCCCACTCCCAAAAACATCTAGCCCGTAGAGCAGTGGTGCCAGGTGCAGCCTCCTTGGATCCAGAGGTCCCTCTACCCCACAGCCCCCACCTCAGCTCTTCATGAGTACAGCGGCTTGGGGCAAGGAGAGCACATGGAAGGAGACCCCCCCCCCTCCTGTGCCGACCCTCCCAGGGTGCTCTAGAGTCAAATTCGGCCTCAGCCACAAAGATTGACTCGATGAATCTCTGCAAACGTCAAGGCAATTTCGATCTGGCGTGTTGGTTGGGGTAGTCTGCGTTTGATCGTTTCACCTCAGCATACTCCTCGAGTAGTTGTGGCCAGGCAGTAGGTCAGGATCTAGCAGGAGAGCGTGAAGTCTCTGACATGCGATCTTGCTTGGTTGGGCGGGGACGCTAGCGACTGCAGGCAGGCCAGTTGCACTTCCACCCACTGGCACGCTGCTCCTGCGCGCCGACTTGGAGCCGTCCCTTGGGGACCTTCTGCTTCCCGTGCACGGTGTGGCAGGGAGAAGAAGAGGGCGGCGGCTGGTGTCAGGGTGTCCGTCCTCTGCCCCTCCCCCCTTCTCCAGTCCCACACAGAGAGCATGGGACTTGAGAGAGCTTGGCAATGCAACTCGCTTTCACTCACACCCCGTGTGTTTCTTTGTCATTGTCCTTTCCCCACCACAGATAAGTTGCTACTTTTCCTGCTGGCCAAATGAGCTGTTTTTAGTTTTTGACTGGGGTGTGCCTTTCATGAGTTGCGTTCCTCTGCTGCTTAAATTTAATTCTTTGTGTAGTGATTGATAACTTGCCGGCATAATAGGCCTGATGGCAGTTCGGCTACTGGAGGTGGCTGGCCATGTCATGTCCCTGCAGCCCCTGGCGGGGTAGGCCTAGGAGGTGTGGCTCCATGTGCGCTCCTTGCCTGACGTCGCAGTACCTGTAGTTCCCACCGATCGGCCATGAAGCGCTGTGGCGGCAGTAGAGGCTGTTTTGGGGACGCGGTGGGCGGAAATGGGTTGAAAGGCTCCAGGCTCCACTGTTCGCCCCCGAGCTACTGCTTTTGACCACTGCTGCCCGAAAAGAGCTTTGTGCCATTCTTCAGCATGTGTAACAGATTTGAACGCATTTCTGAGGCAGTAGAAGTTGTTGAGTGAACAAGTCTATCGGAAGGACCCCAAGCTAGGAGATTGCTTTGTTTGTGGTGTCTACTTAGTGGCAGGTTTTTACAACCCATGGCTGGAAGCAGCGTAAGGTTAGCTGCCAAATGTCTGCAAATCGGGGGGTTATTGTAAGCTGTACAGATTGCGTGAAACGTTTCTTCTCACCTCTTGTGCAGGAATCAGTGTTTCTAAAAGTAAGACTGTCCCAAGGAACTCCTCCTGTCCGTGGTGCCGTACTCCAGTATGTGTGTCAGGTTTTTTAACGCATCGCTGAGGCCAGATAGGAATTTGTGTGAAGAAGTAGCTCGCAAGGAACCCCATGGAAGGAATGCAAAGCTAGAGCGTGGTGTCAACCGGATCACAGCTTTCCTCATAGCTAGACGCGCCCTAGATTGTCTTCCAAGACACCATCCTTGAGTAGGGCAATTGCTGAAAGGTAGAGAGCGCGTGAAACGTTACGCTCCCTTCCAATGTAGGAATCGGTTTTGCTGAAAGTAAGCGTGTCCCACGCAAAACCTGTACGGGAAGACATTTATGGAGTACTTACGGAATCCTGTGACACAGGAGCTTTAGGCACTATAAGAATTTGTGCCACAAAGTCTCTCTGACAGAAAAGGCATACAGGGGATGTTAAGTTCGTGGCGGCTACGAGTCAAAGCTTTCTACAGCCCCAGGGCTGGACGGAGCATAGCTTTTCTTCCAAAACGTCTGCAAAGCAACGTTTTGGATGAGGGCAGCTGTTGAAACGTACAACTCGCGTGAACCTTTTAGACTCAGAGCGAATGAAGGCACGGGTCTTCGGAATGTCCCAAGCAGAGCCTGATCGTCAGGAGTTTTGTGGGGTTCTGACTTTTTAACGCATTTCTGAGGCAATCGTTAGAAAAAAAAGAAAATGGGTCGAAAAAGCACCGCGGCAGAAAAAAAAATCTCATATAGCAGAGTGCAGAGCGACTGGTGGCTATCTAGAATCAGCTTTCTTCAGCCAGTGACTGCAAACATTCTTGTTCCAAAACGTCTCCACGTCAACGTCCCTGAGCTGGGCAGTCATTTAACTATACAGACCGCGTGAAAACTTTGTGCTGCGCTCAAATGAAGATACTTTTCACCCGAGCTGTACTCTTCAGCAATTGCCCGGATCAAGGAAGTTGATTCGCAGACGTGTTGGAACAGACTCTAGAGCGTTTCCAGCACTATCGGGGTTTTTTTCCCCCCTTTCCAGAAGAATGGTCCAAGCCAGACCGGTAGGTGAGGCGCTCTGGGGCCGTCTCCAGAATGTGAGACAGGGTTTTACCGCATTGCTGAGGAAATAGAAGAAATTAGACGACAAAGTATCTTCCTTGCAAGGAACCGCCATTTCCTAAAATGCAGCTTTACTGGTGTCTACCTCGTGTCAGCTCATGGCTGGCAGGACCATAGAATTTGGTCTGCAAAACAACTATTTTGCTGAGGGCAGCTACTGAACTATCAGGTGAAAAGTTTCTTCTCAGCGCCAACGAAGGACTAGGTTTCTCGGATAAATACGCTGCCCCAGCAAAGGCTGCCTGTTAAGAGCTCCGTGGCAGTCTCCACCATGTGCGTGGGACAAAGCCGTCACTAGTAATAGAAGTTCTGACGGTAATAGAAGTTTTGACGGTCACTTGTTGGTCACTAGCTAGTTGCGGTCTTCCAGGGAGGGATCTCGCACCCGCATGAAGAAAGAAGCATAAGGGATCAGCTGAAATGTGGCAGAAAGAAGTCCCCTGGAATGCACAGGGTGCTGGACTCAAGTCCCCTCAACCCTGGGAGCAGTGGGCTAGCCAACACTGGAGCAGCAGAGTCAAGTCAAGCTTTTACCCCTGCCCTGACCACCCTTCTCCCACTCCCAAAAACATCTAGCCCGTAGAGCAGTGGTGCCAGGTGCAGCCTCCTTGGATCCAGAGGTCCCTCTACCCCACAGCCCCCACCTCAGCTCTTCATGAGTACAGCGGCTTGGGGCAAGGAGAGCACATGGAAGGAGACCCCCCCCTCCTGTGCCGACCCTCCCAGGGTGCTCTAGAGTCAAATTCGGCCTCAGCCACAAAGATTGACTCGATGAATCTCTGCAAACGTCAAGGCAATTTCGAGCTGGCGTGTTGGTTGGGGTAGTCTGCGTTTGATCGTTTCACCTCAGCATACTCCTCGAGTAGTTGTGGCCAGGCAGTAGGTCAGGATCTAGCAGGAGAGCGTGAAGTCTCTGACATGCGATCTTGCTTGGTTGGGCGGGGACGCTAGCGACTGCAGGCAGGCCAGTTGCACTTCCACCCACTGGCACGCTGCTCCTGCGCGCCGACTTGGAGCCGTCCCTTGGGGACCTTCTGCTTCCCGTGCACGGTGTGGCAGGGAGAAGAAGAGGGCGGCGGCTGGTGTCAGGGTGTCCGTCCTCTGCCCCTCCCCCCTTCTCCAGTCCCACACAGAGAGCATGGGACTTGAGAGAGCTTGGCAATGCAACTCGCTTTCACTCACACCCCGTGTGTTTCTTTGTCATTGTCCTTTCCCCACCACAGATAAGTTGCTACTTTTCCTGCTGGCCAAATGAGCTGTTTTTAGTTTTTGACTGGGGTGTGCCTTTCATGAGTTGCGTTCCTCTGCTGCTTAAATTTAATTCTTTGTGTAGTGATTGATAACTTGCCGGCATAATAGGCCTGATGGCAGTTCGGCTACTGGAGGTGGCTGGCCATGTCATGTCCCTGCAGCCCCTGGCGGGGTAGGCCTAGGAGGTGTGGCTCCATGTGCGCTCCTTGCCTGACGTCGCAGTACCTGTAGTTCCAACCGATCGGCCATGAAGCGCTGTGGCGGCAGTAGAGGCTGTTTTGGGGACGCGGTGGGCGGAAATGGGTTGAAAGGCTCCAGGCTCCACTGTTCGCCCCCGAGCTACTGCTTTTGACCACTGCTGCCCGAAAAGAGCTTTGTGCCATTCTTCAGCATGTGTAACAGATTTGAACGCATTTCTGAGGCAGTAGAAGTTGTTGAGTGAACAAGTCTATCGGAAGGACCCCAAGCTAGGAGATTGCTTTGTTTGTGGTGTCTACTTAGTGGCAGGTTTTTACAACCCATGGCTGGAAGCAGCGTAAGGTTAGCTGCCAAATGTCTGCAAATCGGGGGGTTATTGTAAGCTGTACAGATTGCGTGAAACGTTTCTTCTCACCTCTTGTGCAGGAATCAGTGTTTCTAAAAGTAAGACTGTCCCAAGGAACTCCTCCTGTCCGTGGTGCCGTACTCCAGTATGTGTGTCAGGTTTTTTAACGCATCGCTGAGGCCAGATAGGAATTTGTGTGAAGAAGTAGCTCGCAAGGAACCCCATGGAAGGAATGCAAAGCTAGAGCGTGGTGTCAACCGGATCACAGCTTTCCTCATAGCTAGACGCGCCCTAGATTGTCTTCCAAGACACCATCCTTGAGTAGGGCAATTGCTGAAAGGTAGAGAGCGCGTGAAACGTTACGCTCCCTTCCAATGTAGGAATCGGTTTTGCTGAAAGTAAGCGTGTGCCAAGCAAAACCTGTACGGGAAGACATTTATGGAGTACTTACGGAATCCTGTGACACAGGAGCTTTAGGCACTATAAGAATTTGTGCCACAAAGTCTCTCTGACAGAAAAGGCATACAGGGGATGTTAAGTTCGTGGCGGCTACGAGTCAAAGCTTTCTACAGCCCCAGGGCTGGACGGAGCATAGCTTTTCTTCCAAAACGTCTGCAAAGCAACGTTTTGGATGAGGGCAGCTGTTGAAACGTACAACTCGCGTGAACCTTTTAGACTCAGAGCGAATGAAGGCACGGGTCTTCGGAATGTCCCAAGCAGAGCCTGATCGTCAGGAGTTTTGTGGGGTTCTGACTTTTTAACGCATTTCTGAGGCAATCGTTAGAAAAAAAAGAAAATGGGTCGAAAAAGCACCGCGGCAGAAAAAAAATCTCATATAGCAGAGTGCAGAGCGACTGGTGGCTATCTAGAATCAGCTTTCTTCAGCCAGTGACTGCAAACATTCTTGTTCCAAAACGTCTCCACGTCAACGTCCCTGAGCTGGGCAGTCATTTAACTATACAGACCGCGTGAAAACTTTGTGCTGCGCTCAAATGAAGATACTTTTCACCCGAGCTGTACTCTTCAGCAATTGCCCGGATCAAGGAAGTTGATTCGCAGACGTGTTGGAACAGACTCTAGAGCGTTTCCAGCACTATCGGGTTTTTTTTCTCCCTTTCCAGAAGAATGGTCCAAGCCAGACCGGTAGGTGAGGCGCTCTGGGGCCGTCTCCAGAATGTGCGACAGGGTTTTACCGCATTGCTGAGGAAATAGAAGAAATTAG
The DNA here is from genome assembly GCF_049634645.1 of Pelodiscus sinensis. Taxonomy (NCBI): domain Eukaryota; kingdom Metazoa; phylum Chordata; order Testudines; family Trionychidae; genus Pelodiscus; species Pelodiscus sinensis. The sequence goes on from NC_134719.1 coordinate 52,413,446, forward strand.
ACGACAAAGTATCTTCCTTGCAAGGAACCGCCATTTCCTAAAATGCAGCTTTACTGGTGTCTACCTCGTGTCAGCTCATGGCTGGCAGGACCATAGAATTTGGTCTGCAAAACAACTATTTTGCTGAGGGCAGATACTGAACTATCCAGTGAAAAGTTTCTTCTCAGCGCCAAGGAAGGACTAGGTTTCTCGGATAAATACGCTGCCCCAGCAAAGGCTGCCTGTTAAGAGCTCCGTGGCAGTCTCCACCATGTGCGTGGGACAGAGCCGTCACTAGTCATAGAAGTTTTGACGGTCACTTGTTGGTCACTAGCTAGTTGCGGTCTTCCAGGGAGGGATCTCGCACCCGCATGAAGAAAGAAGCATAAGGGACCAGCTGAAATGTGGCAGAAAGAAGTCCCCTGGAATGCACAGGGTGCTGGACTCAAGTCCCCTCAACCCTGGGAGCAGTGGGCTAGCCAACACTGGAGCAGCAGAGTCAAGTCAAGCTTTTACCCCTGCCCTGACCACCCTTCTCCCACTCCCAAAAACATCTAGCCCGTAGAGCAGTGGTGCCAGGTGCAGCCTCCTTGGTTCCAGAGGTCCCTCTACCCCACAGCCCCCACCTCAGCTCTTCATGAGTACAGCGGCTTGGGGCAAGGAGAGCACATGGAAGGAGACCCCCCTCCTGTGCCGACCCTCCCAGGGTGCTCTAGAGTCAAATTCGGCCTCAGCCACAAAGATTGACTCGATGAATCTCTGCAAACGTCAAGGCAATTTCGATCTGGCGTGTTGGTTGGGGTAGTCTGCGTTTGATCGTTTCACCTCAGCATACTCCTCGAGTAGTTGTGGCCAGGCAGTAGGTCAGGATCTAGCAGGAGAGCGTGAAGTCTCTGACATGCGATCTTGCTTGGTTGGGCGGGGACGCTAGCGACTGCAGGCAGGCCAGTTGCACTTCCACCCACTGGCACGCTGCTCCTGCGCGCCGACTTGGAGCCGTCCCTTGGGGACCTTCTGCTTCCCGTGCACGGTGTGGCAGGGAGAAGAAGAGGGCGGCGGCTGGTGTCAGGGTGTCCGTCCTCTGCCCCTCCCCCCTTCTCCAGTCCCACACAGAGAGCATGGGACTTGAGAGAGCTTGGCAATGCAACTCGCTTTCACTCACACCCCGTGTGTTTCTTTGTCATTGTCCTTTCCCCACCACATATAAGTTGCTACTTTTCCTGCTGGCCAAATGAGCTGTTTTTAGTTTTTGACTGGGGTGTGCCTTTCATGAGTTGCGTTCCTCTGCTGCTTAAATTTAATTCTTTGTGTAGTGATTGATAACTTGCCGGCATAATAGGCCTGATGGCAGTTCGGCTACTGGAGGTGGCTGGCCATGTCATGTCCCTGCAGCCCCTGGCGGGGTAGGCCTAGGAGGTGTGGCTCCATGTGCGCTCCTTGCCTGACGTCGCAGTACCTGTAGTTCCCACCGATCGGCCATGAAGCGCTGTGGCGGCAGTAGAGGCTGTTTTGGGGACGCGGTGGGCGGAAAGGGGTTGAAAGGCTCCAGGCTCCACTGTTCGCCCCCGAGCTACTGCTTTTGACCACTGCTGCCCGAAAAGAGCTTTGTGCCATTCTTCAGCATGTGTAACAGATTTGAACGCATTTCTGAGGCAGTAGAAGTTGTTGAGTGAATATGTCTATCGGAAGGACCCCAAGCTAGGAGATTGCTTTGTTTGTGGTGTCTACTTAGTGGCAGGTTTTTACAACCCATGGCTGGAAGCAGCGTAAGGTTAGCTGCCAAATGTCTGCAAATCGGGGGGTTATTGTAAGCTGTACAGATTGCGTGAAACGTTTCTTCTCACCTCTTGTGCAGGAATCAGTGTTTCTAAAAGTAAGACTGTCCCAAGGAACTCCTCCTGTCCGTGGTGCCGTACTCCAGTATGTGTGTCAGGTTTTTTAACGCATCGCTGAGGCCAGATAGGAATTTGTGTGAAGAAGTAGCTCGCAAGGAACCCCATGGAAGGAATGCAAAGCTAGAGCGTGGTGTCAACCGGATCACAGCTTTCCTCATAGCTAGACGCGCCCTAGATTGTCTTCCAAGACACCATCCTTGAGTAGGGCAATTGCTGAAAGGTAGAGAGCGCGTGAAACGTTACGCTCCCTTCCAATGTAGGAATCGGTTTTGCTGAAAGTAAGCGTGTCCCACGCAAAACCTGTACGGGAAGACATTTATGGAGTACTTACGGAATCCTGTGACACAGGAGCTTTAGGCACTATAAGAATTTGTGCCACAAAGTCTCTCTGACAGAAAAGGCATACAGGGGATGTTAAGTTCGTGGCGGCTACGAGTCAAAGCTTTCTACAGCCCCAGGGCTGGACGGAGCATAGCTTTTCTTCCAAAACGTCTGCAAAGCAACGTTTTGGATGAGGGCAGCTGTTGAAACGTACAACTCGCGTGAACCTTTTAGACTCAGAGCGAATGAAGGCACGGGTCTTCGGAATGTCCCAAGCAGAGCCTGATCGTCAGGAGTTTTGTGGGGTTCTGACTTTTTAACGCATTTCTGAGGCAATCGTTAGAAAAAAAAGAAAATGGGTCGAAAAAGCACCGCGGCAGAAAAAAAAATCTCATATAGCAGAGTGCAGAGCGACTGGTGGCTATCTAGAATCAGCTTTCTTCAGCCAGTGACTGCAAACATTCTTGTTCCAAAACGTCTCCACGTCAACGTCCCTGAGCTGGGCAGTCATTTAACTATACAGACCGCGTGAAAACTTTGTGCTGCGCTCAAATGAAGATACTTTTCACCCGAGCTGTACTCTTCAGCAATTGCCCGGATCAAGGAAGTTGATTCGCAGACGTGTTGGAACAGACTCTAGAGCGTTTCCAGCACTATCGGGGTTTTTTTTCCCCCCTTTCCAGAAGAATGGTCCAAGCCAGACCGGTAGGTGAGGCGCTCTGGGGCCGTCTCCAGAATGTGAGACAGGGTTTTACCGCATTGCTGAGGAAATAGAAGAAATTAGACGACAAAGTATCTTCCTTGCAAGGAACCGCCATTTCCTAAAATGCAGCTTTCCTGGTGTCTACCTCGTGTCAGCTCATGGCTGGCAGGACCATAGAATTTGGTCTGCAAAACAACTATTTTGCTGAGGGCAGCTACTGAACTATCAGGTGAAAAGTTTCTTCTCAGCGCCAACGAAGGACTAGGTTTCTCGGATAAATACGCTGCCCCAGCAAAGGCTGCCTGTTAAGAGCTCCGTGGCAGTCTCCACCATGTGCGTGGGACAAAGCCGTCACTAGTAATAGAAGTTCTGACGGTAATAGAAGTTTTGACGGTCACTTGTTGGTCACTAGCTAGTTGCGGTCTTCCAGGGAGGGATCTCGCACCCGCATGAAGAAAGAAGCATAAGGGATCAGCTGAAATGTGGCAGAAAGAAGTCCCCTGGAATGCACAGGGTGCTGGACTCAAGTCCCCTCAACCCTGGGAGCAGTGGGCTAGCCAACACTGGAGCAGCAGAGTCAAGTCAAGCTTTTACCCCTGCCCTGACCACCCTTCTCCCACTCCCAAAAACATCTAGCCCGTAGAGCAGTGGTGCCAGGTGCAGCCTCCTTGGATCCAGAGGTCCCTCTACCCCACAGCCCCCACCTCAGCTCTTCATGAGTACAGCGGCTTGGGGCAAGGAGAGCACATGGAAGGAGACCCCCCCCTCCTGTGCCGACCCTCCCAGGGTGCTCTAGAGTCAAATTCGGCCTCAGCCACAAAGATTGACTCGATGAATCTCTGCAAACGTCAAGGCAATTTCGAGCTGGCGTGTTGGTTGGGGTAGTCTGCGTTTGATCGTTTCACCTCAGCATACTCCTCGAGTAGTTGTGGCCAGGCAGTAGGTCAGGATCTAGCAGGAGAGCGTGAAGTCTCTGACATGCGATCTTGCTTGGTTGGGCGGGGACGCTAGCGACTGCAGGCAGGCCAGTTGCACTTCCACCCACTGGCACGCTGCTCCTGCGCGCCGACTTGGAGCCGTCCCTTGGGGACCTTCTGCTTCCCGTGCACGGTGTGGCAGGGAGAAGAAGAGGGCGGCGGCTGGTGTCAGGGTGTCCGTCCTCTGCCCCTCCCCCCTTCTCCAGTCCCACACAGAGAGCATGGGACTTGAGAGAGCTTGGCAATGCAACTCGCTTTCACTCACACCCCGTGTGTTTCTTTGTCATTGTCCTTTCCCCACCACAGATAAGTTGCTACTTTTCCTGCTGGCCAAATGAGCTGTTTTTAGTTTTTGACTGGGGTGTGCCTTTCATGAGTTGCGTTCCTCTGCTGCTTAAATTTAATTCTTTGTGTAGTGATTGATAACTTGCCGGCATAATAGGCCTGATGGCAGTTCGGCTACTGGAGGTGGCTGGCCATGTCATGTCCCTGCAGCCCCTGGCGGGGTAGGCCTAGGAGGTGTGGCTCCATGTGCGCTCCTTGCCTGACGTCGCAGTACCTGTAGTTCCCACCGATCGGCCATGAAGCGCTGTGGCGGCAGTAGAGGCTGTTTTGGGGACGCGGTGGGCGGAAATGGGTTGAAAGGCTCCAGGCTCCACTGTTCGCCCCCGAGCTACTGCTTTTGACCACTGCTGCCCGAAAAGAGCTTTGTGCCATTCTTCAGCATGTGTAACAGATTTGAACGCATTTCTGAGGCAGTAGAAGTTGTTGAGTGAACAAGTCTATCGGAAGGACCCCAAGCTAGGAGATTGCTTTGTTTGTGGTGTCTACTTAGTGGCAGGTTTTTACAACCCATGGCTGGAAGCAGCGTAAGGTTAGCTGCCAAATGTCTGCAAATCGGGGGGTTATTGTAAGCTGTACAGATTGCGTGAAACGTTTCTTCTCACCTCTTGTGCAGGAATCAGTGTTTCTAAAAGTAAGACTGTCCCAAGGAACTCCTCCTGTCCGTGGTGCCGTACTCCAGTATGTGTGTCAGGTTTTTTAACGCATCGCTGAGGCCAGATAGGAATTTGTGTGAAGAAGTAGCTCGCAAGGAACCCCATGGAAGGAATGCAAAGCTAGAGCGTGGTGTCAACCGGATCACAGCTTTCCTCATAGCTAGACGCGCCCTAGATTGTCTTCCAAGACACCATCCTTGAGTAGGGCAATTGCTGAAAGGTAGAGAGCGCGTGAAACGTTACGCTCCCTTCCAATGTAGGAATCGGTTTTGCTGAAAGTAAGCGTGTGCCAAGCAAAACCTGTACGGGAAGACATTTATGGAGTACTTACGGAATCCTGTGACACAGGAGCTTTAGGCACTATAAGAATTTGTGCCACAAAGTCTCTCTGACAGAAAAGGCATACAGGGGATGTTAAGTTCGTGGCGGCTACGAGTCAAAGCTTTCTACAGCCCCAGGGCTGGACGGAGCATAGCTTTTCTTCCAAAACGTCTGCAAAGCAACGTTTTGGATGAGGGCAGCTGTTGAAACGTACAACTCGCGTGAACCTTTTAGACTCAGAGCTAATGAAGGCACGGGTCTTCGGAATGTCCCAAGCAGAGCCTGATCGTCAGGAGTTTTGTGGGGTTCTGACTTTTTAACGCATTTCTGAGGCAATCGTTAGAAAAAAAAGAAAATGGGTCGAAAAAGCACCGCGGCAGAAAAAAAATCTCATATAGCAGAGTGCAGAGCGACTGGTGGCTATCTAGAATCAGCTTTCTTCAGCCAGTGACTGCAAACATTCTTGTTCCAAAACGTCTCCACGTCAACGTCCCTGAGCTGGGCAGTCATTTAACTATACAGACCGCGTGAAAACTTTGTGCTGCGCTCAAATGAAGATACTTTTCACCCGAGCTGTACTCTTCAGCAATTGCCCGGATCAAGGAAGTTGATTCGCAGACGTGTTGGAACAGACTCTAGAGCGTTTCCAGCACTATCGGGTTTTTTTTCTCCCTTTCCAGAAGAATGGTCCAAGCCAGACCGGTAGGTGAGGCGCTCTGGGGCCGTCTCCAGAATGTGCGACAGGGTTTTACCGCATTGCTGAGGAAATAGAAGAAATTAGACGACAAAGTATCTTCCTTGCAAGGAACCGCCATTTCCTAAAATGCAGCTTTACTGGTGTCTACCTCGTGTCAGCTCATGGCTGGCAGGACCATAGAATTTGGTCTGCAAAACAACTATTTTGCTGAGGGCAGATACTGAACTATCCAGTGAAAAGTTTCTTCTCAGCGCCAAGGAAGGACTAGGTTTCTCGGATAAATACGCTGCCCCAGCAAAGGCTGCCTGTTAAGAGCTCCGTGGCAGTCTCCACCATGTGCGTGGGACAGAGCCGTCACTAGTCATAGAAGTTTTGACGGTCACTTGTTGGTCACTAGCTAGTTGCGGTCTTCCAGGGAGGGATCTCGCACCCGCATGAAGAAAGAAGCATAAGGGACCAGCTGAAATGTGGCAGAAAGAAGTCCCCTGGAATGCACAGGGTGCTGGACTCAAGTCCCCTCAACCCTGGGAGCAGTGGGCTAGCCATCACTGGAGCAGCAGAGTCAAGTCAAGCTTTTACCCCTGCCCTGACCACCCTTCTCCCACTCCCAAAAACATCTAGCCCGTAGAGCAGTGGTGCCAGGTGCAGCCTCCTTGGATCCAGAGGTCCCTCTACCCCACAGCCCCCACCTCAGCTCTTCATGAGTACAGCGACTTGGGGCAAGGAGAGCACATGGAAGGAGACTCCCCTCCTGTGCCGACCCTCCCAGGGTGTTCTAGAGTCAAATTCGGCCTCAGCCACAAAGATTGACTCGATGAATCTCTGCAAACGTCAAGGCAATTTCGATCTGGCGTGTTGGTTGGGGTAGTCTGCGTTTGATCGTTTCACCTCAGCATACTCCTCGAGTAGTTGTGGCCAAGCAGTAGGTCAGGATCTAGCAGGAGAGCGTGAAGTCTCTGACATGCGATCTTGCTTGGTTGGGCGGGGACGCTAGCGACTGCAGGCAGGCCAGTTGCACTTCCACCCACTGGCACGCTGCTCCTGCGCGCCGACTTGGAGCCGTCCCTTGGGGACCTTCTGCTTCCCGTGCACGGTGTGGCAGGGAGAAGAAGAGGGCGGCGGCTGGTGTCAGGGTGTCCGTCCTCTGCCCCTCCCCCCTTCTCCAGTCCCACACAGAGAGCATGGGACTTGAGAGAGCTTGGCAATGCAACTCGCTTTCACTCACACCCCGTGTGTTTCTTTGTCATTGTCCTTTCCCCACCACATATAAGTTGCTACTTTTCCTGCTGGCCAAATGAGCTGTTTTTAGTTTTTGACTGGGGTGTGCCTTTCATGAGTTGCGTTCCTCTGCTGCTTAAATTTAATTCTTTGTGTAGTGATTGATAACTTGCCGGCATAATAGGCCTGATGGCAGTTCGGCTACTGGAGGTGGCTGGCCATGTCATGTCCCTGCAGCCCCTGGCGGGGTAGGCCTAGGAGGTGTGGCTCCATGTGCGCTCCTTGCCTGACGTCGCAGTACCTGTAGTTCCCACCGATCGGCCATGAAGCGCTGTGGCGGCAGTAGAGGCTGTTTTGGGGACGCGGTGGGCGGAAAGGGGTTGAAAGGCTCCAGGCTCCACTGTTCGCACCCGAGCTACTGCTTTTGACCACTGCTGCCCGAAAAGAGCTTTGTGCCATTCTTCAGCATGTGTAACAGATTTGAACGCATTTCTGAGGCAGTAGAAGTTGTTGAGTGAACAAGTCTATCGGAAGGACCCCAAGCTAGGAGATTGCTTTGTTTGTGGTGTCTACTTAGTGGCAGGTTTTTACAACCCATGGCTGGAAGCAGCGTAAGGTTAGCTGCCAAATGTCTGCAAATCGGGGGGTTATTGTAAGCTGTACAGATTGCGTGAAACGTTTCTTCTCACCTCTTGTGCAGGAATCAGTGTTTCTAAAAGTAAGACTGTCCCAAGGAACTCCTCCTGTCCGTGGTGCCGTACTCCAGTATGTGTGTCAGGTTTTTTAACGCATCGCTGAGGCCAGATAGGAATTTGTGTGAAGAAATAGCTCGCAAGTAACCCCATGGAAGGAATGCAAAGCTAGAGCGTGGTGTCAACCGGATCACAGCTTTCCTCATAGCTAGACGCGCCCTAGATTGTCTTCCAAGACACCATCCTTGAGTAGGGCAATTGCTGAAAGGTAGAGAGCGCGTGAAACGTTACGCTCCCTTCCAATGTAGGAATCGGTTTTGCTGAAAGTAAGCGTGTCCCAAGCAAAACCTGTACGGGAAGACATTTATGGAGTACTTACGGAATCCTGTGACACAGGAGCTTTAGGCACTATAAGAATTTGTGCCACAAAGTCTCTCTGACAGAAAAGGCATACCGGGGATGTTAAGTTCGTGGCGGCTACGAGTCAAAGCTTTCTACAGCCCCAGGGCTGGACGGAGCATAGCTTTTCTTCCAAAACGTCTGCAAAGCAACGTTTTGGATGAGGGCAGCTGTTGAAACGTACAACTCGCGTGAACCTTTTAGTCGCGGAGCTAATGAAGGCACGGGTCTTCGGAATGTCCCAAGCAGAGCCTGATCGTCAGGAGTTTTGTGGGGTTCTGACTTTTTAACGCATTTCTGAGGCAAGCGTTAGAAAAAAAAGAAAATGGGTCGAAAAAGCACCGCGGCAGAAAAAAAATCTCATATAGCAGAGCGCAGAGCGACTGGTGGCTATCTAGAATCAGCTTTCTTCAGCCAGTGACTGCAAACATTCTTGTTCCAAAACGTCTCCACGTCAACGTCCCTGAGCTGGGCAGTCATTTAACTATACAGACTGCGTGAAAACTTTGTGCTGCGCTCAAATGAAGATACTTTTCACCCGAGCTGTACTCTTCAGCAATTGCCCGGATCAAGGAAGTTGATTCGCAGACGGTTGGAACAGACTCTAGAGCGTTTCCAGCACTATCGGGGTTTTTTTTTCCCCCTTTCCAGAAGAATGGTCCAAGCCAGACCGGTAGGTGAGGCGCTCTGGGGCCGTCTCCAGAATGTGAGACAGGGTTTTACCGCATTGCTGAGGAAATAGAAGACATTAGACGACAAAGTATCTTCCTTGCAAGGAACCGCCATTTCCTAAAATGCAGCTTTCCTGGTGTCTACCTCGTGTCAGCTCATGGCTGGCAGGACCATAGAATTTGGTCTGCAAAACAACTATTTTGCTGAGGGCAGCTACTGAACTATCAGGTGAAAAGTTTCTTCTCAGCGCCAAAGAAGGACTAGGTTTCTCGGATAAATACGCTGCCCCAGCAAAGGCTGCCTGTTAAGAGCTCCGTGGCAGTCTCCACCATGTGCGTGGGACAAAGCCGTCACTAGTAATAGAAGTTCTGACGGTAATAGAAGTTTTGACGGTCACTTGTTGGTCACTAGCTAGTTGCGGTCTTCCAGGGAGGGATCTCGCCCCCGCATGAAGAAAGAAGCATAAGGGACCAGCTGAAATGTGGCAGAAAGAAGTCCCCTGGAATGCACAGGGTGCTGGACTCAAGTCCCCTCAACCCTGGGAGCAGTGGGCTAGCCAACACTGGAGCAGCAGAGTCAAGTCAAGCTTTTACCCCTGCCCTGACCACCCTTCTCCCACTCCCAAAAACATCTAGCCCGTAGAGCAGTGGTGCCAGGTGCAGCCTCCTTGGATCCAGAGGTCCCTCTACCCCACAGCCCCCACCTCAGCTCTTCATGAGTACAGCGGCTTGGGGCAAGGAGAGCACATGGAAGGAGACCCCCCCTCCTGTGCCGACCCTCCCAGGGTGCTCTAGAGTCAAATTCGGCCTCAGCCACAAAGATTGACTAGATGAATCTCTGCAAACGTCAAGGCAATTTCGAGCTGGCGTGTTGGTTGGGGTAGTCTGCGTTTGATCGTTTCACCTCAGCATACTCCTCGAGTAGTTGTGGCCAAGCAGTAGGTCAGGATCTAGCAGGAGAGCGTGAAGTCTCTGACATGCGATCTTGCTTGGTTGGGCGGGGACGCTAGCGACTGCAGGCAGGCCAGTTGCACTTCCACCCACTGGCACGCTGCTCCTGCGCGCCGACTTGGAGCCGTCCCTTGGGGACCTTCTGCTTCCCGTGCACGGTGTGGCAGGGAGAAGAAGAGGGCGGCGGCTGGTGTCAGGGTGTCCGTCCTCTGCCCCTCCCCCCTTCTCCAGTCCCACACAGAGAGCATGGGACTTGAGAGAGCTTGGCAATGCAACTCGCTTTCACTCACACCCCGTGTGTTTCTTTGTCATTGTCCTTTCCCCACCACATATAAGTTGCTACTTTTCCTGCTGGCCAAATGAGCTGTTTTTAGTTTTTGACTGGGGTGTGCCTTTCATGAGTTGCGTTCCTCTGCTGCTTAAATTTAATTCTTTGTGTAGTGATTGATAACTTGCCGGCATAATAGGCCTGATGGCAGTTCGGCTACTGGAGGTGGCTGGCCATGTCATGTCCCTGCAGCCCCTGGCGGGGTAGGCCTAGGAGGTGTGGCTCCATGTGCGCTCCTTGCCTGACGTCGCAGTACCTGTAGTTCCCACGGATCGGCCATGAAGCGCTGTGGCGGCAGTAGAGGCTGTTTTGGGGACGCGGTGGGCGGAAAGGGGTTGAAAGGCTCCAGGCTCCACTGTTCGCACCCGAGCTACTGCTTTTGACCACTGCTGCCCGAAAAGAGCTTTGTGCCATTCTTCAGCATGTGTAACAGATTTGAACGCATTTCTGAGGCAGTAGAAGTTGTTGAGTGAACAAGTCTATCGGAAGGACCCCAAGCTAGGAGATTGCTTTGTTTGTGGTGTCTACTTAGTGGCAGGTTTTTACAACCCATGGCTGGAAGCAGCGTAAGGTTAGCTGCCAAATGTCTGCAAATCGGGGGGTTATTGTAAGCTGTACAGATTGCGTGAAACGTTTCTTCTCACCTCTTGTGCAGGAATCAGTGTTTCTAAAAGTAAGACTGTCCCAAGGAACTCCTCCTGTCCGTGGTGCCGTACTCCAGTATGTGTGTCAGGTTTTTTAACGCATCGCTGAGGCCAGATAGGAATTTGTGTGAAGAAGTAGCTCGCAAGGAACCCCATGGAAGGAATGCAAAGCTAGAGCGTGGTGTCAACCGGATCACAGCTTTCCTCATAGCTAGACGCGCCCTAGATTGTCTTCCAAGACACCATCCTTGAGTAGGGCAATTGCTGAAAGGTAGAGAGCGCGTGAAACGTTACGCTCCCTTCCAATGTAGGAATCGGTTTTGCTGAAAGTAAGCGTGTGCCAAGCAAAACCTGTACGGGAAGACATTTATGGAGTACTTACGGAATCCTGTGACACAGGAGCTTTAGGCACTATAAGAATTTGTGCCACAAAGTCTCTCTGACAGAAAAGGCATACAGGGGATGTTAAGTTCGTGGCGGCTACGAGTCAAAGCTTTCTACAGCCCCAGGGCTGGACGGAGCATAGCTTTTCTTCCAAAACGTCTGCAAAGCAACGTTTTGGATGAGGGCAGCTGTTGAAACGTACAACTCGCGTGAACCTTTTAGTCGCGGAGCTAATGAAGGCACGGGTCTTCGGAATGTCCCAAGCAGAGCCTGATCGTCAGGAGTTTTGTGGGGTTCTGACTTTTTAACGCATTTCTGAGGCAAGCGTTAGAAAAAAAAGAAAATGGGTCGAAAAAGCACCGCGGCAGAAAAAAAATCTCATATAGCAGAGTGCAGAGCGACTGGTGGCTATCTAGAATCAGCTTTCTTCAGCCAGTGACTGCAAACATTCTTGTTCCAAAACGTCTCCACGTCAACGTCCCTGAGCTGGGCAGTCATTTAACTATACAGACCGCGTGAAAACTTTGTGCTGCGCTCAAATGAAGATACCTTTCACCCGAGCTGTACTCTTCAGCAATTGCCCGGATCAAGGAAGTTGATTCGCAGACGTGTTGGAACAGACTCTAGAGCGTTTCCAGCACTATCGGGGTTTTTTTTTCCCCCTTTCCAGAAGAATGGTCCAAGCCAGACCGGTAGGTGAGGCGCTCTGGGGCCGTCTCCAGAATGTGAGACAGGGTTTTACCGCATTGCTGAGGAAATAGAGGACATTAGACGACAAAGTATCTTCCTTGCAAGGAACCGCCATTTCCTAAAATGCAGCTTTCCTGGTGTCTACCTCGTGTCAGCTCATGGCTGGCAGGACCATAGAATTTGGTCTGCAAAACAACTATTTTGCTGAGGGCAGCTACTGAACTATCAGGTGAAAAGTTTCTTCTCAGCGCCAAAGAAGGACTAGGTTTCTCGGATAAATACGCTGCCCCAGCAAAGGCTGCCTGTTAAGAGCTCCGTGGCAGTCTCCACCATGTGCGTGGGACAAAGCCGTCACTAGTAATAGAAGTTCTGACGGTAATAGAAGTTTTGACGGTCACTTGTTGGTCACTAGCTAGTTGCGGTCTTCCAGGGAGGGATCTCGCACCCGCATGAAGAAAGAAGCATAAGGGACCAGCTGAAATGTGGCAGAAAGAAGTCCCCTGGAATGCACAGGGTGCTGGACTCAAGTCCCCTCAACCCTGGGAGCAGTGGGCTAGCCAACACTGGAGCAGCAGAGTCAAGTCAAGCTTTTACCCCTGCCCTGACCACCCTTCTCCCACTCCCAAAAACATCTAGCCCGTAGAGCAGTGGTGCCAGGTGCAGCCTCCTTGGATCCAGAGGTCCCTCTACCCCACAGCCCCCACCTCAGCTCTTCATGAGTACAGCGGCTTGGGGCAAGGAGAGCACATGGAAGGAGACCCCCCCTCCTGTGCCGACCCTCCCAGGGTGCTCTAGAGTCAAATTCGGCCTCAGCCACAAAGATTGACTCGATGAATCTCTGCAAACGTCAAGGCAATTTCGAGCTGGCGTGTTGGTTGGGGTAGTCTGCGTTTGATCGTTTCACCTCAGCATACTCCTCGAGTAGTTGTGGCCAAGCAGTAGGTCAGGATGTAGCAGGAGAGCGTGAAGTCTCTGACATGCGATCTTGCTTGGTTGGGCGGGGACGCTAGCGACTGCAGGCAGGCCAGTTGCACTTCCACCCACTGGCACGCTGCTCCTGCGCGCCGACTTGGAACCGTCCCTTGGGGACCTTCTGCTTCCCGTGCACGGTGTGGCAGGGAGAAGAAGAGGGCGGCGGCTGGTGTCAGGGTGTCCGTCCTCTGCCCCTCCCCCCTTCTCCAGTCCCACACAGAGAGCATGGGACTTGAGAGAGCTTGGCAATGCAACTCGCTTTCACTCACACCCCGTGTGTTTCTTTGTCATTGTCCTTTCCCCACCACATATAAGTTGCTACTTTTCCTGCTGGCCAAATGAGCTGTTTTTAGTTTTTGACTGGGGTGTGCCTTTCATGAGTTGCGTTCCTCTGCTGCTTAAATTTAATTCTTTGTGTAGTGATTGATAACTTGCCGGCATAATAGGCCTGATGGCAGTTCGGCTACTGGAGGTGGCTGGCCATGTCATGTCCCTGCAGCCCCTGGCGGGGTAGGCCTAGGAGGTGTGGCTCCATGTGCGCTCCTTGCCTGACGTCGCAGTACCTGTAGTTCCCACCGATCGGCCATGAAGCGCTGTGGCGGCAGTAGAGGCTGTTTTGGGGACGCGGTGGGCGGAAAGGGGTTGAAAGGCTCCAGGCTCCACTGTTCGCACCCGAGCTACTGCTTTTGACCACTGCTGCCCGAAAAGAGCTTTGTGCCATTCTTCAGCATGTGTAACAGATTTGAACGCATTTCTGAGGCAGTAGAAGTTGTTGAGTGAACAAGTCTATCGGAAGGACCCCAAGCTAGGAGATTGCTTTTTTTGTGGTGTCTACTTAGTGGCAGGTTTTTACAACCCATGGCTGGAAGCAGCGTAAGGTTAGCTGCCAAATGTCTGCAAATCGGGGGGTTATTGTAAGCTGTACAGATTGCGTGAAACGTTTCTTCTCACCTCTTGTGCAGGAATCAGTGTTTCTAAAAGTAAGACTGTCCCAAGGAACTCCTCCTGTCCGTGGTGCCGTACTCCAGTATGTGTGTCAGGTTTTTTAACGCATCGCTGAGGCCAGATAGGAATTTGTGTGAAGAAGTAGCTCGCAAGGAACCCCATGGAAGGAATGCAAAGCTAGAGCGTGGTGTCAACCGGATCACAGCTTTCCTCATAGCTAGACGCGCCCTAGATTGTCTTCCAAGACACCATCCTTGAGTAGGGCAATTGCTGAAAGGTAGAGAGCGCGTGAAACGTTACGCTCCCTTCCAATGTAGGAATCGGTTTTGCTGAAAGTAAGCGTGTGCCAAGCAAAACCTGTACGGGAAGACATTTATGGAGTACTTACGGAATCCTGTGACACAGGAGCTTTAGGCACTATAAGAATTTGTGCCACAAAGTCTCTCTGACAGAAAAGGCATACAGGGGATGTTAAGTTCGTGGCGGCTACGAGTCAAAGCTTTCTACAGCCCCAGGGCTGGACGGAGCATAGCTTTTCTTCCAAAACGTCTGCAAAGCAACGTTTTGGATGAGGGCAGCTGTGGAAACGTACAACTCGCGTGAACCTTTTAGACTCAGAGCGAATGAAGGCACGGGTCTTCGGAATGTCCCAAGCAGAGCCTGATCGTCAGGAGTTTTGTGGGGTTCTGACTTTTTAACGCATTTCTGAGGCAATCGTTAGAAAAAAAAGAAAATGGGTCGAAAAAGCACCGCGGCAGAAAAATAATCTCATATAGCAGAGTGCAGAGCGACTGGTGGCTATCTAGATTCAGCTTTCTTCAGCCAGTGACTGCAAACATTCTTGTTCCAAAACGTCTCCACGTCAACGTCCCTGAGCTGGGCAGTCATTTAAATATACAGACCGCGTGAAAACTTTGTGCTGCGCTCAAATGAAGATACTTTTCACCCGAGCTGTACTCTTCAGCAATTGCCCGGATCAAGGAAGTTGATTCGCAGACGTGTTGGAACAGACTCTAGAGCGTTTCCAGCACTATCGGGGTTTTTTTTTCCCCCTTTCCAGAAGAATGGTCCAAGCCAGACCGGTAGGTGAGGCGCTCTGGGGCCGTCTCCAGAATGTGCGACAGGGTTTTACCGCATTGCTGAGGAAATAGAAGACATTAGACGACAAAGTATCTGCCTTGCAAGGAACCGACATTTCCTAAAATGCAGCTTTCCTGGTGTCTACCTCGTGTCAGCTCATGGCTGGCAGGACCATAGAATTTGGTCTGCAAAACAACTATTTTGCTGAGGGCAGCTACTGAACTATCCGGTGAAAAGTTTCTTCTCAGCGCCAAAGAAGGACTAGGTTTCTCGGATAAATACGCTGCCCCAGCAAAGGCTGCCTGTTAAGAGCTCCGTGGCAGTCTCCACCATGTGCGTGGGACAAAGCCGTCACTAGTAATAGAAGTTCTGACGGTAATAGAAGTTTTGACGGTCACTTGTTGGTCACTAGCTAGTTGCGGTCTTCCAGGGAGGGCTCTCGCACCCGCATGAAGAAAGAAGCATAAGGGACCAGCTGAAATGTGGCAGAAAGAAGTCCCCTGGAATGCACAGGGTGCTGGACTCAAGTCCCCTCAACCCTGGGAGCAGTGGGCTAGCCAACACTGGAGCAGCAGAGTCAAGTCAAGCTTTTACCCCTGCCCTGACCACCCTTCTCCCACTCCCAAAAACATCTAGCCCGTAGAGCAGTGGTGCCAGGTGCAGCCTCCTTGGATCCAGAGGTCCCTCTACCCCACAGCCCCCACCTCAGCTCTTCATGAGTACAGCGGCTTGGGGCAAGGAGAGCACATGGAAGGAGACCCCCCCTCCTGTGCCGACCCTCCCAGGGTGCTCTAGAGTCAAATTCGGCCTCAGCCACAAAGATTGACTCGATGAATCTCTGCAAACGTCAAGGCAATTTCGAGCTGGCGTGTTGGTTGGGGTAGTCTGCGTTTGATCGTTTCACCTCAGCATACTCCTCGAGTAGTTGTGGCCAAGCAGTAGGTCAGGATCTAGCAGGAGAGCGTGAAGTCTCTGACATGCGATCTTGCTTGGTTGGGCGGGGACGCTAGCGACTGCAGGCAGGCCAGTTGCACTTCCACCCACTGGCACGCTGCTCCTGCGCGCCGACTTGGAGCCGTCCCTTGGGGACCTTCTGCTTCCCGTGCACGGTGTGGCAGGGAGAAGAAGAGGGCGGCGGCTGGTGTCAGGGTGTCCGTCCTCTGCCCCTCCCCCCTTCTCCAGTCCCACACAGAGAGCATGGGACTTGAGAGAGCTTGGCAATGCAACTCGCTTTCACTCACACCCCGTGTGTTTCTTTGTCATTGTCCTTTCCCCACCACATATAAGTTGCTACTTTTCCTGCTGGCCAAATGAGCTGTTTTTAGTTTTTGACTGGGGTGTGCCTTTCATGAGTTGCGTTCCTCTGCTGCTTAAATTTAATTCTTTGTGTAGTGATTGATAACTTGCCGGCATAATAGGCCTGATGGCAGTTCGGCTACTGGAGGTGGCTGGCCATGTCATGTCCCTGCAGCCCCTGGCGGGGTAGGCCTAGGAGGTGTGGCTCCATGTGCGCTCCTTGCCTGACGTCGCAGTACCTGTAGTTCCCACCGATCGGCCATGAAGCGCTGTGGCGGCAGTAGAGGCTGTTTTGGGGACGCGGTGGGCGGAAAGGGGTTGAAAGGCTCCAGGCTCCACTGTTCGCACCCGAGCTACTGCTTTTGACCACTGCTGCCCGAAAAGAGCTTTGTGCCATTCTTCAGCATGTGTAACAGATTTGAACGCATTTCTGAGGCAGTAGAAGTTGTTGAGTGAACAAGTCTATCGGAAGGACCCCAAGCTAGGAGATTGCTTTGTTTGTGGTGTCTACTTAGTGGCAGGTTTTTACAACCCATGGCTGGAAGCAGCGTAAGGTTAGCTGCCAAATGTCTGCAAATCGGGGGGTTATTGTAAGCTGTACAGATTGCGTGAAACGTTTCTTCTCACCTCTTGTGCAGGAATCAGTGTTTCTAAAAGTAAGACTGTCCCAAGGAACTCCTCCTGTCCGTGGTGCCGTACTCCAGTATGTGTGTCAGGTTTTTTAACGCATCGCTGAGGCCAGATAGGAATTTGTGTGAAGAAGTAGCTCGCAAGGAACCCCATGGAAGGAATGCAAAGCTAGAGCGTGGTGTCAACCGGATCACAGCTTTCCTCATAGCTAGACGCGCCCTAGATTGTCTTCCAAGACACCATCCTTGAGTAGGGCAATTGCTGAAAGGTAGAGAGCGCGTGAAACGTTACGCTCCCTTCCAATGTAGGAATCGGTTTTGCTGAAAGTAAGCGTGTGCCAAGCAAAACCTGTACGGGAAGACATTTATGGAGTACTTACGGAATCCTGTGACACAGGAGCTTTAGGCACTATAAGAATTTGTGCCACAAAGTCTCTCTGACAGAAAAGGCATACAGGGGATGTTAAGTTCGTGGCGGCTACGAGTCAAAGCTTTCTACAGCCCCAGGGCTGGACGGAGCATAGCTTTTCTTCCAAAACGTCTGCAAAGCAACTTTTTGGATGAGGGCAGCTGTTGAAACGTACAACTCGCGTGAACCTTTTAGTCTCAGAGCTAATGAAGGCACGGGTCTTCGGAATGTCCCAAGCAGAGCCTGATCGTCAGGAGTTTTGTGGGGTTCTGACTTTTTAACGCATTTCTGAGGCAATCGTTAGAAAAAAAAGAAAATGGGTCGAAAAAGCACCGCGGCAGAAAAAAAATCTCATATAGCAGAGTGCAGAGCGACTGGTGGCTATCTAGAATCAGCTTTCTTCAGCCAGTGACTGCAAACATTCTTGTTCCAAAACGTCTCCACGTCAACGTCCCTGAGCTGGGCAGTCATTTAAATATACAGACCGCGTGAAAACTTTGTGCTGCGCTCAAATGAAGATACTTTTCACCCGAGCTGTACTCTTCAGAAATTGCCCGGATCAAGGAAGTTGATTCGCAGACGTGTTGGAACAGACTCTAGAGCGTTTCCAGCACTATCGGTTTTTTTTTCTCCCTTTCCAGAAGAATGGTCCAAGCCAGACCGGTAGGTGAGGCGCTCTGGGGCCGTCTCCAGAATGTGAGACAGGGTTTTACCGCATTGCTGAGGAAATAGAAGAAATTAGACGACAAAGTATCTTCCTTGCAAGGAACCGCCATTTCCTAAAATGCAGCTTTACTGGTGTCTACCTCGTGTCAGCTCATGGCTGGCAGGACCATAGAATTTGGTCTGCAAAACAACTATTTTGCTGAGGGCAGATACTGAACTATCCAGTGAAAAGTTTCTTCTCAGCGCCAAAGAAGGACTAGGTATCTCGGATAAATACGCTGCCCCAGCAAAGGCTGCCTGTTAAGAGCTCCGTGGCAGTCTCCACCATGTGCGTGGGACAAAGCCGTCACTAGTAATAGAAGTTCTGACGGTAATAGAAGTTTTGACGGTCACTTGTTGGTCACTAGCTAGTTGCGGTCTTCCAGGGAGGGATCTCGCACCCGCATGAAGAAAGAAGCATAAGGGACCAGCTGAAATGTGGCAGAAAGAAGTCCCCTGGAATGCACAGGGTGCTGGACTCAAGTCCCCTCAACCCTGGGAGCAGTGGGCTAGCCAACACTGGAGCAGCAGAGTCAAGTCAAGCTTTTACCCCTGCCCTGACCACCCTTCTCCCACTCCCAAAAACATCTAGCCCGTAGAGCAGTGGTGCCAGGTGCAGCCTCCTTGGATCCAGAGGTCCCTCTACCCCACAGCCCCCACCTCAGCTCTTCATGAGTACAGCGACTTGGGGCAAGGAGAGCACATGGAAGGAGACTCCCCTCCTGTGCCGACCCTCCCAGGGTGCTCTAGAGTCAAATTCGGCCTCAGCCACAAAGATTGACTCGATGAATCTCTGCAAACGTCAAGGCAATTTCGAGCTGGCGTGTTGGTTGGGGTAGTCTGCGTTTGATCGTTTCACCTCAGCATACTCCTCGAGTAGTTGTGGCCAAGCAGTAGGTCAGGATCTAGCAGGAGAGCGTGAAGTCTCTGACATGCGATCTTGCTTGGTTGGGCGGGGACGCTAGCGACTGCAGGCAGGCCAGTTGCACTTCCACCCACTGGCACGCTGCTCCTGCGCGCCGACTTGGAGCCGTCCCTTGGGGACCTTCTGCTTCCCGTGCACGGTGTGGCAGGGAGAAGAAGAGGGCGGCGGCTGGTGTCAGGGTGTCCGTCCTCTGCCCCTCCCCCCTTCTCCAGTCCCACACAGAGAGCATGGGACTTGAGAGAGCTTGGCAATGCAACTCGCTTTCACTCACACCCCGTGTGTTTCTTTGTCATTGTCCTTTCCCCACCACAGATAAGTTGCTACTTTTCCTGCTGGCCAAATGAGCTGTTTTTAGTTTTTGACTGGGGTGTGCCTTTCATGAGTTGCGTTCCTCTGCTGCTTAAATTTAATTCTTTGTGTAGTGATTGATAACTTGCCGGCATAATAGGCCTGATGGCAGTTCGGCTACTGGAGGTGGCTGGCCATGTCATGTCCCTGCAGCCCCTGGCGGGGTAGGCCTAGGAGGTGTGGCTCCATGTGCGCTCCTTGCCTGACGTCGCAGTACCTGTAGTTCCCACCGATCGGCCATGAAGCGCTGTGGCGGCAGTAGAGGCTGTTTTGGGGACGCGGTGGGCGGAAAGGGGTTGAAAGGCTCCAGGCTCCACTGTTCGCACCCGAGCTACTGCTTTTGACCACTGCTGCCCGAAAAGAGCTTTGTGCCATTCTTCAGCATGTGTAACAGATTTGAACGCATTTCTGAGGCAGTAGAAGTTGTTGAGTGAACAAGTCTATCGGAAGGACCCCAAGCTAGGAGATTGCTTTGTTTGTGGTGTCTACTTAGTGGCAGGTTTTTACAACCCATGGCTGGAAGCAGCGTAAGGTTAGCTGCCAAATGTCTGCAAATCGGGGGGTTATTGTAAGCTGTACAGATTGCGTGAAACGTTTCTTCTCACCTCTTGTGCAGGAATCAGTGTTTCTAAAAGTAAGACTGTCCCAAGGAACTCCTCCTGTCCGTGGTGCCGTACTCCAGTATGTGTGTCAGGTTTTTTAACGCATCGCTGAGGCCAGATAGGAATTTGTGTGAAGAAGTAGCTCGCAAGGAACCCCATGGAAGGAATGCAAAGCTAGAGCGTGGTGTCAACCGGATCACAGCTTTCCTCATAGCTAGACGCGCCCTAGATTGTCTTCCAAGACACCATCCTTGAGTAGGGCAATTGCTGAAAGGTAGAGAGCGCGTGAAACGTTACGCTCCCTTCCAATGTAGGAATCGGTTTTGCTGAAAGTAAGCGTGTGCCAAGCAAAACCTGTACGGGAAGACATTTATGGAGTACTTACGGAATCCTGTGACACAGGAGCTTTAGGCACTATAAGAATTTGTGCCACAAAGTCTCTCTGACAGAAAAGGCATACAGGGGATGTTAAGTTCGTGGCGGCTACGAGTCAAAGCTTTCTACAGCCCCAGGGCTGGACGGAGCATAGCTTTTCTTCCAAAACGTCTGCAAAGCAACGTTTTGGATGAGGGCAGCTGTGGAAACGTACAACTCGCGTGAACCTTTTAGACTCAGAGCGAATGAAGGCACGGGTCTTCGGAATGTCCCAAGCAGAGCCTGATCGTCAGGAGTTTTGTGGGGTTCTGACTTTTTAACGCATTTCTGAGGCAATCGTTAGAAAAAAAAGAAAATGGGTCGAAAAAGCACCGCGGCAGAAAAAAAAATCTCATATAGCAGAGTGCAGAGCGACTGGTGGCTATCTAGAATCAGCTTTCTTCAGCCAGTGACTGCAAACATTCTTGTTCCAAAACGTCTCCACGTCAACGTCCCTGAGCTGGGCAGTCATTTAAATATACAGACCGCGTGAAAACTTTGTGCTGCGCTCAAATGAAGATACTTTTCACCCGAGCTGTACTCTTCAGCAATTGCCCGGATCAAGGAAGTTGATTCGCAGACGTGTTGGAACAGACTCTAGAGCGTTTCCAGCACTATCGGTTTTTTTTTCTCCCTTTCCAGAAGAATGGTCCAAGCCAGACCGGTAGGTGAGGCGCTCTGGGGCCGTCTCCAGAATGTGAGACAGGGTTTTACCGCATTGCTGAGGAAATAGAAGAAATTAGACGACAAAGTATCTTCCTTGCAAGGAACCGCCATTTCCTAAAATGCAGCTTTACTGGTGTCTACCTCGTGTCAGCTCATGGCTGGCAGGACCATAGAATTTGGTCTGCAAAACAACTATTTTGCTGAGGGCAGATACTGAACTATCCAGTGAAAAGTTTCTTCTCAGCGCCAAAGAAGGACTAGGTATCTCGGATAAATACGCTGCCCCAGCAAAGGCTGCCTGTTAAGAGCTCCGTGGCAGTCTCCACCATGTGCGTGGGACAAAGCCGTCACTAGTAATAGAAGTTCTGACGGTAATAGAAGTTTTGACGGTCACTTGTTGGTCACTAGCTAGTTGCGGTCTTCCAGGGAGGGATCTCGCACCCGCATGAAGAAAGAAGCATAAGGGACCAGCTGAAATGTGGCAGAAAGAAGTCCCCTGGAATGCACAGGGTGCTGGACTCAAGTCCCCTCAACCCTGGGAGCAGTGGGCTAGCCAACACTGGAGCAGCAGAGTCAAGTCAAGCTTTTACCCCTGCCCTGACCACCCTTCTCCCACTCCCAAAAACATCTAGCCCGTAGAGCAGTGGTGCCAGGTGCAGCCTCCTTGGATCCAGAGGTCCCTCTACCCCACAGCCCCCACCTCAGCTCTTCATGAGTACAGCGACTTGGGGCAAGGAGAGCACATGGAAGGAGACTCCCCTCCTGTGCCGACCCTCCCAGGGTGCTCTAGAGTCAAATTCGGCCTCAGCCACAAAGATTGACTCGATGAATCTCTGCAAACGTCAAGGCAATTTCGATCTGGCGTGTTGGTTGGGGTAGTCTGCGTTTGATCGTTTCACCTCAGCATACTCCTCGAGTAGTTGTGGCCAAGCAGTAGGTCAGGATCTAGCAGGAGAGCGTGAAGTCTCTGACATGCGATCTTGCTTGGTTGGGCGGGGACGCTAGCGACTGCAGGCAGGCCAGTTGCACTTCCACCCACTGGCACGCTGCTCCTGCGCGCCGACTTGGAGCCGTCCCTTGGGGACCTTCTGCTTCCCGTGCACGGTGTGGCAGGGAGAAGAAGAGGGCGGCGGCTGGTGTCAGGGTGTCCGTCCTCTGCCCCTCCCCCCTTCTCCAGTCCCACACAGAGAGCATGGGACTTGAGAGAGCTTGGCAATGCAACTCGCTTTCACTCACACCCCGTGTGTTTCTTTGTCATTGTCCTTTCCCCACCACATATAAGTTGCTACTTTTCCTGCTGGCCAAATGAGCTGTTTTTAGTTTTTGACTGGGGTGTGCCTTTCATGAGTTGCGTTCCTCTGCTGCTTAAATTTAATTCTTTGTGTAGTGATTGATAACTTGCCGGCATAATAGGCCTGATGGCAGTTCGGCTACTGGAGGTGGCTGGCCATGTCATGTCCCTGCAGCCCCTGGCGGGGTAGGCCTAGGAGGTGTGGCTCCATGTGCGCTCCTTGCCTGACGTCGCAGTACCTGTAGTTCCCACCGATCGGCCATGAAGCGCTGTGGCGGCAGTAGAGGCTGTTTTGGGGACGCGGTGGGCGGAAAGGGGTTGAAAGGCTCCAGGCTCCACTGTTCGCACCCGAGCTACTGCTTTTGACCACTGCTGCCCGAAAAGAGCTTTGTGCCATTCTTCAGCATGTGTAACAGATTTGAACGCATTTCTGAGGCAGTAGAAGTTGTTGAGTGAACAAGTCTATCGGAAGGACCCCAAGCTAGGAGATTGCTTTGTTTGTGGTGTCTACTTAGTGGCAGGTTTTTACAACCCATGGCTGGAAGCAGCGTAAGGTTAGCTGCCAAATGTCTGCAAATCGGGGGGTTATTGTAAGCTGTACAGATTGCGTGAAACGTTTCTTCTCACCTCTTGTGCAGGAATCAGTGTTTCTAAAAGTAAGACTGTCCCAAGGAACTCCTCCTGTCCGTGGTGCCGTACTCCAGTATGTGTGTCAGGTTTTTTAACGCATCGCTGAGGCCAGATAGGAATTTGTGTGAAGAAGTAGCTCGCAAGGAACCCCATGGAAGGAATGCAAAGCTAGAGCGTGGTGTCAACCGGATCACAGCTTTCCTCATAGCTAGACGCGCCCTAGATTGTCTTCCAAGACACCATCCTTGAGTAGGGCAATTGCTGAAAGGTAGAGAGCGCGTGAAACGTTACGCTCCCTTCCAATGTAGGAATCGGTTTTGCTGAAAGTAAGCGTGTGCCAAGCAAAACCTGTACGGGAAGACATTTATGGAGTACTTACGGAATCCTGTGACACAGGAGCTTTAGGCACTATAAGAATTTGTGCCACAAAGTCTCTCTGACAGAAAAGGCATACAGGGGATGTTAAGTTCGTGGCGGCTACGAGTCAAAGCTTTCTACAGCCCCAGGGCTGGACGGAGCATAGCTTTTCTTCCAAAACGTCTGCAAAGCAACGTTTTGGATGAGGGCAGCTGTGGAAACGTACAACTCGCGTGAACCTTTTAGACTCAGAGCGAATGAAGGCACGGGTCTTCGGAATGTCCCAAGCAGAGCCTGATCGTCAGGAGTTTTGTGGGGTTCTGACTTTTTAACGCATTTCTGAGGCAATCGTTAGAAAAAAAAGAAAATGGGTCGAAAAAGCACCGCGGCAGAAAAAAAAATCTCATATAGCAGAGTGCAGAGCGACTGGTGGCTATCTAGAATCAGCTTTCTTCAGCCAGTGACTGCAAACATTCTTGTTCCAAAACGTCTCCACGTCAACGTCCCTGAGCTGGGCAGTCATTTAAATATACAGACCGCGTGAAAACTTTGTGCTGCGCTCAAATGAAGATACTTTTCACCCGAGCTGTACTCTTCAGCAATTGCCCGGATCAAGGAAGTTGATTCGCAGACGTGTTGGAACAGACTCTAGAGCGTTTCCAGCACTATCGGGGTTTTTTTTTCCCCCTTTCCAGAAGAATGGTCCAAGCCAGAACGGTAGGTGAGGCGCTCTGGGGCCGTCTCCAGAATGTGAGACAGGGTTTTACCGCATTGCTGAGGAAATAGAAGAAATTAGACGACAAAGTATCTTCCTTGCAAGGAACCGCCATTTCCTAAAATGCAGCTTTACTGGTGTCTACCTCGTGTCAGCTCATGGCTGGCAGGACCATAGAATTTGGGCTGCAAAACAACTATTTTGCTGAGGGCAGATACTGAACTATCCAGTGAAAAGTTTCTTCTCAGCGCCAAAGAAGGACTAGGTTTCTCGGATAAATACGCTGCCCCAGCAAAGGCTGCCTGTTAAGAGCTCCGTGGCAGTCTCCACCATGTGCGTGGGACAAAGCCGTCACTAGTAATAGAAGTTCTGACGGTAATAGAAGTTTTGACGGTCACTTGTTGGTCACTAGCTAGTTGCGGTCTTCCAGGGAGGGATCTCGCACCCGCATGAAGAAAGAAGCATAAGGGACCAGCTGAAATGTGGCAGAAAGAAGTCCCCTGGAATGCACAGGGTGCTGGACTCAAGTCCCCTCAACCCTGGGAGCAGTGGGCTAGCCAACACTGGAGCAGCAGAGTCAAGTCAAGCTTTTACCCCTGCCCTGACCACCCTTCTCCCACTCCCAAAAACATCTAGCCCGTAGAGCAGTGGTGCCAGGTGCAGCCTCCTTGGATCCAGAGGTCCCTCTACCCCACAGCCCCCACCTCAGCTCTTCATGAGTACAGCGGCTTGGGGCAAGGAGAGCACATGGAAGGAGACCCCCCCCTCCTGTGCCGACCCTCCCAGGGTGCTCTAGAGTCAAATTCGGCCTCAGCCACAAAGATTGACTAGATGAATCTCTGCAAACGTCAAGGCAATTTCGAGCTGGCGTGTTGGTTGGGGTAGTCTGCGTTTGATCGTTTCACCTCAGCATACTCCTCGAGTAGTTGTGGCCAAGCAGTAGGTCAGGATCTAGCAGGAGAGCGTGAAGTCTCTGACATGCGATCTTGCTTGGTTGGGCGGGGACGCTAGCGACTGCAGGCAGGCCAGTTGCACTTCCACCCACTGGCACGCTGCTCCTGCGCGCCGACTTGGAGCCGTCCCTTGGGGACCTTCTGCTTCCCGTGCACGGTGTGGCAGGGAGAAGAAGAGGGCGGCGGCTGGTGTCAGGGTGTCCGTCCTCTGCCCCTCCCCCCTTCTCCAGTCCCACACAGAGAGCATGGGACTTGAGAGAGCTTGGCAATGCAACTCGCTTTCACTCACACCCCGTGTGTTTCTTTGTCATTGTCCTTTCCCCACCACATATAAGTTGCTACTTTTCCTGCTGGCCAAATGAGCTGTTTTTAGTTTTTGACTGGGGTGTGCCTTTCATGAGTTGCGTTCCTCTGCTGCTTAAATTTAATTCTTTGTGTAGTGATTGATAACTTGCCGGCATAATAGGCCTGATGGCAGTTCGGCTACTGGAGGTGGCTGGCCATGTCATGTCCCTGCAGCCCCTGGCGGGGTAGGCCTAGGAGGTGTGGCTCCATGTGCGCTCCTTGCCTGACGTCGCAGTACCTGTAGTTC
The DNA here is from genome assembly GCF_049634645.1 of Pelodiscus sinensis. NCBI lineage: Eukaryota > Metazoa > Chordata > Testudines > Trionychidae > Pelodiscus > Pelodiscus sinensis. Next base: position 52,438,843 of record NC_134719.1, read on the forward strand.
CCACCGATCGGCCATGAAGCGCTGTGGCGGCAGTAGAGGCTGTTTTGGGGACGCGGTGGGCGGAAAGGGGTTGAAAGGCTCCAGGCTCCACTGTTCGCACCCGAGCTACTGCTTTTGACCACTGCTGCCCGAAAAGAGCTTTGTGCCATTCTTCAGCATGTGTAACAGATTTGAACGCATTTCTGAGGCAGTAGAAGATGTTGAGTGAACAAGTCTATCGGAAGGACCCCAAGCTAGGAGATTGCTTTGTTTGTGGTGTCTACTTAGTGGCAGGTTTTTACAACCCATGGCTGGAAGCAGCGTAAGGTTAGCTGCCAAATGTCTGCAAATCGGGGGGTTATTGTAAGCTGTACAGATTGCGTGAAACGTTTCTTCTCACGTCTTGTGCAGGAATCAGTGTTTCTAAAAGTAAGACTGTCCCAAGGAACTCCTCCTGTCCGTGGTGCCGTACTCCAGTATGTGTGTCAGGTTTTTTAACGCATCGCTGAGGCCAGAAAGGAATTTGTGTGAAGAAGTAGCTCGCAAGGAACCCCATGGAAGGAATGCAAAGCTAGAGCGTGGTGTCAACCGGATCACAGCTTTCCTCATAGCTAGACGCGCCCTAGATTGTCTTCCAAGACACCATCCTTGAGTAGGGCAATTGCTGAAAGGTAGAGAGCGCGTGAAACGTTACGCTCCCTTCCAATGTAGGAATCGGTTTTGCTGAAAGTAAGCGTGTGCCAAGCAAAACCTGTACGGGAAGACATTTATGGAGTACTTACGGAATCCTGTGACACAGGAGCTTTAGGCACTATAAGAATTTGTGCCACAAAGTCTCTCTGACAGAAAAGGCATACAGGGGATGTTAAGTTCGTGGCGGCTACGAGTCAAAGCTTTCTACAGCCCCAGGGCTGGACGGAGCATAGCTTTTCTTCCAAAACGTCTGCAAAGCAACTTTTTGGATGAGGGCAGCTGTTGAAACGTACAACTCGCGTGAACCTTTTAGTCTCAGAGCTAATGAAGGCACGGGTCTTCGGAATGTCCCAAGCAGAGCCTGATCGTCAGGAGTTTTGTGGGGTTCTGACTTTTTAACGCATTTCTGAGGCAATCGTTAGAAAAAAAAGAAAATGGGTCGAAAAAGCACCGCGGCAGAAAAAAAATCTCATATAGCAGAGTGCAGAGCGACTGGTGGCTATCTAGAATCAGCTTTCTTCAGCCAGTGACTGCAAACATTCTTGTTCCAAAACGTCTCCACGTCAACGTCCCTGAGCTGGGCAGTCATTTAACTATACAGACCGCGTGAAAACTTTGTGCTGCGCTCAAATGAAGATACTTTTCACCCGAGCTGTACTCTTCAGCAATTGCCCGGATCAAGGAAGTTGATTCGCAGACGTGTTGGAACAGACTCTAGAGCGTTTCCAGCACTATCGGGGTTTTTTTTCCCCCCTTTCCAGAAGAATGGTCCAAGCCAGACCGGTAGGTGAGGCGCTCTGGGGCCGTCTCCAGAATGTGAGACAGGGTTTTACCGCATTGCTGAGGAAATAGAAGAAATTAGACGACAAAGTATCTTCCTTGCAAGGAACCGCCATTTCCTAAAATGCAGCTTTCCTGGTGTCTACCTCGTGTCAGCTCATGGCTGGCAGGACCATAGAATTTGGTCTGCAAAACAACTATTTTGCTGAGGGCAGCTACTGTACTATCCAGTGAAAAGTTTCTTCTCAGCGCCAACGAAGGACTAGGTATCTCGGATAAATACGCTGCCCCAGCAAAGGCTGCCTGTTAAGAGCTCCGTGGCAGTCTCCACCATGTGCGTGGGACAAAGCCGTCACTAGTAATAGAAGTTCTGACGGTAATAGAAGTTTTGACGGTCACTTGTTGGTCACTAGCTAGTTGCGGTCTTCCAGGGAGGGATCTCGCACCCGCATGAAGAAAGAAGCATAAGGGACCAGCTGAAATGTGGCAGAAAGAAGTCCCCTGGAATGCACAGGGTGCTGGACTCAAGTCCCCTCAACCCTGGGAGCAGTGGGCTAGCCAACACTGGAGCAGCAGAGTCAAGTCAAGCTTTTACCCCTGCCCTGACCACCCTTCTCCCACTCCCAAAAACATCTAGCCCGTAGAGCAGTGGTGCCAGGTGCAGCCTCCTTGGATCCAGAGGTCCCTCTACCCCACAGCCCCCACCTCAGCTCTTCATGAGTACAGCGACTTGGGGCAAGGAGAGCACATGGAAGGAGACTCCCCTCCTGTGCCGACCCTCCCAGGGTGCTCTAGAGTCAAATTCGGCCTCAGCCACAAAGATTGACTCGATGAATCTCTGCAAACGTCAAGGCAATTTCGATCTGGCGTGTTGGTTGGGGTAGTCTGCGTTTGATCGTTTCACCTCAGCATACTCCTCGATTAGTTGTGGCCAGGCAGTAGGTCAGGATCTAGCAGGAGAGCGTGAAGTCTCTGACATGCGATCTTGCTTGGTTGGGCGGGGACGCTAGCGACTGCAGGCAGGCCAGTTGCACTTCCACCCACTGGCACGCTGCTCCTGCGCGCCGACTTGGAGCCGTCCCTTGGGGACCTTCTGCTTCCCGTGCACGGTGTGGCAGGGAGAAGAAGAGGGCGGCGGCTGGTGTCAGGGTGTCCGTCCTCTGCCCCTCCCCCCTTCTCCAGTCCCACACAGAGAGCATGGGACTTGAGAGAGCTTGGCAATGCAACTCGCTTTCACTCACACCCCGTGTGTTTCTTTGTCATTGTCCTTTCCCCACCACAGATAAGTTGCTACTTTTCCTGCTGGCCAAATGAGCTGTTTTTAGTTTTTGACTGGGGTGTGCCTTTCATGAGTTGCGTTCCTCTGCTGCTTAAATTTAATTCTTTGTGTAGTGATTGATAACTTGCCGGCATAATAGGCCTGATGGCAGTTCGGCTACTGGAGGTGGCTGGCCATGTCATGTCCCTGCAGCCCCTGGCGGGGTAGGCCTAGGAGGTGTGGCTCCATGTGCGCTCCTTGCCTGACGTCGCAGTACCTGTAGTTCCCACCGATCGGCCATGAAGCGCTGTGGCGGCAGTAGAGGCTGTTTTGGGGACGCGGTGGGCGGAAAGGGGTTGAAAGGCTCCAGGCTCCACTGTTCGCACCCGAGCTACTGCTTTTGACCACTGCTGCCCGAAAAGAGCTTTGTGCCATTCTTCAGCATGTGTAACAGATTTGAACGCATTTCTGAGGCAGTAGAAGATGTTGAGTGAACAAGTCTATCGGAAGGACCCCAAGCTAGGAGATTGCTTTGTTTGTGGTGTCTACTTAGTGGCAGGTTTTTACAACCCATGGCTGGAAGCAGCGTAAGGTTAGCTGCCAAATGTCTGCAAATCGGGGGGTTATTGTAAGCTGTACAGATTGCGTGAAACGTTTCTTCTCACGTCTTGTGCAGGAATCAGTGTTTCTAAAAGTAAGACTGTCCCAAGGAACTCCTCCTGTCCGTGGTGCCGTACTCCAGTATGTGTGTCAGGTTTTTTAACGCATCGCTGAGGCCAGAAAGGAATTTGTGTGAAGAAGTAGCTCGCAAGGAACCCCATGGAAGGAATGCAAAGCTAGAGCGTGGTGTCAACCGGATCACAGCTTTCCTCATAGCTAGACGCGCCCTAGATTGTCTTCCAAGACACCATCCTTGAGTAGGGCAATTGCTGAAAGGTAGAGAGCGCGTGAAACGTTACGCTCCCTTCCAATGTAGGAATCGGTTTTGCTGAAAGTAAGCGTGTGCCAAGCAAAACCTGTACGGGAAGACATTTATGGAGTACTTACGGAATCCTGTGACACAGGAGCTTTAGGCACTATAAGAATTTGTGCCACAAAGTCTCTCTGACAGAAAAGGCATACAGGGGATGTTAAGTTCGTGGCGGCTACGAGTCAAAGCTTTCTACAGCCCCAGGGCTGGACGGAGCATAGCTTTTCTTCCAAAACGTCTGCAAAGCAACTTTTTGGATGAGGGCAGCTGTTGAAACGTACAACTCGCGTGAACCTTTTAGTCTCAGAGCTAATGAAGGCACGGGTCTTCGGAATGTCCCAAGCAGAGCCTGATCGTCAGGAGTTTTGTGGGGTTCTGACTTTTTAACGCATTTCTGAGGCAATCGTTAGAAAAAAAAGAAAATGGGTCGAAAAAGCACCGCGGCAGAAAAAAAATCTCATATAGCAGAGTGCAGAGCGACTGGTGGCTATCTAGAATCAGCTTTCTTCAGCCAGTGACTGCAAACATTCTTGTTCCAAAACGTCTCCACGTCAACGTCCCTGAGCTGGGCAGTCATTTAACTATACAGACCGCGTGAAAACTTTGTGCTGCGCTCAAATGAAGATACTTTTCACCCGAGCTGTACTCTTCAGCAATTGCCCGGATCAAGGAAGTTGATTCGCAGACGTGTTGGAACAGACTCTAGAGCGTTTCCAGCACTATCGGGGTTTTTTTTCCCCCCTTTCCAGAAGAATGGTCCAAGCCAGACCGGTAGGTGAGGCGCTCTGGGGCCGTCTCCAGAATGTGAGACAGGGTTTTACCGCATTGCTGAGGAAATAGAAGAAATTAGACGACAAAGTATCTTCCTTGCAAGGAACCGCCATTTCCTAAAATGCAGCTTTCCTGGTGTCTACCTCGTGTCAGCTCATGGCTGGCAGGACCATAGAATTTGGTCTGCAAAACAACTATTTTGCTGAGGGCAGCTACTGTACTATCCAGTGAAAAGTTTCTTCTCAGCGCCAACGAAGGACTAGGTATCTCGGATAAATACGCTGCCCCAGCAAAGGCTGCCTGTTAAGAGCTCCGTGGCAGTCTCCACCATGTGCGTGGGACAAAGCCGTCACTAGTAATAGAAGTTCTGACGGTAATAGAAGTTTTGACGGTCACTTGTTGGTCACTAGCTAGTTGCGGTCTTCCAGGGAGGGATCTCGCACCCGCATGAAGAAAGAAGCATAAGGGACCAGCTGAAATGTGGCAGAAAGAAGTCCCCTGGAATGCACAGGGTGCTGGACTCAAGTCCCCTCAACCCTGGGAGCAGTGGGCTAGCCAACACTGGAGCAGCAGAGTCAAGTCAAGCTTTTACCCCTGCCCTGACCACCCTTCTCCCACTCCCAAAAACATCTAGCCCGTAGAGCAGTGGTGCCAGGTGCAGCCTCCTTGGATCCAGAGGTCCCTCTACCCCACAGCCCCCACCTCAGCTCTTCATGAGTACAGCGACTTGGGGCAAGGAGAGCACATGGAAGGAGACTCCCCTCCTGTGCCGACCCTCCCAGGGTGCTCTAGAGTCAAATTCGGCCTCAGCCACAAAGATTGACTCGATGAATCTCTGCAAACGTCAAGGCAATTTCGATCTGGCGTGTTGGTTGGGGTAGTCTGCGTTTGATCGTTTCACCTCAGCATACTCCTCGAGTAGTTGTGGCCAAGCAGTAGGTCAGGATCTAGCAGGAGAGCGTGAAGTCTCTGACATGCGATCTTGCTTGGTTGGGCGGGGACGCTAGCGACTGCAGGCAGGCCAGTTGCACTTCCACCCACTGGCACGCTGCTCCTGCGCGCCGACTTGGAGCCGTCCCTTGGGGACCTTCTGCTTCCCGTGCACGGTGTGGCAGGGAGAAGAAGAGGGCGGCGGCTGGTGTCAGGGTGTCCGTCCTCTGCCCCTCCCCCCTTCTCCAGTCCCACACAGAGAGCATGGGACTTGAGAGAGCTTGGCAATGCAACTCGCTTTCACTCACACCCCGTGTGTTTCTTTGTCATTGTCCTTTCCCCACCACAGATAAGTTGCTACTTTTCCTGCTGGCCAAATGAGCTGTTTTTAGTTTTTGACTGGGGTGTGCCTTTCATGAGTTGCGTTCCTCTGCTGCTTAAATTTAATTCTTTGTGTAGTGATTGATAACTTGCCGGCATAATAGGCCTGATGGCAGTTCGGCTACTGGAGGTGGCTGGCCATGTCATGTCCCTGCAGCCCCTGGCGGGGTAGGCCTAGGAGGTGTGGCTCCATGTGCGCTCCTTGCCTGACGTCGCAGTACCTGTAGTTCCCACCGATCGGCCATGAAGCGCTGTGGCGGCAGTAGAGGCTGTTTTGGGGACGCGGTGGGCGGAAAGGGGTTGAAAGGCTCCAGGCTCCACTGTTCGCACCCGAGCTACTGCTTTTGACCACTGCTGCCCGAAAAGAGCTTTGTGCCATTCTTCAGCATGTGTAACAGATTTGAACGCATTTCTGAGTCAGTAGAAGATGTTGAGTGAACAAGTCTATCGGAAGGACCCCAAGCTAGGAGATTGCTTTGTTTGTGGTGTCTACTTAGTGGCAGGTTTTTACAACCCATGGCTGGAAGCAGCGTAAGGTTAGCTGCCAAATGTCTGCAAATCGGGGGGTTATTGTAAGCTGTACAGATTGCGTGAAACGTTTCTTCTCACGTCTTGTGCAGGAATCAGTGTTTCTAAAAGTAAGACTGTCCCAAGGAACTCCTCCTGTCCGTGGTGCCGTACTCCAGTATGTGTGTCAGGTTTTTTAACGCATCGCTGAGGCCAGAAAGGAATTTGTGTGAAGAAGTAGCTCGCAAGGAACCCCATGGAAGGAATGCAAAGCTAGAGCGTGGTGTCAACCGGATCACAGCTTTCCTCATAGCTAGACACGCCCTAGATTGTCTTCCAAGACACCATCCTTGAGTAGGGCAATTGCTGAAAGGTAGAGAGCGCGTGAAACGTTACGCTCCCTTCCAATGTAGGAATCGGTTTTGCTGAAAGTAAGCGTGTGCCAAGCAAAACCTGTACGGGAAGACATTTATGGAGTACTTACGGAATCCTGTGACACAGGAGCTTTAGGCACTATAAGAATTTGTGCCACAAAGTCTCTCTGACAGAAAAGGCATACAGGGGATGTTAAGTTCGTGGCGGCTACGAGTCAAAGCTTTCTACAGCCCCAGGGCTGGACGGAGCATAGCTTTTCTTCCAAAACGTCTGCAAAGCAACGTTTTGGATGAGGGCAGCTGTGGAAACGTACAACTCGCGTGAACCTTTTAGACTCAGAGCGAATGAAGGCACGGGTCTTCGGACTGTCCCAAGCAGAGCCTGATCGTCAGGAGTTTTGTGGGGTTCTGACTTTTTAACGCATTTCTGAGGCAATCGTTAGAAAAAAAAGAAAATGGGTCGAAAAAGCACCGCGGCAGAAAAAAAAATCTCATATAGCAGAGTGCAGAGCGACTGGTGGCTATCTAGAATCAGCTTTCTTCAGCCAGTGACTGCAAACATTCTTGTTCCAAAACGTCTCCACGTCAACGTCCCTGAGCTGGGCAGTCATTTAAATATACAGACCGCGTGAAAACTTTGTGCTGCGCTCAAATGAAGATACTTTTCACCCGAGCTGTACTCTTCAGCAATTGCCCGGATCAAGGAAGTTGATTCGCAGACGTGTTGGAACAGACTCTAGAGCGTTTCCAGCACTATCGGGGTTTTTTTTTCCCCCTTTCCAGAAGAATGGTCCAAGCCAGACCGGTAGGTGAGGCGCTCTGGGGCCGTCTCCAGAATGTGAGACAGGGTTTTACCGCATTGCTGAGGAAATAGAAGACATTAGACGACAAAGTATCTTCCTTGCAAGGAACCGCCATTTCCTAAAATGCAGCTTTCCTGGTGTCTACCTCGTGTCAGCTCATGGCTGGCAGGACCATAGAATTTGGTCTGCAAAACAACTATTTTGCTGAGGGCAGCTACTGAACTATCAGGTGAAAAGTTTCTTCTCAGCGCCAAAGAAGGACTAGGTTTCTCGGATAAATACGCTGCCCCAGCAAAGGCTGCCTGTTAAGAGCTCCGTGGCAGTCTCCACCATGTGCGTGGGACAAAGCCGTCACTAGTAATAGAAGTTCTGACGGTAATAGAAGTTTTGACGGTCACTTGTTGGTCACTAGCTAGTTGCGGTCTTCCAGGGAGGGATCTCGCACCCGCATGAAGAAAGAAGCATAAGGGACCAGCTGAAATGTGGCAGAAAGAAGTCCCCTGGAATGCACAGGGTGCTGGACTCAAGTCCCCTCAACCCTGGGAGCAGTGGGCTAGCCAACACTGGAGCAGCAGAGTCAATTCAAGCTTTTACCCCTGCCCTGACCACCCTTCTCCCACTCCCAAAAACATCTAGCCCGTAGAGCAGTGGTGCCAGGTGCAGCCTCCTTGGATCCAGAGGTCCCTCTACCCCACAGCCCCCACCTCAGCTCTTCATGAGTACAGCGGCTTGGGGCAAGGAGAGCACATGGAAGGAGACCCCCCCCTCCTGTGCCGACCCTCCCAGGGTGCTCTAGAGTCAAATTCGGCCTCAGCCACAAAGATTGACTCGATGAATCTCTGCAAACGTCAAGGCAATTTCGATCTGGCGTGTTGGTTGGGGTAGTCTGCGTTTGATCGTTTCACCTCAGCATACTCCTCGAGTAGTTGTGGCCAGGCAGTAGGTCAGGATCTAGCAGGAGAGCGTGAAGTCTCTGACATGCGATCTTGCTTGGTTGGGCGGGGACGCTAGCGACTGCAGGCAGGCCAGTTGCACTTCCACCCACTGGCACGCTGCTCCTGCGCGCCGACTTGGAGCCGTCCCTTGGGGACCTTCTGCTTCCCGTGCACGGTGTGGCAGGGAGAAGAAGAGGGCGGCGGCTGGTGTCAGGGTGTCCGTCCTCTGCCCCTCCCCCCTTCTCCAGTCCCACACAGAGAGCATGGGACTTGAGAGAGCTTGGCAATGCAACTCGCTTTCACTCACACCCCGTGTGTTTCTTTGTCATTGTCCTTTCCCCACCACATATAAGTTGCTACTTTTCCTGCTGGCCAAATGAGCTGTTTTTAGTTTTTGACTGGGGTGTGCCTTTCATGAGTTGCGTTCCTCTGCTGCTTAAATTTAATTCTTTGTGTAGTGATTGATAACTTGCCGGCATAATAGGCCTGATGGCAGTTCGGCTACTGGAGGTGGCTGGCCATGTCATGTCCCTGCAGCCCCTGGCGGGGTAGGCCTAGGAGGTGTGGCTCCATGTGCGCTCCTTGCCTGACGTCGCAGTACCTGTAGTTCCCACCGATCGGCCATGAAGCGCTGTGGCGGCAGTAGAGGCTGTTTTGGGGACGCGGTGGGCGGAAAGGGGTTGAAAGGCTCCAGGCTCCACTGTTCGCACCCGAGCTACTGCTTTTGACCACTGCTGCCCGAAAAGAGCTTTGTGCCATTCTTCAGCATGTGTAACAGATTTGAACGCATTTCTGAGGCAGTAGAAGTTGTTGAGTGAACAAGTCTATCGGAAGGACCCCAAGCTAGGAGATTGCTTTGTTTGTGGTGTCTACTTAGTGGCAGGTTTTTACAACCCATGGCTGGAAGCAGCGTAAGGTTAGCTGCCAAATGTCTGCAAATCGGGGGGTTATTGTAAGCTGTACAGATTGCGTGAAACGTTTCTTCTCACCTCTTGTGCAGGAATCAGTGTTTCTAAAAGTAAGACGGTCCCAAGGAACTCCTCCTGTCCGTGGTGCCATACTCCAGTATGTGTGTCAGGTTTTTTTAACGCATCGCTGAGGCCAGATAGGAATTTGTGTGAAGAAGTAGCTCGCAAGGAACCCCATGGAAGGAATGCAAAGCTAGAGCGTGGTGTCAACCGGATCACAGCTTTCCTCATAGCTAGACGCGCCCTAGATTGTCTTCCAAGACACCATCCTTGAGTAGGGCAATTGCTGAAAGGTAGAGAGCGCGTGAAACGTTACGCTCCCTTCCATGTAGGAATCGGTTTTGCTGAAAGTAAGCGTGTGCCAAGCAAAACCTGTACGGGAAGACATTTATGGAGTACTTACGGAATCCTGTGACACAGGAGCTTTAGGCACTATAAGAATTTGTGCCACAAAGTCTCTCTGACAGAAAAGGCATACAGGGGATGTTAAGTTCGTGGCGGCTACGAGTCAAATCTTTCTACAGCCCCAGGGCTGGACGGAGCATAGCTTTTCTTCCAAAACGTCTGCAAAGCAACGTTTTGGATGAGGGCAGCTGTTGAAACGTACAACTCGCGTGAACCTTTTAGACTCAGAGCGAATGAAGGCACGGGTCTTCGGAATGTCCCAAGCAGAGCCTGATCGTCAGGAGTTTTGTGGGGTTCTGAATTTTTAACGCATTTCTGAGGCAATCGTTAGAAAAAAAAGAAAATGGGTCGAAAAAGCACCGCGGCAGAAAAAAAAATCTCATATAGCAGAGTGCAGAGCGACTGGTGGCTATCTAGAATCAGCTTTCTTCAGCCAGTGACTGCAAACATTCTTGTTCCAAAACGTCTCCACGTCAACTTCCCTGAGCTGGGCAGTCATTTAAATATACAGACCACGTGAAAACTTTGTGCTGCGCTCAAATGAAGATACTTTTCACCCGAGTTGCTTGGCAATGCAACTCGCTTTCACTCACACCCCGTGTGTTTCTTTGTCATTGTCCTTTCCCCACCACATATAAGTTGCTACTTTTCCTGCTGGCCAAATGAGCTGTTTTTAGTTTTTGACTGGGGTGTGCCTTTCATGAGTTGCGTTCCTCTGCTGCTTAAATTTAATTCTTTGTGTAGTGATTGATAACTTGCCGGCATAATAGGCCTGATGGCAGTTCGGCTACTGGAGGTGGCTGGCCATGTCATGTCCCTGCAGCCCCTGGCGGGGTAGGCCTAGGAGGTGTGGCTCCATGTGCGCTCCTTGCCTGACGTCGCAGTACCTGTAGTTCCCACCGATCGGCCATGAAGCGCTGTGGCGGCAGTAGAGGCTATTTTGGGGACGCGGTGGGCGGAAAGGGGTTGAAAGGCTCCAGGCTCCACTGTTCGCACCCGAGCTACTGCTTTTGACCACTGCTGCCCGAAAAGAGCTTTGTGCCATTCTTCAGCATGTGTAACAGATCTGAACGCATTTCTGAGGCAGTAGAAGTTGTTGAGTGAACAAGTCTATCGGAAGGACCCCAAGCTAGGAGATTGCTTTGTTTGTGGTGTCTACTTAGTGGCAGGTTTTTACAACCCATGGCTGGAAGCAGCGTAAGGTTAGCTGCCAAATGTCTGCAAATCGGGGGGTTATTGTAAGCTGTACAGATTGCGTGAAACGTTTCTTCTCACCTCTTGTGTAGGAATCAGTGTTTCTAAAAGTAAGTCCGTGGTGCCGTACTCCAGTATGTGTGTCAGGTTTTTTTAACGCATCGCTGAGGCCAGAAAGGAATTTGTGTGAAGAAGTAGCTCGCAAGGAACCCCATGGAAGGAATGCAAAGCTAGAGCGTGGTGTCAACCGGATCACAGCTTTCCTCATAGCTAGACGCGCCCTAGATTGTCTTCCAAGACACCATCCTTGAGTAGGGCAATTGCTGAAAGGTAGAGAGCGCGTGAAACGTTACGCTCCCTTCCAATGTAGGAATCGGTTTTGCTGAAAGTAAGCGTGTGCCAAGCAAAACCTGTACGGGAAGACATTTATGGAGTACTTACGGAATCCTGTGACACAGGAGCTTTAGGCACTATAAGAATTTGTGCCACAAAGTCTCTCTGACAGAAAAGGCATACAGGGGATGTTAAGTTCGTGGCGGCTACGAGTCAAAGCTTTCTACAGCCCCAGGGCTGGACGGAGCATAGCTTTTCTTCCAAAACGTCTGCAAAGCAACTTTTTGGATGAGGGCAGCTGTTGAAACGTACAACTCGCGTGAACCTTTTAGTCTCAGAGCTAATGAAGGCACGGGTCTTCGGAATGTCCCAAGCAGAGCCTGATCGTCAGGAGTTTTGTGGGGTTCTGACTTTTTAACGCATTTCTGAGGCAATCGTTAGAAAAAAAAGAAAATGGGTCGAAAAAGCACCGCGGCAGAAAAAAAATCTCATATAGCAGAGTGCAGCGCGACTGGTGGCTATCTAGAATCAGCTTTCTTCAGCCAGTGACTGCAAACATTCTTGTTCCAAAACGTCTCCACGTCAACGTCCCTGAGCTGGGCAGTCATTTAACTATACAGACCGCGTGAAAACTTTGTGCTGCGCTCAAATGAAGATACTTTTCACCCGAGCTGTACTCTTCAGCAATTGCCCGGATCAAGGAAGTTGATTCGCAGACGTGTTGGAACAGACTCTAGAGCGTTTCCAGCACTATCGGGGTTTTTTTTTCCCCCCTTTCCAGAAGAATGGTCCAAGCCAGACCGGTAGGTGAGGCGCTCTGGGGCCGTCTCCAGAATGTGAGACAGGGTTTTACCGCATTGCTGAGGAAATAGAAGAAATTAGACGACAAAGTATCTTCCTTGCAAGGAACCGCCATTTCCTAAAATGCAGCTTTACTGGTGTCTACCTCGTGTCAGCTCATGGCTGGCAGGACCATAGAATTTGGTCTGCAAAACAACTATTTTGCTGAGGGCAGCTACTGTACTATCCAGTGAAAAGTTTCTTCTCAGCGCCAACGAAGGACTAGGTATCTCGGATAAATACGCTGCCCCAGCAAAGGCTGCCTGTTAAGAGCTCCGTGGCAGTCTCCACCATGTGCGTGGGACAAAGCCGTCACTAGTAATAGAAGTTCTGACGGTAATAGAAGTTTTGACGGTCACTTGTTGGTCACTAGCTAGTTGCGGTCTTCCAGGGAGGGATCTCGCACCCGCATGAAGAAAGAAGCATAAGGGACCAGCTGAAATGTGGCAGAAAGAAGTCCCCTGGAATGCACAGGGTGCTGGACTCAAGTCCCCTCAACCCTGGGAGCAGTGGGCTAGCCAACACTGGAGCAGCAGAGTCAAGTCAAGCTTTTACCCCTGCCCTGACCACCCTTCCCCCACTCCCAAAAACATCTAGCCCGTAGAGCAGTGGTGCCAGGTGCAGCCTCCTTGGATCCAGAGGTCCCTCTACCCCACAGCCCCCACCTCAGCTCTTCATGAGTACAGCGGCTTGGGGCAAGGAGAGCACATGGAAGGAGACCCCCCCTCCTGTGCCGACCCTCCCAGGGTGCTCTAGAGTCAAATTCGGCCTCAGCCACAAAGATTGACTCGATGAATCTCTGCAAACGTCAAGGCAATTTCGAGCTGGCGTGTTGGTTGGGGTAGTCTGCGTTTGATCGTTTCACCTCAGCATACTCCTCGAGTAGTTGTGGCCAGGCAGTAGGTCAGGATGTAGCAGGAGAGCGTGAAGTCTCTGACATGCGATCTTGCTTGGTTGGGCGGGGACGCTAGCGACTGCAGGCAGGCCAGTTGCACTTCCACCCACTGGCACGCTGCTCCTGCGCGCCGACTTGGAGCCGTCCCTTGGGGACCTTCTGCTTCCCGTGCACGGTGTGGCAGGGAGAAGAAGAGGGCGGCGGCTGGTGTCAGGGTGTCCGTCCTCTGCCCCTCCCCCCTTCTCCAGTCCCACACAGAGAGCATGGGACTTGAGAGAGCTTGGCAATGCAACTCGCTTTCACTCACACCCCGTGTGTTTCTTTGTCATTGTCCTTTCCCCACCACAGATAAGTTGCTACTTTTCCTGCTGGCCAAATGAGCTGTTTTTAGTTTTTGACTGGGGTGTGCCTTTTATGAGTTGCGTTCCTCTGCTGCTTAAATTTAATTCTTTGTGTAGTGATTGATAACTTGCCGGCATAATAGGCCTGATGGCAGTTCGGCTACTGGAGGTGGCTGGCCATGTCATGTCCCTGCAGCCCCTGGCGGGGTAGGCCTAGGAGGTGTGGCTCCATGTGCGCTCCTTGCCTGACGTCGCAGTACCTGTAGTTCCCACCGATCGGCCATGAAGCGCTGTGGCGGCAGTAGAGGCTGTTTTGGGGACGCGGTGGGCGGAAATGGGTTGAAAGGCTCCAGGCTCCACTGTTCGCCCCCGAGCTACTGCTTTTGACCACTGCTGCCCGAAAAGAGCTTTGTGCCATTCTTCAGCATGTGTAACAGATTTGAACGCATTTCTGAGGCAGTAGAAGTTGTTGAGTGAACAAGTCTATCGGAAGGACCCCAAGCTAGGAGATTGCTTTGTTTGTGGTGTCTACTTAGTGGCAGGTTTTTACAACCCATGGCTGGAAGCAGCGTAAGGTTAGCTGCCAAATGTCTGCAAATCGGGGGGTTATTGTAAGCTGTACAGATTGCGTGAAACGTTTCTTCTCACCTCTTGTGCAGGAATCAGTGTTTCTAAAAGTAAGACTGTCCCAAGGAACTCCTCCTGTCCGTGGTGCCGTACTCCAGTATGTGTGTCAGGTTTTTTTAACGCATCGCTGAGGCCAGATAGGAATTTGTGTGAAGAAGTAGCTCGCAAGGAACCCCATGGAAGGAATGCAAAGCTAGAGCGTGGTGTCAACCGGATCACAGCTTTCCTCATAGCTAGACGCGCCCTAGATTGTCTTCCAAGACACCATCCTTGAGTAGGGCAATTGCTGAAAGGTAGAGAGCGCGTGAAACGTTACGCTCCCTTCCAATGTAGGAATCGGTTTTGCTGACAGTAAGCGTGTCCCACGCAAAACCTGTACGGGAAGACATTTATGGAGTACTTACGGAATCCTGTGACACAGGAGCTTTAGGCACTATAAGAATTTGTGCCACAAAGTCTCTCTGACAGAAAAGGCATACAGGGGATGTTAAGTTCGTGGCGGCTACGAGTCAAAGCTTTCTACAGCCCCAGGGCTCGACGGAGCATAGCTTTTCTTCCAAAACGTCTGCAAAGCAACTTTTTGGATGAGGGCAGCTGTTGAAACTTACAACTCGCGTGAACCTTTTAGTCGCAGAGCTAATGAAGGCACGGGTCTTCGGAATGTCCCAAGCAGAGCCTGATGGTCAGGAGTTTTGTGGGGTTCTGACTTTTTAACGCATTTCTGAGGCAATCGTTAGAAAAAAAAGAAAATGGGTCGAAAAAGCACCGCGGCAGAAAAAAAATCTCATATAGCAGAGTGCAGAGCCAACCTCATGCAGGGGACCCTGATCAAGTGGAAGTTTGCTAGTCGCCTCTTTCCACTGCCAGTGTCTGGAAGCACCATAGATTTGTTTTGCGCCAAAACGTCTGGAAATCAACTTCTTTGAAACTTTTCACCCGAGCTGTACTCTTCAGCAATTGCCCGAATCAAGGAAGTTGATTCGCAGACGTGTTGGAACAGACTCTAGAGCGTTTCCAGCACTATCGGGTTTTTTTCCCTTAACAGAAGAATGGTCCAAGCCAGACCGGTAGGTGAGGCGCTCTGTGGCCGTCTCCAGAATGTGAGACAGGGTTTTACCGCATTGCTGAGGAAATATAAGAAATTAGGCGACAAAGTATCTTCCTTGCAAGGAACCGCCATATCCTAAAATGCAGCTTTAGTGCTGTCTACCTCGTGTCAGCTCATAGCTGGCAGGACCATAGAATTTGGTCTGCAAAGCAACTATTTTGCTGAGGGCAGATACTGAAATATCAAGTGAAAAGTTTCTTCTCAGCGCCAACGAAGGACTAGGAGCGATAGTGCTGGAAACGCTGTAGAGTCTGTTCCAACACGTCTGCGAATCAACTTCCTTGATTCCGGCAATTGCTTAAGAGTACAACTCGGGTGAAAAGTTTGTTCATTTGAGCGCAGCACAAAGTTTTCACGCGGTCTGTATATTTAAATGACTGCCCAGCTCAGGGACGTTGACGTGGAGACGTTTTGGAACAGGAATCCCCGATGTGGTTGGGGTTTTGGAAGACAATCTAGGGCGCGTCTCGACATCGGCTGGGGAAAGCTGTGATGCGGTTGACACCACGCTCTAGCTTTGCATTCCTTCCATGGGGTTCCTTGCAAGCTACTTCTTCACACAAATTCCTATCTGGCCTCAGAGATGCGTTAAAAAACCTGACAGACATGCTGGAGTACGGCACCACGGACAGGAGGAGTTCCTTGGGACAGATTTACTTTTAGAAACACTGATTCCTGCACAAGAGGTGAGAAGAAACGTTTCACGCAGTCTGAACAGTTTGCAATTACTCCCCCGATTTGCAGACATTTGGGAGCAAACCATACGCTGCTTCCAGCCATGGGCTGTAGAAACCTGCCACTAAGTAGACACCACAAACAAAGCAATCTCCTAGCTTGGGGTCCTTCCGATAGACTTGTTCACTCAACAACTTCTACTGCCTCAGAAATGGCCAGCCACCTCCAGTAGCCCAACTGCCATGAGGCCCATTATGCCATATAGCACTAGTTAGGCACGTTATCAATCACTACTCAAAGAATTAAATTTAAGCAGCAGAGGAACGCAACTCATGAAAGGCACACCCCAGTCAAAAACTAAAATCAGCCCATTTGGGCAGCAGGAAAAGTAGCAACTTATATGTGGTGGGGAAAGGACAATGACAAAGAAACACACAGGGTGTGAGTGAATGAGAGTTGCATTGGAGGCTGTGGGGTAGAGGTGGGAGAGGGGTGAGGGGTTCTGTGTATCCATGGTAGCTGCGCCTGGAGCCTCTGCTCTATGGGCCAGCTGCTTTTGGGAGTGGGAGAAGGGTGGTCAGGAGAGGGGTAAAAGCTTGACTTGACTCTGCTGCTCCAGTGTTGGCTATCCCACTGCTCCCAGGGTGAGGGGACTTGAGTCCAGAACCCTGTGTTTCCCAGGGGAATGCTTTATTTTGCTCCCCCCCCAAGCCATGCCACTACCCAACTTTCAGATGCTCCCTTATCCTGCTTTCTTTATGCGGGAGCCAGTTCCCTCCCTTTAGCAGCTGGTGGTCACTTTCCCGCCATTTCCGCTCTTGGAGGGGTTGGGGGGTGAAGGGATCATACCCACCACCCTGTGCTCCAGCAGCTAAAGCCTCAGCCCTGAGCTTACTGGTTCCCACTCTAGCCCCCCTAGTTTTCGCGGCTTCTTTATTCTGTGCTGGCTGTCTCGCTGCTCCCCGGGTGGTTTGGGGAAAGGGGAGGAGTACGGGGCAGGGCAAGTCTTTAGCGTCTATGGACTCCAACCCATCACCCTGTGTTCCACAGGTGAATGCCCTACCCCCGTCAATCCACTCCAGAATGCGGCTAGCTAGTGACCATCAAGTTAGCATTTCCCCTATGAGCTTTCCTTCGCACAAAAAAGCTGTTTTTTTGCACAAAATCTTATATTACCTCAGAAATAGTTTAAAACCATGTCACACATGGTGGAGAATGCCAGAAGTCTCTTAACGGACAGGCTTTGCTGGGACAGTGCATTTTTCCGAACACTTAGTCCTTCATTGGCAGTGAAAAGAAACTTTTCACATAAGCTGTATATTTTAATATCTGCCCTCATCAAAGAAGTTGATTTGTAGACCAAAATCTATGGTCCTTCCAGCCATGAGCTGTAGAAAGCTGACACTAGGTAGACACCACTAACTCTGCATTTTAATATATGGCTTTCCTTGCAAGATATTTTGTCGCACAACTTCTTCTATTTCCTCAGAAATGCGGTAAAACCCTGTCTCACATTCTGGAGACGGCCCCAGAGCGCCTCACCTACCGGTCTGGCTTGGACCATTCTTCCGTTAAGGAAAAAAACCCTATAGTGCTGGATACACTCTAGAGTCTGCTCCAACACGTCTGCGAATCAACTTCCTTGATCCGGGCAATTGCTGAAGAGTACAGCTCGGGTGAAAAGTTTCTTCATTTGAGCGCAGCACAAAGTTTTCACGCGGTCTGTATATTTAAATGACTGCCCAGCTCAAGGACCTTGACTTGGAGACATTTTGGAACAAAAATCGATGGTGCTTCCAGTCATGGGCTGTAGAAAGCTGACACTAGGTAGCCACCGTCGCTCTGCACTCTGCTATCTGAGTTTTTTCTTCCCATCTACTTTTTCGCCCAAATTGTTAGATTGCCTCAGAAATACACTTGGCCCTATTTCTTCAGATCAAATTATTTCCTACAATAAATCTCCCTCTCTCCTCCCCTCCGGCTCAAAGGAAGAGGTTGTAGGTGGGATTCACAGCAATAAAACAGCGCCTGGAAGGATATGGGAAAACGGAGATTCTGAACATGGTAAAGCAGGAGCCAAACCCTTCTTTCTCAAGTCCTCTTCCTTCCATCTGTGAAGCAAGGGAGCTTGTGGGCCCTTAACTTTGTATTTACAATCTTCATCTTTGTCTTTTTAATGAGCCCTAACTTTGGGATGGCAGCTACTTTACCAGGTAACAGCTTGCTGCAATCATAAAGGTGGTTTTTGTTTACATAAATTTTAATCCAGTAAATTTGACATGCATTCTGTTCATTTAGGATTGGGACTACAACTTCAGCAGTATTGGAGGGGTTTAATTCTCTGAAGGTTTAGGCAATTGGGCACTAAGAAGTTGGACTGTTACAGGACGTTCTTTTGCCCTACCTGTGAGTTGCAGGACTATGTCATGCATCTGACGTAAGCTTGTCATCTGTGACTGAAGGAACTATTGGAAGGTAGGTCAACGTCTGGAGTTGTAGGCACTCTATTATGTACTGGGCCTGCAAGCAAGCAGTCAGATGGGAAAATATGTTATAACTGAGCTTCAATGCTGAAGCTGTTTGCCTTCAGTGGAAAAGGAGACATATTGTGGAATCAGTTTTTGTTTCTTCACTTATTGACGGATAAAATATGGCCACTCAATGTCCAGATTATTTACCTTAATGAAAAGTACATTGGAGTTTGTATTGGAGTAAACTTCAAAATTAGGATTGAGGGAGATGTGGAATCAATGGGAGCCATACACAAGACTGCTTTGACTTGCATTGTTTCTGAAGGAAGTTTGGTGGGAACCTGTAATGAGTCTGTGACAGCAACATGGCTGCCTTCTGACCTGGAAGAGGAAGTGCCCTCTATGACCGTTGGTGGACGGGTCCAGCTTCCCCTAGCAACGCCCATAGGAAGCCAGAGGGTGGGACTAGCAGTATAAGAGCTGGGAGATCAGTCAGACCCGAGCAGCAGACTAGGGCAGATGCTTGGCAAACAACTAATTAACACAGGGTTTGGCCATGCTGTCCCCAGCTGGAGGACTGGGTTGGACTGCCAGGACCCCTGAAAACTCCTGATCCCTGGCCCGGGCTGTTGAGGTCCTGGCCGTTGCTGAAGGCTGTGCCAGGACCCTCACCAGGCCCAGATGACTGATGCAGTCCACCTGGACCTCTGCCAGAGCAGACCCACTGGAGCAACACCGGAGCCTGGTAGGCCCATAGGGGGAACTGGGAAGGAGCTCAGGGATAGCCAATCCTGGGACAGCTGAGGAGATGGAGGTTGGGTGGGCAGTGTGTTGTGGCCTGGAACCCTGCTGACCCCTCGACATAGTCGACGTGCAAGGCCACCACTATCAGGGCCCTGGGCAGGGAAACAGTGGTGTGGGTGGTCCTGCGTCCCCCCTGCCACTCCTCCACTAGGGGTGGCGCATTCCCCCTGTAAGGAAAAAACCCTGCATTTGTCAGCTCTCTGAGAGTGAGGAGATCTGCCTCCTGCCCTGCTGGGACTTGGCTGGGGCTGTAAACTTCTACGCTGCTTGTGATAGACACTTGTCACCCTAACCCAGAGCTGAGTCTTAACCCGTGAACTATTGACTGATTTGTGTTAATCCCTTGTTTGTCTGCCCATTCTGACCCAGTGCTGGGCCCTATAAACTGTCCCTTGGCCAAAGACTAGGCCGTGGCCTACGGCCCAAAATTGAGGGCCCTGGAGGCCTCTCACTGATGGTAGACCCTGTACAGAGCCATTGAACTAATATTCACAGACATGTCTGGAAAGAATGAGAACCAGGAGATTGCCAGGATAATTTTAGATAAACATGGCTTAGTGTTTACATACAAGAACATCCACTAAACTGGATCTGAACCTTTAGGGATGATTGAGTCAGAGTCAGGAGCTGTCCTTTGACTGTGATGTTAAGGGTTAGATTAGAAAGGAAATAGATATCCAATTATGGGTGGGAGGTGACCAAGTGAATTGCTGGTCCCCCCAGTGGCCAGTGTTGATAAAGGTTAGGAAGATTGCTCCGAGAGATAAATGAGACCTGAGTCTATAGGAGAAAGATAGACCTGACAACTTCATAGATTGAGGTCCTCCCTAGGCAATCTCTATTCACTGTGCAAGATCTATGAGTCCCATGGGTAGGGTGAGGCGGGTCAAGCCAGCATAAAGTACATTAGACCTAGTTAAAGAGCTAGCATATAAGAGCAGGAGCAGAAGTGTTAACAAAAATAGCAGTATGGACTGCTGTTTAAATCCTTTGCTGCAGCTATCACTCAGTCATCTACTCAGTCATCTGCATATTGCTCAGTCATCTGCATGTCCTGATCTCTCAGTAACAGCATCTCTGTCAAGTTGGTGGGCTAACTTTTTATTTATTTTTGAAATATTGCAGATGCTGTACAAGCAAAAAATTAATGACTTATAAGCTTCTTAAAAACTGTAATCAAGGAGCTTTTTGATGGCTACACTCTAAATTCTTTGTTAATATGATCATTTGTTTAATTAAAGCTGGGCTATTCTGACTTTCTGAAAGAAAGAAAGAAAGAAAGAAAGAAAGAAAGAAAGAAAGAAAGAAAAAAGGATAACATATAGGGTGATGGTCTGTAATTGTTTATTTCTTTTAAATACCTATGAGTCTAAGTTTCTTAAAATCAGCCTCACTTTTAACCTAGTCCAAGTATAATTACTTGAAATCTGAAATTGCATTAAGCATAAGAAAGGGGAATTAATGACATTTCTTGTTTTAAAAAATGTCACAACTACACTTCACTACTTCTTTGTTGATATTTAATTATTTCCTACTGGTGAAGCAAGGACAGATTAAACTTTATTCTATTTATTGTATGATTTCTTTCTGAAAAGTTCTGAAAACTTGGCTTTTTATTTTAATGCAGAAGGTCAGTGTTGCTCTGTTTCATTGCAGTAATTTAATCACACATTTTAGAAACTGTCTTTTCAGAACTGATGGATGAAGATGGGTCTTCACAGAGGGTACACAAGAAGGAAAAAAAGAAGGCAGGTCTGTCACTGAGGCTGGTATTTTGAAACTGTTTAGATGTTATAGTAGATATCCACAAACCAGAACACATCTTACACACAACAGCCCTATGTCACAAGATGTGCCAGTTGCTGAAATTCTGTTTATTGTTTCTACAGTGGATGTGCCTAACATTCCTTGTCTGGTATCAGAGACCATTGCACTAGGTATAGTACACAGAGATCAAGATTTGCCTTTGTCTCACACCTTATGCAGTCTTTTACACCTGCTTATATATACAACGTTACTAAATCTGAATGGTTTATCATGCTGGAGAATTAAGACAGTATAACAAAAAATATATACTATCACAACGAGTTTTTAGACTAATTGGATTTTGTGGGTGCAGAATCAGACCATTAATTATATCCAGCTTACAAGGTTACATTTTCAAATATTTGGGCTTATACTGAACTTGCAAGAAATACATGTGTGCCCGTAGTGTATGTAATACCAATGTAGTATATGCCAGTTAGACATATTATGCACATAAGAAAAGCAAAAAAAAATAAGGGATAAGGGATCTTTCGGAAAAGGCTTTATTTTCTGAAAGATCCGCGTCTAGACTGGTGCTTTTTTCCGGCAAAGCTCCACGAGGTGTACCGGTAGTTCGGAATAGGAAGCCTAGTCCGAACTACCTAGTTAGAGCCCCGTGTAGCATGGGGTTCGAACCAGCGGGGTTTTAAAAATGGCGGCTCCCCGCTTCTGCAAATCCCGGGCTTCATTTGCAAGTGCGGTATGCCTACATTACCCTCCTAGTTCGAACTAGGAGGGTAGTGTAGACATACCCTCTATGGCACCCAAGATCACTTTTTAAGTCTCAGAACAGGTAAAGATCTACCGCCCCGCCCCTTCCTTGAAGCCCCGTCCCTCTATTCTCCTGTCCATCACTTGCTATCCCCAGCCTTTATACACTCTGTTAAACAGTTTATTTTTAAATTATGCAACATATAAAATTAAAATCACATGTTTATAGCTATGAAATAAATGGTCTGTTTTTAATTCATGCTATTTAAATGTCAAATGAAGCATTTACAATTATACATTTTGTTCTCTGCTATTTTGTAAATCTAAAAATCAAGTATTGATAATTATATATTTTTTCTTCCAATAACAAAGTCTCAGTGTGGCACGTGTGACGGAACAGTGTCTTCTAGTGTCTTGAAGTCTGGGTTGTAGTCTGAGATTGCTAGTCGTATACAGTCCATCAGATGGGAATCTGTGATCCTGCGCTCAGCCTGGGAAGCTTGCTCCAGCACAGCTGGAGCTAGACGCAGCCTCCCTGGGCTGAGCGCAGGGCAGCCGGGCTGGAGGGAAGAGAAGTGTCTGCCCAGCCAGCTGGCCATGGCACTCAGCCAGGGTGCACCAAGCTCCACATGGGAAGGCGCAGAGGAGAAGCCTCTTTCAGCTGAAAGTCACAGTCAGCTGGCTGGGGTGTTTCAGCCCTCCCAGCTCCCACCATTCCTCGCAGCTACTCACCTGTGTTGTTGCTCGGTGAGTAGCTGCTCCTCAGATGAGGAAATCTAATGTTAATGTACTGTGCAGGCGCGCAGTTCAGAGAGGGCTCAAGAGCTACTCTTAGAGCTCCTGAGATCTACCGGTAGATCACGATCTACTGGTTGGTGACCACGGCTCTATGGCAAGCTGAGGCTGGCTCATTCTTCTCCTGCCATGAACTTGCCATTGGGGACATGCAGATGCCACAGTGCATCATGGAGGATATGGTCTACCCCCTCCTGCCATGGCTTATAAAATCCTATACTGGCCACCTGGACGCCAGCAGGGACCAATTTAATGCCCGTCTGAACTTGGCCCAGATCCTGGTGGAGTGCACCTTCAGCCTCTTTGAGGCACATTTCAGGTGCCTGCTGATCTGCCTCGATGTGGGGGAATACAACATCCCTGAGGTGGTTGTGGCATGTTGTGTCCTCCACAACACTGTGGTGAGGAAGGGAGAGGCCTTCCTCCTGGGGTGGGGGGCAGACGCCGGCCATGAGGGGCAAACCTTTAAGCAGCCATGGATAGCTGCCATCCGTCAGGCCCATCAGGTCAGGGTGCACATCCAGGAGGCACATCCTCAGGGGAAGAGGTTCTCTCAAGGACCCCAGTAACTCTCCCCAGGGCCTCCCCAACAGGGGTCTCTGGCTTGCTGCTCTATACCCACCTCAACCCCTCCTTTTGCCCCTTCCCTGACCTGTCAATAAACACACCAGTTTGGTTTCCAACAAAATGAAGTCTGTATTTATCTTACATTAAGAAAAGGTGGGCAGAGGGAGGGGGGTTCATAACTTGGAAGAGGAGAGGGCAGCCACATGTGCCACCTCGGCTGCAGGGACCTTGTTGGAGTTGGCATAGGGTGGGTCCAGGGACCATGGTTGGGGGGGTGGAGTGGCATCAGAGATGGCAGGGGCTACAGGGGGAGGGGGCATGGGCATCACCTGGGGAGAGAGCAGAGGCATTGCATGGGGGCAGGCGGAAGGGGAATGGGCATAGTGGGGGGGGGGGGGAGGGGGGCAGGAGGGTGGAAGCCAGGAGAAGCAACAGCAAGCAGTTGTGACATGATGGCACACATGGTATCACACCACTGCATGAGCTGGTCCCATGCACAGTTCTGCCACTCGGAGTCCTTGTGGACTTTCTGCACAAGGGTCTGCTGCATGTCGCTCAGGACACTGACATGTTGGCACATGAGGTCTTCCTGGACCCTGGTGCTTCTTCTGGTCCCCGGGGCTCTGACAGCTGGCCCTGGTGGTGTGGCTCGGCTCTCATTCCCATCTGGTTTGGCTGTGGAGAACACAAAGAGGGAGAGGCGGTCAGTCATCCATTCAGACACTGTCCCTGAAACCATGCCCTCCTCTGTAAGCAGTGACCAACAGTCCTTGGGGCAGAGGAGGGGGATGTCTTGGGTGCAAGGCCATGTGTGGCCTGCATAGTGAGCCATGCAACACAGAGGCACCTAAGGTGTCCAGGGGACCATGCTGCCTGCTTCCCAACCCCACCCCCCGGCCCATGGACAAGCAAGCAAGGGAAGTGTTCGGCCACAGTGGGATCCCTTCATGGATAGCAGAGGAGCTGGGAGCCGCCTGGCCCTCCCGGGTGTCCACACACACACCCACAGCTTGCAGCGCTGCCTGCAGGAGTGGGTGGTGCCTCATACATTCTTGCACAAGTAAATTTACAGTAAGGCATTGGAACAGAGGGCTTCTTGCTCAAGAGCTCTGACACTCCATACAAGGAAGAAGCTTCTTGTGCAAGCATTCCTGTGCAAGAGGGCAGTGTGGACGGGCAACAGGGAGTTTTTGTGCAAGAACTGGCCTCCCTGGAAAAAATGCAGGTGGCTGCTTGGACGCTCTGTACCTGCACTCAAGCTTGCTACCTCTTGCTTGCCGGACCCCCCCTGAAAGGCTCAGGTACTCTGCAGATGCTGCGTGGCAGCAGCAGCAGACACAGCAGCTCCACCATGTGGCTCTGCCCTGCTGCACCAAGGAGATGTCTACCCCGGAACTACCCTGTGAGCCTGCACCCCCCTCCCAGCAGCCACAAGGCTCCCATTCTGGTCAGCGGCAGAGGTGGAGGCCTTCCTGGATCTGTAGGGGCAGGAGGAAGCCCTCCATGACCCCTGGTCCTGTCATTGCAATGACGCCATCTTCGGCCGCATGGCCCAGACACTGGCCGAGCAGGGATAGCTGGCCCAGACCCTTGAACAAGTCTGGGCCCAGGTCAAGGAGCTGTGCCTAGGTTACGTCAGGGCCACTGTGGGTAGCCTGCCCCCACTATGAGTGCCCCCACTATGAGTGCCCCCACTAACCTACCCCAACTAGCCTTCCCCCAATACTTGCCCCCACTACGAGTGGCTACCTACCATCCTGGGGATATGGTGTTCCAAGGGCCCTCGCCAGAGGTCAACACCAGACTGCACACCCCGGTGGTCAAGCTGCTTGACCTGGAGGAGAAGGGTGACCTGACCACTGCATCGGAGGACAAGGAAGAGGACTGCACCAGCACCATCATCCTCCACCTTGATCCAGTGCCCAGCAGCTGGGATATCTCCCAGGCCTTGTCCAAGGCCGGTGATGGATCTTCCGGTGAGTGTTGCGCTTCTCACTCGCAAGGGCAGCCTGACTGTGTGGCACATGGATGCAGTAGGTAGTTCCAGGGCATGCCTGCTCACACACATCCTGCCTGGGAGAGGGAGAGGGGATGGTGGCTGGAAGCAGCCAAACCCCAAGGGCATCCTGAAGGGGTGCCGCACACAGACAGCATGCATCCATGCCTGACCATGTGACACAGCACCTGCTCCTGGGAAAAGTGCAGCAAGCCAGCCCTGTGACTGTGGCCCCCACAGAGATGCCAGGCTGCTCCCGACTCCTCTGCTGCCCCCACAGGAATCCCCCTACTGCAACCATGTACTTCCCTGGGCCGAGGGAGGGGGGTGGAAAAGCCGACAGCCTGGGCCTGTGGCCCACTGAGTCTTGCTGCAGGGACAGTACACTCCCAGTAGCCCTGGCTCCATCTCCAAGGAAATCAATGACAGTAGTCTGAGAACTCAGACCTCATTTGCCACACTTGCCCCCATGCAATGTGGATGCGTACTCAAACATGACTACAGCATCAATGGTGTATGCTGACAGACAGTGACAAGAGTAGAAGCCATGTGCTCTACCATGGGGAGGGAGTGTGCACAGTACTACACAGACAGACACTGCATGCCAAGAGGCTACGACACAGACAAGGGGTCTTCATTCACAGTGGTGTCTCCCAAGGGTTACAAACCATGGAGGATCACTTCACTCCCAGGATTTTGAGCTAGTCCTTTATGTGAACACCCACACAGGGGACTGATTGGGCCCAAGCCACAGTTGTTGTGGTGTCACGTGCGGCTCAGGGAGGAAGGCACGGGGCTCATGGACACTGTGGGCAGGGCTGACTGACTGCCTTGCCATTTTCTGTGTTCTCTGCAGCAGGACAAGTTGGGAGCGAGGAACCCTCCAGCCCTGCAGCGGCGGCACTGACCACCTAGGAACCAGTCTGGCGGGCCAGGCAGCATGACCAGCTCCTTCAGCATCTCCTGCAAGCCATGGAGCAGATGGAGGAGGCAGTCAGCACCAAGCTGCAGGCTGACCAGGAGTGGCGGCAGCAAGCATGGGGCCAGTTCCTACACCACTGTGACCACATGTGCGACAGCATCTCTGTGCTGATATTGCACATTGACCATGCCATGCACTATGGCATAGCCTTGCCCCACCCTGCTGCCCTCCCTGCCGTGGCCATGGTGCTTCCTGCCGCCCCTCCGGCTGTCCCTCCTACCGTGCCCATTCCCCCTCCTGCTGCACCACCCCATCCTGCCCACCTCCCCATGCTGCCTGCCCCGATCTGGGCTGAAGGGAGCCGAGGCCATTGCACCTGCGGAGATGCTGGGAGGAGCTGCCCCTCCCAGCAATAATTCCCCCTCCTAGTTCAGAACCCCTTCCTCCTCCCCCTTCCAGTTCAGAGCCCCCTCCCACTGTCCCCCCTTTATCCCTATGTAAATAATAAAGTTCCTTGTTTGTTAATCAAAAATAGTTGTGTTTATTGGCAGGTGAGGGAAGGGAGGGGTTGGGGATGGGAGGGAGATGTGGATACCAGACAGAAGTGACCCTAGTGTAGGGCCTGGCAAAACATCTCCTTGGGGGCCTCTCGGATGCGCACCCCATTGCAGTACGCCTGCCAGATGGTGGCTGTGCGGGGCTGCTCGAATGCCCGGCCCTTGCCTGCCATCCACCCTGGGAGGAAGGCCTTTGCCTTCCGCTCCACTATGTTGTGCAGCACGCAACATGCTGTGACAATCTCTGCGATGGTCTGCTTGCCCATTTCGAGACAGGTGAGCAGATATTGGAATCTCGCCTTCAGCCATCTGAAGGCGCACACCACCTGGTTACAACCCTGGTTCAGGTGCTGGTTGAATGTTTCCCGCCCAGGGTCCATGAGTCTGGTGTACGGCTGCATAAGCCAGGGCATGAGGGGGTAGGCTGAGTTCCCCATGATGCACAGTGGCATGAAGATGTGCCCAACCATAAATTCTCACTGGGGGAAGAAAGTGCCTGCCTTCATCCTGCAAAACAGGCTGGAGTTTCAGAGGATGCAGGTGTCATGTGCCCTTCCTGACCACCCCAGATATATGTCGGTGAAGTGGCCTCGGTGGTCCACAAGGGCCTGGAGCACCATCGAGAAGTACCCCTTCTGATTTATGAAGTGGGCTGCTCGATGCTTCGGTGCCCGGATACGGATTTTGGTCCCATCCGTGGCTCCCCCGCAGTTGGGGAATCCCAGGGCAGTGAAGCCAGTCACGGTTGCGTCCACATCCCACAGGCGGATGACCCTCTTGAGAAGGATGTCATTGATGGCTCTGAAAACCTGCAGAAGGGCACCCAGAAACACAGGAGAACACCCAGAATGAGACCGGGCAGGTGCCTGAGCCCTAGGGGAGTGCCCACTCCCCTGTGATGCCCTCTCCCCCCAAACACACCAGAGCCCCCTCGTTCTGGAGGCCCCCCCCACAAGCAGGGCTATGTGAGGTAGGGACAGCACCAGCCCCTGGGTGACGGGGTTTCCCCCACCCCCCTGTCTGCACTTTCGGATGTGGAAGCAGACAGTTCCTGGAGCTGTTTGGCTGGCTTGCCCCTGCACTCCTGGAAAGTTCTGGAGCCACTGCTGGTCATTCCACTGCTGCTGTACGCTGCCTCGCTACTCCTGCATGAGCTCAACGCCAAGCTCAATCAGGACTCCCTCTCCCTGGATGCGGCCAGCTGGTCCCACCAGTCAGAACTGGTGTCGAATCTCCAGTATCGCCTCTCCACGGTTGGATAGGGATGCCACAGCGAAGCTGCTGCATCCAGGGAGAGGGAGTCCCGATTGAGCTTGGTGTTGAGCTCATGCAGGAGTAGTGAGGCAGCGTACAGCAGCAGCTGCAGACACTCCAAAATGGCTGTGTGGGGCCAGAGCAGGCACAGGGCCAGGAGATGTAACAAGTTCCCAAAGGCACTAGGGCAGAAGCTGTGGTGTCCAAAGAGGCTGGGGTCAACCACAACAGGCACTGCTACAGCTTTCAGTCCCTTTCAGAGGTCCTGAAGCATGCAGCAGCAGAGAAATGGCTGTGGCAGCAGTACACGTAAACCCAGGAGGCAAGCACAGTAGGTGCTGCACATATTGGTGCCATGTGGCCATTCAGCACTGACATGCAGAATTCACAAATAAACAAAATTTGCACTCTTAGTATGACCGGGAGAATATACCCATGTCCAATAAAGTAATTAACAGAAATAACTGATAGAAATAAGTCAGTTAAGGACAGTGCATCCCTGTTGGTTTAGGCCAATGCCCATGCACATTAGGTACACTCTCTCCAAGTCCTCCGCACACCAATATTATTAAATCCCTAGTGTTTAGTCTTCCATCTCTCCTAGACTTTGATACTAGGCATTTCCCCATGACAGATGAGAGGGTATTTACTCAAGGCTTTCTTTTTTTTTTGGCCTCTTGATTCCAGGAGTTAACTCTCCCTCCCCACCCTCAATGTCCTGATTCTCAAGAGCACTCCTGGCTTCCATTCCATCCTTATAATGATCTTACTGGCTGAGGGAAATCAAATTACTAGTGATCAAATTACCAAATTCTGAGCAGCTCTAAAGCTAGAGGAGCTTAGTTCCCTGGTTGGAGAGACAATAATAGATAGTCCTTCCAAAGCCCACATAGTATTACTTTGTCAATAATTGCTAATTTATGTTGTTTAGTCAAGCTTACCCTTTATTCCAATATCTAAATTGTTGATGAAGACAATGAACAGAACCGGTCCCAAAACAGACCCCGGAGAACCCTACTTGTTAAATCTTTCCAGCAGGATTGTAACTGTTAATAATTAATCTCTGAGAACCGTTATCCAGCCAGTTATTCACCAACCTTAGAGTAGCCCCATCTAAGTTGTATTTGCCTAATTTATTGAAAAGAACAGCATGCGAGACCATATTAAATGCCTTACTAAAGTCTAGGTATACCACATCCACCACATCGCCCTTATCCACAAGACTTGTTATCCTATAAAAGAAAGCTATCAGATTGGTTTGACATGATTTGTTCTTTACAAATCCATGCTGGCTGTTACCTATCACCTTATTATCTTCCAGGTGTTTGCAGATGCATTCCTTAATTACTTGCTCCATTATCTTTCCTGTCACAAAAGTTAAACTGACTCGTCTGTAGTTTCCTGGGTTGTTCTTATTTCCCTTTTTATAGATGGGCAAGAGATTTGCCCTTTTCTAGTCTTCTGGAATCTCTCCTGTCTTCCATGATTTTTCAAAAATATTCCGGCTCCCCCAGCACCACAGGATCAGGGCATACAGAGTATAACCCAGATGTATGCAGTACCAGTGCAGACTATGTTATCTCCCGTGCCGGTCATGACTCACAGAGGAAAGCCGATGACTATGGCTCAACATCAGAGGGAGCGAGTGTTGACTGCCCCTCCATGGTCAGGCTCAGAATACCGGTATTCCTTCAAGTCAGAGGCAGAGTTGGTGAGTTCAGGAAGGTCCTTGTACAGGTCGAGATCCAGGCACCACTTCCATTCCCACCATAGAGATAGTCACGCGGGAACCCTGCACAATCGTGCACCTGGCCTCCACAGCAATGGCCCTTATGGACATCGTGGGCCTACCCCCACACCCAAGAGCCACCCCCATGGGGTCTGTGTTGGGGTCCTTGAAATGGGGGAGTCCCCCATCAGCGACCCCACTCCATCGAGCCTCCACATCAGAGACAGGAAACTTGATGGCCATGGTTGCATCAAGGCCTCAGGACACAGAAGGGAGTGGGGCACCCAGGGTACCTCACTCGTAGACCACACAAATGGCCCCACCAACACAGGCAGGGCCACAAGCAGACAAACCAATGGGAGACCAGCCAACCCTGAGAGAGTCCTCGTTGTCCTCTCCTGATGAGGCCTTAGGGGACCCAGCCCCATCGCTCCTGACAATGGATGCAAGAGCACACCAAGACCTATTAAAAAGGCTGGTGGTAAACTTGTCAGTTCAGATTGAAGAAGTACAAGAAGAGGCTGACCCAATGGTAGACATCCTCTCAGCAAACACCCCTGGGAAGGTAGCATTACCATTGAACAAAACGGTGGATAAGTTGTCAAAAACCATCTGGCAAACCCCAGCCTCCATCTCTCCCACCCAGAAATGGGTGAAGAGGTGTTACTTTGTCCCCCAGGTGGGCCATGAACACTTCCTCTCCTGAGCTCCATATAGTGGTCCAAGCTGCAGGACACAGAGAGAGACAGGGTCCTCCAGTCCCACCCCCAAATCAAAGGAGCCCAGAAAACTTGATCTCTTGGGATGGAAAACATATGCCACTGGGGGGCCTATGTATAGCTAAACCAATAGGCAATGCTAGGAATGTATGCGTTTAATACATGGTCAGCCATGGAGAAGTTTAAGGACCGTCTACCGCAGAAGGCCCGACAAGAGTTTTGGGCCTTAACTGACGAGGGTAGAATGGTGGCACATACAGCCTTACAGGCAGCCCTTGATGCAGCTGACTCGGTGGCCAGGACTATGGCTACAGCCATTGTAATGAGACGAAGTGCATGGCTCCAGGTATCAGGCATCTCTCTGGAGGTTCAGAACTTGTTGCAGGACCTCCCATTCGCAGGAGGGGGCCTATTCTTGGCTCAGACTGATTCAAAATTGCACGGTCTAAAAGACTCTAGGGCAACTCTAAAGTCCCTGGGGATCTATACACCTGCCCCCCTGAGAAGGCCTCTGAACCCCATACCATTCCAACGGGGGTTCAATTTGGAAGAGGGTAGAAGGAGAGGCCGTAACAATGAATGAAACGACCAACCCCAAAATAGACGTAGGGGTTCGAGATTGGACCAGGATAGGGGACCAGTCCCAAACCCTCATTTTGAAGGCATGGTTGAGGACAGCGTAACACTCAAACCTCAGTTCCCTCTTTTTGGTTTCCATTTATCCCGTTTCTACCAGGCCTGGTCCAGGATAACTTCAGACCAATGGGTCCTAGACCTGATAGCAAAGGGCTATTTGGTTCCCTTTTTCTCTACCCCTTCCTCACAATCCCCTCACTTCCCATCCCTCTTCAGGGACCCTTCTCACAAGGTTCTGTTAAAGCAAGAGGTAGCAAAGCTTCTGCACCTAGGAGCAGTCTAGCCTGTTCCAACAGAGTTCAAAGGGTTCTATTCCAGGTATTTTCTTATTCCCAAGGCAAAGGGGGTCCTTCGGCCCATTCTAGACATCAAGAACTCGTTCGTAAAGAAATCAAAGTTCAGAATGGGCACCCTAGCCTCTATCATCCCTTTCCTTCAGAAAGGAGATTGGTACGCTGCCCTCGACTTGAAAGATGCTTATTTCCATTTTACTGTGATCTCTGCCCACAGGAGATTCCTCAGATTTGTAGTGGGCAAGGATAGTAGAGGCATTCCTACCGTTTGGCCTCTCCACAGCGCTGAGGGTATTCACCAAGGCTGTGTCTACATTGGCACCCCTTTCCGGAAAAGGGATGCTAATGAGACCAGTCAGAATTGCAAATGCCGCAGGGGATATAAATATCCCCCGCGGCATTTGCATGAACATGGCTGCCGCTTTTTTCCGGCTTGGGGTTTTGCCGGAGAAAAGCGCCAGTCTAGATGGGATCCTGCGGAAAATAAGCCCTTTTCCAGAAGATCCCTTATTCCTACTTTCAAGTAGGTAACATCAATTTCTTGCGCAAGAAAGCCTGATGGCTAAAATGGCCATCAGAGCTTTTTTGCACAAGAGAGCATCTACACTGGCATGGATGCTTTTGCGCAAAAGCAAATCTTTGGCGCAAAGGCACATGCCAGTATAAATGCTCTCTTGTGCAAATACTTTTAACGGAAAAACTTTTCCGTTAAAAGTATTTGCGCAAAATCATGCCAGTGTAGACGCAGCCTATTTACACTGGCTGCGAGTTCTTGCACAAGAACACTGACATTCTAATGTAAGAAATCAGTGCTTCTTGCGCAAATACTCTGACGCTCCTGCTCAGGAATAAGGAATAAGTGTTCTTGCTCAAGAGGCCAGTGTAGACAGGCAGCCAAGACATTTTGCGCAAAAGCAGTCTAAACGGAAAAAAGCCCTAGTGGCCTCTTGGACGCTCCATACCTGCAGGCAGCATACTTTCTATCTTTCCTACGCAGAGGAATAGCTTGCTTTTGGGCCCTTAATAATGTCCCTTTGAAAAACTGCCAACTCTCTTTAGTTGTTTTTCCCCTTAGTCTTGCTTCCTATGGAATCTTACCTACCAGCTCTCTGAGCTTACTAGAATCTGCCTTCCTGAAATCCATTGTCTCTTTTTTGCTGTTCTCCCTTCTCCGATTCCTTAAACTCATGAATTCTATGATTTGATAATCACTTTCACCTAAGCTGCCTTCCACTTTAAAATTCTCAACCAGTTCCTCCCTATTTGTTAAAATCAAATCTAGAACAGCTTCCACCCAGTAGCTTTTTCAACCTTCTGAAATAAAAAGTTGTCTTCAGTGCAGTCTAATAACTTATTAGATAGTCTGTGCCCTGCTGTGTTAGTTTTCCAATATATGACTGGATAATTGAAGTCTCCCATCATCACCAAACCCTGCTCTTTGGATGATTTTCTTAGTCGTTTAAAAAAAGCTTCATCCACCTCTTCCGTCTGGGTAGGTAGCCTGTAGTAGACACCTAGCATGCCATCGCCCTTGTTTTTTTACCCCTTTTAGCCAGAGACTCTCAACATGTCCCTCTCCTACATCCCTTTCCACCTAAGTCCAAGTGTGTACATTTTTAATCTATAAGGCAACACCTCCTCCCTTTCCTCCCCTGCCTATCCTTCCTGAGCAATCTGCACCCTTCTATACCAATATTCCAATTATGTATATTATCCCACCAAGTCCCTGTGAGTATGTCTACACTGGCTCATTAATTTGAGCTAGGTAGGCAAATTAGGCAACCGGAGTTGCAAATGAAGCTCAGGATTTAAATATCCTGGGCATTATTTGCATGTTCCTGTCTGGCCGCCATTTTTAAATCCCCCTTAGTTTGAACGAACTGCCCATGGCTACATGCGGCAGTTTAAAGTTAATCCGAACTAAGTCCTTAGTTTGGATTAACTGTTACTCCTTGTGCTTCATTTGCAACTCCGGTTGCCTGATTTGCCTACCTATCTCGAATTAACGAGCTAGTGTAGACATACTCTGTGATACCAATGATGTCATAGTTGTATTTATTTATTAGCACTTCCAGTTCTTCCTTCTTATTACCCATACTTCTGTTTTGTCGACAGAACTACATCGACAAAGGAGTTATTCTTCATAGAATGAGGTTTACATACGTCGACAAAACTGCTGAGTTATGTCGATGTTATGTCGACATAACTCAAAGGCAGTGTGGACGCAGGTTTAGTTTTGTCGACAAAAGCCCACTTTTGTCGACAAAACCCTGTAGTCTAGACACACCCATAGTTACTTCTTGTGAATGCTGTAACCCTAGCCATGGTTAGAGTGTGGGAAAATGACTGGACTGAAATGCAGAGAAGTAAAGGCAAAAGGCTTATGACCTGGAGAGGGTGCACTCAGAGGCTGCGTCTAGACTGGCAAGTTTTTCTGCAAAAGCAACTGCTTTTGTGGAAAAACTTGCCAGCTGTCTACACTCGCCGCTTGAATTTGCGCAAGAACACTGATGATCTAATGTAAGACTGTCAGTGTTCTTCCGCAAATACTATGCTGCTCCCATTCGGGAAAAAGCCCTCTTGCACAAATGTATTTGCACAAGAGGGCCAGTGTAGACAGCCAAAAACTGTTTTGCGCAAAAAAGCCAAGATGGTGAAAATGGCGATCGGGGTTTTCTTGTGCAAAGCGTCTAGATTGGCACGGATGCTTTTCTGCAAAAAGTACTTTTGCGCAAAAGCGTCAGTGCCAATCTAGACGCTCTTTTCCGCAAATGCTTTTAATGGAAAAATGTTTCCGTTAAAAGCATTTGCGGAAAATCATGCCAGTCTAGACGTAGCCAGAGAGACCCAGGAAGAGGTTAGACATCCATGTATCCCCATAACTGTGAT
This sequence comes from Pelodiscus sinensis, assembly GCF_049634645.1. Classification (NCBI taxonomy): domain Eukaryota; kingdom Metazoa; phylum Chordata; order Testudines; family Trionychidae; genus Pelodiscus; species Pelodiscus sinensis. The sequence goes on from NC_134719.1 coordinate 52,472,759, forward strand.
AACAACATGGCCCTTTTCCTTTGAGGTCTTACTATTCATTTCCCTAATTGTTTTCTATATTCTGCTGTCTCATTCCCGTTGAGGTTTAATGCTTAGATTATATAGCAAATTTATGAAATTTGTATTCCAAGTTTATTGTACAGTTATCTGATAAATTGTTGTGAGAGAGAAACAAACTAACATTTAGTTCAGCTAAGCAGGCCCTGACCAAATTTTTAGTTGATGTGATAAGTCATTGATAATACCGAGGCTTGATCCAACCTCAGCTGAATGTCTTTGACTTCCCTGGAATGGGATCAGGCCATGGCTCTTAGTACTTTGTATTAAAAATAATTGTATTCAACCCTAACTAAATTGTTGATCTTTCAAAGATATTTTAACTAGGGTGCTGCATAAAGGCTGAAGAGATCTAGACATGGGTAGAAATTCTGGCTATGTCTAGACTTCAGGCTTCTTTCAGAAGAAGCTTTACTGGAAGAGATCTTCTGGAAAAACATCTGAAAGAGAGCATCCACACTGCAAAAGTGCATTGAAAAAGCCATCTGCTTTTTCGAAAGATAGCATCCACACTGAATGGATGCTATCTAGCATTTCAGCTATGATTACTGTGGATGGAGTGGCCACCAGGGCACCTGTGGTTTTTCCTCTTTCCTCTTCTTTCAAAATAACTCCCTCTTCCCTGTCCACACATGCATTTTTCCGAAAGAGCTCTTTTGGAAATAAGGCTTCTTCCTCATAGAATGAGGATTACCAATGCTGGAAAAACCCCTCTGTTCTTTCTATTTTCTTTTAGAAAAAATTATATCTACACTGCAATTGTGGATATAATTGAAGTTATTTCAGAAAAAAGGCCATTTTCCTGAAAAAACTCTGTAGTGTAGACATACCCTCTTTCCCTAGAAGGGTGAGTATTTCAGAATATGAAGATAACTGATAAACTTACCAGAATGAAGAAAAAGTACCTCTTTTACAATATACCTGAGAAAATGTAACTCCACTTTTTGCCAGGTAGTTAACATTAGAAAAATTAGTAACTCTTTAAAATAAAGATGCAGTTAATCAAGACTAAATTACTGTGGAAATCCCAATTTATGACATCCACATTAATACCAAATGAGTTCATCCCAATTACAATGGGCGCCAAGAAATACTAAAGGGAATTAATGATATGGACATTAGTTTAAAGTATTACTTTATAATTTAAACCTTTTTTATATTGAAATTTAAGTACTTTTCAGGAAGTGTCAGTTAAAAAAAAGTGAGGGAAAAGGTGTCCTCGCAGAAGTGAAGGATATTTGTTTATATAACAGAATCTTTTGCAATTGTTGGTTCAAAAATATCTTTTAATTTTCTCAGCAATATAAGATGCTGCTAAAGGAAGGTAACATGGAGATCTGAAGCACAGGTAGGTTAAGGGATTACTCAAAATCACCCAGAAACTCAATGGGAGAACTGGGAATAAACTCCCAGTGAGTTACTGCAGAACACTTGCATAAGAGGTGTCTGAGTGGCATAGAAATGGGGTAGCTGTGATGTTCCTGAACAAAGGGAGGGTCACCATAGTGGTCCTGTGACCAGGTTAGAGGACATTTCTCATGTTAAAAGAGGACTAAAAGAGGAATGTTTGGCCTCCCAATGCAGTAGTGATTCCTAGCTTTTGGAATCATTTACACTAAAGAGTCCGATTTAACATTAGGAGAAATAATATTAGATGTGGTGAAACATGCATATTATGTGTGGTACTTGTTGCTGATGGGGAAAACACCCAGAGCTCATCAAAATAACCAGTTTACTAGTCTCTGTGCAATAAGACAACATAATTTCAACATAATTTCAGACAATTTCACAGCCTATATCACACAGATCCAGATATAGGGTCCTCTGTGCAAGGTATGTGATCTGCATATGAGTGGATACTTTGGGGTCAGCTACCTACCTGTTATTTATCCTCCAGGTTACACTCTTACAGGCACTCTTCCACATTAACACTCTGTCAATCATCTTCAGCTTCATTTGCATTTTATAGACTAACTGAAGTGTAGGAGCATAAGCTTTCGTGGGCAAAGACCCACTTCGTCAGATGCATGTAGTGGAAATTTCCAGAGGCAGGAATAAATATGCAGGCCAGGATCAGGCTGGAGATGACCAGGTGGATCCAATCAAGGAGGATGAGGCCCACTTCTAGCAGCTGATCTGGAGGTGTGAATTCCAAGAGAATAGAAGCTGCTTTTGTAGTTAGCAAGCCATTCACAGTCTTTGTTTAATCCAGAGTTGATTGTGTCAAACTTAAAGATGAACTGTAGCTCAGCAGTTTCTCTTTGAAGTCTGGTCCTGAAGTTTTTTTGCTGCAGGATGGCTACTTTTAGATCTGCAATTGTGTGTCCAGGGAGATTGAAGTGTTCCCCTACAGGTTTTTGTATGTTGCCATTCCTAATATCAGATTTGTGTCCATTGATTCTTTTACGTAGGGACTGTCCTGTATGGCCGATGTATATAGCAGTGGGGCATTGTTGGCACATGATGGCATATATTACGTTGGTGGATGTGCAGGAGAATGTACCAGTGACAGTATGGCTGATCTGGTTAGGTCCTGTGATGGTGTTGCTGGTGTATATGTGTGGGCAGAGTTGGCACCGAGGTTTGTTGCAAGGATTGGTTCCTGAGTTCGAGTTATTATGGTGCGGTGTGTAGTTGCTGGTGAGAATATGCTTCAGGTTGGCGGGTTGTCTGTGGGCAAGGACCGGCCTACCTCCCAAGGCCTGTGAGAGCGAGGGATCATTGTCCAGGATGGGCTGAAGATCACTAATGATGCGTTGGAGAGGTTTTAGCTGGGGACTATAGGTGATGGCCAGTGGTGTTCTGTTGGTTTCTTTCTTGGGCTTGTCCCGTAGCAGGAGGCTTCTGGGTACACGTCTGGCTCTGTCAATCTGTCTCCTCACTTCCTCGTGTGGGTATCGCAGTTTACAGAATGCTTGTTGAAGGTCTTGTAGGTGTAGGTCTCTGTCTGAGGGGTTGGAGCATATGCGGTTGTACCTCAGTGCTTGGCTGTAAACAATGGATCGTGTGGTGTGTCCGGGATGGAAACTGGAGGCATGCAGGTAAGTATAGCGGTCGGTAGGTTTTCTGTATAGGGTGGTATTGATATGACCGTCACTTATTTGTATCGTGGTGTCCAGGAAATGGACCTCCCGTGTAGATTGGTCCATGCTGAGGTTGATGGTGGGGTGGAAGCTGTTGAAATCATGGTGAAATTCTTCCAGAGTCTCCTTCCCATGGGTCCAGATGATGAAGATGTCATCGATGTAGCGTAGGTAGAGAAGGGGTGTAAGTGGACGAGAGCTGAGGAAGCGTTGTTTCAGGTCAGCCATAAAAATGTTGGCATATTGTGGGGCCATGCGGGTGCCCATAGCAGTGCCACTGGTCTGGAGGTATATGTTGTCACCAAATCTGAAATAGTTGTGTGTGAGGATAAATTCACAGAGTTCAGCCACCAGTTGTGCTGTGGCATCATCAGGAATACGGTTCCTGACAGCTTGTACTCCATCTGCATGTGGGATGTTTGTGTAGAGAGCCTCTACTTCCATGGTGGCTAGGATGGTGTTTTCTGGAAGATCACCTATGCATTGTAGTTTTCTCAGGAAATCCGTAGTGTCACGAAGGTAACTGGGAGTGTTGGTGGCGTAGGGTCTGAGCAGAGAGTCCACATAGCCAGACAGTCCTTCAGTAAGAGTGCCAATGCCCGAGATGATGGGGCGTCCGGGATTTCCAGGTTTGTGGATCTTGGGTAATAGATAGAACAACCCTGGTCGGGGCTCTAAAGGTGTGTCGATTTGTTCCTGTGTTTGTCTGGGGAGTGTCCTGAGCAGATGGTGCAGTTTCTTAGTATATTCCTTAGTGGGATCTGAGGAAAGTGGCCTGTAGAATTTGGTATTGGAGAGTTGTCTGGCAGCCTCCTTTAGGTAGTCAGGCCTGTTCATGATGACAACAGCACCTCTTTTGTCAGCCTCTTTGATTATAATGTCAGAGTTGTTCCGGAGGCTGTGGATGGCATTGCGTTCTGCATGACTGAGGTTACCAGGCAAGCGATGCTGTTTTTCCACAATTTCTGCCTGTGCACGTCGGCGGAAGCATTCTATGTAGAGGTCCAGACTGCCATTTCGGCCCTCAGGAGGAGTCCATGTGGAGTTCTTCTTCTTGTGCTGTTGGTGGGAAGGTATCTGTGTGTCAGTGCACTGTTCAGTGTCGTGTTGGAAGTATTCCTTGAGACGGAGACGGCGAAAGTAGGCTTCTAGATCACCGCAGAACTGTATCATGTTAGTGGGGGTGGCGGGGCAAAAAGAGAGTCCCCGAGATAGAACAGATTCTTCTGCCGAGCTGAGTGTGTAGTTGGAGAGATTGACGATATTGCTGGGTGAGTTAGGGGTACCATTGTTGTGGCCCCATGTGGCAGGTAGGATTTTAGACAGCTTACAGTCCTTTTTCCTCTGTAGAGAAGTGAAGTGTGTAATGTAGATCTCCTGTCTTGCTTTAGTAAAGTCCATTTGTGCAGAAGGTTGGTGTTGTATGAGAGACTCCAGATTGGAGAGCTCTTTTTTGATGTTTTCCTGTTTGCTGTACAGGATGCTGATCAGGTGGTTCCTCAGTTTTTTGGATAGTATATGGCATAATCTCTCACTGTAGTCTGTGCAGTATGTAGATATCAATGGATTTTTCACCTTCAGTCCATTTGGTATAATGTCCATCCGTTTGCATTTGGAGAGAAAGATGATATCTGTTTGTACTTGTGCAAGTTTCTTCATGAGGTTGATAGATTTCCACTCCATATGGCTAAATGCAGTGCCTTGCATGGTGTCAAGTATCAGAGAGGTAGCCGTGTTAGTCTGAATCTGCAAAAGCGACGAGGAGTCCTGTGGCACCTTATAGACTAACTGAAGTGTAGGAGCATAAGCTTTTGTGGGCAAAGACCCACTTCGTCAGATGCATGTAGTGGAAATTTCCAGAGGCAGGAATAAATATGCAGGCCAGGATCAGGCTGGAGATGACCAGGTGGATCCAATCAAGGAGGATGAGGCCCACTTCTAGCAGCTGATCTGGAGGTGTGAATTCCAAGAGAATAGAAGCTGCTTTTGTAGTTAGCAAGCCATTCACAGTCTTTGTTTAATCCAGAGTTGATTGTGTCAAACTTAAAGATGAACTGTAGCTCAGCAGTTTCTCTTTGAAGTCTGGTCCTGAAGTTTTTTTGCTGCAGGATGACTACAGTGAGATATTATGCCATATACTATCCAAAAAACTGAGGAACCACCTGATCAGCATCCTGTACAGCAAACAGGAAAACATCAAAAAAGAGCTCTCCAATCTGGAGTCTCTCATACAACACCAACCTTCTGCACAAATGGACTTTACTAAAACAAGACAGGAGATCTACATTACACACTTCACTTCTCTACAGAGGAAAAAGGACTGTAAGCTGTCTAAAATCCTACCTGCCACATGGGGCCACAACAATGGTACCCCTAACTCACCCAGCAATATCGTCAATCTCTCCAACTACACACTCAGCTCGGCAGAAGAATCTGTTCAATCTTGGGGACTCTCTTTTTGCCCCGCCACCCACACTAACATGATACAGTTCTGCGGTGATCTAGAAGCCTACTTTCGCCGTCTCCGTCTCAAGGAATACTTCCAACATGACACTGAACAGTGCACTGACACACAGATACCTTCCCACCAACAGCACAAGAAGAAGAACTCCACATGGACTCCTCCTGAGGGCCGAAATGGCAGTCTGGACCTCTACATAGAATGCTTCCGCCGACGTGCACAGGCAGAAATTGTGGAAAAACAGCATCGCTTGCCTGGTAACCTCAGTCGTGCAGAACGCAATGCCATCCACAGCCTCCGGAACAACTCTGACATTATAATCAAAGAGGCTGACAAAGGAGGTGCTGTTGTCATCATGAACAGGCCTGACTACCTAAAGGAGGCTGCCAGACAACTCTCCAATACCAAATTCTACAGGCCACTTTCCTCAGATCCCACTAAGGAATATACTAAGAAACTGCACCATCTGCTCAGGACACTCCCCAGACAAACACAGGAACAAATCGACACACCTTTAGAGCCCCGACCAGGGTTGTTCTATCTATTACCCAAGATCCACAAACCTGGAAATCCCGGACGCCCCATCATCTCGGGCATTGGCACTCTTACTGAAGGACTGTCTGGCTATGTGGACTCTCTGCTCAGACCCTACGCCACCAGCACTCCCAGTTACCTTCGTGACACTACGGATTTCCTGAGAAAACTACAATGCATAGGTGATCTTCCAGAAAACACCATCCTAGCCACCATGGATGTAGAGGCTCTCTACACAAACATCCCACATGCAGATGGAGTACAAGCTGTCAGGAACCGTATTCCTGATGATGCCACAGCACAACTGGTGGCTGAACTCTGTGAATTTATCCTCACACACAACTATTTCAGATATGGTGACAACATATACCTCCAGACCAGTGGCACTGCTATGGGCACCCGCATGGCCCCACAATACGCCAACATTTTTATGGCTGACCTGGAACAACGCTTCCTCAGCTCTCGTCCACTTACACCCCTTCTCTACCTACGCTACATCGATGACATCTTCATCATCTGGACCCATGGGAAGGAGACTCTGGAAGAATTTCACCATGATTTCAACAGCTTCCACCCCACCATCAACCTCAGCATGGACCAATCTACACGGGAGGTCCATTTCCTGGACACCACGATATAAATAAGTGACAGTCATATCAATACCACCCTATACAGAAAACCTACCGACCGCTATACTTACCTGCATGCCTCCAGTTTCCATCCCGGACACACCACACGATCCATTGTTTACAGCCAAGCACTGAGGTACAACCACATATGCTCCAACCCCTCAGACAGAGACCTATACCTACAAGACCTTCAACAAGCATTCTGTAAACTGCGATACCCACACGAGGAAGTGGGGAGACAGATTGACAGAGCCTGACGTGTACCCAGAAGCCTCCTGCTACGGGACAAGCCCAAGAAAGAAACCAACAGAACACCACTGGCCATCACCTATAGTCCCCAGCTAAAACCTCTCCAACGCATCATTAGTGATCTCCAGCCCATCCTGGACAATGATCCCTCGCTCTCACAGGCCTTGGGAGGTAGGCCGGTCCTTGCCCACAGACAACCCGCCAACCTGAAGCATATTCTCACCAGCAACTACACACCGCACCATAATAACTCGAACTCAGGAACCAATCCTTGCAACAAACCTCGGTGCCAACTCTGCCCACACATATACACCAGCAACACCATCACAGGACCTAACCAGATCAGCCATACCGTCACTGGTACATTCCCCTGCACATCCACCAACGTAATATATGCCATCATGTGCCAACAATGCCCCACTGCTATATACATCGGCCAAACAGGACAGTCCCTACGTAAAAGAATCAATGGACACAAATCTGATATTAGGAATGGCAACATACAAAAACCTGTAGGGGAACACTTCAATCTTCCTGGACACACAATTGCAGATCTAAAAGTAGCCATCCTGCAGCAAAAAAACTTCAGGACCAGACTTCAAAGAGAAACTGCTGAGCTACAGTTCATCTTTAAGTTTGACACAATCAACTCTGGATTAAACAAAGACTGTGAATGGCTTGCTAACTACAAAAGCAGCTTCTATTCTCTTGGAATTCACACCTCCAGATCAGCTGCTAGAAGTGGGCCTCATCCTCCTTGATTGGATCCACCTGGTCATCTCCAGCCTGATCCTGGCCTGCATATTTATTCCTGCCTCTGGAAATTTCCACTACATGCATCTGACGAAGTGGGTCTTTGCCCACGAAAGCTTATGCTCCTACACTTCAGTTAGTCTATAAGGTGCCACAGGACTCCTCGTCGCTTTTGCAGATTCAGACTAACACGGCTACCTCTCTGATATTTGCATTTTGGGGATTTGTCACAATGTCCTTATTGCATCCTCAAAAAAACAAATGTCCATCCTCAGACAGACCATGAAGGAAAAAATGTAAGTAATGTAGTTACAACTTAAACAATGAGTAGTCCTGTGGCATCTTACAGACTAACAAAAATATGCATATAGTATCATGAGCTTGCGTGGGCACAATACACTTTTTCAGATGAGACGCTCTTGAGTGGAAAAAAATAGGGGGACCTCATTTTTTAAGTTGTTTTTAAAGTTACAGGCTAACATGGCTACTTCTCTGAGACTAATGCAGTTACAATGCATGTTAAACTACAGATAATATCCATAGAAATCTGCACACCTAAGGAACAATTTTAAGCAACAAATGCATGATACAGTAAAACATAGGAGATACAAACACCTCAGAAATAGAGGCTGTTTGTAACTCTAAATAAAATGTTATGGTTGTTCTTTCAAGAGTTTATAACTGAAAAGTGACTTGATGCAGCTTTGAAACTTTGCTATGTAAAAGAAAAATGCTGCTTTTGACCATATTAGTTTAAATGAAACAAGCACAGAAACCATTTTCTTAACCTGTCAAAACTTAAAAAAAACCCTTTATTTTAATAGTTTATTTTTAACAAAGTATTTGCCTTTTTGTGTGTGTCTGCTGCTGCATGATTATAATATTTATTCGCAAATCAGATGTGTGGCCAGTTCATTACTTTGCTGTTCCTAACTGAGATTCTAATGTATAACATATTGCTTGGACAAAACTCTTTTTCCATGGAAAATCAGCTCAACCTTTTCCTATTAGTTGGGATCGGTCCTGGCAAGGGCAGGGGATTGGACTTGATGACCTTCTGAGGTCTCTTCCAGCTCTACGGTTCTATGATTCTATGGTGTAGGCAGTAATGCTGATTGTATAAATCAGTAGGCAAACAACTGACAGAAGGGTTTCCAAGCAGAACTGAGCCAGGCACCAAGTTATCAATTCTATATTTTCACTCAATATTTTTCTGCCTAACTTGTAGAGTGACTAGGGTAATTTCAGCTTCTTTTTCTCAGACAAATGGACTCAAAGTAGTCCATTGGGTAGTTACTGGAAGTTAGGTAGCTAGTGGGATTTTCAAAAGCATGTATCTGCATTTTTATGTGTGAGAACATCTTTTAAAACCTAGCAAGTGGCCTCTGCCAAATGGAGAATCTAGCCTTGTATTTTTATTGTCATTTATTCCCCAAGAGATTAATTTGGCCTGAAATACCTTCTGCTGACTCCCTTATTCACAGGAAAAAAACTCAACATGTAAGCGAATCAGAACAGAAAACCTTGTACTCAAATAATATGGCCATTCCCAACCAACACATTTACAAACTAAAAAATGGCACTTTCACCTTTCTGCAAGTACCTAAAGGGTAGGGGGAAAAAATCTTTGAATAACTTTGAACAATTTTAGGAAAAATTCAACCCAAAATTGTGAGTGAATGAATCAGTATTTTAATTTTTGCAAATTAATATTTCAGAAAAATCTAATGACAATCTTTTGCATTGATCATTTGGAACATTTCATTTATGAATCTCAAAACAGTTTAGAGATGCCTCCGTCAGGCTTCCCTCCAGTGCCCAGCTGGAAATTCACAAAATACTGGACATTGCACATGTCCGGTATTTTCTGAATTTTTCTACCAGACAGAAGGTGCAAATACCTGACTGTCTGATAGAAAACCGGACACCTGGCAACCCTAGCCCTGCTCAGCTGGCCCCCGAGCAGCAAGCAGCATGCATGGGGAGTGCAGACCCCAAACGGCCGCCACTTGCTCCCTGGATGGAGCCCAGCTGAGCGGCGCTGGTGCTGTGCCGCTCAGCTGAGCCCTGGTGGTACGGGAAGGAAGGCGGGGCAGTGACGTACACAGACAGGGGGCGGGGCCATGTACATCACCGCCCCCGTTTCTCCTCCCGCCGTGGTGCTGATTGGTGCACCCCTCAGCCGGGCTGCCGTGGGAGAGGGGAAGGAGGTGGTGGTGACATAGACAGCCCTGCTCCCTGGCCGTTTACGTCACCATCCCACCTCTCCTCCCCTTGTCTACGTCACCGCCCCCTTTCCCCTACTGCTGTGGCACTCAGCTGAGTGCTGCGCCCCTCAGCTGGGCCGCCGGAGGAGCCAGCAGCGCAAGGGGCCATTTGGGCTCCCCCATGGTGGGAGCGGAAGGGAGGGTGGTGACGTACATGGCCCCGCCCCCTCGCTGTGTACGTCACCGCCCCGCCCCCATCCCTCATGGCAGCTCAGCTGAGCACGCAGCATTCATCCAAGCACCATGGTGGGAGGGAAGGGGAAGGGGAAAGGGTGCAGGGAGAGATGGAGGGGAGAGAGAGGCAGGAGGAGGAGTAGAAGAGAAAGGGAGAGTGAGAGGCAGGAGGGGGAGAAGAGAAAGAAAGAGAAGGAGAGAGAGGCAGGAGGCAGAAGAGAGCTGAGAGAGAGGGTGGTAGGCAGTAGAAGGAGAGAGATAGAAGGAGAGAGAGAGAGAGAGAGAGAGAGTGCGCTCAGGAAAGAAGACCTGAAAATCCCGTCTTATAATGAGCTAATTTGCTAGTTGCAAATAATCTCAGATGGACAAACCTTTCCATTCCAGACTCTAGCAGATGACATGTCCTCCAGGCATAAGCTATAAGACTGGTTCAATCTATTTTTGTCAGCCCACTGGTTCAATCTATTTCTAGTCTAATGATAGAACCAAAAAAACTCCATAAGGAGTCTCTTTATTTTCTGCTGACCTGCGCTGTGGGTGAAGAGCAGAAATCACTGAGGGTATGTCTACACTACCCCGCTAGTTCGAACTAGCGGGGTAATGTATGCATACCGAACGTGCAAATGAAGCCCGGGATTTGAATTTCCCGGGCTTCATTTGCATAAGCCGGCCGGCGCCATTTTTAAATGCCGGCTTGTTCGAACCCCGTGCCGCACGGCTACACGCGGCACGGGCTAGATTAGTTCGAACTAGCAAGCCATTTCGAACTATCTGTACGCCTCGCGGATTGCACCTCGTGCATTTAAAAATGGCGCCGGCCGGCTTATGCAAATGAAGCTCGGGAAATTCAAATCCCGGGCTTCATTTGCACGTTCGGTATGCATACATTACCCTGCTAGTTCGAACTAGCGGGGTAGTGTAGACATACCCTGAGAATCTGGAATCACATCGAGCTGAAATCACTAGGTTTGGCCCAGATCCAAATCCATCAGCAGCAGGCAGACAGCAGGGAGGCTGGCAGGAGCAGTGGTGAGTGGAAAACAAAGTGAGTGAGATGCCTCTTACCCTCCTACCAGGATGGGAAGAGCTCTGGAAATCACCTCTGAGCACTGGTCTGCCCTGACCATGGGCAGCAACTGTGAGTGGGGTACAGAGAAAGGTTGGGCATGTGAATGGGACTCTTACATTGCTGGACTTCTTGTGATCCTGAGAGGCAAAGGATATTGCTTAACCCACTTGAGATGGGACGTTTACTGATGGGTTGGTTATGAACTATGTGGTGTTTTCCCAAGTTAATGCCACATTACTTCTCTCCCTCTTTCGTTACAAATTTCTTTTCTTTGCTCAGACTCCGTGCTTGCGAGTGAGGAAGCATTGCCTCCCAGAGGCACCCAGGAGTGTATGTGAATTTCCCAGATTACTGGGTGGGAGCTCGAGACAATTCTGTTTGGATGGATGGAGAAGAACCCCTAGATCTTGAATCTGGCCCTGGCAACTGCCAGCTCTACCTGGCAGAAGGGTTACACTCTCATCATAGGCTATGTCTAGACTACATCCCTCTGTTGGCAGAGGGATGTAAATGAAGCACTTCGAAAGTGCAAATGAAGCGGGGATTTAAATATCCTGCACTTCATTTCCATAATCATGTAATGGTGCTCTTTTGAAAAAGTGCTATTTTGAAATTGAAACCGCAGTCTAGACATGGGTCTTTCAAAAATGGGGTGCTTTTTCAAAAGATCCTGTAAACCTCAAAAAAGCGCCTCATTTTCGAAAGAACCTGGAAGAGGTGGGTTCAGGCGATCTGTGCATGCGCAGATCGCCGGACAGCGTGGTTGGTGAGCAGTGCTGCTGTGGTTTGGCGAGCCCTACCTATAAGTATTTGTTTCTTACTTTTACAAATGATTATTCCTATTACAAACAGTAGATTAAGCCATAGTGAACTTAAAACAAAAACACGCCCCCAATTTATAGACTTCCTGCAAGTCTAAATACTTTGAGGTATGTCTACACTACAAAGTTAATTCGAACTAACAGCTGTTATTTCGAATTAACTTTAAGAGGAGCTACACATACAAACTGCTAGTTCTAATTTGAATCGAACTAGTGAAGCGCTTAGTTCGAATTAGGTAAACCTCATTCTAACAGGAGTTCGAATTAAGTAGTTCGAATTAAGGGCTGTGTAGCCACTTAATTCGAACTGGGCTGTGTAGCCACTTAATTCGAACTAGGTGGAGGCTAGCCCTTTCCAGGTTGCCCTGGTGGCCACTCTGGGCCAACCAGAGAAACTCTTCTGCCCTCCTCCTGGCCCTGGAGCCCTTAAAGGGGCATGGTCTGGCTACAGTGCTTGTGCCAGCTGCAATCCTGCCAGCACCCAGCCAGGAGACTCTGCACCTGGCACGGCATGAGCCAGCCACCCGCTGCCACCCAGCCCTCCGCCTCTTCCCAGGACCAGGCTGGTGGCTCTCAGGAGCCTGCCCGAGGCCACAAAAGGTGGGCGCCCACCTGGTCTAGTGCAGAGATCATGGACCTCATCAAGGTTTGGGGCAAGGCCTCCAACGTCCATGATCTGTGCACTACCCATAGGAATGCGGCCTTCTACAACCGCATGACTGCCAGCCTGGCAACCAGAGGCCACATGTGGACCTGGGAGCAGGTCTGCTACAAAATAAAGGTCCTGTGGCAGGCCTACTCCAGGGCCTCCCAGCCAGGGGCTGACCCGGAGGCATGCCCTCATTTTGAGGCCCTGGACCGCATCCTGGGGACTCACACAGTCCATGTCCCCGGGGTGGTGTTCGACCCTGGGGCAGAGGGACCCGTCCCTGACAGGAGTCTGCAAGGAGCCTGCCCAGGACCCAGGACCCAGGACCCCTGAGGCATCCCACAGAGCACATCAGCTGTGTCGTCCAAGGGCAGGGAGGGCTCCACATGTGAGTGCCATCATGCTCCCCTTATGTGTATGGGGGTGGGGTGGAGGGAGAGGGAGCCCAGGCACCGTGCGTCTGGGCCTTGCCCACCATGGAGCAGCAGCTGAGTGTCATGCAGGGGCCCTGGACCAGCAGTGGATTTGGGGCAGGACGAGCGGGGTGGCTGTCCCAGGCCCCGCACTTGCAGAAGCACTGCGCATGCGCCGTGGCACCACAGCACATGCACCATGTCAAAGGGGGGGGCCCCCAAAATTGTGCTGCCTGGGGCCCTGCAGCACTGTCATCCGTCCCTGCCCTGGACCATGCCCCACACACCGACCTCACCTTGCAGAAGGGGGCTGGGTTTTACCCACTGTTCTTGTTTCACCACAGCTGCAGCACCTGGGACTGCAAGACGCACCACCCCGCCTGCAACAGCCACCCGCACCTGGGCCAGCAGGCACATCAGGAACCTGGAGGACTACCAGCGGCGGCACCTGCGGCTACTGGAGCACCAGCTCTGCACCCAGGACAAAGGGCCCCCCCCCTTTGACATGGGTGCAGGAGGACCTGGGCTCCACATGTGAGTGCCATCATATGGGGGACAAGCTTGGAGGTGCTGGAGGAGCAGGGCCGTGCCTTCAGAGGCCACCATCAGACCTTGTTGGACAGGTTCCTGCCTCCTTCAGCTCTAGCACCTGCAGCCTTCCCAGCTCGCGCTCCTCCTCCCGCTTTCTCTGTACCCCTCATCCCTCCTGCCCCACCCTCCACCCCTCCCAAAGCTCCTGCACCCGCAATGCTGTGAGACAGGAGAGTCAGCAGGACCCCCAACCCTGAGCTTTCCCTTCCCTTCCTCCCCTTCCTCCCCCTTCCAGCTTCCTCCTCCCAGGTTTCCCCCTACCCTCCCCTCTCCCACCCTGATTCCTCCCTCCCCCCACCCCAGTTATGTACAATAAAGAGAGGTTTTTTTGGGCAAAACAGGTGTTTTCATTTTACATTAGGAAGGGGGGTTAGGGAGGGGAAAAGGGAAGGAGGGAAGGGTGGAAAAAGGCCCCAGTGGGGCATGCAGGGAGAGTTCAGTCCTCCTCCACATGGAAGCTCTCCCGCAGGGCTTCCCGGATCTGGACGGGCCCCCCATTGGGCCTCCTGGATGGCAACAGTGCGGGGCAGTGTGAACTGGCCAGCCGTGTGGTCAGCCTCAGTCATTCAGGCTGGCAGGAAAGCCTCCCCCTTCCATTCACAGAAATTGTGCAGCACACAACATGCTGCCACTACGGGAGGGATATTGTGCTCGGCGAGGTCGAGGCATGTGAGGAGGCATCGAAATCGGGCTTTCAGATGTTCGAAGGCCCCCTCAACCACAATGCGGGCCCTGGTGAGCCTGGCATTGAAGGCCTGCTAGATCGGGTTGAGGTGCCCCGTGTATGGCTCCATCAGCCCGGGTTGTAAGGTGTAGGCCACATCCCCCACCAGGCAGAAGGGCATGTCCACGTCCCCGACCCTGATGTGGCGGTTGGGGAAGAAGGTCCCGGCGTGCAGCTTCTGGCACATGGAGGAGTTGCGGAACACCCTGGTGTCGTGTGCCTTGCTGGACCAGCGCACATTAATGTCTGTGAACTGGCTCCGGTGGTCAGACACAGCCTACAGAAGCACGGAGAAGTACCCCTTGCGGTTGATGTACTGGGAATTCTGGTGTTCCAGGGCATGGATGGAGATGTGCGTCCTGTCGATGGCCTCCCAGCTATTGGGGAAGCCGAGGGCACTGAACCCCTGGATGACCACGTGTGGGTTGGTGAGGCGGACCACCCAGTTGATGGCCTTGACCACCTGCAGAGAGACACAGCAAACCACGAATCACTGGGGCTCCCAGATGTGTTCGTTCCCTGGCACTGCCCCACACCCCACTCCCGGAAGCAACCCCTGTGGGTGGTGTGTAGTATGGCCGGGACAGACCAAACCCTCCAGTGCGGGGCACTTTCATCTCCTCCCCCCCATTTTCCTTTGGGTGGCCCATTCCCTTCTTGCAGCCTCCCTCCCCACCGGCCCAATGGCCGGTGAGTGCCCTACCTGCATGAGCACTGCTCCGATGATGGATTTCCTAATGCTGAACTAGTTCCTGATGGATCGGTAGCTGTCCAGCGTGGAGAGCTTCCACAGGGCAATGGCCACACGTTTCTGGAGGGGGCTGGCAGGCCTCATGCGAGTGTCCCGTCATTGCAGAGCAGTGGCGAGCCATTCATAGAGCTCCAGATGTCCTTCTTCGTCCTGAAGTTTAGGGTCCACTGTTGGTCTCCCCACTGCTCCAGGACTATGCAGTCCCACCAGTCACTGCTGGTGTCCCAATATCAGATGCGGTGGGACATGCTGGTGTCCGGGCACTGCTGCAGCTCCTCCACGGCCCCCACGGAGGCCAGGGGGAGAGGCAGGAGGCTGACATGCACCAGATGGTGCCAGGCAACCTCCAGCCATTGCTGGCAGGCTTGCAGCAGCAAGTCCAAAAACTGGAGCAGCATGCCCAGGGCGAGCTCTGGCTCCATGGTGCCAACTGCGGCGGCGTCCCCAATGGGAACCACCGACACAGGCAGGCAGAGAGGAAAATGCTTTGCAGTCCCTCGGCGAGGTAGATAAGCAAGCGGAAAAGCTGAGAACCGGCTGCCCAAGGGGGTCCCTTTAAGCACGAGCCTCAGATAGCCTCAGACAGCAGCCACACAAAGCAACTACTGACCTGATGCCCTGCCGGAACCGGTTTCAGCTGCCCTTAAATGTGACCCAGTGTCCAATCATTGTGGCTGTGCTATTTCGAATTAGCAAAATGCTAATTCGAATTAGTTTTTGGTTCTAGTTGCACTAATTCGAATTAGCTTATTTCGAATGAACTAATTTCAATTAAGTTAGTTTGAATTAGTGCTGTAGTGTAGACATACCCTTGACTATTAGCAAGCAAATGATGTTCTGAGGCTCCTCTTAAATTTTTCACTAGATAATAATTACATTCTACTGTGCTAAGCTCATAGTGATTCATTCATGTCACTAATTTGCCATTACTTAACAATTCAGATTATGAGATAGTTTTGAAATCAAATTGTCAACTTCCATATAACACTGGAAAAAAAGAATCTGAATCTGCTGTTCTTAACTCATACTCAATAGTGTCTTATTCAATATTCTAATGAACTTGAATGGGTCCATTTACAGAATAAGATGTTAATAAGGGTGTCGGAATCAGCCCTTAACTATGGCCACAATATTTACCCATACCCTCAAGAAGTGGTAACAGATGGAGGCAAAAGATATTGTCAGGATGTAAAAAGCTAACATAGCAAACCTGAAAAGCCATATCCATATTTACCCATTGTTCCATAAGTGGAATCAAATTTATTAAAAATACATTAAAATCTTCACTTTATCTTTTTAGTTGGTGATGTCTAGCTAGTTGTCCAGCTGGTTATTTTAACGATGCATTGATTGTCAGATGCATATTCAGCTATCAGCTCATCAGTCACTTTTTTCCACAAGCTGATAAGTCCTGGTGACCAGAGAGGTATACAGTATTACAATGAATAGATTAGAACAGAATGAACTTATGACCTTTTTTCAACTTGTGGTCCATTAATTATTATTTCAGGTTACAAAAGAGCTTTAAAATGTTCTATAAGCGTGCACTGCATTGCTTGTCTTATTGTAGAATTCACTTCTTGAGTTGCGGCGCTGCTATTTCAAACCTGATAACTGCTGCTCAAAATAATCTTCATCCTTTTGCAACAAGTTGGGGTGACACTTTTTGAGATGGAGTTTTAGCTCAGCCAGCTTCATTGAGTCATTCCCCAAGACTTTGAAACAAATAACACGTTGTGGCAAATCCACGCCTTCTTTTTCTTGACAAGTATAGCCAAATTTGATGTTGTCCTCTGAACACTTGCGCTTGACATTTCCTCCTGTCGTTGCCATTATAAACAAAGTACACCACACCTGTAAAACAGCACATGTAGCACAGGATGAATGACACAGCAACCGCTCAGTACGATGGCAGCAGCTACACTGATGCTCAGAGCCTCAGACAGAAGTTACTGGCAACATAACACGGTTGCGTCCTAGGTGACGCTATGGATGATGCACCGTGTGCTTGTGAACAGAGTGTAAAACAGCCTAACGGCAGTGCCTATTCATGCTGTGGGACTTTGGACAATGTTCCCGTGGACCACCAAAAAAGTCACCATGGACCACCATTGACCACCAGTTGAGAACCACAGTCTTAGAGTGACAGCAAGCTGCTACAATGCTTACTTTGGTTGTCTTGCTTTTTGGGACATCACAGCAGTTTGGTTTTTGGTTGGTTTTTGTGCTTTAGAATCTTATTTTTGCCATGGAGCCAGGGCTGCCCCATGGCAGGCGATGATCCCACACTGCCATGCTTCAAGTTCTGCTGCATCTACATGAGACCATCATGATGCTCGTGCCAGATCTGGATTCAGAACCCAGCCTTGAGCCCCTCGCTCAGGCTGCAGCACCACTGGTCTTGCCATCGAACTTATTCCTGGACAATTTTGGAGGCTGAACATAAGTTCAGATTGATGGGACTGGCTTGTTATGGAGCGGTGGGACGACCAGGCTTATTTCAGAAACTTCCATATGCCAAAGTCGACATTCCAGGAGATGTGTGCCTGGCTCGCGCCTGCCCTATAACGCCAGGGCAACCACTTGAGGCCCGCCATCCCCCTGGAGAAGAGGGTCGCTATTGCCCTCTGGAAGCTGGCCATCCCCGATGGCTACCGCTTGGTGGGACACCAGTTTGGCGAAGGAAGGTCTACTGTTGGGGCCATCTTGCTGGAATAAGTTACTCTCTGAGGACAGTCCATGGGTGTGTGTGTGTGTGTGTGTGTGTGTGTGTGTGTGTGTGTGTGTGTGTGTGGAAAAGGGGGGCCGTCAGAAAAGGGCAAAGGGAATGGGGGATGGGGCAGGAGTGGTAGAAGCCCTCCTGGCCTTACCCTGCCCTGGTGCAGGGGGTGGTACGCTTGAGGGAGGGCTCCTAGGGTCTTGGAGGGAAGGGGTGGGGGACCACCTCTCAACAGCTCCCCCCCCCCCAATTTCCTGTTATGTGTGTTTCTATTTGTCTCTTTCTGCAGATGGTGATGGCCATCAATTGGAGCTGCTTCACAGGACTGTCCACCTCGGAGACCTGGATACCATCGTTGCCGGATTTGCGGGGCTTGAATTCCCAAACTGTGGTGGAGCACTCGATGGCACTCACATACCGATCCGCGCACTGCCCTGTCGAGCAGCCCAATACATAAACAGGAAGGTCTACTTCTCCATGGTGCTGCAGGCCCTAGTCAACCACCGGGGACAGTTTATGGACATTTGTGTCAGGTGGTTGGGCCAGGCACATGATGCCGGCATCTTCCGGAACTTGTACCTATACCACAGGCTGAAGGCTGGGACATTCTTTCCGCAGAGCAACTTTGCAGTCAGGGATGTGCATTGTGGCCGACACAGTCTACTCCCTTATGCCCTGCCGCATGAAGCCATATACTGTACACCTGGATGCGAGCAGGGACCCATTTAACTTCCACTTGAAAGTGGAATGCTCCTTCGGTTGTCTGCTCACTCATCTGGACATGGGGAAATGCAACATCCCCGAGGTGGTTGCTGCCAGATGCCATTCACCAAGCCCACCAGTCAGGATTGCATATTCGGGAGGCCCTGAGGGAGAGACTATCCCAAGGAGCCCAGGGTATGTCTACACTACAGAGTTAGTTCGAACTAACGGATGTTAGTTCGAACTAACTTTCATAGGCGCTACACTAGCGCTCCGCTAGTTCGAACTTAATTCGAACTAGCGGAGCGCTTAGTTCGAACTAGGAAAACCTCATTTTATGAGGATTAAGCCTAGTTCGAACTAGCTAGTTCGAATTAAGGGCTGTGTGGCCCCTTAATTCGAACTAGTGGGAGGCTAGCCCTCCCCAGGTTTCCCTGGTGGCCACTCTGGCCAACACCAGGGAAACTCCATGCCCCCCTCCTGGCCCTGGACCCCTTAAAGGGGCATGGGCTGGTTACGGTGCCCGTGCCAGGTGCAAGCCTGCCAGCACCCAGCCAGCAGACCCTGCACCTGGCACGGCTCGAGCCAGCCACCCGATGCCCCCCAGCCCTCCCCCTCTTCCCGGGACCAGGCTGGCGGTTCCCGGGAGCTTGCCCGGGACCGCAAGAGGTGGGCACCCGCCTGGGCTAGTGCGGACATCGTGGACCTCGTCCATGATCTCCGTACTAGGCACAGGAAAGTGGCTGGCTTGGGCAGGAGAGCTGCCAGCCTGGCCACCCAGGAGCAGGTGTGCATGAAAATCAAGGGGGTCCACTGAGACCCCCCCGACCCTGAGCCCTGAGCTTACAATGGCCGTCCTGGGTCAGACCAAAGGTCCATCTAGCCCAGTAGCCTGTCTGCCGACAGCGGCCAACCCTAGGGACCCTGGAGGGGATGGACCAAAGACAGTGACCAAGCCATTTGTCTCGTGCCATCCCTCTCCAGCCTTCCACAAACCTTGGGCAGGGACACCACTCCTACCCCCTGACTAATACCACTCCATGGACCCAACCTCCATGACTTGATCTCACTTCCCTTTAAACACTGTTCCAGTTCTAGCCTTCATAGCATCCTGCAGCAAGGAGTTCCACAGGTTGACTCTTTGCTTTGTGAAGAAGAACTTTCTGTTACTAGTTTGAAGCCTGCTACCCATTCCTTTCCTTTGGTGTCCTCTAGTCCTTCTTTATGGGAACTAATGAAGAACTTTTCTGTATGCACCCTCTCCACCCAAGTCCTGCTTTTAGAGACCTCTATCCTGTCTCCCCTCCATCTCCTCTTTTCTAAGCTGAGAAGTCCCAGTCTCTTTAGCCTCTCTTCATATGGGACCTGTTCCCAACCCCTGATCATTGTAGTTGCCCTCCCCTCTCCCACCCTCTCTCTTCCCCTCTCTCACTTCCTTTTCCCAGTCTCCCCCAGTTTTGTTCAATAAAGACAGGGTATGTCTATACATACTGTATAATGTATGCATACCAAACTTGCTAATGAAGCCCGAGATTTGAATTTCCCGGGCTTCATTAGCATAAAGCCGGCGCCGCCATTTTTAAAAGCCAGCTAGTGCGAACCCCGTGCCACGCGGCTACACGCGGCATGGGCTAGATAGTTCGAACTAGGTATCCATTCCTAACTATCTGTATGCCTCGTGGAACTAGGTAGCCATTCCGAACTATCTAGGTGTGGAACGAGGTGTACAGATAGTTCGGAATGGCTACCTAGTTCGAACTATCTAGCCCGTGCCGTGTGTAGCCGCGCGGCACGGGGTTCGCACTAGCCGGCTTTTAAAAATGGTGGTGCCGGCTTTATGCTAATGAAGCCTGGGAAATTCAAATCCCGGGCTTCATTAGCAAGTTCGGTATGCATACATTACCCCGCTAGTTCAAACTAGCGGGGTAGAGTAGACATACCCACAGATTCCATTTTTGACCGCAATTGTCCTTTATTTTGTACATCAGGAAGGGGGGCTAGGGAAGGGTAAGTGGAAGGAGGTGAGGGAGGAATGGGGTACGAGCCCCCGATGGGGAGGACTGGGCTGGCTCTGCGAGCTTCTGGGGGTGGAAGCTCTCCTGCAGCCCCCCAATTGCCCCCTCTCCCCAGATGGCAGCCTGCGGCAAGTGCAGCCAGGCTGATGGCCGAGTGGTGTGATGTGCTCAGTGTGGGCACGCTGGGCACTCCAAGCCAGGACTGGTTTTCAAGCGGGGCACCCCTGAGAACTGTCTGTCCGGGGTGGGGGTCGGGACCCTTTAAGCACAGCCCTCGGCTAGCCTGAGACAGCATCTCCACGCTCTAAGTCCTCCTCTGATGCCCTGCCGGCACTGCTTCCGGCCATCCTTAAGCCCTGTTCAGGGTCCACTTAATGTGGACATGCTAGTTCGAATTAGCAAAACGCTAATTCGAACTAGTTTTTAGTTCTAGACGCGTTAGTTCGAATTAGCTTAGTTCGAATTAACTAATTCCAACTAAGTTAGTTCGAACTAACTCTGTAGTGTAGACATACCCTCCCTCGCTGGTGGGAAGGGGGCTATAAACCTGGAGGGGGGAAGAGGGAAGGATGGCTCATGGATGAGGGTGCTGCTCGGATGAATAACTCCTGGTGCCTCGGCTAAGGGGGACTCTTCTGAGATGGCCTTGCATGTGGCCCGGGACAGTAGGGGGCTGGGCAAAAGGTGGGGCTACACCTGGGTCTGGGATGGCAGGAGGTGGGGGGGGGGCAGGCTGAGCAGGAGGAGCAGGAACAGGGACAGGACCTGGGAAGGCCATCACCTCCCAGATAGCAGCACAAATAGCAGTGCGCTACTGGACGAACTCATCCAGCAAGCGAGTGCGCCACTCTGCCTCTGCCTGCATCCTCTTGGAAAACGTGTGCTGCATGCTTTGCAGGACCGAGATGTTCTGGCTTGTCAGTTCCAGATATGGGCGCCAGTGCCAGCAGTTTTCATGCAGCCATCTGGGTGGTGGGGCAGGTGTGGCTTGCCCCTCCTGGAAGGCTGGTCCGGCTGTGGAGGACAAGAGGGAAAAGTAATCAGTCATGCATGCTCACACTTTCCCTGAGAGGGCCTGCCCTCCTTCACAGCAGTGAGTACCTGTTCTAGGGACAGGGGATGCTGATGTTCTCTCAGCAAGGCCTGGTGTGGCCTGGCCAGCAGCCATGGCCTCACTGGAGCCCAGAGGGGGGGGCAGGCCACCATCCTGCTCCCGCCCTCACACACACACCATGGCCAAGCAGCACAGACAAGTGTCAGGCCACAGTTGGGTTCCCACAAGATGCAGAGGGCCCTGGAGCTGCTTGGCTGTCCCAGGGTCCCCAACCCATGCCTGCACCTGTCATCACTGTCTGCAGGAACAGGGGGTGCCTCACACCCATACAGGGGTAGGACATCCCTCCCTGTGGTCAGCCATGTGTGGGGCCCCCCAGGCTGTGATCAGCATGACACATCACAGTACCGCACCATCCTCTTTGCTCCCACTTCCCCTGCCCTGTGTGTGTTGGATCCTCACAGCACTCACCTGATGTTCCCTCCCCAGTGTCCGAAGACATCTGGGAGGCCTCCTGCATCTGGGGGACCAGCTCCTGGGTGAGGGTCACTGCTCCTGGTGTCCTCCTCTTCCTAATCTTGGAACTGCTGGTCCTCAGGGATGTCATCCTGGAGCTGAGGCTACTGCTGCACAAGTTTCTCCATCCCTGACTCCACAACCTTCTCTGGAGACAGGGGTTCCCCTTCCCCCAGGATTCAGTTCAGGTCCTCATAGTGCTTCCCCAGACTGGGAGCTGCACTCACGGGCCCTGACATATCCCTGCCGCAATTCCTTCACTGTGGCTTGCACTTGGTTTAGTGTGCAGAGGTGGTGGCCTTTCTTAGCAAGGCCATCTGCCATTTAGGCATAAATGTCCACATGTCTCTTCCTGGACTGCAGGGCCTGAAAAGACTCCTCCATGGACCAGAGATCCAAGAGGGTTTTGATCTCAGGGCCAGACCATGATGGTGTCCGCCGTTTGGTGCCCCTGGCTTGGTCCTGGAATATGTCCCTGGAAGGGCCAGGAGGGTCTTGGGGGGGCTTGTGACTGTGACATGGCTGTAAGTGGGCCTACCAGGAACAGCCGAGCAGTCAGGGTCCTGTTTGGAGCTGGCTTGCTGCCACAATGCTTCTCCTGAGTGCCTGTGCCTTTATGTAATCAGGGGCTGAACTGCAGCTTGCTATCAGCAAGCTAAAAGGAGGGGTGGGTGTGCAAGGCTACAAGGCTGTGTTTAGACTAGCCAGTTTTTCCGGAAATCAGCCGCTTTTCCAGAAAAACTTGCCAGCTTGTCTACACTGGCCGCTTGAATTTCTGCAAAAGCACTGACTTCCTACTGTAAGAAAGTAGACGCTCCGATCTAGAAGCTCTGTTCCGAAAATGCTTTTAACGGAAAACTTTTCTAAGATGAAAAGTCCCAGTCTCTTTAGCCTCTCTTCATATGGGACCTGTTCCAAACCCCTGATCATTTTAGTTGCCCTCCCCTCTCCCAGCCTCTCTCTTCCCCTCTCCCACCTCCTTTTCCCAGTCTCCCCGAGTTTTGTTCAATAAAGAGAGTTTCTATTTTTGAACACACGTGTCCTTTATTTTGTACATCAGGAAGGGGGGATAGGGAGGACTAAGTGGAAGGAGGTGAGGGGGGAATGGGGTACGAGCCCCTGATGGGGAGGACTGAGCTGGCTCTGTGGGCTCCTCGGGGTGGAAGCTCTCCTGCAGCCCCCCGATTGACCCCTCGCCCCGGCTGGCAGCCTGTGGCAAGTGCAGCCGGGCTGATGGCCGAGTGCTGTGATGTGCCGAGTGTGGGCATTCAGGGCACTCCAAGCCAGGACTGCTTTGCTGTCCCTCATCGAGTTAGACAAGTGAGCGGAGAACCCCTGAGAACTGTCTGTCTGGGGTGGGGGTCGGGTCCCTTTAAGCACAGCCCTCGGCTAGCCTGAGACAGCAGCTCCATGCTCTAAGTCCTAATCTGATGCCCTGCCGGCACTGCTTCCGGCCATCCTTAACCAGGGTCCATTCAATGTGGACATGGTAGATCGAATTAGCAAAATGCTAATTCGAACTAGTTTTTAGGTCTAGATGCACTAATTCGAATTAGCTTAGTTTGAATTAACTAATTCGAATTAAGTTAGTTTGAATTAGTGCTGTAGTGTAGACATACCCTCAGAGCTGAAATCACTGGTTTGGCTGAGAGCCAGACCTATTGCAGCCAGTGAAGTGGTGGTGACCAGCGGTGTGGCGTGGAGCGGCGGCAGGCGACGAGCGTCCACCAGCAGCGTGACGTGGAGCGGCGGCAGGTGAGGAGTGGAACGGCAGTAGGCGAGGAGCGGTGACCAGTGGCGGCAGCAGACAGGGAGCAGTGGCAGGCACCCAGCGAAGTGTCCAGTGGTGTGGGAAGAGACAGCTGGTGGAGTATGGCGGCGTTTTGTATAAGGTGCCCCCTATCTATCCCGCCACCTCCATTTCTACCGAGGTTGGGAGGTGAAAGCCTGCGGGTGAACTTTGGGACTCTGGGTGGCACGGACCAGGGACAGAGACTTTTGGGCTGTGTCTAGACTGGCCAGTTTTTCCGGAAAATCAGCCATTTTTCTGGAAAAACTTGCCAGCTGTCTGCACTGGCCGCTTGAATTTCCACAAAAGCACTGACTTTCTACTGTAAGAAATCAGTGCTTCTTGCGGAAATACTATTCTGCTCCCGTTCAGGCAAAAGTCCCTTTTGGGCAAAGCTTTTACACAAAAGGGCCAGTGTAGACAGCTGAGATTTGTTTTCCGCAAAAAAGTCCCGATTGCGAAAATGGCGATCGGGGCTTTTTTGCAGAAAATCACATCTAGATTGGCACGGACACTTTTCCGCAAAAAGTGTTTTGCGGAAAATTGTCTATGCCAATCTAGACGCTCTGTTCTGAAAATGCTTTTAACTGAAAACTTTTCCGTTAATAGCATTTCTGGAAAATCATGCCAAATCTAGACACAGCCCTTCAGTTCCAAGGAGAGTACAGTTTAGAGCCCAGCCTCCTGAGAGAGCACTCCCCAGATGGGATCAAACCCCAAAGAATTACGTAAGCCCCCTTTAGCAATGAAAAGGGGAATGTGCGCACTGATTGCCCCCCAGGTAACAACTATTTACACTGGGCTTGATAGAAAATAAAAATTATTTTGTTAAGTTGAAGCAGTAGGATTTAAGTAGTAATAAGTGATAGCAGGCAGAACATGGTAGGTTACAAATCAAAAGAAACAAAACCGCTTGGCTAATTCTCCACTAAAACCTCAGTGCAAACTTAAACTCACTGGCTGTGTCTACATTGCACCCCTTTTACGGAAAAGGGATGCAGATGAGACAAGTCGGAATTGCAAATGAAACGGGGATTTAAATTTTCCCCGCTTCATTTGTATAAACATGGTTGCCGCTTTTTTCCTGCTTGGGGCTTTGCCGGAAAAAAGCGCCAGTCTAGATGGGAATCTTTTGGAAAATAAAGCCTTTTCCGAAAGATCCCCGCCTAGACTGGCACTTTTTTCCAGCAAAGCCCCGAGCCGGAAAAAAGCGGCAGCCATGTTTATACAAATGAAGCGGAGAAAATTTTAATCCCTGTTTCATTTGCAATTCCGACTTGTCTCATCTGCATCCCTTTTCCGGAAAAGGGGTGCACTGTAGACACAGCCACCCTAAAGACTCTTTTCCAGCTGCCACTCTAAACCAGGGCTGTCTTCCACATCCTGGGGTCCCTGGCCCCTTCCTTCAGGTGCAGCTCAGCCAAAACACCCAGGCCTTTCCCCTCCTATTCTTTCTGTTGAGGACTGAGGCCACTCCCTACCAGCCACTGCTCGGGCTGAAGGACAAAAGAGATAATTTAACAGTTGAGGGTAACACCCTCCATGTTTCTCATTCATACATTTGAAACTCACAAATTATTCCCCACTCCCTGTGTCTAATTTTATACATACAAATGATACATACAACAGAGTAAGATAAAGAGCACCAGTGGATCGTGACACGAAGATCTATGGGTTACACAAAATGACTCTCTCAAAACAATTTTGAGATATGTATATTCATGTCCATGAGTCCAATTCATAAAGCACGGTGGTGGGGAGTCGGTCACACACCACCGTTCTTTCAATTCACTGTCGACAGAATGTGGTAGCAGTCTAGACGCAGGTAAAGATTTTTCGAAAAAAGGTCACTTTTTTCAAAAAATCCCTGTAGTCTAGACACACCCTGAAAGACTGAAGAGTAAGAGAAAACAGAAAAAGAAACTCACACTGTAGCCTGATGCAACAAGTACATTTTGCATTATTATTGCCTAACGATTTTGCTGCAAGAAGTTGTTCTATAAAAAACAACATTCATTTATGAGTATTGATAAGCTGTATTTTTTTCCTGAAAAATTCCTTTAGTTTTATTTATTCATTATTACTACTACTTTTTCTACCATCAACAAAATCATGGGCTATGTCTAGACTGGCATGATTTTCCAGAAATGCTTTTAATGGAAAAGTTTTCAGTTAAAAGTATTTTCAGAACAGAGCGTCTAGATTGTCATATGGTTGTGACTACTTTCTTCCACTATTTGATCTGAGGAAGTGGGTCTGGCCCACGAAAGCTCATCATCTAATAAACCATCTTGTTAGTCTTTAAAGTGCTACATTGTCCTGCATTTTGCTTCAACTACCCCAGACTAACACGGCTACATTTCTATCACTAGATTGTCATGGACGCTTTTCCGCAAAAGCACTTTTTGTGGAAAAGCATCCGTGGCCAATCTAGACGCGCTTTTCTGCAAAAAAAGCCTCAATCGCCATTTTCGCTGTCGGGGCTTTTTTGCACAAAACAAATCTGAGCTGTCTACACTGGCCCTTTTGCACACAAGTTTTGTGCAAAAGGGACTTTTGCCAGAATGGGAGCAGCATATTATTTCCACAAAAACACTGACAATCTTACATGAGATCGTCAGTGCTTTTGCGGAAATTCAAGCGACCAGTGTAGACAGCTGGCAAGTTTTTCTGGAAAAGCGGCTGATTTTCCGGAAAAACTGGCCAATCTAGACACAGCCCTCGTGTCTTGCTCACAACACTCATATTAATGCATCCCAGAATCATGTTTGCTTTTTTTGCAACAGTGTCACACTGTTGACTCATGTTTAACTTGTGATCCACTACGACCCCTAAATCCTTTTCAGCAGTGTTCGTTCATAGACAATCACTTCCCATTCTGTATGTAGAAACTGATTGTTCCTTCCTAAGTCAAGTACTTTGCATTTGTCCTTATTAAACTTCATCTTGTTTACCTCAGATCATTTCTTTAGTTTGTCCAGATCATTTTGAATTTTGACCCTATCTTCCACAGAATCATAGAATCCTAGGGCTGGAAGAGACCTCAGGAGATCATCAAGTCCAGCCCCTTGCCCAACAGGACCAATCCCAACTAAACCATCCCAGACATGGTTTGTCAAGTAATGACTTAAAAACCTCTAGGGATGGAGATTCCGTCACCACCCTAGGTAACCCATTCCAGTGCTTCACCACCCTCCTAATGAAATAGTTTTTCCTAATAGACCTCCCCCAGTGTAACCTGAGAACATTGCTCCTTGTTCTCCCATCTGTGACTACTGAGAACAGCCTCTCTCCATCCTCTTTGGAACCTCCCATCAGAAAGTTGTAGGCTGCTATCAAATCCCCCCTCACTCTTCTCTTCTGCAGATTAAATAAGCCCAAATTCCTCAGCCTCTCATAGATCATGTGCTCCAGCCCCCTAATCATTTTGGTTGCCCTCCGCTGGACCCTCTCCAATGCATCTACATCCATTCTGAGGATGGGACCCAGATTTGGAAGTAATAATCCAATGCCAAATAAAGTGCCGAATAAAGGGGAATAATAACTTTTCTTGATCTGGTGACAATGCTCCTCCTAATTCACACTAATATGCCATTAGCCTTCTTGGCTACAAGGGTATACTATTAACTCATATCCAGCTTCTCATCCACTGTAATCCTAAGGCCCTTTTCTGCTGAACTCCAAAGCACTTGCAACCCCTCCCAGCTTAGTATCATCCGCAGACTTAATAATCATATTCTCTATGCTATCATCTAAACCATTGATGAAGATATTGAGCAGAACCAGTGTCAAAAGAGACCCCTGTGGAGCCTCACTTGTTATGCCGTTCCAGCATGATTGTGGACTGTTAATATCTACTCTCTGAGAATGGTTATCCAGTCAGTTATGCACCCACCTTATAGTAGATGCACCTAGGTTGCATTTCTCTAGTTAATTGATAAGAAGGTCATGTGAGACTGTGTCAAATGCCTTCCTAAAGTCTAGGTATACCACATCCACCGCTTCTCCCTTATCTACAAGGTTTGATATCCTATCAAAGAAAGTTATCAGATTGGTTTGACATGATTTGTTCTTTACAAATCCATGCTGGTTGTTTCAGATGGATTCCTTAATTACTTGCTCCATTACCTTCCCTGGCACAGAAGTTAAACTGACTGGTTTGTAGTTTCCCGGGTTGTTTTTATTTCCTTTTTTATAGACGGGTACAATATTTGCCCTTTTCCAGTCTTCTGAAATCTCTCCCAACTTCCATGATTTTTCAAAAATGATAACTAAAGTCTCCAAATACCTCCTCTATCAGCTGCTTGCATATTCTAGAATACATCTCATCAGGCCCTGGTGACTTGAGGACATCTAACTTTTCTAAGTACATTTTAACTTGTTCTGTTATTTTAACTTCTAAGCCTACCCCATTTCCACATTAACTATGAGAGGCATCCCATCACCATCTGTGACGGCGCGTTGGGGGTCCCCTGTCTCCTGCACCCCGAAATGGCACAAACAGACTGCACCAGCCGGTGGAATAGAGGAAGTTTATTGCCTCTCCAGGATACAGCACAGCACAGATGTAATCTGGTCACAGAGCTGGGCTAGGATGCCTCAGGCCCCCTTGAGATGGGGGAGACTGGGCCCCTACACTCCAGCCCCTTTCCCTAAGCTGTCTTCTCCATGCTCCCAGACAGCAACTAACCCACACTCTTCCAGCCCTGCCTCCCAGCCAGGGCAGCATCCACCTTCCTTTGTTCCTCTCCATGGGGGGTGTCTGGCCATACCAGTTGAGAGATCCCTTTGCATAGCGACTCATCCTGTTTTGCTGGGTCATGGTACCCACGGCAGCAGTGGGGGTTACCCCAGAGCCAGCAGCATAGAAACCAGCCAGGTACCCCCACTACGTCACACCATCCATCTTCTTGATGAAAACTGAAACAAAGAAGTCATTAAGCACCTCAGCCACTTCCAAGTTTCCTGTTACTACCTCTTCACTGAGCAATGGGCCTTCCCTGTCCTTGGTCTTCCTCTTGCTCCTAATATACTTGTAACTAGGGCTGTCAATTAATGGGCGTTAACGCCTGTGATTAACAGACGGCAGAACTAATGCATTAAAAATTAACTCGCGTTAATCGCAGAGGTCAGCAAACCAGCATGAGCTGCTTCAGAGCCCGTCTCTGGTAAGGCGCAATAATGCAAATCGCCACCGAAGTGAGCATGGAAAAAATAAATTGCCAGAAAGGTGAAAAAACCCTGAAGACCTGGTTCCAGCTCCAATGGAGAAGTAAACAAGAAAAGTAAAGACCCTGACACTCATCCCTCTCCCCTCCTAGGTAACCACATTTTTTATAATAAAACAGCCAGGGGGGAGAGAGCTTGCCCACACTGTTCCTCCCCCCCAGCAGAGCTCACACAAGCCATCCTTTCTTTGCCTCCTGGGGCTGGGACTGACCCTCCCCCCACATCTGATTCTGGGGCTGAGCCTCCCCTCCTGAACTCTGTACTGCCCATGGTGGGGTCTACCCACCCCCCACCCCAGCACAGGGGCTGACCCCTCCCCTGAGCTTGCGGGCTGCCCCCCGGAGCCCTACGTCACCTGCGGTTGGTAGATGATCCCCCCCTGAACTTTGCACTGCCAGTGGCAGTTTACCCCCCTCTGAATCTGTGCCACCCGCAGATGGGGCTGAGCTAAAAAAAGAACTCTTGTGAATAGAAGGAGCATTTAAGTTCAGGTTTCATGATAGAATTTGTACTATGATACTTCAGTGAGGTAAACTGAAGTTGTTTTTTACAGTGTAAATGTTTTTTAATAAAAAATAAATATAAAGTGAGCACTACACAATTTTTATTCTGTGTTGTAATTGAAATCAGTATGGGTATGACTACACTACAGCGCTAATTCAAACTAACTTAGTTCGAATTAGTTAATTTGAACTAAGCTAATTCGAACTAACGCGTCTAGAACTAAAAACTAGTTCGAATTAGCGTTTTGCTAATTCGAACTAGCGCGTCCACACTGATTGGACACAGGGGGGCATTTAAGTGCAGCTGAAACCGGTTCTAGCAGGGCATCAGGTCAGTAGTTGCTTTGTGTGGCTGCTGTCTGAGGCTATCTGAGGCTCGAGCTTAAAGGGACCCCCCCCCGGACAGCCGGTTCTCAGCTTTTCCTGCTTGCTTGCCAACCTTGCCAAGGGACAGCAAAGTGTTGGTCTCTGTGCCTGTCTGTGTCGGTGCTTCCCTTCAGGGATGCCGCCGCAGGTGGCAACATGGAGCCACAGCTCGCCCTGCACCTTCTGGTGCATTTTCTGGACTTGCTGCTGCAAGCCTGCCACCAATGGCTTGAGGCTACCTGGCACCTCCCAGTCTCCCCCAGTTTTGTTCAATAAAGACAGAGTCCATGTTGGAAGAAACGTTATCTTTATTTTGTACATCAATAAGAAGGGGGGCTAGGGAAGGGTAAGTGGAAGGAGGTGAGGGAGGAATGGGGTGCAAGCCCCCGATGGGGAGGACTGGGCTGGCTCTGCGGGCTTCTGGGGGTGGAAGCTCTCCTGCAGCCCCCCGATTGCTCCCTCTCCCCAGATGGCAGCCTGCGGCAAGTGCAGCCGGGCTGATGGCCGAGTGCTGTGATGTGCCCAGTGTGGGTACTCCGGGCAATCCAAGCCAGGACTGCTTTGCAAGCGGGGCACCGCTTAGAACTGTCTGTCCGGGGTGGGGGTCGGGACCCTTTAAGCGCAGCCCTCGGCTAGCCTGAGACAGCATCTCCACGCTCTAAGTCCTCCTCTGATGCCCTGCCGGCACTGCTTCCGGCCATCCTTAAGCCCTGTTCAGGGTCCACTCAATGTGGACTTGCTAGTTCGAATTAGCAATACGCTAATTCGAACTAGTTTTTAGTTCTAGACGCGTTAGTTCGAATTAGCTTAGTTCGAATTAACTAATTCGAACTAAGTTAGTTCGAATTAACGTTGTAGTGTAGACGTACCCCATGTAAGTTAGTTCAAACTAACATCCGTTAGTTCGAACTAACTTTGTAGTGTAGACATATCCTACATTAGAAGATGTTGAAAACATCCAAAATATTTAAATAGTATTCTTATTATTGTTTTACAGTGTGATTAATCGCATGATTAATCACGATTAATTTTTTAAATAATTTGAGAGCCCTACTAGATTTAGCTCATTTTGTGCCATTGCCTTTCTAATCTTGTCCTGTATACCTGTCTTTTTTGCTTATATCCAGCCTTTGTAATTTGACCTAGTTTCAATTTTTATATGTCTCCTTTTTTATTTTTAGATCATATAAGACTCCTAGTTGATCCAAGGTGGTCTCCTGCCATACTTTCTATCTTTCCTACACAGTTGAATAGTTTGCTTTTGGGCCCTTAATAATGTCATTTTAAAAAACTGCCCACTCTCTTCAGTTGTTTTTCCTCTTAGTCTTGCTTCCCATGGGACCTTACCTGTCAGCTCTCTGAGTTTACTAAAATCTGCCTTCCTGAAATCTATTGTCTCTATTTTGCTGTAACTGTTTTTCTTTCTTCACTGTAACTTGAGACCATTACTCCTTGTTCTGCCATCACTCACTATTGAGAACAGCCTCTCTCCATCCTCTTTGGAACCTCCCTTCAGGAAGCTGAAGGCTGTTATCAAATCCCCCCTCACTCTTCGCTTCTGCAGACTAAATAAGACCAAATCCCTCAGCCTCTCCTCATAGGTCATGTGCTCCAGCCCCCTAATCATGTTGGTTGCCCTCCACTTGACCCTCTCCAATGCATCCAAAACCTTTCTGTAGAGGGAACACTAGAACTGGACACAATGACCTCACCAGTGCTGAATAAAGGGGAATAATCACTTCTCTAAATCTGCTGGCAATGCTCCCACTAATACGCCCTAATATGCCATTAGCCTTCTTGGCTACAAGGGCACACTGTTAACTCCTATCTAGTTTCTCATCCACTGTAATCCCTAGGAATTTTTTGGCTGAATTGCTACTTAACCAGTTGGTCCCCAGTCTGTAACAATGCTTGGGATTCTTCTGTCCCAAGTGCAGGACTCTGCACTTGTCCTTGTTGAACCTCATCAGATTTCTTTTGTCCCAATCCTCTAATTTGTCTAGTTCACTCTGGACCCTACCCCTGCCCGCCAATGTATCTACCTCTTACCCTAGCTTAGCTTTATCTGCAAACCTGCTGAGAGCTCAGTCCATCCCCTTATCCAGGTCATTATTGAAGATGTTGAACAAAACCAGCTTTGTAACCAATCCTTGGGGCACTCAGCTTAAAACCGACTGCCAACCTGACATCAGGTCATTGATCACAACCTGTTGAGTCCGACAGTCTAGTCAGCTTTCTATCCACCTTACAGTCCATTTATCTAATCCATATTTCCTTAACTTGCTGGCAAGAATATTGTGGGAGAGTGTATCAAAAGCTTTGCTAAAGTCAAGCTATATTACATTCACTGACATCCCCATGTCCACAGAGCCAGTTACCTCATCATAAAAGCTAATCAGGTTGGTCAGGCATGATTTGCCCTTGTTGACTATTCGTGATCACTTTGCCCTCTTCCAAGTGCTTCAAAATGGATTCCTTGAGGATCCTCTCAATGTTTTTTCTGGGGACTGAGGTAAGGCTGACTGGTCTGTAGTTCCCTGGATTGTCCTTCCCTTTTTTAAAGATGGACACACTACATTTACCTTTTTTCTGTCATCCAGGATATCTCCCGAACTCCACGAGTTTTCAAAGATAATGGCCAAAGGCTCTGTAATGACATTTGCCAACTTCCTCAGTACCCTCAGATGCATTAAATGTGGACCATGGATTTGTGTATGTCTAGCTTTTCTAAATAGTTCCTGTTTGTTCTTTCTTCACCGAGGGCTGCCCACCTCCTTCTCAAACTGTGTTGCCTAGTGTAGTAGTCTGGCAGCTGACCTTGTCTATGAATACAGAGGCAAAAAAAAAAGCATCGAGTACTTCAGATTTTCCCACATCATCTGTCACTAGGTTACCGCCCTCATCCAGTAAGGTTACCACACCCTTCCTGATTATCCTGTTATTGCTAACATGCTTGTAGAAACTTAATGTGTTATCCTTCACATCCCTTGCTAGCTTCAATACTAATTGCACTTTTGCCTTCCTGATTGCTCCCCTGCATTCTCAAGCAATATATTTATACTCCTCCCTAGTCATCTGTCCAAGTTTCCACTTCTTGTAAGTTTCCTTTTTTGTGTTTAAGCTTGCCAAGGATTTCACTGATAAGCCAATCTGATTGCCTACCATATTGCACATCAGGATGGTTTGTTCCTGTGCCTTCAATAAGGCTTCCTTAAAATACTGCCAGCTCTCCTCGACTCCTTTCCCCTTCATGTTAGCATCCTAGGGGATCCAGCCCAACAATTCTCTGAGGTAGTCAATGTCTGCTTTTCGGAAGTCCAGGGTGTCTATTTTGCTGCTCTTCTTTCTTCCTTTGGTCAGGTTCCTGAAATCTACCATCTCATGATAACTGCTGCCCAGGTTACCACCCACATCTACTTCCCCTACTAATTTTTCCCTGTTTGTGAGCAGCAGGTCAAGCTACATGTGGCCCCTGGTTGTTTCCTTCAGCGCTTGTACCAGGAAGTTATCCCCAGATTCTTCAAAAACTTCCTGGATTGTCTGTGTACTGCTGTATTGATCTCCCAACAGATGTCAGGGTGATTAAAGTCCCCCATGAGAACAGGGCCTGTGATCTGGAAGCTTCTCTTAGTTGTCTGATTAAGCTGATAGCAAATCACCATGTAGAAAGCTTTCCTGTTCTGTAACTGCTTAATTAGGTTAAACAATTACATCATCCCATCCAGTGCTCTTAAAATGGAAATTCACCACTCCTGTAGCATTTGGCTACTGAATTTTTATTATTTAGTGTAGTGCCAAAAGGATCAAACAGAATACCAAAAAATGGAGGGTTCTCTGTAGCAGCCACTAAATCCTAGTGCAAGAGAGTCTTTGTCCCCAAGCAAAATACAGGACAATGTAGCACTTTAAAGACTAACAAGATGGTTTATTAGATGATGAGCTTTTGTGGGCCAGACCCACTTCCTCAGATCAAATAGTGGAAGAAAATAGTCACAACCATAAATACCAAAGGATACAATTTAAAACAAATGAACACATATGAAAAGGACAATTCAAATTTCAGAACAGAAGGGGGATATGGGGGAGGGGAGGGTAAATGTCTGTGGGCTGATGATATTAGAGGTGATAATTGGGGAAGCTATCTTTGTAATGGGTAAGATAGCTCGAGTGTTTGTTGAGACCCACTTGTAAAGTGTCGAATTTTAGCATGAATGACAGTTCAGAGGATTCCCTTTCAAGTGCAGATTTAAAAGGTCTTTGGAGCAGGATGCAGATAGTTAAGTCGCTGAGACAATGTCCTTTCTGGTTGAAATGGCAAGAAACTGTTTTTTCTTTGTGATCCTGTCTGATATCTGTTTTGTGGGCATTGATCCTTTGGCGAAGTGTCTGAGACGTTTGTCCAATGTACATAGCAGACGGACACTTTTGGCACATGATAGCATAAATTATATTTCTGGATGCGCAGGAATATATGTTCTTGATCTTATAACTCACTTGGGATATGTCTACACTACCCCGCTAGTTTGAGCTAGCAGGGTAATGTAGGCATACCGCACTTGCATATGAAGCCCGGGATTTGAATTTCCCGGGCTTCATTTGCATAAGTGGGGAGCCGCCATTTTTAAAACCCTGCTGGTTCGAACCCCGTGCAGCGCGGCTACACAGGGCACGAACTAGGTAGTTCGAACTAGGCTTCCTAGTTCAAACTACCGTTACTCCTCATTTCACGAGGA
The DNA here is from genome assembly GCF_049634645.1 of Pelodiscus sinensis. Lineage (NCBI taxonomy): Eukaryota > Metazoa > Chordata > Testudines > Trionychidae > Pelodiscus > Pelodiscus sinensis. The sequence continues at coordinate 52,507,610 of NC_134719.1, forward strand.
GTAATGGTAGTTCGAACTAGGAGGCCTAGTTCGAACTACCTAGTTCGTGCCCCGTGTAGCCGCGCTGCACGGAGTTCGAACCAGCAGGGTTTTAAAAATGGCGGCTCCCCGCTTATGCAAATGAAGCCCGGGAAATTCAAATCCTGGGCTTCATTTGCAAGTGCGGTATGCCTACATTACCCTCCAATTTCGGACTAGGAGGGTAGTGTAGACATACCCTTGGTTAGGTCTAATAATGGTATTAGCAGAGTGAATATGTTGACAAAGCTGGCAACGGGGTTTGTTGCAAGGGAAGGTACCAGGGTTGGTATTAGTGTGGTATGTCCTGTGGTAGTTGGTAAGAAACATCTTGAGGTTAGGTGGTTGTCTATAGGGGTATGTCTAGACTACAGGGTTTTGTCGACAGAAGTTTTGTCAACAGATACTGCCGCTTTGTCGACATAACAGTGTGGACGCAAACGACAGTGTAGATACAATAATGCCTTCTATCGACAGAACTCTGTCAACAAAAGGCGTTATTCCTCGTAGAATGAGGTTTACATACGTCAACAAAACTGCTGAGTTTTGTTGACGTTATGTCAACATAACTCAAAGGCAGTGTGGACACAGGTATAGTTTTGTCGACAAAAGTCCACTTTTGTCGACAAAACCCTGTAGTCTAGACACACTCTAGGAGACTACAGGTCTGTCTCCCAGAGCCTCTTGGAGTTTGGTATCCTGTTCCAGTATAGGCTGTAGTTTATTGATAATGTGTTGGACAGGTTTAAGTTGGGGGCTGTAGGTGATGACAAGTGGTGTTCCATTGTTGGTTTTCTTGGGTCTGTCTTGAAGTAGATGGTTTCTAGGTATTCGTCTGGCTCTTTCAATTTGCTTTTTTATTTCTCCGGGTGGGTAGTTGAGGTTTATAAATGCTTGGTAGAGATCCTGAAGTTTCTGGTCTCTGTCAGTGCGATTAGAGCAAATTAAGGAATCACCTGATAAGTATTTTATAAAAGAAACAGAAAAACATCAAGAATGACATTTCTAACGTAGAGTGTCTCATCTCAAGACAAACATCCACACCGAATGACACCAGACAAGAAATCTACTATACACACTTCTATTCCCTACAATAAAGAAAAGACAATAAACATTCTAACCTGCTCCATACCATAGGCTACAACAGCATCTACCTCAACCCACCGGATAATACTGTTAACCTCTCCAGCTACAAACTCAATCCAGCAGAAGAGTCTGTCTTGTCCCGGGGTATCTCTTTCTGCCCCACGTCCCCCACCAACTGGATACAATTTTCTGGTGACCTTGAGGCATTTTTTCGCCGCCTCCGCCTCCAAGAATATTTCCAAACCACCAATGAACATCAATCTGACCTACCAGATCCCCCCTATCAACACCAAAAGAAAAATAATTCTACATGGATTCCCCCGATGGTCGGAATTACAATCTGGATTTCTATATACAAAGCTTCCACAACAACGCACAGACTGACATTATTCGCAAACGACAACAAGTGACACACAAGTTGAACACCATGCCATCCAGAGTCTCAAAACCAACCTGGACATTATAATCAAACCAGCTGACAAAGGGGGTGCTGTGGTCATTATGAATAAGGCCGACTATAACCAGGAGGCAACCAGACAACTCTCGAACACCACATTTTACAAACTTCTCTCCTCTGATCCCACTTCGGAATACTAAAAGAAACTACACTGTCTCCTTAAAAGCCTCCCTACAGCTACTCGGGAACAAATCCACACAGACACACCTTCTGACCCCCGACCAGGATTATTCTATCTGCTTCCCAAGATCCATAAACCTGGACACCCCATCATCTCTGGTATTGGCATGCTCACTACTGGTCTATCCAGCTACCCTCTCTTCTCAAATCCTTCGCAACCAACACCCCCAGCTATCTCCGAGACACTACTGACTTCCTAAGGAAACTACAAAACATCGATAACCTCCCCAATAACACCATCCTTGCCACCATGGATGTAGAAGTTCTATACACCAAGGATACGTCTAAACTACATGCCTCCGTCGACGGAGGCATGTAGATTAGCCAGATCGGCAGAGGGAAATGAAGCCGCGATTAAAATAATCGCGGCTTCATTTAAATTTAAATGGCTGCCCCGCTCTGCCGATCAGCTGTTTGTCGGCAGATCGGGGCAGTCTGGACGCGACGCGCTGACAAAGAAGCCTTTCTTGATCGGCAGAGGTAAACCTGGTTTCACGAGGCATACCTGTGCCGATCAAGAAAGGCTTCTTTGTCGGCGCGTCGTGTCCAGACTGCCCCGATCTGCCGACAAACAGCTGATCGGCAGAGCGGGGCAGCCATTTAAATTTAAATGAAGCCGCGATTATTTTAATCGCGGCTTCATTTCCCTCTGCCGATCTGGCTAATCTACATGCCTCTGTCGACGGAGGCATGTAGTCTAGACACACCCCAACATCCCACATGAAGACGGATTACAAGCAATTAGAAACACTATCCCAGAGGACATCACTGCCAACCTGATAGCAGACCTATGTAACTTTGTTCTCACCCACAATTATTTCCAGTTTGAGAACAACTTATACCTGCAGATCAGCGGCACTGCCATGGGTACACGCATGGCCACACAGTATGCTAACATTTTCATGGCTGACCTAGAACGTTTCCTCAACTCCCGTCCCGTTTTACCCCTTCTCTATGTATGCTACATCGATGACATATTTATGATCTGGACACATGGCCAAAACATTCCACAGAGATTTCAACAACCTACATCCCACCATCAACCTCAGCCTGGACCATTCTACACGAGAAATCCATTTCCTGGACACCACAGTACAAATCAATGGAAAATTAGACACCACTCTCTACAGAAAACCCACTGACTCATACAGTTACCTACATGCTTCCAGCTCCCATCCAGAACACACCATACGATCCATTATCTATAGCCAAGCCCTTCGATACAACCGCATCTGCTCTAATCCCACTGACAGAGACAAGAAACTTCAGGATCTCTACCAAGCATTTATAAAACTCAACTACCCACCCGGAGAAATAAAAAAACAAATTGAAAGAGCCAGACGAATACCTAGAAACCATCTACTTCAAGACAGACCCAAGAAAACCAACAATAGAACACAATTTGTCATCACCCTACAACCCCCAACTTAAACCTGTCCAACACATTAGCAATAAACTACAGCCTATACTGGAACAGGATACCAAACTCCAAGAGGCTCTGGGAGACAGACCCATAGTCTCAAAAGGTATGTCTATACTACCACCCTAGTTCAAACTGGGGTGGTAATGTAGGCAACCGGAGTTGCAAATGAAGCCTGGGATTTGAATTTCCCGGGCTTCATTTGCATAAAGCCGGGTGCCGCCATTTTTAAATGTCCGCTAGTGCGGACTCCGTGCCGCGCGGCTACACGTGGCACGGACTAGGTAGTTCGGACTAGGTAGTTACTGTGAAATGAGGAGTAACGGTAGTTGGGACTAGGAAGCCTAGTCTGAACTACCTAGTCCGTGCCGCGTGTAGCCGCGCAGCACGGAGTCCGCACTAGCAGACATTTAAAAATGGCGGCGCCCAGCTTTATGCAAATGAAGCCCGGGAAATTCAAATCCCGGGCTTCATTTGCAACTCCGGTTGCCTACATTACCAACCTAGTTCGAACTAGGGTGGTAGCGTAGACATACCTCAAGATGATTCTTACCAACAACCACAGGACATATCACACTAATACCAACCCTGGTACCTTCCCTTGCAACAAACCCTGTTGCCAGCTTTGTCCACATATTCACTCTGCTGATACCATTATTGGACCTAACCAAGTGAGTTATAAGATCAAGAACACATATTCCTGTGCATCCGGAAATATAATTTATGCTATCATGTGCCAAAAGTGTCCGTCTGCTATGTACATTGGACAAACGTCTCAGACACTTCGCCAAAGGATCAATGCCCACAAAACAGATATCAGACAGGATCACAAAGAAAAAACAGTTTCTTGCCATTTCAACCAGAAAGGACATTGTCTCAGCGACTTAACTACCTGCATCCTGCTCCAAAGACCTTTTAAATCTGCACTTGAAAGGGAATCCTCTGAACTGTCATTCATGCTAAAATTCGATACTTTACAAGTGGGTCTCAACAAACACTCTAGTTATCTTACCCATTACAAAGATAGCTTCCCCAATTATCACCTCTAATATCATTAGCCCAAAGACATTTACCCGCCCCCCGCATCCTCCTTCTGTTCTGAAATTTGATTTGTCCTTTTCATATGTGTTCATTTGTTTTAAATTGTATCCTTTGGTATATATGGTTGTGACTATTTTCTTCCACTATTTGATCTGAGGAAGTGGGTCTGGCCCACAAAAGCTCATCATCTAATAAACCATCTTGTTAGTCTTTAAAGTGCTACATAGTCCTGTATTTTGCTTCAGCTACACCAGACTAACACGGCTACATTTCTATCACTTTGTCCCAAAGGCCTTACACTGTAAATAGACAAAGAACGGGAAGGGAAAGAACCGAAGGATGAAGTGATTTGCCAGAGGTCATAGAGAAGATAGAACCAGGATTGCAACACGGGATTCCTGATTCCCAATCCTGTATGTTGCCGACAAAACAGACTGGTATGCACAGCTCTCCAACATGGTTTTGTTCTCTTACAGACCTCAAAGAGGAAAAATGTTCTATTAATGTGAATACTATTGCTCTATAAATGTAACTGCCTCCTGGCACAAAATCATTTGACAGTGTGTTTTTAAATAAGAAAAATCTATCTGATTTTAGAGTTTCATTTGGCTCTCATTTCTAAAGGTTTTCAGGTGCCTAATGATGCAGATAGGTTCCTAGCAATATTTCAAAAAATGCTTAGGACCCTGTAGCGGGGTTCCCGCTCCACCACAGCGCCCCCTGCCGTCTGCTCGGGGCATTAGACCTGCCGGCAGGTGGCGCAGTCTTTCAGGACACTGCCCTCCGGCAATGCCCACTATAGCCTGAGCTTTCCCCCCTTTCGGGGGCAGTTGTTAGTTGTAGGTCAGCAGGCCTTTCGGAGGCGGTTCCTCTGCCCTGGCCCAATGGGTGGATAGTCCGCCCTATGGCCCTACCGTGCCTTAAAACAGTCCGAGTCTGTGAGTCTACCTCCGGCCTTACTTCAGGTCGGGGTGAGAGAAAATAGTTCAGGGGCCCAGCCTTGCTTCAGGCCCGGGCCATGGGGGAAGAAATTCTGCATATACTTCAGTCCCTTAACTCAGTTAGGGCAGGGCAACAGTCCTAGTCCTGGCCCTTTAAAAAGGCCCGGTCCGGATCCTGGCCAGGTACCAAGACCACCATATGGAGGCCCAGGCCCTCGAGCAGGGCAACAAATGGCAGCAAACCACAGTAAGCTGAGCCGGCCCTAACCCAAGGCAGGGCCGTAGACAAACACCCAGGTTTGTAGACGCTCCTAGTTCAAGAGCTGGGCAGGTAGTGCACCTGCATCAGTGGCAAAGGGGGGAGACTGCCACCTGGTTAGTGGGTGGCAGGGGGGGCGCAGGCCCACCCACTCTCCTGCGCCCCGGCCCAGGGGCCCTGAATGCAGCAGTTCAGCTGCTACGGGCTCAGCAGGGGCTCCAGCCCGCAACTTGCTGGCCTAGGGCAGTTCTCAGCCCATGGTACCCCCTGGGCCGCTTCTTGTCTCCCCCTTCGCTGGTACCTGTACCTTCAGCAGGTCTGTGCAGGGAGTCGAGGCGCTGTCGTCCCAGCCGGGTCCGGCTAGCCCAATCCAGGGGTCAAGGGGTTGGAACCCCGCAGCGTCCCGCGGGCTCACCCGGCCCCGGCGTTCCAATACCCATCGGGGTTCCAGCTGGTCCAGCGGCTCGGTCCAGTCCTCGGGGTCCCCGGGAGGTTCCGCTGGCTGGCTTGCCCAGGCCTCAGTAGCCCTGGCAGGGAAGCCTTGGCTGGCTTCCGAGGCGGCCGCTGAGGGCGGCCTAGCCCGGGTCTGAGCCTCCCCAGGCAGGAGCTCCAGACAGGCCACTGGCTCCTTCAGAGGCTGGGCCCTGACTGAGCTCCCCAGCAGCCTTCTTATAGTCCTAGCCCCGCCCTTTGACTTCCGGTCAGGTGAGGGGGCGGGGCTAGGCTGGGCCCAAAATGGCTCCCAGAGGGGTTCCTCCGCCTCTGGCTCAGTGGTGGCCATTCCACCCCACTACAGACCCCCACTGTCATTGAAAATCACTGGCAGTGAGGCACTCAGATTTTTTTTAAAAAAATTCCCAGTTATTGCCTATCAATATCTTTAGGGACCTAAATAAACTCTAAATATCTGACCCTTCATGTTTAGTGTTGAAGTTTGCCTTTAAAAGTTTAGCGGAAAATGTTCTTTCACAATGAATGTGATATTGCTTGCCCTGCAGGTACTTCCCTTTTAGTTAGAGATGATAAATCATTGCAAAATTACTGACAGATTGTATCTGTACCTTACTCTGGGACTTAATTATATCAGCACCCGATAGTAGTGCTACAGAAAAGGGGCTTGTCAGCATTTTCAAGATACATCCATTTTTTTCAGGGTGAAAAAAATTATATATCAGTAATTCTGAAATCATATGAGCCTGAACAGATATATAAGTTGTCAGCTAAGATGTGAATATACTTGTCCACACAGGATTGAAATTGATTAGTTGGGATTTATTTATTTTAGAAGGAGGTTTAAGAAACATATACCATTTGGTGTGACTTTTTATTGTTGCTTTTTGAAGTGCATAAGATAAGTAACAGTATTTATAATTCTATTTGTATATAAAGATACTCTACTATAAATTTCTTTCATTGGTGCTTCAGATAAAATAGCTTTCAAAAATAACTATTAATATCCTGTTGCTGCTGACTTCAGGTGAAATGACATTAAAACTCCTAGGCTATATTCCTAGCTTCATGGCATTGTAATAAATCCATATGTCTTCAGAACAACAACAACAACAACAACAACAACAACAGCAAAAGGAAAACCCAGTGTTTTATGTTTGTTCATTACTTTATTATTTGGGAATTATTATTATTATTATTTAGCATTTCAGTGAGACTCAGAGAAATATACATGAATATACATTTTTGAATGTGCCCTTGGGACTAGAAATTAGGTTTTAAACTAAGTCTGATGGAAAAATTTAACTAATCTAAGAAGTCTCTTTTTTAAATGAAGCCCACAAGGCACAAGTCTCAGAAGGATGCTGAATGAAGTAAACAAAAGAGACTACTTTACTACAAAAACAGCATATTAAGCAACTGGCATACTGGATATGACAGATGGATACAGAATTAATAGTGGTGGATACTAATGAGTAGGTTTTGGTAGCTCAGAAAAATCCTATTTATGAAATTTGAAAGAGTTAGGAAGAGGATCTGGTTAAATGAATCTTATGCCGAAGATTTTGCTGAAATTTCATCCTGAAGTAGAAAAATCAAGCAAAGTAGTAATCTAATTAACTGTTGCATTTGTATATTAACTGGTCCACTCACTGCATTTTATACCTGGGATATCCTACAACTTCAATTTAATAAAAAATGTTTAGTGCATTTGGCAGCACTGTGTCTCTCATCTTCTTACAACTTATCTCATAGCAATGCTTTGGATTGTGGTAGTTTCTAGATATACAGGCAGTCCCCGACTTACGCGGATCCGACTTATGTCGGATCTGCACTTACGAACGGGGCTTTCTCGCCCCGGAGGTCGAGGTAGCAGATTGCTACCTGCGAGCTCCGGGGCGAGAAAGCCCCGTTCGTAAGCTGCTCCAGTGCCCCTGGTCTGCTGGAGACCGTCTCCAGCAGACCAGGGGCACCGGGCGGGTTCCCGCGCTTCTGAGGCTTTGCCAGAGCAAAGCCTCAGAAGCGCGGGAACCACTGCTGCTGCTGCTTGAGTCCCAGTGCCTGTGGTCTGCTGGGGACGGTCCCCAGCAGACCACAGGCACCGGGACTGAAGGCGCAGCTGCGAGGGGCGGGGGGGGGGGGTCCCGCGCCTCTGAGACTTTGCCAGAGCAAAGCCTCAGAGGCGCGGCACCCCGCTGCCGCTGCTGCTCTGCTCCCCGTGTCCCTGGTCTGCTGGGGGGGGGCGCGGATAGTGTGTCCCCCCCAGTAGACCAGGCTTTTGTTTTGGACCCTGGAGCAGAGCAGCTGGGGCGCTGCGGATTGGTCCTGCAGCACCCGCTCTGGGCACTACTGGACCAACCCGGCAGCACCCCAGCTGTTCTGCCCCAGGTCCTGATTCAGCCCTGCTGGTCAGTTTCAGCAGTGGCTGAATCAGGACACCTGGGGCAGAGCAGCTGGGGTGCTGCTGGGTTGGTCCAGTAGCGCCGAGGGGTGCTACTGGAGCAACCCAGCAACACCCCAGCTGCTCTGCCCCAGGCGTACCCAAGTCAGCCGCTGCTGAAACTGACCAGCGCTGACTACAGGAAGCCCGAGGCAGAGTTGCTCTGCCCCGGGTTTCCTGGAATCAGCACTCATCAGTTTCAGCAGCAGCTGACTTGGGGAAGCTTGGGGTTCTTAAGTTGAATCGGTATGTAAGTCAGAACTGGCGGTCAGTTTCAGCAGCGGCTGAATCTGGACGCCAGTTCCGACTTACATACAGATTCAACTTAAGAACAAACCTACAGTCCCTATCTTGTACGTAACCCGGGGACTGCCTGTACTCGTTTTTGCAAGTTGCTGTATTAATGTATATGATTTCCATATATTATTTAGCATATTGTGTTATTGAAAAATTGTTTTTATGTTATAGAATCAGAAGCTCTTACAAATATTTCTATTGGAGTGTTTCCCTGATGAAGTTTTGGTACTTCTAGGGCATGTATGTAGACATGCTGTGATGGTGATTATTTTTTGTTCTGGTAACTCTGAAGTAACAAGCAAATGTGTGTCTATTTCACCTGCCCACATGTCTCCCCCTATCTGAAAAACAAAATTTAAATATTTCATTTCAAACTTTCTGTTCTATTGGTTCAAAACAACATTGTTTAAAAAAAATCAGTAATAATGCATTACAAAATTCAAAACAATCAGAATCAATGTGAAATGAAACATTTTAAATCAAAGTGATCAAATAATTTTTAGACTTGTTGATTTGGCAAACATTTTAAAAAATAATTTTTGGTTTGACTCAATTTTTTTCAGGTTTTTGGAATTGCCAGTGAAACTAAAATCAATTATTCATGTAACTATAATGGTGACAGAGGCACTAAAATATTTTTGCTTTTCCCAAGTACTCAGATTTGATAGTCTCAATTCTCAGCCACTTCATCTTGTTTTTCTAGTATCTATTTCACTAGAGAGATGTTATACAGCAAGTTACTGTGTGGCAAACTGGGTTGTCGATTAATGCTGCACACTAACTGCTCTGAGATCTACCGGAGCCAGTTCTCAATGTAAGGAGATAATAAGATAGCAGGTTAGAACCACAGCATCTTCCCAGCTTGAGCTTGCTGAGGTGGGCAACCAGAGGAGTTGCAGTTTCTAGTGAGGGCTGCCACACAATGGCAAACTCCCTGGATGGAGAAGCTGGCAAAGATGCATTTCTTAGATCATTTTGATGCCTTTGTGGATATATTGACCATTGAACAGTCGGAGGAAATCATATCCAGAAGGAAGGATTCCCCAGGAGGACACACAGATTATTTACAGAATTCTGGCAGTGGGACATAACACCACCACGAGAGAAGGCAGAAGAAGGCACACGAGTCACCATTATGATCCAGTGGCCACATCCTGGGTTCAGAAACACCATTTTTTCCTGCAGAATGGGCAAATAAAGTGTAGGAGATGTAGTTCTGAGATTCTGTCCATTAAACTGATAAGAAAAGACTTACATTTTTCTATTAAAGTCAATGTTTGAAATGAAAAGTCACATTACACAAGTTCAGAGGGAAAGTCTCTGTACATTTGGAGTTGTGTTTGGATTATCAAAATCTAAAAGTGTTGCATAGAAAGTCACATATGGTACATAACCAGTGATGATCCTGGTTTAGGTGTGCAGGTTTTAGTTAGTAGAGACTAAGTGTTTGGGTAGTTCTAACAGAGTTAGTCATGGTAAGCGGGTATGCAGATGAGTGGGGATTGTCCCTCAAACCATCAGTATCTAAGTTCTGTAGGAAGATACAGTCTGCGAGGGAAGAAATTGGGCTACTTCTCTGACTATTCCCCTCATTGGTGGTTATGTTAATCCACTTTAGTATTGTAAATGTCCTGTGATGTGTTCAGTGTATATATCCCTTTACCAAGAATGGCATTGGACACCGTGAGAAGTTACATCAGCCAAGCATAGTGTTAATCAACTCCAAACATTCTCAACACTGATTCATTGTAGGGATCCCAAGCACTCAGAGTTTGAATTTGCATCTTGTAGCCCTGGTCTCTCAGAGTATGTCTACACTACAAAGTTAGTTCGAACTAACGGACGTTAGTTCGAACTAACTTTCCTAGGCGCTACACTAGCGCTCCTTTAGTTCGAACTTAATTCGAACTAACGAAGTGCTTAGTTCGAACTAGGTAAACCTCATTTTACGAGGATTAAGCCTAGTTTGAACTAGCTAGTTCGAATTAAGGGCTGTGTAGACCCTTAATTCGAACTAGTGGGAGGCTAGCCCTTCCCAGCTTGCCCTGGTGGCCACGCTGGCCAACACCAGGCAAACACTATTGCCCCCCTCCAGGCCCCAGAGCCCTTAAAAGGCCACAGGCTGGCTACACAGTTTGTGCCAGTTGCAAGGCTGCCAGCACCCAGCCAGCAGACCCTGCACCTGCCACAACATGAGCCAGCCACCCGAGGACATCCAGCCCTCCACTGCTCCCCAAGACCAGCCTGGCGGCTCCCAGGAGCCTGCCCAGGGACGCAAGAGGCGGGCGCCCGCTTGGTCAAGTGCGGAGATCGTGGACCTCATCGAGGTTTGGGGGGAAGCCTCCAATGTCCACGATCTCCGCACTAGCCACAGGAACGCGGATGTCTACAGCCGCATGGCTGCCAGCCTGGCCGCCAGGGGCCACCAGCACAGCCAGGAGCAGGTCCGCTGCAAGATTAAAGACCTGCGGCATTCCTACTCCAGGGCCTGCCTGCCAAGGGCCGACCCGGACGCCTGCCCCCACTTTCACGCCCTGGACCGCCTCCTGGGGGCTCATGCCGTTTCTGCCCCCCGGGACGTGATAGACCCCGGGGCAGAGGGACCGCTCCAGGAGACGGAGGAGGAGGAGGAGGGCTCCTAGAGCCAGGAGCCTGCCGCCAGCCTGCCCAGGACCTGGGACCCCCGAGGCACCCCACAGGTATGGCACTCGTCGGCCACTGAGCTGGAGGGGAGGAGGCTGCGAGGAGGGGATGGGCTGCCCCAGGGACAAAGGGGGGGGCGGGAGGAGGCGAAAGCGCCCCGCACCGGAGGGGTCGGGCTGTCTCGGCCGTACTACATGCCACCAGGGGGGTTGCTACTGGGAGTGGGGCGCGGGGCACTGCCAGGGCACGAACGTTCCCAGCCACCCGGGCGCCCCACTGATTGGCGCTTTGCTGTCTCTCTCTCCGCAGGTGGTCAAGGCCATCAACCGGGTGCTGCTCCGTAGGGTGGTCCGCCTCGCCGACCTGGATGCCGTCATCTGGGGCTTCGGCGCCCTCGGCTTCCCCAAGTGCGGGGAGGCCATCGACGGGACGCACATCCCCATCCGTGCACCGGAACACGAGGCGTCCCGGTACGTCAACCACAAGGGGTACTTCTCCGTGATCCTGCAGGCCGTGTGTGACCACCGGGGACAGTTCACGGACATTAATGTGGGCTGGTCCGGCAAAGCACACGACGCCCGGGTGTACCGCAACTCCTCCGTGTGCCAGCGGCTGCAGGCCGGGACCTTCTTCCCCGACCGCCACATCAGGGTCGGGGACATGGACATGCCAGTGTGCCTGGTGGGGGATGCCGCCTACCCACTGCAGCCCTGGCTCATGAAACCCTACACGGGGCACCTCAATCTCTCCCGCCAGGCCTTCAATGCCAGGCTGACCAGGGCCCGCATCGTGGTGGAGGGGGCCTTCGGGCGACTGAAAGCCGGCTTTTGATGCCTCCTCACCCGTCTGGACCTGGCCAAGCACAACATCCCTCCCGTGGTGGCAGCATGTTGTGTGCTCCACAATTGGTGTCAGCGGAAGGGGGAGGCTTTCCTGCCAGCCTGGATGGCTGAGGCTGACCGCATGGCTGGACACTACGGTCAGTCCCGCACTGCCGCCATCTGGGAAGCCCAGCGGGGGGCCATCTGGATCTGGGAAGCCCTGCGGGAGAGCTTCCAGGTGGAGGAGGAGGACTGACCTCTCCCTGCATGCCCCACTGGGGCCTTCTTCCACCCTACCCCCCTTCCCCTTTCCCCTCCCTACCTACTGTAAAATAAAGACACCTGTTTTTGAAACAAAAACATCTTTTTATTTAACATAACTGGGGTGGGGGGAAGGAGGGGAGAGGGTGGGAGAGGGGAGGGGGAAACCTGGGACGAGGGAGCTGGAAGGGGAGGGAAGGGAGGAAGGGAAAGGAAAGCTCAGGGGTGGGAGTCCGGCTGCCTCGCCTGTCTCGCCACACTGTGGATCCGGGGGCGTTGGTGGGAAATGGCTGTGGAGGGGGGGGGGCAGGAGGGACAGGGGGTGTGGAGGAAGCAGGAGCGGAAGCAGGAGCGGGAGCAGGAGGGGGAGCAGGCTGTGCAGGGGGAGCAGGAGGAACAGGGGGAGCAGGAAGAACAGGGGGAGCAGGGGGAGGAGGAAATGGGAAGCGGTCGAGCAGGCTCTGGAGGTGGCCTCACAGGGCACGGCCCTGCTCCTCCTGGACCTCCAGATTCCTCCGGCGCAGCCTCAGGTCCTCCTGGACCCAGTGGTCCTGGGTGCGGAGCTGGTGGTCCATGAACCGGAGGTGCCGCCTTTGGTACTCCTCCTCGTTCCTGGCTCTCCTGCTTGCCCGGGCACGGGCAGCTGCTGCAGGCTGTGTGGTGCACCCTGCAGGCCCAGGTGCTGCAGCTGTGGTGCAACAATACCAGCGGTCAATTACCCCAGGGGCCCAGGTGTGTGAAACCCAGATCCCCTCTGCAAGGCCAGGACCCCTGCAGGATCCCCAGCTGCTGCTCCTTGGTGGGCAAGGCCCAGGCGCACGGTCCCGGGGCTCCCTCTCGCCCCAGCCCCCCGTACAAATAAGGGGAACACGATGGTACTCACAGGTGGATGCCTCCCCGGCCTCGGATGACACAGGCGAGCGGCTCTGTGGGGTGCCTGTGGTGTCCCGGTTCCTGGGCAGGCTGTCGGCAGGCTCCTGGCTCTCAGAGCCCTCCTCCTCCTCCGTCTCCAGGAGCGGGCCCTCTTCCCCGGGGTCAATCATGTCCTGGGGGGCAGGGATGGCATGAGCCCCCAGGAGGCGGTCCAGGGCGTGGAAGTGGGGGCAGGCCTCCGGGTCGGCCCCTGGCTGGCAGGCCTGGGAGTAGGACTGCCGCAAGTCCTTAATTTTGCACCGGACCTGCTCCCGGCTGCGCTGGTGGCCCCTGGCGGCCAGGCTGGCAGCCATGCGGCCATAGACGGCCGCGTTCCTGTGGCTAGTGCAGAGATCGTGGACATTGGAGGCTTCCCCCCAAACCTCGATGAGGTCCACGATCTCTGCACTTGACCAAGCGGGCGCCCGCCTTTTGCGCCCCCGGGCAGGCTCCTGGGAGCCGCCAGGCTGGTCCTGGGGAGCAGTGGAGGGATGGGTGTCCTCGGGTGGCTGGCTCATGGTGTGGCAGGTGCAGGGTCTGCTGGCACGGGTGCTTGCAGCCTTGCAACTGGCACAAACTGTGTAGCCAGCCTGTGGCCCTTTAAGGGCTCCGGGGCCGGGAGGGGGGCAATAGAGTTTCCCTGGTGTTGGCCAGAGTGGCCACCAGGGAAACCTGGGAAGCCTTAGCCTCCCACCAGTTCGAATTAAGGGTCTACACAGCCCTTAATTCGAACTAGCTAGTTCGAACTAGGCTTAATCCTCGTAAAATGAGGTTTACCTTTTTTGAACTAAGCGCTCCGTTAGTTCGAATTAAGTTCGAACTAACGGAGCGCTAGTGTAGCGCCTAGGAAAGTTAGTTCGAACTAACGTCCGTTAGTTCGAACTAACTTTGTAGTGTAGACATACCCCGAGATGCTTGCTCATCCAGCTTGGTCTAACACACCTGCCTATAATTTTTTCCCCTTTTCTTGGGATACAGGCTTCTGACAGCTTCAGCAACTTTAACTTAGAATAATTCCAGGCCTCCTCCACCTCAAGATCCATAATTTCTTTAGTCCAATCAACTTCCCTAACTAATTTTCTTAATTTATTAAAGTTAGCCCTTTTGAAATCAAAAACCCTAGTCTCAGATTTATTTTTGTTTATCCTTCCATTTAATTTGAACTGAATTAGCTCATGATCACTCGAGCCAAGGTTGTCCCCTACAACCATTTCATCTATGAGGTCCTCGCTACTCACCAAAACCAAATCTAAAATAGCATCCCCCCTTGTTGGTTCAGCAACTACTTGATGAAGGAATTCATCAGCTATCACATCTAGGAAAATCTGAGCCCTATTATTATTACTAGCACTTGTTTTCCAGTCTATATCTGGAAAGTTGAAATCTCCCATGATTTCGCAGTTTCCATGATTATTTACTTCATTAAAAACATTAAAGAGGTCTCTATCCATATCCAAATTGGATCCTGGTGGTCTGTAACACACCCCAAACACTATCCCAGGGGAAGATCTGATAGTTTTCTTTCCCAATGTGATTTTTGCCCAAACAGACTCTGTCTTCTCCATTCCATCACTTTTTATTTCTTTACAATCTACCTCATCTTTGATATACAATGTGACTCCGCCACCTTTACCCTTATTTCTGTCTTTCCTAAACAGCACATACCCTTCAATACCTGTACTCCAGTCATGCCTAGTATTCCACTATGTTTCTGTTATTCCTATATCTGGTTTCACTTCCTGGACCAATAGCTCTAGTTCCTCCATTTTGTTACCTAGGCTCCTCCCATTGGTGTACAAACATCTTAATTTTTGCTGTTTGGCCTCACTCTCATTCTTTACCCAATTTGGCATGGACGTTGTACCTCCAATATGACCTAATAGACTAGTATCCATCCTACTCTTCCTTATGTACATTCTCCTACCCCCAGCTATATCCTTTCTTAGTTCGTTTTCCTCCCTCTCATTGTTAAGATCCGGCGTAGAGATTACCTGGACATCTCCCAACCGTCTCCCCCAAATTCCTAGTTTAAAGCTTTCTTAATCATTTGAGCCAGCCTCCATCCTAGAAGTCTATTTCCCTCCCTACTTAGGTGAAGTCCATCCCGAGAGAACAGTCCTCTGTCCATAAATGCCTCCCAGTGACCATACATCCCGAAGCCCTCCTTATAGCACCACTGCTTAAGCCATCTATTGATCATCATCATCCTGTCACATCTTAGTTGCCCTTCTCTAGGAACAGGCAGAATCCCACTAAAGATCACCTGAGCCTCAATTTCCTTGAGTGTCCTCCCCAGCCTAGCATAGTCTCCCTTAATTCGTTCCAGACATCTAATATAGTGAATGCCAGGCTATGTCTAGACATGCCTTATTTCGAAATAGGCATCATTCCTCATAGAATGAGGTTTATAGATTTCTGAATAAGCCATCCATTATTTCAAAATTATTTTGAAATAACAGAATGGCTGTGTAGACACTCGCATTGTTATATAAGAACTAGAGGACACCAAATGAAATTAATGGGTAGCAGGTTTAAAACTAATAAAAGAAAGTTCTTCTTCACACAGCGCATAGTCAACCTGTGGAACTCCTTGCCAGAGGAGGCTGTGAAGGCTAGGACTATAACAGAGTTTAAAGAGAAGCTAGATAATTTCATGGAGTTTAGGTCCATAAAAGGCTATTAGCCAGGGCATAGAAATGGTGTCCCTGGCCTCTGTTTGTCAGAGGCTGGAGAAGGATGGAAGGAGACAAATCGCTTGATCTTTGTCTTCGGTCCACCCCCTATGGGGCATCTGGTGCTGGCCACTGTTGGCAGACAGGCTACTGAGCTAGATGGACCTTTGGTCTGACCCAGTATGGCAATTCTTATGTTCTTATGTTTTGAAATCATGCTAATTATCTCAGAATAAAGGTGCAATATAGACACATCCTGAGAAACTATATGCCATGAAAATTGGCAGAGCTTTGCTATGGCAGCTGAGATCCTTTAGCAGCTCAATTCTTCTATTATTGACACTTAAAGGAAGAGTCTCTGTTCTGAGATGGCTACTCAGAGCTTCCTGAAGATAATGACAGGGGGTATGTCTACACTACCCCGCTAGTTCGAACTAGCGGGGTAATGTATGCATACCGCACTTGCTAATGAAGCCCGGGATTTGAATTTCCCGGGCTTCATTAGCATAAGTGGGGAGCCGCCATTTTTAAATCCCCGCTGCTTCGAACCCCGTGTAGCGCGGCTACACGGGGCTCGAACTAGGTAGTTCGGACTAGGGTCCTATTCCGAACTACCGTTACTCCTCGTGAAACGAGGTGTACCGGTAGTTCGGAATAGGCACCCTAGTCCAAACTACCTAGTTCGAGCCCCGTGTAGCCGCGCTACACGGGGTTCGAAGCAGCGGGGATTTAAAAATGGCGGCTCCCCGCTTATGCTAATGAAGCCCGGGAAATTCAAATCCCGGGCTTCATTAGCAAGTGCGGTATGCATACATTACCCTCCTAGTTCGAACTAGGAGGGTAGTGTAGACATACCCTGGGATATTGAATACTGAGCTATGAGAAAAAAGCTTTGAAGGCCTTTGGTACTTAATTAAGCAGTTCCCATTCCATTCAACAGTGGAAAATGATCTGTACTTTTAATCAGTACTCTCATTTGTAGTTAAACTTTTGCAAATTTAGCAAACTATAAAATATTGAAAATCAACAACAACAAAATGAAAACATTTGCATTATTTTTTCTCCTTTTGTTGTCCAGCTTTAGCATCCATATTAATTTCATTTAATCAAATCTGTACATACTCTAATACCATAAGGGAATTGATTCTTGTTAGTTGAAAATATTATTTTAACATATTAAAAGGAAGAATAGCTTGAAGAGTCTACTATTCTAAGGGCATGTCTACAGTAGGAAACTATTTCAAAATTATTAAAATCTACTTAACTCCTTATTTAACAAAATCGAAATAGGATGCCTGCACTAATGGGGAAGCATCAAAATTAGTTAGAATTAGTCCGAAATAGCACATCCACATTGAATGGAGCCTGCTTTGGATATAGAGCCCTCTGAAGCACATTTACTTCTTGTGACTGCATGGTCAGGCAAGTTGCGACTTGTGCTTTCAGGGGCTCCTCTCTATGTCCTCATCTCACAAGCCACTCCTCCACGAGATTTCTATGAGGTCCAGGATCTCTGCATCAGTTCAAGATAGAGCTCTCCAGCATCCCAGGGCTTTGGCAGCCATGGGAGCAGCAGGAATACTGGCAGCCATGGGAGGGTCTGAGCGAGCACTGGGGTCAGTCATGACTGCCTCAGATGGTGGTGTCTCACGCAGGACTTTCAAAGCTGCCCAGGTGTTAGAAGCCCTTCTCCTGATTCTGCAACTTTTAAGCTCTGCAGGAGGAGGGGAGCAGTGGAGGTGTGGCCAGAGTGGTCAGAGCTTCAGTTATGAGAGGCCTCCGGAGACCAATTATTTTGAAATAGAGGCACCAGAGCATCCATACTACTGCTATTTCATAGCAATTATTTAGAAATTAGCGTTATTCCTCAAGAAATGCAGGAGTGTAGACACTCCTTCCACATAGTTCCAATTCTTCACCACTGTCATTTACTTGTATATCGTGTTTCCATATCCTACACTTCCCAAGGGGATTCCCAAGTGATCTCTTCTCTGGAAAAAGGGTTTATTTTATATTTTCTTTTAGTCACTTTGGTGGTGGCAGCAAGAAAATCAGTCTTAGTCTTTTTGGATCTCAGGGGGACTGAGATCGAATAAGTTTGTCTCTTGGAGTCACAGAGACAGATTTTGCAGAGTTTATTCTATTAGCCGGTCCCCCATCTCTGCACTCGGAGTGTCAGTTTGGGGAATTGAGCGGTGACAATCCCTGTGACATCCTGCTCATTTATGTCCTCTTCAGGCAGAGTATTTTAGAGTATCTTCACTTGACTGCTACATCATTGGCACTCTGCACATTCCCATGATTCTGCCAGTAGAAAAGCCCAGGTATTTCCCTGGATGTGCACAGAATTGATACCTGTCACCCACTGCAGCCAAGTTACTAACTGTATGGTTAATCAGCAAAATTGACAGTTCACATTGGTCATTATTAGAATAGTCACTCCCATACTTCTTTCCAGTACCATGGTACTTTTAAACACTTGACTTCCATCTTACAGCATATTAGCTCTGAAGAGTTAACAGAAGTAATAAAGCACAAATGCTTCCTAAGTAACTATAATGGCCGCTGTGGCAATATATAAAGCACTCTCTCAGTTTCAACTTATTGTTTTTGGAACCACATGATACACAAAATTAACAAATAAATAATTAGCAGTTAGTGTTTTACTTCGATGTGTGTACCAGTAGGTCAATGAAATACAAATGCCTCTGTCTTCAGAATCTTGGGTGAAATTTCAATCAAACTTCAAGTCAATAATATTGATATCCTTTGCTTTAATTTTATCCTTACAGGATCAATCAGTAACCTTAAGTGACATGAACTAAATGTTAGGACTTTAGGGTTTGCTTGGATTGCTTCAAGAATTATCTCTTGTGTGTCAGTGTTCTAACTTTTGTTAAAGGTAATTAACCATGGGATACATTTTAGCTAAGAGAAATCATTGTTATAATAGAGAAAGATATTTCTTAAAAATTGACCCAATAAGTACAGATTGGGATACTATGGTATTGGGACTGTGCCTTCAAAGGCTGAACTTCCCAGATAGAGAGGGTGTGACGGGGCGGCCCCGCTCGCGGCGGAGGCCCCCGTCCCAGCCGCGCTGTATAGCGGGAGGCCGTGCGCCGCCCGCCGCTGCCCGCATTGTTCGGCGGCAGCACAGGGAGCGCCGGCCCCAGGCGCCCCGGATGACGTCACCCGGGCGCCCAGGAGACCAGGACCACGTCGCCCCGGCAACGGGAGGACGCCCCGGCGAGAGGGGCGGGACTGCCACAGGACCAACTTTAAAATGGCCCCGTAGCCCCGAGGAAAGGGGGAAGCGGAGGGGCCGAGAGGAGTGCCACACCGACCGGAGGAGCAACCAGCGGCAGCACCACCCAGCCCGGTAAGCGGCCGGAACGGGCAGCGGGGGCCAGGGAGCGCTGGAGCCGGAGGGGAAGGAAGCAGCCCAGGGCAGAGACAGGATTGACTGGTGGGCTGACGAGTTACGGGTTCGCACCCCGTCAGCCGGGTTCGGGACTACTGGTCCAGAACCCTTAGGGCCCTGGGCTGGGGCCCGTGAGAGTGGGCGGGCCCAGGCCCCCCTTCCCCTCCCGCCTTGCTAGGGAGAGGGAAAACGAAGATAAACTCGCAAATAGGGGAAACTGAGGAACTTGGAGCCATAGAACAGGGGAAAGCCCTCGGGACAGACATCGCTGAGCGGCGTGGGGCGTCACAGAGGGACACTGTGAAATTCCTGTTATCCACAGGAAGTTGGACCTGGATACAGAATAAAGGAAATTGTCTACAAGCACCTTAAGCATTGAATAGTCACTGGACATCATAGATAGAAGGCCTCATCTATTAACTGTTTTTTACTGTGTGTCCATTGAGTCATACAGACATCACCACAATATTGTCAAACATTTTTACTGCAGTTGCCCAGAGAAATGACAACAAATTGACAGTCCATCACAATAAATGTCTGATTCTAACTCCATACTCAGAACTAGAAGTACAGTTGGACTCTGCTTTTGTATATATTACTTTCCAGAGGTGAAATCTGCAGAATGTTGCCCTTATGGAAGTTATTGAAAATAGCTGAATCTAACAGTGGAAATTAAATGATGCAAATGAACAATGTGGTTCTTCCTAGAATGGTTAGAGTAACTGTGGCCTATTGAGAGCCTATAAGAATGATGACCTGGGTGACCTCTCATAATCTTTTTTGCATGCAGATGGGAACTTTTATTGTTTTAATAATTTTTTTCTGAAATGCTTTCATGTTAAGAAGAAATGTGTTTGTTTATAGAGGGTGGAAATTATGCTGTTCATAAACCTTCAAACAGTATCCAAAACAGACTCTGTGGTCAGGAGGGAGAAAGACACAGAACTCCACCCAAGAGAGATGAAGCCAGAAGCATAAAAGTGGGTGCCTTTGCTGGACCACAGATGGGTGAAATTGGAGCAGCTGCCCTGAAATGTAACAATTGCTATCTGAATTCAGAGAAATAGCCAATGAAATATAATATACTATCTGTTTCTTAGAGATAGCCTTCTTCTGATCCTTCCTTTCTATTCCTTGTCATTTATTTGGTATTACTATTCTGGATTTAATTAAAGAAAAATCCCAAACAGTCTAATGACTATGCTCACTAAACAATATTTCATTCAAGGTGTATCCTGGCATAGTGAAAAGCTTATTTCTTTCACATCTGAGATTTGTTCAGTATGAATAAATGTGGCTTTTTGTCTCCCTTTCTGATTTTTGTTTTGATCAACATGAAATAGCAAAAAGTAATGAAGTCAGTGGCTCCCAACCTGTGGTCCATGGACCCCTAGTGGTCCACAGTGGTGCTGCAGGGGATCTGCAGAAAGTCTTTACTTTGTCTTTACTTTTACTTTTCTCTTCCAGGCTACGTCTAAACTACACCCCTCTGTTGGCAGAGGGATGTAAATTAGATGTTTAGAAAGTGCAAATGAAGCTGGGATTTAAATTTCCTGTGATTCATCTGCATAATCGTGTCCGGGCGATGTTTTGAACAAATGCCATTTCTAAACTGAAAGAGTGTTTTTTTCTGACAACCGGGCAATTTTTTGAAAGATACTGTACTCCTCATCCTAGAAGAATAATGGGAAATCACTTCACAGGAGATCCTACATATGATCTACAATCACTGACCACTCTACTCTCAGGTGGCAAAAAGCCACAACAATGCAGGTTACTTTTCTCTCTCACGTCCAATGAAAGCTGTTGGATAAGATTTATCACCCTGATGGGGACATTACAAATCTTTGGCCAATAAGGTTCAAAAGTGCACATTTAATTTGAAGATCCATCTTTCCTGGGCCATTATCTACGAGGGAAATATACTTAACAGAGGCTACAGTACACATCTGCCATTAGGTGAAGTGTGTACCTACACCTACCTCTACTCTTTTCAATCTTGGACAACTAAGCATGGACCTGAGATCAAAGGATATATGCTCCCATGACAAAATATAGCTGATGCTAGAAATCCCCAAAATAAATGGAGTACTTTTTTACTGCAGAATTTCTCATCATAGAATATACTTTAACACAAATAGTCAGATCCAGAAATAGAGAACAACCTGAGACCTCGAACTCTCCATCAGTTGCGCCACTTCACAACAGTCATTTCATATTGGCTGTATAGTATTGAGCTGAGGTTCTTTTGTAACATTCAGTTTTGTTCGATGGAGACTTCTGAACCCTAATGGTACTGCCAGTCCTACCATAAATTGGACAAAGACAAGCAACAGGTGAAATACAGTACCTGACACAAAATGCCTATTTGGGAATTTCTAATTTCACAATCATTACTTTTCATGAACTTTACAAAATCACACAGACTTTAGACCATGAGTTATGTATTTTTGTTTCTTTCAGTGGACATATGCAGAGTCCAGAGATAAAAATCATATGTAGAGCTTAAACTGTAGTATATTTTCAAGGAGAATTAAAAAAAATCTTTCAATCATTTAGTATTATTATGTGACAAAGGCCTCTATTTAATATACCTATGGGAAAATAATATACAATTTACTATTATGATCACAAAACATATACTAGAAGTGATTTTGTTAATATTACTAATTTATTATTATTAATTATTATAAGATCATCCTTGTTCTTCTTTGTTCTTGTTCTTCAAGGATGATCTTATAATGGATGGAAAGACAGTAATCGACAGAGCAGGGATGGAGGAGGTTGGTAAGGACTTCTATATAGAACTATTCAAATCAAGAATCAACATCCCTCTCTGGCGCTCCAGGAGTCAGAAGAACAGGTTCCCCCAATAATCGTCAGCAAAATCCGAAGTGCACTATACCTGATGAAGAAGGGAAAAGTTCCAGGAAAAGATGGAATAACGTCAGAAATTATTTCTGTAGGAGGTGAAAAACTTTGGAAGGCCCTCGCTTTAAGATTCAGTTGATATCTTGAAGAAGGAAAAATACCATCAAGCTGGAAGGAGTCTTGCTGCACAAGAAGGGCGACTGAGGAAATCTTAAGAATTACCACCCTGTATGCCTACTCTCTCATATTTACAAGCTCTTTACAAAGGGGATAACAAACCGACTTTCGCAGAGCTTGGATGAACAACAGCCGAAAGAGCAGGCAGGGTTTCGAAGAAATTTCAGCAAGATCGACCATATATTTACTCTTAGCCAGCTCCTAGAAAGAGCAAGGGATACAAACTTCCGCTTTGCATGCTTTTGTCGACTATGAAAAGACCTTCGATAGCGTCGAGTTCAACGCAATATTAAAAGAGCTCATAGAGCAGGTCATTAACACACAATACATCAATTTGTTGAAGGAAGCGAATATCTGGATGTACAACAGATATTACTCTCCTTGAAACTCCCCTTCATATCCCAATCGAGAAAGGTGTGAAGCAAGGAGATACGATTTTACCGAAACTATTCACTGCATGCCTCAAAATGGTTATGAACAAGATCAATTGGAGGAGTGGTGTCAACATAAATGGAGAACAATTATCTCATCTCAGATTTGCGGACGACATAGTATTAATTGCCAAAAGCACCAACCAATTGCAGAGCATGCTACAAAGACTTGACAAGAAAAGCAGTCAGGTCGGTCTGAAAATGAATCACTGCAAAACAAAATACATGCGATCAGACGTCTTACAAAAAGCCCGAATAACGATAACAGGAGAAGAAATTGAAGAAGTGGAACAGTATATATATTTGGGCCAAGAAGTTAATATGCCCCAAGACCTAAACGGAGAACTCCCGCGAAGGATTTGGGCAGGATGGTGTGCATTCAATTCCATCAAGGACATCCTCAAAGGAAAAATCGATAAGACCACACGTATAAATATCTTCAGTTCAACAGTGCTGCCAGCCATGTTGTATGGCAGCGAAACATGGGCACTGATGAAGAGAGAAGAGCAGCGACTATTGGTAGCTGAAAGGGCAATGGAGTGAGCTATGTTGGGAATTTCCCTTCTGGATCGTATTCCAAATGAAATGAACAGAGAACTCAGCGGTGTGAAAGATATTATCATGGAAAGCAGACATAACAAAATGCGACGGGCAGGCCACACAGCACGGCTCACGGACAACAGGTGGACTGCATTTATTACTGAGTGGTACCCGCAAGAACAGAAAAGACCACCCGGTCGGCCTCCAAGAAGATGGGAAGATGACATTGTTAAATGTTTTGGACGAACATGGAGAAGAAAGATAAGAGTACAAGAAGAATGGTGGACGTGTTGTGATCAGCGCAATCTTAACGATAGCTGAAGACCGATCGATCCTGGTGAGCCAGGTGATAACATCATATTCATCTATAATAATCTAACAGTTTGCTTACATTGCAGATAATGGTTAATTGGCAACATGACTAGTTTAGGAGAAAAATCAGTTCAGAAATAGATGGAATTTTATTTTTACATGTTGAGGATTTGCTGATACGTGAGGAGGAGAGAGCTTAATAGTCTTGACACTGTGAAGAGGAGAGATGGGAGATTGCTGAAACACCATAAATAGGATGAATAATTCGGTAACACGAGTAAAAGTTGGGTTTTCAGCACTCCTATTTATCATCACAAATGACAGCAAATTATTTGTCTCACTAGCACCTACAACACTATTGTTTTTCTCTGTCTTAAGACAAAGTCAGAAAGAAAAGGAATGGTGAGCAAAGAGAAAAAAGATGATTTTGCTAGCAGCTCAGTGAGCTCACAGGCTACGATAATACCAATGTTTCAAAACACTATAAAAATATACTGCATGATCCAGTCTGGGTAGAGGAAAACACTTGAAAGCTCTTTACCTGTCTAAATCTTTATCCAAGCTCAAATCTTTCTTATGTTTCCAAATGATTTGGTTAACTTTTCAGAATTATTCATCAATGGATTTTCTCTGAGATCTGGCTTTGGGCAGGCAGTGGGGCTGCAATACTCTTGCTGGGACCCTAGGCAAGGCAGGGAGTGTCGGGGAGTAGGGAGCTGGCTCTGAGCCCCTAGAAGAGGCTCAAGGCAGAAGGGGCAGGGTTGAGGCTAGCCTGTTCCAGGCAGACCTTAGCACCATCTGGAGTGCACCATACCTACCCCAGGCAGCCATAGTGCTGCCTGAGGTGTACCATCTGGAGCTCCAGTAGCAGTTTAAAGGGCTAGGAGCTCTGCTCACCACTGCATTAGCAGTCGCAGTGGCAGTGGCCGAGAGCCCTGGGCCTTTAAATCGCTGGATTGTCCCCTCCTCCCTGTCAGCAGACCTAACGGAAGCACAAGTGCTGAAATACTCCAAGAAAGGCAGTGTCTGTGGTGTTTGTGGCCCAATAGCAAGCAGAAATATTATCTCTCACACCTCCAACCCAAATCAGTAAGGGTATGTCTACACTGCCACCCCAGTTCAAACTAGGGTGGCTAATGTAGGCATTCAAACTTGCCAGGCATATGCCAGAGTCAAGGAGGGCAACTCTCACTCTGGACGAAGCCAGCATCAGCAACCAGCTGATCCTGGAGCCAGACTCCCTCGCTGTGGATGTGTCCCAGGCGTCATCCGAGGGTGGGGAAGGAACATCATGTGAGTACCTTCATGTTCCCTTGACACTGGGCGCTCCTTGCTTGGCCCTTGCTTCCCGGGGATTGCACAGCAGCCTGTGCATGTGGGATCATGTGCCATAGAGCTGGAAGAGACCTCAGGAGGTCATCAAGTCCAGCCCCCTAAGGAGGCATACAGCCCCAGGAGGCTGCCACAGAGAACCCTATTGGCCACAGGGTGTTTGGAGAGGCCTGCCATGCTCCTCACCCCGGGGTGGGACACCCTCTCTCCACAAGCCACCTCTAGAAAGTGGAGTAAAGGCAGAGAGGAGTGAAGCAAAAGCCCCTAGTAGAATGGCCCAGGGAAGTGTGTCACTGGTCCCCCAGGGAAAAGCTCTCCCTCAGGGCTTCCCAGATGTGCACGGCGCCCGATGGGTCTTCTGGGTAGCAGCAGTGTGGGGCTGTTTGTAGACCCTGCCGATGTGGTCAGTTTCCACCTCCCACCCTCACAGAAATGCCTCCCCCTTCCTCTCACACACATTGTGCACACATGTGGAATGTTGTGTTCTCCAAGGTCCAGACGAGTGAGGAGGCATCTGAAGTGCACCTTCAAATGGCTGAAGGCACCCTTGACAACCATGCGGGCCCTGATGAGCCTGGCATTGTACCATTTGTGAGAGGCGTTGAGGTGGCCAAAGTATAACTTCAGGAGCCAAGGCTGGCATAGGCCACATCCCCCACAGATGGGCATATCCACGTCCCCCACCCTGATGGTGCGGATGGGGAAGAAAGTTCTGGCGTGCAGCTTCTGGAACATGCTAGAGTTCCTAAACACATGTGCGTTGTATGCCTTCCCTGACCACTCGACATATAAGTTGGTGAACTGACCCCAGTGGTCAGTCACAGCCTGCAGGACCACGGAAAAGTATCCCTTGAAGTTGATGTAAAGAGATGCCTAATGGTCAGGGGGCCTGGATGAGGATGTGGGTCCCATCTATAGTCCCCCCCCCCCCCAGCGAACCTGGCAATGATGGCATCCACATCTCCAAGGCAGATGACTCTGAGCAGCTGGACAGTGTTGATGGCCCTGACCACCTGCAGAAGGAGACAAACAAACAGAATCACAGGGGTGCCAAGGCACCTGAGAGTTCCCCTAGTCCTCCCTCCTGGTCCCCTTCACCCCTATTCACCAGGAGCAACTCCCCCCCAATTACCACAATACCTAGCAGGGCTTTGTAAGGGCCGGCATGAAAAAAACCTCCTGGAGAGGGGGCTTGCACCACTTTTACCCTCACCCCCCCTTTTCCTAGGGAAGCTCATTACTGCAGTTCACATGCCTCCTGGAACAATAGCCCAAGAATGCCATACCTGCATGACCAGCGCCCTGATGGTTGATCTCCCCATGCTGAACTGGTTCCCCACAGATTGGTAGCTCTCTGGTGGGAAGGAAGGGCAGGATCCAGCTGCAGGAGCCGCACCCACAGAGATCCAAGGAGGGTATCCCAGAAGGGATGGGGGTTGGTTTCCTCCAGATCCTTAGAGGCTGCATGCAGAAACTGCTGCATGACTTGCAGAATAGCTTAATCTGAAATAAATATGTAGCGTAGACATACCCTTAGAGAACCAAAAAAATATAATTATAGCTAAACAACAGAGTAAAAGTTGGTGGTTAGAGACCAGAAAGGAATTCTTTAAAACTGGAGTTAAATTGGAGTGTGCAGAAAATAGAAAGGGGCATTAACACAAGGGCAAAAGTATAATTTGGCGGGCCAAAAAAGAATTTGAAGATCAACAAACCAAAGATTCAAAAAGTAAACAGCATGTTTTAAAGTACATCAAAGCAAGAAGCCTGCCAGACAATCACTGGAGTTGCACTCAAGGAATGTAAGGGTCAGAGGATAGCCCCCCAGTGATGGCTAACAGACAAGATATCCATGGTGCACTACCATGCTTCAGGTATCCCTAAACCCTCACTAACCAGAAGCTGGGACTGGGCAAAGGGATCACTTGAAATTGCCCTCTTTTTTTTCATTTCTTTTGAAGCACCTGACACTGGACACTGCCAGAAGACAGGATACTGAGCTACATGGATCAGTGGCATGGTTAAGAGCATAAGAAAGTAAATATTTTTCAGACTATGAAATTGCAAGGAGAAATGAAATATGAATGTTAAAATGGACATTTTCCAATACTGCAGCCTGATGCTGAGATTTCCTGATCTTTTGCATATCATATTTGAGGCAACTGAAATTGAAAGAATTCAGCAGTTTTCAGGATACATTCTTTGCTTTACTCATGTTTCCATTTGCAAAATATTGATAGCCAAAATTATGACTCTTAGTAATGCAAAACTTGTATCCATTAAAAATTAAGCCCCCCAGTTCTGTGAGATGTTCTGGATGGGTACAGACAGGCCACTCTGCCTGTAAACAATAGCTGGCAGGCTCAGGACCTAAGGCTATATGTACACAGTGCAGTTTTTTCGGAATAAGCTATTGTGGAAGAGATTTTCTGGAATAGCTTATTTCAAAATAATGCATCTACACACAAAATGCATATTGAAATAGTGCTTAGCTATTTCAAAATAGCGCGTTCACACTGACTGGACACTGAATCTCATTTAAGACCGTCCGGAACCAATTCAGGCAGGGCATCAGGTCAGTAGTTATTTCGTGTGGCTGCTGCTTGAGGCTATCTGAGGCTTGTACTTAAAGGGAATCCCCTGGACAGCTGTTTCTCAGTTTTCCCTGCTTGCTTGCCTACCTCTCTGAGGGACAGCAAAGCATTTTCTCTTCTTGCTTTGGTTGCCCTGCTTCAGGGCACCGCAGCACTCTCTGCTATGGACCCAAAGATGCCTCTGGGCAGTCTTCAGCTATTGCAGCTTTTGATGTAAGTCATGCAGCAGTTTCTGCAGGCAGCCTCCCAGGCTCTGCAGGACCCCAACCCCCAACCCTTCTTGCATACCCTCCTCAGGTATGTGGGGGCTTGGCTCCAGCAGCTGGATGCCGCCCACCCTGCCCTGGACACCGTGCCCTGCCGCAACTGGTATCTGGACACCAATGCTGACTGGTGGGACCACGTTGTTTTGGAGCACTGGGGAGACCAACAATGGCTCCAGAACTTTAGAATGAGAAAGGACACCTTCATGGAGCTCTGTGAGTGGCTCAGCCCTGCCCTGAGGCAACGGGACATGCACATGAGGCCCACCATCCCCCTCCAGAAGCACGTCACCATTGTCCTCTGGAAGCTCTCTACACTGCATAGCAACTCATATATGGAGAACCAGTTCGGCACGGGGAGATTGACCGTCGAGGCCGTGGTCAAGCAGGTATGGCATTCTCAGGCTATTGTCCCAGGATGGAGGTGGAAAGATGGAATGTGCTTCCCAAGGGAAAGCGGGGTTGGGGGTGGGGTGGTGCAAACCCCTCCCTGGGAGGGATTGTTCAGTCCTGCCCTCACGAGCCCTCCCATGGGTTGGGGTGATCGCAGGGGGTTGCTCCTGGTGAGTGGGAGAAGGGGGAGTGGGACGTGGACAGGAAGAACTCTTAGACACCTTGGGATTCTTTGTTTGTTTGTCTCCTTCTGCAGGTGGTCAGGGCCATCAACACCATCAGGCTGCACAGAGTCATCCACCTTGCAGATGTGGATGCCATCACCGCTGGATTTGGTGCCCTGGGTTTCCCCAGCTGCGGATGAGGGAGACTATCGATGGGACACATATCCACATCCACGCCCCAGACCATTGGGCATCAATCTACATTAACAGAAAGGGATACTTCTAGGTTGTTCTGTGGACCATGACTTACCACTGGGGCCAGTTCACAGACATATATATCAGGTGGTCAGGGAAGATGCACGACAAATGTGTGTTTAGGAACTCGAGTGTGTTCCAGAAGCTGCACTCCGGAACTTTCTTCCCCAACCGCAACATCAGGGCTGGGGATGTAGACATGCCCTTGTGCCTGGTGGGGGATGCGGCCTATTCCCTGCAGCCGTCGCTCATGAGGCCCTACAGTGGCCACCTCAACCCCTCCATCGAGGTATTCAATACCAGGCTCAGCAGGGCGTGCATGGTCATCGAGGGTGCCTTTGGCCATTTGAAGGAGCGGTTTAGATGCCTCCTCACCCTCCTGGACCTTGGGGACGACAACATCCCACATGTGGTGGCTGTGTACTGTGTTCTGCACAGTGTGTGCAAAAGGAAGTGGGCGGCTTTCCTGCCAGGGTGGGGGGCAGAGGTTGACCGCATAGACAGGGCCAATGAGCAGCAGTGCACAGCTGCCATCCGGCAGGCCCATTGATGGCCATGCACATCCAGGAGGCCCCGAGGGAGAGTTTTTCCCCAGGAGACCAGTGACACTGTCCCCTGGGCTGCCCCACTGGGAGCTTCTGCTTCACCCCTTATTGCTGTCCCTCTATTTACCATTACCTTCCCGCCTTCTCCCTTTTCCTGATGAGAAAATAAAGGACGCTTTTTTAAAAAAAACTAAATGCTATGTCGTGGGGAGTTTTACAGTATAGGAACAAAGCAGTGGAAAGGCAGAGAGCTTGAATAGGTGCAAGTGTCCATTTAATTGCATCGCACAGAACTAACTAGAACAAGCCCAGACAAGCTGGGCTGATCCCAGTGACCTACTCAGTTACTATAACAACAAGATCTATATCTATAACCCAATATACAACATATTCCTCCCCCCTTAATGAAAACGTCCCTTTAAGAAAACAAAAATTAACTAAGAAATGACAGTGACCGCCTCAAGTTCTCAGCTAACCCAGGGGATTATTTTGCCCCAACTGAGAGTTAATCGCAACTAAAGGTCCAGATGTTGAGAAGGCCGCCTTTCTCTAGGTGGATTACGGCGGACATCTGGCATTCTCACACCTGAAGATGTTCTGGGTGCACTCCTGACACTGGGCTGGGAACTTGAAGTGTGAACAGGTGAGGCTGTTGGGTCAGCCTGCTCAAGGAGGGGGTTATTGTTCACCACTGGTGGTGACGGAGCAGGTGAATCTTGACACGGTAGCTCACCAGCAGTGGGAAGGATGGGCAACTCAACTGGAGATGTGCCTTGGGGGCAGGAATAACTTGTCAATAACTGATCTACATGCAGCCACCAGATGAGATCCTTCACAGTCCGGACAGTATAGGAAACAGGTACTGTTTGAGCAATAATAGTGGCAGGGACCCATTTAGCTCCAGGAGCATAGTTCTGAGTTAAAACTGGCTGACCAGGACTAAAGTTTCGATCTTTTGCTCTGGATGCACGCCTGATGACTTGACCTTGCTGCTGATGTTGCACAGTTTGTCGCGGTTCTGAAGGTTTCAGCAAATCAAAACACGTGCGCAGCTGACGTCCCATCATTGGAAAAGCCAGGGACACTTTGGTTGTAGCATGAGGTGTGTTTCTGTAGGATAGTAAGACGGTATCCAGACTCTTTTGTATGAGTGAATGTCCTCTAACCGATTTCAAAGCTTGTTTCGTTGTCTGGACAAACCTTTTAGCCAATCCATTTGTGGATGGGTAATAGGGTGCTGAAGTGACGTGATGGATCCCGTTTGCTTTCATAAAATTTCCAAACTCCTGAGAGACAAATGTGGACCTTTGTCACTCACAAGTTGTTCAGGAAGACCAAAATGACAAAAGATTCCCCGTAGTTTTTGGATAGTACTCTCAGCAGTAGTGGAAGGCATTATACAGACTTCTGGCCATTTGGAATGAGCATCTACTACCACCAATAACATGCTACCTTCAAATGGGTCAGCAAAATCAACATGAATACATTGCCATAGTTTTTCAGGCCAGTCCCATGGGTGTAGAGGTGCCAGTTGAGGCGCATTCCTCACACCTGGGCAAGAAATACAAGCTCTTGCCTTCTCTTCAATGTCACTGTCCAGGCCAGGCCACCAAAAATAGCTTCGTGCAATTTCTTTCATGCGCACCATTCCACAGTGACCTGAATGCAGCTCCTCTAATATCTGTTGTCTCAGTATTTTTGGAATAATGACATGCATTTTCTACAACAAGCACCCCGAATAGGTTGATAACTCCGTTCTCCTGGACATGTAGGGGACAAGGTCAGGTGAGACCTGAGAGTTCTGTAGAGATGTTCCACGCATCACTAGTTCCATTACTTGGGACAGTACTTGTTCAACACAAGATGCTCTCTTAACTTGTGCAGCAGTGATGGGCATGTTCTCTACCTGTTCAAAGTAAAAGATTTCCTTCTGGCCACTATCTTGATGTTTGACTGGCACAGGCAGCCTAGAGAGACCATCTGCATTGTCATGCAGAGTGGCTTTCCGATATCTGATCTCATATGTGTGTCCTGAAAGCCACAATGCAAATCGTTGCATACGACTAGCAGCCATTGGTGGAATACCTGTGTGTGGACCAAAAATTGCCGTCAGAGGTTCATGGTCAGTGAGCAGCGTAAACTTCCGTCCAAACAGGTACTGGTGAAATTTCTGAATCCCGAAAACAATTCCCAATGCTTCACATTCAATTTGCGCATAGTTAGTTTCAGCCTTGCTTAATGTGCATGAAGCAAAAGCAATTGGTTTCTCCTCTCCTGAAGGCATAACATGTGACAAGATTGCTCCCACTTCATATGGAGAGGCATCACAAGCCAACTGTAAAGGTAAGGATGGATTAATATGTGTCAGGACCTCTGCATTTAGCAATGCACATTTAGCCTTGTTAAAAGCAACATCACAGGCATCAGTCCTCTTCCAGACCTTGTTCTGGCCAAGGAGTTCGTGAAGTGGTTTTAATAGCATGGCTAGCTGTGAAATAAACCTTCCATAATAGTTCAATAGTCCTAGAAACGAATGAAGTTGACTAACATTCTGAGGGGGTGGAGCCTCCACAATAGCCTTAACTTTTGAAGGTGACTTACGAAGGCCAGTAGCAGCAATGATGTGTCCCAAATATTCAACAGAGGGCTGAAAGAATGCACACCTATCTTTACGGACTCATAGGCCATACTCTTCCAGTCTTTGTAGGGTAGCCTCTAAGTTCTTAAGGTGATCCTCCTCATTCCCGCCGGTGACCAGGATGTCGTCAAGATAGCACTGGACTCCTGGCAAGCCACACAAGATCTGGTCCATAGCTCTCTGGAACAAAGCTGGGGCAGAAGTTATTCCAAAGGGTAAGCGACAGTAACGATAAAACCCTTTATACGTCACAATAGTCAACAGCTCTTGGGATTTCTCATCAACTGGCATCTGTAAATATGCTTGACTCAGATCAATCTTGCTGAACTTTTGTCCCCCAGCCAGGCCCGCAAAGATGTCATTGATGCGAGGAAGGGGGTATTGCTCTGCACATACCCTTAAAATCCCCACAAATCTGAATAGAACCGTCTTTCTTCAATATTGGAACTAGTGGAGTTGCCCATGGACTATGGGTAACTGGTATTAGGACTCCATTTTTGACTAGGCGCTTCAACTTTTGGCCTGATAGCATATGGTACAGTTCTGGCTTTCAGATATTTTGGTTGGCTACCCGGTTTAATGTTCAGTTTCACGGTGATTCCTCTCATACTTCCCAGATCCTTTCCAAAAACAGCAGCATGTTTCTTTAATATATTGGTCAGACCTGTTTCTTCTTTAGTCATCCAGTGCACTTCTGCCCAGTTCAGCGGGATCTTCCTAAGCCATGATCTCCCCATTAAGGCTGGGTAATGGTCTTTCACCATAAACAGTGTAAATTCTGCAGTCTGTCCATTTAGTTCCACCTTAACATCAGTTGTGCCCAATAAGGGTACTGCTCCCGTATATGTCTTCAGAACGATCTTTGTTGCCTTAAGTGGAAGATGCTTCCGCTTTTCCCTATACAGTGTCTGAGATCAATGAAACTGCTGCACCAGTGTCCACTTCCATGCATACAGGTTTGCCATCCAACAGTGGGGTTACCCAGTATTCATGGGAGCCCCCTTCCAAAGACAAAACATAGCATGGCACTTCTTCAGACAGGGTGTCACCTTGATCATCAGGCATCTGCTCGATGGTATGCAGATTTTCCTTTTTGTTCTGCCAGCCCACAGGCCTCTTTTTCTTTTGTTTGCAGGCACGCTCAATGTGTCCTTTTTTTCTACACTGTCGACACACTAGGTTCTTACACCAGCTTTCTGATGCATGGTGACCTGGCTAACTACAGCGGTAACATTCCTGGCTCCCTACTGTTTTGTCAGGAGGTTTTTGGGACATTTTATGCATCCCAGGGGGTGCACTAAGGTATTGTGCCTCCTGTGTGTCCAGTTCCATGGAGACCGCAATATCAGTGGCCTTTTGTAGGTGAGCTGAGCTTCTGTTAATAGATGCTTCCGTATAGCTTCACTGTGCAGGCCGCACACTAACCTGTCACGTATGCCATCATTTCACATCTCCTTAAATTCACAGTGTTCTGCAAGCTTTTTCAAATTGACTACAAATTGTACAATTGTTTCACTTTCTTTTTGGTCTCTGCTATGGAACCTGTACCTTTCTGCAATTACCAATAGTTTTGGAGCATAATGTGACTCCAGGATTTCTACAATGTCACAGTAAGATTTGGTCTCTGGCTTAACAGGGAGCAGCAAACTGCATAGCAGAGAGTAGGTCTTAGCCCCTATAACACTTAAAAATATTGGCACCTTCTTCTCTTCTTTAATGTCATTTTCAACAACAAAAAGTTCAAAATGCTCAATATATACCTGCTATTGCTCTAAAGTCGCCTCAAAAGGTCCCAGTGGCCTTGTAAGTGTAGCCATGGTTGCTGCACTCTCTTTTTTTTTCTTTTTCAGTCTCTGGGCGCCTTCATCTTAGTTCCAGTTTGCACAGGGTAGCAGTCAGTTCTTACCCCCACCTTCCAGAACAGCCAAAAAGAGTTTGTTTTCTTACATTGACTTCTACTTCTTTTGTTGCTGGAGGCAGCAGAGGTATCCCACCCTCATCGTCACTTGTTATGTAGTGTGGAGTTTTACAGTATAGGAAGAAATCAGTGGAAAGGCAGAGAGCTTGAGTAGGTGCAAGTGTCCATTTTATTGCATAGCACAGAACAAACTAGAACAAGCCCAGACTAGCTGGACTGACCCCAGTGACCTACTCAGTTACTATAACAACAAGATCTATATCTACAACCCAACACACAACACTAAGCATTCAGTATTTTTACTGTGGGAGTCAAAGAAACTGGGGAGAGACTGGGGAAAGAACCTGGGAGAGGGGAGGAGAAAGGGTGGAAGAAGGGTGGTGGTGAGAACCTTGCAGGAGGGAGGAGGGAGCTGGATGGGGGAGGAGAGGCTCAGAGTTGGGGCTGGGAGTGGCACCGGACTCTGTGAATCCCACTGACAGAAGTGCGGGGGCCTCGGCATCCACAGAGGAGTGGGGAGGTTATAGAGGGAGAAGCAGGACGGGGAGAGGGAGTGGAAGGAGGAGATGGAGCAAAGGCTGGAGCAAGAGGAGGTATCGTGTTCTGCACAAGGGAGTGGACATCAGCACACAGAAAGCAGCCCTGAACAAGCAGCTTCCACTAGCTCTCCCAAGACAGCTGAAGGTCCTGCTGGACCCAGCTGTGGATGGTGTGCTGCAGGGCTTAGAGTGTCACCAGGTGCTGACTCTGTACTCGTCTAAGAGATGGTGGTGCCTGTGGGTCCCTCAGGTCCAGGAGACTGTCCTGGGTGGAATTGACCACCCCCCTCTCACAGCTGGTCCTGCTGTGGAGAACAAAGAGAGATGGTCAGTCATCCCAGGGGACACTGTGCCTGAAGACCAGCCCCAATCTGTGAGCCAAAGTTACATTTCTCAGCTCTGTCACTGGTGATGTGTATGGAGCCAGGCCATGTGTGCTCTGGTCAGTGGTCCCAGATGTCCCCAGAAGTGGGTGCTGCCCCAAGTCTCTGGGCAT
Source organism: Pelodiscus sinensis (assembly GCF_049634645.1). Lineage (NCBI taxonomy): Eukaryota > Metazoa > Chordata > Testudines > Trionychidae > Pelodiscus > Pelodiscus sinensis. Next base: position 52,542,400 of record NC_134719.1, read on the forward strand.
GCCCGTGTGCTGTGTGCGGGACTGCCGAGTGTATGTGTGGGGGTGTTTGTTGATGTCCCCTGCCTCCTTCCTGAGGTGGCTTGTGGAGGGAGGGTGTGCCACCTGGAGGGTGTCCCACCCCAGGGTGAGAAGCATGGCAGGCCTCTCCAGACACCCTGTGGCTATTGCTCAAGGGTCCTCTGTGGCAGCCTCCTGGATCCGTGTGCCCAGAAGCCACATGACACATGGTCCCATGTGAACAGGCTGCTGTGCAATCCACAGCCAGCAAGAGCCAAGCATAGAGCACCCAGCTCCCCCCCAACCATAGCCATTCCCTCCACCCCCTGTATGAAGGGAAAGTGATGACACTCACATGATGTACCCTCAGATGTGTGCTGATGCTGGCCTCGTACAGGTCCTGTGTCTCTCCTTCTCCTCATCGTCGTCTCTCCCTCCCAGGAGGACGATGGGCGCCTCGAGGCCGGAGTCTACAATGGAGGGTGGGGAGAAGGGACTGCCCTGACCCCCAGGATGCAGTGCCACTCCTTAAAATAAGGGCAGCTTTGGGGCTCTACCCTGGATTGGGAATAGCCCTCCCTGGCCCTGTCATAAGCCTGATAGAGCTCTTTGACCTTTAACCACACCTGTCCTTGCGGCCTTTACTCACCAGGCTGTCAGCCATCCAGCAATAATGGTCCACATTCCTGTACCTGGTGTGGAGATCCTGGAGGTTGTTCTCGTTCGCTCAAACCTGAATAAGATCCAGGATCTCAGCACCAGAATAGGAAGGTGCACATCTTTTGTAGCCTCTATAAAGCTCCTGGTAGCTGTCTGACTGCTCCTGGGAGCTGGGAAGGGTTGGGTGGAAGCATCAGACTGGCTCATTGTGGGGGCAAAGTGAATCAGGTACAGCTGCAGGGTGGCTCAGAGCTAACAGGCCTACTATGAGCCACAAACCCTTTCTGCAGAGAGATGGTGGGGGTGGGAAGAATAGAGTTTTGCTGAGTGTGGACAAAGTGGCCAGCAGGGCACCCTGGGAAGGGCTGGAGATCCCCTATTTTGAAATAGCAGCTTTTACCCTGTTTACACAGCCACTATCCCGAAATATGTGTTTTGGAATAGGCGCTATTCCTCACAGAATGAGGTTTACAGAAGCCAGAATAAGCTGTCCACTATTTTGAAATTATTTTGAAATACTGATAGTCCCTGAGTTACGCGGATCCGACTTATGTCGGATCCGCAGTTACGAACGGGGATTTTCTCGCCCCGGAGGACTCGAGCGGCAGGACGCCTGGTCCCGCCGCCCGCCTCCTCCGGGGCGAGAAAAGCTGCTCCCCGTCTCCCTGGTCTGCTGCGGGAGCCAGCAGACCAGGGAGACGGGGAGCAAAGCGGCGGAGGACCCGGTGCCGGACCCGCGGCCGCTTCCAGATCAGCTGGAAGCGCCGTGGGTCGGGCCGGGTCCTGCGCGGCTTTGCTCAGCATCTCCCTGGTCTGCAGATCAGGGAGACGCGGAGCAAAGCGGCGCAGGACCCGGGGCCGGGGCCAGACCCGCGGCTGCTTCCAGACCAGGGAGACGGGGAGCAAAGCCGCGCAGGACCCGGGGCTGGACCCGCGGCGCTTCCAGCTGATCTGAATCTGGATGCCAGTTTCGACTTACATACAGATTCAACTTAAGATTCAACTGAAGAACAAACCTACAGTCCCTATCTTGTATGTAACCCGGGGACTGCCTGTAGCTGTTATTCTGAAATAACTTTCGAATTAGTTAATTCGAACTAAGCTAATTCGAACCAGTGCATCTAGACCTAAAAACTAATTCGCATTAGCGTTTTGCTAATTCGAAATGGCATGTCCACATTGAGTGGACCCTGAACCGAAGTTAAGGCTGGCCGGAAGCAGTGCTGGCAGGGAATCAGGTTAGGACTTAGAGTGTGGAGCTGCTGCCTCAGGCTAGCTAAGGGTTGTGCTTAAAGGGACCCGACACCTACCCCGGACAGACAGTTCTCAGGGTTCCCCGCTTGCTTGTCTACCTCAATGAGGGACAGCAAAGCAGTCCTGTCTTGGAGTGCCCTGAGTGCCCACACTCGGCATATCACAGCACTCAGCCAACAGCCTGGCTGCACTTGCTGCAGGCTAACATCCGGGGGGGAGGGTCAATCGGGGGGCTGTCCAGGAGGCACTGCAGGAGAGCTTCCACCTTGAGGAGCCCGCAGAGCCACCCCAGTCCTCCCCATCAGGGGCTTGTGCCCAATTCCTCCCTCACCTCCTTCCATTTACCCCCCCAGCCCCTCTTCCTGATGTAAAAAATAAAGGACACGTGTGTTCAAAAATAGATACTCTCTTTATTTAACAAAACTGGGAGGAGGGGGCGATTAACCTCTGGGGAGACTGGGAAAAGGAGGTGGGAGGGGGAGGGGGAAACCTGGGAGGAGGGAGCTGGAAGGGGGAAGCCAGGGGAAGAAGGAGGAAGGGAAGTATAAAACTATGATACACCATATCTTCAGTACTGTGTACAGACTCAAAAAAGATGTTTTGGCCTTGGAAAGGGTTCAGAAAAAGGCAGCTAAAATGATTAGGGGGTTTGGAACAGGTACTTATGTTCGAAGCTCAGGATCGGGGGTCTCACTGGATCACCTTGATTTTCATGCAAACCTGCTCCTGGGTTCGCATGTGGCCTTTGGTGGCCAGGCTGGCAGCTATCCTGCCACAGATGGCCACTTTCCTGTGTTTCCACTAGACCAGGTGGGTGCCCGCCTCTTGTGGCCCTGGGCAGACTCCTGGGAGCCGCCATCCTGGTGCCGGGAAGAGGCGGAGGGCTGGGTGGCAGCGGGGGGCTGGCTCATGCCGTGCCAGGTGCAGGGTCTGCTGGCTGGGTGCTGGCAGGCTTGCACCTGGCACAAGAACCATAGCCAGACCATACCCCTTTAAGGGCTCCGGGGCCGGGATAGGGGCAGAAGAGTTTCCCTCGTTTGCCCCAGTGTGGCCACCAGGGCAAGCTGGGAAGGGCTAGCCTCCCACTAGTTCAAATTAAGTGGCTACACAGCCCTTAATTCGAACTACTTAATTCGAACTAGGTGTTAGTCCTCGTAGAATGAGGTTTACCTAGTTCGAATTAAGTTCAAACTAGTGGTTTGTATGTGTAGTGCCTATGAAAGTTAATTCGAACTAATGGCTGTTAGTTCAAATTAACTTTGTAGTGTAGACATACCCCCTAAGAGACTGCAATCCTCTACTTCCTGAAATTCTAATATTGATACTGGCTGGTCCTCTCACTCCCTTATTAGGCGTGGGTGGTTTAGGTGGAGCATTTATTATCATGCTCCCTTTCCCCCCGCCTCAGTTAAATCATTTTCTGCTTCTATCTGTTATAAAATTTCCCAGGAGATTATTCATTAGATTTTGTCCCCCATAAGAACAAACTGAATAGCTGCAACTGAGGATATCTTCTCTTCCTTTGTAATACTGCACCAATATGACTCTTAGAAAATTGAGATCACCATATAATTATCTCCTTTACTTGTTTTAAAGGATTTTTTTTATTTTTCGTCATGTTTTTCACATTTCTGCATATTCAACTCAAGTGCTCGTATTAATTACTTACCTATCAACCGGACATTGATCCCAGGCAAAATAATGGAGTGGCTTGGTACTGAACTTTATTAATAAAGAATTAAAGAAGGGTAATGTAATAGGTTTATGGAAAATAAGTCCTGTCAAACTAACTTGATATTTTTTTATGAAATTGTGAGTTTTGTTGATAAAGGTAAGAGTGCTGATATAACGTAATTACATTGCTGTAAGGCAATTACTTAGATACCTTCTGTAATTTTGATTATTAAACTAGAATAATATAAAATTAACATGGCACACATTAAATGGATTGAAAATTGGCTAATCAGCAGTCTCAAAATATAATTGTAAATGGAGAATGATCATCAAGAGCAGGGGTGGCCAACCCGCAGCTCTTGCGTCGCATGCGGCTCTTAGCTCAAAGAAATGCAGTTCTAGGGTTACAGCTCGTTCAGAGCTGCGCATCCAGACTACTCTCAGCTGCTCTGTGCATGTGCCCCAGTGCCTGGAGGGAGAAGCGTGTGGCTGCGGCGGCAGCTCTGGTGAGACCCAGGCATGTTGTTGGGGGGAGCCGACATGGCGCTGCTTGCAGGCTGCCTGGGGCTTCTGCTGCTCAGTGGCAGATCCTTTCTACTGTTGCGCATTGCAGCCTTCCTGTCAAGACTGATTCCCCACTCTGGTATGATCAATGCAGAAGTGGGGGCCCACAAAAGTACCCCAAAACATTCTCTCTCCAGGCTTTGGTATAAACCTTCTCCCCAAATCCTAAAAACTTAGATTTTGGGGATAAAAAAAATCTGCTGACACCATCAAGTGCCTTTGAACCCACAAACAGGGGTGGACACTTGAAACCAACCACAGAGTCACCCCAAGCTCTTTTCTCCAAAGAGCTTGAAAAAGAAAGAGAAAATATAAACTGCAGTCTGTGGTTGCTATCCCCTAGTCAGAGGCATGCAGATCCCACAGACAGATTTTCCAGGACACAGAAATGAACCAATACCAGGTTAATAAAAAACAAGAAAGAACTTTTATTATCAAAACAATACTCCTGTTACAAGCATATGACTAGATGGAAAAAGTCACCAATTAATATACTTATGGGGTCTCCCATGGGCCAAAACTTATTTACAAAAGGGAGGAAACCCCCATTTTTAACAGTGCAGACATCAGATCCAAAATCCCACAACAGAAAATAATAAAACCTAACAGATTTATCTAAACTTTACCCTACTTACACATTATAAAGAGGCTTTTTCTTGGAGAGAGACATGTTTTCTGTCTCCCTCAGTATCTAGAGCAAACTGGCCTAGAGACAAAGGAGGGAAAACCCCTTTGTCCCAGTTTGAAATTCCTATTTGCATTTCTATTGGCTGACTGTTATCTGGCTACGTACAGTTAACCCCTTGGTCCCCAGGCTGCTTGCCATCACTCATGACCATGACACTTCCCCTTGCAGCCGAGGACAATTCCCATCCTCTCGGATGCTTTGGGGTGTCCTCCAAGCATCTGCATCTTCTAAAGCAGCCCTGCACAGCTGTCACCATAGAGCCACCAGCAAATACACACCAGGGCACATGGAAATGAACATCAGCCAAAGAACCTGAAGCGCAAACGCACCCATGGCTGGTGCAGGCATATTAGTACTCCCAGTGGGATTGAGGTAATCCTCTGACGCATGATGAAAGGCAGGAAATCCCTGAGCCATTGAGTGTTGTAGCTATAGGATCTGTTGAGCATGAAACATTTCAATCAATCCTGAACCACCCTCTACAGCTCATCCCTTTAGAGTGAACTAGTCTGAGAGTTTGCAATGACATACGCTTCTCTATGTAACACCCATGAGTCCTAAAATGTGAAGAATTATTGAGTGATAGTTTGATAAATGTGGTGTGCTGGTTTTCTTTTCCACTGGCTTCACTTGATGGCTAATTATTTTGAACAGCAATGATTTCCAGTAGTGGAAGTAGTTCTAAGGTAAAAATTGTGCAACTAGGAGGCATAATTACAAAATAATAAAATGGAGTGGGGAATACTTTATGAGTTTTAAATGTGTGAGAGGGGGTATGTCTACACTACCCCGCTAGTTCGAACTAGCGGGGTAATGTATGCATACCGCACTTGCTAATGAAGCCCGGGATTTGAATTTCCCGGGCTTCATTAGCATAAGCGGGGAGCCGCCATTTTTAAATCCCCGCTGCTTCGAACCCCGTGTAGCGCGGCTACACGGGGCTCGAACTAGGTAGTTCGGACTAGGGTCCTATTCTGAACTACCGTTACTCCTCGTGAAACGAGGTGTACCGGTAGTTCGGAATAGGCACCCTAGTCCGAACTACCTAGTTCGAGCCCCGTGTAGCCGCGCTACACGGGGTTCGAAGCAGCGGGGATTTAAAAATGGCGGCTCCCCGCTTATGCTAATGAAGCCCGGGAAATTCAAATCCCGGGCTTCATTAGCAAGTGCGGTATGCATACATTACCCTCCTAGTTCGAACTAGGAGGGTAGTGTAGACATACCCTGAGAGACATGCAGGGTGTTATCCTGGATGTCTTGATGAGCAACTGTTAAACAATCTCTTTTGTCTTTAAGTCTAAGCAGTGGTTGGTGGGGATCCTCAGTTCCTTAACAAAAAGAATAGGAAGGGAGAGGCCTGGGTCTTTTGGCTGGGCTGCCCCTGAAGGAAAGGAGCTGAAGACCCCAGTGTGGGGAGACAGCCCTGGTTTGGAAGGGTAGTTGGAAAAGAGATTTAGGGGGAGTTTGAAAAGTTTGTACTGAGGTTTCAGTGTAGAATTAACCAAGCGATTTTGTTTCTTTTGATTTGTAACCTGCTTTGCTCTGCCTGCTCTCACTTGTTACCACTTAAACCCTACTGCTTGTACTTAATAAAATCATTTTTATTTTCTATCAACTGCAGTGTAAGTAATTGTTACCGGGGTGAGGGGGGGGAGGGTAACCAGTGTGCATGTTCCCCCTTTCATTGTTAAAGGTGGCTTACCCTTATCTAATTCTTCGGGGTTTCAATCCCATCTGGGGAGTGGTATCCCAGGAAGCTGGACCGTAAACTGCACTCTCCTTGGACCTGAAGAGGTTCAGTGTCTGTACTGCTTCTCAGTGCGGTCAGGGACCACAGCTTGGGGCTTTGACTGGGGGGAGGCCAACTGAGCTGGCCCAGAAGGACCAGGCGATGAGAAGCCATAGAGAGTGGGAAGGCGAATGGCAGTGACCATGTCGGCACCTCTGAAGGCCCCCCCAAGAGGCTGTCTGTGACTGCACCTTACCACACATTGGGTTAGAGTGGGGGGGAGGGTTGGGCGTGCCTGGCTTTGGGTGAGGGGTGGGTGCATTGGGTTAGAGTGGGGGACTAGGGGTGCCTAGCTTTGGGGTTAGGGTGGGTACATTGGGTTGGAGTGGGGGTGGAGGGGGAACTGGGGATTCCTGGCTTTGGGGGAGGGGCTCTTTTGGCCCTTAAGGTATGTCTACACTACAGAGTTTTTTTGGAAAAACGTCAATTACATCCACACTGCAATCACATTCTTCCAAAAGAAAATCAAAAGAACAGAGGGGTTTTTCTGACATTGATAATACTCATTCTACGAGGAAGAAGCCTTTTTCCGAAATAACTTTTTCGGAAAAAGGTGTTTGTGGACAGTGAAGAGAAAGTTCTTTCAAAAGAAGAGGAAAGAGGAAAAAGCACAGGTGCCCTGGTGGCCATTCTCACCATAGTAATAACAGCTGAAAAGCGAGATAGAGTCCATTCAACATGGATGCTATCTTTCGAAAAAACAGATCACATTTTCAATGAGCTTTTGCAGTGTGGATGCTCTCTTCTGGAAAAATTTCTTCCAAAAGATCTCTTCCAGAAGAGCTTCTTCTGAAAGAAGCCTGCAGTCTAGACATAGCCCTAGGCTACGTCTACACTGGCCCCTTTTCCGAAAGGGGCATGTTAATTTCACAGATCGTAATAGGGAAATCCACGGGGGATTTAAATATCCCCCGCGGCATTTAAATAAAAATGTCCGCCGCTTTTTTCCGGCTTTTAGAAAAGCCGGAAAAGAGCGTCTACACTGGCCCCGATCCTCCGGAAAAAAAGCCCTTTTCCGGAGGATCTTATTCCATACTTTGAAGTAGGAATAAGATCCTCCGGAAAAGGGCTTTTTTTCCGGAGGATTGGGGCCAGTGTAGACGCTCTTTTCCGGCTTTTCTAAAAGCCGGAAAAAAGCAGCGGACATTTTTATTTAAATGCCATGGGGGACATTTAAATCCCCCGCGGATTTCCCTATTACAATCTGTGAAATTAACATGCCCCTTTCGGAAAAGGGGCCAGTGTAGACGAGCCCCTAGTGTCTAACTGGTTGGCTACCCCCGATCAAGAGGGTTTGTTTCTGGGAAGGCTGTCCGGCAGTTCCCTACACTATTTAACTTGTTTTTTCAATGACCTGGAAGAAAGTATAAAATCATCACCAACAAAGAGAAAAAAAATGTGGAATGAGAAATTATGAGGAGGATAGTTCACCGATTCCAGGTGATCTGGATTGCTTGGTAAACTAGGCACAAGCAAGCAATAGGCATTTCAATTTGGCTATTGGTAAATGTATACATCTGTGAACAAAGAAAGCAAGAGACACTTACTGGATAGGGGACTCTATCTTTGGAAGCAATAACTCTGCAGCCAAGTGTACATTGGCAAGTTACCATGCAGTAAATCAGTCCCCAGCACTGGGTTCTGTGTGATGCTGCTATCAGCAGAGGTCATATGGTGAACAGACCATTGATGCAATTTCTTACATGTCTTTAATTTGCCTCACAAACCTCATCAATAGCTACATGCAGCTTGTGTACCACCATTCTTCTCATATTAGCTGGGAAAGCAAGTGTTCTATTTGACCCTGAAGGCTGACATTCCCTCATCACTGTGCCACCACCAGGGTGGGAGGACTGAGAACTGTGCAAAGACAAGCTGGATAGGGTCCTAGATGGAATTCACAGAGTAAATGACCCCCCTGTGATTCCCTGCTCACCCTAAACAGCAAAATGTCTCCCAGGGCAGACATGGCCTCTGGAAATGAGTGGCCTTTAAATTTCCCCCCCGCCCCTCTCACTCCCATGCAGTGCTCTCTGCAATTCACACCTGCTTAGAACACAGTATGGCCATGCAGGAATGAAACTCCCTGTTTCCCAGCCCACTGCCCATCTGCACCAAGGGATTCTGTGGCAAGGGTTTCCCTGCCTTTTCCCCTGCCCAACTGAACAAAGGGATATCACCACCCATGGTGCCACAGCAAGAGTTTTCCTAAACCTTTCCCCTGCCCTGCTGTATATAGGGTCTTCCTTGGTGCCAATAGGGGTGAACACACCATTCTGGGGGGGGTCCCTGTATGTTACACACATTCACACTGAGACACCCAGGCAGTGCTAGTATATGGACAGTGCAGGTATTTCAAAGAGTTTGGCCACAGTGCAGTATCTAACATTAACATTGAGCCTTCTGCGACATTGCAATTTTGTCCTTGATAGAGTTGGCTTGGGAATGCTAGTCTTGGGAAATTCTAACTCCTGCAAAGTATGAGAGACGGGCATAGAAGTGCTCAAGAAAGACAGAGGAGTTTTTGCAAGAAGCCATACAGATGATGAGCACATATAATTGCAGGAATGGAGGGACAACAACAGGAGGAAGTAGAAGGAGAGCATGCAGTGGCTCCTAAGCATTATGAAGTAGCAAGCTGGAGGCACTGCTAGCACTGCAGACAGAGCAGCTGTGTCACTGGCCCCTAACCGTTTCCAATGTCCCAAAACCGTTTCCAATAAGTGGTCCACCCCCAGCACTGCTAATGCATTTTGAGCATCACCTGCGCACTCCACATCTGCTTGCCCAACCTCCAATCATGCACACTCCCAGGGCTCCTGATGCACTCAGCTCCAATCTGCATGCAGTTGCTGTGATGTACTGTGGACATATACAAACCTGTGATATTCTCAGGCCTCCCCAATGCACCTTCCCTGTCTCCCACAGTGCAGATGTTTTTCATGCTTCACGTGTCCTACATTTATTGTGTTTAATAAATGAAATTCATGTGTTTCAAAGAAATCTTATTCCATTACATGAAAACAAGCAAGCAAGCATATTCCAGAAAAGCTATCGTCACTGTACCACGAAGTGCAGCTCATGGACCAATGAAAATAACCCCCTTAGCAACGCAGTCACGGTTCTCCTTTGGCAACAAGTTTTACTGACTTGCAACATCAAATTGCTGCTTCAAGGTATCCCTGATCCTTATGGCCCTGTGCTGTGCTTGTCTAATAGCCCCAGTCTTGGGCTGTTTAAACTTGCTCTCCACATGCTGTTCCTCAGCAGTCCAGCCCTAAGTAAAACTTTCACCTTTTCCTTCAGAAATATCGTGGAGGGTACAGCACTTAACCATTGGCCAAGTCCAGCTTCCCATAGAAATGTTCTTATTGGCCAAGTCCAGCTTCCCATACAAACATCACCAGAAGGCCTTCAAATGGCCAAAAGAACACTCAATAGTCATTCTGCACCTCCTCAGCCTCTTATTGAACCACTTCTTTCCAAGGTTTCCCATGGATGACTTCATGAGCCATGGCATTAAGGGGTAGGAAGAGTCTCCAAAGATCACAATGGGCATTACCATTTCCCCCACAGTGATCTTTTGGTATGGGAAGAAAGTCCCCACATGGAGCTTCCTGAAAAGGCCAGCATTCCAAAAGATGCATGTGTTATGCACCTTTCCAGACCAGCCTGCGTTAATGTCTGTGAAATTCCCACAAGATCCATAAGCACCTGCTGAACCATGGAGAAATACCCCTCGCTGCTAAAGTACTTGGAAGCGAGGTGGTCTGGTGCCAGGATTGAAATGTGTGTGCAGTCTATTGTCCCTCTGAAGCTCATCCATGCAAAACCATCCACAATTTCATCACCTTTGTGGCAGAAGAGGAAGAAGTGCTCCGTGGGCTAGCTGCCCAGAATGCATAGCACCAAAAAGCACCGCAAGTCCCACAAGTGTGGTCACACCAGTGCGCTGGCAGCTGACAGTGTGGATACCCAATAGAATTTTCACTGCTGTACTCTGAGAGCTGCATTGTAACTGCCAGTGCTTTACATTTGCCAGTGTAGAAATGGCCTGGGTAAAGATTTGGAGACAAAGGCTCCCAGTGAACATGAGCTCCCAGTGTGACATTGTGGCCAAAATGGATGTGATCATTGGAGGTATAAATGAGAACACTGGGTAGGAGCTGGTAGGTTACTGTACCTCTACATTTGTCACTGATGTGACCACTATTGAAATAATGTTGTCAGTTCTGGTGTGCACACTTCTAGACAGATGTTGATAAATTTAAGAAGGCTCAAAAAAGTCTGACAAGAATGGTGAAAGAATTAGACAACATTCCATAACAGCAATAGACTCAAACATCTCAATCTGTTTATTTTAACAAAGAGAAAGTTATGGGATGATTTAATAATTGTTTATAAGTACCTACAGAGGGGAAAAACGTGGGGGAGGGAGCTCTTCAATATAGCAAAGGTATAAAAAGATCAAGTGTATGGAATGTTAAGCTGGACAGATTCAGACCAGAAAAAAGGCACCTGTTTTTAACAATGTGAGTAATTAACAATTAAAACAATTTATCAAGGGTAGTTCTGGATTTTACATAATTGGAAATTTTTAAATCAAGTGGGGATTTTTTAAAAGACATGTTATAGTGCAAGGGTGGGCAAGAAGTGGCTAGCAGGCTGGAGCTAGCCCTCCAAGTTGCCAGATCCATCTCACAGTCATCTTGCTGGCACCCTTACTACACAGCAGTGCAGTTGCTTTAAACAACTTTAAACAGTAGGCTGCTAATTGCTAAGCAGTCTGGGCAGGGAGGAGAAAGCTCCATGCACTGTTTCCACTCCCTAGCAAAATCCCCCAGCTCCCTTTGGGCAGTTTATGGCCAATAGGAGCTGAGAAATTTTATTGCAGGCAGGGGCAGTGAATGAAGCCTCTTCACTCCTTCCCTGTGCTGGAGCAGAGCCACATGGAGCAGTTGCACAGCACACAGGCAGGGAGTCTGCAGAGCAACTTGCTTGAAGCCACCCAGGTAAGTGCCTTCCAGCAGAAACTGCCTCTGGCACCCCAGGACCTCTCTGCCCCCAACTGTCTGTCCCAAGTCCACCACGCACACCCACTGAATCCTCTCCCCCCATCTTTCCCAGGTCACGACTCTCTCACAGACCCTGCACCCCCTCCTATACCTCTTCCCCAGGTCAGAATCCTCTCCTGCACCCATGACTCCTCCTGGACCCTTCACTCAAAGCCCCTGCCCCATATGATAACCCCTCTTCCACCCAAACTCCCTCTCAGACCCCACACTTCCTCTTGCACCCCAGTCCTCTATCCCAAGTTCCCTTCAACAACCCACTCATCATCCCAGACCTAGCGCTCCCTCCACAGAAGTGTAGCCCTTGACCACTTACCAAAATCTTGGAACGGCCCTTCCCATTAAAAATTATTGCACACCCCTATACTAGTGCAAACAAGGAATCAGTTCACAGAAGGCCTATAGCCAGTGGTATGCAGTTGTCTTTTTCTGCCTTCATAAACATTCCTGTGTTGGATTTTTTTAAAATTCTGCCCCACTATATCTTCTCCCATTTTGTTTCATGCATTTTTATTCCAGACACACTGGCAAAACCTTGGATCCCACAAGAGAGACAAATCTCCCCATGCTATTTACCCCCTTGCCATATACACTAAGGCTACATCTTGACTGGCATGATTTTCCGCAAATGCTTTTAACGGAAAAGTTTTTCTGTTAAAAGCATTTGCAGAAAAGAGAGTCTAGATTGGCATGGACGCTTTTGCGCAAATGCACTTTTTGCGGAAAAGCGTCCGTGCCAATCTAGACGCGGTTTTGTGCAAGAAAGCCCCGATCGCCATTTTCGCCATCGGGGCTTTTTTGCGCAAAACGGTTCTCAGCTGCTTTTGCACAAGAGGGCTTTTTCCCGAATGGGAGAGTCATTGTATTTGCGGAAGAACACTGACAATCTTACCTTAGATCATCAGTGTTCTTGCACAAATTCAAAGCGGCCAGTGGAGACAACTGGCAAGTTTTTCTGCAAAAGCAGTTGCTTTAGCGGAAAAACTTGCCAGTCTAGACGCAGCCTAAAAGAATAAAACAAATCTTGCTTAAAGGACAGAACAAATACTGCCATAGTAAAGAAAATGTCCCCTTTAAACCCTGGTGTGATTTAAATCCAAAGTATGGAGATCCAAATTCTATCCCACTTCACCTGCCCTTGTGTAAAAGGCAAAGTGAATAGTGGGAGAGCTGTAGTTCTTCTGTATGGTGAAAAGGTCATGCTGAGAGACATGAACATAAGAACGTCCGTACTGGGTCAGACCAAAGGTCCATCTAGCCCAGTAGCCTGTCTGCAGACAGTGGCCAGCACCAGGTGCCCCAGAGGGGGTGGACCGAAGACAATTGATCAAGTGATTACTCTCATGCCATCCATCTCTAGCCTCTGACAAATAGAGGCCAGGGACACCATTTCTATCCCCTGGCTAATAGCCTTTTATGGACCTAACCTCCATGAAATTATCTAGCTTCTCTTTAAACTCTGTTAGTGTATGTCTACACTACAAAGTTAATTCGAACTAACAGATGTTAGTTCGAATTAACTTTGATAGGTGCTACACATGCAAACTGCTAGTTCGAACTTAATTCGAACTAGCGGAGCGCTTAATTCGAACTAGGTAAACCGCATTCCACGAGGACTAACTCCTAGTTCGAATTAAGTAGTTTGAATTAAGGGCTGTGTAGCCCTTAATTCGAACTAGTGGGAGGCTAGCCGTTCCCAGCTTTCCCTGGTGGCCACTCTGAGCACCACCAGGGAAACTCTTCTGCCCCCCCTCCCGGCCCCACAGCCCTTAAAGGGGCACGGTCTGGCTACGGTGCCCGTGCCAGGTGCAAGCCTGCCAGCACCCAGCCAGCAGACCCTGCACCTGGCACGGCTCGAGCCAGCCACCCACTCCCACCCAGCCCTCTGACTCTTTCCGGGACCAGGCTGGCGGCTCCTGGGAGCCTGCCCAGGTCCGCAAGAGGTGGGCGCCCGCTTGGTCTAGTGCAGACATCGTGGACCTCATCCATGACCTCCGCACTAGGCACAGAAAAGTGGCCATCTAGGGCAGGATAGCTGCCAGCCTGGCCACCCAGGAGCAGGTTTGCATGAAAATCAAGGTGGTCCACTGAGACCCCGGACCCTGAGCCCTGAGCTTAGAATGGCCGTACTGGGTCAGACCAAAGGTCCATCTAGCCCATTAGCCTATCTGCCGACAGCGGCCAATACTAGGTACCCTGGAGGGGATGGACCAAAGACAATGACCAAGCCATTTGTCTCGTGCCATCCATCTCCAGCCTTCCACAAACAGAGGCCAGGGACACCATTTCTACCCCCTGGCTAATAGCACTCCATGGACCCAACCTCCATGACTTTATCTCACTTCTCTTTAAACTCTTTTCTAGTTCTAGCCTTCACAGCCTCCTGAAGCAAGGAGTTCCACAGGTTGACTATTTGCTTTGTGAAGAAGAACTTTCTGTTAGTTTGAAGCCTGCTACCCATTCATTTCATTTCGTGTCCTTTAGTCCTTCTATTATGGGAACTAATGAAGAACTTTTCTTTATGCACCCTCTCCACACTACTCATGCTTTTATAGACCTCTATCGTATCCCCCCTCAGTCTCCTCTTTTCTAAGCTGAAAAGTCCCAGTCTCTTTAGCCTCTCTTCATATGGGACCTGTTCCAAACCCCTGATCATTTTAGTTGCCCTCCTCTCTCCCACTCTCTCTTCCTTTTCCCACCTCCTTTTCCCAGTCTCCCCGAGTTTTGTTCAATAAAGAGAGTTTCTATTTTTGAACACACGTGTCCTTTATTTTGTACATCAGGAAGGGGGGCTAGGGAGGGGCAAGTAGAAGGAGGTGAGGGAGGAATGGGGTACGAGCCCCCGATGGGGAGGACTGAGCTGGCTCTGTGGGCTCCTCGGGGTGGAAGCTCTCCTGAAGCCCCTTGATTGACCCCCCCCCTCCGGATGGCAGCCTGGGGCAAGTGCAGCCGGGCTGATGGCCAAGTGCTGTGATGTGCAGAGTGTGGGCACTCAAGGTACTCCAAGCCAGGACTGCTTTGCAAGTGGGGAACCCCTGAGAACTGTCTGTCCAGGGTGAGGGTTGGGTCCCTTTAAGCACAGCCCTCGGCTAGTTTGAGACAGCAGCTCCACGCTCTAAATCCTAATCTGATGCCCTGCCGGCACTGCTTCCGGCCATCCTTAACCTCGGTTCAGGGTCTGCTCAGTGTGGACATGCTAGTTTGAATTAGCAAAATGCTAATTCAAACTAGTTTTTAAGTCTAGATGCGCTAATTTGAATTAGCTTAGTTCAAATTAACTAATTCGAACTAAGTTAGTTCGAATTAGTGCTGTAGTGTAGACATACCCTTATAGTCCAATCCTTCACAGCCTCTTCTGGCAAGGAGTTCCATAGGTTGTCTACACGCTGTGTGAAGAAGAACTTTCTTTTATTAGTTTTAAACCTGCTACCCATTAATTTCATTTGGTGTCCTCTAGTTCTTCTATTATGGGAACTAATAAATAACTTCTTTATTCGCCCTCTCCACACCACTCATGATACCTCTATCATATCCCCCTCAGTCTCTTTTCTAAACTGAAAAGTCCCAGTTGCTTTAGCCTCTCTTCATAAAATTAAATTGTTCTTTATTACCTGCAACCTAGACATTACTCACACAAAAACTTGTTCTTTTAACAATGTGATCCATTATTTTCTGCTGCTGTAGGTCTTGAGACTAATTTATAGTGTCCTATTTTGCATATGCAGTCATAATACTACAATGTAGCCATAACAGACATTACAGATAATGTGTATTTTTTTACACATATTTAGTAAGCACAATTCAGCAATATAACACCACAACCAGTTTTTGCTAATATAAATTCCCAAGTGTGAGGTCCTTCCCTGAGTGAGTAGATGGACCCCTGGAGAAGTTGGTAAGGAAATCTTGGACCACCCACTCCACTGAATTCCAGCTCAGGGCCCTCAACTTAACCAAGGAGAGTCAGAGTTCACTGACTCTGACAATATCTTAAGGTCCTACCTAAATTCCCTCAGGCCTCTGCAGGCTCTTCAGTCTGTTGATCTGTTTGCCCCTTGCTGGGGTGTTGCCCCTGGATTGCTCCCTAGCAGTCTATTGTTAGGAGTTTTTTCTCTTGCCTGCTCACTCCTCTGTTAGACACCTCCCACTTCTGCTTCCCAGCTGTTTTACCCTCAAGCTGCTATTAGATTTGCATACAGCAATGGCTGCCAGGGCTTGTATTAACTCCAATCCTGCAAAATCCATGCTTTACTTTAGAAAAGTATGGGTAACCATATTGGAATCTAGCAGTTTGATTCCCATTCACATTGCAAGGGCAGTATAAAGGCATTCACTTTATGATCTTTATACTTCAAGAGCAATATGAAAGGGGTCCAGGTGTAAATGAGAATCAGGCCCAATGGGAACACTGACAAGATATAAAGTCAAGAATATGCATAAGCCTTGGCAGGATCAAGGTCCTTGTCCTCTCAAGTAAAAGAATATTACTGTACACAGGCACCAATTTTCCCTCTACAGTGGAGTGCTGAAGCCTCCCTCTGCCACAGCCTTACCCCCACTCCAACCCTTCCTCTTCATGCTTCTTCCTACCCTTCTTCTACCCCATCCTGGCTCCATTCCACCCACTTCCTCCAAACACCACGCCTGCTCTGCTCATGTCCCACCACATTCCCCCTCTTCTCCCAAGCCCTCGTCTCTTTCTGCCTCAACCTGCCTTCTCTCCAAGTGTCTCCTGTCCCAGCTCCTCCTGTTCCCTCCCCTCCATCTTCCTGGATGCCATGAATCAGCTGTTACATGGAGCTCCAGAAACATTGGGAAGACAAGGGAGGAGTTGGTCAATGGGACCACTGGCAGGCAAGAAGAGGGGAACAGAGGCAGAGGGGGAGCTTAGCTGCTGGTGGCTGCTCAGCATTAAAATGCATGTTTAATATCAATTAATTATATTCTCAGTCATATTATAGATTAGCTTCATTTGCATAATCACGTCCGGGTGCTGTTTCGAAATACCTTATTTTGAAAAAAGAAATGCTGTCTAGACATGGTTATTTTGAAAGAAAACCCTTCTTTTGAAATTACCCTTAAACCTCATTTTATAAGGAGTAAGTGTAATTTTGAAAGAAGGGTTTTCTTTCAAAAGAACCGTGTCTAGACAGTGTTTTTCCTCATCCAAACAGTCGATTTAAACAGCATGGTAAGATGCCACGTGAGAACACTCGGGGTGTGTCTAGACTACATGGCTCCATCAACAGAGCCATGTAAATTAGTTTATTCAGCATAGTCAAAGAAGCGGGGATTTAAATAATCCCCGCTTCATTAAAATAAACATGGCCGCCATGCTGTGCCAACTATCAGCTGATCCAGCACAGCGAAGCAGTCTAGACATTTCACAAGGCACACTGGAGTGTTTGACAAAGGCTTCCCTTGTTGACCGCGCTGCATCTAGACTGCCACGCTGTGCCGACGGTCAGCTGACTGTCAGCACAGCACGGCGGCCATGTTTATTTAAATCCCCGCTTCTTTGACTATGCCGAATAAACTAATTTACATGGCTCTGTCAATGGAGCCATGTAGTCTAGACACACCATTAGTGCATCCACAGAGAGGCAGGGTGTATGGTCTCTCTCTCTCTCTCTCTGGAGTTATCATGACTCATATCTTTGAGTTAACCCTTTGTGAGCTCTCTGAAAAGGTGAGATGTTTTGACTTCCAGTTTTGAGGGATTTGTTCTTCTGTCTTTGGGCTGCACGTTGCGCTGCGCTGAAGACTCCAAACTCAGTGAGAAAGCATTGCTCTCAGAAGTAAATTCAAAGTCTCCCCAATTTTCTTCAAAGGTCATCTCTACTAGGCAGTGGGGCTTTTACTGAATGGTCCCTTATATGTTTGAGGGGTGACTAAATGTTATTTGGATCTATTTTGGGCATATCAACAGATTGCATTGGGCTCAATCCTAGCTTAAAATTGAAATTGGATCAGGCCTTTGTAAGCAATTTGGGAAGTGGTCTCATTTTGCAATTATTATTAAGTATTATTTACATAATTTACACATTACCATCATGGTATTGACATATACATTTCTCAGTAGCTTTACATATAAAATTGCCCATGAGGTCAATGGGGCTAGGCTATGTAAGCAATGGTAGTGAGAGTTAGTGACTGTCTTCTCGACCCCGTAGTTGTCATGGTTAGTTCATTCTGGCTTGTAGAAACAACACTTGATAATTTTGCAATAACTTCAAAAAATGCAGTTGCAGTCCATCTCCTTAGGGATGTAAATTCCCATTCATCAGTTAACCAGTTAATATGAGGTCACAATGGGGCTGCCTCTGGCTTCCAGCCCACTCTGGACCAGCCCCTGTCTACAGCAAGCTGGACTCCCCAGAGAGAGAGGCTGCACTGGACACTGGTGCAGTCCCTGCCAGCTGGGACCGCAGGTTCCCCATAGACAGGGCTGCTCCAGACATGAAAAACCTCTGTCTGCAGCAGGCCCTCTGTTGGGGTGGGGGTGAAGCAGCTACCTGCCTGCAGCAGGTGGGAGACTGCTCCAGCCCTCTATGATTACTTTTTAATTGGAACTGGTGAGCATCATCCATTAAGAGGACTATGGAAGTTGTCCCTTAAAGTTGTGGGATAGTTCTGGATGACTCCCAGGGCCTTAGTCAAATAGGGCTGCATCTACATTACAAAATAATAGCGCTTGGATCCTGGATCTCATCTTGAATTGAGATTGGACCCCTAGTGCTACAGTGTCCTGAGACCCTAGTATAGTTGCATGGGGGGAGGGTGGTTTCTATAGTTCTGAAACCTATCCCTATTGGTAGAGGACGGTGGGAGGAGTTTTTAGAGGGGTCACATGACACCACTTTCTTCTGGTCACATGAACCTCTTGACTCCAGAAGTACTACCTCCAAGGGGAGGGGCTTCCTGTGGCAAGTGGGTGGAGCCTAAGGGATCAGGGGCATGTCTAGTGGTGTTAAGGGGCGTGACTAAGGTGTACCTATTTGGGGTCTGAAAATATGGTCACCATGGCTACATCTACACTGGCATGATTTTCCAGAAATGCTTTTAATGGAAAAGTTTTCCGTTAAAAGCATTTTCGGAAAAGCATGTCTAGATTGCCAGGACGCTTTTCTGCAAAAGCACTTTTTGCGGAAAAGCATCCATCGCCATTTTCACGATCGGGGCTTTTTTGCGGAAAACAAATCTCTGTCGTCTACATTGGCCCTTTTGCGCAAAAGTTTTTCGGAAAAAGACTTTTGCGCAAATGGGAGCAGCATAGTATTTCCACAAAAGCCCTGACAATCTTACATGAGATCATCAGTGCTTTTGCAGAAATTCAAGCGGCCAGTGTAGACAGCTGGCAAGTTTTTCATCAAAAGCAGATGATTTTGCGGAAAAACTTGCCAGTCTAGACACAGCTCATAAGTATAGTTGAATGGGGGAAGCTTCTAAAGGGCCCAAACCTATCCCTATAGGTAGAGGATGGTGGGAGGAGTTCTTAGAGGGGTCACATGACACCCTTTATGTAAGGGGACTGTTACCCCTTACTAAAACTCTGTGGGAGTTTTTTGGTTTACCAGCTTCAGCAGGGGAAGGGTTCATGAGACTGAGAGACCCCAGAGACAATGGAAAGCAGTCAACACTCCAGCTCAGCCTGACTGACAGGTTGTAAGTGGGGATTGTTCTGGCTCTCTGAGCAAACAGGGAGCTGAAAGAGCAGAGCCAGCTGTTTGCAGAAGAGGTCCTGCAAAGACAGAGAGCTGAAAGAGGAGTACAAGAAGAAGTCCTGCAGCGACAGAACCAGACACAGACAGGCCAAGCAGTGCAGACCCTGTGTTGAGCAGCAGACTGGCAGTGCTCAGGAAGCCAAAAGGAACAGAGAAGCAACACAAGGAGCTGGAACTGGCCAAGCAGCACAGCCTGCAGCTGGATGCGGTGAGCTACTGGGACCTGCAAAGTGTGGGGAAAGGCTCTGGACTGGGAGAGGGGTCTGGCCACTTAGAGATTGAGGCTGTGTGGTCACTGCCAGTGCAAGCGTGTCCAGCCTGCAGCCCCTTGCAGCACATCCAGGGCTTCTAAGGAAGAGACTGTGAACTGTCCTTATACTCTGCAGACTGCTATGTTGATGTCCCTGTGCTACAGAGCAGGGCTGTGTTCTCATTTAACCATTCTCATTGTTTCTTATTCTATTCTCTTTAATCAGTTGATGTTTAATAAATTGTATTTGCTTTGAACCTTATGAAGTGATCACTGGGCCAAGAAGGCCTGCAGTGTAAAGAGAGCACCTCGGAGTAGGGACACCCTAACTCCTGCCCCTAGTGACTACAAGGTCGGGGATTAAGCCCCAGGAAACCTGGGCCCAGCCTTGTTGGGGTTTCAAGGGCTCTGCTACTCAGGAGAGTGAAGGGGGAGCCCTCAGGATCAGGGAGCCATGGGGTAAAGGAAGTGGGAGCGGGGACTCAGATCCTTTCACTGGCTCATTTCACCGGGGTGTATAGAAGCCAGGAAAGTTCCCCACAATAGCGGGATCATTCCCCTGCTTACATTTACTTCCCATCATGTGTTCATCTTGACCCCAGAAGTACTACCCCAGGGATGGGACTTTGTGGCAGATGAGTGGGGTTTAAGGAGCCAGAGCATGGTTAGTGGTTTCAGGGGACAGAGCAAAGGTGTCCCTATTTTTGGTTCAGAAAATACAGTTACCATACACATAGCCACTCTGTAGTTTCTCCCTCCTCCCCCTCCACTTCCCCTCTGGCTGCCTTATCTAGCCCTCTGGCTAATGAGGCCCACAGCTGCTTCCATTAACCTTTCAGGCCTGGGCTTGCTCAGACGGCTGTAATTGGCCTTTTCAGCTAGTCTGTAGTGACAGAGCTCTGGCTTAGCCCGCAGTCTGTCATAAGTTTAAATCAAAATATGGTCAGTGTGATGTGACAAAGTCCCTTGATAAGTCCCTGGGAGTTCTGCACTTCTTGGCAGTTACTTGAGCAATTCAGAGATGCACAGAGCCCCCTTTGTTGCCCTGGGATTTCCCTGGAGGCAAGGGTCCCTGCTTACTGAGTCATTCTCATCACAGGCCAGTCTGCCAGGCAGGGCTCTCTTCTGTGTGCCTTCCAAAAACTCCTGCCCTGCTGCCTGGGAGGAATCCTTATAGGAATCCTGGAGGCCTTAATTGGCAGCAGGTGCTTAATTAAACCCAGCTTCAGGCTGCCTCCTAATTAGGCCTCTATTTTCTACCCTGGCTGCTGGCCTGTGTTCAGGTGAGGCTAATTTGGAAACAAAACAGCATTAACCCACCTCCCAATATAGCTGCCTTCTATAAGGCTACATCTATATTGGCAAGATTTTGGGCAAATACTCTTTAACGCACGAGTTTTTGCGTTAGAGTATTTGAGTAAGAGAGCATCTACACTGGCATATGTCTTTGCGCAAAAGATGTGCTTTTGCGCAAAAGCATCCGTGCCAGTATAGACACTCCCTTGCATAAGAAAGCTCCGATAGCCATTTGAAACATCAGGCTTTCTTGCGCAAGAAATTAATGTTGCCTGTCTACACTGGCCTCTTTCGCAAGAACAGTTGCGCAAGAAGGCTTATCCCTCAGCAGGAGCATCAGAGTGTTTGCGCAAGAAGCACTGATTTTATACATTAGAACGTCAGTGTTCTTGTGCAAGTACTTGCGGCCAGTGTAGACAGGTGGCAAGATTTTGTGCCAAAGCAGTTGCTTTTGCGCAAAATCTTGCCAATATAGACGTAGCCTAAGAGTTTTGCAGTTTGCAGGCTGTGGTCTGTCACAGTGAATACACATCATTATTGTTAGTGTTCTTAATGTTATTAAAATAAATTAAGACATTAGACAAGGAACATTAAGAAAAGCTGGGCTTATGCCTCATGATTTACTAATATGTAAAAACCTGTGAAATCTTGATCTAAAATTCTCTAGTCTTTTGGATCATAATCTGTTCCATATGAATAAATAAATACAGGTATTGCATAAAAAAATCACATGACTTTTCTTTTCCATTTTAGCATGAAAAATGAAGGTTCATCAATCACTGCTCATTTATCTGCCTTCCAGAAAATAATCTACTTGAGCCATTTATTCATCTTTAAATACCCATGCCATCATGTTCACTGCATGCAGGTCATTAAAATGACACGTATATGAAAGTTTATTGCTAGATAAAAAGCATTTAGAGACCATATTACAAATATTTGAATGCCACTAAGCCATTTACTATAGATCATGTGCATATTTATAATACACCATAGTTTTGTGTAATAGACAATTTCAGCTTAAGTCATTTATGGTTAATAGGTGCATAGCCTTAGAAAGAAAGAAAAAACACTTTAAATAATTATATGAAGTGATGCGAAACAAATGATCAGCTAGATACTCAATTGGTGTAAATCAGCTTACCTTTATTTATTGCTTAAATAAAGGTAAGCTGATTTACACCAATTGAGTATCTATCTCAGTGGTCCCCAACCTTTTCAGGTTGGTGGGCGCCCGGGGGCGTGGCTGTTCGCCCACCGGGCGCCAGGGGGTGGGGACACTTGCCTGCCCGGGGGCGGCCCCCCATAGCCACTGGGCCGGGGCCGGGCCCGCCCCCCCGTAAGCGCCGCGCGCCCGGGGCCGGCGCTCCCCCTGTAAGCGCCGCGGGGCCGGGGCCGGGGCCAGGGCACGCACGGCACCCCCGGGGGCGGGGCCAAGGCCGGCACCAGAGCTGGCAAGGGCACGCGCGGCGCCCCCAGGGGCGGGGCCAAGGCCGGCACCAGAGCTGGCAAGGGCACGCGCGGCGCCCCCGGGGCCGGGACCGGCCATGCGCCCGGGGCTGGCACCTGCCAGCCCAGATTGCTCAGCGGGCGCATGTAAAGAGCCCGGCGGGCGCCATGGCACCCACGGGCACCGGGTTGGGGACCACGGATCTATCTGATCATTTATTTCATCTAGGTTGCTTTACACCAGATGAAGATCTTCATTAGTATGCACATTAGCTTTTCTTTATTATGAAGTTTCAACAAACCTGTCTAATGAAGAAAAATGATGTTAATCTGTCTGACTGCAGATATACTTTGAGGATAAGATAAAGAATACTGCAAAGTAAATTGCCCCCCATCAAACAGTTATTCCAAAAAGAAACCTAATGTAACATTTCTAAGCACCATTGACCATTTCTAAGCACCATTCGATCCTCCAAGTCTTCCAGGGTATGTCTACACTACCCCGCTAGTTCGAACTAGCGGGGTAATGTATGCATACCGCACTTGCTAATGAAGCCCGGGATTTGAATTTCCCGGGCTTCATTAGCATAAGCGGGGAGCCGCCATTTTTAAATCCCCGCTGCTTCGAACCCCGTGTAGCGCGGCTACACGGGGCTCGAACTAGGTAGTTCGGACTAGGGTGCCTATTCCGAACTACCGTTACTCCTCGTGAAACGAGGAGTACCGGTAGTTCGGAATAGGCACCCTAGTCCGAACTACCTAGTTCGAGCCCCGTGTAGCCGCGCTACACGGGGTTCGAAGCAGCGGGGATTTAAAAATGGCGGCTCCCCGCTTATGCTAATGAAGCCCGGGAAATTCAAATCCCGGGCTTCATTAGCAAGTGCGGTATGCATACATTACCCTCCTAGTTCGAACTAGGAGGGTAGTGTAGACATACCCCCAGCTACTCTCGAGCATTTTGGATTATTCCCTTATGATCTTCTCTGCTGCTCCTAATTGTTAGGAGGTGGGCTGGTTAGCTTTTTTATGGTGGCCTTCATCTGTTGTGTGATTTCAAAAGCCCACATTAAGGAAAGTATTAAAACACATGCTTACCAGTAAGCCTATAGTCAAGTCCAATTGGCTTCTATGGGACCTAAACATGTACTTAGAGGTTAAGTACATACATAAGTGGTTTTATGAGTGAGAACCAAAGTGATTTTTTATTTCTGTTGCAGTTTTGGGTATTTTGTTTGTTTTTTAAGCAAACCAACTGGCAAAAGAGGAAGTTACTCACCTTGGGTATGTCTACACTAGAAAGTTAGTTCGAACTAACGGACGTTAGTTCGAACTAACTTTCCTAGGCGCTACACTAGCGCTCCGTTAGTTCGAACTTAATTCGAACTAACGGAGCGCTTAGTTCGAACTAGGTAAACCTCATTTTACGAGGACTAACGCCTAGTTCGAACTAGCTAGTTCGAACTAAGGGCTGTGTAGCCCTTTAGTTCGAACTAGTGGGAGGCTAAGGCTTCCCAGGTTTCCCTGGTGGCCACTCTGGCCAACACCAGGGAAACTCTATTGCCCCCCTCCCGGCCCCGGAGCCCTTAAAGGGCCACGGGCTGGCTACTCACTTTGTGCCAGTTGCAAGGCTGCAAGCACCCGTGCCTGCACAGCCTGCACCTGCCACACCATGAGCCAGCCATCCGAGGGTTCCCATCCCTCCACTGCTCCCCACGACCAGCCTGGCGGCTCCCGGGAGCCTGCCCGGGGGCGCAAAAGGTGGGCGCCCGCCTGGTCAAGTGCGGAGATCGTGGACCTCATCGAGGTTTGGGGGGAAGCCTCCAATGTCCACGATCTCCGCACTAGCCACCGGAACGCGGCTGTCTACGGACGCATGGCTGCCAGTCTGGCCGCCAGGGGCCACCAGCGCAGCCGGGAGCAGGTGCGCTGCAAAATTAAGGACTTGCGGCAGTCCTACTCCCGGGCCTGCCTGCCAGGGGCTGACCCGGAGGCCTGCCCCCACTTCCATGCCCTGGACCGCATCCTGGGGCCTCATGCCGTCCCTGCCCCCCGGGACGTGATTGACCCCGGGGCAGAGGGACCGCTCCTGGAGACGGAGGAGGAGGAGGAGGGCTCTGAGAGCCAGGAGCCTGCCGCCAGCCTTCCCAGGACCCGGGACCCCCGAGGCACCCCACAGAGCCGCTCGCCTGCATCATCAGAGGCCGGGGAGGCGTCCACCTGTGAGTACCCTCGTGTTCCCCTTATGTGTACGGGGGGGCTGGGGCGAGAGGGAGCCCTGGGACCGTGCGCCTGGGCCTTGCCCACCATGGAGCAGCAGCTGGGGATCCTGCAGGGGCCCTGGCCTTGCAGAGGGGAGCTAGGTTTCACACACCTGGGCCCCTGGGGTAATTGACCGCTGGTCTTCTTGCACCACAGCTGCAGCACCGGGGCCTGCAGGGCGCACCACACCGCCTGCAGCAGCCGCCCGCGCCTGGGCAAGCAGGACAGCCAGGAACCAGGAGGACTACCAGAGGCGGCATCTCCGGTTCCTGGACCGACAGCTCCGTCTCCAGGACCACTGGGTCCAGGAGGACCTCAGGCTGCGCCAGAGGAGTCTGGAGGCCCTGGAGGAGCAGGGCCGTGCCCTGCGAGGCCACCTCCAGAGCCTGCTGGACCGCTTTCCATTTCCTCCTCCCCCTGCTCCCCCTCTTGCTCCCCCTCTTGCTCCCCCTGCTCCCCCTCTTGCTCCCCCTCTTGCTCCCCCTGCTCCCCCTGCTCCTCCTGCTTCCGCTCCTGCTTCCGCTCCTGCTTCCTCCACACCCCCTGTCCTCTCTGCCCCCCCCTCCACAACCATTTCCCACCGACGCCCCCGGACCCGCAGTGTGGCGAGACGGGAGAGGCAGCCAGACTCCCACCCCTGAGCTTTCCTTTCCCTTCCTCCCTTCCCTCCCCTCCCCTTCCAGCTCCCTCATCCCAGGTTTCCCCCTCCCTTCTCCCACCTTCATTCCTCCCTCCCCCACCCCAGTTCTGTGAAATAAACAGACGTTTTTGTTTGAAAAACAGGTGTCTTTATTTGACAGTAGGTAGGGAGGGGAAAGGGGAAGGGGGGGGTAGGGTGGAAGAAGGCCCCGGTGGGGCATGCAGGGAGAGGTCAGTCCTCCTCCTCCTCCTCCACCTGGAAGCTCTCCCGCAGGGCTTCCCGGATCTGGATGCCCCCCCGCTGGGCTTCCCGGACAGCGGCGGTGCGGGGCTGACCGTAGTGTCCAGCCATGCGGTCAGCCTCAGCCATCCAGGCTGGCAGGAAAGCCTCCCCCTTCCGCTCACACAAATTGTGGAGCACACAACATGCCGCCACCACGGGAGGGATGTTGTGCTCGGCCAGGTCCAGACGGGTGAGGAGGCATCGGAAGCGGGCTTTCAGTCGCCCGAAGGCCCCCTCCACCACGATGCGGACCCTGCTCAGCCTGTTATTGAAGGCCTGGCGGGAGGGATTGAGGTGCCCCGTGTAGGGCTTCATGAGCCATGGCTGCAGTGGGTAGGCAGCATCCCCCACCAGGCAGACGGGCATGTCCACGTCCCCGACCCTGATGTGGCGGTTGGGGAAGAAGGTCCCGTCCTGCAGCCGCTGGCACACGGAGGAGTTGCGGTACACCCGTGCGTCGTGTGCTTTGCCGGACCAGCCCACATTTATGTCCGTGAACTGTCCCCGGTGGTCACACACGGCCTGCAGGATGACGGAGAAGTACCCCTTGCGGTTCACGTAACGGGACGCCTGGTGTTCCGGGGCACGGATGGGGATGTGCGTCCCGTCGATGGCCCCCCCGCAGTTGGGGAAGCCGAGGGCGCCGAATCCCTGGATGACGGCGTCCGGGTCGGCGAGGCGGACCACCCTGCGGAGCAGCACCCGGTTGATGGCATTGACCACCTGCGGAGAGAGACACAGCAAAGCGTCAATCAGTGGGGCGCCCGGGTGGCTGGGAGCGTGCGTGTCCTGGCAGTGCCCCGCGCCCCACTCCTGGAAGCAACCCCCCTGGCGGCGTGTAGTACGGCCGGGACAGCCCGACCCCTCCGGTGCGGGGCGCCTTCGCCTCCTCCCGCCCCCCCTTTGTCCCTGGGGCGGCCCATCCCCTCCTCGCAGCCCCCCTCCCCCCCGGCTCGGTGGCCAACGAGCGCTGTACCTGCATGAGCACTGCTCCGACAGTGGATCTCCCCATGCCGAACTGGTTCCCGACGGATCGGTAGCTGTCCGGCGTGGAGAGCTTCCAGAGGGCGATGGCAGGCCTCATGCGAGTGTCCCTTCTTTGCAGGGCAGGGGCGAGCCACTCGCAGAGTTCCAGGAAGGTGTCCCTCCTCATCCTAAAGTTCTGGGTCCACTGTCGGTCGTCCCAGTGCTCCAGGACGATGCGGTCCCACCAGTCGCTGCTGGTGTCCAGACGCCAGATGCGGTGGGGCACGCCGGTGCCGGGGCGCCGCCGCGGCTCCTCCACGGCCCCCAGGGCGGCCAGGCGGAGAGGCAGGGGGCTGACGTTCCCCAGGTGGTGCCAGGCAGCCTCGAGCCATTGCTGGCAGGCTTGCAGCAGCAAGTCCAGAACGTGCACCAGAAGGTGCAGGGCGAGCCGTGGTTCCATGTTGCCACCTGCGGCGGTCCCCCCCGAAGGGAAGCACCGACACAGACGGGCACAGAGACTGACGCTTTGCTGTCCCTCGGCGAGGTTGGCAAGCAAGCAGGAAAAGCTGAGAACCGGCTGTCCAGGGCGGGTCCCTTTAAGCACGAGCCTCAGATAGCCTCAGACAGCAGCCACACAAAGCAACTGCTGACCTGATGCCCTGCCAGAACCGGTTTCAGCTGGCCTTAAATGCCCCCCTGCGTCCAATCAGTGTGGACGCGCTAGTTCAAACTAGCAAAGCGCTAGTTCGAACTAGTTTTTAGTTCTAGATGCGCTAGTTCGAACTAGCTTAGTTCTAATTAACTAATTCGAACTAAGTTAGTTCCAACTAGCGCTGTAGTGTAGACGTACCCCCAGATAGTAACTGATGTTCTTTGAGATGAGTGTCCCCATGGGTGCTCCACATTAGGTCAGTGTGCTGTTGCTAAGTTATCGATCATAGATTTTAGAGCAATGTCCCTGGGGCTGTGCATGCACATGTCTGCAACCATGCACTTCTAGGTGGCAGGCATCGCGTATGCATGAACTCTCCCTCAATTCTTTCTCTACCCCAGAATGATTCCAGTGAGGAGTCCAAAATTCCAAACTAGAGGGGAGGAAAGGAAGGGTTGTGGAGCATCCATGGGGACACTCATCTTTAAGAATGTCAAAACAAAATACAGGACTATGTAGCACTTTAAAGACTAACAACATGGCTTATTAGATGATGAGCTTTCATGGGCCAGACCCACTTCCTCAGGTCAAATAGTGGAAGAAAATAGTCACAACCATATATACCAAAGGATACAATTAAAAAAATGAACACATATGAAAAAGACAAATCACATTTCAGAACAGAAGGGGGAAGCAGGGGGGGGGGGGGAAGGTAGGTAAATGTCTGTGAGTTAATGATATTAGAGGTGGGGAAAGGTAGATGTCTGTGAGCTAATGGTATTAGAGCTGATAAAATTGGGGAAGCTATCTTTGTAATGGGTAAGGTAGTTGGTGTCTTTATTGAGCCCCCCGCGGTGAGTGTTGAATTTTAGCAAGAATGACAGTTCAAAGGATTCCCTTTCAAGTGCAGATTTGAAAGTCTTCTGGAGTAGGATGCAGGTGATTAGGTCATTGAGACAGTGTCCTTTCTGGTTGAAATGGCAAGAAACTGTTTTTTCTTTGTGATCTTGTCTAATATCTGTTTGTCCTTTTCATATGTGTTCATTTTTTTTAATTGTATCTTTTGGTATATATGGCTGTGACTATTTTCTTCCACTATTTGATCTGAGGAAGTGGGTCTGGCCCATGAAAGCTCATCATCTAATAAACCATCTTGTTAGTGCTACATAGTCCTGTATTTTGTTTCAGCGACACCAGACTAACACGGCTACATTTCTATCACTATTAAGAATGTCAATTACTGTCAATGTGCATAACCTCCTCATAGAGAGATGTTCCTGTGTGTGCTTCACATTAGGTGACTACAAAAGTATTCTGAATTAGGGAGGCAGGGATTTTGGATCTGGCAGAAAAGCAGTAGAAAGGACTGCCTTAGCAAATTTTAGGTTGGAGGGAGGTCCCTGTGTAAGTGCGTAGTGCTTTGCAAAGTGTGGTCTGAAGATCAGGTAGTAGCTGAACAAATGTCTCCTATGGGTACTTTGCAGAGGAACACTAATGAGGCAGAAGTGGCTTTAGTGGAGTGTGCCCTTATATTGTCTGGAGGCATTACTTGTAATTGTGAATAGCAGTGATTAATACAGTCTGAGATCCAGTGAGTGAGTCTGTGGTGAGAGGGGCTAGCCCTTATTGTGGTTCATTATTGACCCAAACAATCTCAGAGATGCTCAAAAAGGCCTAGTTTGTTGTAGGTAGAACGAGAGCACTCTGTGCAGGTCAAGGGTGTGAATTATCCTCTCAAAGGAGTTGGTATGGGGTTTGAGGAACAAGGTAGGAAGGTGTATTGTCTGATTGAGGTGCAAGGAATTTGTGGTGGGTACATAGAGTGAATCTTTAAAAAAGGTGGTATATGGGGTCCCCCGTCTCCTGCACCCCGAAATGGCACAAACAGACTGCACCAGCCAGTAGAATTGAGGAAGTTTATTGCCTCTCCAGGATACAGCACAGCACAGATGGAATCTGGTCACAGAGCTGGGCTAGGATGCCTCAGGCCCCCTTGAGTTGGGGGGAGACTGGGCCCCTAAACTCCAGCTCCTCTCCCTAGGCTGTCTCATCCATCCTCACAGACAGCCACCAACCAACTAACCAACTTCCAGCCCTGCCCCCCACCCAGGGCAGCATTCCACCTTCCTTTGTTCCTCTCCATGGGGGGTGTCTGGCCCCTGGCTCAACAAGTTTGGCATTACCTCTGCCTAGCGAGGTTTTCCCTGCTGGGTCTTGCTCCAGACAGCAGGGGTCACCACAGCCCAGCAAGTACCCCCACTACGTCACAGTTCTCCCCCCTCCGAGAGCGAACTGAGCAGGGTCACTCCGCTCGTGACCTAGGGAAGTTCAGGTCCTCTGTGTGGGAACCCGCCCTGGGGCCATGGATGCTCCCCTTGACTCGGGCCGACCGTGGCGAGGCCCCACATGAACTGGCTTTCCTCCATCCACTCGCCACCCCACTCCAGGGCGACTGGCCCAGGCCTGTCCTCGGGGGTCACACCCACCCTTCCGCTGGCCTTGATCTCTGGCCAGGGTCTCTCGGGCTGGGGCCATGAGCCCAGTGAGCCTTCTCTGGACAGCCAGGGTGGCTTCCACCCCCGAAGCTCCATCCAGGGAGGTCTTCCCCTCCCATAACTCTCTCAGCAAGCCCAGAGGGTCTATCTGGGGTAGAGACCCCCAAGCTGCTTTCCTACTATCTTGGGCCTTCTCGCCCCTCTGGCAGGAGTCACAGGACCGGCAGTACCGCTGCACGGCTGTAAAGATTCCCGGCCAATAGAAGTGCTGGAGCAGCCTCAGCCGGGTGCTCCGGATCCCCCGGTGGCCCCCAACGGGGACATCGTGGGCCAAATACAGCAGCTTGAGGCGATACTTTCGGGGGACGACCAGCTGCCGCTGGACCCCCCCATGCCCTCACCTTCCTGGGGGGAAGCCATTCACGGAACAGGAGTCCACGCCCCCGCAGGAATCTCTCCTGGCCACCTCTCCCCCGGGGCCGAGCTGCACGGAGGCCAGCCTGGTCCCTCAGCCTCTGCAAGGAGGGGTCTGCCTGCACCTCAGCCTGGAATTCAGCTGCTGAGGCAGGGATCGGGACCTGTTCCCCACCTTTGCCTAGGTCCGGAGTCCCAGCCTGGCTGGACCCTATGTCCACTGGGATGGGACCCTGAGGACGCTGCCCGGAGTCCTTCCCTGGACCCACGTTGTCAGCCCCCCGCTGGCTCTGGCTCCGGGTAGTGACTAGAGCCCGCTGGGATTCATGGGGCCACTCCTCTAGGTCATTCCCCATCAGCACCTCAGTGGGCAAGTGCGGGTGCACCCCCACTTCCTTGAGACCCTCCTTGGCCCCCCATTTCAGATGCACCCTGGCTACAGGCACCTTAAACGGGGACCCGTCTATGCCCTTCAGGGTCAGCTGCGCGTGGGGTAGTATCCGCTCCGGGGCCACTATGTCGGATCGGGCCAGCGTCACCTCTGCCCCTGTGTCCCAGAAGCCCGTCACCTTCCTACCATCCACCTCCAGGGGTATGAGGCACTCGCTCCGCAGGGGTCGCCCTGCCCCCACCCGGTACACGGAGAAATCCGCCTCCTGAGAATCAGACCTCCCAGGGGAGGTGCACTGAGCATCCTTCCCCTCTCTCTGAGCTGAGGTTTGCCTGCCAGCCCCTGCCTCTGGGGCAGCCTGCCCTTCCTCCTGCCCCAGCCAGTTAACCCTGGAAAGTCCCCGGTCCTGGGACCTGGTGCACTGAGCCCTCTTGTGGCCTTTTTGCCCACAGCGCGGGCAAGTTAGGCTTTGGGCTGTCTCTGTCCAGGGCCTGGCTGGTTCTCTGGGGTATCGATGACTGGTCCTGGTCCCTGGGGCTCGCCTCGGAGGTGTCTCTCTCCGTTGCTCCGCCGAGAACCGGTCTCTGCGCGGTTCCCTCTCTCTCCGGGACTCCGGTTCACACCCAGACCGGCTCTCCGTGAACTCATCCGCCAGCCTCCCGGCCTCCTGGGGGTTCTCTGGTCTCCGGTCCTTGAGCCACAGCCTCAGTTTGGGTGGGCACGCTTCATAGAACTGCTCCATCATGACCAGCTTGAGCAGCTCCTCTGCGGTCTGGGCTCCGACTCCAGACACCCACTTGCGGCAGTATTGTGCCAGGCGGGAGGCCAGATCCACATAGGTCTCCCGTGGCCCTTTCTGTACCCCCCGGAACTTCTTCCTGTACATCTCGGGGGTCAGCCCGAACTTGTGCAGCAGGGCCTCCTTGACTCGGTTGTAATCCCCTGGCTGTAGGTCCTCCAGCTGACTGAGCACTCCGGCCGCCTCCTGGTTCAGTGCGGGGATGAGCTCCTGCAGCCAGTCAGCTGGGGGGACCTGTTGCAGCCCACAGGCCCTCTCAAAGGCGCTGAGGAACCCGTCTATGTCACCCATGTCCTTCAATTGGGCCACCACGGGCCTCTCCAAGCGTCTGGCAGTCCTGGGACCCTGGGGCCCATCCGCACTTGGCGCAGCCGGTGCCCCGCCGGTTCTCCGCTCTGCCATGGCCAGCTCATGCTGCCGCTGCCTCTCTCGATCTTGGCGCTCTCTCTCTCGGTCCTCTACTTCCAATTCCTTGATCCGCAGCTGGATCTCCAGCCGCCGTAGCTCCGCTGGGCTGGCCCCTGCCCTAGATGGGCTACGGCTTGCAGGCCTCCCGGGAGACGCTGTCTCATCTCTCCGTTGGGTTCCAGAGCTCCTCCCCCTCTCTGAGCCTGACACACTCTCAGGGGGGGTCTGGCTGCTTCCCCTGGGGACAAGATCCTGGCCCTGTGGCTGGTCATTCTCTTCCAGCTGGGTAATCAGCTGGGCCTTGGTTGCTTTCCGCACAGGCAAGCCCCTCTCTTTGCACAGCCCCACCAGCTCTGCCTTCAATAGTTGGGCGTAGGCCATCTGCCCGCTGGGCCCCTCGGTGCAGACTCACCAGTCTAGTGCTGCAGCGCCCCACGATCCCCAGGAACCGCTTCGCTCTGTCTCCAGCACGCCTGGCTCCAGGGCTCTTGTTTCTGCTGCGCCTTGTCACTTGCCGCTGGAAGCTCCATCCACGGGGTGCAGTGCATCCCACTTCTGACACCAGTGTGAGGGCGGGTTGGGGTCCCCCGTCTCCTGCACCCCGAAATGGCACAAACAGACTGCATCAGCCAGTAGAATTGAGGAAGTTTATTGCCTCTCCAGGATACAGCACAGCACAGATGGAATCTGGTCACAGAGCTGGGCTAGGATGCCTCAGGCCCCCTTGAGTTGGGGGGAGACTGGGCCCCTAAACTCCAGCTCCTCTCCCTAGGCTGTCTCATCCATCCTCACAGACAGCCACCAACCAACTAACCAACTTCCAGCCCTGCCCCCCAGCCAGGGCAGCATTCCACCTTCCTTTGTTCCTCTCCATGGGGGGTGTCTGGCCCCTGGCTCAACAAGTTTGGCATTACCTCTGCCTAGCGAGGTTTTCCCTGCTGGGTCTTGCTCCAGACAGCAGGGGTCACCACAGCCCAGCAAGTACCCCCACTACGTCACAGTGGGCAAGACTCTCCAGCCAGACACCCAGAAAGTTCCCTATAGCAACTCCTATCATCCCTCCATTGACCTATTTCCAACTGATAATGAATGGTCAATTAGTTACCAAGATCATGTTATTTCATCCAACCATCCCCTTATCATAGAATCAGAACTGGAAGAGACCTCAGAAGGTCGTCAAGTCCAGCCCCCCGCTCTAGGCAGGACCAATCCCATCTAAATCAACCCGGCCAGGGCTTTGTCAAGCTGAGACTTAAATACCTCTAGGGATGGAGACTCCACTACTTCCCTAGGTAACCCATTCCAATGCTTCACTACCCTCCTAGTAAAATAGTTTTTCCTAATATCCAATCTGGACCTCTCCCACCACAACTTGATACCATTGCTCCTTGTTCTGCCATCTGTCACTACTGAGAACAGCCTCTCTCCATCCTCTTTGGAACCTCCCTTCAGTAAGTTGAAGGCTGCTATCAAGTCCCCCCTCACTCTTCGCTTCTGCAGACTAAACAGACCCAAGTCCCTCAGCCTCTCCTCGTAGGTCATATGCTCCAGACCCCTAATCATTTTGGTTGCCCTCCGCTGGACCCTTTCCAATGCTTCTGCATCCTTTTTGTAGTGGGGGGCCCAGAACTGGACACAATACTCCAGTTGTGGCCTCACCAAAGCCGAATAAAGGGAAATAATGACATCTCTGGATCTGCTGGCAATGCTCCTCTTAATGCATCCTAATATGCCATTAGCCTTCTTGGCTACAAGGGCACACTATTGACTCATATCTAGCTTCTCATCCACTGTAACCCCCAGGTCCTTTTCTGCAGAACTACTACTTAGCTGGTTGGTCCCCAGCCTGTAACAATGCTTGGGATTCTTCCGTCCCAAGTGCAGGACTCTACACTTGTCTTTGTTGAATCTCATGAGATTTCTAGTGGCCCAATCCTCCAATTTGTCTAAGTCACTCTGGACCCTATCTCTGCCCTTAAGCGTATCTACCTCTCCCCCAAGCTTAGTGTCATCTTCAAACTTCCTGAGGGTGCAATCTATCCCCTCATCCAGGTCATTAATAAAGATATTGAACAAAACCGGTCCTAGAACCGAACCTTGGGGCACTCCACTAGAAACCAACCGCCATCCTGACATCGAACCGTTGCTCACTACCCGCTAGGCCCGGCCTTCTAGCCATCTTTCTATCCATCTTACCGTCCATTTATCCAATCCACATTCCCTTAACTTGCTGGCAAGAATAGCATGGGAGACCGTATCAAAAGCCTTGCTAAAGTCAAGGTATATAACATCCACTGACTTTCCCATGTCCACTGAGCCAGTTACCTCATCATAGAAGCTAATCAGATTGGTCAAGCACGACTTGCCCTTTGTGAATCCATGCTGACTATTCCTGATCACTTTCCTCTCATCCAAGTGTCTCAAAATGGATTCCTTAAGGATCCCTTCCATGATTTTTCCAGGAACCGAGGTAAGACAGACTGGCCTATAGTTCCCTGGATTGTCCTTCTTCCCTTTTTTGAAGATGGGCACTACATTTGCCTTTTTCGAATCATCCGGGATTTCGCCCGATCTCCATGACTTTTCAAAGATAATGGCCAAAGGCTCCTCAATGACATTTGCCAACTCCCTGAGTACCCTCGGGTGCATTAAGTCTGGACCCATGGATTTGTGTACGTTTAGCTTTTCTAAATAGTTCCTAACCTGTTCTTTACCCACCAAGGGCTGTCCATCTTCTTCTCGTCTTGCGTCACTTAGCACAGAAGTCCAGGAGCCAACCTTGTCCGTGAATACAGAGGCAAAGAAAGCATTGAGTACTTCAGCTTTCCCCACATCCTCTGTCACTAGGTTACCTCCTTCATCCATTAGGGACTGCACACCCTCTCTGATCACCTTCTTGACATGCCTGTAGAAACCTTTCTTGTTATCCTTCACCTCCTTAGCCAGTCGCAACTCCATTTGCGCTTTCGCATTCCTGATAGCCCCCCGGCATTCTCGAACTATACATTTAAACTCCTCTCTAGTCATTTGTCCAAGATTCCACTTTCTGTAAGCTTCCTTTTTGTGCTTAAGTTCACCAAGGATTTCCCCTGTAAGCCAATCCGGTCTCCTACCAGGTTTGCCTCTCTTGCTATACGTCGGGATGGTTTCTTTCTGTGCCTTCAATAAGGCTTCTTTAAAATACTGCCAGCTGTCCTGGACTCCTTTCCCCTTCATGTTAACATCCCAGGGGATTCTTTCCATCAGATCTGAGGGAGTCAAAATCTGCTTTTTTGAAGTCCAGGGTGTGTATTTTATTAGTCTCTTTTCTTCTTTTGGTCAGGATCCTGAAATCTACCATCTCATGATCACTGCTTCCCAGGTTGTCACCCACCTCCACTTCCCCTATTAGTTCCTCCCTGTTTGTGAGGAGAAGGTCAAGCTGTGCCTGGCCCCTGGTCGGATCCTTCAGCACTTGTACCAAGAAGTTATCCCCAACATTCTCCAGTAACTTCCTGGATTGCCTGTGTACTGCTGTATTGGTTTCCCAACAGATGTCAGGGTGATTAAAGTCCCCCATGAGAACCAGGGCCTGTGATCTGGAAGCTTCGCTTAGTTGTCCAAAGAAAGCCTCATCTACCTCATCCACCTGGTTCGGTGGCCTGTAGCAGACACCAACCACAACATCACTGCTGTTTGCTCCTTTAAATCTGACCCATAGACTTTCAACAAGTTTTTCTCCCTCTTTATACTGGAGTTCAGAGCAATCATAGTGCTCTTACATATAGTGCAACTCCTCCTCTTTTTCTCCCCTGCCTATTCTTCCTGAACAATCTATACCCTTCCATGACAGCGCTCCAGTAATGCGAGTCATCCCACCAAGTCTGTTATCCCAATTAAATCATATTTCTTGGTCTGGGCCAGGACCTCCATTTCTTCCTGTTTGTTGCCTAGGCTTCTCGCATTAGTGTACAAACACTTCAGGTAACCAGTTGATTGCACTATCCATTCGAAACTGGGGACCTCCTTTCTCGTGCCTTGCTCTATGCATTTCTTCCTGGTATCCGACTTTCCCACTCGCCTCAGGGTTTTGGTCACTGTCCTCCGACAAACCTAGTTTAAAGCCCTCCTCACTAGGTTTGCAAGCCTGCCCGTGAAGATGCTCCTTCCTCTCTTCGATAGGTGGATCCCATCTCTTCCTAACAATCCTTGCGCCTGGAACAGAGTCCCATGGTCAAAGAAACCAAAGCCCTCTCTGTGACACCACCTGCGCAACCTCGCATTTACGTCCTCAGTTTGACGATTCCTGCCCAGTCCTTTCCCTTCAACAGGGAGGATGGACGAGAACACCACTTGCGCTCCAAATTCTTGGATCCTTCTTCCCAGCGCTACATAATCCCCAGCAACCCGCTCAAGGTCATTCCTGGCCGTATCATTAGTTCCTACATGAAGAAGCAGGAAGGGGTAGCCATCTGAAGGTTTGATCAGCTTGCTAAGCCTCTCAGTGACATCCCAAATGCGAGCTCCCGGTAAGCAGCACACCTCGAGATTCCAGGTCCGGACGGCAGAGGGATGGCTCAGTCCCTCTTAGGAGGGAGTCCCCGACCACCACCACCCGTCGTTTCCTTTTGGGGGTGGTGGCTGTGGAACCCCCATCCCTAGGACTGCGCATCCCATGCCTTTCAGTAGATGGTGCTCCCTTCTGGTTTCTACCTTGTGAGGTCCCTTCCAGAGCTTTCGGCACTGCAGAGCCTGTGGAGAGAGCTTGAAAGCGATTGCTTACCTCTACAGCATCGGGGGAATCCTGTGCTGGCCTTTTTCCCCTTCTAGAAGTTACATGCTGTCAGTTCTCTTCTTGGTCACGTACTGCCCTCACTGGCTCCTCTGCCTGCCGTGCTTGAAGGATCAATTGCTGCCTTCTATCGAGGAAGTCTTCATCCTCTGTGATCAAGCATAAGGTCGACACTTGGGCCTCCAGTCCTCTAATTTTTTCTTCCAAAATCTCGACTAGTTTGCACTTCATGCAGATGAAATCCGTTCTTTCTTCTGGGAGGAAGACAAACATGGCACATGCCGTGCAGGTAACAACAGCAGCAGACGCATCATCAACCATCTCTGCTGTCCTGGAGAAGGGATTTAAAAAGGAAGACAAGAGAACCTCCAGCCCTTCCCTCTCCCCTTGCTAACTCCCTCTCAAAACTCCCTGTTAGCAATCACCTGTTCACAAGCTCCTTGGTCACTTGCCCACTGCCTTATAAAGCCCCTCCCCCTACCAAGGCTCAGCCAATCAGCAGAGGCTTCTAGAATTCAAACTTTAATTAGAAGCCAACAGTTTCCACCTGCCAATCACAGCCCCTACCAATCACAGCACAAACTGTATCAAGGGGAGGGAAGGGGGAAGAAAAAAAAAGCCTCACTCTCAAACACAGGGGAAAATAAATAAATAAAATAAACAAAAAGAAAAAAGAACACACACCAACCCTCACTCACAAACACAAGCTCAGCATACAGCAAGAAAGCCCCAAGCACAACACCCACGTCCCTCAAGACTCCTGTATGTACTTCTCCTTCACCTGGAGAACTCCCGCTTGGCAAGCTCCTTGGTCACTTGCCCACTGCCTTATAAAGCCCCTCCCCCTACCAAGGCTCAGCCAATCAGCAGAGGCTTCTAAAATTCAAACTTTAATTAGAAGCCAACAGTTTCCACCTGCCAATCACAGCCCCTACCAATCACAGCACAAACTCTATCAAGGGGAGGGAAGGGGAAAAAAAGCCTCACTCTCAAACACAGGGGAAAATAAATCAATAAAATAAATAAGAAAAAAGAACACACACCAACCCTCACTCACAAACACAAGCTCAGCATACAGCAAGAAAGCCCCAAGCACAACACCCACTTCCCTCAAGACACCTGTATCTACTTCTCCTCTACCTGGAGAACTCCCCCTCTAAAGCCTCACTCAAACAGGGGAGAAAAAAACACCAACACCACCACACAAACACAAGCTCTGCACACACTAAGAAAGCCCCAACAACAAAACACACTTCCCTCAAGAGTCCTGTATCTGCTTCTCCTTCACCTGGAGAACTCCCTCTTCGCAAGCTCCTTGGTTACTTGCCCACTGCCTTATAAAGCCTCTCTCCCTACCAAGGCTCAGCCAATCAGCAGAGGCTTCTAGAATTCAAACTTTAATTAGAAGCCAACAGTTTCCACCTGCCAATCACAGCCCCTACCAATCACAGCACAAACTCTATCAAAGGGAGGGAAGGGGAAAAAAAGCCTCACTCTCAAACACAGGGGAAAATAAATCAATAAAATAAATAAGAAAAAAGAACACACACCAACCCTCACTCACAAACACAAGCTCAGCATACAGCAAGAAAGCCCCAAGCACAACACCCACTTCCCTCAAGCCTCCTGTATCTACTTCTCCTCTACCTGGAGAACTCCCCCTCTAAAGCCTCACTCAAACAGGGGAGAAAAAAAACACCAACACCATCACACAAACACAAGCTCTGCACACACTAAGAAAGCCCCAACAACAAAACACACTTCCCTCAAGAGTCCTGTATCTGCTTCTCCTTCACCTGGAGAACTCCCTCTCAAAACTCCCTGTTAGCAATCACCTGTCAATAAAGGCGGTCTTCATGGATAAATCCAAGAGAGAGGTGATGGCCATTAGTTCAAAAGGTGGCCAAGTGAAAGCATTCAGTATGAGATGAAGGTCTCATAGTCGTGTTGGTGGGGTGATATCAGGATAAAGGGCTTAAAGGCCCTTTAAAAACCTCTTAGTTAGTGATTGTGCAAATATTGATGAATCATCTATCTTAAGGTAGTAATGGCAATGAGATGGACTTTAATGTAACTTATTGTAAGGCCTACTTGTTTAAGGTGCAGAATAATTCAGGATGTCAGGTAAGGAGGATGTTGAGGGTGCTACCTAGTGGTGTACGCACCAGAAAGAGAATCTCTTCCATTTTTGAAGGTAAGTCATACGGGTGCTCTGAGCCCTACTGTGTGGAAGGATTGTTTGCACTTGTGAACAAGTCTGTTCTAGCTCAGAGAACCATCTAGCAGCCATGGCTTCAGGTACAATCAGTCAAGCTTTGGTTGCGTGGTGAAGGGTCCTGGAGGAAGGAGATCCTGGCTTTGTGGAAAGTGGATTAGTGGCACGCAGGACATCCTCTTTAGAAAATGACACCATGGCTGACATGATCATGATGGAGCTATGATAATTAGGCGTGCTTTGTCTCCCCTTGCCTTGTGGACTACCCAGTTCAACATGGATATGGGGAGAAATGAGTATAGGAGGTGGGATGACCAACTGATGAGATAGGCCACTCCCATGGACCCTTTGCTGATGTCTGCCCTGGAGCAGAAGAGGTGAATTTTTTTGTTAGATTGTGTGGAAAACAGATCTATTGTGGGGTGACCCCATTGTCAGAAAATACGTAACAAATATGCACTTTATTTGCCATTCATGGTCAGTCAGAAAGGCTCTGCAGGAGTGCATCTGCCACTGTGTTAAGGTGCCTGGAAGGTGCAACACGATAATGTTTATGCCGTATCTGAGGCACCAGTTCCAAAGTGCTATGGCTTCTGTACTATGTGCTTGATATCGGGACCCATCCTGACAGTTTATGTAAAACATGGCTGCAACATTGTGTATGTACAGTCTGATATAATTGTTGACAATGAATGGGAAGAATTTCACACAAACATATCTGACTCTGTGGTGTTCTAGTATGTTTATGTGTAGGTTCTTGTCATTTCACCTATTTCAAAAGGCCCAAAAGACGGCCGCTAGTATTTCTGAGGAGTTGGCGGCTGAGCAGAGTCTTGTTGCCTCAATGGGAGTTCTACCCCTCCATTAACTAATACCCTTTCGGCC
The DNA here is from genome assembly GCF_049634645.1 of Pelodiscus sinensis. Taxonomy (NCBI): domain Eukaryota; kingdom Metazoa; phylum Chordata; order Testudines; family Trionychidae; genus Pelodiscus; species Pelodiscus sinensis. The sequence goes on from NC_134719.1 coordinate 52,581,994, forward strand.
TTGGTAAAATCTTTTGTCAATCATTCCTGGGCGGAACAGTGTTTAACAGTTCAGCAAGTTTTGTTTGTAAGCTGGTTCCAGCAACGTACCCTCCTGGACCAGGGTTTGGTTCCAGGGGTGGTGAAACAGCATTTTTCTGAAATCGATTGGAACTATGCTAACCGTATATCCTATGTGCCAAAGGGGCCCTGGACAGGGGTTTTGTCATTATTGGCAGTTCCCCAAAAGTCTCTGCACTTTACCCTGTGTATCCTGGTTCCTATGCCCCAAGCTTTAGGACCATCTCTATGGATTCCCCGTAGTGTTCATAGCCATCACCACCCACAACTGGGATTTTTAAATTTAATGTGTAAGCCCAAGCTTTGGTCGATGGATATGTCCTGCCAAAACACCAACCAAAGATGACTGTTATTCCCCAGGAGATACCAATATCATGTGTGTGTTGCAGCGATTTAAAGAACTGGTAGTGGTATTGTAGCCAGACAGACTAACCCCCATATCATCCATCTTATTTGCCTTCCTGAAGCATACAGGACAGAGAAGGAGCAATAAAATCAGCATAGTCTATGCTGGCTCATCTGATCCTGAGAAGCTGAAACATAGATATGAGGAGAGATCAGGATATGCGAGACTGCCACCGGCTGGCACCTATGTTGATTCGAACACACACACAGTCCCTGGAAGAGGAATTTCCCACTGAGAAAAGAATCCCCAGTAATTCCAATTTAGTTATCTCTCTTACAAGTGTAAATTAAGTTCACAACTCCCTTGTAAGAACTGGTCTCACAAAAGACAGACCAGCCCCATTTGGCATGACAGATAAGAAAGAGAAATACATGACCCCATGAGTATAAAAGATGGGCCCAGCACACACTCACTTTGAGTGTCATTCTACCCTCTACCTGCTGGTCGGGTTAGGTGTTTGATCTCCCGAGGTTCTATGGGGACGCCCACCTCGTATTTTCGTCATTCCTAGGAATTGAGGGACCGGCCCTGGCCTGACATGCTGGAGTCGAGAGGCACAGAAGGGGGTAAAAATTGTACCTGGATGTGGTCCTCTGTCTTAAGTGTACACATAGAAAGAATAAGCTGTTACTTGGTACCGTTATTTCTATTTTTCTATCTTTATCTTCTTTGTAACCATTTTTAAGATCTATATTTTGCTAGTAGTTAAGAAATAGAACAATAGCCATTGCAAGCATATGATTTATAAGCTTCTTTAATAAACCTGTAACTGTTTAAGTTTTAACCTGACTCCTTCAGTTGCTGTAACAGAACCAGGCACAATTTAAAAGAACTTCAGCCGGTCTTAGGGACAGATATAGGGAGCCCTGACCGTCGGCTGACAGGTATTGGCCCCAAGTCTACTATTTATGTGCGTGGTTCAGGCAAACTTATCTACTACAGTGGTGTGGACCCCATCTTCCAATGCATCTTGGTGTGCACCCAGTAATCATACTTATTGTATATCTAACATTATCAGGGTTGTTGTGCGTGGGATATTTTCACCTGCCTTATTGCCTCCTCCAGTTGAGAATTTGGCAGTACAAGCAGTTATGTGGTCCCCTACCAACCCCCACCAAGTATTAACTTTACTGATTGAGCCGAACTGCAAAAGGATGCCCAGCATAGTCTTCAGAAAGCCAAGGCTGTGGCACAACAAATTAAAAATAAAGAAATACACATTATTCAACAAAGTAAGCGCCTTGTAAAAATAGGGAATGAAGCGGTTCGAATGACTCAACATCATTGGTGGGATATTTTTAAATGGTGGTCAGGATCTGCCAGATCTATTCTATGAGTCCTGGTCCACCCTATTGAGGGACTCTTGCTATTGTTAATTGTGTTCTTTATTGTATTTTTATACTTATGTTGTTATACTCACAGATTGATAAATAGGGTAGTATGCCTTCAGCCTTTGCCCTCCAATGACATCACCTAACGGGCTGATCAATAGATCAAGGGGTGGGGTGTTGGAGGCAAAGGAGGAGCAAGGGAAGAGTTAAAATGGATGTTGTTCTCTTTCTCATCTGTTAATGATGTTATTTGGTTCCTTAAACTGTTAGGCTATGTCTAGGCTGGCAAGTTTTTCTGCAAAAGCGCAAGCTTTTGCGGAAAAACTTGCCAGCTGTCTACACTGGCTGCTTGAATTTGCACAAGAACACTGACGATCTAATGTAAGATATACTACGCTGCTCCCGTTCGGGAAAAGCCCTCTTGCGCAAATGTATTTGCACAAGAGGGCCAGTGTAGACAGCTAAAAAGTGTTTTGTGCAAAAAAGCCCAGATGGCGAAAATGGCGATCAGGGCTTTCTTGCGCAAAACTGTGTCTAGATTGGCACTGAAGCTTTTCCGCAAAAAATGCTTTTGCGCAAAAGTGTTCGTGCCAATCTAGACGCTCTTTTCCGCAATTGCTTTAACAGAAAAACTTTTCTGTTAAAAGCATTTGCGGAAAATCATGCCAGTCTAGACGTAGCCTTAAAGTGTTATATGTGGTATCCCTATCCCTTCCCTGAGTGAGTGCAGAAGAATGTCTGAGGTGGACACCAGAGGTGGGAAAACTCTGAGGCAAACAGCAGGAGTAAACAACATTGCACACGGCCACTGCAGGGAGTGCACACGGCCCCAAATAGGCCTAGAGACACAGAAGCTGAATTTGGCTGGTCCTAAAAGGAAGGCGGGACAGAGAAAGGGTTGGTTGACCATCAAGTGGAGCCTCCCAGAATGCCCTCTGCTCAGATTGCCTGGCCAGCAAACCAGCTTAGGAGTCAACTTGAGAAGATCAAACAACACGAACTGCCTTCTGCTCATCCTGCATGGGACTGTAAGTGTGGTTGAGTGTATGAGTGAAATTCCTCTCCCTTCCCAGTTTTAACTGAATAAACAAGCCCTTTACACTCCTATGTGGTGATCCCCTCTCCTTAGTGTTTAAAGCAGTTGCAATCCACATCCCCTTACGACATTTTTGGTGGAGATGCCAGGGAGGAGGGGATAAGTAATCAGGTATTAAGTCCTTTTCCCATGGGAAGTTGAGATGGTGAACTTTGGGGGACTGGGGTGCATTAAAACATGGTAGGCTAGCTACCCACAGCACACAGTCCAGGTTCCCACCAACAAGATGCCATTTGGGGTAAAGGAAAGGAAGGTGTAAAGGACTCCCAGATGGAAGGAGAAGGGTGGAGTGCAGCACCTACGCCGGACCCCTGAGGGAATGGATCCAAAGTAAAGGGGCTGACCTGTGGACTCAAGGGGCGGTGCTCTTGGGTGCTTTTGTGACTGATTTGGAACTAATGAAGGAAAATGAGGAGTAACTGTAGTCCGAATTAGGGGCTTTAGTTCGAACTACCTAGCCCGTGCCGCATGTAGCCGCGGGTAGGGAGTCTGAACTACCAGGCATTTAAAAATGGCGGTGCCTGGGAACAAGCAAATAAAGCCCAGGATATTTTAATCACGGGCTTCATTTGCCAGTTCGAATGACTATATTAGCCACCCTAGTTCGAACTAGGGTGGCTAGTGTAGACATACCCATATAGACAATAATGGAATGTGAATAAATCCAGTTAAGTGAGGATAGGGCTAGTAAGCAAGGCGTTCTGTTTAAATGTTTCAGTTTGGAGGATTTAAATTATCCTGGTGTAGATCAGTTGTTGAATCAAAGTAGTTGCTTCATTTACAAATAAAAATTATGTAGTGCAGAAAACTAACATGACACTTTCAAAACATGCTTTTCCAGTGCTTGCATTTGTAAATAAGAACAAAATGTCTCTGTATTTCCAATCAGATTTTCTTTGATGTTCATAATGGGCTCTGCACGCAAATTTCAGGTCCTCGAGATGAGCATAACCTCTTAATATCTTATATTAAATTTTTATATTTCTATTTTCTAATTAATTCCTGCATTCCAGTTAGCTACATGGTTTTGTCTTATCTGTTTAGAATATAATCATTATGGCTGTGTCTAGACTACATTCCTTTTCTTGAAAGAGGGATGTAAATTAGACACTTCAAAATTGCAAATGAAGCTGGAATTTAAATTTCCCATGCTTCATTTGCATAATGGTGGCCGTGGGGGGAGAGGGAGAGTTCTGAAAAGGAGCTTGTAAGCCTCATTTTTTGAGGAATGCAGTATCTTTCAAAAAAGGGTTTTATTTATAAACAGCCATTTTTCTTTCGAAAAGCCCCTTTTCGGAAAAAACCCCGCAGCTGCCATTATGCAAATGAAGCACAGGAAATTTAAATCCCAGCTTCATTTGCAATTTTGAAGTGTCTAATTTACGTCCCTTTTTCAAGAAAAGGGATGTAGTCTAGACGCAGCCTATGTGATAGGGTCTGTCTCTTGGTATCTGCCCTGCACTGGCTTTTTAAGGGTTAAAATCTAGCCCTGGGAAAGTGTAGCCTGCAGTTGAGGCAGATACCACCAATTAGGTCCAATTGAGGCTGTATAAATAAGGGCACCTGTACAGAGAACAGCCACTGTTGTTCTAGCTGGGGAGCAGGAGGGACCTGGCTGCTAGGGAAGCTAGAGGCTTCCTGAGATAGAGCAGTGCTGAGGAGCTCTAGCCTGACCTTGCTCCCAGGCTGCAGGGCTTGAGGCAAGGCCTGAAGGTACTAGGGCTATAGGGAAACAGCCAGACAAGGAAAAAACAACAGGTTCACACCCTCTTGCCAATGATGTGTGGCCATTACAGATTGCAGTTTGCCACTGAGGTAGGGGCTAGATGAAAACTGTCAGTGGGTCACTGAGCCTAGGTGGATGTAGAGGAATTGGGGGTTTTCTGGGAGGGGAGGACCTCAGAGCACAGGGGCACTGACCTAGGACAGTACTAGGATGAAAGGGCACTGTGGGCAGGAAGAGATGCTGGGCTGAACTGAAAGAAGACCTGCAACAGAGGCTGAGACACCGACCAGCAAAGGGCACTTTGAAGCTGATTCCCCGAGTGAACAACTGGAGGCTCCGTGAGGGTGAATGCTTGCCCCGTGACAGTATACCTAAGTGCAATGCTTAACATAAATGGTTTTATAGTCATGTAAATAGTGGATACTAGCTGTATTTTTTAGCAAAAAGGGGACACATCTATGATGAATATCAGAGGGGTAGCTGTGTTAGTCTGAATCTGCAAAAGCAGTGAGGAGTCCTGTGGTACCTTAGGGTATGTTCCACGAGGAGTAATGGTAGTTCGGAACAGAAAGCCTAATCCGAACTACCTACTCCGTGCCGCGTGTAGCTGCGGGCACGGAGTCCAAACTAGTGGGGCTTTAAAAATGGCGGCGCCCGGCAAGATGCAAATGAAGCCCGGGAAATTCAAATCCCGGGCTTTATTTGCAATTTTGGTTGCCTACGTTAACCACCCTAGTTCGAACTAGGGTGGTAGTGTAGACATACCCGTATAGACTAACTGAAGTGTTAGAGCATAAGCTTTCGTGGGCAAAGACCCACTTCATCAGATGCATGTAGTGGAAATTTCCAGAGGCATGTATAGTTGCTGGTGAGAATATGCTTCCCACATGAGGAAGTGAGGAGACAGATTAACAGAGCCAGACGTGTACCCAGAAGCGTCCTGCTATGGGACAAGCCCAAGAAAGAAACCAACAGAACATCACTGACCATCACCTACGGTCCTCAGCTAAAACCTCTCCAACGCATCATTAGTGATCCACAACCCATCCTGGACAATGTTCCCTCACTTTCACAGGCCTTGGGAGGCAGGCTAGTCCTCGTCCACAGACAACCTCCCAACCTGAAGCAACTATACACCGCACCAGCAACTATACACCGCACCATAATAACTCAGGAACCAATCCATTCAACAAACCTCGGTGCCAACTCTGCCCACATATATAGACCAGCAACACCATCACAGGACCTAACCAGATCAGCTATACTGTCACTGGTTCATTCTCCTGCACATCTACTAGTGTAATATATGCCATCATTTGCCAACAATGCCCCTCTGCTATATACATCGGCCAAACTGGACAGTCCCTACGTAAAAGACACAAATGGACACAAATCAGATATTAGGAATGGTAACATAGAAAAACCTGTAGGGGAACACTTCAATCACAATTGGTGATCTAAAGGTAGCCATCCTGCAGCAAAAAAACTTCAGGACCAGACTTCAAAGAGAAACTGCTGAGCTACAGTTCATCTTCAAGTTTGACACAATCAATTTAGGATTCAACAAAGACTGTGAATGGCTAGCTAACTGCAAAAGCAGCTTCTCCTCTCTTGGAATTCACACCTCCAGACCAGCTACTAGAAGTGGGCCTCATCCTCGCTGATTAGATCCACCTCGTCATCTCTAGTCTGATTCTGGCCTGCATATTTATACCTGCCTCTGAAAATTTCCACTACATGCATCTGTGATGAATATTTTCAAGAAAAATATGTCTATTCTTTCTAGCAGCTAAAACAAAAGGAAAAACTATGTAATACTTTAAAGACTAACAAGATGGTTTAATGGGTGATAAGCTTTCGTGGGCCAGACCCACTTCCTCAGATCATATTCTGGAAGAGAATTGGCATGACCATATATACCAAAGGAATACAATGAAAAAAGTGAACACATTATTAAACTGACAAATCGGATTTAGTACAGAAGGTAGGGTGAGGGAGAGGGATGGAGGAAGGGATTATTTAAAACATTATTTTAATCAGTCAGAGGAGTCTAGTTTGTTCATAATAAAGTTCACTGAGTGGATTTTTTTTTTTTTAGAGATGTGATTTTATAATCTTCAGCCACAAACTACTGAAATATTTCAATCAAATTTTAAACTCAGGTTGTATAGACATAGTACACATAGTACTGCACAACTGTTTTTGTCAGTAAATTCAGGGCTGGCACGTGCCTGGTTTCATTACCATTTAATGGCTCTTTCTCGAGTTCAATGTTTTGCTAATAGCTCTAGCAAGCTGGAAGATTTTTCAGATTTAAGTTAATACATTCACTTTTGGGGGAAGAGTCACCAAGCTGCAAGCTGCAACAGGTTGCTATGGGAGCCTTCCTATTCCTAAGGGAGTGGAAGAGGGGATACATTGCCTCCTCTTGCATCTTTTACCCACCACTCACAAACTCACTCCTCCAGTGGTGCAGCATATCAACCCTCCCTAACAATTTTGATTCTCTAAGGATGAAATTGAGTTTTCTCAATTTTCTAAGGCTTTCCTGATCTATGTCATCCTCATCTGTGCTAAGAATTCTGCTTTGATCACAGCTGCCATGTATTTTCACATTTATTACAGCTATTTTAAGGTGTTATTTTGTTCTGGCTGGGTTGATTTAGTTGGGATTGGTCCTGCTTTGGGCAGGGGGCTGCACTAGATGAACTCCTGAGGTCTCTTCCAGCCCTATGATTCTATGATAGTTCGTATGAATGGGAGAAACTCCAGGGTTGAGTTTTCTAGGTCATATAGATGCTTACATTCAAAGGCATAGCTTTTTCTTCTTTTAAAGTTTATTTGTGAATGAGAAGCTTTCCAAATATCTTGTTTGTTCTTAGTATATTGGGACAATTTGATCACAGAAGAAATTACACATAGGGAGATATTAAAGACTGTTTAATTGAGTAGGTGATGGCATAAGAAGCTCCAATGTCTGAAAGCTGTGGGAGCAGTACAGATTCAGAAATTCTAACACAGTTTTTTAACTGTAAAAGTTAACATTGGAACAGCTTACAAAGGGATCTAGTGGGTTCTCCATCTCTTGATATCTTTAAACCAAACCTAGATGTCTTCCTAAAATCTGTCATGGTTCCATCAGCAGTAATTGAGCTTGATGAAGTAACTTGATGAAATAACTTTCCTAGTGTCTACACAGCCATTCCGTTATTTTGAAATTAATTTGAAATAGCGGAGGACTTATTTCAAAATTGGTAAACCTCATTCCATGAGGAATAGTGCTAATTTGGAAATTGCTATTTTGAAATAAGCGCTGCGTAGACGCTTATTTAAAAATATGGGGCCTCCAACCCTTCCCAGGGTACCCTGCTGGCTGCTCTGGCCACAAGGCAATTTCTGACCTGATGCCCTGCCGGAACTGGTTCCAGCCAGCCTTAAATGCAATTCAACACCCACTCAATGTGGACGTGCTATTTCAAAATAGAAAAATGCTATTTTGAAATGCATTTTGTGTGTAGACGTGTTATTTCAAAATAAGCTATTTTGAACTAACTATTTTGAAATAGCTTATTTCAAAATAATGCTGTAGTGTAGACATACCCAAAGTCCAGTGCTCTTCAGCAGCAGCCCTGTGAACTACAAGTTGTGGACTACAAACTGTGGCACGTTGGGAGAACTTCCTGGTTCCTCCTGCCAGGATTTACCCTCTGCCCCCAGCAGGGACTGAGCTAGCAGCAGCAGGCAGGCTGTATGCAGAGAGTAGGGTAGGGGTGGACAATAATTTTTGGTGGGGGGGCCACTCCAAGATTTTGGTAAGTGGTCAAGGGCCACACTTTTCTGTGGAGGGGGGTGCAGGGTCTAGTGTGGAGGTTGGGTGCAGAAGGGCACACGGGGTAAGGGACTGGGGTGCAGAAGACAGCGTGAGGTCTCAGAGGTTGTTTGGGTGGAGGAGGGGGTTGTGATCTGGGTCAGAGGATTGGGATGCAGGGTCAGGGAGGGGGTGTGGGTGCAGGAAAAGATTCTGTCCTGGGGGAGGGGAGCAGGAGAGGGTACAGGTTCTAGGAGGGAGTTGTAACCTAGGGCAGGGGGTAGAGGGTTTGGATGGTGATCTGAGGGAGGGACTTGGGGTACAGGAGGGATAGAGGTGCCAGAGGTAGGCGCTGGCTGGGAGGAGTTTACCTAATTGTCTCCTGGCCAGCAGCCCCAGCCCACTTGAAAATACAGGCTGCTCCAGCCACATGGTTCTCAACTCCGGCTGCCCCAGTCTCTCAGGCTAATCTGTCAGCTCCAATTGGCTGGCTGTTTCCAGCCAATAGGATCTGAGAGATTAGTTGAGGTCAGTTCTTATTGACTGCTTGTTTCTGGCCAATAGGAGCTGAGGATTGGGCTAGGGGTGGAGAGACTGCATGAAGCTTCCCTCTTCTTGCAGAGCAAAGAAACGGAGGGTCTGTGTTAAACACGGCATCTGTGTGCCTGAGAGTTCCAGCAGGGTGTCCCATGGTCTGGATCCTGTGGCTTGGTGGGCCAGATCCGGCCCGTGGGCCATATTTTGCCCCTCCCTGGATTAGGGGCTGCTGAATTGTGATCCTGCTCTATGTTTTTACAGGTAGGACCAAAAAGGGCTACAGAGCACTTTGAGAGGAGTTTAAGTGACACAAAGCGAGAACATGGACTTGGTTATTATGGGGCTTAATTACTGTGGGAGTTGGAACATGCTGTAAGGGGGCTGTGTTGTATGCTGTAACCTCTGCCCCCAGCAGGGTCTCAGCAGGGACTGAGTTGGAAGCAGCTGGCAGGCTGCATTCAGAGAGAAGGGGCTGCTGAACTGTGATCCTGTTCTATGATTTTTTACAGAATAAAGCCTGTTCCTGGTGGTTTGTCTGAGTGGGTCTGGTCTGAGGTGCACACACATAATACACAACACAGAGCACACCAAGGAGCCTCAGGCCTAGCCTCCCACAGTTGTGTAAGAAGTCACAAGCCTTCCCCTGTGCTGAACAACCTCATGCTATGCTAGTGAACAGGAGGGATTACACTTACAATATCTGAATCATTGTCTCTTTCTCTTTCTTAAGTTTCAGTTTACCTTCATGTTAGTATGAATCCTGACAGCCAGTTATATTTTGGCTTCTTATATGCACCCTTCCATTTTAAAGTGTTTCTATATTTGGGTGGCCAGATAAACTAGGCGTAAATGTTTCCCTTCCAGAGAAAGGGACCAACATATAATACTTGTCAATCACAAGTCCTTCTTGTAACTGAAATCTAGGGGTGGGGAAGGCATTTCACATTAGTTTTATATAATAATGTATACCTGCATGTCAGTAATACAAACAGTTTTTTTAAACTATTACTCCCTGTGATGGATGGGAGGAGTACTGCCTACACAGAAAATCCTTGACAAAATCTAGGAAGTGTTGGCAATGGGAAGAAAGTGTTAAGATATATTTGGTAAAGCAAGTAAATCTGTTTTGTTAAAAAGTCACCTTTTTAAAGACTATGATCTCATTCTTGTGTCCAGCAAGGAGGTCTGTGCGTGCACGCTAAAATTGAGAAGTCAGTTATCAGATTAGTTTGTTTTCTTTATTCAAGCTCTCTTGTGGTAAAAGACCTTCAGGTGCCCTCTGGAAAAGGTTCCCAAGTGAATCTTCTGGAGATGAAGAAGGTTTTTTTTTTTTTTTTTTTTTTTTTACTTGGGTGGTGGCAGCATACATGGAAGATGTTTAGATAGTCTGGATCGGGATGCATAGCATACCAGGTACCCTTAAAAATCTTCCCAGAAGTAACTGATCTCAGACAGTAAGAATAATGACTCCTTGAGCTAGATTTTGTCTACACTGGTAAGTTTTGTCAAGGCAAAGAGCTTTTTGGTGACAAAACTGCATGACAGTACACATTGGAATGCAACTTTTATCAGGAAAAATGCCAATTTTTGTTGACAAAAAAATTTGATTGCTCCATGGGGGACTCTTTTTCTTTTCCCCTCCCTTTATTGTCAACAACCTGCAGTGTGGACACCTCAAGGTGTTTTGTCACTGATTCTGGCCTCCAGAAAAAGCCCCATAATTGTCAATCAACCACTTAGGTCAACAGTTTGAATTACCCTGTCCTGCAGCCAGGTGACCAGCTATCCATCTCAAATTTTAAATCCCATTTCCTGCTGGGTGGCTTTTCTGTGTGAGTTCACTAAAAGGGCTAGTGATTGTCTGGTTTGTGGTGGTGGAGTCATTTGATGCAATGCGTGAGGTACACCCTGTACCCTGAACCAGGCCCCCTTGTGGGCTGGTTCAGGGTACAGTGGTCTTATGGTGTCTTCCCAAGTGTCCATGCCCTGGCTATCACACCAAATACTCCCCCATTTGGACCCTTTCCATAAATTTCTTGAATCTGATCAGTGTGTGAGGAGAGAAGGCTGTTCAGTGCCAGCTGAGAGTGACCTGTAGGAATTGGGACACATATGGGTGCAGTTCTTAATCTTTGTGTAGGTGTATGGGCATGAGGGGTATGATGGGAACATGCTGCAGCATAGAGCAAAGATTAAAGAAATCTGACAAGCCTATCATAAGGCCCATGAAGCTATCCAACACTCTGAAGAACTGCCATATCTATAAGGAGCTGGATGCTATCCTCTGCAGTAACTCCACTTCCACTGCCAAGAGCACCGTGGATACTTCAGAGGGCATGGAGGCGAGAGACAGATGACCTAAGATGGAGGATGAAAGATGAAGAGGTTGAAATAGATATGGACCAGGAGCTTCCTGCAGGATCACCAAGTGTGTCTGGCAGCCAGGAACTATTCTCCACTGCTGTTGGCCATAGCCAGTCTGAGCAATCACTTTCTGGGGACCAGGAAGCAGGGGATGAGAGACAGGGGAAGTGGCTGTGGTTTGTGGAGTGCGGTGTTGAGGGCATAGAAAAGTGGGAGGCTGTCTGTGTTTCTTTGAGCTGCATGTAGCCCTGGATAGCCAATAGATATGGCCAAGCAAGGTCTTGTTCCTGACTGTAATCTCAATGGAATTCTGCAGAGAGAAGCTATCAAAACTTTTCCTCAGTTACTTCTTAATTTTCTGCTTCAGGTTCCATGGCTGTGCAGCTTTGTCCCTTCTCCCATTGTAGGATGCTGTCCTGTACCATTCATTAATCACTTGTGCAGGAACCATAATGGAACATAGGTGGGATGCATATGGAGCAGGGGGAAAGCCTGGAGAAGTTATGCCCTGGTTTTCCTCCTTGCCTCAGCAGGGTGATATCTGTTAGTGGCAAAGTGTGACATAATTAGAACTATTTTCCCGTTAAGGAATTTTTTTATTCCCAGCTGCAATTTCTTTTGTCCATATGCACACCCACTAGCCACCCCCACCTCCTCACTTGCCATATTTATGGTGCTTGCTGAGATACATTCCTTTCAAGGTTCACTGTGAACGTGAATAGAAATTTTGGAAAAGGGTTTTGTAACTGAAATGTTACATGAAGAACTGGAAGTAATAGGGTCATTTTTGTGCCTTGTGATAAACAGCTGAGCCCATAACAGCCTGCCATGGACCACAACAGAGCAGTTGCAACAGATAAGAAAACACCTGAAAAGAAACAGGGAAGGTATGGTTTGTGAAGTATTAAAACAATCAGTGAGTGAATGCAGACATTGGGAACAATGCTTGGAAAAGGGAGCTGTACAATGGCAAAGGCAACCAGAACCAAAACATATGATCAGGGTGATGGAGGAACAGACAGAGATCCTGACGTGTTAGTCAAGCAGCAGATTGAAGCCACATGCATTCACATACACCCAGCAGATTCACAAATTTGTGTCCATCAACCCTTCCCCCATTCCTTTTCACTCTCTGGAGTTAGGCTACATCTAGACTGCAGGCTGGGTGGCATTGACTGTGTTTCCTGAGTGGCCTTATAAGCATGCAGCTTACAGGCAACACTGGTGTAGACATACCCCTAGTGATGCAGAGGTGTAGTTGAGGATGCAGGAAGCCTGGACTGAAGAAGTTGTTTGTCACCCTGAACAGCCCGTACATACATGTGTATTGGTAGGTGTTATCCATTCTGCTAAGGGGGATTCTATTCTTTATAGGTTTCACATCTGTTACTAGTTTGGCTATGTCTATGCTACAATGATTAATTGTTTTGGAAGAGGCTTTTCTGAAATTTGGCCCACCTCCTCTTTCAGAAGAGCCTTTCTTCCCTGTGGGAGGAGGAAGACAGGGTTTCCGAAAGTGCACTGAAAATCCTTGGTCCTTTAATATGTCTTGAGATTTAGTTGAACTCATTTTGGCAGCATCCATTTCTAGAGAGGTCGTCTCTGTATCAGTACATAATCAGATCCAAGGTATTGGCAAGCTATGTGAGTTTGACCTGTGGGAATCACATGATAAAGAGAAAAAGGAGCTGCCTATAGTCCTCTGATAAATTACATTCCTCTAAAATCTGTATATTTCTGATAAATCTTTTAGTTAATATAAATCAGCTTTGGTAAAATGGAGACAAAAATCTGGCATAAAAAGTAGCAACCAACCATAACAGCAGCATGAGCAACGTTTGAGCTATAATGCTGTAACATCTTAGCAATTTTATTGACAAATTAGTACGTTATTAGGAAAATAATTGGGAGATAATTAACTTTGTGCAGTAGTATATCCAGAATATACAGTAATTACATCAATTTTCAGCATTAATTGAATAGTGCTAATAATTCTCTAATCTGCTGATCTCCTTTTAGATGTGTAACTTTCACTCAGAAAAATTCACCGATAGTATCATTGAATTCACTGGCAAAACTCCCATTGATGAAGTGATTAGGCCTCAAGAGGGAGAGTAAGTATTTTTGAATCAGGTCCTACATTCTTTGTTAGGCTCAAAACACCCCTTAAAACCAACTCAAGTTTTGAACATGCAAAGACTCTGAAATCAACTACTTTATGTGTTATAATCCAATTGCTTGCAAAATATAAGTAGTTATTTACCATAAAGTACAATATAACACCCTAATCAATTAAATTAATAAGTCAATCTGTCTTGCAGTGCTTCACATTTGAGTAAAACCTCTGTGAACATATTATTGCGTCAGCATATTGGTTGAATCTCCAAGCTACTGAGTGTCCCCTGAGTTAGAAGTTATCTTGCAAAAGACTCAAGATGTGACAAAATTGTGTGACTTCTGGTATATAGAGATTCTTATATGGGATGCATAAGTGGTTTATGTAGGAAAAGTCCTAATAGTTTGGTTGCCATCAGGAATGGGTTTGTTAGAAGACAGAGATTAAATTGGTGATTTGAAAATACTAGGCCCCTTGTGGACACTGAGTGGACAAACAATAAGCTATGATAATTTTCTTCACAAGCATGCCTTGGTGAAGAAAAAAACAACTTACATGATCTACAACATTTTTTCAAACAATTGCTGGAATATTTCAAGAATCACATTTTCTATTTCCCTACACTCTTTCCCTATAGCCATTTAAATATGAATAAAATAAATATAAAATGCTGCCATTCTGATCAGCATTGTGTGCCATTCATGACCAGCTGGTCATGGAGCAGTGGGACGACCAGGAGTGGCTCCAAAACTTCCTTATGCAGAAGGCTGCCTTTTTGGAGCGGTGTACCTGGCTCGCCCCCGCCCTCCAGAGATGCAACACCACTTGTGGCACGTCATCCCCCTGGAGAAGTGGGTCGCAACAGCCCTCGCCACCTCCAACAGCTACTGGTCAGTGGGCAACAAATTCGGCATGGGGAAGTCCACCGTCGGGGCCCTTCTCATGGGGGTAAGGCGCTCTCAGGCTGTGGTCCCTGCACAGCAGGGTGGGGAGAGTGTTGCATAAGGAGGACCCTAGGGAAAGAGGAGCTGCAGGCCCAAGGGGTTGTGCTGTCCCGCCCTCACACAAGTCCTGTTGCTGGGGGGTGGGAGTGGCCTCATAAGAGATGGCTCCTGGGATGTTTGGGAGGGGGGGGGACAGAGAAGAGGAGCAGGGCAGGCACCTCCCAAGGGCTCATGCTCCCTCGCTCTCATTCTTTGTTTTGTGTGTTTCTTTGTCTCCTTCTACAGGTTGTGAAGGCCATCAACTCCATCCCGCTGTACAGGATCATCTGCTTGGGAGACCTGGACTCAACCATGGCCAGGGGTGGCGGTGGTCACGGACTCCCTCCTAAGAGGGACTGAGCCATCCATCTGCCGTCCAGACCTGGAATCTCGGGAGGTGTACTGCTTACCGGGAGCTCAAATTCAGGATGTGACTGAGAGGCTTTCCAAACTGATCAAACCTTCGGATTGCTACCCCTTCCTACTTCTCCACATGGGAACTAACGATACGGCCAAGAATGACCTTGGGCGGGTTATTGCAGATTATGTAGTGCTGGGAAGAAGGATCCAAGAATTCGGAGCGCAAGTGGTGTTCTCATCCATACTCTCTATTGAAGGGAAAGGACTGGGCAGGGATTGTCGAATTGAGAAAGTAAATGCATGGTTGTGCAGGTGGTGTTGCAGAGAGGGCTTTGGTTTCTTGAACTATGGGACTCTGTTCTGGGCACAAGGATTGTTAGGAAGAGATGGGATCCACCTCACAAAGAGCGGAAGGAGCATCTTCGCGGACAGGCTTGCAAACCTAGTGAGGAGGGATTTAAACTAGGTTAATTGGGGGACGGTGACTAAAACCCTGAGGGGAGTGGGAAAGTCAGATATCGGGAAGAAATGCAAAAAGGAACAAGCAAGAAAGGAGGACCCCTGATTCGAATGGAGAAGATAGGGCGATCAATTGGTTATCTGAGGTGTTTGTACACTAATGCGAGAAGCCTCGACAACAAACAGGAAGAACTGGAGGCCATGGCCCAGTCCAAGAAATATGATTTAATTGGGATAACAGAGACTTGGTGGGATGACTCACATGACTGGAGCGCTGTCATGGAAGGGTATAGACTGTTAAGGAGAACAGGCAGGGAAGAAAAGGAGGAAGAGTTGCACTATACGTAAAAGAGCACTATGATTGCTCTCAACTCCAGTATATAGAGGGAGAAAAACCTGTTGAGAGTCTATGGGTTAACCAGCAGTGATGTTGTGGTTGGTGTCTACTACAGGCCACCAAATCAGGTGGATGACGTAGATGAGGCATGACTGAGAGAAGCTTCCAGATCGCAGGCCCTGGTTCTCGTGGGGGACTTTAATCACCCTGACATCTGTTGGGAAACCAATTCGGCAGTACACAGGCAATCCAGGAAGTTACTGGAGAACGTTGGGGATAACTTCTCAGTACAAGTGCTGAAGGATCCCACCAGGGGCCATGCGCTGCTTGACCTTCTGCTCACAAACAGGGAGGAACTAATAGGGGAAGTAGAGGTGGGTGACAACCTGGGAATCAGTGATCATGAGATGGTAGATTTCAGGATCCTGACCAAATGAAGAAAAGAGACTAGTAAAATACACACCTTGGACTTCAGAAAAGCAGACTTCAACTCCCTCAGAGACCTGATGGGTAGAATCCCCTGGGATGCTAACATGAAGGGGAAAGGAGTCCAGGATAGCTGGCAGTATTTTAAAGAAGCCTTATTGAAGGCACAGAAAGAAACCATCCCGGTATGTAGCAAGAGAGGCAAACATGGTAGGAGACCAGATTGGATTACAGGGGAAATCCTCGGTGAACTTAAGCACAAAAAGGAAGCTTACAAAAAGTGGAAACTTGGACCAATGACCAGGGAGGGCTTTAAATGTATAGCTCGAGAATGCTGGGGGGGGGGGCGGGGATGATTATCAGGAAGGCGAAAGTGAAATTGGAATTGCGACTGGCAAAGATATGAAGGATAACAAGAAAGATTTTTACAGGCATGTTAACAAGAAGAAGGTGATCAGAGAGGGTGTGCAGCCCGTACTGCATGAAGGAGGTAACCTAGTGACAGATGATGTAGGGAAAGCTGAAGTACTCAATGCTTTCTTTGCCTCTGTATTCACGGACAAGGTCGGCTCCCAGACTAACGTGCTAAGTGACGCAATATGGGATGAAGATCAAAAGCGCTTGGTGGGTAAAGAACAGGGTCGGAACTATTTAGAAAAGCTAAATATACACAAATCTATGGGTCTGAACTTAATGCATCTGAGGGTACTGAGGGAGTTGGCAAATGTCATTGAGGAGCCTTTGGCCATTATTTTTGAAAAGTTGTGGAGATCAGGAGAGATCCCGGATCATTGGAAAAAGGCAAATGTAGTGCCCATCTTCAAAAAAGGGAAGAAGGATGATCCGTCTTACCTCGGTTCCTGGAAAAATCATGGAAGGGATCCTTAAGGAATCCATTTTGAGGCACTTGGAAGAGAGGAAAGTGATTAGGAATAGTCAGCATGGATTCACAAAGGGCAAGTCGTGCCTGACCAATCTGATTAGCTTCTATGATGAGGTAACTGACTCTGTGGACATGGGAAAATCAGTGGATGTTATATACCTTGACTTTAGCAAGGCTTTTGATACGGTCTCCCACAGTATTCTTGCCACCAAGTTAAGGGAATGTGGATTGGATAAATGGTAAGATGGATAGAAAGATGGCTACAAGGCCGGGCACAGCGGGTAGTGATCAACAGGTCGATGTCAGGATGGCAGTTGGTTTCTAGAGGAGTGCCCCAAGATTCGATTCTAGGACCATTTTGTTCAATATCTTTATTAATGACCTGGATGAGGGGATGGATTGCACCCTCAGTAAGTTTGCAGATGACACTAAGCTAGGGGGAGAGGTAAATATAGTGGAGGACAGAGATAGGGTCCAGAGTGACAAATTGGAGGATTGGGCCACAAGAAATCTGATGAGGTTCAACAAGGACAAGTGCAGAGGCCTGCACTTGGGACGGAAGAATCCCAAGCATTGTTACAGGCTGGGGACCAACCAGCTAAGTAGTAGTTCTGCAGAAAAGGATCTGGGAGTTACAGTGGATGAGAAGCTGGATTTGAGTCAAGAGTGTGCCTTTGTAGCCAAAAAGGCTAATGGCATATTAGGTTGCATTAGGAGGAGCATTGCCAGCAGATCCAGAGATGTCATTATTCCTCTTTATTCAGCTCTGGTGAGGCCACATCTGGAGTACTGTGTCCAGTTCTGAGCCCCCCACTACAAAAAGAATGTGGACGCATTGGAGAGGGTCCAGCGGAGGGCAACCAAAATGATTAGGGGGCTGGAGCATATGACCTATGAGGAGAGGCTGAGGGAGTTGGATCTGTTTAGTCTTCAGAAGTGATGAGTGAGGGGGGATTTGATAGCAGCCTTCAACTTCCTGAAGGGAGCTTCCAAAGAGGATAGTGAAAGGCTGTTCTCAGTGGTGACAGATGGCAGAACAAGGAGCAATGGCATCAAGTTGCGGTGGGAGAGGTCCAGGTTGGATATTAAAAAAAACTATTTCACTAGGGGTATGTTTACACTACAAAGTTAATTCAAACTAACAGCCGTTAGTTCAAATTAACTTTCATAGGTGCTACACATACAAACCACTAGTTTGAACTTAATTCGAACTAGCGTAGAACTTAATTCGAACTAGGTAAACCTCATTCTACGAGGACTAATGCCTAGTTCCGATTAAGTAGTTTGAATTAAGGGCTTTGTAGCCACTTAATTCGAACTAGTGGGAGGCTAGCCTGGGCCAAACCAAAGAAACTTTTCTGCCCCCTTCCTGGCCCCGGAGCCCTTAAAGGGGCATGATCTGGCTACGGTGCTTTTGCCAGGTGTAAGCCTGCCAGCACCTAGCCAGCAGACCCTGCACCCGACACGGCATGAGCCAGCCATCTGCTGCCACCCAGCCCTCCGCCTCTTCCTGGGACCAGGGTGGCAGCTCTCAGGAGTCTGCCCAGGGCCGCAAGAGCAGGTTTGAATGAAAATCAAGGTGGTCCAGTGAGACACCCGACCCTGAGCTTCAAACATAAGAACATAAGAATGGCCATACTGGGTCAGACCAAAGGTCCATCTAGCCCAGTAGCCTGTCTGCCAACAGCGGCCTACACCAGCTATCATGGAGGGGATGGACCAAAGACAATGACCAAGCCATTTGTCTCATGCCATCCATCTCCAGCCTTCTACAAACAGAGACCAGGTACACCATTCCTACCACCTAGCTATTAGCACTCCATGGGCCCAACCTCCATGACTTTATCTAACTTCTCTTTAAACTCTGTTATAGTTCTAGCCTTCACAGCCTCCTTTGACAAGGAGTTCCACAGGTTGACTATTTACTTTGTGAAGAAGTTTCTTTTATTAGTTTGAAGCCTGCTACCCATTCATTTCATTTGGTGTCCTCTAGTTATTATATTATGGGAACTAATGAAGAACTGTTCTTTATGCACCCTCTCCACACCACTCATGCTTTTATAGACCTCTATCATATCCCCCCATAGTCTCTTCTTTTCTAAGCTGAAAAGTCCCAGTCTCTTTAGCCTCTCTTCATATGGGACCTGTTCCAAACCCCTAATCATTTTAGTTGCCCTTTTCTGAACCCTTTCCAAAGCCAAAACATCTTTTTTGAGGTGATGAGACCACGTCTGTACACTGTACTGAAGATATGGCGTATCATAGTTTTATACTTCCCCTCCTCCTTCTTCCCCTGGCTTCCCCCTTCCAGCTGCCTCTTCCCAGGTTTCCTCCTCCCCTCTCCCACCTCCTTTTCCCAGTCTCCCCAGAGGTTAATCCCCCCCTCCCAGTTTTGTTAAATAAAGAGAGTATCTATTTTTGAACACACGTGTCCTTTATTTTTTACATCAGGAAGGGGGGCTAGGGAGGGGTAAATGGAAGGAGGTGAGGGAGGAATCGGGCACAAGCCCCTGATGGGGAGGACTGGGGTGGCTCTGCAGGCTCCTCAAGGTGGAAGCTCTCCTGCAGGGCCTCCTGGATTCTGACAGCCCCCCGATTGACCTCCCCTCTCCCGGATGGCAGCCTGCGGCAAGTGCAGCCGGACTGATGGCTGACTGCTGTGATGTGCCGAGTGTGGGCACTCAGGGCGCTCCAAGACAGGACTGCTTTGCTGTCCCTCATTGGGGTAGACAAGCAAGTGGGGAACCTTGGGAACTGTCTGTCCGGAGTGGGAGTTGGGTCCCTTTAAGCACAACCCTCAGCTAGCCTGAGGCAGCAGCTCCCCACTCTAAGTCCTAACCTGATGCCCTGCCGGCACTGGTTCCTGCCAGCCTTAACTTCGGTTCAGGGTCCACTCAATGTGGACATGCTATTTCGAATTAGCTAAACGCTAATTCGAATTAGTTTTTATGTCTAGATGCACTAGTTCGAATTAGCTTAGTTCGAATTAAACAAATTAAGTTAATTAAACAAATTAAGTTAGTTCGAATTAGTGCTGTAGTGTAGATATATCCTAGGAGAGTGGTGACACTCTTGACTGGGTTACCTAGGGAAGTAGTGCAGTCTCCATCCCTAGAGGTGTTTAAGTCTTGGCTTGACAAAGCACTAGCTGGGTTGATTTAGTTGGGATTGGTCCTGCCTAGAGCAGGGGGCTGGACTTGATCACCTTGGGTATGTCTACACTACCCTCCTAGTTCGAACTAGGAGGGTAATGTAGGCATACCGCACTTGCAAATGAAGCCCGGGATTTGAATTTCCCGGGCTTCATTTGCATAAGCGGGGAGCCGCCATTTTTAAAACCCCGCTGGTTCGAACCCCGTGCAGCGTGGCTACACGGGGCTCGAACTAGGTAGTTCGGACTAGGCTTCCTATTCCAGAGGTGTACCGGTAGTTCGGAATAGGAAGCCTAGTCCGAACTACCTAGTTCGAGCCCCGTGTAGCCGCGCTGCACGGGGTTCGAACCTGCGGGGTTTTAAAAATGGCAGCTCCCAACTTATGCAAATGAAGCCCGGGAAATTCAAATCCCGGGCTTCATTTGCAAGTGCAGTATGCCTACATTATTATGCCTACATAGTGTAGACATACCCCTTCTGAGGTCTTTTCCAGCTCTATGATTCTATGGTCTCTTAAAAAATGACATTGCTCATTTCTTAATGTATAGCACTAACTATAGATACTTTCTGGTGAGCTGAAAAAAATGCTCACAACTTTAGAGATGCACTTCTGAGACTGTTGGGGTTCAGAGCATTTTATATATCAGCCGAAGTGCCTCATACATCTTCACAGTGGTAGATGTACTTTGATTTGCCAGTGACCCACTTTGAACAGCCTGAGGAAAAGTTTTAAAATATACGCCTTACATTTTAAAATCATAAGTTGTCAGAGGTTCCAGGATCTAGCCTTAGGTCGTGATCCAGCAAAACACTTAAAGGCTTGGTGAATTTTAAACATGTGAGTAGTCCCTTTGGGGTAGACTCAATGAGATATCGGTGCTTAAAAGTTGAACACATTTTAGTGTTTTGGTAGACTAGTGCCTTAGGCCTTAATAAGCAAAAATATTTTCTATGAACTTAGTTCATATTACTATTGCTTTAACTGTGTGACTCCTCCCTTTGCATCCCTTCACCACTGCCCCCTTTTCTATGGCATCAGACGTAAGCTATGTTGTCGTCACTTTCATGACCTATCCCCATCCTATCTATCATCTATAATTCTGTAGCGAGAGGCCTTGACCTCATGATGCCAGCCTCCATTCCCCACATTCAAACAAATACCTTTGTGCTTTTTCCTTTGAGGCCTCTCACATTTTGGGGAAGCTCCCTATACACAGCCACAAAACCCACTTCATTATCCTCCTTAAAAAAATCTCCTTTGCTAGTAAGCAAAAAACCCCTTAACAACAGTTAGGCTGCTGGTGCACTGCATTTCAAGGTGAATAATATTGTCTCTTTGTTTCCTTGAAGTCTCTGGCTTCTGAGTTCCCTTTCATCTTATACTACATCTACATTGCCCAGTCTTGTGCAAGAACATAGGCAAATGAGGTGCGGCGATGAATATCACTGCACCTCATTTGCATGCTTTATGAGCTACCATTTTGCACAAGAAGGCACAGTCTATTGAAAATAAGCAGCAGAACAGCTCTTGCGCAAGAGGGGGGTTTGGCGCAAGAAGGGTTAGTGTACACTGCTCCTTCTTGCGCAAAAGCCTCTTGCGCAAAAATGGTGGCTTGTTAAGTATGCAAATAAGGCTCAGTGATATACATCACCATGCCTCATTTGCATATGTTCTTGAGTAAGACTGGACAATGTACATGTAGTCAAAGTGTAAGCTCTTTGGGAAAGGTACCATCTTTTGATTTGTGTTTGAAAGATACCAAGCACAATGAGGTTCTGGTCCATGGCTAGTTCCTATTGTAATTCACATTAGTAAAAATAAATTGAGAGCTACTGTTGAGAGCCTTACTAATTTTGGTTTCAGGAAGCTAACAAATTGTTACAAATTTGTTAGCATGTTTGGAGTGAGGAACTGAGAAAAATAAAAAATGGAGGCTAATCTGCCATGTGTTCTCACCCCAGAAAGAATGTTTGATGACAAACCACTATGAAAAAAGAGAGTCAGATGGAGAGTTGTTCCCATATAAAATGAGGGTTAGAAGAGACCTCAGAAGGTCATCTAATCCAACCCACAGCTCAAAGCAGAATCAACCGCAACTAAATCATTCCATCCAAGACTTTGTCAAACCCCACCTTAAAAACTTGTAAGGATGGAGATTCCACCACCTCTCTAGGTAACCCATTCCAGCGCTTCACCCCCTCTCCCCAGTGAAATAGTTTTTCCTAATTTCCATCCTGGATCTCTCTGGATATATCTACACTACAAGGTTTTTGTGCAAAAACTCGCAGTGTCCACACCTCAAGTGCGCTTTTGCACAAATAAATCGACAGTCAATCGACAGAACAGAGGGCTTTTTGCATTGTAGGTAAACCTCCTTCTATGAGGCATAACTCCTTTTTGTGCTACAGCTCTTGCACAAAAAGGCAAGTGTGGACGCTCTGGAAGGGTTTTTGCGCAAGAATTGGCCTCCAGGGGAAAAAAATGGGGGCCTGTTGGTCACTCCAGCCAAGTCAATCAGAATTCTATTGTTCCTGTCTGCTGGCTGCCTTTAGGCACAGGCACCCTGCACAAGCCTTGTGGTTAGAAGTTTGCCCAGAGCAGATGCCTTCACCATGCCACTCTGCTTCAGCCACAAATGGCCTCCCACCAAGCTCCCCAAGACCTCCCTGGCCCTTCCAGGGACCAGCCACAGGGGTCATAGGACCCCCCCCCCCGAGGGGGACCAAAAGGCATGCCCCCAACTGGAGTGGCCCTGAAAACGCCACCCTCCTTGAATTGTGGGGTGAGAAGTCCCTGCAGGATCCCCAGGCTAAGCGCCACAATACGAAGATCTTCCCTGCATGGTCGTATCCCTGGCAGAGCGAAGTTGTGTCTGGTGGGGTGCGGCAGCCAGACTGAAGCAGCCATAGCCATGCAGAGGGACATGAGGAGGAGTTCAGTGTCCTCATCCAGTAGTAACAAGAAGGCTGCTGGAATGAAGTGCTGCAGGAACTGCAGCATGGCCATGTAGGACCATTGCCTGCCTAGGGGCAGCTCGAGCTCCATGGTAAACGCCAAAAGGCAAAATTTGTGTCATCCCCAAAACGCAAAGGGCAAACACAGCAGGCACTGCCGGAGTTTTGCTTTGCCAAAAAGGCTAACAAGCAGGCAGCAGAAACAGAGAATTGGCAGTCCAGGGGTCCCTTTAAGTGCCCATATATGGAGGACTCCAGCAACAGCACTCAGGAGTGACTGGTGACTTCTAGCCTGGCTAGAACTGGTTCTGTGTGGCTTTTATGTGAGGGAGAGCGCCCAATAGCATGGACACTCTCTTGCACAAAAGCGCATCACAAAAGCGATGCGCTTTGAGGTGTGGACGTGTTTTTGCACAAGAAATTTTTGTGCAAAAATTCTTGTGCAAAAGGCATCTTTCACAAAAACACTGCAGTGTAGACGTAGCCCCATAGTGCAACTATTGCACCTTGTTCTGTCACCACTGGTAAGAGCTTCTCTCCTTCCTTTTGGAACCCCCCCTCCGGGTAGTTGAAGGCTGTGTCAAATCCCCATTCTTCTTTTCTGTAGGAAATTTTTTTTTCAAGAGGAAAGGAATGTCTGACTACAGGAAATGAATTAAATAATGACAATGGTTTTCATAGAATATGGCCATTTGCATCATGTAGTGGAACTGGCCAAACTAGAATTGGCCAACTCTTTTTATTTTTATTTTGTAATCTGTTGTGATATTGTCCAACTGTGCAGTTAAACTTTCCCAAAGTGAAAATTAGGAGCGGTGAACCCTGAATTGATCTACTGCATCAATAGCAATTGGTTGCCACATAACTGTAACAATTTTCAGTTATTTAATACAGGGTACTTTAGAAATAAACTTTCTGTAGTGCTCTCCTCTCCTCTCCTGAGACCAAACATGCAGGCTACGTCTACATTGGCAAGATTTTGCGCAAATACTTTTAACGCAAGAGTTTTTGCGATAAAGTATTTGTGCAAGAGAGCATCTACACTGGCATATGCTCTTGCACAAGAGATGTGCTTTTGCACAAAAGCATCCGTGCCAGTGTAGACGCTCTCTTGCGCAAGAAAGCTCTGATGGCCATTTTAGCCATTGGGCTTTCTTGCGCAAGAAATTCATGTTGCCTGTCTAAACTGGCCTCTTGCACAAGAACAGTTGTGCAAAAGGGCTTTTTCCTGAGTGGGAGCATCATAGTTCTTGTGCAAGAAGCACTGATTTCACACATTAGAACATGAGTGTTCTTGCTCAAGAACGCCCCCCGCCAGTATAGACAGCAGCATGTTTTTGCGCAAAAGCAGCCACTTTTGCACAAAATCATGCCAATGTAAACACAGCCACAGAGCCTTCAAAAGAGTCAAGCACTGTAGTATACAGCGTACTGTATTGTCACTGCTGCTGCATTCAGCGACCAGACACTTGACCTCTTGGGAGGTAGGAGTTGAGTTCAGCCAGCAATGAAACAATGAAAGCAGCATATGTTTTCAAACGTGAAAGTCAAAAAAGAAAAGAAAATTATATATAGAAGAGAAACAGCTGAGCTGTCCTTTATTTGGGAAAGGAATTCATTTGAGTCAAATTATTTGGGTTTAACTCCATAATGAATCTGGCAACCATTTCAATAGCTGGGGCTAATAATAAAATATTTATAGATTCAAAATATGTAGTATCTGGAATTACTTAATATTGAAACAATTATTATTGCAACAGAAATGGTATGGGTTTCCCTTATTTCCCAGGGATTTCTCTGTAAGTTTAGGTTCAGTTTGACTGAGGAGGTGGTAATAATGGCTGGTCTTTTACAAGGAAATTGACAGGATAAAATATTCAGGGAGGCGATTAGTATGTGACCTGAGCCAACTCTGCAGTGAATGGAAAAACTCTTTGATTTAAATTGAAATTGGGTTTAGGGTATAACCCTTTATGTTCTTTTCCACAATACTAAGAAACACTGACTCTATATCATGGGAATATTTTCTGCAGTATTAACATAACAAAGTTTCTAACTAACATGTCAGGTACTTAACACATTAAATGAGCCTCTAATGTGTGGTTTATGTGGTTAGTTTCTATGATTATATCGCTTATATAGATGTGTGGACAGAGTTGACACCGGGATTGATTGCAGGGGTGGGTTCCCCTTCCAACACATTGTCAACAATCTACAACCTACTCTGGAAATGACCCCTCACTCCCACAGGCCTTGGCCGACAGACCAATCCTCACCTACAGACCATCCCCTAACCTCAAGCAAATTATTTCCAGTAACCACGTTTCCTTGTGTTTCTTCCCAGTATCCCAAATCCCCAATTAGTTCAGGGCTTAGATCACCATCCCCTGACGAACCTAGTTTAAAGCTCTCCTCACTAGGTTTGCAAGCCTGCCCATGAAGATACTCTTCCCTGCCTTTGTTAGGTAGATCCCACCTCTTCCTAGCAATCCTTGTGCCCAGAACAGCATCCCATGGTCAAAGAAACCAAAGGTCTCTCTCTGACACCACCTGCACAACCATGCCTTTACTTACAAGATTTGATGATCCCTGACTGGACCTTTTCCTTCAACAGGGAGGATGGACAAAAACATCACTTGCACATCCTTGATCCTTTTTCCTAGTGCTATAAAATCTGCCCACTCGAGATCATTCTTGGCTGTATTGTTAGTTCCTACACAGTCAAGAAGGGGTAGCAATCCACAGGTTTGATCAGTCTCAGAAGACTCCTGGTCACATCCTGAATTCTAGCTCCTGGCAAGCAGCATACTTCTTGAGATTCCGGATCTGGATGGCAGAAGGATGACTCCGTCCCCCTTAGGAGGGAGTCCCTGGCCACCATCACCTGTCTTCTTTTCTTGGAGGTGGTGGACATGGAACTCCCACTCCCTAGCACCATGCTATTCATGGGTATGTCTACACTACAAAGTTAATTCGAACTAATGGACGTTAGTTCGAATTAACTTTGATAGGCGCTACACAAGCGCTCCGCTAGTTCGAACTTAATTCGAACTAGCGGAGCGCTTAGTTCGAACTAGGTAAACCTCATTCTACGAGGACTAAGCCTAGTTCGAACTTACTAGTTCGAATTAAGGGCTGTGTAGCCCCTTAATTCGAACTAGTGGGAGGCTAGCCCTCCCCAGCTTTCCCTGGTGGCCACTCTGGCCAACACCAGGGAAACTCGTCTGCCCCCCTCCCGGCCCCGGACACCCTAAGGGGGCACTAGCTGGCTACGGTGCCCGTACCAGGTGCAAGCCTGCCAGCACCCAGCTAGCAGACCCTGCACCCGGCACAGCTCGAGCCAGCCACCCAATGCCCCCCAGCTCTCCCACTCTTCCCGGGAGCAGGCTGGCAGCTCCCAGTAGCTTGCCCGGGACTGCAAGAGGCGGGCACCCTCCTGGTCCTTGTCCACAATCTCCGCACTAGGCACAGGAAAATGGCCGTCTAGGGCACGAGAGCTGCCAGCCTGGCCACCCAGGAGCAGGTGTGCATGAAAATCAAGGTGGTCCACTGAGACCCCCGACCCTGAGCCCTGAGCTTAGGATGGCCGTACTGGGTCAGACCAAAGGTCCATCTAGCCCAGTAGCCTGTCTGCCGACAGCAGCCAACGCTAGGGACCCTGGAGGGGATGGACCGAAGACAGTGACCAAGCCATTTGTCTCATGCCATCCCTCTCCAGCCTTCCACAAACTTTGGGCAGAGACACCACTCCTACCCCCTGGATAATACCACTCCATGGACCCAACCTTCATGACTTTGTCTCACTTCTCTTTAAACTCTGTTCTAGTTCTAGCCTTCACAGCCTCCTGCAGCAAGGAGTTCCACAGGTTGACTCTTTGCTTTGTGAAGAACAACTTTCTGTTACTAGTTTGAAGCCTGCTACCCATTCCTTTCCTTTGGTGTCCTCTAGTCCTTCTATTATGGGAACTAATGAAGAACTTTTCTGTATGCACCCTCTCCACCCCACTCATGCTTTTATAGACCTCTATCATATCCCCCCTCTGTCTCCTCGTTTCTAAGCTGAAAAGTCCCAGTCTCTTTAGCCTCTCTTCATATGGGACCTGTTCCAAACCCCTCATCATTGTAGTTGCCCTCCCCTCTCCCAGCCTCTCTCTTCCCCTCTACCACCTCTTTTTCCCAGTCTCCCCCAGTTTTGTTCAATAAAGAGAGATTCTATTTTTGAACACAATTGTCCTTTATTTTGTACATCAGGAAGGGGGGCTAGGGAGGGGTAAGTGGAAGGAGGTGAGGGAGGAATGGGGTACGAGCCCCCGATGGGGAGGACTGGGCTGGCTCTGCAGGCTTCTGGGGGTGGAAGCTCTCCTGCAGGCCCCCAATTGCCCCCTCTCCTCGGACGGCAGCCTGCGGCAAGTGCAGCCGGGCTGATGGCCGAGTGCTGTGATGTGCCCAGTGTGGGTACTCCGAGCAATCCAAGCCAGGACTGCTTTGCAAGTGGGGCACCCCTGAGAACTGTCTGTCTGGGGTGGGGGTCGGGTCCCTTTAAGCACAGCCCTCGGCTAGCCTGAGACAGCAACTCCACGCTCTAAGTCCTCCTCTGATGGCCTGCCAGCACTGCTTCCGGCCATTCTTAACCCCGGTTCAGGGTCCACTTAATGTGGACATGCTAGTTCGAATTAGCGAAACGCTAATTCGAACTAGTTTTTTAGTCTGGATGCGTTACTTCGAATTAGCTTAGTTTGAATTAACTAATTTGAACTAAGTTAGTTCGAATTAGCGCTGTAGTGTAGACATACCTCATGCTATTTATTTTTCCTGCTCTTGCGAGTTTTGAGTTTTACATCACTTTCTGACCACATTAGGTCTGTGCACCACCACTGCTGGAAATTTAAGAACAGTGTCCATGGGGCCACGCATGGGCACATCTGCAACTGTGTGCTCCTATGTGGCAGGCATCGCACATGCATGAGGCCTCCAGCTGGAGATGAAGATCAGCAGCACTCCCTATCTCCTTGTCATTTTTAGATCCTAATCCCTTTTAAGTTTGGGTTTTCTCCATAGTTGATTAGTTGTTGGTAGCTTACTTTAGTTTTTTTAAAAAAACCAACTAGTTTATCTCCTTCCTGTAGTTAGATAGTTGTTCGGCACCATGCCTGGCTCACTGGATTTTAAGAGCTACTCTACCTGCAAAGATCCTATCCCCATTTCAGATGGGCATGCACAATGTGTCCACTGCCTTGTAGAGGCGCATGTTTCTCAAAAATACCTGCATTGTGCAAAACTGAAATGGTGGGCAGAATGGGACAGAAACCTGAGTCTCAAGTTAATTCTGCTTGAAAAATTCCTCAGACCTGCCTCCGACCCCAGTCAACAATCTGAGGCGCACAAACAAGATGGAGGCAAAAAGCCCACCAAAAAGCAAGCCTCGTCCTTGCCTCAGGAGACACTGGTACCGAAGCGGCAGTCTCCCACATTCGAGCAGTATACGCAACATAGGATATGTCTACACTACCACCCGAGTTCGAACTAGGGTGGTAATGTAGGCATACCCCACTTGCAAATGAAGCCCGGGATTTGAATTTCCCGGGCTTCATTTGCATAAGCCGGCCGGCGCCATTGTTAAATGCCGGCTCGTTCGAACCCCGTGCCGCGTGTAGCCGCGCGGCACGGGGTTCGAACGAGCTGGCATTTAACAATGGCGCCAGCTGGCTTATGCAAATGAAGCCCGGGAAATTCAAATCCCGGGCTTCATTTGCAAGTGCGGTATGCCTACATTACCCTCCTAGTTCGAACTAGCGGGGTAGTGTAGACATACCCCTAGGGTATGTCTACACTACCCTCCTAATTCGAAATAGGAGGGTAATGTAGTCATACCGCAATTGCAAATGAAGCCCGGGATTTGAATTTCCCGGGCTTCATTTGCATAAAGCCATCCGGCGCCATTTTTAAATGCCGGCAGTTTGAACCCCGTGCTGCGCGGCTACACGCGGCACGGAGTAGCTAGTTTGGATTAGGCTTCCTAATCCGAACTAGCTGTACTCCTCGTGGAATGAGGAGTACAGCTAGTTCGGATTAGGAAGCCTAATCCGAACTAGCTACTCTGTGCCGCGTGTAGCCGCGCGGCACGTGGTTCGAACTGCCAGCATTTAAAAATGGCGCCGGCCGGCTTTATGCAAATGAAGCCCAGGAAATTCAAATCCCGGGCTTCATTTGCAATTGCGGTATGACTACATTACCCTCCTATTTCGAATTAGGAGGGTAGTGTAGACATACCCATAGAGACTTATTCATCTCTTCTAAGTTCAATTCACCTTTTCTTGATCCTGATCATTCTCCTGACAAGTTAATATCACAAATAACAGTATCTCAAGAAAGATTTGTATCCAAATTTGAAGATGACCTTTATGTGGGATTCTCTCCAGAAAACTCCCCCCGCCTCCCCCCCACACACATCAGTCTATTTACACTTCCAAGTCATGCTCTAATTATGGGAACATGTCTCCATGGTATGGCTATTTCAAAACAGCGCGTCCACGCTGAGTGGACTGTGAATCACATTTAAGGCTGGCCGGAACCTGGGTACTTCCACCTATTCCATATCCGCACTGGTAATATTTGAACAACTGGCAACCTTGCCAAAAACACCACCATGGCCAGAAATGACATCTAGTGAAATATTTCCCTTTGCCACATTCCCCAGGGCAAATCCTGGCATCAACCACTTCTACTTCCAAGAAAGCATACAAGAAATATCTTTCTCCCAAGGGCTCTGAGGTTCTTTTCATCCACTCAGTACCTAACTCTCATAGTGGAAACTGCACAACAGAAAATCAAGCAGCAACAATTCTGGTCCAGCACATTGGACTGTGATAGCAAGAGACTTGATTCATTTGGAAGTAAAGTTTATACATCTTCCACCTTAACATTTTTTATTTCCAGTTACGCTGTTTTATTATGTAAATATGACTACAGAAATTACACCAAACCCAATGACTTTATTGAGGACATTCCTTAGTAAAAAAAGACAGCAGTTCAAAGGACTGTTATCAGAGGGTCACAAGGGCAGATATAGGGTGAGGTTTTTGGTTCTGTGGCTGGGGAGAGGTGGGCTGGGGATGGAGTTCTGTGGCTGGGAGAGGGGAGGCTGAGAGAGGGAAGAGGGAACAGGGTGCCAGTCGGGGGAGAGAGTCCCCTGCACCCGCCTCCTCCCAGGATTCCCCCCCCCCGAGGGAAGCCAGCACGCGCCTCTCCTGGGGTGATCCCCCCATCCCACTGCACAGAGAACCCCCACATTTGCTTGTCCCGGGGCTGACCTCTCCTCCCGCAGTGCAGGGAATCCCTGCGCGCCGCCTTTCCTGACCCCCTCCCCCGCGGTGTGGGGAAAGCCCCGCGCGCCTTCTTTCCCGGGGCTGACCCCCCCCCAACGGCCAGAGAACCCCCATAAGTGCCACTCCCGGGGCCAACCCCCCCTCCCGTGGCTTAGGGAACCCCTGCTCACTGCCTCCCCTGGGGCCAACTCCCCACGCTCCTCCTCTAGGGCCGACTCACCACTCCTGCAACGCAGGGAAGCCACCGCGTTCCTCCTCCGGGGCCAAAGCCAGGCATTACAGGAAGGGAAAGGGGAAGTGGCAGGGAATTTGGCACCCCATTTAACTTGGTGCCCTAGGAGTGGGAGTAGGAGTTGCTCATTTAACTTGTCCTGCTATCCCAGGGAGTGAGGAGCTGCCCCGAGACCCATGCCCCAGTGCTGTGTACAGTGTAGCTGAGGTGGGGGGGGAGATGTCCCCTGCCTCTGTGTAGACTGGTCTTGTGGAGGAAGAGCATCCTGCTGTGTCCCACCCCAGGGTCAGGAGCATGTCATGTCTCTTCACACACACATGTGGCTAACAGGCCAAGGCCCCTGTGTGCACAGGTTGCTGTGTGATCCATGGTCAGCAAGGCCCACACGTGCAGTCCCTGGTCTCCCTCTCCACCCCCACAATAAGGAGACAGTGATGGCACTCACATGTTGTTGCCTCCCCGGATGACACTGGTGATGGGTCTGCTGGGATAGCTGGAGAGTGCTAGCTGTGTGGCACATTCCCTCTGGGCTCCTGTGGCTCTTGGCACTCCTCCTCCATGCCCTGGTCAGGGCCCTCTGCTCCAGGATAGATGACCCCTGGAATGGCACAGACCGTCCCGCCTCCCCGGATGTGGTCCAGGGTGTCAAAATAGGGGCAGGTGTCTGCCTCTTGTGGCCCTGGCATAGGCCTGCCACAGCTCCTTCAGTTTCATGCGCACCTGCTCCTGGGTGCGCATGTGGCCTTTGGTGTCTAGGCTGTCAGACATCCGTCTGTAGACGGCCGCATTCCTCCGTCTAGTGTGGAGATCATGGACATTGGAGGCATCCCCCCAAATCTCAATCAGGTCCATGATCTCTGCACTGGACCAGGAAGGCGCTGGCCCTCTCCGATCCCTGGCGGGCTCCTGGGAGCTGGGGGGCTGGGCCCGGGGAGCAGCAGAGGGCTGGCTGGCACTGGCTGACTGGCTCATGGTGGGGCCACTGAGGAACTGTGGCCAGGGTGTACCCATTTAAGGGCTCCGGGGCTGGGGGAGAGGAGAGGAATTTTCCTGGTTTGGCCCAGAGTGGCTGGAAGGGCTGGAGGCCCTATTTCGAAATAAGCGTCTATACAGCACTTTGGTGTTATTCCTCGTAGAATGAGGTTTATCAAATTAGAAATAAGCACTCCGCTATTTCGAATTTATTTCAAAATAGCGGTTTGGCTGTGTAGACGCTAGGAAAGTTATTTTGAAATAACTTTGTTGTGTAGACATACTCTAACAGACAAGACAAAGAACAGAGGCAGAAATCAATGTCAGAGCCCTTCCTCTATCAACTTACAACACTCACAGCAATCCAATATGCAAATCTGAATACAGGTTGAGGATCATGAGAGCCTCTAGTCTATTCCAACACTACCTTTGCAAACTTTTTCACCACCAGCTGCTACCATTCTTCAACAACTGACAGAGTATAAACTCTGACAGATGGGTTCTCCAGATAATTGACAAAGGCTATCTTCTTCTCTTCATGTCTCTACCCTCTTTCCATTCCTCATCATCATCCCAGTCCCTCTTCAGGGACCACTCTCATGAGAATCTGCTTCAACAAGAGGTAGAACCCCTCTTGCACGTAGGAGCAATTGAACCAGTCCCTGCACAATTTAGGGGGAAAGGCTTTTACCTCACATTACTTCCTGATGAAAAAACCATTGGGAGGCTAGAGACCCATCTTCGACCTGTGAACACGCAACAAATTCATTCAGAAACAGAAATTTAAGATGGTAACACTTGCAACTATTATAGTGGCTTTGGAACAAGATGATTGATTCTTGTCTTTCCACTAGCAAGATGCATATTTTCATATCTCCGCCCTTCCAGCTCATAAACGTTTTCACTGATTCATTCTAGGTTCACAGCACTACCAATACAAAGTATGCCCCTTTGGACTTTCGATGATCCTGAGGGTGTTTTTCAAAGGTTCTGGCAATTGTCACAGCATACCTGTGGAAGCAAACCATCATCATATTCCTTTACCTGGATGATTGCCTCCTCAAAGCACACTCACACAACAACTCCTGCTGCTCGCTGTCAATCACAATAAATTTATTCTAAAACCTCAGCCTGCAAATAAATCAATGCATTCACCCACACAAAAAAATCAATTTATAGGAGCATGCCTCAATACAACAAGGGCTACTACATCCCTCCAATGTACCATGTCATAAATAGGAATTGCTAAGAAGAGTCTGACTTACATGAAGAGTAAGGAAAGGGTTAAGCAACTGGAGATGCACATAGAGAGGGAGTTCGGGCTGTGAGCCAATAAAAATGCTAATAGGAATTACAAACCAGGAGAGAGGGATTTTCTTTCTCTCTTTGTTTGAGATCAGAGCAGTTTCTCCCAGGTATTGAGGGAGATGGGCTCTCTCTCCAAGGACAGACTTCTTTAAATGTGTAAGTAGAGAAACATTTAGATAGTCCATCAGGGTTTATTGTTTTCCTTCTTTGGGGTTTGGAAATCATGTCTAAGCTTGCTAATTGTTTTTCTCTTTTGTAACTGAGATTTATAGCCCATGGATTTTCCCTGAGTCAAAGTCACTTCATGGCTATCTAACACCTAGTCATTTACTGGGGTCCATCAGCAGTGGAGGCAATAATTTGCAAAAAAGGCCTTAAAGGAATCGAGGGATAATTATCTGCTGATTTACTCCACAGTGTTGAATTAATGTTGGAATGCTTCACATGCATGCCTGTTGTCTCGTTCCACCATGGGGTCCGTTCTGCAGGTGGTGGGAAAAACTGCAAGTCCAAACGCCCCTGAGCTCCGGGATACTGGCACCATCTAGTTTAAAAGAAAACTCACATAACTAGATTAACATGGTATTTTTCTTGAATTGCTGACACTCGCTTCAGCTGACCATGGTAAACCAATGTTTTCTGGGTAAGTGATTGTCTGGGCTTCTGCTAAGAAGGTGGCCTGTCTGTGGGTGTTGGGGTGACAAGGGCAGCCTGCCAAAGGGCATCCAGCAAGGCTTCCATGTCTTCAGGTTCCCCAGGCCTCCATCTCCCTATTGCCTGCTGTATATACATTGGGAGACCCTGCACGATTAGCCTTAATTCGCCCACAGGTAAGGCTATTTGGGCTATAGACGTGTGAGTACCACACCTTGCTGCAATAGGCTTATCCCGACCACACAGACATTCCAGGAGAACCTTCCTTTCCACAAACCTAGTGGGGTCCTCCCCTGGTGCGGCAGCTGCTGAAATCAGCTCTGCCAACAATGCTCGTGGCCCCACAGCTGATGTCATCCCCATCAGCATCTCAAATATATCTTTGTGTGTGGTATCACAGGCCTGCTGTCGGGTCGCCCCCGCTAAGTCCACTCCCACTCTGGATGCAGTCTTTAGTATCCGCCGAGCCTCAGTCATATTTAGGCTCTGATCTAGGTACAAGGTCACCAGATCTCGTGCCCATCCACTGAACCCAGAACAAGAGGGTCCTCCCAAGGTTCTGGCCAACTCCACCGCCTGTGCAGGGGTCAACTCAGTCTCCACCACCGTATGCCCAATATGTGGGGCCTCTCCTCCCCTTTGGGGGGTAGGCCCATAAGTCTGGACCACCCTCCGGACCACTGCAACCTGATGTCTGAGATCTGGCCCTCCAGGGTCTGGATCTGGGTGATCCAGGTCACCCCGAATATCCCCATCCCAATCTTCACCCTAGTCTACATATCGATCACTTCTCTTCGGAAGCCCTACAGCCACTACTCTTCCCTTAGAAAGCAGCCTTCCCTCTGGCCTACTCTCTCCCAAAACCAACTCCTTGAGACACTGTACCCTTTCACTTGAAGTCCCATTCTCCTCCTGATCATGATTCCATTGCTCTTCTGCAGCTGCCACTTGTATGGCAGCAACAGGACGAGAAGAGGCTTGGGCGCTGGCTGTCAGTGCCTGAGCTTTCCACATATCTAGTTCTTTCTCCAGTTCCTTCTTCTGTTCCTTCAACTGCTCCACATCCTGTTCTAGCTGACTCTTAGCTGCCTGCCACTGATGCACTGCCTGCCATAGCAGGATGGATGTTTTTCTGAAAAAAATGGATGTTTTTCCGAAAAAATCTCTAGTGTAGACATAGCCACAGGGAGCAAACACTTGCCAACTTTTTGATGGGTCTTGATCCTGCAAATGATTTGATACAGGTCCAGATTTGTCTGGACTGACACTGATATTGCTTTACTTAGTTTAGATGATCTGTTCAGTATTTAAGAAGAGTGAATGGTTGTTAGTTTTATGCTATAGTTTATTTTGGGGGGAGCTGTGGCAATCGGTGAGGAAGTTTGCTGTCTGTCTAATCTCCCTAGCTATTCTTGGAGGGGAGCTCCTCCCTTGTAATTAGCCCATTGGTGTTTTGACTGAGATGCCAGAATATGGATTGCCTTTGTACTGAGACCATTTCTGCTCAAGGACTAGTATACATAGAGTAAAATATAAAATTGGCATTGGAAATACATCCAGACCTTTGCCACTGACTTGTCCACCTATAAGATCTTCATATCAGAGTGGGGCAATAAGATTTTCATGGGTCAAGCTGGAGTTTGAATTGGTTCTATGACTAAGAGCAGGCAATCAGCAGTAGCAGTACTTCTTGCAGTGTGAATAAGATAAAGAGTGAATGTTCTGAAACACACAAACTCAAAGGTTTCTTAAAACATTCCTTAGAACATTTCTTAGAACATTTCAAAAGGGGGCTTATACACAAACTTCTCTTAAGTCATTGGGGCTGTGTCTAGACTACAGAGTTTTGTTGACAAAAGTGGACTTTTGTCGACAAAACTATACCTGCGTCCACACTACCGCTGAGTTCTGTCGACATAACGTCGACAGAACTCAGCAGTTTTGTCGACGTATGTAAACCTCATTCTACGAGGAATAACTCCTTTGTCTATGTAGTTCTGTCGACAAAACAGCAGTGTGGACACAGGGGAAAAGTTATGTCGACATAAAAGGCCTCCAGGGAGAACCCCTGGTGGACACTCCTGCCACAGCTTGCAACTCTATTGTTCCTGCCCGTAGCCATCTTTAAAAGGTACAGGCACCCAGGAGCAGCACTCTGGCAGCAAGCGAGCTCTAGAGCAGACCAGGGCTGTACTGCTCAGTTCAGGTCGAGCTATGTCACAGGGACAAGCCCCCCCAAACCCCTCCAGCCCTTCCAGGGAATCATCCCCCCGGGAACCCTGGGGCTCGAAGCGCCGGGCACCCTCCTGGTCAGGGCCGGAGATAAAAGCCCTCCTGGGCCTCTGGGCTGAGGAGGACTCCCTCCAGGCCATGCAGTGCAGCAAGAGGCGGAATGCCGACATCTTTGCCAGAATGGCAGAAGAGCTGGCCAAACAAGGCCACCATCCCCGCACACTGGAGCAGGTTAGAGCGAAAGTGAAGGAGCTGAGGCAGGGGTATGTCCGGGCCCGTGAGCAGAGCTCCCGCTCTGGGGAAAAGCCGTACTCCAGTGACTACTACAAGGACCTGGACAGGATCCTGGGGGCAGGGGATCCTCTGCCTCCTGAGAGACTGCTGGAGTCTGGACTCGAGACCCCCGTTGTACAGCAGCCGGAACACCTGCTGGGGGACCAGGAGCTCCAGGAGGAGGAAGATGAGGAGGAGGACGGCACCCAGAGCACCCAGGAGCCAGGCCTTGAGACACAGGAGGTCTCCCAGACCACCTTAGACCCCGGGGAGGGAACATCAGGTGAGTGCTGTGAGGGTCCAACACACACAGGGCAGGGCAGGGCAGGGCAGGGCAGGCGGGAGCAAAGGGGACGGTGCAGTGCTCTAACATGTCATGCTGAGCAAGGGCCGGGGGGAGGGAGAGGGCACACCCATGGCTGCCCTCAGGGAGGACCGTGCTACCCCCCTACATCCACACGGCTGCTAGGCACCGCTTGTTCCTGCAGGCAGGGATGCCACATGCAGGCATGGGCTGGAGACGCTGGGACAGCCTCACAGCTGCAGGCCTTTCAGCACTCTGTGGGAACCCGATACTCATCCGTGTTTCTCAGCCATGGGGGATGTATGGGAGCGGGGGGTATGACGGTGGCCTGCACACCGCCTGGGCCAGGCTGCACCATGCCTTACTGAGACACTGTCAAGAGGCCGCCTGTCCTGGCCGCCGCCTCTCCTGTTGCCCCTAGGCCGCGCTCAGGATACCACTTGACTCTGGGTCACCGGGCGGAGTGGGGGGTCCGGGCCCGCCCTCTCTCCGGACCCCAACCCAGGGCCCTGACACTGAGAGGTGCCCTCTCAGTGGTAGCAGGGGGGGCCGGTACCCCAAAACGCCCCTGCTCTCGGGTTACACAGCCCGCCCTGGGTCTTGCTCCACTCCGCCGACCCTCACTGCTCCGGGTACCCGCCTGTCTCTGCGGGCTCCCCGCTGCCTTGGCTGCCTCCTTGCCTGGCTCCCGTGGCTCGTTCCTCCCTCGCTCGGGCCCCTCCTCCGGCTGGCTTGGCTGCCGCAGGTCTCACCCCCGCTGCCGCTGGCTCCTGCTCCGCCGCCGCTGGCTCCTGCCCCGCCGCCGCTGGCTCCTGCCCAGTCGGGTCCGCTGGCCCCGCCGGTTCCGCCCCCCTTCCCCTGGCCTCCCCGGCTCCTTTTATCCCCCCTCCCCTTGCCGTCCCTGGCGTTGCTCTCCCGACGTCATCACCGGCGCGCCCCGGCGCCGCGTGATGACGTGTCCCTCCGCCCCCGCTCGGGCCTGCCGCGCTGATTGCCGGCTCCGCGGCGGCCCCGTCTGCCTCGCTCAAGTGGCGGGGTTGCTCCACCCCGTCACACACCTCCCCCCTTTGCAAAGTTCCTACACCCCCCGGTTGCTCGTCACCCGGCAACCGTGAGAGGCAGTCTGCATTCCCATTGTCCTTGCCGGGTCTGTGTTTGACTTCGAAACGAAAAGGTTGTAAACTTAAATACCACCGCATTATCCGCGCGTTATTGTCCTTCATGGTCTGCATCCACTTCAGGGGTTCGTGGTCCGTCACCAGCGTGAAGGCATTGCCTGTAAGGAAATAGCGCAGAGAGTCTATGGCCCATTTGACGGCTAACGCTTCCTTTTCAATCACTGCGTAGTTTTTTTCCCTAGGGAACAGCTTGCGGCTCAGGTAGGCTACGGGGTACTCCGTGCCCTCTTCCTCCTGCGCGAGAACCGCTCCGAGCCCCACTTCAGAGGCATCGGTTTGTAATATGAACGGTTTTTCGAAATCAGGTGGCCGTAACACTGGCCCTGACATCAGGCACTGGCGGAGCGCCTCAAAGGCCCGCACCCCTTGGGGCGTCCACACCACCCTTTGAGGGCGATCTTTCTTTGTAAGGTCTGTTAGCGGGGCCGCCAGTGAGGCAAAGTGGTTTATAAACCGCCGGTAATACCCCGCGAGGCCTAAAAACTGGCGGACTTGTCGCTTGGTGTGGGGCCGAGGGTAGTCTCTAATGGCTTGTACCTTGTCCAGCAGTGGTTTTAACCGCCCCCTCCCCACCGTGTATCCCAGGTACGATACTTCCCTGTTTCCGAATTGGCACTTCTTGGGGTTTGCCGTGAGTCCTGCTCGTTGGAGCGCCCGCAGGACAGCTTCCAGCTGTTGCAGATGGTCCTCCCAAGTCCTACTAAAGACGACAATGTCGTCTATATATGCCGTGGCGTATTCGCGGTGGTCTTCTAATATCTCGTCCATCATCCGCTGGAATGTAGCTGCCGCGCCGTGCAGCCCGAATGGCATGGTGACGAATTGGAAAAGCCCAAACGGGGTGGCGAACGCTGTCTTCTCTCGGGCTGCCGGTGCTAAGGGTATTTGCCAATACCCCTTTGTGAGGTCGATTGTCGACAAATACTCTGCCTGCCCCAACCGTTCCAGCAGCTCGTCTACTCTGGGCATGGGGTACGCGTCAAACTTAGACACGGCGTTCAGCTTACGGAAGTCAATGCAGAAACGTGTCGCTCCGTCTTTTTTTGGCACTAGCACGATGGGGCTCCGCCACTCACTCCGCGATTTCTCCACTACTCCCCACCGTGTCATGTCCTGCAGTTCCCTTTGGACTGTGTCCCACAACTTCCGGGGGATGGGGCGCACTGGGTCTCGAACCTTTTTTCCCGGCTCCGTGGTGATTTCGTGTTGTACTAGGCTCGTTCTCCCAGGTCAGCTCGTTAGGCTGGCCGCTGCCCGTTGCAACACTGCCCGTAGTTGGCCCTGCTGAACCTGATTTAGCTCTTTCCCCACAGGGCTAGCTGCCCAGGTGACCTCTTCCTCGCCCCAGGGCCCAAACTCGATCTCTGTACTCAAGGCCTCTGCTAGGGGCTCTTCCCGTGGTACCCACCGTTTTAATAGGTTAATGTGGTACACCTGGCTTTGACGGTGCCTACCCCCCACTTGGACTTCATAGTCTACCTCTCCGATCTTTTTAATGACCCGGTACGGCCCTTGCCACTTGGCTAACAGCTTGGACTCCCCTGTTGGCAGCAGCACCAAGACCGGGTCACCCGGACTGAGGGTCCTCGGCCGTGTCCCCCTATCGTAGTGGCGGGCTTGGGTTTCTTGAGCTTTCTCCAGGTTTTCCCGTGCCCACCTCCCTATGGTCCTCATACGGTCCCGTAGCTTAATTACGTATTGGACGGCCTCCAGTGCGGAGGACGTCTGCTCCTCCCACCCTTCCCGCACTAAGTCTAGTATACCCCGCGGCCGCCGGCCGTACAATAGTTCAAACGGCGAGAACCCCACCGATGACTGTGGTACCTCCCGTACCGCGAAGAGCAGGGGCGGTAGCAGCTTGTCCCAATCGTGTGGATCATCCTCCACCAATCGCTGTAGCATCGCCTTCAAAGTTTGATTAAATCGCTCGACGAGGCCGTCCGTCTGGGGGTGGTAGGCCGCGGTGCGGATCTTCTTCACCTGCAGCCAGTTGCATAGCTCCTTCATTAGCCGCGACACCAGATTCGTGCCCTGGTCGGTCAAAATCTCCTTTGGGAGTCCAACACGGGCGAACATCTTTACGAGCTCGTCGGCTATCGCGGCTGCAGTGGTCTTGCGTAGGGGCACGGCCTCCGGATAGCGCGTCGCGTAGTCAACTACAACCAAAATGTACTGATGCCCCCTCCGGGTGCGCTCCAGGGGTCCTATCAGGTCCATGCCTATTCGCTCAAAGGGTTCCGATACCAGCGGCATGGGCACTAGGGCGGCTCGGGGTACCCGGGCCCCAGAGGTCCGTTGGCATTGCGGGCACGACCGGCAGAAATCCTTAATGTTCTGGTACACCCCTGGCCAATAAAACCTCTGGAGCACCCGTTGCTGCGTTTTCTCGGTCCCCAGGTGCCCTGCCCAATGATTGTTATGGGCCATCTCCATCACCCGCCACCGATACGCCTTCGGCACGACCAATTGGGTTGCCCCATCTCCTAGCCCCGGGACCCGATACAGCCGATCCCCCTGGATCTTGAAATATGGGCCTTGCCCGGGCCTCTGCTCGGCCTCTTCGCCCTCCCCCGGGGTGCTCAGTGCGTTCTCCCATGCGTGCTGTAGCGTCGGGTCTTCCCGCTGCAGGACTAGAAAGTCGCCCTTATCGATCTCTAGGGCTGCCAATGACTCTCCCCTCCCCGGTTCCTGCGGGGGCAGCGGCCCCGCGTCCTCCTCCTGGGTGGCCCATGCCTCGTGCGTGCCTCCCTGGTCGCGGGGGTCCCATTCCCCCAGGAGCCGCCGCAGTCCGGGCCAGTCTCTGCCCAGTAACACGGGGCAGGGTAGCCGGGGTGTTATTGCTACTCGCAGATCCCCGCCCTGTTGCCCGTCGTGTATCTTCACCCAGGTCGTGGGGTACGACCTAGTGTCCCCATGCACACATTTAATCCACACCGGGGTTCGGGTGCGCACCCCTTTCCCTAGCGCGTCTCGCCGCACTAGCGTCTGCCCGCACCCCGAGTCCAGTACGGCCTCCACTGCCTCCCCATTTAGGCGTACCTGCCCTGTTATACGGGCCCGGCTTACCTCCGATCGCGGCCCTCTCTGGGGTTTGGGCTGTCCGAACGTGCAGTCCATCATGGGGCATTCCCGGCAGAAGTGGCCCTCCTGGCTGCACTGGAAGCATGTCAGTTTTACTTGGGGGCCCGGTGCTTCTTCCGTGCCCCTTTCGGCCCCGGTCCGTGTTTCCACTCTCTCGCGGTGCTCGGCCCCGCGCCACACTGGGGCTAATCGCCGTTCCGGCCCTCGGGTTGGGGGGCTTCTGGCCCTGGGCCCTGTGTTGCCCCGCCCTTCCTTCCCTCTGGGGCTGGGGTCTCCCCGACCCGCCGGGTTGGTCACGGACCCTATCTTGCCGTGTCCTACTGGTGCCTCGGCCGCCATGAAGTGCTCCATGAGCGTCACGGCTTCTTCCATAGTCCCGGGCAGGTGTCGGCGTACCCATTGCTGGCCCTCCGCGGGGAGCACCTGCAAGTACTGCTCAAGTACCACCAGGTCCGCCACCTGGGCTGCTGTCTTATTAGATGGCTCCAGCCACCGCAGCCCGGCTTCCCGGATCCGCTGGGCGACCGCTCGGGGGCGCTCCCCTGCTCCGTACTTTGCTGCTCGAAACCGCTGCCTGTACGTCTCTGGGGAAATGCCCATCTGGTCGAGGATCGCCTCCTTGACCTTGTAATAGCACAACGCGTCGCGGTCCGATAAGCTTCGGTAGGCGAGCTGCGCCGGGCCGGACAGGTAGGGGGCGAGTATCGTAGCCCAGTGCTCCTGGGGCCAACGGGCTGCTATGGCCACCCGCTCGAACGTCACTAGAAACGCTTCGGTATCGTCCTCCTCCCCCAATTTGGCGAGCCTGATGGGTAGTCGTACTGGGCCCGTCATGTCCTCCTCCCCCTCGTCGGTGGGTCCCGCCGGCCTTGTCCCATCCCTCAGCTCCCGAACTAGCTGTTTCTGCTGCTCCCTAAATTCGGCTGTCAGTTGCCGCAATGCCTCTGTCTGTTGACTCTGTAATTGACGCTGGCTATCCACCAGCCACTCCACGATTTTGTCCCCATCCATGGTGCCTCAACCTATTCGGGGTGGCAATGGAAATGGAAGAGGGGGAAGGGACCAAGACCGAAAGAAAAACGAGGCCCCTCTCCTCCTGTGCCCTCCGTTACAGGGCCGCCACTACCCACGTTCTCCACCACGTGTCAAGAGGCCGCCTGTCCGGGCCGCCGCCTCTCCTGTTGCCCCTAGGCCGCGCTCAGGATACCACTTGACTCTGGGTCACCGGGCGGAGTGGGGGGGTCCGGGCCCGCCCTCTCTCCGGACCCCAACCCAGGGCCCTGACACTGAGAGGTGCCCTCTCAGTGGTAGCAGGGGGGGCCGGTACCCCAAAACGCCCCTGCTCTCGGGTTACACAGCCCGCCCTGGGTCTTGCTCCACTCCGCCGACCCTCACTGCTCCGGGTACCCGCCTGTCTCTGCGGGCTCCCCGCTGCCTTGGCTGCCTCCTTGCCTGGCTCCCGTGGCTCGTTCCTCCCTCGCTCGGGCCCCTCCTCCGGCTGGCTTGGCTGCCGCAGGTCTCACCCCCGCTGCCGCTGGCTCCTGCTCCGCCGCCGCTGGCTCCTGCCCCGCCGCCGCTGGCTCCTGCCCAGTCGGGTCCGCTGGCCCCGCCAGTTCCGCCCCCCTTCCCCTGGCCTCCCCGGCTCCTTTTATCCCCCCTCCCCTTGCCGTCCCTGGCGTTGCTCTCCCGACGTCATCACCGGCGCGCCCCGGCGCCGCGTGATGACGTGTCCCTCCGCCCCCGCTCGGGCCTGCCGCGCTGATTGCCGGCTCCGCGGCGGCCCCGTCTGCCTCGCTCAAGTGGCGGGGTTGCTCCACCCCGTCACAGACACACATGAGCATCCTCTGACCCTAGCACAGGCACTGCCTGCTGAGAAGAAGGAGGGCAGGCCCTCTCAGGGAAAGGATGAGCATGCATGACTGACGACTTTTCCCTCTTGTCCTCCACAGCCGGACCAGCTGACCAGGAGGGGGGCGCCCCACCTGCCCGACAACCCAGACGCCTGCAGGGCACCCATAGGAGTGCATGGACATGTTGGAGTCCATGGAAAGGAGGCTGGAGGCAGATGCCGAGTGGCGCCGGCAGTTGCTGCTAGAATTTAGGCAGCAGCGCAGGGACATCTGCGCTGCCATCCAGGGGGCCATGGCCTTCCCCGGTCCTTTGCCTGCTCCTGCCCCTCCTCCTCAGCCTGCCCCTTCTCTGCCCTTACCCCCTCATCAGCCCCAGCCCCAGCCTCACCTCCTGCTCAGCCCCCTTCTGTGGCATCCCGCACGCGCAGCTGGGCGCGACAAGGCCGCCAGAGCCAAAACAGGAGGAGCTCGGCCTCCAGGCAGCCCCCTCAGCCCTAAGCCTCTCTCCCCCCTTCCACGTTCACATTCCCCCTTCCCACCAGTGACACAAACTGAGGGAAGCATTTTTTTTAAGCACTTTATTTTCTAAAGCAAACATTTTTATTTTGTCTCTGAATCGAAGAGTTATTTATTTTCAATTGTTACAAAAAAACAGTTAAATAAAGTGTACTGTATTTTTCAACATCACCTGTCTCCATTCTCAGTGAGTGGGGACTGAGTAGAATGGGTGAATGTGGGTCAGGGAGGGGTTGCAGGGAGGAAGGCACCAGGGATATGGGGCAATCCCACATGTGGAAGTCCCTGGGGACAATCAGGGGCCTCCCTGTGAGAATTGCTCCCTCAGGGCTTCCCGAATGCGCAGGCCCAGCTGGTGGGCTTGCCGGGTGGCAGCTGTCTGGGGCTGCCCAAACTGCCTCCCCTCCATCTCCATCTGTCCCCTCCACGCAGGGAGGAAGGCCTCCCCTTTCCTCTGTACGAGGTTGTGCAGCACACAGCATGCTGCAACCACATCGTGGATGTTGTGTTCTCCCATGTCCAGCCGCGTCAGCAGGCACCTAAACCTGCCATTCAAACGTCCGAAGGCGCACTCCACCTGGAAGCGAGCCCTATTGAGGCGGGAGTTGAACAGTTCCCTGCTAGCGTCCAGGTGGCCGGTATAGGGCTAAATGAGCCAGGGCATAAGGGGATAGGCCGCATCGGCCACAATGCACGTAGGCATCTGCACATCCCCGACAGCCAGGTTCCTCTCTGGGAAGAATGCCCCAGTCTGCAGCCTGCGGTACAGGTAGGAGTTCCTGAGCACACGGGCATCGTGTGCACGGCCTGACTACCCGACACAAACATCCGTGAACTGTCCCCTGTGGTCGACCAGAGCCTGCAGCACCATAGAGAAGTAGCCCTTCCTATTGATGTACTGTGCCGCTCGATGGGGCGGGGCACAGATAGGGATGTGGGTCCCGTCCAGTGCTCCACCGCAGTTTGG
This sequence comes from Pelodiscus sinensis, assembly GCF_049634645.1. Taxonomy (NCBI): domain Eukaryota; kingdom Metazoa; phylum Chordata; order Testudines; family Trionychidae; genus Pelodiscus; species Pelodiscus sinensis. Next base: position 52,625,884 of record NC_134719.1, read on the forward strand.
GAACCCCAGCCCCGCAAATCCAGCCAGGATGGTCTGCAGGTCTCCGAGGCGAACGGTCCTGTGGAGCAGCTCCGCATTGATGGCCGTCACCACCTGCAGAACGGGAGAAATAGAAACACACAGCACAGGACTTTAGAGGGATTGGCTCACCTGATAAGAAGTGCTCCCCCCTTTATCCCCCAGACAATCCCTTCCCTGGCCCTGCACCATGGCAGGGGGAGGCTGAGAGGGCTTCTGCCTGTGCCACCCTATCCCCAATTCCCTTTGCCTGGTCCTGACTGACCTCTGGACTGTCCCCTGAGAGTGACTTACCTCCATCAAGACGGCCCCAACGGTAGACTTCCCCACACCAAACTGATGCCCCACAGAGTGGTAGCTGTCGGGGGTGGCCAGCTTCCAGAGCGCAATGGCGACGCGCTTCTCCAGGGGGATGGTGGGCCGCAAGTGGGTGTCCTGGTGTTGCAGGGCAGGGGTGAGCCAGGTACAGAGCTCCCGGAAGGTGGCCTTCCACATCCGGAAGTTCCAGAGCCACTGGTTGTCATCCCACTGCTGCAGCACTAGCCGGTCCCACCAGTCCGAACTGGTGTCCAGCCTCCAAACCCGCCTCTCCAGGAAAAAGTTGGGGGGCAAGGGCAGCAGGGCTGCATCTGGATTCTGAGCGAGGGGCTCAAAGCTGGCCTCAGGATCCAGCTCTTCTGCAAAGGTCAGCATGCTCTCCTGAGCATGAAGCAGAACTTCCAGCAGCATGGTGTGGGGCCATCGCCTGCCCAGGGGCAGCTCAGGTTCCATGCCCAAAGAAGCCAAAATAACACACAAACAAAAGACCAAAACAAACAAACACACACAAGAACAAAAATACAAAAAAACAAAAAAACCCAAAAAGTCTAAACCCAAGCAAGCAAACAAACACAGACAGAAGCAAACAAACACACAAACAAACAAACAAAGAAACAGACAAACCAGATAATACACAGCTGGGCTACGTCTACACTGGCCCCTCTTCCGGAAGGGGCATGTAAATTTCAGCAGTCGTCGTAGGGAAATCCGCGGGGGATTTAAATATCCCCCGCGGCATTTAAATAAAAATGTCCGCCGCTTTTTTCCGGCTTTTAAAAAAGCCGGAAAAGAGCGTCTAGACTGGCCCCGATCCTCCGGAAAAAGTGCCCTTTTCCGGAGGCTCTTATTCTTACTTCAAAGTAAGAATAAGAGCCTCCGGAAAAGGGCACTTTTTCCGGAGGATCGGGGCCAGTCTAGACGCTCTTTTCCGGCTTTTTTAAAAGCCGGAAAAAAGCGGCGGACATTTTTATTTAAATGCCGCGGGGGATATTTAAATCCCCCGCGGATTTCCCTACGACGACTGCTGAAATTTACATGCCCCTTCCGGAAGAGGGGCCAGTGTCGACGTAGCCCTGTGGTGTCCAACAAAGCAAGGCAACCAGAGCCAGGAAAACTGCAGCAGCTTTGCTTTCCCTGTAAAGGTTGGCAAGCTAGAAGCAGGAGCAGAGCAACGGCTATCCAGGAGTATCCCTTTAAGCACGTGTCTCTGCAGAGAGCTTGCAGCAGTGCCAGGGCTTTATGGCTGCCCTTGTGACCTTTCAGAAGCACTTCCGGGTGCCTCCTTCTGTCGACAGAGCGTCCTGCAGTCTGGACGCTCTTATGTTGACAAAGCTGATCGCTTTGTCGACAAAGCGATGTAGTCTGGACGCTCTATGTCGACAGAAGTTTTGTCGACAGTATCTGTCGACAAAACTTCTGTCAACAGAAGCCTGTAGTCTAGACGTACCCTGTGTGTATAAGTAAGGCAGTGGCTCTCAATCTTTCAAGAAACTGTACCCCTTTCAAAAGTATGATTTGTGTTGTTTACCGCCAAGTTTCACCTTACTTAAAACTACTTGCTGACAAAATCAGACATTAAATATAAACATGGCATAATACTCAATAACTGAAAAAATGGTTACTTTCTCATTTGTACCATTAATTATAAAATAAATCAACTGGACTGTATATTGCAGTGCATACTATATAAAGTACTATAAATATGTCACTGTCTGTAGGAAGTTCTAGTTTGAGCTGACTTTGCTAGTGTTTTTTATGTAGCCTGTTGTAAAACTAGGCAAATATCTAGATGAATTGACATTCTCATGGGAACTCTTGCATATCCTTTGGGTACATGTAACTCTGGTTGAGAACCATTGTAATAAGGATTATTCTTACTCTGGGAGGGGAGGTTCCCCCACTTCCTGTAGAAAAGAGGAAAAACTGGTGGTATACAGTGTTGAAAGGGGTTGTGGATTGCAACTGCTTTAAACACTAAGGAGAGGGGATCACCACATAGGAGTGTAAAGGGTTTGTTTATTCAGTTAAAACTGGGAAGGGAGAGGAATTTCACTCATACATTCAACCACACTTACAGTGCCAGGCAGGATGATAAGGCGAGCAGAAGGCAGTTCATGTTGTTTGATCTTCCCAAGTTGATTCCTAAGCTGGTTTGCTGGCTGGGCAATCTGATCAGAGGGTGTTCTGGGAGGCTTCACTTGATAGTCAACCAACCGTGTCTTTGTCCCTCTCTCCTTTTAGGATCAACCACATGGAGCCTCTGTGTCTCTGGGCCCCTTGGGGCCATGTGCACTCCCTGCAGAGGCCATGTGCACTGTTGTTTACTCCTACTGTTTACCTCAGAGTTTTCCCGCCTCTGGGCTACATCTACACTGGTGAGATCTTGCTCAAAAACTCTTTTGCAGAAGCGTTCTTCTGCAAAAACTCTTCCAGAAGAGAGCATCTACACTGGCATGTGCTTTTGTGCAAGAGATGTGCTTTTGCGCAAGAGCATCCATGCCCAGATACTGTTGACAAAGCTTCTGTCGACAAAGAGCATCTAGACTACATCCAGTTCTGTCGACAAAGCAAGCTGCTTTGTCGACATGACAGTGTAGATGAAAAGGACAGTGTGGATTCAATAATGCCTTCTGTCGACAGAACTCTGTTGACAAAAGGCATTATTCCTCATAGAATGAGGTTTACAGCCGTCAACAAAGCTGCTGAGTTCTGTCGACGTTATGTCGACAGAACTCAGCAGCAGTGTAGACGCAGGTATAGTTTTGTCAACAAAAGTCCACTTTTATAGACAAAACCCTGTAGTCTAGACACATCCTCTGTTGCGCAAGAAAGCTCTGATGGCCATTTTAACCATAGGGCTTTCTTGCACAAGAAATTCATGTTGCGTGTCTACACTGGCCTCTTGTGCAAGAACAGTTGCGCAAAAGGGCTTATTCCTGAGTGGGAGCATCAGAGTTCTGGTACAAGAATCCCTGATTTCATACATTAGAACATCTATTTACTTGTGCAAGAACACGCGGCCAGTGTAGACAGGCAGCAAGTTTTTGTTCAAGAGCGGCCGCTTTTGCGCAAGATCGTGCCAATGTAGACACAGCCCTGGTGTCCACCTCAGACATTCATTCTTCTGCTCTTACTCAGGGAAGGGATAAGGGGTTAACAGATAATACTTTAAGGCTTTGTCTACACTGGCATGAATTTCCGGAACTGCTTAAAACGGAATACTATTCCGTTTTCAGTTTTTCCGGAAAAGGAGCGTCTACATTGGCAGGCTGCTTTTCCGGAAAAGCTCTTTTTCTGGAAAAGTGTCTGTGGCCAATGTAGACGCGCTTTTCCGGAAAAGAGCCCCGATTGCCATTTTCGCGATCGGGGCTTTTTTCCGGAAAAGACTACTGGGCTGTCTACACTGGCCCTTTTCCAGAACAGTGTTCTGGAATAAGGACTTATGCTCGACCGGGAGCAGAATAGTTTTTCCGGAATAGCGGCTGATTTTGTACAGTAGAGCGTCGTTGCTTTTCTGGAAATTCAAGGGCCAGTGTAGACAGCTCGCAGCTTATTCCGGAAAAGCGGCTGATTTTCCAGAATAAGTGGCCCAGTGTAGACACAGCCTAACAGTTTAGGGAACCAAATAACATCATTAACAGGTGAGAAAGAGAACAACATCCATTTTAACTCTCCCTTTGCTCCTCCTTTGCCTCCAAAATACAGATCTTTCTGTAGAAGAAAGTAAGTGAAATAAGACAGCATCAAGAAACTGTCCCTTTTAACAGGGAGTGGTTTCAGGGTGCCCTTTATCTCACCTCCCCCTGGGTGGTTGGGAGTAGAAGCTGCTACCTTACCCTCCCCAGGAGGGAGCCCTGGCCCCTAGGCCATACCAGAACCTGCCCCATGACCTTATTTTCAGGATGCTCTTTATACCGCCTCTCCCACAGGCTGCTGCTCTCCTTATTGTAGCCAATGTTAGAAGCTCCAGAAACTCTTCAGAGGGACTAATTCCTCTTCTTTCTTTCAACTTTGATTCTCCTGAGTCCTGCCTTATGAGTCTTCCTTTCACCAGCCAGACTAAATGGAGAACAGGGAAAGGTGTGGGAAATGTTTCTCTCTTCACTGGAGGACAGGAAGTTGCATTGCTTCTTACTTTAATCCCTGCTAAGGGCTGCATATTAAATATTACCTTTTTTGGTATAATGAATTAGAGTTGGAAGTAACAGAGGAGGAGAAGGACCTCGGAGTCCTGGTTGATTAATGGATGACTATGAGCCACCATTGTGACATGGCCGTGAAAAAGGCTAATACGGTCTTGGGATGTACTAGGTGAGGTATTTCCAGTAGAGATAAGGAGGTGTTAGTGCCATTATACAAGGCATTGGTGAGACACCATTTGGAATACTGTGTGCAGTTCTGGTCTCCCATGTTTAAGAAGGATGAATTCAAACTAGAACAGGTACAAAGAAGGGCCACTAGGATGATCCGAGGAATGGAAAACCTGTCTTATGAAAGGCAAAGGCACAAAGACTCAAGGAGCTTGGCTTGTTTACCTTAACCAAAAGAAGGCTGAGGGGGGACATGATTGGACTCTTTAAATATATTAGAGGGATAAATACCAGGGAGGGAGAGGAATTATTTAAGCTCAATACCAATGTGGACACAAGAACAAATGGATATAAGCTGGCTAGTAGGAAGTTTAGACTTGAGATTAGATGAAGGTTTCTAACCATTAGAGGCATGAGCTTCTGGAACGGCCTTCCAAGGGAAGTAGTGGGGGAAAAAGATCTATCTGGTTTCAAGATTAAACTAGATGGGTTTATGAAGGGGATGGTTTGATGAGATAACATGATCTTGGTAACTAATTGACCATTCATTATCAGTGGGAAATAGGTCAATGGAGGGATGATAGGAGTTACTATAGAGAACTTTCTGTCTGGCTGATGAGTCTTGCCCACATGCTCAGGGTTTAGCTGATCACCATATTTGGGGTCAGGAAGGAATTTTCCTCCAGGGTAGATTTGCAGAGGCCCTGGAGGTTTTTCACCTTCCTCTGTAGCATGGGGTACAGATCACAGCTGGAGGATTCTCTGCGTCTTGGGGTCTTCAAAGTATTTGAGGGCTTCAATATCTGAGATATAGGTGAGAGGATTATTCTAGGAGGGGTGGGTGAGATTCTGTGGCCTGCACTGTGCAGGGGGTCAGATTAGATGATCATAATGGTCCCTTCTGAACTTAAAGTCTATGGCTGTGTCTACACTGCACCCCTTTTCCGAAAAAGGGATGCAGATTAGACACTTCGGAACAGCAAAATCCGCAGGGGATTTAAATATCCCCCGCGGAATTTGCATTAACATGGCTGCCACTTTTTTCCGGCTTGGGGATAAGCCGGAGAAAAGCGCCAGTCTAGACGTGATTCTCCGGAAAATAAGCCCTTTTCCGGAGGATCTTTTATTCCTACTTGAAAGGGCTTATTTTCCGGAGAATCACGTCTAGACTGGTGCTTTTCTCTGGCTTATCCTCAAGCCGGAAAAAAGCGGCAGCCATGTTAATGCAAATTCCGCGGGGGATATTTAAATCCCCTGCGGATTTTGCTGTTCCCAAGTGTCTAATCTGCATCCCTTTTCCGGAAAAGGGGTGCACTGTAGACACAGCCTATGAGTCTATGAGAATAATAGAATCTTGGGCTATGTCTAGACTGTAGGCTTTTTGCACAAGAAGCTTTTTTTCAGAAGAGATCTTCTAAAAATCATCTTGAAGAAGAGCACGTCCACACACAAAAGCACATAAAAAAAGCAACGCGCTTTTGTGAAAGAGAGCCTCCAGACTGACTGGACACTCTCTCACATAAGAGGCCACCTGGAACCACTTCAGGCAGGGCTTTAGGTCACCAGTTGCTTCCGAGTGCTGGTGCCGGAGTCTTGCAGAGACACGCGCTTAAAGGGAATCCCTGGACAGCTGTTTCTCTAGTTCTGCTGCATGCTTGCTACCTCTTCGAGGCACAGCAAAGCATTAGCAGTGCCTGCTGTGGTTGCCCTGTTCATTTTGGATACCACAGCTTTTTCCTTTGTGCCATGGAGTCGGACCCAAACGGTCATGCTGCAGATTTTTGCAGCACTTTCTGCCAGCTACCTTCCTGGTCCTGCATGACCTAGACCCTGAGCTCATTCTGGGGACCCTCTCCATGACTGCGGCTGTTCCACTTCAGCAACCACACCCCACTGTAAAGAGGCATTTTTGGAGGCTCAACACTACTTTGGCTGGTCATGGAAAGGTGGGACAACCAGCAGTGGCTCCAAAACTTCTGCATGTGGAGGGCCACCTTTTTGAAGTTATGTGCCTGGCTTGCCCTCACCCTCCGGAGATGCAATACCAGTTCGGAGTGGGAAGTCCACCATAAGGGCCTTCCTCATGGAGGGAAGGAGCTCTCGGGCTGCAGTCCCTACAGGTGGGAGGAGAGAGTGTTGCATAAGGGGGAACTTTGGGAAAACGGAGCTGAGGGGGGTGGAGTGGCAGAGAAAGCCCCATCCCTGGGGGGGTTGCACCCTCCCTCCCTCATACAGCCCTCATGCTGGGGGAAGGGGAGCAGCCTCAGGAAGTGGCTCCTGGGGTGTTTGGGAGGAGGCAGAGGAGGGGACCAGGGTGGGCACCTCATAAGGGCTCAGGCACCCTCTTTATCATTCTCTGTTTTGTGTGTTTGTCTCCTTCTACAGGTGGTGAGGGCCATCAATTCCATCCTGCTGTGGAGGGTCATCCATCTGGGATATCTGGAAATGACTGTGACCAGATTTGCTGCCCCGGGGTTCCCAAACTGCGGTGCAGCCATAATGGGACCCGATCTGCACACCAGACCATTGAGCAACCCAGTATATTAATTGAAAGGGCTACTTTTCATTGGTGCTGCAGGCCATGGTGGATCACTGGCGACACTTTACAGACATTTTTGTTGGGTGGTTGAGCAAGGCACATGATGCCCATGTCTTCAGGAACTCTAGCCTGTACAGGAAGCTGGAGGTGGCCACATTCTTCGACCAGTGTGCCCTTGCAGTAGGGGATGTACAGATGCCATTGCACCTAATGGCTAAGTAGCAGTTCTGCAGAAAAGGACCTGGGAGTTACAGTGGACGAGAAGCTGGACATGAGTCAACAATGTGCCCCTGTAGCCAAGAAGGCTAATGGTATATTAGGTTGCATTAAAAGGAGCATTGACAGCAGATCCAGAGATGTGATTATTCCCCTTTATTCAGCTCTGGTGAGGCCACATTTGGAGTATTGTGTCCAGTTCTGGGCCCCCAACTACAGGAAGGATGTGGATGCATTGGAGAGGGTCCAGCAGAGGGAGATCAAAATGATTAGGGGGCTGGAGCATATGACCTATGAGGAGAGGCTGAGGGATTTGAGTTTGTTTAGTCTGAAGAAGAGAAGAGTGAGGGGGGATTTGATAGCAGCCTTTAACTTCCTGAAGGGAGGTTTCAAAGAGGATGGAGAAAGGCTGTTCACAGTAGTGACAGATGGCAGAACAAGGAGCAATGGTCTCAAGTTACAGTGAGAGAGGTCTAGGTTGGATATTAGGAAAAACTATTTCACTAGGAGAGTGGTAAAGCACTGGAATGAGTTACCTAGGGAGGTGGTGGAATATCCATCCCTAGAGGTTTTTAAGTCTCGGATTGATGAAGCCATAGTTTAGTTGGGATTGGTCCTGCCTTGGGCAGGGGGCTGGACTTGATGACTTCCCGAGGTCTCTTCCAGCTTTATGATTCTATGATTGTGTGGGACACGGCTTACCCTTTGATGCCATGGCTGATGAAGCCATATACACAGGCCACCTGGACCCCAGCAGGGACCAATTCCATGCCCACCTGAATCAGGCCTGGATCCAGGTGCAGTGTGCCTTCATCCACCTCAAGACACATTTCGGCTACGTCTATACTGGCATGATTTTCCGGAAATGCTTTTAACAGAAAAGTTTTCTGTTAAAAGCATTTTCGGAAAAGCGCGCCTAGATTGGCAGGATGCTTTTCTGCAAAAGCACTTTTTGCGGAAAAGCATCCGTGACTAATCTAGACACGCTTTTCCGCAAAAAAGCCCCAATAGCCATTTTCGCGATCGGGGCTTTTTTGCGGAAAACAAATCTCTGCTGTCTACACTGGCCCTTTTGCGCAAAAGACTTTTGCCCAAACGGGAGCAGCATAGTATTTCCGGAAAATCACTGATGATCTTACATGAGATCGTCAGTGCTTTTCCGGAAATTCAAGCGGCCAGTATAGACAGCTGGCAAGTTTTTCCGGAAAAGCAGCTGATTTTCCGGAAAAACTTGCCAGTCTAGCCACAGCCTTCGAGTGCCTGCTGAACAACCTGTATGTGGGGGTGCACAACATTTCTGAGGTGGTGGCAGCTTGTTGTGTCCTCCGCAATACTGTGGAGAAGAAGTAGGAGGCCTTCCTCCCAGGGTGTGGGGCAGACTCTGGCCATGAGGGGTAAGCCTTCCAGCAGCCATGGACAGCTGCCATCCGCCAGGCCCATCAGGTCAAGCTGTGACCTCAGTAGCAGCTGGTCTGGCTGTGGAGAACACAAAGAGGTAGAGGTGGTCAGTCATCCCTGAAGACACTGTCTCTGAGGCCAAGGCCTTCCCCATTGAGCAATGATCTACAGTCCATGGCCCAGAGGAGGGGGATGTCCTGTGTGCAAGACACTGTCTCACAGAGGCACCAACATGCCTAGAGGACTGTGCTGCCCACTCCCCCCCTTGGCCCACGAAGAAGCAGGCAAGGGAAGTGTCTGACCACAGTGGGATCTCCTCATGGGCAGCAGAGGAGCCATGATCAGCCTTCCCCTCCCTGGGATCTCTACACCCAGGTGCGGCTCACTGGGCTGTTTGTGGGAGCGGCTGCTGCCTCACACGTGCACGCATGACTGTGTGCTGTGTGCGACACTCCTTGGTCTGTATGGGGTTATGCCTGAGCCCTTGTGGCTAGCCTGATTCCAGCTGTGGCACCCCCTCTCTCCCATGGCAGGATGTGTGTGGCCTCCCTGAGAGCAGGATCCCACCTGTGCTTAGGAGCTGCCTGCTGCATCCACGTGCTGCACAGTACAACAGCACATGGTTGCACATGTATGGACTGTGGCGTGATGTCCAGTCAGAGCAGCCCAAGCGGCGCTCATCCTCTGCCCCCTGTGCGCCCGCCTCCCATGCCCTGTGTGTGTGGAAGTGAGACCACTCATCTGAAGATCCCTCCCAAGTGTCTGAGGAGGCTCACTTGCACCGGCTTCAGGGGGAGAGTTATGGTGCCCATCTCCTCCTCCTCCACCTTTGCCTCTGGTTGTCTCTGGTCCTCCAGCTCCTCCTCTGCTGAGACCTCCATCCAGGTGATGACAGGGGTCTTGAGGCTAGAATCAACGAAGATGGTGTAGCTCGTGGTAATAGAGGCAGGTATGGTGTCTTGATCCTGATTGCAAGCTGAGCTCTGTGACCCAGACATATCCCTGTGGGAGCCCTTTTACCTTACTCAGGACCTGGTCCAAGTAGGTCATCAAGTCCAGCCTCCTGCCCAAAGCAGGACCAACCCCAACTAAACCATCCCAGCCAGGGCTTTGGCAAGCTGGGACGTAAAAGCCTCTAGGGATGGAGATTCCACCACCTCCCAAGTAACTCGTTCCAGTGCTTCATCACTTCCTAGTGAAATAGTTCTTCCTAATATCCACCCTAGACATCCCCCACTGTAATTTGAGACCATTGCTCCTTGTTCTGCCATCTGTCACTACTGTGAACAGCCTCTCTCCATCCTCTTTGGAACCTCCCTTCAGGCAGTTAAAGGCTGCTCTCAAATCCCCCCTCACTCTTCTGCAGACTAAATAAGCCCAAATCCCTCAGCCTCTCCTCGTAGATAATATGCTCCAGCGCCCTAATCATTTTGGTTGCCCTCTGCTCGACCCTATTCCACATCCTTTCTATAGTGGGGGCCCTGGAACTGGAAACAATACTCCACATGTGGCCTCATCAGTTCCAAATAAAGATGAATTTTAACATCTCTAGATCTGCTGGAAATGCTCATAGACTCAGACTCATAGACTTTAAGGTCAGAAGGGACCATTATGATCATCTAGTCTGACCCCCTGCACAGTGCAGGCCACAGAATCTCACCCACCCCTCTTAGAATAATCCTCTCACCTATGTCTCAGATATTGAAGCCTTCCAATACTTTGAAGGCCCCAACATGCAGAGAGTCCTTCAGCTGTGATCTGTGCCCAATGCTACAGAGGAAGGCGAAAAACCTCCAGGGCCTCTGCCAATCTACCCTGGAGGAAAATTCCTTCCTGACCCCAAATATGGCGATCAGCTAAACCCTGAGCATGTGGGCAAGACTCACCAGCCAGACACCCAGAAAGTTCCCTATAGCAACTCCTATCATCCCTCCATTGACCTATTTCCAACTGGAAATGAATGGTCAATTAGTTACCAAGATCATGTTATTTCATCCAACCATCCCCTTATCATAGAATCAGAACTGGAAGAGACCTCAGAAGGTCGTCAAGTCCAGCCCTCCGCTCTAGGCAGGACCAATCCCATCTAAATCAACCCGGCCAGGGCTTTGTCAAGCCGAGACTTAAACACCTCTAGGGATGGAGACTCCACTACTTCCCTAGGTAACCCATTCCAATGCTTCACTACCCTCCTAGTAAAATAGTTTTTCCTAATATCCAATCTGGACCTCTCGCACCACAACTTGAGACCATTGCTCCTTGTTCTGCCATCTGTCACTACTGAGAACAGCCTCTCTCCATCCTCTTTGGAACCTCCCTTCAGGAAGTTGAAGGCTGCTATCAAGTCCCCCCTCACTCTTCGCTTCTGCAGACTAAACAGACCCAAGTCCCTCAGCCTCTCCTCGTAGGTCATATGCTCCAGACCCCTAATCATTTTGGTTGCCCTCCGCTGGACCCTCTCCAATGCGTCCGCATCCTTTTTGTAGTGGGGGGCCCAGAACTGGACACAGTACTCCAGATGTGGCCTCACCAAAGCCGAATAAAGGGGAATAATGACATCTCTGGATCTGCTGGCAATGCTCCTCTTAATGCATCCTAATATGCCATTAGCTTTCTTGGCTACAAGGGCACACTGTTGACTCATATCTAGCTTCTCATCCACTGTAACCCCCAGGTCCTTTTCTGCAGAACTACTACTTAACTGGTTGGTCCCCAGCCTGTAACTATGCTTGGGATTCTTCCGTCCCAAGTGCAGGACTCTACACTTGTCTTTGTTGAATCTCATGAGATTTCTAGTGGCCCAATCCTCCAATTTGTCCAAGTCACTCTGGACCCTATCTCTGCCCTTAAGCGTATCTACCTCTCCCCCTAGCTTAGTGTCATCTGCAAACTTGCTGAGGGTGCAATCTATCCCCTCATCCAGGTCATTAATAAAGATATTGAACAAAACCGGTCCTAGAACCGAACCTTGGGGCACTCCACTAGAAACCGACCTCCATCCTGACATCGAACCGTTGATCACTACCCGCTGGGCCCGGCCTTCTAGCCATCTTTCTATCCATCTTACCGTCCATTTATCCAATCCGCATTCCCTTAACTTGCTGGCAAGAATATTGTGGGAGACCGTATCAAAAGCCTTGCTAAAGTCAAGGTATATAACATCCACTGACTTTCCCATGTCCACTGAGCCAGTTACCTCATCATAGAAGCTAATCAGATTGGTCAAGCACGACTTGCCCTTTGTGAATCCATGCTGACTATTCCTGATCACTTTCCTCTCATTCAAGTGTCTCAAAATGGACTCCTTTATGATCCCTTCCATGATTTTTCCAGGAACCGAGGTAAGACTGACCGGCCTATAGTTCCCTGGATCGTCCTTCTTCCCTTTTTTGAAGATGGGCACTACATTTGCCTTTTTCCAATCATCCGGGATTTCGCCCGATCTCCACGACTTTTCAAAGATAATGGCCAAAGGCTCCTCAATGACATTTGCCAACTCCTTCAGTACCCTTGGGTGCATTAAGTCTGGACCCATGGATTTGTGTACGTTTAGTTTTTCTAAATAGTTCCTAACCTGTTCTTTACCCACCAAGGGCTGTCCATCTTCTTCCCATCTTGCGTCGCTTAGCACAGAAGTCCAGGAGCCGACCTTGTCCGTGAATACAGAGGCAAAGAAAGCATTGAGTACTTCAGCTTTCCCCACATCCTCTGTCACTAGGTTACCTCCTTCATCCATTAGGGACTGCACACCCTCTCTGATCACCTTCTTCTTGTTGACATGCCTGTAGAAACCTTTCTTGTTATCCTTCACATCCTTAGCCAGTCGCAACTCCATTTGCGCTTTCGCCTTCCTGATAACCCCCCGGCATTCTCGAACTATACATTTAAGCTCCTCCCTAGTCATTTGTCCAAGTTTCCACTTTCTGTAAGCTTCCTTTTTGTGCTTAAGTACACCAAGGATTTCCCCTGTAAGCCAATCTGGTCTCCTACCAGGTTTGCCTCTCTTGCTACGTGTCGGGATGGTTTCTTTTTGTGCCTTCAATAAGGCTTCTTTAAAATACTGCCAGCTGTCCTGGACTCCTTTCCCCTTCATGTTAACATCCCAGGGGATTCTTTCCATCAGATCTCTGAGGGAGTCAAAATCTGCTTTTTTGAAGTCCAAGGTGTGTATTTTACTACTCTCTTTCCTTCCTTTGGTCAGGATCCTGAAATCTACCATCTCATGATCACTGCTTCCCAGGTTGTCACCCACCTCTACGTCCCCTATTAGTTCCTCCCTGTTTGTGAGGAGAAGGTCAAGCTGTGCACGGCCCCTGGTCGGATCCTTCAGCACTTGTACCAAGAAGTTATCCCCAACATTCTCCAAAAACTTCCTGGATTGCCTGTGTACTGCCGTATTGGTTTCCCAACAGATGTCAGGGTGATTAAAGTCCCCCATGAGAACCAGGGCCTGCGATCTGGAAGCTTCGCTCATTTGTTCGAAGAAAGCCTCATCTACCTCATCCACCTGGTTCGGTGGCCTGTAGCAGACACCAACCACAACATCACTGCTGTTTGCTCCTTTAAACCTGACCCATAGACTTTCAACATGTTTTTCTCCCTCTTTATACTGGAGTTCAGAGCAATCATAGTGCTCTCTTACATATAGTGCAACTCCTCCTCCTTTTCTCCCCTGCCTATTCTTCCTGAACAATCTATACCCTTCCATGACAGCGCTCCAGTCATGCGAGTCATCCCACCAAGTCTCTGTTATCCCAATTAAATCATATTTCTTGGCCTGGGCCAGGGCCTCCAGTTCTTCCTGCTTGTTGCCCAGGCTTCTCGCATTAGTGTACAAACACTTCAGGTAACCAGTTGATTGCGTTATCTTCTCCATTCGAAACTGGGGTCCTCCTTTCTCGCTCCTTGCTCTATGCATTTCTTCCCGGTATCTGACTTTCCCACTCCCCTCAGGGTTTTGGTCACCGTCCCCCGACGAACCTAGTTTAAAGCCCTCCTCACTAGGTTCGCAAGCCTGCCCGCGAAGATGCTCCTTCCTCTCTTCGTTAGGTGGATCCCATCTCTTCCTAACAATCCTTCTGCCCGGAACAGAGTCCCATGGTCGAAGAAACCAAAGCCCTCTCTGCGACACCACCTGCGCAACCACGCATTTACGTCCTCAATTCGACGATCCCTGCCCAGTCCTTTCCCTTCAACAGGGAGGATGGACGAGAACACCACTTGCGCTCCAAAGTCTTGGATCCTTCTTCCCAGTGCTACATAATCCGCAGCAACCCGCTCAAGGTCATTCTTGGCCGTATCATTCGTTCCTACATGGAGAAGCAGGAAGGGGTAGCGATCTGAAGGTTTGATCAGCTTGCTAAGCCTCTCAGTGACATCCCGAATGCGAGCTCCCGGTAAGCAGCACACCTCTCGAGATTCCAGGTCCGGACGGCAGAGGGATGGCTCAGTCCCTCTTAGGAGGGAGTCCCCGACCACCACCACCCGTCGTTTCCTTTTGGGGGTGGTGGCCGTGGAACCCCCATCCCTAGGACTACGCATCCCATGCCTTTCAGTAGATGGTGCTCCCTTCTGGTTTCTACCTTGTGTGGTCCCTTCCAGAGCATTCAGCACTGCAGAGCCTGTGGAGAGAGCTTGAAAGCGATTGCTTACCTCTATAGCATCGGGGGAATCCCGTGCTGGCCTTTTTCCCCTTCTAGAAGTTACATGCTGCCAGTTCTCCTCTTGGTCGCGTACTGCCCTCACTGGCTCCTCTGCCTGCCGTGCTTGAAGGATCAATTGCTGCCTTCTATCGAGGAAGTCTTCATCCTCTCTGATCAAGCGTAAGGTCGACACTTGGGCCTCCAGTCCTCTAATTTTTTCTTCCAAAATCTCGACCAGCTTGCACTTGGTGCAGATGAAATCCGTTCTTTCTTCCGGGAGGAAGACAAACATGGCACACGCCGTGCAGGTAACAACAGCAGCAGACGCATCATCAACCATCGCTGCTGTCCTGGAGAATGGATTTAAAAAGAAAGACAAGAGAACCTCCCGCCCTTCCCTCTCCCCTTCAGAACTCCCTCTCAAAACTCCCTGTTAGCAATCACCTGTTCACAAGCTCCTTGGTCGCTTGCCCACTGCCTTATAAAGCCCCTCCCCCTACCAAGGCTCAGCCAATCAGCAGAGGCTTCTACAATTCAAACTTTAATTAGAAGCCAACAGTTTCCACCTGCCAATCACAGCCCCTACCAATCACAGCACAAACTCTATCAAGGGGAGGGGGGAAGGGGAAAAAAAAAAAAAAAAAAAAAACCCTCACTCTCAAACACAGGGGAAAATAAATAAATAAATAAATAAATAAATAAACAAGAACACACACAACCCTCACTCACAACACAAGCTCAGCATACAGCAAGAAGCCCCAAGCACAACACCCACTTCTCCCAAACTCCTGTATCTACTTGTCCTCTACCTGGAGAACTCCCCCTCTAAAGCCTCACTCAAACAGAGGGGGAGGAGGGGGAAAAAAAAAAAAAAAAAAAAAACCACAAACCACCACACACCAAACAAACACAAGCTCTGCACACACTGAGAAAGCCCCAATAACAAAACACACTTCCCTCAAGAGTCCTGTATCTGCTTCTCCTTCACCTGGAGAACTCCCTCTCAAAACTCCCTGTTAGCAATCACCTGTTCGCAAGCTCCTTGGTCGCTTGCCCACTGCCTTATAAAGCCCCTCCCCCTACCAAGGCTCAGCCAATCAGCAGAGGCTTCTACAATTCAAACTTTAATTAGAAGCCAACAGTTTCCACCTGCCAATCACAGCCCCTACCAATCACAGCACAAACTCTATCAAGGGGAGGGGGGAAGGGAAAAAAAAAAAAAAAAAAAAAAAAAACCCTCACTCTCAAACACAGGGGAAAATAAATAAATAAATAAATAAATAAATAAACAAGAACACACACAACCCTCACTCACAACACAAGCTCAGCATACAGCAAGAAGCCCCAAGCACAACACCCACTTCTCCCAAACTCCTGTATCTACTTGTCCTCTACCTGGAGAACTCCCCCTCTAAAGCCTCACTCAAACAGAGGGGGAGGAGGGGGAAAAAAAAAAAAAAAAAAAAAAAACCACAAACCACCACACACCAAACAAACACAAGCTCTGCACACACTGAGAAAGCCCCAATAACAAAACACACTTCCCTCAAGAGTCCTGTATCTGCTTCTCCTTCACCTGGAGAACTCCCTCTCAAAACTCCCTGTTAGCAATCACCTGTTCGCAATGCTCTTCATAATGCCCCTTAATATTCCATTCACCCTCTTGGCTACAAGGGCACACTGTTGACTCATATCCAGCTTCTCATCCACTGTAATACCCAGGTCCTTTCTGCTGAACTGATGCTTAGCCAGTTGGTCCCCAGTATGTAACAGTGCTTGGGAGTTTTCTATACCAAGTGCAGGACTCTGCACTTGTCCTTATTGAACCTGATCAGATTTCTTTTGGCCCAGTCCTCCAATTTGTCTAAGTCACTCTGCGCCCTCCAACATATCTACCTCTTTCTGGGTATGTCTACACTACAGCGCTAATTCGAACTAACTAGCTAATTCGAAATAATGTATCTAGACCCAAAAACTAATTCGAATTAGCATTTTGCTAATTCGAAATAACACGTCCACAGTGATTGGACGCTGGGTCGCACTTAAGGGCAGCTGAAACTGGTTCCGGCAGGGCATCAGGTCAGTAGTTGCTTTGTTTGGCTGCTGTCTGAGGCTATCTGAGGCTCATGCTTAAAAGAACTCCCCATGGACACCTTTTTCGCTTGCTTGCCTACCTCGCCAAGGGACAGCAAAGCGGTTTCCTCTCTGCCTGCCTGTGTCGGTGGTTCCCACTGCAGTTGGGACCATGGAGCCAGAGCTCTCCCTAGGCATGCTGCTCCAGTTTTTGGACTTGCTACTGCAAGCCTGCCAGCAATGGCTGGAGGCTGCCTGGCACCACCTGGTGTACATCAGCCCCCTGCCCTTCCCCCTGTCTGTGGAGGAACCGCAGCAGCACCTGGATGCCAGTGTGCCCCGTCGCATCTGGTCTCTGGACACCAGCAGCGACTGGTGTGACCGCATCGTCCTGGAGCGCTGGAGAGACCAACAGTGGACCCAGAACTTCAGGATGAAGGACACCTTCCTGGAGCTCTGCGAGTGGCTCACCCCTGCTCTGCAGCGACGGGACACTCGCATGAGGCCCGTCATCCCCCTCCAGAAGCATGTGGCCATCACCCTGTGGAAGCTCTCCATGCCGGACAGCTACCGATCCATCGGGAACCAATTTGGCGTGGGGAAATCCACCATTGGAGCAGTGCTCACGCAGGTACGGTAGTCAACGGTCACTGGGCTGGAGGGAGGGAAGCTGTATGGAGGAATAGGGCCACCCCAGGGAAAACAGGGGCGGGGAGGAGGCGAAAGTGCCCCGCGCGGGAGGATTCGGTCTGTCTCTGCCATACTACACACCAACCGTGGCAGCCAGGATCGCAGCAGGGGTTGCTTCTGGGAGTGGGGTGTGGGGCACTGCCAGGGCACAAACACTCCCAGCCACCTGGGCACCCCAGTGATTCGCGGTTTGCTGTGTCTCTCTGCAGGTGGTCAAGGCCATTAACAGGGTGCTGCTCCGCAGGGTGGTCCACCTTGCTGACCCAGACATGGTCATCCAGGGGTTCAGCGCCCTTGGCTTCTCCAACTGGGGGGTGGGGGGCGTCAACGGGATGCACATCCCCATCCATGCTCCGGAAAACCAGGCCTCAGTATATCAACCAGTATATCAACCGCAAGGGGTACTTCTCCGTCCTCCTGCAGGCCGTGTGTGACCACCGGGGCCAGTACACGGGCATTCCTGTGGGCTGGTCCAGCAAGGCACATGACGGGAGAGTGTTCCACAACTCCACCGTTTGCCAGAGACTGCAAGCCGGGACCTTCTTCCCCAACCGCCACATCAGGGTCGGAGACATGGACATGCCCGTCTGCCTGGTGGGGGATGCAGCCTACCCCCTACAGCCCTGACTGATGAAGCCCTGCATGGGGCACCTCAACCCTTCCTGACAGGCCTTCAATGCCAGGGTCACCGGGGCCCGAATTGTGGTCGAGGGGTCCTTCGGATGCCTGAAAACCAGATTTAGATGCCTCCTCACCCGCCTCGACTTCGCTGAGCACAATATCCCTCCCGTGGTGGCAGCATGTTGTGTGCTGCACAATGTACGTTAAAGGAAGGGGGAGACTTTCCTGCCAGCCTGGATGGCTGAGGCTGACCGCATGACTGGCCAGTACACGCAGCCCCGCACCGCAGCCATCCAGGAGGCCCAGCGGGGGACCATCCAGATCTGGGAAGCCCCGAGGGAGAGCTTCCAGGTGGAGGAGGATTGAATTCTCCCTGCATGCCCCATTGGGGCCTTCTTCCACCATCCCCTTCTTCCACTTTCCCCTCTCCTCTCCCTAACCCCCCTTCCTAATGTAAAATAAAAACACCTGTTCTGTATAACTGGGGTGGAGGAAGGGATGAATGAGGGTGGAAGTGGGGAGGGGGAAACCTGGGAGGAGGGAGCTGGAAGGGGGAGGAAGGGGAGGAAGGGAATGGAAAGCTCAGGGTTGGGGGTCCTGCTGGCTCTCCCATCTTGCAGCACTTCAGGTGCGGGGGTGTTGGGGGGGAATGGGTGTGGAGGGTGGGGAAGGAGGGACCGAGTGTGCGGAGGAAGCGGGAGGGGGAGCAGGGGTGGGAGGAGGAGTGAGAGCTGGGATGCAGGGGCTGGAGCAGGAGGAGGCAGGAACCTGTCCACCATGGTCTGGAGGTGGCCGTGGAGGGCATGGGCCCTGTTCCTCCAGTGCCTCCAAGCTCCGCTGCCTCAGCTGCAGGTCCTCCCGGACCCAATGGTTCTGGGTGCGGAGCTGGTGCTCTAGTAGCCGCAGATGCTGCCACTGATAGTCCTCCAGGTTGCGGGTGCACCTGCGGCCAAGATGTGGGTGGCAGGGTGGTGTGCCTTGCCATTTCAGGTGCTGCGGCTGTGGTGAAACAAGAGCAGTGGTCAGTTCTCCCTGGGGACACAGCGGGTGAAACCAGCCCCCCCCCCGCAAGATGAGGTCGGTGTGTGGGGAACGGGCTAGGGCTCCAGCATGACACCCAGCTGCTGCTCCATGGTGGGCAAGGCCCAGCCGCACAATCCCTTGGCTCCCTCTCCACCCCCCCCATACACATAAGGGGAGCACGATGGCACTCAAATGTGGAGCTCTCTCTGGCCTCGGATGACACAGCCGATGTGCTCTGTGGGATGCCACGGGGGTCCTGGGTCTTGGGCAGGCTCCCTGCAGCCTCCTGGCTCTCGGCATCCTCCTCCTCCGTGTCAAGGACAGGGCCCTTTTTCCCGGGGTCGATCACCACCCAGGGAGCATGGACTGCATGAGCTCCCAGGATGCGGTCTAGGGCCTCGTAATGAGGGCAGGCCTCCGGGCCGCCCCTGGCTGGGAGGCCCTGGAGTAGGCCTGCCGCAGGTCTTTAATCGTGTAGCGGACCTGCTCCTGGGTCTGCATGTGGCCTCTGGTGGGCAGGCTGGCAGCAATGCGGCTGTAGACGGCCATTTTCCTGTGCCTAGTGTGGAGGTCATGGACGTTGGAGGCATCCCCCCAAACTTTGATGAGGTCCACGATCTCCACACTAGACCAGGTGGGCGCCCGCCTTTTGCATCCTCGGGCAGGCTCCTGGGAGCCATCAGCCTGGTCCTGGGAAGAGGTGGAGGGCTGGGTGGCAGCGGGTGGCTGGCTCATCCCATGCCAGGTGCAGGGTCTTCTGGCTGGATGTTGGCAGGCTTGCAACTAGCATGGGCACTGTGGGCAGACCGTGCCCCTTTAAGGGCTCTGGGGCCAGGAGGAAGGCAGAAGAATTTCCCTGGTTTGGCCCAGAGTGGCCACCAGGGGAACCTGGGAAGGACTAGCCTCCAACTAGTTCGAATTAAGTGGCTACACAGCGCTTAATTCAAACTACTTAATTCGAACTAGGCATTACTCCTTGTAGAATGAGGTTTACCTAGTTCAAATTAAGTGCTCCGCTATTTTGAATTAATTTTGAAATAGCGGTTTGCATGTGTAGCCCCTATTAAAGTTAGTTTAGTTCGAATTAACTTTGTAGTGTAGATGTACCATCTGAGAATTACTCACAAGTTTAACAAATTACTGAGAATTACACAAAAGTTTAACTGATTGCTTTATAGTTTACCACGTTGATCACCCAAATAAAAAATTAGTAGCCTGAATCTGTTATATCTTCAGTCTTGGACATTCATATCAATTCCACCATGCTATAAAGATGAACCTATTTACAAACACCACTATCTTCCTTTAAGCATGTATCCACTTCCAGGGAAATAGTTTGACCTAGCACCTGTTAAATTGCCTCTTGGTGTGACCAATTCCCTGTGCCATCACATGTAATGAAAAGCCTATTTCTCTTCGAGGAACATGCTTTATAAACTTTTCTCAGTCTGAGTTTTATGAAAAATTTATCTCCCACAGGATATAACTGTTGTGGAGTCAGATTCTATATGTTTAAAAGCAACTGTTGATTCATTTGGCTTTGATGGCTTGGAGATTAGATGAGAAAACATGATTCAGTCCAATTTACAAAACTCTTGCACCATTCCGCGGAGACTTTTTACTAGATTTTCACCATTAATTTGTCTCTCTCCATTCTTCCTGCCCCTAGTGTTCTCAATGTCATTGTGAGACATTAACAAACTCCACACATCAGTATTTATTTAATTTATTTGTTTAAAATATTTTCCCTGATTTTGAATATTTGAGACAGCTTAAAAAATGTTAAAACATAATATAAAAATAAAATACAAGATGCCAAAGGGGGAGAAAAACACCCTGAGAGGAGGGACACACACACTCAAACACCAATAAAAGCACAGGTAAAAAGGATGGCTTAGTATGGTATTTGAGCACTAACTGAACCTTTGGACAAATGATTTAATATCTCCAGACTCTAGAGGGATTTTCTAAGCTATTTAAGTTGTCTGAAGATAGATGGGAATCTAATGGAATTTTCAATGGGCACTGAAAATCGCACTAGATCCTATCTGCATATTTGGGCAACTAAAAACCTTTAAAGATCTGGGCTTTCTATTGCTCATTTCCCTAGCTCATTTCCCTAGCTGTGAGGTAGACAAAATACAGGTGAGTTTTGAGAATAAAACCATTAAATATCGTGAGGTGCTTCCACATTATTGTAGTGGTAATAATATATGTGAGGAGGTAGATGATAAAAAATGTTATAATACTGAGTTTCCTTCTGTTATTCAACCTACTGTTATGAAACAGAGAAACTGCCAGCCAGCACCATATGCATTAAAAAAAAGGCTAGCCTTACCTTGCCTAGATCCACATGAGACCAGTGCCAGGCTTAGAGAGGGGATGAAAGAACGGCCATCCAAGGTTAGACCAAAGGTTCATCTAGCCTGGTATCCTGTCTGCTGACAGTGGCCCAGAGGGAGGGAGCACAAGGGTGTGTCTAAACTACATGGCTCCATCGATGGAGCCATGTAGATTAGGCTGATAGGCAAATAATCGCGGCTTCATTTAAATTTAAATGGCTGCCGTGCTGAGCTGACAAACAGCTGATCAGCTGTTTGTCGGCTCAGCGCGCTAGTCTGGACACTCCCGCGCCAACCTGAAAGCCCTTTATCGACCTCCCAGTTATGCCTTGTAGGATGAGGTTTACCAGGGAGGTTGATAAAGGGCTTTCATGTCGGCGCGGGAGTGTCCAGACTAGCGTGCTGAGCCAACAAACAGCTGATCAGCTGTTTGTCAGCTCAGCGCAGCAGCCATTTAAATTTAAATGAAGCCACGATTATTTAAATCACGGCTTCATTTCCCTTTGCCAAAGAAACAAATCTACATGGCTCCTTCGGAGCCATGTAGTTTAGACATACCCCAACAGGCAATCATCACATGATCCCTCTCCTGTCATCCATTTCCAGACAAACAGAGGCTAGGGATACCATACTTACCCATCAATGGTCCAGCCATTGATGGACCTAACCTCTATGAATCCATCTAGCTCTCTCCCAACCCCTGTCAAAATCCTAATCCTCACAATATCATCTGACAAGGAGTTCCACAGGCTGACTGCGTGCTGAGTGAAGAAAAACCTCCGTTTGCCTGTTTTAAACCTGCTGCCTATTAATTTAATTTGGTGACACCTAGTTCTAATATTGTGGGAATAAGTCCTTATTCAATTTTTCCACACCAGTCATGATTTTATAGACCTCTATCATATCGCCCGGTAGTCTCCTCTTTTCTAAGCTGAAAAGTCCATGTCTTTTTAATCTCTCTTCATGGGGGACCTATTCCAAACCCCTAATTATTTTTGTTGCCCTTTTCTGAACCTTTTCCAATCCCAATATATCTTTTTTGAGATGAGGCAACCACATCTGTATGCAATATTCAAGATGTCGGCGTACCATGGTTTTACACAGAGACAATAAGATATTCTCTGTCTTATTCTGTATCCCTTTTTTAATGATTCCTAACATTCTATTTGCTTTTTTGACTGCCACTGCACACTAAGGCCACTGTAGCCTTCTTCTGCAAAAGCTTATGCAAATGAAGCACGGAGTGGAATATTGCTGTGTTTCATTTGCATAAATAATTAGCAGCCACTTTTGTGCAAGAGGCTTTTTTGCAAAAAGGAGCTGTGTAGGCAGCTCCTTTTTGCACAAAAAACCCTCTTGCACAAGAGCTGTTCTTCCTGAAAAAATGAGGTTTCCAGGATCTTTCATAAAAGGGTTTTATTTTTGAAAGATCTCTGTCTAAACTGCCGTTTTTCTATTGAAAAGCCCTGTGTCGAAAAAAACCGTGGCTGCCATTATGCAAATGAAGCACAGGAATATTCCTCTTAAAATCAGGAATAAGGGATCTTCCGAAAAAGGCTTTATTTTCCGAAAGATCCCGTCTAGACTGGCGCTTTTCTCCGGCAAAGCCCCAAGCCGGAAAAAAGCGACAGCCATGTTCATGCAAATGCTGCGGGGGATATTTAAATCTCCCGCGGCATTTGCAATTCCGACTTGTCTCATTAGCATCCCTTTTCTGGAAAAGGGTGTCAATATAGACACAGCCCAAGAGTTTACAAAACCATTGACTTTGCAGTTACAGTTGCGATAACATTGTTTCTCATAACATATAGTGCCAGGTCTACACTAAAAAGGATGACATACCTATGTTACTCAGGGATATGCACAATCCAGACCCCTGAGCTGCGTGGGTGAACCCAAGCCTAGGAATTGACAGTGTTAGGGCAATAGGGCAATCTTCCATCTATCTGGTTACCACCTCTCATGGCAATGGATTAACAACAATAATGAAAGAACCCTACCTCTGAGTGTCTATATCAGTGTTTCACAACCAGTGGGTCACAATGCCAAAAGCATCAGCATGAGTTGTGTCCAACAGGTCAGATTGGACATCATCTTGCATGCCATTGTCCCTGAACATGACCAGACCTGATTCTCAAGTGCTGTGCCAGAAGTCAGATCTATAGAATAGTAGCCTCAGCACTGCATGGCCTTGCTGTTGAGTCTGCCTTTTTGTACAGCATAATAGGCTGCTCGTGTCATGACTTTGCATGTATGGCATATACCAGGGCATGATGTGTGGAGGCTGCTATATTATAAAATGCCAGTCTCCTGGCACAGAGTTTGTACAGCAGATCTAGACATGTTAGTTGTTCAGAGGTGGCCATGCAGATACCATTTTGCCATTAGCATTGTCCATCTGTGCAAACATCCAGGGGAAAGGCTTGAATCCAGAAGATCCTTATCTGTGGGCAGCAGCATTACCAACAGAACATCCTCACTGCCTGAGCTGATAGGAATCCATGCTAACCATTTTTGAGGTGGGCATCTGCAGTGGCTTATAAGGAGCTCTAGACAAGGCCCATATCTTTCTTTATGCCACCTTGAGGACTTTGTTGGCACTTGATAAAGAATCGTTGTAAGTCACTGTCTCTATGCTGCAAATTTCAGGCTGATAATTATTCAGCCTTTCATACAAGTCATGGCTGAGCATCTCAGCCAGCTGGATGAACTTGGACATGATAAATCATGACTGGGTGAGAAACCCCTTTCAATGCAAGTCCGATGCTATTTTTCACCACTATCTGAAATCAAACAACTCATTGACATTTCCTCTAAATGAGTCTTGTGGGGAACATATTCCCAACTTTTCCTCATGGTGTTGTAATTCACCATAAACAACAAATATCTTGCACAATCAACATGTGCCTTTAAATTGATTGTGCCATTTCTGAGCACATATTTATGTAAAGCTGGATTCAGAGAACCTATTTCTATCAAATCTGGTTATTGATCTACCACTGAGATCAAATTACATTTGCCATTTCTACTATGTCATCAGACTTCAAGGAGCTGTGTTAGAAGATATTCACCAATTTTTCATGTTAGAGTGAATTAAATAATGTACTAATGTGTATATGTATTGGTTACTATGTTGCTGGATTGCTGTCTGGTGTCAGAGGAAACACCTCTGGTTGAGCCATGGAGGTGTCTTGCCATAGTTTCCTGTCTTTCCTATGCAGGGGAATAGTGTACTCTTGTACCCTTAATAATATCTATGAAAGACTTCCAACTATGTTCAGTTGTTTTTTCCTTTTTGACTTGCTTCCATGCAACTCCCTGAGTTTGCCAAAGTCAGTCTTGAAATCTATTGTCTTTATTTTTCTGTTCTCCATCCTATCATTCCTTAGAACTGTGAACTCTATCATTTCATGAGCACTTTCACCCAACCTGCCTTCCACTTGCAAATTCTAAACCCAATTCATCCCTATTTGTTCTTATAAAATAAAGTAAGAACACTGATAGTTGCACATCTGAGAGATCTGTCAAATATAATTAGGGCCTGATCAGAAGTTCTCTGATGACATGGAAGGCCTCTTACTGCCTTCTGTGTACTTTGTATGATAAGGCTCCAATTATAGAGCCTTGTATATACCACCTATAGATATTGGTATTAAGGAAATAAGTAGTGGTCCTACTATAATTTTTATAGCTTCAGGGGGTAGCCGAGTTAGTCTGTACAGGATAAACTTAAAAAACAACAAATAGTCTGGTAGCACTTTATAGACTAATACAACATGTAGGTGGTATCATGAGCTTTCTTCTTCAGATGACCAGAGTCAACTTTTTGTGCCCGGGGAGGCATAAGGATCTTGTGCAAAAAGAGTTTGTCTAAAATGGCCATGGCCACACTGCTTATTTTTGCACAAAACAGTTTGTGCAAAAACAGCTCTGAATAGATTATGCAAATGAAGTATGACAAAATGCTAATCAGAGCTTCATTTGCATTGCCTCTTCCACCAAAAGCCATAGTGTAGACATAGCCTTAAATCATAACACTTCTAGACTCATAAATACTTTTACTTCTCTGTACAATGGGCCAATTTCAAAGTCCTTGCTCATTTTTTGTTCGGTAGACCTGACTCAAAAACCAGAAAAAATAATGAAAAATGTCACTGACACATCCAAAATTTTAAGGAGAATTTTGATATTTTAAAAAATTTTTCAGGATATCAACTCGCACTAATTCTCTACATATAGACCTGGCTGTATGTGGAGAGAATTCCTAAGCACTAGAAAGTCTGGAAAGAGAAGTGGAAGTGCAGAATGGGGAGACACTTTTTCTGCATGTGTGTCAGACAAGTGGAACTTAGAGGAAAGGCAATAAGCCTACAGCTGTCTTATAATGTTTCTCCAGAATCCACTACCCATTGCAGAACTCCCTTGAGAGGGCTTTATGGAGAAAGCTGCAGCCAGGTGTTCCTAGTAGTGAGGTTCCAATAAAGAACAGCTAGCAAGGATTCAGGAAACAGAGGTTCCAAAGGTTCCAAAGAATCACAAGTCATCCATGTATAAAGTCATAGTCTCCTACAGCACCCTGAGGTTTCTGATCAGCTTACATAGCTTATTCTGTTTCTTCCCTGATGGAATGAACATAAGAACATAAGAACGGCTGTACTGGGTCAGACCAAAGGTCCTTCTAGCCCAGTATCCTGTCTACCGACAGTGGCCAGCACCAGGTGCCCCAGAGAGGGTGGACCGAAGACAATGATCAAGCGATTTGTCTCCTGCCATCTCTCTCCAGCCTCTGAAAAACAGAGGCCAAGGACACCATTTTATCCCCTGGCTATTAGCCTTTTATGGACCTAACCTCCATGAAATTATCCAGCTTCTCTTTAAACTCTATTAGGGTATGTCTACACTACCCTCCTAATCCGAACTATCTGTACACCTCAGGTAGAAGCCTAATCCGAACTATCTAGTCCGTGCCGCGTGTAGCCGCGCGGCACGGGGTTCGCACTAGCCGGCTTATAAAAATGGCGGCGCCGGCTTTATGCTAATGAAGCCCGGGAAATTCAAATCCCGGGCTTCATTAGCAAGTTCGGTATGCATACATTACCCCCCTAGTTCGAATTAGGGGGGTAGTGTAGACATACCCTTATAGTCCTAGCCTTCACAGCCTAGTCTGGCAAGGAGTGCCACAGGTTGACTATATGCTGTGTGAAGAAGAACTTTCTTTTATTCGTTTTAAACCTGCTACCCATTAATTTCATTATGTCCTCTAGTTCTTCTATTTAGAGAACTAATAAATAACTTTTCTTTATCGGCCCTCTCCGCACCACTCATGATTTTATATACCTCTATCGTATTCCCCCTCAGTCTTCTCTTTTCTAAACTGAAAAGTCCTAGTTGCTTTAACCTCTCCTCATATGGGACCCACTCCAAACCCCTAATCATTTTAGTTGCCCTTTTCTGAACCCTTTCCAAGGCCAAAATATCTTTTTTGAGGTGAGGATACCACATCTGTACACAGTATTCAAGCTGTGGGAGTACCATAGTTTTATACAAGGGCAGTAAGATATTCTGTGTCTTATTTTCTATCCCTTTCCTAATAATTCCTAGCAACCTATTTGCCTTTTTGACCGCCACTGCACACTGCGTGGAAGTTTTCAGAGAACTGTCCACGATAACTCCAAGATCCCTTTCCTGATTTGTCGTAGCCAAATTAGCCCCCATCATACTGTACATATAGTTGGGGTTATTTTTCCCAATGTGCATTACTTTACACTTATCCACATTAAATTTCATTTGCCATTTTGCTGAGTTTGGTGAGATCTTCTTGGAGTCCCTCACAGTCTGCTTCTGTCTTGACTATCCTAAACAGTTTGGTATCATCCGCAAACTTTACTACCTCCTTTCTCCAGATCATTTATGAATAAGTTGAAAAAGATTGGTCCCAGAACTGACCCTTGGGGTACCACTAGTTACCCCTCTCCAATCTGAAAGTTTACCATTTATTCCTACCCTTTGTTTCCTGTCTTTTAACCAGTTCGCAATCCAAGAAAGGACCTTCCCTCTTATCCCATGGCCATGTAATTTACACAAGAGCCTTTGGTGAGGGACCTTGTCAAAGGCTTTCTGAAAATCCAAGTATACTATATCTACTGGATCCCCCTTATCCTCATGCTTGTTAACCCGTTCAAAGAACTCTAATAGATTAGTAAGACAGGATTTCCCTTTACAGAAACCATATTGACTTTTGTCCAACAAATTATGTTCTTCTACATGCTTCACAATTTTATTCTTTACTATTATTTCTACTAATTTGCCCGGTACTGAAGTTAGACTTACTGGTCTGTAATTGCCAGGATCGCCTCTAGAGCCCTTTTTAAATATTGGTGTCACGTTGGCTACCTTCCAGTCATTAGGTACGGAAGCCGATTTAAAGGATAGGTTACAAACCACAGATAATAGCTCAGCAATTTCCCATTTGAGTTTTTAGAACCCTTGGATGAATGCCATCCGGTCCCGGAGATTTGTTAACATTAAGTTTTTCTATTTGTTCCAGAACCTCCTCTAATGATACTTGAATTCCTATTCTAAGTAGGAATAAGAGATCCTCCGGAATAGGGCTTTATTCCGGAGGATTGGGCCAGCCTAGATGCTCTTTTCCGGCTTTTCTACAAGCCGGAAAAAAGCGGCAGACATCTTTATTTAAATCCCGCGGGGGATATTTAAATCCCCCGCGAATTTCCCTATTACGAAGTTTAAAATTAGCATGCCCCTTTCGGAAAAGGGGCCAGTGTAGACGTATCCTAGTTGTTTATCAGGTGTGCGCATACTGACTCAATGCCATTCTTCTTACTCTTATGAGCGGAGACAGACATCAAACTTGTTTACCACTTAGTAGTTTGCCAGCTCAAGTGCATGAGTTAAAGCTGATAAAGGCCAGCTGCTGTTTGCATTTGAAGTGTTCCAGGCTATATATTCCAAGGATGGAAACTTCCATCCCAGCCTGCTGAGCTGAAGGCTCCACATATGACTTTTTAAGTGACAGAGAGTGCAGGAGTTAGGGTGGGGACTGAAGACATGGCAATAGAGGAGTTAGGGGTGGGGTATGAGGAGGAGTTCAGGGCAGAGTGTTTGGAGTCAGAGCAGGGGCCTGGGAGTGTGTAAGGGCTTAGAGTAGGGAGGATATGGGGGTGCAGGAGTCAGGGCATGGATTTGGGTGTGTGTAGGGGTGAGCGTGGTGGGGAAAGGGTACCATTTAAGGGGGGCTGCAACCTCCAGGTCCCTGTTGCTTGTCCTGCTTCCTGTGACTAGGGAGCAAGGGGAAAGTGCAGAGTTTGCTGAATTCCTCTTGCTTCCAGCTGCCTAGGGGAGGAGCAGAGGAGGAATGCATCAGGCTCTGCACTTACCCTTTGCTCCTTAGTTGCAAGAAGCAGGAAAAGCACCAGTAATATGTTACGTGCAGCTACAACCTCCATGACCCATGAAATGGCAGTTGGAGGGGGCCGGGGCCTCAGGGCTGGGACAGTCCTTGTGGGGAAGCTCTCAGCCAGCCATTCCCTTTAACCTGCCTGTCTACCTGCTGCTGTGCATGACAGCCTGCAAAAAGCCAGGAGCTGGGCTGTGAGTGCCCCACCTCTCCCACTGCAGCCGACTGCCCCAACCAGATGGCTTCTTGCCAGAGTGCAGTACTGGGGCGTACCAGCTTACTTTCACCTCTGCTCCCTCCCCAACAAAGAGAGCAAATGGAGAAAAAAAGGCTGCATATATGATGTAGGCTACATCTTGTGATGGGTTTGGGCCTGATCTTTCCCTGTGTTCAGTCTTTAGATGTTTTCAGCAGTCATTTTGGGTGGAAACCAGCGGTGTCCTGGCATCTGACAATATCCCCTATTATTTGGTTTCCCATCTTTATATTCCCTTTGCCAAAGATGGGACTCCTTTGTGTTCAGTTTTATTTTTATTCTTCCAGTGGAAAAGTAAAGCATCAAAAATAGATTCCAGCATCAGATGACCTCACCCCATGTCTTGGCAGGACCAACCATAGATCAGACTTAAAAGAAGAACAAGACTAATCACAGATCATGGTCCTGAGTACCAGGCCATTAAGCTCCTTACGTACTGCTAACATTCCTCACTTAACACAGCTAGTAAACAGGTTTATATTTCTAACTTTAACTACAGGAATGATACATGCACATAAGTAGAATGTACACATTCAGCAGATTATAACTCTGTAATGGCTGTTATATGAAGTGTTTTGCATAAAGCATATTCAAGTAATGTTATATTCCTATTCATAAGCATATTTCCTCAAAGAATATGGAGTGTAATATTACACTTCTTCCTTGTAGCTATCATAAACTAGAACAAGTCGTCTTTGGGCCCATAGACAACTGGCTTAAGTTAGAGCACTCCCTGGATTGCTCACTAATTCTGGTACTGGGACAGGTTGAAATCAGGTATTCATAACTTGCATCTCAACCTTTTTAAGGCAGAGGCTGTGAATTCTTAATGGGAATTTCTGAAGAAAGATACAACTTTACAGTGTTGTATCCACAGCTAACAGGAGAGTTTGGAGAGGGAGTTCTCCAGGTAAAAGAGGAGTAAAAACGGGACCCTTGTGGTAAGTGGCTGTCTGAAGTGTGTGTTTGTGTGTGGGGGAGTTATTTGCTGTGTGCTGAGCTTGTGTTTGTCTGTATGGTTTGTTTGTTTGATTGTTTGTTTGTTTGTTTGAAGGAGCTTCTACAAGGTTTGAAACCTAGAAGCCTCTATTAATTGGCTGAGCCTCAGTCAGGGGGAGGGGCTACCAGAGCTATATAAGCCGGTGACTCAGCAACCAGGGAGCTTGCAAACAGGAACAGCTAACAGGAGAGTTTGGAGAGGGAGTTTAGAGGGGGAGGTTAGAGGGCACTACTGACTTCGGACCTTTTTAAAAACATAACTCCTAAAATCTATATTCCAGAGGTTTAAAGAGAATCCCAGTTTACACTTAAACTTATTCATTAGAAAAATGGAGACAGAAGCCCAGCAGCAGAGTGGGGGCTATCCTGTTTATTGCGTTGAGTGTAACATGTATGATTACCTACCCTGTGGGTGGGTGGCGTATGTGTGCACTCGTTGCAAGGAGCTCCTGACCTTCAGAGACCGAGTTCGGGCTATGGAGGCCAGGGTGGCTGAACTGGAGGAGCTAAGGGAGGCAGAGAGCTATGTTGATGAGACTTTCCTGGACACTGTAGTACTGTCTCACCTCCAGTCTGAGAGCCCCAGTGCTCTTAAGGAGAATGAAAGTCTCAAGGGAACAGAGCATTCAATGGGAGCAGAGGGAAATAATCCTCCCAGAGGATGTTGTGGTATCCTCTCACACTGAGGATACCTGATGGGGAGGGAGTGGATGTTGGAGGCCTCTCCCCAAACCTCGATGAGATCCACGATCTCCGCACTAGACAATGTGGGCCCCGACTCCCAAAGTTGTATAAAAAGTCAGATGGTTTCCTCTATTTTGAAAAACCTCATACTGGACTCTAGTGAACAGGAAGGGCTACAGCAGCCATGTACAAGAAAAGCTCAAAACTGGACACTCAGCCTAACTGGCCTTCTCTCTTTCAGGGTTCTGAGTGTAGGGTAGAGCTTAGGGTATGTCTACACTACAAAGTTAATTCGAACTAAGAGCCGTTAGTTCGAATTAACTTTCATAGGCGCGACACATACAAACCGCTAGTTCGAACTTAATTTGCTTAATTTGAACTAGGTAAACCTCATTCTACGAGGAGCAACGCCTAGTTCGAATTAAGTGGTTTGAATTAAGGGCTGTGTAGCCATTTAATTCAAACTAGTTGGAGGCTAGTCCTTCCAAGCTTGCCCTGGTGGCCACTCTGGGCCAGACCAGGGTAACTTTGGGATACTATGCCTGAGGCTTATTTGGGTGCTCTGAGTTGTATGCCAATGTGACTCTGGTCTGACCTTCAGACCAGACCCACTCAGACAAACCAGACAAACAGGCTTTATTCTGTAAAGAATGCAGACCAGGATTACAGTTCAGCAGCCTCCTTTCTGCTTGCAGCTTACACACTCCTAGCTCAGTCAGTGCTGAGACCCTGCTGGGGGGCAGAGGTACATCCTGCTGGAACCAGGAAGTTCTCTCAACATGCCACAATTTATCGTCCACAACTTGCAGTTCCCAGGGCTGCTCCTGAAGCACACTGGACCTTGGGCTACATTTCATTGCCTTTTTTAAATGGTTGGTTGTTTTTTCTCTCTCTCTCACACACACACACACACACACACACACACACACACACACACACACACATTTTCACTTTTTCAGTACTTATACAATTAGACAAAAGGAACAATGGAGAGCAGGCTAGTCACAAAGGTATTCTCCTACCTCCCTTAAATCTTCTTTCTTCTTTCTCTCCCCGTTCCACTGTTCATAATTGGGAGGCAAGCTGTAAAGAGGTTTCTCCATGCTTACTTTTCAAGTGGTTTCCTAATGCAGATGTTCCCATTTATTTCCGCCAACATTTTTCTACACAGATATTAGCTCCAAGTGGTGCTTTAAGAATCAGAATTTTCTATACTGGATGACAGTGGTGAACAGCAGGGCACCCGAGTTCCCCCCTAAAACATTGTAGCATTGCTCTTTTGTCCTCCTTTCCTTGTAGAAAAATCTTGTTGGGATATGTAAAATGAATAGGGGTCTGGGATAGCGGTAAGGATTTCAGACATAGTAGGCATTATCCTTGAACATGCTCTTTCCCTTCATTTTTGCAACCTAGAAAAATAGATAAGCATGATGCTGCTCTACTTTGTTTTGTCTTTTGCTTATCCTCATTGACTCTGTATGAAATATCTTCAAGGTTAAATGTCTTGTAATCTCTGTAACCTGCTGATTTGGAAAGTTTGTAATGTAGATAGTGGTGATTCAACTAGAAATTCTGTAAATAGTAATTAGGGGTGGGTATAATAATATTAATCACCTGCTTATTCATTGTATGGGATTTAACATTACTAAGTAAGGTTTTGGGAAAAGTAGTGATAGACATGTGAATTAACATACTAAAATAGATAAAAGGGTTTAATTAGTGCCAATTCTTTGCCACTTAGCCGTTGTGTTGAATGTCTGAGGTAAATGTGTGCAGGCAATAAAGCAGTTCTGTTTACCCCATCTGCTCCTGGGTCACCTGTTTCTTCTCTAACAGATCTGTTACATTCCTCCCTCTGTTCTCTTTAAGCATCGTCTTCCGCTAGTCTTTTAGCATCTATTTTGTCTCCTGCTTAAAACCTTTTAAGTGATTGGAAAACTCACTTTGTAGTGCTCTGAACAGAGATATGTGCTGTAGCACAACCTCCCAGACACATCAACAGAAACAATGCACACGATAACCCCAAACGCACAGGCATTCACAGCAGCAAACCCTGCATTCACTCTCCTATTACACCCTGCACCTCACATGAATCAACATGAACCATCACACAATCAGCGTCCGCAATAATTTCAAACACAGCCATCATCACAGACTATATCCCTCATTCACCATCTGTGCAAATCCACACAACTCTACCAGCACAACACAGCCAGTCACACAAATTAATAACCTGCATGCAGAATCATAAATGCTCTGTAGCCTAGAACAGTGTAGTGTTTCTCAAAGAAGTCCATGAACCCACTCTGAGAAAGCTGCTACCAAGCCACTTTGGTTTGTTTACTTACCAGTTCCACAGCCATGAAGACTTGCAGCTCCCATTGGCTGTGGTCCACCATTTGCAACCAAGCGGAGATACGGGAATTAGTGAGAAAGTAAACAAACCAGGAGGGTCTGGTAGCAGCCCTCTCAGAGTGGTCAATAGGCCACTTTGAGAAACACTGGCCTAGAATATCTGTGGAGTCAGTGTCAAACTACAGAAACAATTGCATATATGTTTGAAAGCCTTTTTTTGTTTTGTTTTGAATATCACCAGATTCAATCAGTGGGATTTATATTTGGTGCCATCCAATATAAGTTCAGTTGCCTTCTGCTTTTTTACATACATGGCTGTAAATTCATGGCATCAGCACAAGTTTTCAGCTATGAGTAAACCATGTTTTCTTAATGAAACTCAAATGAATTTTTGTTGAAGGTATGAAATTTCCAAAGTAAGATTTGTTTTGTTTCGCTTCCTATTTCTGGCCAGTTCTCTGGGATCAGTAATGGAAGTGCCGGAATAGCAACTTGCTATTGAGGTGGGAGGGAGTGAGGACAGAGGAGGGAATGGATAGTATGGGCAGTCTCACATGCCTTGTTGCAATAATGAGTGGAAAGCTGGGTTGTATACAATAACCTTACTGCCAAGATCAAGTGCTGCTTGCAGGCCTGTGACTGAAAAGTAACTGCAGAGAGGATATGCATTTGAATAATTTCCATGTGTTGAGTTCAGAACATATTTTGTTTCTGCTTATGGGTTTAATCTTTTACAATGCTTGCGCACTTCTGTACAGAATACCCTCAGCATCTGCTGACATTAATGGTAGTTGAGCTCTTGATAATCTGAAGAATCAATCCTTACAGAGTCATGTTTTTATCTTCAATGACTTGTGATCAAGAACAGTGATCTTAGATAAGTCGTCTCCAACCTTTTTATACCCAAGATCACTTTTTAAATGTCAGGGCAACCCAAGATCTACCCCATCCTTTCCCCAAGGCCCTACCCTTTCCTTGAGGCTCTGCCCTACATGTTCCCCATCTCTCCATTATTTGTTGTCCCCAGCCCTCACTCGCTCTCACTGGGCTGAGACAGGAGGGAATAGGGTGGGAATGAGGGATTTGGGTGGGGGAAGGGCTGAGAGGTGCAAGTTCTGGGAGGGAAGCTAAGTGTAGGAGAAGATGGACAAGGGGATACTGGCTCAGGGAGGGGACTCCAGGCTAGAGAGTGTTATGGTCAGGTGGAGGGTTGGGGTGCTGATCAAGCCGCAGGCCTGTGGATGTGGGGGTGCAGGAGTTTGGGTTGGTGTGCATGAGGGACTCAGGTCGGGGGGGTTGGGAGCATGATGGGCTCAGGACACAGATTTGCAGTGTGTGGAGGTTGCAGGAATGTTGTGGCACAAGACTGGGGATGTGGGGTGCAGGAGTTTGGGGATGTGACAGGCTCAGGGCAGGGGGTTCTGGTGTATGATAGGCTCAGGGCTGAAGTCGGGGGGTGGGTGGGTTCAGGAGTGTTATGATACTAAGGCCAGATGGGGGCTTTGCTCCAACTGGGGGGGCTTCTTGGCCAGGCTTCATTTTTAAATAAAATATTATGTCAAACACACAATGTTTCAGCATTGTCTTTATTTGTGGGAGGGTTGGGGAACCTGTTTTGGGTCAGAGGTAACTGACTCACAGAAAAATCAATTGGGGACCACAGAAGTGAGATGCAAAAAAACCTCCCTCTCCAACCCCCCCCCCCCAAGTGTCACAGATGTGACTCTAACTGAGACCCCTCATTCCCATGAGGGCAGAGGGTATGTAGGAGTGAGGTTCAAGGTCTCAGGCCAGATTAACTCTTCTGGGCTTCCAGGGTTAGTGAAATTTGTGAGCCCCTCTACACTTGGAGATGGGGCCAAAAATGAGGGATTCAGTGTGTGGGACAGGGCTGCCAATGAGTGGGATAGAGATGGGGGTGCGGAATCTGGATGGAAAATAGGATACGGGAGCAAGCTGGGGGTAGGTGTCTGGCCAGGAGGAAGACAAAAGGAGCAGGGTTCTGGTGGGTGTCTGGCCAGGAGGCAGGGGAAGGGTGCTAAATGGTGTCTGGGCAGGGGGTAGGAACAGGGTGCTGGTGAAGGTTTGGGCAGGGGGAAGGGTGCTGGTGGAGATCTGGCCAGGGAGTAGGGTGCTAGTGGGGGTCTGGCCAGAGGGCAGGGGCAGGTGGGGGCTGGGGCAGGGGGTAAGGTGCTGGTGGGGGCCTGTCCAGAGGGCAGGAAACTCTTGGGGGTCTAGGCAGTGTGCTGTTGGGGAGTCTGGCCATGGGGCAAGAACGGCTCAGGAGGCACCCAGGGATCCTGCACTGCCTTTCTAAGAAGTCGGATCTGGTGCACAGCTGGGGACTTTTCCTCCCCACTCCCTGCGCAGGAAGGAAGAAAGGCAGGCAGGAAGTCTCCAGCTGCGCACCAGATTCAGCTTTTCAGGAAGCATGCCGACTGTTTGGTGGAGGGGAGGAGCAGCCTGCATGCTTTCTGAGATGCCAGATCTGGAGCGGAGCCAGGGACTTCTCCCCACCCCACAGCACAGGAAGCTGGCACTTCCTCCATTTTCCCAGGAGGTAGCATTAGTACGAGCTCCTTGGGAGTGGGAGGAAACAAGGGGGGGCAGGAACACTTTGCAATTGACTGGTTGTACCCCCAAAATTGACCAGTCGATTGCAATCGATGGGTTGGTGACCATGGTCTTAGATGTTGAGCTGACATGGAATTTTCCAATCAAACTTTTTCATGAGAAAACGTATTCATAGAAATTGAAACAGTTAAGTGTCAACTTTGATTAATCTATTTATTTTTAAATTACATTTTCTAAATGATCTAAACAGGGTGTTTTACATTTTTCTGGGTTATTGTTTTGGGAAAATTTTGGGGATTTGACTTTTTTGACTCATCGTGAATTGGGACAAAATCTGAAATCTCAAACTCTCACAGGACTGAAAAAAAAATTCCCATCTCAGTCTATCAAGAAAGCTCAGGAATCTGATTGGAGTCATATAAACTTAGGCTTCATGAAATAATAAAAAATCCTATATAAGTTATTACAAAAAACCTACAGCTACTATTTAATGAATGATGGTAAGCACAAAGCCATCAATTATATGCCAATTTCTTTCTTCTGCATCGTAGCTGAAGGACCTTTTGAGAGACAAATTGCTAAGCTTTTGCACCCATTACTTCATTTGGTTCTAAGTTCCAAGGCTTATTATCTTGCATTGGTCTTACACAGTGGGATGCATTGTGTCAGCCTGCTATCACCTGACAGACCAGGGCTGCCTTTGTATTTAGTGAAATTGGTAAGACTGGCTATTTTGCTTTCAGTACCATTATCCAATTTACATCCTAGAAATTTGCCAATTTTTAATCACATATAACTAATAAGGTTTATGCCAGAGGTGGGCAATAATCTTTAGCCTGGGCCACCCTGGAAAGGGTGGGGCTTAAAATGGAAGGGGGGGCAGGATGCTTCTGGTCTTCCCCACCCACAGACCCCTTCTCACTAAGCACTCATGTCCCTTTCAGGGTGGGAGGAGGCTTTGCACTCTCCCCCACCCCCAGGCCAATTAGAGCCTGAGGGCGAGAGACGTGCATGAAGTTTCCTCTGCCCTGTCAGGAGCATGTAGGACTTTGAAGTTCCGCGTGCTCCTGGTAGGGTGGGAGAATACTTTACACACTGATTGGCCTGGGGACAAGAGTAGCATGCAGTTTCCTCTGCCCTAACCCTGCCCTGGTAGGAGTGTGTGGCACTTCAAACTTTGTGCACTTTCCCTGCCCCCAAGTCCTAATTGGCCTGGGGGCAGGGGAGCAGCAAGGCCTCCGCGGGCTAGATCAACCCGCTTAGCAAGCCAGATCTGGCCTGTGGAGGCCCTTTTGCATAAATCCTCTTGCATTGATAATGTAATTTTGGAATTTTTCCTACGAGTCTTGGCTGACAAATACTATTTGGCAAGATTTTGACTGACCATTCTTCAATGTGCCCAGGGTAAACTTGTACAGATGCATTCCCTGAAATGTTTGGGGGAATTCTTGGCTGCTGTTTGGGTGCACACTTCCTTCAGTAACCAGGTTTGGTTCTTTAAAGGATTTGAAACCACAGACAGAGGAATACTTCTTTTTAGGGTCAAACAAAGCTTTTATTTTCTATTTACTTTTTAATTAATTTTTCATTTAAATCAATTCACTATCTTTGATTCTTCTAAGACAACGTAACATACAAATAAAAAATATAAAAAATAATACAAATAAAATGAGAACAATAACTCCTCCTATAGCTATACCCTCCAAAGTTACCTTTGAACAATTTGTGGAGTTATTAGACATACCTATATAATACTTACATGAATAATACAGTACTTACACTAAGGCGAACCACCGCATTGTTTAGATTCAGGAGATAGTCTTTTCTTTATCTTTCCTTTCAGATTTTTTGTTGCAACTTATGACTGGTGTTCCCCTTTCATAGCTTACAAACGGCAATGAAATTCAGCGCTGGGGAGGGAGCCACTTGGTTGATCAGATCTGGCTTTTTGGATTCACAACCCGTCCGCTCTTGATCTGATCCATTTAACCTTATATTCTGGCATTTAAGAGTATTATATTATTAAGGTATAATCTGTTGCATAAAAAAGCCTCCGTCTGAGCTTACTTGATTTATATACATGGATTTTCTAAAGCTACACCAAACTGTAAGGTATAAGGTTTTAAACTGTAACCCATTGTGATCTTTGTCAAACTTTGTAATCTGTGTAACTCTCAGCCACCTTGCTTGTAACTTTCCCTCAGCTGCATTCTCCCCTGGGTGAATGGAGAGAGAATGCGAGAGTGTGTTTGAAGAAGACTGGGAACAGTGGAGCACATTTCAATGAGTCATCATGGTCTGGGCATGCTCCCTGCTGGATAAAGGGAGGTCTGGGCATGCTTCCTGATGACGAGGTGAATGAGTCACAGGAGCGGTTCAGACACTATATAAGGAGAAGGAGCACATGTGAAATGCTCTCTCTTTTTCCTTCTCCTTCTCCGCTCCTCTCTAGTGTCTCTCCTCCTGACCAGCTTCCCCAGCTATAATGAGCAGACAGACCCTTCAGGATCCACATGCTTAGTCTCCTGCAACCCATATGTCTGTGTGAGTGCCTGAGGGCAGGAATGAAAATGGGTGTGAATGAGTGAGTGAATGAATGAAGGGGTGTGTGCTTGCTTGCTTGTCTGTGTGTCTGTGTGAGAGAGAGTTCTATCTTCTTTAGTTTAAACCTTTGGTGGCTGCTTACTCCTCTTTAGTTTTACCTAGCAGTGCAAGTGGTACCTAGACCACAGCAACAGTTAAGCCCAAGAGACCTCTACAGCACGGGCTGGGAGCCAGCTAGCTTTTAGCTCAGAGGGAAGAGACTTCTATACTCAGCTCATCAGGTCCCATGGTTCAAATCCGCTGGTGGCAGTTACAAAGGCACTTGTGTTAGTTTTCAGATTTGAGTGTGAGGAAAAATAAAGATTTAGTATCTGAAAGCATGTTCTGGGCACCACATTTCAGGAAAGATGTGAACAAATTCGAGAAAGTGCAGAGGTCAGTAACAAAAATGATTAAAGGTCTAGAAAATATAACCTATGAAGGAAGAGTGAAAGAATTATGTTTGTTTAATCTAGAAAAGAGAAGACCAAGAAGGGACACAACAGCTTTCAAGTACCGAAAAGATTGTTACAAGGAGAAAAAAACATTATTCTTCCTGGAATGAGGTTTAACAGGTAGTTCAATTTAGGGGCTTTAATTCGAACTACCGGGTCCCTGCAGCGTGTACACTCGGGCAGTTAGTCCGGATT
The DNA here is from genome assembly GCF_049634645.1 of Pelodiscus sinensis. Classification (NCBI taxonomy): domain Eukaryota; kingdom Metazoa; phylum Chordata; order Testudines; family Trionychidae; genus Pelodiscus; species Pelodiscus sinensis. The sequence continues at coordinate 52,664,592 of NC_134719.1, forward strand.
TGTAAATTTCAAAAATGGCGACCGGCCAGGAAGATGCAAATCAAGCGCAGGATATTTAAATCCAGGGCTTGATTTGCAACTTCAAATGCCTACATTAGCCTCAGTAGTTCAAACTTGTGGGCTAGTGTAGACATACCCTAGGTTCCTTCCAGTTCTATGATACTTTGACTTTTTATGTTGTCTTGTGATTCTAGTTTGCAAAATGTGATGAATAACCTGAGCTATTAAAGGGATGATACTTAAACTTTGATTAAGTGGAATAAATCCCTCCTTAAGAGCATTTAAATTTTTATGCTATAGTTTATTGTAGTGGTGCCATTTCAGCTGTGGTAGTTATTTCAGCATCTCCATTACAACCCTCTTTTCAGAGTTTGGTAACTCAGTCACACAAAAATCCCTACTTTGGGCTGAAATTGTGTGCCAAATTTTACCCAGAGGGATGTTTCTAAAACACTAAAAACATATTTAAATTATGGACAAACAAGCTGAAATGAGTTTTAATTCTTATTTATATATGTCTGTAATTCAAATGACTCAACTTCTTATCCCACACTTCAGAGAAGACATGGAAAGAAGTTAAATAGAGGACTATATGAACATATTTTTATTAGAATATGGAAATCCCATGTATGATCACGGTATTCTTTCATACTCCTAGCAAGGAATAACCCCTAGCCCAAAGAGATTACTACATAAGTAATCAAAGATAGGACAATAATTCAGGTTGAACCTCTCTTGACTGACACCCTTGGGACCTGACCTATACTGAACCAGAGAATTTGCCAGACCACAGAAGGCCAATCTTGTCTAGCAGCATTGCCAACACTTCCACTACTTACTGGGATGTTAGAAGATATTTAGGGGTAAATTAGAGCTAAATGACAGCACAGAACACTGAGTCTGAATGGGTGGCTGTAAACAAATTTTATGGAACTACAAGAAACTTGGCCATAGCCATGATAAATGAACTTCTAGCTAACTAAAATCATGCCAGACCAAGGATGTTCCCAGATGTGTGCCAGGTTTGAGAGGTTCCATCTCTAACAGTATGATCTCCTCTTTACAGATGAGAGAATCCAAAGCAATGAGAGATTAAGGGACTTGCCCAATGTCACCATAGCAAAGCTAGAAAGTGTACCCAGATTTTCCAAGTTGCAGTCCACTAAACTAATCTTCCTCTAAAATATATGTTCCTCTAAATATACTGTTGGCACTACCAACAAATGTGTCCGCTGAAGTACAGTCAAAAGAGTATGTCTGTATACACTGTAGCAGGAAGTCTGTCCAAGAATATATATTTAGATACAAATAAAAAAATGCAATAAATTGCAATAAAATAAATTGCAATAAAATGCAATAAATTTGCAGTACTGTAGCTGCAAAACTGCTTTGAGGCAAGTGTATGAGACTACTTGCTAGGTTTCTGTTTTGTTCTTTGCTTTTTTGGACTGTTTGTTGTTAATATTGATGTTTGTGAGCAGAGGAGCAATACCACTGTTCATGATGATTCCTGGACCAGTTTCCCACTCTACAACAACTCTTTGGTTGGCAACTGCTCTTTCTCTGAGGATGATTGGTTTGATTGTGTGTTGGACATACCATAATCTGTTGCTCTACCACATCTGTGGGGAAGGACCTTCAGGCTATGTCTAGATTGCATCCCTTTTTCATAAAAGGGATGCAAATTAGACGTATCGCAATTGCTAATGAAGCGGGGATTTAAATCTCCCCTGCTTCATTAGCATAAAAATGGCTGCTGCTTTTTTTCAGCATGGAGCTTTGCCGGAAAAAAGCGCCAGTCTAGACCCAGCTCTTTTGGAAAATAAAGCCTTTTCTGAAAGATCCCTTATTCCTTATTTTAAGAGGGATAAGGGATCTTTCGGAAAAGGCTTTATTTTCTGAAAGATCCGTGTCTAGACTGGTGCTTTTTTCCAGCAAAGCTCCGTGCCGAAAAAAAGCGGCAGCCATTTTTATGCTAATGAAGCGGGGGAGATTTAAATCCCCGCTTCATTAGCAATTGCGATACGTCTAATTTGCATCCCTTTTATGAAAAAGGGATGCAATCTAGACGTAGCCTCAGTGTTTACCAGCATACAGATCCTCTTGGGAACAGTTACTGTATATCATTGGAGTTGTGCAACTCTAGATGGGAAGATAATAGGAGGGTGAGTGAGGTTTTTTGGGATGAGGCAGGATAAAAATGTATATATGTGTTGTGGAAAAGGAAGCTGCAGACTCAGAGAACAAATACTTGATATTTACTTACATAAAGTTTAAAGAATGAAAGAGTGCCATAAATCAAATAAATCATTAACAATACAATAAAAGTAAATAAACCAAAGCAACATTAAAATGCTAAATCTAACTCTGAAAGATCGATCATGGCAGTGTTGATCTTCTGCAGAATGAAGATGTGGCCTCATTGGTAGTCAATGGGAGTTGAGTGCAGAGCTGCCTAAGGCTCCATGGAACATCCAATCTAAGAACATTTCAGGACCAGGCCCAAAAATCAACAATTCATAGAACTTCTACTATGATTCTTTTATAAATTCTAAACTATTTTAAAAGAAATGTAGATGAAATAGAAGTTTCCCAAAAGCTTTAAATAATTATTCTATTGTGGGCATCCCGTTAGTTATTTTGGGTGAGGAGAAGGGCTAAGTCTGCCTTTGTCATATCTTTGCTAAATATCACATTTTCAGCAACTGTTCCTCACAGGGAAATAAGATTTTTAATGTCAAAAGAATTATTATTTTTGAGCTTTTAGGACAAACTATGGATTATGAAATGACAATGATTAGCTTCAACACTAAAAGTTATATAAATTACCGTAACTTGCCAGAAAGTCTATCAATATATAAATTAACAGCTGTCACCAAGAATATGAACAAGTGCTGAGTGATAACTAAATAGAGTTTTAGCTAATATTCAGGTCTTCTGTCACCTTAACAGTGTTTGAATATAAACAGGCACATATGACTCTATACATATGAAAAGGCCATAGACATTGTGCCTATTGTTACAATCTGGTCATGATACTTCTGTAAAACTTTTCTCCACATTTACATCATAGGACTTTTGTACAGGTGCAAGAGATCCTGATTATACAGAATTCCTTCTAAAATTTGGTCTTAAAATAATCAGACGGTCAACTGGTCTTCTCAGATACACCAGTGATTATTTTGTATATCTTTTGTCTCTTTTTGAAATAAGAGATTCCTTGCCTGACTGGAGACAGAGTAATTCTAATTTAAAGAGACTTGAGAGAAAAGTAGCTGTCCATGATTAATTAATAATAATGTCAAATTGTAGCTCTTCATTAAATGTGCTCTTAATGATGTACAAAATAAGGAGGAAATCCATATTTAGTAGAAATAGAGTATGACTGGAATCTTGCCAATATCTCACTATGCACAGTGCTAAATACCTCTTTCACAGCCTTCTAATTTTCTCAAACATGAAAAAAAAAATGAACCACAATTCAAGGTATACTTTTAAAATCGTTGGATGAGTCAATAATAGTTAGACCTGGAAGTATTATATTTCTATTGGTCCATTTTGGGGGTACAACCAGTTGATTGCGAAGTGTTTCAGCCCTTCCCTTGTTCCCCCCTACTCCTAAGAAGGAACCCACGCTGATGCTACCTACTGAGAAAATGTGGGGGAAGTCTCTAGCTGTGTGCCAGATCTGGCTTCTCAGGAAGTGCGTGAGCTGTTTTGGGGAAGGCAGGGGAGGAGCAACGAACACACTTCCTGAGAAGTTGGAGCTGGTGCATAGTCGTGGCCAATATGATACCTCTTGTGTTTATTGTTTGCGCTTCTCATTGTTTGCACTTCTGAATTCCTAAATAACCCTCTTGTATCTTCTGTAGCATTTATTGTTGGAGGTTAATTGGAATTGCAACCTTATTGCCCTTGAACATCACCCCATCTTTCATAGTAAGTTCATGTCTGCAGTTCCAAGTCTGTTATAGTTGGACTACAACTACTCTTTCCTGGAGGCCACCATGAACACTTCTTCAAGGATATCTTTCTGTTTCCTCTCTTATTTGTTGCTCTTTCCTGTTAGCTCTGGGAACTGACTTTATAATCAAATCTACATCAATTTGCATGTGTCTTCTCTGGTTTTATGGGAGTCACTTGTTCTGGAAAGTACATCTGCAATGAATATGAATTTACTAGACACATAGGTCACAACCAAAGCTTTTGTGGCTTTATCCTCCTTTGAACCCTTAAGATTCAGTCATTTATCAATTTGCTAAATAACACTTTCAACTTCCACTTTCTGTCCATAAATATATGGTTTGTCTCTCACAGAAACAGAATTTCTGAAAGCTCCTTCTAGATCTATGCACATCTGGTTTCTGCCTCAGTCAGTGACTTGGATGCAGATTCTAGCAATTGCCAACAAACCTCATGCTTCTGTAAAAATCACTGCACCTAACACAGATTGGTTAGGTTCACTAATTCTTGTACCAATGTTTTGAACCTTCACATGATTCCATTCTGCACATCAAAGAGTATTCATTTTCATATTCTAGGTATTTGTTCAAACCTGTTACTTGGTATATTGGTTAGTTATTTTGGAAATTTCATGTCTAAACTTTCCCAGGAACCAGTGGACATCTTTCTTTGACTAGGGGTATGACATTACTTCAGTGGCTGAAATCTGCTTCTTATTGGGTTTAAACCATCATTATTTCCAACGTCCCCAACAAAAGTCAGTTCTGTAACCTCTAAAACACATTTCTCCCTATTTATTTTCAGGTTTGCAGTTCTAGTTGTGTCCTGGACTTCCATAACGTATCTACAAGGCTGTACAAGCTTGTAAAAGGTTTTTGTTCTAAATCTCAGTATAAATATATTATGAAGAAGCCCTGCAAATGCATTTTAAGTAATTTTAGCTCATCTGTGCACTTCATTTAACTTCCTTTCTGCCTTCTGAGTAAATCAATGGTGTGTTTGGTTTTGCTTATTTAGATGTGGAATCTCCATCCCAAGGGTTTTTAAGAGCAGGTTGATAAACACTTCTCAGGGATGGCCTACATAATTCTTAGTCCTGTCATGAGTGCAGGGTAACTAGACTAATTGAGGTCTTGAGGTTCTTGCCAGTCTACAATTCTATGATTCTGTGCCAACAACCTTTAAAAATATATACGGATTTTGAACCTACGTCTCCAACATTGCTTGGAGGAACTTTTGTTCAGTCCATTATGAAAATAGGCAGGGCTCGCTGAACTGTGACAAGCCCCGCTTGCCAGCCACACTATCTGGTGATCTGCGCATGCGCAGATCACCCAAACCTGGCTCTTCCAGGTTACAATCTACTCGCCACAGGCGAGTAGATTGTATTATTTGTCGAGCCCAGAAAATAGGTATATCAGAAAAGTTGAATCCATATCTGAATCATTCCTAGGTTTTGGCTTCGAGGAACGGTCTCCAATAGTGGTAAGTCTATTTACAGATGAGAAGGTTGAACATTGTTCTCCCCTGGATGATCGGAATGCTAAAAATCATTGTGGAAAAACCAAATGAATTCTTTGCTTCAGTCTTCATGGCTGAGGATGTTAGGGAGATTCCCTAACCTGAGTCATTTTTTTTAGGAGACAAATCTCAGGGGTACGTACTGGGACCAATCCTATTTAAGCTATTTTTAAATGAATTGGAGAAAGTGGTAAACACTGAAGTGGTAATATTTGCAGATGATACTAAACTGCTCAAGATAGTTAAGATCAAAGCAGACTGTGAAGAGCTTCAAAAATATCTTACCAAACTAAGTGATTGGGCAACAAAATGGCAAATGAAATTTAATGCTGATAAATGTAAAGTAATACATGTTGAAAAGAATAATCTCAATTAGACAAACAATATAATGGGGACTAATTTAGCTATAGGTGAGATCTTGAAGTCATTGTGGATACCAGTCAGTGTGCAGCGGCAGTCAAAAAAGCATGCAGAATGTTAGGAATCATTAAGAAAGGGATAGAATATAAGTATTTTATTGCCTGTATATAATATCATGGTACGCCCAGATCTTGAATATTGCATACAGTTGTGGTCGCCTCATCTCAAAAAAGACATATTAGCATTGGAAAAGGTTCAGAAAAGGGCAATACAAATTATTAGGGGTTTGGAACGGGCCTCTATAATGAGAAATGAAAAAGACTTGGACTTTTCATTTTAGAACAGAGGAGACGGAGAGATAGGATAAAGGTCTATAAAATGACTGGTGTGGAAAAAGTGAATAAGAAAAAGTTATTTACTTGTTCCCATAACATAAGAACTAGGTGTTACCAAATGAAATTAATAGGTAGCAGGTTTAAAAATAAACAAAAGGAATTGTGTCTTCACACAGCGCTTGGATGACCTGTGGAACTCCTTACCAGAGGAATTTGTGAAGACCAGGACTTTATCAGGGTTCAAGAACAAACTAGATAAATTCATGGCAGTTAGGTCCATCAAAGGCTATTAGCCAGCATGGGTAGGAATAGTGTCCCTAGCCTCTGTCAGACGCTGGGAATGAGTGATGGGAGGGGGGTTGCTTGATGATTCCCTGTTCTGTTCACTTCTTCTGGGGCATCTGAGGGTACGTCTAAACTACATGGCTCCATCGACGGAGCCATGTAGATTTGTTTTTTTGGCAAAGGCAAATGATCGTGGTTTCATTTAAATTTACATGGCTGCCGCACTGAGCCAACAAACAGCTGATCAGCTGTTTGTCGGCTCAGTGCGCTAGTCTGGACGCTCCCCTGCCGACATCAAAGCCCTTTGTCGGCAGCCCCGGTAAACCTCATCCCACGAGGAATAACGGGGCTGCCGACAAAGGGCTTTGATGTCGGCAGGAGAGTGTCCAGACTAGCGCGCTGAGCGGACAAACAGCTGATCAGCTGTTTGTCGGCTCAGCGCGGCAGCCATGTAAATTTAAATGAAGCTCCCTACCTACCTCCACTGGGTGTCACAGGGACCCTGTACAGAACTGGGACGGACCCCATGGGATTGAGGCCCCACTGCCACATGTGCACCGCTGTGCTGCTCCATCTGCCCCATCCCTGCCAGCATGCGGGAGAACTGGGGAAGAAGGAAGCAATGGGGTGGGGAAGTTTGCCCCAGGTGCCCCCCGAGAGCTGCTACCACCAGGTGGCACAGGGGCTCCTCCACATGGAGGCCTGAACATCCTCTATGAGAGGGGTGGCGACTGGGGTATAATGGGTCAGGCTCAGATGGTCGAGGGTTCTGGGAGTAGTTTTTTTGCTTTTCACTTGTGTAGTGCCCAACTGAAAGTTCCCCACCCCCTGCCATAAAGAAAACATTGTGTTGGACATAGTTTACTTTATTTAAAAAGAAGTTTGATAAACATGAGAAAGTTAAAATGCTTAATCTGTTTAATAATTTAAATTAAATCATTCTCCGCAGCTGCAGCACTAGCAAAATGGCTTGTGCGTTGTGACAGACCCCCCGCCCCATGCTTTTGGAAATGGACTTATGGACATGAATATACATATCTCAAAAGTGTTTGGAGCGAATCATTTTGTGTAACCCATCAATCTTCATGTCACGATCCACTGGTTCTCTTTATCTTACTCTGTTGTATGTATCATGTGCGTGTGTAAAATTAGACACATGGAGTGGGGAATACTTTGTGAGTTTCAAATGTATGAGTGAGAGACACAGAGGGTGTTACCCTCAACTATTAAATTACCTCTTTTGTCCTTCAGCCTGCGCAGTGATTGGTAGGGAGTGGCCTCAATCCTTTAACAAAAAGAATAGGAGAGCAGAGGCCTAGGTCTTTTGGCTGGGCTGCACCTGAAGGAAAGAGCCTGAGACTCCAGGGTGTGGAAGACAGCCCTGGTTTAGAGTGGCAGCTGGAAAAGAGGTTTTGGGGTGAGTTTAAGTTTGCACTGAGGTTTCAGTGGAGAATTAGCCAAGTGGTTTTGTTTCTTTTTATTATTTGTAACCTACTTTGCTCTGCCTACTTTCCTTATTACTACTTAAATCCTACTGCTTCAACTTAATAAAAACATTTTTATTTTCTATCAAACCCAGTGTAAGCGATTGTTATGTGGGGAGGAGGGCAACCAGTGTGCACATTCCCCCTTTCATTGCTAGAGGGGGCTTACCTAATTCTTTGGGGTTTGATCCCATCTGGGGAGTGCTCTCTCAGGAGGCTGGGCCCTAAACTGCACTCTCCTTGGACCTGAAGTGGTTCTGTGTCTGTACTGCTTCTCGGTGGGGGCAGGGACCTCAGCTCAGGGCCGTGGCTGGGGGAGACCAGTGGAGCTGGCCCAGCAGGACCGGGTGGTGAGGAGCCCCAGAGAGCAGGAAGGCGAGTGGCAGTGGCTGTGTCAACACCCCAGGAGGCTCCCCCGAGGGGTCGTCTGTGACCGCACCCATCACAGGCATAATTAATGGCAAGTTTCCATTAGCAACCAGTGGGCTGTGGAAAGGTTTGCATTGAGCCAGGTGGTCCACAGACCAAAAAATTGAGAACCACTGTGCTGGAGGGTGAGTACTGACCAGGCTGTGGCTCTGGGGATGGGTGGCAGTGGGGGCAGCTGAGGGGAGAGGAAAAACATGTGGGGGATCCCCCTGCCTCAAAGCTGAGTTGGCCCTGGATCCCTGGCAGGAAGGTGAGAGTGCCATGAACCAGACTCCCATAGGATCCTACCTCCAGCAGGGCTGGACACCCTGGGGTCCCCCACCACCCTCACCTCCCTCACCAATTTCCCTGAATCCCTTGAGCCACCCTGACCCCTGTCCAGGTTGGCAATTCAGTATTGCATCTCCTACAAGGTTGGAGCCAGTGCCAGCTTCCTGCAGGGGGAGAGGAAGTCCCAAGGCTCCATGCTGAATCTGGCTTTTGGGGAAGTGCACACATGCTGCTCCGTCCCTCCCCACAGGAAGAGCTGGAGTGAGCCCAGGATAAGAGACCAAGTAGGGCACGCGGTGGAGAGACCTCCTTCCCCCCCTCCCAGGAGGGCAGCATGGCCCAGGGCAGGAAGATTAAATCTTGGCACCACACTTGGGAAAGGTTGCCAACCCCCTACTTCGAACTACCTAGTTCGAGCCCCGTGTAGCCGCGCTGCACGGGGTTCGAACCAGCGGGGTTTTAAAAATGGCGGCTCCCCGCTTATGCAAATGAAGCCCGGGAAATTCAAATCCCAGGCTTCATTTGCAAGTGCGGTATGCCTACATTACCCCGCTAGTTCGAACTAGCGGGGTAGTGTAGACATACCCCTTCAGATTAAGTAGATACTCTAATATACCTTTTTAGATTGAAGATTTCCCTTGGAAAGAAAGTATTATTCCGTAGGAAACTAATTTCTTGGCTCAGTAAAATTAGCATCTGTTGATATAATTCACCACTCTTATTATTGATCATGATACTGCATTCATATCCTGTACAGTAAAGCAATGCTACTAGTGTTGGAAAGAAAAGCACTCAACTCAAGCAGAAAAAGTTGCAGGGCAGAGAGAGTTACTAATGTTTATTGTGACTTTACTTCTCTTTATGGGTATGTCTAAACTACATCCCTTTTTCAATAGAGGGATGTAAATTAGACATATCAAAACTGTAAATGAAGCCTGGATTTGAATTTCCCACGCTTCATTTACATAATAGCGGCTTTTCGAAAAAAAATGTGGTCAAGACGGGGATCAATTTTTGAGTTATAGGATCTTTCGAAACAGGGCATTTCAGTTGACAGATCCCCGTGTTGACCGCATTTTTTTTTCCGAAAAGCCTCTTTTCAAAAAAAAGCCATGGCCGCCATTATGTAAATGAAGTGCAGCAAATTCAAATCCCAGCTTCATTTACAATTTATCGAAAAAGGGATGTAGATTAGACACCCTATCTGTTTGAGAAAGTTACATGTTTTGTTAGCTCTCGTACCTTTTAATGTTTTGAGCTTTCTCATTTCCATTCCCCCTACACAACACATTACCTGAAGCCAACTCTTGACTTGTGATAGATGCAGCTCATTGGAAAGCATATATGAATAGCATGTGATATATTTCTTATGGCCTGTGTTCTCATCCTATAGCTCCCAGCTTCCCATGAACCCTGTTTATCTTGTGTTCATCTGCCTGTAAATTCTGGATATTAAACAGACACAAATAGTCCTATTTGTTGGCAGTTTCCTTAGTGGATAAGTAATCAGTGTCCCTGGGGACTTCGCCAGAAGAACCAGAAAACACGGCAGTGTTGGTATTTATTCTTTTAATTGAGTAGAGCTAATAAAAAAAAATCCAAAGACATTTTTTGAAAGAGTCAGCAACACTGAAGGGTTTTATAAATTTGTCATTTCTGTCAGTATTTAAATGGAGGGGAGGGGAATCTGAAAGAACACCTCTAATTTCAAAGTTTTCTAAACACAATATTTTTTTCAAAATGTTCTTTGCTTTAATAAAAACAATGTTTCCAATGCACTGAAATGAAACATTATTCAATTTGTAGACACAATTAAACAAATCTGGATTAACAATGCACAGCTGTAATTCTGAAGAAGGAAGGTAACTCTGTAGGAGAGATTGATGGTGAAACACATGCTCTGCCAGGTAGAATGTGTCAGAACTATTCATGGTAAAAAAATATGTATAGTTCTCAAATCAGCATGCACAGCATGAGTGAATAGCAAAAGTAGAGCAGTTTTGAAAAAAATGTTTTCTTTACTAAGGAGGAAATTTGTTTAATTTTTTTTTTACTAGCTCTTGTCAGAAGTATTTGAGGAAATGAGCCTTGGTCAACATGTTGTATGGAGCCCTTCAACTAGGTGATAGATGACAATCTCTGGGGAAACAGAAAACAGAAATGCCCCTACAAAAGCTAAGATTAGTGAAGACTTGATCCCCATAACCAGAATATACTGGCATGGTCAACTAGCTACTGGGACTCCACAAAAGACATACCAGCAGGTGTCTCAATTAAGAAAATCTCAAAAGTAAGGGTTTGAGATTAGATCATGTAGTGAATCTGATAGTTAACCAGAGCTAGATATTTAGATAAGCATCTAAAACATCTAAAACTCTCTGAGTGTTTATCCAAAGTGAACTCCTTTCTCATTGGAATTATCTATGTATGTTTACTATGATGGAACTAGCTTATTGCATTTTCTTAAATTATGCAGTAAATTTGTCCCAATATACCAAAACTGTTTGTAGAGGAGCCTGTGCATTTCCATGCTGTCTTGTTTACATTCTGGCAGGACTGATACTGACTTTCTGCATCCACTGATATGGTTTTCAGACTGTTGTGTGTGGTGCTCCTGGGATTATTTGACCCTGATTAGGGTAGATTTGAATGTTTTACTTGATTCCTTTTTAAAAATTCTCCTAGTCTGAAGCAAGTTGTTGATTATTCACATAGGAAGATTAGATAATTTCCAGCTGTTCTTTGACCAGTGAGTAATGGATGTTTGTATATTCTTTATTTCCCTACACCAGCGGTTCCCAAACTTTTCAGCATCATGCCCCCTTTTTGATTTTTGAGAAACCCTTACACTTCCCCACCTCTTCTTTACCATTATCCCCCCCTTTAACAAAAAATTCAATTTGTAATTTAAAATGAAAAATAAACACAAAAACTTGGCATAAAAATATTTAAAATTAAAAATAAGCACAAATAGTTTTTCTTTGCACAAAAATTTAATAAAAATGTAATTTAACATAAGAAATAGCAGAAAAAATGAATTTTATGTGAAGGATGATGCAGCGTTTTCCTCACAAGTTGGGAAATCCTAGGTTTGAAAGTGCGCAACGCAAGTTTTCAACATCCAGTTGATTTCTTTGTTTCATTTTTAATGTGACTAAACTTGAAAAGATTTTTTCACCAAAGTTCTTCGATAAAAATGGAAGAATAATATGTAGCACTTCTCCAACTTTTGAGTAAATTGGGAAATATTTTATCCAAAATTCTTCCAAGCTTGAGTTTTTGAAATTATCTTTTGCACTTAAATCGTATTTCATTTTGAGTGCTTGTTCTTGCAATACTTCTGGCAATTAATTGACATCAGCATTGAATGGATTGCATACTAATTTATGAACATTGCCAGAAATGCTGTTTGGAAAATAGCAGATTAATTCATCAGTAAGGCAGTCCAGATGAAACACAATTTTGTTCCTCACATCCTCTTTACAACTACTTCGAAGTAGGAATAAGAGCCTCCGGAAAAGGGCGCTTTTTCCGGAGGATTGGGGCCAGTGTAGACGCTCTTTTCCGGCTTTTTTAAAAGCCGGAAAAAAGCGGCGGACATTTTTATTTAAATGCCGCGGGGGATATTTAAATCCCCCGCGGATTTCCCTACGACGATAGGTGAAATTTACATGCCCCTTCCGGAAAAGGGGCCAGTGTAGACGTAGCCCAGTAGTATCGTCACACTGAACTGCGAAAAAAGGAGAAGCCTACACTGCTTCCACAATTTGAAGTTTAAGGGTATGTCTACACTACAAAGTTAATTCGAACTAACGGATGTTAGTTCAAATTAAATTTGATAGGCGCTACACTAGCTTAATTCGAACTAGCGGAGCGCTTAGTTCGAACTAGGTAAACCTCATTCTACGAGGACTAAGCCTAGTTCGAACTTACTAGTTCGAATTAAGGGCTGTGTAGCCCCTTAATTCGAACTAGTGGGAGACTAGCCCTCCCCAACTTTCCCTGGTGGCCACTCTGGCCAACACCAAGGAAACTCTTCTGCCCCCCTCCCGGCCCCAGACCCCTTAAAGGGGCACGGGCTGGCTACGATGCCCGTGCCAGGTGCAAGCCTGCCAGCACCCAGCTAGCAGACCCTGCACCTGGCACGGCTTGAGCCAGCCACCCGATGCCCCCAAGCCCTCCCCCTCTTCCTGGGACCAGGCTGGCGGCTCCTGGGAGCTTGCCCGGGACCGCACGAAGCGGGCAGCCACCTGGGCTAGTGCAGACATCGTGGACCTTGTCCACGATCTCCGCACTAGGCACAGGAATGTGACCGTCTAGGGCAGGAGAGCTGCCAGCCTGGCCACCCAGGAGCAGGTGTGCAAGAGAATCAAGGGGGTCGAGTGAGACCCCCGACCCTGAGCCCTGAGCTTACAATGGCCGTCCTGGGACAGACCAGAGGTCCATCTAGCCCAGTAGCCTGTCTGCCGACAGCGGCCAGCTCTAGGGACCCTGGAGGGGATGGACCAAAGACAGTGACCAAGCCATTTGTCTCGTGCCATCCCTCTCCAGCCTTCCACAAACTTTGGGCAGGGACACCACTCCTACCCCCTGGCTAATACCACTCCATGGACCCAACCTCCATGACTTTATCTCACTTCCCTTTAAACTCTGTTCTAGTTCTAGCCTTCACAGCCTCCTGCAGCAAGGAGTTCCACAGGTTGACTCTTTGCTTTGTGAAGAACAACTTTCTGTTACTAGTTTGAAGCCTGCTACCCATTCCTTTCCTTTGGTGTCCTCTAGTCCTTCTATTATGGGAACTAATGAAGAACTTTTCTGTATGCACCCTCTCCACCCCACTCATGCTTTTATAGACCTCTATCCTGTCCTCTCTCAGTATCCTCTTTTCTAAGCTGAAAAGTCCCAGTCTCTTTAGCCTCTCTTCATATGGGACCTGTTCCCAACCCCTGATCATTTTAGTTGCCCTCCCCTCTCCCTGCCTCTCTCTTCCCCTCTCCCACCTCCTTTTCCCCATCTCCCCCAGTTTTGTTCAATAAAGACAGATTCCATTTTGGAAGACACGTTATCTTTATTTTGTACATCAAGAAGAGGGGCTAGGGAAGGGTAAGTGGAAGGAGGTGAGGGAGGAATGGGGCACAAGCCCCCGATGGGGAGAACTGGGCTGGCTCTGCGGGCTTCTGGGTGTGGAAGCTCTCCTGCAGCCCCCCAATTGCCCCCTCTCCCCAGATGGCAGCCTGCGGCAAGTGCAGCCGGGCTGATGGCCGAGTGGTGTGATGTGCCCAGTGTGGGTAGTCGGGGCAATCCAAGCCAGGACTGCTTTGCAAGTGGGGCACCCCTGAGAACTGTCTGTCTGGGGTGGGGGTCGGGACCCTTTAAGCACAGCCCTCGGCTAGCCTGAGACAGCATCTCCACGCTCTAAGTTCTCCTCTGATGCCCTGCCGGCACTGCTTCCGGCCATCCTTAAGCCCGGTTCAGGGTCCACTTAATGTGGACATGCTAGTTCGAATTAGCAAAATGCTAATTGGAACTAGCTTTTAGTTCTAGACGCGTTAGTTCGAACTAGCTTAGTTCGAATTAACGTTGTAGTGTAGACATACCCTAAGATCTTTCACCAGATCTTTGATGAGACGTTTCATGGAATTGTCAGAAAGTGAAATTTCCAATAGTTTATTCTTGCTTTCGACACCAAGTACAATATCAGCTGCTTTGAACAAACAAGGTTTCCCAAGTTTCTCCTATTATGTACGCTTTCATGGCTTTAGCGATGAGCAATGACAGTTCATAAGACGCTTCTACCACTTTGGCCAATGCTTGATTAAAAGCTCCAGTAGTGTCCAGGTTCATGCATTTCAAATTTGGAAGTTTAGCAGCAAAAAACTCTTTTGGTTTGTCTGTCAAAGTGCTGTGGTTCTTCGTCAAGTGTCTCTCAAGATACTAGGTCTCAAGGCATCATTTCTGAGAACCGTGTGGCATACTACGCATTGAGGATGATTGATCCCATTTTTTTCCGTGACAGTGAAGCCATACTTAATGAAGACTTCATCGTACTTCCTTTTCTTAATTGCGGCCATAATATATTAATTAAAAAAATGTATAAAAATAGTGTTCCTGATTAAAATAAAATGAACGGACGCAAGTTACTTTGATAAGTTATTGCAAATGTTTATTTACTACTACTATTATGTACAGAGGCATGCTGCCTTATATAAACCCCACCACCAGTCACTGCACAAGACCAGCTACCTACTCCCATGATAGAATCGTTCTGAACACTCCTGCAAGTGTGCTAGAAAAAAGTTCTATCACCTTCTACATCATTCTTCAGCCTCACCACAGACCAAACTGGTACTCCGACATGTCAAAAGGAAAAAAAATTAAACTATTTGCATTTCGTGGTATGAAATTTGAAAATTAATTTTTTTATACTGATAATTTTTTTTGTTATGAAAATGTCTCAACCTCGCACTCCCCTTGGAATTTCTTCACTTACCCCCAGGGAAGTGCGCCCCCAGTTTGAGAACCAATGCTCTGAACCAAGAATCTAAAACCATCAGAAACACACAGGATTTTAGCTGAATATTTGCAAAGCTGTGCATGGTGAATAAACAACAAACTTGCTACCTCTCTCTCTATGAAGTGGTATTGCCTGAATTCAGAGTATTTCTCACATCTTCTCAGAAGTCCATTCCATTGTAGGTAAACAAACTTTGTGATAAGTTCAAGCAAGATGTGACTCAATTTTTCTGGGGTTTTGTTTGAAGATGGTCTGAATGACTGTCCCCATACTAGCCATCAAATCTCAGGAAGAAGTCAGAGCACTGTGGTACAGAAAATTTGACATTGTTTACCTTTGTAGTCAGTCAATTGAACAGTTGAGTCCCTAGGGGAGGTGAGATTAGTCAATGGAAGCATGATGACCGATTGGAATCAGCGAGGAAGGTCTTCAGCAAGGCTGGATTAACCCCCTCTCCAGACAGAAGAACATCAGCAAAATTCAATAGTGTGCCCTCAGGCAGGGAAGTGCTAGCAAACAATGGCCCTGAGACCTATGGTGGGGAGGCTTCCATCTGGGGTTGGGATGGCAGGATTAGGGGAATACAGTCCCAATTCCATTGCATTCCAGACCAGGACCACTAAAAGCGGTGCGATGTCCTGCCACCAGGTCAGTGGGGATTCTCCCCAAACACACGAAGACTGTGTCTAGACTGGCAAGTTTTTCCAGAAAATCAGCCGCTTTTCCAGAAAAACTTGCCAGCTGTCTAAACTGGCCACTTGAATTTCCAGAAAAGCACTGACGACCTCATGTAAGATTGTCAGTGCTTTTCCGGAAATACTATGCTGCTCCTGTTCGGGCAAAAGTCTTTTTCCGAAAGACTTTTGCGCAAAAGGGCCAGTGTAGACAGCACATTACTGTTTTCCGCAAAAAAGCCCCGATCACGAAAATGGCGATTGGGGCTTTTTTGCGGAAAAGCGCGTCTAGATTAGCCACGGACGCTTTTCCTCAAAAAGTGTTTTTGTGGAAAAGTGTCCTGCCAATCTAGACGTGCTTTTCCGAGAATGCTTTCCGTTAAAAGCATTTTCCGTTAAATTTTCCATTAAAAGCATTTTTGGAAAATCATGCCAGAGTAGACGTAGCCTGACAGTCTGTTAAGCTACAAAAACATCAAACAAAACCCAGGCTACCTCCTGCCTGGGCTCCAAGTCAGGCTCCTCAGATACATCAGGGTACTCGGTTGCTTGGATTTGTCTGGGAATTCAGCCACCAGCAGTTCATAGAATCATAGAATCCTAGGGCTGGATGAGACCTCAGGAAGTCGAGTCCAGTCCCCTGCCCAAAGCAGGACCTATCCTAATTAAATCATCCCAGCCAGGGCTTTGTCAAGCCAAGACTTAAAAACCTCCAGGGATGGATTCCACCACTTCCTTAGATAACCCATTCTAGTACTTCATCACCCTCCTAGTGAAATAGTTTTTTCTAATGTCCAACCTAGATCCCCCCCCACTGTAACTTGAGACCATTGCTCCTTGTTCTGCCATCTGTCTCTCCTGAGAACAGCCTCTCTCCATCCTCTTTGGAACCTCCTTCAGGAAGTTGAATGTTGCTATCAAATCCCCCCTCGCTCTTCTCTTCTGCAGACTAAATAAGCCCAAATACCTCAGCCTCTCCTCATAGGTCATGTACTCCTATCCCCTAATCATTTTGGTTGCCCTCCGCTGGACCCTCTCCAATGCATCCACATCCTTCCTGTAGTGGAGGGAGGGCCCAGAACTGGACACAATAATCCAGATGTGGCATCACCAGTGCTGAATAAAGGGGAATAATAACTTCTCTAGATCTGCTGGCAATGTTTCTCCTAATGCAACCTAGTATTCAATTTGCTTTCTTGGCTACAAGTGAACACTGTTGACTCATATCCAGCTTGTAATTCCAGGTTCTTTTCTGCAGAACTGCTACTTAGTCAGTTGGTCCGATCTCTGGACCGAGTTCTACCAACTCCAACTCCTCCACACCCTTAAAGTGCCTGGCTCAGCAGCAGGTTCGGTGGCTGGTATCAAGCAGGGAACATCAGTCTCCTTCCCTGGCTTGGCAGCAGGGTCTACAGGGATCAGCCCTCAGTCTGTGTCTGGTGCTTTCCCCAGTGCTGCCCCAAATGAGGTACTGGCCCTATCTTTTTCCTTCCTGTTCCAGCCTTCCACTTCTGTGTGGTAGAGTAAGTTTGGTCTGGCTCCTGCCACCCAGGCAGCGCGATTTCCTCCTCATCCTCTGGCTTGGAGAAAGGCTGCACTCGCTCCCTATAGCTCATTATGTATAGCTTTGAGAATTAATCTCAAGAGTCTGTCAAGACTGAGTATTGAACCAAAGGAGAAGTAAGAGATTTAAAAAATGAGGTTATAATTTAATGATTTCCCTCCCTCATAAAGAAAATAGTCCTGCTATGCGCTTTGAAACAGTGTATGGAATACTGTATATTGCAAGCACAGTAAATCTTAAAATGCTATCATACACATATAGAGAATAATATCTTAGGAGCAAGGTAAAGGGTATGCATGAGGTGTAGAACTATACTTTATGAAATTGCATTCTTTTAAAATGCAGGTTAATAAATGAGCATTTAATTGTGCAAACAACCAAAGTGACTAGTATGAACTTAAAACACTTTGTTCTATACTGTGCAGCAGAGATGACAAAATATTGTCCTTTGTTAGAGGATGTGGCTGAAAAATTTCTGCTAGCTGCACTAAGCCCTGTCCCATTATGTCTGTCAAAGCAATGTTTACTATTTACTGCCTCTCAAGGGACAAGTTAAAAAGCCTGAAAGATCTTGACAGATGCTGGTAGCATTCTATGTAATCACAACTTCTATCCACCTAACTGTCAGGGTCATTATCTGTGAAATGAGATGACTGTGAAGTTTGGGAAAGAAGAAAGGAAGTCATATTCAGGGAAGGCTGTGGAATTTATTACTGTGATGGTACTGAATGGTGAATTTCAAAACAATGAATGATTGAGAACAAAACTAAGCTAATATTTTAAATTCACTAGGGTATTACAATCTTCATCAGAGGCAGGAAACAAAACAAGATTAAAATACTGATGAATAAATACTAATACTTTTGGATATTTTTGTTTAACTACACAGGCATCAGTTCAGGAAAATAGTTAAGCACATGCTTAAATCAGTCCCTAAGCAGGACCACCACAAGCAAGAGCTTAGTTCTAAACATACCCTTAAGCAATGTTCTTAATGTGTATATTTAAAAAATGGGAGATACAATCGAATATTACATTATTAGCTGTAGTGGTTCATGGTGGAAGTTTGACGAAGCTATTATACTGTGGTTCTCATGTAAAGCAATAGTTTATTATAGAAAAATCACCCAGATATCTCAGGATCCAGACTCCATAGGCCATTTACTTCCTGTTACAAAAGAAAACCACTCTATTTAAATTTTGATGTTTAAGCTCATTGAAATATTGGAATAGCTGCAGATATTGATGTTTCAGGGTTTTTAAATTGTCTTTTGAGAAACACACTAGTCTAACACTTACATTCAGACTATTTATTGCCTGCATAAGTGCCAGTTCCGGTATTTTTAAATTGGAGCTATTTATCTGAATATAGATATCCCTTGTAAAAACCCCTCATAATATTAACTTGGACTTCTTAAAGTAAGACAAGAATAATTTTTTCTTCTCCTTTTCATAGAATCCTAGAATCCTAGGGCTGGAAGAAACCTCAGGAGGTCATCGAGTCCAGCCCCCTGCCCAAAGCAGGACCAACCCTAACTAAATTATCCCAGCCAGGGCTTTGTCAAGCTCAGACTTAAAAATCTCTAGGGATGGAGATTCCACCGCCTCCCTAGGTAACCCATTCCAGTGCTTCACCATCCTCCTAGCGTTAGTAGAGGTCAATGGAAAGATGACCCGCACAAACTTAGGTAAGGCTACCGCATCCTAATGGCAGGTGGTAGCAAGGTGCCTGACAATCCTCGGTTCTTCTGGGAAGCCTCCCTAATAAGAGAACTATGACTTTGTAATTTGCAGATTAAGTAGGCAATTAGGATTTTTAAAATATACCATTATCTTTAATTCTTTAACTGTGCTATTCAATAAAAACCTATTTGAACATAACCCCCCAACCCACATACACACACACACACACACACACACACACAATTATTGTGTTGTGTCCTCCCATTAGACATCCTCATTCCTTTTGATAATCCCCCTGCACACTACACACTTAGAAAGTCAGGCAATCTCTTTGCAGGACCTGTTATAAATTATAATTTCCTATGTCTTGGGCAGACCATGTCCTCTGAAGCTTGTTGTCTCCAGTGGGAATATAATAATGCTTTAATTACACATAATGGGCCCAAATGAGGTTGCTGACCTTCCAGAGTTGAAAAGTAATGCTGCATTATCCGTGCTAGACCAGCCACTGCCTAAAGTGCCTATTGCTGGTCTAATGACGATGAAAAGCATTCTGATTTTTTTCCCTAAGAGGAATTGCCAGCTAACTGGAGCAATAAGAGAGTGATAGGTCAGTGTAACAGGTTACTGACCTTTTAAGAACAATGAGGCCAGTGCCCCTTTGTTTCACTTGCCTTCCAGAGAGCTAGTACTGCAATTCTGAAAAGGGCTGATTGGCAGTACTGTGTTTGGGTAAAAGAGCCATAAGACTGGTCGGCTGCATCTAGACTGGCATGATTTTGCAGAAATACTTTTAACAGAAAAGTTTTTCCATTAAAAGTGTTTCTGCAAAAGAGCATCTAGGTTGGCACGGATGCTTTTGCGCAAAAAGTGCTTTTGCGCAAAAGCATCTGTGCCCAGTATAGACGTGCATTTGCGCAAGAAAGCTCTGATGGACATTTTAGCCATCAGGCTTTCTTGCGCAAAAAATTAAGGTGCCTGTCTACACTGGCCCTCTTGCACAAATATTCTTGCGCAAGAAGGCTTATCCCTGAGCAGGAGCGTCAAAGTATTTGCGCAAGAAGCACTGAATTCTTACATTAGAATGTCAGTGCTCTTGCGCAAATTCAAGCAGCCAGTGTAGACAGCTGGCAAGTTTTTGCGCAAAAGCGGCCACTTTTACGCAAAATCTTGCCAGTCTAGACACTCCCGTCATGTTCAGGTTGATGGTCTGGAGTTTGGGGAACCTAGAACAAGGTCAGAAATAATCTGAGATTGGAGTAGTGGTTAGACTTACACTGATAAGTCCAGTGCAGCTTTTCCAGTGCACTGAAAAGCTCCAGTGCAGCTTTTCCAATACTGTCCCCAGCCCAGTACTCCCAGTGAAGCTGTACAGACGCCAGGAGGGGCAGTTATGATCCCCCCTGATATTTGGGGAGGGGCATCTGTCACTTCTTGACCCTCCCATTACTCTGCTTATGTGAGCTGGATATATAAACAGATTGGAGAACTCAGGACAGACACACAAAAGGGAAGGTCAGCATGGGGTACAGATCACAGCTGGAGGATTCTCTGCATCTTGGGGTCTTCAAAGTATTTGAAGGCTTCAATATCTGAGATACAGGTGAGAGGATTATTCTGGGAGGAGTGGGTGAGATTTTGTGGCCTGCACTGTGCAGGGGGTCAGACTAGATGATCATAATGGTCCCTTCTGACCTTAAAGTCTATGGGTATGTCTACACCACCCCGCTAGTTCGAACTAGGAGGGTAATGTAGGCATACCGCACTTGCAAATGAAGCCCGGGATTTGAATTTCCTGGGCTTCATTTGCATAAGCGGGGAGCCGCCATTTTTAAAACCCCGCTGGTTCGAACCCCGTGCAACGAGGTGTACCGGTAGTTCGGAGTAGGAAGCCTAGTCCGAACTACCTAGTTCGAGCTGCACGGGGTTCGAACCAGTGGGGTTTTAAAAATGGCGGCTCCCCGCTTATGCAAATGAAGCCCGGGAAATTCAAATCCTGGGCTTCATTTGCAAGTGCGGTATGCCTACATTACCCCGCTAGTGGGGTGGTGTAGACATACCCAGAGAGAGACCTCACCATTCCACGGAGCTTGCACTGATCGGGGTTCCCAGATGATGATGGTAGCCGGGGGGTCCAGAGGGCAGGAGACAAGCAGAACAGAGCCCCCAGCACGATCAGACAGGAGATGAAGAAGTCTCAATGGAACTGATGCAGTTTAAGTCCAGGTATCAGAACAGTTTTTCTTGGGGCAAACATAGGTGTTTTTATAGGGATAGTTCAAAGAGAAAGAGGAGAGACAATAGAGACTGATACCCCTGGTTATGGGTGATGTTCCTTGAATGAGCTCACAATGCAACTAGGCAGTTTCAGTATTTTAGATGTCAATAGGATCATTACTAGAATTGGTCTGATAATGACTAATGTGGGTGTGAATGGGCCTGGGTTCATTAGCATCTGGAGCAGGGATTTCCCATCAGGCAGTGCTTCTCTGCTTTCGGTGTCCCATAGTTCACTTTGGTTCTTGCCTTGGAAGAGCTGCTCTCCATTCTGTATGCTAATGAGATGTCCCTCTGTTCCATCTTTAATGCAAATGAGGCTGGGGTGTTTCCTTAATTGTATCACCCTTGTCTGAAGCAGTTTAGGTGTGTCTTCCCCGGCCTTTTCATTGCTTTGTCTGATTCCAGCAAAGGCTAAGGGGGGGGGGGGGGGGGGATGGTTTTCCATGAATGTCACTCCCTGGCTCCCAAAAGCACAGGGCTGGTAGGTAACAACCTACACTAACATGGAGTTCCCCTAAAAACCTGGCGTTCTCAGTCCAGGGAGTCCTCCTCCTAATTTGATGAATTAGGATGTAAGAATATAAGCAACATTGGAAGTGTTGAGGAAGAACATACAATCAAAAAAATATATATCTTTAAATACATTACATGTTTTTCCAAAAAAATCCAAAAAACTGCCCCTCAAGCTAATGTGGAGCCAGCTAATATAGAATTATATAGATTAAGGCAGTGTTGACCCTAGTTTTTTTAAGCTTGATGTTAAGGTAGATTAACTTGATAATATATCATGATATGCCAGTGATATGAAATCAATTTTATTTGAATGCTACTTTAATTCTTGGAAGAAAAAAACTGTATTAAAGTAGTGTGAGAGCTTTCCAAATCAGTACAGAAAGCTGAAGATGGACTATCTGTTTTCCTAGTATGCATGCACACAAATACCACATAAATGTGTGGTGTTTTGCACTCACTTCAATGTTGGGCTATTTGCAGAGGTTCAACCAGAAATTCACAGCATCCCTGGTACAGCCTAAAGAAACTAGTTGTGTTGTTGTATTTGAAACTATTGTCCTTGTTCTCTTTTCAATACTATATTCACACACGAAGCATTAGAGGGTGGGGATGTGTGGAAAAGAGAGAGATCTCACACCCATGACAAAAATAATTAAAAAAATATTTTTTCAAAGCACCCTTCACATTAAAACAAATATTTATACCTCAGATTGTGAAATGAAATTCAGAGCCAAATTCTCTGCTTTTTTTGCTTCATCAACATTAGTGGAGCTGTGCTGATTTAAGCCAGCTAAGGATCATGGGGTTTGAAATAGTTATCCAAGACATACTAGTTATTTATCGATATATTATTTTAAGTATTGACCAGAAGTCACGTGATGCTTTTGTGACTAGCCTGTAAAGCAACACCAAATTATGCAACTACACAAATGCAAATTCATGCCCTCCAATCCATTAATGCTATTAAAAAACCCACAATATCCTCCAAACATACAGAAAGCTTTAAAATTTCAGGACTGTATTTTCTGCTTTGCCGGTGGAGGAAGGGAGGGAGGGGAAGGATGCCAGTCCTGGAGACCATGTTTGCATTTGTTTGTCCTCCAGCCCCAGGGTCAGTTGGGGCTATAGCTGCGTAAGACACAAGTCAGGGAAGTCACAAGTATGCTATAATTTCTGCCAATTCCAATGACATGTTAGATGTAGGGCAAAGGATTTAAGCAGTGCTGAGGACCGAGCCCTCAATTTAAATTTAGCTCATTAACTTGTAGAACTAGAAAGTCAGAAAAATCACTCCTGTGAGAAAAAGAGATGTCTGGCCTTAGAATCTGTAAATCTATAGCTATTGCAGGTAACTGTTCAAATTTTCAGTCCACTGGGTGGAAAATGAATGCCGCTTGATAAAATCCCTAGTCTATCAGTACTGCATGTTTAGAACGCCCCAATTTTTTCCA
The DNA here is from genome assembly GCF_049634645.1 of Pelodiscus sinensis. Taxonomy (NCBI): domain Eukaryota; kingdom Metazoa; phylum Chordata; order Testudines; family Trionychidae; genus Pelodiscus; species Pelodiscus sinensis. The sequence continues at coordinate 52,687,918 of NC_134719.1, forward strand.
AAACAGAGACAGGCTAACCTGAGAAGCACTGCAGGAGAACTACTGTCCTACTGAAAGTAGTATAGCAATATTCATCTGCAGTAAGGAGCCATTGTCAAAGCTATACATATCCAAAAATGACCAAAGTTACCACTTACATTAGGGCTATGTGCAGATATATAACTGTATTTGGCCCCAAGCAAGTACTAGCATAGAGCAGGGGTTCCCAAACTTTTTGACACGGGGACCAGTAAATCTATTCACAAGTTTTTGGAGGACTGGTAACATTCACCTGCATATCTGCATATTCATTAAGCAAATGAAAATGTTTCTGGTCCTCCCAAAGCCCCCAGTGCCAGCTTTAGTAAAGCTTTTGATATGGTCACCCACAATATTCTTGCCAGCAAGTTAAGGGAATATGGATTGGAATATGGACTGTAAGATGGATAGAAAGCTGGCTAAACCAGGTTTTCCCAAACTTTTTACTTTAGTTGCAATCGGGTTTTTTTCAGTAGTGTTTTTTGCAGCCAAAAATATAAACACACATAAAAAAAGAATTAAAAATGAATAAATGTTCAGTGTTTCACCTGGCTGCTTCCCCTGCCCAGCCTGGGCCAGAGCTTGGGGGACCTGGTGACGCATAGGCACTCCAGGAGGCAGGAGCAGGAGCAGATTGGGGGTAGGGTATCTGGCTAGGAGGGAGGGTGCAAGGTGGGGTAGGGTTGCCAGGTGTCTGGTTTTGTACATATAAAATGTCCGGTATTTTCTAATTAGGTAAGTTTTATTATTATTAGGTGTTTCAGTCTGTAGCTGCGAACTGCCTGGCTGGTAGATGTGCTCACGCTGCATGAGTGTGTCTACCAGCCAGGCAGTTCGCAACTACTTGAGAGAGGGTATGTGGGGGAAGGAGGCAAAATGGAATCCCTGTGTCCGGACTCACTCATATGCCCGAGTCTGCATGTGCCCGGGTCAGTCCCGCTTCCCGCCAGCTGATTGACTCCCTCCACTCGCTTCTCCTCCTGGTCTCCTCAGTCCAGCCCTGCTGCTTCTGTCCAGCCCTGCTTCCGGAGCCTTCAGATATTAGTGCTATGTAACCTATCACTTAAATCAGCTTCTGTACTGAATGGCTAATGTGACAATTGTTGTTTTTTTTTAAAAGGCTTCAAAGACAATTCTGGCAATTACAGACCCATGAGTCTAACTACAGTACTAGTAAACTGGCTGAAACCATACTAAACAATAGATTTGTCACACATAGATGAACACAATATTTTGAGGAAAATCAATGGAGGTTTTATAAAGGGAAATCATGCCTCACCCATATATTAGAATTCTTTGAAGGGTGGTCAAGAAACACGTTGGCAAGAGTGATCCAGTGCATATAATGTACTGGGATTTTCAGAAAGATTTTAAGGCTTTTAAGCAAACTAGGCAGCAATCATGGGGTAAGAGGAAAGGTCTTCCCATTAATTAATGTAACAAGATTGAAATCACCTCTTGTGAGCATCACCTGGCCAGGTGCATGTGCCTGCACTCTCTCTGTTTATGGTGGTTCTTCAGTGATTCAGTCCTCCGGTCAAGTCACACTCGGTGTGACAAAACAAACCTCTACTGGGGCTACAAGTCCAGCAGGGCATCTCTTGGTGCCCTCATTAATGTGTCTCAGTTTGTTTCTACTCTGGAATAGAGCAGTACCTCCAGGACTCAGGGCCGGCTCTAGGCACCAGCAAATCAGGCAAGTGCTTGGAGCGGCAGCTGGCGCCACCCCTGGCAACACCTAGCCCTGCCCTGCTGATCTTAAAGGGCCGTGGCCCAGGAAACGCTGTGGCTGTGCAGCCAGCTAGCACCAATGTGTGCCCGGAGCCTGCTGGCTGCCCCTGTCTCCTCTCCTGCTCCTCCCCAGTGGCCGCTAAGCAGCCGGTGCCGCCCACTGCAATGCCCAGCCCCTCCCTGCCCCACCCCACTGATTTTAAAGGGCTGCAGGAGACACCGCAGCTGTGAAGCTAGGGTAACCAGATAGACACCCACCCCCCAAAATACCGGCCAGGAGGTGAAAATGCTGGGCACCTGGCAATCCTACAAACACTCAGTGCCTGGCCTCCCACCCAGCCCAAACCCCCCTGACTCCCAACACCCCGACCCCAGCCCTCATGCTTACCTGGTTTCACAAAATGGCTGCAGGCCAAAAGACTTAGGGGAAGCTATCCATGCACTCACTGTTAAAGGCTTAAAGGGGACATGCTGTTTTAATGCTATTTCATTTAAAAAATGTTTGGCATAATTTTTTTTTTTGCTCAACAACTTTTGTCTGCCTCCCCCTTTTTTTCGCCCTTCAACAGAATTTTTTCCTGGTGTGGTGTGTTTTTTTTTTTTTTTTTTTTTTTTTTTGGTGGGGCGTGGGGTGGCCAAAATTTTTTTTTGCTTGGGGCAGCAAAAACCTAGAGCCAGCCCTGCCAGGACTTCCTTCCTGAATACAATGTTTTCGCCATCTCAGGGCCCTTTTGGTCCCAGTTCTTTGGCTGGGTCATTATAGTTCAGTTCCTTCCCAGGATGCCTCAGTATCCAGGCCATTTCTCCCAGTAGCTAAGGGTATGTCTATATTTGCCCCCTAGTTCGAACTAGGGAGGCAAATGAAGCATACCGAAGTTGCTAATGAAGCACGGGATTTAAATATCCCATGCTTGATTAGCATATTCGCATCCAGTTGCCATTTTAAAAAGCCAGTAGCCCGATTTAACTCGCTGCTTGTAGACGCGGTAGTTCGATCTAAACCCCTGCCCTCGAATGAACTGTTACTCCTCGTACAGTGAATAGCTATCCTCAGTCAATTATCTTGAAGGGATGGGATCCTGGTTCCCTATGAATCGTTAATCAGAGTACACTTGGAAAGAACAATCGATTTTTGAGTTCCCCCTCTTCCAAAGTAGAATGAATTTGCAACAAAAATGCAAATTTGTCTGAAATTACAAACCCAATTCTTTGAACAGTAGTTACAATGTGATACCTTGAACTGGATGGTGTGAAATTGTTTCCCATAATATTTTGCTTTGTTCTTACACAAAACCAATCCAACTCAGTGCTTGTTATTGAATTTTCCTTTTCTTTGTGTGGAATTTGTGGAAATTTAAAACAAAATTCAAACTGTCATTTTGGAAAGACTGAAATAAAATTTTCACATGAATCCCTTCAACAAAACTATTGAGTTCTGCCCAGCTCTAGCTATAATGAACATTTACCTGTACACAGTGATGAATAGGCAGTTGGGGAGATTTTTTCCCATTGCATTGAAACTGAAAGCTGACACATAGCGAAAACAAGGAAATAGCACAAAATAATTGTAATAATAGTGGTTGCAGCTGATAACTTGAACATTGTCCTTATGTTGTTGAAACATTTATAAGTAATACATATGAGACTGGTTTGTGTCTATTAAGCCTTTTTCGTCCATAAATCTAGCTACATTGCTATCAATTCCAACAGAACACTGGAGTCATGGTAACTAAAGTAATATTGGCCATGATTTTGTTGTCTATGGAAGCAGAGACAAATCACGTTTAACAGCATCATTAATTGTTCCTGGGTAAACCATACTAAAATCAGAGTATACTGGAAAGCTCTTGGTTTGATGTTGAGCACAACTTTTCTCTGTCTATGATGACTGCAAAATAGTGGACAATATCATATTAGCTAACTCACCTCTTTCAATACAGGCAGACCCCGGGTTACGCGGATCCGACTTATGTCGGATCCATACTTACGAATGGGGCTTTTCTCGCCCCAGAGGATGCGGGCGGCGGGACCGCCCAGACGCGCCATGGTCCCACCGCCCACGTCTTCCGGGGCGAGAAAAGCTGCTCCGCGTCTCCCTGGTCTGCTGGGGGGGCCCCCAGCAGACCAGGGAGACGCGGAGCAAAGCCGCGAAGGATGCGGGAGGCGGGACCGCGGTGTGTCTTAGTGGTACTGCCGCTTGCATCTCCCTGGTCTGCTGGGGGGGGGGGCACAGCTAGTGCGCCCCCCCACCAACAGACCAGGCTTTTCTCGCCGATGCCTGTGGTAGAGCAGTTGGGGCACTGCTGGGTTGGTCCCGCAGCGCCGCTCCTCGGCGCTACTGGACCAACCCGGCTGCACCCCAGCTGCTCTGCCCCAGGCGTCCTGATTCAGCCGCTGCTGGTCAGTATTAAATCTCGTTGTCTTCAGCCTATCTATGTGATGGATGATCTGCACATAGAGAGACTGCAGAATATCAGTGTTGACTACTACCTCCTAATCCAAATGTTCATTTTCTCTATTAGCACTGTCTTCGAATTAAGTTAATATTTGTCTTGCATGTTGTAGGGGTCAATTGCAGAAGAACTCTGTAAGTGTGAAGTATATGGGTGGTAAAGCTTGCACTGCCCCCCACTTTCCTTTTACCTCCCTTCCCTACTACTGATGAGCCAGAAGCAAGCCTCTAGGAACATACACCATTGTAGCAAGAACGAATTGTAGATAAGGGTGGGAACATAGCAATCTTGTTTACCTACATGTACTGATCACGTAAACAAAGTCAAAGGACAAACAGTACATCTGAGCCATACTGTAACAAGCAATGAGTAACCCCCGGAAACTTCCAAACTGCCAAACAAGGTAGAGATATAGTATTTACAGCTGCACCAGAGCACAGCAATTTGGACCTCACATGTTAACTCCGGTGTCTCAAAATAGCTACTCAGCATCTTAAGAGCAAGCCCATTAGAGTGAAATAATTATTCCAACTTCCCTGTAAACCTCATTGCATGATGGATAAGGAACATTTTGGAATAGCACCTTATTTCAAAATAAAATCGAAATAAGCTACGCAATTTGTGTAGAGCTGATTGTGTAACTTATTTCAAGGAAAGGGTGCAGTGTAGACACACCCTAATACATTTCCATTTATCCTATTCCTACAGATGTATGAAAATAGCACAATATAGTTGCAAAAGATGAATAGCACTCTACATTTGAAACAATAAGTTGATCATCTGTCTCCTACCACATGTTGCTCTTAGACATATCAGTTACTTAAGAAGGTTTTTTTCCCCCTGAATTCGGGCCATAGAAAAACATGTGATGAAAAGATGTAGAAATCTGGTCCCTTTCTGAGGAGGAATTATTCAGAACAATTCTACAAGTGTGCACAGAGGCTACACTTCCAAAGCTGATAATTATTTAATTAAAATTTCTGTAGCTGGTAGGGTTTGTCTAATTAAAAAAGAAGCTGCATTATCATTCCCCATCTGTGGTTGTATCCGAGTTGTAGTGTGGGCTAATAATTGGAAATATGTTTGGTGCTGAAAGGCACTAGCAGACCCTGTAGACATGGTATTGTGTGACCTTTTTTAATTAACTCCCGGAGCAGGATCTCATCTTAAAAACATACATTTTTGTGTCATTTTGTTTATTTAAAAACATTAGTGTTCAAATGCAGTTTCACAGAGCCATCCTGGATCCATTCATAGAAGATGCAGCAACATAGGGCATCCAAACATTTGGAGCACCACTGGATCTTAATGTCCACCTACTTGCCAATTCCTGTCCCTGTTCTGTGGCTCTGCTTTCTGCATAGAGGATCCAGTTAATCTAATAGTGAAAAAGCTTGACATCTATTAGCAAAACATTGAAACTGAAAAAGCCATTCAGGTGGTAATGAAGCCATGTAACAGACATTTGCAAATGCCAGGTATATACTGTCAGTTTCTGAATTCACTGTGCTAGTCTACAGGACCTTAGTTTAAAATGTGTTTAAAAATATTTCATTAGTGTGTTGCTGAAGATTATAAAATCACATCCCTAAAAATATTGTTACCCCCCATTCTGGTCTGCTGTTGAGCATAAGGGCACTAGTTTAATAGTACTGTGTAGGGTCCCATATATCCTAAGGACACCCCGTTCATCCACAAATCAACGCAACATTTGCTTTCTGGTTTACAAGCATATTTAATACAAATGATTACATTAAAACCAATACACATTTTATAGATATGGCCCATTCATCTTGAGAGACAGTGGCAATCTATGAGTCGTGCCTGGATCTGCAACTTCTTTCATGGCTTATTCGTCCAATATTGGATTTGCACAGTCAATTACAATAGCTACATGCCAGTGTACTTCCATTTCATGAGTCTGAGAATTTTTCCTTCTGAGGCAGAGTTCTTTTGCATGTCTTACACAGATCCTATCGAAAAATGACGTGCCCTGTTGTAATAATTGTCACCAGATGTTGTGATCTGATGACGTAGATTCCTAAGAGCTTGGATTGATGTTAAACCTTTTCATAGTGTTTTTACATATATCCTTGAGTCTTAACTTTGGTCTTCCTCTTGCCCTTGCGCCACTTGTTAGTTCACCAAAGCGGATTTCTTTAGGAAGGCATTTATCACTCATTCATCTCACATGGCTGAGCCACCGGAGTCTTCTGTTGTTAAGGATCGCTATGAAACTGGGTATGCCAATTCTTGATAGGACATCTACATTTGAAACTTTGGCTTGCCACTTAATATTCATTATTCTGCGAAGGCAGCGAAGATGGAAACTGCTCAATTTTTTCTCTTGGCACAAGTAGGTAGTCCAGGTCTCAGATCCATAAAGCAAGACACTTAATGTGCACAAATGCTATATCAATATCTTTGTTTTTAATGTTAGTTTGGGATTGTTCCGTGCTCATTTCATAAGTCTGCCAAATGTTGTGGCTGCCTTCCCAATTCTGATATTCAGTTCTTCATCCATGGAGAGATTTGTGGTGATAGTAGACCCAAGGAAACAGAATTGTTGAACGACCTCTAATGGACTGTCATTCAGAATGACCTGTGATGGTTGAGATACACCTTGAGCAAACACAACAGTTTTCTTCATGCTTATGTCGAGAGAGAATGATTTACTAACTCTGGACAGAGAATCTATCAGTGCCTGTAGCGTGTCTTCATTATGTGCAACAAGCGCTGCATCATCCGTGAATAGGAGTTCTCTAATGAGAACTTTCTTGACCTTAGTTAGCCTTGAGTTGTGTTAAGTTGTAAAGAGAACCATCTAACCTTGTCTGGAGAAATACATCACTGTGTGAGTTTAGAAATGCATAGTTTAATAGGACTGAGAAGAATATACCAAAGAGGGTAGGAGCAAGGACACATCCCTGTTTGACTCCACTTTTCACCACAAAGGGCTCAGATGTAGATCCATCATAGTACACTGTTGCTTTCATATCTTCATGAAAAGATATTATGAGCTTTAGTAGAGTTGGTGGACATCCAATCTTAGTTAACACTTTGTATGGTCCTGATCTACTGATTGTATCGAACGCCTTTGCTAAGTCCACAAATGTTATAAACAGCGGCTTTCCTTTATCTCTGCATTTTTCCTGTAGTTGTCGAAGAGAAAAAATCATGTCCACTGTTGACCTGCCAGCCCTGAAGCAAGGGCGGATGAGAGTTTTGTGGGACCAAAGGCAGCATAGTTTCGAGGGGCCCCGATTTGGAGAAAAAATAGAAAAAAGGTGTCAAATGTGCAAATTGAAGGATATTTTCATATCATATTAAATGTGAATTGGGTAAATTTGATAGAAACTTAATTTAGTTGGATAATTTTTATTTTTATTATTTTGTAATTTTTATTTTAATATATTTTAATATATTAATTATATTATTAAACAAAATTCTGCATTAATAATTAAACATTTGTATTTGTATTTAAGCTTAAACCCCCTCCTGCCGCACTCTCTCTATTTGGGTATGTCTACACTACAAAGTTAGTTCGAATTAACGGATGTTAGTTCGAACTAACTTTCATAGGCGCTACACTAGCGATCCATTAGTTCGAACTTAATTCGAACTAACGGAGCGCTTAGTTCGAACTAGGTAATCCTCATTTTACGAGGATTAAGCCTAGTTCGAACTTACTAGTTCGAATTAAGGGGTGTGTAGACCCTTAATTCGAACTAGTGGGAGGCTAGCCCTCCCCAGGTTTCCCTGGTGGCCACTCTGGCCAACACCAGGGAAACTCTATTGCCCCGCTCCCGGCCCCGGACCCCTTAAAGGGGCACGGGCTGGCTATGGTGCCCGTGCCAGGTGCAAGCCTGCCAGCACCCAGCCAGCAGACCCTGCACCTGGAACGGATCGAGGCACCCACCCGATGTCCCCCAGCCCTCCCCCTCTTCCCGGAACCAGGCTGGCGGCTCCCGGGAGCTTGCCCAGGACTGCAGGAGGCGGACACCCGCCTGGGCTAGTGCGGACATCGTGGACCTCGTCCACGATCTCCGCACTAGGCATAGGAAAGTGGCCAGCTAGGGCAGGAGAGCTGCCAGCCTGGCCACCCGGGAGCAGGTGTGCATGAAAATCAAGGGGGTCCACTGAGACCCCCGACCCTGAGCCCTGAGCTTAGAATGTCCATACTGGGTCAGACCAAAGGTCCATCTAGCCCAGTAGCCTGTCTTCCGACAGCGGCCAACCCTAGGGACCCTGGAGGGGATGGACCGAAGACAGTGACCAAGCCATTTGTCTCATGCCGTCCCTCTCCAGCCTTCCACAAACCTTGGGCAGGGACACCACTCCTACCCCCTGGCTAATAGCACTCCATGGACCCAACCTCCATGACTTGATCTCACTTCCCTTTAAACTCTGTTCCAGTTCTAGCCTTCACAGCCTCCTACAGCAAGGAGTTCCACAGGTTGACTCTTTGCTTTGTGAAGAACAACTTTCTCTTACTAGTTTGAAGCCTGCTACCCATTCCTTTCCTTTGGTGTCCTCTAGTCCTTCTTTATGGGAACTAATAAATAACTTTTCTGTATGCACCCTCTCCACCCAACTCCTGCTTTTAGAGACCTCTATCCTGTCCCCCCTCAGTCTCCTCTTTTCTAAACTGAAAAGTCCCAGTCTCTTTAGCCTCTCTTCATATGGGACCTGTTCCAAACCCCTGATCATTTTAGTTGCCCTTCCCTCTCTCAGCCTCTGTCTTCCCCTCTCCCACCTTTTCCCAGTCTCCCCCAGTTTTGTTCAATAAAGAGAGATTCTATTTTTGAACACAATTGTCCTTTATTTTGTACATCAAGAAGAGGGGCTAGGGAAGGGTAAGTGGAAGGAGGTGAGGGAGAAATGGGGTACGAGCCCCCAGTGGGGAGGACTGGGCTGGCTCTGCAGGTTTCTGGGTGTGGAAGCTCTCCTGCAGCCCCCCAATTGCCCTCTCTCCCCAGATGGCAGCCTGCGGCAAGTGCAGCCGGGCTGATGGCCGAGTGGTGTGATGTTCCCAGTGTGGGTACTCCGGGCACTCCAAGCCAGGACTGGTTTTCAAGCAGGGCACGCCTGAGAATTGTCTGTCCGGGGTGGGGGTCGGGACACTTTAAGCACAGCCCTCGGCTAGCCTGAGACAGCATCTCCACGTTCTAAGTCCTCCTCTGATGCCCTGCCGGCACTGCTTCCGGCCATCCTTAAGCCCGGTTCAGGATCCACTTACTGTGGACATGCTAGTTCGAATTAGCAAAACGCTAATTCGAACTAGTTTTTAGTTCTAGACGCGTTAGTTCGAATTAGCTTAGTTCGAATTAACTAATTCGAACTAAATTAGTTTGAATTAGCGCTGTAGTGTAGACGTACCCTTTCTCTTCTCCTTCTGCCTCACTCTCTCTTTCTCTTCTCCTTAGTGCTTCCCCTTCTGCCTCTCACTCACAGAACCCAAACAGCCGTTTGGGCCCCATGTGGCGTCCTGGCTGAGCAGCACAGAACTCAGCCGTGCACCATGGTGGGGGTCAAGCGGGGCGGGGTGGTGATGTACACTGTCAGGGGGCAGGACCTGGGGCCTCTGTCATGCCCTTTGCCTCCCGCCCCCGGCCGTGTACATCACCACCCCGCCCCCCTTCACCTCCTGCCATGGTGCTCAGCTGAGTTCTGTGCCTCTCAGCCGGGACACCGCGTGGGAGCAAGTGGCTCAAGCTGCCGTTTGGACCTGGTGCGGCAGCTCAGCAAGGGGCCCATTGCAGCGCAGGGCCCGGGGCAGCCGCCTAATTTGCCCTGCCCTATATCTACCGCTGCCACACTGTGTTTCTGGATAGACTCAATCTATGAGTTTTTGTAGGCGATTAAAAATGACATGGACAAAAGCATTAGCTGTAATGCTTAGCAAAGAGATGCCTGTGTAGTTGTTACAGTCCCCCTTTTCACCTTTGTTTTTGTTTTTATAGAGACTAATGATGTTTGTGTCCCTCATATCATGAGGGACCTCTCCTGCTCGCCAACATTTTATAAGTAAGTCATAGAGGAAGGGGATGAGGATAGCCTTGTTAACCTTCAGGACTTCAGCTGGAATCTCATCATTACCTGGTGCTTTTCCACTGGAGGGAGCATCAAGTGGGAAAGCTCTTCTACTGTAAGCTCTATATCTAGCTCTAACATTTCTGGAAGAGTTGGAATGAGGTTATCAAGTTCAGGATGTGTTGTATGTTCATGGGAGTAAATACTTGAGTAGTGTTCCACCCATATGGACATCTGTTAGTTTTTATCTGTGATCACCTGTCCATTTAGATGTTTCAATGGAGCAACTTGGGTAACGTTTGGTACAAGTGCTTTCTTCAGTCCATCATACATGGTTTTCAGGTCACCCATATCAAATGCTTTTTGAATTCCAGAACATAGATTGGCCTAATACTTGTTTGCACACTGCCTGGATTCTCTCTGAAGAACAGATCTTGTATGGCGGAGCTGATCTCTTGAACTTTGTGATGGATTCTTTATGTTGTTCAGAAAAGCCTTGTTTTTTTCTTCAAGAAGAGGCCTGAGAATGTCAAAGTTTTGTTGGAAAATTTCTGTGTTCCAAAGGCAGATGTGGCACATTCATATATTGCAGCACTCAGCATGGACTGTGTCTCATGAACAGCCTGCTGGACAGGTTTGTCTTCCATTTTGTGAGTGAATTCTTCTGCAAAGACAGTGCATTTCAGTGCAGCTCTAGTACTGAGGGCGTTAACCTTTGGTTTTCTGCAATCCTTTGACTTATGGAGTTTCTTGGGAGCAATTTTCACTCTACTGATAATCAATGAGTGATCAGTGTCATAATCTGCACTGCGATATGCATGTGTAAATTTAACGGAGTTGAGATGTTTTCTGAGGACCAGTACAAGGTCAAGTTGATGCCAGTGACTGGATCTGGGGTGGTGCCATGAGACCTCGTGGCAGTCTTTTAAGTTGAAAAAGCAGTAGTGATGGAGAGATGTTTCTGAGAATTGAATTCAAGAAGCCTTTGACCATTTTCATTCATTTTCCCAATGCCGTGATGACCTAGCCAAATGGGCTAGGACTGGTGATCGCGTCCCACTCTTGCATTAAAATCACCAAGTGTAAATTAAGTTGAAACTCCTTTGTAAGAACTGGCGTCACAAAGATGGACCAACACAATTTGGCATCTTAGATAAGAAAGAGGATACGGGCCCCTAAGGGTATAAAGATTCATAGACTCATAGATTCATAGAATTTAAGGTCAGAAGGGACAATTATGATCTTCTAATCTGACCCCCTGTACAGTGCAGGCCACAGAATCTCACCCACCCCCTCCTAGAATAATCTTCTCACCTATCTCTCAGATATTAAGCCTTCAAATACTTTGAAGACCCCAAGATACAGAGAATCCTCCAGCTGTGATCTGTACCCCATGCTACAGAGGAAGGCGAGAAACCTCCAGGGCCTCTGCCAATCTACCCTGGAGGAAAATTCTTTCCCTACTGCAAATATGGTGATCAGCTAAACCCTGAGCATGTGGGCAAGACTCACCTGCCAGACACCCAGAAAGTTCTCAATAGTAACTCCTATCATCCCTCCATTGACCTATTTACCACTGATAATGAATGGTCAATTAGTTACCAAGGTCATGTTATCTTATCAAACCATCCCCTTCATAAACCCATTTAGTTTAATCTTGAAGCCAGCTAGATCTTTTGCCCCCACTACTTCCCTTGGAAGGCCATTCCAGAACCTCACTTCTCTAATGGTTAGAAACCTTTGTCTAATCTCAAGTCTAAACTTCCTACTAGCCAGTTTATATCCATTTGTTCTTGTGTCTACATTGGTATTGAGCTTAAATAATTCCTCTCCCTCCCTGGTATTTATCCCTCTAATATATTTAAAGAGTGCAATCATGTTCCCCCTCAGCCTTCTTTTGGTTAAGGTAAACAAGCCAACCTCCTTTCATAAGACAGGTTTTCCATTCCTTGGATCATCCTAGTGGCCCTTCTTTGTACCTGTTCCAGTTTGAATTCATCCTTCTTAAACATGGGAGAGCAGAACTGCATACAGTATTCCAAATGGGGTCTCACCAATGCCTTGTATAACGACACTAACACCTCCTTATCCCTACTGGAAATACCTCTCCTAATACATCCCAAGACCATATTATCCTTTTTCACAGCCATATCACATTGGTGGCTCATAGTCATCCTATAATCAACCAGCACTCCTCCGTTACTTCCAACTGATGTGTCCCCATCTTATGACTAAAATTCTTGTTATTAATCCCTAAGGGTACGTCTACACTGCATCCCTAGTTCGAACTAGGGATGCAGTGTAGACGTACCCTAAATGCATAACCTTACACTTCTCACTATTAAATTTTATCCTATTGTTATCACTCCAATTTACAAGGTCATCCAGATCTTCCTGTATGATATCCCGATCCTTTTCTGAATTGGCAATACCTCCCAAGATGGGTCCAGCAGCACACTTGATCTGACCGTCAATCTACAATCTTTCTGCTGGTCGGGTTAGGTGATTGGCCTCCTGAGGTTCCACGGGGACGCCCACCTCGTATTCGTCTTTCCTAGGAATTGAGGGACCAGTTCTGGCCTGACACACTGGGACTGAGCGATGCAGAAGGGGGTAAAAATTGTACCTGTATGTGTCCTTTGTCTTAAGTGTACACATAGACTTAGAGCTCTTTAAAGATTAAGCTGTCACTTGGTGCCATTATTTCTATTTTCTATCTTTATTTTCTTTGTAACCATTTTTAAGATCTGTATTTGCTAGTAGTTAAGAAATAGAGCAATAGCCATTGTAACCATATGATTTATAAGCTTCTTTAATAAACCTGTAACTGGTTAAGTTTTAACCTGACTCCTTCAGTTACTGTAACAGAACCAAACACAATTTAAAAGAACTCCAGCTGGTCATAAGCGACAGATACAGGCAGAGCTGGGCATTTGGATCGTGTCGCTTCCAGAGGACAGATTCATAGGGGCATCTCTCAGCCTTCCTTCGGCTGCCCGCTGCGAAGTGATCATGTATCCTAGCAGTCAAAGTCTAAGGTGTAATAAGCTCTCTGTGTAAACTCGGGGGCATCTGTCAGCCTGTTGCTGCCCACCGCGAAGGGACCCCCGTCCTAGAGGTCAAAGACACTTCCCAGGGTGCCTGTCAGCCTTCCCTAGGCTGCCCACTGAGACAGGACCTTGTGTCCCAGTAGTTGAAGACTCAGGTGTAACACACACACACACTGCCCTGACCATCGGCTGACAAGGAGGGATCTGGAATGGGGAAGCAAGGGGAAGAAGGAAGAGGGGAAGCTCAGAGCTCGGGGTTGGGGGTCTTGCTGGACCAACTTGATTTTCATACAAACCTGTTCCTGGGTTTACATGTGACCTTTGGTGTCCAGGCTGGCAGGTATCCTGCTATAGACAGCCATGTTCCTCCTGGGTGCCCCAGTGATTCGTGGTTTGCTGTGTCTCTCTGCAGGTGGTCAAGGCCATCAACCAGGTTCCTGCCAGCCTGGATGGCTGAGGCTGACCGCATGGCTGGCCAGTACACGCAACCCCGCACCGCTGCCATTGGGGAGGCCCAGTGGGGGGCTGTCCAGATCCAGGATGCTCTGAGGGAGAGGTTCCAGATGGTGGAGGACTGAAATCTCCCTGCATGCCCCACTGGGGCCTTCTTCCACCCTCCCCTCCTTCCTCTTTCCCCTCCCTAACCCTCCTTCCTAATGTAAAATAAAAACACCTGTTTTGCCGGACACGGTCAGCCAGGGGTTCGGCATCCTCGGTTTCCCCAACTCCCTCAGCCTCTCCTCGTGGGTTATGTGCTCCAGCCCCCTAATCATTTTGGTTGCCCTCCACTGGACCCTCTCCAATGCATCCACATCCTGTAATTGGGGGCCCAGAACTGGACACAATACTCCAGATGTGGCCTCACCAGAGCCAAGTAAAGGGGAATAATCACATCTCTGGATCATCTGGCAATGCTCCTCTTAATGCTCCTCTAGTATGCCATTAGCCTTCTTGGCTACAAGGGCACAGTGTTGATTCATGTCCAGCTTCCCATCCACTCCCAGGTCCTTTTCTACAGAACTATTACTTATCCAGTTGGTCCCCAGTCTGTAACAGACCTTGGGATTCTTCCATCCCAAGTGTAGGACTCTACACTTGTCCTTGTTGAACCTCATCAGATTTCTTGTGGCCCAATCTTCCAATTTTTCTAAGTCACTCTGGACTCTATCTCTTCCCCCCAGCGTGTCTATTTCTCCCACTAGCTTAGTGTCATAAACAGAAAGGGCTACTTCTCAGTAGTCCTGCAGGCCTTGGTGGACCACTGGGGCCACTTTACAGACATTTATATGGGGTGGTCAGGCAGGGAACACGATGCCTGAGTTTTCAAAAATTCCAGCCTGTGTGTCAAGCTGGAGGCGGGTATCATTTTCCCACACTGGAACTCAGACTCATAGACTTTAAGGTCAGAAGGGACCATTATGATCATCTAGTCTGACCCCCTACACAGTGCAGGCCACAGAATCTCACCCACCCCTCCCAGAATAATCCTCTCACCTGTATCTCAGAGTATGTCTACACTACCACCCTAGTTCGAACTCGGGTGGTAATGTAGGCAACCGGAGTTGCAAATGAAGCCCGGGATTTGAATTTCCCGGGCTTCATTTGCATAAAGCCGGGCGCCGCCTGTGACAGACCGGGCCGTGTCTGGGCACAGCTGAGGGCATCCGCTCAGGGTGAATTGCTCAAATCCGGGGCTCCTTACAGCCCCCAGACTGGTGACCTCTCCAAACAGGCCATAAACCAGTCCCACAGAATGCTTCAGCTGCCTGCCTGAAGCCTCACGAGCAAAATCCCTCTGATACCCCAGCAATATCCATGTCCCAGATGGCCCCAGGCCTCATACACAGGTGGGGGGTCCTAGCACCCAATCCCACCTACCCCGAACAAGTCCTCTCCGGTTCCAAGAAACCAGCCACAGATCCCTGGTCAATTTACCCTCTGGATCTTACCCACAAATCACGCTGGGCCAATCCTTTAGAATCTATATCTAAAGGTTTATTATCACAAGAAAGAAAAGCATGAGAATAAGGTTGTTAAAGATTAGTACGTTACATGCACCGAATCTCCCAGTCCTCGATGCAGGCTCTAGCAGAGATGTTACAGCTGCTGGTTTAAAAGTTCTTGTTGCACATCCTAGCATCAGGATGGGTTCACTGGTCTTCCGGGCTCTTCGATCCCTGCAATGCTGCCTCTGGGATGAAGAGCTGAGCTGAGAACAAAATGGAGTCCCCCACATGGCCTCTTTATACCTCCTTCCTGGCCCCTTCTTGGCTAAAGCCGGTCACCTAGCCCTCAGCCTCTCTCTCCTGGCAGCTCTTAGGTCTCTGCCCTCATGCTTTAGGTGTGTCCTTGGCCAATTGAGTGCTATTGTCCCATAAGGCCTCGCTAATTAGCATGTCCATAGGCCAGGCTCTGCCCAATGCTCAACCACATTCAGAGAAATATTCAGCTTCCACACAGATTACAGATTCCTACCTATACACACAGACACTATACACTCACATAAATAGCGTACACAGGATCAGCAAACAGTAAGCTCCCATTCAGCACCCCACATGGCCCCCTTTTATATCATTTTTGGGGCCAGCACCCCCACCTATGGGTGCAGCCATGATCTGGCTGCTTCCCTCAAATTCCAGTAACGTGACACCGCCATTTTTAAATGTCCGCTAGTGCGGACTCCGTGCCACGCAGCTACACGTGGCAAGGAGTCCGCAATAGCGGACATTTAAAAATGGCGGCGCCCGGCTTTATGCAAATGAAGCCCGGGAAATTCAAATTCCGGGCTTCATTTGCAACTCCAGTTGCCTACATTACCACCCTAGTTCAAACTAGGGTGGTAATGTAGACATACCCTCAGATATTGAAGCCTTCAAATACTTTGAAGACCCCAAGATGCAGAGAATCCTCTAGCTGTGATCTGTACCCCATGCTACAGAGGAAGGGACTTTGTGGTAGGTAAGCACAACATGCCAGTGTGCATAGTGGGGGATGTGACATATTCAATCAGGCCCTGGCTGATGAAGCCCTGCACCGACCACCTGAATCCTAGCAAGGACCTATTGAATGCCCACCTCAACCAAGCCCGGATGTAGGTGGAGTGTACCTTCGGGTGTCTGAAGCGATGGTTCCGCTGCCTCCTCACCCGCCTGGATGTTGGGGAGTACAATATCCCTGAATTTAAAGAGAAGTTAGATAAATTCATGGAGGTTGGATCCATGCAGTGCTATTAGCCAGGGGTAGGAATGGTGTCCCTGGCTTCTGTTTGTGGAAGGCTGGAGATGGATGGCACAAGACAAATCGCTTGGTCATTGTCTTCGGTCCATCCCCTCCGGGGTACCTGGTGTTGGCCGCTGTCGGCAGACAGGTTACTGACCCAGTACGGCCATTCCTATGTTCTTATGTTCTAAGCTCAGGGCTCAGGGTCGGGGGTCTCACTGGACCAACTTGATTTTCATGCAAACCTGCTCCTGGGTTTGCATGTGGCCTTTGGTGGCCATGCTGGCAGCTATCCTGCCCTAGACGGCCGCATTCCTGTGCCTAGTACAGAGGTTGTGCACATTGGAGGCCTCCCCCCAAACCTTGATGAGGTCCATGATCTCCGCACTAGACCAGGCGGGCACCCACCTCTTGTGGCCCTGGGCAGGCTCCTGGGAGCCACCAGCCTGGAATTGGGAAGAGGTGGAGGGCTGGGTAGCAGCGGGTGGCTGGCTCATGCTAGGTGCAGGGTCTGCTGGCTGGCTGCTGGCAGACTTGCAACTGGCACGAGCACTGTAGCCAGACCATGCCCCTTTAAGGGCTCCGGGGCCAGGAGGGGGGCAGAAGAGTTTCCCTGGTTTGGCCCAGAGTGTCCACCAGGGCAAGCTGGGGAGGGCTAGCCTCCAACTAGTTCGAATTAAGTGGCTACACAGCCCTTAATTCGAACTACTTAATTTGAACTAGGCATTAGTCCTCTTAGAATGAGTTTTACCTAGTTAGAATTAAGTTCGAATTTATCTAGTTCGAATTAGCGGTTGCTAGCGGTTGCTAGTTTGAATTAAATTCGAACTAGCGGTTTGTATGTATAACCGCTATGAAAGTTAATTCGAACTAACAGTTGTTAGTTTGAATTAACTTTTTAGTGTAGACATATCCCTAGAATCATAGGGTTAGAAGAGACCTCAGGAGGTCGAGTCTAACCCCCTTCCCAAAGCAGGAGCAATCCCAACTAAATAATCCCAGCCAGGGACTTAAAAACCTCTAGGGATGGAGATTCCACCACCTCCCTCGGTAACCTATTCCAGTGCTTCACCACCCTCCTGGTGAAAAAGTTTTTCCTAATATTCACCTTAGACCACTGTAACTTGAGACCATTGCTCCTTGTCCTACCATTCCTCACTACTGACAACAGCCTCTAACTTCCCTTCAGGAAGTTGCAGGCTGCTATAAAATCCCCCCTCGCTCCTCTCTTCTGCAGTCTAAATAAGCCCAAATCCCTCAGCCTTTCCTCTTAGGTCATGTATTCCAGCACCTAATCATGTTTTTTGCCCTCTGCTGGACTTTCCCCAAAAGTGTCCACATCCTTTCTATAATGGGGACCCCAGAACTGGCGCAATACTCCAGATGTGGCCACACCAGTGGCAAATATTTATACTAATAATAATCACTTCCTTAGCTCTGCTAGCAATGCTTCTTCTAATGCACCCTAAGAGGCCGTTAGCATTCTTGGCTACAAGGGCACACTGTTGACTCAAGGGCACACCTATCTCCATATTTACAATAGACAGAATTTCACAATGAAATACCTACTGTTCTGTCTTTGCAAATAGATAATGGTACTATTCACTATTCTTAATGCCATTAGTATCACTACTATATTTAGTACAGAGAATACTTGAGGAATAGCTATGAAATGAAATGCTATGGTTAAACTAATTTTGTGGAAAAAAGCCAGTATTAAGATTGCAGTGATAATCATTGTAGCTGTTTCTTTGCTGAATTTGTGGAAATTCTGGTCCAATGAGGATTTTTTTTTTTGGCTTGGAATGTTTAGCTATTGGAAATGCTAGTACATTAGAAGCATAGGGGTTTTTTTGTAGTACAAGCATGCACTGATTTTCAAATAGCTGTCTATTATAAACATGGATATTGTGAAACTGACAAATCATCATTAATACTTAAGGTACTAAGAATAAATCAATAACTGGTTGAGTGATTTTCTGACTGTAAAAAGCTGTATTTACTAATGAAATTAAATAGACATTGAAATGTGCAAATAGAACGTAAGAGCTGATTCCATTTAACAGTGGGTTATCTACATGATGTATTTTTATTTAGTTTATTTATAGCATGCTGGTAAAGTCCAGTCTTGTCATTTTTATCTGGTTGGTAGGGGTGAGCTTTTAACCTTTATACTGATGGCATTTTTAAAGCCTGGCAGAAAAGAATAATTGTTTAAAGGACTGTCCAGAAAGCTATTTAGTTTACCTGTGGTTCTGGGCTAGGTTTCCTGTGGCTCCTTCTATGTTTCAGTTATAACTGGTGGAATAAAATCTTTTCTTTTTCTCCCATTCTCCAGCCTCTGGCCCAGGGATAAATGGAAGGGCCAGATGTTCTCAATCTCCATATTCATACAAAGTTAGATTAAGCCTTTGTTTTACTCAGCTAAGTTTGTGGGTAAGATTCCTACCAACCTCTTGTTCATCCTAATCATCTCTTGAGTCTAGGTCTCATGGGAAGGTCAGCTCCTGCTTTCTGGACAACATGTGCAAAATGTATAAAATGTGGGGTGGGGTTGAATAGGAAAGAAGCAAGGCCTGAAATAATTTACTTCCCCAAACTACCCCAGAGCAAGAAAAAAGAAGGGACAGAATCACAGTTTTGCATCATAATTCCTTCTAGGGCTATTTCTGGGCCTGCACAGGAGAACATCATCCTTTCCTCAGGGCTGAACTGAATCATCCACTCTACCCCATATATGCAAAAATGGGGCAATAACCTCACTGAGACCAAGGACACTAAGGGTGACACTGCACCATTATTTTGAGATAACTAGTGTTATTTCTATATAACAATGTGAGTATCTACAGTATGTGATCCTTATGCAAACTAATTTCTTTCCAGAAGGAAACTCTTGCTTGTCCATATCTATCCTTTATCAGTTATTAAAGATCTCTTTTGAGGCTAAAACATATCACATCAGATGCTGTCAACTTTTCTTTTTGCTATCTCTTACTTACAAGGTTGTGATGGTAATTAATATTTGTAGTGCATTTGGATATCATGGATAGAAGCTGCTGTTTAACTATAAATCATTGTAATTTATTATTAATGAGTTTCAAATCAGAAAATTTAGAAACAATAATAAGAATTACCATTAAGGGCTGCTTAAATAAAGTAGGCTGCACTACAGTTCCTTTTGTTAAATAGAGAGTATAAGTACAAAGAGAAATTATTGAGAAATAAATAGAAGTACATAAGAGACAATAGTGAGGCTGATTATAGCTAATGGGGTGTCATAGCCCAAACAGAAAGTACTTGTAATTGTGCTGTTCAGCAGACATAAATGCAAGCCAAACTATTGTGAAATTGAAAGAGAAGGCTACAAATGAGAATGGGATGAGATGCCGGGGGGAATCAAAACCATATAGGCCGGGTATGAAGAGAAGATGTGAGAAATAAAGCTTTGTGAGACAAAGTAAGGAAAAGGAGAACAAAGGAAATTCTTGTCAGTATCATCTCTTTCTTAATGAGTGGATGAAAGGTAAAAAGAGAAATAAATAATCCCCATTTGATTCCAGAACCAAGAGGGATACTTTGCGATCATTCACAATGATCTCCTGTACAGCACAGACAAAGGGTGGGCAATAGCACCTAAGTGGGCCATATGTGGCCCACTAAACAGGTGGATCCAGCCAGCAGAGGACCTCCTGCTTCCTCGCCCCTCGGTCAATTAGATCCTGGGGGCGGGGGAGCGCACAAAGTCTTTTCCGCTTTGCCCCTGCTCTGCAAGCAGCATGTGGTGTTTCAAAGTGCCGTGTGCTCCAGGCAGGGCACGAGGAGGCTTCCCATGCTTCCCTGCCCCCAGGCTAATTAGGGATGGGGTGGGGGAACATGTGAAGCCTCCTCCCACCCTGCCAGGAGCATGCGGCACTTTGAAGCACCATTGGGGGGGAGAGCGGAGGAGGCTTCATGCACTTCCCTGCCCCCAGGCCTTAATTGGCCTATGGGCAAGGGAGCAAGGAAAGTCTCCTCCCACACCAGGGGCATGGGCACCTTGGGGGAATATGGGGTGGGGGCAAAGGCATTCCCTCACCCCCAGAGCAATCATTGTCTGGGGGTGGGGAACCCAGAAATATCTTGGCCATACCCCTTCTGTTTGATGCCCTACCCCTTCCACTCGATGCCCTGCCCCTTCCTGTGTGGCCTGAGACCACTTCAAAAATTTCCAAAGTGGCCCCCAGCAAAAAATTATTGGCCACCCCTGGCATACACCAAAGAATTTCCTCAAAATAATTCCTAAAGATCTTTTATAAAAACATACAACTTTGCATTAAAATTTGTCAGTGATGGAGAATTCACTGTAACCCTTGGTGAATTGTTCCACAGATAATTGCCTTCATTGTTAAAAATGTATGCCTTCATTTCGCTTCAACTTCCAGCCATTGCACCATGTTATCATAGAATAACAGGGTTGGAAGATACTTGGGTGCCACAGTGGCACACATCCAGCCAAGTGCACATGAACTCAAGGCTGGTGGGAAATCTTAGAGGGAATCATAGAATCATAGAACTCTAGAACTGGAAGGGACCTCCAGGGGTCGTTGAGTCCAGTCCCCTGCCTTCGTGGCAGGATCCAGTATCATCTAGACCACTCCTGATAGATGTCTATCTAATTTACTCTTAAATATCTCCAGAGATGGAGATTCCACAATCTCCCTAGCTAACTTATTCCAGTGTTTAACCACCCAGCTGGAGTTTAAGTCCATTGCTTCTTGTATCATCAGAGGCCAAGAAGAACAATTTTTTTCCCTCCTCCTTGTGACATCCTTTTAGATACCTGAAAAATGTTATTGTGTCACCTCTTAGGGTGTGTCTAGACTACATGCCTCCTTCGACGGAGGCATGTAGATTAGCCAGATCGGAAGAGGGAAATGAAGCCGCGATTAAAATAATCGCGGCTTCATTTAAATTTAAATGGCTGCCCCGATCTGCCGATCAGCTGTTTGTCGGCAGATCGGGGGAGTCTGGACGCGATGCCCCGACAAAGAAGCCTTTCTTCATCGACACAGGTAAGCCTGGTTTCACGAGGCTTACCTGTGTCGATGAAGAAAGGCTTCTTTGTCGGGGCATCGCGTCCAGACTCCCCCGATCTGCCGACAAACAGCTGATCGGCAGATCGGGGCAGCCATTTAAATTTAAATGAAGCCGCGATTATTTTAATCGCGGCTTCATTTCCCTCTTCCGATCTGGCTAATCTACATGCCTCCGTCGAAGGAGGCATGTAGTCTAGACACACCCTTGGTCTTCTCCTTTCCAAACTAAACAATCCCAATTCTTTCAGCATTCCTTCACAGGTCAGGTTCTCTAGACCTTTAATCATTCTTGTTGCTCTTCTCTGGACCTTCTCCAATTTCTCCACATCTTTCTTGAAATGTGGTGCCCAGAACTGGACAGAATACTCCAATTGAGGCCCAATTAGTGCAGAGTAGAGCAGAAAAATGACTTCTCGTGTCTTGCTCACAACACACCTGTTGTTGCCTCATGTTTGCTCTGTTTGCAAGAGCATCACACTGCTGAATCATAATTATCTTCTGATTCACTGTGACCCCTAGATCCCTTTCTGCAGGACTCTTTTCTAGACAGTCACTTCACATTCTGTATGTGTGAAACTGATTGTTCCTTCCAAGTGGAATATTTTGCATTTGTCAATATTTACCTCAGACCTGTTTACCTCAGACCATTTCTCCAGTTTGTCCTGATCATTTTGAATTATGAGCCTATCCCCCAAAGCAGTTGCAACACCTCCCTGCTTCATATCATCTGCCAACCTAATAAGAGTTATGTCAATATCTAAATTGTTGATGAAGATATTGAACAGAACCGGTCCCAAAACAGACCCCTGAGGAACCCCACTTGTTACGCCTTTCCAGCAGGATTGTGAAATTATAATAACTACTCTCTGAGAATAGTTATCTAGCCAGTAATGCACCCACCTTATGGCAGTCCCATCTAAGTTGTATTTGCCTATTTTATTGATAAAAAGAGCATGTGAGACCATATCAAATACCTTACTAAAGTCTAGGTATACCACGTCCATCACTTTTCCTTTATCCACAAGACTCATTATCCTATCAAAGAAAGCTATCAGATTGGTTTGACATGATTTGTTCTTTACAAATCCATGCTGGCTGTTACTTATCACCTTTTCATCTTCCAGGTGTTTGTAAATAGATTCCTTAATTACTTGCTCCATTCTCTTTCCTGGCACAGAAGTTAAACTGACTGATCTGTATATGCCTAAGTTGTTCTTATTTCCCTTTTTATAGATGGGCACTGTATTTGCCCTTTTCCAGTCTTCTGGAATCTCTCCTGTCTTCCATTATTTTTCAAAGATGATAGCTAAAGGCTCAGAGACCTCCTCTATCAGCTCAATGGCTACGTCTACACTGGCCCCTTTTCCGGAAGGGGCATGTTAATTTCACCTATCGTAGTAGGGAAATCCGCGGGGGATTTAAATATCCCCCACGGCATTTAAATAAAAATGTCCGCCGCTTTTTTCCGGCTTTTAAAAAAGCCGGAAAAGAGCGTCTACACTGGCCCCGATCCATTGAAGTGGGAATAAGAGCCTCCGGAAAAGGGCACTTTTTCCGGAGGATCGGGGCCAGTGTAGACGCTCTTTTCCGGCTTTTTTAAAAGCCGGAAAAAAGCGGCGGACATTTTTATTTAAATGCCGCGGGGGATATTTAAATCCCCCGCGGATTTCCCTACTACGATAGGTGAAATTAACATGCCCCTTCCGGAAAAGGGGCCAGTGTAGACGAGCCCCCTTGAGTATTCTAGGATGAATTTCATCAGGCCCTAGTGACTTGCAGACTTTTAACTTTTCTAAGTGATTTTTAACTTATTCTTTTTTATTTTATCTTCTAAAAGAAGCATTCACTATGTTAGACATTCCTTCATCATCAGACTTTTTGGTGAAGACTGAAACAAATAAGTCATTAAGCACCTCTGCCATTTCTAAGTTTCCTGTTACTGTTTCTCCCTCCTCACTGAGCAATGGGCCTACCCTGTCCTTGGTCTTCCTCTATTTATATTAGAAAATATATTTATAGAAAGTCTTCTTGTTTCCCTTTATGTCTGTAGCTAGTATGAGCTTGTTTTGTGTCTTTGTCTTTCTAATCTTGCCCCTGCATTCCTGTATTTTCTACTTATATTAATCCTTTGTAATTTGTCTTAGTTTCCACTTTTTATATGTCCATTTTGATTTTTAGATCATGCAAGAACTCCTGGTTAAGTCAAGGCAATCTCTGTAATGTGTGTGTGGGATGGGGTGAGAGCAGAATTGGATGCAAAACTCTAGCTGTGGTCTCACCAGTACTGAATAAAGGGGAATAATCACTTCTCTGGATCTGTTGGTGTGATGGGGCAGCCCCGCCCCTCACTATAAGTGAGCCTATGGGCAGGGCTCAGCAGGATGAGAAGATCCAGCTGGTGGAGATTGCCCCACACCCACAGCCTTGCAAAGCATGCTCACTAGTGAGCCGCACCATAAAAGGCCCTCACCATAAAAGGCTGAGCCACCTCACTTCGGGCTGATAGCCAAAGGGGAAGGACTGACAAGGCCAGCTCCTGACCTGGAGGGTTCCCTGCCAACGGGACCAATACAACCGCCCCAGCAGCTGCACCAGCCTTAGACCCAGAGACCACGGAGAGGTACAACCATGGGAGAAAGGCGGGAAGGTAGGAAGCAGCCCAGGGAAGGGAGGAACAGGCCCCCGAGCACTCAACATGTTACAGGGAGAAACCCCTCGCTGAGCAGGCAGTGGACCAAGCCACTGCCCATAGGGCCCTGGGCTGGGACCCGGTGGATCGGGAGGGCCCGGGTCCCTCTATTCTCCCCCTTAGCACTGCCCCAAATCTAGGAGAGCTGACCAGCCTGAGGACTAGGCCACAAGGCTGTTATTAACCCCCAGAGAGGGGACCTCTAAAGACTGTGTCAAGAGGCCATATTTACTTCAAGAGAGTGCACCTCTAAAGACTGTGCCAAGAGACTATATTTACCCCAAGAGAGGGGAACTGTAAAGACTTTGCCAAGAAGCCAGATTAACTCCAAGAGAGAGGAACTCTAAAGACTGTGCCAAGAGGCCGTATTTCCCCCAAAAGAGGGGGACTTTAAAGACTGAGCCGTTGGGCTAATATGGGAGAGATCCCAACCGAGGGGGGGTCACCCCTCAACACTTGGTGGAGAATGTGGGCACCCCAATCCCACCCCTGGGTTAAGGGGTTTAGGGGAACTCGTAGGAGTTGGCAGTCAAGCTGACAGATGGGGAGCCATGACGATGGGGGCAATGTCAAGGAGAAGGCCATTAGAAGGTCCCACCTGGGAGCGTGAGGGGCCAACCCAGGTGAGAGGCATGGGGGGAAAAGCAAGGGACTGTGGCTACGGGCAAATACTTACAGCCAGGCAGAGAGCAAGGAGGTGGGACCTGACGAAGGTGGTAGCCCAGGTAGCGGTAGAAGGGACGCCAACCTTAGCCCTTGTGGACATGGGCTGTAGCCAAACCCTGGTCTGGGCGGACCTAGTGAAGGACCCTGAGCCAGCGTGGAGCCCTATTTTTGTGCAGTGTGTGCATGGGGAGATTCAATCATACCCCACTGCCTGGGTGAGGGTGTCAGACAACCAGGAGGAGGCCATTTGCCGAGTGGGGTTGGCCCCACATCTGGCATACCCAGTGATTTTTGGCCGGGATTGGTTGGGCTTCTGGAGGCCGGTGAGGGAGTGGAGTCAGCAAGGATCCCCTGAGAGTGGTGGCCAGGAGGACAGGTGGGCCATGCTTGCCCAACGGGATAAGGGGAGCCCTGAGAGGGGTCCCAGCACTAAGCCGGGGAGTGGCCCCGAACAGGGTCAGGGGGAATGTGGACTGTGAGAAGCAGAGGTGGAGGGCCTAGAGATAGAGAGAGACTTCTTACGTGAACAGAGGGAGTACCCCACATTGAGCCATGCCTGGCAACAGGCAAGGGAACCCACAACAGAAGGGGAGACTGAGCCACGGAGATCCCAGGGCCCTTGGCTTGAGGAGTGCTGGGACCGTCTATACCGGGTAGAGGAAGACTCCCAGACCAAAGAGGAAGTTAGGCAACTCCTAGTCCCCCGGAAGTATAGGAAGGGAGTATTGAGGCTGGCCCATGCCAACCCCTGGGCAGGGCACCTAAGGTGGGAAAAGACTTTGCAGCATCTGACCTAGAGGTTTTTCTGGCCGGGGACCCACCAGGTGGTCCAGGACTTCTGCGACACCTGCCCTGAGTGTCAGAAGACGAGCAAAAAGGGTGTACCCAGAGCCCCAATGGTGGCTCTACCAGTAGTAGGGGTTCCTCTTGAGAGGATAGGGATGGATCTGGTAGGTCCCTTGGAGAAAACCAGCTCAGGGCACCAGTACATCTTTGTAGTGGTGGACTATGCTACTAGATATTCAGAGGCGGTGCCTTTGCAGAACACCACGGCACCAACACTGGTGGCCAAGTTAATGGAAATTTTTTCCTGGGTAGGGATACCCGGGAGATTTTAACGGATCAGAGGATGAACGTAACCTCTAAATTGATTACTGAATTAAGCCGGCTGCTAGACATCAAGGCCCTGAGGACCTCTGTGTACCATCCCCAAATGGATAGGTTAGTAGAACGTTTTAATCAAACTTTGAAAGCCATGTTATGCAGGTTCGTGGAGAAAGCCCCTCTGTAACTGGGACAAACTGTTCCAGGGGCTCCTGTTCGCGGTGCGGGAGGTCCCCCAGGCATCGATGGGTTTCTCGCCATTCGAACTTTTATATGGAAGGCAGCCTTGGGGAATCCTTCTCCTAAGAAGCACAGGAGACTCGGGTCCAGGGATCTGTCCCCTACATCCTCCAAGTCAGGGAGCACCTGCAGAAACTGGGAGGCTTTGTCCGATCCAACCTGTTGCAGGCCCAGGAAACCCAAGCTAAGGGTATGTCTACACTACCACCCTAGTTTGAACTAGGGTGGTTAATGTAGGCAACTGAAGTTGCAAATGAAGCCCAGGCACCGCCATTTTTAAAGCCCCGGTAGTTCGGACTACACGCGGCACGGAGTAGGTAGTTCGGATAAGGCTCTCCTAAGGAGGAGGAGAAGTACCGCTAGTTCTGATTAGAGATCCTAATCTGAACTACCTACTCTGTGCCGCGTGTAGCTGCGGGCACGGAGTCCGAACTAGCGGGGCCTTAAAAATGGCGGCACCCGGTAAGATGCACATGAAGCCTGGGATATTTAAATCCCGGGCTTCATTTGCAACTTCGGTTGCCTACATTAACCACCCTAGTTCGAACTAGGGTGGTAGTGTAGACATACCCTAATTGAGGAGCTAAGCTGCGCACATTTGAACCAGGAGACCATGTCCTCCTCCTGCTGCCCTCGGGGGAGTCTAAGTTGATGGCAAAGTGGCAAGGGCCCTTTGAAGTGGTGTGGCAAGTGGGGCCGGTAGACTATGAGGTGCGGTTGCCAGAGCCACAGCAGAGAGTCCAGACTTACCATGTCAACCTTTTAAAGAAATAGAGGGCACAGGAGGGGCTGCTGATTACCCCACCAGAAACAGAATTAGGGCCCTGGGTAAGGGAGGTGCTTACCGGGAGCTCGCATTCACGATGTGACTGAGAGGCTTACCAAACTGATCAAACCTTTGGATCGCTACCCCTTCCTGCTTCTCCACATGGGAACTAATGATATGGCCAAGAATGACTTTGAGAGGGTTACTGCGGATTATGAAGCACTGGGAAGAAAGATCCAAGAATTCAGCGTGCAAGTGGTGTTCTCGTCCATCCTCCCTGTTGAAGGGAAAGGACTGGGCAGGGATCATCGAATTGAGGACGTAAATGCATGGTTGCGCAGGTGATGTCGCAGAGAGGGCTTTGGTTTCTTCGACCATGGGACTCTGTTCTGGGCACAAGGATTGTTATGAAGAGATGGGATCCATCTAACGAAGAGAGGAAGGAGCATCTTCGCGGACAGGCTTGCAAACCTAGTGAGGAGGGCTTTAAACTAGGTTCGTCGGGGACGGGGGACTTCCCTGACATCTGTTGGGAAACCAATACGGCAGTACACAGGCAATCGAGGAAGTTTTTAGAGAATGTTGAGGATAACTTCTTGACACAAGTGCTGAAGGATCTGACCAGGGGCTGTGCACAGCTTGACCTTCTGCTCGCAAACAGGGAGGAATTAATAGGGGAAGTGGAGGTGTGTGACAACCTGGGAAGCAGTGATCATGAGATGGTAAATTTCAGGATCCTGACCAAAGGAAGAAAAGAGAGTAGTAAAATACACACCTTGGACTTCAAAAAAGCAGATTTTGACTCCCTCAGGGTATGTCTACACTAGAAAGTTAGTTCGAACTAACAGACGTTAGTTCGAACTAACTTTCCTAGGCGCTACACTAGCGCTCCGTTAGTTCGAACTTAATTCGAACTAACGGAGCGCTTAGTTCAAACTAGGTAAACCTCATTTTACGAGGACTAATGCCTAGTTCGAACTAGCTACTTCGAACTAAGGGCTGTGTAGCCCTTTAGTTCGAACTAGTGGGAGGCTAAGGCTTCCCAGGTTTCCCTGGTGGCCACTCTGGCCAACACCAGGGAAACTCTATTGCCCCCCTCCCGGCCCCGGAGCCCTTAAAGGGCCATGGGCTGGCTACTCACTTTGTGCCAGTTGCAAGGCGTCCACCTGTGAGTACCCTCGTGTTCCCCTTATGTGTACGGGGGGCTGGGGAGAGAGGGAGCCCCGGGACCGTGCGCCTGGGCCTTGCCCACCACGGAGCAGCAGCTGGGGATCCTGCAGGGGCCCTGGCCTTGCAGAGGGGAGCTGGGTTTCACACACCTGGGCCCCTGGGGTAATTGACCGCTGGTCTTCTTGCACCACAGCTGCAGCACCTGGGCCTGCAGGGTGCACCACACCGCCTGCAGCAGCCGCCCGCACCCGGGCAAGCAGGACAGCCAGGAACCAGGAGGACTACCAGAGGCAGCATCTCCGGTTCCTGGACCGACAGCTCCGTCTCCTCAGGCTGCGCCGGAGGAGTCTGGAGGCCCTGGAGGAGCAGGGCCGTGCCCTGTGAGGCCACCTCCAGAGCGTGCTGGACCGCTTTCCATTTCCTCCTCCCCCTGCTCCCCCTCTTGCTCCCCCTGCTCCTCCTGCTTCCGCTCCTGCTTCCGCTCCTGCTTCCTCCACACCCCCTGTCCCCTCTGCCCCCCCCTCCACAACCATTCCCCACCGACGCCCCCGGACCTGGAGTGTGGCGAGACGGGAGAGGCAGCCGGACTCCCACCCCTGAGCTTTCCTTTCCTTTCCTCCCTTCCCTCCCCTCCCCTTCCAGCTCCCTCATCCCAGGTTTCCCCCTCCCTTCTCCCACCTTCATTCCTCCCTCCCCCCGCCCCAGTCCTGTGAAATAAACAGATGTTTTTGTTTGAAAAACAGGTGTCTTTATTTGACAGTAGGTAGGGAGGGGAAAGGGGAAGGGGGGGTAGGGTGGAAGAAGGCCCCGGTGGGGCATGCAGGGAGAGGTCAGTCCTCCTCCTCCTCCACCTGGAAGCTCTCCCGCAGGGCTTCCCAGATCTGGATGGCCCCCCGCTGGGCTTCCCGGATGGCGGCGGTGCGGGGATGACCGTAGTGTCCAGCCATGTGGTCAGCCTCAGCCATCCAGGCTGGCAGGAAAGCCTCCCCCTTCCACTCACACAAATTGTGGAGGACACAACATGCCGCCACCACGGGAGGGATGTTGTGCTCGGCCAGGTCCAGACGGGTGAGGAGGCAGCGAAAGCGGGCTTTCAGTCGCCCGAAGGCCCCCTCCACCACGATGCAGGCCCTGGTCAGCCTGGCATTGAAGGCCTGGCAGGAGGGATTGAGGTGCCCCGTGTAGGGCTTCATGAGCCACGGCTGCAGTGGGTAGGCGGCATCCCCCACCAGGCAGACGGGCATGTCCACATCCCCGACCCTGATGTGGCGGTCGGGGAAGAAGGTCCCGTCCTGCAGCCGCTGGCACACGGAGGAGTTCCGGTACACCCGTGTGTCGTGTGCTTTGCCGGACCAGCCCACATTTATGTCCGTGAACTGTCCCCAGTGGTCACACACGGCCTGCAGGATGACGGAGAAGTACCCCTTGCGGTTCATGTAACGGGACGCCTGGTGTTCCGGGGCACGGATGGGGATGTGCGTCCCATCGATGGCCCCCCCGCACTTGGGGAAGCCGAGGGCGCCGAATCCCCGGATGACGGCGTCCGGGTCGGCGAGGCGGACCACCCTGCGGAGCAGCACCCGGTTGATGGCCTTGACCACCTGTGGAGAGAGACACAGCAAAGCGCCAATCAGTGGGGCACCCGGGTGGCTGGGAGCGTGCGTGTCCTGGCAGTGCCCCGCTCCTCACTCCCGGAAGCAACCCCCCTGGTGGTGTGTAGTACGGCCGGGACAGCCCGACCCCTCCGGTGCGGGGCGCTATCGCCTCCTCCCGCCCCCCCTTTGACCCTGGGGCGGCCCATCCCCTCCTCGCAGCCCCCCTCCCCTCCGGCTCGGTGGCCGACGAGCGCCGTACCTGCATGAGCACCGCTCCGACAGTGGATCTCCCCACGCCGAACTGGTTCCCGATGGATCGGTAGCTGTCCGGCGTGGAGAGCTTCCATAGGGCGATGGCCACCCGCTTCTAGATGGGGATGGCGGGTCTCATGCGAGTGTCCCTTCTTTGCAGGGCAGGGGCGAGCCACTCGCAGAGCTCCAGGAAGGTGTCCCTCCTCATCCTAAAGTTCTGGGTCCACTGTCGGTCGTCCCAGCGCTCCAGGACGATGCGGTCCCACCAGTCGCTGCTGGTGTCCAGACGCCAGATGCGGCGGGGCACACCAGTGCCAGGGCGCCGCCGCGGCTCCTCCACGGCCCCCAGGGCGGCCAGGCGGAGAGGCAGGGGGCTGACGTTCCCCAGGTGGTGCCAGGCAGCCTCGAGCCATTGCTGGCAGGCTTGCAGCAGCAAGTCCAGAAAATGCACCAGAAGGTGCAGGGCGATCCGTGGCTCCATGTTGCCACCTGCGGCGGTCCCCCCCGAAGGGAAGCACCGACACAGACGGGCACAGAGACCGACTCTTTGCTGTCCCTCGGCGAGGTTGGCAAGCAAGCAGGAAAAGCTGAGAACCGGCTGTCCGGGGGGGTCCCTTTAAGCACGAGCCTCAGATAGCCTCAGACAGCAGCCACACAAAGCAACTGCTGACCTGATGCCCAGCCAGAACCGGTTTCAGCTGCCCTTAAATGCCCTCCTGCGTCCAATCAGTGTGGACGCGCTAGTTCGAACTAGCAAAACGCTAGTTCGAACTAGTTTTTAGTTCTAGATGCGTTAGTTCGAACTAGCTTAGTTCGAATTAATTAATTCGAACTAAGTTAGTTCGAACTAGCGCTGTAGTGTAGACGTACCCTCAGAGATCTGATTAGCAGAATCCCCTGGGATGCTAACATGAAGGGGAAAGGAGTCCAGGACAGCTGGCAGTATTTTAAAGAAGCCTTATTGAAATCACAGAAAGAAACCATCCCGACGCGTAGCAAGAGAGGCAAACATGGTAGGAGACCAGACTGGCTTACGGGAGACATCCTTGGTGAACTTTAGCATAAAAAGGAAGCTTACAAAAAGTGGAAACTTGGACAAATGATCAGGGAGGGGTTTAAATGTATGGCTCGAGAGTGCCGGGGGGTTATCAGGAAGGCGAAAGCGCAGATGGAATTGCGACTGGCTAAGGATGTGAAGGATAACAAGAAAGGTTTCTACAGGCATGTTAACAAGAAGAAGGTGATCAGAGAGGGCGTGCGGCCCCTAATGGATGAAGATGATGTGGGGAAAGCTGAAGTACTCAATGCTTTCTTTGCCTCTGTATTCATGGACAAGGTCAGCTGTGGGACTTGTGCGCTAAGTGACGCAAGATGGGATGAAGATGGACAACCCATGATGGGTAAAGAACAGGTTTGGAACTATTTAGAAAAGCTAAACGTACACATATCCATGGGTCCGGACTTAGTACATCCGAGAGTACTGAGGGAGTTGGCAAATGTCATTGAGGAGCCTTTGGCTATTATCTTTGAAAAGTCGTGGAGATCGGGAGAAATCCCGGATGATTGGAAAAAGGCAAATGTAGTGCCCATCTTCAAAAAAGGGAAAAAGATGATCCAGGGAACTATAGGCCAGTCAGTCTTACCTCGGTTCCTGGAAAAATCATTGAAGGGATCCTTAAGGAATCCATTTTGAGGCACTTGGACGAGAGGAAAGTGATTAGGAATAGTCAGCATGGATTCACAAAGGACAAGTCGTGCCTGTCCAATCTGATTAGCTTCTATGACGAGGTAACTGGCTCTGTGGATGTGGGAAAGTCAGTAGATGTGATATACCTTGACTTCAGCAAGGCTTTTGATATGGTCTCCCAAATATTCTTGTCAGCAAGTTAAGGGAATGTGGATTGGATAAATGGACGGTAAGGTGAATAGAAAGATGGCTAGAAGGCCGGGCCCAGCGGGTAGTGATCAACAGCTCGATGTCAGGA
Organism: Pelodiscus sinensis; assembly: GCF_049634645.1. Taxonomy (NCBI): domain Eukaryota; kingdom Metazoa; phylum Chordata; order Testudines; family Trionychidae; genus Pelodiscus; species Pelodiscus sinensis. The sequence goes on from NC_134719.1 coordinate 52,719,964, forward strand.
TGGCGGTCGGTTTCTAGCGGAGTGCCCCAAGGTTCGGTTCTAGGACCGGTTTTGTTCAATATCTTTATTAATGACCTGGATGAGGGGATGGATTTCACCCTCAGCAAGTTTGTAATGGTGCATGAGCAGGAAAAGATTCTGGGTTGACTCTCAGATCTTTGGGCCAACTCTCTGTGCTGACTATGAGGAAAAATAACAAGAGTAACAAGAGGACTGATCCTCTCTCAGTATCCATTCTTAGTTGCATATTTGACCCGACACTTGTAAAATTAGCAATGGAGCCTGGAAGACAAAAACACACATGAAAACCTCAGGATGCTATTTCCCACCCACTTTTAAGAGAATAACCAGAATTTCAGACAAAAGTATTCTGCTCTCAGAATTCTATAGGACAGTCATTTAGTAAAAATGAGTGTGGTTCGCTCCTTAAATTATACAGTTTATACTTTTCAGAAACGTAGTTAATACAGCAACAGCTGGCTCACAAATGGCCATGTTGTATAAACCTTTGCTTATACGTCTTGTTAGGAAAAGTCATTCTCAGTGCCATGCCATGCCATACGTACATGTCACTCATGCAATGCTTTTCTTTAAAGCTTCCCCTATTGTTCATTAGAGCACATCACCTGCAACAAGTTAAAAAATAACTTTCTTGTGATATATAAGCTTCAGAGGGATAACCAAGTTAGTTTGTAACAAGAAAAACTTAAAAAATAACAAATAGGCTTGCAGCACCTTAAAGGCTAACAAAAGATATAGATGGTATCATGAGCTTTTGAAAGCTCATGATACTATCAACATGTTTTATTAGTCTTTAAGGTGCTACTAGTCTATTTGTTGTTTTGGGATATATCAAAAGGCTGATTCCTGGTGGGTCAGAATAGGGCTCTGGTCCACAACGCGGTGCCCACGGGTGCCATGGTGCCTGCTGGGGCATTTATGTGCACCTGCGCCGGCGTTTTAAAACTCACATAACCATTACAGGACCTCTTGGGAATAGTTACCATAATATAATAACATTCAACATTCCTGTGGTGGGAAGAACACCTCAGCAGTCCAGCACCCTGGCATTTAATTTCAAAAAGGGGAATTACACAAAAATGAGGAGGTTAGCTAAACAGAAGTTAAAAGGCACAGTGACTAGAGCCAAATCCCTGAAAGCTGCATGAAAACTTTTTAAAGACACCATAATAGAGGCCCAATTTAAATGTATACCCCAAATCAAAAAAACATAGCAAGAGACCTAAAAAAGAGTCACCGTGGCTTAACCACCATGTAAAAGAAGCAGTGAGGGACAAATGGTATCTTTTAAGAAGTGGAAGTCCAATCCTAGTGAGATAAATAGAAAGGAACATAACCACTGTCAAATCAAGTGTAAAAATGTAATAAGAAAAGCAAAAAAAGATTTTGAGGAACAGCTAGCCAAAAACTCAAAAAGAAATAACAAAATGTTTTTTAAGTACATTAGAAGCAGGAAGCCTGCTAAAAAACCTGTGAGTCCCCTAGATGATCGAGCTATAAAAGGAGCAATCAAGGACAATAAAGCCATTGATTTCTTTGCTTCAGTCTTCATAGCCGAGGACGTTGGGGAGATTCCTGAATCTGCACCGTCCTTGTGGGTGATGAATCTGAGGAACTGTCCTGGATTGAAGTGTCATTAGAGGAGGTTTTGGAACAAATAGAAAAACTTAATGTTAACAAATCTCCGGGACTGGATGACATTCATCCAAGGATTCTAAAAGAACTCAAATGGGAAATTGCTGAGCTATTATCTGTGGTTTGTAACCTATCCTTTAAATCGGCTTCCGTACCTAATGACTGGAAGGTAGCCAACGTGACACCAATATTTAAAAAGGGCTCTAGAGGCGATCCTGGCAATTACAGAAGTCTAACTTCAGTACTGGGCAAATTAGTCGAAACAATAGTAAAGAATAAAATTGTGAAGCATGTAGAAGAACATAATTTGTTGGACAAAAGTCAACATGGTTTCTTTAAAGGGAAATCCTGTCTTACTAATCTGTTAGGGTATGTCTACACTACCCCGCTAGTTCGAACTAGCGGGGGTAATGTAGTCATCTGCAGTTGCAAATGAAGCCCGGGATTTGAATTTCCTGGGCTTCATTTGCATGAAGCCGGCCGGTGCCATTTTTAAATGCCGGCTAGTTCGAACCCTGTGCTGCGTGGCTACATGCGGCACGGAGTAGCTAGTTCAGATTAGGCTTCCGTGTTCCACAAGGAGTACAGCTAGTTCGGATTAGAAGCCTAATCCGAACTAGCTACTCCATGCCGCGTGTAGCTGCACGGCACGGGGTTCGAACTAGCCGGCATTTAAAAATGGCGCCGGCTGGCTTCATGCAAATGAAGCCTGGGAAATTCAAATCCCGGGCTTCATTTGCAACTGCGGATGACTACATTACCCCCGCTAGTTCGAACTAGTGGGGTAGTGTAGACATACCCATAGGGTGGGAAGAGATCTCAGAAGGTCATCAAGTCCAGCCCCGTACTCTGGGCAGGACCAATCCCAACTAAATCAACCCGGCCTGGGCTTTGTCAAGCCAAGACTTAAACACCTCTAAGGATGGAGAATCCACTACTTCCCTAGGAAACCCATTCCAGTGCTTCACCACTCTTCAAGTGAAATAGTTTGTCCTAATATCCAACCTGGACCTCTCCCACCACAACTTGAGACCATTTCTCCTTCTTCTGTCATCCATCACTACTGAGAACATCCTTTCTCCATCCTCTTTGGAACCTCCCTTCAGGAAGTTGAAGGCTGCTATCAAATCCCCCCTCACTCTTCGCTTCTGCAGACTAAAGAGACCCAACTCCTTTAGTCTCTCCTCATAGGTCATATGCTCCAGCCCGCTAATCATTTTGGTTGCCTTCCGCTGGACCCTCTCCAATGCGTCCACATCCTTTTTGTAGTGGGGAGCCCAGAACTGGACACAATACTTCAGATTTGGCCTCACCAGAGCTGAATAAAGGGGAATAATGACATCTCTTGATCTGCTGGCAATGCTCCTCCTAATGCAACCTAATATGCCTTTAGCCTTCTTGGCTACAAGGGCACAATGTTGACTCATATCCAGCTTCTCATCCACTGTAATCCACAGGTCCTTTTCTGTAGAGCTACTACTTAACTGGTTGGTCCCAGCCTGTAACAATGCTTGGGATTCTTCCGTCCCAAGTGCAGGACTCTACACTTGTCCTTGTTGAACCTCATCAGATTTCTTGTGGCCCAATCCTCCAATTTGTCTAAGTCACTCTGGACCCTATCTCTGCCCTCCAGGATATTTACCTCTCCCCCTAGCTTGGTGTCATCTGCAAACTTGCTGAGGGTGCAATCCATCCCCTCATCCAGGTCATTAATAAAGATATTGAACAAAGCCAGTCCTAGAACTGAAGCTTGGGGCACTCTGCTAGAAACCCACCACCATCCTGATATCAAGCTGTTGAGCACTACTTGCTGGGCCCGGCCTTCTAAGCATCTTTCTATCCAACTTACTGTCCATTTATCCAACCCACATTCCCTTAACTAGCTGGCAAGAATATTGTGGGAGACCGTATCAAAAGCCTTGCCAGAGTCAAGGTATATCCCATCCACTGACTTTCCCATATACACAGAGTCTGTAACCTCATCATAAAAGCTAATCAGATTTGTCAGGAATGACTTGCCCTATGTGAATCCATGCTGACTATTTGTGATCACTTTCCCCTCTTTCAAGTGCCTTAAAATGGATTCCTTAAGGATCCCTTCAATGATTTTTCCAGGAACCGAGGTAAGACTGACTGGCCTATAGTCCCCTGGATCGTCCTTTTTCCCTTTTTTGAAGATGGGCACTACATTTGCCTATTTCCAGTCATCCGGGATATCTCCCGATCTCCATGACTTTTGAAAGATAACGGCCAAAGGCTCCTCAATGACATTTGCCAACTCCCTCAGTATCCTCGGATGCATTAAGTCCAGACCCATGAATTTGTGTACATTTAGCTTTTTTAAATAGAAATCCTGTTATTTACCCACTAAGGGCTGTCCGTCTTCAGTACCATCTTGTGTCACTTAGCGCATTAGTCCGGGAGCTGACCCTGTCCGTGAATACAGAAGTAAAGAGAGCATTGAGTACTTCAGCTTTCCCCACATCATCTGCCACTAGGTTACCGCCTTCATCCACTAGGGCCCCCACATCCTCTCTGATCACCTTCTTTTTGTTAACATGCCTGTAAAAATCTTTCTTTTTATCCTTCATATATTTGCCAGTTGCAATTCCAATTGCGCTTTCGTCTTCCTGATAATCCCCCAACATTCTCGAGCTATACATTTATAAGCCTCCCTGGTCATTTGTCCAAGTTTCCACTTTTTGTAAGCTTCCTTTTTATGCTAAAGTTCACCAAGGATTTCCCCCGTAAGCCAATCCGATCTCCTACCATGTTTGCCTCTCTTGCTTTGCGTCGGGATGGTTTCTTTCTGTGCCTTCAATAAGGCTTCTTTAAAATACTGCCAGCTGTCCTGGACTCCTTTCCCCTTCATGTTAGCATCGGAGGGGATTCTGCCCATCAGATCTCTGAGGGAGTCAAAATCTGCTTTTTTGAAGTCCAAGTGTGTATTTTACTACTCTCTTTTCTTCCTTTGGTCAGGATCCTGAACTCTATCATCTTATGATCACTGTTTCCGAGGTTGTCACCCACCTCTACTTCCCCATTAGTTCCTCCCTATTTGGGAACAGAAGGTCAAGCTGTGCACGGCCCCTGGTCGGATCCTTCAGCACTTGCACAAAGAAGTTATCCCTAACATTCTCCAAAAACTTCCTGGATTGCCTGTGTACTGCCGTATTGGTTTCCCAACAGATGTCAGGCTGATTAAAGTCCCCCACGAGAACCAGAGTTGTCTGAAGAAAGCCGCATCTACCTTATCCACCCGATTCGGTGACCTGTAGTAGATACCAACCACAACAACATCACTGCTGTTGTTTGCACCTCTAAACTTAACCCATAGACTCTCAACAGGTTTTTCTCCCTCTATATACTGGAGTTCTGAGCAATCATAGTAGTCTCTTACATACAGTGCAATTCCTCCTCCTTTTCTCTCCTGCCTGTTCTTCCTGAACATGACAGCGCTCTAGTCATGCGATTTATCCCACAAAATCTCTGTTATCCAAATTAAATCATATTTCTTGGACTGGGTGTCAGCCGATGGTCAGGGCAGTGAGTGGTGTGAGTGTGTGTTATACACCCGAGTCTTTAGCTGCTAGGACAAAAGGTCCCTTCGCAGTGGGCAACCTGGAAAGGCTGACGGGCACCCCAAGAGTCTGCAGGGAGAACTTATTACACCCAAGTCTTTGACTGCTAGGATGCAAAGTCCCTTCACAGCGGGCAGCCTTCGGAGGCTGACAGGTGCCCCAGGGGTCTGTCCCGTGGAGGTGACAGGACCCAAATGCCCAGCTCTGACTGTGTCTGCCCCTATGACCAGCTGGAGTTCTTTTAATTGTGTCTGGTTCTGGTACAGCAACAGAAGGAGTCAAGTTAAAGCTTAAACAGTTACAGGTTTATTAAAGAAACTTATAAGGCATATGGTTACAATGGCTATTGTTCTACTTCTTAACTGCTAGCAAATACAGGTCTGAAAGTGGTTGCAAAGGAAAAGGAAGATAGAAAATAACGGTACCAAGTGATAGCTTAATCTTTAAAGAGCTCTATTCAATGCATGCACTAAAACAAAAGGACACATACAGGTACAATTTTTACCCCCTTCTGTGTCTCTCGATTCCAGCGTGTAAGGCCAGCACTGGTCACTCAATTCCTCGGAAAGACGAATACGAGGCAGGGTGTCCCCGTACAGACGTCGGGATGCAATTACCTCACCCAACAAGCAGGTAGGTGGTAGATTGACGCTCAGAGTAAGTGTGCTGCTGGGCCCATCTTTATACCCACGGGGTCATGTATTCTCTTTCTTATCTATGGCGCCAAATTGTGCTGGTTCATCTTTGTGACGCCAGTTCTTACAAGGGAGTTGTGATCTTAATTCACACTTGTAAGAGAGATAACTAAATTGGAAGTACTGGGCATTCTTTACTCAGCGGGAGATTCCTCTCCCAGGGATGGTTGTGTGTTTGTATCAACACAGGTGCCAGCTAAGGGCAGTTTTCTTGGAGCCTCTAGGTCAGCGATTGGCTTGATCACCCTCTCTTATCTGTCTTTACAGTTATCCAGGGTCAGATGAGCCAGCATATCCGGGCCTCTGTCAAGGCATCAGAGACTATGCTGATTTTATTGCTCTCTGTGTCCTGTGTGCTCCAGGCACCTCAGAGGGGCAAGCAAGATGAATGTGATGGGGGGGGGGGGGCTCTGTCTGGCTACACTGGGCCAGGGCCTCCAGTTCTTCTTGTTTGTTGCTGAGGCTTCTCGCATTAGTGTACAAAGACCTCAGATAACCAGTTCGTCACCCTGTCTTCTCCATTCGAATCAGAGGTCCTCCTTTCTTGCTCATTCCTCTTTACATTTCTTCCCGGTATCCGACTTTCCCGCTCTCCTTAGGGTTTTGGTCACCGTTCCCCAATGAACCTAGTTTAAAGCTCTCCTCTTGGTTAGGTGGATCCCATCTCTTCCTAACAATACTTGTGCCCAGAACAGAGTCCCATGGTTGAAGAAACCAAAGCCCTCTCTGCGACACCACCTGCGCAACCACACATTTACTTCCTCAAATTGATTATCCCTGCCCAGTACTTTCCCTTCAACAGGGAGGATGGACGAGAACACCATTTGCACTCCGAATTCTTTGATCCTTCTTTCCAGCACTACATAATCTGCAGTAACCCACTCAAGGTCATTCTTGGCTGTATCATTAATTCACAAGCGGAGAAGCAGAAAGGGGTAGCGATCAGAATGTTTGATCAGTTTTGTAAGCACCTCAGTCACATCCTGAATTCAAGCTCCCAGTAAGCAGCACACCTCTCGAGATTCCAGGTCCAGATGGCAGATAGATGGCTCAGTCCCTCTTAGGAGGGAGTCCCCGACCACCACCATCCCTCGTCTTCTTTTGGGGGTGGTGGTCGTGGAAGCCCCATCCCTAGGACTACGCATATCATGCCTTCTAATAGATGGTGTTCCCTTCCGGTTTCTTCCTTGTGAAGTCTCTTCCAAAGCATTCACCACTGCAGAGCCTATGGAGAGAGCCTGAAAGTGATACCTCTATGGCATTGGGGGATTCCTGTGCTGGCCTTTTCCCCCTTCTAGAAGTTACATGCTGCCGGTTCTCTTCCTGGTCCCGTACTGCCCTCTCTGGCTCTTCCGCCTGCCGTGCTTGCAGGATTAAATGCTGCCTTCTATTGAGTAATTCTTCATCCTCTCTGATCAAGCGTAGGGTTGACACTTGGGCCTCCAGTCTTCTAATTTTTTCTTCCAAAATTGCAACCAGCTTGCACTTACTGCAGATGAAATCTGTTCTTTCTTCTAGGAGGAAGACAAACATGGCACACGCTATGCAGGTAATAACAGCAGACCTATCACCATCCCTGCCTCCTGTACTTGAGAAAGGATTTAAAAGAAAGGCAAGAGTGCATTGCCCCCTTCCCTCTCCCTTTCCAAACTCTCTCTCTAAACTCCCTGCTAGCACTCCTTGGTCGCTTGCTCACTGCTTTATAAAGCCCTAGACTGCCTGAAAGTCCTTCCCCCTACCAAGGCTCGGCCAATCAACAGAGGCTTCTACAATTCGAACTTTAATTAGACACCAACAGTTTCCACCTGCCAGTCACAACACATACTCCATGAAGAGGAGGGGGAGGGGGAAGAGAAAGGGAGAGAAAATAAAGGTAGGATCTGTTCCCTCAGGCAGAGTAGAATGTAGCAGTCCATCTGCTTAATGAATTGTTTCTATTGTTCTTAGTGAATTTCCCCAGGAGTGTAAAACAGCTATAAGAATTGTAAGGCTCCTTTACATTGCCAGAGTGGTGTAAAGAACATTTATTGTAAAGGACAGCAAAGGTATGTCTACACTAGCCCCCTAGTTCAAAGTAGGGAGGCTAATGTAGGCATTCAAAGTTGCAAATCAAGCCCGGGATTTAAATATCCTGCGCTTGATTTGCATCTTCCTGACTGGCCGCCATTTTTGAAATTTACAAGTCCGGACTAACTGCCTGCGTCTACACATGGCAGGGACCCGGTAATTCAAAATAAAGCCCTAGTTTGAACTACCTGTTATTCCTCCTGGAATGAGGTTTAACAGGCAGTTCGAACTAGGGCTTTATTTCGAACTACCGGGTACCTGCCGCGTGTAGACATGGGCAGTTATTCCAGGCTTGTAAATTTAAAAAATGGCGACCGGCCGGGAAGATGCAAATCAAGTGCGGGATATTTAAATCCCAGGCTTGATTTGCAACTTTGAATGCCTACATTAGCCTCCCTAGTTTGAACTAGGGGGCTAGTGTAGACATATCCCAAAGTACAATAGAATAAGTATTGTAAATGCTTATGGTGCTTTTAGTGATTTGAAATGGTTTACATTTTTGGACTGAAAAAACAAAAATATGCTCCATGAACTGTTTGTTACTGACCTTTTTTGAGAGAGTCAGGAGCCAGTATAAATTCTGATTTTGAGTTCCCAGGTCTCAATTGCTCATCATTCACCTATAATTTAACATTGAGCATATGGATCTCAGTTCACAGATGAGGGCAAGGCTTCAGGCACAGTGCCCCCTGGGATGACAGACCATCTCTCTTTATTCTCCACAGCTGGACCAGCTGCAAGAGGGAGGCGGTTGACATCACCCAGGACAGCCTCCCAAATCCGAGGGGCCTGCAGGTGCCAGAGACCCATGGAGAGTTCCAGAGGGAGCATCTCACAGAACTGGAGCAGAGCATTGACTGCAGGCTCTGGGAAGACATCCAGCTGTGTCAGGATACCAGGCGGGAGCTGTTGGAGCAGAGATGTTACATGTGCACAGACATGCACTCCCTCTTTGCCAGTATGATACCTGCTCCTGCTTCTGCTCCCACTCCTGCTGTTGCTGTAGCTTCTTCTCCCACTCCCTCTCCCTCTTCTACTCACTCTCCCACTCCTTCCCCAACACACTCCCCTCCCCATGACCACCATGGTCCCTGCTCCCATGGTGGTGGGATCACCAAAGCCAGGTACCATTCACAGCCACAGCCCCAGACCTGAGACTTTCCTTCCTCTCTTCCTCCTTCCAGCTCCTTCCTTCCCCCTGCAAGGTTTTCATCCTTCCTCCACCCATTCTTTCCTCCCCTCTCCCAGGTTCTTTCCTCAGTCTCTCCCCATTTTCTTTAACCTCAAATAAAAAGAAACAGAGATTTTATTTTTTCCAAAATAAAATTTTTGTTTATTGTCTCAGCAGGAAGAGGGGAAGGGGGGAGGGGGAAAGGGGTTGTTAGAAGAAAGGCAGAGGGGGCAATGCACAGAGCCCTAGTGGGACGGCCCAGGGGAGATTGTCACTGGGACCCTGGGGAGAAATTCTCCCTTGGGGCCTCCCAGATGGATGCAGCCCCCTGATGGGCTTGGTGGATAGCAATGGTCTGCAGCTGTTCAAAGGCCCTGCCGATGCAGTCAGCCTCTGTCCCCCACCTTTGCAGGAATACCTCCCCTTTCCACTCACACACATTGTGGAGCACACAACACGCAGACACCACAAGTGGAATGTTGTGGTCCATGAGGTCCATCCAGGTGAGGAGGCATCTGAAACATGCCTTCAAATGGCTGAAGGAACCCTCAACAACCATGCGGGCCTTGCTGAGCCTGGCATTGTAGTATTCCTTAAAGGGGGTGAGGAGGCCATTCTATTGCTTCATGAGCCAAGGCAAGAGAGGGTAGGCCATGTCCCCTATCATGCAAATGGGCATGTCCACATCCCTGACCCTGATGGTATGGTGGGGTAAAATGGTTCCAGCGTGCAGCTTCTGGAACATACTAGTGTTTCTAAATACATGTGCATTGTTTGCCTTCCCGAACCACCCAACAGAGATGTCGGTGAACTGGCCCCAGTGATCAGTGACAGCCTGCAGGACCATCAAAAAGTACCCTTTCCGGTTGATATAAAGAGATGCTCAATGGCTGGGGGCCTGAATGGGGATGTGAGTGCCATCAATAGCCTCCCTCACAGTTGGGGAAGCCCATGTCGGCATACCCGGCAAAGATGGTGTCCATGTCACTGAGGTGGGCGACCCTGCGCAGCAGGACGGTCTTGATGGCCTTCACCACCTGCAGAAGGAGACAGAGATTCACAGGGGTGTCAGGGCCCCTGGAAGTTCCCCCAGCCCAACCTTCCCTTCTTCTTCTTGCCCCACTCACCAGCAGCAACTCCCCCCCCCCACTCACCCCAACTCCCGGCAGAGCTTTGTAAGGGTGAGATTGAAAAAAAATCTCCCAGGATCGGGGGTTTCACCACCACTGCCCCCCTTTTCCATAGGAAACCCCATTCCTGCAGTCCCCTTCCCTTGGAACAATAGCCTGAGATGCCTGCATGAGCACATCCCTGACAGTTGATCTCCCCATGCTGAACTGGTTCCCGATGGATCGATAGCCATCTGCAGTGGAAAGCTTCTAGAGAGTGACGGCAACATGCTTCTGGAGGGGACTGGCAGGTGTCATTTGAGTGTCCCATTGCCTGAGGACAGGGACAAGCCACACAGAGCTCCAGAAACGTGTCCTTCCTCATCCTGAAATTCCAGAGCTATTGCTGGTCTCCTTAAAACTCTATAATGAGCTAATCCCACCAGTCTGCACTGGTGTCCAGATGCCAGAGATGGTGGGGTATGGCATCCAGGGAAGGATGAGTGGGATTCAGCTGCATGAGCCATGCCCTCAGAGAACCAAGGAAAGTCTCCCAGAGGAGTTGGGGGTTGGGTTCCTGCAGGGCCTGGGAGGCAGCCTGCAGAAACTACTGCATGAGTTGCAACACAAGCTGCAATAGCCAAAGACTGCCCAGAGGCAGCTCCGGCTCCATGTCTGACAAGCTGAGGTGTCCACAAAGACACCTGCAGCAGGCAGAAGAAAAGGCTTTGTTATCAGGAGAACATTTCCCACCAGCATAGTGCTGTCCGCAATGGCGCTTTTGTTAGTGAAACTTTTGTTTGTCAATGGCATGTTTTTTTACACCCCAACCAACAGTTTTACCAAGAAAGCGGTAGTGTAGATACAGTATTAAAGTGGGACTGAACAAATACAAGTTACATAAAGGTGGGACATCAAACTCCACTTCTACAGGACTTTTGTTGACTGAATGTTTCAAGAAGTTGTTGGATCTGATTCAGAGTCCATGGATGTCAGTGGAAGTTTTTTCATTGACATTTAATAAGTTTTGGATTATTTCTATGAATCTTGTTGCTGTGTGTCTGTGCACAGAACTAAAAGAAAGAGCACAGTTGTGGAAATGAAAGCCCTTCACTAAAAATGCTCTGCCACAGCTGCCTGGTATTTCACTCTGAGCAGAGACGGCAAGAGGTTTTCACGCATGTGTAGCCAACTTGATGGTATTTGGCATGCAATGAACTGAAATGGAAAATGTACAGTAACTTTAAATACATGGATTTACAAAAGTGGCAATAAAACCTCCTCCACTGAGAAGAATTAACCTTTTAAGTAAAAGGAATCTAACTTACTAAATGCAGAGAACTGATACAGACATTCTCTATTAAGATTTCTGTTTGGGCACAGGATGTTTTGCTAGGATGGATTTGTGAAAATGATAACAATATGACCTCTCAGTGTCTAGGAGTCATTGACATGATTTTGAGTAGCAGTCTGCCATAGGTACATACTCATTCCATATGAACAAGCTCTTTCCCAGAAAGTGCCTTGGGCAAATTGACATTTCATGAGTCATGAGCATCTCTAGTCTTTGAGTGTTTTCATTCTACTGACATATGTCAAATAAAATCACAATTTCTTCTATCATTCCAAATATTTGTGGGCAAAACAATATCTTCCATTCATCCCCTGTTTACGTCTCAGACTGCATATTTGGTAGATAGATTTGCACTATTCCTTTTCTCATAAATTTTGGAATTAACAGTTGTATATTCTTTATTTCCATTCTTACAGGTCTACAGTTTGAGTATCACATTATAACTGTGTGATCATTTCTATGTTGAGACTAACCTTTAGCTGATAAAATTTACTTGATTTACTCCTACAAACAGTCCCAGTGAAGTCAATCAAACTAGTTTTATGACTCAGACTAGCAGCCTTTGGCCATCCCTATTTTTTTATATTCAGTACACATCCTTTTGGCCATGATTCCGCAATGCACTTAGGCATATGCTGAGGACCCATAAATGTTAAGCTTGTACTTAAATGCCGTCCTGAGTTGGGGCCTCTCTCTTTAATCTGATTTTAATTAAGATTTGTGCAATCGCTGGCAAATACTTCATTAGTTTGTACACTTGTTCAATATGGTTTTCATTCATTTTTGACATCTATATCAATGAATTTTTTATTCAGACATGATCTAGAAAGCATTGCTGTTACATACATTTCCCCTTAGTTTGCACGTTGTCCTAAGATAATACATCATTAATTTTGTGATGTTGCATTGCATAGAAGTAGAGTTACTTAACTCTTTATCTGAATGATATTTATTACAAATATATCTCCTTTTAGGTTAGTGAATTGTTCATGAATCAACCTTGATTAACTTTCAGAGTTCATTAACATTCTCAGGATTTCCCAGTGGTTGTTAAAATATTTAATATAGTGTGAGACTCCTCAGATCATAGGAACTGAAGTCTGATTTAATAATGAATATTTGTGAATCAATTTAATTTACTATCCAACTAACTCTACTAAGGCATTGTTAAAACCAGTTGTTTATAGAATCATAGAAATTTAGGACTGGAAGGGACCTTGAAAGGTCATCTAGTACAGCCCCCATAGGCAAAAGCAGGACTGAATGTACCTAGATCATTCCCCTCACAAGTAGATAGCAGTAGTTCAATCTGTTCGAGTATATCTGGGCCACTGTCTGGCAGCAGAGATAGAGGCAGGATTATCTCCTTAATGATGCATATATGGGCTTAATCTGACATATGTAGTGGCTGTGTAAATTGTACAGGGTCGAATTTTCTAAGAGATCACACCTCAAGCAGAATGGCCTACAGCTATGCAGATATTGTGATGGATGTTCATAACAAAAATGCTTAGGTACATGACTATTTCTTGGGAAAAGCAGGCTGTGAAACTGCAGAGGCTGAGCTGAGGAGCATTTGAAAAGTAGGCCCTGTCTCTACTAACTTATGCAAGCATCAGAAAAGTGTGTTTCTTCATCAGAAAAATGAGCTATTGCTATTGAGGCACACACATACACACAAATGGCATTGACTATAATCCGTATGTGATATGTAGTACAGGTTGACCCTCAGTAGTCTGACACCCTCTGTATCTGACTGGTGCTGAACCAGAGTTTGCCATGCCATGGGAGGTAAACATTGGCAGCATTACTAACACTTCCACTGCTTTACAAGTGATTTAGGGGTACATTAGAGCTAAACAACAGCACAGACTACTGAGAGCCAGGACTTATGGCTGTAAAAACTTCATGGGATCATCATAAACTTGGCTACACTCCTCCCTCAGGGCCTTCCAGATGCGCATCCCCACCTGATGGGTCTGTTGGATGGCAGCTGTCCTTGGCTTCTCAAACGCTTGCCCCACATGGCCAGAGTCTGCCCCATCTTTTCCTCAATGTTGTGAAGGACACAACATGCCACGATCAACTCAGGGATGTTGTGTGCCCCCATGTCTAGGCAGATCAGCAGACACTGGAACATGTCCTGAGGTGCCCAAAGGCACACTCCACCTGGATGTGGGCACTGTTCAGCTGGGCATTGAATTGTTCCCTGCTGGGGTCCAGGTGGCTGGTGTATGGCTTTTTAAGCTGTGGCATGAGGGGTTAGGCCATGTCTCTTATGATGCACAGTGGCATCTGTATGTCCCCAATAGCAAAGTCCCAGTGGGGGAAAAATAAGCCCGGCTCCAGCTTGCGGTACAGGCTAGAGTTTCTGAATATTTGAGTAACATGTGCCCTGCCCGACCGCCTGACAAAAATGTCTGTGAAGTTTCCACAGTGGTTCACCAGGGCCTGCAGCACCATTGAAAAGTAGCTCTTCCGATTTATGTACTGGGCTGCATGATGGTCCGGGGCATGGACTCTGCCAGAGTTCAGGAACCCCAGGGCAGCAATTCCAGCCACAATCGTGATCAGGTCTCCAAGACAGATGACCCCTCTGGAGCATGATGGAGTTGATGGCCCTCACAATCTGCAGAAGGAAACAAACACACAAAACAGTGAATGAGAGAGGGAGGGCCTGAGCCCTTGGGAGGTGCCAGACCCCCTCTCCCTCCCAAACGCCCCAGGAGCCATCCCCTATGAGGCCAACCCCCAAGCAGCAGGGCTGTGTGAGGGTGGGATGGCACAACCCCCTGGGGATGGGGTTTCCCCGCAAGCCTCACTCCCCCCACAGCCTCCAACCCCACTTTCCCTAGGGTCCCTCTTTAACAGGGCCTCCCTCCGCATAGGGACTCCAGCCTGAGAGTACCTTATTTCCATGATGAGGGCCCCAATGGTGGACTTTCCCATGCCAAACAGGTTGCTCACTGACCGGTAGTTGTTGGAGGTGGCGAGCTTCCAGAGGGCTATTGCGACCCACTTCTCCAGAAGGATGGCAGGTGACAGGGGGTGTTGTGTCTCTGGAGGGTGTGGTCGAGCCAGGTACACAGCTCCAAAAAGGTGGCCTTCCATATGCGGAAGTTTTGGAGCTACTGCTGATCATCCCACTGCTCCATGACCAGCTGGTCCCACCAGTCCAAACTGATGTCAAGACTCCAGAAATGCCTCTCCACAATGGGTTGTGTTTGCCAAAATGTAGCTCCTGCACTCACAGAGAAGGTCACCAGAATGAGCTCGGGGTCCAGGTCCTGGACACAAAGTGCTGCAAAAACTGCAGCATGGCACAAAAACATGGGGACAACCTAACCCAACCTGGGACTACAACCCACTGCTTCTCAGGCAAGTGCCCTATCCCCTAGGCCATACGGAACCACAAGCAGCTGGTACAAAGTGCTACAAAAACTGCAGCATGGCTGTGTGGGGGCCATTGCATGCCCAGGGGCAGCTCCGGCCCCATGGCACCGAGAGAAAAGCTGTGGCATCCAAAAAAGAACAGGGCAGCCACAGCAGGCACTGCAAGAGCTTTGCTGTCCCTCAAGGAGGTAGCAAGCAGCAGAAGCAGAGAGACAGCTGTCCAGGGGCTTCCTTTAAGCGCTTGTCTCTGCAAGACTGCAGCACCAGCACTGGGAAGCAACTGGTGACCTAAAGCCCTGGCTGAAGTGGTTCCGGGTGGCCTTTTATGATCTTTCGAAAGGGCAGATCGCTTTTTTGCTGCACTTTTGTGTGTGGACGTGCTCTTTCGGAAGCAGATTTTTCTGAAGATCTCTTTTGAGTAAAGCTTCTTCCAAAAGAAGCCTGCAGTCTAGGCATAGCCTAGGTCACTTCCTACCTTGTGTCTCGAGGCTACTGTTTGTGGCCATTGGAGTCACTGAGCTCCTCAATGAAGCAGATTCTTCAGGTGTCCCTGAGCTCTGGGCTTTGTGGGCATGCAGGGCCTCCTGGTCAAGGCAGTGGCAATTCTTCACAAGTCCTTCCTCTCTGTCCATCCTGAATGAGCTGAGCTTTTAAATCTGTGTCCCATTTGGAGCATGCCCAACAGGGAAGGGGGACATGGCCTCCTCTGCCCAAATTGTTGGACAGTGTTCACAGTAACAGTGCAGGGCTGAGGGCACCATAGGCACGTTTTAAGATGTTTTAAGAGATGTTTAAAGCATGATTTGTCTGAAAAAAATTCAATTAACTTAGCTACCAAATAATAATACCTCCCCCCCTCCCCCCCGTGGGAGCCAGGCATATATTACTAATATATTGCTTGCTAAGAATTGAGCTTTGTAGGAAATTTGAGAGGCATTTGAGAATTCTGCTGTTTATAAGTGTTATGATTCATTTATATTTTATGCAGACATAGGAAATCTTATTCCCAATTGCCAAAAAGAAGGGGGAACAACTACTAAAACTCTACCCATTGGCAACTTGTTTTATCTATCTATCTATCTATCTATCTATCTATCTATCTATCTATCTATCTATCTATCTATCTATCTATCTATCTATAATGTCACGATCATTCTTCAGTTATGAGGAAAATATACTGCAATCTGCTTAAAGTCTTTAGAAATGTCAAACATTTTAATGGCATTTGAGTTTCAAAAAAAGAAAAATACAATTTGGCACCATTAGATTGGCCATCTTGCTATATTTTAGAAACTCCGCAGTTCTTCAGTGGCATACATTAGCAATAGATCCTTTAAAAGGGAATAATATTGAATGGTTCAAAATATTATAGTAACACTATCTGAAGCCATGGTGTTTTTGCATCATCAATTGTAGAAAACTGTAGAGCATGTAACCGTGTCTATATTGGCATGATTTTGCGCAAAAACATGCTGCCTGTCTACACTGGTGCGAAGTTCTTGTGCAAGAACACTGACGTTCTAATGTTAGAAATCAGTGCTTCTTGTGCAAGAACTATGATGGTCCCGCTCAGGAATAAGCCCTCTTGCGCAACTGTTCTTGCGCAAGAGGCCAGTGTAGACAGGCAACATGAATTTCTTGCGCAAGAAAGCCCAATGGCTAAAATGGCCATCAGAACTTTCTTGCGCAAGAGAGCATCTACACTGGCATGGATGCTTTTGTGCAAAAGCACATCTCTTGCACTAAGGCACATGTCAGTGTAGATGCTCTCTTGTGCAAATACTTCAACGCAAAAACTCTTGTGTTAAAAGTATTTGCACAAAATCTTGCCAATGTAGACAAAGTCTGTGTGTTTATATAAACAAAATAACATACTACAGATCTGTGGCAAAAGAATATTATTTAGTCTGCCAAACTGAACACTCAGAATTAGGTAATGCTAAATTTACAATTGCCTAAGCAACTTTAATTTTCACTCTTGTGCCTCCATTCTGTGCATTGAAAAAGGCAGGGTTCCTATGGAAAAACAATATGTGATCCTGTAATATTAATATTGTATTGAGCTGGACTTAGGTGTGTGGGCAACAATACATTTGAATTTCCTAACTTGGAAATACTTGACTTGACAACCTAAATAACGTATCACTATAGTTTTTTGCATGTAACTTTCTAGATTTTTGAAAAGTGAAAAATTACATGCCACTATAAAATAAACCCCTCTCTAGTTATATGTCATCAGGTTTAGACTGCTATGCAGTGACCTATAGGATTTAGTAATGAGCTATCAGAAGATAGCTTATTATTGTATACTTACTATTACAGAATAAGTAATTATATTAGTTTAGTGCATCCGTTTAGTGCAGGGATGGTGTGGAGGAATCTGGCCTTCCAATCTCACTTTCTTTCCTCCACTTGGACAAAATATAGGCATTTCCAAAATTCTTAGGAATATGTCTTCCCCATGGTCTATTCAGTTCAGTAATTGGCACGAGAAAGCCATTAACAACAGACATTTCAGAGGAATGTGGAAAAAGAATCACAGCTCTAAGGGTATGTCTACACTACAAAGTTAGTTCGAACTAACGGACGTTAGTTCGAACTAACTTTAATAGGTGCTACACTAGCGCTCCGCTAGTTCGAATTTGAATCGAACTAGCGGAGCGCTTAGTTCGAACTAGGTAAACCTCATTTTACGAGGACTAACGCCTAGTTCGAACTAGCTAGTTCGAACTAAGGGCTGTGTAGCCCTTTAGTTCGAACTAGTGGGAGGCTAGCCCTCCCCAGGTTTCCCTGGTGGCCACTCTGGCCAACACCAGGGAAACTCTATGCCCCCCTCCCGGCCCCGGACCCCTTAAAGGGGCACGGGCTGGCTACGGTGCCCGTGCCAGGTGCAAGCCTGCCAGCACCCAGCTAGCAGACCCTGCACCTGGCACGGCACAGAGCCACCCACCCGATGCCCCCCAGCCCACCCCCTCTTCCCGGGACCAGGCTGGCGGCTCCCGGGAGCTTGCCCTGGACCGCAAGAGGCGGGCACCTTCCTGGGCTAGTGCGGACATCGTGGACCTCGTCCACGATCTCCGCACTAGGCACAGGAAAGTGGCCGGCTAGGGCAGGAGAGCTGCCAGCCTGGCCACCCAGGACCAGGTGTGCATGAAAATCAAGGGGGTCCACTGAGACCCCCGACCCTGAGCCCTGAGCTTACAATGGCCGTACTGGGTCAGACCAAAGGTCCATCTAGCCCAGTAGCCTGTCTGCCGACAGCGGCCAACCCTAGGGACCCTGGAGGGGATGGACCGAAGACAGTGACCAAGCCATTTGTCTCGTGCCATCCCTCTCCAGCCTTCCACAAACCTTGGGCAGGGACACCACTCCTACCCTCTGGCTAATAGGACTCCATGGACCCAACCTCCATCACTTTATCTCACTTCCCTTTAAACTCTGTTCTAGTTGTAGCCTTCACAGCCTCCTGCAGCAAGGAGTTCCACAGGTTAACTATTTGCTTTCTGAAGAACAACAACTTTCTCTTACTAGTTTCAAGCCTGCTACCCATTCCTTTCCTTTGGTGTCCTCTAGTCCTTCTTTATGGGAACTCATGAAGAACTTTTCTGAATGCACCCTCTCCACCCAACCCCTGCTTTTAGAGACCTCTATCCTGTCCCCCCTCCGTCTCCTCTTTTCTAAGCTGAACAGTCCCAGTCTCTGTAGCCTTTCTTCATCTGGGACCTGTTCCCAACCCCTGATCATGTTAGTTGCCCTCCCCTCTCCCAGCCTTTCTCTTCCCCTCTCCCACCTCCTTTTCCCAGTCTCCCCCAGTTTTTTTTCAATAAAGACAGAGTCAATGTTGGAAGAAACGTTATCTTTATTTTGTACATCAATAAGAAGGGGGGCTAGGGAAGGGTAAGTGGAAGGAGGTGAGGGAGGAATGGGGTACGAGCCCCCGATGGGGAGGACTGGGCTGGCTCTGCGGGCTTCTGGGGGTGGAAGCTCTCCTGCAGCCCCCCAATTGCCCCCTCTCCCCAGATGGCAGCCTGCGGCAAGTGCAGCCGGGCTGATGGCCGAGTGGTGTGATGTGCCCAGTGTGGGCACTCAGGGCACTCCAAGCCAGAACTTCTTTGCAAGCGGGGCACCCCTTAGAACTGTGTGTCCGGGGTGGGGGTCGGGACCCTTTAAGCGCAGCCCTCGGCTAGCCTGAGACAGCATCTCCACGCTCTAAGTCCTCCTTTTATGCCCTGCCGGCACTGCTTCCGGCCATCCTTAAGCCCTGTTCAGAGTCCACTCAATGTGGACTTGCTAGTTCGAATTAGCAAAACGCTAGTTCGAACTAGTTTTTAGTTCTAGATGCGTTAGTTCGAACTAGCTTAGTTCGAATTAACTAATTCGAACTAAGTTAGTTCGAACTAGCGCTGTAGTGTAGACATACCCTAACTTATTAAAAGCCCTTATTAAAATGAATAATTCTGTCTCCCACATACCACCTCCTGCCAAGGCAAGATTTTGTTTCCCTGCACATTTATAGAGTCAAAAATGCATCTATTTAAAGAAAGAAATAATTTATTTGCATTAATTATATTAATTATTTTTCCAAATCTGCATGAAATGTGGACTACTGAATGGTTAAACTTGGCACCAAATATAAATCTTACTCTAGCAGGTGAAACACTAACCCTGAGAAGTGCAAATATTAATGAGAAAAAACAGATAATGCCACTGATCATGGAACTTTCAATAGTGCACTGACAATTTTCTTATTAGCAACTCTAAGGAGTAGCAAATACATTATTATAGATCTTGCATAGGACCACAATCTTGGCAACAATCTGTCAGATCTTTGTTAGTGAGCAGAGTCAATTTTGTTTTCAGTAGTCAGCTTCAGTTGTGATTTGTCTGGAGTTCACAAACCTGTAGTTCACATAGGTCCTATATTCTGCCAAGAGATTTTTCTGTTGCTACTTGTATCATGCAAGAAACAACCGTTTACCTTGGAGACATGAAAATAAATCTGCACAGCTGATCTGAAGTGACATGGTGGCACAGCTGCCAATGGGGGATCAAAATAAAGGCTGCTACTGTGTCTGTTTGAACACAACAGTAGGGCTACATCTACACTGGCATGAATTTCCGGAAATGCTTAAAACGGAATACTATTCCGTTTTCAGTTTTTCCAGAAAAGGAATGTCTACATTGGCCTCGGAGTTTTCGTGATAACGATGCGCTTTTCCGGAAAAGCAAAAGCCCGGAAACATTTTGAAGAGGGCAAAGGCCACCAGACCTTTCCGGGGGCGGGGCCGGAGCCCCGTCCAGACGCGTGCTTAAAGGGGTCTCGCCAGGCAGCCGTTGGTCTCGTGCTCCCGTGCTTTGGGACCTCTGCCAGGGACTGGCATCCTTCGCAGGGTCGGTGGTTGCCCTCTGAGTTTTGGGGACACCACCCTTTGGCCCCCCCAACAGCTTTTCCCGGCGTTTTGTTTTGTCTTGTCTGCCCTGCTCTGTCTGCTATGGAGCTGTGGGTGGCCATGTACCTGCTCGGGCCCTTGTTGGAGCTGTACAGGTGCCTGGAGCTCATGCTGCAGGCTGGTGCCCTGCTGTACACATACCAGGAGGCAGAGATCGCCTCGGACTCCTTCCCAGGGAGGTCCTGGCAACCGTGTGGCATCAGCACCCCACTGTGGAGAGGCCCATCTGGACTTTGGAGACCAGCACCAACTGGTGGGACCGGGTGGTCCTCGGACGATGGGACAACCACCAGTGGATCCGGAATTTCAGAATGAGAAAGCGGACCTTCTTGACACTGTGCACCTGGCTCACCCCCGCGCTGCAGAGAACCGCCACCCGGCTGCGGGCACCCATCCCCGTGAACAAGAGGGTTGCCATCGCGCTCTGGAAGCTGGCCACACCAGACAGCTACCGCTCGGTGGCACACCAGTTCGGGGTGGGAAGATCCACTGTCGGAGTGATTGTCATCGAGGTAAGTCCCAGGGGGAGAGGGATGGGGGGAGGGAGGTGCCTTGGCAGGTTCCCTGAGGGAAGTCCCCACTGTGGCCACAGCTGTCCCTGGGCTACTGGGCTTGCGGGAGGAATAGTGGGAGGGAGAAGGGCCCCTGAGTTTTGCTGCAAGGATGGGACACCCCCCCACCCAATCACTCTTCTGGTTCCGTCCAGGAGATATCCCACGCGAGGGGATCTGAGAGCCCAGACCGCCACTGACAGGTGTGCTCCCAGGCACTGCCATGGGGATGCATCTCACTCCCTGTCAAACACCAGTGATTAGCCCAAAGCTTTTCACAGTCTCCACCGGCAGGGAGTTCCACAGGTGAATGCAGAACAAGCACCCTCCGCCCGCCACGGGGCCAGGATACAGACCGGTGCTTACAATACTGGAGGGGGGACCCTACTCCAGGGGCGGTCCTCCTTGCCAACATACAACACAGGGGCAGGAGGGGAAGAGAGTGGGCCCAAGCCACACAACTGTGGGATCACCTGGGCTCAGGGTGGAGGGCATGTGGTGTGGGGACCGTGGATGGCCTGCCTGACTGACCCGTCCTTTCTTCTCTTCCCTGCAGTGGGACCCAGCAACAGACCCTCCACTGCGGCAGCAGCAGCACCCCCAGCTGGCCAACCCCGGAGGCGCAGGCTGCATCAGAGGGACCAGCTTCTGCGCCGCCACGTGACCGCCGTGGAGGGAATCCAGGGCTCCATTGAAGAGCGGGTGCAGGGGGACCTGCGGTGGCGGCAGGAGGGCTGGGCTGCCTTCCTCACTGAGTGCAGAGGGATGCGCACCTCTATGGACATGCTCACGGCACATTTAGTGCATGCCATCCACTATGGCATGGCCGGACCCCATGCCCCCGCCATCCCTCCCGGAGCACAGCCCATGCTACCTCCTATCCCTGATCCTATCCCAGCTCCTGCCCCTGTTCCTGCCCCTGCTCCTATCCCAGCTCCTGCCCTGCTCCTGCCCCTGCCCCTGCCACTGCCCCTGCTCCTGATCCTGCTCCTGCCCACCTCCCCGTGCAGGCTGCCCCAACGCAGTCTGCCCAGCGTGTGCAGGTCCCCCCCGGAGGAGCGCTCGCAGGGGCCGCCCGTCGCAGTAACTGCCCCCCTCCCTGTCCCAGTTGAAGGTCTTTCCCCCCTCCCTGTGCCAGTTGATGGTCTTCGCCACCTTCCCCTTGTAAATAAAAAGTTGTCTGTTTTTCAGTTCATTCTTGTGTTGGTTATTGTGTTATTCTAGTAACTGTAAGAAACTGTAAGAAATGATTTGAGATGCCAATTAGCCACTTAAATTTAACAGGGTTACAAACTGTGGACAACAAATTCTTTACTCTATCACTGGGGGGGCCCTTTGTAAGTGGTCATTGGTTTGTGGCGCATAAAGAAATACTGAGACTTTTCAGTAAAATGTAAACCACAAACTACATTTATATAGCTAACAAACAAGCAAGAACGGTTAAAAGATGCACACCACAGAGTATTAAACATAGTCTAGGTACAGGGAGGACAACTGGGTAGTGTTGCTGACCACCTCAATCCTTTGGTCCTTCCAGGCCTCAGGAGAGGAACAGCCAGGAAATCCCTTAACGGAAGACGACTGGAATCAGGTACGCTGACTTGATCCTTCCTCACGAACCCCGAATCCTCTTGGCTGTTCTTCAGCACAGGCGATGGTGGCCTAAACCCTAGCCTAAACTAAAAAGAAAAACCCTACCTAAGCCTGACACACCCGACGAACAGTCACGATGACGGCCGATGTGCTTTGACCCGACACTTTACAATTGGGGGGGGAGGTAAGGGGAGGAAGTGGGGAAGGGTACGGGATGGGAGGGAGTAATCTGGGGAGACCCAGGCGACCCTACTACGGGGTTTGGGCAAACATGTCCACCAGGGCCTCTCTGATGCGCACCGCATCCTGGCGCACCTGGCAGATGGCAGCTGTGTCGGGCTGTTCCAAGGTCTGTGCCTCGGCTGCCACCCATGCAGGGAGGAAGGCCTCCCCACTGCGCTCCACAATGTCGTGGAGCACGCAGCACGCAGCCACTACCTCCATTGCATTCTGCTCACCCATCTCGAGACGGGTGAGCAGACAACGGAAGCGGGGCCTTTAAACGTCCAAAGGCCAGCTCCACTGGGTTTCAGGCCCGGTTGAGGCGGTCGTTGAACTGGGCCCGGTTCTGGTCCAGCTGCCCCGTGTAAGGCCACATTAGCCAGGGCATCAGGGGGTAGGCCGCGTCCCCGACGACGCAGATGGGCATAGGCACATCCCCGGCAGTCAAGTCCCGCTGGGGGAAGTAGGTGCCCACCTCCAACCTGTGAAAGAGTCCAGAGTTCCGGAGGATGCGGGCATTGTGTGCCCGGCCGGACCAGCCCCGTAAATGTCCAGGAAGCGGCCCCGATGGTCCACGAGGGACTGCAGAACCATGGAGCAGTACCCCTTGTGGTTCATGAAATGGGCCGCTCGATGCTCCGGGGCCCAGATAGCGATGTGGGTGGCGTCCAGGGCTCCCCCGCAGTTGAGGGCATCCACGTCGCACAGGCGGATGATTCACGGGAGCAGGACATCGTTGATGGCGTGGACGACCTGCAGAAGGGTGCAGAGAAACACAAGGGGTGAGTGTGCGCTCCCTTGGGCCCCCCCCCTTGATTCCCTCTGTCCTCACACACACACACACACACACACACACACACACACACACACACACGGGCCCCCCTCGTCCCACAGCCACCCCCACCACCACCGGGCCTGTGCAAGGGTGGGACAGCCCAAACCCCTGGGTGACCCAGCCTGGAGTCTTGGCTGTCCCTGGGCCTGGAGTGCAGCACCCTCCCTCCACCCCACTCCCCCTGGGACTTACCTCCACGACGATCATTCCGACAGTTGATCTTCCCACCCCGAACTGGTGTGCCACCGAGCGGTAGCTGTCCGGTGTGGCCAGCTTCGAGAGTGTGATGGCGACCCTCTTGTTCACGGGGATGGGTGCCCGCAGCCGGGTGGCGGTTCTCTGCAGCGCAGGGGTGAGCCAGGTGCACAGCTGCAGCAAGGTCCGCTTTCTCATTCGGAAATTCCTGATCCATTGCTGGTCGTCCCATAGTCCGAGGACCACCCGGTCCCACCAGTCGGTGCTGCTCTCCAAACTCCAGACGGGCCTCACCACAGTGGGGTGCTGATGTGACATGGTTGCCAGGGCCTCCCTGGTGAGGGAGTGCAAGGCGATCTCTGCCTCCTGGTACATGTACACCATGGCACCGGCCTCCAGCACGAGCAGCAGGCACTTGTACAGCTGAAACAGGGGCCCGAGTAGACACATGGCCACCCACAGCTCCATAGCAGACAGAGCAGGACAGAAAAAACAAAACTCAGGGAAAAGCAGTTGGGGGACAAAGGGTGGTGTCCCCTAAACTCAGAGGGCAACCACCGACCCTGCGAAGGGTGTCAGTCCCTGGCAGAGGCCCCAAGGCATGGGAGCAGGAGACCAACGGCTGACCGGTGAGACCCCTTTAAGCACGTGTCTGAACGGCGCTCTGGCCCTGCCCCCGGAAAGGTCTGGTGGCTTTTGCCCTCTTCAAAATGGCTCCGGGCTTCTGCTTTTCCGGAAAAGTGCGCCGCCAATGTAGACGCGCTTTTCCGGAAAAGCGCATGGTTATGACGGTAACTCCGGGGCCAATGTAGACGCTCCTTTTCCGGAAAAACTTAAAACTGTTCCGTTTTAAGCATTTCCGGAAAAAGGTGCCAGTGTAGACATAGCCACTGTGTTGTGTTTAGGGTGAATATTCACAACCAAAGGATCCCTCACATTTTCCTTCGTGGTGTTGTAGGGACAGTCACTGAATTGGTGTTGTGTTCTTGAATTTTAGCATCCAGACTGTAGTTGAACTTAACATTGTAATGAACCCTTTGAGTGATCCCTAAACAATTTGCAAATTAAAACTTGTAAGAGTACATGAAAATAACTAAAAAAACCTATAGAATTTAAAAGAAAATTAGAGTTTCCATAGTTTCCTTTAAAACCCTCTATTTAGAGCAGTAGTATGATTTTTATAGAAGGAGGTTACAATTCTCTATTAAATTCCATAGGTTTTTTCCCATAACTTCAGTGGGGTTATATGCATATATCTGAGGCGATAGTTCCCCAAAGTTTGTATTTATCATTAAAACACTTCCTATGAATCTTTTACTTTACAATTTATATTTAACTAGATCTCAAATTATCTGACAAAAGGAATATAAAACCATCTGATGCGGTAAATTGTCAGTTACGGGATAGAGGCCTTGATCTTGCACGCATATACTCACATGCTTATTTTTAAGAATATGTTCATCCATTTTCTCATTCATAAAAGGAGGTGAACTGTTTCTTTTAATTTATAATAGGAAGCAATGCAGCAGGGGAATTCCAGGAGGTTTAGTGCAGAATTTCTACAGTGGAGCAGAGGCAGAATTGTTTTCCTATCTATAGTACCATTTATTT
Organism: Pelodiscus sinensis; assembly: GCF_049634645.1. Lineage (NCBI taxonomy): Eukaryota > Metazoa > Chordata > Testudines > Trionychidae > Pelodiscus > Pelodiscus sinensis. The sequence continues at coordinate 52,745,447 of NC_134719.1, forward strand.
ATGCATGATCGCTTATTCATTGTTGGAATAAAGCAACCCTTTCTGACAATTTACTATTTTTACATAACACCTCTAATCCCATGTGAAGACAGAAGTTTAGTTTTCAGAGGGAAAAATGCCACCAAGAGTACTTCTCCTTGGAAGTCTCCCATTCGGCTACTAACCAGGACTGACCCATTTTAATTTGATGTTTTAATGGTTTTATACTCCATGGTAATCCAACAGTTTGGATGCCAGTTTGGAAACAAAAACACAATAACAGAGAGATAAATTAGAGTATACAGTACATGAAAGCAAAGAATTCTGAATAAAAAAAAAAGGCAGTTGCAGTACGGCTTGGAGAAAAAGATGACCTTCAGTTCTAAGGAAAGCTACAGTTTAATTTTGCTTTCCCCTCTGCTGGGAACTATAGCTGAATTGGCACTGGTCCAGATTATAAAAGTTTTTGATGTATTTGGTAATCTTATTATAACTGAAGTAATAGTGGCAACATTTCCAGACACAAGTCTGCTTGCATATTTAATTATGATATGTGGCCCATGAATCTACTGTCACAGCTGTGATATTAATGTGTGATTATGATTTACAAGCTACTAAAAATACAGTGGAACCATGGGCCTTTGTTGTTCCCAAGAAACAGGACTGTTCTAAGGCCAAATTGGCATAAAGTATCTAAATATTTCCAGTCTCTAAAAATTTTGCCACAAATAAAAAAGCCTGTAAAGACAATCTGGATAATAATATATACGCATGCAAAACAGGTCCCTCCTGCAGAGAAAATATCCATCTTGACTATGCTAATTTTCCTCATCACTAAGAAAGCGAGGATATACCATAAATCAAAATCAAGATAATTTCAAGTGGAAAAGAAAATGTTCCAGCGAAATTGACATGGAACAGATAACGTTGTTATATGGAAACCAGGCCAAAGAGTGATAAACAAGGATTTAAATTACAGAGTTATAATCGGTTTTGTAATTGGAACAGTTATGGCGGCACAGGGAAATCTCTTTTAAATGGAGATATGAAGTGAAGTGTGTGCCGGAGGGTGGGAGTTGTACTTTATCTCTTTAAAATGTATGCAACTTTCAAAATACGTCCTTTAAACAACTTTGAAAGTGTGTATTTTGAAAGTATCTTGACTTAGGTTACATCTACACTTCAAGGTTTTTGCGCAAAAACAAAAACCTGCGGTGCGTCCACACCACAAGCACACTTTTGCGCAAGTGATCGACAGTAAAACAGCAGAACAGAGGGCTTTTTGCGGTGTAGGTAAACCTCCTTCTATGAGGCATAACTACTTTTAGCGCTACAGCTCTTGTGCAAAAAGGTAAGTGTGGACGGGGTTTTTGCACAAGAATTGGCCTCCAGGGAAAAATGGTGGCCTCTTGGCCACTCTGGCCAAGTCAATCAGAACTCTATTGTTCCCTTCTGTGGGCCGCCTTTAAAGCCACTCCAGGGTGTGTGCCCATCACGATGGAGGGGGAAGAATGTTCCCTCACCCCAAAGATATGGTGGCACTCTTGATAGTAGGTGTAGGTAGGGGGTCCTACCCGTGAGTGCCCCCTCCACTCCCTGGTCTTTACATACCCCTGACAGAGCTCCTTCACCTTTGTCTGGACTTGCTCCATGGTCCAGGCAGAGTGACCTTGCTCAGCCAGGGATACGGCCATGTGGGAGTAAATCTCCGCATTGCAGCGCTTAGCCCAGGGATCCTGCAGGGACTCCTCCTCACCCCACAACTCGAGGAGGGTGGCAACTTCTGGGCCACTCCAGGTGAGGCACGCCTTTTGGTTCCCCTCGGTGTGTCCTGTGACCCCTGTGGCTGGTGTCTGGATGGGCCAGGGGAGTCTCAGGGAGCTTTGCAGGTGGCCATTTGTGGCTGAAGCAGAGTGGTGTGGTGAAGGCACCTGCTCTGGACAAACTTCCAGCCACAAGGCTTGTGCAGGGTGTCTGTGGTTTTAAAGGTGGCCCGCAGAAGGGAACAATAGAAAATTATAAAAAGCAGAAATGAAAAAAGGGAAATTTATTAATATTAATTACTAAGTAATTATAAAGGAAAGAAATATTTAATATGGATTAGAAACTATCTCTGAGTTTGTCATACTTATAGACCAAGTTTTTCAAAAGTAACTAGAGATTTTGGATATTTAAATATTGTTGTGAGGGAAAAAAGTGTCTGTATGCATCCTCTGGAAGAGGCTGGAGTTCCTGAATACATGGGTATTGTGCACCTTCCCCAACCACATGCACTGTGGTCATTGCCATAGATTGGGAGCCCTGCACTGAACTAACAAAGGTTAAAACTAGCCTTGAGAGAGGATCCAGCAGCTGCTACATATAGCAGACAATTAGGGCCCAGCTGAAGCAATATAAATAAAGACTGAAGTGGAGGAGAGCACATTCTTGCTCCAGCTGGGGAACAGGAGGGTCCTGGATGCCATGGAAGTTACAGAAGTTTCCTGAGACAGAGCAGTGCTGGGAAGCTCACTCCTAGGATATAGAACCTGAGACAAGGCCTGGAGGTACTAGGACTGCAGAGAGGCAGCCAGGATAGCAGAAGGCAACTGGTTCACATCCACTGGCCAATGATCAGTAGTCATTTCAGACTTCAGTTGGCCCCTGTGGCAGGGGCTAGTTGATCACTGGCAGTGAGCATAGGGGGCTGAGGTTTCCTGCGAGGGGATGACCCCAGAGTACTGGAGCATTCCTGTAGCATAATACTGGGAGGAAAAGGCATCATGGGTAGGAAAGGACATGGGGCCTGAACCAGTACTGAGGGTATGTCTACACTACCCTCCTAGTTCAAACTAGGAGGGTAATGTAGGCATACCGCACTTGCAAATAAAGCCCGGGATTTGAATTTCCCGGGCTTCATTTGCATAAGCGGGGCGCTGCCATTTTTAAAACCCTGCTCGTTCGAACCCCGTGCAGCGCGGCTACATGGGGCACGAACTAGGTAGTTCGAACTAGACTTCCTAATTTGAACTACCGTTACTCCTCGTGGAATGACATACCCTGAGACAATTAACTGGAGGGGAGACACCAGCCAGCAGAAGGTGCTCTGAGGCTGAAGAACTGATTCCCTGAGTGACCAGCAGGAGACATTGCAGCAGTTCAAGTGACCACCCTGTTACAGTCTTTTCAAACTCTGTGAAAGGAATCCAATTTTGTAAAGTTATTTTCCCCATTTTTTGGGCAGACTTACCTCTATCTTGATATATTAATTTATCTTTAGTTGTCCCTTTGTACTTATATTTAAAATTCCAGAGTGCACTCCGCATTGCATAATGCTTGTATGTATGCCATTCCAAATGCTCTCTACGACTTTTAATCCTTCATTGTCTTTACTTGTGTGTCAGTCGTATTATAATGAAATGTAGGCCAAATCCTTACTGTCTTGGTCTCTCAATTAAGTGAATGGAAGTTTTACATGAATAAGGTCTGAATAAAGTGAGTAAAAATCCAGGATTTAGCCACATTTATTCTTAAGATATTTAATATTTGAATCACCCCATATATATATATATATATACTCATTAGAATCAATTAAATGATCCTACCTTAGCTACATTACTAGTGTGCCCGGTGAATATATGATCTACTTGGAAATATGGTGGAGGAACAAATCCTCAGCTAGTTGTAAATCAACATAGTTCCATTTATTTCTGGTAGGTAAATAACTCTAAATCTGTTTCTTCATATCTATACAATTTGTTACATACAGGATTACCAAAAAAATTGTATAAAGTTCATTAAGCATCAGAATTTCAAAATAGTTCATTGGGTGTTGAGCACTTTTGAAAATATGTTCCTTTCAAGTCTCTAAATAAGTCTACTTCTACACTGCATCCCTCTTGCACAAAGCCTATGCAAATGAAGCACAGATTAGTATATTGCTGTGCTTCATTTGCATAATTAATTAGGGGCCGTTTTTGTGCAAGAGGCTTTTGCACAAAAAGAAGTAATCTACACAGCTCCTTTTTGCACAAAAACCCCCTATTGTGCAAGAGCCGTTCTTCCTTAAAAAATGAGGAACAATTAAATGATGGCCACATTAACACCATTCTATATCAGAGATCTACAGACCACTATTCTTACCTACATGCCTCTAGCTTCATCCAGGACATCATACAATCCATTGTTTATAGCCAGGACCTAAGATACAACTGGATTTGCTCCGGTCCCACAGACAGAGACAAAAACCTACAAGATCTTTATCAGGCATTCTTAAAACTTACTCAGGAATTTGCTTCTTCAAGACAGGCCCAAAAAGGAAAACAGAATACCATACTCATCACCTACAGTCCACCAATGCATCATTGACATTCTACAACCTATCCTGGAAAATGGGCCCTCACTCTCACAAGCCTTGGGAGACAGGCCATTCTTCGCCACAGACAGCCCCCCAACCTGAAGCAAATACTTTCCAGCAGCCACACATCACACCTCAGATACTCACCCAGGAAACTACCCCTGCAATAAACCCTGTTGCCAACTCTGTCCACATATGACAATATCACAGGATCTACCCATATAAACCACAACATCAGAGGCTCATACAATTGCACATCTTCTAATCTTTGATCTATAACATCAAGTGCCTGCAATGCCCCTTGCAAAGTAAATTGGCCAAACTGGGCAGTCTCCATGGCAAAGGATAAATGGACACAAATCAGATATTAGAAATGGTAACACATGAACCTGCAGGGGAACACTTTAACCAGCCTGGGCACTTATTAATGAATTTCAAAGGAATTAAACAAGCCAACTACGAAGATAGAGAGTGCGGAATTGACCTTCATAGGCACATTTTCCCTTGGCTTGAACATAAACACGAACTGGATGGCCCATTTTAAAACCAGCTTTCTTTACATTCAACATCTCATTGGCTAAGTATGAGGCACTTCCAGCCCCCTCAGTTAGCCTCATTAGCACCAGCTCTGCAATTGGTAGGGGGTCTCTCAGAATTTAATAGAAAAAGAATGGAGAGGGGGAAATTATCCTTTTTTTTCTCCACCCAACCTCACCTGAAGAAATGAGTTTTGCCCATGAAAAGCTCATGATACAATATATATTTTTGTTAGTCTCTAAGAGTACGTCTACACTAAAGTGTTATTTCGAAATAAGCTATTTCGAAATAACGCATCTACACACAAAATGCATTTCGAAATAGTGTTTTGCTATTTTGAAATAGTGCATCCACACTGAGTGAACTCTGAATCGCATTTAAGGTCAGGAGTTACTTTGTGTGGCTTCTGCCTGAGGTGATCTGAGGCCTATGCTTAAAGGAACCCCCTTCCCAGACAGCTGGTTCTCAGGTTTCCCTGATTGCTTGCTCGATGAGGGACAGAAAGCAGTTTTGTCTCTGCGTGCTCTGATTGCCCTCACTTGGGTCACCACAGCACTCTGCAACATGCAGCCAGAGCTGCCCATGGGCACTCTGGTGCTTCTCATGGACATGCTGCTGTGAGCCTGGCTGCACTTGCTGCAGGCTGCCATCCAGGAAGTCCATCGGGGGGCTGTCAGGATTCAGGAGGCCCTGCGGGAGAGCTGCCACCCTCAGGAGCACTAAGAGTCTCCCTGGTCTTTCTCACTGGGGGCTTGTGTCTCATTCCTCCCTCACGACCTTTCACTTACCCCTCCGTAACCCCCCTTCCTGATGTCAAATAAAATACACATATTTTCATAAACACAAACTCTCTTTATTTAACAAAACGAGGGGGGGGGGAAGGGTTGAGACTCTGGTGAGACTGGGAAAAGGAGGCAGGAGAGGGGAGGAGAGAGGGTGGGAGAGGTAAGGGGGAAAACTGGAAGGGGGAAGCAAGGGGAAGAAGAGGGAAGGCAAGCTCAGGGCTCAGGGTTGTGGGTCTTGCTGGACCAACTTGATTTTCATGCAAACCTGCTCCTGGGTTCGCATGTGGCCTTTGGTGTCCAGGCTGGTAGCTATCCTGCCAAAGATGGCCACTTTCCTCCATGTAATACAGAGATCATGGACATTGGGGGCATCCCTCCCAAAGTTGAATAAGGTCCATGATCTCCGCCCTGGACCAGGATGGCGCCTGCCTTCTCCGGAGCCTGGCAGGCTCCTGGGAGCTGGCAGACTGCTCCTGGGGAGCGGTGGAGGGCTGGCTGCCAGTGGCTTGCTGGCTCATGTTTTGGGGCCACTGGGTCAGGGGCAGTGACTGCTGACTCTGGACTGGCAGGCTTGGAGCTGACACAGGCACTGTGACCAGAGTCTACACCTTTAAGGGCTCTGGGGAGGGGGAGAGGGAGAACGAGTGGCCATCAGAGCACCTGGGAAGGCTGGAGGCCCCCTATTTCGAAATAATTGTCTACACAGCACTTATTTTGAATTAGCTATTTCAAATTTGGTGTTATTCCTCGTAGAATGAGGTTTACCAAATTCAAAATAAGTGCTCTACTATTTCGATTTAATTTTGACTGTGTTTGGCTGTGTAGACGCTAGTAAAGTTATTTCGAAATAACAGTTGTTATTCATACCAGGAATTGAGCGCCGGCGAGATCTTGCTAATGGAGCGTGGGATATTTAAATCCCTGCTTCATTAGCAATTTCGAATGCCTGCATTTGCATCCCTACTCCGAACTAGGGTGCAAATGTAGACATACCCTAAAGTGTTACAGGACTATGGCTTTGTTCACCATGCTGTGGTATGATTTTGTGCATAACAGCCTATAACTGTCTAAACAGCACTGATAGTTAGAGAAAAGACGATTAATTCCTAAGTATGCTTAGTTATTTCATGTGTGGAGTTAGCATGCTAATGACTGCACAACGTGTATGTACTGCAATGAGATTTTACTTAGGTCTGCTTAAAAGTGTAATTGTGCACAGCTGCCTGGGTTGTGATGGACAGATGATGCGTAGTGTCTTATTGCTAATTTAATGTCCAAGAGGGGCTTTTGGTGCTTTTAAATTGTTTACTTCACTTTAGCTCCCAGAAGAGAGATTGGACCATCATCAGCCACTGTTACAACTAATGAATTGATGCCGAGGTTTATACTTTGCATTTCAATGAAGTACTAGATAAGCAATAGCTGATGCTAGGATTATGGGACAGTTATTCACTTTAATTAAGTTTATTCTTACTATTAATAATATTAACACTTTGTACATATATACTTTTCATCAGAGGACTTCAAAACCCTTCACAAAGATGGGTAAGTTATTAGTATCAGTTTACAGATGGGGACTCTAAAACACAGTGAGACTAATTGATTTGACCCAAATTGATACAAAAGGAATGTAGGACTCCTGACTTCCAGACACTTGCTCTAACCACTAGTCAAGACAATAGAGTTTTGCTGCCAAGCCATTAACAGCAGGGCTGGCCACAGTAAATGATGCCATAGAAAATTATAAAACTAATTCGATTAGAGTACAATCTGTACACATAGTGTCATTTCTAGGTGAGAAGCATAAACAATGCAAAATTACATTAACACAATTTTGGAAAGCTGTGGGCAATTGGAATCATTGTGGGCAAAACTAAAAAAGGCTCTGATGGCTACTTCTGTCTCAGCCAAGCCACACTTCCAAATCTCTTTGATAATGGATTCAGATGTTAGTGCTTATGGTTTGGTAAAAGTACTGAACAAGAACACAAGGGAATTGAGAGTGTGGTACAGGTCTAATTTCTCCTGAGGAAATGCGTATACCACACAAAGGAACTGCTCACAATCATTGCAGTTACTGAGTATTTTCATCGTTATTTATAGGGAAAGAAGGAAGTGGTCAGGACAGACCATGTTTCCATGCAGTGACTTTTTAACTGAGGCACAGCTTTCAATATGTTTGGCGAAATTGCAGTGATATGATTTTACAAGCACAAACAAAGCCTGGACATAATATGCTGTGGCCTGTCCAGATAGCCTTGGGTGGATGTCTACACTACAGAGTTTTGTTGGAAAAATGGCCATTTTTCCAACAAAACCTGTGTTACGACCACACTGCAATCGCATTCTTCCAAAATTAAATTGAAAAAACAGAGGGGTTTTTCCGACATTAGTAATCCTCTTTCTACAAGGAAGAAGCCTTTTTCCTGTTGACTAAAGAGACTTGAGCCTGTAAGCTAAGAAACTATTGCATTTGTTCTTGGAGTTCTTCTGTGTTCAGAAAAAAATGTACATTATTTATAAACTAGCCAATTAGCCTGTCATAAGATGGGATTTTCAGGTTTCTCCTCCACGTTGGTCTTCTCCCCTGAGCCTCCGGTCTCTCGCTCCGTCTCTCTCTCTCTCTCTCTCTCTCCTCCTCCTACTGCCTCCCCCCTTCTCTCTCAGCTCTCCTCAGCCTTCTGCCTCTCTCGCCTTCTGCCTCTCTCTCCGTCTCTTTCTTTCTCTTCTCCCTCTCCTGCCTCCCACTCTCCCTTTCTCTTCTCCTCCTCCTCTGCCTCTCTCTCCGTTCCATCTCTCCCCACCCCCCTCTCCCTCCAGCTGTGGTGCTCGGCTGAGCTGCGCGCTGAGCTGGGCCACTGTGGGGGAGGGAGGTGAGGTGGTGACATACACGGCCAGGGGCCGGGGCCATGTATGTCACCGCCCCGCCCACTACCCCTCCTGCTGTAGCACTCAGTTGAGTGCTGCGCGCTCAGCCAGGCTACCGCGGGGGAGGGGCGATGACATACACAGCCAGGGAGTAGGGCCATGTACATCACCGCCCCAACCCCTTCCTCTCCCACTGTGGCACTCGGCAGAGTGCTGTGCGTTCAGCCACGCTGCAGAGGGGAGCCCAAACAGCCACTTGCGCCACTTGCTCCCCCGTGGTGGCCCGGCCCAGCGCCACAGTACTCAGCCGGGCGGGGCGGTGAAATACATGGCCTCACCCCCTGGCCATGTACATCACTGCCCCACTCGCCTTCCCCTCCCGCTGTGGTGCTTGGCTGAGTTCTGTGCCGCTCAGCTGGGCCACGGCGGGGGAGCAAGTGGCAGCAAGCATCCGTTTGGGGTCCACGGTCCACAAATGGCCGCTTGCCACCACTTGATCCCCTGCCACGGCCCAGCTGAGTGGCACAGAACTCAGCCGAGCGCTATGGCAGGAAGCAAGAGCGCTATGGCAGGAAGCCCCCTAGAGGGAAGTCTGTAATGCTACAGAGTTACAGACTCACAGACATTGGGCTACTATATATGGGTATGTCTACACTACCCTCCTAGTTCGAACTAGGAGGGTAATGTAGGCATACTGCACTTGCAAATGAAGCCCGGGATTTGAATTTCCCAGGCTTCATTTGCATAAGCGGGGAGCCGCCATTTTTAAAACCCCGCTGGTTCGAACCCCGTGCAGCGCGGCTACACGGGGCTTGAACTAGGTAGTTCGGACTAGGCTTCCTATTCCGAACTACCGGTACCCGTGCAGCGCGGCTACACGGGGCTCGAACTAGGTAGTTCGAACTAGGCTTCCTAGTTCGAACTACCGGTACACCTCGTGGTGTACCGGTAGTTCGGAATAGGAAGCCTAGTCCGAACTACCTAGTTCAAGCCCCGTGTAGCCGCGCTGCACGGGGTTCGAACCAGCGGGGTTTTAAAAATGGCAGCTCCCCGCTTATGCAAATGAAGCCCGGGAAATTCAAATCCCGGGCTTCATTTGCAATTGCGGTATGCCTACATTACCCCGCTAGTTCGAACTAGCGGGGTAGTGTAGACATACCATATATGATAAACATAACAGTATCCAGAGCATTTAGTTGGAACTTCGTCCTGCTTTGAGAAAGTGGTTGGACAAATGACCTTATGAAGTCTCTTCCAACGCTAATCTTCTATGATTCTGTTAAATACCTCTTACCAGTTTTGACACTCAGCTAGTTTTTACTCTCAGGTAGGACATCCCCTAATTTCATTAGACTCTTGTGTAGAAAATGGAGCATCAATTATTCTTTGAGGCCTGATTTGAGCGCCATTTATGTAAATGGAAATATTTCTGTTAATCTCCATGGGAGTAGTTTCAGGTGCAGGGCTTGCTTCAAAATAGTCTTCTCCTTAAGAATCCAAATTTGAATGCAACCATGGGTGTAAGATTTCTCTTCTTTCAGCATAACTAGTAGTGAGATGTAGATACTGACAGTTTATGTTTACCTGTATGTCTATGTAATGCACTCTGCTCTGTTCCTCTTTTGCACATTCTAATTTATGTGGTTAAAAATAAATTACAATCTTCTGGTTTCTTGCACAGTTCGTGCATATTAATTCCCTTATTCTATATCACTTGCTGACAAATAATGCTAACTTATTCTTTATTTGCTTAGTAAAATATCCATGTAGATTTTTTATTTCTCACCGCCTTTCTTGTAAGGAGATTAAACTGTGGTCACTGCAATATTTCCTTCTTACTGACTGTTTACAAAGTTTGTGGAGTAAGTACTAATTTGTATTGACTATCAGGAGTCTGGGGAGTGGAAAACTTGCCACATTTTTCTTTTAGAACAATAGTACTTTGTTTTCTTGTCCTGGGCAGGTATGACATTTTCTTTTGAAAGCTAAGACATCGGAGGACAACTATACTATAATCCCTGAACTAGTCAAAGAATTGTCTTCCTAACATTGCTCTTTTTTTCCAGAAATGGCACTTAGAAAGAAATCATTGTGCAGGCCCAATGACATCCTTTAGGCAGGTCATTTCTCAGCCACTGGTGTAATGAATCTCCATTTGTTTACAAATCAATCTTCAATCTTTAGTGTCCAAACAAACAGGAATTCATTACTATGGCTCAGACACCCTGAATTGTTTATTCATACTTTCTGGGGATTCTTTGTTTTAATATTTACATATTTTTATAAAAAGGAAGATTATTTAATGAAGAAGAAATATGTTGGGGTCAATAAGCAGAAGGCAGAAGATTGTAAATATCTCAGTTCCCATGCTTTTAGAAATTAATTTAGCATGTTAAAAAAGATGAAGATGGATCTATTTGCTTTCCACTTTCCAGTCTATGTGTTCCAATTCATCTGATGAAGTGGGTTTTACCCACAAAAGCTTATGCCCTAATAAACCTGTTAGCCTTGGTTTACACCGGAGACGGTCTATTATTTTGAAAAAATAACTCCTGCTTTTCATGAGGAATAATGCGTATTTCAAAATTATTATTTTGAAATTGTGTTAGTGTGGACACTCAGCTGCTGCTATTTCAGAATAATTGACCTTCAGAGGCCTCTCACAGCTGCACTTGTGACCACTCTGGCCACACCCCTGACAACCGCACTACTCCCCTTCTCCTACAAAGTTTAAAGCTGCAGGCAGAAGGGAAAGGGCTTGTGGCACCAGGATACAATTGCTAGCCCCATGCCACACAGCACCCTTCATTGGAATCATGTTGGACCCCACGGCTCCCTCCACACCCCCCATGGCTCCCTCCACACTTCTCTGGCACCCTCTGATGCCCCTGGCCAGGGACAAAGAGGGCACTAGCCTGGACTGAAGTGGAGTTCCTGGACCTCATCGAGGTGTGGGAGGAAGAGACCAACACCCAGGATCTCTGCACCAGACACTGAAATGCAGATGTCTACAGCCAAATGGCTGCCAGCCTGGCCCAGAAGGGACACAGCTGCACCCTGGACAAGGTGAGAATGAAAATCAAAGAACTGCAGCAGGGCTACACCAAGGCCAGGGAACAAAGGTCCCACTCTCGGATGACACCACATATGCCAAGACAGGCTGCAAACTGAACCTTTCATCTCCAGTCCCATCCTAGAGCAATATTTCAAATGAAGCATGTACATTTTCATTTTATTTTCCCAAAACACAGAAATTGTGTTAAGGACCTGAGCAATGCTGAGTAAATTTTCTAGCAATATATATTCTGAATGCTAGAGAAAAACTTCAATGTGCTGAAAGCATATAGCATTTTTATACATATTTATAAGTCACAGTTCAGGGAAGTAAACATTTACCAGCAAATCAATTTATAATATATCTTTAATTGTATTTTTTCTGGGTTAAGAAATACTGTATTAATTTAGATAAAATATCTGAAAGATGACCCCACATCTGTCCAACATTAAATAGTTTTCATTAAGGCTTGGGGATTGGTACACAGAGAATTCAGATTGCTTAATACCTTGGGAAAAAAGTATGAAAATCCTTTAAAAAGTACAGCAAAAGAAGGAAAAACAGTTAAAGCATTTGAAATGTGAAATATTAAAAAAGGCTTTGATTTTGGCAACATCCTCTGTTTCCTTTCCTTCTAGCTGAAAAGAGTCTTTAGAAGAAAACAAACAAACCTTTCCCACCAGAAACAAACCTTTGTTTGCCAGTCTCTTGGGATCCAACTATACAGCTATAAAAGCGCTGTGCTTGGCCATGGTTGGCCTGTGGCAGCTGACTTGAGCTCCAAGGACTGTGCAATTGCAAAGTAAACTTTCAGGTTTGTGCCTGAGTGCAGCCAGCCAGGCACCACAGTCCTAATTAGGCTGGTCTGGTGCCATGATTTTTTTTCATCACAGTGCACACATACCCTTAGATATGGAGAGGGGTGGGGTGGTAAGAATGGAGGGGAGGAAGAAGAAAAACACAAAGGTATGTCTATACTAGCCCCCTAGTTCGAACTAGGGAGGCTAATGTAGGCATTCAAAGTTGCAAATCAAGCCCGGGATTTAAATATGCCGTGCTTGATATGTATCTTCCCGGCCGGTCTCCATTTTTGAAATTTACAAATCCAGACTAACTGCCCGTGTCTACACGTGGCAAGGACCCGGTATTTCGAATTAAAGCCCTAAATCGAACTACCTGTTATTCCTCCTGCAAGGAGGTTTAACAGGTAGTTCGATTTAGGGGCTTTAATTCAAAAATGGTGACCGGCCAGGAAGATGCAAATCAAGCGTGGGATATTTAAATCCCGGTCTTGATTTGCAACTTCAAAAGCCTACATTAGCCTCCCTAGTTTGAACTAGGGGGCTAGTGTAGATATACCCTAAGGGGATATTGGCTGGGGCCATTGTTTTGAGATTGTAAAGTTTCAATCCTCAATCCTAAAAGGTAAGACAAGAGAAACACACATAAAAGGGGAAGGGAGTACAGTAAAGATAGAAAATGTAGCTTCTGTCTATGGTGTTGACTTTCCTATGTGGCTTCATTGCTCAAAAAAAAAAAAAATACAAGCATGGCATGCACTCAGTCACTTTGAGACCTGTCAAACTTGTTCCAGAATTGAGGTCTTTAAGGAATTGCTTTTAACATCTTTCTCATCACAGGCTTATGGTAGTGTTGCAAATTGCAGTTTTTGGCTGGCTAATCCACTCTCATTAGATTGAACCAAAAAAAGATAGAGAAGAAATAAGGTGGGTAAAGAAAAGGACACTTGAGGGGGGGCATAGAGTAGGCATGCAACATAACAAAGGGCATGTCTACACTGCAGCATTAGTGCAAAATAATTGACGTTATTTTGAAATAACATATTGTATGTCTACGCAGCTAGCCATTATTTCGAAATAATGTTGAGCTGGAGGACTTCTTACTCTGACTTCTATAACCCTCATTTCACGAGGAGTAAGGGAAGTCGAAGGAAGAGTGTTCTTCCTTCAACTTCCTGCTGTGTAGACAGCGCCAAAACTGAAATAAGCTATTTTGACTTCAGCACACAATTGACATAGCTGAAGTTACGTATCTTTTGTCCCGCAGTGTAGGCATGCCCAAAGTGTCCCATTTCAGATGGTGGTGAGAATTCAGCTTCAGCCAGTGGAAATGTTGTATCCCTGTTTGTGACCTATTCTGGTCAAGACATTTCTTAGGATTATGACAATGAAAGCACAAGATTGTTATTTTGGATCCTAGGGTTCCAGAAGATAGAACCATAGGACTGGAAGGGACCTTGAGAGGTCATATAGTCCAGTTCCCTGCACTCGTGGCAGACTCATTGTTAACTGGATCATTCCTTGATAGGTGTTTGTGTAACTTGGTCTTAAAAATCTCCAATGATGGAGTTTCCACAACCATGCTAGGCAATTTATTTAAGTGCTTAGTCATCCTTACAGTTAGGAAGTTTTTCCTAATGTCCAGCCTCAAACCCTTCCTTACTGCAATTTAATCTCATGCTTTCTTGTTCTATTATCAGAGGTTATGAAGAAAACTTTTCCTCCCTCCTTGTAACAACCTTTCATGTACTTGCAAACGTTTATAATTTCCCCTCTCAGTCTTCTCTTTACCAAACTAAACAAACTCAGTTCTTTCAGCCCTCCTCATAGGTCATGTTTTCTGAACATTTAATCATTTTTGCTATTCTTCTCTGGACTTTCTCCAGTTGGTCCACGTCTTTCCTGAAAAGTGGTGGTCAGAACTGGATACTATACTGAGGCCTAATCAGTGCAGAGTACAGGGGAAGACTTACTTCTCATGTCTTACTTATGACGCTCCTGCAAATACATCCCAGAACGATGCTTGTGACAGTTATGGTTATACTGTTGGCTCATATTTAGCTTGTGGTCTGCTATGACCCCTAGGTCCCTTTTTGTAGTACTTCTTCTAAAATGATCATTTCCCATTTTAAATGTATGAAACCGATTGTTCCTTCCTAAATGTATTCTGTGCATTTGTCCTTATTGAATTTTAGACTATTTACCTCAGACCATATGTCCAGATCATTTTGAATTATAATTTTATCTTCCAAAGGACTTGCAACCCCTCCCAGATTGGTGTCATCTGTAATCTTTATAAGTTTACTCCCTATGCCATTATCATTGAGCAGAACGAGACCCAGAACTGATCCCTGTGGAACCTCACTAGTTACACCCATTCAGCATGACTGTGAATCACTCACTCTCTGGAATGGTAGAGGTGACAGCCATGATGCTCCTACATTGTGGAAAGCTTTCCCCCAGAAAGTCGCTTCATTTACTGACTCCCCCAAAGAGGGTGATGTGTTTAGGACTAATTGATGGAGAAAATAATGATTATTAATTACAATATGCAAATTTTGGTTCACTAATTTTCAGTCCCTCACTTCTGTTGTTTACCAGTCATAACTTTAAAAAAGGACTCATATCAGCAAGCTTTTTTGCTTGTGTTGATTTATTCTTTGACTCCCTTTTGCACATTTTCTCATCAACAATTATTAGATTAGTGAGTCTTTTAATGACATCTGAATCACAGTTGATCTCACAATTAGGGTAAATTGATAGGCCCAGTTATAGCATAATATAGCAAATTCAAGTCAGAAAAGATAGAAAAATAGACAGTGAATATTATAATAATGTGTATTGTACAATATGGTTTTTTTTTAAATCAGATTAAAGCATTACATTACCCTGACAATCGCTTTCCTGCCAATAGAGTATAAAACATCTGTTAATAGTATAACTCAAAGGTCACATTTGTTCTTTGGATTAGTTTTCAATGTCCAACAGAATTCTTATCTTAACAATGGCATCTTTTCAGTTACCTTGTTCTCCTTTGTTGCCCTGAAAATCATTACTGGTATTTCTTCCTCCAGAAGTTTTTCAAACTGACACTGGTAAAGTAATGTTGGTATTTAGTACAAGACATGGGTTTGAAACCACTGAAGTAATCTACAGTGTTAAACAATTTCCCATAGTCAGCAGACCTGTTTACCAGTCACATCTTGGCTGTGTCTACACTGGGCCACTTATTCTGGAAAATCAGCCGCTTTTCCGGAATAAGCTGCGAGCTGTCTACACTGGCCCTTGAATTTCTGGAAAAGCAACGACACTCTACTGTACAAAATCAGCTGCTATTCCGGAAAAACTATTCTGCTCCTGCTTGGGCATAAGTCCTTATTCCGGAACACTGTTCCAGAAAAGGGCCAGTGTAGACAGCCCCGTAGTCTTTTCTGGAAAAAAGCCCCGATCACGAAAATGGCGATCAGGGCTCTTTTCCAGAAAAGCGCGACTACATTGGCCACAGACGCTTTTCCGGAAAAAGGGCTTTTCCGGAAAAGCAGCCTGCCAATGTAGACGCTCCTTTTCCAGAAAAACTGAAAACGGAATAGTATTCCGTTTTAAGCAGTTCCAAAAATTCATGCCAGTGTAGACACAGCCCTAGTCTTTCTATTGCTTTTGTACCTTATTAATTCTCTTTGACAAAAGTCCACTGACTTTTGAAAGGGATTTTCTAAATCTGTGCAATGATGATCAGTGAAGACCTAAAGGGCTTCTATGCAGTATACACTTTACTATCTAACTTTCCTTTTGAGGCAGACAAAACTGAATATTACTTTCTATGTATAGTTTTCACAATTCAAGAGCGCTTTATCCATCTTACTTAGGAATGTAGCTTGAGTATCTGAATCTCTTCTCCCCATCTCCTAACTTTAAAGCAGAGAACTTTTTTTGATTCATCTGTGGGACAACTCCCCTGCCTGGGAGCACAGCATCTTGCGCATGTCTACACTAAGAAGTAAGGTTGAATCTAATATGGTAGATTTCTTACCACTTGATTTTGCAAAGTTCAAGGTCTTTGCCCTTGCTGCAGGGAAGAATCAAATGTAGTCTAAAGTAATGCATCCCCATTAGGGAGCCTACCGTCAACTCAGAGAGTGATGTACCATGGGCATCTTTGCATTCTGGGCTATGCTCATGGTTGCTTCTAGGACCAACATTCTGCAGCAGGTTATGGGCTTATGTCACTAGTGTCCCATAATGCACTCATCTAGTGCATCCTCCCTTGCATGAGAATAAGGAGAGGCAGTGTGCTTTTTGTGCCCTGCTAGCCCATGCAGATACCATAGCCACTTCTCTGCCCTTGTTGCAGCGTGTTGGATGTCCTGTAATTCAAAAAAGTTTGGGGTTTTTATGAGAGGCTGTGTTGCAGCAATCAGTTGCATCTCTTTACCTTCCACTGCTGCTCGTTTAGTAAGTTTGTCTGCCCTTTGGTTCCCCTTACTATGAGGGTCTGTCCCTTTTGTGTGGGCCCTCACTTTTATCACTGCTAATTCGGTAGGTTTCTGCATGGCTGCATGAAGTTTCTCCACTATTCCCCCATTTTGTTTTGGGGATCCTGTACTCGTCAGGCATCCCTGATTTACCCATAAGTTAATATAATCACGTACAACCCCAAAAGCATATCTAGAATCAGTAGATATGGTTCCAGCATGATCTTTTCGCAGCTTCACATGCTGCAACTAACGTCTGCAGTTCTGCTACTTGTGCAGATGCCCCAGGCAAACTGCCGTGTGCCACCAGCTGTCCATCTTGAGTACAAACAGCCCATCCTGTGTGTCGCTTGCCATCCACACAGAAGGAAGAACCATCCACGTATAGGCAAGGGGCACCAGGTATTTCAGTTTATTTTACCAATGGAAGGTCCATGGGCTCTTCCTCAAGGCAACAATGATGTGGGTGTCCCTCATCTGGGGTAGGCATGAGGGTGGCAGGGTTTAACGATGATGCTCTTTGCAGATGTACCAAAGACATTAGCAAGGTCGTTTCCCATTGAGTCCATCTTGCCATATGGACTGCTGAAGATTTCTTCCCTGATAAAATAGTAAGAACAGCGTGAGGTACAACAGTATTTACATCCTGTGAACCAATAAGTGGTGTGGCCTGAATTAGAGCCATAGAAGCTCCTTCCACTGCCTGAAGGCATGGTGGCATTGCTTGAGCGACAGCATCTAGTTTAGAAGAGTAGTATGCTACTGGGCGCTGTTTGTCCCCATGTTTTTGCGTTAACACTGCTGCCATATGTCCCTCACTGACATGCGTGCACAATGTAAAAGGCATTAATGGATTAGGAAGTCCCAACCCTGGGGCAGTACTTAGCCTTTGTTTCAATGTGGTAAATGCCTGTTCACAGTCAAGTGTCCATTCAATTGCCTCATGTGGTCCACCAGCACCCTTCAGGAGATTATTAAGAGGCTGGACAATCCTTGAATAATTGGGGATTTGAGTTCGGCAGAAATTGAATAGCCCCAACACTTTCCTAACTCCCCTGACCGTAGTTGGTCGTGGGCATGCATTAATAGCCTCAGTGCGGTCAACAGTTAAACACTTGTACCTTTTGGATATTAGGTACCCCAGATATGATACTTCCTCCTTTGCAATCTGAGCCTTTCTAGCATTACATTTTACCCCACTGTCTGCCAAGTGCTGCAGGATCACTTCTAAGTCTTTGATGTGCGTTTGGCGATCTGGTGAGGAGATAAGAAGATCATAAACATACTGTACAACACAAGAAGCCATGTCTGGCAGCTTTGCCAGCACATCAGCTAATGCTCTATGAAACAAAGTAGGTGAGTTATGAAAACCCTGGCTTAGGTGAGTAAAAGTATATTGCTTCCCTTTAACAGTAAATGCAAACCAAAATTGACTGGCAGGGTGCACAGGAACAGACTAAAAGCCATTGCTGATGTCCAAGGCTGAAAACACTACGTGATCACTAGGTACAGTAGAAAGAATAGTACTAGGGTCTGCAACTAGGGGTTGAATCTGTTAATATTTCGATAATCAATGGTAATCCGCCATGATCCATCTGGCTTCTTAACAGGCCAGAGAGATGAATTACATTTTGACTGTATTTCTTTTACAACTCCTCTCTTTAACAACTCTTTGACTGTACTTTCTACTGCTGTCAGGGCCTCTGGCTTAATTTATAGGTATGTGCGGGAGAGGGAGGGTTTCCTGTAATCACCACTGGTGGGACATTCATCAAACCACAGTCGAGTTTATCAGCTGCCCACACTCCCTTTGGTTCTGGCAGCTCAGGGAGCACCTGCACAACACACACACGTTCACCTGGAGAAGAATAGATCAGAGGCACATTCGCATTAGACTTTTGAGATGGTATTTGCAATGAAAGTAACTCACCTAGATTCAAATGACATCCCAATTTTCGTAACATGTCAATTCCCATTATTGTACCTTCAGCTTGTTTTGGTGCATAATAAAATCGCCCCATCCAAAAATGTTCTTCTGTCTCAATTAAAAGTGGCTTTGTCAGATATGCTTTCATACTTGCTCCCCTCAACCCTGTTAAAGTAGTAAATTTAGAAGTCAAAGGTAATCCTGGAATATCAGTCATGGATACTGAAGCTCCCGTATCTATAAGGATTTTACACGACATGCCCCCAATCCTAGCATTTAGATACGGACATGCAGATGAACCATACTGGCTCGCTGCAATGGGGGCCGAAAGCCCCTAATCAGGGGATTTTTTCATGGAGGTGAGGATTAGTATTAATTGGTCCCGAGACATAGTCCCAAGAGGGTCTTTACCCTTGTTACTAGGGCAATTCTTGGACCAATATCCTGTCTGTTTACACTTCATACACTGAACAGCTCTTCCACCCCCTTTCTTATAACATTCCTTTTTGTTATGGCCCAACATTCCACAGTTACTACAATTACCACCTCCTACATTTGCTGCTTTAACTGCAGCAACAAAGTTATCTTCCAAACTCATGTTCAGTTTCCCTTTTCCTTTCTGTCCTCGGGTTTGCATTCTGTGCACCTTTCCTCCTGTATCCTGTTCCTGATTGTGTTTGCTAATGTTTGAAGCCCAAGTTAATAATTCAGCATAACCTGGAGGCTGAAAGCCAGTTTTCAGGGCTGCCTTAAAAGGGCCACATACTCCATCAAGTACCCCCTCTATGAATACAGCATCTTCACTAGTAGCATTCTGTTGCCCCCCATACTGTTGATATAGCTCAAACTTGTCTTCCACATATTTCTCAAATGGCTCATTTGGATGCTGTTTTCGGTTTGCATATAATGAGTACAAGTTAGTACCTGGCCCCAAAGCCACTGTTACAGCTTGTCGGAAATTCTGCACTGCAGTCTCCATATCAGCTGATGATACAAAAATAGCAGTTGCCCATGCAGAGTTATTAAAGCTACCAGCAATTCTACTCCAGGCTGTGCCAGGACATTTTGCTTTTACCATGGTGAAAACATCCAAAGCATGCAGGCCTCCCACTACCATCCACTCCTGCACCTTTTCCCAGAAGGGTAGGTTTGGGTTATTAAGCTGCAAAGATGGCAATTCTTTTAACATGCTCCGCAAGTCAGATGGACTCATAGGAGCGTGCTCTAGGCGACTAACAGTAGCAGGGTCCCCTTCCTCTTAATTAGGATTAGGGACAGTGTGCACTCTCACTGGAGCCATAAAACCAGACTGATATCTCTACATTCCACATGTAGGGTCCAAAGGTGCTGAGGGACAAGATCTCTTTTCCTGCAAGGCTGTTTCTTTATAGCTTTTTGCTTCTGTTTGCAGTTTTTCTACCTCTGCTTCTAACTCTCCTACCCTTCCTTTTAGCAATCACACTTTCTAACCAGCTGTTCATAATCAACAATTAAACACATACCAGCCATTTTGTCCTTCTCTCTACTGTCTTTTAACCCCATACACCAACAGGCAACATAATATGGATGTTTAGTTGAGTAATCATCATGGCTGTGTCTACATTGGCACCCCTTTCCGGAAAAGGGATGCTAATGTAGACTTCAGAATTGCAAATTCCACAGGGGATTTAAATATCCCCCGCGGCATTTGCATTTACATGGCTTCCGCTTTTTTCCGGCTTGGGGATAAGCCGGAGAAAAGCGCCAGTCTAGACGTGATTCTCTGGAAAATAAGTCCTTTTCCGGAGGATCTCTTATTCCTACTTTCTTATTCCTATTTGCAATTCCAAAGTCTACATTAGCATCCCTTTTCCGGAAAGGGGTGCCAATGTAGACACAGCCCTATGTTGGATATCCTTGTTTCAATGCCTTGTCATACTGAGACAGGGCAGATCTTATACCCAGCAACCTCACATCTACACTGACATAGTCTTCCTCTGATAAATGAGGATGGCTAAATTAAGAAGGCTTTAGAGGAAAGACTGTCATAGAGCCATTATATAAAATAATGATAATTCACCCTCATTTTGGATATGACACCAATTTTATTATTTACTTCCTTAAAAAAACATACTAGAATAAAAAAGTTTTAGAGAAAAAGTACAACTTAGGTGGAATGAGCAATAAGAAGCTTTCATATGAGAAGAAACTAAATATAGAATAGGGGGCATTTTCAAAAGCCTAGCATTGGTTCAACTTTCTTTCACTCAAATGAATGGAGAAACTCCCATTAATTTCAAATGAAGCAGCAAAAAGTGAATGTTTTTTTAAAAATCCCATCCCATAATAATTTAGAGACTAATCCAGCAAACATCTGTGAATAATTTTACTGATATGAAAAGTGCCAAAGAAAAGAACTTATGCCACTGAAATCACAACATTAATAAGGTTGTGTGGGAGTGCCAGCATGCCTATACATTGATACAGTTTTAAAATGGGGACTTAATGGTCATGAAACATCTGGCATCTTGGTCCTCCGAATCCTCAGTTGGTATTCTTCTCCCAACAAACCTTATCCATTGCACTTTCCAATTAACATTGCACATTCCTTTTAACAATATTTCTTGAATAAACATATGTTTTTGTATCAGTCTAAAAGTATACATTTTTTCTCTCCCATTTTTTAATTTTCTTGTAAACTCAGGTTAGCCAATTAATTTTTATGGATTTTCCCCCAACACTTGTTAGTAGGCCTTTTTTGAAGCTTACCTGAAAAGTAAAATATTAAAAACAAAACCAAACAGAGAAAAAAAGCTTCTTTCCCTACAGACCATGGATGGCTCTTGGTCATTACTGATCTGATTTTATTTTTGTACTAATGATTTAGAAATAAAAGAATTTGAATCCCATGACTAAATAGCATCTCCCTTTTCCATCCATTTGATCCCAAAATTACTTTTTGGGACACCTACATGTTAACACGGGTGGTACAATATGTGATGGCACAACAGAAGAAAATATTGGGGGTTCCATTTATCAATAGAGTCTATTTGCCTAAAAATCTGTCATGGACTACTGATATATACTGTTAGTTTAGTGCCATATGTCCCACCAGACAGGGTAACTGAGCTGGGATACACAATACTGTAGTACTTTTTCGAGCTCAGCAATGAACTTCGTGATATTAGACAACTCATTTAATTTCCTTGGGCTTCCCAACTGTGAAATAGAGCTAAAAATGCTAAGTACTATTAATAAAGTTATTTGAGTTAAATTCTGTCACCCTTAGTCCTGGTCTACACTATTTCTTTCGAAATAAGAAGCAGAATGTCCACACTACCAAGTCCATTATTTCGAAATAAGGGGCTGATTATTTAAAAAAAAAAAAAAAAAGCCTGCTTTCCATGAGGAAAAACACTTATTTCAAAATAGTTTTATTGAAATAGTGGTAGTGTGGATACTCCACTGTTATTTTGAAATAATTGCTCTCCAGGGCCATTAAAAGTAACTACGCTCCGGTGCTTCCTGGAGTCAAAGTAGCATGTCCTCAGTAAGGGACCCTGCCTCAGACTGTTTTCGAGACTTCCCTGAAGTGTGGACATGCTATTTCAAAATAGTTATTTCAGGAATTATAATTTTAAAATAAGTTATTTCAAAATAATTTCCTAGCGTAGACATGATCTTACTTACCCTGGCTTGTGTACTAGCTTACTGTACAAGAACTAAGATTTATTTCAATAGGAGTGCTCAGGTAATAAGATATTACTCATCACAAGAAACGGTGGCAGAATCTGACAGAAAACTATGAAAGAAAACTTCTACATAAAATATTATTCTACTTAATTCTGTTTCTTCCCCTTGAATCACTGATACTCATTATCTTTTTACTCTTTTTTTGCCCACTTACCTTCCAGCTAAATTTTGTTTAATTTTAGCTGTACCAAGGGTTGGCAGGTATTTTCTAGTGCTTAACAATTTGGATGGCAGAATTACTGCACATCAGTCCATAGATGATTTACTCCATTGTTATTATTACAGATGAAAATACAATGGCTACGTCTACACTGGCACCTTTTTCAAGAAATGCTTAAAACGGAATACTATTCAGTTTTTCCAGAAAAGGAGAGTCTACATTGGCCCCGGAGTTATCGTCGTAATGAAGCACTTTTCTGGAAAAGCGCGTCTACATTAGCGGCTTGCTTTTCCAGAAAAGCAGAAGCCCGGAGCCATTTTGAAGAGGGCAAAGGCCACCAGACCTTTCCGGGGCGGGGCCAGAGCACCATTCAGACACGTGGTTAAAGGGGTCTCGCCGGGCAGCCGTTGGTCTCCTGCTCCCGTGCCTTGGGGCCTCTGCCAGGGACTGACACCCTTTGCAGGGTCTGGGGTTGCCCTCTGACTTTTGGGGACACCACCCTTTGGCCCCCAACTGCTTTTGCCTGCGTTTTTTTTTTTCTGCCCTGCTCTGTCTGCTATGGAGCCACGCGTGGCCATGTGCCTGGTTGGGCCCCTGTTGGGGCTGTACAGGTGGCTGCGGCTCCTGCTGCAGGCCGGTGCCATGCTGTTCATGGACCAGGAGGCAGAGATCGCCTTGGACTTCCTCACCAGGGAGGCGGTGGCAACCGTGTGGCATCAGCACCCGACCATAGACCGGCCCGTCTGGAGTTTGGAGAGCAGCACCGACTGGTGGTACCGGGTGGTCCTCGGACGATGGGATGACCACCAGTGGATCCGGAATTTCCGAATGAGAAAGCGGACCTTCCTGCAGCTGTGCACCTGGCTCACCCCCACACTGCAGAGAGCCACTACCCGGCTGCGGGCACCCATCCCTGTGAAGAAGAGGGTCGCCATCGCACTCTGGAAGCTGGCCACACCGGAGAGCTACCGCTCGGTGGCCCAGCAGTTTGGGGTGGGAAGATCAACCGTTGGAGTGATCGTCGTGGAGGTAAGTCCCAGGGGGAGTGGGATGGGGGGAGGGTGCTGCACTCCAGGCCCAGGAACAGCCAAGACTCCCGGCTGGGCCGCCCAGGGGTTTGGGACGCCCCTCCCTTGCACAGGCCCGGTGGGGGGGACGTGCGGTGAGGGGGGTCCTGGTGTGTGTGTGTGTGTGTGTGTGTGTGTGTGTGTGTGTGTGTGTGTAGGAAGACAGAGGGAATCAAGGGGGGGGCTCAAGGGAGCGCACACTCACCCCTGCCATGTGTGATGTGTTCCCTTGTGTTTCTCTGCACCCTTCTGCAGGTTGTCCACGCCATCGACGATGTCCTGCTCCCACGAATCATCTGCCTGCGCGACGTGGATGATACCATGGCCGGCTTCGCTGCCCTCAGGTTCCCCAACTGCGGGGGAGCCCTGGACGCCACCCACATCCCCATCCGGGCCCCAGAGCATCGAGCGGGCCATTTCATGAACCAAAAGGGGTACTGCTCCATCGTTCTGCAGGCCCTTGTGGACATTGTGGAGCGCAGTGGGGAGGCCTTCCTCCTTGCATGGATAGCAGCCGAGGCACAGACCTTGGAACAGCCCGACACAGCTGGGCTACGTCTACACTGGCCCCAAATTCCGGAAAAGGGATGCAAAGCAGGTAAGTCAGAATAGGGAAATCCGCGGGGGATTTAAATATCCCCCGCGGATTTAAATAAACGTGGCTGCCGCTTTTCTTCCGGGTTGGGGAAAAGCCGGAAAATAGCGTCTAGACTGGCGCGATCCTCCGGAATAAAGCCCTTTTCCGGAGGATCTCTTATTCCGACCTGAAAGTAGGAATAAGAGATCCTCTGGAAAAGGGCTTTATTCCGGAGGATCGCGCCAGTCTAGACGCTTTTTTCCGGCTTTTCCCCAAGCCGGAAAAAAGCGGTGGCCATGTTTATTTAAATCCGCGGGGGATATTTAAATCCCCCGCAGATTTCCCTATTCTGACTTACTGTTTTGCATCCCTTTTCCGGAATTTGGGGCCAGTGTAGATGTAGCCCTGCTGTCCACCAGGCGCACCAGGATGCAGTGCACATCAGAGAGGCCCTGGTGGACATGTTTGCCCAAGCCACGTAGTAGGGTCGCCTGGATCTCCCCAGACTACTCCCGCCCATCCCCTACCCTTCCCCTTATCTCCCCCCCAAATGTAAAGCGTCGGGTCAAAGCACGTCGGCCATCATCGAGTCTGTTCGTCGGGTGTGTCGGGCTTAGTTAGGGCTTTTCTTTTTAGCTTAGGCTAAGGTTTAGGCCACCATCGCCTGTCCCGAAGAACAGCCACGAGGATGCGGGGTTCGTGCGGAAGGCTGAAGTCAGCGTACCTGATTCCAGTCATCTTCCGTCGAGGGATCTCCTGGCTGTTCCTCTCCTGAGGCCCGGAAGGACCAAAGGATTGAGGTGGCCAGCTTCACCGTCATCTTCCGTCGAGGGATCTCCTGGCTGTTCCTCTCCTGAGGCCCAGAAGGACCAAAGGATTGAGGTGGCCAGCAACACCACAATCGTCCTCCCTGAGCCTAGACTATGTTTAATTATCTGTTGTGTGCATCTTGTAACCGTTCTTGCTAGTTTGTTATCTATGTAAATATAGTTTTTGGTTTACATTTTACTCAAAAGTGTCAGCATTTATTTCTGCGCCACAAACTACTGACCACTTACGAAGGGCCCCCCTCCAGTGATAGAGTACAGATTTCGTTCACCACAGTTTGCAACCATGTTAAATTTAAGTGGCTACGTGGCATCTCACATCATTTCGTACACTACCTAGAGTTACACAATACCCAACGCAGGAATGAACAGCAAAATAGAGAACTGTTTATTTACAAGGGGGTGGGAGACCTTCAACTGGGACAGGAAGGGGGGCAGTTACTGGGACGGGCGGGCCCTGCAAGCGCTTCTCCGGGTGCCAGCCTGCCCACGCTGGGCAGACTACGTTGGGGCAGGCTGCACGCGGAGGTGGCCAGGGTCAGGGGTAGGGGCAGGTGGAGGAGCAGGGGCAGGGGCAGGGGCAGGGGCAGGGGCAGGGGCAGGGGCAGGGGCAGGGGCAGGAGCTGGGATAGGAGCAGGAACAGGGGCAGGGGCAGGAACAGGGGCAGGAGCTGGGATAGGAGGAGGGGCAGGAACAGGAGCAGGAGCTGGGATGGGAGGGGGCATGAGCTGTGCTACAGGAGGGATGGCGGGGGCCTGAGCTCCGCCCATGCCATAATGAATCGCATGCACAATATGTGCCGTCAGCGTGTCCATTGTGGTGCGCATCCCTCGGCATTCGTTCAGGAATGCAGCCCAACCATCCTGCCGCCACTGCAGGTCCCCCTGCACCCGCTCCGTGATGGAGGCCTGGATTGCCTCCACGGCGGTCACGTGCCGGCGAAACAGCTGGTCCCTCTGCCGGAGCCTGTGCCTCCGGGGTTGGCCAGCTGGGGTTGCCGCTGCTGCCGCAGTGGAGGGTCTGGTGCTGGGTCCTGATGCAGGAAAGAGAAGAAAGGACGAGTCAGTCAGGCAGGCCGTCCACTGTCCCCACACCACATGCCCTCCACCCCGGAGCCCAGGTGACCCCACAGTTGTGTGGCTTGGGCCCACTCGGTTCCCTTCCTGCCCCCGTGTTGTATGTTGGCAAGGAGGATCGCCCCTGGAGTAGGGTCCCCCCTCCAATATTGTAAGCACCGGTCTGTATCCTGGCCCCGTGGAGGGCGGGAGGGTGCTTGTGCTGCGTTCAGTTGTGGAACTCCCTGCTGGTGGAGACTGTAAAAAGCTTTGGGCTAATTACTGGTGTTAGACAGGGAGCAAGATGCATCCCCATGCAGTGCCTGGGAGCACACCTGTCAGTGGCGGTCTGGGCTCTCAGATCCCCTCGCGTGGGATATCTCCTGGACGGAACCAAAAGAGTGACTGGGTGGGGGGATGTTCCACCCTTGCAGCAACACTCAGGGGCCCTTCCCCCTTCCACTATCCCTCCCGCAAGCCCGGTAGCCCAGGGTACGTCTACACTACAGCGCTAATTCGAACTAACTTAGTTCGAATTAGTTAATTCGAACTAAGCTAATTCGAACTAACGCGTCTAGAACTAAAAACTAGTTCGAATTAGCGTTTTGCTAATTCGAACTAGCGCGTCCACACTGATTGGACGCAGGGGGGCATTTAAGGGCAGCTGAAACCAGTTCTGGCAGGGCATCAGGTCAGTAGTTGCTTTGTGTGGCTGCTGTCTGAGGCTATCTGAGGCTCGAGCTTAAAGGGACCCCCCTGGACAGCCGTTTCTCAGCTTTTCCTGCTTGCTTGCCAGCCTCGCCGAGGAACAGCAAAACGTTGGTCTCTGTGCCCGTCTGTGTCGGTGCTCCCCTTTGGGGACGCCGCCGCAGGTGGCAACATGGAGCCACAGCTCGCCCTGCACCTTCTGGTGCATTTTCTGGACTTGCTGCTGCAAGCCTGCCACCAATGGCTCGAGGCTGCCTGGCACCTCCTGGGGGCCGTGGAGGAGCTGCGGCGGTGCCCCGGCACAGGCGTGCCCCGCCGCGTCTGGCGTCTGGACACCAGCACCGACTGGTGGGACCGCATCGTCCTGGAGCGCTGGGAGGACTGACAGTGGACCCAGAACTTCAGGATGAGGAGGGACACCTTCCTGGAGCTCTGCGAGTGGCTCGCCCCTGCCCTGCATAGAAGGGACACTCGCATGAGGACCGCCATCCCCCTCCAGAAGCGGGTTGCCATCGCCCTATGGAAGCTCCACACCGGACAGCTACCGATCCATCGGGAACCAGTTCGGCGTGGGGAGATCCACCGTCGGAGCGGTGCTCATGCAGGTATGGCACTCGTTGGCCACCGCGCCAGGGGATGGGGAGGGTGGCTGCGAGGAGGGGATGGGCCACCCCAGGGACAAAGGGGGGGTGGGAGGAGGCAAACGTGCCCCGCACCGGAGGGGTTGGTCTGTCCCGGCCATACTACATGCCGCCAGGGGGGTTGCTTCCGGGAGTGGGGCGCGGGGCACTGCCAGGGCACGAACGCTCCCAGCCACCCGGGCGCCCCACTGATTGGCGCTTTGCTGTGTCTCTCTCCACAGGTGGTCAAGGCCATCAACCGGGTGCTGCTCCGCAGGGTGGTCCGCCTTGCCGAGGATCATCCGGGGATTCGGTGCCCTCGGCTTCCCCAATTGCGGGGGGGCCATCGACGGGACGCACATCCCCATCCGTGCCCCGGAACATCAGGCGTCCCGTTACGTCAACAGAAAGGGGTACTTCTCCGTGATCCTGCAGGCCGCGTGTGACTACCGGGGACAGTTCACGGACATTAATGTGGGCTGGTCCGGCAAAGCACACGACGCCCGGGTGTACTGCAACTCCTCCGTGTGCCAGTGGCTGCAGGACGGGACCTTCTTCCCCGACCGCCACATCAGGGTCGGGGACGTGGACATGCCCTTGTGCCTGGTGGGGGATGCCGCCTACCCACTGCAGCCGTGGCTGATGAAGCTGTACACAGGGCACCTCAATCCCTCCCGCCAGGCCTTCAATGCCAGGCTGACCAGGGCCTGCATCATGGTGGAGGGGGCCTTCGGGCGACTGAAAGCCCACTTTCGATGCCTCCTCACCCATCTGGACCTGGCCGAGCACAACATCCCTCCCGTGGTGGCAGCATGTTGTGTGCTCCACAATTTGTGTGAGCGAAAGGGGGAGGCATTCCTGCCAGCCTGGATGGCTGAGGCTGACCGCATGGCTGAACACTATGGTCAGCCCCACACCGCCGCCGTCCGGGAAGCCCAGCGGGGGGGCCGTCCGGATCCAGGAAGCCCTGCGGGAGAGCTTCCAGGTGGAGGAGGAGGACTGACCTCTCCCTTGCATGCCCCACTGGGGCCTTCTTCCACCCTACCCCCCTCCTTCCCCTTTCCCCTCCCTACCTACTGTAAAATAAAGACACCTGTTTTTCAACCAAAAACGTCTGTTTATTTCACATAACTGGGGTGGGGGGAGGGAGGAATGAGGGTGGGAGAGGGGAGGGGGAAACCTGGGATGAGGGAGCTGGAAGGGGAGGGAAGGGAGGAAGGGAAAGGAAAGCTCAGGGGTGGGAGTCCGGCTGCCTCTCCCGTCTCACCACACTGCGGGTCCAGGGGCGTCGGTGGGGAATGGTTGTGGAGGGTGGGGCAGGAGGGATGGGGGGTGTGGAAGAAGCAGGAGCAGGAGCAGGAGGGGAAGCTGGGGGAGCAGGGGGAGCTGGGAGGGCAGGGGGAGCAGCAGGAGGAGCAGGGAGAGCAGGAGCAGGAGCAGGAGGAATTGGGAAGCTGTCCAGGGCCTCCAAACTCCTCCGGCGCAGCCTCAGGTCCTCCTGGACCCAGTGGTCCTGGAGACGGAGCTGTTGCTCCAGGAACTGGAGGTGCCGCCTCTGGTAGTCCTCCTGGTTCCTGGATCTCCTGCGGGAAAAACAACTGAGGAGAGTTGGAAGTATTTCAAAGGGACGTTGTTAACGGCCCAAAAGCAAACAATTCCGCTGTGTAGGAAAGATAGAAAATATGGCAAAAGACCAGCTTGGCTTAACAAGGAGATCTTGCATGATCTCAAAATAAAAAAGGAGTCATATAAAAAATGGAAACTAGGACAAATAACAAAGGATGAATATAGGCAAGCAACACGGGAATGCAGGGGCAAGATTAGAAAGGCAAAGGCACAAAATGAGATCAAACTAGCTACAGGCATAAAGGGAAACAAGAACACCTTTTATAAATACATTAAAAGCAAGAGGAAGACCAAGGACAGGGTAGGCCCACTGCTCAGTGAGGAGGGAGAAGCAGTAACAGGAAACTTGGAAATGGCGGAGATGCTCAATGACTTCGTTGTTTCGGTCTTCACCGAGAAGTCTGGAGCTGTGTCTAACGTAGTGAATACAAGCAGAGAGAGGGTAAGTTTAGAAGATAGGATACACAAAGAACAAGTTAAAAATCACTTAGGAAAGTTAGATGTAAGCAAGTCACCAGGTCCTGGTTCTTATTGATAAACTAGGCAAATATAACTTAGGGCCACGATAAGGTGGGTGCATAATTGGCTGGATAACTGTAGTCAGAGAGTTGTTGTTAACGGTGCTAAATCCTGCTGGAAAGAGATAACAAGTGGAGTTCCGTAAGGGTCTGTTTTGGGACCCGTACTGTTCAATATCTTCATCAATGATGTAGATATTGGGATAGAGAGTACGCTTATTGGCTACGTCTACACTGGCCCCTTTTCCGGAAGGGGCATGTAAATTTCACTAGTCGTCGTAGGGAAATCCACGGGGGATTTAAATATCCCCCGCGGCATTTAAATAAAAATGTCCGCCGCTTTTTTCCGGCTTTTAAAAAAGCCGGAAAAGAGCGTCTAGACTGGCCCCGATCCTCCGGAAAAAGTGCCCTTTTCCGGAGGCTCTTATTCCTACTTCAAAGTCTCTTCAAAGAAGGAATAAGAGCCTCTTTTTCCTACTTCAAAGTCCTACTTCAAAGTAGGAATAAGAGCCTCCGGAAAAGGGCACTTTTTCCGGAGGATCGGGGCCAGTCTAGACGCTCTTTTCCGGCTTTTTTAAAAGCCGGAAAAAAGCGGCGGACATTTTTATTTAAATGCCGCGGGGGATATTTAAATCCCCCGCGGATTTCCCTACGACGACTAGTGAAATTTACATGCCCCTTCCGGAAAAGGGGCCAGTGTAGACGTAGCCATTAAGTTTGCAGATGATACCAAACTGGGTGGGGTTGCAACTTCTTTGGAGGATAGGGACATAATTCAAAATGACCTTAGCAAGTTAGAGAAATGGTCAGAGGTAAACAGGATGAAGTTTAATAAAGAGAAATGCAAAGTGCTCCACTTAGGAAGGAACAATCAGTTCCATACATACAAGATGGGAAGCGACTGTCTAGGAAGGAGCATGGCGGAAAGGGATCTAGGGGTCATAGTGGACCACAAGTTGAATATGAGTCAACAGTGTGATGCTGTTGCAAAAAAAGCAAATATGATTCTAGGTTGTATCAACAGGTGTGTTGTAAGCAAAACTCGTGAAGTCATTCTGCCTCTCTACTCTGCACTAGTTAGGCCTCAGCTGGAGTACTGTGTCCAGTTCTGGGCGCCACATTTCAAGAAAGATGTGGAGAAATTGGAAAGGGTACAGAGAAGAGCGACAAGAATCATTAAAGTTCTAGAGAACATGACCTATGAAGCCAGGCTTCATGAACTGGGCTTGTTTAGTTTGGAAAAAAAGAAGATTAAGGGGGGACATGATAGCGGTTTTCAAATATCTAAAAGGGTGTCACAAGGAGGAAGGAGAAAATTTGTTCCTCTTGGTTTCTGAGGACAGGACAAGGAGTAATGGGCTTAAAGTGCAGCAAGGGAGGTTTAGATTGGACATTAGGAAAAAATTCCTAACTGTCAGGGTGGTCAAATATTGGAATAAATTGCCAAGGGAGGTGGTGAAATCTCCCTCTCTGGAGATATTTAAGAACAGGTTAGATAGACATCTGTCAGGGATGGTGTAGATGGAGCTTGGTCCTGCCTTGAGGGCGGGGGGATGGACTCGATGACCTCTCGAGGTCCCTTCCAATCCTATGATTCTATGATCCAGACTGGCAGGAAAGCCTCCCCTCCCGCTCGCACAAATTGTGCAGCACACAACATGCTGCCATCATGGGAAGGATATTGTGTTTGGCGAGGTTGAGGCAGGTGAGGCTTTCAGGCATCCGAACCTGGCTTTCAGGCATCCGAACCTGGCTTTCATGCATCCGAACCTGGCTTTCAGGCATCCGAAGGCCCCCTCCACCATGATGCGGGCCCTGGTGAGCCTGGCATTGAAGGCCTGGTGGGAGGGGTTGAGGTGCCCTGTGTACGGCTTCATCAGCCAGGGCTGTAGGGGGTAGGCTGCATCCCCCACCAGGCACACGGGCATGTCCACGTCCTCGACCCTGATATGGCGGTCAGGAAAGAAGGTCCCTGCATGCAGTCTCTGGCACACAGAGGAGTTGTGGAACACCCTGGTGTCGTGTGACTTGCAGGACCAGCCCACATTAATGTCCATGAACTGGCCTCAGTGGTCACACATGGTCTGCAGGAGCATTGAGAAGTACCCCTTCCTGTTGATGTACTGGGAGGCTTGGTGTTCTGGGGCACAGATGGGGATATGCGTCCCGTCGATGGCCCCCCCACAGTTGGGGAAGCCGTGGGCGCCGAACCCCCGGATGACGGCGTCTGGGTCGGCGAGACGGACCACCCTGCAGAGCAGCACCCGGTTGATGGCCTTGACTATCTGCAGAGGGACACAGAAAACCGCGAATCACTGTAGCACCTGGGTGGCTGGGAGTGTTCATTCCCTGGTACTGCCCCATGCCCCACTCCCAGAAGCAACCTCCACGGGCTGCGTGTAGTACAGCTGGGACAGACCGAACCCTCCGGTGCTGGGCACTTTCGCCTCCTCCCCCCACGTTTTCCCTGGGGCGGCCCATCCCCTCCTTGCAGTCCCCCCCACCCGGCGCAGTGGCCGGTGGGTGCCGTACCTGCATGAGCACTGCTCCGATGGTGGATCTCCCCACGCGGAACTGGTTCCCGACGGATCGGTAGCTGTCCGGCGTGGAAAGCTTCCACAGGGCGATGGCCACACGCTTCTGGAGGGGCATGGCGGGCCTCATGTGAGTTTCCTGTCACTGCAGAGCAGGGGCAAGCCACTCGCAGAGCTCCAGGAAGGTGTCCTTCTTCATCCTTAAATTCTGGGTCCACTGTCTGTCTCCCCAGCGCTCCAGGATGATGCAGTCCCACCAGTCGCTGCTGGTGTCCACACGCCAGATGCGGCGGGGCATGCTGACATCTGGGTGCTGCTGCCGCTCCTCTACAACCCTCGGGGAGACCAGGGGGAGAGGCAGGGGGCTGATGTGCACCAGGTGGTGAAAGGCAGCCTCCACCCATTGCTGGTAGGCTTGCAGCAGCAATTCCAAAAACTGGAGCAGCATGTCCAATATGAGCTCTGGCTCCGTGGTGCCAACTGCGGTGGCATCCCCAATGGGAAGCACCGACACAGGCAGACGGAGAGAAAAACGCTTTGCTGTCCCTCGGCTTGGTACTCAAGCAAGCGGAAAAGCTGAGAACCGGCTGTCCAGGGGGGTCCCTTTAAGCATGAGCCTCAGATAGCCTCAGACAGCAGCCACACAAAGCAACTACTGACCTGATGCCCTGCCAGAACTGGTTTCAGCTGCCCTTAAATGTGACCCAGCGTCCAATCAGTGTGGATGCGCTAGTTCGAATTAGCAAAAAGTTAATTCGAATTAGTTTTTAAGTCTAGATGCACGAATTCAAATTAGCTTAGTTCGAATTAAGTAATTCGAACTAAGTTAGTTTGAATTAGTGCTGTAGTGTAGACATACCCTCTTATACTTGTTCAAGGTTTTGTAGATGGAAATCCAGCATTCCAGGTAATCTGAGTGACTCTGTGCTTCCAGTTCCATGCAAACACCTACACACACACACAGACACACACTCACAACTGGAAGTCTCAGCAGATAAACTGAGGCAGGGATGAACCCTATCTGCTGAGGCAGAATGATGGCAGCAACTCCAGCATGCTCAGTACAATCCAAACAGCATCTCTAGGGAGGCATGTGATACTGGGTTCCCCCACCCCCACATGGTCTCTCAATTGAGGATTGAATGTGCATGGTAAGCGAATTATCTGATAATTCATAGGGATGGTCTCTCCAGGTTAGAATTAGGGCACCTTAATGGAACACTGTGAAGAAGCTTGCTCTGCCATTTCTCATGCCATATCTGTTCTGTTA
Organism: Pelodiscus sinensis; assembly: GCF_049634645.1. Taxonomy (NCBI): domain Eukaryota; kingdom Metazoa; phylum Chordata; order Testudines; family Trionychidae; genus Pelodiscus; species Pelodiscus sinensis. The sequence continues at coordinate 52,778,901 of NC_134719.1, forward strand.
ATAGCAGGCTTCTTTCTTTAGGATTGTCAGTTTGACATCTTTCATGGATTTTACATTAACAGGATAGATACATAATAAAAGGATAAGAAGAATCTTGAGTCAAAGTGATAAATGGTAAAGTTTTCATTTTTGAAACATTAATGAATGGATGCTATTTCTATTTACTGAATTGGACATTCAGATAAGTAATGGAGAGTTCTAATGACAACTACAAAATATCCATGGTTATGGAAAAAAGGCACTTTTCAGGAATATTAAATTGTGCTTTTTTTGCATAGATATGGTAGTTTTCTCAATATTTAGATATTTTGTTATTACCACTATTCCAATTGTTTTTTTTAATCTAAAACCATACTTCTTCTAAAAACTATGTTTTAACCTTTTAAATAATGAACTTCTCATGAATCAGGCACTCAGGTGACAAAACGTGGTAAATGTTTCCTATCTAAGCCACTATTTTAGCAAACAAAATTAATTTTTGTAGGTTGCCTTTCAAACATCACATAATACTTCACAATTCATTATAGTCTATATAAATACACTCTGAAGGTGAACATCACATGCAAGTACCATTTATTTAACAGGGGACTTTTACTGTCAGTTGATTAAGTTGATTCAGTGAGAACTAATGTCTGTGCTGATCATGGGGGCGAAAGCGAAAGGACAAAAACAAACTATACCACCACTCTCTTTTAAAAAAACCTCCTCTTCCTTCCCAATGTTAACTCTGTAATCAGAGGGTACGTCTAGACTACAGGGTTTTGTCGACGGAAGTTTTGTCGACAGATACTAGCAGCTCCCTTTTCAGATTTCACTTTGCTTTTTCTTTCCATTTCCTATTATACCAGGAATTAAATCCTTCCAAGTTAAAAAAAAAAAAACTTCTGGCCAACAGCTGGGATATGGAGCAATACTATTCCCATTTCAATCTATAACAGCTGAAGGATACAATCTTTCAAAAACAAGCTCTGGTATCTAGAGTTATTAGGAAGAGTAGAGTATGTAGAATTATGAAATGGATTCTCTTTTAAAAAAGTTACATTATTCCAAAATTGTGACAATTTTCTTCCACTATTTGATCTGAGGAAGTGGGTCTGGCCCACGAAAGCTCATCACCTATTAAACCTTCTTGTTAGTCTTTAAAGTGCTACACAGTCCTGTTTTTTATTATTCCTCAGTTATGCTTTAAAACAATGGTGCTCAATTTTTTCCATATTATCTTGTGGGAAGGGGAATAAAAATGAAAAATTGAGATTCCTCCTCCATTCTAGCCTTGCAAAAATGGATACAGTGAATGGGTAAAATCTTTTATTGGACTGATGTCTGTCCATGAGAAAGATGAGCTTTCAAGTTCACACACAGTTCTTCAAGTTTGGGAAAGATGTTCAGAGCATTACAGCTAAATACAAAAGAAGGAACAGATTACTTATGGTAAGCAGTTAACACATACTTCATAGTACTATTCAAGGTGAATACCCCTAGAGAGATAAGGAGGAAAAATAGGTGATGAAAGCATTGGGGGAGAAGTGTTAGTGGGTTACATGTTGTTATAATAAGCCATAAATCCAGGCTCATGAAGTCTCTATTCTGTCCATGATTTTTAGTGTCTAGCAGAATTATGGATTTCATCTCCCAGGACCGTCATCTGAAAAGTTTGCACAGTTTTCCTTCAAGGATGAGGACTTACAGGTCAGACACAGAATGACTGATTCATGAAAAAAGTCTTCACTGGTAGGTGATGTGGTGTTTTTGTCTTTTATCATTTTCCTGAGAGTTCATTCAAGAGTATAGTGAGTGTCTGGTTTCACCTTTGAAATATGTGTTATCTACTTATGCTAAGTGATGTGTTCCATATTGTATTTAGCTGTGACACTCTGATTAAGTTCCCCAGGCCTGAAAAATAGCTTGAGCATTTGTTGTTCTCATCAACAGAGTCAGTCCAATAAAATATATTACTTCACCCTCTTTATCTCTGACATCCTGGGACCGACATCTACAACAACATTGCATACTGACCTTAGTGACAATGGCAATTAGGCCTTTAGCCCTCAAATATTACTGTGTCATCAAGGTCAAATCACACACTTTCCATGGATAAATAGAGGGACTTAATTTCCGCAGCCTGACAATTGTTATCTTTTCCAAACAATATTTATCATTATTTAAGATCTTTTTGGAATCCATAAATTTGACTAGCTGCAAAGTAAAAATATTTAAAAGACCAATTCTGCAATGAAGAACTAATTTTTGACTTGCAATAAAAAAGATAGGACTAAATGAGAGAAGGCAAACCAAGCTGTCAAATGAATAGTCTGGACCAACAACATTCCAATGGTAGGTTGTTCACAGAGTGCTCCCTGCCTATACTTTGCTGTTAATTATTCATGTTGTGAGGTTTGACATCATAATATGTCTTCAATTATCTGCTAACAATTAGTGGTTAGGAAACATTTTAAAACAGAAGATTAATGGAAAACAAACAGCAAATACTGAATAAATCACTTCTGACATGAATTTTGAGATCAATTTTGCTATACTTTGTTCAAAAATCCCAGAAGTTTCCTATATCTACAAATGGCCAGCAGCTATAGGAATGCTCATGAATCGAAAATAACAGGAACTTGCCATTTATAGGAAGTAAAACATGGTGGTTTTGTTCACTAAAAATATTGGGGACTCACTACAGGCATTCAGTTCAACAAATACAGCACCCCAATTTAGTATCAGAAAGGAGCCTCCCATAAGAATTGAGAAGTTGCACACCAGATTCTGACTGTACCTTAATCCAAGCAAATAGAATTACAACAGTCTAGCTTCAAATCCATTGTTATAGGCTAGCATTTCTACAAATGCCTGAGAGAACAAAGAATATACTCCAGCAGTTTTCCTAAGGACAGCAATAGAGAATATATTTCAAGGCAGATTTAATGCATTGCTGCATCGACTACTCAGAATCAAGGACACCAGTGCCTCCATTCTTAACTGATTAAATTCAAGCAACACTGCACTCTATAGACAGCAGAATCACAAAGGAAAATAATTGACTAGTTGGAATCAAATGCAAGTATTTCAGTTTCATCTTAGCTCAGGTTTAAAAACATTGTTTTTCTTCCAGCTCCCTACTTCTGAGAGATACTGAAAGCTTGCCATGCCTCTGTTCTGTTTTTCTCCCTTCTCCTCAACTTTCTTATTCATGAAACAATACCTACAATAAGATGATTTTACCAATTCATTTTAATAACTTAAGTTCTGTTCCCTATCCCTTAAATAATGAATTTGTTGTAAGTTGTGGGCTATGTGTATATTCTCTCTGTGTGCAGCACTGGCTCTGGCTAGCTAGATGGCCTGTACAGCAAATTTTGATTGAGCTGATGAAGAAGACTCAATTCAGTGGCAAAGGTGCTCAGTCAGGTTTACTGTTAAAGAAGCATAGTCCTAGTGCCCTGGGGAATGGCTACAGGTGCACTAACATATGTAGGCCCATTACAATGGAATAGCTCCGACATCAGCCAGACAAAGAAGTACTTTGTGACCTCTATTTTAAACACAAGTACAAAAAAGTTATGTATTTCTTACTCCTCTGATACAGTTAGTTGTCACCCCCTTTACATTATATCTGTCTGTCACATCTAAAAATATCTATGTATCACCCTGCATGGTGTCAAGTACCAGAGGGGTAGCCGTGTTTGTCTGAATCTGCAAAAGCAATGAGGAGTCCTGTGGCACCTTAGGGCAGTGGTCCCCAACGCGGTGCCCGCGGGCGCCATGGCACCAGCTGGGGCATTTGTGTGCGCCCACCGACAACCTGGGCCGGCCCCGCCCCTGGTGTGCGGCGCACTGGAGGCGCCGGCCCCAGGCGCGCGACACGCACCGGTGCCTGGTGCGCGGTGCGCGGGCGGCCCCAGCCCCGGGGCACATACGGGTGCGCGGAGCCAGCCCCAGGCGCACGGCTCGGGCGGTGTTGCCGGCCCCGGGCCCATGGCACAAGGCACTCAGGCGGCCCTGGACCCGGGGCACATGCCGGCGCCAGGTGCAAGGGTATCCCCGCCCTTGGCGTGCCCCAGGATGCGCGGCCCCACCCCCGGGTGCCCGGCGCATGAGTGGCCCCGCTCCCGGGAGCCCGGGAGCCTCTAAAGGTTGGGGACCACTGCCTTAGGGTATGTCTACACTTGCTCTCTAGTTCGAGCTTCATTAGCATGATCTTGCAGGTGCGTTACTCCACTCAACAGCTGATTCGAACCAGGAAGTGAACGCCGGGACGCGTTAGTTCAAACCAAACCCCTTGGTTCGAACTAATGCTACTCCTCATTTTTTGAGGGGTTTGGTTCAAGCTAACGCGTCCTGGCGTGCACTTCCTATTTAAATCCCTGCTTCATTACCAATTTCAGTTGCCTACATTTGCATCCCTAGCTTGAACTAGTGAGCAAGTGTAGACATACCCTTATAGACTAACGGATTTATTGGCGCATAAGCTTTCACGGGCAAAGACCCACTTCGTCAGATGCATGTAGTAGAAATTCCAGAGGCAGGTATAAATATGCAGGCTTAAGAAAAGAGTACCAATCAAGAGTAAGGCTAGAGATAGCGAGGTCAATTCAGACAGGGAGGGTGAGGCCCACTTCTAGCAGCTGATGTGAAGGTGTGAATACCAAGGGTATGTCTACACTTCAGCACTAATTCGAATTAACTTAATTCGAATTAGTTAATTCCAACTAAGCTAATTCGAACTAGTGCATCTAGACCTAAAAACTAATTCGAATTAGCATTTTGCTAATTTGAACTAGCATGTCCACATTGAGTGGACCCTGAACCGAAGTTAAGGCTGGCCGGAACCAGTGCTGGCAGGGCATCAGGTTAGGACTTAGAGTATGGAGCTGCTGCCTCAGGCTAGCCGAGGGCTGTGCTTAAAGGGACCCGACCCCCAACCCGGACAGACAGTTCACAGGGTTCCCCGCTTGCTTATCTACCTCCATGAGGGACAGCAAAGCAGTCCTGTCTTGGAGTGGCCTGAGTGCCCACACTCAGCACATCACAGCACTCGGCCCTCAGCCCGGCTGCACTTGCCACAGGCTGCCATCCGGGATGGTCAATCGGGGAACCCGCAGAGCCACCCCATTCCTCCCCATTGGGGGCTCGTGCCCCATTCCTCCCTTACCTCCTTCCATTTACCCCTGCCTAGCCCCCCTTCCTGATGTAAAAAATAAAGGATACGTGTGTTCAAAAATAGAAATTCTCTTTATTTAACAAAACTGGGGGGGGGGGTGGATTAAACTCTGGGGAGACTGGGGAAAGGAGGTGGGAGAGGGGAGGGGGAAACCTGGGAGGAGGGAGCTGGAAGGGGGAAGCCAGGGGAAGATGAGGAGGGGAAGTATCAAACTATGATACGCCATATCTTCAGTACAGTGTACAGCCGTGGTCTCCTCACCTCAAAAAAGATGTTTTGGCCTTGGAAAGGGTTCAGAAAAGGGCAACTACAATGATTAGGGATTTGGAATGGGTCCCATATGAAGAGAGGCTAAAGAGACTGGGACTTTTCAGCTTAGAAAAGAGAAGACTAAGGGGGGCTATGATAGAGGTCTATAAAATCATGGGTGGTGTGGAGAGGGTGCATAAAGAAAAGTTCTTCATTAGTTCCCATAATAGAAGGACTAGAGGACACCAAATGAAATTAATGGGTAGGAGGTTTAAAACTAATAAGCGAAAGTTCTTTTTCACACAGTGCATAGTCAACCTGTGGAACTCCTTGCCACGGGAGTCTGTGAAGGCTAGAACTATAATAGAGCTTAAAGAGACGTTAAATAAAGTCATGGAGTGCTATTAGCCAAGGGGTAAGAACGGTGTCCCTGGCCTCTGTTTGAGGATGGCTAGAGATGGATGGCACAAGACAAATGGCTTGGTCATTGTCTTCAGTCCATCCCCTACGGGGTAGCTGGTGTTGGCCGCTGTCGGCAGACAGGTTACTGGGCTAGATGGAGCTGTGGTCTGACCCAGTATGGCCATTCTTATGTTCTAAGTTCAGGGCTCAGGGTCAGGGGTCTTACTTAATTTTCATGCAAACCTGCTCCTGGGTTCGCATGTGGCCTTTGGTGGCCAGGCTGGCAGCTATCCTGCTATAGACGGCCACTTTCCTGTGCCTAGTGTGGAGATTGTGGATGTTGGAGGCCTCCCCTCAAACCTTGATGAGGTCCACAATTTCCGCACTAGATCAGGCGGGCGCCTGCCTCTTGCGGCCCTGGGCAGGCTCCTGTGAGCTGCCAGCCTGGTCCTGGGAAGAGGCGGAGGGATGGGTGGCAGCGGCTGGCTGGCTCATGCCGTGCCAGGTGCAGGGTCTGCTGGCTGGGTGCTGGCAGGCTTGCACCTGGTACGGGCACCATAGCCAGACCATGGCCCTTTAAGGGCTTTGGGGCTGGGAAGGGGGCAGAAGAGTTTCCCTGGCTTGGTCCAGAGTGGCCATCAGAGCAAGCTGGGAAGGGCTAGCCTCCAAATAGTTTGAATTAAGTGGCTACACAGCCCTTAATTCGAACTACTTAACTTGAACTAGGCGTTAGTCCTTGTAGAATGAGGTTTACCTAGTTCGAATTAAGCGCTCTGCTAGTTCGAATTAAGTTCGAACTAGCGGTTTGTATGTGTAGAGCCTATAAAAGTTAATTTGAAGTTAGTTCCAATTAACTTTGTAGTATAGACATATCCCAAGAGAGGAGAAACAGCTTTTGTATTTGGCTAGCCATTCAAAGTCTTTGTTTAATCCTAAAATGATGGAGTATGTCTACACTACAGCATTATTTCGAAATATCTTATTTTGCAATAGTTAATTCGAGATACGTTATTTTGAAATAACATGTCTACACACAAAATGCATTTCAAAATAGTGTTTTGCTATTTTGAAATAGTGCGTCCACACTGATTGGACGCTGAATAGCATTTAAGGGCAGCTGAAACCAGTTCCAGCAGGGCATCAGGTCAGTACTTGCTTTGTGTGGCTGCTGCCTGAGGCTATCTGAGGCCTGTGCTTAAAGGGACCCCCCCCGAACAGTCGGTTCTCAGCTTTCCCTGCTTGCATGCCAACCTCGCTGAGGGACAGCAAAGCATTTTTCTCTTTGTCTGCTTTGGTTGCCCTGACTCGGGACATCACCGCACTCGGAACCATGGAGCCAGAGCTGCCCCCGGGCACTCTGGTGCTCATTTTGGATGTCTTGCTGCAAGCCTGGCTGCAATTGCTGGAGACTGCCTGGCAGCATCTGCTGCAGCCCAACCCCCATGCCCTCTTCTGGACCCTGGGGGCTGAGGAGGCAGAGCAGCAGCACCTGGATGCTAGCATGCCCCACTACATCTGGCCTCTGGACCCCAGCAGTGACTGGTGGGACTGCATAGTCCTGGAGCACTGGGGAGACCAACAATGGACCCAGAACATCAGGATGAGAAGGACCCCTTCCTGGAGCTCTGTGAGTGGCTCGCCCCTGCTCTGTGGCAATGGAACACGCACATGAGGCCCGCCATTCCCCTCCACAAGCATGTGGCAATCGCCCTCTGGAAGCTCTTCACGCCGGATAGCTACCGATCCATCGGGAACCAGTTCAGCGTGTGGAGATACACCATCAGAGCAGTGCTCATGCAGGAATGGCAATCGCTGGCCACTATGCCAGGAAGTGGGGTAGGGCAAGAGGGCTGCCCTAGGGAAAACAGGGGGAGGGGATGCAAGTTTCCTCCCTGGGAGGGTTTATTCTGTCCTAGCCACATTACGGACTGTCCACAGTGGCCAGGATTACAGGGGGGGTTGCTCCTGAGGAATGGGGGCACGGAGAAGTGGCAGGGAGAAATGAGCACTCTCAGCCACCCTGGTACCCCAGTGACTCTCGGTTTTGTGTGCCCTCTGCAGGTGGTCAAGGCAATCAACAGAGTGCTGCTTGTCCACCTCACTGATTTAGACATGATCATCAAGGGGTTTGGCATCCTGGACTTCCCCAACTGTGGATGGGGGGGTGGAAATCGACAGGACTCACATCCCCATCCATGCCCTGGAACACCAGGACTCCCTGTACATCAGCCGGAAGGGATATTTTCGGTCATCCTGCAGCCTGTTTCTGACCACTGGGGCCACTTAGTGGACATCAACGTGGGCTGGTCCGGCAAAGCACATGACGCGCGGGTCTACCACAACTCCTCTGTGTGCCAAAGGCTGCACGCCGGGACCTTCTTCCCTGACCGCCACATCAGGGTCGGGCCTCATGGAACGAGGTGTACAGCTAGTTCAGATTAGGAAGCCTAATCCGAACTAGCTAGTCCGTGCCACATGTAGCCGCACGGCACGGGGTCCGAACTAGCTGGCATTTAAAAATGGCGCCGGCCCGGCTTTATGCAAATGAAGCCCGGGAAATTCAAATCCCGGGCTTCATTTGCAACTCTGTATGACTACATTACCCCCCCCCCCCAGTTCAAACTAGGGGGGTAGTGTAGACATACCCGAGGGGATCAGAAGAGTTTTCCTGGTTTGGCCCCGAGTGGCCACCAGGGCACCCTGGGAAGGGCTGGAGGCCCCCTATTTTGAAACTAGTCAATTAGCCCATCATAAAATGGGATTTTCAGGTCTCTCCTCCACGTCGGTCTTCTCTCCTGAGCCTCCAGTCTCTCGCTCCGTGTCTCTTTCTCTCTCTCTCCTCCTCCTACCTCCCCCTCTTTCTCTCAGCTCTCCTCCGCCTTCTGCCTCTCTCTCCGTCTCTTTCTTTCTCTTCTCCTCATCCTGCCTCTTACTCTCTCTCCACTCTCCTCTGTCTACATTGGGGATGCAAGTTCTTCCAGGCCCCGCCCCCTGACCATGTACATCACTGTCCCGTCCCCTTTTGCCTCCTGCCATGGCTCTCGGCTGACTTCTGCGCCGCTCAGATGGGCCGCCGTGGGGGAGCAAACAGAGCAAGCGGCTGTTTGGGCTGTCCCACGGCAGCCCAGCTGAGCGGTGCAGAAGTCAGCCAAGCACCATGGCAGGAGGCGAAAGGGGGCAGGCAGTGACATACATGGCCAGGCCTTGCCCCCTGGCCATATACGTCACTGCCCCACCCATTTCCCTGTCTGCCGTGGCGCTCAGCTGATTTCTGCACAGCTCAGCTGGGCTGCCGTGGGGGAGCAAGTGGCACAAGTGGCCGTTTGGGCCCTGCACTCCCCATGCATGGGAAGCGCGGACCCCAAATGGCTGCTTGCTGCCCGGGGCCCAGCTGAGCTGAGCTCCCACCAGGGCTAGGGTTGTCAGGTGTCTGGTTTTCTACCGGACAGTCCGGTATTTGCACCATCTGTCCAGTAGAAAAATTCAGAAAATACCGGACATGTGCAATGTCAGGTATTTTGTGAATTTCTGGCTGAGCACCGGAGGGAAGCCTGGCGGGGATAGGGGAGTGACTGGGAGGCGGAGCGCGATTGGCTTTGGGAGCCCTGTGGTCACACACAAAAGCAGGGTGGGGCGCGGGCGGGACTCCCAGCCACCTCCCCGCCCCGCTTTTGCACAGGACCAGAGGCTCCCAGTGCCAGTCGTGGCCCGTCTCCCAGCTGGTAGCCTTGGTTGCGAGCAGAATCCGGGTGGGGGGAGTAGCTCCTAGCCCCGCCCCCGCCAGGCTTCGGCTGGCAAGTAAAGGGAGCGCCTGCTAGGGGTGCGGCTGTAAGGACTCCAGCTGCGGCCAGTGGCTGCAACCCCCCCCCTCACCAGGTCTGCTTCCTGCCCCCGTTCCTCTGTCCCCCCTTCCTCCCATCCAGCCCCACGGCTCCTGATCCCCCTCCCAGCTCTGCTTCCCACCCCCTCTTACTGCCGGCCAGTCCCATGACCCCAGGACCTCCCCCACAGTGCTGCTTCCTGCCCCTCTTCCTCTGGGCTCCTCCATCCTCCCTTCCAAACCCCACGCAGCCCCGATCCCCCCCAGCTCTGCTTATCGCCCCCTTACGGCCAGCCTCGCCCGCCTTCTCCTCCCTTCATGGCACTCTCAGTTGGGAGCGCTCCGCTGGGCCCCAGTGGGACCAAGCAGGGGCAAGCAGCCATTTGGGGTCCGCACTCCCCATGCGTGCTCCCCCGTCGGGCACAGCTGAGCGCTACCAGCTGAGCACGCCACGGAGCGAGGGGAAGGAGGGCGGGGTGCTGATGTACATGGCCAGGAGGTGTGGCGGTGTACATCAGTGTTACAGACGCACAGACAATGGGAGTATGTCTACACTACAAAGTTAATTCGAACTAACAAACGTTAGTTCGAATTAACTTTCATAGGCCTACACATACAAACCGCTAGTTCAAACTTAATTTGAACTAGCGGAGTGCTTAATTCGAACTAGGTAAACCTCATTCTACGAGGACTAACGCCTAGTTCGAATTAAGTAGTTCGAATTAAGGGCTGTGTAGCTACTTAATTCGAACTAGTTAGAGGCTAGGCCTTCCCAGCTTGCCCTGGTGGCCACGCTGGGCTAACCCAGAGAAACTTTTCTGCCCCCCCTCCCAGCCCCAAAGCCCTTAAAGGGGCATGGTCTGGCTACGGTGCCCGTACCAGGTGCAAGCCTGCCAGCACTCAGCCAGAAGACCCTGCACCTGGCACGGAATGAGCCAGCCAGCCGCTGCCACCCAGCCCTCCGCCTCTTCCCAGGACCAGGCTGACGGCTCCCAGGAGCCTACCCGGGGCCGCAAGAGGCAGGCGCCCGCCTGGTCTAGTGCGGAGATCGTGGACTTCATCCAGGTTTGGGGGGGAGGCTTCCAACGTCCACAATCTCCGCACTAGGCACAGGAAAGTGGCCATCTAGGGCAGGATAGCTGCCAGCCTGGCCACCAAAGGCCACATGTGAACCCAGGAGCAGGTTTGCATGAAAATCAAGTTGGTCCAGTGAGACCCCCAACCCTGAGTCCTGAGCTTAGAACATAAGAACAGCCGTATGGGGTCAGACCAAAGGTCCATCTAGCCCAGTAGCCTGTCTGCCGACAGCAGCCAACACCAGCTACCCCGTAGGGGATGGACCGAAGACAATGACCAAGCCATTTGTCTCATGCCATCCATCTCCAGCCTTCCACAAACAGAGGCCAGGAACACCGTTCCTGCCCCCTGGCTAATAACACTTCATGGGCCCAACCTCCCTGAATTTATCTAACATCTCTTTAAACTCTGTTATAGTTCTAGCCTTCACAGCCTCCTGTGGCAAGGAGTTCCACAGGCGACTACTTGCATTGTGAAGAAGAATTTTCTTTTATTAATTTCAAGCCTGCTACCCATTCATTTCATTTGGTGTCCTCTAATACTTATATTATGGGAACTAATCAAGAACCCTCTCCACATCACTCATGCTTTTATAGACCTCTATCATATCCCCCCTCAGTCTCCTCTTTTCTAAGCTGAAAAGTCCCAGTCTCTTTAGCCTCTCTTCATATGGGACCCGTTCCAAACCCCTAATCATTGTAGTTGCCCTTTACTGAACCCTTTCCAAGGCCAAAACATCTTTTTTGCGGTGAGGAGACCACGGCTGTACACTGTACTGAAGATGTGGCGTATCATGGTTTTATACTTCCCCTCCTCCTTCTTCCCCTGGCTTCCCCCTTCCCCTCTACCACCCTCTCTCTTCCTCTCTCCCACATCCTTTTCCCAGTCTCCCAGTTTTGTTAAATAAAGAGAGTTTCTATTTGTGAATACACTTGTCCTTTATTTTTTACATCAGGAAGAAGGGGCAGGGAGGGGTAAATGGAAGGAGGTGAGGGAGGAATGGGGCACGATCCCCCGATGGGGAGGACTGGGCTGGCTCTGTGGGCTCCTCTTGCTGGAAGCTCTCCTGCAGAGCCTCCTGGATCCTGACAGTCCCCCGATTGACCCTCCCGGATGGCAGCCTGTGGCAAGTGCAGCCAGTCTGATGGCTGACTGCTGTGATGTGCCGAGTGAGGGCACTCAGGGCACTCCAAGACAGGACTGCTTTGCTGTCCCTCATGGAGGTAGACAAGCAAGCGGGGAACCCTGAGAACTGTCTGGCCAGGGTGGGGGCCGGGTCCCTTTAAGCACAGCCCTCGGCTAGCCTGAGGCAGCAGCTCCATACTCTAAGTCCTAACCTGATGCCCTGATGGCAATGGTTCCGGCCAGCCTTAACTTCGGTTCAGGGTCCACTCAATGTGGACGTGCTAGTTCAAATTAACAAAACGCTAATTCGAATTAGTTTTTAGGTCTAGATGCACTAATTCAAATTAGCTTAGTTGGAATTAACTAATTCGAATTAAGTTAGTTTGAATTAGTTCTGTAGTGTAGACATACCCTGGGCTACTATATATATGCTAAGCATCTAAACAGTGCTTATTTTGATTTAGCTATTTCAAATTTGGCGTTATTCCTCCTAGAATGAGGTTTACCAAATTCAAAATAAGAGTTCCACTATTTTGAATTAATTTTGAAATAGCGATTTGGCTGTATAGACACTAGGAAAGTTATTTAAAAATAACTGCTGTGTAGACATACCCATGGGCTGTGTCTACATTGGCCCCTATTCCGTAATAGGGATGCAAATGTAGCACTTTGGAATAGGCAAATCCGCGGGGGATTTAAATATCCCCCGCGGCATTTGCATTAACATGGCTGCCGCTTTTTTTCGGCTTGTAGATAAGCCGGAGAAAAGCGCCAGTCTGGACGCGATCCTCCGGAAAATAAGCTCTTTTCCGGAGGACCTCTTGAAAGTAGGAATAAGTGATCCTCTGGAAAAGAGCTTATTTTCCGGAGGATCACATCCAGACTGGCGCTTTTCTCCGGCTTATCTACAAGCCGGAAAAAAGCGGCAGCCATGTTAATGCAAATGCCGCGGGGGATATTTAAATCCCCCGCGGATTTGCCTATTCCAAAGTGCTAAATTTGCATCCCTATTACGGAATACGGGCCAATGTAGACACAGCCATGGTGTCAAATTTGCAGAAGAACTGTAGCTCAGCAGTTTCTCTTTGAAGTCTGTTCTTAAAGTTTGCTTGTTGCAGGACGGCTACCTTTAAATCTGCTTTTGTGTGTCCAGGGAGATTGAAGTGTTCTCCTACAGGTTTTTGTATATTACCATTCCAGATATCTGATTTGTGTCGATTTATTCTTTTATGTAGGAACTGTCCAGTTTGGCCGATGTATATAGCAGAGGGGCATTGTTGGCACATGATGGCATATATTACGCTAGTAGATGTGCAGGAGAATGAACCATACATCTGACGAAGTGGGTCTTTGCCCACGAAAGCTTATGCTCCAATAAATCTGTTAGGCTATGTCTAGACTGCATCCCTTTTCCGTAAAAGGGATGCAAATTAGACACATCGCAATTGCAAATGAAGCAGGGATTTAAATCCCTCCCGCTTCATTTGCATAAAAATGGCTGCCGCTTTTTTCCGGCTCGGAGCTTTGCCAGAAAAAAGCGCCAGTCTAGACGGGAATCTTTCGGAAAATAAAGCCTTTTCTGAAAGATCCCTTATTCCTTTTTTTAAGAGGAATAAGGGATCTTTTGGAAAAGGCTTTATTTTCCAAAAGATCCGCATCTAGACTGGCGCTTTTTTCTGGCAAAGCTCCAAGCCGGAAAAAAGCGGCAGCCACGCTTATGCAAATGAAGCAGGGGGATTTAAATCCCCGCTTCATTTGTAATTGTGATGTGCCTAATTTGCATCCCTTTTACGGAAAAGGGATGCAGTCTAGACACAGCTTTAGTCTATAAGGTGCCACAGGACTCCTCATCGCTTATGTATCACCCCATTATCCTGGCCTTATCTTTAGGAGAGAATCTGTGTGTCCTTGTATCATCCTCTGGATGTTCTGTGGCTACCCTTCTGGAATGTGTTTACATTACTATTTATTGCCTATGAATGCTTGAATTGTTATAAATTAGCTCTGTTGTTGTCAAGTTAATGTATTAGACAATAAACCTGAAAACAGTCTTTCTTTGTAATAGGGCCCCACTTTTGCTCACTTTAGTTGAGGTCTTATCCTTTGTACTAAGACAAATGCTTTAGGCTCTCTCTTTCTACTACACCATCTTTCTACCATTTTGCTTTTCCTATTGCTCCTATGCATTGGCCAGCTATTTTCATTAAGTTGTACTTGACACCCAGCTGTTTGCTTTTTTCCCCTGGCTACTAGAATCAAGGAGTATGAGTTCAGATTCTCCATTCGAGAATCAAAGGAGAATTCATTCATAGAATTAATCATTTTAGTCTCTTAACAAATACTGTTAGATTCTGCCACCTGTATTTATATTGAATAGTAATGGTAATGCAAAAATAATCACACTGATTTTCATAGGATTACTTACTTAGTAAGATACTACTATATCTGAGTGAAAAAGGATCTGGCCATTGTAAATATAACAAATCCTCTTTTGCTAAAACAAAGCTCAAAGGTATAATTGCTTAAGTCTAATGGCAATTTTTATGCTAATTTTAAACTTTAAGCAGCAAGAAAAAAGTCTCTGTAGACATACACTTCTCTGGTGTCAAAGATAATTATTAAGACAGAATAAGTAGAAATATATCATAAAAATCCATTATCTTCATTAGTTGTCATATCTTGTCATAAATTGTCACATTTTGATTATTATAATATCAATGAACTGATATAGTTGTCGGCAACAATACCAAACTATATAATTACATCCAGTATATTACTAGAAAATTGCTATGTTGTGTCATAAAAGCCTCATTTATGACAGTTTAAGTAGTAAAATGAGAACCTTTATTTCATTCTGAAAATAGTTCACTACAAAAGTGTTTTAAAAATGTTCCCTTATCTTTAAAAAGAACTCATATTACAATTAGCATTCTATTAGCACTAAGCCAAAGAGTGCTAATGGTACCTTACCCTTTATTATCAAAATGTACATGATATACTTTTGTTCCCACTTTAAATCTGAACTCTTGTTTCTATTCCCCTTGTGATGGCTGTATTCCACTTTCTACAGAAGTGAATGACTTCGGTGTTACATAAGAACATAAGAACGGCCGTACTAGGTCAGACCAAAGGTCCATCTAGCCCAGTATCCTGTCTACCGACAGTGGCCAGCACCAGGTGCCCCAGAGAGGGTGGACCGAAGACAATGATCAAGCGATTTGTCTCCTGCCATCCCTCTCCAGACTCTGACAAACAGAGGCCAAAGACACCATTTTATCCCCTGGCTAATAGCCTTTTATGGACCTAACCTCCATGAATTTATCCAGCTTCTCTTTAAACTCTATTATAGTCCTAGCCTTCACAGCCTCCTCTGACAAGGAGTTCCACAGGTTGACAACACGCTGTGTGAAGAAGAACTTTCTTTTATTAGTTTTAAATCTGATACCCATTAATTTTATTTGGTGTCCTCTAGTCCTTATATTATGGGAACTAATAAATAACTTTTCTTTATCAGCCCTCTCCACACCACTCATGATTTTATAGACCTCTATCATATCCCCCCTCAGTCTCCTCTTTTCTAAACTGAAAAGTCCCAGTCGCTTTAACCTCTCCTCATAAGGGACCCGTTCCAAACTCCTAATCATTGTAGTTGCCCTTTTCTGAACCCTTTCCAAGGCCAAAATATCTTTTTTGAGGTGAGGAGACCACATCTGTACACAGTATTCAAGATGTGGGCGTACCATAGTTTTATACAGGGGCAGTAAGATATTCTGGGTCTTATTTTCTATCCCTTTCCTAATTATTCCTAGCATCCTATTTGCCTTTTTGACCGCCGCTGCACTCTGTGTGGAAGTTTTCAGAGAACTGTCCACGATAACTCCAGGATCTCTTTCCTGATTTGTTGTAGCCAACTTAGCCCCCATCATACTGTATGTATAGTTGGGGTTATTTTTCCCGATGTGCATTACTTTACACTTATCCACATTAAATTTGCCATTTTGTTGCCCAATCATTCAGTTTTGTGAGATCTTTTTGAAGTTCTTCACAGTCTGCTTCTGTCTTGACTATCCTAAACAGTTTGGTATCATCTGCAAACTTTACTATCTCACTGCTTACCCCTTTCTCCAGATCATTTATGAATAAGTTGAAAAGGATTGGTCCCAGGACGGACCCTTGGGGTATACCACTAGTTACCCCTCTCCAATCTGAAAAATTACCATTTATTCCTACCCTTTGTTTCCTGTCTTTTAACCAGTTCTCAATCCAAGAAAGGACCTTCCCTCTTATCCCATGGCCATGTAATTTACACAAGAGCCTTTGGTGAGGGATATTGTCAAAGGCTTTCTGAAAATCCAAGTATACTATATCTACTGGATCCCCCTTGTCCGCATGTTTGTTAACCCCTTCAAAGAACTCTAAGGGTATGTCTACACTACCCTCCTAGTTCGAACTAGGAGGGTAATGTAGGCATACCGCACTTGCAAATGAAGCCCGGGATTTGAATTTCCCGGGCTTCATTTGCATAAGCGAGGAGCCGCCATTTTTAAAACCCCGCTGGTTCGAATCCCGTGCAGCGCGGCTACACGGGGCACGAACTAGGTAGTTTGAACTAGGCTTCCTAGTTCAAACTACCGTTACTCCTCATTTCACGAACTAGCGGGGTAGTGTAGACATACCCTAACAGATTAGTAAGACAGGATTTCCCTTTACAGAAACCATGTTGACTTTCGTCCAACAAATTATGTTCTTCTACATGCTTCACAATTTTATTCTTTACTATTGTTTCGACTAATTTGCCCAGTACTGAAGTTAGACTTACCGGTCTGTAATTGCCAGGATAGCCTCTAGAGCCCTTTTTAAATATTGGTGTCACGTTGGCTACCTTCTAGTCATTAGGTATGGAAGCCGATTTAAAGGATAGGTTACAAACCACAGATAATAGCTCAGCAATTTCCCATTTAAGTTCTTTTAGAACCCTTGGATAAATGCCATCCGGTCCCAGAGATTTGTTAACATTAAGTTTTTCTATTTGTTCCAAAACCTCCTCCAATGACACTTCAATCCAGGACAGTTCCTCAGATTCATCACCCACAAGGACGGTGCAGATTCAGGAATCTCCCCAACGTCCTCAGCCATGAAGACTGAAACAAAGAAATCATTTAGTTTCTCCGCAATGGCTTTATCATCCTTGATTGCTCCTTTTATAGCTCGATCATCTAGGGGACCCACAGGCTTTTTAGCAGGTTTCCTGCTTCTAATGTACTTTAAAAACATTTTGTTATTTCTTTTTGAGTTTTTGGCTAGCTGTTCCTCAAAATCTTTTTTTGCTTTTCTTATTACATGTTTACACTTGATTTGACAGTGTTTATGTTCCTTTCTATTTATCTCACTAGGATTGGACTTCCACTTCTTAAAGATACCTTTTTGTCCCTCACTGCTTCTTTTACATGGTGGTTAAGCCACGGTGACTCTTTTTTAGGTCTCTTGCTATGTTTTTTAATTTGGGGTATACATTTAAGTTGGGCCTCTATTATGGTGTCTTTAAAAAGTTTCCATGTAGCTTTCAGGGATTTGGCTCTAGTCACTGTGCCTTTTAATTTCTGTTTAACTAACCTCCTCATTTTTGCGTAATTCCCCTTTTTGAAATTAAATGCCAGGGTGCTGGACTGCTGAGGTGTTCTTCCCACCACAGGAATGTTGAATGTTATTATATTATGGGCACTATTCCCAAGCGGTCCTGTAACGGTTATATCCTGGACCTGATCCTGCACTCCACTCAGGACTAAATCGAGAATTGCCTCTCCCCTTGTGGGTTCCTGCACTAGCTGCTCCAAGAAGCAGTCATTTAAGCCATTGAGAAATTTTATCTCCGCTTCTCTTCCTGACGTGACATGTATCCAGTCAATATGGGGGTAATTAAAATCCCCCATTATTATAGAGTTCTCTATTTTGGTAGCCTCTCTAATCTCCCTCAGCATTTCAATGTCAGTATCGCTGTCCTGGTCAGGTGGTTGGTAATATATCCCTACTGCTAATTTCTTATTATTGGAGCATGGAATTTTATATCCATAGCGATTCTATGGAACATGTTGATTCACTTAATATTTTTTATTTCATTTGATTCTACATTATCTTTCACATACAGTGACACTCTGCCACCCACCCGGCCTGCTCTATCCTTTCTATATATTTTATATCCCGGTATGATTGTGTCCCACAGATTTTCCTCATTCCACCAGGTTTCAGTGATGCCTATTATGTCTATCTCCTCATTTAATACAAGGTACTCTAGTTCACCCATCTTATTAGTCAGACTCCTAGCATTTGTGTACAAGCATTTGTATGCGGTTGTTTGTCAGCTCTGGCCCATGGTTTGCCCTCTCCCCTCCTCTCTTTCTGACTACAGCTTAGAGAATCTCTATCAACGGATTCTCCTCTAAGAGAAGTCTCTCTCCGATTTACATGCATCTCCGCACCAATCAGCTTCCCCCCATCTCTTAGTTTAAAAACTGCTCTACGGCCTTATTAATGTTTAGTGCCAGCAGTCTGGTTCTACCCTGGTTTAGGTGGAGCCCATCCTTCCTGTATAGGCTCCCCCTCTCCTAAAAGTGTCCCCAGTTCCTAATAAATCTAAACTCCTCTTCCCTACACCATCATCTCATCCACACATTGAGACTCTGAAGCTCTGCCTGCCTACCTGGCCCTGCGCGTGGAACTGGAAGCATTTCCGAGAACGCCACCATAGAGGTCCTGGATTTCAGTCTCTTTCCTAGCAGCCTAAATTTGGCCTCCAGGACATCTCTCCTACCCTTCCCTACGTCATTGGTACCTACATGTACCACGACCACCGGCTCCTCCCCAGCACTACACATAAGTCTATCTAGATGCCTCGAGAGATCCACAACCTTCGCACCAGGCAGGCAAGTGACCATTCGGTTCTCCCGGTCATCACAAACCCAACTATCTATGTTTCTAACGATCGAATCACCCACTACTAACACCTGCCTCTTCCTAAGTGGCATTTCCTCCCCATCAGAGGTATCCTCAGTGCGAGAGGATACCGCAACATCCTCTGGGAGGAGGGTCCCAACTACGGGATGGTTTCCCTCTGCTCCCATTAAATGCTCTGTTCTCTTGAGACTTTCATCCTCCTTAAGAACACAGGGGCTCTCAGACTGGAGGTGGGACAGTACTACAGTGTCCCGGAAAGTCTCATCAACATAGCTCTCTACCTCCCTTAGCTCCTCCAGTTCAGCCACCCTGTCCTCCAAAGCCCGAACTCGGTCTCTGAGGGTCAGGAGCTCCTTGCAACGGGTGCACACATATGCCACCCGCCCACAGGGCAGGTAATCATACATGTTACACTTGACACAATAAACAGGATAGCTCCCACTCTGCTGCTGGGCTTCTGTCTCCATGTTTGTAATGAATAAGTTTAAGTATAAACTGGGATTCTTTTTAAACTTCTGGAGTATAGATTATTCTAAGAGTTAGGTTTTAAAGAAGGACACAAGTCACTAGTGCCCTCTAAACTCCCCTTCTCCAAACTCTCCTGTTACCTGTTCCTGGTCACGCTTTCCCTGGTCGCTGAGTCACAGGCTTATATAGCTCTGGTAGCCCCTCCCCCTGACTGAGGCTCAGCCAATTAGCAGAGGCTTCTAGATTTCAAACCTTTTAGAAGCTCCTTCAAACAAACAAGCCAACCAACCAACCAAACCAAACAGACAAACACAAGCTCAGCACACTGCAAATAACTCCCCCACACACAAACACACACTCCAGACAGCCACTTACCACAAGGGTCCTCTTTTTACTCCTCTTTTACCTGTAGAACTCCCTCTCCAAACTCTCCTGTTACCTGTTCCACATAACTGCATAACCTAAAACCATAGAATCATAGAGTTGGAAGAGACCTCAGAAGGTCAAGTCCAGCCCCCTTCCCAAGGCAGGACCAATCCCAACTAAATCAACCCAGCCAGGGCTTTGTCAAGCTGAGACTTAAAACACCTCTAGGGATGGAGATTCCATCACCTCCCTAGGTAACCCATTCCAGTGCTTCACCACACTCCCAGTGAAATAGTTTTTCCTAATATCCAACCTAGACCTCTCCTGCTGTTGCTCCCTATTCTGCCATTCGTCACTACTGTGAACAGCCTCTCTCCATTCTCTTTGGAAACTCCCTTAAGGAAGTTGAAGGCTGCTATCAAATCCCCCTCACTCTTCTCTTGTGCAGACTAAACAAACCCAAATCCCTCAGGATATGTCTGCACTACCACCCTAGTTCAAACTAGGGTGGTAATGTAGGAAACCGGAGTTACAAATGAAGCCCGGGATTTGAATTTCCCAGGCTTCATTTGCATAAAGCCGGGCGCCACCATTTTTAAATGTCCGCTAGTGCAGACTACGTGCCGCGTGGCTACACGCGGCACGAACTAGGTAGTTCAGACTAGGCTTCCTAATCCGAACTACCGTTACTCCTCATGAAACGGTAGTTCGGACTAGGAAGCCTAGTCCAAACTACCTAGTCTGTGCTACATGTAGCCGCGCGGCACGGAGTCCGCACTAGTGGACATTTAAAAATGGCGGAGCCTGGCTTTATGCAAATGAAGCCCGGGAAATTCAAATCCCGGGCTTCATTTGCAACTCCGGTTGCCTACATTACCACCCTAGTTCGAACTAGGGTGGTAGTGTAGACATACCCCTACTCTCTCCTCATAGGTCATATGCTCCAGCCCCCTAATCATTTTGGTTGCCCTCTGCTGGACCCTCTCCAATGCATCCACATTCTTTTTGTAGTGGGGGGGCCCAGAACTGGACACAATACTCCAGATGTGGCCTCACCAGAGCCAAATAAAGGGAATAATCACATCTCTGGATCTGCTGGCAATGCTCCTTTTAATGCAACCTAATATGTCATTAGCCTTCTTGGCTACAAGGGCACACTGTTGACTCATATCCAACTTCTCATCCACTGTAACTCCAAGTCCTTTTCTGCAGAACTACTACTTAGCTGGTTGGTCCCCAGGCTATAACAATGCTTGGGATTCTTCCATCCCAAGTGCAGGACCCAATCCTTTAATCTGTCCAGATCACTCCCTGCCTTCCACCATATCTACCTCTCCCCCTAGCTTAGTGTCATCTGTGAACTTGCAGAGGGTGCAATCCATCCCCTCATCCAGGTCATTAATACAAATGTTGAACATAACCTGTCTACCAGATTTTGAACAGATCCATGTGGCACTCCTCTAGAAACCAACCGTCAACCTTACATTGAGCCATTGATCACAATCCATTGGCCCCAACAGACTAGGCAGCTTTCTATGCTTCTTACAGTCCATTTATCCAATCCATACTCCCTTAACTTGCTGGCAAGAATATTAGAAACTAATCAGATTGGTCAGGCATGACTTGCTCTTCGTGAATCCATGTTGACTGTTCCTGATCACTTTCCCCTTTTCCAAGTGCCTCAAAATGGATTCCTTGAGCATCCCCTCTATGATTTTTCTGCGGACTGAGGAAAGGCTGACTAGACTGTAGTTTCTTGGATTGTCCTTCTTCCCTTTTTTAAAGCTGGGCACTACATTTGCCTTTTTTCAATCATACGGGATCTCTTCCGATCTCCATGAATTTTCAAAGATAATGGCCAAAAGCTCCGCAATGACATTTGCCAACTCCCTCAGTACACTCCGATGCATTAAATCCAGACTCATGGATTTGTGTATATCTAGTTTTTCTAAATAGTTCCCAACTTGTTCTTTCCCCATCAAGGGCTGTCCTTCTCCTTACCATACTGCGTTGTCTTGTGCATTAGTCTGGGAGCTGACCTTGTCCATGAAGACAGAGGCAAAGAAAGTTATGAAATCAAGAATCTAGTACTGCTCCAACAATAGAAGGAATTGTTAGATGACATTTTGAGGAAGAAATTTCTCCAGTTGCAAATAGGTAACAACTAGGGGAGTCAAGTTTATAACAAAATGGTACTGGTTTGTAATGGGTATTATGGTGATTGCTGAGCGGATGCTAGTGTGGAATTTTGTTGCTAAGACTGAGGCTTCCTTTTTAAATTTTTGACATATGGAATTGGGTTCACTAGCTACAACTGTGTGTCTCCAAAATGGAAGGTCTGAATGTTTGCAAGCCAAAAAGCAGCCCAATGCAAACTATGACATGCCAGAGATGATGTTTTAGTGTTTCTCATGTATTCTTGTGTTTAAACTGATATCTTTACAATTGTTTAAACATCCAACTTGATCTAAAATAATCTAAAAGAGAATTCCTTGAGCAAGGATCAAGCAGCGGCTCAGAGGGGAGAGTGAGCAAGCTTTCCCAATGCAACCTTCCCAAAGCAAGTAAACTTGAAACATCATAAAGCCACTGAATTTTGATGAGGTGTATAAAATAGTGAATAACATTATTAGTTGTCTCTTCATCTCATAGTCCAAGTGTCCTGAATGCTGAAAAGAATTTGGTACAATGTGACTGAACCATGGATGTGCATTGCCAATATGTTATATGCAGGGCTCGACAAATAATACAATCTACTCGCCGTAACCTGGAAGAGCTGAGTTTGGGCAATCTGCGCATGCACAAAACAATCTGCGCATGCGCAGATCGCCGGACAGCACGGCTGGCGAGCGGGGCTCACTGCGGTTCGGTGAGCCCTGGTTACATGAATATCATCACACTGAAAACCAAATATGTCTACATAACTGATGTTATTCCGAAATAATAACACAGCTAGCCATTATTTTGAAATAATGTTGAGATGGAGGACTTCTTACTAGGGATGTTAAATATCGGTTAATTTAATAGTTGAGTAACCTCATACATTTTTATTGGTTAGTTGACTATTCTATAGTCTTCGGGGTGGAGCCAGCAGCCACTGTATCAGAGGCAGCAGTGCAGGGTGCCAGGCAGGAGCTGTTTCAAGAGGGGAGCCAGTTTAAAAAACAGCTCCCCTTATGGATTGGCTGCCTGTCACCCAGTGCTGCTGTCTCTGATATCAGCACCCTACCGGGCCATAAAGTACATCACCTCCCGCTATCCAGTATCCCGAAATAGTCATGCAGTGTAGATGTCCCCCAAGTTTCCAATACCTAATGCTATTTCTTGACCAGGTGATTGGCTGAAAATTCTTTATAACATACCTATCTTATCAAGATATCATCCTAAAATTCTAAGACGTAATATTTCTACAACACTGTACTCATCCAGGGAATTTTATCTTATTTCAGTCACTTCCACATCTCAGAAAGGCTTCTAGTTCACTTTTGTTTGCCTGATTTCAAGTAGTTATTCTACATAGGTCAGTGTTGTTGTTAAGTGGTAGCCAGGGATGAACAGCCCCCCTCTGTTCTAAAATCTGATTTGTCAATTTTATATGTGTTCACTTTTTTTTTTATTGTATTCCTTTGGTATATATGGTCATGCCTAATAAACCATCCTGTTAGTCTTTAAAGTGCTGCATAGTGTCTTTTGTTTCAGGGATGAAAGTAATTGAAAAATCTTCCTGGTGTAGGAAAGGCCTAAAACAAAAGCCCATGTAGCACAGGCCCAGTCTGAGGCCTGAGGCCTAGCTAACAGTGGCTAATATGAAGCAAAGCTAAACCGTGAGCAAGAGGCAGGCCCCTCCTCACAGAACTTGGCACAAACAGAGTTGAGCAAGCAAAACACTAATTGGTAATAGGTCCAGGTGTAAAACAGTAATTGGTACTGGTCATAAGTTGAAAGCACATTCCAAAAGGATGGTAACACCAGCTCATTAAAAAAGACCTTGGTACCCAAACTCCCGACAGATTCAGACTCAGGTTCAGGAAAGGGTCAAAAATTGCAGCATGATGGATATATATGATTTAATCAAACCATAGAGTACAGGGTCATGGGTGGTATCTAGGCAGCGTCAGAGGATGTCTTCGGGAGACAGTCTTTGTCTAGCCAGGGGGCGGAGGAGTCTCCCACTGGTTGAGCTGAGTCCATTGTTACAGATACATAAATGTAGAGATTCAGTAGACTCTACTGAGAGCTAGTACTGTACTGTACTTACTGTACTTGAAAATAAACTTGGAAGAGTGTAACCTATACACTTAGGGTATGTCTACACTACCCCGCTAGTTCCACAAGGTGTACCGGTAGTTCGGAATAGGAATCCTAGTTCGAACTACCTAGTTCGAGCCCCGTGTAGCCGCGCTGCACGGGGTTCGAACCAGTGGGGTTTTAAAAATGGCGGCTCCCCGCTTATGCAAATGAAGCCCGGGAAATTCAAATCCCAGGCTTCATTTGCAAGTGCGGTATGCCTACATTACCCTCCTAGTTCCAACTAGCGGGGTAGTATAGACATACCCTTAGTGTGGTTCACTATCCCCTGTAGTAGCACTTAGACCATTTACAGTAAGAGATAAGAAAAAGGGAGTGCTACAGCCTAAGCTGAGAATAATCTAGCTTTATAGCTAAAGCTGTAGAGACTCC
This sequence comes from Pelodiscus sinensis, assembly GCF_049634645.1. Lineage (NCBI taxonomy): Eukaryota > Metazoa > Chordata > Testudines > Trionychidae > Pelodiscus > Pelodiscus sinensis. The sequence continues at coordinate 52,803,203 of NC_134719.1, forward strand.
TATACTAAGCTACAGAAGTCTCAGTTTCAAATCTGTCTTCAATCCTTATCTAATTTGTAGTCTTTGGGGCCTCTCTTAGGGTATGTCTACACTACAGCACTAATTTGAACTAACATAATTCGAATTAGTTAATTGGAACTAAGCTAATTCAAACTAGTGCATCTAGACCTAAAAACTAGTTCGAATTAGCATTTTGGTAATTCGAACTAGCATGTCCACATTGAGTGGACCCTGAACCGAGGTTAAGGATGGCCGGAAGCAGTGTCGGCAGGGCATCAGATTAGGACTTAGAGCATGGAGCTGCTGTCTCAGGCTAGCTGAGGGATGTGCTTAAAGGGACCCGACCCCCTTCCCGGACAGACAGTTCTCAGGGTTCCCCGCTCACTTGTCTAACTCGATGAGGGACAGCAAAGCAGTCCTAGCTTGGAGTGCCCTGAATGCCCACACTCGGCACATCACAGCACTGAGCCATCAGCCTGGCTGCACTTGCCGCAGGCTGCCATCTGGGGGGAGTGTCAATCGGGGGGATGCAGGAGAGCTTCCACCCACAGGAGACCACAGAGCCACCCCAGTCCTCCCCGTCGGGGGATCGTACCCCATTCCTCCCTCACCTCCTTCCACTTACCCCTCTCTAGCCCCCATTTCTGATGTACAAAATAAAGGACACGTGTGTTCAAAAATAGAAACTCTCTTTATTTAACAAAACTGTGAGGGGAGATTAAGCTCTGGGGAGACTGGGAAAAGGAGGTGGGAGAGGGGAAAAGAGAGGGTGGGAGAGGGGAAGGGGAAACCTGGGAGGAGGGAGCTGGAAGGGGGAAGCCAGGGGAAGAAGGAGGAGGGGAAGTATCAAACTATGGTATGCCATATCTTCAGTACTGTGTACGGATGTGGTCTCCTTACCACAGAAAAGATGTTTTGGCCTTGGAAAAGGTTCAGAAAAGGGCAACTAAAATGATCACGGGTTTGGAACAGGTCTCATATGAAGAGAGGCTAAAGAGACTGGGATTTTTCAGCTTAGAAAAGAGTAGACCAAGGGGGGATATGATAGAGGTCTATAAAATCTTGAGTGGTGTGGAGAGGGTGCATAAAGAAAAGTTCTTCATTAGTTCCCATAATAGAAGGACTAGAGGACACCAAATGAAATGAATGGGTAGCAGGCTTTAACCTAATAACAGAAAAGTCTTCTTCAGAAAGCAAATAGTCAACCTGTGGAACTCCTTGCTGCAGGAGGCTGTGAAGGCTAGAACTAGAACAGAGTTTAAAGAGAAGTTAGATAAAGTCATGGAGGTTGGGTCCCTGGAGTGCTATTAGCCAGGGGGTAGAAATGGTGTCCCTGGCCTCTGTTTGTGGAAGGCTGGAGATGGATGGCACGAGACAAATGGCTTGGTCATTGTCTTTGGTCCATCCCCTCTGGCGTACCTGGTGTTGGCCGCTGTCGGCAGATAGGCTACTGGGCTAGATGGACCTTTGGTCTGTCCCAGTACAGCCGTTCTTATGTTTTTATGTTCTAAGCTCAGGGCCTAGGGTCGGGGGTCTCACTGGACCACCTTGATTTTCATGCAAACCTGCTCCTAGGTGGCCAGGCTGGCAGCTATCCTGCCCTAGACGGCCACTTTCCTGTGCCTAGTGTGGAGGTCGTGGATGAGGTCCACAATGTCTGCACTAGACCAGGCGGGCGCCCGCCTCTTGTGGCCCCGGGCAGGCTCTTGGGAGCCGCCAGCTTGGTCCCGGGAAGAGGCGGAGGGCTGGGTGGCAGCGGGTGGCTGGCTCGTGGGAGAGGTCTAGGTTGGATGTTAGGAAAAACTATTTCACTGTAGCTACGTCTACACTGGCATGAATTTCCGGAAATGCTTAAAATGGAATACTATTCCGTTTTCAGCTTTTCTGGAAAAGGAGCGTCTACATTGGCCGCGGAATTTCCGTGATAACGATGCGCTTTTCTGGAAAAGCAAAAGCCCGGAACCATTTTGAAGAAGGCAAAGGCCACCAGACCTTTCTGGGGGCGGGGCCGGAGCTCCGTCCAGACGCGTGGTTAAAGGGGTCTCGCCAGGCAGCCGTTGGTCTCGTGCTCCCGTGCCTTGGGACCTCTGCCAGGGACTGGCACCCTTCGCAGGGTCGGTGGTTGCCCTGTGAGTTTTGGGGACACCACCCTTTGTCCCCCAACGGCTTTTCCCAGCGTCTTCTTTTGTCTGCCCTGCTCTATCTGCCATGGAGCTGTGGGTGGCCATGTACCTACTCGGGCCCCTGTTGGACCTGTACAGGTGCCTGGAGCTCGTGCTGCAGGCTGGTGCCCTGGCGTTCATATACCAGGAGGCAGAGATCACCTTCGTCTCCCTCACCAGGGAGGTCCTTGCAACCGCGTGGCATCAGCACCCGACCATAGACAGGCCCATCTGGACTTTGGAGACGAGCACCGACTGGTGGGACCATGTGGTCCTCGGACAATAGGACGAACACCAGTGGATCCGGAATTTTCGGATGAGGAAGCGGACTTTCATGACGCTGTGCACCTGGCTGCAGAGAACTGCCACCCGGCTGCGGGCACCCATCCCCGTGAACAAGAGGGTCGCCATCGCGCTGTGGAAGCTGGCCACTCCGGACAGCTACCGCTCGGTGGCACACCAGTTCGGGGTGGGAAGATCCACCATTGGAGTGATTGTCATCCAGGTAAGTCCCAGGGGGAGTAGGATGGAGGGAAGGTGCTCCACTCCAGGCCCAGGGACAGCCAAGACTCCAGGCTGGGTCGCCCAGGGGTTTCGGCCATCCCTCCCTTGCACAGGCCCACTGGTGGGGGAGGGAGCGTGGGGTGAGGGGGGCCCTGGGGTGTGTGTGTGTGTTCAGGGGGGGGACCCAAGGGAGCGCACACTCACCCCTGGCTGAATGTAATGTGTTCCCTTGTGTTTCTCTGCACCCTTTTGCAGGTTGTCCACGCCATCAATGACGTCCTGCTCCCGAGAATCATCCGCCTGCGCGACGTCGATGAGACCATGGCCGGCTTCGCTGCCCTCGGGTTCCCCAACTGCGGGGGAGCCCTGGACGCCACCCACATCGCCATCCGGGCCCCGGAGCATCGAGCAACCCACTTTATGAACCGAAAGGGGTACTGCTCCATCATCCTGCAGGCCCTCGTGGATCACCGGGGCTGCTTCCTGGACATCTATGGTGGCTGGTCCGGCCGGGCACACGACGCCCACATCCTCCGGAACTCAGGACTGTTTCAGAGGTTGGAGGCGGGCACCTACTTCCCCCGGTGGGACTTGACTGTCGGGGATGTGCCGATGCCCATCTGCATCGTCGGGGACGCGGCCTACCCCCTGATGCCCTGGCTCATGCGGCCCTACACGGGGCAGCCGGACCAGAACCGGGCCCGGTTCAATGACCGCCGCAACCAGGCCCGAAACCCAGTGGAGCTGGCGTTTGGATGCTTAAAAGCCCGCTTCCGTTGTTTGCTCACCCGTCTCGACACGGGTGAGCAGAATGCAACAGAGGTGCTGGCCGCGTGCTGCGTGCTCCACAATATTGTGGAGCGCAGTGGGGAGGCCTTCCTCCCTGTATGGGTGGCAGCTGAGGCACAGACCTTGGACCAGCCCGACACAGCTGCCATTCGCCAGGCACGCCAGGAGGCGGTGTGAATTAGAGAGGCCCTTGTGGACATGTTTGCCCAAGCCCCGTAGCACGGTCGCTTGGGTCACCTCAGACTACTCCGTCCCAGCTCCTACCCTTCCCCACCTCCTCCCCTTACCTCCTCCCCCAATAGTAAAGCGTCGGGTCACAGAACATCGGCCGTCATCGAGTCTGTTCGTCGGGTGCATTGGGCGTAGTTAGGGTTTTTGTTTTAAGTTAGGCTAGGGTTTAGGCCACCATCGCCTGTCCTGAAGAACAGCCAACAGGATTTGGGACTTGTGCGGAAGGCTCACGTCAGTGCCATCTTCGATGGATCTCCTGGCTCTTCCTCTCCTGAGGCCCGGAAGGACCAAAGGATTGAGGTGGCCAGCTTCGCTGTCATCGTCCATCGAGGGATCTCCTGGCTCTTCCTCTCCTGAGGCCCGGAGGGACCAAAGGATTGAGGTGGCCAGCTTCACTGTCATCGTCCGTCGAGAGATCTCCTGGCTCTTCCTCTCCTGAGGCCCGAAAGGACCAAAGGATTGAGGTGGCCAGCAACACCACAATCGTCCTCCCTGAGCCTAGACTATGTTTTAGAATCTGTACTGTACTGCATCTTTTAACCATTTTTGCTTGTTTGTTGCTATGTAAATATAGTTTGTGGTTTACATCTTTACTGAAAAGTCTCAGTATTTCTTTATGCGCCGCAAAGCAATGACCACTGAAAAAGGCCTGGTACCACTCCCCTTGTGGCTGACCTGTCAGGGTGTGCAGCAGGGTGGCCAGCTGTTGAGCATACTATTGTGTTTGCTCATGTTGATGGGCCCCCTGGTCCGGGATGAGCTGTTGATGTTGGGCCCCTAGTTGCTGCAGCAGTTGCTGCTGAAGCTGAGCTGCCTATTGCTGTTGCTGTAGTTTTGCAGCCTGCTGCTGCTTCTGGGTCTCAGTCTACCATTTGACTGTTTTATCCCACTCCATCCTGGTCTTGCTGGCAATGACTGAAGAGTAGAAAGGTCCTGCCTCTGTGTCAGGGGGCGGGTGCCCACTTTCTTCACTACACATAAGCTCACGTGGCCATCCCTCGGTGTCTCTCTGAGTGGGTCACGCCTCGTCGCTACCACTTTCTTGGGTCTGTTCTAGAATGGGGGAAATTAGTAGTCTATAAAAGGCTTGCCCTCTTCCCTTCCAAGCCAGGTAGTGTAATCATTCCCCCGGGCTCAGTCTTTCAGTCTGGCAGGGTAGTAATTGTCAGTGTTCCCTGGCCTCTAAGCAGGGCATAGCATAAGTAAGGGTGGTAGCCCCCAGTCCTGCCTAAGCATTCAGGATGGGGGTGAACATGACTGGCAGTCTCTGGGGTCAGGTAAAGGGTCATCACAGGTCCCCTGGCCAGGGGCAGGGTAGCAGAGGGGACATGGGCCCATCCAGTTCCACCACATACTAAGCAAGGGCCCTATCAGTGGTGGAGCAATTTGCCACTGGGTCACTGAAAATCTGCCTGCAACATGCTGACCTGGTTAAGGCTAGTTAACTACCAGGTCACTGGCTGGCTCCCCTGGTTTACTTCCATCACTCGTCCTCAGGTGTACCTGGGTCCACAGGTTATCCTCCATCTCCAGGTACACAGACAAGGATACTGACAGCAACTCCTCTGTGTCTAAGTTCCCAGGAAGCTCTAGCTGGTGTATGGAGCCATAGTGGTTGTTCCTGATGTTCATCTCCAACTCTGGGGATGAAATTTCTATTTGCTCTGGCAGCTTCCCCCAGCTGAACTGGCCTTTTATAGTTCTTCTTGAACTGCCCCTCTCCTTGCAGTGTGTGGGGCATGGCCCTCCTAGCTCCTGCCACCAGGCACCTTAGGGTTTTCTCTTAGGGTTTAAGACTGAGAGGGGGCATGCATCCTTGCTACAGAATTGGTTAGCAATAAGTATTTTTTTTATTCTGTGATAACCAATATTATGGCCTCTGCTTATAAAAGGAACACAACAAAAATAATCAGTAAGGCATTTTTATAATGACTGTTTTCTTTCTGTAAAGAAAGGGCTGTCATGTCAGGCCTAGCTGAAAAGAGAATATTGAAACAAAACAAGGAAATTTATTCTGAGAAGGTTTTTTTTGCTTCTACCCTGGCTATTAAAGCTATTTGTGTTAGAATAAAAGTCTTCCTTCACTTTGAAATCCTGCTGCTCCATCCTGCAGGGAAAGTCTAATTTTCTATTTTTGATATCAGTCTCTTTCCATAGGGGAGAGTGCTAATGTCAGAAATTGGAGATCATTACTTCACTTTAAGACTATGTAGGCGTAAGTTAGATACAGAAATAAAAACCCTGTTTAAACTCTGTGCAGTGGTGTATCCTACTACTGAAGAATCTCTTTGTAAACAGGCATAGCATAAGGACTCCCATTCTTTTGGCATCCTCTACTAATAGCTATACTGATCTCCCAGTGGGCTGCCTCTTTCCTTAACTCAGCTTTCCATTCAGCTCATAAGTAATGTCCACCCCTTCTAGGGTAACAGTCTCTAGTATCCTCTAGCTGGTCTGCAGCCCCAATTTTGTTCTCAAAAGCCTTGCACACTCTTGCTTTTAAAAACAATGAGGAGTCCTGTGGCACCTTAAAGATTAAGGGTATGTCTACACTACAAAGTTAGTTCGAACTAACTGCCTGAAGCCTCCGGTAGAGGTACGAGTTCCTGAAGATGCGGGCATCATGTGCCCGCCCTGACCACCCAACACAAATGTCAGAAAACTGGCCACGATGGTCGACCAGGGCCTGGAGGACCATAGAAAAGTAGCCCTTTCTGTTAATGAATTGGGCTGCTCGATGGGGCGGTGCACGGATTGGAATGTGTGTCCCATCGAGTGCTCCTCCACAATTCGGGAAGCCAAGGGCAGCAAAGCCGGCCATGACGCTGTCCAGATCTGGTAGACAGATGAGCCTGTTGAGCAGCTCCGAATTGATGGCCCTCACCACCTGCAGAACGAGACAGACAACAAAATGTTAGAAGGGGTGCCTTATCTCTTAGGAGGAGAACCCACCGCCCACCTTCCCTCTCAAACACCCCGGGAATCCCCTCCTCAGAACCCCCCCCCCCAACAATTCAGGGTGAGTGGAGGAGCTCCCTCCCACTCACATGCCACTTTGCCCTTCCTGACAGTCTCCCTTCTCCCCACCCCAAACTGTGACTGTCCCCAGACAATGACTTACCTCCATCAGGATGGATCCAACAGTAGACCTGCCCACTCCAAATTGGTGTCCCACGGAGCAGTAGCTGTCGGGGGTTGCCAGCTTCCAGAGGGCAATGGCGACCCTCTTTTCCAGGGGGATAGCGGGCCGCAGGTGGGTGTCTTGCCGTTGCAGAGCAGGGGCGAGCCAGGTACACAGCTTCTGGAAAGTGGTCTTTCGCATCCGGAAGTTGCGTAGCCACTCTTGGTCATCCCAGAGCTCCATCACGAGCCGGTCCCACCAGTCAGAGCTGGTGTCAAGCCTCCAAACACGCCTGTCCACAAAGAAGTTTGGAGGCAAGGGCAGTGTGGCTGCTTGACGGACGATCCCTTCGTACCTCTGGTCTGGGTCCAGATGGGGAAGGAGCCTCATGACTGCAACACTTGCAGTATGATGGTGTGGGGCCATCGCCTGCCCAGGGGCAGCTCTGGCTCCATGCCAAAAAAATGGGTCTAAATCAGAAAAACCTCCAAACAAAAAACCTGCTGGGGTGTCCCAGGAAGCTGAGCACTCCAAACCAGCACTGCAATGCCTTGCTTACCTCCTAGAGGGATAGCAAAGGCAGCTGCAGAAGCAGAGCAACGGGTGTTCAGGAGTGTCCCTTTAACCACGCCGCGTCTCTGCAAAGGGCAGGCAGGCAGCACCCGGAAGGAAATGCTGCCCCCATGCCCTGGCAGAAGCGGTTCCGGGTGGCTTTTAATTTCGAAAGAGCGTCCAGCAGTCAGGATGCTCTTTTTCGAAAAAGCGGATCGATTTTCCGATCCGCGTATTGTAGTCTAGACACTCTCTTTCGAAAGAGGCTTGCAGTCTAAACATAGCCCGAGAGGGCCTCTCAAAGCATGTGTGGGGACACATCTCATCCCAGTTTTGTAATGAGGTAGAAAGGAAATTAAGAAAGCATATGAAGGTAAAACATATTGAGTGGATTAGTATGACATAATAAAGGTTTTACTAGCAGGAAACTCACAGGCTGTGTCTAGACTAGCAAGTTTTTCCTCAAAATCATCTGATTTTGCGGAAAAACTTGCCAGCTGTCTACACTGGCCGTTTGAATTTCCGCAAGAACACTGACGATCTCATGTAAGATTGTCAATGTTCTTGCGGAAATACTGTGCTGCTCCCATTCGGGCAAAATCCCTCTTGCGCAAATCATTTACGCAAGAGGGCCAGTGTAAACAGCACAGTACTGTTTTCCGCAGAAAAGCCCCGATTGCGAAAATGGCGATCAGGGCTTTTTTGCAGAAAACTGCATCTAGATTGGCCAGGGACGCTTTTCCGCAAAAAGTGCTTTTGCGGAAAAGCATCCTGCCAATCTAGACGTGCTTTTCCGAAAATGCTTTTAACGGAAAACTTTTCCATTAAAAGCATTTTCGGAAAATCATGCCAGTGTAGTCGTAGCCACACTGTAAAGGTCTACTGTTAGTATTACAATGGAAGCCTTGGCCATTGTTCTGTAAGTAAGGACCCTTTGCCTCCTTTAACATAAGTAGGAGCAAGCCATTTTTAGGAACAAAAAAGTTACTTTAAAGGAGAATTTCCATTAGAGTTACACAAGCCTAGGTTCCAGATTTCAAAGGCTGAGTGTTCAAAAACTGACATTTTTCACACTTGGGAAATAAAAGATGCTATGATGTTTTTATCCCCTTCTCACCCAACACCATGGCTACGTATAGACTGGCATAATTTTCCGCAAATGCTTTTAATGGAAAAGTTTTTCCGTTAAAAGCATTTGCAGAAAAGAGCGTCTAGATTGGCAGGGACGCTTATGCGCAAAAGCTCTTTTTGCGGAAAAGCGTCCGTGCCAATCTAGACGTGGTTTTGCGCAAGAAAGCCCCGATCGCCATTTTCGCCATCAGGACTTTTTTGCGCAAAACAGTTTTTAGCTGTCTACATTGGCCCTCTTGTGCAAAAACATTTCCAGAAAAGGGCTTTTGCCCGAACGGGAATGTCAAAGCATTTGTGCAAGGAGCACTGATTTCGGACAGTAGAACGTCAGTGCTTTTGCACAAAATCAAGTAGCCAATGTAGACAACTGGCAAGTTTTTGCGCAAAAGCAAATGCTTTTGCGGAAAAACTTGCCAATCTAGATGCAGCCCATGAGACTTTGAAAATGCACACTAGGGTTACCAGTTTTGGTTGTCATCTGATGAAACCTCGAGGAATATATCCAATCTTTAATTAAAGATTAATCTTCAATTGCTGGAAACTCCAGGATAATCCTGGAGAACTGGCAACTGCACTGCACATAGAGTATGCTTTAAGGCTGGATTGGATTTGAAAGTTGAGGTGTTATTTGTAACATTTGTTATTGATGGCTTCAATGATTATCAAACTTTCTTCAATCTGTGAAAGCTCTATAGAACATTGGCACTCTAGTCTGCTTCTGAAAGATTTGGGGAAGTAAAAGGAAACTAGGTCATAGATAGATCAGTGAAATTCTTCTGTGGTGAAAACTTTACACAGTCCATAATCCAAAACCCATAATCCATTGAAGAATTATGTTCCATCTGATAGGTATTCAAACATTTGTGAGCAAAGGCAAGACTTTATAGGCTATTTTTTATATATATGTCATAACTGGTATTTTGTATTTTGCTATGTAATAGGACTATGACTCAGAGTACAGAACACAGTTACATATTCCCTTGCCACTTTATTCCTCAGACTAGGTGGGTAAGGGGAACAATTAGAACCGTGGCTCCACTTTCCAACTCTCTGTCAGCACAGAGAAGATGGCATAGAAGGGGTAGAGGTTTACTGCTGGCATAAAAAAGGCTTGAAAAAAAGAGTAAAAAGGAGGGAATTTAAGGTTACTATGAACTGAAACCTTGTGGCAAACCCTATTCCCATTATTTCTGAGTTTGCAATGAGTTTTTTTCCCCAGGAAACAATATATTAAAGCTGTGCTGCGGTGTAGGGCCCATGTGCTCCACGACTGTGCCCAGGAGGGCGCACATGTGGTCGCAGTGCTCAAGGTACTGGCTCCATACCCGCTCCCACCACTCCTCGTCAATGCGTATCTCGGCGACGAGGGAGCGCTCCATACACTTAATGGTGCAGATGTGGCGGCGGAGCAGGTGATGGCAGTCCCGGGTGCATTGCGACGGGCCCTGGCTCCTTGGCACCGGCAGGGTGGGTCTCTTGGTGGCAGGGGATCCCACTGCAGAGGAAGCAGATGAGAGTGAGATGGTCAGTGACCCCTTCCTATGGTGTTCTAGGCACCCCGTGCCCTCTTCGTGCCACCGCACATGCCACAACACCTGGGGACAGGTGTGACTGGCTTGGGGAATTTCCCTAGAGGCAGCAGAGGGGCCTGATGTGGCCCAGGGACCCCTGGGGGGCCACATGTGCTTGGGGAGGGCATGTTGTGCCTTCCCCTGGGGCAGCTACTGTGTCCCATAGGTGGCCATGAATGCGTGCTGTGTGCAGCACCCTTGGGCCGTGTGAGGTCCAGCCTGTGCCCTTGGGGCTGGGCTGCTCCTGGCCGGACCCCCCTCCACCTCTGGGCCGGGTGTGCGTGAAACCTGGGGTCCCAGGCATGTGCTGGGGCTGGCTGCCATGTTTGTGTGCCACTTGGTCTGGCTGCACGGGGTTGCTCATGCTGTGTGCCGCTGTGTAGCATCCGGCCAGGCTATGCTGTATGCTGCGCCTCTCCCCCACCCCATGGCCCCCCTGTCTCCTGCACATTTGCAATTGATCCCTCGCCAGCCTCCGAGGAGGCCCGGGACACATCGTGACTGCTGGGCTGGGCTGGGCTGGGCTGATGGGCCTTGGCTGCTGTCCTTTTCCTCCTCCTCCCCCTCTCCTCCTTGGTGGACCAGTTGCCCTCCTCCTCTGGGTCTGTTGGCTGGACCACTGGGGTGGCCACTGCTGTGTCTTCCTGGTCCCCGAGAATGCTGTGCAGGAGGTGGTAATGGGGACAGGCAATGGCTCCGCCGCCTCCACTCTCACTGGCTCGCACATAGGTGAGCCGCAGATCTTTCACCCTGGACCGGACCTGTTCCAGGGTCTGGGCCAGGTGTCCCTGTGTGGCCAGTGCTTGGGCCATCCAGGAAAAGATACTGGCATTTCTCCTTCTGGACTTGGGGTCTCAGAGGGCCTCCTCCTGGCCCCAGAAGTCCAGGAGGGCCTTGATCTCGGCAGTGCCCCAGCATGGATTCTGCTGCTTGGTGCCACTGTGGGCCTGCTGGGTGCTCTGGGGTAGCTCCTGAGTGGGGACTGAGGGACCTGGACATGGCTGAGCGACTGCCATCGCTCCCCCTGGCTGCTCCTGTGGCTGCACGTGGCATGCAGCTCTGCTGGGTGCCTGTGCCTTTAAGGGGAGACCAGCTAGGGGGAACCAGCAAGTGTTGATTGTGCATACGGAGTGTCGGAGAGGCCACCTGTGTTTTTTTCCCGGAGGCCAGTTCCTGCGGAAGAAGCCTTTGCCGTGTGTCCACGCTGCCCTCTTGCGCAAGAGCGCCTGCAGAAGAGAGCTTACACCTGTTAGGAAAGAGCGTAGCTCTTGTGCAAGATATCCTCTCTTACCACGCCATACTGTACATTTCCTTGCACAAGAGCGGGTGGGTAGTGTGGATGCTCTGTGGGTTCTTGCGCAAGAACTGTCCAGTGTAGACATAGCCTTGGAGTCCTGGGCATCAAAAGAGTTGAAGTACAGTGTTGGAGGATGGTTGGGGGGTGGTATGACCAACCGTCAAGCAGCCATTTGCTGGGTAAGTGTGACGGGTTTGTTGGGTGTGAGCGCCCCTTCCTGGGTGGGCAGAGGGGTTCAGCTGACCCACCGTCTGGATCCGGGGTTGTGGGTCCCAAAGTCGGACCTCTTCGAAGAGGTCCATGGGTGTGATCGCCCGTCGCTGCCCGGCAACAGGGTTTCATGAGGCATACCTGCGCCAGTCGACAAAGGCTTCCTTGTCGACAGTGGCGCATCCAGACTGCCCCGATCTGCTGACAAACAGCTGATCATCAGCTGGTTGGCAGAGCGCGGCAGCCATTTAAATTTAAATGAAGCTGCGATTATTTGAATCACAGCTTCATTTCCCTCTGCTGATCAGTCTAATCTACATGTCTCCATCGACAGAGCCATGTAGTTTAGACACACCCTTAGTGGCCATTACTTCAGCCAGGTGAGTGTTGAAACTGAGGGCTCTATCGGTGCCCCCCCCCCCCCCGACTTGGTCTTTTTCAAAGATAAGGTCAGGCTGCGCCCCCATCCTGCCTTTTTGCCCAAGGTGATTTTTTACTTCCATGTTCACCAGGACAAATTTCTTCTTGTTTTTTACCCTAAGTCCCACAGCTCTGGGACATAACAGGCTCTGCGTACACTTGATGTGAGATGTACTCTAGCTTTTTATTTAGAGAGGACCAAGCCATTCCGTAAGTCTCCTCAATTGTTTGTATCTATAGCGGAAAGGATGAGAATCCAGCCTGTGTCAGTTCAACGTATCTCATTTTGGATCACAGCTTGTATCAAAACATGCTACAAACTGGTGCAGGTTTTGGCTCCGCCCATTACATCTCATTTCACAAGATCCCAACTGTCTTCCATGGCTTTTGCAGCACAGGTGCCCATCATAGAAATTTGCAGGGCAGCTACCTGGTCATTGGTGCACACCTTTGCACACCACTATGCTCTTACGCAGCACGCCAGGGGTAGGATTGCCATGGATAGGGTTGTGTTGCAGTCCTCTCTCAGTAGGTTCCACCCCCGCTCGCTAGGAGTTTAGCTTTGAAGTCACCTAAATGGAATGGACATGAACAAATACTCGAAGAAGAAAAAATGGTTACTTACTTCATAACTGTTGTTATTCAAGATGTGTTGCTCATATCCAGTCCTCATCCCACCCGCGTCCTCTGCATCAGAGCATTCCAGCAAGAAGGAACTGAGGGGGTGGAGGGCCAGTGGGGGTTTATATGCACCAATATAATGGTGCCACTCCAGGGGCCTCTCCGGCTGGCCCAACAGGTACCACTAAGGGAAAACCCTCCGACAATCCATGCACACAATATGTGCACACCTAGGAAGAATGGACATGAGCAATACCTCTTGAAGAACAACAGTTACGAAGTAAGTAACCATTTTTTATCCCTCTTTTATGGATGTGGAACCAAGGCACAGAAAGATTATGAAACTTATCAAAACTCACAAAGAAAGTTTGTGGCAAAGTGGGAAATGGAGAACCCAGGTATTTCTGTCCTAATCCAGTGCCTTCCTTAATCACAACACTTTCCCATAGTTGTTTAAACTAATGGAGAGTGTTTTGCAATCCCTTTTGATGCTGTTGAAAATCACTAACAGCTGCCAGTATCTCTAATAACAGGACCAGTTTCTTTTTACTTCTTCCTTTTAGCAAGCTGACTATCCTCTCACAGCAGACTTAAAAATACTCATTTTAATTACAACCTTTTATTCGCCTGAAACACTTTAGAGCTTTTTCCTGCTGAGAAATGCTTCTTGCCTGTAAACTTTCTGAGCATTAAAGCAGGGCAAAAATGGACAGAGTTTACCTTTAGAAATATTTTCTTGGTGTTGATAGTCGAAGCTCTGCTAAATTACAGGAATTTTTTCAGGTTCAGACAGCTGTTTACCTCCCTCTCCTTTAAGGACTGATGAGAATAGTTTGGAGGACCTCTCTTTTAGGATTAAAATTTTTAAAATAAATGCAGACAGCTCTCACATTGCAATCTCCTAGTCAGAGATAAAAAATGTGGGAGAAACAAATAAAATGAACGAACAGTACTCTTGTTTAAAGGAAAATGTTTGAGTTAATTTTATTGGTTTCAAGAACAATGAACAGGAAGCAAATGAAAGTGCTCTGAATCAAACGTAAGATAGCCAAGTCAATTTTAGGATACTGTATGCCACTCTATAGGTTATCATTCCTGTCTGCAGTTGTGTCCATGGCAAAGGGGTACTATCTTTAATATATTTTAAAATAACAAAGACTATAACGCAAGAATTTCTCCCCTCTCAGTATATATATTTTTAGGTGTGGAACATCCCAGTGATCTTCACTGCAGCCTTTAGGTTTCTGTTGTTCCTTCTGTTGTGTTTTGCCCTCTGCATTAAAATGACTGGTAGATTTGTGATGGTTGTGGGTTCAGTGGTATTGCATACCTCCTCTTTCTCTACATGCTTGGGCTAGGGTTGTAAGCGACTAAATGCTTATTGAATAGTCGACTTGACTAGTCACTTCCTCCCGCCCCTTGCTGCATCTGTCAGAGAGAGGCAGCAAGGGGGAGGGCGGAACAGGAGCCAGTGCGGCACCGTCTCTGCATGAGGAGGGGAGGCAGAGGCACAGCGGGGAATAGCACCAGAGGGGACTGCTTCAGGCCCCACTCATGCCAGTTACCACTGAGGGCTCTTCTGCTTTTGAAGTATACAAAAGCCCTCCAGCACTCTTGCACATTTCAAAAGCAGGGAGCATAGGGAGAGCAGGGACTCAAGCAGTCCCCACTTGCCCCGTGCTCTTTGCAATGCCCTCACCTCTTCCCCCCACATTGTCTCTATGAGAGGCAGCAAGAGGGTGATATGAGCCAGTGCTAGAGGGAGCAGGCTTAAAAGCTGGTTCCTCCAGCACCATTTCTCGGTGCTGCCTGCCCACCCACCCCCACTCCTCTATTAGAGGCAGCAGGGGGATATAAGGGATGCTGCTACAAAGCACCTTTTGTCCACAGGGATCCCAGCAGGGAACTGGGTCCCTCTGCAGACAAAGGTTGTTGTCACCACACAGCCAAGGGTTTGTTGTTCACGGCCAGCCCTGGCTGCCATGAACAGGGGCTGCTGGACACAGCACAAGTTGGGACCAAGCAGTCCTGGCTCATGCTGATCGCTGTGTCTTTGTATTTTAAATGTAATAAGAGCCCAGCAGCCCAGCAGTAGGTGGCTCCAGAGCCAACATGAGCCGGGACTGAGCACTCCTGGCTTGAGTTGGCTCCTGGTGCTACACCACTGAGGCTCTGCAGAGGAACAAATTATATCGACTATACGATTATCCAGATAATAACATTTTGAAATCCCAGTGAAAATGTGCCATCTAGTTTTGCAAACTTCAGCTATTGGTTAAGATTATATAGAACCAAACAAATAGCAGCTTGTTTAACATGAAAGGTTAGAAACTATATTGGTCAACAAGCCTTCATACCAATCACTTCTTAGCTGCTTAAAATACTTATCTGCCCAGAAAGCTGTGTCCATGACTTAATATTAGATAACCATACTGTATTTATCACTCAAAACCTCAGTGCTATGTACTTTAGACTAATATATTCCTCTGAACCCTTTTGGTAAAGACCATGCTCTTAGGTCAAACTTCTTATCGGAAAGCAAAGGCAATATACTTTGATCAGGTCACTGCACATCAGAAAGGGTTTCAGGAAAATAAATTGAAGCTGCTCACTCTAATATTGGCAGAACATACAAAAATAAACAAATGGGTTGATTATCCCCAATATGTCTTGTACTTTTACAACTTGCAGTGCACTTGGCATATATTTTACTTTGAAATACTTTCAGTCAAGTTTGAGAAATGTTCAATTACTAGTGATTAAGACAATAAGAAAAAAAATAGCAATATTATCATAGACTATTATTATGAATCATCACTAATTTATTAAAGGATCTCCAGCCACTTAACACTAAGGCTACGTCTAGACTGGCCTCTTCTCCGGAAGAGGCATGCTAATTTCTAACTTTGGAATAGGGAAATTCGTGGGGGATTTAAATATTCCCCGCGGGATTTAAATAAACATGGCCGCCGCTTTTTTCCCGGCTTGGGGAAAAGCCAGAAAAGAGCATCCAGACTGGCGCGATCCTCCGGAATAAAGCCCTTTTCTGGAGGATCTCTTATTCCTACTTGCAAATCTCTAACGGTTTAATTTCACATAGTCATTACAAAAAAAAAAAAAAAAAGCAGCATAAAACCCCAAAAACAAAAACCTTTAAATCCAGAGGGGGAGGAAGAGAATTTCATGTGCAAACTTTGATGGGGGTTTACCTGAAACTCAGCTCAGCTTTGTTTTGTTAGTTTGGAAAAGCAGATTTGCAAACAAAAACATATGAAATATTTTATTAAAGCTAATGTTTGTAATAAAGTTCAAGTTACACAGGTTAAAAAGGAAGGTACTGGACATCAGGAGTTGAGATTGGATTATGGCAGATTACATATATCAGTTACAAATTTCACAATCTACATAGGGTACATAACTATCATTGGCCCAGATTGAAGTGTGTGAATTTTTAAACCAGCATTGAGTCAGAGTCAGTGGTGAAGTGGATACGTAGACGAATGTATATCCCTTGGTCTATTAATGTCTGGTGGATCTTACATGGAAAGATAAAGTCTGCCAGGGAAGGAATTAGCTTATTTCCTGGTGTCCCTAGTCAGTGCATTCATGCATCCTGGTACTGTTGGTGTCCCATAATGTAGATGTCTCTAGACTACCTGATAGGGTCAGAAACCATGAGCTGCCATAGCACTGACTAACTCCATGCAACCAGGGCTCCCACAATCTGGACTTTGTAGTCCCGAGCTCTCAGGATGTCTGCCAGTGGCATGTATTTTTCCACCTTCCAGGATCAGGCTCCGTGGAAGGCCAGGGACTGATTCTCCAAGGACACTGTGATGTCCACCATGATGACCTTCTTCTGCTTCTCATTGGTCATGATGATGTCAGGTTGTAGCAGGCTGTCCATTCCGGGGACAGCAGAGTCATCAGAGATGCTCCCCAGGGTCAGTGGGATGGCTTTGACCAGCTAGTCCTGGATGGTATTGTGGTAGAGCTGCCAGGCCCCGAAGAGGGTCTGGTAACCGCACAAGATGTGAGGCAACATACCATTGGCAAAGCCATACTTTCTGCAGTGCTTGTCCCAGTTCACACGGTGGACAGCCCATTGAAGAGAATACAGTTGAACCGGGAACTTCCAGTTGGCGAACCAAGTAAAGCTGCACTGGGGTAGAAGGTGGTTGCTGGCAATCTACTTGCTGGGCTAGCTTCTGCTTAAGGTTTTTGGTGTAGTGACAGCAGATGTCTTTCAGGGTCCTCTCCAGCATCATTAGGTAGTCGGTTGATGATATTATGGCCAAGGTTTTTAAGCACCTTGACTCCCAGCTCCTGGTCCTCTTCCCAACAATGTCCTCTTTCCTAATTGATACAAGGCATTGCAGGTGCGAGACCAGAGAAAGAAATGTCTCCCCACCCTCTTCCTAACTTGGCCACCCTTGTCTCCTCAGGTGGACCCAGTAAGCTCCTCTTCCCCTGCCCCCCAACCCCGGCAACATTCCATCCCACTGCCCTGGGATCCCTTCCCTGAGTCCTGAACCACCCAATCCCTGTCCTCACTCCTGCACCCTCCACACTGTGCCTGAGCCCCCCTCCACACACAAACACACTCAACCTCCTTTTCTGTGTGCCCCACTTCTATACTATAGCTCCATGCACTATACAATCATGTGAATAAAGCATGTGCATTTTCCTTTTAATTTACAAAAACAAACCCTAAACATTACTGAAGTTAAGGACCTGAGCAAAGCTAGATATTCAGCTTATACAGGGGTGGCCAACCCATTAGAGATGAAGAGCTAAAATAGCAGTGGATAGAGTGCCAAGAGCCACAGGGGGGAAGCAAAAAAAAAAAAAAAAAGCATTGCACTGGGGTGCCCATTAATATCCACATCTCCCAAGTTGGTATTCCAAGGGGAGTGAAATTCATTAAAGTTATGCAGGGGAAATAGGTGCCCAGGGCATACTGTCACAAAGAAAGCACTGGGTAGATATATATAGTACACAAAATATAGTGATAAAAATAACATTACAGGACATTTCGGACAAGAGCCACTCTCACTGGGTTGAAACAGAAGGTGCGGGCTCTGGGGTGGGAATGAAGGATCTGGGTGTGGCAAGGGGTGAGAAGTGCAAGCTCTGGGAGGGAATTTGGGTTCAAGAGAAAGTAGGAGAAGGGGATGTTGGCTTAGGGAGGAGGCTCCAGGCTGGAGAGTGTTGGGGTCAGGTGGAGGGTTGGGGAGCTGAGCAAGCTGCAGGCTTGTGGATGTGAGGGTGCAGGAGTTTGGGGATGTGAGAGGCTCAGGACAGCGGGTTCCAGTGTACAATAGGCTCAGGTTTAGGGTCCGGGGTGGGGTGCAGGAGTGTTATGATACTGTGGCCATATGGGGGCTTGGCCCCAATTGGGGGCTTGTTGGCCAGGCTTCATTTTTAAATAAATATTATGTCATGTTTCAGCATTGTCTTTATTTATGAGAGGGGTAGGGAACCTGTTTTGAGTCAGGGGTCACTGACCCACAGAAAAAGTAGTCAGGGCCACACAAGTGAGATACAAAAAAAAAAAAAACCTCAACCCCTCCCACCCCAAATCTGCCGGTGGCCACAGGGAACAGGGTGCTGGGGCAGGGTGCTCCTGGGGAGGTGGCTGGGACCTGGCCAGGGACAGCTCGGCCAATACCTGGGGATACCGGATCACAGGAAGGGCATGGTCTGCTCTTCCCCTCTCCTCCTCTAAACAGCTGGCGCGCTTCCAGAAATACCTGATCTGTCTCTCGGCCGCGAACTTCCTTCCCTTTGCTGCCTGCCTGTGCAGGGTTTGTGTGTGTGTGGGGGGGGGGGGGGGTGTGAGGGGAGGTGTCCGGGGCCTGCATGCCAGCTCCAACTTCTCAGGAAGCGCGTGCTCTTCCTCTGCTCCACGACAGCTGCATGCTTCCTGAGAAGTTGGAGCTGACATGCAGTCTGAGGATTCCTACTCCTCACGCCACTGTTGCATAAATTGCTGGTTTCGTCCCCTTGCAAGCTAGTCTGATTTACCCCAAGAAGAGAGTCACACTTTCAGGCTGGGTCCAACTCAAGTTTATTGGTTGCAACCAAGGTTCGGCTAAGGAACTCAATGTTCAAAGCAAAGCCGACCCCCAGCATCGCGTAAGCAAGGGGTTTTATAGGGTTACCATCCTTCCTGGTTTATGTGCCTTAGAGTGATAGGTTACTTCATTTTGACCCTTAGTATTCTTATAGGTCAGGTTAATTTTCTAAATAAGTGCCTACTTGCAGACTTTGCGGTTGCAGTTGTTTGTTACATTTATTCATTTGCTTAACAATAGGCGAGTTACACTTCCCTTTTTCCTGTCTGAGCCTGCCACAAGTTACTTAACAGGAGACTGGTTTCACTCCCCACTATACCAACGTCTCCTTATTAGGTGTTGTTTTTGCGACAGGCACTGACCTTTACAGCACTCCTATACAAATAGCAAATATGTCTAAGCATTAGCAATGTATATAGGTTGTACGTGCTTCTTATAGGGGAATCAATGGATCCGGGGGATTTGACTTCCCTTTTACACATCACCGCCAACCCAATTCCTATCTCCTCCCTTACCCCATAGCCCCCCTCCCCCGCAATCTTATGCCAGGGTCCCGGTCCCGAAGACACTGCCGCCGCTGCTACCGCCATGAGTGTCTCTATCCAGGCGCTGGGATTCTGCGTTGAGCAGCCGCCGGCCGGCCTTGAGTATGTGTTGGCTGGGGCGTCTGCACGGAGCGGCCCCACTGTGAGCTCATGCTGGAGTGTGGCACAGAGCAGACCGACCATAAGCAAGTGTTGGGGCAGCAGGGGCTCTGCCGGGGGAGGCAGCACAAGTTGCTCTGGAGCCAGCGGGGGCTGTGCCAGGGGAGGCGGCGCAAGCTGCTCTGGGGCCAGTGGGGGCTATTCCGGGGGAGGCGGCACAAGCTGCTCCAGGGCCAGCTGGGGCTGTGCCGGGGTGGGGGCTGTGCTGGGGGAAGTGGTGCAAGCTGCCCCGATGCCAGTGGGTGCTGTGCATGTGCTGGCTGGGGCATGTCCGCTTGTGCTGGAATGCGGCACAGAGCAGCCCGGCCATAAATAGGTGCTGGGGCACCTTGCACAAAGTGGCCAGGCTGAGCGGTACTTGCAGGAGCTGCATTTTTCTAATCAAAGAGCCGCATGCGATCATGAGCCGCGGGGTGGTCACCCCTGTGCTAATATTTCACCTGTAGTAAATACAATTGCTTGTACAGTACAGAAGGTAAATAGAAAGGACCATAATTTTGTCAAATTAAGTGTAAAAATATAATAAGAAAAGCCAAAAAGGAGTTTGAAGAACAGCTAGCTAGAAACTCAAAAAGTAATAGTAAACTGTTTTTGAAGTAAATCAGAAGAAGGAAGCTGGCTAAACAACTAGTGGGGCCCTTGGATGATTGAGATACTTAAAGGAGCACTCAGAGATGATAAAGCCATTGCGGAGAAGTGAAATGAATTCTTTTCTTCAGTCTTCATGGCTGAGGATATTGGGGAGATTCAAAAGCTGAGCCATTCTTTTTAGGTGACAAATCTGAGGAATTGTCTTAGATTGAGGTGTCATTAGAGGAGGTTTTGAAACAAATTGATAAACTTAACAGTAACAAGTCTCCGGGACCAGATGGCATTCACCTAAGAGTTCTGCAATGGGAAATTGCAGAACTATTAGTTGTGGTTTGTAACCTATCCTTTAAATTGTCTTCCGTACCTAATGATTGGAAGATAGGTAACGTGACATCAATATTTAAAACAGGCTCTAGAGGTAATCCTAGAAATTACAGAGCATTAAGTCTTAACGTCAGTACGGGCAAATTAGTTGAAACTATAGTAAAGAATAAAATTGTCAGACACATGTTGGGGGAAAATCAACATAGTTTCTGTAAAGGGCAATCATGCTTACTAATCTACTGGAGTTCTTTGAGGGGGTCAACAAACGTGGAAAACGGGGATCCAGTAAAATGCAGGATGATCCAGTAGACATAGTATACTTAGATTTCTAGAAAGCCTTAGACAAAGTCCCTCACCAAAGGCTCTTAAGTAAAGTAATTGTCATGGGATAAGAGGTAAGGTCCTTTTGTAGACTGAGAACTGGTTAAAAGACAGGAAACAAGGGATAGGAGTAAATGGTAAGTTTTCTGAGTGGAAAGAGGTAACTAGTGGGATCCCCCAAGGGCCTATCCTATGATCCATCCTATTCAACAGATTTATAATAATCTGCAGAAAGAGGTAAACAGTGAGGCTTTGTCTACACTGCAGGGTTTTTGTGCAAGAAGCTTTTTGAGGAAGAGATCTTTCGCAATAACTTCTTGTACAAAAGAGTGTCCACACCTCAAAAGCACATCACAAAAGTGATGTGCTTTTGCACAAGAAAGCGTCCATGCTGCATGGACACTCTCGCAGAAGAAAATTCTGATTGCCATTCCCAGAATGGCCATCAAAGCACCTGTGCTTGTTGTGGTAGGCTCTTTTTGCACAAGAAACCCCCGTTGAGCAACCACACACACCTTTTTGCGCAAGAACTCTTGCGCAAAAAGGAGATATGCCTTGCAAAAGGAGGTATACCTTCACTGCAAAAAGCCCTTTGTTCTGTCAATTTACTGTAGATTTTCTTGCACAAAAACACGCTTGAGGTATGGATGCTCCATGGGTGTTTGCACAAAACCTCTGTAGTGCAGACATAACCTGAGGTAGCAAACTTTTCAGATGATAGCAGACTGCTCAAGATAGTTAAGATCAAAGCAGTCTGTGAAGAACTTCAAAAAGAGCCCACCAAACAAAGTGATTGGAAATTTAATGTTGATAAATGTAAAGTAATGCACATTGGAAAAATAATCCCAATTATATATAATATATATATGATGGGGACTAATTTGGCTACAACTACACATTTGGAGTCATTGTGGATAGTTCTCTGAAAACATCCACTCAGTGTACAGCGGCAGTCAAAAAGGCAAATAGAATGTTAGGAATCATTAAAAAAGGGATAGAAAATAAGACAGAAAATATCTTATTGCCTCTATATAAAACCATGGTATGCCAACATCTTGAATACTGCATACAGATGTGGTCACCTCATCCCAAAAAAGGTATATTGGCATTGGAAAGGGTTCAGAAAAGAGCAACAAAAATGATTATGGGTTTGGAACGGGTCCCATATTAAGAAAGATTAAAAAGACATGGACTTTTCAGCTCAGAAAAGAGGAAACTAAGGAGGAATATGATAGAGATCTATAAAATCATGACTGGTATGGAAAATGTGAATAAGGAAAAGTTACTTACTTTTCCTGCAATAAAAGAACTAGGGGTCACCAAATGAAATTAATAGGCAGCAGGTTGAAACAAACAAACAAAAGGAAGTTTTTCTTCACTCAGTACACAGTCTATCTGTGGAACTCCTTGCTAGAGGATGCGATGAAGGCTAGAACTTTAACCAGGTTCAAAGAAGAGCTAGATAGATGGAAATTGATGGAGGTTAGGCCCATCAATGACTATTAGACAGGATACCGGGCTAGATGGACCCTTGGTCTGACCCAGTATGGCCATTCTTATGTTCTTAAATATTTCAAACATGTACATATATAGTATTTTTAACATTATGTAGACATACATATATACATAAATGTAGGTTGGATATTAGGGTTGCTAGGTGTCCAGTTTTGAACTGGACAGTCCATTATTTGAGCTTTCTGTTTGGGAAAGAAATTGAGAAAATATAAATCTCTGGTATTTTCTAAATAAGATGTATTGTAGATTGTGATGTAATGTCAAGTGTGTCCAGTATTTTTGTTGAAACCATCTGGCAACCCTATTGGATATTAGGAAAAACTATTTCTCTAGGAAGGTGGTGAAGCACAGGAATGGCTTACCTACGGAGTTAGTGGAATCTTCATTGCTAGAGGCTTTTTAAGCCTGGCTTGACAAATCTTGTCTGGGATGATTTACTTAGAATTGCTCCTGCTTTGGACAAGGGGCTTGACTCAATGACCTCCTGAGGTCTCTTCCAGCCCTATGATTCTATGATTCTAAGAAATGTTAAATAGAACAAATATTAGCCTATTTTAACCCAAGTCTAAAACAAAATGTAAACAAAACGAATCAAAAGTACAGTATGAAAATGAAATAAAATGCAAGGTATTAACTTTTTCCTCCACCTAATGATTGTCAAAATTGACATGTGTCCTCAAAACATCTTTACTCTTAATACAATATTTGGTTATCTTGATCATTGTGATGAACCGGAGGGGTAATACTCTTTTCTGTCCATTCCAACCATTCAGCTAACTAAAATTGCTGGTAAGGATTTAAACCACAGACAGTGAGTCCTGGAGAGTCTCCAGGAATGCTAGGGAAGCAGGAAGTGAGTTGATAGGAAGCCAGAAGAGCCAATGGAAACAGAGTGTGGATTTTTTAAATGGAAGCAATAACTTTCCCGGTCCAGTCTTTGTATGAGCAGAGGAGAAACTGGGAGACATGAATTGAGCCAAGGAGCAAGGCATGGAGTATCCCGCAACATCCATGCCTTGGAATGACTAAATCTTGGAACAACAGATATGTGAGTAAAACAGGGAATGTATATTGAGATGCAATCAAATTATTTTCTTTATTTTTGGATTTGTTGGACTTCTGTGTGCTGAGCACATGTAACTACCCATCTTACATTGTAACATTCCAAACTGAATCCCAGGAAAGCAATTTTTGTTTTTAATCTTTCTTTTCTTCAGTTGCCCTGTAACACATAGCAAGCAAGTAATGTTTCACTAAGTATGTTTTCTTTGTTGATAAAAAAATCACCTTTTTGAGATCCATGATCTGATTTATGTGTCCTAGAAGGTGGAGATTATGTGTGCACATGCTTAAGACTACAAAGCCAGATCTTAAGAAAAAAATTAAAAGTTTTTTTTCCAGCTCTCTCTAGAGATCTCTCTCTAGAGATCTTCAGGGAACCCGACAGGAAGAAATTAAAAAATGCATCTTCCTTGGTTCTCTAAGGGGGGTTTGCATTTGGGAAGTGGCAGAAATACCAGTCCAAGGCCAGGGAATCTGTGAACTTGGAAGTTTGTAAACAGGAGTCTTTAGTGGCAGGGTAATTTAAAAGTCTCGTGGGACTCCCACTGTTTGCACTCGAAGTACTAGAATGGGGAATAGCCTTCACAATCATGAGAATAACTTCTCATCCACAATCTCATGCCAGCTTTGTGGAAATTACAGCCATTGCTTGTTAGAAAATAACATGATCCTTATGCCCCCAAACAGGAGGTATACTGATATTGCGAGAAAAGAGGTTTTTGTGCAAAAAGAAAATATCTGCACTACTTGTTTTGCGTCCCTAGCGCAAAAACAGATTGGCAGAAAATATGCAAATGAGATCAGAACTCATGCAAATGTGTCCCTAATTAGTATATTTTTTGCCGAGAAAACTTGTAGTATAGACGAAGCCCAAGTAACTATGAGTTGCAAGATTTGTCATTTTGCTAGCATGTAAAGTATGATTAACATGCAACAGGCTGTGATATACACCCAGTGCTTGATTGTATTGCCTCTAGTGTTGCTGAGGCTTTTAAAACTGACAGCAGTGGGGACAGAATCAGATCTTTATTTTTTGATTGGCAAGAAGGGTGATGAGATGATATGCTCCCTGTCCTACAGCATGACCTTATCCCCTCTACCTCCTCATATTAATTGGCCCCTGCAAAAAATGTGGTTCTGGCATAATTCAATTAAAACGATATCCTGTATCATTTCAGTTAATGGGAGTTTCACTCTTTACTTCAACAAGAAAACAATCATGGCCTGAGAGCACTGAGTTCACTATGTCTAGACTACATGCCTCTGCCAACAGAGGCACGTAAAATAAGCTACCCGACATAGTCAATGAAGTAGGGATTTAAATATCCCCGGCTTCATTAAAATACAAATGGCCACTGCGCTGTGCCGGCTCAGCTGAACATTGGCACAGCGCGCGAGTCAAGATGCAGATCGGTCGACAAAGGAAGCCTTTGTTGACTGCTCCCTTATGCCTCGTGAAACGTGCCTAGTTCGAACTGCCTCGTGCCTAGTTTGAACTAGGGTTGCAAATGTAGGCGACTGAAATTGCTAATGAAGTGGGGATTTAAATATCCCGTGCTTCATTAGCATAACCTCACCCGTACGCTATTCCGATTGCCAGCTGATTCGAACCAGGAATTGCACTCCGGGCTGCGTTAGTTCGAATCAACCCCTGGGTTCGAACTAACATACTCCTCCCCAAGGGTTGATTCGAACTAATGCGGACCGGAGCACACTTCCTGGTTAGAATCAGTTGGTGATCAGAATAGCACGCAGGTGAGATTATGCTAATGAAGCATGGGATATTTAAATCTCCGCTTCATTAGCAATTTCGGTCACCTATATTTGCATCCCTAGTTCAAACTAGGGTGCAAGTGTAGATATACCCTATGGCTGCGTCTAGACTGGCATGATTTTGCGGAAATACTTTTAACGGAAAAGTTTTTCTGTTAAAAGTATTTCTGCAAAAGTGCATCTAGATTGGCATGGATGCTTTTGCGCAAAAGCGTCTGTGGCCAGTCTAGATGCGATTTTGCGCAAGAAATCCCCGATTGCCCTTTTAGCCATCAGGGCTTTTTTGCACAAAACAGTTCTTCCCTGTCTACACTGGCCCTCTTGCGCAAGTATTCTTGCTCAAGAGGGCTTTTTCCCGAGTGGGAGTGTGAAAGTATTTGTGCAAGAAGCACTGATTTTGTACATTACAAAGTCAGTGCTCTTGCACAAATTCAAGCGGCCAGTGTAGACAGCTGGCAAGTTTTTGTGCAAAAGCAGCTGCTTTTGCACAAAATCTTGCCAGTCTAGATGCACCCTATGAGAGAGATACTTATGCACAGAAAAGTTACAAAGAAGTCCAGGTAGCATCACTATGCCTGTTTTTGCATATAACGTTTTATTGCACATAGAATTCACACAGTGTGATTGGCCATGCTACACATAATGGTGCTAGGAGCCTATGGGTACGTCTACACTACAAGCTTCTTTTGGAATATGCTTTTCCAAAAGAGATCTTCCGGAAAAGCTTATTTTAAAATAGAGCAAAAAGTGCAACAAAATAGCGATTTGCTATTTCAAAAGATAGCGTCCAATCAGTGTGGACGCTATCTCGCATTTAAGGCTACCCAGAAGCAGTCCAGGCAGGGCATTAGGTCAGCAGTTGCTTCCAGGTGCTGCTGCCTAAGCCTAGCTGAGAGATGTGCTTAAAGGGACAGCCACTTCTTCTGCTTGCTTGCCTATCTCTCCGAGGGATAGCAAAGCATTTGCAGTGTGCGCTCTGGTTGCCCTACCTTTGGACACCACAGTGCACTCTACTATGGAGCTGAAGCTGCCCCTGGGCATGTGATGCAGTTTCTGCAGCAGTTTCTGCAAGTTGCCTTCATTGCCCTGCATGAGCTCGACCCCAATCTCATCTTTTAGAAGATCTGCCTCTGGGCAGGAGCAATGCCCTGGCAACCACACCCCATGGTGGAGACATGGTTCTGGAGCCTGGACTCCAGTTCTGACTGGTGAGACCAGCTGGTGATGGAGCAGTGGAATGACCAGCAATGGCTCTAAAACTTCCGCATGAGAAAGGAGACATTGTAGCCAGACAGGAACCCCCTTGTAACATCCATTTTTGCTTGCCTAGAGCATACAGGGCACACAGAGCAGAAGGCCCAGGCTGTGACCGTGAATGGCTGTAAACAGAGATACGCCAATTGCTGACCAAGAGGCTGCCAAGGAGTGCCCTTGACTCAAACCCATATTGATACGAACACACATCCATCCGCGGGGGGGAGGAATCTCTCGCCCAGTAAAAAAATGTCTAGTGCTCACAATTTAGTTATCTCTCTTGCAAGTGTAAATTAACTTGAAACTTGCTTGTAAGAACTGGCGCCACAAAACGGACCAGTAGAATTCGGCATCTTAGATAAGAAAGAGAATACGGGCCCCCAGGGGTATAAAGATAGGTCCAGCAGCGCATTTTCTCTGAGTGTCAATCTACCATCTATCTGCTGGTCGGGTTTGGTGTTTGATCTCCCGAGGTTCCAGAGGGGACGCCCACCTGGGGTATTTATGGGGAGGGAGAGAAGGGAAGGGCTTAGGGGTGTCCCAAGGGCTCAGGCACACCCTTTGATTCTCTGTTTTGTGTCTTTGTTTGTCTCCTTCTGCAGGTGGTGAAGGCCATAAACACTGTCCTGCCATACAGAGTAATCCACCTGGATGTCCTGGACACCATTGTCACTGGATTTGTCACCCTGGACTTTCTCAACTGGGGGGAGGGGTGCGACTATAGATGGAACCCACATCCCCATCCATGCCCCTGAATACCAGGAAGTGCAGCATATTAACAGAAAGGGATACTTTTCCATGGCCCTGCAGGCCCTGGTCGACCACCGTGGACAGTTCACAGACATTTACATCAGCTGGTCGGGGAAGGCACACAACACCCATGTCTTCCACAACTCCAGTCTGTACCACAAGCTGGAGGCTGGCAATTTCTTTCCCAAGCACAACATCAGGATCAGGGTTATTGAGATGCCACTGTGCATTGTGGGGGATGTGGCCTAACCCCTAATCCTGTGGTTGATGAAGACCTATCCCGGCCACCTGAATCAGACCAAGGACTGATTCAATGGACACATGGGAAGGCCCCACACAGGCAGTCTGAATGCATCTTTGGGCACTTTAAGGTACCTCCTAACCTGTGTCGATGGGGGGAGCACAACATCTCCCAGGCGATATCTGCTTGTTGTGTTCTCCACAACATCATGGAGAGGAAGGAGGCAGCCTTCTTTCTGGGGTGGAAGGCAGAGGCCGGCCAGGAGGGACAGTCCTTCAAGCAGCCGCACGCAGTTGCCATGTGCTAGGCCCATCCAGGAGGCCCCGAGGGAGATTTTCTCTCAAGGACCTCAGTAACTCTCCCTTCGGCCTCCCCACTAGGAACCTCTGGCTTGCCCACTTCTGCCTTTCCCACAACAACCCTTCCCTTCTCCTCTACACCTATCTTCCCTGCAGACCCAATAAAAACAACTGTTTTGTTTTGGAAAAAATACTCTGTGTTTTTTCATTTGGGATAGAAGTCACTGGGGAGGAGTGGGGGCTGAGAACCTGCAAATGGGGATCAAGGCAGGAGGCTGAGATCATTGGAGGTGGGAGGAGAGGCTCAGAGTTAAAACTTGACTGACGTGTGGCTTGGGTGCTTCTTCCACCTAATGTCCGGGGACCTCAATGACCTCAGGGGTGGATGAGATCCAAGGGGGATACACAGGAGGGGGGGGTCTAGAGCTGGGTCAGGCATGGGAGGGGGGAGCAGGGACTGGTACTGGTGGCAGGTAGGTCATCATCTCCTGAACATGTTGTGTCCCTGCTGCAGCAGCTTGGTCCACATATGGGCCCACCCTTGCATGTCGTCTCAGACCTTCTGGGCCTGCGTCTGTTGCATGTACAGGAGGATGGACACATGCTTCCTCATCAGGTCATCCTGGACCCTCCGATGCCTGCAGCTCCCCTGGGATTGGGTGACTGGCGTGGCTCCTGGTGATTGCCTCACAGTCATGGCTGGACCAGCAGGGAGAATAAAGAGAGATGATCAGTCATCCATGGAGACACTGTCCCGGATGCCTTGCCTTGCCCTCATCAGTGAGCTGAGTGCAACAGTTTTTGAGTCAGAGGACAGTGATGTCCCAGAAGCAAGGTCATGTGTGGCCTGAACACCGGGCCCTGCCTTACCGGGGCCCAGAGGTCCCCAGGGGATCATGCTTCCGCCCCCACCCCATCTCACAGATAAGCAGGAAA
The DNA here is from genome assembly GCF_049634645.1 of Pelodiscus sinensis. Classification (NCBI taxonomy): domain Eukaryota; kingdom Metazoa; phylum Chordata; order Testudines; family Trionychidae; genus Pelodiscus; species Pelodiscus sinensis. The sequence goes on from NC_134719.1 coordinate 52,831,659, forward strand.
GGGAAATGGACGGCCACACTGGGATCCACAGAGGGGCCTCAAGCGGCCTGGGCTTCCATTAGGGCCACATACATACCTACACCTGGCAGCATTGTCCCCTGGAGTGAGTGCTGCCTTGAGCTTGCAGGCATGCTCATGTGCAGCTCTCCTGAATCTGTGTTCATTCATGTGTGCACTTGTCCCCAGCCTCCTGCCCTGGTCCCTAGCCTCCTTCCAGCAGTGGCTTGTGATGGGAGGGCGTTCCCACATGGGGGTCAGAAGTGTGTCTGGCCTCCCCAGATCCTGTAAGCAGGAGTCCAGGGGTGCTCCAGGGCTGTCTCCTGGGGCTGCATGGTGCAGACTGGTGCTGCATGTGCATGGACTGCAGCGCAATGGTCAGGCTGAGAAGTCTGAGCAACGATTGCACCACAGCCCCTCAGTTCCTGCCACTCCCACCCGGTGTGTGTGAGAAACTAAGAGCACTCACCTAATGATCCTTTCCTGGGCTTGGAGGATGCCTGGGACACATTCCAGCCATGGGGTAACAAGCTCCAACATGAGTATGGTTACCGTGCTGGCTGTTTCCTCCTTCTTGTGGGCGGGGATTCCCAGGCAGGTGATGACGGGTGTCTCCAGCCCCAAGTCCACTTTCAGGGGTGGGGAAGGGTCTGCATCGTACACCAGAATGTGATGGAGTTCATTGTAATAGGGGCAGGAGTGGGGTCCTGCCCCAAAGCATGAGCTACACTCCCTCACCCTGGCGTAGGCCTGCCACAGCTCCTTAACTTTGCTGCGGACCTGCTCCAGGCTCCTGGTATTGCCCTTTGTGGCCAGGCTCTTGGCCATCTGGCCGTAGATGTCTGCATTGCGCCATCTGGAGTGGAGATCCTCGAGGTTCTCCTCATCATCCCATACCTCCAGGATGGCCAGGATCTCCATCCCAGACCAGGACAGCGCATGCCTCTTGCGGCTACTGGAAGGCTCCGGTCTGCTTCCTGCCACAATTCCCATCCACTGTGTCTGCAGCTTTAAGAGATGCCAGGAAACAGGAACTATAGAGTTGTGATGAGTGTGGCCAGAGTGGCCAGCAGGGCACCTGTATTATTTCTTGGAGGCCTCTTTTTTTTAAATAACTCCCTGTTCCGTGTCCACACACACCCTTGGAAAAGCCTTGGAAAAAGGCTTACTCCTCGTGAAATGAGGTATCCTACCATTGGAAAATGCTGTCCGTTATTTCAACTTTCTATCAAAATAACAGAATGGCAATATGGCAAGTTTTTTTTCCAGAATAACTGCCCTTATTCCAGAAAAATGGTGCCGTGTAGATGAACCCTATTATGCGTTTTTCTCCATTAATTTTCACTCTGCAACTTTATTTAAAATTTGCCAGTAAGCGTAGCCTTATGAGAAAGACATTTCACTTTCATAAGGATCCAATATGATACTTTTTGATAAGGAAAAAAATACTATGAAAAATGCATTGAAACTAGAGATAGAGTGAGCATAGTTGGGGGAGATCACGGCTTAAAAGTCTTGGAATGCCCTTGAAAATTTGGTTTATCAAATTCTGTCATGCAGTTCTTTTTCATACTACCACACTTGAGTAAAGTTCTCTCAGCGATCTGATATTTCTGGTATGGTTTGCAAGAATGTCATTGTACACTAAGCAAGTCTGAATCAGTCCTGTATTTTGTTCTGTTCCTTTTATATGAAAGATGACTTTGTTCAGAGAAATATTTTCAGAAAAAATTTTAGGAAGAAAATAATTCACTAGTGGCTTTTTAAAGAAGAAATTGTTAGGAAAGAATTAGATAATTCATTTACTTAGAATAGTTCTGTAAAGGAGGAAACAAAAACACTACAATAAAAAGTTTCCTCACCACAGATCTAACCAAGAAGAATCAGAGGGTGAACTAGTTGGATCTTTACATCATATCTATTAATATTAGCTATGAAAAACAAAACACTGAAATACTGTAGTTAGACAACAAATTCTACAACACTGTAAAGCCAATAGGAATTTTGCCATTAGTGTAAAAGGGATCAGAGTAATACGTTTCGTTCTTTCTCAAACAAAAATACCATCAACATTAAAAGCTTTGAAAAATATTTCTTGAACTTTGAGTCTTGGCTACAATCTTTCCCCATTCTACTGCTCCTTAAGGGCATTTTAATGGTTGTGTAAAATGTCTACATAGAGGAAACTCTAAAATGTTGCTATATATACACAAAATATGTAATGCAGATCCTGTTACATTTTTTATCTAATATTCATTTAGTAATTAGGTTGTCACAGGTTAAAAGAGTGCTTTCTGGTTAACTGGTGGCCTGGCTAGGCTGGAGCAGCCCCCCGCCAAATGTGGGCAGGCAGCTGCTGCAGCTTGACCTGGCCTACCGCGCCACGCTGCAGGTACTCCAGACCAGCTGGGCCTGTAAGAGCAGCCCATAGCATGATGGGCCTGGCTGAACTGGAGAATCCCACCCCCTCCACCACTGATGCGGGCAGGGGGCCTTCAGCCTGTCTGGGACTACCATGCTGAGTTTGTGAGGCGTTCCGGCTGTGCCAGAGCAGCCCCCACCTGCAGCAGGCTTGGCCTGGACAGAGCAGCCCCCTATTATTTAACATTTAACCAGTTAACTGAAAAAATGGGATTTTAAATCCCTATCAGTAATAACTTTTCTTAACTTAATATTAGTAACTAGCCAATTAGCTGTCATAAGACGGGATTTTCAGGTCTCTCCTCCACGTCTGTCTTCTCTCCTGAGCTTCTGGTCTCTCTCTCTCTCTCTCTCCTCCTCCTCCTCCTACTGCCTCCCCCCCCCTCAGCTCTCCTCCGCCTCCTGCCTCTCTCTCTGTCTCTCTCCTTCTTTTCTCCTACCTATTCTGCCTCCCACTCTCTCTTTCTCTTCTCCCCTCCTGCCTCTCACTCAGGGGACCGTGGAGCCCAATCGGTCACTTGCGCTACTTGCTTCCACGTGGTGGCCCTGCTGAGCAGCGCAGAAGTCAGCCGAGCACCATGGTGGGAGGCGAAGGAGGGCGGGGCAGTGACGTTCAAAGCAAGGGGGTGGGGCCTAGAGCCGCTGTCACGCCACACGTCACCTCCCCACCCCCCTTCACCTCCCTCCGTGGCGCTCGGCTGACTTCTTCGCCACTCAGCTGGGCTGCCGCAGTGGAGCAAGTGGCGCAAGTGGCTATTTGGGCTCCCCCGCAGTGGCCTGGCTGAGTGGCGCAGAAGTCAGCCGAGTGCCACAGTGGGAGATGAAGAGGAGCACGAAGGGGGGTGGGACGGTGATGTACACAGCCGGGCCCCACCCCTCTTCGCTTCCTCCTGTGGTGCTCAGCTGACTTCTGCACCGGTCAGCCAGGCCACCTGACCTGCTCCTCAGGGATGCTGCATGGGGAGCGTGGGGCCCAAAAGGCTGCTTGTGCCGCTTGCTTCCCCACGGCTGTCTGCCTGAGCGGCGCAGAAGTCAGCCGAGCACCACGGCAGGAGGAGAAGGACGTGACTCAGGCAACAGCGCCTCCCAGAGGGAACAGCCAGCATTTCAACATTACAGAGTCACAGACATTGGGCTACTATGTATATGATATGGGCACGAATTGAAAATTCATTAGGTGATGTCACTTTATTTTGAGAAATATTATTTGGGAGTGGCGAGGAGGAGGAAAATAGCCAGCTGGCAATCTGTGAGGGTATGTTTACACTACAAAGTTAATTCGAACTAACGGAGCGCTTAATTCGAACTAGGTAAACCTCATTCTACGAGGACTAAGCCTAGTTCGAACTTACTAGTTCGAATTAAGGGCTGTGTAGCCCCTTAATTCGAACTAGTGGGACGCTAGCCCTCCCCAGCTTTCCCTGGTGGCCACTCTGGCCAACACCAGGGAAACTCTATTGCCCCCTCCCGGCCCCGGACCTCTTAAAGGGGCACGGGCTGGCTACGGTGCCCATGCCAGGTGCAAGCATGCCAGCACGCAGCTAGCAGACCCTGCACCTGGCACGGCTCAAGCCAGCCACCCAATGGCCCCCAGCCCTCCCCCTCTTCCTGGGACCAGGCTGGCAGCTCCCAGGAGCTTGCCCGGGACCGCAAGAAGCGGGCACCCGCCTGGTCTAGTGCGGCCATCATGGACCTCGTCCACGACCTTCACACTAGGCACAGGAAAGTGTCCAACTAGGGCAGGAGAGCTGCCAGCCTGGCCACCCAGGAGCAGGTGTGCATGAAAATCAAGGTGGTCCACTGAGACCCCCGACCCTGAGCCCTGAGCTTACAATGGCCGTACTGGGTCAGACCAAAGGTCCATCTAGCTCAGCAGCCTGTCTGCCGACAGCAGCCAACCCTAGGGACCCTGGTGGGGATGGACCAAAGACAGTAACCAAGCCATTTGTCTCGTGCCATCCCTCTCCAGCCTTCCACAAACTTTGGGCAGGGACACCACTCCTATCCCCTGGCTAATACCACTCCATGTGGACCCAACCTCCATCACTTTAGCTCACTTCTCTTTAAACTCTGTTCTAGTTCTAGCCTTCACAGCTTCCTGCAGCAAGGAGTTCCACAGGTTGACTCTTTGTTTTGTGAAGAACAACTTTCTGTTACTAGTTTGAAGCCTGCTACCCATTCCTTTCCTTTGGTGTCCTCTAGTCCTTCTATTATGGGAACTAATGAAGAACTTTTCTTGATGCACCCTCTCCACCCCACTCATGCTTTTATAGACCTCTATCCTATCCCCCCCTCAGTCTCCTCTTTTCTAAGCTGAAAAGTCCCAGTCTCTTTAGCCTCTCTTCATATGGGACCTGTTCCAAACCTCTGATCATTTTAGTTGCCATCCCCTCTCCCACTCTCTCTCTTCCCCTCTCCCATCTCCTTTTCCCAGTCTCCCCAAGTTTTGTTCAATAAAGAGAGATTCTATTTTTGACCACATGTTTTCTTTATTTTGTACATCAGGAAGGGAGGCTAGGGAAGGGTAAGTGGAAGGAGGTGAGGGAGAAATGGGGTACGAGCCCCCGATGGGGAGGACTGGGCTGGCTCTGCGGGCCTCTGGGGGTGGAAGCTCTCCTGCAGCCCCCCAATTGCCCCCTCTCCCCAGATGGCAGCCTGTGGCAAGTGCAGCCGGTCTGATGGCCGAGTGCTGTGATGTGCCCAGTGTGGGCACTCAGGGCACTCCAATCCAGGACTGCTTTGCAAGCAGGGCACCCCTGAGAACTGTCTGTCCGGGGTGGGGGTCGGGTCCCTTTAAGCACAGCCCTCGGCTAGCCTGAGGCAGCAGCTCCACGTTCTAAGTCCTAATCTGATGCCCTGCCGGCACTGCTTCCAGCCATTCTTAACCCCGGTTCAGGGTCTACTTAATGTGGACATGCTAGTTCGAATTAGCAAAACGCTAATTCGAACTAGTTTTTTAGTCTTGATCCGTTAGTTCGAATTAGCGCTGTAGTGTAGACATACCCTGAGAGCCAAGAACTTTTTATCAGTTTGGAGCCAGTCCCTTCCTCCCAGGATGTCTTCCAGTCAAGCATTGATCCTGGGGAGCGGGAACTTCTGGTGAGTTCACAATTTTTTCTTACTGCTAGATGGTTAAGGCAATGGGGTGTGAAGTTTGGTGTGTTTTGTGCTTATCTGTTTGGAGATGGAGCAGGAATCCTTTCTGCACATCTCCATGAAGCTCTCAGATAGGAACTATTTGATCTTTCTCATAATGTTTCTGGGGAAGCCTGCCTTATTCCATCCTCCACGGTAGTACACTTTCCCATGACAAGCCACCAGTAAGTGGTCTGGCATCACTGAATCACAAAGCATTGCAGCATAAGGCTCCTTACCATGCCTGCCTCTGCATGAGTCCAGAGGTTCCCTTTAGAACTCTGTTGCGTATCTGCTGTACAGTGGCTGCTTTAAAGCAAAACTTTGGCCTTGCACATCTTCATGAACTTTACAGAGACATTCCCTGTATGTTAATAGATTAGGGTTAGACTTCACACATCATACTTCCTGTAATGTGTGCCCTTGTAACTTTTTGCTACAACAGAAAGCTCACTGTGTACCTCCCCAGCTCCACCTGGGGCATGTCTGCTTGGCATAGATCCTTAGGCAAAAATGGACAAGGGAAGATGTGTTCAAGGATCAAATGGACTGGATGAATATGCTCCAGGAGGAGATATGGGCTGCACACCAAGACAGGGTCTCAGAATGACAGGAGAGGAACGCATACAAGGGGTTGCAGGCGAGGCAATAGGACAATATCTTTGCCTCCCTGATGACAGTGACAGAGCGCCTGCCTGCATGCCTGAAGAAGAACCCCCCCCCCCAACCCCATCCACTCCATGCAAAATAACTTTTCCTCCTCTCCCAGTTCCATAGTGTCCACTCCCAGGGGCCCCAGGACACAGGGAGGAAGGGGAGACTCAAGGGCAGCTTCAACCTCCAGGACCTTGGGAGGTAAAAGGCTGTCCTTCTTTCATTTCCAAGGCTCCCCTTTTCGGGTTCCCACCATTGACTTCTTTTATTTCCCTGCCATCTTCCCTAAATAAAAAAGCATGATCTCTGAACAACAGTCTCCTTATTGCTTGCACTGCAAGTGTGAGGTGAGGGATTACAGGCAAATACACTGAATGCCGAGTCACCTCACTGAGAGCAACATGCATGTGTCTCAAAACTGGCTAGTCATAAAACTTTTTTTCAAAGCCTTCCTGATTTGTGCTGCCCCTCATTCTGCTCTGCTTATAGCCCTAGTGTCTGGCTGCTGTTTGGCTAGGTGCTCTGCTTCAGTTTCCTCTCCACATCAGATAAATTTCCCCCTTGTTCTTGCAAAGATCATGGAGCACACAGCAGATTAACACTACAAAAGGCAATGTTGTGTTCCCTGAGGTCCAACCTAGTAGGAGACTCCTAAATCTTCGCTTTAAACACCTAAAAGCACATTAAACCACCATTCTGCACTTGCTCAGCCTGTAGTGGAGCTGCTCATTACTGGGGCTGCCTGAGTACACTTCATGAGCCACGGGAGCAAAGGGTAGGCTGGGTCACCAAGGATCACTACTGGCATTTCCACTCTCCCCAATTCTGATTTTCCAGTCTGGGGAAAAATTCCAGTGTACTTCTTTCTGAAGAGTTCCTAAAGATGCATGCATTATGCACCTTTTCTGATCATCCCATGTTGATGTTGGTTGAAACGGCCCTTGTTATCCACCAACACCTGCAGCACCATGCAGAAGTACAATTTGTGGTTTATGTACTCCTTGGCAAGGTGGTTGTGGGCCAAGATGGTGGTGGTGGGCCCTAACTAGGGCCCCACCACAGTTAGGGCATCCCATTGTGGCAAAATCATCCACTATGAGGTCCATGTTTCCCAGAGTCACAACCCTCTGTAGCAGAATGCTATTGATGGCCTTGGCTACTTGTATAACATCAGTCCCCACTGTAGATTTCCCCACTCTGAACTGATGCCCAGCCCAACTGACTGGTTGCTGGGCAGAGGAAAGCTAGTCACAAAGTTTCAGGAAAGTGCCCTTGCACATTTGGAAGTTTTTCAGCCATTGCTTATCATCCCATACCTGCATTACAATGCAGTCCTACCAGTCTGTGCTTGTCTCACAGCACCAGAACCGATGTTCCATTGTGTCCACAGGATTGACTGGCAGCTGTGTTTGCATCAGCACAAGAGCATTCATGAACAGTGACTCCATGAGATCCCAAGATTCATCCTTGTCCTCTTCCTGGCAGAGTCACATATGTATCTCTGAAAATAGTGCGCCATTAGGTGCACCAGGGCAGACATCAATATCACCAGGGCTCGACAAATAATGTAGATTACAATCCGGAAGAGCCAGTGCAGAGTGATCTGTGCATGTGCAGAGCGCAGAACCGCGCAGCTGGCGAGTGAGGTTCGCCACCACTTGGCGAGCCCTGAATATCACAATGGTTTGATGAAAACTGGATGCATGCTCGAGCTGATATGGCATCTGCGCAGGCATCCAGGGACATAAAGGCTTGTGGAAAGATTTTCCCATTGATTTCAAGCAAGGGGGTGGGGGAACTACTGGATGAGTACATTATGGGATGCTGATGATGTGAACCCATAACCACTCACTGTACAGTTTAGGTCCCAGCATGCACTGGGAGCATGATCCAGAATGCAAAGTGATGCAGGAGGGGTGGGATAGCTACCCACAGTGCACTGCTCTTAAAGTCAATGAAAGTTCCCTTATGGGGATGCGCTACTTTGGACTACATTAAATCCTTTCCTGCAGTGGGGATACAGGGTATGTCTACACTACAGAGTTAATTTGAAATAACAGACGTTATTTCGAATTAACTTTAATAGATGTCTACACATACAAACCACTATTTCAAAATAAATTCAAAATAGTGGAGCCTTATTTCAAATTAAATAAACCTCATTCTATAAGGAATAACACCTCATTCGAAATAGCTAATTCGAAATAAGTGCTGAGTAGACACTTATTTAAAATTAAGGGGCCTCCAGCCCTTTCCAGTTCTTTCTGGTGGCCACTTTGGGACAAACCAGGAAAACTCCTCTCCTCTTCCCTAGCACTGGGGCCCTTAAAGGGCTAGACTCTGGCCAGATGGCACTTGCCAGAGCCAAGCCTGCCAGCAGTCTCTGCGCCTGACCCAGTGGCCCCAGGATGAGCCAGGCAGCCAGTGCTAGCCAGCCGTCCCCTGCCCAGTCCCCCAGCACCCAGGGGCCATCCAGGGGCCGTAGACGGTGCGCGCCCTCATGGACTAGTGCGGACATCATAGACTTCATTGAGGTTTGGAGGGAGGCCCCCAACTTCCATGATCTCCGCACTAGGTGGAGGAACGCGGCCGTCTACAGCTGCATAGCGGCCACCATGGCCTGGAAAAGCCACAGGCACACCAAAGAGCAGGTGCGCCTGAAGGTGAAAGAGCTGCAGCAGGCATATGCCAGGGCCACCAGGGGCGGTGCCGCAGCAGAGGCTGACACCTGGCCCTATTTCCCCACCCTCTACCGAATCCTGGGGAGCGGGGCAGTCTGCACCAGCCCGGGAGGCAGCGAGCCAGGACCGGAGAGCCCTGACCTGGGCACACCAGAGGGGCCACCACCAGCTGTCCCGGCACCGGAGTCAGCAGGGTCGTCCATGGAGGCCATACCAGGTAAGTGCCAGCACTGTCCCCTAACCAGGAGGGAGGTGAAGAGGGAGACCAGGGACCGAGTGCATTGGCCATGCCTCCCATGCCACCCTTGGGCAAGTGCCATGCCACCCTTGGGCAGGTGGCTCCAGCTGCGTGACACCCAGGGGCCGTGGCCCAATAGGCACTTGCATGTGTGAAAAGACCTGACATGCTCCCAACCCCGGGGCGGGACCCAGCAGGATACTCTCCCTTCACACGATCCCTCTCCACAGAGGCAGGTGACATTTCCCCCCCACCCATACTATACACAGCACAGGGGCATAGGTGTGGTCTTGGGGCAGCTCCCAGTCCTGGGGATAGCCAGATATCCTGACCACGACCTCTGTGCAAGCACATCAGCTCTGACGGTGCAGAGCACGGTCACCCTCATGTCGCAGGATGGAGAATGAGGACTTGGCATCATCCACTGTGTCCCCAGGGAGAACTGACCACTTCTCTTCTTTCTCTACAGCTGCGCCAGCTGCTTGTGCAGGGCGCACCACCCCACCTGGGACATGCTCCCGCACCTGTGGCCTGCTCTGGAACACCACCACGTGGCAGGAGTACTGGGACCAGCACCTGGGAGCCCTGCGAGCCCTGCACCGCACCATCCAGGCCTGGATGCTGGAGGACCTGCAGCTCCGCCGGGATCAGTTTGCTGAGGACCGAGCCCTGAACGCAAACCTGCAGGCCCTGCTGCAGAGCATGCTGCCCCGTGCTGGTCCTGTGCCTGCTGCCCCCCCAACTACTGTTCCTCCTCCCACTCCTGACCTCCTTCCCACCTTTTCCTCCTCAGCCTCCACACTCTCCTCCTCCTCAATGTCCACACCCCTCACCTCAACCTCCGCACCCTCCTCCCCATCCCCTGGGATGCCGAGGCCCCCTCCCTTGCTGTGCTGGGAGGCGGTTGGCCGGCGAGACCCCAGGCCTGAGTGCTGAGCTTCCCGTCCCCCTTCTCCCCCTTGCTTCCCCCTTCCAGCTCCCTCCTTCCAGTTTTCCCCCTCCCCTCTCCCACCCTCTCTCCTGCCCTCTCCCACCTCCTTTCCCCCAGCTCCCCAGAGTTTCATTCTCTCTCCCCAGTTGTGTTAAATAAAGACAGGTTATATTTTTGAAAATACGTGTCTTTTATTTGACATCAGGAAGAGGGCTAGGGAAGCGTAAATAGAAGGACTAGAGGGAAGAATGGGGCACAAGCCCCCCGTGGGACAGACCGAGGAGACTGTTAGCGCTCCTCAGGGTGAAAGCTCTCCCGCAGGGCCCCCTGGATCCTGACAGCCCCTCAATGGTCCTCCCGGATGGCAGCCTGCAGACAGTGCAGCCAGGCTGCTGGCAATGTGTCCATGAGACACAGCAGAGTCCCATGGGGCAGGTCTGGTTCCATGTTGCAGAGTGCCGTGGTGTCCGGAGTGAGGGCAAGCAGAGCACTCTGAGACACAAATGTTTTGCTGTCCCTCAGCGAGGTAGACCATCAAGCAGAGAAACCTGAGAACTGTCTGTCCGGGATGGGGGGTCAGGTCCCTTTAAGCACAGACCTTGGCTAGCCTGAGGCAGCAGCCCCACACACTAAGTCCGATCCTGATGCCCTATTGTCACTGGTTCCGGCCAGCCTTACCTTCGATTCACATCGCAATTGCAAAGAGGAATAAGGGATCTTTCAGAAAAGGTTTTATTTTCCGAAAGATCCCCGCCTAGACTGGCGCTTTTTTCTGGCAAAGCTCCGAGCCAGAAAAAAGTGGCAGCCATGTTTATGCAAATTAAGCGGGGGGGATTTAAATCCCCACTTCATTTGCAATTGCGATGTGTCTAAATTGCATCCCTTTTACGGAAAAGTGATGCAGTCTAGACACAGCCCTGGAGTACTGCGAAAAGCACACATCATAGCGGGGGGGGGGGGGGAGATGATGCAACTGGCATTCAGTAGAACTACTCCCTGTTCTACTTTCACAGCACTTAGGGTATGTCTACACTGCCACCCTCGTTTGAACTAGGGTCGCTAATGTAGTCATTCGAACTTGCAAATGAAGCCTAGGATTAAAATATCCCGGGCTTCATTTGCACGTTCTTGGGCGCCATCATTTTTAAATGCCCGGTAGTTTAAACTACCTGCCCGTGGCTACACGCAGCATGGACTAGGTAGTTCGAATTAACGCTCCTAATTCGAACTACCGTTAAACCTCTTTGCAGGAGGAATAAAGGTAGTTCGAATTAGGAGCTTTAGTTTGAACTACCTAGTCCATGCTGTGGGTAGCCACGGGAAGGTAGTTCAAACTATGGGGCATTTAAAAATGGCGGCACCCGGGAACGTGCAAATGAAGCCCAGGATATTTAAATCCCAGGCTTCATTTACAAGTTTGAATGCCTACATTACCCACCTTAGTTCGAACTAGGGTGGCAGTGCAGACATACCCTTAAATACTAGATAGCAAGGGACTATTTTTAAGATTGTATTCCAATATTTATTTTCAGAAAAAATGAACAAACTCATGAAAGTGTAGATCAGATGGAAGGGGGAGAAATTACTCTGTTACTCTGTCTACTGTGAAAATTGAAGGATGAAAAAGAAATAGAATTCAACAAGATAGGACTAGTAAAAAAAATCTGAGCGTCATAATATCTTCAGATAGCATTCAACATTATCTTCAGAAAGATACATGTAACATGTCTATGCAATTGTGGGAAAAATGCTGTAGGTAAGAGTAGCAGATGTACAGGAAGTCTTTTACTTATGTTCTAATCAGTTTTAGCAAAATGTTTGTATAACTTGTCTATCCATCAGCTGTTTACTACAAGTGCACAGTACAGCATGACTATAAAATATCTTCCTTCAGTACAGCTCTGGGCATGGAACTCAATAGAGTGCATCAGAACTTATTTAGAGTTTTGGGCTTCCAGCAACATAAGCTGTTAGTTTCTCACCAAACTGTGTGATTCTTCTTTCATTATCCTGCAGCACAAGATTAGTTGATCCAAGAAAATGGTGGTTTTTCCTCACACTTCTGTAAATAAATATTTTCCTATTGTACTATTTTGGGGAGTGTGGAACAGCTGCCTCTAGAATGGAAGAGAGCTTCCCTGCAGCATTTCTATAAAAGCCTTTTCTTGGTGTGAGCTGCCTGCAGAGCAGACTTCACCTTGGCCATGAAAATGCTAAAGTTTCAGTTCTTTGACATTACTGGACAATGCTCTTTTTTAAAATCTCTGTGACTATGATTCAGATCCATTTGCAAATGTTCAGCAATATTCATTATTCTTCTCCTGGTCAATATCAAGCAAAGACAATATGTTAGGCCAAATATGAAGTGTGAAGACAAAGACTAAGGTAATATGAAAAATGAATAATCTTTTATTCCTAAAGGTTGTTTATTTGCTAACCAAGAAATGAGTGAACTTACTCACATGAAAATTGCTGTCCTTGATACATTTGTATACCCAAATTCTCTCTCTGTTTAGATCTCTCCAATAACTGAAAATCTAAGAATACTGAGAAAAGAATTCGAAACTAATATTGAGCCCATTATTTTTCTTTGACAGCTTTTCCCTTGGAAGATTTATTCAGCGTAAGTGTTTGCTGTGGAGATCGTATTTGCTATCTAAAATAACTGTTAATTTCCCCATTAAATATCTTTGGGTTAAAAATGTCATTTATATACATTATATATCTGTGTGCTAATAAAGCAATTATGTTGTGAAGCACAGCATGTGTGTGTAGTGGAGAGAGATTTTGCTAGGTTGGTAATTGTATTGCCATAGTATTTCCTGCTTCACACAAATAATATGGATAACTCTATTCCAAAATCCTTAAATATATTTCCATCTATTTACAATGAAGAAGTGAGGCACAGGATATATTCAATGAATTGCTGAAGAGCATACCGGAAATTTGTGGTGGAACTGAAATTTGGTCTTTCAATCCCAATCTAGTACCATGCCCACCAGACCAACTCCTCTGCAGGCCCACTCATGAGCCCATCAAAGCAGATGTAAGATGCCTATTTAATTCAGTAACCCAATTTCTATCCTGACTTATGCTCCTAGAAGTTAAAAGTCTAAGCCCAGACAATATTTGGCTCAATGGGACTGAAATGGAGCAAAAGTATAACTGGTCTATTAAGAAGGTACAGTGTCTAAACTGGACACCATATATGCAGGGCAACATTTGTGTTCATATGTCAAATAAACACATATGCATTCGAGGTACAAATTGCCGCGCAATGTAGCCTTAATTTCTATTTGTGTGTGTAAATATCTAAACTGTAAGATATTAAAATATTGATCAAATTATAGCTACAAAATGAGTTGTTTTCTTGTGTTCAGATATCTACATCATTTGGTCTCTTTTAAGATATATGACTGTTGTCCTGTCATCTTTTGGATGAATAGATTTGTCCAAACTAATAATGTATTTTCTATGTATAAAGGTAATCACAGTGGACTATTATTTAGAGAAATGAACAACTGGGAGTTAACACTGAAGATCCTTTTAGCCAGGAAGGCTAAAGGACTCCTGGAGGTGGATGAAGTTGTAGGAAGAAAGTAATTTGCTATATTTAACATTACATTAAACAAGACAGATTAATTGACCCCAGATAAAGAAACCTCACTGAAACAGCCCTTTGCATTGGAAAGAAATGGCTACAAATGTTTGAAAAACATCTTATTAAAAATTGTAAAAAAACATTTAGAAATAGTGAGCCAGATCTTCAGTGAGTGTGTTCTTGTGTAGCTCCATTAGTGTGAATGGGTTTGTAGGTACTTGGTCTTCATGTAAACATTCCTGTTTACAACATCCTATAGGTTTTAGCACTTTGGTCTTTAAAACTCTCTCTACTTGTCTCTTTTTTTTCTATTAGCTTCATTCTACCACAAAATTCAAAAGTCTAATCATGGAAAAGATACCTTGCTGGGTTTCAGTCTGTTTATTTATTATCTGAGTCAACATATCTCAGACATGGAGTTTAAATTCATGACTTCAGATTGTTGAAAGTTAATATAATAGATTTTGAGGGATGAGTTCAGCTGATGACAGTGATATCTGTCTGTGAGTAGCTATGGATTTATTGCGCATCACTTTTTATATTTGAATGCTGTGGCACCCAAAGCAGCCTTCAGGTAGGCTGTTCTACTTTTGTAAGCAGGATCTGAAGGACTGCTTGAAATGCAACCACCTTCATACCTGCCAGGTGTGAGCAGTAAGACTGGTTCAGCCCTGCAAGAAAATCAACTGTTGATATGTAAATACAGCCAATGCCAGAATGGGGAAGGAATCGCGGGTATAGTTATGTAAATCAAATTCAGCCAGGGCTGATAGAGGGTGAATTGTTGGAATGGAATGTGGTGTATTGTGACTAATTTGGCTGTTGTGGGGGTCACAAACCATGCTACCCCTAAATGTGGGAACTCTAAAATGCTTGCAGGAGAGACACTATCATGAACAAGCCTTACTCTTCCAGATTTGAGTGAATGAGTTGGGGGGAGGTGAAGGAAGGGGCTTGAGACAGCAAGCTTCATGCCTGCCACGTGTGAGCTGTAAGACCTGTCTCCTTTCCCCCCCTGTTCTAAGGATCATGCTAAGGAGTCTCTCTGTTATTTCAGTGGAAGCTTTTGGCCAGCCTAGGTGATGGCTAAGAGTTGAAATCACTAAGGCTATGTCTACACTGGAGGGTTCTTGTGCAAGAACAGATATTCTTGCAGAAGAACCTGCAAAGCGTCCACACTGCCCACCCACTCTTGCTCAAGAAGATTTACAGTACGTCGTTGGAAGACAGGGCTTCTTGTGCAAGAGCTACGCTCTTTTCTAACAAGTGTAAGCCGTCTTGCGCAAGAGCTCTTGCACAAGAGGGGAGTGTTGACACGCAGTAGGGGTTTCTTGCACAAGAAAGCCCTATGGGTAAAATGGCCATCAGAGCTTTTTTGCACAAGAGAGCGTCCACACTGCCATGGATGCTCTTGCACAAAAGCACATGGTAGTGTGGACGTGATCTTGTGCAAGAGTTCTTGTGCAAGAACCCGCCAGTGTAGACATAACCTAAGAGCTGAAGTCACTGGTTTGGCCTGGAGCCAGACCCATTGTGACCAGTGGGAGACTGGTAGGAGCAGTGGCAGGATGGCCAATAGGGCAGCTGAGCAGGTGGCCAACCGAATGGCTGGTGGGCACGACCAACAAGGCAGTTGATAGGAGCAGCAGCAGGTGGCCAGCAGTGCAGTTGGTAGGGCAGCTGATAGGAGCGACTGGCAGGCGGCCAGTAGGAGCAGTAGCAGGCAGCCAGCAGGGCGGCTGGCAGGAACAAGCAGACCACAGGAGCAGCACAAAGATGGCATGGCCTCAGGCTCAATGAGACCATGGGACTCTGTTCCGGGAACAAGGGTTCTTAGACAGAGATGGGATCCACCTAACAAAGAGAGGAAGGAGCACCTTCGAGGGCAGGCTTGCAAACCTAGTGAGGAGGGCTATAAACTAGGTTCATTGGGGGATGGTGACCAAAACCCTGAGTGGAGTGGGGAAGTCGGATACCAGGAAGAAATGCAAAGAGGAACGAGCAACAAAGGTGGACCCATGATTCGAATGCAGAGGGTAGGGTGATCAGCTGGTTATCTAAGCTGTTTCTACACCAATGCGAGAAGCCTGGGTAACAAAAAGGAAGAATTGGAGGCCCTGGCCTAGTCCAAGAACTACGATTTGATTGGCATAACGGAGACTTGGTGGGATGACTCACATGACTGGAGTGCTGTCATGGAAGGGTATAAACTGTTCAGGAAGAACAGGAAGGGAAGAAAAGGAGGAGGAATTGCACTGTATGTAAGAGAGCACTATGATTGCTCAGAACTCCAGTATATAGAGGGGGAAAAACCTGTTGAGCGTCTACAGGTTAAGTTAAGAGGTGTAAACAACAGCAGTGATGTTGTGGTTGGTGTCTGCTACAAGCTGCTGAATCAGGTGGATGAGATAGATGAGGCTTTCTTTGGACAACTGAGAAAAGTTGCCAGATCACAGGCCCTGGTTCTCATGGGGGACTTTAATCATCCTGACATCTGTTGGGAGACAGATATGGCAGTACACAGGCAATCCAGGAAGATTTTGGAGAACGTTGCGGATAACTTCTTGGTACAAGTGCTGAAGGATCCAACCAGGGGCTGTGCACTGCTTGACCTGCTGCTCACAACTAGGGAGGAACTAATAGGGGAAGTAGAGGTGGGTGACAACCTGGAAAGCAGTGATCATGAGATGATTTCAAGATCCTGACCAAAGGAAGAAAACAGATTAGTAAAATACACACCTTGAACTTCAGAAAAGCAGACTTTGATTCCCTCAAAGGCTGGATGGGCAGACTCTACTGGGATGCTAACATGAAGGGGAAAAGAGCCCTGGAGAGCTGGCAGTATTTTAAAGAAGCCTTACTGAAGGCATGGAAAGAAACCATCCCAATGTGTAGCAAGAGAAGCAAATATGGTAGGAGACTGGATTGGCTTACTGAGGAAATCCTTGGTGAACTTAAGAACAAAGAGGGAGCTTACAAAAAGTGGAAATTGGACAGATGACTAGAGAGGGGTATAAATCTATAGCTCGAGAATGCAGGGGAGTTATCAGGAAAGCAAAAGAGCAATTGGAATTGCAACTTGCAAGGGACGTGAAGGATAACAAGAAAGGTTTCTACAGGCATGTTAGCAATAAGAAGGTGATCAGAGAGGGTGTGGGGCCTTTGGCCATTATCTTTGAAAAGTCGTGGAGATCAGGAGAGAGATCCCGGATGATTGGAAAAAGGCAAATGTAGTGCCCATCTTTAAGAAAGGGAAGAAGTACATCCCAGGGAACTATAGGCTGGTTAGTCTTATCTCAGTCCCTGGAAAAATCATTGAGGGGATTCTCAAGGAATCCATTTAGAAGCACTTGGAAGAGGGGAAGGTGATCAAGACTAGTCAGCATGGATTCATGAAGGGCAAGTCATGCCTTACCAATCTGATTAGCTTCTATGATGAGGTAACTGGCTCTGTGGATATGGGGAAGTCAGTGAATGTGATATACCTTGACTTTAGCAAGGCTTTTGATTCGGTCTCCCACAGTATTCTTGCCAGCAAGTTAAGGGAATGTGGATTGGATAAATGGACGGTAAAATGGATAGAAAGCTGGCTGGAAGGTCGGGCCCAGTGGGTAGTGATCAAAAGCTCGATGTCAGGATGGTGATCAGTTTCTAGCTGAGAGCCCCAAGGTTCGGTTCTGGGACTGGTTTTGTTCAACATCTTTATTAATTACCTGGATGAGAGGGTGGATTGTACTCTCAGTAAGTTTGCGGATGACACTAAGCTAGGGAGAGAGGTAAATACGCTGGAGGGCAGGGATAGAGTCCAGAGTAACTTAGACATATTGGAGGATTGGGCCACAAGAAATCTGATGAGGTTCAACAAGGACAAGTGTAGAGTCCTGCACTTGGGACGGAAGAATCCTAAGCATTGTTACAGGCTGGGGACCAATTGTCTAAGTAGCAGTTCTGTAGAAAAGGACCTGGGGGTTACAGTGGATGAGAAGCTGGACATGAGTCAAGAGTGTGCCCTTGTAGCCAAGAAGGCTAATGGCATATTAGGTTGCATTAAGAGGAGCATTGCCAGTTGATCCAGAGATGTGTTTATTCCTCTTTACTCGACCCAGGTGAGGCCACATCTGGAGTATTGTGTCCAGTTCTGGGCCCCCAATTATAGGAAGGATGAGGATGCCTTGGAGAGGGTCCAGAGGAGGGCGACCAAAATGATTAGGGGGCTGGAGCATATGACCTACGAGGAGAGGCTGAGGGACTTGTGTCTATTTAGTCTGCAGAAGAGAAGATTGAGGGGGGGATTTGATACCAGCCTTCAGTTTCCTAAAGGGAGATTCCAAACAGGCTGGAGAAAGGCTGTTCACAGTAGTGATGGATGGCAGAACAAGGAACAATTGTATCAAGTTGCGGTGGGAGAGGTCTAGGTTGGATATTAGGAAAAACTATTTCACTAGGAGGGTGGTGAAGCATTGGAATGGTTTACCTAGGGAAGTAGTGGAGTCTCCATCCCTAGAGGTGTTTAAGTCTCGGCTTGACAAAGCCCTGACTGGGTTGATTTAATTGGGATTGGTCCTGCCTTGGGCAGGGCGCTGGACTTGATGGCCTTCTAAGGTCTCTTCTATCTCTATGATTCTATGATTCTATGAGTGGAGTTATCATGGTGATGTGTCTGGGTCTACACTGACTGGACAGAGCTGGAAGTGGGGCATTTGAAGTGGGGTACGGAGAAAGTTTGGGTAGATGAATGGGACCCTTACAATGTTTGACTAGGGAGCTTGAAAGGCAAAGGACATTGCTAAATCCATTTAAGCTGGGAAGGTTACTCATAGGTTTGTTATGACCTCTGGTTGTGATATTTTCCCAAGCTAATGCCACGTGACTCTTCTCTCTGTCATTAAAACTTTCTTTTCTATGCCCAGACTCTGTGCTTGCAATTGGGGAAGGATTGCCTCTCAGAGGTGCCCAGGGGTGTGTGAATTTCCCAGGCCTATGCGTGGGGGCTTGAGCCAGTTCTGTGTGAGATGGATGAAAAGGAACCCCTAGATATTGCACCCGGCCCTGCCAAAATCCAAAGACTTCTCTCTGACACTACCTGCACAACCATACATTTACTTCCACAATTTGATGGTCTCTATCTTGGTCTTTTCCTTACACAGGGAGGATGGGCGAGAACTTCTTTATCCTTCCCAGAGCCACAAAATCTGCAATGACCCACCTAAGGTCATTCTTCACAGTATCATGAGTGCCCACAAGGAGGAGTAGGAATGGTTTGATCATTGTTGGTAGACACTCCTGAATTGTAGCTTCAGTCAAGCAGCACACTTCAAATTTTCCGGTCTGGATGGCAGGTGGATGATTCTGTCCCTCTTTAGATAAATCCTCCATCCCTTTGGGAATGGCAGTCATGGAATCCCCACCTCTTGGATAATGCTGTTGGGTCAATGGAGTCTCTTTCTGATCCATTCCCTCGGAATATTTTCCAATTCATTCTCCACTGTAGCGCTTATGCAGAGATCCTGAATACAGTTTCTTACCAATATATGCATTGGGGGTACATTAGTACATGACTTCAGTGGAGTTAGGTCGATAAATACCAGCTGAAGATCTAGTCCATTATTAACTTCAACCCTTCAGTTCCTACATAGGCAAATCACACATTGAAGACAATAGGAATTAGAGGCTAAAGTATCAGGCTTTTAGGTGCTAAAATATAAACAATAATAAAGTGTAAGGGTATTTCTAGACAGCGGAGCTATTTTGGGATACCATAGGTATCCCGCATAGCTATTCTGTGTCTTTTACATGCACCCATTATTTTGAAATAGATTTTGTGCTATTCTGGCTTTTCTTTAACCCGTGTTCACAAGGGTTAAGGAATGTCATAAAATAACACATTTCAAAATACATTTGAAATAAGCTACACATGGCACAAATTTTGCATGGCACAAATTGTGTAGCTTATTCTGACATTAGGGTGCTGTCTAGACTCACTGTAAGTATCAGAGAGACACAGCCTAGCTCAGTTTTCTTTTTTTTACTCCTCTCCATTGTCCTTCCCAGAAAGAAGGCCTGTCCAAAATCTATTGTGCCCCAATCATCCTAGGATTCTACAATGGATTCCAGTAAATGATTTAAGCTAGACAATTCTTGAGTCACACCACGAACATAAATAACACTCTGTTGTCTCAAGGATCAAGGGAATTTTGACTCTTCCTTGGTTCATGCACTATGTTTTGCTCAGTTAAATCCAATTTTCATGGGAAGCATGACCTGAACTCATCTCCACACACCATGGCTGGAAGCATCTAGTGCATTCCTGCCCTCATAGTGTCAAAAGTCTGCTAACACTTCCAGGTGGCTGCTGGCCACTGACATAACCTAGTCATCTCCTTTCCCCTGGTTATAGAGAGGGCAGGAAGATGTTAAGCCCTAATATATCTTGTGCTCTCGGGCCCAGGGAACCTGATTGCAGAGGCTTCAGCAAACCTGTCCAGAGAAGTGGCTCAGCAGAGGAGGTAGCTTAGGGGACAAAGCAGCTCTACATGCCTTGGGACCAGGACCTCGGGTGGGATGAGGAGGTGGGTGAAGAGGGTGCTAAGCCCCTGCCCAGGGGGCTGCTGTGGACAGGGCCAGCACGAGCCACTCTTGCGCCCTGGGCAGCGGGTACGCGGTACATGCGCGGCCCTTCCTCTGGGCGGCAACCTATGGGGGGCGCCTGATGCAGTGCCCCTTACCACTTCAATCAGGTGCCTCCCATTGGTTGGCATCCCGGGCAGCTGCCTGGCTAGTCCCTCCCCCCCCTTAACCTGGCCCTGGCTGTGGCCAGTTCACAAACAGGCTGGAAATTGTTGCTAGTGCTGTGTGGAGCTTTGGGACATGCAGGGCTTGGCTCCTCTTGACCAGTGCCCTGGTCCCCAAGCAGAAGCAGTGGGGGGAAAGGATATTTTGGCCTTGGAAAGGGTTCAGAAAAGGGCAACTTAAATGATTAGGGGTTTGGAACGGGTCCCATATGAGGAGAGGTTAAAGCGACTGGGACTTCCTACACTTGGGACGGAAGAATCCCAAGCATTGTTACAGGCTGGGGACCAATTTAATATGTAATAAAATGTAATAAAATTTAATATCCCTTTGGTGGGAAAAACACCTCAGCAGCCCAACATTGTAGCATTTAATTTCAGAAAGGGGAACTACACAAAAATGAGGAAGTTAGTTAAACAGAAATTAAAAAGTACAATGACAAGAGTAAAATCTCTACAACGTGCATGGAAACTTTTCAAAGATAATAGAAGGCCAACTTAAATGTATACCCCAAAATAAAAAACAAAGGAAGAGAACCAAATAAGTGCCGCCATGATTTAACAACCAAGTAAAAGAAGCAGCGAGAGATAAAAAGATGTCTTTTAAAAAGTGGAAGTCAAATGTAAGTGAGAAAAATAGAAAGGAGCATAAACTTTGTCAAATTAAGTGTACAAATATAATAAAAAAAGCCAAAAAGGAGTCTGAAGTACAGGTAGCCAAAAATTCAAAAAGTAATAGCAAAATGTTTTTGAAGGACATCAAAAGCAGGAAGCCAGCCAAACAATCAGTGGGGCCCCTGCATGATCGAGATGCTAAAGGAGCACTCAAAGATGATAAAGTTATTGCAAAGAAGCAAAATGATAAACTTAAGAGTAACAAGTCACCAGGACCTGATGACATTCACCTAAGAGTTCTGAAAGAACTCAAAAGGGAGATTGTGGAACTAACAAATTGTGGTTTGTAACCTATCCTTTAAATCAGATTCTGTACCTAATGACTGGGAGATAGCTAACGTGATGCCATTATTTAAAAAGGGCTCTAGAAATGATCTTGGCAATTACAGACCGGTAAGTCTAATGTCAGTACTGGGCAAATTAGCTGAAACTATAGGAAAGAATAGAATTGTCAGATACATAGATTAACATACTTTGTTGGGGGAAAGTCAACATAGTTTCTTTAAAGGGAAATCAAGCCTTACTAATGTACTAGGGTATGTCTACACTTGCACCCTCTTTCGAGAGAGGAATGCAAATGAAGACATTCGAAATTGCAAATGAAGCTGGGAGTTAAATATCCCGTGCTTCATTTGCATATTCGCGTTATGAAGCTTGAAATAGTTTGAAATAGTGCTATTTCGAAATAACAGATGCTGTTAAGACTCGGTTATTTCGAGAGAAAACCCTTCTCTCAAAATAACCCTTATTCCTCATACAATGAGGTTTACTAGTTATTTCGAGAGAAGGGTTTTCTCTCGAAATAACCGCGTCTTAACAGTATCTGTTATTTCGAAAGAGCAATTTTGAAATAGCGCCATAATGTGAATATGCAAATGAAGCACAGGATATTTAAATCCTGGCTTCATTTGCAATTTGGAATGTCTTAATTTGCATCCCTCTCTCAAAAGAGGGTGCAAGTGTAGACATACCCTTAGAGTTCTTTGAAAGGGATCAACAAATATGTGGATAAGGGAGATCCAGTGGATATTGTATACTTAGATTTCTAGAAAGTCTTTGACAAGTTCCCTCACCAAAACCTCTTAAGTAAAATAATTTGACATGGGATAAGAGGGAAGGTCCTTTTGTGGTTTGAGAACTGGTTAAAAGACAGGAAACAAAAGGTAGGAATAGATGATAAGTTTTCCAAGTGGAGGGAGGTAACTAGTTGGGTCCCCCAAGGATCTGTCCTGGGACCTATCCTATTCAACTTATATATAAATGATCTGGAGAAAGGAGTAAACAGGGAGGTGGCAAAATTTTCAGATGATACCAAACCGCTCAAGATAGTTAAGACCAAATCAGACTGTGAAGAGCTTCAAAAAGATCTCACCAAACTAAGTGATTGGTCAACAAAATGGCAAATGAAATTCCATGTAGATAAATGTAAAGTATTGCACACTGGAAAAAGTAATGCCGCCCTTATGTACAATATGGTAGGGAGAGAGAAAGAAATCTTTGAGTCATTGTGGATAGTTCTCTGAAAACATCCACTCAGTGTGCAGCAGCAGTCAAAAAAGCAAATAGAATGTTAGGAATCATTAAAAGGGGATAGAGAATAAGACAGAAAATATCTTATTGTCTCTATATAAAACCATGGTACGTCCACATTTTGAATACTGCATACAGATATGGTTGCTTCATCTCAAAAAAGATGTATCGGCTTTGGAAAAAGTTCAGAAAAGTGCAACAAAAATTATTAGGGTTTAGAATGGTTTTCCTATGAAAAGAGATTGCAAAGACTTGGACTTTTCAGTTTAAAAAAGAGGAGACTACGGGGGGATATGATACAGGTTTATAAAATCATGACTGGTATGGAAAAAGTGAATAAGGAAAAGGTATTTACTTATTCCTATAATATAAGAACTAGGGGTCACCAAATGAAATTAATAGGCAGCTGGTTTAAAACAAACAAAATGAAGTGTTCACTCAGCGCACAGTCAACCTGTGGAACTTCTTGCCAGAGGATGGGGTGAAGGCTAGAACTTTAACAGGATTCAAAAAAGAGCTAGGGTATGTCTACACTACCCCGCTAGTTCGAACTAGCGGGGTAATGTAGGCATACCGCACTTGCAAATGAAGCCCGGGATTTGAATTTCCCGGGCTTCATTTGCATAAGCGGGGAGCTGCCATTTTTAAATCCCCGCTTGTTCGAATCCTGTGTAGCGCGGCTACACGGGGCTCCAACTAGGTAGTTCAGACTAGGTTCAGACTAGGTTCCACGAGGTGTACCGGTAGTTCGGAATAGGAACCTAGTCCGAACTACCTAGTTCGAGCCCCGTGTAGCCGCGCTACACGGGATTCGAACAAGTGGGGATTTAAAAATGGCAGCTCCCCGCTTATGCAAATGAAGCCCGGGAAATTCAAATCCCGGGCTTCATTTGCAAGTGCGGTATGCCTACATTACCCTCCTAGTTCGAACTAGGAGGGTAGTGTAGACATACCCCTAGATAGATTGATTGAGGTTATGTCCATCAATGGCTATTAGCCAGGATGGGTAGTAATGGTGTCCCTAGCCTCTGTTTTTCTGGAAATGTGTGACGGAAGAGATCACATGAGGATTACCTGTTGTGTTCCCTCCCTCAGGGCATCTAGTATTGTCCACTGTTGGCAGATAGGATACTGGGCTGCGTGGACCTTTGGTCTTATTCAGTATGGTTGTTCTTATGTTCTTATGTCTGAGCAGTTATTGGTAGGGAGTGGCCTCAAATTCTTGACAAAAAGAATAGGAAAGCAGAAGCATTGGTCTTTTGGCTGGGCTGCACCTGAAGGACAGGAGCCGAAGATCCCATGGTGGGGAGACAGCCCTGGTTTGGAGTGGCAGCTGGAAAAGAGATTTTAGGGTGAGTTTGCATAAGTTTGCACTGATGTTTCAGTGTAGAATTAGGCAGGCATTTTTGTTTCTTTTGATTTGTTGCCTACTTTGCTCTGACTGTTCTCACGTATTACCACTTAAACCCTACTGCTTGTACTTAGAAAATAAAAATGATTTTATTATCAAACCCAATTTAAATATTATTACGTGGAAAAGCAGTTAGTGTGCACATTCCCCTTTTAATTGCTAAAGATGGCTTACCTAATTCTTTGGGTTTGATCCCATCAGGGGAGTAGCATCCCAGAAAGCTGGGCCCTAAACTGCACTCTCGTTGGACCTGAAGCGGTTCAGTGTCTGTACTGCTTCTTGGTGGGGATTGGGCTCTCAGCAGAGCTGGCCCAGCAGGACTGGGTGGTGAGGAGCCTCAGAAAATGGGAAGGCAAGTGGAAGTGGCTGTGTCAGCACCTAAGGAGGCACCCCCGAGGGGCCTTTTGTGACCGTACCCCTCACACATATGTACTAAACTCAACTCAAAGAGTTTAAACAACACCTAAAAGTCAAGTTAGTGGCAGAGCTGGTAACAGGATTTAGGAGTCAATCCTAACGCTGTTTCTTATATTAGTTATACCTCACTATGGCCTCACTCCAGGAGAGTAGTAATTAATATATTTAGGTTAAAGCATGTGAGTTGCCCCTTTGACTTCAGTGAACTATTCACCCCTGAAAATATAAGCATGTGTTTGTAGGATCAGTGCCATTGTTAGTAGATTTTAATAAGAAGTTTGGTTTTGATTAGCTGATCCTGTGAGGAATTTGTTTAATGCTTGAAAAGCTATGTCATGCTTTGATCGATGGGGTTGCACTTCGATTACATTGCACTCAACACTTGTTCAACATAATTGAAGTTTCACTTAAATAAACTAGCTAATCAGGTTGTACTAAGTAAGTAGACTCAAGGTTGTGCCAGTGTAATGTGATGTATTGAATTCCCACCTCCATCTTCTAAATGCAGCTCAGTAGTAATGATAAAACATTTTTTTCTCTCTACTTTGTATTTTTTAATACATGCAATTTTTCATCTGTGCCCCAACCAACTCCACATCAATTGTATTAAAAAATGTGGAAGTAAAGTTAAGATTTTAACTTAAAGTGGCAGAAAGGGGACCACAGTTTTGTGGGTGTAAGTGTGCACATTTTCCTTTTTTTTCGGTAAATTCACCTCAGTTGTGCTCATGCCCTCTTGTTTTCACTGTAATGTTCATGGTAAGAAGTTTTATTGAAACATACTTTTGTGTAAATTATATATCAAATTAACACAAACACTTGAGGGAAAAAATATTCAGTTCTCACATGCAATAGTTCGAATAGAAAGCATTTGTGTATAACATTAAGAATATGAGCAGTCCCACCGAAGTTAACTGAACATAGTGGCACAGACAGAAACACTGATATTTACATAAAATAGCACTCTGAGTGCTATAACTATCATGAATTCAGTTGATTCTCAAAGAACAGTCATTACTAATGTAGGGACAAAGTGAGAGAGGCTAAAAGTCAGGTAGAGTTGGACCTTGCAAAGGGAATTAAAACCAATAGTAAAAGGTTTTATAGCCATATAAATAGGAAAAAAACAAAACAAAAAAAGAAGAAGTAGGACCGCTAATTACTAAGGATGGAGTGGAGGTTAAGGATAATCTAGGAATGGCCCAATAACTAAACAAATACTTTGTTTCAGCCTTTAATGAGGCTAATGAAGAGCTTAGGGATAATAGTAACATAACAAATGGGACTAAGGATATGGAGGTAGATACTACCATATCTGAGGTAAAAGCCAAACTTGAACAGCTTAATGGAAGTTCTTGCTTTTTTAAGAAAGGGAAAAAAAGCAACCCCGGGTAACAATAGGCCTGTTAGTTTGACATCTGTAGAATGCAAGATCTTGGAAAAAATCTTGAAGGAGAAAGTAGTTAGAGACATTGAGGCTAATGGCAATTGGGGCAAATTACTACATGGTTTTACAAAAGGTAGATTCCAAACCAACCTGATCTCCTTTTTTGAGAAAGCAACAGATTTTTAGATAAAGGAAATGCAGCGGATCTAATCTACCTCAACTTTAGTAAGGCATTTGATACAGTACCACATAGGGAATTATTGGTTAAATTGGAAAAGATAGGGATTAATATGAAAGTTGAGAGGTGGATAAGCAACTGTTTAAAGGGGAGACTACAGCGGGTCATACTGAAAGGTGAACTGTCTGGTTGAAGGAAGGTTACTAGCGGAGTTCCTCAGGGATCAGTTTTGGGGCCAATTTTATTTGATCTTTTTATTGCTGACCTTGGCACCCAAAGTGGAAGTGTCCTGATAAAATTTGTGGATGACACAAAGTTGGGAGGTATTGCCAATTCAGATAAGGATCGGGATATACAGGAAGATCTGGATGACCTTGTAAATTGGAGTAATAGCAATAGGATGAAATTTAATAGTGAGAAGTGTAAGGTTATGCATTTAGGGATTAATAACAAGAATTTTAGTTATAAGCTGGGGACACATCAGTTGGAAGTAACGGAGGAGAAGGACCTCGGAGTCCTGGTTGATTATAGGATGACTATGAGCCGCAATTGTGACATGGCCGGGAAAAAGGCTAATACGGCCTTGGGATGTATTAGGCGAGGTATTTCCAGTAGGGATAAGGAGGTGTTAGTGCCATTATACAAGGCATTGGTGAGACCCCATTTGGAATACTGTGTGCAGTTCTGGTCTCCCATGTTTAAGAAGGATGAATTCAAACTGGAACAGGTACAAAGAAGGGCCACTAGGATGATCCAAGGAATGGAAAATCTGTCTTATAAAAGGAGACTCAAGGAGCTTGGCTTGTTTACCTTAACCAAAAGAAGGCAGAGGGGGGACATGATTTCACTCTTTAAATATATTAGAGGGATAAATACAAGGGAGGGGGAGGAATTATTTAAGCTTAATACCAATGTGGACACAAGAACAAATGGATATAAGCTGGCTAGTAGGAAGTTTAGACTTGAGATTAGACGAAGGTTTCTAACCATTAGAAGAGTGAGGTTCTGGAATGGCCTTCCAAGGGAAGTAGTGGGGGCAAAAGATCTAGCTGGCTTCAAGATTAAACTAGATAGGTTTATGAAGGGGATGGTTTAATGAGATAACATGATCTTGGTAACTAATAGACCATTTATTATCAGTGGTAAATATATCAATGGAGGGATGATAGGAGTTACTATAGTGAACTTTCTGAGTGTCTGGCTGGTGAGTCTTGCCCACATGCTCAGGGTTTAGCTGATCACCATATTTGGGGTTGGGAAGGAATTTTCCTCCAGGGTAGATCGGCAGAGGCCCTGGAGGTTTTTTGCCTTCCTCTGTCGCATGGGGTACAGATCACAGCTGGAGGATTCTTTGCATCTTGGGGTCTTCAAACTATTTGAAGGCTTCAATATCTAAGATATAGGTGAGAGGATTATTCTAGGAGCGGGTGGGTGAGATTCTGTGGCCTACATTGTGCAAGGGGTCAGACTAGATGATCATAATGGTCCCTTCTGACCTTAAAGTCTATGAATCTACTACACAGGTGAGTAACTCCCCCTTCTTCGTCTAGTGATGTATCTGTGGGTGCTCCACTGTTGGTGACTGTATAGCAGTACCTGACAGCACATGGAAGGTGTGTCTTGGAGTCATGATTTAATCATAATCAATAGCACTGCAGAGGCCACAGTAGTGTCCTTTGCTAAACTATGAGGGATATCACAATGTTTCATAAAAGGTATCATTGTCTTTATCGAATGTGGTATACCGTGGTACTGCCATTAAGGCCGCCAATTCTCCAACTCTGTGGGTGGAAGTAATGGTTAGTAGACAAACTACCTTGATCGTAACTGTTGATAGTGGGGAGGTTGCTAGCAGTTCAAAGGGAGTGGGTAAGAAGGTCCAACACCATCTCCAGACTCCACGCCGGTGGTGGCAATCTATGTGATGGGGATAGGTTGCAAAGGCTTTTGATAAATCTTTTGGTAATAAGATATGCAAACACTGAACAACTATCTCTTGGGTGATGGAAAGCAGTGATTGCTGCCAAATGTACTTTTAGGGAAGCAAGGGCCAACTCCGCATCCTTCAGAAACAAGATGTAGTCCAAAATTTTGTGTAGAGGTGCTTTGCATGGGTCCAATACTTTATCAGGGCACCATGAAAAGAATATATGCCATTTTTGAAGGTAAGTGGAAAGGGGAGATTGTTTCCTGCTGTGCAAGAGGACATCTTTTACTTGGACAAAGATTTACATGGGACCAACAATGAGTAATGCCATGAGGTGAAGGGTATGGGGCTGTGGGTGGAATAGAGTTCTGTTGTTCTGTGTTAGGAGGTCATGATGCTTGGGAAGGTGATAGGATGGTTGAGGAGACATCTGATACAAATAAGGGAACCATGTCTGCTGTGCCCAAAGGGGGGCTATGAGAATGACCATTGCCCTGTCCCTTTTGATCTTTTTGAGGACTCTGAGAACGAGAGGCATGGGAGGGAATGCATAAAAGAGGGTTCCTTTCCAGTTGAGGAGAAAGGCATTCCTGAGAGTTCCTGGTCCAATATTGTTTGCATTTTGCATTTTAGCAGGAGGCGAAAAGGTCTATTTTCGGGCTACCCCTTTGATGGAAAATGGGCTGGAGAACTCGGTGATGAAACTCCCACTCATGGTCTGGAGCAAAGTGCCTGCTGAGAGTGTCTTCAGTCACATTGTTGATTCCTGGTAAGTATGAAGCTATCAGAGTGATTCTGTTGCAGATGCAGCAGTTCCATAACCAGATTGCTTTGACACATAGAGAATAGAATCGGGCACCTCCTTGGCAATTTATATAATACATTGTTGTTGTATTGTTGGTAAGTATTCTGATAGTGGTACCCTGAAAACATGTGACAAAATGCATTGAAGACGGCTCTGAGGTCCAGTAGATTGATATGTAAAGTCATCTCCTGAGTCATCTATTGTCCTTGTATTGATACTTTGCCCATGTGAGCACCCCATCCAAGGAGGGATGCATCTGTAGTTATGTAAGGTTGGTCCTGATGGAATGTGATGCCTACCAGAAGATTCCTGAGATTGGTCCACCACTTGAGGGATGTTACGACAGTGGGAAAGAGAGAAACTTGTCTGTATACATGTTGTCTCAGGTGGATATAAACGGACATAAGCCGGTGCTGGAGGCATCGAAGTGTAGGCATGTATGATTGTAGTGGCCATATGGCCCATGAGCTGGAGGCAGGAAAGTATTGGCACAGCAATGATGAGATCTTCGATTGCTTGGAATCTTAGTAACGGTAGGTATGCCCTTGCTGTGGTAGAGTCTAGTTGAGCCCCTATAAATTCCAGGGTCTGTGTTGATTTTTGGATGTTGAGGGTAAGACCAAGAAGCTTGAATGTTTGTCTGGTTATAAGTATCATTTGGAGTGTCTCTGCAGCAGCTGAATCTTTTATCAGGCAATTGTCCAGGTAAGGAAAGATAATCATGGCTTTTCAGTGCAGATAAGCTGGGTGCAGAGGAGAGGCTGAAAGGCAGCACCCAGTACTGATAGTGGTCTAATCCCACCACAAAGCATAGGAATAATCTGTGCGCAGGATATAGTGATATGAAAATAGGCATATTGCAGGCCAAGGGCTGCAAACCAGTCTTCTTTCTCTAATGCCGGGATTATAGATGCTAGGATCACCATTTTGAATAATTGTTTTTGAAGGTATTGATTCAATCTGCAAAGGTCTAGAATAGGCCTCCAACCTCCCGTCTTCTTTGCTGTGAGAAAATAGTGGGAGTAGAAGCCCCTGCCACTGAATTCCTTGCTTACCATCTCTACTGCTCTGATGGTGAGAAGGCGATGGACCTCCTCTTTGAGTAAGTCTTCATGAGAGGGGTCTCTGAAGAGGGACGGGGAGGGTGGGGTGGTGGAAGGAAATGTCAATGGGATAGGGTATCCTGATGCTATAATTTCGAGGACCCAACGGTCTGATGTAATGGTGGCTCAGTGGTGATGAAAGGGTCTCAAATGATGGTGGATGATGTGTCAGAGAGATTCTGCAAGTCCTCAACCAAAAAATTTAACCTGCTGTTTGTCTGACTGGTGGTTGGTGTTATGACTATTCTGAGGATGCCTCTTCTGAGGCCATTGTTTTACTCATAATTGATCAAAGCAGCACTGTTGATATCTTGAGTATGAAAACTCATGGTGTTTTTGATATGGAACATACTGCTTATGGTGATACAGCGGTGTGTACATACCCAAGGCATGCAGGGTAGTTCTTGAATCTTTACTCAAGTGCAGGACCTCACTGTCTTTTCGGTGAATAACTTTTGCTTATCGAAAGGGAGGTCTTCAACCCCATTTATAGCTTTAGTTTGTAGCTCACAAGGGATCCTGGCGGATTGTAGCTATGAGGCTTTCCTCATAACTATCAATGTTGCTGTAGTGCGGGCTGCTGTGTCCGATACATTGAGAGCTATTTAAAGGGCAGTTCTTGCTGAAGCATACCCTCCTATATGATGGATTTTAATATCGGCCTCTTTGAATCTGGCAGGTGTTCCATGAGGATAGTGGGCTTGGTATAATTGTCAAAGTTGTGATTTGACAATAGGGCTGCATAGTTAGCTATACAAAGAACAAGTGTTGGTAAGAAATAAAACTTCTTGCTGAAGATATCCATGTGTTTGCTCTCCTTATCTGCAATGATATTTTTATATTGTGAAAGTTGGACCTTTGTTGAGCAGCATCCACCACCAAAGAGTTGGGCTGTGGGAGGGAAAATAAAGTCAGCTCCGTTAGGAGGGACAAAGTACTTTTTATCTGCACATTTGTTAGTTGTAGGCACTGATGCTCCTGCCAGAGCTCTTTGGCAGCCTCCATAATGGCCTCGTCTATTGGGTTTGCAATCTTTGCACACTGGGAGTATTGAAGGTTTTTAAGAAGCCAGCGTTGTTTTTTTGCACTCCTGACTAGCATCCACTCTTTAAAATAGGTCCTGAAACTGTTTCAGATCATCAGGAGATTTGATTGCCCGGGATAACTGCTTCATCAGGGGATGATGAGGAATGGTCAGTCTGGTTGTTGCGCTTCCATTTTGGATAATTGCCTATCCTCAGGTTCAGATTGCTGAGCAGTAGGAGGAAAAGTGGAGGAGGTTGCAACCTCCTGCCTATGAGTTGGCTGAGGAGAGATTGTGAATCTGTGTGCAGATGGATGACCAAGGCAGCAGGGTGGGCAATATGCAGACTGTCGATACTGATGATATGTTGAACAATGAGGAGGATAGTCATAGTAATATTCCAGCTTATGTTGTCAATATTCTGATCAGTTAGGACAGGAATATCTGGATGAAAAAGCACTTCTATGATCTGCATGATAGTGTGCCTGCACTGAGAGAGTTGGAGAGTAGGGGGGTGACTTGGGTGATCCTCTCGAAGAGCGTGGGGGTGGTCAAGATATATCTTCGGTAAGGTACAGGTGACAAATCGTAAGTCAGTCTATAATGTCTGCTTTGCCCGTGTAATGCTGCTCATTTGTAGCGGAGGTAAGTGCTCTGAAGGTGATGGAGAGGAAGGTGCCAGAGAAAACGTTAACGGTTCTGGATTGATATCCCTTGCTATGTCAAAATTTTGCCACGCCTTTTTAGGTGTTGGTGAGCAGACCAGCACACATGGTGCTGAAATTGACTCCATCTGTTTGCATCTCGTGGAAGGAGTTATTTCCAGCATTTTTTTTGAGGTGGATGCCAGCACCAATGCTGGTAGAGCCAGAGTTGGCAGTACTGTGACAGATGGTGCTAGGGTTGGCGGTGTCACAATGGATGGCGCCAGTGTTTGTGGTGCTGCAATGGCTAGATGGAATGACCGTTGATGGTACCGATGCAGTTTTGTGCCAAGATTCCGGCTCCGAGGCCATCTTAGGCCATGATCCCATGATGCCAGATGTTCCCAGCTTATCTAGGCCAGTGGAAGGGAATGTGTAGGTGAGGCTCTTTTACTTGTGGGAGCCGAGCCTGAAGAAGTGGTTCTCCACTTTTCAGCCCTCAGCGACTACAACCTCGGGGTTGACAAGGTTGGTTCTGAAGGCTGAAGGACTTTGTCAAAAGAAACATTTGTAGCCTCGTTTCTCTGTCTCAGAGTGCTCTGTGCAGTGGGCACACTTCTGAGCCATGTGTGTATTGCTGAGACATTTTATACAGTCCGAGTAGCCATTGGACGCTGGCATAGTGTCACAGTATGTGGTGCACTTCATAAAACTGGGGGAGCCCAGCATAGTGAAGGGTCTTCCATGTCTATTAGAGTGCGCTCCTACTCTAAAGAATTAATGGTGAACTATCTAAAAAAAATCTTTTTTTTAACAAGTAATCAGCAACTACTAACTCAACACTAAAAACTATCAAAAAGTGACAAAATTATAACTAAATACTAAACTATGTTTTCTTCTTTGACTAGATGGTGAGAAGAAAGGGCTCATTCCATCTGCGACCAATGGCGGCGAAGAAGGAACTGACAAGAACCGGACCCTGCGTGTGATCAAAAGGGCACAAACGGCGCGAAGCACAAGTCAT
Organism: Pelodiscus sinensis; assembly: GCF_049634645.1. Lineage (NCBI taxonomy): Eukaryota > Metazoa > Chordata > Testudines > Trionychidae > Pelodiscus > Pelodiscus sinensis. Next base: position 52,864,230 of record NC_134719.1, read on the forward strand.
GCATTGCTAATAAAAACACCAATCTCCTTCACAAGGACAACCTGACACCATCAGAAGAGCACCCATGGGACATCATTTGAAGAAGAATACTTGGATTACAGCAGTTAGCTGCTTGTGAGAAATCCATCACCCTCTCTTTACCACCACCTGGGCTGCTTGGGAGAGATGGGGAGAGCAATCTGCATGGGATTGCCGTGAGTGGTCGCGATTAAGCAAACCGCCCACTTCCCTTCGGTTCGCTAGGACTATGCAGCCCTCTAGTCTGCCCCCTTGCTTACCTGGGAAGTCGTCAATAAATTTAGACCAAATACCAATCTGTGTCTTAATCAATGAGCATAACTTTATTGATGCTGCCACTTAATGAATAACAAAGTTAAAAGATAACAGCTAAGAATTAAAAGAAAATGAATAAAAAAAATTGGATCTGCTAGCGTGATTACAAGTTTATTTAGTGTCAGCTAACTCGTTATCTAGTATTTAAATTTCTTCTAGATTAATTTTTAAAAGAACTGCAATTATGAGGATCCTTGATCTTATAGCTTATCAAGATTATTTTGTTTTTCTTGATTTGATTTTTTTGACTCTGTCAGATTTTTTTAATCTTTTTGTTACGTTTTCAGTGTCTTTTGTTAAGTTTTTTGACTCACCCAATCAGGTGTAGCAGCATCTCTCAGGTAGAGGTAGAGGACGACGAATGCTGTTACGATGCCTGCCTTGGTATGGACCTCCTGCCTCTTGTTGTCAGAGAGCAGCATGTGAGTTCAGTTTCCAGAATAAGTTGTAGATGATGAGGTACCCACAGTCATTACTGCAGGGTATTTATGTCCTGATCTCTCATTGTCTATTCAGTTCTGTGGTTAATTTGAGATGCAAACAATTTTTTTTCTCTTAAGGGCTAGTGAATTAGCTGAGAATCTTGTAAGTAGATGCAAAAAAATTTTTTCTCTCAGACCAAATTTGGAGTGTTGCTTAAGAGCTAGCAAATTAGATGACACACTTGTAATTAGATACAATTTTTTTTCTCTTAGACCAAATTTGGTGTGTTGCTTAAGAGCTAGCGAATTAGATGAAGATTTTTACTCTTACAAATTTTACTGCTTAGCCTAAATTATCATGTTTCATAAAACATTTCCTAATACACTCCTTCTTAACAGCAAAAAAGGCAATCCATGTAGTCTGCGGTTAGGCTACTTCCTCTTAAACATAGCTGGCTGTGCTTTTGCTATGGCTTAATTTTAAAGAGCTGCTAAGCATACATGACAGGGATAGGTAAGAAAAATGGTGAGGTGCTGGCATTGGTGAGACAGGGGTGGGGCATTTATTTGTGGTATGTTCTCTGACTCCCAGCTGGGCTGTAGCTGCTGATTCTTGCAATTTCAAGAGATGGGACTCTCTCCCAAATAGGGAGAGGGGGAGGGAAAAAGAAAGAAAAGGTTTAATTAAAGTGTCAGATTTAATTAATTGGCAGGTTTTTCCCTTCCCCTTCCTCTTCCCCCCCTCTTTTTCTGCTTTATAATTCAACCTCTGCGCCTCTTGGACCACATTAGTCATCTGAAGAAGTGGGTTTTGCCCACAAAAGTTCATGATGCCATTTCTATATATTTTGGTTCATTTCTAACGGTGCTACAAGACCATTACTGTTTTTTAAGTTTTATTATTTACAGACTGAGACAAGATTGTTGTTCATCTAATTAGATCTTCATCTAATTCACTAGCTCTTAAGCAACACACCAAATTTGGTCTAAGAGAAAAAAAAATTGTATCTAATTACAAGTGTGTCATCTAATTTGCTAGCTGTTAAGCAACACTCCAAATTTGGTCTGAGAGAAAAAATTTTTTTGCATCTACTTACAAGATTCTCAGCTAATTCATAGCCCTTAAGAGATAAGAAATCAGGTTTTAGTAAATGAATACTGGAACAAAAGTCCTAGCTCATGATTCTTGCATGATTACATTGAAAACAAAGTTTACATAGGTGTTAATGTCTTAAGAAAAAGATCTGAAAACTCTGCTCTTAATGATCTTTTCAAAATCCAGTGTTAATAATTAAAACTGGAAGAAATTTCCAATGGATCCTATTTATTTCTTCGGCCTTTCAATTAGAGTGATTCCAGACACGTGATTTCCATTAAGTTTTAGAATTTGTCTGGGGAAGGGCATGAAGACCATTAAGGCTAGATCTTTGGTATCTGGTAGAGTTCTGGCTCTTAGGAGTCAATAGGAATATTCAGAAGTAACAAGCACTACGTGTAATGCTAGGTGTTTTGTAGGTTGAAGACTTTATTTGCAAGCTCCTTGAAGCTCCTGTCTACAAATTCTGAAGCCATGTGTTAATTTGCTTGGAGCCTCTACTCTTTGAGTTGGTGAGACACACAGTGAAAATTTCAAACCAGGGGAACTTCTTTTTACAGGTCTTTGTTTCACTTGCTTAGCATGGATCATTAAAAATACCCAGAAACAACCACCTGATGTTTTACCCTCCGTTCCATTTTCAAGTTATCAGTTGTTTGTGGCTTTGTTTGCTTTCTGTGTTGCTTTATTACTTACTTTCCTGTTCTATGTTTGTGCATTATTAATCAGATTAAGAGTTGTTATCCCATAGAAACTGTATAAGCCTGAGTAAATGCCTTGTATTCTCCTTTCTAGTGTCAGAAAATATTATATTAATATTTGCAAGGAGAGCATGACTATTTCTAGTTGACTCATAGATTTGTTTAGGATCTTAAAACTGAGCTATGTGTGGATAGCATGCATGAAAGAGGGACAGTTTTATTAACTAAAAATTGCTAGTGTTTTGGCAGATGCTTCATTTTTTGAGAGCAGTATTAGTGGAGATTCTGAAGATTTAGTGGTCTTTGGGACTAGGTTGCTAAATTGGTGCTCTAGTGCATATTTTGTATGCTTTTACTTAATGCCCATTTTTTTATTTATTTATATACCTGTTTTCAGTATGTCCCATTTTGATGTGTTTTGTAGCTTGAGTTGTCAGAAATGATCATACATGTACGGTAAGGATAGTGTTAATTGCTTTTTTTATTTGATTTCACATTAAACAAATATCTTAAGCATTTCTCCTTGTTAATTATCCCTTGTTTTAATAATTTGTCTTTTTCCATACCGATGAACTGTTTAAAATATATATTTATATCTAGGGTTTTTTTGTTCATATTGGTGGTACACATCTATACACAACCTCAATATTAGTATTGCACATAAAAAAAATTCAACCTGCTCAAGGATGGAAAATTTTAAAATGAAAGAAGATGCAGCATATATGTAGGATACAAGAAAAATAACAGATTCACAGAAAAAATTCAGTATTAAGTTCCCACCTACTTCTTTCCTAGCAATTTCTGTACAGCAATTTACAGGAGTCCTAACAATTCATGGAATCACTATTTGTAGTTCTGCACATTTGCAGGTGTCTTGGTTCCCAGTCTATAGGGGAGGAAGGGCAATGGCTGGGAGCCACCATGAATTTGCCATGATTGCCAGGAGCCACAGGGAGCTCGGGAGCCACAGGGAGCTCACTGCGGGGGGCCAGAACCTGCAACTTCCAGAATTTGTCACCATTCGCGGTGGTGCCAGGAATGCATCCACCACAAATGGAGAGGGCTTCTTGCATTTCTTTACAAATAAAAATTCCATTGCTTCCTTTTTACCTATCTTCGTGGTGGTCAATCTACCTTTTAGGCATTTTTCTGTTATGTCAGAGACTTGAACAGTAGAATTCTTCCTACATTTAATATATGTAATAATTCGAAGAAAGTTAAGTTAATTTCTGTCCTCAGTGAAGAGCCATGGACTTTGTTTCCCTAGTTTCAAGAACTAAAAGTGAATGCATAATTCAAAATGATCTGGACAAATTGGAGAAATGGTCTGAGGTAAACAGGGTGAAGTTTAACAAAGACAAATGCAAAGTGCTCCACTTAGGAAGGAACAATCAGTTTCACACGTACAGAATAGGAAGCGACTGTCTAGGAAGGAGTACAACAGAAAGGGATCTAGGGGTTATAGTGGGCCACAAGCTGAATATGAGTCAGCAGTGTGATGCTGTTGCAAAAAAAGCAAACATCATTCTGGGATGCATTAACAGGTGTGTTGTGAGCAAGATATGAGAAGTCATTCTTCTGCTCTTCTCTGCGCTGATTAGGCCTTAGCTAGAATATTGTATCCAGTTCTGGGCACCACATTTCAAGAAGGATGTGGAGAAATTGGAGAGGGTCCAGAGAAGGGCAACAAGAATGATTAAAGGTCTAGAAAACGTGACCTATGAAGGAAGGCTGAAAGAATTGGGTTTGTTTAGTTTAGAAAAGAGAAGATTGAGGGGGGACAGGATAGCAGTTTTCAGGTATCTAAAAGGGTGTCATAAGGAGGAGGGAGAAAACTTGTTCATCTTGGCCTCTGAGGATAGAACAAGAAGCAATGGGCTTAAACTGCAGCAAGGGAGGTTTAGGTTGGACATTAGGAAAAAGTTCCTAATTGTCAGTGTAGTCAAACACTGGAATAAATTGCCCAGGGAGGTTGTGGAATCCCCATCACTGGAGATATTTAAGAGTAGGTTAGATAAATGTCTATCGGGGATGGTCTAGACAGTGCTTGGGCCTGCCATGAGGGCAGGGGACTGGACTCGGTGACCTCTCGAGGTTGCTTCCAGTCCTAGTATTCTATCATTCTATGAAATATCAGACCCAGACAGTTTCAACTGTAAGTATACCATTTTCAGCATTTTTATTTCTTGAGCTCCCCTATGCAATCATTTCATATCTGTGATGGCTCAGAAGACTTAAATTGAGTGTGTATTAAAATTAGAATTGACAGGAACAAATAGTAGAGCTGTTAAAATGCATTCTTGAGAGAGAATCTCCCATAAACAAACCTAATGAGAATGAAACCATGTTTTGAAGAAGGGAATATCACATTAATAATAAAAAAGCCTATAGCAAGGGCAAGATGTCTGAAACAAATCAATAACAAAATTCATGGGATGTTTAATGGACCCTGTGTTATTGTGATGTTAAAAAAATACGTAGATGTGCTAAATGGAGCTTTGCCACTGGCCTGCAGTTTTCTCCAAGCCTCATTTGTTGATTTTTTTTAAGAAAAAAAGTTTAAATATTGAATGCAAGAGTGAAACAAAACCAACTGCTAAACTTCTGTCATTTTATCTGCCAGTTAGTGATAACTGAAATGCCAGTTTCCTTTTGAAAACTAAATGAATCAGTCACTTTTGGGAATATGCTCAGACATGTACATTCTTGTAAGGTGTCACTCACTGAGAGTGACAGTCACACATTTATTCCTGCCATCACATGCCTATGAGATGGAATGTCAATTTTTGAACAGTGTTGTGGCCCAAGAGCTAGATTCCCCCTGTAGCTACTCATACATGCTGTTAGTGGCTACTTCTTTCTCCTCCTGCTCCCCATCTCATGATTTTTTCTGCTGGCTTCTTTGTACTCATTGGCACATGCATGCAGTACAGCTGCCAGGATTGTTGCTTCCTGACCTGGAGAGGCAGCACATTCCCTCCCACAAAGAGCTGGCAAACATGTGAAAGACAGAATGAGGTGTGTGACAAAGAGAAAAAAAAAAGGAGCAAAGTGGAAGCCTATGGGTTGTTGGTTTATATTCAGCCCCTCTTTTTCTTAGCTCAATTTCATTCCAAAGTAACTGCTGTACCACCTGGAACAATTCACTTTTCAAAAATTTAGACATGGCTATTATATTACCACATTGCATGCAGTATTCATTAATATTTTACTGCGTAATTTCTGTGGCTTTCCCTGGAAAGAAGGAAACCCAAAAGAAATCATAGAGAGACAACACAAGTGGTAGCAATGCAAATTTCTCTAAACTGTTATGCTTTTTATTATACCTCCAGTTTGTGATGGTGGCACAGCCTGGGTTTTCAAGAAGTCTGAGTTTGCCATGCATGACTATTCTATTCTCAGCCTTTCTGCCCAAAATACTAACAAAAATATCATTTGAACAGCTGTTTTTCACAGATGAAGATCTGCAGTTTTTGAAATTCATTACATTTTTTTTCTTTACAGACATTGGATTAAATTCTCTGGTGTAAATTGGTACAACACCATTGTCTTCAGTGTTACTTCAGCTTACAGCATTTGAGGATCTGGCCCATTGTTGCAATTTCTTCTATATTTACATCCCACAGCAGTATCTGAGAAGCACCACATATATATTAATTAGAGATCTGTGTGTTTGTAAGTCTGTTTGCTCAAGAATGCCTCCTAAATGGTATGAGCTGCGTACACAGCTTCCTCTTCTACTAACTTCCTGGTTATGCCAGGCCAACTGGAAGTGCAGGAAAGAGACTGTTTTCCATAACATGGAAAAGAGGATCTGGGCTGTTCAGAGGAATGTGATTCTGAAAGTGTCCACTAAGAACAATGAGCTTGCAGGGGAGACTTATCCAGCAGAGTGTCCACTGGGGGCAGGCACACCACTGAGGCAATGGCCAGCAGGGCTGGGGCTCTGTCATATTATTGCCTGCCAATCCAATGGGTAACTAGCTCCCATATCTCCAAGCCCCTCTCCTGGCCCCTGGTTTGTAGCACCGAAAGGGGGAGAGAAATGGCTCCTGGGAGCCAGGGGGCTCTGGGGGCTAGGGGAGAAAAAAGGCCCCTGGCAGCCGAGAGGGCTCAGGTCAGGGGGAGAGAAAAGGCCCTTGGCAGCCAAGGGGAATCCCTCATTCTGAGCCCCTCCTCAATCCCCCACCCCAACCCTTAGTCTTGAACCACTCCCAGCCTCCTGCACTGTACCTCCTCCACATATCCCCAAAGCCCTGCCCTGACTCCTGCACACACCACCTACCAGCTACCTGCTCTGAAGGACTCAGGCAATGCTGGGTAAGTCTTCTAGTGAGATATATATTTGGAAACAGCATGCAACATTAACTATAAAACATATACATTCTCTAGCCGAAAGGACAGAGATTGTCTTGAACCTAGATTTGAATACTTTCAACCTTCTAAGCAGTGCAGAGTCTAAAGCTAACGCTGGCTCACACTACGGGCCCCTGTCCCTATAATAAACCAAATCTGAATCCTGCAGGTTGAAATGTAGGCATTAAAAACTGGCATGCACATTTTATTGACATCATTATTCATGTAATGGCAAGACAAGATTTTTTGTACACATTTAATGTAAGTGATGAGATAGGACAGCACAAAACAAGATCTGAGTCAAGCTCTAAACTTAAAGAACTAGAGATTTTACCTGAATAAGGTCAGTATGATTTGGGATCTTGGAAAGCAGTAATGTATGAAGCAACTTTTAAAGGAGGGTATGAAGGAGCACTGCACAAGAGCTCATTAAATATGTATGATAAATATAAAAATGAATATGTGAACTGCTTTGGGGGCAGTCTTTCTAGAGGTTGCAGCTTCCTCTTAACTGGTCTCCCTCAATTCATCTCAAGCTAGCACAGGCTGTGTCTAGACTGGCAAGTTTTTCCGCAAAATCATCTGCTTTTGCGGAAAAACTTGCCAGCTGTCTACACTGGCCGCTTGAATTTCCAGAAAAGCACTGACGATCTCATGTAAGATTGTCAGTGCTTTTCCGGAAATACTATGCTGCTCCTGTTCGGGCAAAAGTCTTTTTCCGAAAGACTTTTGCGCAAAAGGGCCAGTGTAGACAGCACAGTACTGTTTTCCGCAAAAAAGACCCAATTGCGAAAATGGCGACCGGGGCTTTTTTGTGGAAAACCGCGTCTAGATTGGCCACGGATGCTTTTCCGCAAAAAGTGCTTTTGCGGAAAAGCATCCTGCCAATCTAGACGTGCTTTTCCAAAAATGCTTTTAACGGAAAGGTTTTCCGTTAAAAGCATTTTCGGAAAATCATGCCAGTGTAGACGTAGCCACAGTGTATCAACTTCACCTAAAACAAGCCCTTAAAAGAACCCCCAGAGTTTGTCTCCCTCTCAGTTTCTCACTGGCTGTTTCGCATGGGTCTGTTGCTCCTACACAATCCCTACCCTTTTTTCGGCCATAAAAAGGACGGGGCACTCACCCCAGCCACATCATAACCAGGGGCACAAAGAGGCAACAAGTAAAAATAATAAGCTGCAAAGAGAAAGAGTGTGATGCATAGTAAACTAAGGAAAAGGGGTACATTTTTAATATTTTGCCCCAGCTGCAAAAATACCTAGTTATGGTGCTGCACCCACCCCCATCTATCTCCATTCATCTGCTTTTATTGCTGGGCTTGTTTTCCTCGTGGGTCTTAGGGATGGGTTCATGTCTCCATGACTGGCAGTTCAGGCAGTTGTGCTGTGGTGTGGTCAGCTGGTTACTGGGAAAACACTCCTCTCCCTTCTGGCTATGCTCTGCATGGGATTTGTAGAACCATTGAAAAACACCATTATGGACACTAAGCAGCAACATAGTCTTCAACCAATATAACGATGTCAGCAATATACCAACCAAAGAAATGCATTTTATCTCCCTGTCTATTAAGGGTTTTACAACAATTCAATCCTACTGTGAGCTGTGTGCTCACTGTTTCTCAATGAGTTTTCAGGTCAAATATGCTCAAATAAAAGATAAATATTAAATGTGTTATGGTAGCATCTAAGGCAACTGAGATCAGAGACTCATTCTGCTAGGAATTGCACAAACACATAGTAAGAGACAGCTCGGCTTTAAAGAGCTCACAGTATAAAAAAGACAAGACCAACACAGACAGGGAGAAAGTAAATATTATATTCCACCTATATATACACACTTTTTTTGAAAGGGTCCACTGGCACAGCCAGATTAATGTCAAGGTTCTTCCAAATGTCTAGTGACTTTATCAAAGAGACATACATTTTACAAAGTGCTGAGCACTGACTCTCTGAAAAATCATTGAACACCCACAAATTGAGGTGACTAGAATAGTTCTTTTTAAAATCTTGGCCTAAGTGACTTATGTACAGGGAAGAAAAGAACCCGTGTCACCTAATCTCAGTCCATGCCCCTAAACATATGACCATCCTTCCTCTCCATGGAAGCTTTCAATATCACAACTCTAATTTTATCTTTTCTGAGGCTTTGATTACTAGTGAGACACCTTTAATAATCACAAAGGCCCAGATAGACATACCTCCGTCGAAACTACCCCAGACATGAGCTGAGGCACTGGCATCAAATGATATCAAGTTATGTGTTTTTAAAAGCTATTCATACAGAAGATGCTATTTAGAACAGAAAACTGATTCAAAATAAATGCAAAGATTTTGTTTGGCCATTTACACATTCTCAAAAAACACTTTCAGATGTGAACACAGAGACTCTACAGACAAGAGTCAGATCTGTACATATGCAAGCATTTCTGACATTAAGAACTTATCCCTTATCAATTCAAGTGTCTTGTTGATGTCAACAGAACTCTGAAAACTGATGTCAATTTCACATTACAACATTATAAACTAATTCTGATTCAGCCTGTTCTGTGGGAAACATTTAAAGTATAGCAATAGGATCTGAGATTCCTAGAAACTTTTCCTGAGGGTTTTGCAATGCCATTTCTAATCATGTCAATATAGTGTCTGCAAGCAGGTAGAGATCAAAACAGACAATATACACAGTATCTATGGTCCAATGATCTAGCTTCTGGAGTTTTACCTTCTTGTTAACATGAAGAAAAAGAAAACAAATATCTCCCACAGATTTGCTCTGAGTTTACACTGGAGATCTGGCACACAGAATGCTGAATTGCAGGCATGTTCTACTCCTTTATTCTCTTCTTGCTTATTTTGGTGATTAAGCAGGGACTGAGTCAAACGATCAAGGATATTACTGCTCAAGCAATCAATATACCGGACACATGAATCTAGATACACTAAAGAGGCATATGTCAACTTATTTCTTGCTGAGAGTAGAACAGTAGAGAAACTGGAAATGAAAACTCACTAGGAAGTGAGTTGGGCTCTTAATGAATACATGAAACATCTATAACTTAGATTTTACAGGATTAAAAAATATAGTTATTGTGCAGTTCCCTGCATATGGGCCACAATGAAGACTCAAAAATTACTTGCTATTCTTCCTTTCATATAAAAACTGTGTTAATATTACAGCAAAGTATTCAGTAACAGTAGCCATAGGTTCCCAATCCCTCAGTACATTCCAGGTCATTAAAATCAAACATACTATAGATTAAAAGAAAAAGGCATCAAAGAACTGTTATAAATTACCAGGGCTGCATTCTTTTCACGTGAAAATAAAGCCCCTACTGATGTGAAAGAACAAAGCAAGACTGGATCCTGAGTGCTTTAAAGGAAGACAAAGAGAAATTAAAGACTATCTGTCTTGTGTTTCGCATAGATACCTTTCATTGGGTTGTACTGTCAAGAGTGAAAGTAAAGTGTCAAGTTGGTGAGCCTTGTCCAAAGCCCATTAAAATCATGGGGATTTTTCAAAATGATTTCAGTAGAGTCTGTGTCAGGACTTAATTTCTGAGTGAAATGGCTTTTACAGTTATATAGCTTATTCTGTATTCATCTCACTAATCACAATTCATCCGTCACTGTTGTATATGGGTGCTAACAAAATTAGGCAAAGCACAATTTACTAAAATTTTGCATTATTCCTCTTAATATGTATGTGACTGTTATTATTGTTGTAAATATTATAATGCCAATATGTAAATCCAGAATATTGCCACACCCTGAATACCATGTGTAGTTATGGTCACCTAATTTAAAGATACATATTAGAAAAGTTTTGCTCACAAAATCTTATGCCCAAATAAATCTGTCAGTTTTTAAGGATACAGACTAACACAGCTACCCTTCTGATACTTGAAATCATTCTTGAAATCAAAGAACTTATTTTGTAATGTTACAATTAACTCTGACGAGAGTTCTGGTAGACCAGGAATAGGTTCAAAGATCTTGATCTATAACACACTGAAATCTATAATGAGTCTTTCCTTTGACTTCAATGGGTTTGAGTCTGATGATTACTTCCCCCTTCCCATGCCTTGACAAAAATTGCCCTAATTTACAAACCATAGGCAGAACAGAACACACAGCTATAGATAAAAGTATATATGAATGTACCATAAAAGTAACAGGTGAGCTTGCAGGAGGTTTTAAAAATGGGGGTGGGGTGGGAGAACAGGCTTAAATTAGATAATTAAACATGTGTATCTTATAATATGATGCTAGGGACTATTTTTAGTACTTCTGAATTCTGTAAAAAGTATTAGACACTGCAAAAATTGCACCACTGGAAGAGATTTTTTTCTTTCTGTATTTCCTTTCCACATCAATCTTGGATCACAGCTGTAAAACAGTAAAGCAAATTAAACTTCCACAATGAATTTATTAAACTGCTTGCTTCTCACTAGAAGCATACAATGTACACGTCAGCAAAGCAGCACCAAAGGGAACAATGGGAATTTAATTCTTAATCTCTATCAATTTTGCAGGAATAATCAGAGGTGGGAAGAGAAGCTGCCACTACTTGCAAATTCCTTGGATTTTTCCCCTCCAGCCAAAGAAAGTATAGTAGAAGCATCTCTAAGGCTTTGTCTACTCTACACTACACGTTTTTGTGGCAGAAAATATGCTAATGAGGGACTCATTAAGTTGTGACATCATTAGCATATTTTCTGCCCTTTCTTTTTGCGCAAGGGGTTTTTGCGCAAAAAGAAGCAATGTTGCTGCTTCTGTTTTGTGCAAAAACCTCATTTTGCGCAAGATCCTTACGCCTTTCTGGGACATGTATAAGGATCTTGCACAAAACAGGGTTTCTGTGCAAAACAGAAGTGGCTACACTGCTTTTTTTTGTGCAAAAACCCCTTGTGCAAAAAGAAATGCCAGAAAATATGCTAATGATGTGGCGATTTAATGAGTCTCTCATTAGCATATTTTCTGCCCCAAAAACATTTAGTGTAGACAAAGCCTAATATTTCACTCTAATTGTCTTTGCTATACTGTAGCCCCAAATTACATTATGTAAAATCCAGCAGATGACAATGAGTTATTGAATCTGCGCTTTGCCAGAGAAAATGTCTTCTGAAATTTTTTTTAAATGCTTAAAATGTGATTAACAAAAAAATAAAAAGCCCACCCCTGATTTAATATTAGTCCCTGAATGTTAGAATGATGATTTTCCTCATGCAGGGTCCATTTGCCAACCACAAAAGTACCAGAAAAACCCCCATAGGTTTAATGTCTGGGGCTGGGTTGTTTAGATAACAGATTCGGTTTGCCTAGAAGACAGATTAAGCCATATCTCATATTTGAAATAACATGAAATGTGGATCCTGTGAAGTACAGCATGGAAATGTATCTATTTTTCAAGGCTACACACAATATCCAGGACATTTAAGGAAAACTGGATTTTCCAAGTACAGGAAACCCAAAGTCCAAGCTATGATTAGTTTTAATCCGATCTGGAAATATATTTGCTTCCCTCAGAGTCAGTGTGAAAGATATTTATAAACTTGGAGACAGTTTCTCCACTTGTATAAACAGAGTCAGCCTCATGGACACCGGTGGAGTTATGCTGGTTTACATCAGCGTAGGAGCTGCCTCTGAATAATGAAGTGCCACACTTATTCCATTTAATTTGCAATACCGACAATGATATGTTCTCTGTAAAATTCTTAACTAAAATAAAGGAAAAGAAAGAGAAACTGTTAGTATGTTTTTATAATTTCTAGATAGGACCTAGCCCAAGATGCAGTCTGTGTAGATTAACACAGATCAGTTAAAATCAATGAAGCTCAGAGCCACCAGTGCAGAAGGGAGGACAAGGTGGACAGTTGCCCCACGCTATGTCTACACTACAGAGTTTTTTTCGGAAAAACAGCCATTTTTCCAAAAAAACCTTCATGTCCGCACTGCAATTGTGTTCTTTCGGAAAAAAAATAAAAAAACAAAGGGAGTTTTCCAACATTGGTACACCTCTTTTTACAAGGAAGAAGCCTTTTTCCAAAAGAGCTCTTTCAGAAAAAGGCGTGTATGGGTAGGGAAGAGGGAGTTCTTTCAAAAGAAGAGGAAAGAGGAAAAAGCACAGGTGCCCTGGTGGCCACTCCATCCTTAGTAATCACATCTTAATTGCGTCCAGATTATACAAATGTACACCAGCTGAGGATCTGGCTTATAATTTATCATTATCGTTGCAAATAATGTATATGTTCACAACTATTTACCTGATATATTTTAATTGCTCTCTTAAAATGACCCTTTTCTTTTTAATGTGCTATTCAGGCAGTCATTTTGTACACACAAAACATATCTGCATTTCTAAAATCAAAGTATTAAAGTACTGGGATGGATACCAAACTGTGCAACTATGTACAGCAGAGCACTATTTACTGAGGTAATGCTTTCATTCTATTAACACATCTAACACTTAGCACAATTTCATATAAAGGCACATTATGGGAAACAATTCTGCAATAAGATAGAATGAAACAAAATCCATACAGTTGTTTTAATGTCATTGGGTAGTGTGGTGGGCCCCTCCCGCCTGCCCTCGAGTCCAAGGCCCCCTGGCCCGAGTCCACAATGCAGTTTTATAGCTGGCCCTTTAAGCAAGGCCAAGGCCCTCCGGACAGAGTCCACAAGGCTGTTTATAGCTGGCCCTTTAAGCAAGGCCAAGGCCCTCCGGCCTGAGTCCACAGTACAGTTCAGGGTTGTAGCGGGGACGCACCCCAGGTAGGGGAACCCGGGCCCACCCTACTTCACTGGGGCCCAGCCCAGGGCCCTGTGAGCGACCGGATAACGGGTCACTCCCTCAGCGGGGCAATCCGGATGAAACGCGCCAACGTTCTTGGGGCGGGAGAGGCGGCTCCCGCTCCTGCCCTGGGCCACTTCCTACCTGGATCCCCGGGCTTCCTTTCCCTGTACTTGCCCAGCTTGCTGCAAGCTCCAGGTCGGCGTCCCCTCGGCAGGTAGTCCCTGGATTGCACCAACTCGCCTCCGAGTCCCTTCCGGCCTCTCCTGGAGTCCCTGGCCACAGCTGAGTGTGAGCTCCCTTCACCAGTCCTTCTCCTCCGGCTGTCTCCCCAGACTGAGTCCTTCCCCAGGCTTTTATAGCACAGCTACAGCCCGGGCATGCTCGGTAGGGCTGTGTGGGAGGGGCCTCTGCAGCCAGGTAACACTGGCTGGGCTCTGCAAGTTCAGTGCGGGGCTGCCTCGCCCCGTCATAGGTAGGTCTAGACTACATCCCTCTGTCGTTGCACGAGGCATAAAGGATCAGTCGGAAAAGGCTTTCCTTGTCAACCGATCCTAGACTGCCGCTTTTTGCCGGCAAAGTGTCGCGTCAGCAAAAAGGGTCAGCCATGTTTATTCTAATGAAGCATAGGATATTTAAATCCCCGCTTCACTAGCAATTTCAGTATGTCTAATTTACATCCCTCTGGCGACAGAGGGATGTAGTCTAGATATACCCATTATGCTTGGTTGCCAAGTTATCCACTTTTTTTTAATCTCGCTGTCACAAAGAATCGTGTTGCCCTTCCACCCCAGAGAAGTTTCTTATCAATCGCTGCTGCATGGGAAACGGATATATTCACTTTCTAACATTTTCGCATAGAAATATCCTACAGGTGGTACTTTGGTGATACAGCATAGTAAACAAAAGTTTAAGCCTTGGGTTTACAGTGCAAAGTGATCATTTGTGTGTGTGTGTGTGTGTGTGTGTGTGTGAGAGAGAGAGAGAGAGAGAGAGAGAGAGAGCGCAAGAAAGCGCTCAAATACTAATCTGGCTTGCTGTGGTGGGGCCAGGGACATCTGAAACTAGACTGTTTGGGTTGGGGAGGAGATGCGGCAGTCAGCTAGTGTTCCTCTGCTTCCTGTCCTCTTTTCTGATCCCTTTGAATGGTTCATTCCTACTCCTGAAAAAAGGAAGCTGACTACTCCTGAAAAAAGGAAGCTGACTGACTGGCAGTATGCACCCATTCACCACGTGGTGCAAGCTGAGATTCAGACCAGTTCATTCCTGACTGACCAGTAAAATACACCTTAACCTGAGCTAAGCTGTGTCAATTTCAGAAGCATTTCTGGTGCAGACAAGTTAGTGAATCCCTCTTGATTTCAGCTTGCCACATAGATTTTGGGCAATATAAAACAACATCTAAACAAACAAGGAAGATATGGCTTCTTGTTGCACAAGACTCCACTTTGTGTGATTGTGGTGAGAACATCCATACACATCATAACACAGTACCCTTAATATATATAGTCAAAGCTGAATTGGGCTATGTCTATACTGCAATCCTCTTTTGAGAGAGGAATGCAAATGCAGCTGAGCAAAATTGCAAATGAATTTTATAAGGAGTAAGGGTAATTTTGAAAGAAGGGGTTTCTTTTGAAATAACCACGTCTAGGCAGCGTTTCTTTTTTCAAAATAGAGTATTTTGAAATAGCGCCCGGACACGATTATGCAAATGAAGCACAGGAAATTCAAATCCACACTTCATTTGCAATTTTGCTCAGTTGCATTTGCATTCCTCTCTTGAAAGAAGAATGCAGTATAGACATAGGGTATGTCTACACTACCCCGCTAGTTCGAACTAGCGGGGTAATGTATGCATACCGCACTTGCTAATGAAGCCCGGGATTTGAATTTCCCGGGCTTCATTAGCATAAGCGGGGAGCCGCCATTTTTAAATCCCCGCTGCTTCGAACCCCGTGTAGCGCGGCTACACGGGGCTCGAACTAGGTAGTTCGGACTAGGGTCCTATTCCGAACTACCGGTACTCCTCGTGAAACGAGGTGTACCGGTAGTTCGGAATAGGCACCCTAGTCCGAACTACCTAGTTCGAGCCCCGTGTAGCCGCGCTACACGGGGTTCGAAGCAGCGGGGATTTAAAAATGGCGGCTCCCCGCTTATGCTAATGAAGCCCGGGAAATTCAAATCCCGGGCTTCATTAGCAAGTGCGGTATGCATACATTACCCCGCTAGTTCGAACTAGCGGGGTAGTGTAGACATACCCATACCCTTGAAGAATAACCACAATGACACAAATATGTTATAGCTCATGGAGCTACAACTGCATCTATAGAATATTGCTCTGCAGATGCCATGTATGCAAGAGAATGGCTGATGAAGGGTACGTTTCATGTCTGAAGAAGTTTGACGCTCTACTCATCTCAATGGTTCTGTCTTCCATGTGGAAGAGGGGAGGCTGGCATGTAGGAAATGATCCTGAGCTAGGTAAAAGAGGGTCAGATTGTGAGATACAGCACTAAATTTTCACAACATATTCAGAGATATCACTGCATTCATTTTGTTAATTCATTCTATGGTTCTATGAAAAAACACCCCACATGACTGGCAGTGACTAGTTTCTATAAACTCATTCTGCTTTTTGCTTTTGTTTCTGTTAGCGTCGAAGTATTTTATTTGCCGACGTCATTGGGAGTTTTGCAGAATTAGGCTGCAGGTGCTTAAGAGATATTTTTCTTAAAATATTTGTTTCACTATCACACTATGAACAGAGGTTAGGAATTTTCCAAAATCCCTCACTCAGCATTACTTTTTCTTGTCTGCTATTACACGCCAGTTCTCCTGTCCAAGGTAGAGAATATTCATTAGCTAATTCCTTTAACATCTTAGGGTGTTTATAACCTGGAATGGCTGATTTGTATGCAATATTCCAAGTTTTTTCTTATTTTGCTTTAAACAATTATTATTATAATAAAGTTTTCCTATATTATTAATTGTCCAATTCAAGTCATGAGAAAAAAAAACAATTCTTGTGTTCAGTGCCTATAATCAGTTTTTCAAAACACTTTGGGATGCAACATGCTACATAAAATTTAATGTATGTGTTACTAATCTCAAAATATTTCTAGTCCTGTTTTTTATTTCTATATACAAAAGATAATCCTCAAATGCCACTGACGAAAAAACTTTCCTCTAGCAGATATATATGATCACTAGTGAAATGTTTCCCAACTTCAGGCTACTAGAACTGTCATTTTAAGGCTATGTCTACACTACAAGGTTTTTGCACAAAAACAGATGATTTTGAGCAAAAACCCATGGAGCATCCACACCTCAAGTGCACTTTTGTGCAAGTAAATCAACAGTCAATCAAGAGAACAGAGGGCTTTTTGTGGTGTAGGTAAAACTCCTTCTATGAGGCATAACTCCTTTTTGTTCTACAGCTCTTGCGCAAAAAGGCAAGTGTGGACACTCCAGAAGGTTTCTTGTGCAAGAATTGGGCTCCAGGGAAAAAAATGGGGGCCTCTTGGCCACTCCGGCCAAGTCAATCGGAATGCTATTGTTCCTGTCTGCAGGCCACCTTTAAAGCCGCAGGAACCCTGCACAAGCCCTGTGGTTGGAAATTTGCCCAGAGCAGGTGCCTCCACTATGCCACTCTGCTTCAGCCACAAATGGCTTCCTACAAGCTCCCCAAGACCCTCCTAGCCCTTCCAGGGACCAGCCACAAGGGTCACAAGACCCCCCAAGGGGGACCAAAAGGTGTGCCCTCACCTGCAGTAGCCCTGAAATCACCACCCTCCTCAAGTTGTGGGGTGAGGAGGAGTCCCTGCAAGATCCCTGGGCCAAGCACTGCAATGCGGAGATCTTCTCCCACATGGCTGTATCCCTGGCGGAGCGAGGTCACCCTGCCTGGACCATGAAACAAGTCTGGGCAAAGGTGAAGGAGCTCCATCAGGGATATGTAAAGGCCAGAGAGCACAGGACTTGCTCAGAGGCAGGACACTACACCTGCCCCTACCATAGGGAGCTCCACCACGTCCTTGGGGGGGAACCCTCTTCCCTGTCCATCATGGTGGACTCTGGCCTGGAGACCCATACTCCAACGCCCAGAGCCTGTCCCTGAGACGGAGGAGACGGCGGGGTAGGTCCAGCCCTCGATGGAGGAAGAGGAGGACCAAGACAGTGGGACCATCATCCTGTTCCTGAAGCCAGTCCCTGCCAGCCTGGACGTCTCACAAGCTTCTGAGAAAGCTTGGGAGAGCTCTTTATGTATGTTCACACACACACACACACACACACACACACACACACACACACACACGGTGGGAGAGGTGGGGGGCACAATGTTGTGAGGGCTGCTAGGCCATCACATGCTGCTGCCGTCTAGGCACGGGCAACCATGTGCAGTGGGAGGGTGCGGCACGCGGGCACAGCAGCCAGCCCCTCAACATGACTGGGAGCCTGCCACAAGTCCTTCCTTCAGGGGGGAAGCGGGCATACCCAGCTACAAGCAAGCTAGCTTCAAGGGTGCAAGCACAACCCCCCCCACACACCCCACAGTGCTGCTCACAGCACATAGGCATGCCTGAATGTGAGAGGCAGCAGACATGCCTGCTGATAGCCCAGTGAGCCACAGCTGTGTGTGCAGAACCCAGGAAGGGACAGGTTGCTCGTGGCTCCCCTGCCACCCATGAGGGGATCCACTGTGGCCATACACTTCCCTTGCCTGCCTGGCCACAGTATGTGTGTCCAGGGGGGAGGGAGTGGGCAGCACGGTCCTCTAGCCCCATCGAGGCCCGTGTGACACAGGGCATATTGTGCAGGTCACACATGGCCTTGCACCCAGGACATCCCCTTCCTGTGGACCGTGGACTGGTGCAGTTGCTGCTCACATAGGAAGGTACAACCTCAGGGAATGTGTGTGCAGGGAGGACTGATGGCTTCTCCCTTTTCTGTGTTCTTCACAGCTGGACCAGCTGGAATTCAGGGTTCAACCACAGCACCACTGCAGCCACCTGTCAGAGTCCTGGGGAGCCGCATACGGGTCAGAGTGGTGGAGGTCCTCATGCAGCAACACATTGGTGTCATGTGCAACATTCATCACACCCTGTTGCGCAGGCTCAATGCTGTCCTAGAATGGCAGGAGCTTGTGTGGACAGAGATGATGTTGTGTTGCAATAACATCTGCAACATCCTGTCCTGCATGGGAGAACACTCAGACGATCTCGCTGCTCCTGCCTTCCACCCTCCTGCCCCCCCTCCTATGGCCATTGCCCATCCGTCTGCCCACCCTGCTATGCCTCTCCTCCCTCCCCACGCCTTGCCTCTGCTCCCTCCCTTCCCAGTGACCATTGCCCCTCCCCAAGTGATGTCTATGGCCCCTTTTCCTGCCCCCCTGCCAACCCTGACCCAGCTATAGATGCCCTTCCTGGCCAACTGTTCAGGTCCCCAGACCCACCCGACCCCAAACATGTCCCCACTCCTGAGAAGGCAGAGCAGGCCGCCCTACTAATCCTCCTTAGATTTCCGAATATTATAAACTCTTTTCACATACAACAGAATTATTCTTCTTCCCTAACCCCACAAAATGTCTATCTTGGTCTACACCACATTCTTATACACAGGATTAGGCCAGTCATGATTTCAGAAAAGATTAATTCATCCTTTCAGGAGAACAAAACCAAAACCAACAAAAAAACCAAGGATATCCCATCCACAGGGGAAAGATCTCAGAAGTTCATTAGCAAAACCACTGCCACAGTCTTGACCTCACTGATGCTGTATCTACAACTACCTTTTTATAACTGGTTAGAAAGCTGGCTATGAGACACATAGTTCATGTTCTTTCCACACAGTAGCTTTTCTTCAATCACAACAATGTTTGTACATCTGCCCCAAATCTGTTTGTATCACTTTATTTGGGAAAATCTGGGCACCTATCCCATATTTCCATAGCAACAGATGGGGCAATATGCTCGGTGATGCTATCACTTAGAGGAAGGACTAGATACAAAGGTATGTTCAGAGGGCCTTGTTTGCACTACAAAAAGACAGTGTGCTGAACCAGTGAAAAGAAACAACCTGACAGATCTGTGTCAGGGCAGAAACATTCTTAGAGACCCTTTAACTAATCTACTTTCAATGCAATAGTGTGAAGACACAAAACCAATTAGCAGGTTAAAACACTTTAAAAAGAAATAATATGGTCCTGATCTTAAAAAAATAACATATTGCTGGTTAGAACTCCATCACAATGTAGATCGATGATATTGAAATGATGTTTTTCAATAATAACTTTGGTAGGAAAGGTATAGTGCCTAAGATAAATGCCATCAGTGTGGGGGATGGGGACATCACTGCAGGGATGGTCTGGGACAGAACCCATTTGTAAAAGACCCTCCTTTGTTTTCCTGCTCACTGTAAGCAGCAAATTGTCTTCTAGGATCAACACAGCGTATGGAGACTGAGTGGCTATTGCTAACTATCGGGGTCTCCCTGCAATCTCTCCCCAAGTCACACCTCCCTCGCACACATGAAAATCCCTGCTTCCCTGCACCAAGGAACTCCCCTACCCCAGTGGTGAGTTCACCGTTGTGGGGTTCCTGTATCTTATGTGCGCCCACTCTGGGGCAGTCAGTCTGTCGCTCACTACTAGTATGTGAACAGTGCTTGTGTTGACAATGGTTCAGGACAGTTCTGTGTCTAGTATTTCAATGGACCCTTTGTAACATGTTGCATTTGTGCCTTGACAGAGCTGATGTGGGCATGCCAGTCTGACGTGATATTGCCTGTGGAGAGGCTCTGAAAAGCAAGGAGATGCCCCTGAAGGATTCAAGGCATTTGTGTGACGTCCTGAGCCATGCTGCTGCTGAGCAGAAAGAATGGAAGGAGTGGACGGAGCAGAGAGAGAATATGGAGCAGCTCTGAAACATTATGGAAACATTAATATTACCCTATATTCTCAGGCTTAGGACCCACATTGAACCATGTGAAGGGGAATTTATATTATATATGTCATATGAGTCATTCATATTATAGCTTATGAATCAGCAGTATATATGAGCTGTTTCATATAATTCATACAAATCTAGAATTATTTGAATGATCACTAATTGAGCTGCTACTTTTAGGCAGAGCAGAAAATTTTCTATCCATCCTCCCTATTTCATAAACCAGTACCAGGTACTATCTAGTTCTTATTTTGTTCCCCACACTTTAACCAAAATATGTGATAGGTTGTCAGACTCTGTTGGAGACATTATGAGGACGTAAATAATGTTATGAGGAGTGTGTCCTAAAATTAAATCATTCTAAAGCTCATTGCCAAAACTTGTTCTGAAATAATAGGGTAATGACTGGTTCTTTCTCTGTTGAATGTGCTACCAGTATTAAGAGTTAATGAAAGCAAGAAACCAAAGTGAAATCAATTGTTACAGTAGTTTACTGTGAGCAGTCATATATGTAATTGGGGATGACTAAAAGATGGATTTCAAAGGCTTTGGTAGTTCTTGCAGTGGAAAAGATTACTAGCTCTACAAGATATATATGAATCCTAAAATTAGGATTGGAAGAGACCTCAGTAGGTTATCTAGTCTAATCCTCTGCTCAAAGAAGGACAAACCCAAAGTAAATTATTACAACCAAGGCTTTGTCATGCCTGGTCTTGAAAACCTCTAAACATGGAGATTTCAATACCTCCCTAGACTACCCATACCAATGCTTCACCACAGTCCTAGCGAAATAGTTGTTTTTCTGAATATCCAACCAAGATCTCTCCCACTGCAACTTGAGACCATTGTTCCTTGTTCTGTCACCTGCCAGAACTAAGAATAGCTCCATTTCTTTGGAACCCCTTTCAGTAACATGGCATTCATCCTAGTATTAGGACACTGCATGTGTCCTTGTCAGATTCCTTTTGGAGCAATCCTCCAATTAGTCTAGGTCACTCTGGATCCTATGTTACCCTCCAGCATATCCATTATTTCAGCCACCTTAGTGTCATCTGCAAACTTTCTGAGGGTGCAAACCAACCCATTAATCACCTCACTAATGAAGATGTTGAACAAAACAAGCACCAGCAACGACCCCTGGGGTACTCCACTTGATACCAGCTGCCAACTAGACATCGACCCATTGATCACTACTCATTGAGCCTGATGATCTAGCCAGATTTCTATCCACCTTATAATCCATTCATCCAGGCAGTTACCTCAGGAACAAAGGCAACAAAATAAATTGCAGCAAACCCTTAATCTGGGTTGTCTCTGTCTGAGGAGTGCAGGTCTCCTGGCCACTACCATTTCTGTCACCAGCGAAGATGTTACCCAATTGAAGGAAATTAAAGAAAAACAGACACTAAATCAGATTAACAACTGTATTAAGGGATAATTAACAATAATGGGGAAAATGGGAAAATATCAAAAAATTAACAAGCCACCATCCACAAAATACAAAGTCTTGGAAAAAAAGTACAGAAACCAGTAATAGGCATAAAGCCTGGACCTAAAATATTCCAGGTAAGAAAAATGAGTGATAAGAAGACCCTGAACAACTAGGAAATTTACTTTACAGTGTCAGTGCATTGATATATGAGGACAGTGTGAAGCCTGGGACATCAGCCTCAGAGCTAATTGGAAGCTCACCAGGAGGAACACCAGGGAGATCCCCATGAAGAAATCTGGTTATAGTATTGGATCAGATCTGCTCTTCACTAAAGCACTGTTAGGATTCCTCAGAGTTTATGACCTGAGTCGCCTGAGGATCGCACTATACTAGTATCTTCTTTCTCCCAGATGCTATAGAGAGACTGACCTCTTTCTCTCAGATGGCTTGGAGAGAGAGACTCATTGACTAGCAGGTGCAGAGCTTTTATCAGTTTATGGCGTGAACGTTAACATGCTTGACAGCTCTACTGCGCACAACTCCTGAGGTAAAATGCTTGTGGGGGGAAAATCCGGTTGCAGCCAGATTGACCTACCTGACCCCGGCTGCTATTTTCAAGCACCTTTCAAAATGGAATCTTATACATACAAAATGGAGTCTTACAGACATTATCACATACCTACAAAATGGAGTTTTATAAATCACCCACAACAAGGCCATACTTCTTTATGTTGCTGGCAAGAATACTATGACACTGTATGAGAGACCAAAGTGTACTTAGTTGTATGCATCACATATACAGATGAGGAACACAAGCAATAAAGCATATGTCTTTTTTCACTATACACAATATTTTTTCACTTTACTAAATGACAAAATATTAATTTCTCGTAGGTTCTCGATTGTATTTCACATAGGGCCAGATTTTGCCACGTTTATGCATGTTAACTAATAGCTTAGGGTATGTCTACACTACAAAGTTAATTCGAACTAATGGACGTTAGTTCGAATTAACTTTGATAGGCGCTACACTAGCGCTCCGCTAGTTCGAATTTAATTCCAACTAGCGGAGCGCTTAGTTCGACTAGGTAAACCTCATTCCACGAGGACTAAGCCTAGTTCGAACTTACTAGTTCGAATTAAGGGGTGAGTAGCCCCTTAATTCGAACTAGTGGGAGGCTAGTCCTCCCCAGCTTTCCCTGGTGGCCACTCTGGCCAACACCAGGGAAACTCTATTGCCCCCCTCCCGGCCCCGGACCTCCTAAAGGGGCACTAGCTGGCTACGATGCCCGTGCCAGGTGCAAGCCTGCCAGCACCCAGCTAGCAGACGCTGTACCTGGCACGGCTCGAGCCAGCCACCTGATGCCCCCCAGCCCTCCCCCTCTTCCCGGGACCAGGCTGGTGGCTCCCGGGAGCTTGCCCTGGACCGCAAGAGGCGGGCACCCTCCTGCTCTAGTGCGGACATCGTGGACCTCGTCCACGACCTCCGCACTAGGCACAGGAAAGTGGCCGGCTAGGGCAGAAGAGCTGCCAGCCTGGCCACCCAGGAGCGGGTGTGCATGAAAATCAAGGTGGTCCACTGAGACCCCCGACCCCGAGCCCTGAGCTTACAATGGCCGTACTGGGTCAGACCAGAGGTCCATCTAGCCCAGTAGTCTGTCTGCCGACAGTGGCCAACCCTAGGGACCCTGGAGGGGATAGATCGAAGACAGTGACCAAGCCATTTGTCTCGTGCCATCCCTCTCCAGCCTTCCACAAACTTTGGGCAGGGACACCACTCCTACCCCCTGACTAATACCACTCCATGGACCCAACCTCTATGAATTGATCTAACTTCTCTTTAAACTCTGTTCTAGTTGTAGCCTTCACAGCCTCCTGCAGCAAGGAGTTCCACAGGTTGACTATTTGCTTTGTGAAGAACTTTCTGTTACTAGTTTGAAGCCTGCTACCCATTCATTTCATCTGGTGTCCCCTAGTCCTTCTATTATGGGAACTAATGAAGAACTTTTCTTGGTGCACCCTCTCCACCCCACTCGTGCTTTTATAGACCTCTATCATATCCCCCCTCCATCTCCTCTTTTCTAAGCTGAAAAGTCCCAGTCTCTTTAGCCTCTCTTCATATGGGACCTGTTCCATACCCCTCATCATTGTAGTTGCCCTCCCCTCTCCCACCCTCTCTCTTCCCCTCTCCCACCTCCTTTTCCCAGTCTCCCCCAGTTTTGTTCAATAAAGAGAGATTCTATTTTTGAACACAATTGTCCTTTATTTTGTACATCAGGAAGGGGGGCTAGGGACAGGTAAGTAGAAGGAGGTGAGGGAGGAATGGGGTACAAGCCCCCGATGGGGAGGACTGGGCTGGCTCTGCGGGCTTCTGGGGGTGGAAGCTCTCCTGCAGTCCCCCAATTGCCCCCTCTCCCCAGATGGCAGCCTGCGGCAAGTGCAGCCAGTCTGATGGCCGAGTGCTGTGATGTGCCCAGTGTGGGTACTCCGGGCAATTCAAGCCGGGACTACTTTGCAAGCGGGGCACCCCTGAGAACTGTCTGTCCGGGGTGGGGGTCGGGTCTCTTTAAGCACAGCCCTCGGCTAGCCTGAGACAGCAGCTCCACGCTCTAAGTCCTCATCTGATACCCTGCTGGCACTGCTTCCAGCCATCCTTAACCCTAGTTCAGGGTCCAGTCTGTGTGGACATGCTAGTTCGAATTAGCAAAACGCTAATTCGAACTAGTTTTTTAGTCTGGATGTGTTAGTTCGAATTAGCTTATTTCGAATTAGCGCTGTAGTGTAGACATACCCCCACTCAAGGTCAGATTCTGGTCCCCATTGTTATGTCAAGCTGTGTTTTACTCTGAGTAGTTTCACTGAATTCAGTGGAAAAACTTGTAAATTCACATACTGTTAAATAAGAGACAAGGTATAACAATTTGGCCAAGCAGAGTTGTTCATTTTCTTACAGTACAGGGCAATACTTGTCAATGGGAATATGGTGCAAGAATTAAGAGCAAGTGGTTAGTGAGTTACTACTAACAACCTCAATAAATCCTTTACAAAGGAGGACCCCTGATTTAAACGGAGAAGTTAGGGCAATCAACTAGTCAGATAACGAGTTTGTACATGAATGCAAGAAGCCTGTGAAGCAAACAGGAAGAATTAGAAGCTCTGGAACAGTCAAAGAACTATGATTTGATTGGAATATTGGGGACTTGGTGGAATGATTCACGTGACTGGAGTACTGGATGATTCACATGACTGGAATGGTATAAACTGTTGAAGAAGAACAGGCAGGGGAGAAAAGGAGGAGGAGTTGCACTGTATGATTGTAAGAGAGCCGTATGATCGCTCAGAGCTCCAGTATACAGAGGGAGAAAAGCCTTCTGAGAGTCTTTGGGTTAAGTTTAGAGGTGGGAGCAACAGAGATGACGTTGTGGTTGGTGTCTCCTATAGACCTCCAGATCAGATGGATGAAATAGACAAGGCTTTCTTCTGACAACTAAGAGAAGCTTCCAGATCACAGGTCATTGTTCTCACGGGGGACTTTAATCATCCTGACATCTGTTGCGAGACTGATACAGCAGTACACAGACAATCCAGGAAGTTTTTGGAGAACATTGGGGATTACTTCCTGGTACAAGTGCTGAAGGAACCAACCAGGGGCCATGTGAAGCTTGACCTGATGCTCACAAATAGGGAGGAACTAGTAGGGGAAGTAGATTTGGATGGCAACCTGGGCAGCAGTGATCATGAGTTGATCGAGTTCAGGATCCTGATCAAAGGAAGAAAGGAGAGTAGCAAAATACACACCTTGGACTTCAGAAAAGCAGACTTTGACTCCCTCAGAGAACTGATGGGCAGGATCCCTTCGGATGCTAACATGAAGGGGAAAGGAATCCAGGAGAGCTGACACTATTTAAAAAAAGCCTTAGTTGAAGGCACAGGAACAAACCATCCTGATGCTCAGTAAGAAAATCTGGTAGGTGACCAGATTGGCTAACCAGGGAAATCCTTGGTGAGCTTAAACACAAAAAGGAAGCTTATAAGTAGTGAAAACTTGGACTGATGACAAGCAGGAGTATAAATATATTGCTCGAGAATGCAGGGGAGTAATCAGGAAGGCGAAAGCGCAATTGGAATTGAAGTTAGCAAGGGGAACAAGAAAGGTTTCTACAGCCATGTTAGCAATAAGAGGGTGATCAGAGAGGGTGAGGGGTCCTTGCTGGATGAGGGAGGTAACCTAGTGACAGATGATGTGGGAAAAGCAGAAGTACTCAATGCTTTCTTTGCCTTTGTCTTCACAGACAAAGTCAGCTCCCAGACTACTACTCTAGGCAACACAGTATAGGAAGGATATGGGCACCCTTACTTGAGTCCCCAGAAAAATCATGGATCCTCAAGGAATCCATTTTGAAGCACTTGGAAAAGGGGAAAGTGATCAGAAATAGTCAACATGGATTCACCAAGGGCAAGCCATGCCTGACCAATCTGATTAGCTTTTATGATGAGTTAACTGGCTCTGTGGACATGGGGAAATCAGTGGATATGATATACCTTGACTTAAGCAAAGCTTTTGATAAAGTCTCCCACAGTATTCTTGCCAGCAAATTAAGGAAGTATGGATTGGATAAATGACTGTAAGGTGGATAGAGAGCTGGCTAGATTCTCAGGCCCAACGGGTTGTGATCAATGGCTCCATGTCTGGTTGGCGGTCGGTTTCAAGTGGAGTTCCCAAAGGGTTGTTTCTGGGGCCAGTTTTGTACAGCATGTTTATTAATGACCTGGATGAAGGGATAAATTGCACCCTCAGCAAGTTTGTATATGATACTAAGCTAGGGGGAGAGGTAGGTGCATTGGAGGGTAGGGATAGGATCCAGAGTGATATAGTCAAATTGGAGGATTGGGCCAAAAGACATCTGATAAGGTTCAACAAGGACAAGTGCAGAGTCCTGCATTTTGAGATGGAAGAATCCCAAGCATTGCTACAGCAGCAGTTTGGCAGAAAAGGACCTGGGGATTACAGTGGATGAGAACCTAGATATGAGTCAACAGTGTTCCCTGGTAGCCAAGAAGGCTAATTGCATATTAGGCTGCATTAAGAGGAGCATTTCCAGCAAATCTAGAGAAGTGATTATTCCCCTTTATTCAGCACTGGTGATGCCACATCTGGGGTAGTGGGTCCAGTTCTGGGCCTCCCACTATAGAAAGGATGTGGATGCATTGGAGTGGGTCCAGCAGAGGCCAACCAAAATGTTTAGATGCTGGAGCACATGACCTATCAGGAGAGGCTGAGGGATTTGGGTTTATTTAGTCTTCAGAAGAGAAGAGTGAGGGAGGATTTGGTAGCAACCTTCAGTTTCCTGAAGGGAGGTTCCAAAGAAGATGGAGAGAGGTTGTTCTCAGTAGTGACAGATGGCAGAACGAGGAGCAATGGTCTCAAATTACAGTGTGGGTGGTCTAAGTTGGATATTAGGAAAAACTATTTCACTGGGAGGGTAGTGAAGCACTGGAATGGGTTATCTAGGGAGGTGGTGGAATCTCCATCCCTAGAGGTTTTTAAGTCTTAGTTTGACAAAGACCTGGCTGGCATGTTTTCATTGGGGTTGGTCCTGCTTTGGGCAGAGGGCTGAACTCGATGACTTCCTCACATTTCTTCCAGCCCTATGATTCTATTATTTAATATTTCTATATTATTTTCTAGTATAGATGCATTGAAAGTTTTTTATATAACTTTTACTTTGCAAATATGCCTGAGGAAGAATAATAAAAATGAGTGTAACATTATTTTATGCAAGATATCCAACTTTATTCTAATACAAATAGCCTTCAAGGAATGCACCTCTGCATTTCAAAGTAATCCAGGAAAAGGTATATCTGTAAATGGGTTGTTTTATTTCAGAGAGGTTGGCTAATTCACCACTTAAATTACTGTTTTCATTATGTAGATATAAGGACACATCATGGTTCATATGGTTCCTGCCCTACTTCTTTGTATCTTCATTCCACTTTAAAATCCAATCAATGAATCTAGAGAGTTTGTATACTGAAAAGTGAAGTACATAAAGTACCTTTACATTTGCCAGGGGGAGCTGGTGACTTGTCATTCAGTAGTGAATCAGTTTTATGTTATGTGGATAATGTTATGAAACACTTAAATGGTATGATGCCAGATGCCTAGAGAAATTGAAAGTGATACACCTATTTTTCACCTGGTAATGTACATCTGTTTTCTGAAGCTCATCTAGCAGGTTTCCCTGCTGAAATAAAGATACAAAGCAATACAAATTGAATATTAGTGGCAGGCAGATTTCCTCCCACTGTTCTTGGATAAGACACTGACAATGAACAGTAGGAGGTCAAACCATCTCAATTTCAGTTGTAAATAACACTTAAATAATCTGTTGCATGGTACTGTGAGAAGCAAGGCCACTATACTAAAGAAAAAGATTTATTTCTGAAAGAAGAAGAGTTGCTTTCCCATGGATTTTTGTTTATTTGTTCTTAAGTAAATGTGAGGATGAAAAATGTACACTGGACTATAATTAACACAATTCCCCATCTGTTTTGATTTCTCTAACCAAAACTCTAGCACGCCATAGTATATAGATACATATAAATTTCCATTCTCACTTCTAGAATATTTAATGAAACAAATATGGCAAACAATAATAGAGTACAGAGGAAGAAAATGTAAATATGTTATTTGTGAAGCCAATATACAAAAACTGCCCATAAAAAAGTCAGATTAAGTAAGGCTGGTTGAAAAATTTCTCTTGAAACTTTAATTTTAATTGGAAAAATGGGTTTTGACAATATATGTGTACACGTGCGAGGAAAGCATCCTCTTGCTGTGGAAATTTTTTGATGGTCACAAACTTCTCCAAAAGGAACATTTTTGACCATCTTAAGCAAAGATTTGAAAGAGTGGCCCATAGAATAGCAGACCTAGATTCTCTGGTTCCGCTGAACTGTTCTAAGGGCTTGGCCTGGGTCATATCTCTTGCTAGTGTTATAGCCCAGTTTGCTCTTCTGAACGGAGAGATCCTTATTATTTGCTTTATTGAAAGTTCTCCAAATTCAGAAGAACAAACTGGGATATAAATTAGCAAGAGATGAGTTCAGCATTAAAAATAGTTCAGCAGGACCCAAGAATCTAGGCCTTTGCTTTATGTATTGCCCATTCTAATTGTTAGCTAGATATCCTGCAATTTTGTGCATGTTCAATTACGCATCACTTTTCAGTTTTGACTCCCTCCCCCAAAAAATCCCCCATCCTCTCTCTCTTTGATGACTTGTTTTTTTCTTTAAAACAAACCAACCAGGGCTGTTAAAAAAGCCAACAACAAAAGTAGAGCTACAGCAAACACTATACCATTTTCCTTTCTATCTTTCTGCTAACAAGGGAACACAAGATAGACAAATGTTTTGACAGTAAGTAAGCATGATTCATTTCAATTTTGCTATTGAAAAAGGAAGATGTTAAAGAGTATGTTTATATGTCACACTAGACTGTACTTCATTTGAAATAATTTTACTAAGATGTCTTCTTTGTACCACTGCGTACCAAACATCAATAGACAAAGATTAAAATAACGTGTGACTAATGCATGGGTAAAAAAATTGATAGTTTTATGTAAAGTTTTCCTTCAACTTGTGTCTTTTTTAACCTTTTCAGTGACAATGAAAATCAGTTTTCATAAGGAAGGGGAAACAATGTCTTTATCCTCAGGCAAAGCCTACAAGGAGTTGGAGATAATTTGCTTCTGTATACTCAAGATGTTAAGGCTTCCACTAGGACACATACTTAAATGCTTTGATGAACAGGAATAGGTATAAACACATGCCTAACTAGTTCACAATATCAGCAACACTATAAAGGATAGAGTGGCATCAAATTGTACCCAAGACAGTAACTCCTAGTATTTTAGCATTCACACATGCCCTCTACTACTTACCCCAGAAATTTTTCACATGGTATGCTCACCTCAGTTGTTCTTTCCAGGTATGTCCACACTAGCCACCCTAGTTCGGACTAAGGTGGCTAATGTAGTCATTCGAACTTGCAAATGAAGCCCGGGATTTAAATATCACGGGCTTCATTGCATGTTTCTGGGTGCCGCCATTTTTAAATGAGGAGTAACAGTAGTTCGAATTAGGAGCTTTAGTTCAAACTACCTAGCCCGTGCCATGTGTTGCTGTGGGCAGGTGGTTCGAACTACCGGGCATTTAAAAATGGCGGGGCCCGGGAACATGCAGATGGAACCTGGTATATTTAAATCCCAGGCTTCATTTTCAAGTTCGAATGACTACATTAGCCACCCTAGTCAAAACTAGGGTGGCTAGTGTAGACATACCCTCCTTAACTTAGCATGGTCCAACTCAGGTTTGTCCCAGCTGAGTGAAATACCAGTGAGTGGTGTGTGACCATTTTGAAACTATTGGAAAAGAGGAAGGTAATCATGGGCTCACCAAGGGCAAGTTTCTTTCTCTGAGGACATGACTGTCTTGTGGATATGGGGAAAATGGTGAACATGATATATCTTGACATTAGCAAAGTTTTTGTTATGGTCTCCTACAGCATTCTTGCCAGTAAGTTAAAGACGTATGGCTTGGCTAAATGAACTATAGGTGGCAGAAATCTGGCTAAATTGTCAGGCTCCATAAGTGATGATCAATAAATAGCTCAAGGTCTAGTTGGCAGCGTTTATCAAGTAGAGCACTGTAGGTGTCAGTGCTGGGGCCAATTTTGTTCAAGATCTCAATTAATGTTCTGGACAATGAAATGGAATGTTCCCCCAACAAGTTCATGGATGATACTGAGCTATGGGGAGAGGTAGATATACTGCAGGGTTGGAATAGGGTCCTACAAAAATTGGAGGATTAGGCCAAAAGAAATCTGAAGAGGTTCATAAGGGCAATTGCAAAAATCCCATGCATGGCTATAGATTGGGAACTGACTAGTGGCAGTTCACTATAAAAGGACCTAGAGAAGGGCAACTAAGATGTGACAGGATTATGATGATCAATAGATGGCTTAGGCAGTGATGCTATAAGGAGGGCTTTGGGATGTATGGTCACCGGGAGGCATTTATGGACAGAGGACTGTTCTCTCAGGATGGTTTTATAGCCATATGAATAGGAAAAAAACAAAAAAAAGAAGAAGTAGGACCACTAATTACTAAGGATGGAGTAGAGGTTAAGGATAATCTAAGAATGGCCCAATATCTAAACAAACACTTTGCTTCAGTATTTAATGAGGCTAATGAAGAGCTTAGGGATAATGGTAACATAACAAATGGGACTAAGGATATTGAGGTAGATATTACCATATCCGAGGTAAAAGCCAAACTTGAACAGTTTAATGGGAGTAAATTGAGGGGGGGGGGCAGATAATCTTCATCCAAGAATATTAAAGTAACTGGCATATGAAATTGCAAGTCCATCAGCAAACATTTTTAATAAATCTTTAAACTAAGGGGTTGTACCATTTTACTGGAGAATTGCTAATATAGTTCCTATTTTTAAGAAAGGGAAAAAACGTGACCCGGGTAATTATAGGCCTGTTAATTTGACATCTGTAGTATGCAAGATCTTGGAAAAAAATTTGAAGGAGAAAGTAGTTGGAGACATTGAGGCTAATGGCAATTGGGACAAATTACAACATGGTTTTACAAAAGGTAGCTCGTGCCAAACCAACCCAACCTCCTTTTTTGAGAAAGTAATAGATTTTTTTAGATAAAGGAAATGCAGTGGATCTAATCTACCTCGACTTTAGTAAGGCATTTGATACAGTACCACATAGGAAATTATTGGTTAAATTGGAAAAGATAGGGATTAATATGAAAGTTGAGAGGTGGATAAGCAACTGGTTAAAGGGGAGACTACAGTGGGTCATACTGAAAGGTGAACTGTCAGGTTGGAGGAAGGTTACTAGCAGAGTTCCTCAGGGATCAGTTTTGGGGCCAATTTTATTTAATCTTTTTATTGCTGACCTTGGCACCAAAAGTGGAAGTGTCCTGATAAAATTTGCAGATGACACAAAGTTGGGAGGTATTGCCAATTCAGAAAAGGATCGGGATATCATACAGGAAGATCTGGATGACCTTGTAAATTGGAGTGACAGCAATAGGATGAAATTTAATAGTGAGAAGTGTAAGGTTATGCATTTAGGGATTACTAACGAGAATTTTAGTTATAAGCTGGGGACACATCAGTTGGAAGTAACTGAGGAGGAGAAGGACCTCGGAGTCCTGGTTGATTATAGAATGACTATGAGCCACCATTGTGACATGGCCATGAAAAAGGCTAATACGGTCTTGGGATGTATTAGGCGAGGTATTTCCAGTAGGGATAAGGAGATGTTAGTACCATTATACAAGGCATTGGTGAGACCCCATTTGGAATACTGTGTGCAGTTTTGGTCTCCCATCTTTAAGAAGGATGAATTCAAACTGGAACAGGTACAAAGAAGGGCCACTAGGATGATCCGAGGAATGGAAAACCTGTCTTATGAAAGGAGACTCAGGGAGCTGGGCTTGTTTACCTTAACCAAAAGAAGGATGAGGGGGGACATGATTGCATTCTTTAAATTTATTAGAGGGATAAATACCAGGGAGGGAGAGGAATTATTTAAGCTTAATACCAATGTGGACACAAGAACAAATGAATATAAGCTGGCTAGTAGGAAGTTTAGACTTGAGATTAGATGAAGGTTTCTAACCATTAGAGGAGTGAGGTTCTGGAACGGCCTTCCAAGGGAAGTAGTGGGGGCAAAAGATCTAGCTGGCTTCAAGATTATACTAGATGGGTTTATGAAGGGGATGGTTTGATGAGATAACATGATCTTGGTAACTAATTGACTATTCATTATCAGTGGTAAATAGGTCAATGGAGGGAGGATAGGAGTTACTATAGTGAACTTTCTGAGTTTCTGGCTGGTGAGTCTTGCCCACATGCTCAGGGTTTAGCTGATCACCATAATTGGGGTCGGGAAGGAATTTTTCTCCAGGGTAGGTTGGCAGAGGCCCTGGAGGTTTTTCGCCTTCCTCTGTAGCATGGGGTACAGATCACAGCTGGAGGATTCTCTGCATCTTGGGGCCTTCAAAAGTATTTGAAGGCTTCAATATCTGAGATATAGGTGAGAGGATTATTCTAGGGGGGTGGGTGAGATTCTGTGGCCTGCGCTGTGCAGGGGGTCAGACTAGATGATCATAGTGGTCCCTTTTGACCTTAAAGTCTATGAGTCTATGAGTTTGGGTTTGTCCTTCTTTGTGCTCCTGAGGTCTCTTCCAAGCCTATTTTTCTATGATTCTATGACTCAGTTCATTGGGTTGCACCACTATTTGGTTTAGGAGTCCTTTCAAATGGCGTATGGGGGGTAAAATGTCCCTTCCCATCCAGAGGCCCTGCCCCAACCAACGATATGCAACACATATAAAGCACACACACAGCTGAGGGTCCTATTGAATATATAGCTTTGTGGATGTGGTTTTCTAACAACTATATTATCCAGTAAATGGAGGCATACTCAGCCATAGTTCCATCACTTCCCAACATGCTCTGGTGAGGCCCCATCTGGAGTATTGCATCCAGTTCTGGGCCTCCCAGTATAGAAAGGATGTGGATGCATTATAGAGGGTCCAGCGGAGGGCAACCAAAATTATTAGGGGTGGAGCACATGACCTATGAGGACAGGCTAAGAGTATGTCTACACTTGCAGCCTATTTCGGAATAGGGCTGCAAATGTAGGCATTCAGAATTGCAAATCAAGCCCAGGATTTAAATATCCCGCACTTGATTTGCATCTTTCCGGCTGGGCGCCATTTTTTAAATTTACAAGCTCGGAATCATTGCCCGCGTCTACATGGGGCAGTGAAATGGGCATTCGAAAAAAAGCCCTATTTCGGACTACCTGTTAAACCTCATTGCAGGGGGAATGACAGGTAGTTCGAAATAGGGCTTTATTTTGAATGCCTGTTTCACTGCCATGTGTAGACACTGGCAGTTATTCCGGGCTTGTAAATTTCAAAAAGTGGTGCCCGGTCGGGAAGATGCAAATCAAACGCAGAATATTTAAATCCCGGGCTTGATTTGCAATTCCGAATGCCTACATTTGCAGCCCTATTCCAAAATAGGCTGCAAGTGTAAACATACCCAGAGGGATTTGGGCTTATTCAATCTGCAGAAGAGAAGAATGAGGGGGGCCTTCAACTTTCTGGAGGGAAGTTCCAAAGAGGATGGAGAGAGGCTGTTCTGAGTAGTGACGGATGGCAGAACAAGGAGCAATGGTCTTAAGTTACAAAGGGGAAGTCTAGGTTGGCTATTAGGAAAAACTATTTCACTAGAAGGATAGTGAAGTACTGGAATGGGTTACCTAGGGAGTTGGTGGAATCTCCATCCCTAGAGGTTTTTAAGTCTCGGCTTCACAAAGCCCTGACTGGGTTGTTTTAGTTGGTACTGGTCCTGCTTTGGGCAGGGGGCTGGACTTGATGACCTCCTGAGGTCTCTTCCAGCCCTAGGATTCTATGCTTTGGGGCACTAAGGCAGAAGTAAAGTTCACTCTATATAATATAGCCCAGTCATCATATTATCTGAGTGCCTCACTATCATTAATGTATTTATCAGACAATGCACAGGAGTATTATTACCTGCTGCCCCTTAAAAACAAACAAACAAACAAACAAACAAACCAATCATGAAGTGAGGCACATGAGAAATAAAATATTCAGGTGTGTCTAAGGAGACATCAAGAAGAAATAATCCTAATTAACTAAAGGTGTGAAATCCCTGTGTGGAGTCTGCTACGTGGAAATAAAGTGACCTTAATTTGATTTAATTTAATTGACTTTGAAAGTGAATTAAGTTAAACCAGTTTTACTTACTTTAATTTTCAAGAAGGTTTATTTTGGTTTAACTAATCCACTTCAGATTCGTACCTTTGGTTAATTACCATTTATTTTTTCTGTCTGTCCCCATGTAGATAACCCCTATATGATTGAGAAGACAAAGCTCCATTTTCCAAAGTGATTTAAGAGTTTAACTCTCATTGAAAATCATTGGGACTTAAGATCTTAGGGTATGTCTTAGTTCGAACTAGGGTGGTTAATGTAGGCAACCAAAGTTGCAAATGAAGCCCGGGATTTAAATATCCCGGGCTTCATTTGCATCTTACCGGGCGCTGCCATTTTTAAAGCCCCGGTAGTTCGGACTCCGTGTCCGCGGCTACACGCGGCACAGAGTAGGTAGTTCGGATTAGGCTCTCTAATCCGAACTACTATTACTCCTTGTGGAACGAGGTGTACCGGTAGTTCGGATTAGAGAGCCTAATCCGAACTACCTACTCCGTGCCGCATGTAGCAGCGGGCACGGAGTCCGAACTACCAGGGCTTTAAAAATGGCGGCGCCAGGTAAGATGCAAATGAAGCCCGGGATATTTAAATATCATTTGCAGCTTTGGTTGCCTACATTAACCACCCTAGTTCGAACTAGGGTGGTAGTGTAGACATACCCTTAGGTACTTAAGTCAATTTTGAAAGTGTAACAGAGATTCTTAAATTGTTTTGATACTTTTGAAACACGTTAACCAAAGTCATGCAACTAATGTGGATGATGAGAGCAAGAAATTGAGCCCAGCTCTGCTGAGTGGTGGTATAATGCTTCAATCATTTGATCACACGCCTGTTCCTGCTACATCATCTTTCCTCCTCCCGCCTCAAAAAGCAGTTGGCCTAACTTTTACACAGAGAATGCAGAAATGGGCAGTGCTCCTGAACACCTCACAAATGAATAAATTGAAAAGTTTTCATGCAGAAGAGTAGCAAAAAAAGTACAGCTGGCTGGCACATTTTAAGGTGTCTTCTCTGAATTCTTTTAGTGCATATTTTTCTCCAACTGAATTTACTACCATTCTTATGAAACCGAAATTGAAGAAGCTTTATTAGAGTTTTATAGATAAGAGGAATGGGCAAAAATCTAGATTATTTCTCCCAAAAATCCAGGTGCACTTCAGTGGCTAATGTTACAATAACTTCCAAACTGATGAGAAACCTTTTCAGATAACATTTAATATACTATGAATCTGATTAAGGCATTTCAGACAGAGCATTGTCAGCTTTATTGTAATCTTCCAAGATTAAAATAAATTCTGAATCTAATGAAATATGAGAACATCTCTTACTGGTTTGCTCATAGCATGACATTGCTGATTGAGAACAACCAAACTCCCAAAACAGCAGTGGTGTTTGGCATTTCCAACTGACCTCATTATTTTCCTTAACTTTTTACTAACTTATCCATCACCACATGGTTTGAGTGCTTCCTAG
Organism: Pelodiscus sinensis; assembly: GCF_049634645.1. NCBI lineage: Eukaryota > Metazoa > Chordata > Testudines > Trionychidae > Pelodiscus > Pelodiscus sinensis. The sequence goes on from NC_134719.1 coordinate 52,900,615, forward strand.
GTGCATTAAGTTTCCCTGAAAAGGCCATAGCAGACTTCAGGAGCTAAATTCTCTGGTGATCTAGGAAGTCACAGTTACACTGAAATGAATAGAATTGTGTCCATTTACACCTTCAGAGAATTTGGCTACAGAAGTGATTCTCTTTTCTGCTATCTCTGGAATATGCCAATCTCACTGAAAATTATCAACAGTATACAACCACTCATGCTAGTTTTTCAGAAATTGAAAGCCTCTCCAAAGAATATATTGGCATACTAGGAAATAATTAATGTTATGTTTCTGATATGGAGCAAAGTGTTTTGGTTCAAGAAGAATTCATATTAAAATTTCCAAATAAAATAAGGGGGGGGGGAGAGGAACTAGATATAAGCCTACTCATAACATCTCTGTAGGTCATATTTTTCTGCACATAAAGACATGAAATTCAAATTTACACATACTCCTACGAATGTATAACAGAGGAAACAAGATTAGCAAGTATTCCTATAACCTCACCAGGCACATAAAGAGATTACTTCTACACTTGTTACCTGCTAAGGAAGTTTATATGCTTTTCTCATGTGTTTCCTAAGCTCTTATCTGCAACACAAGAAGGAGGTGAAATCCAAATATCTTTTGCTAAATCAATGGTCTCCCCTGGAAAACAAACAAAAACAAGTGGATCTTATTACATTTTCAATGTCAAATATTATTTCATCAGTGCAATATTGCCCTGAAGAATTTGAAGTATGTGCAAATTGGCAATGAAAATTACCCAGCAAATTTGTATTCAAGAGCTATTCAGTCAGTGGATACTTCTACAGAAATGAGAGGTAAACAATTTTGCTTTTAGGGCCTGGTCTAAAACAATGGAAAAACAACAAGTAGGATGAGTGGAAAAAGGCAGGGAAGGAGAAGAGAACAACAAACTAAACATTTTACATAATATCTCTGCCATACATAAGCCATCCTCTTGTGGCTATTTAATTTCAGATGTGTAACTGCAGTTATCTTTCTAAATTTATATCACAAGTTTCCCTCCAACTACCTTTTTCTCTAAATATGGGTTTAAATTGTATGTGGAAAAAAGAGCGTTCTAAACTTTTGTGAACTCCACAGAATAGTTGTAGAACTCCTTGAGGGTAAACCAGTACAACACCATTTACTTCAATTTATGACACAATTTTGTCCCTCATTCCTCTCCAAGTTTTTCATTCGTTTAAGTGATACACATTTGTAGGAAAACCTTCTATATTTTTTTTCATTATGCACATAGTATTATTTCTTATGAAGCACTCCATTAGACTTTACAAATTATAATATGACTCTCCTTAGCCCGTCAAGATTCCACTTATGGGTGTGGCCAAGTTTCCTGTGGCCCATAAAGTTTGTTAACCTGTCTTGACTCTCAGTGTTCTGTGCTGTTATTTAGCTCTATTTTACCCCTAAGGGTATGTCTACACTACTTGGCTCCGTCGACGGAGCCATGTAGATGAACTTTGTAGACATAGCAAAATGAAGCGGCAATTTAAATAATCGCTGCTTCATTTACATCAAAATGGCTGCCGCACTGTGCCAATCAGCTGTTTGCTTGGCGGTCGACCACCCCATTATGCCTTTGTTGACTACCCCATTATGCCATGTAGTGTAGACATACCCTAAATTTCTTCTAGGAGTCGAGTAAGCAGTGGAAGTGTTGGTAAAGCTGCTAGACAATATTGACCTCCCGTAATTCAACAAATTCTCTGATTCAGCACTATTCAGGTCCCAAGTCTGTCGGACTAGAGAGGTTCAACTTGTATATGCATAAAGCACCCTTAAAATGTAGCCATATGAAATTCACCAACCAAGAATGGCATTACTTGTTTCTGTTCCTTGGAACTGACATCCTAGCCATGACCTGAAGCAGATTCCCTCTCATCATATTATGCAGGAGCAGAGGCCTAGCAAACAGAGTAAATCACAGTTGAATGGAATTAAACAAATGCATGTGATCCACCCCACACACACATGGGATTTTTCAGGGTAAACTATGGTCCCCAACTCTTAGCTTTTAACCTTCAGATTTAAAGCTACATTGATGTCATTGAGATAGCTTAAGTTAATGGCTGTAGCATACCCATGAACTTAAATGCAAGAAAAATAGCACATGGTCAATGCAATGAGACGAGCAGATATCCTGATGAGCAATGGGAAAAGCAGCATGAAGGGGAAGGAGAGGCCAGTTGGCATCCCCAAAAAAGTGTGTTGTGGTACAGTGGTGTGCACAGCATGATCCTTCACTTTCACAGACCTGGGGAGGCAGGAATATTGTCCTTAAAACTGGGCAATTTTTGCCCGTACTATATCTTTAGAAATGTTGGTCCTGTCAGTCAAGTACATTTCCTAAGAGTGAAGTTTATGTCATTTAAATAACCCACCTGCCATCACAAAACAACATAGGGTTCTATGTTGTATGGTTCTGGACATACAACACTCTGGTCATCTGAAAAAGTGGGCTGAGCCTATGAAAGCTCATGATACCATCTACATGTTTTGTTAGTCTATAAAGTCTTACCAGACCATTTGTTGGTTTTTAAGTTTATAAATAATAAAGGCATCCTCATTTGCTTTCCTTTCATTGAGTTTGTCTACACTACCCTCCTAGTTCGAACTAGGAGGGTAATGTAGGCATAGCGCACTTGCAAATGAAGCCCAGGATTTGAATTTCCCGGGCTTCATTTGCATAAGCGGGGAGCCGCCATTTTTAAATCCCTGCTTGTTCGAACCCCATGTAGCACGGCTACACGGGGTTTGAACAAGCGGGATTTAAAAATGGCGGCTCCCCGCTTATGCAAATGAAGCCCGGGAAATTCAAATCCCGGGCTTCATTTGCAAGTGCGGTATGCCTACATTACCCTCCTAGTTCGAACTAGCGGGGTAGTGTAGACATACCCATTATGTTTAACTGCAGGCATATGTATCTTAGTAAGGTGTAAGCCAGATGGCTTAATACTGGGGCTTGGGCCTGTGCTCAGGCCAGTAAATAAACCCCAATGGTCCCTTTCAAGCCCAATCCTGTGTAAAGGGCAGGGCAAGCAAACAAGCGCTGTTCAACAGTTTAGATAGGCCCAGACCCTGGTGCAGGGTGGGGCAGGTAAACAAACAGGAGTTCACTTGCAGGAGAGGGAGAGACTGCCACAAAGGGTGTAGCGGGGGATGTGGACCCTTCCTACTACATTATGTCCCAGCCCAGGGCCCTGGCAGTGGAAGGACTGTCTGCCACTGGGGTCAGCGGGGATCTGGCCTGCAACACGCTGACTCACTCAAATACGGTTGCCATTGGGGTCTGGATCATCAGGCACAGCCAATTGGGTTTCCTAGTCAGTCTGGTATGCCGGTGTTCCAGTCCAGTCCTTGGCCTCTGTGGAGTCCTCAGTAGCCTCCCAGATTAAGGAGCTCAGGGTAGGCCTCTGCTTCCTCAGCCACATGGGGCTCCACTGAGATCCTGGCCTGGGTTTTTATACAGCTCGCCCCACCCCTTAGCTTCCAGGGAGTTAAAGGGGCAGGGCAGGCTAGGCCCACCAGGGCTCAGAGAGGGTTTCTTCCCCTTCTCGGTCAATGAGCGGCCACCCCTGCTTACTGCATGAAGCCAGCTGAATACACAAAAAAGAGTTCTGTTGTATTGCAATTTTTTATAAAGAAATGAGAATCTGCATAATTTGTCAGCATTACACCTTGGAAATCTATTATTTTAGTTTTTAAATCCATATGTATTATGCAAAGAATAATTTAAATACTAAGAGATGATCAGCATGTCAAGAATTCACTTTTGAGCAAGGTCCAAATGTTTCTTACGGCTTTATTCCAAACAAAGTAGCTAATTTGTATGCGTGTGCCATGAATACGAACTGTTAGTGGAGTTTCCATTATATTTGTGATTATGATGATGATAACCCCCTTTCTATTACTATGATCATTATTATCATCATAACCCTTTCCAAACCAATACAATCTCTTGTATGTTGTCTTGAATTCCTAAGTCCAACACTATGAATTAAGGCCAAGCTAGGACATTTAAATTACTGTCAGAGTTAAGACAAAGGAAGTACAGCAACATAGTGGTACTATTAGTAATTCCTTTCAGTGCAGGACAATTATGAGTCCAGAATGACTACTCCATTATCTTTTCTTGCTGATATAAATTAAGAAATGCTTTGTGGACACTACCAAACTCAACTTTGTCCTCATCTCACTATACAATAGCGGCCTAGCTTTGCTGAAGGAGGAATGACAATTGTGTAAAGATAAAAGTTCCCTGGGAGAGAGTCTGCAGTTTTGTAACAAACTATTATGAAATATTTTGTTTTGCGCAAATTAAATGATGACTTTATTCCATATGGTTTCTACTGTTCAAGAGTGTAATCATTGCCTTTTATTTCAGGAGTACAGTTTTGGTAGGGATAACTAAATATGATTCTGTACTGATTGACTTCACAAAAGCTGTTTTCATGCTCCGATGTAAGTGGCCATTTAATTCTTAAGGAAAAGAAGAACACATTAGAAAACATATATGAACCATTGCACAGTGCACCTTCACATCTCAGCAGTATATTTCATGCTTATGAGGGGCTGTGTGTGAAATGGACTGAGAAGTCCACAAAACACTCTCTTTTATTCATCTGCACTGCATACAGCCTACCACAGCATTACAGAACTTAATCCACATGTACTTTGCTCTTCAGCATCACTGCTGTTAGAGTTTGGGAGAAAAAACATGTTAACAAAATCTTTGGGATTTTTGGTCATTTTGTATTTTGTTTTGAATCTCTTGCATTATTCTAGAGCAAAAGGTCTGAGCAAAAAGGAAAGGCTAGAAACATGGAAACAGAGAGGCTGTGTCTAGACTGGCCAGTTTTTCTGGAAAATCATCCGCTTTTCCGGAAAAACTTGCCAGCTGTCTACACTGGCCGCTTGAATTTCCGCAAAAGCACTGACTTCTTACTGTAAGAAATCAGTGCTTTTTGCGGAAATACTATGCTGCTCCCTTTTGTGCAAAAGGGCCAGTATAGACAGCTGAGATTTGTTTTCCGCAAAAAAGTCCCGATCGCAAAAATGGTGCTTTTGCGGAAAAGCGTCCATGCCAATCTAGACGCTCTGTTCCGAAAATGCTTTTAACGGAAAACTTTTCCGTTAAGAGCATTTCCGGAAAATCATGCCAGTCTAGACGTAGCCAGAGAGTTTTATTTTTAAAAAGGAAAAAAAAAACCACCAAAAAACCCCAGAGAAGCTGTTTGAACTTAATCCAAACCCTGTTAAGTCAGGGTATGTCTACACTACAGCGTTATTTCGAAATATCTAATTTCAAAATAGTTAATTTGAAATAGCTTGTGGAAAATAGCTTATAGGGTCTACACACAAAATGCATTTCAAAATAGCATATTGCTATTTTGAAATAGCACGTCCACACTGAGTGGAAGTTGAATAGCATTTAAGGCTGGCCGGAACCAGTTCCGGCAGGGCACCAGGTCAGGACTTACTGTTCGGGACTGCTGCCTAAGGCTAACTGAGGTCTGTGCTTAAAGGGTCCCCCACCCCTGGACAGCCAGTTCTCAGGTTTCCCTGCTTGCTTGCCTACCTCGCTGAAGGACAGCAAAGCATTTTTGTCTTGGCATGTTCTGGTTGCCCTCACTTGGGACATCACAGCACTCTGCAACATGGAACCAGAGCTGCCCCTGGGCACGCTGGTGCTTCTCGTGGACTCGTTGCTGCAAGCCTGGCTGCACTTGCTGCAGGCTGCCATCTGGGAGGTCCATCGTGGAGCTGTCAGTATCCAGGAGGCCCCGCGGGAGAGCTGCCACCCTGAGGAGCACTAACAGTCTCCTTGGTGTGCCCCACTGGGGGCTTGTGCCTCATTCCTCCATCACATCCTTCCACTTACCCCTCCCTAACCCCCTTCCTGGTGTAAAATAAAATGCACATATTGTCATAAATACAAACTCTCTTTATTTAACAAAACGGGGTGGGAGGGGAATGAAACTCTGGTGAAACTGGGGAAAGGAGGTGGGAGAAGGGAGGAGACAGGGTGGGAGAGGGGAGGGGAAAACCTGGGAGGAGGGAGCTGGAAGGGGGAAGCAAGGGGAAGAATGGGGAGGAGAAGTTCGGGGCTCAGGGTCAAGAGTCTCACCGGGCCAACTGTCTCCCAGAACCACGGGTGCGGGAGCCTCAGCATGCCCAGGGGATAGGGAGGGGATGGAGGGTCAGGAAGGGGGGGGAGGGTGTGAAGGAGGTGGAGGGAGAAGCGGGAGGGGGAGAAGGAGTGGGAGGAGGAGTGGTAGCTGAGGAGGCAGCAGGCGCTGGAGTGGCAGGAGGCAGCACGCTCTGCACCGAGGTCTGCAGGTGCTGGCATATGGCATGTCCCTGGGCAAGCTGCTCCCATCGGAGCTGAAGGTCTTGCACCCAGTGCTGGAGGGTGCAGTGCAGGGCTTGAAGTGCCCCCAAGAGCTGCTGCTGGTACCCCTCCACTGCACAGGTGGTCCTGCAGAGCCCTCGGGTGTGGGAGCATGTCCCGGGTGGAGTGGTTCACCCTGAACGTGCAGCTGGTGTGGCTGTGGAGAAACAAGAGAAGTGGTCGTTTCTCCCTGGGGACACAGTGGGTGAAGCCCAGCTTCCCTCTGTAAGGCGAGGATGACCATGCCCTACACCATCAGAGCCGATGTGCTTGGACAGAGGTCATGTTTGGAATGTCCTGCTATCCGCGGGAGTGGGAGGTATCTCAAGACCACACCCATGCCCCTGTGCTATATATAGTGTGTGTGGGGTGGGAGGAGATGTCTCCTGCCTCTGTGTAGAGTGGCCTTGTAGAGGGAGGGTGTCCTGCTGTGTCCCACCTCAGAGTCAGGAGAATGTCATGTCTCTTCACACATGTGTGTGGCTAACAGGGTAAGGCCCCTGTGGGGTAGCCAGCTGGGGCCACATGCCCATGGGTAGTGCGGCACATGCTCACACATGCATGGGTTACTGCGTGATCCGTGGGCAGCAAGGCCCACATGCACAATCCCTGGTTTCTGTCCCCCGCCTCACCTCGCATAAGGGGACAGTGATGGCACTCATATGTTGTTTCCTCCCTGGTCTTGGATGACACCAGCGACAGGCTTGCTAGGGTGCCTTGGGGGCCCTGGCTGCTCAGAACCCTCTGCCTGGTCTGCTGTGGCTCCTGGCTCTCCTCCTCCTCCTCCCCAATGCCCTGGTCAGGGCCCTCTGCTGCAGGGTTGACGATCACCTGGGGGCAAAGCTAATCCCGCCCCACAGGATGCAGTCCAGGGTACTGAAATAGGAGCAGGTGTCTGGGTCAGCCCCTAGTTGGTGTTGTACCTCAGTGTCTTTGTACCTTGGTACCTTCGGTAGTCTGAACTGTCAGGATGTGTCTAAACTACATGCCTCCGTCGACGGAGGCATGTAGATTAGACAGATCAGCAGAGGGAAATGAAGCCGCGATTAAAATAATCGCGGCTTCATTTAAATTTAAATGGCTGCCCCGCTCTGCCAATCAGCTGTTTGTCGGCAGATCGGGGCAGTCTGGACGCGCCGCGCCGACAAAGAAGCCTTTCTTGATCGGCACAGGTATGCCTCATGAAACCAGGTTTACCTGTGCCGATCAAGAAAGGCTTCTTTCTCAGTGCGGCGTGTCCAGACTGCCCCGATCTGCCGACAAACAGCTGATCGGCAGAGCGGGGCAGCCATTTAAATTTAAATGAAGCCGCAATTATTTTAATTGCGGCTTCATTTCCCTCTGCCGATCTGTCTAATCTACATGCCTCCGTCGATGGAGGCATGTAGTTTAGACACACCCTCAGTGTCAGCGTCGTCTGGTCAGGGTCGTCCTGGCACACTCCTGACGACCCCTACTCCGTCGGTGATGATAAACTTTTGGCTGCGTGCGTAATAATTGGTATTCCCTTTATCTAGAGTGCTAGACCCCGTGCACTTGGATAAACACAAGAGATCTCTGAGAGGCCCTGGAAACTACAGATGCAGGCAAGGTTGATTGTCAAATGTGAAGCTCTACCAGTTTGTAACAGAGATCAGTACAATGTTACATCACTGGGCACTATGGCCCGCGTTGACAAGGTACCAACACCAGGCAGGCCTATTGCCATATATCAGACATTAACAGCAGTTAGTCAAAGTTAAGCTACTGTGCATTCCGTAAGTTTATGCAATGACACCTGCCGTTCAGGCACCTAGTCTCCCCTCCCCCCCCCCCCCCCCGAGGTGAGCCAGAGAGGACCCTTTGCAGAGTCCTTTTATAGACAGGTACACACAACTTACATCATTTTTTTACGTAACAGGTTGCCACCCTCTGTTGCCTAGATACCACCCCTTACCTTATGGAAGGGGGGCTACTTACAATCCTTCATACTGTCAATTCCGACCTGGTCCTGAACCTAAGTCAGTATGAGCATTAGTTTTTACGGAGCTTTTGTACCAGGACATTCCTTAGGATGTTCCGTTACTCCCTTTTACCTTACAGCCTGTACTTGGTGCTTCCCCATATCCTTCCATGCTCGACCTAACTTACGCAACTAGGGTATGTCTACACTACAGCACTAATTCGAACTAACTTAATTTGAATTAGTTAATTAAAACTAAGCTAATTCAAATTAGTGCATCTAGACCTAAAAACTAATTCGAATTAGCGTTTTGCTAATTCGAAATAGCATGTCCACATTGAGTGGACCCTGAACCGAAGTTAAGGCTGGCAGGAACCAGTGCTGGCAGGGCATCAGGTTAGGACTTAGAGCGTGGAGTTGCTGTCTCAGGCTAGCCGAGGGCTGTGCTTAAAGGGACCCGACACCTACCCCGGACAGACAGTTCTCAGGGGTCCCCGCTTGCTTGTCTAACTTGATGAGGGACAGCAAAGCAGCCCTGACTTGGAGTGCCGCGTGCCCTCACTTGGCACATCACAGCACTCGGCCCTCAGCCTGTCTGCACTTGCCGCAGGCTGCCATCCGGAGGGGTCAATCAGGAAGCTGACAGGATCCAGGAGGCCCTGCAGGAAAGCTTCCACCCCGAGGAGCCCACAGAGCCACCCCAGTCCTCCCCACTGGGGGCTCGTGCCCCATTCCTCCCTCACCTCCTTCCACTTACCCCTCCCTAGCCCCCCTTAATGATGTAAAAAATAAAGGACATATGTGTTCAAAAATAGAAACTCTCTTTATTTAACAAATACCTCTGGGGAGACTGGGAAAAGGAGGTGGGAGAGGGGAAGAGAGGGTGGGAGAGGGGAGGGGGAAACCTGGGAGGAGGGAGCTGGAAGGGGAAAGCCAGGGGACAAAGGAGGAGGGGAAAACTATGGTACACCATATCTTCAGTACTGTGTACAGATGTGGTCTCCTCACCTCAAAAAAGTTATTTTGGCCTTGGAAAGGGTTCAGAAAAGGGCAACTACAATGATGAGGGGTTTGGGTCCCATATGAAGAGAGGCTAAAGAGACTGGGACTTTTCAGCTTAGAAAAGGGGAGACTGAGGGGGGATATGATAGAGGTCTATAAAATCATGAGTGGTGTGGAGAGGGTGAATAAAGAAAAGTTCTTGATTAGTTCCCATAATATAAAAACTAGAGGACACCAAATGAAATTAATGGGTAGCAGGTTTAAAACTAATAAGCGAAAGTTCTTCTTCACAAAGCAAATAGTCAACCTGTGGAACTTCTGCCACAGGAGGCTGTGAAGGCTAGAACTATAACAGAGTTTAAAGAGAAGTTAGATAAATTCATGGAGGCTGGGTCCATGGAGTGCTATTAGCCAGGGGATAGGAACGGTGTCCCTGGCCTCTGTTTGTGGAAGGCTGGAGAGGGATGGCACGAGACAAATCACTTGGTCATTGTCTTCGGTCCATCCCCTCCGGGGTACCTGGTGTTGGCTGCTGTCGGCAGACAAGCTACTGGGCTAGATGGACCTTTGGTCTGACCAAGTACGGCTGTTCTTATGTTCTTATGTTCTATCCTGCCCTAGACGGCCGCATTCCTGTGCTTAGTGCGGAGGTCGTGGACGTTGGAGGCCTCCCCCCAAAGCTTGATGAGGTCCACAATCTCCGCACTAAACCAGGCAGGTGCCTGTCTCTTGTGTGGTCCTGGGAAGAGGCGGAGAGCTGGGTGGCTGGCTCATCTTGTGCCAGGTGCAGGGTCTGCTGGCTGGGTGCTGGCAGGCTTGCAACTGGCACAAGCACCGTAGCCAGACCATGGCCCTTTAAGGGCTCTGGGGCAAGGAGGGGTTGCAGAATAGTTTCCCTGGTTGTGCCCAGAGTGGCCACTAGGGCACCCTGGGAAGGGCTGGTGGCCCCCTATTTCAAAATAAGCATCAACACAGACCTTATTTCGATTTAGCTATTTCTGATTTGGCTTTATTCCTCATGGAATGAGGTTTACCAAATTTGAGATAAGTACTCCGCTATTTCGAATTAATTTTGAAATAGCAGTTTGGCTGTGTAGATGCTAGGAAAGTTATTTCAAAATAACTTTGCTGTGTAGACATACCCTCAGAGATTTTTAATGACTGTAAAGGTCACGGATTTGGCCTTTAAAGCATTCAGTCACATAAAGCTATTACATAGCTGATGCTTGAAAAAGATATAGAGCTTCTTGCCATGCTTACTGAAACTCTCCACTGTGACTGTTCCTTCAATCAATTCCTTTCCCTGGCTCTCACCTTCAGGCTTGGTCCATTTTAAAATTAGCTCAACCTAGCTGCATTGCCCAGTGTTATAAAAAATGTGTGTGGTGTGCCCAGTGAGATGTAGTTAGGTTGACCTTATCCCATTGTAGATGCTTCCATCAACTTACTGGTACTCAGATATATGAACAGAAAAATCCCTTTCACCTATGTAGGAAATATCTACATCAAGTGCTACAGCATGTAGTGTAGATTTGCCTGTGCGTTAAATACAAAGAGGTGAAGCATAGGTCTTAAAATTCAAATGATCATGAGATGAGTAAAATTGATTGATTACAGTATAAGGGTATTTTTCTTTGCATTTTTTTTCTTCTGTTTTCAAAGGGATTGAAAGTTCTCTTTCCATCACTCAAACATTTAACAATAGATGAATCTTCCAGGATGTGCCAAAAAATCTGTCTTTTGAACTTTCAAAAAGACGCCACTGCTACGCAAGGCAGGGAGAATGACTAGTTAAATGCAAAAATAAAGCCTCTGGGTAATTCTCAGAGGAAACAATTTGTCTGAAAAAGTTCTGTCTGGGATAGTTGTAAAAAATTCCACACATTTGCCTGAAGGATTGGTGAATCATTAAAGGATAAGAAAAATGTGGGGCTATAAATACAAAAGCAATTAATTTGTTCTTTCGTGTTTTATGGAAATTCACTCAGGTGGAAGAAATAACTTTCAATATATGCATATGCAAATCACATACCATAATAGAATCTGCATGTTTCATTATATAGGAAACGGGGTGAGACAAATAATCCTTTGAGATCACACATAGAAAGGAGCAAAATTCCTTCAGTGCAAATAAGTACTTATTCCTTTATAACTCTGCATGATTCTCATCCTTATTTCAGAAACGGGGCTAGGAGTTAGATCTTGGATTGCACAGAGGATAACTTTCTATAATCACACCAATTCAGTGAGCCAAGCTCAACTCATTTACTTTGTAATTAATTTTTCTTTGTTTCTCTACCTGAATAAATATATCTGGGACAGGTCTTCAGTTCCTGTAAATCAACATAACTCCATTGTCTTCAGGAGAGTCTTATGAATTTATAGCAGCTAAGACTCCAGTATATTTTTGTTCAAATAACAATCCACATTCTTGCCCACTTGATCATGTACAAAAACCATCCTCCACTAGCCATGGGATAATTTTACTGATTAAGTATTATGACTGATATAATATTAAGTAGGATTAAAAAATGGCGTGAGAAGGTTAATATTCATCTAAGACATAAAACTTCTGAAGTCTCTTTTACAATCTATTAATGACATTAAACAATGTAAAATAGGTTTTGGTGGTTGGTTGTTCCCTTATATGTGTGTGTGTGTGTGAGAGAGAGAGAGAGAGAGAGAGAGGAAGGTTAGGGAGAGGATAGATATCTCTCAGAAACAAAGAAGTATAGAATTAAAAATTGAAGTAAGTGTCATTGACATGCTATAGAGCTCCAATTCTTTATCGACTCTCTGTATGACAGATACAACCCTATTTCCTGTATATCTTTGGGTGACTTTATTGAATTAAGTTTAAGTATTTTTTGGATCCATTGAATTATTTCTAAAGTATTATCATGATTTGGGATAATTAATCCCAATTAAGATAATTAAGAGTTGGATCACAGAGCCTTGGGACTATCACACAGTGTGTCAATCATATACCACTTAGTCTGCCTACTTATCTTTTGGAGCACCCCACCGCACTGTCCAGAAACTCTGGTCTCCACTAGGAAAGGCACAGATTTGGGGTAACAGCTCCTCAACAGAGCAATACTAATGCTATACCAGCTCAGTTCTGCAAGGGTTTAGCTATAGTAGTCAACAGAACTCAGGAACAGAGCCATCAAAAAGGACCAAAACCAGATAAATCTGTCTTACTCTGTATAAAAGTTTTACACAGAGAAAGCTCATAAGTTTACCCTCATTATCAATGAGTGAGAGAGATGCACAGTGGTTGCTCACCTCTACCCCATAACAATTATCTACAAAAAATGTTTTACTAAGAATAAAAAGTAGGATTCAAGTGACTGCAAGTGAAAACAGACAGATCAAAGTGAGTTACTAAGTCAAAATAAACAAAATATTTAGGGCGCATCTACACTGCACCCTTACCATGAAATAAGCTACACAATTTGCACTATGCAAATTGCATAGCTTATTTTGAGGTACACAGTGCCAAATTTCAAAACAAAGCACGATTCCCTTAACCATCATGGAACAAGAGTTACAGGGATGCCAGAATAGCATGCCTGTTATTTTGAAATCTATTTTGAACTCAAAAGATGCAAAATAGCTATTTTTGGATACTTCTGGTATCCCGAAATAGCGCCATTGTCTAGACATAGTCTTAGAGACTTCAAATTCTTATCCTAATAGTAGTTCTAATAATTTCATCCATGAGGTAGTCAGCCTCCTTCCCCTTCTTCAGTCTTAGATGTTTCTAGCAGGCATCTTGGGTATTGAGTGGGGGGTCTCATGGTGTCTGGCAACCACCCCTTTTGTTTGATTTCCTGCCTCCATATCCCTTTTGTCCTAGGTGAGAATTCTTCGTGTTCTTTTAAAAACTTCTCACCTTGAATGGAAGATTCAAAATGTGTTCCAGCATCAGGTGGCCTGGCCACATGTCCTGGCAGGACCCATCACAATCCAAGCTTACAGGAAAAACAAGACTGTTCCCAGGTCATTAGTTTGACTACCAAGCCATTATGTTTCTGGAGCATCAAGGTTCTCATTAGCACATCTAGATTTATAAACAGGTTCATATTTCATATTTCTAACTTCACATACAAGAATGACACATGCACAGAAATAGAATATACCAATTCAGCAGATTGTAACTTTAAAACGACATGTCATGTGATGCACTTTGCCTAAAGCATCGAATTATGCATATTCATAAGCCAATTTTCATAAAACATGAGGGGTGCGTCTAGACTGGCAAGATTTTGCGCAAAAACTTGCCAGCTGTCTACACTGGCCACTTGAATTTGCGTAAGAGCACTGACGTTCTAATGTAAGAATTCAGTGCTTCTTGCGCAAATACTTTGATGCTCCCACTCAGGGATAAGCCCTCTTGCGCAAGAATACTTGCGCAAGAGGGCCAGTGTAGACAGGCACCTTAATTTTTTGCTTAAGAAAGCCTGATGGCTAAAACGGCCATTGGAGCTTTCTTGCACAAAAGCGCATCTATACTGGGCACGGTTCATTACCCCCCCCCCCCCCCACACACACACTTTTGTTCAATAATCCCAGTTTCTATTTTTGAACATATGTGTCTTTTGTTTTGACATCAGGAAGGGGGGCTAGGGAGGGGTAAATGTAAGCACGAGGGAGGAATGGGGCATGAGCCCCCGGGGCAGAGGACCGGGGTAGCTCTGAGGGCTCCTTGGGATGGATGCTCTCCTGCAGGGCCTCCTGGATCCTGACAGTCTCCCAATGGACCCCCCCCCCCTCCAGATGGCAGCCTGCAGCAAGTGCAGCCGGGCTGATGGCAACGACCCCACAAGATGCACCGGCGTGCTTAGGGGCAGCTCTGACTCCATGTGGCCGAGTGCTGTGATGTGCCAAGTGTGGGCACTCAGGGCACTCCAAGACAGGACTGCTTTGCTGTCCCTCATCGAGGTAGACAAGCAAGCGGGGATCCCTGAGAACTGTCTGTCTGGGGTGGGGGTAGGGTCCCTGTAAGCACAGAGCTCAATTAGCCTCAGGAAGCAGCCCCACACACTAAGTCCTAACCTGATTCCCTGCCGGCACTGGTTCTGGCCAGCTTTAACTTCCCCTTAGGGTCCACTCAGTGTGGACACGCTATTTTGAAAAAGTAAAACGCTATTTTGAAATAGGTTTTGGGTGTAGATGCATTAATTCAAATTATCTTAATTCAAATTAACTATTTCGAATTAAGTAAACTCGAATTAACGGTGTAGTGTAGACGTACCATGAGAGAAATAAATAACTTACAAATAAAGTGGTTTTAGTGGTCCTTGTAGGTGTGATATAGGAGATATACAGTAAAACCTGTGTTATCCAGCTCATCCGGGGATTAGGGTGTGCCAGTAGCCCAAAAATTCTGGTTATTTGAGGAAGGCGGGGCGGGAGCCATGGAGGGCTACGGGAGTGGGGCACGGGAACTGCATAGGGGCTGGTATGTGGCCTGCTGGGGTGGGGGGAAGGCATGAGCTACAGGGGATATGTGGCCTGATGGTAGGGGTAGAAGCCCGGGAGAGGGAAGCAGAGATGGCAGGGATGGCCTCCTAGGGTGGGGGAGCAGGAGCTGCAGGGCAGCTGGCCTGTCAGGGGCACCAGGAGCGGCGAGGGGAGCCAAGATGCTTGATGCTTGCTTCCAACTGCTGTTCACCCCTTCCCCAGATATGTGCTTCATGCTCCTCTGAGGAGCAGCCTGGCACTTAAAGGTCCAGTTTCCTTTTTTCCTTTTGTTTTGTTTTGCTTTTCCTGACATCAGAAATTTGCCGGTTTCTACAGTTTTCCAGGTGCTTAAGTTTCGGATAGCGCAGGCTTTATTGTATTTACATATACATACACAATACTATTAAACTTCATCTCTAAGTTAATTCGAACTAACAGCCATTAGTTCGAATTAACTTTAATAGTGTCTATACATACAATCGGAGCACTTAATTCAAACTAGGTAAACCTCATTCTATGAGGAATAACGCCTAGTTCGAATTAAGTAGTTCGAATTAAGGGGTGTGTAGCCACTTAATTCGAACTAGTTGTAGGCTAGCCCTTTCCAGCTTGCCCTGGTTGCCACTCTGGGCACAACCATGGAAACTCTTCTGCCCCTCTCCCAGCCCGGAGCCCTTAAAGGGCATGAAAATCAAGTTGGTCCAGTGAGACCCCCAACCCTGAGCTTAGAACATAAGAACATAAGAACGGCCAAACTGGGTCAGACCAAAGGTCCATCTAGCCCAGTAGCCTGTCTGCCGACAGCGGCCATCACCAGGTACCCTGGAGGGTGTCGTACCTCGGTGTTCTTGTACCTCGGTACCTTCGGTGGTCTGGACTGTCAGTGTCAGTGTCGTCTGGTCAGGGTTGTCCTGGTGCGCTCCTGACAGGACCTCTACTCCGTTGTTAAACTTTCAGCTGCGAGCGTAACAATCGGTGCTCCCTTTATCTAGAGTGTTAGACCCTGTGCACTTGGGTCAACACAGGAGATCTCTGAGAGGCCCCGGAAACGACAGATGCAGGCAAGGTTTGAAATCAATCGAGCAGGTTTATTGTCAAATGCGAAGCTCTACCAGTTGCTAACAGAGATCAGTACAATGTTACACCACTGGGCACTATGGCCCGCGTTGACAAGGTACCAACACTGGGCAGGCCTATTGCCATATATCAGATATTAACAGCAGTTAGTCAAAGTTAAGCTACTGTGCACTCTGTAAGTTTAGGCAATGACACCTGCCGTTCAGGCGCCTAGTGCGCCCCCCCCAAGGTCGGCCGGAGAGCACCCTCTGAGGTGTCCTTTTATAGACAGGTACAAACAACTTACATCATTTCTTTACGTACCAGGTTACCACCCTCTGTTGCCTAGTTACCACCCCTCACCTTATGGAAGGGGGGCTTACTTACTATCCTTCATGCTGTCAATTTCGACCCAGTCCTGAACCTAGGTCGGTATGTGCATTAGTTTTTAGGGAGTTTTTGTACCAAGACATTTCTTATTAAGATGTTCCATTACTCCCCTTTGGCTCACAGTCTGTACCCAGTACCTCCCTGTGTCCTTCCATGCTCGACCTAACTTACACAATCGCACAGTTATCAATAGGGCCTCTTTCTTGGCTCCTGTTACTGAACCAAAGTCTTGCTCACTAGATTGCAGGCCTGTTGCTGTTTTCATGTTACAGATCTCTATTTAGGCCTGCTGACTCCATGTTACTGACCCCAACTTACTACAGAGGGGATGGACTGAAGACAATGACCAAGTGATTTGTCTCGTGCCATCCATCTCCAGCCTTCCACAAATAGAGGCCAGGGACACCGTTCCTATCCCCTGGCTAATAGCACTCCATGGACCCAACCTCCATGAATTTATCTAACTTCTCTTTAAACTCTGTTATAGTTCTAGCCTTCACAGCCTCCTGTGGCAAGGAGTTCCACAGGTTGACTATGTGCGGTGTGAAGAAGAACTTTCGCTTATTAGTTTTAAACCTGCTGCCCATTAATTTCATTTGGTGTCCTTTAGTCCTTCTATTATGGGAACTAATGAAGAACTTTTCTTTATTCACCCTCTCCACACCACTCATGATTTTATAGACCTCTATCATATCCCCCCTCAGTCTCCTCTTTTCTAAGCTGAAAAGTCCCAGTCTCTTTGGCCTCTCTTCATATGGGACCTGTTCCAAACCCCTCATCATTGTAGTTGCCCTTTTCTGAACCCTTTCCAAGGCCAAAATATCTTTTCTGAGGTGAGGAGACCACATCTGTACACAGTACCGAAGATATGGCATACCATATGTAGTCCCCTTACTAAAGGGGCCTCTGTTTTATTCTGAAAAGACCCTGTGTGCTACAATCCAGACTACAATTCCCATGAGCCCTTGGAAAAAAACAGGAAGGAAGGACTCTTGTGTGAGAGAGGACTGCTCTCTCTCCATGTGCTTGAAGAAAGAGGCTTAGCAGTCTGGAACTCTGCCTTGGAGTTTGGAACCAGAGGGGGAGCCAGGCTGCTGCCAAGGACATTGACCCAGTTGGAGTGCAGCTACTAGATGCCTGTTGGAACTGGGAGGTAGCAGGCTGCTTCCTCTAGGCACAGCATGAGGAAGTAAGTTTTGGGCCTTGTTGGAAAAGTGCTGCAACATCAGCGCACCAACACAAGCAAGTGTCTGGGACTGGGTCTAGGGGTGTGCACACTCTGGGGTGGGGTCACTGTTGTCTAGCTATATAAGCATCAGTTATTATTATGTGTTTTGCTAATGCTATTCCTTGCTAATCTGTTAATCCCTGTTTATTTAAATTAAGTAAAGATTGTTTATTTTAAAGTGTCCTATTAGATGTATGTGATTTGTAGTTGGTCTGGATTTAGATCCAGATTTATGTTGCAATGAGTATATTCCTGGAGGCTCTCAAGGCACCAGTGTGTGTACAAGGCCAGCCAGGTGGAGGCACCACCACTTTACATTCATTGCCAGCAAGGGACTGCAGTAAGGGGGTGGATAGGGCTTTCCCCAGCTAGACACCATCACCCCTGGGATGCTCAGGATCTCTTTTGGGTTAAAACACCAGACACACCTGTGAGTGTGACCTGCTCCCCAGTAACCGGGGAGGAAAAAAGGGGGTTACACATAGTTTTATACTTCCCCTCCTCCTTCTTCCCTTGGCTTCCCCCTTCCAGCTCCTTCCTCCCAGGTTTCCCCCTCCCCTCTTACACCCTCTCTCTTCCCCTCTCCCACGTGCTTTTCCCAGTTTCCCCAGAGGTTGATTTCCCCCCAGTTTTGTTAAATAAAGAGAGTTTCTATTTTTGAACACACGTGTTCTTTATTTTTTACATCAGGAAGAGGGGCTAGAGAGGGGTAAGTGGAAGGAGTTGAGGGAGGAATGGGGTACGAGCCCCCGAAGAAGAGGACTGGGGTGGCTCTGAGGGCTCCTCCGGGTGAAAGCTCTCCTGCAGGGCCTCCCGGATCCTGACAGCCTCCCGATTGACTCCTCTGGATGGCAGCCTGCGGCAAGTGCAGCTGGGCTGATGGCCGAGTGCTGTGATGTGCCGAGGGTGGGCACTCAGGGCACTCCAAGCCAGGACTGCTTTGCTGTCCCTCATCGAGGTAGAAAAGCAAGCGGGGACCCCTGAGAACTGTCTGTCCGGGGTGGGGGTTGGGTCCCTTTAAGCACAACCCTCAGCTAGTCTGAGGCAGCAGCTCCACGCTCTAAGTCCTAACCTGATGCCCTGCCAGCACTGGTTCCGGCCAGCCTTAACTTCGGTTCAGGGTCCACTCAATGTGGACATGCTATTTCGAATTAGCAAAATGCTAATTCGAATTAGTTTTTAGGTCTAGATACACTAATTCAAATTAGCTTAGTTTTAATTAACTAATTCGAATTAAGTTAGTTCGAATTAGTGCTGTAGTGTAGACATACCCTCTCTCTCACAGCCAGAGAGACAGATACTCATGGAATTCAAAACTTCTCATATGTGAGGGAAAAAATAAACTGAGTATAAAAAGGTCTTTGATTTGGGTTCATAGATTTTTTAAAAACCCATGCCAACAAGCTAAGAAATACGCATTTTTCCACATTCTGATGTTGGTGCCTATTACATAGTATCTGCATGCCCTAATATGTTCCCATGTAAAATAAAAAAGTCTTTGCTGAACTAAAAGTTGTACCAGATATAAATAAACAAAGAGTAGTTTAGATCAGTCTTTCTTTTTAGCCCCATCCACAAACTCTTTGTCTTTGTTTCTTGGTGTGATATTAATTTTGAATCCCCAAATTCTGAAACCTCTCAGATGAGATTGTTTTATAAACAAGAAGAAATTCAAGGACTGACTGTTATAGATGAGGCTCATTCTTAATAGCTTTCTTCTTCATGGTTCAGCATTTGGTATTGAAAATTATTTATTTTAAAGATAACACAACTATGTTTCTTCTTCTAGAGTAGGATTTTAATCATTTTAAAATTCTAGGGTATGGGAAAGCTCTTCTCATATCTGCTCCCAGGGTTGGTCTACACTGGGAATTTAGGTCAAAGTTAGCCTCATTAGGTTGATTTTCTAAACCAGGGCTATTCAACTTTGAAAGCCCCGGGGGCCACAGTGATACTCATAGCACATGCCAAGGGCTGCAACTTAAGTGTGGTTGCATATACATGCAAATATATGCAAATAGCTTCTTTCACACTGACAGGCATGAATACAAAGATTAAGCCTTAAACCGCAGTGCCGAACCCAAACATGGCCAGTGCGAGCCAGTCAGCACCGCACAGACTCTACCCATAAGGCTAAGCAGCCAGCACTTCCCAAAATGCCCCAGAGTTTCTGGTACCTCCTCCCTGGGGGCTAGAAACACTGACACCCTGTACTCGTCTGTTCGAGCCAGCCCATCCACTTGTATTTTTCAGCGCTCACCCTGCCTGGGAGACACCTCACTGCTATGGACCGTGTTCCCTGTGGAGGCCATGTTCAGAGGATCCCACCCACAGGCCACGTGTTGAGCCCCACGTAAACGCAAACTGCACCACAGGCCATATGCAGCCCATGGGCCGCGTGTTGAGAAGCCCTGTTCTAAACAATGAGTCCAAACCACCAAGCCCATTCCATCACATTTAAGGGTCATTAATGTTGATTTTGGAACTCTTGCTTTTCAGGAGGAGTTATGCTAAATTCCCATTGCATGGTCGATTTTAACATCGTGCAGATGAAGCACTGTGAAATTTGAAGTTCTTGGCCTCTAGAAGGTGTCCCACAGAGCCCTGCTGTGATCCCTCTGGCTAGGACTTTCAAGTGTGCTGCTCTCCAGGTGCATAGGAAAACCCCTGCAAAAATTTGAATTTCATTTTCTGTGTGGCCAGCATAGCAAGCGGACCTGACCACAGCAGTACACTGGATCATGAATGTCCTGGGTTGCAAACGAGCACCAGCAATGTACATGCAGGAGATCTTGGATCTCACTTCAGTGTGGGGAGAGGAATTATTCTCTCTATGAACCAGCAAAAGAAATGCATATATATATATGTCAAGATCAAAAGGGCATGGAGGCATTGCTGCATGAAAATAATGGAACTCAGGCAGACGTACCAGAAAACAAAGGAGGGAAATGGATGGTTGAGATCATTGCTGCAAACATGCCACCTCTATGAGCAGTTGCATGGGATCCTAGGGGGAAACCCAACTAGCTTCCCTAGTCAGTTCATGGATTCCTCTCAAGACACTCCTCTGTCAGGGAAGCAGCTTAGTGTGGAGGAGGATGAGAATGGTCAGCAGGCAACTGGGACAACCAGTGTCACCGACACCTAGGACCTTTAATAACTTTGGAGACAATCCCGTCCTCCCAGGTCACCTTACTGCTGGGCCGGAATATGGAAGGCATCTCCAGAACACTTGTGAGAAGGATGTGATCTGTGGATGTGGTCTACGGCAGTCACTGTGCCCTTACAGCAGGACCCCACTGGAACAGCTTCTCTGCACATCTCCCTAAAGGTCTCCTAGAGGAGCTCTTCAATCTCTCTCACAAGGTTTCTGGGGAAGTCTGCCTTATTGCGTCCTGCAGGAAGGGAAAGTGCATTCTCCTGACAGATGGGGTGCACTGAACATAAGGTCACTGTAGGAGCCCCTGTCCTGCTGCCACACCTGGGCTACGTCTACACTGGCCCCTTTTCTGGAAGGGGCATGTTAATTTCAGCTATCGTAGTAGTAATTCTACTTCAATTAGCATCAGGTTTCTATAACCAAACGAGGAGAGGTTTCTTAGGGAAAGGCATATGGGGCGGGGAGGTGAGGAGGAGATACAGATATTGTCTACGTCTACACTGGCCCCTTTTCCGGAAGGGGCATGTTAATTTCAGCCATCGTAGTAGGGAAATGCGCGGGGGATTTAAATATCCCCCGCGGCATTTAAATAAAAATGTCCGCCGCTTTTTTCCGGCTTTTAGAAAAGCCGGAAAAGAGCGTCTACACTGGCCCCGATCCTCCGGAAAAAGCGCCCTTTTCCGGAGGCTCTTATTCCTACTTCAAAGTATGTCCAGCTAATATGCATTGACATATGCCGCATTTTCTCCCTCACCAACAGGTATCACTCTGAACAGCCCTGTGTGAAACCATTTGAAGATACGCATGTCCCTAAACGGGGCTTGCTAGCACAGGCAATCAGCAATGCTGCCTCACTGGAATCAGCTTCCATGAGAGTTTTCTTGGTATAGCTTCCCTAATAATAGTTAAATGGTGTTGTTCTCAACAAGGATATGCCAACTCAAAAATACATCTCTGGGGGCATTTTGTGAAATGGAAAGGCATCAGGTTTAACCCAATAAAATAATTTATTTACAGAGCACACAACTATGGAACATTCTCACAATGTATATTTGAAGCCAGAGTTGGATCTAGGTGTACAACCCTTTTTCTAACCCAGTGTTTCTCAAACTGTGCTCTGTGGAGCCCTAGGTCTCTACAAGACATCTACAGGGGCTCTGTGAGGTTGACAAACTGGAAACATCGATAGGAACAACACATACAATCAGTGGACCGCTGGGGCTCCGCATAAATTTTTACACATGTAAAGGGCTCCAGAGCCCAAAAAGTTTGAGAACCGCTTTTCTAACCAAATAGTATTCCCGAGACATGTTTTTCCCCTATTCCAAAGTAGGATGGAAATTTGAAATCTTTCATTTTTCAAAATTGAACACTTTAGATCTCAAAACAACTAGCTTTGATCATTAAAAGTATTTGTTTAAATTTCAATCTTTTTTTTCTTTTTTTACACATTAAATAGTAGTGAAAGTCATTTTGTACTAAAAAGATTCAGCTTTTTTTTTAAAGAAAATGTCAGATACTTTGATCGTTTAGAAACAATTTTCAATTTTAAAAATGTCAATTTGACCCTTTATTGTTTTTATTTCAAGGAATTCACAATTCTGGGAGGAGAAATAAATGAATTAAACATTTATTTTGATAATACAGAATGATGATACTAACATTCAATGTAACCTCCAGGCCTGGGGGAGCTGGTGCTGGCTGCCCACCTGCTACAGGGGTGTGAGGATGGGGCTTGAACCCACAATCCCTGGGCGCAGGCATTGGGACCTATCCTACCTACCTATCTACAGCTGATGTGTTAGACTCCCTAGCATCAGCTGATGCCATCTGCAGCCCTGGAGAAGCTGGGTTATTTATTTGTATGGCTATAATCTATGAGCAGCAACCAGACAGAAGGGAAAAGCTTTTTAGTAAGAAAGATTAGGTGGAAAACTCAGCATTATGGTATGATGTTCAGCATTAGAACAAAATGAAATTTGGAATTTCCATCCCATGGGAAATTCTGAAATATCCACACTTGTTCTTATGTTAAAATGGGATGAAAACCTAAAATTATTTGCAGAATTGTAAAATCGCAATGTATTTTGGTTTGATATCCCTAAAACTGAAACATTTTGTTCTAGTTTATTGACCTGGCCTTAAAAGCTTTGTTTCAAATCATAAGGCTCATTCTGGTCAGAAAATGTGAAATGGCAGAGGTCTTTAATGATTGCTTTGTTTTGGTTTTACCAAGTAGGTAGGTGGCAACTGGATACCTAACACAGTGAATGTCAGTGAAAATGGGAGGACAGTGGCGGAGGGAGACCAGCCCCAGATGTGCTGGGAGCAGGAGAAACAAAAACCGCCTCCCGGGGGCCAACGTCTGGGCAAAACGTGGCAACCCCAGGGGCAGCAGTAACAGAGTAAGGGGAGGAAAAGAGTTCAGGCAGGGGAATCAGGAAAAGGAGGGAGACAAGGAAGGGGAGTAGGGGGAAGAAGAGGTGAGGGATTGGGGAAAAGACAAGGATGGGGGGGAGGAGGAAGAGGGGTGGAAGCTCAATTGGGAGGGGGTTTGAACAAGGAGCAGGAGAAGGAACAGGGCAAGAAGCCCCAGCAGAGGAGGCACTGGGATGCGGTGCCTCCTCTCAGGGCAAAGAATCAGTGGCAACGGTAGGGGTAGTAATAATCTCCCCAGTGCTTGGCTCAGTGCCACAGAGAGTGCAGCACCAGAGGCCTCAGCACCGGGGATGATGGATATTAATGGGAGCTCCCACCCGCTGAGAGCCTCAAGGGTTTCGGTGGCCGCAGCCGAAGTGCTGCCGATGGCCGGGCAGATGGTCGCACCCTGGGGCAACTCAGAGGCAGGGAGAAGGGATAGCGGCGGGTCGGAAGGGGAAGGAGAGGTCGGTTGTTATCCCTCCAGGACCTGATGATCCCCCTATGAGGCAGTCAGGGTCAGCCCCAAAGCCTCCACCTCCTGAGAGAGGAAGGTGAGCCCGCTGCCCTCCACCAGATGGTGATCTTTGTCAGTGGCAAGGTCAGCGGCCGTCCCCTCAGCGGAGGTGGGAATAGTGGGAGCATCCTCCATGGATGCCCCCTTATGCAGGGACCCCGGGAGTGAGGTGTTCACCTCTCCCGCAACCTCCATGGTCACCTCAACCGCTTCGTGGTACTGTGAATCATTCGAAGGCTCAGAGGGTGGGACGGTTCCAGCGTCCATCCCCATACGTGCAGGGAGGTTGTCCTCCCCGTGAATGGGCAGGGTGGAACACCGAGCACGCTTTCTGTACCTCCCTGTTGCAAGCTCCCATCCCTCGGAGGAAGAGGGCTGGGCCTGATTGAAGAAAGAGCCAGGGGACAAAGGTGGTGGTGGGAGGGCAAGCGTAGATGAGGGCTGGGCAGCAGGGGAAAGGGATGCCTCCCCCTGAGGTAGGTCCTGCCCGAGTCCTGTCACTGACCCCACCGCCCTCTCCTCCACGGGCCCAGCCTTACCGCTTTTGAGCCCTGCGGAACCCGAGCGGGATTGATGACGATCACGGTTGGAGGAGGGGCAACCCCAGGGTCCGGACCGTCAGATCCACCAGCGATGGTAGGGCCAGTGCCCTCTCGGGCGTTGGGGGGCCCAGGTGCCTCTCCAAATTGGGCCAGGGGGCAGTCCCTTCGGACATGCCCCGTTGCCCGACAGAGAAAACACCGGGCCTCCCCCATGGTGTAGTACACCCGGTACCGGGCCCCTTGATGGGGCACCAGAAATGACCCTTCGAGGGCTTGTCCACCACGTCCCGCTGGCAGTAGTTGGATTTCTACCTGCCAGTGAAAGGAAAGGATGTGGCGGAGGGTAGGATCTTTGCAGCCCAGAGGAAGGGAACTCAGGACTGACAGAGGCCTCCCCAGGGTGGAGAGGAAAGGCAATAGGAAGGCATTGGGGAGGAAGGGAGGAATGGAGGACAAAACCACCCGTACGCCCAGGTCCTCCAAAGGCTCGAGGGGAACATGGACTCCCCCCCACTGCCAAACCCCTTTCCACTGCCTCCTAGGCGGCGGCCTCGGACGCCAGGAAGAATACCACCTTCCTGAACATCCTAGAGGCTGCCTTCACAGCCGCCGGGCCCCACCACACGTACCAAAGCCCGCATGTAGGTTTCCACGTGGGGCGAGGCCGCCACCAAGAGACAGCAGACCCCGTGCCTCCTGGTCAGGGTGGGGAAGGGGCCGCGGCTGCCGGGGATGGTATTCCTGGAGGTGGATTGGGAGGCGGCAGGTGGGAGGGTGGCGGCTACCTGGGCGTATGCCCTGGAGCCCGGGACACCGTTGCCCCCAGAGCTGGTGGAAGGAACAGGGGAGTGGGAAGGAGGGGGGGCCGCGGCCAGCAGATGGGTTGCAGCAGGGGAGTGAGCCCTCGCCTCAGGAGGTTTTGCCTTCTGGGTGGGGCTCTTGCCCTTCTTGGTCCCCTGGCCCTTCCTACGTTTCAGGGGAAGTTCTTTAGAGGTGACTGGAGGTGAGGCGGCAGAAGCGGTTGATGCCCCGGGGTCTTCATTCATGTTCGCCCGCCCGACCATAGTGATGGGCGGCCTGGCAGCCTCAGAAGGGTTGTTGGTTTTAGGGGTGTGCGGGGAAGGTCTGGCAGGGGTGTCACTGGACAAGCCCTCCATTGTGGTTATAGGTGGGAAGGAAGGACAAAAAAACAAACAATTAGGGGAGGACCAAAAAACACCAGGGGAAGGAACAAGGAGGGAGAGGGAGGGGAGGAAGGAGGTTTACCGCTCCCCCCCCCCCCACTAGGCTGGAAGTGGGGTGGAGGGCGACAATTCAGGAAGGGGAAAGGGGAAGGAGTTCCCAGCTCAGCTCCCAGCTCCCAGCACAGGACGGTAAGAGCGGCTCCTTTGGCTGCACTGGGAATGTGAGAGGGTCAATTATTGAAAGACGTGTGGGAAGTGAAACGGTGTGTCGGGGGAGGGTAACTAAAGAAGAAGGGGAGGCTCAGGCGCCGAACGAGATGCCAGAGGGGGCATGGTCACACGGGTAGAGGAGAGGGGAATTCAGGCTGTGAGGAGGGGCCAACTCAAGAAAGTAGGAGGGCAGCAAGATACTGCGGTGGGGGGAGGAGGAGGCGGAGGAAGCTAGTGTGCCCACGGGCGCCTGAGTGGCAGGCTCACTGCACCTTCTGCAGGACCCACCAGAGCAAGGGAGGGGCGGGAGGCAAGCAGTGTGAACAAGGAAGGAGATGGCCCCTGCAGCACCTGGGTCTGGGGAGGGAGCAGCAGCAGCAGCAATGCAGGGGAGACAGCAGGGAACAGAGGGAACCACCCCCAGTCCCAGCACCCCACAAAAGCTGTGCCAGCTGCCACCTAGGGGCCCAGATGGCAAGAGGCCCCTCACAAACACTCACTCCCCCCCCCACAAACTTGTGGAGGGGAATTAAGAAGGAGTTGCTGTAAAGCAGCCCCCCTACCTCCTCCACTCCAGAGGGAGTAGCAGCTGCAGGAATGGTGAAGTCCAGGCCTGCAACAGTGAAAAAAGGGGCCAGGCGGGCCCCAAAAAGATGGAAAATGGGGGGCCAGATCCCCCCCAGCAGGGAGAGGGCAGCAAAGGCCCCCTATCCACCCTCACATCCCCAGCAGCTCCTGCAGCCAGCTGAGGGGCGGGGGGTGGGGGGTGGGGAAAGGCTGCCTGCAGACAGAGCAGGCAGAGAGAAAAGGGGACCTGGCCCAGAACGTAGCCAGGGCCTGCCTGCCACAACCCCAGTAGCCCCCCCCCCCACACCCCTCCCAAAAAGGGGAGGGGAGGGGTGCAGGGGAGGAAAAAGCACAACAAGCCCAGACCAACAGCTTGCTGTGTTCACTGGAAGAGTGGTTCCTCTCTCCACCACAAGGTCACGAGACAGAGCAGGTTGGCTAGAGCAGGTCAAAGAGCTTGGTGGAAGGGGAGAGAGGCAGCTCTTGGGCTGTGTCTAGACTGGCCAGTTTTTCTGGAAAATCAGCCGCTTTTCCAGAAAAACTTGCCAGCTGTCTATACTGGCCGCTTGAATTTCCGCAAAAGCACTGACTTCCTACTGTAAGAAATCACCACTTTTTGCGGAAATACTATGCCGCTCCCATTCGGGCAAAAGTCCTTTTGCGCAAAAGTTTTGCGCAAAAGAGCCAGTGTAGACAGCTAAGATTTGTTTTGTGCAAAAAAGCCCCAATTGCGAAAATGGCAATCGGGGCTTTTTTGCACAAAAGCGCATCTAGATTGGCCACGGATGCTTTTCCGCAAAAAGTGCTTTTCCGCTAAAAGCATTTCCGGAAAATCATGCCAGTCTAGACGTAGCCTTTCAGAAAGAGGCAGCAATCCTGTCTAATTAGGGGCAGCTGAGACAGGAGGGCTGCAAAATCAATTAAGGCCCAGGTGAAACTAATTGGGGCTGCCTGGAGGCCTATTTAAGAACTCTCCCTGTGCCTGAGGGAAAAGAGATCTGAGAAGGAGTTTGGAGAGCTGTGAGAGTGTAGAGCGAGCTGAGACAGAGTTTGGAGAGCTGTGAGAATTTGGAGAGAATTGAGAAGGAGTTTGGAGAGCTGTGAAGGCGTTTGGAGAGTGGAGGAGGAGTTTGGAGAGAGAAAGACATCGGAGGAGCCAAGAGAATGGCATCAAACCTTGTTAAAGACTACAGGGAGACAACAAATCTCAAACCAAATCAAGTGAGCCATATATTGTGACTCCTAGACTGTCAGACAGTGGGCTGAACACGGGCTAGGGGCCCAAAAGTGGGACTGACCCTGCCACAGCAGCTAAACTTTTGTACCATAATGGGACGTGGGTGAAGCCTCAACTGGAGCAAGCAATAGCTCCCCTACCCAGGCCTTGTCCCTTTCCCACTGATGCTTCCTCACTTATCTCTGTTGACTGCATGCTTGTCCCTTCTAGCCAAGTCCCTGAACCGAAGCACATATTTGGAAAAAACCCTCCACTTCAGCCAGTTACCCGTCACAGGTGTTTTGTATACCCTGATAGCTGTCATACCGGCAGCCTTCAAGAGCCCCAATCCCCCATCGCTGGTTCTGGGGAACACAATGGCAGACACCAGTTAAAGCTAAGTAAGATACCCCTGCCCTTTCTTCACAAATAAAACAAGGTGACAGGCCTCAGTCTCTGTTGGCATTTGCACCTTAACAGGAAGAAAATGCCTCAAATCAGAATGCAAAAGCTGCCATCTCTTTTCACTTCCTCATATAGTGAGCTCTCAGATTTGTTTGTGTTTATTGTTTCAGCAGCAGTAAGCATTCATTCAGGCAACAAATAAGGCAGCATTTTTCAAACTGAGGGTCACGACCAACTTACAGGGGGGTCGCAGTTGGATACAAATTTTTTCAAGAAAAAAAAATGGATCTCCTGCGGACTCCGTCTGGTTAAAAAAAAAATTAAATACCAGACAGAAGCCCGATGGGGACAATTTTCCCCTGCCACATCTGGCAGGGGAGGGGAGTGAGGAGCACTGCAGAGTCTAGTGAAGGGGGGTAGGAGAGGGCAGTTGCCGGGCACCACGCTATGGGGGGGCATCGGAGTGTGTGCTGCTCTGGCCAACATGAGCAACAGAGACTGGCAGCTGGCCATGTGATGCCTCCCCTACAAGCTGTGAGCTGAGGTAGCTGGGCTGGGTGGCAGGAGCAGCCACTTTAAAAGTAAAAGTTTCCTTCGTGCCTGGCTCTGCGGGTGTGGAGGAGGAGGGGTAGATTTGATTGGAGCAGGCTCCTGAGGCTGAGGATGCCTGCCTCAGGGGGAGTGCACTGGGATGGGGGGCACTAGGGGTCCTGCCCCAGGGGGAGTGCACTGGGATGGGAGGTGCTAGGGGAGCCTGCCTCATGGGGAGGAGGGAGTGCACTGGGATGGGGGGCGCTAAGGGGGCCGAGCTCCGAGACAGGAGTGAGTGCATTGGAATGGAGAGACTTGGGGGGCCTGGCTCAGGGGGAGGGGTGGATGCAGTTCCAAACTGGACAAAGTGGTGCAACTTTTGCTTAATTACTTTGGCTTCTCCCATCCCCCCCCCTTCTTTTTTTGCTTAAAAACTTTGGTGGGGGGAGGGTGGTTACACAAATTCATTTAGCATTTTAGGGGGTCGCAGTATCACAAAGTTTGAGAACCCCTGAGCTAAGGGATTATGGATTCTGGTAGTAAAATAAAGGCTGTCTGCTACTTTAACAACAAGAATACCCATTCTGCTCACAGAATCCAGAAGGCAAAAGTGTCCCACTGAGAGCATGGAGGTACCAGACTGACAGACCCAATATCCCCAACGGTTAAGAAACCAAATCTCCAGCCATATTCCCACCACACAAATGTAAGAGTTGAGTCCTCTCCTCCCCACCACCCTGTCTCGTCTCCCTCTGCTCACCTTCCCTCCCTCCACATCCCTCTCCACTCAGGTTCCTGCCAGGTTCCAGCTCTTTGCCTACCCCCCAGCCAAGTGCTCCCTGTGCCCTGCTCTTCACAACATTTGAACAAGTAAAAAAACCTAATTGCCTTTCACTCGGGCCATTGCTTGTCTGTGGGAATGCTCTGAACGGCTCTGGCCTAGGTGGAGGCGGACCCAGTCCTCCTGGCAGCTTATTGCTCAACCTCAGCTGCTCAGCCCCACTTAGCTAGCTCTCGCCCAGAGGACAGGACAGTATAGGGTGCCTGCTGCCAGAAATGGTTCCGCCCTCCCTGCAGCATGCACACTTACTGCGCACACAGCTTACGGTTGGCTGGCCTACCTGCCTCTTTGTCTAGCCCTCTCACTTTGAAAGTGATGATGGGGCAGAGCCAGTGGGGCTCTGCTCTCCCTATTCCTGCCCCTTCTGGCATCACAGAGTCAGAGGGAAGAGGAGGAGTCATCATCCCATAAACTCCAAATGGAAATTCTTCTGTAATCCAGGAGGAGTGCCGACTGCATGAATGAAACATAAAGGTTTTGGTGCTGTAAAAAAATATTTTTAATCACTTTTCATAGGATGACCTCAAAACACCTAACCAAAACCACTGAATTTACACACATTCCTGTGAAGCAGACAAGCATTATCATCATCCCTGCTTTTTGGATGGAGATACTGAGGCCCGGGCTAATTAAGTCCCCTATCTGCTGGCTTTTGAGATGAGTAGAAAGATTGCCCTTGAGATCAAACTTTAAATAATGGGTCCAATGTCATATTAAAAGTCTGTGACAGATGAGCCATTAAGAAAGCCCCAAAACCTCACATTTCTAGCAGTGAGGAATACAGGGACTTGGCAGTGAAGCTGTACCCGACCCTGACATAGTGCAAAGGCTGGGCCTGACCTAGAAACAACCATGGTCCTGCTGATCTGTGCCAGGCACACCAGGTCTATGTCTAGACTGGCATGATTTTCCGGAAATGCTTTTAATGGAAAACTTTTCCGTTAAAAGCATTTTCGGAACAGATCGTCTAGATTGGCACGGATGCTTTTCCGCAAAAGCACTTTTTGCGGAAAAGCATCCGTGCCAATCTAGACACGCTTTTCTGCAAAAAAGCCCCGATTGCCATTTTCGTGATCAGGGCTTTTTTGCGGAAAACAAATCTGAGCTGTCTACACTGGCCCTTTTGTGCAAAAGTTTTGCGCAAAAGGACTTTTGCCCAAATGGGAGCAGCATAGTATTTCCGCAAGAACACTGACAATCTTACATGAGATCATCAGTACTTTTGTGGAAATTCAAGCAGCCAGTGTAGACAGCTGGCAAGTTTTTCTGGAAAAGCAGCTGATTTTCCAGAAAAACTGGCCAGTCTAGACACAGCCCAGGAGTAGCTGCACAGGCTTAGCCCAGCACCATCCACAAGTGTCACAATGGGAGCTGTTGGGTGCTGAGTGCTTTTCAAAATCTAGGCCATGCCTGAGGTGCTGGCACTAAAAAATCTGGCTGTGAGCTCCTTTGTATATCTGGCCCTACAAGAGCAAAATATCATAGAATATACAAGGCCTTCCTTTGTAGAGGAGAATAAAACACCAAATCAGTGTTTATTTTTAAATTGGTGCACTAAAAACTTTCAGAAGACTGAGACCTGGCATACTGACTTTCAGTCCAAAGGGTACTATTCTTCTTTTGATGCTTATTCTTTATTCTGATTGCTCTTTTATGTGCATACTTCAAAAGTGAGTATAAAAAGTTTTGAGCTTATTGGTGCTCCTACCAAAGAAGAATAGCTAGAGGGTATTTCTGGAATCTTGGGATCCCTACCAGTCATTTTAAAAGTAAGAACAATTATTCAAAGACAGAAGATTTGTTTTTGGTGGATTTTTTGTTGTTGCAAAGTTGATGGTAATTTTGTTGAGCTTCACCTATTTTCCCTAAACCTGAAAACAGGGAAGTCATCTGGAGTCCTTTCAAGCCTTTCATAGAGTTATCCATCAATCTGCATTTTACTGAATTGTCAGTCTCAAAATACATGAGTAAACTTTCCCACAACAGAAGCTAATGGATCTTGACAAGGAAATTTTTTTTTTCTAAAATTATGAGAGATGCCTTCAGGGCTGTTAGTGAGACATACATAACTTTTATCAGAAACTTGCCTCTTTTCCAATCTAATAAAGAAGGAGCTGTGTATGTTACTGGCCTTCTATTCAGTGTTCCTTTAATCTACACATTTATCCATGACTGAGCTCAGCTTGGTAATAAGACCGAATGGTTAGACGTTCATGTTAGAAAAAACAAATCAATTTTTAAACAACAAAAGTAATTAAACAATGGAACAGTTTATCTCGAAAAGTATTATAGCCATCATCAGAGTCTTTAAACTGAGATTGGATGCCTTTTTAAAAGCTATGTTTTAGTTCAGTCACAATTTGTTGGCCTTAATAGTGTTCACTTATATAGAAGTGCCATATAATTCCTTACAGCACAGGAATTACTGATAAAACATTATGCTGGAAGACCAGCCTAGGTTATCACAGTTGTCCCTTCTAGCCTTAGGCTATTAAATCTCTGTGAGATAAGACATTTTCTTTGGTTAAAAAGAAAGGCTACACCTTTGAAAGATGATGCTTTGTGTAGAGTAGAGAACTAGGAGTCAGTTCTGTTTCCTGCATCTCTGACACTGACCTAACAGGCTGAAATTTAATTGCTTGTGATATATTGGAGGTCACGCTAGGTAACTTAGGGTACGGCTACACTAGCTCATTAGTTTGAGCTAGGTAGGGTAATGAGGGAAAGTGAAGTTGCAAATGAAGCCCGGGGAGTAATGGTAGTTCGAATTAGGATCTTTAATTCGAACTACCTAGTCCGTGCCACGTGTAGCCGTGGGCATGGAGTTTGGACTAAGGGGGATTTAAAAATGGCGGCGCCCGGGAACATGCAAATGAAGCCCGGGATATTTAAATCCCGGGCTTCATTTGCAACTCCGCTTGCCCTCATTACCCTACCTAGCTCGAACTAACAAGCTAGTGTAGCCGTACTCTTAGTGGCTCCTTCTTCCTTAAAATCTATGAACCTATGACTAACTGAACCCAAAAGAAGTTACCTTGTGCAGTAACGATGGTTCTTCGAGGTGTGTGTCTCCATGGATGCTCCACCATGGGTGTTGGGCTCATCCCGGCATCACAGTTCGGAGATGTTTTAGCTGTTGTTCACTGGACTGCGCATGCGCAGCAGCCATCTTGTGGCTTTTCGTGCCGTTTCTGGTCACGCAGTCCGGCCCCGCCAGTTCCTCCCAATCGTCGAGGTCTGCAATACAAAAGAAGAGACTTCGAAGAGGAGAGGAGGGCGGGTCGTGGAGCACCCACAGGAACACACACCTCGAAGAACCATCATTACTGAACAAGATGAGTAACTTCTTCTTCTTCACGTAGTGTCCCCATGGGTGCTCCACTATGGGTGATTCCGCAGCAATAGCTGACCTAAGGAGGAGGGTCGGAGTCAGAGTGGTGCTGCCGAAGAGAGGACAGCATTGGCTACTGCTGTGTCGGAGGCGATGACTCTGGAAAGCACATAATGGTTCATGAACGTAAGTTCAGAAGACCATGTTGCCACCCGGCAAATGTCCTTCATAGGGACCCCTTTAAGGAAGGCTGTTGAGGATGCTACTGCCCTGGTGGAATGGGCCCTGATCATATGGGGTAGTGTGACATTTCTCATTTGGTAGCATTTGGTGAGGCATGACACAATTATCTTAGATATTTGCTGAGATGATAACAGACGGCCTTTGGTGCGGTCATCTAGTGAGATGAACATATGGTTTGTTTTCTGTATTTTATGAGTTCTTTCTATATAGAATGCTAGTGCTCTACAGACATCTAGTGAATGGAGTCTAGCATGGTGTTCTGATGTGTGCAGTCTAAGGTAGAACACGGGTAAAACGATAGGTTCATTTATATGGAAGCTGGAGCTGACCTTGGGTAAGAACATTGGTTGTGGTCATAGGATGACTGCCTGTGCCATGAAAACTGTATAAGGAGGTGATGCCAACAAGGCTGCCAGTTCGCCTACCCTGCGTGAGATGTGATTGCCAGCAGGAACACAACCTTCAAGGTGAGAGAGTTAAAATCGGACGTGGACAATGGTTCGAAAGGTGGCCGCATGAGTGTATTTAGAACCAATTCGAGGTTCCAAGGATCTGGGGATTGTTTGTGCTCGGGGAACAGGTTGTTTAGGCCTTTGAGGAATCTTTTTGTAATTGGATGCGAGAAAATGATATAGCCCTCCACCGGCTGTCTACAGGCTGTGATGGCCGCTGTGTGGACCTTCACGGATGATAGGGAAAAAGCACTATGTCTGAGGTGTAAAACGTATTCTATAATGGAGTATAATGGCACTCCATGAGGGTCCATGCCCTTGTGTGCACACCATTCTGTGAACCTTTTCCATTTATGCAGATAAGTATTTTGGGTCAAGGTTTTTCTGCTGAACCCCCTAATCTTTCTTGTTGGCAGGTGCCAGGAACCAAGTGGCTAGGGCGAGGTGATCTGGTTATGGATTAAATAGTTTTCCCGGTTCCTGTCAGAAGATTGGGCTGACTGGGAAGGCAATATGGGGGACGAGACAACATATAGAGGAGGTAAGGGAACCATGCCGGGCAAGCAGTTGTCGACCCCCGTGGAGAAGGAAGGCACCACCCTTCAATGCTCAGCCTATGGCTGCTCTGGAGCAGTAGTGATCGCACTTCACATTGTACTGCATGGTGAAGAGGTCCATAGTTGGGTCACCCCAGAGTTGGAATATGTTCTCTAAAACCTCGGGATGTAGCTCCCATTTGTGCTGCTGTACAAAATGTTGGCTGAGCATGTCTGCTGTGGTATTGTCATTCCCCGGGAGATATGCTGTGGTAATTATGATGTTGTGTCGTATACACCAGTTCCAGAGATGCATGGCTTCTCTGCACAGAGTATGGGAGCAGGCTCCATCCTGTTTGTTTATATAATAGACTGTTGTCATATTGTCTGTAACAATATGTACCCTCTGGTTGCGTATCCAGGGGAGAAAGTGGTTGCAAGCATTGTATACCGCTCATAACTCAAGAAGATTTATGTGGCAGAGCGATTTTTGTGGCACCCAACGGCCCTGTGCTTGTTTGTCCTGCATTTGGGCTCCCCAGCCAAGCAGGCAGGCATCTGTTGCAACCTGGACTGTAGGCTGGGGTGTGTGGAACGGGATACTCGTTAACATGTTGTGGGAAATTGTCCACCACTTCAGAGATAGCCTGACTGCATTTGGTATGGAAACCATTCTGTGCACATCGCGTTTGTGAGGTGTATATACAGTTGATATCCATTGTTGCAGGCATCTGAAATATAAGCGTGCATGCGCAACGACATAAGTTGTGGCTGCCATATGCCCCATCAATTGCAGGCAGGTGAGCACTGGAACTGTGGGACTGGTAGTAAGGATCTGAACAAGATCTTAGATCATGCTGAGTCTGGCGGCGGGAAGGTAGGCACATGCCGTCACAGAATCTAGACGAGTACCTATAAAATTTATAGTCCGTTGAGGGATGAGGGACAATTTCTGGATATTGATTATCAGGCCTAGGTTGTCAAAAAGTAGTCTTGTCGTGGAGACCGCGATCGAGGTCTCGTCAAAGGACCAGGCCCTGAGGAGGCAGTCGTCCAGGTAAGAGAAGATTGTCTCTGGTTAAATAAGGCTAGTTTATTTAAGTGTCTCCTTCCTTCTCTACTCACGAGGACAGCTCTGGTCAAATCAGGAAAGGCAAAAGTTCTTCATTAAAAAAGGTAACTCAGTGTAATTAAAATCACATCATGAAAACATTTCTCAGCAAAGTACATTCCCATTGTGTGCTGGATCACTCATTTTTCATTAGCAAGATGGAGCTATCTTTCAGCAATCACATATGGTCAATTCTCTCCTTTTAATATTGTTTCTTTGTCAATTGTACCTAGAAGTTGTTTTAATACAGATAATTAAATTTCAGTTAATTTTCCATCTGGTGTTCCAGACTGGTTATTCATACTGCCATTGTAAGACTGGTGTTATTCACTTATACTACCAGTGCATTGTATTTATTGCTACATATGTAACAGAATGCAACATTTATAAAAGCATCTCATTTGAGCACAATGTATGCAGTACCCACAATGAGAGACACCTTGCCCCAGTACTTGACTAGCTTACCTCTTTACATAGAGCTATAATTCATATGCAAATATGACACCCTAAACTAAGGTTTAACAGGCACATTGAGAGTGGTTCTCTCATTATAGCCAGGTACACTCACCTTCCTATCACTGTTGGAGATGAGCCATATCCACTCTGATTTAATTAGCACTGATGTCACACTGCATTCTCTGTATTCTTTTTATTTCCTTTCTTCTTCAGCATTTGAGGAAGTGAATTGTAGCTCATGAAAGCTTATGCCCTAATGCTCTATGCCACCGGACTCCTTGTTGTTTTTACATAGACTTGATTTCACTTTAAGATTTAAAACTTTGTGTTCTTTAATTTTATTATGTCAAACATCCACTAATAAGAAAAATATGAAGGTGTTAGAGTACATCCTTTGACACTCATGGGTTAATTTAAATATGTATTTATATCGTTACTTCTAATAACAAGACTGAACTGCAGTCTGATCCATCTGTATGCATATGCCCTCAGTAACTTCCATGCCAAATGTGAATCAGGCTAACTGATCTAGACTGTCGATTCTAGTACCATAAGGGCCTGGGTGGGCTACTCTGAACATAAGACTTGTGTAATGCTCAGAAGGCAGAGTACTAAGGCCATGTCTCCACTTACCATGCTGGAGATCGATCTTCTGGTATTCAATTTAGTGGGTCTAGTAAAAACTCATTAAACTGAATGTTGAAGGCACCCCTGGTCAGAGCATGTATCATCAGGAGCCTTTGCTCCCATCAACCTCCCACTGTGGGGACGGTGCTAAGCTTGGCTTAAGGTATGCCAGCTCCAGCTACATGATTTACATAATGGAGTTTCATACCTTAAGTTAAACTTCTGGGTCTAGTATAGACCTGGCCTTAAGAAGCTCATAAAATTATGCATAAAGCTATACAGGACAGCATATGGAGCTTCTGAAGAAAGGGGTGGGGAAAGAAACAAAGTAGGGAACATGAGGAAGTCAGTTCATTTTACACTAAATTAAAATGGGAGGGCATGCTAATAGTTTTCAAGTACATCCCAAGGATGAAGGAAAATATTATTCTCCTGAGCCTCTGGGGAAAGAACAAGAAACAATGGGCTTAAATTGTATCAAAGTGGGTTCAGGCTGGACATTAGGAAACCCTTCCTTTGAATCAGGCTGGTTAAGCACTGTAATAAATGTCCTATGGAGGTTGTGGAATCTCCATCTTTGGAGATTTATCAGAGCAGGTTAGACAAACACCTGCCAGGGACAGTCTAGATCTGTGGTGTCCAACCAATTCTGAAGCAGTAGCCTCTATAGTGCCTACTGCTATAGTGAACTACCCACACTCAACTGGCCAAATAAGCCATACGTGGTTAGTGGTTAGCATGTTGGACACCACAGATCTAGATAATACTTATTCCTGCTATTAGTGAAGAGGGGTAGAATAGAGGATTTCTAGATGTTCCTTTCAGTCCTAGGATTCTATGTATAGAGACAGGTATGCACCCAAACTATTTCCCATCATATTGTGTAATTATCAAATATATAGTACTACAGCAAATGAAACAATGATGTCACAGTAATGTGGCTGTTTTGGTTAATGATGGTCCCTGAACCATTGAAGTCTGAATTCTGCTGCACCAATATAACCCCTGTTGCCTGATCTAAGATTACATGTTAATTTCTAATTACCACCTTTAGGGTTGACAGGTTCTTTGTCCCAGGATCAGGCCAAGTATTCAATTATTCTATGGTTGGGAACCCTGTTGTGCACAGCTGCAACACTCAGAAACTCTTGTATATTTAAAAGTATAGTTCATTAATACAGTTAGCACAGTCACAAACACCCTAATTCCATAAGACAGGGAATGTACATCCATATTTCCATACCATATACTTACATCATTCCTTCTAGAACAATCTTAGGTGTTAGCCAATCATCTTTCTCATTATCTTCACCTTCCCCATCATCACCAGGAGCCATCATGCTGGCCCTTCCAAGGACTATATATTCTTCTCCCTATTGCCCCTAGTCTGGGGTCCCACTTTTATAATATGTTTCACTGACGCTGACATGTTTGCTGCATATTCAATGGGGGATGTTTCTAGTGTTGAAGTGTCCTTTTCCTATAGGTCAATATATCTTTGCTCTGAACTTATCATCATATATGTCAATTTGTTACCATGGGCCTTTGTGGTCATTTATCATACCCTGTGTCCTGATTATTCCAGCTCAGCCTGAACCAGTTATTTTGGGACTTTTTATATAATAATGCATCTGCTGAGTCTAAGGCTACATTCCCTACCCTCCTATGTGGGTAAAAGGACCCAGACATAAGATCCTCTTTTCAGTCCAGGGAAGCTCTAAATAAGCTGTGACCTGTCTCAGCCATAGAAATCTGCTAGCCTTACCTTCTGCTGATCTTGCAAATGGCCGTTAGCAGGTTTCTTGCATTATAGCTCTTAACCATTACTTCTATACTAAATCCACTCATTAATATATTCATGAATTAATGTAAATCAACACAACCATATTATTAGCATGATAGGCAAGCAACTTGATAGGCTACACCCCTACCTACAATAATTGAAAATAAATTTGTTCCATCCCAAGCCCTCTACAAAATGAGTCTTTTCTGTAGCTATGAAACGTGTTTTATCATGGAACTCCTGTTTTATCATGGAACTCCTGTTTTATCATCCTCCTGTTATTTCTTGAAGATAACACTTGAAGTCTTCACTGTAGGAATGTGATCTATAACGTACACTAATATGCTGCACATTAATTGGTCTGTGTAGATTCTGTTGATGCCTATTAAAAGTTCCCTATTGCGGCTCAATGTAGTACAACATAGGTTAAAGTTCAGCAGGAACTTTTAGTGCACATCAAGAGATCTGTACAGACAAATTAATGTGAGACAAAATAGGGCACTTTAGAAATCACACTCACTTACCCCACCCCACAATTTAGACAAGCCATATCTCTGCATCCAAATTGCCCACATATCGTTCAGATAACTTTCGCTATAGTGACCACAGCTTGCACACAGAGTACTAAGAAAGGTAAAGAGGCAGAATGCCCCTTCATCACATGCAAACTGATTTAAAGCCCATTCAATCCAGTGGTACGACTGCCACTGACTTCTGACAGTTTTAGCCTTTTACATCATATTTACTATATAGAAAAATCCAGTAGTTTAATTACATGGATCAGATGTTCAAGCTAATTTTTGCATGTTTACAAGAATTACAGAAAATGAAAATTCTAACATACCAGCAGGAGTTCTTAAATACAAATTCTGCAAGGCACGCATGGCTAATTTTAGTCAGAAACATTAAACCTCCTTATGGAAACAGAATTAGTAATTAGTAGGAAATAGTGAAGACTGTGAGATTCTGTGTGTCTTGCCATTCCAAATCCATTAACAGCTTTAGCTTATTTTCAAAATTTAACGTAATGAGAATAGTTGAATAAGCAATGAAGTTTGAATCTATTAAAGTGGAATCACATCGAAAGTGTTATCTCCCAGTTTCCTGAAAATCTTAATGAATAGACCTGACTGGAAAAAAAAATCTTCCTGCATTATGTCTTTTCTAATTAATGTAAATATACAAGATGACTTTTTGCCTGAGTGCCAGTATAAAGGCCCAAGGACACATCCTGAAAGGCCAAAAACTGCTCCCCGTTGACCTCAGTGAGAGTAGGATTCAGCTCTAAGTGTAGTTATTATCTCTAAACAGACTGTAAAACTAGCTTTGAAGGGTTCCTCCTTGATTGCCTTTCAATGATTTCCGTATGAAATGTGCTCAGCTTACAAAATGTTCCCTTCCATTAACAGCCTGAATCTTCAACTTAACTACAAGAGTCAGCCTGAGATCTTTCCTTCTCATGCACAACACTAGTAAAAATTCTACAGCCCAAATTAAACTCTGTCACACTTGTGCAATACTAGTCTTTTCTTCAGATCTTCACACCTGTGTTTGATTGAAATGTAGGAAACAACTATGTTAGGTGTATACAAAGGGGAGGAAAATGTAGCTCCCTCTCCATTAGCTATGGCATCTCTGCAGTGCTTTTGGACAACACTTTTTTTTATTTTGTCATTTGAACAACTCTGGCTGTAGGAGCAACACATCTGTTAAAAGGTGTCATTTTGATAGTAAAGCCATTCTCTCCGTTCACTATATTGGCAATCCCATTACAAAACACACCCAATTTCATGGATTATGAATATGAATGGGGAAGGTTAGCCCAAGGAAAACAATAACCCTTTCCCTGCAATGGAAACAATCCTTTTACGGGTTTCCTTCCTCACTGCATCAGATAAGCAGAATACTTGCTTAGCCCACACCCTGACTGCAATAAATGTACAAATGTTTTTGAAAGATCACATTTATCCAGATTTTAAAATGTCCTGGTAAAAATGCCATTGTTTTTGTTATGTAAACAAAGAGTAATTTGAAATTGCTGAGGATATCACTCACTTTTTGAGCCAGATTCTCATGCATACTAAGCAAGTGCTAATTCTATGACAATCACAATTAAATCAGTATGATTACTGATGAAACAGGGTATGACAGAGAATTAAAAATGGTAATAATTTGGCCCTTGAGGACCAAGATTAAAAGGAAAAATAGATGTTCTCTTCTGTAATTGAATTGGTATGTAAAAGGCCTGAAATAGTTGTAACAGCTAGATTCCAGTAAAATATTTGATAAGGTGTTGTACAAAATTTTATCGTGTGAAGTAGATGCAAATGTCTACAATTTACACATGGTAAAATGAGAACATGCGAACATAAGAATGGCCATACTGGGTCAGACCAAAGGTCCATCCAGACCAGTACCCTGTCTGCCAACAGTGGCCAGTGCCAGGTGTCCCAGAGGGAGTGAATCAAACAGGTAATGATCAAGCGATCTCTCTCCTGCCATCCATCTCCACCCTCTGACAAACAGATTCTAGGGACACCATTCCTTACCCATACTGGCTAATGGCCACTTGTGGACCAAACCTCCATGAATTTATCTAGTTCTCTTTAAACCCAGTTACAGTCCAAGCCTTCATAACTTTCTCAGGTAAGGAGTTCCACAGATTGACTATGTACACTGTGAAGAAGAACGTCCTTTTATTTGTTTTAAACCTGCTGCCCATTAGTTTCATTTGATGGCCCCTAGTTCTTATGTTATGGGAACAAGTAAATAACTTTTCCTTATTCACTTTCTCCACACCATTCATGATTTTATATCCCTCTATCATATCCCCCCTTAATCTCCTCTTTTCCAAGCTGAAAAGTCCCAATCTTTTTAATCTCTTCTCATATGGGACCCATTCCAAACCCCTAATCATTTTAGTTGCCCTTCTCTGAAAATTTTCTAATGCCAGTATATCTTTTTTGAGATGAGGAGACCACATCTGTACGCAGTATTCAAGATGTGGGCATACCATGGATTTAAATAAGGGCAATAAGATATTCTCTGTCTTATCCTCTATCCCTTTTTTAATTATTCCTAACATCTTGTTTGCTTTTTTGACTGATGCTGCACACTGCGTGGACGTCTTCAGAGAACTACCCACGATGACTCCAAGATCTCTTTTCTGTTTAGTTGTAGCTAAATTAGCCCCCATCATATTATATGTATGGATTGGGTTATTTTTTCCAATGTGCCTTAACTTTACATTTATCCACATTAAATTTCATTTGCCATTTTGTTGCCCAATCACTTAATTTTGTGAGATCTTTTTGAAGTTCTCACAGTCTCCTTTGGTCTTAACTACCTTGAGCAGTTTAGTATCATCTGCAAACTTTGCCACCTCACTGTTTACCCCTTTCTCCAGATCATTTATGAATATGTTGAATAGGATTGATTCGAGGACTGACCATTGGGGAACACCACTAGTTACCCCTCTCCATTCTGAAAATTTACCATTTATTCCTACCCTTTGTTTCCTGTCTTTTAACCAGTTCTCAGTCCATGAAAGGACCTTCCCTCTTACCCCATGATAGCTTAATTTACGTAAGAGCCTTTGGTGAGGGACCTTGTCAAAGGCTTTCTGGAAATCTAAGTACACTATCTCTACTGGATCCCTCTTGTCCACATATTTGTTGATCCCTTCAAAGAAATCTAATTGATTAGTAAGACATGATTTCCCTTTACAGAAACCGTGTCGACTTTTGCCCAACAAATTATGAACTTCTATGTGTCTGACAATTTTATTCTTTACTATTGTTTCAACTAATTTGCCCGGTACTGACGTTATGTTTGTAATTGCTGGGATCACCTCTAGAGCCCTTTTTAAATATTGGTGTTACATTAGCTATCTTCCAGTCATTGGGTACAGAAGCTGATTTAAAGAATAGGTTACAAACCATAGTTAATAGTTCTGAAATTTCACATTTGAGTTCTTTCAGAACTCTTGGGTGAATGCCATCTGGTCCCTGTGACTTGTTACTGTTAAGTTTATCAATTAATTCCAAAGCCTCCTCTAATGACACTTCAATCTGTGACAAGTCCTCAGATTTGTCACCTACAAAGGAGGGGTTAGGTTTGGGAATCTCCCTAACATCCTCAGCCGTGAAGGCTGAAGCAAAGAATTCATTTAGTTTCTCTGCAATGACTTAATCGTCTTTAAGTGCTCCTTTCGTATCTCGATCGTCCAGAGGCCCCACTTGTTGTTTAGTCAGCTTCCTGCTTCTGATGTACTTAAAAAACATTTTGTTATTATGTTTTAAGTTTTTGGTTAGCTGTTCTTCAAACTCCTTTTTGGCTTTTCTTATTACAATTTTACACTTAATTTGTCAATGTTTATGCTCCTTTCTATTTACCTCACTAGGATTTGACTTCCACTTTTTAAAAGATGTCTTTTTCTCTCTCACTGCTTCTTTTACATAGTTGTTAAGCCACGGTGGCTCTTTTTTAGTTCTTCTACTATGTTTTTTAGTTTGGGGTATACATTTAAGTTGGGCCTCTATTATGGTGACTTTGAAAAGTGTCCATGCAGCTGTCAGGAATTTTACTTAAGTCGCTGTACCTTTTAATTTCTGTTTAACTAACCTCCTCATTTTTGCATAGTTCCTCTTTTTGAAATTAAATGCCACAGTGTTGTGCTGCTGAGGTGTTCTTCCCACCACAGGAATGTTAAATATTATTATATTATGGTCACTATTTCCAAGTGGTCCTGTTATAGTTACCTCTTGGAAATATACTAAGGGTATGAGAATGGTTCAAATTAACAAAGCAAAGGAGTAGCAGAGATAGAATAGATCTCAGATATCCAGATGTCAGTTGGACTATATTTTTTCTCAATGTTTTTTTTAAATGGGAAGATGACAAGGCAAAAATGAGGATTTGGGTAATCCAAAACATTTAGCAAATTTGTGT
Source organism: Pelodiscus sinensis (assembly GCF_049634645.1). Taxonomy (NCBI): domain Eukaryota; kingdom Metazoa; phylum Chordata; order Testudines; family Trionychidae; genus Pelodiscus; species Pelodiscus sinensis. The sequence continues at coordinate 52,943,191 of NC_134719.1, forward strand.
GGAATTTACCACATTTTTTTAGTGAAGATATCCTATAAAATTTTAAAAAGAAAGGCTACATTATATTTAACAAATGAGCCAGTAGCCCGGATTGCATGAGGAGTAACAGTTAATTCAAGGGAAGGATGTTGGATCAGACTACTGCATCTACATGCGGCGAGTTAATTCGGGCTACCGGCTCTTTAAAATGGCAACTGGCGCTAATATGCTAATCAAGCACAGGGTATTTAAATCCGGCTCTTCATTAGCAACTTCGGTATGCTTCATTTGCCTCCCTAGTTCGAACTAGGGGGCAAGTGTAGACATACCCAGTTAGAATATTCACTTGTAGGAAATATATTTAGGGAATGTTTGTTTGGTCCCATATCTTCACAGGCATCTGGAAATAGGCCCCTTCTGGATTTGGATTGGGCATAGAATCAAATCTGCAGAGGTGAGTTTTAATTCAGAGATTTTAATTTGAAACTTTGAAGTTCAAAGGAATTTGGGTTTAAAATTCTGATTTTGGCACAAATCTAATAAATTAATAGGGTCAACTAAGCCAAATTGCATAGTTATTTGAGTGTGAATAGGTATTTCAAACAACAAATTCTACACATTAATCTGTTAGGAAGGCATTTGATTTACAAAAATATATTGTTTTTCTTACAAAGATGGGAAATATGCCATCTAAACATGTTATTTGTGTATTTTCATATTTCAGTTTTTTCCTTTTATTACTGTTATTTCCTTTCCTACTTTATTACTCAGTCTCTCTCTCTCTCTCTCTCGTGTGCGCACACACACACACACACACACACACTCCTCTTCTTAAGTATCCATTACTCTATGGATGAGTTATGAGAATAGTTCAGTAATTCTATCATTTCTGAATTACCATAGATTCAGTTTGCTTTCAGATGTTTTAAATAGATCCTTTTCCTTAATAGCATTCCCCTTCCACAGAAAAACAGTCCCATACCATATTTGTGCAAGCATTTCTTATTCCCCTTAGTCCCTTTGGCTAGTATGAACTCATTTTGAATGCATATTCAATCATTTCACAGGAACACAAGACAGGTGACAGCTAATCAATAACTGACTTTGTCCTTTACTTGTTTTGCTATCAAGGATATGGGATGTCAATAAGGCTATGTCTAGACTGCAAGCCTCTTTCGAAAAAGAGCGTCTAGACTGCAAGCGGAACTTTCGAAAAAGCAAGCCGCTTTTTCGAAAGAGAGCACCCAGCAGTCTGAATGCTCTCTTTCGAAAACGCCCTGTTTGCAGTCAAGAACGCCTTTTTTCAAAAGAGCACTTTTTGAAAAAAGGCGTTCTTCCTCGTGAAATTAGGTTTACCGCCATCGAAAGAAAAGCCACGTTCTTTTGATTTAATTTCGAAAGAACGCGGCTGCAGTCTAGACGCAGGTGAAGTTTTTTCGAAAAAAGGCTACTTTTTTCGAAAAAAACCCTGAGTCTGGACACAGTCTAAGTGAGAAATGATGCCCAATAAGTTGCAGTTACCAACTAGTAGGGAAGCCATCCATCCCAAATCCATATATTAGATATGTTTAGCTCATTTGAATGCTCAATTCATATGTTCTGAGTTATAGTAAGACCTTTTTTTCCTAATCAGACTAGAAGAAGTGTTTAGACTATAGACAGGGGTGGGCAATAATTTTTAATGAGGGGGCCACTCCAACATTTTGGTAAGTGGACAAGTGATTCTCCCAAAATGGAGCTTATCTTCAATTTTTTTTTCCTGTAAAAAGGTGTCTTTATGGGCCCAAATTTGCATCTGTGTCCTAGTTTGAAATGCCCCAGGAAGGGATTTTCATTTTTCAGCCAGATATCTAACTTTAAGCATATTAATTATCTAACTGCAGTCACAGAGAGTATTCACATGCTTAAAGTTAGGCCCGCAGTTTTAGGGAAATCATTATCACATGTACTTAGACATACATCAACTGCACTGTTAGGTGCAGTCATGCTCCCCACCGTTCTGCCCCCATTTCCCCAGTATGATAGGGTTTACCAGGAATTCCTCAAAGGACAGCCATGACCACATCAAGAGAATCCTGCCTCAGGTAGAAGTGGAGTTTGTAAGGTGCCTAGTGACCCTTGTGCATACCTCACACTGGGCCAGAAGAACATAGGAAATCCTGCCTCCTCAGCTGTCCTGGGGATGGTCCAAGTACTGTGTTATAAAAGAAAGCAACTCAGCTCATGGGGGAGAAGGAGAGGGAGTAAAGACCTATGGGAACTCCAGAGGTGGACCAGCCACAGATCTTGACAGAGGGTGCTGGGGCCCCAGGAGATATTAATGAGTCTCCAAAGCTGGTGGAGACCCAGGAGCAACTTGCACTGTGGACCCTGAGGACCACAAAGCTCCACAGATTCACCTGCCACCAGTGAAGGTGTGTGTGTGGTATCTCCCACTGAATGAGCTTGGCGTGTTTTGGTGGGATTACCTGATACACCAGTGATGGACCTCTTCACCACTGTTCGGGCCCAGTAGAGTCGGGTAGGCTTAGGACCCCTTACCAGGGCTGCCCCTCTCCTTCCTTTGTCAACAGTCTCCTTGGTACATGCCTTCAAGCTGCACTGCTTGCAAGCCAGGGGTGCCATTTCAGATTTTAGTAGGGCAGGCTGACCTGTGCATGACCTTATGGAGGGTGGGAGAGTGAGAGCATAGGGGGATGAGGAAAATAGCGGCTTCAGCAGTGTTACTGAGCATACTCAGTAAAAGCCAAGCAGCAAATTGTGGGGGTGGGGAGGCCTGATTCTATTCATGCCCCCACCCACCCACCCACACATCACCTCTTTCTAGGGCTACTAAAGTACTGGAAAACTGTAGGGGTTTTTGGCAGATAACTGAGCAATTAGCTGACAGGAGCCCTGTATCTAATTACTATATAAAAGACAGAAAATTTAAATAAATATTAGACCCACTCAGCTCTAATATTAAAGTGTTCTGACCTCTTCTGACAAGTCATTTAAGGGACACTGGTTAGCCTTCAAATTTTAAAATACAGTCTTACTTTCTTACTAACTGCAGAGAGACAGATTGTCAGGATCTTGCACAAAAAGAGCTTTTTGAGCAAAAAGGAAACATCCACATTGCTTGTTTTTGTGCAAAACCCCCTTGTGCAAAAAATGGATTGGAAGAAAATATGCAAATGAAGCACAAGAAAATGCTAATCCGTGCTTCATTAGCATTGCCTCTTCCAGCAAAGCTTGTAGTGTAGACAAAGCCTGAGAGACTACAGATCTGGGAACAAATCTGAAAAAAATTTGTCGGTACAGCTTCAAATCCCTTAAATATTAATATTACTTATATATAAGGTCCCATCAAATTCAGAGCCATGAAAATACAATCTCATCTAATACAAAATCGGGTCTTTTGTGTACTTTTACCCTATACAGACTTCATGGGGGAGACCAGTGTTTCTCAAATGGGGAGTCCTAACCCAAAAAGGAATTGCCCGGGGATTTGTAAGGTTATTTTAGGGGGCCTGTAGTGTGGCCACTCTTACTTATGTGCGCTTTCAGAGCTGGGTGGCTGGAGAGTGGCAGCTAGTGGCCTGAAAGCGGTGCCCCACAAGCAACAGCCCAGAAGTAAGGGGGCAATATCATATTACCCCAGCTTTCCTTCTGCACTGCTGCTGACAGCAGCTTTGCCTTCAGAGCTGAGCTCCCTGCCAGCATCATCCACTTCCAAGTGGGGCATCTGTGAAGATAATGCTGCTGCTAGCAGCAGCACAGAAGTCTACGATAACATGGCAACTCCTCCACACAGTTCCTTTGGGTCAGGACCCCTACGAATTACAACACAGTGAAATGTTAGGTTTAAATAGCTGAAGTCATGAAATTTTTAAATTTTAAAATCCTATGATGGTGAAATTGATGAAAATGGAGCACGAATTTGGTAGGACCCTACCTATACATTTTTACTGAATGACAGTTCAGAGGCTTCTCTTTGAAGTCTTGTGTTAAAGGCTCTTTGAAGCAGGATGCAGGTAATAAGGTCGTTGAGACAATGCCCAAGCCTCTGAACTGTCATTCATGCTTAAATTTGACACTTTACGAATGGGGCTTGACAAAGATGCTAATTATCTCACCCATTACAAAGATAGCTTCCCCAATTATCACCTCTAATATCATTATCTCATAAACATTAACCTCTCCCCCCCCCCCATTCACCCTCTGTTCTAAAATCTGATTTGTCTATTTTATATGTGTTCACTTTTTTTTGTTTGTATCCCTTTGGTATATATGGTCATGCCAATTTTCTTCCACAATTTGATCTGAGGAAGTGGATCTGGCCCACAAAAACTCATCACCTAATAAACCATCTTGTTAGTCTTTAAAATGCTGCATAGTCCTGTCTTTTGTTTCAGCTAGACCAGACTAACATGGCTAGATCTCTATTACTATTCTCCAAAGCAAATACTTTTACAGATTCCTCATATCCACCACAAACTTCCTTTCATTTCCATCTGATAGTTATCCCTCCCCATCCTCAAAGACACATTTGATTTTGAGGAAGTACATTAACACGAAACATACTAGAGAAACCTAATCTCTAAGGGTATGTCTTCACTGCCACCCAGTTCGAACTAGGGTGGCTAATGTAGGCATTTGAACTTGCAAATGAAGCCCGGGATTTAGATATCCTGGGCTTCATTTGCATGTTCCCAGGCGCCGCCATTTTTAAATGCCCCGTAGTTCGAACTACCTGCCCGCGGCTACCCACGGCACGGACTAGGTAGTTCTAATTAAAGCTCCTAATTTGAACTACCATTATTCCTCCTGCAAGGAGGTTTAACGGTAGTTCAAATTAGGAGCTTTAATTAGAACTACCTAGTCCGTGCAGCGTGTAGCCATGGGCAGGGAGTTCGAACTACGGGACATTTAAAAATGGTGGCGCCCGGGAACATGCAAATGAAGCCCGGGATATTTAAATCCTGGGCTTCATTTGCAAGTTCAAATGCCTACATTAGCCACCCTAGTTCGAACTGGGGTGGCAGTGTAGACAAATCCTAAATTCTTTGTTGTTAGTAGCAGCAATATTGTAACACTCAGAAGGCACACCAAGATCAATCTTCCATTGCCCTGGGTGCTGTACAAACATATGAGACTGTCCCTGCTCTGGAAAGCTTATAGTGTACACAAGAGAGATAAAGGGTGAGAGGAGAAACAGATGGAGAGGTAAAGTGATTTGCCTAAAGTCATGCAGCAAGTCAGTGGCCAAGTGTAGAGTGGCCTTAGTAGAGTGTAATTTCCTGTCCTCTAGACTATGGTCCCTCCCCTAGATAGGGTTTCCAGGTGTCCAGTTTTGAACCAGACAGTCTGGTATTTGAGGGTTCTGTCCAGGAAAAAAATTAAGAAAATACCGGGCATATAAAATGTCTGGTATTTTCTAATTAGATAAGTTTTATTATTGTTAGGAGTATCAGTACATAGTGGTGAACTGCCTGGCTGGTAGACACGCTCACGCTGCATGAGAGTGTCTAGCAGCCAGGCAGTACACAACTACGCGAGGGTGGGGCGGGGCTGGGGTGGGAGGGAATCCCCAGGGCCGGACTTGCTCGTGCTTTGCCAGGACCGTGCACAGGACAGGTAGCGCCGTGGGATCTGTGTGAGCCTAGGTTTGCCCCCCTCCCTGCCAGCCAGTTCTTTCCCCCTGCTCCTCCCCCCCGGCCAGCCCCGCTCCCCCGACCCCCTCCCGGCCAGCCCTGCTTCCCGTCGGCTGGTCCCCCCCAAGCCAATCTCCCTCAGCCAGCCCCACTGCCCCCAGCCAGCCCTGCTTCCCGCCAGCCGGTTCTCCCCCCCTCCTCCTCCTGATCTCCCCCAGCCAGCTATGCTCCCTCCGGCCCCCTACTGGCCAGACCTGCTTCCCGCCGACCAGTCCCCCCTCCCCCCCCCCCGATCTTCCCTGGCTAGCCCCGCTGCCCCTGACACCCCTCCTCCCCCACCATCCCTGCTTCCTGCCAGCCGGTTCCGCCCCCCCCATCCTCCCAGCCAGCCATGGTCCCCTCCCGGCCAGTGTCCCCCGCCCCCACATCTGAGTTCAAGTGTGTCCGGTATTTTTTTTTGAAGCCACCTGGTAATCCTACCCTTAGTTAATGACGAATTTCATGGCTTTTTTAAAATTTAAATTAGCAATAAAAATCTAAGTGGGATTCTCATATGAGGCACACAGTAGCGCAGCCTGCTTTGAGAGATGCCATTAGGACAACCAGACTGAGGGCCCTTCATGCAAAGCCATTCCAGGATATATATATGTGTGTGTGTGTGTGTGTGTGTGTGTGTGTGTGTGTGTGTGTGTGTGTGTGTGTTTCTGAAGGTAATGACAATTGTGAGGAATGTGGGGAGTCAACTACTGGGGGAAGGAAAAGGAAGACTGAGAGGGTGTGTCTAGACTACAGGGTTTTTTCGAAAAAAGTGGCCTTTTTTTAAATAAACTTCCCCTGCGTCTAGACTGCTGCCACGTTCTTTTGAAAGTAAATTGAAAGAACGTGGCAGTTTTTTTGACTGTGGAAAACTTCATTTTATGAGGAATAATGCCTTTTTTCGAAAGTGCTCTTTCAAAAGAAGGCTCTATGTAAAGCAAAGTGTGCTTCTTCGAAAGAGAGCATTCAGACTGCCTGGGTGCTCTCTTTCGAAAAAGTGACTCGCTGTTTTGAAAATACTGACTGTAGTCTAGACACTCTCTTTCGAAAGAGGCTTGTAGATAGATGTACCAGAGTGCCCTGCCATCACTGCACTGCCTTGCAGCTGCTTGGTACTGCTGTGGCCATTTAAACAAAGAAGGCTTTCCTTTCATCTAAACAACAAGTGTCTCTTTTTTGCCTCTCTCCACAAATTATTCTGACACTAGCAGCTTTGGACTTCAACCAGCCTTCTAGTGAAAGTCCTTCTTCTCCCCAAATGTGAACTGTTTCTTCAGAATTCTGGTGAAATAGAGCAATATTCCCTCACAGGCCTGTAACAGACTTTTGACAAGTGCTCCCTCTCAGCTGAGCAGCTTTGCAGGTGATTGATTAATCAGCCCCACCCAGTCAGAGGCTCAGGGCTCAGGGCATGGAGCTGACTGACTGGGTAGGCCTGAATAATCACCTGTGAAGCTGTGCTGCCAGCAGCTTAGAGGGAACACTGGTTTTGACCTGAGAAATTATCTTCCATGCTCAGAGTGGATGCTACGTGCTACCGGGGAAAAGATTCCCAATTTGCTAATGGCATGACATAACTCTCTGCCCGACACCCAGTGAGACAAGATTGACTTCCTGGATCCTGGGCTCAACAACTGCTCTCAGAACATGCTGCTCTTGTACCCCACTTCAAATCCCTGCCACAATTCCTCCCTCCATGGATGCATCCTCAGGGCATTACGTATCTCATCCATGGATTCTTGTATGCTTGTGGAGAATTCAGCTGTCTTAGGGCAGCTGTCCATCTATAGCGGGGAGGGGGGGCAATAATTTTGCAGGGGGGGCACTGTATGAATTTTGGTACATGGTTATGGGCCGCTCCACCCCCGGAATGGTGGGGCCTACGGTAGGTAGGGTGTGACTGTGGACTAGCCTCCCCACCAGAGTTGTCTAGGTCTGAAGGCTTTGAATTAAAAGCACAGCAAAAGGTCCGTTGCTCCTGGCCCTGCCACCATTGCACTGCCTTGCAGCCGCCTGGGATTGCTGCAGCCATTTAAAGGGTTCACGACTCTGTCCCTGCTAGGGTAGCACTGTGATCGGGAACCATAAATAACTTAAATAGGGTCCTGTTTCCTGAGCCACCTCCTAGAAATTTGTACTGGCAGTAGATATAGATAAAAATTGGCCAGATGCAGTCCGCGGGCTGGATCAAAAGTGTTAGTTGGGCTGGATCCAGGTCCTGGCCCACATCTTGCTCAGTCCTGTTCCGTAGATTGAAAAACAGCTGAGTCAGAAGATCTGGGTCCTAGACCGTTGGGTGAAATCCCAGTCCCAGTGAATTCAACAGGAGTTTTGTCACTAGCTTGAGAAGTCAGGGCAGGATTTCACGGCAGGGCTTTCCAATGAAAATTGCTTGTGCACTGACAGACAGCTATGGACTGTCAGCTTAAGTGTTTGTTGTTTTCAACTGCTAGGGATAGTTAAAAGCAGTGACATTGCATGCTGTGCATGAAAAGGATTACACATATGTGCTCCAGTGTGGCGTGCATGTAATATACCATGTGAGTGGGAGAGAGACAGAAACAAAGATGCACATGATATTGTGTAAGTCCTAGAGTTAGTATAGACTTTTTCAATTGTCTGTAAGCTTCGGTTCTTTTCAGTTACCATAGCAATAGAGGATATGACTATAGCATTGAGATATGAGTAATCCTGCATTATTATGATTTTGATCAGCTCTTTGTATTGAAATTAATATTAAATTGGAAGTCAATAATTAATGAAAATATCTCTTTAAAGAGATGGAGAATGTTAACAGGATGTATGGCAGAGAGATCAAACAATTTAGTAGTCAGCCAGTTCTATCCAAGAACAATACAAAAAAGGAGAAAAGCAGCTGCTTTTCATAAACACTAGAGAAAAGAACAGAAGTATTTCCAGTGTGGAATGAGTCACCTAAACAGCATGCAAAATTGTATGGAGAAAGGCGACTAAATACTACATATTTAGGCCATCGTTCATAGCCTTTAATTAGATGATGTTTAATGTTTTACTTGCCAAAGAAGCACTTACTGGAAGTGACATTTTGAGAGTTAAAAAAATTCTTTCAGCATCATCTCATCATAGGAAGACTATGACAAGTTACTTGGGGAGTGGGAATGGGAAGGGAGGGGAGAGTTACTATGGAAATACGGGAGGGATTATTCAACAAATATTGTACTGCATTTACCCAGTTTGAGAAAATCCCTCAGGGTTTATTCAGTGCTAAAAGAAACTGTGAAAAAAATATAAAATTAAAAGGAAAAGGAAAAGGTGTCCTGACTTTTTCTTAAAAATTGGAAAATTGTTCCGTATTTTCTGTATACACCCATCAGTACTGATTGGTCCTGTTACAGGCTGGATCCCTGCTCATCAGCCATCTGCCCACCGGGGTGAGTGGGGGGAGTTCCAGTGGCCAGTGATGGGGATTGGTGTGCAAAGCCAGTCATTACTGTGAAAACGCAGTGCATGAGGCCAGCTGCTCGCTTTGCTGGTCAATCAGCATAGTCACTGCTGCATGACAGCTCTCAGCCAGCAGGGCCTATCCTGTTTCTAGCTGACACTGGCTGCAGTGGTTGGTAAGTGTAGACAGGTGCCAGGTGGCAGCCAGTTACACGTCACACTCTGCTGCCAACACATTGTGCTTCCCCTCTCACTGTCTTCTCCCTGCTTTCCTGCTTTGCCCCTGAAAATGTTCCCCTCTCCCCAGCCCTGCTACTGCTACTGCTGCTGTATAGTCCCCACCCTTGGCAGGGCACATCCCACTCCCAATGCTACATGGAGAATCAGCCCCTGAGTGGAGCACTGAACTCACCAACAGCCTGGCTGTCAGACTCCTCCCTTCCCCCGCTGCCTCTGGCTGGGCCAGTGCCTTGGGAAAGCCCAAAAACTTCTGGTTTAGGGCACTGTCCAGGAATAGCAAAGCCCTGCACAGCACTGGCACAAGGAAGAATCTTTGCCCTTTGGTAAGCTCTGGTGTAGCAGGAATGGGGGCAGCAATTTCTAATCTGTTCACACTCTGAACTCACAGACTCCATAGCAGTCCCCAGAGCAAAGTCTCAGCACCTTCTTTACCCACCCCTATGACTAGGTTCTGCTCCATCCCTGAAAGTGCCTTCCTCTGCTGATCCACCTCTCTGCCTGAGTTCCCTGAAGCACCTGCAGCCCTGGGTTGTGGTGCACAATGCATGCTTAGGGCATAACCTCTCTCTGCACATGCCTTCGCCAGAGGCCAGGAGGTGACTGGGTTATCTTTGTGGCCAGCAGCAACCTGGAGATCTTAGCTCCTTTTTAACACTGCGTGGGCAGAAATGGACAAGCTGCTTCCAGTCCCATCAGAGGTGACATGGGGGAAAAGAGGGAGCACACTCCCCATTATGGAAAAGGAGAAATACAACAATTACTACCTCAGTCCCTATTATTTGTTCTAATATGCTCTAGATGGGATGCCAGTCTTACAATCACAGAATCCTAGGGCTGGAAGAGGCCTCAACCCCCTGCCGCAAGTAGGACCAACCCCAACTAAATCATCCCAGCCAGGGATTTGTCAAACCTGGACTTAAAAACCTCTAGGGCTGGAGATTCCATCACCTCCCTAGGTAACCCATTCCAATGCCTCAGCACCCTCCTAGAGAAATAGTTTTTCCTAAGGGTATGTCTACACTACCCCCCCTAGTTCGAACTAGGGCGGGTAATGTAGTCATACGGAGTTGCAAAAGAAGCCCGGGATTTGAATTTCTCGGGCTTCATTTGCATGAAGCCAGCCGGCGCCATTTTTAAATGCCGGCTAGTTCGGACTCCGTGCCGCGCGGCTACACGCGGCACGGACTAGCTAGTTCGGATTAGGCTTCCTATCCAAACTAGCTGTTCGCTGGACTTTCTCCAATGCAACCATATCATTTTTGTAGTGGAGAGCCCAGAATTGGACGCAGTACTCCAGCTGTGGCCTCACCAGTACCAAGTTGAAACAAACCCAAATCACTTTTCTAGATTTGCTGTCAATGCTCCTCCTAATGCACCCCAATATGCCAATAGCCTTCTTGGCTGTAAGGTCACACTTAACTCATAACCAGCTTCTTATCCACTGTAATCCCCAGGTCTTTTTTTCTGCCAAACTGCTGCTTAGCCAGTTGGTCCCCAGCCTGTAACAATGCTTGGGATTCTTCTGTCCCAAGTGTAGGACTCTACACTTGTCCTTGTTGAACCTCATCAGATTTCTTTTGGCCCAGTCTTCCAATCTATCTAGGTCAATTTTTCCCCCACATCCGAGCCCTGCAACGTATCTACCTCTGCCACTGTTACCCTGCAGCTGGAAGCAGCCCCCATCCCTTCCTTCCTGCACAGTGCTGAACTGCTGCCAACCACTTTATGGCGAGAATCCTAGCAGATATCTGAGGAGGTGGCTTATGACCCTGCATTCCGCCGGTCTCCATCTTGCCCCAGGAAGGTGCTGTGTCAGGTACCAGGAGAGGAGGGTCCATCCTGGGAGCCCAGCCCAATGAAGAGGGCATAAAGTGTCAGGCAGGAAGTATTGGTTAGACATTTACCCCCGCCCCCCATATGAGGGAGGTGTATGGAGTGTACATGTGTCACCCCTCTTCAGTTGAACCCTGAAGCTTTAAAGATATGAAGGTAAATAACAAAGTCTAACTACACAGGAGCTCAATCAAATTGATGTTCATTTGAATGTCTATATTATTGTCTTCAATTAACTCACCTTAATAGGAGTAATTTTACCAATTGACCCTTATTTAATCTCCCTAATTTAGATGTAAAGTAAAAATTTCTAAAGTGTCTAAGTGATTTAGGAACCCATGTCTTAATTTCAAAGGAAACTAAGGACCTGATTTTTGAAAGGTATGCAGTCACTTACAGACACAGAGAGGTGCTTTTGAAACCCCTATTAAGCATATAGGCCATACTCATTAAGAACATGCATAAGACTTTGCAGGGACAGGGCCCAAGTCACCACTTTATTTCTTACCAGTTCTTTGCTAGTTTACTATATTTGAGACAAGCTATTCACTGAACATCTTCTCTGTGTGGATTTCTTTGTTACAATGCAGACATTTTTCTCAGTTATCTCATAGTAAATGAAGCTTCTGGCTGGGCTTTATTAAGTTTTCCACTATGCCTTGCCAAGCAATTTGAAACTCAAGTAACTATGTAAATTCATTAATCTCCTAAGGCAATTAGTGTAAAATCCAATGACTGTTAAATTATTGTAAATGAATTAGTTACTACATAACATTTAATTTTCATAAGTACATTAATTTATTTACATAACATGGTAATATTTACAAGGAAATGAAAACTTTGTTTGACCCCCAATCCTACAGCTCTTGCACAATCAAAACTCAATTTTCTTCAATGTATCCTTGCTGCTATGTAGAAAACTGCAGCATTGGTCCTTCAGGGAGAGATTTCCTGGTGCTGAACACCCACAAGTAGGATCAGGTTTTCAAAAAGCTCAGCTTACATTAAGGGTCAGCTTTTGAAATGTGCTCAGCAACCAGCAGTTTCTGTTGTGACACTGATAGGCACATTTTCAAAAGAACGCAGCACAAACCAGTTCACATCAGCATGCACTGCACTAGTTAAACAACTGTGATTTTCTTTTTGGGTTGTTCATACTAAGGTTAAAGTTTAGATTTTCATTTCAGAACAACAACATATTGCATGGTTAATAGCTAATTATTCCCAACTGACGCTAAACCTTTTGCAGTTGAGAAAGTATAATTGGTAGCATCTGGTAAATTGTTTCAATCTACAACACTTGCACAAGGTTTGCTCAAGTCAATGGGAATTGCTTTTTCTCTGTTCACTGATTTCACTTATGCTGACATTAGGAAATTAGCATCAACTCAACCATGGTCAATGGAGTTAAAGCACTGAAAGTGAGAATGTAATCAAACCCAAGAAAAGTTGTTCAGAGAAGCCTAGAAATAAAGGCAATTTGAGTCAAGTCCAAATATTTCAAGGATTTCTTATGCCCTGTGGCTTTTAAGCAGAAGAGAGCAAGAGTCTGTGGGACACCTCTTTGGTTGGTGTTAATCAACATAGCTCCACAGAAGTGCCAATTTACACCAACTGAGGATTTGGACCATCATGTTTAAACTATCAGGAAGCAAAACAATCTGAAGATTTACTCAGGATCTGTGACTGATAGGTCTGTCATGCCCCTCAAGTGATAAGGAAGAAAAAAATTAACTGGAATGACATGGCCAAAAGCCATATAAAGTTATGAACTTTACCAAGAGCACTGTCACATCCTATAATGTTTGATATTTTCAATTCAGTGATACTGTCAAGAACACATGTCTCATGTCCTGCAATAACAAAGGAGAATCAATTAAGAAGCATGCAACTGGCATCATGCATAGCTTCTTAACCAGGTCTAAATTGGGAAGAGTATAGGAGCAGATCAAGAGCATACTCACTCTTTCCTATAATCATATTAAGCTGATACATCAAGAAGTGATTCACTTTAAAAATTAGTCCAACAAACAAAAGTGAAAAAGACTAAGAATTTGAGAAATTTGCTGCAGTGCTTTTAAATAGGTCTGGCAATCAAAATAATCTACAGAAGCACATGCTTAATTCATTACTTTCTATCATTAAACTCCAGTGCAACTGGATTACAGATTTTTTTTCATTCCAATTGGTTTGTGCTAAAGTTAACTGAATTTAAAATAATTAACTGCCAGCTATCCAAATATCTACTCCACTCACTTTTTTAGTGCCCTATTACAACTGCATTGTTTCTAGGAACATGCCAAGTCTCATATATGTGAGCTGAACAAAAGTTTTCAAAACTATGAACCAGAGACAAACTTGTTTTGTTTAGATTCCTCCCTCCCTTCTTTCCCTCTGCAAAAATGGATTGCAAGTGTTTGGAAACTTTTAAAACAGTCATTGTTGCAGTTTCCTTATTTTAAATTACTTGTGCCATAGAAACAATAATTCATAAAGTCAAATCTCAATACAGAAACTTGACATTTTAAATCCAAATAACTAATTGCCACATGAGGAGTATTGCAATGAAAACCCCTGAACCATCTTCCAAACCTCTGACAACGGAACTGTGTATCTTAGGGTACGCCTACACAATGCACTTATTTCAAACTAAGCTATTTTGGAATAATAACTCCCGGAATAGCTATTTCAAAGAAGCGCGCCCACACTACAAATGCCCATCGAAATAGTACAGATCTATATCGAAATCGCATATCCACACTGATTGGAGGTCGAATCGCTTTTAAGGCCCCTTTGAAGGGGCAGGGCATCAGAACAGCACTTATTTCCTGTAGTTGCTTGAGGCTTGTGCTTAAAGGAGCTACCCTCTACAGTTGAGTCTCAGGCTCTTCACCTTTGCCTACCACCTCAAGGGACAGCAAGCTCATCTCATTGTGTGCTCTGGTTTCCCTTGCAAACACCACAACACTCCAGCCATGGAGCCCAGACCGGTTGCAAAGCACTTGCTAGCTCTTGGACCTCATGCTACACCTCCTGGTGCAATTACTGCAGGCTGCCCACATGGCACTGCAGGATCAGGACTTGCAGCTCACTGCAGGGCACCTCCTCACCTCTCTCCACATGCTGCTTATGCAGCACAACCCTTCCCATCATCCCCTGCACACCATGCACCACCGCTTCTGGCAATGGGACACCAGTTCCAACTGGTGGGAATGGATCATCGTGTAGCAGTGGGATGACCACATGAGACCCACCATCCCCCTCCAGAAGTGTGTCACCATTGCCATCTGGAAGCTCGCCACACTGGACACTGCTGCTCCGTTGGGAACCAGTTTGGCATGAGGCGATTGACCATTGGGGAAGTGCTCATGCAGGTTTGACTCTCTTATGATTGTCCTAGGAGGGTGGTGAATTCCTTATGATTATCCTAGGAATGGGGTACCCTTGGGAAATGGTGGGTGGACTCTCCCTCCCTGAAGGTTTTCCAGTCTGGACTTCACAAAACTCTGCCAGGGATGGGGAACTTGGGGTTTGCTCCTGCTGTGGGACGGGACTCGGGCTCAGGGAATTCCTGAGGGCTCTGGCAACCCTGTGATTCTCCATTAGTATCCTTCCTCAGGTGGAAGGGCCATCAACACCATCCTGTTGTGCAGGATCATTATCCTGGGCAATGTGGACCACATCATGGCCAGCTTTGCTGACATGGGCTTTCCCAACTCCAGGGGGACACTGATTGTACCCACATCCCAATGTGAGCCCCCAACCACCAGGTCTCTGATTATATAACCAGAAGGGGTTCTTTTCAATAGTCCTGCAGGCTCTCATGTACCATTGAGACCAGTTCACCAATATCAACACTTTAGGGTTGGAGAAGGCGCATGACACCCTCATATTCCTCAATTCCCACCTCTTCCAGAAGATGCACACCGGCACATTTTGCCCCAACTTCACCATCAGGGTCGGGGATGTGAACATGCTGATGTGCATTGAGGGGGACTCAGCCTACCCTTTGCTCCCCGGCTAATGAAGCTGTACACGGGGACACCTGGAACCCACGGGGGAATTTTTCAATGGCAGAATGAGCAGGGCCCCCTCGTGATGGAAGGCGCCTTTGGACATTTGAAGGGGAGGTTCTGCTTTCTCCTCACCCACGTTGAATGGAATATTCTGCTCAATCTGCTTAAGAGGTAGACGTTTCTGCCAGGGTTGGAAGCAGAGGCTGAGTTGATCAGCTGTGCGCCTGGTCCATCTGGCCCATCATGCGAGCTTGGTGCATCTAGGAGGCCCCGAGGGAGCTTCAGACAAGGACACTTGTGACACACTTCCCTGGGCCTCCCCACAAGGGGCCTCTGCATTGCCTCTCTGTGCCTTTCCTTCCACACCCCTCCCCCTTCACTTCCCTACAGAAACAATAAACCACAACTTTTGTTTCGAAAGAATATTTTTTTATTTGGACTAAATATAACTGGGGAGGGACTGGGGAAATAACCTGAGAGAGGGAAGGAGGGAGTTGGAAGGGAGAGAAGAGGGAGGAGGGGCTCAGGGCTGGGGCTAGCTCTGGTGCCTGCCATGGGTGATCCCACTACTTTGTGTGCGGGGCCCTTGGCAGCCATGAGGGGCTTAGGGGAAGAAGCCAGAGAGATGGGGGGAGGATCAAGAGCCAGGTGGTGTGGCACAGCTCCTGGCCAGCATCCAACCTCTGTTCCTGCTATTCCAGAAGGCATGCAGGCAGGTGGTGTGTTCCCTCTCGAGGTCTTCCCAGGGTTGCTGGTGTCTGTGGGTCTCGTGGGATGGGGAGGATGGCAAAGGAGGTGGAAGATGTGCCTCACTGGTAGCTGGTCCAGCTACAAAGAAAAGTGAGAAGGGCAGTCATCTCAGGAGACACGGTACATGAAGCCTAGCTCTCATCTCTGAGCCGACACTGAAAGGTCTCGAGCATTGGTGGCCTAGACAGCAGGCACTTTCCTGCAGGGGCATGGATGTCCCAGGGGAGCCCCACGTCCCGGGGACAAGCTGACATGGGATGGTGCCAGCCAAGCCAGGAGCTTGCAGGCAGGAGTGGGGTGATGGGGCGGGTCACCTTCACTCTGTGCTATGCACACACCTGCTCTGGCAATGGTGGTGTCCTACTGAGAGAGGGCTTCGATCCCTGCCCTCTGGAGGGGGGGAGAGGGTATTGGGGGAGGTGTGTTGGAGTGGCAGACGCCGCTTGCTGGGGAGATTGCTGCTGGGTTCCCCTCCACTTCCCCCTTCCTGGCAGGTTCCAATGGCAGGGGCTCGGCGTCCTCTGCCTTAGAGTGCTTGCTTGGGAGCGAATGCTGCGTCGGGATCGTGGGCATGACGGTGTGCTGTGTGTGGCACTGCTGTGTGTGTCCATGATCCCATCCTCCTTAGTGGTGACTTGTGATGGGAAGGTGTTCCACCATACAGTCTGGAGTAAGGCAGGCCTCTCCAGAAATCCTGTGATCATGGGTGGGCTTGGGGGTGGCCTAGTGGATAGGGCATCTGCCTTGGAAGGGCCGGCCTTGGGTTCAAGTCCCACCAACCCTGAGAGCAGCCAGGTAGCCTTCCTGGGGATGGAGTAGTAGAGCCAAGGGAGGCTGACAATAGGTGTCTCCAGCCCAGAGCCCATCAGGGGGAGGAGGGACCAATCCCCTTCAAGGATGTGGTGAAGCTGTCCATGATAGAGACATTCATGAGGTGCAACTACATAGCAGGAGTTCTGCTTCCTGGCCGTGCTGCTTCGGTTCTTTCTTTCACTTTCAGGCACACCTGCTCCTGTGTGCACATGTGGCCCTTCTGGCTCAGGCTGTCAGCCATCCAGCCATAGATATCAGCATTCCTGTGCCAAGTGCAGAGATCCTGGAGGTTTGCCTCCTTTTCCCCAACCCCAACTCAATGAAATCCAGGATCTCTGCCCCAGACTAAGATTGTGACTGTCTCTTCTGCCCCTGGGCAGGGGCTTGGGAGCTGTCTGCTGGCTTGGTGGCAGCACTGGGGTCAGCTATTGCTGCACTCAAGGGTGGTGCTGTGTGGTATAGGGCTGGCAGGGCCTTGCTTCTGCCACAAGTCCTTTCCCCTGTGGCCGCAGCTTTAAAGCCTACTGGGGAAGGGGAATTATAGAGGTCTGATAGGTGTGGAGAGAGTGGCCACTAGGGCAGCTGTGAGAATCCCTGGAAGCCAATTGTTTCAAAATACCACAGCTGTACTATTTACAGACACCATATTTCAAAATAACTATTTTGAAATGAGGATTTATTATTCTGGAATAAGAAACCCATTATTTCAAAATTATTTTGAAGTAACAGGCTTGCTGTGTAGACACTCACCTTGTTATTTCAAAATAAAGAGAATTATTTTGAAATAATGCTGCTGTGTAGACACGCCAATAAGGACAAAGCTTTAGCAGGGAATGGAGCATTCTAAATGCCTGATCCAAGATTGTGGAGTTCACTCCCACAAGAACTATCTCAAATCTCAGAAGTGGAAACTCTAGGTTACACAACTTCAACTTTGTGTACTAAAAAATAATTACTGTGTCTTAAAGACGCAAAGAATACAGATTACAGTGAAGGAACCAGATGTGACATGCTAGTTATAATGCTGAATTAGAAGGCATTAAGATACATGGGTTTGGTGTGCCAGGAGATCTTGTGTAAAACAGAAGTTCTCCCTCTTTCTTCTATCCCCATTTTTTCCTGGCACTGTTAAAAAAATAAGGAGAGGCAGTTCAGTAACATCCTCTGAGCACTCTTTAGGCAACCTTGTGTGCAAATGCATTAGGAGTCCTGTGATGAATGGGTTTCTTTCAGAAAGAAGATATTCTGAGAGGAAGTTTGATTAAGCCTGTGTATTACAGCAGGTGTATTTGGCACACCAAAAAACTCGATGTGACTACAGCCATGAACTGAGTGAAGAGTCTCCAACTTTTACTCCCACCAAGAAACACTTTGAAAGCAAATGATCATCCCATGGACCCAGCTTCCTCTCTCTATTCTGCAATATTTGATTAGTTTATTTTGTGGCTATTAGTTTATTTTGTTTAGACTGCCATATACTGTAGTTTGAAAAACTGTTTCCCCTAGGAAGATAGTACAACTAGACACGAGGGCATACTTTTTTAGTTTGGTGGCCAAACTGGAAAAAAGTTTTGGGCTGGTTTTTTTTCCTTTTTCCTCACAATAATAGAGAAAAAAACTATTTGTATGGAATGAAATGTTTCAGACATTGTTTCAAATCAACATTTTAAAAAAATGTCAAAGTGGTTCCTTTCAACATTACATATTCCTCCTCCTCCCCATGTTATTTTTTTCAGTCTAAACTATTCTCCTAGTTGGACCCACATTTGCAAATAATTTTGATGGCCATATAAATACATTTTTCAGTGGATTAACTATATCCCTGGAAACAGTTTTATCCAGTTCTAGATTGTAGCCTCAAACTCAAAGGCCAAGAATGTAAATTTTTTTCTATATATTCAAAGAAGAAAAACAAAAAAAAGATTTGGCTTGAATATTCAAAGCCACTAGGAACGATATAAAGGAAAGTGAGAAAAAGAGTCTTCTTCCAAACATGGCTCAAGGAGGGACTCAAAAGACTTAGGAGCTTTTAATAGAATTGGGGAACGCCTGAAAAATTAATTATCAAGAATGGCTCCCCCCGAACTCAGAATTGTTTCCATCATGTTTTCTCATACTGTATGGAAAATAGTTTTCCTTCAGTCTGTGCTATTACTGATTTGGGGGTGGGGGGGCTGCTGCTGAAGACTTTTTTAGCAATAATTTAGTTTCCTACTGTGTAGAGAACTTTGGATCCTATTTCCAGTCCAGTTCTACTACAATCTTCTTGTTCGTTGAACAAATCACTTTGAATATGTCTACATGCATAGGCATATTACACAAGTTTGCTTAATTTATCTAGCACAGGTGAGTGTGGCATGTATACATGGTGGCACAGGCTAGCAACCAGACTATGTATCCAGGTTCCATACAGATCTTGCACTCTGGTGCTAAAGGGCTACCACATCTACACTGATATTTTTACCCATGCTAACAAACTGAAGCTAACACATGCCTACATATGCTAAAATCTGTCTTCACTGTTATGTGTAGGGAGAGACTCCCTGTTCCAACGTTTCCCCAGCTGTAAAATGGGGCTAATAAAGCTTGCGTATCATAATACTATGAGTCTAAATTCATAGAACATTTTGAGAACAACAGATGTGAGGCACTGTAAAAGTGTAAGGTAGTATTACAAAGCTCATGATATTATATCATTGTCAAATAAAGAAAAGGTTTATGTAATCATCCTCTCTGTCTCAGGGCAGCCAATTATGATATTTACATCATATTGTCCTAGATCATAGAATCCTAGGGCTGGAAGAGACCTCAGGAGGTCATCAAGTACAGCTCCCTGCCCAAGGCAGGACCAATCCCAAGTAAATCAACCCAGCCAGGGCTTTGTCAAGCTGAGACTTAAAAACCTCTAGGAATGGAGATTCCACCACCTCCCTAGGTAACCCATTCCAGTGCTTCACCACCCTCCCAGTGAAATAGTTTTTCCTAATATCCAACCTAGACCTCCCCCACTGTAACTTGAGACCATTGTTCCTTGTTCTGCCATCTGTCACTACTGAGAACAGCCTTTCTCCATCCCCTTTGGAACTTCCCTTCAGGAAGTTGAAGCCTGTTATCAAATCCCCCCTCACTTTTCTCTTCTGCAGACTAAACAAACCCAAATCCCTCCGTCTCTCCTTATATCCTTCTCAAGTAGTGGGATTTCATGGCTTCGGAAGGTCCTGAGTGTGGGGCCATGTATCAGTGTCATAAATTCCCTTCACTGATACCTTTTAGTACCCTTCACTAGTACTAAAACACATGTAGCAAAACAACAAGTGTCTCTCCCCCCCACACACGAGATCTCATGACTTTCCAATCTCTTTGAATAATTGGAAACAGACTACCACCAACAACTCATTCAGACCCCTACCAGTTTGAAATTTCAGTCTATTTCCCAGTTCCCTGTGCCTTCTGTTCAACTTCAGGACATGAATCCATATAGCTATTTAGCTTGAATGCCTCCCCATAACAGCCCATCCTAAAGCTGAACCTTGAGGCTTAGTTCCCCCATCCCCAATGTCTGGAGTTTCAGACTCTCGAGCAAGGAAAGGATTTCCATTTTGCCTCTTCCCTAGACCTTCTCAGAGGAGAACATAGGACCACTTCACCCTCATAGAGCTGGGTCTTCTCTCAGGGTATGTCTACACTACCACCCTAGTTTGAACTAGGGTGGTTAATGTAGGCAACCGGAGTTGCAAATGAAGCCCGGGATTTGAATTTCCCGGGCTTCATTTGCATAAAGCCAGGCGCCGCCATTTTTAAATGTCCGCTAGTGCGTCACGAGGAGTAACGATAGTTCGGACTAGGAAGCCTAGTCCGAACTACCTAGTCCGTACCGCGTGTAGCCGCGCGGCACGGAGTCCGCACTAGTAGACATTTAAAAATGGCGGCGCCCGGCTTTATGCAAATGAAGCCTGGGAAATTCAAATCCCGGGCTTTATTTGCAACTCCGGTTGCCTACATTACCACCCTAGTTCGAACTAGGGTGGGAGTGTAGACATACCCTCAGTGTTGTTCTGAGAACCTTACGACAACCACTCAGCTGGGTCTTTCTAAACTAAACATGCATGTGCTCCAAGTGCAATAAGGTGGGCTTGCAAGCTTCTTTATAGGCCTTCCTGGGATTATACCTCCCATCGCAGATGACAAAGAATGACTAGTTAAGACAGTTAAAGGTAAATTAGAAAGTAAATCAAATCATAGCCATATTTTATTCCAAATGAGCATGAGTTGTGTAATAGTCTTATGACTGAACAATAATTAAGTTATCTAATAATAAACAAGACTAACATAAAGGAATGAAGATTTCACTTGGCAACAATTGGAACTTCACTGAACACTTAGGATTCATATTAACAAATTTTGCTAAATTAATTAATGTACATATCCAAAGATATAATTCAGCCATAATTTGTTTTCTAAAGTTGTCATGATTAATGACTCACAGAAAAACACTATTCTATTTTCATGTCAGTGTCTTTTGGATTGCATTCAAACAGAAAGTGAACAATTATTTTAAAATGTTATCTCTTCAATGGAACAATCAAAACCCCAAGAAAAACATTTGTGAATTATTTTAATACATTCATTAGGTTTGTGAGGGAAGCTTAGAATTCATTGCAATGGACTGTCACAATGAAAAGAAAAGATGCTCTTAACACTCACAGACAAACCCAACAGAACGGAGAAATCTTCAAACTATCTTGATCAAATCAATAAAAACAACTCAGTAATGGTAGAAAAGCACATGAGGCGCTCCAAAGTTATATCAGAGATATAACAACTGAAGGGATTTTTACATGAAATATGCCATTAGTCCAATTAGTTGTTCCTTTCAGACAGATAGTCAATGACCAGTGATCAAGAAGAATAATACCATGTGAGTAATGTATGATAGACAAGGAAAGAGAACGGTGGTCTGATAACATTTATTAACACAAAGATTGTTTCTTGGCATTGTTGATATTTCTTGATCTCTACTAAATCAGAGATACTGCATCATTTGGCTAGCTCAAGGAAATGGGCCAGGTCAAAGTTTGTGAATTACAAGTAAAAATAAATAAAGTTCAGAACTGCAGCTCAAGAACTTCTTAATGCCAAGTGGTGGAGGTTCAGGCAGAGAAGTTAGAGGGATCTTGTAGATCTGATATGTACATTCTAGAATAGGGATGGAAGCAACTAGTAGAATAGTTGACTATTTGATAAGCAAAACTTTATCAGATAGTCGATTAACTAGTTATTCTCCTCCCCTGCTGCCTCTATTAGAGGCAGCAAGGTGGGGGGAGCAGGAGCCAGTGCTGGAGGGATCTGGCTTAAAAGCCAGTTCCTCCCAGTATTGTCTCCATGGGGGACAGGGATAGCGGGGGAGGAGGGAGATAACGGGGACCAGGCAGCTCTTATTACATTTAAAAATTGGAAGTGCAGCGGGGCGGGGGGGGGGGGGGGGGCGGGAATACAGCACAATCTGGGACAGCTGATTCTCATCTCATAGCAGGTCCCCCCCACTGCACTCCAGCTGGAGGCCCCCCCATTTCAAAATAGCCCCTATTCCATGTCTACACAGAGCTTATTTCGAAATAGCATCAAAGTAGGGGCAGGTGTCCAGGTCTGCCCATGTTTGGGAGCTGTCCCCTGGGGCCCTGGCATACGCCTGCTGCAGCTCCTTAATTTTCATCCAAACCTGCTCCTGGGTTCACATGTGACCTTTGGTGGCCAGGCTGGCAGCCATCCAGCTGTAGACAGCCGTGTTCTTCTGTTTAATGCAGAGAGCATGGACATTGAAGGCATCCCCTCAAACCTCAATGAGGTCCCTGATCTCTGCACTGGACCAGGTGGTGGTTGGGGAAGAAAGTCCCAGCATGCAGCCTCTGGCACATGGAAGAGTTGAGATACACCCGCGTGTCGTGTGCTCTACCAGACCAGCCCACATTGATGTCCATGAAGTGGCCCCGGTGGTCAGACACAACCGTAGGATGACCAAGAAGTATCCAATTAAGGCCTGGGGATGGGGAACATGCGAAGATTCCTCCCGCACTGCCAGGAGCACGTGGAGCTTTCAAATGCTGTGCGCTGCTCGCAGAGTGGGGGTAGAGCGGAGAAGACTTCACGTGCTCCCCCGCTCCCAGGGCCTAATTTGGTCTGGGGATGGGGAAGCAGCAGGGCCTCCACAGGCCGAATCCAACTGCTTGGCAGGCTGGATCCAGCCTGTAGAGGCCATTTTGCCCAGCCCCTGTGCTGGGACAAAATGGAGAGTATGCACAGAAACAGAAATAGCAATGTTGACTTTTGCAGTAGTTTTGGCTTAGAAAAGCTTGCAATAGATTCTTTGCAAAGTACATGCTACTTTAACATAATTTGTCATCCCTACTTCCTATCTTTGACTTGTCACTGATATATTATTTTTATTTGCATCACACTAGCAAAAGTTCCAATCATGGATCAGCTTTCCACTGTGCTAAGTGTTTTTCAAACAGAACAGAATCCCTAACCCAAATTCTTATAGTTTAAGTATTCAGGGAGAAGATTCTTTCCCTTGACTTCTTACACTGAATTTTTGATGGACAGTTATTTGGTGGAGAAGTGAAATTTCACAGAAAAGTGAAATTCAAACTATTATGTTTTGTTCTGTTTGAGGAGCCACATCATGTAGCTCATTGTTAGACACAGTTTGTTAAACTAGATGATCTGTTAGTCAATAAACTCTATGTATTAGAATTCAGACTGAATGCTGAAAAAGTGGTAAAGATATTAAAATCAATAAAGTTATTGAAATTAATGCTTGAGATGAACCTTCCAATAGGAAGGTTAAAGATGACAATTATTTCAAGAGAGACTCTAATTGATTAATGTTTTACTGTAAAGTCATTCAACAGTAAATAAATAACCGATTAAAGATGTCTAGTAGCTACAGAGCTCTGTTGTTAATGCAACTTTCTTGGAGTCACAGATTGGCTGATAATCACAGTGCAGAGAGAGCTTTGGAGGGAAACAGCTATGTATAGGCTCCTTCACCACTCTGCTCCCTGCAGTCATAATGACCGGAAATCATAATCAAAACATCCATTGGAATAATTTTTTTGCATCCTCTTCCCAGTACCCCCACTCTCAGTTTCATATGTTTGCCTTCCGTAAGCATAGCCAGCCTTCCTTTATTTCACTCTCCATTTTGGCTCTGATCTGGTGAAATATGTAAGCAAGTGCCCATTGAACTCTAGCTTTTTCCTTGTGTAAGTACCTTGCTAAATCTAGCACCTTGAAGTTCCTCTTCACTGCTCTTTGTCCTTCCATTCTCTTGCACTTTTTTTAACCTAGAAGCACTTAGTACAGAGGACGAGATCCTCACCTAGCATAAACACAAATGGCTCCAATGCAGTCAAAGTAGCTACTATCCACACTAGTTGATGAATGGCCCTCTTCTCTTTGTAGTTTCTCCTGAGGAAACTACAGAACATCAGTAATCTTCCTGAAAACACCATCCTGGCCACCTTCGACATAGAAGCTCTTGACACCAACATTCCACATAAAGATGGATTACAGGCTATCAGGAACACCATCCCCGATGACAGCACTGCACACCTGGTTACAGAGCTCTGCAACTTTGTCCTCACCCACAACTACTTCAGATTCAGAAACAACTTGTATCTCCATGTCAGCGGCACAGCCATGGGCACCCACATGGTACCAAAATACGCCAACATCTTTATGGCTGACCTTGAACAATGTTTCCTCAGCTCTCGCCCCCTAGCACCTTTACTCTGCTTATGCTACATTGTTGACATCTTCATCATATGGACCCATGGGAAAGAGACACTTGAAGAATTTCGCCGGGATATCTATTTGTTGTTTTTTAAGTTTTTCCTGTTACAGACTAACTCGGCTACCCCTCTGAACCTCTTCTCTTTGTTGATGGTGTTGGGTAAAGGCTTTCCTCAATTGGCACCTATGTTTCAATATTGTTCTCGGTCTATGCAATGATAATTCATGGTATCCAAAGACATTAGATCCATCTATTGGAGCATAGTAATAAAATAGTTTTAAATTAGTGTTAGTAGAACAATGATTACATCTGCATTTGTCAGTTCTTGATCTCCTCCTTTCTCTACACTTGCAGAACACTGGATTACTATTACCTTTTTAGCTGGCCAGCTGTCTTTATACCTATCCTACATAATTCTTCTTTGGTTAGTAAGTAATTAGAAAAAACAGTAGATGTAACTCAAGGACACA
This sequence comes from Pelodiscus sinensis, assembly GCF_049634645.1. Classification (NCBI taxonomy): domain Eukaryota; kingdom Metazoa; phylum Chordata; order Testudines; family Trionychidae; genus Pelodiscus; species Pelodiscus sinensis. Next base: position 52,968,179 of record NC_134719.1, read on the forward strand.
GTCTACTTTGTTTGAGGGGTGCAATATTTGGAACAACTTGAAATTCACTCAGTACCATTATTTGATTTCTGAAGTGGTACTAAATTCACCCTGTGATCTGAACCTGAAAGTTGAAAAGAAAACCATGGATAAAATGCTCACAATTTTAAAGATATAAATACGTGTCTTCACTAAAATTACAATAAAATATTCATTTTCTCTTTGTCCTTTAAAAACAGATTTATTTTGTTTTACAAAAAACAAAGGTTTACCTAAATGCCCATATGCTCTTATGAATAAACTGGATGCCAATTAAATTTTCCCACAGAGTGCAATTCAAATACACTCTGAAGTGTGTTACTTTATATTACTTTTTCCAAAAACTCATTGATTGTCCTGGCAGTTACTGAATTCAATTTAAGAATGTATATTATGTACCAATCATATTTCAAAATGAAAATATATAATTTATATTTACTTGTAAGCCTATGTAGGCAACAAAGAATTTTCAGGCTATCTAAAATGAAAGGAGCTGTATGAGGCTGACATTGTTTTTTAAATGATTTTTGGCACCATGTAAATGGACATTTCATATTAGCTAGCTACATTGGTATCTTTCCTACAAAAAAAGAAAGCAGACATAAACATGTTACCTGATTTTGGAACCACATTTTAAACATTATGGATAGTACAATTTTCCACCAAATTACACAAACACTTTCTTGCCCTTGCAGATGTTAAAACAAACAAATCTAGGTTATAAAACAATGGATTGTTGCAAACATTTTCACTTTCAGCATCTGCTTATTATTTGTAGCTTAAGTCAGTTAAGTCACAGAGAAGCAACACCTGAGGAATTAAATCAGTGAATTTTTACCTATGGAATGCACAGATTTAAAATTTATCACTGAACGAAATAAACAAAATTGAAATCCAGACTATCATGAGTTGAAATAGAGTTTTTGTTCCTAGATAGGATGAAACAAGAGGAATTAAGATTGATATCAGCAATCAAGCAATGGCTTAAATTTTCCTGGACATATTCAACCATGGCCACCATTTAAAAAAAGTTTACATATTTGAGGAGCACAGATTTAATTTCTTCAAAAACAAACAGCCAATAATTTGGAATCAAATTCGACTTCCTTAATAAATGGAAATTCATTTCAATTCATATATTCATCTGATAGTAAAATTAAGCCTGTTCTCATTGTGTTTGTGTGTGTTTTTATCTCTATTTTAAATTATACTTTTATAAGGAGACTTCTTAAATTCTTTAAGAATGATCCTATATGCCACATTAGTGATTAGTGATAGGAAGAAAGAGGTTGCAGATACAGAAAAGTCTGCAGCCTGCCAGAAAATGTTGGGAAGTTAATCCAGCTGATTTTCACCTGGAAAAAGTGACAAATATTTATCACTGAGAATTTTTCACATTTTGTGGAGCAGATTGCTTAGATCTGGATTCATTTGTCATTCTTTATAGCAGGAGAGTCAATTTGGGGAGAAGGGAGAGAGTCCCAGACAGTGACAGTGACTGAGATTCTGAGCCATGAAAGTAATATAACTTGTGAATTTGATGCATACTGCTCGTTGATGGTGAAAGCCAATGAGGAAGTGCTGGGTCATTATTAGGGTTTGATTGTCAGACATTTCTTAAAGGACAAACAGTCAGCTCAGCTTCTCTTTGTTCTCTGTTTTCAGCCAATGCGCGCAGTGGGAAGCAGTGGTCAGCATGTCCTTGAGGCCCCTCCACCTGCAGACACCACCTCCAGAGCTCCCATTAGTTGGGAGCAGAGAAGTGCAGGCCCTGAGAGTTGCAGAGGGTGGTGCTTACAGACTGTCAACATCAGCAAAACACCTAATAGTCCACAAGCAGATTACCCTTATGGCCCACCTCTGTCCTGAATAGTTTAGTCCTGGCTACTAAAGGCTGTGTCTACACTTCACAGTTATTTCAGAATAAGCTATTCTAGAATAGTTATTCCAAAATAGCTTGTTTCGAAATAGCACATCCACACTGCAGGGAAGCCTCAAAATTAGTCCAAGGCAGGCTTCCCCACTGTAGATGTGCTATCTCGATGTAGAGCCCCAGGAGGCACTGGGGTGGAATAAGTTAGACAGGCCCTGGCGAGGGGCTCTTTCGAAATAGCAGAAGTAGAACATTATTCTTCATAGAGGCTGCGTCTAGGAAATGCAAATGAGGTAAAAGGAATTGCAAATGAAGCACTGATTGCATGTATGCACACTTCATTTGCATATCCTCTTCTGATCCTTTCTTTGGAAGAGGTTGTTTTTTTTTGAAAAAAAAAGCAGTCTAGATGTGGTTCTTTTGAAAAAAAATAACCTTTTTCGAAAGAACACTGTAAACCTCATTTTTTGAGGAAGAAGGGTTCTTTCGAAAATGGGTGTTTTTTTTTCAAAATAACCGGGTCTAGACTGATTTTTTTTAAAAAACCCTCTTCCAAAAAAAGGATCGGCAGAGGATATGCAAATGAAGCACACAAACATACTAATTAGTGCTTCATTTGCATTTCCTTTTTCTTCATTTGCATTTCCTTTTTCAATAGAGGAAAGCAGTCTAGACGCAGCCAGAATGAGGTTTACAAAAGTAAGAATAAGCCTCCCATTATTTCAAAATTATTTCATGCTGTGTAGATGCTCGCATAGTTATTTCAGAATAACGGCCATTATTCCGAAATAAGTTTGCTGGGTAGAGTCCACCATTCTCCTCACACAATATTAAATCAGCATGATCAATTTAACAGCTCTCTGATTGAAACAGAAAGAAGGGCAATCACAGTGAGTGGCCCTTGTGTTCAATTTATTTTTCCCTTAGTTATGTGACATCTCAGACATGGTGACCTTTAGGAAAAACTCGTCTGCTTTCCCATGTTTGGGAACAGAATACAGAGACTGGTTTAGGTCTGAAGGGCTATATCTAAACTGCAGTGCTATTTCAGGATACCCCAAAATAGTTATTGCATGTCTTTTGAGTGCACCTGTTATTATGAAATATAACAAGCTCGCTATTCCAATGTCCCTGTAAACTTCATTCCATGAGGAGTAAGGGAAGTTTTGGAATAGTGATTTATTTTGAAATCAGTGCTGTGTAGACAGCACCTAATTTTTAAATAAACTATTTTGAAATTGACTTGAAAGGAGCTACACAATTTGCATAGCTTATTTTGAACTATGGGTGCAGTGTAGATGCACCCAAGAGGTCCTTTTATGGAGATACTTTTGCCACCCCCTTTTGTCATATTAGATTATTGGTTTTGTTTCATAACTGTACATGAATCTAAAGGACTATATATAAATTCAGAATATGTAACCACAAGACAAACTGATGCACAATTTCACTTGTGAGTCAAACAAAATACTGAATACTAAAAAGAAAGATGATGTAGGATTCCCATTGTCTTCCTCTTTAAAAAAAATTCAGTCAGCTGATCCCATCTTTGTACTTGCTTCACACTTCAAAATGTGTGCTTTGAAGTTGTTCTCAACTTAATTTGACTGCCCTTGCTAAATGGAACTAAAAGATCCCTTTGATGACAAAACCTTTTTCCTTTTGATATGCATTGTATTGCTTCTATATAGGCAAAAACAGATTTTTGCCTTCCAAAACAGTTGCTTACAACAGTTGCTCACAATGAGAAATCTTGAATGACCATCCAATGGATCAGAGATAGAGCATTGTCACACACTATTTTTCATTAAAAATGAACTGAAACTATACTGGAAACTTGATCTTTAAAGTGCCCACGACAGGCAGCATTCTCCTCAAGGTGGTCTTTAGTGCAGTTTTACTTTTGCTTTTCCTTGGAGTTTAGATACATGGACCTTTTTTTGAAATTGAATTTCTGTTCTGCTGAGATGGATTTCAAATCTACCTTGTGTTTGGAGATAAAATTAATGATCTTGAGACAAATAGCTGCAGAGCTGACTCAAGATGACCATTTTCAGAATATAGATGTAATAGGTGAATTTAAGGGGCAGGGACACCAGAAAAAACATTCTCTGTCTCCCCAACACTAAAAAAAGAAATGCACCAAAATCAAAGAGGGTACATACACAAAATCCTTTTGTTCACATAAAATCACATTAAAAACTACTAAAAAGTGTTATAAAATTTCAATAGATGCACAAAGAGATATGAAGAAAATAAAGCTAAATGTGTCTTAAGTGAACATTAAACATGGATCACTACCATCACGTCGACTCAAAAGATTGTGAGCACACCAAGTCAAACAACAAGTGTCCAGATTGCAAGTCCATTTATAAAAAGTGTAATCAATCCACAGTTGGGTCGCAATCACTGCATGGAATGCCCTGCTCAACCACACCGCTCTCCCGTGAGTGTTCTGTTCTGAGGAGATTTCAAACTGAGTAGTTTTGCCTGACCCAGCAAAAAGTGATCTAGGCATGAAACTGGCCAAATGTGAGCACTGCATCTCCATCCAAAAACAAACAAAACCTGTCCCAAACTTCCAAAAAGCTGAATTGAACTGAGGAGATATAGAAAAAATGAAACACTGTGTCTGAAGCCAAACAAAAGGGTCACTACACTGATACCTCAGGAAAAATATTAATAATATAGATTAGTATATGGAGATATACCATCTCATAGAACTGGAAGGGACCTTGAGAGGTCATTGAGTCCAGTCCCCTGCCCTCACAGCAGGACCAAGTACAAAACAGTGATAGAAATGTAGCCGTGTTAGTCTGGTGTAGCTGAAACAAAAAACAGGACTATGTAGCACTATAAAGACTAACAAGATGGTTTATTAGGTGATGAGCTTTTGTGGGCCAGACCCATTTCCTCAGATCAAATAGTGGAAGAAAATTGTCACAACCATATATACCAAAGGATACAATTTTAAAAAATGAACACATATGAAAAGGACAAATCAAATTTCAGAACAGAAGGGAGATGGGCGGGGGGGGGGAGGTTAAATGTCTGTGAGCTAATGACATTAGAGGTAATAATTGGGGAAGCTATCTTTGTAATGGTGTCAGCTGACGGTCAGGACAGTGTGTGGTGTGAGTGTGTGTTATGCAGCCAAGACTTCAACTGCCTTCGCAGCGGGCAACCTGGAGAAGGTTGACAGGCGCCCCAAGAAGTTTACAGGGAGAGCTTATTACATCTCAGATACAGGATCCCTTTGCAGCGGGCAGTCTAGGGAAGACTGAGAGATGCCCCAACGGATCTGTCACCTGGAAGTGACACGATCCAAAACGCCCAAGCTCTTCCTATACCTGTCCCTTATGACCGGCTGAAGTTCTTTTAAATTGTGCTTGGTTTTGTTACAGCAACTGAAGGAGTCAGGTTAAAGTTTAAACAGTTACTATTTTATTGTTACAGGGTAAACTTAGCTGTTAAATGCTACTACTGTGTTACAGATAACACAGCCACTACAAAGGACAGGACAGAAATTACATTAATAAGTCACTTACAGGTACCATGAAACCCTTTTGGTTCTCTGAGCTCTTATTAAATGCATGCAGAATAGACACCTAGCAGGTATATATTCTCACCCCTGCGTTCCAGACTTGGCGTGGCCAGCGTCTTTCTCTCAATCCCTTGGGAAGAAGTAGGGCGAGGTTGGGTGTCCCACAGACCTCAGGAGACAATCAATACCTGCCAGCAGGTGTAGATGATTGGAGCTCAAATGGGGTGGGCTACTAAACCCCTCTTTATACTCCTTGAGTCACGTAGGCTTCTTCCTGGTCTCAAGTGGCCAATTAGGAAAAATGGCTTTGAATGCCAAGTTTCCCACGAAGGGTGCAAAGCATAATTCACACTTGGGAAAATGCAGGTATGTGATGGGCGAAGATTCCTCTCCTGGGACAGTGCAGGAGTGTCAATTACTGGTACTAGACATCAGGGCGACGGGAGGGCCCGGGTCGTCAGCTAGCCCATTTACTGTCTGGTTTCTGTTTATGGTAGAGTCAGGGACAGGCAGCACACCTGCGTTCCCAGGGCATCAAAGGCTGACTGCCTTTCTCTTGCTCTCTGGGGGAGGGGAACAAGAAGGGGTTCATGTCTGGCTACAAATGGGTAAGATAATTAGTCTTTGTTCAGACTTAAGTATAAAGTGTCAAATTAGAACATAAGAACATAAGAACGGCTGTACTGGGTTAGACCAAAAGTCCATCTAGCCCAGTATCCTGTCTACCGACAGTGGCCAACACCAGGTGCCCCAGAGAGGGTGGACCGAAGACAATGATCAAGTGATTTGTCTCCTGGCATCCCGCTCCAGCCTCTGACAGACAGAGGCCAAGGACACCATTTTATCCCCTGGCTAATAGCCTTTTATGGATCTAACCTCCATGAAATTATCTAGCTCCTCTTTAAACTCTATTAGGGTATGTCTAGATTACAGGGTTTTGTCGACAGAAGTTTTGTCGACAGATACTGTCGACAAAGCTTCTGTCAACAAAGAGCGTCTAGACTACATCCAGTTCTGTTGACAAAGCAAGCTGCTTTGTCAACATCACAGTGTGGACGCAAAGGACAGTATAGATGTAACAATGCCTTCTATCAACAGAACTCTGTCGATAAAAGGCATTATTCCTCATAGAATGAGGTTTACATACGTTGACAAAACTGCTGAGTTTTGTCAACGTTATGTCGACATAACTCAAAGGCAGCGTGGACGCAGGTATAGTTTTGTCAACAAAAGTCCACTTTTGTCGACAAAACCCTGTAGTCTAGACACACCTTTATAGTCCTAGCCTTCACAGCCTCCTCTGGCAAGGAGTTCCACAGGTTGACTACATGCTGTGTGAAGAAGAACTTTTTTTTATTAGTTTTAAACCTGCTCCCCATTAATTTCATTTGGTGTCCTCTAGTTCTTTTATTTAGGAAACTAATAAATAACTTTTCTTTATCGGCCCTCTCCACACCACTCATGATTTTATATACCTCTATCATATCCCCCCCTCAGTCTCCTCTTTTCTAAACTGAAAAGTCCCGGTCTCTTTAACCTCTCCTCATATGGGACCTGTTCCAACCCCCTAATCATTTTAGATGCCCTTTTATGAACCCTTTCCAAGGCCAAAATATCTTCTGAGCATGAATGACAGTTCAGAGGACTCTCTTTCAAGTGTATTCTTAAAAGTCCTTTGAAGCAGGATGCAGGTAATCAAGTCATTGAGACAATGTCCTTTCTGGTTGAAATGATAAGAAACATTGACAGTCATCCCTGGGGACACAGTGCCTGAAGCCCAGCCCTCCTGTGCAAGGCGGTGACAGCTCTCGGCTTCATCAGAGCCAATGTGCTTGAACACAGGCCAAGTTTGGTATGTCCAGTGGGCCCTGCTGTCCCTGGAACTAGGAGCTGCACCAAGACTGCACCCGTGCCCCTGTGTTGTATGCTCAGTGTGTGTATGCGTGTCCCCTGCCTCCTTGGAGAGAGAGCTTGGGTAGGGAGGGCGGCCCACTGTGTCCTACCCCGGTGTCAGGAGCATGTCATGTCTTTCCACACAGCACTGTGGCCAACAGGCCAAGGCTCGTGCGTGGCATGGCATGTGCTCACACATGCACAGGTAGCTGCGTAATCTGTGGACAGCAAGGACCTAGTGTGCAGTGCCTAGTCCCCGCCCCCAAACCGCCTGCATAACGGGAACATGATGGCACTCACATGATGTTGCTTCCCTGGCCTTGGATGCCACCAAGTTGGGTGGTGATGCTGGCTTTGTCCAGCTCCTGGCCCTCCTTCTCCTCCTGTGTGCCATCATTGGGCCCCCAGTGAGGACGACATCAGCCGTCTCCCCCCCGAGTTGATGACCACCTGGGGGGGAAGGACTGTCTCTCCTCCCAGAATGTGGTCCGGGGCATCAAAGTAGGGGCAGCTGTCTGACTCTGTTCTGGGGTGGGAGCTGCCCTCTCTGGCCCTTGCATAGGCCTGCCACAGCTCCTTTACTTTCATCTGTACCTGTTTCTGGGTGCAGCTATGGCTTCTGTTGGCCAGGCTGGCAGCGATACGGATATAGATTCTATAGGTTGAGGGCATCCCCCCAAACCTCAATAAGGTCCATGAACTCCACCAGGAGTTCAGGAAGGTGCCAGGAAGGTGCCAGGAAGGTGCCCGTCTCTTCTGGCCCCAGCAGGCTCCTGAGAGCTGGTGGACTGCTCCCGGGAAGTGGTGGAGGGCTGGCTGGTACCAGCTTCCTGGCTCGTTTTGGTCACTTGAGTCAGGGGCAGCTGCTGTGACACAGGGGCTGGCAGACCTACTGGTAGCCACACAGGCTCTAAAAAGACTCTGCTCCTTTAAGGACACTGGGGACGGGAGAGGGGGGGTTGGGAGGAGAAGAGTTTTCCTGGTGTGTGCCAAAGCTGGGCACCCTGGGAAAGATTGGAGCCCCCCTATTTCAAATTAGCCCCTATTTCCTGTCTACACAACACTTATTCTGAAATAGCTATTTCAGAATAGGTGCTATTTCTCATAGAATGAGGTTTACAGATTTCGAAATAAGCCATCTGCTATTTTGAAATAATTTCGAAATAGCGGTTCGGCTGTGTAGATGCTAGAAAAGTTATTTCAAAATAACTTTGCTGTGTAGACATACTCTTTGATATGAAGCTTTCAGTATTTCCATAATGAAGAATGTGAACTCTATCATCTTGAACTCTGTTTGGTTGGAATTGTTCTTAAGTCTTATTAAGAGAGAAAAGAATGTACTTTCTTACATTAGATTCCAAGAGAGGTTACATTTATCTGTCACTTATTATTACAGAAGTCATGAGACCTGTTTTCTAGTTAGGTGGGTTATTTTACGGTTTAAAATAGATTGTACAATAACTTCTATGAATGGGTGACTATATTCATCCATTTGGACATACTCAAATTGTCAGGTACACTTAATATGCCAGAGTTTTCTATTAAATGATCCGTGGGCATGGCTCTTGAGCAAAATCACCTTTCAGCTTTCAATAAATCAGTCCAAACAGCATAAAGGTTAATTTTTCACAAAGCAAACACTGTAGCTTACAACATTTGTATTTGCCTATTGATATATTTCCCTTTTCATCTACTGTGAGAGATGAAAGTGTAGATTTGCCCGTAAGTGGGGCATTGACTTTAGTGTCACTCACAATTATAATGATTAAATTTGCTTCCTGATGGTTGGTTTTGTAATGAATCATAACATTTTTGAAGGTTTCAGTTCATGGACATCTGCATTTTTGACATTAAGTGGTACAGGTTTGTGGTCATCCCCTTCCTTCAGACATTTATTGCTTTATAAAATGTGTCCTAATGTGTTTCAGGGAACAGTGGCAGTATGAAAATCAATATAAATGAAATGCGGCATTAATTCCAAGCAGCAAACAGGAGAGAGATGTCTCCCTCCTCAAACAAACAATCTGCGCATACACCGAAACACTGTCTCAATTTAACCATTGGAAAAGTCTTGTGCTCTCTTACTGCTCAATCATATGGAAGCATGTTCCAGCTTCAAAGGCTATGTCTAGATGGCAAGCTTCTTTCAGAAGAAGCTTTTCCGGAAGAGATCTTCTGGAAAAGCTTATTTCAAAATAGAATGTCCACACAGCAAAAGTGCAATGAAAAAACGATGTGCCTTTTTTAAAAATAGCGGCCAGATTGACTGGACGCTATCTTGCATTTCAGTTGTGATTAGTATGGACAGAATGGCCAGCAGGATGCCTGTGTTATTTTCTGGAGAGCTCTTCTTTCGAAAGAACTCCCTCTTCTGTGTCCACACATGCTTTTTTCCAAAAGAGCTCTTTTGGAAAAAGGCTTTTTCCTCAAAGAAAGAGGTTTACCTCTGACAGAAAAATTCCTCCATCCTTTTGACTTTCTGTTGAAAGAATGTAATAGCAATGTGGACGTAAGTATAGCTTTTACAGAAAAACGGACATTTTTCCGGAAAAATGCTGAAGTGTAGGCCCTTCACTTGAGATAACCTGCAAATATCTAAATTTATAGCTTGGTAGATTAAAGGACTTTAGCTTGCTCCAGCCAAAGTAGCAACCAGTGTAAGGAAAGATAGTCATTCGTACCAGTTATGAAAGGATTGACACTGCAAACTCAAGGTCAACCACTTAAATTGCACCCAGGAGTGATTAAGATAATTGCACTGGACAGCTAATAGATTAAGTTCCTTGGGACTGTTACTGCCCAAAAAGTGAGTAAGCAGAACATATTATATTAAACCAGTCTAGATACTTCAAAGATATGAACTACTGTGGTAAAATTAAAAATGCTTAGCCACTAGTCATCATGGGTGGCAGTTTAAAAGCACACTGGCTTGGCCTGCTTACCCCAGGTATTTCTAACACTGCTCCATCTCAGAACTCTTACACGAGGTTCACATATTCAGATAAATCAGTTTTTAGATAATCAAAACAGTGTTTCACAGAGGAAATATTTTGGATACATAAAAACACAAGCAACCTTTGAAGTAGCTTTTTCTCAGTTGCTTGTAATTAAAACAACTTTTATTATATTTTAAAATATACTTTTGAATATTAAAAGGACAGTCAGGCAAAAACTGCTTACTATGAAGAATGGGCAGACCAATGGAGGGTGGTAATTTATCGTAACTTGCAATAAAAGATAAAGTCACAAGCAGATAGATTAGTGGGCCATGTGCAGGTAAGATGGCCACAGGTACATAATAAATTTATCACATTCCCCTTTACCAGATAACCAGCACTTTAATGTTTGGGATGTGTGTATATTAAAAGAAAAAAACCTAATCTCTTCCCTCTTCTTTTGTGTCAATTAAGAGTGTCACCAAAAGAATTGTCTAGAGGAGGTACACTTTTAACACACCTCAGTCTCTGTGAATGTTGCATGGCTCTGTTTACATAAAATAAGTCACTGCACATGTGATTAAGGCTAGCAACCAATTTTTAAATATATATATATTGATTTTTGCATTAAATTCTATTACATCTCATTAAGGTTTTCAGCGTTTCCTTTTATATGATTTACTGCAATAAATAGCTGCTATCTGGGAACAAAATGTGTCTTCATTTCCTAGTAAAAGTGGATTCAGAGTGTGAGGACCCATGGGAAAGCAATGAGAAGGGGAAATATTTACAGCTACATATCACAGGGGGTATGTCTGCCCTGAAGAGTTTTTTCAGAAAAAGGGCTGATTTCCTGAAAAAACATTCAGTTCTGTCCACGCTGCAATGCCCGTTGTCACCCAGCCTGAGGTCTCAGAGGAGAAGAAGGAGGACCAGGGAAAGCAGGGCAGGAGAAGGAGGCAGACGATATGGTGACCATCGTGAAACTGAACCTGGAGCCAGTACACAAGCCTGGACGCGTCTCAGGCATCGTCTGACACCAGGGAGAGATCTTCAGGTGAGTGCTCTCAGTTTGTCACACGCACAGGGCAGGTGAGGCAGGCACAGAAGGGGAGGGGTGAGAGCATTGCTCAGCCTGCTCGGGCTGGATATCATGCAGCATTCTGTGCATGTGGAACTTCATGCAGCATTAGTGTGCACAATGTGGTCTCAGCAGGCAGCCCCTGAGCCTGCCCGGAATCCTGCCCCCAGGCTCAGGAGAGGTCACACACACATCTGGCCTCAGCTGTGGGGACACCCTCCCAACACCTGCTCTGGCTGGAACCAGGCTAGCCACAAGCGTGTAGGCACAGCCCCATATACACCGAGGAGGGCTGCCCACAGCACATGGGCATGCCTGCACAGGCAAAGCACCACCCGCTCCCATGGGCAGTGCTGAGAGGTGCAGGTGTGTGTTTGGGCCTCAGGGAGGGCCAGGCTGCTTCTGGCTCCTCTGCCACCCATGGGATCCCACTATGGCTGGATGTTTCCCTTGCCTGCTTGTCCATGGGGCAGGAGGGCACCTTGGGGCCGCTGTGAGGCAGGGCCTGTTATGCAGGCCACACATGGCCTTATTCCTGGGACATCACCCCACTCTCTAGCCCAGGGACTGTTGGCTGCTACTCACAGAGGAGGGCATGGCCTCAGGGACAGTGTCTGCATGGATGACTGACCGCCTCTCCCTCTTTTTATTCTCCACAGGCAGATCAGACATGACTGAGAGGCGAGCCATACCACCAGAGCCAGCCACCCAATCCCAGGGGACCCGAAAACACTCCATAGAATCATAGAATACTAGGACTGGAAGGGACCTCAAGAGGTCATCGAGTCCAGTCTCCTACCCCCATGGCAGGACCAAATACTGTCTAGACCATCCCTGATAGACATTTATCTAACCTAGTCTTAAATATCTCCAGAGATGGGGATTCCACAACCTCCCTGGGCAATTTATTCCAGTGTTTGACTTCCCTGACAGTTAGGAACTTTTTCCTAATGTCCAACCTAAACCTCCCTTGCTGCAGTTTAAGCCCATTGCTTCTTGTTCTATCCTCAGAGGCCAAGATGAACAAGTTTTATCTCTCCTCCTTATGACTCCCTTTTAGATACCTGAAAATGGCTATCATGTCCCCCCTCAGTCTTCTCTTTTCTAAACTAAACAAACTCAGTTTTTTCAGCCTTCCTTCATAGGTCATGTTCTCTAGACCTTTAATCATTCTTGTTGCTCTTCCCTGGACCCTCTCCAGTTTCTCCACATCTTTCTTGAAATGCGGTGCCCAGAACTGGACGCAATACGCCAATTGAGGCCTAACCAGCTCAGAGTAGAGCGGAAGAATGACTTCTTGTGTCTTGCTCACAACACACCTGTTAATGCATCTGTTACCGATTCCCCCTAACCCATCCCATACTGGCTCATGCGAGCCGAATCATGCCTATGATATCCCGGCGATTTTTAGTTGCGGTACTTTCGGCCCAACTCTTCTCCGTGCCGGGTCAGGGTAGGAGAGAGCATCTAAAACTGTGATGCAGGTGACCTCTTGGGTCAGGGAAGGGGGCTCGGGCCCTCCCTCTCTCCAAGCCCTGGCCCAGGGCCCTAAGGCAGGGACACTTGTCCCTACTCAGTAGAGGGGGCTGGAGTCCCTCAACCCTCCACTCACAGGGTTCACGGCCCTGCCCTTGGCCGCTTCTTCCCTGACGAACTTTTCACATTGCCCAGTGCGGTGCCAGGCTTACCGTTCCTCTCTCCCTGGGGGTGAATGCCCTCTTGCTCCAGCTCACCCCCCCTCTGCTTGGGCTCCACACCCTTTTCACTTTGGCTGCCTCTGCGCCTCCTGCCCCGCCCCACTGGAGCGTCTACATGACGTCACTGATGATGTCCTCAGGTTGCGACCTGTCTGCACATCAGTCCGCAGCAGCGGCGCTGCCGGCAGTCCCTAGCACGGCCCTCTCGGCCCCGTGGCCGGCCGCTGTCTACTCGCCGTCGCCCGGACCCCCGCTCCTGCTGGCCCGCTCCCGGTTCGGAGCCGCCTCTAGTGTGGGGCAGCACGGTCTCGCAACCTGCCCCGCCCGTCACAGCATCCCAGAATCATGTTTGCTTTTTTTGCAACAGCATGACACTGCTGACTCATATTCAGCTTGTGGTCCACTATAACCCCTAGATCCCTTTCTGCCATACTCCTTCTTAGACAGTCGCTTCCTATTCTGTATGTGTGAAACTGATTGTTCCTTCCTAAATGGAGCACTTTACATTTGTCTTTATTAAACTTCATCCTGTTTACCTCAGACCATTTCTCCAGTTTGTCCAGATCACCTGGGTAGGTGGCCTGTAGTAGACTTCTAGTATGACATCACCCTTCTTTTTAACCCCTTTTAGCCTAACCCAGATACTCTCAACACTTCCATCTCCTATGTCCATCTCCACCTCACTCCAAGTGTGTTCATTTTTAATATATAAGGCAACACCTTCTCCTTTTTTTCCCTGTCTATCCTTCCTGAGCAAGCTGTACCCTGCCATACAAACATTCCAATTGTGTGTATTATCCCACCAAGTTTCTGTGATGCCACCAATGTCATAATTGTACTTATAAGCACTTCCAGTTCTTCCTGCTTATTACCCATACTTATCGCATTTGTACATAGGCATCTAAGATACTGATTTGCCCTTGCCTCCCAGTTTTGTCCTTACCCTCCATTCTCTCTGCCATGATAGCTCATGCTCCCTCCCATTTCTGACCATCTCCTAGGTCTCTATGTTCTCCACTTACCTGTGGGCTTTGCTTACCTGTCCTTGTTGAACCTAGTTTAAAGCCCTCCTCATTAGGTTAGCCAGTCTGTGTCCAAATAGGGTCTTCTCCCTCCTCGAAAGGTGCAGGAGGAGCTGATAAGGCAGCATGTGGACATCCTGTACAACATGCAGCAGACCCTGGCGCAGAAGGTCCAGGAGGACGCAGACTGGGGGACCCGCTTGTGGGACCAGCTCATGTGGCAGGGTGATAACATGTGCCATCATGAGGGAAATGATAGCACACCCGGCTGCTATCGCTGCTCCTGCCTCCCACCCTTCTGCCGTTTCTGCTATGCCCATTCCCCCTCTCTCTGCTCCCCAAGAAATGCCCATGCCCCTCCCCATGTGATGCCCATTCCCTCACCCTCTGCACTCCCTGCCATCCCTGCCCCCGCTCCACGCCCCCCTCTTTACTATCCCTCTGTGGTCCCAGGACCCACCCAACCCCGGGCTTGATGAGGTCCCTGCACCCGAGGTGGCACATCCATCTGCCCCCAACACCACTCCCAGCCCTGAGCCCCCCTCCATGTTATGAGCTCCCTTCCTCTTCCAGGTTATGAGGCCCCTCCCTAGCTTTTTTAAATGAAAGATAAATACAAAGTTCGTGCTGTTAAAATCCAAACAGATGTCTTTAGTCAGAGTTCAGGGAAGGGGGGAAAAGAGAGGTTGTTGTGGGGAAGGGATACTGGAGCAAGCCAGAGGCCCCTAGTGGGGAGGCCCTGGGGAGAGGTACTGGGGTCCTTGAGAGAAACTCTCCCTCAGGGCCTCCCAGATACGCACCCCCAATTGATGGGCCTGGTGGATGGTGGATGGCAGCTCTCCATGACTGCTCAAAGGATCTCCTCTTGAGGCCAGCCTCTGCTCCCCACCACAGGAGGAAGGCCTCCCCCTTCCTCTCCACAACACTCTGCGACCACTTCAGGGATGTTATGCTCCCCCACATCAAGGCAGGACAGTAGGCACCTGAAACACACCTTGAGGTGGCCAAAGGTGCACTCTATCTGCATCCTTACCCGGCAGAGATGGGAGTTAAATTGGTCTCTGCTGGGGTCCAGGTGGCCAGCATATGGCTTCATCAGCCATGGCATGAGGGGATAGGCCGCATCTGCACATCCCCAACCGCAAAGTCACGGTGGGGGAAGAATGTTCCCATCTCTAGCTTCCCATAAAGGCTCAAGTTTCAAAAGACACAGATGTCATGCACCCTGCCCAATCACCCAATAAAAATGTCAGTAAAATGTCCATCGTGGTCGACCAGGGCCTGCAGCACCATTAAAAAATATTCCTTGCGGTTGACACGTGCTCCATGTTGTGGTGCACAGATCGGAATGTTGTTCCTATCTATGGCTCCCCTGCAGTTCGGGAGCCCCAAGGCAGCAAATCCGGCCATGATCAGGTCCAGGTCTCCCAGGCATATGACTCTGTGCAGCAGGATGGAGTTGATGGCTCTCACAACCTGAAGAAGAAGACAAAAACACAAAACAGAGAATGAGAGGGAATGCCTGAGCCTTCGGGAGGTGCCCGCTCTCCTCCTTTTCCTCCCCAAACAACCCAGGAGCCACCCCCTATGAGGCTGCCCTCTGAGCAGCAGGGTTGTGTGATGACAGGATGGCACAATCCTCCAGGGATGGGGCTTCCCAAGGGTCCCCCTTTTCCAAGACTCCCCCCGTCCCCACGGCAGGGACTGCAGCCCAAGAATGCCTTACCTCCATGAGGCGGGCCCTGATGGTGGACTTCCCCATGCCGATCACTGTGAATGCTATCTTTCGAAAAAGCAGATTGCTTTTTCGATGCACTTTGGCAGTGTAGACACCTTTCAGAAGACATTTCTTCCAGCAAAGCTTCCAAAAGAAGCCAGCAGTCTAGATGTAGCCAGGATCAGGCAACAGTGGAAAATATTTACTTCATTTACATGCAGTACAAGCTTAATTCTTGTTTGTAAACACAGCTGTTATTCCGTGCGAAAGGTTGCCTCCAACCATGGAAATAAAATGCTTTCTAATTTGCCAACTCACTCATCTAGATTTGCACATAACTTATGAATGCCAGTAAGTCCACATACATTAGAAGTTGCTGGTGTTATAGAAAATGATATTGTTCCTGACCATATTCATAACCAAAAGAGAAAATGATAAACTTCTAATCTTTCTCAGATGTTGATCTTAAAAAGTTAATGATTTCCTCCCATCTCTTCCCTGTCTGCTCAGAGGATCAGAGAAAGGACAGCAGTAGTGTATAAAGATCACATAGGTTGAGACCAGTTTTATATATCCAATTAATTATAAATCAGACATTCCCACAGAAACAACACAAGAAAAGAAAACTGCTGTCAGACACATGTAAGCTATCCCCAGAAATCAACATTTCCTTCCTTTCACATAGAGCCCTCATATTAAAAGCAAAAGATGAATAAATGTAAAAAGCCACAGAATCCATTAGGCATCAGAAAGAGAAGGAAAGAATAAATACATAGAGTGCGTCTAGACTGGCACCTGTCTACACTGGCCACGAGTATTTGTGTAAGAACACTGACTTTGTACTGTACAAATACTGTGCAAATACTTTGACGCTCCCACTCAGGGATAAGCCCTCTTGCGCAAGTATTCTTGCGCAAGAGGGCCAGTGTAGACAGGCAAGTTAATTTCTTGCACAAGAAAGCCCGATGGCTAAAATGGCCATTGGAGCTTTCTTGCACAAGAGAGCGTCTACACTTGCATGGATGCTTTTGTGCAAAAGATGTCTTTTTGCACAAAAGCATCGTGCCAGTGTAAATGCTTTCTTGCACAAATACTTTTAACGGAAAAACTTTTCCGTTAAAAGTATTTGTGCGAAATCATGCCAGTCTAGACGCAGCCTATAGAGTAAAGTATTTCTTGTCTATGCAATCTAGAACATTTTATTTCATAATAAATATTTTAAATGAAAAATATGATCTGGCATGTGTTTTGATGACCAGTTTCAGCTTGAGAAACCTTGACATAGAGGAAGCTCGTCATAAGTACTTTTTAAAAATACAACTGCGGTGTTGTACATTTGAATCACCGAGCATAAATATAGTAGCTACAGGTGGGAACACAAGAGTTATTTTAATGGCATGTTCTCAACATTATCCAAACAGATGGGCACCCTAGCAGAAAGATTGGACTGCAGGAAATGCGCCACTCCAGTCAAAGGTCATTTTGTCCCAAGCTCTAACACTGTCATTGATACAGCATGTTTATCTTGATTGAGGGCAGGCTACTGCGTAAGTGCATTGCTTATAGGCATGAGCCACACACCCTTTCCCCAATGAAGCAAGGTTTGTGTTGTCCACACCAGCACTGTGTCATTGGGGATGCTTTCCTGACAACATAGCTTCTGCTTCTCACTAAAGTGAAGTAATTTATGATGATGGGAGAGTGCTATCCTATTGGCCTAGCAAGTCTTCACTATATGTGCAGCTGCACTGATGTAGCACTGTAGTGTAGACTTGCCCAAGTGACTTAAAATCGCAGAAACCACTTGCTGCTCAAAAAAGTGGAACGTTAACCCCTTGTCCACACAGCAAACATAATTAATGCAGTAATGAGAGCATGAGGAACGGTATCCTAACCCAAATGAAGCTAGGGCTGGCAAGGAAGCACATTCCTGTAGAAAGGGATCCATTGGCAAGTAGGTCATGCTTATGAAGGTGATAGTCCTGCACAGTTTACTAGGTAGTCTGAATTAAAGCTCCTAATTCGAATTACCATTAAACCTCCTTGCAGGAGGAATAACAGTAGTTCGAATTAGGAGCTTTAATTCGAACTACCTAGTCCGTGCCGCGTGTAGCCACGGGCAGGTAGTTCGAACTACAGGGCATTTAAAAATGGCGGTGCTCGGGAACATGCAAATGAAGCCCAGGATATTTAAATCCCGGGCTTCATTTGCAAGTTCGAATGCCTACATTACCCACTTTAGTTCGAACTAGGGTGGCAGTGTAGACATACCCTAAGATACTAGGGTTTATTAGCTGCTAATTCCCCTTAATTTTTCCATTTTTAAAAAATGTTTAATTATCCAGTGGTAGTACAGACAATGCTAAAGGAACAATACTTTCATGAATATAAACAAATAGCACAAGTATATAAGGACAAAGTTAGAACAGACAGGGCACAAAATGAGATTAAACTAGCTAGAGACATGAAAGGTCACAAGAAAACATCCTATAGATACATTAGAAGCAAGTAAAGGACAGGTTAGACCCATTACTCAATGAGGGGGAAGCAGGATACAACAGAAAACAGTGAAATGACAGATGTGGTAAATGAATTTGTTGGTTTTGGCTTTCACCATAAGGTTAGCAATTGGATGTGTAACATGGTGAATGCCCATAAAAATGAAGTAGGATCAGAGGTAAAAGAGGGAAAGAACAAGTTACGAATTACTTAGACAAGTTAAATTGTTAGACAAGTCACCAGAGCCTGATTAAATACAGCATCAGAGCTGAGTAAGGAGATCTGAGTATTTAGTGATTATCTTCAAAAATCATAGAAGGAAAGATTCCAGAGGACTGGAAAAGAGCAAATACAGTGCCCGTGTATAAAAAGGGAAATAAGAAGAACTCAGGGAATTATAGACCTATCAACTTAACTTCAGTATCCAGAAATATAATTCAGAAAATAATTAAGCAATTAATTTGCAAACACCTGGAAGATAACGTAAGATAAGATAAGTAACAGCATACATTTGTTAAGAACAAACCAATTGAATAGCTTCTTTGAAAGGGTAATACATTATGGATGGAGAAAAGATATAGCATATCTTGATTTCAGTAAGTCTATGTCTACACTGCCCTCATTTTGTGCAAAATATATACAAATGAGGTGAAGAGTGGAATATCGCCACTCCTCATTTGCATACTTAATAAGGCTCCGTTTTTACACAAGAGTCTTTTGCGCAAAAAGGAGCCATCAACATAGCTCCTTTTTGCGCAAGAGTTTTTTTTTGCACAACAGCTGTTCTTCCTGAAAAAAATGTGCTAAAATGGAGCCTAATTAATTATGCAAATGAGGTGTGGCGATATTCCATTCTTTGCCTCATTTGCATACTTTTTGCACAAAACAGGGGCAGTGTAGACCTAGCCTAAGTCTTTTGATAATGTCTCACATGACCCTCTCATATATAAACTAGGGAAATACATCCTATAAAGAGTTACTAAAAGGGGGGCACAAAAGTGGTTGGAAAACTGTTTCCAGAGAGTAGTTCACAGTAAAGCGTGATGGGCATACCGAGTGGGATCCCTCAGGGATCAGTTCTGAGACAGGTTCTGTTCAATATCTTTACCAATGATTTAGATAGTGACATAGAGACTATACTTGCAATGTTTGTGGATGATACCAAGATGGGAGGGGTTGCAAGTGGAAGATAGGATTAAAATACAAAAATGATCTGGACAAACTGGAGAAATGTTAGAATTATATAGGATGAAAACCAAGATGGACAAATGCAAAGTACTCTCCTTAAGAAGGAACAATCAGTTTTCTTACAATAAACAAGAAATTTCTGTGTAGGAAGGAGTACTGCAGAAATGGATCTGGAGATCATAGTGGACCACAAACTAAATCTAAGTCAACAATGTAACATTATTGCAACTTATACATTAGCAGGAATGTTGTAAGCAAGACAGAAGAATTATTTCTTTTGATCTACTCCATGCTGATGGAGGCCCCACCTGATGTACTGTGTGCAATTCTGAGCACCACATTTCAGGAAAGATGTGGACAAATTGGGAAAAGTCCAGGGAAGTGAACATAAGAATGGCCATATTGGGTCAGATCAAAGGTCCATCTAGCCCAGTATCCTGTATTCCAACAGTGGTCAATGCCGGATACCCCAAGAGGGAGTTAACAGAAAAAGGTAATCATCATGAGATCCTTTCCTGTCATCCATTTCCAGCCTCTGACAAACAGAGGCTAGGGACAGCATTCCTACCCATCCTGGCTAATAGCCATTGATGAATCTAATCTTCATGAATTTACCTAGTTTTTTTAACCCTGTTTTATTCCTGGTCTTCACAACATCCTCTGGCAAGTTATTCCACCAGCTGACCATGCATTCTATGAAGAAAAACTTCCTTTGTTTGTTTTAAACTCTGCTACCTATTAATTTAATTTGGTAGCCCCTACTTCTTATATTATGGGAACAAGTACTTTTTCCACACCAGTCATGATTTTATAGACCTCTATCATATCCCCCTTTAGTCTCCTCTTTTCTAAGTTGAAAAGTCCAAGTCTTTTTAATCTCTCTTCATATCGGACCTGTTCCAAATACCTAATTATTTTTGTTGCTCTTTTCTGAAACTTTCTCAATGCCAAAATATCTTTTTGAGATGAGGTGACCACATCTGTATGCAGTATTCAAGATGTGGGTATACCATAGTTGTTGTTTTTTTTAAAAAAGGCAATAATATATTCTCTGTCTTATTCTCTATCCCCTTCTTAATGATTCCAAATATTTTCTTTGCTTTTTGACTGCCACTGCATACTGAGTGGATATTTTCAGAGAACTATCCATGACTCCAAGATTTCTCTCTTGAGTAGTTATACCTAAATTAGTCCCATCATATTATATGTATAGTTGGGATTATTTTTTCCAATGTGCATTACTTTACATTTATCAACATTAACATTCATTTGCAAGTTTGTTATAGAATCATAGAATCATAGGACTGGAAGAGACCTCGAGAGGTCATCAAGTCCAGCCCCCCGCCCTCAGGGCAAGACCAAGCTCTGTCTACACCATCCCTGACAGATGTCTATCTAACCTGTTCTTAAATATCTCCAGAGAGGGAGATTCCACCACCTCTCTTGGCAATTTATTCCAATATTTGACCACCCTGACAGTTAGGAATTTTTTCCTAATGTCCAATCTAAACCTCCCTTGCTGCACTTTAAGTCCATTACTCCTTGTCCTGTCCTCAGAAACCAAGAGGAACAAATTATGTTGCCCTATCACATAATTTTGTGAAATCTTTTTGAAGCTCTTCACTGTCTTCTTTGGTCTTAACTATCTTGAGCAGTTTGGCATCATCTGAAAATTTTGCCACCTCACTGTTTAGCCTTTTCTCTAGATCATTTATAAATAAGTTGAATAGGATTGTTCCCAAGTCAGACCTTGGAGGACACCACTAGTTACCTCTCTCCACTCTGAAAACTGACCATTTATTCCTACCCTTTGGGTACGTCTAGACTACAGGCTTCTGTCGACAGAAGTTTTGTCGACAAATACTGTCGACAAAACTTCTGTCGACAAAGCGCGTCCAGACTACATTGAGTTCTGTCGACAAAGCAAGCTGCTTTTGTCGACATGGTAGTCTGGACGCAAAGGACAGTTTCCATTCAATAACACCTTCTGTCGACAGAAACTCTGTCGACAGAAGGTGTTATTCCTCGTAAAATGAGGTTTACCAGCATCGACAAAACTGCTGAGTTCTGTCGATGTTATGTCGACAGAACTCAGCGGTAGTGTGGACGCAGGTATAGTTTTGTCGACAAAAGTCCACTTTTGTCGACAAAACTCTGTAGTCTAGACACACCCTAAGTGTCCTGTCTTTTAACCAGTTATCAACCCACAAAAGGACCTTCCCTCTTATCCCATGACAACTTAAAGTAAGAGCCTTTAGTGAAGGAACTTGTCAAAGGCTTTCTGAAATCTAAGTACACTATATCCACTGAATCCCCATCATCCACAAGCTTGATGATCCCCTCAAAGAACTCTAGTAGATAAGTAAGCCATGATTTCCCTTTATGGACTCCATGTTGACTCCTCCCCTCCCCCCCCAAATATGTCAATTTATGTGTCTGACAATTTTATTCTTTGCAAATAGTTTCAACTAATTTGCCCAGTAATGACATTAGATTTATTGGTCTGTAATTGCCAGGATCACCTCTAGAGCCCTTTTTAAATATTTGTGTCACATTAGTTTTCTTCTAGTCATTAGGTGCTTAAGTACAGAAGCTGGTTTAAAGAATAGGTTACAAATCACAGTTTGTTAGTTCCACAATCTCCCATTTGAGTACTTTCAGAACTCTTGGGTGAATGCCATCTGGTCCTGGTGACTTGTTACTGTTAAGTTTATCAATTTGTTCCAAAACCTCCTCTAATGACACCTCAATCTGGGACAATTCCTCAAATTGTCACCTAAATAGAATGGCTCAGGTTTGGGAATCTCCTAACATCCTCAGCTGTGAAGACTGAAGCAAAGAATACATTTAGTTTCTCTGCAATGATTTTATTGTCTTTGAGTGCTCTATTAGTATCTCAGTTCTGATGCAGCTAAAAAATACTTTGCTATTATTTTGAGTTTTTGGCTTGCTATTCCTTCAAAATCCTTTTTTGCTTTTTTATTGTATTTTTATACTTAATTTGACAGAATTTATGTTCCTTTCTATTTTCCTCTCTAGGATTATCTTCCACCTTTTAAATGATGCCTTTTTATCTCACTGCTTCTTTTACATGGTTAAATCATGTGTTGGCAGCAATTATTTTTTTTTATTAAGAACTGATCACATGTGCAAGTTGTATTCCATTTTTAAATCACAAGAGACTCCATCTTGGACTTATAAACTCCATTTTGTCTTTGGGACTACTGTGGAGGTAAACAAAATCTGGCTTTAACTGTTTTTTCACGCCAGAGTCACATTTTACCTCAGACTGTACACAACATACATTGCTGTCAATCATTCATTCTCCCGACACAAAAGACATAAAAGTACCACCCACTCAGAGTGCAGCACAGTCCCTGCCTGTCTAGTGACTCATCAAGATTGTCATCAGTGTTGCTGCTTGTTTCCTCACATGCTGTGGAGAAACCCAGGGGCTAAAGATTGAGGATATCGGACCAGAGACAGAGATGCTGCAGAGCCTTTGAGCCACCAAGAGTGTTTTCTCCATACCACTTATGGTGAAAGTCTAGGTGTGGTATTGGGGATACACTACTTTGGGGTTCACTGACTTCCTCCACCACTTGAGGAGCCACTCCAACTGCAGACCTGTGGTGAAGACCCGGTTCTGTTCTGGACAGTGCCATCAACACTCTCCCACATTAACATCCAAGGAACATCCGTTGTGAAATATCTATTGCCGTGGGATTGAGCTACTTAGAGTTCCTCCCCCATCGCTGCTTGCGGCTACTGGGTAGTACGTCCTAGGTCATCTCTTCTTCATACCTTCTGTTTAACATCACGGCAGGAGACTGTAAAGTATTTTAACTTACCTGTTTGTTAGGGGAACTTTCCTATCTTCTTTTCTTCCATTCTGAGGGTGTGGGGTTGGATTTATAATTGGTGTACTGAGGTTTGTTGTATGGTTATATGCTGTGTACTGTTTCAAATTCCTTTAATAGATTTGTTAAATTTATACCCGAGTTGTGTTTTTATTGGGCAATTATCCACTGGTACAGTGTCGGAGAACCTGTTCTTCTGGTGTCAGGAACAAACTCCAATCAGATCCTAGTTTAATTTTATTCTTGTTACTGAGTTCCTGGGTAACATATGGTGGCACTTTTTTGGTTTTCCTACTGTGTTTTTTAATTTGGGGTATACATTTAAGTTGGGCCTCTATTATGATGTCTTTGAAAAGTTTCCATGCATCTTGCAGGGATTTTACTTTACCTTTTAATTTCTGTTTAATCTCATTTTTGTGTAGTTCCCCTTTCTGAAGTGAAATGCCACAGTGTTGAGCTGCTGAGGTGTTTTTCCTACCACAGGAATGTTAAACTTTATTACATTATGGTCACTATTTCCAAGCAGTCTAATTATTTTTACCTCTTGTACCAAATCCTGTGCTCCACTTAGGACTAAATCAAGAATTGCCTCTCCCCTCATGGGTTCCAGAACCAGCTGCTCCAAGAAGCAGTCATTTAAGGTGTCAAGAAATTTGATCTCTGAACCTGTCCTGAGGTGACAAGTACTCAGTCAATATGAGGATAGTTGAAATTCCTCTCTATTATTGAGTTTTTTATTTTGATAGCCTCTCTAATCTCCCTTAGCATTTCATAGCCACTATCACAGTTCTGGTCAGGTAATCGATAATATATCCCTACTACTATATTCTCATTATTTGTGTATGGAATTACTATCCATAGAGATTCTATGGAACATTTTGATTCATTTAAGATTTTCACTTCATTTGATTCTACATTTTCTTTCATGTATAGTGCCACTTCCTCACCAGAACAACCTGTTCTGTCCCTTCCAATATGTTTTGTACTCTGGTATGACTGTCCTATTGATTGTCCTCATTCCACCAAGTGTCTATTATATCAATATCCTCCTTTAATACAAAGTACATTCAGAATGTCTCGTCTTCAAATATTATTTTTTTCTCTCTTATTGTTTTGTAAAACTCTGGAGTGTTTGCCAGTAACACCATTTTTTGCTTTACATTGAATCAGAGAGAATTTATTTCAAGTCCTCATTTATGCATATATGTATTATTTTGAGAAATAAAAGAATTCATCATTGCCCTGGCTTCTGCCCATATTATTCTTTGTTTTTTATCAATTAAGAAAATTCGTCAAATAACTGAATAAATGCATTGCTTTTGTTGAAACTATACCAATAATCCATAAGAACTGGGGCAGATATGTTTAAGAGCACGTATATTCTGCATATAGGGTGTGATCCAAAGCCCATCAAATCAATGGAAAGGCTGCCACTGGTTTTACTGGGATTTAGATTAGGCCATTCATTTACAACAAACAAACAACATGCAATTCAAGCTTTTATTTTGGTGATTTTCTCCAGAACACAAGCTTTCATTTAAAAGTGGGGTAAAAAGGAAACCCTCCTTTGCTTCCACTAGATTCTTCACTACTACCTTTATCTTCCTGCCTTCCTCTAGCTGGTCCAACTCTATTTTTTCCTTTGTGGGAAGGAGCCAATTCCATGTGCTTACCATTTTAATTGTCCTACCAATGCAGGTTTGACATTCAAATGAGGTGTTGTACTGAAGTGGTTCACACAAGTAAATTCATTTAGGAACAATACAATAATGCAGTGCATCTCAACAGCAGGACAGGAATCCTGATGTTCCAAAGGACATCACAACAATAAAAGCTATTCAGAGTTTTACAAGCCTATAGAAAGTTTCTGTTTGGGGTTTTCTTTAATTTCCTTTAATTGGGCCTGACTTGTGGTCCTCAAGCCAAATGGATACAATCCAGTACTTAAAAAATTAGGGGGAGAATTCCAAAGCCATAAATGAGTTAGGTGCTCAACTCCAATAAACTTTAATTCCTGACTGACAGGACATGTCAATGCAATTAATTGAAGCAGTCAATTGGACTGGTTAAAAAGGAGACTTTTTCCAAAATCAGTTTAATTATTTGCTCCTTTCATGTAACACCAACTGCTCACAACAGCCTCCCAAATGCTGTACAGCGGTTGCTCTCAGCCCTCAGTTCCTTTTCAAAAGGACTAGTGAAGACCACGGGTTCCATGATACAGTCTGGTTAAAAGGACTATGCCTATTTCTGTATGTTCTGTGCTGCAGCTGCATATTATACATACTTGTCTTAAATTATGATTTTCAGAAAGATGCTTTCTTGTTCAGAACACTTACAAATTGAACAAATCAGTGCAGATAGAATCACAGAATTGTGGAGCTGGAAGGAATCTTGAGAGACCTTCAAATCCAGCCCCCTGCACAGAGTCAAGTCCAAGTAAGCCTAAAGCATCATGGGCAGGTGTTGTCCAATCTGTTCTTAAATATTTCTAATGATGGGGATTCGGCAACTTTCCATGTAAGCCTATTCCAGTAATTAACCATCCTTATAGCTGTAAATCATTTTTCCTAATATCAGCCTAAGGTGCCTTTACTGTACATTGAACCCATTACTTCTTGTGGATACGGAGAATAACTGATCACCTTTCCTCTTTATAACAGCCATTAACATATTTTAAGATTTATCAAGCATTCACTTTTTCTTAAGGGTAAACATACTTAGTTGTTTTAACCTTTGCTGTTACCTCAGGTTTTCTAAACCTTTTAATATTTTTTGTTGGCCTCCTCTGGCATCTCTCCAATTTGTCCATATCTTCCCTAAAGTGTGGTGCTCAGAACTGGAAGTAGATGATGCACAGAGCCAGATTTCTGCCTTCTATTTAGCACAGACGTTTTCAAACCCCCTAATGAGGCACACATAGAGTTTGAAAACCGTCATCTTCAGCCAGCAGAGTGAAATCTGGTGAGAGCCACACACTTCCTGTGCCAGCTCCAAGCCTGCCAGCCAGTGGCCCCAAAACATGAGCCAGCAAGTCACTGGCAGCCAGCCCTCCACCGCTCCCCAGGAGCAGTCTGCCAGCTCCCAGGAGCCTGGTCCAGGGTGGAGATCATGGACCTTATTCAGGTTTTTTGGGGGGGGGATGCCCCCAACATCCATGATCTCCACACTAGACAGAGGAACGCTGGCTGTCTATGGCAGGATAGCTGCCAGCCTGGTCACCAAAGGCCACATGCAAACCAAGGAGCAGGTCTGCATGACAATCAAGTTGGTCCGGCGAGGCCCCTGCCAAAAGTTTAGGAGTGGCTTCACTTGTTTAATCAGTGCCTCACTGTCTGCACTGCTATCTATGGGTATGTTTACACAGCAAAGTTATTTCAAAATAACGTTCCTAGCGTCTACACAGCCAAACTACTATTTCAAATTTGGTAAACCTCATTCTACGAGGAATAATGCCAAATCCGAAATAGCTATTTCAAAATAAGTGCTGTGTAGACACTTATTTGAAATAGGGGCCTCCAGCCTTCCCATGGTGCCCTGGTGGCCACTTCACCCTCAACCAAGAACACTTCTCTCCCTCCTCGCATCCCCGGAGCCCTTAAGGGGTAGACTCTGGCCACAGCGCCTGTGCCAGCTCCAAGCCTGCCAGCCCAGAGCCAGCAGTCACTGCCCTTGACCCAGTGGCCCCAAAACATGAGCTAGCAAGCCACTGGCAGCCAGCCCTACACCGCTCCCCAGGAGCAGGCTGCCAGCTCCCAAGAGCCTGCCAGGGCCTGGAGAAGGCGGGCGCCTTCCTGGTCCAGGGTGGAGATCATGGACCTTATTCAGGTTTTGGGGGGGATGCCCCCAACATCCATGATCTCCACACTAGACAGAGGAACACGGCCGTCTATGGCAGGATAGCTGCCAGCCTGGTCACCAAAGGCCACATGCAAACCAAGAAGCAGGTCTGCGTGACAATCAAGGTGGTTCAGCGAGACCCCCAAACCTGGGCCCTGAGATTCCCCTCCCCCTTTTTCCACTTTCCAGCTCCCTCTGCCCAGGTTTCCCTCTCCCCTCCTCTCATCTCTCGTCTCCCTCCTCCTTTCCCCAGACTCACCAGAATTTCATCCCCCCGTCAGTTTTGTTAAGTAAAGAGAGTTTGTGTTCATGAAAATATGTGTATTTTATTTGACATCAGGAAGGGGGGTTAGAGAGGGATAAGTGGAAGGATGTGAGGTAGGAATGAGGCACAAGCACCCAGTGGGGCAGACCAGGGAGGCTCTTAGTGCTCCTCAGGGTGGAAGCTCTCCCACAGGGCCTCCTGGATACTGACAGCCCCCCAATTTACTTCCTGGATGGCAGCCTGCAGAAAGTGCAGCCAGGCTCGCAGGAACACGTCCACAAGAAGCACCAGAGTGCCCAGGGGCAGCTCTGGCTGCATGTTGCCGAGTGCTGTGGTGTCCCGAGTTAGGGCAATCAGAGCACGCAGAGACAAAATGCCTTGCTGTCCCTCATCAAGGTAGGTAAGCAAGAAGGGAAAGCTGAGAACCGGCTGTCAAGGGAGGGGTCCCTTTAAGTACAGGTCTCAGATAGCCTGAGGCAGCAACCACACAAAGTAACTCCTGGCCTGATGCCCTGCCAGACCTGGTTCCAGCTGGCCTTAAATGCAATTCAGCATCCACTCAGTGTGGACGCACTGTTTCGAAATAGCAAAACGCTATTTCGAAATGCATTTTGTGTGTAGACACGATATTTCAAAATAACTTATTTTGAATTAACTATTTCAAAATAAGATATTTCAAAATAATGTGTAATGTAGACATACCCATTGGTAGAGAAAAACCAAATACCTGGTTTTCATCAACCTTATTGTAATAATTGAATACATGATTTTCATCAATCTTTACCATCTCCTCCCATGGCCATGTCTGCCTGGCCAGGCACTCCTTAGGCAAGGTAGATGGCACAATTCTTTGCTGCATTCCTGACACACTCTTACCTCTCTTTGAGCAGAATCCAGCACCAGCCTCTGATGCCCCCTAGAACTGATCCCTGACTCCAGAGCCCAGCTAAATACTCTCCAAGGTGCTTGTCCACTGCTGCCCTGCACTCCGGTTTCTATGGAGGCTCCTCAGCCCAGTGGAGATGTGGGGTTTGGTCATATGGCCCCCAAATATTTAAATGGTACCGCCTCCTATCAAGAGTTACGCATCATCTCCGAGACACAATACATCAGCTGAGGCTTCACAGGTGTTGAGAAGAGCAGGACAATTAGCTCAGGATCTTACATACAAGACTCCAGTTAATACATTCCAGAGCTGCATCATATTATTGCATCACAAATTTATCATATTGTTGACTCATATTCAATTGGTGCTCCACTATACGCTACAGATCCCTTTCCAGAGTACTACTGCCGAGTCAGTTATTCGACAGTTTGAGTTATTCTTCCTAAATGAAGTACTGCATACTTGTCTTTACTGAATTTCATCTGATTTCAGACCATGTTTCTAGTTTGTAAAGGTCATTTTGACTTCTAATCTTGCTAGCAACCCCTGTCAATTTGGTGTCATCCACATATTTTGTAAGATTCTCTCTACTTCATCATCTAAAGACGTTAATAATAATGACTAGTTATTGACCCAAGACTAACCCCTGTAAGATCCCTCTGGACATAGATTCCCATTTTATCATTGCACCATTGATAACTTATCTTTAAATAAAATGTTTCAACCAGTTGTGCATCTATCTTATAATAATTTCATGTTGATAACACTTCCCTATCCTACTTTTTAGCATTTCCTGTTCAAAAGCCACACTAAAGTCAAGATATATCATTCCTAGTCAAGATATCACTGTTGCAGCATATGCACACCCTGTCCCTAGGTTGTGGGAATCCAGGGCTGTGGCCTCTGCTTAGTCAGCTGCCGAGTTAGCAATCTCTTCCAGTCCATAAAAACAAGCCTCTGTATAGGGTAGTACAGCCTAATGGCTAGAGTCAATAGGGTAGCCCTTAACTCAGGGCAGCACAGCCCAATGCCCAGAGTCAACAGAGGTCAACTCTGGTTGTTAGGCTACACTGCCCTGAACTAAGTGCTAATAGACAGAGTCAGTAGGGGATAGCTCTTAGTTTGGGGCAGGGTTGCCTACTGGATAGAGTCTAAGGGGGTTTGGCACAACAATCCCACTAGGGGGGTCCAGGCCCACCCCACTCCACTGGGCCCTGGGAGTGGCAGAGTGCTCCATTACTCTCTCAGTGCAAAATCCAACCACAACACACCAAGTTCACCCAGGTGGGAGATACCAGTCCCCCACCTTCCCTAAGTCACTTCGTATGGTTAGCACAGGGGCATTTCACAGGATCTTTTGGTCCTCTGGCTCCCCTGCAACAGCCCCTCCCAGGGGCTTTTCTGGCTCTGGCAATTCAGGGCAGTCTCCCTGGTCTTTGTATCCCATTGGCTGGGCCTCTGGCTGCAGTGTCTCTGGAGCTCCTGCAGGAGGTCCTTTCCCCCTGGAGTCCAGCCCAGATTGGGCTGAGCTACTCCCTTTTATACTGCTCCAGCACTGAGCATGCCCAGTCAGCATGATAGCTACAGGCAGCAGCCACACAAAGGGTATGTCTACACTACCCCCCTAGTTCGAACTAGGGGGGTAATGTATGCATACCGAACTTGCAAAAAGCCTGGTATATGACAGCTGGTTAGGTTATTGCAAGTTACAGACCTGAGGGATCTTTAGGGTATGTCCATTGTGCAATGAAGGACCTGTGGCATGGCTGCAGGTGACTGGCTTCAGAGCTAAAGTTATATATTTGGGCTTGGGCTGAAGCCTAGACTCTGAGACCCTGCAAAAAGGCAGGTCTGAGTGCCTGAGTTCCAGACTCAGCCTGAAGGTCTACACTGAATATTTTTAACACTGCAGCCCGATCCCCACAAGCCTGGATCAATGGATCCAGTGCCATGGTTTTCTATTGCAATGGAGACATACCCTCAGGGTTTGTCTAGACTGCATCCCTCTGTTGGCAGAGGGATGCAGATTAGGCAGCTCGACATTGCAAATGAGGCAGAGATTTAAATATCTCACACCTAATTTGCATGAAAATGGCCACCATGTTTTGCCGACTCGGCACTTTGTCAGCAAAAAGCGGCAATCTGAGGGGGCTCTGTCAAGAAAGAAAGCCTTTTTTGACAGATCCCTTATCCCTCCTGCAAGAAGATTTACAGGATCTGTCGAAAAAGGCTTTCTTTTAAAGGATCCCCCTCTAGACTGCCACTTTTTGCCGACAAAGTGCTGAGTCAGCAAAACACGGCAGCTATTTTATGCAAAGTAGGCACGGGATATTTAAATCTCTGCCTCATTTGCAATGTCGAGCAGCCTAATCTGCATCCGTCTGCGGATGGAGGGATGCGTCTAGACATACCCTCAGTGTCCTAATCTAGATGGTGACAACAGGATCCCTTCCTGCAGTTCTCAGAAGGGAGGCCCTAGGGGACACCAGTATGTTGGAGCCATTCACAAACATGGAACAGTCTCCAGTATAATCACATAAATATGTGGTGTGAAATTGTGGTCCCAGTGATGCCAATGGCAAAACTCCACCTCATTTCAATGGGGCAGGAATTTTACCCCATTATTTTTTAATCAGATCCCCATTTTGCTTCATTCTTAATTGCTGCTTCCGAAGGGAAAGTACAGTAACATTAAAGAATGGAAATTGCAATGGGGCTCAGTGATCCACTTCTATAACTGCCTTGGGATGACTGGAGTGATAGGTGCTGCTACAGATGTTTTGGACTTTCTGTGGATTTACACCCAGCACTGCTGCCTAGAGGGAATTAAGAGACCAAAGGGGAAATTCTGCATGTAGAAAACAAGGCAAATTTTTCAAGTGAAGTTGAAAAGTAATTATGAATAAAACTCCATGTACAAGCCCCTCTTCTTGCCATCTCAGTATTTGGAATTCCCATACTCTATTCTGCTTAAGGGGGATCTGAATTTCTTTAAAACAGATGCTGATTTATGTTAAAATTTGTGTTAATTTGGTAATCTTTATGCAAGGTTTTCAAAATGCAAACAGAACTGTCCTCTGGGAAATACAACTTACACTTGATTCGCTCTAAGCTAAAATAGGCTGCTTTATAATGTCAAAAGGTGGCACGGGGTGAATTTCTTTCTTTTTTTTCTGAGCTACAGTGCATAATGGTACCTACAGCAGCAATTTTAATAGTAATTTATTGTTACTGAGAAGGGGAACAAAGAGGTCAGATCTGTATATTGGTTCAGCAGGCATTTGCTGCTAGTCTTCCACTACCTTGCTCAGCTTTTGTAGAGATGATGGAGAAGAAAAATGATGAATAATATATTCTCAAGGTTACCAGGAGCTACTAATGCACCCAAATTGGTATTTGTATTTTATTACATCTTAAATTTCAACACCTTAAAACAATAGAGGAAATTGCATTTTCACAAAGGATTTTTCTTCCTTATGTAGAATGTACTTCACTGTTAGTGTCTTTTCATGAAGCCTTTGTTCACATAGTATAAACTCCTTGATCCAGAGAGAATATCTTGGTCTCAGCAATTCAGTGAAAAAAAAAAACCCTCCCTCCAGATTTTGTAAGTGTTTAAGGATCTACAAGTGTGTACACACAAACACAATACATATATAGGCATGATCCAATACATGTTGAAATCCATAGCAAGGCTCCTATTGACTTCATATAATATTGGCCAAACATAATTTAATAGATGGCTGGTCTTGTATTAAATCTGGCTTTATCTTTACTGATTTCATAGGTTTTGGAAAAATCTGGACACTTGCAAGTTTATCTATGAAATAAAAACATATCACTGGAGCGATCACTGTAACCATTTTAATGAATGGATTTCAGACTTCTACTTTTTAATTCAAAAGAACAAATGCTGACAAAATGGGATTACACCACCTTCTTATTTACCTTTTTGAATGTGTTCTGAAGTTGTTTGTCCATCATTTTTAGCTTCTTCTCATAACATTGCTCTGTGGGGATATTCCTTACTCTTGATTCATTTATAGCACTGTGGCATGTTAATCTTCCTTTCCCAATGTTTCTCATGTCACCACACTAAATTTCTGTATTTCCTCCCCTTTTCTCCTGAAACAAATTCCAACTTCTATCTTAAAAACACTTCTTACATCTGCAGTTCCCCTACTCTCCTTTCCGTCTGTACCGAACCCCAACAAATGTCTCCCACACTGACCATAGTCCTGATTACTGCTCCTTTTGTATGCTTTGCCCATTAGTGTTTCCCTGTCTGTTCTCATGATAGCTCAGGCAAATGTAAGCACCATTCCATACATCCTACAAAAAGCCTTTGATAAAACATGTCTGCAAAAGCATGTTAGCTATAATTATCATGTATTCTGATAAACCTCAGAGTTTGTTCTGTTAAAGTGATAACTAGCTTTTCTGCTCCTTTCTCACACATTTAGAATAGTGATAGAAATGTAGCCGTGTTAGTCTGGGGTAGCTGAAGCAAAATGCAGGACAATGTAGCACTTTAAAGACTAACAAGATGGTTTATTAGATGATGAGCTTTCGTGGGCCAGACCCACTTCCTCAGATCAAATAGTGGAAGAAAATAGTCAGAACCATGACTATTTATGGTTGTGACTATTTTCTTCCACTATTTGATCTGAGGAAGTGGGTCTGGCCCACGAAAGCTCATCATCTAATAAACCATCTTGTTAGTCTTTAAAGTGCTACATTGTCCTGCATTTTGTTTCTCACACACAATCTCTCACTTCTAGAAGGTCTCTCTCCCTCCCTCCTTTTTCCTAAATTAGTTCTTCCTGAGCTAGTTTCCCAGTAAACCTCTAGTCTCCTCCTTTGTAGTTCCTATATTCTTTTCCTCACCATTAGTCTTCCTTCCTGTTCTTCTGCTCCCTCTCCTAGATCATACTATATCCTGTTAGACAGTTATCTGCTTTTGAAGGTAATCCATAGACTTTTTGTATAAAATACTGAACAGCACATTATCAGCATGAAATTTGTCCTCAAACTCAGTCACTTGGTTTAAGGACACATTTTTTTAAAGTTTTTTTGGTAACCTTTCATAACCTCCAGCCTGGTCCCGGGAAGAGGCGGAGGGCTGGGTGGCAGTGGGTGGCTGGCTCGAGCCATGCCAGGTGCAGGGTCTGCTGGCTGGGTGCTGGCAGGCTTGCATCTGGCATGGGCACCGTAGCCAGACCGTGGCCCTTTAAGGGCTCCGGGGCCAGGAGCGGGGCAGAAGAGTTTCCCTGGTGGTGCCCAGAGTGGCCACCAGGGGAAGCTGGGAAGGGCTAGCCTCCCACTAGTTTGAATAAAGTGGCTACACAGCCCTTAATTCGAACTACTTAATTCAAACTAGGCGTTAGTCCTCGTGGAATGAGGTTTACCTAGTTCGAATTAAGCGCTCTGCTAGTTCGGATTAAGTTCGAACTAGCGGTTTGCTAGTGTAGCGTCTATCAAAGTTAATTCGTCTGTTAGTTCGAATTAACTTTGTAGTGTAGACATACCCATGTGGAGGCTCAAGTGAAATTTGAAAAATATGATCCTTACATACCACTAAGTAACCTCTTTACACCAGAAGCAGTTAATTGAAGAAGATAAATTTAAAGAACATTTAAAAATCAACCACAGGAGGGATGTTGCATGTAGTGAATAAGTGACACTGCTATTTTCAGTAAAATATAGTTAATAACTAATATGTTTTATATTTATTGACAAAAAGTAAAAACCAAAGAGTTTGTGAAAATGCAAATTCTGTGTTTTTCCATGGTAAACTGATTTCTAGGACCCTTAGAAATTATAAACACACCTCATTGTTTTGAATATCCATTGTGTTTGACTGAAGGATGTGGACTGTTGAAAAATGTTTCTAACTTTAATGCCAACTATATTTTTGTGTAGTCCCCTTACTAAAGGGGCCTCTGTTTTATTTTGAAAAGACCCTGTGTGCTACAATCCAGACTACAATTCGCATGAGCCCTTGGGGAAAAAACAGGAAGGAAGGACTCTGGTGTGAGAGAGGACTGCTCTCTCTCCATGTGCATGAAGAAAGGAGGCCTAGCAGTCTGGAACTCTACCTTGGAATTTTGGAACCGAAGGGGGAGCCAGGCTGCTGCCAAGGATATTGACTCAGTGGAGGGGCTGTTGGAGTGCAGCTACAGACCGGACTAGATGCCTGTTAGAACTGGGTTTTAGCAGGCTGCTTCCAATACGCACAGCATGAGGCAGTAAGTTTTGGGCCTTGTTGGAAAAGAGCTGCTATTTAGCCTGGACCAAATCTCCACTACAGCTGCAACATCAGCGCGCCAACACAAGCGTCTGGGACTGTGAGTCTAGGAGTGTGCACACTCTGGGGTGGGGTCACTGTTAGTACAATAATTAGCTATATAAACTTCAATTATTGTTATGTTTTGTTAATGCTATTCACTTCTAATTCTGTTAATCCCTGTTTAAGTTAAGTAAAGATTGTTTATTTTAAAGTGTTCTATTAGATGTATGTGATTTGTAGTTGTTCTGGAATTAGATCCAGATTTATGTTGGAATGAGTACGTTCCTGGATGCTCTCAAGGCACACCAGTGAGTGTGTACAAGGCCAGCCAGGTGGAGGCACCGCCATTTTACATTCATTACAAGCAAGGGACTGCAGCAAGGGGGTGGATAGGGCTTTCCCCAACTAAACACCATCACCACTGGGGTGCTCAGGATCTCTTTTAGGTTAAAACATCCAGTGCCCAGGCACACCTGTGAGTGTGACCTGCTCCCCAGTAACCTGGGGAGGAAAAAGGGGGTTACATTTGTAAAAGAAAATGCCTTTAAAAAGCAATTTAAAAAATCTTCCAGCAGAGTTAAATTCAGTACCTTAGTCATAAAATGACCATTAGCAAAGCTGATGCTTTCCAGGGGATAGGCAAGCTGAGGAAAGGGTGTGAAGGAAGGTAGATGGGATTTTTGAATGTTTCAACTCATCCATTACTAAAGGCTAAACACTGTGTACAAACACCTGTATTTAAGAGCTATATTTCAAATTCTGATATCACACTTTTGGTATGCAGAACGGGTCCTAGATTACAAATCACTCTATGAAACTCACCTCCAAACCTTGCAATTTCAGAAGCCCTACTGGTGGTAGAAGCAACTTGGTCCTTTTTAGGAGAGACACGGGGAAGCAACCTCAGCATGGTTCTATGTCTGCTGAAGATGAGTGCACTCCTCATTATGGAAAAGGAGATCTAGAACAATTACTACACCGGTACCTATTTGTTCTAAAATGCCCCATGTGGGATGCCAGCCTTACAATCCTAGACTCATCGGGGGTCATCAGTCTCAGAAGGTCATCAAGTCTAACCCCCTGCCCAAGGCAGGACCAACCCAAATTAAATTCTCCCAGCCTTCAAGCCAGGACTTAAAATCCTCTAGGGATGGGGATTCCACAACCTCCCTAGGTAACCCATCCCAGTGCTTCCCCACCCTCCTAGGGAAATAGTTTTTCCTAATATCCAACCTAGACCTCCCCCACTGTTACTTGAATCCATTACTCCTTGTTCTGCCATCTGAGAGAACAACTTCTCTCCATTCTCTTTGGGACCTCCCTTCAGGTAGTTAAAGTTGCTATCCAATCTCTCCCCCCCTCCCCCCCGATTCTTCTAGGGCATGTCTACACTAGCTCGTTAGTTCGAGCTAGGTAGGCAAATGAGGGCAACTGGAGTTGCAAATGAAGCCCAGGATTTAAACATCCCGGGCTTCATTTGTATGTTCCCGGGCGCCGCCATTTTTAAATCCCCCTCAGTCCAAACTCCGTGCCCTCGGCTACACAAGGCACGGAGTAGGTAGTTTGAATTAGAGATCCTAATTCGAACTACTGTTACTCCACGAATAATAATGGTAGTTCGAATTAGGATCTCTAATTCAAACTACCTAGTCCTTTTTTATCC
Source organism: Pelodiscus sinensis (assembly GCF_049634645.1). Classification (NCBI taxonomy): domain Eukaryota; kingdom Metazoa; phylum Chordata; order Testudines; family Trionychidae; genus Pelodiscus; species Pelodiscus sinensis. Next base: position 53,004,450 of record NC_134719.1, read on the forward strand.
CACTCTGGATTCATATAGGAGTCCTGGCCAGCTCTCCCTCTTTAGGAGACCCACTCAGACCTTTTCCTGGAACTCAGACTGTCCTTTACATGATCACTTACTCAAAACAGGACTCAAAACCTCTTATCTTTGGAGATGGGATGTCATTTAGCCAGCAGCAGGGCCTCAACAAGATGCTCCCTCAGCTGTCCCCATTCCCAAACAATGATCCAGATTCTCGGTGGCTACGTCTAGACGACATCCTTTTTTCGTAAAAGGGATGTAAATTAGACATATCGCAATTGCTAATGAAGCAGGGATGTAAATCTCCCCCTTTTCATTAGCATAAAAATGGCTGCCGCTTTTTTTCCGCATGGAGCTTTGTTGGAAAAAAGCGCCAGTCTAGACGCTGGTCTTGCAGAAAATAAAGCCTTTTCTGAAAGATCCCTTATCCCTTATTTCATAGAGCTGTTCTTCCTGAAAAAATGAGGAAGAATGGTTCCTGCACAAGAGGGGTTTTTTGCGCAAAAAGGATTTGTCTGCACAGTTCCTTTTTGTGCAAAAGCCTCTTGCGCAAAAATGCCCCCTAATTAATTATGCAAATGAAGCACAGAAATATGCTAATGTGTGCTTCATTTGCATACACTTTTGTGGAAGAGGGGTGGAGTATTGACATAGCCCTAGTGCAGTTCACTGTCCCATGCTGTGGCACTTATAGCAAGAGACAAGAACAAGGGAGCTCTACAGCATAAGATGAAAATCAGCTGGCTTTATAGCTTAAGCTGTAGAGTCTCTTACAGTAAACTCCAAGAGTCTCAGGCTCAAATTCACCTAGTGACAGCTACATTAGCATTTAGTTAAACCACCAAGTTTAAGGTGCAAGTTGATAATGTGAGAGAGTTAGAAAAGAATTTCTTTCCTCTCAATCACGTTACAATAATTTAACCTGTAGTTGACTAGGGTCTGCAAACTGGGGTCTGAGCATCCTAGGTTCTTTTGCTGCAGTGTTTTCATGGAATTGTGTGTACTCCAGTTACAAAAGTTTGATGTAGTATCTGTAAGTGGTGTTTTTGTGCACCCTCTTGGAGATGTATGGAAAGCACATTGAGGCTATGTCTAGACTGCAAGCTTCTTATGGAATAAGCTTCTCTGGAAGAGAAAAAGCACAAGGAAAAAGTGATATGCTTTTTCAAAAGATAGCATCCACATTGATTGGACGCTATCTCGCATTTAATTTGTGATTAGTCTGCTCAGAGTGGCTACCAGGGCACCTGTGTTATTTCTTGCAGGCCTCTTCTTTCAAAAGAACTCCTTTTTCTGCATTCACACATGCCTTTTTCTGAAAAAGCTTTTTCAGAAAAAGGCTTGTTCCTCATAGAAAGAAGTTTACCACTCTAGGAAAAAGCCCTCCATTTTCTCGACTCTGTCAAAAGAATGCAATAGCAGTGAGGATGTAAGTATAGTTTTCCCGGGAAAATGGCCATTTCCCCAGGAAAACGCTGCAGTGAGACATACCCTGAGTGTCTCACTACCTGCATTGACAGTTTCAACAGGGATAACAGCTTACAAAGCAATCAAGGAACCAGATGGGATCCTAGTGCAAATCAGGGTAATGTTACTGAGTGGAAATGAACAACAGACAAAATAGGGAATTAATCATGAAACAAAAAACACTAATAAAATCATTAAGCAAATAACACATTTTCCACATCTCTCTCAATCTGAGATAGTCCCTCAACCCCTCAGAGCAGGACTTTAGAAGACTCGTCAGCAGTTGTGTGCACAAAAAATAATTCTAAGAGCTACACCATTATTCATGCTAAGTGTGTGGTCAATTGTGTGCTGAGAATCTCACACAAAAAAGAAAAGGAATTAAAAAAAATAACCCCCCTATATTACAAATCAATGTTAACGGGTTACAGACAAACTATTCACACCAATGGAGATACTCTGCTACTAATTCTTGTGCAGAGTTCAAGAGTGTAAGAAGAGCCTAAAAACTGAAGATCTTGCTTAATAGGTGGTCTTTGACTTAACTCGATAAAAGTAAGAAAGACCAGCCAGATACCAGTAATCACCTTCCTCTTCCACTCTCCATAGTATTACAAAATTTTTCACTCATGAAACTTGGCAATTAATCCTTCTCTTTACACTCTTTCCTATGAAGAGATCCTGGGATATAGGATTACATCTGATTCTAGTAATCCAGATACATACATTGGCAATGTCAGAGGCATTATGTTTGTAGCAATTATCTCTCCAGATTTTCAAAGATGGTAATGATTAATGGTCAGCACCCAGATGGGAGTCCTTCTAGCAAGAACCCACATGTACATTTTGGAAACTCAGGATGGGTAACTCTCTCAGGTGAGTCAATTCTCAGCAAAGTATCAGCAAAATGTTAAGAAGCTGTGTGCTGTGATGAATGCTCTTTCAGATTAATACAAACCAAAATACTGATGATGGGTAGTTAAAGATTCCTTTTCAAGAATTAGCTTGTTAATCTTGATGTACCGGATAAATTCCAATTTGGATAATTACAATTTTGCATTCTTATATTACCCTGGCAATTTCAGTACTATACAGAATTTGTCATTTCCTGTCCTAAATTATGGTTTAGTATTGCTGTGATTTGTTAATGGTTAGCGTGTTCCACTTCTGATGTGCAAAAAAAATAAAAATCAATTCAGTTTTATTTTGTAAGGAACAAAAGATACTATATAAATGCAAGATGCTAATGTGGCATCCCTTTCTTTTCATGCACACCACAAATAATTTTGATTTTCCCCCTCCTATTTGCCTTTGTGGAGTAAAATTTGAAATAATAATGCAATGAAATTATTTGACAATGAAAATGAAATGCAACTCATTTGACAAAAGTATCCACACTTTAAAAGCAAAATATTCACAACTATTGAAGTTCTGTATTATCTTTACACTTTCTCAGAACAATGAAACCCAGCAAATTCATTTATTTCAAGTTACTATTTCATTAATTCACTAGCTGTTCAGCATTGATTCTTCCTCCCACCCCATTTCATCCATAGCATAATGTTTTGCTTATACTTTTTTCTTAATATAGATACAGGAACATTTGTCTTAATTTAACAAATAAAAAGGTTAATTTAGAAAGCATCCAGGGAATAAAAAAACAACACAAAACAAATATTATGACTCTTCATAGTTCCATTTGTGGAATAATTCCACAGTTAACAGTTCCATTTGTGGAATGGGTTAAGACTATGTGAATGTCATCGTTTTAGTAAGTGCTATACTTTAGGGTTTATTACTAATTCCCCTCTGCATCAAATTGAAGAATGCATATGGATACAACATTAATTTCTTAATTTCATGAAAATTACCCCACCAACATCTGGTCTCTTGAACAAATGAATATGCTGGTGGGTCATAACAGATTAATGATACAGTATTCTTCAAAGATGTTGTAATTTCCACTGAAATTTGGTCCCATCAAGCTTTAGGATGTTTAATTAAAATAAATGTTGAAGTTTCTTTCAAACAAACATTCTCTTATTGTATACATGGGGCTATGTGTTATTAAATGTCCTAAGTATACTGACAACTCTCATAGTAAAAAAGTATTTGTATTCAAGGTTACAGAGCATCTCCATTACTTTGTATGTACTGATTTTTCATGCCCAGCATGACCTGACTGCTAATGAAATGTGCTCCGGACAGCATGCACTAAAGCAGGGGTCTCCAAACTTTTCAGCCCGAGGGCCGCATTAACTATCAAACAGCAGTTCGGGGGCCGACTACACACTTGAGGTCCAAATAAAAAACAATCAAAACATGGATGTTGTTTTTAATTATTTATTTAATATTATTTTATTCAGTTATTATTTAATAACACATTGATACACTACACATGAACACCTGTATTAGTGTGAATGGTGAAATTGTTTCCTGGATGCCAAAATAGCAGACATTTCTGGCTTTAGATTTGTTGTCCCTAACATCAACAGTGACCTGAGATTATCATCGGACAAGTTTGTTCTCAAATTGTTCTTCACGTATTTCATTCTTGAAAATGTTTGTTCACACAGGTATGTTGTTCCAAAGATTGAAAGGTACCTTGATGCAAAAGTTTTGACATTAGGAAAAAATTCGGTAAAAACATAACGTCCACGTAAGCGGCGGCTGATCTTGGCAGGATACACGTAAATTTCCGTAATTTTTTTTCCGTAGACAAAAAGGTCTCCACGGGCCGGATGAGAGGGCCTCGCGGGCCGCACCCGGCCCGCGGGCCGTAGTTTAGAGACCCCTGCACTAAAGCATGAAAGGTGTATTTCTTTACATTCAAGTTTGACTTTTACTGAATGTAACTGGCTTCAACAGTTTTATTTAACTTGCAGGACCATCCATATTATGTTATGTGTTTCTTATTATTCAGTTAAATACATATACAGCTTAAAATATTCACTCACTAATCTATTTCTTTCTAATTTGCATATTAATACAAGTACCTCTTTCTCTCTCACACACACACTTATTTACTATGTGTGCAAATGTCAGTGGCAGCTAGCATTGCTGATACATTATGGCAACACACAGGTTCTGTGAGGCTGACAGTCAGAGCCAACACAGATTTATAGATTTTAAATCCAGAAGAACCTACAAGAGTAATCTGGAGCCTTTGATTGAGTCACCTCTTAACCATCTCTTGAATAAACAAAATAGACTGAGCTTCTAAAATCCCTTCTTGCAAAGCATATTCTTTTCAACCTGAATCAGTTTTCTAACTTTTTCATATTACTTTTCAAGAACTGACACCACAACTGAACACAGTTTTTCAGTAATGGTCTCACCAATGCTGAAAAGTTATGGCACCTCCCAATTTGCTATTTGCCAGCTGATACATCGAGGATCACATTATCACAATACTTACAACATTGTACTGGGATCTCAATTAGTTATTTAGCCTGACTTCAAAGTGCATTTCATAGTCACTGCTTGCCATAATACAACTCCCCCATTTTGTAAGTGTGACCTAGTACATGCAGGATCTTGTATATGGTTGTACTGAAATGGAAGTTTAAGCAAACCAACCTTCTCAAGTCATTCAGATCAATCTGTATAACAGATCTATTGTTTCCTACTATTATTTACTGGTCCACCATTTTTGTGACATCTGTAAATTTCACTAGCAATGAGTTTCTTCCAGATCTTTGGAGCATATTGGATATCAACATTGTACAATTCCTCTGGGAATGACAGGTTTATAGCGAGTACTGGAAATAACTTGCAGGAGTGGCTGTGCTATTAGCTGGGTGAAGCCTTTGAGCAATCCCAGGGTGAATGAGAGGTTTCCAGAAGCTTGAGCAGATTAAATCTCAGACTTAGTGCTCATAAAGTTAAGTGACAATGCTTTGCCCTCTGTCCAACCAACTTGCTTCCTGAGTTCTTACTAAATGTTACCCCTATACCAAAGACATTTGGCATGGAAGTCAAGTAACAAGCAGCACATTGTCCATGCGGTCACTTTGAAGTTGGAGTACAGGACTGTGGGGCTAGATCTGATGTTCCCTTGAAAATATCTCTTAATACAAAATGCGGTTGCCTGCTCATAAAATGGCAATTCATTCAGAGAGTATATATAACACCTATGCTAATTTTCAATTGGTTTTGTGATGCTTCCATTTCTTTTGCTTCTGGGCACATGAGAAGCCACAGTCTGTATTATGGTAGCATTTTAAATTAGATGAGATTTTCAAGAGATTAATCTCACAATTTTAAACATATTTTTGTGATGGTGTCCTTGATGGTAAAAGCTACCTGTTCATTGATCCAACACAGCTCAGCTTTCATAGAGACTTACACTGAAAGATTGGAAAGAACATAGCTAGACTAAGGGGAATATCGAATTATTTGTGGTGCATAGGGTGATTTCTATGCATTTCTGTAATGACATATCACTGTAACAGGATTCCTACTCTCCATTAGTGCACTTCCTCCTATCAAGGTCTGGGAAAGCAGCTTCTTTGGCATTGTGTACCCTCTTTTGCTCACTGCTCACCTTGCTATACTCTTTCTTCTGGTGGTGTGTCCCTCTGGCTAGGCCCCCCATTTTAGTCCACTGGGTTACAAAGTCCAGGGGGTTCTCTCTGAACTATTTTTGGCCCAAGATCAAGGATCTGTGCCAATATAATAGTGGCTGTCAGTGGAACCTGGACCCCATCCACTTTACCAAATTCTACTGTAGGGATCCAAAAATAAGCAAAGCAGATTTATACAATCTCTGTCCCTACTGCTATTTCCCGAGTATCTTTCCTATCCAGCCCCTACCTCTGGTTAAGTTTAATTCTTAATTAACTCTGACCTTCCCTCTTACAAGTGGTGCCAGGTAGTTTAATTGCTCTTTCACATCTTTGTTAACCCTGTAAAGCTAGTGTGGCAAACATCGCATCACAGTCATCTATATTTTAGAAGGTTTTATGTTCCAATATAATAGAATCATAGAACACTAGAACTGGAAAGGACCTTGAGAGGTCATAGAGTCCAGTCCCCTGCCCTCCCAGCAGGACTAAGTACCATCTAGACCATCCCTGCTATATGTCCTGCTCTTGAATATCTCCAGAGATGGAGATTCCACAACCTCCCTAAGCAATTTATTCCAGTGTTTCACCACCCTGTTAGGAAGGAAGTTTTTCCTAATGTCCAACCTAAACTTCCCTTGCTGCAGTCTAAGCCCATTGCTTCTTGTCCTGTTACCAGAGGCCAAGGAGAACAAGTTTTCCCCTTTCTCTTTGTGACACCCTTTTAAATACTTGAAAACTGCTATCATGCCCCTTCTCAGTCTTCTCCTTTCCAAATTAAACAAGCCCAATTATTTCAATCTTCCCTCAAAGATCTTAACTTATTAATGCACTACAAAGGCAATTTCCTCTCTTGATATCCACATGTGCACATTAACTGCTACGAATGAGACACTTCTACCTTGGTTGATTAATCTCATTCACACAAGGGATCTTCCAAAAAAGGCTTTAGAAGCTGATCTTTTGAAAAATAAAGCCTTTTTTGAAAGATCCCTTATAAAACGAGGTTTACAGGATCTTTCAAAAAAGGCTTTGTTTTTCAAAAGATCAGCCTCTAGACTGCCACTTTTCTCTGACAAAGCTCCGTGCCGAAAAAAGCGGCGGCCATTTTTATGCTAATGAAGCGCGGGATATTTAAATCTCCACTTCATTAGCAATTTCGATGTGCCTAATCTACATCTCTGTCGGCAGAGAGGTATAGTCTAGACACACCCTAATTCAAAGACATCTGGATCATTTAATAAACTGTGAGCAAGCAAGTAACGTGTGATTTCATACAGCTAAAAGTAAGGCTTTGTCTAACTATATGTTTTTGTGGCAGAAAATATGCTAATGAGACTCACTGGCATGAGTCTTGATGTCATAGCATATTTTCTGCTGATTCTTTTTGTGCAAGGGATTTTTGCACAAAAAGAAGTAGTATATCTACTTCCATTTTGTGCAAAAAAACCCTTATAAGGATCTTGTGCAAACGGGATTTTTTGTGCAAAATAGAAGCAGCTACACTACTTCTTTTTACACAAAAACCCATTGCACAAAAAGAATCGGCAGAAAATATGCTAATGACATCATGACTCATGCTAATGAGTCCCTCATTAGCATATTTTCTGCTGCAAAAACGTGTAGTATAGACATAGCCTATATGTACACATCTAGGATTACAGAATGTAGGTCATACTCCCAGGCACAACAATGGCATTGCTCCTCTGGTTTTACTTTTAAAAAAAGAAGATTCCATTCAGGCAACAAAAATTGTTTAAGCTTCAGAATATTTCTCTGTACTACTACTTAACATGATCTTCTTTGATTAGTGCAGCTAATGTAAATCTGACATTTGGAACACTTTAACTTCACATTTATAATGCTCTGCTTTTGTTGATTGAGAAGGCTGAATGATTAGGTGACTAGTATTTGCATCTTCCCCATTTTTCTGGTGTTCAAATAGGTTTCTTTAGCAGACCCGATAAGAATTTTGGTTGACCCATAATAGGGAGAACAAGAAGGTCCTGCTAGTAACTGGAAATGTTAAATCCAATTCTGTGCACGTGTTGTGCATTCATTAAATAATTCCCACTTGGTCTGAAAAATATCCATGAATATTTTCTATAAATACATAGCTTTGTTGAAAACTTTATTTTTCCATAACTGCTTCCATAACATGTAAGCATCAGAAAGATCATTACTGAAACTGGTTGAGTTGGCTACACAATTATCACTTTACACCAGCAGCTTTAAAATAATATTTTTTAAGATGGATGGAGAGAAAGATGATTAATTCTACTTCAATTAGCATCAGGTTTCTATAACCAAACACACCAAATGAGGAGAGGTTTCTTAGGGAAAGGCATATGGGGCGGGGAGGTGAGGAAGAGATACAGATATTGAGAGCAACTCTTCAACAATGAGCTGGCACACATTGCTAGATCAACATGCAATACAATAAGGGATGCCAGGTCTTAATAAGTTTCCAGAATTATTCTGTTCTGCTTGGTACTGAGTGATGGAAAATACTAAATGTCAGAAGGCAGGTAGAATCATAGAGCTGGAAAAGACCTCAGAAGGTCATCAAGTCCAGCCCCCTGCCCTAGGCAGGACCAATCCCAACTAAATCAACTCAGGGCTTTGTCAAGCTGAGACTTAAACACTTCTAGGGATGGAGACTCCACTACTTCCCTAGGTAACCCATTCCAGTGCTTCACAATTCTCCTAGTGAAATAGTTTTTCCTAATATCCAACCTCGACCTCTCCCACGGCACCTTGAGACCATTGCTCCTTGTTCTGCCATCTGTCACCACTGTGAACAGCCTTTCTCCATCCTCTTTGGAACATCCGTTCAGGAAGCTGAAAGCTGCTATCAAATCCTCCCTCACTCTTCACTTCTGCAGACTAAACAGACCCAACTCCCTCAGCATCTCTCATAGGTCATATGCTCCAGCCCCCTAATCATTTTTGCTGCCTTCTGCTGGACCCTCTCCAATGCATCCACATCCTTTTTGAAGTGGGCGGCCCAGGACTGGACACAATACTCCAGATGGGACCTCACTAGAGCTGAATAAAGGGGAATAATGACATCTCTGGATCTGCTGGCAATGCTCCTCTTAATGCAACGTAATATACCATTAGCCTTCTTGGCTACAAGGGCACACTGTTGACCCATATCCAGCTTCTCATCCACTGTAACCCCCAGGTCCTTTCCTGCAGAACTAGTACTTAGCTGGTTGGTCCCCAGCCCATAACAATGCTTGGGATTCTTCCGTCCCAAGTGCAGGACTCTGTATTTGTCCTTGTTGAACCTCATCAGATTTTTTGTGGCTCAATCCTCCAATTTGTCTAAGTCACTCTGGATTCTATCTCTGCACTCAACCGTATCTACCTCTCCCCCTAGCTTAGTGTCATCTGCAAACTTGCTGAGGGTGCAATCCATCCCCTCATCCAGGTCATTAATAAAGATATTGAACAAAACTGGTCCTAGAACCGAACCTTAGGGCACTCCGCTAGAAAGCAACTGCCATCCTGACACCGAGCCGTTGATCACTACCCTCTTTTGTCTCGGGGTATGTCTACACTACAGCGCTAATTCGAACTAACTTAGTTCAAATTAGTTAATTCGAACTAAGCTAATTCGAATTAGCACATCTCGACTTAAAAACTAGTTAGAATTAGCATTTTGCTAATTCGAACTAGCGCGTCCACACTGATTGGATGCAGGGGCGAATTTAAGGGCGGCTGAAACCGGTTCTGGCAGGGCATCAGGTCAGTAGTTGCTTTGTGTGGCTGCTGTCTGAGGCTATCTGAGGCTCGTGCTTAAAGGGACCCCCTGGACAGCCAGTTCTCAGCTTTTCTGCTTGCTTGCCCACCTCGCCGAGGGACAGCAAAGCGTTTTTCTCTGCGCCTGTCTGTGTCGGTGGTTCCCTTCGGGGACGCCGCCGCAGGTGGCAACATGAAGCCAGAGCTCACCCTGCACTTTTTGGACTTGCTGCTGCAAGCCTGCCAGCAATGGCTGGAGGCTGCCTGGCACCACCTGGTGCACATCAGCCCCCTCCCTCTCCTCATGGCCACCCTGGGGGCCATGGAGCAGCTGCGGAGGCGCCCGGGTGCCAGCGTGCCCTGCCGCATCAGGCATATGGACACCAGCAGCGACTGGTGGGACCGCATCGTCCTGGAGCGCTGGGGCGACAGACAGTGGACCCAGAACTTCAGGATGAAGAGGGACACCTTCCTGGAGCTCTGTGAATGGCTCGCCCCTGCTCTGCGCAGAAGGGACACTCGCATGAGGCCTGCCATCCCCCTCCAGAAGCGTGTGGCCATCGCCCTCTGGAAGCTCTCCACGCCGGACAGCTACTGATCCATTGGGAACCAGTTCGGCATGGGGAGATCCACCGTCGGAGCAGTGCTCATGCGGGTACGGCACTCGCCGGCCAGTGGGCCGGGGGCGAGGGGGCTTCAAGGAGAGGATGGGCCGCCCCAGGGAAAATGGGAGAATGGGGGGGAAGGAGGCGAAAGTGCTCCGCACCGGAGGGGCTGGTCTCTCCTGGCCGTACTACATGCCGCCCGGAGGGGTTGCTACCGGGAGTGGGGCGTGGGGCACTGCCAGGACACGAACACTCCTGGTCACCAGGGCCCCAGTGATTCGCTCTTTGCTGTGTCTCTCTGCAGGTGGTCAAGGCCATCAACCGGGTGCTGCTCCGCAGGGTGGTCTGCCTCACTGACCCGGATGCCGTCATCCGGGGGTTCGGCGCCCTCGGCTTCCCCAACTGCGGAGGGGCCATTGACGGGACACACATCCCCATCTGTGCCCCGGAACACCAGGCCTCCCAGGACATGAACCACAAGGTGTACTTCTCCGTCCTCCTGCAGGCTGTGTGTGACCACCGGGGACAGTTCACGGACATTAATGTGGGCTGGTCCGGCAAGGCACACAACACATGGGTGTACCGGAACTCCTCCATGTGCCAGAGGCTGCAGGCCGGGACTTTCTTCCCCGACCGCCACATCAGGGTCGGGGACGTGGACATGTCCGTGTGCCTGCTGGGGGATGTGGCCTATCCCCTACAGCCCTGGCTCATGAAGCCCTACATGGGGCACCTCAACCCCTCCCGCCAGGCCTTCAATGCAAGGCTGACCAGGGCCCGCATCATCATTGAGGGGGCCTTTGGGTGACTGAAAGCCCGATTTAGATGCCTCCTCACCCGTCTCGACCTCGCCGAGCACAACATCCCTCCCGTGGTGGCAGCATGTTGTGTGCTGCACAATTTGTGCGAGCGAAAGGGGGAGGTTTTCCTGCCAGCCTGGATGGCTGAGGCTGACCACATGGCTGGCCACTATGTTCAGCCCTGCACCGCCGCCGTCCGGGAAGCCCTGCGGGAGAGCTTCCATGTGGAGGAGGAGGACTGAACTCTGCCTGCATGCCCCACTGGGGCCATCTTCCACCCTCCCCCTCCCTAACCCCACTTCTTAATGTCAAATAAAGACACCTGTTTTGGCAAAAAAAATCTCTTTTTATTTTACATAACTGGGGTGGGGAGAGGGAGGAATGGGGGTGGAAGGGGAGGAAGGGAAGGGAAAGCTCAGGCTTGGGGGTCGGGATGGCTCTCCCATCTCGCAGCACTGCGGGTGTGGGGGCGTCGGGGGATAATGAGTGTGGAGGATGGGGCAGGAGGGACGGGGGGGTGCAGAAGAAGCGGGAGAGGGAGCAGGGGCAGCAGGGGCAGCAAGGGTGGGAGGAGGAGCGAGAGCTGCGGCAGCTGCAGGAGCCGGAGCAGGAGGAGGCAGGAACCGGTCCACCAGGGTCTGGAGGTGGCCTCTGAGGGCACGGCCCTGCTCCTCCAGCGCCTCCAAACTCCGCTGGCGCAGCCGAAGGTTCTCCCGGACCCAGTGCTCCTGGTTGCGGAGCAGCTGCTCCATGAACTGGAGGTGCCGCCGCTGGTTGTCCTCCTGGTTCCTGGCACGCCTGCTGGCCCGGGCGCGGGTGGCTGTTGCAGGCGGGGTGGTGCACCCTGCAGTCCCAGGTGCTGCGGCTGTGGTGAAACAAGAGCAGCGGTCAGTTCTCCCTGGGGACAAGGTGGGTGAAACCCAGCCCCCTTCTGCAATGCCAGGGCCCCTTAATGACACCCAGCTGCTGCTCCATGGCGGGGAAGGCCCAGGCGCATGGTCCCTGGGCTCCCTCTCCCTCCCACCCTCCCCCTACACATAAGGGGAGCATGATGGTGCTCACATGTGGAACCCTCCCCGGCCTTGGACGACACAGGTGATGTGGTCTGTGGGGTTCCTTGGGGGTCCTGGGTCCTGAGCAGGCTCCCGGCAGGCTCCTGGCTCTTGGCGTCCTCTGGCTCCTCCTCCGTGTCAGGGAGGAGTCCCTCTGCCCCGGGGTCGATGACCACCCAGGAGGCATGGACGGCATGAGCCCCCAGGATGCGGTCCAGGGCCTGAAAGTGGGGGCAGGCCTCCGGGTCGGCCCCTGGCTGGCAGGCCTGGGAGTAGGACTGCCGCAGATCCTTGATTTTACAGCGGACCTGCTCCCGGCTCCACTGGTGGCCTCTGGCGGGCAGCCTGGCAGCCATGTGGCTGTACACAGACAGACAGACAGACATACAGACAAACTAGAAATCATGGTGTCAGGGGCTGTGTAAGCATATCCTATGTTGAGCCAATAGCCACAAAACTTCTGCTGAACTCAGTTTAGAACAGAATTCCAATAATCAGTGTGTGTTAAATTTTATTATAACTTCAACAGGCATTTTTCAACCCATTCGAAGTTGCCAGTTGAGCAGCTAACATGTTTAGGGAATTAAGAAAAATATATAACATTACTGCCAGGCTACATCTAGACTGGCATGATTTTCCAGAAATGCTTTTAACGGAAAAGTTCTCTGTTAAAAGCATTTTCGGAAAACAGTGTCTAGATTGGCATGGACGCTTTTCCACAAAAGCACTTTTTGCGGAAAAGCTCTGTGCCAATCTAGATGCGCTTTTCCGCAAAAAAGCCCCGATCGCCATTTTTGCAATCGGGGCTTTTTTGCGGAAAACAAATCTGGGCTGTCCACACTGGCCCTTTTGCGCAAAAGGACTTTTGCCCGAACAGGAGCAGCATAGTATTTCCGCAAGAACACTGACAATCTTACATGAGATCGTCAGTGCTTTTGCGGAAATTCAAGCGGCCAGTGTAGACAGCTGGCAAGTTTTTCCTGGAAAAGTGGCTGATTTTCCGGAAAAACTGGCCAGTCTAGACACAGCCCCATTGTATAATTCTATGCTAGTCTCATTTCATGATTTGTTTAAAAATGTGCTAAACTAAAACAGAAAAGTATCTTTTCCTACATTTACCGATCATAAGATGTGGGTGTAAGTCTGGTAGCTTGGCTTCCTTTAACAAATGGTGGAAGTCATGATTTTCAGTGAGTGGAAAAGCAAACTAATCTCCAAGGAGGAGGGAATTAGTTGCTTCATGTCCCAACTTGCCATCTAAGAAGCAATTTTAATGCTGGCATGATTGATTTTTTAAATCCAGAACTAAAAAAAAAGGGGGGGGATATTAAAAGCAGAGAGGGAAGAAGTGTCCAGCTTTCAAATAATGTAACTTGCTGTGTCAGAAAGTATTATGGAGGCATACACTACCAATGTAGAATGGGTGATTATCCACAAGTGCTGCACTTGGAGAATTTGCCTGTCATCTGATCTGTTATTTTAAGAGATCATGAACAAAGGAATAACTAAATAATGGCATAGCAATATGAGCTTTCCCTTGATTGGGGCTCCCCCAAGCACTGTCTTTTAAAAAGATAAAACAGAGAAACAAGTCAGGAAAAAGTGTAAAATGTATCAGTAAATTGGATAAGGATTACTTATTGACCAGGTCCTGATAAGAAAAAAAATTACAAAACATAGAATGTGACTTTGTACTCCAGTAGCTGTCTGAAATGATAGAAGAGAGACTTCAAAACATCAGACAGGCAACAAAGAATTTCCTGCTAAGGCATGCTTCTCATGTCAACTGACTTGCTCAGAGAGGATGTTTCTTTTAGCTTATCAGGAATTGCTTCTGGCTACCATCCACAATGATGCCAGCTCAAGTCTCAGCTACTGGGAGGAGAGAATCCTCACATGAGTCCAGTAACCAGATGTCACTTTTATAATTAGTTAAGAATTCTTTATCATCTTGCCAAACACTTAGAGAAAACTCATGTCTGAGTTATTGAAGTAGAAGAGCCAATCCCTCTAATCTTAAATTGTGCAGCAGTCACAATTTTTTGTTGCTGAATTGAGTCACAAAAATCTTTCCCTCTCTCATTTGCTATTTTCATCTCACAGATGATATAGAAAGCCTAACACTATATGAACACCACAAATAGCAAACATTGTAGCATTACAGAAAACACAGCCCAGAGAGTGCCTTTATATGTACAAACTTCATAGCTTAGCTTTATGGTCCTGCAGCAGTTCGGGACCCATTGGCATGATGCCTCCCACTGATCACTTTAGGAATTAGCTCATCTCAGTGCTAGAGTGCCCTTTTCTCACCGATGTCTCACCCACTGTTACCTGTTGTGTATTCCAAATGACCTTGTATCAGAACCCACATCCATTGTAGATGGCAGAGCTCTTCCCTCTGTCCTGCACAGTTCCCCCAAACTCTGGTATCCCCTCACCCTCAGTTAACCCCGAGCCTCTTATACCCACCTTGCCAGTTGTGACCCACTGCCAGTTGTCATCTAACCCCTGAGGCAGGGACAACTGCAGTCTGAAATGGCTATTCATCATAGGCAAGGAAGTGTAAACATTATGCCTTCATCTATTCTGGCTGCCTCCCTGCAGCCCTAGTAATCTTCAGGCCCATGTCACTGGGCCTCAGTTTTGGATTACTTAGGTTGGAGTTACCCAGCCCTGCTCTGTCTGTGGTACCTCACTAGCAGGCAGCTAGGTCCTTCTTCCTCCAAAGCTGGAGTATAAGTGTATTCCTCCTCCCCAGAAGACCTTTCTTATAAGGACTTATATGGCTCTGATTGGCTGTTGCTAGCCTCCCTCTAATTGGCTCCCAGCACATTCCTCTCCCAGGACTGATTTTAACCTTTTATCTTGGAGGGGGTGACTACTCCGCTACAGGTCCCATTTTGAAAAATATTCACTGTGTGCCTACAAATATGGAACAGCATTCATTTGCTGAAGTAAGTCCCTGGAGAATATCCCTGAATATGTTCTAATGCAAAGGAATAAGAGGCATAAAGAATTTCCTTTTTGCTTTGCATGGGCTACCCATATCACAGGTCAGAAAGTGGAAGCCAGAACAGCTGATGCTGGGCTGCTATGCTTCACACCCATGTAGGGGGGCTGACAGAAGGCAGTCAGTTTTGCTTGACTCTGCGTCCACAAGGCATTGACTGAGGTACTTACATGACCCTTGTGAGTAGGACATTAAAGCACTTCACAGTGTTTAATGAATTTAGCCTCCTAACACCTCCATAAGGAAGTGCCCCCTATCATACAGAGAACTAAATCCAGGTGCTTCCAAGCTGTAGGCTAATTTTCTAACCAATGGGGAATCCTTCCTGTTTAGTCATTTAGGCCTACCACAGTTGGGTTAGCACCAAAATTCCCTCTAAACTATAGGGCAGAAGAGCTTCACAGGTGATTAACCGGCCAGCCCAGTCAGAGGCTCAGTGGACTGACTAGGTGAGGCTGATTAATCACCTGTGAAGTTGTGCTGCAGCACAGCTTAGAGGGAACACTGGTCAGCACAGAGGAGAAATAAAAAAAAAGCTGACATGGAACAAAGGGAAAGCATAAATCAAACTGTGACTGTGTCATGACTCAATCCCTGAACCTGGGACAGAACCATCATTCATTATTCCATTGCAAGGTACCAATATATCCTAAATAGAACATATTTACTGTAGTTTTACTACAGGATCTTAGTAAAATGTAAATATATTTCCCTTTTCGAAGGCTAGCTTGTATTCACTGTTATATCCCTTAGAAAGCAAGTAAAACAGTAGGTGCTGAACTAAGTTCAGACCTACTTGTATATGCACAATGACCCAAAATCCTGATCTGGAGGGAAAGAATTCCTGAATGTTACCTACACTGAGGTGATAGCTGGAGGGTTGAGACCTAATGAGACATGCCTTGAAGAGACCACAAAGGTGACCCCAAAATTATGACAAAGCCTTAACATCAATACAAAAATTGTCTTATAGGATATCCTCTTTCCATTGCCTGGGTAAGTTCTTTTGTTTGTGATCACCCAACATCACTTTGCCAATTCTGTATATTGCTTACATGGAAAGGTAGTATATCAGAAATATATTCCATTCATTCTGAAAACATCTTGTAATATATTTTAGTTGCTGAACATGAGAAGTTGGCACCATGAGATGCATGCTCATGACTGGTATTATTTTAATCAGAAGGATAATAGGGCATTAGAAGGCAACATCTGTGACACAACCATGCTCAGTCCCTGTGCTCTGATACCTCAACATTTTCTCAACATTTTTCTTATTGTCTGTAGGCTAGAGTTTAATCTAAACCTATTTACTAAAACCAGTACAGCCCAACATCAGTTGTAACCTCTACTACTTTCAACCCATCTTTACTAGAGCCCTATGAGGGAAGATGGACTCTCTCCCAGTACCCCCTTCATTTCAGGGTCAGCTTACCCTGTTCTCCCCATAGGTAACCCTGTTCTCCCCATAGGTAACACTTTCTTTCTGATTTGTTTTATCAGGTTGGTCATCTGAGAGTGAATTAGTTCCTACCTCCCCAGCCTTTCCTTCAAATTTATTGATTATTCAATTGTCCATTACTGGGAGAACTAATTGAGGCTACAGTGACCAGAATGATGACTTTCCTATCAGAACTCAACACTGTCACACAATTATTCATAAAATGCAAGAAGACATTATATTAGAACAGTTGGCTTTGAATCACAGCCAAAGACAAGCTCCCCACTGTAACCACAAGCAGTTGCTATACTAAAAAAAAATAAAGACAGTTTATAGCTACAGAAAATTCAGTGACTGGATAATTTTCAAATTCCAAAAATGTTATGTTTGTTAAGTTAATCATTTTTTCATGTAGGTAATTAAATATAAACAATGCTGAATGAAGTCCATATAGCAAATAAAAAGCACAGGATTTGAAAACAAAGACTTTTAAAATGTGGACAGTAACACCCATGAACAAACCTTAGTGGACCAATATATACAATTTCCCTTCCATCCCACACCCTGCCAGGGAGCTGTTCAGAGCAGCAGAGGTGATAAGAAAAGCATGAGTGGAGAGAAGAAAGATGAGACACAAAGACAGTGGAGATGGTAGCAACAACAGGAAGTTTCCACATTGTCTGGAATTATCTATAAAAATGAATAAAATACCAGAAGGAAAAGGAGATGCCTGAGAAGATGAAACGATGGCTTTAAGGCAAAGTGAGGCTTGTTGTGGCTAGGATTTATGTTCCCAGTAAACTGTAAACACTCTTTTGTACGCTACAGAGCCATCTGTATAGCGACTCCCTGTACTGCACAATTGTGTGTCAGAGAACAGGGTTTCTGTTCCACTTTGCATTTTCCTTTAATGGAGAAGGTGCTGAGGCAGTGTCAGGGTTTCTCCAGTCCTGAAAGCACAGATAACCCTGAAAATATCTTTAATAGCATTGTTTGATGGGAAATAACCAAGCACCTGAAAAAGTACACCTGATACGACAGCAAAATGTAAAGTTATATATACATATATAATAGGTTATATAAAACTTCTATAATATGCTATTACTGACTCCAGAACAGTTGACTCTAGCACAGATACAAATAACCTAGTTTTCTTTTATTATCAAAGAGATGAATGTGTGGCCAACTCGTATGCCCCAGTCAGAAAAACTGCAGGATTCACAATAAAACAGTATGCCAGTTAGTCAAACCACACATTAAAAAAAAATACTTCTGTTATACATTTAAGTTTCAGAAGGTGCTCAACATATAGAAATAGTTATAAAATATAAACATGCTGTAGCTCTAAAGATATGGAAACAAATTTGTCGCAATTAAACAGTTACTAGCAATTTGGAAAGACCCCGCCTCCCACCTCCAAGAAGAAAAGATATTAAAAGAAACTAGGATGCAACCTACAAGGACAGTATCTAGCTGAGCTTACTAGAAAAAGTTTTTAATAACATAAGAATGGCCATACTGGGTCAGATCAGCATGGATCAGACCAAAGGTCTATCTAGAGCCTAGACAGCGGCCAATGCCAGGTACCCCAGAGGGAATGAACAGAACCAGTAATCATCAAGTGATCAGTCCCCTGTTGCCATTGCCCGTTCCCAGCTTCTGACAGCCTACAAATACCATCCCCGCTTATCCTGGCTAATAGCCATTGATAGACCAATCATTCATTAGTTTATCTAGTTCTTCTTTGAACTCCGTTATATTTTTGGACTTCACAGCATCCTTTGACAAGGAGTTCTATAGTTGACTGTGTGTTGTGAGAAGAACTACTTCCCTTTGTTTGCTTTAATCCTGCTACCTATTAATTTCATTTGGTGACCTTTACTTTTTGTGTTATGGGAAGGAGTAAAGATCTCTTCTTTATTCACTTTTTCCACACCATGATTTTATAGACCCCAATCATATGTCCCCTTAATCATCTCGGGTATGTCTACACTACAAAGTTAATTCGAACTAACACCTGTTAGTTCGAATTAACTTTCATACGTGCTACACCTGCAAACCGCTAGTTCGAACTTAATTCGAACTAGCAGAGCGCTTAATTCAAACTAGGTAAACCTCATTCTACAAGGACTAACGCCTAGTTCGAATTAAGTAGTTTGAATTAAGGGCTGTGTAGCCACTTTATTCAAACTAGTGGGAGGCTAGCCTTCCCCAGCTTTCCCTGGGGGCCACTCTGGGCACAACCAGGGAAACTCTTCTGCCCCCCTCCCAGCCCCGGAGCCCTTAAAGGGCCACAGTCTGGCTACGGTGTCCGTGCCAGGTGCAAGCCTGCCAGCACCCAGCCAGTGGACCCTGCATCTGGCACGGCACGAGCCAGCCACACGCTGCCACCCAGCCTCCCGCCTCTTCCCGGAACCAGGCTGGCGGCTCCCAGGAGACTGCCCAGGGCCGCAAGAGGCAGGTGCCCGCCAGGTCTAGTGCGGAGATCGTGGACCTCATCCAGGTTTGGGAGGAGGCCTCCAATATCCACGACTTCCGCACTAGGCACAGGAAAGTGGCCGTCTAGGGCAGGATAGTTGCCAGCCTGGCCATCCAGGAGCAGGTTTGCATGAAAATCCGGGTGGTCCACTGAGACCCCCAACCCTGAACCCTGAGCTTAGAATGACCGTACTTGGTCAGACCAAAGGTCCATCTAGCCCAGTAACCTGTCTGCCGACAGTGGCCAACACTAGGTACCCTGGAGGGGATGGACGGAGGACAATTACCAAGCCATTTGTCTCGTGTCATCCATCTCCAGCCTTCCACAAACAGAGGCCAGGGACACCATTCCTACCCCCTGGCTAATACCACTCCAGGGACCCAACCTCCATGACTTTCATCTCACTTCTCTGTAAACTCTGTTCTAGTTCTAGCCTTCACAGCCTCCTGCAGCAAGGAATTCCACAGGTTGACTATTTGCTTTGTCAAGAAGAACTTTCTGTTATTCGTTTGAAGCCTGCTACCCATTTCTTTCCTTTGGTGTCCTCTAGTTCTTCTATTATGGGAACTAATGAAGAACTTTTCTGTATGCACCCTCTCCACACCACTCATGCTTTTATAGACCTCTATCATATCCCCCCTCCATCTCCTCTTTTCTAAGCTGAAAAGTCCCAGTCTCTTTAGCCTCTCTTTATATGGGACCTGTTTCAAACCCCTCATCATTGTAGTTGCCCTCCCTTGTCCCACCCTGTCTCTTCCCCTCTCCCACCTCCTTTTCCCAGTCTCCCCGAGTTTTGTTCAATAAAGAGAGTTTCTATTTTTGAACACACGTGTCCTTTATTTTGTACATCAGGAAGGGAGGCTAGGAAGGGGTAAGTGGAAGGAGGTGAGGGAGGAATGGGGTACGAGCCCCCAATGGGGAGGACTGGGGTGGCTCTGTGGGCTCCTCGGGGTGGAAACTCTCCTGCAGACCCCCGATTGACCCCTCTACCCAGATGGCAGCCTGTGGCAAGTGCAGCTGGGCTGATGTCCGAGTGCTGTGATGTGACGAGTGTGGGAACTCAGGGCACTCCAAGCCAGGACTGCTTTGCAAGCAGAGAACCCCCTGAGAACTGCCTGTCCAGGGTGGGGGTCGGGACCCTTTAAGCACAGCCCTTGGCTAGCCTGAGACAGCAGCTCCATGCTCTAAATCCTCATCTTATGCCCTGCCGGCACTGCTTCCGGCCATCCTTTACCCCAGTTCAGGGTCCACTCTGTGTGGACATGCTAGTTCGAATTAGCAAAATGCTAATTCGAACTAGTTTTTAAGTCTGGATGCGCTAATTCGAATTAGCTCAGTTCGAATTAACTAATTTGAACTAAGTTAGTTCGAATTAGCGCTGTAGTGTAGACATACCCTGTCTTATTAATCCCCTGCTGTGCCAGCCCAGGCCTCTCTCCTCTCCTCCCTCCTGCCAGCCCAGGCTCCTTGTCCCACCCCCCCCCCCGCCAGCCAGTGTGCTTACTGTCCCAACCCCCCTTCCAACCAGTCCCCACCTCCCAGCCAAGGTGCTCTCTTTCCTCCTCTTCTGTGCCAGCCTGGGTTCCTTCTCTCCCTCCCCACCTCCCACTGCAGCCAAACCCTAACCCTGGTGTCCCAGCCTCAGCTCTCCACATCTGGAGAGTGCCAGGCTGGCAATGGGTGGGGCATGGGTCCAGGCACAGGGTCTCGGGTGGAAGAGCGGGGTTGGGAGTGGGGCTTTAACCACCCATGGCTGCCCCCTAGCCTGTGTGGATTCTCCTTGTCCTAATTTAAAGTGGGGTAAGGCTTTGATTGTGCCAAGACAATGGGATTTGCCTGGAATGGGATTGCTTCCAATATGGCAAAGAGACAGAATAACTAGGCATGTGAAAGGAGCTGGCTGGGGGACTGCTCCTCCCCTATCCAGAGCTGCTTTAGCCCAGAGCCTTCCCCGTCCCCCAGCACCCTATAGGGGAGGCAGCTGAAGCTCAAAACTGGGACATTGCTGCTGTTTACTTGTTAGGGAGCAAGGAGTGTGATAGGGTTTAGTCACAGACGACCCCTCGGGGGTGGCTCCCAGAGTGCTGACATGGCCACTGCCATTCGCCTTCATGCTCTCTGGGGCTCCTCACCACCTGGTCCTACTGGGCCAGCTCCCTGGTCTCCCCCAGCAAAAGCCCTATGCTGAGATCCTGCCCCCCTGAAGCAGTACAGACACTGAACCTCTTCAGGTACAAGGAGAGCACAGGTTAGGGCCCAGCTACCTGGGATACCACTCCCCAGATGGGATCAAACCCCAAAGAATTAGGTAAGCCGCCTTTAACCATGAAAGGGGGAAATGTGCTCACTGATTGCTTCTCCAGGTAATTATTTACACCGGATTTGATAGTAAAATCACTTTTTATTTTCTAAGTACAAGCAGTAGGGTTTAAGTGGTAATAAGTGAGAATAGGCAGAGCAAAGTAGGCAACAAATCAAAAGAAACAAAACCGCTTGGCTAATTCTCCACTGAAACCTCAGTACAAACTTTTCAAACGCCCCCTAAATCTCTTTTCCAGCTGCCCCTCCAAACCAGAGCTGTCGCCCCAACCCTGGGGTCTTTGGCTCCTTTCCTTCAGGTGCAGCCCAGCCAAAAGACCAAAACTCCTCCCTTCCTAACTTTTTAAAAAAATTTCCTTATTGTATGGGGAGTCCGGGGCAGACTCCCTACCAACCACTGCTAAGCCTTAAGGGCAAAAGGCTATTTCCATATGACTGCCCAGACACTGAGGCCTCCCTTGATGACTTTCATTCATACATTTAAAAACCATAAAGTATTCCCTACTCCATGTGTCTACTTTTACACACAAGAATGATACGCACATCAGAATAAGATATACAGAACCAGCATATCATGACATGATAATTGAAGGGTTACATGAAATAATTTCCTCACAGCACCTTTGAGTTATGTATATTCATGTCCATGGGGGCTGGGGCTGTCACAAGGGGAAGGTGCAGAAAGCTGTATTCCTCACTCTTCTGGGGAGAGCAGGGGCAGACACTTTGCTCCCACTCCCTGACAGGAAAAGAAAGGGGAAGAGCAAGCAGCCCTAGTATGAATCTTTGGCCCTCCTGCCCTCCTCACTGAACCCTCCCCCACTCCGACACTCCTCTGCCCAGTGCTCCACTTCACTCTCAACCCTGGCTTCTGCACCCCTCACACCTCTGAGCCACTCCTTTAGGACCTAAGCAATGTAGGGTACATGTGCTAGTATTATATATACACAAACACTCACACTGCATCCAGGTTGATAAACAATTAAAAGAAGTATTAATAACTGCTTCTGCATAATTTTTACTAGCTACAAAATTGTTTCTCAGAAATAAAAGCCTCGTTTTAAAAGTGAAAAATGTATTGTCCTCACAGACTTCTGTAATAGGAATCAGTGCAAATCACCTAGTCTATTTCCATTTCAGTTCTGCTAAACTCTGAGTGGAAAGTGTAGGAATTTGACATTCCAGATTAATTTGCAGCCCAGGCATAGTATGATTATGTAAATATTGTCTCATGGAATTTTTCAAACCTAGTTTAGGGATTTACTATTACTTGAAATTAAATCTTTATTCCCAAAATTTGCCCAGTTAGAATTCCCTTCTACTGGATAAACAAATTCCTAATGATTTCTGTGCTCTTACTGAAGCATGTGTCAGTTAAATAGCCATTCCACATTGTAACATATTTGGATATGTAAAATAATAAGGGCAAGATGCAGTTCCTTATATTGTCACACTAAAATCTCAAATGTTTCAGGGCATGCTATGCGGTTCCTTTTGTATTACATTAATTATCAAAAGGTATACATTAAAAAACATGTTTGGAGGGACTCACTTCAAATCTGGAATTCATTTTCCTTCACCTTTAACATTTTTTATCTAGAATATTGCATCTTTAGGATTTTACCTTTCATCTCTCTATATATTAGATTGTGTGTGTCTGTGTATGAGTCTGTTCAAGAACACCTCCTAAAGGGTAGCACTAGGGCTACAAAATGTAGTATGCAGCTTCCTTTTCTCCTAACTTAAAGCAAGGTCAGGGTTTGGTTGTGTCAGGACAACCAGAGGCCCCAGGGATGGGACTGTTTTCCATAACATGAAAAGGGAGGGGCTACAGTTTGGATAGTTGTAATACTGAGAATGGCCACTGGGGCAGTGAGTCCACAGGGGAGAGCTGTGCTGTAGTGTGGTGATTGGACACAGCTATACTACCAGAGGAGTGGTCAGCACAGCTGGGGCTCCACCATCTTGCCTGTAAGCATGTTGAATAAGTAGTCCCCTTTCCCCAAACCTTTTTTCCCCACTTCCAATCCTTGGTCACAGTCCCGGGGGGGGGGGGGGGGGGAGGGAGGGGAGGTCCTTGCTGACTGAGGGTGCGGTGTGGGAGAGCAAATGCTCCTGTGGCACCAGGATGGAGGGATAGAGAAAAGGCCTGTGATGGATGCAATTCCCTGCCCTGAGCCTCTCCTCACCCCTGATGCTCAGTCTCACTTCCTCCAGCCTCCTACACAGGCCCCCATAACTCAAGGCTTTGCCCTGACTCCTGCACTCTCCCCCCCCCCCCAAATTAGCTCCCTGCCCTGAAGGACCCAGGCAATGCTGAATAAGTCCACTCATTTTTATATAAATTGCATAAAGTGGTCACTTATCAAGAGTGTTATCCACACAAACAATGATACTTAGGCTTTTGGAGTTCTCGTATTGTTATTAAGGGCATATTGTTGGGGCACCTGGGGGGAAATGTCAGCCTTCCAGAGGTGTAATGGCACAGCCTCTCATATAAGGGAGGAAGTACTGAATTAGAAACCAGTCTCAAGTTTGCGTGCAATTCTTACATGGGAAGCTAGGAGTTAGTGTCCAAGGGATTTTGGGAACTGTATTCGCCCGAGATGTGAATTTGGGGTTGGAAGAAATGCTACTGAGGAAGCTGTATTGAGCTGACAGTGGGACTGACCTGAGCTGTTATAACATTCCAGCCACTCTTACCACTCACGGTAAGAGCCAAACTTAAGAATGGAGGTCAACACAGGATGTCTACATCCCATTTTTCACCACTGTTCCTTCCTATTTTGTTTTTTACTGTAAGTTCATGTTTCATTAGACCTATACTTATTAATCTTTACCATTTGCTAAGTTTGATTTGTGGATTAAATTTCCCTGGATTTACCAATCTCTTGCTCAATATGACATGGCCTCCTCCAATCACTGTAGGAGTGGTAATGTTACATGCTTTTTTTTTTTTTTTTTTTTTTTTAAAAGGACAATTTTTGCTTAGACTGTGAAACTGCAAAAGATTCCAAGAAAAGTAAAGTGCAAACATTTTAGTCTAGTTCTGTTTAATGCAGAGGCAAATGTATGAAAAATAAGGATTTATCACTCATTAATAACGATAAATATAGAGAGAATAATGGATGCTTTCAAACGACATAGTGACTGCTGCTAATTGGCTAAAATAATGGTTTATAACAGATTTAAGTAGGATTATTAATTGTTATATTTCAGAACAGCCATAGCGAAAACATCCCTTTTACCCAATTCAGAGACTAAGAACCACTTTTGTAAGCCAGCAATGGGAACCATACTAAACCTGACCAGGTGATTGACAACCTTAGAATGTCAGGAAACAGAAGACTTAAGTATGAGGCAAAGATTTCCCCAACCAGCTCCAGGAGAACAATTATGTGGTTGGACCTGATAAAGGTCTGAGTTGTGGTCTGCTTTTACTTTCTCTTTCAAAGTTCAAACATGGAAAGAAACACGATGGATTTCTCTGGGTGCATCTAAACAGCAGGGCTTAACTTGAAATAAGCTATGCACATTGAGCTACAACAATTGCATAGCTTATTTTGAAATTGGGAGCATTTACACAGCACTCATTTTGATACAGAGCACTCTTCCTCCAACTTCCCTTATTCCTCCTACAATGAGGGTTACAGGAGTTGGAGTAAGAAGTCCTCCAGCTTGACAGTATTTAAACACTATCTCAAAATAACTGTTTGCTGTGTAGACATGGACTAAGTTATTTCAAAATAGCGCTAGTTATTTCAAAATAATGTTTCTGTGTGGACGTAACCTCTGTGTGCTCGTTTAAGCCTCTCCTCTCTTTTCTAATATCTTTTTTTCAAGCTGCATTGGTCAGGATGACAGGTACCATGATTCTATTACCTATATGGTCATGCCCCAATCCAAGCAATGATACATTTATAAATCCATTGGGGTGTACAATTTAGACAGCACATAGGTGGCCATGGAGAGTATGTGTCCCTGCTATGCAGGGACAGTGTGTGAAGAGACCAAGGAAGGAACAAAGGCAGTAAATGAGGCTTTGCCTTTCAAGCAGCTGTCCAACTGCACACAGGCTTCAAATACGACTTTTGTCCCTGTATGAGACACCTGTTCCTGTAGTGTTGCCACAGCTGAAGGGAAGAATGTGTGGGGACAAAGGTTCTGGACCTATTCTAAACCGACCCAAAGAATGCAATGCTGGTGAGACAGGTAGGAGGATTTGTTTTGTTTTTCTTATCCCAATGGACCCTTTCCTCACTTCCTGGCTGACAGCAGCCTAATAGACTCTCACTTTGAGCTCCATAGCACCGGCAATATCTGTTCTGCCAGGAAATTGCAGTACACTGCTAGCATGTGATCAGGGCTTCCCTAGCCTCACCTGCACTCAAAGGATTGGACGGGAAAGATTGAGATAACTCATGCTGTGACTCCTCTCTCAGGGGAAGAGCTGAACGGACATGTGTGGTGTTCATAGGCACCCTTGGACTCTGAAGAAATGTCAGTTGCAGTGGCTGCAAACATCTTGTCAGCTGTGCACTCCTCAGGGTGTAAGAGTCAGGGATATAGACAATTGTGACTAAACTTGGATCACTGTAACAGATCCTCGTAGATTTGAATCTACTTACCTCTCTTCCAACAAAGAGAAATAAAAACCCTGCAGGAATCCAACTCTTCCTTATTTCTAGAAGCCATTTACTTTTTCTCCATAGATTTTATGATACTGGAAAACGAAGAGTTTCAGTTAAGCCAGGCAACAGATCAAAAATGCTTGCAGCAGAATAGTATCCCTGACACGCTGACAGTTTCTTGTTACAATAAATGCAATATTAAAAGTGATCTGGATATTTGAAAAATTACATTTGATTTTATCCAATATTGGAAGTAATTATAACAGTTTCTGTTTACTCTCCCTCATTATAAAATCAGCTACATTCAAAAAGTCGAAGTATGACTCATCCCTTTCAAAATTACAAGAGAGAGAACTTTATCCAAAGTTACTGATCAAATTCAATGAAAAAAATTATTATTTCTAAGAGTCTGCTCTAAGCAGTTTGAGGACCAGGTTATTCCCACTGGTATATATGAAACATTGTACAGAAATTAAAGCTGCATAGGAAAGCACCATTTCTTTCAGTTGTAGGTGTCCATTACTAAGCAGCATTTAAGTTTCTTAAATTCAGAAGTTTTTAAAAAATTTCTTTTAACATAAGTGTCAATTAGATTGTGAAAGATGCAGGATTGCTAAGACTGAAATCTTGTGTCCTCAGATGAAGTACAGCATGTGCAATGTTAATGTACCAACAGATAGTTTATGGGAAATATGCATCTCTGTATTTTGGATCTAGGCACAATTATATGATAACTTCCTTGAGGAAACTTCCTTGAGGAATCAGAGCACTTTCCAGTGGTAGATTTTGGGAGTTAGATATCTGCTATCCAGCAATCTCATGGGCATCTGTAAAGTCTCCCAGGGTATGTCTACACTAGCCCCCTAGTTCGAACTAGGGAGGCTAATGTAGGCATTTGAAGTTGCAAATGAAGCCCAGGATTTAAATATCCTGGGCTTTATTTGCATCTTCCCTCCTTAGCCTTTGAGACTGCCAACACCCATTTCTGACGTTGATATTCAAGATGAAGTATTTTAGACACAATATAAGTTCTTCCCTATAATTTTTCTCCTTTTTACAATTTAAGGCAAATCTTCTAGGATCTTTAAGAGTTAAGGTAATGGTTGGGAAAGCTTCGGTTCCCCTTTGACCAAAACAAACCCCATTCTGTTTCCCCGAACACAGTGACTACTCATACTACAGAAAATGAGAGATTTATGAAAAAGGTGACCCAGTGAACATTCCTAATAAGTCAGGAAGGTGAAGTGAGAGGAGGTAGACAACAACATGCTTTCTCCTAGAAATTTGAAGAAAAGGACCGTATTGGAGGCGGACACACAGCTCTGATGGAAAGGATAGTAAAAAGGAGAGTTGTACATATGGGGATTCAAAGATTCATATCAAAATTAATATACAGAATATTTCTGCATAATAATGATACCATGAAGTGTATATTAACTGCACTGGAGCATAGGAGCACTTTTTATAATTAATGATATAAATTATAAAATTGTACATTATGTTTTTTCCATTTTCAAATTAATCATACATATGCTGTTACACAGAGAAATGATATATTCAAGATATCAGTCTTTTCATACATCTCAGGGTTGTATTTGTCCCCTTAATTCCAACATCTGCTGCCATATAATTCAGATCCATCAATGTACAAGCTGTTGATCCTCAGGCAAAGAATACTTATTGAATTCATAATTACTCTTCTGGCATTGATATTACTTTAGTTTGGTGTTTTTAATGTCCCAGCAGAGTTACTATTAAAAATATACATGGAGCTGATTACACGTAATCTCGACTTCAGACTTGCTAGAGGAAGACAAATAAATCTGTAATTTAAGCCAGTCTCCATGAAATTTAACTGCAGAAAGTTGAGGTTTGAGGATAGATCTGAAATTTCTTGAGATGTGTCAGAATACAGAAAATGGGGTCTAACAAAATATTCAGGTACAGAAGCAGCGATGGCAATAAACCCTCAACTCAACCACTAATTTCATAGTTAGACTACAGAAGGCTTCTCTATTTGGACCACCTCAAATTTGGTCTACTAGACCAGAGGTGGGCAATAATTTTTTCCCGGAGGCCACTTCAAAATTTTTTGAAGTAGCCCCAAGCCACCCCAGAAGGAGAGGGGCCTAAATGGGAAGGGGTAGAGCTACCCACCCCCAGATCATGATTGGTCTGGCAGTGGGGGAGCCCCTTTCCCACCACTTCCCATTATAGACACTCATGCCCTAGAGAGGCTTGGCATGCTCCCCCACCCTAAGCCAATCAGGGCCTGGGGGAGCACAGGAAGCCTCATCCCATCCTGTGAGAAGCACGTGGCACTTTGATGTACTGCAGGCTCTTTGCAGGGCCGGGGCAGAATGAAGGAAGCATCACGAAGCTCCCCCACCCCCAGGCCCTGATTGGCCTGGGGAGCGCACAAAGCCTCCTCCGTTCTCCCCCCCTGCTCTGCGAGCAGCGCGCGGTGCTTCAAAGTGCCATGTGCTCCTGGCAGGACAGGAGGAGGCTTTGCACGCTCTCCCTAATTGGCCTAGGGATGGGGGAGCAGCAGGGCCTACGTGGGCCAGATCCAGATTTGCCCATCCCAGTACTAGACTCTCTTTATCTATTCTAGCATACTTGAATGGCTTAGCATGCACATGATCTGAGGCATACAATTACAGCAAGAGGAACATACCACTTAGAATCAAAGGTGTCACCACAAACCTTTAGAATGAAGTGCAATGAGAGAGCCATACATCCAAACAGAAAGAGTGAGATGCCAGTCCTTTTTAAGATAAGGCCACAACCAAATAGTAAGCACTATAGAACACTAATAATGTATGCTGCAACACCTGATAAAAATAGCATTAGGAAGCAAAGATTTATCATCTGTTCCTGGAGATTTTTTCAGATGGGTATCATCTTAAAACACATCTCTGTTTAGCTGGAGAAATAATTGCTAACACATTTACCACCAGGACTAAGGACAAATCCTTTTGTTCAGAGATCCTCACCTATTAGTTCTGTTTAGAAGACACAGTGGCTGTGTCTAGACTGGCCAGTTTTTCCGGAAAAACCAGCCGCTTTTCCGGAAAAACTTGCCAGTTGTCTACACTGGCCACTTGAATTTCCACAAAAGCACTGACTTCCTACTGTAAGA
Source organism: Pelodiscus sinensis (assembly GCF_049634645.1). NCBI lineage: Eukaryota > Metazoa > Chordata > Testudines > Trionychidae > Pelodiscus > Pelodiscus sinensis. Next base: position 53,033,714 of record NC_134719.1, read on the forward strand.
AATCAGTGCTTTTTGCGAAAATACTATGCTGCTCCCGTTCAGGCAAAAGTCCCTTTTGCGCAAAACTTTTGCGCAAAAGGGCCAGTGTAGACAGCCGAGATTTGTTTTCTGCAAAAATGCCCCAATCACGAAAATGGCGATCGGGGCTTTTTTGCACAAAAGCACGTCTAGATTGGCCACAGACGCTTTTCCACAAAAAGTGCATTTGCAGAAAAGCGTCCATGCCAATCTAGATGCTGTGTTATGAAAATGCTTTTAACGGAAAAGTTTTCCGTTAAAAGCATTTCTGGAAAATCATGCCAGTCTAGACGTAGCCAGTGAGAAAATCTTTCCAGTATTGTCCTAGGATCCACAGTCAAACAATTTTCCCAGTATCAGATTCTGATCTCAGATGTGTGAGTATGATTCCCATATTGGCAGACTTGAAGAGCCGTATGCAGTTTGTAAGTGTGTATCTGTCATCAACAGAAGTAGGCCCAGTAAAGGATATTGTGTCAGCCACCTTGTCTCTCCCAAATAAATCATCAGAAGCCATCAGCTTGCTTCTGAGAGCAGAATTTGTCCTCTTGCATAGAAACAGATGTAAATTTAATAGTGTGACAAAGTTCCTGTTCAACCTGGGTGGGTCCCACACTTGCCTCAAAGGCTCACAGCAACCCTCAGTTTAAGCATTTACTCTAGTGCACGAGCTTTCTGTTTGTTGAGCTACTCTCACCATTGGGTAGCATGGGGAAAAGAGGGGAAACCAAACTCCATAGTCTGTGGCCTCTCCAAGGCTGTGTCCAGACTCAGGGGTTTTTTCGAAAAAAGTAGCCTTTTTTCGAAAAAACTTCACCTGCGTCTAGACTGCAGCCGCGTTCTTTCGAAATTAAATCGAAAGAATGCGGCTTTTCTTTCGACAGTGGTAAACCTAATTCCACGAGGAAGAACGCCTTCTTTTGAAAGTGCTCTTTCGAAAGAAGGCGTTCTTGAAAGCAAACAGGCTTTTTAGAAAGAGAGCATCCAGACTCACTGGGTGCTTTCTTTCGAAAAAGCGGCTTGCTTTTTCGAAATTCCGCGTGCAGTCTAGACGCTCTCTTTCGAAAGAGGCTTGCAGTCTAAACATAGCCCAAGTGGCACAAGGATGGACAAACCCTTCCCCCAAAGTCAGTACTTTCCCCATGCTGAAATGATGAGTGGGTGGTGGAGGAAACCTAGGCTCACCCTCTATACCTGGTTCCAGCTCAGGAATCCTGGAAAAGCAGCTTCCTGCAAATATCTCCAGCAACAGCTGCATGACAGCAATGATCCCCTGGGCCACTAACACATAGCTTTCCTCAGCACCTTCCTTACCACAGGCTCTTCTGCTGCGTACCTTTTTGTGTTTACTCCTCCTAGATCTTCCACAGCTCTTTCCTTCCCAGCTCCTTGCACCTATTGAGCTAACAGAACAGGAGCCCCTTTTAACTAGTCTCTGCTGGCTCTTAATTGGCTCCAGGTGTTTTCATTAGTCTGACTAACTTGACTTTGGAAACCTACCTGGCTCCAGGTGCTTTAATTGGCTTGATTGCTGATTCTGAATTAGCTCTTGTTAGCTTACCCTCGGAATAGGAATCTGGGGTTAATATATTTCCTTTTTACTACTCTCCTAGGCTACCTCTACACTGCACAGTTATTTCAGAATAAGCTAATCCAGATCAGTTATTCCAAAATAGTTTATTTCGAAATAGTGTGTCTACACTGCAGGGAAGCCTCAAAATTAGTCCAAGGCAGGCTTCCCTAATATAGATGTGCTATCTCAATTGAGAGCCCCAGGTGGAATAACTCAGGGTATGTCTACACTACCCCGCTAGTTCGAACTAGCGGGGTAGTGTAGACATACCCTCAGAATGGCCCTGGTCAGAGGTTATTTCGCAATAGCAGCAGTGGAGTGTCTACACACACCTTTTTTCGAAATAGCTATTTTGAAATAGGCAGTATTTTACATAGCATGAGGTTTATAGAAGTTGGAATGATTGGAAGTTGAAATTATTGGAAAATTAGATACAAAATATGATCTGTGCCACAGTAGATATGATTTTTCCTCAAACATATAAGCCCAGGTCATTGCAAGAGTTAAATTCTTTTCATGTTAGTGCTTTAACTACTATGGAATATTAAACACCACAAACAATCATTTAAAAATCTTTCAAAAAGAAATTTGAAAAAAAAAAACCACACTAATTTATCTAATGAATAACCAAGGATTACTAAAACAATGCCATATATAGATTGAACACCTGATTTTGAAAGATAGGAAATCCATGAATTAATTCAAAAAGGTTTTCCTTTATTTGTACCACCACCTCTATTTTCCACATATGCTCATTATGTCTTTTGTTTAGACTGAAAAACTTTTCATTATGCCTTTAAACTGTCAAGATTTTATGCAGCTGCTTTAATCTTGGTTTACTTATCCTACAATGAACAAGCACAGATGTTTTATTGTATCATTTAACATTTTATAAGCTCTGTACTCTGTGTTTATGTTATTTGGTGGAAATATTATTCCTCCTGGAATAAAATTGAAATGGATTTTGTCCTCTTAGTCTGTTTTTTAAAGATTATATATATATGTATAGAAATGTGATTGAATCATAAATATTAGAAAGTAGTCCTTGACTTCAAATTAAAAATATTACTGTGGTTTTAAATCAGTTGAAAAAAAAGACATGAAACAAAGTATTCTGCAAATAATTTTCCTTTGACAAAAGAAACTTGATTTGTTTCATGTCAATCGTTATTTGCATATGTCTTCACATCATTTTGTTTCAATAATAAGCCAGGATTTAGGACCCTAGTATTTGAACAAGTTAAATTTTCAGATAACCTTAGATGCAATTCCTTATTCTTCATTATTCTAAGGGACACACACTTGATATGGTGGGAGTTTCATAGTGCATTACTAGGGTCATTGTCTCATTGCAAATGATAGAAACAACAGATTATAAGAAATCCTCGTTCTTTAGTACAGTATCTTTATGAAAGGGGTCACTTCGCATACAGCAAACAGCTACTTTGAAGCTGATTTGAGAGTCCCCATGCTACTCTTCTCTAAGTTCTTGATTCTAGACAGTATTTAAGCACGTGCTTAAGTCAAATTGAGAATTAAGAAAGTGTAGGCCCTAAGAGGGTTGCTTTCCTGAACTGAGTCATAATTTAAATGTTTTACTTATTTTAGGAATGAAAGAAACATTTCTATTCTGAGATAGATGATTCACATGAAGTGTGCTTCATTTTATCCACAATAATATTTTTCCATCAAATCTGAACCCTTGGATATATAATAAAAGGGTATTCCTTAATAAAATAAAGACCAGTCTTTCTGCTAATATTTATTACAGCTGTCTTGTATATATTATATACTCGCACTTTCAAGCAATTAAAAAAATAATCATGATTAATCACACGATTAAAAATTGAATGCCCCTTTGAAATGCAGTGGCAGCACTGTGGGAACCCAGGATCAGCTCGAGCCCCCAGCCAACCGCATCTCAGTGCAGCGCTGCCCCTTGGAAACACCAGGACGATCCTTTCCAAGGGGCAGCACAACATTAATGCCTGCGATTCATGAGTTAAAAAAATTAACGCATTAATCCTTCCCTGAGTTAATTGCAGACGTTAAAACACATCAATTGACAGCCCTATTATATACACAAGCACTTCCCACAACATGGGCAGAATGTGTGCCAGTGAATGGGAATTCTGAGAAATTATTTGTCTATATCTCCCACTGTTGTTTCATGAGAGACTGGTTTGCTTGGAATTAGAGTGGCAAAATTACCAGTTGTCCAATACTTTATGTCTTACATAGTCAGTGCCTCTACATACACTGGTGGAAGTCAGGAAGGGAGCCATATACAATAAATAAATTGCTGACATTACTATCTATGGTTTTGTCTTACCTATTCTTGCAATTTGCAATCCTCTTTCTTTATTTCAGCTGAAATTGTCCATCAAGGAAGCAGCAGACTCCTCGTGCCTCAAAGTAAACTACTGTTTGATGCTCTATAACCTGTACAGTCTATAAAAGGCAGACCCAAAATAAAGAATATGAATTTATCTTTTATTCATACTGAACTTTCTTGCAGGTAAATAACCAGTGGGAGTGGGAAGAGGAAATGAGATTGAAGTTAGACATAAATGAAACACACAAAAATAGTGGCAAACTATGGTGGTCTAAAGATACAATAAATTACCTTTTGATGTGGCAAAATGAATTCTCTAAATACAAAATTAAGTCAATGTTATCAATCACTCTCTCAATGAAGGAAAATTTACAGAATTAAAAAAAAAATCCCAAAGTACACTTAGTGCCAAAATATAGAAATGAGAATTTTCTTGGAATCTAAAGAATATTAATAATGTGACAAGAAGTTTACTTTGAATACCTTAGACTCAGCTATGCTTATTTCGTCACCTGTCTTAACCATCTTGCTTTTAATGAGCACTATGATGTATTTTCCTGCTAATATACAGTTATTCATATAACAAGGCACAACAATTTCTGCAGTTTCTAATGGTAATAGATGATGTTACTTCTGGAAACCTAAAAAAAAAATTTTGTCCACCTCTTTCATAGAATCCTAGGGCTGGAAGAGACCTCAGGAGGTCATTGAGTCCAGTCCCCTGCCCAAAGCAGGACCAAGCCCAACTAAATCAACTCAGCCAGGGATATGTTAAGCTGGGACTTAAAAACTTGTAGGGATGGAGATTCTACCTCCTCCCTAGGTAACCCATCCACTACTTCACAATCCTTCTAGTGAAATATCCAACCTAGACCTCTCCCACTGTAACTTGAGACCATTGCTCCCTGTTCTTACCATCCGTCACTACTGAGAACAGTCTCTCTCCATCCTCTTTGGAACCTCCCTTCAGGAAGTTGAAGGCTGCTTGCAACTACCCCACTCAGGGTATGTCTACACTACAACGTTTATTCGAACTTACTTAGTTCGAATTAGTTAATTCGAACTAAGCTAATTCGAACTAATGGATCCAGACTATAAAACTAGTTCGAATTAGCGTTTTGCTAATTCGAACTAGCATGTCCACATTAAGTGGACCCTGAACCGGGGTTAAGGATGGCCAGAAGCAGTGCCGGCAGGGCATCAGAGGAGGACTTAGAGCGTGGAGATGCTGTGTCAGGCTAGCAGAGGGCTGTGCTTAAAGGGTCCCGACCCCCACCCCGGACAGACAGTTCTCAGGGGTGCCCCGCTTGCAAAGCAGTCCTGGCTTGGAGTGCCCGGACTACCCACACTGGGCACATCGCACCACTCGGCCATCAGACCGGCTGCTCTTGCCGCAGGCTGCCATCTGGGGAGAGGGGGCAATTAGGGGGCTGCAGGAGAGCTTCCACCCCCAGAATCCCGCAGAGCCAGCCCAGTTCTCCCCATCGGGGGCTCATACCCCATTCCTCCCTCACCTCCTTCCACTTACCCTTCCCTAGCCCCTCTTCTTGATGTACAAAATAAAGAAAATGTGTCTTCCAAAATGGAATCTGTCTTTATTGAAGAAAACTGGGGGAGACTGGGAAAAGGAGGTGGGAGAGGGGAAGAGAGAGGCTGGGAGAGGGGAGGGCAACTAAAATGATCAGGGGTTGGGAACAGGTCCCATATGAAGAGAGGCTAAAGAGACTGGGACTTTTCAACTTAGAAAAGAGGAGACGGAGGGGGGACAGGATAGAGGTCACTAAAAGCATGAGTGGGGTGGAGAGGGTGCATACAGAAAAGTTCTTCATTAGTTCCCATAAAGAAGGACTAGAGGACACCAAAGGAAAGGAATGGGTAGCAGGCTTCAAACTAGTAAGAGAAAGTTCTTCTTGACAAAGCAAAGAGTCAACCTGTGAAACTCCTTGCTGCAGGAGGCTGTGAAGGCTAGAACTGGAACAGAGTTTAAAGGGAAGGGAGATCAAGTCATGGAGGCTGGGTCCATGGAGTGCTATTAGCCAGGGGGTAGGAGTGGTGTCCCTGCCCAAGGTTTGTGGAAGGCTGGAGAGGGATGGCACGAGACAAATGGCTTGGTCACTGTCTTCTGTCCATCCCCTCCAGGGTCCCTAGGGTTGGCCGCTGTCGACAGAGAGGCTACTGGGCTAGATGGACCTTTGGTCTGACCCAGGACGGCCATTGTAAGCTCATGGCTCAGGATCGGGGGTCTCAGTGGACCCCCTTGATTCTCTTGCACACCTGCTCCTGGGTGGCCAGGCTGGCAGCTATTCTTCCCAAACCGGCCACTTTCCTGTGCCTAGTGCGGAGATCGTGGACAAGGTCCACGATGTCTGCACTATCCCAGGGTATGTCTACACTACCCCGCTAGTTCGAACTAGCGGGGTAATGTATGCATACCGCACTTGCTAATGAAGCCCGGGATTTGAATTTCCCGGGCTTCATTAGCATAAGCGGGGAGCCGCCATTTTTAAATCCCCGCTGCTTCGAACCCCGTGTAGCGCGGCTACACGGGGCTCGAACTAGGTAGTTCGGACTAGGGTGCCTATTCCGAACTACCGGTACACCTCGTTTCACGAGGAGTACCGGTAGTTCGGAATAGGACCCTAGTCCGAACTACCTAGTTCGAGCCCCGTGTAGCCGCGCTACACGGGGTTCGAAGCAGCGGGGATTTAAAAATGGCGGCTCCCCGCTTATGCTAATGAAGCCCAGGAAATTCAAATCCCGGGCTTCATTAGCAAATGCGGTATGCATACATTACCCCGCTAGTTCGAACTAGCGGGGTAGTGTAGACATACCCCCAGGCGGGTGCCCGCCTCGTGCGGTCCCGGGCAAGCTCCCGGGAGCCACCAGCCTGGTCCCGGGAAGAGGGGGAGGGCTGGGGGGCATCGGGTGGGTGGCTCGGTCCGTGCCAGCTGCAGGGTCTGCTGGCTGGGTGCTGGCAGGCTTGCACCTGGCACGGGCACCATAGCCAGCCCGTGCCCTTTTAAGGGGTCCGGGGCCGGGAGGGGGGCATAGAGTTTCCCTGGTGTTGGCCAGAGTGTCCACCAGGGAAACCTGAGGAGGGCTAGCCTCCCACTAGTTCGAATTAAGGGGCTACACACCCCTTAATTCGAACTAGCTAGTTCGAACTAGGCTTAATCCTTGTAAAATGAGGTTTTCCTAGTTTGAACTAAGCACTCCGTTAGTTCGAATTAAATTCGAACTAATGGAGCGCTAGTGTAGTGCCTATGAAAGTTAGTTCGAACTAACATCCGTTAGTTCGAACTAACTTTGTAGTGTAGACATACCATCACTTTTCTCTTCTGCAGAATAAATAACCCAAAATCCCTCAGCCTCTCCTCGAAGGTCATGTGCTCCAGCCCCCTATGCATTTTGATTGCCCTGAGCTGGACCCTCTCCAATGTCTCCACATCCTTTTTTTAGAGGGGGGCCCAGAACTGGATGCAATTCTCCAAATGCCAAATGTGGCCTCACCATTGCTGAATAAAGGGGAATAATGACTTCTCTAGATCTGCTGGGAATGCTCCTCCTAATGCACCCTAATATGCCATTAGCTGGCTATAAGGGTACACTGTTGACTCATATTCAGCTTCTCATCCACTTTCATCTTTCTCTATTCTATTAAATGCAAGTACAATTTAGTGATGCAGACATAAAAATCAGAACACTGTACTTGTGCTAAGAAAAAAAGGAAACACAAATTGAATAATGAAATTAGGATCATGGTTTCTGAAATGTAAGTTAAAAGCAACACATTTTTTGGCACAAAACACATTGAGGAGTTCATTTATAATTTCACAGGATGCCAAGATATTATTTCCCTATTAGAATTGATTAGCATACCAGAATCCCAAGCTTAAGCGGACAAAATAAATGAAACTTAGAGGCCTATGATATTAATAACTGGTGATGGGAAGATATGCTACTGAAGGTCTGGGCTAAACAGTATTATTATTACAGACAGTACATGCAGAGGCAGATTAGGGATTTGTGGGGTCCTGTATCAGAACAAATAGGGCATCTCTCTCCTTTTCTGCCTGCAGTCCTCTGTAGCCCCTTTCTGTGCCACTGTTAGGGCATGTCTACACTACAAAGTTAATTCGAACTAACAGATGTTAGTTCTAATTAACTTTGATAGGTGCTACACTAGCGCTCCGCTAGTTCGAACTTAATTCGAACTAGCGGAGCGCATAGTTCTAACTAGGTAAACCTCATTTCATGAGGACTAACGCCTAGTTCGAACTTACTAGTTCGAACTAAGGGCGGTGTAGCCCTTTAGTTCGAACTAGTGGGAGGCTAGCCCTTCCCAGCTTGCCCTGGTGGCCACTCTGGCCAACACCAGGCAAACTCTACTGCCCCCCTTAAAGGGCCACGGGCTGGCTACAGTGTTTGTGCCTGCACCTGACACCCTATGAGCCAGCCACCCGATGCCACCCAGCCCTCCCCCTCTTCCTGGGACCAGCCTGGCGGCTCCCAGGAGCCTGCCCGGGGACGCAAGAGGAGGGCGCCCGCTTGGTCTAGTGCAGAGATCGTGGACCTCACCCAGGTTTGGGGGGAAGCCTCCAATGTCCACGATCTCCACACTAGCCACAGGAATGCGGCCGCCTACGGCCGCATGGCTGCCAGCCTGGCTGCCAGAGGCCACCACCGCAGCAGGGAGCAGGTCCACTGCAAGATTAAGGACCTGTGGCAGTCCTACTCCCGGGCCTGCCTGCCAGGGGCTGACCCAGAGGCCTGCCCCCACTTTCTGGCTCTGGACCGCATCCTGGGGGCTCATGCCATCCCTGCCCCCGGGTGGTGATTGACCCCAGGGCAGAGGGACCACTCCCTGACACGGAGGAGGAGGAGGAGGACACCGAGAGCCAGAAGCCTGGTGGAAGCCTGCCCAGGACCCAGGACCCCCGAGGCACCCCACTGAGCCGCTCGCCTGTGTCGTCCGAGGCCGGGGAGGCCTCCACATGTGAGTACCATCGTGCTCCCCTTATGTGTACGGAGGGCTGGGGGAAGAGGGAGCCCAGGGACCATGCACCTGGGCCTTGCAGAGGGGGGCTGGGTTTCACCCACCTGGGCCCCAGGGAGAATTGACCACTGCTCTTGTTTCACCACAGCCGCAGCACCTGCGCCTGCAGGGCGCACCACCCTGCCTGCAGCAGCTGCCCACGCCCGGGCCAGCAGGAGAGCCAGGAACCAGGAGGACTACCAGTGGCGGCACCTCCACTTCCTGGATCACCAGCTCCGCACCCAGGACCTCTGGGTCCAGGAGGACCTTTGGCTGCGCCAGCGGAGCTTGGAGGTGCTGGAGGAGCAGGGCTGTGCCCTCGGAGGCCACCTCCAGAGCCTCCTCGACCGGTTCCCGCTTCCTCCTGCTCCTGCTCCTGCTCCCCATGCTCCTCCTGCTTCCTCCGCAGCCCCCGTCCCTCCTGCCCCAACCTACACACCCATTCCCTCACGACGCCCCCGCACCTGCAGTGCTTCAAGACGGGAGAGGCACGCTGACTCCCACCCCTGAGCATTCCATTCCCTTCCTCCCTTCCCTCCCCTTCGAGCTCCCTCCTCCCAGGTTTCCCCCTCCCCTTTCCCACCCTCACTCCTCCGTCCACCCACCCCACTTATGTTAAATAAAAAGAGATGTTGTTTGCCAAAACAGGTGTCTTTATTTGACATTAGGAAGGGTGGTTAGGAAGGGGAAAGGGGAAGGTGGGGAGGGTGGAAGAAGGCCCCAGTGGGGCATGCAGGGAGAGTTCAGTCCTCCTCCTCCTCCACCTGGAAGCTCTCCCGCAGGGCTTCCCGGATCCGGACGCCCCCCCACTGGACTTCCCAGACAGCGGCGGTGCGGGGCTGAGCGTAGTGGCCAGCCATACGGTCAGCCTCAGCCATCCATGCTGGCAGGAAAGCCTCCCCCTTTCTCTCACACAAATTGTGCAGCACAGAACATGCTGTCACTACAGGAGGTATATTGTGCTCGGCGAGGTCCAGATGGGTGAGGAGGCATCGAAAGCGGGCTTTCAGTCGCCTGAAGGCCCCCTCCACCATGATGCGGGCCCTGGTGAGCCTGGCATTGAAGGCCTGGCGGGAGGGATTGAGGTGCCCCATATAGGGCTTCATCAGCCACACCTGTAGGGGGTAGGGGGCATCCCCCACCAGGCAGACGGGCATGTACACGTCCCCAATCCTGTTGTGGCGGTCGGGGAAGATGGTCCCGGCCTGCAGCCTCTGGCACACGGAGGAGTTCCGGTACCTTGCGTCGTGTGCCTTGCCGGGCCAGCCCACATTAATGTCCGTGAACTGTCCCCAGTGGTCACACACGGCCTGCAGGATCACGGAGAAGTACCCCTTTCTGTTGATGTAACGGGACGCCTGGTGTTCCGGGGCATGGATGGGGATGTGTGCCCCGTTGATGGCTCCCCCGCAGTTGGGGAAGCCCAGGGTGCCAAAGCCCCGGATGACGGCGTCCGGATTGGCGAGGCGGACCACCCTGTGGAGCAGCACCCGATTGATGGCCCTGACCACCTGCGGAGAGACACAGCAAAGCGCGAATCAGTGGGGCGCCCAGGTGGCTTGGAGTGTTCATGCCCTGTCAGTGCCCCGTGCCCCACTCCCGGAAGCAACCCCCCCAGGCGGCGTGTAGTATGGCCGGGAGAGACCGGTGCGGGGCACTTTCGCCTCCTCCCTCCCCCCCCTTTTTCCCTGGGGCAGCCCATCCCCTCCTTGCAGCCCCCTTCCCCCTCCAGTCCAGTGGCCGGTGAGTGCCGTACCTGCATGAGCACTGCTCCGACGGTGGATCTCCCCACGCCGAACTGGTTCCCGAGAGCTTCCAGAGGGCGATGGCCACCCGCTTCTGGAGGGGAATGGCGGGCCTCATGCTAGTGTCCCTTCTGTGCAGGGCAGGGGCAAGCCACTCGCAGAGCTCCAGGAAAGTGTCCCTCCTCATCCTGAAATTCTGGGTCCACTGTCGGTCTTCCCAGCGCTCCAGGATGATGCGGTCCCACCAGTCGCTGCTGGTGTCCAGACGCCAGATGCGGCGGGGTATGCTGGTGTCCAGGTGCCACCGCATTGCTGGCAGGCTTGCAACAGCAAGTCCAGAAAGTGCACCAGAAGGTGCAGGGTGAGCTCTGGTTCCATGTTGCCACTTGCGGCGGTGTCCCCAAAGGGAAGCACCGACATAGACGGGCACAGAGACCAACGCTTTGCTGTCCCTCAGTGAGGTTGGCAAGCAAGCAGAAAACTGAGAACCAGCTGTCCGGGGGGGTCCCTTTAAGCACGAGCCTCAAATAGCCTCAGCCAGCAGCCACACAACGCAACTACTGACCTGATGCCCTGCCAGAACCAGTTTCAGCTGCCCTTAAATGCCCCCCTGTGTCCAATCAGTGTGGACGCGCTAGTTCGAATTAGCAAAACGCTAATTCGAACTAGTTTTTCGTTCTAGATGCATTAGTTCGAATTAGCTTAGTTCGAATTAACTAATTCGAACTAAGTTAGTTCGAATTTTGTTATAGTGTAGACATACCCTTAGTGCTGTGGAAATGGATCAAGGTACAGGGTCCTGTCCTGGCATCCTGCTAGGGAGCAGGGTTGGGGTGAGAGGGCTTCCTCCTCTGATTGGACAGAGCAGCACATGCCCTATATCCTGACCACATTCTCTGGCAGCCTTGCAAGGCAAAGTAAGTCCTTATTCTCCGACCCCTCTTCCCAGCAGTAGCAGTGTCAAGGCAGAGAAGGGCTAGCCCGTATGCAGTGGCAGGAATGCTGAGAGGCTGGGCGGAATTGGTCAAAGTGCAGGGCACCCATTTTTGCAGAAAGGCTGTAGCAGCAGGACACAACCGTGCTAACAATAAAGTAACAGGATGAGCAGCAAGTTGTATATAGGTTTATAGTACATATTGGTTACATAGCCAAAGGTTTAGGAGTGGCTTTACTTGTTTAATCAGTGCCTCACTGTCTGCACTGCTATCTATGGGTATGTCTACACAGCAAAGTTATTTCGAAATAACAGCCCTTATTTCGAAATAACTTTACTAGCGTCTACACAGCCAAACCGCTATTTCGAATTTGGTAAACCTCATTCTACGAGGAATAACGCCAAATTCGAAACAGCTATTTTGAAATAAGTGCTGTGTAGACACTTATTCGAAATAGGGGGCCAGAACACTTCTCTCCCTCCCCGTCTCCCTGGAGCCCTTAAGGGGTAGACTCTGGCCACAGTGCCTGTGCCAGCTCCAAGCCTGCCAGTCCAGAGCCAGCAGTCACTGCCCCTGACCCAGTGGCCCCAAAACATAAGCCAGCAAGCCACTGGCAGCCAGCCCTCCACCGCTCCCCAGGAGCAGTTTGCCAGCTCCCAGGAGCCTGCCAGGGCCCAGAGAAGGCAGGTGCCTTCCTGGTCCAGGGTGGAGATCATGGACCTTATTCAGCTTTATGGGGGATGCCCCCAACATCCATGATCTCCGCACTAGATGGAGGAACGTGGCCGTCTATGGCAGGATAGCTGCCTGCCCGGCCACCAAAGGCCACATGTGAACCCAGGAGCAGGTTTGCATGACAATCAGGTTGGTCCAGTGAGACCCCCAACCCTGAGCCCTGAGCTTCCCCTCCCACTTCTTCCCCTTGCTTTCCCCTTCCAGCTCCCTCCTCCCAGGTTTCCCCCTCCCCTATCCCACCTTCTTTTCTCCCCTCTTCCACCTCCTTTTCCCAGTCTCACCAGAATGTCATTCTCACTCCCTCCCCCAGTTTTGTTAAATAAAGAGAGTTTGTGTTCATGAAAATATGTGTATTTTATTTGACATCAGGAAGGGGGGTTAGAGAGGGATAAGTGGAAGGATGTGAGGGAGGAATGAGGCACAGGCCTCCAGTGGGGCAGGCCAGAGAGGCTCTTAGTGCTCCTCAGGGTAGAAGCTCTCCCGCAGGCCTCCTGGATACTGGCAGCCCCCCGATGGACCTCCCAGATGGCAGCCTGCAGAAAGTGCAGCCAGCCTCGTAGTAACACATTGACGAGAAACACCAGAGTGCCCAGGGGCAGCTCTGGCTGCATGTTGCAGAGTGCTGTGGTGTCCCGGATTAGGGCAATCAGAGCACACAGAGACAAAATGCTTTACTGTCCCTCATCAAGGTAGACAAGCAAGCAGTGAAACCTGAGAACTAGCTGTCCTCGGTGTGGGGGGGGGGTCCCTTTAAGTACAGACCTCAGATAGCCTTAGGCAGCAGACCCACACAGCAACTCCCTACCAGAGCTGGTTCCAGCCAGCCTTAAATGTGATTCAGAGTCCAGTCAGTGTGGACACAATATTTCGAAATAGCCAAATGCAATTTCGAAATGCATTTTGTGTGTAGACCTGTTATTTCGAAATAAGCTATTTCGAAAGAACACTGTAGTGTAGACATACCCTATAGTCAAGCTAGGAGGGCATGCAGGGTATATACACTGCACTCCTAATAGGCTTAGATCAGCATGAGGTAAGTTTGATTCCTACTGCTTCCAAGAAATGGGGGCAGGTCAGTACTACCAACTGATCTGGATCACTTGCTAAGGAGTGCGTAATTGAACAACTTGCATTGTCAAAAATAGCTACCTAAACTGGTCTGATGAAAAATTGGGTTTCAGCTCAAACAGCATTTTCACAATAAAGATTTGCTTTCTTTGGAAAATTTAATTTTACATCAAAAAACAAACTTCTGAAAACCATTCAGATTTCAACAAAAATATTTCATTAAGATATGCTGTCACAATATCTTATGAAGATCCTGGTTTGTTTGCCTCATGTCTTAGTTGTTTCTGGGCTGGGCTTCCAGCCAGATTTCAGCTCTCAGGAGACATACTGGTCATTCACTTTCATAATGAAATACCTCCCCTCTGCAAGTCAGAGGCTGTGGAGGATCATGGGATATGCAGTCTGATCCAGAAAGCCAGCTTCTAGAGAAGAATCAGAATGTGAGGAATCTAAACTACATCTCCTGTGAGGCACCAGGAGTCCATGAGTGTAAATGATGTAAGTAGAACTTTCAATATAAAATAAACAAAATTATCTTCATGGAGGAAAGATAATTATCTTAACACATTTTTTAAAACAACCAATTTAAGATTATAAACAAGGTTTTTGAAGTTGCATGAAATATGAAAATTAATCAAATTATAAGATGTGGTAAATTGGTATTAGTTATTTGAAGTTAAGTGCAGTATTTCAGGTAGTGAAGCATTTTAAATGTCTCAAGAGAATATTACAGTGAACGTGTAACAAAAGATAAAGCATTATTCTACTAGAAAGTTAGGGAATTCATCTTGTCCCAACAGCAATATGCCTTTTCATGATAATCATACCTTATTGATTCAGCCATAACGGCAACTGTGATTCATAATTTGAGTGGTGTAATTTAAGCAATTTACCTCTTGTTTGTGAAAAGCAGGTACATGCAAGGATTTAATTCTCCCCTCAGGAGTCAACTCACTTTAAAGGGACTATATAAATAATCCAAGCCACAGATGAAGAAAAAAACATGAAGCTGATTCATGGCAGGCAGAAAGGTCATAAGAAGCCTTGATACAAAAACTGAGCCAGAAAACTGATTTTAGGAGGAAAATATGGTTTACTATGATTTATTTAAAGTCTAACTCTTCCTATGTCTTGTATGTTAAAAATTGTATTTAAAGTGGGACTAGTTTTAAACTTCCCTTCAGAAAATGGTAACTGTCCCTCTGGTGAATTAATATCTGATTGGTGCAATCCTATGACTTTCATCCCAAATTCTTGCTCTTTGCATTTTGAAATTGTTTTTGAGCTGGGTTTTGAGAGCATAGTGTGGATTGAACCATAAACTCAAATGTCAAAGGGTTTGGAACAGGTCCCATATGAAGAGAGGCTAAAGAGACTGGGACTTTTCAGCTTAGAAAAGAGTAGACTGAGGGGGGATATGATAGAGGTCTATAAAAGCATGAGTGGTGTGGAGAGGGTGCATAAAGTTCTTCATTAGTTCCCATAATATAAGGACTAGAGGACACCAAATGAAATGAATGGGTAGCAGGCTTCAAACTAATAACAGAAAGTTCTTCTTGACAAAGCAAATAGTCAACCTGTGGAACTCCTTGTCGCAGGAGGCTGTGATGGCTAGAACTATAACAGAGTTTAAAGAGAAGTTAGATAAAGTCATGGAGGTTGGGTCCATGGAGTGGTATTAGCCAGGGGGTAGAAATGGTGTCCCTGGCCTCTGTTTGTGGAAGGCTGGAGAGGGATGGCACAAGACAAATGGCTTGGTCATTGTCTTCGGTCCATCCCCTCCAGGGTACCTAGTGTGGGCCACTGTCGGCAGACAGGCTACTGGGCTAGATGGACCTTTGGTCTGACCCAGTACGGCCATTCTTATGTTCTAATGTTCTAAGCTCAGGGCTCAGGGTCTCACTGGACCACCTTGATTTTCATGCAAACCTGCTCCTGGGTTTGCATGTGGCCTTTGGTGGCCAGGCTGGCAACTATCCTGCCCTAGACGGCCGCTTTCCTGTGCCTAGTGCAGAGGTCGTGGATGTTGGAGGCCTCCCTCCCAAACCTGGATGAGGTCCACGATCTCCGCACTAGACCAGGCGGGTGCCCGCCTCTTGCGGCCTCGAGCAGGCTCCTGTGAGCCGCCAGCCTGGTACTGGGAAGAGGCAGAGGGCTGGGTGGCAGCGGGTGGCTGGCTAGTGCCATGCCAGGTGCAGAGTCCGCTGGCTGGGTGCCGGCAGGCTTTTACCTGGCACGGGCACCGTAGCCAGACTGTGCCCCTTTAAGGGCTCCGGGGCCGGGAGGGGGGCAGACGAGTTTCCCTGGTTGTGCCCAGAGTGTCCACCAGGGAAAGCTGGGAACGGCTAGCCTCCCACTAGTTCGAATCAAGTGGCCACACAGCCCTTAATTCAAACTACTTAGTTCGAACTAGGCATTAGTCCTCGTAGAATGAGGTTTACCTAGTTCGAAGTAAGCGCTGTGCTAGTTCGAATTATGTTCGAACTAGCAGTTTGCCTGTGTAGAGCCTATGAAAGTTAATTCGAACTAACGGCTGTTAGTTCAAATTAACTTTGTAGTGTAGACATACCCGAAGAGAGGAGATTGGCTATCACTTCACCACCACTACATTGGCCAACCTACCTTCACTGTCATTGTAGCTGCAGTCTCAACCTTACTTTTAATTTTGGCATATTTTTATCCTTCTGTTATCAGCTATTTGACTGGAATCTAAATATATATCTTTGGCACTGAGAATGATAATGCCCTTTACTTTTAGGGCTAATAGCTGAGGAAAACTGCTACCTTTTAAAATTATTGCAACGAGATAAGAATTTTTTGATTTATTTGATGTGATTTAATCCATCAATTACATTAATTCGATGTAATATTATTCCACTGTCTTTTAATTTGATTTACTTATATGTATTTTATGCTTTCGTTTGGGTCTCTAATTTAGTTGTTAAAATATGTACAACTGGAAACCCATGGAATTAAAATGTTTACTTCCCCAACCAGGATTCCAAATCTAGGAACTTTCAGAGAAAATAAGCAACTCCTTACCCTTAGGCTACGTCTACACTGGCCCCTTTTCCGGAAGGGGCATGTAAATTTCAGCAGTCGTCGTAGGGAAATCCGCGGGGGATCAAAGTAAGAATAAGAGCCTCCGGAAAAGGGCACTTTTTCCGGAGGATCGGGGCCAGTCTAGACGCTCTTTTCCGGCTTTTTTAAAAGCCGGAAAAAAGCGGCGGACATTTTTATTTAAATGCCGCGGGGGATATTTAAATCCCCCGCGGATTTCCCTACGACGACTGCTGAAATTTACATGCCCCTTCCGGAAAAGGGGCCAGTGTAGACGTAGCCTTATAGTAATTCCATAACTGGTGCGCAAATTGGATTTTTTTTATTTTAAAATGAGAAAAAATGACATATGAGATATTTCTTTTGATAAGCAACACAGGTTCTAGATGCATTAGGTGCGAAGTGTGGTGGATATGAATCACTCCACCTAATGTTTTAAAAGTTCCCCAGAAGTCTATATTACTCAAAGTCACTAACTCTTAGCTTTCTTTCTAAACTGCTGCTTTTCCCCAGCTAACAGCATAAAACTGCAGTGCTCACGATGAACATATTTGTGTAGCCAAGTAATGTGATCTCTTACTTCACAATTGTGAGAGCAACCTAAAACTTGGAAGTAATACATTTCAATACAATGCAACCAGATACAATTTTCAAATCTAGGTTACAAGCTCAGTAGGCTGGTAAAGTTCATGCAAGGTGGTCTATATGCAATGAGTTGTATGTTTTAAGTCATGTCTGAGTGGGAAAACATACTCACCCTGCTACACATAAACATTAATGCAAACTGGCAATTTCAGTGAGAGGACAATGAATGTATAAGCACACAGAATGAATTATCCTCTGACTCTTCTGTAAGTGGACTCTCCAGAACGAAATGAAAACATCACTTTCCTCTAGTCTGGAATTGCTGTTGCACACTCTGCATTTCCATCTATTTATGCCAGAAAATCCCCTTAGTGAACTATGAGTGTGAAATCCTGGAGTTTATCCATATAAAATGTTTGGGCTGTCATGAAGAGGTTGAAGATCTTAAATGTAAAGTTAGCCAATATTTCTCAGTAAACTTAAGGAACAGAAATATGGCATTTATCTCACTTCGAGTTTGAGATCCTTGGCACTCCTATGGCTTGAAAATCAATTTTCTTAATTTTTCTTCTAAGCCTACATTGGTATATTATGAACCAGGGACTACAGATGGATGAATTTTGGTACAAATCATTTCATTATTGGAAAATGCTGGATTGGGGTGACTGAAACAATTTTCAAATTTGAGTCAATTTTGACAAATCACGACAGGAAAAACACAAATAAAAAATAAAAAAATACCAAATGGATCATGTTTTCAAAATCAAACACTTTGACTTCTCATTTTGGAAGGAATTTTGGGGGTTTAATTTCTCTATTTTATTTTTTTAAACACATTAAGAAACGTGTTTGCGCAGATGGTGTCACAGAGAGGGCTTTGGTTTCTTCGACCATGGGACTCTGTTCCGGGCATAAGGATTGTTAGGAAGAGATGGGATCCACCTAACGAAGAGAGGAAGGAGCATCTTCACGGGCAGGCTTGCAAACCTAGTGAGGAGGACTTTAAACTAGATTAGTCGGGGACGGTGAACAAAACCCTGAGGGAAGTGGGAAAACCGGATGCCGGGAAGAAATGCAGAGAGGAAGGGGCAAGAAAGTAGGACCCATGTTTTGAATGGAGAAGATAGGACAATCAACTGGTTACCTGAAGTGTTTGTACACCAATGCGAGAAGCCTGGGCAACAAACAGGAAGAACTGGAGGCCCTGGCCCAGACCAAGAAATATGATTTAATTGGGATAACAGAGACTTGGTGGGATGACTCGCATGACTGGAGCGCTGTCATGGAAGGGTATAGACTGTTCAGGAACAACAGGCAGGGGAGAAAAGGAGGAGGAGTTGCACTACATGTAAGAGAGTACTACAATTACTCTGAACTCCAGTATAAAGATGGAGAAAAAAACTGTTGAAAGTCCATGAGTTAAGTTTAAAGGAGCAAACAACAGCAGTGATGTTGTGGTTGGTCTCTGCTACAGGCCACCGAAACAGGTGGATGAGGTAGATGAGGCTTTCTTCAGACAACTGAGCGAAGCTGCCAGATCGCAGGCTCTGGTTCTCGTGGGGGACTTTAATCACCCTGACTTCTGTTGGGAAACCTATACGGCAGTACACAGGCAATCCAGGAAGTTTTTGGAGAATGTTGGGGATAACTTCTTGACACAAGTGCTGAAGGATCCGACCAGGGGCCGTGCACAGCTTGACCTTCTGCTCACGAACAGGGAGGAACTAATAGGGGAAGTGGAGGTGGGTGACAACTTGGGAAGCAGTGATCATGAGATGGTAGATTTCAGGATCCTGACCAAAGGAAGAAAAGAGAGTAGTAAAATACACACCTTGGACTTCAAAAAAGCAGATTTTGACTCCCTCAGGGATCTGATGGGCAGAATCCCCTGGGATGTTAACATGAAGAGGAAAGGAGTCCAGGACAGCTGGCAGTATTTTAAAGAAGCCTTATTGAAGGCACAGAAAGAAACCATCCCGACGCATAGCAAAAGAGGCAACCATGGTAGGAGACAGGATTGGCTTACAGGGGAAATCCTTGGTGAACTTAAGCACAAAAAGGAAGCTTACAAAAAGTGGAAACTTGGACAAATGACCAGGGAAGAGTTTGAAGGTATAGCTCGAGAATGCCGGGGGTTATCATAAAGGCGAAAGCGCAAATGGAATTGCGACTGGCTAAGGATATGAAGGATAACAAGGTTTCTACAGGAATGTTAACAAGAAAAAGGTGATCAGAGAGGGTGTGCGGCCCCTAATGGATGAAGGAGGTAACCTGGTGACAGATGATGTGGGGAAAGCTGAAGTACTCAATGCTTTCTTTGCCTCTGTATTCATGGACAAGGTCGGCTCCTGGACTCCTGCGCCAAGTGACGCAAGATGGGATGAAGATGGACAGCCTGTGGTGGGTAAAGAACAGGTTAGGAACTATTTAGAAAAGCTAAACATCCATAAATCCATGGGTCCGGACTTAGTGCATCCGAGGGTACTGAGGGAGTTGGCAAATATCATTGAGGACTAAGCACTAAGTAACTTTAACCAATTATTTTCATTTAGAATTTATTTATTGTATGTTATGATTAATTAATGTTACATTAAGTATTGTATGTTAATTAAAACTGATTATAGATTTTTTTAAAGTACAAAATTAAGCAAAGTATAAGAATAAGCAATATTTAGAAGAAGTAGGTGATAAGTCAGGCAAGCTGAAACACAAGAAAATTGTTTAAGCTGAGGCATACGAGATCCATCTTAGATATTTTAGGCCTTTGATGCAAGAAAAATGTGACCCAAAATTACCTATTGCCCTACAATTCTGAGAGAAGAGGTAGAGACTGGAAGTAGATTCAGGAAAGTAAAATTTAATCATAAAAGTGCTATAATAAGAAAATGTAATAAGAAAAGCAAAAAAAGTTTTGAGGAACAGCTAGCCAAAAACTCAAAAAGAAATAACAAAATGTTTTTTAAGAACATTAGAAGCAGAAAGCCTGCTAAAAAACCTGTGGGTCCCCTAGACGATCGAGCTATAAAAGGAGCAATCAAGGACGATAAAGCCATTGCGGAGAAACTAAATAATTTCTTTGCTTCAGTCTTCACGGCTGAGGACGTTGGGGAGATTCCTGAATCTGTACCGTCCTTGTGGGTGATGAATCTGAGGAACTGTCCCGGATTGAAGTGTCATTAGAGGAGGTTTTGGAACAAATAGAAAAACTTAATGTTAACAAATCTCCGGGACCGGATGACATTCATCCAAGGGTTCTAAAAGAACTCAAATGGGAAATTGCTGAGCTATTATCTGTGGTTTGTAACCTATCCTTTAAATCGGCTTCCGTACCTAATGACTGGAAGGTAGCCAACGTGACACCAATATTTAAAAAGGGCTCTAGAGACGATCCTGGCAATTACAGACCGGTAAGTCTAACTTCAGTACCGGGCAAATTAGTCGAAACAATAGTAAAGAATAAAATTGTGAAGCATGTAGAAGAACATAATTTGTTGGACAAAAGTCAACATGGTTTCTGTAAAGGGAAATCCTGTCTTACTAATCTATTAGAGTTCTTTGAAGGGGTTAACAAGCATGCGGACAAGGGGTATCCAGTAGATATAGTATACTTGGATTTTCAGAAAGCCTTTGACAAGGTCCCTCACCAAAGGCTCTTGTGTAAATTTACATGGCCATGGGATGAGAGGGAAGGTCCTTTCTTGGATTGCGAACTGGTTAAAAGACAGGAAACAAAGGGTAGGAATAAATGGGAAATTTTCAGATTGGAGAGGGGTAACTAGTGGTGTACCCCAAGGGTCAGTCCTGGGACCAATCCTTTTCAAGTTATTCATAAATGATCTGGAGAAAGGGGTAAGCAGTGAGGTAGTAAAGTTTGCGGATGATACCAAACTGTTTAGGATAGTCAAGACAGAAGCAGACTGTGAGGGACTCCAAGAAGATCTCACCAAACTCAGTGATTGGGCAGCAAAATGGCAAATGAAATTTAATGTGGATAAGTGTAAAGTAATGGACATTGGGAAAAATAACCCCAACTATATGTACAGTATGATGGGGGCTAATTTGGCTACGACAAATCAGGAAAGGGATCTTGGAGTTATCGTGGACAGTTCTCTGAAAACTTCCACGCAGTGTGCAGTGGCGGTCAAAAAGGCAAATAGGTTGCTAGGAATTATTAGGAAAGGGATAGAAAATAAGACACAGAATATCTTACTGCCCCTGTATAAAACTAAGGTACGCCCACATCTTGAATACTGTGTACAGATGTGGTCTCCTCACCTCAAAAAAGATATTTTGGCCTTGGAAAGGGTTCAGAAAAGGGCAACTAAAATGATTAGGGGTTTGGAGCGGGTCCCATATGAGGAGAGGTTAAAGCGACTGGGATTTTTCAGTTTAGAAAAGAGGAGACTGAGGGGGGATATGATAGAGGTATATAAAATCATGAGTGGTGTGGAGAAGGCCGATAAAGAAAAGTTATTTATTAGTTCCCTAAATAGAAGAACTAGAGGACACCAAATGAAATTAATGGGTAGCAGGTTTAAAACAAATAAAAGAAAGTTCTTCTTCACACACCGTGTAGTCAACCTGTGGAACTCCTTGCCAGAGGAGGCTGTGAAGGGTAGGACTATAATAGAGTTTAAAGAGAAGCTAGATAATTTCATGGAGGTTAGGTCCATAAAAGGCTATTATCCAGGGAATAAAATGGTGTCCTTGGCCTCTGTTTTTCAGAGGCTGGAGAGATATGGCAGAAGACAAATCACTCGATCATTGTCTTCGGTCCACCCTCTCTGGGACACCTGGTGCTTGCCACTGTCAGTAGACAGGATACTGGGCTAGAAGGACTTTTGGTCTGACCCAGTACTGCCGTTCTTATGTTCTTATGTTCTAATAACAAAATGTGATTATAACAAACGTCATATGTGATACATCAACCTATACAGCCTACAGGTTTCCAGGGGACAGAGACCAATAAGACAGTGAAGGACAATGCTGTACATGTGCAGAATGTAGATATAGAGATATTCACTGCATAAAAAAGGACATCCAGAATAGGGAAATTGAGATTTTTATCGAAGATTTTTATATAGTGGTCCAGCAGGAATCAATCCATGTGAGGGCCAATAAACCTCAATAATGCTTAGGAGGATGCGAGTATGTCTGTAGTTATTGTTAGTGTAGGATACATATCTTACTTTGGAATTACATATACTGTAATTTTTACAATATTACTGGTAACTTTAATAAAACGACTATAAGAGAAATGCTCCTGTAATGAAAAGGGATGAAGGGCATGTGGCTGCACTTACCAAGTGCAGCATCAATATGATTAACTCATTTGCCCTTGAATCACATCCAGAGGTGATTATCAACATATGTGCTGGATGGCATGTAATATCAGATGTGCAGGGGTCTATTGAATACAGCAGATGTTGGGGAAGACAAAAATAGAGATTTGTGAGAGGTCCACTTGATTCTAAAGGGACATGCAGCTTCTTCAGCCCATTCAAGACATTTGCTGACATTATGTTTGGCAAGGTGGGGACAAGCACATCAGTAACCACTTTCAAAATTGTTTTCTGCAGAGCCCCATTTAGCAAACTACAGGAACAATGTTTTAATGGCAACTGTTATTAGTCTCCCTCAGTACAGTACAAGCTGCACTTCCCAAAATTGGAATTCTCTGGACCAACAGCATCTGTGGTTCAGCAGAACAATGGATGTTCTTTGATCAGAGAATCCTGGCAGAAGGGCAATCCAGGAGGGGCCAGGCTGAAGAAGCAGGACATGGCTGGGTTTGGGGCTGGCAGCAGCTCCAGCAGTGGGGTTGGAGTCGTAGCAGCCCCCGGCAGCCTACAACACTGGAACTGGGTCAGGACAGCCTCCAGCAGTGCAGAATCAGGGTAGCAACAACCTGGGGCAATGCAGGACTGGGGCCAGAGCCTGCAGGCTCCTGCATAGCAGGAGCCTGCATTCTCGGCAGCCTGCAGCACATGGCAGTGAGGGGCTGGAACCCCGGACAGCCTGTGGAAGTGGGGCCAGAGCCTGCAGGCTGCTGCAGGGCTGGGACCAGAGCCTGAGCCCTCATTAGCCCCGTCTTCCTTGTAACTTTTAGATACTTGAAAATTGCTCTCATGTCCCCTCTTGTCTTCTCTTTTCTAAACTAAACAGACCCAGTTCTTTCAGTCTTCCCTTATAGGTCATGTTTTCTAGACCTTTAATCATTTTGGTTTCTCTTCTCTGGACCCTCTCCAATTTCTCCACATCCTTCCTAAAATGCGGGCCCAGAACTGGCCACAACACTTCAACTGAGGCCTAATGGAAGGGGGCATTACCATTAGTGAGAAAACAAGGTGAAGGTGAATCAGCCACACTCTTTCCACTCCTCACCCCCCCACACACATACTAGTTGGCACTGTCCCTAACATAAAGCACTATAGTCAACTCTGACTGCAAAATCCCTTTCTGCAGTACTCCTTTCTAGACAACCACTTCCCATTCTGTATGTGTGAAAGTAATTGGTCCTTGCTAAGTTGAGCACTTTGCATTTGTCCTTATTAAACTTCATCCTATTTACCTCAGACCATTTCTCCAGTTTGTCCAGATCATTTGGAATTTTGACCATCCTCCAAAACACTTGCAACTTCCCCTAGCTAGGTATCCTCTGCAAACATAATAAGTGCACACTCTATGCCAATATGTAAATCATTTATGAAGATATTGAGCAGAATGGTCCCAAACAGACCCTTGTGGAACCCCACTTGTCATGCCCTTCCAGCATGACTGTGAACCATTAATAGCTACTCTGAGAACTGTTATCCAACCAGTTATGTACCCACCACACAGTAGCCCCATCTAAGTTGTATTTCCCTAGTTTATTAGTTAGAAGGTCATGCAAGACAGTGTCAAATGCTTTACTAAAGTCTAGGTGGATCACATCCACCACTTTCCCCTTATTCACAAAGCTTGATAGCTTTCTATGATAGGATATCAGATTGTTTTGACATGATTTGTTCTTTACAAATCCATGCTGTCTATTTCCTATCTTCCAGGTGTTTGCAGATGAATCCCTTAATTACTTGCTCTATTATCTTCCCTGGCACAGCAATTAAACTGACTGGTTTGTAGGTTCTTGGGTTGGTCTTATTTCCCTTTTTATAGATGGGTACTATATTTGCCCTTTTTCCAGTCTTCCAGAATCACCCCCCAACTTCCATGATTTTTCAAAGATGATAGCTAAAGGCTCAGATACCTCCTCTATCAGCTCCTTGAGTATTCTAGAATGCATTTCATCAGGCCCTAGTGATTTGAAGACATCTAACTTTTTTAAGTTATTTTAACTTGTTCTCTTTTTATTTGATGCACTCACTAAGACGTTTTACCATCAAACTTCTTGGTGAAAACTGAAACAAATAAACCATTAAGCACCTCTGCCATTTCCAAGTTTCCTGTTATTGTTTTTCCCTCTTCTCTGAGCAATGGGCCTACTCTCTCCTTGATCTTCCTCTTGCTTCTAATATATTTATAGAACACCTTCTTATTATCTTTTATGTCTGTAGAAAGGCAAAGACCCAAAACAAGTTAAATCTAGCTAATCTTGCCCCTACATACCTGTTTTGTTTGCTTATA
Source organism: Pelodiscus sinensis (assembly GCF_049634645.1). Classification (NCBI taxonomy): domain Eukaryota; kingdom Metazoa; phylum Chordata; order Testudines; family Trionychidae; genus Pelodiscus; species Pelodiscus sinensis. Next base: position 53,058,426 of record NC_134719.1, read on the forward strand.
TAATCCTTTGTAATTTGACCTAGTTTCCACTTTTTATATGACTCCTTTTTGATTTTCAGATCATATATGATCTCTAGGTTGCTCCAAGATGGTCTCCTGTATTTCACTTCACCCTTTAGATTGCTGTTGAGATTCTTTGAGGTCACAAGTTTTATGTTCTGAAATGTGATGTCCTGAAAGACCCATTAAATTATCAGAAACAAAACCCAGTATTTCAAATAGTCATTTTGACATGTTGAAGGTGTTGTTGTTTATTCCCATTTCTATGGCATCAGTGCCACTTGACAGTTCTGCATCATACCTCATCTTAAAGGAGACATTAAGTTGACCAAATAAATGGTGTGTAATGCTGACATGACAGGTAGAGTTTTGTGGTTTTGACAGAGACAACGCATGTGCTTGATATTTATATATATATGGAGATGTCAGTGTGATAAAAGTTGAGAAGCTGCATTGCAAATTCGATTTAGCATCTCTTCCTCTAGACATCTCAACTATACTCTGCTTGCTAATTCATCTTCCTAGGATTTTAAATATTTCAAACCCCTGATCATTTCTGAAGAGCTGTAATGGCCCTTTTTTCATTATTAATGAAAATATGTTTTTCTTTACTTCCTTTCAATATGAAATTTGTTTCTAATTTTTTTTTGGCTCACACCAAAGAGAGGCAAGAGTCAATCATGGATCTGTTTAAAGATCTAATAAACATGAATCTTCTTATGTAGAAGCAGGATCTTCATGCTGATCAGGAAAACTATTAAGTGGATGGATTAGTGTGCAGATGAAGTACATGAGACATGAGAAATAAAGATTACCATATAACACTCCATATATGACTCCAATGTATGACTTGAAACTTTACCAATGGCCAAATGCAGTAATATATCAGTAAATATATATATCAGTAAATCCATGAAAAAGTCTGACTATATCTATGAATATTGTTTTTTTTTCTTCATTGCTAGAGTGCATTTATCAGAGAGATTTTGCTAAGCAGCGAGGGGGAAGCTTGCACGGTCATTACGTTTAATATTGCTACTCTATAGATAAAAAAAGGCACTTCAGTCTTCAGTAATGCTTTGTGAAGAGAGGAAACTAACAGGGAGTATTGTGAGTGAGGTTAGAAGGGGAACTGGAACGGGGTGAGGTACACTTAACATTCTTAAAACTTTTAAACTAAACTAAAACCAAAATTACCGGATTTAAATAAAAAGCCTCTCAATTTAATTCTCTGTAGTAGAGAATTCAGGCAGAAGCCCAATAGCAGAGTGGGGGCTATCCTGTTTAATGCACCCAATGTAGCATGTATGATTACCGGCCCTATGGGGCAGGTGGCGTTCAGTGCATTTAGTGCAAGGAGCTCCTGGCCCTCAAAGACCGCATATGGACTTTGGAGGCCATGATGGCTGAACTGGAGGAGCTAAGGGAGGCCGACAGGTATGAAGATGAAGCTTTCTGGGACACTGTAGAACTGTTCCACCTCCAGTCAGACAGCCCCTGTGCTGTTAACAATGAAAGGCTCAGGGGAGAAGAACATTCAACTGGAGCAGAGGGAAATGATCCCATAGTTGGGACCCTCTTTCCAGAAGATGTTGTGGTACCCTCTCACACTGGGGATACATCTCCAGGGGAGGGAACTCCAGTCATTAGGAAAAGACAGGTGTTAGTAATGGGGGATTTGATCATTAGAAACTCAGGGTATGTCTACACTACCCTCCTAGTTCGAACTAGCGGGGTAATGTAGGTATACTGCACTTGCAAATGAAGCCCGGGATTTGAATTTCCCGGGCTTCATTTGCATAAGCGGGGAGCCGCCATTTTTAAAACCCCGCTGGTTCGAACCCCGTGCAGCGCGGCTACACGGGGCACGAACTAGGTAGTTCGAACTAGGCTTCCTAGTCCGAACTACCATTACTCCTCATTCCACGAGGAGTAATGGTAGTTCGAATTAGGAAGCCTATTTCGAACTACCTAGTTCGTGCCCCGTGTAGCCGCGCTGCACGGGGTTCGAAGCAGCGGGGATTTAAAAATGGCGGCTCCCCGCTTATGCAAATGAAGCCCGGGAAATTCAAATCCCGGGCTTCATTTGCAAGTGCGGTATGCCTACATTACCCCGCTAGTTCGAACTAGCGGGGTAGTGTAGACATACCTATAGATAGCTGGGTTTGTGCTGACTGGGAGAACTGTATGGAAACTTGCCTGCTTGGTGTGAAGGTTGTGGCTTTCTCGAGACATCGTCCTGGTGGTCAAATTTAGGCTGCTTAGAAATCCAGGACCTCTATGGCAGTGTTCTCTGAAATGCTTCCAGTTCCACACACAGGACCAGGTGGGGAGGCAGAGCTTCAATGCGTGGATGATACGATGGTGTAGAGAGGAGAAGTTTAGATTTATGGGGAAACTTTTGGGATGGGGGAGCCTATACAGGAAGGATGGGCTCCACATAAACCAAAATGGACTCAGACTGCTGGCACTTAACATTAAAAAGGTTGTAGAGCATTTTTTAAACTAAAGGCTGGGGGAAAGCCGATGGGTGCAGAGGAGCACATGGACTAGACAGAGACATCTCTTAGGGGAGGCTCTATTACTAGAGATTCTCTGTGTTCTAGTCAGGAGAATAGGATGGAAGCATGTATCAGATCAGATGAGACACAATCAAATGAAAAAAAGTGTAACACATCAGGAAATGGCAAACAGATAAATATTGACAAATGTTTAAAGTGCTTATACACAAGAGCTAGAAGTCTAAATAATAAGATGGGTGAACTAGAGTGCCTCATTTAAAGGAGAAAATTGATATAATATGAATCATGAAAACTTGGTGGAAAATCAAAGGGGCACAGTCATATCAGGGTAAAAAATATATTAAAAGGACAGAACAGATTGTACTGGTGGGAGAGTGGCACTTTACATGAAAAAATGTAGACTCAAATGAAATAAACGTCTTAAATGAGCCAAAATGTTCCATAGAATCTCTATGGATACTAATTCCATGCTCCAATAATAAGAATATAACAATAGTAATCTATTACCGACTTCCTGATCAGTATAGTGATTGTGACTATGAAATGCTAAAGAAGATTAATGAGGCTATCAAAATAACAAGCTAGTAAGCTAAACCAACAAATAGTGGGGGATTTAAACTATCTCCGTATTGACAGGGTACACAACACCTCAGGATGGGATAAAGAGATAACATTTCTTGATACCTTAAATAACTGCTTCTTGGAGCAATTGGTTCTGGAACACACCAGGGGAGAGACTCTTTTTGATTTAGTGCTAAATGGAGTGCAGGATCAGGTCCAGGAGGTAAATATAACTAGTCCACTTGGAAATAATGACTATAATGTAATAAAGTTTAACATCCCTGTGGTGGGAAAAACACCTCAGCAGCCCAACACTGTGGCATTTCACTTCAGAATGGGAACTACACAAAAATGAGGAGGTTACTGAACAGAAATTAAGGTACAGTGACTAAAGTAAAATCTCTGCAAGCTGCATGGAAACTTTTCAAAGACACCATAATAGAGGCCCAACTTAAATATATACCCCAAATTAAAAAAACACATTAAGAGAACCAAAAAAGTGGCACCATGGCTTAACAACCAGGTAAAAGAAGCTGTGAGAAATAAAAAGACATGTTTTAAAAAGTGGAAGTCAAATCCTAGTGAGGAAAATAGAAAGGATCATACATTTTGTCAAATTAAGAGTAAAAATATAATAATAAAATCCAAAAAGCAGTCTGAAGAACAGCTAGCCAAAAATTCAAAAAATAATAGCAAAATGTTTTTAAGTACATCATAAGCAGGAACATGGCTAAACAAGTTCTTGGATGATTGAGATGCTAAGGTGGCACTTAAAGATGATAAAGTAATTGCGGAGAATCTAAGGGTGTGTCTAGACTACATGGTTTTGTTGACAAAAGTGGGCTTTTTTGTCGACACCGGTAAACCTCATTTTACAAGGCATAATGCCTTTGTTGACAGAGTTCTGTCGACAAAAAGGACAATCTGGATGCGAGAGTTTTTTTTGTCGACAGAAAAAGACCTCCAAGGAAACTCCCTGCTTGATAGTCCTTCTTCAGGGGAAACCTCTTGTTCCTGTCTATAGCCATATTTTAAAGGCACAGACACCGCTGGTGGGCATTCTAACAGGAAGCTGGCCACAGACCAACACAGTCAGCACACGGTTTGCCCAGCTTCACTTGCACATGGCCATGTGTGCAGCTCCAGAGCCACGAGGCCCCAAGGACCTTCGAGGGAGCCAACCCAGTTCCCTCAGGAGAGAAAAAGAGAGCCCCAGTGCCAGAAGTCCTGACACTGCTTGAACTGTGGGGGGAGGAGGAAGTGGTCCAGGCCCTGCACACCCGGTGCAGGAACACCAACATCTATGGCTGCATGGCTCCGGGGCTGGCCGATAAAGGGCACCACCCCAGGACACTACAACAGGTCTGGGCCAAAGTTAAAGAACTTCGGCAGGGCTACATGAAGGCCCGAGAGCAGAGCTCAGCATCAGGTGCAGCCCCAGTGCACTGAGCCTTTTATAACGAACTGGACCGCATACTGGGAGTCCAGGAACCTATGTCTGCACCGGTGCTCATGCAGACAAGGTTGCACACACTGGTGCAGTAGGGCCGGCAGGAGGTCCCCAGGGAAGATGTGGAGGAGGAGGACTAAGAGGAGGAGGAGCAGATGGAGGACACCCTGACCCTGACCCTGCAGCCTGTCCCGGAGACCCAGGAAGTCTTGCAGGCATCCTCCAATGCTGATGAAGGAACATCAGGTGAGTGCAGTCAGGGTCACAGACACAGAATGGGGCAGGTGGGAGCAGAGAGGATGCAGAGCAATGTGCATGTCTTGGTCCTCCTAGACAGCTTGCATCTCTCTGTGCATGTGCAAGCTGGTGGGCAGGTGGTGGGTATGTAGATGGGGGCCATGGGAGACCCAAGGTGCTGAAGGCCCCTGTCCCACTGTGGCTGCACACTTACCTGGCTCGGACAGCCATGGTGGAGGGGGGAGAATGTAGGAGGTGGAGGTGGACATTGCCCTAGCCACAACGGGGCCCCTGTGTGGCTGAGGAAGCTGGCAGGGCCAGACGTGGCCTTACAGTAACAACATTCCCATCCCTTGTTTTAAGGACTTGTGTGTGAATTCCTAACACTGATCAGTTTTCCCTCTTCTCCTCCACAGCTGGACCTGATGCTGCTGACCGCCGGGCAACACCAGTGCCACCACCCACCCGGTACCTCAGCACTCACAGGCATTGGAGGGCCTATAATGACCTCTTGCGGAGACATGTGGAGGCGATGGAGAAAATTGAGGGGACCATGTCCAAAATGCAGGAGACGGCCAAAAGAACCAGGGAGGAGGCTCGCTGGCATAATCGCCTGCTCGACGATTTCCTACCGCAGTGGAGCGCAATGTGTGCCACAGTCCGGGAGGCCTTGGCTGTGTCAGATCCTCTCCCCCTGGGGACTCCTCCTGCCCATCCAGCTCCAGCCCCCTCTGGCCCCCCTTCCTCTCCCTTAGCCCCTGCCGCCGTCCCTCTCCCCCCTCACTAGAGCAGAGCCATCTGCAGCCCTGACTCGAGCCCGAGGATGGCAGGGTCCACTGACAAGAGGTGGCAAAGCCTTGCGGCTCAGGCAATACCGCCATTACCCTTAAGCTGTCTGCACTCTCCCTCCCTCCCTCCAGGTTGCCATCCCCTTTCTACCCCAGTTATAAACACAGGTTCATAGTCCAAAAAAAGTTTATTTTTTAACAGTTTTTGAACAATTCTATTTTTTATAACAGTTCTAAATTCTAATGTTACTTGCCAGCAGATCCAGGGAAGTGATTATTCCTTTTTTTTCAGCTCTGGTGAGGCCACATCTGGAGAATTGTGTCCAGTTCTGGGCCCCCCACTACAAAAAGGATGTGGACACATTGGAGAGGGTCCAGTGGAGGGCAACCAAAATGATTAGGGGGCTGGAGCATATGATTTATGAGGAGAGGCTGAGGGAGTTGGGTCTGTTTAGTCTGCAGAAGCGAAGAGTGAGGGGGGATTTGATAGCAGCCTTCAACTTCCTGAAGGGAGGTTCCAAAGAGGATGGAGAGAGGCTGTTCTCAGTAGTGACAGATGGCAGAACAAGGAACAATGGTCTTAAGTTGTGGTGGAAGAGGTTCAGGTTGGATATTAGGAAAAATTATTTCACTAGGAAAGTGGTGAAGCACTGGAATGGGTTACCTAGGGAAGTAGTGGAATCTCCATCCCTAGAGGTATTTAAGTCTTGGCTTGAAAAAGTCCTGGCTGGGTTGATTTAGTTGGGATTGGTCCCACCTAGAGCAGGGGGCTGGACTTGATGACCTTCTGAGGTCTCTTCCAGCTCTATGGGTATGTCTACACTACAGTGCTAATTTGAACTAACTTAGTTCGAATTAGTTAATTCGAACTAAGCTAATTCGAACTAACACAGCTAGAACTAAAAATTAGTTCGAATTAGCGTTTTGCTAATTCGAACTAGCGTGTCCACATTAAGTGGACCCTAAAGCGGGGTTAAGGATGGCCGAAAGCAGTGCCGGCAGGGCATCAGAGGAGGACTTAGAGCGTGGAGATGCTTTCTCAGGCTAGCCGAGGGCTGTGCTTAAAGGGTCCCGACCCCCACCCCGGACAGACAGTTCTCAGGGGTGCCCCGCTTGCAAAGCAGTCCTGGCTTGGAGTGCCCTGAGTGCCCACACTGGGCACATCACAGCACTCGGCCATCAGCCCGGCTACACTTGCCGCAGTCTGCCATCTGGGGAGAAGGGGCAATTGGGGGGCTTCAGGAGAGCATCCACCCCAGAAGCCCACAGAGCCAGCCCAGTCCTCCCCATCAGGGGTTCGTGCCCCATTCCTCCCTCACCTCCTTCCACTTACCTTTCCCTAGCCCCGCTTCTTGATGTACAAAATAAAGATAACGTATCTTCCAAAATGGAATCTGTCTTTATTGCACAAAACTGGGGGAGACTGGGAAAAGGAGGTGGGAGAGGGGAAGAGAGAGGCTTTGAGAGGGGAGGGCAACTAAAATGATCAGGAGTTGGGAACAGGTCCCATATGAAGAGAGGCTAAAGAGACTGGGACTTTTTAGCTTAGAAAAGAGGAGACGGAGGGGGGACAGGATAGAGGTCACTAAAAGCAGGAGTTGGGTGGAGACGGTGCATATAGAAAAGTTCTTCATTAGTTTCCATAAAGAAGGACTAGAGGACACCAAAGGAAAGGAATGGGTAGCAGGCTTCAAACTAGTAAGAGAAAGTTCTTCTTGACAAAGCAAAGAGTCAACCTGTGGAACTCCTTGCTGCAGGAGGCTGTGAAGGCTAGAACTGGAACAGAGTTTAAAGGGAAGTGAGATCAAGTCATGGAGGTTGGGTCCATGGAGTGGTATTAGCCAGGGGGTAGGAGTGGTGTTCCTGCCCAAGGTTTGTGGAAGGCTGGAGAGGGATGGCATAAGACAAATGGCTTGGTCACTGTCTTCGGTCCATCTCCTCCAGGGTCCCTAGGGTTAGCCGCTGTCGGCAGACAGGCTACTGGGCTAGATGGACCTTTGGTCTGACCCAAGACGGCCATTGTAAGCTCAGGGCTCAGGGTCGGGGGTCTCAGTGGACCCCCTTGATTCTCTTGCACACCTGCTCCTGGGTGGCCAGGCTGGCAGCTATTCTTCCCAAACCGGCCACTTTCCTGTGCCTAGTGCGGAGATCGTGGACGAGATCCACGATGTCCGCACTAGCCCAGGCGGGTGCCCGCCTCTTGTGTTCCCGGGCAAGCTCCCGGGAGCCGCCAGCCTGGTCCCGAGAAGAAGGGGAGGCTGGGGGGCATCGGGTGGGTGGCTCGATCCGTGCCAGGTGCAGGGTCTGCTGGCTGGATGCTGGCAGGCTTGCACCTGGCACGGGCACCGTAGTCACCCCGTGCCCCTTTAAGGGGTCCGGAGCCGGGAGGGGGGCAATAGAGTTTCCCTGGTGTTGGCCAGAGTGGCCACCAGGGAAACCTGGGGAGGGCTAGCCTCCCACTGGTTCGAATTAAGGAGCTACACACCCCTTAATTCGAACTAGCTAGTTCGAACTAGGCTTAATCCTTGTGGAATGAGGATTACCTAGTTCGAACTAAGCACTCCGTTAGTTCGAATTAAATTCGAACTAACGGAGCGCTAGTGTAGTGCCTATGAAAGTTAGTTCGAACTAACTTTGTAGTGTAGACATACCCCTTGATACTAGGATACCTCAGGGATATTTGTGTTCTCCCATGTTGAGGTGAGTGAGCAGGCACCTAAACCTCCCCTTTAGCCGGCCAAATGCGCATTCCACTTGTAAACGTGCGCATGTCAGGTACATGTTAAAGACTTCCCTGCTTGGGTTCAGATGCTTCTTGAGACAGGGTATGAGGGGGTATACCGCATTGGTCACAATGCAGACTGGCATCTCCATGTCCCCAACAGCAAAGGTTCGCTGGGGGAAGAAGGTTCCAGCCTTCAGCCTTTCATAAAGGTGTTAATTCCGGAAGATCCAAGCATCATGTGCCCAGCCCAACCACCCCACACAAATGTCCGTAAATAGTCCACAGTGGTCAACAAGGGCTTGCAGCACATTGGAGAAGTACCCTTTTTGGTTAATATAATGGGCTGCTCAATCAGGCGGTGCACTGATGGGAATGTGAGTTCCATCGAGTGCTCCTCCGCAGTTTGGGAATCTCAGCCCAGCAAAACCGACCATGATGGTGTCTAGGTCTCCGAAGTGGACAATCCGGTTCAGCAGCTCTGAGTTTATGGCCCTCACCACCTGCAGAAATAGACACATACAAACACACACAATATTAAGTTAGAGGGGTTGCCCAAGTCCTTGGGAGGTACTCCCGTTCCCTCCCCACGAGACCCCAGGATTCCCCTCCACCCCCAGTAATTGCTCCCAGCAGTACAGTGGAGTGAGGCCAGGAGCCCTTCACCACCTCTCCTCCATTGCCCCCCCCCTCCTGGTACAGTCCCCCTACCCCTCATGGACTGCCTCCCCCACAAGGGACTTACCTCCATCAACACAGTGTCAACAGTAGATCTCCCCACACCAAACTGGTGTCCCATGAGTGGCCAGCTTCCAGAAGGCAATAGCTACCCTCTTCTCCAGCGGGATGGCAGGGCACAGGTGGGTGTTATGTCGTTGCAGGGTGGGGGAAAGCCAGGTACAGAGCTCCAGGAAGGTGGACTTCCGCATCCTGAAGTTTCAGAGCCAAGCCTGGTCATCCCACTGCTCCATTATGAGCCAGTCCCACCAGTCCGTACTTGTCTCCAGCCTCCAAAATCGCCTCTCCTGGAAAAAAGTTTGGAGGCAAGAATAGTGGTTCTGCATCCTGATGTAGGGGCTCCTGCCTGGGTGCAGGATCCGGACCGGGCATTAACAGCATGATTGTCTCATGCAGTTGCAGCAGCATTTGAAGCATTGTGGAGTGGGGCCATCACCTGCCCAGGGGCAGCTCTGGCTCCATGGCAAACAAAGGGATCAGAAAAACCTTCCCCTCACCAAAAAAACCCCAAACTGCTGTGCTGTCCCAGGAAGCAGGGCACTCACAGCAAGCACTGCAAAACCTTTCCTGAACCTCTAGGAGGTAAGCAAGGCAGCTGCAGCAGCAGAGCAACGGTTGGTCGGGGGGGGGGGGGGGGGGCGTGTCCCTTTTAGCATGTGTCTCTGCAAAGGGCAGGCAGCAGCACCAGGAAGTACATGCTGCCCCATGACCTGGCTGAAGCAGTTCCGGGTGCCTTCTTCTGTCAGCAAAGCATCTGGCAGTCTGGACGCTCTTTGTCGACAAACTGAATGGCTTTGTCTATCTGCTTGATGCAGCTTAGACACTCTTTGTAGACAGAAGTTTTGTCAACAAAAGCCTGTAGTCTAGACGTACCCTAAATGAATTCTTTGCTTCAGTCTTCACGGCTGAGGATATTGGGGAGATTCCCAAACTTGAGCCATTCTTTTTAGGTGTCAAATCTGAGGAATTCTCTCAGATTGAGGTGTCATTAGAGGAGGTTTTGGAACAAACTGACAAACTTAACAATAACAAGTCACCGGGACCAGATATTCACCCAAGAGTCCTGAAAGAATTCAAATGTGAAATTGTGGAACTATTAACTTTGGTTTATAGTTTCTGTACCTATTGGCTGGAAGATAGCTAACACGATGACATTATTTAAAAAGGGCTCTAGAGGTGATCCTAGCAATTATAGACTGGAAAGTGTATCATCAGTATTAGGCAAATTAGTTGAAACTGTAGTAAAGAGTAAAATTGTCAGACACATAGATGAATATAATTTATTGGGGTAAAGTCAATATGAATTCTGTAAAGGGAAATCATGCCTTACTTATTTACCACAGTTCTTTGAGGGGGTCAACAAACATGTGGACAAGGGGGATCCAGTGGATACAGTATAATTAGATTTCCAGAAAGCCTTTGACAAGGTCCCTCATCAAAGGCTCTTAAGTAAAGTAAGTTGTCATGGGATAAGAGGGAAGGTCCTTTCATGGATTGATAACCGGTTAAAAGACGGGAAACAAAGAGTAGAATTAAATGGTAAGTTTTCAGAGTGGAGAGAGGTAACTGGTGGGGTCCCCCTAGGGCCTATCATGGGACCAATCCTATTCAACTTATTTATAAATGATCTAGAGAAAGGGGTAAACAGTGAGGTGGTGAAATTTGCAGATGATACCAAACTGCTCAAGATAGTTAAGACCAAAGCAGACTGTGAAAAGCTTCAAAAAGTTCTCCCCAAGCAACGTGATTGGGCAATAAAATGGCAAATGAAATTTAATGTTGATAAATGTAAAGTAATGCATATTGGAAAAAGTAATCCCAACTATACACACACTATGATGGGGACTAATTTGGCTACAGCTACTCAAGAGAGAGATTTTGGAGTCATTATGCATAGTTCTCTGAAAACATCTACCCAGCATGCTGCGGCAGTCAAAAAAAGCAAATAGAATGTTAGGAATCATTGAAAAAAGGATAGCGAATAAGACAGAGACTATCTTATTGCCTCTATAAAAACAACAATATGCCCTCACATTAAATACTACATACAGATGTGGTTTCAAAATATATATATTGGCATTAGAAAAGGTACAGAAAAGGGCAACAAAAATGATTAGGGGTTTGGAATGGGTCGCCTATGAAGAGAGATTAAAAAGACTTAGACTTTTCAGTTTAGAAAAGAGGAGACTAAGGGGGGATATGATAGAGGCCTATAAAATCATGACTGGTATGGAAAAAGTGAATAAGGAAAAGTTATTTACTTATTCCCACAATGTAAGAACTAGGGGTCACCAAATGAAATTAAAAGGCAGCAGGTTCAAAACAAACAAAAGAAAGTTTTTCTTCACTCAGCGCTCAGTCAACATCTGGAACGCCTCTCCAGAGGATGTTCTGAAGATTAGGACTTTAACAGGGTTCAAAGAAGTGCTAGATGGATTCATGGAGGTTAGGTCCATCAATAACTGTTACCCAGGATGGGTAGGAATGGTGTCCCTAGCCTCTGTTTGTCTGTAAATGGATGGCAGGAGAGGGTTCACATGAGGATTACCTGTTTTGTTCTCTCCCTTTGAGGGATCTGGTATTGACTACTGACAGCAAACAGGATACTGAGCTAGATGGACCTTTGGTCTGACCTAGTATGTTCTTATGTTTTTAATGTCAATGGAGCAGCTTTCTAAACTATATATTCACTTTGCTGAATAAAACAGGGACAGATAATTCATTGCCTTAAGGAAGGAGAGGAACTACTGTCTTTTGAAGATTAAATGAGAGAGCAGTATCAACTATTACTAGAAATTATATTTAAACTTGGCAAAGTTGCTGAAGTCCTGACTGAGAAAGAAAACACAGAGATGGCCATGATGGAGGCATTCTGGTTCTCAAAAGTTATCAGGAATGAACAAAGGGAGTTTCAGAGAGGAAGCAAAGCAAGAGAAAATCCAAAAAGGAAATGAGAAAGAAATGGGTTTGCATTTTATACATTTATCATCCAGGAAGTGTATTTATAAGAAATTGTACTTATATAATTGTATCTGCCTCCCCTGTTATTGTATCAGTCAGTTGTTCTCTTAGATTGTAATCTATTTAGGGTAGGGACTGTACCTTTCTTTATATAGCATCTAATACAGATGAGCATATTTCCTATACTACTAATACATCCCCAACAGGAGCAGAATGGAGCACAATCCTAGTTGAAGTTGTGCTAGGAGAGGGGTCACTATTTTTTCTACACTACCATGAGTGTGCATAGCTTGATAGATGAGGAATAATTCAGTTTATTTTCTTTTTTTCTGGCAAAGAAAGCATGACTATTCTATAATCAGAAGACTCTTGAGAATGGCACAGTGTTTTCCTGGAGATCCTGTAAGTGATCTCCTAGATTTATTCCCTTTTTATTTTGTTTGTTTGTAACGTTTTCCAACATACTTTTTAGTATCCTTTAAAATACTCTCTCTTTTTGCTAAAATACTAATTTCTATCACTCTTTTCTATCACTCTTTTTGCTAAAATACTAATCTAAGCCAACCCAGTACTGTTTTAACTGAAGCAATAACTCCAGTTCAAGTGATAACCTGTGCACCTGGTCTCTTCAGTGGTCCAATGAGCTCTCTCATTCCACTGAATGGTCCAGGAGAGAGCTGGACAGTGCCGAGCACAGAATTTATGGAAGATCTGTGGCAGGGGGATATTGCAGCATATTGCCAGGTGTAGCCAATGCCGGTGGTAACCATGGACTGACTATGTTACTGCAGGAACAAACTGCTGATGCCTGACTACTGAATCGTGGTTGCACAGCACATAGACACAGAATCGAAGCTTGCATCCCAGACTACAGCAGCAGAGGATTCAAGGCACTCAGGTGCTATTGCAAGGGGTGACAAGTCCTCACTGTCCTTTACATTGCACCCCAAAGTTTGACACTCTGCTATTTTGATCTTATAGTACAAAACATCCTCAGATGTAGATCTTTTCCCTTTGTACTGAAAGAGTGTGACCATAAGAATGAATTTCAGTTCAATAACAGAAGATAGTAAGAAAATGTCCAGGAAATACAAAAGAAAGGAAGACAGACACTCTTCAAGGTAATATAGTGGAAGCAACAAATAAACAGGAACCAGAATAATTGGGGCAAGCTTGGATTTCATTAATTTTATACTAAATGTGAAAAATAAATTGTTATATGATATTTAATCAAACTTGCAATTGAGAAACACATTTGACATTTTTTCTAATTAAAAGGTCATTTATGTTTTGTACCATATGGTGGCTTATTGTTATCATTAGGTACTAACTCACATAGTTTATTTGATCTTTTTACATTCTATAGACCATCTGGCATCAAATTTCACTATAACCTCTATCACTGACGTGACAAATATTTAACTCAAATTTTGTAGAGCTGCAATCGTTTCCTCATTCTGCCAAATATTCAGAAAGACTTAAAATTCTGACTGGGACACTTCAACTGAAGGAGGCAATCAGAATATCTGTGTTTACTTACCTACCATTAAAAATGCTAAATAACAAAAGCTACTCTACTATATTTATCAAAATGTTCCTTAATGAACTATAAATAAAAAGGAAACATGTGAGTGGAAAGAGCATAGTAAATATGTTTCTATTAATAATCACATAGTATTCCATTGTCTTCACTGTCATTTGGATTAGATCCTACATAATCTTAGCAGAAGGGATTTTGACCAGAACTTAGGTCAGAACAGAATTCAGAAAATATGATTTTTCAAACATTTTGGTTTATTTTTAACTCACAAAATACAGTTTTGTAAAAATATAAATGTTGAAAACTATTTGATTAACTCCCCAGCAAATAATTTTATTTTAAAGTCAATTTTATTCTATTTGTCAAGAAAAAAAAATTGTTTCATTCAATTACTTTCACAAAAATAAATTAGACTTTTTTTCTACTGGCTCTACACTCCAGGACATTTTACATCAATTTTCAACATTATGTCAGTCTGCTTTTTGTAGACATTCAGGGACTATTTTTGATCTTTGGGAATCTAAAAGTTAGGTAATATTTATAGGTGATATTTTCAGAATTATCTAAATCACTTTGCCTCCCAAGTCCCATTCTCAAAAGTAACTTATGTCCTCCATAGCCAAAATTGCAATATACTTTCAATAAAACTCTGCCTTTTATCTCAGGTACCGTTCAAAATGGAACTTAGGGTTTTCAGAACCACCTAATCTTATCTTTCTGTATGGGCAAATAAGTGCTTAAACTATTGTACACATTTCAGAGTCCAAAAGTGTTTACCTAGGATGAATAGATTTAAATATTGTGTCCTATATATCTGTTCCCGCTCTCTGAAAGTAGACTCTCTCCCTCCCACCCCATCTATAGCTTGAATGTCTTCTACCTGAATTATTTTAACCAGCTGTGTAACCACTTGAATATCAGGCTACTGTCTTCTATTTTAAAGATGGTTGCAATTCATTGGGGGCTACACATATTCAACAAGTTCTGTGAAGTGGCTAGAATACTTCAGGATTGAAAGCTATAACCCAAGGATAGCACAGGATGGTAGTACAAGATTTATACAACAATTTTCTTTTAAAAACATTTTACCTCATTAACTCTCAATACCTTAGAATCTTAAATAAGAAGTTGTCTTATTAGGATATATCAAAGTATTTAATAGAAATTCATATTGTCAATTATATAGGCACCTCTGAGAAAAGGGATAGAAGATATTGATTGTCCTAGAAATTCACAGAGGGAGTCCATAGGTAAACACCAAATACTAGGTTCCTTAGACTGGCAATAGCAAATGGTAAATTATGGGAATGCTGACACTGTTGCAGCTGACCTTGTATATATTCTGCTGCTGCCTAACTATGAACTACATTGTAACTAATCTACTCCGAATAATGGATGGTAAATCTGCAATGCCCAAAAGCAGAGCTCCAATTTCCTTCCTGCTTCCCCTTGATCCATGGAGGCATAATATAATGCAAGTCCATAACTGGTACAGAGCCCAGATTATTTCCTTCTCTGCACTAATTCAGCTTTTCTGACTGACACAATGCAGGCATGCTGTTTAGGTTTAACCCATTCCCCTTCCCTCCCGCGGCACACAGGTCAAGGGAGACAGTCAATGTTATGTTCAGTGATGCAGGTACTGCCCTGAGGGGAATAATGTTTTACATGTACCATAAAGACTGGTCATAATCCTGCTGTTGATTGGTTACATTGTCCCCATATTGTATGAACTCATCGGCATGTAGGTCACTTCTGTGTTTTGCTTTGTCTATTTTATACAGGCTTTGCACTGAAGGGAACTTTTCTGCCTAAATAATTTTACAGTGATTGCAAATTCTGCGAGGCAGGGACCATCCTACCCTCCTCCCCCCCATCCCCACACAGACACCCCACCCCAGAACTATGGAGTCTTGATTGGGGCCTATAAAAACTGTGTATGTCTCTCTCTATGTATATATATATATATACAGTGAAGTGAGTTTCATAATAGCTAGTGCAGCCCTCTGGCAAGACCTTGGTAAAGTAAAGCTTGTTCAATTCTTTTCAATGAGACAGAACATCTGTTAGACCTGATGATGTCTTTCCAGCCTATTATGCAGTAAAATAACTATGTCCTTCACCTCAGCCAAAGCCCTGTTTGTTATCAATCTATCAGGAATGACCTTTCCTATGCTGCTGAATCCAGTTTTTATTGTTCCTAGAAAATTCTATTTCACTTTTCATGCTGCTGCAGGTAAAACCTTGTAAAATAAAATAATAAAAATAAAAGATCATTATGGCTTCACATTGTACCTAACAGGGATCAAAAGATTTATATAAAACTAGCCTCTTGCTAATAGTTATTTTCAGTGAAACGTCTGTGTGTGTGTGTGTGTGAAAGAGAGAGACCTTTTAAGCAGACAAGGTGCTTTTTGCAAAGAACAGTAGGCTATATAACTCTCACAAATTTCCCAAAAGGCAATGGCCAAATACTCAAGATGTGAAGAGACAAGTAATGAAAGGTTTGAATTCCCATTTGTACTGCTTATAAATGCACCATACTGATAACTCTTCTAGCCAAGGGCAAATGTTAACTCAGGTAAGAACCATCAAGGGATCAAAAGTGAACCAGAAAACATCTGTCCAGTTATCAATTTTCCAAGGGCAAATCACACAAATCTAGAGGTCCCTCATACGCAACGTTTCATAAATTAGTACTTCAAATACTTTTCATTTTGTGTAAAGAAACAATTATTATGGTCACTAAGGTCATATAAGAATAATCACAAGAGCAGAAACAAAAGAAAAAAACCTCAAAAATTTGAGGCTCTGTGTTCCTAATTTTTTCTTTTGTGGGGGAGGAGGGAGAGAAGGTAGAAGTTATAAAATAACTTTATATTTTTAAATAAATCTTCTTTCAAACTTATCAAATCTAAGAATACCATTACTCTGAATATTCTAACTTAAAGGTTGGAATTATTTAGATTACTTTTGCTTTGGGTATGTCTACACTATCCCCCTAGTTCGAACTAGGGGGGGTAATGTAGTCATACGGAGTTGCAAATGAAGCCCGGGATTTGAATTTCCCGGCTTCATTTGCATAAAGCCGGCCAGCGCCATTTTTAAATGCCGGCTAGTTCGGACGGCGTGCCGCACGGCTACACGTGGCACGAACTAGCTAGTTCGGATTAGGCTTCCTAATCCGAACTAACTGTACACTTCGTTCCACCTAATCCAAACTAGCTAGTTCGTACCGCGTGTAGCCACGCGGCAAGCAGTCCGAACTAGCCGGCATTTAAAAATGGCGCCGGCCGGGTTTATGCAAATGAAGCCCGGGAAATTCAAATCCTGGGCTTCATTTGCAACTCCGTATGACTACATTACCCCCCCTAGTTCGAACAAGGGGGGTAGTGTAGACATACCCTTTGATAGTAAAAATAAAAGAGGGGGTGGATGGATGATAGATGTAAATGTAAATTAGAAAATCAAACTTATTTTATGAAGTGATTGCACATTTTTCTCTCATTTGATTGGATAAACACTATTACTAGTAAGTTGCAATTCCCTCATATTGGTAGCCAAGGAAAAGATTTTTTTAAAACATGGATTAAGGCATTGCCACCTAATGTTTTATAGAATTATATTGCTATAGTTGATGCCTCCCGGAAATGTATATTTTTATTCTTCGCTGACATTTGTAATAACAAGCAATATTTTAAAAATCAGAGTGCTCAATTTTGCTACTCTTATTCCCCAAATAGGCCAAGTCGACACTTGGGGGGGGCAAGTCGATCAATGGAGCCATTTAGATTAGGCTGATCGGCAAAGAGAAATGAAGCCGCGATTTAAATAACCGTGGCTTCATTTAAATTTAAATGGCTGCCGCGCTGAGCCGACAAACAGCTGATCAGTGCGCTAGTCTGGACGCTCCTGCGCCGATCTGAAAGCCCTTTATTGACCTCCCTGTTATGCCTTGTAGGATGAAGTTTATCGGGGAGGTCAATAAAGGGCTTTCAGGTTGGTGCAGAAGTGTCCAGACTAGCGCGCTGAGCCGACAAACAGCTGATCAGCTGTTTGTCGGCTCAGCGCAGCACCCATTTAAATTTAAATGAAGCCACGATTATTTAAATCGTGGCTTCATTTCCCTTTGCTGAACAAACAAATCTACATGGCTCCATCAACGGAGTCATGTAGTTTAGACATACCCTTGGAGCGAGGGGGTATGATTCCCAGCTCACGTAGCCATACTCACCCTAGCTCTCATTGAACTAAAATACCCAAAAGATAATAGCATAGCAAGGCTGGTGGTGAGGCTAATGGCACTACGTTCACATGCATCTACATTTGGCGGGTATGAACTGGGGCAGCTTGCCCATGCTACCATGTACTGCTGACCATGCTAGAAATATTCTTATCTTTAGCCTGCTAGTTCAATGAGAGCTAGGGTGAGTATGTCAGTGCGAGCTCAGAAGTGTCTCCAGGATTCACAGAGATAAATATTCTATTAAGTGCGTTTAAGGGTGGCAAAAGGACATAAGTGAGAACTCTCCAAAACAGCACAAATATCCGCATGAATCTGTTTCTTGTTTAATTGTTGTATAACCAGGCAATGATACTGTGTAACTATGCTAAGAAACAGCCCTGAGTACAGGAACAAAATGGCAAAAACATATTATACATGTAGTTATGCTCCTTCTGTAGCAGGTAGCTAGTGACTTGACAGAGCCTGGGCTTCACTCTTCCCTAGCCAATAGGGGGGGAACTTCCAACACTGCCTTTTCACAGAACAAGAAGGCAGCAAGTCCAGAATGGTGGCTTACAAGGATGTCTGAGTCACAGGCTATGTCTAGACTGCACCCCTCTGTCGACAGAGGGATGCAAATCAAGCACATTGAAATTGCTAATGAAACCGGGATTAAAATATCCTGTGCCTCATTAGCATAAACATGGCCGCAGCTTTTTTCCGAAACAGTTTTTTTTTTAGAAAAAAACAGCAGTCTAGATGCAGCTCTGTCGAAAATAAATCCTTTTTTGACAGATCCTGTAAACCTCATTTTTTGAGGAATACAGAATCTGTCGGAAAAGGGTTTATTTTCGACAGATCCACATCTAGAATACTGGGTTTTTTCGAATAAACTCCATTTAAAAAAAAAGCGGCAGCCATGTTTATACTAATGAGGCACAGGATATTTTAATCTCAGTTTCATTAGCAATTTCGATGTTCTTGATTTGCATCCCTCTGTGGGCAGAGAGGTGTAGTCTAGACACACCCACAGTGTCTCCCATGGAGGTTCCTGGGTCATCCAACTTGCATACAGCCCATTTTTCAAGGTTGTGCCAGCAGGCACAGTCTAACTCATAGGAACCCATTTCTTAATGATTGGTTTGTGTTTCATATAAAGAAACAAAGGCATTTATATTGTATCTCCCCCATCAATTTTCAGAACGTGATGTAAAACACTCTTTTTGGAAGGAAATTGAGTTCTTCTGCAATTAGTAAATATGAACATTAGATCCCGCAGCTTAAACAGTGCTAACTAATTAGATGGTTTTAAAATACAAAAGTTTTCAGACTGAGAAAAGTTATAGAAGTAGAAATAAGGTATTTATCTTGCAGATCTTGTGTGATAGTGTTTTCCAACATATTGCTAGAGTGGTCCAAAGAGGAGAACAGTATAGACTAGATGAGAAAGCTGCAGAACTCCAGATTAGTCACTCCAGTCACACTGTAAACATGTTGCTGCATCTGTAGGTGAAGTGGCTCATTGGAAGTTATTTCCTTTACACTCTGGCTCCTAATCTAGCTGACTGCCCAAGCTCCTCTGTCTTTTCCCATGATACTTAGCTCATTTTGGCTTTGTACACACACTGCATTCATTCTCAACATCTTGTAGCCTCTCTGGTGATAGAGAGAAATGGGGAGATAAAATAGGGCTACTTAAATAGATGGCAGAAATAAGAGAAAGGGTCATGAAAATACAAGTTAAAAAGCAAGAAGGCAAAGTGTGGAAGAAAACGGTGAGAACAAGAAAAACCAGCAATAGTGGCACTAATCATGAACAAAGAAAAAAATAATGAAAATTGCCTCTCTCCTAGAATTGGAAGGTCATCAAGTCCAGTCCCTGCCTTCACAACAGAACCAAGTACCATCCCTGACAAGTTTTTGCCCCAAATGGCCTCCTCAAGGACTGAACTCAAAACACCAGGTTAAGCAGGCCAATGTGCAAATCGCTGAGCTATCCCTCCCGCATGAAAAGATACAGTAGTTGGAACATATGAGTGTGCCCATCTGTTAGAGCACACGTCAACAAATCAGAATTAGGGAGTCACAATATCACCATTGACCTTGCTGCTTCATTTTTTAATTCCTCCAGATCTGAAAAAGTAAGTGTGGGTGGTTGAAACCTAAGAGTTTATGCCAAACACTGAAAGAAAATGTACACTTCCAAACAAACACTGGCTTTTTTATGAAAGTAAAAATGCCAGGTATGTATGAGCTACATGCAGCTAAGTACAACTGCATTTATTTTAGTGGACCTGACTTCCTGGACATGGGGTTTCTTTCCATAAAGTTAAATGTTTCATACCCTCAGTTCATCTCTTTTGTTAGTTAAAATCTATAACTTTCTATGGAATCAGCCTGAGGAAACATGGAGCCTGATCCAATGCCCACAAAAGGAATCCCTTCTTATAAATTTCACACAAGAACAAGTTGCAGTCACCTAATCAATGCACATCCTTGAACAAGTCACTTAACCTCTGTTCTTCAGTTTCCTCCCTTCAGAATTGAAGCAATGGTATCTACTTTATTAGGGTGTTTTGAAGCTTAGTTAATGTGTGTCTGCAGAGGTTTACAAGAAAGATACTACAAAAGTACAAAATAATTGCAATAAGAAATGTAACAAGTAATACAAAATGACTGGTGAAACATCATGCCAGTATAGATGCCTCTATATAGTGTTAAAATAATCTGTCACTAATAAAAATATACTTCATAATGTAGAATTAATTAGTTTTCAGCAGGAGTCCAAATGACTAAGAACCTACTGGTGCAGAAAATTAATTGACTCCCTTAATACCCAAACCTTTCACTTCTCAAAGCGGCTTCCCTAGATTTTTTTTTAATTCCCACTTCTCTAAATACTATGAAGTCAAAAGTGAAATATCATTAAAAGCGCTTTAATAATTTGGGTTAGAATGAAATTCTGTTCTTAATTTAGAAGGAACCTAACTACTTAAGAGAGTATCATTAAAAGAAGGATATTTTTCAGAATTAAATAAAATATACAATCATTTCTAAATGAATATGTTAAACCCCAAAAGAGAAACTGGAGGAAAAATATATTCTGCAGTATATTCTCCTCATTTTTTGAGGAGTAACGTTAGTTTGAACCAAGAGGTTTGATTTGAACTAACACGGCCTGGAGCGCACTTCCTGGTTCGAATCAGCTGGTGATTTGAACTAACGTGGCCCGGAGCGCACTTCCTGGTTCGAATCAGCTGGTGATCGGAATAGTGTGCGGGCGAGATTATGCTAATGAAGCATGGGATATTAAAATCCCCGCTTCATTAGCAATTTTGGTCACCTACATTTGCATCCCTAGTTCGAACTAGGGAGCAAGTGTAGATGCACCCTTATAGAATAGTAGTGTGGATGCTCCACAGCTATTTTGAAATAACTACTTTCCAGAGTCTTTCAAAGTAATTACTCCCCAGTTCTTTCTGGGGCTCTAAAATCGAAGTAGTGTGGCCACATTAAGGGAGCCTGCCTTCGACTAATTTTGAGGCTTCCTTGTAGTGTGGACACACTCTTCTGAAATAGTTATTTGGGGAGTTATTATTTCAAAATGAGTTATTTTGAAATAATTTCCTAGTGCAGACATGCCCTCAGAGCCTTAAAATACTGAATTTTCCTGTTCTGACCTCCCACTTTTCACCATCATCTTTCAGGAATGATATATGTGTGCTGGGGAAATACACTTTGGCTGCATCGAGACTGGCAAATTTTTCCGCAAAAGCTTGCCAGCTTTCTACTCTGGCCACTTGATTTTGCGCAAAAGCACTGACGTTCTACTGTCCGAAATCAGTGCTTCTTGCGCAAATGCTTTGACATTCCTGTTCGGGCAAAAACCCTTTTCCAGAAATGTTTTTGCGCAAGAGAGCCAGTGTAGACAGCTAAAAACTGTTTGCGCAAAAAAGAGAAATAAGGGATCTTTTGGAAAAGGCTTTATTTTCTGAAAGATCCGCGTCTAAACTGGCGCTTTTTTCCAGCAAAGCTCTGAGCTGGAAAAAAGCAGCAGCCATGTTTATGCAAATGAGGTGGGGGGGATTTAAATCCCCACTTCATTTGCAATTGCGATGTGTCTAATTTGCATCCCAAGGGTAATAAGCAGGAAGAACTGAAAGTGCTAATAAATAAATACAACCATGACATCATCATTATCAGAGACTTGGTGGGATAATACACATGGGTATGTCTACACTACCCTGCTAGTTGGAACTAGGAGGGTAATGTAGGCATACCGCACTTGCAAATGAAGCCCGGGATTTGAATTTCCCGGGCTTCATTTGCATAAGCGGGGAGCCACCATTTTTAAAACCCCGCTGGTTTGAACCCCATGCCGCGCGGCTACACGGGGCACGAACTAGGTAGTTCGAACTAGGCTTCCTAGTTCGAACTACCATTACTCCTCATTTCACGAATCGTGTCTAGACAGGTGCTTTTCTCCGGCTTATCCCCAAGCCGGAAAAAAGCGGCAGCCATGTAAATGCAAATGCTGTGGGGGATATTTAAATCCCCCGTGGCATTTGCAATTCAGAAGTGTCTAATCTGCATCCCTTTTCCGGAAAAGGGGTGCAGTGTAGACACAGCCATCTAAAATTGGCCCAAAGCCACTAATACACTTTATGATGTTCAGGAAAAGGTAATGAATAGGAAAATATTAGTCTCTATTAAGAATTATTTTGCTAAATACCAATCAAATCAAAACATTTGAGAGAACAAGGAAGATGTTAGACTCATTCCTAGAAAGCAAATTAATTTACAAGTTTGTTTCCATTGAAGACTGGGGCACAGTTCTAGAGATTTAAGAAAAAAATATAGCAAAAGTAATTACCACAAATGAAAAAAGTGTTAGTTATTGAAAATATAATTCCCTGTGATGACTGGAAAACATGCACATAGCAACTTACAGAAATGATTTTTGTTTTTGAAATATGCGTTTCCAAACAGATAAAATGTTGCATTTTATCCCTTTGGCAGCTATAGAAATACTGTGAATAATGATTGTATCCTAATACTAACTCTGGTTTGGTAGTAACTTTACCTGTCTAAATACCTGATCTTTTTTATCATAGTTTTGTGATCATCCAGAGCCACATAAAATAATCTCAAATACAGTCTGCATCTGTCAATTATTAAATAATTGCTTAATTTCATCTGAACTTACATTAGCCTTGGAGTAAGAAACAATGAACTCCTTAAGGAATCTGTCACGGGTACAGCAAGCAGAACAACAGATGGAAGATAAAGATAGTAGCTTTTGGAAAAACTTACTATTACGTAGCACACACAGCTTCTAAGAATTATTTGCAACTGAAATTATTTTAAAAATGCAACTATTCTAATATTTGTAAAGTAATAAAAATCAAAATACAGAATAAAAAATTAATCACAGAAATATAAGGCTGGAAGGGACCTTAAGAGGTCATCTAAATTCTCCCTATGAATTCCTAAACTAAATTTCCTGTTCTGGGAGTGGTACTATTGTGTTTTGTAAATGTACTATTTATAAGAGTGGAGACTGACATGTTTCCCTGTTCTGAGCTGAAATCAGGCTCCCAATGGGTTCTAGGCGAGATTAATCTTGAAAGGCAAACATGGTATCCAAAACATCATACAAAGAAAATAAGCGACCATATGAATGACCCTGACAATTAAATCCACCAAGTGTGTTCAGATGGACTCAGAGTCAAAAACTTTGTTCACTTGTCAAATTGTATTCTATCAGCGCAATTCTACTGATTATACAAGGAAAATCCATAAGGCAAAAAGTCAGGGAGTCTCCTGAGAAAGATTAGTTTATGCTTTGCTGAAAAAGGCAGAACTAGAAATGTATTATTTTAAAAAGTATATTCTATTAAGTGCTGTATCTATTTCAAAGAGGTATGTCCCTCTTGAGTCACAAGGGTATTGTGGCTTATCTTACACTAGCAGTTTAACAGCTACATGGGAATAGGACTGATTTTGCCAACTTTTAGCCCTATTACTCCGATGTGATATACAGGAATGGTCCAAGGATCTACTCAGAGCCCCACTGAAGTCAATAGGTTAGTGCATGAACAAATCATAATGAAATATTTTGCAGCCTGCTGAAAAATGGTGGTTTTAGATTCAGAAACCATTTTTTGAGTGTGTTATTTAAGCTCTGTCTCTCTGACAAAACCACAAGTTGTTGGCATCCAGCCATCTATTTCTCCCATCATTAGAGCAGCCAGACAAGCATTTCTTTCATATTATGATTGATCATTTCTACAATGATCCTGACATATGGTTATAAATATGTGAGACTTCTACAAAATATTTTAAACAATAGTTTTAGATGTACTCCCTTCCTTAAGTCCCCCAATTATTTTAATCACACATAATTTAAAACATTTTGTAAACTTACAAAAAAAAATTGGAACAAATGTTGAAAATTTCACAAAGTTCCAGTTCAGCCCAAATGTTTTCACCCTGTGTCAAGGTTGTTCCCCACTCTGGCATGACAAATGCAGGAGTTGGGGGCCCGCAAGAGCACTCTAAAACCTTGCCTCGATAGGCTCTGGTATATAAACTTCCCTCCAAAATCCTAATACCCAGATTTGGGGGAAATCCACTACCACCATCAAATGCTTTTGAACCCACAAACAGGGATGGACACTAGAAACTAACCCCAAGCATATTCCAAGCTCTTTTCCCCCAAAAGAGCTTGAAAAAGAAAAGAGAAAAATAAGCTGCAGTCTCTGGTAGCTGACTCCTCAGTCAGGCATGTAGATACACACAGACAGACTAAAAAAATCAACCAATATGTTTAATTAGAACAAAGAAACAATCATTTATTATCAAAACAAAACTACAGTTGCAAGCATAGTAAATGGGCTAGATGGAAAGAGCCACCGTTTGATATAGGTACTCAGTAAAAGTCCCTGGGCTGAAGGCTTAGTTACGAAAGAAAAAAAACCCAAAACACTTGACAAGCTCAGACATTATTTTTAAACCCCAAACAAGGAAAACAATAAACCCTGATTGACTAGCTAAACTTTTCCCTACTTTCACATTTTAAGAAGTCCGTTCTTGGAGAAGGTAGCATCTCCCATCTCCCTCAATAGTTGGGAGAAACTAATCTGCCTCTCAAACAAAAAATGAGTAACGTTACTTTGAACCAAGGGGTTTGATTCAAACTAACGTGTCCCAGAGTGCACTTCCTGGTTTGAATCAGCTGACGAGTGGAATAGCATGCAGGCGAGATTATGCTAATGAAGTGCGAGATATTTAAATCCCTGCTTCATTAGCAATTTTGGTTGGCTACATTTGCATCCCTAGTTCAAACTAGGGAGCAAGTGTAGACGAACACTTAGTCACCAGTTGCTGGTCAGCACTCCTGATTATGACACCCTAGAAGCCCAAGTTGGCCAGCTATGCAAAATAGCAATATTCTGAGCCTCTTCTTACTATGAATCAAGTTTCCAGAAAGTCTGTCCTCACCCTTTAGGGTGATGCAATTTGCTCATGCAAAATTTACACACATACTTATGCTCTAGAGGCAAATTCAAGTAATTGCAAGTCGCAATTTTTTTAATATTGGTGAAAAGGTTTGGACAAATACCCAGATTTATCGCTTCATTTTTTTCTGGCTTAAATTGCATCAGCAAACAAATGTTTTAAGCCTTTAATACTCCAGCTGCTCACATGCTCTACTGATGAAGGTCATACAAGTGGCTAGATAATTTGTGCTCTCTCTATATTTCTTTGTATTTTCTCCTCTTTTTTATATCATCACTAAGAGTTACTCTGGGAAATGAACACAATGTTCAGAGTTCTTTTATATCTGTAATAATGCTATTACCTTGCTAGAGTCACATTTGAGCTCCTTATATTTACATCCACAAACAATATGGCTGTGTCTACATTGGCATCCCTTTCCAGAAAAGGGATGCTAACGAGACACTTTGGAACAGCAAAATTTAAATATCCCCCGCGGTATTTGCATTAACATGGCTGCCGGAGAAAAGCGGCAGTATAGACGTGATTCTCCGGAAAATAAAGCCTTTTCCGGAAGATCTTTTATTCCTACTTTCAAGTCTATACTGCCGCTTTTCTCTGGCTTATCCCCAAGCCAGAAAAAAGTGGCAGCCATGTTAATGCAAATACCGCGGGGGATATTTAAATCCCCCGCGGATTTTGCTATTCCAAAGTGTCTCATTAGCATCCCTTTTCTGGAAAGGGATGCCAATGTAGACACAGCCAACTTGTCTTTGTTGTACAAACAGCCAAAATCTCTCTCACTCGCTTTATGCTCTGCAGATTACCCTATGCCCTTGACTTTTATGTAGGATACTTATTTCCTCATCCTTCGTGAAGTCCATATATTTGTTAAGTATTGACTTATTTCACTAAATGCAGCAAAAGCTGTCATCTTACCAGGTCACTGTTGTTTGAACACCAGCACTCTCTAATAGTGTATTAAACATGTCCTGACACACTGAATTGATTAATTTACCTTCTGTGAACTTTTCCATGGTTTACAAGTTTCATTCGCTAAGTGATCCTTATGTGTAGATGAAAATGAGTAAAAGAAAACCATAAAAATAAGAACTGGTCCACACTTTAAAATTCATATTGATATAGCTACTTCACATGAGAATGTGAAAAATTCACATCTGTGAGTTCTGTACCTAACCTCAGGTATAGAGGCATCTAGATTGACGGAAGAATGCTTACTTTGATGTAGCTACCACCTCTGCCTACCTGCCAAGACAGAAAAATACCCTTTGTCTCTGTAGGAAACATCTATGCAACAGCACAACAATGGCATACCTACAGGGCCCTAACAGTGTCTATCATATATATCCCTTACAATATGTTGTAAAGGAACAACTTAACTGTGTTTGCCCAGCTTACTACCAATTGCTATTTTAGAGACTGGATTTAGAATTTGTCAGATGGAAAGGAAAATATTTATTATACAGTTGAGAGAGTTTGTGTGTATGTCTTTGAGTCTGTCTGTTCAGGAAGTCCTTCTAAACGGTAAGAGGTAGAACCACCAAATTTGGTATACAGCTACCTCTTATCACAACTTACAGGCAAGTAAGGGTTTGGTTGTGTGTGTAAGGGTCGGGGGAGTGGGGAGGCTAAAGTCCGAATTTGTAAGGGGACATACAACACCCAACAGAAAAGATACAGAATCACCGGGCAGGTGAAAGGAGCTGACTGGGGGCACATACATACCAGCACTTCTCCAAGCACCATGATCTGACCCTGCAGACACCCTTTAGCAATGGCAGGGGGCTGCAGTTCCCTCCTCACCCCTGATTCATATGGGAACATTGCTGGCTGTTCTTCCTCGGGGAATAAAGGGAAAGTGCAGAGTCAATCTGGCTAGAGAGCACAGAGGGCAGATAAAACTGGACCTGCCTCAGCCAGAGGACATGCACCACTCCCTCAGCTGCGCCCATTGGAGCTATAGCACCCACGGACAGACAATTCTCACCTTGGCTCAAGTTGCTGCCTGGATACTAAGCTCCTCATCCCTAGGCCCACCCCAGATTTAAATAAAGAAAAGCAAAACTTAATTGAATTAAGGACCAGAACAACACCATGTAAATCTTCTTGTTACTTAATAGCATTTTAGGAAAAAATATTTCCTATTATGTATATACACACACGGGAAATTCCTTAAGTCCCCAGCATGATCTGCGTCTCACTGTGTTAGATACTGTAATCACATAGGAGGAGAAAGAAAGGTAGCATATAAGCCCAATGTAAGAGGTCAAAATCTGATTGTTGCCATTTTATCCAACACTAGTATTTTCCATAGCTAGAAGCAAGAGTCTCTACAATTTGAACTTAAAAGCTAGGCACTCCAGCTCAATGCTGTAACAGACTCCCCATCATCTGCATACAGGGCACAGGGAGATGTACATAACACACCCCAATCCATGGGCTATAGAAGTCTCAGGGTATGTCTACACTACCCTCTTAGTTCGAACTAGGAGGGTAATGTAGGCATACCGCACTTGCAAATGAAGCCCGGGATTTGAATTTCCCAGGCTTCATTTGCATAAGCGGGGAGCCGCCATTTTTAAAACCCCACTGGTTCGAACCCCGTGCAGCGCGGCTACACGGGGCACGAACTAGGTAGTTCGAACTAGGCTTCCTAGTTCGAACTACCTAGTTCGTGCCCCGTGTAGCCGCGCTGCACAGGGTTCGAACCAGCGGGGTTTTAAAAATGGCGGCTCCCCGCTTATGCAAATGAAGCCCGGGAAATTCAAATCCCGGGCTTCATTTGCAAGTGCGGTATGCCTACATTACCCCGCTAGTTCGAACTAGCGGGGTAGTGTAGACATACCCTCAGTTACTTTCAAAAATAACATTAATGATCCTCTCCAACCCTGCCTTTCTTCATTCTCTGGGGATGCCAGTCAGCTTATTCCACCTCTGCTATCCAAATGTACAACTATTATTCTGCTCTGATAAGCAAAGAAATTGATGTAAAAGATGGAGGAAAAAGAGGCAATAGAGAGGTCACTAGCATAATTGACAGAATTGTAGAGATATGGCCTCTGCTACCTTTCAGTCCATATGATACAGCTGCTCTTCCTTCTATTTGCCTCCGCATAGAACAGGGGAGGACAATGAAAGGCTCGTGCTACCTATTGATGGAATTTGAAAATGGCACGGTCTCTTCTGCTCCTTCAATCCTTTTCTTTCAGCTAAGCTATAGCTGTTAAATTAATTTAGTCTGTTTAAATAAACAGAGGCAGGGTGATTAATATAACAGAAGGCTTGCCATTAAATCAAATTAATGATCCTCAGATGATCCTGACGGCATTGCCAGGTAATCTAGATAAAAGACATACAGGAAACAAAGCACAGGAATAAGTGGTAAGATCAGAGATAGGCAAATAGTGATGTTCCTCAAGAATCTGTACTGGGACCAGCGCTGTTCAACATATTAATAAAGTGATCTACAAAAACAGGTCTCTCTCTTTGCAGAGTTAGTAACAAAGTAAGAATACACATTATAGTTTTAAACTTAATCAATATTCCTTAAATAACTTGCCACAAGGGCTACGTCTACACTGGCATGATTTTCCAGAAATACTTTTAACAGAAAAGTTTTCCGTGAAAAGCATTTTCGGAAAAGCGCGTCTAGATTGGCAGGATGCTTTTCCGCAAAAGCACTTTTTGCGGAAAAGCGTCTTTGGCCAATCTAGATGCACTTTTCCGCAAAAAAGCCCCGATCGCCATTTTCGCGATCGGGGCTTTTTTGCAGAAAACAAATCTCTGCTGTCTACACTGGCCCTTTTGCGCAAAAGTTTTTCGGAAAAAGACTTTTTCCCAAACGGGAGCAGTATAGTATTTCCGCAAAAGCACTGACAATCTTACATGAGATCGTCAGTGCCTTTGCGGAAATTCAAGTGGCTGCTTTTCCGGAAAAAGTGGCCAGTCTAGACACAGCCAAGGTGTCTGAGCATGTTAGTATTAGAACCAAATATTGATTTAGTATTCTCTGTTTTATATTGTAATTAGATACAGTGCTCCTGTCAGCTAATTACTGTTATTTACCACCCCATCCCAAATAGAATTTTCAGATGCTTAAATAGCCCTTGGATTCACAGTTAAATTTGATCCCCCTATCAAATGTTGCAAGTAGTTAATTTCATAATTTCCTCAAGTAATGACAGGCATTCAAATGCTGGCAATATAAATTCTAGGATATTTCAACATGCCATTTCATATTACTGTGCACCATGAAACTGATTCCAAGCTCATGCAAATAAAATAAAATGGTTTATACATCTTCCTGTTTCCACTGCAACAAGAAGAAACCAGGGTGAGTGTGAGAATCATGATCCTTATTATGAAGTGGAAGCAGCACAGCTATAAACTCTGCTGCCTTATAATGAATACACTCTAACCTTTATTGGTGTTTATTTAGCAGGCATCTAGGAATTGAAAGCTTATATTGCACCATGTTCCATTTATTTCTCAATTTCTCTTTAAGGATTGTTTTAGTTTTCAAATAGCTGATTTTTATTAATTACTTTTTGTTTTCAACTACTGAAAAGGATCAAAACAAATAATGGGTTAATTTGTAATATTATGAGACTATAAAACTTCTATTTTGAACAGTCTCTTATTTAAAAAAATAGCCAAATTCAGGTTTTTTAAAAAATTTTAAGTCTCAGAGTATTGTCTTAAATTCCAATTTTCAATATTGATAGAACCAATAAAATACAGTGGCTCTGGAGGAAGTGGACCATACATACAGAAAATAAGTATTAAAATGATACACACAACTGGATCTCCACTTTTGGACTAAGTCATCAAGTCACTTTATTCTTTAAGGTAATGCTGCTCTTAGAAGTTTATGGTTTTATTTTGTTGACAGTTAAGGAACTGAGAAGGATTGAAATCCTCAGCTTTGTGTAAAACACCTTTTTACTCATATGTTCTCCATACCCTTCTGCTTGTCACCACTATCTCAAAGCACTGTGAATTCCACACTCCATGGATTCCCTCTTTGGTTCACTGTTACATTTCAAAGTGCATCTGCTAACACTGAACATCATAGATTTATATGAAAATTATATCTGGTATGTGTGAAATGGGACAAGGGCAGGACAACTGACTCTGATCTATGAATTCATATATGTGTACTGAAAATGTTCTGGGGGTCAATGGAAATATCACATGTTAAGAGTTAAGCACATGAGCAAGAAGATACATAGCCTTAAATCATAAGTATCTGATCTTCTGTGGATATAAAATAGATTTCAACCCACGGAGATCATGTCTTGAATCAGTAGTCTGTAAGCCATGGTCTACACTAGGGAGTTATTTGGAAATCAATCCCCCCTTATTTCAAAATAATAAGCAGAAAATCCACACTACCAAACCCATTATTTTGAAATAATTGGCTGGTTATTTTGAAATCTATACTCCTGCTTTCCTCAGGGAATAACACTTATTTTGAAATAGCATTAGTATGGATGCTCCACTGCTGCTGTTTCAAAATAACTGCAGCTTGCTCAGGAAGAATTGGCAAGGAAAAGAGGGAGAAGGTGTTACCTAATATATTAAAAATGTGTACACTTGGACTGAAGATAAGATGGACATTGGAGACAGTCTTGTTGAGACTCTCTGGGTTATGTTAAAAGGAGTAAAAAGCAAGGATGCTGTCATGCTAGGGGTCTACTACAGACCACCTATCCAGGCAGAAGAGGTGGATGGGGCTTTTTTTAAATAACAAAATCATCCAAAGCACAGGATTTGGTGGTGTTAGGGGACTTCAACTATCCAGGTGATGGGGAACTATCAACATATCATAACATATATTGTGAAGCTAACACAGCTGGGCACAAATTATCCATTAAGTTCTTGGATTGCACAGGAGACAATTTTTTATTACAGGTAATTGAGAAAATTGCTGGGGGAAGGGAAACTACTCTAGATTTGATTTTAACAAATAGGGAGGAACTGGTTGAAAATTTGAATGTGGAAGGCAGCTTGGGTGAAAGTGATCATGAAATTAGAGATGTTAAATTTTGATTAATTTCCATCAACTATTCGATTAGTTGATAAGAACTTCCACTTTCTGCCTTTGAAATGTACAAGTGCCCCAGTAGGGGCCCTTGTGCATATCAAAAATTGAAACACTGCATTGAACCCAGGGCCAGCGGGGAGTCCCGTTGATGCCGGGCTCCACATGGGTGCTTCCGCTTTGAAATGCAAAAGAGCCCCTGCTGGGGACTCTTGTACATTTCAAAGTTGGCACACTGTGTGGAGCCCAGGGTCAATAGGGAGTCCCCCACTGACCCTAGGCTCCATGCAGCACTTCCTTTTTGAAATGTACAAGAGCCCCCACTGGGGAAGATTTCAGTAAACTCAGAGACCTGGTAGGTAAGGTCCCATGGGAAGCAAGGGTAAGAGGAAATAGAACTGAAGAGAATTGACAGTTTTTCAAAGGAACATTATTAAGGGCCCAAAAGCAAACTATTCCACTGCACAGGAAAGACAGAAAGTATGCATGAGATCACCTTGGCTTAACCAGGAGATTTTACATGTTCTAAAAATCAAAAAGGAGTTGTATTGAAAGTGGAAAATAGGTCAAATTACAAAAGATGAATATAAGCAAATAACGAAAGTATGCAGGGTCAAGATTAGAAAGGTAAAGTCACAAAATGATCTCAAACTAGCTAGAGATATGAAGGGTAACAAGACGACATTCTACAAATATATTAGAAGCAAGAGGAAGACCAAGGACAGGGTAGGCCCATTGCTCAGTGAAGAGGGAGAAACAATAACAGGAAACTTGGAAATGGCAGAGGTAGTTATGACTTCTTAGTTTCAGTTATTGCCAAGAAAATTGATGGTGAGAGGATGATTAACATAGTGAATGCTTGTGGAAATGGGGTAGGCTTAAAAGTTAAAAAGTTAAAATAATGTAATAAACAAAAAGAGAACAAGTTAAAAATCACTTAGAAAAGTTAGATGTCTTCAGGTCACCAGGGCCTAATGAAATGCATCCTAGAATATTCAAGGAGCTGATAGAGGAGACATCTGGGCCGTTAGCTATCATATTTGAAAAGTCATGGAAGTGGGGGGGATCCCAGAAGATAATGGAGCAAGTAATTAAGGAATTAATCTCCAAACATCTGGAAAATAATAAGGTGATAAGCAACAGTCAGCATGGATTTGTAAAGAACAAATAATGTCAAACCAATCTTTGATAGGAAAGCCAGTCTTGTGCATAAGGGAGAAGCAGAATGTGGTATAACTAGACTTTAGTAACACATTTGCTATGGTCTCTCATGACCTTCTTCTCAATAAACTAGGGAATACAAAATAGATGGGGCTACTATAAGGTGGGTGCATAACTGGCTGGATAACTGTTCTTAGAGAGTAGTTATTAATGGTTCACAATCCTGCTGGAAGGGCATAGCAAGTGCAGTTCTGCAGGGGTCTGTTTTGGGACCAGTTCTGTTCAATATCTTCATGAATGATTTAGATATTGGCACAGGGAATATGTTTATTAAGTGTGCAGATGATACCAAAGTGGGAGGGGCTACAAGTGCTTTGGAGGTTAGGGTAAAAATTCAAAATTATCTTGACAAACTAAAGAAATATTCTGAGGTAAATAGGATGAAGTTTAATAAGGACACAAAGTACTCGACTTAGGAAGGAATTAGAATAGGAGTAGGCAAAGTTTTTTTTATGGGGGGGCACTCCAAGAATTTGGAAAGTGGTTGAAATCCACGCTCTTCCATCATATTAATGGAGGAGGTGTCGGTCTGGGATGGTTAGGTGCAGAAGGGAGCTTGGGGTAAGGGACTGGGATGTAGGAAGGAGTGTGGGGTCTGAGAGGGAGTTAGGGTGAAAGAGGCAGTTGTGACCTGGGGCATTGGACTGGGGTGCAGGGCATTGGATTGTGAGCTAGGGCAGGAAGGGATTGTGATCGGGGCAGGGGATGGGTGCAGGAGGGGGGCAAGAGTGAGGGGCAGAGGGCTGGGGAAGGGAAGGACTGCAGTGCCAGAGTCAGGCTCTGCCCAGGAGACTTACCAGCTAGCAGTACAGCAGTTTATCAGGCAGGCAGGCAAGGAGCCTGCCCCAACCCTGCACAGCTGCAGCCATGTGCTTTGTGAATAACTACGAGCCCTGGAGGGGAGGAGGTATGGTGCTTCATGGGTGCCTACTTCTCACTGGCCAGAAGCCAGCCAATAGGATTGTGCTGGAAGCAGGAGCTGCACTTGAAACCTTCTGCCTCCCCTCCCTTCCCCTTCTGAGCAACCTGTGGGTGGGGCAAGGCAAGCACAGAGCCTACTTGGGGCTCCCTGGAGCACCCATAGGCCGGATCCAGTGGCTTAGTGGGCCAGATCCAGCTTGTGGGATGTATTTTGCCCAGCCTCGTCTAGGAAGAAGCACTGGAGAAAGAGATCTAGGGATCACAAGCTAAATATGAGTCAACAGTGTGACACTGTTACAAAAAAACAAACACGAATCTGGGGTATATTAAAAGTTGTTTGTGAGCAAGATATTAGGAGTAATTCTTCCATTGTGTTCTGTGCTGATTGCTCTACTTTGTGCTGATTAGGCTTCAGTTGGAGTATTGTGTCCAGATCTGTACACCACATTTCAAGAAAGATGTGGAAAAATTAGAGAACGTCCACAAAAGAGCAACAAAAATGATTAAAGGCCTAGAAAACATGAACTATGAGGGAAGACTGAAATAATTGAATATGTTATTTTAGAAAAGAGAAGACTGAGAGGGGACATGATAGCCGTATTCAAGTATGTAAAAGGCTGTTACAAGGAAGAGGGAGAAAAATTGTTCTCCTTGGCCTCTAATGATAGGACAAGAAGCAATGGGCTTAAATTGCAGCAAAGGAGATTTAGGTTGGACATTAGGAAAAGCTTCCTAACTGTTAGGATGGTTTAACACTGGGATAAATTGCCTAGGGAGGTTGTGGAATCTCCATCATTGGAGACACTTAAGAGCAGGTTGGATAGACATCTATCAGGGATGGTCTAGATGGTGCTTGGCTCTGCCATGTATGCAGGGGACAGGACTTGATGACCTCTTGAGGTCTCTTCCAGTTCAATGAGTTTATGATTCAGAGTCATTCATAGTAATTATTCCCAAGTGCTTTCTGGGGCTCTAAGTCAAGGTAGTATGTATGCAATAACGGAACCTACCTCGGACTAATTTTGAGAATCCCCTATAGTGGGGGCACAGTATTTCAATTTTTTTTCAGGAGTTTTCAATTTTAGATATTTTGAAAGCAATTTCCTAGTGTAGACATGCCCTTATTGATGTGTCTAAAATGTCTAAAAGATCTGGGCTATGTGGTGCAGAGTGGAAAACGGGAATCCTGATGTGTTGGGAAAGTCAGGATTCATATACAGAAGATGTGTGACTACACAGTAGTATCCCTATTCCCATTCAACAATTTGTTGAGGACAGGGGGCTCCCAGAGGAGATAGTGTAATGCAGTGTTTCCTGATTTTATTTGGCCATGGAACCCTTTTCAGCTTAAAATAATTTCAAGGAACCCCTAGGATTCCCAGAGTAAAATTTGGCAAGCAAAGGAAAAAAAAGCCCCGCCAGAATTGGTTGAGCAAAAAAACCGTGCAAAATACTCTGTCTCTTTAAGAGGGGGCGGGGCAATGCTGCGTTCTTGCGGAACCCTTACTTTCGCTTTGCAGAACCCTAGGGTTCCACGGAACACCAATTGGGAAACACTGGTGTAATGGAACATCTGCTGCACGTAGTATTTGGCTTTGCTTTGCGTGGGGCATAGACTTTGTAAATGCATCACACACCCAAGCATGAGCTTTCCAGTTTCATAAATTATTCATTTAAGAGATGTATTGGCTCTCATTGTCTAGGAATATTTTCCTGATGAGGTGACAACTGGCAAATTCTCCCTGACTCCGCTTCACAGAGGTTTACAGACAATTTGATACCTGTTACCTGACAAGAAGCAGACTGACAAAGCAAATCAGAGAGTTTATACATTTTGTTGCAATCTGATTTTCTTTAAGACCCAGCAGGGTTTTGACAACTAAGTATATTTGAATATAGATCTATTTTGAATAAAGTCCCCCTGATTGTGTTGGTTCTGGCACTGGAGCAGCTGGGAAACTGTTCCACTTGAAAGAGGAAAAAAGTCAGAGTAAAAGAAATGTTCTTTCATTGCTATTCTGTGCATCACCTGCAGCTGTGAATTCAATCTAAATGTTCTTCCTCCAGAACATATCACCCATTTGGAGGCCACTGATCTAGAACCCAGATTACACTGCGCATGCCTCAGCAAAGAACTCCTTTGAAAGGCAGATGCCCTTTGTGAAATCTTTGAGCTGATCTAAGACTGCCTTCAGGCAGAAGCCTGAACAAAGCCCAGAGAAGTAATCGGAAAGTCTCCCAGCTGTGTCTAGACAACACCTCTCTGTCGACAGAGAGATGTAGATTAGGCACGTGGAAGTTGCTAATAAAGCAGGGATTTAAATATCCCATGCTTCATTAGCATAAACATGGCCGCAGTTTTTTTTCTAAACGGCGCTTTTATGAAAGACAATGGCAGTCTAGATGTGGATCTATTAAAAATAACCCCCTTTTTGACAGATCCTGTAAACCTCATTTTTTGAGGAATACAGGATCTGTCGAAAAAGGATTTATTTTCGACAGATCTGCATCTAGACTGCCTTTTATTCCCCGAAAAAGCTCCGTTTTGAAAAAAAGCGGTGGCCATGTTTATGCTATTGAAGCATGGGATATTTAAATGCCTCTTTCATTAGCAATTTCGATGTGCTTGATTTGCATCCCTCTTTCGACAGAGGGATGAAGTCTAGATGTAGTCCCATTAACTTCAACAGACATTGGTTTTGAACCTTAAAAAGCACACAGGGAACTACAATGCAAGAAAGAGTTGCATTAGAGCAGGTATAGCCAATTCCAGTTTGTGTTTCTGTGTATT
This sequence comes from Pelodiscus sinensis, assembly GCF_049634645.1. Lineage (NCBI taxonomy): Eukaryota > Metazoa > Chordata > Testudines > Trionychidae > Pelodiscus > Pelodiscus sinensis. The sequence goes on from NC_134719.1 coordinate 53,094,667, forward strand.
TCAATCTAAGTATTAGGGGGGAAATGCTATTTTAAAGGTCTGCTCCACTTTTGTCCTTTCACAAGCTGCTTTTCTGAAAATAATACAATAAACTATTATCATTTGTTCTTCAAGATGCTACAGATTTATACATGTAAATTGTGGAGCACTGACTAGAACTTTTGGTCTGGGAATGAATATGCATAAGTATTTGAAGATTTGTTTTCATAAATGGTGATCAGAAGTGAGGTGCAGTGTTATCTACTCTTTGAACAGAAGAATGTTAACTTTTTCATATTTAAACAGTGGGTTTGAGGAGTTGAATATACAATAATAAAGACAGTCTTCACTCTCATCTCCATCCTTTATGTCCCTTCGCAGACATGGGGATTGCTAAAGGACTGCATTTGGGTCAACTCACAGAAATTAGTGTTCTATATTGCAAGAGTCTGGGTTTCCTTTCCAGACTGAATTTCACCTAATCGCAGTTAACAAGGTAGGCGAGGCACTGAGCTGGAGCTCTGCCTTCTAACTAAGGAATATAGGGCTGGGTTCCATGTGGAGAGGTGAAGAAAATCAGATTTACTTGACACAGAAAACAAGGCTCTGTATGACAGGGTGCAGACACATTACATAACTTTCAGCAAGTAGGGAGGGAGGGTATGTCTACACTACCCCGCTAGTTCGAACTAGCGGGGGTAATGTAGTCATCCGCAATTGCAAATGAAGCCAGGGATTTGAATTTTCCGGGCTTCATTTGCATAAAGCCGGCCGGCGCCATTTTTAAATGCTGGCTAGTTCGAACCCCGTGCCGCGCGGCTACACGCGGCACGGAGTAGCTAGTTCAGATTAGGCTTCCTAATCCGAACAAGCTGTACTCCTCATTCCACGGCTACACGCGGCACGGGGTTCGAACTAGCCAGCATTTAAAAATGGCGCCGGCCGGCTTTATGCTAATGAAGCCCGGGAAATTCAAATCCCGGGCTTCATTTGCAATTGCGGATGACTACATTACCCCCGCTAGTTCGAACTAGTGGGGTAGTGTAGACATACCCAGAGTTATTTTCCCTCTACTGGATTCATGCAGACATAGTGGATGAAGCAATAAAAGATATAGGGAACAAGATGCCTAATTATGCACTCTCAAGTAAACTAGGGAATTGTAGTAATAGAAACCAGAGACTACACAAGCCAATGTAAATCCAGAGTAACTGCAGCGAGCATCGGTGACACTATTCCAGGGTAAATGAAAATGGAATACAACCTGCAGTTAAGAATAGTACTTGGTTAGTACTCTTTAATATAGGGCCGTGTCCAGACTCAGGGTTTTTTTCGGGAAAAGTAGCCTTTTCCCGAAAAAACTTCCCCTGCGTCCAGACTCAAGCCGCGTTCTTTCGAAATTATTTCGAAAGAACGCGGCTTTTCTTTTGAAATTATTTCGAAAGAACGCGGCTTTTCTTTCTATGGCGGTAAACCTCAATTTACGAGGAAGAACGCCTTCTTTCGAAAGTTCCTCTTTCGAAAGAAGGCGTTCTTCAATGTAAAGAGGCCGTCTTCGAAAGAGAGCATCCAGACTCGCTGGGTGCTCTCTTTCGAAAAAGCGGATTTCTCTTTCGAAAGATCCACCTGCAGTCTAGACGCGATCTTTCGAAAGAGGCTCTTTCGAAAGATGCTTTCGAAAGAGCCTCTTTCGAAAGAAGCCTGCACTCTAGACATAGCCTAGGAGAACAAAACCCTCACTCAGTGAGTATGTCTAGACTGACGGGATTTTCTGGGATATCCCAGAAAAACTCTGCCATGTCCAGGGAACGCATTTGTTCTCCTACTTTTCTTTTTTTTTTTTTGGAAGAAGAGCAAACGCGCTTTCAGGGAGCCCTGATTACCTCCTTCTATGAGGAATAAGAGCTCTGCCAAAAAAAAGGAGACTTTTCCACCATTTGGCCCTGTCTAGATGGGGTCAAATGGCAGAAAAGTCTCTTCTGGAAAAGCAATCAGAAAAAGCTACGCAAAAATTGGATAGTTAAAAGAATTTGTAGGTGCTTATAGATGACCAGCAATTCTAACAAAACAAATGAATTTCACAGCTACTCTATAAACAGGAGAGATGCCTTGTCTGATCTATGTGATAATACTGGTAACTTCTGAACCTACATAAAACTTTCTAGAACATTTCCATGAAATGAACAAATCTGATAGTGAACTAGAAAGGTAGAAAATGTGAATGTACCACAGTTCAACATCCATTAGTTAGAAAGGAGCACAGAGAATAACCTTAAATGCTGACATTTCAGCAAGGTGTAATAATGAAGCTGTAGCTTGAGTCTCACCCCATTCTTTTATGTCAGAAAATTGCAAGCTGGTTCCAGGAGAAAGTGATTCCCTTGAGGAAGGAAGGCAGGAGAGAACAAAATGGGCCTAAAATAAGCTGAAGCATTTTGTCTATAGGCTCTGAATGCTCAAGTATAACTCTAATTTTAACTCATGGAACTAGACAGATAAAGATATCTTACATTTTTATGGTGTCTTTAATTCCATAGGTTATATCATTACATTTAAAAAATAATCACTTGTAAGGCATAGGATGAAAATGAACCCTGAAACAACCCAGAGTACCCAGTGCAACAGATGAGCAAGAAACACAGGAAACATATGAAAAATGGCATGTAACGTTGAATGCCTAGGCTGGAAAAGGGGGACTAATAATTTTCCTCAAGACTTTCAGACATTAAATTGCATATTACTCAATTTATTTACCTCAGATGGATCAAAGATTGAGTCATTCCTGCTGAGATTTGAACTCATAATTCTGTTTAGTGTACATGTTTTTTAAACTTCAAACTTACATTTGTGTAACCAAAACATGTCAGTGACTCATATCTTGGTGGTAGTGATGATCAATATACTGACAATAACATACAGGAGAATTTCCTAGAAGTGTTCAACATGTCCCCGCTCCAAAAAAAATTGTTCTCATATTGCATGATATTACAAACCCTTTTCTATAATAACTCACCCCCACTGAAAATAGAGAGAGCTTTGTGCTAACTTCTGCTAGGGGATCTTACGTTCTTTTCCAATAGGTATATGGTGGAAGCAGGTAACTTGTGCCAAGGAAATAACCAATACAGGAAAAACATTATGGCTGTGTCTAGACTGGCAAGTTTTTCCACAAAAGCAAATGCTTTTGCGGAAAAACTTGCCAGCTGTCTACACTGGCCGCTTGAATTTCTGCAAGAACACTGACTTCCTACTGTCTGAAATCAGTGCTTCTTGCGGAAATACTATGCTGCTCCTGTTCAGGCAAAAGTCCTTTTGCGCAAAAGGGGCAGTGTAGACAGCTCAGATTTGTTTTGTGCAAAAAAGCCCTGATCGAGAAAATGCTTGTGATCGGGGCTTTTTTGTGGAAAAGCGCATCTAGATTGGCACGGACGCTTTTCTGCAAAAAGTGCTTTCCCCCCCTCCTGTAACATACAACTTTGCTTGCTTGAAAGCGTGCAGGGCACACAGAGAAATAAAACAGCATGGTCTTTGAAAGCCTTGAACAGGAGGCCCAGATATGCTAGCTCACCCAGTGACCCTGGACAACTGTAAGCAGAGATAAGAGGGTTGTCGAACTAATTGCTGACCAAGAGGCTGCCGAGGAGTGCCCTTGACTGAAACCCATGTTGATATGATCACACACTCGTCCGGGGGGGGAGGAATCTCCCACCCAGCAAAGAATGTCCAGTACTCCTAATTTAGCTATCTCTCTCTTACAAGTGTAAATTATTTGAAACTCCCTTGTAAGAACTGGCGCCACAAAACGGACCAGTACAATTTGGTATCTTAGATAAGAAAGAGGATATGGGCCCCTAGGGGTATAAAGATGGGTCCAGCAGCACACTCACTCTGAGCGTCGATCTGCCATCTACCTTCTGGCTGGGTTAGATGTTTGACCTCCCGAGGTTCAATGGGGACGCCCACCTTGTATTCATCTTTCTGAGGAATTGAGGGACCGACTCTGGCCTGACCCGCTGGAGTTGAGAGTCACAGAAGGGGGTAAAAATTGTACCTGTATGTGCCTTTTGTCTAAGTATATACATAGTGTTAGAGCTCTTTAAAGATTAAGCTGTCACTTGCTACCGTTATTTTCTATCCTCCTTTTTCCTTTGTAACCATTGTTAAGATCTATATTTGCTAGCAGTTAAGAAGTAGAGCAATAGCCATTGTAACCACATGCTTTATAAGCCTTTTTAATAAACCTGTAACTGGTTAAGTTTTAACCTGACTTCTTCAGTTGCTGTAACAGAACCAAGCACAATTTAAAAGAACTTCAGCCGGTCATAAGGGACAGATATAGGAAGAGCTGGGACATTTGGATCGTGTCACTTCCAGAGGACAGATCCGTTGGGGCATCTCTCAGTCTTCCTTAGGCTGCCCACTGCAAAGGGATCCTGTATCCTAGCAGTTAAAATCTGAAATGTAAAAAGCTCTTCCTATAAACTCTGGGGCATCTGTCAGCCTGTTGGCTGCCCTCCGCGACGGGACCCCGGTCCTAGCGGTAAAGACACAGACGTTAAACTCTGGGGTGTCTGTCAGCCTGTTGGCTGCCCTCTGCGATGGGACCCCGGTCCTAGCGGTAAAGACACGGATGTTAAACTTCTTGGGGTGCCCTTCAGCATCCTAGGCTGCCTGCTGCGACAAGATCTTGCATCTCAGCAGTTGAAGTCTTGGGTGTGACACACATACACATACTGCCCTGACCATTGGCTGACACCCCTTGAAGGGCAGAAGAGAAATAAAATGTAAGAAAAAGACCACCAAGCACTATGGGGCTCCCCCCAAGGCGAACTCCCGGGCAAACTCCCCTGCTGGCTGCTCACTGTATTCACTATGTCTGCCTTTGTATAAGGCTTCTGACTAGGCCTGTCTCAAAGCCTTGCTTCTAATCCAATCAGCCACTGAAGGCCTACCTGGAACAAAGCACTCCCAATTCACACTTTTCAAACTTTTCAAACTGCCAAACACAGTCTTTTCAAACCTTTTCAAATCGCCAAAAACACAGTCTAACAAATGCTCCGTCAGACAGTCACTTGGATACTCACCGCACCAGCTCACAGTACAGCCTCCCAAAAGCCACACTTATCTGAGCTCCTCTCAGAAATTTTCCAAGCAAACTTCCCTGTTAGCCACAGCGAACACAGTGAGCAGTGAACTGGGCAGCAGCCATCTGTGTATAAGGCTGCTACCTAAAACTGCCTCAAAGCCTTGCGTGTCCCAATAAATTGTTGCATGCTCGTACAATACTGAAAGATCAGAGAGCTATATCATAGCTATGTAAAGCTCTGCCAAGCTGCTGCATTTAGCAGACCCATTATTTGGAACATATTAATAATACAAATTGTTCTTCAGATGCTAATGTGATATTTCTAAACAACATAAAATGGATTTCTCTCACTTTGAAGACATTTCTCAGCTGTACTAAGAAACTCCAGGGATTTTCACTATCATGAGATAATCACACTTTTGGGTTTAAAAAGCATTTGACTGTATCATGTGCCTGATAAAGCCCATGGGGTGTAATTAAATCTTACAATACACCTCCGTAGGGTTTAATTGCTTTTATTTTAATACATGAGATTATTAATTTAATTAGATAATGATCTTCCCATTGCCCTATTTAATGTACACTTCTTCTGTTTCATTTAGATATCTATTTAAGACAAACTATCTTTATAAACTATAGTTGAATTAGCAGATTTCTTGTGATGCATGTGCCATTTTCTATTGGAAAATGGCTTTAAAATTGTAACTATATAGTTTTTAATTAAAGGTATTCTAGATTGCAAGACTGACATATTGAGATTTTGATTGTAATCTGCCTTGTAGAAGATTATCAGGGTCTCATAAACTAATATGATAGTTCACTGAGACTTATAGAATTAAAGATCCCAATCCCAAAATTTGACAGGTTTGCATAGACCCTTTGTGCTTTTATAGAGTTCCACTGAAATCAATGAATTCTTAACAGGTGCATGGATTCAATTTTAGGACAGGGTTTTAATTTGTTAATTGACATTTTTAAAACTGGATTTTAAAAGTGTGTGTGTGTGTGTGTGTGTGTGTTTGTGTATTTAAAGCTGCAAGCATATGTGAATATATATATATTGGGGCTCTTGCCAGTTATTTAATATAAAAATTAATAGTGCATATTAATATCAGAAACTTTTATTTTCAGTGTTCTGAATCTATATAATAAATAGCATTCAGAATCATCCAAGATAATGTTCCATTGAGTTAAGAAAGGAAGTATTTTTTATCTTATTTTCAAAGAAAACAAGGGACAGAAACACTGAGAAGCTTGCTGAGGTCTCACTCAAAACTGCCCTCTACCTCCACGGCAGAATTGGAAATTGAATGCAGATCTCCATGTCCACAGCTTAATCACATAATCATTCTTCCACCATAACAATTTCTCAAATCTGTGAGTATTTGTCATGACCAATATTTCAAACCTCACAAGACTGTATTTATAGTTCTTGTTTCCAGATTCCCATATCTGTCCAGAGAGCATGGAACAACTAATCAAAATAATGTACAGTAAGTTTTGCAAGGAATGATAATGCCTACACTTCCAGAAAAAGGATCCCCTTAAGAGGAGAAGCAGGGCATTTTTCATCTTTAAAAACAAAACTGCCTTAACTGAAATATAGATATTTCTCAAGAATTGCCACATTTACTCTTATTCACAATGGTTCAGAGGGGTGTGCTACCAACACTTAACTCAAAAGGGTCATTTCTCAAAATACTGTAGCAACAGGATATAAGTTTTGACATAGTCTTAAAGATAGCAATATATATGTCAAAATTGAAAATACGTGAAAAAAATTAAAAGAAATACAGTCTTTCTCCTTTCCCCTTGAACTCCTCCGCATCCTCTTCTTTTGACTAATTTTCATATCAAATCTAGCAGCAAATTGCCTATGACAATATGACTAAATTTAACATCCGCCTTATGCCACAAAGCATGCATTAGTAGACCACTGATGGTCTGAGTCTTGGAATGACAACACTGCAGGTCTTAGATCCCACAATGCACACAAGCCATGCAATAATGAACCAATTAATGCACAACCTGTAGTGTCTTGCTGCCTAAGGATAAGCAATTACCATGTTGGATAGCAATTATGTAATTTGCCCAATCAGAGAATTATAGAAATGTTCACACTGGGCTTGGCTGGAAGTGAATCAGAATAAAAATGATACAAGTAAAGGAAAACCGGAACTAAATTGTACTTTCTAGTTTCCTTCCTTTCCCCAACTTCATACAGCTCTTTTAATTTTTAGTTTGGAAATGAGGTTCGCATATTTGGTTTTCAAATACTTCTAGGTTAACTTTTTCATTTTTTTCTTTTATTGTTCAGTAAGATAATTAGGAAAATAACTAAAACAAAGCATGAAAATAAATTTACACAAAGTTCTCCAAATATTTCCTTTATTTTAAAGACCAATAAAAAAGTAGAGAAAGAGGAGGCAATGACAGCGGCAGATAAAGTAGTGGGGAGGATTCGATGGTGAACAGAAATCTAATGTTGAAGTTTTCATGACTGTCAGAATATTTTTCTAAAAATGGAGATGCCTCCTATCTCCCCCCGACATTAGGATGGGAGGTGAACTCTACAGATGACCTTTGAACTCTGGTCTGCCCTGATCAAGGGCAGCAACTGTGGGTGGGTGCAGAGAAGGGTTGGGTATATTCTAATAGGGGACATTTACATTGCTGGACTTGAGAACCTGAGAGAAAAAGGACATTGCCCAACCTACTTGAGTTGGGACATTTACTCAAGGTTTTGCTTATGAACTTTGTCGTGTTTTGCCAAATTAATGCCATATAACTTCTCTCCATTTGTAGTAAATGTTTCTTTTCTACACTCAGACTCTATACTTGCAAGTGGGGAAGCATTGCCTCCCACAGGCACCCAGGGGTGTGTGTGAATTTCTGAGGTTACTGGGTGGGGGCTCAAGCCAGTTCTGTGATGGATAGATGAAGGGGAACCCCTAGATATTGAACCCGGACCTACCTGCTGCTGATGCTACCTGGCAGAAGGTTTAAATGAGATACAGATACATAATCAATATTCATAACCTCAGTGGAACGGGGCGAATGGCCCCGCACTGAATTTGCAGGGCCCAGCCTCGGTTACCTGGCTGCAGAGGCCCTTCCCCTGCAACCCTACCAAGCATGCCCAGGCTGCAGCTCAGCTATAAAAACCATGGGGAAGGGCTCAGTCTGGGCTGGTCACCGAAGGAGAAGGACCTACAAAAGCAACTCCTGACCAGCAGCAACCAGCGACCTCAGTAGAAGCCAGCAGAGACACCAAGGCTACTTGGGACATCACAGAGGCCGCCCACCAAGGAGATGTCGCCCCAGGGAAGGCAGAGAACCTGACAAGGTCATGAGAAGTGGCCCCATCAGACCTGGTAGGAAGTGGCCCAGGGCAGGAGTGGGAATCACCTCTCCCACCGCAGGAACCTCGGCGCGTTTCGGCAGGATGCCCCTGCCAAGGGAGTGGCACGCTGTCCTGCCACTCACAGAGCCCTAGGCCGGGACCCAGTTGAGTAGGATGGGTCCGGGTCCCCCTACCAGGGGTGTAGCCCCACTATAACCCTGATCTGACAGCGAGGCCTTGCCTTAAAGGACCATACTGAAACTATGCTTATTGACTCCGGCCAGTGGGCCTTGCCTTAAAGGGCCATACTGAGATTGAGCGTATTGACTTGAGCCAGTGGGACATGCTCTAGAGGGGTAGTCAGTGCCTGGATTTGTGGACTTGGGGTCCCTTACTGTCTGCCAGAGGGGGCAGGAGGGAGCCCCACCACGTATGGTGGAAAATGTGGGTACGATCCCTCCACTGATGTGAGGGGAAAAGTGAGGGGATAGACTTGCCCCCTGAAAAAAAGGGGAAAAGGCAGAAAAGAGAGACGATGGGGTATACCTTCTGTTGTTCATAACGATTATATCGCCAGGGGCCCTGGAGATGGGGCAGTCTAAAAGGGGATGGCCCTCTCAGAATTGTAACTATGGGTGTGTGCTGATGGCCAGCCAAAGGGCACAGAGATGGGATCGAGCCAAGATAGTAGTGCCCATGCAGGTGAATAGAACCCCCACCACTTCCTTGATAGATTTGGGCTGTTCCAAACCATTGTCCAGACTGGGATGGTGGCTGGGTTTGACCAACAGGGACCACCGGTACAGATGTTGTGCATTCATGGGGATGTAAGGTCCCACCCCACAGCCCGGGTGAGATTGGAAGATGGGAAGTGTGGGACACCCTGGCTAGTTGTGATGGCCCCAAGGTTAGCCTCAGGTGGGACTGGCCACGGTTTGCTGAATTGCTTCAGGAAGGAAGCGCCCTGATAGCAAACACTGCCCTACTTTGACAGGCTTGCCATTCCCAGCTAGGCAAGCCTCCCGAGGCTGACCAAATTGAAGGAACCTCACATACCCCTGCGCTGGGGAGACTCGCACCGAGCATAACAGTACCCCAATCAGCCCCCCACCACTCAAACTAGAGCTAGAGGGGAATTCCTAGAGGAGCAACGGAATGACCCTACACTTAGCCGAGCCTGGGAGCAAGCAGCTGGTCATCTTGAAGGAGAGAAGCGGTCTCTCGGTCAGCCCCAAGGGCCCTGCTTTGAGGTACAACAGGACCGCCTCTACTGCCTAGTTCGGGACCCCCAGACTCAAGCAGAAATGTGCCAGCTGTTAATCCTACGTCAGTTCCACCAGGGCCTGTTGCATCTAGCCCATGCTGTCCCCTGGGCAGGCCATCTGGGCAGGGAGAAGACACTGCAGAGAGTGGCGCAGTGGTTCTTTTGGCTGGGAATCCATCACGAGGTACGAGAGTACTGTGCATCATGTCCCAAGTGCCAGAAGACCAGCACCACAAGTGTCCCTGGGGCCCCTCTGGTGACGTTACCTGTAGTGGGAACCTCATTTAAGTGTATTGGCCTGGACTCAGTGGGCCCGCTAGAAAGGAGACAGATGGGGCACAGGTATATTTTAGTGGTAGTAGACTACACCACATGGTACCTGGAGGCAGTCCTGTTGTGGATGGCTACTGCCCACATCATTGAGGAGGAGTTGTTAGAAATATATTCCCAGGTTGTGCTGCCCCAGGAGATCCTCACAGACCAGGGGACAAACTTGACATCATGACTCATAGCTGAGCTGTGCCAGTTGCTGAATATCTGCACCCTCAGGACCTCGGTCTACCACCCGCAGACGGATGGGTTGGTGGAATGCTTCAACTGAACCGTAAAGGTGATGCTATGTAAATTCGTGGAGGAAGACACCCACCACTTAGATAAGATACTGCCAGCGTTGATGTTTGCTGTGCGAGAGGTGCCTCAGTCCTCCATGGGATTCTCGCCCTTCGAGCTTCTGTATATATGACAACCCTGAGGGATTCTAGACCTCATCTGGGAAACCTGGGAGGAGCAAGAGAATTCAGCCTGAGGCTCTGTGCAGTACATCCTACGATTATGGGCTGGGCTCCGGGAGTTGGGCCACTTGGTGCAAGAAAATTTACACCAAGCCCAAGAGGCCCAGGCGGCTCATTATAATGGGGGGGCCTGGACCTGGACCTTCCAGCCTGGAGACCAGGTGCTGCTGTTTCTCCCTTCCTCAGAATCCAAGCTTCTAGCTAAATGGCAAGGACCATTTGAAGTGGTGATACACGTGGATCTGGTCGATTATGAAGTACGACTTCCAGGAAGGAGAGAGCTGTGGGTGTATCATGTAAATCTTCTCAAGGGGTGGAAGGAATATGAGGCCCTGATGATTACCCCGTACCCCATAGAGCCGGAATTAGGGCCATCAGCAGATGAAGATCCCACGCCATCGCACCTCGACATTTGTTCCAACCTCAATCCAGAGCCACAAGAGCTGCTGGAAAGTGATAGATGAGGTACGTTCTGACTTTAGTATCACTTCTGATACTATCGCACATGGCCTCCTCATTTTAAAAAAGATGGATAAGGTGTGACAATGAACCCCATATTCTTCATGGAGATATTAGGATATATTTATGGCATAATTGTCATGTACTTTATGCAAGATAGGTCAAGTGAGATCACTGAAAAGGTTCTGATTTGCTGAGTGATTATTCTATTTGCAAACATTTATTTTTGTATCTGAGTGTGGTGGGGCTCCTTCCTGCCCCCTCTGGCAGACAGGAAGGGACCCCAAGTCCACAAATCCAGGCTTTTGAACATGTCCGCTATTTTGAAATATAGCAGATGCGCTATTTCGCCATCCCTGTAAACCTCATTCTATGGGGAGTAAGGGATGGCTTCATATTGCACTTTATTTCAGAATTTGGCACTGTGAAGGCAATGCCAAATAAGCTATTTCAAAATAGACTCAAAATAAACTATGCAATTTGCATAGCATAACTTGTGTATCTTTTTTCGAGTTTAGGGTGCTGTATAGATGCATCCTTAGTGAATTAATAAAATCAATGCTTCTGAGCCTGAACAAAGATTTCTAATAAATAATTATAATCAGCCAGCTCAACAGCTGGTTAAAATACTCAGTTTTAGAAGAACTAAGTATTTAATCAAACTCAATATTTGGGAAATTTTGACCAGCTTTGGGTTAATTTGAATAAGGGGCAAATTCAGTAGATAGTGATATCATTCTTTTTACTTCAATAGGTTGGGTTCAAATCCTGATGTTATTAATATACCCATAAAAAATTAATAGTAGCTAAAAAGTAGAGTCCATTAATAAGACAAGAAGTTGATGTAATTAATGATGATTCAGAATTGACTAAGAAACTAATATTTGCAATGTTGTTGCATCTGGGTTTCTCCCAAGATACAGAGAGAAGGTGGGTAAAGTAATAAGTTTTAGTGGACTATCTGTGGGTGAGACATATGTTTTTGAGCTACACAGACTTGAAGATCACTTCATTTCCCTACAGAAGAAAAAAGGACAATAAACTGTCTAAACTCCTACATGCCATAAGGTACTACAACTCACCCAACAATTTTGTTAATCTATCCAAACACACAATTAGCCTGGCAGAAGAATCTGTCTTGTCTCAGGGACGCTCTTTCTGCTCCACCACCCCCACATGATACAGTTCTGTGGTGACCTGAAAGCCTATTTTTGCCACCTGCAACTGAAGGAATATTTCCAACACACTAATGAACATTGCACTGACCCACACGATCAAACCCCACAGTAAGATTTCCATGTGGACCCCTCCTGACTGTCAAAATGACAGTTGGGACTTCTACATTGATTGCTTCCACAAACTTGCACAGACTGACATTGTGAACAAACATCATCATGTGACACACAACCTCACCAATACTGACATTATAATCAAAGAGGCTGACAAAGGGGGTGCTGTAGTTATCATGATTAGGTCAGTTTACAAACAGGAGGCTGTCAGACAACTCACCAGCACCACACGCTACAGGCCTCTTTCCTCTGATCTCACTGAAGAACACCAAAAATAACTACACCATCTGCTCAAGAAACTCCCAGCTATAGCTTGAGACGATTAATTTTGTTTTGACCATATTTGTCCCACTGCAGACATTTGTAAGATACAGTTTTACTAGCATAGAAGAATATACTTTTAACATCTTTCAGTAGCAATGTATGTCAGTGAACAGCATAGTTTCTATCTCTAGCACTCCAGGTCCTTATGTTCTCAGACCTATGAAAATAGAGTTCTTCAAGAAACAAGTATTCCAAATAGTTCCTCTAATTGGTAGGTAAAATCAATTGTTGATGGCAGATGAGAGATAGATGAGAGATAGATTGGTGATTTCATACCACTCGAGGATCTGATGGGGGAGCTGGAAGGATCAGACCTAGAGATCATTATCAGAATTTTGAACATTATTTGTCTGAGTAAAGTGACATTAGAATAGTGATATTGAAGGTTTTGGTTGTGCAAAGTACTTAACATGTGTAACTTCATGCATCTGCTTCCAACTTGCATGGGGATTTTCTAGCATCAATGTTAATGGGCTGAAATACCAGAAAAGTGTCATTTCTATCTATTGTGTGTGTTCTTTGAGCGCCGTCCACCTGCGTGTATTCACACATTGTTCATCACTAATGTGCAACAGGAACAAACTGAAAAACTTCAGATGTTAAGTGTGGATAGCAGTCCGATCCAGAATCCCTGTTCAAAGCTTATTTTAACACTCTATTCTGGAAATTAACAGATTTTTTCCATAGGATTCCTAGGATTTTCCACATTAAAAACAGGATCATTTTTTCCTATGATCCTTCTGCTTCAGACTGATCAAATCAAAGTAAATCAGGGCAGGAAAGAAACAGTGACCTGATCTTTTTAACCTCAAAAAAGACAAATTTAAGATGCTCTAGTGTTTGGAGAAAAGTTCAGGCATAGTAGACTCTTAGGGTGGGATTTTCAAAATGCTCAACACCAATTCCTATTGAAGTAAATGGGAGAAGAGTTATGCCAACATGAACTCTGGAAAACAGCAGCCATTCTACAACCATGTTAGATTTGCTCAGGTGCCAGGAGATGTTCTGAGTCTCTGGACCCAAACAATGAACTTTGGGAAATATAAGGAGAATGAAAAAAGACACCTTTTTATCCTGCATCTGAAGAAGTAAAACAGACAGTGTGTTTACCTCATTGAAAATGGGATCCCAACCAGCCTTGGCTGAAAATGCTGTAAAGTTATCTTTGGGTGAGATAGGACTGCTTTAATCAGGAAGTTATTCTGTTAAATTCAGTCTCTAGAAAATATATTATGGTTTGTTTTAGATGTAGCCCTTTTCATTATCTTCATTTTCTAATCCATTCAATCTTTCAATCTTCATTAATGAACTTTATTTTCACTACAAAGATTTTAGTGCTGCTGTATTAAGCAAGATGTTGCTCTGGAGTTGAAATCATGCAGGCTGGTATATATGTTGTCCCTGTTGGGGATAGCAAACCTTATAATTCTGTGAGTATCCAGTGGACAAGGAGCTAGACATTGAAGAGAATGCTCCGAGGAGTTGGCTTATTAGAAAAAAGAGATACTCCAAGTTATCGATGTTCATAAATGTTCTACACAAATATATTTACCTTTAATTTGTTTACTATGGGTACGTCTACGCAGCAGTGTTATTTCGGAATAACGGAGGTTATTCAGAAATAACATAGTCCGTGCCTACACTACAAGCAGTTATTTTGTAATAACGTCAAAAAGTCAAAATGATTTATAATGTCAAAATAATGTCGAGCTGGAGGACTTCTTACTCCAACTCCTGTAACCCTCATTTTACAAGGAATAAGGAAAGTCAGAGAACAGTGCTTTTTCTCAGACTTCCTGCTGTGTAGACAGCACCAAATGCAAAATAAGCTATTTCGACTTAAGCTACGCGCTTGATGTAGCTCAAGTTGAGAAACTTATTGTGATTTTAGCCCTGCTGTGTAGACGTATTCTATGTATATGTGAAATAAGTTTTACACAATTTGGATGAATAGCTTTTCTGGTTTTGAAAACCTGCTTGCAGAAGTACAGTAATAGAAAAAATGTAGTGTGGTAATCATGGTATTAATAAGTCTCTTGGGTTTACTTCTAGATAATCTTTTGAATCAAAACATCCTAATAAACTGAGTTCAGATTGTAGGAAAATATACATTTTCCTAGTAAAAGAATTCATGCAGTTATTACCTATAATGAGTAAAGTCCCTACTTCTTTTTTCTTTGATATTCTAAGTCCAAGCAAACTATTTTTTACATTTGATGTGAAAAATAAAGCCAATGTATAGAATTCTGAGAATTAGGATACAACATTATCTACAATATATGTACAAAGCTGTACATTTTTCAAAGTGACTGGTGATTTAGGAGGCCTCTGTTTTTAGATGCCCAGTTAGAGACTCAGCACTTTCTTAAATGAAAGAAACTAAGGCAAAAAAAAATCTAATCACTTCAGAAAACTTAGGGGCAGCATCAGAAGTTTCTGTATAAAGTGCAAAATAAGGTCTTCCTTCCTACCAGCTATTTCCTCTCCATGAAAAGGAATGATTTGAAAAACCTTGGATTATAGATAGTTCTCCTAAGTTAGCAATGGAAAGGCACTTTCAATATTAATATAAAAACAAAGGACTTGATCCTGTCCTCCCTTTTTTAGGGAAAACTTTTATTAAATTCAATGGGAATTTCATCTGAGGGAGGAAGGAGCAAAAACAAACTTTTACAAACTATTACAAAAACAAACTTTTCAAAGCTGACCCCTTCTACAGGAAAATAGTCAATTGCAGCCAAAGTCAGCCCTGCCACATGTTAAAAATCTACAACATTTTAATGATGATAATTTCAAAGAAATGCATATTGGAAAACATAATCCCAAATATAGGGATAAAATGATGGAGACTAAAATAGCTGTTACCACTCAAGAGACCTTGGAGTCATTGTGGATAGTTCTCTGAAAACATCTACTTAGTGGCAGCCAAAAAAAGCAAACAGAATGTTGGCAATCATTAAGAAATGGATAGAGAATAAGACAGATAATTTTGTATTGCGTCTATGTAAATGCATGGTATACACGTCAGCTCATCTCAAAAAAGAGATCTTGACATCTGAAAAAGGGCAACAAAAATGATTAGGGGTATGGAACAGCTGCCATACAACGCAAGATTAATAACATTAGGACTTTTCAGCTTGGAAAAGAGGCAACTAAGGGAAGCTATGATAAAATCATGACTTGTGTGGACAAAGAATATAGAAGAGTTATTTACTTCATCCCATAATATAGGAAGTAGGGGCCATGAAATGAAATTAATAGGTAGCAGGTTTAAAAAGAAACAAAAGGAAGTACTTCTTCACACAAAGCAAAGTCAACCCGAGGAACTCCTTGCCAGAAGTCCAAAACTGTAACAGGGTTCACAAAAGAGACAGATAAATTTATGAGGATAGATCTATCAATGGCTATTAGCTGGGATGGTGTTCCTAGTTTGTGTGTGTCAGAAACTGGGTTATGGGTGGGATTAATCACTTGATTACCTCTTCCGTTCATTTTCTCTGGGGCACCTGGCATTGTCCACTGTTGGAAGACAGCATTCTGAGCTAGATGGACCTTTAGTCTGACTTGGCTTGGCCATTCTTATGTTCTTAGGGTACATCTAGACTACACCTCTCTGTCGACAGAGTGCTGTAGATTAGGCATGTCGAAATTGCTAATGAAGCAGGGATTTAAATATCTGGCACTTCATTAGCATAAACATGGCTGCCGCTTTTCTCTGAAATGGAGCTTTTTAGGAAAAACGGCAGTCTAAATGTGGATCTGTCAAAAAATAAAACCTTTTTCGAAAGATCCTGTAAATCTCATTTTTTGAGGAATACAGGATCTTTCAAAAAGGGGGTTATTTTTTGATAGATCCGCGTCTAGACTGCCATTTTTTTTAAAAAAAGCTCCGTTTTGAAAAAAGTGGCAGTCATGTTTATGCTAATGAAGTGCTGGATATTTAAATCTCTGCTTCATTAGCAATTTTGACGTGCCTAATCTACAGCACTCTGTCGACAGAGAGGTGTAGTCTAGACACAGCCTATGTGAGTGGTCACTCTTAGTGCAAGGCATGGGTTTTGTACTTGTTCTGTCATACATTATAAACAGCAAAACAATTAACAATGTTAATATTTAAAGGATAATTAGCCTCTGACAGCTTCTGCTGAGATGAATGTGGCAATTTACACCTCACACTTTTTGTCGGAGGCTGTCTGCAAACTCAGTCAGTAAGAACTGCATTGTTTAACTCAGTTTATGGTTTGAAGATTTTCTTTGCAGACCAAACAGCCACACTTTTTCTTTTATCTGAAAGCTGCTAATCCAGAGAACAACTGAGAGGCATGCTTGATCTTTCCTGGTTAGTCATTTAGGTCTATGCTCCATACATTTTGAGAAACATCAGGCTACATTGAGGCTTTTTCCCCTCAGATTATAGGGCTATGTAGGGAAATTGGGCCATTTTATATGACCACGAGGCCATTGTGCTTCTGGACAGGCTGTCTACACACCCTAGTGAGCTGAGTACTCACCAATTTACTCCTTCCGGGAAGTAAATGCACAGGGAGGAAGAATCCTCATTCAACTTTCTTGTTATGCATGACCATAGAAAAAGAGCCAGTATGCTAGAGGAGGGTAAGAGTTTGCTTGAAATATGGGTAGGCAGTTAACCACTAACTTCTTTCCTCTCCCCTCCTTCCTCTCTCTCCCATTGCCAACACAGAAGCAAAGAAGAATCAGGGATTGAGTCAGGGTGTGTCCCAGTCTCAATGCCTCCAGGCAGTTCTCCTCAGTTCAGCATTCACACAAACCCTTGTTATGACTCATCACAGTCTAGCCCAATTCAAATATTCACTATTGGTAAGCGTGCAGCAGATCTAATTTTTGAAACCTGGATTTCTCCGTCTTTATTCTGAACTAAATATATACCCTTATAAAAATTGTTTTCATGTACCCCATAGCTTACGAGAGCAGTTAAAAATCTGCATTTAAATAGTGAGGTATAAGGGGAAACTACACAGGGAAGTCTGTAACAATTATAGACAGAAGTAAACAATATTTTTCTATAGTGTTTGACCTTCATTAAAAACAACCTAGCAAGAGTTTTTTAAATGTAAAGAAAACTGAAGAAAAATTGTTCAATGTTATCTGCATATCCTGATTCTGATTTTTCTTTTTTGACTCTGTATTTGAAAATAATTTTAAATTTAAATCCCACTGTAATGCAAAATGTCCTGTTTGGGATTTTGTTTTTAAAGAATAATAATTATTTTTTTGTACACAATATATATTCAAAACAATATAGCATGACACCGTATGTGTTTTCTTGAAACTTTGAAGGAACTTCTGCCTGGCAGCATTAAGGCTTAGGCTATCTTTACACTGTGCACTTTATAGTGGTACAGCTGAGACATTGTATCCACATCATTATAAGGTACACTGTGAAGCTTCGCTTTTTTGCTGGAAAAGACAGCTCTCCAGGCCACAAAATAAAACTACCTCCAACAAAAGGCAATAGTTTTGCTGCTGGGAATGTGTAGACTGCACCCCTCTGTCGGCAGAGGGATGCAGATTAGGCAGGTCGACATTGCAAATGAGGCAGGGATTTAAATATCTCGTGCCTAATTTGCATGAAAATGGCCACTGCGTTTTGCCAACTCAGCAGTTTGTTGGCAAAAAGCGGCAGTCTAGAGGGGGATCTGTCAAGAAAGAAAGCCTTTTTCAACAGATCCTGTAAACCTCCTTTCAGGTTTTGCAGAAGTGTATTGCCTTTGACTTTTTTTTGGTTTGTTTTTTGTAGGGAAGATTTCTTGGATCTGGGGCAGAATTTCAAATCAAAGCCAGAGAAAAAAAGTGAAGCATCCCTATCCTCTTAATAACCTAATGGTTAGATCTCTCTGCTAGAAAGTGAGACACAGGTTCAAATCCATGCTCTGACTCAGACAGAACAGGGACTTCAGCTTAGGTTTCACACATGTTGGTTGAGTGCTCTACCCATAAAACTATTGGTTGTTCTGAGGCTGGGTTGATCCATCTTTCTCATTTTTCATCAACATTTTGAAAAGGTCTTGTTTCAATTCCGCATTAGAATGAAAAACATTGCAAGCTCAATTTCCTACAAGATATTATTTTCCATTAAGGCCTATTTGATTCAAAACACACTGAAATAAAAAAGAAGTTTTTCCATAGACTTGGAATGGCCATTCAATCATGTCAAAATTCTAGCTGACAGATGAGAAACTGATGAATATTTGGACAGCAGCATACAAGACACAAGAAGTGTTAGCATACTTATGGATTCTGTCTGACAAAAATCATGACCAAGATACTCAGGTGGTGATCAGGATGTGACATTTAAATCCATTTTCCAGTTATATTCATATCATATGTAAGGAAAAAAAGCTAGGAATTGGGGTGATAGATCAAAAGGCATGTGCTTAATTGTACTCATGTGAGGATTTCCACTGAGTCCCGTGAAATTCATGTGCTTAAAGTTAAATATATGCATATAGTACTTTCAGGATAAGCACCTATACAATCAAAAAGTTGATGGACTGAATGGTGTGGTAAAGGAAAAGTGAGCAACCAGTACATCTAATAAATACATTTTGTGGATACAAGAAATATTTCACATGGGATGGGACATAGTACTTAGCATGGAGCCATGGGGAATATATTCTACAATTCCTAGGACAGAGTTGAGGTATTATCACAGTTAAATCAGATGAACAGTAGATAAAGCTTTAATATCATTACCTCTGTATATGTTAATTCTACTCCACATCAGATAGGACATCTTGACAGATAAATGGTGTTCTGTCCTAGCATCTTTATGATCATTTAAAAAATGAGATATAGATAGACATTCAATGAATCATCAGAACGAAATGTGTTTATAACTCGGTGGTTACCAGGCCACTTTACTAGAGCACAGTCTAGTATTTTTCACCTTTCTTGAAACTTACAAATATATACACAAAATGTATCTTAGTCAAAGTCAGTCAAGTCCATTACCAGAAAACATTATACTAACCCATGATAATGCAGTGTGCTGTGATTTCTATTTCTGGACAAATGCTGTGAAAGTGTGACAAATGAACTGGAAAATTTAAGAAGGTTTGAAATGTTAAGTTGCTGGCTGGGATTAGGTGCTTTACCCAAGTCATTTTTGCTTAAATGCAGAGGGTTAAACTGATCACATTGTGATGCTCATTTGACTTCAAAATGTGAAGTAAGAGAATATCTTAATGGAAACTCTACTTTCCTCACTCTGAAGTACTGAGGCTATGCTTAGATTGCAGGCTTTTGCCAAAAAAAAGTATGCTAATGAAGCTCTCATTAGCATTTGTCGCACTGTCATTTGCATATTCTCTGCTGATGCTTTTTGCGCAAGAAGCTTTTGCATAAAAACAAGCAATGTAGATGGGTCTGTTTTGCGCAAAAACCCCCTTTTACCTTTTTTGGGGCATAAGAAATTTGCACAAAAGGGAGGGATTGCACAAAATGGACCCATCTACACTGCTTGTTTTTGCACAAAAACCTCTTGCGCAAAAAGCATTGGCAGAGAATATGCAAATGAAAGTGTGACAAATTCTAATGAGTTCGTCATTAGCATACTGTCTGCCGGCAAAATCCAGCAATGTAGACATAGCCTGAGAGAAGATAATTCAACAGCATCTGTGAAGATTGCTTTCCTGTGAACATAGCAGCATTTATTAGTTTTTGGTCCCTATTGTTTTGTATTTCAATGTTTATGTTCTTTTCTGTATATATTTCTTAGCATTACATGCTCTATGTAATTTTGTTTCTGAACTTTTAACCAGGTATTTCATATTAAAACATGCATGTGTAGTGCAACTTTCAAAGAAGATTTACAAATACTTTAAGCAACAATTACTTGCTTTTCTCACTCTAGTAAGATGATTTTGTGCTTTTGATAGTGATGGTGCTGTAGAGATGTTTGAATATTGATTGAGTTACCACCAGCCTGTCACACTACCAGCATTGGTACAGTAACTCTGGGTTAGCACAGTCATAATTGTTCTATTGAATTTTCATTGGACAATTCCAATTTGCTAAAATCTAAACAGTCTGTGAAAACACGTAGATTTTGACAAAAGCTTTTCAGAAACATGTCAGGTTCTTGCAAAGTCATCATCTGCCCACCTCCCCAGCTCACTGGCATCTTACCAGTCTCACCGGCAACTCCAAGGTCTTTGGGTTCTGCACTATCCTGCCTGGCAGGAAGTTTAAAAGCCACGGCTCTCTAGTAACCCACCAGACAGGGACATTCCAGACTCACAGCTCCTTGACAGTCCATCTGGTGTGCTGCTACAAAGTTGAAGCTCTCCCTAAGAGTTCCTTATCTGTGAAATGGACATATAATAATTCCATTTCTTTGCTCAGTATTTTTCCACTTAGAGATTAATGGATATTTTGGATTTGTTTTTATTCTTCTGCAATAATTTATTTATTCTTACTGTATGCATGCACATGCATCTCTGGAGGTCTTCAACACCCTCCCCCCACTGCTGCCGCGATACATTCCACAACACAAACCCATTTCTTCTAGTGTTGTTCCAGGACTCTCTTTGAGCTTGTAGAGTGTCTCCTAAAAATGCCTCCAGCCAGTTGTCTATTTTGCAGCTGTAGAGCAAGTGCTAAGCTGCAGCCTTTCCCTAGACACTGATTACTGTTGTGGCCTCAAACAATGTTCTGCATACATAAACATGTTTTCAAAATCCCTGTGCTGGAGTTTATTGCAATAAAGAATTTCCCTGAACTGTGGCTTTTTAAAATTCTAATTTGCTATAATTTAATTTCTTGAAGCATCTATCTTAGAGTAATAATTATGGAAGTGATCAGTGTTATTGAAAAATAGGTCACTCACAATTACACGTGGGATTGTTACTCAGACTTCTGTTAGAAGCACCTTTATTCCTGTGAGGTTGTATTAGGCTGATGATTTGAAAAAAGTAAATAAACTCATGTAAAGAATACAAGAAACGATAAACTGTCTTTGAGAAAATAGTTTGTCAGTGAGAAAGCACAATGTTCAAAAATAATCTCCTGTTCTGCAGTAAGCCTCTGCTCTATTCTTTAGTATTTTTCCTTAGCTGTGGATTCATGAGGACTATCATGACGTTTATACGCCTTGAAATATGAGCAAGGGAAGAAGATGAACCTCTGGCTGAGAGGGTCACTGAACAGTCCAAATTTGGCTAACTACCCAAATAAAGTTACATGAAAGGATTGAAAAGTTACTAAGCCATTTCTAGGGGAAAATAAGAATTTTTTTCTTTTTTAATGGTTTGGTGATAGTATCTAATTGGGAGTAGACATCTGTAGTGGGCTCCAAAACAAAAAGGCTAAATAATACATCACTGTGTATAAGTTAAATTAAGTTTATTGAATAAATTGAAACTATTAATAAAGGCACAGAAAACAATTTCATTCTTCTTTTCCTGGCATGGTCAGACATTTCAGAATCTACTGTTGGAGAATCTCTCTAACCACCACCTGTCACAACACAGCCAGCTGCTCGTAAAAATCAGCCATGGAATTCACTCTTCCTTAGCCTTGGTCTACACTAGAGCTTTATTACATAACCCCCCTTAGGTCAAATTTATATTACAGATTCATCCCATAGTCCTTTTTGAACAAACTTGGCAAAGAAAAGGAAGCCAACCTAACTTTTAAAGGTCTTGGAATCAATGAGGGGCTCTAAAGTTGCTTAAGAAATAGAGCATGTGACAACCAGGTGTGCACTCATGGTTAATCAGATGAATGTGAGGGAGTTCAATGGAGTACCTATGTAAGCTCATCTGAAACCATCCTACTTCATAACATCAAAAATATTTGTCATTATTAGTTGACAGATTCAGAATAATATAGTACAGTGGTCCCAGAGATAGTAATATAGTTTAGATGTTTATGTGTACAACTTCTGATTTAAGAAAAGGATCAGTTTATATGGGCAGATTACTTTATTAGCATCATCATTATTATTGTTACTGGAATGAAGCTTGATTATTCTTTTTTTCAAAAGTAGGCAGAATGAATATTCTGCATTGTAAACAAAGCGTTTCTCAGCTAAATCGCCTGCAAAATTGTGACTCATAGAACTTCATTGTGGGCAGTGCAATTATCCCAGACAACTTCAACTTACTTTAAAAAAGTCCAGAGTTTCTTACCACAAGGAATTATTGTTGCATTTCATAATTTAGATTGAGTGGGGACAGAATAATTAGGCCACTCACGGTAATGTCAGAGAAGAATGAAAGAAAATCTCTACACAATGAGTTCTCTCTCCTAGTTTCATCCTTAGAAGTTTCTGTGATAAGTTGTGAGATGCTGCCTTGCCCTCTATGTTTGCTTCAAGTCAAAGGAAGAGGAACTGGCCCAACTATTGATTTGGTATATTAATACCTCCCTTAAATGAGCAATGGGAAAGCCATTCCTCAAAAATATCCCAACTTTGGAAGCAAGTGAGCCAGAAATTAATGTTCCCCCACAAATACTGTGGATTTTGGGAAAATAATCTAGGAACAGAGAGGGACCAGCTCTAGCTTCACCTACATTTCATGTCTCTGATTCCCAGAGTCAGGGTTCATACATGTCACAAAGATATTGAACAGACGCTGCAGTGGCATCAATCATCAACCTCATAAGCAGTTATAAATAAAAAAAGTTATGAATTTAAGATTAAAATGGCTATATATACTTAATGTTTCTATAATAAACATCTCTGTATCAGAAAAGTGCAGTACTTTACTATAAAATATAGCTCTGGGTTCCTACTCTCTTATACCCATATGAAGTCATTGATAAAATGGGTATAAAGTATTTCCTTATAACCTTATACATGGGGAAACCAGACCCATAACTTAACATAATATGCTTTCTCTGAGAACAGAATACACTAATAGTATTTTAGTCCTATTGAAGTATATGCAACTAGTCAATTTACTACATCCACAACCCTTGCAGCAACTGGGACATCATCTGATCCTCTGGTGTTCTTGTAAAAAGTTTCTCCCCTGACCTGATCAAGCACTGTATGATTGATCACTGAAGAGCCATGGCACCATTCACAAGAGTCAGATATTTTCTACTGGGTCAAATCTAAATAAGGTAAATTTTTTAAAATATATTGATTACCTAAATTACTTTTAAATTTTCACCCTGGTACCGTTATTGTTACCATATTAATTCTACCAAAAAGATGCTGCGTTTTAGTGGAAGGCTAAGCAATTTGTATTTATGCATTGCTAAAACATTAATTTCATACCATCAAGTATTTTATTGGCATGAGATACTCTTATGCCTCAAGCACCATCATGTATTCAATCTTTATATAGACAAATAAAGTTTGCTAACTTTTAAAAGCAACATTAACCTTTGGAATTTAAGGCATTATATGGAAAATAAAGTATTATTTTTTATTTCATTTTATATGTGTTCAAAAATGAACTGAAACATTTTCTAGGTTCTTGAGTGCTGGATCTTCATTTCTGCACAAATCTTCACATACAAAAAATAGAGCACAAGACTAACCAACTAAGGCTGTGTCTGTGAGACATTATTACTGTAACTGTATTTGGGAAATGTAGAGCTCTCACTTTACCTTCCATACTCCTTATAATGCTTTCAAATTCATGACTGATCATTCCACCCCCTTCTTCATATCCATGTGAGGTGGTAATTAGTGGAGACACAGGATGGTCATCTAGTCTCAACACAGAATATTGAAAAGGTCAGTGCAGTACAAGGCAGGAGTTATTCATAGAACATGCGGACATTTAAATGCTCATCAACTTTTTCATGATATAATGTGCAAAAGGGAGGAAACTGACAGCAAATTAACTCTTCTTCGTGATAAGTTATGTGCACAAGATTGAGAAAATAGCACAAAATTATCTCACTCGATATTAGCTTTAAAAGGACAGTCAAGTTTTTTTCCCTCCTCATTTATTTTATCTACCATTAAAAAAAAAACCCGAAAACTTGAAACTTAACTAATTTCCTCTTTTCTTCATTCATTATGCAAAAGGTCTAATTCTGCCCAAGTCGAAATTGAATCATCTTTTGGCTTTTATGCCCAAGGATTGAATTTATTCCTCATGAACTGTTTTAGAAATATATAAGATGATACAGGCTTTGCCAAACTTTCTCCTCATAACTCATTGGTTCACAAGCTGATAAAAATAGTGGGGTTACTTTTTTTGGTCAATTTACTATTCGTAAAGTGCAGCATTTGAGAGAACCAAAACTATTAAATTCAGGAAATATTTTCTTATGAAAAAAATCATTTCAATAAATGTCAAGATGCTTCAAAAATAATGTTTTGAATCAACAAGCAAATGTTTTTGTTTGGCCCAAATGTTTTTTTGTTTGTGAGAAGTTTGTTTGTGTGGCATTTGGTTAAGCAAGGGGGAAAAAAATCTAGAAAAAAAGTTTTAGCTCAAAGCAACCAAACTGTACCAGCCCACTTGTGACTTGAATGGCTGGGTTATAATGTTGTGGCTTCTCCACTGTAGTCATTCAAACTTGCTAGATAAAAATTAGTCTACATATGTTGCAGTCGTATCTCTGACTGCAGTATGCTAAAGGTTGATGGATGATAGTAACTTTAACATCTTTTGTTTGCTTTTCTTGAACACCTAGTAAATGTACTTACTGGCAAGAACTCTCCTAGGCTGTGGATTTTATGTCTCTATTGAAAAACATTCTGGATAATCATGAGTACTAGAAACTTAAGAATAGTGATAGAAATGTAGCCGTGTTAGTCTGGGGTAGTTGAAGCAAAATGCAGGACAATGTAGCACTTTAAAGACTAACAAGATGGTTTATTAGATGATGAGCTTTCGTGGGCCAGACCCACTTCCTCAGATCAAATAGTGGAAGAAAGTAGTCACAACCATATATACCAAAGGATACAATTTAAAAAAATGAACAAATATGAAAAGGACAAATCACATTGCAGAACAGAAGGAGGATGCGGGGGGGTGGGAAGGGGGAGGAAGGAAGGTAAGTGTCTGTGAATTGCTGATATTAAAGGTAGGGAGAGTGGGATGTTTGTGAGTTAATGGTATTACAGGTGATAATTGGGGAAACTGTCTTGATAATGGGTGAGAAAGTTCAAAGACTTGTTAAGTCCCTGGTGGTAAGTGTCGAATTTTAACATGAATGACAGTTCAGAGGATTCCCTTTCAAGTGCAGATGTAAAAGGTCTTTGTAGCAGAATGCAGGTGGTTAAGTCATTGAGAGAGTGTCCTTTCTGGTTGAAATGTCAAGAAACTGTTTTTTCTTTGTGATCTTGTCTGATATCTGTTTTGTGGGCATTAATCCTTTGGCGAAGTGTCTGAGGGTATGTCTACACTACCCCGCTAGTTCAAACTAGCGGGGTAATGTAGGCATACCGCACTTGCAAATGAAGCCCGGGATTTGAATTTCCCGGGCTTCATTTGCATAAGCCGGGCGCCACCATTTTTAAATCCTGGTTAGTTCGAACCCCGTGCCGCGCGACTACACGCAGCACGGAGTAGCTAGTTCGGATTAGGCTTCCTCGACACTCTCCGGGAAGGAATGAACAAAGACTCTAACTATCTTACCCATTACCAAGATAGCTTCCCCAATTATCACCTCTAATACCATTAGCTCACAGACATCTAACTCTCCCCACCTCTAATATAATTAATTCACAGACACTTACCTTCCTTCCTTCCTTCCTTCCCCCCTGCATCCTCCTCCTGTTCTGCAATGTGATTTGTCCTTTTCATATGTGTTCATTTTTTTAATTGTATCTTTTGGTATATATGGTTGTGACTATTTTCTTCCACTACTTGATCTGAGGAAGTGGGTCTGGCCCACGAAAGCTCATCATCTAATAAACCATCTTGTTAGTCTTTAAGGTGCTACAAAGTCCTGTATTTTGCTTCAGCTACACCAGACTAACATGGCTACATTTCTATTACTTTCCTTTCTACAGTTATACTTTATAATGTTTTTTTTTTCATTTACATACATGTTTATACATTATAGGCTCTGTTAATTCCCCTCGTAAAAATCGCTTATGCCTCATCATACACAACCCTAAGAAATATGTTTTTAAAAGTTTTCAAACTTTCAGTGACTTTTTAATAAAAGATTTACTATTTCAGGAATTTCTATTGACCCTGGAAAAATACAGGAGGCTGTGGTATGCTTTGGGCACTACAGCTATTTCCAGAGGTTTTCTTTACAGCAAACTGTTGTCATGTTTATCCATGCTGAAATAAATTCATTACATGAGGTGTGATGCCAGCTGTTTACTAATGTGGAGCTTCTTCAGAGTTTCCCAGTAGCTCAGGAAGAACAGCTTCAGAAAGCAATCAGCTTGATCCCCCCCTCCCAATCCCCAACTGGCAATTCATGTTTTAGTGCTTAGAGGGATGGCTGCAGTGATCAAAGGATGAGAAGTGAACTCTCTGAACTAAGATGACCAAATGAAACATATTTTCAGTCCATAATCCTTCTGAGACAGTCAGTGCTGTAAGTGTCAAGGGCTGTATTCACAGTGCAGACAGAAGGAAATAGAATAAAATCTGAACGATTAATAATTTTGTGTTCTCTTATAGAGCAGCACTACTCAAACCTGTAGTCATGGAACTGTACCATTGGACATATGCACTGTTCAATAAAGGGATACGTGGGCTGATTTAATCACAATAAGAGCCCACTATAAATGAATAGATGAAGATGCCACAGGTGGTATGTTAAGTATTATTTAATTTCAGATGTGGTATGCTAGGTACTAAAGCCTCAGAATGGTTGCTGTGATTCATAAGATCAACTTACGACTAACACCTCTTTTCTTGATTAGTTAAACGTCTTTCTCCTCATCCCTGCTACTTTATGATGTAATAAATTCTAAACCATCTTGTATCAGTATCTTATGTACTGGGGCCACTCAATTTTGAAGGACCTGGAGGGACAGAATCCAGATCATACATCTTTAAAAAAGGGAAGAAGGTAAATCCAGGGAATTACAGACTAGTCAGCCTTACCTCAGTCTCTGGAAAAATTACAGAGGGGTTCCTCAAGGAATCCATTTTGAAGCACTTGGAAGAGGAGAAAGTGATCAGGAATAGTCAACATGGACAAGTCATGGCTGACCAATCTGATTAGCTTCTATGATGAGGCAACTGGCTCTGGGGACATGGGGAAATCAGTGTATATCCTATAAGATAAGGTCAAATTTATTAAGATCAATTTCTTACGACCCAATTTTGTAAAGTTGAAAGTCCATATTACTCCTGTGCACAAGAATTCAATGTAGTTCAAATTAGCGCATCTCTAGTAAGGAGACTGCTGTTGACTGTGAGAGCAATGAACTTGGGTGGCTATTCCTCAATGCCTGCACGGCTTTGTATTCTAAGTAATACTCCGGGTGCATGCTGGGACCAAAACGGTTAGACATCCTGGGAAACAACCAGTGGTGCTGGGTTAATGTTGTCAGTGTCTCATAATGTGCTTGTCTATTCAGTGCCCAACTGTGAGATATCCTGGGAGAAGGGGATTGTCTCCAACGTTATAAAAAGTTCTTAGCTCTCTCTGCTCGCCTGCTAACCATTCTCCTCCTTCTCCTTCTCCACCACCACAACCACCACCACCACACTGTCCTTCACACTGCTCCCTTGGTGAGCATCTTGGGTGGATTCATGGTCTCATATGGGATGCTAGTCAGGTCACCCCCTAGGATCAAATGCAGCTGCTCTTAGGAGCAGCATGTTTGCAGTGATGCTCCAGACCATCTATTTGGCTCCTTTGTCTTTTGGTAGAATTGCCTCAGCTCCTTTATTTTCAAAAGGAGCATCCCTGGTATATCCTTTCTGAACCATGGATTTTACAAACTTCACATAGATATCTGTGTTTTGTTTGCTGAGGTGCTATGAGAATGGATTTCCCTCCTCATGCATCAATCAAGTCCAAGAGCACCTTCATACTCTATGTTGGGCTGGTGCTCCTCTGTGCCCCTGGGAATTGTAGCTCATCCAGTTTATGGAACTTGAATTCATGGTCAGGTGTTCACTGCTCAGATGTTGTGCCTGTTCTGAGGTGAACTTGCTCCGCTTGTCCACACAGGAAATTAAATTCAAAGTTACCCAGAGCTGGCCTGGCCAGAATGGTCACAGCAGAATATTTATATGATGCCCCCCAGAGGCCAAGAACATTGACTTTAGCAATTCTATGGGATGCTCAGCAGTGGCTCCAAAACTTCAAAATGTGCAAGGCCGCTTTCGTGAAACTTTGTGAATAGCTTTCTGAAGTGCAGGGGCACCCCAGTAAGACCTACTCTGACGGTGGAGAAGTGCATGGCAATTGCTCTGTGCAAGCTTACAACACGACACAGCTACTTGTCAGTTGAGAATCAATTCAGAGTGGGGAAATCTACAGTGGGGGCTGTTATACAAGTAGCCAAAGCAATCAATACCACTATTATACCAAGGGCAGTGGCTCTGGGAAACATGGATACCATAATGGATAGCTTTGCTGAGGTGGAGTTCGGTAACTGCGATGGGACAATAGACAGAATTCACATCCCCATCTTGGCACCTGGCCTACTTCCTAAGAAGTACATCAACCACAAGGGGTACTTCTCGATGGTGCTACAAGTGCTCATGCATCACAAAGGCCATTTCACCAACATCAAGATGGGATGATAGGGAAAGGTGCATGATGCATGCATCTTTAGGAACTCTTGCCTCTTCAAAAAGATGCATGCTGGGATTTTTTTTTCCCAGACCAGAAAAATCAGAATTGGAGAGGTGGAAATGCCAATAGTCATCCATGGAGACTCAGACTACTGCTTGCTTTGATGGCTCATGAAGCCGTACTCAGGCAGCCTGGACTGCAGTAAGGAGCAGTTCAACTACAGACTGAGCAAGTGCAGAATAGTGGTGGAATGTGTTTGGGGGCATTTAAAAAGGAAAGCTTAGGAGTCTACTGACTAGGTTAGACCTCAGCAAACACAACATTCCCTTTGAAGTGGCAGCCTATTGTGTGCTACATAATATTTGTGAAAGCAAGGGGAAAGTTATCTGGCAGGTTGTGGATCTGAAGCAGACTGCCAAGCTAGAGATTTTGAGCAGACAGATATCAGGGCAAGAAGGAGAGCACAGTGCAGGTCAGTACAAATCAGAGAGACTTTGAAAAAAAGTTTTATGCATGGCCAGTTTTGAGAGTCTTGCACGTTGCTCTCAAACAGTTGCCCCTGCATTTGGCATGTTTGCCTGTAACCCCGTCCTCCCTTGCAATACAAACAATAAAGAAACTGTTGTTCAGAGATCATATGTTTTTATTTAGGGAGACAGCAGGGACAAAAAATGAGTCCACAGTGGGAACCAAAGCGGAAGGGGGATCAGAAATACAAGGATGACACAGGCTTTTGCTTCATGATGCCCTGGAGGTTGAGTGTGAGACTGTCCTCAAGTCCCTCCCATGTCTTAGGATCCCTGGGGGAGAAGGCTACAGAACTGGGTGAGGAGGGAAAGCTGGTTTGTGAAAGATTGGGGGAGTCTGTCCAGGTACATATCTAGACTGCCATGTGGTCCACCACAGACATCAAGAATGACAAGACAGTCTCCTGGTGCTTCTCTTTCAGTTCCCTGAATACTCCCCTTTCCTGATGCTCTGCTTGCATGTCCTCTAATAGTGTATTCCTCTGTTTGGTTATGTGCTCCCTCTCCAAGTGGGTGGATTACATTTGCTCCTTGAACCTGTCTTCCCCTGTCCATTTTTGCCTTCAGATTTGTGTCAGCTGGCAGCTAGCGGAGCTGGGAGAGTACACAGCAGGCTCCCTGCTGTTCTCGCTCTAACAAAAAATTACAATTTACACAAATTACAGAAGATATATTACTCTGTTAACGTACAGTGAAGGCATCTCTAAATACAATGGAAAGGTGTTCTGTGCTAGGCCAAAGTCATGCTTTAAAGTGGCCACTGTGCAGCAGGTACAACACAGAGTTCTCAAGGGAACATGGCCTCATCCAGTTTGGTGGCAGGCATGGTAGGGGGCTTGTCAGTGTACAATCCTACAGGTGGGAAGGGGGACAGGGTCCAATTGTACCACCAGGGCAGGGTGGCAGCTGATGTGGTGGCCTTCTGTGCCAGGTAGGGTATGTCTACACTACCACCCTAGTTCGAACTAGGGTGGTTAATGTAAGCAACTGAAGTTGCAAATGAAGCCTGGGATTTAAATATCCTGGGCTTCATCTGCATTTTGCCGGGCGCTGCCATTTTTAAAGCCCCGGTAGTTTGGACTCCATGCCCGCGGCTACATGCGGCACGGAGTAGGTAGTTCGGATTAGGCTCTCTAATCCAAACTACCGTTACTCCTCATGGAAGTCACATTGGTACAGAACTTGTGTCATGGCAATCAGGCCCAGGATCCTAAACTGTGTTTGAACATAGTTTCAGTGTGATCACAGCAAGTCTGATTTAGTACATGGTTGAACCATGCTTTTGGGGAAACAAGGCTGGTATTAAAAATGTCGACTCAGTCTGTATCACTCCTTTACCCTCCTCCACAGCTTCTAGGGTACACCTGCTTGCCACTTTCCACCTTCCCACAGGAGCTTGTGGATGGGAGAAGGGACAGGGTCCAGTCATGCTGGCCGTGAAAGGCAGTGGCTGACATTGTCTGCACACCCCACTTGCGGGAGGTATGTCTACACTACCCCACTAGTTCGAACTAGCGGGGTAATGTAGGCATACCGCACTTGCAAATGAAGCCCGGGATTTGAATTTCCCGGGCTTCATTTGCATAAGCGGGGAGCCGCCATTTTTAAAACCCCGCTGGTTCGAACCTCGTGCAGCGCGGCTACACGGGGCACGAACTAGGTAGTTTGAACTAGGCTTCCTAGTTCGAACTGCCGTTACTCCTCATTTCACGAGGAGTAACAGTAGTTCGAACTAGGAAGCCTAATTCGAACTACCTAGTTCATGCCCCGTGTAGCCGCGCTGCACGGGGTTTGAACCAGCGGGGTTTTAAAAATGGCGGCTCCCCGCTTATGCAAATGAAGCCCGGGAAATTCAAATCCCGGGCTTCATTTGCAAGTGCGGTATGCCTACATTACCCTCCTAGTTCGAACTTTTTCCGGAAAAGCTTCTGTGGCCAATGTAGACGCACTTTCCTGGAAAAAAGTCCCGATCGTCATTTTCGTGATCGGGGCTTTTTTCCGGAAAAGACTACTGTGCTATCTACACTGGCCCTTTTCCGGAACAGTTTTCCGGAAAAAGGACTTTTGCCCGAGTGGGAGCAGCATAGTTTTTCCGGAAAAGCAGCTGATTTCTTACAGTAAATTGTCACTGCTTTTCCGGAAATTCAAGGGGCCAGTGTAGACAGCTTGCAGCTTATTCCGGAAAAGCAGCTGCTTTTCCGGAATAAGTGGCCCACTGTAGACACAGCCAAGGCTCCGGCAGCAAGTGACCAGGTGCTAATCTTGTTGATGAATATCTTCCTCCCACTTCCACATCCTAGCTTGGAAACTCACCTGATGACAAGAACCTTATTGAGTTCTAATTAATATACTTTACAGACATGCAACCTAAATTCTCTGCCAGCTGCTAAATCCTCCCACACCACTGACAAATTGACATTCATAGGATTATACAAGACTGACCCCAAATTTTTCTGGAGTCTCCCAAAAACAAGCAGTGATAAAGTTTAGCTCCATTGCAAGCAGATATTATCCTGAAAACTCTTGCTAAACTTGTCAGCAAGTAACCTTTCCTCTCTCCTGTGAAATGAAGTGGAATTACAGTGAAATAATCTTATTTTAGAAAAATGCCATAAATGTGAGAACTTATTTTTTTTTCACACACAGAAAAGTAGGTGGTAGTTCACATTGAACTACAAACTTATTGACTCCCAAAGAAGAATGTGATTCATAGCTGCTTGAATTGGCTTTTGAAAATAAACATTTTCCATGGCAATATGACGGATTTCTCAAATGGACTTTTGTCAGTCATAATAGAACGATAGCAGATCGCTGAAGAGGATCTGGTGCCTATCAAAGAAAATGAGTGTTCTGGCCATGCTTTCTGTGTGAAACTGTGTTATACACTATAGTATATTAATTATATATTATATTATAAATATATATACACACAAACCGCTTAGCTCAGGGTCAAAAGATGCCAAATGTTCTTTTCATTTGTCTTCCTCAACTAGTATTTAAGAAAGATGAGCTCATTAAAACTGACCATGTTATATTTCTTCATTTCTAACCTCTCATTAAGCTGCAAATGCATCTATTACCACTACTAAGGTTTGTAAAGATTTGAGTATGGACTTCTGCTTCAGCTCCTAACATGAAATAGATGTCATAGCACCATTCAACTTCAAAGCCTATGTTCACTTAGCAAGGGACAGTGTGCCCAATTCTCCACTCTGTCACACCATTTTTTTAAACCAGCGTGACTCCAATGAAACAAATGAGTCACATTGGTACAGAACTTGTGTCATGGAGTGGGCAATCAGGCCCAGGATGCTAAACTGTGTTTGATCATAGTTTCAGTGTGATCACAGAAAGTCTGATTTAGTACATGGTTGAACCATGCTTTTGGGGAAACAAGGCTGGTATTAAAAATGTCAACTCAATCTGTATCACTCCTTTACCCTCCTCCACAGCTGCTAGGGTACACCTGCTTAGGTTCCTTTGCTCTCCACTTCCAGATGCTGCTTGTGGAAGGGGGTGCCCCTGAAGTTGCTCACATCATGCAGATGTGGTTCTCATCTGGATTGGGGAGGATGAAGGGGCAGGACAATAAAACTAGAAGAGGTCTTTAAAATTCAGCCTTCTCTCAATCTACTTTTATAGCCCATGCCTTTTCTAGTCTGTGAGTACACGGGGACCAAGACTGTAAACATGAAGAATATTCTAGTCATATCTGCCTTTTCTTAAATGTGTGAATTTGTTGCGGCTCATTTCAGCTTCTAATTTCTATGTAATGGTTTCAAGAAGATAATAAGGATAAAAAAAGGGTATGGAAATGAATTCTCTCCCTCCCTCCGCTTTACTTTTTTAATACATTCCTTGTGACCCCCATAATTTAAGGCCATCCTAGATAAATTACTTCTCATGTAACAATTATTGCCATATTTATTCAAGAAAGTTTCACTCTCAAATGACAAGCCTTTTGTCCTTTTTTAGTGCAAGATTGATAGAAAAAGCTACATTATATTCTGTTATTCTTTTGGTAAATTATTTTAAGTTGCTATGGGTCTATCTCATGAAGAGTTCTTAGAACTGATACTGCAAGTCGTTTAGTATTTAAATGAATCTTTGAGGAGTCCTGATTTTCCATGAAATCATTCTGGAGAATTAGATTTTCCTATTGAAAATTGTTTGTTTAATACCTTCCTAAGTTAAGCATTACTGTGCTATGGCAGTTGCAAAGTAAATCTCAGTCCAGTTATTGGATAGGTGAAGAACATAGCAGAAGTAGCAAATCTATTTTTGCTTAGCTATAATGCTTAATAGGACCAGCATAAATATTTTAGTTTATGAAGTTCTGTGCACAAAACTTATTACTACTTGCCTGTCATACTGCTAATTTTTCACCCTTCAATAGCATTTAATTTAAAAATGCCTGAGGTTATGATTTCAGCAGTATGCTACAGCTCGTCTTACAAGTTCCAAAAAACGACCTTTACTCAATGTGGGCAACACTGCAATTAAAGGCAGCAAAAGGAACAATGAGCAATATAAAAAAATTACTATCTTTTAAAAGGAAATCTAAATTACTGTGCTGGCAAAAAAAATGCACTTCCAGTTATAAAATGTCAAAACAGTTTTAGGATTAGAACTTCATCTGTTCGTAGCAAACACACATATTTTTAAAGATGTGCTAATTAAAGATTTCACTTGTCTTCAGTCCACATCACCAGGAATATTTTCTGACAGATGGCTGAAATGCATACCCATCATGATCACACATCTATGAGCCACGTTCTACACCACTGAACAGTCACTCACTTAGTACCAGTAAATGCTTGTGGCTAGTTTGCAATCCCAGAGTGAACATTAAGAACTCACATGCGAAAGAAGTATAGAGTCATGATTTAATTAAATAACTGGTTTTAAATAATTGTGCTTGTAGCAAAATATGCTGTGTGAGGAAAGATTAGTTTATATAACATTTGAGTGGTCAGAATGCCTCATAATTAATGCTTCAGAGGGACAGCCAAGTTAATCTGTAACAGGAAAAACTTAAAAAACAACAAATAGTCTAGTAGCACCTTAAAGACTAACAAATCATGTAGATGGTATCATGAGCTTTCATGGGCACAACCCACTTCAGAAGACCCAATCTGCAGCTTTGGACTATGGTGTTCCCCTTTCCACTAGGTTCAGGCCTCTCTTTTGAGTGTGGGGCCTAGTGATTTGCAATTTTCTCTGGGCATTGTTCAGCTGTGGCATTGACCTCATTTGATAACCAATACAGCAGTAAGGGGGCTTTGGGATCTTGTTCCTACCAAATGTGGGACAAAGAGCCTGCTCCTCTGAAGGAATTTCTTCAGTGGGAGTCAGCCTTTCTTAAGTGGATCTATCCAGTCCTGTTGCAGAAGGTACATGCAGGGAGATGATGAGTCTGTAGATGGGAAAAACCAAGCTGTATGCCTCTCAAAGATAAAGACAAAATACTAATGATACTGGGAGTTTCCATTTTTTACACCCACTGTGAAATTTAAGAGGAGGTGCTCAGTACTATCTTGAAATCATTCTCTGTTTCTCTCAAGTCGGGCACCCAAAAATAGAGACTCCCAAACTTAACTAGCCAGGCCCAGTTTCTGGCTGGAGATGGCTACATATATTATATGCAAGAGCCTTTAAACATGCCAATAGCACTAGAGAGGAGGACAGATTGTGCCTTTAGAGAGCTGTACCCAGTGAGAAATGTTATGGTCGAGATTGGAACTCATGAGAAATGTAGGAGTTTTTACTGAGTTTGGCTTTGAGGTTGCTGTTGTTTGTTGAACCTGAAATTAAAAGCAAAATACAGAAGAACCAAAATTAGAAATAAAGCCTAATGTAAGCCAAAAAGAAACAGTTTTGCTTCTGGGTTCTAATTCCCAGTTATGCGGCTTACTCTCTCTATGATCATGAGCAACTTAATTCCTCTCTGAACCTCTTTTTCCCCTTCAGTAACACATGTAACAAGCCTTATCTTCCTCATGTGAATGTTTCAGATCTTAAATACTGGATATTTGTGTAACATATACACAGGTTACTAAGGGACTTGTATCTTTTGTCTCACAAATGAGGAATGAATCCATTACTATTTATATACAGTAACACCTAGGTGCCCAAACTAAAAATAGTGATGTGCTAGGTGTTGTACAAAACATGGGGAGAGAATGTCTCTTCCCCAACTGAGCCACAGACATGTAAAACAACTTAATAGCATGTTAGTAGTAAGACCAGGAATTATCTCTTCTTCCCCTAAGTATTAATTAAGTGTTCTGCACGCTGGATTACACTACTCCCCCAGGCTACATAGTTCATACAGTATATCCTTACAAGAGGGAACTCAAAACCTGGCTTGTCACATTTGAGTGGAACGGAATCTTGGTTGTAAGATACATGCTCCATAGTGTTTTCATCCTTGGCTGTTTCCTATAGACTTGAATAAATCATTGAGATCAAGCTGGATGGTGGAGACTTTCTTTTGGCCATTAAACTCTTTGGTTGCGTCTAGACTTGCTAGCTGTCTACACTGGCCACTTTGAATTTGAACACTGACGATCTAATGTAAGATTGGCAGTGTCCTTCTGCAAATACAATGACTCTCCCGTTCGGGAAAAAGCCCTCTTGTGCAAATGCTGGATGGCGCTAAAGGCTGCAGGTGGCAGGCATCGGACCTAAGGTGCACGGAGTGGCCCCTGCAGCGTGGCGGGTTACTTTTTGATTTTCACAGCCTGAGCTCAGGCCCGATTGGGTCCAAAAATACCTGACAACCTTCTCCTGGTTGAAAGGTTATCCCATGCAAAGTTTGGTTAGAATCATAGAACTGGAAGAGACCTCAGAAGGTCATCAAGTCCAGCCCCCTGCTCTTGGCAGGACCAGTTCCAACTAAATCAACCCGGCCAGGGCTTGGTCAAGCCAATACATAAACACCTCCAGGGTTGGAGATTCCACTACTTCCCTAGGTAACCTATTCCAGTGCTTCACCGCCCTCCTAGTTAAATAGTTTTTCCTAATATCCAACCTGGACATCTCCCACCACAACTTGAGACCATTGCTCCTTGTTCTACCATCCGTCACTACTGAGAACAGCCTCTCTCCATCCTCTTTGGAACCTCCCTTCAGGAAGTTGAAGGCTGCTGTCAAATCCTCCCTCACTCTTCACTTCTGCAGACTATACAGACCCAAGTCCCTCAGCCTCGCCTCATAAGTCATATGCTCCAGCCCTCTAATCATTTTGGCTGCCCTCCGCTGGACCCTCTCCAATGCGTCCACATTCTTTTTGTAGTGGGGGGGGGCCCAGAACTGGACACAATACTCCAGATGTGGCCTCACCAAAGCTGAATAAAGGGGAATAATGACATCTCTGGATCTGCTGGCAATGCTCCTCTTAATGCAACCTAATATGCCATTAGCCTTCTTGGCTACAAGGGCACACTGTTGACTCATATCCAGCTCCTCATCCACTATAACCCCCAGGTCCTTTTCTGCAGAACTGCTACTTAACCGGTTGGTCCCCAGCTTGTAACTATGCTTGGGATTCTTCCATCCCAAATGCAGGACTCTACACTTGTCCTTGTTGAACCTCATCAGATTTCTTGTGGCCCAATCCTCCAATTTGTCTAAGTCATTCTGTATCCTATCTCTGCGCTTAAGCGTATCTACCTCTCCCCCCAGCTTAGTGTCATCCGCAAACTTGATGAGGGTACAATCCATCCACTCATCCAGATCATTAATAAAGGTATTGAACAAAACCGGTCCTAGAACCGAACCTTGGGGCACTCCACTAGAAACCGACCACCATCCTGAAATCGAGCCATTGATCACTACCCGCTGGGCCCGGCCTTCTAGCCATCTTTCTATCCATCTTACCGTCCATTTATCTAATCCACATTCCCTTAACTTGCTGTCAAGAATATTGTGGGCGACCATATCAAAAGCCTTGCTAAAGTCAAAGTATATAACATCCACTGACTTCCCCATGTCCACCGAGCAAGTTACTTCATCATAGAAACTAATCAGATTGGTCAGGCACGACTTGCCCTTCATGAATCCATGCTGTCTATTCCTAATCACTTTCCTCTCATCCAAGTGCCTCAAAATGGATTCCTTAAGGATCCCTTCCATGATTTTTCTAGGAACCGAAGTAAGACTGACCGGCCTATAGTTCCCTGGATCATCCTTCTTCCCTTTTTTGAAGATGGGCACTACATTTGCTTTTTTCCAATCATCCGGGATTTCTCCCAATCTCCACGACTTTTCAAAGATAATAGCCAAAGGCTCCTCAATGACATTTGCCAACTCCCTCGGTACCCTCGGATGCATTAAGTCCGGACCCATGGATTTGTGTATGTTTAGCTTTTCTAAATTGTTCCTAACCTGGTCTTTACCCACCACGGGCTGTCCATCTTCATCCCATCTTGCATCACTTAGCGCAGAAGTCCAGGAGCCAGTCTTGTCCGTGAATAAAGAGGCAAAGAACGCATTGAGTACATCAGCTTTCCCCACATCATCTGTCACTAGGTTACCTCCTTCATCCATTAGGGGCCGCACACCCTCTCTGATCACCTTCTTCTTGTTAACATGCCTGTAGAAACCTTTCTTGTTATCTTTCATATCCTTAGCCAGTCGCAATTCCATTTGCGCTTTCGCCTTCCTGATAACCCCCCGGCATTCTCGAGCATTCTTGAGCTATACATTTAAACTCCTTCCTGGTTATTTGTCCAAGTTTCCACTTTTTGTAAGCTTCCTTTTTGTGCTTAAGTTCACCAAGGATTTCTCCTGTAAGCCAATCCAGTCTCCTACCATGTTTTCCTCTCTTGATATACGTCGGGATGGTTTCTTTCTGTGCCTTCAATAAGGCTTCTTTAAAATACTGCCAGCTGTCCTGGACTCCTTTCCCCTTCATGTTAGCATCCCATAGGATTCTGCCCATCAGATCTCTCAGGGAGTCAAAATCTGCTTTTCTGATGTCCAAAGTGTGTATTTTACTACTCTCTTTTCTTCCTTTGGTCAGGATCCTGAAATCTACCATCTCATGATCACTGCTTCCCAGGTTGTCACCCACCTCCACTTCCCGTATTAGTTCCTCCCTGTTCGTGAGCAGAAGGTCAAGCTGCGCATGGCCCCTGGTCGGATCCTTCAGCACTTGTGTCAAGAAGTTATCCCCAACATTCTTCAAAAACTTCCTGGATTGCCTGTGTACTGCCGTATTGGTTTCCCAACAGATGTCAGGGTGATTAAAGTCCCCCATGAGAACCAGGGCCTGCGATCCGGAAGCTACGCTCAGTTGTCCGAAGAAAGCCTCATCTACCTCATCCACCTGTTTCGGTGGCCTGTAGCAGAGACCAACCACAACATCACTGCTGTTGTTTGCTCCTTTAAACTTAACCCATAGACTTTCAACAGGTTTTTCTCACTCTTCATACTGGAGTTCAGAGCAATCGTAGTGCTCTCTTACATATAGTGCAACTCTTCCTCCTTTTCTCCCCTGCCTGTTGTTCCTGAACAGTCTGTACCCTTCCAAGACAGCGCTCCAGTCATGCGAGTCATCCCACCAAGTCTCTGTTATCCCAATTAAATCATATTTCTTGGTCTGGGCCAGGGCCTCCAGTTCTTCCTGTTTGTTGCCCAGGCTTCTCGCATTAGTGTACAAACACTTCAGGTAACCAGTTGATTGTCCTATCTCCTCCATTCGAAACATGGGTCCTCCTTTTTTGCCCCTTGCTCTCTGCATTTCTTCCAACTTTCCCTCTCTCCTCAGGGTTTTGGTCATTGTCCCCCGACGAACCTAGTTTAAAGCCCTCCTCACTAGGTTTGCAAGCCAGCCCGCGAAGATGCTCCTTCCTCTCTTCGTTAGGTAAATCCCATCTCCTCCTAACAATTCTTGTGCCCGGAACAAAGTCCCATGGTCGAAGAAACCAAAGCCCTCTCTGTGACACCATCTGCGCAACCATGCATTTACGTCCTCAATTCGACGATCCCTGCCCAGTCCTTTCCCTTCAACAGGGAGGATGGACGAGAATATCACTTGCGCTCCGAATTCTTGGATCCTTCTTCCCAGCGCTACATAATTCGCAGTAACACGCTCAAGGTCATTCTTGGCCGTATCATTAGTTCCCACGTGGAGAAGCAGGAAGGGGTAGCGATCTGAAGGTTTGATCAGCTTGGTAAGCCTCTCAGGGTATGTCTACACTACAGCGCTAATTC
This sequence comes from Pelodiscus sinensis, assembly GCF_049634645.1. Lineage (NCBI taxonomy): Eukaryota > Metazoa > Chordata > Testudines > Trionychidae > Pelodiscus > Pelodiscus sinensis. The sequence continues at coordinate 53,134,621 of NC_134719.1, forward strand.
AAACTAACTTAGTTTGAATTAGTTAATTCGAACTAAGCTAATTCGAACTAACGCATCCAAACTAAAAAACTAGTTCGAATTAGCATTTTGCTAATTCGAACTAGCATGTCCACACAGAGTGGACCCTGAACCGGGATTAAGGCTGGTCGGAAGCAGTGCTGGCAGGGCATCAGAATAGGACTTAGAGCATGGAGCTTCTGTCTCAGGCTAGCCGAGGGCTGTGCTTAAAGGGACCCGACCCCCACCCCGGACAGACAGTTCTCAGGGGTGCTCTGCTTGCTAAGCAGTCCTGGCTTGGATTGCCTGGAGTACCCACACTGGGCACATCACAGCACTTGGCCATCAGACTGGCTGCACTTGCCGCAGGCTGCCAACTGGGGAGAAGGAGCAATTGGGGGGCTGCAGGAGAGGTTCCACCCCCAGAAGCCCGCAGAACCAGCCCAGTCTTCCCCATCGGGGGCTCGTTCCCCATTCCTCTCTCACCTCCTTCCACTTACCCCTCCCGAGCCCCCCTTCCTGATTTACAAAATAAAGGACAATTGTGTTAAAAAATAGAATCTCTCTTTATTGAACAAAACTCGGTGAGACTGGGAAAAGGAGGTGGGAGAGGAGAAGAGAGAGGGTGGGAGAAGGGAGGGCAACTACAATGATGAGGGGTTTGGAAAACGTCCCATATGAAGAGAGGCTAAAGAGACTGGGACTTTTCAGCTTAGAAAAGAGGAGATGAAGGGGGGATATGATAGAGGTCTATAAAAGCACAAGTGGGGTGGAGAGGGTGCATACAGAAAAGTTCTTCATTAGTTCCCATAATAGAAGGACTAGAGGACACCAAAGGAAAGGAATGGGTAGCAGGCTTCAAACTAATAACAGAAAGTTTTTCTTCACGAAGCAAATAGTCAACCTGTGGAACTCCTTGCTGCAGGAGGCCATGAAGGCTAGAACTAGAACAGAGTTTAAAGAGAAGTGAGATAAAGTGATGGAGGTTGGGTCCATGGAGTGGTATTATCCAGGGGGTGGGAGTGGTGTCCCTGCCCAAAGTTTGTGGAAGGCTGTAGAGGGATGGCATGAGACAAATGGCTTGGTCACTGTCTTCGGTCCATCCCCTCCAGGGTTCCTAGTGTTGGCCGCTGTCGGCAGACAGGCTACTGGGCTAGATGGACCTTTGGTCTGACCCAATACGGCCATTGTAAGGTCAGGGCTCAGGGTCGGGGGTCTCAGTGGACCACCTTGATTTTCATGCACACCTGCTCCTGGGTGGCCAGGCTGGCAGCTCTCCTGCCCTAGATGGCCACTTTCCTGTGCCTAGTGCGGAGGTCGTGGATGAGGTCCACGATGTCCGCACTAGCCCAGGCGGGTGCCCGCCTCTTGTGATCACGGGCATGCTCCTGGGAGTCGCCAGCCTGGTCCCGGGAAGAGGGGGAGGGCATCGGGTGGCTGGCTCGAGCCGTGCCAGGTGCAGGGTCTGCTGGCTGGGTGCTGGCAGGCTTGCACCTGGCACGGGCACCGTAGCCAGCCCGTGCCCCTTTAAGGGGTCCGGGGCTGGAAGGTGGGCAGACGAGTTTCCCTGGTGTTGGCCAGAGTGGCCACCAGGGAAAGCTGGGAAGGGCTAGCCTCCCACTAGTTCGAATTAAGTGGCTACACTGCCCTTAATTCGTACTAGTAAGTTCCAACTAGGCTTAGTCCTCGTGGAATGAGGTTTACCTAGCTCGAACTAAGCGCTCCGCTAGTTCGAATTAAGTTCGAACTAGCGGAGCGCTAGTGTAGCGCCTATCAAAGTTAATTCGAACTAACGTCCGTTAGTTCGAATTAACTTTGTAGTGTAGACATACCCTTAGTGACATCCTGAATGCGAGCTCCCGGTAAGCGGCACACCTCTCGAGATTCCAGGTCCGGACGGCAGAGGGATTGCTCAGTCACTCTTAGGAGGGAGTCCCCGACCACCACCACCCGTCATTTTCTTTTGGGTATGGTGGCTGTGGAACCCCCATCCCTAGGACTACGCATCCCATGCCTTCCAGTAGATGGTGTTCCCTTCTGGTTTCTTCCTTGTGAGGTCCCTTCCAGAGCTTTTAGCACTGCAGAGCCTGTGGAGAGAGCTTGAAAGTGATTACTTACCTCTATAGTATCGGGGGATTCCCGTGCTGGCCTTTTTACCCTTTTGGAAGTTACATGCTGCCAGTTCTCTTCTTGGTCACGTATTGCCCTCTCTGGCTCCTCTGCCTGCCATGCTTGAAGGATTAAATGCTGACTTCTATCGAAGAAGTCTTCATCCTCTCTGATCGAGCGTAGGGTCGACACTTGGGCCTCTAGTCCTCTAATTTTTTCTTCCAAAATGTCGACCAGCTTGCACTTCGTGCAGATGAAATCCGTTCTTTCTTCTGGGAGGAAGACAAACATGGCACATGCTGTGCAAGAAACAACAGCAGACCCATCACCATCCTTCACTGCTGTCCTGGAGAAGGGATTTAAAAAGAAAGGCAAGAGAACCTCGCCCTCTTCCCAGCTCCCTTTCTAAACTCCCTGTTAGCACTCACCTGTTCGGAAGCTCCTTGGTCCCTGCCTTATAAAGCCCTGGAGAGCCTGAAAGTCCCTCCCCCTACCAAGGCTCAGCCAATCAGCAGAGGCTTCTAGAATTCAAACTTTAATTAGAAGCCAACAGTTTCCACCTGCCAATCACAGCACAAACTCCATCAAGGGGAGGGGGAGGGTTAAGGGGAAGTGGTTAAAAAAAATAAGCCTCACTCTCAAACACAGGGGGAAATAAATAAATAAACAAACAAAAAAGAACACACACCAACCCTCACTCACAAACACAAGCTCAGCACACAGCAAGAAAGCCCCAAACACAACACACACTTCCCTCAAGAGTCCTGTATCTGCTTCTCCTCTACCTGGAAAACTCCCTCTCTAAAGCCTCACTCAAACAGGAAGAAGAAAAAAAACCCCACCACCACACACCTACAAACACAAGTTCAGCACACAGCAAGAAAGCCCCAAACACAACTCACACTTCCCTCAAGAGTCTTGTATCTGCTTCTCCTTTACCTGGAGAACTCCCTCTCTAAACTCCCTGTTAGCACTCACCTGTTCGTTGGTTGTGGTAGCTTTCACTGTGTCCAAGTTATTAGTACACAAACTTATAAACATTCTCCTTTATATATTAGATTAGCCTACTAAGGACTTTCTCATTCACCAAGTTCTCTATATTGTCCAGCAGCACACACTGACTATATTACACACACTCGGTGGTGTTATATATTTGCGCATGTTAGAGGTGATATTTCTCATCATTTTGAACATTCTCTTTTAAGATACAGCAGTCTTGGGTTATGGTGGGCATGAGTGGCAAGCAGCATATGAATGCAAAATATTTCATCCAGGAAGGATGTGTGTACTGTTACTTTTATTTGTGCAAAGATCCATAACTCATGAGCCTCATCTCAGAGGATTATGAAGATCCACATTTGCATCGGGGGAAAAAAACAGCCTTCAGAGGTATACTATTTTATTAATTCTCCGAGGATTCATTGCAGTTTACTTTACAATAAAGTGTCTTACTATATATGTTTGTGCCTTACAAGAAAGATGATAATGGGGAATAGTCAAATTTACAATATTATTGTCAGACCCTTAACCACTTTCTATACAAGAGGAGCATGAAGATTGCTCCCTTCATCCCTCATCTTGGATTACAACTTTATAGTCTACCACAGTAATTTCTACATAAATTGTCCTTTGAATGAAATTTGTAAATGCGTAAGTTTTGCATCAGTAAGAAATTCCACACTCCCAAATTTGTTGATGATACATAAGCAGGGGGATCAGTAAGGCCTCTAAGATGCATCTTACTTTTTCAAAATATATCACAACATCCATTTTTTTTTCCATTCTAGATCAGCAACTGAAAGAATCATGTTGTAAATTTTTTTTAAAGCTACTTTTTTTTAGACAAAAGTATAAGGTTAAAATTTTTACAAAAGTTGTGGTGAACTTATTTATCCAGTAGTAATTTAGAGACAGATGACATTACTTGCCATTATCATATAATCATGATATATTTACTTAGCATCCCCATTCTAAGGAATCTTTCTCATTTCAAGCTATGTCAAGGACTTTGAAAGTGATCTAGGTGCAATTTTTATTCTTCTGAAAGAAGAACTTACAATATTAAGATTTTTTCTGAAGTAAGAATGATTTATTGATTCACAGATTTTAAAGCAAGAAGAGACCATTAGACTTTACATATACCCTACACAAAACTTATATTTGGCCAAAGTCTATCTTCCATTCTGTCTTGATTTGAAGATGTCAAGAGGTCGAAAAGCAACCACTTTTCTCTTGGTATTTCTAGTGGTTAATCACCCTTACTTAAAAATTTGAGACTAATTTCTAAATTTAAACATGCTGACTACAGCTTTCATCCATAGACAACCGTTACGACTTTCTCTGATAAATTAAGAGCCCCTTAGTAAGCTTGGTATTTCTCCCTGTGAAGGCATTTATATGCTGTCACCTCTCAGTCATCTTTTTGAAAGCAAAACAGACAGGGCATTTTCTCCAGCCCTTGAATTGTTTTATGGCTCTTTGCTATACCCTCTCAATCCTTTTAAAATATATAATTCCCAGACCTATATGCATTATTCTACCATCAGACTCACAGATGTTTTATACAGAGGTAAAATCACCTCCCTACATCTATTTAGCACTCCCCCTCAATATAGCTAAGAATCCAAAATTAGGTTTTTGCGATAGCATCACACCTGGGAGTTCATGTTGAGTGGCTCGTCTATTTTGGCAACTCATGAGTAGTATTTATGGTGTGATTGATGAACAAATATTTCACATAATGTATGCAGAGTCAGATTCAGGATGGATGTGAATGGAATTATTTACATCATCATTAACCTTTATGCCACTGAACCCTTTCACAGATTCTTCTGTGGCAAGAATCAGGGTTGCTGTAACAATTTTTACAGTACTGATATACTGGGAGCACTGAAACAAACTGTAAACCTTGCATATGATAGAAACCACTTCAAACCAGAGCATGAAGTACTATGCCCAGCACCCTTAGATCCATCATCTACGGTGAGAATATTTATTTTGGGACAATAATTTTGGAGTTTTATTAAAATATGTACCATTTAATATGATCTAGCCAAATTGAGTTTTTTCCCTGCAGGTGATATATATTTCTAGAAGTGTGTTTAATCAAACCAACCAGATTTAAAAACCCTACAGTGCTCTATTCATTGAAATCTAAAATTCCTGTATACATTTTGCTGGACTTGGTAGACCAAATTCAGAAGAGATATGCATGACAGTATATGTTAGTCTTGAATCTAAGTTACTAATGTGTAAAGGATACTAAATAGATGTAATTTGTAGTCCAAGAACCAAAAGGTATAAGATGCAAATCAGAATCCCAATTTTAAATATGCCTTATTCACCCTTCTTGAAAATGTAAATTTTGTGCAAGTAAGTCTGTGCTTGCTCATGAAAAATATTAAAGTAGCCTTCTTTGCTGAAAGCCAAGGGCCAGCTCACAAATACCATGGCAAGTTTTCACAATCTGTCTCCAAAGAGGTTCCTGTTCTCTTAAGTGGAGTTGTATGCTTCTCTCTTTTCCCCCTCCACAAAGTGAAAAGGTTTCTAACAAACATTCCTTGGGAAGATTTTTCTCTTCCAGTCCAGGCCTTGTGCACTGCTGTATGGGTATATGGGGACCATAAAAGACCCACAACTTTGCAAGAAATAATTTAGCACGAACCAAAATCTCCCCTTGCAAATTACAGTAGATGTGAAATTCCAGGGACGAGCAAGAAACCTTATATGGTTTTTGAGCAGCTCAGAGTTACAATATAAGCCATTTAGGCTGTAACCAAACAGAATCCAGGAGTCACAGCCTTTGCCCAGCCTTTTTGTAAACTCTACTGAATGACTAGCATGTTTTCTTCATGAAAAAACCCACATTATGACTGTGCTAATACTGCCTCTGTGTTATTCTCCTCTTCTTAGTATTCTTTGCTACTGCAGTCCTCATGCTCCATCTTGGGTATGTCTACACAGCACGCTTATTTCGAAATAAGCTATTTTGGAATTTTTTTACTGAAATAGCTTATTTTGAAATAGCTCATCTATACACAAGAAGTGCATTGAAATAGAGCTTAGGTATTTCAAAATAGAGTGTCCACAATGACTGGATGCTAACTCACATTTAAGACCACCTGGAACACTTCAGGTAGGGCATCAGGGTGAAATTACTTCATGGAGCTGCTGCCTGAGGCTATCTTAGATGCCTGCTTACAGGGTTCTCCCAATACAGTCATTTCTCCAGTTCTTCTCATGCTTGCCTTCCTTCCCGAGGGACAACAAAGCATTTTCTCTGACTGCTGTGGTTCGCCTTACGGACACCTCAGTTTGCCAGCCATGGAGCTGGAGCTGCCTCTGGGTACACGATGGCCCCTGATTGTCGTGCTGCAGTTTCTGAAGGCTGCCCTCCTGGCCCTGCAGGAACTCAATCCTCAGCTCATTGTGTTGCAGGGGGATGTGGATTGCAGCAGCTTTGAACAATAAAGAGAGGGGACCACCTCATAGGAGTGTGGCCTTTCTGGAACATGGTGGCAGCTATGCGGCCTTAGACAGTCACGTTCCTCTGTCTAGTGTGGAGATCATGGACATTGGAGGCCTGCCCCCAAACCTCAATGAGGTCCATAATCTCCTCACTAGCCCAGGAGGGAGCGTGGCGTCTACGACCCCTGGTTGGCTCCTGGGTGCTGAAGGACTGGGCGGGGGATGACTGCCTGGCACTGGCTGCCTGGCTCATGGTGAGGCCACTGGGTCAGGGGCAGAGGCTGCTGGAAGGCCTGGATCTGGCACATGCAGTCTGGCCAGAGTCTACCCCTTTAAGGGCTCTGGGGCTGGGGGAGAGGAGAAGAGTTTTTCTTGTTTTTCCTCGAGTGGCCACCCGGGGAAACTGGGAAAGGCTGGAGGCCAGCTAATTTGAATTAAGTGTCTACACAGCACTTATTTCGAATGAGCTATTTCGAATTTGGCATTACTCCTCATAGAATGAGGTTTACCAAATTCTAATTAAGCGCTCCGCTATTTCGAATTAATTTTGAAATAGCGGTTTGCATGTACGAACACTATTAAAGTTAATTCGAAACAACAGCTGTTATTTTGAATTAACTTTGCAGTGTAGACATACCCTGAGAGATTGGAAAGATCATTTTTGTGCACAAAAAAATTATCACAAGCTATTGTCTAATCACAAGGGGTGCATCTACACAGCGCTGTTGTTATTTTGAAATAAGAATGCGAGTGTCTACATAGCAATTCCATTATTTTGAAATAATTTTGAAATAATGGATGGCTTATTCTGAAATCTGTAAACCTCATTCCATAAGGAATAACTCCAGTTTCTAAACAGAGCATGTGTGGACGCGGCAGCTGAAGTTACTTTGAAATAAGGGCTATGTAGCACTTTAAAGACTAACAAGATGGTTTATTAGGTGATGAGCTTTCATGGGTCAGACCCACTTTCTCAGATCAAATAATGGAAGAAAATTGGCAAGACCATATATACCAAAGGATACAATAAAAAAAATGAACACATATGAAAAGGACAAATCAAATTTCAGAACAGAGGGGGGATGAGAGAGGGGAGGTAAATGTCTGTGAGCTAATGATATTAGCGGTGATAACTGGGAAAGCTATCTTTGTAATGGGTAAGATAATTAGAGTCTTTATTCAAACTTAGGCGTAAAGTGTTGAATTTAAGCAAGGTGAGGGAGTGCAGCTCCCATTCCAGGGAAGAATCACACTCCTGCCCCTATTGTCTGGACTTGCACTGAATCCTGGGGGAAGGTGCAGCCTCTTCCCCACCCCTGGTGGTCGACTCAGGGCTGGAGATGCCCGTTGTTGCCCACTCAGGGGGCAGAGCCAGTCATGCAGAGGAAGAGGAGGAGGAGGACCCCAACATGGCCAGCACTGGGACATTGGTGACCCTGGAGTCGGTACCCCCACAGCCCGAATGTGACCCAGGTATCCTCCCAGGGCAGAGGAGGATCATCAGGTGAGTGATCTATGGCAAAAGACACAGACAGAGTGGACACGGCCAGCGGCAAGGGTGCTAGGTTGGGAAGAGCTCCTCATGTGGCCTTGTCAACCTGGGGATCATGCTGCAGTCCGTACACATGGATGCATGTGCAGCGCCAGTCTGGGCCATGCAGCCCCCACCAGTGCACCCCTGGGCTCTTGCTCACAGGGCCCGGGGAGGCTGGCCACACTTCAGACACCCGTGTGGGACACCTTCCCACCACAAGCCACCACTAGAAGTAGACTGGCATGCCCCCACACACAGTCAGGAGTGCTGCATACGGGCATGCCTGTATGCTCAAAGCAGCATCCACTTCTGGGGACAGCACGCTGAGATGCAGGTGTCTGACCAGGGCACAGATGAGGAGCCGCCACGCCAGCAGGACCCCCAAGCTTCCCCTCCCCCTTCCTTCCCTTGCTTCCCCCTTCCAGCTCCCTCCTCCCAGGAGCAGGTGTGCCTGAAAATTGAAGAGCTGCGACAGGGGTACGCCAGGACCAGTTGGGGCAGCTCCTCAGCAGGGGCAGATACTTGCCCCTATTTTGATGCCCTGGACCGCATCCTGGGGGGCGGTGCAGTCTGTGCCACTTCGGGGGGCAGCGAGCTGGGACCGGAGGATCCTGACCAGGGCACAGATGAGGAGCCGCCACACCAGCAGGACCCCCAAGCAGTCCCAGGAGAGGAGTCAGCAGGGTCGTCCAGAGAGTAAGTGCCGTCACTGTTCCCTTCCCGCAGAAACCTGTGCATGTGCGAGGACGTGCCATTCCACCCCTGGGCAGGTGGCTCCAGCTGCCTGCCACACAGGGGCCGTGGCCTGATAGCCACACGTGTGTCTAAAGAGACCTGACATGCTCCTGACCCCGGGGTGGGACACAGCAGGATGCCCTCCCTTCACAAGCTCCAACATCTCCCCTCCACCTCACCTACACTATACACAGCACAGGGGAATGGGTGGGGTCTCTGTGCATCACAGCAGCTCTGACGATTCAGGGCACGGTCCTTCTCAACTTGCAGAGGGGGACTGGGCTTCACCCACTGTGTCCCCAGGGGTGAACTGACCACTTCTCTTCTTTCTCCACAGCCGCACCAGCTGCGCACCACCCCACTTGGGACATGCTCCCGCACCCGAGGGCTCCACAGGATGACCACAACACGGCAGGGTTACCGAGAGCAGCACCTGGGGGCCCTGCGAGCCCTGACCCACATCATGGAGCAGTGGGCACAGGAAGAACGGGAGTTCTGGAGGAGCTGATTGCCCAGGGTCGTGCCATGTGTACCCATCTGCGGACCCTGGTGAAGAGCATGCTGCCTTGTGCCGCTCCAGCACCTGCTGCCCCCCAGCTACCGTTCCTCCTTCCACTTCTTCTCCCCCTCCCACCTCTCCCACCACAACCTCCTCAAACTCCTCACCCTCCGCCTCAACCTCCACACCCTCCTCCCCATCCCCCCAAGGACACCGAGGCCTCCGCACCCACCATGCTGGGAGACATGTGGCCGGACGAGACCTCCACCCCTGAGCTTCCCCTCCCCCTTCCTTCCCTTGCTTCCCCCTTCCAGCTCCCTCCTCCCAGCTTTCCCCCTCCTCTCTCCCACCCTCTCTCCTCCCGTCTCCCACCTCCTTTTCCCAGTCTCCCCACAGAGGTTCTTCCCCCCCTGCCGTTTTGTTAAATAAACAGAGTTTCTATTTTTGAAAAAAAGTGTATTTTATTTGACATCAGGAAGGGGGGGCTAGGGAGGAGTAAGTGGAAGGACAAGAGGGAGGAATGGGGCACAAGCCCCCAGTGAGGCAGACCAGGGAGGCTGTTAGTGCTCCTTGGGGCGGAAGCTCTCCCGCAGGGCCCCCTGGATACCAACAGTCCCCCGATGGACCTCCCAGATGGCAGCCTGCAGCAAGTGCAGCTGGGCTGATGGCAATGATTCCACGAGACGCACCGGCATGCCCTGGGGCAGCTCTGGCTCCATGTGGCCGAGTTCTGTGGTGTCCTGAGTGCAGGCACTCTGGGCACTCCAAGACAGGACTGCTTTGCTGTCCCTCATCGAGGTAGACAAGCAAGCAGTGAACCCTGAGAACTGTCTGTCCGGGGTGAGGGTAGGGTCCCTTTAAGCACGGAGCTCAGTTAGCCTCAGGCAGCAGTCCCACACACTAAGTCCTAACCTGATGCCCTGCCAGCACTGATTCCGGCCAGCCTTAACTTCGGTTCAGGGTCCACTCATTGTGGACGCCCTATTTTGAAATAGCAAAACACTATTTTGAAATAGTTTTTGTGTATAGATGCGTTATTTCGAATTAACTATTTTGAATTAAGTTAACTAGAATTAAAGCTGTTGTGTAGACATATCGTCACTTCCAGCTTTTCCCAGTCAGAAGCCCTATTCCAGCAAATTACATAAAAACATGCTAAATTTAGAAGTCACATTGACTTTATGAATCAAAGCCAAAATTTGAAAAATAAGCCAGGATAGTCAGATAGTTATTGTCTGCCACCAGCACAAATGCCAGACTGTGACAATGAAGCTACGCCCACATTAGGATTGTAACCTGTTTGCATAGGGTCTACATGCCTCCTGAAACACTTCTTTCTTGTTTCACAGGTACCTCTGTTTACTGTGTGTTGGAAGCCTGTAAGGTAGTTACAAAATTAAATACAGCATTAACACCACAGAATATTACTAGAGAACAGCATCATGATTTTCCCCAGATTTAATACTTCACATTTCAATTATTTTCTCATCTGACAATTTCAAAGCGGATTAGAAGTAATAAAGAATTAAGTCTAACAGCTTACTACATATGGGCAAACTAACACATGGAGAGATTATGTCTGCTACCTATCATCTCACAGCAAGACAACTGCTTTAACTTCCAGCCAATGTCCCTATATATACATAGAGCAGATGGGTTTCCCATTCTTCAAAACACCCTACCTATTTAAAAACTCCAGGTCAGATCTAGTTTACATGTTTCTCGTCTTATTTTCTAATTCCATTATAAGATACAATTCTACTGAATTATCTGCTGAATTTGTCACAGACCATATTTTCCTTCTCATACACACTTGTGTTAATGTGATTATAAGTCTCATATCTGATTTCTGTACCCCAGTGTTCCCTCTAAGGTGAGCAGCAGCAGAGTTTCACTGGTGATTCATCAGCTCCGCCCAGACAGAGGCTCAGGGCTCAATGCAGGGAGCTAACTGACTAGGCGGGGCTGCTTAGAGGAAACACTGACCCCAAGGTTTTCACGACTGAGCTCCAGTTTTGTTTTTGAAGCTTCTAGACCCGTGGTCACCAACCAGTAGATCGTGAGCTACCGGTAGATCTCAGGGGCTCTAAGAGTAACTCTTGAGCCCTCTCTGAACTGCGCGCCTGCGCAGTACATTTACATTAGATTTCCTCATTTGAGGAGCTGCTACTCACTGAGCAACAACACAGGTGAGTAGCTGCGAGGAATGGTGGGAGCTGGGAGGTTGGGAGGGCTGAAACACCCCAGCCAGCTGACTGTGGCTTTCACAGCTGGAGCTAGGCGCAGCCTCCCTGGGCTGAGCGCAGGGCAGCTGGGCTGGAGGGAAGAGAAGCAGCTGCCCGGCCAGCTGGCCATGGCGCTCAGCCAGGGTGCACCACGCTCCACGTGGGCTGGCACAGAGGAGAAGCTGCCTGGCCTGCTGTCTGTGGCGTTCAGCCCAAAGGAGGCTGAACTGCGCTCCAGCTGATTGGGCGGCTTCCCCTCTGTGCCTGCCCATGTGGAGTTTGGTGGCACCCTGGCTGAGCACCATGGCCAGCTGGCTGGGCAGCCGCTTTTCTTCGCTCCAGCTCAGCTGCCCTGCGGTCAGTCTGGAGGGAGCGCGGGTCGGAGGCTTCCCTCCGTGGCTGGTGTAGGGAACTCCCTGCCCCCAACCTTGTTCCCTCTCCTCTGTCCCAAACTTGTTCCCCGCCTTCCTGGCCCTGTTCCCTCTCCCTTGCCCCCCCGACCCCGCTGCAGAAACCTGCCCCCCCCTGCAGAAACCAGTTCCTTCTGGCACCCTGTCTCCTACTACAGAAACCTGTCCCCCTGCTCCCCTCTGCAGAAACCTGTCCCCCCCCCCATTACCCTGTCCCCTGTTGCAGAAACCTGTCCTGGCACCCTGCCCCCTCTCCCCTGCCCCCACTGGCACCCTGTTCCCTGCACCAGAACCTACCAGCACTCCTCCCCAGTACTGTGTCCCCTGCTCCCAAATGACTTTTCTATGGGTCAGTAACCCCTGACTCAAGGCAGGTTCCCTGCCATTCTTATAAATAAAGACAATGCAGAAATTTTTTGTGGTTAACATAGTATTCTATTTAAAAATGAAGCCTGGCCAACAAACCCCTAGTTGGGGCCAAGCCCCCATCTGGCCACAACCACTCCTGCACTCCCCCTTCCCCAGACCCTAGATCTGAGCCTATCAAACACTGGAACCTCCTGCCTTCAGCCCCTCACATACCCCAACCCAAATTCCTGCACCCTCACATTTGTAAGCCTGTGGCTTGCTGGTATCCCAACACTGCCCAGCCTGGAGCCCCCTCCCCGAGCCAGTGTCCCCTTCTCCACCTCCTCCTGCATCCAGATTTCCTCCCAGAGCTTGCACCTCTCACCCCTTCCCCCACCCAAATCCCTCATTCCCACCCCAGAGCCTACACATCCTGTCTCAACACAGCAAGGGTCCAGCTAGACTGCAGGAGTTTTTCAGGATTCTGGAGATATCCCAGAAAAACTCTTCTGCATCCAGGGTTGCGTTTGTTCTTCTGCTTTTTTAGTGGAAGAGCAAACAGGCTCTTTTGGTCACCCCTATATTCCTCTTTCCACAAGGAATAAGGTGGCTTCCAAAAGAAGGGTTTTTTTTCCTGACATTTGGTCCAGTGTAGACAGGCCATATGTTGGAAAAACCTCTTCCTACAGAAGAATAAAAAAAAAGCAACAGCAGTATAAGGATTGGGGATAGCAAGTGATGGAGAGGAGGAAAATAGAGAGGGCGGGGCTTTAAGGAAGGGGTGGGGCTTCAAGGAAGGGGCAGGGCGGTAGATCTTGGCTTAGTCTGTCATTTAAAAAGTGATCTTGGGTGTAAAAAGGTTGGAGACCTCTGTTCTAGACCCTGCTCCAGTATCGTCCTCCTGCAGCCTGTAGATACAGGTATTTGATAGATAAGGCACTGGCATCAGTTAAAGCAATAATGTAATTTACCCTACAAGGCATGCAATATGATAGCTAGCTAAATAAGGCACAAGGCCTAAAGCAACTAACCAGGCGTACCACTAGATTATAAACTATTGCAAGATGGAATGCTGTATTGACTAAAACACTCACAGGTTACTATACCAGTGAGGGATGTTAAGTTAGGAACACCAGCAGATGTCCGAACACATTAGTGACATGGTAATTACATTAAGCTGATAATCACGTATGTCATTAATTGTCTAATAATATACCTGAAAAGGACACTCTAGTGTTAGCAGGGTTAAGAAACACAAACAAGGAAAAGGGGATGAAACCATTACTGAATATGCATTAGGCATAATGGTGTCAGGGTAACTACTATAACACTAACAATTGTATCCTGACCTGAATGTGTTGGAAGGGGTCAGCAGGACAAACACCAGTGATGGTCATAAGGAAGATGATGATAGCAAGCCAACACTTCAGGTTGTTCTGACAGGGATATGTGAGTACATGGCTGCTCAGACACACATTTTGTATTATCTCTCTGCATCCTGCTGGGTTGGAGTGTTTGTGACTTTGTATTTGTGATAGGAAAAATCTTTTTTTGTGCAATAAAACTAAGTGCACATGAGAGAGCACATGAGTACAATTCTTGAGGTTCATATACATAATAGAGATGGTGATCTTGTAGTTGCAGATGGATATTTTCGGATTAGTCCTGAGATATTAAGTCAATGTCTGTTATAAAGATGATGATCTCCTCAGCTCCACGAGCATCCAAGCAAATGAGATAAAAAAGCCTCTTGTCCAAAGAGATTTTATACCTAGTTGGCCAGAGAGAACATAATAGGTTTTTGAAGTAATCAGGTCTGCCAACAGGAGGGTGAAGGGAAGCAGGTACCCTGGGACCTGACAATTCATAAGGACCCAGGGCTTCCCGCTGCCACTGCCACTACTGCAAGAGCAGTGAAGGTTGGAACCCCAGAAACTTTAAATTACCACTGGAGTGCCACAAAGTGCATTCCAGGCAGCTCTGAGGGCTGGCTGGAGAGGTTGGGACCACGGCACTTTCTGGACAGTGCTGAGGGCTGGCTGCTGCCGGCCCCCTCCCTTCTGCCCAAGGATCTGCTCCTTGTGGTAGTGCAAGCCACTCCTCACCCCCAACCTTGCCCAAAGGCCTGTCAAGTCTGTTGTGCCCCCTGGATGTAACCTTCTGTCTCCCAAATATTGTGGCAATTAGCACAAGTTAATTTATCCATTAAATAGTTCACATGCTGTTTACCACAACTTTTAAATAGACATATATACAATACTATTGCTTCAATCAAGTTCTATTATAAATTCTAATATTCCCTTCTGGTCTTGAATCAAAGCTACTCTAACACAAAAGGATTGTTTGCTCACATCACAAGATCTACTAGATTCTACTAATCTAACAATGCAAATTTGCTTTTCAAAAAATTTACACATCTCCAAATAAGTCATTAAAGGTAGACCCTGGATCAGTCTGCCTATGAGTAGGTTAACCCTTTCTTCCCATGTGCCACAGTTTAATCAGATATCTAATATTTCAATCAAATAATGTCCTTCCAGGATTTTTTCCTGGCTGCACCATTCCCTTTACTGTAATATCTCTAGCAAATCAGATCACATAAAAAGTCTACATCTGTATTTTGCTTTTTCTCCAAAGGTTATGGAAAGCATATTTGCCTACAGTTATTAAGAGATGTGACACCCTATAAGAAAGCATGATTTATTCTTAAGGTGAATGAATTTAAGCACTTCATTGCACCGTGACCTCTTCTGACAAAAAATTACTACATGACCTTAAGAGGGGAGCCCAAAGCCTGAGCCCACTCAAACCCTGCAACCTGGTGAAAGAAGCTTTACTGTGGCTATGTCTACACTATGGGGGGTTTTCCGGGATACCAGAGGTATCCCGGAAAAACTCCACTGTATCCAGGGAATGCATCTGTTTTTCTGCTTTTTTCTGTGGAAGAGCAGAAACATGCTCTTTCAAAAGCCTGTCTTCCCCCTTCCACGAGGAAGAAGGGCTCTTCCAAAAGAGAAGGCTTTTCCGAAATTTGGCTCCGTGTAGACGGGTTTTGTAATTATCAGTTCATAAGGGCCTCAGAACTACGATGAGTACTGTACTTAAGTCTTTTATACAGTCTTCGATCTTGGTCTCATGTTAACAAGCAGACAACGTTCCTTTCTTTCCTCAGGGCACAGCTACAAAGGGCTAGATTTTTGCATAACTCGGAGAGGGAAATTTGCATTTTCCGCCCCCAGGTTTAACTTTTTTTTGTTCCAGAACTCCATTCTTATCTGATACATTCTTCAGTATAGTCCTTTGACCCTCCAGCATTTCATATCTGAGATTTCTTCCCCTCACTCTAGAGGTTGCATACAATCATGACCCACTGAACATAAATCATGCGTTTGTAACTCTTCCGCCGGGTAGGCCCAGCAGCAACCAGGGCCGGGTTCAATATCTAGGGGTTCATCTCACAGAGAACTGGCTCAATCCCCCACCCAGTAGCCTGGGAAATTCCCCTGGGTGCCTCTGAGAAGCAATGCTTCCCCACTTGCAAGCACAGAGTCTGAGTGTAGAAAAGAAACTTTTAATGACAGAGAGAGAAGTCACATGGCATTATCTTGGGAAAATACCACAACAGAGTTCATAGCCCCCCCTTCCCCATGAGTAACTGTCTCAGCTCAAAAAGGATTGAGCAATGTCTTTTGCCTATCAGGCTCACTAGTCCACCAAGGTAAGGGTTCCATTCACTTACTGAAACTTTCTCCGTACCCCACTTCAGATGCCCCACTTACAGCTCAGTCCAGTCAGTGCAGACCCTGACTATCCTCGTTGAGCCTGAAGCTAGGCCACCTTTGAGCTGCGCTTGTAGTCTGCCAGTTGTTCCCGCCAGCTGTTCCGCTGACCGTCTGCCACCACTCATACCGGCCACCTGCTGGTCATTCCCACCAGCCACTTTACTGGCTGCAATGGATCAGGCTCCTGGCCAAACCAGTGATTTCAGCTCTTAGTGATTTCAACTCTTTAGCCACCACCTAGGCTAGCAAAAGATTCCAGCTTCCACTGGACTAGCAAAAAGACTCCTCGTGGAATCTGCTTTAGGTCTGTCCTTAAAACAAGGTGGAAAGGGGTGGGTTGAGCCAGTCTTACAGCTCACACCTGGCAAGCATGGAGCAGGCCGACTCAGTCCTCAACCCCCCTCCCCCCCAACTCAGTTTACTCAACTCTGGCAGGGGGGAGCTTGTTCCTCTGAGACCTCTTACAATGATGGTGTCTCTTCTATAAGCACTGGTGTCATATTTTACAGTTCCCACATTTAGGGGTAGCATGATTTGTGACCCCCAAAACAGCCCCAAATTAGTTACAATACACCACATTCCATTCCAACACTGATTCTCCATCAGCTCTGGCTGAATTGGATTTACATAACCACACCTCGGATTCCTTCCCCCTCCTGGCATGAGCTATATTTACATATCAACAGTTAACAGTTAATTATCTTGCAGAGCTAGACAATTGGAGTGAGCACCCCCACCCCCGAGGCAGCTCTCTCCTTCTAGCTGGCTGACAGCAAACAGCAATTCAGCCCCTGCTTACACATTTAATACAATGGACCCCCAAAATTCTTAAACTTCATTCAATAAGGTTTCCCAAGAATATAGTCAGAAATAGGCATAACCCTTTACTGGGCAATGGATTTCAAAATTTGTGTGAAGGGAAGTTCAAGAAATGTCCAAAGAAAGATGGGGTAATGAATTAAGTTACACATATTTAAAAAGTATACAATGGGATTTTCAGAAGCTTGGCTTAATAATACTCTCAGTGAGAATAATGGAATATTTACCAGACTTTAATAGAAACATTTTGTCACTGCTACGTGCTTTTGAAATGTCAATCCACCTTCTCAATTTCTGGAAAGTGACATTTTAGAAGATAAACATTTCATCTGAAGGAGAGAGTAGTTACTCAAAGTTGAATCCTTCCCTAGCAAATGGCTCATGAGAATGACATCATTAAAGCATGAAAAACTTAAACAACAAATAGTCATTAAAACATGTCAGTTTCATAGCCAACAGCACATAAAGGAGTGACATGGCCTGCATCAGACCCAGATCCAGATCTTTAAGTGCCCTAAACTAACCTGACAAATTAGGTATCCATTTTGCATTTGAGTGAATTGCAAGGGGCCTTTTAGAGCAAGATAGTGATGTTCAAAACCATGACCTTCAATACTATAGGACCAGTGCTTTAATCACTCAGTCTCATCAAGAATATTATTGCATGTTTGCAAGCAACAGATCCTCATCCTGCAAAGATTTATGAAAATTCTCATATTTATGCACGAGTAGTTCCAGTGAAGTCAACAGTATGACTCACATGCATAAAGATAAACACTTACGTGTGTGTTTGCAGAAACGCTCCCAGACAATTAACGCTAAAAAGAGCTGGTTAAAAATTTTCACACGGAATATTTTTTTAATTGGAAATTCCATTTTATTAAAATAGACACTTCCCATATGAACAGATCAATTCCCATTCTTTTCAATTTTGGAGAAAAGAGAAAAAGTGCTTCAATTCAGCCACTTTTTTTAATTGAACAATTCAAATATAGTCCATAACAATTGTTTTAAAGTTTATTTTATGTTATTAAAAATTACATGATCAAAAATAAAATGTTTCAATTGAAATCAAGTTTTTTGGAAATTTTATTCTGAGCGAAGTTTTAAATAAATTAGTTTTGTTCCTCAAGAAATGGAGATTCCTGTCCTAAACCTTAGCATTTGAGCAATGTAATAGACAGTAATATAAAAAAATACATTTACAATGTAGTGTAAATCTGAAGTAACAACATTCCAATTCTCTAGTCTTCCATGGAAGACTAGAGAATCAGAATGTTGTTACTTGCATTCTCATTGTTTATTTTTAAGACTGTGGGTAAAATTCTAACCTTTGTTATATTAGTTTAGAGGCAGTCCTTGACAGTGCCACAAAGGGTTCTTACAACATTTCTGAATTGATATCCTGATTTGACTTACAATACTGATTTCAACTTTATGGCTCTCAGTTCTCTAATGGAGTGGATTGCAGTTCCAAGTTATGATTTTGATGCATTTTTTTCAGAGCCAATTGTGTCATAAGTCCCAGAACTGCCTGAATGTCCCTTAGGAATAGTCATTGAACTGATACCAGAGTCTTCCCCTTTGTCAGAACCCAGCGATCCATCTCAGTCTACTCTGAATCTTGTACCAACCTAGAAGGGTTATTGTTAGAACAAATACATTAATGACCACCCCATACAAATCTGTGAATTTACATTAGTCTATTTACCTGGTTGTTCAATCCTTCATATGTGACTAATTTATGGACTCCTTAACCATATCTGAGTTGCTAAATTTATAGGTATTAGCTGCTGCAAACTGTAATGTTATTTTGTTTTGTTTGCTTTAGGATGAAAGTTGTGCACCTAAATAACTCTTTCATTTTTCTAATGAGGTAATTACAGAAGCTAGAACATTACAGCCAAAGCTAGCCAAGCAAAGTACATTAATCATTTTTGGCTGTATGCTTATTTAAATTGTAAGACTATGGGAGACTGCATGAGATCCCACTGGAGGTCACAAGATGCTAAAACTATTCCAAACAGCAAAGAGAAAAGAAGCATTACTTTTAACTAATTTAAGGCTTTCAGTAGTGTGTATGTAAATATGGAGGAACATGTTCCTCTATTATAGACTCATTACAGATATGAAACAGCAGTGCTATCAAAATAAAAATCTCCAATGGGAAACCATAGAAAAGGCTAATGGCCATAGCAATGTGTTTAGTCTATTGATAGTTTAATAACTTAGGGTATGTCTACACTATCACCCTAGTTTGAACTAGGGTGGTAATGTAGGCAACCGGAGTTGCAAATGAAGCCCGGGATTTGAATTTCCCGGGCTTCATTTGCATAAAGCTGGGCACTGCCATTTTTAAATGTCCGCTAGTGCGGACTCCGTGCCGCGCGGCTACACTAGGCTTCCTAGTCCGAACTACCATTACTTAAAATACCGTTATCGTTATTTAAAAATGGTGGCGCCCGGCTTTATGCAAATGAAGCCTGGGAAATTCAAATTCCGGGCTTCATTTGCAAATCCGGTTGCCTACATTAACCACCCTAGTTCGAACTAGGGTGGTAGTGTAGACATATCCTCAGTGCTTAAGAATCCACAAATAAGGAAAAAAGGTTGCTAATGGGTGATGGACAATTACCAGATGACTTTTGAGAATTAGGGTAAAATTCATTTACAGCTTTAAGGCCATGTCTACCTTAAAAATGATCTGCTGGTACAAAATTTTGAACCAATATAGCAAGCCATCACCAGAAATAAGTGGTGCTTTTTCAAACAGTACAGCATCTACAACAGAGATTTCTGCCATTACAACTATGTCTGTCAGGGTACATCTAGACCAGTGGTCTCCAACCTTTTTACGCCCAAGATCACTTTTTAAATGACAGAACAAGCCAAGATCTACCACCCCACCCTTTCCTTGAAGCCCCCCCCTCTCTATTCTCCTCCTCTCAATCACTTGCTATCCCCAACCGTTATACTGCTGCTTTTTTTTTCCAGTTCTTCTGTAGAAAGAGGTTTTTCCAACATTTGGCCCGTCTAGACTGGACCAAATGTCAGAAAAAAACCTTCTTTTGGAAGCTCCCTTATTCCTCGTGGAAAGAGGAATATAGGGATGACCAAAAGAGCATGTTTGCTCTTCCACTAAAAAAAGTGAAAGAACAAATGCATCCCTGGATGCAGAGAGTTTTTCTGGGATACCTCCGGAATCCTGAAAAACTCCTGCAGTCTAGCCATAACCTTGCTGGGTTGACACAGGATGTGTAGGCTCTGGGGTGGGAATGAGGGATTTGGGTGTGGGAAAGGATGAGAGGTGCAAGCTCTGGGAGGAATCTGGATGCAGGAGGAGGTGGAAAAGGGGATGCTGGCTCCAGGAGGGGGCTTCAGGCCAGGCAGTGTTCGGGTCAGATGTAGGGTTGAGGTACTAAGCAAGCAACAGGCTTGTGGATGTGAGGATTCAGGAATTTGGGTTGAGGTATGTACGGGCCTGAGGACAGGGGGTTCCAGTGTATGATTGAAGGTCTGAGTGAAGGGGGAGTGCAGGAGTGTTACGATGCTGTGGTTAGATGGGGGCTTGGCCCCAATTGGCGATTTGTTGGCCAGGCTTCATTTTTAAATAAAATACTATGTCAAACACAAAAAGTTTCTGCATTGTCTTTATTTATGAAACAAGCAGGTAACCTTTTCTGAGTTAGGGGTCACTGACCAACAGAAGTCAGTTAGGGCTACACAAGTGAGATGCAAAAAAAACCCTGGTACTTTCCCTTGCAACAAACCCCGTTGCTAGCTTTACTATTAAGTGCTATCCAGTTTGTTATAGTACAAAACACAGAGTAGGGGATACTTGGGGATGTGTCAAGACTTGGGTGTTGGCAGGGAACACTCTGCTGATACTATTATTGGACCTAACCAAGTGAGTTAACCAAGATCAAGAACATATATTCCTGCGCATCCAGAAATATAATCTATGCTATCATGTGCCGAAAGTGTCCGTCTGCTATGTACTTTGGACAAACATCTCAGACACTTCGCCAAAGGATCAATGCCCACAAAACAGATATTAGACAGGATCACAAAGAAAAAACAGTTTCTTGCCATTTCAACCAGAAAGGACATTGTCTCAATGACTTGATTACCTACATCCTGCTTCAAAGGCCTTTTAAGACTACACTTGAAAGAGAATCCTCTGAACTGTCATTCATGCTTAAATTCGACACTTTACGCCTAAGTTTGAATAAAGACTCTAATTATCTTACCCATTACAAAGATAGCTTCCCCAATTATCACCTCTAATATCATTAGCTCACAGACATTTACCTCCCCCCCCATCTCCCTTCTGTTCTGAAATTTGATTTGTCCTTTTCACATGTTCATTTTTTTAATTGTATCCTTTGGTATATATGGTTGTGACAATTTTCTTGCACTATTTGATCCGAGGAAGTGGGTCTGGCCCACGAAAGCTCATCACCTAATAAACCATCTTGTTAGTCTTTAAAGTGCTACATAGTCCTGTTTTTTGTTTCACCTTGTAATAACATATCCCACCATGTGCTCTTTTAAACCATCAACCAATACCTCTATTGCCCTCTCCATTTGATCCAAAATGTAGCCACTTGTCCATTGTTCAGACCATGTATGTCATGCATTCTTTGGATCCTTCTTTTTGCTCCTTCATTGCCTTCACATTAGGGGATGTTCCAGTCATTTTCAATCAATTCCTGCCTTTTCCCTGCCAACACGCAAGTCTTGACACATCCCCAAGTATCCCCTACTCTGTGATTTGTACTATAACAAACTGGATAGCACTTAATAGTAAAATAGTGGAACCTACCAAATCAGTTAATTAGAATGAATGTTCCAGAGTAGGTTACTGCCTTACAGTTGCAATAAAGAATCATGATAAGATTATAATGTTATTCTGGGAATAAAACTAAGAACAATTCCATTATTTTGAACTGGATGCATCCTGAATTCCCCCTCGGGTTGTCATCTTCCCATATTCTGATGAACTCCCATTGCAGATAATAGAACTAAACAAATTTCTGCCATTTTTATGATCGCCATGAAAACAAGTTTGTATTGATAATTTTTGTTCCCCTTAGTGTCACTTTCAGTAATAGAAAGTGAATTTTGAATTTGCAAGTTAGAATTAGGTTGCCAAGTTAAAAACTCTAAGACTTATGTTCATCCACCAGAGCACAGATATGCCATGTTCAAAACAACATCTCTGATCTTTAGTATGTAGAGTCTAGAGTTAACTTCTTACCCACAATTCATAGGCTCAGAATTTTGTGCACACAATACATTGAATAATTTTGAATAGCAAATAAAAGTCTTAACCTACTCACTAATCCTTCGTAAAGAGAAAATTATGAGAAATTGAAATAAGTCATTCACTGTGAATTATTTACTCAATACTAAATAGAAATTTAAGAGATTATGTATGAAATAAAAGTCTAATTCTTTATTAGAAAGGAAGTCTTAAACTTGGATTTGTATGTGTTTCACTTTTCCATTGGGGAAAAAAATGAGAGTTTTGTATGTTCAAAGTCACAAAGTAGAAGAAAAAACTCAAAATAGCATTGAAATGCCTTATTTACAAAAACATTTTGACCCAGATTTCAATTTATATTTCTTCTATTTTCGAGATAACAGAAAAAAAGCTCCAAAATTTTAGGGTTACAAACTATGAGCCTGGACTTCTCAGAAGTCATGTGCTCCAACCCCCTAAAACTATGTCTATACTGCGCTGTTTTGTGCAAGAAATATGAAAGGTGAATGGTACAGTGAGGACTTTGGCCCAATTATGGAAAGTAGCTGAATGGTCTAGTGCAGTGTTTCACTCTGCGGAATCACTCTCAGAAACACATTAACTTGTCACCCCAGTTTGTTTATTTACCGGCACCACGGCCACGGAGCCTCACAGCTCCCATTGGCTCTGTTTCATCCTTTACAGCCAAGGGGAGCCACGGGAAATGGTGGCCCGGACCACACTCCTTCCCGCGGCTACCCTCAGCTGCAAAGGATGAAACAGAGCCAATGGGAAACGTGAGGCTCCATGGCTGTGGCACCAATAAACAAACAAACCGGGTGGCCAGTTAATGTGTTCCTGAGTGATTCCACAGAACGCTTTCAGAAACACTGGTCTGGTGCATATAGACAGTTTCCATACAACTATGTTCAGTTACATTTCAGTGACTTTTTCTCTGATGCATTCCTGACAGATGCCTGCAATCTCTTAGGTTTGGAATCTTGCTAGCTAGAATTTCTTTAAATATTTCTGCTAGGGACCTGTTTACTATAACACAGAGTATAAGTCTATAATTTCACCAGAGAAAGATTAGAGTTTTATTGTTGCTTCAGAGACCTACCTTTCCTGATTCTTGGTATTACTGCCTTCTGCAATTCCCTGTTACAAGGCCCAGAAGCATCATTCCTCTTGGAACTGGCTTCTTTGTTTATAGTAGCAGCAGAAGAGTCACCAACCAAAAATCGTCCATTTCATGCTACAAAAGCTTCAAGAACAAACAGGATTTCAGATCCATGAATCCATCAGTGAATTTAGGTTGTATTATAAAGTAGTAATTACTGTTTCTAAAGTTTCTAGCCCTTATGGTTGCTGGGGGAAAACCTGAAAATGTGAGCAAACCACATCCTGATGCTTTGAGACAAAATACAGATAGAATTCACTTTTTAAAAATGCCTTTTTTATGAGTTGTGTGATTCTAATTTAATATTTGAAATGGTCAGTGCTGATTCCTGTATTAATGTTATGGCCAGAAATGTCCATTATGATAATCTATTCTGATTTCCTGCATAATACAGACCTATGACTACATCAGCATTCATGTGATGGTTCCAACGTTTTAAATAAATCAATTACTATTCTATGTTCAACACACTAGTTCCTCCCACGATGGACTGTTTACAGTTGTTGATTATATTATCTAGGGACTAATGTATAATACGATAAGTAAGCCAAGAACTCAGATCCCATTGAAGTCATAGGAGTACAGAAAGATTAATATCTCACTGGATCAGGCTCGTAGGGTATGCCTTAGTAAAAGAGGGATGTAGCAGAGGAGATATAGCCATGCTAGCCTTAGACTAAACATCACAGTCATACTTGTAGTGAAGACATGATGGCATGGGCTTCAGTGACACTTATCAACTTCCATACATAAGTAGACTCCAGAGTGGGCTTGTTAGGGCATGATGAAGTCTGCATTGCCATGTCTTCACCATTGTTATTACCAATGCTGATTAGACACCTGCCCTTATTGGCTACATCTGCACTTGAAGCTAAGGGAGTGATCCAAACTCAGAAGACGTACTCTAGTTGTCATTACTAAAAAGGACAGCTTGCATGAGTATGTCTACATGAGCTGGAAAATCACAGTCCAATCTCCAAGCATAGATGGTAGCTGCAATGTAAATATATCCTTACATAACACCTATAGGCTACGTCTACACTGGCCCCTTTTCCGGAAGGGGCATGTAAATTTCACTAGTCGTCGTAGGGAAATCCGCGGGGGATTTAAATATCCCCCGCGGCATTTAAATAAAAATGTCCGCCGCTTTTTTCCGGCTTTTAGAAAAGCCGGAAAAGAGCGTCTAGACTGGCCCCGATCCTCCGGAAAAAGTGCCCTTTTCCGGAGGCTCTTATTCCTACTTGAAGTAGGCATTTAAATATCCCCCGCGGCATTTAAATAAAAATGTCCGCCGCTTTTTTCCGGCTTTTAGAAAAGCCGGAAAAGAGCGTCTAGACTGGCCCCGATCCTCCGGAAAAAGTGCCCTTTTCCGGAGGCTCTTATTCCTACTTTTCAAATTAGGAATAAGAGCCTCCGGAAAAGGGCACTTTTTCCGGAGGATCGGGGCCAGTCTAGATGCTCTTTTCCGGCTTTTCTAAAAGCCGGAAAAAAGCGGCGGACATTTTTATTTAAATGCCGCGGGGGATATTTAAATCCCCCGCGGATTTCCCTACTACGACTAGTGAAATTTACATGCTCCTTCCGGAAAAGGGGCCAGTGTAGACGTAGCCGCATAGATTAAGCAGAGTAAGAGTGTCAATTAAATCATTAAGCATAGCCTATTTCTAATAATAAAAACAAGGGATCACAATCCCTCTCCCACTGAGTTAAAGTTTACTTTGTTAATTTCTGCTGAAGATGATCCAGGCCAATATCCATTAACTAACAATTCACATAGGTAATGAAAATTACTTTCAGTTATAGATAAGTGAGAAATGTAAACAATAATAAAAGCATCTAGTAAGAAAAAACAGCAAGGAGTCCTATGGCACCTTATAGACTAACCGAAGTATTGGAGCATAAGTTTTCATGGGCAAAGACCCACTTCGTCAGATGCATGTAGGGGAAATTTCCAGAGGCAGGTATAAACATGCAGGCCAGAATTAGGCTGGCGATGACGAGGTGGATCCAATCAAGGAGGATGAGGACCACTTCTAGTAGCCGATCTGGAGGTGTGAATTCCACGAGAGGAGAAGCTGCTTTTGTAGTTAGCTAGCCATTCACACTCTGGCTACGTCTACACTGGCATGACTTTCCGGAAATGCTATTAACGGAAAAGTTTTCGGTTAAAAGCATTTTCAGAAAAGCGCGTCTAGATCGGCAGGGCGCTTTTCCACAAAAGCACTTTTTGCAGAAAAGCATCCATGGCCAATCTAGATGCGCTTTTCCACAAAAAAGCCCCAATCACCATTTTCGCGATCGGGGCTTTTTTGCGGAAAACAAATCACTGCTGTCTACACTGGCCCTTTTGTGCAAAAGTTTTTCGGAAAAAGACTTTTGCCTGAACGGGAGCAGCATAGTATTTCCGCAAAAGCACTGACAATCTTACATGAGCTCGTCAGTGCTTTTGCGGAAATTCAAGCGGCCGGTGTAGACAGCTGGCAAGTTTTTCCACAAAAGCAGATGATTTTGCAGAAAAACTTGCCAGTCTAGACGCAGCCTCTTTGTTTAATCCTGAGTTGATTGTGTCAAACTTGAAGATGAACTGTAGCTTAGCAGTTTCTCTTTGAAGTCTGAAGCAAATGCTTATCGGATAGTCAAGTTGACTAGTTGCTTCCCCACCTTACTGCCTCTATCAGAGTCAGTAAGGGGGGAGGGAAGATGAAGGAGGCACTTCAAAGAACCAGCACCATGTGTAGCCTGGGACCAAACCTCTGGCTCCACATGGCACTGTCACTTTGAGCCCAAGACTCTCCCACTGATCCTGGGCTCTGTGCAGTGCTGCTAATTTGAAACATTGTGTGGAGCCTGATGCTGGGCTCCCCACAGCATTTCAAAGCAGCAGCACCACATGGAGCCTGGGATCAGTGGGAGAGTTCCCACCTGACCCCAGGCTCCACGTGGCGCTGCCGCTTTGAAACACCATGGAGAGCATGGGGCCAGTGGAAGACTGCCCAGCTGGCCCTGTGCTACCCACAGTACTTTCACCTTTGAAGTGTATCAACGAGCCCTAGGGCATCAACTATTTGATTAGTCGATTACTTGAAATTTAACATCCCTATTTATAGTTTTAGAGAAATGTAAAGGGAAAAACACAAACTCTGAAGGCTGAAAGGACAGGAGTGGGCAAAAAGTGAAGAGGAATCTTTTTTTGTGAAGTCAGAAAGAAGCTAAAGCAGAGGGATAATTCTTAAAGCTCAATGTGAGGGAAGAAACCAGTTGCTGGAAGGAAGTAAAACATTCAAAGAGAATAGTACACTTGGTTTGTCACAAGAGAAATCCAAGTGAAAATTATAATAACTAAAGACGCCAAGTGTGTGTGTCTAGGAAACTATATAGTTAACAAAATAAAACATTCACTAACACTTCTTTGTAAGCTATACAAGAGCAAATACCATTTGCCAAATATTAAGGGTCCACCTTGTGCTGCTTAAAAATCAGAAGAAAAGGAGACCTAAATATGCATTCTCTCTCCATTTCTGTTCTTTGTGATTTAACTAGCTCATCAAACTATAAATCCAGTACTTGATGAGATGAAATCAGTCACAGAGCACCTCAGACACATTTCATAAAGGCAATGGGAATTGGTACTAAACAGCAATGAGAATTCTGTGACAGTACATTGACAGTCCTGTAAAGATCCAATAAATTATTCTAGATTAATAATGGTATAATTAAAAATTGTGAACAAGGAAGGAATATCAGTACTATGAGGCAGGTGGAATCAATGCATTTGAGAACAGAATAAAGGAAAAGTATGACAAGAAGTGATAGTATAAAAGGTAATAACCATTTCTGATTCAAATACAGGTCCTTGAATTTCAGTGATTCTAAGCATCGTAACTCCAACCACAAAAAATGTGGGGGTTCAGCACTTCTATGGAATTCGGAAGCTGTTAAAAAGAATCAGCCTCCAGAGATAGAACTTTGAGTCCAAGCACATTAGGAGGAAGCACGGGCTACATGTCCTACCTAGAAGCTAGATTCTCTGTGGAAGTAAATTGATGCAACTTCAGTGCAGTGATGCTACCCTGTTTTAATACCAGTTTAGAATTAGACTGAGAATTTGCTCAGCACTTCACAAAAGGCATTTCCCTACATATATTGTTTCTCACATGACAGATCCATTTTTAGGAAAACAGGAAGATAACCCAGCAACAATGTATGCAACTAAAATAAATATACATAGCTGTATCTATACATATTATAGAGTAAGAGGAAAGGCAGTAGAAAGGTCTAATCCACACAATGCACAAAATATTGAAAATAAGATGAAACTGAGGCAGGATGAAAAATAGAAGTTAATTTTAAAAACTTTAAGGATAACACAGAAGCAATTTCTTTTCATAGGACACATCTACACAGCTGGGCTACGCAACTTGAGCTATGTCAGCTGCTTACCTTAAGTCGAAATAGCTTGTTTTAGCTTTTGGCGCTGACTACACAGCAAGAAGTCTGAGGGTATGTCTACACTACAAAGTTAATTCGAACTAACAGATGTTAGTTCGAATTAACTTTAATAGGCGCTACACTAGCGCTCCGCTAGTTCGAATTTAAATCGAACTAGCGGAGTGCTTAGTTCGAACTAGGAAAACCTCATTTTACGAGAATTAAGCCTAATTTGAACTAGCTAGTTTGAATTAAGGGGTGTGTAGCCCCTTAATTCGAACTAGTGGGAGGCTAGCCCTCCCCAGGTTTCCCTGGTGGCCACTCTAGCCAACACCAGGGAAACTCGTTTGCCCCCCTCCTGGCCCCGGATCCCTTAAAGGGGCACGGGCTGGCTACGGTGCCCGTGTCAGGTGCAAGACTGCCAGCACCCAGCCAGCAGACCCTGCACCTGGCATGGATCGAGCCACCCACCCGATGCCCCCCAGCTCTCCCCCTCTTCCTGGGACCAGGCTGGCAGCTCCCAGGACCTTGCCCGGGACCACAAGAGGCGGGCACCCACCTGGGCTAGTGCAGACATCGTGGACCTCATCCACGATCTCTGCACTAGGCACAGGAAAGCGGCTGGCTAGGGCAGGAGAGCTGCCAGCCTGGCCACCCAGTAGCAGGTGTGCAAGAGAATCAAGGGGGTCCACTGAGACCCCCGACCCTGAGCCCTGAGCTTACAATGGCCGTCTTGGGTCAGACCAAAGGTCCATCTAGCCCAGTAGCCTCTCTGCCGACAGTGGCCAACCCTAGGGACCCTGGAGGGGATGGACAGAAGACAGTGACCAAGCCATTTGTCTCATGCCATCCCTCTCCAGCCTTCCACAAACCTTGGCCAGGGACACCACTCCTACCCCCTGGCTAATACCACTCCATGGACCCAACCTCCATGACTTGATCTCACTTCCCTTTAAACTCTGTTCTAGTTCTAGCCTTCACAGACTCTTGCAGCAAGGAGTTCCACAGGTTGACTCTTTGCTTTGTGAAGAACAACTTTCTGTTACTAGTTTGAAGCCTGCTACCCATTCCTTTCCTTTGGTGTCCTCTAGTCCTTCTTTATGGGAACTCATGAAGAACTTTTCTGTATGCACCTTCTACACCCAACTCCTGCTTTTAGAGACCTCTATCCTGTCCGCCCTCCGTCTCCTCTTTTCTAAGCTGAAAAGTCCCAGTCTCTTTAGCCTCTCTTCATATGGGACCTGTTCCCAACCCCTGATCATTTTAGTTGCCCTTCCCTCTCCCAGCCTCTCTCTTCCCCTCTCCCACCTCCTTTTCCCAGTCTCCCCCAGTTTTGTTCAATAAAGACAGATTCCATTTTGGAAGACACGTTATCTTTATTTTGTACATCAAGAAGAGGGGCTAGGGAAGGGTAAGTGGAAGGAGGTGAGGGAGGAATGGGGCACAAGCCCCCGATGGGGAGGACTGGGCTGGCTCTGCAGGCTTCTGGGGGTGGAAGCTCTCCTGCAGCCCCCCAATTGCTCCTTCTCCCCAGATGGCAGACTGCGGCAAGTGCAGCCGGGCTGATGGCCGAGTGCTGTGATGTGCCCAGTGTGGGTAGTCCGGGCACTCCAAGCCAGGACTGCTTTGCAAGCGGGGCACCCCTGAGAACTGTCTGTCCGGGGTGGGGATCGGGACCCTTTAAGCACAGCCCTCGGCTAGCCTGAGGCAGCAGCTCCATGCCCTAAGTCCTCCTCTGATGCCCTGCCGGCACTGCTTCCAGCCATCCTTAACCTCAGTTCAGGGTCCACTTAATGTGGACATGCTAGTTCGAATTAGCAAAACGCTAATTTGAACTAGTTTTTTAGTCTGGATGCGTTAGTTCGAATTAGCTTAGTTCGAATTAACTAATTTGAACTAAGTTAGTTCGAATTAACGTTGTAGTGTAGACATACCCTGAGAGAGTGCACTCTTCCTCTGACTTCCCTTACTCCTCGTACAATGAGGGTTACAGGAGTGGGAGTAAGAAATCCACCAACTTGACATTATTTTTACATAATGTCGAAATAACTGCCTGTAGTGTAGAAACAGACGATGGTATTTTGGAATAACGTTAGTTATTCCAAAATAATGCTGCTGTATAGATATAGCCGTATTGACCACTTTATTAAAAGTTCTCAGGTTAAATGGCTGTAGTCGGGATATATATGTGAAATTTACTAAAAGACATCTGTGGCACCTGGTTTTTTTTTTAAACATGAAAAAACAAGCAGGTTATTACTGATATTAAAGTTTTGTATTACTACATTTCTCTGAGCAATTATGATATTGAATAAAGACCGACAGTATTAATTCAGTGGGCCTATGAAATTCATCAGCACTTAAAATCAATGCACTAGATAAATTCATGGAGATAATATTCATGTCCATCAATATTTATTAGCCAGGATGGGTAGGAATGGTGTCCTTAGTTTCTTTTGTCAGAGATTGGAAATGGGTAACAGGAGAGGGATCATTTGATTACCTTTTTCTGTTCACTCCCTCTGGGGCATCTAGCATTAACCATGTCAGAAGACAGGATACTGGGATAGATGGACCTTTGGTCTGACCCAGTATGGCCGTTCTTATGCAGAGACAATGTTGTGAATGTTGAGCAAGTTCAACATCAATTAAGTGATAAACAGAACCTCACACATAACTGAAAGCTGCTTTATTGACCAAGGAAAGGTGTAGCTATTAGACAATATTTGTACATGAAGATCACAAAGATTTCCTATGTTGACAATAAATTGGGCCCCTTAGATTGTAACTCAAATTTAGCAGACATCAGAAGCCTAATTTAGGGACCATTAGTGCACACCTTACTCATGCTGAGTGTAATGAAGTCACTAGATAGTTTAATTGTAGATAATGGGAGGTCAGAGGAACATTTTGATAAATGTTACCCAATGGAAAATATTTTCAAGAGGAACCTGAATTTAGGTGCCAGTGTAAGAGCCTGTCCTCTTCAAAAGGAGGTAGATCAAGGTGTGCTATGTAACTTTTAGGATCCATGTGGACAAAATGCACATCAGGATAAGATTGGGTAAATTTACATGCCAGCTTGCCATACTCAAGTATGTGCACAAACCCTAAGCATCCTTATTTCATAAAAATGCTCAGCACCCTATCAGGTCATCAAAAAATATAATGATATGGCCATTTATCTTAGCTATAGGGGACAAAGCAGCCCTATGCTCCCTGGGTGAGGATTTAGTACTGGGGATGTATGTATACGGAAAGGGTGCTAAGCCCCTGCCTTAGCACCTTGCATATTAGGGGCATCACCAGGCTGGAATTTATTCCCCCCAACTCTCTAGAGCTTAGCTGAGGATGGAGACATTTCCCCATGCCAGGAATGTGCAGGGCTTTGGCACATGGAAGGCTTGGTTCTTCCTGGACAGCCCCCCAGACCACAGGGCCCTGGGCTTTCCCAGAGCACTGGCCCAGCCAGACTCTGGCGGGGAAGAAGGAGCCTGCTGCTCAGGCTGCTGAAGAGCACAGCACTCCGACTAGGGGCTGGTTCTCTGCATAACACTGGGAGCAGGATGTACCCTGGGAGGAAGGGAGGGCTATGAAAGAACAGTGGGGTAGGGGTAAGGGACAAAGCAGAGAGAGGAGAGTGAGAGGGAAAGCATGTAAAGGGCCAATGGGTGGGTAGCAGAGGCAACATGTGACCAGCTGCTCACATGCAACAATGACAGTAGTTCACAGGTAGTGCCTGCTGGAAATGGGATGGGGGGCAGGACCCTGCTGGCCGAGAGATGTCACACAGGAAGGGCTGTGCTAATAGACCAGCAAAGGAAGTGTCCAGCTCCACATGCTGCATCTTCACCCCATAACCAGACTTCTGTCCTATCCATTGTGTTAGCCAATGGACCGGCTGGTGAGCAGGGATAAGGCCAGCGGTAGCACCTGCCAATACCCAATTACTGATAGGGGAAGGCAGAAAATATGGGACAATTTGTCAATTTTTAAGAAAAAGTCAGGACACCTGCAGGATAGTTTAAATATGGGACTGTCCCTTTAAAAAATCCTTAAGAATAAGAACCTGTTTAACTAGAACAACCAAATATGTGAAAAAATATTTTATCTGATACATGAGACAGTCCCATTAAATACAATGCCTAGTCATCATATGAGCAAGGAAAGTAGGATTTGGACTGTTGTCAGTAATATAAAAATGTAGCATACTTAACGCATCAATGATGGAATTTTAGACAATGTACTTAGATCTCAGATCTTTCATATGATAGTTATCTATGTAACCCACAACACATCACCTACTTAATATTGTGATCCTTTCATAAGCTTTAGTACTGGATAATTTTTCTTCATTTAACTTCATCAAGTTTTTGGCAATAGATCTTGGTAGTTTTTGTTTTTTGTTTTTTTTGGGGTTTTTTTGCATCATTGTGTGGGCTGTCAAGAGCAATGTGCCATTATATACTAATTTCCAGTTTGTGTTACTTAACCTTCGCAAATAAATATATTTGTGAGCACTAATTGAATCACTCAGAGCAGAAATCCAATCAGAAATAGTCACTTTCTTTGCAAAATGAAGTCTGATTACAGTCTAATTGAATTTTAGTAACAAAAAAAGGGAAAAAAGTACCCTCTGTACTTACATGAAAATAGCCCTGTGATGGCACCAATTTATTGAGCTTATCTTGCAAGAAGTGCTAGTTTCAGCAATTTCTCTGCCAACAAGAAATAGAAAAGCTTTTAGCATTTGAAAATGATGAAAGCTGAACAGCTCAGAGAATGTTGTGAGTGTACTTATGATTTCTGGGATTATGCCTAGGGTAGGCATGTGTGTGACTGTATATGCACATATACATCAGTTTAACTAGCAAAAGTCTGTGTGACTATATCCCACATAAAATGAAAATATAATGTTAATTTGTTCTGAATAATTCACACCTTCCTGTCAGAATGACTAATTCATATTGCCCTCCACCACAAAATGTTTGCACAAGTAAGCTTTCCTTAAACAGTAGCTGGTCCTGTGGGGAAAATATTTCTGCCCAATTTGATATTAAACTGACAATGACTTATCAAAAACCAAAAGGAAAAAAGGTGGAGAGGAATATGAGTCTTTGGCTTCCGAACAAATTCCCAAGTTAGAATTTCTTGTAGAGTATGCCTTTTGACATAATACTGTAGCTTTATCTTCACCTGACAAGAGCTATGTTTAGTTCTCGTCTAAATCCACACAATCAAAAGAGCCTTTATGGGACTTTAAAATTAAGGAATAGATGTATCTACTACAATACTCTGAAAAGTCACTTGGTTGTTTAAAAAAATAAAATATATAAAAAACACTTCATGTTGAAGCATTTAAAGAGCTATAGTAGATACTGATGATATGCCCCCTTACTGCCTTAGAAGCAATATGACAGAATTAAAAGGACATTAATATAGTTTTAATAGTTTTGAAAACTTTTCCCCTCAGTGCTGAACAATCTAATCTTGAATAATATGTTTCCAAAATGACTATTTCCTGTAGTTTTGAATATTTAGATTTTTAAATATTGCATTATTTACATTTTGTCTAGACTAGTCTTAAATGTATAAGTAGTTCTCTAAGCAAGCCTATCCCTGGCATTACAACTTATGATTGTACATTTTATTTATATGTAAGCAAGATCTGAATCAATGCATCCAGTACAGTCAGCTGTAATGAGAAAGGAATCCTGGGGGTAGTTATGTAAATACAGTTCAATCAGTGCTATAGATCTAATAGACAGTCAATTGTTAGAATGGAATGTGGTGTATTGTAACTCATTTGGCCGTTGTGGGGTCACAAATCATGTTAACCCTATATGTAGGAATTGTAAAATATGACACAAGGGCTTGCAGGAGAGACACTGTCATTGTAAAGAATCTCAGATGGACCAGGGTTTCCCTTCCTGACTCAGTGAAGTCAACTGGGGGGAAGGGAATAGCTCTGAATCAGCAGGCTACATGCCCTCCAGTTCTGAGCTGTAAGACTAGTTCAACCTGTTTCTCTTCCCCTACTGTTCTAATAATAGAACTAAAACAGTCTCCATAAGAAGCCTCTTTATTATTTTTTTTTAAATATTCCAAGGCATGCTGGAATCTTTTTGGCTGGCCTGCATTGCAGGTCAAGAGCTGAAATCACTGAGAAACTGACATCACATAGAGCTGAAATCACTAGGTTTGGTCTAGTGCCATATCCATCACGGGTGCAGCAGGCAGCCAAAGGCATGACTAGCAGGCAGTCGGGGAGGGCAGATGGAAGGATCAACAGCGAGTGGCCAGCAGGTGGCTGGCAACGTAGCACTGGAGAGCAGCGAGCAGGTGGATGGCAAGTGACCAACACATTGGGTGAGATGCATCTCTCCCCTCCGCCCCCCCCGGGTCACCTTTGAACTCTAGTCTGCCATGACCAAGGGCAGCAACTGTGACAGGGGTGCAGAGAAGGGTTGGCACATGAATGGAGCAGGACTTGTAAGCCTGAGAGGCAAAGAACATTTCCCAACTTGCTTGAGCTGGGATGTTCACTCATGGTTTGGTTATGAACTCTGTATGTGGTGTTTTCCCAAATTAATGACACGTTACTTCTCTCCCTCTTTCATTAAAAGTTTCTTTTTTATGCTCAGACTCTGTGCTTGCGAGTGGGGAAGCATTGACTCCCAGAGGCACCCAGGGGTGTGTGTGAATTTCTCAGGCTACTGGGCGGGGGCTCCAGCCAGTTCTGCATTGGATGGATGAAAAGGAACCCCTAGATATTGAGTCCAGCCCTGGATGCTGCTGGTGCTACCTGGCAGAAGGGTTACATATATGTATCTAGAACAAACCGCAATGATGGAAATTTACACACACGCCTAGTCTACACTAGGTGGTGAGGTTGAAGTTAGTTGTATTAAATTCATTTTATAAACAATGTGACTACACCACCAAGCCTGTTCTGCTAACTTTAAGGGCAGTTAAAGTTGATTTCTGAACTCCTTCTTGATGAGAGGAGTAACTCTAAATTCAACCTTGCATGGTCAACACCCAGCAGTACCACATGAAAATAAAGAAGCTTAGGCTGGTGTACTAGAAGACAAATTCTTTCCAATGTAAGTTGTCAAGCCAACATATATTACAAGAACAACAAATAAATTGAAAGCTAGGATCAAATTCTCTGTAACTATCAAGGTGCACTCAGTGCAGAAACAGGGTATGGGGCAGCATAAGTCAACAGTGGCATTATTACAAAAACTGTAATTCTCAAGAAAACTTGTTTCCAAAATGACTTAATATATTTTTTTAGGACAGTGTACCATTGGGTTCATCTAGTCTGACATCCTGCATAAAGATGGCTAAAGTATCATTCCCATAACTTCTGTTAGAACTGTGGTATCTCTTTTTTAGCAAATGGCCTACGTGAGTCATGGAAAGACTAAGGGTATGTCTACACAGCAAAGTTAATTCGAAATAACAGCCCTTATTTCAAATTAACTTTAATAGCGTCTATACAGGCAAACCACTATTTCAAAATAAAATTGAAATAGCAGGGTGCTTAATTTGAATGAGTTAAACCTCAGTCTATGAGGAATAACGTCAAATTCGAAATAGCTAATTCAAAATAAGTGCTGTGTAGACACTTATTTCGAAATAGGGGGCCTCCAGCCATTCCCAGGGTGCCCTGGTGGCCACTCTGGGCCAAACCAGGAAAACTCTTCTGCTCCCCCCCCTCCCACAGCCCTGGAGCCCTTAAAAAGGTAGAGTCTGTTTGGCCACAGGGCCTGTGCCAGCTCCAGGCCTGCCAGCCCAGAGCCCACAGGCGCTGCCCCGACCCATTTGCCAGCATGAGCGAGCCAGCACTCCACTGCTCTCCAGGAGCAGTCTGGCAGCTCCCAGGAGCCTGTCAGGAGCTGCAAAAGGCGGGCACGTTCCTGGTCCAGTGCGGAGATCACGGACCTCACTGAGATTTGGGGGGAATCCTCCAACATCCATGATCTCCGCACTAGATGCAGGAATGCGGCCGTCTACAAACGGACGCCTGACAGTCTGGCCACCAAAGGCCACATGCGCACCCAGGAGCAGGTGTGCCTGAAGATAGATAAAGGAGCTGAGGCAGGCCTATGCCAGGGCCACAGAGGGCAGCTCCCAACCAGGGGCAGACCCAGACCCTTTCCTCTACTTTGAGGCCCTGGACCGCATCTTGGGGGGCCGGACGGTCCATGTCCCCCAGGTGGTCATCGACCCTGGGGCAGAGGGTCCTGACCAGGTCACGGAGGAGGGAGAGCAGGAGGAGGACGATGGCCAGGAGTCACAGGAGCCTGGCGGGAGTGTGGCACTCACCCTGGATCCCCAAGGTATGCCACCAGAACTTTCACCGCTGTATTCCAAGGCCGGGGAGGCCTCGACATGTGAGTGCCATCACTGTCCCCTTATGCAGGGCTGTGGTGGCGGGGAGAGGGAGCCCAGGGACCGCATAGGGTGATGGCCACATCTTTTGGAAGGGAATGGTGGGCCTTGCTGAGCACGGGCCTTGCTGAGCACGGCCTTGCTGAGCACGGAACCTGTGCATGTGCCGTGCCAGCATGTGGCCCCAGCTGGCTGCCACATAGGGGCCCTGGCCCATTATCCACACACATGTATGTATGAAGGCGCATGACATGCTCCGTACCCCAGGGAGGGACACTGAATGATGCCTCCCTCCACAAGCCTCCTCTATGCAGAGGCAGGCCACATCCTCCCCCCCGCCACACACACTATATACAGCACAGGGGCATGGGTAGAGCCCCGGGCCAGCTCACACTCCTGGGGATAGCAGGACATGATGGTACAGCGACCTGCTGTCCTCACCTTGCAGATGGCGGCTGAGCTTCACCCACTCTGTCTCCAGGGAGAACTGACCACCTGTCTGGTTTCTCCACAGCTGCACCACCTGCAAGTGCAGGGCGCACCACCCTGCCCAGGACATCCCCCCTTCCCTTATTTATTCTTGGATTTGGACTTCTAATACTCCAGTCATCTGAAGAAGTGGGTTTTGCCCATGAAAGCTCATGATACCATCTACATGTTTTGTTAGTCTTTAAGGTGCTACTAGACTATTCACTTCTTTTTAAATTTTAGTTAATAAATGTATTGCCTCTTAGTTAATAAATGTATTGCAGAAACCTTATTATCCAAGCCACACACAAGCTAATAATGCCTATCATATATAAAAACACTTCAGATTCAGACACAGAATGTTGTTAAAGTTCCACACGTATTTCTCATTGAAGTAGATATTATTTGCATCATAATAATTCGAAAATAGGGAAATTGTAAATGGAGAGAGTCTAGATCTAAGATAATAAAGGGGGGAAAAACCTATTTACTTCAATACTGTTAGGAGAAACTTTACAAGGTTAATTTCCTTTTATATAGTTGTGATACCGTGAGACATGAGGTAACTATTAAATTCAACACAGTTTTATTGGTATCTGAATATGTAGACAGTTAGATCTTGGAAGAAATGCTCTCTTTGTTGTGGCACAGCTCTTTTTAGAAATTGTTCATAATCACCTGTAAAATTTATTCCCTGCCTGTGTTTCTGATTGGACTACTTTTTCAGAGAGGCTACAAGATAGCCATGTAAGCAAAATTCATTTTGTGTATGTAACAAGATAATTACAAAAGCGTATACAGCAATAGGAGATCATAGGACTATATGAACTAGCAATGTCATATGCCAACTACTTCTCCAGCTGATCATTTTGTTGAACAAGAACAGTAGAGACCTACAACTACTCTGCAGCTGGGAGATGCAGCGCTGCGTGTGCAGAACAGAAGACTACAAACTTGTTTATGTTACTTCTATGTAACGTATTTAGGAGAGGAGGATTTTTGAGCCCAGCTGTCTCCCCATAGTTTGTTTCTAAGTCTCAGAGTCTAAGGCTATGTCTAGACTGCAAGCCTCTTTCGAAAGAGGATTTTTCGAAAGTATCTTTTGAAAAAGCCTCTTTCGAAAAAGAGCGTCTAGACTGCAAGCAGTACTTTCGAAAAAGCAAGCCGCTTTTTCGAAAGAAAGCAGCGAGTGAGTCTGGATGCTCTCTTCCTAAAAAGCCCTGTTGACATTCAAGAACACCTTTTTTCGAAAGAGCACTTTCTAAAAAAGGCGTTCTTCCTCGTGAAATGAGGTTTACTGCCATCAAAAGAAAAGCCGCGTTCCTTCGATTTAATTTCGAAAGAACGCGGCTGCAGTCTAGACTCAGGTGAAGTTTTTTTCGAAAAAAGGCTACTTTTTTCGAAAAAACCCCTGAGTCTGGGCACAGCCTAAGTCTATGTTGTTCTGTAACTGAAAAAAAATTAAAGAACAATGAATGGTCCTGCAGCACCTGAGAAACTGACAAAAATGAAGAAGGTATCATGAGTGGGCACAACCCACTTCTTCAGATGAAAGGAGTGAGAAGTCCAGGGTACAAATAAAAAGCAGAGAAAGAAAGGGGATGGGGGGGGGGAAAGAGAAGGGAAAAAACAGGATGAAAATTGTCAGTGTCATGCTAAATGAGGCTAAGAGAGTGGTCTGTAAGTACCGAGTACGTAGCGTTTGATGTCATTAGGGTGTGGAATGTTGTGGCCCATCCAGTTCTGGTCTTTGTTCAAACCTTGATTAAATCTTGTAAATGAAACTAAGTTCCACAGCTTCTCTTTCCAACTGTTTTTTTTTAAATTGCTTTGTAATATAGTTACTTTTAGATCCATTAGTGAGTGCCTGGGTAAGTTAAAGTGTTCCCCAACATAAAAAGCTAAGTACCGGGTACTTACAGATCACTCTCATAGCCTCATTTATCATGGACACAATGACAATTTTTTCCTATTTTTTTGCTTCTCTTTCCCTCCACATCCCTTCTCTTTCTCTGCTATTTTTTGTATCCTGGGCGCCTCAATTCCATTCATCTGAAGAAGTGGGTTGCGTCAATGAAAACTCATGATACTATCTACATTTTTGTTAGCCTCTCAGGTGTTGCAAAACCATTCGTTGCTTTGTAAGTTTTTCCTGTTTCTAAAAGTTACTTGCGCCCTCAACACAAGTTAGGATTTTTTGGGGTATGTCATAAATACACAAAGCTCTTCCTAGATATTCCTGAAGAAACACATTTATCAATACACCAAAGGAGACAATGGACCATATGGCAGATAGCTTCAAATCAGAGTTTGAAGAGGAGAGGACACTGTGGACTTCTATGCTAAGCATACTGTCTCTTAACAATGGGGGGGGGGGGGTAACTTCCATGTGGCTTCTGTGGGAAAGAAAGGAACTTGCAATGAAGTCTGTGCATTTTTCTGTGGTTAGATGGTCCATTTAATTTGTCTTCATGTGATGGTCAATCAAATCTGACCATTTCTGGGATTGTCAGAGAGGTTCTGTGGATCACTAAGCTAGGGGGAGATGTAGATATGCTGGAGAGCAGGGATAGAGTCCAGAGTGACTTAGGCAAATTGGAGGATTGCACCACAAGATATCTGATGAGGTTCAACAAGGACAAGTGCAGAGTCCTGCACTTGGGACAGAAGAATCCTATGCATTGTTACAGGCTGGAAACCAACCAATTAAGTAGCAGTTCTGCAGAAAAGGACCTGGGGGTTACAGTGGATGAGAAGCTGGATATGAGTCAACAGTGTGCCCTTGTAGCCAAGAAGGTGAATGGCATACTAAGTTGTATTAAGAGGAGCATTGCCAGCAGATCTAGAGATGTCATTATTTCACTTTATTCGGCTCTGGTGAGGCCACATCTGGAGTATTGTGTCCAATTCTGGGCCCCCCACTACAAAAAGGATGTGGACGCATTGGAGAGGGTCCAGCGGAGGGTAACCAAAATGATTAGGGGGCTGGAGCATATGACCTATGAGGAGAGGCTGAGGGAGTTGGGTCTGTTTAGTCTGCAGAAGCAAAGAGTGAGGGGGGATTTGATAACAGCCTTCAACTTCCTGAAAGGAGGTTCCAAAGAGGATGGAGAAAGGCTGTTCTCAGTAGTGACGGATGGCAGAACAAGGAGCAATGGTCTCAAGTTGTGGTGGGAGAGGTCCAGGTTGGATATTAGGAAAAACTATTTCACTAGGAGAGTGGGGAAACACTGGAATGGGTTACCTAGGGAAGTAGTGGAGTCTCCATTGCTAGAGGTGTTTATGTCTGGGCTTGACAAAGCCCTGGCTGGGTTGATCTAGTTGAGAGTGGTCCTACCTAGAGCAGGGGGCTGGACTTGATGACCTCCTGAGGTCTCTTTCAGCTCTGTGGTTCTATGATTCTATGATCACCATCGTGACCATGTTTCAGATGTAACAGATATGGCAATTTCCCGAAATATCTTTTGAAGATCTTAATCTATTAATTTTATATATCATTATGGGTTGTACGTAATTCCATGGAGTAGGGAGGGCACAACAATCGCCTTTCCATGTACAGAGAAAGGAGATGTAGGAAGGTGGGTTTACTGGGCAGATTCACACTCCTTCTAATAAGTTCATAGAAGATCCACCTTCTGGGAAATCTTTAGTATACTAGTTCAAATTGGATTCCCTAGAAAAATGGACAAAGAAATGTGTCTTGGATAAATAGTCTGAGTTGAATCTAACTCATGGCCTCTTTATGATTCAGCAGACTGACAGCTGTGTCTATCCAAGAGGGTCACAATCTTTAGGGAAGTGTTGGAAGGACTGACATCAACTAGAGCATTTGTGAAGTCAATAGAGGTTTGATAAGTTTATTATCATATGTGTGGATAGTCTGTGTAATTCTTATACCTGTAGAATAAATGTGTTTGATTAGAAAAAAATAGTTGAAAAGCTGTTAAATTGTTAAAATCATCTACCCCATTCATAGCCTATAAAGAGAAAGCCAAGCAGAGATCTGGGCCTACATCGGCAGTCTGGCTTTCTGGAAATATTACAGGATGGACAGGAAACTCTGCGTTTTGGAAAAAACCTGATCAGGAATGAGCGAGACAAAGGGTGGTGGGAGCTGGGAGTCTAGAGAGAGTGCCTTTGGTGGATCATGAAGTCCTACAAGTGTTATTACCCAAAACTGTGACAGTGATGATGCCCAAATGACTTACTGCCATATGCAACTAGTCATCTCAGAATCATGTTGTAAGCAAACAAACAGCTTACAACGGGTGTGTTGTAAGCAAAACTCGTGAAGTCATTCTGCCGCTCTACTCTGCACTAGTTAGGCCTCAGCTGGAGTACTGTGTCCAGTTCTGGGCGCCACATTTCAAGAAAGATGTGGAGAAATTGGAAAGGGTGCAGAGAAGAGCGACAAGAATGATTAAAGGTTTAGATAACATGACCTATGAAGCCAGGCTTCATGAACTGGGCTTGTTTAGTTTGGAAAAAAGAAGATTAAGGGGGGACATGATAGCGGTTTTCAAATATCTAAAAGGGTGTCACAAGGAGGAAGGAGAAAATTTGTTCCTCTTGGTTTCTGAGGACAGGACAAGGAGTAATGGGCTTAAAGTGCAGCAGGGGAGGTTTAGATTGGACATTAGGAAAAAATTCCTAACTGTCAGGGTGGTCAAATATTGGAATAAATTGCCAAGGGAGGTGGTGGAATCTCCCTCTCTGGAGATATTTAAGAACAGGTTAGATAGACATCTGTCAGGGATGGTGTAGATAGAGCTTGGTCCTGCCTTGAGGGCGGGGGGCTGGACTCGATGACCTCTTGAGGTCCCTTCCAGTCCTATTATTCTATGATATACATGTCCCTGGATAGACGCTGGGGGACCATGAATAGAAAATACCCTCTTCACCATTCATTCATATGGCAGAGCTTCTTTAAGCTTGCGACATGCAATTTTAGACAATAGCTTCAGATATATATTGATAAAAAAGAGAAAGGAAAGGTTGAGGCCAGAATAAAAAAAAGGGCAGAGTTTAGGTTTGGATCAACTACCAGAAAGCTAATTCAAAGTGCTTGTATGTACTAAACCAAACCAACAATTTGAAACTGTAAAATCATTCTGGATATCTAATCACAAAAAAGTCTGTAGGTTTTAGGAACAGCCATTATAACATGTTAGCCTGATGCTTTAGCAATCCCAAAACTTTAATTAAAATAATTCTCTACTTAGAAGAGCTGCCAGGTCTTTTTTCAATAGGTCAATTTACATATCTGAAACCAGTTTTTTTAACTACAAAAAAATGTGGCCACTCAGATCCAGGGATTGTCTTTTTTTGGTATCTGACACCAAATATAGTCAGAAGGTAGAAAAACTCAAGGTCACTGCTGCTTTGAAAAATATTAACTGCTAGCTTTCATAGGAAGGGAGATGAGTATCAGCAACAATATTTATGGATATGCGATCATCTTGAGACTTATGAGCTAGGTGACCTGGAAATATGAACATTCTGATTCTGACATCAGTTGAGGCCATAGTCTCATGATAATGAACTGCAGTGTATTGCATGTTATAAATCTACTCTAAGTGTTGAGATATGTTTTTATGGATGTGTTAAGTCCTTTACACCTCAACCTTTAGCCTTCACATAAAAGAGAATAATAAAGGAGTCAGAGGCCTGAGCCCAATACCTGTAAAGTCCATCTTTATACCTCTTAAAAGGCCAGACCCATGCTACTTTTTAAATCTAAAAGGAGGGCAGTTCTACTGGTCTGAAGGTACTGGAGTAAAGATGCTAGCGAACCTAAGCTTCCTTTCTATGCCTCATGACCTTCTACCCTCAGATCTCAGAAGGAAAGATGAAAGATTCTTGAAGATAAGACGTTCAGCAAGATAGTTGTGAATGTCCCAGCCTATTAACGGCTTTAAGTGTTAAAAATACAACCTTGAACTTTATCAAAACGCCAACAAGCAGTTTGTGCAGAGCAAAGCAGCGGGCATGTCAGAAACCCTCCACCCAACCTTCATAATAAATTGCCCTGCTGAATTCTACACTAGTCACTGGTAATTGACAAGCTTCTTTAGTAGCCCCATATAGAGTGTATTTGAAGTACTTCAACCGCGATGCCACAAAGGCATGCAGTATGGATATGTCAGAGAGTGAGAGGAAGTACTGCAGTCTGGTGACCTTACTAAGCAAGTAAAGAAATTGTCCCTGACTGTGATTGCCTCCTGATCATCCTAACTCAAAATCAAGGAGTAAAGCTGCATAATATTATCACCTTTTGCAGAGTCAGGGCACAGTGTAGAGTCACTCTGGATTCCAGTTGTCAAGTTGGCTAACTTGGATTCAAATTCCATCATGATTTATGATGTAACCCTCCTCAAGCCAAGGAAATTATAAGTCGGGGAAGGCTTCAAAACTAGAGAAGAAGCCCATTATTGCACTTCATAACTTTTTGTTACAGGACTTCCATTGTGTAATAGTTTCCTTTGAACATTATATTGGATTTTTAATTTTGGTTTAAAGGATTTTTAGCTCCAATCTATTTTGTTAAAGAAA
Source organism: Pelodiscus sinensis (assembly GCF_049634645.1). NCBI lineage: Eukaryota > Metazoa > Chordata > Testudines > Trionychidae > Pelodiscus > Pelodiscus sinensis. Next base: position 53,177,819 of record NC_134719.1, read on the forward strand.
TATTCTCTACGATACTTAGGAATAGATTTATATAACCTTTTGATCCAGAAGTTACAGTAGAGATTTGAGTGGTTTCTGTGAGGTAGAGTGGTTGCTACTATTATGCAATGGTTTTGAGTGATGGAATCAAGAAAGGTGTGAGAACAGATAATCAATCCGTTTTGTTTAATATTGTAAGGAGGGAAGATACAGGCATTCAGTGCTAAAAACAAACAGCAGAGAGCTGTAAAGTTCTACTCTAGATTTGGGTGAGAGAACAACCTAATACCACACGCTATTTTCTAAGAACCTTAAGATTTGGGTATGGTCCTTTAATGGATGATTTTCTGATGCGTGAAATGATGCAATTATGCAGACACTAGTAGTTTCACTAAAATGCTTCATTAATAGGCATACCCTTACATCGACATGCAACAGCTCTAGACTCACGAGTTTTATGCTTCAGAAACTATGTTCATTTGTTAAATTGAGTCCAAGTATTGATTTCTCTGCAAACTGTCTCCTCAAGGGCCACCAACAAAATGAAGCAAAGTATTCCATGCATAGTTCAGGCCCTGTACACGGTTTTTTTGAAAACTGGAATAATGTAATGATCCTGTCAGACTACAAGTGCCTCATCAATAGTGAGCATTGTCAACTTCAACAGAGGTCAATGGTTTTGTTCAACATCTTTATTAACAACCTGGATGATGGGATAAATTGCACCCTCAGCAAGTTTGCAGATGACACTAAGCTAGAGGAAGAGGTAGATACGCTGGAAGGCAGGGATAGGGTCCAGAGAGACCTGGACAGATCAGAGGATTGGGCCAAAAGAAATTTGATGAGGTTCAGCAAGGACAAGTGCAGAGTCCTTCACTTGAGACGGAAGAATCCCAAGCAGTGGTACAGGCTGGGGATTGAATGGCTAAGCAACAGTTCTACAGAAAAGGACCTGGGGATTACAGTGGATGAGAAGCTGGATATCAGTCAAGAGTGTGCCCTTGTAGCCAAGAATGCTAATGGCATATTAGGTTGCATTAGGAGGAGCATTGCCAGCAGATCCAGAGATGTCTTTATTCCCCTTTATTCGGCTTTGATGAGGCCACATCTGGAGTATTGTGTCCTGTTCTGGGGCCCCCACTATAGAAAGGATGTGGAAGCATTGGAGGATGACCGAAATGATTAGGGGGCTGGAGCGCATAACCTATGAGGAGAGACTGAGGGATTTGGGTTTGTTTAGTCTGCAGAAGAGAGGAGTGAAGGGGGATTTGATAGAAGCCTTCAACTTCCTGAAGGGAGGTTCCAAAGAGGATGGAGAGAGGCTGTTCACAGTAGTGATGGTTGGCAGAAAAAGGAGCAATGGTCTCAAGTTACAGTGGGAGAGGTCTAGGTTGGATATTAGGAAAAACTATTTCACTAGGAGGGTGGTGAAGCACTGGAATGGGTTACCTAGGGAGGTGGTGGAATCTCCATCCCTAGAGGTTTTTGAGTCTTCGTTTGACAAAGCCCTGGCTGGGTTGATTTAGTTGGGATTGGTCCTGCCTTGGGCAGGGGGCTGGACTTGACGACCTCCTGAGGTCTCTTCCAGCTCTATGATTCTACCATTCTAAGAGAGAAGACGACTATTCACCAAGCAGAAGGTTTCAGAACTTTGTAGGTAAGACACAAAAGACCATTAATTCATTATCAAAAAGTCAACAGAAGCTTTGCAATGTACTCGATGGAAGCAGAATTGGGCCATAAGGGACTTTAACCTCAGTAAAAACGTGAAGCTCTCTCCAAACATGTATGGTTCAGATTTTCAAAATTTTTCTATTTTCCAAAGTTATTTGGTCTTTGTATTGTAATTAAAACTATATAGGAAATGGTTTTCCCATTCTGCCAAAATGGAATTTTACATTTTCCCTGCTGCATAGTCAAACAAAACCAGAATTTTTCACAAAAAAAGACACCCCGCCCCCCCACAATGGACTCGTCAATAGACTTGTGAATAGGGCATTCAACTGGGAAGTGGAGGCCCAGACCCAAGTCGTTTTCTGTCTGAATCAGAGGGTATGTCTACACTGTAATTAAACCATCATGGCTGTCCCATGTCAACCTACTCAGGTGTGTGGGGCTGTTTAATTGCAGTGCAGATGTTGAGGTTCAGACTTCAGCCCAGGATCCAAGACTCTCAACGTTCTGGAAGGTCCAAGAATTCCAAAAGCAAACACATATTCCACAGTCTAATGGTGCGTCTAGATTACATTCCTCTTTCGAAAGAGGAATGTAAATGAAGGAAACTGAAAACGCAAATGAAGCACAGATTTACAAATCTCGCATTTCATTTGCATAATTGCATCCGATCGCTTTTTTGAAAAAGGTTTTGTTTGGAAAAAAAGCAGTCTAGATGCAGTTCTTTTAAAAAAAAACCCTTTTTTAAAAGAACCCTGTAAACCTCATTTTTTCAAGGAATAAGGGTTCTTTATAAAAAGGGTTTTTTTTTAAAGAACCATATTTAGACTGCTTTTTTTTGAAAAACCTTTTTCAAAAAGGTTTGTAAATCTGTGCTTCATTTGCATTTTCGATTTCCTTCATTTATATTCCTCTTTTGAAAGAGGAATGTAATCTAGACGCACCCAAAGAGCCCCAGAGCCCGAGCCCCTAAATCCTGAGTCATCTGACACAGGACAGTTGCAAGTGTTTAATTACAATGCAGACATACACAAAGGGACTTCAGTCTGGGTCTCCTACATCACAAGTGAATGCCCTTACCCCTTAGATATCTGCAGTCTAGAATATCTGTCTCTCTCCTCTCTCTGATCAGAGACTGAATCCTAATTCTGTAAAACTTCCTGACACACAAGGTTCATCAAAATACAGTTGCACAAAAAGGTTTTGTTTTGCCCAACTGGCATATTTTATATAAAAATTCCCAATTAATTCTACTTGTTGTATCATGAAGTGGCCTCAGTAATAGATTGCAGTCATTATGCTAAGCAGAGTACACACAAACACAATGTGGACCGGTCACTGTTCTGAATAGCTTTCAACTTAAGTTAAATGAAAGCCTAGTATTTCTTAATTGAGGCAAATCTGCAAAATAGATAAATGTGTCTCTTCTACCTCCAGTGCCCCACACTTTTTACTCCAGTATACAAGGGAACTAGCAAGGTTAGCTCTTCTTGTTAAAACAGTAACAAATCAGTTACATAGCCAGCATGGAATATAAGATTTCCTATGTGCTACTAGCTTACATTTAGAGGAAACTTCCTGCTTGCAGGAGCAGTTGTGAACTGCCATTTTCTTTAATGTCTAGAGCAGAATGGTACAGGCCGAATCACTGTTCATTCTCATTGTGATCAATGTAATTGATTGTAATTTACTATTAATACAAATTTAGTTTGCCATTAAGCTTAAATATGCACAACTGCTAGATTTAACTTAGATCAAGTCACCATTGAGACACTAAATATTTTAACACATATATCACTAAAGTATGTTGATATTCATATCACACAATAACGTTTCTACCAAGAAATCTGAAGAATATAAGTAGTTTATTATATAGCTCAAAAAGTTATATGGCTCTAGGTGATGTCATTCTTCAAATCCAAGAGGCTAAAAATGAGTGAGATATTTACTTCTTATAGCTAGAGGTGAAGTTTCTATAATAATTGACACTCTCTGCATGTTCTCGGTCTCTAAGTGAACTGCTATAAAAGGAAAAGGTTGATGGCATTTGTATTAAACACCTACCTTAGGAGAAGGGAGAGAGAGGCCCCCCTCCCCCTACCCCCAAACAGACAGCCCTAAAAAGATCTATATTAAAATTGCCTAGTGCAAAAAAGTGTTTCTCTATATTTAGTACTTGAAAGTACACGACCAATGATCAATCTGAAATAATGCTATGTATAGAAGCTGTAATAATGTCAGTATTAGAAAACACATCTGACATGAATGCCAATGCCATACAAAATTGTACAAAGCAAGGACTACTTTTTGCAGCTGCATTGTTGATGTAACATGAAGAGTAGAGCTGGTGATGATTTTGAGCGAGACATTAAAAAAAAAGTCAGAAAAAATATGGCGATCAGCTAAACCCTGAGCATGTGGGCAAGACTCACCAGCCAGACACTCAAAAAGTTCTCTATAGTAACTCCTATCATCCCTCCATTGACCTATTTCCCACTGATAATGAATGGTCAATTAGTTACCAAGATCATGTTCTCAAACCATCCCCTTATCATAGAATCATAGAAATGGAAGAGACATCAGAAGGTCATCAAGTCCAGCCTCCTGCTCTAGGCAGGACCAATCCCATCTAAATCAACCCGGCCAGAGCTTTGTCAAGCCGGAACTTAAACACCTCTAGCAATGGAGACTCCACTACTTCCCTTGGTAACCCATTCCAGTGCTTCACCACCCTCCTAGTGAAATAGTTTTTCCTAATATCCAACCTGGACCTTTCCCACCATAACTTGAGATCATTGCTCCTTGTTCTGCCATCTGTCACTACTGAGAACAGCCTCTCTCCATCCTCTTTGGAACCTCCCTTCAGGAAGTTGAAGGCTGCTATCAAATCCCTCCTCACTCTTCGCTTCTCCAGACTAAACAGACCCAATTCCTTCAGCCTCTCCTCATAAGTCATAAGCTCCAGCCCCCTAATCATTTTGGTTGCCCTCCGCTGGACCCTCTCCAATGCGTCCACATCCTTTTTGTAGTGGGGGACCCAGAACTGGACACAATACTCCAGATGCGGCCTCACCAGAGCCGAATAAAGGGGAATAAAGACATCTCTGGATCTGTTGGCAATGCTCCTCTTAATGCAACATAATATGCCATTAGCCTTCTTGGCTACAAGGGCACACTGTTGACTCATATCCAGCTTCTCATCCACTGTAACTCCCAGGTCCTTTTCTGCAGAACTACTACTTAGCTGGTTGGTCCCCAGCTTGTAACTATGCTTGGGATTCTTCCGTCCCAAGTGCAGGACTCTACACTTGTCCTTGTTGAACCTCATCAGATTTCTTGTGACCCAATCCTCCAATTTGTCTAAGTCACTCTGGATCCTATCTCTTCCCACTAGCGTATCTACCTCTCCCCCTAGCTTAGTGTCATCTGCAAACTTGCTGAGGGTGCAATCCATCCCCTCATCCAGATCATTAATAAAGATGTTCAACAAAACCAGTCCTAGAACCGAACCTTGGGGCACTCCACTAGAAACCGACAGCCATTCTGACATCGAGCCTTTGATCACTACCCGCTGGGCCTGGTCTTCTAGCCATCTTTCTATCCATCTTACCGTCCATTTATCCAATCCACATTCCCTTAACTTGCTGGCAAGAATATTGTGGGAGACCGTATCAAAAGCCTTGCTAAAGTCAAGGTATATAACATCCATTGACTTTCCCATGTCCACCAAGCCAGTTACCTCAACATAGAAGCTAATCAGATTGGTCAGGCATGACTTCCCCTTTATGAATCCATGCTGACTATTCCTAATCACTTTCCTCTCATCCAAGTGTCTCAAAATGGATTCCTTAAGAATCCCTTTCATGATTTTTCCAGGAACCGAGGTAAGACTCACCGGCCTGTAGTTCCCTGGATCATCCTTCTTCCCTTTTTTGAAGATGGGCACTATATTTGCCTTTTTCCAATCATCTGGGATTTCTCCGGATCTCCACGACTTTTCAAAGATAATGGCCAAAGGCTCCTCAATGACAGTTGCCAACTCCCTCAGTACCCACGGATGCATTAAGTCCGGACCCATGGATTTGTGTACGTTGAGCTTTTCTAAACAGTTCCTAATCTGTTCTTTACCCACCACGGGCTGTCCATCTTCATCCCATCTTGCATCACTTAGCGCAGAAGTCTAGGAGCCAACCTTGTCCGTGAAAACAAAGGCAAAGAACACATTGAGTACTTCAGCTTTCCCCACATCATCTGTCACCAGGTTACCTCCTTCATCTATTAGGGGCTGCACATCCTCTCTGATCACATTCTTCTTGTTAACATGCCTGTAGAAACCTTTCTTGTTATCCTTCACATCCTTAGCCAGTTGCAATTCCATCTGCGCTTTCGCCTTCCTGATAACCCTCCGGCACTCTCGAGCTATACATTTAAACTCCTCCCTGGTTATTTGTCCAAGTTTCCACTTTTTGTATGCTTCCTTTTTGTGCTTAAGTTCACCAAGGATTTCCCCTGTAAGCCAATCCAGTCTCCTACCATATTTTCCTCTCTTGATATGCGTCGGGATGGTTTCTTTCTGTGCCTTCAATAAGGCTTCTTTAAAATACTGCCAGCTGTCCTGGACTCCTTTCCCCTTCATGTTAGCATCCCATGGGATTCTGCCTATCAGATCTCTCAGGGAGTCAAAATCTGCTTTTCTGAAGTCCAAAGTGTGTATTTTACTACTCTCTTTTCTTCCTTTGGTCAGGATCCTGAAATCTACCATCTCATGATCACTGCTTCCCAGGTTGTCACCCACCTCCACTTCCCCTATTAGTTCCTCCCTGTTTGTGAGCAGAAGGTCAAGCTGCGCACGGCCCCTGGTCGGATCCTTCAGCACTTGTGTCAAGAAGTTATCCCCAACATTCTCCAAAAACTTCCTGGATTGCCTGTGTACTGCCGTATTGGTTTCCCAACAGATGTCAGGGTGATTGAAGTCCTCCAGGAGAACCAGGGCCTGCGATCTGGCAGCTTCGCTCAGTTGTCCAAAGAAAACCTCATCTACCTCATCCACCTGATTCGGTGGCCTGTAGAAGACACCAACTACACCATCACAGCTGTTATTTGCTCCTTTAAACTTAACCCATAGATTCTCAACAGGTTTTTCGCCCTCTTTATACTGGAGTTCTGAGCAATCATAGTGCTCTCTTACATATAGCGCAACTCCTCTTCCTTTTCTCCCCTGCTTGTTTTTCCTGAACAGTCTATACCCTTCCATGACAGCGCTCCAGTCATGCGAGTCATCCCACCAAGTCTCCGTTATCCCAATTAAGTCATATTTCTTGGACTGGGCCAGGGCCTCGAGTTCTTCCTGTTTGTTGCCCAGGCTTCTCGCATTACTGTACAAACACTTCAGGTAACAAGTTGATTGCCCTATCTTCTCCATTCGAGGCAGGGGTCCTCCTTTCTCGCTCCTTCCTCTCTGCATTTCTTTTCCCGGTATCCGACTTTCCCTCTCCCCTCAGGGTTTTGGTCACCGTTCCCCCACGAACCTAGTTTAAAGCCCTTCTCACTAGGTTTGCAAGCCTTCCCCCGAATATGCTCCTTCCTCTCTTCGTTAGGTGGATCCCATCTCTTCCTAACAATCCTTGCGCCCAGAACAGAGTCCCATGGTCGAAGAAACCAAAGCCCTCTCTGCGATACCATCTGCACAACCACGCATTTACGTCCTCAATTCGACGATCCCTGCCCAGTCCTTTCCCTTCAACAGGGAGGATGGATGAGAACACCACTTGCACTCTGAATTCTTGGATCCTTCTTCCCAATGCTACATAATCTGCAGTAACCCGCTCAAGGTCATTCTTGGCCATATCATTATTTCCTACATGGAGAAGCACAAAGGGGTAGCGATCCGAAAGTTTGATCAGCTTGGTAAGCCTGTCAGTCACATCCTGAATGCGAGCTCCCAGTAAGCAGCACACCTCTCGAGATTCCAGGTCCGGACGGCAGAGGGATGGTTCAGTCTGTCTCAGGAGGGAGTCCCCGACCACCACCACCCGTTGTTTTCTTTTGGGGGTGGTGGCCGTGGAACCCCCATCCCTAGGACTACGCATCCCATGCCTTCCAGTAGATGGTGCTCGCTTCTGGTTTCTTCCTTGTGAGGTCCCTTCCAAAGCATTCACCTCTGCAGAGCCTGTGGAGAGAGCTTGAAAGCGATTACTTACCTCTATAGCATTGGGGAATTCCCATGTTGGCCTTTTTCCCCTTCTAGAAGTTACATGCTGCCAGTTCTCTTCTTGGTCACGTACTGCCCTCTCTGGTTCCTCTGCCTTCCGTGCTTGAAGGATTAAATGCTGCCTTCTATCGAGGAAGTCTTCATCCTCTCTGATCGAGCGTAGGGTTGACACTTGGGCTTCCAGTCCTCTAATTTTTTCTTCCAAAATGTCGACCAGCTTGCACTTCATGCAGATGAAATCTGTTCATTCTTCCGGGAGGAAGACAAACATGGCACACGCTGTGCAGGTAACAGCAGCAGACCCATCACCATCCATCACTGCTGTCCTGGAGAAGGGATTTAAAAGAAAGGCAAGAGAACCTCCCTCCCTTCCCATCTCCCCTTCCAAACTCCCTCTCTAAACTCCCTGTTAGCACTCACTTGGTCGGTTGCCCACTGCCTTATAAAGCCCTGCAGTGCCTGAAAGTTCCTCCCCCTACCAAGGCTCAGCCAATCAGCAGAGGCTTCTAGAATTCAAACTTTTAATTAGAAGCCAACAGTTTCCACCTGCCAATCACAGCCAATCACAGCCCCTACCAATCATAGCCAATCACAGCACAAACTCCATCAAGGGGAAGGGGAGGGCAAAGGGGAAGTGGGAAAAAAAAGCCTCACTCTCAAACACAGGGGAAAATAAATAAATAAATAGACAAAAAAAAAAACAAAAAAGAGAACACACAACAACCCTCACTCACAAACACAAGCTCACCACACAGTAAGAAAGCCCCAAACACAACACACACTTCCCTCAAGACTCCTGCATCTGCTTCTCCTCTCATTCGTATAGGATTTTGAAGAGGAGAAGATACTCATGTAGTTAATTGACATGAAACAGTGAAAACAATGCACAGAGAAGAATGTAAGGCAGCGAGAAATGAACATGAGAGAAAAAGATGGTAAAACAGTGGTGGGTAACCTGCAGACCGAGGGCTGCATGTGGCCCTTTGGGTTCTAGGTGGGGTCCATTAGACATTTTGTTTACCATTAGCCTCATACATGGTTGTCAGATTCTGCTGGTTTTTGTCAGTGTAGATTTTTTTTTCCATTCTGATGTTACAAAAGTGACATGCATGTAAGGCAAGGGCACATGAAGTGAGACATGCTGATTGCACACAACATTGTGAGAGGTATGAGCTCCCCCTGCATTCAGTCAAGTGCTGCTATGGTTCATTTGGCATATCCCATAAATTCTGAGTATCAAGAGCAGGTAGCACAACTACCCTAACTCAGGGGACCATCTTGGTGACAACACTCTTGTGCCTACTGATATGAATTCATGTGGGTCAGTCATTAGGCTACGTTATTCTTCACTGAGAGAAAAAGTTCTAACATCTACAAAGTTAAGTCATGTAAGAAAGTACCATCTCTGACTCCTAGGAGATGTATTCTTCTTCCTATTTCCCTTCTTCCAGGCAAAGTTCCACAACAACACTTTTCACTACAAAGACACAGAACTTTGTTATTTAGAGTAAACTACTTTTCAGCGGTCTTCCACACATCATCCATCAAGTTTCAAAGAGGAGTCCCTTGCTCTCAGAATTCTTAAATAACCTCTTTACACAAAAGTGTTCACAACGAAATTATCAATTATGTTCCCCTGATTTACATATGTCACAAAAAATTAGCTTACCTACCAACATACACTTCCCCAGAGAGAATGTTGCAACAATGCAAACGTCACTATTACAGGCCTCTAGGGGTATATCTATACTACAAAGTTAATTCGAACTAACAGACGTTAGTTTGAATTAACTTAATTCGAACTAGCGGAGCGCTTAATTTGAACTAGGTAAACCTCATTCTACGAGGACTAACGCCTAGTTTGAATTAAGTAGTTCGAATTAAGGGCTGTGTAGCCACTTAATTCGAACTAGTGGGAGGCTAGCCCTCCCCAGCAGTCCCAGTCTCTTTAGCCTCTCTTCATATGGGACCTCTTCCAAACCCCTGATCATTTTAGTTGCCCTTTTCGGAACACTTTCCAAGGCCAAAATATCTTTTCTTGGGTGAAGAGATCACATCTGTACACAGTACTGAAGATACGGTGTACCATAGTTTTATTCTTCCCCTCCTCCTTCTTCCCCTGGTTTCCCCCTTCCAGCTCCCTCTTCTCAGGTTTCCCCCGCCCCTCTCCCACCCTCTCTCTTCCCCTCTCCCACCTCCTTTTCCCAATTTCCCCAGAGGTTGATCCCCTCCCCCCAGTTTTGTTAAAGAGAGTTTCTATTTTTGAACACACATGTCCTTTATTTTTTAAATAAGGAAAGGGGGCTAGGGAGGGGTAAGTGGAAGGAGGTGAGGGAGGATTGGGGTACAAGCCCCCAATGGGGAGGACTAAGGTGGCTCTGTGGGCTCCTCAGGGTGGAAGCTCTCCTGTAGCCCCCCAATTAACCCCCCCCCCCCCCGATGGCAGCCTGCGGCAAGTCCAGCCGGGCTGATGGCCAAGTGCTGTGATGTGCCGAGTATGGGCACTCATGGCACTCCAAGACAGGATTGCTTTGCTGTCCCTCATTGAGGTAGACAAGCAAGCGGGGAACCCTGAGAACTGTCTGTCCAGGGTGGGGGTCGGGTCCCTTTAAGCACAGCCCTTGGCTAGCCTGAGACAGCATCTCCACGCTCTAAGTCCTAACCTGATGCCCTGCTGGCACTGCTTCCGGCCAGCCTTAACTTTGGTTCAGGGTCCACTCAATGTGCTCATGCTAGTTTGAATTAGCAAAATGCTAATTCGAACTAGTTTTTAGGTCTAGATGCACTAGTTCGAATTAGCTTAGTTCGAATTAACTAATTCAAATTAAGTTAGTTTGAATTAGTGCTGTAGTGTAGACATACCCTAGGATAGTTGTTTTACTAGCATGTGACTAATACAATTATGTTACCCTGCATGTGTAAAATAAAAACTTGATAGCATAGTATCCCTGAGCATCTGTATAGAAAGGATTAAATATTTTCAGTGAAGCAGATTCAGATTCAACTGCAGAGCTTGTCATTGTTTTATTTACATAGGTAAAGGAAAACATTTGCATCTGTATGTATGGGCAACTAGCTTAAATTTCAAAACTAAAAATTATGTCAAAATTGTGTTTTAGTTTCAAAATTGCTGGAACACCTGCTGTCCCCCTTTTCCCCAAAAAGTATATTTTTGTCAAAAAATTAGTTGAAGCCATCTTTTTCCTGTGAAAAAAAATGTTTTTTATGAATCAACATAATCAATGTTTCACCAAAAACATTTAGTCAAAAATTCCTCTGCATGCGAGAAACAAGCAGCCAAAATGGCTCCGTGCGCATCATCCTTTTCCGCCTCTTTGGGAATCACTTCTCTGGAGGCTTCCCCTGTGAATCCTTACTGGAGGTTTCAGGGGAATGGAAGCAGAAGGCACGTTACACAATGCTTGCCACGCAACGCACAAACAAGCAAGTGCCCACACCCCCTCAATCACCTCTCCTGGCCAGACAGTCCCTGTCCCAACACCCCCTGGTCAGACACTCCCTGCCCTCTGCTCAGACACTCCCTACCCTCAGCCCCCTGGCCAAAATCCCCCCAGCTCCCTGGTCAAATACCCCCTGACCTCAATCGCCCCCAGCAAGAATCCTCCCTTGCTCCTCAGGCCAGAATCCTCCTGCTCCCTTGTCAAGCAGCCTGCCCAGTGGCCAGGCAGCTTGCCCCCGGCCAGACCTCACACTCTCATCTCCTCCCACCCCATCCCATTCATTGGTAATCCTGCCCCGCACAGTTAACTCCTCATTTTTTGCTCCACCCCAGATCCTAGGAGGGCCCACAAAATCCACTAACCCCAGAAGAGTAAATCTGGCCTTAGGCCTTGAACCTCAGTCCTCTGTGTCCCTCCCCCCACTATGGGGCTGGAGCACCATGGGAGTGAGGTGTTCCAGGTGAGGGGTCACATTCATGAGGGTTGGGGGGTTTTGGAGGGTTGTTTGGGAGTTTTTTTGTTTCTCATTTGTTAGGTCCCCAACTGATTTTTCTGTGGGTCAGTGGACCCTGACTCAAAAAAGGTTCCCCCGGTCCTGCCATAAATCAAGACAATGTTGAAACCTTTGTGTAGGACATAATATTTTACATTATTTTAAAATGAAGCCTGGTGAACAAGCCCTGGCAAAGGACTCCAAATCAATTGGAAGACAGACAGTTACTGTTTTCAAGAAAGGAGTAGTCACAGGTGGGCCTGAGTGGGCTGTGGCCCACCCATTTTACATCCAAGTCCACCCCCACCAGCCCACCCAGTGCTCCAGCCAGGGAGTACCGGACTGTGCCCCAGAGCTCCGTGTTGGGGAGCTTGCCCCAATGTGTCCTGGAGCTTCTGGCCGGGGGGCTTGCCTCGTCGTGTCCCAAAGCCCACAGCCAGGGAGTGGGGACCAGGGCTTAGTTCCCAACTCTTCTGTCCCACTCCACCCATTCTTGCCCACCCACCCAAAGTCGGGGCCTTCTGGCTATGCCACTGGTTTGCAGGCAGTTATGAAAGACCTGAACGTCGCAAACAGTATCAAAGATTTCTTTCCCTAGTTTGACTTGCAGTTTTCATCAGATATTGTTTTTCCTAACACGATGAGAACCAGCAAAATTTGTATTGGCATTGTCTGCACAAAGCCCAACAAGTTTTTCACTAAGAGAATGTTTCTCAATCAATTGATTTAGACATTCACATTACACATCAGAAATTTCACATGGTAGAGAAGAAAACTCAAATTTTTGTGTTTACCTGACTACACTAATTGGAAGAAAATAGTACACAAGAATAGCTTTTGTTCCCTGCTAAGTGTGACAAAGAAGCATTTCTTTAAATCACAGTGTAGTTCTTCTGTCTATAATGGAGCTAATACACTGAAAATTATTGCCTCAGATTTTGTACGTTAAGATGAAAACTTGGGTTTTTAAATCAATTGCAAGGTTCAGCAATTAGATCTGATGGTACACAGAATGATAAGCAAAGAATCCCTCATTTCATGTGTTTGATGAGGTTCTGTATTTTGCTTAACCAGAAAGTCCAAAACACTTGGAGTTGCAGTTCATTCAGTGCCTTTGTGGTTTTCTTTTTTGAAGATGTTGAGTAATGTCACCATGGCTACCATGAACAATTGAAAAATGAGCTCCATATGTTTGACATATAGCCTGATAGTTGTTACCTATTGAAAAGTCCTTTTTCAAATACTTAAATTGTTCTTTAGTTTTCATCATGACAAGGACACAAACACTTTGTGACATTTCTAGAATAAAGATCGAACTAACTTCACATGGTTGTAGCTTGCCATGCTTTGCACCTAGCACTGATTCAAGTTGTTCAGAGCAATTGCCACCACTGCAGCTTATCAGAAATTTGACCACCGAGGAGTGTTATTGTGAGCACAGTAAGATTTTATTGTGTACATACACTACAAAGCTTCCATCTACCCCATGTTCAAGTTTACTCTTAGTTTTGTTTCAGGAACAGTAGCCATTTAGTGAACTCCAGGGCCAGATTAACCTTCTGTGGGTCTGGAACCAAATATATTTGAGTCTCCAGGGGGAAGGATTGAAAAAGACTGGCGATTGATACAGGAGTTGACACACTATGTAGGTTTAATTTACAGTATCTACACATTTCAGTTGCTGCCAGTAGGTTTCATCAATGGTAGCTATAGGACAAAAGTGTACATAATCTTTTTTAAAATTACATTACTGATTTTGAACATCCCCTCCCCCAAACATATGACCCTTTCTTGGCAAGACGCCAACTGAAAACTTGTTTAAACTTCTTACGGCATATGTACATATTAGAAAGTATGATACAAATTGCCCTGAGCCTCATTTGCCAATTGATTTCAGTGGGAGCTACAGATGCTCAGCACTCCTCAGGTCAGCGTTGGAGGTATGAAACAATGACAGGAATCGTGGAATCCATCATCTGTTACAATAACACTCACCTTCTTTTCAGGTCCAAGATCAAACCTTTCCTGACTCTGTACTAACAGCAGCAAACACTGATCAAACTCTGACATTCAAATAACACAGTACAAATAGTCCAAAGGGAAAGGAAAAAGGGGAGTAGGTTTTTTTAAAATGATTTCTGCAACAATCCAGCATCCTTTGATCTACTCATGGGCAAAATTTGGAAAACTAATCCCACTTCACTTTCTTAAAAGAAACTTTTAAAGGGGAGACTCCATCACTAATGAAGTTTAAAGGCAGATAATTAGCAGATAACAGATGGAACCACAACTAGTCTGCAGTCCACCCATTTTATGTGCATTCAGTTAGCAAACTAGTTCCTTTGAATCCATTTGTTAGCTGAAATCCAAACACTACCCAGCAGTCTGAACACCATCTCCCATTTCAAACACTAAATTTCTAACTGTATACACACATATAACCTGATTTCCTAGATTTTAGTACCATACCGTGCACCATCGTTTACTTAGCACATTACACACTGAAAAATATGTATACGGACGTGTAAGTGTACCTAGAATCATACAATCCTAGGGCTGGAAGAGACCTCAGGAGATCGAGTCCAACCCCCTTACCAAAACAGGATCAACTACAACTAAATCATCCCAGTTATGCCTTTGTCAAGCTGACACTTAAAAACTTATAGGGAGATTCCACCCCTTCCCTAGGTAACCCATTCCAGTGCTTCCCCACCCTCCTAGTGAAATAGTTTTCCCTAATATCCAACCTCCCCCACTACAACTTGAGACCATTGCTCCTCATTCTGCCATCCCTCGCTGAGAGCAGCCTCTCTCCATCCTCTTTGGAACCCCTCTCCCACTTCAGCAAGTTGAAGGTCGTTATCAAACCCCCCTGTAGGGGATTGACCCCCGGGGGGGCTTAGGTCTGCCCCCTCAGTTACCAAAGCGTCGTCTGCCACTCCACGCAACTCGCTCTGTGCGTGCACACGGCGGTTGGGGGAAGGGGGTCCGGGCCCGCCCTCGCTCCGGACCCCAGCCCAGGGCCCTAAGGTAAGGGAAAGACTCCCCACCTAGCAGGGGGGGTCGAGACCCCCTAAACTGCCCTGCTCTCAGGGTCCACGTCCCTGCCCTGGGCCACTTCTTCCCCCGGAACCAATCGGTTCACCTGGGTGTTCCCTCGGCCCCCACCCAGGGCCTCCAACACCCGCTTACGCTCGCTGGTCTTTGCGGGGGAAGCGTCTCCTCTGCGTCCTCCCCCCCTGCCTGGCTCCCGGCCGCTCTTGAATGGCCCGCCGGTCGCAGGCAGATGACGTCAGTCCCTTTGTCTGCCTGCGGCCTCTCCCAAAGTCGGGCATCATGTGACGTCCCCCTGACGTCACCCCGCCCCCATCCTCTTCCGGCGCTATCTGCCGGTCCCAGCTCGTCACCCGGCCGGGGTGCCGGCTCCCCCGTTCCCGCCCCGTGCTCGCCGGTCTGTACCGCTCCGGGGGGTGAGCCCCCCCCGCCGTGCTTGCAGCGTCCCGGCGGCTTCTCTCGCCCCCGCCCGCCCCGGCTCGTTCCCCGGCCGGTGCACCGGCTTCCCTGCACTGAAGCCGCGGGCGGCGGGCTGTGCCGTCCCGGGGGGTGAGTCCTCCCCCCCTTTCCGCGGCGTGCCGGTGGCTTTCGGGAGGGGCGGGGCTACCCCGCCACACGCCTTCCCCCTTAAGTCTGGTGCCCCACTCGCCGTCTCTGTTTCCGGATTCTCGGCCACGCGGGACAGCCAGTCTGCATTTCCATTGTTGGTCCCCGGACGGTGTATGACCCGAAATTGGTAGGGCTGCAGGCTGAGATACCACCGCAAAATCCGTGGGTTGGTGTCTTTCATCTGCTGCATCCACTGCAATGGGGCATGGTCCGTCACCACGGTAAATTTGTCACCTACGAGAAAGTACCTTAGTGAGTCAATAGCCCATTTGAGGGCTAAGGCCTCTTTTTCCACTGTCACGTACCCCCTCTCCCGAGGGAAGAGTTTGCGACTTAGATAGAGGATGGGATGTTCCTCGCCCCCCTCCTCTTGCGTCAACACCGCTCCCAGTCCTACTTCGGACGCGTCCGTCTGAAGGGTGAAGGGCTTATTAAAATCCGGTTGAGCTAGTACTGGGGCGCTTACCAGCCGGCCTTTTAGTTCTCGAAATGCGTCATCACAGGTTGGGGTCCACCTTACCCTTTCTGGTTGTCCTTTCCGTGTAAGGTCTGTAAGAGGCGCCGCTAGCGAGGAAAAGTTAGGGATGAACCGTCTGTAATAACCTGCCAGCCCCAAGAACTGCCGCACCTTTCTTTTCGTGGTTGGGACAGGGTGGTCCCGTACTGCTTGAACTTTGTCCACTAAGGGTTTGAGCTTCCCCCTCCCCACCGTGTATCCTAGATATGACACTTCGGCCCTCCCGAATTGGCACTTCTTTGGGTTGGCCGTCTGCCCCGCCTTCCTCAGGGCTCCTAACACGCTTGCTATGTGACCTAAATGCTCTTCCCAGGACTCGCTGAATATCACGATATCGTCAATATATGCTGCCGCGTAGTCCTGGTGATCTCGCAGGACCTGGTTCATGAGTCTTTGGAACGTGGCTGCGGCCCCGTGCAACCCGAATGGCATGTTCCTAAATTGATATAACCCGAAAGGGGTGGCGAACGCCGTCTTTGCCTGGGCCTCGGGCGAGAGCGGGATCTGCCAGTACCCTTTGGTAAGATCGAGGGTTGACAGGTAGGTGGCTCTGCCCAGGCGTCCCAGTAGTTCGTCTATGCGGGGCATGGGGTACGCATCGAACCTCGAAATCGCGTTGACTTTGCGGAAGTCGATGCAGAACCTGGTCGACCCGTCCGCCTTAGGTACTAATACAATGGGGCTTCGCCATTTGCTACGGGATTCTTGTATCACCCCCCATTCTAGCATGGCCTGGAGTTCTTCCTTCACCGTGCCCCATAACTTTCGCGGAAGGGGGCGCATATTATCCCTCACCACTCTGCCGGGTTCTGTCTCGATCTCGTGCTGCACCAGCGGGGTCTGCCCGGGTCGGCTAGTCAATACTGGCCTGAACTGGTCGAGGAGGTGGTGCAGCTGTTCTTGCTTCGGGCCCGGTAGCTCCTCTCCAATCCTTACTCCCTCGATTTTTACTTCGGGTTCCCCCCATGGACCCAGCTCGATATCTGTGTCTCGGGGTTCGATTAGGAGGACCTCCCGCAGGTGCGACTTCTTCAAAAGATTTACGTGGTAAATTCGAGTGTCTCGCCGGTTACGGTCCACCCGTATTTCATAGTCTACCGGGCCCAGCCTCCTTATTACCCGGAAGGGCCCCTGCCAGTGGGCCAAGAGTTTGGACTCCCCACTGGGCAGCAATAGGAGGACTTGCTCGCCGGGCTTGAACTCCCTCACCTGCGCCTTCTTGTCATAGTAGGCCTTCTGCCCCTCTTGCGCCTTTCCTAAGTTCTCTCGTGCCCGGCCCGCCAGGGTATGGAGGGTCCCCCTCAATTTTTGCACATACTGGGCTGCCCCCAGGGCGGGGGAAACCGACGTTTCCCATCCCTCCTTTACTAGGTCCAGGATTCCCCGCGGCCGCCGCCCGTATAACAACTCGATAGGGGAATACCCGAGTGATGCCTGTGGTACCTCTCTGACGGCGAACATCAGTGCGGGGAGCAGCTTGTCCCATTCGCGGGGGTCGTCTTGGGCGAACTTCCGGAGCATCCCCTTTAGCGTGTGGTTGAAGCGCTCTACTAGCCCGTCGGTCTGGGGATGGTACACCGACGTCCGGAGCTTCCGGATCTGCAAGGTCCTGCACAGTTCTGTCATAACTTTTGAGGATAGTTTCGTCCCCTGATCCATCAGCAGCTCTCTGGGCAGACCGACCCACGAGAACAGCTTGACCAGTGCCTCTGCAATAGCGGGGGCCGTAGCTCTTTTCAGGGCCACCGCCTCGGGGCAACGGGTGGCATAGTCTACGATGACTAGGATGTAACTGTGCCCCCGCCCCGATTTCTCCAATGGCCCCACTAGGTCTAATGCCACCCGTTCGAAGGGGGTCCCCACCACTGGCAGGGGGACAAGGGGCGCCGGTGGGACCCGGGTCCCGGATGATCGTTGGCACTGTGGACAGGAGTTACAAAAGTTCTTAATCTCTTGGTACACCCCAGGCCAAAAAAATCTCTGGAGTACCTTCTGCTGGGTTTTCTCCGTGCCCAGGTGTCCGGCCCACGGGTGCTCATGCGCTAGCTCCAGGACCTTCCATTGGTACGGCCTCGGGACCAGCAGCTGCCATCTCTCCTCCCCTGGGAGTTCCCCTGGAGATACTCGATAAAGGCGGTCGTCTCTTACCTCGAACCGGGGCCCGTCCGGATGCTTGGGCGGGTCTTCTCCTGGGGTTTCCCCCGTGGTGCGCACCTGCTCCCAGGCTGCCCGTAGGGTGGGATCTTCCCGCTGCTGTGTAAGGAAGTCCCCCTCCTCGACGTCGAGTCGGGTCTGCCTCGATGTCTCAGCCGCCGGGGCCACCCCTGAGATCGCTTCTTCCCCCTCCTGCTCTCCTTGGGCTACCAGAGTCCCTTGTCCCGCCTCGGGCTCTTGTCCGGGGTTCCGGCCCCTGTCCCACTGCCCCAGGAGTCGCTTCAGGCCGGGCCAATCCCGTCCCAGCAGGAGCGGGTATGCTAATCTTGGGCCCACGGCGACTATGCAGTTCCTTTCCACCTCCCCGTCCCCTATCCGTACCCGGGTTGTGGGGTAGTAGTGGATGTCCCCATGGACGCATCGGAGGGCTATCGGCGCGCCCCGGGCCCGCACCGGGTGTATCACGTCCTTCCGGACGATGGTCTGCCCACACCCCGAGTCTAATATGGCCTCCACCGGGTTCCCATTAACCCATAGCCTCCTGATTACCTGCGCCGTGCTAGCCGCCCTCCTGTCCGTGCCTCCCGTGCATCTCTGCCCGAAGGTGCAGTCCATCAGGGTGCAATCCCTTTTGTAATGGCCCTCCTGGCCGCACTGGTAGCAGACTACCTTCGGGGCCCCCTCAGGCAGTGGGGTGCCCGGCCCCGTTTCCGTTGCTCGGTCCATCCTGGCTTCCCCCCCTGGGTGGCTCCACCGTGGTGCCAACCTTCTTGTCGGAAGGGGCCCCAGGGAGCTCCCGGATCCTCCTCCAGTGTGTTGGGCCCCTGCCGGCTTGGCCGTCCCCGTCTCGCTCCTCCGAGGTTCTCTCGGGGTCCCTGTTGCTTCCTTCCCTACCGGCCCTTCGGCGGCCAGGTAGTGTTCCATAAGGGTCACCGCCTCGTCCAGTGTCTCTGGGAGGTGCCGCCGGACCCACTGCTGTCCTTCGGCCGGGAGGATGCGGATGTACTGCTCCAGTATCACTAGGTCGGCCACCTGGACCCCCGTCTTCGCCTCAGGCTCGAGCCATCGCATCCCTGCTTCTTTTACCCGCTGGGCCACCGCCCGTGGTCGCTCGCGGGGGTCATACTTGGCCTCGCGGAACTGCCGGCGGTGGGTCTCCGGGGTGACCCCTAGTTGATCTAAAATTGCCTCCTTGACTTTAAAGTAACATAAGGCGTCATTGGCGGACATCCCCCGGTAGGCCAGCTGGGCCGGCCCCGATAGGTAGGGTGCGAGGAGGGTCGCCCAATGTTCTGGTGGCCATTTCGCAGCGGTGGCCACCCTCTCGAACGTCACCAAAAATGCCTCTGGGTCGTCGTCCGGCCCCAATTTCGTGAGGCGTATAGGTAGTTGGGTGCCGACCCCCTCTCCCCCTCCGGGCCCTCCAGCTGCCCCGGGTACCGTCACCGGTGTCCCTCGCGCCATTTGCTCCTGCCGTTCCTGGAATTGGTTGAGGAGTTGTTGTAGCGCTTGCATTTGTTGCTGCTGCTGCACTTTCTGGGTCTCCGTCCACCATTCCAAGATCTTGTTTGCATCCATCGTGTCCTGCTAATCGATACCTTGTTAATTTCGCTTACCCCGTCCAGGCCCACGTGTAGGGGATTGACCCCCGGGGGGGCTTAAGTCTGCCCCCTCAGTTACCAAAGCGTCGTCTGCCACTCCACGCAACTCACTCTGTGCGTGCACACGGCGGTTGGGGGAAGGGGGTCCAGGCCCGCCCTCGCTCCGGACCCCAGCCCAGGGCCCTAAGGTAAGGGAAAGACTCCCCACCTAGCAGGGGGGGTCGAGACCCCCTAAACTGCCCTGCTCTCAGGGTCCACGTCTCTGCCCTGGGCCACTTCTTCCCCTGGAACCAATCGGTTCACCTGGGTGTTCCCTCGGCCCCCACCCAGGGCCTCCAACACCCGCTTACGCTCGCTGGTCTTTGCGGGGGAAGCGTCTCCTCTGCGTCCTCCCCCCCTGCCTGGCTCCCGGCCGCTCTTGAATGGCCCGCCGGTCGCAGGCAGATGACGTCAGTCCCTTCGTCTGCCTGCGGCCCCTCCCAAGGTCGGGCGTCATGTGACGTCCCCCTGACGTCACCCCGCCCCCATCCTCTTCCGGCGCTATCTGCCGGTCCCGGCTCGTCACCCGGCCGGGGTGCCGGCTCCCCCGTTCCCGCCCCGTGCTCGCCGGTCTGTACCGCTCCGGGGGGTGAGCCCCCCCACCGTGCTTGCGGAGTCCCGGCTGCTTCTCTCGCCCCCGCCCACCCCGGCTCGTTCCCCGGCCGGTGCACCGGCTTCCCTGCACTGAAGCCGTGGGCGGCGGGCTGTGCCGTCCCGGGGGGTGAGTCCTCCCCCCCTTTCTGCGGCGTGCCGGCGGCTTTCGGGAGGGGCGGGGCTACCCCGCCACACCCGCTCATTCATCTCTTCTGTAGACTAAATAAGACTAAATTCCTCAGTCTTTCCTCGTAAGTCTAGTGCTTCAGCCCCCTAATCATAGTACCTATACTATTGTTACTAAAATCAGACCACATTTGTCACAGCAACAAACTTTACTAAGCACTGGTTAATATCAAGCTGATAAACAAGCTTCTACCCTGGCTCTAGAAAAAAGCGTCATTGTATCTATCAGGCAATATATGGACAACTTTTTACCAAAGCAACATCTTTAACCTGAAAAACCAAATAGGCCACCATGCCTGAAGGATGTGAATGTAAAAAAAAAATGAATGACTATAATATACACATTGATTCAGATTTTATAGATTATTTTAACATCCTTTAACACTGGAGTGTTTTTTAAGAATACTCCATTTAATTAAATAATTTCAGGATGTGAGTAGGATAACCTATTACTGATGTTTTGCTGAAACTGATAAAGAAATGAATCACAATAAATAAGCACGGTGACTGGCAATACAGCCTCTAATACAGACTTATAAAATTCTACCTATCCTGGGTAAGTAATGCTGACAGGTCATTGGTGCTGGTATTCATTGTTACTAGCTAAGGTGATAGTTTGCCTGAGCTAGAAGGCTTTCATAACTATTTTGCCAGATTTCTCTAAAGAAAATTGATCAAATATCTCTGTAGATGCAAGCTGAGATCTAACATAGGTTAGGACTATAACAGGGTTTAAAAGTGAACTAGATAAATTCATGGAATTTAAGTCCATTAATGGCTATTAGCCAAGATGGGTAGGGAATGGTGTCCCTAGCATCTGTTTGTCAGAGGGTGGAGATGGATGGCACGAGAAAGATCACTTGATCATTACCTGTTTGGTTCACTGTCTCTGGGGCATCTGGTATTGGACACTGTTGGCAGACAGGATACTGGGCTGGATGGATTTTTGGTTTGACCCAGTATGGCCATTCTTATGTTCTTATACTGATTGCATTCTTTTGACAGAAACCGACAATGTATCTCATTGATATCTCCTGAAAACAAACAGCTGGTGAACAAATTAAATAAAATAGGAACCAAATATCTTCCAGTTTATAGGTACAGTATTCTTCAGATTGTAAATTAAAATGAAGATTTCAAGAACTTCGTTAGTGCATTATCTTCAGTCCTGCCTCCTCTCTGCCCCCAATGAGCAGCCAACAACACATTTTAGAATCATGAATTCTGGTTGATAGATACCTGATGTTGGCTTGAAATGACAACATAGTGTTCACCTCTGAACTGTCATTCATGCTAAAATTCGACACTCTACGCGGGGGTCTCAACAAAGATTCTAGCTATCTTACCCATTACAAAGATAGTTTCCCCAATTATCACCTCTAATACCATTAGCTCACAGACCTTCCCCTCCCCATCCCCATTCTGTTCTGAAATTTGATTTGTCCTTTTCATATGTGTTCATTTTTTAAAATTGTATCCTTTGGTATATATGGTTGTGACTATTTTCTTCCACTATTTGATCTGAGGAAGTGGGTCTGGCCCACGAAAGCTCATCATCTAATAAACCGTCTTGTTAGTCTTTAAAGTGCTACATAGTCCTGTATTTTGTTTCAGTTACACCAGACTAACACGGCTACATTTCTATCACTTCAAAATAATAGGTTGTATTCATTTTGGTTACCTTCTTATGCGTAAGGCTCGAGGTCAGGTAGTCTCAACTTTTTCCTTTCAAGCCTACTCCACAACATACAATAAACACTCCGGGGCCCAGCAGGGATAGTATGATTTTTATTTTGGGGGGAGGAGCAAAGCAGGGTCCAGCAGGGCTCAAGCCAGCTCTACATGGCAGCGTCTGGAGAGGGAGTCTGAAAAGAACTCAGGCCTGGTCTACTCCAGGAGGTTAGGTCACACTTTGCTGTATTAGGTCCATTTTCTAAAAAATGAGCCCAAAACACCAAGCCAACGTTATGGGCCATTAAACTAGATTTTGATACTCCTGCTTTTCACAGGAGTAACAATAAATTTGACCATGCATGGTTGACTTTAGGGTAGTGCTGTGAATGTCGACCTTCTTAGCCTCTGGGAGGTGGCACTTTCAACTCTGCTGTTTTCCAGATGCACAGGAAAAGCCCCAGGAAAATCAGAATTTCATTTCCAGTTTGGTCAGCATGGCAAGCACAGCTCAGCAGCATGCCTGGCCATGAATGCCCAGGGTTGCAAACAAGCTCCATTATGGAGCATTCAGGAGATCCTAGACGTGATTGTTATGTGGGAACAAGGATCTATCCAGGCAGAACTGCAAAGCAGCAAAAGAAATGCTGATATCTATGCCAAGATTGCACGTGGCATAGTGGGAAAAGGATATGCCAACGGACACTCAGCAGTGCTGTGTGAAAATAAAGGAGCTCAGGCAGGTGTACCAGAAGACAAAGAAGGCAAAGGGATGGTCTGGGTCATCACTGCAATTTACCACTTCTATGAGCAGCTGTATGGGATTCTAGGACCAATGTGCTAGTCCAGTCCGTAGATTCCTCCCATGCGACTCTTCAAGGAACAGCCTCATGCAACAGCAGGGAGGACACTGAGGATGAGGTAGAGGAGGAGGAGAAGAATGATCAACAGGTGAGCAGATCATCTAATCTTACTCACGGTCAGGATATTTTTTTTAATAACTTCAGAGACAAACCCCTCCTTCCAGGACATATAGCTGCTGGACCCTGCTGGCAGAGAGGGCACTTAGAATAATAGAATCCTAGGGCTGGAAGAGACTTCAGGAGATCATTGAGTCCAACCTCCTGCCCAAAGCAGGACCAACCCCAACTAAATCATCCCAGACAGGGCTTTGTCAAGGTGGTACTTAAAAACCTCTAGGGATGGAGATTCTACCACCTTCCTAGGTAACCCATTCCAGTACTTTCCCACCTGCCTAGGGAAACAGTTTTTCCTAATATCCAACCACCCTGCACTGCAACTTGAGACCATTGCGCCTCATTCTGCCATTTGTTACTACTGAGAACCTCTCTTCATAAGTCATGTGCTCCAGTCCCCTAATCATTTTTGTTGCCCTCCACTGGACTATCTTCAATGCCTCTGTCACAAACACACCTAGGCTATGTCTAGACTGCAGGGTTCTTTCAGAAGAAGCTTTTCCGGAAGAGATCTTCTGAAAAAACTTCTTCCAAAAGAGCTTCCACACTGCAAAATTGCATCAAAAAATTGATCTGAATCTCGCATTCAAGCTGTGATTACTATGGGCCGACTGGCCACCAGGGCACCTGCGCTTTTTCCTCTTTCCTCTACTTTTGAAAGAATGCCCTCTTCCCCGTCCATACATGCCTGTTTCCAAAAGAGCTCTTTCGGAAAAAGGCTTCTTCCTTGATTTACTTTCAAAAGAACGTGATTGCAGTGTGGACCATACTCAGATTTTGTTGGAAAAATGGCCATTTTTCCCACAAAACTCTGTAGCGTAGACATACCCCTAGGCTACATCTACACTGCAGCATTTTTGTGCAAAAATTCATGGAGCATCCACACTACAAGCACGTTTTTGTGCAAGAAAATGTACAGTACATAGTAAGAAGAGAGGGCTTTTTGTGCAAGAGTTATTCCTTTTTCTACGAGGACTAAACCTTTTTGCGCAAGTGCTCTTGTGCAAAAAGGTGTGTGTGGACGGCAAACGGGTTTCTTGTGCAAAAACAGCCTATCAGGAAAAACACAGGTGCTCTGATGGCCATTCTGTTAATGGCAATCAGAACTTTCTTGCACAAGAGTGTCCATGCAGTGTGGACGCTCTCTTGTGCAAGAACTTTTTGCAGAAGGTCTCTTCCACAAAAAGGTTCTTGAGCAAGAAGCCTGCAATGTAGATGTAGCCCCAGTGTGATTCACTGTCCCATGTGACCACTTACAGTGAGAGAGAAGAATGAGTGATCTCTACAGAGCAATATGCAAGCCAGCATGCTTCTAGCTCAAACAGTAGGGGCTCTTCCACTTAGCTCCAGAAGTCCCACGTTTAAATCCACCTACAAACAGTTACACCTCAACATCCTTTCTGCAATGGGGGGCTCAGTTGTATTCAATAGTCCAGATGTGGCCTCACTGGTGTCCAATAAAAGGAAATAATCATTTCTGTAGATCTGCTGGCAATGTTCCTCCTGATATGCCATTAGCCTTCTTGGCTACAAGCACACACTGTTGTCTCATACTTCTGGTGAGCTTACATTTTTAATCATGCTACAAGTGGGTTACGGTAATTGGGTGCAAACCATGGCAGCAACTCTGCTTTCATGGAACAGTTAATGGCTCTGGAGATGGAGGGGGATTCTCCCCTGTACATCTCCATAAAGCTCTCCTAAAGGTACTGTCACCCTTCTCACAAGGTTTCCAGTTTCCTTTTTCTGTCCTCCACCTTTCCATGTCAAGCCATCAGTAAGTAGTCTGGTGTCATTGCAGCACAAAGCAGAGCAGCATAAGATCCAGATTTCTGGACATATTCAGTCTGCATCTGCTCCCTGTGTGATTTGGAGAAGACTGATATTGTGCATGGCAACCTAGATGAAGCAGAGGAAGCTGTGTATGTAACTGACACCATTGGCAATATACCTCCATTTCCTCATCCCCAACAAAGCATGGCTTGAGCCCCTGCCCTTTTGACGCACTCATCTCCCTACCCTCTCCAGCCTCCTTGATGTCCATGTGAGCCTCTGTCCTGCTGCAACCCCCAGACCCTCTTCTCTCCACAGGATCCCATAGCAAGGGAAAGTTATACCCTCCTGGCACCGGTGCCAAACACACACAAATGTTTCAATTTCTTGGAACTCAGGAATGGGAGGGGCAAACACACAGTCACCACCGGAGCCCCTGCCCTCCTGCCACACCACCTTGGGCCCCCTTTGCAAACATTGATGGTTGCCCAGCTGCAGGAGCTGCTATTTGCAGGCATTGTGTCACACATGCTTTCAAAGCAAAAGCAAAAGAGTGAGTCCTGATTTGTCCCTTACCATTCTTGCCACCATGAGTCCAGTCTACCCTTAAGATATCTATGCTGTACTTGATGCATAGCGGGTGTGTAAAAGCACAACTTAGGGATGTCTTATGTACAAGGCCAGTTGTCTTAGTCAGAGATTAGGCTCTGCATTCCTGTAAAGTCTGCCCTTCACTTTTTTGTTACAGTGTGTGCAACAGTGATCCTGTTGCCCACTCCTCTGGCTCCTCCAGCTGTTTGGTTAGCACAGATCTGAAGGTAATTTACACATACCTAAAATAAAAAAAATTAAAATGGTCAAATATGAAATTACAAAACTTCTCTGTATCTCAGTTCTAGTATTATCCTACTTACCTCTGTCCGCTACTACAAAAAACACTCACCCTAAGCAGTTCCCCTGCGTTTGACAATACACTCTTTTAAAAAATCCATTCGTTTTATACATATCTAGCTGGTATAACTCCAGGGATTTTCCAAGTGAGGGTAACCTTAGAATACATAAAATACAGGACAATGTAGCACTTTAAAGACTAACAAGATGGTTTATTAGATGATGAGCTTTCGTGGGCCAGACCCACTTCCTCAGATCAAATAGTGGAAGAAAATAGTCACAACCATATATACCAAAGGATACAATTAAAACAAATGAACACATATGAATCCTTTGGTATATATGGTTGTGACTATTTTCTTCCACTATTTGATTGGAGGAAGTGGGTCTGGCCCACGAAAGCTCATCATCTAATAAACCATCTTGTTAGTCTTTAAAGTGCTACATAGTCCTGTATTTTGTTTCAGCTACACCAGACTAACACAGCTACATTTCTATCACTATTCTTAGAATACATGGCTTCCATTGGCCCATGGAAGTGTTCAAACTCTTAATAGTTTGAGGAACTCATGACAACAGCCCTTATCTGGCAATTTTGCTACTAACATTCTGAAAGTGTATGATTCCTTCCCCACAGATACCAACACAAGTCTTATGCACCATTTGCATCCTAGTTAACTCCTAAGTGGGACTTAGGTGATGCATAGGACTTGGCCTGTAGAACAATGAGCTTTACCATAAAATTTTGAAGAATGGAAAATAATTAAGGAACTCAGTGATTTTTGTTTGTTCCCAGTCAGTTGACCCATCAAACTCTACGAGCACATCTTTGGATGTCTTACATGCGTTTTATCTGATTGGATAAATTATTGCAAACCATCATCTGTAGCTGTACTAGAAAGACATATATAAAAGTTTGACATGTTTGATTGTATCTCTACTTATTCCAAATTATTTATTAAATTACATTTTCTTTGTGGAGCCCTTCAATAAGTTTGATCTATGTTGATTCTGAGTAGTGAATACTGAGGAGAAATCATTAGCTATTATTTCTGAATCTCATCAAATCTGGTCTAGTTCATTTCCAAATTATTTTAGTTACTGACAAAGAAAGCTGACACTCCACAGTTTCAGTGAGATTGCTTTGTCATCATGTAATTAATTTTCTTCCCTTCCCCCTTCTTTTGCTTACATAATAATGAAATGCATCAGACTATTACAACTGTCATTTTCTTCGTAACAAAACAGAAAAGGAGGCAATTTATCTTTTCTGTCAGCAGTTGGCAAAGCCACTCCCCGCACAAGAGGAGATTTTTTTTACATGGGAACAAGCACAAAGCACACTGGTAACACCAATGCACGGCTTCCTTTGGAATCTGAATAGATATTGAATATGTTAAGCATTTTACAAAATACAGTTCCATTCCACCTCATCTTTGAATCATATTTAGAGTGTTTGGTAATTCTCGATAAAAATGGTTTTTCAATGGCAAATGCTGATTCTGCAAGTTTTCCCACAGGAAATTTCAGTTTTGCTAATATTTTGATTCCTTTAGGGAACATAAAACAAAATATTTTATTTTGAAGCAGTTTGGCCTGAATCAAAATATTTAGGATTGTTGAACTGCTCCTAGGCATTGTTGCGTGTTAGGTAAATATTAATATCCACCTCAGGCACTGAGGTGCCTCATGGTTCAGATGTTTTGCATCCCACTGTGCCCCATGGTCTGTTCTCCTTTGCAAAGCTACATTTCCCATGACACACGTTGGTTTTTTCCACCCACTAAATTGTATAGTGCAGTAGGAAAATCTCATGTCTATGGTGCATCAAGGGAGAGTTTTAACATCAAGGGGAGGGAGAGCTCAGTGGTTTGAGCATTGGCCTGCTAAACCCAGGGTTGTGAGTTCAATCTTGTGGCGGCCATTTGGGGCAAAAATTTGTCAAGGATGGTACTTGGCCCTGCTGTGAAGGCAGGGGACTGGACTTGATGACCTTTCAAGGTCCCTTCCAGTTCTTGGAGATAAGCAATCTCCATTAATTTTAAAAAAAAGAATTTAATAAGGAAGAATGAAAGCAGGAGGCATGGAAAGTATAACTCTAGTGAGGCAGGTGAAATCTGAATGGACGCTAAACATTTTTATTTGATTCAACACAGCAAAATCAAATGTTTTTATTCAGGGATGTAAAAAGGAAGTGTTTTGAAATTTCCACTAAATGAAAAAAATTGGATTTTTAAACTTTTCAGGATGAAAACATATGTGCATATATTTGAATTTCTATGCTGCTGAATGGTAATTGTAACTTCCACTCGGCTTCAATCCTATCTGTAACAAACCAAATACCCCCAAAAAACAACAACAAAAACATACCTTAGTATCCTGCCACCCCTGTGTAATTACTGTTTCCAATTCAGGGCAGGTTTCCAATCTGCAGTTATATTTCCTATGTTAAAGGCAGAGAATGCTACAAGTTTTGGGTACACAGATTCTTATTCATTGTTCTGTCTGAAGGTAAATTTGCACTGTATCTCAAACAAGCTCTAGAGATTTCTACTGAAAGCAGTTTAAAGTGTTTATAACAGATTTCTCACTTAACTCAGTGTGATGATATTTATTAACAGATACGTTGTTTTGCGATCAGGGGTCTTGCAGCATTTAGAGTTTATTAGTTAAAAATCATTACATGCATCATTATTGTGCCTAGGAGGGGTACCTAATTGTGTATTGAAATGTCATTTTGCGAGGTACTGTAGAAAGAACAAAAAGAGTCCCAGATCATAGAGATCTGAAAAGGGAATAGATTTCCCATAGAGTTGTTTGAATTTTTTCATTTGAATTGTTTTTAAAGGCTTTTCCCAGCAAAAATATGAAGTTTCCATCCCAAAATTTAGGTTTTACTTGTTTGTACTTTGGAGGGTGAGGGATGAACACTAAGAAAAGTTTTGGCTGTCAGCAGTAAATCAAAGATTTAGCCAATCAGCCAAAATTTCAGTTTTCGGCTATCAAAAATAAGTTTTTAAAACAGGACTTTTAACCAAAATAAAAGTTTTTCAATTGCCTTTCCTTAACAATCAAAGCCATCATCCCTGCTTCCTTACTTCCCAACCTGTTCTACATGCCAATCACGGACTGAACATGGAACCAACCTACTAATTAACTTGTTGCTACTCTTCATGACAAAGGCTTGTTTAAGCAACTGTCATCCCATACATTGTAATGTCTGAAAATAATGCAGGTTATATGGTTGACACTGTCAGCCGATGGTCAGGGCAGTGCGTGGTGTGTGTGTGTGTTATACACCCAAGTTTTCAACTGCTAGGACCGGGGTCCCTTCGCAGCAGGCAGCCAGAGGCTGACGGGTGCCCCAAAAGTTTGCAGGGAGAGCTTTTACATCCGTGTCTTTAGCTGCTAGGACCGGGGTCCCTTCACAGCGGGCGGCCTAGGGAAGGCCGACAGATGCCCCAAAGGATCTGTCCCGTGAAGGCGACATGATCCAAACGCCCAGCTCTTACTGTGTCTGCCCCTATGACCGGCTGGAGTTCTTTTAATTGTGTTTGGCTCTGTTACAGTAACTGAAGGAGTCAGGTTAAAGCTTAAACAGTTACAGGTTTATTAAAGAAGCTTATAAATCATATGGTTACAATGGCTATTGCTCTATTTCTTAACTGCTAGCAAATATAGATCTTAACAATGGTTACAAAGAAAATAAAGATAGAAAATAGAAATAATGGTACCAAGTGACAGCTTAATCTTTAAAGAGCTCTAAGTCTATGTGTACACTTAAGACAAAGGACACATCCAGGTACAATTTTTGCACCCTTCTGTGCCTCTTGACTCCAGAGCGCTTAGTTCTAACTAGGTAAACCTCATTGCACGAGGACTAAGCCGAGTTCTAACTTACTAGTTTGAATTAAGGGCTTTGTAGCCCCTTAATTCGAACTAGTGGGAGGCTAGCCGTCCCCAGCTTTCCCTGGTGGCCACTCTGGGCACCACCAGGGAAACTCGTATGCCCCCCTCCCAGTTCCGGACCCCTTAAAGGGGCACGGACTGGCTACAGTGCCCGTGCCAGGTGCAAGCCTGCCAGCACCCAGCCAGCAGCCCCTGCACTTGGCACACCATGAGCCAGCCACCCGATGCCCCCTAGCCCTCCGCCTCTTCCTGGGACCCGGCAGGCTGCTCTCAGGAGCCTGGCCAGGACCGCAAGAGGCGAGCACACGCCTGGTCTAGTGCAGACATCGTGGACCTTGTCCACAAACTCCATGCTAGGCACAGGAAAGTGGCCATCTAGGGTAGGAGAGCTGCCAGCCTGGCCACCCAGGAGCAGGATTGCATGAAAATCAGGGTGGTCCACTGAGACCCCCGACCCTGAGCCCTGAGCTTACAATGGCTGTACTAGGTCAGACCAAAGGTCCATCTAGCCCAGTAGCCTGTCTGCTGACAGCAGCCAACCCTAGGTAGCCTGGAGGGAATGGACCGAAGACAATGACCAAGCCATTTGTCTTGTGCCATCCATCTCCAGCCTTCCACAAACAGAGGCCAGGGACACCATTTCTACCCCCTGGCTAATACCACTCCATGGACCCAACCTCCATGATTTGATCTCACTTCCATTTAAACTCTGTTCTAGTTCTAGCCTTCACAGCCTCCTGCAGCAAGGAGTTCCACAGGTTGACTCTGCTTTGTGAAGAGGAACTTTCTGTTACTAGTTTGAAGCCTGCTACCCATTCCTTTCCTTTGGTGTCCTCTAGTCCTTCTATTATGGGAACTAATGAAGAACTTTTCTGTATGCACCCTCTCCACCCCACTCTTGCTTTTATAGATGTCTATCTTATCCCCCCTCCATCTCCTCTTCTCTAAGCTGAAAAGTCCCAGTCTCTTTAGCCTCTCTTCATATGGGACCTGTTCCAAATCCCTGATCATTTTAATTGCCCTCCCCTCTCCCAGCCTCTCTCTTCCCCTCTCCCACCTTTTTCCCAGTCTCCCCCAGTTTTGTTCAATAAAGAGAGATTCTATTTTTGAACACACGTTTTCTTTATTTTGTACATCAGGAAGGGGGACTAGGGAAGGGTAAGTGGAAGGAGGTGAGGGGGGAATGGGGTATGCGCCCCTGATAGGGAGGACTGGGCTGGCTCTGCGGGCTTCTGGGGGTGGAAGCTCTCCTGCAGCCCCCCGATTGCCCCCTCCCCCGGATGGCAGCCTGTGGCAAGTGCAGCCGGGGTGATGGCCGAGTGGTGTGATGTGCCCAGTGTGGGTAGTCCGGGCACTCCAAGCCAGGACTGCTTTGCAAGCGGGGAACCCTGAGAACTGTCTGTGCGGGGTGGGGGTCGGGTCCCTTTAAGCACAGCCCTCGGCTAGCCTGAGACAGCAGCTACACACTCTAAGTCCTCATCTGATGCCCTGCCGGCACTGCTTCCGGCCATTCTTAACCTCTGTTCAGGGTCCACTCTGTGTGGACATGCTAGTTCGAATTAGCAAAATGGTAATTCGAACTAGTTTTTAAGTGTAGCTGCGCTAATTTGAATTAGCTTAGTTCGAATTAATTAATTCGAACTAAGTTAGTTCGAATTAGCGCTGTAGTGTAGACATACCCTATGGCAGTCCCTATGGAATTGGTATTGCTGGCACTAGAGTTCTCAACTCCAAACCTTGTCCCACCTCTTAATTTCATGAAGGATTATTTTGTCAAGACTAAACTTGAAGAGGTGGGTTATAGCCATCATTCTTCAATGGCACTTAATATGAAATTAAATCATCTAAGGACTGGGCTCAAGAAGTAAAATATTTTCTTGCTTCTGTTATAACACAAATGTAAATTACAGCATTCTTTAATAATCAGGGAACAAACAAACAAATCACAATGTATCAGCAGACCCAGATTCATTACTTTTCTATATCCATAGAAATATAATGAAGTATGGGACAGAGACCTCATCTGGCATCTGGTACAATTCTGACCCCTATTTTAGGAGTGACATAGTAAGGATTGAAAAGGTATAGTAGAGAGCAATTTGGCATTTTAGTGGTCTGAGAAGCTGTAGTTAGACTTGACCCATGTAGCACAAAACAAAAATGAGAGGTATTTCAATTAATTATAGGATTTCCTGAAGTTCAAGGGAGAAATTGATGTCAGGTTTCCAGTGAAAGAGGTTACAGATTGATGTGAAGAAGAAAACTTTTTTTAAAAAAGAATCAGATGGACCTTCTTTATGAAAAGGCAATTGTCAAATAGAATAAATTGCTAGAAGTAAGAACGGGGAAGTATTGAATTGCAGTACAGATACAGCATTTGTTAGGTAGTTATACACAAAAGCAGATCATAGAGGGCAACTTTTTCAAGGATGAACAACTCTCAGTTCTTAGGCAGGTTACTCCTACTTAGACCATTTTACTCCCTGAGGGTACGTCTACACTAGCCCCCTCGTTCGAACTAGGGAGGCTAATGAGGGCGACTGAAATTGCTAATAAAGCACGGGATTTAAATATCCCATGCTTGATAAGCATATTTCTAGCTGGTCGCCATTTTGGAAACTGACTAGCCAGAAGTAACTTCCCGCGTCTACACGTGGCAGAGAAGTGCGATTCCGAGATAAACCCCTTAGTTCAAATGAACTGTTAAACCTCATTCCATATGTGGTGCAACAGTTAATTCGAACTAAGGGGTTTTTATCTTGGAATCATGCTTCTCTGCCACGTGTAGATGCGGGGAGTTACTTCAGGCTAGTCAGTTTCTAAAATGGCGACCAGCCAGGAATATACTAATCAAGCGGGAAAATTTAAATCCCGTGCTTCATTAGCAATTTCGGTTGCCCTCATTAGCCTCCCTAGTTCAAACCTATCTCTCTCTCTCTAGTGGCAAACCTACGCCTCCACTTCTACTTGGAATGGTGTCCATCCACTCCCTGACTGGGTCTCCAGATTGCCCAGTAGTCAATTGTGATATCTGGCAGGCCCAGTGGGCACCCACAAGAGTTTCCTATTGGGTATCCAAGGCCAGTATAACTGTAATGGCACAGAAGCAGATCATACTTTGTTTCAAAGTAATTGCCAACACGGTACAAAATGCTTGGAGAAACAGATTGAAAATATGAAGATATTTCTATATTACCAGACATTGCTGTGTTACCAGCACTTGACATTCCCCATGAACACCTGAATAGACAAGAGTTTCCC
Source organism: Pelodiscus sinensis (assembly GCF_049634645.1). Classification (NCBI taxonomy): domain Eukaryota; kingdom Metazoa; phylum Chordata; order Testudines; family Trionychidae; genus Pelodiscus; species Pelodiscus sinensis. Next base: position 53,210,873 of record NC_134719.1, read on the forward strand.
CAAGTCTCTTTGGAAACCAACCTGTAGCCTGCTTGCCACAGACACAAGCTCTCAATCACACTGATAGCTTGCTGCATCCGATTCTTCTCCCCTCCCTTTCTGCCAGCACTGATTTGTTTGTCTCATTTTTAAATCTCCACTTTGACAAACTGCCCAGTAACTAAGCTTGGGGTTCAGCAGTCCCTCCTTAGGTTTGTAAAACAGGCTGCTGTTTGAAGGAATAGTCCTGATTCAAGTCATTGTTTCATCTTTCATGCCTGGTTTATTTTAACAATTTCTTTTTGTTCCAACACACACAGAGGAACATATGATACTTAAGAAAGGATTGTACAGATATTGCACGCTTCTTGATAGCCTCCATTTTGATAAGTAAGTTTGTTCCTGAATAATGTGACTTGACTATCTTTTTTGCAAGTGGAAGTTTAGTTGTGGCCAGGTGCAAATCAGATTGGTTTGCACCCCCATCTGGATTTACCAACACACTTTCAAATTGAAATGTAGTACTGATGAGACCATAAGACTGACCACACTGTCACCTAAATAAGACGACACCTATTTACCACAGGAAAGATGCACCACATATGAGCAATGGTAATGTAATCCTTCAAGAAGTTATCCCACTCTATATTTTATCCTTTTCTGGAGTAACCCAGCCATGCAAAAGAAGAAAATATTTCTCTCCATGGGCAAACAATCCTGTTTCCTGGCTGCAACAGCCACCAGAATGCCAATTACCAGCATTTGGGATGATGATTTGTGTTGTGGATACCCATACGTTGGACCACCCATTCATTTCATTTAAGATCCCAAAAAGCCTTTAGATGGCAACAACTTTAGTCACTATTGCCTAGAGCCAGTTTAGTCCACAACATACCCCTGTTGCCCTTCAATCTCAGTAGAACTTCTGCACATTGTTCGAGATCTTCCTCTTTTGCATTTTCCTTGCAGGTTCCATGAGAGAGCTTGATGGACTATGCTGGATGATGGTTTTCTGAGAGTGTGGCCTTGCCATCCCCACTTTCTTCTCTTGATTTGAACATTAAGCGGTTCTTGTCCTGCTCTGACCCAGAGTTCCTCATTTTGTGACAAAGTCTTGCCATTTGATGTGAAGGAAGTAGCTCAGGCATCTGTTTATGAATGTCTGTAGCTTGTGATTTGAAGACTTTGTTGTATGCCAGGTCTCGCATCCATACAAGATGCTATTCTGATCTAGTATTTGTAAATTAATATTATGACTTCATTTTTAAAAGTAATCAGGAGATTTTCAAGAAACTGAGATCTGCAACTTGTCTTGGGTACCAAGTTAACCAGTGCTTACATGGTTTCATGGAACGTGAATTATATTAATTGGCCTGTTAACTGTAGATATCCTTCAATAGAAGCCTGCACAGAAAAATACCTTTTAGAAGTAGTCTGTTGCAAAAGATATTAGATAATATACAAATTGGAAAGTCAGATTATCATAAAATTATAAGATTATAATCTGAAAAGTATAAGATTTTCAGAGCTGCCTAATGGGTTTGGCATCCAAATTCTTTAGGCAGTTTTGAAACCCTCACCTAAAAACCACTGAATAATAAATAGGTGGAAGGGCAAGAGACAAGAAGAAATTCAAAGAATAGAGGCTAAATTCATCCCTAGTATAATATTATGATATTACATAATAGATGAATTTGGGTCCTTGCATGTTGGAAGTGGAACCGGTCAAAATATTTATATTGAAATGCAATTTCATTTAAAAAAAGGGAAAAAAAATGAGGAAAGTTCTTTCTTTCCCCACCCAATTATGTTTTCTAAACAGCTCTTTTTGTAAGAGTGTCGCCTAATATATACTAAAGCTGGAAAGGAAAGCTCTGATGATCCTGAAACTTGTTCCATGCGTGCAGACTTCTGGTACTCTCATCTGAAGTCACACAGGCATTGGGATCTGCCCATACAGAACAACTTGGGAGTTTAGAATTCTGGGTCAGGGGCAGTGACTGCTGGCTCTGGGCTGGCAGGCTTGGAGCTGGGACAGGAACTGTGACCAAAGTCATAAGAACATAAGAACGGCCGTACTGGGTCAGACCAAAGGTCCACCTAGCCCAATATCCTGTCTAACGACAGCGGCCAGCATCAGGTGCCCCAGAGAGGGTGAACTGAAGAAAACGATCAAGCGATTTGTCTCCTGCCATCCCTCTCCAGCCTCTGACAGACAGAGGCCAAGGACACCATTTTATCCCCTGGCTAATAGCCTTTTATGGACCTAACCTCCATGAAATTATCTAGCTTCTCTTTAAACTCTATTATAGTCCTAGCCTTCACAGCCTCCTCTGGCAAGGAGTTCCACAGGTTGACTACACGCTGTGTGAAGAACTTTCGTTTTAAACCTGCTCCCCATTAATTTCACTTGGTGTCCTCTAGTTCTTCTATTTAGGGAACTAATAAATAACTTTTCTTTATCGGCCCTCTCCACACCACTCATGATTTTATATACCTCTATCATATCCCCCCTCAGTCTCCCCTTTTCTAAACTGAAAAGTCCCAGTTGCTTTAACCTCTCCTCATATGGGACCCGTTCCAAACCCCTAATCATTTTAGTTGCCCTTTCCTGAACCCTTTACACAGTATTCAAGATGTGGGCGTATCATAGTTTTATACAGGGGCAGTAAGATATTCTGGGTCTTATTTTCTATCCCTTTCCTAATAATTCCTAGCATCCTATTTGCCTTTTTGACCACCGCTGCACACTGTGTGGAACTTTTCAGAGAACTGTCCACGATAACGCCAAGATCTCTTTCCTGATTTGTCGTAGCCAAATTAGCCCCCATCATACTGTACGTATAGTTGGGGTTCTTTTTCCTGATGTGCATTACTTTACACTTATCCACATTAAATTTCATTTGCCATTTTGTTTCCCAATCACTCAGTTTGGTGAGATCTTTTTGATCTTTGGTGAAATTTACCATTTATTTCTACCCTTTGTTTCCTGTCTTTTAACCAGTTCTCAATCCAAGAAAGGACCTTCCCTCTTATCGCATGGCACTATAATTTACACAAGAGCCTTTGGTGAGGGACCTTGTCAAAGGGTTTCTGAAAATCTAAGTATACTATATCTACTGGATCCCCCTTATCCGCATGTTTGTTTACCCCTTCAAAGAACTCTAATAGATTAGTAAGACAGGATTTCCCTTTACAGAAACCATGCTGACTTTTGTCCAGAAAATTATGTTCTTCTACATGCCTCACAATTTTATTCTTTACTATTGTTTTGACTAATTTGCCTGGTACTGAAGTTAGACATACCGGTCTGTAATTGCCAGGATCGCCTCTAGACCCCTTTTTAAATATTGGTGTCACGTTGGCTACCTTCCAGTCATTAGGTACAGAAGCCAATTTAAAGGATAGGTTACAAACCACAGATAAAAGCTCAGCAATTTCCCATTTAAGTTCTTTTAGAACCCTTGGATGAATGCCATCCGGTCTTGGAGATTTGTTAACATTAAGTTTTTCTATTGGTTCCAAAACCACCTCTAATGACACTTCAATCCGGGACAGTTCCTCAGATTCATCACCCACAAAGGACAGTGCAGATTTGGGAATCTCCCTAACGTCCTCAGCAGTGAAGACTGAAGCAAAGAAATCATTTAGTTTCTCTGCAATGGCTTTATCATCCTTGATTGCTCCTTTTATATCTCGATCGTCTAGGGGACTCACAGGTTTTTAAATGTACTTAAACATTTTGTTATTTATTTTTGCGTTTTTGGCTAGCTGTTCCTCAAAATCTTTTTTTGCTTTTCTTATTATATTTTTACACTTGATTTGACAGTGTTTATTTATCTCACTAGGCTTGGACTTCCACGTCTTAAAATATGCCTTTTTGTCCCTCACTGCTTCTTTCACATGGTGGTTAAGCCACAGTGACTCTTTTTTAAGTCTCTTGCTATGTTTTTTAATTTGAGATATGCATTTAAGTTGGGCCTCTATTATGGTGTTCTATTAAAAAGTTTCCATGCAGCTTGCAGGGATTTGGCTTTAGTCATTGTGCCTTTTAATTTCTGTTTAACTAACCTCCTCATTTTTGTATAATTCCCCTCTTTGAAATTAAATGCCAGAGTGCTAGACTGCTGAGGTGTTCTTCCCACCACAGGAATGTTAAATGTTATTATATTATGGTTACTATTCCCAAGTGGTCCTGTAACGGTTATCTCCTGGACCTGATCCTGCGCTCTACTCAGGACTACATCGAGGATTGTCTCTCCCCTTGTGGGTTTCTGTACCAGCTGCTCCAAAAAGCAGTCATTTAAGCCATTGAGAAGTTTTATCTCTGCTTCTCTTCCTGAGGTGACATGTATCCAGTACCCCTAGAGTCAACCCCTTTAAGGGCTCCAGGGAGGGGGGAGAGAGAGGAGTGTTCTTGGTTGAGGCTGGAATGGCCACCAGGGCACCCTGGGAAGGCTGGAGGCCCCTATTTTTATATAAGTGTCTATACAGAACTTATTTTGAAATAGCTATTTTGAATTTAGCATTATTCCTCATAGAACGAGGTTTACCAAATTTGAAATAAGTGAATTAATTTTGAAATAGTGGTTTGGCTATGTAGACGCTAGTAAAGTTATTTCGAAATAACGGCTAATAAAGTTATTTCAAAATAATGCACTGCGTCTAGACTGCCATGCTGTGCCAGATCAGCTGACTGTTGGCACAGCTCGGTGGCCATTTTTATTTTAATGAAGCGGGGATTATTTAGTCATTGACTATGCTGAGTATACTACTTTACATGGCTCCATTAATGGAGCCATGTAGTCTAGATGTACCCATACATAGGAAGAATCATCATGACATGCCACAAGATTTTATATGAGTAAACCACAATGCCATTAAGGAGAGTAACTTCTATATTGTGTACAATGACAGTCCTGGCGTATGACAGACACAATGTTGTTCAAGGAACATTTTATTTGTGTTTTTTATCTTTTAATAAAAGGTAAAGCCACCACCACCCACTTGAGAACTTTAACTTCCATATTGTTTATTGGTACTGGTTCATTTATGATCATATTATTAATAAGACAATTAAATTATTGTTGATAAAATAAGAAACCTTGTTTACCACATCCATCAGTATACATATAAATTAAAATGAATCAGTATATTATACTCCTTTGAAGGCATAAGACAACAGTAGTGTTAAGCACATCAGTATGGAGATGGAAATGATTGTCTAATTTTCAAATGTCAACCATTCTAGGCACTATGGTAGGCTATTCCTCTCCACAGGCTCTTTAAGCCCTGGAGAAATGTAATACAAATGAAACTCTTCTAATAAACACAAACTAAACATTTCAAGCGTTCCATTCGGGAGATACGTGTATATTTTCTATCCCCCTTTGAATATTTCCCAGAACCTTGAATTTACTTGCAGCCATCCATCTTATAATACTTTGCTGTGGTAAAGGTTGCATTATCAGGGAATATTTTAGTGTATCTTAGGGTATATCTACACTCGCACTAGGGATGCAAATGTAGGAATTCGAAATAGTCAATGAAGCAGGATTTAAGTATCCCACGCTTCATTAGCATGATCTCTCCAGTGCATTACTCCAAATGACAGCTGTTTCTAAAGTGAAAGTGCGCGCCAGTATGCGTTAGTTCAAACCAAACCCCTTGGTTTGAACTAACATTACTCCTCAAAAAATGAGGAGTTTGGTTCAAACTAATGTGTCCCGGTGTGCACTTTCACTTTTGAAACAGCTGGCATTCAGTGTAATGCGCCAGCAAGATCATGCTAATGAAGCATGGGATATTTAAATCCCCGTTTCATTGACTATTTCGAATGCTTACACTTGCATCCCTAGTTCGAACTAGGGTGCAAGTGTAGACATACCCTTACTGTACATCTGTCTCACCTGTGAGTACCCAAGCAATGCAAGTCTCAGGGTGTGTCTACACAGCACCCTAAACTCAAAATAAGATACACAATTTGTGCTATGCAAATTTCATATCTTATTTTGATTCTATTTCAAAATAGAATATTTTTGAAATTTGGAGCAGCTACACGGCGCCAAATTTCAAAATAGCACTATTTTGAGACATCCTTTAACTTTCGTGGAACAAGGGTTACAGGGATGCCAAAATTGAGTGCTTATTTCAAAAAAATATTTCAAAATAATGGGCATCTTGTTAAAATGTCGGCTGCACTGTGTAGACGTACCCTCAGTTTAAATTTAAACTAATATATGTCTGGAGAAAAGTGGCCATGAAACACTGAGGATGTCTGTCAACAACATCCGTGGTCTGGCATGATTTTTGTTAGCCAGCTGTCCTCTCATGGGTGTGGCAAAATTTCCCACATTCCCATAGCAAATGGGATACAATTTTTGTATCATTAGCAACTAATAGTATAAAAACAAGCACTTAAACAAGCAACCAAATAGTTGCAAGAGCTGCACATCAATATATTTGTTCACTGTTAGATGTAAATTACTTACTGGAGCCCAACACTTTGGAAGACAGCCAAATCCGCTCCTTAGCTCTTTGTCATCCATAGATGAACAGCATATGCTGAACTATCTATAAATGCTTGTGCCAGACAACAATGTAATTATGTATTTGCCAGCTCCTTCCTCCTGGACACCTCAATGCACTTTAGATATTAAGCTAGTCACCTATATCACAGGTATTTAGTGAAGTATTAACAACAGAATATTTGACATATCAGTACACAGCCATTCCCTGTTTTCACTTCTATCTAATATTTTACAATAGCTAGTAGCCACTGGTGACATGTTTTAGAGAAAGGCTCAATGGAGCCCCAAAATTCACAATCGCCTGCCATGTCAATGGCAATTACTAGTTGGCTACTTTATCCCATGAAATATTAATGTGGGTTTTTTAAGTATTTTATACAATTGTGAAGATTCTCATTATTCAAATAAGTGTCTAGTCTTCTCTGACATTACTGCGTTTCTTTTAATCTCAAGGATTTTTTTTATGAACGCTGAACTGAAGAAATTAAGGAACTTGCTGGATGACAATTAATAGCAGAGTTGAGAATAAAAGCAGAAGAGAAGAAAAAACCCAGATCTACCTACTTGTATTCCTGCAGTTTAGCCACTAGACCTACAGATCAGAGCTTCTCAAACTGGTTAGGTTTGGGTCAAGTTTCTGACCTAAAAACTTAACAAGATCAGACATACAAATACACAAGTTCCACAGCATGCTATTCCTGAAAAATTGCTTACTTTATCATTTTTACCATATAATTATAAAATAATCAACTGGAATATAAATATTGTACTTGCATTTCAGTGGATGGTATGCAAAGCAGTATAAACAAGTCTATTAAATTTTAGTTTGTACTGACTTTGCTAATGCTTTTTATGTAACCTGGTCTAAAACTAACCAAAATATCTAAATGATTTGATATGCCCATTGGAAAACTTTTGAGTACCCCTGGTTAAGTACCACTTGCCTTTAGAACACTTGTTTGTGGTAATATATGATTATCTTAAAACTGCACCATTGTAATCAGTGAACACTCATGGTAGAGTAAGGGGATAATGGTCTGATCCTGAATGATGCATTAACTCTGGCCTTTTCCCCCTATAAAATTTACACTACACAGCAAAACAAGTCTTTTATTTTTATATTATATTATATTATATTATATTATATGCTTAACATTTACAACACTTTTAGATATCTTTGGATAAATACACATGTGCAAAGTATGGTTGCTGTTATTCAACATTATATGACCTTTGACAAATAATGTTTCTTACATGAAAAGTAATTCAATTTTAAAATCTGCTCCCCTTCAGTAACTTTACAAAGTACTTTGTTTGGGTCATATTATTCACACACTATAACTTTACCATTCTTTAATATGAACATTTACATGAAAAGTAGTTCATTGCTTCAAATAGTTCATCTGCTCCTGCTACTTAATTCCCACCCAAAGTCATAATGCTCTTTTTGTGACATCTGAATTACTTCCAAAGTAACCAATTGTGATAGCTCATCAGCAGATTATGATTTCAAGTTAGGATTAAGCAGCAGGCATCAAACTCATAGGCAGCAAAGATCCTGCTTTTTCATGCAAATACACTGATTATTAAAGGGATTAAAGGCCATACTAAAATATGATATGCCTGAAATAGATTCAGTGCCATTGTTCATTAGAGATATTTCTTGGTTTATGAACAACTTATAGGGCTTAGTTAGCTTGTTTAAATACATTTGTAGTACCCCTCTAAACAATTCACATCAGAATAAATATTTGGTGTTTGTGACATCTTTTGACCAAAGCCATTTAAATATTGGGTATGAAAAGTCTTCCAGACATTCATCCATGAATACCTTTGGTCCTTAATTATATTGTATCCTATCCTATACAAGAGGTCAAGCTAGACAGCTGGTTATGAACATTTTCCATACTGTGGACCCATACGGTATGTCTAGACTACATGTCTCTGGCGACAGAGGCACGTAGATTAGACTACCCGGCATGGGAAAATGAAGCGGTGATTTAAATAATCACCGCTTCATTTAAATTTAAATGGCTGCCGCGCTGAGCCGATCAGCTGTTTGTCAGCTCAGCGCGGTAGTCTGGATGCTCCGCGGTCGACATCAAAGGCATTTGTCGACCTCCCAGGTATGCTTCCTGGTATGAGGCATACCTGGGAGGTCAACAAATGCCTTTGATGTCGACCGCAGAGCCTCCAGACTACCACGCTGAGCCAACAAACAGAGGGTAGGCTCAGCGCGGCAGCCATTTAAATTTAAATGAAGCGGCAAAAGAACCCTCGTTGTTCTTATAGGGAACAGAAGTTGGATATGACCTACTAGAATCCACATAATGAGAATTCATGGCCTGCATGATCTTAGCTTGCCTTTCTAGTATTTAAAAAAAACCTACTAAAGCCATTTAAGTTATCAAATAAATATATAAATACATAAAGTAAGGACCTGCAGGATTTGAACATGGAGAACATAGAGTAGTGGACATATGAAGAGACTCTTCTTCCCCATAATGCTTCAGAAGATGTCCAACCTTTCTGGTATCCCATTGTGACTACTTTCTCCAACTAAAGAGAATGGTGAATGATATCTATTCGTTATTTGCTTGTTTTTAATTAGAAAATCCTCCTCTACTTTGTGACAACTGTAAGGGAGAGCCATAAAGCAAAAGAGGTGGTGTTTAGTGTGTTGGCTATCAGGAGGAACTGGTGAGGAAGGATGCGGGGAAGTGACCACCCCCTCGCCATTACTCCTCTCTGTGTCACCCAAGGGAAGGCCAGGACAACATTCCTGGCCCTGCCCCACCTTTTTCTGCTTCCGTACCCAGCTGTTTTTCCAAACCTCCACCCACTAAGTGATGTACCCCAGGGGACTAGTGGGAGTGGGGCCCTGGCACTGGCAGCAGGGGTTGGGCCCCCCTCATACTTACTGGCAGAGGCTGCACTTCCTGCCCATGAATACTGGGAAGCAGCTCCATCTCTCCCCCCAGTAAAACATGGCTGGGAGCCACATTTCTCTGCTCCCTTCTCTCCCCTCTGCCCCCTCCCCCCCCCCACCCTGCCAGCATGTGCAGTGAGTAAGAAGGGGCCCGATATCAAAAGTTATATATCTGGCACTTACAGCCCACTCTATTAGCCTCATTTAGCATGGACACAATCAACAAGATGTTTTCTCTTTCCATCCCCATCGCCTCTTTTTCTGCTATTTATTTGTAACTCTGGACCCCTTGCTTCATTCATCTGAAGTAGTGGTTGTGCCCATGAAAGCTCATGATGCCATCTAAATTTTTTGTTTGTTTCTAAGGTGCTGCAGGATCATTCATTGTTTAAGTTTTTTCAGTTAGGCTATGTCTGCGCTATAGCACTACTTTGGGATACTGGAGTATCCCGAAATAGCTATCCCACATCTTCATAGCAAGCCCATTATTTCAGGCTCACTATTCCAACGTCCCTGTAATCCCCATTTTATGAGGAGTAAGGGACTTTTTGGAATTGCACTTTATTTTGAAATTTGGCTCTGTGTAGAATAAGCTATTTTGAAATAACATTGAGATAAGATATGCAATTTGTATTTTGAGTTATGGTACAGTGCAGTGTAGACACACCCTTGCAGACTAACACAGCTACCCCTCTGAGACTAAGGCATGTATGTCTCTCTGTTCATTGTATAGGAAACATAAGCTCTTAATCAATGCTTTGTAGATTGCAATGTTGTTCCTATAATTTTCCAGGCATCTCAAAGTTAAGTGCTGGGACACTGAAGGATCGCAATCCCTATGTTTCTTCTTGCATCCTGCCCCTAAATTCCCCCCAAAACAGAATCTCTCATTCAGGGAAATGCGCAGCACTGAAAAAAAACAGTTGGAGGAGAATTCCTCGACAGTTGTCTCTGGACAGGTTATCTGTCTCACCCAGTCTTTCCTGTCAGATTCTTTAATCCAACTGCCTGTCTCTACTTTTCACACCTGCTACATCTTCTTTCATTTTTCCATGCTTCCCACGGAATATTTACAGCAGTATCTGTGCCCAGAGAGCTTATATCTGGTACCATCTTTCCATCCAATGGAAAAATGTTCCTTGATTTGAATGAAACCAGCATAAGTGCTCGGATGCAGTAAATTTTCTTCATTAAAAGTGAAAAAAGGACTCATTTCAGCCATTCACAAACTGCACAGGAATAGCTGGATTTATGACAAAAGCCATACAAACTCTTGTGAGAGCCTCACAGTCTTTCTAAATTTAACAGTCTTGGAAGGATGATGATTAGCTGGTGTATGGGTTTTGAAGAATCCTAATTTATGCACACAGCTTTCAAACTGCCAACACTGAAATGGGAAACATAAGCCTTCCACAAGTGTGATAACGATTCAAAATTAGAGCACAACAACAATACTACAGAGGCTGAAGTGTGAAATTGTGGGGGGTTAGTTTCTATGAAATACGTACAGCACTTCAGTATAAAACTTCATTTTCATTTCTGTTGTAATAAATGTGTATTAATGAAAATGAGATATCTCCATCAGGTTTATCAAGAGGGGAGGACTGATGTCTGTCATCATTATGTCTGTTACTCTGGCTAACAACCTGGTCTCTTTGCTCATCTGATTGGCCATATTTCCCTACACTGATTACAGGTCATATGGCAAATTTATTCATATTTAAGTTAATTCAATGGCCATCAAATCAGAACTATGCAATACTCACTTTCAAATTAACATCAAGTTGACTCAGTCTATTAAATACTGTCTAGATGGATTTTTTATTTATCTCCTTATTTTTAAAACTTTAGGGTTCACATGGGGAGAGCTGACATGCACATAATCCAGTACACCCCTCTGGCAAGAGGAAGGGGTGACCAACCAGCCCTCCCCCACCACCTGGTGCTCTTTGCCCTTTAAACCTTGCTGGGCCCTCTGGGATTGACATGCCTCTCCCAATTTCTGCCAGGATTTCACACCAGAATGTGGCCAGCAGCAGCCTTTTGGCAGTGTTCAGGAGGGATGGGATGTGAATTGCTTCCAGGGATGGGGAGAGGAGAAGGGATGACCTGACCCATATCATTGCAGAGCTCATCTCCTATTTTCTCCTATTGCTGGAAGGAGCTTTTCTCTCCTTGCTTACACAATGTTGAAAGTGAGCAAGCAAGTCAAGACTGCTGTTGGCCACTGATATATCCCAGCTGCCTCCTAGCCCCTGGCTACAGCATTGGCAGAAAGGGATTAATCCCTAAAGATGCTTTGTACTGAGACCAGGGAACTGGACTGCAAGGGCATCATCCAACCTGGCTAGAGAGGGGTGCCGCTGCAGGGGAAGGTGCCTAGCAGATGGAGAAGCTCTGCACACCTTAGGAGCAGGACCCAGTGTGAGGGGGGAGGAGTGAGGAGGGTACTAAGCCCCTGCCTGCGGGGCTGCTGCAGAGCCTGTGGAGTTGGGGCACAAACAGGCTGGAAACTGCTCCCCTCCCCCGCCATCAGAACTTCACTCAGGGCAGAGAGGCTTCCCCGTGCCAGTGCTGGGCAGGGCTTTGGCACATGCAGGGCTCAGCTCCTGGCCAGTGCCCCAGGCCAGAGGGGCTTGTACTTTCCCAGGTCACTAGCACAGCCATGGGGGTCAAGAAGGTACTTTTGGCTGGGCTGGTGATGAGCTGAGTGCTCTGACCAGCAGCTGCACAGTGCTGGGAGCAGGACATGTCCAGAAGGGCGGGGTCTGGAGAAACAGCAGGGCTGGGTAGGGGAGTGAAGAGGCAAAGCAAGGAGAAGACAGCAAGAGGGGGAGCATATGAATGGCTGAGGGGTGGGCACAGAGGCAAGACATAACTTCTTGTAGCCTGGCAGCTACTCACACTCAGCAGTCACTGCAGTTCTCGGTGCCAGTAGGGCATGGGATAGGGATGGAGGCAGGACACTGCTGACTGAGACAGCATGTAATGGTGGCTGCACTTAAGAACTATCAGGGGAGTGGCCAGTCCCATGCAATGCATTTACATCCCATCACCAGCCTTGCACACCCACTCTCAGCGCTGGCCCTGGGATCCCCACACACACTCACCGCTGGTGGGTGAGCAGTTGGCAAGCAGGGGTCTGGCCAGCACCAGGACCTGCCAGTACTGATGGGAGGAAACAAATACTGTACAATTTGCCTATTTATAAGAAAGTCAGGACACCTGCAGGAGGGTTTAAATACAGGACAGTCCCTTTAAAATGGGATGTCTGGCCACCTTACCAACATCCTGCAGACATGACCAAATTATTACAGCCCCCAGAAAATTAAACTATTGTCTGTCACAGGCCAAAACCAGGAGGCTCCAAGGTGCACCAAAGCTCAAGGCCCCTGAAAAGGCAGGGACTTAAGTTACATATACTGATGCTACCAGCAAGTTGCCTGTGCCATAGGCTGCAGAGGCAAACAAAAGATATCCAACGTCACTGCTAATCTGAACCGAGGACATTTTTTTCCACAATCCTAAATACAAAATCAGCAAGATACTGAGCACCCTGACCCCAGCTGGTAACCAGTAGAAATATGCCATTATAGGAACAGTAGAATCTTTGCGCTTATGGCTGAGAGATGGCATGCAGACAGGGCTGTGCTTATGGACAGCAAGCCCCCTGCCACCGGAGCTCACCTGCCCCCACACTCACCCACGGGAAGCAGAAGCCCTCAGCGGTGAGAGAGCCACCCCAGGACCGAGATGCTGTGGGGCCTGCTCAGCTGCGGCTCCGGAGTGCAGGGAGATGCCGGGAGCGGAGACAGGGCAGAGCCTAAGGAGCACGGAGCTTCAAAGGGCGAGCTGCCAAAAGCCAAAGGGGAGAGGATGGAGCATCGGTGTGGACAAGGAGGAGGCTGAGGACCCAGAGAGGGAACAGACAGATGGGAGGAAGTAGCCCAAGATGGGGCATGTGGAGCCCGTGGGTTGGTGAGTTAAGGGGCACCCCCCAACAATCCGACAGGAATGAGAGTTCCTATCCTTAGGGTCCTAGGCTGGGGCCGGAGGTGAGGGCAGGCCCAGGCCCCCCCATCTATCTCACCAGGAGAGGCGCTGGTTGCTGTGGGTGACACGGGCGAGCTACAAACTGTTTGCGGGTCTGGGGCAAAAGGACTCTGGTGAAGGGCACAGGGAGGACTGGTGTCAGGGTAGATAACAGGTATAGGGGTCTTGGCCTGATGATGAAGCCCTCAGGGGGCTGAGGGTGATACAGACCAGAAGTAGACAGGCGAGTCCCAAGCAATGCATTTCCATCCCACCATCAGTTAACCGGGTAGTTAGAATCTCTGGTAAGTTCCAGATCCAGTTAGTGTAAAAAAGACTATTGCTATTTACACCTGCTGGCTCAATGTGTTCATGACATCTGTATTTTCTGTCTTCTACCATCTTTATTTTCCGTGTAGGTCTTTTATGTGGAATTCGAATTGTCAGTTCCTTCCACGTACCCTCATTGCTTTTTTGTATTCTAACCAATAGCATCTTATCGCGGTAAGTAGAATTTCTACACACATGGCACTCCTTATTTATAACAATAAGGTTCGCCAAACAAGATGCTTATCACTTCTTGTTTGCATTCTAACTATATACCAGGAATGTCCTATTTAATGTTTTCCCCTTCTGTGCCCTGTTCATTATGACCTACAATGCTGATATTCAACTCATGCATATCTCATCATGTTTCTACAATTGCTTTGATAAAAAGTAGCCTGTTTCTCAGCATTACCACAAATTCATCCTGCTCATTACAGATGCTCCAAACATTTGTCTGAGTACCCAAAAGAGTCATTGTGCTCTTAACACTTTCTTCCATTTTCTTTATCTGGGCTACACACTGCTTTTCAACTCACTGAAACACTTGTCGTCTATGAACCCAATCTTAACCACCGAGGTATGATTATCTTTAACTTCAGTATGATCTCGTTATAGTTTTCAAAATGAATGAACATTTTAACAGAATAGCTATGTGTACTATTGCCCTGCACTTGATAGAATTCGTTTCTATACCATAATCTACACTACAAGCAGCAGAAAGGACAAGACAATAAGGGCCCTTGTATATTTAGAGCAGGAGGATAGGAATGTCATGGTGAAGTACGAGTGTCCATTATATGTAGCATAGCAATAACTAGCGCTAGGAGGTATACTCATAGCACACGAGTCCTCTGCTTGATATAGCATTTTGTTCCATTTGCAAGTTGCCTAACCAGGCTGATTTTTACGTATCTTTTTTTATTATTGTTGCACAAATATATTTCAGCCTATGAGATATTCTCTTTTACTAACTTCAACTACCCACTTGTGATGAATGATTTCTCACCCATGTCACATAGCAGGAAGCAATTCAGTGAAATCACTTGGTTCAGAGCAAACAAAGCACGGCTTAGCTCATTTCCTGGAGCAACAAAACTCAAATTGGGCAGTGCCAGGGATAGTAACTACATCGTAAGAAATTAATTTCTCATTTTTCTAGGACACGTTGTAAAAGGAAGAATGAGGGCATCACAGAGAAGGACAGGACAGGACACATTAGGCATGCCCCTTCCTTATAATGTACCTACCAGTTTACCCACCAAGAACTCCCACAGTTCACATTTTGAAGTACAATACAACTATATTTAATTCAGCTTAGCAACAAGTTCACTTATGTCTTATGGGATTTTAAGATGCTTTGGATTCCTCCACACACAGGAAGGGACAAACCTATAGTACATCACAGCTAGGAGCCTGGCTATTTCTCTCTGCTCAGCAACAACCTGTTTAATGGAAGATTTCCAGTATCCCTAAAGTCAGACTAAACAGATTTGCAATATATAGTGTTTAGTTTTACAGCATTATGTAGTCTACTCTCAACCTTCAGTTTATCACAGCAATTGCGCAGTCATAAAACATTTCTATGTATGTTGAATTTCAGATGAAACTTAAGTAATCATAATTGTCTGCATTTGGAATACAGTGTTACATGATGTACTGCTAGTGATAACTGATAAATACTTCATTGAATCAGAGTCAAGGCAATGATAGATTCCTTCTCTACCCGCTGCCCTTTCACATTGCTTCTGCATTTATTGACATCTCTAATGACATCAGTTCTCACATAACTGGGGAAAAATAGTTTCTGTTCTTTAACTGTAGCTCAGGGGATACTGCACACAGATAGACATTTTCAAAATAAGTTCCTTTTGATTTTTTTTCCATCCTGATTTTAGCAAGTCTTCACTTTACAGCAGGTATATTTTAGTGATGAAAAAGAGTGCTTTCCCAGCATTATACTGTACATGCTGTTAACTGCCATCTTCCACGTATTTATTACTATCACCATGCCATATGCATTCTACCCTACAGTGAAATTGACAAGTGGTAGCATGTTTATTTTAGTACCTGTCTACCAAGAGTTGGAGTCGCATTTGTTTGTTTATATTGATACTCATTTCCAGCCATGTGGATACCTTGCATCAACAAGCCTATCGCAAACCAGAATAAAGGTCACTGCTTAGAAGACACACAATTGAATCCTTTCTCCACTACAGGAACAGCCCATCCTTAAACCAAAGCTTGACCAAATAAATTAACATTACTGTGACCTCGTGTTGCTCAATTACAGCCTGTAGAGATCAGAGTTAAGGAACTATTAGTATAGCAATGTCAGCAGACTGCTGATGAGGGGCATTTAATCCCAGAACTGATATCAGAAATGAGGAAAATATGATTCCTGTGATGGGATGGAACACGGATGTCAGCCAAATTGGAAGAAATTCTTTTAAGCGTTTTAGTTAAGAATTAGGTTTATATTTGTGTAATCAGCTTGTGCAGAAGCTACATAACATGCAAAATTGGTAGTCTTAAAAAATATTAGATTATATTGTTTTATTTAGATTACATGGTCTATATTGTCCTTTATTTTGAGAGTCTTACACTTCACTGTTTGAATTTTATAGTATTGCCTTAAAAGGTGATTTTGACATTGTACAGCTCTGTGTCAAAATGGAGCATGTATAGCGAGGGGATAAACAAGGGATAATTGATGTTGATACCAGCTGGGCCTAAACTCAAGAGAAAAAGAGTGAAGGAATGAGGCACAAAGGCAGAAGAATTGCAGATGAATGATCCTGCAGTGCAAGGCAACCCTCCTAAATGAAGAATAAGGCTTGAGATAAGGAGCAGCTGTGTAAACCCAGTAACCAGTTTGTGATAAAAGATCCACATCACTAAAGAGGGATGACCATGAGAATGGCCAGTTGTGATGGGTGAATCCTAGCTAATACAACAAAATCCTTAGACTTATGTATGAGGTAACTAGTATGCAGATAGATGAGAGCAAGGCAGCTTTGGGTCCTTCTGTAGCAATAGAGCATCAAACACGTCTGACTGCAATTGAACTGGCCACTAGATTGATTCAAACATCAATAAATCCAGCTATAGAATTTCTGTGGGGGAGGAGAGGAGAGAGAACGGATGCATATGCTGTTTTTAATGTTTAATCTGTGCTTTCAATAAACAGGTCATATTGCCTTTTCCCCTTAAAGATTCCATGTGCTTCCTATAAGCATAACACTGACAGAGAACTCCTCTTTGTAGAGCATAATCAATACTTCTAACTTTAGTTAGGAGCAGCAAGGTAGTAGGACTGTTAATGAATTATATGTATTGTGGTAGCACCTGAGAGCTGCAGTTTCAGGGGAGGACCCCACTTGGCCAGCATAGAACACACTGAACAAAACATTGATAAATAGTGGTGTTCATTCCACTCAAGAGATTGACTAGCATAAAATGCAATAGCTAAGCTGTTTCAAACACTTGTGCTTTTTCAAACACAGTCACAATGTGGTCTTGAAGTAAGAAGGTATGATCACAATGACAAGGCCTACATAAGAAACACACTTTCAGCCTCTGGGTCAACCATACTGGAAAACTGAGACAAGTCTGATTTCACTAACAGTCCAAGAATAGCAACAGATCCAATAGGATTCTGAGATGGTGTCACTGGCCCAAGGTTTGGTCCTTTGGAGGGTTGTTGCTATCCTTGCTGGGATCCTCTCAGTTTGCTCCCATCTGAGTGGTTCTTTACTGTGATCTTTAACTGAAACCAGAAGCATGCCTCTGCTTCTTTGCTGCACTTGGCAAGGCAGCATAGATCACAGGTGTGCACCTATTCTGGCCTCCTTTTCCTTCTCTGCTTTATAGAAGGTCTTGTTTCCTCTGTTAGATACAGCTGAACGTGCTTGCCTCTGTGATGGGCAACTATGGTGGTGGTGGCAGCAGCATGTGGGTGCGTTCATGTTGCTTGGCTGTAGATAGCTCAGTGTGGAATTTGTAGACCCCATTACAGATGGTGAATCATCTGGCAAAAGCTAGCTATGTACTCCCAATAAAAGACAACTCCCATTTCTACGGATGTATTCTTCTGTCTACATGATTATCAAGCCTATTCTCCTGTTTAGCTCTCAATGAATGGAAAAGCAGACATTCCAGTATGGAGGGACAGTGAAATGTAGATCCAACTGTTATTAGCATATTGTCAAAGTTACAAATGCTACCGCTACAACTCATATTCTAGTTGGCAAGTTTCAGCCAAGAGAAGACTAAATAGATAGACACTGAAATATTAGATAAGGCAGCAACAATAAAGGCCGTGTTGTACTATTTCATAAACAGGAAGGCATCAATCTTGAGGGATGCCAAATCTGCACCATTCAAACCAAATTCACACAGAAATTAAAGTAAACAAGCCCAAAGCTGTTGCAAGCAGCGGATTGTAGGAGTATCAGAGATTAGACACTGGAATTTTAAATCAATATGTACTTGTACTGGGGTCTGCAACAGAACTATCATATTTTCACTCAAACTGCAATTTAAACAAAAGCAACACAAATACAGGAACATAACCTAATATTTACAGCTATAATTGTTCAAAGATTAAAGATACACATATTTATACTTGCCTCGTTAATTAGCTTTTTACTCATATACCAGGACACTTGTACACATTATTATGAAGGGTCTAGCATTATCTTAGTATTACAGTTCTTAAGATTTCAGATTTGAAGCTATTTTCTATAGGTTGGTTATGACCTAAAAATTCTTTCAGAGCCTAAAGTTAGCTTTCCCTCACCAGGTTAATGTTTCCAGCTCAACCCAGCAGGCATTTTGGAGGACAGAAGTGGACAATGGTTCAGCCAGTATTCATTTATGCTGTACTTGCTATCTCACTCTGACTACGGCTGATTAGAAAATGGAATTTCCATCACATGGAAAGTTGATAGTTTTGGAGGGAAAAATTAATGAGCTTTGTACAATGAATAGCAGCAACCTTGGTCATTTTTCATGGGACAAATTCTGAATTCAATTTTTGGAGAACTAATACACATTTTTTCAGCTTGCTATCTACAGCCTGGCAGGCTCTTGAGATGAGATCATTCTAGACAGGCAACCAGAGAGCAATGCTTACCATTTTCCAAATAGAAAAATTTTGATTTAAAAAAATACTTTTCTGTCAGAAAAAAAAATCACCCTGGTGGAAGATTCCAGACCAGATCCATCTGTGACCTACCTCATAGAGCACATAGGAGTATGTCTCCCATAGAAAAATCCATCAAACTTGCACTCAGATGCAAAGTCTTAAGAGTGACCTCACATGTTTTTATATTAACAGTTCAACACATCTGAATACTACAGTCCATGCATTCTGGAAGTTCTACCTTGACACTGTTGAAGTCACTACAGGCAGTCCCCGAGTTACACGGATCCGACTTACGCTGGACCCGCACTTACGAATGGGGCTCTCTCGCCCCGGAGCTCGCAGGCAGTGGGACTGCCTAGAGCACAGCGGTCCCACCACCTTGACCTCTGGGGTGAGAAAAGCTGCTCCCGGTGCCTCTGGTCTGCTGGGGACTGTCTCCAGCAGACCAGGGACACCCGGAGCAAAGCCGCAGCAGCGGCACCCCTCCGCCGCTGCGGCTTTGCTCCCCGTGTCCCTGGTCTGCTGGGGGGGGGGCGCAGCTAGTGCGCCTCCCCCCCCCCCAGCAAACCAGGCTTTTGTTATGGACCCTGGGGTAGAGCAGCTGGGGTGCTGCTGGGTTGGTCCTGCAGAGACCTACCTGGCAGCCCAGCTGTTCTGTCCCAGGCTCGAGATTCAGCCGCTGTTGAAACTGATCAGTGGCTGATTCCAGGAAGCTGGGGGCAGAGCAATTCTGCCTCCAGCTTCCTGTAGTCAGCCCCTGGTCAGTTTCAGCAGCAGTGGCTGAATCTGGAGCCAGTTCCGACTTACATACAAATTCAACTTAAGAACAAACCTACAGTCCCTATCTTGTACGTAACCCGGGGACTGCCTGTATTAACATTTAGAATTGGAGAACAAGTTTGAGGCAGGCAGGGACAAGTAAGGTGTTTGGATACCTGCTGACTATGGAGCTGTATGGAGCATGTTATTGATAGCATTGTAAGCAATGGAGGTAGAAAGATACTCAAAAGTCTCTCCTTATTGTCGTTCTTTTAATGTGTTGGATGTTTGGAGTTTGGCCTGTGACAACAGAATACCATTGTAATCTGCTAAATTTCCTACTATTAGTAAAAGAATTGGGGTCACTTGCAGTGTTCCCTCCAAGATTTTCAATCCATGAGCCAAGTGAGTTTTGTCTTGTCAATATTGGTGCACATCATGTGCACTTGTTTGGATGTGTGCCAGTGTGGTATCTACCTGTTACTAACAAAATTATGCAAATACTTAAAATTATATAAATACTAAAAAACCCAGATAATTAACAAGATGCATGACCTTGCAACCACCCACCCTGAAAACTACGATGCTTTCTGGCCCCTGCTCACAACACACGGAGTGTGTGCCCCTTTGCCTGTGCCCCCATCAGGACCACAGCCAAGTAGCTGGTATCTGCATAGGCTTGAATAACTGTCTACTCCCCACCCCTTGTAGTTGTGCCCAGCCTTGTAATTTCCCCCCCTCCCTCTTTTCCCCCCCGATATGCCACAGTATATATGCCAGGGTACCTGTCCCCCAAACACAAACAGCCAGTACCTGGGCCTAGGGCCCACAGCCCAAGCCCCACTGCCCAGAGACCTGTGCCCAGCCTCACATCTCACCTGTTCCCCTCCCCATTGCCCACAGACCTGTTTCTGACCCCATATTTTGTCCCTCCCCCCAGAATTTGCCTGAGTCTGGCACCTCCCATCACCACAGATTGTTGGTGCCTTTGCTCCCCACCCGTCTGGCTTCTATGCTGGGTCCCTGCTGTCTTTGGCCCCAGTGCCTCCCCCACTGGTACAAACCCTGGTACCTGCCCCGTTGCTCTCCCTCCCAGGTTCTCACGTGGCAGCTCCTCCTCTGGCTGAAAGAGCAGCCTCTTGTCCCCTACCACACGGCCTCTCTCTCCTCCAACCCTGGCCACTGGAGCAACCGCCTGCTGCCCGCCACCTGGCTGCACAGCTCAGCGGAGGAGGTAAGTGGGTGGAATTTTTTTCTGTGCTCTTGCACAGCTTAGAGAGAACCCTGGTCACTTGGCAATTAGCTCTCCATCAAAGAGATGAAGAAATGCACTGAGGAAGGACCCAAAAGAAGAAAATGCACTACTGAAGTTGCTGCTAATTACATTAGTCCCCACCTGAAGTACACAAGATGCTGACACATGCTTCCTGATATTCTCTGTCTAACATTTTATTCTTGTCAAGATCAACACACTCCTGATTTAACAATAACAGAAGAGTCCATGAGATAGACTATTGCCATTCACTTCTAGCCACATATGGACTTTCAGGATATATACTGAATAGATGATTTTTCATTTCACTGTTCACTGCTAAAGTAATAACCAGATCTACCTCATTGTTCTGAAAGTGATCCAACATGCAAAGATGCCATACAAAGATGGTGGCATTAACACCTTAGTAATACATTTGAATTGATGTTATCCAATTTCTATGTTAAATATAATCAAGAAGTGTTTGATTTTTTTGCACTAATGCAGCAAAAATGAATTGCTCTTTCAGTGTGGTCTTTAGAACTAGCTGTTATCTTCTGCTTTAATACATGCCGAAAATTTTATTCAGAAATACTTTTACATAAACAAAGTAGTAGTAATGGGAAAAACAAGCCATATCAAAATATGCATACTCAACTGGGTAAACCACATAGCTAGGGGAATGTAAGCACCCGAGGCTAGTTACAGATTTATTCTGCTGTGATTCATGGAGTAATTCTAATTACTGATTCTTTGCACTTCAGTTTCCTCTGATGGGGTGTTCTGTAAACAAACAGTTGCAATTTTGTCCTATTGCACACTTACAGGATCTGCTTGTAGAATCCAGATATTTTACAGCTTCATAATAAAAATATTCCATAAGAAAAGAAGCTAGAGAAGGCTGTTTAAGAGAATATATTTTACATACTTTAGACTCAAAGTTTTAGTTGGGCAAATTATATTTTAGGTAAAGATTCCTGATGGAATTTTATCAGAAGTGAGGAATGGTTTATAGTTCAGAAACAAAAAAAACAAAAGTGCCCCATACAGAACACTTGCAACATTTGTAGTTTTATTTTTTCTAGTTGCAAAATATTCATAAACTGCACTGTACCCTCGTAATAATATTCTTCAGAATTAAGGGCCAGATCTAGACAATCTTTATTATGCTGGATAGCACCTCAATTCTCAGACTGTTTCTTCAATGGAAATACTTTGAAGAGTAAGCAGAATAAACAGGTCTACACTGGGGATTTGCCCTGGTAGGTATATAAGCTGCTCAACTTCCTACGGCTGAGAAGCTTCATCAACTCTTTATAAAGCCTTAGCAAGTTTTTGCATGTACTCACTGAGATCTTAGTATTTTAGAGGAAGGCTTCCAGACTGTTAAAAGTTTTTAAGAGTAGAAAACTCCATTAACAATTAGAGCAATGGAAAATACAGAAGATGCAATCATTGTTGTTCTGCCTCAATCCTTTTCCAGCTATATCATCTACTTAAAAATAAAAATTCATAAGTTAAAATTAAAAAGAAAACCCAAATCACTGAAAAAAATGCCTTTTATTTTTATGCACCATTTCCATACAGATACAGGCAGTCCCTGGGTTACATGGATCCAACTTACATCGGATCCCTACTTACAAACGGGGTGAGGCAACTCCGCACTAGCTGCTTCCCCCCAGCAGACCAGGGAGACATGAAGCTAGCGCCCCCCCCCCCCCCCCCAGCAGACCAGGGAGACGCGGAGCGGCTTTTCTCAGCAGACACCTCAGCTTGAGAATAAAGGACTGAGGGAAGTGAGGTGTGGGAGAATAAAACTGAGCTCTGGAGAAACGTTTGGCTAGAGTTTCCCCTACAATATGTACCAGTTCCAACTTACATACAAATTCAACTTAAGAACAAACCTACAGTCCCTATCTTGTACGTAACCCGGGGACTGCCTGTACATCACTCTGGGCTAGATTTTGCTATGCTCCTTAGCATAAGTAAGGGGCTCCCACCAGTGGTTCCATTGAAATCAGTCACTTCACTGAGGCTGTGTCCAGACTCAGGGTTTTTTTTGAAAAAAGTAGCCTTTTTTCGAAAAAATTTCACCTGCGTCTAGACTGCAGCTGCGTTCTTTCGAAATTAAATCAAAAGAACGTGGCTTTTCTTTCGATGGCGGTAAACCTCATTTCACGAGGAAGAACGCCTTTTTTCAAAAGTGCTCTTTCGAAAAGAGGCGTTTTTGAATGCCTACAGGGCTTTTTAGAAAGAGCATCCAGACTCACTCGTTGCTTTCTTTCGAAAAAGCGGCTTGCTTTTTTGAAAGTACTGCTTGCAGTCTAGACGCTCTTTTTCAAAAGAGGCTTGCAGTCTAGACATAGCCTGAAGGAGTAAAGCACTATACCAACCATGAATGATCATAATGGAATCTAGTCATGAGCAATATTCATTTGACCAAAAAAGTGAACTTTTGTATAGTCTCTATTTCTCCTTTGTAGCATATTAGGCTAACCCTTTTGCTTGCCTATAGATAAATAAATGTACTATTTCCTTTTTATTATGTTTTACAGTAAGTTTCAGTAGGTTTATATTGGGTTTGGCTGTATTGCAAGGGTCTTACAGGCCACATTCTGTATGTTAAGCTAAGGCAAAACGGGCATGCACATGCCTGGACTCTTATCCAAATAGCAAAGTCAATACACATATATTCAGGGCTTTTCTCCTATATAAAGCAACCTTTAGGGGCATAGGGGACTTCCAACAATACCCTCAAACAAGGACCTGTCAACCCTGAAGGTGATAACTGAAAATTCATAAGTAATCTTAAATTAGGCAACACCTTGGACCACTGAGATCTAAATCTTCAAAATAAAATAACAAGCTTTACATGTATTGCAGTGATTTTCTGAAATATTAGTTCAAAAGTTTGAGTCTCATCGTCTTTTTAGTTGGCCAAGATAGAGGCTAAAGTTTCCCCTAGAGAGGTCTCAAAATTCTTATTCTTAAATTCTGAATACTCTAAACTAGCTAATATCTAGAACATGCAAATAATTTTAAGGTCACCATATAAACACCTTACTTATGCTGTTAAGAAGTCACCCACATAACCCATCCATTTTATCATGCTAGCAGGATCACCATGGATATCATCAACGTTTATAGTCTTCATGAAAGTAAGGGCTACAGCATGTCCTGTAAGGTGAATCTTCGGAGCAGGAAGTGTTTGTAGTACTGTGTGCTAACTGAAGATGCTGAAGTCATAGCAAATAATGTACAATTCTACACCCAAGAAGAGGAAAGAGCACAGACCAGCACACCAAAATAGCTATGCACATCATATAAGATCAAGCTTACTGGTAAGAAAAATTGTTTTTTCTATGAAAGCAAAGAAATTGTTTCATTAATAAAGAAAAGTTAGAAAGGTAGTTTGCTTGTGAAAGAATCTTGAGTTCCCTCCACCCTTATCCACAATATCAGTACTGGAGAGCCACAGTCATCTGTAAAATTACTAACCCATATGATTCTTAATTATTTTATTAATTTATTTTTCCATACTTGAGACTTGAAGATTAGAGGAAAAACTAGTATTTTTGGAGGAAGAATGTTTATGATGATTAACCCATGATTACATAGGCTCCTTTCTAACAATAAAGTCCTCTTGGCTTGCATCATTGACTTTCTTAATGTTTATTTTGGATATATTCAGTGGCTTAAGCCTTCAAAGCTCTTTGACAAACTTACGGTTACCTCCTGTTTGAATTTGTACTTACCATAAGTAATTTCTACAGCTGTCTAGAAAGAGAGATTGCAGTTTCTTTTCCCACTGCAAACTATTATATAGTTATTTCCCTGACTGTTGCTTTCACAGAACAGTTTCTGGAAGACTGATTTAATTCTTTATGCTCAAAAGAGAAAAAACAGTCATTCTGAAGTCTTGCATGTATTTTAGTTTCAAAACCTTCTGCAAAAATTAATCTCCCAACATCCTAACTCATCTTATTCTGATGCACTATTGCAGTAGGGAGACATACATACAGAGAGTCAGTGAAAAGGCAATTTCTTCCCATGGGGCATGAAAGTCACTCAAGACTTCTAATTCATCTTCTGAAAGGAAGAGTTACTCTCTAGTAGGCTTTTTATAAGCACCTGTCTTGGGCTCTAATTGAAACCAATTAAGTGTTCAAGTTGCTAGCTGGGGTGAACAGGTGCAAGCAATTAGTCTTAGGCTGCAACTTTTTTGTCTGAGGAAAATTAACTCAATCATTTCCTATGGCAGGGCTTTTCTGCTATTATGCTGTTAAGTTATAAATTGATCAATATTATTACAGCCCCGGAAGGATTTATATTTCATTATCAAATGAACAACCTTTGCTTAATGTATCCAAAGGCATTCAGATATCATTTTGGCTATGCTTGGCAAGGGCTTTCACATTGTTTCAAGCATGCAATTAACATGCAATGAGGAGAATATAAAAATGTATCAAAGCCTCTAGAGCTCAAATAATGTGCATTCACAGCCCTATCAAACATGCTTGCAAGATTTTTTTTTAAATCTGTGTTTCACTTCTTTCTTCAAAATTTGAGACACAAAAGTAGAAAAAGACCTAAAAAGTAAAGATCTTGGACCATGTCATGGCTCATTTACAGTTTAAGTGCAGCTAAAAATTGACCAGAACCCAAATACCCAAGTTTTGCATGCCTTGAAGGAATATTCCCTAACATGGGAATGTGTGTTTGAAAGCAGAGATGGAGTTGTGCTCTGCTTCAGAGTTCCCTGGCTCACATAAAGTTCTTTAGGAGGCTTTTACAAATCAGAAAAAACTAGACTACACTGGATTTCACCATGAACTATTGTTTTCATGTTAAGTCCAAGTCAACTGTTCACCAAGAAACTTTTCCCAGGTAAGCCAAAGGATAAATCCAAATGCATGTGTACAAAGGGGATGAATCAGGAGTGCATGTGCACTGTTAATTCTGGCATTTCCTATGTGAAGAGTGTTTCATTTTTTTGTAACCTGTTAATTCTTTTTTAATCCTTAACTTTGTGTTGTTTAATTTTTAAATTACTTAGTTGTTAAGAGCAACTTTAACTAATAACTAAAGAGAGCACTGCTTATGATTTTCCTTAGTTTAATAGAAATAAAAATCATGGCAATATTGAAAAATAAAGCACTTACACATTTGTCTTCAGTGTGTAATTTTCCTCATTGTTATAAAATAATTAAATTATATTCTTGCAAAAACATGTTTGTTTTCTGTTCATTCTAATACGACTTCAATTTACTGAAGCTTCTAAATGATTATCTAATTGTATAACTGAGAACTCAAGAAGTTAGGACGTTACATATACATTTTGGCTGTGTCTAGACTGCATCCCTTTTCCATAAATGTAACCTTCATTTCACAAGGTTTAAGGGAAGTTTTGGAATAGCACTTTATTTCAAAATTTGGTGCTATGTACATCAATTGTGCAGCTGAAGTTGAAATAGCTTAACTTGGCTTTAGGTGCTGTCTTCACAGCAGGAAGTCAAAGGAAGAACGCTCTTCCTTTGACTTCCCTTGCTTCTTAAAAAATGAGGTTTATTGGAGTTAGAGTATGAAGTCCTCCAGCTCAACATTATTTTGAAATAAAGGCTTGTAGTGTAGACACACATTATGTCATTTCAGAATTACATCAGTTATTCTGAAATAACACTGCTGTTTAGACGTACCCTACATTCCCTAGCTGCTAACTCCTTCTACCAGAACAACAGTCTTACCACTCTATCCTAAAGGGATGAAATTTAAATTGGACAAATAGTTTCATAATCAAATCCCAATTTTGTCCCTATAAAACCTGCTTTGCCTGTTGCAGACTAGGGTCTGCTTAGCTGAGCAAGTCTCAGAGGGGTAGCTGTGTTAGTTTGCAACTTTAAAAATGAGTAGTCCTATTACACCTTAGAAACTAACAAAATATATAGTATAATGAGCTTTCATTGGAAAAACTCATTTTTGAGCTGGAGTAGAAATAACAGAAATTAAGTTATAACAGAAAAAAATTGTCAATTGTATGATCGGTGCTAATGAGGCTAATTAAGTGGGCTGGAAGTGACCCATACTTAGTTTTTGATGTAAAAATGCAGGATTAAAGACAGGGGAGAATGACCTTATAATGTAACATCCAGTTAATGTCTTTGTTCAAGCCGAGGGGTACATCTACACTGCATGCTTATTTCAAAATAAGCTATACTGGAATAGTTATTCCAAAATAGCTTATTTTAAAATAGCACATCTATACTGCAGAGAAATTTCAAAATTAGTCTGAGGCAGGTTTTCCTAATGTAGACGTGCTATCATGATTTAGAGCCCCAGGAGGCACAGGGGAATGACTTAGAATGACCCTGGTGAGGGGCTATTTCGAAATAGTAGAAGTGGAGCATCTACACATACCTTATTTTGAAATTACTATTTCAGAATAGGCATTATTCCTCCTAGAATAAAGTTTACAGATTTCAGAATAAGCCGTCTGTTATTTTATAATTATTTTGAAGTAATGGAATGGCTGTGTAGACACTTGCATCATTATTTTGAAATAACACTAGTTATCTTGAAATAACAGTGCAGTGTAGACGCACCCTAGGTAATATCTTAATTCATTATATTCATCCTGACATAAATATTGGTATATATAAATAGATCTGGTACTTTTGAGGGTTTTTTAATATGGGGAATGAAAGGGTACTTTATTATTATGTTGTGAATAAAATTTTGCATGACTTAAATACAGTCTAGATGGAGCTACTGTAAGCTACACAGTAGGGCTAAAGCTAAAATAAGCTACAAAACATGAGCGATGTAACTTACGTCAAAATAGTCTATTTCAGCTTTTGGTACTGTCTACACAGCAGCAAGTCTGAGTTAGAGCATGCTTCCTGACTTTCCTTACTCTTCCTAGAATTAGGGTTACAGGAGTTGGAGTAAGACATCTAGCTCAACACTATTTTGACATTATATCAAAATAACTGCTTGCTGTTGTTGGGATTTTGTG
This sequence comes from Pelodiscus sinensis, assembly GCF_049634645.1. Taxonomy (NCBI): domain Eukaryota; kingdom Metazoa; phylum Chordata; order Testudines; family Trionychidae; genus Pelodiscus; species Pelodiscus sinensis. The sequence continues at coordinate 53,238,839 of NC_134719.1, forward strand.
GTTCCTAGAGACTCAGGTGCTGGGAAGAATCAAGGGTCTTCAATTCAATTCAATTCAATTCAATTCAATTCAATGCAATGCAATACTTTATTCAATGTGCACAAAGGAAGAGCCCCTGGTACTAAAATCAGCCAGAGCCCCTCCGACAAAGGAGCCCCTCCCCTTGCTGTTTTATAGCACATGGTTACAGGTTACATAACACAAACTTCTAAACCAATCAGATTCAACCTTTCCATATATGGCTTTGTTTGTCACATGCCCGCACCTCTCCAGTCCACATGCCGAGCTCACCCCCCTTCCCTTGGCCTCCCCCAGGCTGTTGCTAGGGTGGTGAGCCACAGCATGCCTCTCCATGCATACCCTTCAGCTCCCCCATTTGGTTTTGGGGCTAAGAACAATTCTAACACTACTTCCTTGTATTTATTAGGAGCTATAAGTGACTTTATCAACACTTAACTGCAGTTTTGGTAACAGAATTAAACAATACATTCAACCTTTAATACATAATGGTATCTACACTAAAAGTAATAGTAAGTCTCCATATCCATTGCGAAAACACAACTGAAATCCATCCCCAGGGAATCTCTGTTCCCATAATAGCAAACTCTTCTATCTACGGCAGGCATGTCCAAAGTCCGACCCGTGGGCCAATTGCGGCCTGTGTTCTGGTTTAATATGGCCCCCCAGGTAATTTGGCAATATCTATCTTTTATGGCCCCCAACGAATCCATATGTATTGAGATGAATACATTGTAAAATCTCAGTTAAAGTCAGTTGGTCTAAATCAGTTATAAATATATTTGGACACAACATGTATACTTGGTGTTATGTTCCTGTTCATATTTTTTGAACTTAAAAGTTGACGGACAACCTTTATTACCAATAATATGTAATGTACTTTACAATGTTCCTGACATATATTTCAGCTTCCTGGATTTTTTTTTTCATCTGGCCTTCAGATATGAAAGGCAGAGTGATTTAACACCTGTTTAGATTGGTCATCCATGTGACGAAATGAAAAGTATGCTGTTTGCAATAAACTTTGCATAAAATAGTTAATTTGCATTTAATTTTAATGGTTCAAAGAATGTCAGGCAAAATGGTAGGCCCTCACGCATGTTCACTTCATCAAATCTGGCCCTCTTTGAAAAAAGTTTGGACACCCCTGATCTACGGAATCACTGTCATTGCCTTACCACTTCTTTCATACTATCTTCCACAATAGGAAGTACGAGATGTTCAAGCCAAGCTTACTTTCCAAAGCTAAATACCCAAATCCACACCAGGTAGTGGAGTCTTTCTTCACTGTTATATCATCCATTAAATTAAACATTACATGCACCATTAAGTCAGGTCCCAACATTTGAGATAGGTCTTGTCCTGACTCCATGTTTCTTATATGCAAAACCCATCCTCACAGGATGGAACATTGGTCCTATGGGAAAGCTATATAGTTATCTCCAGCCATTATTACATACTCAGCTACACAGGTGTCTATGACATGAGAATGGGAGTGGGTGGAAGGGCTGAGCCTCCAATCCAGGAGACCAACCCACAGGAATTAACACCTCTCCAAAGATGGAATAATCATTCCAAAATGCCTATTATCAATAGAGACCACTCCCCTGCCATCATGCAAGGTGAAGACATTCAGTCTTTGAGAACTGCGGCTCTCACCCAACAGGACACCTGTGACACGAGCAAGTCTCTTATCAGGGCTACAACTTTCATGTTAACACCATGCCAGTATGATAACACCATTCCAGACCAATGCTTGCTCAGACATTTTAGTAGTTTTTAATAGATGGCTGAGTACAACAGTGAGGACCTAACCAAATACGTTGCTGAGTTAAGGTGATATCTAATTAATTAGATATGAGCCCTATTCTCACCACAATAAACTGTCATCCCTGCTACTAACAAATTTTCAACCCAGTCCCTATTATGAGATTTGATAGCTTGAGTAATGGCATTTACAACTGATCCAGTGGCTCCTCCCCAGGTGACTACATCAATAAAACACTTAACAATACTGAGAATGGCCCTCAAGGATTCCATAGGGTAAACAGAGATTATTGTGCCCTATGTTGAGTGTCACCCTTGTGTACTTTTACTCGTGACAGGTGCACCCAAACTGGAATTCCAGTGACCCGGGCCGCTGAAGGAGTTACCAGGAGAACTATGTGAGGTCCAGTCCAGGCTGGTTCAAAGGTTCGTTTTCTATAGGCTTTCACCAGTACTTGATCACCGGGCTGCACCTCACATGTGTCTTCTTCGCTAGCCTTTGGGTCTGGTTAAGTTTGGGGGTCCTGTGAGACACACTGAGATAACAATTTGCAATATTCAGCAAGCTGGTCACCCATGACCTACAATTCCCCCGCTCCAATGCACAGATTTCCTGGCGTCCTCATCGCCTACTCTGTCAGTATTTCAAAAGGAGATAAGGAATGTGGATTAGTAGGACTGGATCTCATAGACATGAGAACCACTGGTAAATTGGTGACCCAGTCTTTCCCTGTAGCAGAAAACATCTGTTTGGTTAGTTTGTTTTTAATGGTTCGGTTAGCTCTTTCTATTAATCCTAAACTCTGGGGATGGTAGGGACAGTGGAATTTCTGTTTGATCCCTAGTGACATGCATACTGTTTTCATCACTTTCCCTGTAAAGTGGATACCTTGGTCGCTATCAATGAAGCATGGAAATCCCCATCTGGGAATTATTTCGGTCATCAATATTTTAGCAACATCAGACGCAGTGGCCTTGGCCCACTTAGTAAAGTGGTCTTCTACCCACTTAGTAAAGTGATCCACGATCACTAAAACATATTCTTTCTTTCTGCACCTTGGCAGGGGTTTAATGAAATCTATTTGTAACTGTGTGAAGGGCTGTGTTGGTCTTGGCTGATGTTGCATTTTCATTTTCACTGTGGGAGCAGAATTACATTGAGCACGTTACACACCACCTCACATAATCGTGCACATTTGCATTAAGCTTAGGATGCCACCAGGTGTCTGACATCCGGTGGATCACCTTCCGTGCTCCATCATGTCCCAACATGTGATATATTTGTATCATATTTCCCATCAGCACATTTGGTAACACTAATGTGTTTCCTGGGCCTCTCTAAGTGTTATCATCACACAGTTTGTCCCTATTATCCATCCATAACCACGTCTCTGCCCTTGGTGCAGCGTGTTGGATGTCCAATGGAATGTCTATGGGCTCTTCCTCAAGGCAACAATGATGTGGGTGTCCTTCATCTGGGGTAGGCATGAGGGTAGCAGGGTTTAACGATGATGCTCTTTGCAGATGTACCAAAGGCATTAGCAAGCTTGTTTCCCATCGAGTCCATCTTGCCACATGGACTGCTGAGGATTTCTTCCCTGATAAAATAGCAAGGACAGCGTGAGGTACAACAATATTTACATCCTGTGAACCAATAAGTGGTGTGGCCTGATTTCGGGCCATAGAAGCTCCTTCCACTGCCTGATGGCATGGTGGCATTGCTTGAGCGACAGCATCTAGTTTAGAAGAGTAGTATGCTACTGGGTGCTGTTTGTCCCCATGTTTTTGCGTTAACACTGCTGTCATATGTCCTTCACTGACATGCGTGTACAATGTAAAAGGCATTAATGGATTAGGAAGTTCCAACCCTGGGGCAGTACTTAGCCTTTGTTTCAATGTGGTAAATGCCTGTTCACAGTCAAGTGTCCATTCAATTGCCTCATGTGGTCCACCAGCACCCTTCAGGAGATTATTAAGAGGCTGGACAATCCTTGAATAATTGGGGATTTGAGTTCGGCAGAAATTGAATAGCCCCAACACTTTCCTAACTTCCCTAACCGTAGTTGGTCGTGGGCATGCATTAATAGCCTCAGTGCGGTCAACAGTTAAACACTTGTACCTTTTGGATATTAGGTACCCCAGATATGATACTTCCCCCTTTGCAATCTGAGCCTTTCTAGCATTACATTTTACCCCACTGTCTGCCAAGTGCTGCAGGATCACTTCTAAGTCTTTCATGTGCGTTTGGCGATCTGGTGAGGAGATAAGAAGATCATCAACATACTGTACAACACAAGAAGCCATGTCTGGCAGCTTTGCCAGCACATCAGCTAATGCTCTATGAAACAAAGTAGGTGAGTTATGAAAACCCTGGCTTAGGCGAGTAAAAGTATATTGCTTCCCTTTAACAGTAAATGCAAACCAAAATTGACTGTCAGGGTGCACAGGACATTTTGCTTTTACCATGGTGAAAACATCCAAAGCATGCAGGCCTCCCACTACCATCCACTCCTGCACCTTTTCCCAGAAGGGTAGGTTTGGGTTATTAAGCTGCAAAGATGGCAATTCTTTTAACATGCTCCGCAAGTCAGATGGACTCATAGGAGCGTGCTCTAGGCGACTCACAGTAGCAGGGTCCCCTTCCCCTTGATTAGGATTAGGGACAGTGTGCACTCTCACTGGAGCCATAAAACCAGACTGATATCTCTACATTCCACATGTAGGGTCCAAAGGTGCTGAGGGACAAGATCTCTTTTCCTGCAAGGCTGTTTCTTTATAGTTTTTTGCTTCTGTTTGCAGTTTTTCTACCTCTGCTTCTAACTCTCCTACCCTTCCTTTTAGCATATCACACTTTCTAACCAGCTGTTCATAATCAACGATTAAACACATACCAGCCAATTTGTCCTTTGATAAATATTGTGGTTTATGCACAAAATCAGTGTTGCCCACTTGTAATGGGAGTTGGTCATCCTTCTTTCTTTCAGTCATACAGCCAAGATATCTCAACAAGAAAACCAATAAACTTACTGCTACAATAGTGATAAAAGCACTAATTAAACACTCTTCATATTGTGGATCACTAAATCCCTTCATCTTTCCCTTTTTTTTTAAACCTAAATATCCTCCAATCTCAAAATCTTTAAATACAATACTGTTTACAAACTAATAACAATTTCCAATTAGGAGATCTGGGCCAGCCAACACATTAACTAGAGGTACTTATGGCTATACCTGCCCTTACATTAACTGTTGGTCTTTATGGCCTCTTTGATTTCCCACTTCAACAACACTAAGTCAGAGGAACTTACAGCTTAACCCGCTCCCACACTAAGTACAGTGTCTTAAGACTGCAACCATCCAATTAGGAGATATGGGCCAGCCAACACATTAACTAGAGGTACTTATGGCTATACCTGCCCCTACATTAACTGTTGGTCCTTATGGCCTCTTTGATTTCCCACTTCAACAACACTTAGTCAGAGGAACTTACAGCTTAACCCGCCCCCACACTAAGTACAGTGTCTTAAGACTGCAACCAAAATGTTACAAAACTGCAACAAACCCCTTAAATTCTCCAACACCCAGTTTCACTTACTACAAAAGGTGTGAGAGTCACCAGTCAGGTCAGGGACACACAGCCAAATGAAAAATGAACAAAATCACCCTCTAACTTGATTGTAGGTCTTGATCCTGAAGGATATTTCTCACCCTGCTCACTGCACCAAGAAACTATTGGGATTTTGTGGTTCCCAGAGACTCAGGTGCTGGGCAGAATCAAGGGTCTTCAATTCAATTCAATTCAATTCAATTCAAATCAATTCAATTCAATGTGCACAAAGGGAGAGCCCCTGGTACTAAAATCAGCCAGAGCCCCTCCGACAAAGGAGCCCCTCCCCTTGCTGTTTTATAGCACATGGTTACAGGTTACAATAACACAAACTTCTAAACCAATCAGATTCAACCTTTCCATATATGGCTTTGTTTGTCACATGCCCGCACCTCTCCAGTCTACATGCCGAGCTCACCCCCCTTCCCTTGGCCTCCCCCAGGCTGTTGCTAGGGTGGTGAGCCACAGCATGCCTCTCCATGCATACCCTTCACTGTACAGATGCAGACTATGTTATTTTGGAATAACTCATGTTATTCCAAAATAATGCTGTTGTGTAGACATAGCCCATATCACTGATTATTGTTTCTCTCTATTAGGAAGAGCATCTTCAAGGTCAGACATTCTGCTAGTGCTTTGCAAAGTGTTGACACTGGTGGAAGGGTCACCGGAGTTTGGAAGAAGAGGAAATATGTTCGTGTTTCATTTAGTACAGCATGAAGCTCATTGTATATCATTTGAAATCAAGAGGAATGTGGCAGTAAAGGATATGAGGGGCAATGTGATGTTCTCATGGGGAGATGTCACAAGGAACTATTATCTGGTGCAATTAGATTCATTCTATGGGTTAAAGACTGGTTCTTCAGAAATGCCAAGGAACAAGTTGTATCTGGCAGGGAGTGAGGTAGTGGAGTCCAGAAAGGGGATTAATTCACTCAGGGTATGTCTACACTACAAAGTTAATTAGAAATAACAGCTGTTATTTCGAATTAACTTTAATAGCGTCTATACATGCAAACCACTATTTCAAAATTAATTCGAAATAGTGGAGCACTTAATTTGAATTTAGTAAACCGCATTCTGCGAGGAGTAATGCCAAATTCAAAATAGCTATTTCGGATTACAGCCACTCCCTGAGTTACGACCACCTCCACTTACAACCATCCGCATTTACGACTCAAGTGGTCATAAATGCAGATCCGAGTTACGAACGGTGTCCCGCGTTTATGAACAACACGGTCACCAAGTAACTCCATGGGATCTGAGTTACGAACACTTCGAGTTATGGACCAAGTGTTGGTCCGTAACTTGTTCATAACTCGGAGAGCAGCTATAACTGCTGTGTAGACACTTAATTCGAAATAGGGGGCCTCCACCCCTTCCCAGGGAGCTCTGGTGGCTACTCTGGGCACAACTAGGAAAACTTTCTCTCCTCTCCCCTAGCCCCGGAGCTATTACAGTGGTAGATCCTGGCCACAGTGCCTGTGCCAGCTCCAAGCCTGCCAGTCCAGAGCCAGCAGTGGACCCAGTGGCCTCAAAACATGAGCCAGCAAGCCACTGGCAGCCAGCCCTCCACCGCTCCCCAGGAGCACTCTGCCAGCTCCCAGGACCCTGACAGGGGCTGGAGAAGGTGGGCACCTTCCTGGTCCAGGGTGAAGATCATGGACCTTATTGAGGTTTGGGGGGGATGCCCCCAATGTCCATGATCTCCGCACTAGATGGAGGAACACGGCCGTCTATGGCAGGATAGCTGCCAGCCTGGCCAACAAAGGCCACATGCGAACCCAGGAGCAGGTTTGCATGAAAATCAAGTTGGTCCGGTGAGACCCCCAACCCTGGATCCTCAGCTTCCCCTTCTTCCCCTTTCTTTCCCCTTCCAGCTCCCTCCTCCTAGGTTTCTCCCTCCTTTCCCCAGTCTCCCCAGAGTTTCATTCCCCCTCCCCAGTTTTGTTAAATAAAGACAGTTCGTGTTTATGAAAATACATGTATTTCATCTGACATCAGGAAGGGGGCTAGGGAGGTGTAAGTGGAAGGACGTGAGGGAGGAATGGGGCACGAGCCCCCATGGAGAGGACGGGGGTGGCTCTGAAGGCTTCTCAGGGAGCACTCCCGCAGGGCCTCCTGGATCCTGACAGCCCCCTGATGGATCCCCCGGATGGCAGCCTGCAGCAAGTGCGGCTGGGCTGATGGCAACGACCCCATGAGATGCACCGGTGTGCCCAGGGGCAACTCTGGCTCTATGTGGCTGAATGCTGTGGTGCCCCAAGGGCGGGCACTCAGGGCACTCCAAAACAGGACTGCTTTGCTGTCCCTCATCAAGGTAGACATGCTTGGGAACCCTGAGAACTGTCTGTCCGGAGTGGGGGTAGGGTCCCTTTAAGCACGGAGCTCAGTTAGCCTCAGGCAGCAGCCCCACACACTAAGTCCTAACCTGATGCCCTGCCGGCACTGGTTCCGGCCAGCCTTGACTTCGGTTCAGGGTCCACTCAGTGTGGACGCCCTATTTTGAAATAGCAAAATGCTATTTCGAAATAGTTTCTGTGTATAGATGCGTTATTTCAATTTAACTTAATTCAAATTAACTATTTTGAATTAAGTTAACTCGAATTACCGCTGTAGTGTAGACATACTCTCAGACATGGAGGATTCCAATTACTTCAATCTTTCCATCATGTGGCAGAATTGTAAAAAAGAGATTTCCATTAATTCTGCAAAGCTCCTGCCAACAGATCACTAATTCTTGTTCTTGCATTTTTGTGTTTATACTCTTAAAACACTTGAGCTCTTTATTCCTCAGAGTACGGATATTGCTAATCAGCATACTGAAGATCTGATTTTGTTTGTTTTTTTGCTTATATATCCTTTTCCTTCATTGTGCTTGATTGTGCACTCCAGGTAGCACTTCTGCCAGACACCCTGCTCCATCTGGGGGCCGTGCCATCTTCCTTGCCCAGGGGTACAACTGGGCCAAGATGGCCCAAATCTAGACCTATCAAAACCAATAGGTTTAGGATTAATCTCGGATATTGTCTGTGAAGTTTTTAAAGTCAATAGGAACTAAATTCCTAATTGCCTAATTGTCCTTTGTGCTCTCAAAATCTTTACTATAACCCTTTACTTGTAACCCCCAGGTGATAAGACAACACTGGGTGAGGGGGTGATGTAGTAGCTTAATGCTGTAGATTTTTGTTATGGACAATGTTTGTGTGGAGAAAAAGTAAGAAAGATGTGGATCAAATCATTACCAGTACATCTAAAATAGATATTTTGCTTCTATAATGCAGGTGAAAAAACAATTGTTAGGATAGCTCTTGACAAATGCAGGATTTCATAACATATCCTAAAGAACCATTATGATCTGACATGCCTAACATAGGCCACAGATTTCACAAAGTGGTCCCTCTCTGGCCCAACGATTTTTGTTTGAACTCAGCATAACTCTTTAAAATCACATCCAGTTTTGATTTAAAGACTATAAATTCTTTTTATCACAAGACAATATATCACATCTATTAATAAACTGTTCCAGTGGTCATCTACCCTACCTTTAACTAATGCATACCATTCTAAAATGGTAGAACTATTGACAGTTAGGCTGTGTCTACATTGGCATGATTTTGCGCAAAAATGCCTGCTTTTGCACAAAAACATGCCGCCTGTGTACACTGGCGGGGAGTTCTTGCGCAAGAACACTGATGTTCTAATGTACGAAATCAGTGGTTCTTGCGCAAATACTCTGATGCTCCCGCTCAGGGATTAGCCCTCTTACGCAAGTATTCTTGCGCAAGAGGCCAGTGTAGACAGGCAACGTTAATTTCTTGCGCAAGAAAGCCCGATGGCTAAAATGGCCATCGGAGCTTTCTTGCGCAAGAGAGCATCTACACTGGCACAGATGCTTTTGCGCAAAAGCACATCTCTTGCGCAAAAGCACATGCCAGTATAGACGCTCTCTTGCGCAAATACTTTTAACAGAAAAACTCTTGCGTTAAAAGTATTTGCGCAAAATCTTGCCAGTGTAGACGTAGCCATATTGTTTAATGATTGCATATAGAGATTCAAATGAAATTGTCTGTATCTTGCTGACACTGAACAAATACAAAAGAGAGAATCTGTGGCAGAAAGAGCTAACACTCTGAATAGAAAGGTAAAAGAAAGGAAAATGCAGGACAATGTAGCACTTTAAAGACTAACAAGATGGTTTATTAGATGATGAGCTTTTGTGGGCCAGACCCACTTCCTCAGATCAAATAGTGGAAGAAAGTAGTCACAACCATATATACCAAAGGATACAATTAAAAAAAATGAACAAATATGAAAAGGACAAATCACATTGCAGAACAGGAGGAGGATGCGGGGGGGGGGGGGGGGAAGGAAGGAAGGTAAGTGTCTGTGAATTGATGATATTAGAGGTGGGGAGAGTGGCATGTTTGTGAGTTAATGGTATTAGAGGTGATAATTGGGGAAACTGTCTTGGTAATGGGTGAGATAGCTCAAATGTTTGTTAAGTCCTTGTTGGCAAGTGTCGAATTTTAACATGAATGACATGGCTACATTTCTATCACTATTCTAAAAGAAAGGAGACAGCAATATTCCCATTTTAAACATGGGGAAGAATCAGGGGTACCATTTCAGATTTTGGTAGGGTAGCCAACCTGTGCATGCTGTGATGGGGTGGGGAGGGTGAAAAGAGTGAGAGCTTGGTGTTCAGACTGAGGACAGAGGCTTCAGCAGTGTTACTGAGCTTGCTCAGCACAAGTCAAGCACGAAATGGGGGGTGGAGAAGAAACAAACCTCATCCACCCTCCCATTACACTCATGTATCATCTCTATCCAGGGGATACTAAGGCACTAGAAAAACTCTCCTTTTTTTGGCAGACAACTTAGCAGTCAGCTGACAGGAGCACTATATCTAATTCCTATATAAAAGAAACAAAATTAAATAAATATTAGACTTAGTTCTAACACTAACGTAGTCTGGCATCTTTTGGCAACTCACTTAAGAAACACTGGTTAGCCTTACAATTGTAGTGTAGTGTAGTGAGACCCCATCAGGACTCCTGGACTCAGCTCTGGAAGTGGGGTCTAGTGGGTTACAGAAAAAGAAAGATACATTTCAGCTTTATGTAAGAACATAAGAATGGCCATTTTGGGTCAGACCAATGGTCCTTCTAGCCCTGTATCCTGTCTTCCAACAGTGGCCAAGGCCAGGTGCTTCAGAAGGAATAAACAGAAGAGGCAATCATCATGATCCATCCCCTGGGCCCCACACAGAAGCTAGGGACACCATCCCTACTCATTTTGTCTAGTAGCCATTGATGGATCTATCCCCCTTGAACTGATTTGTTCTTATCAGTACCCTGTTATGGTTTGGGCCTTTTCACCATCTCCTGGAAAAAAGTTCCACAAGTTTACTATAAAGAAAATTTATTTTGTTTGTTTTAAATCTCCTGCTTATAAATTTAATTGGACGAGCTTCTTGTGTTTTGTTAGTGAAGGCATGGGTAACATTTCCTTATTCTATTTTTCCATGCTATTCATGATTTTCTAGACCTCTAACATATACATCTACCCTTTAGTCATTTCTTTTCCAAGCTGAAAATTCCAACTCTTGTTAATATCTCCTCATATGGAAGCTGTTTCGTACCTCTAATCCTTCGCCATTTCTGTACCTTTTCCAAAGCCAATATATCTTATTTAGAAGGAGTGGCCAGATCTGCATTCATGTTGAAGATGCAATGACCTTATGTAGAGGCAATATGATCTTTTGTCTTATTATCTATTCCTTTCCTAATGATTCACAATATTCTGTTAGCTTTTCAGTTTTTAGACGGCAATTGCATATTGAACAGATGTTTTCAGGGAACTATCCACAATAACTCCAAGATCTTTTTCTTGAGTGATAACAGCTATTTTAGATCCCATCATTTTTGTATCTATGGGTAGGATTATATTTTCCCGTGTGCATTACTTTGCACTTATCAGCACTGACTTCCAGATGCTCTTGTGTTGCTCAGTCACTAAGTTCTGTGAGATACCTTTGTAATTATTTACAGTCAGCTTTGGATTAGTCCTGTTCACCCCTTTTTCAAGAACATTTAGAAGTTTAACAGCAGTGGTCCAAATGCAAATGCCAGCAGCACAACACTCATCCCATCTCTTGTAAGTGGAGTACTCAGCAACGTTTTTACAATAATCTAATGATCCTTCAATTGCATGAATGCCCAGCTTTCTGTTATTCTTAATCACCCTGCTTCCCTCTTTTTGTAACAAACTCCCTGCCCAAAGGCAAAGCTGCAAGAAGTTCAAACTTTGTTGCATTTAAGAATTGCCTCTGGAGTCAGGGTGCGGGCTTCAAGCAGACCTCTAGTATGAAATCCACTGGTTCCAACTTCAGGAGAAGGGTAGTTCCTCTCCTTCCCCCCCCCCCCCCAACTCTACATAAATGGCACCCTTGGGAACATGACAAGGAGAAATTAAATGACTTTTCCAAGATTGCACAGGAAGACTGAGACAGAACCAGGAACTGAATCCAAATCTCCCAAGTATTGGCAGAGTACTCTAATCACAGAACCAACTTTCCTGAAAGCAGTCTACAGAGTAAGCATTAAATTTTTGTCTGTACATCAAACAAGCAATTCAGTCATACAAATTGTCTTAGAAATTGATACATGGTATCAGTCTGCTTTAGAAGAAATTGTCTAGAGTAATGGGTAATTTATTTTCCTCCAAGAATAGTGATTTTTTTTATAAAAAGATATTTAAATGCACTGAAAAAGAGCTTTTTTTCTTTCAAGAAAGATAAGCAAGGGCAAGATTAACACAATTAAGTGCAAGAGTGGAGGGGGAACATGTTCTATTTGTGGTACCCTGGGCTCTGAGATACCACACTACCATCTTCCTTTAGCCTTAGGAATCCTTGTCAGGGCCTAAAGGGAACAGCTCTACAACTCCACAAGCCAGAGGCAACACAAGCAATCCTCTTACAATCTGTGCAGGCTTCCTTTCCCTCTGTATGTAAGCAATGCACAACCAGAGAATGCCAAATGTCTCTCTGATGTGCTAGTTACTTACAGAAGTCACAGATCCATTATTCCCCAAGGAAGAGTGCACTCCATCTTGATCTCAGGATCACCACTCCATTCAACTCAAAATATTTAGATTTTTTTACAGTGAAAACAAGTAGACATTTACTTAAACACCCTGCACCCCCAGATTTAAGAAACAATTAGAATGAATGGAACTAAATGATTACATCAAAAATGAAATTGAAAGAGGCTTTCTAGCACCTAAATTCTCCTCATAGGTTAGCAAAACCAGTCTCTCTACTAGCATTAAACAGCTATTCATCAAACACGAGAGCTGACAGCTTGTCCCCTAGGTAAATGACCCCTGGGTATAGTTTCAACGAGCCATTGTCTTCCCTTGTAAACAGGGTAGCCCCTGCTGCTTTTCCCCTAATCTCCATGCATAGAATCTCCCCTGGAGACTTTTCAATCTCTTGATGAACATCTTACTTTAACTATGAATAGGCATTCCCTGTGACATACACAATACCCAGCTCATATATAGCTAGACGGACAAATAATCTCCTGTCTGAAAGAAACTTGTTTATCACTTTCTGGTGACCAGCCCCCACTGTAAGAACATAATATTGAGTATATAGACAGAACTCTGTATATAGTGTCCATTTTACAACTATTATATAAATCACAGTGACATGACATCCTTTGACAAACCGCTGTGTACTGATCAGACTGAGGGATCCCTTTCATCTGATACTCTCCTGTAATTTCTGCCAGATGGCACCAAGAACTTTCTGGATCACAGATTCCATTTTATTTATTGGGATTGAAGCAAAAAGTGACAAGGAGTGGGGTTTTAAAATCTCATTTGGAAATGAGACACTTTATATTAGATAATATAAAGATTCAGTGTTTTCAAAGTTTTAAAATCAGAGAAGGTGTTAAGGCTTTTTTGTTACTGGGGTTTTTAAACATATAGGTGATATAAAACAGAAACGATTTCAAACCACAGCCACAGAGTGGATGAGCTGACATCCATTTTAAATGGTAACTACATAACTGGCATTTGAAAGAATTGTATTCCAAATGTTAAAGAAAACACATGACTTAATGCAAGTGGTAACCTTTTATTCTGTACTTCGCTAACCCTCTTTTACACTTTGAAACATCATTTAAAAATAATGACATGCTGCATAATTTCAAATGGCCTTTCTGGTCACAGAATAGTTGTTTTCCAAGATGGTTTCTGTCTCTACATTAGTATGGATCCTACAATTGTTATAACTGTCACTTTTTTTTTTTTTTTTTTTTTTTTTTTGCAGAATGCACTTTTTTAAAATATAGGGAAAATAGCAGATTAAAGTGGGGGAGGGCAGAGTCAAGGAGAATGATGGCTATGGCTGTAGTATCTGGCTGAATCAAGAGGAATGGGAATAAGGCAGACAGGTAAAGGGTCAATGTCATGCTTTACACTGTTTGCTGTTAGCCAGAATTCCTTCTACTGTGCTTTTCTGTGCCCACTTTTTAAAAATATGCAGCTTGTGCTTCTCGCTAGCACAAAGAGGCTTTCACAGATGATTGCAGAGAAGAGAAACAGGGTAATAATTCTGCCTTTACCCAATATCCTTTAGAGAAGTTAGTACCAAGCACAGGACAGTGGCAAAAAGGGTCAATGTCCAGCATGCCAGCCGCTGAAGGTTATGTAGCAGTGGGTAGGCTCTCCCACTGATGTAGGGGATAGGGTATCAGCCTCCAAAGTGCAGCGTGGTGTATTCAAGTGCCTCTCCACCCTCCCAGATAGTAGGGGGGCAATCAACCCACAGAGGGCTGGCCATATTCAAGCCAGGAATTTTAAAAGATAAAGAATGTAGAAAAAGAAGTAGAAACAAATGTTAAAAGACTCATGTATGTACAGCAGTGAGAGGAAGAAAAGGAGAAGGGGTTGGCTAACCCATAGTCCTAAACTGTCTGCTTACTAAAAGGAAAAACTTAAAAAACAACACATAGTCTGGTAGCACTTTAAAGACCAACAAAATATGTAGATGGCTTTCGTGGGCACAGCTCACTTCTTCAGATGATCAATTCATTCACAAGTTTAATTCTCATGCTAATGGTTTAAATTGAGATTCTGGATGGCTGGGACATTACCAAACCTTGAAGATGTCAATGGTTTATATCTGTGTAGAATCTGATTTTAGTTCTCTTCCTTTCATATTGCTAACTAATGGTTCTTATCTGCCTCTTTTAACTATCTAGTTTTCCAGTTTTTCCAGTTACATACATACTTGGCAGGGCCGGCTCTTAGCACCAGCAAAACAAGCAGGTGCTTGGAGTGGCACGGGCAGCATTCCAGCCTGAGGAGGAGCAGGCGTTGAGCCCTGTGGAGGCCTCCCCGATCTGGAAGCCCCGCGCCCGGCTGCTTGGAGCCTGCGCTTGGCCCCAGGATGGTGGCGGGGTGGGGCGGGGTGTTGGGAGGGCAGGGCGCCTGGCCCCAGCACAGGGTGGCCGCAGCTGGTGGCACTGAGCCCAGTGGGGCAGGCCGCAGCCATGGTGGCTGCTCCTGGCAGCCGGCTCACTGGGGAGTTCAGGGGCTCAGCAGGCACTGGGGCTCAGCAGCGGTGGGGCCCCATCCTTTGACCCCCACGGAGGCTGCCCTGAGCTAGGAGCCCTGCAGCACGCTGCTTGGAGCCTGCGCCTGGCTCTTGACCCCGGGGTGCTGGGAGCTCTGCTGGGGCGGCTAGTGAGGCTGAGCCTGGCGGCCTCTTCTTCACCTTTGTGAGTGCAGCCCCCCTCTGCCCGTGTGCCACCCCCATCCAGCCACCCCCACCCAGCCACCCCGCAACTCCCTTCTCCTGCCCCCCGCCTGTGTTCTCTCCCCTGCAATTCCCCTGCCTGTGAACCCCCCTTGCCTGGCTGTCCCCCCCCAGCCTGTGTGCCCCTGCCCACTGTCCCGCAACCCCCGTTACCTCCCCCCTCTTCTCCTCCCCCAGCTCGGCCTCTGCCCAGCAACCCTGCCCACGACAACCCTGCTGGGACCCTGTCTCCTCTTCTCCCATCTCCACCTCCCATCTGGATCCCCACCTCCTGTCTGGCTCTCTAAACAATCACCCCTCCCCCTACTCTCGGGGTCCTGAACCCTCCCCCCCACACACACATCTGCCCAGGAACCCAGCCCCCTTGTGCTGTGTCCTGACAACCTCAACCCTGCCTGGGATGCAGGTGATTCTCCCTCTCCCTCTCCCTTTGTCTGAGGAAGCAGAACTCTGGTGTTCCCAGTGCCCATGTCCCCAAGCACCTTTACTAAAATTGGAATTGTTATCCCATTTAAATAGGCTTTGTTTTAAATAATATACCTTTAAAATTAAATTAAAAATTGTTATGGCCTAAATTTATCATAACCTATTTAAATAAGTTATGAATTAAATTTAAAAATTAAATAGAACATGTCTCCTGTCAACTTTTAAAGAAATTCTACCAGTTCACTAGTGTAAGTACTCAGAACCAGTGTTTACATCAGCAGTAGCTTCTTCTGCAGGTGAAGAGAGAATGTTTTTATCACTTTGGTTTATTCAGCTAGTTCAATTCAATGATTAGTTCATTCACTGTTGCAAAACCGAGAGTTGACGAACCAGAAAAACTTGTTTTTCTCTTCTCTCAGTAAAAAACTGGTTATGAGAGCGTTCTAACATCTTGAAGAACATGATGACTAGATTCAATCTGTTAAATTCACTGTAGATATTTCCTTTGCTTAATAAATGAATTTTAGATGCAAAATGTGTTTGGATACTTTTTTGTTACGTGACCTTCACCTTTAAGGTAGTTTTATTTCATTCAAAAATTAAATGCTGGTTTTGTTTATTTTAAATAGAATTTCTGTCCAGACAGAAGTAGATGCAAACCATATGTTTTTTAAAAAAGTAGCCACCACTTAGCAAATAATAAATGGGGTAAAATCTGTCTCTTAAGTGTTCCTATTACATACCATTTTGTAATAGAATAAAAATATAAAAATTAAGAATCTGATTACATGTAAGTTACACAATTATTTGGGCATTTATTTAGTTGGTAGCTATATTGAGTGTATTCTCCTGGTTAGTAACTAGAAGCACCAAATTTGGCAAAAAGGTTATATTTAGTTGTAAATCAACATGTTTTAAAGGTTGCTAATCAATAAGACTCAACCATCCTTTAGGACAATATTTTAAAAGTATAATTTAAATGATTAATTGCTCATTTGAACCTAGGTTTTCTGCTTGTTGGTTAAAATCATGATTAAAATTAGAGATTTAAATCAAAGCTATTTAAATCAATCCACCCCACTTCAGAGGCTATTTGCTCTGTCCCTGAAGGAGAAAGCACAGGGCTGCGCTCATAAAATAGGTCCTAGGTTAGTGGGGTTTTGTTGTCTGGTGCCTGTCTTGTTGAGCTGGGGAGTTGAAACAAAAGTTCTCTTAATCCCTTTGAACTGTCTCATTGTATAGTGAGGCTGATTCTTGTCCATGGACACCAAGAGTTGGACAGCTTATGTGTTGGGGTTGGAGACTGAGTGATTATAAGGCTTCTAATAATAAAATCCCTTTGCAGAGTGAGGAGTGGGACCAGGACTCCAGCACTAGGTGATGTGAAAAGCTGCATACTTTTGAAGTCTTAACTGACTTTCTGTGGATGAACATTGCCCTCCCATTATCCTCACGTGGGGAGTCCCTGGCGTTCTCCTAGAAGATGAAAATGCCCTGGGGTTTGGGCTCCCCCTGAAGCGCACACCCCACCTCCTAGAAAGCTGCACAAGTTGCATTTGCATGTGCACCCCCAGCAAGCTGCACAAGCTGCATTTGCGTGCGCACCTTCCCCGGACCAAAAAAGGGGGGGGGGGGGCAGCCAAAATTTTTTTTTCTTGGGGCAGTAAAAAACCTAGAGCTGGCCCTGATACTCGGCTTTCCCTGTGATACTTATCTACCCTCTGCTTTTTTCTGTCCCTCCCTCCCATTTTTTCCGTTCTTCTCCCCACCCCGTTCCTTCCTCCCTCATTTATTTTGGCTCTGGACATCCAACACTCCAGTCATCTGAAGAAGTGGACTGTGCCCACAAAAGCCCAAGATACCATCTACATATTTTGTTAGTCTTTAAATTGCCACCAGATTTTTTTTGTTTTTTAAATTTTTTCCTGCTACAGACTAACTCAGCTACCCCTGTGATGCTTAGTAAAAGTCATTGGCTGTCTTTTTAAAAATACCAGGTGAACTTAAATGTGATTGTGAAACATTTTAACAGATGAAATTTGAGGAATTATCTAGTGTCACCTTGGTGTCACTGAGAACATAATTTGACTCATAGCAGCTAACCTCAAGTGTCAGTGAATGTCACAGGATAATTACAGCTCCTGTGAGTATATTTTGCTTTACATAGCCTTAACTTCATGTGGCCTCTGGCTCTTTTATCATGAGTCATTCTGAGAAAGAGAGACAGATTTTTTTTTACTGTTCCCTTCTGAATTTTAACAGCCTCAGTTAAGTTCCCTGTAACCATAATTTTTGTTTGAGAAAAGTTTTCTCATGAGTAAATCTCAAATCCATCCAATCGAAGCCCGTTACTCCATTTTTGTGGAGCATCTCAATATTGGTTATCTTGTTCTTATGCTCAGTCCAGCAATACTTGCAAAGTGTATGAAACTTTTTAAAAAACTTTATAGCAGAGGCTGAAAGAAAAGTAAACAGCCACGGGATAAGTGGGATGGTTCTCACATAGATCTAATATAGGTTAAAAGATAGGAGACAAAGTACGTGAAAAAATGGTCATGTGGTCAGAATGGAGAGAAGTAAATAATGGCACCCCACCAGATCTGCATTGCAAACAATGCTATTCAGCATATCCCTAAGTGGTCTGGACTGGAAAAAGGAGTAAACAGTGAGTTCACAATGTTTGCAGATAATCCAAAAATCACACCCACATGAGGGGCAGAATAAAACACAAGTAATCCCTCCAAGAGTAAAATTATTCCAGTAATAATAAACCAAAACAATAATTATAAATAATGTACAACTGATTGATTTGCATGAAGCCGGCTGGCGCCATTTTTAAATGCCGGCTAGTTCGGACTCCGTGCCGCGCAGCTACACGTGGCACAGACTAGCTAGTTCGGATTAGGCTTCTAATCCGAACTAGCTGTACGCCTCATTCTATGAGGCGTACAGCTAGTTCGGATTGGAAGCCTAATCCGAACTAGCTAGTCCGTGCCGCGTGTAGCCTCGTGGCATGGGGTCCGACCTAGCCGGCATTTAAAAATGGCGCCGGCCGGCTTTATGCAAATGAAGCCCGGGAAATTCAAATCCCAGGCTTCATTTGCAACTCCGTATGAATACGTTACCCCCCCTAGTTCGAACTAGGGGGGTAGTGTAGACATACTCTTTGTTCCTACAACAGACCTGTCAGGACAACACACCAGTGATTTCTAACCCACATATACCTAGGTTATTTTCTTATATTCATCAATTGTAATTTGACCTAGTTTCCACTTTTTGTCGGATTCTGATTATTGAATATCTCCTAATCAAGCCAGTGTGGTCTTTTGCCATACTTCCTAGTTTTCCTACACAGTAGGATAGTTTATTCTCTTGCCCATAAGAGAAAAACTGTCAACTCCCAGAATGTTTTCTCCTTAAAATTGCTTCCCAAGGGATCTTACCTTCCTGAGGCTACATCTAGACTATGGGGTGGGGGGCTACATCTAGACTCTACCACATCCAGGGAATGTGTCTGCTCTTCTGCTTTTTTTTTTTTTTTTTTTGAGGAAGAGCGGATGTGCTCTTTCAGAAGCTCTATCTTTCTTTTTCCATAAGGAAGGACTCCTCCGAAAGAGGAAGTTTTTCCAAAATTTGGCCCAGTGTAGAAATTTGGCCCAGTGTAGCCTCTTCCAACGAAACTATCAGAAAAAGGTACATAAATTGCAGAGTACAATTTGTGTACCTTTTCCTGATAAAACATTGTAGTCTAGACATAGCCTGAGTTTGCCAATGTCTACCTTCTTGAAATCCAATGTCTTTATTTTTTTGCTATTCTCCCTTCTACCTTTTATTAGATGTATGAAGGCTCTCATTTCAGGACCACTTTCATCCCAGCTAGAAAGAGTGATTTCTTTGTGTGCAAGAGAAAAACTTTTGTTTTCTGGCTTGCTTGTTTTTGCAGACTAAAAAAAGGCCTCACAGTCACAGTGGAACAACCATGCTAAAACCTGGTTCCAGCCTAAAAGCTATATTGTGACCCTTTCTCACTAGCAAACTAAAGACAGTAAAATCATTACCATGTATAAAGGAAGTAGTCAGAAATTAGGTCCTTTCAGTTTTGTCCCACAGAGCAATGCTGCGCATCTACATAGGCTGGGTTGGACTAATTTAACCTGCCTAGTAATAGTTGTTGAAGCCAAAGGAAGAGAAAGAATGTACTATTTTCTACCAAACAGAAGTTTTCTAAATGCTACCTGAAGGATTCATGCAAAATAAAGAAACCACAAGTGAATGCTTGATTCAGTGCTAATGTGTGAAACTTGCATGGTATCCCACAGATCTTGATCTGTGTAATGTAATGTTAGATTGAAAAGTAAATGTGCGTGTAGTGCCATTCTCTAAAAATTGACCTGGGTATGAAGGCCTCAGTTCACAAAAGCAGGAGCTTAAAGCTTAATCTTGGTTGTAAGTCCCTCCTAACTTAGCATAGTTTTTAAACACAGACTTGAATTGCACTAACTTCAATAGGAATATGATTAGACCCTAAATTTGCTAACATAACAGAGGTCATTCTCCCAAGCCCAATGGAGTGATGTTAAAAATGCAATAACTTAAGCAGGAAATGCAAGAGAAATAACCCTCTTCGTTTCCCCTCCTTGGTCTCTCTCTGCTTTACAATTAAAATCCAGGCCAGAGTAAATTGTGCTAGAAGGATAAAATGCTTTAGTGTGCAAAGTCGTATGAAGCTGAATTAACGTGTTTACAGAAATAAACCATATATTTGAAAAACCACTAATAAGTAGTTGAGAGCTGATTACACTCCTATAATTTATCTGTCTATCTTAGGGTTTTCTATAGCACCAATCAGCACAGTACCTAGGAAGTGAATTATCTAAATATTTAATCACTCAACCATATTTTCTAATTCCTGTTTCTTTCATGAATTCCTCCATTCTTCACTAAAAGCATTTAAATGTGCAGTTTGTGAACTGCTGAAATGGTAGCTGGGAAACAACCTGCCAGAAAGAATTAGGATGTTCATCATATAACAGGAAGAAGAAGAAGAACAAGAATAAAGCTATTTTATCTATTAAGATAGTTTCTATTATAAACTTGTCAATAGATTAAATCAGACAATAAGATTCTCTGCAAAGTCTCTTGTGTTTTACACTGTCTAAGCACATTTCAATAATTGTTTCCATTACCCTTTATAACTACTAAATGAATGATGAATGGATATTCAAAGTCAGGCTCAATAGGATTATTTATGTACCATATTTCATAAAACAAATGCTTAATTAAAATCAGAGCAATTATGAACAGCATAGAGTGAAGAACAAAAGGTGTTCAAAAAGTGCTATTAAACACTTAGATTTCTTCCTCCACTGCTCCCACAGGAACCAGGAATGAAGTCAAAGTACTTCACATCCACACTTAATGTCCCTATCAGAATTATTATGGCCACATTTGTTAGCCAATGAATTCACTAGCACCAAAGATAGCTATTAAAGCCGTGAAAGAGGACTGCTTTTAACCAATAACTGTTTTTTCCTCAGATGAGTAACCTTAATTTTAAAATTAACAGAAGCAGTCTCCTTGCATATTTCAGGACTTTAACATCAGGTATCGCTAACAAAATGACCACAAGATGCACATCCTGTCTGTTCCATTTTCCTCCACAGGCCAAGTCAAAAAGGAAAAGGCTTCAGCCACGAGAGTTCTGCATGCAGCTCTCTGGATGGAAGCAAGGTGGCAGAAAGGATGTATCACACACACTCCCAGGTGCTTGCTCTTGTTCCTTTTCCATTTTGTACTGCACAATTCCCAAAGAAAAGATCAAATCCCAAGGGAAATTGCCCCCAAAGGAAAAACCTAAGGACTCCTTCATTACTAAGTGTGTCAGAGGCTTGAGGAGACAAGTTACATTTAGACAATCTTGAGGTTAAGACTAGCTCTTCCTTCTATAACATGTAATACAGATTGCAATGGAGGTTGTGTAGTGAGGGAGGGAAGCACTGACCAAATTCAGTCAGTTAGAGTTTTGACTCCTCTATTGTGACTTCCATTCACTAGCGACACTCTCAAGGTCTGCCCTGAATAGGAGTAAAATTAATTTTGTTTTACTCTCACAGAAGAGAAGTCAGATTATCTCAAACTGACTGCATGACTGACTCATCCTGTCTGTTCCATTGGAGTACTGCATCCAATTCTGTGCCCCATTACAGAAAGGATATGAACACATCAGAGAAAGTCGAGTGCAGGGACTCGAGGTTGGAGCACTTGATTTAGGAGGTGAGGTTGAGGGATTTGGGCTTATTTGGTCTACAGAAGTGAAGAATGAGGGGGGATTTGATAGCAGCCTTTAATTGCCATGGGAGAGGGTCCAAAGAGGATGGAGAGAGTCTGTTCTCAGCAGTAACAGATGACAGAACGAGGAGCCATGGTCTCAAGTTGTAGTGGGAAAGGTCTAAGTTGGATATTAGAAAAAACAATTTCACTAGGAGGATGGTGAAGCACTGGAATGGGTTACCTAGGGAGGTGGTGGAATCTCCATTCCTAGAAGTTTTTAAGTCCCGGCTTGACAAAGCCCTGGCTGGGATGGATTAGTTGGGGTTGGTTCTGCTTTGGGCAGAGGGTTGGATTGCATGACTTCCTGAGGTCTCTTCCAGACATAGGATTCCATGATTCTATGAAATGCAAACATAATAAAAAACAAGATCTGTAGCTTGAATTTGCGTGAGAGGTTCAAGTCATTCATCATACCAAAATTATACAGATTTTCCTGCTTCCTGTTATGATGCTACACAACTGAAACATGACCATTATATCAATATTGCCACTGTCAGACAATTGCTACAAATCTTTCACATAGTATGTCATCAAAGGGTCAATGGAAAAGTTATGATTTGCTGACTATAATTTTCCTGTTTAAATCCTGTGTGTGAAGTAACAGACATATAGCCACTCAAGTGTGTTTGCTCCTGGGGTAACTGCCACCTGGTAAAAACAATGTTGTTTGTCTCCAATGTCTTGATGGCACAAGGGCAATTAGCCCTCACACTTGGCTATAGAAAGAAATTAATTCTGATCAGGTGGCTCTTCCTTTGGAGCCTTAGTCTCCAAAAAGCCAATGTCTTGCTGTTGTTAGTCAGCCGGCTATGTAAGGGTATGTGATTTGCTCATGTAACCTCACACTTCATCTTGTTACTATACTTTTTCACAGAGTGCTATGGTGTTTTTTTCCCGTCCAATTGACAGAGGGTATAAAAGATCCTGAACACATTTCCATTTTGTCTTAATTTCTTGCTTCATTCCTCTGGATTGGATTCTTAACAAGGAAATTCTAAAACAAGGACTCATAACACCCTTGCTGCAGAGTAACCTTCTGAGAGAGTTTATCAAATTAGCAGTTTATCACTTCTTCAAACTTGATATAGCGTTAACTTATATGTATATTATTGCTTAATCATTTTAACTCTTCTCTTTTAAAAAATCTTTACATTTTAGTTTCTAAGGGTACATCTACACTGCAGAGGAAGTTCAAAGCTGCCGCTGTAGATCTTCCAGGGTTCCAATTAGTGGTTTAGTTAAGACAGCTAATTTAAAATGAGGGGGGCACTCAGGTCCATGCTGATAACTCTACTTTCATAAGCAGTAAGGGAAGTTGAAGGAAGAGTGTTCTTCCTTCGACTTCTTGCACTGTAGACAGGGCCAAAAGCCAAGGTACTTAGCAATTATGCAATTAACATAGCAGAAGTTGTGCATCTTAATTCAACTTTGTCCCATAGTGTAGACATATCCTAAATGATTATTGCATAAAAGTGGAGTTGTACACTGATTTGGTTATGTAGTTGATCTCCTGGGATAACACCCCCCACCTTTATTGATTAAATTGGTTTTCAATAACCACTTATAAAGTCTAATGTCTGGTCAGTGAAATAAATGCTGGAATACCTAAGGAGACCACTTCTGATTTCTTGTTAATGTGTTTAATGAGACACAAATTTACTTTTATTACTGAGTAGTACAGCTACTTGTGTATCGGTTTGGGGTGAATTTGCCCAATTTCTCAGCAGTTTGTCTTTAATCTGGTATTCTTAGCTGTGACCTGGTGAGGCATGGTGGCACCTGTGAAAATGATTGCCTCACATAATCAATTGTATACAGTTTTCAAGGAAAATAAAATAATTTTCTATCTTCTCCATTTAAGACATGGGTGCCATAACCAGCTTCAGAATTTAGTTCTTGTTTAATTTACATTATGAACTTGGTTACAAAGGTATTGTCACATCAAATTAAAGCTCTACCTATAAAAAAAAAGAATTTTTTATCAAGTTAAACAATGACCACAACAGCAGCTCTTCAAGTATTTTTTTTAAACTGATTAACTGCATAAATTTATGAAGAACCATTTTCTGCACCAGTTCACTGTAATTACAGTCTGTCAATGTGACAGTGAGATTCCTTACACTAAAATATACTAATTGTTACAAGAACAAAGGCCTGATTTCTATACCTAAACATGCCAGAAAGAAGGAGTCTGCTGATTTATATTTATTCAGAATTCGACTAAACATTTATATTTTTAGTTATAGGCCCTTATAAATCTTTCCCAAACCTCCGCTCAGCACACAATTTCTCCAAAGCCTATATTCAACTTCAAATCAATGTGATTCTAAAACACTGAAGCAAGCTGAAAGGTCACTGACTACATGATATTGTTGGTTACGATTACTGTCCTTGAAATGGTCCCATAGTCATGTGGGGAAGGAAATGTCTCAAACAGCGTCATGTAAGGGTAATCTTTTTGACACATACTACTTCTTCTGAGTGGGAAATTGACTCATGAAAGCTTAACATTTCATCCCAATTTGGGAAGGGGGAGGGAATCAATATCAAAATCTGAAAATTCACCAAAAAGTTTGAAAACAAAGATTTCAGGTCAAAATATGTTTTAAAATAAAAATGGTTGCAAATTCTTTTACTCTAATTAGCTTTAACTTTGAAACAAAGTCATTTATCCCACTTTGACCATTTCAACTTTTCAGAAGATTTTTAACTGAATACATGTTTCAAAACTAGCCTTTCCCTTTTTCATAAGCTTCAGAGGGATAGCCAAGTTAATCCGTAAGTGTATGTCTATACTGCATTCCTCTTTCGAGGGAGGAATGCAAATGCAGCCGAGCGAAATTGCAAATGAAGCGTGGATTTGAATTTCCCACACTTCATTTCCCACACTTCATTAGCGTCCGTCTGCTATTTAGAAATACCCTATTTCAATATGAAAAATGTTGTGTAGACTCGGTTATTTTGAGAACAAACCCTTCTTTCGAAATAACTGTTAAACATCATTTTATAAAGAGTAAGGGCTATTTTGAAATAAGAGGTTGTTCTCGAAATAACCGCATCTACACAGCGTTTTTTATTTTGAAATAGGTTAGCTCAAAATAGCGGACGGACGCGATTATGCAAATGAAACATGGGAAATTCAAATCCGTGCTTCATTTGCAATTTCATTTGGCTGCATTTGCATTCCTCTCTCAAAGGGGAATGTAGTGTAGACATACCCTAACTGTACAACTTAAAAAACAACAAATACTTTTGCAGCATCTTAAAGACTAACAAAACATGTAGATGGTATCATGAGCTTTCATGGACACCACCCACTTCTTCATAAAATATTAAATTGTTCAGTTGTTTTACCTAAAGGATTCTTGACTAGCTCTCCATACAGTTTTCACGGTATTAGTGCTTGAGAAAGAGATCTTCTGAAAATTAGTAAAACATCTGGGATATTGTATCTGTTCAATCTTATTCCAATTTTCACCATATTGGACCCCACTGTATATTTCCTGGGATTCTTTTTTCTTGGCAAATAAATGGAGGTACCTTTCCCCCTCTTTCAAAAGCATTTGTATTAGCTGAGACAAATAGTCCAATATTTTTGCCGTAGACAAATTAGACATGGATAGAAGAATTATGGGATTATAACTGACAATTCTCTATGTGCACACCCACGTTTTACCTGCCCCTTCACTCAAAACTACAAAAAATAATTTGATACAGAAACTGTTTTGGATGGTTTTGGTTTGTTTGAATAAACTGGAGACTTAATGCACAAAAAATTAAAACTGAGACCAATTTCAGTCAAAATAGCATCTAGAATCATAGAATGATAGAGCTGGAAGAGACCTCAGGAGGTCATCAAGTCCAGCCCCCTTCCCAAGGCAAGACCAATCCCAACTAAATCAACCCAGCCAGGGCTTTGTCAAACTGAGACTTAAAAACCTCCGTATGTAACCCATTCCAGTGCTCCACCTTGCTAGTGAAATAGTTTTTCCTAATATCCAACCTAGATATCCACCCCCACACTATAGCTTTAGACCAATGCTCCTTGTTCTGCCATCCCTCACTACTGTGTAGAGCTTTTCTCCAGCCTCTTCAGGAAGTTGAAGGCTGCTATCAAATTCCTACCTCACTCCTCTCTTCAGCAGACTAAACAGACACAAATCCCTCAGCCTCTTCTCAGAGGTCAATGTGCTCCAGGCACCTAATCATTTTGGTTACCCTCTTCTGGACCCTCCCCAATGCGTCCACATACTTTTTGTAGTGGGGGGCCCAGAACTGGACACAATACTCCAGATGTGGCCTCACCAGTGCTGAATAAAGGGGAATAATCACTTCTCTAGATCTGCTGGCAATGCTCTTCCTAATGCAACCTAGTATGCCATTCACCTTCTTGGCTACAAGGGCACACTGTTGACTCATATCCAGCTTCTCATCCACTGTAGTCCTCAGGTCCTTTTCTACAGAACTGTTACTTAGTCCCCAGCCTGTAACAATGCTTGAGATTCTTATTCCTCCCCCCTATTCTGCCTGCCCCAGGACCTCCTGGCTTTTCCCTCTTCCAACCCACCCCAGAGGAGGCAGGACTTGAATCCCCAACGCTGTTCTCCCCAAACAAGCACCCTATCCCCTAGGCCACACGAACCCACCTCAGCAACTTATCATGGAGAGGCCCCTTATCCTGCCTCCCCTTGGGCCACTCTTGTCCTTGTTGGACCTCATCAGATTTCTTTTGGCCTAATCCTCTAATCTGCCTAGGTCACTCTGGATCCTATCCCTGCCCTCCAGCATATCTACCTCTTCCCCTAGCTTAGTGTCATCCGCAAACTTGCTGAGGGTGCAATCCATCTCCTCATCCAGGTCATTAATAAAGATGTTGAACAAAACCAGCCAAAGAACCAATACTCTAGTTAATTTCTTAAATGTGGCTTCAGAACTATATCTAATTGATATAGGGGGCAGAATAAGAGACAAGAGAGAACAAAATTCCAGAATCATTATGGAGTAGATGAGTTCCTCACCCCATAGATTCGTACACCTTAATGACAGAAAGGAGCACTGTATACATTATACGCTAAAATTCACTCAGCTATTGTAGTAGACCCATAATCTCTGACTGAGTCTCTGAAGTTCTCAGGTCATGGTTTTAAAACTTCAAGTTACAGTAAAACTCCAGCACCATCAGGAACCTGGAAGTGCTCTGGGCAGCCAGACCATTGGAGCCGCTCTGCCCCCGGCTTCCTCAATTCAGCCGCTGCTAAAACTGACCAGCGGCTGAATCGGGGAAGCCAGGAGCAGAGCAGTTGGAGTGCTGCCGGGTTGGTCCCGTAGCACTGCCCCTCGGGGCTGTGGGATCAACCTGGCGGCACCCCAGCTGTCCCCAATTCAGCTGCTGCTGAAACTGACCAGCGGCTGACTCCAGGAAGCCCGGGGAAGAGCTGCTCTGCCTCAGGCTTCCTGGAGTCAGCCGCTGGTCAGTTTCAGCAGTGGCTGACTTGGGGACGCCTGGGCAGAGCACCTGGGGTGCTGCTGGGTTGGTCCAGTAGCGCCGCTCCGCGGCGCTGAGGGACCAACCCGACAGCACCCCAGCTGCTCTGCCCCAGGCATCCCCAAGAGCATCTGGGGTGCTGTCGGGTTGATCTCGCAGCGCCAAGAGGCGGTGCTACCGAACCAACCCGGCAGCACCCCAGCTGCTCTGCCGCAGGCGTACCTGATTCAGTCACTGCTGAAACTGACCAGCAGCGGCTGAATGGGGACACCTGGGGCAGAGCCGGTCTATCGGAAGGGGGGGCTATGAAGGGTCTGAGGTGGCATCCCCCCACCCCAGACCCCTCATTGCCCCCCCTTCTGATAGTCCGGCATATCTGATAATCCAGCACCCCCTGGGTCCTAAAGGTGCCGGATTATCGGAAGTTTACTGTACTGAGAATCCATTCATTTATCCTACTGTAAGCCTGCAAGCAACCCATACCCCATGCTGCAGAAGAAAGTGAAGAACTCGCAGGATCTCTGCCAGTCTGACTCAGGGGGAAATTCCTTCCCAACCCAAAATATGGCTATCAGTTGGGTCCTGAGTACTTTAGCATGATAGAAAATTCAGACACCTGAAAACAAAATCTGGAGAATAGAAAGATGGCAATGTTTTATCGTTTGAACGATCAGCTAATCGGTCCTCTTCAATAGAAAAACCAAAATTGAATCCACAATTAAATCGTTGTCCTGGACTGAATTCATTGTAGAGTCAATGATCTCAGAAGACTTTCAAGATCAAAATAAGATTTATAAAACAGCATGACAAAGGATGCAACCAAAGATCTGTATTAGAAAGACTCAAATTAGAAAGCTGTTCGAGGAGGCAGGAAAATGTTTGTTTTAGATGTGGAAGAAATAAATAGTTCTCAGGCATAGGCTCTAAGCACATGACAATTATTGAAATTTATAGCTCACTACAAAAATGCAGTGTTACCATGGGTCTTGGAATTGGTCTTGTTTTTTACTACAGTGAGTTATTTAAATCTGTAAAAAGCAAAAGGCAATAGTATAAAGTGGCTTTTACTCAATGTGTTAAGATTCCACTTTTATCAGTTACTTTTCTAGCATTAAGAGTATTAATCACACATGAATTAGTAAGAAAATGCCCTTTCTCTCCCTCCCTCTTCCCCCATATTTCTGAATGTAACCTCTTCAGCTGGGTCTGAGAACAGCAGTACCAAAAACAATAAAAAATAAATGTGTTATTTGAAATTTCTAAGGGTATTCCAAAATAACATAGGTTATGTCTAAACTACACCCCTCTGTTGGCAGAAGGATGTAAATTAAACATACCAAAAGTGCAAATGAAACCGGGATTTTAAAATGAGGAGTACATGAACTTTCTGGAGAAAATGGCCCATCTAAACTGCTGGTTTTTTTCGAAAAGCCCCGTTTCGAAAAAAAGCGGCAGCTGCCATATGCAAATGCAGCCCGGGATATTTAAATCTCGGCTTCATTTGTACTTTTGATGTGTCTAATTTACATCCCTCTGCCAATAGAGGGGTATAGTTTAGACATACCCACAGTGTGCATCTACTTGACAAGCCATGATTTCGAAATAATGTTGAGCGGGAGGACTTCTTATTCCAACTCATGGTAACTCTTATTTCACGAGAAGCAAGTGAAGTTGAAGGATTGTTCTTCCTTTGATTCCCTGCTGTGTAGACAGCACCAAAAGCTATTCATTTAAGCTATTTTGACTTAAGCTATGCAACTGACATAGCTGAAGTTGCATACAGTTTGGACCTCCCTAGTCTGACACCCTCAGGACTTGAGTGTCCCAGATAAGGGAATTTTCCAGACCAAGGAAGGTCCCCTGCTACACTTCTTCCCGCCACCCACCCTGGCAAGTCTGCTGCCCCTCCCCACCTCCACCTCCTTTGGCCCCACTGCTGGCTGGGCGACTCATCTGACCCAGCCCTGCTGCTATAGCTGCTGCTCCAGCTGGCACAACACGGCAGCATGCAGCCCTAGCACCACTTTTGGGACAGCACACAGCCCCAATCAAGCTTTCCCAACACAACTCTGGTGCTGGGCCAGCATGCATGGGCTGCCCCGGCCCTAGATCCGCTGCCACAGCCCCAAATGGGCTTCCCCTTAGGGGCTGGCGTGGCTCTGTCCCTGCTCCCAGGCTGGCACAAAACCCCTATCAGGTCACGGCAGAACAACACCACTGGTGGGTCGGTATGCTTGGGCTTGCCCAGCCCCAGCTGGGTTACCAGGCTGCCCTGGCCCCTCTACTGTGGCCCTACCACTGCTGGACCACAGATGTTGCCAGATGAGAGAGTATTAGTTTAGGGAGGTGCAACCTGTAGCTTAATTCGACGGTAGCCCTACTGTGTAGATGTACCCTAACAGTTTTGCAGCTCAAGAGATTTGCCCATCCATGAGTATAACTTTTAAATACAGTAGAATACACAGGTGTCTCTCTCTTAGAAACCAAATATAAAACACAACACTCATCTGACAGTCTAGACTGAAGGTTGCACAGTAGCTTTAAATATGAGAATATTAGTATTTGATGGTTTCACAGAAAATGTTAGTTTTGATATATACTTTATCTTACAGGAAATCTGTTCAGCAAGTGTAATCCAGTCTTTCTTTTACTAAACTCTAGCCAAGTAAAAAATTTCTTCTCACTTTCAGGTGACATCCAAAGAGATCTGTAAAGTAAACAGTCACAGCAAAGAAGCTACTTTTCCTGTAGGTCTTTGATGGTTCAGACAGCTGTTGCTTTTTAAAATTTCAGATGCCAGAAAAAGAGAAAAGCTGTTAGAGCTATTTCTTTATCTGCCTGGATGCCAATGAATTTACACTAATTAAAACCCTTTTGGTAAAAGTATAGAAACTCCATACACATCATTTTCCTACTGTTAATTAAAATGCTATAAAGTGAGGTTATGTTTTCACATGTGACAGAACTCTACCTTCCAATCCAAAGCGTCATTCTGAAGCAGCCACCCTCCAGGTGACAAATGCAGACAAAACTAAAGGTGATTGTTGTTCCCAGATATAGTCTAAATTGTTCTGTTTAATCATAACTGCAACACCTTAAGACAGGGATTGGCAGATGGAAAGTGGTCAAGGGCCACCCTCTTCCACGGAATATTAGAATTGGAAGAAACCTCAAGAGGATATCAAGTCCAGTCCCCTGTCCTCACGGCAGGACCAAAATCATCCCTGACAGGTGCCTGTCTAACCTGCTCTTAAATATCTCCAGTGATAAAGATTAATTTCCCATTTTGTATGTGTGAAACTGATTGTTCCTTCCTAAGTGGAGTATTTTGCATTTGTCCTTATTAAATTTCATCTTATTTACCTCAGACCATTTCTCCAGTTTGTCCAGATCATTTTGAATTAGGACCCTATCCTCCAAAGCGCTTGCAGCACCTCCCAGCTGGGTATCATCTGCAAACATTGTAAGCGTATTTCTATGCCATTGTCTAAATCGTTGATGCAGATATTGAACAGAACTGGTTCCAAAACTGATCCCTGGAGAACCCCACTTGTTATGCTCTTTCAGCATGACTGTAAACCATTGATAACTACTCTCTGAGAAGGATTATCCAACTTGTTATGCACCCATCTTAGAGTAGTCCCATCTACATTGTATTTGCCTACTTTATTGGTACAAGTAAGTGGCACAGAATTTCATATAGATAAAGGAACCTGAAAAGGGGTGTGTGTGTGAGAGTTTAATTTATTTCTATTGTACTGAACTTGCTAGAGCGGATGGGGATTTTAAATGGCACATAGGTAGCCAGATGTAAATTCCCACAGAAAGTCAATAGAAATTGGAGGTCTAATTTTTGCCATTCAAAATCCTTCCTGTGGTATATGTGTTCTTAAAGCTGTATGTATTTATAAATGGTTAATTCAAATAGTTTACAGGAAAAGTAGCAACCCTTTCCCTCATAGAGAAAAGCAATGTATAAAAGGTAATATTAACATTAATAATATATAATTAGAAAACTGATTAAAATTATAATCAGCTGTGTTAATTCATCATGGAAAGCCTAATAGAGTTGAGGCAAAATTAGATCTGTGGACTTTTATAAGTGTTCGTGTCTAAATTAAATATTCTTGTTATTCACAAAATTAAAAATAAAGTTACTCTGGTAGATATCTGATTTTAAATAGAACTAATCATTGTATGCCAGAGATTTCAGATATTTATTTAAAAGGAATCAGAATTTTCAAGACTAGCATCTTTTTGGAACATTTAAATATTTTATCATTTTATTATTGAGTTTCTCTTACCAGGTCTTATGCACCCTAGCAATAAATCACAAGGCAGCATATATTCTTTACATACAGTCCTTTTAAAGTCTCAGGAATTACTGCATTAATTATTGGTATTGAGCTACCACATTAGTAAGGACATATTACAAGTGCAATATGCTCCTATCACATCTATTGGTGCAACCTAACTTGTGTGTAATATAAGTGTATAACTTTAAGAAGCAAACAGGTCATATACAAATGCAATTAATTTCATGGCACCATCCTAGTTTTAATGTATGGATTGGACATATCTCCACTTTTGCTGAGAATAGATTTCATAGAACAGAGTATCAGAGGGGAAGCTGTGTTAGTCTGGATCTGTAAAAGCGACAAGGAGTCCTGTGGCACCTTACTGACTAACAGATGTATTGGAGCATAAGCTTTCGTGGGCAAAGACCCACTTCATCAGATGCATGTAGTTATCTTTAGCCTTATTTTGGCCTCCATATTTATACCTGCCTCTGGAAATTTCCACTACATGCATCTGACAAAGTGGGTCTTTGCCCACGAAAGCTTATACTCCAATACATGTTAGTCTTTAAGGTGCCACCGGATTCCTTGTCATAGAACAGAGTGTTGTTCCGATCCATGTCCTAGCTTTCTGCACTGTTTCATATGATAGCTGTTCTGTGGTTTATCACTATGGCAGGAACTGTGTCTGGGAATTTTGCTGCAATAAGACAAATTGGAAAATGTGCAAGAACCATTGGACATTTGGACAAATGCTCAGTAAACACTTTTCTGTACTATGCAACCACATGCTCTATTTACATGTAAGATCCAGTTCAAATTATGACCTTTAACTATTGACTATTAGTCCTCTTCTGTACCTGCTTTTGAGAACAAAGCATAAAATGCTTCAAAGTAGAATGATTTTGAATATGAACTTGATCAAGTTTGCATGGTTCGAGGAAACTCCAGAGGAAACACCAGCTTAAGGGTTCCATCTCAGATCACCACTCTGATTAACACACATCACTTATATTTAAACAACCTTAGGTATATTTATAGTGAATTTAACAAAGCAGAGAGAGAGTCAATTTACAGCAAGTAAGTATTGGAAACAAAGGGTTACATATAAAATGTAAAAAAACCTAACACATTTTAGAGCCTAGATTGAATTGACTACTCATGTTCTGTAGACTAAAAGCTTACCCAAATTGTTTTACAGTCAATTATCTGCTAAGTGAAGAATGTAATGTGTAGCATTGTACTCCAAAATATGACAACAAATCTTTTGTCATTATTTATATTGTGACAGAGTATACTAGGACCTGTGAGGCCCCCTCTGAAGCCCCTCCAGTCCTACTACAGCCCACCCCAGGGAAAGGGGCAGAGAAGATGAGTCCTGCAGGCCTACCTAGAAAGGCTTCAGGAAAGCAGCCAATCAGAGCCTTAGGAGGCCCAGTTAAAGGGGGTTGCAAGGCCTGCACCATTCAATTGCTGCCTGGGAACAGAAGGGTGATGGTCAATAAGATTATGAAAAGCCAGAGGTAAAAAAACTAAGAAACCTTGCAGAAGCAAGCATAGAAGTATGAAGCTTTCCAGATGCAGCAGCCTGGGAAAGAGAACCCTAACTAAAAAAGTGACAAAGTTGGTTAAAAGCTCTATGAGGCCTGAGATCAGACAGAGAAACTCCACAAGTAAGGAGGCTGGGAGACAACCTGATCAAACAGGGAACACACAGAGAACCCTAAAAGGTGGTGAGACAGAACAGAAGACACCTCAGGAAATGGAGCTGTAGCTACTAGTAAAGAAAACTTACTACTTGTAAGGTCCTTTGGTTAGGACTCATTAGTGGGCCGGTCCAGGTCTTCCTGCCAGGTGCTGGTGAAGTGTATTTACCTCCAGATTCAAAGGAATGCATACAGAGTATGTCACCTCCTAGTGACCTGATTTTATTCCAAAAGCATAATTTTCAGTATAGATACAGATCCTTAAATAGTATCAGTACATGCATTTTGTGATTATGACCAGTGGTTTACTGGCTCTCTATATAGACCTCACATGCCACTCTTTGGGGAAATATTATGCATGTATCTGAACCAGGGATCATTGTAAAAACCTGATGCAAGGTCAACTCCATTCTTTCTATTTCTCTGTGTTTTTATGCGGTACTAATACAATATGTGCTTATGATAGGTACTAGTAAACTTTTTTTGGAGTAAATTGCATCCTATTTCAATGCTTCACTAGAAAAGATCAACTTGAAGAGTTTTGAATTAAACTTTTGTATAATGCTGTTGAATCAATTCTGTTTTGCCCGAGTGTGCTCTACAAAGCAGCTATGAACCCCAAAAGAATTCCAGCCACTGTGAGCCAAGGAATCAAATTCATTGTTTCGGAGGACAGCTTCCTCGTGAAATACACCAAAAAAGACACTACAGTATATGCCCCTAAACTACGTATCTGTAGTTAAATAGATCAGGCAAGGCTATTTCTAATAACATCTGGTATACTTCAGTAATGCTACATTTTGCAACACCATTCCTATAATTTAGATATCAAAGCCTAAAACGCCTTCAGCATCCAAAGTGGGCCGGTACTGGAAAACATCAGGGAATATAGAGAGAAATTGTTGAGTGGAAGCATAGGTGCAAATCCAGATGAAGACTTGGCATTATTGCCATGTTCCTTATGCGCCTGTTCCTGGAACAAGAAATTGAAGACAAGTACAAAAGGGGTATTTGCTTCCCCATTTTCCGTCTGCTATCCTAGGAAGTATCACTGTACTGGAAGCCCATTAACATGGTCTGCATGATGCAGAAAATCACCTTTGTATAAGTTTTAGGGGCACCTTATCTGTCCCAAAGAATTGAGTGGCTTAAGCAGGAGTGGGCAATAATGTTTGATGAAGAACTTGGTAAGTAGTTAAGGACTACACTCTTCAAGGATATTAATGGAGGAGGTGTGGGGTCTAGGATGGAGGTTGAGTGAAGAAGGAAACTTGGGGTAAGGCATTGGGATGCAGGAGGAGGTGTGGAATCTGGGAGGGAGTTTGGATGAAGGAGGGGGTTGTGACATGGGGAAGGGGAGTAGCGTGCAGGAGGGGGTGTAGGGTATGGGATGGGGTATTGACCTGGGGCAGCAGTGCAGGAGATGGTGTAGTAATTTAGTTTGTGACTGGGGGCAGGCAACTGGAGTGCAAAGTCTGGTAGGAGTTTATGACCAAAAGGATGGGTTGTCAGCCGATGGTCAGGGCAATGTGTGTGTGTGTGTGACACCCAAGTCTTTAACTGCTAAGACACAAGGTCCCGTCGCAGCGGGCAGCCTAGGAGGCTGAAGGGCTCCCCGAAAGTTTAACGTCTGTGCCTTTACTGCTAGGACCGGGGTCCCATCGCAGAGGGCAGCCAACCGGCTGACAGACGCCCCGAGTTTATAGGAAGAGCTTATTACATCTCAGATTTCAGCTGCTAGGATACAAGATCCCTCCGCAGCGGGCAGTCTAGGGAAGACTGAGAGATGCCCCAACGGATCTGTCACCTGGGAGTGGCACGATCCAAACGCCCAAGCTCTTCCTATACCTGTCCCTTATGACCGGCTGAAGTTCTTTTAAATTGTGCTTGGTTCTGTTACAGCAACTGAAGGAGTCAGGTTAAAGCTTAAACAGTTACAAGTTTATTAAAGAAACTTATAAATCACATGGTTACAATGGCTATTGCTCTATTTCTTAACTGCTAGCAAATACAGATCTTATGGTTACATAGGAAAAAGGAGGACAGAAAATAATGGTACCAAGTGACAGCTTAATCTTTAAAGAGCTCTAACACTATGTATATATACTTAAACAAAGGACCACATCCAGGTACAATTTTTACCCTCTTCTGTGCCTCTTGACTCCAGCAGGTCAGGCCAGGGTCGGTCTCTTAATTCCTCAGAAAGACGAATACGAGGTGGGCGTCCCCGTGGAACCTCAGAAGGTCAAACACCAAACCCGACCAGCAGATAGATGGTAGATTGACGCTCAGAATAAATGTGCTGCTGGACCCATCTTTCTTATCTTAAGATGCCAAATTGTACTGGTCCGTTTTGTGGCGCCAGTTCTTACAAGGGAGTTTCAAATAATTTACACTTGTAAGAGAGGAAGATAGCTAAATTAGGAATACGGGACATTCTTTGCGGTGGGAGATTTCTCCCCCCGAACGAGTGTGTGATCGTATCAATATGGGTTTAAGTCAAGGGCACTCCTCAGCCTCTTGGTCAGCGATTAGTTTGACCACCCTCTTATTTCTGCTTACAGTTGTCCATGGTCACTGGATGAGCCAGCATATCTAAGCCTCCTGCTCCAAGGCTTTCAAAGATCATGCTGTTTTATTGCTCTGTGTGCCCTGCATGCTTTCAAACAGATAAAGATGGTTGTTAAGTGGGGGGGGGGGAGGGTTCATGTCTGGCTACAGGGGTGTAGGAGGTGGTGCAGGGTTTGGGAGGGTTTATGGGTACAGAAAAAAGGTTGCAGATGTTTTGGGCTGCAACACCAGCCAGACAACCAGGAGTTCCAAGAGGAGGAAGAGGAGGAGGAAGACAGTTCCCGGAGCACCCAGGAGCCAGGCGCCATGCTCATGAGGCCTTGCAGACAACCTCGGACACCAGGGTGAGAATATCAGGTGAGTGCTATGAGGGTCCAACACACACAAGGCAGGGCAGGAGCAAAGTGGATGGTGCAATGCTGTGACATGTCATGCTGATCACAGCCTGGGGGGAAAGGGGGCACACCCATGGCCGCTCTCAGGGAGGGCCGTCCTACCCTTTCACCTGCATGGCTGCAAGGCACCACCTGCTCCTGCAGGCAGTGATGCCAGCTGCAGGCATGGGTTGGGGAAACTGGGATTGCCTCACAGCTGCAGGCCTCTCAGCACTCTGCAGGAACCCCAACCGTGGCCTGACACTTGTCTGTGCTGCTCAGCCATGGGGTGTGTATGAGGGGGGGCAGGATGGTGGCCTGCACACCTTCTGGGCTCCAGGGAGGCCGTGACTGCTGGCCAGGCCACACCATGCCTTACTGAGATGCACATGAGCATCCTCTAAAGCTAGGACAGGCACTGCCTGCTGAGAAGAAGGAGGACATGCCCTCTCAGGGAAAGGTTGAGCGTGCATGACTGACTTTTCCCTCTTGTCCTCCACAGCTGGACCAGCTGACCAGGAGGGGGGCGCCACATCTGCCCCACCACCCAGACAGCTGCAGGGAACCCGTTGGCACTGGCGCACTATTTAGACCTGGTGCACCAGCACATCTCGGTCCTGCAAGGGATGCAGGACTCATTGAACCACGGGATGGAGGCAGAGGCAGAGTGACATCTGCTCCTGCTCCTCCTGCTCAACCTGCTCCTCCTGCTCAGCTTGCTCCCCCATCCTGCAGCCCCGGTCCTCCCCTCAGCCCCTGCCCTCCCCCCTCCCCAAGCCTCTGCCATCCCAGACTTTCAAAAAACCAGCAGTGAAATAAACTGTTCACTTTTTCTCACCAACACCTGTCTCTGTTCTCAGTGTGTGATGAATGAGTACAAGGTGTAAATGTGGGGCCAGGAAGGGATTTGGGGAGGAAGGCACCGGGGGCATGGGGCAATCCCACATTTGGAAGACCTTGTGGAAAATCATTGGTCTCCTTGGGAGAATTGCTCCCTCAGGGCTTCCCGAATGTGCAAGCCCAGCTGGTGCGCTTGGCAGATGGCAGCTGTCCAGGGCTGCTCAAAGTGCCTCCCCTCCAAATCAGCCTGTGTCCCCCTCTCAGGGAGGAAAGCTTCCCCTTTTCTCTACACCAGGTTGTGCAGCACACAGCATGCTGCAACCACATTGGGGATGTTGTATTCCTCCATGTCCAGCCGAGTGAGCAGGCATCTAAATCTGCCCTTCAGCCAGCCAAAGGCACACTCCACCTGGAAGTGAGCCCTCTTCAGGTGGGAGTTAAACAGTTCCCTGCTCGCATCCACGTGGCCAGTGTAGGGCCTTATAAGCCAGGGCATAAGGAGGTAGGCCGAATCGGCCACGATGCATGTAGGCATCTGCACATCCCCGACTGTATAGTTCCTCTCCAGGAAAAATGCCCCAGCCTGCAGTACAAGTGTGAGTTCTGGAATACATGGGCTTCGTGTGCTCGGCCCGACCACCTGACACAAATGTCTGTGAACTGTCCCCGGTGGTTGACCAGGAAAAAGCACCATGGAAAAGTAGCCTATTAATGGT
Organism: Pelodiscus sinensis; assembly: GCF_049634645.1. NCBI lineage: Eukaryota > Metazoa > Chordata > Testudines > Trionychidae > Pelodiscus > Pelodiscus sinensis. The sequence goes on from NC_134719.1 coordinate 53,276,812, forward strand.
AGCCTACAAAATTTCTATTAATGCACTGTGCTGCTCGATGGGGTGGTGCACAGATCGGGATGTGAGTCCCGTTGAGTGCTCCACCACAGTTCAGAAAACCCAGCCCCGCAAATCTGGCCAAGATGGTAGGCAGGTCTCTGAGGTGGACAGTCCTGTGAAGCAGCTCGGAATTGATGGCCGTCACCATCTGCAGAAAGGGACACATACAAACACACATAACAGGACATGAGAGGAGTTGCGTGAGCTGATGAGAGGTGCTCCCCTTCCCCTCCCCTCCCAAACCCCGAGAGCCCCCCCTCAGACAACCCCCACATGGCCTCTGCACCCCCACAGGATGAGGCCGGGCAGGCCTCTCCACTCCCACCCCATCCCCCATTCCCTGTGCCCGGTCCTGACCGTCCCCCATATCCGCCGGCCCCCTCCCCTCTGGACTGTCCCCCAAGAGTGACTTACCTCCATCAAGACGGCTCCAACGGTAGACCTCCCTATGCCAAACTGATGCCCCACAGAGCAGTAGCTTTCGGGGGTGGCCAGCTTCCAGAGAGCAATAGTGATGCGCTTCTCCAGGGGGATGGCAGGCCACAAGCGGGTGTCCTGGTGTTGCAGGGCAGGGGTAAGCCAGGCACAGAGCTCCTGGAAGGTGGCCTTCCGCATCCAGAAGTTTCAGAGCCACTGGTCATCGTCCCACTGCTGCAGCACTAGCCAGTCCCACCAGTCAGAACTGGTGTCCAGCCTCCAAACTCGCCTCTCCAGGCATAAGTTTAGGGGCAAGGGCAGTTGGGCTGCAGACTGAGTGGAGGGCTCAAAGTTGGGCTCTAAATCTGGCTTTGCCGCAAATGTCATGATGCTCTCATGAGCATGCAGTAGAACTTCCAGCAGCACGATGTGGGGCCATCGCCTGCCCAGAGGCAGCTCAGGCTCCATGGCCAAAAAGCACAAAAATGCAAAGTAAAAAACCAAATCTGAAAATAAACTGCTGTGGTGTCCGAGGAAGCAGGACAACCAGAGCAAAAACTGCAGCAGCTTTGCTTTCCCTCTAGAAAGTAGTTAAGCCAGAAGCAGGAGCAAAGAGCATGCAATGGTGCCTGGGCTTTAAAGCTGCCCCTGTCACCTTCCAGAAGCACTTCCGGGTGCCTTCTTTTGTCAACAGTGCATCCGGCAGTCTGGATGCTCTTTGTCAACAAAGCGAATCACTTTGTCTATCTGCTTAATGCGGTCTAGATGCTCTTTGTCGACAGAGGCTTTGTTGACAGTATGGCTGTGTCTAGACTACATGCCTCTGTCTTCAGAGGCATGTAGATTAGACACATAGGCAAAGTCAAATGAAGCAGCGATTTAAATGATCGCGGCTTCATTTAAATGTACATGGCTGCCGCGCTGAACCGACAAACAGCTGATCAGCTGTTTGTCCACCCAGCGTGCTAGTCTGGACGCTCCCCTGCCGACATCAAAGCCCTTTGTCAGCAGCCCCGTTATTCCTCGTGGGATGAGGTTTGCCGGGGCTGCCGACAAAGGGCTTTGATGTTGGCAGGGGAGCATCCAGACTAGTGCGCTGAGCGGACAAACAGCTGATCAGCTGTTTGTCGGCTCAGTGCGGCAGCCATGTAAATTTAAATGAAGCTGCGAACATTTAAATCGCAGCTTCATTTGACTTTGCCAAAACAACAAATCTACATGGCTCCATCGACGGAGCCATGTAGTTTAGATGTACTCTATCTGTTGAAAAAGCCTCTGTCAACAAAAGCCTGTAGTCTAGACATACCCCTGTAATCCTAACTTCAATCTTTCATTTCACCCACAGTGTTCTGGCAATGGCAGCACCTTGGCTGTGTCTAGACTGGCAAGTTTTCTCCACAAAATCATCTGCTTTTACGGAAAAACTTGCCAGCTGTCTACACTGGCTGCTTGAATTTCCGCAAAGGCACTGACGATCTCATGTAAGATTGTCAGTGCTTTTGTGGAAATACTATGCTGCTCCCGTTTGGGCAAAAGTCTTTTTCCGAAAGACTTTTGCGCAAAAGGGCCAGTGAAGACAGCAGAGATTTCTTTTCCACAAAAAAGCCCCGATCGCAAAAATGGCGATCAGGGCTTTTTTGCGGAAAAGCGCGTCTAGATTGGCCACAGACGCTTTTCCACAAAAAGTGCTTTTGCGGAAAAGTGTCCTGACAATCTAGACGTGCTTTTCCGAAAATGCTTTTAACGGAAAACTTTTCCGTTAAAAGCATTTCTGGAAAATCGTGCCAGTGTAGACGTAGCCCTTGAGTTTTGCTGCACCATTTGAATGTTCATTTTGTGTTGACTTGTGCAATTTTTTTCTCCTTAATTGACAGAAGTGTAGAATCCATTTCCCAGCTTATCTGTAAAAATCCACTAATATATGCTGATGGACAAATCTGTTCCTGTTGCCAGGAGCGAGGTGGTGCCTCAGATAATCTTTTCCTTCTATAGTATCTTGTCAATGTATCATTCCTTCCTGATTTGTACAGAGGCCAGAGCAAAATAATTTTAAAAGACAGCCGAGTAAATGCAGTATTTGAAAATGCAGTGCCATGCATATAGATCCCTAAGTGACTCAAGTAAGAGAAGCAAAATGCAGGACAATGTAGCAAAGTCTTAACATTTCCTGGAAAAAAAATCTCACTAATTAATAAATAAAGCTATCTTGATTTTTCAACAATTGCAGCAAATCCTGAACATGTAAACAAGTCCATTGTGAATATTTTAGTCCCTGCATGTCTAAACAGTCTCACAAAAGAAGCTCCAGAAATCAATACTTATTTCATCTAAACTATACTTCCAACAAAATAGCATATAACTTTTGAAAGTATTTATTGACATTGTTGAAGAGCAGTAGATATTAATGATTTTTTTTAAGTTTATATAACCCTGTAACTTTCAGCAAGTAATGCAACTGACCTCACAAATTCTCATTTCTTTGCACTGTAAGCTACATTAGATCAAGCTTTCTGACAATAACTGTGGTCATGCAGAAAGGGGTACTGGAAAGTATGTTTTTGGGAGGAGGATTGTCTCCAGATTCTCAAGGATCCTCAGTTTAACTAACCCACCTTCATGATTCCCTATGGGTGTATCTCCAAGGAAGGGGCTGAGGGAGGAGGAAAAACACCTGTACATCAATGTTCTGGATTATTCAGTTGAGAGGGTGAAGTTTGACCACTCCGACAACAGACTGATTACGTACCCTAAGCTACTATACTAGGCTATGTTTAGACTGCAGAGCTTTTCTGGAGATATCCCAGAAAAGCTCTACCATGTCCAAGGAACGCATCCATTTTTTCGGAACAGTTTCCAAAAAAGCAGATGTGTTCTTTTGGCATCCCTATATGCCTCTCAGTGACAGGAACAAGGGATGTTCCGAAAGAGGAGTTTTTCTGAAATTTGGCCCCGTGCAGATGGGCCAAATTTCAGAAAAGCCTCTTTCAGAAAAAAAAAGCGCACTTTTCTCTGCAGTGTAGACATAGCCCTAGTAAACCCCGGAGACAATGGACCTCCACACCCTGTGCCTCTGGAGCTGCTTCTGAAACTACACTATGCTAACTCCCTTTTGGAGAGGTGGTGGGGAGTAATGTGTGGCTCCACCTTTTCTATCTATCTATCAAATCATGAGCATATCTTTTAGATATAGGCCGTAAAGCCTTTATAAATGTACATCCTCTGTCCTCTTTCCCACAAAGTCCTCTCTGTCAGAGACTGTCACCTAGGAAGGTGAAAACTCTTCCATGCAAGATATAAAGCTCAGCACACATAAAATGCTATTGGTGAATGAGCAGGCTGCATGTCAAAGGACAAATGTCACAGCAGATCAACCAAAGCTAGCCAGATGTTTCATGGTTCTTCTTCCTTTTGCATGTTTTCTTGTGAGGCATTTATACAGCCACTTCTGATTAAAAATGGATCTAGGAAGTGTATCCTTATTCCAAGAGGCTCTGGGAGACAGACCCATAGTCTCCTATAGACAACCACCTAACCTCAAGATGATTCTTACCAACAACTACAGGACATACCACACTAATACCAACTCTGGTACCTTCCCTTGCAACAAACCCCGTTGCCAGCTTTGTCCACATATTCATTCTGCTGATACCATTATTGGACCTAACCAAGTGAGTTATAAGATCACGAACACATATTCCTGCGCATCCAGAAATATAATCTATGCTATCATGTGCCGAAAGTGTCCATCTGCTATGTACATTGGACAAACATCTCAGACACTTCGCCAAAGGATTAATACCCACAAAACAGATATCAGACAAGATCACAAAGAAAAAACAATTTCTTGCCATTTTAATCAGAAAGGACACTCTCTCAATGACTTAACCACCTGCATTCTGCTACAAAGACCTTTTACATCTGCACTTGAAAGGAAATTCTCTGAACTGACATTCATGTTAAAATTCGACACTCTCCAAAAAGGAATGAACAAACACTTGAACTATCTTACCCATTATCAAGATAGCTTCCCCAATTATCACCTCTAATACCATTAACTCACAAACATCCCACTCTCCCCACCTCTAATATCATCAATTCACAGACACTTACCTTCCTTCCTTCCTCCCCCCCCCCCCCCGTATTCCCTTCCTGTTCTGAAATGTGATTTGTCCTTTTCATATGTGTTCGTTTTTTTTAATTGTATCCTTTGGTATATATGGTTGTGACTATTTTCTTCCACTATTTGATCTGAGGAAGTGGGTCTGGCCCACGAAAGCCTATCATCTAATAAACCATCTTGTTAGTCTTTAAAGTGCTACATTGTCCTGCATTTTCTTATTCCATAGTCTGTTTTGCTCAGTTTCCCATCTAGAAATACATACAGAAGGACATCTCACCACTCTTTATGTCTGCAATGCAGGAAAATTATGAAGCATCTGTATTGCTAATAGGCTGCACAGGTCCAGCAGCAGAACAATGAAAGAGGTTGATTAAAAGCAGAGCCTTTGGTGAAGACAGGCCGCACACTGCAGGGACCATAGCTCTTTATTGGTTGAGTTCTGGGTTAATACAACAATTTGGCCAGAAGCGCCCAGCTGCACTCTGGCTGTAAAAGCAAGTTCTGAAGCTATTAAAGAGGCCAGCTTACATTTCCTAGCTTGATTTCTATCCAACACAACTCACTTGTGTCCCTTAACATAATTTCCTTAAAGTGTAATCCAAAATAGCATCAGCTACACTTCATTACCTCTCAACTGATCATTCCTCCCTAAACTGCTTCTGAATCCTGGCTGGGAATTAATCATCAAAATCTCATATCCTTGGCAGGCTCTGCTGAGCTTCCTTCTTGGGACACCGGTTTGTGTGTGTGGCAGGGCTTCCTGCTTCTTGCCTTCAGTCATGTAAAGCCTCTACATTTACCATATACATTCATTCATTAGCCCATTCACTTATAAGTCAACCCTCCCCCCAAGATGAATAGATAAAAATGGCAAACGCCTTTCATGAGCCAACACTATATTTCAATGGTTGGCAAACTTCAGTGCCCAACTCAATAACGGAAGCTGCTGGTACGTCGGGATGCTTGTATACCTAGAGCATCTGCAGGTATATGGTGCTGCAGCTCCCAGTGGCTGTGGTTTGTTTGAATAGCAGGAAACAGCAGCTAGCATGTCCTCAGCCCACACTGCTTCCTGTAGCCCTCATTGGCCGGGAACAGCAAATGGCAGCCACTCAAAGCTGAGGGCTCTGTGCCTGTGGATGATCCAAGTACACAAAATGCCAGTGGCTTACCCTGATGGGCTGGGAGCCAAAGTTTGCTGACCCCTGCTGTGGATTGCCAATGACAGAATGTCAGTTCTGCACTCGCCTCTTTAAAAAAGTGCTAAAATTTTATTTTTATTGAAATTGTATCTATATGAAATTTGACCCACCAATTTTACAAAATGTTAGGCCTACAAGTCAATCAGAAAAAATACAATGCATGGTAGAACTATAGCAAAATGAAGGACAATGTAGCACTTTAAAGACTAACAAGATGGTTTATTAGATGATGAGCTTTCGTGGGCCAGACCCAATTCCTCAGATCAAATAGTGGAAGAAAATAGTCACAACCATATATACCAAAGGATACAATTAAAAAAATGAACACATATGAAAAGGACAAATCACATTGCAGACCAGGAGGGGGATGCGGGGGGTGGGGAGGAAGGAAGGTAAGTGTCTGTGAATTGATGATATTAGAGGTGGGGAGAGTGGGATGTTTGTGAGTTAATGGTATTAGAGGTGATAATTGGGGAAGCTATCTTAGTAATGGGTGAGATAGTTCAAGTGTTTGTTCATTCCTTTTTGGAGAGTGTCGAATTTTAACATGAATGACAGTTCAGAGGATTCCCTTTCAAGTGCAGATGTAAAAGGTCTTTGTAGCAGAATGCAGATGATTAAGTCATTGAGAGAGTGTCCTTTCTGGTTAAAATGGCAAGAAACTGTTTTTTCTTTGTGATCTTGTCTGATATCTGTTTTGTGGGTATTAATCCTTTGGCGAAGTGTCTGAGATGTTTGTCCAATGTACATAGCAGACGGACACTTTCGGCACATGATAGCATAGATTATATTTCTGGATGCGCAGGAATATGTGTTCTTGATCTATGGCACTGGTGTCAGTCTGCTATTGTGTAATGTGATCTCTTCATGCATGTACACCACTGGACCACCAAGTCTCTAGTAAATCTGAAAATATAATGTGCAGAATTGATTATATCTGTAGTAAAATGTGAATAGTCTGTTATCACCAGACATACCATTCTACAGGGCAGCTTTGAAATAAACAAAGAACTACTACAATTTGACAGTGATAAAAGCAGGTGACATCCTTCTATAAAGTCCTACAAAATCTACAACTAAATTATTTTCTAAGCTTTTCATACTAGTATTTAAAATGAACAATGATGAAATCAAAAGAAAATGGTCCACTTATGGTGCAATGTTCAAATTTAAATTTGTAGAAAATGCAGAAGCAAACAATAATTGTGATACTGCTTATGAATTCTGTATGGGTATGTCTACACTAGCCCCCTAGATCAATCTAGGGAGGCTAATGAGGGTGACCGAAATTGCAAATGAAGCATGGGATTTAAATATCCCGGGCGTGATTTGCATGATCCTGGTCAGTCGCCATTTTTAGAAATTGACTAACTGAAGTCTACACGCAGCAGTGAAACAGGATTCCGAAATAGAATCCTGCCTCAAATTAGCAGGTATATCCCATTGCAGGAGGAATACCAGCTAATTCGAGTTAGTGCTTTATTTCAGAACCCCATTTCACTGCCGCGTGTAGACGCGGGCAGTTACTTCGGGCTAGTCAATTTCTAAAATGGCCACCGGCCAGGAACATGCAAATCAAGCGCAGGATATTTAAATCCCACGCTTCATTTGCAATTTCAGTTGCCCTCGTTAGCCTCCCTATATCGATCTAGGGGACTAGTGTAGACATACCCTATCAGCGAGAAGCAAGTAAGAGAATGATGAAAAATAAAACAGTATTAAAGGACATGCTAAGAAGCAAGAAAAAATATCTAAGGTGCATTTCCTCAGCTGGAGAAATACCTCAATGATTAGGTTGTTGAATATCGACAAAATGGGTACCTTGTCACTAGAACTGGAATTCGTCCGTGTGCTCTGAAAATGTTAAAAGAAAACAAATGCAAGTCAGTAAAGTCATCAATATTTGTCACATCAGCAGGTTGGTATACTCGCTTCATGAACAGTCATGGTCTCTGTCTTCATTGGTGAACAAAGAGCTCAAAAGCTGCTGAGAGACCTGGAAAAAAAATTGAACCATCAAAAAGAATATGCATTTCAGCTGTCACAAATACGAAATATAGATGAAACACTGAAGACATTTGATCTCTGAGCAACAGAATGAAACCTGGTGTGGGTAAAAAAACAGTTTTAATAAAAGCCGTTGGACATGAAAAAAAACTATTTTGCATTGGCTTTGTTTGGCCAACGTATTAAAGCTTCCTCCTCTTATTATTTCTAAAAGAAAAATCTTGCCTAAAAACATGAAATTTCCTGTGAGTGTCATCGTACATACACATGGAAAGTCATAGATGGATGGATGGATGAAAGTGGGACTATAGAATGGCTTTAAAAAGAGAGACCAAGAACATTTCTCAAGAAACTGACTATGATTGTTTAGGACATGTTCAGAGCACACAAGAGGGATCAGGTGAAATTTGTGCCCAAAAAATGAAAACTACTTTGCTGTAATATCTGGAGGCCTAACTTCTGTTCTATAACCACTTGATGTCTGCTTGAACAAACTCTTTAAAGACAGGTGACACAAAATGTGGTCTGATTGGATGTGCTTAGGCATGAGGAAGTTGACAAAAGGAGGAAATTTTATGAAGTCTGAAATCAATCTGGTCACCCAAGCTATGTCCAGACTGCAGAGTTTTTCCGGGATACCAGAGGTATCCCAGAAAACTCTGCTGCATCCAGGGAACGCAAACAGTTTCCGAAAAAGCGGGCGTGTTCTTTGTGCATCCCTGTATTCCTCATTTTATGAGGAATAATGGATCTTCTGAAAGAGGAGGTTTTTCCAACATTTGGCCCCGTATAGATGGGCCAAATGTTGGAAAAGCCTCTTCTGAAAAAACAAGCAGAAAAAGATACACAAATTGCAATTTGTGTATCTTTTTCTGAAAAACACCACAATGTAGACATAGCCCCAGTGGGTCAAGGATGCATGGAGGTCCATTCCCTTGGATATTATAGAAAAATCATTTAGGAAATGCTGTATCAGCAATGCATTTGATAGGTCAGAAGACAACGCTGTATTTGATGATGATACAATGGAGGCTGATGATAACGTAATTGAGTCTGAGGATAGCAAAACTGACATCTGCGATGACCATGCAGGAGCAGCTGTGACTGAAGCTAAGTTTAATGAGCACTTTAGTGAATTGAAGATGAATTGGACTTTGAAGGATAGTAACACATTTTAACTAAACGCATTGGAATGATATGAGACTTTAAACCATAGTCTGTAACTTTGAAGCTATATGAATACATATGTGTTCAATTATTAGAACAGGTTTTTTTGTTAGATTTCATTAAAATAAATCTACTAAAATTTTTGCCTCTTTCTTGTGACCCCAACTTTTAAATTACATCAGGGCTAGCAAACTTAAGTTCTCAGCCCACTGGTGCAATGGGACATTTTATGTACGTGCAGGATCCACAGGCACACAGCCTTTCAGCTCCCAGGGTCTGCGATTTGCTGTTCCCAGCCAATGGGAGCTGCAGGTAGCCGTGCGAACTGAGAGATGTGCTGGCCGCCAATTCCTGCCACTCCCATTGGCTGCAAGTGGTGAACTGCAGGCACTGGGAGCTGAGGGGCTCCATGCCTGCAGACACCCCTGGTATACAAAATATCCTGGCATGCCAGCAGCTTACCCTGAGGAGCTGAGAACTTAAGTTTGTCAAACCCTGGTTCCTGGTATAACGACAGTATAGACCCATTGATAAGCCAATATGTGCTTTGATGCGTCACTTATTTTTTTAAAATGGTTTATGATCCATCTCTTCTGGTTTGTTAAGAGTTACTTAAACTGCTCTTTTCTGTCAGTATGTCACCAGTATGAAAGATCAACACCTCTCTTGTACACTTGTCATAAATGTGTAATCAAAGGTGCAGACAAACAGAAAGGGTCACAAATACACAACAGGTCTTGACAACAACTCTGATTCTCACAGGAGCTGTTGTGCATTTGTGACAAGATTATATCACTTACAAAGTTACATTTTTACATGAGATAGTTGAAAAACTTCCTCTAAAACATTTGACAAAGTTTTTTTTCTGTCAAAATGCAAATTTTGGTTTCATTCCATCAATCAAAAGAACTTTTTTTAAAATGTTTGATAACACATTTCTTTGTAACCTCTCAGATTTTTGTCAAAGTTGTTTTGCAGAAAAATCTACTATATATTTGGGAGAGTTTATGAGTGAATATGTCTGTTTGTTCAAGAACTCCTCCTAAACAGTAAGAGCTAGGACCACCAAATTAAGTATACAGCTTCCTCTTATCATAATTTAAGGCAAGGTAAGAGTTTTTGGACAGTGGGATGTGCCCAAAATGGGAATGCTTGCACATAAAAGGGAAAAGGAGGGCTCTGCTTGCATATTGTATAATGATGACAGGGGGCAGCAAGGGATGGAGACAGTTACAAACCCATTGGGGCAGCAGGGGGGAAGTGGTGAGAGAGTTTGTCTGTGTGTGTCTGTCTGTCCTCCAGCCAGAGGACATTTACCCCTCCTCTGGCTGTGCCCGCTGGAGCAGCAGCAGCCAGGAACAGGTGCTTCTTCCCTGAACCTCCAAGCTGCTGCAGTAAGATAGGGCTGGGGTTGTCTCCTTTCCATATAGAAGCCTGTACTTAGAACCCCTCATCTTCAGCCCCACCCCAGAGCAATGATTTACATGAAGAAAAACAAAATGTGCCCGGAATGAGACTGCATCTCATACAATCATGCAGAAAAGAGACAGAATCACCAGGCTGGCTGGGGGCATGCCCCCCTGGGACTGCCCCATTCTCAAGCCTCCCACCCTCCAGGTACCCTTTAGGGAGGAAGCTTGCCCCCCCCCATCATACAGGAGCATTGATGGCTGTTCCCCTATGGGAAAGTGCTCAGTTTGCCTCACTTGTCACTCTGCCTGGGAGTATAGGGTGTGGGGGGGCAAACCTGGACCTGCCCCATCGGGAGGACATGAACTTCTGCCCTGTCTGTGACTTCTGGAGCTGCAGTGGCCCTGGAGAGGCACCTCTCACCTGGCCCCCCGAAACTACTGCATCGAGAGAGGGCTGGGGTTGTCCTTTCCTCAGGGCAGACTGCAAACTGAACCCCTGATCCCCAGCCTCACCCCAAAGCAATCATTTAAGTGAAGACAAACAAAAATTATTTTGAGTTAAGGACCTGAGCAATGCTGGTTAAATCTTCTAGTGCAGCCCTTCCATCAGGGATTCTATTCTTGACCTTGTTTATCCACCACTTTTTCCTCCTTTTTATCCCAGGTCTCCTTTGTCTAGGGAATCTCCCCTCTGCCTGCAAGGAGGTGATCAGCAGACTCTCCTGTGCAGCAGAGCCAACAGCCTCTGCAGGCCCCAGGCAACGTAGTGAGAGGTTGGCTCCACAGACCTATAAGGGGCAAAGGAAGGGACAGGGCCAAGGACAGCCAGCCCTCAACACTGCTTGGAGGGCAGCATGTCCCCACCCCTGCCTTATAGGCAGGTACCATCTTTTCAGATGAGTTTGTACAGTGCCTACCACAATGGGGTTATAGTCTTAAGTATGGTCTCTGGAAGCTAAGTATTAAATAATTAGATTTAAATATTCTAATAATCTAAACAATTAGATTTAGAGTGGTAAGCTATTTCTCTCCTCCCTGGCTGAGCTAGCTCTATCACAATTCTTACATAATCATAAATTAATTGGCACTGTAGCTGTCATAGCCATTGCAATCAGTCACTGTCACAGTGGTCGAGGTGGTTGCCCTTTTAGCTAGCCACTGTAGTTTTTTGATAGTTTTTTGATAGAGACAAAATTTCCCAGGAGTACCTTCCCTTTTTTTTCTGATGGGGCGTGCATTCTTCTGTAAGTGATGAAGCAAGTGAGTTTGATCTCTGTCTTATGTACAACAGCAAAGGAGATGGTGCTTCTGAGGGCTGCTAGTGGAATTTTGGAGTCTTCCCCTCTGGGTGGTCAGCTTGCATTTGGCCTAGGATGGTAGAACAGAAGTAGAATGCTCTGATGTGGCCTACTAAAGAATCTGGATGCCTGTAATCATAGTATAAAAATCAGCACATCAGCAAAAGACACTTAATGCTGCCTAACACATCAGATGCATTCTCAAAAGCAAGAAAAAAGACTGACTGGAAATGAAGACTGAGGATTATCTCTATGCATCAACAACACACCTGAAGCTGGCCTCTGCTAGCTGAGTCAGATTTGTGGGGCTGTTCCTTTGCTGTGCAGACTCACAACTTGACCTAGGGAATGGACTCAGCACCCTGCACAGTGGGGCACTGCCAGTGCCTGTGCTATAGTTACCTGCTCATCATGAACGGCCATCAGTCTCCACCATGAATTCAACACAAACCATTAGCAAAAACATACCTGGAACAGTGCAGCAAGCTACAGCCCAGCACCATGCTAGACATAATGCTGTTTCTCAGTGCTGACTCTTCTGGAAGAACAGGCAGGGAGAAAAGGAGGAGGAGTTGCACTATATGTAAGAGAGCACTACGATTGCTCTGAAGTCCAGTATAAAGAGGGAGAAAAACCTGTTGAGAGTCTATGGGTTAAGTTTAAAGGCACAAAAAACAGCAGTGATGTTGTGGTTGGTGTCTGCTACAGGCCACTGAATCAGGTAGATGAGGTAGATGAGGCTTTGTTCGGACAACTGAGCGAAGTTTCCAGATTGCAGGCCCTGGTTCTCATGGGGGACTTTAATCACCCTGACATCTGTTGGGAAACCTATACGGCAGTACACAGACAATCCAGGAAGTTTTTGGAGAATGTTGGGGATAACTTCTTGACACAAGTGCTGAAGGATCCAACCAGGGACCGTGCACAGCTTGACCTTCTTCTCACAAACAGGGAGGAACTTATAGGGGAAGTGGAGGTGGGTAACTACCTGGGAAGCAGTGATCATGAGATGGTAGATTTCAGGATCCTGGCCAAAGGAAGAAAAGAGAGTAGTAAAATACACACGTTGGACTTCAAAAAAGCAGATTTTGACTCCCTCAGAGATCTGATGGGCAGAATCACCTGGGATGCTAACATGAAGGGGAAAGGAGTCCAGGACAGCTGGCAGTATTTTAAAGAAGACTTATTGAAGGCACAGAAAGAAACCATCCAGACGTGTAGCAAGAGAAGTAAACATGGTAGGAGACTGGATTGGCTTACAGGGGAAATCCTTGATGAACTTAAGCACAAAAAGGAAGCTTACAAAAAGTGGAAACTTGGACAAATGACCAGGGAGGGGTTTAAATGTATAGCTCGAGAGTGCCGGAGGGTTATCAGGAAGGCGAAAGTGCAGATGGAATTGCAACTGGCTAAGGATGTGAAGGATAACAAGAAAGGTTTCTACAGGCATGTTAACAAGAAGAAGGTGATCAGAGAGGGTGTGTGGCCCCTAATGGATGAAGGAGGTAACCTAGTGACAGATGATGTGGGGAAAGCTGAAGTACTCAATGCTTTCTTTGCCTCTGTATTCATGGACAAGGTCGGCTCCTGGACTTCTGCGCTAAGTGACGCAAGATGGGATGAAGATGGACAGCCTGTGGTGGGTAAAGAACAGGTTAGGAACTATTTAGAAAAGCTAAACGTACACAGATCCATGGGTCTGGACTTAATGCATCTGTGGGTACTGAGGGAAATGGCAAATGTCATTGAGGAGCCTTTGGCTATTATCTTTGAAAAGTCATGGAGATCAGGAGAAATCCCAGATGATTGGAAAAAGGCAAATGTAGTGCCCATCTTCAAAAAAGTGAAAAAGGATGATCCAGGGAACTATAGGCCGGTCAGTCTTACCTCGGTTCCTGGAAAAATCATGGAAGGGATCCTTAAGGAATCCATTTTGAGGCACTTGGATGAGAGGAAAGTGATTAGGAATAGTCAGCATGAATTCACAAAGGGCAAGTCATGCCTGATTAGTTTCTATGATGAGGTAACTGGCTCTGTTGACGTGGGAATGTCAGTGGATGTGATATACCTTGACTTTAGCAAGGCTTTTGATACGGTCTTTCACAATATTCTTGCCAGCAAGTTAAGTGAATGTGGATTGGATAAATAGACAGCTAGATGGAAAGAAAGATAGCTAGAAGGCCGGGCCCAGCGGGTAGTGATCAATGGCTCGATGTCAGGATGGCAGTCGGTTTCTAGCGAAGTGCCCCAAGGTTCAGTTCTAGGACCGGTTTTGTTCATTATCTTTATTAATGAGCTTGATGAGGGGATGGATTGCACCCTCAGTAGGTTTGCGGATGACACTAATCTAGGGGGAGAGGCAGATACGCTTGAGGGCAAAGTTAGGGTCCAGAGTGACTTAGACAAATTGGAGGATTGGGCCACAAGAAATCTGATGAGGTTCAACAAGGACAAGTGCAGAGTCCTGCACTTGGGATGGAAGAATCCCAAGCATACTTGCAAGCTGGGGACCAACCAGTTAAGTAGCAGTTCTGCAGAAAAGGACCTGGGGGTTACAGTGGATGAGAAGTTGGATATGAGTCAACAGTGTGCCCTTGTAGCCAAGAAGGCTAATGGCATATTAGGATGCATTAAGAGGAGCATTGCCAGCAGATCCAGAGATGTCATTATTCCCCTTTATTCGGCTCTGGGGAGGCTACATCTGGAGTATTGTGTCCAGTTCTGGGCCCCCCACTACAAAAAGGATGTGGATGCATTGGAGAGGGTCCAGCAGAGGGAAACCAAAATGATTAGGGGGCTGGAGCATATGACTTATGAGGAGATTGTGAGGGAGTTGGGTCTGTTTAGTCTGCAGAAGAGAAGAATGACGGGGGAATTGATAGGAGCCTTCAACTTCCTAAAGGGAGGTTCAGAAGAGGCTGGAGAAAGGCTGTTCTCAGTAGTGACAAAATGGCAGAACAAGGAGCAATGGTCTCAAGTTGTGGTGGGAGAGGTCCAGGTTGGATATTAGGAAAAACTATTTCACTAGGAGGGTAGTGAAGTACTGGAATGGGTTACCTAGGGAAGTAGTAGAGTCTCCATCCCTAGAGGTGTTTAAGTCTCAGCTTGACAAAGCCCTGGCCGGGTTGATTTAGTTGGTATTGGTCCTAGAGCAGGGGGCTGGACTTGATGACCTTCTGAGGTCTTTTCCACCTCTATGGTTCTATGATTCTATGAGTGCTGTGATCCCCAGAGAACAGCTGCCTACTGTCCAACTGCACTGTGCTTTGAGACCAGTTGGTTGACATTTCTGCTTTGGAGCACAGGCCAGGTTTGGTTACACAACAGTCATTCCTGAGTTGTTAATAAACAGACGAGAAGTCTGTTTTATTAATGTGCAAAGCTTTAAATTTCACAACTGTGTTCCTGGAGAATTACTTAACAAGAAAGCTGTTTCTTGACAGTACCTGTCATTTCAGTAGAGGACTCCTTGCTTATTAAAGAAGAATGGAAATGATTGAGAATATAATTAATTTTATAGGCAGGAACAGATTCTGGGCAAGGAAAGCATTACTGCTGCCATGCACTCATCAGTGGTGTACTGGCCAGGAACTTTTGCTTTTCTGAGTGACTTTATCGGGGGCCAGATTGCAGCCAGCCAGAATGAGTAATCAGGATAAATCGAAGAGCCTCTCTTTCAATCCCCATTCACAAGTCAGCCATGACCACATTGTCTGTGCTACCTGCCTACTCTGTTCTTCACTGGCCAGCAGAGCTAGAGGGGTGATAGCTATAAACCTGGTCTGGGCGCACAGATGGGACTCCAGGAGCTGTTGTATTTCTCACTGATGCTGCTAGAACAGTGTAATTCTGTACACCTCCCAACACAGGGCTGTGGCCAAAAGCCATAATAGGTCTCTTACGATTTTATGCTAAAACACCTACAACAAACCCCATCTGCTAATAGTTTGATAATTAGATTGGTATATAGAAATAATCAGGCATCTAGCTAATGCCCAAGGCACCCCTGTCATAAATTACAAAATAAAAAATAAACTTAGGAAAACACCAAACTTCCCTGTCACCCACAGTCCTCACCGAACCACAGAAGCCTCTGCGGATCCTTCCCTGTGAAATGAGCCTTTTCCAGTCCTTAGGAATGCAGTTAATGCCCAGGGGTTACAGCATCAAGACAACTCCAGAAAACCCCATTTCAGTCCAGGCACTTTCCTTCTCCCAAACAGACCTGTTTGCAAATGGGCACAACTCTTTCCAATAGTCACATTTGTTAACATCAATAGGCGGTTACTCAAATACACCCGGGGACATACATTATCTCAGGCTCAGTCCAACCAGCAATCTCTGGCTCCTTCCTTCGAGAGACTCGTTTTTCCTCCATTTCTTGTACCCTACCCCAGTTCATTCTCTGGGTTACTCCCTTTCAGGCCAGCTCTTCAGCGCTGGGTTCAGGGCTGGGCCAGACTACAGATGCAATCTAGAAAATCTTAAGATGGTGTGACGGGGTGAACAGGCCCTGCACTGATGGACGGGAGTAGCCCAGGCCCAGCTGGTGGAGAAAGCCCTGCCCCTCCGACCCTGCTGGGCATGCTCCCAGCAGAGGCCGGGTATAAAAGCAGAGAGAGCCCTGCAGTCAGGGAGACCGCAGGGTGAGGGAGCAGACCAGGCTGGGACAGTGTTTCTGCAGCAGCTGGGACCAGAATCGCCACCCATGCCTGACCCTGACACCGAGAAAGCAGCCGCCGACCCAGGGCGGCAGGAGCGCGCCCAGGACCCCGGCAGGTACTGCCTCGGAGGCGAATGGGCTCCAGGGGAACTGGGGCATGGTAGGAAGCAGCCCAGGGCAAAGGATACAAAGAGTGGCTCGGCGTGTATCGGCCGGATTCCCCGCCGAGCCGGCAGGAGCCATAGGCCTTGCCTAAAGGGCCCTGGGCTGGGACCCGGTGGAGCGGAAGGGCCTGGGTCCCCCTACAACCCATTCCCCCTGCCCTGGATAATCAAACCCCAGGCCAGGAGAGGCTTCTCAGAGCGGCTAGGCCTCTAGTACTGTATATACCCTGATAGAGGGACCTGGACTTTTGGGACTTGGGGTAATGTATAGGTCCGGAGAGAGGGGCCCGTACTGAGACACGGGCCAGTAGAAGGGGGCTGCAACCTCCGTCAGGGGCGTACCCCCTGACAGATGGTCACCTGCACAGCCAAAGTACAAGGGCCAGCACACAATTGTGAGTTGGGTCCAAAGACTGTGAGGAGCAAGGAAGGAGGTTGTTTCCATCTTCTCTCCTCCACCTGTGCATTCCCATAAACCAGGCATAATCTGACCCTAAATACACAGTCACTTTTGTCTGAATTCCAGCAAGGCCTTCAATTCCCATAAATCACAAATGGTAGGCTCTATTCATCGCATTCCTGGGGGGAAAGTAAATAAATAAACACAATACTTAATGTGGTAACTGGGGGGCTCTGCTCATTTCTGCTCAGTTTCTTTAGGCTGACAATCAGACAGAGACTGAAAAAGAATGCCTCACCTCATTAAATGGAATTGCTTGGTCTATGAGAGTAAGTTCTTGTTTGAACTTGTTTTCAAGTAATGAAATTTGTTTCTTCTCCTTCCCCCCCTTTCTTTTATTTCACTGTCACTTTTCCCCTTGTTTTCTATTTATTTTTCCTTCAAATTATTGTAGAATTTAAGGTTAATACAGGTTTAACTTCTTTACTCTGGAACTCTCCGGTCTGGCATCATTCATGGTCCAGCATGATTTTAGTTAGGCGTTTGTCCACTTATCATTGGTGCAGCCAAGTTTCCCGTGGTCCCATAAAGTTTTACAGCCATTAGTCCTGGCTTTGTGTTCTGTGCTGTTAGCTCTAATTTACCCCTAAATGTCTTTGACAAACCCAGTAAGCAACAGCTGGTAATACTGCTAGACAATACTGACCTCCTGTGGTTTGGCAAATTCTCTGATTCAGCACCGGTCAGGTCCCAAAGGTGCCAAACTAGGGAGCTTCAACCTGTAATATTTGTGCTTCTATCAGAGTATAAATCCAAGGCAGTAAATCCTAAAAGTGGCATGTTTTCCTAGGTTAAACCAGGATCAGGTTGTTTCCTCGGTCATGGTAATTACAGTGGAAGACATTTTAGCCTGTTCTATCACACGCTTTTAGATGCAAATTTGCAAAGCCTCTCTTTCCCTAGTAATAGATATGTAGCCGTGTTAGCCTGGTTTTGCTGAAACAAAAGACAGGACTATGCAGCACTTTAAAGACTAACAAGTTGGTTTATTAGGTGATGAGCTTTCATGGGCCGGACCCACTTCCTCAGATCAAATTGTGGAAGAAAATTGGCATGACCATATATACCAAAGGGATACCATCAAAAAAAGTGAACACATTTAAAATAGACAAACCCCACTGCCAGCTTTGTCCACATATTTACTCTGCTGACACCATCATTGGACCTAACCATTTCAGTCATAAGATCAAGAACACATATTCCTGCTCATCTAGAAATATAATTTATGCCATCATGTGCCAACAGTGTCCGTCTGCTATGTATATTGGACAAACTTCTCAGACGCTTCGCCAAAGAATCAATGCACACAAAACAGACATCAGACAGTTTCACAAAGAAAAAACAGTTTCTTGCCATTTCAACCAGACTGGGCATTGTCTTAACGACTAGACTACCTGCATCCTGCTTCAAAGAGACTTTAACACAAGACTTCAAAGAGACGCCTCTGAACTGTCATTCATGCTTAAATTTGACACTTTATGAATGGGCCTTAACAAAGATGCTAATTATCTTACCCATTACAAAGATAGCTTCCCTAATTATCACCTCTAATATCATTATCTCATAGACATTAACCCCTCTCTCCATTATCCCTCTGTTCTAAAAACTGATTTGTCTATTTTATATGTGTTAAACCATCTTGTTAGTCTTTAAACTGCTGCATAGTCCTGTCTTCTCTTTCCGTAGGCACCTTCCATATCTTCAACAACTTTTGAAATTCTCTGCCAAGCCAGAAAGAAGTGACAAATTTTTGTTTCACCAGATCAACAACCTTCTTTCTATTTTTTTGATCAATTTACAATTTTTCTCTATATCTTGAAGTCATTAGAGAGTCCACCTTGGACCTCAAATCTTCCCACTGAAAACTTTGTTGAAATCAGTACATTTCCACAAAACATTTCAGCTTTAACAAAACAACATATTTTGATGAGAAAACATTTGCTGAAAACTTTTAAAACAAAATGTATTGCATATGTCACATTGACTAAAAAATAAGTATTCTTAGTACGTATTTCCTAAAATAGCTTTATATGTGCTGCAAAATTGCAATGGCCTGTGAAGTGCCTGCAAGTTCATGCTTATTAGTATAATCTGAAATAGGACATTCTATTGAGGGCATCCTCTTTCAGAAACAGAAATTGCAAAGATCTGCTTTCCCTCTGTTTTCAGTTCAGCCAGACAATAGACAAGGAGATTCAATATATCTCTCACTGTCTTTACCTCAGTATTCTTTGGGCCATTTATTCTCCAAACTGACAAAAATTTCTCTCTGTGCCCTGACACCAGTCACACGGCTGTAACTATAAAGGTCTTTCTAAGTGAATGTACTGACCTTTATATTTCTGTGTGACCCTTGACTGTCAGTCATGAGCAAGTCCAGGAAATATGATTGAATTGTATGATCTGAAGCAATTCATTTGCCAGATTGCAAGTTCAGGCAAAGCCACTGAGAATAAGAGTTTGAGAAATGTTGTTCATGCATTTACTCCCCTTTTTACTATGTTGAAGTTCACTGTGGGCCCTAACACTGGCCACGTTCTGCCCCTCTCTTTCACGTAACCAATGAATCCCAATCTAATTCGGTAGTAGGCTATCAAAAACACAATTAGAAAGTTTATTCCTGGGAGATTAATGGAATTTGCTTCTTTTTTTAAAGAGAGTTTGCTCTTTTACAAACATTTCCAAATGACAGTGGACATGAAAAGAAAACAAAAGAACGAATTGTGTAGAGATAGTGCTCCCAGGTGCTCGCATGCCATAATAATTCTCTCTGCCAATACTCCCACCTTTCTCTGACCAAATGCACCTCCACAACTACAGGTAGTCCCCGGGTTACGTACAAGATAGGGACTGTAGGTTTGTTCTTAAGTTGAATCTGTATGTAAGTCGGAACTGGCGTTAGCCGCTGCTGAAACTGATCAGTTTCAACCGCGGCTGAATCTGGATGCCAGTTCTGACTTACATACAGATTCAACTTAAGAAATCCAGGCGGCCCCAAGTCAGCTGCTGCTGAAACTGATCAATGGCTGATTCCAGGAAGCCTGGGGCAGAGCAACTCTGCCTCGGGTTTCCTGTAGTCAGCCGCTGGTCAGTTTCAGCAGCGGCTGACTTGGGGACGCCTGGGGCAGAGCAGCTGGGGTGCTGCTGGGTTACTCCAGTAGCGCGGCTCCTCGGCGCTACTGAAGCAACCCAGCAGCACCCCAGCTGCTCTGCCCCAGGCGTCCTGATTCAGCCAGGGAGACGGAGAGCAAAGCCGCGGAGCACGCCCGCAGCGGGACAGTCCAAGCGCGCCCGGGCTGTCCCGCTGCGGGCGTGCTCCAGGGCTTTGCTCCCTGTCTCCCTGCAGACCAGGGAGACGGAGAGCAAAGCCACTGAGCATGCCCGCAGCGGGACAGCTTTGCATAAGTCGGATCTGCGTAAGTCGGGGACTGCCTGTAATGCATCTTCTTCTGCATGGCCACTATACAGCCTTCATGAGCTCACATGCAAGAGTCCTACTTGCAGCATTTGAAAATTCCGTTTACAAATCTATCATGCTGCCTGTAGTTAATCTTGATTTGTGTTGAAATCCTTGTGTTGTGATTACCTTGGATCAGGAACACTCCCCACAAGTTTATCTGGAAAGCATCAACCATATTGGGGTGTTACCATAAACATGTACTAAATAGTAATGATGGGTGCAGCAATTTAGGCTGAAGAGAATACACTACACTACACATAACTATCCACAAGCATAGGGGAAAGCTGAAACAAGGACAATCACTAGATTCAAAACAAACATACCACATTGGGAGATGGAGAAGTATAAGAAGATATGGGACTAGTATATCATTGGAAGGGTGGTTTCATTATTTCTATTGTTTTGTCTTCCTTGAGACATGTCTAGTTCACTTTGTGACAAGTCTAAGCACTTGGACTGATAGGGACATTGCTTGATCTTTTTTCAGACAAAACTCTCATTGACTTCAGGACTGGTCCCAAAGGGAGTAGTTCAAAAGAAAGTGTTCCATAGCAGAACTGCCTGTCGGGCTGAGGACAATAGGCAATGGGAGGCACATACTACATTCATATTTTATTAGCTTTGTCAGATTAATTTGGGAAAAAAAGAATGACTTGTGGAAGCTTGAACTAAAAATATCACTACATTTTAGACTGGCCTTTTCTTGACATTTGTTTATTTTTTATTATATTTGAGACACTTTCCACAGATTCACAAACTTCTGGAAGGGTGAAGTAAGAGCAAACAAAATGCTCAGTGTTTTTATCTCTGTTTTATTAAATCTGACACACAAGGAGGAGAGAAGACAATAAAAGCTTTCTGTGTGGGGGCACATGGACAGCATTAGCAGGTGAGTTGAAAGCCATGGCCATCATGCCAGTTTTTAAAGGCACTCTAGGGTGCTTTGTATTTTTAAAACAACTTTCCCTCCATTTGCTTCAGAAAATGTTGCAAATAATGTGGAATGAGTTGGGTCTAGTTATGAGGGACAAATGTCCACAATGCAGCAGCAACCACGCTTGTTCACAGGAAGAATAGGAAGTCAGGCTTGTAGATGACCAAATTTTACTACTAGGAGTAGACCTTGAAGGACAGAGTTGAATCACAATTAGTGGGGGAGTGTGTCCAGCCCTTTCCTATTTCATACTTGTTCCACAGATGAATACATGATTCAAGTCCCCAGGGCTATGAATCCAAGTAACCAAGGTATGTGCTTGGAAGTCCCATGAAGGTTAGAGGGAGAGGAATCCTTCATGGCTGATACCGTACTCTCTTGGTTGCAGGATACAAGTACTGCCTGTGCCCTCCATCTACAAAGGCAAAGCAACATCTTCCTTTATGAAATAAAAGGTGCAGATGTAAGAAACTCATCTCCAGTGGAGTTTCTGTGACCATGGGATACGTTGCTTATCACTCACTCACTTGTACTGTGATCTGAGGTAAGGAACACTTTCAGAATTCTCACTCTGATTTCTCCTGATGTCCTCCAAAGGTAACACCTTGCTATCTAATCTAGATACTATCTCAGGCATTTCTAATGAACCCATGAAGAAAGCAGAAATCTTGCCTGCCCCGATTTACCAGGTGAATATATAAACACTAATGTAGGGACAAAAGCTTGTGGGTACACTCAGTGATTTCAATGGGAGTTTTGACTGAGCAAGTACTGTAAGATTTGGCTACTGGGAAAAATGATAAGCAATTTAAGATTTCATTGTTTAAGCTCTTGTAAAACAAACAAACAAAAAAGCATTCCATGTTTTGCTAGAGAAAGTTTGAAGTGCTGATTTGGAGGAGACATGGAATGGAATTAATTTCTCCTAAATATCTTCTGCTAAGAAAGAAGCTGTTTGGATCCAGGCTCAGCAACAGGAGCACGGCCCTTTTCTAAGCAGTGGCATCTCATTTCCCTTCTCCTTAACTTGGAGAGGGAAGGAATCTTATTTTTTCAAGAGGATTTGTAGATAGCAAGATCTGGTTTAGGGCAGCTATTAGAAGTTAAGTAAGTTACATCAGAAGTTAAGAGTACCTGGGAATTCTGGGTAGCTTGCCAGCCATTTGATTTTTAAAAGAAAGTTATCTGAGGGTCTGACAGAACAATTGCACGCACACATACATTATAATCACCATTATGTCTCCTTCCTAGCACCAGACATTTAAACTGCAGATTTCAGAAGTCTTAGTCTAGGGTATTTACTGCCTCCTAAATCCCCTATTTGTGCTTTGTGCTGTTTGTGCTTTAGATTGGTATAACATTTGGCATTGTGAAGGTGCCTAACATTGTGGAAAATCTGAATGGCTCCAGAGAGATGGCTAGTTAAACTTGGAAAATGTAGTTCAGGGCTGACGAGTAGGAGGCAAGGGAATGGGGAAATCATAGAATCATACAATACTAGGACTGGAAGGGACCTCAAGAGGTCATCGAGTCCAGTCCCCAGCTCTCATGGCAGGACCAAATACTGTCTAGACCATCCCTGATAGACATTTATCTAACCTACTCTTAAATATCTCCACATATGGGGATTCCACAACCTCCCTGGGCAATTTATTCCAGTGTTTGACCACCTTTAAAGTTAGGAACTTTTTCCTAATGTCCAACCTAAACCTCCCTTGCTGCAGTTTAAGCTCATTGCTTCTTGTTCTATTCTCGGAGGCCAAGATGAACAAGTTTTCTCCCTCCTCCTTATGACACCCTTTTAGATACCTGAAAACTGCAATCATGTCCCCCCTCAATCTTCTCTTTTCTAAACTAAACAAACCCAATTCCTTCAGCCTTCCCTCATAGGTCATGTTCTCTACACCTTTAATCATTCTCGTTGCTCTTCTCTGGACCCTCTCCAATTTCTTCACATCTTTCTTGAAATGCGGTGCCCAGAACTGGACACAATACTCCAATTGAGGCCTAACCAGCGCAGAGTAGAGCAGAAGAATGACTTCTCATGTCTTGCTCACAACACACCTGTTAATACATCCCAGAATCATGTTTGCTTTCTTTGCAACAGCATCACACTGCTGACTCCTATTTAACTTGTGGTCCACTTTAACCCCTAGATCCCTTTCTGCCGTACTCCTTCCCAGACCGTCGCTTCCCATTCTATATGTGGGAAACTGATTATTCCTTCCTAAGTGGAGCACTTTACATTTGTCTTTATTAAACTTCATCCTATTTTTCTCAGACCATTTCTCCAATTTGTCCAGCTTATTTTCAATTAGGACCCTATCCTCCAGATTAGTCACAATCCCTCCCAGTTTGGTATCATCTGCAAACTTAATAAGAGTACTTTCTATACCAATATCTAAATCATTGATGAAGATATTGAACAGAGCCGGTCCCAAAACCGACCCCTGCAGAACCCTACTTGTTATGCCTTTCCAGCAGGATTGTGAACCATTAATAACTACTCTCTGAGTACGGTTATCCAGCCAGTTATGCACCCACCTTATAGTAGCCCCATCTAAGTTGTATTTACCTAGTTTATTGATAAGAATATCATGGGAGACCGTATCAAACGCCTTACTAAAGTCTAGGTATACCTCATCTACCCCTACTCCCTTATCCATAAGACTCATTATCTACTTAAAGAAAGCTATCAGATTGGTTTGACATGCTTTGTTTTTTACAAATCCATGCTGGCTGTTCCCTATCACCTTGCCACTTTCCAAGTGTTTACAGATGATTTCCTTAATTACTTGCTCCATTATCTTCCCTGGCACAGAAGTTAAACTAACTGGTCTGTAGTTTCCTGGGTTGTTCTTATTTCCCTTTTTATAGATGGGCACTATATTTGCCCTTTTCCAGTCCTCTGGAATCTCTCCTGTCTCCCATGATTTTCCAAAGATGATAGCTAGAGGCTCTGATACCTCCTCTATCCACTCCTTGAGTATTCTAGGATGCATTTCATCAGGCCCTGGTGACTTGCAGGCATCTAACTTTTCTAGGTGACTTTTAACTTGTTCTTTTTTTTTATTTTACCTTCTAAAATTACCCCCTTTCCACTAGCATTCACTATGTTAGGCATTCCTACAGACTTCTGGGTAAAGACCGAAACAAAGAAGTCATTGAGCATCTCTGCCATTTCTAAGTTTCCTGATACTGTTACATGGAGGCTTCAAGTTGAGGGTGCTCCCAAAATTTCTGTAACTGAAATGAAATGGGGACAGATACCCTGAAAAAATTAAATGAATTATTCGAGGCCCAAATTCCCCGTGATAGTCCTGAATTTAGGTCATGGTCTTTCCTGCTTCACAACATCATATAATTGTCACTGGTTTCCAGACAGGCAAGCATAAAAGTCTGAGAACGTTAGGGTAGGTGAAATTGTATTGAAAGAAAGAAAACAAGCCAAGGCAAACATCAACTTCTCAAAATGCTTCTAGTAAAGTAGCAAAAAATCAACACATCAAAGAACTTCATATTTCACAAGAAGAAAGGGTGGTCATTTGTAATTTTTCTTCTCCTCTTCCCAACCTGTAAGAGAGAAAATAAACTGAACACAAGTCTGTAGCATTGTTATTACAGAGTACTGAGTCTACATAGTACTGAGTCATAAACTTCAGAAAAAATACCACATAATAGTACTAATATGAACTGTGAAATATTTCAGGGTGTGATTTTCTATGCTGTGATTTATTATTAGTAGTAGTTATTATATAGAAGGCTCACTTGTAAAGAACTTGGATACAACAGTCTCATTAACTTCCTTTCTTATGATTTCAGATCCTAATGAATCTAATGTCATTAAGTCTAACAGTTATAATTAACTAATCACATACCTATTGTGGCTAGATGACAATCATTAAAAAGGAGAACTATTTATTAATATAGGGAAGAGGAACTCTTATTTGATCAATTGGTAGTAGAAGTTGTGGTGTCTTCCAAAAGTGCTTTCAAGGACTGATAAGTTTTGTAGTAGCTGTATTAAAAAACTACAGTTTATGGAAAACCTGATATTTGCCTTTTTGTCTTCAGCAACAAAAGGAGATGTGTGTTCCTACAATCCTATGCATAATAGTGATACCACTGAAACCATTAATAGGCATGAGATGAACATGTTGTGTGAATAGCCTTTTTTGTATTATGTGTAGTATATCTAGAAAAAGATTTGGAATGGTAAAAGAGAAGTATTATTCCTGTTTTACTATCTTCACTATTAAACCAATTAATATATTATACAAGTATTTCAGCTTTCATGGAAGGCGTTTGAAGAATCTCAAAGTACATTAGATGTCTGGAAAAATTCTGAGGTTTGGTAGTACTTGAAGGAACATTACATTGACCTAGTAAATGCCTGTCAAAACATTGGAATACAAACTGAACTTGTATTTCAATTTTGAGTAGTAGAAGTTCATACTGATCTGTCCCCCAACCTTTTTCCATTGCTTTTCCAGCTGTTTTGACAAAGGGAACATAAAGTATTGAATAGAAGAATTAAATTGGTATATACAATGAAGGAACAGAAAGCATCAGGTTCAGATATAGAATGGGAATGCAGAATAAGACTCTTGGTTTTTAAAAATCTTTTAAGTTTAAATTGTTTGAGCTAAATTAGACAACCATAAATAACTCAAGTCCAAAATGAGTTCCAAGTAATTTCTCAAACGAATTTACTCACTTTACCTAGTCTATACTCTCCTTTATCTCGGAAACCTTTATCATCATCCCTCCTGTTCATCTCTGGTGACCCACCTTCCCATCCTACAACTGTTGGCCAAGTTTATATTCATGGTTAGTTCTAAACATGGGTAGTAACTGTATTCAGACAACAAATGTTCTCTCTTCTACAAACCTAAGCTTGGACATAATTGTTGCTGTGTAATGGCTTCAGAATATTTTGTTCTTGCAACTTGAACAGAACCCCATAACTATGCTAGCTAATCCTCTTACCTCCATGCTCTGTGCAGTAGCACATCTCAGAGAATTTTGTTCTGTGTGCTGTTGTATGTGCACTAGAGGATATTGTCCAGACTTTCCCAGTATGTACAAAGGCAAGTACAGTTAGGCTGATAAGCCAACATAGTATTTGTGTGCATATCACTCTTGACCTTGTGGATCAAGCACGGAACTGTACTAAGCAGAATGTATCTTCAATAGTAAGGCAGACTCAGATGGAAAGCTGTGGATAATCTTGTGCTCTGTGATCCCTCTCTAGGTAATACTAATGAGCCAGAGAGTGCAGCTACAGCGGTATGTCAGTGGTAACATACTACTAAGAGGCTAGTGGAGGGAACATATCTACAAATCTGGGGGAGTTGACAGGGTTAATATTGTGACGATTCAAGTGCTGGGATGTTCTTTAAACACTATGCCATACACTTCAGTCCAATGAAAAATAATAAATCAGTGAAAATCTCAATGTTCTTGTGACGGGGGTCCGCACGCCCACAGTGTAGACCGCCCACGCGCGGCGTTGCGAGTCGCGAAGGCCGGGTCTGCAGTGCCTGCGCAAAGGCTACCCTACCGAAACGGGGCGGCACTAGGACCCAGAGGCCGCAGCACGGCCGCGGCGCGGAGACAGGGCGACGCAGCGCGGGGGAGTTGGAGAGGCGGGGAGAGCGGGGACTGGTTGCGCTGCCTCCCGCAGGAAGCAAGCGGAGCGGGGGGGGGCTGGCAGGACTGACGTCGGGTCTCCAGGGCCAAGGCCACAGGGCCCGCCGGGCAGGAGGACTTGGGCAAGCCCCGACCGGGAACGAACTTGTGGAGACCTCGGGGCGAGGGAGCTAGTAGGCGGGGTGTGAACCCCAGGGGGACAGAGGCAGGACAAGGAAACGGGGCGAGCGGCGCCCCCCAAACCCTGCCACAGCTCCAGGCAAACATGACATGCGTCCTCCTTTGCTTTGCCCAACGATCCGAAGTGAAACCTCTTACAAAAGCACAACTCTGGAAGTACATGTACATATTCCTGCTTCCACAGTAGCCTCTTGGTGGGAAATGCTTCAGCCATCCTCATTTCACAGCCCTTAATACCAATTTGCTTCTTTTCTGTCATTCTCTTGGAGCATATGGTAATACCAACCCTTTCAAGGCTAGATAAATTATGATAATCCCACACAATCTGTGGCCATAATTAAACCTAATTATGTGATTATTTTAATTGTAAACAACCCCCATCCCCAGGCCTGAGAGATTTTATCTGCAGGGAATTCAAATTCCATTCACATGTCTATACACAAAGCAAGTTTCCTAATAAAGGTCCCTGTATGGTGAGAGTTTGTTCCTGTTTACAGGAGTACATGGCAGAGAAGCAAAAAGTATTCCAGACTAAGTGCACTAAGGGTCGCATTGTGACAACTAGGAAAAGTACAGAGTCTTCCAGACAGACTTTTAAAGACTTTACCGAAAAGGGGCAGGAGGAAGTGAGGGTCAATCGGAGGCAATCTGCGTGCCAGGCAGCGAGGAACTGTTCTCAAACAGTATTTGTGAGGACACTCAGCAACTCACGACTGAAGAGAAACAGCATGTTGAAGCAAGAAAAGGGACCAGGGTATGCTGATGTGCAGGTGGGTAGGGTTAGTGGCTGATTGGGCGGCAGTCACATAGGGGAGTGTGGAGGTGGTGCTCCAGTGAGTAGTTGCTGGGCAGGGTTGGGGGCTGAGTGGGAGGTGACCACTGGTGAACAGTGGGGCAGTATGTTACTCTATGCAGTCGGGGAGGGGGCAGCAGTACAGGAGGACCAGAGTCTGTATTTCATTCCTGGGTCCGTACTATGGCCAAACACAGAATCAGTGCAGGCATGGATAGCAACAGAACCTTCCTGGCAAATGGTGTTGAAGATTTTCCTGATGTATTTATTAATTTTGTGTAGAGATTCCATGGCAGGGCTGCCATTGCCCAACCCCCTGGCACTACACTGTCCCAAACCAGTCCTCAGTATGTGCTGCCCAACCAAGGCAGCACACAATTTGGCTGCATGGGGAGGGGGGAAGGAGGGGAGAGCGGAAGCCATTTAGCTCACTCTGTGCTAGTCCCCACACAGCTGTTTCAGGTTGCATAAAGCACACCAATAACTAAGACTGACATAAGCCTTGCAAGGATTTAAGTGGGATTCTTATTTCCCCTAATTCTCACCCTCTCTTGCATGCAGTTCAAATCATAATATTGTGAAGATTCAAGTACTGGGATGTTCTTTAAACACTATGCCATACACTTAAGTGCAATGAAAAATAATAAATCAAATGACAAAAGTTAGCAAAGAACATCAGTAATTCTCCAGCTTTCATCCACTGTGAATCATGATAGCACACTTTATCATAGAATGTTTTACTTAGCAACAGTTGCCAAGAAAATCTGCATCTTAATCTGCAGTTCCAAGAAAGATGACAACCTCTTTCAGTAAATGGCCAGGGTTATAATACATATTTCAGATCCCTTTGCTTTGCCTATATTTTTAGTTGACTCTTAAATAAATACACTAAGTCTTCTGGTTATCTTATTTTGTTTTACAGGAGATCACAAAAAGATCATACTAAATGACTGACATTAAGGGTGAAAACTGTCAACTTCAGCTTTGTGAAAGCAGAGAAATGCAGGCTGTTTTAGAAAAGGAAATCTGTCAAGATATTAAAACTCTGATTTTCTTACCTCTTTGAAAAAAATGTTACCATAAATCCTGTAATTTTTTGACCACCTATTCATCCTATAGGATGTTTTGCATGTACTTTCTGTGGTCAAATTCTGCATTTTTTACACAATGAAAGGCCAATAGGAATTTCTTTCTTACTTAAAAGCTTAGATAGGCTTATCTTAATGCATATGCCAATGTCATTCACACTGAAGATTTACCTCAGACAATTCTAAACTCAGTAGTCCAGATTAGGGGGAGGAGAAAGAGAGTCCACAAGGAAGACACAAGATGAGAAAACTCGAACAAAAGAACTTTGGGTGAAAAGATAAGAGAGAGTGAAGCAGAGACTGGTTGGGAGCAGAATGCAGTCAAGTCTACAGGGGTCAGAGGTTGCTGATGTTGCAGATTTTCTGGAGGAAGTAGGTTGTGTAAAGTGGCCGTTTGTGTGGTGCATGAGTTGAGGGTTATTTTTATGAGCCCTGATATTTGTTCAAAGTTGGCAAAAGAATTATAGAATCATAGAATCATAAAATCATAGGACTGGAAGGGACCTCGAGAGGTCATCGAGTCCAGCCCCCCGCCCTCAAGGCAGGACCAAGCTTCGTCTACACCATCCCTGACAGATGTCTATCTAACCTGTTCTTAAATATCTCCAGAGAGGGAGATTCCACCACCTCCCTTGGCAATTTATTCCAATATTTGACCACCCTGACAGTTAGGAATTTTTTCCTAATGTCCAATCTAAACCTCCCCTGCTGCACTTTAAGCCCATTACTCCTTGTCCTGTCCTCAGAAACCAAGAGGAACAAATTTTCTCCTTCCTCCTTGTGACACCCTTTTAGATATTTGAAAACCGCTATCATGTCCCCCCTTAATCTTCTTTTTTCCAAACTAAACAAGCCCAGTTCATGAAGCCTGGCTTCACAGGTCATGTTCTCTAGGCCTTTAATCATTCTTGTCTCTCTTCTCTGTACCCTTTCCAATTTCTCCACATCTTTCTTGAAATGTGGCGCCCAGAACTGGACACAGTACTCCAGCTGAGGCTTAACTAGTGCAGAGTAGAGCGGCAGAATGACTTCACGAGTTTTGCTTACAACACACCTGTTGATACAACCTAGAATCATATTTGCCTTTTTTGCAACAGCATCACACTGTTGACTCATATTCAACTTGTGGTCCACTATGACCCCTAGATCCCTTTCCGCCATGCTCCTTCCTAGACAGTCGCTTCCCATCTTGTATGTATGGAACTGATTGTTCCTTCCTAAGTTGAGCACTTTGCATTTGTCTTTATTAAACCTCATCCTGTTTACCTCTAACCATTTCTCTAACTTGCTAAGGTCATTTTGAATTATGTCCCTATCCTCCAAAGAAGTTGCAACCCCACCCAGTTTGGTGTCATCTGCAAACTTAATAAGCGTACTCTCTATCCCAATATTTACATCATTGATGATCATATTGAACAGTACGGGTCCGAAAACAGACCCTTGCGGAACTCCACTTGTTATCCCTTTCCAGCAGGATTTAGCACCGTTAACAACAACTCTCTGACTACAGTTATCCAGCCAATTATGCACCCACCTTATCGTGGCCCTATCTAAGTTAGATTTGCCTAGTTTATCAATAAGAATATCATGCGAGACCGTATCAAATGCCTTACTAATGTCTAGGTATATGACATCCACCGCTTCTCCCTTATCCACAAGGCTCGTTATCCTATCAAAGAAAGCTATCAGATTAGTTTGGCATGACTTGTTCTTCACAAACCCATGCTGGCTATTCCCTATCACTTTATTACCTTCCAAGTGTTTGCATATGATTTCCTTAATTACCTGCTCCATTATCTTCCCTGGGACAGACGTTAAACTGACCGGTCTGTAGTTTCCTGGGTTGTTCTTATTCCCCTTTTTATAGATGGGCACAATATTTGCCCTTTTCCAGTCTTCTGGAATCTCCCCTGTCTGCCATGATTTTTCAAAAATCATAGCTTCATAGGTCATGTTCTCTAGGCTCAGATACCTGCTCTATCAGCTCCTTGAGTATCCTGGGATGCATTTCATCAGGACCTGGGGACTTGCTGACATCTAACTTTCCTAAGTGATTTTTAACTTGTTCTTTGTGTATCCTATCTTCTAAACTTACCCTCTCTCTGCTTGTATTCACTACGTTAGACACAGCTCCAGACTTCTCGGTGAAGACCGAAACAAAGAAGTCATTGAGCATCTCCGCCATTTCCAAGTTTCCTGTTACTGCTTCTCCCTCCTCACTGAGCAGTGGGCCTACCCTGTCCTTGGTCTTCCTCTTGCTTTTAATGTATTTATAAAAGGTCTTCTTGTTTCCCTTTATGCCTGTAGCTAGTTTGATCTCATTTTGTGCCTTTGCCTTTCTAATCTTGCCCCTGCATTCCCGTGTTGCTTGCCTATATTCATCCTTTGTTATTTGTCCTAGTTTCCATTTTTTATATGACTCCTTTTTTATTTTGAGATCATGCAAGATGTCCTTGTTAAGCCAAGCTTGTCTTTTGCCATATTTTCTATCTTTCCTACACAGCGGAATTGTTTGCTTTTGGGCCCTTAACAACGTCCCTTTGAAATACTTCCAACTCTCCTCAGTTGTTTTTCCCTTCAGTCTTGCTTCCCATGGGACCTTACCTACAAGTTTTCTGAGCTTATCAAAATCTGCCTTCCTGAAATCCATTACTTCAATTGTGCTGGTCTCCCTTCTACCTTTCCTTAAGATCATGAACTCTATTATTTATGATCACTGTCCCCTATAATGTCTTCCACTTTCAAGTTCTCAACTAGTTCCTCCCTATTTGTTAAAACCAAATGCAGAACAGCTTCTCCTCTGGTAGCTTTTTCAACCTTCTGAAACAGAAAGTTGTCTCCAGTGCAGTCCAGAAACTTATTGGATCGCCTGTGCCCCGCTGTGTTAGTTTCCCAACATATGTCTGGATAGTTGAAGTCCCCCATCACCACCAAATCTTGGGCTTTGGATAGTTTTCTTAATTGTTTAAAAAAAGCCTTATCCACCTCTTATGGAACTTATGGAAGTTCTCCAGATGTTATGAAGGGATCAAGTTCTGTGGTGGGGCAGAAATGTAGTCTCTGGAAGAGTACAGAGAATTCAGTTCTGTTTTGGGGTGGTCTTGACAGATTCATGCTGTTGGGATGTTGTGTAATCTCGCTGTGGGTACTGGTGACATTTCTCTCTGAGGACATATATTTCCCTTTTAATTATGGATAAATGAGTGGTTATCTGAAGCTATTGTCCTTTCTCCTGCTTTCCTGCAGCTAACCCTGCTTGAACTAATCCTTTGTAATCAGATAGCAGATCCCTTTACAACAAACAAACAAATCTCTCTATATATTTTAGAGATCTGAGCGACTAGCCAATTGCCTTACTTTCTCAGGATATATCAAGAAGCTTCCCCTGTTGCAGCCTCCTTTTTGTGTTTCCTCCCCATACCCCACTTCCCCAATTACATCAAGACTTAAGTCATCATGCCCCAGTGAACTGTTGTTTTATATGTGTTTTGAACTCACATAGGACTTTATCCAAATCAAATGAAGACAACAAAAGTCTTTCCAGTTACTTCAATGGATTTTGATTCAACCCCTTAATCATTTACTAGACAACTGCCTTTGTAGGTGTAGTTTAGTTTTACAATAACTGTTACCTTTACTCCTCAATTCATGTTGTTTTATAATTTTACACTCATAAATTACTCTCCTACTATAGTTATACCAATTCTATTCAAATAAAGAGAGTTTCAACATTACCCCATTCTAATAGACTGATGAGGCATTCAGACCACAGGCATAATGGGAGACTTAATCACTCTCTCTGCCTGCCCCGCCCTGACATGCCACTCAAAAAAAGCCACCTGCAGGACCCTGTTTGTGTGTGAACAGCTGAAAGGAAGGAAGAGTCTTGTGTGCTGCCCCTATCCACAGCACAATCTTGTCGCTCCCATTGGCTACTTTCTTGACAATGGGAGCTGCCTCTTTGAACAACAAGCAAATCCTGAAGTATTCCTCTTCCCTCGGGTTCACAGCTGTTTGCAGACACACATGGCCTCGCAGCAAGCTGCTCTGAGAGGCCTCTCGGGGCATGGAAGGTAGGTAACCTGCCAGGTTGCTGTTTGGGAGTCAACCACTTAAGCATCTCCCAGCCTGAGCCTGCCTCTGGAACCCTAACCCCTCCCTCCCCTGACCTTCTCCCTTCGCCCCCCCCCCCCCGACTCCTATCCCCTTACCCCATGTAACCCAAACCATCTTTGACCCCTCTTATACCCATACTCCCTCCCAATCCCTGCCCCAGGTCACAGCCCCTTCCTGTCCTAGGTGATGACCCAAACCTCTGTATCACCTCCAGCACCCCAATCCACTGGTCCAAGTATGTTAAAGTATACAGCTAAGGATCTGGCCCATTCCAAATAACAGTATATCCAACTAGGAAAAAAACCCAGTACTAATTCATCACATAAAACACAAATGAAATTGGCAGCTTTTTTTTTCTCTCTTGGTGAACTGTCTGTTAATTTGCTATCACCTTTTGGGAAGTTATGAATATAAATAATTTGAATTAGGAGAGGAAACTAGTCCCATAATTTAAATAATTTTATATATGGACCTAGCAATGTCGTCATACATCTTTGTATTTCATTAAGGTCTCCAACAGCCAGTCAAAGTTAAATATAGCATTTGGCACATACTGACATAGTAGCACTAAGTCAATGAAGTTGCACCATAAACAAATTTGCCCCATTTTGGGCAAGGGATTCCCTCTGACCTCAGTGGGATGTGTGACTATCAAACCAGTCACTTGGGATCCTTCTTATGAATTTATTTTTATAACTGTAGGCAAGGGCTGGGGCTATGTTTTCAGATGTTAGGCAATCTTCTGCAATTATTGACAGCTATAAACTTATCTAAACTCCTTCAAATCTGCACAACTTTGCAGACCATCTGAGAAGAAAGAATTCATTGTAATAACCAATATTTCCACAACTTTCTGAAGCCTATCCAAAATCCTCCCTGCAGAATGCTACAGGAAAGATAATATTTCATAACTTTCTTTAATCGTTTTTTCATAACATCTGTCTGTCTTATGTATACAATATACAAGAGAATTATGAACACCACTTCCTATTTTATTTTAGGTTATTATATTGCCATCTTCATATCAGTATCTGAACACCTTCCCTCACAATATTAAGCAATATGATTAGCATTGGTCATATGTGGTTTGGTCTCTCCCTCATCCTTCTCCCAACGCCACAGTATTTGAGTTGTCAAAGTGGGTAACTAAAGCATAAATGGCCAGGTCTGGCCTTTAACCCATCTAGAAATTTATATTCTTGGTAGCTGTTGTGGTTACCAGGAATTATGTGATAGAAATGTAGCCGTGTTAGTCTGGTGTAGCTGAAACAAAATACAGGACTATGTAGCACTAGTCTGGCCCACGAAAGCTCATCATCTAATAAACCATCTTGTTGGTCTTTAAAGTGCTACATAGTCCTGTATTTTGTTTCAGAAATTATGTGTCATCCTGAGGGCTTCCCTTGCCTGGTGCTGCTTCTAGCCCTCATGTTCTTAGGGTTCAGAAAGATCAGCCTTCTTCTACTGGTGTCTTCCGTTCTATAGAAGAGGAGGCAACAGTTATAGAGGTCCTCTTCTCTCAGCTCGTCCCCAGTTGGCTGGGTAAAATGGGAGCTCTTGGCCCCAGTCCCTTGGTATGTCCATAATAGCTATGTTGCTTTGATGATGGTTTTCAATCCTTCCTGGCTTGAGAGCTTGAGGTCCAGCCAGAGCTGCAACGTCTGAAAAACTATCTTTAGTACGCTAGCATGAGCCCCACCAACACAAGTCTGTGGCCTTGCAATTGAAGTGCCAATCCCAGGAGCAGTACATATGCTCCCAGAAAGATACATGATAGATTTCACTCCCAAGCATCACTTCTTCCCAGGACTGATTCCTCTCTATCAAAATAGTCTAGCTCCTTGCATTTGCATCATAGATTTCAGAATCTTATAGTGATATGCTATATGACTGACCACCAGACACCATTATCCTTAAGTGGACAATTTATCTTGTCACAAAAGCATAGAGTAATGTTAGTGTTTGCTTTTGATTGCAGAGAGGGAATAATGCACAGAATCACAAAGGTATCCTTTTTTTCTGCTATAGTAAAGCTGATTTTCAGGGCATGTGAAATGCCTGCAGAAAAGTTAATTGGAATTCTGTTGTGTTTTGCATATGACATATACTGCAGAAAGGTAGTTAATACTTAAGAAACTACTGTTAAGACCACGAGGGAAATTAATCCTATTAAATATGAACAGGTAAAAGAGCATCGGATACTAGACTGGTTAAGTGGGAGTGCAGAAAAAGGTTGTTAAAAGGATAACATTTCTGGGAAAGAGAAGAATGGGGATATCTATTAAAGAAAATAAGGTAGCATAGGTTAAAAAAATAATTAGAGGGACAAAAACAAATAGTGAATTCCAAATTGCAAGGGATGGCTTAACTAACACAATGAAGGGATTTGCAGGTATTTGCAATGGAGATTACATAACAAAAGAAGATAACAGGACAAGGAAAAAAGTAGGGCAACTGAGCATAAGGATATAATACATTTATTAACCAGTAATTTTATTTCTTCAATTGCATAGGGAGGGGAAAAAGCAGTAGTAGCTAGATCCCAGATGGGGCCAAAGAGAGGAGCTTAGTTCTACTACCAAGGTGTTGTTTGTGCTTTCAGTTCCAGTTTTTGGTGCATGTGTGAATTTCAGTTGACAGCATTCCCCAGAGGCCTTTCTAGCTCCTGATGAACACTGGTATGTAGAGAAGACCCAGCCAGGCCCTTCTTTCTACCACCCCCGAGCAGGGTAGAGAAAGTAAACTGAATACACAAGATGGTCTTGTGTTTAAGGCACTTGAGTGGACTAAGGAGATGTGACTCTGTCTGACCATGAGCAAGTCATTTAACTCAAAAAGCTACTCTGTGCGGGAGAATTATGAGTCTTATTTTCTTGGGTGGACACAAGGCAAGTCACAGTCTTGCCCATATGAATGATGCCTGGTAGATCAGGACTGTACTGCTATACATGCTGCTATAATACAAATACATAACAACAGTAACGAAGGACAAACAATAGTGAACTCCTGCTTGGCAGTATGGGTGTCATTTGAGAACTTTATTATTTAAATGCTATTTAGAGCAAACATATGAGAAATAATTTTTTATGGGGTAGGAAAAGCCTTAAATCCAAACTGGTACCTCCTGGGAGAATGTGAACAAAATTTCTTTTGAAATAAACATTATGTCCATCCTTAGATTATATTTATAGAGCTATTTGTATGAAACTGGGTCTTTTCTCTGGAAGAGTTAATCTGATGCCTTATTCTCAATGGGTATGTCTACACTAGCCCCCTAGTTCGAACTAGGGAGGCTAATGAGGGCGACCGAAATTGCAAATGAAGCGTGAGATTTAAATATCCCGCGCTTCATTAGCATGTTCCCGGGCGGTTGCCATTTTGGAAATTGACTAGCCCGGAAGAAATGCAGCAGAGAAGGGCGATTCTGAAATAAACCCCTTACTTCAAATTACCAGTTAAACCTCATTCCATTCCTCTTGTATTTTCCTCCATTCCATTTTGCCACTACCAATTCAGGTTAAATACTCATTAGGCCAGCAGTTCATAGGTGCTGAAACCAGGGTGTGCTGCACACCTGGGCTTGGAGTGGTTTCCATTACAGACAGGGCTTACAGTTTGATTCAGTAGCTCTCAGCACTTTCACTTCAGAAACTGTTCCGGCCCCCTTGCACAGGTTTAACTGGTAATTTGAAGTAAGGGGTTTATTTTGGAATCGTCCTTCTCTGCCGTGTGTAGATGCGGGCAGGTCTTCCGAGCTAGTCAATTTCCAAAATGGCGACTAATGATATTTAAATCTCGCGCTTCATTTGCAATTTCGGTTGCCCTCATTAACCTCCCTAGTTTGAACTAGGGGGCTAGTGTAGACATACCCAATGTCCCTGAAACATTTGAGCATGCTAACAATTTTTTACATGGTCATGCTGTAATTATCATTCATCCCAAATACTCTCAATGCTATTTCTTCCAATAAAACTGATAGAGAACCACATGGTAAAGCCCAAACTTTCCAAAGGAGAAAATTAAATTAAAGCAGCTGTGGAAACACCACGTTTCTGTGTATTGGTTGGTGGTATTTTCTTTTGCAATATGATGCTGATCAGTCACAGTCATTGATCACAAGCATTATGCTGTCCTACTCTTAACTTGCTGATGAGGCTTCTGATGTGGACTGCATCATTTAAGACCTCATTAGATGATTAGGAAAGAACCATGTTGATCTACCTTTTCCCTCTACCTCATTCTACAGTTCACAGAACAATGGTGCAGAAAAGTGCAGATGGAATAACTTTCATTCAAACACTCAACCTCAGCTGCCCTAGTGTCCTAACCAACAAGGCAGTAGTGTAAGAAAACACATCATGTGGGTTCAACTCCCACCTGGGGGGAAAGAGCAGCCCTTGCAGCATAGACTTTTTGTCTGCTGCAAAGTAAAATGATATTTGAAGCTCTTCCTTGCTTACTGGGCATTATGTCTAGTAAGGAGGAATTCCTGCAATGGGCTTTACTCCACTACCTTCTTCTAATTGCATCAGGAAATGTCTTGTTTACCTGGAGTCCTCAGCATATTGCCTGTTAGTAGATCTATGGTACCTCCATCAAAGTACTCCAGATTTTTTTAAATAGGTAACAGGTTTAAAACAAACAAAGGAAGTTTTCCTTCTTGCAGTGCATAGTCAACCTGTGGAACTCCTTGCCAGAAGATGTAGCGAAGACCAGACATTAACAGAGTCCTGAATTCATGGAGGTTAGGTCCAATAATACTTATTAGCCAGGATGGATAGGAATGATGCCCCAGCCTCTGTTTGTCAGAGGCTGGGAATGGATGACAGCAGAGGGATCACTTGATGATTACCTTTTCTGTTAACTCTCTCTGGGGTACGTGCCATTGGCCACTGTTGGAAGACAGCATATTGGGCTAGAGGGACCTTTGGTCTGACCCAGTACAGCTGTTCTTATGGCACTTGGGGAAATATGTAATTCTTCTACTTACCATGTGAAGCCAATTACGAAGCCAATATGTA
Organism: Pelodiscus sinensis; assembly: GCF_049634645.1. NCBI lineage: Eukaryota > Metazoa > Chordata > Testudines > Trionychidae > Pelodiscus > Pelodiscus sinensis. Next base: position 53,315,005 of record NC_134719.1, read on the forward strand.
TTTCCTACTCATCTACAGATCCCTGACATCCAAGGGCTTGATAAAGATTTTTATCTCTTTTGTCTATTTTATTTTCTCAACTTTCCTGGCTGGTAAAAGAGAACCAAGGACAATTAATTTTCCATCTCCTTATTTACTGTTTGTATTGTAGGATGCTTTGGGTACCCAAGTCAGGAATCAGGCTCCAATTGTGTTAGTTATTTCTCATTGTTTCTCTAATGAGCTACGCAAATTGTGTAGTTTATTTCGAGCCAATTTCAAAATAGCTTATTTCAAAATTTGGTACTATATACACAGCACTTATTTTGAAATAAATCGCTATTCCAAAATGTCCCTTACTACTTGAGGAAGGAGGTTTACAGGGACATCTGAATAGTGAGCCTGTTATATTTCGAAATAATGGGCAAACTTAAAATATGCAGAATAGCTATTTCAGGGTATCGCCGGTATCCCAAAATAGCGCTGCAGTATAGACATAGCCTAAGGAAATAGAACTTGATCCTGCAATGGTCAAATCACATGATTTGTCTCTTAGAAGGACTGAATGGTGATGGGAGGGAATTATGTAACTACATCAATTAATTGCGTCTGCTGATTTATTTTTTGTTTGGACAACAGACACAAATGATTCATGTAAACCATATAAATGAAGACTATGTAGACCTATGCAAAGGTTCATTTAGACCTATGCAAAGGTTAATGTGGCTATCAGCACAAATGTAGCCATACCAAGCATTCATTGTTTTTAATTTTTATTCTGGTACTACTCCAGGAACAAGCAAGATTTGAGACTGAAGTCATTGTGTTAGTCACTTTATAAACACTAAGGAAAAGATAGTTCCCTCTCCCAATGATTTTATAATCTAAATATTTGCTTTTTTTTATCCCTATGGGTAACACTAAAACTTAATGGGGTCTGACAAATGTTCCCTTTAGGGAAAGGCAAAACCTCACTTACATTTCTATTGCAAATATATAGAGCAAGAGTGGTGCCCATTCTCCTCCTACCAGACTAATAGGCAGGGAGCTCAGAGCTTCTGTTCTGCAGTGGTGTGCTGGGACTAGGGTGTTCTATCAGATGGCTGGTGCCTGCGCAGGGGGGCGGGAGCGGGGGCACAATTTAAAGGTAATCTCTCTCCCAATAACTTGTCATGTCCCCCCAACAAGCCTCCCCTTTTAGGGTGTGTCTAGACTACAGGGTTTTTTTAAAAAAAATAGCCTTTTTTTTTTCGAAAAAAACTTCACCTGAGTCTAGACTGTGGCTGCGTTCTTTCGTAAATAAATCAAAAGAATGTGACAGTTTTTTCAATCGCGTTAAACCTCATTTTACGAGGAATAACACCTTTTTTCGAAAGTACTCTTTCGAAAAAAGGCACTGTTGAATGGAAACTGCTTTTTTGAAAGAGAGCATCTAGACTCTCTTTCGAAAAAGTCTCGTTTTTTCGAAAAATCTGCTTGTAGTCTAGATGCTCTCTTTCAAAAGAGGCTTGTAGTCTAGACGTACCCTCAGTATCAATAGCCCACTCTGCAGCTCCCAGTGTTAGCTCTCCATGGAGTGGCATGAGTGGCTGCTGTTTTAGCTTGATGGCAGCTTCTCAAGCAGTGGCTCTCCCTGCAGCTCCTGGCTTGCTAGCTTCAACAGCTGCTGTGCAAGAAGGGAGCCTATCAGCACCTTGTGCTCAGGCAGGTTTTGCTGGCAAATATCTGGTGGGAGCATGTGCCCACAAATGCACGGTCCCAGGACTTCAGCGGCAGCCAGGCTGAAGACCTGAGCCCAGGCAGATTCCTCTCACAGGGCTGAAGTTTTGATACCTCCCTTTCCCCAGGGCAAAGGCACTTGAACAACCTGTGGTTGTCACATGCATCTCAGATGGTCAATAAGCTTGGCCACCCCAATATAAATGATTGGTTAATTGGGTTCCTCTGAAATCAAACAGCACTTGTATAAACTTGGCAAGTGTTTTCGTTTTATCATACAGGACATTAAAAATGCTGAATTTCAATATGTCTTGAGTGCCGAGTGATGGATAAGATGCTGAAAACTCTGCAGTAATCAGGGAGGGAAAGGAATCAAAGACTGAAAATCTTTAGTTAATAAAACTGAATTAATTATTTATATAACAGATGTGGTTGAATTTGCCATTCTAGTACAAATAACTCAATACATCTCATTAGCAGACAAAATAAATAATTTCTTTTTCCACTATTATTCTCCCTTTTTTCACAAGTTGGCTTCCTATAATCAGTGTTGCTGAAACTAAAGAAGAAAGTAAAGGCCACATGAATGGCTGTCTGGTAACAAAGTTTTATTTGTCTATTGTTGGGGTTTTCTGAATGTAGAAATCTTTACTATGTCTCATTCAATCTATAATGAAAGAAGATAAATCTGGCTCATTTGGTTATACTTCCACATTTATTAATGGATCTTCCAATTAAAAATGTTATTTAAAAAAATTGATGTGGTTTGTCTTGAAAACCCCCCACAATTCTATGCTTAAACTTCAGGTCTAACTTCATGATTGTAGCCAGACAGACCAACCCCCCATCTCATCCATCTTATTTGCCTCTCTGAGGTTCCTGAAGCATACAGGGCAGAGAAGGAGCAGTAAAATCAGCATAGTCTATGCTGGCTCATCTGATCCTGAGAAGCTAAAAACATAGATATGAGGAGAGAATGATTAAGGCAATAGGCTGGCCTCGAGGCTGTGAGAAGTACCCGGCTGACACCCATGTTGATACGAACACACAGTCCCTGGGAGAGGAATCCCCCCCTGAGAAAAGAATGTCCAGTACTTCCAATTTAGTTATCTCTCTTACAAGTGTAAATTAAGTTCACAACTCCCTTGTAAGAACTGGTCTCACAAAAGACAGACCAGCCCCATTGACAGAAAAGAAAGACAAATACGTGACCCCATGAGTATAAAGGTGGTACAGCAGCACACTCTCTTTTGAGTGTCATTCTACCCTGTACCTGCTGGTCGGGTTAGGTGTTTGACCTCCCGAGGTTCTATGGGAATGCCCACCTCGTATTTTCGTCTTTCCTAGGAATTGAGGGACCGGCCCTGGCCTGACATACTGGAGTCCAGAGGCACAGAAGGGGGTAAAAATTGTACCTGGATGTGGTCCTCTGTCTTAAGTGTACACATAGAAAGAGTAAGCTGTTACTTGGTACCATTATTTCTATTTTTCTATCTTTATCTTCTTTGTAACCATTTTTAAGATCTATATTTTGCTAGTAGTTAAGAAATAGAGCAATAGCCATTGTAACCATATGATTTATAAGCTTCCTCAATAAACCTGTAAGGCTACGTCTACATTGGCCCCTTTTCCGGAAGGGGCATGGTAATTTTTGAAATCGCAATAGGGAAATGCGCGGGGGATTTAAATATCCCCCGTGGCATTTAAATAAAAATGTCCGCCGCTTTTTTCCAGCTTTTAGAAAAAGCGCCCTTTTCCGGAGGATCTTATTCCTACTTTGAAGTACTTTGAAGTAGGAATAAGATCCTCCGGAAAAGGGCGCTTTTTCCGGACGATCGGGGCCAGTGTAGACGCTCTTTTCCGGCTTTTCTAAAAGCCGGAAAAAAGCGGCGGACATTTTTATTTAAATGCCGCGGGGGATATTTAAATCCCCCGCGCATTTCCCTATTGCGATTTCAAAAATTACCATGCCCCTTCCGGAAAAGGGGCCAATGTAGACGTAGCCTAACTGTTTAAGCTTTAACCTGACTCCTTCAGTTGCTGTAACAGAACCAGGCACAATTTAAAAGAACTTCAGCCGGTCTTAAGGGTCAGATATAGGGAGAGCTTGGACGTTTGGATTTGTGTCACACCCAGGTGGCAGAATTCACTGGGGCACTTCTCAGCCTTCCCCAAGGCTGCCCGCTGCGAAGGAATTACGAATTCTATCAGCTGAAATCTGAAGTGTAATAAGCTCTTCCTGTACATTTATTGGGGCGCTCGTCAACCTCTTCCAGGTTGCCCACTGCAAGGGACCCCGGTCTCAGCGGTTGAAGTCTCGGCTGTATAGCAAATACACACTGCCCTGACCGTCGGCTGACAATGATGCAGTACAATTATTTGTAAACGTGAATTCTGTCTGAATGACTTCCTTTTTTAAGGATTTACCCTATCATTTAGTGTTCATTTTTTACACATTACAGCCATCTGAAAACAGCTTTTGTTGAAAATGTGGGGATATTATAAAGACAGGTTAATTAGATTCCTGATTAGGATTTGATGTACAGCTATGGGTCTTTCTGAGAATATAATAACTATCTGTATGCAGTGCATAAGCTGCAAGGATAGGATTTTTAAGTGCAGCAAAAAATTCTGTTTTCTAAAATTATCTGTTTGTTCCTTAGAAAAGGAAATGTCTTGTGTGGTTGTTTCACAAGCTTTATGTAGTCCTGAAAACAGCTACATAGAGCTGAGGCGGGCCATTCATCCTGGTATTAAGTTGGTATTGTGAGAAACCACACAAAACATCTGGTTATCACAGACAAGAGACACCATTCTGAAGAGCATACTGCTCGGCCTATGGCAGCATGACCTCACATGCATGTGCAAAGTTGATATGTTGTGCTCTTTAAAATGGTGTCGTCTGGGTGCTGTGATCTTCCATGAACTGTACATGTGAGGTTATGCTAGCAGAGGCGGGAACACACTGTTCCCAGAAGTACTGGAATGTCCAGTATTGTGAGTATGTGACAATGATCAATAGCCAATGGACTCCAGAGAAATTTTCTGCCTAGGATAAAAATATTGGGCCAACTTCTGCTACTGCTTACATACACAGTCACATTGGTTACGTCTAGACTGCAAGCCTCTTTCAAAAAAGAGCGTCTACACTACAACGAGTACTTTTGAAAAAGCAAGCCGCTTTTTCGAAAGAGAGCACCCAGGTAGTCTGGATGCTGTCTTTCGAAAAAGCACAGTTTGCATTACATGGAGCCTTTTTCAAAAGAGCACTTTAAAAAAAAAGTGTTATTCCTCGCAAAATGAGGTTTACCGCGGTAGAAAAAACTGCCGCGTTCTTTCAAGTTACTTTTGAAAGAACGCTGCAGCAGTCTAGATGCATGTAAAGTTTTTGTCTGCAGTCTAAACACGCCCATTATGTTGACTTCATTGTGAAATATGCTTATTCAACTGAAGGCAGAATTTGTGTCCTTCAAACCTGTGGGAGTTACATGAGTGTATGTGCGTGTAATATGGAAAATCTGCCCATCCAGGCTAATATCGAGGACCTCACAACATCCTCCTGGCAAGGAGTTTCACAGGTTCACTGTGCACTGTGGAAAAACCCCCCTAAAAAGTCCTCTTTTTGTTTTAAACCTACTACCTGTTAATTTCATGGGTTAATTTTTTGACTTATGGGAAGGAGTTAATAACACTCCCTTGTTTACTTTATCCACACTAGTCATGATATTATAGACCTGTCATATTCCCCCTCACTCATCTCTTTTCCAAGCTGAAAAGTCCCAGTTTTATTAATCTCCCTTCATATGGAAGCCACTCCATGCCCCTAATAATTTTTGTTGCCTCTTTTTGAATCTTTTCTTGTTCCAATATTTCTTTTTTTAGAGGGAAGAACCATATTTGCACACAATATTCAAAATGTAAGCATACTGTGGACTTATACAGAGGTAATATTATATTTTGTCTTACTATCTATCCTTTTCTTAATGATTCCCAACATTCTGTTCACTTTTTTTACTGCTGCACAGTGAGCAGATGTTTTCAGAGAACTATCCACAATCACTCCAAGATCTTTCTTGAGTAGTAATAGCTAATTTAGACCCCACCATTTTATATTTATATTTATGGCTTATGTTTTCCAGGGTGCATTACTTTGCATTTATCAACATTGATTTTCATCTGCCATTTTGTTACTCAGTCACCCGATTCTGTGAGATCATTTTGTAGCTCTTTGCAGTCTGCTTGGGACTTAACTATCTTGAGTTGTTTTTGTATCATCTGCAAATTTACCTCCTCACTATTAATCCTTTTTTCCAGACCATTTGTGAATATGTTGAATAGGATTGGTCCCCATACAGATAACTATGGATCACCACTATTTACCTCCCTCCATTCTGGAAACTGACCATTTATGCTGGAACAATTTATTTCTCCTTCTCCAAGTCACAAACTGTTTTTCAATCCACTTTATGGGCAGCAGACCAATGAATTTTTTCTAGAAAGTCTTAATTTTCTGAGAGGAAAAAGCATTTTTTCAATTAGCTCTGCTAATATCTACATGCATTTACAATTGAGACACTTAAGTTCCTTCTGGTTTTAGAGACATTACCAGTTGCACAGTTACGACTGCAATTAAAATGTGGCATTATATCACAGCAAGCAGCCCATCTGGTACAAGAATGACATTTCTAAGAGCACCCACTGTATTTGGTATTAATTATAGATCTTTTAGTCAGTCTTCACAAAGCATGAACATTAAATATGTTCACATTATAATTATCTGTATTTGGGGGAATATATATTACAACTATATTTGGATCAAATAGTTTTCTCAAGATAATCAATTAAACTGATTTTTTTGGTTCTTATTGTAAATGGCAGACAAAATAATTAGTTATCAGTAAGTATCCTGTTTCTACTTGAGGACATATGAAAATGGAGATCCTGTGTTAGACACCCACATCTATTCCAGATGCTATAGTAATGGGGGTAGGAGGAATATAAATACATAGTTGACAGAATTCAGTTTGATCTGAGTAGTCTTTTACTAAGATTTTGAAATTTGCCTGAGAAATTTGGATGCCCCATAAAAAATTAATAAGAATTGGGTCCCCAAATTCCTTAAGCTGTTTTGTACTAGATTTAAATGTAATGTTTCAACCCTAATAGGTAAGCATCTTCTAGGTCAGGCAACTTTTTTATGAGCCTCTGACACTCACAGTAGTTCCAATTCAAGAAAAATCCCCACTTATGTGGGGGATACCGTGTTAAGTAACAAACCAGGGAATGCAAGGCTGAACACATGTGCAGCCATGTCCACAGAGCTTGGTAACGGAGCCATATTATCTGTGTGCTGGGCACAGAAGGGACCAAAATTCAGTTAATAGTGAGTTACCTTACTTACTCAGAGCAGCACTTATTCATTTAAGCATTTCTCTTCATTTCATTTGGCACCACTTGCATGCATAAGTACTACCCAGTGAGAGGAAAGGTTGAAAAATGGGACTCCATTTATTCTTGTCTCAGAAATAAATTGCAGGTGCAAATATTAGTCTACTTACTTGCTAAGCAAAAGTAGAGCATTTCATATCTGTCTCTTTTCCTTTCAGCGCAGCCATTACCAACACCGTTCTTAACAGAAATCTATTCAAGTGTGTAAACAAAATGCCCAGGTGACTGCACGCTACCTAAAAAGGAGCAAATGTTGGTTGGGTTTGATGAGAGAAGGCATCTGTGCTTTAAGTCTGGGTGGAGAGAGGGAAGAGGATGAGGTCAGAGTGTGCTACAAAAGGTGAACAGTGGTCAGCTTTGCAGCACGGACTTACCCCCTAGAAATATTACGTCTGAACAAAGGTGACAGTAAGCTGGTGCACCCTGGTGTGAAACAGAGACTGGCTGGTTGGGGGCTGGGCTTTGGATGCTGCTGGCACCCTTAGCTGCGTGGCCACAGTGCACGCGGGCCAAGTCCCCACTGCTCTGGTCAGCCCCAGTGCTCAGGCAGTTAGGCAATGTGGTCCTTGCCACATCAGGGATCTGGCAACCAGGCAACATGGTTGGCTACACTCGCAGTCCTGACTTCACACACACAAACTCCCATGCCCCTGCAACTCCAAACTCCCACATACCCCTACAACCCTCCTGAGCCCCTACCTAAACCCCCACCCTGTCCTAAATTCTGCACCCCCCACGCCTGCCCTGAATGTCCCACCCCTACCTTGACTGCTGGGCCCTCCACCTCTTGCCCTGAGCCCCCACACCTCCCAGTCCCCTGACCTGACTCCTGAACCCCCACAACCCAACCTTGTCCTGGCTCCTTCCCCCCCCCCCAACACCTCAGAGCACCCTGTCCTCAGCTCCATCCCTTCTCAATCCCCTGTCCTCAGTACCTCAATCCCATGCACACCACTGTTTCCTGCCCTGAGGCCCCCTGCACTCCTTCCCACATTTAAATTTCTTACAGGTACTGTCCTAACATGACCCTCCTCCACTTAAACCCCACAAAGGAGAAGGGTTGCGATAGGACAGTACCTGCACAAAATTTCAGAAACTTTCATGCTTGGGTCCGAAGGCCATAAAGGCACAAGCCCTGGCCATGGGAAGCCCCTTTTTTCCACAGAGCAGGCAACACGTGAGGCAACCTTCAGGTGCACGCAGACAGGAGGGTGAGAGTGAGGAGAAGGGGGCTTAACACTTCCCCTCCCACCTCAGATACAAAGAAAAACAGGCACAGGAAGGGAGCAAGCAGCAAACAGGCTGGGTGAGTCAGCAAATGAAACTGCTCAGCATCTGATACAGTTACAGGGCATTGAGAGAGTTAGGGAGAGGGGGTGAGACTGTCTTATGTAGCACTCATGCTGGGTAGGACCATCCTTAGGATTTATGTGGCCCTATGCAGTACTATTAAACTGGTGTCCCTATGCCCAATGAAAGCTGGGAAGGCTAATTTTTAGAGATGTGATTTTATGATCTTCAGCAACTTTCTAATCAATTATTTTAAAGCAAATTTTAAACTAACACAGTAAATTCAGAAATTGGGCGTAGATAATTGGAGCAGGCAAATGCCTATTAAATGGATTCATTACCACTCAAATGGCTCTTTCACAGGTTCAATATTGTGCTAAGAGCTCCGACAGGCTTTTTACTTGATCATCAACCAATGAAGCAGAGCTATGAAACAGGGATAGGAAGAGGCGGGCAGGTGGACATTAAGATGCAGTGATGCCCCACATTTTCACGTGCTCCATGCAACTGCATATTCTGCTTATGGGTAAAGATGGTGCTGTTGCTGTAAACAGAAGTTGAGTTTCAGGGAATTGGGTTTCAATTTTTCCTGCTGTGAGTAGATCACTGATGGGGGGGAATTAATCTTCACTGGTCAGGGGACAAGTAAATTCAACACAGGGCAGACTGAATGGAATTAGCCGGCTAGAATGAGATTCAAAGGTCGGAGCACTGCAGCAAGGGATAGTTACCAGGAAGGAGGTTGGTGAAGCTTGTGCTGGTTTGTTGAGTCATTCAAAGCAGCCTTGGTCATGAATGGAGATGGATACTCAAGCGGAGGCATCCACTCGTGCAGGGGAGCAGCTGTATATGCCAATGGGATAGTCAGCCATGCTATGCCACAAATGTCAGTGGGTTGTTTCTGTAGTTGTTTCCACAGCACCTCAGGCTTCCAAAGTGCATGAGGTCATCCAGAACCAGGATGTGATTCTCCACTGAGCACAAAGAATGGGGGAAAGCTGATTCCAGAGGCTGGGGAATGGTTAACACCGGTGAGCCTGCCTTGCAGTGTGGCAATTGCTGTCGGTTGCAGGGCCCTCAGTGAGGTGCACAGTGGGGGCTCTAACTGTCCTTCTCTGAGTTTACTTGGTTGGGGGCAGGTGTGGGCCTAGCAGGGCAATACATAGTCTGGGCCTAGGGTGGAATCCCAGAAGCTATAGCAGATCCACCATGATGGTGCAGCTATGGTGGGAATACTAATAGTATTACACAGCTGCTGCCAAGCTAATTTGCAATTGTTGCAGCAAATACAGGCATGTAGGTATCAGAGATATGGGCAGGGTCACAGGGTAGACCTGGAATGGGCTCAAGTTTGGGCAGCAGAACATGACCAGGTGGGGCAGGCTTAAGGCTTTAAGCATCCATGAAATTTATGAATGAATGGAATCTGGGGAGATGGGAGCATAAGCTTACTTCATGCCGCTGATTGTGGTGGGTAGAAAATCCCATGTTGGGAATGAAGCCTCTGGGTACATTTTGACTCATTGGCCACTAGGAGATAGAACTTCATGAGGCAGAGTAGAGGTTCCTGGGGAGGCTGTGAGATATCAAGGCACAGTGGATACCTGCCAGTCAGTGCCGAGTACAGTTATGCAGGGCAGCTGGCCCAATGGGAACTTAGTATACCTACTTAGTATACCTCACTATAAAAGCTTGAGGGGGTATAGTACGAGGACATATTATGCAAGGAGGTGTTGGCAGATCATAAACATGGGCCGAGCAAGTAAAACAGGGAGCTGTCCAAGTGACCAATGGAAACTAGAACATGAAAAAATGTGGGAGTCTGCCTTCCTTATCTATTCAGGTGTTATAATACAGGCTTACCCAGACAGAAATCCTGCATTGGTTAAGTATATGGACATAGTCAGATGGGCTGCGTCTAGACTGGCATTTTCCGGAAACGCTTTTAACGGAAAAGTTTTCTGTTAAAAGCATTTTTGGAACAGAGCATCTAGATTGGCACGGACGCTTTTCTGCAAAAGCACTTTTTGCAGAAAAGCGTCCGTGCCAATCTAGATGCGCTTTTCCACAAAAAAGCCCCGATCGCCATTTTCGCGATCGGGGCTTTTTTTTGCAGAAAACAAATCTCAGCTGTCTACACTGGCCCTTTTGTGCAAAAGCTTTGTGCAAAAGAGACTTTTGCCTGAACGGGAGCAGAATAGTATTTCCACAAGAAGCACTGATTTCTTACAGTAGGAAGTCACTGCTTTTGCGGAAATTCAAGCGGCTAGTGTAGACAGCTGGCAAGTTTTTCTGGAAAAGCGGCTGATTTTCCAGAAAAACTGGCCAGTCTAGACACAGCCCTCATGTTTAGGGGCATGTCCTACTTTAATTATGATAAGCAGTTTCAGTTATGGGCTGCAATGCAAACTGAGATCCAGTGGGCCAAACCACATCACAGTGTGGTTGGAGTGGATGACTCTGAGGGGACCAGGAGTTCACACGGAGAGTGGCTTATTCATACCACACCAAGCTCAGGAGAGTCCCGAGTCATGTAATATTCATTTAATGAATATGGTTGGTTTAATTCTTTTAATTTAAAGATCCAGAATGCTGGCCACTTATACTGACCTCCATGGAGGGCGGGTGTTGCAGTACCTGGTCATGGATGACCCAGTTGCTGGTGCCTTTGACAATCCTGGCATGGAGCATGGGACAATGGATTCTTTTGGAAGAATGGGGCTCCACCTATTGAGGTTGCCCCTGAGAAATATCTGGGACCCCAACTGGTGCCTCATTGTAGTGGATGTCCACTTGTAGCCAGACAGGAACCCCTACTTGTAACATCAGTCTTGCTTGCTTGGAGCATACAGGGCACACAGAGCAGTAAAATCAGCATAGTCTTTGAATCCTTGACAGGAGGCCCGGATATGCTAGCTCACATTGACCCTGGATGGCTGTAAACAGAGATATGCCAATTGTTGACCTCAAGGCTGAGAGAACTGCCTTGGCTGACACCTATATTGATACGAACATACACTTGTCCAGGGGCAGGAATCTCCCACCCAGTAAAGAATGTCCAGTACTCCTAATTTAGTTATATCTCTCTTACAAGTGTAAATTACTTGAAACTCCCTTGTAAGAACTGGCGTCACAAAGACGGACCAACACAATTTGGCATCTTAGATAAGAAAGAGGATACAAGCCCCTATGGGTATAAAAGATGGGCCCAGCAGCACACTTACTCTAAGCGTCAATCTACCATCTATCTGCTAGTCAGCTTAGGTGATTGGCCTCCCGAGGTTCCATGGGGACGCCCGCCTCGCATTTGTCTTTCCTAGGAATTGCGGGACCGGCCCTGGCCCGATACACTGGCATCAAGAGGCACAGAAGGGTGTAAAAATTGTACCTGGATGTGTCCCTTGTCTTAAGTGTACACATAGACTTAGAACTCTTTAAAGATTAAGCTGTCACTTGGTACCATTATTTCTATTTTCTAACCATTTTTAAGATCTATATTTGCTAGCAGTTAAGAAATAGAGCAATGGCCATTGTAACCATATGATTTATAAGCTTCTTTAATAAACATGTAACTGTTTAAGTTTTAACCTGACTCCTTCAGTTGCTGTAACAGAACCAAGCACAATTTAAAAGAACTCCAGCCGGTCATAGGGAGCAGTCGCAGACAGAGCTGGGCATTTGGATCGTGTCGCCTCCAGGGGACAGATCCGTGGGGCGCCTGTCAGCCTTCCCTAGGCTGCCTGCTGCGAAAGGGACTGTGTGCCCTAGCAGTTAAAGTCTCAGGTGTAATAAGCTCTCCTGCAAAAACTCTGGGATGCCTGTCAGCCTTTTGGCTGCCCGCTGTGAAGGGACCCCAGTCCTAGCGGTCAAAGACACGGACGTAAAACTTCTCAGGGTGCCCGTCAGCCTTCCCTAGGTTGCCCGCTGCGAAGGAACCTTGAGTTCTAGCAGTTGAAGACTCGAGTGCATAACACACACACACAAACACCACACACTGCCCTGACCATCGGCTGACACCGGTACAGGCACTCCATTCAGTGACCAAATAAATGGCCTGGTAAAGTTCTGAAAAGAAAGTGTTGGAGAAAGGAACAAAATGGAGGTGGGGGTTGTGAACTGCTATGATTGATATGGCAGGGAGCCAACACCCCTCCATTCTTATAGTCCAAGTTAAAGATCCTATGAGTTCCTATACTTTGGCTGGAGAGACCTCCGTGGAAAATGAAGGGGTGGGAGGTGGAGCGTTGGGAGTGTGTGTGGGGGGGGGGTAGGGGGGTAATAGAAGCTCTAGAGTCTAGATAATGATTGTCATGAAAAGTAGATTTGCTTGCATTGTAGTCCCAGACATTTATATAATAAAGTTGCTGCGTGATTAAAATCCACATCAAGTGTCTTGTCCTTTCTGTATACCCAGACAACACAGATCAACAGACTTTTGAATGTATTCTCTTTCAGCCACATGCTGTGGAATTTCAGTAATTAATCCTGCCTGTGTCAGGCTACTCGATGGAGCATTATTACTATATTAATTATTGTCATCATAGGAATGAGAATGAGACTTTCAGATCACCAGCCATTATTGGCTGATTAAATCAGATGGAATACTCTGCAGCCAATCTAATCAGTCTGTGAATGAATGAATGAATGAATGAATGAATGAATATTTTAAAATCCCCTACAGTCAAAGATTTGCGGAAATTATTTAATATACAGTACATTAATGCATGAACAACATTACATCGTTTTGCCTTTAGCTCTGTTCCTTGATAAACTCAGATGAGACCAAATGGCTGGTACAACAAGAGATGCTTTTCCCATTGAATTCACAGTGTGATGACATGTTGACAGCACAACAAACATTGGATGCATGATTAAATACTATATAAGGAATATGCATATTTTATTACGTGTACAAATAATTTATTAGTACCCTCCTTGTTCTGCACCCTTTAGCTCTCAAATACTGACTCTCCTATCCCATCTATACAAAATAAAAGCAACAGATATTTGAAAGCACTTTGGTAGAATTGAATTTTTGATTAATAGCTATTCTTCACTGACACACCCTGTCTTCACCACTGTCGTAATTATGACATGTTTTGTATAAAGTATGCCCTGTGGGATATCATTCTAAAAGTCTTGACCAGCTAGACATTAATATCTCATTACATTATATGTGCTCTCCTTGTATGTGAAGTTGAGAAATTTCGCTACGTATGTGCTACTAAAATATGTGGTGAGATTGAGAATGTCTTCAGAAGTCACCAATGTGATGTCCTGACAAGTATCTCACTGGGTCCAAAATGATAACCATTTAGCTTGATGTGTGTTGCACTGGGTCTGCATGAGTAGATAGCACAGCAGACTTTGAGAGAACCCCCACAAATCACAGAAGCAGGCAAAGTATGAAGGCACCCGAGTCAGGTTTATTGTTAACGAAGTGCAGCCCTAGCTTCCCTCTCTACAGTTATGTTAATTATAGTGAACTCACCTCAGTCAGTAGGATGTCCCTAGGCTGGACAAAGAGGTAAGTTGAGGTATCCCAACATTTATAAACTGAGACAAACAATCTGAGATACACACCTTAAGTATCATCTTATGTGTTTCATGACATGTTTGCTACCTCCCTTTGTACTTTCCTCCTGATATTTCAGACAACACATTCCTAGTCACCTGTCACTCTATTTTCACTCCTGAAGTTTCAGAAGAATATTACTAATCATCACTTTTGTCACACTATTTTATCATCTGCTAGCTAGGGGTGTTCTTGTTCTGTCCTATATTTACATGTTCCATGTGTTTTAGTGGTGCTAGTAGTATTCGTGCTGCCTGAGTTCATGTCATGGACATGGACTTGAAGGAAAAGATGTGCTTTTGACAGGACCTCCCAGTTACTCATTCATACTCACTGTGGTTCAGGCTTCAGGCCTTACATTGGGCCCATGCTTCAGGCACTTTATTTCTCCTACATTCCCCCACTTTTTGTCTTTTTATGGGGAGGATGATTACCCATCATCTCAGAAAAGCATAATGTATGGATTTGAGGGTGATTCTGTGGGCTAAACACTGTTATGTAACCACCTTATTTTACCATCCACACATTCATGCCCCATCTGTCCCTTAATCTGCACATTCACTTCTCTGACTGATGGACAGATTTTATTTTCCAGTTGTGGTTAGTCCCTTATAGTGGGCCTGGAAATGTTAGGCCTGGGATCTTGGTTGAAGAATGTAGTTTTATGATTGAAACTTGGAGAACTCCTAGATAATTTAGTATATGTGGATAATATCAATATGACGGGTGGGTGGGTGGGTGTGTTTACATATGATACTACCTTATAACCACACATAACCATGATTTTCCAATATGGTGTGGTAGTCTGGCCCTTTTGGATGAGTGCCACAGATAGCAGCACATTTCTTTGAGGGCTATTACTGTTAACACTTGGGCTACGTCTACACTGGCCCCTTTTCCGGAAGGGGCATGTAAATTTCACTAGTCGTCGTAGGGAAATCCGCGGGGGATTTAAATATCCCCCGCGGCATTTAAATAAAAATGTCCGCCGCTTTTTTCCGGCTTTTAAAAAAGCCGGAAAAGAGCGTCTAGACTGGCCCCGATCCTCCGGAAAAAGCGCCCTTTTCCGGAGGGTCTTATTCCTACTTCAAAGCGGGCACTTTTTCCGGAGGATCAGGGCCAGTGTAGACGCTCTTTTCCGGCTTTTTTAAAAGCCAGAAAAAAGCGTCGGACATTTTTATTTAAATGCCGCGGGGGATATTTAAATCCCCCGCGGATTTCCCTACGACGACTAGTGAAATTTACATGCCCCTTCCGGAAAAGGGGCCAGTGTAGACGTAGCCCTGTAGTATTATTAGCTGTGGGCTGAGTGTTTTGTAATACTGGGATATGCATCGTTGCAGTGCATGCCACAGGAATACGTATATGAAAAATAAAACAAATTTGAAATACTGACATTACAAATTAGGCCTTTTTATATAATTGTCCTGTAACTAGTTACTATCCTGTATGTCATTTCATGTTATAGGTTACCCTTACTACTGGTTGTCACCCTCTGGTGTAATCTTAGCAGAAAACACACACAAAAGGAATCTTTCAGGTAAAACAGTAAAAAGGTCCAACAATATTATGGATCATTGAGGAGATACACACAAGTGCAAGGATTACTCCAGGAACAGTGTACAATAGAAACCTCTCAGGCTATGTCCTCACTACAGGATTTTTGCACAGAAACCTGTGGAGTGTCCACACCTCAAGTGCATTTTTGTGCAAGTAAATTTACAGTAAATTTTACAGAGGGGTTTTTTCGGTGTGGGTATTCCTCTTTCTATGAGGAATAACTCCTTTTTGCACAAGAGCTCTTGCAGAAAAAGGTGTGTTTAGATGGGCAACTGGGGGATTTTGCACAAAAAGAGCCAATTGAAAAAAACACAGATGCTCTGGTGGCTATTGTGAATAGAAATCAGAGCTTTCTTTAGAGACAGCATGCAGTCTGAACACCATCTTGAGCAAAAGCACATCATTTTTGCAAAGCACTTTTATAGCGTGGATGCGCTCTTAGGCAATAAATTTTTGTAGAAGATCTCTTCCACAAAAAGCTTCTTGCGCAAGAAGCCTGCAGTATAGATGTAGCCTGAGACAGCACCACACAATGTAAAATGTGCGACCCAGGCACAGCAAAAGAGATTTCTGGCAGGTTGGAAGAAGATATAAAAAGAGGGAAGTCCCCCATGACTGGAATTCACTCTCCCTGCAGCCACATTCACAAAAGTATAGAATGATAGACCCATAGAGCTGGAAGAGACCTTAAAAGGCCATCATGTCCAGCCCCCTGCCCAAGGCTGAACCAATACCAACTAAATCACCCCAGCCAGGGATATGTCAAGCCAAGTCTTAAACACTTCGGCTGTATCTACACTGGGCCACTTATTCCGGAAAATCAGCCACTTTTCCGGAATAAGCTGCGAGCTGTCTACACTGGCCCTTGAATTTCCGGAAAAGGAATGATGCTCCACTGTACAAAATCAGCCGCTATTCCGGAAAAACTCTCTGCTCCCGCTCGGGCATAAGTCCTTATTCTGGAACACTGTTCTGGAAAAGGGCCAGTGTAGACAGCCCAGTAGTCTTTTCCGGAAAAGCGCGTCTACATTGGCCACAATCGCTTTTCCGGAAAAAGGGCTTTTCCGGAAAAGCAGCCTGCCAATGTAGATGCTCCTTTTCCGGAAAAACTGAAAATGGAATAGTATTCCGTTTTAAGCATTTCCGGAAATTCATGCCAGTGTAGACACAGCCCTCTAGGGATGGAGACTCCACTACTTCCCTAGGTAACCCATTCCAGTGCTTCACCACCCTCCTAGTGAAATAGTTTTCCCTAATATCCAACATAGACATCTTCCACCACAGCTTGAGACCATTGCTCCTTGTTCTGCCATTTTGTCACTACTGAGAACAGCCTTTCTCAAGCATCTTTGGAACCTCCCTTCAGGAAGTTGAAGGCTGCTGTCAATTCCCCCGTCATTCTTCTCTTCTGCAGACTAAATAGACCCAACTCCCTCAGCCTCGCCTCGTATCTTATGCTCCAGCCCCCTAATCATTTTGGTCACCCTCCACTGGACCCTCTCCAATGCAGTCACATCCTTCCTGTAATTGGGGGTCCAGAACTGAACACAGTACTCCAGATGTGGTTTCACCAGAGCTGAGTAAAGAGGAATAATCACATCTCTGGATCGACTGGCAATAGTCCTCTTAATGCAGCCTAATCTGCCATTAGCCTTCTTGGCTACAAGGGCACACTGTTGACTTATGTCCAACTTCTCGTCCATTGTAATCCCCAGGTCCTTTTCTACAGAACTGCTATTTACCCAGTTGGTCCCCAGCCTGTAACAATGCTTGGGATTCTTCCGTCCAAAGTGCAGGATTCTATACTTGTGCTTATTAAACCTCATCAGATTTCTTGTGGCCCAATCCTCCAATTTGCCTAATTCACTCTGGACTCTATCCCTGCCCTCCAGCGTATCTACCTTTCCCCCTAGCTTAGTGTCATCTGCAAACTTGCTGAGGGTGCAATCCATCACCATTCAGGTCATTAATAAAGATGTTGAACGAAACCAGTCCTAGGAAAGATCCTTGGGCACTCCGCTAGAAACCAACCACCATCCTGACATCGAGCCATTGATCACTACCCACTGGGTTCGCCCTTCCAGCCAGCTTTGTATCCATCTTACTGTCCATTTATCCAATCCACATTCTCTTAACTTGCTGGCAAGCGTATTGTGGGAGACCTTATCAAAAGCCTTGCTCAAGTCATCCACTTACTTCCCCATATCCACAGAGTCAGTTACCTCATCATAGAAGCGAATCAGATTGGTCAGGCATGACTTGCCCTTCATGAATCAATGCTGACTACTGGTATTCCTGATCTCCTTTCCCTCTTCTAAGTGTTGCTAAATGGATTCCTTGAGGATCCCCTCCATGATTTTTCCAGGGACTGACGTAAGACTGGCTGGCCTATAGTTCCCTTTCTTAAAGATGGGCACTACAAGTGCCTTTTTCCAATCAAAATCTGGGATCTCTCCCGATCTCCATGACTTTTCAAAGATAATGGCCAAAGGCTCCTCAATGACATTTGCCAACTCCCTCAGTACCCACGGATGTATTATGTCCGGACCCATGTATTTATGTACGTTTAGCTTTTTGAAATAGTTCCTAACCTGTTCTTTCCCCACCAAGGGCTGTCCACCTTTGTCCCAGATTGCATCACTTAGCGCATTAGTCTGGGAGCTGACCTCGTCTGTGAATACAGAGGCAAAGAAAGCAGTAAGTACTTCAGCTTTCCCCACATCACCTGTCACTAGGTTACCGCCCTCATCCAGTAGGGGCCCCACACCCTCTCTGATCACCTTCTTCTTGCTAACGTGCCTGTAGAAACCTTTCGTGTTCTCCTTCACATCCTTTGCGAATTCAATTCCAATTGTACTTTCACCTTCCTGATAACTCCCCTGCATTCTCGAACTATACATGTATACACCTCCCTAGTCCAGTTTCCACTTTTTCTAAGCTCCGTTTTTGTGCTTAAGTTCACCAAGGATTTCCCCGGTGAGCCAATCCGGTCTCCTACCATATTTCCTTCTCTTGATACACATTGGAATGTTTTTCTTTCTGTGCCTTCAATAAGGCTTCTTTAAAATACTGCCAGCTGTCCTGGGCTCCTTTCCCCTTCATGTTAACATCCCAGGGGATTCTGCCCATCAGGTCTCTGAAGGAGTCAAAGTCTGCTCTTCTGAAGTTCAAGGTGTGTATTTTACTACTCTCTTTTCTTCCATTGGTCAGGATCCTGAAATCTACCATCTTATGATCACTGCTTCCCTGGTTGTCACCCACCTCTACTTCCCCTATTAATACCTCCCTGATTGTGAGCAGCAGGTCAAGCTGTGCACAGCCCCTGGTCGTATTCTGCAGCACTTGTACCAAGAAGTTATCCCCAACATTCTCCAAAAACTTCCTGTATTGTCTGTGTACTGCCGTATTGGTCTCCCAACAGATATCAGGGTGATTAAAATCCCCCATGAGCAAGGCTCGACAAATCAGTAAATGTACTTGCCCGTGGCAAGTAGATTTCAGCCGGTCATCCTGGTCACCGGCAGCGTGCGCATGCGCAATGTGGGTTGGGCGCATGCACATTGTGGGGCTGTCGAGTAGATTTCCCTGCGGTTTGTCAAGCCCTGGCCATGGGAACCAGGGCCTGTGATGTGGAAACTTCTCTCGGTTGTCCGAAGAAAGCCTCATCTACCTCATCCACCTGATACGGCGGCCTGTAGCAGACACCAACCACAACATCACTGCTGTTTCTTACACCCCTAAACTTGACCTGTAGACTCTCAACAGGCTTTTCTCCCTCTATATACTGGAGTTCTGAGCAATCATAGTGCTCGCTTACATACAGTGCAATTCCTCCTCCTTTTCTCCCCTGCCTGTTCTTCCTGAACAGTTTATACTCTTCCATGACAGTGCTCCAGTCATCCGAGTCATCCCACCAAGTCTCTGTTATCCCAATCAAATCATAGTTCTTATGCTGGGCCAGGGCCAGGGTCTCCAATTCTTCCTGTTTGTTACCCAGGCTCCTCGCATTGGTGTACAAACACCTTAGATAACTAGCTGATCGCCCTGCCCTCTGTGGAGGAAAGTACTGGAGGAAAAGGACTGAACTGGGGGAAGTGCTGGTCTCAGGTTACAGGGATTTCTTGCATGTCATGGAAACCTTGTGGATTACTTGATTCATCAGCTAGGGTGAGAAATTGTTAATTCATAGCCAATCTTTCTAGTTTCCTAGGTTAGTTTGGTTACTTATCAGGTAATCTCTTTTTTTTCTATCACTTACAATCACTTAAAAGCTACTTTTCAGTAGTTAATAAATCATTGGTTTGTTTGAAGTTCAAAGGGAATAAATCTCAGTTCATGAACAAGAATTCACAGATTGGTGAGCCAGAGGGCTCAGCTGTACCTCATCTAAAGGAGACCTTTCATATTCACTTCTTACTAATGCTTAAGGGCCATTGGAAAAACAAGTGCAAATCCTGTAGCTCTTGTTCTGTCCCATTCACTGTATAGGAACTTTTAGAGTCTTTTGATATAAAGCAAAGAATTCTTGGACTAGCCAAAGATTTTAAGGCAACAAGGAAGGATTCTGATATCTAATCTGAATTATTGTGCAATACAAGCCATAGATCCTCACCCAGTAAAATTTGTATCAGTTCCATGAACTCTGAGCTATAAGGGTACATCTACACTTGCTCCCTAGTTTGAGCTAGGGATGCAAATGTAGGTGACTGAAATTGCTAATGAAGCGGGGATTTAAATATCCCATGCTTCATTAGCATGATCTCGCCTGCAAGTTACTCCACTCAACAGCTGATTCGAACCAGGAAGTGCGTGCTGGGACGCATTAGTTCAAGCCAAACCAAACATCTTAGTTCGAACCAAAAAATGAGGAGTAATGTTAGTTCGAACCAAAGGGTATGGTTTGAACTAATGTGTCCCGGCACGCACTTCCTGGTTCAAATCAGCTGTTGAGCGGAGTAACGCGCTGGTGAGATCGTGATAATGAGGCGCGGGATATTTAAATCCCCACTTCTTTAGCAATTTCAGTTGCCTACATTTGCATCCTTAGCTTGAACTAGGGAGCAAGTGTAGAGGTAGCCCAAGATACCTTTTGCAAACATATCCAGTTTTGGTATAAAGGAATATCAATGGCAGTCTTGTAACACTGGACTTTTTAATTAATTTTCCTTTTAAGCGCTAGAAAATACTCCTTAAGGAACATTCAGGTGAACTTTAATCACTGAATCTTCTATGATGAAGATCATTGTGTAACCAGTTATCCAGAAAATTGTTAGGAACAATTTTTCAATCTAGTGAAGAGAGTTGATTTTCATTGCAGGTCATTGCAAAGGTGTTTAATTCAGATGTTTCTGTAACTGTAATATTCTAGGGACAGTGTTTAATGGCCCTCTGTATTTCTGCTTTCTTTCTCTTGGGGTATGTCTACACTACAAAGTTAGTTCGAACTAACGGAGTGCTTAGTTCGAACTAGGTAATCCTCATTCCACGAGGATTAAGCCTAGTTCAAACTTACTAGTTCAAATTAAGGGCTGTGTAGACCCTTAATTCGAACTAGTGGGAGGCTAGCCCTCCCCAGGTTTCCCTGGTGGCCACTCTGGCCAACACCAGGGAAACTCGTCTGCCCCCCTCCCGGCCCCGGACCCCTTAAAGGGGCACGGGCTGGCTACGGTGCCCGTGCCAGGTGCAAGGCTGCCAGCACCCAGCCAGCAGACCCTGTACCTGACACGGATCGAGCCACCCACCTGATGCCCCCAGCCCTCCCTCTCTTCCTGGGACCAGGCTGGCGGCTCCTGGGAGCTTGCCCGGGACCACAAGAGGCGAGCACCCGCCTGGGCTAGTGCGGAGATCGTGGACCTCGTCCACGATCTCCACACTAGGCACAGGATAGTGGCCGGCTTGGGCAGGAGAGCTGCCAGCCTGGCCACCCAGGAGCAGGTGTGCATGAAAATCAAGGGGGTCCACTGAGACCCCCGACCCTGAGCCCTGAGCTTACAATGGCCGTCCTGGGTCAGACCAAAGGTCCATCTAGCCCAGTAGCCCGTCTGCCAACGGCGGCCAACCCTAGGGACCCTGGAGGGGATGGACCGAAGACAGTGACCAAGCCATTTGTCTCATGCCATCCCTCTCCAGCCTTCCACAAACCTTGGGCAGGGACACCACTCCTACCCCCTGGCTAATAGCACTCCATGGACCCAACCTCCATGACTTGATCTCACTTCCATTTAAACTCTGTTCTAGTTCTAGCCTTCACAGCCTCCTGCAGCAAGGAGTTCCACAGGTTGACTCTTTGCTTTGTGAAGAACAACTTTCTGTTACTAGTTTGAAGCCTGCTACCCATTCCTTTCCTTTGGTGTCCTCTAGTCCTTCTTTATGGGAAGTAATGAAGAACTCTTCTGTATGCACCCTCTCCACCCAACTCCTGCTTTTAGAGACCTCTATCCTGTCCCCCCTCC
Organism: Pelodiscus sinensis; assembly: GCF_049634645.1. Lineage (NCBI taxonomy): Eukaryota > Metazoa > Chordata > Testudines > Trionychidae > Pelodiscus > Pelodiscus sinensis. The sequence continues at coordinate 53,337,028 of NC_134719.1, forward strand.
GTCTCCTCTTTTCTAAGCTGAAAAGTCCCAGTCTCTTTAGCCTCTCTTCATATGGTACCTGTTCCCAACCCTTGATCATTTTAGTTGCCCTCCCCTCTCCCAGCCTCTCTCTTCCCCTCTCCCACCTCCTTTTCCCAGTCTCCCCCAGTTTTGTTCAATAAAGACAGATTCCATTTTTGAACACAATTGTCCTTTATTTTGTACATCAAGAAAAGGGGCTAGGGAAGGGTAAGTGGAAGGAGGTGAGGGAGGAATGGGGTACGAGCCCCCGATGGGGAGGACTGGGCTGGCTCTGCGGGCTTTTGGAGTGGAACCTCTCCTGCAGCTCCCCGATTGTCCCCTCTCCCCAGATGGCAGCCTGCGGCAAGTGCAGCTGGGCTGATGGCCGAGTGCTGTGATGTGCCCAGTGTGGGTACTCCGGGCACTCCAAGCCAGGACTGCTTTGCAAGCAGGGCACCCCTGAGAACTGTCTGTCCGGGGTGGGGGTTGGGACCCTTTAAGCGCAGCCCTCGGCTAGCCTGAGACAGCATCTCCACGCTCTAAGTCCTCCTCTGATGCCCTGCCGGCACTGCTTCCGGCCATCCTTAAGCCTGGTTCAGGGTCCACTGAATGTGGACATGCTAGTTCGAATTAGCAAAACGCTAATTCGAACTAGTTTTTTAGTCTAGATCCGTTAGTTCGAATTAGCTTAGTTCGAATTAACTAATTCAAACTAAGTTAGTTTGAATTTACGCTGTAGTGTAGACGTACTCTTGGTGGTTAATTTAGTGGTTGCATATTAGGTTAAGTCATACAGACATATTTAATTCACACCTTCATCTAGTTGGTGTGATGTTCTAGTTTTACTACAGTTTGACACTAATATTATTTCATGTGAGAATTTAAAGTTATAAATATATCACAAATGTGCCTTTCCTTTTTCAAGAAGCAGCATGCCACACCCTTCCTAAAGACAGATCTTTCTCCCTCTCCCCTCTCCCAAGCATCCACTTTTGATAGGATATACAAGGAGATCAACACTTGCAGGTAGCATTTTCTGTATGTATTGTATATATCACCATAATATGAAGCAATGGTAAGGGATCTAGAATATATTGTGTAATACTGTTATCTCATCCCGTAAAGGATACTGCAGAATTAGAGGAGGATCAGAGAAGGGTGAGGAAAATTGTAAGGAGCATTGGAAAGTATTCATATGAGGTGACATTAGAATGGCTGGTATTATTTTCCAAAGAAGATTAGTGGGAGCAGAAATGATAAAATAGTGTCCTGAAAATAGATAGGAAACTTTTACTCTCCATGTCTCATAGGATATCTACAATAGAACTTCAATCAACATAAAAGATGGGAAATTCACACTTGATAAAAAAGAAATACTTTTCAAACACAACATGTAATTGGACTGCGGGTTGCATTGGCACTGGAAGTTGTTGAAGTCCATAAGGGTATGTCTACACTACAAAGTTAGTTTGAACTAATGGACATTAGTTCAAACTAACTTTCCTAGGCGCTACACTAGCGCTCCGTTAGTTCGAACTTAATTCGAACTAACCGAGCGCTTAGTTCGAACTAGGTAAACCTCATTTTACGAGGATTAAGCCTAGCTCGAACTAGCTAGTTCGAATTAAGGGCTGTGTAGACCCTTAATTCGAACTAGTGGGAGGCTAAGGCTTCCCAGGTTTCCCTGGAGGCCTCTCTGGCCAACACCAGGGAAACTCTATTGCCCCCCTCCCGGCCCCGGAGCCCTTAAAGGGCCACGGGCTGGCTACACAGTTTGTGCCAGTTGCAAGGCTGCAAGCACCCGTGCCAGCAGACCCTGCACCTGCCACACCATGAGCCAGCCACCCGAGGACACCCAGCCCTCCACTGCTCCCCAGGACCAGCCTGGCGGCTCCCAGGTGCCTGCCCGGGGGCGCAAAAGGCGGGTGCCCGCTTGGTCAAGTGCGAAGATCGTGGACCTCATCGAGGTTTGGGGGGAAGCCTCCAATGTCCACGATCTCTGCACTAGCCACAGGAACGCGGCCGTCTACAGCCGCATGGCTGCCAACCTGGCCGCCAGGGGCCACCAGCGCAGCCGGGAGCAGGTCCGGTGCAAAATTAAGGACTTGCGGCAGTCCTTCTCCCGGGCCTGCCAGCCAGGGGCCGACCCGGAGGCCTGCCCCCACTTCCACACCCTGGACCGCCTCCTGGGGGCTCATGCCATCCCTGCCCCCCGGGACGTGATTGACCCCGGGGCAGAGGGCCCACTCCTGGAGACGGAGGAGGAGGGCTCTGAGAGCCAGGAGCCTGCCGCCAGCCTGCCCAGGACCCGGGACCCCCGAGGCACCCCACAGAGCCGCTCGTCTGTGTCGTCTGAGGCCAGGGAGGCGTCCACCTGTGAGTACCATCGTGTTCCCCTTATGTGTACGGAGGGCTGGGGCGAGAGGGAGCCCCGGGACCGTGCGCCTGGGCCTTGCCCACCAAGGAGCAGCAGCTGGGGATCCTGCAGGGGCCCTGGCCTTGCAGAGGGGAGCTGGGTTTCACACACCTGGGCCCCTGGGGTAATTGACCGCTGGTCTTGTTGCACCACAGCTGCAGCACCTGGGCCTGCAGGGCGCACCACACCGCCTGCAGCAGCTGCCCGTGCCCGGGCAAGCAGGAGAGCCAGGAACGAGGAGGAGTACCAAAGGCGGCACCTCCGGTTCATGGACCACCAGCTCCGCACCCAGGACCACTGGGTCCAGGAGGACCTGAGGCTGCGCCGGAGGAGTCTGGAGGCCCTGGAGGAGCAGGGCCGTGCCCTGCGAGGCCACCTCCAGAGCCTGCTCGACCGCTTCCCATTTCCTGCTCTCCCTGCTCCTCCTGTTCCTCCTGCTCCCCCTCCTGCTCCCGCTCCTGCTTCCACTCCTGCTTCCTCCACACCCCCTGTCCATCCTGCCCCCCCCCCCCACAACCATTTCCCACCGACACCCCTGGACCCGCAGTGTGGCGAGACAGGAGAGGCAGCCGGACTCCCACCCCTGAGCTTTCCTTTCCCTTCCTCCCTTCCCTCCCCTTCCAGCTCCCTCGTCCCAGGTTTCCCCTTCCCCTCTCCCACCCTCCCCCCTCCCTCCCCGCACCCCACTTATGTTAAATAAACAGACGTTTTTGTTTGAAAAACAGGTGTCTTTATTTTACAGTAGGTAGGGAGGGGAAAGGGGAAGGGGGGTAAGGTGGAAGAAGGCCCCAGTGGGGCATGCAGGGAGAGGTCAGTCCTCCTCCTCCACCAGGAAGCTCTCCCGCAGGGCTTCCCGGATCCGGACAGCCCCCCGCTGGGCTTCCTGGATGGCGGCAGTGCAGGGCTGACCATAGTGTCCAGCCATGCGGTCAGCCTCAGCCATCCAGGCTGGCAGGAAAGCCTCCCCCTTTCGCTCACACAAATTGTGGAGCACACAACATGCTGCCACCACGGGAGGGATGTTGTGCTCGGCCAGGTCCAGATGGGTGAGGAGGCATCGAAAGCGGGCTTTCAGTCGCCCGAAGGCCCCCTCCACCACGATGCGGGCCCTGGTCAGCCTGGCATTGAAAGCCTGGCGGGAGGGATTAAGGTGCCCCGTATAGGGCTTCATGAGCCAGGGCTGCAGTGGGTAGGCGGCATCCCCCACCAGGCACACGGGCATGTCCACGTCCCTGACTTTGATGTGGCGGTCGGGGAAGAAGGTCCCGGCCTGCAGCCGCTGGCACACGGAGGAGTTGCGGTACACCCGGGCATCGTGTGCTTTGCCGGACCAGCCCACATTAATGTCCGTGAACTGGCCCCGGTGGTCACACACAGCCTGCAGGATCACAGAGAAGTACCTCTTGTGGTTCACGTAACGGGACGCCTGGTGTTCCGGGGCACGGATGGGGATGTGCATCCCGTCGATGGCCCCCCCACAGTTGGGAAAGCCGAGGGCGCCGAAGCCCCGGATGACGGCGTCCGGGTCGGCGAGGCAGACCACCCTGCGGAGCAGCACCCGGTTGATGGCCTTGACCACCTGCGGAGAGAGACACAGCAAAGCGCCAATCAGTGGGGCGCCCGGGTGGCTGGGAGCGTTCGTGCCCTGGCAGTGCCCCGCGCCCCACTCACGGTAGCAACCCCCCTGGCGGCGTGTCGTACGGCCGGGACAGACCGACCCCTCCTGGTGCGGGGCGCTTTCACCTCCTCCTGCCCCCCTTTGTCCCTGGGGCGGCCCATCCCCTCCTCGCAGCCTCCCTCCCCCTCGGCTCGGTGGCCGACGAGTGCCATACCTGCATGAGCACCGCTCCGACGGTGGATCTCCCCACGCCGAACTGGTTCCCGACGGATCGGTAGCTGTCCGGCGTGGAGAGCTTCCATAGGGCGATGGCCACCCGCTTCTGGAGGGGGATGGTGGGCCTCATGCGAGTGTCCCTTGTGCGCAGGGCAGGGGCGAGCCACTCGCAGAGCTCCAGGAAGGTGTCCCTTCTCATCCTGAAGTTCTGGGTCCACTGTCGGTCCTCCCAGCGCTCCAGGACGATGCGGTCCCACCAGTCGGTGCTGGTGTCCAGACGCCAGACGCGGCGGGGCACGCCGGTGCCAGGGCGCTGCCGCGGCTCCTCCACGGCCCCCAGGGCGGCCAGGCGGAGAGGCAGGGGGCTGACGTTCACCAGGTGGTGCCAGGCAGCCTCGAGCCATTGCTGGCAGGCTTGCAGCAGCAAGTCCAAAAAGTGCACCAGAAGGTGCAGGGCGAGCTGTGGCTCCATGTTGCCACCTACGGGAGCCCCCCCGAAGGGAAGCACCGACACAAACGGGCACAGAGACCAACGCTTTGCTGTCCCTTGGTGAGGTTGGCAAGCGAGCAGGAAAAGCTGAGAACCAGCTGTCCAGGGGGGGTCCCTTTAAGCTCGAGCCTCAGAGATAGCCTCAGACAGCAGCCACACAAAGCAACTACTGACCTGATGCCCTGCCAGAACCGGTTTCAGCTGCCCTTAAATGCCCCCCTGCGTCCAATCAGTGTGGACGCGCTAGTTCGAATTAGCAAAACGCTAATTCAAAATAGTTTTTAGTTCTAGACGCGTTAGTACGAATTAGCTTAATTCGAATTAACTAATTCTAACTAAGTTCGTTCGAATTAGCGCTGTAGTGTAGACGTACCCTGACTTAGCAAGATTCAATAAAGAGCTCAGCATTTAAATAGATCACAAGAATATTCAGGGTTATATACAGGGCTCAACGAACTCCGGCGAGAGCTACTCGCCAGCCTTTCATGCGCATGTGCCAGACCGGCACTGCACATGTGCACAGCGCTGGTGAATGGGGCGCACGAAGTGACCGGCTGAAATCTACTCGCCATGGGTGAGTAGAAACGGCGGTTTGTCGAGCACTGGTTATATATAATTATAACATATTTATATATGGAATATTAGATCCAATGGTTAAGGGATAGAGCCAGTCTTATACTATTAGAAGTCAGAATGAGACAAAGGCTGATGAGGCAATTACTCTACAACTGTCTACTGTAGGGTTACCACAACTTCCTGTGAAACATTTGGTATTGGCCACTGCCAGTAGCAGAATCCTTGACTGAATGGACCTTGTTTCTGATCCATTGTCAAAATCTCTTTTGGGGTATGTCTACACTAGTCCCCTAGATTGATCTAGGGAGGCTAATGAGGGCGACCGAAATTGCAAATGAAGCGTGGGATTTAAATATTCCGAGTTTGATTTGCATGTTTCCGGCAGGTCGCCGTTTTAGAAATTGACTAGCCCAAAGTAACTGCCCGGGTCTACACATGGCAGTGAAACAGGATTCCAAATTAAAACCCTAAATTGAATTAGCTGTTATTCCTCCTGGAATGAGGTTTAACAACTAATTCAATTTAGGGCTTTAATTCGGAATCCCGTTTCACTGCCGCGTATAGATGCGGGCAGTTACTTCGGGCTAGTCAATTTCTAAAATGGCGACCGGCCAGAAACACACTAATGAAGCGCGGTATATTTAAATCCCACACTTCATTTGCCATTTCGGTCACCCTAATTAGCCTCCCTAGATTGAACTAGGGGGCTAGTGTAGACATACCGTTGGTCCTTTCTTTATCAAAATCAGTCTGTTAGAATTCTTGATACTCTCTGAAGAATTTCACCAATTTTGTGAGTCATTAAGAATATAAGAACAGCCATACTGGGTCAGACCAAAGGTCCATCTAGCCCAGTATCCTATCTGCTGACTGTGGCCAATACCAGATACCCCAGAGGGAAGGAACACAACAGGTAATCCTCATGTGTTCCCTCTCCTGTCATGCATTTCCAGACAAGCAGAACCCTTCAGACAAGCACAACCCTTCAGAGTTGTGTATTTCTAACATTTTTTATTTCTACTGCACATTAATATGAAGGATGGCCTGATTTCTCTGCCACTGGGACCAATGGGAATCTTTCCACTAACTTGAATGGAAGCTGGATCAGGTTTTTTGTTAATAATATACTTACATAACACTTCTTATCTAGAAGGATCCAAAAAATGCTTTACAAATTGATTGACTAACTCTAGGAATCTAACTTTACTTACCACTTGAATTTTATCTAGAGGGTGGGAAGTTTCTTATCTGTGCACATGAATCGTGTAGGACAAGTAGTGATACTTCTGATGATGGACAATCAGTCGTTGCCAAGTATAGTGATGTTAAATTCTAGGAAATAAACTTTCTTGAGAATATTCTCAAGAATGTTCTGGAGAATATTCTCCAATGAGAGAATTTTTGAGAATTTTACTATTTATAATAATGTCTTTCTTTAATATAACTTCAAGGATCATGAAAGTTTCCAATTGTTAAAATGAAAATTTGGGAAAGTAAAGAAAAAAAGACAGAGGTTTAAATTACTAGAACTTTTATTACAAATCTTCTGTAGCAGGATACAAATATTTTTAACTTTCTGGATTGAATACAAGTCTAATCAGAATCTGCACTTTCCGAATCTGACCCATATATTTCTATCTCTTCTTCCTCATACATATCCTCTTTTTTGATTTCTTCTTCTTTCTCTTCAGCATCATCAATTTCTTCTTCCTCATTTCTCTGGTTCTGTGTCTTTTTTTTCTCTTGGGGATTTCAACGGAGCATCATTTGGGTTTTTAAGAATCTTTATATTATGGGCTATGAATGTCAGCTTGCCTGCCCTTTCTTGTGTTAACTTGTTTCTTTGCATTATGAATGATACTGTAAGTATTGAAACTTCTTTCAATTGCTGCTGTTGTTGGCATATTCAATATGTTCATCACTTCTTTCCCTAATTGTGATCCATAGCAAATACCTTACTACCATGTTACTGCATCTACTGAGCCAGATAATTTTGTAACATATGATTTTCCAAAAAAAACCTTCTTTAGCACGATACTCGGCAAGCTCTGACTTTTGCTGAGTGATCAGTGCCATACATTCTTGTGACTAATTTATCGATGAATTCAGTTCCTTGTATTTATTCATTTTTAGTAAGGCACTCACCATTGAATTTTGGATCTAGAATATTTGCAGCATAAATGAATGTATTTTAGAGCCATATCTTTTCTTTTTTCAAAAGTTTTCATCACATCCTGTTTTTCTTGTTTGGTAAGAGGCTACTTCCCAAAAGTCCAATCAAAATGATTGCTTAATTCCCTGAAACATTCAGGAACTTTATTCATTTTTGGCTGGTCAGATTCAAGCAGCGTAATCCATTTAATAGCAGGACTTACCAGTGCACGCAGTTTTTGGACTCGTACCCAAAATACATCTTCATCCAGGATTGAATTCCTGGTATGTTTGCTCAGTTTAGTCTGTAAAGGCATTTAAAGACATTTTTTGATTGCAATAAGCTTTTCAAACAATATAAAATGGAACCCCACCTAGTTTTAACTGGCAATTTAAGTGCACAAGTTTGATTTTTCTCTTTTTGAAATGCAGTAAAATGAGCTCATAAAACTTGCAATTTGTTAATTTCCTTCACAATAGTTTTACAGGTAGCTTCAGTTTCTTGAACAGACTTTAAGTTACCGATGTCACCAATTAATAAATTTAGTGTATGAGCAGCACAAGTGTACATAGCAATGTGATTGTATTTTTCATTAAGCATTGATAAGGATTTCACCATTGCTGCAGCATTATCAGTGACAATGGCACCAAATTTTTCAGTGCGTATTTCTATCATTATTTCTTCCATATGGAATGCCATATACTCAGCAGTATGGTGTTCAACATCGATTGCCACTGTCTTGTAAAACACTGGTTGGGGTGTTGCTATAATAAAATTTATAACAGATTCATTTCTTCAGTTGCTCCAAGCATCACACTGCAGTGCAAGAGAAGAGGCTTCATCAATTTTTGTTTTTATAAGAGCATCAACACGTTGATATTCAGCTTCCAAAAGTTTATTAGAAAGTATGTACTTGGATGGCATCTTGTAAGATGATCTTAATTTTTGCATGAAAGTAATCCAATCTTCATTTTCAACCAGTGAAAGAGGCAATCCCGATAAGAATATAGCTTGTGCAAAAAATTCATCCAAACCTTTGTTTTCAGTTTCATTTATAGAATCAAAGTAGCGACTTCTAGAGTGAGACACGTTGGTTGAACTAGATGTGGAAGGTGGTGATGTAAATTCACTAGCACTATCACAGTGTTCTATAGATGTTGTTGATGCAGTTGATGGTTGAGGTGTTCTGCTTCTGGACTCTGAAAATTTTGTTGCCTTTTCCTTGATGTAAGCAAGAGTCTTCAAACAACTAGAAATACGCTTTCTCAACCTTGTTGCGTTTCTGATGTATTCAGCCTTGCAGTACTTACATTCATATAACACTTTGTCTTTAACTGTTTTATGAAGGAAATAATCTCACACATCACTTTTAGGCTTAGTTCTTCTTTTCATACTGATGAAAACACAATTACATCATTCATAAAAGAGAATAAATGTGTTATTGACTTTTTATATACTTTTTGTGATGCTTCCAGAAAGTTCCATAACAGTCAGAATTCGTGACTCACAAATGTCCTAGAAAGTTCCATATCATTCTGGAATGTTCTATAACCTTCTCAAACTATCTTAAATGATCGAGAAAGCTCTTTAACATTCAGGGTGTTCTAAAAGTTGAATACAATATATTATTTCAAGAGGAAATGAAAAATTAGAAAATTCTCAAAAATTCTCAGGAAATAAACTTTTGGAGAATATTCTCAGAATATTCTCATTCTCGGAGAATATTCTCCAGAGAATATTCTCACCTCACATCACTAGCCGTGTATGAGCATTTTCCATGGAGTTATGGACCCGCAGGTGGCTGATAAGCCCAACCCTTGAACCACAAGTTCTGTTATAGTGAGGCCAAATATTTCCAAGTACCACAGGAGGCTGTCGAGCATGACTAGAAGCCAATTTCTCCTTCCTCATGCGCCTCTTCTCCTCTTCACCATGTTAGCAGGTAAATTCAAAATGTAGGGACCCATTGAGTAGGACTTCTCTTCATTTTGAGTGATCCTCAAAAATAAGTGTCTCTCAAGTGTCAAGATCAATGTTGTACTTCTTTAAATTATCCTTTAGCAAGTCCTTATAATGTTTCCATTATCCTCCCACATTATGTATCCTTCTTTCAGCTGAGAAAACAGGACCTGTTTTTGGTAGGCAATGTGTCTGGCATCCAAACAAAGTGATCAGACTAGCCAAGTTGCTGATGTATAATTGTTGCCTCAGTACTGGTGGTCTTTTCCTCTTCCAGAACACTGATGTTAGTGCTCCTGTCTTCCCATTTGATCTTCAAGATCTTGCACAGGCAGCATTGATGATACCTCTCAAGGACTTTCAAGTGATGTCTATAGGGTATCCAGGCTTCAGGTCCATACAATAGTGTTGGGAAAATGATGACTTGATAGACAAGAAGTTTGGTGTCTGTTTGAATGTTATGATCTCCAAAACCTCTGTGTCATATATGAGCAAAGGCTGTACTGGCACAGATCAGACAATGCTGAATTTCTACATCAATATCTGCCCTGTGAAAGATAATTTTGAAGGTAGAGAAAATGCTCAACATTCTCTAGTGCCTCTGTTGATTTTAATAGATGGTGCATATGGTACCTTATTTGGAGAAGGCTGATGGAGCACTTTGGTCTTCCTGAAGTTGAGGGTGAGACCAAGACAGGCGTAAGTATCAGCTAACACATTCAAGATAGCCTGAAGATCTTTCTTAGAGTTGGTAAAACTCCATTGTCATCAGCATACTGAATTTCCACGATTGATGTGATTGAAATCTTACTCTTAGTTTTCAGCCTGCTAAACTTAAACAGCTTTCCATCCATTCTGTAGATTATTTCAATTCCAGCTGGGAGCTCCCCAAATGATGGCAATAAAAACTGCAGACATGGTTGGGGTGATGATACTTCCTTGTTTGGCTCCTGTTTGTACTTTAAAAGTTTTATTCTGGGAGCCAATGCTGCTCAGAACAGGTGCTTTCACTTTGTCATGAAGCTTTAGGACATTGATGTATTTATCAGGACATCCAGTCTTTGAAAGTACAGTCCAAAGGGCACAGCGATTCACTGAGTCAAATTCACTAGATCAGAAAAAGCCATGTCCAGTGGTCAGTTTTGCTCCCAACACTTCTCTTGCAGCTGCCATGCAATAAAGATCATATCCGCAGTTCTGTGACATGGTCGGAAGCCACCCTGTGACTCCAGTAAAATTTCTTCTTCAACAGCAAGGAAAGGGATACCACAATAGTTTCCACAGTCCATTTTATCCTCCTTTTTAATGAAGGTAACAATCAAGACATCCCTCATTTCACTGGGTATCTCCTCTTTTATCCAGATTTTAAAGATAAGTAGGCTAAACTGCCAAATTAACTGTAATCCACTGTCTTTAAAGATTTCAGTGGGGATCCCATCTGGACCTCCTGCCTTGTCGTTCTTCATCTTCGTGACGGCATTGTACACCTCTTGCAATTTAGGAAGGTCTCTGGGATCAACCCTAGAAGGTCGTTGAGGGCCCTGGCACAGCCCTGCCCCAATTCCTTTACCTTGGCCTGAACCTGGTCCAAGGTTCTGGGGTGTGGTGTCCTTTTTTGGCCAGCCCCTTGGCCATGTGGGTGTAAATGTCTGCACTGTGGCATCCTCTCCCCAAAGTTATAACATTGTCAAGACCTCTGGCCCTGACCAGGCTGGAGCTCACCTCTTGGTGCCTCTAGAAGCCTCATGGGATGGCTCCCTGGAAGGTCCTTGGGAGCCTCGGGGGTCTTGGGCTTGCGCCATGCTTCTTTGGCAGACAGGCTGCCTTCCTGCCACAGTGGCTGCCCAGGGTGCCTTTAAGACATGGAACAGACAGGAACAATCGAGGTTTTTCCTGCAGATGGAGTGTCCACCAGGGCTTTTCCCTGGAGGTCTGTTTAAAAAAAAAAAAACCCGCATCCACACACGCCTTTTTTCGACAGATCTCTGTTGAGAAAGGCATTATTCCTTATAAAATGAGGTTTACTGCTGTCGACAAAACTGCCACGTTCTTTCGATTTAGTGTCATAAGAACGCGGCGGTAGTGTAGACGTGGGTGAAGGTTTTTCAAAAAAAGGCAACTTGACCAAAAAAAGTTCTTGACCAAATCCCTCAACGACCTTCTAGGGTTGATCCCAGAGACCTTCCTAAATTGCAAGAGGTGTACAATGCCGTCACGAAGATGAAGAACAACAAGGCAGGAGGGAATCCAGCCTGAGCATCTACACAGCTACTTCTAGTCCTGCAACCAGAGCCTGTCATCCCAAGTCAGCTGACTCAGGCTCTGAGATTCAGTGCTATGTCTTTTTTATTGCAATGCAGACATACTCTAAGAAAACGCAGATTTTAAATACTTTTTTCAATTAGGCTTGCAAGCCCATCCAGACCCACATCTCCTGATTTTCACAGCACAGTGTAAGGCTCAGCTGTTCACAGAGGTTTTTGCCTGAAATTTCTAATTTGAAGGGATGTGTCACTATTTTTTGAAAGGAGGCCATTTAGTTTCTCTTATTACAGAAAGTCTGTATTAAGAACCCATAATTCTCCACCATTTTGACACCGTTACCCTGGGCCTAAACAAATACATTAACTGGTTGGCTCATTACAAAGTCAGTTTCTCCTGCCATTAACATCTGCATTTCCACATCAAAAGCTATGTATGGGACACATCCAGCCCACGTAATTAGCCTCATTAACACAGGTCCTACAATTCACAGGTACTTCTTCTGCTATTAAATATGTATCTCTTGGTTTCTCTTATTTCCACTCCAATTAATCTGATGAGGTGGGTTTTGCCAGGAGGCATAAAGGATCTGTCAAAAAAGGCTTTCTTTCTCGACAGATCTCCCTCTAGACTGCCGCTTTTTGCTGACAAAGTGCTAAGTTGGCAAAACGCGGTGGCCATTTTTATGCAAATTAGGCATGGGATATTTAAATCCCTGCCTCATTTGCAATGTCGACCTGCCTAATCTGCATCCCTCTGCCAACAGAGGGATGCAGCCTAGACATACCCAAAGTGTCACAAAAATGCATTTTTCTTTGTTTAAAAAGAAATGTAAAGGTGATAAAGCCTGGCTTTGGAAATGCTGAATCTTATTTTTCACTTACTTATTTCATGGCTATTCTAGAATATGTTAGCAGATGGCACTGAAGTTACCCCTGATGTAAACCAGTGTGAGTGAAAGAAGAACTAAGTCCTGCTGTGTTCCTAGCCTGCCATACATGCTTCTAAACCATCAGTATAGGTGTACAAATGTGCACTTCAATAGTCAGTCATTTGTGCATGGATTGCAATTGCACTGTAGGACATGGCATGCACCTTATTATGGTGTGATATCATACCTGTGGGGTATGTTATTAGTCAGACAGCCACCCAGAAGGGATGGCATTTAAAGGAGATTACCGTATTTTCCGGCGTATAACGCGACTGGGTGTATAAGACGACCCCCTAATCTTCTAGTTAATGACTACCCCACCGTAAGAGGCCAACCGGCAGTACCCCAGCGCCCCTCCGCCTCCCCGGCTTTGCTCCCAGTGTCCCTAGTCTGCTGGAGACAGTCCCCAGCAGACCAGGGGCACCGGGAGCAAAGCCGCAGCCGTGGCGGGGTCCCGCGCCTCCCCGGCTTTACCAGAGCAAAGCCTCAGAGGCGCGGGACCCCTCCGCCTCCCCGGCTTTGCTCCCGGTGTCCCTGGTCTGCTGGAGACGGTCCCCAGCAGACCAGGGGCACCGGGAGCAAAGCCGAAGCGGCGGCAGGATGCCGCGCTTCTGAGGCTTTGCTCTGGCAAAGCCTCAGAGACGCAGGACCCCGCCACGGCTGCGGCTTTGCTCCCGGTGTCCCTGGTCTGCTGGGGACGGTCCCCAGCAGACCAGAGGCACCGGGAGCAAAGCCGCAGCAGTGGTGGGGTCCCGCGCCTCTGAGGCTTTGCCAGAGCAAAGCCTCAGAAGCGCGGCACCCTGCCGCCGCTTCGGCTTTGCTCCCGGTGCCTCTGGTCTGCTGGTGACCGTCTCCAGCAGACCAGGGACACCGGGAGCAAAGCCTCTGAGGATGCCAGCAGTGGGGCAGCCCAGGCGCGCCTGGGCTGCCCTGCTGCCGGCTTCTCCCGCGGCTTGGGCAGCGGGGCAGCCCAGGCGTGCCTGGGCTGCCCCGCTGCCGGAGCCCCTCCGCATCTTTGCTCCGCGTCTTCCTGGTCTCCAGACCAGGGAGACGCGGAGCAGCTTTTCTCGCCCCGGAGTACACGGGCGGCGGGTCCACGAGGTCCCGCAGTCTGTGTCCTCCGGGGCGAGAAAAGCCCCGGCGTATAAGACGACCCCCGATTTTTGGGGGATGTTTTTTAGCATAAAAAGTCATCTTATACGCCGGAAAATATGGTAGCTTTATTTTGTTTTATTTGAGTGGTAATATGGTTCCTTTTAGCTTTGCAGTTTATCCCAACAAGGGACCCAGGTTATTGCTAAAACAAATAGAGGGAGAGAATTGGTGTCCCCGTAGTACTAAAATGTCTTTAAAAAATACTTTTGCAATGGCCATTTCAGTTATAAAACCAAAACAGATCCCGTACTGGGGAGTGGAAGAGGCAACAGCTGTATTTTTTATAATAATGAAAACCTTGAATACGTTTTAAAAGTTGCTTAAATTAAATTATAAACTATATAGAACTAGAATTGAGAAAGAAATCATAATCAATTCAATTTCATGAGTATTTAAGTATTTTAATGAGTTCTCACACTATTCAAAAGTAGTGACAAAAAACTTTGGTAGCAATTAAATTCCATGGGGGTAGCTATAGCTGCTGAAAAAGGGCAGTTACTTTATATCTCAAACCCAAATCCTGTATATGAAATACCTTGTCTTTGGTGCAGCCACATATGTATTTCCCAAGGAAACATCTCCATGTATCTAAAGGCCTATTTTTAAGTAAAATTGTTATCTGCAAACAAATTAGATGTCAATTAAATACTGAGTCTGACACCTCTGTAATGAACAGCAATACCTTTGAAAGGCATCAGTTAATTGAAAATGTTTATATAAAGAAATCCAATAAACTCTATTAGATTTTTCTCATTAAATTCATGTTATGGATATCTAACAGATGTTTTAATTATAAGTTATTATTGACATGAGTAATAAATGAATGAAGATCGGTACTTTTTTTTTCAAATGGCTACAAACTGATAGACTGGTCACATTAGTTTAGAGTCTGAAATAAACTACTACAAACATTTTCCAAACTATGTAGGACTTACATTGTAGTACTTCAGCAACAGCCAATTATTTTAAAATAGAAACAACAATCTCTGTTGTTACCCACTATACGGAAAAAATAGTTTGATTAGTGTATAGGGATGTTTTTATTTGTGTAAATGGGTTTGTAGCACTTTTATTGAGGGAAATCTAAGAGTCTGGAAGAACTCCATGGAAGTGGATAAGGCTAACCTAGAAAAAGTCACTTTTATTTCAGAAAAAGGAATGTCCATTCCTGTATCCATTCAGGAAAAGCTATTGTACTGTAAATTCGCACTTTTCCTTATTACGGGAATAACTTAAATGTATAGTATAGAGAAACCCATAGTCAAAGAGGTGACTTTCCCATTTAGTCCTGAAAGTGGTGATTTCTGGGTCATCATCGTCTTTGCACAGTGAGTTTCATATTCAGGCCCTATGATCAGTCTCACACATACAATAAATTCTCCTCATTTGTTCCTCATTTTCATTGTTCTACTAGAATATAGCTGTCTTAGGAAGTCATGGTTGCAAAAGAAGAGGGGTTCTCCCAGGAAGCTGTGGTCAGTCATATTCCGGACTTTGGCCTTTAGTTGCAATTGATATCACTAAAAGTGTTGCATACATTAATACCTGGGTCATAAAGAAGATGGTTTGTTGTGTTTTGTATCAGTTGGAGTGCTTCCAGGTTACATGGTTTTATTCTTAGACATAATAATAATTTGCCATAGAAGTAACATGTACATGGGTTCTTATAGCCAGAACTATAACAATAGGCTGGAGTTCAATCTTCTGGCCACTTGCAAATACAAATAGTGTTTATAGCAGCCATAGATAAGTGAATATCCAATAACACTGAACAATCAAATGGACCCTGAAGCTATGGACCCATTTTGACAAACTAAGGCCAGACAATATTAATATTGGAGAAGCTACAGAGGAGGCACATTCTCTGAAGTATTTCCCTCTTTTTTCCATTGGACTCTTAGACTTATCAGTATCCAGCTGTAACTTGCTTCTCTCATGTGCTAACTTCAGTTAGGTACTGAGAAAGATTGGAGATAGTGATGGGTAGATCTGACCAACAAAATTGCAGAAGATAAAATTAGTAATACAAATATTAGCACAGAAATTGCCTTCATGAAATAAAGGTAATGCCTAGATTACCATACAATTGCCATTCAATAGTTGCCTATATTTCAAGGCTGTTGCCAGACTTTTTTTGACTATTTAATAATTGTATTTTATTCTTTCAACATTTGCTGAATTAACAGTATGCGGAATTTTATTTTGAAAGCAGAAATACTTTCCGGGATAACACACATTCTAAGCATTTTAACACATTTGCATACTCACTGAGATCAGCAAATGTTAACAATTGTGAATAATTTCCTTATTAAAGCCCTTAATTCCTTTAATTTAATGCCCTTATTATGAGAGTTCTTTTTTCCTGCCCTTTATTAACCTATTACATTAATCAGCATCTTCACTGCTGTGCAAAACTCTTCTTTTTTGCACTTGAAGGTAATGAGGTAACTGCAGGGCTGACCTTGCTCATACCTTTTGACCTTTCATAAGGAATTTTTGCTTAACTTTTACAATTGAATGAATTATGAGTTACTCAAGAGGACATCATGGACTTACACATCTTTTAAACAATGGCCCTATATCTCTGTGCTGTTGAAAATTCTCATATGGATGTTTAGTTGTAGAATGATATATTTGTAGACAATAGCACATACATCACTGTCCACAAACAGGGGAGTATGAGAGGGAGAGGAGGAGATCCCCCTGCTGAAAAAACAAGGTGCAAGTACTAATCCTGAGATGAGTGAGTTTGACTGAGGTTTTCTTCCTTTTCAGGGAAGAAAGGTAAGCTGCCTGTCAGGGGCCAATAATCTCTTTTTAATTGCAGTTATTTCAGTTACTGGGTCAGTTGTGATTGTGTCTTGGGATTGTTTGAGCCTTTGTTCCCTCAATCATGCTTGATCATCTTTAATCAGCCTCAGTCAGTCTTGTGATCTCCCTTCCCTTGTACGGTTACGGCAAGGGTAAGACTGATCTAGGAGAGAAGGTCTTAAAGCCAGAGGCTAAGCAACCAGGGGACTACAAACTGGAGAGTTTGAGAGGGAGTTTATAGAGTTCTGGGCCATGCCCTTTCTTGATTTGGCTCCACCCCTTCTGGTCTGGCCTGCAGCCACTTCACAAATTTTTGAACCCCCCCCCCCCCCTTGGCCAAAAATTATTGATCCTATTTAATAAACCTTTGGGTAGTTCATTACAGGATTGGTTTTAATTTCTTTTCTTGTTTGCTTTGTAACATCTAGCAATGAAGTATGCTTTATCAAGTATATCTTTTGTTTTGTAATAAAAATAACTTTTTTAAGGTGATGATTTGATTCTTGTGTCCTGGAAGGTAAAAAAGGTTTGTCTGTCTGTGTGTGTCCGCCTACCTGCCTCAGACTGATAGGTCAGCTACCAGAGATTGCAGCTGGTTTTTCTTTTCTTTTTCTTTTTCTTTTCTCAAGCTCTCTTGTGGCAGAAGAGCTTGGGGTACCCCAGCAGAAGAATTCAAGTGTTCTCCTTGGTTTTAGGAATAAAAATCACTTGTGGTGGCACCGATCTCCCACCCCCAAAATCTGTGCATTTGTGATTCTGGGGGAAGTTTCTGTAACCAGTTCCTGTAGTGTCAAGGTCTATTTAAAGTCTTTGAGGGCCCCCACCTTCTGCAGTCAGAGTGCTAGAGTGGGGAAGAGCCTCGACACGTGTTCACACAGTGCTCCGGGGCACTGCAGCCTGCTGAGGTGGGGAAAGCAGCTGCACGGGCAGGAAGGGGAAACACTGTCCCAACCTCTCCCCCATGTGGTCCCACCTGTACTGCTCACTGCCCCAGCCCTGCCCACAGACCCCAAGCCCGCCCATGAAGAGCAAAAAGGAAGGAGCAAACAGGTTGGTTTGGTGGCTCCTTTGAGGGTGCTCTGGCAGCCACGGTAAGTGCAGCTGCTGGGGAGGGAGTGAGTCTCCATGGGGGCAGCCAAACTCCAGGCATTTGGACACAGTGCTCCAGCTCCCCAAGAACCTCCACGTAAGCCCGTCTGGGAGCCCTGCTGTGAAAAAACAGCCCCTCAGCCTGTTTCCGGGCTTCTCTCCTGAGTACTGTATCTTCCTCTGGCCCTCGCCTCGGTCACTGCTGCAATATGGGGTCTGCCAGCTACTGTGCCATGTTTCTTGGCATTGAAAGCCCTCTGGGGTGGAGGAAGGAGAATAGAGGCTTGGTTTAAAACAGCAATTCCAAGTGGCGAGGGAAAGCAGCAAGGTTGGGCTCAAAACTCTTTTTTTTAACCATTCTCTCTAACTTAACACTAATTAATTTAATTTGCTTTAAAACATTCTAAGGATGTAAAGCTGGAAATTCTTCCTTACAACTTGTTGGTCATGTATTATGGGATCTTTCATGCCCACTCATTAGAGAAATTCATTTAAATGTCTCTCATCTTACCCTGACATTATTGATCAATGTCTTTAAAATTAACAACTAAATTATAGGCACTAGTATTAACCTCACTTGAAAACTGTCAGCTGTAGAGGTTTTTTTTCCCCTTTCAGAGTGATTAACATTGAATCTTTCTTTCTTCTGAGTTTGGCATTCCTGATTTCCAACAGTTAAGTAGGCAATTAGTCATTTTGTGGGGCATGAAATGTGATTTTAGGCCTCTCTTTTTCTCTAGCCAATCATGAAAATAATATGTTTTTTGTGACAAGGTCAGGTCAGAAGGCTGCTACAGAGTGAGGAATAAGCAGCCCAAAAGGGTAAAAGGCCTGCTAATTAGAGGTGGAGGCCTGCAGGACAAGTAGAAGTAGCTAGAAGGCTGCTGGCTATGGCAGATTAGAGGATGGGGGTGGAGAGAAAGAGAGAAAGTGAGAGAAAGACATATGAAATACTAATAGTTATAGAGGTATTGACAGCAGAGGAGGGAATCCCAGTAGGAGTGTCTGGACTTCCTACCCCAGAAACCAGCGGCAAGCCCAACCCCTGGCAAAGGAGGAAGGCTTCCAGGCCAAATGCCAACCTGGAAAAGAGGGGCCCTTACCACATTTTGAAAGCCATGTTGTGAATAGACCTTTTTGGCACAATCATCCAGTACTAAGTCCACAAAGCACAAATGCAATCTAGTAAAGTAGGCTTTTTTTTTTAAAGGAGACTACTGGGGACGGGAGGAAGGACAATTTTGGAGGGGAAACATTTTTTGTGGAATTATTGTGAAATATTTTTTTAAGGTAGGCTTCATTGAGCTACTCTGCAACCAATCCCTTAGGCCTTATCCAGATCATTGGTTATGTTTCACAGGCACTAAGGCTGCCTATACTATTTTATCATTACTTAAAAACACATCTCTGGGCAGCAATCTTTTCTATAACCACAGGTTTGTGATTTGAAAGCTCCATAAATAAATTTTCAAACATTTCACCTTGAGAAGCCAAATATTTCATCTGAAGAAAGTCACTGTAATGACAAGTCAAGTGTGAAGTAACAGCTCGTAAAAATGGAGTACTAAAGGTATGGGAGGCTGGCAATTTTAGTGGTCAGTATAGGACATATTATCCAAAGCACCTTGTACATTTAAAAACAAGTAGTTCCATGGCACTTTAGGGTACGTCTACACTACAGACAAGATTGAAGATGCTGCTGTTGATCTTCCAGCATTCAAATTAGCAAGTCTAATGAAGTCAGGCTAATTCAACTGAGGGAGGCACTCCTGTCGATGCCGGTAGTCCTATTTCCACAGGGGTAAGGGAAGTTGAAGGGAAAGTGTGCTCCTTTCAATTTCCCACAGTGTGGACAGCATCAAAAGTTGAGTTAAAATACACATAGCTGAAGTTGCGTATCTTAATTCGACCTTATCCTGTAATGTACACATACCATTAGAGACTAACAAAAATATATAGTTTCTTGAGCAAAACCCACTTCATCAGATAGTAATTGTACATTTAGTTTGCAAAAACAACAAAGCCCTTGCTGAAGAACCCTGGACTGGGCATGTGTTAAAGTCCAGTCAGGGATGATGCAGAGGGGAGGATAGCTGGTTTGCTGGCAATGGCCAATAATTAAACCATCTTTTGCAATGGCTGAACACAACCAAGGGCTGGTTAAAACAGCCAAGGCTACCCCTGATCCTTTCCAGGGCACTTCAGGATTTCCTGCAGTGGGGAAGTGGCAGCACCTAGCATAGTTAAAAAGTGGTGAAACCTGACAAGGTCATTTTCATTCATTTACAGGATGAGAGGAGAGAAATGGTTTAGAGTGGTACATAGTACATCTATATTATCAACAAATGCAGTGTCACCTTTACAAAAAGATGATAGAACAAGTCATAAATGAAGCGTGTGTAAGTAGTATGTCAAAGACTCTAGCATAGGCTTGGAATGAGTTACAGTAGCCACATTACCCAAGCTGACTTTCATTAAATATTTTGTGTTTATTTTGTTGTAATTATCATTTATTTGTCTCCTCCTCAATATTTGAATTGCTGTTTGCACATGGTAGAGAAAAAGGGCAGTCTTTCTTTAAAAGCAATCTACACTGGTCTTATTCCACTACTGTTTATGGTAGCTGTCTGCCATGCTTTGCTTAAATTCCTTGAAGGCATATTTAGTCATATTCCCTTTGTCATCTGGAACAGACTTTCATCCAATTCTGGGCTGATGCAGTTGAGAGCCCCATCTGGTAGGCAGTCTCTGAAGTAAATGTAAGACGGAAGCAGGAATAGTAAAAAAGCTGATGTTGTGAGAGTGGGAACTAAGAACTTTACCCCAAACGCACAGAAGTCAGTGTGAGTCTTTCCATTGGTATTTGTAAGCTACAAATCAGGTGCTCATTGTCTTCTTTATTTCCTTTAAGGTACCACCTCCTGTTGGAAGTTCAGTTGTACAGCTCCGAAGAACTGCCAGAGAAGAATGTACAGTTTCTTTCAGATTCATCTGAAGCAATTTATGTAACTAGTGTCAGTGGGCTTCACTCACATGCTTGAAAGTGACACAGGCAGCTTTTCAGCATAGAGTCCAATATGGCACACCCACAATAGTCAAGGTAAAACTTAACTGCTTTCATAAATCACATTTAACAATACAAAAGAATACATGTATGCAGAGAAAAAAATGAGAAAAATGTCTCTGGTTTTATGTTACTTGCCAATGCGGGTATAGAAAGTGTTAAAATCCATTCTTTGTAGCAATAAGGGAGGAAATTGAATTAACTACATCTTTGTTCTCATTTTTTCTGTCCCTCCTGCTGTGTTATATTTGCTTGGCTGAGGCCAATGATCTATTTAGTATGATCAGGTGTCTGTCTAAGGCTTATTTTGCAGCAAAATACCTTTGATCATCTCAAGTGTATATCTCTCATATTCTAAATCATACTTTTTCTTTTACTTATATCCTAAATAATACTTTTTTCTTCACTGAGGTCTAAAAGCCCCTCTTAACTTAATAGCAACCTTGATATAACAAAGATTGGATAATCATGGGAAAGAACTTGCTGTTATACTGCAAATAAGGGCTAACTTGATCTATGGATAAAAAGAGTCTTTGCTCTTTAACATAAATTCACAAAAAGTACTTTGATGTGGTAAAAAACAGTTAACTTAGAAAATTCTGAATATTATAGTTACTTATCTAGTTAAAATATGAATTTGTGCATGTATAACCTCATGGAATATATTGGTTTTATTAGCCTACGATTCTATGATTTTTACAAACTGAAATTCAATGAGGTCACGTGCTTTACTTCATACCTCTAAAGATTTTCCCTTGTATTACTAAAGATCTGGGGGTGCTCAAGTGAACCGCTGATTCCTGTCTGGAACCATATTATAGTTAATGAGACTCTGTGTGTCACAAAGCTCCTCCAACATAGATCTTATTGCAAGAGCATTGTTCACTGCAGCTGAAATTCAATACAGTTTCTTAAATTGTAAAATAGAATTTGGACCCATGGCACACATGAACACACACACACAATATGTAAAATTATGGCAATGCAGAATAAATCCCCATAATAAGATGTCAACCGGGCATATAGAGTGCTTGGCTTGAGTGTAGTGCCTTGGTGTCAACTTTTGCATTGACCCATGTTTTCCTGGCAGGAGCCAGTCATCTAGCTCATCATTTTTAGTCTTCCCTGGCCGATGCTGAAGGGCACATTTATTGTGTTATCTCAACTAGCACATGGAAGTAGGCTGATTAGCAGACATTGCTGGAATGTTTAATGTTCACATGCATACGTGCTTTGAAAAAGAAATGAACATTGTATGGATTTGAGATCCCCCAAAATCTGTTCTGCTTGGAGACTATGAAAAGGCAGAATACTTTTCTGTGACCCACAAAGGATGTTCAGGGTTATTCACAGAGAATGTTAAATATATGTGTTGTTTTTTTAAATCCCAACAGCACATGCTCATTTTGGAATATTCTGTGATTACATTTGTTTTAAATGTGTCAGGATTAAAAAAAAACAATAAAAATCTGTTGTCACCCAACCTGTCTATTCTTTCAAAGTTTAGAAAGCATGAAATCAGGATGTGGACTACAAGGTTCTCATTGAAATTCTGAAAGATTTAAATTATAATTGGTGCTAAAAAGCTGCAATAATATAGGCAAAATAATCAGTCCCAGGCCACAAACAAATTGTTCAAGGTTCACCAACTGTCTTTTGTAATACAGGAGGAGATATTCATTGACTTTCAGTTTGTAAAACTCTGCAGCTGCTGGTCCCACTCATACTGTATGCCCATAACAAACCATCTCTAAAAGGCAGATGTGGATATGGCAGACTGCAAACTTCATCCCATTGGTAGACAGAGTTAGTTCTACACTGCAGTACCAAGAGACTAACCTGTGTAGCCTTTTTAAAGCCATAAAACACAAGTCAGTATTTTTCTGTCCCTGGAAGGTCCAGACTTAAGTCTGAATGCAGCCTAGGAGGTAGAATTAGACCCATGAGCCACTGAAACTTTGGCAGTGACCCCAGCTACTGAAGAGCTTCCCCTCCCCCCAGTTCCATTCTCCTTCCTCAGCTGCAAGGAGGCTTTGCTAGACCCTACCAAGACAAAGCATCTATTCTCAAAGAAAAAGAAACAATTTAGAATCAGTATGTCCCAATTCTTAGCAATTTGATCAGATTTCTGGGCTATCTGGAGTTTATTTGGAAAGTAATTTCCTATGTGCTAAGGAACAGTAGTGATTGCAGCTCCTGTGAAGCCATGTTGAACTTGGCCATGGATGAGAACTAGAGGAAGGGAAAATACAAGATAAAGCTTGGCTTGTTATGCTTCAGGCAGTGATGTGCACCCCCAGACATTTTAGCTGACAGGAGATTCCCACAGCATCCCTCAGCCAGACTGCAAAAAGAGACAAGATGGCCCAGAGGTCCCAAAGGCTTCAATGCATATCTGCACCGCTACCCTCAAATACTAGTGGTTAACTGGAAGAAGAAAACTGCAACTCAGCTTGTGGGGAAGGATCCAGAATTTCCTGGGATCACACAAGCAGTCACTGCTTTTGACTTGCATTTCCCTGCACTGCTTCTTCTCCTACCTTCCAATACCTGATCAGGGACGGAAGAATTGGAATGCTGCTATGATCTGGAGCATTGAACAGGTAAACGATGCCTCTTCATCTCTAAAGCTCCCTCCTGTATCTTCCTCAGGAATTTGTGCAGCCCTGTTGCAGCCACTCACTTTCAGACCATGTGATGTGGGTCGAGTGAATTGCTCCAGATGTAGCCCTCAACAGAAAAGATGGATTGTAAATTATGAAGTCTTCATAAAGCAGAGTGTCTGATTTTCCCAGAACGTGACTTGAGTACATAGCTAATAGTGGTGTCCAGTAATTATCACACACATACCAATGGGAGAGAGAGAAAACTTTCTATGAAAAGGGACACACAGGACCTGATTCTCATTTACATAAGTCCTCTTTAGATTGCACTGGTAATGCCTTCTTTATATTACTGGTGCTTTGTAAAGGAATATCTGGTTTGTAAAGTTTTAAACTCTTTCCTTCAAGACAGATACAAACTTTAGAGATGCTGGAAGCCTTATAAATAGAAAACTGAATGCACTTTACTCTCTTGCAAAGCTGCAGAGCCACAGTGAACAAGGGTAAAGTACCATTTATAGCTTCAAGGCACTTATGATCTCTCTCTGAATAACAACATGGAAGTTGTGTTTCCTTATCAAAAGGTAACTTTGTTCCCTAACAGAGAATGGTATCCACACACCATATTTATTCAACATATTTATTTGTCTCCTAGCATCATGTCTAGTTTATTCCCTAATTATTCTTTTGTTGTAAAATAAAAATTAGAAGCATATTTAGGAGCAGGTTAGACGGACACCTGTCTGGGATGATTTAGACAGTGTTTGGTCCTGCCGTGACAGCAGGGGACTGGACTCGATGACCTCTCGAGGTCCCTTCCAGTTCTAGGTACAGTAGTGTGAGTTCAGAATGTCAAAGTGATGGTGAACTAATCAATAAAATATTTATCCTATTTGCTACAGATCAGATTGTGCTTACTGAGGGAAGTAGGAAGTGGAAGGACCCTCCTTAGTCCTTGCACTTGCTCATCCTGTAGGTAGCAGTAGGGGTTAGGGAGAGCATTGGGCTGCTATTCCCCTGCCACCACACACATACCCATGCAGTTGGATGAGGAGGGGATAGGCAGCTATATGGACTAGCTCAGCCAATATAGAAGGGGATGTAAACTGCTTCATAAGTCAGGGAAAAGCTAGAACTGAATTGTGAATGGGTTAATAATAGAATCATAGACTCACAGAATGAGAGGGTTGGAAGAGGCCTTAGGAGGTCATTGAGTCCAACCCCCTTCCCAAAGCAAGACCAACCCCAACTAAATCAGCCCTACCAGGGCTTTGTCAAACTGGGACTTAAAAACCTCTAAGGGTGGAGATTCCATCACGTCCCTAGGTAACCCGTTCCAGTGCTTCACCACCCTCCTAGTGAAATTGTTTTTCCAAATATTCAACCTCCACTTGAGACTGTTGCTTCTCATTCAGCCATCAGTCACTGCTGAGAACAACTACTCTTCATCCTCTTTGGAAACTCCCTTCAGGAAGTTAAAGGCTGCTATCAAATCCCCCCTCACTCTTCTCTTCTGTAAACTAAATAAGCCCAAAGACCACAGCCTCTCCTGATAAATCATGTGCTTCAGCCCCCTATTCATTTTTGTTGCTCTCCGCTGGGCTTTCTCTAATGTGTTCACATCCTTTCTGAATGGGGGCCCCAGGTTTGGATGCAATAATTAATTGTTAATCATTATCAGTATTTTGTTTTTCATTAGCAGTACTGTAACACCTAGAAACTTAAGCTAAGATTGTGGACCCATTATGCTGGGTACTACACACACACACACAGCATAAGATAATCACTGTCTCATCTTTGCTACCGGGACAGAACAACTATGTATGAGCTCCTTGCTTGCAGATTACAATTTATCTCTAAATGAATGACTTTAAAATATACATGTTTTAAATTTTTCTTTAATTCTAATCCTTGCTGTAGAATACAGGTCTCCCTTTATATGTGTGTACATATAAATAATGTTGAATCACACATACATCAGTTAGGATGCATCTAGACAGAGACACTATTTCGGGATATTTCTGGTATCCTGAAATAGCATTTTCCATGACTTGATAGTGCGCCTGTTATTTTGAAATAGCTTTTAAAATAATGGGTTCACTATTCCAAAGTCCCTGTAAACCTTGTTCCACAAGGATTAAGGGACGTTTCAGAACAGCTCTCCATTTCGAAATAATTTCAAAATAAATTATTTTGAAATTAACTCAAAATAAGCTATGCAATTTGTGTAGCTCAAATTGAGTAGCTTATTTTGAGCTAACGGTGTAGTTTAGATGTACCCTAAAAGAGTGACTTGTAAGTGTTCTTGTGAGTAGAATTGGCAGTTTAATATTTTGTCATTTCTAGATTAATATTAATTGTCCATGAGTATTTAGACAGCTACTGGGCATTTGTGAAAATATTCACAAAGTCAGATCTTAGCATCAGTGATTATTTATAGACAATATATGATTGCACATTATAAATAATATTTTCTGGTTCTTATTTGTACTCTCTCATTAAATATATGCCAGTCAACAAACAGAGAGCAGAAACAATATCTTTTGACAAGAGTATCCAATCAGAAGACAGGAAGAATAAAGAGGTGCTGCTCCAATTTCTAGGAAGCCCATGAAATGACTCCCACTTAATTTACTGAACATGGAAGCAGACCCACTGTGAATACCTTAAGTGAACTGTTCACAAAAACAATAGGATTAACCTATGAAAATATACTATTCAGCAAATCCATGCAACTAATGAGTACCTTCCCAGAATAATAATTTCAAAAACCACTGCAAACAAAAAAGTAATAATAAATAATTTACAATTAATATTATCCTTTATAATTCAACTAAGTCTTACCAGGCTTTATATTCTTACATATATTGTAAGGTGTAAACTACCCTAAGTCACTATATAACTAACTCCTCCTTAATATATGGGGAAAATAAGTGTCTTGGACATAAAGAGATGCAACTGCGAATTCAAATAAAAAGATTATGATCCTGTGCTTAACATTACAGTGTACATGGTTGGTACTAAAATTTATTTATTATGAAAGTTTGGTTAACTTAACCATGATCAATTCATAAATTCTAATGCAGGTAGTAACTTTTTCCACTTCGTGGACTGATTTCTTAGAATGCTGCTCCTGCTGGGTGTGTCTAGGCTACACCCGTCTGTCAGCAGAGGGATGTAAATGAAGCACTTTGAAAGTGCAAATGAAGCAGGGATTTAAATATCCTGCACTTCATTTGCATAATCATGTCATGGTGCTGTTTCGAACAAGCGCCATTTCGAAACTGAAACCGCAGTTTAGACACGTTTTTTTGATAACGGGGAAATTTTTTGAAAGATCCTGTACTCCGAGGATCTCCAACGTGTCACATTTTTCCATTTTATATTGAAATGCAGGTTGATTCCAAATGAAACTTGGATATCGCAAAACTACAAATAGTCTTGCAGCACCTTAAAGACTAACAAAACATGTAGATGGTATCATGTGCTTTTGCGGGCATAACTCATTTCCATGAAAGCTCATGATACTATCTACATGTTTTGTTAGACTTTAAGGTGCTGCTAGACTATTTGTTGTTTTTTAAGTTTTTTCAGTTACAGACTAACTCAGCAAACCCTCTGACACTTTTTGGATATTGCAGTGTGTCTAATTATAAAGTCAAATTTTCATTATCAGAATATTAGAGATATTTAGCTGGCAGATATCTCAAGGAAAATCCATTTAACAACCTTCTCTATTTATATATTCCATTGTGATTAGATACTACAACAATTTGTTTAAAAAGTGGAACAATGGAAACAGAAATGCTTCTAAAATTTAAAAATAAGCCTCTGGTACTGATAAATAAATCATTGTATTTTACCTTTATAAACCACATGCTGTGTAGGCTAGATATATCTTTTCATAAGAAATAATTCAGAATATTTGTATATCACTTCTAGCTCAGCTTTCTCATTCTTGTACTTAAAACTTGTCCTATCACATGACAAATATATCCATGATTAAGAAAGTGTCCCATTTATTCATATGAAACAATGCAAAACCTAACCTAACATTTGTAACACAGGTCTTTAAAATATTTCTTGAACATTTAATTTTAGAGATTTTTCATCAGGATATGAATTTTGGAGCTCTTCAACATTGCCAGCACCAAAAATAAACTGTGTTATGTGTCATAGCACATAACAGAAGAGACATAACTTCAGTAGGGCAGGTACAAAGGCAGCATAAGCTTTTATTTTTAACACATCACCCAGATGCTTCATACTTCATCTGAATGACCATCGCTGTGGATAGATTCAATCCATTACCAATCACTAATTTATCTGGCTTCCCACAGTGGTGCTAGTACAGGCAGTCCCCGGGTTACGTACAAGATAGGGACTGTAGGTTTGTTCTTAAGTTGAATTTGTATGTAAGTTGGAACTGGTACATATTGTAGGGGAAACTCTAGCCAAACATTTTTTTTAGTTTTGGATAGCATAGGGAAAGGTTAACTCCCTTCTAATGTTTGTTTTGCTGTCTGTTCCCCTGTTCAGAAGATTTCACATCTATTTCTGTCCCTGTGACAAACTCAGGACTAAAGGAGTAACTCATCAAATACCAAACAGCTCTGCACCATGCTTTGAGTTAATAGCTTTATTTCCACACACCACCCAGGGTTCTAGGAGGAGGGTCCTTTTTTTGCTAACACAATGAGGCCAGCACTTTGTTTGTTTTGGTGGAGTCTTTGTTTGCCCAGGGAGCCCAGCATGTATAGGGGGAGGAGGAGCGGAGAGGCTGCTTTTGTCTGCTGTTCGGCAGCCTGTTGCTCAGGGGAGGGGGCAGCCTGTTGCTGGCAGGGGGGAGGGGGGAGGCGTGCAGGATGCGAGGCCGCGGGGGGGGGGGGGGGCAGCGGGCGTGGGGAGGCACTTTTCCTCTGCCCAGCAGCTCTGCGGGATCCCTGTCCCTGTGGCCAGCTGCTGCAGGCAGAGGCCAGTTGGAGCCGGCCGAAGAGGAGGAGGAGGTGGATTCTAGGACCCAGGTGAGCGAGCCCCGGGGACGCTGCTGCGCTCCGGGAGCCCGGCATGTATAGAGGGGAGGAGGGGCAGAGAGGCTGCTTTTGTCTGTTCGGCAGCCTGTTGCTCAGGGGAGGGGGCAGCCTGTTGCTGGCAGGGGGGGAGGGGGGAGGCGTGCAGGATGCGAGGCCGCGGGGAGGGGGGCAGCGGGCGTGGGGAGGCACTTTTCCTCTGCCCAGCAGCTCTGCGGGATCCCTGTCCCTGTGGCCAGCTGCTGCAGGCAGAGGCCAGTTGGAGCCGGCCGAAGAGGAGGAGGAGGTGGATTCTAGGACCCAGGTGAGCGAGCCCCGGGGACGCTGCTGCGCTCCGGGAGCCCGGCATGTATAGAGGGGAGGAGGGGCAGAGAGGCTGCTTTTGTCTGTTCGGCAGCCTGTTGCTCAGGGGAGGGGGCAGCCTGTTGCTGGCAGGGGGGTGGGGGGGCAGCGGGCGTGGGGAGGCACTTTTCCTCTGCCCGGCAGCTCTGCGGGACCCCAGTCGGAGCCGGCCTGAGGAGGAGGAGGATCCTAGGACCCAGGTGAGCGAGCCCCGGGAATGCTGCTGCGCATGTGCGGGAGTTGCCTCACCCCGTTCGTATCTAGGGATCCGACGTAAGTCGGATCCACGTAAGTCGGGGACTGCCTGTATATAATATTTGGGAAGGCTGATTCTGTAACATTGACATTTCCCTATGACATTTGATTTTGTAACATTGTCATTCACACCTGTGTGGCTTACATTTGATACACCAGGGTAGTATCTTGGTTAGTAGAAGTTTTTAACTAGACCTTATCTCACATTGTAGCATTTTTTGCTAGATCTGCAAGCAGGATATTATAAATTAGCCCAGTTAAAACTGCAAAATCATTTATGACATTTAAACACTATATGAGGATTTCAAAATATATATCTACTGCTCTGTGAAACTATTAATTGTATATATCATTTCTTCAAATCTAATGAAAGCAAAATAAAGGAATGTGATTATAGAGTTCACACATTAAGGTGTTTCTCTGAATATTGCTTCAGCAGTCGGTTGTATTGTTTGTGCTTTGTAATTCCTGCAGAAAAGTCACAAGTGCAGAATCTTTTCAAATTAATATTCAGAAAATATTACCTCATATCTACAATAAAGATTTTTTTTGCTTTGAGCAAGCATATAATTTACAGCCAGTTGCATCATATTTGCAGGCTTCTGCAAACTAGCAGATATGCTAACAATTCTTAAAACTGACAGGTTGGCTGAATACTGTATAATATTAGAAATCCCTCTCTACCAAAGCAAAAACTGGCTCCTCTTGGTATGTCACATTCTCTCTTTTAAGTCTCTGACAAACAGTGTTAAAATAAACGCAAAGATAGTTAATGCTCACAGACTGCAAAAGAAATCTCATTTTGAGGTGATAAAACCAAATAGGTGCGATGAAAGTTTGGAAAGTAGTATTTGAGGAGACACAAGGCAGTAAAATAGAAATCAGTACACAATTCTCTAATCATTAATATCGCCATATAAGGGCCAGATTTTGATATCCTTACCCTGGATTAGCAACACCTTATTCTAAGAGTAGTCACATTGGGTACAACGGCTCTATGGATGCAGTGAAGTACAACTTATCATTAATAAGGTTATCAGAATCCAGTCCTAGGAATACAGTTCAAATGCAAACTTACATGTGCAGGAAAGGATAGCTTTTCTGCTACATGAGATGCTTGGGCAAATGGCCTCCAAACAAAAAGATCACTGTCATCCCAGTATTTTATATATATTGAGATACAGGTTCAAACCAGGGGTCCACAGAGGCCAGTGTCCTCTCACAGACTGTGCCAGTATCATACTCCTCAGAGGATGAAACAAGAAACTCTGCGGTAGGAACTTGAAAGTTTCCTTCTTACCCCTCATAGCTAGCTGTTGGTATATGCCTCACATTATGAACATTCCAATCCCTTCCAAAATGCTTTAAGGCTGTTGTTCTTGTTTATTTGTACTTTCAATCATAAACCTGGATAGTTCTGTTGGCCACTAAAATGTCTTCTTGTTATTCGTGCTGAGTGCACGCAGTGATCCAGTAGCGTGACAAAGTTATTGAGAACTGAGACAAAGTTCAACGTTCACAACAAGCACAAATGAGAACAAATAGAAAGAAACTTCACTTGTCTCCATTGCAGCTACCTTACTATCCAGAAGCAGATGGGAATTCATAATGAACTACAGGTTATGACCTGAGCAATAGGAAGCAAGCAATTTTTTTTCTGCTGAGGTGGCAGAAAGACAGTCTCTTGTCACTTCAATGAAGACAGGAACTTTGAAGGCAGGAACTGACTCAATAGGAGAAAGGAAGAGCTTTCCAGCTGAGGAAGCACAATATCGGATTAACTTACTTGGGGAGAAGAGGAGGAGTGAGAGAAAGCTAAAGTTAGAGCAGCAGAGGATACAGGTAGGGAGACAAGAGAATGTAAATTGGATATGTAGGGTGAAACAAGTTGTTAGACAGTTCGCTAGGTTTCTCACCAAAATCATACCCAGTTATTTGCATTGGGTGTCTTCAGCCCAGGCTCCACCTCCTTATAACTTGCAAGGAGGCCTTGCTCTTTGTGAAACTTCTTAACTCTCTTTAGCTTACCCTGGTAGTTCATTGAATGCTCCATAGGCAAGCCTGGGGCAACAGTGGGCAAACATTTTGTCCCAAGGACTACATCACAGTATGGAAATTGTATAGAGGGACATGAAGTCTTACAAAATTGAAGGCTGGGATGCAGAAGGGGGTCAGGGTTCCAACTGAGGGTGTGGACTCTGGGGTGAGACCAAAAATTAAGAGTCCAGAGTATGGGAAGAGGCTCAGGGCTGGGGCAGGAGGTTGGAGTGTGTGGGGATTTGTGCAGGGTATGGCTGGGGTTGTGGGCTCAGATGTAGGGTTGAGGAGTTTTGGTGGAAGAGGATGCTCTGGGCTGGGACCAAGGGGTTTGGAGGGCAGGAGGGCTGGGACATGGGGGGAAGGGAGTCTCAGGGGTGCAGGATCTGGGCCACACTTATTCTTAAGCAGCTCCCTGAAGAAGTGGCTCCTATGTGGAGTTGTAGCCAGGCAGCTCTGTGCGCTGCCCCCTGTCCACAGGCATTGCCACTGCAGCTCCCATTGGCCATGGATCCCAGCCAATGTGGGCGGCGGGTGCAGTGCATAGGAGCCAGAGAGGGGCATGCTGCTTCTTCGAGAAGTCACACAGGGCAAAGCTTATGCAGAGCAAGGCAAGCCCCAGACCCCACTGCCCAGCAACGGCTTGAGGGCAAGATTATAATGGTTGATGGGCTGGATATGGATAGCATGATGTGCTCCTTGCTGGAAGCTTCTTCTGGGGCTCCAGAGATCCCTCCAACAGTTTCCTAATTAGGGCACTCCAGCTTTTTTGCCCCCAGCTGATTACATTTTCCTTTTTTTAAAGCCTCCTCCCTAACATGCATGGCCTCTCTGGCACCTTCCTCATCAGTGTGGAGCAGTGTTCCCTCTAAGGTGTGGGGCAGCACAGCTTCACAGGTGATTAATCAGCCCCGCCCAGTGTGACAGACCGGGCTGTGTCTGGGCACAGCTAAGGGCATCCGCTCAGGGCGAATTGCTCAAATCCGGGGTTCCTTACAGCCCCCGCCTGACGACCTCTCCACACAGGCCACAAACCAGTCTCACAGAGCGCTTCAGCTGCCTGCCTGAAGCCTCCCGAGCAAAACCCCTCCGACACCCCAGCAATATCCGTGCCCCAGATGGTCCCGGGCCTATACACATGTCGGGTGTCCTAGCACCCAATCCCACCTACCCCGAACAAGTCCTCTCCGGTTCCAAGAAACCAGCCACAGATCCCTGGTCAATTTACCCTCTGGATCTTACCCACAAATCACGCTGGGCCAATCCTTTAGAATCTAAAACTAAAGGTTTATTAACACAAGAAAGAAAAGCATGAGAGTAAGGTTATTAAAGTACAGTACGTTACATGCACCGAATCTCCCAGTTCTCGATGCAGGCTCTAGCAGAGGTGTTGCATCTGCTGGTTTAAAAGTTCTTATTGCACATCCTGAGATCAGGATGGGTTCACAGGTCTTCCGGGCTCTTCAATCCCTGCAATGCTGCCTCTGGGATGAAGTGCTGAGCTGAGAACAAAATGGCATCGACCACATGGCCTCTTTATACTCCTTCCTGGCCTCTTCTAGTATGTAGCAGGTCACCTGGTCCTCAGCCTCTCTGTGTTCCCTGCTGGCTGCTCTCAGGACAGCCCCCATTCTTTGGGTGTGTCTTTGGCCCATTGAGAACCATTGTTCCACAGGTAATTAGCATGTCCACAGGCTCCACAGGCTCGGCCCTGCCCAATGCTTAACCACATGCAGGGAAATCTTCAGTTTCCACACAGATTACAGATCTACACACACAGACATTATATACTCACATAAACAGTGTACACAGGATCAGAAAACAACAAGCTCCCATTCAATACCCCACATGGCTCCCTTTCATACAGATTTCTGGGGCCAACACCCCCACCTAGGGGTGCAGCAGCGATCTGGCTGCTTCCCTCCAATTCGGTAATGTGACACCCAGTCAGTCATCTTCATGCAGGGAGCCTGGAGCCTCTGACTGGGTGGGCTGATTAATCACCTGTGAAGCTGTGCTGCCAAGCAACTTAGAGGGAACACTGGTGTGGAGTCTATCCATCCTGTCACACAAATTCATAGAAAGGTATAACGCCTTGGTGCCTGAATATCTTCTCACGTCAATGTAAATCAGAAGTAGAGCCATTAGAGCCAGTGGAGTTGCAGTGGTGAACATATACCATATACGTGTGGGAATAATCAGTCCTCAGGAGACCAATGGTACAACCCTCATCCCCACCAAAACCCATCACACACAGTCCCTTGTATAAAAATGTACATGTCTATAAATGTAACAATGCCTGGCTTTCAAAACCTCCTTGACTTCAAGGAGTAAGTAAGATAGACAATTTATAGTCAAATAAAGAAGCTTCAATTGAAAAGCTGGCCTACAATTCAGACTTAATTGTCAATTTCATTTCAGAGATGTTCTGCTTTGTTTTGTTTTGTTTTTTTCACAATAATAGCAATTGCATTTTAAGAAACAGGAAGAGACCAAGAAATCGCCATGCAATTCACTGACACTGTTTAGACTTCTAATAAGTTTGGAAATAGCTGTTCTATTATTGCTGGTGTAGTTAAGCCATTAAGTGCTCACCGCTCTCTTCATTAAGTCACTGGTAATGAGGAAAAACGGAATAAGATTCCAAGATTTCCTGTCAGCAAAAGTAATTAGAAAGGTAATTAAGCAGCAGTAGGGAACGGGGGAAACATATCACGGTATTGATCAGGTATTTGAAAGATGTCAAAGCGTGAAAGATACTTGGTTCTTTGCAATACAATAGCTGAAAAACATAGCTATTGGAGGCTTTAGACAGTGGTGCCACTGCATATCCTTTTGGGGTAATTTTTAAAATTATTTTAACAGAGAATAGTTGTGTTGTACACAAGTAAATTAATTGCTGTCCAAGCTTCAGTTAAAATTGGTACATTTTGCATTTCTTCCTGTTTCAGTGCTACTTTAAGAAAGGGGGTGGGGGAATCACCCTTTTTAAAATACATTTATATCTGTACAATCATTGTCCATACTGGTGTGTTTCCCCCTGTGCATCCAATTGTGGAACTGGGATCCATAGTTGTTTGCACTAGTCAGTGACAAGACACAAAAACAATGTTGCCACATCATACATTATGATGCTTTATATGCATTGGTGCTAATGTGGGTGGTTAGTTGATACATACGCTAACCTATGCAAATGGATATTACGGTTCAAAAATATCTCTTCTCCAACACCTGCAATAAAGCATTTCATGTGCTTTTTTCAGACTTTTGTTACTTTGGAGAAGTATCAGAAAAAAGAGAGCAGGTTCACTTTAGTCAATGCTTATGCAGGCGTTAAATTCAAGGATAATACAAAGTAAAGCTTCCTCATGCATAAATAAACTTACATGCTCATTGAAATGGTAGAGAGCTTTGTTTTCTTTATTCTATGATTCACACCAGGATTTTGGTGTACAAGTTATGTAAATGGCAATATAATGCAGAAGAGTGTATTTAGCATTTCCCCTATCTCTTGCTAAAACTCTGATTCTGAAATACCTTTGGAAGACAGATAGTACTTCTACCACCCTGACAGGATGCTTTCAGCAGGTGAGAGCATCAGATTCCATAGGTGCTCAGCAGATGGAATTAACAGCAAAGGTGTGCAGACTATATTACTCAAGTTTCCCTGGTTAGTGCACCATGCACTTGTTTGATTGCACTAGCCTGAAGGGAAACAGCGCAGAAGCTATGTCTACACTGCAGGCTTTTGCGAGTAGAGAGTATGCTAATGAAGCACTCATTAGCATTTGTCATGCTGTAATTTGCATATTCTCTGCTGATGCTTTTTGTGCAAGAGGTTTTTGTACAAAAACAAGCAGTGTAGACAGGTCCGTTTTGCGCAAAAAAACCCCTTTTGCGCAAGATCCTTATGTCTCCTTTTTTGAGGCAAAATCCTGCAATGTAGACATAGCCAAAGAAAACAAACTATTAGAAAAGGTTGAAAAGTTTTCATTTTTAATATGGCTGGTGGCAGGTCCTTGGCAACTGAGTAGCCTAGGGGCTAGGTCGCTGAGTAGTGGGCAGAAAAAAAGGACCCCTTGCTGCTTGTACTTCTCCAAACCACTCCCTATTTAAGTCTTTCAGTTTGGGGCGTGGCCCCAAAAATCCAGATTCTCCTTAGTTGGGACTTCTCAAATCCTTCCAGCTGGACCCTTCAATCCTGTCAA
The DNA here is from genome assembly GCF_049634645.1 of Pelodiscus sinensis. Taxonomy (NCBI): domain Eukaryota; kingdom Metazoa; phylum Chordata; order Testudines; family Trionychidae; genus Pelodiscus; species Pelodiscus sinensis. The sequence goes on from NC_134719.1 coordinate 53,372,242, forward strand.
GAAATGCAGGAAAACAGGAGGCCTTTCAAGCGATCTTCTCAGCTGGCCTTTGTTCCAGTGTGCAAAGTCCACTCAGGAGCCATATAGCTAACATACCCCATCCCAGGAGATTTACTTAATAGATAATTAATAGCCCTGCTAACTATCTGAAAATGCTCACAGACCTAATAATCATAGAATAATCATAGAATAATAGGACTGGAAGGGACCTCAAGAGGTCATCGAGTCCAGCCCCCCGCCCTCAAGGCAGGATCAAGCTCCGTCTACACCATCCCTGACAGATGTCTATCTAACCTGTTCTTAAATATCTCCAGAGAGGGAGATTCCACCACCTCCCTTGGCAATTTATTCCAATATTTGACCACCCTGACAGTTAGGAATTTTTTCCTAATGTCCAATCTAAACCTCCCCTGCTGCACTTTAAGCCCATTACTCCTTGTCCTGTCCTCAGAAACCAAGAGGAACAAATTTTCTCCTTCCTCCTTGTGACACCCTTTTAGATATTTGAAAACCGCTATCATGTCCCCCCTTAATCTTCTTTTTTCCAAACTAAACAAGCCCAGTTCATGAAGCCTGGCTTCATAGGTCATGTTCTCTAAACCTTTAATCATTCTTGTCGCTCTTCTCTGTACCCTTTCCAATTTCTCCACATCTTTCTTGAAATGTGGCGCCCAGAACTGGACACAGTACTCCAGCTGAGGCCTAACTAGTGCAGAGTAGAGCGGCAGAATGACTTCACGAGTTTTGCTTACAACACACCTGTTGATACAACCTAGAATCATATTTGCTTTTTTTTCAACAGCATCACACTGTTGGCTCATATTCAACTTGTGGTCCACTATGACCCCTAGATCCCTTTCCGCCATGCTCCTTCCTAGACAGTCGCTTCCCATCTTGTATGTATGGAACTGATTGTTCCTTCCTAAGTGGAGCACTTTGCATTTCTCTTTATTAAACCTCATCCTGTTTACCTCTAACCATTTCTCTAACTTGCTAAGGTCATTTTGAATTATGTCCCTATCCTCCAAAGAAGTTGCAACCCCACCCAGTTTGGTATCATCTGCAAACTTAATAAGCGTACTCTCTATCCCAATATCTACATCATTGATGAAGATATTGAACAGTACGGGTCCCAAAACAGACCCTTGAGGAACTCCACTTGTTATCCCTTTCCAGCAGGATTTAGAACCATTAACAACAACTCTCTGACTACGGTTATCCAGCCAATTATGCACCCACCTTATCGTGGCCCTATCTAAGTTATATTTGCCTAGTTTATCAATAAGAATATCATGAGAGACCGTATCAAATGCCTTACTAAAGTCTAGGTATATGACATCCACCGCTTCTCCCTTATCCACAAGGCTCGTTATCTTATCAAAGAAAGCTATCAGATTAGTTTGGCATGACTTGTTCTTCACAAACCCATGCTGGCTATTCCCTATCACTTTATTACCTTTTTTCTCTGATTTATTTCTTATCAAAGAAAATGAGCAGGCCATTTTATAACCTACTCAAGATACCTACCTGATTGAAGGATGCCCTAATCCAACAACCACCACAGGACATACCACACTAATACCAACCCTGGTACCTTCCCTTGCAACAAACCCCGTTGCCAGCTTTGTCCACATATTCATTCTGCTGATACCATTATTGGACCTAACCAAGTGAGTTATAAGATCAAGAACACATATTCCTGCGCATCCAGAAATATAATCTATGCTATCATGTGCCGAAAGTGTCCGTCTGCTATGTACATTGGACAAACATCTCAGACACTTCGCCAAAGGATTAATGCCCACAAAACAGATATCAGACAAGATCACAAAGAGAAAACAGTTTCTTGCCACTTTAACCAGAAAGGACACTCTCTCAATGACTTAACCACCTGCATTCTGCTACAAAGACCTTTTACATCTGCACTTGAAAGGGAATCCTCTGAACTGTCATTCATGTTAAAATTCGACACTTTCCAACAAGGACTTAACAAACATTTGAACTATCTCACCCATTACCAAGATAGTTTCCCCAATTATCACCTCTAATACCATTAACTCACAAACATCCCACTCTCCCTACCTCTAATATCATCAATTCACAGACACTTACCTTCCTTCCTCCCCCCCCCCCCCCCCCGCATCCCCCTCCTGTTCTGCAATGTGATTTGTCCTTTTCATATTTGTTCATTTTTTTTAATTGTATCCTTTGGTATATATGGTTGTGACTACTTTCTTCCACTATTTGATCTGAGGAAGTGGGTCTGGCCCACGAAAGCTCATCATCTAATAAACCATCTTGTTAGTCTTTAAAGTGCTACATTGTCCTGCATTTTGCTTCAACTAATCCAATGATTATGAGTGAAATCCTGGTCCCTTTGAAATTAATAGTAAAACTTCTAGTGCTGCTATGTGGACTAAGACTTTACCCTATGCAGTGACATTCATGTGTGTGGCAGTGAATTGTGGTGTCACATGCGAAAGATTGTTTGGTTACAGTTTGGAGACAGTTAGAAGGTGATTGTACTGAAAAAACATCCATATTTTTACACACACACACACACACACACACACACACACACACTTTAACATTGATGGGAAGGGAATATAAAGACATAAATGTCTACAGTAGATTTAATGGAATATATTGCTTTAAAGTTTGCTCAGGTGTAACGGAAGCCCCTTTAAATATATTTCAATGTTTTCTCTGTGAATTCACTGGAATCAGGATTATATGGTAACATTAAGTGAACATTTCCTTTAAGAATGATTATTTACATTAACTATAATACCTTATGTGCGCTCATGCCTAATCAATCCAAAACACACATTTCAGTGTAAAGGCTATATAAATAATAGATAAAATAACGTCCTTCCGGGAACACATGTCTTATAAGAGATATTTAGTGGCTATCACTTTAATTTTTATTTCTGCCAGAAGAAGTACATATCCATATTTCATGCCTTAAGTTTCTCTTCCTTTGCATTTTCTTTTCTTTTTTAAAGAGAAACTTTCTAGTCAACTGCCATGTATAGCCTTATTTCATTTCAAACATTAAAATATAAGCCATTTATTTGCACTGCAGCTGGATCACTTCTTGGACAGCTAGGCTGGTCTCAATGCTACACTTCTTCTATTGTGTGACTACTTTGATCATTAAGCCATAGGCACTGATGTACACTAGGGAGTTATTTCGGAATACTCCCCCTTATTTCAAAATAACAAGCGGTGTCCACACTTTTGAGCCTGTTATTTCGGAACAAGGGGCTGGTTATTTAGAAATCTGTCCTCCTGCAGAGAATAACGCTAATTTCCTCATAGAATAACCCTGATTTCAAAATTGTTATTTCAAAATAGTGTTAGTGAGGATGCTCTGGTGCTACTAATTTGAAATTGGCCTCCAGAGGCCTCTCACAGCTGCACTTGAGGCTGCTCTGGCCACACCTGCCAGCTCCACTGCTCCCCTTTTCCTGCGGAGCTTAAAGCCTCAGGCTACAGGAAAAGGGCTTGTGGTACAAAGAGAGCTTTGCTGGCTCTATGCTACACAGCACCATCCCAGGAGCCAAGACAGGTCCCAGTGCTGCCTCTGACCCCCCCATGGTGGCCAGCACTCTCGCAGCATCCTTGGCTACCACTGGCCAGGAATGAAGGAAACACCGTCCTGGACTGGTGTGGAGATGCTGGAGCTCATCGAGGCCTGGGGCAAGGAGACCAATCTTCAGGATCTTCATGCCAGAAAGAGACGCCGATGTCTGTGGTTGGATGGATGCCAGCCTGGCCAAGAAGGAACACACTCAGACCCTCGACCAGGTCCGCATGAAAATAAGAGAGCTCAGTGAGCAGAGCTGATGCTCTAGGGCAGCACCTCAAAGCCATCCTGGGAGGGGGGCCAGTCACCTCCTCACCCCTGTCATTGTAGAGTTTGGCCAGGACACAGCTAGTGTCAGCTTCCACAAGGGTGGGGTTGTGGACGAGGAGGAGGAGGCCAGCCATGCCCACAGGCCAGGAATTGCTCCTCACCCTGAGCCAGTCCCCTCCTCCCAGGATGTCTCCCGAGTATCAGACAAACCTGGGGAAAGCTTTTCAGCTGAGTTCTATCACTTTTGCTATAAAACACGTGGGGGCAGGCGATGGGCTGCACACTCCTCGCTCGGCCTACTCAGCACAACAGCCTGTGAACATGGAGTGCCAGTCCAGAGCACTGAGCCCCATGACAGTCTCACACAGGTTTCTGGAGAGGCCTGTCTTATTCTTGCCTCGGTCGTGGGACACCTTTCCACAACAGGCCACCATGAAGGATTCTGGGGTCATGGAAACACAGCCCACACGGGGGCAGCATCTGCTCCCAGTCAAACATGGTGATGCAGAGGGCACTGATCCTGTGCATGGGAACCTGCTGGGGGGGAGGAAGAGAAGGGGACCCCAGTAGCATCGTCTCCAGCAAGCAGCCTCTGCCACTCACACACACACACCTCCCCCAACACACACACACCCCTTCCCCAGCAGGTAGGGATAGAAGTTTTCTCTGCAGGACGCTGCCAGTGCAGCATGTGCGGGACATGGAAGGAAGCCAAGCCACCCCATCCCAACTCCCACCCGCAGGCTCCTGGCCTGGCTGGCACCTTCCCATGCCTGCTTGTCCCTGGCCATGTGTGTAGTGATGCTCCTCTGGGATGTCTGTGCCCCTGCAGGAAAGTGCCCACTATCTAGGCGATAGATGGCCTTGCTCAAAGCACATCGATGTCAGCTCAGAGATTAGGGCTAGGCTTCATACACAGTATCTCCTGGGATGGTTGCCCTTGTATCTTTTCTTCACAGCTGGGCCAGCTGCGAACATGGCTCATTCCCTCCTCCCATGCCATCTTCCTGATGCTGCAGGATCTGCTGGAGGAAATGCACCTGGGAAGACCTGACGCGGGACCAGATGGCCTGGCTCCAGTCCCTCATCCGGAGCTCGACGAGGTGTGCTGGATGTGGACTGCTGAGCGGTGGGAGCATCGGGGCTGACTGGGAGTGGTGGAAGGCTGCCTAGGACCAGCTGGCACGCCAGTATGAGGCCATGTGCTCCTCTCTCACCTTGTTGATGGAACGCATGGCCTCATGCATGGAGCAGGCCACCCGCCATCTCCCCGCTCCTGCCCCCATCCAATGGCTCTCTCACCTAGCCTCGCCAAGGCCCAGGAACATTGGGTGGTGGGACCTCGAAGGCAGCCAAAGTCTCCTGAGCTGACCAAGGCAGGTGTCACTCAGATCCCCATCCCTGAGCCCCCTGACTGTTCTCTCCCCTCTCACCATTCCAGGTTCTTTACCCAGTCCCTCCTGTTTTATATCTCCCTAATAGAGACCTCTGTTGTCAAACAAAAAAGGCTTTATTCTTTGCTCTGCAGGGGAGCGGATGAAGGTAGGAAGGGAAGGCAGGGAAAAGAAGTGGTGGGTTGGTGGGGGGAAAAGCACACAGGGGAATACAACGACCTCTTGCGGAGAGTCATAGGAGAGAGTCTCACAGCTGGCCTTGGCTGAAACTCTCCCTCAGGGCCTCCCGGATTAGCACAACCCCATGTTGTTGTTACCTTATTTTCACTAAAGACCAACCCAGGGTTACACTAATATTGCTTTTAGTAAATGCCATTGTTGATTTTTAAATGGAAAAGGGATTGCACCTGATCATACACATATATCCATAAACATACATATACAAACAAACAAGCAAAAAGCTTTTGCTTCAAGTCACCAGTCCGTTGCTCACATTAACTCACTGTCCAGGCAAGTTAAGAGTGAAGAAGAGGAGTTGGGACTTCTCTCGGTCCAGACCAATGCTCCGATCTTCACAAAATTAGACCCAGAGATTCATACAAGACATCTTTTAAAGGACTTTTTTTCCCATTCAAGTTTATGCATTTTGCTGCATCAGTGCTTAATCACCATCAGTTCTGTTTAACATCTGTTTAATAACAGGCTGCTGGGGACTCTACCACTGAAGGTGCTAACAGCTTTCTGAGTGGTACCCTTCCTGTCTTAGCAATCTATCTATTGACTTTGATCTTTATCTGCTTAGGTTTAAGTACCTATTTTCCAGATACTTAATGATGCCCTGTTCCCCACTCCCCAATCTCCTTCCTCTTTCCTTTCTCTTCCCCTCTCCTATGTATCTCCAGTTTTCATATCCCCTACATAACACCGGTCATCTGAAGAAGTGGGCTGTGCCCACGAAAGCTCATGATACCATCTACATGTTTAGTTAGTCTATAAAGTGCTATCAGACCATTTGTTGTTTTTATCAGTTTATCTGGGAGTTATTCTTTACTCTGACATCAGTATGTTGATGCTTCCTTCCCAATGTTATTTCAAGGCTTTCTTGTTTGTAATGGGATGCTTCCCTTAACACTCCAAGGCCATCTATAATGTCTGCTTTGTTTTGGGCCTTAATTTATGGTACATTGACGCCTCTTATTCTTCCAGTCTCTTCTTCCACCATCTGGACTCTGAAATTGCTGGGACAAGTTGTTATCTCTCCAAACAATCACATTCCAAATTCATTCACCCCCCCCCCTCCAAAACTACACAATCATTTCACACATGGGAAAAGGGATACAATTGTCCATATGAATAGTATCAATTTATTTCAGTACAAAGCTTCTATTAGTACTAACTATTAATCATTCATCATATTTTCTTTAAAACACAATCTATATTCTAATTACTTCTAAGAGCAACAGTATGATCATGCTGAATCACAAGAATCGTTCTGAATCGAACTTACATTCACATTATACTGAAACTTACATGTACATTATACTTTATTGGGTGGAGGCTTTACACAACAGTTGCGCTCATTGAATAGCACTGGTTGTGCTCATCAAATAACTGCTCATAATCCCTGGCCCACTGTTCAGCCTCTGCCCCCCACCCTGGCAGGAATGTCTCCCCCTTGCTCCTACATAGGTTGTGGAGAACACAGCAGGCCACCACCACAATGGGGATGTTGCACTCACTGAGGTCCAGACAGGTGAGGAGACTCTGGAACCTCCCCTTTAAATGGCCGAATGCACTCTCCACTATCATGCAGCACCTGCTCAGCCTAGCATAGAAGTTCTCCTTGGTGGTGTCCAGGCTTTCCCTGTAGGGCTTCTTAAGCCAGGAGAGCAAGGGGTAGGCTGTGTAGCCCACAATGCAAATGGGCATGTCCATGTCCTCAACCCTAATGGTGTGGTCAGGGAAACAAGTGTTGGCGTGCATGTTCTGGAACAGGCATGAGTTCTGAAAGATGCAGGTGTCATGTCATGTCACCAAGCAGCCGATGCTGATGTCAGTGAAAAGTCACTTGTGGTCCACCAGGGCCTGCACCACCATCGAGAAATACCCCTTTGTGTTTATATGGTACAAAGCATGGTGATAGAGGCAAAGATGGGGATGTGAATGCCATGAACAGCCTCCCCACAGTTGGAGAAACCCATGGCAGCAAAGCCAATGATGATGGTGTCAATATTGCCCAGAGTAACAACCCTCCATACCAAGATGTTACTCTTGGCCTTGGCTACTTGCAGGAATATGGCCCCAATTGTGGATTTCCCCATGCTGAACTGGTTCCCAATGGAGTGGTAGCTGTCCTGAGCAGCGAACATCCACAGGGCTAAGGTGACGCACTTCTGCGGGGCAAGGTGGGTTGCAGTCAGGTGTCTTGTTGCCTGAGGTCAAGGGCGACAGTCACAGAGCTCCAGGAGGGTGGCCTGGTACATGCGAAGTTCTGAAGCTGTTGCTGGTCGTCCCATTGCTGCAGAACAATCTGGTCTGAACTGGTCTCCCCCCTCCAGAAGCAGCGTTTAATCGTGTCCAGGGGATTAGAGGGCATTTCCAGCAACAAGAGCACCAGGACCTGGATGAAGAGGTCCTCTGGTTCAGGCTGGTTGTCCTGCTGGAGCAGCATGTGGGCAGTCTGGATGAACTGTGCCATAAGGTGCATCATGAGGCCTGTGAGCCTGGCACTGCCTTGCAGCAGCTCTAGCTTCTTTGTGCCAGTGCTGTGGCATCCACAAGGGCAACTGGAGCACGTTGCACCCATTTGGTGTCCCAGGAGGAGGGAGGCAGTGGAGGAGTGGGGTGTGAGAGGTGCCCATAGAGGGGGGCCCTTGGAAGCATGTGTTGCAGATTTCCTGACCAAGCACCTACAGGAAGTATCTTCCCTCCTGGTGCCCTCCCTGGAGGACTTCCAGGGGCTTTAAATCTGAGGCAGGTTCCAATCGGTATGGACAGCTATTTTGAAATAATTCTGAATTATTTCAATGCTCCCCCACAAAGGGGGATGTGCTATTTTGATTTTTTGATTTGGGGAGTTATTTCAATTTTTACTTATTTCAAAATTATTTCCTAGTGTAGACATGCCCTAAGGCTTTGCAAGTAACAAAGAGGTGGGGAGATTCTGCCTGGAACAGTTTCCTGTCCCTTACTGTAGAGACATCTGGCCCTAATGCAAGTGAGGTCTGCACAGGGGCAACTCAAATGTATGTCAGAAGAGACATTTCACCCATGGAGAATTTGGTACACGGGAGCTGTGCTCCACCATAAACTCCTCCACTCCCACTTCACACCTCTACCATTGCCTCTCTTTACTCTTGCACCAGCAGTGGGATGGGACAGATGATACAGGAAGGGTGGAGCTCTCTTTGCCAGCTTTTCACCAGCAGAGAGCTATCCTGACCTCCCTCCCTCTGTCTGCTGCCATCCACTTTGTAACCATTTTCAAAGTAGGTGTCCAGAGAGCACCTCACACTACAGGACAGGGTTGGTGAAAAGATTACATGTATACTGGAGTTGATGCAAGGCTGGCTGGGAGTTGAGTGAAGATGAGTAAGGAACCTGAATCTTTCATTCACCAAGAATGGAAGGACATCCTTCAACAACACACAAAGATGAACTTCCTTCACTGATGTGGATTTACACCATCACTGCCTTAAGAGGGGGTAGGTTGACTCCAGGCAGGAATCAGCACCATTGACAGTCTTCAATGCCATGTAACCATAATCACAGAACACATTTTCCTTCATGTCCCATACTCCTAGCAGGATGCTTGGCTTCTGAGACATGCTACCCTTTTCTCCCTACCCACGGCTTCAATTAGTGAAGAATTGGTACTTTTGTGTGGCAAGTAGGATTGGTCAGAGAAACATTAAACTGTATGTCAACTTGCTAGGAGTTTCATGCCTTTTCACTGGGAACATGCTACATATGGAGCTGATCTTTTGTTTCACACCCCATTAAATGCTCATCTAACTCCAAAAGTTCCACCTCATACCATTTCCTTACTGGGAGATTCCAAAGACATAGGGGGATCATGCTGAACAGTTGTTATCCACAATTTCCTTTTTTCCTTATTCTTTGCTCATGTTCTTGAGGAGAACCATGTTGCACAAAGAGGACAAATCTGAAGTTCACTTCCATTTATATTGGAGGAAAGGTTGTAGGCTGCTTTTTTATATCTAAGAACTTCAAGCCTTGTTAGAGCAGACTGCAGGAGACTTGACTCAGACTAAATTCTACAAAGACAAATCCAAGCCATTGCACATTGATGTAGCTTCTATTTTATTCAATTAGATCCCTGGACAAAACTTAATGTGTTCCATTAATCTTATACACAGTTAGCATTGTTCAAAATACCTTGGGTTTCCCCATTTGTATTAATATTGCTTGTTTATGATTAGGCTGATATACTCTAGCAGGGAAGCACTTTGCTGTGTGTTATCTCTGAAACTCATCAAGACTCCGTGGGAAGTAAATGCCTTCTACTGAAAGGCATGTGATTATATCACCACCACTGTTCTTCTGTTGGTAACAGATTTTATTTCTCTAGTTCCTAATCCTGTTTCCACTGAATATATTGGGAAATTTGGTTGGGCATATTTTTATTGAAAGATCATTTTTCTGAGGCATACTTAATTAGAGGGTGCATATATGACATTATACATGACTCATCCCGCTGAATAATTAAGTCCATTTAGTTAAACATTTATTTGCCTAAATTTAGTATGCTTCCTCTTCTCCTGTCTATTAATATAAAACTTTGAATCTATAACTTTACTGCATAATGTGTCTTTTAATTCAAGTGTATGATCTTCTCTTATTTCATATAATTAGTGCTAGACTAGAATACCCTTTTGTAGATAAAGGATGAATTATTAGCTCAGCACATCCTTAAGTGTGATGTGATTGTCTCTTTTCTGCAGAGTTACAGTTGATTAGGTACTATTCACATAAGGGTAAAATAGTCATCTATTATATTACCAGCAAGTTTGCCATTAAAATGTAGCAGCCCATTCAAAAGTTCCACTTGCCTTTGCCATGACAATTAGTTAAATTCACACACCCACATCCTACTTCATATAAAATTAATATGGTACAATAGATAACTATAGCATATAATCAGGCACACAAACATATCTATACGTGTATAATTATTGCATAATAGTTACCAATTGTATATGAATAAATATAAATATGACAAACATTAGGCAATACTCTGCATTTCACAATCTGTTAATTAATTTACTTGGGCACAACATCAACATGCAAGCAACAAAATCACATATAAATCATTCCATGAATTGCAAACATACATGCTCTCTGCCCATGTGATATAAATACAAAGGCATTGGTTGTTAAGGGAAAATTACAGGTATTTCCTCCCGACTCAATGGAAAAGATCTACCCACTGATTCATGGCTTCACTTCTCTCTTGCTACTCATGAATAATGTAGTTGGGATGACCCTTAGTCATATAAACAAAATGTAAATGTCACCTCAGCTCTCTAGTCACATATGTAAGCCTCTGTAGAGTCACAGATTTAATTTCACTGTAACATCATAAATAGTCTGGAGAACAAAGCTACACTTCCTTTTATATCTTTGTTTTTACTCTTCTCTTGAGCTGAGTTCCAAAGACCGTTGGAATGCACAACAGCCGGTTTAAATGATGTCAACTCAGTGGAACAGGGAAGTGTCAGGATGACATCATAATTATTGTATACATTTTACTGTGTCTGAAATTTGGACCCTATGTTAATTCTCAGTTTTAGCAAGTTTGTATATTTTTCCTGTAAAATCAAAATTAAAACCTTAAGAGAAAATTCAAGAATAAGATGGACACAGCCACTCTTGGGTACTGGCGTCTATTCTCAGGACCAAAGACTGGTGACGTTAATCAATGAAACCTACTAAAGAAGCATCACTAACAGATCCACTGTTGTTTTTAAATCACTGGTGAGTGACCAATGCTCCTCCCCAAATTTCCTCTTGAAAATGGTGGCTGTGTTGACTACACTTGAGTAATCAAACAATAAGGATCAAATCTGTTGGCATCAATTTGCCTTTCCCTATCAAAGCCAATGGAGATATGATATTTTACAACATCATGGAATTTGGCCATGGGAATTTCAGGACATTTTTCCCTCTTCTTCTTACTCATATATTGAACAAGAGTTTAGGAAGTCAACGTTAGCTGCTTTGGGGACACCAAACTGAAGCATTGTAATATGAGTTACTTGGCCAGATCCATCACTGGTGAAAATAGGTCCACATAGGTCCACTGAAGTCAGTTGAAATATGCCAGTTAAGAATCTGGTCCATTGTGTTTCAGCCAGATGCTTCCTGAGAATTGTTGACATTTTTACTTTTCATAATTTGTCTTGTAGCTTTTCTATAAATATTCATTATTTTCTTTTATGAAAACAAACACCTAGTATTTCACTATTGTGGAAAGTGTAATATGTTTGTGAAGTTTGAAAGGTGGATCTAGCTCTTTGGATGCGTCTACACCACAGGGCTTAACTCGAAATAAGCTATGCAAATTGAGCTACGTCAATTGCATAGCTTATTTCAAAATAGCTTATTTCAAAATTGGGAGCATCTACACAGCACTTATTTTGAAATAGAGCACTCTTCTTCTGATGTCCCATTCTCCTCACACAATGAGGGTTACAGGAGTCAGAGTAAGAAGTCCTCCTTAAATATGGACTAAGTTTGAGATAACACTAATTATTTTGAGATAATGTTGTTATATAGACATACCCTTTCAAATCAAACTTTCCCTTTATAATGGGCTGGAACAAAATCGGGTTCCAAAAGTTGTTTCAAATCTAGGTCTGAATCCTGATCTGAATTTTGTGGGTTAAACCTATCATTAATTTTGAAACCATTTACCATTGTAATCTCCATCTTTGTAGTAATTTCTGGTTGTGTTCTTATTGAGTAAAGATCTGCTCCAATGCCCATTGAAGTTAAAGAAAGTTTTATACATTGATTTTAGCAGGTATGAGATTAAGGTAGAGATACCCAAAAATCTCTTTTCTGTTACCATATGGCCCTAAATTCCTGGCACACCTCTCAGATATGCTATGAGACAAACAAGGAAAATCACTTTCACCTAAATTTTATATTTATTATGGAATCAAAGTGTAATTAGGCCAGAGGACCTGTTTTTACTGTTTCGTAAATAGTTGCACATATGGTAACAAACATAATTGTCCCACAATGCTTTATGAATACGTTATGAAATTGTAACTGAAAACACAAGAAAGAAACAAGCATCACAAACATACAAAAATGTTGTTCACAAATGTGACGTTAATGAATGATTGGATAAGATAATATTATAACCAATTGCAAATGGCAAAATGAAATCATTGACTGGGAAGTGCTGAGGAGCAAGCATTGTAACTAGTATTATTTGTTGTTAAGTAGGTCAGACTGTTGTTAACCTTTTTTAAGTATGCCTAGTTGGAAACTTGGAACTTCAGATTTAAGATGTCTCTCTCTAGACCTTCGATTACAAAGTTGACATCTGATGGTGATTGGATGATGGTAGATGGGTATATAACAGCAACTTGTAAAATAAAGGTAAACTACTAGAACATACAATTTTGAAACAGTGACCTCTGAAGTCAATAATCCCTTATATAATGGCTGTAGAAATCTTAATTTTTGGTTTTCTATATTTGTGCTGTTTGCTCATAGAGAAATCTGATCAAAATGATTGCACTTGGATATTGGATATCTCTTTGATTAATATCTAAACTGAATGGAAACCATTCTTAATACCCCAGGCTGTGTCTACACTGCAGCACTATTTTGGGATACCACAGGTATCCGATGTCCCTGTCCCTGTAAACCTCATTCCACAAGGAGTAAGAAATGTTTCAGAATAGCGATTTATTTTGAAAAAAGTGCGGTGTAGACAGTGTCAAATTTCAAAATAAGCTCTTTCAACCTATGGGTGCAGTGTAGACGCACTCCCAGAAAAGTAATATCAAAAGGTATGCAGTTTACATATGTAAATTAACAGATACAAATGAATTCTTGTTTTTATCTCCCAAGTACAATATGGTATACAAATATGTACTCACAATTGTGTAATTTGCTGTCAATCATTCCAAACCTGTAACAAAAGCAAATCAACATCCTGCTAGCTGGCTGCCTTCCAAAATTACTTTCAATGCTACAATGGCTGCTACCTAGAAACCTAACAAGACAATGTATTATACAGTGCCAAGACTTGAAAAACAAAATCATTCCTTGGAGCGCTAAATTTTGTTGGCTCAAAGACATAGTGGAATCTGCTATTAGCAATGAGAATGGCGGTTCCAAACATGATTATTAACAATTTAATCTTATTTTTCAACATAAATAGTATTTAAATCTGCAGTTTTATGCATGTGTTGAAATATATTTTTCTTTTTACATAAATAATAATGGTTTAATTAACATGTATTTTAATCTTAAATTGCCAAATTGCCATCTTTGAAAATGATCCTAGAATAATATCCAACAGTATTTTCATTGGATGGTCATTTGAGCTCATGTAGCCCATTGTGGGGCTCGTGGAGGGGTTTCTCTCCCTCCGGGTCAGTGGGCAATCACTCCACCGATGTCTTCAGTGCCCGTTTTAGTCCTCAGGCCCATTTTACTGGGAGTCCTCAGGCCAATAGTCAGTCCAATTCAATATTGTGGCCCAAGCTCTAGTTCAGGGTGGGTAGGAAACAAACACAGTCTTACGTCCCAGCCTTAGTTCAGGGTGGAGCAGCAAACAAACACACAGTTTTAAAGTCCAGCCCTAGTTCAGGGCAGGGCGGCAGGCAAACCAACAGACTGCTGCTTGAGGACAGCAAAGGGGAGAGACTGCCACTCAAGCGTAGAGTGGCGGGAGGGATGCAGGCCCACCCACTCCACCCCATCCCAGCCTTGGGCCTTAGCAGTAGCAGAGAAGTCTGCTGCTGGGTCAATAGGGATCTGCACTGCTACACGCTCACCGCTGCAGTGGCCCCGCTATACTCTATGAGCTCTCCCTGGGCCACTTCCATCCCCCCCTCCGTGGATACCTGGGTCTCCAGCAGGTCCACTGAGTGGTTGGGGTCTGCTGGCACTGGAAGGTCTGCTGATCCCAGTCACTCTTCTATTCCCAGCAGGCGTGAGGGTCCATGCCAGTCCCCAGTTTCTGGTAGGTGCGGGAGTCCAGGCCAGCCCACAGTCTCCGATAGGTGTGGGAGTTCAGGCCAGTCCATGGCCTCTGGTAGGTGCAGGAGCTGATGACCGTCTGTTCTGCTGACTGGGCCCTTACTGATCTTCTGGGCAGGCCTTTTACAGTCCTGGCCCTGCCTCCTGACTTCTGATCAGGAGAGCGGGTGGGGACAGGTTTTGCCCAAAAGGGCTCACGGAGGGTTTCCTCTCCTTCCAGGTCAGTGGGCAGCCACTCCGCCCCACTACAGTTGACCATACCTGAAGTTGACTGAACTGTATTTTAAAACAGTTACACTAACTGATGGTCCTGCTAGCTGTTCCAACTGATGAGTCAAGGACTGAAAAAGATTGAAATTTGAACTACCCCTTCAACCTTCCAAGAGGACACTTTGGTCAATGCTGAGATGCATTAACAGGGTAATGTGGGGAAAGCAAGTACTGCCACTGCCTATGCTATGAATTATGTGAATAAATAAAGGATTTCAGCCACCAGGGCCTTCCATCTGGTCCCTTTCATATACCTAAAATTCACTCTAAATAAAAAGATGTCTGAAACATTTATCAAAATTGAAAACATTGTGTTGTGCTCTGTTACTGGAAGATAAATATGTCTTTAAATTCTATTGATTTGGAATAACTCTCACACGGTATGATTTCCCCATTCTTTCCGGAACTAGATTTGTTCAAAGTGGGTAAGGTAATTTCTTTTATCAGACCAACTTCTGTTGGTGGAATGGGCAAGTTTTCAGCTTCACAGGTATGAGGACAGAATATTGAGTGAGGTTCTTCGGTTTGTGAGCTTTAGGAAATCAAATTGGATGATCATAATAATATTATCTGGACTTAACATTTTTTATGAGTTATCACAAAGGGTATGTCTACACTTGCAGCCTATTTTGGAATAGGTCTGCAAATGTAGGCATTCAAAATTGTAAATCAAGCCTAGGATTTAAATATCCTGAGCTTGATTTGCATCTTCCCGGCCGGGCGCCATTTTTGAAATTTACAAGCCCGGAATAACCGCCAGTGTCTACACACGGCAGTGAAACGGGCATTCAAAATAAAGCCCTATTTTGAACTACGTGTTATTCCTCCTGCAATGAGGTTTGACAGGTAGTTGGAATTAGGGCTTTATTTCGAAGATGCAAATCAAGCGCGGGATATTTAAATCCCGGGCTTGTTTTACAATTCCGAATGCCTACATTTGCAGCCCTATTCCGAAATAGGCTGCAAGTGTAGACATACCCAAACAAAAAAATTTATAGATGTAGTCCGTTTCCATGTAAAAGGTCATTCACACCCATCTTGTGGTTTCTATAGTAGGTTTCCCCACAACTGCTAAGAAAGACTTTCTTTATTAATCTGCTATATTTGCTCTTTTATTGTCACAATTGCTTTTTAGGTTATTTACCAAAAATTCAGCTGACAAAATACAAATTGGACCTCCCTGATCTGGCACCCTCAGGATCTGAGCAGTCCCAGATGAGAGAATTTGCCAGACCAGGGAAGGTCTCCTGCCACTGGTCCCCTCAGCCTGCATTACTCTCTGGCTCCAGCTCTAGCCCATCGGGCTGCCACAGCACATCCTTGCTGGCGGGTCAGCAGGCACAGGCTGCCCCAACCCAGCTTGGTCACCAGGCTGCCCCTGCCCTGCTGCTGGTGGGGCCCAGCCTTTCTACCACCACCCTTGCTTTGCTCAGGGCTTTTAGCTGCTGGCCCTCCTGTCCAGGGGCTCTCTCATCCAGCAACATCCGTTGTCTGGCAGGACCATGGATGTTGCTGAATGAGTGAGTCCCAGTTACAGAAGTGCAACCTATACATTCTTCACAGAGCATATGGATGTAAGATGTAGTCGGTTGCCATGGCACTGTATTCTTGCTTCTCCAGGAGATGTTCTTTGGTAAAACTCTTGTTTTTGTGATTCATACTACAATCTTCACAGCTCTGAGTCACCAAGCATGTTCTTCTCCCTTAAACTACTTAAATAAAGATCTGATAAGAAGACATGTATATTACCAAATTCTTTGCTATAGCTTGCATCCTCTAGGAGCTTGGTTCCAAACCCAGGGAAGTAAATGAAAGACTTAGGTGCATAAATAGGCAGATAGGTGCTTAGTGAAATTTGCAAAAGCAATTTATTTCAATGGTACCTTTTGCCTCCAGGCACCTATCCACACTGATAGGTATATATGTGGTTCCCAGTGTTTCAATGGTCTTTGCATCAGGTCTGATTGGTCTGAAAGGGTACGTCTACACTAGCCCCCTAGAATGATCTAGGGAGGCTAATGAGGGCGACTGGAATTGCAAATCAAGCCTGTGCTTGATTTGCATGTTCCCGGCCAGTCGCCATTTTAGAAATTGACTAACCCAAAGTAACTGCCCGTGTCTACACGTGGCAGTGAAACGGGATTCCGATTTAAAGCCCCTAATTTGAATTAGCTGGTAAACCTCATTGCAGGAGGAATAACAGTTAATTCGAGTTAGGGCTTTAAATTGGAATCCCGTTTCACTGCCACGTGTAGACGCGGGCAGTTACTTTGGCTAGTCAATTTCTAAAATGGTGACCGGCTGGGAACATGCAAATCAAGTGCTGGATATTTAAGTCCCGGGCTTGATTTGCAATTCCGGTTGCCCTCATTAGCCTCCCTAGATTGATCTAGGGGGCTAGTGTAGACGTACCCTAAGATAAGAAGGGCACCTGGTTTTGGTTATCTGAAGCACCAAGAGGTTTATCTATTTCAGTTCAGTGCCAGACAAACTAGAGAGGAAGGAGTTCTAATACACCTACTCCTCAGAACCTATAAGAGCTGGTTATGATTAGGATAATTCAATTCTCAGTGCATAAATTCATAATACTTTGTTAGCAGAAGCTACCTCCTTCGGCAACTATTTGTTGTCTGTAAATATTATAGCATCTTCTGCAATGACAATGCAGTCATTTCCCAGCATATGTACTATATATATAGAAAAGTACACCATTTTGGTGCATTAATCCATCTGTAATTCTGTATTCAGGGAAAACTCCCATTACCAAAGAAGGGAGTTTTATCATGGGATTACCCGATTAAATAAAGTTACTTACTTGAGTAGATATTCATAAGACCAGGCATCAATTTACCATAAGCCTTCATTTCCATGTGTGCAACCCCAAGGAAATCAATGGGTCTGAATGTTATTGTAGTTAATGTCAAGGAGATTGATTTATTACTTTTTCAAGTATGAGAAATGTGCTCAGTTTGATATCAGAAAGAGATATCAATCCTTGACAGTTTACAATTCAGAAGTCTAACACAGAAAAACAAAATAGAACCAGTATCAGAGTAAGGAATTAGATGACTTTTTATGTTCAAATAGATTTTTAAATGAAATCCTGCTTATATTTATTTTTCATTAAGGATAATATGATTAGTGCACGATAGTAGTTTCATATCTCTATTCCAACCATTTTTATTCTTCCCTTCCTCCCTCAGTTTCATATCAGGATTTTGAGTGACATCTCAATCAGTTCTGTAACATATAATTTAACACACTAGAAACCTATTGCCTGATCCTGTTTCATATGCATAAATGGCTGCAGCCATCCAGAACAGACTGTGCTCACTTCAAAACAAAGTTATTTTCAACACTAGGTTCCAGAGGTGAAATGATAGTGAATTAAGGTCAAAAATATATAACTTTGAGCTACTCAGTGCCCTGAAGAATTTCTTTCTTTTTTTTCAGATGTGTCTCTCTGCCAAAGCCAGAGATGTCAGCTTGGAGCCATTCTGCTGCCAGTTTAATTGTGTTAAGGAACTATCAGCACAATCAGTGACATTTTACAAACCTTGCAACACTGGGATATTTTGACATGTTATTTCTGATGCTGTCTGGTGTCCTTCATTAGAAAGAGTTTTAAACCATGTGAAAATATTGGCTTTGGTTGAAAGTGTTAAATGAAATGTCAGACAGTGTTGTGTTGCTAGATAATTAAAGCAGGATACTACTTTCATAGGTAACTCAGAGAAACCATCCCAGATGCAGAAAGGAATGGACAAGAGAAATAGGGCTTAGACTAATTTCTCAATCATTTTAAACACTATTTGTGCATAAAACAATATCGTTCCATGGCAATATAAGGAATATCTCTTCCTTTAAGAAGGATTGTAATTTGAGTGAGGGAAGAAAAGGAAAGATGCTGCGTGAAAATCTAAGGCAGTGATAATTTGATGGGAAAGTACAAAAAGCAGATTCTTAGGCTACGTCTAGACTACATCCCTTTTTCGGAAAAGGGATGTAAATTAGACGTATCGCAATTGCTAATGAAGCGGGGATTTAAATCTCCCGTGCTTCATTAGCATAAAAATGGCTGCCGCTTTTTTTCGGCACGGAGGTTTGCCAGAGAAAAGCGCCAGTCTAGACACTGATCTTTCGGCTCTTCAAATTTGAATGAAGAAGAAAAAATTATCTCATCACTTACTAGTAAAACTGAAATAAAAATTAATAAGGCAAATGTTTTTTGCACATGCACTCTCTTACATACACACACACACACACACACAGAGAGAGGCCTAACACAGGCTGTCATAATTTCAAATTTAATATAAAACAGATTCATCTAATTCAATGAGAAATGTAAATCTAGATCTGTTAAGAGGGCAGTACAGGCAGTCCCTGGGTTATGTACAAGATAGGGACTGTAGGTTTGTTCTTAAGTTGAATTTGTATGTAGGTCGGAACTGGTACATATTGTAGGGGAAACTCTAGCCAAACATTTCTCCAGAGCTCAGCTTTATTCTCCCACACCTCACTTCCCTCAGTCCTTTATTCTCAAGCTGAGGTGTCTGCTGAGAAAAGCCGCTCTGCATCTCCCTGGTCTGCTGGGAAGGGGCGCTAGCTTCACGTCTCCCTGGTCTGTTGGGGGGAAGCAGCTAGTGTGGGGTTGCCTCACCCCATTTGTAAGTAGGGATCCGATGTAAGTCGGATCCATGTAACCCGGGGACTGCCTGTATATTTAATCTGATACAATTTCTCTTACTCTTTCTATTTTAAACAAGAGATGAGAACCCTGCAACCTCTCAGGAGAGGGGAGCAAAGATTAAGTGTTTCTAGATCCCCCATACCTCTCTCAGTCTCATTGAAGCAACTGGGACAGAGATGTCTACTCTATGTCTACAAAATCTACACTGGGTATCACTGAAGTTGAAATACTTTGCAGAGAATGAGATTTGTTAGGGAAGTTACCCACAAAATGTAAGTAACAAACTCCATCCCCTTAATAAAAAGGAACTCCCCCTAAAATCAATAACCTTCCTTAAAGATGGTTAAAACACAATTTACTGAGGAAACGGAATCTTTTGCAAGTATAGTCATTGAATTTCTATTCTATACTATGTGATCTTTCCTTCCCAAGTTGCTTGACATCTACATAACCATCACAGAAAGAAAGTGTAAACAAGAAAAGAAAGGATTTTGTCAGGTACCTCAGTTTTCTGCAGCAAAAGTCATTATGTGATGATAGCAATTAAAAATAATTGGGTATTATTATGTTTTCAAAAGTAAACTGGCATTTCCTCATTTATCTATTTCAGGCTGTTATCTCATAAATGGCATGCTAGCTTGTCTTGTTTTTCTCAACCATAATGATCTGAAATGGCAAAATGATGAAAAGGCAAATTTCTCCTGAAAGTTTAAACTGATGCACAATCATTTTTTCTGAGAAACACATTAACAGTTCATAATTTGAAAAATGACCCTACTGCTTAATCTTACAGATCTATTCATAGCACCATTAATGGACTGTATGTGTTCATAAAACAGGGAAAACAGACCATGAATCATGTATATAAGATAAAATGGACATTTTTGTTGCTCTTAATTCCAAATCTTTTTTCCCCCTTAGTGAAATCTTCAGTGACTGGGACATTCTTATTATTCAGACACTGATTTTAATTCTACCTATCCACACATAGGCCAGAAAGGTTTCCAACTGTGCATCTATAAGTGCAGTGCAGAGTAAAAATCAAGGAGCTGCACCAGTCCTACCACAAAGCAAAGGAGAACAATGGATAGTTGAGAGCAGCACCTCACATACACTACTTCTATGACCAGCTGTACCATTTTGGGGGTGGGGGGGACACCCAGCATCCCCAGCATGGTCGATGAGTCTGGACAAGATGTGCCCATTCCCAGGATATCGCCCAGTCCAGCACTGACCCCGGGGAGTTCTATGTCTAACTACAAGTGGGTAAAGCAGTGGAGTCTGAGGTGCTGCTTGTTCTGTGCCTACACAGTGTGTTGGGCCCAGAACAGCTTGTTCAGATGCCTGCAGATGGGTGGGAGTCTTGTCTACAGAACTCCATGAAGCTCTCACACAGGAACTCTTTGATCCTTCACACAAGGTTTTTGGGGAGGCCAGCCTTATGCCATCCCCTGTGGCAGGACACTTTCCCATGTCAATCCACCAGTACGTAGTTTGGCATCACTGAACCACAAAGCAGGGCAGCATAAGGCCCAGATTTATGGCCACATTCAGTCAGTATCCACTCCAGATCACTCAGTGTTATTTGGGGAAGAATGATATCTCACATGGCAGCCTGCATGAAGGACAGCCTACTAGCACTCTTGCCCAAGGGGCCTCATGTCCCGGACACACAACCCTCCCTCCCTGTGGGCAGGAAAGGAAACTGTAACCTTGAGAGGCCATTTGTAACACACCTGACATCACGGCAAGGCAACCCACTTCTTCCCTTTGCTCTCACCTGCAGGCTTTTGGAAGAGGCAGGAGTTCCTAAAGATGCTGGCATCATGCACCTTTCCTGACCATCCCACGTTGATGTCGGTGAAATGTCCCTTGTGAGCTACAAGTGCCTGCAGAACAATGGAGAGCTGCCCCTGCAGTTGACATGCTCCATGGCAAAGTGTTCAGAGGGCCAAATTGGGGATGTGCATACCATCTATGGTACAGTTAGGGAAGCCCATCGCAGCAAAGGATCCACTATGGTGTCCACATTTCCCTAATAGCAGAATGTTATCGATGGCCTTGGCTACTTGTATGACAACAGCCCTGACCAAAGATTTCCCCCCCGAATTGATTTGCCACTCAGCTATAGTTGTCTAGTGTGGAAAGCTTCCATATGGCTATTGCCACATGCTTCTTCATGGTCAGAGTGGGTCCTTGTCCTCTTCCAGGTGGAATGCCATATATGTGCTCTTGAAGTACAGTGTCATGAGGCACACCATGACACACATGCTCATGGCAATACTTTCCTGCACACTGAACTCTGCTTGCGTTGCTATGGCATCCACACAGGAAACCAAGGCAACAAAAAACATTAGTGGACTGCCTCCCACTGATATTATGCAAGGGGGGAGGGAATAGACGATGCTGGTGACATGAGTCCTGGACTAGCAGCAGCAGAATTATGGAAACAGAGGACACCAGGAGCATAGCTCAGTTGTAAAGCTGCCCCCAGTGCCTTCGTGTCTGAGTCAACGGAAAGCTCCCTAATACGGATGCACTACATCACAGTCCTTTTGATTCTTTCCTGCAATGAGGACATGGACATTAAGCTTTGAAATATTGGGTGGTAGGAAATCAACTGTATTAGAGTTGACCTTATCTCACAGTGCCCTTAGAAACACTTTTGCAGCATGTCCATTTTAAGCATATCTTACTGTCCTTGTTTTGTATACTTAGTGTGGCTACGTCTACATTGGCAAGATTTTGCGCAAAGACTTTTAACACAAGAGTGTTTGCATTAAAGTCTTTGCACAAGAGAGCGTCTACACTGGTATGTGCTTTTGCGCAAAAGAATCCATGCCAGTGTAGACGCTCTCTTGCGCAAGAAAGCTCCGATGGCCATTTAAGCCATTGGGCTTTCTTGTGCAAGAAATTCATGTTGCCTGTCTACACTGGCCTCTTGCGCAAGAATACTTGCGTAATAGTGCTTATTCCTAAGCAGGAGTGTCATAGTTCTTGTGCAAGAAGCATTGATTTCCTACATTAGAACATCAGTGTTCTTGTGCAAGAACTCGCGGCCAGTGTAGACAGGCGGCAAGTTTTTGCGCAAAGTGGCCCCTTTTGCGCAAAATCTTGCTAATGTAGACACAGACATTCACTATGGCTATGTCTAGACTACATCCCTCTTTTGAAAGAGGGATGTAAATTAGACATCAAAATTGCAAATGAAGCCGGGATTTGAATTTCCTGCACTTCATTTGCATAATTGCGTCAAGGCGTTTTTTTTAAAAAAAAAGCTATTTCGAAAGTGAAACTGCAGTCTAGATGTGGTTCTTTCATTAAAAAAGCCTTTTTCAAAAGATCCTGTGCTCTTCAAAAAATGAGGTTTACAGGATCTTTCATAAAGGCTTTTCTTTTCGAAAAAAACGCATCTATACTGCAGTTTCACTTTTGATATAGCGTTTTTCGAAAAAGCGCCTTGATGCAATTATACAAATGAAGCATAGGAAATTCAAATCCCAGCTTCATTTGCAATTTCGATATGTCTTATTTACACCCCTCTTTCAAAAGAGGGACATAGTTTAGACATACCCTATGTTACATAGACCCAACAGTTCAAGTTAAACATTGAATGACTGTATAAACTCTGAATGTCTTTGATTTGGTCAGTTTAAATTAGACTTTCAGTGTTGTTTTAATGTTGTTTTTTTCATTTAATAGATTCCACAGGAACAGATTTTGTCTTTTATCTCATTAGAGATGAAAATAGGTGTTAAACACAAGGGAAAAGAAAACTAAGCTCCATATTGTACTACCAATGCAAAATCTAGGTCAGTGTCACTTTCATTGCTGGATCTTGATGAAATTAGGGTGAAAAGCTCATGATTTGTGTTATTATGGATTTTTACTATTTTTATGAACTGAGACTTGCTGAATTTTTCATTAGAATGACACTTTTCACCTTTTGTCTTAGCTCTTGCCCCTTTCCTCTTGCATAGATGATTGGTTTTAAAATTCTTGTCACTTCAGTTGATTTTAGAAGTCTTGCACTGAGAAAAAAAAATTAGTAAAATCATTCTTCAGCATGGTGAGTGTAAGAATATGACACTCAAAAAAGGATTCTCAGGTCTGCATCATTAATAGGGGATAATTTAATCAGCTAAACAACTAATCATCTGAGAAAATGAATATTCTTTAAGGACTCTGATAAGATCCCAAACTCAGTATGTTCTCCTCTGGTGTAGCAAGGGGATTTCTCAGAAGAGGTTCATCTGTTATATTTACAAGCTGGTCTTTATTTTGTTTAACCCAAAACTTAAAAATAACTATACTGAGATATTTCACTATGTGTATACCAACTAGACTATGGCACATGATGAAACAATTTAAGATTAATGAGATATTGATGTTTTTACCCATTTAAGTTTTCACTTGATCACTGTGGGTACGTCTATGCTATGGGAGAAAGTCGAATTAAGATACACAACTTCTGCTATGTTAATTGCGTAACTGAAGTCGAAGTACTTTAACTTGGCTTTTGGTGCTGTTTATACGGCAGGAAGTCTTCAACTTCCCTAACTCCTTGTGAAAGCAGGGTTACCAGCATCAACTGGAGCACGCCTCTCACTTTGAATTAGCTGTCTTAACAAACCCACTAATTTGAACTCTGGAAGATCGACAACTTTCATATTCCTCTGTAGGGTAGATATACCCTGAGTGTATGTTACTGGGTTTCTTTACATAACTTGGAAGAGGAAAATAGCAAATATACATACTTTGTTTCTGTTTAAACGAGCCTTTCGACAGAATTTGGAATCTACTCCCTTTAATAATGGTACTATAACCCAAGAATAATGTTGTGATAAGACTGATGACATTATGATAAAATTTATTAAATCCCTTGGATTCAGCTGTACCCCCATTGATCTTCTGTGCTTCACTTTAAGCATCCATCTCACCTGGACTGCTATTCATCAAATGTCCCTGAAAGTATCAGACTTTTACATTGAAACAGAAATTGGATGCATAGCTTTCCCTGTAAGTGTAATGGAGCAAAGTGATAGCCAACATATCTGTTCTCTTGATTAAACAAAACAGGCTCTATTGGTTTCAGCTGGATACTCATGGATTGCTTAATTCATGTACATTTTGCATTTGAAAGAGCTTATTTTTATACTTCAAGGTCTGCTATGTCAATCTAGACTAATTATTAATTAAACTGTCCTCACAGTGGTTCACTGATCATTTTATTCTTTCAAATATATTCAATAAAATATTATGGGCTAAATTATGACATAATTTCTATCCAAAGCACCACTAATGACTTTTTTCCTAAAAATGAGCAGAATTCATCCTTAACTATAGGTGTACTATTTTCTTTTGTGAACAAGAGAAACATAAATATACATTTTTGATTATGCAAGCTGTGGCAAACTTTTGAACCCCGGTACAGGTGTATAGTAGCAATGGATTTCAACTCCCACACTCTGTACCAAGCAGTTCTGAGTTGAAACACAGTGAGATACCTCATTAGAGAGACTAGAAATATATGTATATATTAGTACAGTTCGAAGAACCAGAGGTGGCAAAACTTCTTTCCAATATAATTTATCTATTTGTTTAGTTCAAAACTGATCTTTAAATAACCATAGAAGGAATAGTACTGCTGGGACAGAAGAAGCCACTTAAGTTTATGAAAATTAAAAAAACAGACATTTGACATTAAAAAAACAGTCAGTTTTGCAGCATGCAGCAAATCAGGGCCTAGAAGAAAGACTTCCTAGCCTTGATTTTCAAAGATGCTTCGGAGAGTGAGAGGGAAAAAAAATTAAGGAATGAAGCAGGAATTCCACAGGCATCAGGAAAGAGTGTTTAAACATTTGCTTAAGTTGTACATCTAGCTTGATGTTTCCCTGAAGCAAATTTTTAGAGCTTCATTCGTGATAATTTAATGTAAAAGCATATATACTTTTGACTTATAGGCAATATGCAATTATATGAACTAGAGACTAATTACTTCTTCCAGAATCCCAAGATGTACGTTGATCATTCCTACTGAATTTCTATTTCTCTCTCTTCTCATCTCTCCCCTTTGTGATCATACAACCACAACATGCTTTACAGATTTATAGATATTATCCAGGAAGGATAACGAACTCAATGGGAACTTCTCTTCAAGTGACTGCTTCACAACAAGTAGCATTTGTAAAAAGTCCAATGTCAGACATATAATGTCTTGTATGGTACTACTGAGGTGCTACTTGTGCTGTTGTCAGATGGTCAAAGTGATGATGAAGAGAAGATAAAAATGCTTGAAAATCCTCTCTTTTCATCTGTGTGTGCAATTTCGCTAGGTTTTTTGTTCCTTGGCAGCACCTGACAACTGTTGTATATACCATTCAGTGCTGATAACCCTTTTCTGAAGTGTGATATGCCAGTGTACTTGAAAGAAAAAAATAAATTCCATTGTGTTAGTTTTCTATCTAATAACATTTGTAACTCTTAAACAGTTTCACTGTAACCCTTGTTCTCATTTCATATAATAGATACAGTATTTGTCATATTTTAGGGGGAAGAGACATTCAAAGCCATAAACTTGTATTGACTAGAGTGGAAGCTATACCAGTGATAAATTTCATCTGTTACATCTGCTAAGGATATGCAGCATGGTAGTATTCCCCAATGAAGCACAAGGATTTGGACTACAATAACGGTACAGCTACACTGCATACTTATTTCAGAAAAAGCTATTCTGGAAGAAATATTCTGAAATAGCTTATTTCAAAATGGAGTGTCTGCATAGCAAATACTCATTGAAATAGAACTGAGCTATTTTGAAATAGAGCATCCACACTGATTGGATGCTGAATTGCATTTGAAGCCACCTGGAACCACTTCAGGCAGGGCATCAGGACGCAGTTACTTCCTGGAACTGCTGTGTAAGGCTATCTGAGACTCATGTTTAAAATGACCCCTCTGTATAGCCATTTATCAAGTTATTCTCCTTTGCCTACCTCAGGGTATGTCTACACTACCCCGCTAGTTCGAACTAGCGGGGTAATGTAAGCATACCGCAATTGCAAATGAAGCCCGGGATTTGAATTTCTCGGGCTTCATTTGCATAAGCGGGGCGCTGCCATTTTTAAATCCCCGCTCGTTCGAACCCCATGCCGCGCGGCTACATGGGGCACAAACTAGGTAGTTCGAACTAGGCTTCCTAGTTCGAACTACCGTTACTCCTCATTCCATTCATTCCATGAGGAGTAACGGTAGTTCGAACTAGGAAGCCTAGTTCGAACTACCTAGTTCGTGCCCCATGTAGCCACGCGGCACGGGGTTCGAACGAGCGGGGATTTAAAAATGGCGGCGCCCCGCTTATGCAAATGAAGCCCGAGAAATTCAAATCCCGGGCTTCATTTGCAATTGCGGTATGCCTACATTACCCCGCTAGTTCGAACTAGCGGGGTAGTGTAGACATACCCTCTGTGAGTATAGCTCTTGCTCTTGTATCACTGCTTTTGCCATCTGGACATTTGTTCCAACAGGTGGGACTGGCTTGTTATGGAGTGGTGGGACAACGAGCAGCGGCCCCAGAATTTATGCATGCATGAGAGCTTTCTGGAGCTGTGTAAGTGGCTCACCCCTGCTCTCAGGCAATGGGACATCCACATGAGACCTGCCAGCCCCCCAGTGAAGTGGATTACCATTGCTATTTGGAAGCTCACTGCATAGAACAGCTACCAATCCACTGGGAACCAGTTTGGTATGGAGAGATCGACTATTGGGGCCCAGCTACCAATCCACTGGGAACCAGTTCGGCATGGGGAGATGGACCATTGGGGCACAGGACTTATATTAAGATCCACATTTTAAGTAAGGCACTCTTTTTAAACAGTGAGGATTTAAGCAATCAATGGAAGTTACCAGGGGAAATGATGGATTCTTGGTCTCTTGATGTGTTGGAATGAAGATGTGGTGCCTTTCTGAAATATGTGCTTTGCGTTCACTACAAAGGTAACAGTGAAATCCCATTGCATGTGTTATACAGGAGGTCAGATTTGAGGATCTAATGGTCCCTTCTGGCCTTATATGTGGGAACACTTACAGATCCATATATATATCCAATGTTATACAAACCCAGATAAGGCATAATCCCTCTCTAAAAAAGTTTAGAATCAAAACAACATGTTGGACAGGATTGGAATTTAAAACTGATAAGAGGAAGGCTGGGCTTCAAGGAAAATTATCAAGACAGCAAAAAGCAGGTTGCTCCAAGGGATGATTCTAGGGCAGACATCTTTTTTAATGACTTGGACGAAGGGATGTATTGCACCCTCAGCAAATTCACAGATGAGACTAAGACTGGGGAGAAGTAGATACATTGGAGAGTAGGGATAATGTCCACAGTGACCTAGACAAATTGGAGGATTAGGTCAAAAGAAATCTGATGAGGTGCAATAAGGACAAGTACAGAGTCCTGTACATGGAATGGAAGAATTCCAAGTTCTGTTATAGGCTGGGCAGTGACTGGCTAAGCAGGACCTGGAGATTATGGAGGATGAGAAGCTGGATATGTGTCAACAGTGTGCCCTTGTAGCCAAAAAGGCTAACGGCATATTAAGGTGCACTAGTAGAAGAATTGCCAAAAGATCTAGAGAAGTGATTATTCTCCTTTATTTGGCTCTAGTGAGGCCACATCTGGAATATTGCATCCAATTTTGGGCCCACCACTACAGAAAGGATGTGGATGCTTTGGACAGGGTACAGCAGAGGGCCACCAAACTGATTAGGGGCCTGGAGCACTTAACCTTTGAGGAGAGACTGAGGGATTTGGGCTTATTTAGTCTGTGGAGGAAAAGAGTGAGGGGGGATTTGATAGCAGCTTTCAACTTCCTGAAGGGAGGTTCCAAAGAGGATGGAGAGAGGCTGTTCTTAGTAGTGACAGATGGCAGAACAAGGAGCAATGGTCTCAAGATACAGTGGGGAGGTCTAGGTTGGATATTAGGAAAAACTATTTCCCTAGGAGTGTGGTGAAGCACTGGAATGGGTTTCCTAGGGAGGTGGTGGACTCTCCATCCCTAGAGGTTTTTAAGTTGTGGCTTGACAAATCCCTGGCTGGAATGATTTAGTTGGTGTTGGTCCTGCTTTGGGCAAGGACCTGGACTTGATGACCTCCTGAGGTCTCTTCCAGCCCTATGATTCTCTGATTCTGTCAATCTCTGGATGACAGAGCTAGATGCCAACCTCAAAAGTCTCATTCAGTTAATTAAACTATTTCCTACGTTCAGCCAATCTCCTTCCCCTCTCCCACCTCTTCCAAACTTTTGAGAAGTGAGCATCTGAGGAAAGGTGTCTGAGAGTGGTGGGCCATTTAATATGTTTTGTTTCATAGTGTTCTGCTGTTTTTGTTACAGGAGGGTATTTGTTCTGCTAGTTTTGTCAAATTGCCCGATTTGTGCTTAAGATTTGCTTCTTAGCTTGTAAGCTCTTTGGAACAGTAGGCTACGTCTAGACTGGCATGATTTTCCGGAAATGCTTTTAACGGAAAAGTTTTGCGCAAAAGCACTTTTGCCCGAATGGGAGCAGCATAGTATTTCCGCAAAAACACTGGCAATCTTACATGAGATCGTCAGTGCTTTTGCGGAAATTCAAGTGGCCAGTGTAGACAGCTGGCAAGTTTTTCCGGAAAAGCGTCTGATTTTCTGGAAAAACTGGCCAGTCTAGACACAGCCGTATTGTCTTTTTGTTCTGTTTATGCAGTGGTTAACTATATAAAGAGGTTCCGGTCCAGATACTAGATCTCACCACAATAGAAAGTATAAGTGTATGGGTAGATGCTTCGTATTTTGAATTTATAAAATCAAACAGATAGAACAACTAGTCAGTATTATTAGAGTAAATGTATTTTCTTTTAAAAAATGTAACCTGGAAAAAGGTAGTAACACATGAATATACTAACTCAACTACGAATGAATACAGTATCAGGGAATATGGGCTGGCTTATTAAGTCTTATCGCTTATACTATTTCATTGGTTTAAAAAAATATACATTGTTGCTGGGTGCATGATGAATTGTAAAATCTGCTCACTGACCTTTCCGATTAGATCAAGATCACATTGTGCTGAATTACATTGTGCTATGACTACTGCAAATCACATCTTTGTATTTTCTTGTCTTTGAACTATCATCTAATTTCTTCAGCCTATTCATCTTTTAGACACTCTTGGTTTCACTTTCAGAGTGAGATACCTGCTGGAAGATAATGATTTGGTAGCTTTTCTGCCCTTTGGATTGTAAGTCAAAGATACTTGTTACCCTGTTCTTTGTGGTGATGTAAACTTCCAGGTACTTTCTGTTTGGTGAACAAGACCCTGTAAGACAGGAAATTTACTATCATTCTCCTTCTCTATGATATCCTTTGTTCTCGTCCACTCATTGGGCTCATTTTAGTGGCTTAAATGACTATGACAGTAAGAGAAACTGTTAATTCCAGTAATGCTCTGAATTAGTCTGTCACTGAAGATGATAGAAATTAATGTCATTGAGCCTGGCAACATAGAAAAAGTCTGACATTTACCTATTGTTTTGTTAACAGATTTGGGTACAGAGAGTGTGTAAGCTTTTGCAGCTGGAAATACAGTTCAAAGAAAGACCACTATTTTATTGAATATAAATAGAATGTAATGTATATACATAAATAATATATAAACCAATGTGTTCGTGCTTTGTCTTTACTGCTCTGCAATGGGAATGACAATTGAATTCAAGAGTCCAAATTCAGCCTTTTCTGCTCCCCTCACCCTCACGTAGTACCAGAGATTTAGAACATAAGAACATAAGAATGGCCATACTGGGTCAGACCAATGGTCCATCTAGTCCAGTATCCTGTCTGCCAACAGTGGCCAATACCAGATGCCCCAGAGGGAGGGAACACAACAGGTTATCCTCACATGATCCCTCTCCTGTCATCCATGTACAGACAAACAGAGGCCAGGGACACCATTCCTACCAATTCTGGCTAATATCCATTGATGGACCTAACCTTCGTGAATCTATCTAGCTCTGTTTTGAACTCTGTTAAAGTCCTAGCCTTCACGACATCTTCTGGCAAGGAGTTCCAGAGATTGACTGTGCACTGAGTGAAGAAAAAACTTTCTTTTGTTTGTTTTAAACCTGCTGCCTATTAATTTCATTTGGTGACCCGTAGTTCTTATATTGTGTGAATGAGTAAATACATTTTCCTTATTCACTTTTTCCATACCTGTCATGATTGTATAGACATCTATCATATCCTCCTTAGTCTCCGCTTTTTTAAGCTGAAAAGTGACAGTCTTTTTAATCTCTCTTCATATGAGATCTGTTCCAAACCCCTAATAATTGTTGTTGCCCTTTTCTGAACCTTTTCCAATGCCAATATACCTTTTTTGAGATGAGGCGACCACATCTGTATGCAGTAATCAAGGTGTGGGCGTAACCATGGTTTTATATAGAGGCAATAAGATATTTTCTGTCTTATTCTATATCCCTTTTTCAATGATTCCTAACACTCTATTTGCTTTTTTTCACTGCCTCTGCACACTGAGAGTGTCTAGACTAAAGGATCTTGTCAACAAAAGTGGACTTTTGTTGACAAAACCATACCTGCGTCTACACTACCGCCGAGTTCTGTTGACATAACATCGACAGAACTCAGCAGTTTTGTTGATGGCGGTAAACCTCATACTATGAGGACTAACGCCTTTTGTCGACAAAGTTCTGTTGACAGAAGGTGTTATTGCATCTACACTGTCCTTTGTGTCTACACTCTCATATCGACAAAGCGGCTTGCTTTGTTGACAGAACTGGATGTAATCTAGAAGCTCTTTGTCAACAGAAGTTTTGTCGACTGTATCTGTCCACAAATCCTCTGTCAACAAAAGCCCGTAGTCTAGATGTACCCTGAGTGAATGTTTTCAGAGAACTATCCACAATGACTCCAAGATCTCTCTCTTGAGTAGCTGTAGCCAAATAAGTCCCCATCATATTGTGTATATTGTTGGGATTATGTTTTCCAATGTGCATTACTTTGCATTTATTAACATTAAATTTTATTAGCCATTTTATTGCCCAATCACTTGGTTTGGTGAGATCTTTTTGAAGCTCTTCACAGTCTGCTTTGGTCTTAACTATCTTGAGGAGTTTGGTATCATCTGCAAATTTTGCCACCTCACTATTTACCTTTTCTGAAGATCATTCCAACCCCCTCCTTCACCCAAACTTCCTCTCAGCCTCCACACCTTCTCCTACACTTCAGTCCCCTATCCAGAGCTCTCTTCTGCACCCAATTTCTTTCCCAAACTCCATACCCCTTCTATAGAAAAGGTAACCCATGACCATTTACCAAAAGCTTGGAGTGCCTCCCCATAAAAAATTATTGCCTATTCCGATCTATCCCCTTTGAGCTGTTCAGAGATATCAAGGGACAAATTCTCTTTGGCAGAAGAATTCTTTTCATTACTATAAAGTAGGACCCTGTACCAACTGCCATCATCTCCCAACCTATCCTAGGGGAAATGACAGCTGAGGAAGTGTGGAAAAGTTGAGGTATACTTCTACTACTTTGCATCCCTGTAGGCCAATGGCATATATTAGAGTAGACCACAGACTGCTTTAATTTATGCCATGGTCGGTGACAGTGAAATCTGTTACCTTATTTTCACTAAAAAACAACCCAGAGTTACACTTATATTGCTTTTATTAAAAGTTAATGTTGAATTAAATGGAAAAGAGATTGAATCTGATCATACACATACATCCATACACTTATATACAAATAAACAAACAAACCTCATCTTGCTTTTGCTTAAATGTACCAGTCTGTTGCCCACTTTAACTTACTGGCCAGGTGAATTAAGTTTGAGAAAGAGGAGCTAGGACGTCTCTCAGTCTGGACTGATACTCAGCTCTTGACAAGACAAGACCTGGCCAATGAGCAACAGACAGGTAATTTTAAGCAAAAGCAGGACAGGGTTTGTTTGTTTGCATGAGTGTATGGATGTATGTGTGTGATCAAGTTCAAACCCTTTTCCATTTAATTTAACAGTGGCATTTAATAAAATCACAACCCTGGGTCGGTATTTAGTGGAAATAAGGTAACATTAATTGGTGGAGAATGTGGGCAGACCACCAACAGGCTACACAGTAGACGAAAGGGGTGACATGGATTAGAGAGTCTGCGGGTAATCTAGGAAGCCCAGTACGCCTATTTCCCCCTTCCTGGTTTTGGGCATGATGCCACTGTTCGGAAAAGAAAGGGGAAGAGCCTCTTCTCTCTTCACCCGGAATCTACAGTGGAGGGGAAGGTAGCAAAGTCTCTCCGTTCCTCCTCTGGGTACAGTCCAAGGATGTTGACCCATGGGCACCAGGGGTAGTTTCATTAGGGGACACTATGACAGATGTAGAAAATACCAGATATATTGTGATTTTTATCATCCAGATTCAAAGACTGAGGATTGGGCGGCAGCATGGTAGTTGTGGCAAACCTGCTGGGCTTGGCAAGCTGCTAAAACTGAATATATTTGTAGAAAGGAACTGTTCAGCAAGTAAAGAAAAAAAGGATTGGGTCCGGGTCTCACGAAATGTGCGGGAGTCACCGGGCCATGCGCCCCCATTCACAGTCACGCATGACTCTCAGCCAGCAAGTAGAACAGAGGGTTTATTTGTTGACAGGGACACAGCGTAGGGGTACGTCTAAACTACATGGCTCCGTCGACGGAGCCATGTAGATTTGTTGTTTTGGCAAAGGCAAATGAAGTCGCGATTTAAATGATCGCGGCTTCATTTACATTTACATGGCTGCCGCGCTGAGCCGACAAACAGCTGATCAGCTGTTTGTCCGCTCAGCGTGCTAGTCTGGACACTCCCCTGCCGACATCAAAGCTCTTTGTCGGCAGCCCCGGTAAACCTCATCCCACGAGCAATAACAGGGCTGCTGACAAAGGGCTTTGATGTCGGCAGGGGAGCGTCCAAACTAGCGCGCTGAGTGGACAAACAGCTGATCAGCTGTTTGTCGGCTCAGCGCGGCAGCCATGTAAATGTAAATGAAGCTGTGATCATTTAAATCGCGGCTTCATTTGCCTTTGCCTAGGTGTCTAATCTACATGCCTCTGACGACAGAGGCATATAGTCTAGACACATCCTCTGGGCTGTCCCTCCTCTTCTTTTATTCAGATTCCCCAGCAAGATGTCACCTGACTGAATCCTCTACCTAACTCGGGTGTCAGGCCAGCCTGGGCCATTGCCTGCAGGCCTCCCCTCAGGAGTTCTCCCCCAGCGATCCCATCCCCCGCTGGGCACTACTCACACACACACACACAGAGTCACTCCAGAGCAGCATAGGACAGTAGGAATCTCATACAGCACAGCAAAGCAAACAGTGAATGCAAAACCAGAGTGAACACAGTGGACTACAGGAGTGGACCAAATCCTCACTATGTTGGGGCAGCTCTGAGAAACGGCATAGTGGGAGGGGTAAGGAACAGAGTGCAGTTGAGAACCCTGTGAATGGTGATAGTTTGGTAAGGTAATATTTTTAAAAGTGACATTTTTAGGGGGGGGGGAGAATAAAAAGTTAACTCTGCAGAGTCTGAAGGGAATTGCACAGTTAAAATGTAAAAATGCTAAAAGGAAAAGTGTTTTAGGAAAATAATTCTTCTTTTCAGCCTTTCTGAGGGAAAAATGGGCCCCTTTCCTAAGGAATGTCTGTAAATAATCCAGGCAAACAGACAATCTGATTGAAACATTTGACTATGGACAATTAAGTTAAATTTGCCAAAAGAGCATAAGGGGTTTCTTTGAAACTTAACTGCCCAAGTGTATAAAAGGAAATGCAATCTATGCACAGCTATGTAAAAATAATTAGTGTAAGAGATAAATAAAAGTGAATGTAGGTATGTATGCCTCTTTGTGTGTGTGTATACATATGGTGTAAATAGGGTTGCCTGATGGTTTCAACAAAAATACTGGACACACTTGACATTACATCACAATCTATGTTACCTCTTATTTAGAAAACTAGCCAATTAGCCTGTCATAAGACGGGATTTTCAGGTCTTCTCTCCTGAGCTCTCTTGCTATGTCTCTCTGTCTCTCTCTCCTCCTACTTCTTCCCCCCACCCCTCAGCTCTCATCCGCCTCCTGTCTCTCTCTCCATCTCTTCTCCCCCTCCTGCCTCTCACTCTCCCTTTCTCTTCTCCTCCTCCTCCTGCCTCTCTCTCCCCACTGTCTTTTCCCGTCCTCCTTCCCCTTCCCTCCCGCCGTGGCACTTGGCTGAGTGCTGCCTGCTCAGCTGGGCTACCGCGAGGGAGGAAGGCGGGGCGGTGAGGTACATGGCTGTGGGGCGGGGCCATGTACGTCACCACCCTCCTTTCCCTTCCCACCCCAGGGGAGCCCAAACAACCCCTTGCGCTGCTGGCTCCCCTGGCAGCCCAGCTGAGGGGTGCAGCACTCAGATGAGTGCCACAGAGTGAGGGGAAGGGGGGCAGTGATGTACACGGCCCCACCCCCTGGCTGTGTACATCACCGCCCCGCCCCTCCTTCCCCTCCCTCCGTGGTGGCTCGGCTGAGTGTTGCGCGCTCAGCCAGGCCACACTGGGGGAGGAGGGGTGGGCAGTGACGTACATGGCCAGGGGGCGGGGCTGTCTACGTTACGCCCCCCCCCCCCCCCCGCGGCAGCCCGGCTGAGGGGCTCACCACTCAGCGCCAAGATGGGAGGAGGAAGGGGGGGCGGTGATGTAAATGGCCCCGCCTCTTGGCCGTGTACATCACTGCCCTGCCCCCCTTCCTGTCCCACTGGGGCTCAGCTGAGCAGTACAGCTTCCCGCTTCCCTCCTCTGTCCAGCCCCACGGCCCCCGATCCTCCCCACAGCTCTGCTTCCTGCCCCCTCTTCCTGCCGTCCAGCCCCATGGCCCCCCAGACATCCCCCTCCTCCCACCCACAGCGCTGCTTCCCTCCCCCCTTCCTCCAGGCTCCCCCATCCTCCCCTCCAGCCCCACTTTCCCCAATCCCCCCCAGCTCTTCTTCCCACCCCCCTTCCAGCCAGCTCCGCCCCCCTTACCCTCCCTCCATGGCGCACTGCACTGCTCAGCTGAGCGCAGCTGAGCAGTGCTCCCGCCGGGCCCAGCTGAGTGGCGCTCCCACCGGGCCCAGCTGAGCGGTGGCCACTTGCCACCCCGGGCACAGCTGAGTGGCGCTCCCACCGGGGCCCAGCTGAGTGGTGCAGCGCTCGGCCAAACCACCATGGAGGGAGAGGAAGGGGGGTGGGGCGCTGACGTATATGGCCAGTGGGCGTGGCCATGTACGTCAGCATTACAGACTCACAGACAATGGGCTACTATATATATGATACTGGACATTTATATTTTCTCATTTATATTTTCTCTATTTGTTTCCCAAACAGAAAGCTAAAATACTGGACTGTCAGGTTCAAAACCGGACACCTGGCAACCCTAGGAGTAAATACATGAGGTTTTTAAACCAACACTCCTGATTTGTAGTTTTGTGAATCTCTGTTTTGTAGGCTTCAGATGAATTGATTTTGTCTTTAATAATGCCATTTCATTCAAAGTTGCAAAATGGACAAGACACTTTTTGCCAGACACAGATAATTAGTGTTGTTTGGTTTTTGGTATTCAGCATTTAACCCTTTAGATAACAAAGTCCACCCAGGATCTGGCTTCTTGATGTCCTCTCCTCCCTTGCAAATGCCTCTGCAATGAGTAGAATTCAGACACAGTGGAAAATCTTATCAGTTTTGTTTTTGTGATCAGGATCCAAAATATTGCAGAAGAACACAGCATGTGGAAAACAGAGGCACCATTCAGATTTCACTGACATTCTAAACATACGTCGCCTCTCCAGGCTCTAACCAGTGATTTGAAACCTGGTTTAGCACCCTTGACATCACTGGCTTTTATGAGTAAAAAATTGGACCTCTATTTCATTCATCCTTTCTGTAGTTCAGTAGTGATCTTAATGCAGTGATTTCATAAAAAGGCTAGCAGAGGATATAAAACATGCAAGCAAAGACTGGTCAATACGGCAAATTATCATTATACAGGTGGTGAATAAATCTGCCTTTTCAATTGTAGCCCTAAGGAAATAATTGATAATACCTCCCACTTTCTGTTTTAATTCTTTTAAAAGTGATGTTCTGCTTTCACTAAATGTTATTACATTTTTAATAATAAGGTTTTATTTGCTATTCTACTCTGAATAAAACATAATAATGCAAATTATTATTCACCAACATGAGTATCATCATGATAGTTATTACTGAAGTTCTATCAACAACTATCTTGTTTATAGTACATGAACATTTCATGTACATTCTGCACATTTAAGCCAGGATTTGTATGGTTATCTGGGGCTACGTCTATATTGGCAAGATTTTCTCAAATACTTTTAATGCAAGAGATTTTGCATTAAAATATTTGCACAAGAGAGCATCTACACTGGCATGTGCTTTTGCACAAGAGATGTGCTTTTGCGCAAAAGCATCCGTTCCAGTGTAGATGCTCTCTTGTGCAAGAAAGCTCCAATGGCCATTTTAGCCATTGGGATTTCTTGTGCAAGAAATTAACATTGCCTATCTACACTGGCCTCTTGCGCAAGAAAAGTTGCACAAGAGGGCTTTTCCCTGAGCGGGAGCATCAGAGTATTTGCACAAGAAGCACTGATTTTATACATTAGAAAGTCAGTGTTCTTGCGCAAGTACTCACGGCCAGTGTAGACAGGCAGCAAGATTTTGCACAAAAGCAGCTGCTTTTGTGCAAAATCTTGCCAATGTAGACACAGTCTAAGTGTGTTTAATGACCCAGCAGTGCTATTGCATTATCATTACTGAAAAGTTTTAATATTTTGTAAGTTTGTTTAATGAATGTAACATCCAAAACAGAATCCCCAAAGCAACATGAATGCAATGAAATTACATATCAAGGCATTATTTTTTTGTTTTTAATAGCCATCCCAAGAGCATTAAAAAGGTTTATCACTTACTATTCAGTTACCGTGTTCAGATTAGGGCTAACGTGTGTAATTTTGTATTAGCGATGTACTGTTATAAACAAAATGTAGTTTGTTAGCTAAATAATAATTTTTCTGCGTTTAGGGAGCCATAACCTGCCCAGTTATAAGGAAGACACCTTAATTAGATCCTTGTACACATTCACCAAAAACTTAGAACTTTAAATGCACATGCAACCATCCAAAGATGTGCCTTGTGGGTGAAGTGAATGACTATGACAAGTTTGAATGAAGAGAAGATGGAACCTGATAAACTGAGAAGGAGAAAATTCAGGAAAAGGGGGTGGTATAAAGCAAAATATGAAGGCAAGAGTGAGGGAAGGAAATGAAAGAGAAGTCTATGAGGCTCATATTTCAGGTGGAGCAATGGACACAAGATATGTACAATAAGAATAGCAATTGAGGGCCTGATTCAGCAAGGAATTTAAGTGTGTGAAAAATGCATAACAAAGACATCATCCCTACAACTCCCACCCCTAAAAAACAGAACAAAAATCAACAACCAGGTTTTTGCAAGCATATTTAACTGTACACAATCATTTTTCTTAGCTCTTACAGGGGGAATACAAACATACAAGTTTATTGTTTTATGCTTAAAGCTTCTGATTTTTCTCTCTATCCATTTTAAAGTTTGACTCTGAAAAGGACTAGTGCATATCCATATGAGTAGTATCATATATTATCCTGCAGCATAAAGTTACATTTTACTAACATTCAATAATGAAAATCTCTTGGAAAGTGACAATGATTCTCTTTGTATTATTTGCCTATAATCTCCATATTTTATTAATTATTATTATTGTCTTGTTTCATAGGCTACTAACGCAAATTGTCTCTTCATCTTACTATTTCATTAAACCTTTTAGTTTTGGAGACCACACATTAGTATTGTATGTCTACACTCTTATCTTTTAGTTATTAAGTGCTGTAGGACGTTGACTAGGATCATTGATTTTTCTATGTG
The DNA here is from genome assembly GCF_049634645.1 of Pelodiscus sinensis. Classification (NCBI taxonomy): domain Eukaryota; kingdom Metazoa; phylum Chordata; order Testudines; family Trionychidae; genus Pelodiscus; species Pelodiscus sinensis. The sequence goes on from NC_134719.1 coordinate 53,410,709, forward strand.
CAAGTTCTAATTGCTTATTTCCTGCACCAGTTGGCATAATTATTCAGTAATGATTTCTCTTTTTTTCCCCCCTCAAAGAGAAGTATGTTATAATTTGGCTCCAGAGAGATGCCAAAAGCAAGCCTCATAAAATAAAGAATGATTCCAGAGAATCTTTATTAAATTGTAGCTATTTTTCAATTTGTGCTGTCATAAAAGCAATAGAATCTTGCTGCTGTAACAAAGTGTTCTAAAAGGATCAGATGAAAAGTCAAGAGTTCCTATCCTTTAAAACCAAAATGTGCAACCACTCATCATAAAAATGTAGCTTTCATTGCAACAGAGTTTGAGACATCTTCAAAGGTCTCAAAATGAAAACACACAATCATTTTAATATGAAGCAAAATGCAGGACAATGTAGCAATTTAAAGACTAACAAGAAGTGCTACATTGTCCTGCATTTTGCTTCAACTACCCCAGACTAACACGGCTACATTTCTATCATCATTTTAATATATCATTCCTGGATATGCCAACCAAAGGAAATTTAGTATAACCCAGACACACCATTCACCAGTGTTCAAGGAAGTATAAGTATTGCAATATATGTTTGTGTTTATTTCAGTATGTAAAATGTCAGATGACCTCTTAAGAAAAAAGTCCAATACAAGCTCAGAATACCTGCCTTCCCATAACCCGTTAAGGCCAAAAAGGGAGCCGTAAGGACCAAGGAAAGTTAATATTAGACAGAGGCCCCTGCATGGAATTTGAAATGTTGCAAGTATCAGAAGTATTTTAGGGTCTGGAGATTTCAGAAAACAATTTTTTAATTTCTGAAACTTTCTCTCGCCCTTTTCATTTAAATCCCAACTCCTGAGAGTGATTCAGTTTATTAATGATTAGTTTATAAACAGACAGAAGACTGAACTATCTAGTAGGGATCAAAATAGCCCTTTACCCCCTTCCCAGAGGACAGGCGTAGAGACAGATGCATAGGCTCAGATTTGATTTCATTATGCTATTGGGGGTACCTGAAACAAAGCTTGTTCCAGAATTTGCTGTGATCTGAGGGCCACAGCGCTTTTAAAAAACAGGTCAAATGTTCTTCGCAGCCTAGTTGTAGGCACTCATTAAAAAATGAAGATCTCATCTGTAATGTCACATTCATGTCTCCATACATTCACACATTTATAAATAGTTTTGTTAAATTGGGCTTCTTGTCCCACTTAAAGCTAAGTAAAACTCTCCTCTTTTTTTTCTAATTACATCTAGCATGCTCTTTAATGGGCTGATCCTCAATGGATGTAACTCAACAGCTTCATGGGACAGGATTCGTGGCCATTGCCCTGTGGAAACTTGCCATACTGGACAGCTACTGCTCCATTGGGAACCAGTTAGGGTGCATTAAGAGGAGCACTACTAGCAGATCTAGAGAAGTGATTAGTCTCTTTTATTCGGCTCTGGTGAGGCCACATCTGGAATATTGCGTCTAATTCTGTTCCCCACCCTGCCACTACAAAAAGGAGATGGATGCATAGGAGAAAGTCCAGTGGAGGGCAATAAAAATGATGTGGGAGCTGGATCACATGACTTAAGAGGAGAGGCTGAGGGATTTGGGCTTGTTTAGTCTACAGAAGAGAAGAGTGAGGGGGGATTTGATAGCAGCCTTCAACTATCTGAAGGGAAGTTCCAAAGAGGTTTCTCAATAGTGACAGATGACAGAACGAAGAGCAATGGTCTCAACTTGCCATCTGGGGAAGTCTAGGTTGGATATTAGGAAAATCTATTTCACTAAGAGGGTGGTGAAGCACTGGAATGGGTTACCTACAGAGGTGGTAAAATCTCCATGCCTAGAGGCTTTTAAGTCCCGGCTTGGCAGAGTCCTGGCTAGGATGTTTTAGTTATGGTTGGTCCTGCTTTGGGCAGAGGTTGGACTCAAAGGACTTTTAAGGTCTCTTTCAACACTATAATTCCATGGGGAAATACATAGTTGGGGCTGTGCTCATGCAAATAGCCAAATCCATTAACCATGTGTTGCTATGGAGGTTTGCCACTCTGGGCAATGTGGACAGCATCATCAACGGCTTTATTGACATGGGGTTCCCTAACTGCGCAGTGTGGGAAGGAGATAATCAACACAGACATCCCCATCCTGGTCTCTCACCACCATGCCTCAGAGTTCACCAACTGCAAAGGGTACTTCTCCATGGTGCTGCAGGCATGCTTCACTGACATTAAAGTTCAATGGTCAGGAAAGGCACATAACGCTCACCTCTTTCAGAACTCCCGCCTCTTCCAAAAGATGTAAGCTAGCATTTTTTCCCTAGCCTGCACAATCAGAACTGGGGAGGTGGACATGCCCATTGTGATCCTGGGCAATTCAGTCTACCCCATGCTCCCCTGGCTCATGAAGCCCTACCTGGGCAACCTGGACCACAGCAAGCATCATTTCAACACCAGGCTAGGGAAGTGTAGAATGGTAGAGGAACATGTGGTCAAGACTTTGAAGGGAAGGTTCAGGAGTTTCCACACCTGCCTCTTTCTCCTCCCAGCATATTCCCATACACAATACCAGTCTTCTCCACATCACTGCTCCTGATTGGGAGTGAATGCTTACTGAGTGTGGGCATGAACCTGGGCAGTTTGCAGAACTGCTGCGTGGTTCCACAACCCAGACTACTTAGTGGTGGCTTGTTTGGGAAGGTGTCCTGCCATGGAGGCCAGAGTAAGGCAACCCTCTCCAGGAACCTTGTGAGAAGGATTGAGGGGTTCCTTTGTGAGAGCATCATGGAGCTGAGTGTTCTGGACTGGTGCTCCATGTGCAACCATGTAAAAAAAGCTGTTGTGCAACTCCCAGGCTGAGAGGAACACACAGCCCCTCACAGCCCATCTCCTGATCCCACTTGTAAATAGAAAAAGTAAAAGAACTCACCAGAACTGCCTTCCCCAGGTCATCAGAAGCCTGGGAGATGTCCTGGGAGGGGATGACTGGCTCCAAGATGAGGAGCAACTCCTGGCTCTCAGGAATCATCACCTGGCTGGCCTCCTTCTCCTCCTCTTCTTCCTCTGCCCTCCCCTCCTGCAGATTGATGGCAGGAGTATTTTGGCCAGACTTGACAACCATGGTAGGGGAGATGACTGACCTCCCTCTTGGGATTGCATCCAGATGATCATAATAGTATCAGTTCTGAAGTGCTGCCTGAGAACATCCTCTGTGCCCCCTGGCATTGTGGTAGTCCTGGAACAGCTCTTTTGAGCCTGCACTGCTCCAGGTTCCTGCTGTGCCCTTTCTCTGCCAGGCTGGTGGTGATCTTGCTGTATTTGTCGGCATTCCCCTTCTTGGTGCAGAGTTCCTGGAGCTTAGACTTCTCCCCCCACACCTGAATGAGGTCCATGATCGCCGCACCACTCCAGGCCAGAGTTCTTCTGTGTCCCTGGGCAGTGGAGATTGTGGGAGCAGCAGAAGTGCTGGCAGCTCTGGACGGTTGCAGGGTATGTTGGTGTCACTCATGTCTCACTGCTTGCACAGCACCTTGCTTGCACAGGGCTCATGAAGCTTGCCACATGGGACAAGCTCTTCTCCCATTCCTGGGACTTTTACAGCTCCACAGAAGGAGGAATGCTGGGGAGTCACCAGGTGTAGCCAGAGTGGTCAGAGCTGCCAGCTGTAGGAGGCCTCCGGAAGCCAATTAGTTCAAATTAGCAGCACCAGAGCATCCACACTAACATTATTTTGAACTTACAATTTTGGAATGGGCATTATTCCTGATAAAAAGCAGGAGTACAGAGTTCGAATTCCATGGCCCGTTATTCCAAAATAACAGGTTTGGTAGTGTAGACGCACCTCTTACTAATTTGAACTTGCGGGGCTAATTTTGGTCTGAGGTCCTAGTGTAGACCAGGGCTATATGTTTGGACTTGGGCTGGGAACTGGGCCCTTAGACTTCAAAAACGGGAAGGGTATCTGAGACCTGACTCTAGCTCAAGCCTGAACATCTGCACTGATTTTTTTAGCTTGACAGCCTGAGTCTGCAAGCTTGGATGAGCTGACCCAGGCTCTGAAAATTGGTGCTGCATAGTTTTTTTTTCAATGCAGACATATCCTAAGAAACAAGACAGTTGCTATGTTACTTGAGACCTGTAAGTCAAACACTCCTGTCTGCTTATTAAACTGCTAATGCCTTGGCAGTGCTCCATACTTAGAGCTGGCTAGAGCTTGCTACTTAAATCCTGTATCAGAAAAAAACCTTAAGCTTGGACTCAAAAAGAATCTCATACTTAAAGTGTATTTCAGTTCAGCAAGATATTTAAGCCTGTGGCTGAATTAAAGATGTGTGTGCCCCAGGGTATGTCTACACTACAAAGTTAATTTGAACTAACAGCCGTTAGTTCGAATTAACTTTAATAGGGGCTACACATACAAACCACTAGTTCGAATTTAAATCGAACTAGCGGAGCGCTTAATTCGAACTAGGTAAACCTCATTCTATGAGGAGTAATGCCTAGTTTGAATTAAGTAGTTCGAATTAAGGGCTGTGTAGCCACTTAATTCGAACTAGTTGGAGTCTAGCCCTTCCCAGGTTGCCCTGGTGGCCACTCTGAGCCAAACCAGGGAAACTCTTCTGCCCCCCTCCCAGCCTCGGAGCCCTTAAAGGGGCACAGTCTGGCTACAGTGCTTGTGCCAGGTGCAAGCCTGCCAGCTCCCATCCAGCAGACCCTGCACCTGGCACGGTATGAGCCAGCCGTCCGCTGCCACCCAGCCCTCCGCCTCTTCCCGGGACCAGGCTGGTGGCTCCCAGGAGCCTGCCTGGGGCCATAAAAGATGGGCGCCCACCTGGTCTAGTGCGGAGATCGTGGACCTCATCGAGGTTTGGGGGGAGGCCTCCAATGTCCACGATCTCCGCACTAGGCACAGGAATGCGGCCGTTTAGGGCAGGATAGCTGCCAGCTTGGCAACCAAAGGCAACATGCGAACCCAGGAGCAGGTTTGCATGAAAATCAAGTTGGTCCAGCGAGACCCCTGACCCTGAGCCCTGAACTTAGAACATAAGAACATAAGAATGGCCGCACTGGGTCAGACCAAAGGTCCATTTAGCCCATTAGCCTGTCTGCCGACAGCAGCCAACACCAGCTACCCCAGAGGGGATGGACCCAAGACAATGACCAAGCAATTTGTCTCGTGCCATCCATCTCCAGCCCTCCACAAACAGAGGCCAGGGACACCATTCCTACCCCCTGGCTAATAGCACTCCATGGACCCAACCTCCATGAATTTATCTAACTTCTCTTTAAACTCTGTTATAGTTCTAGCCTTCACAGCTTCCTGTGGCAAGGAGTTCCACAGATTGACTATGTGCTGTGTGAAGAACTTTCGCTTATTAGTTTTAAACCTGCTGCCCATTCATTTCATTTGGTGTCCTCTAGCCAAAATGCTTCTGAAATAAATGTAGTCAAACTTTACTAAAATGATGCTTAAAATTGTTGATTGGCTCTAGTTTTCAAGATATGCTATTGGGTCAGTATATATGACCCTTGACTTGCGAATGGCGGAGGATAAGTGAGTTATAAAGGGAAGGGATCTCAATTTAAACCAGAAATGACTAAAATACATCTTTGACTGGATCTATGAATAAATCTATGACTGGGTTTGGACAGTATTTGCTTTTTAGGGAAAAGAATGAATGATGCAATCTGAAGCTGGTATTGCATCATACATGATACGAATTGCATCATGTTATTCCTAGAAGTCATGGATGATGCAATCATAACGAAGCTTACATCACTCTGCTGAACAAGTTGCCCTATATCAGCTCTAGAAATCATACAGTGTTGTGCTCTCTTATTTGTCAGTGTTTGATTTTGCAAAGGGACACATTTCTGTTTAGCCAAAGTGAGCAGAGATGCCTCGTACTTGTGTGAACAGTGCAGATAACTTCTGCTATGTTTGTGGTGAAGTGACTTTTGCATCACAAAAGCTCAGTATAACCACTATGGTTAAGAAAGCCTATCACCTTTATTTTGGCTGCAAAATTGGAGATCAGGACAAGAGGTGGGCCCCACACATATGCTGCAACACTTGTGCAACAAATCTTTGCCAGTGGTTGAACAGGAAAAGGAAATCTATGCCTTTTGCAGTACCAATGATTTGGAGAGAGCCAACAGATCATACCAGCAATTGTTACTTCTGCATGGTGCCTCCAGTTGGGAAAGGTATGTCAAAGAAGAAAAAGTGGACCGTGCATTATCCAAACATTCCATCAGCTATACGCCCAGTACCCCACAGAGAAGGACTGCCGGTTCCTGATGCACCAGAATCATTCTCACTTGAGTCAGACGAGGAAGAGGATGAAACTTCTGGTCCTGAACCATCAATGTCACAGGACCCACATTTTCTCCCATCCTCCTCCTCTGAACCACACCTCATAACACAAGGTGAACTGAATGACCTTGTCAGGGATTTGGAACTACCCAAGAGTAAGTCAGAGCTGTTGGGCTCCATACTACAGCAGTGGAATCTCCTAGCAGGTGATGTTAGGGTTTCCATGTTCTGTGACCGTCAAAAAGATCTTGTCCCATTCTTCTTCATGGAAGTTGATCTTGTAGCCTGCAACAACATCGATGGTGTGATGGCAGCCCTCAATATCGTTCACGATCCAGATGAGTGGAGACTGTTCATTGATTCATCGAAGACGAGTCTTAAAGCTGTTTTGCTGCAGAATGGCAATGTTTTGCCATCAATTCCAGTTGGTCATGCAGTCCATATGAAGGAAACCTATGACAATATGAAACAACTTTGGAGGTGCATAAACTATGACCAACATCAGTGGCAGCTTTGTAGCAATTTGAAGGTTGTTGCTCTCTTGCTTGGTCTGCAGACTGGATACACGAAGTACTGCTGTTTTCTCTGTGAATGGGATAGTCGTGCAAGAAATTCCCATTACATCAAGATAGATTGGCCATTCCAACAGTCATTGGAGCCTGGGAGGAAAAGTGTTCAGCATCCACCATTTGTTGAATCAAGGAAGATTTTGTTATCACCCTTACACATCAAGCTGGGTCTGATGAAGAACTTTGTCAAGGCCATGGACAAAACACAAGCAGCTTTCAAGTACCTCCATGGAAAATTTCCAAGGTTAAGTGAAGCTAAGATAAAGGAAGGTGTCTTTGTTGGTCCTGAAGCAAAATGCAGGACTATGTAGCACTTTAAAGACTAACAAGATGGTTTATTAGATGATGAGCTTTCGTGGGCCAGACCCACTTCCTCAGATCAAATAGTGGAAGAAAATAGTCACAACCATATATACCAAAGGATACAATTAAAAAAAATGAACACATTTTTTTATTTTTTTTTATTTTTTAATTGTATCCTTTGGTATATATGGTTGTGACTATTTTCTTCCACTATTTGATCTGAGGAAGTGGGTCTGACCCACGAAAGCTCATAATCTAATAAACCATCATGTTAGTCTTTAAAGTGCTACTTAGTCCTGCATTTTGCTTCAGCTACACCAGACTAACACGGCTACATTTCTATTACTATTTGTTGGTCCTCAGATTCGTGAACTTCTTCAAGATGATGCATTTGACCATGCACTGTGTGGCAAGGAAAAGACGGCATGGAAAGCCTTCCAGTTAGTGACAATAATTTTTCTTAGAAACAAGAAGGCAGACAACTACAGGTTGTTGGTGGAAAACCTCCTCAAGGCATACAAAAGCTTTGGTTGCAACATGTCACTAAAGATACATTTTTTGCACTCTCATCTAGATTTTTTTCCACTGAACTGCGGAGCAGTGAGCGACGAGCACGGCGAGCGATTTCACCAGGACATTGCAACAATGGAGAAATGCTATCAGGGCAAATGGAGCCCATCAATGCTTGCAGACTATTGCTGGACAGTGACAAGAGATGCTCCATTTAATGAATACAAGAGACAAGCCAAGAAGCGCCAAGTAGACACTGAATAGGACTAAACTATATACATAATCGTTTTTTGCCTTTTGTTTCATAATACATTTTATTTATATAACCCTTTTGCTGATTTTTAAAGTGTTACATAAACAGGACAAGTATCAGAGGGGTAGCCGTGTTAGTCTGAAACTGCAAAAGCGGTGAGGAGTCCTGTGGCACCTTATAGACTAACGGAAGTGTAGGAGCATAGGCTTTCGTGGGCAAAGACCCACTTCGTCAGATGCATGTAGTGGAAATATCCAGAGGCAGGTATAAATATGGAGACCAGAATCAGGCTGGAGATGACGAGGTAGATCCAATCAAGGAGGACGAGGTCCACTTCTAGTAGCTGATCTGGAGGTGTGAATTCCAAGAGAGCAGAAGCTGTGAATGGCTTGCTAACTACAAAAGCAGCTTCTGCTCTCTTGGAATTCACACCTCCAGATCAGCTACTAGAAGTGGGCCTCATCCTCCTTGATTGGATCCACCTCGTCATCTCCAGCCTGATTCTGGTCTCCATATGTATATCTGCCTCTGGATATTTCTACTACATGCATCTGACGAAGTGGGTCTTTGCCCACGAAAGCCTATGCTCCTACACTTCAGTTAGTCTATAAGGTGCCACAGGACTCCTTGCCGCATAAACAGGACAGGTGAAATAATATCATGTAAAGCAACCATAAACACATGAAAAGACCTAGGTTTACAATTTATGATTGAAACTCTACTATCTACACACTATACATAGACATAAAATGTAAAAACTTAAATATCTTGGAAACAGTAGCCAATCAGTTGTTTTAATTGTCATATTTGAATTCAGCACATCAAAATACATAATAAATGGCACATTTTATCTCTGTAGCAGACGACTTCTAAAAAATTGTAGACCAGTGTTATGGGAACTAATGAAGAACTTTTCTTTATGCACCCTCTCCACACCACTCATGATTTTATAGACCTCTATCCTATCCTCCCTCAGTCTCCTCTTTTCTAAGCTGAAAAGTCCCAGTCTGTTTAGCCTCTCTTCATATGGGACCTGTTCCCAACCCCTGATCATTTTAGTTGCCCTTTTCTGAACCCTTTACAAGGCCAAAATGTCTTTTTTGAGGTGAGGAGACCACATCTGTACACAGTACTGAAGATATGGTGTATCATAGTTTTATACTTCCCCTCCTCGTTCTTCCCCTGGCTTCCCCCTTCCAGCTCTCTCCTCCCAGGTTTCCCCCTCCCCTCTCCCACCTCCTTTTCCCAGTATCCCCAGAGGTTAATCCCCCCCCCCCCCCAGTTTTGTTAAATACAGAGAGTTTCTATTTTTGAACACATGTACTTTTCTATTTTTTACATCAGGAAGGAGGGCTAGGGAGGGGTAAGTGGAAGGAGGTGAGGGAGGAATGGGGCATGAGCCCCCAATGGGGAGGACTGGGGTGGCTGTATGGGCTCCTTTGGGTGGAAGCTCTCCTGCAGGGCCTCCTGGATCCTGACAGCCCCCAAATTGACCCTCCAGATGGCAGCCTGCAGCAAGTGCAGCCGGGCTGATGGCTGAGTGCTGTGATGTGCTGAGTGTAGACACTCAGGACACTCCAAGACAGGACTGCTTTGCTGTCCCTCATTGAGTTAGACAATCAAGCGGGGAACCCTGAGAACTGTCTGTCCGGGGTGGGGGTCGGGTCCCTTTATGCACAGCCCTCGGCTAGCCTGAAGCAGCAGCTCCACACTCTAAGTCCTAACCTGATGCCCTGCTGGCACTGGTTCCGGCCAGCCTTAACTTTGGTTCAAGGTCCATTCAATGTGGACATGCTATTTTGAATTAGCAAAACGCTAATTTGAATTAGTTTTTAGGTCTAGATGCACTAATTCGAACCAGCTTATTTCAAATTAACTAATTCTAATTCATAGACTCATAGACTCATAGACTTTAAGGTCAGAAGGGACCATTATGATCATCTAGTCTGACCCCCTGCACAATACAGGCCACAGAATCTCACCCACCCCTCCTAGAATAATCCTCTCACCTATATCTCAGATATTGAAGCCTTCAAATACTTTGAAGACCACAAGATGCAGAGAATCCTCCAGCTGTGATCTTTACCCCATGCTACAGAGGAAGGTGAAAAACCTCCAGGGTCTCTGCCAATCTACCCTGGAGGAAAATTCCTTCCCGACCCCAAATATGGCGATCAGCTAAACCCTGAGCATGTGGGCAAGACTCACCAGCCAGACACCCAGAAAGTTCTCAACTAATTAAGTTAGTTTGAATTAGTGCTGTAGTGTAGACATACCCCCAGTGACTACTTATGTACTTAAATACATTACTGAATTAACTCTTAAGTTATTTACCGAATATGGATGAACCTAAGCATGTGCTTTAGTGTTTTAATGTATCAGGGCCTTAAAGAAGGAAATAAGTTCCTTAATTAAACAGAGAAGTCACTGGAATTATTCTCAAAGTTGGGCAAATTACAATTTTCAAGACAGCTATTTTGGAATTCTAAAATTTAGAAAATCACTCCAATTTGAAAATGTCCCACAAATTCCAGTGTCAGGTGCCACTAACATAACAGTTTCAAAGCCCACAAACATTAAAGTACACACAAAGTTTCAGATATTAAAAAAATATCAGAAGATGAATTTTTGGCAGACTCTCAAGCTCCACACAATTATTTGGCTTATTTTTCAAAACTGTTTTATTTTTCACCATGGTATGTGTGAGTGTGTGATGGTGGTGGTAGCGGGGGGAGGTGGACAAATATATCTTCATGGAGAACTTCTGCTTCCTGCCCTCTTTGATTTCTAGCTATCGCCTCTGGCACCCCTACCATACCTCTGTGCCCTGACCCGTGAAGTTACATGGAAGTGAGGATGGGGTGAATGATAAAGATGATTTAATTAACAATTTCCTTGTTGGTTTTTTTTTAGTGATTTCATGGTTGGAAATTCACTTGAACAATCTTAACTTAAGCTCCTTTAACTAAGTTTCTTTGTTTGTGTGGAAATCAGACAAACTAATCTTCCTGTCCAGATGTGTATTTCTTGTTCATCTTTCCCAAGTAAACAAGATTCCCATGTAGATTTCCTACAGATTAATTTGGAAACCAAGTTAACAACTATTATCTGCAATGTTTCTTCTTCATATTAACACTGAACGTAGTATGTTTAATTTCTATTCTTTTCCTTGGTAGATACTGTTCATTCCCACAATTCCTAGAACAAAAAGAGTACTGTAGGTGGAGGGGGCAGGGAGAATCAAAACAGATGCGTTATTTCATTTGAGGTTTGCAAGCACCAACTTTTAATTATTTCTTGTTTTTGAGAATAATTAATTGTTTTAAGCCCCTTCAGAATATATCTAATCATTTTTTTTGTCTTCTGTCCTCATTAATTCTCCAAGGTTCCCACATACACTAAAGTGTATGTGTACTGATGGCAAAAAGAGACAGCTGTTTTTATTATTCAAAGGTCTATTAAAAATGTACCAAAAAAGAATATGAAATCAACAGAATAGCTTCACTAATGTAGAATATCTTCATTGTAAATTACATATTATGTAATGTTCATTAAAGTTTGTAGAAGGACTTTTGTAAACTAGAAGTGAGTACCATCCATACAGGCATTTTAGGAATTTGCCTATACAGCTTTGCCATTGCCTCTAGTGAAGAGGGCTTTAAACTAGGTTTGTGGGGGGACGGTGACCAAAAACCTGAAGGGAGTGGGGAAGTCAGATACCGGGAAGAAATGCAAAGAGGAACAAGCAACAAAGGAGGACCCCTTATTGGAATGGAGAGGATAGGGAGATCAACTAGTATCTAAGGTATTTGTACACCAATGCGAGAAGCCTGGGTAACAAACAGGAAGAATTGGAGGCCTTGGCCCAGCCCAAAACTATGATATGATTGGGATAACAGAGACTTGGTGGGATGATTCGCATGACTGGAGTGCTGTCATGGAAGGATATAAACCATTCAGGAAGAACAGCCAGGAGAGAAAAGGAGCAGGAGTTGTACTGTACGTAAGAGAGCACTATGATTTTTCAGAACTCCAGTATATAGAGGGAAAAAAGCCTGTTGAGAGTCCATGGGTCAAGTTTACAGGTGTAAACAACAGCAGTGATGTTGTGGTTGGTGTCTGCTACAGGCCCCCGAATCAGGTGGATGAGGTAGATGAGGCTTTCTTCGGACAACTGAGAGAAGTTTCCAGTTCGTAGGTCCTGGGGGACTTTAATCACATGGGGTACGTCTAGATTACATGCCTCTGCTGACAAAGTCATGTAAAATAGGCTACCCGACATAGTCAATAAAGCGGGGATTTAAATATCCCCGGCTTTATTAAAATAAAAATGGCCACCACGCTGTGCCGGCTCAGCTGATCATTGGCACAGCGCGCGAGTCAAGACACAGATCGGTCGACAGCGGAAGCCTTTGTCGACTGCTCCTGTAAACCTTATTCCACGAGGCATAAGGGAGTGTTTGACAAAGGGTTCCATTGTTGACCGATCCGCGTCTTGACTCACGTGCTGTGCCGATAATCAGCTGAGCCGACACAGCATGGCGGCCATTTTTATTTTAATGAAGCTGGGGATATTTAAATCCCAGCTTCATTGACTGTCAGGTAGCCTATTTTACATGCCTCTGTTGGCAGAGGCATGTACAGTAATTCCTCATTTAACACTATAGATGTGTTTCTGAAAATGTTCGTGCTAAGCGAAAACGTGCAATGCAGGGTCAATTTTCCATTTAAAAATAATGGAAAAGGTGGAGGTTGTGTTTCAGGTGGTGGTGGCAAAGTCAATTTTTTGTTGCCGGTGGGTCGTCAATGTCAGCATTAGATATCTAGCAATACAACATACCTAGCAACACAAGTCACTGCGGTTGTTAAAACACAAAGATAAACACGCGAGTGAGCAGAGGAGCACTGTGACCACATGTATTCATCCACTCATGCATATTACTACTGTTTCTGACAACTTATACCACTGTGTGAAGTAGTCTGCCACTTGATTATTTTTGTGTTATTTCGAGGATGGTCGTGTTAGTCAAAAAAATATCATGCTATTGTGAAAACGTGTTAAGTGGGCATGTGTTGAATGAGTAATTACTTTAATCTAGACACACCCCCTGACATCTGTTGGGAGACCAATATGGCAGTACACAGACTAGTTCTAGTTGGTACCATTATTTTCTATCTTCCTTTTTCCTATGTAACCATAAGATCTGTATTTGCTAGCAGTTAAGAAATAGAGCAATAGCCTTTGTAACCATATGATTTATAAGCTTGTTTAATAAACCTGTAACTGTTTAAGCTTTAACCTGACTCCTTCAGTTGCTGTAACAGAACCAAGCACAATTTAAAAGAATTTCAGCCAGTCATAAGGGACAGGTATAGGAAGAGCTTGGGTGTTTCGGATCGTGTCCCTCCGAGGGGACAGATCCGTTGGGGCATCTCTCAGTCTTCCCTAGACTGCCCGCTGTGAAGGGATCTTGTATCCTAGCAGTTGAAATCTGAGATGTAATAAGCTCTTCCTATAAACTCTGGGGCATCTGTCAGCCTGTTGGCGGCCCTCTGCGACGGGACCCCGGTCCTAGCGGGAAAGACACAGATGTTAAAACTTTTTTTTTCAGGGTGCCCTTCAGCCTCCTAGGCTGCCTGCTGCAACAGGACCTTGCATCTCAGCAGTTGAAGACTTGGGTGTAACACACACATACACACACACACACACACTGCCCTGACCGTCGGCCGACTCAGGGTCTCCAAGGAGCTGCTCTTGGCTTCCCATTGACCCAGGGATGGGCAGCTATAGTTGGGTGTGGGATATACCTCCTTTTCCACAGAGAAGCTTGCCCCGCACCCTGGAAGAGTTATTTGGGAAACATCAGGGAGGGAAAGCCCATGGAAATTTCCTCCCACACCTTTTAACATAGTGGGAGGATGAATTGTTCAGTAGAGTTCTTTGAAGTTTGTGACACTTCCTAAAATTCACAGTATTACATAACTTATGCATTTAATACAATGGGCTCCCAAAGACACTTAATTCAGACAGCTTTTCCAAATGTATTGCAGCAAATTGCCATCAAATCAGTTGTAAGTGCTGAGCTCTGGGATGCTAAATATGTGCTCTTCTGCCCCCACAATCACTTCATACTGGGCAAAGTGACCTAGTGATAAGAATGGGCTCTGCAAAAAATGAGGGGGAAATATTTTTTTGTACTAGCGATCTTTTTACTGCTTCAGATGCAAACTTTATATTATATATTGGCTCTCTACTGGAAGAAAGTTGTGCTAGAAATTCAAATACTTATTTCACTGAACAAAGCTTTCATATTAATTTATAAAGTGCCATGCATAAAGTGGGATAAAAGTCTGTCTCAGAATGGGGGACTCCCAAAAAGAAGAGGAAAGAGTATCCTCACCTCAGTCCCTGAAAAAAATCCTGGAGACTGTCCTCAAAGAATCAATTGTGAAACACTTGGAAGAGAGAAAGGTGATCAGTAACAGTCAACATAGATTCACCAAGGGCAAGTCATGCCTGACCAACCTGATTGCTTTCTATGATGATATAACTGGCTCTGTGAACATGGGGAAAGCAGTGGATGTGATATATAATGACTTGAGCAAAACTTTTGTTATGGTCTCCCATAGTATTCTTGATGCCAAATTCAAGAAGTATAGCCTGGATGAATTGACTATAAAGTGGATAGAAAGCTGGGACTAGATCACTGAGCTCAACAAGTAGTGATCAACAGCTCTGTCGGGGCTGTTCCCCACTCTGGCACTTGGAATGCAAAAGGTGGAGGCCTTCAAGAGGCCTTAAAGACCTTACCTCTAAAGGCTCTGCTTACCAAAGCTCCGCAGAGTCACTGATGCACTGGCTCTGAGAAAAATACAAAAACCAAAAGCTGCCACCATTAACCCTGAAAAAAAAGGCAGGAGGGAATATCTGAATTCCTTCCCCAGGGGTATCCTCAAGCTCTTTTGCCCCCAAAAGAGCTTGAAAAAAGAAAACAAGCTGCAGTCTTTGAAAGCTGACCGCTCAGTCTTAGGCCACACACACACACACACACACACACACACACACACACACACACACACACACACACACACACACACACACACAATTACTTTCCAGGACACAAGACTCAAATCATCACCTTAAAAAGGTGATTTTATTAACAAAACAAAAAATATACTTGATAAAGCATGCTTGGTTGCTAGGAGTTATAGTGCAACTAAGTAAAACTAGTTAAAAAAGAGAAAATCTCTTTGAACAACTCTTAGATAGTGAATGGTGGAGGGAAGGCGTGGATTCACACTGTGAAGTTTAAACCAAACTAGCAAAATAAAGAAAAATACCCTGATCGTGATTAGATACATTTTCCCCTCTACTCATGATTCGTGTTGATCCATACTTCAAGGCCCAGTTCACTCCCATGCCCAATATTTCCTATAGGCATGGTAATTCTGATTACTTCATCTGCTCACGCCAGCTCTTACCTTAGAATCACATGAAGAGAGCAGGCAAGGTATCTAAATACAGTTCAAATTTCAGCACTGTATCCCCATTGGTTCTTCTAGCCCCTTGCCAACACCCTTGTTAGCTGCCTAAGTTTAACCCCTTAGTCACTGGGTGCTGGCCAGCACTCCTCCTATCCATCACAAGCTCAATGTCTAATTGTCAGTCAGTACTCCAGGGTTCAGTACTGGGGCTGGTTTTGTTCAACATCTTTATTAATGATTTTGATGATGGCTTATACCCTCAGCACATTTGCGGATGACACTTAGCTAGCATATTAGGCTATGTTAGTAAGAGCATAGCCAGAAGATAGAGGGAAGTGAATATTTCTCTCTATTCAGCATTGATGATGCCACATCCAGAGTGTTGCATCCCCATCACCACTACACCGGGGATACGGACAAATTGGAGAGAGTCCACAGGGGGCAAGAAAAATTATTAGGGGTCCAGGGTACATGACTTAAAAGAAAAGGCTGAGGGATTTGGGCTTCTTTAACCTTCCAAAGCAAAGAAAGAAAGGGGAATTTGATAACAGACTTCAACTACTTGAAGGGAGGTTCCAAAGAAGATGGAAAAAGACTGTTCTCAGTAGTGACAGATGCCAGAATGAGAAACAATGGTCTCAAATTGCAATGGGGGAGGCCTAGGTTGGATATAAGGAATAACTACTTCACTAAGAGGGTGGTGAAGCACTGGAAGTTGTCTAGGGAGGTGGTGGAAACTCCATCCCTAGAAGTTTTAAAGGCCAGGTTTAACAAAGCCCTGATTGGTATGATTTAGTTGGAGTTGATCCTGTTTCGAGGAGGGGATTGGACTGTATGACCTCCTGAATTTCTTGCAACTCTTATCTTCTATGATCCTACAGCTAGATGACCTCTCCAATCTGATGGTTCTAGGATTCTAATCTATTATTAGTTTTAAATTGCTGGCTTTTCTTTCCTTTTGTTACTGGCTGGTGCTGGAGTACTAAGGATAGGGATTGCTTAAGAATGCATAAACAATATTGAGGTGTGTGCAGGAGGGGTCATTCTTGAGTCATTTTTTTTTACAACAACTTGATACCTTTAGGCTACGTCTAGACTGGCATGATTTTCCGCAAATGCTTTTAACGGAAAAGTTTTCTGTTAAAAACATTTGCGGAAAAGAGTGTCTAAATTGGCACGGACGCTTTTCCGCAAAAGCACTTTTTGCGGAAAAGCGTCCGTGCCAATCTAGACACGCTTTTGCACAAAAAGCCCCGATCGCCATTTTCACCATCAGGGCTTTTTTGCACAAAACAAATCTGAGCTGTCTACAGTGGCCCATTTGCACAAAAGCTTTTGCGCAAAAGGACTTTTGCCCGAACGGGAGCAGCATTTCCGCAAGAACACTGACAATCTTATATGAGATCGTCAGTGTTCTTGCGGAAATTCAAGCGGCCAGTGTAGACAGCTGGCAGCTGCTTTTGCGGAAAAACTTGCCAGTCTAGATGCAGCCTTATTGTATGTTTGACAGATGAGGACAGAGGTAAGAACAGCTATGTAAAATGTTCACAAACTCAGATGAAATGTATCTGAGTTATAATTTCCTTGCAAAGTTTACATTCAAACTAGATTCTCTGAAATGTTCACTAAGGTTCACAAATCTTTCAAGTGAACTTGGGTCCTTTTTTGTATCACTCCAGGCTGATTTTGTGGCACTTGGAATAATTATGTTGAAGAGCCTGGAGACAAGCAGCTAAAAATCAGACAATTTCGTGTCTGCTTTGAGGACAGATGAGTCCCAACAGACCAATTACTGAAAACCCAGGACAAAGATATCAAGAAAGATAGACCCTGGAATAAAATACTTACACAATAGACGCAATGATATATGGAAATTGAGTTGGTAAAAGAACCCAGACAAGTCTCTGTATAAACAGACAGTAATTCTGCTGCACCCAAGTCACTTGCTATCATGCACTGTGAGATCTTCAAATCCTGGGACGTCACGGTGTCTCTTTAACAGCAGTAACACTAACTCATGTTTTATAAACCATTTAACATTTACACTTATTTATGAAAAAAATTGTGTCCATGTAGTAATATATATTATTAAATAGTCAAGTGTAAATATATATTGCAATATCTTTCATGGACACTTTTTAATTTGTTCATATATTTACTTACACTTGTATGATTTATAACATGCTGTGCACTTTTTACAATGTTGGAAACTAAATCTAACTAAACAAACTATTTAGCGCTATTTCTATTATGATTACATTTATAACAATTCACAGTTATGGATGTAGAAACTGCCTAAATTGGTTAAGCCATTTGTTTAACTGGTTAACCATCAGCCACAGTGTGTCGGGGGATGCTTTAGCCGTCGTTCCACTGCAGCCATGGCAACGGGCACTGCTCTGGCCTTGACCCTGGCCCCAGCATGCCTGCAGGCAGTGGAAGCTGCACCAGCACCAGCCCTAGTGTGGCCGCAGGCAGCAAAGATTGCTCTAGCCCTACCCCACCACACTGTGGGTGGCTGGCTCCACTCCAGTCCTGTCGGCCCGCTGCAGTCAGGGTCCTGCTGGCCAGGCCACTGTGGGCGATGGGATGGCTTCCGCTGGCTAAGCTCTCTGGTTAACCAGTTATCTGCAAAGCATGCTAGCAAGGCTAATGCTTACTGGATAACTGGTTAACCTTTTACATCCCTATGCACAGTGTGAAATGAACTTACTGAAATTGTAAAATTTTGTTACACAAACTAAAATTGAATATGAAAATTGACAAAATAGAGCAGTTTTGTACAGGTACACTCCCAAGATCTGAAAACACTGTATTTCCATCAGCTGCATCACTAAGGCCTTCTGAGTTTATTTCTTTCCATTTCTGTCTATGTTTATTCATATTTTTGTTAATGTTCCCATTATTTAAAAAAGTCAAAGTATCTACCTCACTGTCATTACAGAAATGCAGATACACTATTCACAATCATTTAGAAATAACAATCTCATTTTCATACAGTACATGGCAAATGGAGCCTGCAGGTATAGAGCTAGGTCCAAAAAAACCACTTTGATTCCTCAATAAATTAGTATCTGGAGGCCCAAACAGTACAGTTCTGTATTTGCTGATATTTCTTACTGGCTTTGTTCTCAGTTCCAAACTTTCATTTTTAATCTAACAGTTTGATAACAATCTAACAAGAAGACACTTCTGTTCCTCAGATTTCCAGATGTGTGACTGTTGTGTAATAACCATAATATGCTTTTTTTCAAGATCAATGATAAATATGTTCAAATCATTTATTTCCTAAGGGTTATCAAGGAATAATAATACACAACCTACAGAGAGAGCCATTTGCTGAATCACAGTGCTGAGTAAATTATATCTCTTATTTTACTTTAGTGAGGTGAATAAAAAAGTCTTACTACTCCATTTACACCAGCATGTTGCATTCCATTGTGAAACACTGCTTCAGAACAAGGTCTCTTTTTCAGTTTGATGAGGGAATATCTTTGCCCCCGAGTGAACTGACTGGATATATAGGACCTATCTGGCAGACAGGAAGAGCTGAGGATTGCACAGGGGGAGACTAAGGGTACAGCTAGACTGTGAGGAGCTATTGGAAACAGATTCGCAAAAGTATCTTTTTCTGATACTTTTGTCAGAAGAGGATTTTCCAAAATTTGGCCTGTCTAGAGCAGGTCAAATTTCAGAAAAACCCCTTTTGAAAGCCCCCTTCTTCCTCATGGAACAAGGAATACAGCAGCTTCCAAAAGAGCACATTTGCTCTCCCGACAAAAAAAAGTGGAAGAGAAAACCAGTTTCCTGGATGTGGCAGTTTTTTTGGGATACCTATGGTATCCTGAACCCCCCTGCAGTCTAGCCGTACCCTAGGAGTAGGTTGGCAGAGGGAGTTGGACTGAGAACCGGGGGCATGATGGCAGGGAGTAAGTAGGTGGGGAGATGAGAGAGCTGATGAGTAGTCAGTGTGGGGAAGAAGAATTGGGACTGGCTGGGCAAGGAAAACTGGGAATGGGAGCCAAATGGTAGAAAGGCACCAACAGGAAAAGGAGTGTGGAGAGGGAATCTATAAGGACAAGGAACATGGATTGTGGGGTGACTGTCTACAGGGAGCATAGATAGAGACATATCAAACAAGAAGCTGTAAGAAGGGGATTAGAATACTTTGTGCAAAGAGACTGGGGACAAAGAATTGGAGGATGGGGAAATGGGAATGAATTGCCAAGGAGACTAGGAGTGGGAGGAGAAAGCTGGGATTGGGTTGGGGAGTCTAAAGAAAGGCACAAAGAGACAGGGACTAGGATCAGAAGCTGAGGAGTGGAGTCTGAGATGGTCCAGATGAGAATGAGACTGGGAAGAAGTGCTAAGAGACAGAACTGGGCAGGACCGGATTGTATGGGACAGACCACGAGGCATTACGCTTGGGTGAACTGGCAGAAATATCTACATCCAGAGCACGCTGGCCTCTAGTGCCTGGAGTGAAACCCAAGATTCCTGAGTCTTGCCATTCCTAGGCTGCCAAAAAAAATCTGTGAAACCCATTAGGACAGTGGGAGTCTCATCCCCTCAAGTGCATACAACATCTTTGTGGCCCCTACTCTTTTTGGTCCTGTCATATCTCTGAAGTGTTGCCAACCTCACAACCTTCAAGAATAAAGAAATTCTGTGATCATGTTGTGAAGATTTTCACTTTCATCATGAAATTTACTAGCTGCTCAGGTACTCATATGATTTGAGTTGCTGGAGATTTTTTAAAAAAGGACCAAATATAAGACAACTACAGTTATATCAGAGAAGCTTCTAGAACTGGCTTCTGCTGCTTTGGGGGCTGTAAACAACTTCAGAATAGGACACAGTTCACTGCAAGTGAATTAAAGGTGCATGCAAGATGTTACAATGGGTATTATAATTCCCCTATTAATCGAGGGATGCACCACTGGTTTTCACCAGATGTCCCACTAATACAACTCAGAACCATGCTTGAGGGACCATCTCTGGAATAGGAAGATTGCTCAGTTTCTAGGTCTATTTGGGGTTTGGTCTTGCTTGTGAGACTCTCTATTAGGTCAAATCTGATGTGTGATTTTTTAAAAATTTTCTTTTCTCCTTCATCTGTCTACTGGATTGAAAATTTCAGCTCTATTTCACATGGGTTGCAATAATTATTAGTTTCAAATGATTGTCAGTCACTACTCACCTAAGTCTAATATTACTAGTAACCAAAAGGGAAGACTGCACAGCCCCTTTCCAATCAACCTGTCTACTTATCATGACATTGGGGACTGGACTCTATGACCTCTCAAGGTCCCTTCCAGTCCTAGTATTCTATGATTAACTGGACATTAGCACCCGACATACATGTCATATAGTTCACCTCTGCACTGCCTTTACCCTCAAGAGACTCTAAGCTAGTAGATAGTTTTTAACAAGTTCCGTTAACAAGTCCCAGCTTTTTGCTACCTCTAGATGGCCACATATAAGACAAACATTTTCAGAAACCAGCCAATGGGATTGTGCTGGGAGCAGGGCAGTGACTGAGCCCTTCCCCCCTCCCCTCTGGGCTCACAATTTTTGAAGAGAAATGGCCCGGAAGCCACTTTTCTATGTGATGCAGTGGCTTGGCAGACCGGATCCATACCACAGTCCATATTTTACCCAGGCCTGTATTACATGGTAAGAAATATTAGGCACTGCCAACCTGGGACGGGTCCAATCCAGTGACCTACCTATGAAATATATTTCTTTTCCTTTCATAAACTCTTTCATTAAGTTTAGGATTCAGTTTCTGGATACTGCATACTCTGTAATGTATTAATTAAAAACAAATGTTCACACAAGGAGTACACTTTAAACTTGAGCAGTAATCACTGTAAAATAGTGGGAGGCAGCCATTTGCAGTTACTGAATTTCAGATTAAGGTATTTGAAATCCTTCCCTTTGGAATTTATTAGTCCTGTGTAAGCATAATAAACTCTCCTGTTTAGAGGAAAGTAATAGCAAGCATTTCCCCTGATGCTCATAAAGTCTCCACAACTCCAGCCTCAGCATTTCAGGAAAGATTTAGCTCTTAATTCCCGGAAGCCAAATGAGGACACAGCACAATTGCTGCTGTTCTAATTCCCAGATTTTATATATTTCCAGCTCTAACAACATAAGTGTATCTGTGTCTGGAGTCTTTCAAATTCCAGATCCTGGCTCAGGCCCTGTTCAATTTAAAATCTCACAGTGCAAACAAATAAGTCATCAATTGGTGGCTAGAAAATATCTTCAGCGATTGGGAAGTAGTGTTCTGAATTTCTTCTAATAGTGCCAGTACTAAATATTCAACTAATTATTTTTGTTAAAAATACCTATTTTACTGAAATTATTTTTTTCACATAAAAATGTTGCTTTTGGCAAATTTTTCAGCTTGAAAAAAGGTTGGTTTTCTTCCCCAACAATTAAATAGGATATTTAATATTTTCAAAACAAAAATATGTTTTTCTTTTATTCAAATGGAATTTTCATGTCAGAATTTATGATAATTAAGGTAGAAACATGTTTGAAAAGTGAAAAAAATGATAAAAAGAAACATTTCAAAATTTAAACAAAATATTTAAATTGCTTTAAATTGTTGTAAAAATATTTCAGATCCATAAAAAAATATTTCTAATAACATATATGACCAAGGAGAGAAAACCTGGTAGACATTAAGAGCTTACAACTCTCAAATTCTATTTTGGATTCATAACACAAGGTGCTTGAGTTTTCAAAGCTGTTTTATAATAATTTAAACTTAAAAAATAAGCATACTCAGGGGCACAAGCAGGGCCGGCGGTAACAGTTGAGCCCCATCCCTGCAAGCCCTGGGTAGGTGTTGCTGATGTGGGGCCAGAGCATGAACCCAAGTCCTGTGGTGCTGGAGCCCAAGTGCAGTGGTGCCAGAGCAGAGCCACCCAGAGCCAGGGACAGTGTGCTAGTACGCCATGGGGGGGACTGTCCTTGATCTGGCAACTTCCCTCATTCAGTTCCTAACAGTGCTGGAGCAGGGAGATCCAACCTGAGTCTGATCTCTTTGGGTATGTCTACACTACAGCGCTAATTCGAACTAACTTAGTTCGAATTAGTTAATTTGAACTAAGCTAATTCGAACTAACGCATCCAGACTAAAAAATTAGTTTGAATTAGCGTTTTGCTAATTCGAACTAGCATGTCCACACAGAGTGGACCCTGAACCGGGGTTAAGCATGGCCGGAAGCAGTGCCGGCAGCGCATCAGATGAGGACTTAGAACGTGGAGCTGCTGTCTCAGGCTAGCCTAGGGCTGTGCTTAAAGGGACCCGACCCCCACCCCGGACAGACAGTTCTCAGGGGTGCCCCGCTTGCAAAGCAGTCCTGGCTTGGATTGCCTGGAGTACCCACACTGGGCACATCGCACCACTCGGCCATCAGACCGGCTGCGCTTGCCGCAGTCTGCCATTTGGGGAGAGGGGGCAATTGGGGGGCTGCAGGAGAGGTTCCACCCCCAGAAGCCCACAGAGCCAGCCCAGTCCTCCCCATCGGGGGCGTGTACCCCATTCCTCCCTCACCTCCTTCCACTTACCCTTCCTTAGCCCCTCTTCTTGATGTACAAAATAAAGGACAATTGTGTTCAAAAATGGAATCTGTCTTTATTGAACAAAACTGGGGGAGCCTGGGAAAAGGAGGTGGGAGAGGGGAAGAGAGAGGGTGGGAGAGGGGAGGGCAACTAAAATGATCAGGGGTTGGGAACAGGTACCATATGAAGAGTGGCTAAAGAGACTGGGACTTTTCAGCTTACAAAAGAGGAGACGGAGGGGGGACAGGATAGAGGTCTCTAAAAGCAGGAGTTGGGTGGAGAGGGTCCATGCAGAAAAGTTCTTAATTAGTTCCCATAAAGAAGGACTAGAGGACACCAAAGGAAAGGAATGGGTAGTAGGCTTCAAACTAGTAACAGAAAGTTCTTCTTCACAAAGCAAAGAGTCAACCTGTGGAACTCCTTGCTGCAGGAGGCTGTGAAGGCTAGAACTAGAACAGAGTTTAAAGGGAAGTAAGATCAAGTCATGGAGGTTGGGTCCATGGAGTGCTATTAGCCAGGGGGTAGGAGTGGTATCCCTGCCCAAGGTTTGTGGAAGGCTGGAGAGGGATGGCACGAGACAAATGGCTTGGTCACTGTCTTCGGTCCATCCCCTCCAGGGTCCCTAGGGTTGGCCGCTGTCGGCAGACAGGCTACTGGGCTAGATGGACCTTTGTTCTGACCCAATACGGCCATTGTAAGCTCAGGGCTCAGGGTCGGGGGTCTCAGTGGACCCTCTTGATTCTCTTGCACACCTGCTTCTGGGTGGCCAGGCTGGCAGCTCTCCTGTCCTAGATGGCCGCTTTCCTGTGCCTAGTGCGGAGGTCATGGACGAGGTCCACGATGTCTGCACTAGCCCAGGCGGGTGCCCGCCTCTTGCGGTCCTGGGCAAGCTCCCAGGAGCTGCCAGCCTGGTCCCGGGAAGAGGGAGAGGACTGGGGGGGCATCGGGTGGGTGGCTCAATCCGTGCCAGGTGCAGGGTCTGCTAGCTGGGTGCTGGCAGGCTTGCACCTGGCACGGGCACCGTAGCCAGCCCATGCCCCTTTAAGGGCTCCGGGGCCGAGAGGGGGGCAGACGAGTTTCCCTGGTGTTGGCCAGAGTGGCCACCAGGGAAACCTGGGGAGGGCTAGCCTCCCACTAGTTCGAATTAAGGGGCTACACACCCCTTAATTTGAACTAGCTAGTTCGAACTAGGCTTAATCCTCGTAAAATGAGGTTTTCCTAGTTCGAACTAAGCGCTCCGCTAGTTTGTAGTGTAGACATACCCATATAGTGGTAGTATGAATGCTCCACTGCTGCTATTTCAAAATAACTACTCCCCAGCGTTATGGAAATAAATTGCTCCCCGGTGCTTGCTGGGTCTCTAAGTCAAGTCCACATTAAGGGAGCTAGCCTTGAACTAATTTCGAGGCTTCCCTGTAGTGTGGACATGCTATTTTGAAATAGCTATTTTGGGATTTATTATTTCAAAATAAGTTATTTTGAAATAATTTCCTACTGTAGACATGCCCTTACTAGCAAGGATCCAATGTTTAAAAGCTTAATTTTTAGACTGATTGAATTGTATCTTTAGCTATTAAAATTAGATGGCCCATCTTTCAGGCGTTACTTACTATAGATTTACTATGGATTGTTGAAGATGTTGCCTTCATATTAATATTACTTGAATTTTAGAAGATACATGCTGATGTCAGTAGCCTGAAAAGCTGGGGAGGGGGTGGGGCTCTTTTAAGTCCATTTTTCCATTTTCTTAAACGTGAATCATATTTCAGGACAAAGTTAAAGTAAACTTGTAAGGCCATGTCTACACTAGAAACTATTTAAAAATTATTAAATTCAACTTAATAACTCCCGATTTAACAAATTCGACTTGTGTGTCCACACGATGGGGAAGCCTCGAAATTAGTCCAAGTCAGGCTCCAGAAATGTGGACGTGCTATCTCGGACTTAGAGCCCCAGGAAGCACTAGGAAGTAATTAGTTCAAACTACTTTGGGGAGTAATTATTTTGAAATAGCAGCACCAAAGCATCCACATTACAGTTATTTTAAAATAACTATTTCGGAATTAGTATTACTCCTGATGAAAAGCAGGAGTACAGAGTTTGAATTCTACGGCCTGTTATTTCAAAATAATGGATTTGATAGTGTGGACACTCTACTTATAAAGTCGGCGTTGTGGGGGCGGGGGTTATTTCAAAATAAAGTCCTACTGTAGACCATAGCTAAGAGTGGACATAAATACTGTAGAGGGAGTATACAAGACACCAGGACACCATAGTATTGAGTGTGATATAACAGCCCATATAGCAGAGACTAGAGTAGAAAAAGGAACTACTAAGGGTAAATGTTATAGGAATAGATGAAGACTGGACTTTTATGGGTATAGACCTCAGACGTGTTGGTAAAGATGTAGGGTTTTAGGTTTTGTCTAAATTATTTAAACCTAAAAATGGGGTTTAATATTTGAAATTTAAATAAACCTTTCTTATTTACTGTACATTGCTGCTTTTGGAAAAAATCATCTCTTGTTTTACTTTATTTTTTAACACACTTCAATGAATTTAATAAGTAAAAAACTTATTAAAGCACTTTTATAACAAGGATCCTGTTTTCCTATAGTTCAAATATCACCCATTTCAAAAACACATTATAATTTTAAGGAGTTAAAATACTAACTCCCCATCAATCTTCAGATAAGTTCATGCGCCATTTCTTTATTTAGGTGGCAATGGAAATAGCAAGAAATTATTTTCTTGATGGATGAATGAAATTAAGTGTAGCACACAATGAAAGCCTATCTAAAGTCTCAACTCTCACTGACATCATTGGGAGTCCTGTGACTGGATTAAATGCATTATCTGGCCATGGTTTATTGAAACTGAGATATTCTGGAGATGACAATGGCAACAGAGAGATTGCCTGAATGTGCAAGTAGTGTGGTGTGGAGGAATGGAAGCTACGGTTGATAGGGGGAATGTTTTTGGAGGAGTCACAGAAAGCATGACTGAGAGAAAGACATGGCTATTGCCATGGAAACAAAGTGAGTAAGGATGTAGGGGACTGAGGGAAATGCTTCAGAGTAAGGAATATGGTCTTAATTTTTTGATCTAATGTATCTGGTTATGAAAACATCTTAGTCTGTGTAACTTTAAAAACCATCACTTTATTTTCCCCAACAATTAAATACTAATATCCCTAATATTAAATTGCTTGTTTGGTAGTCACATAAACAGTGCTCCTAGCATACAGTGGAACCATAGTTACCAGCTGGTTAGTGAACCATACACTTCTTTTTGAAACCAGGAATGCACAAACAAGCAGCAGAAAAAAAAAAAACAAGTAAAAAAACAGTCCTGTCAAATGTAAACTATTACAAAGCCCCCCCCCCCCCCAAAAAGCATTTTTCTTGCGCATAAGTTTTAAAGCTGTTTTTAGGTTAATGCTCAGTTAACGTTTGAAAGAACAGTTGTAATGTTCAGTTCACAGTTCTGAGTGTTTCAGAGTTATAAACATCTATTGTGAGGTGTTTGTAACTCAGATGCTATTGTATTTCTCAACTCTCTAAACATCAGGTGCAAAAAGTGTCAAGACTTGGGCTATGTCTAGACTGCAGGCTTCTTTCGAAAGAGGCTCTTTCGAAAGCATCTTTCGAAAGAGCCTCTTTCGAAAGATCGCGTCTAGACTGCAGGCAGATCTTTCGAAAGAAAAATCCGCTTTTTCGAAAGAGAGCACCCAGCGAGTCTGGATGCTCTCTTTCGAAGACGGCCTCTTTACAGTGAAGAACGCCTTCTTTCAAAAGAGGAACTTTCGAAAGAAGGCGTTCTTCCTCGTGAAATGAGGTTTACCGCCATCGAAAGAAAAGCCGCGTTCTTTCGAAATAATTTCGAAAGAACGCAGCTTGAGTCTGGACGCAGGGGAAGTTTTTTCGGGAAAAGGCTACTTTTCCCGAAAAAACCCCTGAGTCTGGACACGGCCAAAGAGTCAAGTAGTTGAAGACCAAATGAAAAAGGAGTTTAAGGCCAGGTCCTTCAGTGTTGTATTACAGAGTAGCCCTATTGATTTAATCTCCTATTGTGGGGGGAGGGAGGAAAATGCTAATTCTTCTGCTCTGGCAAACTCTGCATAAACAAGGTTAAAATAACACTGCAGTCTGAGTGTGACTACAAACAGGAGTTTGCAACTATTCTTGAGAGACCAGCATATAGGGGCTACTAAATTGCATACGTGGGTTGCAGGTTGGGAGAGAAGTGCTTCAGACACATAGAAGGTAGCTAACTTTTGCACACATATCAGAACACTGCAAGCAAAACTGTGTTCTGGCAGCAAATTTCAGCTGTATGTAGTTTGTACCTAGTACACTGACAGTTGTCTGAGTTCCTCTTCTTCCCACATACCTTTCAGAATATCTGCTCTCAGTTTGCCAGTAACTAGGTGTATGTCTACACTGCCACCCTAGTTCGAACTAGGGTAGCTAATGTAGGCATTCGAAGTTGCAAATGAAGCCCGGGATTTAAATATCCTGGGCTTCATTTGCATCTTGCCAGGCGCCGCCATTTTTAAATCCCCCTTAGTGCGGACTCCATGCCCGCGGCTACACGCGGCATGGAGTAGGTAGTTTGAATTAGGCTCTCTTAATTCAAACTACCGGTACTCCTCGTGGAAGGAGGTTTGCAAGTGTAGAGGTACCAAGTGATGCTAAGCACACAACCATCTAGAGCTTTTGATAAAGAACAGCCTAAAGCTGTTCCATAATATAATTCCACCCTGAAGCCAACACTTATTTACTGTACTTTTGTTTTAGAATAACGGTGATTTCTAGCATACTGTCCACAGCACATACCCGACCTGGTATTTTACCACCAAAAGAGAGGGAGGAAGGATGGGTCCTGTTTCAGACCTCTTTTATGCAAAGGGGAAGGCTCTGGGGCTGCACTGCTCCTTTTCAAACCTGGCATTCCCAGGTGAGGCGCCAGCAACCACTCTGTTCCTTTTGCATCATTTTTCATCTCTCCCTCCCCACCCCCACAGCCATAAAGCACTGTGGTCTTCAGGGGCTAGCCAGAGAAGGCAGGAAGGATGAAAGGAAGGAAGAGAGGGAGGAAGGAAGGAGGATTCACTAACTAGTCCATTCACATCATCCAAGCTTTTGAAACTTCTTTCACAGAGCAGACTACATATCCCCAGTTTCTAGAAGTTAGTTTATGCCTTGAAACATCAATACTGATGGTCAAAAAGTAATAATCACACAACATAATGAGACTCTCATAAACATGAAATAAAGACATGTTTATTGGATTGGGTCCTGTAGTCCTTACTCAGGCTGGCTACATCTACACTGGCCATAATTTCTGGAAAAGGGATGCAAATCAGGTAAGTCAGGATAGGGAAATCCGCGGGGGATTTAAATATCCCCCGCGGATTTAAATAAACATGTCCGCCGCTTTTTTCCGGCTTGGGGAAAAGCCGGAAAAAAAGCGTCTAGACTGGCGCAATCCTCCGGAATAAAGCCCTTTTCAAAGTAGGAATAAGAGATCCTCCGGAAAAGGGCTTTATTCCGGAGGATCGCGCCAGTCTAGACGCTTTTTTTCCGGCTTTTCCCCAAGCCGGAAAAAAAGTGGCATACATGTTTATTTAAATCCGCGGGGGATATTTAAATCCCCCGCGGATTTCCCTATCCTGACTTACCTGATTTGCATCCCTTTTCCGGAATTTGTGGCCAGTGTAGACGTAGCCGGCTATGTCTAGACTGCAGACTTCTTTCAGAAGAAGCTTTTTTCGGAAGAGATCTTTTGAAAAAACTTCTGAAAGAGCATGTCCACACACAAAAGTTCGTCGAAAAAGCAATCTGCTTTTTCAAAAGAGAGTATCCAGGCTCATTGGATGCTCTCTCGCATAAGAGGCCATTTGGAACCACTTCAGGCAGGGCTTTAGGTCACCAGTTGCTTCCGAGTGCTGGTGCTGGAGACACGCGCTTAATGGGACTTCCCTGGACAGCCGTTTCTCTGTTTCTGCAGCATGCTCGACTACCTCTTTGAGGGATAGCAAAGCTCTTCCAGTGCCTGCTGTGGTTGCCCTGCTTTTTTGGATGCCACACCTTTTCTCTTGGTGTCATAGAGCTGGAGCTGCCCCTAGGCATGCACTGGCCCCACACGGCCATGCTGCAGTTTTTGCAGCACTTTGTGCCAGCTGCCTTCCTGGTCCTGCATGAGTGCAACCCCAAACTCATTCTGGGGACCTTCTCGTGTGGGAGCTACATTCTGGCAACCGCACCCCCACAGTGGAGAGGCATTTCTGGAGGCTTGACACCAGTTCAGACGGGTGGGACTGCTGGTCATAGAGCGGTGGGATGACCAGCAGTGGCTCCAAAACTTCTGCAGGCGGAAGGCCACCTTTCTGGAGCTGTGTGCCCGGCTCATCCCTGCCCTCTGGAGACGCAACACCACCTGCGGCCCACCATCCCCCTGGAAAAGCGAGTCGCAATCGCCTTCTGGAAGCTCACCACCACCAACAGCTACCGGTCAGTGAGCAACCAGTTTGGTGTGGGAAGTCCACCTTCAGGGCCTTCCTCATGGAGGTAAGGCACTTTCAAGCTACAATCTCTGAATGGGGGTGGGGAGGAGTCCTGGAAAAGGGGGACCCTTGGGAAAGGAGGGTTGGGAGGTGTGAGGTACGGTGGGGGTGAGGGGAATCTCCCACCCAGTAAAGAATGTCCAGTACTCCTAATTTAGTTATATCTCTTGCAAGTGTAAATTAAGTTGAAACTCCCTTGAAAGAACTGGCGTCACAAAGACGGACCAACACAATTTGGCATCTTAGATAAGAAAGAGGATACGGGCCCCTGTTGGTATAAAGATGGGTCCAGCAGCACATTTACTCTGAGCATCAATCTACCATCTATCTGCTGGTCAGTTTAGGTGATTGGCCTCCCGAGGTTCCATGGGGACGCCCACCTCGTATTCGTCTTTCCTAGGAATTGAGGGACCAGCCTTAGCCCGATACGCTGGAGTTGAGAGGCACAGAAGGGGGTAAAATTGTACCTGGATGAGTCCTTTGTCTTAAGTGTACACATAAACTTAGAACTCTTTAAAGATTAAGCTGTCACTTGGTACCATTATTTCTATTTCTATCTTTATTTTCTTTGTAACTAGAATGGCCACCAGGGAAAGCTGGGGAGGGCTAGCCTCCCACTAGTTTGAATTAAGTGGCTACACAGCCCTTAAGTCGAACTACTTAATTTGAACTAGGCGTTAGTCTTCGTGGAATGAGGTTTACCTAGTTCGAATTAAGCTCACCGCTAGTTCGAATTAAGTTCGAACTAGCGGTTTGCATGTGTATCACCTATCAAAGCTAATTCGAACTAACCTCTGTTAGTTCGAATTAACTTGGTAGTGTAGACATACCCTAACTGTTTAAGCTTTAACCTGACTCCTCCTGTTGCTGTAACAGAGCCAAACACAATTAAAAGAACTCCAGCCAGTCATAGGGGTAGATGCAGTAAGAGCTGGGCGTTTGGATCGTGTTGACTCCACGGGTCAGATCCTTTGGGGCATCCGTTGGCCTTCCCTAGGCCGCCCGCTGCGAAGTGACCCCGGTCCTAGCAGTTGAAGACTCGGGTGTATAACACACACACACACACACACACACACACACACACACACACACACACACCACGCACTGCCCTGACCATTGGCTGACAACCAGGGGAACAGTTCACGGACATTTATGTCTGGTGGTCAGGCAGGGCACACGATGCCCACATGTTTTGGACCTCTAGCCTGTACGGAAAGCTGGAGGTGGACACATTCTTCCCCCACCATGAATTTGCCATTGGGGACATTCAGATGTCACTGTGTATTGTGGGGGACATGGCTTACCCTTGATGCCATGGCTCATGAAGCCTTATACTGGACAGCTGGACCCTAGAAGGGGTCAATTTAATGGCTGCCTGAACTGGGCCAGGATCCAGGTCAAGTGCGCCTTCAGCTGCCACAAGGTGCGGTTCAGGTGCCCGATGACTCACCTCGACACGGGGGGGCACAATATCCCCAAGGCGGTCGCGGCATGTTGTATCCTCCGCAACATTGTGGAGAGGAAGGGGGAGGCCTTCCTCACAGGGTGGGGGGCAGATGCTGGGGACAAGGGGCGAGCCTTCCAGCATGCACAGACAGTTACCATCCAACAGGACTATCAGGCTGGGGAGTGCATCTAGGAGGCCCTGAAGGGGAGATTATCTCAAGGACCCCACTAACTCTCGCCAGAGCCTCCCCAACAAGGGCCTCTGGCTTGCTGTCCTATTCCTTTCCCACCACAACCCCTCCCTTTGCCTCTTCTCTGACCTCTCAATAAACAAACCAGTTTGGTTTCCAACAAAATAAAATCTGTATTTATCTTACATTAAGAAAAAGTGGGCAGAGGAAAGGGACTCATAATCTGGAGGGGGAGGAGGCTTGAAGTGGCATGTGGTGCATCTAGATGTGCCACCTCAGGTTCAGGGACCTCGTTAGAGTTGGGGTTAGGGCAGGAGGGAGGGCTGAAGTGGGGTCAGGGATGGCAAGGGAGATGGGGAAGGGGGCCTAGGCATCACATGGACAGGGGGCATGAGCCTTGCTTGGGGAAGGAGAAGAGGCATTGCAGGGGGGAAGGAGGCAGGAGGAACAACAGCGGGCAGATGTGCCAGCATTTCTCTCATGACGACACACATGCTATTGTACCGCTGCATGAATTGGTCCCAGGAACAGTTCCGCCACTTAGCGTTTTCATACATCTTCGGAGCCAGGGTCTGCTGCATGTCACACAGGATGTTGACATGCTGGCACATGAGTTCTTCCTTGACCCTGGCGTGCCTTCAGGTCCTCTGGGCTGTGGCAGCTGGCACAGGTGGCGTGGCTCACCCGTAAGTCCCGACTGGTCCAGCTGTAGTAAACACAGAGAGGGAGAGGCGGTCAGTCATCCCTGTAGACAATGTCCCTGAGGCCATGCCCTCCTCTGTGAGCAGTGACCAACAGTCCTTGGGTCAGAGGAGGAGGATGTTCCGGGAGCAAGGTCATGTGTGGCCTGCACAGCAGACCCTGCCTCACAAGGGCACCAATGTGCCCAGGGGACCATGCTGCCCCCACTTCCCCAGCCCACAGACAAGCAGGCAAGGGAAATGTCTGGCCACAGTGGGATCCCATGAGGAGCCATGAGCAGCCTGTTCCACCCTGGGGTCCACAAATCCACCTGCAGCTTGCACTGCTGCTTGCAGGAGCAGATGGTTCCTCGCATGCACAGGCATGCCCCTGTGTGTTGTTTGTTGCACTCCTTGGGGTATCTGGGGTCATGCCTGTGCCCTTGTGGCTAGTCTGCTTCCAGCTATGGCAGGTGCTGGGAAGCCCCTCCCGGGGCCAGATGTATGTGTGGATTCCCTTGAGGCTGGCAGCAGGATCCCACCTGTGCTCAGGGGCTGCCTGCTGAGTCTGTGTGGTACACACTAATGCCTGGGACACTAATGTCAGATGAGGCCTGGGAGACATCCTGGCTGACAGGAACCGGCACCAAGGACAATGTGATGGTGTCCATGTCTTCCTCCTCCTCTTTCTGGCCCTGGTTCTCCTCCTTCTCTGCCCTGACCTCCAGTCAGGTGACAATGGGGGCCTTGAGGCTGGAGTCCACCACAATGGGTGGGGAAATGGATTCTTCATCCCCCAGATCTGGTGGAGCTCCTGGTAATAGGATCAGGTGTGGGGTCCTGCTCCTGAGCACAAGCTGCGCTCTCTGGCCCTGACGTACCCTGGTGAGGTTCTTTTACCTTAATCAGGACCTGTTCTAAGCTCCAGGGTGGATGTTCATGCTCTGCCAGGGACTGGACCATGCACTCAGATATATGGGCGTTCTGTCACTTGGACTGGAGATCCTGCAATGTCTCCTCCTCGCCCCACAGTTTGAGGAGGAACAGGATCTCTGCTCTGAACCAGGAGGGTGCCCGCCTCTTGGTCTCCCTGGGTGGGTCCTAGGATCCCTGGGGCTGCTCCCTGAGAGGGCAAGGGGAGTTTCGGGGGGGGGGGAGGGCTTGAGGCTGGGCCATGGGTGGCAAGGCCTGTGGCAGGGAAAGCCGTATGGTCAGGGTGCTGATCTCAGGGCAGCTTCCTGCCACAAGGTTTGTCCATGGTGCCTGAAGCTTTAAGAGCTGTCCAGAGACAGGAACTATAGAGTTTTGATTAGTATGGACGGATTGTCCACCAGGGAACCTGTGTTATTTCCTGGAAACCTCTTCTTCTGAAAGAAACCCCTCCTCCCCATCCACACACACTTTTTTCCAAGAGTTCTTGCTGAAAAAGTCGTCTTTCTCATAGAAAGAGGGTTACCAATACCAGAAACCCTGCTTCTGAGGAATAGCTCAGTGGTTTGAGCATTGGCCTGTTAAACCCAGCGTTGTGAGTTCAATCCTTGTGGAGGCGATTTGGGGCAAAAATTTGTCAGGGGTGGTACTTGGTCCTGCTGTGAAGGCAGGAGACTGGACTCAATGATCTTTCAAGGTCCCTTCCGGTTCTAGGAGATAGGCAATCTCCATTATTAACTTTTGAAAGAACGTGATAGCAGTGTGGACATAACAGGTTTTGTCAGAAAAATGGCAGTTTTCCTGACAAAACTCTGTAGTGAAGACATACCCCAAGGAAAACTCGTATTAAATCCCCAAAGAACTCCACAATTATGAGTATTACTACAGTATTCATGTTTCTAAACAAAGATATCTCAGTCACTGAAAAATGATCAAAGATATACAATACAGAATTGCCAAAACCAAAAACAATAAAAAAACCCTAAACTTAATGTGCTTTTGCATTATTGTATGATAATGATCCTATTTATTTTATATCTTCTAATCTTTCAATATAGAATACATTATCTTTGGAAATTGAAGATTCTTTTCATCTGATGCTGTGTGGTAGTTCTTCAAAGTAAATAAGTTTACCTAATGCCTTACTTTAAGCAAATGTAATGCAACAAGACTAACAAAAAATTGATCTCATCAAGAGGCAAAAGTGAAGTAAGACATTTCAGATAACATATGATGGTTTATTGTCTGTTAACTAAGACTATCATGCAATCCATACCCCAAATTTTCTTTGCTTAGCAGCCAGAAGAAAATATCCTGGGTTGTGAGAAGGGTTAATTTGCTCTCAAAATTGGTGTGTGATGTGCTAGCCATTTCTACCTTGCCAATTATTTAAGTTCATCATGAAGCTCTCTTCCATATTATTGCTATATCTAAATGAAGGAGAGTTGAAGATCATTTTGTTTATCAATTAATAGAAAAAACTTGAGCAAGAGTTCAAGCAAATAAGGTCATGATCCCACTACACCGAAACAATCTTAGTTTAGCCCATATTTATGTCCATGAAAGCAGGTTTGGGACAGATTTTCAGAGGATGTGAGTCAGCATAGCTATGTTGAATTGTTTTTTTACCTACAGATTTTATTTGCAGAATATAATGGCTATAGGAACCAAAGGAACTGAGATATTTCAATAACTAATCCTCATTTTAAAACCAGCTATATGTTTTTTTCTCATAAAACAAATCAGTTCATAATGTTACTGGACTCTTGACTTTTTAATGGGAGTTTTTTATGGCATTTATTAGGGTTTTTTTGACCATATTGCTCTATGGTCAATACAATGTAAAAAGTAGTTACTTTTTAAAAGGCAAAGGAAAGGGAAGACATGAGAGTGGCCAGAATTTTACTGTTGATTCTGCTGCTAAATCAAAGGCCTGCAGTAGCAAATTCCAGCCATCCAGTTTGTGAGACATAGTGATATTTCTTTGTTAAAGCAGCAGTAGTAGCTTGTTAATAACAGAGAGAATGGTGTCTTGTAACCTGGCCAGTCAAGCACTGAAGAAAAATGTCTCAATACATTTTAAAAATCTGTGCAGTTTTTCTCCAATTATTTTTAATGTGCCTTTTGACAAATTGTCAAGAAGGAAAGTTAGCAGACTTTACTTTTATGGCCATTATATTTTGCATCCTGCCACGAGATGAGCAGCAGAGTTCTGAACAGGATGAATGCAGTGTGGAAGGAGGGTCACCATGTAGAATTTATGATGACAGGCCTTTTATTTTACTGACAGAAAGAAAATGTGGGAGGTGATGAAAGTCTGATTCTAAATGTTTTAGCAGTGTCCACAGGAATCTGGAATAATTGCTGGAAATGGGAACAGAAGTAAGCAGAAAAGCTGTAATTAGTGTAGAATTTACAAGCAAGGTATATATAATGTTACTTGAATTCCTATAGAGAGCATTTTTAGTCTCCTCTGTTTATAAGTGATACATGCAAAGCAAATGCAGATTTTTTCTATATATTTAGTTATTATTTCATGCTGAATCACGATAGGAATATGGTAATTTGCACGAGGAAATATATCCATCCCTCATAGAATCAGCCTTCATTTATATAGGATTTATACACCATTACCCAGACTTCTGAAAAGTTGTCAGTTTGTTTCTTCAAACGTTGCATGGTAAATTCTTATATGTGCAGATAAATTGTAACAAGAGCAGGCCAGGGAATGGTAGTATCTTCCTCTACCCTTGCACATGAAGATTTTTTTACATTATTTTTCTATTTACATCAAATTTTCTACAATTTCTTTTTTGGAAGGTTTCGTAGGAAAAATATTGGTTTTGGTTTTCAATAATCAAGCAAAAAACATGAACTAGTTAAACTACAATTTAGTTTTGATTTTGCCACCCCAATTTGTCTACTTGGTGGCCTCCTCCGCCCGGGTCAAGAGCTCTGGCCTGGTGGTTGGAGATGGGTGGCAGTCTGGCTCCCTCCCACTCGTACTTCAGGCCATCATGTGGAGCATGGGTCCGCTGCTCTATCTGGGCGTTTATTTATCTGCCACGCATCCTTCTCCGCAGGAAAACTGGCAGGGTTTGGAGGCCAGGGTGGGTGAGCAGCTGCGGAGATAGGCAGGACTGCTTCAGTGTCTTTCCTTCTGGGGGAGGGTACTGGTGCTAAATCAGCTGGTCCTGTCCATGTTCTGGCACCAGCTCAACACCCTGTGCCTGGCCCCGGAGGTCCTGGCCAAGCTCCAGAGGACAGCTTTGGAGTTCTTTTGGCCAGGACTGCACTGGGTCCCTGCAGGGGTCTTGTCTCTCCCCCTCTGCAGGAGGGGGGCCAGGGCCTGGTCTGCGTGCACAGCCAGGTCTGGACCTTCCGCCTCCAGGCCCTGCAGCGACTCCTCTTTAGTGCAGGTAGTCCGGCATGGAGCACTTTGGCATGCACCTTCCTCCACCACCTCCGATACTACTGGCAGCTCTTTTTTATCCACTTGAGGGGTCTTCCGTGAGACCTCTCAGAGCTGCTGGAATTCTACCAGGAACTGCTCCAGACCTGGAAGCTGTTTTTGTCGACCAAGTCTATTGTGGCCTCCGAGGGAGCAGACCTCATCATGGAGCTCCTGCTCCACAATCCAGCCATGTGTGTGCAGGTGGCGGAGTCTCCCTTGGTGCGCTGAAGGTTGATCCTGGCAGAAACCACCAAGATCGGAGACCTCCTGGACTACAGGAGGGATTAGATGGATCCCCGAGTGCTCGCTCAGCGCATGGGGCTCTCCACCCCCAAAACACCTCTGTGCCTACTCCAGGAGGTGAAGGAGGCCTTGCCGCAGCCCACTCTTGGCTTCCTCTAGTGGTCCACGTGAGAGGGTACACCCCTCCCCTCCCTTCCTGAAAACCCTCTGTCCCTTCTTATTGGGCTCTTGTTCCACGGGCCCTCCCCCCCCCCCCCCCGGCCTCCCCATCCTTGGACTCCCAGGCGGCTGCAAAATCTGCAGCCGGTCTGCTTTTGAACTGCGCCTAGAGAATATTTGTACATGTTCGTGCTCCGTACCCTGCATTTCCCCACCCTCATGTCCCACCCCGATACTAAGCGGCGGGACTATCGAAGACCTGTTGAGGGTGGGGGGCCCCGATGGGCCAGTGTGTATTCCACCTTAGTTCCATGGCCCATCAGGGACATTATTTGGCAGCTCCTCCATCCCGGATGCCTGCCCCTTTTGTGGTGTGAGGGAAAACCTGGTGCACGCCTACCTTGAATGTGCCAGGTTGCAGCCCCTATTCCAGCTCCTCCAGAACCTCTTATTGAGGTTCTGGCTGCACTTTTCCCCACACCTTTTCTTCTATGCACATCCTATCCATGGCCCCACAAAGTCGTCAACTTCCTCCTGGCTTTAGCTAAAACCACCATCTATAACACCAGGGAGAGAATGCTAGATGAGGGGGTTCCCTGCGACTGTGGGGCCTATTTTCGCTCCTCCCTAGTGTCACGTATCCAGGCAGAGTTCCTCTGGCTGGCATCCACTGGCTCCCTTGCCAGCTTTGAGGAGCAGTGGGCACTGTCCGGGGTTCTCTGCTCGGTGTCTCCATCCGGTTCCCTTGTTTTGAACCTGTGACCCGCACCCCTTGATCATTTTGTCATTATTTGTCCCCTGTGATTAGTTGGACATGGGTCCAGTTGTCCCTCCTGTAAGGCTGGGGGAGGGGCTTTTAGAACATTCTAGAACCACCTTTCCATGGTTTCAAATAGACCCCCACTACAGTACTCTATTTTTGTTCTTTTGGGACCGATCTAATGGCTAACCTTGGCATTTAGTTGGAAGGTGAAACAATCTTCATTTTACCTCAGATGTGGTTGCACAGGACAGGTTGAAAGCTAAGAGTAATTTTTTCACCACATCTGTTGTGGAACTTCAGTATGCTGATGACAATGAAGTTTTGGCCACTCCGAGAAAGATCTTCAAACTGTCTTGAATGTGTTTGCTGATGCTCATGCATGTCTTGGTCTTACCCTCAAGATCAAAAAGACCAATGTGCTCCATCGGCCCTTTTCAAATGAGGTACTATACATCCCATCCATTAAAATCAGTGGAGGCGCTCTGCAGGATATCAATAATTTTCTTTACCTTGGAAGTTATCTTTTATCCAAGGCAGATATTGATGTAGAAACCCAACATCATCTGAGCTCTGCCAGTGCAGCCTTTGCGTGTTTACATTACAGGGTTTTTGAAGATCATGATACTCAAACAGACACCAAACTTCTTGTCTATCAAGCTGTTATTCTCCCAACACTGTTGTATGAGTCTGAAACCTGGACAACCTACAGACATCACTTGAAAGTCCTTGAGAGGCATCACCAATGCTGCCTCCACAAGATTTTGAAGATCAAATGGGAATTCAAGGTGAACTAATATCAGTGTTCTGGAAGAGTCAAAGACCACCAGTATCGAGATAATGATCATCCATCTGCAACTTCATAGGGCTGGATCACGTTGTTTGATGCCAGACCATCACCTCCAAAAACAGGTCCTGTTTTCTCAGCTGAAACGATACTGTAATGTGGGAGGACAACAAAGCATTATAAGGACTTGCTAAATGATAATTTTAAGAAGTTCAACATTGATGTTGACACTTGGGAGAAACTCACCCAGAATCACTCAAAATGGAGAGCTGTCCTATGCAATGACCCCCTGCATTTTGAACTTCCCCACCGACAAGCAGAGGAGGAGAAGAGGTGCAGGAGGAAGGAGAGACTGGCTTCTAGTCATGGTTAACAGCCTTCTGCTGTATGGTTAATTTTGGAACAGCTTTGAGAATCTTCAGCTATTATGTAAATATAAATTAGCCATTATTATTAAAAATACAAATTCCAAGTATTTACTAACGTTTTCCTGTGGCACCTTAGAGACTAACAAAAATATAATTATGGTATTATGAGCTTTCATGGATAAAACCCACTTCTTCAGATGAGCTGGAATGGAAATAACAGAAAAGTTGTTTATAACAGAAAAAAGTACTTGTAGGTCCTACAATTGACAGGTGCTTGTTTCCCCTGTTATAAATAACTTAGGGTACGTCTACACTAGCCCCCTAGATCGATCTAGGGAGGCTAATGAGGGTGACCAGAATTGCAAATCAAGCACGGGATTTAAATATCCTGTGCTTGATTTGCATGTTCCCAGACGGTCGCCATTTTAGAAATTGACTAGCCCGAAGTAATTGCCCACGTCTACATGTGGCAGTGAAACGGGATTCTGGAATAAAGCCCCTAAATCAAATTAGGTGGTAAACCTCATTCCACGAGGAATACCTCCTCATTTGATTTAGGGCTTTATTCCGGAATCCTGTTTCACTGCCATGTGTAGATGTGGGCAGTTACTTCGGGCTAGTCAATATATAAAATGGCGACCAGCCAGGAACATGCAAATCAAGCACGGGATATTTAAATCCCGGGCTTGATTTGCAATTCTGGTTGCTCTCATTAGCCTCCCTAGATCGATTGAGGGGGCTAGTATAGACGTACCCTTAGTTTCTGTTATTGAAAGCTCATGATACTATATATTTGTGTTAATCTTAAATTTAAAAACAAGTAGTCCTGTGGCACCCTAGAGACTAACATGACTACTTTTTAACAAATATTTACTGTGAGTTCTCCAAATTGTTATTTATGATTCTGTGATGCTACAATATAGAAAATAATATACATTAGATTATTAGATGAAAACTGTCATGACTATGAGGGTTAGCCAGCAGCCTGGGGATTAAGGGGTTAACTACACCTAGCCAGGTGGAGTGGCCAATAGGAATGTAGGTAGGACTTTCCAACTGGGACAAAGGAATTTGGGTTTTTTCCTCCTTTGTCTCTCTGGGTGAGTCCTCTGCAGCTATAGGGAGGGACAAGCACATCTCTCTCTTTCTCCAGGAAACAATTCTTCACTTTCTGTAAGTAGGGTAAAGTTTAGGTAGTTTCGTTAGGCTTTATTGTTTTAAGGGTTGGGTAAGGGATCTGATATCTGGCACTGCTTAAGAGATGTTTGGCTTTCTTTTTAACTAAGTTCTAGCCCATGGTGCAATTCCTCCATGAGTATATTTTATTACCTTTCCATCTTATCCTTATGCTTGCAACAGGAATATAGTTGTAATAAAAGTTCTCTTTTCTTTTTATTAACCTGGCATTGGTTACTTGTGTGTCCTTATTTTTATAATAGGGGTGAGATTTCCCAAATGATCTTCCCCCTAATCTCGTTCTTAATTTGGGTGGTGGCAGCGGAAGTTTTATTCCCAAAATCTAGGTTTAAGATTTTGGGGGAAGTTTTATACCAAAGCCTAGTAGATAAGGCTTTGGGGTACACTTGCTGGCCCCCACTTCTGTATTTATCATGCCAGAATGGGGAAGGAGCCATGACAAAAGCACTTGTCCATTAAGT
This sequence comes from Pelodiscus sinensis, assembly GCF_049634645.1. Taxonomy (NCBI): domain Eukaryota; kingdom Metazoa; phylum Chordata; order Testudines; family Trionychidae; genus Pelodiscus; species Pelodiscus sinensis. The sequence goes on from NC_134719.1 coordinate 53,450,949, forward strand.
TAGATAATTAAAAGGTATATGTTTTACTGTGCTTTGTAGCAATAAGTGACTGTCAGAGAAATAAAAGAAAAAGGACACCACAGTGTCCATCTAAGTTTGTCTGTGCCTTGCAACATTACTTATTTAAAAGTAAGTCATGCCATGAGAGATTTTCATTATTGCTCTTGAAATAGAGGAGAGTAATATAATATCAGTGAATTTAAGGTGACCATTTGCAATATCAATAAAGCCCAATTCAGTTGGAAGTCAGTTTGACTTGTGTGAAAATGTTAAAGTGCTGTCCCTAATGCATGGGCACATTTCTCTACCCCCTGAGATAATAGCAGTCAAAGAGAAACTGCACACGTAAAAGCCTCAGGGGTTACTCATAAAAGGGCAAAGAAATTTATCAAAATTGAGAGAAAGTGTTCTGTACTTTTGAGAAAAGTGAAATCTTGCATGACAAATTGAGTCTGTTTTACGCTGTGTAATTGAATAGGATTGCTCAAGTGGAACTCAGTCTGCTCAAAGGGCACATCATACAGTGGGAAGGACTGACATATGTATAGTGTGCTCAAGGTAAATATAGAAATGTACTTGAGAGTTGAGTGACTTTGAAATTTTAGTGGAGATACAATGACAATCAGCAAACACAGCCTTCAGGAAAAAAACAAGTTGGGAAGCTATAGGCAGTTAAACAACTGTTTCGTGGCCAGGTACATAAAGGGGCCAGAGTTGTTCAATTCTAAGAATTTAGGAAGTTATGTGTAAAAAGAATGAGTTGTTTCATGCACTCCAGGAAAATTTGTGTTGAGTTTTCAGGGGTTTGATTTTTGGTTTTATTTCCAGAGTAACATATTAAGAGAAACAGACCTAAAAACAAAAATCAGATCCTTACATTTTTAATAGCTTACAGCACATTACCTGGAGAGTTCCCACTGACACAATCTGACATTTCTCTATATGTAGTTTTATAAAGCTTAGAAAATGCTTCTAATAGTTTGCATTGAATTGGTTAACAAAATGTCACTGTTTGATGTGTGTCTTTGCCAAGGTTCACTGACCTTTGAGCTTCGTGTTCGCATCTCATGAGCTTCATTTGGGTTAGGTATCCATGTCAAGGGTTCTTTCACAGCCATTTGTGTTCTTCTGCTATTTTTGGAGAGAGCAGAGAGAGTGATCTTTAAAAGTGGAGGAGAGAATTGGAAACTAATAATCTCATGTTGATGGAAAATGCTCTTTAAAGCTATATTACAAGTTGGTGATCTGCAGTGTTAAACAGAGATCAAGATGATACATGGGCCTATGTGCTCCTTTAAACTAGAGATTATATTTTTTTAGTATACAAAAAAAATTGGCTTCACCAATCAAAAGGAACATTTTTACAGAAATATTGTATTCAGTTTATATTGGATATATAAAGGTAGATGATTAACACTGTGCTACATTGTGCTAGTTTAGATATTGAAACATTTCTTTATACTCCTCTCTGATCATTGAGAAAACCTATATATCTGAAGATATTAGAATATGCAATGTAACACACTTAATTTAAATGCAGAGTAATTGTGACAGAGTGATAGTGGCTAATGAGTGAGCCAGCCTTCTGGATATTTAGATGCCAATTAATTCCCCAGAAAAAGCTGATGGAACTAATTAGATACTCAGGCCACAAATGTTGCCCACCCTTGTTGCAAGGAAATTGTTCTGGTAATAGTGGAGGCAACTTAAAATGGAAAGGTGCTGTGATTGCACAACCAATAGTGGCTGCACAGTTTCCAGGAAAAGAAGACAGGAGTGAAAACCTACTCTGTTACAATAATACACAAGGGAACAATATCTGTCTGAGCCATCAACCAGTTGCATAGGCAGTTGCTATTTTCCCAAAGAACACACGAGTGAGCTACCTATCAAGCAATATTATTTACTAAATACTAGTGACAAATTATACCAGCACAGTGGGCTTGATGACCGAGAAATCAGTACAGCCTGCATCTGGCAGAGCTTCTATAGCTTAAAAAGAAACAGTCAGAAAGTGCTACTGATCTCCCAAAATTCATTAAGCTAATAATATTTTGTTCTTAGCCATAATGAAGCTAATAATTAGGTTGTATGCATTTGGATGAAGTCTTAGGGAGTTTCTTTTATTGCTAATGTTTAATAAATACTGGAATATCTACTATGTTAATACCTGGATACAAGAAAAGCTTAGAGGACAAAAGGGACAAGTCCATTCAGGGATAATGACCTCATTATCTTATAGATGACTTGTTAAACCACAAAAGATAGAAATGTTATGATTTGAACAAGACATTTATAGGACTTCATGTTAAGGGCAAAACCAATCTTCCTCTCTCACTGGGCTCCACAAAGACCTCCAGCTATCTCTTTAAGACATGAGCGCTTCCTTTCTAGGAATAAAAGAAAAAGCATAATATGAACATATAGCATCTCCTCTCCCAGTTATGCTCCATGTAGAGATGGTGAATTGTTAAAGATCATTAGCAGATCTCCCAGTTGAATCTGAAGTAAAATGAGAGACATAACCTCTTATCCTTTTATCAATTCAATTGCTATCTATGCATGTAGCTGCTGAATATGGCTGAAATGAACATCATGCACCTCAAAATTAAAGAAATTGTGGTACAGAACCTTGAAAAACTACAGTTTTGTTTTTCACCCCTATCGATAGATATTTCAAAGCTGCTTCAGCAGCCTTTGTTCGCAATGTCAACTGTAGTAACAGGAATATACAGAGGCTAAAATGTTCAGTCTAGCAGGTCTAAAAATTAAGTAGCAAAATCTAATGCCCTTATTTTCAAAGGTGCTGAGAACACACACATCTCACTATAAATATGGATTTAGGTTCCCAACTCTGAAAATCCAAGTTTTTTAAACAATCTAATAATCTCTCCCGCACCTCATGTGCGCTGTTCTTGGTGAAGAGAAAAGGAAAATTGCCTCCTATCCTTTTGATAAACCCAAGGTGTGCACCCTAAAGAAAAGAAGAAGACATAATGTCTCAAGTCCACACTGCTTCTCTTGTCCCAGGATATCTCCTCCTCCTGCTCTCTGTGCACATCTATACTTCCACTCCTTAATGCAGGGCATTTGGCCCAGTTTACTTTGCTCTTGATACTCTAGAGTTCTCTTTTCTCCTCCACATTCCTTTTCAGACTTTAAAATTTACTGTTCCCTAGATTCCTGCTTTTACACCAGATCTGTTCCACAGCTCTGCTGGAAATTCTTCTCCAACCTGTCTTGGTGAAGAGCGTTACACCAAGACTTGTCCAGAGAAATCAGTACAGCCTGCATCTGTACATCTATACATTTATGTACAGGCCCCTTGATTTATAAAATCCTGCTTCTCTCATAATTTTCTTCTATCCTTAGACTCATTCTGTGCTGAAATCAGGAATAAACTGCGCTGGTTTTATATCTTTTCATTAAGGACCAGCACTCCTAGGTATGTCTACACTAGCCCCCTAGTTCAAACTAGGGAGGCTAATGTAGGCATTCAAAGTTGCAAATGAAGCCCGGGATTTAAATATCCCGGGCTTTATTTGCATGTTCCCTTCTGGTCGCCATTTTGAAATTCCACTAGTCCGAAGTAACTGCCTGCGGCTACACGTGGCAGTGAAACGGTAATTCGAACTAAGTCCCAGTTCGAATTAACTGTTAATCCTCATAGAATAGACTTAGTTCAAATTACCGTTTCACTCTCGTGTGTAGCTGTGGGCAGTTACTTCAGACTAGTGGAATTTCAAAATGGCAACTGGACGGGAACATGCAAATAAAGCCCGGGATATTTAAATACTGGGCTTCATTTGCAACTTTGAATGCCTACATTAGCCTCCCTAGTTCAAACTAGGGGGCTAGTGTAGACATATAGTGGACAAAACCAAAGCCTTCTGCTCTTGAAAAAAGGGAATCTGTATCTGGTTATATCAGGAGGTTATTATAACCTCTCTTTCAAAAGTGGGGAAATGTGAGTGTTCGAGAAGAAAGTTGCTGAATCAGGAATTGTGGGAATTTTATTGTGATCAACATTTAAGTATTTGTTATAATACTTTGTGTCTTTCCTAGAAGCACTACTCTTACCTCATCTTTTAGTAAAGAGAGCTTCATGAAGACACTGCCATTGCTCACATACTTAAAGCTAACCACATGCAGCAACGAGGTTTCAGAATCCCATACAGTATGCAGGCAGAAGACAGAGGAGAGCTTTCCTCACTTTCTGCCAACCAGACTGACCGACCAAACCCTAGGCATAGCTGACAACAGTTAATCATGGATACACACACCCAGTGTTGGGCCCAATAAGGAAAATAATCACACCTATAAAGGAAGGAGAATAGAAAAAGAAGGGGAGGCAAAATTCGGAGATGTCTAACATTTACCCTAATGCAAAGTTCTGGAAGAAAGAGCAAAGTAATAATAGTTAAACATTTTAACAGATCTTTGTGGATTAAATAGCAATTTATTTCTAAATAAAAAGCACAGAGATGGATTATGTACAATATATGTAACAACCAGGAAAATCAAATCCTTGGGGATTGTAAAGAATGTTCTAGAAATAGGAAGTGTTAGTATAGAAAACTCAGAGGCATTAGAATAATACAAGGAAAATGAGACCCAATTAAAAAAAAGTCTTCAGAAATTCTTTAGTAATACCGGAAAAGGTAGAAGACTCTAAGTCTGTGTCTATATTACCAGGTTATTTAAAAATAAGTTAGGGCATGTCTATACAGCAGTGCTAAAGTCGAATTAAGCTATGCAACTTCAGCTATGTCAATTGAGCAGCTTAAGTTGAAATAGCTTAATTCGGCTGTTGGCTCTACCTACACAGCAGAAAGTTGAAGGAAGATCACTTTTCATAAGAACATAAGAATGGCTGTACTGGGTCAGACCAAAGGTCCATCTAGGTCATTAGCCTGTCTGTTGACAGTGGCCAGTACCAAGTGCCCCGGAGGAGGTGGACCGAAGACAAATCAAGTGATTTGTCTCGTGCCTTTCATCTCCAGCCTCTGACAAACAGAGGCAAGGGACAACATTTCTATCCCCTGGCTAATAGCCTTTTATGGACCTAACCTCCATGAATTTACCTAGCTTCTCTTTAAACTCTGTTATAGTTCTAGCCTTCACAGCCTCCTCTGGCAAGGAGTTCCACAGGTTGATTATGAAGTGTGAAGAAGAACTTTCTTTTATTAGTTTTAAACCTGCTACCCATTAATTTAATTTGGTGTCCTCTAGTCCTTATATTATGGGAACTAATGAATAACTTTCCTTTATTCACCCTCTCCACATCACTCAGGCTGTGTCTAGACTGCATCCCTTTTCCGTAAAAGGGATCCAAATTAGACATATCGCAATTGCAAATGAAGCGGGGATTTAAATCCCCCCCTCTTCATTAGCATAAAAATGGCTGCTGCTTTTTTCCAGCTCGGAGCTTTGCCAGAAAAAAGCGCCAGTCTAGACATGGATCTTTTGGAAACTAAAGCCTTTTCCGAAAGATCACTTATCCCTTTAAGATAGAGGAGCAGGTTCCCATGTGGCCTAGTGAATAGGGTTCCCACATGGGGAGGACAGGGTTGCAGGTTTGAGTCCCCAGTCCCCCAGGGTCAGGTGGGCTCTCGTAGGGTGGCACTGGGGCAGGTGGGATAAAGGGCCTACCTGCAGTAAGGTGGAGGGGCGGATTCCAGTGTGGCCTAATGGATAGGGCTATCCTTTAAGAAGGATAAGGGATCTTTCAGAAAAGGCTTTATTTTCCAAAAGATCCACATCTAGACTGACGCTTTTTTCCGACAAAGCTCCGAGCCAGAAAAAAGCGGCAGCCATTTTTATGCTAATGAAGCAGGGGGGATTAAAATCCCTGCTTCATTTGCAATTGCTATATGTCTAATTTGGATCCCTTTTATGGAAAAGGGATGCAGTCTAGACACAGCCTCATAATTTTATATACCTCTATCATATGCCCTCTCAGTCTTCTCTTTTCCAAACTGAAAAGTCCCAGTCGCTTTAGCCTCTTTTTCTATGGGACCTGTTCCAAACCCCTAATCATTTTAGTTGCCCTTTTCAAGGCCAAAATATCTGTTTTGAGGTGAGGAGACCACATCTGAACACAGTGGGCATACCATAGTTTTATACAGGGGCAATAAGATATTGTGTCTTATTTTCTATCCCTTTCTTAATAATAGCCAATTAGCCCATCATAAGATGGGATTTTCAGGTCTCTCCTCCATGTTGGTCTTCTCTCCTGAGCCTCCGGTCTCTCACTCCATCTCTCTCCTCCTCCTACTCACTCCCCGTTTCTCTCTCTCAGCTCTCCTCCACCTCCTGCCTCTCTCTGTCTCTTCTCCTTCCCCTTCTGCCTCTCCCTCGGGGGACCACGGAGCCCAAATGGCCCAAATGGTCACCTCCCCGCCCCTCTTCACCTCCTGCCATGGAGCTTGACTGACTTCTGCACCGCTCAGCCAGGCTGCTGAGGGGGAGCAAGCGTCCATTTGGGCTCCCCCATGGCAGCCCGGCTGAGCGGCGCAGAAGTCAGCCGAGTGCCACGGTGGGAGGCGAAGAGGGGCGGGGCAGTGACATACACGGCCAGACTCCACCCCCTGGCCATGTACGTCACTGCCCCACCCTCCTTCCCCTCCTGCCATGGCACTTGGCTGACTTCTGCACTGCTCAGCTGGGCCACCGCGGAGGAGTAAGGGGCGCAAGCGGCCATTTGGGCCTGCACTCCCCATGCAACACAGGCCACTCAGAGGGAATAGCCAGCATCTCAGCCTTTCAGACTGTCAGACACTGGGCTAATATTCTTAATAATTCCTAACATTCTATTTGCCTTTTTGACCACTGCAGCGCACTGTGTGGACCGAGGAGCGGTGCTATTGGAGCAACCCAGCAGCACCCGAGCTGCTCTGCCCCAGGCATCCCCAAGTCAGCCGCTGCTGAAACTGACCAGCGGCTGACTACAGGAAGCCCAGGGCAGAGTTGCTCTGCCCCGGGCTTCCTGGAACCAGCCGCTGATCAGTTTCAGCAGCAGCTGACTTGGGGATGCCTGGGGTTCTTAAGTTGAATCTGTATGTAAGTCGGAACTGGTGTCCAGATTCAGCCGCTGTTGAAACTGATCAGTTTCAGCAGCGGCTGAATCTGGATGCCAGTTCTGACTTACATACAGATTCAACTTAAGAACAAACCTACAGTCCCTATCTTGTACGTAACCCGGGGACTGCCTGTATATAATATCATTCTCTTCCAACTAGAGACACATTTCAGCACAAACTAAAGTAACATCCAATACTGTAAAGTTCTGGGACATCAGGTGCTGGTAAGAAACGGTACTTTTATTTCCTGGTCCCAGCTACTTTACTTGAATCAGGATTCCAAATAACAGTATCAGACGACAGGGGGACCTGCTGATTCGAGTACTTATTGCTACCGTGGCAAGACTTTTGGATTTACTGGGAATAATATACATTCTATCCTAGAGATTGTTCACTAAGGCTATGTCTACACTACCAGGTTATTTTTAAATTGGTTCTTTTGAAATAACTCCTGGAATAACTATTTTGAAATAAGCTTATGCCTCTTCAGAAGCAGGGGTTATTATTTCCACCCCGCCCACTCACGGGGAGGACAACCTCCCTGCAGCTATGGGGATGGACGCTGGAACCGTCCCACCCTCTGAGCCCTCGAACGATTCACAGTACTGCGAAGCGGTTGAGGTGACCATGGAGGTTGCGGGAGAGGTGAACACCTCCCTTCTGGGGTCCCTGCAAAAGGGGGCATCTGTGGAGGATGCTCCCACTGTTCCCACCTCTGCTGAGGGGGTGGCCGCTGACCTTGCCACCGACAAAGATCACCATCTGGTGGCGGGCAGCGGGCTCACCTTCCTCTCTCAGGAGGTGGAGGCTTTGGGGCTGACCCCGGCTGCCTCAGAGGGGGATCATCAAGTCCTGGAGGGACAACAACAGACCTCTCCTTCCCCTTCTGACTCGTTGCTATCCCTTCTCCCTGCCTCTGAGTTGCCCCAGGGTGCAACCATCTGCCCGGCCATCAGCAGCGTTTCGGCCGCGGCTGCCGAAACCCTTAAGGCTCTCAGGGGACAGGAGGGCCCACTAATATCCATCACCCCCGGCGCTGAGGCCTCTGGTGCTGCACTCTCTGTGGCACTGGAGCCTCTCCCTGCGTAGGAGGGTACTGGTGCTTAACCAACTAGTCCTGTCCATGCTCTGGCACCGTCTCAGCACCCTGGTCCCGCCCCCGGGTTTCCTGGATCAGATCCAGCAGCTGCTGCTGCGGTTCTTCTGGTCAGGACTGCATTGGGTCTCTGCAGGGGTTCTCCATCTTCCCCTGGAGGAGGGAGGACAGGACCTGATGTGTTTGCGCACGCGGGTTTGTGTCCTCCGCCTCCAGGCCCTGCAGAGGCTCCTATTTGATGCAGGTAGTCCGGCATGGAGCACGCTGGTGCACGCTTTTCTTCGCCATTTCCAAGGGCTCCGATATGACCGGCACTTCCTTTATTTGAGAGGTTTTCCGTGAGACCTCTCCGAGCTGCCGGCCTTCTACCAGGACCTCCCCCGGACCTGGACGCTGCTAGAGGCAACCAGGTCCTTGGGAGCCACCGTGGGGGCAGACCTCCTCATGGAGCCCCTGCTACACAATCCCCATCTACGTGTGCAGGTGGTGGAGTCCCCCTCGGTGTGCCGGAGGCTGGTCCTGACAGAAGTCACAAGGATCGGAGACCTCCTGGACTACGACCGGGGAGACTGGGTGGATCCTCAGGCGCTCACCCAGAGCATGGGGCTCTCCACCTTACGTACTTCCTGGCGCATACTTCAGGAGGTGAAGGTCCCTCACCTCTGGCCCGCCCGATCTATCCATCGACCCTAAGCCCTGTGTACCTCCCCGACCGCCTCCCCTTTGTCACCCGAGCCGGCTGCACGCATTGCAGCCGGTCCCCTCCGAATTACACCAAAGAGTCACCTGTACATCCTCGTGCTTCACACGCTCCCCTTCCCCACCATCATGTCCCACACAGACACCAAGTGGTGGGACCTCCTACCACCAATAGAGGGTGGGGAGCCCCAGTGGGACAGTCTCTATTCCACCTTGGTTCCACAGCCCACTGGGGACATCAGCTGGAGAATCCTGCACGGAGTTGTGAGCACAGGCGTGTATTTGGTGTGGTTCACCCCCATTCCTGACACTTGCCCCTTCTGTGGCGAGAGGGAGAACCTGGCGCACGTGTACCTCAGGTACACCAGGTTACAGCCCTTCTTTCGGCTCCTCCAGAACCTTTTGTTGAGGTTCTGGCTGCACTTCTCCCCTCACCTGTTAATTTATGCACACCCCATCCAAGTCCCTACAAAGTCACGGGACCTCCTGGTCAATCTCCTCCTTGCTATCACCAAGATGGTAATTTATAAGACCAGGGAGCAGAGGTTGGCCGAGGGAGGGGCCTGCGACTGTGGGGCCTATTTCCGTTCCTGCATCCACTCATGTATCCGGGCAGAGTTCCACTGGGCGGCATCCGCTGGCTCTCTCGAGACCTTCGAGGGGCAGCGGGCACTGTCCGGGGTTCTCTGTGCAGTGTCCCCATCCGGTTCTTTTGTTTTAGCCCTTTGACCCTCACACCTGTCCCTGTTTTCCTTTTATTTGTCCCAAGTAATTACTTGGTTTCCTGCGCTCAGTGGCTGAGGGGAGGTCATTTAGATGTGGACGGCTAACGCCCGCCCACCTCCCGGATTCCAATAGGCACAGTGGATATAAAGCTGGCTAAACTGTCAGGCCCAACGGGTAGTGATTGATGTATGATTGGTGGTTGGAGTGCTCCAAGAATCGGTTCTAGGACCAGTTTTTTCAACATCTTTATTAATGACCTGGATGAGGGGATGGATTGCACTCTTGGCAAGCTTGTGGATGTCACTAAAATAGGGGGAGAGGTAGATACTTTGGAGGGCTGGGATAGGGTTCAGAGTGACCTAGACAAAATGGAGGATTGGGCCAAAAGAAAATTGATGAGGTTCAACTAGGACAAGTGCTGACAGTGTTACAGGCTGGGGACCGATTGGCTAAGTAGCAGTTCAGCAGAAAAGTAGCTGGAGATTATAGTGGACGAGAAGCTGAATATGAGTCAACAGTGTGCTCTTGTAGTCAAGAAGGCTGATGGCATATTAGGGTGCATTAGGAGGAGCATTGCCAGCAGATCTAGAGATTATTCCCCTTTATTCAGCACTGGTGATGCCACATCTGGAGTATTACATTCAATTCTGGGCCCCCGAGCATAGAAAGGATTAGGCGGCTGAAGCACATGACCTACGAGGAGTGGTTGAGGGATTTGGGCTTACTTATGCTATGTCTATACTGCAAGCCTCTTGAGGAAGAGCAAATGCAAATGGAGGACTCATTTGCATAGGTCATGCTCTCATTCCCATTTCCTCTTCCTTTCCCTTTTGCGCAAGAGGTTTTTGCGCAAAAAAGCTCTGTGTAGACAGCACCTTTTTGCTCAAAACCCCCCCTTTTGCACAAGAGCTGTTCTTCCTCAGTCTGCAGAAGAGAAGAGTGAGGGTGGATTTCAAAGCAGCTTTCAACTTCCTGAAGGGAGGTTCCAAAGAGAATGGAGAGAGGCTGTTCACAGTAGTGACGGTTGGCAGAACAAGGAGCAATGGTCTCAAGTTGGAGTGGAAGAGGTCTAGGCTGGATATTAGGAAAAAGTATTTCACTAGTAGGGTGGTAAAGCATTGGAATGGGTTACTGAGGGAAATGGTGGAATCTCTGTCGCTAGAGCTTTTTAAGTCCTGGCTTGCTAAAGTCCTGACTGGGTTGATTTAATTAGGGTAGGTCCTGCTTTAGGCAGGGGGATGGACTCGATGACCTCCTGAGGTCTCTTAGAGCCCTGGGATTCTATGATTCTAATGAATAGCTAATTTGTTTTAGTAACAAACAGTATTAATGAGTGTTCTACTTGGGAGGAAATATAAGGAATGATATTATTCTTTCTATTATGTTAGTAAGTGAAACATTTTCAGCAGCTGACTCATTATTATTTCTGATTAACTCCAACTTAACTGAACACTTAGGATTCTATGAAAAATTTAAGAAGCTATAAAAGTTAATAATATATCACTACTAACCCTAAGGCTCTTATTAATGTGCCTATATGATTAAAAAATAAATCCATTTTGTCCCAAGTGCAGACCACGATTTGTGAGATATTGTCCCTCTTTTGATTAGAAGGATCAGCATTGTTTCAGTCTCACACCATTGGTACATTTACAGGTAGAACTGTTCCCTTTGTTACTTAAAACAGCTATAGCAATAATACTGATTACCTAATAAAGACAGATTGCAGCATGTGGTGGAAGAATTATTGTCTCGAGCAAGAAAATTCCATGGTGAATATTTAGGTTTATGTCAATCTTTCTGTTTTACTCATAAATAAGTTGGGCCCTGATTCAGCAAAGCACTCCAAATTGCATTTAGAATCTCATAGGACTTAAGCACTTATTTAAAATGAAGCTCATGCTTAAGTACTTTGCTGATCTTGTGGTTTTAATAACCACAAGAGAGAATAAAGCTTCCCATACTTTTTCTATCACAATAACTTATACAAGAAAGTCATCAACGCAACTCAAAGCTGAAAAATCAAATCTTCACCAAGTTAGTAACAACAACATTTTGAAGATTGCAATCCAATCTGTATGACTCCATTGACCTTACTGTAAGTCATGCAGCTATATCACTAGGGCTGTGTCCAGACTCAGGGTTTTTTTCGGGAAAAGTAGCCTTTTCCCGAAAAAACTTCCCCTGCGTCCAGACTCAAGCCGTGTTCTTTCGAAATAATTTCGAAAGAACGCGGCTTTTCTTTCGATGGCGGTAAACCTCGTTTCACGAGGAAGAACGCCTTCTTTCAAAAGTTCCTCTTTCGAAAGAAGGCGTTCTTCAATGTAAATAGGGCTTCCTCGAAAGAGAGCATCCAGACTCGCTGGGTGCTCTCTTTCGAAAAAGCGGATTGCTCTTTCGAAAGATCCGCCTGCAGTCTAGACGCGATCTTTCGAAAGAGGCTCTTTCGAAAGAAGCCTGCAGTCTAGACATAGCCTATGGGAGAAAAAGTTCAAGTGGTATCTTATTAGCATTTTACTAGGGAAAGAACAATCCAAAGGGTTTATTGGACACAGTGGCTGCTTGATTTTGCTACTCATGGCACATGAATATTTAACCTATATTTAAATATAATTTATATACATCTTCCATATATTTGAGAGAGTGAGTTTGTGTGTGAGTGAGTCTATGTGTTTTTCAAAACACACAGGGGGAGGGATAGCTCAGTGGTTGGAGCATTGGCCTGCTAAACCCAGGGTTGTGAATTCAATCCTTGTAGAATCCATTTAGGGATTTGGGGCAGACATTTGTCAGGGATGATACTTGGTTCTGCTATGAAGGCAAGGGACTGGACTTGATGATCTTTCAAGGTCCCTTCCAGTTCTAGGAGATAGACAAGCTCCATTATTTTTTTTTCACTCCTAAATAGTAAGAACCAGGACCACTAAATCTGGCATACAGCTTCCTTTTATCATGAATTAACTCAGGCTAGGGACTGGGCTGTGCCAGGAATACAGGAGGTGCCTGAAATGGGATTGCTTCTCATAAAACCAGAGAGAAAAAACAGAATCACCAGGCAGGTGAAAGGGGCTGGGTGGAGGCACGCCTCTACTCCTTTCTGGGAATACCCCTGGCCGCCCCCTTGGCACACTCTAGGGAGGATGTGCTGGCTGAAGCTCTCCTCCTTTGTCGACTTGCTGGCTTTTCCCCTTCATCACAGGGTGAGGGGAAACTGCACACTTTCCTGAATTCCTCTGGGGAGCCCAGGGGACAGCTGAACCTGCACATGTCCCAGCTGGAGCTGCAGCAGCCATGAAGAGGCACTTCTCACCGGTCGGGGCCTGCTCGAGTTATTCCTGCGCCCCAGGCAGCAGGTGCGCGATGCATGCAGGGCTCTGCCCCCAAGTGCACGGCGTATGTGTGTCCCCACTCCCCCGGCGTGCTGTGCCCCTTACAGCTGCAATCAGGCGTGTGGCGCCTGATGGCAGCTCTAAGGGGCACTGCCCAGCTCCCGGCCCTGGGCCCGCAGTGCCTGATTGCAGCTCTAAGAGGTGCTGTGCAGCCGGGTGTGCGGCACCTCTTACAGCTGCCATCAGGCACCCCCTATAGGTTGGCGCTCCGGGCAGCTGCCCAGCTAGCCCTCCCCCCTTTATTCGGCCTTGCACCTGTCCACAAGCTGCTGTGGTGAGAGAGGGCTGGGGTCATCCTCTCTCCCCAGGGCAGCCTGCATACAGACCTCCTCATACCTAGCCCCTCCCCAGAGCAAAGAGTTAAGGGCACAAGCAGCTCCGGGTAAATCTTCTAGCAATAAAATAAAGTTAGAAACTCATTAGCTGAAAATCTTCTTGCTGTGTAAGTAGAGCCCTGCACAGGTAAAAAATGTGGATCCTCCTTTGCTCTGCATTCCCAGGCTCAACTCATCATCAGCTCCTCAGTCTATCATGCAGATTTTACTTTCATCTGTGTTCACATAGCAAGCTGTATGGAGGAGGGAGGGAGCATGGATGAGCAAGGAGGGGGCAGGATCTTGCTGGTGTAGACCCCTTACTAAAGGTGCCTCTGCTTATTTTCTGGGAAGACCCTGTGTGCTGCAGTCTAGCCTCACAGACTACAATTCCCATGAGCCTTGGGGAAAAACAGGAAGGAAGTGACTCTTGTTTGGGAGATCTGAGTCTCTCCAGTGTGTGGAGGAAGACTCAGCAGTCTGTGGACTTTTCCCTCTGTTTTTGGAGTGGAAAGGGGGCCAGACTGCTGTGGAGGAGTTTGATCCTGTTCAGGAGCTGTTATGTTGAAGTTACAGACTGGCACAACGAGCCTTTGTACTGCCTGGCAGGGCCAGCTTTAGGAAGTGCGGGGCCCAATTTGAACAGTTTTGGCACCCCCCAGCCCCCCAAGGATTTTTTGTTGAGCAAAAAAAAAAAAAAAAAACCCCACCCACACAACAAACCACAACCACACACAAATATCACATCAGAAGTAGATCTGATCAAAATGTATAAAATGTATATCAATATAGTTGAACATTTAAAACAAATGCCATCCTATATTATGCAAAATTTTAAACAAAATTAAATCAGTTGCCTTAAGTGTAGGTCAAATATTTTCAATTGCAAACGATCCAATTTTTTCAATAAAGTTAAAAGTTTGATTTTTAAAAAGTTACCAGAGAGCGTTGCAGTTTTCTGTTACCTTGATTTTCTTTTTAAATAGCAAAAATGGAGTCTTTGTTAAGAAAGTGTCAGTTCTGTGGTCAAATTCCAGTCCTTAGTGGTTTCAGCACCAATGATTTCACTAGGTAATATGGTACCTCACCACCATTGCCTCCTTTGCATAGCTCATTCAGACCACTGGCTGATAATAGTTAGTCACCCAGACCAGTCATTAACCATAGTCATGGACTTACCCTACTCTCCATTGTCTCTATGATTCTCTGATGACCTGTGACAAAAACAGAGGGTGGAAAGGGAAACTGAAGGGAGAGCCCTCTCTAAATTCACCAATCAAAGAGCAGTATTACCAACCCAAGATTCACAATGAACACCTACACAAAGTTATGAGACTGGTCTACATATCGTAAGATTTTTAAAAAAATAAAACATGTTGGATTTGTATTGGCCTTTTGTTTCTTGAGTATTTATGGTTCATGTTTTAAAGCTTTCCTCCTCAGCTGTAAGGCCCAGAAGTACATAATCAATTGACTCCAGGCCTTTAGAAAAACACCAAATGTTTTGAGACTCATGGTAAAACAATAGAGGAATTCTTGTGAGCCCATGCTTTGCCCACAGTATAAAAAAACCTAAAAAACCCACAATATCATCTCCACTAAACATCCTAATGAGATACTGAAAATGAGGAACTGAATTCAACAGCTCCTGATATGAACAGGTATCAACCTAGTTTTTCATATTTGAGATGGGTTACCAGGAATCATACATGACAATATGAAATCTTTCCACTCTCAAGTCAGCATATTCATAAAGTACCTATAATTTTAATCCATGCATTTATTAGATAGTGAAAGAGTAAGGAGGGGAATTAGTGTAAATAAGTGTTCAAATTAAAAAAAAAAAAGCCTGAAGGAATTAGGACTGGGATCCTACATCTCACGTTCAGAACTGACTAGGACACTTATGACCAGATTTTCAAAGGTGTGTAAAGATCAGATAGATATCTTTGAAGATCCGGCTTGACAACTGTCTCTTTAGGAGCTTAATTACCTTTGAAAATCTGAGCTTAGATTTCCAAGTCCAATTTTCAAAAATGACTTTAGTCACTCAAGTGCTTTTGAAAATTTTAACTGGGGGCCTAAAGAGACAAAAATAGACAAAAGGCAGGAGATGGTATTCCTTTTAAATACGTGTGACATCTATTTTTAACTAAATTTTATATTATTTTTCTCCCAGGGGCAACTGACCCCTCCAGCCCCCTCACCATGCCACTGCCCCCCCTCCTGCAGATCTATCATCTTATGCATGTGCAAGATCTGTGAGAGCCATCCCATGACTCTGCAGTTAGTGTCTGCTGTCTTCTGGGTGGTGTCTCAATGCTGCCACATTCACCTCCAAAGAGGGGGCTTCCCAAAGCAGGCCCTTGCTGCAGACCCCCAAGGCATCCACAGGTCCAGTCTCCTTTCAATGGGCCCTCTTCCCAGGGCTCATTGATCTCGGATCTGGCTTCCATCCCCTCTCCAACCTTTGCAACTGCCCAGAGGTGCTCACCTTCCACCTCATCCATTCCCACCTCATCCACCCCACAGGGACAGTCTCTGCCTCACTTGTCCTAGGAACTATTCTACCAAGACATAATACAAAGTTTCCATGTAAAAGGACTCAATACAAAGCTAAAAACTTCAATGAGAGAATGATTAATATAGAGACGTGTCCACATCTGCTGTAGGGAGACACCTCTGCCTGCCTCCACCCCTCTTCCCCAGAGTCTACAGACCCATTGCAAAGCAGGGGAGTGGAAGGAAAGAGGCTGAGGCCCATCAACGGGACTGAAGCAGTCATGAGCAAGCCATGCCTGGGAGCCATTCTCCTGTCCATTGCTGGTGCAGTGTTGCTTCAGGCACGTTGAAATGCAGTCACCTCTAGGTTGGACTGGACAGCTGTTTAACACCTGCACAAGGTTTCAGGAAGGGGGCAGTGCAGGTTGCCTTCCTGCAGAGTCCCCATCAGAACTACTGTGCCCTCCTGGCTTAGGAAAAGAATCAACAGGAGTGGAAATTAACCCGCCCAGTTACACGTCCCCTAGGCAGGGAATGAGCCATCTACATTAGGCCCCAGCTGGAGTGTCATGTCCAGTTCTGGGCTCCACATTTCAGGAAACGTGGAGAAACTGGATAAAGTCCAGAGAAAATCAACACAAATGATGAAAAATCTAGAGAACATGAAATATGAGGCAAGGCTGAAGAAATTGGCCTTGCTTACCTTGGAAAAGAGAAGACCGAAAAGGGACATGAGAGCAGCTTTCAAATATCTAAGGGTGTGTCTACACTGAAAAGTTAGTTCGAACTAACGGACGTTAGTTCGAACTAACTTTCCAGGGCGCTACACTAGCGCTCCGTTAGTTCGAACTTAATTCGAACTAACGGAGCGCTTAGTTCGAACTAGGTAAACCTCATTTTACGAGGACTAACGCCTAGTTCGAACTAGCTAGTTCGAACTAAGGGCTGTGTAGCCCTTTAGTTCGAACTAGTGGGAGGCTAGCCCTCCCCAGGTTTCCCTGGTGGCCACTCTGGCCAACACCAGGGAAACTCGATGCCCCCCTCCCGGCCCCGGACCCCTTAAAGGGGCACGGGCTGGCTACGGTGCCCGTGCCAGGTGCAAGCCTGCCAGCACCCAGCTAGCAGACCCTGCACCTGGCACGGCACAGAGCCACCCACCCGATGCCCCCCAGCCCACCTCCTCTTGCCGGGACCAGGCTGGCGGCTCCCGGGAGCTTGCCCTGGACCGCAAGAGGCGGGCACCTTCCTGGGCTAGTGCGGACATCGTGGACCTCGTCCATGATCTCCGCACTAGGCACAGGAAAGTGGCCGTCTAGGGCAGGAGAGCTGCCAGCCTGGCCACCCAGGAGCAGGTGTGCATGAAAATCAAGGGGGTCCACTGAGACCCCCAACCCTGAGCCCTGAGCTTACAATGGCCGTATTGGGTCAGAACAAAGGTCCATCTAGCCCAGTAGCCTGTCTGCCGACAGCGGCCAACCCTAGGGACCCTGGAGGGGATGGACTGAAGACAGTGACCAAGCCATTTGTCTCGTGCCATCCCTCTCCAGCCTTCCACAAACTTTGGGCAGGGACACCACTCCTTCCCCCTGGCTAATACCACTCCATGGACCCAACCTCCATGACTTGATCTCACTTCCCTTTAAACTCTGTTCTAGTTCTAGCCTTCACAGCCTCCTGCAGCAAGGAGTTCCGCAGGTTAACTATTTGCTTTGTCAAGAACAACTTTCTCTTACTAGTTTCAAGCCTGCTACCCATTCCTTTCCTTTGGTGTCCTCTAGTCCTTCTTTATGGGAACTCAGGAAGAACTTTTCTGAATGCACCCTCTCCACCCAACCCCTGCTTTTAGAGACCTCTATCCTGTCCCCCCTCCGTCTCCTCTTTTCTAAGCTGAACAGTCCCAGTCTCTGTAGCCTCTCTTCATCTGGGACCTGTTCCCAACCCCTGATCATGTTAGTTGCCCTCCCTTCTCCCAGCCTTTCTCTTCCCCTCTCCCACCTCCTTCTCCCAGTCTCCCCCAGTTTTTTTCAATAAAGACAGAGTCAATGTTGGAAGAAACGTTATCTTTATTTTGTACATCAATAAGAAGGGGGGCTAGGGAAGGGTAAGTGGAAGGAGGTGAGGGAGGAATGGGGTACGAGCCCCCGATGGGGAGGACTGGGCTGGCTCTGCGGGCTTCTGGGGGTGGAAGCTCTCCTGCAGCCCCCCAATTGCCCCCTCTCCCCAGATGGCAGCCTGTGGCAAGTGCAGCCGGGCTGATGGCCGAGTGGTGTGATGTGCCCAGTGTGGGTACTCCGGGCACTCCAAGCCAGAACTTCTTTGTAAGCGGGGCACCCCTTAGAACTGTGTGTCCAGGGTGGGGGTCGGGACCCTTTAAGCGCAGCCCTCGGCTAGCCTGAGACAGCATCTCCATGCTCTAAGTCCTCCTTTTATGCCCTGCCGGCACTGCTTCCGGCCATCCTTAAGCCCTGTTCAGAGTCCACTCAATGTGGACTTGCTAGTTCGAATTAGCAAAATGCTTATTCGAACTAGTTTTTAATACTAGACGCGTTAGTTCGAATTAGCTTAGTTCGAATTAACTAATTCGAACTAAGTTAGTTCGAACTAGCGCTGTAGTGTAGACATACCCTAAAAGAGTATCATAAGGAGGAGGAAGAAAAATTGTTCTGCTTGGCCTCTGAGGTTAGGATGAGAAGCAATGGGCTTAAATTGCAGCAAGGGAGTTTGGGTTGGACATTAGGAAAAACTTCCTGCCTGTCAGGGTGGTTAAACGCTGGAATAAATTGCCTAGTGAGATTGCAGAATCTCCATCACTGGAGATATTTAAGACCAGGTTAGACAGACACCTGTCAGGGATGAGCTAGGGCAACTCAACTTTGGAAGCCCCAGGGGCCACACTGATACTTACAGAACATGCTGAGGGCCTCAACTTAAGTGTGGTTGCATATGCAAGCAAATATATACAAATAGCTTCTCACACTGACAGGCATGAATACAAAGATAAAGGCAAGACTACAAAACACACAGGCCCCATTTAAGTCAGTTCTGCTGATATTAAAAATGCAATATTTACCCGATTTCTACCCATGTGACAGCACTTTTCATGAGCAATAGCAGTCCAAGAATTTAACTACTAAAACACATATCAACAGAAGATCATTACACTGACTACTTTTTTGTTTCGGATCCCACTTGCTGGCCACGTATTGATCCTCACATAACCCAAACTGCACCATAGGGTGCAAACAATCTGGCCATGGGCAGCATATCAAGTTATTAATAAGTATTTTATAAACCTTTACCTTTTCTCTGTGCTGCCATGTCTCCTCTCCTTGCTCCATCATCTCCCCTGGTGCCTGCTAACCCCCAACTCCTCACCTTCCTCTGCTGTCCTGACTCCTGCCCTTCTCACTGCCCTCAGCCCTCCTGCGACCTGCCCCCCTCCTCCAGCTGTTCTCTCCCCCCTGTGCCCACTCCTCCAGTAGCCCCACTCTGATTATGTGAGCTACCCCTTCTCATCCCCTCTTCCAACACCTCTATCTACACACCTGCCCTGCCTCTCTCCTCTGGTGCTGGTCCCTCCCCTGCAGGTGTCTACCCTTCTGCTTCACCCCCAGAATCCCCTGGCACCTGCACCTTCCCTTACCCCTGCACCCTCCTGGTGCCTCCTCCTTCCTTTACTGCCCCTGCCCCCTTTGCCCTCTTTTTCCCTGATACCCACTCCCTCACCATTCTCTGCCCCATTCCGCTCCTGCCCTTCTGTGCTCTCACACATGCCTTGCTCCATCCCCACCTTTCTCATGCCCACCCCTTCTTTCAAGCCTTCTCCCAGCACCTCCCCCTCTAGCCACCAATGCCCTTCCCCTCTCCTCTCCTCTCCTCTCCTCTCCTCTCCTCTCCTCTTCCAGCATCACCCTGTCCCCCCTCCCACTGACACCTCCCCTCCTGCTCTTTCCCTCATTGTCTGCACTTGGCTCCCTGCCATTTGTTTCTCCTGCACCCCTGTCTTTTGGTGCCTTTCCTCCCCCCGCCCAAGCTCCTCCTCCTTCCACCCCTCCCCCGCCTCTGCCTCCACCCAAGCCCAAGCCCCTTCCCTTCCCCCCCGCTGCCTCCTCTCTCTCCTCCCCCCGCCCAAGCCCCTTTCCCCCGCTGCCGCCACTGCCGCCGCACAATCCCATTCCCTACCTTCTGCCTTCCACGTTGTGGGGCCGGAGTCTGCGCTCAGGCCCCAGAGGCCGAACCCGGAGCCAGCAAGGCCCTGCAATGTGCCTCCCATGAATTTTAAAATCCCGGGCCGTGACATCACGTCGCTCTTGGGTGTCCTTCCCGCCCACCTGCAACGCTGCACATGGGCAGCAGCAAGAGGTGAGGAGAAGCCACACATGGCAGGGATGGTCAGGGGGATGAGAGGACGCACAGGAGGGCCAGCAGGGAGGTCCGGGGCCCACTCCAGGCACAGCTGGGAGAGAGACCCAGCTCCACATATTGGTGGAGCAGTGCCCCGGGCTCTGTAACTCTCTGGCACTTCCAGGTTCAGGGGCGCGGGGCCCAATTCGACTGAATCAGTTGAATCGGCCTAAGGCTGACCCTACTGCCTGGGACAGACCTCAGAGATTCAGACTAACTCTAGGTTCAAAGATAGGGAGAGAGGCCAACGCAGTGAACCAGAGCTGCTGCATAGCTTGGACCCACATATACACTACCTACAGAGAATCTCCATTACAACTGCAGTTCTTCAAGCGCGCCCATGCAAGCAAGAATCTGGGACTCTGAGTCCAGGGATGTGCACACCAGGGTGGGATAAATATTGGCAGCTAGGTAAGTTCCTTTTACTTCTGTGTACTTTGTTAATTGATGTTATTCACTGTTCATTTGTTAACTTAAAAAAACAGGATTTAAGTAAAGGTTGTTCATTCTAATGCAATCTATTAGATGTATTAGAGGGATAGCCGTGTTAGTCTGAATCTGCAAAAGCGGCGAGGAGCCCTGTGGCATCTTATATACTAAACAAATGGTTGGAGCATAAGCTTTCGTGGGCAAAGACCCACTTCGTCAGATGTATATAGTGGAAATTTCCAGAGGCAGGTATAAAGATGCAGGTCAGAATCAGGCTAGAGATGATGAGGTGGATCCAATCAGGGAGGATGAGGCCCACTTCTAGTAGCTGATCTGGAGGTGTGAATTCCAAGAGAGGAGAAGCTGCTTTTGTAGTTAGCGAGCCATTCACAGTCTTTGTTTAATCCTGAGTTGATTGTGTCAAACTTGAAGATGAACTGTAGCTCAGCAGTTTCTCTTTGAAGTCTGGTCCTGAAGTTTTTTTTGCGGCAGGATGGCTACCTTTAGATCTGCAATTGTGTGTCCAGGAAGATTGAAGTGTTCCCCTACAGGTTTTTGTATGTTGCCATTCCTAATAT
This sequence comes from Pelodiscus sinensis, assembly GCF_049634645.1. NCBI lineage: Eukaryota > Metazoa > Chordata > Testudines > Trionychidae > Pelodiscus > Pelodiscus sinensis. Next base: position 53,472,168 of record NC_134719.1, read on the forward strand.
CTGATTTGTGTCCATTGATTCTTTTACATGGGGACTGTCCAGTTTGGCCGATGTATATAGCAGTGGGGCATTGTTGGCACATGATGGCATATATTACGTTAGTAGATGTGCAGGAGAATGAACCAGTGACAGTATGGCTGATCTGGTTAGGTCCTGTGATGGTGTTGCTGGTGTATATATGTGGGCAGAGTTGGCACCGAGGTTTGTTGCATGGATTGGTTCCTGAGTTAGAGTTATTATGGTGCGGTGTGTAGTTGCTGGTGAGAATATGCTTCAGGTTGGCGGGTTGTCTGTGGGCAAGGACTGGCCTGTCTCCCAAGGCCTGTGAAAGTGAGGGATCATTGTTCAGGATGGGTTGTAGATCACTAATGATGCGTTGGAGAGGTTTTAGCTGAGGACTGTAGGTGATGGCCAGTGGTGTTCTGTTGATTTCTTTCTTGGGCTTGTCCCGTAGCAGGAGGCTTCTGGGTACACGTCTGACTCTGTTAGTCTGTCTCCTTACTTCCTCGTGTGGGTATCGTAGTTTACAGAATGCTTGTTGAAGATCTTGTAGGTGTAGGTCTTTGTCTGAGGGGTTGGAGTATATGCGGTTGTACCTCAGTTCTTGGCTGTAAACAATGGATCGTGTGGTGTGTCCGGGATGGAAGCTGGAGGCATGCAGGTCAGCAGGTTTTCGGTATAGGGTGGTGTTGATGTGACCGTCACTTATTTGCATCATGGTGTCCAGGAAATGGACCTCCCGTGTAGACTGGACCATGCTGAGGTTGATGGTGGGGTGGAAGCTGTTGAAATCGTGGTGAAATTCTTCCAGAGTCTCTTTCCCATGGGTCCAGATGATGAAGATGTCATCGATGTAGCGTAAGTAGAGAAGGGGTGTAAGTGGATGAGAGCTGAGGAAGCGTTGTTCCAGGTCAGACATAAAAATGTTGGCGTATTGTGGGGTCATGCAGGTGCCCATAGCAGTGCCACTGGTCTGGAGGTATATATTGTCACCAAATCTGAAATAGTTGTGTGTGAGGATAAATTCACAGAGTTCAGCCACCAGTTGTGCTGTGGCATCATCAGAGATACTGTTCCTGACAGCTTGTACTCCATCTGCATGTGGGATGTTTGTGTAGAGAGCCTCTACATCCATGGTGGCTAGGATGGTGTTTTCTGGAAGATCACCAATGCATTGTAGTTTTCTCAGGAAATCCATAGCGTCATGGAGGTAACTGGAAGTGCTGGTGGTGTAGGGTCTGAGTGAGAGTCCACATAGCCACTACGGATTTCCTGAGAAAACTACAATGCACACCAGTGTGTACAGGGCCAGCCAGGTGGAGGCACTGCCATTGTACATTCTTTATGAACAAGGGACTGCATCAAGGGGGTGGATAGGTTTTCCCCAACCATCAACATCACCACGGGGGTACTCAGGATCTCCTTTTATGTCAAGACCATCAGGTGCCTAGGCACACCTGAGTGTGACCTGCTCCCGAGTAACTCGGGAAGGAAAAAGGAGGTTACACTGTGAAGAGGCAGGCAGCATGAGAGCAGGGACATGGGCTAAGGGGCAGTACAGGGACAGGGTGAGGGTCTTGAGAGGGGGACAGAGGGGAGGGAACAGACTTGCATTGTGCACTGCTGCTGCTGGGGGCTCGTGAGCAATGGCACCAGGTGGCAGGAGCTTCTGTCAGATCACAGCAGGATGGAGGGATACTGCCTTGGGGCCCTACTTACTGCAAATCCCATGGCAGTGGGGAACCCAGCTGCCCAGGAACTGGCTGTTTCCCTGGGTGCTGCCCCCACAGCATCAGCCCCACCCCCATAGAGCTGGGGTCTCCCCTTCAGAGCAAGGCAGCTCATTCTTTTGCTGGGAACCCTCCCCTTCTTCTGGAAATCAGCTTTCTCCATGGGTGGCAGGCAATACAGGCAAGGGAGGGAAGTGCCTTCCCAGAAATCTGGGCTGACCCAGCCTCTCCTACTCTGGCCAGCTGGGAAGAGTGGCACTCCAGCTGCAGTGTGGCTGCCTGGCTGCTTCAGGGGAGCTGGGGCCAGGGCCATCCAGTTGTTCCTGGTGCCGGGGTCACATGGCTCCACATCTGCTCTTGCAACCACCTGGCTTCCCAGTGGCTACTGGGGCCAGAGCTTGCTCCCAGAGCTGGGGCCAGACCCATGGAGCTGCTCCCAGGGCTGGGACTGGGGTCACAATGCTCCTGGGATGTGGCAGGAGGAAGCTAGAGCTGTTCAGTGCTCTGGGAGCTGGGGTGGGGAAGTTGTATTCAATAGTCTTCGGGAGTGGGGGGGAGGAGGACATCATAATGGAGGGCACTGGGGGTGTGGGATGGGACCAGTGGCCACAATGGGGATAGGCTCTGATAGGCATGCAAGGGGTGGGGCTGGAGCTTGCTTTGCCAAGCCAGGCCTTCACCCACAGTCATCTCCCCCCCACATGCTACCAGCTGTGCACTAGCTGGCAGCACAGAACAGCATGTAGGGTGGGCAGCATGTGCTCACCATGCAGGAGGGGTGGGGTGAGCAGGGCCAACACTCAGCCCCTCCTACAGGGAGATTTAAGAGCTTGTTGCTGCTCTTCCCCCTGGCAGTGTAGGGGCCTGCTCTGGTGCCCCACACTGCCTGGTGGGGTATGAGAGGCAAGAGCACTGCGCCAGCATCCACTCCACTATATGTGAAAATGATCTGTGGGTACTGGCAAATGTGCCAGGCTCTATCTCAAAAGGCCTGATCTAGAACACATTAAAGTAAATGGAAAAAATGATCCTGACTTCAGTAGTCTTTTATTAAGTTCCTTTCAAAAAAGGAATGTCCAGGGGGAAAATACAGTTCTTACCATGATAGCTCGCAGGCGTGCTACCAAAGGAACTGAGAAACCAGTTACTCTTCTTTTGCCATTCTCTAAATGCTTTGAAGGAGAAATACAGTGTTTCTGTAAGCACTACTACCTTGGGGAAATGAAGGCACAATATGTAGGGAAGCAGAGCAAACTTCTTCACAGTGTCCCCATCAATATACCTCAACTTTTAATGTAAGGGTTCATTCTCTAGTACTGTATAAGTTGTTCTTCACTCATGCCATTCCTTCCTTGCCGTTATGGTAAAACTATTGAAACAAGTCAAAAGTAGGGGAAATGGGATGGTGATAAGGAAACCTATCTCCTAATGACAGGACTTAGTCAATCAATATACTTCACCTGAACCAACAAATATTAATTGGAAATAATTTCTCTCCTCCACCATCACTGGAAACAGCCACTTATCTCAAGAGAAACGGCTACTCAGTGAACAAGAGCAGTTAAAATGGAATCTCTGACTATATCATTTACAGAGGAAAAGAAAAGATAATATGACAGGGGTCAGCAAAATGAAATATTCCATTGAAGTGGATAGATTGAACTTTCTGTTCCCATTCTCACAATGTAAAAAGTCAAAGAAATCAAAAGGCAACAAATTTAAAACTGATGATAGATGATACTTGTAATTAGAAAGTGAACTCACAGATACTCAGAGAGCATAGAAAGATTCTCAATACGGTTAAAATTTTCTATGAATAATAAGAATATGCGCAATTACGTTTAGATAGGAATGAGTAAGAGAGATAAATTCTCATGGTTTTGGATATAATAGGGAGCACTAACAGCCTGGCCTGAGGAAAAAGAGCAAGATATTGCTTATGGTGAAAAATTGTTACTTTCTCTGAAGAATTTAGCATTTGCAACTGAAAAACAAGGGATACCAGGCCAGAGAGATCTTTGGCGTGATAAATTTTGGCAACTCCTATTTTCTTAGTTCAGGAACAATAAAATAGGAAAGAATTTAAGCCCAATACTGCAATTCACTAATATGCAAAAGCCCTAGACTCTCAGTGAGACTTAAATATGTATTAAAATGTCTATATGTTTATGAACGATCAAACTTATTCATATTATGTGCACACTAGCATTAAGAGTCAAGCTTACTTTGTATATACTCAGTCCTCGCCAGGGAACAAAAATACCTGCTTAATAAAATGTTAGCAGTCGTCTACTATAGTCTGTGCTAAGAAACTTCTCTATCTTAAAGGCAGAGTGTCTTTGTAATTTATAAGTGAAAAGCTATAAAAGTCCATGTACAATATAGAACTGTAGCACATTGCTTTCCCTATGGAGTGCTGGTTGATTTGCTCAAAGTGAGGTTGGATCTTGTTCTCTGCTCAGAGAAGAATAAACTTTGAAATGGAACATCATTATTACATTGTCCTGAGCCTTGCCATTTTTTTGGGATTGTGCTATGCAATTGACAACTCATTTATTACTGTTAGATAATATGAAATAATATGAAATGTAAATGTAAATTCTGGTAATGTTTATAATTTTTATGGAAAATTAGGGTTTGTTGTATAGCAAATTTGTTTTAAAAACAAGAAGTGAACTAATAGAAGATTGGTTGGGTTTTTTTTAATGTTATCTATACTTTTTATATCTCACTATTTTTTTAATTTAAGAAAAGAGAAAATGTTTACAACGAAGAAATCTGGTAAGAATTTGCAAGGAAGAAGGGTCAGAGTCACAAAAGGGAACGAGGTGGGAAAGCTGCACCAAGCAGAGGAAGATGTTAAGTCTGCGGTGCCAACATTCGGCATAATGCCCCTAGGAGTGATGTAGAACATATTTGGGAGAGGAAATTACTGCACATCTAAAAGAGGTGTTGAAGTGATGCAGCTGTTTATTAAAATGCAAGATGTTGAATCCATGAATAGCAGCTTCTTCTTGGCATTCAGGGAATACTAGCTGTCACAGTGTACACAGAATCCTATAACTAACTACACCATTTTGCTCTTTACTCTAACTGGATCAGTGGATTCTAATAGAATCGGGTCAGCCCACATAGCACCACTCAACATGGAATAAAAAAATGCCTGATTCACACACCACTGAAATCATTGGGAACCTCACCATTGGTTTCAGTGAGCGCTGAATCAGACTCAGTGCACTTCAATACTTAGTATCTGTCAGAGTCTTGTGAAGAAAAACAGGAAATGTATTATCATGGGCACTGCACAGATTAGTAAAATAAGCCACACAAGGAACAAATATGTTCAAAGTCATCCAGTGGCATGTAGAAAAGGATCAGTGATTCATAAAACCCTATCACTTGCTGTCAGTCAAATGATACCTATATTCTGTAACTCCTTTATAGGCCAAAACTTCAGTAACACAGAATAGTCTGGCTAATAACAAACTTGAAGTATACACGGACTGCATCTACAGGTAGGCACACCATTAAAGTGCAAGTATTTATAACTGAAGAAGACACAGAGAGATATATTGTTATAACAATGAGGACTGTCAAGATGAAACATATGCTATGTCTACATTGGTACTTTCTCACGCAAAAACTCTTTTGCAGAAGAGTTCTTCTGCAAAAACTCTTCCAGAAGAGGGTGTCTACACTGGCATGTGTTTTTGCGCAAGAGATGTGCTTTTGCACAAGAGCATCCATGCCAGTGTAGATGCTCTCTTGCGCAAGAAAGTTCTGATGGCCATTTTAACCATAGGGCTTTCTTGTGCAAGAAATTCATGTTGCCTGTCTACACTGGCCTCTTCTGGAAGAGCTCTTGTGTAAGACAGCTTATTCCTGAGTGGGAGTGTCAGAGTTCTTGCACAAGAAGCCCTGATTTTATACATTAGAATGTCAGTTTACTTGCGAAAGAACGCGTGGCCAGTATAGACAGGCAGCAAGTTTTTGTGGAAGAGCGGCCGCTTTTGCGCCGGATCGCACCAGTGTAGACACAGCCATGGTGGCTAAATTAAGCTTTTGGAACAATATGCATCATTTAAATCATTTAAGAGATGAGATCAATACAAATAAAAAAGTTTCTTAATGTTTAAAATATTCGTTACATTAGCCAACATACTTCCTCTGTGAAACGAAGGTCTCTAGTTGGTTTAAATAAATATTTATAAAGTACTGATTGATCTTCTGCATTTTTATGTGTAAATTGCCATTGAGACTAAAATAAATACCATTTCACCTCTTGACATGAAAGTAATGTAGAAGTTTATTTTCTAATTCCTTCTAATATATTAGTTAAGGAAACATTTCTGTGGCAGAATGTCATTATCTTCAAAGAAAGAAGTGACAAACATTTTCAAGAAAATACCTACAGGGCCAAGATTTTCTGGTTAGCTAGTGATTTTTGAATTCTGAATTTTTGTATGCCCGTTGTGAGACCCCATGAATGGGCCTGATTTTTAGAGAGTTGAGATTGGCCATATTATGAAATTTGTGCCTCTAAAAGACATCCCAAGTTGCACACCTAAAAACTGAGGCATCCAGAATGGCTCTTTGCTTTTGAAAAATTAACTTTCTATCATTAGCATGTTATGATTTAAGAATCAAACGTAAGAGGCAGCATTAATCTGTTTGGCTGTTTCATTATACCTTCTGAAATTGACAATGACTCATTGAACTTCTGAATGTCAAAGCTGACTGGAATTTGGGACCAAAGGAATAGTGTTATTAGTGTCCTTAAAATCAGGAATAAGGGATCTTCCGGAAAAGGCTTTATTTTCTGAAAGATCCCGTCTAGACTGGTGCTTTTCTCCGGCAAAGCCCCAAGCTGGAAAAAAGCGGCAGCCATGTTCATGCAAATACCGCGGTGGATATTTAAATCCCCCGCGGCATTTGCAATTCCGACTGGTCTCATTAGCATCCCTTTTCCGGAAAAGGGTGCCAATGTAGACACAGCCATGGAGTTTGGGTCCATGGAGTGCTATTAGCCAGGGGGTAGAATGGTGTCCCTGGCCTCTGTTTGTGGAAGGCGGGAGATGGATGGCATGAGACGAATGGCTTGGTCATTGTCTTTGGTCCATCCCCTCCAGGGTATCTAGTGTTGGCTGCTGTTGGCAGACAGGCTACGGGGCTAGATGGACCTTTGTTCTGACCCAGTACGGCCATTCTTATGTTCTTATGTTCTAAGCTCAGGACTCAGGGTCGGGGGTCTCACTGGACCAACTTGATTTTCATGCAAACCTGCTCCTGGGTTTGCATGTGGCCTTTGGTGGCCAGGCTGGCAGCTATCCTGCCCTAGATGGCCACTTTCCTGTGCCTAGTGTGGAGGTCGTGGATGTTGGAGGCCTCCCCCCCCAAACCTGGATAAGGTCCACGATCTCCACACTAGACCAGGCGGGCGCCTGCCTCTTGCGGCCCCGGGCAGGCTCCTGGGAGCCACCAGCGTGGTCCCGGGAAGAGGCGGAGGGCTGGGTGGCAGCGGGTGGCTGGCTCGTGCCATGCCAGGTGCAGGGTCTGTTGGCTGGGTGCTGGCAGGCTTGCACCTGGCACGGGCACCGTAGCCAGACCGTGGCCCTTTAAGGGCTCCGGGGCTGGGAGGGGGGGCAGAAGAGTTTCCCTGGCTGTGCCCAGAGTGGCCATCAGGGCAAGCTGGGGGGGGCTAGCCTCCCACTAGTTCGAATTAAGTGGCTACACAGCCCTTAATTCGAACTACTTAATTCGAACTAGGCGTTAGTCCTCGTAGAATGAGGTTTACCTAGTACGAATTAAGCGCTCTGCTAGTTCGAATTAAGTTTGAAGTAGCGGTTTTCATGTATAGAGCCTATTAAAGTTAATTCGAACTAATGGCTGTTAGTTCAAATTAACTTTGTAGTGTAGACATACCCTTAGAGACCAACAGAATATATAGAGAGAATCATGAGCCTTTGTGGGTAAAACCCACTTCATCAGTTTCTAAGTTGCCACAGGACTACTCGTTGTTTTTAAAGTTACAGAAAAATACGGCTACCTCACTAAGACTTCTTGTCTATGTACAAAGTTTCATTACACTTTGTTAGAATTTTCAGGCTTGACGGATGCAAAGATCCTCTGTCTTTTTAACCCTAAAGAAAAGCTACAGCACAACAAGAGCTACAAAAAATTCATCTGTAATTCCTGCAAAACCAAAGCAAAGTGTTTTGCCTGATGAGCAACTGGAGAACTAGTTAATTACTTTTTATACACATGAAAGTATAGTAAAGCTTTTATATTATGATAGTGATAAAAGAAAGACTAGAAGTCTTATCAACAGGCAAATGTATGAAAATGCTCTCAACTGTTTCTCACTTACTATAGCTCTGTTCTTTTTGAGATACAAGAGTCTATTTGCAATGACAAAATGAGTGCAATAAGAAATATTTGTGCATGTATTTACATGACATCAAAACATTAATTCTTATAGTTTTTTTCTTTAAAAAAGCACAACTAAAAGCAATGAAGACTGTTCAGTAAACTGAACAAAGTTATGTCATACTGCAAAGTGTGCTCTAGCCTTTACACTCCTGGCTTCAAACTTACAGTTCAGTTGTCTTCTGCCAAATGTATGGTGAAGGATCACACTGAAGTGCAATCCACACTGAAATGATTTGGAGTGCAGGTGGCTAATCAAGATTTTAGTCTAAGCGCTCCCACATTAATTTATCTTTAAAGAGCTAGTGCAGTTAAATGAAATGTGTATGTTGATGAAGTACTGAGGGCAGACCTTCAGGAAACTGGGGAAAAAATAACTGAGTAGTCTGCAGAAAATGTAATGGTTTCCATTTACAGGTATTAACCAGCAAGACAGCATAGCAAAGAAATGACCATAACCAGTTTGCATGACCAGTTGGCATCTTTTATCCCATGTGACAATGCAAAATTCTTACTAATAAATCAATAAAAATCAAACAATATGTCTTGGGGTACTCTGCACAGCTATCCTCGTGGAACTAGGTGTACCTAATCCGAATAGGAAACCTAATCCGAACTACCTAGTTCGTGTCGAGTGTAGCCGCGGGCACGGAGTCCGAACTAGTGGACATTTAAAAATGGCAGCACCCGGCAATATGCAAATGAAGCCCGGGAAATTCAAATCCAGGGCTTCGTTTGCAACTCCGGTTGCCTACATTAACCACCCTAGTTTGAACTAGGGTGGTAGTGTAGACATACTCTAATAGACTTCAACAGGGTCTGAAATTCAGCCATGAGCTCTGAATTAATCAGGAGGAGGAGTAACCTAAAGGCTTGCTCACAGAAATTTGGATTCTCTCCCCACTTGATTTCTCCTCACATGCGGTGGAGACAGATTTACACAGGGAGCAACCTGATCCTGTTGCTTCCAGCCCTTGCATCTGGAAACTGTTCCTTGGTACTCCTAACTTACACCCATGGGGTGCGTCTACACTGCTGGGCTTAACTCAAAATAAGCTATACAAATTGAGCTATGCCAATTGTGTGTCTCATTTAAAAATAGCTCATTTCAAAATAGGGAGCATCTACACAGCACTTATTTTGAAATACAGCACCTTTACTCCTCATACAATGAGGGTTTTAGGACTCAGAGTAAGAAGTCTTCCAGCTTGACAGAATGGTGACACTCTTTCAAAATAACTGCCTGCTGTGTAGACGTGGACTATATTATTTTGGAATAACACTAGTTATTTTGAAATAGTGTTGCAGTGTAGACATACCTTTAGGCTGTGTCTAGACTGGCAAGGTTTTCTGCAAAATCAGCTGCTTTTACGGAAAAACTTGTCATCTGTCTACACTGGCTGCTTGAATTTCCGCAAGAACACTGACTTCCTACTGTAAGAAATCAGTTCTTCTTGCGGAAATACTATGCTGCTCCCATTCGGGCAAAAGCCCTCTTGCGCAAATCATTTGCACAAGAGGGCTAGTGTAGACAGCACAGTACTGTTTTGCGCAAAAAAGCACCGATGGCTAAAATGGCGATCGGGGCTTTTTTGTGCAAAAGTGCGTCTACATTGGCACGGACGCTTTTCCGCAAAAAGTGCTTTTGCGGAAAAGCTTCCGTGCCAATCTAGACGCTCTTTTTCGCAAATGCTTTTAACGGAAAACTTTTCCGTTAAAAGCATTTGCGGAAAATCATGCCAGTCTAGACATAGCCTTAGTGATTTCTGTTCTGTGCTCCTCCTGGATGGCAGCCAATCACTTGCACACCAAAGCCCCCTTCAATGGAGTGTCAGGGATTTCACGATCTCTGTCAGCGGTGTACATAGGGAGAGCTCATCTGTACAAGAGCAATTCTCGTCTGTCTTTTTCTGGCCTGTTTCATTCCACAGTGGATTTGGCAGACCAGAGAAATCAGGGACACCTTTATTCAGTGTGAAGGTAGCTTTTTCATCTTCAAGTCAGATGATCATTTTCTTTTTCCTTTACAGCAAAAATGAAGTGAGGGACAGAACAAAAGCCAATTTTAAATGTGTCAAAATTAAATAAAATCTTCTGCATATTGCTAGTAGCATAATGTATATGACACTAGCACCCAGAAGCTGTAACCAAGATTTGGGCCTTGTTCTGGGCACCATAGAAGACAGATGAGAGTGGACCAGTACAGGTCAGTATAGTGTCCTGGCAAGAAGAGGCTGCTGGTACCAGGCCGATGTGAAAGTGCTGCCACAGCAATTCTCTAACATCAATGCCCTTTTTGCTCCTCACTCTTGGTAGGGTCCAGAAGAGCCGCTGACATGGGGGGAGCAAAAGAGGCAGTTTCCCCAGGGCTTGGTGACTTAAAAAGGAGTCCTGAGTCTTTCAAATAGCCACCAGAGCACCATGGTTCCCAACAGCTGCCACTGCAGATCTAGGCATAGTAGGGGGAGTCAGGTCACCAGCCTCACCCCTTCTGCCCAAGGATCTGCACTTTTCAGGGCTCAAAGCTTCCCCTCCCTGCTTTCTCAGGACCCTGGCCGCCCCAGGCTGCATAACCGTGAATCCTGGTACTTACTTTCCCCCTGTGTAGGAGTGCATCTACACTGCACATTTTTTTCTGGAATCACATCCATTATTCAATACTAGCATCCACGCTGAAATGGCGTTATTTCAAAAGAAAGCCAGTAAATAACAGAAGCCAGTAATCCTCATTCCATGGGGAATAAAGCCTTTTTCAGAAGAGGGTTTGTGTGGATGCAGAACAGGGAGTTTTGTAAAAAAACAAAAAACAAAAAAAAGACGTCCAGGAAATCGCACAGGTGCCCTGCTGGCCACTCCATCCACACTCATTGGAACTCTATAGTTCCTGTTCCCCCAAGAGCTCTTAAAGCTGCAGACACAGGGGACAGTGCTTACGGCAGGAAGCGGGCTCTCAGAACCTCCAGCCACAGCACAGCTGCCAGTGCCTGACATCTGGGCACCACGTCCCAGCCACAATCCCCCCAAGAGCTCTCTGCCCATCCCAGGGAGCATGCTCAGGTCTCCCAGGAGATCATGGGCCACAAGAGGTGTGTGCTTTCCTGGTCTGGGTCGGCGATCCTGGTCCTCCTGGAGGTGTGGGGCAACAGGGAGAACCTCCAGAATCTCCACTCCAGATAATGCTATGCTGATATAGATGGCTGGACGTCCAAGAGCCTGGCCACAAAGGGTCACACCAGGCCTGGAGCAGGTCTGGAGCAAAGTGAAAGAGAACCGGCAGGCCTATGCCAGAGCAAGGGAGCACAGCTCATGCTCTGGGGCAAGACACCACTTCTGTCCCTATTTTGAGGACCTGTACCACATCCTGGGGGATCAGTGCAGCCTCCTTCCCCACCCCTGAAGGAGGCGGAGGATGTGGCGAGCACAGTGACCACCATCACCCTGGAGCCAGTACTCTATGCCCTGGATGTGTCCCAGGCATCCTTCAAGGCTGGGGAGGGATCATCAGGTGAGTGGTCTGAGTTTTTCACATACACAGAGTGGGTGTGGCGGGGGTTGAGAAGCTGTGGTGCAATCATCACTCAGACTTCTCAGCCTGGCCATTGCGCTGCAGTCCACCAGGACTCAGCACTGGAGCACGCCTGAGCTCCTGCTCACAGGATCTGGGGAGTCCACCCACACACCACCAGCCAGTGCTGGAGACAAGGACACATGCCCACACACAGACTCTGCAGTGCCTTGCTCGAGACATCACCAGCTCCCAGGGACAGCGCTGCCAGGCGCAGGTGTGTGTGCAACACCAATGGAAGCCCAGGCTGCTTGGGGCCCCTCTTCCAGCCATTGGATCCCAGTGTGGCCGGACACTTCCCTTGCCTGCTTGTCCTCCCCATCCAAGATTCTCAGAGAGGTAGGCAAGCAAGCACAAGAGCCTGAGAAATGGCTGTTCAGGGGGGTCCCTGTAAGCACACGTCTCAGGCAGCAGCAGCTCGAGGAAACAACTGCCTGACCTGGTTCTGAGTGGCCTTAAATGTGAGATAGTGTCCAATCAGTGTGGACACTATCGTTCAAAATTACACATCGCTATTTCATTGTGCTTTTTGTGTCTAGACACTCTATTTCAAAATAAGCTTTTCTGGAAGACCTCTTCTGGAAAAGCTTATTCCGAAAGAAGCTTGCAATGCAGACATACCATAGAAGTCATAGAAAGAAATATTCCCTGCCCCAGAGCTCTTGTAATTTAAACAGACCACACACATCAAGGGTGGGAGAATGAATTATTGTCACTTGCATTTTTCTGATGCCAAATTGAGGCAGAGAGAGATTAAGTAATTTGCCCAGTCACACAAAATATCTGGCTCAGAGCCAGGAAATGAACTAAGTCCTTTTTCCCGGCACTGCGCTACCTTAACCACAAAATTATCCTTCCATATAAATTTCAATTTTCTGCTCTATATATCCACATTTCTGGCAGCCTGATGTGTGTCCAGGGACAGGGTGATAACAATCTTTGTCAAATACTGATTGTCATGTGACCACCCCCCCATTCATTTTAATGAACACGAGTGTTAACTCCAGAACATATAATTTCCACTGATTTGCTTTGAAAGCTGTTGGAACTATTCATCTTCAGCTTCTCATAGGGTATCTCTACACTGTGGACTCCCTAAAGTGTACTTGCTGTAAAATAGATGTGAACTGAACCTTAGGGCAATGTATCTGAGGCGAGCATAGCAGGATGGAAAAATCTGAAGTTAAATGGGCACCTGTATTTGGCATCCTTGGGCATATCACGTTAGGTGCAGCGTACAGTGCATGGGTGAGAACCTGAACTGATTTCATTCTTTGCAGCAAAATGGTCTGATGTGAGAATTTATTGGAGATGAACTGATCAGAAGGGAGCAAGAAAGGGTGAATTAATTTGATTAATCGATGGGGGGGGGTGAACTGATATGATTAATGAGTTGATTTACATGATTGTATTGACCATTTTATTTAATTTCATAATGGTAGAGAGCCAAATTAAGCCCCTCCTTGTGGTAAGCATAGTACAGATATAGAATGAAAAGATCCCTGCTGCAAAGAACATGCAAGTAAGTAAAAGGGGTGACCTGGTGGCCCAGTGATCTAAGAAATGAGAGTGAATTAATAGAATGGAAAGGAAGAAGAGAATGCAAGGGTTCATTGATGAAGGTTGAATTGATTTGTTTGGGTAAGGCTTTATGACTGACTGTGGGCAAGGCCCATTATAGATGGGGGCAGTATCTCCCAGCACATTCACCATTAATTTTGGCATGTCCTGACTTATGTGTGCTTAACTGTCCACCTTGAATGTTCACTTTAACATCGATTTTTACAGTTAATAACTTAATGTTCACAAGTCACAAATAACCATTGTAACCATGATACATAACTACAGCCAGAAAGCATTATGTATCATTTTTATTTCATTGGTGGTTTTGCTCTTCTTTTTAACAGCTATAAGTGATTTTATTGCTGGTGAAAGCATATTGACAACACTAGACATTAAAATGCTCTATTTATCTTCTAAAAAGATAAGGCAAGCAGCAGATTTTAAAGTTTCTTCAATTTGCCCTTCTAATCTAGTTCAAATCTAACTAGAAGGGTCACCTCAATAGGTGACAGGGTATTTAGATCCCCAGGTCAAATCAGTCCTGTAAATCTGTTTTGAGGTTGCTACCAAGACAGTAGAGAGATTAATTATGGGATGAAATTTGTGATGAGGATTGACTGACTGGGAACTTGACCAGCCACCAGACAACCACCAGCATCAGAATGGTCATGTCCTTTCCTCAGCACTGATGCAGAGAACATGCAGAATAGCAATCTGCCATTTAAAGTGTTTCTATACTGTGAACAATGTCCAAAATGATCTAGTTTTCAAGACAGAAGAATTTCAGAATTCAAGTATGTTTTCCCCATCAAATTACATGTTTTTAAAAAGAAAGCAACAGCCTCTTATTCCATTAATAACTTCAGAAACTCCTATTGGAACTCAATAACTAGCCGTGTATAACCCAGACAAGTTTATAACTACAGTGTATAACCCAGACAAGTTTAATAACATTTCAGAAATCTTTATGCTGCAAAAATAGGCCTATCAGCTGTGCTGACAGTTAAAATCCACTTCTTCATTTTAGGATTAGTAATTCCATATCTTGCATTTCTGAACCTCCTTACATGCTGGTGATAATAATGAGAATGAGAGATAGTATCTATTTGTGCGTTCATGTCCTGTCAACTACATTTTGGAAAAAAGTGTTTCATTTGTTTCCTTACTGGAAAGGAAGTGAAACAAAAACCTTTTAGCAAAAACCATTGTCAAAGCACAGATAAAATTTTACTCCCCAGATTTGCAATATGAATGAATGCACTAAACAAAGAAAAGAAAACCATTTGTTTCAGTACAGCATATGTATTCAAATGCAAAGCACATTTCATATGGGACAATTAAAATCTAGATATTCCTCACATATTTTTTGAAAATTAAATTCCATTAAAGTAAATCATTTAATTACCATTGTAGTTTTCCAAGTTGGTACTATCTTGGGATCCCCCTCAAAAAATCTCAATGTTACTTTATTATAACTCCACCTGAGTTGCTTCTTCTGCTGGCCTGAAATTAATATCACTGCAGAAGATCTGAAATGCCATTTTCTTCCTTTTAGTGCTATTACCCCAAATATTAGAGATGTATTGAACATAATTACATACATATAGAGCTGTATATGTGTAAGGAGTATAGAAAATTTCTGTTCTCCTAATATTATTGACATTGCACTTTCACTTGAGAGCATATTCATTCTCTTCTATAATCTATAAGTTAATTTAGGGAAGTGACCAAGCCACAAAGTTGGGATTCAGAGCCCCATCCAAACTTTCTCCATGTTGAAAGTATTGTGGTCTAATGCTCCATTGGGGCCTCTCTGTAATTGCAAAGTGAGGAATTGAGCTAACATCCCCACTCCCTAGCACAGGTTGCGGTAGAGGACTCTACACAAACACTGTGGCAGATATTCAAATTAAGGGGCTGTAGCATATGATCACTGCACCTTTTCTATAAGGAGACTAAGGTCAACCAATGACTTCTTTTTCTCTGGCCTGCCAGTTTCAATTTTTCCTCTAAACAAAAAAAGCCTTTTTTGAGTCAAAGTGTAGTATTGATTTTATTTTATGTGGTAAATTAGATATTGTTATGCACTTGTTGACTTTCGTTTTACTTTGGCTGTTTGATAGGTGCTCATATTAAGGAAGACTCACCAATATCATCTGCTGGCATAGAGATCCATCTTCATCTTGAAATCCACGGTGGTTGAAACTCGCATACTCCTCCAAAATAGTTATTCATTTCTTGGGGAGTCTTGGAGTAGTAATTCAAAGGGCTATTGCCTTGTAAATAGGCAGCTCTGCCTTTCAAAGATAAAGAGATGCTTCATCCTACCATGGCTTTGGAAAAAAAGAAAAAGTGTAATGCTAGTAAGATGTATTGCAATGTGTGTTCCTTGAGGATGAACCGGCACTTCACTTTTCCTTCTTTCCTAGTCTCCAGGAGGCTTAAACTTTGAAGATACTTTGGTGGCTTATTTTATTATTTTATTTTACATTTGCTCCTTAGCACAGTGGTGCCTTATTTCTGAGTCTTGCAGTGGGCCATTTCCATCTGCTAATGTAATTTATTTTACACTGTGCATGCAACTGCTTCAGAGATGCTTCAAATGGCATGCAAAGAGCCCTTCTCTGCAGGGGCCTCCATTCACTTATTAAAGCAAGCACTACCTTATATTTGAAAACAGATATCCAATTTTTCAGTGAAAAAAGAGATGAACACTAAAAGGCAGACCTAGTTAACAAATATTTCACATTTATACATTGCTGAGTTATTTTGCATATTTGTCTGTAATACATCATCTTTCTCTCAATTTCTCCCCTTTGTTATCTTTCTCCAAGTTGTCTAATCAGCCCATCTATTTTATTCCCCATTTAGCCAAGGAAATAAGATAATAAAATTTAAAAACACAATTTTAGAATTTTATGCTCAATTTACCATAAATTGTTAAAGGGAATTCTTTCAGCTTAACTGAACAATAACAATTATAAATGCAGAAATTTTAGTATTTTGTAATCATTCTCAGATTATGGTTAGAGAAATCGAACAATGAAGGAAACTTTCCCCCAGAGAAGTTCTGACGTATGAAAAAACAGAATATTTGCCAAGGACTTGCCAAGGATCATGCTTACACTCTGCATGTAGATCACATCTGTAGGCAAAAAAGCTACTATTAAGGAGGGTGCTTCCCAGTATGGGTAGATGGACATACTCTAGCTCTGCTCAAGCTAGTACCTAAAACCAACCATGTAGCCATGGCATTATGTGTACCTATTCAGGTAACTAACTCGAGACATTGACTGTGCCACCATGGCCACACTGCTACTTTTAGTTATTAAACTCAAGCACAATTTACCCTTGTTTATCTTCCTCTGAAGGGAATTATGCCACTCCATTCCTCTGGAGATGTGCCCTTAGTCAAACACACGAAATCTCAATGAGAAAGCCCAGGCTCCAGACTCTAATTTCTGAAGATTTAAAAAAAAGAAAAGAAAAAAGAAAAGTTGAATATCAGTTTTGAATCTTTAACCTAAGTTTATTTTAGCCTTCTTCCTTGTAACAGTCTTTAACATGTAAACTTAAAGCAAACATTCATCACTGATTTTTTTGCAGTGAAAAGCATTCATCAAAAGACAAGCTAATTTTTTTTAAGGTACAACACTATAAAATGAGGAGTCAACATGAATGCTGTTCACAGTACTTTTATTCTAAAACTTGAGGAACTTAACAATTAAAAAAAAATAAAACAAAAAATCATGTTTGCCAAGCTTCAGCCTGAAGCAAATTTTTAAAACTTGGTTAAAACCCCAGACAATAAAGGTTAATAAATGGGAACACTGAATGATCCTGACCACAAATGTTGTTTGCTGAAATTTTCTGTCATGACTCACCACAAATCATTTTTGCAGCTTGAATTTTAACATATAGAACCAAGGACTATCAATAAAATTAGAAATTGAAGAGTTCAAGAAACAAATGTATTTGACAATTATCTCAGCCACACTGGAATTGACAAGAGGCAACAAATGAGGTTTAATTAGCCTGAAACTCTATTACAGCAAAGATCATGCTTATTTCCTAATTGTTTACACCTATTGGGGAAGGTTGTCAGCCCCCCATCTTCCCAACCTGGGCTCAGCCCACTGCTGGCACCCCACCACCCACCACTCATTTGAGGGTAAAGGGGGTTCTCCTTCATGTACCACTTGTTAGGACCCCAGCCCTCTTCCCCCAATTTCTGTAAGTGAGATCTTCCCCTAAATCTTCTTCCTACTCCAGTATGCCAGGGAAGTAAATCCCATCTGAAACACATAGCTGCACTGTACTCCTTGCATGCGTACTAACTACTAAAGTTTGTCATCTGGATCCAACTTCAATGTTTAGCCAACCATGTCCATGACCTTCTGAAAAAATTACCCTACCTTGGATAGCCTGAAGGTGAGGGAAAATTTCCTTCCCAGACCCAACAGGAGAGTAGTGTGCTGCCTAGAGCAGATCATAAAGTGCTCATCGCTACTCTGATCCCCCGGGCAGGAGCGTGGGTGCTACTAGTTTGCGAGGAGGGAGGATTCTGTGTGAAGAGGACAAGATGTAAATGTTCTCTCTTTTCGCTACGCACATTGGTGCATCAGTGTCCCCATAATAGGTTGTCTTCTCCAGCTCTCTGCTTGAAAAATATCACTGTAGGAAATGCAATAGAAAAACACATTTCTAGGCAGATTTAATATTTGGTTACTAATCAGAAAGATAGCTTTCTTGGTTTTGGCATATGATGTCCACTTCTTTCCCAGGACACAGGTCACAATGCTAAAGGCAGTCCTGGCATGGAACTGTTTAAGGAAGAGCAACTTTTGACAGGGGACTCTAAAATAAACTATGACAACTCCAAATTAAATATGCATAATTCATCTTTGAAATTGTTTTCCTGCAGGCTGAAAGCAAGAAATTTCAGTTCCACTAAGATTTCTCCCCCCTTTTTTTCAGTCAGAATGTTATGAAGAAACATGGGCTTAAAATGAAAGGGAGTCCTCGCTTATAACACTGATCTACAGCCAAAATGCTTCTAAAATAAATGTAGTCAAACTTTACTAATTCTGGGTCACTGAGAATGAAAATGATCCTTAAAATTGTTGATTGGCTCTAGTTTTCAAGATATGCTATTGGGACGGTATATACAACCCTTGACTTGCAAATGGCGGAGGATAAGTGAGTTATAAAGGGGAGGGATCTCAATTTAAACCAGAAATGACTAAAATACATCTTTGACTGGATCTATGAATAAATCTATGACTGGGTTTGGACAGTACTTGCTTTTTAGGCAAAACAATGAATGAGGCAATCTGAAGCTGGTATTGCGTCATACATTATATGAATTCCATCATGTTATTCCTAGAAGTCATGGATGTTTTGCTGCATAATGGCAATGTTTTGCCATCAATTCCAGTTGGTCATGTAGTCCATATGAAGGAAACCTATGACAACATGAAACAACTTTTGAGGTGCATAAACTATGACCAACATCAGTGGCAGCTTTGTGGCGATTTGAAGGTTGTTGCTCTCTTGCTTGGTCTGCAGACTGGATACACAAAGTACTGCTGTTTTCTCTGTGAATGGGATAGTTGTATAAGAGATTCCCACTACGTCAAGATAGATTGGCCACTCCAACAGTCATTGGAGCCTGGGAGGAAAAGTGTTCAGCATCCACCACTTGTTGAATCGAGGAAGATTTTGTTACACCCTTACACATCAAGCTGGGTCTGATGAAGAACTTTGTCAAGGCCATAGACAAAACACAAGCAGCTTTCAAGTACCTCTGTGGAAAATTTCCAAGGTTAACTGAAGCTAAGATAAAGGAAGGTGTCTTTGTTGGTCCTCAGATTCGTGAACTTCTTCGAGATGATGCATTTGACCATGCACTGCGTGGCAAGGAAAAGACGGCATGGAAAGCCTTCCAGTTAGTGGCAATAAATTTTCTTGGAAACAACAAGGCAGACAACTACAGGTTGTTGGTGGAAAACCTCCTCAAGGCATACAAAAGCCTTGGTTGCAACATGTCACTAAAGATACAGTTTTTGCACTCTCATCTAGATTTTTTTCCACTGAACTGCGGAGCAGTGAGCGACGAGCACGGCGAGTGATTTCACCAGGACATTGCAACAATGGAGAAACGCTATCAGGGCAAATGGAGCCCATCAATACTTGCAGACTATTGCTGGACAGTGACAAGAGATGCTCCATTTAATGAATACAAGAGACAAGCCAAGAAGCGCCAAGTAGACACTGAATAGGACTAAACTATGTACATAATAGTTTTTTGCCTTTTGTTTCATAATACATTTTATTTATATAACCCTTTTGCTGATTTTTAAAGTGGTACATAAACAGGACAGGTGAAATATTATCATGTAAAGCAACCATAAACACATGAAAAGACCTAGGTTTATAATTTATGATTAAAACTCTACTATCTATACAATGTACATAGACGTAAAATGTAAAAACTTAAATATCTTGGAAACAGTAGCCAATCAGTTGTTTTAATTGTCACATTTGAATTCAGCACGTCAAAATACATAATAAATAGCACATTTTATCTCTGAAAAATTGTAGACCAGTGTAACCACAAAATTACCATTGTCACTGTACTATGACTATATGGCTACATCTAGATTGGCCACGTAAGACGGAGGAGGCATGCAAAGCAGGCAAGTCAGAATAGGGAAATCCACGGGGGATTTAAATATCCCCCGCGGGATTTAAATAAACATGGCCGCCGCTTTTTTTCCAGCTTGGGGAAAAGCCGGAAAAGAGCGTCTAGACTGGCGCGATCCTACGGAATAAAGCCCTTTTCCGGAGGATCTCTTATTCCTACTTGCAAGAATAAGAGATCCTCCGGAAAAGGGCTTTATTCCGTTGGATCGCGCCAGTCTAGATGCTCTTTTCCAGCTTTTCCCCAAGCCGGAAAAAAAGCGGCGGCCATGTTTATTTAAATCCCGCGGGGGATATTTAAATCCCCTGCGGATTTCCCTATTCTGACTTGCCTGCTTTGCATACCTATTCCGTCTTATGTGGCCCGTCTGTGTCTACACTGGCATGAATTTCCGGAACTGCTTAAAATGGAATACTATTCCGTTTTCAGTTTTTCCGGAAAAGGAACGTCTACATTGGCAGGCTGCTTTTCTGGAAAAGCACTTTTTCTGGAAAAGCGTCTCTGGCCAATGTAGATGCGCTTTTCCGGAAAAGAGCCCCGATCGCCATTTTCACAATTGGGGATTTTTTCCGGAAAAGACTACTGGGCTGTCTACATTGGCCCTTTTCTGGAACAGTGTTCCAAAATAAGGACTTATGCCCGAGCGGGAACAGCATAGTTTTTCCAGAATAGCGGCTGATTTTGTACAGTAGAGCATCGTTGCTTTTCCGGAAATTCAAGGGCCAGTGTAGACAGCTCGCAGCTTATTCCGGAAAAGCAGCTGATTTTCCAGAATAAGTGGCCCAGTGTAGACACAGCCTATAGGTTTAAATGATTAAATGTAATTATAGAATTGGTGATACACACTATATGCACACACACTAGTAAGAGCTGAATTAAGTCAGAAACAAGGATTGCCATAACACATCCCACACCATGCTGATGTTCTGAAATGTTTGTAATGTTCTTTGACAGACTGACATCCCTCTCCCCTGAAAATGAATATGGACCATATCCTGGTTGTCTGACATAGGTCACACATATTTGTGAATCCAAAGGTTTGCCCCATAGCAAAATGTGTTAAAGTCACATTGCTTCCTCTTCTTATTTGGCTTATTCGGCTGCTCCTAGATCCCCTGGCTATTTCTTCAAAAGATGTTGAGACTTGACTACACGACTGGTGTCCTGTATCCTGAGATACAGGACACGTGTCTCCTCCCCTGCGAGAGAGCTGGGGAGAGGTGGCGGTAGCAGTCTACTCCCTGCCTAGTCTGAGCTTCTGGGGACAGCAGCCAACTCTGAGCATGCCAAGGGGGAGGAGCTCCAGCTCACTTGGCAGCTGTCCCCAAAAGCCACAGCCAAGCGCTCCCCCAGTCCGCTTGCATACTTCACTGCACTGGGCTGGAAGAGGTTCTGACTCCACCCCTTCACTTTCCTCTCTGTCCCTATCCCTTCCTCTCCACACCCTGGCCCAAGGCTGATGGGGCATTTGACCCATTGTGACCATCTAGCAAGTTACCTGTTTCCCTCTTTCAGCTCACATTCAGTCTGCTTTTGGCACTGACATCTGATTAGATTTCTAATTAGAAGTGTGTGTGCGTGTGTGTGTGTTTATATATGTAACTAACACGGTGAAACCTCCAAACTGATTATTATCTGAACACCAAAATATTGCAACATTATTTTGCAGGTACAGAGTGTATTCTAAAAACACTTTCACAACTAAGGTGACAGATTTCAGATGTGATACACTGAGAATATAATGGAAAAAGTAATAATATGGGAAAGGAATGATATGCCATGAAAGAATGGGAGGGCGGGGGGAGTGAGAGGGAAGAAATGAAGGGAAACATGTATCCTTATACCAGCTGTTTCCATCTGTAAAATAGACCTTGTATGTAGGCACGTTTTTTAAAGTGGTACAACTTGAATCTGGCAGACCTGAGTTCTCAATTACTGATCACTTTAACCAATGCTTACCCTTTAAGACGGTCTGTTCAGTGTTTTAAACCCTCTTGAAAATTTCTCTCAATTTCCTTCAGAGTTTATTTTATAGCCCCATCGCTTGTCACTTTTATCACTTCAGCCCTGGATTTTTGAAAAGGCATTCATCAAGCACAAGGATCCAGCTCACACTTTGAGAGACTCCACAATCTATACTGAGATGCATTATCTATTTTAAACCTCTGGCTAGATTAGAAATAAAGGAGCCTATGAGGGGTACATACAAAAACGTGGTGCTTGAAAATAGTCTTCATTTGTGTGAAGCTGCTCTGTGTAGATTCCTTTGAAGAGTCTGGATGTGACTTTCATTTTTGTCTGCACAAAGGTTCATTTCTTTTATCAGAAAATCTTTAGAAGCATTGGAGAGTTATGGGACTGTGATAGGCAAAATGTGTGTCCTGTTCCTGACTGAATAAAAAAAAAAGGTTTAAACCCTAGCACTATCTAGAGAGAAAAAAATAAGCCTGGAAGCTCCGGAGTCTTTGTAGGTGAAGAAGGAAGTTTTCAAAAGTACAAATAGGCATTAACAGTGAGTTAAGCACCTCACTGCACTTTGTATCTTTAAAAATCTTCTTGTATATTTTCCCTCTTACTCCACTAAAGAGGTTCTTGTTTCAGCAGAGACAGGACTTTCTTTATCATGTCATGCTGAAACATTCTCTTGGAAACTTTCAGCAAATGCAAACTGGATTTTTTTCTTTTATTGATCATTTCGAGGATTACCAAAGGGGATGGGAAGCAATTAATAAAATAATTCCAAATTCCTTCAGTATTCTGTAGGCAGAATTTACCATCACTGTCCATCAGGACTGCTTTGATTTGATTCATTTAATTTTCTATCTTTTAGACTTTGGTGCAATGCCATGAGGTTAAGACGACTATTTTCCCCTTCATTTAATCAAATGGCAGTTTATGAAAAAGATATAGAGAAAAAATAAATTTATTGTTGCACACTGAATGTGTGCTTATTTGAGGAACCCTTAAAAACTATTACTACTTGTAGCTCTGATACTTTTATTGACCTGTATAATTAATACAAATCCTTATCTCTTCATCTATAGATCTCAATAGGTCTCTATCATTACCAGATGGGGAAACAGAGACAAATAGAAGTGCATCGCCCAAGGTCACCCAGTAAGCTAGAGGCAGAGAAGGGAGTAGAAGATAGGTCTACCTGAATTCTAATTCAGTATTCTAGCTGCTAAACCACACAATTCCCTAAAGACTAAAGGTTGTTTTCACTGAAGTGATGTGCCTACAGGTATCTATCAATATGTGTAAGTTTTTATCTGAACTGCTGGCATTTTAAAAATTGTGGTTCTCACTAAAGAAAAAGAGAAAATAAAGGTAAAATGTAGAGCATTGTTCCAATATATATTAAAAACACAAAATATAATAGTACATTGCTCATTTCAAGAGTTGTCTTTCAGTAAGGAAAGTTTTCTCTTACAATATGTGGCTGGTAAACTGTTTAGAAAATTGCAAGTTTTATTTTCAAGCCACAATACATAGTTTTAATAATTTTGTTTGCACCAAATTACAGTATCAAATGGAAAATTTAAAAGGAAACATAAGGTGAACCCTTAATTATACAACCTGGTTACTCCACATTGCTTAGAATAAATCACATTCCATGCCATGTTGGTCCAACTATGAATTTATGCCTGAATTTAAAATAGCAATGAGAAAACATAAGGCAAGTGGAAAAGTGAAGGACTATAAATATATTTTGACAGTCCATGTGGTTCTTGTAAGAGGAATAATTCTACTATTGTTTTAAACAGGTAAGTGAGCTATCCCTGGTAAAAGTTTCAAAATACAATGATGTTTTCACTAGCTATGTTTTCAGTGAAAAAAATGTGGTTTTATATCATGGCAGCTAACTTGAGGAACTTATCTTGATGTAAAATGCTTTTGGAGACAAGGCACTGTTAATACGGACTGCTGTGTAGCTAGCTGAAGTCAACCCCAGGTGGTAGATGTAGGGATGATTTTAAGGTGATGTAAAAACACATGTATAATTTACACTGAAGACATAGAAACTTTAATATAGACTCTCCGATTCTTTCCAAGCCATTTTCAATTTAAAATGCACCCTGGTGCCACAGGCAGTCTATTTATGTAAACAATTCGGGTGTGTGTATGCTATTGTATAGCAAATTGATTTCTACAACAGCCTCATTTCTGCACACAATGCATTTTATGTGTTAAATTCAGATTTTTATTGTTGTTATATACCACTCATCTTGCAGAAAATCTGTGAAGAAAATACTTGCCTCTGTATTTGTTCTCGAGCAATATCAGAAAAGCCTTTATCTTGTTTCTGCAATGCAAATGGAAATAATTATTTCCAGTCCTTAAGAGAATGGATTGCTCTAGCTAAAAACGGGAAAAGTAAGCATTTAAATAAGCTCATCTTATAGTGTTCAATCCCCACATATTTAATATTCTATTATTTCAAAATAAAACATTAAGATATTTTGTCCTTAATAGGTTAGCAAAAACACTGGCTAAACATTTATAAGTTGTAAATAATTTACCTTGGCTTAAAAGAAATCTTTTTATATCTTCTGTTAATTATGTTTCTGGACATATATTTAGGATCCGATTCTGAAAATATTTATTGAAATGCATAGTCTAAAATTAGTACCAGTATATAATTTGCAAATATTGTAGTAATATTAACAGTGCATTTACAACTGTTCGATATTTTCCCTTCTATTTTCACATAATTTAATCATATTGTTAAATCTGTTTGTGGCATTTTAATGTTAAAAAAAACCAAGCCCAGAAATTATGTGCTTATATTAAAATTCCACATAGTTAAACCAACTGAAGTGAAAAAAAACATTCTAAACGTCACAAGTAATACATTTCTCCAGGTAATCTATTAAGCCTCCAGGGGTGGGGTTTCCTGTCCAGACAACCTGCTACACAGAAATTCTTGGCATTGTTGCTCAAGGCATTTCAGAAAAAAAGAAAGCTGTTTAATAAAATAAACCATGTTCCAAGGAACAGAATTTTAAAGTACAATTGTTAGGAAATAAATACACATGTAAAATGCTTAGCCTCATGCATTTATTGGACATCACAGTCAAGAAAATGACCCACATCCATAATTTTGTTCAACGTTACAAAGCCATTTCATAACTGGCATTAACAATGTATGTTAATGCCATCAATTCAACTCTGTGGTATCACCCTAAGTGATCTGAAGGGATACTAATTAAGGTACTTGTATATTACCATGAAGTTAATTCAAAAGACTTTTTTTTATCCAGTAGGGAAAATAAATTAATTTCATTGAAATCTACTGGGAAAGAAAGGTTAAGTGGTGAGTAACATTCTACTTTACTATAATCCATGTTTTGAATCTAATTCACAGTTGTAGAACTCCAGTGAAATGCCACTGAAATCATTGAAGTTACACCAGTGAAAAAACAGAGTAACACAATGATGAATCATTCCTCTTGCCTTTGCTAAATACATGTATCGATGTGGCCAGTACGCTTAAAAAAGCATGTAACACACCAGAACTCTAATAAATTGCTTAACATTCCTTAAGATTTTTATCTTGAGGTATTGAGTTGTGTGGACAAGTACTATATTTTTATCAGAGTACAGTAAAAACTAATAAACGATATTAAATTATTTCTATGGAAGGAGGCAATAAACTTTACAGAAGAAACTTAAATTTAATTAGAAATAGAAAACTGCTTCATTTATTCCCAGCTCTGCTTTGTGGTATGACTAACCTTCTGAGTGGGCACAGTAGATTTATGCACTGTTTAATATATTCAAAAAAGAATTCAGCGTTACTTCCCTTATACTAATACACCATGCTATTTCGTGTTATAGACTTATGAAACAGCCAATGATCCCTTGAGTGAAAAAGTCCTCTCTTTGGCCAGGTTTCTAGCTATTGTCAATTGGAATAGCCGTATTGATTTCAGTCGAGCCAAGCCGATTTACCGTATTTTCCGGCGTATAAGACGACTTTTTATACTAAAAAATATCCCCCAAAAATCGGGGGTCGTCTTATACGCCAGGTATAAACATACTGTAGCTTCGGCTACATACAGAACGTCCCTATGCTGATACTGTATGTACCGCGCTGAGCCAATCCCGGCAAGTGGTGTATTCTATTAATGCATACAAAGCCTGCTCGGATTGGCAAAGGTTGTAATAGCCCGCCTCTCTGACTCAGCCTATCCGAGCAGGCTTTGTATGCATTAATAGAATACACCGCTTGCCGGGATTGGCTCAGCGTGGTACATACAGTATCAGCACAGGGACGTTCTGTATGTAGCTGAAGCTACAGTATTTTGAAGGATTTTAAGTACCAATAAGTCAAAACCATTTTAATTAAAATTATTTAAATCAAATCTGATGTTATTAAATTGTGTTGCCTCGGAAGGGGGGCTAGTCTTATACGGCGAGTATAGGCCAAAACCTATGTTTTAACTAGAAAATTAGGGGGTCGTCTTATACTCCCAGACGGAAAATACGGTAAATCATCTGAGGATCTTACTTATTCTATCCATATGGCATCTTTCTTATTGTAGTTTAAGGATATGACAATCAAATATAGCCTTTTCCTGAAGGATGAATATCCCATCTCCAAGATCGCTTGTTAACTTTTTTTCACCTTGATTCAGTTTCACTCAGAAACTTTTCTCTGGACTGTGCTTTTATTTTGCAATTTGATTTTCCTTTCAATGGGACCACTTTTAAACTTGCATTGTTGGATTTTCTATTTTGTATTTCTGACTCCTTCTTAAACCTTCCTACACATATTGCTTATGTATTTTATTTTGTTTACGGGCAGGAACAAGATGAACAGGATAAAAACACCTTTTATTTTACAAAAAGAAGAAGAACAACAATAACAAAGGTCCAGACTCTGGGATAAATTGATGTCACTCTGTTGATACAGGCTTGCTGAGAATTGGACTCAGTATTTTCAGGTCATTCAACCTGTTCCCTCCACATGATGTAAAAGCATAAGGAAATATCCTCTCATTGGTCTCTTATAAAAATTGGTCTCTTAGAAATATCCTCTCATTGGTCTCTTAGAAAAAATTTCAACTAAACGCCCAATAGTACACATATTAGTGGATCATAAGAATACAGAGACCATAACACCTTTAGCATTTTCTCTCATCTGTAACTACTCCAAGATGTTCCAGTTACTGCTCTCTAGGAGTTACAAAGAAATATTTATGCTGTATAAAATGAAGGCTGGAGGAAATAATAGATTTACTAAGGAACAAAAATATTATACATTGAAAGAAACAGGAACCGTAATACATGTTAAAAGTAAGTTGATAACACTATATTGGTGAACATCTATGTAAATTATTTTTAAAAAAGGTTTAAAAGTCTACAGATGTCAATAAATCTCTAGTCTGCAACAACATAACCAAGTAGTTTAATATGTATGTATGAAATGATTTCAAAGTTTTCATTGTGGTGCTTAGAGCACTTTCTATTATTTTGGCTATATAACTCCCTATATCAATTATATCTATAACAAGAGACAAAATTGTGTTTACCAATTTATTCTTCCACATAAAGTGTAATGGCTGCATAAGCAAATTAAGCCATGAAAAAACAGAACAATGCGAAACTTCATAACAAAAAGTTACACAAATTGGTTATAGAAAAAGGGGGCCCCAATCCAGCAAGCACTTGTGCAAGTTCTTACTGTTAAGCATGTCTGTAGTCTTATTGAATGTAGTCAGATTAGGTGATTGAGTAACAAAATGGCAAATTAATTTTAATGTTTATAAATGCAAAGTAATGCACACTAAAAAAATAATCCCAACTATGCTTACAATATGATGGGGACTATTTTAGCTATAACCACCAAAAGAGAGAGATCTTGGAGTCATTTTGGATAATTCTCTGAAAATAGCCACTCAATGTTAGGAAGCTTCAGGAGGTAGCTGAGTTAGTCTATACAGAAAAAAACCAACAAATGGTCTGGTAGCACTTTATAGACTAACAAAACATGTAGACGGTATCATCTGAAGAACTGAGCTGTACCCATGAAAGCTCATGATACTATCTACATGTTTTGTTTGTCTTTAAAGTGCTACCAGATCAGAATGTTAGGAATCACTGAAAAGGGATAGAGACTAAGAGAATATTTTATTGCATCTATATAAATCCATGGTACACCCACATTTTGAATACTGCATACAGATGTGGCCACCTCATCTCATAAAAGATATATTGGCATTAGTAGAGGTTTAGAAAAGGGCAACAAAAATGATTAAGTGTTTGGAACGGGTGCCATATGAAGAGAGATTAAAAAGACTAGGACTTTTCATGTTAGAAAAGAGGAGACTAAGGAGGGATATGATAGAGGTCTATAAAATCATGACAGGTATGAAGAAAGTGAGTAAGGAAAAGTTATTTCCTTGTCCCATAACTTAAGAACTAGGGGTCACCAAATAAAATTAATAGGTAGCAGGTTTAAAACAAAGAAAAGAAAGTTTATTTTTTACACAGTCCACAGTCAACTTGTGGAACTCCTTGCCAAGAAAGACCAAGACTTTATCAGGGTTCAAAAATGAACTGGATAAATTCATGGTGGTTAGGTCCATCAATTGCTGTTAACCAGGATAGGCAAGGATGGTGTCTCTGGCCTGTTTGTTAGAGGCTGGAAATTGATGCCAAGAGAGGAGTCACTTAATGACTCCCTGTTCTTTTCACTCTCTCTGGGATGTCTGGCATTGGCCACTATTGGAAGACAGGATACTGAACTAGATGGACATTTGGTCTGACCCATTATGGTGGTTCTTATGTTCATACTTAAATTTAAACCTTTGTAGGATTGGCCCCAAGGTGGATCATAACCACTATCAAATGAGCTCTCCAGCTTTATGATTTTTTTTTTAAATGAGATTTCCAATAATGTCTAATGCTTTAGGCTTTCATTCCGTGTGGTCCAATGGCTCAATTGCTAGAGTGGGAGGAACAAAGAGATGGGGCTTTCATAACAAGGCCTCATTCTGAACTTTGCTTCTCTGCAGAGGCAGAGACCGGTTGTGTGATGTAAGTACAAGCTACAAGGAAAAGGTGCAAACTGGACCAGATTGCTGTCTGCTCAAAATACAATATTAGTTCTACAACATGTTCATAAGTGAATGGAAGTATTTTTTTTGAGAAGAGGGTGGTTCTTCAAAAGAAAATAAAGGACTAAGCTAACATCCAATACCCCATCTTCATAGAATAAAGTATCATGCATCCTTCTGCATCTTTAGAAGGTGAGTGACCCTTCACTCCAGTTGATCAAAAAATTTGAGGGAGAACTCATGCTGAGATAATTTGGGGTTCTGCCTGAAAAAGAAGAAATTTTCATGTTACAGTCCATAGCTCACCAAAGATTTCATATCTATTATATAACATGGTGCACCCTGGTCTCTCTCTCTCTCTCACACACACACACACACACACACACACAGTATAGTAAAAAAGGATGGCGATATAAAAATAGCAGTTCCAGGCTTAATAACATGTAAGAGATGATAAATAAGGTGGGATAAAATTACATTTTCCATGGCCAGAGAGGAGGACATTTCAGCAATTAACATGCCAATAATGAGGGCCTACCTACGTGTTTTAGCATCATGGATAAAGGTGAAAGTTAGAATTGTTTGTATTTCAGTGAAAGGTGAGATCAAAGTAGAAAAATTCTGGACCCACCTCTCCTTATTGTTCAATAGGGCATTATATTTTACAATAAATTTTGTGAGGATTAATGGTGATGGGATAATGGGGAATACATACAAAAGTATTTTCTTTATCCTGGGAGCAGATTCACCAGAAGAGGTAGTTGTCATGCCATTCGCGTAGTTTGTCTCAGCCTTCAACTAAATGAACCACCTTATCTGGGTGACAGGGTATTTCATTCTCCTTGCCACTTCCATATTCAACCTTTCTGATGATACTGCCAGCAAGGATTCTAACTATAATGATGGCATATTTGACAGAGACTGTTAGAAACCTGTGCACTTGGAACTATACCGAGACAACTAATTCAGGGCAAAACAGGACACTGAATAAAAATTTAAAGCTGTTCGCTTCAGCCTACAATTATTATGATACATCTAATTTATAAATCATCAGTGAAGTGTAATATGTTATATATTTCAGGATTATCATTTTTGTTTTACACTTTTGCTTGTAAATTTATTTTTTGTATAGATTCATAACTGTTAGTGTGTGGAAAAAATCATCATTCTAATTAGAAAAAATATACTGATGTCTTAGTTCATCCTCCAACAAATCAATATTTAATTAATAAATGTGTGAAAATCCAAATACTTATTAAATTCTATGTGAGTAAAGTGGCAATAGCATTCTTCACTAATACTGTTATTCATGCTAGCCAAGGAGGGGGACCAAGGGGCAGTTGCTCCAGGACCTTGCAATTCCAAAGGCCCTTGGACTCCTGGCCACTGCCACCACCACCGCTAATGCAGGAGCAGTGCTGGCCAGGAGCCTCATTCCTCTTAAATAGCCAGTGAAGTGCCACGTGCCAGGTGACTCATAGGATTGCCTGGGACAGTGTGCTGTGGGCAGCTCTGAGGGCTGGCTGCCCCAGTCTTGTACTTTCTGCCATAGGCCCCACCTGTTCCGGGAGTATGGAGCCATCCACCCAACCCCTATCCTACCCAGGGACAGGGGCAGCCCTAGACTAGCTGCCAGCAACTGGCACCCTAGGCAAACCATGTAATCGGCGCCCTCACCTCCAAACTCCTCAATGATATTGCGCCACCATTTGGCACCCCATTTAGCTTAGCACCTTAAGCAACCACCTAGTTCACTTATATGGATGGGTCGCCCCTGCCCAGGGACCTGGCAAGTCTGACGCCCCCCACCCCCACCCCCACCCCACCCCGCCGGAAATATAGTATGTAGGTAAAAGTGTATAACCTGCCCCGATAATATTGGCAATCAGCCAACTCGCCCTCCAACAGTTCTTCAGTTTAAAATATATCCAGCACCATTAGTTTTGTATTGCACTTACAGTAAAATGTTGTAAGGATCTTAGTCTATGTGAGTCTCTGAAACAAGCATGTGATAGTGCCACCTCGGACACTCAGCTCCTTTGGTTCCTTACCATGTGCCAGTTCCCTTGCAGAGTATCAGTGGAGCTTATCTTCAGTTACTGCACAAGTCCACCTTCTCCAGCTCACAATGTCTGTAGCAATACTGAAACTGTTCTTTTCTAAGGTGGATCTGAAGAGTATTTTACTGTTCTTTTGTGCAAATGAAGGATGTGTGGTATGTAAGGAAATAGAGGGAGACACCAACAATAATTGCCCTAATTAGGTCTAATGATGGAAAAATGAAAAATAAAGGACCTAAAGCACAGAGGCATGTATCCTACATTAAGAACAAACTACAAGATAAGGAGATGGAGGATGGTTGTACAAGCTACAACCAACAGGACAATCAACGACTATAAAAAATTGGCAGGAGCAAGGAAGCTTTCTGGGGACATTTTGCAACAACAGAGGAACATAGGTAGGTGTCTGTCAGTAGCCGGGCTCCCTCTTCATGTTCAGTCTTCCTGGCCTGGTCTAGCAAACTAGTAACCATATGGCACCAGTTCGAGAGAAAGAGAAAGAGAGAGGAGTGTGTATGCATGCATGTTTGTGTGTAGCAGAACCTTTAAGGATGTATATGTGTGTGTTTGTGTCCATGTATATGGAGGTATGTATGTGATTTCTTGATATCTTTTACCATGTTAAATAAACATGGCGTGTTGCTTTGACCCCTGAAAAAGATCTTATGAGTTTTTTATAAGCATAACAGAGGAAGCATGAAGCAGGAGCCAGGAGGAAATCAACAACCAGGCTGTGATTCTCTGAGTTACAGTCTGGTTCTTGGCTGCTCCTCAGACAGTCCAACTAATACTGTTCCAATCTCAGAATTTGTGGCAAAGCCACTGGGAACACTGGTAATTTAGGTGTGTCTGATCATTTCTGTTGAAAGACATAAAACGTATTACAAGAACACTCTAATAAAGAAACTCAAAGTGCTTTAAAACATGAATAAAATCACACAACGCTCATTTTATACATGTTAACTGAGGCACACTGTGATTTATGTTACCCAAGACTGTACAACAAATCACTTTGGCTGAGGTGCATGTAATCCTATAATCTTGCTTTTTAGGCTCCATTTCAAATGACACATTTTAGATACTTAATTCCATCTCTACACAGCACAGTATTGGACTTCAACAGGAATAAAGCCCAGTTCCATAAGGGGACTTAGGCATTATGTCACTGCACATTTCTGCTAAGTTTTATGTGTCTCCAAAATCACACAAACAACATTAGGCTCACAATGGTGAGAGATAGGCCCTTTTGAATTCTATCCAGAAAAAGCTGACTGTGTTAACCAATGAGAGATACTAATGAAGGGTTGGGTGCCTAAATCCAGGCTACAGGGAGGTGTGCAGCTCTGCCTGTGATCCATGATCTGGAGAAAGATAGGCTTTTGGTCACCTGATCACATACTGACCTTTAGAGCCATTCTAATTCTTTCACTGGCTCGATGAATATTTGAATTAATATTTGAGTATAGAGACAGCTTCAATAAGAGAGACTGAGGGAGCTTCACAGGAGACTGCCCATAGCTTAGTAGTCACCAGAGAGCTGGCAAATGCTGTTTCTGACTCACTGAGGGGGTTCAGGGGGATCTCCCACACCTTCTATGAGTACCCAATGCACTATTCTGAGGCAGCTGTGCTGATGCTCAGGCAATAGATGGATGTCTATAGTAAGGCTGCAGTGCGCATGCCCAGACACCAAGGCAGCAATTGGGAGGGAGTTTTGTGGACCACAAACATGGGATTTGAATGCCTACACACCTCTGGTGGATCACCCCCTCAGCTTTTTGCTGAGCAGGGAAATACTGAACAATTGAGGTGTAAGTCCTGTGGTTTAACCACTGGACAGCTCTCCCTTCCCATAAAGAGTGTAAAGGTGAGATGTGGGTAAAACTACAGTAATAAGTTAAAATAACTGATTCAAAATCAATTTTATATCAATATCAAACCAACATAAATTGGAAACCTTACATCTGTCATTTCTGCCTGGCTTGTGAATGACTATAATGGAAAAAGGATATTTCCTGGCTACCAGTGGGGATGATTTTATCCCTTTTTCCCTCAGGGTATTCCATTCTTGTAATACAATACTATAAAATCTTACACTGATACAGTATGTTATTATGCTTGGCATAACACTGGATCCTATTCTCTCCAAAGCAGCACAATGGTTATGTTTAATTTTGCCTTGGTAATAATGAAAACATTATTCTTTTTACAATAATTCCAGCAATGTTGATTAAAGATATTAATACACTTCAAAAGGGTAAATCTAATTTCCCATTTGGAAAGCTGAGAGAAATTCCATTGTAATAAAGCTATTAGCAGACAGCGCTTGGCAGTGTGCAATAAGGCATTTGTACTGACCCTTGAGCACGTGGAGTCATTGGTCAGGCTGAACTTGGAAATACACACTGGTGGTGGCTAAATCATTTTTGGGAAAAGTAGTCTCTGATCCTAGGCTGTGTCTCTGAAGGTTCTACAGTGACGTTAACCCAGTTGGGGTATGTCTACATTGAAATTAAACACTTGTGGCTGGCTTGTGTCAGCTGACTTTGGCTTGTGGGGCTCTGGCTGCAGGGCTGTAAAACTGTAATAGAGATGTTCAGGACTGGGTTGGCATCTGAGTTCTGGGCCAATAAAAGGGGAGGGTCATGGAGCTAAAGCTCCTTCCCAAGTCAAAACTTCTACACTATAATTTTACAGCCCACAGACCAAGCCAACTGACATAGGCCCACTGTAGGTGTTTAACTGTGAGGTAGATGTACCCTTGGTGATGATGATAGATAAGGGCTACAAATACAGAGGAGGTGTTGGATTTGCTATCCCCTAACTAGTTAAAAATCTTGAAGAACTGAGAGGTCAAAACAGGAACACAAAAATTAGATAGAGGCTAGGAATGTGCATGAGAGACTCCATTGGGAGCTCCTTATCTTGTCTTGGGGTTTATGTTAAAAAAGGTCAGGTAAATATATCAGTTTGTAATTAAATCCAGCGTCACTATTCAAAGTGAACACCGTCTTCTTCCAGCTTGACTGGTTGCATTCCCTTGAAAACCGAACCAATGGGTTACCACTGATCAGGGCTGGATTAACACAGAAGCTGTAGGGGCTGCAGCACAGGGCCCTGGGCTAAAGTTGATCCTGGAATCTCTGTCAGTTGATCACGATCTCAGGGATGCTAAAAGTCCAGCAGTGTAGAAAGGCTCCTGGTAGGCTGGCAGCAGAACCTTGGACTCTGATTCCATAGCTTTTTAGTCCAGTTCTTATAGGAATTTTTTCCTATGCCAGTCTATGAAAATTGCTGCATCATGCTGATGTCTTCAGGGTGGCTGCCAGGTGCTCATCAGTGATCTCATCGGGTGGACCTCCAGTACTTGGTTTTCTTCACTTGACACCTTTTGGTTGCACTGGCACCTTCTTCAGCCCTTTGTTGCTGTATTCTCAGGTTGGCACCTCTCAGAACCATTCATTCATCGTCCAAGAACTCTCTCATACATTCATACAGTATTTTGTATAATAATAGAAGTTGTAGTTACAAAAGTTTCTGGGTGGTATTGCTTAAAACATTCTCTGAGTGCTGAGTAAAGTTACAATGTTTTAAAGAGAACAAGCGTCAATTATGTAACAATGCCCTTAGTCAATTACAGGGCTTGGCTCCCATAGCAGAGTTAGTGGCTTGACAATGCATTGTTACAATGTATCTCTGCAATGTCAATTTCAAGCAGCCCCTTGCACAAGCTTGAGCATGCCCTGGGACACAGACGGGGGGGGGGGGGGGGGGGGGGCTGTTTCTGGCTACATAGGATTATATTCTTAACAGTTCTAAGTTACATTATATTCTAAAGGGGCAATAATAATAATAAATTTAAACATTTAACAATCTTAACAAATAATAATAATAAGAAGAATTAATAATAAATCTAAACACTATAAGTTGTGGGGAACAAATTATGGGGAGTCACTTCCATTTGGGGGAATCATTTTCAATACATTAATATGTTATCCCTACATGCTGTTAAAGCATGAGAAACTTCGAGAAAAGATCAAATTCCCATATGTCCCAGAAACCTGAACCATTTGCAAATTCTTTTCTCAAATTCAGAGTGAATGTCCAATGAGCACTTCTTTTTTAACTGGACTTTCAAAAGACAGTTATGAGGCATCTGAGGCAGACATGTTGAGGTTATAGAGCAGTTTTTAGTTGTGTCAACAGAGACCTAGAGTCCCCGATACTTACAGCCCACTCTATTAGCCTAATTTAGCACGGACACTTTAACTGACAAAGGCTTTTTTCCCCCTTTCCCTCTCCATCTCCCATCTTTTTCTGCTATTTGTACCTTTGGACCCTTCCTCCCTTCATCTGAAGAATTATAGAATCGCAGAACTGGATGGGAACTCCAGTTCAATCATCGAGTCCAGTCCCTTGCCCACTTCTTTTATTTAATGTCCACCCATCTGTCTGTCTGTTTGTTCAAGAAGTAGGTTGTGCCCACAAAAGCTCATGACACTATCTACATTTTTTGTTAGTCCTTTATTAGTTAGGACCATTCACTATTTTTTTTAAAGTTTTTTCGGTTGCAGATTAACATGGTGACCCCCTAAGTCTTTTCATTCATCTGGCTAAGTCAGGGAGGAAATGCCCATCAAATGCTCTTCTCTCCAGTACCATGACAGAGTAGTAAATAATTTCCTTAATGGGCTCACAGCCAGGGTTATGATGTAGCTGCAAATGTTTCATCACAATCAATATAAAAAAAACGATTGATTGGCTACTAAATGGTTACTGAATGGTTACCACTTCAGTTACATTAGTGAATTAAAAATTAGTTGCTTTATTTGTATAAACTCACAGGAGTTCAAGGGCAGAATCTAAGGTGCTGTCATATAGGGGGGAAAAATCCAAGCACAGACTCTGGAACCCATTCTCTTTGTCTGACAGGAGAAAGTGAGTCTTCACAATCAAAACTGCTTTCCTTACTCCTGGACTGAGTATTTGCTTTGCTCCTCAATGCCAAGAGGAAAGCCATTTATCCCACAAGACTGACTAGATGAAATCAGTACAATAAACCAGTGAGACTCAGAATCAGCTGATAGGTGTCAATAACCACGCATAGCTGATAAAATGATAATACTTGGTCAGTCATTTTGCTGTGAGAATCTGCTATATATTTGAGAGAGTTTGTCTGTGTGTCCATCCATCTGTCTGTCTGTTTGTTTGTTCAAGAACTCCTCCAAAACATTAAGAGTTAGGACCACCAAATTTAGTATGCAGCTTCATCTCATCATAATTTACGGGTCTGGTTGTGCCAGGAAAATGAGATGAGCCTGGAATGGGATTGCTTCTTGTAAAACCACAGAGAACAGAGATAGAATCATCAGGCAGATGAAAGGGGCACCCCCCCATACAGGATTGCCTGAGCCCCGAGCCTTCCACTCTAGGCACCCATTGTGGGGGAGGGGAGGGAGAAGAGGGAAGGGGTGGAGAGGGCTGACACTCCTGCTGCCCTGCTTTGTACAGGAATATTGCTGTCTGTTCACCTTCAGCAGGGAGTGAGAGGAAATTACAGACTGCTGCATCCCTCACTCTGCCTAGGGCCTGACAAATCTGGACCCGCCCCCCAACCAGGGGACATTCACCCCACCACTAGCTCTGCCCACTGGAGCTACAGCAGTCATGGAGAGGTGCTTCTCACCTGGCCCAAGCTGCTGTGGTGAGAAAGGGCTGGTGTTGTCCTCTCTCCTTGGGGCAGCCTGTACACAGAACCCCTCATCCCAACCCCAGAAAAATGATTTGAATGAAGAATATACATTTTCATGTTGTTTTCCAAAACACAAAAATTAATTGAGTTAAGGACCT
Organism: Pelodiscus sinensis; assembly: GCF_049634645.1. Taxonomy (NCBI): domain Eukaryota; kingdom Metazoa; phylum Chordata; order Testudines; family Trionychidae; genus Pelodiscus; species Pelodiscus sinensis. The sequence continues at coordinate 53,509,130 of NC_134719.1, forward strand.
GAGCAATATTAAGTAAATCTAGTAATATATGTAGGAAATGAAAAAAAATTAATTCACATTGCTGTAGCTCTTTCAGGAAGTGTTGATTGCTAATTTGATTTCTGGACCACTTAGGACTGGGTATCACTGAACTAATCTGCTGGCTGGATGGAGGGGGAATGATAAGGAATTTTAAAATACTACAGATCACCTGTTTTATGGCCATAATCCAATGCTATATAATACATAAGGGTAATAATAAATAAATTATTATTAATAATACATAGTCATTAATAACAAAATACAGGACAAGTATGATTTACATTTGAGCTGTTTTTCCCCCAAAAAATTGTGTCCAAATTTATATAGAGAAGTGGATTGCATATGACAACATGATGTCTTGAAATGTGGTTTCCCAGTGCACATCATTTCCCTTCTTTGCTTGATGTCCTTTTCTGTTCTACCCATTATAAAATGATCCAGGCTAATGTGAGATGATCTGGACATATGCTAGCTTTATTTGGGTAATGTAATGTCTGAGCCCATTGCAGCCCATTGCACAGTTTGAATAGCAACTCTGGTGAACTGGGAAAGGGCTCAGATTAACTTGGTGCAGGTAAAGTAGTATGTGCTGTCATACAAAAGTGGTGGTCCTAGAGACAGGGCACAGGGTCAACTGCTCATATTAACTTCTGGAAGAGGCACAAGGAACTTGCACAAAAAGGGGATTTTGCGCAGAAAGGAAACATCCACACTACTTGTTTTTGTGCAAAAACCCCTCGCACAAAACTAGCTCAAATAGATTATGCAAATGAAGCATGACAAAATGCTAATTAGCACTTCATTTGCATATTCTCTGCCTTTGCTGGCAGTGTAGACAAAGGAGATGACTACCTACTCCTGTTAATGATTCTGTATTTTATCGATTTTAATGCAAACAGAGTTAAATTGTTGCTAAGAATCTCACCTTTCTCCTTCAGTTATGTACTAAAGGCAGCTGAATTCCTAGTCCCAACTCCCTATTTATCTATTTACATGTGATTTGTATAATTATTGTGTCTGGAATACTGGATAGGAGTTTAAGGATTCTTACCAAACTGTTGGATTTGAACTTCTGAGAGCCTCTGAGCTTAGGGTAAGCATTGTATGCTCTGCTTGAGTGAAAGTACCAGCAGCCCACAGATAAAAGATAAGGGAATTTACAGTAGCTCAAGCAATATAAAACTAGTGTATTTAGAAAGATGGCCTCTGTTCATGTGCTTTTAGAATGATCTTACTATCAAATTCTCTGAGTATAAATTTAAAACTAAGATATTGAAGAGTAGATTTCCAGATCTACTTTGTAGTCAGTGTAGAAACTAGATTTACAGCATGAACCAATGTCTACGTATACTTTCTACTCATTTGTTGTGCATTCACTAGCCTAACCGCTCCACAAAAGGGAAAAAATGAGAAATTTTGAGGGTCACTGGCCACAGCAAATCTTCACACAGCTCAATGCAACATTACTTAGTTGTATTTCTTATGACTATAGCGAGAAGATCTTTCTTTCTTAAAGACAATAAAAAGCTCATCTGAGGGAGCAAACGTGCAAAGCTCTGCTCTGGGAGCCAATCTGGCTGATATTAGAGCTGCCTTGCCTCCATACTATGTGTAGATGAAAAAAATTCTGACTATGTGGAGTAGGTTTACATTTTTAAATTTTATTTTGGGTACTTCCTTACACTGAAGGAAGCTTTTACTGGAGAGCTATCTTTGACAGTCAAATGTCACTTTGACTCTCTCACTCTCTTTTCTCTATTCAGAAACTAAACATATTAGATGGATAATTGGTGCTTTCAACAGATTTATTTAAACTGCAATTTTGCTTTCTAATGCTGGTCTAAATGGCAGCACGATCGGTTCTCTAGTGAAACTATGCATTGTGCTTTGACTGTCATTCTAAGCTACTCTCAACCTATTACAGAGAGGCAAATTTGTGCTGACACAATTCCCACAGTGTTATGCTTACTCCAGTCCACTGCAGATCTTGTGTTCTTCATACTCCGATTCATTCCAAGATTGGTGAATGGAGTTGTGAATTATTGTGGATCTACTGCAATGGGTATAGATCGAACAGTTTTAATCAGTGGAGGTTCTGGCTGACAAAATTCAAAAGAAAGTGGTGGAAACAAGGAGGGACCACAAAGGTTAAATCTGAGAAATGTTTGCCTGAAAATGTTGGAAACCACTATGCTACCAAACAAGGAGAACTACTCATTTAGTACTTTTCCCTCTAATATGTTTAACTCACCACCATAGCGGGGGTCCATCGTCTGTCCCCGGAATCAGTCCATTCTGCCCACACAGGCCTCCGCTCACGTGGCGTTTCCCCTCTGGAATCCTCCGATCACATCGTTCTCTTCGCCACACTGCCCTCCAGCAGTGCTCAAGTCACTCGCTCTGAGCCCCCCTTACAGGGGTTTGGTGTCTCTCCAGCAGGCCTTGCCGCAGGCCTAGCAGGCTGGCCCGCTAGCCGTCCGAGCGCCCTGGCCCAGCCTGGCTCTCTAGCCCTGCCCTAGCTCCAGAGAGCGTCCTGCTACCTCGGCAGCCAGGCTCACACTGCCCTGGCTGAAGCAGCCCTTCCCCTTTATAGCTCCCAGCTGGGCCTTAATTGGCCAACGCCGCCCAGCTGGGCTGAACTGCCCGGGCCTGCTCCAGGCTGGGGTTTGGCCCTTAAAGGGCCAGTACAGGGCAGCTGCCCTGCTACAGGTATAGTGAAAGTTAAGTGGATTATTTTGCTATCTGTAATTGTATAGTTTATTTTGCTTTGACTCAGCTCTCAAAATTGATAAAGATCCTTAAAAATGTGTCCTTTCTCTGTAGTGTGAACACATTCTGATTTCCTTTTTCTGTCTATTCCTGTTTCCATTCTGTCTTAGGATGTGTCTAGACTACATCCCTTTTTCAGTAAAGGGATGTAAATTAGGCATGTCAATATTGCAAATGAAGCTGAGATTTGAATTTCCCATGCTTCATTTGCATAATGGCAGCCGCCGCTTTTTTTCAAAATGGGGCTTTTTTGAAAACCCTCCGGCAGGTTAGATGGGGATCTTTTGAAAATAAAACCCTTTTTCGAAAGATCCTGTACTCCTCAAAAATAAGCTTTACAGGATTTTTCTAAAAAGGGTTTATTTTCAAAAGATCCCTGTCTAAGTGCTGTTTTTTTTCCGAAAAAGCCTCATTTCGAAAAAAAGCGGCGGCTGCCATTATGCAAATGAAGCACAGGAAATTCAAAACCTGGCTTCATTTGCAATATCGACGTGCCTGATTTACGTCCCTTCAAACCGAAAAAGGGATGTAGTCTAGAGACACCCTTAGAGATGTGGCATTTCTTGGTCACTGCAGATGAGAATATAAGGAACTTATTTCTGGTAATATTCTACATTTTTTATAAAACTGTTGTAATTATATTTCTTAATATGAACATTTGTGGAAATGTTTGGGAAGGGGTTCTTTGGTTGAAGTCTGAATGGTAATTTCACTTTTTACTGTATGTGGTGGAACTAGTTAGTGGCAAGAATAATGAAAGGGATGGGAAATATAAACTACCACTGAGCTTGAAATAAGAGATTTGTTTTCATTTGCTCTTGGGATTTTTTTGACTAAAGCTTGCAGTCCATTTTAGGCAAGATCTCTCTATGGGATCAAGGCTGCCTATAGCATCTTGGAACAACTTCACAACACCAAAGAGACAGATGGAACAACATTTGTTTTATTATATTATTATAAATACTACAGTATCAAGGAGGAAAAAAAAGTTCTGTCTGTGTGATATTCCAGTGCATTACAATACAAAATTAATTGAACACAAAGTTACAGTACATATCTATAGTGACTCCACTTAAATTAAATTAAAATAAAATTCTGGAAATATTAATAGCAATATCCATTTTAAATATTTGGAATAAACCTGGAACTGAGAATAACTTTAACATTGAAATGAATTATGACTGCTGTATTATACCAATAAAAATTAATAAATTACACTGATTTTTATATGGAGACATTTGAAGTTGAGTGCTTAGCACCTCTATCAATCATTCTTGCATATATAGATATATGTGTGTGTCTATGTACATGTACACATAGATGTACATAAATATACGTGTATTAAACACACAAAACTATCTTAATAGAAAATGTAAGTTGCAAAGTCAAACATTCAGAAGTTAAGAAATGCCTTAACTGCATTTCCATATTTTCACATAGAATCAAAGAATCACAGAACACTAGAATTGGAAGGGACCTCAAGAGGTCTTCGAGTCCAGTCCCCTGCCTTCATGGCAGGACCAAGCACTGTCTAGATCAGTGTTTCCCAAATGGTGTTCTGGGAAACCCCAGGGTTCCAAGAAGTGAAAATAAGGGTTCCGCGAGAAAATTCCATTAAAATAACATGTTGTTATTTAAAAAATAATAATTAATATTAAGCATTTATGAATTTTATTGAAAACAATTTTCATTTGTGTTGATCTCATGACCTTGTTTAGCATTTGTTTATTATTATCCTTGCTTATTTGTGGCCTACTTTTTCAGCTCCATGTATAAGACTGCTATTGGGGTTCCACAAAATTCTTTTGAGTTTAAAAGGGTTCCGTGGCCAAATAAAATTGGTAAACACTAGTCTAGATCATCCCTGACTGGTGTCTGTCTAACCAGCTCTTAAATATTTCCAGTGATGGAGATTCTACAACCCTACCAGTGGTTAACCACTCTGACAGGTAGGAATATCCAACCTAACCTCACCCAGCTGCAATTTAAGCCCATTGCTTCTTGTTCTATCCTCAGAGGCCAAGGAGAACAATTTTTCTCCCTCCTCGTCATACCCTTTTAGATAATTGAAAACTTTTATCATGTCCCCTTTCTTCTAAACTAAACAAGCCCAATTCTTTCAGTCTTCCCCCATAGGTCATGTTTTCTAGACCTTTAATCATGTTTGTTGTTCTTCTCTGGACCTTCTCCAATTTCTCTACATCTTTCTTAAAATGTGGTGCCCAGAACTGGACACAATACTCCAATTGAGGCTTAATCAGTGCAGAGTAGAGCAAAAGAATGACTTCTCGTGTCTTGCTCACAACACTCCTGTTCATGCAGCACAGAATCATGTTTGCATTTTTGGCAACAGTGTCACACATGTTTGGGTCTATTTAAAATTTCATTTTAAATCCAAACTTTCTAATAGTTGTTGGCTGTGTCTACACTGCACCCCTTTTCCAGAAAAGGGATGCATATTAGACACTTTGGAATAGCAAAATCCACGGAGGATTTAAATATCCCCCGCGGTATTTGCATTAACATGGCTGCCGCTTTTTTCCAGCTTTTTTCCGACCAGGTGACAGCTCATGCCAGAGCCCTGTGTTTTAACTGAACACTGACAACTGTGTATCTGGTGACCAGTCTGGCTCACCTGAATGATTAGTATGGTTCAAATAGATGTTATGTTTATAAGAATTGGCCCGTTAATTTCTGCAAAGAGATGAAGCTTGAAGTTCCATAGTCCTGACTCTGCATTCAAATTGACATAGACAGAAACCTAGTGGGATTCAAGCACTTTCATGCGAATCAGGTGCAAGATCCAAGCATACCAAATCTTCAGTTCAATAGTTATGGAGAGTAGGGAATCATAATTTTAAAATTATTTTAAAATATTTTTAGTACAAATTTGCACTTTTTATATACAGAAGAGCTGCTCAGTGTTCCTTTCTCCCTTTGAGTATCGTATTACTTACTGCAATATTTACCAAAATCATGTGTTTGTGTTCACACTTTCTTTAAATGATGAGTTTATATTTACTTCTAGTGTTTGAGTCTTTAATGCTCATGTTTTCAAGATTTGCTTTGCAAAACCATGAGACCAGAAACTTACCAACTTGTTTTATTTCAAAAAGAGAGCTGAGATTTCCACATCCAGGAGTTGGGGACTGAATAAAAATAAAAAATATTGTACAACTGGCAATATTATTGTAATGTAATCTATATTGTACCATATATATATATATATATATATATATATAAATTATGATACAATTCTAAAACATTTTCATTATAATTAGGAAAGAGAGATTATCTTAGCTATTTCCTATAGCACTTTCTTATTATTAGGAGTTATTTTCCTGTTAGAAAAATAAATGCTAATAGAATTTTTAAAATATAGTCTTACAATTACCTTCAAAGATTTCCTTTCTAGGAGAAACAGAAGGTATAGACAGTCAGATCACTTTCTTAACAGAAGCTTTCCTCTTTAAGTGCTGAAAATAGGTCTCTCTACTGAGGGACTGTTAACAGCGGGAAGAAGAGATAGAAGAACCTAAGCTCTTAAGTGCACTTTCTGTACTTTGTTTGTTTGAAGCTGTCAGGCTGGTCACAACTACAGTTACTTCTTATTACTGAAGAAGAAAAATGTTGGTTTGAAGGTTGTTTTGTTTTTTGTTTTTTGTTTTTTTAAAATATCAGGGCTGAAAACTTCCACACCTCTAGATATTGGACAAATTGTAGTGTTTCTTATATAAGCTATTTGTTATAGGGCAATTAATTCCATTTCTTATGTGGGCTTTCTTCTACAAAGCCGTATCATTGCTTTAAAGGCTTTTAGGCTTCTTGTTTTTTTGTTGTTTAATAACAAAGGGTTCTTTTTCTGATAGTTGAGTTATGAGTCAGTTGCTCTTCCTATTTTAAACCCCTGTTTTGGGGAAATTACAGTTTTGCAATAAACTATCCTCCCTGCTCCACTGCCCAAGCCCCTTTTTATTCCAGTCTATACAATATTTTTGTGCTATAAAACTCAGCCTCCATTTCTAAGTTTGTATTAAGTGCAATATATTTGGTGTGTGCATTAAGGAGGAATGAAAAACAGAGATAATGGGGATTCTGTTAGCATGATACATAACACTATATACTTTAATCACAATCTTCTAACTGCTACTTTTGGAATTGCTGGTAAAGTAAGAGTAAGCCAGAAGAGGGAAAAGAGCAGCTGAATACAATTTATAATGGATTTTGATAGGCTTATTTGGGATGGAGCAACAGGAGCTCTTACTTCACCTGTTTCAATTCTGCTAGTGTAACACCAACAGGCGGAATCGAATGTGGGACCTCTGTAGCTTAGTTCATGAGTCCCTATTGCAAGAGCTAAAAGGATCTGTAATTAGACGCTGCCTTTGCCTCTCGCCTCCATACAGAGATAAGGATAGAATGCTGACTCTGGCAGAGACCTTGGGATAAGGAGCATCTGGGTGGAACTAAATAACTGTTAGCCATTGGTGTTTGTAATGGGAAGGAGACATTGTTATTGTTATTATATTTATAGACAGTATATAAACTGCTTCATAATTGTTTGTATTCGAAGATCTGCCTCGGGGGGGGGGGGGGGGGGGAAGGTTCCCCCCGCCCGAACCAGTTTTTCCCTTGCTGCAGCTCGTAATAAAACTGCCTCTGGCTACTTGTTGCTTAAACACAACGCAGAGTGAAGGCTTGTTTTCTTCCCCACTGTCATAAAAGTTTTGTCTGAGTTGAGGCGTGCTTTTTGCACACAATCAACACTTACGTGCTGTATATTAGGGAGTGCTTAATTTATCTCCTGCCAGAAAGGCTATTGGCAGTTTTATGGGTAAAGATTGTATGTGACATCTGCCAGTCACTTTAACAGCTTATAGTATTTTCATGCCAATTTATGACAAGAAATAAAGATATTTTAGGGCAAAGGATATCCAGGCTGGAAGAATATGGTTACCTCAAATACAAGTAGCTAGGTTTTCAGTACAGCTCTTCAGAAAAAGACAATGTCCTCAAGCAGCCTGGAGAAAAGGCTAAAAGTTCAACTGGTGGTAACATTAAGTTATGCTGTTCTCAGTTTCCTGTGCAGATCTAGTTACAGCTTAACCAATAAATCACTGGGAAGTGGCACTTTTTGAATATAGAGCACATGCAAATATTTCTATAAGATTGGAACAGCTGGAGTTAAAACAGGGCTATCAAATCTTATGCCTAGGCAAGGTAGGAATAAATCCATAGATAAGGATGTATCAGGTATTCAACAGCTGATCCAACTTTAACTAGAACTCCAAATCATAATGCTATCTGATAGCTAACAAATACTCTTTAATCACATTGGTGTGCATGACTAGGTAGGTTTAGACCTGTGTAGAATATACAGTGTTTCCATTAAAACATATAGAAAACTCTTTAAGCTATGTCAGCTACAGGAAAAACAAACACAAATTGAAAAAGAGCTGTCAAGTTATTTGTTGTAGAAGATTGTGCTCTACGAGCACCACCCTAAAAAGAATGATAATCACAATATAGATCATCAATCACATTATAATTTCTGCAGAATAGAACACTGAGGCCTAGTCTACACTAGGACTTTACATCAAATTGAGCCAGCTATGGTAGATTTTCTAAGCAATGGATCTATACGACCAAGCATGTCGCCTTGACCTTAAAGGCCACAGAAGTCGATTTCTGTATTCCTGCTTTTCACGAGGAGTAATGGTATTCCCGACCTTAAATGGTTGAATTTAGGACCATGTAGCATAGTGTAGACTCAGCATTGGCCAAAAGTCAATGCTATTGGCCTCTAGGAGCCCTCCCACACTTTTCTGCTGTAACTGCTTTGGTCAGCACTTGTGCCTCTACTACTTTCCTGGTGAGCTCAAAAAGCCATGGGGAAATCACAATGGCATTTTCCATGTTGCATGTCTTGTGAGTCCAGTCCAAGTGAGCAGCACGCCATGGCACACATGGAGATGACTTCCAACAATCCCACAAACATGTGACCATTTCAAGTACTTCTCATCCCATGGGTGCCAGTCCCCAGAGGCACAGAAGGGGTCCATCATGGACAGTCCAGGTGATCTTGGACCTCACTGAGGAATGAGGAGATTAGTTCATCCTCAAAGAGCTCTGAGCCACCAAGAGGAATGCTGAAATATATGGCAAGATTGCAAGCTGCCTGGTGGCTAATGGATATTCCAGGTATGCCCATCAGTGCCATGTCAAGATCAAAGAACTCAGGAAGTCCTATCATAAGACAAATGAGGCAAGCAGATGCTCTAGCACAGCACCTCATATGTGCTGCTGCTATGACCAGCTGGGTATTCTGGGGGCAGGAGGGTGGCCAGCTCCCCCAGCATGGTTGTGGAGGCCAGTCATGACAGCCTGGTGGCAGAGGGGAGAATCAGGAGGAGGAGGAGGAGAGTAGCCAGCTGCTGATCCCCAAGAGCCAGGAGCATGTCATGACACTGGAGCCATGTCCCATCCAGCACCAACCCTGGGGAGGACATTCCAGTCAGTTCACAAACTTTTTCTAATTACAACCAGGTTCCGACAATGGGCTGTAAGGTGCGGCTGCTCTCTCTACCTATACACTGCAGGGGACCAAGGAACAGCCTGTTCATGCACCTGCAAATAGAGTGGGAATCATGCCCACTCAGCTCCATAAAGCTCTCACATAAGAATTCTTTAATGCTTCTCACAAGGTTCTTGGGGATGCCAGCCTCATGCCATCCTCTGTGGTAGGACACCTTCATATGCTAAGCACCAGTAAGTGGTCTGGCATCATTGAACCACAAAGCAGGACAGCATAAGGCCCAGGTTATGGTCACATTCAGTCAGCATATGCTCCCAATCACTTGGTGTGATGCAGAGAAGACCGATATATCACCTAGCCACCTGCAGGAATGAAGAGAGGAACCTATCAGCACTCTCACTGGCAGGCCATGTCTGCCAGACACAGCAGGAAGCTGCCCTCTCCTGCCCCCCCTCCCACTTGCAGACATTTGGCCTTGCAATGAATGCATCTCCTTTGTCTTTACAGAGGCCTTTGGTATATGCTTAGAGATTAGGATTAGGCTTCACACCATGTTATGTCTGCCCTTGTAACTTTTCTTTGCAGCTGAGACAGCAGCCAGATTGGTGCATCCTCCCTCTCCTACAGCATCTGCCTGCCTGGCACAGATCCATAGGCAAAAGTGGACAAGGGAAGAGATGTTCTGGAAAACAGACAGACTGCATGCACTCCTCATGGAGGAGCTGTGGCCAAGTGCCTTAACCAGATAAGTGAGCACCAGGAGAGATGAGCCACCAGGGAGCAGCAGGCCAGAGAGGTGGAAACCATGGACGCCTGGAGATGTGAGCCACAGTTGATTCTTCCTCACAGTGTCGACGCAGACCTTCCACTTCTCAAAATTGAATGGTAAGAAATCAATGTTATTAGATTCGATCTTACCACATAGTGTAGACATGCCCTCAGAAACAGAAGCAATGTGTCAACCATCAGCTGGTATGATGAATGGGAAGGTCTAAGAACATGGAGTCAAAGGGAGTTCTATTATTCACCCACAAGCCAATGGAGATCCAAAGAACAGTTAATGCTATCTGAGGTGGTGTTAAATTTCCTTGATGCTGGGGGATCTCCACAGGAAGCCTCGGAAAGGACAGTATCTAACTACCACACTGTACTATTAGGAAGCTGTAGGGGAAACCATGATGCCTCATGCCAATGAGGTGGCACAGGATCTCAGCATGGATGACCCTGAGTCTTCTGTTGATTGCAGTGATTTTGCAGAACTTGGCAATGGCCTTATGGTTCCAGCACTGGTCTCCGACACAAAAGATCTACATTTATTCCTGCTCTAGGCTGCCTGTTGAGCTTAGGCCAATCATTTATTTTTTTTGTGCTTTAGATCCACATGTGTAAAGTGGCGATAATGCTACCTTGGTTCACAGGGGTACTGTGAGATTAAATTAATGCATGCTTATGACAGGCTGAATTAATACAATGGAGAAACAATTCTGAAAAAGCCATAAGAAATAAACTCCATTTTCACTCTAAAAAATAAAATGATCTCAAGATGTATTCCTTAGCAGTTATGCTCATTTGCATTGATCTTGTGTTAGACTGTGCCATGGAAGAAATGGGAATTTGTAGCAACAATAATTTATTTAAAAAGTAAAACAAAGCATGTTTTGAACAATCCCTGATGGTAAAAACAAAACAAGTTTAACATAGTGCTTTATTGGTCTTTGATTGTTTCTGTAAATTCAGTGTGACAGTAAAAATAAAATATTGATATGCAAAACCTCACATTAAAATATTTTCGTTAGGTCCTTGATCTTGAAATAGAATTCATATTTGATCAAGGAGTAAATGAAAGCTGTCAAGTAGTTTTGGTTGAACGGAGTTCTTGTTTTATTATTTTTTATTATTTGGAACACCCTATTAACAGCAAGAAGCATAAAATAGCTTAAAATAATATTGATTTGTGTCTTTTTTCCACTTGGAAAGCATTCTTCCCCAACTGCATTTCTAATGAAATTGAAATCAATAACTTTCTGTTTACTTCTTTGTGTGGGCACCAGCTTTCAGCCTTGTGACTGACTATGAACCCAATAAGATATGTTGTAGCTATAATGAAAAATATTGAAAATGCCCAAGCTATACCAAGCATACAATAGTGTAATCGTCTCCCTTCATGCACATCTCCTCCCTGACTCCCGAGAAAACATAACTTGGTGTAAATTGGTGTGTCTGTGACATATTTTTCCATCAGAACTGTAACATTCCTTGAGTGTTAAGAGATAACAGAAAAGTGTGAACCTTCAGCAAAATCAGATAAAAATAAAGGGAACTCATAATAAAACCAAAATTCAATAGGAATATAGATCTAATTATTTATTTTAGAATTTGATCGTAGATCTACCACCAAGGAAGAAAGTAACATGCTTTCTATATATTTGGGTACACCCATATCTCCCTGCTTATTCTGTGTGATTTTCAGGTTATATATTCCATAATTCTTGTTTATCAAAACAAGTTAAAATCAGTTGTGATATTTTGCCATCAAGTACCACTATTTTATTTGAACTGAGAATGTTAGGTATATTGAAATTGACATTTTGAACCAGCCTTGAGGAAAAATGACAACTATATGAGAAGAAATGTTTGAAATTAACAAAAAAAAATGTAACCATCCCAAAAAGAACATACGTGATAAAGAGTTAATTCCACTTTAGAAAAAATAAACTTTTATTTGTAGATTATTATTTTATATTAATACTGGCTTTTTAATGGAGACTGGCTTTTTAATGGAGACTACCTTTTCCAAAACCAGAATGTCCCCTGAATAGATTATTCTGCGTATGTAACAGGATACTTCACATATTTTGACTCAAATTTCTTGATTAATTGTTTTCTGGGAGTTTTACCCAAGGTCAGACCTATACCCACAGTGGCCTTTTACTATCTGAGGGTATGTCTACACTACAATGTTAGTTCGAACTAACAGATGTTAGTTCGAACTAACATTCATAGGCGCTACATTAGCGCGCCGCTAGTTCGAATTTAAATCGAACTAGCGGAGCGCTTAGTTCGAACTAGGAAAACCTCATTTTACGAGGATTAAGCCTAGTTCGAATTAAGGGGTGTGTAGCCCCTTAATTCGAACTAGTGGGAGGCTAGCCCTCCCCAGGTTTCCCTGGTGGCCACTCTGGCCAACACCAGGGAAACTCGTCTGCCCCCCTCCCGGCCCCGGACCCCTTAAAGGGGCACGGGCTGGCTACGGTGCCCGTGCCAGGTGCAAGCCTGCCAGCACCCAGCCAGCAGACCCTGCACCTGACACGGCACAGAGCCACCCACCCGATGTCCCCCAGCCCACCCCCTCTTCCCGGGACCAGGCTGGCGGCTCCCGGGAGCTTGCCTGGGACCGCAAGAGGCGGGCACCTTCCCGGGCTAGTGCAGACATCGTGGACCTCGTCCACGATCTCCGCACTAGGCACAGGAAAGTGGCCGGCTAGGGCAGGAGAGCTGCCAGTCTGGCCACCCAGGAGCAGGTGTGCATGAAAATCAAGGGGGTCCACTGAGAACCCCGACCATGAGCCCTGAGCTTACAATGGCCGTACTGGGTCAGACCAAAGGTCCATCTAGCCCAGTAGCCTGTCTGCCGACAGTGGCCAACACTAGGGACCCTGGAGGAGATGGACCGAAGACAGTGACCAAGCCATTTGTCTCGTGCCATCCCTCTCCAGCCTTCCACAAACTTTGGGCAGGGACACCACTCCTACCCCCTGGCTAAGACTACTCCATGGACCCAACCTCCATGACTTGATCTCACTTCCCTTTTAAACTCTGTTCTAGTTGTAGCCTTCACAGCCTCCTGCAGCAAGGAGTTCCACAGGTTAACTATTTGCTTTGTCAAGAACAACTTTCTCTTCCTAGTTTGAAGCCTGCTACCCATTCCTTTCCTTTGGTGTCCTCTAGTCCTTCTTTAGGGGAACTCATGAAGAACTTTTCTGAATGCACCCTCTCCACCCAACCCCTGCTTTTAGAGACCTCTATCCTGTTCCCGCTCCATCTCCTCTTTTCTAAGCTGAACAGTCCCAGTCTCTGTAGCCTCTCTTCATCTGGGACCTGTTCCCAACCCCTGATCATGTTAGTTGCCCTCCCCTCTCCCAGCCTTTCTCTTCCCCTCTCCCACCTCCTTTTCCCAGTCTCCCCCAGTTTTGTTCAATAAAGACAGAGTCAATGTTGGAAGAAAAGTTATCTTTATTTTGTACATCAGGAAGGGGGGCTAGGGAAGGGTAAGTGGAAGGAGGTGAGGGAGGAATGGGGTACGAGCCCCTGATGGGGAGGACTGGGCTAGCTCTGTGGGCTTCTGGGGGTGGAAGCTCTCCTGCAGCCCCCCAATTGCCCCCTCTCCCCAGATGGCAGCCTGCGGCAAGTGCAGCCGGTCTGATGGCCGAGTGGTGTGATGTGCCCAGTGTGGGCACTCCGGGCACTCCAAGCCAGGACTGGTTTTCAAGCGGGGCACCCCTGAGAACTGTCTGTCCGGGGTGGGGGTCGGGTCCCTTTATGCGCAGCCCTCGGCTAGCCTGAGACAGCATTTCCACGCTCTAAGTCCTCCTCTGATGCCCTGCCGGCACTGCTTCCGGCCATCCTTAAGCCCGGTTCAGGGTCCACTCAATGTGGACATGCTAGTTTGAATTAGCAAAACGCTAATTCGAACTAGTTTTTAGTTCTAGATGCGTTAGTTCGAATTAGCTTAGTTCGAATTAACTAATTCGAACTAAGTTAGTTCGAACTAACTCTGTAGTGTAGACGTAGCCATACTGCTTCCCAGCCTCCCTGTTTGCCCTGAATTCTATATCAGTAATAGTTCTGGAGTAGACATGTTGAATCTACATGGTAAGAGTGGAGCGTAAAATTGTTCTGAACATGCCTTATCTCTCTTCCCAGTTCTTTCCTTTCCAGACCGAGTACTCAATATGAGCTCTGACAAATGTCTGGCACAGAAGGAAGAGAATGCCACATTACTCCTCTGAGCTCTTCTAGTCTCGTCTAATTTTGGTCTCTAGAAAACATAGTGGACTGGATCACTGATTAAGTTTGAGCCATTTGTTATCATTTCCCCATCAATATCAGAAACTAATAAACATTCATTACTATTATTTAATAGCATTTTCCACTGAGTTTATTTCAGTATTGCAAGTTCATATATTTTTCCCCAAGGGATCATTGGTGTTTCCACCCAGGTTATTGTATATAGCAAATTAGCTAGAAAAGAATGACCTCTCTAGAGATTAACAAAATCTTCACAACACATTAGTTAACTATAATCCCAAATTCCTATAAGGCATTTCAGTTTTATGGAGCTAAGCAATGTAATTAAATGCTTTATTTACACTTATTCACAAAATGGCACACAATTTCCAAGTATTTTGCCTTTGTACAGACTAAAGCTAATGTGACAAACCACTGGTTATTAAATCTCTAGTGGCATTTCAATAACTTCCTTCCCTTGACAATGAGAAAACTCTCATGTGGATTGAAAGCTCTTCTTTTTTGCTACTTGCCCATTCTAAGTCTGACTTTCTATAGTCTTCTTCTCAAACTCATGTTCATATTCCAAGCTTTGGTACAGATTGGTGTTTTCAAGGCCTACTGATAGCTGGTAGGCATAGAGTCTTTCGTTTCCTCATCAGTCATCTTTCATCTGAAACCATCACAAGAGCCATCCCTCAGATACAGTTCTCCAGTCTTTGCTGGATATGCCCATATAAAGATAGCCTAGCCTCTCTTAACTTGCCTTTGATTGGAGGAATCCACTTCGGGCCCTTACAACCTTCTTTAATTTCCTATCATGGAGTGCACAGAATTTGAACATCTCAATATCTTCATTTCCATGGTGGAGATCATACAGATTTCCTTTCTCATAGCTGGCCAAATCTTTGTTCCATATGTTAGGATGGGTCAAATTATAGTTGTAGACACTTGAACCTTTTAACTTTCATGCAGTCCTTGTTACAGAGAATCAGGGTCAGATTCAGTTATTTGTACCACATGGCTTTAATATAAAGCTAAGCCTCCCTCAGGAGGACACCGGCATCTGCACCTGTTTGATAGCAATATCTTTTGTAATGAGTCCTCCCACCTTAGTTATCATAGCCTCAGCCTAACCAACAGTTGCTCTCAGTCCAGCCTCATGCAGATGAAAATATGTGGTAGAACTGATACTTGACTCAGCTGAAAACAATGACCAGTCTCTCATCTTATCATCCCTACAGCTTGACAGGTATTTTGTTCATAAGAATAGGCTTGAAAACAAAAATCTAGTATGTGTTTGTTTTGTTTAATATTGAATGTTACTATGTCATTAGCTAATAAAGTCTCAGTAGCCAGCTCTGTTTTTCTTCTGCTCCATTTAACAAAACATTTGCCATTACTCACTTGTTTAACGATGGATAGATGAACCAATGGAGATCCTGTTTGAAGTAAAGTCTTCCAATTGTCTTTAATGGGATTAGAACGAAGACACTTACTTTGCACTGGTTTGTATATTCTATAATCACTTATGCACATGTAAAGTGAATACAAAGTTTTTAAATATCTTATATTTCTTTTTTACATGTGTATATAATCATATACATAATAGCCCAATGTCTGTGACTCTGTAGCGTTACATGTTGCCTCTGGGGGGTGCTGTTGCCTCCTGCTGTGGTGCTCGGCTGACTTCTGCACTGCTCAGCCAGGCCGCCGCAGGGGAGCAAGCAGCACAAGTGGCCTTATGGGCCCCACGCTCCCCATGTAGCACCCCGAAATGGCTGCTTGCGCTGCTTGCTTTCCTGCAGTGGCCTGGCTGAGTGGCGCAGAAGTCAGCCAAATGCCATGGCGGGAGGGGAAGGGGGAGAGGTGGTGATGTACACACCCAGGGGGCGGGGCCTGGCCGTGTATGTCACCGCCCTGTCCCCCTTTGCTCTCAGCTGACTTTTGTGCTGCTCAGCCAGGCCACTGCAGCGGAGCCCAAACGGCTGCTTGCTCCGCTTGTTTCCCCATGGCGGCCCGGTTGAGTGGTGCAGAAGTCAGCTGAGCACCGTGGCGGGAGGCGAAGGGGAGCGGGGCAGTGACATGCGACGTGACAGCGGCTCCAGGCCCTGCCCCCTGGCTGTGAACAGATCCTGGCTGGGGAGAGGGCAGGAGAACAAGGGGGAGTTGGAGGTGGAGAACAACTGGGAGGCTGCAGGATCAGTGCTGGGGTGAAGGGGAACGGTGCAGGGGGCAGCTGGAGCTCATAGGCAGCCGCTCAGCCAGGCTGCCACACAGGAGCAAGTGGCACAAACAGCCATTTGGGGTCCACGCTCCCCTTGCAGGAGGAGGAGAAGAGAAAGAGAGATGGAGAGAGAGGCAGGAGACTGAAGAGAGCCGGGGGGGAGGCAATAGGAGGAGAGGAGAGAGAGAGAGATGGAGCGAGAGACTGGAGGCTCAGGATTGAAGACCGATATAGAAAGGGAATAGGACGTGGAGGAGAGGCCTGAAAATCCCGTTTTATGACAGGCTAATTGGCTAGTTACACAATATGTAAGCAGTGAATAATCAGGTAATCAGAACTTAGGGGTCACATGGAAAGAGTCATGCAAATATGACAATTTGTATATTTTTTCTGGTTTTGTAATACATTCTGCATTATAGAAACAGAACAGCCATTCTGGGTCAGACCAAAGGTACCTATAGCCCAGTATCCTGTCTGCAGACAGTGGTCAATACTAGATGCTCCAGAGAGGGGAACACAGCCAGCAGATCTAGGGATGTGATTATTCCCTCTTCTTCGGCACTAGTGAGGCCTCTTCTGGAGTATTGTGTCCAATTCTGTGTCCTCTGTTAGAGAAAGGATGTGGACATATTGGAGAGAATTCAGCAGGGGGAAGGAAGGGGAGATTGGGGACTGGAGCACATAACCTACGAGGAAAGGCTGAGGGATTTGGGCTTATTTCATCCACAGAAGAGAAGAGTGAGGGGGGATTTGATAGCAACCTCCAACTTCCTGAAGGGAGGTTCCAAAGAGGCTGGAGAAAGGCTGTTCACAGTCGGGATAGATGGCAGAACAAGGAGCAATGGTCTCAAGTAGCAGTGGGAAAGGTCTAGGTTGGATATTAGGAAAAACTATTTCCCTAGGAGGGTGGTGAAACACTGGAATGGGTTACCCAGGGAGATGGTGGAATCTCCATCCCTAGAGGCTTTTAAGTCCCAGCTTGACAAAGCCCTGGCTGAGATGATTTAGTTGGGATTGGTCCTGCTTTGGGCAAGGAATTGGACTCGATGACCTCCTGAGGTCTCTTTCAACCCTATGATTCTATGATCTGTCTTGCATACAGTAGCATTCATTGCCTTCAATAGGTTTTCATAACTTTTTACTCTTGATTTCTAAAACTGCAATTGATGTAGCGATTTTCCTTTGGAATTTATGCAATACCACATTAAAATTCACAGCAAAATATGCACTCATAAATATTGCACACCAGGTCTGTCTCAGGGATAAGAAGTTATGTAACCAGTTTTGATATAAAGATGTCTAAATTGTATTTCTCTGAGTATAACTTTTGTCCTAATATTTATTTTGTTCATTTTAAGCCATTTAAATGAACCATTTAATTTGTTTCCATTTCAAAGGGTTATTTATAGTGTATTCTCCATCAAGGTTACAGTTGGAAACATATAATTGTCAGGTGGTAGTTGTACATGTGAATCTTGCATGAAGGTAAGTGAACAAATTCAGAAGTACATATGTGTTGTCTCACAAGTACCGGTAGTAGATTTTATGAACATAGCAAAATTACCTATCCATGTAATGATGTTCAATTTTCATAGGTGTGACATAGAATCAGAAAAAGTTAAGCACCTAGCAGGCTAAGTGACACAAATTCAACCTTTAAAGGCATATTAGAAAAGAATATCAATGGTAAATAAGACCACTCCATATAAATAGCTAACAAAGACATGTTGTAAAGGATAGAGCTTTGAAAAGAAGACTTATATTTTTAGTGAACTAGCAAATACTGACTGTGTTTACCTATATCTTATTAGCTGTTAACAGATGATTCCTGTCTGGTTACTACTTTTTATTGATTCAGATATCAAAAGGGAATATTAACATTTGGATGAAACTTGAGTGTAATAATATCATTGTCTATATTTCTCTTTGAAATTTGTAGAAAACTATGAACTGCTTATTGGAAAATTACTTTATGCTTACAAATGCAGCTAATTACCTACGTATACATAGGAAATAGGAAAATTTACCTCAAAGTCATTATTCTTCATTTGCTGCCATGACGCTATCAGTATCCTGCCAGAGATTTATAAGATAACTCTAGCACCCTGATCCTGTTATCTCAGATCTGCTTGAGCTTGGTTAGGAAAAGTCTGAGGTCTCTACAAAAAAGGCTGATGTCTCCAACTCCCATCTGGATTACCCTGCTAATTCTCATGTAAGAATTTGAACTAACTCTGCATATGGATTGCCTGTTTGGACTATAACCTATGGGGTGGATTCTCAGTGAACTTTTTACAACTCAGCAGCTCACCATTTCTACTGTGAAACTGACCTAAGAACACTATTTATATCTGTATGTATCCTTTAACCAATAGCTTCCTTCTTTTCTTTTTTTAGTAGACTTCAGTTTACTTCTATTAAGACTATCTAAAATATTAACTGACCTGGTAGGTAATGTGTCTGATTTTTTGGGGATTGCTAGAACTTTTTATAGGGTGAACAAGATTTTCATTAATCCTCATCAGATTTGATTTAGCAGTCTGGGTGGGAGCCTCATCAGATTTGATTTAGCAGTCTGGGTGGGAGCTTTAAGAGAGCTCTGTTTTTGGCTTCTGAGTAACCAGTAAGATACAAAGCTGTTTGTTGCTTGTTTGGTGAATCTAATTATTAGAGAACCATCAGTTTTAAGAGATACATCTGCCCCATTCTTTGTAATTTGCCTTGATTGAACATTCCCAGTGGGACACCTGCAAACCCAATAGTCACAATAAGTAACATAATACAATACCTAACTGTTTAGCTCAATGTCTAAGTTTCTTGACAATCATTCTCATAAACTGATTAATTATTCTGTAGCACTCATCTGTATTTGAAGTGATCTTAAGTTTGTGTGGTTCAAGCTGTGATTTATCCCATGTCATCAAGAGAGAGTGAAAATCTCTTAGGAATATTTTTTAAATATTTACATAACAGATAAATGTTTCTGAAAATGTGAACCATTTTCAGTAATGTAACTAAACACCACTTAGTTATATTACATTTTCAAAATAGTGCATGTTAAAACTTTCAGCAGACCTCTCCCTGTCTCATTGCTCAATGAAATGGACCAAAAAAAATCATTGCTTTCATATTACATGCCTTCAGACAAGTTTCTAATTTCAAATTTGCTTTCAAATTTGCCTGCCAAAGTATTGATGGCTTTTCTGGATTGGCGAAAGGCTCCTAGTGACAGCACTAAAAAATCAGGCAAAAAACTTCTCGTCTCATGCCCACATGGAGGGTCACAATTCCAATATTTTGTTCTTCCTTCATGGGCACAACAAGGAGGTTTCACTGTGCTGAGCAGAGAAAGCATGTTGTTCTTTGTTTTTAAGGCAGTTGCTTATTGCAGAGGTTTTCTGGGAGTACATCAATACATTTAAATATTTGCCTTGTTTTACAACATGCTATATAAAAAGCAATGGTGAAGTCAGGACAAATTAAAATTTCATACCGAAAGTGACTTGTTTATACTGCTCTATATAGTATACACTGAAAATATAAGTATAATATTTATATTCCACTTTATTTATTTTATAATTATATGGTCAAAACGAGGAAGTAAAGATTTTTTTCAATAATGGTGAGCTGTGAAACTTTGTATAGTTATGTCCACGTTTGTAAGCAAGTACTTTTTAAGTGACATCAAACTTAGGGATACACAAAACAAATTAGACTTCTGAAAAGGATGCAGTATTCTGAAAAGATTTAGAGCCACTGATCAAATTGGCAATCACAGGTGCTGATTTCTAGTTAAAGAACATTTGTACTGGATTTACAGATGCATGGAGGGGTCTCTGTGCATACAATGCTGAGGGTGACAGTGAGAAATGAGCAGCACCATCTTCCCTGTGAGAACACACATGAATGGACATCCAGGTATGTGTGGAGGACATGAAATCACCTCTTGATAAACAATACAGGCATGATACCCACCAGGGCTGAGAGACACCACAGGCCCTGAGGCAAGGGAGAGACTAGTTCCCGCCTCGGGAAGGGACAGGCGGGGTATTGGGCATAAGGGGGGCGTGCTGGGGCGGTCCAGACAGTGGTGCATGCTTCCCCACAGCCCGCAGAGCTCTGGCAGCATTTCAAATAGGCCTGGAACTCCAGCTGTTGCCCCTGCTTCTGCAGCAGCAGCTGGAGACCCAGGCACCTTTGAATCACCAGGTTGTGAGGCTTTTTCCCCCTTTGCTCCCACTTCCACCTGTAAACAGGCCTGAGGATAACATAATAATGGTGATGCATCAGTCTGAAGATTTTTATAATGTCATGTAGTAAAAGTGTATTTGTTAGAAAAGAACCCTATGAAACAGATTGTTATATAAACTGAGTGGTGACATGACTTTAACTAGAGCAGAGAAATTGATACAATGCACTGAAAAATCACTCTCAAATTCATTTTACTCTAATTTAAATTTGCATTAACAAATTTGCATATATCCCATTCCCACTCTCGCTGTTTCCAGTTTTAAATTAAGCTAATTAAACTGGAAATCTCTAGGTAGGTCACAGCTCTCAAGTTTAATAAAAATTGAGTGAAATAGGTTTAACAGAAATTCATAAATTACCAATGTTCTTCGGAGTAGTACATACATAATTTATTTCTGAAAGATGCTCTACACATTTTACTGTATTTGGGCAACTAATTGTGTTAGAGATAATGTCCCTGTGTGAATATCTTTCAAGATACAAGACAGCTACACATTCAGCTTGTGGGGCTGTTCACAAAAGCAAAACCCAGTTATGGTATATTTGTCACATTATTGGATTGTGAGGGGAGCAGCCAGGTCACCGCTGCACCCATGGGGGTGTTTGCCCCAAAAGTGGTACAAAGGGGGCCATGTGAGGGGTCAAACAAAAGCTTACTTTTTTCTGATTCTGTATCTGCTCTTCATATATCTGTATAATGTCTGTGTGTGTAGTTAGGAATCTGTAATCTGTATGGAGACTGGAAGTCTCTCTGAATGTGGTTGAGCATTGGGCAGAGCCCAGCCTATAGACATGCTAATTAGAGAGGCCCTGTGGGACAATAGCACTCAAGGGGCCAAGGACACACCTCGGGAATGGTGACTAACACCTAAGGGCTACCAGCAGGGAACACAGTGATTGGCCGCTGGCCAGGTGACCTGCTGCAGCCAAGAAGAGAGCAGAGAGGATGTATAGAGATGCCACATGGCTGACTCCGTGTTGGTACTCAGCTCAGCACTTCATCCCAGAGGCAGCAGTGCAGGGATCGAAGAGCCGGAAAGAACCGTGGACCCATCCTGATCTGGAATGCGCAACAAGGACTTTAAGCCAGCAGCTGTAACATCTCTGCTAGAGCCTGCAACAAGAACTGGGAGATTCGATGCATGTAATGTATGATACTTTAGCAACCTCACTCTCATGCTTTTCTTTCTTGTGGTAATAAACCTTTAGATGGTAGATTCTAAAGGATTGGCTCAGCGTGATTTGTGAATAAGGTCCAGAAGGCAAATTGACCAGAGATCTGTGGCTGGTTTCTTGGAACCGGACAGAACTCATTCAGGGTAAGTGGGATTGGGTGCTAAGACCCCCCCACCTGTGTATGAGGCCCAGGACCATCTGGGGCATGGATATTGCTGAGGTATCGGAGGGGTTTTACTCGTGAGGCTTCAGGAAGGCTGCTGAAGAGCTCTGTGGGACTGGTTTGTGGCCTGTTTGGAGAGGTCACCAGTCTGGGGGCTGTAAGGAGCCCCGAAGTTGAGCAATTCGTCCTGAGCGGACGCCCTCATCTGTGCCCAGACACAGCCCGGTCTGTCACAATATTGATAGTTTTAGCGACAAGAGAACATGGCATAGGATAAACTACAAAACTATTAATTACTTTTAATATGCCCTAGCTGGCAATATTTGAAGGAGGTTTTCCCAGAAATTATTTTAGTGCAATTTTTAAGTACCTCAAAACAATATAAGAACATAAGAATGGCCACACTGGGTCAGACCAAAGATCCATCCTGTCTGCCAACAGTGGCCAATACCAGATACCCCAGAGGGAGGGATCACAACAGGTAATCGTCATGTGATCCCTCCCCTGTCACCCACTTCCAGAGAAACAGAGGCCAGGGATACCATTCCTACGCATCCTGGCTAATAGCCATTGATGGACCTAACCTCCATGAATCTATCTAGCTCATTTTTGAATCCTGTTAAGTTCTAGCCTTCACCACATCCTCTGGCAAGGAGTTCCACAGGTTGACTGTGAGCTGAGTGAAGAAACACTTCATTTTGTTTGTTTTAAACCTGCTGCCTATTAATTTCATTTAGTGACCCCCTAGTTTTTAATTTGCAGGAATAAGTAAATAACTCTTCCTAATTCACATTTTCCATACCAGTCATGATTTTATAGACCTCTACACTATGCCCCCTAGTCTACTCTTTTCTAAGATGAAAAGTCCAAGTCTTTTAAATCTCTCTTCATATGGGACCCATTCCAAACCTCTAATCATTTTTGTTGCCCTTTTCTGAACCTTTTCCAATGCCAATATATCTTTTTTGAGATGAGGCGACCACATCTGTACACAGTATTCAAGATGTGGGCCTACCGTGGTTTTATATAGTGGCAATAAGATATTCTCTGTCTTATTCTCTATCCCCTTGTTAATGACTCCAAACATTCTATTTGCTTTTTTGACTGCCGCTGTACACTGAGTGAATGTTTTCAGAGAACTATCCACAATGACTCCAAGATCTCTCTCCTGAGTAGTTGTACTTAAATTAATCCCCCTCAAGTTGTACGTATAGTTGGGATTATATTTTCCAATGTGCATTACTTTACATTTATCAACATTAAATTTCATTTGCCATTTGTTGCCCAATCACTTAGTTTGGTGAGATCTTTTTGAAGAGCTTCACAGTCTGCTTTGAACTTGATTATCTTGAGCAGTTTGGTATCATCTGCAAATAGCTTAAATATATGAGGTTTGTCATCAAGGGCTTGATATCATGAGGTTCTAAGCACCTACTGTTCTCATTGATTTCAGCTGGCATTCTGGCTGCTTAGCACTCATGAACATCAAGTTCATCATTGATCACTATTCAGTTTCTATAATGCAGTAAATCTAATACCAGGCAGAATAAAAAATGGTGAGTCATCAGTTGTTGCACTAAATGTTACACTGAAAGGGAGTGTAGTCTAAGCAGTTGTCCCTACTCTGTATCTTGTTAAAACTGTTCTGAAGCAACTCGATGGTTCCCCAAGTTCCCACACATGACCAGAGCCACATGTACTTTAGTCTAGAGGCCTTTACGAGGATTTTACTATGAAACACAATAGTCAAATGAGCAGTTTCTTTTTCCATTGTACATTTTTAAAACTTATTTGCTTTTTTCTAACTTTCCTGTGATTTTTTTTCCCTACAACAAAACATAAAAAATAACCCAAACTATTGTTTTATTGGAAACATAATTATCTATTTTCCAGTTCAATTAAACTAAAACAATCAACCAAGCAAAGAGCTTTTGAATGAAATATATGTTGACCAGCTCTAGTCAGGGGTAGAATTCTGTGGTTCGAAGACATAACACAAAGTATGTGCCACATCCTCTGATAATTTTACAGTTGCCAACAGCCACACTGCTGTCGAACCATATCTGTAAAATAAATGTAGATTCAGATTTAGTAAGACTCTTACCAAATGCAGATTTAATTATGTATTTTATTTCAGCTCCCATACTATTTTGAGAGAGTCATTTTTGGTGTAATTTCACTAATTTAAAAAGAACAGAGTTAGCTGAGAGAACATTTATTGCGCAGTTGGATTCAACTATTCCAGATATGATGATGTAATGAGTCACACACAAATATGTTTCTCAAACATGTTTTTCTCTTACATAATAGGGATTGGAAGGACTCCTTTTGCCTAATTTCAAACTCACTCAATTCTACGTTTTACCACAAATTTTCAGTTCTAAGCTAATCACTAAACAGTTTCGAGTGTTTGGAACAATTTTGAGAACATTTATGGCATTTCTTGGTTTCAGAAGGAAAGTTTAGAATTCAATGACTTTAACTTGTTTCACCTCAAACAAGCTAAAACTCAGCAGTTAGAGCTATGCTTTTCTCTGGGCTTTAGGTCTTGATCAATTGGAAAAAAATTCAGTGTGAGAATCAACAGAAAACAAAAATTGTACAAGATTTTGTGCTAAGCCCTCAGACTGAAGCTGGTCATTCAATTATTTATTTATGTGGCTAGAGTAATGCATATGGTTCCCAGGTAAGATCGAGGCCCCAATGTACGAGTCCCCATTAGGGAGCCTACCTTCAACTCAGACTGCAAGGTGCCATGGCAGATTTGCATTCTGGGCTATGCCCACAGTGGCCACTAGGACCAAAACTCTGCAGTGGGTGGTTAGAAAGGCTCATGTTGCCAGCATCCCATTAGTCACTCATCTAATCTCTTCTCCCTTGCATGAGATAGAGGGGAGGCAGTGTGCTCATGCCTTTGGTGCCCTGGTTGCTTGTGCGGATGCCGTGGCAGCATGAGCTTGGAGCCAAGTGTCTGGGAAAGCACTCTCATCATGCTCATGTGTATTGAGTGTATTCATGATGCTCATCCAGGACAAGGATGAGGATGAACCTCAGTGCGGCTCAGAGGCTCTGCTTGGCCAAGGCTTGGTATCCATACCAGCACACCTGCTAGTCAGTCCTCTGGACACAGTGCAACACCAATTCTGGCGCTGTGAGACACACTCAGACTGGTGGGACCGCACTGTGATGCAGACGTGGGATGATCAGCAGTGGCTGCCAAATTCCTGCATGAGGAATGGCTTGCCCCTATGCTGAGGTGCCAGAATACCTGAATGAGATCCACTCTAACCCTGGAGAAGTGCATGGCAATTGCCCTATGGAAGTTTGCCATGCCAGACAGCTACTGGTCAGTTGGGAATCAGTTGGGAAGAGGGAAATCTATCATCGGGGCTGTTGTCAGACAAGTACACAAAGGGATCAGGAACATTCTGCTACAGAGCATTGTCATTCTGGGATTGTGGCTGGCTTTGCTGCGATGGGCTTCCCTAACACATCCCCATCTTAACCCCCGAATACCTTGCTATGGAGTACATCAACTGGAAGGGATACTTCTCCATGGTGCTGCAGGCACTCGGGTATTATAAGGGCTGCTTCACCACCATCAGTGTGGGAGGTTTGGGAAAGATGTATGATGCCCTCATCTTTTGTAACTCCAGCCTCTTCCAAAAGATGCACACTGGAACTTCCCCCCAAACTGGACAATCAGAGTTGTAGAGGTGGAAATGCCAATAGCGATCCTTGCTGACCCAGCTTATCACTTGTTCCCGTGGTTCATGAAGCCCTACATGGGCAGCCTGGACCCAGGAAAGAGTTCAGTAACAGGCTGAGCATGGGGGTGGAATGTGCCTTTGGACATTTAAAGAGGAGGTTCAGATGTCTCCTGTCTCCTGTTGGTAGGACTTCAGTGAGCACAACATTCCCTTTGTGGTGGCAGCCTGTTCTGTGTGAGAGTGAGGGGAAACCTACCTGACAGGATGGAGGGATGAGGCAGATCACCTTGAGTCTCTTCTCCCTTTGTGTCCTGGGGATCATGGGGGTAAAAGCCAAGTGGTGGAGACTGGTGCAGGAGGGACTGGGGATGTCTTTGAGGCAGGCAGAGTTCTGAGAGGAAGCCCCTTCTAAATAGAATGCCACGTGCTCCAGCACAGCATTCAGTGATGTAAACATGGTCTCGTGCTGTCTCGTGAGTGGTTCCCTGTGATTCTCCTGTCTTGCCACTTTATGATCTGGTCCTGATGTTCTGCCCACATCTCTGCCACAAGGGAGTGCACACAGTCCATCTGCTCGCAGAATATCTCTTCTCTTATCTGCTTTTGCCAGCACATCTGCACCAGGCAGGCAGATGCTGGAAGAGGGGGAGTTCTCACTGAGCTGGCTGCTAGCCCAACTGCAAAGAAAAGTCGCAAGGGCAGACTTTGCAGCAGATACAGTGTGTTAAGCCACGTTCCATGCAAAAATTTGCAGTAAAACAGGCACTTTACAGCAAGTGCTCAGATTTCTCAGGGGAACATCGGGATGCACTTGGTCTGGCCACAGGTAGGCATGTTAAGAGCCAGCCAGGGCAGAAGCCTGCCGGTGGGAGTGTGGCTTGCTGCTGTGTCTGGCACACACCAGGTCTGGCACACATGTGGCTGCATCACTCAGAAAACAGACCATATGGGGATAAAATTGATTTAAAGTCCTAGGCCTTTGAAATTTGCATCATATGCAGGTTGAGAAAAATGGTGCTTTACTCATAAACTTTAAGGTTAGAAGGGACCATCATGATCATCTAGTCTGTCCACCTGCACACCCCAGGCAAGAGAACCTCACCATTCACTCTAGTATTAGACCCCGAATAGCTGAGATACAGTACTGACATTCTCAAACCATAATATAAGAATTTCAAGTTACGGGGAATCCAATTCTTCTTTGTATTACCATTGTGCCCGGGATTTCTAGCCATGGATCAGTAATCTATTAGGCTGTGTCTACACTGGCATCCCTTCCGGAAAAGGGTTGCTAATGTAGCACATCGGAATAGCAAAATCCGCGGGGGATTTAAATATCCCCCGGGGTATTTACATTCACATGCCTGCCGCTTTTTTCCGGCTTGGAGATAAGCCGGAGAAAAGCGCTAGTCTAGACGTGATTCTCCGGAAAATAAGCCCTTTTCCGGAGGATCTCTTATTCCTACTTCAAAGTAAAGGGCTTATTTTCCGGAGAATCATGTCTAGACTGGCGCTTTTCTCCGGCTTATCTCCAAGCCGGAAAAAAGCGGCAGCCATGTTAATGCAAATACCGCGGGGGATATTTAAATCCCCCGAGGATTTTGCTATTCCGATGTGCTACATTAGCATCCCTTTTCCGGAAGGGATGCCAGTGTAGACACAGCCAGAGTGTATATACTGTAGAATCTCAAAACATATTTGGTGCAGTGGTATATTGTTCTTTGCAAAAAGATGTCTAGACAAGCTGATGGACAACATTATATTTTTCGTGTATTCTGTGGATTAGTACTTATTTCACTAAAAACCATGCACTATAATTAAAAGAAAAGTGACATTGTTAATACAAGTTCCTGTCACTTGTTTTGCATATGGTATGTAAGAATGTTACTATTACTGCAAAGGAAAAATAAAGCTATCATAAATGAATTGCTTGCCCACTCATGAAACATGTCTAATTTAAAAGCCATGTTAATAAGATTTTCAAAATATGATGTGAAGAATGTTTAGTACAAGCAAGTTCTTTGTAAAATTGTTTCCAACAATTATTTTGATGCTAAAAAGGAACATAGAATAACATGGTATTTTGTCAACAGGAAGCCCCAATCATCATGTAGCTATAGAGTGGCATATTGATTTCTGACCTTAAACTGCATGTCAAAACTAATTTAAACATTTCCCTCAAATGTAATGCAAACAACCAACACTTGGAATTCTTTACAAGAATACTCTTTGGCTATGTCTAGACTGGCATGATTTTCTGCAAATGCTTTTAACGGAAAAGTTTTCTGTTAAAAGCATTTGTTGAAAAGAGGGTATGTCTACACTACCCCGCTAGTTCAAACTAGCGGGGTAATATAGGCATACCGTAATTGCAAATGAAGCCCGGGATTTGAATTTCCCAGGCTTCATTTGCATAAGCGGGGCGCTGCCATTTTTAAATCCCTGCTCGTTCGAACCCCATGCCGCGCGGCTACACGCGGCACGAATTAGGTAGTTCGAACTAGGCTTCCTAGTTCGAACAACCGTTACTCCTCATTCCACGAAAGCCTAGTTCGAACTACCTAGTTCATGCTGCGTGTAGCCACGCGGCATGGGGTTCGAATGAGCGGGGATTTAAAAATGGCGGCGCCCCGCTTACGCAAATGAAGCCCCGGAAATTCAAATCCCGGGCTTCATTTGCAATTGCGGTATGCCTACATTACCCCGCTAGTTCGAACGAGGGGTAGTCTAGACATACCCAGAGTGTCTAGATTGGCATGGACGCTTTTCCGGAAAAGCACTTTTGCACAAAAGCATCCGTGCCAATCTAGACGTGCTTTTGCGCAAAAAAGCCCCAATTGCCATTTTCGCGATCGGAGCTTTTTTGCACAAAACAAATCTGAGCTGTCTACGCTGGCCCTTTTGCCCGAACAGGAGCAGCATAGTATTTCTGCAAGAAGCACTGATTTCTTACATGAGATCGTCAGTGTTCTTGTGGAAATTCAAGTGGCCAGTGTAGACAGCTGGCAAGTTTAAAACTTGCCAATCTAGACACAGCCTGTATGTGTATAATACAGAGTAATCAATAGTCAAAGCTTGTGTTTGTGAACCAATACAAAGAAAGATGGCAAAACCTGAAAATTATGAGTTATTGATGGTCTTATTGAAAGAGTATTTTATACATCCATAGTCTTTACAAGCCCTTATTCAGAGGTCTGCAGTGGGGAGTTTGATGTATCAGCATTTCCCCTCACCATGGTCAAAGGTTTGGGTTTGAATTAAAATTATCTAATCTGTGAGAGTTTGAAGTTTTCATCTTTAGGCTATGTACAGGAGTCTCAGGTCCCTGCAATGAGACCGATCCTGGTAGGCAGATCCTGAGCTGATAGAAATCAAAATGCCTTTAAACAGCTATGCTAGAGGCTGAGGATATGGCCATTTTGCTCTTATTACAGCTACGTTGATCTTCAGAGTTAAACAACAGCAGGGTTATAGTGTTAAACATATAACGAAAATAAAGGAAACTGGTTAGGTCATTAAATAAGCAAAGCACAGAGGAAGGCAAAGCATTACAAACAGAATGTTCTTAGTGCATCTGTTTTCCTCATAACACTTATATGCAACCAAGGACATGCAATGAAGGGCACAAACACACGAGTATAATAGAAAATAAAATAAGTATAAAAATGATCATTCCTATGGATAGTACAAAATCATTACTTTTATTCCAGTGACAGAATTTTATGGAAAACAGTAAAGGCAAAATAAAATAATGCTGATAACATCACTTTGTTCTCTTGGCACTAGCTAATTAGAATGTGTTTTGATGTGCCAGTAGAGAAGGAGAGAAGAAGGGACATGCCATCTGACCACCACGTTAGGGAAGCTGATAAATGGAGGTGTAATTATGACACAATGGGGCAGTCTGGCTTCTTTAGAGTCTGCTTATTCCATTTAAGACACTTGAACGTGGCCAGGCCGACCAAAGAGAGACGGGCAGTGGGGGAAATGAGGCAGTTGTCCCAGGACCTGGTGATTCAAAAGGGCCCTGGGTTCCCAGTCGCCTCTGCCACTGTCACTACCACAGGAGCAGTGGTGGCCAGTAGTCCCCAGGCTCTTTACATAGGTTCCAGAGCACCACACTCCAGGCTGCTGTTGGAGTTGTCAGGGGGGTCGTGGCACAGTGTGGGCTGGCTAGCTCTGAGGGCTGGCTGTCCCAGCCCCACCTCTTCTGCCTTAGTCCCCTTCCCTTCCAGGAGCAGGAGCCAGCCTCCCCTCTTACCCAGGGTTCCGGCAAGTCTGTCAGCTCCCTGAAAATGTCATTTGCATCTATTTGTGTTTGATAGTTGCCTGTTTTGATTTGTTCTTGATTTTAAATGATAAGCTAGAGACTCCACCCCTCCCTGAAGGGGAAGGATATAAGGAATCAAGGATGCTCAGTGCATCCCAGAAGGCAATCAGCACTTCATCAGATTGGCCCCTTAAATACTGTTCCAAGTGCTGCAAGTGCAGCATCACTCTGATGCTGATCCAGAAAAGCACTTAAGTGTATGCTGAACTTATAAGAGCAGTCAGACAGCAAAGGTTCACAAAGTAATGCAACTCAGACAAATTGAATCCTTAATATTGTGTTTTGCTGGATTGGGGATGGAGTGCTCAGCACCTTGCAAGATTAAGCCCATATCAAACACAGATTTTCAGATGAAAAGTTTTAAGAAGTCATATTTCAATATTTAAATAAGTGCACATTTCAATATATATTTAAATGAAATGTACTAGATAATGTCTTTATTTAGTGTGCTGAAAGGCAATTGGAAAACTCAGTTCATTTGAACAAGAAGCTTCTTGTATTTCAGGTTATATCTGGGGACAAAAATAAAGACCCTGTTTATATGCAAAGGTGCCTCTAGGATGCATAAATTGTTGATTTCTCCAAAAAGACAAGTAATTCATTTTATTAGAGGCAGTAGTGGGTGGAGCAGAGGAGGCAGGCCAATAGTCTACATTTCTGAATAACAACAACTCTAGTTTTAAGATGACCAAACAATTACAAAACAACAAACTACTTTTTTTCAGGACTTTCAAAATAACTGATGCAAGCTAAATTTTCCATTAAAAGAAACCTTAGCCATTGTTTTCTAAGTTTCCAGCTGCAAAGTATGTAATTGCATGAAATAAAATAATCATTAACCATCGATCAAAAACTTAGATACTTGTATAAAATTATTATGCATACAAATGCTTGAAATGGAAAAAAACACAAAATTGCAACTTCTAAGTTATCTCCATATCTCTGGGGAAGGTGGGGAGGAGATAAATTGCTGATACAAGCAATTGTGAGTGTAACTGCAGAGGAAATAGAAAATGAAAAATCTGTTTTGTTTGATGTAACATTAACTAGAACAAATGAAGTTTGCAGAATAGATTATTAACAAAACTACATAGTCTAAGGCAGTCAATGTCTGTATAGATTAAGTTCAATGAAAGATCATTACTTATCAATGTACATTTAAATTAAATTTGAAAATACATTGCTGGGCATATACTGAAATGAGTATATGGTTCTTAATATTTCTAGGTTGTAATGACACCCCAGCTTTAAAATGATGTTATGTCCTAGACTATTTTATGTCCTAGACCATTATTGAATGTTATAACGCATTGCTAAATAGCTACTGTATATCATACCAGGGTTGACTGTAAAAAGATTTTTGAACATATAAAGTTTACCCTGAATAATGGTTCCAAATTGCATTTTACTATAATGAGAATCTGCAAGAAATATGGGTTAACTATATATAGCCTATGATTTTCAAAAGTGACTAGTGCTTTTGGGTGATTCAGTTTTATGTTCAATTTGAGACATCGTAAGGAGGCTGCTTTTTAGGAAGTGCTGAGAGCTTAAATTTGTGCGCCCAGAATCACTGGTCTCTCTCAAAAATGTAGGTCCACAGATTGTTAAACAAGTTGGGATGCTTTAATGT
Source organism: Pelodiscus sinensis (assembly GCF_049634645.1). Lineage (NCBI taxonomy): Eukaryota > Metazoa > Chordata > Testudines > Trionychidae > Pelodiscus > Pelodiscus sinensis. The sequence continues at coordinate 53,540,952 of NC_134719.1, forward strand.
ATACTGTGAAGATAATATTGTTAATATTAACTATCACTATAATCATCCTTAAGCTGTAATATGCTGGAAATAGCTTCTAACCAAAGTGTCTCATCACCAGATTTTTACAGTGATATGTACTTTAGCTAACATTTAGCATGAAGAATATATTGCAAAATACTTCACAGGTGTAATATATTGTACAGGTTGCATCTAACAACTACTTTATGATCCCTGTTTACCCCTTTATGCTGACATGCCATTTCAGTGTTATGTGAAGGCTGTTCTGTAATCAAAGGTTTCAGTGTTCCCACCATGTGGACATACAGAGATGATCTCAGTTATTCCCCCAACCATCTTCCCTCTTCTGGCCACCATGTTGTTCCTTCTTCTGCTCCCGCTAGAACTAGAGTTTCTTATTTGTCTTAGTTAGGCTATATATGTAAAGCTGTCGTTCATCACTAGAGCATTTTTGTTCTCTCAAGCTTTGCACTCTCAGACATCATGAAAGAGTTAACCAATGAATGATCAGCCAGCCGTGATAAGTGAAGTGCTTTTTTCCCCCAGAACAAAAGCATTATAGAGAAACCTTACAACAAAACAACATACAGCTTATTGGGAGACCTATTTTACCATATTTTCCATATGGAGACCCTAAGACCTGGTCTACACAAGACCAGGCAGGTCAGCTTAAGGTTTGCCATCCAGCTATGCAGAATTCATAGTTGGAATCAGCTTACCTTAAACCAAGCCACTGGGGTGTTTACACTGCGGAAGGTCAACAGGAGCACAGGCTCTTACTCACAAAATGAAGAATACAGGATGCCGGCGGGGGCTGCCTTGAGAGTTCAATTTGGAGGTTGACACTTGACCCACTAAATTGAATGCTAGAAGATTGATCTCCATACTGCAGACATGCCTTAATATTTGAGACTTATTCTTCAGGTTCTACCTTCTTTACTCCTACTTTCATTTCAATTTCTGGAATGAATGAACATTCCACCCTTCCTGTATCAATTTATAGATTATAAATCTCTGTCTGCCAGACCTTTTGAACCAGTTCACATCACAATGTAGTATTTCACTAGCAAGTGAATCTTCCACAGAGTTTTTACCTTCATTAGGAATGTGTATTAATTACCCCTCCCCCCCCCCCCAGCAACTGTAGACTTATAGGAAACATCTTTTATTTCACCCATCTAACCAATAATTCAATCACTATTCAGTTCATAAAGATATAGGAAATATGTATAAAGGTTGATATATAGTCTTTTAATATTCCTTGTGTCCAGAGTACCTGGCACATCTCAGTGTAATAATCTTTGACTATTCAATGTTTCTAAAGCATCAAATCTGTCACAAATACCGTCTCCTGAGAAGATGAAAAAGCTTTTGACAGGGCGAAAGAGGAAGAAGATACTTGTAACTGTAATCCTTTAGGAAAATGGCTTTTCAAGGCACTGTGACTTGAATAAAAAAATTCCCTACCCACATTCAATGCAATCTGTCATGTCTGATGGAATATACTGTGACACCTTTGATCCAGCTAGAGGTACATATTAAGTGTTTTAGTCCCCGTGCCTGTTTCTTCTTTCAACAGAATCCTTAGCTATCAAAATCAACATCCATTTACAGGTTTTTGGATACCAAAATGAAACAGTCCCCATAAAAGCTGTGTATTAGGGCACATTCTCTTGAATACTGCCTCACCAAAAGAGGATTAGTCTGGTAGTTGACTTGTGCCCAATTCAAAGATATGGAAGAAAAAAACGATGACATCAACTCTTTGCTATGCTCCTTCTGCAGATTCAACTGTGAAGCCTAATGGAGACTCAGCCATTGGAAGCAAAGCTCCTGTAGGAACCATATCTCTAAGGCCAGCAGGAGAATACATAAAGATAAAGCAAAAGGGTAGAGAAGATGGTGCCAGCCTTTGCTGATTGGTATGTAGATCCATAATATGGGAGACCTGATCCCCATTCTACTACATCATTCCACAAGCACATTTTCTTTGAGGGCATGCAGTTCATGTTATGTAAGCAGGATCATCCTGTGAAATTTTGTGTCTTATCAGTCCCCCACCTGTGAGATTTTCCCTCTAGGAAAGAAAAGTGAATGATAACATTAAGGTAAAAGGGAATAATTATGGACACAGGGATTAATTTAAAAAAATGAATCAAGAACCTCTTGTGATCTGAGAGTTGTTTTGACAGAGATATGATTCATATTTTCTGTGTTTTTCAGATTTTATCAGGGTCCCTGTGACTTTCAGTAGCTATTGGACCCTTATCAGTATGCTCAAAATCTGCCACCATTCATCTAATCAGCTTTACTCCAGGATAATACAATTCCATAGAATGGATTCTACACAATTAGAAGGCATGTCCATGTTCCAGATCTCATGAAGGGGAAACCAGCTGTTTTCAACTCTGCTTTCACATCTGGAGAACTGTATCTATTTCTGCTCCTCCCCCCCTCCCGCCCCCCACACACAGAAAGGATGTGGACACATTGGAGAGGGTACAGCAGAGGGCAACCAAAATGATTAGGGGGCCGGAGCACATGACCCACGAGGAGAGGTTGAAGAGTGAGGGGGGATTTGATAGCAGGCTTCAACTTCCTAAAGGGAGATTCCAACGAGGAATGAGAGTGGCTGTTCTCAGTAAAAGTGGTGAGGAGTCTTGTGGAGCAGGAGTCCTGTTCTCAGTAGTGACAGATGGCAGAACAAGGAGCAATGGTCTCATATTAAAGTGTGGGAGGTCTAGGTTGAATATTAGGAAAAAAATATTTCTTTAAGAGAGTGGTAAAGCACTGGAATGGGTTACCTAGGGAGCTGGTGAAATCTCCATCCCTAGAGGTTTTTAAGTCTCAGCTTCACCAACCCCTGGATGGGATGATTTATTTGGGATTGGTCCTGGTTTGGGCAGGGGGTTGGAGTCGCTGACCTCCTGAGGTCTCTTCCAGCCCTAGGATTCTATGATTCTAACTCCCTCCTATGATATACTGACAGAAAGGCAGCACAAAGGTACACCAAAGAACAAGTAACAAAAATTAAATAAAATAAAGAAATTGGAGCCCTCTCACCAGTCCTTCCATAGATGTTATTTCTGATGCTGAAAGGAACTACCTGTATATGGCTGTAGAGATGACAACTGGTTGTGGTTCTCTTATCAGCCAGAAGAGATGCATACATTAACCCTGACTTTGTACTTCATGAGCTGACAATTCATTGCATGACATCACAGAGCAGTGCTCATGCACAGCCTCACTGAACTCAATGTGAGTACAGTGCTTTGAAGAATCAAGGCATATATTTGCATCTATTTAGGAGACCCAGTGTTACAGAGTCTCCGGGTTTTGTCCCTTTATGTAAGTACAACCAAATGGCACAACTGTCAAGATCTGTTTAATTTAAGGTGCTTACATTCTTGACCGTGCCTCTTTGTTTCTAAGTGTACTTTCATTTTCATAATTGGTCGTGCAGACAAGGCTAAGTGCAAAGTCAGGAAATTAATTTAGATATGATGCCTTTATCTACATTTCTTTAATTCAGGCTGACATGCTCAATTAGGGGTCACTTTCAATGACGATAGACTAGAAATGTGTCACCGAGGAAGCCAATCAATGCCTGACAAACCTAAGCCAGGAAAGGTTTGAACTGTCAAACACCAGAAGCTGTGATGGAGTTTTTTCCATGTTTTCATTTGAAGAAAGGAGCTGACTCCTCTAGACTCCTGTCCACCAAAACATATGAACATATGCTTAGCTTTCTTTGGATTTCAGCCCTGTATTGCAAAGCTAATGTTTAACGTTAAATAGGTGAGTAAGTGCTTTGCTTATTGAGACCCATAATCAGAGCAAGAAGGCCAACAAATTCCCCTGCATACCTTACCCATTCTCTCTCCCTTCCCAAAATCATGAAAAAAACCAGCTAGCTTGAAATCTGTTGGATTTGCACTCTACTGAAGGGTAATTTCATTCCAGGGAGGAGAACTTTCCAGAATCTAAGGCATCTCCAAGAAAATTTTGCCAGAAACTGCTCCCTGTTGATACCCTTTAGTGCTTTAAAGGTGAAAACAAGCAAGTTATGTGTTATCCATCAATTAATGGGCAACAAGAGCTAAAGTACAAGGCCATATTTTAAGAGAATGTGTATTCTTAGCAATAAAATTTACCATATTTGTATCTGTGATATTCAGAAATGTTTTACTTCATTTGTCTGCAAACTTTCCGTTGAACTAGTTTGTATTAGGTAGAATGTTCTCAGACTAGCAAAAATGTCATGAATATTATCACCAGAGCTCGACAAATAATGTAATCTACTTGCCCATGGAGAGTAGATTAAACCCCGGAAGAGCCAGCACAGAGCGATCTGTGCATGCGTAGAGTGCAGAACCGCGCAGCTGGCGGGCGGGGCTCGCCACCGCTTGGCGAGCCCTGACTCTCACAAATAAATATTTACAATAACATGTTCACTAGGGGTACTGCAAGAGCCATTTTGAAACCTCTTTCTAAAAAGTTTCACACAGTTTATCTGGTGAACAATGTGTTCAGATCAGTGATACTGGAAAAGTGATCATGACCTGTTTGTGGATAGTCCATGAAATCAGGAAAGGAATTTTGGTGAGAGGATGGCTAAATTGATCCGTTAACAATTCACAAAGAATAACTCAACCAATTCTGCATGGCAGTCTGATGCATGACAAATGTCTGTTTCAGGCTTGAATTGTTTTGAGCTGCATCTCTTCTAATAAGTAAAGACAGCCACAAAAATAAATACAAGAATTTTAAAAATGGTGAGAAACTGGTATTTAAAAGAGGATAATTCAAGAAAAGTAAATCCTATTAAAGGCATGGTAGAGTGCAGGCACAAAGGTAAAAATGGGCAACCAGTCCTGATAAGAAAAGCAGGTTCCTAAATTCATCAGTTTCCTGAAAATCAATTTTATAAGAAAAAATATTTGTATGATTATTTGCTAACAATATGCAGTTGGACACCAAAGTGTGTCATTGAAAGCAGAGAATGCAGATGCCGTTATTTGGATGCTATACTCATAAGATTTTAATGGGAATGTGCTTCCTAGATAATTTACTTTAGGTGTTATAGATATTGCCAGCAGCATTGATATGGTTTATTGTATTTATTTCAGTTTCTAAAAACAGAAAACTACCTTTTTGTACTTGGGTTGGAAGAGAGCAGTGCAGAAGAGTGTGACATAGAGCTACCGACATCGCTGTAGGTCCCCAGTTCTCATGCGAATCTAGACTGAAAAAAATAAACAAACCCCACCTCGTTGGACCCCTCACAAATGTAAACAGAACTATAATAATGGGATGAACAGCCCATAGAGCAGGGTTAGGTTGTGGGTAGCCTGGGAATATGTAGTAAGCTCAGTACCCTGGTCAAAGGTCAGAGATCAGTCTAGGGCCAGGCCTGGTGAAAGTGACAGAGGCCTGTCACAGTGTGAATGTGATAAGTTATCACAGAGCATGAGGCAAGAATCAGGGACAGTCTGGGCCAAGGTCAGAAAATGGTCTTAAGCCAGACACAATAAACCAGGATCAGGACAGGGGTGCCAATGTAGACACAGCCAATGTATTCAGCAAGATTTATAGACATACCGTAGCATCAGATTCTAATCTCATTTACATGAGTTTAGTTTTTGTTTTAAGCTTAAGAGAAGGCAAAGAGATCGCCAGAAGATCGACCTTTGGAACATCAGTCTTCCAGTAAGTATAGACGCACCCTTGGTGACTATTCTGTGATTATGACTATTCCTAGGGTGACAATCCCTCCCATTTTTAATGGGATAGTCCCATATTTAAACCCTCTTGCAGCTATCCCAATTTTTTTTAAAAAAACAAGTGAACTGTCCTGTAGTTTCAGCTCTGGTGCTCCCCCTGTTGGTCAGTTGCAGTCAGTGCAGCCACAGCAGCCTCTTGTTTGTGGCTGGCAGGTGAATGCAGCATAGGGCACTCTCAGGAAGGGTGCAGAGGCAGCAAGACAGGCAGCCAATAGGAGGAGAGGCAGCCTGTGTGTGTGATAGAGGGGTTAGCATGTGGCAGTGAGTTAGGGGTGTGTGTCACCCCTCCCTGTGTGCACCCTAAATCAGGTTTTCCCAAGGGGTGGGGTCTGCCACCCCTTTTAGACTCCACAATCTCCCACACCTGCTATGGCACTTAAAATATTGATCCTCAATGGCACCTCCCACACTGAATTCCCAGCATCCCCAGGCTGAAGCCTTGATTCTCAGTGTGTCCCTCTCCCCTGGGTAGCAGGCCCTATCCTCAGCGTGCCCTTTTCCCCCCAGCGGAGGCCACAATAGTTCAGACTCGCTTCTCCAAAGGGCTTAAGCCACAAGCCCTGGCAACCTCTGCAGAGCTGAAAGCAGGGGCCGAAGGGCTGGAGTCCTATCCCTACCCCCTAAATACTGAAGCCAGGAGTGACAGGGCTGAATCCTGGATCCCTGGCTCTCACCATGCAGCAGAAACCTCCAACCCCATGGGAAAAGCTGAGGGGTGCTAGGGATGTTGCCCCTCCAAAACTTCAGTGGAAATTCAGGGCACGGTTTGGAAGCAGGAAGACAGAGCCGGGCAGGGCAGGGCAGCTGCTCCTGCAACTGGTGCCATGGCACAGGCAGTGGTGATGTTCCTTTGTCTCCTGCCACTGCTGTTGGTGCAGAGTTTGGAGCTGTCCCTCTGCTCCCAGCCCCCTTTGCTCATACAGCCAGTAAGAGCCACACAACCAGATCCATAGCTGGAAGAGCCCTCAGACCACAAAACCCACGTAGATACCCTTTCTCTGAGCTCTGAAGTATCCTCCTGTCTGTACACAGCCCTAGCTCCCCCTGCCACACACAGTCCCTAGCTATCCCCTCCCTGCCCCCTGAGCGACCCTTTGCCCACACATAGTCCCCAGTGGCTCCCCTTGATGGGGCAAACACAAACATTACTGAGTTTTCTTCGCTACCATTTGAAACTTGTGATACGCAGTGTGGATTCCTACATCATTTGATTGAGAAGCTTCACTTAGTGAAAAGCTTTTTGGGCTGTGCACCGACAATGCCAATACAAATATTGGTGGTGCTAAATACGTTGGGAAAAACAACGTATGGCAAAAACTGGAAATCAAACTAGTGGAAGAAATCGTTGGCTCTGGCTTTGGTGCTAACATCGTTCATAAATGCTGCAAACGGCAGCTGACTATCTTCAAATTGTTTCTGAGTCCTTTGCTGTGAAAGCTTATTTACCTGTTCATGTCAAAGAATTGAAAGACTTCTACTGACTTGTCGACCTTGAATGTTTCAAATTGCTAGAGCAAGGCAGCACATGATTCCTTTCTCTGGGACCAGTACTAGACAGAGTATTGTTGATTTTGGTGGACACAAGGCATATTTTCTGTCTCAAGATACAACTCCTACACTATTCAGGAAAGTCTTCAGTGACTTGCACAAAATGGATTTACTTTGGCCTGTAAGTAAACAGCCACCTTTCTGAAGACAATCAAGGCAATTATGAAAAACGACTCTGGGTGACAGAAGTTGTATTGCATATTCACACCCTTCAAATTCATTTAGCATGAGGCCAGAGAAAGGTTTATCATAACACACAAACATGCTGCTGCAGTTTTGATTAAGGGTGGGTAAATTAAGGAACAGGAATTTACAATGCAGTTGAGAAAATCCCAACATCTCTGAAGTACTTGGAATGCTGGAAATCTAGCTTTGAGTGCACCGAAAAATTTCAGTGGGCCCTGTTGAGAAACATATGGGTGTGGGATAATATATAAAGCAAGTCTTGGCTTTGTCACACACGAATTCTGCTATCCTTGGGGATGGGGTTGTGCTGTCCAGCCCTCCAGGGGCCACAGCTCTGGGACCAGTGATTGATAGGGCTGTTAGTTTTTACTATTAAGTACAGGGGTGGCAAATGCCAGCCGGAGGGCCAGATCCGGTCTGCCAGAGTTAGCTCAGTAAGCCTCCATACACAATATTTACCTCCCCACTGAAGGCATAGGGGATCACAGCTCCCATTGGCTGCAGATCACACCAATGGGAGCTGTGATTGCCCATACTTGAAAAGGTGTATGTAAATATAACAGCAGTGGCTCACCGACTAACTCTGGAGAACCACCACCTTTTTATTGCCCACCCCTGGTTCGTGAACAAATGGACTCACAAATGGAGGGACAGCCAGAGAGATACACATTTCTAAAATATATAGAGAGATAATAATGCAGTATGTCTTTTAATGCTATTTTGAACATTTGTACTGCATAGCTCTGATTAACTGCTGTTGAACTCACTTAAATCAGAGCAGTTTTACTAGGGGTACGTTTAAACTACATGGCTCCATCAACGGAGCCATGTAGATTAGTGTACTCAAAAAGGGGAAATGAAGCGGCGATTTAAATAATTGCCGCTTCATTTACATCAAAATGGCTGCCGTGCTGTGCCAATCAGCTGTTTATTGGCACAGCGCAGTAGTCTGGACGCTCCGCGGTAGTCTGGTCATTCCACAAGGCGTCACGGGGTGGTCGACAAGGGCCGCAGAGCATCCAGACTACTACACTGTGCTGCCAAACAGCTGATGGGCACTGTGCAGCAGCCATTTTGATGTAAATGAAGCAGCGATTATTTAAAACACTGCTTAATTTCCCGATGTCTAGAAACCTCATCTACATGGCTCTGTCGACAGAGCCACATAGTCTAGACATACTCTAGGTGTCCTGTATTTGGCACAGGGAAATATGGTCACCCTAACTGTTCTACTCCAATAATGTGCTTGTTGGAAAACTGTGGATAGCAGAAATATTTTCTTATCTCCAGACAACTTTAGAAAGAGCTATGCTATGTCAGTGCTAAAAGTGCTAATATAAAAAAAAACATTTGGAAATGGTTTGTGGTTGTGAATACGGGGGAGAGGGAGGGCTATAATTTGAAGAGTACAATAGAGCTACATCAAATGTATCTCAGTGTAAATGAAAGCCAAGTCTGACTTGGTATAAAATACGAGGGGAACAATGCAAACAAAATAGACTGCAAGAAAACTTTCTCATTGAAAAACTAAGTAATAGCCTCAGAATTCTGACAGAAAATGTGAGCTAATGTGGAAAGTCATGATATAGCTAATCATGAGCATGGCAAAATGTTAAGGTGCTTTGCAGATCTGTCTGTATCAAGAGGTCAAACCATCTACATTTAATATTTGGCATCCAATTTTCAAATTGTAGTCATTTCAATTTGGTCTTTAAAATCATTTTGGATGATGATGATGAGTTATGTTGTCACATCCTTCATTATCACTCATCATGCAGATTTCCATGCAAAGCAATTTATGCACGTAATGTAAATCCCTCATCCTGCAAAGAACTTCATGTCAGGAGACACTTTCTCCTGCACTGAGTCCGACTTAATAAACTGGTACAGTAATTCCTCATTTAACACTATCGATATGTGTCAGAAAATGATCATGTTAAGTGAAAACGTGTTATGGGGGTTCAATTTTCCCATTGAAAATAATAGAAAATGTGGGGGTTGCGTTTCAAGCGGTTGTGTCTGTTGGGACCGGGACATAAGGTTGGGAGAGAAAGGGGACTGGGTTACAGCAGGGAGGGGAGGTGTTTGGCTCTGGGAAAGGGAAGGGGAGGAGAGGGAAGGGGGATTGGGTTGGGAGTATGCCTTTGTGATGGGTCTGCCAGGACCCACACTGCATCTGGCAAAGGGGGGGATTGCCGTGGAACGGCGCGGAGACGGCGAACCTTCCACCGCTTTGCAGGGAGGCGGGGGAAGCCCCACACAGCTGCCAGCGACGAGCCAGCTGGGGAAACCCAGCCACCGGCCTGCAAGCGGGAGTGGAGGAGAGGGGGCAAGGGGTCTGGAGAGGGGGAGTCAGCGGGGAATGGTGTGGTGAGCGGCGAACCCTCCACCACTTTGCAGGCAGGCGCAGGAAGCCCAGCAGAGCCGCTGGCAATGGGCTGGCTGGGGAAATTGTGTGATTCCGGGGACAGTTGCGTAATTCAAAAAACGTTCCCTAAAAAAAAATCGTGCTATCGCAAAAATGTGTTAAGCGGGCATGTGTTAAATGAGGAATTACTGTATTTCATGTGCCACAGAAGTCTGCCTGCAAGAAGCCATTGCAAGACTGTGACCTTAGAGACCTACATTTCAATTTTCAATGTGCAAATTAAATCTGTGCACAGAAATGTGAGATTTTGATCTTTTAAAATCTGGAGCCCAGTTTTTAGGTGCTGACTCTGAATATAACTCTTAAAAGCCTGATGTCCTTACTCAGTTATGCTTGTGACTACTTTTAAAGGCCTTTGGGCAAACATTTCCACTATCCTCATCTCTATATTTAGGATACATTTTATAATTTGTTTTAGGGGGAGTTGAATATGTGGCTAGGTGTTATCTCTACTTGGCAACACTGACACTGATCAGTGTCTTGAATATCCAGTATGTGCTGATCCTGCTTTGCACACTCATGCCATGCTCCCTCTCATGTAGCTGCTCTTATTTACCTCTGTGCATAGCTTTTTCCCCCATCCTAGTGCTCGCTCTTCCACTTGGTGTTCTTTTTCTCTCCTTGAGCTTTTCTGTCTTCCCAGTTTTTCCAACTGTAAGGATGAATCTGCACTGAAGGGCTTAACTTGAAATAAGCTATGCAAATTGAGCTATAACAGTTGCATATCTTTTTTCGAAATAGGGAGCATCTACATAGCACTTATTTCACAATAGAGCACTCTTCCTCCAACTTCCCTTACTCCTCGTACAAAAAGGGTTACAGGAGTCGGAGTAAGAAGTCCTCCAGCTTGACAGTACTCAACACTATTTCGAAATAACTCCCTTGTGTGTAGACGTGGACTAAGTTATTTTGGAATAGCACCCTAAGTTCCAGTTGCTCACAGATTTTTCCTGGATGGTCCTCAGCTGCTCCTCCAGTCATTTTAGAAATTTTGCATCATTGCTTTCTTCTAGGTAGTGCATTCCTGATTATATTTCTCTGCATCAGTTATGCTTTTCTCTAGGTCAACATCACCATTGAGAAATATGGTCTCTGAATATGGGTCATTTACTGGCACCAGTTAATAGTGTTCCTTACAGCTGCCTTTAGCTAAAATACTCATATTTGAGTTTTCTCACTTTGTTTAAGTGTCAGAGCTACTGTTTCTTTAATTTTTCATTGTCTGTTCCCATGTTAATCTTACTCTAAAAAGGAAGTAAGAACATGATAAGTATATTTTTAAAATTATTTTCCAAGTTTCATTGTGGGAATACCATAGGCTGTCAGCAAAAGTGGTGATGGGTCCTCTCTTCCTGCCACTCTTATTAATTCAGTGGCTTTTCCCACACCACTGAGAAACTACATCCAATGTCTAGGTAGCCTATATGATGGGCTTGTGTTGGTTCTAAGATGGGGTATCATTTTCTCCCTGCCTGTCCCTCAGAAGAGCTGAGAAGTTTTCATCCTCTTCAATGACTCATTGAAATGACTTAAAATGTATTACAATGTATTAAAACAGTCCAATTAACAAGGTTTATAAAGCCTGGAGCAAGCAAATCCAATTAAAAAAAATAAAATTATATGTATAAATCTATTCTTACATTGCAACAGCTACAGTAGACAGGTGCAATTTGGGGAAAGTATAATAAAGAAACAAGGCCTTACATGTCTGCTGAGTTATAAGATTTTACTATATAATATTACCAAGACATGGTTCAAATTAAGAGAGCAGACACAAATCCGTTCCCAAAGACAAAAGGCTAGCCAATGTCTCAACCAGGTGTCAACAAAATCAGATAGACCATCAGCTGATTAAGTGGCCGTTATTTGGCAGGAAAGAGACTGTGAATGAAAAATCTGTATCTTGGAAAAAAAAAAACAGGTTGGTGTTGCCATCCACACAGACTTTGTCTCAGCAAAGGATGATTCTGAAAGAAGAGAAAGAACTGCGAGAGGCAGCAGATGTGCCAAATGATGTTTTCCTTTTTCTCTACCCACAGAGATACTTGAAGAAAAAAGCAAATAATATTGGATTTGGGGGGGAATCCTAACAAGGATTTTGAGATTATAAGACTGTAGAAACATGTGGCGAGAAAAATATTTGCTTTATTTTCATTTGGTGTGTTAAGGGCATTAGTTGTATTTTACTTTTATTTTCATGTAACCAAATTTACTTATAAACCTAGTTTATTGTAATAATTTAAAACCTAGCTTCTGTAGTTTGTAACTTTATTTTATTGCTTTACCTAAATTAGTGGGTTGGGATGGAAGAGTTTGGGAAAATATACTCAAGATCACAGGATTTATGCATATCATTTTCTATTATGTTTGTATTCCGTATGACCTCGAATTGTCCAAGAAGCAAGTTTGGCAGCACAAGACATACATTTCTGGGGGACAGTCTGGTGTTGAGAATTTGCTGGTATTGCTCTTTAGTGTAATTCAAGAGTGACTAATTATAGCACTCCTACAATATATATATGCCGGGAGGGGCATAAGGATCACATGCAAAAAGGGGTTTTTGTGCAAAAAGGAAATGTCCGTACTGCTCATTTTTGTGCAGAAAACCCTTGCTCAAAAAAAGCTCGAATAGATTATACAAAATGTTAATCAGCGCTTCATTTGCATCCTCTCTGCTGGCAAAAGCCGGCAGTGTAGACAAAGGCTAAGGCGCCAAAAGACTATTCATTGTTTTTAAAGTTCCACACTAACACAGGTACCCTTCTGAGATTTATTAAGATCTAATGCATTCTGATTTTGTTTATTTTCTGTCTGCTTGTTTTGAACATGCATTAGAGTTTAGTACAAAATTGTCTCACCTATTTGTGTGATTCCTATAAAGATATGTGCTATAATGCAACAGTAATCAAAATTTCATGCCATTGCTGTGATGTGTGAGGTTTTGATTTTTGGCCAGCAGAGTGAAACTGACTTTCTGTACTTACATATAATTAAAATTCCAATGATTAGACATTTCTTCAAGAAGTCTGTCTCGTGTGAGTTTTAACTTCTTTTCTACTGTCATTAAGTGACATTATTGAGGCTTTTAATGACATCCAAAAATCAAACTCTTCATTGACCCAAACTTCTATACAAACCCTATATTCTATGTCAGCGTCTTTATTTATACAACTTTTGCTTCTCTTGAACATCAGCACTATCGTTTGCTAATTATGATAGTAATGTTTACTTGTCTCATGCTATTTCAGTTCCTCAGATATTGGTTTAAAATAATAGTGCTATTCCAATATCCAGAAGGTTAGACTTCGCTGTGAAAAGCAGAACATTAAATTCTGTCATCTTATTTCAGTTTTATCTGCTAAAGGTTATGAGTTGCTTACACCTTGCCCTTAGAACTGAGGACCAGATTGTAAATGTTTTTAATTTAGTACAGAACCACTGGAGACCATATTATATCAGTGGAGTCTCTGGCTCCCATTATTTCACTGGAGACAAATCAATGTTCAAACCAATGCAAGTGAGTGGTGAAGGTCTTTATGTTCTAAATTTATCTAAAACCTTTTACTCTGTGAGGTCTCTAATCTTGAATTCACTGTTTTCCTTAATGCCAGTTTTTTTCTCTTTCAGTCTTGACTCGTTATATAGGTCTTCCAAACAAGAATAATAAAATCTGCTATCACTAAGTGGATAAATACATTTGTGTCATACTTAGAATAAACTATGCATATGTTATATCCAAAAATGTATGTTAAAAGATTTTAGGAAATTCCATTAAGGATGCCTTTCAACCTTAATTTGTCACTCTTGTGCATACCCATTATGCTGCAGTCTTTAATTACACAATTGCCACGGACCCCATCTCCCCTTCTTCTTCCACTGAGGTCTTTAGGATACATCCTAGCTCCCTTCCTCTTCTTCCTCCTCTTGCTCATTCTCTCACTCTGCTCCTTGTCCCTCTGAGCTCACTGTTTTACTTGCCTGGCTGACATCACAGCACCCCCATCTGCAGGAGGAGCAAGTGCAGGGAAAATCCTTGTCAGCACTTGCAACCCCAGACAGGAGCATGCTCAGTGCAAATCGAATCTTCAAAGCAACTAGTTAGCCATAAACTCTAAAAAACCTTTACTCAGCATATGCAAACTATACATTTGCAGAGCATTTTAACTTTGTTAAATGTGGATAATTTTTACAGGATTGCGAGAGGCACATCCTTGACCCAAGGGCAGCCCCCTGCCTAGTTTCAGATTCCTTCTCCTATATACTGAAACACTAAAGCTTCTCAGATAAATGGCTGTGAAAATATTTTTAACATAGGGATAGTTTTTTTTATACTCTTGTTCTCACAAATGGCTGAACTGTATTAGTTAGAGCTTTCTATATATATTAGCCTGAGGCACACACATTGCATGGAAAAAATACATCCTGAATGATTTACATTCAGTAAAGTTATATGCAAATTAAAACACGGGAAAATGTTAACCAACATTATAGCTCAACCTAGAATTGTCCATTTTATTTTGAAGGATTTAGGAGTGATTTCTTGCATCACAGAGATGAAAATAGAAGAATAGGAACTGTTGTACTGAACACTGATCCATGTAATCCAGTGTCATGTGGCCCACTGAGATGCTTCAGAAGGTGTAAGAAATCCTATAATACGCTATTGTGGAATAACCTACTGTCCCCATGCCTCAGTGGGTCACACTTGAGAAAACTAGATTCAGGACAAACTACTGAGAAATAGGACAGACTCACTCCAACCTGGTGGTTATTCTTCTATTAGCTATACCAAGTCAGTAACAAACTGGTTAACAAGAAGTCAGAAATACATTCTCCTTAGGCATTTCATCCTTTGTTTCACCCCCAGCTACTGGACTCTATAATGAATGGTTACTGTGAAAATGAGTTTAATCACATATAGGCTATGTCTACACAACAGCATTATTTTGGAATAAGCTATAAGAGATAATCCAGAATATCTTATTTCATAATAGGGCGTCTACACACAAAATGTGTTTCGAAATAGCGCTTAGCTATTTTGAAATAGAGCACTCACACTGATTGGATGCTAACTTGCATTTAAGGCCACCCAGAACCAGTTCAGGCAGGGCATCAGGTCAGTAGTTACCTTATGTAGCTGCTGCTTGAGGCTATCTGAGGCTAGTACTTAAAGGAACATCCCTGGACAGCCATTTCTCATGTTTTCCTGCTTGCTTGCCTCTCTCTCTGAGGGACAGCAAAGCATTTTCTCTTCTTTCTCTGCTTGCCCTGACTTGGGGCACCACAGCTCTCTCTGCTATGGAGCAGGAGCTGCCTCCGTGCAGTTTTCAGCTCTTGAAGCTTTTGCAAGTCAAGCAGCAATTTCTGCAGGCAGCCTCCCAGGCTCTGCAGGAGCCCAACCCCCAGGGCTTCTGGGAGACCGTCCTTGAGTATGTGGGGGAGCAGCTACAGGACTTGGATGCAGCTACAGGACTATGGTCTGGGTGCCGTGCGCTGCCACATCTGGTGTCTGGACACCAGAACAGACTGGTGGGACCACATTGCTCTGGAGTTCTGGGGAGACCAACAGTGGCTCCAGAACTTCAGAATGAAGTTCTTGAGCTCTGTAAGTGGCTCACCCCTGCTCTGAGGCAGCAGGATATGCACATGAGGCCCGCATAAGGCCTGCAGGGAGGGGGAGAGGGAGTGGGAGGAGGAGCGATAGAAGGAGATGGAGCAGAGGCTGGAGAGGGAGGAAGCAGCATGCTCTATACCAGGGTGTGCACATAATTGCATGGGGAGTGGCCCTGTGCAAACAGCTCCTGCCAGCTCTTCCACTGTAGCTGCAGGTCCTCCTCCACCCAGCGGTCGATGGTATTGTGCAGGGCTTGCAGTGCCCCCAAGTGCTGTTGCTGGTACTGCGAAAGTCTCGGGTGTGGGAGGATGTCCCGGGTGGTGTGGGCTGCCCTCCACTCGCAGTTGGTCTATCTGTGGAGAATAAAGAGAGATGGTCAGTCATCCCAGAAGACAGTGCCTGAAGCCCAGTCCCCCTCTGAAAGCTGAAAGTGACAGTTCTCGGCGCCATCACAATCAATGTGCTTGGAGTCAGTACATGTGCATTATGACCAGTGCCCCCTGATGTTCCCAGGAGAGGGGCTGCCCCAAGACTGTGGGCATGCCCGTGTGCCATGTGCAGGAGTGCTAAGTGTGTGTGTGTGTGTCCATCCCCTGCCTCCTTCTAGAGATGGCTCGTGGAGGGAGATTTGAAATGGTCAAGGATATCATTACATACAATTGCTGCAAAGTTCTTGGATTAGGTTTGTAGCAGTGATGTTACAAGCTTCTGGCTCATGAAGTCTGTAGTAAGTTCCAAAAGATTGGAAAGTCCTCAGTCTCTTTAGTGTAAATCTATAGTCTAGAGATCAGGATGCCAATACATTGTCAATATTTATAATTTCAGATATAAAAATAATACATGAGTATAATCATAGCTTTACCACTGATTCTTTATATGACATACTATGCACAAGGTTATTGCAGTAGCAATATTAATGATATAAATGGTCATTTTTCAATCATACAGCATCACATCTACCACCGGGAAAGTTTATCTTGAAGGCCCTTACTTAGAAGCTGGATTGTGTTATGAAGCATAACAAGATCAGCTCTGATGTCAGCACACAACAGGAAAACTTAGCAGGACCTAATAATAGCTCCCTACTCCCAGAGAAATTGTGATAAAATTACAGTTAATGTTCATATTGAACCAAAAATGACTTTACTTTTGAAAATCTTATGCAAAAGCACCCCATACAGTAACAGTAATGTAAAACAGGGTTAATTTAGGTAGTGAATCAAACACCTTATTGATCTCAATGAGACCGGACAAGACAAATTCATAGAAGCAAGAAGTTAAATGTAAAGGGAAAAATAGATATCACATTATGATACTTTCTGAATAGCTGACTTATCAAACACAATATCCAATATTAATCATGAGAACAATTCTTCACACTTGCTTGTTTTCAGAAATACAGCAGTAGCAGTAAGCCATGCATGACTTTTATGTTTGAATAGATTTCCAGCAATTTTTGAGACAATGAAAGAAATCAAATGGGTAACAGGGTCAACTGGAACAGAATATACAAAGAGGAGAAGTATGAAGAATTTAAGCTTAAATTGAGGTCAGCTAGCATAATGCAAATGGTTATTTAAAGAGAAGGGGAGGATATGGATCATTAGAAATAAGCATTGTTTCAAGTTTGTGCAGATTATCACAGAAACAAATCAGTTCACCAGTTAGTCATATAATATAGTTTTGCATTCCCCAAATGCTGTCATTTTAAAACACACATAGAAGCCTATCACAACAAGCTTGGATTATGGTGTATAAAATGATGTGCTCATTTCTTTTTGAAGAGATTGCTATATCGTTACAGACTGTTGATATCCTAAACAATTTTGGCTCAGTGTATATGTTAGAATAATAATTAAGAGCATAACACTTTACAAATAATTAACAATTAATACATACACAGTTGTGATGGGGTAGACAAGTCTCTGAGCCTAGAAAGGGCCAAAGGGAAGTCCTCCAGAAGGCTAGAATAGTGACAGAAGAAATCAGGGACTAATCAGGGCCTGGGAGGCCTACAAAAGGAGGTGCTAAGCTCAGCAGCAGTTCATTTGCAGTGGAGCCCTGAAGAAAAGACCAGGGGTAACTGTCTGGCTGAGGGAGCAGCAGCACAAAGGACAGCTGCCAGTGGAGAGCTGTTGAAAGACTGAGGACTGGAAGATAAAGCCCCGAGGTAAAGGCAAAGGAACTGTCTCCAGGAGGGGAATCCCTGGAGGCCTCATTCATTCTTGTCTGGAGTGGGGCAACAGACTGAGACACAGACTTAGAGGCATCCCTGTTAGAGATGTATCCCAGAAGTGATTTTTAAGTGGTTCACACCAGGCTCGGTGACTTGGCCAAAGGACTGAGCCACCAAAAAGACTTTTTGGCTAACAAACTAGGCAGTGCAGGAACCTGCACTTGGCCAGATGGGGACACTTGTGTGAAGAGAGGACTGACCCCATTACAATAGTTCATTGCCTATACACAATACCTGACTTTAAAGCAAGTGAATCTTGGAATCCTGACCCCTCACACAGAGAACCCCACAAGAGGAATTATAGGGGAGGCAAACTTCAAAAGATTTCACCCATATTGTTTCAATAGGGAACTGTGTTTGCCCTGCCACTTACCTCTAGCAAAAAACCAGGGGCTCTGATCCTAATATTTACAGGTCCCCCAAGATTGTTTTGGACCTTAAATATACCCTAGTTATCCACAGTATATCCTTTACCTCCATGGACTGTAATGTCCTGTAGATTTCCCTTCTCCCTGGAACCATGGCCCTGGTAGAAGTAGGCCGCCATCGACTTTCTTGACTATAGCTGCCCTAGGAAAACCTGTGGAATGCAGGAAGTTCACCTGTATAGAAGTGACTACATGCACTTTTCAGTAATTAGAGGGAGTACATTAATGAGAAAATTAAGAGTATGTTTTGCTCTTAAATTCCTCAGCAAACATCTAAATTTGCAGTCTAGTGATAATTTTCAAACACCGTATTGATTAAGTCAGAAACTTGAAAAGTTCAGTGGATAGAAAAAGATGAATGTCTGTGTACTTTCTAAGTATCTTTCTTCTTTCTATATACAGTTCATGGCTTCACAAGAAATAGAACAATTTGTGCAATGGAATATCTTCTTAAAACCACCCCACAAAGATTGCTCCATAAGTAACTGTAGAGAATATTGAAAATTCAAATTCAAGAGACATTTCTTGCAGGTCTCTGCAGTTCAGTGAACATTTCTTTTACTTTCTATGCCACAACTTTCTTTTCCTGCTCTTTTTATAAAATTTTACTTTATTAAATGAACTGTGTCTTTTAGTTCTGCTGAGACCAATGGACTCTTTAAAAAAATGATGGCATTCTAGAAATCATTTAGTCATGTATGATAAAGCCAATACAGGGATTGGGACTTACAGATGCTGCTGTTTCTTCTAATTCTTCCATTCTTTGGAATGGTCTTAAAGAACCAATAAATATTGCTCTGAAGGCATACCTGATGTAGCTCTCCTAATATCCTAAGCATTTGTCTGCCTCTTGGAGACAAAGTAAAAATTTCAGGGGACCCAAAAGGAATGATGACCCTTATCCTTGCTCACACAAAGGAAAATTGGCAAATCTGGGTCACAATGAGACCACAGAACCGTATTTCTCCCACTTTCCTAACCAGTCAAGATTTCTCCAATAACTATTGTTCAAATGTTCTGTATCAATCAACCATTATCCTGATTGCCCCCTCAGTAAAAATATTAAAGAAAAAAACATAAAATGAGATTAGCTATAATGATTAATTCTGGTTCTTTTCAGTCAGGAGGACCAAAGTTTACACTAAGAGATAAAATTAGATGATTCATCCCAACATGACATTACCTATAAATTTATAGATGACATAATAATTCCATGCCTTCTATATGTTGTCCCAGTCTGCCATGTTGAAGTTTGCTTAGCTCCTTCACTTCCATAACTAATGTTTACTTATCAAGTTTCCATAATGGGGCAGTCATGTCTATGATGCATTGAAGAATTAGGGTACCCCAGAATGCTCTTGGGCCTCAATCATCATCACTCTCAGGCTGACTTCTTTCTCTCTCTTATTAGTGATCACCAGATAGCCCATAAGAAAATACAATGAGGGAAACTCGTGCAGTTTGTTTGCATAGCAAGAATGGTTATGATAAGAGCTCTGGAACAAATGGAGATGTCATGTATGATCTGAACCATCTATTGTAGCAACGAGAGCAAAAATTGACTTTGCTGGTGGAAACTGCAATAGTTTTACTGGTTCTCAGTTCAAATTGATCAATGGAAGGGCAATCATCCTCATTCCTTTACTATTCCCTGAATTTGTTTCTTTTTTCTCTGAGGCATCTGAGTTTAAGATTTCAGGGTGTAAATGACAGAAATCACCTGTTAACTTCCTTGGCAATGTGAGCTGAAATTGTAACTGGAAAAAGGGACAAAACAGCAAGAGGGCAACTATTAACATCAGTGGGTATATTGCTGCCTTGACAGATCTCCACAGAATCAGATAAAGTAACTCAGATGCAAAGAAGTACATCTGGAGGCAGATAGGGGAGATTAGCAGAGATATCAGCTATACGGAATGTTGGGAATATACAAAACATTGTGGGAAATGTGAAGGAAAAGCAACTTGCAAAACATGCTTCATAAAACAACAGTATCTGAGACACTGAAGATATAAATGTAATCAAATCAGACGATACAGTGGACACTTTATTATTGGTGCCATGGAGCACATAAAGATCCAGAGCGCCCATAAGAAAATACAATGGGGGAAACTTCTGCAGTAGGCTTGTCCGAAGTTACTGAATCAGTTCAGGGTTAGGCTTAGCGCACCCAGAAGAAGGTAGAGATTGAACTGACTGGGAAAAAACTGGTATCAAGACAGGGCCTGCCAACTGCACTGCAGTGCACATAACTAATTTGTCTTCACAGCTCGTTTGTTCTTGTCAGATTTCCATAGCAGAGGAGACATGTTTGGAAAATAAGAAGGGCCTTGGACAGCTCCTGAAAGTTTAATCACTTTCTCTCTCAAGGCTGATGTCTCCCAACATCATAATCATTAAATACTTTATCTCACATGTAAAAGTTAGCAGATGCCTGTTCTATAGCCTTATTTTTGTATCAGTAAAGTGACAGTGTGTTTTTTTAGCATATCACCGTAAGTGGCCATGTTGACTTCTTGGCAGGCAAAGTTTTAAGACAGCACATACAAATAAATAAATGCACAATTAGAATATTTTGTAGTTTTGTATCTTCCCTAGTAGACTGATAGAATTAATTAACATATAGATTCATGAGCAGGAGCAGCCTATCTTCCCCTTCTCAGCCCCATATGGGTGACCTTGCTTTTGGCATATTAATAATCCTTACCATTGACGTTTGTTCTATGATGAGGCTAATAGGGGCCACCTCTTCCAGTGCACCTCTTCCATCATCCTTTTGCTCTACAATAATCTGGTTGAAAATTCCTGGCAGAGTATTCCCCTAGCAGAGAGGAACTTTGTCCAGACAGAACTATACTGCAATCAGGTTATGTGCATGCAATCCTTCCCTAGTCTAGCATGAGACACTGGAGCTACTAGGAAGAGGACAACTGATGGTAAAACGATACCACTAAGCCAGGCTTTCATTAGCGTAGGGTCCATTGAGACCCTACATCAGTACAGCAACAGAAGATCCTGGTGGCCGCTCTAAATTACATAAAAGCTAAGAATATCCCAGAGAAATAAGGAATCATATTTTGTTCTCTGATTGCCCCACATCTCAAGAATTTAGCCTTTCATTTTTAGAAATGTTACTAACTCCATATCTAATAGATATATATTGAAACTCAGCAAATCCCTAAGCATACTAGACTTCTGGAGTAATACAGTGTAACAGCTTCAGAAAGTCTATTCAGTTAAAGGAAAACTACAAGTGAAATGAAGCTTAGTCCATAATAGGCAATTTTATAGCTATACTAAAACAGCTCACAATTACTGTAATTTAACATTTAACTTGTATTCAAATTAAAGGAAAAATCAGCACAAGAAGCTACTTGCTCTGTATGGCTTTGTGCTGCTTCTATTAAAAATGTACAAACAACATTGTTATGCTAGACACAGAAAAGCACTTTCCCAAATGTCATATTAAATGCATTACTAGGAAAATGACAAGGCTCTCTAATGTGATTGCTCTTTCTTCATAATAAAGGCGAAAATTACCAGTGCCTCTGAGCTTTAAATGAGATGTGATTGGAGTTAGATGAATTGGTGCTGATGAATATTCATTTGTACTGGTATGCACCTGTGTTCACACACACACAAAGGCATGATTACATGTATATGTTTCATCTGCATTGTTAGCATGTATTCAGCAAGCCAGAGCCAGACCTCAGTCATATGTGCAGCTTCCACAGAAGTCAATGGCAAATATGTGGATGCTCTTCAATGCAAAACTCGGTATTTATGGATAAAATCCTGGCTCAGTAGAAGTCCATGGAAGTATTGCCACTGGCTTTAAAGAAACCAGAATGTCACTTCTATTTATTTTGTTTTAGCAAATTGAACAATGTGTTTTGTCATGTGGTAAATCCAACAGATACCATGGTATAGATTGGTTTAGACTAACAGAACAAATAGATACGTGAAGACTATGTTTCCCTTTCCGGTTTTCTATACTAAAGAATTTCATGGCTGCCTCCTATACTGGTATGCAAATGTCAATTATGTTGTAAGAGGAGCACCTATGTGCATGCATAGCACACTCTTTATATATATATATATATATATATATATATATATATATATATATATATATATATATAGCACCTGTGAATGTCCTCTTAAATTTCCTCTTGTGTTGGGCAGCATCTTAGCACTGGCAAAATGTCAGGAATTCTCCTAAAGAATAGACAAAAAAAAAATCAGCATATTGTAAAAGAATTTGAGAACATTCTATTGTAGTATCCAAGAATACAGGTGAGCAGGGCAACCATTTCATTCTTCTTGTTTTACTAGTGACTGTCATCTCTGGCAGTTTCATACTATTTATTTCATAGTTTATAATGAGCAGAAAATAATAAGTACCAAGCAGAGTCAGGTGAAAATGCTGGCTGAGAAGATGTATTCAGGCATTCTACATAATTAGGTCTGTTATATACTAACCTTGGAAGCAAAATCTGGAATGAAACAATGACACTGTTGTCAAGATACAATGAGCACCCTGTATATTTTAACAAGAAACATCATTGTGATTGTAAAGGTAATGAAATCGTTAACTAGTATTAAGAATGTAGCACAGTTTTGTTTATTTCTGTGGTATGTATTATATAATCTAATTGGAGGGAAAAGGTTGAATGTTAATATTTCTACATCAAAGTATGAATTCATGCAATATTTATCCTAGAGAACAGATTGAAGTGATATTAAATAAATATCTGTGACACATGGTACATACAAAAGTACTATGGCATTGGTGTTCTGAATGAAATGGAAAAGATAAGGAATTAAAATTTAAACAGACGGGGTATATCCTCATCTGGTGTAAATGGTTATATCTCTATTGATCTTAATGGAATAATGACAATTTAAAACCTATGATTTGCCCTATGATGAAGTTGAGGTGTTCAAAGGAATTGAAGGGAATTTAATCTCTTTTGAATATCTCATGTTATACCAGAGTTGACCATTTCAGGAATAAAGGAGAGAGGGCAGTGCTTTATAAGAAACAGTTTCTGTGGGCAGTTTTCAGCTAGTATAAACTGGCTTTATGCCATCGGTGTCAACACACCAACATGCCCATTTCCTTCTGCTGAAGAGCTGGCACGGTAACTCAAGATGTAGTTGATACTTGTAGAAGCTCTTTGATTCCCTCATGGGGGTGGGGGTTGGTGCAAATTGTCCCACTGAACATTAGGTGAGCAGTGCTTGACACTACAAATTTGTGTGTACAAATTGCTAAATGTCAATTCTAATCCTTATTGGACAAGTTTATATGACTTATTCAGATGGAACTAGGAGGAGTCTGAGTACACGTAACACTGTCTTGATTCAAGGGATGAAGTTGGAGCTAGTGGATACTGTAGTCCCCCACCTTAAGAATGGGCCAGATCAGCTGCTGTAAATCGTCACAGGACCTTTTAATCAGCTAAGAATCTGCCTTAAATAATCAGTCTTGGTAATCAAAAGTTTATTAAACTTTTACAGCTTTTAACAAGATAGGAGTTTGAAAGGGGTCCAAAGGAGCTATGTGCCTGATTCCCACTGAGTACTGAGTTGTCCCTTTGAAAATCCAAGATATCAGACCTGATGAAAATTTTCAAGGCTTACAATTACAGCTACCATTTGCCTCAAAATCTTTAGTTACAAGCTCCCAGTATTTGTTCAAGGATTTTAATTCCCACATTTTGAATGTACAACTCTCTATAGCTATCTTAGTTCCCTTTTGAATTTTATACCCACTTTGTTTAACGTGGGTTTTGCAAACATTGATTCTGGTATAATACCATGTGTACTGCTGACAACACAAATCTCTAGCAGTTTCCAACAGAGGATAGTAGTGAAACTCTTGATGAGAGCAGAAGCAGGATTGGGCTCTAAATTATGAGCATTTTGAATACAAAAAGCATTTGGATAAAGAGTTAAACTGTCATCTTCTATTCTTATCTATTTCTTTTCTTTCTTTTTATAACAAGTGAAGTCTGGATATGGTAACCTTGAAATTCAACCCATTTTACTCTCATACCTTGTACGCCTGGAGGAAAGCGTGTAGGTATTTGACCTTACGTTGCTCGGGCATTCCATTGCTTCACAGAGAGTATGTATTAACTATTTTCCTTTAGATGTAGGATGCTGCATTTTTTTTTCTTTTAGGGACTAGGTCTTAAGGCTAAAGTATTTCTTCAGAGAAGTAGCATGATGCAGTTTTGGGAGCTCATTTATTCACTGTCAACTCATCTTTCCAAGACTCTGTACAAATTTATTCATGGATTATATTTTACTCTGGAACTGTTTGAAAAGAATGCAGAACAGGCCAGCCTTTCAGTCTAAAAAATATGCATCTGAAATAGACTCATTCATTTGTTGTCTGTGGCTATGACGTTAACATTTTCTGGGTTAGGATTTGGAGCCAGCTGAAGAGAAAGATAAAGAACCAGGAATAAGAGCAATCTTCCACAGCTCTGAGCCAGTATAATTTTGGCCCAAATAAAGTCAATTTATTCAAAGACAACTTTTTTTAAAGTTACCCATGTACACAAGGCTCACTGTGAGGGAAGATTGCAGAAGCAGGCCTTTACCACTTAGGATTTTGCTTTTTAAATGCTTTATAAAGACTTCACTAAACTGCATTTTTAAAAGGAGAGTTTTCATTTTTACTACAGGTATCTACAAAAATATGAATGACAGAAAATGTCCTTAATGCAAATGGAGAATATAGGTGAACGCACTCATAGATCTATTGCATTTAGAAAATTTAGGATTAGGTCAAATTGGAATTCATTTTGAAATGATAACATTTTAAAATCTCAATGGTCATGTTGGAAACAACCCTTAGGTTGCCTTGAAAAAGAAATGGCAAACAAACATCTTAGAAATGAACTATTCAAAATGCAGCAACATGACTATAAAAACCCAAGAGCATAGAAAGCCACCCCATTGTCTTCCACATCAGTGCTTTCTATCTGTTCCTTAATGAACTAATCTGAAGGAAAAGGAATAGAGGTATGACTGGCCTGTGGCCTGGGTGAGTGCAAGAGAAAAAGATGCTTTCTAGCTCGTGCAAGTTGAGGAGATCTCTCTGGAGTCCATTTCAAGTTTGCTGAGAGGGAGGTTGAACACCTGTTATGCTTTTCCTTTTTCTTCAAGAATTCCCAAACTCTCAGAATCTACAACAGATCTGCAGGGAGGCAGAATAAATATGTGTGTGCTGCCCACAAACCTCGGAGTAGAGAGGAGGGAAATTGAGGTCTTGACCTAAGGTCAGACTCTGTATGGAAAAGGATACTCTCCAGATGCCATCTATATTGGAATCTCTCCTGCTTATTTCAGTTTGGTGGTAAATTACATGTTCAGTAAGTCTTGTCCTTGAAACCTTTAACTTCAATACTTACCAAACCTCATTGTTAACCTTTTGCCATCTTGAAAATTGACCACTCTTTGTTTTCCACCTCTTAGCTATTTTCTAATCCATGGTAGAATAGTACCTCTTACCTCATCACTACTTTGTTTCTGTAATACCTTCCAGTGAGAAAGGACTTTGTACAAATAGTTTTTTGAAAATCCAAATAAATGTATTTCCATCACTTCCCCTTTATCCATCGTTTTGTCGATACTCAAAGAATCTGTCGATTGAGATGTGTGATGAGCAGTGCTGAGTTTGCATAACATTTCTACTTAGCACAAGTCAATAGTGCTTAGTGGAGAGACACAACTGATGGTTGGTGATACAAGACAGAGCAGATATTAGGACAGGGTACAAAGAACTCATAAGTAATCAAATGGTATTAGCCATGAGCTTTCTCAATAGCAAGTTGCAAGCAAACTTATATTGGGGTCAGATGTCCTGGCAAGGTCAGACTGCATCCATGTCTTCAGAGAGAAAGAATATGTGCATTTCACAAAATCCTCTGAGTCATCACCTACATGGAGCTATTAGCTTTGTCTCTCGATAAGACTATGTACACTGAAGACTGGAAGCACATGATGGTAATTCATAAAATCAAAACAGTTACTTAGTATTGAAATAAACCAGTGGGCAAAATAGAATAATCCAACTCTGTTTATTTAGCTTAAAGCATTACGGAAACTGATCTTTAAAGAGTATAAATAGAGGATCCCAAATATTATCCACCAAATGTAATGAATGCTATAACAGGAAAACCACAAAGGCTGCAGCTACCATTATAAGAATGAAGCTCATACAGTATACCACACAAAAGCTACAACTAGGAATCTGTTGCTAATTCTTGCAACTACAGCCTGTGCTCCTTCACCAATCCCATAAGCTGTGAGAATAAGTAGGGATACTGACCCCCCAGATCCTATGCTCTAATCAGCAGACTGTGATAGTAAAAAACTATCATTGCTTGGAAGGTTAGAATCTGGGGGAATGGAATTAGCCCCTTCCTCCCTCTACAAAATTTACTTTTACTAAGGTTCTTATTTTCTCACCAGCATGGGGCTCTCTGTAATGGAAGTGGTGTGGAAGTGCAATATGGCAAGACATTCATTTTTGTGAAATGTAACAAAGCCACCATTTGGCTGAATTATTTATGAAACCCTCAGAGTCCAAGAATCACTTCTGTGTCCTGATTTTCAAAAACATCCAATCCAGTCCATTCTATAACTGCCTCTTCTCAATGAAGGAGGAAAGTGCTGATAAAATATTACTATTTTAAGAGCCTCAATTCAGTTCTCTTAAAATAAATCATTATGTGGTACTGGATTTTCTACAGCTGACATACTGTAAGCCCTTCCACAAAACATGAAATCATTGGCACTGACATATTGCTGCCCTGCATGTCTGTCAGATGCAGATTAACAAAGTTTATCAAGCAGCAGCAAGAAAAGGCAGATATCAGAGTACACATTGCATCCTTCTCACAGCAATACTGTTCTTAAAAGCTATTTCTTAAAAACACTGTCTTCCAGTCACAACCATAGACTAAATGAACGCTACTTAGCTTGCTGACAGGGAGCTGTGGAAAGTTTCTTATTCACTCCAGTGTATTTACTCTCCAATCAGAGTTACCATCACATGTACTCAGCCTCCATCCCCTCTCCTGCAATGGTATGACAGCGGTAGGAGATACCTAAACGTTTCTATGTCCTCTCCTTTCTCAGAGCCTCTCTGTGAGTTGTTACTATGTTTTCTGCTTCTCCAGTGGTGTGTGGTGATATCCCACTACTGGAAATGGGAAATGTTTCTCATCTCTAATAGATCCACTCACATTGCTCCAGATTGGCCCATAGAATTAGCTCTAAATTAGCATAAGGGCCATCACTAATTGTGCTATCACAACAATCCCATGGAGATTCCAACACACACAGTGATGGGCAGGCCTAGGAACACAGAAAACTAGGCTGTGAAGTGCAAGTGACCTGAGGGGTTTGTAATTACTGAAGTTCTGTTGAAATGGACGCACAAATTCTTTCCATCTACGCTTTCTGTAGTGACAGCAGATCTTGGTGGTTTAGTAGTGCTTTCATCTTTTCTGGATGTGTTTACCCTCCTACTGTGCAAAAAGTCAGGCAAAAATTAACAGATGTATGGGAGTGAGTCTGAGCTATTAGTTCTCCATAGACAGGTTGATACCCAAAAGTCTTTACAAGATTATAGCTGTAGGTTCTCTCTCTATTTCTACACTTGCTATATTTGAGACTTCCTTGCCTTATCATCCTTCACATAATACTTATACTGAATGGGAATGTAGTTTAAAATAAACTTATTTGTAGGTCTACTAAATTGACCTCTGCCACTTATATCCTAACATATAGAGTGGATCATCTTGCTAGAAGACATACTTTTTACAACCAAATGTTTGGATCTCTCCAACTGAATTCCCATGTGTGTCCATTATTTTAGATGGTGATGTGCAAGCATTAACTTTAAATCTGGGAGGCCTAGTTAAAGAGATGTCTGCAATTCTTTCTATGTGTTTCCACATTCATACTTAAATCAGTTTCTGGTAAGAGTGAATTCAATAGCCAAGAGTATCCTTCCTTAGACTTTCACCAGATACATGATCCTGTCAGCTTGTATAGTGTTGTATACTGGCAGCCAGGGAGCAGAACACAGCAATGATAAGACTGAAGAAACAGGACCATATCTCTCTGCATTACAATAAACCCCCCAAGGATTCTATGAAATATAATGGCAGAGGAAATTAAAATATATATTCTGACATTAAAGAAATAACGTTGAGCCTTGTTGCACCTTAAAGACTAACACATTTATTTAGGCATCAGCTTCTGTGGACTGGAGTCCACTTTGTCAGATGCATGCAATGAAAACTTTAGTTTCACTTATGCCCAAATGAATTTCTTAGTCTTTAAGGTGCCTCACTGTTTTTGCTGAAACAGACTAATACAGCTACCCCTCTGAAACTCATTAAAGAAATGTAAATGTTAGCCAATAATATGTCAGCTGTTGAGATACAGGAAAGCTTCTGCAGCAATGTTTATTTTAAGTCTATTCAAACTTATTTTATCATAGAATCATAGAACCATAGAGCTGGAAGAGGCCTTAGAAGGCCATCAAGTCCAGCCCAAGGCAGGACTAATCACAATTAAATCAACCCAGCCAGGGCTTTGTCAAACCAAGACTTAAACACCTCTAGGGATGAAGACTCCACTACTTCCCTAGGTAGCCCATTCCAGTACTTCACCACCCTCCTAGTGAAATAGTTTTTCCTAATATCCAACCTGGACCTCTCCCATCGCAACTTGAGACCATTGTTCCTTGTTCTGCCATCCATCACTACTTGGAACAGCCTTTCTCCAGCCTCTTTGGAACCTCAAATCCCCCCTTACTCTTCTCTTCTGCAGAAAAAATAGACCTAACTCCCTCAGCCTCTCTTCATAGGTCATATGTTCCAGCCCCCTAATCATTTTGGTTGCCCTTCACTGGACCCTCTCCAATGCATCCACATCCTTTCTGTAATTGGGGGCCCAGAACTGGACACAATATTCCAGATGTGACCTCACCAGAGCTGAGTAAAGAGGAAGAATCACATCTCTGGATCGACTGGCAGTGCTCCTTTTAATGCAACCTAATCTGCCATTAGCCTTTTTGGCTACAAGGGCACACTGTGGACTCATGTCCAGCTTCTCATCCATTGTAATCCCCAGGTCCTTTTCTACAGAACTGCTAATTAGCAGTTAGTTCCCAGCCTATAACAATGCTTGGGATTCTTCCGTCACAAGTGCAGGACTTTACAATTGTCCTTGTTGAACCTCATCAGATTTCTTGTGGCCCAATCCTCCAATTTGTCTAAGTCAATCTGGACTCTATCCCCGCCCTCCAGCATATCTTCCTCTCCCCCTAGCTTAGTGTCATCCGCAAACTTGCTGAGGGTGCAATCCATCCCCCCATCCAGGTCATTAATAAAGATTTTGGGCCTCTAATTCTCCCTGTTTTTTACCCAGGCTTCTCGCATTGGTGTACAAACACCTTAGATAACCAGTTGATTGCCCTACCATTTGCATTTGAATCAAGGGTCCACCTTTGGTGCTCGTTCCTTTTTGCATTTCTTCCTGGTATCCGACTTCCCCACTCCTCTTAGGGTTTTGATCACCGTCCCCCAACCAACCTAGTTTAAAGCCCTACTCATTAGGTTTGCAAGCCTGCCTGCAAAGATGCTTCTTCCTCTCTTTGTTAGGTGGATCCCATCTCTTCCAAATAATCCTTGTGCCCGGAACAGAGTCCCAGTGCAACCTGTGCAACCACGCATTTACTTTCTCAATTCGAAGATCCTTACCTAGTCCTTTCCCTTCAACAGGGAGGATGGATGAGATCATCACTTGCGCTCCGAATTCTTTGATCCTTCTTCCCAACTCTACGTAATCCACAGTAACCCACTCAAGGTCATTCTTGGCCGTATTGTTAGCTCCCCATGGAGAAGCAGCAAGGGGTAGCGATCCAAAGATTTGATCGGTTTTGTAAGCAACTCAGTCACATCCTGAATTCAAGCTCCCAGTAAGCAGCACACCTCTCAAGATTCCAGGTCTGGACGGCAGATGGATGGCTCAGTCCCCTTTTAGGAGGGAGTGTCCGACCACCACTACCCCCCTTCTTCTTTTGGGGGTGGTGGTCATGGAATCCTCATCCCTAGAACTATGCATCCCATGACTTCCAGTTGAAGTGGTTCCCTTCCAATTTCTTCCTTGTGAGGTCCCTTCCAAAGCATTTTCCATTGCAGAGCCTGTGGAGAGAGCCTGAAAGCGATCACTTACCCCTGTAGGAATAGGGGATTCCCATGCTGGCTTTTCTTTTTCCTTCTAGAAATTACATGCTGCCAGTTCTCTTCCTCATCCTGTACTGCCATCTCTGGCTTTTCTGCCTGCCTTGCTTGCAGGATTAAATGCTGCCTTCTATTGAGGAAGTTTTCCTCTTCTCTGATCGGGTGTAGGGTCGACACTTGGGCCTCCAGTCCTCTAATTTTTTCCTCCAAATATGGCGACCAGCTTGCACTTATTGCAGATGAAATCCCTTCTTTCTTCTTGGAGGAAGACAAACATGGCACATTCTGTGCAGGTAGCAATGGAAGAACTATCCCAAAACCAAACAATAGAACCCCAGAGACTTCAGTGTTTTAGGGTTACACTAAGAAGACTAAGCATGATTAAATATAGAGAGTACCCAAACCATTTTAATTCTTCCCTATGATGACATCAGACAGTAACAATACAAGTTTGATTTGTAAAGAATAATGTACATAGTTCTGAATTAAACTTTTAAAAATACATGCCTACAACCTTACATATCTCTACCTGGATATGGAAGGTTAAATTTAGGAATGTCTCTGCGTAAATGGTGCAGATTAGAGGAAATACTGTATCCTTTGTATATTGGAAAGTGATTGAATCCCTACTTTAAATGCAAAACTCAGTTGCCCTTAACTATGAAACAATGCTGGTTGCTTTCATGACTTGCAACACACACACAAAGTTGAACTTTAGTTACATAATACATGCTCCTTTCTAATCTGTGTAAGGAAAACAGGAATGGAAAGGTAAGAGGCATTTATATTTTTATGTGCTAGAGAAAGGATCGTGTTTAAGTACATTTCATCAGATGGACATGTGACAGCTGCTTCTTTGTTGATCAGAGATTGCAAGGTAATATTTCACAAGCCTACTCAATCACTGTTGGGGAGGTGGGAGGGTGATTCACACTATTTTGAAATTCTGTATGAATTCATTTCAGTTTTATTTTTATAGCTCTTTGGATAGTAATTCAAAGAGGGGAAAGAGAGGAGGTTTTATTTTTATGATTCTTCTATATTTCCAAACTGACATGAATAGTAAGTGGCATCACTATGATTAGAATGAAAAGTGTGGGAGACAGGGTCATCATTAAGGACTTATAATGGCAGACTATATATTTCCCTGTCAAAGATGAATGGATGGGAAGCTATAAATCTGTACTGAGTTAAAATATATGAAATGTCAGTGCTGAAGATTCGGGATGCCAGAAAACTTTTAAATAAACAATAGTAAGGCCAAAGAGGTATGAGAAGAAAATATCCCAGCTCCTATCTTTCCAGTCTGTTTTCTATTGAAGGTTAAACATACTTGGTCTCTTTTCTTCTCATATTTCATCTTCTCAACATTTCAGCTTTATTTCAGATCTCTTAAATAAGTGCTTTATTGAAATGTTAAATGCTGGGAGCAAGGAAACCTAGCACATGACTTAGAAGTGAGTCCAGGTATGATCAGTTGTATTAAAGGAGCCAGGGTTCTGAAAGGGAGGAACTAGTGGTGATTACAACGGATCTACAAAGTTGAAAGTTCTGTAGTATCTTAGTATTTTACTATATACTAAAAGAAAGTCTGCCACAAAACATAGATGCACAATAAAAACATTCTGTACTGGTGTTCTGATTCTGCAAAGCATTTCAGCACATTTGAAGTTCCATGGATTCAATGGAAATTAAAAAACAATGAGTATCCCTGTGGAACCTAGGGGATTGTCTACACTACAGAGAAGATTGAAGCTGCTGCAGTCAATCTTCTGGGGTTTGAATCAGTGGGTCTAGTGAAGACATATTAACTTGAATTGAGAAGGCGCTCCCGGGCTGTCAGCCCTGGTAGTCCTGCTCCTCACACTGTGTGGATGGAGGCAAAACACAATTAACAAAGCTCATGATACTATATATATATATTTGTTAGTCTCTAAGGTGCCACAGGCCTGCTCATTGTTTTTAAAGTTACAGACTAACATGGCTACCCCTCTGAGGGTATGTCTACACTGCACACTTATTTTGAAATAAACTATTCCGGAATAGTTTATTCCCCGGAACTGCAGGGAAGCCTCAAAATTAGTCCAAGGCAGGCTTCCCTAATGTAAACGTGCTATCTCAATTTAGAGACCCAAGAGGCAGGTGAGGTGCTATTTCAAAATAGCAACAGTGGAGCATCTACACATGCTTTATTTCAAAATAGCTATTTCAGAATAGGTATTATTCCTCGTAGAATGAAGTTTACAGATTTTGGAATAAGCTAACTGTTATCTTGAAATTATTTTGAATCATAGAATCGTAGAATACTAGGACTGGAAGGGACCTCGAGAGGTCAGAGAGTCCAGTCCCCTGCCCTCAGGGCAGGACCCAGTACTGTTTAGACCCGTGGTCGCCAACCTTTTTAAGCACGAGATCACTTTTTGAATTTAAGTGCAATCCAAGATCTACCTCAAACCCAAACACAGGTGCCCTGTCTCCTTCCTGCCCCTTCTCTGAGGCCCTGCCCCTGCTCACTCCGTCTTCCCTCTCTCCTCCACCCTCCTTCACTTTCAGCAGTATGAGGCAGAGGGCTGGGGTTCAGGCTCTGGTCTTGGAGGGATTTGGAGTGTGAGAGGGGCTCTGAGCTGAGCCGGGGCAGACAGTTGGGGTACCAGAGGGGGTTCTAGGTGCTAGCTCAGGGAAGGCATTTGGATGCCGGGTGCTCGGGCAGGAGCTTGGTGCAGGAGGGAGTTCATGGCTGGGGTAAGATTTTGGTATGTGGGTACCAGCTGGGTCCTGCTTACCTCAAGTGGCTCCTGGATGGTGGTGCAGTGGGGCTAAGGCAGTGTCACCTCTGTCCTGGCCCTGCACCACTCCCAAAAGAAGCCAGCAAACTTCATGCCAAGTCCTGCTATGCTCCCTCTCTGCTCTGTGGAGACAGGATACAGGGTGGGAAAGGAGGGGGAACCTGGACATCAGCACCCCCCTCTTTCTTCCCCTGCCCTGCACAGAAAAGCAGGAGGCTCCTGAGGGGACAGCTCCAAGGCAAAGGGAAGTCTCAGGTGTGTGCAGCTGAAGTGCTGGGCTCCATAACCCCTTGGCCAAACCAGTTAGGATCACTTGTCAGAGGCTTCAAGATATACCAATAGATCCCGGTTGGTGACCACTGGTCTAGACCATCCCCGATAGACATTTATCTAACCTACTCTTAAATATCTCCAGAGATGGAGATTCCACAACCTCCCTGGGCAATTTATTCCAGTATTTAACCACCCTGAGAGTTAGGAACATTTTCCTAATGTCCAACCTAAACCTCCCTTGCTGCAGTTTGAGCCCGTTGCTTCTTGTTCTATCCTCAGAGGTAAGGAAGAACAATTTTTCTCCCGCCTCCTCATGACCCTTTTAGATACCTGAGAACCGCTATCACGTCCCCTCTCAGTCTTCTCTTTTCCAAACTAAACAAGCCCAATTCTTTCATTCTTCCTTCGCAGGTCATGTTATCTAGACCTTTAATCATTCTTGTTGCTCTTCTCTGGACCTTCTCCAATTTCTCCACATCTTTCTTGAAATGTGGTGCCTAGAACTGGACAGAATACTCCAACTGAGGTACTCTAATCAGCACAGAATAAAGAGGAAGAATGACTTCTCATGTCTTGCTCACAACATACCACTTAATACATCCTAGAATCATGTTTGCTTTTTTTGTAACAGCGTCACACTGTTGACTCATATTTAGCATGTGGTCCACTATAACCCATAGATCCCTTTCTGCAGTACTCCTTCCTAGACAGTTGCTTCCAATTCTGTATGTGTGAAACTGATTGTTCCTTCATAAGTGGAGCACTTCACATTTGTTCTTATTAAACTTCAACCTGTTTACCTCAGACCATTGAAATAATGGAATGGCTCCATAGATGCTCTCATTATTACATAACACTCATTATCTCAAAATATTAGTGCACTGTAGACATCCTCCCAGACAATGGAACTTCAGTGCATTGCTCAATTGAGGCCTTATATCACATATTTAGACAAGGTATTTGAAAAGATTTAGTTAATTAAGTTTTGCAACATTCTTGTGAAATAGGCCTTATAGCACTGATTGCATACATGGGGAAACTGAGGCAAGGAGCTGTCCTATTTGTTCAAGATAATGCAGATAAAGTCTGGCTGTGTCCTACATGGGTGGACACAAAAAGGAGCGTGAAGGGAGAAGGGACTGACAGAATCCCAATAGAGTGCATTTCCTCCTAGGTGCCTAAACAGGGAGGCCAGGGTTGTTGACTGTAGACAGGGGGAGATAACTGCTTCTTCTTTCAGGGCAGAACCAAGTCACACTGCCTGTCAAGCCCTAGAGCACTACTGTTTCAGACAGGCAAGATTCCTCCCAAGGACTCTAAATATGTGTGCCCTGTGCTCCCGCTGCCAAAGATGTTGCTCTTTTTTTTTTCCTAATTCAGATTTGGAAGTAAAACAAAAAGGGGAGAAAACTCTGGTCATCTGATGAAGTGGGCTGTGGCCACGAAAGCTCATGATACCATCTACATGTTTTGTTAGGGTATGTCTACACTAGCCTCCTAGTTTGATCTAAGGAGGCTAATGAGGGCGACCGAAATTGCAAATGAAGCACGGGATTTAAATATACCATGTTTCATTAGCATGTTCCCAGCCGGTCGCCATTTTAGGAATTGACAAGCCCAAGTAACTGCCTGCATCTACATGAGGCAGTGAAACAGGATTCCGAATTAAAGCCCTAAATTGAATTATCTGGTAAACCTCATTGCAGGTAAATCCATTCATTTGCAATTTCGGTCGCCCTCATTAGCCTCCCTAGATCGAACTAGGGGGCTAGTGTAGACATACCCTCAGTCTATAAAGTGCTACCAGACCAGTTTTTGTTTTTTAAGTATATCCTGTACAGACTAACTCGGCTACCCCTTGGAGCTTCCAAAACGAGGAGGGTATTTTTTCCTTTTGTCTTCTTCTTGATGTCTCCCCACCTGCAACATGTTTTGACTATATCTGGCTGAGGAAGGCAAACTGAGGTAGGGATGTTAAATATTGATTAATTAATTAATCAAATATTTGAAGGGATTTCCATTGACTATTTGATTAGTCGATAAGCACTAGCGTGTGTTCCGCCTTTGAAATGTACAAGAGCCCCCACTGGGGGAAGCGTCACATGGAGGGAGTCAGCGGGGGACTACCTGCTGGCCCCGGGCTCCATGCAGTGTTTTAATGTTTGAAATGTACATTTTAAAGAGGAAGCGCCGCTGCTGCACTCCTTCCCCATCCCACAAGGGGCTCTTGTGCATTTCAAAGTTGGAATGCCACATGGAGTCCAGGGCCAGTGGGGGCTCTTGTACATTTCAAAGCAGAAGTGCCCATGTGGAGCCCAGGATCAGCTTTTGCTTATCAGATAGTTGACTAGTCGGTTAGTTGCTTATATCCCTAAATTGAGGCAGAAACTATATGAACAGACAACACCAATAACAACACTTCGGGAGAATCTTCCAAAACCAACTGAGCAAAGGCAAACGTGATGCTAGTAATTTGCGAGAGCTCTCTCAACAGCACTCTCAGGCTTCCTGTAAACAAAAACAAGAATAAGTTATTCCCACAAGTGTTTCCAATTACTCCAAATTTCCCAGATTGCAAGAAGGTCTCAGTCTGTCTACCTCAGAATATCAAATATCATCCAGTATATCCCAGATGTTTCCAGCATGTTAAAAAATTCGATTGGCTGTTTGAATAATCAGAAACAGAGACAAAGGGTCAGTTCCTACAATGGGATTGTTCAGGGTATTTAACTTTAAACAGATGCACAGGTAGTTACAGGATCAGGGACTGCAGGAAAGTGGGGAGAGCGTAATAGCATTTTGGGAACAAGTATATTAAACTATTTTGTGTTGTATATTAAACAGTAAAGTACCTTTTTCACTGCAAAAGCAGTACTAAAGCAGGACAGAATAAATACAGCTGCCACACAGCCAATACGTTATTTTTCAGCAAGCTGGCTGTCACTGTAGTAAGCTCAAAAATGCCAGCTGTGATTAAATACTATTATCAAATACAATTCAGGATGTACGAATGGTGACAAGTGTCTGTGACCTTTTCAAAATTCAGATTGTCAGGCTGAGCAAAAAATTGTACAAGCTTACTTTTAAGAAGATTACTGAGGGATTTGGCACTGGCAGCCTCATCAGATTGTTAATGTTTTTTCCCCCAATTGTTACTGTTTTCTCAAGCCACAAGAAATGAGATAAGCTATTTAGTTGGGAAAATACATATTTTTTATGACAGACTAAGTATTTTTCCATAAATAGCAATAGTACTTTACTGTCCCTAAATGCTATGTACTCTTCTCAACTAACAATTTAATTTTAATTAAATTTGATTTAATTTAATTTGTTTGTGTTCAGCCTTCCAAAATTGTTGTCACATGTCTTAGTTTTCATGCGAAAAACTTTGTCAATGGAAGGAAAAAGAGTAGCCCCTAGAAGAGAGTATTTAACTAAAACCTATATGACCAGGTTTCAGCCCCTGATTTTCCATTAACATGCTGCATGACTACAAGCAAGTTACACCTTCCTGTGCCTCTGTTTCCTCTTACACTTACCTTCCTATCTGTTTAGATTATAACTTTGTGAAGCAGGGACTGTCTATTCTTATGGGTAAATAGTACTTCTCTGTTTCCAGAAATCCATCCAAAGCTTTGCTTCTTTAAATATAATATTCTAACACTAGTACTGAGTTCTTGATAGTGAATACATAATACTGGATTATTCACGACACTAGTGAAATTGCAATTTTTGCTCCCCTTCATACCAGAGCGAATTTTTTGTGAATAATTCCATGTCAACAATCTATTTTGGTGCACCCCAAATAGTCACATAATATCCACATAATTCAAAATCAGAGAATATTTTTCATCTTAAGACAACTGAAACCAAGCATTTCAAAATGAACTGTTTCAACACTTCCTTTAGAATTGACATTTTCTAAACAAACTGTCAATTCAATTTGATATTTCAGAGGGAAAATGTTGTTTTGACTCAACTTGAACTAATCTCTTTCCAGCTTTTCTTTCACTGAGGGATAAAAAATCAGTTTAGGTTGTAAACAAACCTTTTATTGATTGATTGATTTTTGTTATAGAACTGAAAAAAATCAATGACTTTCTCAGTTCTGCTCCATACTGAATGCCACATAGCTATTAGACAGTGGGGAATGCTGTTATAATTAGTGCTCTGTTTGCTCTACCCTTCTTTATGCAATAACCTGATCCAATACTTCAGCGGGGTTTGGATCGGACCCTAATTATGAAGTCATATTTTCCTGAAATTAAAACCATAAAATAATTGAATTTGTTTGACAAGGTTCAAGTCTCAGAATACTCAGTGTCATTGCCATTTTTCTTAGATGTTCATTCACCCATCTTGATTTTAATAACAACTAAACTAGTTCTAGGGAACACTGAGATTAAGCCAGATGAACCAATGCTCATATACTTTGAATTTGCATATTTTGTTTGCTTTATTTACTCACAGTGCAATGAAAGCCCCATGCAATTTCCCCTTTAAAATGGCCTTCCAGGCTAACACTGTTAATTATAGAAAGCTGTAATTAGAGAAGGCAGCTTCATTTTTCCGTTTATTACTACTTAGTGTTTTATGAGACATAACTGTATTACCAGCTATTGGGTAGCCGTAATAAAAATTGTAAGATTCTGTCATACAATTTTTTGAAACTGGCAGCACTTGAATCTGAAAAATAAGTTGAGGGAAGGTGTTTTTATTTATTGCTAATTAATAATTGTTACCTAAATGGAGTTATGTATAAAAAAAACCTCAGAGAGGTAGCCACGTTCGTTTATAACTTTAAAAATGAGGGTCCTGTGGCACCTTACCCCAGTCTACACTAGGGAGTTATTTAAAAATAACTCCCCTTATTTTTAAATAAAAACTGCAGTGTCCAAGGCCATTATTTTGAAATCAGGGGCTGGTTATTTTGAAATAACTCCTGCTTTCCATGAGGAATAACACTTATTTTGAAGCAGTTATTTCGAAATAGCATCAGTGTGGATGCACCATTGCTGCTATTTTGAAATAACTACTCTCCACAGACATTGAAAAAATTCCAATTTAGCTGATTAAGTGAGTTTTGTCCATGGAAGCTCATAATTCTATAGCTTTTGTTTAGTCTCTAAGGGCACGTCTGCACCGGGAAATTATTTTGAAATAACTCCCGAAATAACTTTGAAATAGTGTGTCCCCACTACAGAGAAGTCTCAAAATTAGTCTGAAATAGGCTCCCTTAGAGTATGTCTACACTATGGGACAAAGTAAAATTAAGATACTCAATTTCAGCTATGTTAATTGTGTAGCTTATCAAATAATAGTATTTGGCATTGAGTAGTATTTGGCATTGTTCTGACTTCTACTGATGTATTTTGCCCTGTCCTGGTGATCAAAATTCAAAAAGGATGTTGAAATATTGGAGCGGGTTGGGAGAAGAGAATGATTAAACAAAAACAAGGATTTACAATCAAGGACTTCCATCTATTTAGTTTACTAAAGAATATGAGGGGAGATTTTGGCAAACCAGTGAAGTTCTTAATTATTGCTCAAAGCAGTCAAGTCAGGAGCCTATAAATGAGCCTTAACATGATTAAGTCAAGAGGGTAGAAGGTTGGGCAGCTTGACCCATGTCCTTCTGATGATGAGATCTTTTTTAAAACTGCTGAGCTATGCATTTAGTAAGTAGGAAGCTTGTCTATGTTCTCTTTGGAACGAAACGACATCTGGCTATTTGATAATCAGAAGGCAAGCTCTTGCCTAATCTTTCAAATTGCATGTTTGACAAGCTCTTTGAATAATGTATTAGTGTAATGATAATGAATAAATAGGAAAGAAAAGTTTGGGGTAGTTCAACTCATTTGGAGGGGCTCTTCCTTTGGACATTTTTGGTCTCCCCTGGCAGACACAAGATTGGCTATTGGAAAACTGATGCTGTGCCGCTCAAGAGTCACATCCAGCTTTGGTAATTATTAAGGGTTTAACTGATCTGTTGAGGATGTACATAAGTGTTTGAGACTAAGTAAAATTTAGATTGAAGTGAAAGCACTTCTGTGTTGTCCTCTTTGTGTCAAATGGCCATGTCTCCCTTGATGCAAATAAGAATTAATTCATAGAATCACAGAATCCTCGGACTGAAAGGGACATCAAGAGGTCATCGAGTCCAGTCCCCTGCCCTCATGGCAGGACCAAGCACTGTTTAGATCAATCCTGACAGGTGTATGACTAACCTGCTTTTAAATATCTCCAGTGATGGAGATTCCACAATCCTCCTAGACAATGTATCCGTCCTGACAGTTATGAAGTTTTTCCTAATGTCAAACCTAAACCTCCCTTGCTGCAGTTTAAGCCCTAGGTTTCTTGCTTCTTGTCCTATCCTCAGAGGCTAAGGAGAACAATTTTTCTCTCTCCTCCTTGTAACAGCCTTTTAGACACTTGAAAACTGCTATCATGTCCCCTCTCAGTCTTCTATTTTCTAAACTAAACAAGCCCAATTCTTTCAGTCTTCCCTCATAGGTTGTGTTCTATGTTATTCAGGAGGTCAGATTAGATTATCACAATTGTCCCATCTGAATATATAATCTATCAACCCAATGGCAATAATCTGTTCTGATTATGAGAATAATTCAGGCCCCAAACCGGCAATCTGGTCCATATTGGTGTATCTCTAGCCTACTGAAGTATTGAAAATTCCATTTGCATGCAGAAGCCTGACCTTTACAAATCAGGTTCTAGAATCAGCCCTTTGTTTATTTCTGAAAATACCTTCAAAAAGAAGGATAAATTACTATTCTTTTTCCAGTACCAAATTCTTAATTGGCATAAATCCAATTTTTTTTGTCCTATGGCAGAGACAACTATGCACTGTGAATTCAATTGATGTCTAGGGAAAAGAATGGAAAGTAGAAGTGATTAAATTAAAATTCCAAGTGTAGAACACAACTCTACTGGCAGGTTTAGAATTATGACTCATTCTGAGCTGTATAAAATTATAGTCTTGACAAGTTGTCCAAATACCTTAAGGTTGGGGCTGAAATGCCAAATGAAACTATAAAATAAGGTTCTATTTTTAACTTCAACCAATTGCTGATTTTTATATACTTGAAAATTGTTTTTCAGCAGACTGCTGTATTCAAAAGTATATTTTATCTCACTACCAAACTGGGTCAAAGAATGGCCTAGACATAAAAATACATCATCTTCTGTGAGTTATAGTTACATTGTCAGTTGTCTGGTCTGTTAGTTAGCATGATGGTGTTAAGCAACTATTGAAGGGATGCTTTGATTTAAGCCTAAATAATTTGATTTGATGTGA
Source organism: Pelodiscus sinensis (assembly GCF_049634645.1). Taxonomy (NCBI): domain Eukaryota; kingdom Metazoa; phylum Chordata; order Testudines; family Trionychidae; genus Pelodiscus; species Pelodiscus sinensis. The sequence continues at coordinate 53,581,824 of NC_134719.1, forward strand.
ATATTCCATGCTTTGTGACAGGACAGTTAACCAACTGCAGATCCTCAAAAGGTATTTAGGTATCCAGCTTCCATTGGTTTCAATGGAAGTTAGAAACTTAAATTCCTTTTGGAGTTCTACCATTCTGTTGGTGCGGTGTGTTATTGCAAAGACGAGTTGAAAGATCTTTTCTGGAATATGCACTGGGGAATCTGATCTGCAGTGCACAAACTTGTTGATGCACACAAAGTCTCACCGATGTTGTTCAGGGATAAAGTGAAGAGTATTAAAGAGCTATTGAGGTAGTACTCTCTTTGCCACCTGACCACCCTAAGAAGACCTTTGGGATATGCGAGTGGGGGCAGTCTTTCATCTTATTGTCTCTAAGTACGTCTAAACTACATTCTATTTTCGAAAGAGGATATGCAGATTCTATGGGAATTTGCATATCTTCTTCCGATCTCACTTTTGAAAGTGGATCTTTCGTAAGTGAAAGTAGTCTGGACACACGTTCAAGGAAGAGTAGTTTTTTTCGAAAAAGGATTTTTTTGGGGGAGGAAAACATGTTCAAACTTCTTTCACTTTCGAAAGATCCGCTTTTGAATGTGAGATCAGAAGAAGATATGCAAATTCCCACGGAAATAGAGCATAGTCTAGACATAGCCTAACTTTGAGGACAAAGGCATTTTCACTAGCAATCTTCTATCCCTGCAGACATGTGGCCCAGCTCTGAATGAGATTGTCAGATAAAAGTACTCTCTCTATACGTGAAATTGCTAGTTATGGTAGATTTCAAAACCTTGTAAGGGATTTAGATACCCAATGAGAATTGGTCATACAAATCCCACAACCAACTTAGGAAATATCTCACCCTTACATATTTAGAATTAGAAATGTGAGTTGTATTCAAGCTAATGAGGAAAAATAATTACAGGATATGTCATCTCCTATAGGAAAATAGGCTATACCTTACTGAATCAGATCTATGTTCAATCTAGTATTACAAACAGATTCTGACAGGTGTCACAACAAATTACATCAAGTGAAAAAACACTTAGGACAATTAACTAATGCGAAAGTAGAAAGAATTGTAAGAGAAGAATTATACTGTAATATGTTTGTAGGTATGCAGATGAGAATGAAGCCAGGTGTGCCTGGGATAACAGGAAAAGGAACATTAGGTGTTAGGCAGAAAGCAATTGAGGTAACCAGAGAAATATGGACAGGAGATTGCTGTGTGCTTGATGTGGAAATGAAGATACTTGACTAGTCTCAAACTAATCATGTGAAGTTTTGCCACCTTTTAATCTTGTTAAGTTGGCTTTCTTTTGACTGTATAAATTTAAGAGGTTTGAGCCTTGTATGGTACTCACATTTTCTGGGTGTATTAGCAGAGCGACTTTGCTAATAAACAGAGCGGTGGGACAAATTTGTGAGTCCTGTGTCTGACTTTGACACTAATAATCAACTCATTAGGGAAACAGCTTCCTAAGTCTAATCAATTAGTTGTTTATGTAGTGTATGAAAGTTTCTATCCCTTTTACATTTTTATTTTGATCTCATGGAAACATGGATGCTCTTATTATATATGTAAATGTCTCAATCATATATTGATTGGCTTCTTGGCTTCAAGATACTGTGGCAGGGAGTTATCCAAGTTAAATGTGTAAAAATATGCATCCTTTTACCAATTTTAGTCTGCCTTTCATTTTCACTGAATGTCTCTTTTTGATGGATAACTCTATTATCAGGCTTTCATTACATAAAGAGATGGAAGGTAAATAAGAATGATAGCCATGTGCAAGAATTTAAGCTGTGGTTCAATGAGAATGAATGTGTATTTCATTCCATTACAAAATTATGGTCCTTCCCAGTTGTCTTTCTGGCATTTTGCTCTAGAGGAAAAGGGCAGACTTTTTGGGGTTCTTTTTGAAATGCAGCTGAGTTAAGAAACAAGATAATTTTGATATGTATATAATTTTATGTAAGTCTTATCTATTCCTCCACATAATTAAGAACAAAATATGTTTGAAGTATGTCAATGGCATTCGGTAACTAAAACACCAGGAAAATGGTGGGGAAAGGCTGGTGCTGGGTATGTTACATTGTGGAATAATCCTCTGCACTTTCTGCAGCTAGAAAGGCCAATTAATACTGTGAACCTGACATTTCAGCTCCCCCTTTTACCATTTTCGACCAAAAGGGGTAATATAATAAGACCACCGAAAAGAAGAATAGATTATTGCAGAGATATACTGTAAGTTTTATTGTCAGGATCTTTCACCTGCTAAGTTTAATAGGGAGGTCTCAGTAAATGCCAAATTGTATAGTATTCCATTGGTCCTTACAGTCAGTAATTCAGGCTCAACTACTATTGAATTCAGATAGCAGTTTAGATTGTGTAAGGGAGGCTGGATTGGTCCCCGTGGATATCAGAGTAAAACGTTTTAAACTTGTATGCAAGCTGGCTCCACTGGAAATAATATTGATGTTCCATAAAATGGGTATTTTTTTAAAAAAAGGATTACATTGGATGCACTACTTTTAGTAAGTACTAGTCATGATTTATTTGTACGGAGAGAAAATTAAATTCCCACCTCTAATCAAGATTTCTTGTTCTAACCATTCACGCAAATCCACTTCATGTATTTTACTTTTACTTTTCTACAGATCTTTTCCTGTGATTTTCATGGATTGCTACTCAGTGATTATGTTATGGCAGCATGCAGAGGCTACAAACAAAATACAGGGTCCAGTTGTGCTAGGTGCCATACATGATAGCCAAGAAGACATTGTCTCTGCTCCAATTATATTAGATTAGAGAAGTAAGTGTGTAATATGCCATGAAACAGCTGAGAGAGGATGAGAGCATTTACTGATGGTTCCATTTCTTTTTCTTTGCTCATGAAGAAGTCTCTTGTATGATGAGACCAGGGGAGGAGTAAGTGTAACCCACACACCTACTGTGGTTCACTGTCCCATACAGTGGTACCTAGCTCACAGAAACAGATATGAAAAAGAGACCTCTGCAGCATGGGCTGAGAAGCAGCTGGCTTTTTAGCTCAAAGGGTAGAGGCTCCTATACTAAGCTGCAGGGATCACAGGTTCAAATCTGCCCAGTGGTAGTTACATAAGCTTAAAGAAGAACAAGCAATGAGAATATAGGAGGCGGTGTGGAGAAGGAGAAAGGATGCAGAGGGACAGAAGGAGGTCCCAAAACAAAAGGGAGTTTGGAATTCAAACACAAGTAAGAACAAGGAAACAACTCACAATGTGAAAAGTAGCCAGGATTAAAACCGAGTGTTCGGGACAACAGAGAGTGTGAGCTGACAGCTGCTGCTTCTCCTCCCAACTGGGGAAGAAGGTGCTTCAGGCACTGATTCTTTAAGTCCACTTCTAAACAGCAAGTGCTGGGTCCTGGCATTCCTAACAAGCCCTGATGATTTAATAGAAGGGGAAAGAAGGTGTCAGAGTAGAACTAGCAAACCCAAACTCACCCAATTTTCCTCTGCTTGTGCTTTTGCTATATTTTAAGGCCATTCCACCATTGGATAAGCGAAAAGAGATCATATTTGGACTCGCAGTGGAGCTGTGTATAGTAGGTAAGGTGCCTGCTAGCTCAAAGGCTCTGTTCAGTATGGCTTGTGAATGTCTGTGAAAGAACAGGTCAGTTCTGGCAGTGCCTTGGTGACATATTTACAGCAATGAAAAAGGATCCATGTTGGAAGCTAGGCCAGCAGGTCACACTCACACTGCTGCAGCTGGCTATGAGCATTAATGTGGTGATCATTTTTATGGATCATCATCATCATCATTATACTAGTGACAGTATGAACAATGAGGGTTATAAATGATGAAATATTTTGAGTACACTTTGAGATGCTGATGGGAAACTATAAAAGGCGTATGTGCTGCTTTTGCTGCTACTGCTTTTTTCCTCAGTGCAATTGTATACACATTTTCTTATCTAAAAGCTGCCTGTACTTTTGATTCCATTACAATATGATTATGCTTTTGACTGACTTACTTATATCATTCAAATTCCACCATACTTGTCCAAAGTCTGCTTGCTTAATGCAAAACTGGTGAAAAGGTTACAATGTAACTGCCATTCCCATTTGTGAACTTTGGGTTCTGTATATGGAAATAAAACTACAAATTGTTCTCTTAACTGATCACAGTAGTTCTTTCAGGATGAAAAAGACCAAACTGCTTTCAGTTTTAACCCTTTAACGCTTTGCTTTTGCTGAAATTCCTTAGCAAATTTTAATAGCATCATAGAACCCTAGGACTGGAAGGAACCTCAAGAGGTCATCAAGTCCAGTCCTCTGCATTCATGGCAGAACCACACACCATTTAGACCATCCCTGGCAGATGTTTGTTTAACCTGCTATTAAAAATCTCCAAGGATGGACATTCCACAATCTCTCTATGAAATTTATTCCAGTACATAACCACCATGTTACCAATTGGTCCCGAACCCTAACCCGAGTTCAGGTGGGGTGCTATCCCGTGTCTATAATCCCCGTGGGGTCTCTCCGGTTTACAGATATATATATATCAGTGCGTTTGGACTCACTTGCTCACTCGGGGCCAGGGAGGGGGCTCGGGCCCTCCCTTACTCCGAGCCCCGGCCCAGGGCCCTAAGGCAGGGATACTTATCCCTTACCAATGGAGGAGGCTGAGGCCTCTAAACCCTCCATTCATGGGGACCGCAGCCCTGCCCTGGGCCACTTCTCCCCAGTCAGTCTCTTTCCCCAGCGTGGGGATAAGCTTACCGCCCGTTGCCTCCGTGACGGGGTGGAAGGACGTTCCGGCTCCCTAGCATCCTACCCCTTAGCCCCGTCCCCGGCCCTTTTGAAAGGGTGGTTGGCCCCGCCCTCCCGGGATCCCCGGCTGACATCACGAGTGACATCATCCGGGTGCGCCTGCCCGGGCTGCGGATCCTCAGCTGCGGCAGTGTTGACCGGGGTTGGCTTGGCCCCAGGTTTCCTTGCAGCCTTTCGGCCGCCGCCCAGCGCCTCCTCGGGCGGCTCTACCCCCCGCCGCCCGCCCGGCACCCATTGCAGTGCGGGGCAGCACGGTGGAGCCGCCTGTCCCGTCACACACCTTCCCCCTTAAATCCTTACTCGACCCCACCTCCTCTCCGCTTTCGCGCTCTGGTACCCACGACAAACAATCTGCATTTGCATTTGTGGTGCCAGATCAGTGTTTTACTATAAATTGGTAGGGTTGCAGACTTAAATACCATCTTAGTATACGTGGATTCATGTCTTTCATACTCTGGATACATTGAAGGGGTGCGTGGTCCGTCACCAAGGTGAATTCACCATCTAGAAGAAAATAGCATAACGAGTCAATGGCCCACTTAAGGGCCAGGGCCTCCTTTTCAATAGTCGTGTACCCCTTTTCCCAGGGAAATAGCTTATGACTCAAATATAGAACCGGGTGCTCTGCCCCTTCCTCCTCCTGGGCGAGCACTGCCCCCAACCCAAGGTCGGACGCGTCTGTCTGTAGAATAAAAGGTTTGTTAAAATCGGGTTGTATTAGCACTGGGGCATGGGTTAATTCATGTTTCAGCCTCTTAAAGGTGGCGTCGCACTGCTCCATTCACTTTACTCGTTGGAGTTGCCCTTTGCCCATTAGATCTGTAAGGGGGGCTGCTACTGACGCGAAGTTGGCCACAAACTGCCGATAATAGCCAGCAAGCCCCAAAAATTGGCGCATTTGTCTCTTCGTGGTCGGAGTGGGGTACTCCCGTACCGCTTGTACCTTACTGAGTAGGGGCTTAAGCCGCCCCCGTCCCACTGTGTACCCTAGATAGGAAATCTCTGTTTTCCCAAAGTGGCACTTTTTTGGGTTGGCCGTCAAGTTCGCCCATTGGAGTGCTCCCAATATGGTTGCGATGTGGTCAAGGTGTTGCTCCCAAGACTTACTGAAAATGACAATGTCATCTATATATGCCGCTGCATATTCCTGATGGTCCCTTAGGATATGGTCCATCAGCCTTTGAAAAGTGGCGGCGGCCCCATGTAGGCCGAAGGGCATGTTCACGAACTGATACAGTCCGAACGGAGTGGCAAAAGCTGTCTTAGCTTGAGCTTCAGGGGACAGGGGGATTTGCCAGTATCCTTTCGTAAGGTCTAGAGTTGAAAGATAACGGGCCCTCCCCAACCGGCCCAACAGTTCATCTATGCGGGGTACGCGTCGAACCGGGAGATAGCGTTTACCTTGCGGAAGTCGATGCAGAATCTGGTGGATCCGTCGGATTTCGGCACCGGCACTATCGGGCTTCACCATTCACTGCGGGACTCTTGGATCACCCCCCACTCCAACATTGCCTGGAGTTCCTTCTTCACTACACTCCACAGCTTGCGGGGTAACGGCCGTAGGTGGTCTTGCACCACCTTGCCCGGCTCCGTTATAATGTCATGGCAAACCCCCTAGGTTTGTCCTGGTCGGCTAGTTAACACCCCCCGGAACTGTTGTAATACCTGTCTCACCTGCTCCCGTTGGGTTATAGAGAGCATTTCCTCGGTCCGTGCTTGGTTTAACGCTACCTCGGGATCTCCCCAGGGCCCGAATTCAATATCAGCGGGCCGCGGGTCTATCAGGAGGGCTTCCCGGGGATTCCATTTCTTTAGCAGGTTTACATGGTAGTCTGGGTTGCTGTTTAATAGGATATTGTAGTCTACTGGGCCGACCTGTCTCACCACCTTGAAGGGTCCCTGCCACCGGGCCAACAACTTTGATTCCCCTGTTGGGAGTAGTAGTAGCACGGGGTCACCCGGCGCGAATGTCCTTACCTTGGCCTTATGATCATAATGGGCCCGTTGACCCTCTTGGGCTTTCTGGAGGTTTTTGTGTGCCCATTCGGCTAGGCCGCGGAGGTTTTTCCGCAGTTTCTCCACATACTGAGCCACTCCGAGAGCTGGGGTCACTTGTTCCTCCCAACCTTCTTTTATCAGATCGAGGATTCCCCAGGGCCGTCGCCCGTACAGCAGCTCAAAGGGGGAGATCCCGAGCGATGCTTGGGGTACCTCCCGGACCGCGAACATCAAGGCGGGCAATAGCTTATCCCAGTCCCGGGGGTCGTCCACAACGAACTTGCACAGCATCCCTTTTAATGTCTGATTGAAAGGCTCCACGAGCCCATCCGTCTGGGGGTGGTAGATGGACGTCTGGAGCTTCTGCACCTGAAGGAGCCTGCACAATTCAGTCATTACTTTGGATGATAAATTAGTTCCTTGGTCTGTTAGCAACTCCTTTGGTAGCCCTACCCGGGAGAACACCCTCACCAGCTCCTCTGCTATCACGGCGGCTGTAGCCTTCCTCAGAGGGATAACTTCGGGGTACCGTGTCAAGTAGTCAATGATGACCAAAATATATAGGTGCCCCCTGCTCGATTTCTCTAGCGGCCCCACCAAGTCCAACGCAATGCGCTCGAATGGGGTCCCCGCAATCGGGAGGGGGATGAGGGGCGGAGGTGGTACGTGCGATGCAGATGTTCGTTGGCACTGGGGGCAAGAGGCGCAGAAGTCTTTAACGTCTTGGTATACTCCAGGCCAGTAAAACCGCTGGAGGATTCGTTGTTGCGACTTTTCAGTTCCCAGATGGCCGGCCCAGGCATGGTCGTGGGCCAATTCCATTACTTTCCTCCGATACGGTCGGGGTATGATCAACTAGTACCTCTCCTCCCCTCCTGTGTCCCCGGGGGTGACACGGAACAGCCGGTCCTGCCACACCTCAAAACGGGGACCTTGGGTCTTCCGCCCCCCATTTCCCTCTGTAGCTCCTACCTGTGCCCATGCGTTTTGAAGGGTCGGGTCCTCCCGCTGCAGGGTTGCGAAGTCCCCCTGATCCAGTTCCAGGTGAGGTGCCGTCAGCCGGGCGTTCGGCTGGGGTATGGCTTCGGAAGACGGGCCTGCCACTTCCTCTCCATGTGCCACTAGGATACATCCTCCTTGTACCTCTTCCTTTGGGTTCCCCTGTGCTCGTCCCCAGTTGCCCAACAGGCGGCTCGGCCCCAGCCAGTCCCTTCCTAACAGCGTGGGGTAGGCCAGCTTGGGTGTGACTGCCACCTCGCAGGTTCCCTTTACCTGCCCATTATAGATCACTGCTTGGGTTGTGGGGTAGGAGTGAATGTCCCCATGAACACACCGCATGTACACCCGTTGTCCCTGGGGGTTTTGGGGCTTAAGGACGTCAGCCCTTATCATTGTTTGGCCACACCCTGAGTCTAGTACCGCCTCCACCCATCGGCCGTTGACCCGGATCCCATGTGTCACTTACGCCCGATCCCACTTGCCCCCATTTACCTTCCCAGTTGGTCCTTGGCCGAATGTGCAGTCCATGAGGGGGCAGTCTGTCTTGTAGTGGCCTTCCTGGCCACACTGGTAACAAGCCCCTTTTGCTCCTGCTTCGGGTCTCAGCTTCCGCTTGGGCTCCTGGTGCGGTCTCTCCGTCCCGGGTGTCGGACCCTCTGGTCGGCTCCATCGGGGTGCTAGTCTTCTTTCCGGTACTAGACTTAAGGAGGCTCTGTGACTGTGCCCGAGCTGGGTTTTTACTCTGGCTCGTGGCGGAGGGGGCCCCCCCGGATGTCCCTCGACGTATTCTTAGGCCTGGCCGCTTCTGACCCTTCGGTGGCGAGGAAGTGCTCCATTAAGGTTATGGCCTCTTCGAGCGTCTCAGGGAGGTGTCGCAGCACCCACCCCTGGCCTTCGGCCGGCAGGATCTTCACGTACTGCTCCAATATGATAGTCTCGGCCACTTGTACCCTGGACTTGTTCTCGGGCTCGAGCCACCTCATCCCCGCTTCCTTAACCCTCTGGGCCACCGCCCTGGAGCGTTCCCGAGGCTCATAGAGGGCCTCTTGGAACCTCTGGCGGTATGTCTTGGGGGAGACCCCTAGCTTGTCCAGGATTGCCTTTCACTTTGTAGTAACACAGGGCGTCCCATGCTGACATCCCCCAGTACGCCAGCTGCGCCGGGCCTGACAGGTAGGGGGCTAGGAGGGTCGCCCAGTTATCCTGCGGCCACTTCGCAGCAGTGGCTACCCTCTCAAAGGTCACAAGGAAGGCTTCGGGGTCGTCCTCTAGCCCCAATTTGGTTAACCGTATTGGCAACTGCATGCCCACCATACCTTCCTCACTCCCCATTACGGAGGGTCCGCTTCCTGCGGTGCCTGCCCCCAGCAGGGCTTCCCGCAGCTCTTGGACCATTCGTCCCTGCTGCTCCTGGAATTTGGCCAGGATTTGCTGCAACGCTTGGGTCTGCTGTTGCTGCAATAGTTTCTGGTTCTCCACCAGCCACTCGAGGACTTTGTTCACCTCCATGTTCCTGCTCAGGGAATTAGCAGTTTGTTATTGTGGTTGGGCTGCGCCTGTTCCCCCCCCCTTTACTTCTCCCCCCCTTTTTTTTTCTTTTTTCCACTGAGGCACGCTCAGCCCCTTACGTCAGGTGCAGAGCTGATGCCCACATTCTCCACCACGTTACCAATTGGTCCCGAAACCTAACCCGAGTTCGGGTGGGGTGCCGTCCCATGTCTATAATCCCCGTGGGGTCTCTCCGGTTTACAGATATATATATCAGTGCGTTTGGACTCACTTGCTCGCTCGGGGCCGGGAAGGGCGCTCGGGCCCTCCCTCACTCCAAGCCCCGGCCCCTAAGGCAGAGATACTTATACCTTACCAATGGAGGGGGCTGAGGCCCCTAGATCCTCCATTCACAGGGACTGTGGCTCTGCCCTGGGCCACTTCTCCCCAGTCAGAGTCTCTTTCCCAGCGTGGGGATAAGCTTACTGCCCATCGCCTCCGTGACGGGGTGGAAGGACGCTCCGGCTCCCTAGCGTCCTCCCCGTTAGCCTCCTGTCCCTGGCCCTTTTGAAAGGGCCACGGTTTAGCGTCCCCGGTTGGCCCCGCCTCTGCGCATGTCGCCTTGCCCTCCTGGGATCCCCGGCTGATGTCATGAGTGACGCCTGCCCGGGCCCCAGATCCTCAGTCGCGGCAGTGTCGGCCGGGGTTGGCTCAGCCCCGGGTTTCCTCGCAGCCTTTCAGCCGCCGCCCGGCACCCCCTCAGGCAGCTCTACCCCTCGCCCGGTGCCCGGTGCAGTGCGGGGCAGCCGCCTGCTCCATCACACACCCTGAGAGACATTTTTACTTGCTGCAAGAAGTCCATTGCTTTGTGCCCTATCCTCAGAGGTTAAGAAGAGAGAAATATTTCCCCTCCTTCTTGTAAAAAAATCTTTTAGGTACTTGAAAAATGTTGTATATATCCTCTCAGTGTTCTCTTTTTTTCAGATTAAACAAACACTTTTTTTTTTTCAATCTTGCCTCATAATTCACCTTTAATAGTTTTTGCTGCTCTTTGGACTTTTTTGAATTTGTCCATAGCTTTCTTGAAATAGGGTGCCCAGAACTGGACACAGTACTGCAGCTGAGGCCTAATCAGCATGGAGTAGAGAGGAAGAATTAACTCTCGTCTCTTGCTTACAGCACTCCTGCTAATACATCCCTGAATGATGTTGGTCCAGTATGACTTAAAGATGCCCTATATATAGTGTATATAATACATTAATACAATGTGAGTTGGCAGATACTGATACAGATACAAAAAAAGAGAATACTCCTGAGAGGGAGTGTAAGTTTAAAGATGGCAACCCTATGATTACTCCTTCCTAGCCTGTCATTTCCCATTTTGTATGTGTGCAACTCATTGTTCCTTACTTAAGTGAAGTACTTCATATTCGTTTTTATTGAATTTAATCCTGTTTACCACAGACTTATATCCAGTTTGTCCAGAGAATTTTGAGTTATAACCCTGTCCTCAAAAGTACTTGCAACCCCTGTTATGTTGTGTCATTCTTAAAGAACTGGCGTTCCACTGGTCTACGTGCAGGAAAAAAATTGTGGGCACAGCCTCAATGTAGTTGTATTTTATTATAACATATTTAGCCATTGGAACAGCCTCTGATTTTTCTGTAAGTTTTGAAGTCTTTAAATCAGGAGTGGATGACTTCCTAGCAAAAACTTTGGGTCAACCACAAGTTCTTGGGCTCAACACAGGAATTACTGGGTTAAGTTCTAGGCCTGCTGTGTTCATCTGTGGAGGAGTCTGTACGGCCTTCCCTGGCTTGACAAGGGTTTAGCTAGAAAGACCCTGTCAAGTCTGATGCTGACAAGCATGCAGGCGGGCCTCGGGCAGAAATCAGTATGTGGAAACATAACGGCTACATCTACACTGGCCCCTTTTCCGGAAGGGGCATGTTAATTTCAGCGATCGCAATAGGGAAATCCGCGGGGGATTTAAATATCCCCCGCGGCATTTAAATAAAAATGTCCGCCGCTTTTTTCCGGCTTTTAGAAAAGCCGGAAAAGAGCGTCTACACTGGCCCCGATCCTCCGGAAAAAGCGCCCTTTTCCGGAGGATCTTATTTGAAGTAGGAATAAGATCCTCCGGAAAAGGGCGCTTTTTCCGGAGGATCGGGGCCAGTGTAGACGCTCTTTTCCGGCTTTTCTAAAAGCCGGAAAAAAGCGGCGGACATTTTTATTTAAATGCCGCGGGGGATATTTAAATCCCCCGTGGATTTCCCTATTGCGATCGCTGAAATTAACATGCCCCTTCCGGAAAAGGGGCCAGTGTAAACATAGCCAACCTGTTTCTCTCAGTCATGGGGCAAAGGCTTGACCATAAACTGCTTAAAGTGCTGAAACTGGTAAGTTCATGCCCTTGGTGATTAGTGAGGGCCACTAAATAGTTTACAGTGCTGAAATCATTAACGTGTATACCATTAACAACAAGCATTATAAAAATTTCCAGAACTATTGGGACATGGCTTACAGAAATTGGGGTGACACAACCAGTACACTCTGAATTTTACAAAGAGGCTGACCACAGGAGTGGTAAACAACTTAGGATAATGGCATAAATCAAGATTACACATAAAGTGTTAAGTAAAATGAGTAGCGTGTGTGGGGTGTCGGAATAATGAAGTGCGTATGGGAGGAACATCATGTGGCAACAAGAGGTGAAGCAGCCAAGCATCATCATGGATAAAAGGTGCTTTTGCATGCATGTGCTTTGGGAGGAAGGAATAGAGTGGTCCTGCACCTTCTGTTCACGTAACTAGAGGTCTGAGGCCTGTTTATCCACATCACGCAGTCTAGGACGTCTCAGTGCACAGGAAAAGGAACGAGACCACGACCTTCTGTCTGAGGACTGTTGAGGACTGAGTGTGAACAGTAAGTAAAGTAAGCTTAATATTGTAATATAGCTAGTTTTGCATTAACCGCTTTGCAATATACGTTAATATGTTAGCACATGATGGTATTGTCTGAAACTTGTACCGTGATTTGTATAATCTATATCTGTCTTTCACTGCTTATGGGGATTATATTGGCCCTTTTACTTGCACGTTTCTTTGATTATTGTAACTATATACACATTTAATAAAACAAGGAAGTGGTTAAGTTCAGCTCTCTCTCACTGATTTACCCTGAACCTCTGGATCTAAAAATATATTGAAAGGACCATTAACAACATCATCTCACATGAACTTTTGCATAATGCTCACTTCCAATGTTAAAATCTATAAATTACTGTACTGCATAAAGATCACGACTGAAATCAGTGCTCCATTGCTACCATATAGTGAGCAGCAATCCCTGCCCTGAAGAAGTGACAGTTTAAATAGACATGGCAAACAAAGGCTGGGAAAGAAGTATTATCCTCGTTGTACAGATGAAGAAATGAGGCACAAATTGAAATTCAGGCTTATAGGGTAAGTTAGTAGTAGACTTGGGAATTAGGTTTCCTGAGTCCTAGGGAAGCGCTTTAACTATAAAACAACACTTTCTCCCTTTTATTAGATGGTACTTGACACTTCCATATTTAATGGAACAAATTCTAATTTGCCAATTATTTCTGGTGTTTTATACAGTGTCCTCCATAAGAAGAAGCGCAGCTTCATATATTCCGTTGTCTTACACAAAGCATGGCTCATCCTATCATTCAAGAAAAGGGATGCCCTGGGCACCATAAATATGTATATTGGATACACTATCCATAGTTATTGATATTGCTCACAGCAGTCACTACCGGGAACATAATCTTGTTAATGACCTTCCTGTAAAAAAGATAATCCCCCTTTGGTTTTACTGGAAATAAAAACTAATAGTTAGTTCAGATGTTCTTCCTGACCTATTTCTTTAATTTAGCTTGTACAAATTGGTGTGGCTTTTTTCTTTCATAGTGTTTCCCGCCCCAGTATTGTCACCAGCTTTGACAAGATTCGTTGTGTTCTTATTTCTAGGCTATTTACCTTTGATATAGCATTAGAATGTACATTTGGAAAAATATAATGCTAGTATAATGCTTTGCCTAAATAACATTGCCCAATCAAAACCTGCTAATGCTTCTCCCTCTGCCTCACTCCCTAAAATTATTTCATTCATTCAAAGGATATGTGAACAATTTGATTTGTATTGGCAAAAGCTTCAATAGATATACATTTGAAATACACTGATGAAGTCTCCATATAATCAAGGAATTACTTGCATTTCAATTTTCCTCAAGCTAAGTGCTGCAACCTCATAGCAGCACTTTTCTCCAAAAATATAACTCAAAGAACAAGAAAATACACTATTAATTATAATACAAGAGTGCACAAAGTGTGTATATTTATGTATATGACTCTCCACACTTTTGAGGCTAAACAGAATACCAGACTCTGCTAGCATAATCTCCTTACAAATAAATAAAAGAAAATCAACAACCTGCACCAAGAAAAATCCATAAATTGCATACCATGTTGTACAGTTATCGTGCAGAATATAGAAGATTAGGAGTTATGGGATGAGGGCCTGCTGTGACATCCTGTGCCCAATCATCATCACTTATAAGAGGTTACGATATCTCTTACACAAAGTATGCCTTCTGAGATACCATTTGAAAATTCTTCATCTTCTGAATTTTATCATCCTGTTGAAATGTGTGCAACATCACTGCATGCAAAATTGTATTTTATTATGTGACTATTACTGAAATATATTATAAATTTATGTAACAGCCTTAGGCTGGTTTTCAGAGACAAAGGCGCACTAGAAACCCCAGACGTGGAATGTTTTGAGAAACAAAGAGAAAAACAATAGAGACAGGAAAGAGATAGGACTTGGGGGAAGATATGGGTGAATGAAATGAGCCTTATGAAGTATTCCACAAGATGAAATGGTTAAGAAACCACATCAGAAGATATCCAGAGAAGAGGAAGTAGTTTATAAAAAGGACAGAGAAAACTGAGTGAATGAACTATATTGTATTAGAAGATTCTTTAAAATGTTTAGATGATCAAAAAAGGATACTTATTTCTACCTGAAGCACACCTGAAACAGTTATTTAGCTGTCTAGATAGCTTTTTAATGCAGGAGCCCCTACTTTTGTCACCCACGCTGGAAATTTTTCATCCTTATTTTCCTGAGAACCATTTAGGAGCTAGTAGACAGAGGGGCAAATTATCAGTGGTTCTCTTCTTATCCTGTGTGTGTGTGTGGTGCATGGGGGAAGACCTTGCACTTTTATATCCTAGTTGTGTAGTTGGAAGTCTGTCTTATTTGTTTGGGATAAGGGGGCTGTGCCTGTAAACAACTGTAAAGAAAAAACTTGTGGATATAAATTTAAGCACTGATCCTATAAACATTTAAGGAGAGAAAATGGAACTTCAGAATTTCTGTCTCATGGGAAATGTTCATATTTTAATAGTTGATTTTTGTCCTGAAATTTCTATTAGAAAGTGTGAAAATGTTACATTTTGCTGCTTTGACAATTGTCAGAACTAAAATTGCCATTAGCCGATGTTCCATAAATAAAAGCAGTTTAATGAAGGATTTTTTCCCTTCAACTAATCCAAAACAAAACATTTTAAGTCAGGTTGGGAGCTACATTTTTTATCAGAAAATCAATCCAATGGAAAAGTCCTAACCAGCTCTATATTTAAGCATGTGCTTAATTTTAAATTCACAAATAGTCCCATTGACTTCTATGACACTACTCACATTTTTAAATGCTTATGAAATGTGAAATGTTTGGAGGATCAGGGTCTTAAAGGACCATTTGAAACATTTCTCCCATTGAACTCTCACCGTGGGGCCACACCAAAAAATTGATGCAAGGTATATCGACTCCAGCTACACAATTCATGTAGCTGGGGTTGTGTATCTTCCATCAATTTTCTCCACCAGGGTAGACCTGGCCACAAAGATGACAGTTGCATTCAGTATATGGCCCCTTTACGTTACCAGAGATCTGTATAGGCAGGGGCAGATGACTGTTTTGCGGGGCCCCGGGCAGCATAACTCTGCGGGGCCCTCCCTTTGCCACGGTGCATGCGCGGGGCTTTATTAAGCGCCCTGCCCCTATATCCGCCCCTTCAGCACCACTGAAAATCAGGTTTATTGTTTTGCTGTATCTTTTTTCTTTGTATTCCTATTTATATTTGAGAAAATAAAAACAAAGGGGTCTCCACAATTTTGGACAGAAATATATGAGGCTATTAACTGTATATTATCCTGAGGTGGTTCCTTTCACTCCTTTTCTCTTCTAGTCTTTTGTGATCCATTGACTACAGAAAATAAATATCAGTCTTTTAGCTCTTTTTACAGTGGTACTATTCAGAGTTCCTGACTGCAAGAGTGCTGCCCTGCCTGTAACACAATGAAATATTTTAGTAGTGCCTTCAAGAGATGGGGACAGGGAAACTAGTTTCTAGCAATCAGTCACTAATCTAATGAAGCAAATGGGTCTAGCAATATGGTCAAAGCCAGTGACCATTGACAGTATTTCAAATCAGAAATCTCAAGACGTCAAACTAGCCAATGTATAATTCTATAATTGAATGCTTATGTGTGTTCAATATAGCTATTTTGTAAAGCTTTTGATCTCAGTAGGATATAGATTGATGATATTTGGTGCTAAATTCTGAACTCAGCACTTACAAGACATCGTTCTTACTAGTCAGTTGGAAAATATCTGTCCTGAGAGTAACTGAAAATTGCCCCAGATTGTCATTGAGTGATTTACAGAAATACCTATGATTATAGTCCCAGCCACTTTTATACTTTACTGGCCATCAAATTGGACTAAGAAAAAAATAAATTTGTCAGCTGCGGACAACCAAATCATTGGCATAGTTTGTTCAACAAAAAATGTCTATTTCTTTTGGAGATCTTCTGGAAAAAAAAGTAATACAATAAATGATATCAAAGGCAATATGATCACATTACAAGGACGTCTAAACTGTTACCAAATATTTATTTTGCTTCAATACCATAAATGTTACATAGCAGGGAAGGGTTGCAGTATACTTTGTATTAGACCCACCAATGTGATAGCCAATTGATTAGTCAAAAATAGGAGCCAATAAAAATACCTTGACATCCCAGAATTTGCCTTAATGCTTAGCAAATCATCAGACACAGTGGAGATCATCAGATGAATATGAGGCCCCAGGGAAGCAAGGTCCTTGAATTCATGTCTCACATTAACCGTGTAAGTAATCCCAATAAAACCTGAAATTATTCATGTTCTTAAAGTTGGCCACGTACTTGAGTACCTCACTGAATCAAGGTCTTAAAATTATGTAATTCTTTAAGCAAAGCATTTGTGGTCCCCATCCCTCCCCATGGAAGAATTCTCACTGACCTCAGTGGGAAGCAGAACACGGACAAAAGATGTTTTAACCTATACTTGGACCTTAACAAATTGTGGAGACAGTAATACCACTGAAATGCCTTTTCAGGCTCCCATGACCCACTACAGCTAATTCACACAGCACCATTTAAACAAGAACATGTCTAAACTACATTCCTCTTTCGAAAGAGGAATGTAAATGAAGCAAATTGAAGGAATGTAAATGAAGTGCAAATGAAGAGTGGATTTAAATATCCCACGCTTCATTTGCATATTTGTGTCCAACTGCTTTTTTGAAAAAGGGTTTTTTGAAAGTGACAGTGCAGTCTACATGGGGTTCTTTTGAAAAAAACCCTTTTTTGAAAGAATCCATAGTACTTATTTCTTCAGGAGTATGGGTTCTTTCAAAAAAGGTTTTTTTTTCCCCAAAAGAACCCCGTCTAGACTGTGCTTTCACTTTTTAAAAAGATGCAAATATGCCAATGAAGCGTGGGATAGTTAAATCCGTGCTTCATTTGCACTTTTGATTTGCTTCATTTACATTCCTCTTTCGAAAGAAGAATGTAGTCTAGACATAGCCAAAGAGAAAATTAGAAAAAGAAATAAATGAAAACAGACAATAAAGTAAGAATGACAGGTTCTGTGACAGGCAAAACCGTGGCAGAGAACATGAGTCAAAAATTCCCAATGAGTCAAAAATCCCCAACATTTGAATGAATGTCAGATATGCAACAGGACTTCTGGGGTTCACAATGCTGAGCAATTGCCACACCTGTGGACTGGAGCACCCTGTTGGTGGCAGTGGAGTTAGTGGCAGCTTGATGGTGCCGTGAGCATAGCCACATGCTGTGTGCAAAGGTGGTGTTTTGGTGGCAAAATCACTTGGGTTCCATTTTGAATTGTTCCTTCATGAACAGACTCCATTTTCATTTTATAATGTCCAAATAGCTAACGCTTAGAAAAAGAAAATAACCTTTTATTACCAAAACAAGATTATAGTTGCAAACATGATTAAAGTGCCTGGATGGTAAGAGTCACAAATTAATAAACTCATGGCGGATTCCCATGGGCTCAGGACTTAGTTACAGAAGGAAGGGAAAAAAACATTTCTAACAGCACAGATCTTAGATCCAAATTCTCAAACCAGAAAACAATAAAACCTGATGGATTTAACAAGACTTGGCCCTACTTAAAGATGGTGAAGAGCCTTTTCTTGAAGAGAGACAAGTCTTCTGTCTCCCTCAGTATCTAGAGAGCAAAACTGACTGAGAGACAAAGGAGGGAAAAGTTAAAAATCCTTTGTCTCAGTTTGAAATCCCTACCTGCATTACTCCTGGCTGACCGCTACCTAGCTAAGTTAACCCCCTAGTCTCCACCCTGTTGCCCATCCCTCATAGTCAAGACACCCACAAAAGCTCATGAACTAATACATTTCTTGTTCTCTGAGGGTCTGTCTGCACTGCATGCTTATTTTTAAATAAGCTATTCCATGTGTTGCCAGGATAGCAGGCCCTTTCTGACAGAGGCCCAGATGTCCTCAAGGAAGCAGGCTTCTCCCCCCGCCCCCTTGTTCCAGGGATGAGCAGGCATGGTAAGCTGCTGGCCACACTGGGATCCAGTGGGCGGGGGGGGGGGGGGGGGGAGGGGGGCTTAGGCTGGCTGGGCTTGCCTTGGTACCACACACATGCTGGCTCTGTCAGTGGTGGCATCCCAAGGGGAGAGAACTTGCATCCTTGGCTGCTGGGGGAGAAGAGATGAGGGTATAGGGGGGATGTGGGTGTGAGCTGCAGACACACCTGCACCTGGCAGTGCAGTCCCTGGGAGCAGGTGCTGCCTCGAGCGTGCAGGCATGTCCATGTGTGTGTGTGTCCTTGTCCCCACCTCCTTCTAGCAGGACCTGCATTACATCCTGGGGAGGGTGTCCCACCCGAGTGTCTGAAGTGTATCTGGCCTTCCCAGATTGGGTGAGCAGGAGCCCGGGGTGCTCAGATGCAGTCTCCTGGGGCATCCACATGCACAGATTGCAGCACAAATCCCCAGGCCGAGAAGGCCAAGTGAGGAGCTTTCCCCATCCCCTCACCACCTGCGACCCACACCCTGTTTGTGTGAGAAAACTAAGGACACTCACCTGATGTTCCCTCCCCAGCCTCAGAGGATGCCTTGGATACATCCAGGCCACGGGATACTGGCTCCAGGGTCACCAAGGTGACTGTACTAGCTGCGCTGGGGTCCTCCTCCTCCTCACCCGCTCTCACCCCCAGGCAGGCAACGATGGGTGTCTTGAGCCCTGAATCTACCACCAGGAGTGGGGAAGGGGCTGCACCAGTCCCCAGGATGCAGTGCAGGTCCTGATAATAGGGGCAGGAGTATGGTTCTGTCCCTGAGTGGGAGCTGCACTCCCTCGCCCTGGGTCCGGACATGGCCCTTGGAGGCCAGGCTATCAGAAATGCAGCTGTAGATGTTGGCATTGCATAGTCTGGATCCTGGAGGTTTTGCTCCTTGCCCCACACCTCAATGAGGGCCAGCATCTCTGCCAAGACTGTGCACACCTCTTGTGGTGCCTGGGAGGCTCCTGGGCACCATCAGAGAGCTCCCTGAAAGCAGGGAAAGGATCTTGGAGGGTTTGAGGGTCTGCCATGGTGGCCCATTAAGTCACTGTGGCAGCTGACGTGTGGCTGAAGGCTGGCATGGCCAGTTTCCTGCCATTAGCCCTTTCCCCTGTGGCTGCAGCCCTAAGGACTGAAGGGGAGGAGGAACTATAGAGTCCTGATGGAGAGGCCAGAAGAGCACCTGTGGGATTTCCTGGAGTCCCCTTATTTTGAAATAACTCCCTGTGCCGCGTCCACACACACCCTATTCCAAAATAGTTATTTTGGAATAGGTGTTATTCCTCATGGAATGAGATTTACAGAAGCTGGAATAAGCTGTCTGTTATTTCTTATTTATTTTGAAATAATGGAATTGCTGTGTAGACACTCACATTGTTATTTTGGAATAACACTAGTTATTCCGAAATAACAGTGCAATGTAGATGCACTCTGAGATTCCACAGGACTGCTTATTGTTTTTACAGTTACAGACTAACACAGCTGCTCTTCTGAGATTGTATTTCTTTTTAATTAATTTATTTAAGAAAGATTCCAATGAACCTAACTAACACCAGGAAACTAAGTTTCAGCTATTACAGTTTCCCTGGCAGAGAGTGGAAATAGTGTCAGAATTTTTCTTCTTTTTTATACAGTCAATATTTCAGCCAATACTATATACTTTAATAATTTTGTGCTTCAGAAGACTGCAGCACTGGAAGAGATATTTCTAAAATAAAAATCACATTAAGCACACTGATATGATCCAGCCACCGGGAGCCAAATGGTTTAGGTTAATTTCTTTTTGTGTTTCCTGCCTTTCTATTATGTATTAGCTACATCTCGATAATTTTATACTATTTTCTGAACTAATGGAGGGTTTGGTTATAGGAGAATTAGATCCAGAAAAAGTAAACATATCTCACAATTTCCTCCAAATTGAGCACAATGACTTCCACTCCTTTTTCTTTTCTGTTAGTTACTGGTATAAATTTGTTGAAGTAAGTACACTGCAGCCACCATTCTCCCTGTAGGCACTAAACAGCTTACCTGAGTGATGTACTCTGCTTCTGCCAGCATGAGGCCTGAGGTCTCAAATCTTTTCTTCTTGATTTTGGTTTTTTGCATAGACACATAATATGCTCATAGCTGCCCCAGCAGGTTGGTTCCCCTTCAGATGAGACCAGGAAATGGTCTGTGTGAAGTGACACAAATCATAAACAATTAGGCAAGGGAATTACTTTTTAAGCAATCATTCTCTGGGCTATTCAACTATCAGAAGGTAAATAAGTGTCCTTCTAGGCAAGGAAAGACATCTCTCTTAAAAACTGATTAATGGGATTGAATGGCTCAGGGAGGGTTATTTCGAAATAACTTTACTAACATCTACACATCCAAACGGCTATTTTGAAATTAATTTGAAATAGCGGAGTGCTTATTTCGAATTTAGCAAACCTCATTCCATGAGGAATAACTCCAAATTCTAAATAGCTATTTCAAAATAAGTGCTGTGTAGACACATATCGAAATAGGGGCCTCCAGCCTTCCCAGGGTGCCCTGGTGGCCACTCCAGCCTCAACCAAGAACACTCCTCTCCCTCCCCTCTCCCCAGAGCCCTTAAAGCCTTCCAGCCCAGAGCCAGCAGTCACTGCCCCTAACCCAGTGGCCCCAAGACATGAGCCAGCAAAGCACTGGCAGTCAGCCCTCCACCGCTCCCCAGGAGCAGGCTGCCAGCTCCCAGGATTCCCCCATCTTCCATGATCGCCAAACTGGATGGAGGAACGCGGCCATCGATGGCAAGATAACTGCCAGCCTGGCCACCAAAGGCCACATGCGAACCCAGGAGGAGGTTTGCATGAAAATCAAGTTGGTCCGGTAAGACCCCCAACCCTGAGCTTCCCCTCTCCCTTCTTTCCCTTGCTTCCCCCTTCCAGCACCCTCTGCCCACGTTTCCCCCTCCCCTCTTCCATCCTCTCTTTTCCCCCTCCTGCCTCCTTTCCCCAATCTCACCAGAGTTTCATTCCCTCCCCCCGCCCAGTTTTGTTAAATAAAGAGAGTTTGTGTTCATGAACATACATGTATTTTATTTGACATCAGAAAAGGGGACTAGGGAGGGGTAAGTGGAAGGATGTGAGGGAGGAATAAAGCACAAGCCCCCAGTGGGGCAGACCAGGGAGGCTCTTAGTGCTGCTTAAGGTGGAAGCTCTCCCGCAG
Organism: Pelodiscus sinensis; assembly: GCF_049634645.1. NCBI lineage: Eukaryota > Metazoa > Chordata > Testudines > Trionychidae > Pelodiscus > Pelodiscus sinensis. Next base: position 53,603,282 of record NC_134719.1, read on the forward strand.
GGCTTCCTGGATACTGACAGCCCTCCCGATGGACCTCCCAGATGGAAGCCTGCGGAAAGCGCAGCCAGGCTCACAGCAACACATCCACAAGAAGCACCAGAGTGCACAGGGGCAGCTCCAGCTCCATGCTGAAAAGTACTGCGGTGTCCCAAGTGAGAGCAACCAGAGCACACAGAGACAAAATGCTTTGCTGTTCCTCATCAAGGTAGGCAAGCAAGCAGAAAGCTGAGAACCGGCTGTCCAGGGGGTCTTTTTAAGTACAGGCCTCAGATAGCCTCTGGCAGCAGCCACACAAAGTAACTCCTGACCTGATGCCCTGCCAGATCTGGTTCCGGCCAGCCTTAAATTCAATTCAGCATCCACTCAGTGTATTAATTTCTTTTTGTGTTTTCTGCCTTTCTATTATGTATTATCTACATCTCGATACTATTTGAAGTGCATTTGTATGTAGATGCATTATTTCGAATTAAGCTATTTCGAATTAACTATTTTGAAATAAGATATTTCAAAATAATGCTGTACTATAGACATACCTGGATTTAATAATGGGTTGGAGAGGTTTTCACCTTTCCAGCATTAGTTCCTGCAGTAAAGCTGTGTCTAATATCAGTCCAGTGGCCTACATGAAATGGCTCAGTCCTATTCCTAGTAGATGAGAGTCCATAAGAGTGTGGACCCCACTAGGATTTTTACCCTCTTTTTCAGTGTCAGTGAGGAAGTCATAGGGATACTGAACATTGAGACTGAGTTATCCTCCTATCTCTACAGGTCATCCCTCTAAATGAGGATTGGGGCAAATGGGTGAGGCAGTATGGTTGAAATTTTATAGCACTACTCACTGTACACAACCCAAACTGTAGACAAATTAAGCTTTTATTACTAATTATTATTGTTCCTGAAAGCAAAAGGAATTGGGGAAGTAACTCCCACTTTTGCCTTTCAAAAATCTCCCCTCAGGACTATCAGCAGCACTGAATTCTGCTTACAATGAGATCGGCTAAATGTACATATCTGAGATTTGCTACAAACAAGATCTGAGAACATCTGCCAGGTACCCAGTGCGACTACAGATAACTTTCAGGGTCAGGGAAGGAGTAAAGGGCCTCTGAAACAGCACTGATGGTAAGAAGCCAAGCCACAAAGTGGTGGCTGAAGTGCTTTACTGCAGGAGCCATTGTGGAAGCAGGGAGCTAAGAAATAGGTAGAAAAGGACACTGTAGAGAGGAAGCCAGTTGAACAATAGAGAACTAAGATACTTAAAAACAGCTGTCATCACATATTCATTGATGGTCATTTCCCAGAATTATTCCTATTGGAGTCAGATTTACATTGCAGTGTTAGTACAAACCTGGCAAAATGTTCGGAGTCACGTGCCAACTAGTTCAGAATCAGGGATTTATCACAGCCATACTTAACAATGTTTTTAAAGGATTATTATTATGGCTGATGATTTTTTATGTTTCAGCACACCTTTAAGGAAAATCTATGAAAATAAGGGTAACAAAGATAAATTTGCAACTTAAATGAAACAAAATGTTGACTGCTACAATGGAAGCTAAACTCAATTGAAAGGGAGAAGCAATACTTATATATTGTTTGTATCTATATCTATGCATCTGGATTTAGCTTGGATACTATTCTGTTACATATTTAGAATGTAAAAATATCTGTATCACTAAAATCTGCACATACTAGTAAGCACATGTTTCCTTTTGCAAACATTTTACACATGCCTACACATGGCTGACAGAGAGTTGCATGTATTTCTGACAGTAACAAATACTATTAGCTAAACAAAAAGGAACTGAAAAATTCCTTAAGGGAATTTTAATTGTGTCCACCCAATGTACTTCCATGTCATTTCACAGAATACATTCTAAACTAAGGTTTTTAATAGTAGTACTTACATACGTAAGGTAAATTCTGGCCTCACTGAAGTCAATGGCAAAACTCCCATATTTTACCCACGCCCTTTTCTACAGATTTTTGTGTAACTAAACCAGGAAAGTAAACTGAAGTTTCTTAGCAGCACTTTTAAATTCCAGATCTAATTTGTTCTATTGTTTGTAGAAGGAATTGTTGTTTACAAAGATGCATGTTTATTACAGACAGTTTTCAGATACTTTTAAAAAATATGATCATTATCTACAATGTTCTTAAAGTCAGAAACACAAATTCAAAATTGATCTTTTATTAGATCATAGTATCTACTTCCTATTTTTAGCATCAGCCACTATACTGTAACTATGTAGGTTACTGACCAATATGTTGCATTGCCTTTGGCACTGCAGAAGAGCAAGTTTGTTTCTGTTCAGTTTTAAGCATCAGCAATATCACCAGCTATTCCTACAATGTTTACTTATGGTAATAATGTATGAAGCAGAAAAACAGTTTGCTTTTCAGATTCTAGACTGAGGTAATATGGAGAGTCAGGATTTATTTTTAACCTGTAAGTGAAGCAAATTTAATGTGCAATTCAATGGGGGGAAGTAAATATGGAAAGTGTTCTTAAGTCACTACTTCCTACACACATGACTTTAACTATACTGTCAGACTCAAACTCTATTGCTAATGAGATGGAAAAGAAAGACTATATATATATATATATATATATATATATATATATATATATATATATCTGTAATAGCGAAACATTGCTTCTTATGTATTTTCTTACTTTAAAATAGTATATTGTGTAAGTCCTTTGGACAGTTATTCAGCTCTTAAAAATTCAGTAGTTAAAATATTAGCAGTTTTAAATAAACATCTGGTAATTTTAATCCCAATTAAAAACAAACATATCCATTGAAAAACCCAGGCCCTAAATTAAGATAATGATATGCCTGTACATCTAATATTAACTCTACATGTCCTTACTATTGTAACCCCCTTTTTCCTCCTCGGGTTAATGGGGAGCAGGTCACACTCACAGGTGTGCCTGGGCGCCTGGTGTTTTAACCCAAAAGAGATCCTGAGCACCCCAGTGGGGAAAGCCCTATCCACCCCCTTGCTGCAGTCCCTTGCTGGCAATGAATGTAAAATGGTGGTGCCTCCATGGATCAAATTTTCAAACAAGATCTGCACTATGGACACATCTGGCCCGCCAAGCCACCAGATTTGGCCAACATCTGTCTTGCTGGCACCCTTACTGTAGAGCAGCTGCACCTGTTTTAAACAGCATGCTGCAAATTCCACTGTAAACTGGGCAGGGAAGAGAAAGCTTTTTGCAGTGTCCCCGCCCCCTAGGAAAATCCCCAAGCTCCCACTGGACACTTTTTGGCCAATAGAAAATGAGAAATTTTGCTGAAGGCAGAGTCACAGAATGAAACCTCCTCACCTCCTCTCTCTGTGCTGGAGCAGACCCATGTGGAGCAACCTGTCCAGCACACAGGCAGGGTTCCTGGAGACCTGCTGCCTGGGAGCCGCCTAGGTAAGTGCCTCCCAGCCAGATCCCCCCCAACTACCTGCCCCAGGTCACCACACAACCCCTCCACAGAGGTGCAGCCCTTGACCACTTAACAAAATCTTGGAGTGGCCCCCATTCAAACTATTGCCCACCCCTGAACTATGACATACTTTGTATAAAATACTCCAATTTTCATTTAAAAATTGCCAGTCATAGAAATACCATCTCTTCTCTAAACTAATAGGCCATATTCAACTTCAGATTATAACTGGATGATTGCTTGATTTTAAGGGGTTGCTGTGGTCTTAATCCAAAGTAGAATTTGACCTAGTAATCCTGATAAAGTATTCTTTCAATTTCCTTGTTCTTTCTCTTTCTGATAGACGCTTTCACAGATAGGATGGATATAATTGACCACAAAATTGAAGGTGAGCTCATATCAATTTATAGAATGGCATTAGAGAGAATAGTTTTGAAAACCCTCTCCTCTCATGTATTCAGCCTAACTACTTATTTGATTTTTTTAAAAAATCATTACAGAGCACTGAGCAAAGTTTTTCATTGAGCTGTTTACAATAACACTTAGTTGTAGGATTTTTCTGATATGGTTACATATAATTTAAATAGCATCAATGTATGTCAGTCCTTTAAATCGTTCTTTCCAATATGCTTTACCTTGCAGTTGTCAAAATGAGTTTAATCTCCTATTTTGTTTGTAAAATGCCTAGCTTTGTCAGGATTTTCTGACTAGATCAGTCAGGCATGTCAAACTCGAAGTCTACTGAGGGCTGCACAATTGAAAACTGATAGCTTTCAGGGCCACCAAAGAAAATATACTTCTATTGGAAAGTCATAATTATTTATTATTATATGTAACCCCCTTTTTCCTCCCCGGGTTACTGGGGAGCAGGTCACACTCACAGGTGTACCTGGGCGCCTGGTGTTTTAACCCAAAAGAGATCCTGAGTACCCCAGTGGTGATGGTGTTTAGCTGGGGAAAGCCCTATCCAACCCCTTGCTGCAGTCCCTTGCTGGCAATGAATGTAAAGTGGCGATGCCTCCACCTGGCTGGCCTTGTACACACACTGGTGCCTTGAGAGCCTCCAGGAATATACTCATTCCAGCATAAAGCTGGATCTAATTCCAGAACAACTACAAATCATAGACATCTAATAGAACACTTTAAAATAAACCATCTTTACTTAACTAAACAGGGATTAACAGATTAGCAAGGAATAGCATTAACAAAACACATAACAATAACTGAAGCTTATACAGCTAGACAACAGTGACCCTACCCCAGAGCGTGCACACCCCTAGACTCAGTCCCAGACACTTGCTTGCGTTGGCGCGCTGATGTTGCAGCTGTAGTAAGGATTTGGTCCAGGCTAAACAGCAGCTCTGTCCCAGGCAGCACTCTTCCAGCAGGGCCCAAACTTACTGCCTCATGCTGTGCCTATAGGAAGCAGCCTGCTAACTCCCAGTTCCAACAGGCATGTAGTAGCTGCATCCAACAGCCCCTGCACTGGGTCAATGTCCTTGGCAGCAGCCTGGCTCCCCCTTTGGTTTCAAACTGCAAGGCAGAGTCCCAGACTGCTAGGCCTCTTCTTCAAGCACATGGAGAGAGCCTCCACACTCTCACAAGAGTCCCTCCTACCTCTTTTGTTCCAAGGGCTCATGGGAATTGTAGTCTGGATTGTAGCACACAGGGTCTTTTTAGAATAAAACAGAGGCCCCTTTAGTAAGGGGACTACATATAAATTATGTTTTAGGTATATTTTATATTTTTTCAGGTCTTGTTTTAATATACTATAATAATTTGATGTGTAAAATTATTTGACAATATAAAATATTTTTTAATTTAAAATAAATTTAAGGTACTTTTTAATGTTTTATATGATACAGAACTTGTTATGTTGAAATAAAAACAAGTATAGACCATGGTCAATCAAATAGAACTGGCTTCTGTGAAAATTTCAGATACTTTGTAAGTTTGAGATTTTGCATGAACATATAATATTCATGCAACTGCAAAAAATTGACATATTTATTGATATAAAATTAATATCCATTTTGTGATTTTACTGGGAGTAAATAAATAAACAAAACATTAACAAAATATCCTCCTCCTCTCCCCCAGAGTCAGGCACTCCCATACCTCCATTCTAACCTAATCTCCCTCTTCTCCTCCAGACCCTCCCCCCACTCTAACCCAATGTCTCATCCCTCCCCCAGAGCCAGGCCCCCCCAATCTAATGCCTTCCCCCACCCCCAGAGCCATGCACTCCCAGCCCCCCCAACCTAATGCCTGGGTTCTGGAGCTGCTGCCGCCACCACACATTTCTTCCTCAGGTGCTGTGGCAGTGGAGGCACTTGATGCCTGTGCAGAATGGCTGGCTGACTGTAAGCATGTGCTGGAGTGCCCAGCTCAGAGCGGTCCGGCCAGCCATGAGCACATGCTGGGTGCCATGTGCAGAGCAGCCCGTCTGGCAGTGAGCAGTGACTGCGGTGCCGTGTGCAGAGTGGCCAGTCAGGTGGCTGTGATCTGCACTCGGCCACGTACTCCGAGAGGCCAGCAGGCCACACTTTATTCTTTTATAAAAATGTAGAGGTGGGACCCAAAAAGTTTATATTGGGCCGCATGTGGCCCTCCAGAGGTCTGTTTGATATGCCTGGACTAGATTAACCCTCAATGCTTTGATCCATATGCACATTTTATCCCCTCTCAGTTTACCTCTTCTCTTTCAGATAATTTATAAATACCTCAAATAACAGAAGCCCGAACACAGGAAGCAGCAGTAAAGGTCTACACAATGGCTAATGCAGGCAGACAACCCAGCTTGCCAAAAACCTTTGAGGTTTCTGGGCCTAAAACTCAAAACTTTTTTTTAAAGTTGCAATTGCCCCAGAAATGTCTTTGGCATGCACAGCAGGGTACTGAAACAAGGAGTAAATAGTAACTGAAGTTTAGACTGGTAGTCCAGGAAGGAGCCATAAAAGCAACTGGCTCAAGATCAGGTAGTGAGACACTGATGGGGAGAATTTTTTTTTCTGAACCCAAAGCTATGGCGGATCTGGGCAAGAAACCATGAGTTGAGGAATATCTTTGTGTTACAGTTTTAAGTTTATCATCTGTTTCTGTGACCAAAAGATAAACTTCCTACTGGAAAAGTGGGTCTGATTTACCCCTGTTCTTATGCTGAATTGCTTCACCAGCTACAGCATGTTAGGAATGTTCTGCTTGGTGCTGACCAGGCTATAATACTTCCAAATACACTGCTTTCTCACTCGCCTTTCTTGGCTCCTGAGGCTCTTTTCAGGGCTCAGTGTAACCTGGCAATTTATGAGGGAAAATAAAGGATTATGAGTTAAAGATGTTATAAATGATTGAGCTACCCACGTGGCAGCAAGAAGAGGCTGACTGAGTGCTGGAGGCTGAAAGAATCAGAAACCAAACTTCAGTCTGAATGGTAAATGTTCTAAAATAGAGATAATTCCAGTAAGATGCTTGTGATAGACTAATCAGATGGCCCAGTATAAATCAAGTTCAAGTGGTGCAAGACTAATCTGATATGATCTACATTTTAAAATTACCAAGTAAGACTCAGATTTTACCCCGCCCTTTCAGGAAGAGAGAGTTCAGTATAGAAAGGGAAGCTTAATTTAAATATACAACGGCACACAACAGACAGGCTTGGCTCAGATAACAGGGAAGAATGCATAATACCTAAACATCCTGGACTCAATACTTCTCTGTTTTGCACTGATGAAAACTGGGTGCAAGTGAGAGCAAGACACAACCTGATATTTAAGTTACTGGTGTTAATTGTATTTCTGTGGGGTATGATTATATTTCACATTGCACAATGTGTTGTAAATGCTTTTTATTTTTAACTTTGGCATTGGAAAAGGTTCAGAAAAAGGCATAAAGTATTAGGGATTTGGAACAAAAAATATGAAGAAAGATTAAAAAGACTTGGACTTTTTAGAAAAGGTTAGAAAAGAGGAGACTAAGGGGAGATATGATAGAGGTCTATAAAATCATGACTGGTATGGAAAAAGTGAATAAGGAAAAGTTATTTACATAGTCCCACAGTTTAAGAACTAGGGGTCACCAAATGAAATTAATAGGCAATAGGTTTAAAACAAACAGAAAGGAGTTTTTCTTCTCTCAGCACACAGTCAACCTGTGGAACTCCTTGCCAGAAGATGTGGTAAAGGCTAGAACTTTAACTGGGTTAAAAAAAGAGCAAGATAGATTTATGGAGGTTAGGTCCATCAATGCCTGTTTGGCATGATACGTAAGAATGGTGTCCTTAGCCTCTTTTTCTCTGGAGGCGGGTGACTTGGGAGGGGTTACATGAGCATTACCTGTTGTGTCCCCTCCCTCTGGGGAATCTGGTATTGGCCACTGTCAGTACACAGAATACTAGGGACTGGATGGACCATTGGTCTGACCCGGTATGGCTGTTCTTATGTTCTTATATTCTCACCTTGGCTCAGCCCTAGCTTCATGTTTTATGTCACATGCAAGAGGGTAGCTTTTCTGTGGACCAGGGATGGGCTATAATTTTTAATGGGGGCCACTCCAAGATTTTGATAAGTGATCAAGGACTGCACTTCTGTGGAGGAGGTGTGGGGTCTGGGATGGTGGGTGGGGTGTAGAAAGGAGTTGGCTGAAGGAGAGGTTATGATCTGGATCAGCAGTTTAAGGTGCTGGATCCAGGAGGGGTTATAGGTGCAGGAGAGGATTCTGGCCTGGAGGAAAGGGCTGTAGGGGGGGGTGCAGGATCTGGAAGGGAGTTGTGACCTGGGAGAAGGAGGGAAAGGGAGTGCAAAGGGTGGTGACATGGAGTAGGGGAATGGGGTGCAGGGTCAGGGAGCGGGTATGGGTGCAAGAAAGGATTCTGGCCTTGGGGAGGGGTGTAGGAGGGAGTGCAGAGTCTGTAAGGGAGTTGTGACCTTGAGAGGACATGGCAAGAGGGATTACAGAGGGTTATGTGGTGGCCTGAGGCAGGTAGTTGGGGGGAAGAGGGGAAGAGGAGGTGTCAGAGGCAGGTTCTGGCTGTGCAGGCTGCTCCACATGGTTCTGCTTCAGCACAGGGAGGGTGGAGCGAGAAGGTTTCATTCACTGACCCTGCCGTTAGAAAAAATTCTCATTTTCTATTGGCCAGAATGGGAGCTTAGGGATTTTTCTAGAGGATTTTGCATAGCAATTAGCGAACCAAATCTGGTGACTTGGTGGGCCGAATCCAGATGGCACGCCACCTCTTGCCCACCCCTGCAATACGTTCATGAAATTGTGAGATACTCACACTAGAGTAAAAATAGCAAAGTTCACAGAGTTTTGCTTTGTTACAGAAGTGTCATGAAATGAACCATGGAAGTTTCTCAAATCTGCCAATTTCTAAAATCTGATAGAAATCTTACAAAATATCTTTTGCACAGATATAAAATATTGATATTTGTTCTCTCTCTTTTTCTAAACATTTCTAAAGAAATATGTCTTCTTTCTAAAATGAGAGGGTTTTTTAAGGGATATTTTACAATGTATAACACAAAGGGAAATACTTAATATGACCAAATATTAATAATCACTATTATTACTGGAATCATGTCCCGTGGACAACGACACCTGAGCCACAGTAGTCAAGTGTGGAGACAGCAAGTTGCAGGTGTGACAATAAAGCAGCGTGGCTACTTTATGGAACTACTTTAAGATTTGAGGGGGGAAAGGGAAAAGGGGAGAAATCATGGTTGTGAAAGTTTCAGTACAGTGCCTGGGCAGGGCAAGCATTACAGTTCCCATTATGACTTTCTGTGAAATAGACAAGCCCCTGAGACCACAGTAAGGCAGACAGGCCAGGTTATAAATGTATTTATAGAAAGCACTGGTGCAGTGACAAAATGGGCTGTTGCTTCCAACACCCTCCCAGGGGTAATCACACAGAGGTTCCAAAGGCAACCCATCCTGACAGGCTTTTCCCGAGCACAGCAGGCAGCACTGAACTTTCAGCAGTCTCACAGTGTGCCCTGAAGCAGACACATCAAGCAGGCTCTTCTTTGCCGTCACAAACTACCATCCCCTTTATGGTCAAAATCTTGTATAAATACTTACATAAACAAACATGCACATACCTTGATCCATAAGTGCATCTGGGCTGAATTCGGCCACACACCTAAAATGGATTAGGAGCTCTTCCCCCCCCTCCCATTTCTGTAACATTTGTGCCCCCAGTACTGGGGACCTGAGTCAGACTGGGACAGCCTTAGAGCTGATCTAATTTCCATTTGTATTTAGAGCCCTAAGGTACTGTTCCACAAACCCAGGGTCATGGAATTGAAATACACTTTATTTACATTAAGCTGCAGGAAGGACAGAACAAAATCACGGTCATTGTTTTCGGCAAGAAGTTGCTCTAGTGCACATGAAATAAATTCTAAAATAATCAGAACAGAGACCTTTCTACAATTTTGCTTTTCAAATAACATATTTTAAGATTTTTTTAGACGTGAAAAGCTCAATATTAATAAGCACTGTCTCTCTCTAGGATTTGCTTTATGCCCACAGTAGTTTACATATCATTTTATCTTTTCTGGGTGTGAGATCTAACTGAGGATACAGCTGAGGGTTTTTTAGATTATGTTGGTAAATGGTCATAGGTGAAAAGCAACTGGACATTCTTAAAAGGACAAATATAAAAACATAAACAAATAAAATAAGTATAGGCTTATTTTGAACTCACTCTTTCTTTCTTTCTCTCTCTCTCCATTCCACATCTTCTTAAGTTAGTCACCAACCAAGGACTCAGGGGCTACACAGCACAAATTTACTGAGAGCTGAAGGGCTCTTTGGTGTTTGTTTTTCCTCTATGTAATTAAGATGAAGAATACATCCTGTTCTGTTTTTCATTCAACTTATTTCTATTTTGTTTCTGGTCAGCTTAGCTGCCTTTGAAGTAGTATGTTACTCCTAATGTAGTCCCTCTGGGTTGAATTGGACTTGTGTAGCATGCACAAGGAGGTCCCAATTCAGGATTGAACAAACACTTGAACTATCTTACACATTATCAAGATAGCTTTCCCAATTATCACCTCTAATACCATTAACTCACAAACATCCCACTCTCCCCACCTCTAATATCGTCAATTCACAGACACTTACCTTCCTTCCTCCCCCCCCTCCCCTGCATCCCCCTCCTGTTCTGAAATGTGATTTGTCCTTTTCATATGTGTTCATTTTTTTAAATTGTATCCTTTGGTATATATGGTTGTGACTATTTTCTTCCACTATTTGATCTGAGGAAGTGGGTCTGGCCCACGAAAGCTCATCATCTAATAAACCATCTTGTTAGTCTTTAAAGTGCTACATTGTCCTGCATTTTTCTTCAGCTACCCCAGACTAACACGGCTACATTTCTATCCCAATTCAGGAAAGTATTTATGCCAAGAGTGGGGAATCTTTTTTAGGTTGGGGACTGCTGACCCACAGAAAAATCAATCGGGGGTCTGTGGGAGAAAAATCAAATAACTCCAATTATGTCTAAAGGGGGGACTGTGCAGGAAATCAAAACTGTCTAAAAGAAAATTGCTGTAAGGGTTAAAAGTTTTCCAGACCTCTCTCCCTGTATCAGAGAGAAATCAAATTAACTCTAATCAAGACCCTTACAATGCCTATCTCAAGTTCATGGATACTCCTAATCTGTCACAATTTGTCATGTAAACCCTTATCTTTGTCACAGTTTGCCTTGTAAACTTCTCCACTCAAGTTCTCATGTGGCTTTGTTCTGTAAAACTTACTTCTAGCGCTCCTGGTGTGAACAGAAACATCTCAGAGTACTTCTGCTGAGACTCTGATATGTTAAAGAAAACAATCAACAACTGAACTGTCTAAGCATTCTGTATAAAGGATCCCTAAACCTGTATCTCAGGGCTGCTTTCACTCTTGGAAGTGACAGCCTGCATGCATGCATCATAAAGTTTTTCCTTCTAGGTTTCTCTCCTGCCTCACTGTTTTGACCTTCAGCCTCAGACCCTTCTGGGGGCTCTGTACCACAGGGGAGCGAGATTTCCCCCATAGGACGCATGTAAATGAGACACACACGAAAAAAATAAAACCAGGTAGAAACCCTCTGCACCAAAAGTGGGAGTGTACTAATAAAGTTTGCGGATGACACAAAGTTGGGAGCTATTGCCAATTCAGAAAAGGATCGGGATATCATACAGGGAGATCTGGATGATCTTGTAAATTGGAGTAATATCAATAGGAGGAAATTTAATAGTGAGTGTAAGGTTATGCATTTAGGGATTAATAACAAGAATTTAGTTATAAGCTGGGAACACATCAGTTTGAAGTGACGGTAGAGGAGAAGGACCTAGGAGTCCTGGTTTATCACAGGAAGACTGATACGCCAATGTGACATGGCTGTGAAAAAGGATAATATGGTCTTGGGATGCATTAGGCGAGATATTTCCAGTAGAGATAAGGAGGTGCTAGTGCTGTTATACAAGGCATTGGTGAGACCACATTTGGAATACTGTGTGCAGTTCTGGTCTCCCATGTTTAAGAAGGATGGCTTCAAACTGAAACAGGTACAAAGAAGGGCCACTAGGATGATTCGAGGAATGGAAAACCTGTCTTATGAAAGGAGACTCAAGTAGCTTGGCTTGTTTACGTTAGCCAAAAGAAGGCTGAGGGGGGACATGATTGGACTCTTTAAATATATTAGAGGGATAAATACCAGGGAGGGAGAGGAATTATTTAAGTTCAATAACAATGTGGACACAAGAACAAATGGATATAAACTAGCTATCAGGGAGTTTAGACTAAAAATTAGATGAAGGTTTCTAACCATTAGAGGAGTGAAGTTCTGGAACAGACTTCCAAGGGAAGTAGTGGGGCAAAAGATCTATCTGACTTCAAGATTAAGCTAGATGGGTTTATGAAGGGGATGGTTTGATGGGATAACATGATCTTGGCAAATAATTGACCTTTCACTATCAGTGGTAAATAGGCAAATGGTGGGATGATAAGAATTACTATAGAGAACTTTTTCCTGGGTGTCTGGCTGGTGAGTCTTGCCCACATGCTCAGGGTTCAGCTGATCGCCATATTTGGGGTTGAGAAGGAATTTTCCTCTAAGGTAGATTGGCAGAGGCCCTGGAAGTTTTTCGCCTTCCTCTGTAGCATGGGGCACAGATCACTTGCTGGAGGATTCTCTGTCTGGAGGATTCTCTGTATCTTGGGGTATTTAAACTATTGTTTGAGGACTTCAATATCTGAGATATAGGTGAGAAGATTATTCTGGGAGTGGGTGGGTGAGATTCTGTGGCCTGCATTGTGCAGGCGGTCAGACTAGATGATCATGGTGGTCCCTTCTGACCTTAAAGTCTATGGCTATGTCTACACTACAAAGTTAATTCGAACTAACAGCCGTTAGTTCGAATTAACTTTGATAGGTGCTACACATGCAAACCGCTAGTTCGAACTTAATTCGAACTAGTGGTGCGCTTAATTCGAACTAGGTAAACCTCATTCCATGAGGACTAACGCCTAGTTCGAATTAAGTAGTTCGAATTAAGGGCTGTGTAGCCACTTAATTCGAACTAGTGGGAGGCTAGCCCTCCCCAGCTTTCCCTGGTGGCCACTCTGGGCCAAACCAGGGAAACTCTTCTGCCGCCCTCCTGGCCCCAGAGCCCTTAAAGGAGCACAGACTGGCTACGGTGCTCGTGCCAGGTACAAGCCTGCCAGCACCCAGCCAGCAGACCCTGCACCTGGCACGGCATGAGCCAGCCACCCGCTGCCACCCAGCCCTCCACCTCTTCCCGGGACCAGGCTGGCGGCTCCCAGGAGCCTGCCCAGGTCTGCAAGAGGTGGGCGCCCACCTGGTCTAGTGAGGAGATCGTGGACCTCATCCACGACCTCTGCACTAGACACAGGAAAGTGGCCGTCTAGGGCAGGATAGCTGCCAGCCTGGCCACCCAGGAACAGGTTTGCATGAAAATCAGGTTGGTCCAGTGAGACCCCCGACCCTGAGCCCTGAGCTTAGAATGGCCGTACTGGGTCAGACCAAAGGTCCATCTAGCCCAGTAGCCTGTCTGCCGACAGCGGCCAACACTAAGGACCCTGGAGGGGATGGACCGAAGACAATGACCAAGCCATTTGTCTCGTGCCATCCATCTCCAGCCTTCCACAAACAGAAGCCAGGGACACCATTTCTACCCCCTGGCTAATAGCACTCCATGGACCCAACCTCCATGAATTTATCTAACTTCTCTTTAAACTCTGTTCTAGTTCTAGCCTTCACAGCCTCCTGCAGCAAGGAGTTCCACAGGTTGACTATTTGCTTTGTGAAGAACAACTTTCTGTTATTAGTTTGAAGCCTGCTACCCATTCATTTCATTTGGTGTCCTCTAGTCCTTCTATTATGGGAACTAATGAAGAACTTTTCTTTATGCACTCTATCCACACCACTCATGCTTTTATAGACCTCTATCATATCCCCCTCAATCTCCTCTTTTCTAAGCTGAAAAGTCCCAGTCTCTTTAGCCTCTCTTCATATGGGACCTGTTCCAAACCCTGATCATTTTAGTTGCCCTCCCCTCTCCCACCCTCTCTCTTCCCCTCTCCCACCTCCTTTTCCCAGTCTTCCCGAGTTTTGTTCAATAAAGAGAGTTTCTATTTTTGAACACACGTGTCCTTTATTTTGTACATCAGGAAGGGGGGCTAGGGAGGGGTAAGTGGGAGGAGGTGAAGGAGGAATGGGGTACGAGTCCCCGATGGGGAGGACTGGGGTGGCTCTGCTGGCTTCTCGGGGTGGAAGCTCTCCTGAAGCCCTTTTATTGACCCCCTCCAGATGGCAGCCTGCGTCAAGTGCAGCCGGGCTGATGGCCGAGTGCTGTAATGTGCCCAGTGTGGGCACTCAGGGCACTCCAAGCCAGGACTGCTTTGCAAGCGGGGAACCCCTGAGAACTGTCTGTCTGAGATGGGGGTCGGGTCCCTTTAAGCACAGCCCTCGGCTAGCCTGAGACAGCAGCTCCACACTCTAAGTCCTAATCTGATGCCCTGCCGGCACTGCTTCTGGCCATCCTTAACCTCGGTTCACGGTCCACTCAATGTGGACATGCTAGTTCAAATTAGCAAAACGCTAATTCGAACTAGTTTTTAAGTTTAGATGTGCTCATTTGAATTAGCTTAGTTTGAATTAACTAATTCGAACTAAGTTAGTTTGAATTAGTGCTGTAGTGTAGACATACCCTATGAGAATACATTTCAGGCTTACAGCTCATCTGAAGGCTAGCACCTTTAAGAATTGAGTATCCTTGTTATGGAACTGCAATATTTGAATTAGAATTGGATATCCACAGTGGGGAGATAAACCTATAGCTTATGTCTCCTCTGCAATTAAAAATCCAAGATCAATCTATGCCGGCTGACACGGGCATCTGGGCTTTGGGTTACGGGGTTGTTTACTTGTGGGATAGTTGTTTGGATTCTGACTGGAGTCCAGAGCTTAGGGTTCTATAATGTGGGAGGGTCCCACAGATCAGACAGCAGCCCATACCAGAAGAGTGTCTACATCAAATTAAACAGTCCCTTATCCCAGTCCCTATGAGTGCAAGTCAGGGGGGCGAAGCCAGTTGCAGGATTCCAATTGCAGCTATAGACTTACCTATAAGCAAGATGGACAAAACATTAGCTGAGGATTTAGAATTCTGACTAGTATTTTCCATTTACCGGGGAATAACTTGATGGGGCTGTATATAAAGAATGTACAAACAGTGCCTTATACTATGTAGTGTGCGTACATATTAGTTAATCCATGTCTATTAAAAAAACCAAAATCAGCAACAGATGACCGTTCTTGACATTGCTGCTGTTTACACATAGTTTCCACAGGCTCTTTCTCCATTTTCCAGATTATAGCAGCAGCTAAATAAATAGTAACAAAGTTGTGTATGTAATGCTCAAGAGTGCATGAATAGAGCTCTTATTGCCTACTGCAATTTATGACTAAAAGGAAAAGTTTGGAAACCCATTTTCAAACAGATAAGAACATGAAAGCTTTCTAAAAGCAATGTTATTTCCAAAATGCACTCCAGGTATGGCTGTTTAAATTGTAATGGCATTTGCAAAGAGATTATTTCAAATTATGTCTCTTCAGATCATCCAACCATTACGTAAATTCCCTCATCTTCAATTTTTTCTCTTTGTGTCATTTAACAAGGCTGTGCTGTTCATACATTAGGTACAGTATTCCCACAAAGAATTTAATACTGGTACAACACACCTTTAATATTATCACTTCTCAAATCATTAAGGACATTAATTAGTTACCCTGAAGTACCTATGCTTGTTTGAATTGAAAGTTGATATCAAACTCTGTAATACTACACTAGAGCAGCATGAAATATTTCTAATGGGACCAATTTACAAGAGTAAACATTTATTTTTGTTTTCAGACAATTTTCAACAAATGGATGGACCTTTAAAGATACAGGATGGACCTCACTGGTCCAGCACCCTCGGAGGTAGTTTGCCAGACCAGGGGACGTTTTCCCCTCTACTGACAGACTCCTAGTTCACCCAGAGCCTCAGCTCTCAGCTCCATGGCCAGCCCTGGGCCCACCAGAGATCTACTGCCCCAGGACTGCCAGACACCATAGCTCTGGGACCAGAACTGCCAGGACTCCATGGCCCCAGGGCTGCCACGGGCCACCATGCTGACCTCAGCTGGGGTTCTTTGGTCCAGGAGCTTTCTTGTTCAGTGACATCTGTGGTCCTACTGGACCATGGATGTTGCTGGACCAGAGTCCTGGACCAGAGAGGTTCAACCTGTACTTATTTAAATGTTGCTCAAAATCTGCTATTTGATTGACATTGAAAACTGCTATGACAACTTTTCTGATTATTTCTTTATGTTTTGAGTTGCTTTATTTGGTTCTGATTGGGCACATAAATCATATGACATTTCTGGTTTTCTTACTGGTTGGTATTCCAGGAAGTTGGGTGGCATTTTATCATCCATTTGAGACGTGTTTAGCCCCAAGGTGTATGGGTGTCTAAGGGACCTCCCTTCCAGGCTAAAGGAAAACTCATTAAGAAAAATACCATAATTAGAGACCAACAAGAGAAGCACTGGACTTGGAAGTAGTACAGAGGCACAGAAATGATGTGTGGAATGCTATGTAACTGTAACAGAACCTGCAAGATTGATACAGACCTCTGGAAATCCATGGGGTTTAGAAAAAGAATACACTGTGTTTTTGGAAGACAAACATCCCTCCCAACAAAATATTTTGGGGATAATTTTGAGGGTGACATCAACTATAATTTCTCCCCAACACCTTCTTCCAGTAGACTTTTGATTGGGGTCAGAGAAAACAAACCCTTAATTAGAGTGCCAGTAGGAATTTTTCAGGTGAAACTTTTGCAATTCACACATCTGTCTTCTACAGGAAGGTTATTAGACATGAGCAAAGTTCCATTTGTCTCTTTTCCCAGGCTTCTGACAAACTATTCTTTTTTCCCAGTGGGAGCACAGGAATTGTAATGTAGGCAGAAAATTGACCCTACATGAGGGAGTCTGTAATGATCTGAGAAGCACATCTCCAAATAATATTAAAACAACAAGACAAATTTGCAACATTTAATAAGGCACGTGTTCTGCCTCATCTGTAATTGTTGAAAAAGACACATTTCTTTATAGGCTATTAAAATGAAAAATTATAGTTTAATACTGAAATAATTTACCCCTGCTGTTGACATTACTGTATCCTTTCTGAAAACAAAACATAACAGCACTTTTTTTACATTGGAGCCCACTTAAGCTTTGTGGGTAAGTATCAATTTCGTTTATCTAGCACAGACTAATCTTATGATCCATGCATGAGAAATGAGGCCACTTTACTCAGATAGTCTTGCTTATGTGCACATTTTTCTTACAAATAACTTGGCAAAATAGTGAAACATGATTACTATATAAAAAGTGCTTCTACAATGCATCCATCCTTTCCTTGGTGTTCTATAGTGAACTGAATCTTGTCACGTGAATCTCTGAGAAATATACAGCAATTAACAATTACAAACACAATATGACTACTGTATGAACCATTTTTTTCTGCTTTAGCTAGCTACATTTGTTTAATAATGCCAGCTTTCCTCTTGCTGTTATCAACAAGCTTTTGTTTGTTTAAAACCATTCTGTATATTACTACACCAACTCTCTGCCTTTGTTCTGTTCTAAGAGTGTCAGCTATGAAAGAAAGTATAGGTTTAGCCTCTCCTGCAACATTACTCCAGTAACCAGCCACCCACTTACACCAAATCCATGAAAACTGTACCCATTCCCACAGCTTTTGTTTGAAGGGAACTGTGCAAAATAATAATATAGTTAGATGTCTCCAAATTGTAATCAGAAAATATGCAGATTGAAACAACAAATCACCTAATGGGTAGGGATTAGATGGAGATTTCTAAGCTTCTCAGGAGCCTTAAAGACTTTCAGCAACTGAATTTTTTTCCTGTCAAGTGATTCACTCATTATGAATTTTCCATTAAAAGCATTTGCAGAAAAGAGTTCTAGATTGGCACGGACGCTTTTCTGCAAAAGCACTTTTTGTGGAAAAGCGTCCGTGCCAATCTAGACGCGCTTTTGCGCAAAAAAGCCCCGATCGCCATTTTCGCGATTGGGGCTTTTTTGAGCAAAACAAAATCTGAGCTGTCTACACTGGCCCTTTTGTTCAAAAGCTTTTGCATATATACAGATGGTCCTAGAAAGAGAGGGGAGGAGACTGCAGATGGTCCCCTTGCTACACCCTCCAGACCTATATTGATTATGGCATCTTCAGTGAGCCGATGACCCCTGCCTCTCCATTTTGTCTGAGTTGTTTGGTGTCACTCTGTGATCTATCAAGATGTCAAGTTGAAACTGTGTCTTGGAAGAGGGATCTCTGGCAGAGGCTTCGTCAGAAGATGTCAGAAAATGGGAGAGGGGGGTTCATAAAAATCTCCCCCACCAGACTATCTAAAGCCCAGATTCCTGATTATGGTGAGATTTTGCAAGCTGATGAGCACTCTTCCTGTTAACCAGCATAGAATTTCAGCAAGTATGTAGTCACATGGAAGTTAGTGAGAGTGCCTGTTTGCTTCACAATTAGAACAAGTATTAATGATTTATTAAACTGGGGATAAGAACACTTACAGGATCAAACCCTACTTCACTTAGTCTGAGATAAAGCTTTTGAACAGGGGTGGGGACCCTCAGGGCTTGTCTGGATCTGGCCCCGGGGCTCATTGCTCCCCCAGTGCTGGTGCTCCAGCTCTGCTACCATCCCCCCATAGGGCTGGAGTGCACAAAATCTCCTAACCTGCCCCCCTCCAAGCTCTGGCGTGCAAGGGGAATGTGAGCAGTGGATATCAGAAAACCTTGATCCTGCTCATTTGAACCCCTGACCTTTTCATCAGCTTCAGACAGTTCTCAGACTGCTTCCTTGTGGACCAGATGGAAATTTAGTGCCAGGAAGAAGACAGGGCAGATAACCCAGAGCCTAGCAAGAGTAGTGATGGGATTCTGGGACCCACTGGTGCTGCCTACCAAGACAGGATACAATGTCAGCAAATGGCACTGCCATGAGTGGCACTGCCGGATCGGAGCTGATCTTGTCCAGAGCATAGTTTTCCTTCTTAAGCAAATTGTGCGAATCAATAACTTTGTTTTTGTAGAGCTCAGCAAATTTAAGCTTAAGCTAATTGAGAAATTATTAGCAGATGATTAAAATAGAGCTAATTGGGAAAGACACTCTGGATTCAGATATCTAAGATAACACTGCATTCACTTTTGTGAGCTGATCTCAAATTTACTTCTGTCCTTAACTAAGCCCCCTCTGCCTAGGTGTTATAGCTCATGCAATCCTGTGTGCTCCTCAGAAGAATGAGCATTATCGCATATCACCAACATACATCACAATGTATGAAATAATAGTGATAGGCACATGGATAATGATACTTAGCACTTCAGTCACAACAAATATAATCAGACTTTCTTCCATTCATTCCCTTATATATGGAATTCTCTCCCATAAGCACATGTTAACTCACCTCATTGCCTTCATTTAAATCCCTCCTTAAATCTCCCTTTGGCAACCATATCCACAGAACACTCTGCTGAGCTTAGGCAGCTGATGTGCTGTGACCAAGACTTACCATGCTGTTCACAATCATCATGTTACTTTGTGTATTTGTTGTAACTGTCTGGTATGTATGATCCTACATTAAGACTGTGAGCTCTTGGAGGCAGAAACTATCTTTTGATTATATGTTTATAAAGTGCCCAACACACTGGGACCTGATTCCTAATAGGGGCCTTTAAGCACTATAATACTAAGAAGAAAAGTTACAGGTCCAGTGACGTGACAAAAGATGGAGACCATCATTTACTGTAAATTATGTTAAGTAGAAGTTCATGATGGCTGACTGTAAATTATATTTTTATCTACAGTATAATAAACCTGTATCAGATTTTTATTACTTAGCAGAAGTACCTTTTACAAAGTACTAAAAATTCTGTGATGTAGAAAATAACTTCTAAAAGAATTTTGAAAACTGTCCAAATGTTTGTATAGGAGGAGATTCCAGCAAAATGTAATTATTTGGAAGTTGGAATATATTGTAAACTAAATTTAATTAGAACTAGCAGGGTTTTTCTTGTAGACAGACACAACCATTACAATTCAGCTCTTGTGATCTCACTCTGACACTAAAATTAAAGTAGTGGCATTAGACAGATGTTGACTACTCTATACTGACAATCCTGTTTGCAGTGACTAATTAGGACTATTTTGAGAGATGTGCACAAGATGATCTTTTTTTTTTGCTTTGGGTACATTACTTTGAAAGAAGTTGAAACAACAACAAAAATACAATAGCATCTTAAACATGCTTGGTCCAGATGGCTTCCACTAATCAGCTGTGAAAACACAAGAGACAGTCTTGAGCACATTTGGAAGCATGTTGTAAATAGCGGTTATAAAGCAGTGGCTACTCCTTAAAAGTGTTATATTTCATATTCACTTGCATGTATCCATGCATGTTTATATGTGTGTGTGTGTGTGTAGCACTTCCTTGATAGAAAGGTGATAGCTGAGCTTCTGTGACTCCTTTTATATGCATGCAGTAATTATGGTACCTACATTCATTTTCCATTGGGGTCATACTGAAGTCTGATAAGATATTCATTTGTTTCCTACAGCAAGCTATCAAGAAACTTAATGATCTTGTGTTGAATTGTAAAGCCAGCATCAGCCACTCTAAATTCTAATCATGGTTCACACTGCTAAAGGGTGAATCCCACACGCACATCAGCAGGCTCCCTCTTTTGAGTGAGTCTATTCTATTTTAGGGCTAAATCAAGATCTCAATAATAATCCAAAACTTCAATGTGTAGCTCAATTTAGATAACATATTGCCATCTTGCTATAAATGTTTCTTTCTGGGGAAAGTCTTTACTATTCTGAAGCACCCTCACATTCTAAGCTGTGAGGATAATCACCTTTGCATTTTCATTCTGTTTAAATACTGACCATCATACATTTATCTCCCACCTGTTTTGTTGTTCATTGGATCGTTTTGTATTTCAGAAGGTGAAAAAAAAATTACTGGGGGGAAGAAGCTGTTCTAGATTTGGTTTTAACCGGTTGAGAATTTGAAAATGGAAGGCAGCTTGGGTGAAAGTGATCATGACATCATAGTGTTGATGAGTCTAAGGAATGGTAGGAAGGAGAAGAGAAAAATAAAGACACCGGATTTAAAGAAGGCAGATTTTAGCAAACCTGGGGAGTTGATAGGTAAGGTCCCATGGGACGCATGTAAGAGGAAAAACAATAGAAGACAGTTGGAAGTTTTTCAAAGAGACATTACTAAGAGCGCAAAGTAAACTATTACACTACATAGAAAAGGTAGGCAGTATGGCAAGAGACTACCCTGACTTAACCAGGAGATCTTGGATGATCTAAACATTAAAAAGTTTATAATCATCCTCAAACCATCCTCAAATTACAGAGGGGCAAAAATAGAAAGATGAAGGCACAGAATGAATTTAAGCGAGAGACATAAAGGGTAACAAGAAAATGTTCCATAAATATATTAGAAGCAAGAGGATCACCAAGGACTATTACCCTATGAAAAGAGAAAAACAATTACAGAAAATATGGAAATATTTACCAAGAAGGTTAGTGGTGATTGGACACCAAGAATAAGGTTAAAATTGTTCTACTCTATGCTGATTTGGCCTCAGTTGGAGAATTGTGTCCAGTTCAGGACATCATATTTCAAGTAATATGTGGACAAATTGGAGAAGGTCCAGAGAAAAGCAACAAAAATGGATTAATAGTCTGGAAAACATGACCTATGAGGGAAGACTGAAAGAACTGGGATTGTTTAGTTTGGAAAAAAGACTGAGAGCCTTCATGATAAAGCTCTCATGTAATACATGATAACAGCCTTTAGGTACTTAAAAAAGGTTGTTACAAGGAGGAGGGAGAAAAAATATTCTTAATGTCTCATGGTAGGACACAAAGCAATGGGCTTAAATTTCAGCAAGGGAGTATTAGGTTGGACAATAGGAAAATGTTCTTTCAGGATGGCTAAGCACTGGACTAAATTGTAGGGAGGTTATGGAATCTCCATCATTGGAGATTTTTAAGAGCAGGTTAGACAAACACCTGCCAGGGATGATCTGGATGGTGCTTGATCCTTCCATGAGTGACGGGCACTAGATTTGATGACTTTATGAGATCCCTTCCAGTTCTAGTATTCTATGATTATATAATTTTAAGGCCTTTATGTGTTATATAATAATGCAAGTGGCACATTCTGAGAGCTAAGCCATTCATTCAGCTAGGGTTTGCCAAAACAACATTGTTCCTGCCAATCTAACACTGAGTGATCATTATCACTGATTACCTGCATGGATATTTGGGGCTCTGTTGCTCTTAATACATCACTAGAAATAGACTGTATAATCAACCTGTGTGTATCTGGATTTAATGTTTGACTGCTTTGTGCTCAGTATCACTACATTTTGTTTATATCATTACTGTCTTACTAAAATGTTGCATCTCAAATCATCTCATTAGTTTGGCCTTATCCTGAGGAGTTATAGCTGAGTAACCAAAAGGAAGATATACACAGATGGAGTTGGGACACCAATGAGATCTGAGCTTTCTTACATGATTTCAGCTATAACACATGAGATACAATTGCAAAATAAAACAGCAAACAAAAAGTCTGGATCCTGCAAACTACTGCTTCTGTAAGTATTCCCACTGAGGTTAGGGAAGTAAGTCAGTATTACTGGTTTCAATAAAGGATGACAAGATCAAGCTGTCTCCCCTCTCCCTCCCTCCCCCAAAAATGGTAAAGTAAAGCTTTTTGAGGAGAAAATAAAAATATCACAGAAGAAAAGTGTGGGGGGCTGTTTATCTTTCAGTCCTTCACTTGAATTGGAAAGAAGAGATTGATTTTTAAATAAATAAATGATTGTATATCTTTTCATGTACCTGAAATTACCTCACCTGGGATTCCAAGATAGATAGTTGTAGCACAATTTTAGATTTGCAATGGAAGGAGTAAATTCACCTGTGGCATAGGTAGGAGCAACTCATTTGACTTAAGCATAATATACAGGGAAGGGTTAGAACTTAACTTCATTTACAAATTCAATTCTTATGCAAATGGAATGAACAGTGACTACCACATCCTAATGACTTAATGAACTTACCAACTAATGGAGGTGCTAATTGTTCTTATCAGCCTCTTGTAACTACTTGAACAATCTACTCACTATCTCCTTTTCTCCCCCTTCCCTTATTTATTCTTGGATCTGGACTTCTAGTACTGCAGTCATCTGAAGAAGTGGGTTGTGCCCACGGAAGCATGATACCATCTACATGTTTTGTTAGTTTTTAAGGGTATGTCTACACTACCACCCTAGTTCGAACTAGGGTGATAATGTAGGCAACCGGAGTTGCAAATGAAGCCTGGGATTTGAATTTTCCGGGCTTCATTTGCATAAAGCCGGGCGCCGCCATTTTTAAATGTCTGCTAGTGCGGACTCCGTGCCGCGCGGCTACACGCGGCATGGACTAGGTAGTTCGGACTAGGTTTCCTATTTCTATAAACTTCTGTGGTTCTGAATAGGGAAAGCCCTATCTTCAGAGTAATGCATAGCTGCATCACTCAGAGAGAACATGTGAGGGATTGTGCCTCAGGAAAGAAGGTTGCTTCCCAGGGCTTTCTGGTATACAAAATACATGCATGTTTCTCTCCTGTGTCATGTCACAGACCAAATACAGAGAGAGATAAAACTGGCATACTCCTTTTGGAACTACAGTTCTGACAGGTCCCCAAGAAAGCTCCGGAAACTCCACACTTCCTTGTCCCTATCAAATATGTTGGAAAATTTTAATTATTAGACAGTTTTATAATGTGCATCTATGATGTCTGCCATCATGGCCAACATACAGGCGACATGAAGAGACAAGAGCAGGAATTGCAACGGCTTGAGCTAACGATCTAAGAGCCAGGCTGTGAATGAACATGTCATTCTCAGGGGATCAGGCACAGACAGGAACCTGTAACCCATGCTCACCAGTGGGCTATCCAAGGAGTATTTCATGAAGTCTGTCTCTTCAGGAGTTAATTCAGACAGAGCTCAAGGACATTTTGAATTTGTATCAATTTAATTACAGCTTTAGGGATTGCAGGATAACTATAAACATACAAATTCCCATAGTCATTGATTAGCTCTTAACAGGATGACAGAACTTCAATTACTGGAATGTGGACTGATAATTGCTTTAGCAGGCAAGCTGCAACCTTCTTAGGGTGGAAAACTCCACATTAAAGAAGAGTTATCCAGAGCACATGCCATTTGATCTTTTAAAACGGGAAAAATTAATTATTTTAAATATATTTCCAAAAGATTGTACTGGATTTAATGCTGAACACGCTAAAACAGCTTTTATAAGATGTAAAAAGAATATTTGATTTGGATCAGAGGGATGGTGTAGACTAAATCATTTCTGGTGATGTTATTAATGATCTCAGTGGTTTGCTGATGAATTTAAAAATCAGTTTGCAAACAAGAATATCAACATGTTGTGGGAAATAATACGGTCTTCAAACAAAACAAATGTAAATCTCATTCACTTCCCTGTGTTTACTTACAGTGAAAACACCTACATTTAGATTTAACTCAAACTCATTATTTTCTATATGTCCAAAGCCACCTGCACGTCATAAAGTTCTTTCATTTGAAAGAATTAATACAGTGTTTTGTAACCCTCATTTTGCTTTTTAATATGCCAGCTCTTCACCCTTATCGTGCAGATGCCTTGAAAAAAAGACCATGATGTTATATTGTGTAATCAACATTTTACTTAACATGAAAATTAAAACCACACCAATCTCCTCCCTGCCGAGAATCTGCCCAAAAATCTCCACTTTATATAAGGCTCTGAAAATGAAGCTACTTGTTCAAATTCTTGGTGCCTGAGCATCACATAACATACTAGCGCCTGACACAAAATCTATTCAATTCATAGCTTCTTCTGTTCAAATACCCTCATACTCTAGATCAAGTTTCAACAGATCTGATTTGTTTTCTTATTGCTACATTACATTGAAGTTGCGTGTATTGTACAAATGAGGAGTAGAACTTCTCTTAGTAGCTGGGGTATTTATTAATTTCATGAACGTAAATACAATCAAGTTTAAGGATGCCCTAGCTTTTCTTTCTGTTCATTTATAAAGTTAGTTTAATACTTGCTTACTGCAGCTTCTCAGAAGTCCATGGGAGCTCTGCCATTATGACATCATGGGCCCCTATTCAACTTATTGCATTAGGGGGATAAAGAAGGTGTTGTGCAAAATGGCTTATGAAAAATGGTCACATGATGGGGTCATTATTCCTCCATTCTGTTGCCTCGGCAACTACCAATATTGCTGTCTCCAAAGCAAACTTCAAGCAGTAGCAGCCATTATACTTACAAGCACTGTGATAAATGGACATCCTCTCCATTTCCCCAAGGATCACTTGAGAAAAACATCAAAAAGTGTAGTAACTTTAATTAGCCAGTTATTCAGCATGTTTTTATCATTAAGCAGCTCTGTAACTACCATCTTAATCACAAATATAATGATGGAATAAATTAAGTTACAGAGAGTGACCGGATTTAATAAATAATTTCAAAGTAAACAGAATTTAACTAGAATCTAGTGAGTCAGTGGATATTGCTGTCTCATCACTTCAGATTTATGTCAATCTGAGTTCCCCTCATTTGAAACCAATCCAGTACATCTCTGAATTAAAACATCATAATGAAGTCTCACACTGACAATATGAAAATCAAGATTAATCTAAGAAAACCTATTAGCAAATTTAATATGCAGGGAGAAAAGTACTCTCTCCTTTAAATTAAAAGGAGTATAGCTGCAATACTCAGTGAAAGATTGATTATTTTGTTTGCTGGTCTCTTTTTTTTCTAATATTAAACTGATGTTACTAATTTCCTACTTTAATTACTATGCACCTTCAGAGATGAGAAAATAAGTGTTTTCATCGCTGGATCTCTCCACTGAGAGACAGTAAACTAGTAAAAGCTCATAAAATCTTCTGAGTATTCTCCACTTATATCATTTGAAAACTATCCCAAAGTAACAAAACTTGGAGTGAATTCAGGCTACACATCCATCAGAGGCACTAACAGGGCCCCCATTACTGTAACATCTGGACTCCTCATATTCTTTAACAAACTCACCTTCACAATATAAGGAGACCCATCAAATGATGTGGATACCAAATGGCTACTTTAATAGAACTGTAGAGAAGGGATTTCAAAAAGTCATTTTGTCCATCCCCTGCACTGAGGTGGGGAGAAATATGCTTAAAATATTTCTGACAGATGTTTGTCCAACCTGTTCTTAAAAACCATCAGTGATGGAGATTTCACAGCCTCCTTTGAAATTTATTCCAATAGTTAGCTCTCCTTATAGTCAGAAAGCTTTTTCTAATATCTAACTCAGGGGTGAGCAAGAATCCGGCTTGAGCAACCTCACCTGCACCCTTATTATAGAGCAGTTGCACCCACTTTAAACAGCAGCCATGTTCTGGCCAATAGGAGATGAGAAATTTTTCTGATGGCAGGGGCAATGAATGAAGCCTTCTTACTCCCTCACTCCCCTTCTCCTTGTGCTGGAGCAGAGTCACATGGAGCAGTTTGCCCAGCACACAGGCAATGTTCCTGCAGAGCTGCTGCCTGGGAGCCATCCAACCCTAAGCCAGGCCTCCCAGCCAGGGCTTGCCTCTGTTCTTCTATTTCCCCCCAACTACATGCCCCAGACCGCCAACCAAATCCTCTGTATCCCCTCTCCCCATCTCCTCTCCAGGTCACAGCTGCCTCCCAGTCCCTGCTCTCCCTCCTACACCCTTCCCCTAGGCCAGAATCCTTTCCTGCACCCAAACATCCTCCAATACCTTGTACCCCATTTCTCTGTCACCCCCAAATCCTCTGTACTCCCTTTCCCTCCTTCTCCCAAGTCACAACTCCCTCCCAGATCCTACACTCCCTCCTACACCCCTCCCCTAGGCTAGAATCCTCTCCTGCACCTAAACACCCTCCCAGACCCTGCACTCCAATCTCCTACCCCAGATCATAACCCCTCCTTCACCCAAACTGCCTTCTACACCCACCATCCTAGACCCTGTGCCCCTTCCACAGAAGTGCAGCCGTAAAATCTTGGAGTGACCAAAATATTGGAGTGACCCCCCCCATTAAAAATTATTGCCCACCCCTTACGTAAGCCAGACCTTCATGGCTGCAGATTAAGCTCTTTACTTCTTGTACTACCTTTCATGGACCTGGAAAACAACTGACCATCATCTTTACAGTGTCCCTCAGTATGTTAGATGTTAGTTATTGGATCCTTCCTCGTTCTTCTTTTCTCAAGACTAGATATACTTTTCTTTTAATCTTTCCACATAGGTCAAGTTTCTAAATATTTTACTGTTTTTGTTTCGCTCTCCTGGACTCTCTCCAATTTGTCTACATGTTTCTCCAAAACTGGACACAGTACTCCAGCAGAGGCCTCACCAGAGCCAGCTAAAACAGAACAATTACTTCTGTAGTTTACATAATACAGTCCTGTTAATGCAGTCCAGAATTATATTAGCCTTTTTAACAACTGCATCACACTGTTGGGCCATAATCTGTTTGTGATACATTATATTTCCCAGATACTTTTCTGTAGTACTTCTGCCTACCTCACTAATACCCAATTTTGTATTTGTGCATTTGATTTTTCCTTCTTCCGTACTTCGCACTTATCTTTATTTCATCAATTTCATCGTGATGATATCAGACCAATTCTCCACATTATCCAGATCATTTTGAATTCTAATCCTGTACTCTGAAGTGTTTGTAGCCCCTTCTACCTTAGTGTCATTCACAAATCCTATAAACATACCTCCACACCATACTCCAAAAGATTAATATAAATATCAAGTAGTACTGGACTGAGGATGGACCTCTGTAGGATGCCTCTAGAGATATCATCCCAGTTGACAGCGATGAGTTGATCATTTTGAGTTAGGTTTTTAGCCAGTTATACACCTTCCTTATAGTAATTTAATCTATGCCACATGTTCCTAATTGGTTTATGACAATGTTGCGGGGAACAGTGTCAAAAGCTTTACTACACTGAAGAGAAATCACAGCTACTGCTTTCCTCATTCATTAGGCCAGTAATCCTATCAAAGAAGGAAATTAGATTGGTTTAGCATATTTGGTACTGACAAATCCATATTGGCTTTTATTTTTAACCCTATTATCTTTTAGGAGTTTACAATTTGATTCTTGTTCCAGTATCTTTCCAGTTGTCAATGGTAGGCTAACTGGTCTACAATCCCTGTGTCCTTCTTTTCCCCCCGTTTCAATAGAGGTGCATCTGCCCTTCCTCTCTCATCCAAGATTTCTTGATAATGTCAGTGAGATCCTGAAATACCTTAGGGTGAATGCAATGAGAAGAATGCAGATACAGACTAACGTGACTACCCCTCTGAGGCTTGTCACCTAGGATGAATGTAATGAGACCCTGCCAAGTTGAAATACAGCTAACCTACTTAAATATTTGTAACCTTTAACTTAAATATTTGTAATTCTTTAACTACTCTGCCTTATGTTCCTTCTGCCTTATTTTTAATATGAACTATGTTAAGCATGCAATATTTTCATTGAAACTGAAACACCTCAGCATTCTTTTCTGCAGTCCATTAATAGATTTCCTTCGATGCTGAGTATTGGACCCCCACTTTCCTTCCTCTTAATATGTCTAAATCCATAATATAGATCCTCTAAATCTCTACTCTGCTTTTTCCTAATCTTCTACGTGCCAAAAGTTCATAGCTGCATCAATTTTTTTGCCCATGGACACGCACAAAACCATCTATGTACTTATACCACTGAACAGCTCCATTTCTACTTCATGCCTAACAAGGGTACCATTTCAGGACCGGGATTGGGCTACAGCTGCTTGCTCTTATTCTCATTCCCCTCACCATCAGGCAGTGAGGGGAAAGTACAAAACTCCTTCCCCTCTCCTCATCAGCCAGAGTGAGAAGAAATACAAGAGCTGTACACTTTTCCCTTGCTCACTTATTATCATTACTAGAGCTCCAATCCCTCAAAGTATTTAAGCTTGAGGCCTACAATAAGTTATTCACTATGTTCTTAGAGTAAATGCTGACTCTAGCACAACCACTGTGGCACCTCAGAAAGAAATATGATAAATACTCCATTGGTTCCTGTAGAAAATTGCAACCATTTAGAACAATGATGTAAATAATTATGTAGCTAACCAACAGCATTTGATACACTGATAATCCTAACCCTAAAGAATATATATATATATACACTGACAATGTAAAGAAAAATCAACAAAAACTAGTTTCCTTTGCTGCTTTGTACAAAAACTGCACTATAAAACTAATCATAGTCACAAACTGAACATGCAGGGGAATCCCCCCCCCCCAAAAAAAACCAACCAACAAACAAACAAAAAATAAAAACCCAGAAGACTTAAAATGAACAAATTAGTCTATATTACAGTTGTGTTAGGGGACTTAATTATAAAGTGACTGTCTGCTAATGCAGAGTAGCTTAACTATATTTAAGTGTTATAGTGTGATATTTAAAGGTATCTAAGCATTGTTCCAACAATGTAATTGGAGGTATGATTTGCAGCCCGTTTATGAATACCTACATTAACTTTCACTTAGCTAGCATGTTAAAAATAATAGTGAAGGGATGATGGTGCAGGCATCAGCATGGTTTGTAGCTGGGCATGCTCTCACACTGCCCTCTCAAACTGTTGCACCCTCACTAATATTTGTAATGAGCTACTATACTGGAGCTGCAAATCACACCTACATATAGATGCACCCTAATAATGAAGTCACGTTTTCAAAAGTCACTTAGGATACATTTACAAGGCAACCAGAAACCTACAGCAGCAAGTCTCAGAGCCTTGGTCTTTAGATTCAGACTTGCAGGCGGTCATGTGATGGCACTAGCTCTGTAGACATTTGGGCTCAGGCTCAGAAGCTGCAGGAGGGCAGTGAGTGGGATTCAGACCCCAAGATCTAGCCCAGCCTAAATGTCTACACAGCTATTTTCAATGCAGTAATATGAGCACTGCAAGCCGAAGTCTGTGGACCCAGGTTCTGAGGTGCTACTATAGGGTTCTGCTTGCTGTGTAGCTATCAATGGGACTAGGACTTCTAAGTGCCTAAGTCACTTCTAAAAATGGAACTTCATTGTGTGAGTCATTTAAGCGATGCGCTAGCTATAGCACCTAAGGCAGGGCTACTCAACTTTGGAAGCTCCAGGGGGCATAGTGAAACTCACAGCACATGCCGAGGGCCACAACTTAAGCATGGTTGCATATACATGGAAATATATATGTAAATATATGCAAATAGTTTCTTTCACACTGAGGGGCATGAATACAAAGATTAAGGCAAGACTACAACACGCAGGCCCCATTTAAGTCAGTTCTGCTGACATTAATAAAATGCAATGTTTACCCAATTTCCACCCATATGACAGCACTTTTAATATGCAATGACAGTCCAGGAATTTAACTACTAAACCACATCTCAACAGAAGACCACTATATTGACTACTTTTTTGTTTTGGTTCCCACCTGCGGGTCGCGTGTACCCAAACTGCACCATGGGCTGCAAATAAACGGACCGTGGGCTGTACGTGGCCTGCGGGTGACATGTTGAGTAGCCCTGCTCTAAGGCTATGTCTGCACTACAAAGAAAAGTCGGAAAAAGATACGCAAATTGCAAACAGCAATTTGTGTATCTTTTTCTGCTTTTTTTCCAAAAGAGTCTTTTCCCACATTTGGCCCTTCTACACAGGACCAAATGTTGGGGAAAAAAGCCTCTTTTGGAACATCCCTTCTTCCTCGTAGAACAAGGTTTACAGGGATGCTGAAAAAAGTGTATGCTTTTCCAATTTTTTTTTAAGAAAACAAACAGTCATGTTCCTTGGACACGGCAGAGCTTTTCCAAGATGCCGGAAGTATCCTGGAAAAGTTCTATGGTCTAAACATATCCTAAGTCACTTGCAATGCTGAGTAAAGCAACCCATAAACACCGTATTAAATTCAGGATACAGCGTCTAAGAGTACATCTACTCTACAAAAATACTCCTCAGCAGCACATCGCAAAGCCCAGGTCACGTGACTCAGACTTGATAAATCTGAACATTAAAATAGCAGTGTAGACGTGGTCTCAGGCTGGTACCTGAACTTTGAAACACAGAGAGGAAAAAGTGCCTTGGATCCCAGGCTCCCACTCAAGCACTGCTATTTTTAGGCTTGTAGTAGGAGCTTGATCCAGTTGACCAGGGCTCTGAGATTGACTGCTGTGAGCATTTTTTCAATATAAAAGTACCTTGAGGTATCTAATTATGCTTCTTACATTGTCTTCCAAAGATACTAAGTCTCAGTAACTAGGTAAAACTAAGTCCCCTGAAATAGGTGTTGTATTTTCACTACTGGAACACAATTATGATCCGTTCTGCTTTACTTAGAGTAGTAATTCCAGTTAGATCTAAAGATTATTTTTTTCTTTTTTACTAAATAAGACAATGTAACAAATACAGATATTAATGTGAAGTTCCCTAGTGATAAACCATCTCTGTCAGCATTTCTTAGAATTAGTTTTTTCCAGTCATGCATAGTTTTCTGCTATAACCATGTTGTGTATATAAAGATATTTTTTCTAAGCCTCTTGCAGGCTTTTAGCATACTAGAAAAGAGACACTAGAAAGGAGACTCAGAAAGTTTAATTTTTAGTGTTGTGATTTTATAAGTTTGTAGCCATCTATCTAATTCAGATATAAAGTGTATAACTTTCATAGTTGTTTATTTCTGTGTGGTCAAGGGGACTTTAAAAAGGAATATATAGGTACATGGTATAAATCTAAATGTTTCCACCCTGTCAAAAACCTGATCAATGTAAAACATGTTTTAGTAAAGGTGGTTGATGTTGCAGTGTAACTATCTCCCACATCCCTTACTACTTATCATCTTCTTTATTCCTCATTGCATTAAAGTAGCAATTAGAAGTCGATTAGAAATGTCCAAGAACAATAATACATAAAGATCAATTAGGAATACATGCTGCTAGGAAGATTAAATATTTGCTAAAATAACCACAGCCTTTCAAATAATAGTTGAAAATTCATTACTCAAATACATTTTGAACTGCTATTTTCTGCCTCACTTCACTGTAATTGCAAAATATAATATGGCAGTGGCAGTAAATGTTTCAGACTGAAGAGCAGAAAATACACAAAGCACTTAGGTTAAAATGACAGCAGTTGAGATGTTGTAAACAGATGCCAACAGGTTTTTTGTTCGTGTTTTTGTATGAACTTAGTTTTAGCTTTTGACTTTCTGTAAAATCTTTGTTAGCTGAAAATGGCAAAACTCTGCAGTTAACCTATATTTACCTGGACCTAATCTTCCTGTTGTATAGTAAAACAACCACTATAAAGTAATAGTAAAGCAATCACACATCCTTTTTCCTAACACTTCTGAAGGGCTAAACTTGGCATAACTAGGTAGGAAAGCATGGAAGTTGCAGAACAAACACTACTCCCTTCTGAAGGCAAGGTGCTGCAAATCAACAGGACACAAGGACCACTATGTCCATGGTTCTAGCTGGGCACTTATGCAACAATGTGGGGTGTCCCCGAGCATGAAAGAACAGAGAGGCAGCTAAAGCTTCAGCATTCATCTACAGTAAGAACAAGAGAAAAGGATTCTCAGGCCATAGCATATCTCTTGCATGATCATGGCAGGTAATAAAGTGACTCCAAGCAACCCTAGCACAGAGCTACAAAATCCAGAGAGTAGGTGGGCTCACAGTACATGAAAACTCACTGGTACTTTTTTGTGGAATTGTGCTATAGGAAGGAGGTATCTTCTGTAGCTCAGTATAGCAGTGACTTCCCCCAATTCACAGGGAATTGATAGCATTCTCAAATCACATTTACAGCATTATATGAGAGGGGTCCCAATCAACGAAGATGCAGGCTCAGAAATCACTGGATATCTTGATGCCATGTCATTGCCATCCAGCACCACATTGCTATCTGCTTGGTTATCGGTTTATTCGATAATCCTCTGACCATATTCAAGTGCACTCTGTTGTCCATTGCCCATATCTGCCTGTGAACTAGAGATGTTAAAATGTGGTTAATTGACTAAATGATTAGTCTATGG
Organism: Pelodiscus sinensis; assembly: GCF_049634645.1. Taxonomy (NCBI): domain Eukaryota; kingdom Metazoa; phylum Chordata; order Testudines; family Trionychidae; genus Pelodiscus; species Pelodiscus sinensis. The sequence goes on from NC_134719.1 coordinate 53,636,545, forward strand.
AATTTCCATTGACTACTCGACTCGTCGATAGGCACTTCCATTTCTACCCAGCGGGTGCTCTTGTACATTTCAAAGGAGGAATGCAGAACTCCGCGTCCAGCCCAGGGCCAGCAGGAAGTCCTGTTGACTCTGGGCTGCACGTGGGTGCCTGCTTTGAAATGTACAAGAGTCCCCAGCGGGGGCTCTTGTACATTTCAAAGCCATGGAGCCCTGGGTCAGTGGAAGACTAAGAGCCTCCCGCTGACCCCGGGCTCCATGCTATGCTGCATGCATTAGAGCTTGGGGATTTTGCTAGGAGGCGGGGACAGCATGTGAAGCTTTCTCCTCCTACCCAGTTTGCAGAGCAATTAGCAGCCCGCTGTTTAAAGTGGGTGCAGCCACTCTATTGTAAACGTGCTGGCAAGGTGGCCACGAGCGAGATCCCATGGCTTGGTGGGCCGTATCTGGTCCTCAAGTTGCCTTTTGCCCACCGCTGCCATATACACTCTTATGCACAGATTCACCCAATCGGGACCTAACTGTAGCAGAGGAAGACATGAAAGAGGGGTTGGGATTATGTGTTAAAAAGAATGTTTTATAGTGTGCTGCAGATGGGAAGAAAGATCCCATGAATGTGAGATGACTGTGTCACTCATGCTGAAAAAACATGAGCAAATGCTTGGAAAAGCTCATCCTTGGAAATAATGTCACATACCTCTGACAAAAACAACACTATTGACTGCTTGGGATGCTGCAAAACATATTTTGTTTTGAGTTCTACGATATTCTAAACATGAGAGAAGTGGCTGCCCAGTCATTGAAAAACTGAGCATATGGAATGAGCTATAAAAGTAGAACACATGGAGCTACAGCTAAATGAGAGAAGCATTAACAATTATAGTATTATAATCGGGATTGCATTAAATCCTCAGTTACTGTGAAATGGTATGAAAAGGTTTACAAAGTTTATGCTCATTCTCCCCTTAGATGAAGAATGTTTCATTGATCACTAAGATGTGAGTGCACTATTTATAGTGCATAAAATCAACAACTTTCCTGAACCTCCCAATCTGAATGCTTCCAATATTCTAATGTGCCAGTAGATAGGACTCTTTCTATTACTATATGTAAAGCGGTGAAAGTTTTTGGATGACATTTTTTGTTGAAAAATGAGTTTTTGATGCCAACAATTTTATTGGCAAAATTATATTGTTCCTGGAAGTTGTAAATTAAATTTAATTTTAAAAAATAATTGAACATGGTGATAAAAATATCCCGTTTCCCCTCTATTTTTCTCCTATCGTTCCCTTTTTTTCTCCTCATGAGAAAAAAAAAAGAGCAATGGGTATGAGGAGCAAACACTTGAAATGAAAAATCATGAGATTTTTCACAGAAAAAAATAAAAAATATTGAATGAAATTAAAAAATGCTCATTTGTAAAAAATACCATTTAAAAACTTTATTATTTACAAAGACATAAATCTACAGATCTTTCCTCTTTATATCATTCTCTTAATACCCATCCAGGTGGGGTCTGAAACATATTGCCAACAGTATCATACATTTGGGCTATCAGTCTGTATGACTATATCTAGACTACACTGGTCTATCGGAAAAAGGAAAAAGATCTTCACAATTTGCGTACCTTTTTTCAGTAGTTTTTTCAGAAGAGGCTTTTCCAAAATTTGGCCCATTTACACTGGGCCAAATTTTGGAAAAGCCTCCTTTTTCAGAAGAGCCCTTCTTCCTCGTAGAAGGAGGAAGACAGGACTTCCAAGAGAGTGCACCTGCTCTTCCAGAAAAAAAAAGTGGAAGAGCAGACTTATTCCCTGGATGTGGAAGAGTTTTTCTGGGATACCTCAGAGGTGTAACGGTAGTTCAAATTAGAAAGCCTAATTCGAACTACCTACTCCGTGCCGCGTATAGCCGCGGGCACGGAGTCCGAACTACCAGGGATTTAAAAATGGTGGCGCCCGGCAAGATGCAAATGAAGCCCAGGATATTTAAATCCCGGGCTTCATTTGCAACTTCGGTTGACTACATTAACCACCCTAGTTCGAACTAGGGTGGTAGTGTAGACATACCCTTGTAGTGGTGCAACCCTTGATCGATTTTCATTTTTGTCATAATAGATAACTTGGATATTAATCATTTAGAATCATAGAATAGAATAATAGAATCCTAGAGCTGGAAGAGACCTCAGGAGGTCATCAAGTCCAGCCCCCTGCCCTAGGCAGGACCAATCCCAACTAAATCATCCTAGACATTGTCAAGTCGAGACTTAAACACCTCTAGAGATGGAGATTCCACTACCTCCCTAGGTAACCCATTCCAGTGCTTCCCCACCCTCCTAGTGAAATAGTTTTTCCTAATATCCAACCTAGACCTCTCCCACTGTAATTTGAGACAATTGCTCTCTGTCCTGCCATCCATCACTACTGTGAACAGCCTTTCTCCATCATCTTTGGAACTTCCCTTCAGGAAGTTGAAGGCTGCTATCAAATCCCCCCTCACACTTCTCTTCTGCAGACTAAACAATCCCAAATCCCTCAGTCTCTCCTCATAGGTCATTTGCTCCAGCCCCCTAATCATTTTGGTCACTGTTCACTGGACCCTCTCCAATGCGTTTACATCCTTTCTATAGTGGCGGATGCAGAACTGGACACAATATTCCTGATGTGGCCTCACCAGAGCCGAACAAACAGGAATAATCACTTCTCTGGATCTGCTAACAATGCTCCTCCTAATATGCCATTAGGCTTCTTGGCTGCAAGGGCACAACGTTGACTCATATCCAGCTTCTCATCCACTGTAATCCCCAGGTCCTTTTCTGCTGAACTGCTACTTAGCCATTTGGTCCCCAGACTGTAACAAAGCTTGGGATTCTTCCGCCCCAAGTGCAGGACTCTAAACTTGTCCTGGTTGAATCTCATCAGATTTCTTTTGGCCCAATCCTCTAATCTGTCCAGGTCACTCTGGACCCTATCCCTGCCCTCCAGGGTATCTACTTCTCCCCCTAGCTTAGTGTCATCTGCGAACTTGCTGAGGGTGCAATCCATCCCCTCATCCAGGTAATTAATAAAGACATTGAACAAAACCAGCCCTAGAACCGATCCTTGGGGCACTCTGCTAGAAATCAACCACCAACCTGACATTGAGCCGTTGATCACTATCCATTGTGCCCGACAGTCTAGCCAGCTTTATATTTATCTCACAGTCCATTTATCCAATCCATATTCCCTTAACTTGCTGGCAAGAATATTGTGGGAGACCCTATCAAAAGCTTTGCTAAAGTCAAGGTATATCACATCCACTGACTTTCCCATATCCACAGATCTAGTTACCTCATCATAGAAGCTAATCAGATTGGTCAGGCATGGCTTGCCCTTGGTGAATCCATGCTGACTATTCCTGATCACTTTCCCCTCTTCCAAGTGCTTCAAAATGGATTCCTTGAGGATCCCCTCTATGATTTTTCTGGGGACTGAGATAAGGCTGACTAGTCTGTAGTTCCCTGGATTGTCCTTTTTCCCTTTTTCAAAGACGGGCACTACATTTGCCGTTTTCCAGTTATCTGGGATCTCTGCCAATCTCCACGTATTCTCAAAGGTTCCACAATGACATTTTCCAATTCCTTCAGTACCCTCAGATGCATTAAATCCAGGCAGGCTATTCAGCCTGCTGTGCCTGCAGGATATAACATTACCTAGCTTACAAGTGTGCCCCAAGACCAAAAACCGGCCTGTGGCATTCGATTGTATGCTATGATCAAAGGATATGTTGGTAAGCAACTCATAATTATAAGTATTTTTATGTAGTCTATTATTTTCATTCACACTATTTATGATAAATATATAATACTTAGGAAAATTGGGAAATATTAATCTGCTGTGCAATCATAAAACTGTAATTATTTTGATCCAACACTTTCCTGCTTTTATTATTTCCTTCTACTGAACACATTCTGTTGAAGAATCTATAAAACCCAAAATATTTCACCTTCCTAGATCTGTACCTGATAGTGCATTCATGCTAATCATCCCAACATTTCCCATCACTTCCCATGTTCTGAAAGCATTGCCTTCGACCCATGCAATTCATGGCTATAATATAAGCATAAAGTAACAGGTTCAATCTCCTATTATTTAAGAATTTTTAATCCTTCCTGGCTTAGACAGATGATTCCTTTCTTGCCAGGAATTAATGGAAGCCAGAATGACTGAGCTTTAAAAGCTTCAAATTCTACTTGTTAGAGACCATATTTCTAACTAGAGTTTTCACAATTTTGAATTTTATTTTGGTTTTCCCATCCTTTTGACTAGATTCTATGCTCCTTGACATAGAAAATCTAAAGCAGTACTTGACTGAACAGTGGACCATCTCGCTACCTGATCAGTGTAGGTTGCAGATGGAGCTGTCCACTCATTTCTCCCATCTGCTTCTGGTTTGTGATCCTCACATGTCAAATAGAAGGGAGTGTACATTCATTAGTGGCAAACTGTCCTCTGTCCAAAAGTCAGAAGAGAGTATCAAGGGGAAACTGTCACAGGAATTGGAGTGTTATCAGCAGAAAGTGGTAGCAGGTTGCAAAATGCTCTCATTAGGGTTACAGCTCATGATGTCTGACAAATTTAAAAGGCTAGCCCCTGGAAGAGGATGCTGGGAAAAAGTTCTCCCAAGAGAGCAATCCTACACTGGTGACAATCAGCAGATTTCAGGAAGCCACAAAGGAAGGTGACATATATGTATTATTGTGGACCACCATTGGATTTGAAGGAAACTCATTGGGTTTGATACACTGTTGCACCATGTAATAAATGAGAATGGTAACATTTTACACCCAGCACATGAATATAAATCGGTGCAGGAGAGGAAGAAGGGCCTCCGGAGGCTGAATTTGGCCCACCAAGTGGGTTGTTCAGGTCTGCAGAGGCCCTGCCACACCATCACCTCCAGGTCAATTAGGGTCTGGGGGTTGAGGGTAGTACACAAAGGTTCCTTCACCCTACCCCTGCCCTGCAAGGAGCACGTGGTGCTTAGAAGCACCACAAGCTCCTGGTAGGGCAGAAGGAGATATCATGCACTCCTCTGTCCCAAGTACATGAAGTCTCTTCTCACCACCAGGGGCATAGGCACCTAGGGTGAAGCTCTGGGTGGAGGCAAAGACTTCACACACTCCCCCACAGCCAGACCAATCATGGTCTGTGGGTGGGGAAGCAGGGAAGTATCCTGGCCTCACCCCTTCCATCTGAGGCACTGCTCAAAACATTTCTGAAGTGGCCCCCGGTAAAAAATTATTGTCCACCCTGGTATACAATTTTATTTTTTCATAATCTACATTATCCCTCCACTTTTTCTACCATAACTGGTAAACTATGGATACAATGTTGCTAGTGTAATTCAATTACTGAGGAGATTGCTAGAAAATTTGACAAATAGAGATGAGGATTTTTATGACGTAAACTTGTACCTACTAAAAATAATTGCTACAATTCAGCAATTTCATATGGATTATCAAAGGATTGTGACATCAGATGGCAATTAGAGTATAATCAAACAATCTTTTGGTAGTCACAACCTTTCTGAGTTTTAAATTGGAGACTTAGAAGTCAAACATTTCCTTATTACTCCTGTGTGTGCAGAATTCATGGTCCCCACAGATTCCTTTGCTTCCCCACAGAAAAATGATTTCTGATGGGAAAGCAAAAAGAAGTCACAATAGCAGTCATGCACCTCTCCCCAGCAGTTCAGGCAGGTTGGTTTATGCACTGAGAGCAGCCAGAAGAAACATAAATCATGCTGAGCAGTCATGCATGTGAGAGAGACACACACATTGTCCCTGTCACTCACTATGCTTGGCGCAGAGAGGGCTTTGTTTTGTAGGACACGCTCTTCTTCACAGGCAGAGCAGAATGTAGCTGACTGTTCCCATTGTTATTATAGTGAATTCCCCCAGAAATATAAAACAGGTGGAAACATTTTAAGGCTCCTTTGAATTGCCAGATGGTATGAAGGAGACGTATTATAAAAAAGACAGTGTGGCCCTATAAATGCTTATGTGCTTTAGTGATTAGAATGGGTCGAAATTTTTTGACTGAAAAACTTTCCTTTCAAAATGTGCTCTATCAATTGTTTGCTGTTGACCGTTTTGGAAATGGTCTGTAGTCAATATACATTTTGAGTTTGAGTCACCAGCCCTTGTTTATCCTTCAGTTGCTTACGATGTAGCACTGAGCATATGGCTGCATATATCTGTTGCCTATTAACTAGAAGAGTCAATATTAGCTTCATTAGCATTGGACAGAACAGTTTGGGGGATTTCATCCAATGCTCCCCCTCCCATTCCCATTCATTATCTCTTATACTGTAGTTTAAATAAATTACCAAAATAACTGAAACCAGAATGATTATATTAGGTTATTTTAACATATAAAATATACAGAATTTTGCAGAATTTTAAAATAGCATGCAGAAAAATTTTAATTTTGATTCAGATTTTTGGTTTTGGCATAGAATTCCCCAGGGAGTATATTCTGTATCTCCTGAGCCATTAAGCCTCATGTCTTTCAAAATATTCTTGCGGATACAAGAGCTGAGAAATTGACCAGGTAATTACACTCTTGAGACTGCCACAGTAGGGCCTAAATGGAAACCGAGACTACTCAATTAGTAAAAGGTCAGAGTTCAGAACAATATCCAATAAAATCACAGTCTATTCTGGGGCCAGCTCCATATCCGGTGAGCCCTGTGAGTGGCCCATTGTCTTTATTTCAGCTCTGTGATTTACATTAGCTGAGAATATGGCCCGTAGTGTGTTGGATTTATTGGCCAGATGAAGCACTTAGATCATGCGTTTGAAGGCTGATTCTTCAGCAGCCTTGAGTGGGTCTGGCCAATTTGTCTGGCAAGAATGGCCAAAGTTGTAAATCACAAGGCTATGTTTTATAGGAGGTTTTAGACATTTATAGTTGGTTAACTTTTATGAAAAGGTTATAACAACAGAAAATGACAATATTTTTCTTACTTGTGGAAAACATACTGGGAAAGCAGAGAGAACAGACTAATTCTACTCCCCTTAGAAAACGAACAAATCTTGGAGTGAATGGAATGAAGACTATAATTGTTTGATTAAAATATGCCATATTGACAATATAACAGCCTGATTCTGAAGGAGAAAAATACATGGGCGTGGCTAGTTTTTTTCAAAATGTTGCCTATAGCAGTAATAGTGGTAGATTGGAAAGAAGGACACTCAAATCTAGAATTTAGTATCTGCAAGTGCAGGGTCTACATGGCCAAGAGAAGAGTCTTTTAAAAAGTCGCTCTGGCTGTGTCTAGACTGGCCAGTTTTTCCGGAAAATCAGCCGCTTTTCCAGAAAAAACTTGCCAGCTGTCTACACTGGCCGCTTGAATTTCCGCAAAATCACTGACTTCCTATTGTAAGAAATCAGTGCTTCTTGCGGAAATACTATTCTGCTCCCATTCAGGCAAAAGTCCCTTTTGCGCAAAGCTTTTGCACAAAAGGGTCAACGTAGACAGCTCAGATTTGTTTTCCGCAAAAAAGCCCCGATCGCGAAAATGGCGATCGGGGCTTTTTTGTGGAAAAACGCGTCTAGATTGGCATGGACGCTTTTCCGCAAAAAGTGCTTTTGCGGAAAAGAGTCCGTGCCAATCTAGATGCTCTGTTCCGAAAATGCTTTTACCGGAAAACTTTTCCGTTAAAAGCATTTCCAGAAAATCATGCCAGTCTAGACGCAGCCTTTGTGTTTCAAAAACTCATTATTTCACATGCATATAATGGCAGAGATAGTACATAAATGTTTCAATATAATAAACATCCTGACTTCTCTCACCCTTCTCAATCATGCAATCAAATAAATACTTTAGATAGATATAGGTGGGGCGGGATGGAGGAGGAACAAAGAAATTCATACCTTCCTGGCTTTGACTGTCCACCCCAAAGGTATGTCTATACTACAGCACTATTTCGAATTAACTTAATTTGAAATAGTTAAATCAAATTAAGCTAATTCGAAATAACACATTTATACACAAAAACTGTTGCAAAATAGTGTTTTGTTATTTTTAAATAGTGCGTCCACACTGAGTGGACCCTGAACCAAAGTTAAGGCTGGCCGGAACCAGTGCCGGCAGGGCATCAGGTTGGGACTTAGTGTATGGGGCTGCTGCTTGAGGCTAACTGAGCTCCATGCTTAAAGGGACCCTACCCCCACCCAGGACAGACAGTTCTCAGGGTTTCCCGCTTGCTTGTCTACCTTGATGAGGGACAGCAAAGCAGTCCAATCTTGGAGTGCCCTAATTGCCCATACTCGGGACACCACGGCACTCAGCCACATGGAACCAGAGCTGCCCCTGGGCACGCCGGTGCATCTCATGGGGTCGTTGCCATCAGACCAGCTGCACTTGCTGCAGGCTGCCATCCGGGGGTCCATCGGGGGCTGTCAGGATCCAGGAGACCCTGAGGGAGATCATCCACCCTGAGGAGCCCTCAGAGCCTCTCCGGTCCTCCCCACCGGGGGCTCGTGCCCCATTCCTCCCTCACATCCTTCCACTTACCCTTCCCTAGCCCTGATATCAAATAAAAGTCACGTATGTTCAAAAATAGAAACTGGGTTTATTGAACAAAACTGGGGGGGGGGGGGAGATGGACCTCTCGGGAGATTGGGAAAAGGAGGTGGGAGAGGGGAAGAGAGAGTGTGGGAGAGGGGAGGGGGAAACATGGGAGGAGGGAGCTGGAAGGGGGAAGCAATTGGAAGAAGGGGGGAGGGGAAGCTTGGGGGTCTCACTGGACCAACCTGACTTTCATGCAAACCTGCTCCTGGGTTCGCATGTGGCCTTTGGAGTGTGTCTAAACTACATGGCTCCATCGATGGAGCCATGTAGTTTAGGCTGATCGGCAGAGGGAAATGAAGCCGTGATTTACATAATCGTGGCTTCATTTAAATTTAAATGGCTGCCCCGCTCTGCCAATCAGCTGTTTGTCGGCAGATTGGGGCAGTCTGGATGCTCCCCTGTTGACATGAAAGCCCTTTATCAACCTCCTCGGTAAACCTCATCCTATGAAGCATAATGTGGAGGTCGATAAAGGGCTTTCAGGTTGGCGCAGGAGCATCCAGACTAGCGCGCTGAGTCAACAAACAGCTGATCAGCTGTTTGTCGGCTCAGCATGGCAGCCATTTAAATTTAAATTAAGCCGCGATTATTTAAATTGTGGCTTCATTTCCCTCTGCCGATCAGCCTAATCTACATGGCTCCATCGATGTAGTTTAGACACACCCTTGGTGGCCAGGCTGGCAGCTATCCTACCATAGATGGCCACATACCTCCATCTAGGGCTGAGATCATGGAAGTTGGGGGCATCCCCCCCAAACCTAAATAAGGTCCATGATCTCCACCCTGGACCAGGAAGGCACCTGCCTTCTCTAGCCCCTATCAGGCTCCTGGGAGCTGGCAGACTGCTCCTGGGGAGTGGTGGAGGGCTGGCTGCCAGTGGCTTGCTGGCTCATGTTTTGGGGCCACTGGGTCAGGGGCCCCAGTGGCCACTGCTGGCTCTGGGCTGGCAGGCTTGGAGCTGGCACAGGCACTGTGGCCAGGGTCTACCCCTTTAATGTCTCCGGGGCTGAGGGAGAGGAGAGTAAGCTTTCCTGGTTGTGCCCAGAGTGGCCACCAGGGCTCTCTAGGAATGGCTGGAGGCCCCCTATTTCGAATTAAGTGTCTACACAGCACTTAATTCAAAAGAGCTATTTTGAATTTGGCATTACTCCTTGTAGAATGAGGTTTACCAAATTTGAAATAAGGGCTCTACTATTTCAAATTTATTTCAAAATAGTGGTTTGCCTGTGTAGATGCTATTAAAGTTAATTCAAAATAATTGCTGTTATTTCAAATTAACTTTGTAGTGTAGACATACCCTAATAGAGAAATAACTGAGTATTCTCAGTGATGGGAAATGTCACATATGGAATTTAATCAGACCTGCAATAGAATGCAATAGAAGCTCATGCATTTAGTACAAGACATCCCAGCTTTGATTCTGCCTGCTGATAACTGGGGTCTTGTCAATGTTACACTAGAAGGGTATGTCTAGATTACATGCTTCTGCCGATAGAGGCATGTACCTCATTACACGAGGCATAACGGAGTGGTCGACAAAGGCTTCCTTTGTCGACTGATCCGCGTCTTGCCTGCCGTGCTATGCCGACGATCAACTGAGCCGGCACAGCACGGCAGCCATTTTTATTTTAATGAAGCCGGAGATATTTAAATCCTGGCTTCACTGACTATGTCGGGTAGCTTATTTTACATGCCTCTGTCAGCAGAAGGATGTAATCTTGACATACCCGAAGTGATGAAGATTTGCACCAAGGATAACCTGCTCTCCCTGTAGTTGCCTTTGAACTGTATCCTGGACCTCGGGTGGAAAAGGAGTGGGCAGGAGCAGTGCAGGGTGTGTTGGCAATGGATGTAAGAAGGATTCTCTTGTGGCTCTGTCAGACGGAAAAAGCTGAGACCATGGCCTGAATGCTCAAGATTGCTTCTGGAACTGTGGATTGAGAAGAGCTTCTAGAGACTTTAAGTAAAAGAAAGAACTTTTCCTGTTCAACCTAAATGTGACTAAAGTTTTTATCTGTCCTCCCATCTGCCTGAGCTACCAGCTGCCTAAAGTGACCTCCCTCTATTAGGAAAATCCACAGAGTCATTCTATCTGTAGTGCATGAAAGGTCTGAAGAATCTAAGAGCTCCTTGCAGAGAAGATCTATTTCACACAAGTAGGGCTGTAGAGTAGACACTTGCATAGTGACTGTAAAGACTACATGTGAGGCAGAGGAGAAGAGTGCAACACGAGCAGAAGAAATGAGAAGAGGAGCAGAGGGAAGCCAGTTTCATGGGGCAGGATGGTACAAGACCATGACAAATTTTAAAATAAATATAGCCCTTTTTCAATTAGAACCTAAAGCCAATGGAGATGTTGGGAAGAAATTAAGAAATAATTGGGTTCTGGAATAGGATGTCTTTAGTGGAAGCATGAAGTGATTGGGTGAAACAGGATGCATTTTAGGGGGTGTCATACCTCAAGCAAAGAGGAAATGGTCAAGCAATTTCTAAGGGGGAGGTGTGGGGTGGGAGTATGAAAGTACTGTAAGTATGAAAGTAAGCTTTCTAATCAGAGAGTAACAGAGCTCATTAGCATGGGAAAACTCATGTATACTATGTTTTCCTCTGCTTCCTCCTGTGTGAAAACAGATACAATGAGGCCTGTTTACTGATGTCTGTATGTTCTGATTTTAGGGAAAATTAATCTAAACAGGAAAGAATGAATAGCCATTTTTAGTTCAAAGCATTGAGATCTGAATGATTCATCTAGTCAGTCATCATACTCTTTTAACTGGGATAATTAATGTAGTTGATTTTAGAAAATAGCGCCCATTCCTAGCACACAGAACAAAGTATTTATACATGTTTATACCTAAGATGCACCATGCGTCTCTAATCTGATTCCAATTTAAATTCATTTTAGCTGCTCAGTAAGATCTTTTTCAGAGGTACACAAATTCACACATTGGAAAAAAGGATGATTTAAAACATTGGTTGTAAAGTTCAGAATTGTCTCCCATAATGAAGGATAATCAGAATTACCTCATAAGACCTCAGAATGTTATACATGTTTATCTACATATCAGAATCAGACCATTCATTTAACTGTAGTATATTGGAAAGATTGCAGGCCAAAGTATGCTTATAACCATTTAGAAGAGAAGACTGTGGAGATGAATGCATTAAAGACATGTGTGCTGGAAGCAAGCAAAATTGCAAAATAAATAAATCCTTTGGCAGAGTTTACAAGCTTGAAGCCCCATTAAGCTTTTCTACATTTTGTCTGGATGTTTAAATATCTGTACAATGACATATTGAGGTTAAAGTTCCCCATGAAGCAATGTTGTGTATCTGACAGCATTTATATTGATTTTTATCACCAGATAGCTGCATTGTGATAGCTGATGGATTGTAAGAAACACACTTCGTTAACTCTGCTTGCCTGTCTCTTGCCAGTAGCCTTTTTAATCGCCTCACTTTTAAACACCCCACTGAATATTTTCTCCCAGAAGCATGTGTGTGTGGCTTGTACTTTAATAGTCTTTCAGACTGAGCTGATCAATACCATTAATTACTCATAGAATGGAATCTAAATAAGCTTAGTGTAAATCTATTTTTGGGTCTAATGTTGTAACTGATCCAGTAGCACTATGTAGAGAACAATCCGATTAATGAAATTATCACTGATATTTATTCATCCTTTTTTATTCCTTCGATTACTCTGAAAAGTTCATTATGTCCTCTTACAAATTTTTAATGAAACTCTGGTTCAGTAACATAATATATTATAAAAACTTAAAAAACAACAAATAGTCTAGTAGCAATATAAGCCAACAGCTTTAAAAAAGATTTTACATTTGAGTTTAAATTACATCCTGTACTTAATTACACTTTATGAAATTAATAATTATCAAACTCTTGTATAAATACAGTGAACATCAGAGGTGGCAAATTAACATACTAATTAATTGAGAACATGATGAGCAAACATATCTGTTGCATAAGATGAACATACAAGAACCCTTTGAAATGGAAGAGATCCTGCCATGGTCCATTTTTTTTTTTTTTTTTTTTTTGGTGCTTGGTCCAGGATCATTTTAAAGTCTAAAGTAATGGGGCTTCCAAAAGCTTCCTCTGGAGCTTATTGATCCATAAACCAGACCTAACCATTAGAAAGATTTTCTTGATATTCTTTATATTGGAAAATTTCTAATTTTTCCCCCAAGGCAAAGTTATAATAAACCATTAACATGTTATAGTGTAAATTACTTATTAAATATTCAATATGCCATTACCATAATTATATAATTGTATCCCTTCCAGAGCTATCCACTGCCTCCCTGAGTCCAGCAGAAGGCCCTTTGAGGCGTCTCCATATTTGTTACAAACTGTGTTAAATTCATCCCAGGGTAACTCTTCTGACAGCAACTGGAATCACTCCTTGAATAAATTTGCCTTTTAGGAATTACCTAGCGACCTAAGGGCTAAACCACTTATTATCATAAAATACTAGAACTGGAAGGGACCTCGAGAGGTCATCAAGTTCAGTCCCCTGCCCTCACAGCAGTACCAAGCTATAACCTTATTCATTCTTGTTTTGCAAATCAGATTCACTAGCAATGTTAAAGAGGAAGTTAAAGAAACAAAACAGAATGTGATCTCTGTGAAGCACACTATGCCCTAGACTCACACAAATACAACTTTCCTTGACAGTGATGAGAGGTCTACCATAGATCATGCATACTTATAGCTGTATATGTGATGGCTAGTCGGACTGTCTATCTATCCTTTTTTTGTAAAGCTGATTCTCTAGAGATATTTTCGCTACCTGTAAATACCTATGGTTTGATTCACTACCATTTTCTTTTCATTGTATGTCTGTTTAATGATACTGAAATCAATAGAGTTACACCAAAATAAAACTAGTAATATAATAGTGAACCACTTCTTTAACAATAACACTATTATTTATAACAGTTGAAACATGGTCTTGTCATTAAATAGTGAGGCTGGGAGACAGGCAACCTGATTTCTAGTCCCAATTTTTCCAGGCGACAATAACAAATAATCACAGAAAGAGATACAGTTTATTTTCAGAGTTGGAAGGAAGTGTTACAAGAAGGAAAATAGTGTTTTCCTAAAGCTACTTTCTGTCTTTGTCTGTTTCACTATAAGGGTTTCCCCCATCCTTTCTACTACTGGGTTTACTTGTACAGTTAAACCAATATAAAACAACAATAAAATATACATATCAAAATAAGCTCACTTTCAAACTTTCCTTTGGAAAAGTTACTTTATTAGAACCTGGATGGAAAATTGAATTTCTGTTGTGCAGAGAATTTGGATTTCTCAGAATGTATTTTCCTCCCAAATTGGGATAATTTTTGGTAGAATTTCCAATACAGAGTTGGCACTGATCTCTCATACTTCTTTAACATCTTCATATTATTATGAATTTGAAAACTCTTCCCTTTTCACAACCACATCCTTCGCCTATTTTCCCCAAATAACAATTCAAAAGTTCGTTTCTGAGAAAGAACCCAATTTCAGACCCTCATAGAAAAATGACTTAATATTGGCAAATGGCCTGGTTGGCCTGATTTATAGAATATGTAATGAGATTTCATCAAACTGTGGGACCAATTTTAAATGATCTGTTCTGCCTTGCAAGCCACAGGACATACTCACATTCTAAAGTTGCAGTGGATTTTATCAATACTGTAGTGAAGAACACTAATATCGTAATGATGAGCACATCAACTACACTATTAACTACTGACACAAGGCCTGAAAGATTTGTTGGTTTGCTTAATACAAAAACATGCATACTTTGTTTGCATGTAACTTTGTCAGTGTGCACTTAGCAGTCTGCTGTTTGAGAGTGGGTGGAAAGACACCTATAGTGACATGGAGGGCATTGTAGTGGGAGGCCATATGCTGGGCAAAATATTCACTCTGCTCAGTTTCATGCTCTGGTGAGAGGCTGTAGAGAGTTCCATTATACTACTGAGAGGGTTATTTATGACTGGAATGCAGGTAGGCCAAAAGCAGCTTCCATCAGGCTGTTGTTCCTTCTCCTGTGCTGGTGAGTCGACTATAGACAAGTGGGGGAGCTTTAGCTTAATTCACACTCTCCAATGTACAGAGGGAAATAATTTGGCTCAAGCTATGTCTATACTACAATGATCTATCGGAAAAAGATACACAAATTGCACTCCACAATTTTGCGTACCTTTTTCCGATAGTTTTTTCAGAAGAGGCTTTTCCAACATTTGACCTGTCTATGCTCCTCATGAGAGAAAGAAGACAGGGCTTCCGAAAGAGCGCGTCTGCGGAAGAGCAGACGTGTCCCCTGGAAAACCCCCGTAGTATAGACATACCCTCTACAGAGAAAAAGATTACTTCCTCCTCTCTTTTCCCCCACACCTAAAGCAAAGGAGAAACAATAAGTGGAAAGTGACTTATCAGAGCCACAGTATAGTTCCTGCTTTACGTCATGAATATCTAGGGTGAATTGTAGGATTAAAATTCAGACTCTTATGAAGCAAATAGCACTTACTCATATCCTTTTATATACTATTGTTCTTATGCATAAGAAATTAATAACCACTAAGAAATTAGCAGGCATTTTTATATTCACATCTAACTGTTTTTCATGATGTCACTCTGTAGCCGGCCAAAGTAAGTCTAAGGTCCGACACTGGGTTCCCAAAGTACAAAATACGCCACACAGGTATCTGTTAAACACAAGTAGTTTATTTCCTGACAACTAACAGCCATGCCCCGTAAATGGAAGAACAATATAACAAAGACGCGACATATCTTATGTCCCTTCCTGTAAGCCTGGAACCCCAGGTAGGCTGCAGACCAAGTGAGAGGTTGTCTCAGCTTCCAAGGCACCAGTACCCAAAGCCCATCGGTGAGGTTCGATTTGCTAGGCTCTGAGGCAGCCTTAAATACAGTTTTCCCTGACTTGTTTTGCATTTTGGAAATTTCCAGGGCTTACTCATTACATGCTGATGTAGGGCTTAGCTGTTAGTTTTCGATCTGGTTGTGATCTGGATCTACTTGTTCTCTGGCCCTGTTTATGTGATCAGTACATTAGGGTAAACAGAATTGTTTATGTGTTCTTGCCCTTTACCCTTATCTTATACTTGTTCTTGCTATACTGGCAACAATGCTTATCTTAAGTGGCGTATGTTCCCAAAGACTTGCTTCTGGCTCATCAGATATAGGAAAAAGGGGAGCAGGGGGAAGAATGCAGGCCTCACTGCCCCTAAACTAGCACGTACAAAGTTCTTCTGCAATTGACCACTACACACTCCAACAGAATTTTTTACTTGAGCAAAGTGATTAAAAAAACAGCCACAGATTATTAAGGCATATTTATATTTGGCACACACACAAATATTTGTTATAAAACACTACATAAAATGTGATGAAGAAATATAAGAGGAAGGGTTTCAACTTCAAATGCAAATGGTGACGTTTGCCTTTTGAGAGATTTGAAAAATGAAGCGATGGTTTTGCTGAGGCTAATTTTCACCAGAGGCAAATGCTGATTTTGACAACAAATATTATACATCATAAAAAAAGGAAAGCTGGAGACTGAAGAGGAATTTTGCATGCAGAATTGTAGGAGCATTGCCAGCAGATTGAGGGAACTGATTTTCCCCCTCTATTCAGCCACTGGTGAGGCCACACCTGGAATACTGAATCTAGTTTTGGGGGCCCCACTATAAAAAGGATGTGGAAAAACTAGAGAGACAGTCCAGTAGAAGACAAGCAAAATGATTTGGGGATTGGAACACATGATTTATGGTGAGAGGCTGAGGGAATTGGACTTATTTCATATTCAGAAGAGTGAGGGGGGATTTGATAGCAGCCTTCAATTACTTATGGGGAGGTTCCAAAGAGGATGGAGAGAGGCTTTTCTCAGTGGTGATAGATGATAGAGTGTGGAACAATGGTCTCATGTTACAGTGCAGAAGGTCTAGTTTGGATATTAGGAAAAAACTATCGGTGGTGGTGAAGCACTGGAATGGGTTACCTAGAGAGGTGGTGGAATCTTGATAAAGCTCTTGCTGGAATGATTTGGTTGGGGTTGGTCCTGCTTTGAGCAGAGAGTTGGACTAGAAGGCCTCCTGAGAGCTGTCTGAAAAGGTTCCTTGGGATGCAAGCAGCTGGGTACAAAATAGGTCAGCAGAGTTATCAGGCAGCTGCACAGTTTTTATTGTAAAGACTAGGGTCCTGCTACTCTACTCCATTATATCACTTTTATGCCAATAAATCACCTCTGAACTTGACTGAGTTTCACAGGCATAAAACTGGTAGAGACAATGAATCACTAACATAATAAAACAGAATGATAAAAACGTGGGTCCTTGATAACACAGAGGCTGTGTCTAGACTGCATCCCTTTTCCGTAAAAGGGATGCAAATTAGACACATCGCAATTGCAAATGAAGTGGGGATTTAAATCCCCTCCACTTCATTTGCATAAACATGGCTGCCACTTTTTTCTGGCTCGGAGCTTTGCTGGAAAAAAGTGCCAGTCTAGACGGGGATCTTTCGGAAAATAAAGCCTTTTCCGAAAGATCCCTTATTCCTTATTTTAAGAGGAATAAGGGATCTTCCAGGAAAGGCTTTATTTTCCGAAAGATCCCCGTTTAGACTGGCACTTTTTTCCGGCAAAGCTCCGAGCTGGAAAAAAGTGGCAGCCATTTTTATGCTAATGAAGCGGGGGGGGTTAAATCCCCGCTTCATTTGCAATTGCGATGTGTGTAATTTGCATCCCTTTTACGGAAAAGGGATGCAGTCTAGACACAGCCAGAGTGTTCTTATTCTCTTTAATTCGCCTTTCCCCCTTAGAACTATTCAACATCAGTGTAACAAAGACTTTACAAGATATGGTCAAATTTAAAGAAGGCAATCCTCAAAAAATAGCAACATGTCATTGGAGAGGTATAAGTAGAGAGAAGATGCCAGTTCTCAAAGACAGCATCAGCATGTATGTCTTCCTGTAGAAGATACTAACATTTCTAAATGTGAAATATACGAGAACTTCATGTCCTTAACAAATGAACAAATATGATAGAGAGAGAAAAGGAAACCAGGCCTGAGGGGTGGAGTTTGAGCCTTGATTCTTAATAGATACACAGAATGAAGTGCCAGTATAATCAGCCTGGAGAAAAGAGATGTGTAGCATGCCAATTACAGAGAGCAGGGAAAATTGAAAGAAATTACATTCAGGGGAGTGTGAAATGTGAAAGTCAAGGAAATAAATTAGATGTTGTATGACCTCTAGTGTGATATGCAGAGAACTAATATATTTAACTTAGCTGCAATCACGTCATAGCTAGACTGTATTAGGAACTTTTTTACTTAAATTTTCTCCTGTCAGGCTCACTACCATACATTTTAAAGTGCAAAATCAGTGCAATCCAGATAACTTCAGAATTTGTTATAAGAAAGGAAACTATCTTCCTCTATGCAAACTAACTGAGCACAGATTTTGCTTGTCTTGCATTATACACCTCTGGGGACACTGAATAGTAAGTCTCTGTAGACGTCTGTGTAATTCAATAAAAGTAATAGATACACTGCATACTCCTGCATAATGGATTGATTGGTAGGTTTAATTATAAAATTAAAATGATCCATCAATGATCCATCTCTTAACAAGGATTCAATATCATAACCTTATCACCTGGAAATGTTCAGTCTCATAGTTCAATGAAGACTTTTAGCCCTAGAACACGATAATTCACAATGACCTCAAATGACTGCCATGATAACAGCAGCATGCAGGTTTTGCATCTTTAGGCGGAGCAGCAAGGAAAATCATGATGACAGAGAGAGGTCAAATGGTGACAAGACACAATAAGGAAAAGAAGTGGTTGCCTTCATTCCAAGAGGATGTGCTTTGGAAGTCTGGAATTCACAGACTTAAAAGAATGATTGATCTTCTGTCATGGTAGGCCCACATCTCGAATACAGTAATTCCTCATTTAACACATGCCCGTTTAACACGTTTTCGCGATAGCACAATTTTTTTTAAGGGAAAATTTTTTGAATTACATGACCGTCCCCGGAATAACACGATTTCCCCAGCTGGCCCATTGCTGGAGGCTGCACGAGGCTTCCCCCACCTCCCTGCAAAGTGTCAGAGGGTTCGCTGCTCACCGCACCTTTCCCCGCTGACTCCCCCTCGCCGGACGCCTTGCCCCCTCTCCTCCGCCTCTGCTTGCAGGCCAGCGGCTGGGTTTCCCCAGCCAGCCTGTCGCCGGTGGCTGCACAGGGTTTCCTCCGCCTCCCTGCAAAGAGGTGGAAGGTTCGCCACTTGCCATGCCATTCTCCGGTGACGCCCCCTCGCCGGACGCAGTGTAGGTCCCAGCAGACCTGTCACAGGGGCATACTACCAACCCAGTCCCCCTCCCCTCTCCTCCCCTTCCCTTCCCCAGGGTATGTCTACACTACCACCCTAGTTCGAACTAGGGTGGTAATGTAGGCAACCGGAGTTGCAAATGAAGCCCGGGATTTGAATTTCCCGGGCTTCATTTGCATAAAGCCGGGCGCCGCCATTTTTAAATGTCCGCTAGTGCGGACTCCGTGCCGTGCGGCTACACGCGGCACGGACTAGGTAGTTCGGACTAGGATTCTTAGTCCGAACTACCATTACTCCTCGTGAAAAAGGGACCCCAGTCTCTTTTCTCCCCCAACCTTATGTTCCGGTCCCAACAGACACCACCACTTGAAACACAACCCCCACCTTTTCCATTATTTTCAGTAGGAAAATTGACCCCACCTAACACATTTTCACTTAACACGATCATTTTCTGAAACATATCTATAGTGTTAAATGAGGAATTACTGTACTGCATACAGATGTGGACACTTCATCTCGACAAAGATATCTTGGCATTGGAAAAAGTTCAGAAAAGAGCAAAACAACTGTCATATGAGGAGAAATTAATAAGACTGGTACTTTTCAGCCTGAAAGAGAGAAAACTAAGAGGGATATAATAGAGGTCTATAAATGCATGATTGGTGTGGAAAAAATGAATAATGAAGAGTTACTTACGCCTTCCCATAATATAGCATCCAATCAGTGTGAACACTCTGTTTCAAAATAGCTCAGTGCTATTTCAATGCACTTCTTGTGTGCAGATGTGTTATTTCGGAATATTTCTTCCAAAATTGCTTATTTTGAAATAAGCATGCAGTGTAGACGTACCCTATGAGACCAGAAGGAGAAGTTATAGAAACAATAGAAAAGATAAGGCTCAGGTGAACCAGATTATACGTAAGTACACTTGGACTTCCATCAGTGTGATTTATGTCACTGCAGAAAGGAATGTATTTTTACAGCTCTAGGTGAAATAAGTTATACTGACAAAAGTACTAGTGCAGACATAGCTTTACTCTCAAAATCTGTCCTCCCCTTCAGGATAGGGGAAAATCTTGACACTGTGCTACTATAATGGCTCAACTGCACATGTTGAAAAGAGGGTGCCTCTTGGCAGAGTCGTCTCTCATATGATCAAGGTTCCTCAGCATTTTAGTCAACATTGAGACCACAATATTCAATGAAGATAGAGAGTTTTAAAATTAGATGTAGGCCTCAGCCATAGAAACCTATAGGGTACATTTTAGCTCAAATATGATTATTTGGAAAGACATAAAGGTACCTTAAAAGTTTTACCCTCTACTATACCATGCTGCATATAATTTAATATTGATTTTGGCAAAATGGGACTAAATACATCTCTTGAAAGCACTAAAACAGTTCCTGAAATGAAACCAGTTTGACTGTCTATATTGGCCATAAAATTATTTCTGTTATATTGACCTGTTTGTTTATAAGGGACGTGACAGCCCAGTGTTAATAAAGGCTGTTTTTCTGGCCACAACATCTCCATATGTAGTTTTGGTCCTTTATATGTCTAAAATCCAAATTTTGTAGGCAGAGAAGGTGGGTGAAGGAATATATTTTATTGGGCCAACTTCTGCTGGTGAGAGAAACAATCTTTTAAGCCACACAGAGCTCTCCTTCAGGAGTGGAAAAGGTACTCCTAGTGATGTAGCTAAATGCCATGTAGAACAGATTGTTTAACTTGAGAAGTTAACACATATTGTAGGGGACCATTCAAGAAGAAATGACTCATTAACAGTCATAGAACACAAAGGAGGGAGGTTGTGGGTTATAATCATTGTAGAATTCCATGGACCAATGGCTTTATTCAATGTATGATTTTCAGTGTGTAGTAGTTATAAAATTTAAGTCCAGGCATTTCCAGACCCTGCAGATTTTAGGAACAGCAGAATACAGAAACAGACATATTGGATCAGACTTATGGCCCATCTGCTCCGGTGTCTGGTCTCTGATAGCTGCAAGAACCAAATGCTTCAGATGAAGGAGTAGGCTCCTACCCCTACAATAAGCAGATGTGGGATAATCCTCACATAGGTATTCTCCTGATTTATTCTACACAGACACTGGCTTAAATCTTGAAACAATAGATGTATTATCTTTTCCAAAATATGCTGTCATTACTGATGGTTATTTTGTGTATTGAGTGAGCTTTGGTCTCTTTGTGCATTCATCTGTGCAAACTTGTTCTGGTTTCAGGGTAATAAACAATTTAATGACTGCAAAATCCAAAAACTAGTGTATCCATTCCTGACATCTGCATAACTACCAATCTCATTTGGAGTAATTTAGCATGTCTATCTTTCTGAAGAAAGATATATCAAAAGCACCCACTCAGCTGCTAAATGCCTTGATCAACAAAACTTCTGAAAGTTAAGGAAAGAGAAAGCTTTTACTTGGAACAACTGTAATAACATTGTTTATACAAAGATGACTGTTCCTTCATAATGAAGTAAATCCACTGGAGAACAAAGAGAAGACACATGCATCTGAAAGAAATGTTTAACCTGGGAGGGTGCTTGAGAAATGGAGGAGAAGATGCAAAGCTCTGGAACAAATAACAAATCTGATATTTTAAACTATAGGACCCCAACCTGCTGAAGTGGAGAGGAAAGGTCTCTTCCTCTTATTCCATTTCCAGAAGATTGCCAGAAGAGGAGATTGTTAGGGAGCAGATCAACCAAGTCCAATAGGCCCTGGCCTGTTCAGGACATAGTAGGATATATAGATGCCTCAAGACAGCAGATATTAAAGAGTTAATGAGGAGAACAATCAGTCACCTAGCACCAGCTAAACTGCTGGTTAGTAACAGCTGGGATAGAAAGCTGAAAACCCAACAGAGCAGCGTTCTGTTGAAGAAGCTAAGAACTGCTGTGGGGGAGTTCCATAGTATGTGAAGAAAATCTACCCACAGAGACCAATATCCTAGCAGAAGCATGCAGAGAAGGTTGCCATATGGAAGTTGCCTGTGAAAGTCATAAATAAGAAACAGCCTAGAAAGGCAGCAAGAGACTTAAGCAGGTAGTCCTAGACCCCTCGGGGTTCTGTATTGAGTGGTCTTCGACTGCTTGATTACATCTCTTGCTGCCTTTCTAGGCTGTAGGACACAGGGGAGAGGATGTGTCTGGGTCCACCACCCTCTTGGCATGAGGGTTAGAATGCTGAAACTTGAGAGATGGGGAGGAGTTCCTAAGATAAGGCCATTGAATATTGTCCCTATATTTAACTTTCTTTGTCTCCCGCCCACCCCAATGAAGAACAGAGGGGGATACTTGGCCCCAAGTCTAGCAGCTGTAGTCCTATCACAAGCTCCTTAGGTCCTCGGGATGAGACCCCATATTAAACTTAAAGAGGAAGAAATAAAAAAAACCTGGTTAGAGTCCTAAGGAGCTATAGCTGATACTGAGGGAAGGTTATAGTGTGGCCACTACAGGGTATGTTAAAATGTTAGTGCGCTATTGATAATGACCTTCTGAGCAAACACTGTCTATTTCTGCTTAAAGCCAAACCTGACACCAAAATCAATAGACAATTGTAAGTGCTTGTTGTTTAGATCTCTGGTCATTACATACTCCAGCTCCATCAACAGTGGTTCTCTGGGCTGCATCCAACTTTTCGTATCTCCCCCTATGGGGTAGGGCAACATGCTATGGAGAAGGACTGAGGATTTTTTTGTATGAATGTAGTAATCTGAAGCACTGGGTAATGAAACAGTTGATTTATTCTGCTGTTATTATGGCATGAAAATATATCTGAAGTAATAAGGTGTACTTGACTTTCATTCGGTAATTTTTTAATCTTTTATTTAGTTTACTTATATCATTTTGAGGTAAACACAAAAAGCAATTTGGAGGTTTTTGTACTGTGCCTAAAATGCTGATAAAATATGTTGGCATGGGGATAACATATAGATAAAAAGTCAGCACAAACTGGGACCTCATTAAAGATATGCCAAACTCCCTGAAACTGTAAGAACTATGCTTTTTCCTCTAAGCCAGATAAATGCCTTTTCCAATCAGTTAGTAAAAAATGACTTTTCTGGAATGTTTCAGGAAATACATTCTGCTATACCTCTTTTGCTACTTAAGCCTTCTAGTTGACTTTCAATATTAACTAAAAATATACCAGCTATGGAACAATGTAGATTCAACACCAGTTAGAAAGGCAATTTTCTCCTGATTTTCTATGAAAATGGTTCACACAAAAAAATAAAATAAAATAAAGAAACTGCTGTAATATCTAGTTTCCATTGCCTTCCAGTCTCATTCATCTTTAAGCTGTCCTTGTCCCCACTAGTAGCATTTTGGCTGCCACTTTTGGAAAAGGTCCATCTTTTCAAAACCTCTTAAAATTGTGTTTCTGGCTGGTTGTCTCTCAGCAGTAGTCAGAAATGTGTGTTGTGTTCCTTTAAGGAAAGTCTATAGTGCTTACCCCTGATAAATCTACTGGGGAATAAAATAAAATAAAAATAATTAAAATCAGCACTCCTGAGATTAGTTTCTACACAGAGCCTATTCTTACTTAAACTGATATAAATCTGCAGTAACTGCTCTGAGGTCATATAAAAATTAAGAACAAATGTTTATGTGCATTTGTAATTGCCAAATTAAATCTGATTTCAAAATGTTTAATTTGAAATTAAAATAATCTCAGACACAGAATCATGACTTAAGATGTGCTCATATGTAAATGTTACCACGCAAAGCATATATTAGCATGATTTCAGTTTTGTGCAAATGTATATTTTGAGAGAAGGAAAATATGTAAAGTAACAGAAAAAGAAAAGCCTATGCAGAAATGACTAGTGTGAACATAGACCTTTATACACAATTTAGGGTTTTCTTTTCTTTTCAAAGATTGTAGTGATATATAATTTTTACTAAGCGAAGACTGAGGGGGAAAACTAGTCAATTGCTGAAGAACAATGAAAAATGCAAAATACTTCTCAGTATTATAGCCCACAGCTGCTGTTGCACATCATGGAAAATAAACGGCTTCAATTATGAACTTGGCACAAAGAATAATGTTTGTGAGTCATAATTAATGTAACTTGTTTGAACTGTTTTTTTGTGCTTTGTGACCAGTAACCTGCAGGTGAACACAACATCCTGTATTCAAAACCTATTTCATAATTTAGAACAGATTAACATTTAACATACACCTCCTGCTCCTTAGCACATTTACTAGAAACCTTTCTGTCTTGTCCAATGAACAAGAAAAATGGTAATAATGGCAATTATGTTTGAGGTAAATATGCTAAGTCCTTAATTCTGCATTATTTATTCATTCTACTTTTAAACATAGTAGCAGACTTAAAAAAAAACACCTCTGAGGTGATCCATTGCCTATATATAATTCTGGGTTTTTTTTACTCGTCTGGACTGAATATTATGCTACATTTTGGAATGAAGCTATTCATCAACTTGAAAATGTAATTGTCACAGGGACCAAAAGAAACAAAGAGAACATTGGGGGGGAGGGGCATGAATCTTCTCTCCCACACAAAGTCAATGCCAATGCCAATGCCATGAGATGCAAAGCTCCTACTGCTGCTGTTGACGCCATCAGTTTAGGCACGGGAAACAGGACTCACTATACTACTAGATGAGGAGATGCCTCTATGTGCTTTCCCTTGAAGCCACAAGAAAAATTCTAGCTGTCTGAACCAGAGATCCCCACTGCACCTCAGCCTGTGCACTCCTCACCCCTAAAGCAAGCCTGTTCCTTGAAACTCACAGTTAATGATTAGTCCTGCTTCTCCTGTAGCTTTCTTGTCCATGTGAGTCAGGATGCCCCTTATTAATCTGTACTCAGTATTTCCTCTCTAGGGTTCTGATGCAGCCCTGAACTCATGCAGCTGCCGAGGTCCACACATATGGTGATGGGGCTCAGTACATTTGCTTAACTTTATCATTGTGCACAGTTCTCTTTCCTTCAAGTATTTGCAGGACCAGGCCCTAAGTACAAATGTATTTTCCTGAAGCACACACACAAAAATCTGAGGAAGCTGGTTTCATCTGCATGTATCATGGACCACAGCTATAGTGCACATTTCATTTAGTTTTTCCAGTTTTCTTCCAGCTGTGCAATTCCTTATCAAGAAGCTGTCATATTGTCCCTTCCTGCCTTTGTAGTCCTGTTTTCCTCCTTCAGAAGATCACCCCTGGGATATTTAAAAGACTAGTACCTTGCAGTATTTCTCTTCAGAATAAAGCATTTTATTAATGCCAAGGAAATAAGTCCTGAATATTTAGATAATTAAACAATCATGTTTCAATCTTCTTAACAATCTGCAAAATATGTTCCTGATTAATTTATAAGTGTTTTATATATGATATATACTGCTTCCAGCTGCGCTCTTAAAAGAAACCTACTTCAGGAAATATTACCTACAGACACAAACACACACGGTGCTTTCCCATTAAATCATTAGTGTGTTAATTTGTGGCATGGAACACTGGAACTCTTGTTCAGATTGAAAATTCCTTCTCTGCAGATGATGGATTAACAAGAGGCAATCATGCTATATAGGTGTTATAATTAAGTTGCCTAGAGATGGACTGAAAATTGAAGCTCACCCCAGACTTTTCACCTGAGAAAGAGTTTAATTGTGGATCCAGACATTGAATCCCACAGTCATTCAGCTGTGCTAGCAAATACCGTGTTTAATCAGAAAAGTCATGGAATGAATGGGCCTCCAGAGTGAACTATTCTTTCTCCCCTTTCCCCACACTCCCATATAAAGATACTGTATCAGATTAATGCATGGTAAAGCCTGCTGCTGTTTCCAATGCTGTTAATGATGGGGACTAATGGAGAATATTAGTTTCCAGAGTTGTTTGTCTGGTGCTACCTATTCCTTAAATTTGAACTTCTCGGGGGGGGGGGGGGGGGAACTCTCAGTTTTACATATGTGGAAAATCTTTGTCCTACTTCAAATAAATAATAGTATATTTTATAAACACCAAAAGATAAATAATTAATATAAAACTTAATGAGACATGAAAAATGCACATAAGTAGCATCTGTAAATTTGCTTGTACTCTTCTTTACAGGACCTTTGCTGCAAGCTTATGAGAAAATAAAAGCTACCAGAGAGGGACTTAAGTTTGCATTGTTTCTGTAGTGATCTGCTTTCAAGCTGAAGTATGGCCTGATTTTTTTTTCTTTTCAAATTGAAAAATGACTGAATATGTTTTTAAAGGATATCATATGCTAGTGCCGCTGAAAAATCTTGTAAGTTTGTAAAAACAATGAATAGTTCTGTGGCACCTTGGGGTATGTCTACATTACAAAGATAATTCGAACTAACAGCCGTTAATTCGAATTAACTTTGATAGGCGCTACACAGGCAAACCGCTAGTTCGAACTTAACTCGAACTAGCGGAGTGCTTAATTTGAACTAAGTAAGGGTATGTCTACACTACCCCGCTAGTTCGAACTAGCGGGGTAATGTATGCATACCGCACTTGCTAATGAAGCCCGGGATTTGAATTTCCCGGGCTTCATTAGCATAAGCGGGGAGCCGCCATTTTTAAATCCCCGCTGCTTCGAACCCCGTGTAGCGCGGCTACACGGGGCTCGAACTAGGTAGTTCGGACTAGGGTCCTATTCCGAACTACCGGTACTCCTCGTGAAACGAGGTGTACCGGTAGTTCGGAATAGGCACCCTAGTCCGAACTACCTAGTTCGAGCCCCGTGTAGCCGCGCTACACGGGGTTCGAAGCAGCGGGGATTTAAAAATGGCGGCTCCCCGCTTATGCTAATGAAGCCCGGGAAATTCAAATCCCGGGCTTCATTAGCAAGTGCGGTATGCATACATTACCCTCCTAGTTCGAACTAGGAGGGTAGTGTAGACATACCCTAAATCTCATTCTACGAGGACTAATGCCTAGTTCGAATTAAGTAGTTCGAATTAAGGGCTGTGTAGCCACTTAATTCGAACTAGTGGGAGGCTAGCCCTCCCCAGCTATCCCTGGTGGCCACTCTGGGCACCACCAGGGAAACTCGTCTGCCCCCCTCCCGGCCCCGGAGCCCTTAAAGGGGCACGGTCTGGCTACGGTGCCCATGCCAGGTGCAAGCCTGCCAACACCCAGCCAACAGACCCTGCACCTGGCACGGCAGGAACCAGCCACCCGCTGCCACCCAGCCCTCTGCCTCTTCCCGGGACCAGGCTGGCAGCTCCCAGGAGCCTGCCCAGGTCAGCAAGAGGTGGGCGCCCACCTGGTCTAGTGCGGAGATCGTGGACCTCATCCACGACCTCAGCACTAGGCACAGGAAAGCAGCCATCTAGGGCAGGATAGCTGCCAGCCTGGCCACCCAGGAGCAGGTTTGCATGAAAATCAGGGTGGTCCAGTGAGACCCCCGACCCTGAGCCCTGAGCTTAGAATGGCCATTCTGGGTCAGACCAAAGGTCTATCTAGCCCAGTAGCCTGTCTGCCGACAGCGGCCAACACTAAGGACCCTGGAGGGGATGAACCGAATACAATGACCAAGCCATTTGTCTCGTGCCATCCATCTCCAGCCTTCCACAAACAGAAGCCAGGGACACCATTTCTACCCCCTGGCTAATAGCACTCCATGGACCCAACCTCCATGAATTTATCTAACTTCTCTTTAAACTCTGTTCTAGTTCTAGCCTTCACAGCCTCCTGCAGCAAGGAGTTCCACAGGTTGACTATTTGCTTTGTGAAGAAGAACTTTCGCTTATTAGTTTGAAGCCTGCTACCCATTCATTTCATTTGGTGTCCTCTAGTCCTTCTATTATGGGAACTAATGAAGAACTTTTCTTTATGCACCCTCTCCACACCATTCATGCTTTTATAGACCTCTATCCTATCCCCCCTCAGTCTCCTCTTTTCTAAACTGAAAAGTCCCAGTCTCTTTAGCCTCTCTTCATATGGGACCTCTTCCAAACCTCTGATCATTTTAGTTGCCCTCCCCTCTCCCACCCTCTCTCTTCCCCTCTCCCACCTCCTTTTCCCAGTCTCCCCCAGTTTTGTTCAATAAAGAGAGTTTCTATTTTTGAACAGACGTGTCCTTTATTCTGTACATCAGGAAGGGGGTGCTAGGGAAGGGTAAGTGGAAGGAGGTGAGGGAGGAATGGGTTACGAGCCCCCAATGGGAAGGACTGGGGTGGCTCTGCGGGCTCCTCAGGGTGGAAGCTCTCCTGAAGCCCCCCTATTAACCCCCCCCAGATGGCAGCCTGCGGTAAGTGCAGCTGGGCTGATGGCCAAGTGCTGTGATGTGCCAAGTGTGGGCACTCAGGGCACTCCAAGACAGGACTGCTTTGTAAGCGGGGAACCCCTGAGAACTGTCTGTCCAGGGTGGGGGTCGGGTCCCTTTAAACACAGCCCTTGGCTATCCTGAGACAGCAGCTCCACGCTCTAAGTCCTAATCTGATGCCTTGCCGGCACTGCTTCCGGACATCCTTAACCTCGGTTCAGGGTCCACTCAATGTGGACATGCTAGTTTTTAGGTCTAGATGCACTAATTGGAATTAGCTTAGTTCGAATTAACTAATTCGAATTAAGTTAGTTCGAATTAGTGCTGTAGTGTAGACATACCCTTAGAGACTAACAAAAATACATAGCATCTTGAGCTTTTGTGGTAAGACTCACTTCATCAGATGAGTTGTAGTACAAATAATGCAATTCAAGATATATGTAACAATAAAAGAAGTTCCTGTCAATTGTAAAACATGAGCTAATGAAGCTAATTAAATGGTCTGGATATGTCCCATTCATAGATTTTGATTTGAAAATGCAGATGTCAATGGTAAGGGAAATTGGCTTTGCAGTGTGTTAACCAGTTAATGTCTTTAATCAAGGTAACAGTGTCAAATTTGTAGATAATCTCCATTTCTGCAGTCTGTCTCTGTAATTGGGTGGTGAAATTCCTTTGTAGAAGAATGGCTGCTTTAAAATCCATGACTGAGTGACCAGACAGGTTAAATCTTCCCCTACAGGTTTCTGTGTATTACCATTCCTGATGTCTGATTTGTGTCCATGCATCCTTTGTCACAGAGACCTCCCGGTTTGGCCAGTATACATGGCAGAGGGGCACTGATGGCACTTGATGGCATGGATCACATTAGAGGATGTGCAGGTGGATAAACCTCAGATGTGGTGGCTAATGTGGTTAGGTCCTGTGATGGTGTCGCTTGTATAGATGTGTGGAGAAAGTTGGCAGTGGGCAGAGGGCGGGTGGATGCAGGGGTAGGTTCCTGGATGAAAGTATCTGAGCTGTGGTATGTGGCTGTTGGAAAGGATTTGCTTCACTTTGGGGGCTGTCTGTAAGCAAGGAATGGCTTGTCTCCCAAGGCCTATGAGAGTGAGGGATCATTTTCCAGGATAGATTGTAGATTGTCAATTATGTGCTGGAGGGGTTTAAGCTGGAGGCTGTAGGTGATGACCAGTGCTTTGTTATTTTCCTTGTTATTTTCCTGTCTTGAAGTAGTTGACTACTAGGTACTTGTCTGGCTCTATCAATCTGTTTGCTCGCTTCCCCAGGTGGGTATTTAAGTTTTAACAATGCCTGATAAAAATCTTGTAGGTGTTTGTCTCTACATGAGATTAGAGCAAATCTGGTTTTGTTTTAGTGCTTGGCTGTACAAGTGTACATATGATGTGTCCTGGATGGAAGCTAGAGGCATGTAGGTAAGAAAAGCTGTGAGTAGGTTTCTGGTATATGGTGGTGTTTACGTAATTATGATGTATTTGTATTGTAGTGTCAATTAAATTGATATCTTGTGTGGACTGATCAAGTCTGAAATTGATAGTGGGGTAGAAATTGTTGAAAACTCTGTAGAATTCTTTTAAGTTTGTGTGCAGAGTGAAGATTGCATCATATTATTTTAGATGTTTAATACTAGTGAATGAAGAGTGGAACCAGATAACAGTAAGATAATAGAAGGAGCACATTCAGATATTGGCACACTGGTAGAGGTGGCAGGCTATAAATAAGATGATAAAGAACAAGGAAAGCAGAACCAATCCAAGGTGCCCAGTATGTGTAGCTCACTAGTTTTATGCATGTAGTTGGGTGGTATAAAGAATCAGGAGCAGATTCTGCTTCTGATGACTTCAGAGATTCAAGATCAGATCTTTAATTCTGGTACTCACACTGTTAGCACAGTTTATATTAGAAGACCAGATGGAAATATAAACTTATAGTTAATTTGTAGCTTAAGACATTCACAGGAATGCCTTCAATACATGGTATACACTAACTAATCAGTAGTGATGAAGATTCCAATAAGGATAGATTGCCTTAGGGATTAGCCATGGTCTGTGTCAGGAAGACAGAAACAAAGCCACTGTAGGCTTTATGCCTGACAACTATGAAAGAAATAAATTGCTCCCAGGAACTGGGATTTTTCTAACTGTGTGCCATTGGCTTAGAATGGCAGGATAACACAATAATGGATTTGTAAACCTGCCTCATGATATTAAAGGGAACATATTGTGAAACAGCTAAGTTACCTGGAGTAGCAAGAGTCCAAGACCATTTCTGCACTGCAGTTTTTATTTTTAAAAATAAAAGCTTTGGTGGTGTATCTATTTTTGCAGAAGAGCAGGAAGGATGGAGACCTCTCAGGAGATCAAACACTCTTAACAGTAGATTGTTGATTCAACCCCTGCTTAGGTCAACACATGCACACACACAAAAAGACCATGAAGATGCTATAGTCCTCGAGGTGTCCTCTCAAAGTCAATTAGAAGGCGCATTAAAGGGATGATGATGTAATGTGAAGAGTTGCATATTTGGTACCTTTATTTATTTCATATTAATACTAGAAGATTTACCCAGCACTCCTTAGCTCAATTAAGTATTTTTTTTTCATTTATGATATTGCTGTGAGGTGGGGCTGGAATGAGCGGTTCAGTTTACAGGCTTCTTGGGGGAGAGAGGGCTAACTCAGCCCTCTCTCACCACAGCACCATGGGGCCAGGTGAGAAGCAGCTCTCCATAACCACTGCAGGTCCACTGGGCACAGCCGGGGAAGCAGCAAGGTTCAGGTCCAGGTTCATCTGCTCTTGGCACTCCCCAGCCAGTGTGAGGAATAGAGCAAACTGTGAACTTTCCCCTCACTCCTTGAGACAGGGGAACAGCCTGTACAAATAGGGAGGGACCTGCACTCCACCTCCCCCACAAAAGGCCCAAGGGGGTGAGAAGGCTGGGGCTAGGGTAGTACCAGATGGGGGGGGGGGGGCATGACCCCAGTCAGCCCCTGCCTGGTGATTCTTTTTCTGAATGGTTTTATGCATCTCCATATTCATAGGAGGGAGCTTCTTTCCACCTCCCAATCTATGCTTTAAGTTATGCTAGGAGGAAGCTGCGTACCAAATTTGATGGTCCTAGATCTAACTGTTTAGAAGGAGTTCTTGATCAAATGGATGGATGGACAGACAGATTTGTTCATTTGCTTTCAGACAAACTCTCTTAAATACACAGTGGATATAAAAGAGCTTCTATGTTAGGAAAACTGTTCCGTCAAGGTAGTTAAGGCACTGGAGCAAATTGCCTAGGGAGGTTGTGAGATCTTCATTACTGGAAATTGTAAAGAACAAGTTAGACAAACATCTGTCAGGAAATGATTATGTGGTAACTTAACCACTCTTGAGTCCAGGAGACTAGCATAGATAACTTATTGAAGTCCCTTCCAATCCTATGATTCTATGATATAACTAATCTAATTTAGCCATTTGTTACCAATAATGGCCCCAATTATTTAAAACAAACATTCAGGACAACACTGCATAGAAGCCAGAAGGGACCTTTGGGGTCCTCTAGTCTGACCTTCTGCATAGTACAGGACTTAGAATCTATTGATAGGGTCTATTCTGGAAGCTTCCCAAAGTATTTTGTAGGGCATATCTTTCAGAAGAACATCCAAACTTGATTTAATAATGGTCAGTGATGCAGAATCCACCACTGTTCTTGCTAAATTGTCCCAATGATTAATTACTCTCACCATTAAAAATTATGCCTTATTTCCAGTCTAGACTAAGGCCAGATCTACACTAGATCTTGAAGATCAGGTTAAGGTACGTAACTCCAGCTACATAAAATTAATAGCTGGAGGCAGCGTGAATTTTAACCCGAGCTTGGTGCCATCTTCACAGAGGGAAGGCAATGAGAGCAAATGCTCCCGTCAGCTTCTCTTACTCTACATGACTGTGAGGAGTACAGGCACCAACCAGAGCTGCCCTCAGCATTCAATTTACAGGTCTTAAGTAGACCCACTAAATCGAATTCCAGAAGAGTGATCTCCAGCATAGCGAGTGAAGATCTGCCCTTATCAGGGCAGGTCTACATTAGACCTGGAAGGTTGGATTCAGGTATGCAACTCCAGCTATGTAAAATTCATATCTGGAATTGGCAAACCTTAACCTGAGCTTGGTGCCATCTTCACAGAGGGAGGCCAATGGGTACAAATTGGCTTCCCTTAGTCCTTGCAACTGTGAAGAGTACAGGCACTAGTCAGAGCTGCCCTTAGCATACGATTTATGGGTCTTGACCTGACCCACCAAATTGAATGCCAGAATAGCAATCTCTTGCATTATGAGTGAAGATGTGCTATAAAAGCCTTTTATGAAATGTTTTCTGTGTAGGACACTTACAGATGATAAACAAGTCACCTCTTAACCTTCTTGTTTTTAAGTTAACTAGATTGAGGTCTTTGAGTCTATCACTTTAAGGCACATATTACAATCCTTTAATCACTCTTGTAGCTCTTCTCTGAACCTTCTGCAATTTATCAACATCATTTTTCAATTATGGACACCAAATTGGACACAGTATTTCAGCAGTGGTGCCATTCAAATCAAATGCAGAGGTAAAGTAAAATAACCTCTCTCCTCCTACTTGAAATTTGCATATTGTGTTTGTGCACACAGTGCAGTCCCAAATATATTCACAAAATGTACAAAATTGTTCAATAAACCACAATTCACTTCTAGGGCAGAATGATCCCTGACCCAAATCACCCTTCCTCTTTCATCATCCTATCAGCCCTTGATCACCCTATAATCCAATAACCCAGTGTCCACACTCAATAAGGCAAATCTGGGCATTCATACCTTCGGATTATAGGATCCCTGCATGTTAGCAGTGATAGCTAAGCATATCTGTCTGCTGTCCTTGCCAAATTTCCTTCCTAGCCCCAGGTGTGTAATATTTGAACTATGCTGCCCCTCTTAGGCCTAAATTGAACAGAGAGTTGTGGTTAACAAACTCCTCAGGAGAGATTTGCATCTTGGCATGAGTTTAGGCTAATGAACACATGCCAGTAAAGTTGGTAATATCTATAATTATTAAGGCTGGTCAAAATTCTTCTGACAAAAAAGTCATAAAAAGGGTTTCCTCAAAAATGAACAAAACTGTCAACAAAAATCCCTCCATAAAAAGAAGAAAAAAACAAATAAGAAAGTACAGGGTTTTTTAAAATTCGTTTTGAAAGACAGGTCAAACCTCCCTTGTCTGGTACACTCAGGACCTGAGTAGTTCCAAACCACGGAGTTTGCCTGATAAAGGAAGGTCAAGGCTCCCTACTGGGCTATAAGCTTTGCTCCCGGTTGCTGCCTCTAGCTTCCCACCATGCCAGCCCTGACTGGGGTTGCATCCCCCACCCTTCCAGCCCTGGATAGGCTGCCTCCAACTCCGGCCCGGGCTGCACCCCCCACCCAAGGTGCTGGGCCAAGCTTCATGCCTAGCTGCCAGCCCTGCTGATTACAGACCTAGCTGGGGCTGTACTCCCCACCACCAGCCATAACCAGGGCTAAGCTCCCCCTCACCCTCCACACTGTGCCAGCCTCGACTGAGACTGTTTCCCACTGTGCCAGCCTTGGGTGGGGCTGTGCTCCTGGCAGCTCACCCCACTGCCTCCAGCCACAGTTGGGGCTGCACTCCTTGCCATCATGCCTGGCCAGGGCTGTACTCCCCACCGTGCCAGCCACTCTAGGGATGTGCTCCCCAACACCAGCCTAACTCGGGCTGCGCTTCTGAATCTGGCCAGATGGGGCAATATGGTCCAGCAACAGGACGACAGATGTTGCCGAACTGGAGAGTCTGGGATTTTAGAGGTTCACCCCATAGTAGGAAAATTCCCAATGTTGGGGGCGGGGGTCACACTCATGTTAGTCTTTTTCTCATTCACAGTGTTTCCCACATGAAAGAGCAGGGAGAACATGAGAGAAAGGAAAACATTCCTGGAAATTCAATGAGAAATATTTCAAAACAAGGCAGCATTTCTTAAAATGAATACAAGTGTCCAATGATTTTGTTTACTATATCTTCACTGAGAAACAAAAATATGTGAAAATGTTTTGAACCTAACAGAAAAACTTTTCCCAAAACCTTTACTCAGAAACACTAACATTTCAACCAGATCTAGCCACTGTTTGTTTCTGGGATACAGTAATTACCCAATGGTATCGATGACTGCAATTCCTTCACAATACAAGGATACAGCGGGACTCAGACTTCACACCAATACACAGGCCTAAAAATCTATCCTTGGAGCTGTCTGAAAAATGACAACACAGCAACTTTTGATGTTTTACATTTACTTTCCTCTAGCACTGGAAAGAAGCTAAAGCCTTTTAAATGGATGCCCCACTTGCTCTAGCACAGTTGCTTTTGGGCAGTGTACCCTGTAAGCTGTGTGCTTCAGTCACTGCTCAGAAGACATGCCAATGCCCCCCAGATGATTAGCCGAGCATTCACGGGTAGATTTTTTGTTTTTATTGATGACACCTAAAAAAAATTATTCTGCACATGGATGGAAAAATCCACTCGTGGATGGGAAAGACTAGAGAAAACATTGCTTGTGGGTCTGGGTTATTGTGATCATATTCAGTCCACTTTGCATTTTTTACATTAGCTGTCTGTGACAGGTATTAAGGGTGTGACCACCCTCTCCCGCCTGGAAGGGGGGTTCAACGGACCCACCGCTCGACTAGAGTCTAGGTTTTGGGTCCTCTGTCCTTCGGGACAGGTCCCACAGGTGCGATCTCCCTTCCCCGAGTCAGGAGGAGGGGCTCAGCGAACCCGCAAGTCCCCCTCAGAAGGGGTTGTGTTGGGGGCCCCTGCCCTCAAGTCTAGCCCTTGCTCGGGCGGAGTCTGACAACTGTGTGCAGGGTCTGGAATGGGGGTCTGGCTGACAGACGCATCATGAACCCCATAGGTAGGCATAGATGGCGGGAAGGGGGACCCGGGCCCGCCTTCTCCTCCGGGTCCCAGCCTGGGGCCCTAAGTGCAGGGGGCGGTGCTCCCCTTGCACTGCAAATGGGGGTTACTCCCGAAACCCATCTGCCCATGGGCGCCATAGGTGCACCTCCCCGGGCTGCTTCCTTTCCCCCTCCCGGGTAGTCTGGCCCGGGGAACCGCCGTGGGTCCTTAACCCGCTTGGCCGTTCTCTGGTCCTCCTGGGCGGTCCGATGGCCCTGGGGTCCCGCACTACTTCCTCCAGCATGGAGGCAGATCCTCCCTCTCTTGGCCGGGATGGGGCCGCTTCCTCCAAGCATCCACCCTCCGCCTCCGGTCCTGCCGCTTTTCAAGCAGCCCGGGGGCAGACGCCGAGTGACGGCGCCCCGCCCCCTCCGCATCTCCCTGTGCCGCGACATCGGGCGGAGCGGCAGGGGCCCCGCCCCCCGCGCTTCCCAGCGTTTGCCAGCTTGTCCACTCCCCCGGCCTCATGCCAGGGAGCACCAGCGTAACTTGGCCCCGCCTTCCATGTGGCGGGGCTGCGCCGCTTCCCCGTTCCTTCCCGGCTCCGCTGAGCTGGGGATCGGGGCTGCCGCAGCCGGCTGCAACAACGGCTTGCCTTCTCCGCCTTCGGGGGTGGGTCCTCCCCCTTGGCGATGCGGACCCTCATGAGTCCATCACACTGTCCAGTAAGTGCTGGATCCAATAGTCTATAAAGCTCTGAATGGGACTGACCCTGGTTATGAAACATTCTCGAGGATCACCTGATCTTTTTGGATTTTATAAACTATGTAATTGTTAGATGTCCTGCCATTAAAGTCAAAGTCATTTCATTGAGGTGTGAAACTCTTGAAATCCAGTTCATTGAATCTCTCCCCCATTTTCAAAAAAAAGGGTAAAAATGTGTCTTTTTCACTCTGCAGGTGTTTTTAAATTACTGCTGCTGGTGCTGTATTATAGTTTAGTGTTTACCTGACATGCTTGTCATTTTGTCAAGATTAGGATGTTTTATTTAATATGATGCTGTTTTATGATTCCTGTACAGTACCCCCAGCACTTTGTAGAGGTTGCTTTATAAATACAGCTGCTTGGTTTTGCTGTTGTCCTCAAAATGGAATTCTCATATACCTGTTGCCTGATCAAAACCATGGGATTATCAGTTTCTCAGTCTCTTATCAGAAGTGACCAAATAGGCCTGGACCCAAACAAACACAAAACCAAAAACTAACCTCCCACACACACCTCAAGGAAGTCAGTCTTTGCTAACAGTTTAACATGTTCTAACTGTCTCTTTTAAGTAGGGCCACTCACCTACTTACTCCATTCTCAGAGTGAGTAGGTGCATTGCATGTAAAGGATGTAGTCCATCCCTTGCTTGCTTGCCAGACTAGCAGAGCTGGTGCAGAGAGAAGAGTACTTTTCTGCTCTTTACCTTTGCCTGTAGTGATATAAGATTACTGCCTACTGGGAACATAGAAGAAATGGTGAGGGTGGAGAAAGGAGATTGTGATTCCAAATAATGTTGCTAGTGCTGGTGCTAATTCTGGTCATGTATCCTATGCATTACAACTTGCTCTGGGCTATACTTAAAGCCTCAGTCTAGTCAACTTAGTAATAGCTGGATCTAAAAGGCAAAAATCTTCATCAAGACTATATTAAAAAAAACACCTAAGGCCAATTTGCCTTATGCTAGTCTCCATACTTTTTGAAGAACATTGAGGAAAGAAAACCCTACATTGCATAAATAAAGGAGACAAAATGGTTCCCATTATAGTTAATGGCTGATCATTTATTTGAATTAAACATTTAAATGTGGCTAATTAACTCATTAACCTTTACATTAAAAATTGCAGTTCACACAGTGCACTATGCCACTTTTCTTGGGTGGTTCATGTGCTTCTTAATTAAATCTAAGTCCAGTAGCCTTTCAACAATTTCCTATTAATTTCAGCTTTTACAAGTCTACAAACAGGAGGGGGAATTGCTCACAATTTTGCCTTTGATAGGTTTGTGGTTAAAGACTCATCACTTTAAGGATGGTGGTTCACCTTTACTCATTTTTTAGAAACACAGAATCCTGGGGTAGTTAATTAGAGAGTCTTTTTAAATACTTTATGTAGTTATAGACACAAGAAGCCTGCTGTAACAAAGATTAAGGTTTTTTTCTTCCTCCAGGTACTTGCCTCCTTCCATGACATGTCCCCCTTCATTTTCCCAGAACAGTTCCTGTGCAACCCAATTCTGCAGTGGTGAACTCCTGTGTAAATACATGGTGGCTACGTCTACACTGGCACCCTTTTCCGGAAATGCTTAAAACGGAACAGTTTTTCCATTATAAGTATTTCCAGAAAAGTGCATCTACATTGGCAGGATGCTTTTCCGGAAAAGCACTTTTTCCAGAAAAGCGTCCGTGCCAATGTAGATGCTCTTTTCCGCAAAAAAGCCCCGATCGTCATTTTCGCGATCGGGGCTTTTTTGCGGAAAAGACTACTGTGCTGTCTACTGAACAGTTTTCCCGGAAAAGGACTTTTGCCCGAATGGGAGCAGCATAGTTTTTCCGGAAAAACAATGACGATTTTACATTAGATCATCATTGCTTTTCCGGAAAAGCAAGCGGCCAGTGTAGACAGCTCGCAGCTTATTCCGGAAAAGCGGCTGCTTTTCCAGAATAAGTGGCCCAGTGTAGACATAGCCGGTCAGTTTTAACTCCTATAATTTTGAATCATTTTCCTTTCCTCTTTAATTTGGACTGCTTTCAGCATGCAGATCAAATAGCCAGAGCATATATATATATATATATATATATATATATATATATATATATATATATATATATATATATAGCATAGTATCAGAACATTCTTGTCACTAGATCTCTGATGATACCCAAATGTGCTGTTTGTAGGGATCATACATAATGCCAGAATTCATTCCTTTTAGGGCAAATTATCATCTCAAATTGCCTTATGTAAATCTAAAATATCACAATTAACTTTAGTTTCTTCAGATTTACACCATTGCATCTGAAACCAGAATCTTGTCCCATGAGACATTCATCAGTGAGTAAAAATTACAACCCATTAAAACATACATTTTTAACAAGCAGCAAAACTGGGAATACATTACTTACTTTTTGGGCTTGATTATTATTTCTTACCCAGTATCTTTGAAAGTGAAAATTGTGTCAGAGTCTCTGAGACACACATCCTCTTAAATTATCTTTTCCCAGAATCATATGCACTCAAGAAAAAGTTAATTACTGAAGCTCAAGATGTATGATAGCCTTCTAAGAATAACTACTCTATGACAGAAACTAGTTAAGTTATTGCTGAAATCACAGCATTAGATTTGTGTTCTGGGTTTTATACATATAAAATACCTGATGAGTCAAACACATATAAATATTTGGCCTTCCTATGACTCCTGACGTATAATTTTTTACCACACCATTAATCTATTCCAGTAGGGCTCTGTTTCTGTTTTCTACTGCAGACCATATACTGCAGATTTTCATGATTTGCTGTTTTATTTAAAGCAACTCAAAATAGAGGACAGTCTTTATTGCCTCATTGTCAAATTTTCCAGAAGCACCTTTGCACTTTCTCTCGCATAGTTTGTTTTACATCTGACAGACTCCCCCTAAACATCTTAGTATTATCTTTTGCTTCCTCCATCAGTTGGTTGTATTTCTCTCTATATCCATCTTGTTATTAGATTTCAAGCTCTTCAGGGCAGGGACCATCTTGTTGTTTTGTGTTTATACGGTGCTTAGCATGTTAGGGCTCTGATCCCTAATTGGGGTCCCAAAGTTCTATCACAATATAAACATATAATAATGGTAATTAATTGAAATGAAGGGGGATAAGAAAGACATATATAATCTTGCAAAGACCTAGACTACATGGCTTGGACGACGGAGCCATGTAAACTAGTTTACACAGCATAGGCAAAGAAGCGGAGATTTAAACAATCCCCGCTTCATTAAAATATACATGGCCACCACGCTGTGCCGACGATCAGCTGATCCAGCACAGCGCGGTAGTCTAGACGTGGATTGGTAGGCTGGGGAAGCCTTTGCCGACCAATCCCTTATGCCTCATGAAACGAGGCTTACAGGATCGGTCCGCAAAGGCTTCCCCAGCCGACCGATTTGCATCTAGACTACCGCACTGTGCTGGATCAGCTGATCGTTGGTACAGCGCAGTGCCATGTTTATTTTAATGAAGCGGGGATTGTTTAAATCCCCACTTCTTTGCCTATGACAGTTAAACTAGTTTACATGGCTCCGTCGATGGAGCCATGTAGTCTAGATATACCCTATGAGAACAAATGATATTGGTTAGATCAAACTAATTAATATTTTCACTTCCATCTTTAATCCCTGAGAACCAGTACACAGTAAATTGGTGAAATTAATTTGCAAGGAATATAAATTAAGAGAATTCAAGAGAACCATGTTACATGATAAAATGAAACCTGGATCTTATAGTGTTAGTCCCAGAAGAAGCTGTAGAAACACTGTGCAACATGAAAAGTAATATAAAAACCCCTCTCAACCCCAGTAATGTGCCTGCTGAAGTGTTAAAGTGTTTGAGGCAAGTAGGCGTGAGCATGCTGAGATAACTGTTTAATTGCATCATGAAGACTGAGAAGGAAGAGAATTTTAGAACCAATATTTAAGGGAAAAGCAAACATAAAAGGCTCTGGTAACTACTGGAACATTAAACTTTGAGCTACATGATAAAGGTCTGGGACACTATGATGAAAAGTCAAGGTTACTGACAATCAGTTTGGATTCATGCCAGGCAAGTCAACAATGGATTTTACCTTTTTTTAATTCAAACTGCTTGTGGGAAAACATATAGAGGAAAAAAAACCCTGAATGTCTTGAGAAGGCTTGTGACCACTTTCCAAGAGAAGTCATCTAGCGGTATGAGAATGAAGCAGATACATGGAAACCAAGTAAGACTTGTCCAGGACATGCTTGAGGGTGCTGATACTACAGTTAAAAGGTCATTAGAGAAACTGAACAAGTTGGTATTTCATGAATTAATAGAAAACATCCAGAGGATGACTCCCTGGTGCATGCTTCTTAATCAGTCAGCTAGGCAAGGGCAAAGAAGCAGTGGAAGAAGGTTTAGAGTGATGAAGATGTATATTTAAAAATATGGTTTGAAAATTAACAGAAATAAAAGAAAATGATAGGTATACTTGGAGTCATAGGAACGAGCTATATTTGGAATGAACGAATTAGTAGAAATCTGAAGATGGTACCAGTTATAGAAAAGTTGAGGGAATCCAGGTTTAGATGGTTTGGACATATAAAAATTTTGCAAAAATATGTAGGAAACTAGATGTTAACTTAGAAGTAGTGGGTAAGAGAAGTGTTACAAGACTCAGCACTAGATGGATGGATGATATACAAAAGGGTTTGATTAGCTGCTGAGTGAATTCACGCTTGAAACAGCATTTCTACTGAAGCCAATGGAGCAGTGCTGATTTGCACTGGCATTCATTACAAGGAAAACTTACCACTTCGTGTATTCTAGAACAAAGGGTGATACTGCACCCCTTGGCTTGAAGTGGCTTACATCATACACAGGACTTAGGCCGTGTCCAGACTCAGGGTTTTTTTGGGGAAAAGTAGCCTTTTCCCGAAAAAACTTCCCCTGCATCCAGACTCAAGCCGCGTTCTTTCGAAATTATTTCGAAAGAACGCGGCTTTTCTTTCGATGGCGGTAAACCTCAATTTACGAGGAAGAACGCCTTCTTTCAAAAGTTCCTCTTTCGAAAGAAGGCGTTCTTCAATGTAAAGAGGCCGTCTTCGAAAGAGAGCATCCAGACTCGCTGGGTGCTCTCTTTCGAAAAAGCGGATTTCTCTTTTGAAAGATCCGCCTGCAGTCTAGATGCGATCTTTTGAAAGAGGCTC
Source organism: Pelodiscus sinensis (assembly GCF_049634645.1). Classification (NCBI taxonomy): domain Eukaryota; kingdom Metazoa; phylum Chordata; order Testudines; family Trionychidae; genus Pelodiscus; species Pelodiscus sinensis. The sequence continues at coordinate 53,677,710 of NC_134719.1, forward strand.
TTTCGAAAGATGCTTTCAATAGAGCCTCTTTCGAAAGAAGCCTGCAGTCTAGACATAGCCTTACTGTTTTGTTCCATAGTTCTCAGCACCCCCACTGCACACTTTGTCCCAGTGTCCCTGTAGCACTTTGTGCAAGAGAGATCTACTTTATAAGACATGATGGGCCAGAGTCTGCTCCAGTGTCAACTCCATTAAAATCAATGTACTAATGTGAGACTAGAACTTAAAACACTGTGTCTCCTTCAATAATTACCTTTTACTCTTAATATGCCACACATAATATTGCCCAAAGAAAGCAGACTTTTACCCACCAGGACAGAGCCTGGGGAAGTAATGACTGTGCCTTTAAGAACATAACATAAGAACATAAGAATGGCCATACTGGGTCAGACCAAAGGTCCATCTAGCCCAGTAGCCTGTCTGCCGACAGTGGCCAGTACCAGGTGCCCCAGAAAGGGTGGCCCGAAGACAATGATCAAATACAGCTAGTTAATTATAGTCAAAAGCCTTGACTCAAAATACTTGGTACCATACTGCAAACACGATTCCCATTAGGCTGTATCTTAGATACTCTTATTGTTTTAGTGAAAATTCCCTCTTTTTTTTTTTGGAAGGGTCAGGGATCCAAACATGAGTGACACTGCACAAATAAAAGTATTGAAATGCTGCAAGAAAAGATCCTGGGAAGATTTACAGTAAAACCTGCAAGCTAGAAGTGCAAGGTCATAATGACACCTTCTCCTCCAGCTGCAGCCTTTTCCTTTGCAAACCATACAGAACAGGAAGAGCTGATTGTCCTCTAATCTAAAATATTTGGCAAAGACTCAGGTAATCAAAAGCAACCCACTGTTGGCCGCATCATGATGATAATTGCTCCTTTATAAAGCTTTTTATTCATTGAAAAGTGCATTACAAAGCATGATTGAACAGGGGAATGATTAAAGATATTTATAACATACCTAAAGATTCCAGGTCTTGTAAATAGAAAAAAGATTAGAGAAAAAAAGTTGGATCACATGGTTACTCCCCATTTGAGAGCTTCTTGCAAAAAAGTAACTAATTCAACTTCCCAATGATCAGCATTAGAATAGGTTGGTGGGAATATAGAAATCACTTCACCCATTCCTGAAATACAGCTGCTTCTAGGGTGGAACACAGAAACTTGGTCAATTGCACACAACTCTACTTGATGTTCAGGGGCAGGAGTTGAACATTACTATAGGGATTTCTGTGGGCAAAATGTAACCACTGAACATGGCATTTGGCAGCAACAGTATGGGCTTGTTGTCACAACAAATCTGCAGCGAACTCAGCTGTGAAGAAATCATCCCTAGCCTGTTCCACAGAATGGTAGGATTGGAAGGGACTGAGAGGTCTCCAGGCCAGCCCCCTGCACTCAGAAAAGTCAGGCCCCCACATTAGACAGTAGCTGCATTCCCCAGCCTGCTGGAAACCAACTGTTCATGTAGAAAAGCCCTTGGATTTAAAAATGCTCTTATCAAAAGTACCAGGGGGTCCCCAGTCTTAACAGTTGAGCTCCAGTCTATGTTTCTACTGAAATACTGTAATGTCCATGTTGATACCCTGGGTCACTAGTGGCCTGTGGGGAAGTTTGGAACCCAGTGTAGAGGGCAGGGATCAGTTTTCCTAGTAGCCACTGGCCAGTAGCACGGGAGTGTTGGAGAAACAAACTAGAAAGCTGGCCCGGAAAGATTTTGTTACCTTGGATGGGGAAAACTGGAGTGACCTGGCTGGAAGACTGACTCACAAAAATGGAGCATCCCCTGTCCTGGAAAGCAAGGACCAATAGTGCAAAGAAGGGAACATCAAACTAAGAAGAGCTGAATCCTCAAAGAGGCACCCCTTGCAGTGAGCAAAACTTGTGATAAGCTTCTATTATCGTGTTTCTAAAATGTTTCCACAGAGTCGTGTGTTTCTTTCATATTTCTCCAAAGACATAGATGTTAAATTTCATCCCATTAGGGTTGCTACTGCTGAGCAGTTCAGCTATATTCACTTCTTGGACCAGATCTTGAGCATCACTGAGGAGTGAATCAAGAATTGTCTTTCTTTGTGGGTTCCAGGACAAGTTTAAATCACTGAGCATTTTTTAATATGGCCTCACTAATCTCCTAGGCTGTGTCTAGACTACACCTCTCTCTCAACAGGCATCTAGACTGCCGTTTTTTCAAAAAAGCTCAGTTTTGAAAAAAAGTGGTGGCCATGTTTATGCTAATGAAACGCGGGATATTTAAATCCCTGCTTCATTAGCAATTTCAACACGCTTGATTTGTATCTCTCTGTTGACAGAGAGATGCAGTCTAGACGTAGCCCCAGAGTATTTCACAATCATCATCCTTGGTAGGTTGTCAGTAGTATATTTTTAGCGCTATCTGTTTACTTTTCAAACATGACATTTCTACTTGTAGCGATTCTGTGGTACAATTGGTTCATTTAAGATTTTTACTTTGACTCTATGCTTTCCTTCATGTATAGTGTCCTTCCCCCACCATCATGAGTCTGACACACACTGTCATTCCTATGTGTGTTATACCCTGGTATTACTGTGTCCCATTGATTATCATTGTTTCTTCAAGTTATTGTGATGGCTATTATTGCAACATCTTCCTTTAATACCAGGCATTCTAGTTCACTCACTGTAGTATTTAGACTTCTACCATTTGTTACAAGCTGAGGTGAAAGTAAGCTGGTACGCGCCAGTGCACTGCTCTGATAAGGAGACAGATGCCTGGGGCTCTCAGTTGCAGGAGGCAGCTCACTACCAGCCTAGCTCCCAGGGATTTCCTGCAGGCTGCCATTTTAACCTGAAGCCAAACCGGTGAAAGGGGCTGTCTCGGGGCCTCTTCCCACTCCATCAGTCCTGGGCTGCCTCAGCCCAGAGGCTCTCCATGCCAGTGCCATTCAGGGGGTATGTCTACACTACAAAGTTAATTCGAACTAATGGACGTTAGTTCGAATTAACTTTGATAGGCGCTACACTAGCGCTCAGCTAGTTCAAACTTAATTCGAACTAGCGGAGCGCTTAGTTCGAACTAGGTAAACCTCATTCTACGAGGACTAAGCCTAGTTCGAATTAAGTAGTTCGAATTAAGGGGTGTGTAGCCCCTTAATTCGAACTAGTGGGAGGCTAGCCCTCCCCAGCTATCCCTGGTGGCCACTCTGGCCAACACCAGGGAAACTCGGCTGCCCCCCTCCCGGCCCCGGACCCCTTAAAGGGGCACGGGCTGGCTACGGTGCCTGTGCCAGGTGCAAGCCTGCCAGCACCCAGCTAGCAGACCCTGCACCTGGCACGGCTCGAGCCAGCCACCCAATGCCCCCCAGCCCTCCCCCTCTTCCCGGGACCAGGCTGGCAGCTCCCGGGAGCTTGCCCGGGACCGCAAGAGGCGGGCACCCGCCTGGTCTAGTGAGGACATCGTGGACCTCATCCATAACCTCCGCACTAGGCACAGGAAAGTGGCCGTCTAGGGCAGGAGAGCTGCCAGCCTGGCCACCCAGGAACAGGTGTGCATGAAAATCAAGGTGGTTCACTGAGACCCCTGACCCTGAGCCCTGAGCTTACAATGGCCGAACTGGGTCAGACCAAAGGTCTATCTAGCCCAGAAGCCTGTCTGCCGACAGTGGCCAACACTAAGGACCCTGGAGGGGATGGACCTAAGACAGTGACCAAGCCATTTGCCTCGTGCCATCCCTCTCCAGCCTTCCACAAACTTTGGGCAGGGACACCACTCCTACCCCCTAGCTGATACCACTCCATGGACCCAACCTCCATGACTTGATCTCACTTCTCTTTAAACTCTGTTCTAGTTCTAGCCTTCACAGCCTCCTGCAGCAAGGAGTTCCACAGGTTGACTCTTTGCTTTGTGAAGAACAACTTTCTGTTACTAGTTTGAAGCCTGCTACCCATTCCTTTCCTTCGGTGTCCTCTAGTCCTTCTATTATGGGAACTAATGAAGAACTTTTCTGTATGCACCCTCTCCACCCCACTCATGCTTTTATAGACCTCTATCCTATCCCCCCTCAGTCTCCTCTTTTCTAAACTGAAAAGTCCCAGTCTCTTTAGCCTCTCTTCATATGGGACCTCTTCCAAACCTCTGATCATTTTAGTTGCCCTCCCCTCTCCCACCCTCTCTCTTCCCCTCTTCCACCCTCTCTCTTCCCCTCTCCCACCTCCTTTTCCCAGTCTCCCCTAGTTTTGTTCAATAAAGAGAGATTTTATTTTTGACCACACATTTTCTTTATTTTGTACATCAGGAAGGGGGGCTAGGGAAGGGTAAGTGGAAGGAGGTGAGGGAGGAATGGGGTACGAGCCCCCGATGGGAAGGACTGGGCTGGCTCTGCGTGCTTCTGGGGGTGGAAGCTCTCCTGCAGCCCCCCAATTGACCCCTCTCCTCAGATGGCAGCCTGCGGCAAGTGCAGCCGGTCTGATATCCAAGTGCTGTGACGTGCCCAGTGTGGGCACTCAGGGCACTCCAAGCCAGGACTGCTTTGCAAGCGGGGCACCCCTGAGAACTGTCTGTCCGGGGTGGGGGTCGGGTCCCTTTAAGCACAGCCCTCGGCTAGCCTGAGGCAGCAGCTCCACGCTCTAAGTCGTCATCTGATGCCCTGCCGGCACTGCTTCCGGCCATCCTTAAGTCCGGTTCAGGGTCCACTTAATGTGGACATGCTAGTTCGAATTAGCAAAACGCTAATTCTAACTAGTTTTTTAGTCTGGATCCGTTAGTTCGAATTAGCTTAGTTCGAATTAGTGCTGTAGTGTAGACATACCCAGGAGAGCAGGGGAATTGAAGCCCACAATAAGATTCATACCAGGACGCCATGGCATGTCCTGTTCTTTTCAGTCTTTTTGGCAAGGTTACATGGTCAGAGCCCCATGCTCAAATCTACAGGTGTTATTCCCCCTCCTTTGCTTTCCTTCAGTCCCCCAACTGATCTTCCTTTCATACTTCCACCATATGGTACCATATCTACTCATGATTGAATTCAGTGGCTTAGAGAAGGATCTTTTGATTCTGATTTTCCTGTTTCCCTTTCAGATCCCATTTCTGAATAAGCATCACCTAGTTTAGGGCTGTCAGCTTTTTTTTCTAGTGTAATGCTAATTGTACTAGCAAATTGATATCTGCAGCTGACTTCCTACATTTAAAGAGAAGGGGCTTTTTAAATTAATAATTCTTCCTTCGATTTATCTCTGCCCTTTAACAAATATGACTTATGAGTGGCAGATAGACTTTAAACTGTCAGTATGTCCTAGGGATGTGAAGGACTAGTCAACTAGTCACTCCCCCCTCCCTTTGCTGCCTCTATCAGAAAGAGGGGGGGAGGAAAAGGGGTACTTCAAAGCGGCAGTGCCAGACCCTGGCCTCCATGCGGTGATGCCACTTTGAAACGATGCCACGGGAGCCCAGCATCAGGCTCCTCCTAGCATTTCGAAGTGGCAGCACTGTGTGGAGCCCGGGATCAGCTGGGGACTCCCTGCTGACCCCAGGCCCCGTGTGGTGCTGCCTCTTTGAAACGCCAGGGGGAGCCTGACACCAGGGTCCCACAGCATTTCTAAGTGGCAGCGCTGCATGGAGCATGGTCAGCAGGGAGTCCCTAGCTGACTCCAGGCTCCATGTGGAGCTTTCACCTTTAAAGTGTAGCAATAGCCCTACGGCTGGTTCTATACTTCAAAGGCGGAGATGCCCTATCAACTTGTCTATGCACAATGCATCAATTATTCAATTAGTCAATTACCCATAATTTCACATTATGTCCTGAATGTGAAAAGAAATACATTTACATGTACTATGTTTTAGGAAGCCTTTTGCTACAGCCAAAAGCTCTCAATGATGCATCTATTATCTATTAGCCAGTCTTTATTTTATGGAAATGTAAACACTTGTTCTTATTGTCCATTATTTCTATGGTGCTTCTGAAGAGATCTAGGAAGGTTGTATTATCCTGGCTCCCTAGTTATTGGAACATGTCAGAAATAAACTGGCTTTCTTCTAGAGTCTATTGCAAATTAGTCAATGGTTGGATGCAGCTGATACTGTTCCAAGGAAACTCACTACTGTGCCAGCTGTCTTCAGATAAAGCAACACACGTCTTCTATACATCCATTGTTTCTCTTGTATTTTGTATCCTACAGCTGTAGCTTAATCACTCAGCTGCAATCAGTGCCGACACTATGAAAATACAGAAGCACTACCACTAACTGGGAATGTTTGTGAGCAGGCTTGCTTTATGAATGCACAAATAATAAACTCCAGCTGTTCTGACAGTGACTACATCAGCCAGACAATCAATTCTATTGGTTTGTTTGGGTTTTTGTTTTGTGTGTGTGTCTGAATCCAAGCATTTGTTTGTATGTATCAGCTTGCATCACAGAAGGAAGGAGGAGATATCAGGAAGCTGTTTACAGCTTCTTGACTCTCAGGACATTCATGCACCAACTAGAATATTCCTCACAGTTCCGGCTAGAGCTGGGGATAGCTGGAGCACAACACAGTTCACCACACAGGACTTACACTTCGGAATGCTTTGGAGAGATAGCATGGAATAAAGCTGGGATAGCTTTTAACTGAAAGAGATCAATCAGGTGGAGAAAAGTGTGCAATACCTATCCCTATATCTCACTCAATCACTTCATTCACTGCCCCTAAAATCAAGTAAAAAACCCTCTCTCCCCAATAAAGGTAGTTTGATCTCGATCATTCCATATCCAAATCAGATCTATAAGGATATGGAATGATCAAGATTTTCATTTCACTTGTCACTAGTTTTAAAGTATTTTCCTATTGCAGGTCTTTGTTTTGATTGGTATTTATAAAGAGATACCCCTGATTACAAAGGGCAGGTCCTAATTGGACTATAGTTATACAACAGAAATCTGTAGAATTCACTTGATCCCAAAAGGTTCTTTTCTATATTAATTCGTATTTCCCTGGACATATAGTAGTTTGAGAATCTGTTTTCTGTTTTTATGGATTATCAAAGAGTTTCTTCTCCAAAATATATTGCTTAGTTTTAAACTCTTTGGCTCCCTTGATTTTCATACACTGCTCATTTTCATATATGATTTTTAACTCCCAATTTAAAGAAAGAGTTTGATAAAGGATGACAGGGTTTCACTCACTTTTTACATTTCTTTATTTAGAAGTTTGTCTGATACTTAAACACTATTTCACAGCTTTCTTTACAAAAATCTGCCTTTAGCTTATAGAGCCCCAGGGCCATTCTGAGGTGGAGCATGGTGCATGGTGCAATTGTAACCTTTGGGTGGGCTAGACTTCACTGCCCTTCTCCAGTGTCTTAAAAAAAAAAAAAAAAGAGAAAACCCCTCAACCCTGAGTTCAGCCTAAAGAATTGCAGCAAGGATTGCCGAGTGTCTGCCTCTCTACATTCAAGTACCAAACAACACTAAAGAAATGAATTTAACTAAATAACTTTATAAAATCTTATGATGAAGAAACAATCTGATTTTTACAACGTAAGTATTTTATAACCCACAGACATTGTCTTCACAGTTACAATGAACATCAATAAAAAGAAAACCAAAAGTAAGATTTGAACAGTTCAGTCCACAAAAAACACAATGGGTATGTCTAGACTACATGCCTCTGCCAACAGACAATGGGTATATGCCTCTGATACCTGACATAGTTAATGAAACCGGAATTTAAATATCTCCGGCTTCATTAAAATAAAAATGGCCACCGCGCTGTGCTGGCTTAGCTGATCATCGGCACAGCGTGTCAGTCTAGACACTGATTAGTCGACAAGGGAAGCCTTTGTTGACCATTCCCTTATGCCCCGTGAAAAGAGGTTTATAGGAGCAGTCGACAAAGGCTTTCCTTGTCAACCGATCCACATCTTGACTTTCACGCTGTGCCGATGATCAGCTGAGCCGGCACAGCATGGCGTACATTTTTAATTTAATGAAGCCGGGAAAATTTAAATCCCAGCTTCATTGACTATGTCGGGTAGCCTATTTTACATGCCTATGTCAGCAGAGGCATGTAGTCTAGACCTATCCAATAAGAAGAAACTGGGAGAGTCCAAAAGTTTAGATCTAATTCACTGAAGTCTCAGTTTATGTCCCTGATCATCAAATCTTACCGTCTGCTGAGTCTGAACCATCTCTCTACTTGCTTGTAGGAATCCTCAGTTGGAGTCAAGGCAGCCTCTTTCCCTGCTGTGGATCACTGGTAGGCAGCCAGCTCACCCATTAACCAGTCAGTTAACTCACAAGGATATAGACTGAAAGAAAACCCTGTTACAAGAAAATACGAAGAATGCAAATAACAGAATAGAACTGACTCTTTCCCAATACCACATTTAAAGAGGAGCTGAAGAATCACACTGACTGAGAAAGTAACAACAGTTTGGCTAAAATCAAAATAGGGTTACCAGATTGTTTAACCAAAAATACCAAACATCCCCCCCCCCCCCCAAAAAACACTGGGAAGAATATTCTGTTGAGAAAAAAAAGGGGGGAGACCCCGACAGAAGTTATTAAGCAAAAAAAAAAAAAAAAGTTAAAAAAATAATAAAATTTAAAATCAGCATGGCCTATTTAAGAAAAGGCTTTTGCCGGTGGCCATTTTGCTTTTCTCTTCCAGCCACAAGACAAGCCTCTGTGAAACCAGGTAAGTGGGGTGGAGGGGGTGTCTGGGAGGACTGGCAAGGGACCCGGGGGCCCAGCGAGCAGTTCGGGGGAGTCTGGGCCCAATTGCTTAGTGTGTCCTCAGCCTCTCCTGCTCACACAGAGCACGGGGTCCTTAGAAAAGCATCTGCCCTGCCTGCTCATTGAGTCTGACGCCAGCCACAGGAACAGAACCTACTGGAGCAGACCCCAGACTACCACACCCAGTTCCAGAAGCTTTGGGTGTGGAGTGCTAAATCTGCCTAGCTATAGTGACCTAGACACACCTAACTCCTGTCTGCCCCTCCCACAAGGGTCTCTTAAAGAGATATCTCCCTAGTACATATATGAGTTACACAATCCCCTGCAGACCCCACCCATTGCACCATTTGGAAAGGTTGTGCACATTTTGTAATAGGTCATATTTACAAGTTCTCAGTGACAGAAATATTAAAAAAGAATGGAGAATCCTGCACAGTTCTAATTGAGATGATGTAATGATTATATTTAGATCCTGTTTTGTGACAGGTCTTTCTGAGGACTGGTGATTCCACCTTTATTATGGTCAAAGTATTGTCTCATAACATTTGATTTATAAATTCACCTTTGTTCTCCTCAAGAGGAAAGGAGAAAATTAAATTGATCCATTCACAAACATTTAAACCCAGTTCAGTATCAGAGTTTCCCAATGTTTTTGGTTGGAAAATTCTTATTTGTTGAAACTGAAACTGTTTGCAGGAAATGGATAGTATTGACAAATCTCCCAATTCAAACTTTTTTTAAATTAAATTTGTCAAAATGTCCACTTTTGACAATTGCAGAAAAGTTTTGGTCAATTGAATTTGTTCTGAAAATTGAGCTAATTTATAAAGGAGGTTAGTTTTAAAAACATTTAAACTAAATGTTTGTAAATGTTTGAGACATCATGCTTCTATTTACCAGATCAATTTTTTTCAGATTTTTTTCAAAAATTTAAAATTTTGACTTTTCATTCTGATTTAGACTAGAGACTTTTTTTTGAAATCTTGAAAAGTCTCATGAGATGGAAAAACTATTTCCCATTTAGTTATAGTGTTCAAGTCTTTCTGGTGGGGTACAGTCTGCTATCTCACCACTCATAGAACACTAGAAATGGAAGGGACCTTGAGAGTTCATCAAGTCCAGTCCTCTGCCCTCACAGTAGGACCAAGCACCATGTAGATCAGGGTTTCTCAACCTATGGGTCGGGACCCAAATATGGGTCATCATTACATTTCAAAAGAGTTGCCAGGTGTCTCTCCAGGTGGCTCTTAAGGAGCCATTCACACATTTTTTGAATTGCTGTGGGTCACCAAGTCTTCCTGTCAGAATGGGTCCCCATCTGGAAAAGGTTGGGAACCGCTGATCTAGATCACCCCTGATGATCACACTAGTTATTGATCTAGCTCAAATATCTTTTTTGGCTAAGGTGATCGAGAAACTTGTGTTACACTTCTCTTTAGAGTTTAGATTTTCTTGGAACTTTTGAATCTGTTGTCAGCATAGGAACAGTACAAAGACTAGGACATTTAGCTATTACGTTGTCTTCATAACTTTGAATGGTCTGATTATTTTATTAAATATGACCATCTTCTAAACTGCTTTACACATACTGGTAGCAATGCAAGGGATCATTAACTTTAATACTGTCAGTGTGTTCCTACTATCCCATTTACTATCATTAGTGTAAACCCTCTTTTAATATTATACTTGGCACAGAGTACATGGAGTACACTCAGGTCCAATAATCAGAATGCAGAGCATTTTTTTTCCCTTTCTTCCATTGTGATTCAGAAAACCCCTAATAGAAATTGCATAAGTTGCATTGAATAAGAAAAAGCAAGCAAGTTTTATGTGTGTAAATGGGGGAAAGCAAAGATTAGTCAACTAGACCATTAGTGGTATATTTTAGGCAAAATATAGTAAGGAATCAATTATCATTTATGCCAATTGTGAGAGAAGTTGTATTTAGCTAATAAGGCATCCCAGGAAATGGTGAGAATGTTTTATATTACTGCTTCTAGGATGGATGGAAGATAGTGAGCTTAACAGATGTTTACCTTACATTTTAATGTAGTTCAGACATCCATATGCAAGTAGTGCATATAATATTTAGGCTACGTCTATACTGCACCCTTCTTCTGCCAAAGCTTATGCAAATGAAGCGCAGAGTAACATATCACCACACTTCATTTGAAAAATGAGGAAGAATGGCTCTTGCTCAAGAGGGGGTTTTTGTGCAAAAAGGAGCCATCTACACAGCTCCTTCTTGTGCAAAAGCCTCTCGCGCAGAAACGGCCTCTAATGAATTATGCAAATGAAGCGCGGCATTATGCTACTCCGCGCTTCATTTGCATAAGCTTTTGTGGGCAAAGGGTGCAGTATAGACGTAGTCCTGGGCTACGTGTAGACTACATCCCTTTTTCGTAAAAGGGATGTAAATTAGACCTATCCCAATTGCTAATGAAGCAGGGATTTAAATCTCCCCTGCTTCATGAGCATAAAAATGGCTGCCGCTTTTTTTCCGCACGGAGCTTTGTCAGAAAAAAGCGCCAGTCTAGATGCTGATCTTGCGGAAAATAAAGCCTTTTCCGAAAGATCCCTTATCCCTTATTTCAAAGAGGGATAAGGGATCTTTCGGAAAAGGCTTTATTTTCCGCAAGATCAGCGTCTAGACTAGCACTTTTTTCCGACAAAGCTCCGTGTGGGAAAAAAAGCGGCAGCCATTTTTATGCTAATGAAATCCCCGCTTCATTAGCAATTGCGATAGGTCTAATTTACATCCCTTTTACGAAAAATGTGTAGATGCTATTTTATGTTTAGCTAGAAGCCATCTTGTATATCAGAAACCATTTCAGCTTTTTTCTCAAGCACATAGACCAGAGTGAACTTTCTGTCACCCCGTGAGAAGAGGCCTACAGGATGAGCTATTGGTATGTGTTAATTGGGCTGGTTGGGACAGGAGATGTACTCCCTCATACCTGTCCGCCATCTTGTTGATAAGGCTTTGTTTTTCCAAATTTAATTGAGGATTTCTGTAATTGGATGCCCTGACGTCAGAGTGTTTGGCTAAGGGTATAAAGATACTAGGATTGATTGTATTAGCAGCCGTACTGGGCCCGGCTCTGCTGTGACCACGTTTGGCTCATGCTGTGCTTTATTAATTAATAAAGCTGTTTGTTAGCTGCCTAAACAGAGAGGAGCGTGTTTTTGCTTCGACAAAGGGATGTAGTCTAGATGTAGCCCTAGTGCCTAATTACCATTATAAGGAAACTAGACTAAGAATACAAGGTTTTTAATCTCCTGCCTAAAAAATATGTAGCTGCAAAAGTGAGAGATCCCAGTTGTGAAGTAGCATGACGTATTCAGAGGCAGGTGAGTTTGTATCATAGAATCATAGAATCACAGGGCTGGAAGAGACATCAGGAGGTCATCAAGTCCAGCCCCCTACCCAAAGCAGGATCAATCCCAATTAAATCAACCGAGCAAGGGCTTTCTCAAGCTGAGACTTAAAAACCTCTAGGGATGGAGATTCCACCACCTCCCTAGGTAACCCATTCCAATGCTTCACCACCCTCCTAGTGAAATAGTTTTTTTCCTAATATCCAATCTAGACCTCTCCCACTGTAACTTGAGACCATTGCTCCTTGTTCTGCCATCCATCATTGAGAACAGCCTTTCTCCGTCCTCTTTGGAACCTCCCTTCAGGAATTTGAAGGCTGCTATCAAATCCCCCCCTACTCTTCTCCTCTGCAGGCTAAATAAGCCCAAATCCTTCAGTCTCTCCTCATAGGTCATTTGCTTTAGCCCGCTAATCATTTTGGTTGCCCTCCGCTGGCCCCTCTCCAATGCGTCCACATCCTTTCTATAGTGGGGGGAGCAGAACTGAACGCAATACTCCAGATGTGGCCTCGCCAGAGCTGAATAAAAGGGATTAATCACTTCTCTAGATCTGCTAACAATGCTCCTCCTAATGCAACCTAATATGCCATTCACCTTCTTGGCTACAAGGGCATACTATTGACTCGTATCCAGCTTCTCATCCACTGTAATCCTCAGGTCCTTTTCTGCAGAATTGCTACTTAGCCATTCAGTCCCTGGCCTCTAACAATGCTTGGGATTCTTCTGTCCCAAGTGCAAGACTCTAAACATGTACTTGTTGAGCCTCATCAGAATTTTTTTGGCTCAATCCTCTAATCTATCTAGGTCACTCTGGACCCTAACCCTGTACTCCAGTGTATCTACCTCTCCCCCTAGCTTAGTGTCATCTGCCAGCTTGCTGAGGGTGCAATCCATCCCTTCATCCAGGTAATTAATAAAGATGTTGAACAAAACCAGCCCTAGAACCGATCCTTGGGGCACTCCACTAGAAACCGACTGCCAACCTGACATCAAGCCATTAATCACTACCCATTGGGCCTGACAGTCTAGCCAGCTTTCTGTTCATCTTACAGTGCATTGATCCAATCCATACTTCCTTAACTAGCTTTCAAGAATATTGTGGGAGACTATATCAAAAGCTTTGCTAAAGACAAGGTATATCACTTTCACTGACTTTCCCATATCCACAGAGCCAGTTACCTCATGGCTTGCCCTTGGTGAATCCAATGTTGACTATTCCTGATCACTTTCCCCTCTTCCAAGTGCTTCAAAATGGATTATTTGAGGATCCCCTCCATGATTTTTCCGGGGACTGAGATAAGGCTGACAGGTCTGCAATTCCCTGAATTGTCCATCTTCCCTTTTTAAAAGATGGACTCTACATTTGCCTTTTTCCTGATCTCCACAAGTTTTCAAAGATAATAGCCAAAGACTCTGCAATGACATTTGCCAACTCCCTCAGTGCCCTCGGATGCATGAAATTCAGATCCATGGATTTGTGTATGTCTGGCTTTTCTAAATAGGTTTTGTAGCCTATTGCCAAATTAAATATAATTGTATTTCATATGCAGACTAAGTATCTATTGCTGTTCTCAAGCCTAAACTTATTATCTCAGTTCAGGTCCTAGTGGATATCTGTCCATATCATCCAATTACCATTGTTGTTGGCACCACTGTTGGAAGTCTTAGCTCAGAGGTCAAAGTCTGAAAGGACAAGTACCCTCTCCTCTTCAGAAGTACAGGCAGTCCCTGACTTACGCGGATCCGACTTACGTCGGATCCGCACTTACGAACGGGGCTTTCTCGCCCCGGAAGTCGGGGCGAGAAAGCCCCGTTCGTAAGCTGCTCCGGTGCCCCTGGTCTGCTGGAGACCGTCTCCAGCAGACCAGGGGCACCGGGCGGGTTCCCGCGCTTCTGAGGCTTTGCCAGAGCAAAGCCTCAGAGGCGCGGGGAACCGCCGCTGCTGCCGCTTCAATCTGGGTGCCTGTGGTCTGCTGGGGACGGTCCCCAGCAGACCACAGGCACCCAGATTGAAGCGGCAGCAGCAGCGGTTCCCCGCGCCTCTGAGGCTTTGCTCTGGCAAAGCCTCAGAGGCGCGGGACCCCCCCCCCCCCCCGCGGCTGTGGCTTCAGTCCGTGAGCCTGTGGTCTGCTGGGGACCATCCCCAGAAGACCACAGGCTCCCGGACTGAAGCCGCAGCCGCGGTGGGGTCCCTCGCCTCTGAGGCTTTGCCAGAGCAAAGCCTCAGAGGCTCTGCTCCCCGTGTCCCTGGTCTTCTGGGGAGGGGGGGGGGCAGCTAGTGTGCTCCCCCCCCCCTCAGCAGACCAGGCTTTTGTTTTGGACTCTGGGGCAGAGCAGCTGGGGCGCTGCCGATTGGTCCTGCAGCGCCCGCTCTGGGCACTATTGGACCAACCCGGCAGCACCCCAGCTGCTCTGCCCCAGGTCCCGATTCAGCCGCTGCTGGTCAGTTTCAGCAGCGGCTGAATCAGGACGCCTGGGGCAGAGCAGATGGGGTGCTGCTAGGTTGGTCCAGTAGCACCCAGGAGCAGCGCTACTGGAAAACCCAGCAGCACCCCAGCTGCTCTGCCCCAGGCGTCCCCAAGTCAGCTTCTGCTGAAACTGACCAGCGCTGACTACAGGAAGCCCCAGGCAGAGTTGCTCTGCCCCGGGTTTCCTGGAATCAGCTGCTGATCAGTTTCAGCAGCAGCTGACTTGGGGACGCCTGGGGTTCTTAAGTTGATTCTGTATGTAAGTCAGAACTGGCGGTCAGTTTCAGCAGTGTCTGAATCTGGACGCCAGTTCCGACTTACATACAGATTCAACTTAAGAACAAACCTACAGTCCCTATCTTGTACGTAACCCGGGGACTGCCTGTATAGAGGAAGGGAGTTGAGGCACATTACTCAAGCCATGTGGGGTTGTGTGTTATTGTCTCTCTCAGAGTATAAATGGAAAACTTCTGTCTTTCCAGAAATACTTCTAAATTTTACCAGGAGTTCCTATGCTCTATCTCACCACCTCCTCTTGATTCCAATACCTCTATTCAATCCCTACAGTCTTTACTGTTACAGTTGTCTTGTCTTAGTACACTCAAGTTACTTGCCTAACTTGAGTGAGAGCCGCTACTTTGTGAAATACTTGAGCTACTCAGTCATCAAGTTAATGGCACAGAATTATTGGCTTCACCTCTAATGAGCTATTGCAACTCCAGATGCTTTATCCCCACAACATTACTAATTCCACATCAGCTGGGCTTCTATATAGTCCCACTCTTCATCCTAGCAAACCACTTCGGTCGAGTAAAAAAACATCCGTGAACTGGAAACTTTTGTGTGAGGATGGGAGCAAGATTAGCAGCAAAACCCAAGCTGAACTTTGAGTTAACAGTGTAGTGAAGACAAACTCTTAATCTCACTCCCCTCCCTGCTATTGGTGCTACCTGACAGGTAGGAATTACTGATGTCAAAGGGCTCAGTAGATTGACAAATGTTAATTGGTAAGATGTGTTGCGTCTACATGTCTGTTCACCAGGCCAGTGGCCTGTTGTTTACGGAGCTGCTTGCTGCACAGCCAGGATCTTTCACCCTGAAGGCTGTGTGGTTTTGAGCAGATAGAAACCTTAGCTCTTAGTTGCCTTATAACAGTAATAAACACTCCAGGGCAGAATCCTGCTAGTTATGTCACCCCATGCAGGGTTCATTATAATGAAAGATCACAAAGCTGACATCTGATTTCCTTCAGTCATCAGAGAAGTGGTAATGTTAGGCATTATCACCATCTCCCGGGATGTCTTATTGCTTATGTAACTCATAAACAGAAATTCTCTTACAATTGATGAAAATGATAATTACTCCCTTGTGGGATTTTGTCTTATGATCAGGGTGGAAATCTTGATAGATAAGTGACTACGTTTCACACATACTTATACCTTTCCTTCTTCCTCAATAATCATTGAATCTTGTTGCTGTGCTTTTTTTCTTATTCAAACACTGCATATAGCATTTCAACCAAATAACTTTACAATGCAAATGAAGGAAATGCTCTGCAATGTTTTGTTTATTGGCATAAGACACTGCACTCCTTGTGCTCTGTGCCAACTATAATATTAAAAATAGGAAGCTTCTGGGGGTAGCCGAGTTAGTTAGTCTGTACAGGATAAATTTAAAAAACAACAAATGGTCTGGTAGCATTTTATAAATTAACAAAACATGTAAATGGTATCATGAGCTTTCGTGGGCACAGCCCACTTCTTCAGATGATACCATCTACATGTTTTGTTAGTCTATAAAGTGCTACCAGGCCATTTGTTGTTTTTTAAGTTTATTAAAAGTAGGGTTTACACTAATGATAGTAAATGAGATAGTAATAACACACTGACACTGTTAAAGTTAATGATGCATGGTGTCACTATTGGTGAATTTGGAAAGTCTGTCTGAAGAAAATAGTCATATATACATATTACCAAAATAATCATAACATTTAAGTTTGTTGAGAACATACAGTAAGATGCATGCCTTGATGTTTTGCATTAAGGTACCTGGGCTTTCCTTTTCCTCCCAAATGTTCTCTGTACTAACTTCCATTGTATTATGCCACTAGTACTGTGCAAAGCTATCTACTGATATAATCGATGAGGAGTCCTGTGGCACCTTATAGACTAACAGATATATAGGGGTATAAACTTTCATGGGCAAAGACCCACTTCGTTAGATGCATACAGGAGAAATCTGATAAAGTGGATCTTTGCCTACAAAAGCTTATGCTCCAATAAATCTGTTAGTCCATAAGGTGACACAGGACTCCTTGTCGCTTTTGCAGATTCAGACTAACACGGCTACCCCTCTGATATTGGTGTCTGAATTACAAGTTGTCATTTGAATCCTACATAAAATGTTTGTCAGATAGCACAGCATGTCCTGGTTACATGTGAAATTTCACTCCATGTAGAAATGTTAGGATTTTCACAGAGAATTTGTGGTTTTCCCCACCATTTTCCCATATTTACTCTACCTTTCAGTTCAATACCTATAAATGTGTAGAGATTGCGTTTGTTTATTTTCTTAATCCTAGTGTTCCTTGGTTTATATTTACAGTACATGATTGCTGGCATGGGTCTCATCCAGCTCTGAATTTCTCTAGACACATATCAATGAAACCAATTATTTCAGTAGAGATATTCACATAATTTTGCCAACTTTGTTGCATTTGGTTTGCTTTGGCAAAGGTAGGGGAAAATAAACAACTGCTACTCCCATAGTTAGGTGCTTTTAAATGTAAATAAAGAGTATGATTGAGATTTTCAAAGGGGGCAATGGGAATTAGGAATCTAATTCTCAGTGCAAGTCAGTGGGATTTGGACATACAGTTCTCATAATCATGTTTGATAATTCTAGCCCCAAAGTCATTTATGAGCAGCTCTGTTGTGGATGATGAGATTCCTATATCAAACAAAAGTGACACCATCAATTATTGGCAGAGTCAACTTCACTTCATTCGTATATTGCAGAAGTTGCCTTGGGATTTGATCACCACTGAAAACCATAAAACAAACTTTGTGATAAAACTGCACTCTCACAGTACCTTTCATTCAAGGACTTCAAAGGCTATGTCTATCCTGCAGCTGGGAGTAACTCTCTCAGCCTGAATGGACAGATTGATGCTAGGAGATCTTGACCTTGTGTGCTAATAACAGTATTGTGGACATTGCAGGTGTGTGGGGGGGAGGGGGGGGGGAGAGGGGGGGAGACATATACACAAAGTGATTTACCAGCTGTAAATTAACCTTTACCATATACGAGGGATATGATAAATGCTAGGACTGGCTGAACTTTCTTTTAATCAAAATGCGACTTTTTGACAGAAAGTAATATTTTTATGGTTTTTAAATATTTCATTAGGAAATTGTCCTATGAAAATACTTACTATTTTTCTACCAGCCTAATAATTAATACTATACCAGTTCTAGAGATGAGAAAACAAAGGAAGAGGGAGATTAAGTCCCCAGTCCTGCAAACACTTTAACAGTGAGTTTAACTTTAAACATGTGCATAATCCCATTCACTTTAAATGGACTTTAAAGTCAAACTGATAAGCAAGTATTTGCAGGATCTGGACTTAACCTAGACTGTGCATTCCATTGGGAACAGTCTGTGTCATTATTATATGTTTTTTACAGTGCCTAGAAAAATGGATCCCTCTAGGTTCTACAACAATACAAATAATAAATAATAAAAATGATTTGCCTAAGGCACCACAGCAGCTCAATGCCTTACCAGGAATTGACTCCCAATCACAGCTTGACCTATCATGCTCCTTCCCATCACAATAGGCTTGAAATATGACATGCTAAAGATATCATTATAAACACTGAATTTTCTGCTAGCTGGTAGTTGGGATTCCGTTGCTGAAATTCTGTGAGAAAGATAATAAAAGAAAAAAAGTCTCAATAATAGTTAAGGTTCAGTGGAATTAATTCTTGATCAGTTTCCTCTCCATAAACTCTCCAGCCTAAAATAATTATCTATAAATTCCTGTAAAATTCAGATTTATTGCAAAAAAAGATCATTTTTACAGAAAGTAATAAGCTGGGTGACACTGGACCTTCATTCTGATTAACTAAACTCTGCAGTTCCAAGGTAGAGAAAAAGGTGAAAGCTTCTCAGCATGTTAAATCAGATGTGAATTTGCTGAGTATATTTAGAATGTCATATTTGAACACGACATTCATAAATGGGGCTATCCAAAGGTACAGATACTAATGGCCTTATGAGAGTAACTGGAAAGGAAAAGAGTAAAATTAAGCCTGATTTCTTTGGTTTTAAATATTCCAATACTAAAGCTTCAGATTTCTTGTAAATAATTCAATAAACAAAGCAACCTCTCTATACATATAGCCGTGGGACAGCAGACTTTCAATTAAGTGCAGGGTTTTATATGCAGACTTATACTCTGAAACCTGGGTTGATTTAGTTGGGGTTAGTCCTGCTTTGGGCAGGGAGCTGGACTCAATGACCTCCTGAGGTCTTTTCCAGCCCTAGGATTCTATGATTCTATGATCTGCTGATTAAAGGGGTCCTGTGCAATTACTTATAAGTTATAACCCTACTGTGGGGTCATTAGTTGGCACAAATAAGACTTTGTAAAAGCTAGCTTCTAGCATACCTTCAGATGGTTTCTAGGAAAAAAATCCTGGCATAAGGAGAGTAATTCCAAAATTTAATTCATTTTCAAACAATACCTCTTTATTAAATTAGGCTATGTCTAGACTGTATCCCTCTGTCGACAGAGGGGCAAATGAAGCAGTAGAAATTGCTAATGAAGCAATGATTTAAATATCCCGTTCTTCATTAGCATAAACATGGCCAACGGTTTTTTCGACACAGAGTTTTGTTGACCAAAAACGGCAGTCTAGATGCGGATCTGTCGATAATAAACGCTTTTTTGACAGATCCTGTATGCCTCAAAAAATGAGATTTATAGGATCTGTTGAAAAAGGGTTTTTTGTCGACAGATCTGCATCTAGGCTGCCATTTTGTCAACAAAACTCCATTTTGAAAAAAAGCAGTTGCCATTTTTATTCTAATGAAGCACGGGATATTTAAATCCTGGCTTCATTAGCAATTTTGATGTCCTTCATTTGCATCTCTCTATCGACAGAAGGATGCAGTCTAGACACAGCTTTAGATTGTTTCATAGGATGAGCCAGTCTATGTGATGAAAGCATGTCTTAGCTTCTATGTGCTTCCAATCAAGCCATGTGGATGTCACGAAGACTCCTTAAATGCTTATTGTGTTAAAGGTGTGATATTCAAGTTTACTCCAAGTAAAGTTGAACAGATGCTGTCAGGAAGAAGGAAGCTCTTTAAAGAACTGGCAAATTAAACTATGGGGCTGTGTCTACACTGGCATGAATTTCCGGAATTGCTTAAAACGGAATACTATTCCGTTTTCAGTTTTTCCAGAAAAGGAGCGTCTACATTGCAGGCTGCTTTTCCGGAAAAGCCCTTTTTCCAGAAAAGCGTCTGTGGCCAATGTAGACACGCTTTTCCGGAAAAGAGCACCGATCGCAATTTTCGCGATCGGGACTTTTTTCCTGAAAAGACTACTGGGCTGTCTACACTGGCCCTTTTCCGGAACAGTATTCCAGAATAAGGACTTATGCTCGAGCGGGAGCAGATAGTTTTTCCAGAATAGAGGCTGATTTTGTACAGTAGAGCATCGTTGCTTTTCCGGAAATTCAAGGGCCAGTGTAGACTGCTCGCAGCTTATTCCGGAAAAGCGGCTGATTTTCCGGAATAAGTGGCCCAGTGTAGACACAACCTTGGCTGTTTGCTTTCTCTCTTGAAAGCAGTAAACCTCTGATCAGCAATATGGTGCATAGCCCAGCTCAGAGTTGTACTAAGCTCACAGTTGTACCCCTTAACACCCAAAGAAGTCACATTTTCTGTTCACCAACAGACTGCATCTCTTCCTCTCAGAAGCAATGCACAGGCGGTCACAACCTCCAGCTGGACTATTGTGTCCACAATCTAGATACAAAAGTCAAACCCATGTGAAAAATCCAGCTAATTCAACAACCACTAGCTCTTTTCTTGACTGGGACAGATTAGCAGCAGCACATAAGTATCAGTGCTCCAAATCCAGGGGAAGTGTCTGCTTCCCATTCAGTTCAGATCCACTTTAAAGTCCAGATCTCCATTATTAAAAGACAACATTGGGGTAGGTATTAGCTACTGCCGAGAGTGCTTTTTTTCTTTTGCAATCTACAAAGAAAATATGGTCAATGAAAACAAACAGCTTCTGTATTTGTGAAACTCCACTCCCTGGAGATTAGGGTGAGTGTACATCTTTCCTTTTTAAGAACATAATACAAAATACACATTCTTCTGAAAAGCCTTTCCCCAGTAGAGAATACTTGCTCCAAGTTGATTGCACAATTCCCATTGACTCCAGCAGATCCTCTGTATGCTTTCAACTTCATTCTTCTTCCTTACAGATTTATCTTACTTAGAGATCCTTGGGTACTCAGACATCAGGAGGATAAGAGGGTATAGGACCTTAGAAAGAAAGAAAAAATGGCGGTCAAAGGAAAGGCAGAGGAGAAAAAAGATTCCTTACTCAAACTACTTTTATGAATTTTCTAATGCTGTACTCAGAACCTAAATACTACATTGATGGGCACTGTAGACATAGGTGGATCCGATATTTAGGATGGCTACCTTGTCTCCAAAACTCTAATCTTTGCAGTTATGCAGAGCTTCATTCTCTCTGATTGGGATAATGATCTTCTTTAACTGCTGTGTTCTTCTGGCAGAAGGCATGGTTCAAACACAGAGTGAAACCTATGGATGTCAAGATATCTCTTAAAGCAGCTGGACGTGAGACCTCCCTTCTGCAGGAGAGCAGAACGACAATGAGACTTGTCAACTTCTGAACACATTTTTTTAATTTCCTCCTTAGCATTTCATACAAAAGCAATTTAAATAAAAAAAGAAAACAATTCTAGTGGAAGCAGAGTAACAGTAGCTAGACCTATTAATTGAATACATAAATATGTGAGGTATTCAGCTGGCATGGTGACAAACAGATAGGGATTCTGTGATGTGCCTTCTAGAGAGCCTGTGCATCCTAGAATAATGATGATGAAACTTTGATGACTTACAGAAGCTGCGGGTCTGTCCCCATATGTTGTGCAATATAAAATTGATACAGTGCACAGAAGGCCTCTTTACAAATTCATATAACTACATTCATTTAGTGACTGGCCATTTCATAAGGTGAATATTTACTGTAGAATAGCTATTTTTGTATAAATATAAAAACAATCCAACTACAATAAGGTTGATTAAATTATAAGCATAGTGTTTAATAAAACGTAATTGATTTTAAACACTAATAACTATATAATAGTTGTGATAATATCTTAAAGTCTACTACTGATATTCTTGTCTGTAGGCAGTGAAGAAGGCCTAATTAAAAGGAGCTGTAGTGATGTTCACCCAGCATATGATATTCCTTATTATACATTTATTCCTATATGAATTTGGTATACTCTTTTTGTTGTTTCAGGATTAATAATTAGGAAGGGGGAGGGGAATTGAAAGTAATTAATTTGCTCTTTCTACAGTAGTGACATTTTTCACCTTAATGAGCACGTAAAATGCAAATCACATGGTGGGGCTTAAAAAATAGAACAAAGGGTAACTGTGTGAGTCTCTTTTTATTACTATTTGCATTTGAATAATTGCAATTATGATAGTTTTTTATGTTCTACATTATTCTATATCCAAAAGTCACAAGCATGGGGAGAAAGCTCTCTGTTTTCAGGGATCCCAGTTATTTTGCCTAAACTTGTGATAAAATATATGGGTATATGATGTGGTATATAAACTCTGCATTGGTTAACAAGTGAGTTAACAAGGCCCTGAGTACAAATAGATTACAAAAAGGCATATATTACGAGGGAGTTCTCTCGGAATAAGAAGAAAGAGGAAAAAGCACAGGTGCCCTGGTGGCCATTTTGTCCATAGCAATCTCAGCTTACATATGAGAGAGCATCCATTCAATCTGGAAGCTCTCTTTTGAAAAAGCAGATCGCTTTTTTGATGCGCTCTTACAGTGTGGAGGCTCTTTCGGAAGACGTTTTTTCGGAAGTTCTTTTCTGAGAAAAGCTTTTTCTGAAAGAAGCTTGTAGTCTAAACATAGCCTTGGAGAACTGGTAGGCAAAACTGATTATCAAAACCAGCTGTGGGGGAGATGGGTCCTCATAATAAAAGGAGCACAGAGCGGCAGCGAGCAAAAAAGAACCAGGTAGGAAATCCAGGTGTCATTTTGCTGGGAATTTTCTCTCATAGGCTAAAGGCTGAGAGAAACTTGGGAAATCTGAACTTTGCAGCTTGAAAAAGGAAGATGTCTAGGAGACTTACACTTTGAAACCAGAGTAAAAAGAACTTTTGCAGCTATTACAATAAGCCCTAGCAAGAATCTTGAGAGGTGTGTGCATGGCACCTGGAGAGGAAGCTGAAGGTGTCAGGAAAAAATACCAGAAAGAAGGAATAGCCCATTATAAGGCAAAGGTTACAGGAGATGATCATCCTAACTGCAGCACTTGAAAGAGTGTTCAACAGTGAGTTGAAATGAGGGAATTCCAACATGATGGGAGTTAAGGGGCGCTTTCCATGGTGACTCCAAGACAGGGTAAAGCAGTGCATGCTGAATGGCACTAGAATTACACAAATTGAGATGTCTTTGAATGCAGAGCTACATCTAGTGGTGATTTATCTCACCCGAAGAAAAAAGTCAACAATTTATTTGCCAAATCAACTTGTCTTTTTAAAAGATTATATTTGAATGGAGGAGGTGGGAAATGTAAAAAAAAACCAAACAAACAAACCAACACAAAAAAAACCCATTCCAACCAGTTCTTCCCGTGAATTATTAGAAAACTATCATATACTATCATGGACATGCATCTGACGAAGTGGGTCTTTGCCCACGAAAGCTTATGCTCCTACACTTCAGTTAGTCTATAAGGTGCCACAGGACTCTTCGTCGCTTTTATCATATACTAGACATCTTTAAAATAAGTTTCTCCTCTCACCACGTTACATCAAAAGAAAACCAACTCTGCTACAAATTAGAATGTGTGATTTATTATAGAGCTGAACTGGTGCCAATTTAAATCAGCTGAGAATTTGGCACAAAAACATATGGCACGGTCTAGATCCCTTTCTCTATAACTGCTCTGCTCTCTCCTTCTCCTCCTTCTCCCCCCTCCTATTTCTTTGCTCCTTTGGCTGATGAGCTGATGCTTTATATAATCATTCTGGACACAATTAATTTCTTCATGGAATAAATTACTAATCAGCATTTTTGAGGGCAACAGAAGGCTGTGGGGTAAGCTAATTACCTGTCAGCATTTTGATAGTGTCCACGCTGGGTCATGCATCCTATTCCTGAACCATCCAGAGAAAAAACTTGACATGAAAAATCAATCTTGTTTTGTTTTCAAACTAGGTTTGGCTGAGTGTAGGAAAGGTCAATGTTTTTTCCAGTGGTTGTAAACTTGAGTATTATTTTTTAAAGCTATGTGTACAGTGCTGAAACCTTGTGTTTCCACCTCTGCTACAAGGTTTTTTTGTTCCTGCTAGGTGAATGCCACTGAAAAACAAGAGTTCTTGTAGAAAAACTTAAATTTTTTCTGCAAGATATGGGTTTGTATAGAGTGGCTTTATATAGTGTAGAAAAGGGTAAATGAACTGATTACTATGTATCTAATTTTCAGTGTCAGCAAGCTATAGGTTTGTCAAATCTCCTAGAACTGATGCCATTGTCATAGATGGAGTACAATGTGTCCTATCGGGAGAGTGGGCAACCACAGAGAGCTAACTAAAGTCCTCCTGGTGGACATTCGTTTATATTCTGACTAAACCAATATTTATGGTCTAGAAACCCATTAATAATTTCATAGAATTATTAGAAAATATTAGAACAATTATGTCTTGAAATATAATTATGTAGCTTTCAATTAATCTCTTTTTGGTTGATTTCTTATTAAATAATAACTATTTTTTTTTAAAGAAAAGAAATTACATGTTTTCAGAACATGAGGTTTTCATAAGTCCTGGGACTTTTGAAAAGGTCAGCCCTTTTTTACTGCCATGTAAAATATTGGCAGAAAGTAGGTCTTGTTTCCATATGATGTTTGTGCAGAATTTCTCCTCATAGTAGGTGCTGCATATTTTCCTCTCCAAGACTCATCCTGATGCATTACATATCACAACATGCCTTTTGTTCTCAAATCATTCCTCCTCATCACTTTTTGTGCACCCATCTGTTCCGATAGATTGACAAAACCTGGATACTGAAACTTGATTGTGTTTGTTCTGCTGGATACTGGTGCACTTGGACAGTTTACTCACGGGTGACTGACTTCATTGCTTCTGCAGTATTAGCATTACCTGACACATGGAAAAGTTCACAACCACTGATGAGAATTCTCTCAAGCGGTTCTCCAAAGAAGACTAAGAGGAAAAAGCTAAACTTAGGGTCTGATCTGTTTGCTTCCAAAAGGCTGTATTTATAGCTCCATTACTTTTTAATTTAAAAAGTCATAAATCAAAGAGCATTTAGTTGAAGAAGTATGAGAATTTAGATTTTAAACTTCAAATGAAAATATAAACATAAACATAGACTGCTGGGTGCTCCTAAGCATTGTAAAGCTTCATGAAAAATGAATCTGCTTCTAACATTAAATATATGTTGGGAGTAAATGTATTCAGCTCCCCTATGCACTTTAGGTAATATTCAGATTATCACAAACTAACAAGAGTGAAGAATTTCCAAATTAATTTGTCCTTTTAGTCCTGACTGATGCCAGTATGTGGATTTTTGGCATCAGAGCACATCTAGTGTGATGTACGAGATATTGAAGGGCTCACAGGTACATTAGTAATATCTTGAGAGGGCAAATTAACCAAAAAGTCATAGCTTCAGAAAATAGCTTAATTTAAAGTACACATGCGCGCGCGCATGCGCACACGCACACGCACGCACGCATGCTTAATAATGTTTGATGCAAATCAAAAATTCGAGAAATATCAGAATTAAAGCTGCTTCTGCAACCTCTGATGCAGCTCCTCATACTTAAAGACTAGTATACAATCTATATGCACATCCTTTTTTTTTTTTTTATTTTGTCCACTGAACATCTGCCTCTTATAGCTTGCAGGAATTTGAGGAAGAGCAGGGAAACAAACTCTGATTTTCTGAATCCCTCTCTAGCACATTAATCTTCAGTCCTTCCTTTGCACACAAACTGGACTAACTCTGGGGGGGGGTGGGGTAAATAGTGGTTGTGCAATGAATGAAGTTGTGTCTAGCACCCTGCCTCACTTGGGGTATGTCTACACTACAGCGCTATTTCGAATTAACGCATCTAGACCCAAAAACTAATTCGAAATAGTGTTTTGCTATTTTGAAATAGCGTGTCCACACTACTTGGATGCTGGATCGCATTTCAGGGCAGCTGAAACGGGTTCCAGAAAGGCATCAGGTCAGTAGGGGTATGTCTACACTGCCAGCCTAGTTCGAACTAGGGTGGCTAATGTAGGCATTCGAAGTTGCAAATGAAGCCTGGGATTTAAATATCCCGGGCTTCATTTTCATCTTGCCGGGTGCCGCCATTTTAAAATCCCCATTAGTGCGGACTCCGTGCCCGCGGCTACACGCGGCACGGAGTAGGTAGTTCGAATTAGGCTCTCTAATTTGAACTACCATTACTCCTCCTTCGCACTGTACGGTGAATGCCCAGCCAAAAAAAATCACTGACCTACCCTGTTTCAGCGTCTTCTCTCGTCCAAGATGGCCCGCCCAGGGAAGCCAGTGTGAAGTCCAATTTGCTAGGCTCTGAGGCAGCCTTAAATACAGTTTTCCTGCCCTGTTTGGCAGTTTGGAAATTTCCAGGGCTTACTCATTAGTGCTGATGTAGAGCTTAGCTGTTAGTGATCGATCGTGTTCTGATCTGGATCTTCTTGTCCTTAGGCCCTGTTTATGTGATCAGTACTTTAGGGTAAACAGAGTTGTTTATGCGTTCTTGTCCTTTAACCTTATCTTATACTTGTTCTTGCTTTGCTGGCAACAATGCTTATCTTAAATAGCGTATATTCCCAAAGACTTGCTTCTGGCTCATCAGATATAGGGGAAAGGGAAAGTGGGGGAAGGAATGCAGGCCTCACCACCCCTAAACTATCATGTACAAAGTTCTTCTGCAATTGACCACTACAGAGATTCTCAAGTAGGATCTGGGGACCACTGGCAATCTGAAAACTCTTGCAAGTGGCCCTTAGAGACAGCTGGTCTGTTCTCTGTAAATAGTTACATGTATATTACACACTTCCCTAATATTTTTCATGAAAGCAGTTGCTATAAGGATTTTGTAGGACTGTAAATGGGAACAATCTCAGTGTTAATATGTCATTCAGCAAATGAAAAATTTAAGAACCCTTGCTCTAAAACAAATCATAAATCTGGAAGTGCCCGTTCATTCAACTTAAGTTGTCAAATCTTTCAAGTAATGTGTCTGAGAATAAGGATAGATTCCTGTGCACACTGAAAAGCAATATTAAATTCATAACATTCTTTTTCAACTTTAGAAGTCTGTTCTAGGTGAGAAATAAATTGAATTCAGAATGCTTCCTTGTTAGGAAGTGACCTAATCTTGCAGTCTTCATTCTGTTACAGCTCCTAAAACTAGTTATATCAATAAAGCTCTCCTGGTTCTGTCTTTTAAATGTTGTCATTAGGCTGTGATAGATGAGAAAAGGTTCTCAACGTGCTATTCCTTCTTTTGTTTGTTTGTTTGGATTCTGCCCAGGTCAGAAAAGTTTTCAATTCATCCCAGATTAGCATTATACTTGTAGTGCTGCCAACAGCACTTGAGTCTCTGTTTAAATATTGGCTATTAAATAGTGAAAATAGGTGTTATTTTTTTCTTTTCATCCTGAGGAAATTGCTCAGCCATTTTACTTTGAAGTGAAGGGAAACGGAGTCTATAAATCATTCTGCATTGTGAATGCACCGTCTTCAGGTTTGTTTTAGACAACAGATTTTTGCTAACATCCATGCTACTTTGGCAAAACTTGTCAAAAGGGTTAAGAAAAAATGAAACCTTAGTCAAGTTACTCAAAGTTAATTATCATGATTTGCAGGATATTTATTAGGGTTATTAGTGGGAATGGGTAAATAAGAGAGAATTGGAGAATTTTATCTATATCATGAGAAAAACTCACCTCAAAAATCAGTGTTGATAATCTTATATGTAAACCTTTGTTGGAGAAAATTCTGCTTTTTTATTTGAAGGTAGGGGAGAGTGAAAACATTTGCAAATAAATTTGACTAGCTTTACTATTTGCCCAGGACTATGTCTTCTGTCAGGACTCCATTCAATAAGGTGTGTGAGAAGGAAGACACCTAAGCAACTCCTTTTTTTATGGGGCACAGGATTATCTTTGCTTAGGTTGTAGTCCTTATCTGTCCTTCAATGATGCCCTATCTTTTCCCATAAATATATAAAATAAACTGTGCCCACTATCTGGTGTAGGCAGTTCTCTTGTCTGGGCTTAAGTGTTGCTAAATGCTCTATAGCATAGACAAAGCTTTGGTAAAGAAATAGCAGGGCATCTCCTTTTTCCAGAAGAAGGTAGTTAGCAGATTATCATCTGGTGGAAAAAGCTTTGAAAGAGTGACTAAAAAGTATAAAAAGGAGATACAAACATTCCAAGATATCCTTTCTCTCTCCCTCCCCAAATACTCTGTCCCTGAGAAGACATAGGAAACTGTCATTGAACTCTGAGGGAGGGGTCCTGTTACAAAGAGTTTGGACAGTGACGTTGCCAGAAACATGGTGAGAAACTTAGCTTAAATCTAATATCATTCACTGGAAACTGGAAAGCAATTTATCTTTTTTTTTTCTTGTAACCATTTCTGACTTTTATGCCTCCTTGCTGGTACTCATTTAAAATCTATCTCTTTGTAGTTGATAAACTTATTTTATAGTCTTATCTGATACAGGGTTTTTTAAATTAAAATATCTGGGTAACTCTTAAGAAAAATACTCAAGTGTATAAACAAAGAGAAGTCCTGTGGCACCTTGAAGACTAATAGATTTAGTAGGGCATAAGGTTTTCCACTTGTGGATTTTACCTGAGAAAGCTTATGCCCTAATAAATATGTTGTCTCTAAGGTGCCACAGGACTCCTTGTTGTTTTCGCAGATATGGACTAACATGGCTCTCCCTCTTGTCAATCTTTCATTGATAAAGGAGGTGAACTTTTTATGGGCTTACAGCATAAAACTAGCTAGGAGAAGAAGCTTTTGGTATAGTCATAAGCTCAGCAGACTCATGCTAAAACAAATAATCTGGAGGTAGGAGTGCCAAAGAATAAAACCTTCATTTGAGAACAGCTGGGACTACAGAAAGGATATTTCCAGAAACAGACTTCAATGGATGTTAGCGCTAATTTATATGATGGAAAATAGGGGGCCAAAGAAGTATCTGCAGTACCTGTTACTCAAACTAGTTAGAATGCTATATGTAGGGTCAGACACATATTTGTACACTTCAGCAGTGATTATTGATTCATGTCATCTGAAGATATAGTCCTAGAACTATCAGGTCTAATTGACAGGGGCAGAGGCCAGTTAAGGGGCATTAATCAGGCCCCCACTGAAAATTGAGCCTTTATGGGCAGTGAATCATTTATTTCTGAGAGCTACTATTCTCAAAAGTCTTGGGAACTGAAAAATGGCTTCCAACAAACTCACTTCTGTTGTGCTGGTCAATCCTTGATTCTAAATTTCTCTTTAGTTCCACTGAAGAAAAAGCCTTATCTCACAACAAAGACAAAACAAAATCCACATTCTATCTCATCTACCTAGATTATTTTTTCTGCGCAGCACGCTAGCAAATAGGGGTGTGGAGACTCTCTTATAATTAATAAATTTCTTCTCACAGCAGCCCTTGATAGAATATTACATTGGTTATATAGATAAACCGTCGTCTTATTCATATATTTCAGAACCTCTGCTAGGTTTCACCCTGGGATAAGCTTGAATTTCCTGCTGGCTTGATTTTCAGTTCTTTTAGGCATTCTTTTCATTGGCACTCTGGGTGCAATTCACACTTGAAATGAAAAATAAGTCTACTGAGCAAGTGCTAGGACGTTTTCTGAGGTTTACTGGTTCACCAGGATTTGCAGCTGTAGATATAATTATGAATTCAAAGTATATGCTTCATCTGACAGTAGGCACGCCTTTCATGAATCACATTTAGCTGAGATCTTCTTATCTCTCTTGTAAGAATCCAATTGATAAGAAACTGGCTGTTGGTTGAGACTGGCGTCGACAATAGATTTGGGCTACTGTAATCATAAGCAAGACAACAGATCTTCAATGCTCAAGTTTTCAAGAATGTTTGCATCACTTTTTGTGAATTTGAATTTTGAAAGTTTTTTTTGTTGTTGCTGAAATTCTGTCAAAGTGTTAATAATATGGAAAACAAGAAAAATGTCACCATTCCTAGACATCCAAAATGCAAGACTGAAACCAGAACAAGAGCCTTCTGAACTGGCTATATGTGGTCAGAGACGTATTGAAACCTCAAATGTGTGAGACCAGGTTTTCAAATTACCTTGGCACACATCAACTATGAATTAAGCAGCTAAGTAAAGGGTTAGCATTTCAGAGGCTGTCAGCTTTCATATAACTTGCTGAATGAAGTAATTGGATTATCAGAAATGCTCAGAAGCCATCAAGTCCCAGTTCATTCAATGGGAACTACGCTGCTTTTTTTAAAAAAATCTGGTTATCATTGTAGGTACTTAATATTTGCCCCAGATGTTCAGTATTTTTTTCTCCTCAAACTGAAAAATAAAATAAATAGTTTTGAATCAAAGTTGTTTTGTCCCCCCAAGTGAAATGAAAAATTGAAGAAAATGTCCAGGTCAAAAAATAATTATAAATGTTTATTCAAAATAACCATTTGAAACAAAACATCAATTAGACTCAATATTTTGGTTTGACAATGTCATTTTGAAATGAAATATCAAACCATGTGGGGTTTTTTTTCGTTTTTTCCAGAATGCTGTTTGCCAAATTTGTCCCAAGACTCCAAATAGTTTTCCAGGCCTCCCAAAATGAATTTTTTCAGATAATTGACAATTTGATACCAAACATCATGCAGTTCTACCATTGTATCACTGCAGTAATCTTGAAAATCCTCTCAAAGGACTGCAGTCTTGCCAATAGTCATGTGACTCTGCTCCTTTGCTGAGTCAGCATTCTGCTGTTCCCCTGCAGAATGAGGGATTGAGGCTTAGGTGTGAATGGAAGAGAATTGTTGAAACTGAATCCTGGAAAGATAAAAGTGATTCTGTTGGTCCTAGAGAAGGATTATGATGATACCTCCAGTTGGGGGATATAGCCACTACTCTTCACCAGCACAGTAGGAGCCTACTGTAATCCATATTGCCTCTGAGTAAGCAGATATCAGTGGTGGCCCTTAGTTTAGGGTGAGGCAAACCCTGCAGGACTGATGTTAATATTATGGGAGGCAGGTAAAGCTATTCTCCTCCTATGTCTCCAAATAGCAGTATGGGTACCCTGCAGAAGGACCTTATTCCTGCATGTGAATGTGTGAGATGGCTCAAAACAGTACCCTAAATAAAATGGCAATACAAATTAGATGGGGCAGTAGGAAACTTGAAATCATGTCTAAGGATGGGAGGATTCATGTCTTGAATTGAAAGATTAATAGTCTGACTTTGACAAAATCCTTTTGGAGGAAAGAGAGGCAGCTGGATTTTCTGGTCTTCTTTCTATTGGCAGTGGCTTAGAACTACCACTTACAAAAACTCCTTTCCACCTATCAAGACTATATCAATGCATGTTCCCCTTCAAAGAACTGATTGTGATATAAAGAAATACATATTTCAACACTAATATTCTTTAACTGAAGGCTTTCAGCTTACATAAAAGCTTGTATTTAAAGAGAACTTTAGAAGTTAAATTATTGTTTTTGTAATAAAAAAGTCTTCAAATATGATCGTCTGTCAAAATATATCAGCATACGTCTCTGCATGTCAATTTCAATAAAGAAAAAGATGACAGGCATGAATATTTAAGCATAAAGCAGCACAGCATTAATTTCCATTTTTATTCAAATGAATTTCTATCTAGGCACATTCTCATTTAAATAATTTCTCAGTATAGCTTGCAGTTTTTATTCATTTTACTGAACTTTGCTCTGATAAGATAAAAAATTATTTTTAAAAAGTAGTTAGTAAGTATTCTGTTGCATGTTAGGTCCTTCGAATAGGAATAATAAACCTAATTTTTTACATATCTGAAATGATATTGAGCAAGATTAAAGCTATGCAGCCTTCGGTAGGTATCTTCATTTAGTAAAAAGGCATGTCATCTCAACAAATAACACATTTAAACAATGTCAAAAACACAATTACAATTGACTCCATTTTAACAGGCTAGTTAATGTTCTTATATGATTAATTGTAATTGTCTGTGATGTTCAGTTTTGTCTATACTAGACTACTGAAATTAAAATATATGTTAGCTCTTAGACAGGACAGTATTTGTTATAATTATACTGACACAGCTGACAAATACATCCCTTTCCAGGACTTGTTTAAAATCAGGAAATAAAGTCAGTTGTTCTATTTCAAACTTTATGTACTTGCAGTTGAAGCTTTATCTGCACATTCACAAACATTTTGCCACTCCCTTGTGTAAATGAATATAACAGTAAACTCTAAAGCATTTCATCTCCACATTGCTTACTCCTCGTCTTAAAGTGTCTATATCAAGAAAGGATCAGGTCAGTGGTTAGTGATGTCAGCAGGCTCTCTGTTCAATCCACATGCAGTAACACACATGTGCAAATGAGCCACATATCTAGATGAATAGAAAGGTTAAGTCATTCATTTGCTGCAAGTCTATGAGGCCTGGAATAATTCAGTTCACTGAAACCAGTGACTGAGAATTCCTCTGTGGATTTCTCATTGGTGGGAACATGGAAAAGAAACAACAAATCCTGTAGCTGAGTGCTAACCAAGTACATGTAATAAGAGTTCATTTAATAAAGAACTTACCATCTTAAAACCCCTCTAACACTATGTCTATACTGGCAAATGTAAAGCGTTGGTACTTGCAGCGCTGCTCATGGAGTGCGGCTGCGAAAATGGTATTGGGTGTCCACACTGTCAGCCACCATGTATGGTCACAACTGCTGCTGCAAGTGTAACCATACTTGCAGCAATTGCAGTGCCTTTTTTGGAGTGGTGCATTCTGGGCAACTATTCTATAGAGCACCTCTTCCTCTTCTGCTGCAGACGTTTGTGGGGAGGCGCATGCCTCCTGAGTCCTGACCCAATGCTCTGTGGTGTATCACTTCACATTCCAGCAACTCCTGTGCTTCCATCCACATTTGGCACCATCTTTCAACAGCTTTTCTGCTGCATGCTCTGCTTCCTTGTTGCATGAGAATGGCTTCCCAGTTAGTGATGAAAATGCTGACAGGTCTCACTAGCACATCACTCGTGGCAGTCAAGTTATTCCTGACGCTGCTACGGGATAATGAAGAGTCCATGAGATTTCTTGTGGCATTCACGGAGGTGCTGATCACAGTGGAATGCCACTTTTGGGCATGGGAAACAAGCACTAAGTGGTGGGATCACATTGTCACACAAGCCTGGGATGATGAGCAGTGACTGCAGAACTTTTGGATGAGGAAAGCTGCTTTCATGGGACTATGTGCTGAGCTTACCCCCTCCCTGTGATGCAATAATACACGAATATGAGCTGCCTTACTGGTAGAGAAGCAATTGCACTGCGGAAGTGAGCTACTCCAGACAGCTTTCGGTCAGTCACCAATCACTTTGGAGTTGGAAAGTCGACTCGTGCTGATGGAAGTGTTCAGGGCCATCAATCACATCCTGCTTCTAAGGACCGTAACTCTGAGCAACATGAATGAAACTGTGGATGGCACTAGCTCTTCATTGTCTGCATGCTTCAGGAGACCACTGGGAGATGGATTCTCCTTAATGGAGCATCAGTACATGGTTGTCTAAATGTACTTTAAATCTGACTTAAAGATTGTAGCTGCTCTTCTGCTGCTACTGAAAGATCAGCCTTGGGCATCTCTCAGACTCATAACATATTGCAGTACCACACACATAGCAACACTTCATAACTTCCCATGCAATTGTAACATCTTTAATGCAACAGGATAGTAACCTTCAATAGATCATGACTTCATATGATACCTCACCAGGCATACCTTGTAGAAAATATATTGTAATAATGTCACACTAATGGATATGGGAATTTCAGGGTAATATTTTGAGACACAGTGTCATAGCCAATGTCATTATTCGGGATTTTCAAACACAAAGATCCTCAGTTTATGTGATTTTCTTGTGAAGACATAACTATTCAAAACTGAAAAGCCAAACTGTTCTTCAAGCTAATACATTTAGTTGGTCTTTCTTCCCCTTATCTGCTGTAACAGTCATCTCTTCTATTTCCTTAATTTATATATATATATATATATATATATATATATATATACACACACACACACACATATATACATAAAATGATAGAACCATAGAGCTGGAAGAGATCTCAGAAGGTCATCAAGTCCAACCCCCTGCTGTAGGCAGGACCAGTCCCAACTAAATCAACCCAGCCAAGGCTTTGTCAAGCCGAGACATAAACACCTCTAGGGATGGAGACTCCACTATTTCCCTAGGTAACCCATTCCAGTGCTTCACCACCCTCCTTGTGAAATAGTTTTTCCTAATATCCAACCTGGACCTCTCCCACCACAACTTGAGACCGTTGCTCCTTGTTCTGCCATCTGTCACTATCGAGAACAGCCTTTCTCCATTCTCTTTGGAACCTCCCTTCATGTATTTGAAGTCTGCTATCAAATCCCCCCTCACTCTTCGCTTCTGCAGACTAAACAGACCCAACTCCCTCAGCCTCTCCTTATAGGTCATATGCTCTAGCCACCTAATCATTTTGGTTGCCCTCCACTGGACCCTCTCCAATGCGTCCACATCCTTTTTGTAGTGGGGGACTCAGAACTGGGTACAATAATCCAGATGTAGCCTCACCAGAGCTAAATAAAGAGGAATAATGACATCTCTTGTTCTGCTGGCAATGCTCCTCTTAATGCAACCTAATATGCCATTAGCCTTGTTGGCTACAAGGGCACACTGTTGACTCATATCCAGCTTCTCATTCACTGTAACACCCAGGTCTTTTTCTGCAGAACTACTACTTAGCTCGTTGGTCCCCACCCTGTAACAATGCTTGGGATTCTTCCATCCCAAGTGCAGGAATCTGCACTTGTCCTTGTTGAACCTCATCAGATTTTTTTGGCCCAATCCTCCAATTTGTCTAAGTCACTCTGGACCCTGTTTCTGCCCTCAAGTGCATCATCTGCAAACTTGCTGATGGTGCAATCCATCCCCTCATCCAGGTCATTAATAAAGAGAGTGAACAAAACCGGTCCTAGAACCGAACTTTGGAGCACTCTGCTAGAAACCGATCACCATCCAGACATCGTGTCGTTGATCACTACCCACTGGGCCCGGCCTTCTAGCCATCTTTCTATCCATCTTACTTTCCATTTATCCAACCCACATTCCCTTAACTTGCTGGCAAGAATATTGTGGGAGACCGTATCAAAAGCCTTGCTAAAGTCAAGGTATATCACATCCACTGACTTTCCCATGTCCACCAAGCCAGTTACCTCATCATAGAAGCTAATCAGATTGGTCAGGCATGACTTGCCCTTTGTGAATCCATGCTGACTATTCCCGATCACGTTCCTCTCATCCAAGTGCCTCAAAATGGATTCCTTAAGGATCCCTTCCATGATTTTTCCAGGAACCGAGGTAAGACTGACCGGCCTATAGTTCCCTGGATTATCCTTCTTCCCTTTTTTGAATATGTGCACTACATTTTCCTTTTTCCAATTATCCAGGATCTCTCCCGATCTCCACGACTTTTCAAAGATAATGGCCAAAGGCATTTGCCAACTCCCTTAGTACCCTTGGATGCATTAAGTCCGGACCCATGGATTTGTGTATGTTTCACTTTTCTAAATAGTTTCTAACCTGTTCTTTATCCACCAAGGGCTGTCCATCTTTATCCCATCTTGCATCACTTAACGCATTAGTGCAGGAGCTGACCTTGTCTGTGAATACAGAGGCAAAGAAATCATTGAATACTTCAGCTTTCCCCACATCATCTGTCACTAGGTTACCTCCTTCATCCAGTATGGGCCCCACACCCTCTCTGATCACCCTCTCTGTTAACATGCCTGTAGAAACCTTTCTTGTTATCCTTCACATCCTTTGCCAGTCACAATTCCAATTGCGCTTTTGCCTTCCTGATAACTCCCCTGCATTCTCGAGCTATACATATAAACCTCTCCCTGGTCCTTTGTACAGAGCAAGAGTGAGAGATGGTTCCCCATAATATTGGGAGTTTTACAGCCTCTGAGATTATTAGCTACAGTCTGACATACAGAATTCCTGAATGAGGATACTCATCACTCAAGGACCAGTGTTCTGAGCTCTACAGTTCAACAAATTTGTTATTATAACAAATAATTAATAAATAAATCAAATAAACAGAAAATAAAGGGCCAAAAGGGTTAATATATATTAACGGCTACTAAAATAAGTACGGATATTCTCTCATATGCATCCAAATATTTATATCAACTATGAATAACTGATGAGGTTAGGAAGAAACTTTCAGATTACTCTATAGTTAAAATAATTGCCCAGCATAGATTTTCTTTTGGTACTAGTCACTGAAAGGACACTGAAACTGGGTGGCACCAGGTTTCCCCTCTCCCCCCCCCCCCCCCAGTATGGTTACTTTTACTTTTGACACCAAAGAAACAAATGGTAGGGTATTCCACCTATACAGTACTGTTTTCTCCTGTTGTTGAATTGGCTTAGAATTATACATTATCTCCAGCAGTATGTATATATTTATTTTATTATCTCCAGTGATTCAACTTATACAGTATTTGCTTGGCACTCTAAATCTGACTTGAGTTTCCCAGTGAAATGGTTCATTTAATCACAATGCAATACTAAGCTATTTTTTCCATTGGCATCAATGCATGATGATGCCATTTACAGAGATTCATAAAACATAATGGCTCTGATTAGATGTCTTCCTGAATAATTCATATGGGCATATTACACACATTTCTGATTCTTAAGCCAATATATTTTCTATTGAAAAAAAATGTCCTCGGCAAGCATGCTGAGTTACTTTTTAGTTTAGTTGACTGAAGCATAAAAGGCATCAAAACTACAAACTGAATGTCTTAAATGATGTTATATTTACATAGTTAATATAGTATTAAAAGTATTGCACAATATATGTAACAGCACCAGAAAAATTGCTCAGACGCTGATACTGATCCTGCCTCCAAAAAGCCAAATCTACCACCAGAAAACAGTGTTCACATAACTAGAGATTTTCAAAAAAAATTGGTTTGAAGCTGTTTTTGGCAAGCATTGAAATATTTTGTGAATTCATGTTGATTCCACTGAATTTTTTCGGTCAGAGAGGGCCTAAAAATCTGGAAAAAATGGAAACATTTCAACACTTCCAAAATATAACACATTAAAGTTAAATGCTCAAAATTACAATGAAATATTTTGAGTTGTAGAGATTTTTTTAAACCCCAAACTTTCATTAAAAAAGAGAAAGAGGGGAAAATCCAAAGAAAAAAAGTGAGTAGTCCACGCCTCTCTGCTATGAACAAGATTATTTAATCTGTGATCAAAAGATAACTATCATGACCTATGTGCTTCTATATACATTATACAACAAATGGTGGAATGTGTAGACTAGTGGCAGTTTTGACAAATCTGAGCACTCTGGGTACACCCATACAGCAGCCGTATTTTGAAATAACAGATCTTATTTCAAAATAACATAGTGCATGTCTACACCACAAGCCTTTATTTTGAAATAATGTCAAGCTCGAGGACTTCTTACTCTGATTTATAGTAACCTTCATTTCACGAGGAGTAAGAGAAGCCAAAGTAAGAGTGTTCCTCCTTTGACTTCCTGCTCTGTAGACAGTGCCAAAAGCCAAATTAAGTTATTTCAACTTAAGCTAAGCAATTGACATAGTTGAAGTTGAGTAGCTTATTCTCATTTTAGCCCTGCTGTGTAGGTGTACCCTTTGTGACAGGTTCTGTTCCCCAATAGAAGACACCTTCACCATATGAAGTATTCAACCATCTTGCATACGGTATTGTTGCCTGAATTTTAGTTAGCAAATTTAGAGAATAGAATAAAATATTAAGCATCACCAGTCAAAAAGCAAGCATGTGTGAAGCCAGTCATTATTTATTTATATGCCAGTATATTATTTATGAATGGCAAAGAGATGGAAAGATTTGCTGGATTAACAGCTGATCAGTTTAAGCAATGATGAAGAAATTCGATGAACCATTTAAAAATGAACAGGTATAATTGTACAACATTGCTTTACCAGCTCCAACTTTGGGTGTGTCTAGACTACAGAGTTTTGTCGACAAAAGTGGACTTTTGTCGACAAAACTATATCTGCGTCTACACTACCGCTGAGTTCTGTCGACATAAAGTCGACAGAACTCAGCAGTTTTGTCGACGCTGGTAAACCTCATTTTACGAGGCATAACGCCTTCTGTCGACAGAGTTCTGTCGACAGAAGGTGTTATTGCATGTAGGGTTGT
Source organism: Pelodiscus sinensis (assembly GCF_049634645.1). NCBI lineage: Eukaryota > Metazoa > Chordata > Testudines > Trionychidae > Pelodiscus > Pelodiscus sinensis. Next base: position 53,716,092 of record NC_134719.1, read on the forward strand.
GTCTAGACTACAGGGTTTTGTCGACAAAGCAGCTTGCTTTGTCGACAGAACTGAATGTAGTCTAGACGCTCTTTGTCGACAGAAGCTTTGTCGACAGTATCTGTCGACAAAACTTCTGTCGACAAAACCCTGTAGTCTAGACATACCCCTGATGGTAGTCATTTAGGCCCTGATTACCACACTGGGGTCAGTTGACAGACTCCCATTCACTTGAATGCATTGGTATTTCTGGGGTCTGATTTCCAAAAGTGCTCTGCTTCCAGATAACTGCTGGATGCTGAGCTCTCTGGAAAACCTCCCATGCCTGTGTCCCTTTTTTACTGCTTATCTAAGAAAACAAGTTGAACTCCTAGAAGTGTATTTGTCTTTATTAAAATATAGATATATAAGAGGAAAATTATTTTTGGGGGAAAAGACTGAACATTTATTCCCTGTAATGACAATTTCCCTGTGTATATTGTGTTTCAGAACCTAGAGAAGTGAAAGGCAACCTATAGGCTGTAGATTGTCCACCAATGTCCTAGAGCAATTACTTCAGTCAATTTAAAACTACACACATGTTCTATTCTTTTCCTTCCATTCCATTTCCCCTAGCCCTTTTAATAGTCTAAATGTAGCTTTGCAGTAGCCCGAGTGTGGACACAAATGAAGCAACAAAGAAGGAATATTTTCAGATTTTTCTTTTATTTCTCAGCTATCACTTCTCTTTGAAAGTGTCAGGGTCCCTTTCTGATTTATTTCTCCTCTCATACTGTATGTCTTAAATATTAAACAGGTTGCCATTTGGGCTTTGTGATAGAAAAGGAAACTTAAAAAAGAGACCAGATCATCTCAGGCTGGTTCTTCAGGACAGCAAAGGTAAGAAAAGGAATCTAAAGCCAAAACCATGTGAACAAAAATCTAAAATAATGAAACAAACAAAACATAAACATAGGAAAAAGGGGGACCATTTTCGTTCCTCCTTATTTTTACTATCCTTCTGTCATCTGCTATCTTTCAGCATAGAAACATCTGTTCAACTATAATGAAATGCACAAAATAAGAATATATATAGCAACTGCATTAAGTGGGAGATTTTCCAAAGCACAAATGGCAGCCGGGCATCTAATTCTATTCTAACTTAACCCGATTTAGGGAATACTTCAAATGTTGTAAGAAATCAGATTCTTTTGATATTTTCAGGTCAATTTCTCATATCTAAGGGACTTTGCTAGTTCAGAAAAGCGTTAAACCAACATCTGAGCTTGCGGATGATTATCTTAACCAAATTCAGATGTCACACAACATTTTGGGTTTGGCAATTTTTCATTAAAATACCTGAAATATAAAGCTAAATGTTCTTATATGGATGCCAAGTTTACCTCTTCACAGTCTTGTATCTCAGAATTATGGGAAATGTTGTAAATCCAAGGAAGAAAAGAAAAGCTTGCTGACCTCATTCTGTAGCAAGAGGATCATCCGATTTAGATCAGTTTTGTAGGTGGATTAACAGTCATTTAATAACATAAAATGTAGCTTCATTCTCCATGCAGCAAGACCGAGCAGTCTTAACATTGCTCATAGTGATGTGCTACTAATTGTTAATACTGTAATATCATTTCAGTGTTGCGCTGGATTTTACTTAACATAATATTTTGACAGAGGAGAAAAAACCTACTTGCCTAACTGTGCATTAGATAATATTGTGGTTTCTTCAGACTAAATAGGATTTTGAATAATTCAGCAGTAGATCATTTAAACCTTGGCAAGATATGCTGACAGTTTTCATGTAAGAAACTGAGGCTTCATTTGGGAATATTAGTGAGAAATATTGATCTCGAAAATGTAACGTGAACACTAGAGACTATCATCATGGGCCAGTCAGAGGTAGGAATCTAACCTCATTCTTTAAGGTGCTTCTGATATTACCTCACCTATAACCTGAACTAGAATAGATTACTCTATGTAATAAGGAAAGCAAACCAAGCTCAGCTAAAGTGTGCCTAATTCTAGCAGGAAGTGCTCTGGTTAATGTTTACTTTGCCTTTTGAATTTTCTTTGAGATTTCTATTTTTTTTTACTTTTGTATTTGATTTACCATAAGTAAAGCATCTCTAAGACATACATAAGGGTATGTATAACTTTTCATTCCTTCATACCTAAATTGTATTGTTCTGTTATGTGAAGGACTATTGTGAACTATTGGTACACTGGTCAGAAACTCAGAAACACAGCAGGCATCTTTGGTATTTTCTCCAGTTAGTAAGGAGTTGTCTCACCATTATTTTCATTTAATGTTGTGCTATTTTCCTCCCATTTGAAAAAAAAATATTTTTGCTTCATGTCTGAATTCTCTATTGCCATTAAACTTAGGTATGAAACTAGTATCAGATTAAGACATAATACATTATACTTTATCAGAGAAAGAAATGGGGAGAAATGGGGAAAAGAGAGAGAAGCGTTTCAGTGTATCTCTTTTTAACACTTACTGCCCACCTAAAGAAAAGAATGTGTGAACTCAAATATTTCTTATAATTTATATAATACAGTAACATTACTTTTCACATTTGGGCAACATCTTACTTTTTCAGTCCATCCAGTTTGATGGCATGAAGTTATCTGTACCCAAAATAACAGTCCTCCCCATTTGTACTGGCCACAGGCAGGGATTTTAATGGATTTTGTCTGGATTTACATCAATGAGAATGCCACCAGATTCTTGGTTCAAGTAAATCAGTCACCAAAGATGTATTGAAACAAACAAGTTATATCTTATTATAAGAATCAATTAATCATTGCTAATTGGTTAAAACAGGTGACTTTTTATCTTAATAACGACTCTTGGCAATAGCAATAAAATCTTACTCAAAGTAAATGTTTGGTGGTAGTTATGAGGAATTGGAACCTCTGCTTGGTTAATGTAGGGTTTTTCTTTCTTTCTGCAGCTGACATGACCTGGTTTTCCATACTAAGTGTGCTTCTACATTGCACCAAGAGCTCAAAATAAGCTACACAATTTGAGCTATGCAAAATTGCATAGCTTATTTCAAATTAATTTAGAAAAAGCTTATTTTGAAATTTGGCGCTGTCTACACAGTACTTATTTTGAAATAAATCACTGTTCTGAAACATCCCTTACTCCTTGAGGAATGCGCTTTACAGGGACATCAAAACAGCGAGCCCATTATATTTTGAAATAAAGGGTGCACTCAAAGGTTACAGAATAGCTATTTTAGGATATCACTGGTATCCCAAAATAGCGCTGCAATGTAGACATAGCCCAAGAGAACAGTCACACAAGATCTGGAGACTTCACTACAATCTGAGAGGATCTGATGGCCTCCAGTGACAGGGAGAATAGTCTTTATTTCTTACTCAATCTTTCTAAGAAAGATATTTTTGTTATGCACATCCCCTGCCTCTTTCTCGCATTCCAACCTCTCTTAAGTAAGATATTCAGAGAATACAATATCAAGCCAGAATATTCCTCATGTCTTGCTTGTGGAGCCAGATACCTTGTTTTGTGTATATAATCCAATGCTCATTTGTCTGGGGCAATCCAGCTTCTGAAGAGTCAGGTTGAACATTGGCAATAAATTATGCCAGTGTGTAAACCAATTTTACCAGTTGAATCTCTGAAAGGTCATTCCAGTCATATTGTTCTGAGGGTACAAGAGATCAAGGTGCAGAATGTGAAAGGCACAGAGGAGCAACAATAACAGTGATGGATATTGGTGCATTCTGTTTATAGGACTGTTGTTGTGCGGGTTCTGGGTTTGTGGGTTTTTTTTAAACAATTGCCATGGTCACCTTTATCTGTTCCCTAGTACTAATGGTGGAGAGTCCCTTGTCTCTATCATTAATCATCTCTGACCCAGAACTGACACCCTTATCGTTGATCATTTGTCTTAACAGTCATATTGTAGTGTGGCCTTATATCAGGGGGAAAACACATATATTAAGTTTTCTGTTGCATCTGATTCATTAATAAGAAGGTCCCTCTTTCATCATCCCTGCCATGTTATCCACCACTAGCACTGCAACATCAATCATTCCACAGTGTTCTTGCATTAAGATTTCCACAGTCCTTTTTACTTTTTTTATTCCGATTTTGACAAGGTTATCCCACATGTTTAACAAGTTCTGTGTATCAGTAGGCAAAACTGAAATGATTTACAGCACAGGTGCAGTTCAGGCAAGGTTGGTGTTTATGTGAATTAGTCAAAACTCTTGAGTCTGCAGAACTAAGCTGAAAAAATTGTGAGAAGAGACTTTGTTTTCAGACCTTTTGGTTCTGCTTGTGGTTCCTCCTTTGGCAGGGTGTATGTTGGGGGCAGAAGATAATTGGTTTGGGGAAAGAGCAGGAATAATCTTTTTTTCGTGACATTCTGACCATGAGTTCTTTGTTCTGGATAATTTCTCCATCCATATGGATGTCATTTTGGGGTCTCTTAGTAATATGTGTATGTAGTGGATAGCAATAATTTAGTTAGTCACTGAATTGATATTAAATCGTATAAATCAGAGGTGTTGGTAAGTGATAGAATCAAATCACCTTGAGAACACAGTCCAAATCACCTTGAGAACACAGTCTGGTCTCCATTCCAACTTAACTCCACCTTGTCTCCTATTATGCACAGTCATAGTCATTGTGTGTGTGTGTGTGTGTGTGTGTGTGTTTGTGTGTGTGTGTGTGTTGGCTTTACAACTGATTCCTCCATGTTCTCAGCTTGCAGTAGCAGCTGCTCATGCCATATGTATTTTGTGGATAAAGAAAGGCTTTAATAAATTATCCATCATTTCAAAAAAAGCTCTAAATTCCTTTACAAGTAGTATGGTACCAAGCTGTGAGATCTACTCTTAAATTAAAACAAATAAGTAAAAGTTATTAAAGTTCAACTGGTTTCTTGTTAATGCATCTACATTAAATAGGTAGAATAAAAATAATTCCAAATGGCTATGATTCAATGCCCAATTATTATCAGAGGGCTCGACTGGTTAATTATGTAAACAACATGATAGGTATGCACAATATAAATCAATCTGGCTTAAACGTTTGGCCAAACGATAAAAGAACTATAATCGTGTCTAAAGTTCTATGACAGCTGTTACTAAATGCATTGGTAAAAATTCATGATGTTTAACCTCCACCATCCTGTCATATTGAATTGCAACAATACACTTGCACCTGCTGTGTGAAAAACCATAAAGTATATATCTAAAGTCTGTGGGGAAGATTCTTTCCCATGCAAAGATCTTTTTGGTGGAGGAAAGGGAACAGATCATCAAGGAGCCAATTACAGCACCCATTAGTCTCTATCCTGAATAATTTCAAGTGCAGCTCAGATATAAGGGCAACTATAATCTATGCTGTGATCCAGAAAGAGCTGATGTCTCCTGCCCTGGCACACCTGTTATAGCAGTCAGAAGTTAGCACAGCAACCAACTAAGCTGGCCCTACATCAACTCTATCATCATCCAGCCTATTATAGCTAGTTTCTGACTGTTTTTCACCATTTGAAGAATTCAAATGAGCTGGTTTGTAGAAGAAAATGTGCCCCTATTAGACTATATATAAATCTGAGAAAATAGGATACTTACCCAAAGATAAGCACACTTAAATATACTTTGCTCGGTACCATAATATATTTAGAAAGTCTTGCAGCAGAAGAAGTACAAACAACTCAGCATAATACTTTTCTCAGTGGGAATAATAATTTCATCTGCTTAAGTCCTACATTGTATAGGATTTCAAAGAAGCCTAAAGGCATTAGGTACCTTGACTCCAAGTTCCCTCCAAATATAGAATCATAGAATCATAGGACTGGAAGGGACCTCGAGAGGTCATCGAGTCTAGCCCCCCACCCTCAAGGCAGGACCAAGCTCCACCTACACCATCCCTGACAGATGTCTATCTAACCTGTTCTTAAATATCTCCAGAGAGGGAAATTCTACCACCTCCCTTGGCAATTTATTCCAATATTTGACCACCCTGACAGTTAGGAATTTTTTCCTAATGTCCAATCTAAACCTCCCTTGCTGCACTTTAAGCCCATTACTCCTTGTCCTGTCCTCAGAAACCAAGAGGAACAAATTTTCTCCTTCCTCCTTGTGACATCCTTTTAGATATTTGAAAACCGCTATCATGTCCCCCCTTAATCTTCTTTTTTCCAAACTAAACAAGCCCAGTTCATGAAGCCTGGCTTCATACGTCATGTTCTCTAAACCTTTAATCATTCTTGTCACTCTTCTCTGTACCCTTTCCAATTTCTCCACATCTTTCTTGAAATGTGGCGCCCAGAACTGGACACAGTACTCCAGCTGAGGCCTAACTAGTGCAGAGTAGAGCGGCAGAATGACTTCACGAGTTTTGCTTACAACACACCTGTTGATACAAACTAGAATCATATTTGCTTTTTTTGCAACAGCATCACACTGTTGACTCATATTCAACTTGTGGTCCACTATGACCCCTAGATCCCTTTCCGCCATGCTCCTTCCTAGACAGTCGCTTCCCATCTTGTATGTATGGAACTGATTGTTCCTTTCTAAGTGGAGCACTTTGCATTTCTCTTTATTAAACCTCATCCTGTTTACCTCTGACCATTTCTCTAACTTGCTAAGGTCATTTTGAATTATGTCCCTATCCTCCAAAGAAGTCGCAACCCCACCCAGTTTGGTATCATCTGCAAACTTAATAAGCGTACTCTCTATCCCAATATCTACATCATTGATGAAGATATTGAATAGTACGGGTCCCAAAACAGACCCTTGAGGAACTCCACTTGTTATCCTTTTCCAGCAGGATTTAGAACCGTTAACAACCACTCTCTGACTACGGTTATCCAGCCAATTATGCACCCACCTTATCGTGGCCCTATCTAAGTTATATTTGCCTAGTTTATCAATAAGAATATCATGCGAGACCGTATCAAATGCCTTACTAAAGTCTAGGTATATGACATCCACCGCTTCTCCCTTATCCACAAGGCTCATTATCTTATCAAAGAAAGCTATCAGATTAGTTTGGCATGACTTGTTCTTCACAAACCCATGCTGGCTATTCCCTATCAGTTTATTACTTTCCAAGTGTTTGCATATGATTTCCTTAATTACCTGCTCCATTATCTTCCCTGGGACAGACGTTAAACTGACTGGTCTATAGTTTCCTGGGTTGTTCTTATTCCCCTTTTTATAGATGGGCACAATATTTGCCCTTTTCCAGTCTTCTGGAATCTCCCCTGTCTGCCATGATTTTTCAAAGATCATAGCTAAAGGCTCAGATACCTCCTCTATCAGCTCCTTGAGTATCCTGGGATGCATTTCATCAGGACCTGGTGACTTGCTGACATCTAACTTTCCTAAGTGATTTTTAACTTGTTCTTTGTGTATCCTATCTTCTAAACTTACCCTCTCTCTGCTTGTATTCACTACGTTAGGCACACCTCCAGACTTCTCCGTGAAGACCGAAACAAAGAAGTCATTGAGCATCTCCGCCATTTCCAAGTTTCCTGTTACTGCTTCTCCCTCCTCACTAAGCAGTGGGCCTACCCTGTCCTTGGTCTTCCTCTTGCTTTTAATGTATTTATAAAAGGTCTTTTTGTTTCCCTTTATGCCTGTAGCTAGTTTGATCTCATTTTGTGCCTTTGCCTTTCTAATCTTGCCCCTGCATTCCCGTGTTGCTTGCCTATATTCATCCTTTGTTAGTTGTCCTAGTTTCCATTTTTTATATGACTCCTTTTTTATTTTGAGATCGTGCAAGATCTCCTTGTTAAGCCAAGCTGGTCTTTTGCCATATTTTCTATCTTTCCTACACAGCGGAATTGTTTGCTTTTGGGCCCTTAACAACGTCCCTTTGAAATACTTCCAACTCTCCTCAGTTGTTTTTCCCTTCAGTCTTGCTTCCCATGGGACCTTACCTACAAGTTCTCTGAGCTTATCAAAATCTGCCTTCCTGAAATCCATTACCTCAATTGTGCTGGTCTCCCTTCTACCTTTCCTTAAGATCATGAACTCTATTATTTCGTGATCACTGTTCCCTATACTGTCTTCCACTTTCAAGTTCTCAACTAGTTCCTCCCTATTTGTTAAAACCAAATCCAGAACAGCTTCTCCTCTGGTAGCTTTTTCAACCTTCTGAAACAGAAAGTTGTCTCCAATGCAGTCCAGAAACTTATTGGATAGCCTGTGCCTCGCTGTGTTAGTTTCCCAACATATGTCTGAATAGTTAAAGTCCCCCATCACCACCAAATCTTGGGCTTTGGATAGTTTTGTTAATTGTTTAAAAAAGGCCTCATCCACCTCTTTCACCTGGCTAGGTGGCCTGTAGTAGACTCCTAGCATGATATCACCCTCGTTTTTTACCCCTTTTAGCTTAACCCAGAGACTCTCTACACAGCTATCTCCTACGTTCATCTCCACTTCAGTCCAAGTGTTTACATTTTTAATGTTCAAGGCAACCCCTCCTCCCTTTTTTCCCTATCTGTCCTTCCTGAGCAAGCTGTACCCTTCCAGACCAACATTCCAATCATGCGTCCCATCCCACCAGGTTTCTGTAATACCAATGATATCATAGTTGTATTTATTGGTTAGCAATTCCAGTTCTTCCTGCTTATTACCCATACTTCTCGCATTTGTATATAGGCATCTAAGATACTGATTTGATCTTGCCTCCCTGTTGTGCCCTGACCCTCCTTTCTCCTTGCCATTATAGGCCGTAGTCCCCCCACATTTCCAACCCATCTCCCAGTCCCGCACATGCAGCACTTACCTGTGGGCTTTGCTCACCTGCCCCTGACAAACCTAGTTTAAAGCCCTCCTCACAAGGTTAGCCAGTCTGTTTCCAAACAAGGCCTTCCCGCTCCTGGAAAGGTGAACTCCATCTCCGCCAAGAAGTCCTTCCTGGAAGAGCACCCCGTGATCAAGGAAGCCGAATCCCTCCTGGCGACACCATCGTCGCAGCCAGGCATTCACCTCCAGGATGCACCTCTCTCTGCCCGGGCTCCTACCTTTGACAGGAAGGATAGAAGAGAATACCACCTGCGCTCCAAACTCCTTCACCCGTACTCCCAAAGCCCTGTAGTCACACTTGATCCGCTCAGTGTCACACCTGGCAGTATCATTTGTGCCCACGTGGATGAGTAGCATGGGGTAGTAGTCAGAGGGCCGGATAATCCTCGACAATGCCTCCGTAACATCTCGAATACGGGCCCCTGGCAGACAGCATACCTCTCGAGATGAGCTGTCAGGGCGACAGATGGGTGCCTCCGTTCCCCTCAGAAGAGAGTCTCCAACCACCACTACCCTACGTTTCCTCCTCGCAGTGGTGGCAGGAGACTGCTCAACCTTGGTGGTGCAAGCACACACAGCAAGACCACACCAGGACCTGGGTAGAGGCATCCATGCTCAGGTTCTCTGTCTGGATACAGGCACAGGTGGAGGAGACAGGAGAAGTACTGGCACAAGCACTTCGGGTCTTCATCACCATCAGTCACTCCCTCTGCTCAACTCCCTCTTCAACTTCCCTGTCTGCAGTCCCCTGTCCGCTTCGCTCCCCTGGTCGCACTGCTCTGGCTTTTTAAAGCCTGCTTGCCTAGGTCAGGCCTGCCCCCTTCTGAGTCACACAGGGGAAGGCTGAGCCTGAGGCTAATCAGAGGCAATCAAGGGAACATATCTAAGAGTAAGTCTCCATTAAACCTTACAAATCCCACCCCAGGGAAATATACTTAGAAAGTACATTTCATGCGCACTCACCACAAAATTACCTACACAACAATGTAACAATTTGCCAGAACCTCAGAAGACAAATTACAGGGAAACTTTCTCTTTATTACAGGTTAAAACTCTGTGGTTGCTGGACCAGAGAGCCTCTGGGCCAGAGAGCCCTAGAAGCTGGGAACGCAGCTGTCAGGGCTGACCCCAGGCAGCAGCAGCCCCGGCGACCCTCTGACCAGTGGCAGCCCTACTGGCCACATAGCCATGGAGACCCATATGTCCTAGGGCAGCTGCAGCTGTGGAACCTGCCAAGTCTGCTGATGGACCCTAGAAAGTTCAGGAGTTCATCAGCAGAGGGATGGAATTGACCTCCTCTGGTCCAGCAACCATCCTCATTGTTATCCATCAGGTCCCAAGGATCCAGGGTCATCCAAACTGCAATCAAAAGCCAAATTTGTGTAAAGTTAGCTCATTTAAAGAGTTTGTTAGTTAGTCCACAGAATGTTCTGTGCTCTTAAAGATATAAGGGCTATTTTAAAAACTTCTCTTGCTAAATTTATTTTTTAAAAGGTCAGATGTTTGTCAGCTAACAGATTTGCTAACAGATTGTTCAGATACACTTTATTTCAAAGAACTACAACTACAAAGACATTTTCAGCAATCTTCTTTTCTTGCTTGATTTTTTTTTATCATTTAAACTGATTTTAAGACATCTGTAGACTTTTCTGAATATAGCTTTTGCTCATTAATGGCAGTTTTATAAAACTTCTCCTTATAAAACTTCCACAGTTTGGCACATGCTGACTGTACAGCATAATGGTGAGAACAACATCACAATGCTTATTTTAGGTGGCTAGAATAACATACTACTGATTCAAAGAAAGAGAGAAAAAAATCTCAAAACAGTCTAAAAAACTCGGAATGGAGTTTATTTTTGTCATCAGTTACATTATAAAATATTCCCACATTAATATTAATGTTAGTATTAAATCCACTTTTCCAGAAAGATTTTTATATCCTTCATGTAAAGTTTACAATACACTAATCTGATCCTATCTACTTCTACTTTTGCATCTATTCATTAATTATTCTGTTGCATCTGTCTAATTTAGATGGAAAAATGCTGTATCTGTAGCCTTAATAGACACAAAAGGATGTTTATGAAGCAGAGCTGGGCGAAAACATGGGGCTTATTTTTAAGCAAAAAACACAGATATGGTGACATTGAAACATTTCACAAATCCATGTAAGTTTCACCAAAGTATTTCAACTGGGAAAAGAATCTGAAAATAAACCCAGAAAAGTTTTCTTTTTCTAAATTTCCATTTTAGTCTTTAAACCAATTTTAAAATGGATTGAAATCAAGACAAAACTTTTCTTGATACACAATTATTTTTTCAATTTTGCAGACATTTTCAAAGAAATCCATGTAACATTCTATCCAACATCATTTGTTCAGTTTTTCAGAATTATGAGAGATGTTGGGATCAAATTGTGAGTTACTGTTCGGAGAAGAGGGCAACACAGCTATTCACTGTCCCTTGAACTATTACATGAGGGTAGTCCAGCCCCACAGTAACTAATAAATTCAAGCCAAGTGAAATGTGCGCACAAGTAGAAGAGCATAAACACCAGTACTATGTTTATAGCAATCTGAGTGGAAAAAATGTTACAACAGTGTCTCTAGCGGCCAAGTCTGATAGGGTATGCCTACACTACAAAGTTAATTCGAACTAACAGACGTTAGTTCAAATTAACTTTGATAGGCGCTTCACTAGCGCTCTGCTAGTTCGAACTTAATTCGAACTAGCGGAGCGCTTAGTTCGAACGAGGCAAACCTCATTCTATGAGGACTAAGCCTAGTTCGAACTTACTAGTTCGAATTAAGGGGTGTGTAGCCCCTTAATTCGAACTAGTGGGAGACTAGCCCTCCCCAGCTTTCCCTGGTGGCTACTCTGGCCAACACCAGGGAAACTCGTATGCCCCCCTCCTGGCCCCAGACCCTTTAAAGGGGCACGGGCTGGCTACGATGCCCGTGCCAGGTGCAAGCCTTCCAGCACCCAGCTAGGAGACCCTGCACCTGGCACGGCTCGAGCCAGCCACCCGATGCCCCCCAGTCCTCCCCCTCTTCCTGGGACCAGGCTGGCGGCTCCCGGGAGCTTGCCTGGGACCGCAAGATGCGGGCAGCCGCCTGGTCTAGTGTGGACATCGTGGACCTCGTCCACGACCTCCGCACTAGGCACAGAAAAGTGGCCATCTAGGGCAGGAGAGCTGCCAGCCTGGCCACCCAGGAGCAGGTGTGCATGAATATCAAGGTGGTCAACTGAGACCCCCGACCCTGAGCCCTGAGCTTACAATGACCGTCCTGGGTCAGACCAAAGGTCCATCTAGCCCAGTAGCCTGTCTGCCGATAGCGGCCAACCCTAGGTATCCTGGAGGGGATGGACCAAAGACAGTGACCAAGCCATTTGTCTCGTGCCATCCCTCTCCAGCCTTCCACAAACTTTGGGCAGGGACACCACTCCTACCCCCTGGCTAATACCACTCCATGGACCCAACCTCCATGACTTTATCTCACTTCTCTTTAAACTCTGTTCTAGTTCTAGCCTTCACAGCCTCCTGCAGCAAGGAGTTTCACAGGTTGACTCTTTGCTTTGTGAAGAAGAACTTTCTGTTACTAGTTTGAAGCCTCCTACCCATTCCTTTCCTTTGTTGTCCTCTAGTCCTTCTTTATGGGAACTCAGGAAGAACTTTTCTGTATGCACCCTCTCCACCCCACTCATGCTTTTATAGACCTCTATCCTATCCCCCCTCAGTCTCCTCTTTTCTAAACTGAAAAGTCCCAGTCTCTTTAGCCTCTCTTCATATGGGACCTCTTCCAAACCTCTGATCATTTTAGTTGCCCTCCCCTCTCCCACCCTCTCTCTTCCCCTCTCCCACCACCTTTTCCCAGTCTCCCCGAGTTTTGTTCAATAAAGAGAGATTCTATTTTTAACCACACGTTTTCTTTATTTTGTTCATCAGGAAGAGGGGCTAGGGAAGGGTTAGTGGAAGGATGTTAGGTAGGAATGGGGTACGAGCCCCCGATGGGGAGGACTGGGCTGGCTCTGCGGGCTTCTGGGGGAGGAAGCTCTCCTGCAGCCCCCCAATTGCCCCCTCTCCTCAGATGGCAGCCTGCGGCAAGTGCAGCCTGTCTAATGGCCGAGTGCTATGATGTGCCGAGTGTGGGCACTCAGGGCACTCCAAGCCAGGACTGCTTTGCAAGCGGGGCACCCCTGAGAACTGTCTGTCCAGGGTGGGGGTTGGGTCCCTTTAAGCTCAGCCCTTGGCTAGCCTGAGACAGCATCTCCACGCTCTAAGTCCTCCTCTGATGCCCTGCCGGCACTGCTTCTGGCCATCCTTAAGCCCGGTTCAGGGTCCACTTAATGTGGACATGCTAGTTCGAATTATCAAAATGCTAATTCAAACTAGTTTTTAGTTCTAGATGCGTTAGTTCGAATTAGCTTAGTTCGAATTAACTAATTCGAACTAAGTTAGTTCGAATTAGCGCTGTAGTGTAGACATACCCATACATGTGCAAAAGCATGCATGTGTTCACAGACATTTTTCATGCAGGTCACCACAAAACTTCATTGTCTACCTTTCAGAATTTTGTTATAACTTATAGATTAGCTACATTAGAATCAGATAAACTATTTGTCATGAATTATGTATGCAACAAATTTTAGCTCCTTTTCTCTTCTCCAGTCATTTGCATAAAGAATTTTTATATTACTGTTTACTATTTGTTCTTTGACAAGTTCCCGCCCTCCTTCCCTTTGGGAGGCCTGTTCACTAACATTTGTAGTTTGTGACAATTACTTAAATTGCACTGTATTGTTTTTTTTCTCACTGTTTAGTTGACCAACTTTTTAAATGATAATAAATGATATAAAGTGTACATGCTTCTTCATGTACATATATAGATATTTGCAGGAAGTAAACTATTCTGTGAACTTTTATGTGAACAAAATCAAATAAAAAGGGGCAGAACAGAGGAGAAGAGTGCGGTATATAATGTCCAGCCAGCTTCAAACAATACTTTGTGTGGATTTTCATTCCCTGAGCTAAAATCATGTGCAACATAACTCCTTTGAAATCAATGGAGTTTACATCATGGATTAATCAAATTTGCTTTTTGAGTTCCTGTGTTTATTCAAACCTAACAGTCACAGTGAATTTCTCATGAAACAATGAAACATTGCCACTTTGGGGATAAAATTATAATCTAGTTACATTTTAAATGCAATCTAGGCTTAATTTTCCTCTTGTCAAACCCATCCCAGATACCATATATCTCTTCTCATGGGTAAATTACCAGGAGCTGCAACAGAGAAGGCAGGAATGATTCAGTTAAAAAACAAGGAATCTATGTTCATACTATTACAAATCAATTTGTCCAATCAGTGTCAAAGTTGTTCTGACAAATATACTATTATACTGCACTGCTAAACCAAGCTAGTTGATAAATAAAAAATCAAAAGTAAAATTCAAAATGTTGGAGTTATTTTCATTTCACAGTGTTAGAAACTGATCTTTTTAACTTTTTTTGTGACAATTTGAATTTTTTAATGAACACAAATGTCAACATTTTGTAATTTTCAGTGTTTTTTATTCTTTTCCCCTAATGAAGTTTTTTACAATACACTCAATATGTTAACAATACTGGCACTCCTTCATGGAAAAAATGTTTGGGGAAGGACAGAAAGTCTTTTTGTTTCCTAAACTTTTTGTTTAAAGAATTCTGACCAGGTCTAATACTGCATAAAGGCTTACTTTGGTAGATGCAAAAATTTAAAAAGTCAAGCTTTTAATAATATAATATAACCCAGGTTATTTAACATGCTTATCATGTTGGCTGGTACTGTATTGTAATTGGAAAATCTATAAGAACATAACTCAGCCATTTATCAGGTTTCTCATTTTCATGGTGTGTATGTGATCTATTGATAGTCTCTTAGAAACTGCTGCCTTTCTTAAACAAATTGACCCACTGCTAATCAATGCTTAACAATTTCCCATGAATCTTGCATGCTCATTGGTATTTGCATATCTTCTTCTCTGAATTCCATTAAAAACAAACAAAGACTTCTTTAGCACTTGACATTATTTTTCACTTTTTCTTACCAGATGAAGGAAAAGTCTGCTTTTATTCATCATAAAGGGGAAATATACTCTCTGAATCTTCATTATGACACAAAGTTCGTAAGTCCCAGAACAACTGGTAAAATGTTGTATTCTCCTTTCCCTGCGTGTACAGACGGGGCACTTATTATAAGAAATGACTGAGAGTTCATGTCAGAAACTGGGACAGAAGATTTGAATATACAAGAGGTTCATGATTAGATCATGGGCCAGTTGCTACCACTTCCACAAATCCCCTACCTTCAAAACTACCTGATTTATATCACTCTGGTAGCATAAAACAGCTGGAAATCTGACAGATTTGATTCCAATGCCAATGGACTGACTCCTGAAGATTTCCCCAGCTTCTAAGGTATCTTATGAGCAGGGGCAGCCCTAGACTAGCTGCCAGCAACTGGTGCCCTAGGCAAACCATGCAATCAGCACCCCCACCTCCAAACCCCTCAATGATATTGTGCCATCATTTGGTGCCCCATTTAACTTGGCGCCCTAGGCGACCGCCTAGTTCATCTATATGGATGGAAAGCCTCTGCTTATGAGCCCTATCACATGGAATATGCCCAGGGCATCTACAGACCCAGAAATGGTCTCTTGTCAGCCAATCACAAATTAGAGCAGCCCTCAGCCTTTTTTAACTTACCCTGCGATCTGTCAGCATTGCTTAGGCAACTACATGATTTCAGGATCACAAAAATGGCTTATTGCCACCTTTGCTCCCTCCCTTTATCCTGCACCAAGCAAAGTTGTTCTAGACTAAAGGAGTTAGCAGGGATGTAATAGTATAGCAAATTAACCAATTAACTGATAAGCAAAAGCTCATCGGTTAATGCTATAGACTACATACCTTCTCTCCCCCTCTCCCTTCGCCAGTAAAATTATTAGCAGGCTGTCCAGCAGCCTGGCTAAGTCCTGGTTTGCGCCGGCCATTGCAGCTCTGCATTTAAAGTGTATTAGGAGCCAGGTGGGCAGGCAACCCAGCTCAGTCCCGGCTCGTGCTGGATCTGGGAGCTCAGACTCCTCCTGTACAGGGGCTGCTGCCTTCTCACACTGCTGTCTCTGTATCAGAGGCAACAGTGTGGGACGACAGGCAGCTGATCCATAAGGGGAGCTGGTTTTTAAACAGGCTCTGCTCGTGGACCAGCTCCCACCTGGCACCCCACACTGCTGCCTCTGATAGAGAGGCAGCAGCGCAGAGTGGCAGGGGGCTTCTTGGGAGTGGGGCCAGGGCACATTGACTGCTGGCCCCACCTCTGGGGACTATAGAATAGTCAAAAAACCATTAAGAATTCATGAGGTTAATTGAATATTCAATTAACTGATATTTAACAGTCTTAAGATTTTATTTTTTCTGTGATGATCAGTATCTTCTATTGAAAACTCCTGCTCTATCAAAACTTTTATAATAGTAATTGTAATTAAGGGCCAGCTTCTCATTTATACTGAGGCCCTTTTACTCCACTGTAAAGGTTCCCTTACATTGCCCTCTTTTTCAGATACAAATATGTGCATTGACGTCATCAGCAGTGCATTGTTCATCACTTCCTGTGATCTCTACTGAGGCTGACCTCTCTTACATTCTTAAAGAATCATTCCTTCAGGAATGGGTGCTGCTTATCCCAATAACTCACTTTCCTACTTCTGATGATGGGAAGTAAAAAAACAGACCAAAACAAGTCACCCACCAAAGTCACCGTCCTTCCCCTCCACACAGGGCCGGATTAAAGCATGGGCTAGCCAGGCAGCTGCTCAGGGCACCAACCCATGGGGGGTGCCTGATGGCAGCTGTAAGGGGCGTGCAGCACCCCTTATAGCTGCCATCAGGCGCCGCGCACCTGGCTCCCGGATCACGGGCTGCAGCAGCTCCCAGAAGCCATCCTGCAGCGGCCGCCCGGGGCAGGGGCCACGATAACCCCCGTAGCGCCAGCCAGCAGCACACTTCCTCCTGTGGCCACAGGGCCCTACAGGGCCAGGCTCGGCCCACTCTGGGTGGCCCTGGTCTGTGCGCTAGCGGTGGTAGCCAGGCTGGGCCAGGCCGAGTACGTGTGTCCTGCCACCGCCAGCTCTGTGCGTCCTCCCCCATGTGCCAGGCAAGGGCGGGGCCACGCATGCACCCTCTCCCACACACCAGCGTGGGGGCGGGGCTGTGCATGCGCCCTCCCCCAACCCGAGGCACAATTAAACACTCTGGCCAGGGCACCAGAATGTCTTGGACCGGCCCTGCCTCTACATGACCTCTTGCTTAAATCCTTCCCCTAACTTTTCATCCCTTGCCACATAAAATCAAACCAGTGGCCCATGGCTTGGGCTTTGTGGTCCCCTAAATTAAGTCTTGAATAGGAGTTATAAGGTTTAATTAAATAATCTTGGTTAAAATACTTTGAGATGCTAAGATACTTATAAACAGTAAAAGTATTATTCTTTCAGTAGAGACTAGCATTTCTTCATAATGTTGCTAAACTATGGGACACTACAAAGATCCTATAATTACCTATAAAAAGGAAAATTGGTATATATTTCTCTTAGGACTTCTTTTGGGTTTTTTTTCGGACTCTACTGTACATCTGGAATAGTGAGCTCATCATATGCTACTTATAGATCTGCTGGTTTTAAAATATATATATATATTATTATTAGCTTGAGAAATGAGATGGTAGTATAAAGGCCTATATTGGCTAAAAAATAGCAGGAACATCTGCAAGAATCAAAATTAATATCTTTCTAAATTAGTTCACCATAAGGGAAAATACTGCTGATCACTTCTTCTCACCAGTAGGTACTAGTGTTCTTAATTGGAACAACTAAAGAAAGCTTCATGGATATAAAGGGCAATAATTTAACTAGCTCCCCTCCCCCTGCAAAAAAAAAAGCATAAAGAGAGCTATAGGAGAAGAATAGATTGCATTAAGACTGTTAACAGTCTGTGCTTGGGAAAGAAATAATGCAATTTGCACAGTGATTACTTTTTCTGTTCATTGTACGCATTAAATACATTTTTAGCAATAAGAACAAAAACAACAACAACAAAACAAACCTTTGAGCAATGTGTGCCTATGATTGCAAAGGCATTGAGTACTCCAATGTTCTTTGAACGATTTTAGTTGTTATAGAAAGGCAAATGGGTGGGTGGGCATGAAAGAGAACAAAAGTCTTCCAAACTAGTCATGGAAAGAAAAAAAGTGTGTGGAAAATGAAAATAGTTTCCCAGGGGAATGACAAATAGATAACTCTGAATCCATGCTGTTTCCAAGATATTAATACTAAATATAGTACATCTGCTGCATTGAATCAAGATAATATATCTCAGTGTGAAGTTTCATGATGATTATGTGTATTCAGCTGCTTTTCTGTGTATTACAATTTCTTCCCTTCATTAACCAAAACCAGAGAAGTTGCTATTAGGAGACTGGTTAAAATATAAATCAATCCAGGTGCTATAACAATGAATCATGGTGCAAAGTGAAAGACCCATCTTCACCTGGATTTGAGTCCCAGAGCATATTATGTTGTACGATTACTAAATGTCTGAGAGTTGTATGCAACAGAAGCTCTGACAGTGTCTAAACCCCACACATACTAACTCGACCACACAGTCTTTTTTTGTTTGTTTGTTTGTTTTATTTTTGTGGTTTAGGGGAAACTGCAAGTCCACTTTCTCTAGGGGCAGAGTAATACAGTGATAGTAAACAGGAAAAGGGAGGTGAACAATAACAAGGGCACACACTCAAGGGTAAAATAAATGACAAAGGATTGCAAGGTATTATAGCAACTTACTGCAATTTTGTGCTCTCATAGTGCTTATGGAGCGCCTGAGTCACAAAGATACAGATTTCCCATATGGGAGACATTAAAATGAAATGCTATTTCTCTCTGTGTTTTATTCAATAAAACTTTAGATTACTGCATTCAATGCAATAGAGTAATGCAATCAAAGGAGGGAAAAACAATGTTGATATCTGATTCCATATCTTCATTATTAGTGTCATGTTATTATTAAATGAAATAAAACCACATCATTGGCACTAATATTAGAAAGAATGGGATGTTGCTTCACATTTTTTAAAAAACGGTGTATGGATTTCTCCTCACTTACATGAAACATACTACAGTCAAGAATTTCAAAACTCCCATTATAATGGGCAGAAGCTTATTATTAATGTGTTTTTCTTTTTCAGAGCCTCTTCACTGAAATAGAATGCAAGACTCATGCTGCGACTCTGCAATATTGTTCACTGCAAGAAATGATTTTGTTCTGCCTCAAAGGCAATACATTTTTATGTTTAATTTTGCCTTGGGTATATACAACACTTGTTTATGTCCTTAAAATGCTTTTTAAAGAGATTGATTTCGATGCATCACCAGTAAATCCTGCACCAAAGATTTAATTCTCTTATTTATGCAGGCAGACAAAATTTGCATTTTGGTGGCTCACGGGTCTTAGGTAAGCTGGAGACTTAGCCTCTAATCACATCAATGGAGATATATACATATATCTTTTTCATATCGGCAATATTTCTTTAATTATATAATTTTACTTCAAGTTTTATCACTAGCTTTAGATCACTCTTTAGCCTCAAGTGCTGTTTCCAACTTTACATCTACAGTAAATTCAGTTCTTGCAAACAGAGCCTTTTGCTTTGAGAACATTATCAGTAAATAATACATATGTATTTAAGAAATGCTTGTGTTGACCCTCTGCCATTTCTCGGTAAAACAGACATAACCAAAATTTAGTGTATATCTTTATATTTAAACAAAGCCTATGGGGGATGTGTTTGGGTGCATGCATTTATGCATGGGAAAGAGAGAGATGTATATGCTATGGAATCATTCTTGAAAAAGCCTCTGTGTGGTGGATTCCTATACCTATGAGTAGCTCCATGAACTTTAATGGTGTTCCACTAAGTTTCAGTGGTTCACCTTCTTACAGTAAATTACAGGGTTGGAGGTATTACTCATTAACACATATCCCTTTATTTGTAAGTATTTTGAGGCAAGGTAAATGCCTGATTTCTAATATTCATTATATTTTCCTCGTTTCTTTTTATTTAATTTAGTTATTATATTTAGTTAATATTCAGGTACATTAAATGTGCTCCTACCTGAGAACTTATAAGGCATCTCTGGACAGTAAAATTTACACTGCCTGATCCCACACACACTTGAAGTCAATGTAAAAAATGCTACCAATTTCAAAGATTAAGGATCAATATTTCCCCCTATACTTATGTCCCTATTCAGGAAAGCAGGTAAGCACATACTTTAACTTAAACACATGTTCTAAGTCCAATGGAAATTACTGGAACTTGAGCAAGTGATGTTGGCTTAAATTGGCATTAATATTAAGTTAGCCATATTTTTTTTTTTTAAATGTGCTTTTTTCTAGGCTTTGACATTCTTTTTTAAAGGTTTTTTTCTACAATTCTTGATCCTGTATATGCAACAATTAAAATTTAATGTTGTTATGATTTTGTTGGTTTACATATTTTTCAGTGGGCTTGTTTTAATTGTACAAGTGTAACTGCTACTTGTCACCTCTGATGAAGTAGATCAGCTGTTCTCAAACTGTGGGTCAAGACCCTAAAGAGAGTTGTGATGCCATTTTAATGGGATTGCCATGGGACCTGCTTTGAGTTGGGCTTTAGCTTTGGCCTCTTCTCAGAGTGGTAGGGCTCAGACTTCCCCCTCACACCCAGGACAACAGGACTTGAGCTGACTCTGGCATCAGCCCTCCCTGCAGGGGTCATACAGTAATTTGTGTTGTCAGAAGGGGATCATGGTGCAGTGCTGTTTGAGAACCTTTAAAGCAGATAATAGCTCTGATTAAAATGAATAAGAATTGAACATGTTTAAATGTTTGCAGGATCAGGGACTTATTTAGTCAAATATTACCCTGGGATTTCTGTAGTCTAAATATTCATAAAGGACTATTGAAAGAAATGAGATAAGCTTAATAATTTATATGTATAGCAAAACTTGAATTTTTTTCATGGTTAACTGCTATACAAAGGAATTAATACAAGAGATGTCCCAGATCAGGTACACAATAGTTTCTGTCCTGATATTTAAAGCCCTCAATGAGATTGGGCCTAGTTACTTGAAATATTGCCTCTCCCACACTTTATCCTCACTGACAGTTGACTTTCTTTAACAGCTACATCCCACTGGACAGATGAAACTGTTAACTGAAAGAGAAAGGCTCATGAGCAGTAGAGATGGAACTTTCACCGCAGCTGGACTACTTCTGTGCAATCACACAGGTAAGATTTTGGCCCAATGGGTTTTCATCTGTAGGAAATAGGCATGTGCTAAGAATGAGGAGATGCTCTGAATCTACTAAATTTTATATAAAAAAGCTCTTAATTTCAGAATAAATTAATGTGACATTCAAATGTGTATTGACATCATTTTAGTGTGCCTTTGCTTAGGCAATAAGGGTATGTCTATACTACACTTTCATAGGCGCTACACTAGTGATCCGCTAGTTCGAACTTAATTCAAACTTAATTCGAACTAGCGGAGCGCTTAATTCAAACTAGGTAAACCTCACTCTATGAGGACTAAAGCCTAGTTCGAATTAACTAGTTCGAATTAAGGGCTGTGTAACCACTTAATTCGAACTAGTGGGAGGCTAGCCCTTCCCAGGTTCCCCTGGTGGCCACTCTGGCCAACACCAGGGAAACTCTTCTGCCCCCCTCCCGGCCCCGGAGCCCTTAAAGGACCACGGGCTGGCTACAGTGTTTGTGCCTGTTGCAAGCCTGCCAGCACCCAGCCAGCAGACCCTGCACCTGCCACAACATGAGCCAGCCACCTGATGCCACCCAGCCCTCTCCCTCTTCCCGGGACCAGGCTGGCAGCTCCCAGGAGCCTGCCCGGGGCCGCAAGAGGTGGGCGCCTGCTTGGTCAGGTGCGGAGATTGTGGACCTCATCTAGGTTTGGGGGGAAGCCTCCAATGTCCACGATCTCCACACTAGCCACAGGAACGTGGCCGTGTACAGCCGCATGGCTGCCAGCCTGGCCTACAGAGGTCGCCAGCGGAGCTGGGAGCAGGTCCGCTGTAAAATCAAGGTCCTGCGGCAGTCCTACTCCCGGGCCTGCCAGCCAGGGGCCAACCTGCAGGCCTGCCCCCACTTTCAGGCCCTGGACCGCATCCTGGGGGCTCACACCGTCCATGCCCCCCGGGTGGTGATCGACCCCGGGGCAGAGGGACCCGTCCCTGACACCGAGGAGGAGAAGCCGGAGGACACCGAGGGCCAGGAGCCTGCCAGGAGCCTGCCCAGGACCCAGGACCCCTGAGGAACCCCACAGACCACATCACCTGTGTCATCCAAGGCTGGGGAAGGCTCCACTTGTGAGTATCATCATGCTCCCCTTATGTGTACGGAGGGGTGGGGGGAGAGGGAGCCCAGGGACCGTGCGCCTGGCCCTTGCCCACCATGGAGCAGCAGCTGGGTGTCATGCAGGGGTCCTGGCCTTGCAGAGGGGGACTGAGTTTCACCCACCTTGTCCCCAGGGAGAATTGACCGCTGCTCTTGTTTCATCACAGCCGCAGCACCTGGGACTGCAGGGCGCACCACCCCGCCTGCAACAGCCACCTGCGCCCGGGCCAGCAGGCGTGCCAGGAACCAGGAGGACTACCAGCGGTGGCACCTCCAGTTCCTGGAGCAGCTACTCCACAACCAGGAGCACTGGGTCCGGGAGGACCTTCAGTTGCGCCAGCGGAGTTTGGAGGAGCAGGACCGTGCCCTCAGAGGCGACCTCCAGACCTTGGTCAACCGGTTCCTGCCTCCTCCTGCTCCAGCTCCTGAGGCTGCTCCAGCTCTCGCTCCTTCTCCCACCCCTGCTTCCCCTGCTCCCCCTCCCACTTCCTCCATACCCCCGTCCCTCCTGCCCCACCCTCCACACTCATTCCCCCCCAACGCCCCCGCACCCGCAGTGCTGCGAGACGGGAGAGCCAGCCGGACCCGCAACCCTGAGCTTTTGCTTCCACCCCCTTCCAGCTCCCTCCTCCCAGGTTTCCCCCTCCCAACTCCCATCCTCACTCCTCCCTCCCCCCACCCCAGGTATGTAAAATAAAGAGAGGTTTTTTTTCCCAAAACAGGTGTCTTTATTTGACATTAGAAAAGGTGGTTAGGGAGGAGAAAGGGGAAGGGGGGAGGGTGGAAGAAGGCCGCAGTGGGGCATGCAGGGAGAGTTCAGTCCTCCTCCTCCACCTGGAAGCTCTCCCGCAAGGCTTCCCGGATCCGGACAGCCCCCCACTGGGCTTCCCGGATGGCGGCAGTGAGGGGCTGAGCGTAGTGGCCAGCCATGCGGTCAGCCTCAGCCATCCAGTCTGGCAGGAAAGCCTCCCCCTTTCGCTCGCACAAATTGAGCAGCACACAACATGCTGCCACTACGGGAGGGAGGTTGTGCTCTGTGAGGTCGAGACGGGTGAGGAGGCATCTAAATCGGGCTTTCAGTCACCCGAAGGCCCCCTCAATCATGATGCGGGCCTTCGTCAGCCTCACATTGAAGGCCTGGCAGGAGGTGCCCCGTGTAGGGCTTCATGAGCCAGGGCTGTAGGGGGTAGGCCGCATCCCCCACCAGGCACACGGGCATGTCCACGTCCCCGACCCTGATGTGGCAGTCGGGGAAGAAGGTCCCGGCCTGCAGCCTCTGGCACATGGAGGAGTTCCGGAACACCCGTGCGTCATGAGCCTTGCCGGACCAGCCCACATTAATGTCCGTGAACTGTCCCCAGTGGTCTCACACAGCCTGCAGGAGGACGGAGAAGTACCCCTTGTGGTTCACGTACTGGGAGGCCTGGTGTTCCAGGGCACGGATGGGGATGTGTGTCCTGTCGATGGCCCCCTCGCAGTTGGGGAAGCCCAGGATGCCGAACCCCTGGATGACGGCGTCCGGGTCAGCGAGGCGGACCACCCTGCAGAGCAGCACCCGGTTGATGGCCTTGACCACCTGCAGAGAGACACAACAAAGTGCAAATCACTGGGGCATCCGGGTGGCTGGGAGTGTTCGTGCCCTGGCAGTGCCCTGCGCCCCACTCCCGGAAGCAAACCCCCCCCGGGTGGTGTGTAGTACGGCCGGGACAGACTGACCCCTCCGGTGTGGGGCACTTTCGCCTCCTCTTTCCCCTCCTCCCATTTTCCGTGGGGCGGCCCATCCCCTCCTTGCAGCCCCTCTCCCCCCTGGCCCAGCGGCCGGCGAGTGCCGTACCTGCATGAGCACTGCTCTGATGGTGGATCTCCCCACGCTGAACTGGTTCCCGACGGATCGCTAGCTGTCTGGCATGGAGAGCTTCCAGAGGGCTATGGCCACACGCTTCTAGAGGGGGATGGCGGGCCTCATGCGAGTGTCCCTTCTGTGCAGAGCAGGGGCGAGCCACTCGCAGAGCTCCAGGAAGGTGTTCCTCTTCATCCTGAAGTTCTGGGTCCACTGTCGGTCTCCCCAGCGCTCCCGGACGAAGCGGTCCCACCAGTCGCTGCTGGTGTCCAGATGCCAGATGCAGCGGTGCATGCCGGCGCCTGGGCACCGCCGCAGCTGCTTCATGGACCCCAGGGTGGCCAGGCAGGGAGGTAGGGGGCTGACGTGCACCAGGTGGTGCCAGGCAGCCTCCAACCATTGCTGGCAGGCTTGCAGCAGCAAGTCCAGAAACTACACCAGAAAGTGCAGTGTAAGCTCTGGATCCATGTTGCCACCTGTGGCGGCATCCCTGAAGGGAAGCACCGACACACACGGGTGGAGAGGAAAACGCTTTGCTGTCCCTCGGCGAGGTAGGCAAGCAAGCGGAAAAGCTGAGAACCGGCTGTGCAAGGGGGTCCCTTTAAGCATGAGCCTCAGAATTAGCGCTGTAGTGTAGACATACCCTAATATAGTAACCTGTGGCAAGGTGAGGTAATTTTAATTGTGATTTACTATATTTATCATGTTAAACAGTCACTAATGGGGTAGCTATTTTTAGTCTGTAACTTTGAAAACAGCCAGTGTCCTGTGGCATCTTTGGTCATGTTTACACTAAGCAAGTATTTAGAAATTACTGAATTTGACTTAATAACTCTCGATTTAACAAATTCGAACTAGAGTGTCCACATTATGAGTATCAGAGGGGTAGCCGTGTTAGTCTGAATCTGCATCTGACGAAGTGGGTCTTTGCCCACGAAAGCTTATGCTCCTACACTTCAGTTAGTCTATAAGGTGCCACAGGACTCCTCGTCGCTTTTGCACATTATGAGGAGGCTTCAAAATTAGTCTGACACCAGAGTGACCACACTACTGTTATTTTGAAGTAAGTATTTCAGAATTACCATTACTCCTGAAGAGAAGCAGGATCACAGATCTCAATTTCCATGGCCCATTATTTTGAAATAATGGGCTTCATAGTGTGGATGTTTTACTTATATAGTCAACCTGAGGTGTGGGGGGGGGGGGAGAGGGGCAATTATTTCAAAATGAAGTTCTAGTGTAGACCAGGGCTCAGAGACTAACAAAAATATACAGTATCATTCATTTTCATGTGTAAGACCAATATCATCAGATGAATTGGAGTGGAAATAGCAGAATCCTAGACACACACACACACACATATAAATATAGCAAAAGAAGTACCTGCCAATTGTAGGACCCATCTTAATGAATTAACTGGGCTGGATGTGTTCCATTCATAATATTTGCCGTGAATCTGCAAATATCAAAGCAGGGGAAGTTGGCTTTGGAGTGTGTTAACCGGTTAATGTCTTTATCCAAGCCCAGAGTAACAATATCATATTTGTAGATGAATTCCAGTTCAGCCACACAACATAACTCACCCAGGAACCTACCCCTGCAACAAATCCCAATGCCAACTCTGTCCGTATAGCTATACAAGCAATACCATCATAGGACCTAACCACATAAGCCACAACATTAGGGGCTCATACAACTGCACATACTCTAATGTGATATATGCCATCAAGTGGCAACAATGCCCCTCTGCCATGTATATTACAATGAAATGGTAATTTACATAAAACCCTGTAGGGGAACATTTTAGCCTGCCTGGGCACTCAATCTTGGGTTTGCAAGTAGCCATTCTTCTGCAAGAGAATTTTACCACTCAATTAGAGAGAGAGATTTCCTTTTTAGAACCCCCTGTTAGCAAGGTTCCCTCTAAGCTGCATGGCAGCACAGCCCCACAATTGTTTTTATCCACCCCACTCAGTCAGGCAACTCCATTCACAAAGCTCTGAGCCCCTGACTAGGCGGGGCTGATTAAACAGCTGTGGGCTGTGCTGCCATACAGCTTAGCGAGAGCTTTGTCCGTCAGGTAGTTAAAGGCTGCTATCAAATCCCCTCTCACTCTTCTCTTTTGTAGACTAAATGAGCACAAATCCCTCAGCCTCATGGCTCATTGCATAAGGGGGGAGCCGCCATTTTTCAAACCCCGCTGGTTCGAACCACGAGGTGTACCGGTAGTTCGGAATAGGAATCCTAGTCCGAACTACCTAGTTCGAGCCCCGTGTAGCCGCGCTGCACGGGGTTCGAACCAGCGGGGTTTGAAAAATGGCGGCTCCCCGCTTATGCAAATGAAGCCCGGGAAATTCAAATCCCGGGCTTTATTTGCAAGTGCGGTATGTCTACATTACCCTCCTAGTTCGAACTAGGAGGGTAGTGTAGACATACCCTTAGTTATTACTAGCCTATAGCATTGCCTATATTTAAACCATAGATTTTCAGTAAACATTTCCATAGCAGCGGAACCAAATCATATGGTCCTTCTTCAGAAAGGACTGAGTACAAAAGTAATCCCCTCTGTTTTCTGAGCCATCTAATCTCCCAAACCAGGCCAAATCATGAAGTGCTTAATTATCTCAACTCCGTCCTTTTTTTAGGCAACACTCCATGAACATCAAGTAAGAACTGAGATAATACTGGTAGCTGTGTTTGGGAAATTGAATTGTAAACTGAAAAGCTAAATAACAGCAGAATACATATGTTAGTTAATTACAGTCTTTCTTAGGTACTCTTGATCTTTGAATAACACCCCGCACATTAAGCCAATACAACAGCTTAGTGACACATTTCTAAAGTATTTTAATTAATGAATGAAAGTATATTCTAACCTGTTTTAATGTGTAAATTGTACTAGATGCTGAGCAATGAACAAATCTCACTAATCGTATTTTCTCCAACTGGATAATAGTAGGCCTCATAAACTGTGTTCCAAAAATTCATGCATAGATATTAATGTAAAAAGAAAGCTCTCCCTTTTATTTTTGCAAGGTTATTGTTATGGTGTACTTTAAAGAAGTGAGATAATTTCACTAGTAGAAGATTATGTTAGTAAAGATATATAAACTAGCAGATTTAGCGTGTCCTGAATAATGTCTGTATCTTTTTTCCATTTAATTAGTCAGTCCTCAGGGAATCAGCCTTGATATATGAGGTTCAATTACACATACTGTTCTAATTCTGAATAGAGAGTTATTCATTTTTCCTAGTAAATATCAGCTCAAAGTAAAAAATGACATTTAAAAAATTGGAATACTAAACTTCCAAATTGCATACTCAGGATTTTTTTTATTCCAATTCTAGCAGGTTGCATCTTCAAGAAATTTGGGATACCAATTAGACAGCTTGCCTAGGGCATATCAGTTCCTTATCTGTCTAAAACTCAGTGACCCATTGTGAATTTTATAAGCAATATGATTGGAAGCTTTTATTAATAGGAACTCTAGAATGTGAATGGTACCTATAAAATATGCATCTGAGAAGGCATTAGTGACTCAGATAATATACTCAGAAAATTGTCTAGAAAACAAAATTGTAGAAATATTCTATTTCATAGAATCATAGAACTGGAAGAGACCTCAGAAGGTCATCAAGTCCAGCCCCCTGCTCTAGGCAGGACCAATTGCAACTAAGTCAACCCGGCCAGGGTTTTGTCAAGCCGAGACTTAAACACCTCTAGGGATGGAGACTCCACTACTTCCCTAGGTAACCCATTCCAGTGCTTCACCACCCTCCTAGTGAAATAGTTTTTCCTAATATCCAACCTGGACCTCTCCCACCACAACTTGAGACCATTGTTCCTTGTTCTGCCATCCGTCACTACTGTGAACAGCCTTTCTCCAGCCTGTTTGGAACCTCCCTTCAGGAAGTTGAAGGCTGCTATCAAATCCCCCCTCACTCTTCGCTTCTGCAGACTAAACAGACCCAACTCCCTCAGCCTCTCCTCATAAGTCATATGCTCCAGCCCCCTAATCATTTTGGTTGCCCTCCGCTGGACCCTCTCCAATGCGTCCACATTCTTTTTGTAGTGGGGGGCCCAGAACTGGACACAATACTCCAGATGCGGCCTCACCAAAGCTGAGTAAAGGGGAATGATGACATCTCTGGATCTGCTGGCAATGCTCCTCTTAATGCAACCTAATATGCCATTAGCCTCCTTGGCTACAAGGGCACACTGTTGACTCATATCTAGCTTCTCATCCACTGTAACCCCCAGGTCCTTTTCTGCAAAACTACTACTTAACCGGTTGGTCCCCAGCTTGTAACTATGCTTGGGATTCTTCGGTCCCAAGTGCAGGACTCTACACTTGTCCTTGTTGAACCTCATCAGATTTCTTGTGGCCCAATCCTCCAATTTGTCTAAGTCATTCTGTACCCTATCTCTGCCCTTAAGGGTATCTACCTCTCCCCCCAGCTTAGTGTCATCCGCAAACTTGCTGAGGGTGCAATCCATCACCTCATCCAGATCATTAATAAAGATATTGAACAAAACCGGTCCTAGAACCAAACCTTGGGGCACTCCGCTAGAAACCGACCGCCATCCTGACATCGAGCCATTGATCACTACCCGCTGGGCCCGGCCTTCTAGCCATCTTTCTATCCATCTTACCGTCCATTTATCCAATCCACAATCCCTTAACTTGCTGGCAAGAATATTGTGGGAGACCGTATCAAAAGCCTTGCTAAAGTCAAGGTATATAACATCCACTGACTTCCCCATGTCCACCGAGCCAGTTACCTCATCATAGAAGCTAATCAGATTGGTCAGGCACGACTTGCCCTTTCTGAATCCATGCTGACTATTCCTAATCACTTTCCTCTCATCCAAGTGCCTCAATATGGATCCCTTCCATGATTTTTCCAGGAACCGAGGTAAGACTGACCGGCCTATAGTTCCCTGGATCATCCTTCTTTCCTTTTTTGAAGATGGGCACTACATTTGCCTTTTTCCAGTCATCCGGGATTTCTCCCGATCTCCACGACTTTTCAAAGATAATAGCCAAAGGCTCCACAATGACATTTGCCAACTCGCTCAGTACCCTCGGATGCACTAAGTTCACACCCATGGATTTATGTACGTTTAGCTTTTCTAAATAGTTCCTGACCTGTTCTTTACCCACCACGGGCTGTCCATCTTCATCCCATCTTGCGTCACTTAGCGCAGAAGTCCAGGAGCCGACCTTGTCCATGAATACAGAGGCAAAGAAAGCATTGAATACTTCAGCTTTCCCCACATCATCTGTCACTAGGTTACCTCCTTCATCCATTAGAGGCCGCACACCCTCTCTGATCACCTTCTTCTTGTTAACATGCCTGTAGAAACCTTTCTTGTTATCCTTCACATCCTTAGCCAGTCGCAATTCCATTTGCGCTTTCGCCTTCCTGATAACCCTCCAGCATTTTCAAGCTATACCTTTAAACTCCTCCCTGGTCATTTGTCCAAGTTTCCACTCTTTGTAAGCTTCCTTTTTGTGCTTAAGTTCACCAAGGATTTCTCCTGTAAGCCAGTCTGGTCTCCTACCATGTTTGCCTCTCTTGCTGCGCGTCGGAATGGTTTCTTTCTGTGCCTTCAATAAGGCTTCTTTAAAATACTGCCAGCTGTCCTGGACTCCTTTCCCCTTCATGTTAACATCCCAGGGGATTCTGCCCATCAGATCTCGGAGGGAGTCAAAATCTGCTTTTTTGAAGTCCAAGGTGTGTATTTTACTACTCTCTTTTCTTCCTTTGGTCAGGATCCTGAAATCTACCATCTCATGATCACTGCTTCCCAGGTTGTCACCCACCTCCACTTCCCCTATTAATTCCTCTCTGTTTGTGAGCAGAAGATCAAGCTGCGCACGGCCCCTGGTCGGATCCTTCAGCACCTGTGTCAAGAAGTTACCCCAACATTCTCCAAAAACTTCCTGGATCGCCTGTGTACTGCCGTATAGGTTTCCCAGCAGATGTCAGGGTGATTAAAGTCCCCCACGAGAACCAGGGCCTGCGATCTGGAAGCTTCGCTCAGTTGTCTGAAGAAAGCATCATCCACCTGATTCAGTGGCCTGTAGCAAACACCAACCACAACATCAATGCTGGTGTTTGCTCCTTTAAACTTAACCCATAGACTCTCAACAGGTTATTCTCCCTCTTTATACTGGAGTTCAGAGCAATCGTAGTGCTCTCTTACATATAGTGCAACTCCTCCTCCTTTTCTCCCCTGTCTGTTGTTCCTGAACAGTCTATACCCTTCCATGACAGCGCTCCAGTCATGCGAGTCATCCCACCAAGTCTCTGTTATCCCAATTAAATCATATTTCTTGGTCTGGGCCAGGGCCTCCAGTTCTTCCTGTTTGTTGCCCAGGCTTCTCGCATTAGTGTACAAACACTTCAGGTAACCAGTTGATCATCCTATCTTCTCCATTCGAAACATGGGTCCTCCTTTCTTGCCCATTCCTCTCTGCATTTCTTCCCGGTATCCGACTTTCCCACTCCCCTCAGGGTTTTGGTCACCGTCCCCCGACGAACCTAGTTTAAAGCCCTTCTCACTAGGTTTGCAAGCCTGCCTGCGAAGATGCTCCTTCCTCTCTTCATTAGGTGGATCCCATCTCTTCCCATTTCAGTTAAGACATATTAAAAATTACTGAATAGACTCTGTTATGTTCCAACAATCAAGCTACAATGAAAATTTCCACTGGTCTTGGAAAGAATGAACTTGTCTAACCTATTCAACTACATGACAATACTTGCTGATTTTTTAAGTCTTGCATATAACTTGCCTACCATGGCTTCTTTTTAAATTAGACTGCCAGGGACCAATGCCCATAATTATGTACTGAATTAAGGCTTTGTGTTATAAAGACATCCTGAAATTTGATTATAATACAGTTTGAGGGGTTTTTTTCAGTTGTGAAGATGAACCATTAAAAGGAACACACTTGTACGTAAATAAGGCCGTTATTGAACAGGCAGAGCTTCAAAAACATTAAACTGAGTCTTCATGGGAGTGACTGGTTGCACAATAAGCTAGTTAGGAAATGGAAGTCCATTTTATTTTTTTTAAAAAGCCATTTACATAGTATCAAGTACTGAAGAGGCAGAGAACAGCTATGAAATGGAAAGATCATTTGCAAACAACCCACATAACCCTGGTTCTGTGGATATAAAACAAATTTATTTCTCAGTTTTGAGGAGTCATCACATCCTAAGTCTATTGATGACTTTAGCTAAGGAGGAACATAAAATGCAATATATAGTAGAGATGTGCCTTTAACTCTTCCTTTATGGTACTAATAAGGCATTTGTTAGCTGCTAAAGGGGAGAGTAAATTTGAATTTCCCACTATAAATTCGTGACTGTCAGATCCCAAAAGTCTAATAGATCATTTGCTAGATGTCAGCAAAGTTAGAGGTTGTTGTTTATTGTCAGGTTGGAATTCATGGAATAATAAGCATTGAAAAGCCCACCAAAGCATGAATTTGACTACATTTATATATATGTATATATTAGTATATATGTATATATTAGTATATAGTATATATGTAATACTGTTGGTTATATAAATGTAGAAATGTAGAATCATACAACTGGAAGGGACCTCAAAAAGCCATCAAATCTGGTCCCCTGCCTTCACGTCAGGATGAAGCACCATCTTCTAGAACATCCCTGACAGATGTCCTATCCAATCTGTTCTTAAATATTTCCTGAGATGGAAATTCCACAACCTCCCTAGGCCATTTATTCCAATGTTTAGACACCCTGACAGGTAGGAAGTTTTTCCTAATATTCAATCTAAACCTCCCTTGCTGCAGTTTAAGCCCATTGCTTTTTGTCCTATCATCAGAGGCCAACGAGAACAATTTTTCTCCCTCCTCCTTGTAACACACTTATAGATACTTGAACACTGCTACCATATCCCCTGTCAGTCTTCTCTTTTCTAAACTAAACATACTCAGTTCTTTCAGTCTTTCCTCATAGGTCATGTTTTCTAGACCTTTAATCATTTTTATTGGTCTTCTCTGGCCTTCTCCAATTTCTCCACATCTTTCTTGAAATATGGTGCCCAGAACTGGACACAATACTTCAAATGAGGACTAATCAGTGGACAGCAGAGTGGAAGAATGACTTCTCATGTCTTGCTCACAACACTCCTGCTAATGCATCCCAGAATCATGTTTGCTTTTTTTGCAGCAGTGTCACACTGTTGACTCATATTTAGCTTGTAGTCTACTTTAACCCCCGGATTCCTTTTTTTCAGTACTTCTTCCTCGACAGTCGCTTCCCATTCTATATGTGTAAAACTGATTGTTCCTTCCTAAATGGAATACTTTGCATTTGTCTATATTACATTTTATCCTATTTACCACAGACCATTTCTCCAGTTTGTCCAGATCTTTTTTAATGATGATCCTATCCTCCACAGCACTTGCAACACCTCCTAGCTTAGTATTATTTGCAAACTTAGTAAACGTACTCTCTATGCCAAGATCTAAATCGTTGATGAAGATATTGAATAGAACCGGTCCCAAAACAATCTCCTGTGGAACCTCACTTGTTATACCCTTCCAGCATGACTGTGAAGCATTAATAACTACTCTCTAAGAATGGTTATCCAGCCAGTTATGCATCTACCTTATATTAGCCCCATCTAGTTTGTATTTCTATAGTTTCTTGACAAGAAGGTCATGCAACACCATATCAAATGTCTTACTAAAGTCCAGGTATCCCACATCCACCACTTCTCCCTTTTCCACATGACTTGTTATCCTATCAAAGAAAGCTATCAGGCAGTAAGCAGCTTTTAAGCAAATGTAAGCAGTTTCTGACTTGCCTGATTGATTAAGTTGTAAAGGTTTCAGGCAAACCAGTTTTGAGGATAATGGATGGCTTAAAGGAGTGAGACTAAGTTACAGAGCCACTTCTATGATGCTATTTCAAATGCAGACTAGGATGGTAGGGACCAAATAGTCTGAACAGCTCAAAAGCTTAAAATGCCTATGCCTAGGAATTAGAACAATTTCTTTCTTTTCCCAACTCTTGGTGAGTGTAGTACCCACCCCCTACATGGACAAGATCTAGCAGGGGCACCCCTTCCTTGTAGCAATATGGGAAAGGCAGATTGTCTAGGACCCCCTAGCACTTGTTTGGAACCTGCCTGGATATTTTATGACAATGAGGATGAGAGTATATAGACCTTTTTGAATAAATAGTCTCTGCAAAAAGTTACCAGAATTATCCATGCCTTTCTTTAAATGCTGTTGGGCTGCAGCCCAAGGATCCTGCAGTTTGAGAAAGTGCCAGTTAGAGCCAACTATCACCTAACACAACTGACCTGCCTTAGTGCTAATACACCTGACTAAATTCTCTTTGTACTGGTTATACTACTGCTACTTTGTATTTTTCAGGCTTAGGAAGTCCCAATATTTTAAAGGCTATCAAGCATATTAATATATTAATTAATATATAATTCAGTTTGGGAATTGCTCACTGTGACAGTTATAACAGGATTCCATTGTACCAGAAAACTTGCATGTAAAATTTTATTTCAATACACGACACAGACTTGTAGGGAAGAAATGATCCCCCATGTAAATCCATTGACATCATTTAACTTACACTGTGGATGAATTTTACCCATTAAGCAAAGTATAAAAAGTATAAAAGTATAAAAAGATCCTATCATTGAGTTAAATGATCATCTTTGTTCTATAGAACACCTTGGATTGCACAGCAAAACAGCACAGCCTATATCAACAAGTCTAACCGCCATTTAGGAATTGCATACCATACTTGTTGCCAAGCTGCTGTGCCAACTAAAGCATTTTAACATGCTTTTTATATTCCTCCCCACTTGAAAGTTGTGTCCCATTAGACCACTGCCATAGGCTACTGATCACTATAGTAGCTTCCACTACCAAACATAATCAAAAGAATCAATTACAAAAGAAAAAAAATCTATTCAGCTTCCACTTTCATAAGCTTCAGAGGTTCTTTGACAATGGGCAAACTGCCTCCAGTAAGGTCACACTTCCATTGTTAGTAACCCTACTAAGAATGATATTGCTTTGATTGTGTCTCAGCTGCTGGGGCTTACTTTGTCATTAGCAAAAATATTGAAACTCGAGTTCCTCACTGTGAAATACAGAGGCAGCTCTTTGTATATGTGCAGAGAAAGGGCACCTTGCTAAACTTTAAAAAAATATTTTCAATCCCGTTTTACATGTTTTTCACAGTGCTAGTTACTTTCATCTATAGCCAGGAATTCTTCCCATTGTTATCTTTATTAGTCACCTTTGGTCCTTCAATAACTTTTTAACTTTCATAATCTCAAAAGTGATAAAATAAGTAGTGCTTCAACCTCCAATCGGGAGTAAATTGGTGTTGATTTCTATAAGGCCATGCTAGTTTACACCAGATAAGGGCTTGGTCCAATATCTCTTAATATCTATATCTATATCTATTCATCTCCCTTTTTCCTCTCTGGGTTACTCGGGAGCAGGCCACTCTCAGCTGTGTGCCTGGGAACCTAAAGTTTTTAACATAAAAGGAGATCCTGAATACCCCAGTGGTGATGTTGGTTAGTTGGGGATTCCCTATTAACCCCCTTGCTGCAGTCCCTTGCTCCTTAGGAATGTACAATGGTGGTGCCTCCATCTGGTTGGTCTCTATACACACTTAATGGTGTGCCTCGGGAGTCTCCAGGAATAAATTAATCTGAATCTAACTCCAAAACAACAATAATAAATAATATACACCTAATTGATTACATTAGAACTAACACACCTTTACTTAACAACTTACAGAAACAGGGTTTAACTGACTAAAAGTGAATAAAAGCAATTAACAAAATAAGCAGAAAGAAAGGAAACTTATCTATCTGGTATTTTCATTACCATCATTTATCCCACCCTGCAGTGTGCACTCATCTGGATCTCAGAATCCCAGGCGCTTGCATGAGCATGCTTGAAGGTCTGCAGCTGGAGTGGAGACAGCACTGTGCAGGTTGTGTGTGTATCAGTCCAGGCAGGCAGCCATTCCAGGCAAGGTAGGCCAGTGCCTCTGGTTCACTGGGTAAATCACTCTGCCTCTCTTCAGAGTCAGTCTGCCTTCTGCGCTCTGTTCCAGGCAGCACTTTTCCAGCTTGGTGGTTTGAGCATTGGCCTGCTAAACCAAGTTGTGAGCTCAATGTTTGAGGGGACCATTTAGGGATCTGGGGCAAATCTGTCAGGAATGGTAGTTGGTCCTGCTGTGATGGTAGGGGACTGGACTCGATGACCTCTCAAGGTCCCTTCCAATTCTATTAAATAAAAACCCATCCATAGTTACTCGCAGTGTCTTCTATGCAGGCCCTTCTCAGTCACAGTCACAGGCACAGCCAGATTCTCTTCCTTTCAGGGACAATCACCAACAGCCCCTGAAGCAGCCTGCTAGATCCAATCCCCAGGAGGCTCTCAGAAGCAGTCTCTAGCTTTCAGCAGCAGCTCCTGAACTAGAAAAAAAGGCTCCACACTAGCAATCTGGCTCCTCTTTCCAAATTGGAGACCCCCCCCACAACTCTCTTCCAGCACAGCCTGGAAGAGAGCAACAGTTTTCCCCCTTTTTTCCCCAAGGGCTCATGAGGCTCCTATAGTAAAGGTAGCCTATGTGTACACACACACACACACACACACACACACACACACACACACACACACACACACACACACACACAGAGATACCCATATTTGATAGATACTCTCTGACTGTATTTTTGTCCAGTTGTGTTTCTGTGTAACTCTTTAGAAAGTCAATCTTAAAGCAAGACAAATTCAGACTGGGAATATGGTGCACATTTTTGAAAGAGACTATTATTGGCCATTGGGACAAGTTAGACAGGGTTGCAGAGGATTCTCCACGCTTGTCAATTTTTAGGTCAAGTTTGATTTTTTTTTCATGA
The DNA here is from genome assembly GCF_049634645.1 of Pelodiscus sinensis. Taxonomy (NCBI): domain Eukaryota; kingdom Metazoa; phylum Chordata; order Testudines; family Trionychidae; genus Pelodiscus; species Pelodiscus sinensis. The sequence goes on from NC_134719.1 coordinate 53,752,141, forward strand.
AAACTAAATTCTAGTTCAAAGAGAAATTAATTCAGGGAAGTCATATTACTTGTTATACAGCAAGCCCAGCTAGATGATCCTGGTGGTCCCTTCTGTCTTTATGATCTATGAATTAAAACAAGAGAGATAAAAATATTTTTGTTCATCTGCTCCTGCCCACTGCTATCCTTGCTTTTTTCTTCCCCCAGTTGGCGGATAAAGATCTATACCTCTTGATAAAATAAGAACAATTAAGAGTTCTTTAGATTCTTACTAGGAAAGTTCTATTTAGCATAGTCTATTATGTGATACTTTACATAGGTATATTAACATTGAATACAATATGTTAACAGTGGCAGTGGATTTGAGGGCCATTTTATCTGCCTGCACAGTTTTTTTTCCAACAAGTCTCAACTTATTATGGTATTGTCTTTCTGTTTGTTTCAATATATTAATTTATTTAAAACGATTTGTGTTGCTGCAGTTTGCCAACCTGATGGGCTATATTTTCCATAACATTCGCAAAACTGCACTTAAAAATGTGGCTAGTCATGTTTTTAAACACACATTTTATACCTTAGTTCCTGCACAGACCAACTGTTAATTAGCCATCTAAATACTTGCATTACACAAAACTGATTTATCAGAAGAACAAAATCATGACTGTGAAAAAAATGCATGCAGTTTTCAGCCTAAATTATTGCTGCAACTGAACAGTTTATGTTAAGGCCCATTTGGAAATATGAGCCTAATTATAGGTAGGCAGAATTCGGAGAGTGAAAATAGAGGAAATTGCCAGTATAGTTAAACTGAAAACCATACCACTTAATTTGGAGATCAATATAATTTGTTTTATTTGTGAACTTGTAACTTTTACCTTTATATATTTATTACCTTGCTTAGATTTTATCAAAATATTTTTTTAAATATGTAGTATCATCTGCTTGAGTTTTGTTTAGTTATTATGCTTATGTGGCAGAAGTATGTATACTTACATTGCTTACCAATTATGAAGTGCTTTAGTGGGCACAGTTTCATGTTGATAAAAAAAACATTGAAAATCCAGAAACACAAGTTTGATTTATTCTGGATTAACAGGCACTTCAGTCTAGCCATCTTCCATTCAGCATCACAAAAGCTAACATCCTTTATCATCCCATCAGTATAATGTGCCAGAATGTTCTCATTATTTCACAATATATACAGACAAGTAGTTGAGTCTCATCTATTCTGTTTTCTCATTCCAATTTTATTATACACATGGTCTTTCATCAAAGTCATCAGTGCTGTATTTTTTGCAGCTTTGAACTAATTTCACTCATCTATTTCTTTTTAAATGACCTCACTATTGTAATCTAGCTTCATTTCTTTCCCATAGCTGGGCAGCATATATTGTCCTCTCAACAGCAGCATATTCATGTGACAAAGAAAACTAAGTCCATTACCACTCAAACATTTTGATCTGAAAATTGTTCCACAGTGCAATCAAGTGCTCTCTTTGCTAACAATTCACAGCAGTACAGAACATTGGGCAGGGCTAATGTCTACCTTTGGGCAGTCCTTAAGAAAATGAGATCTCATCATGTTCAGGGCTTCCAGATGCTACTGTTATAGTAATAGTAATAAGTGAAAATGTGATTAAAAGGATAAATTGCCATTCTCGTCACACAAAGTATTCTTTCGAGAGCTGTTATCAATATCTCAACAAATTTATATATTTAAAGCCACAAGAGATGCAGCATTAATTCCTACCTGAGAGGGGGAATATGATTGTGAAGAAGGGCTATGAAAAAAGTGAGTTCTGAGGCAAATTAATAAGAGATAATCTTTCCCAGTGGTTCAAAAAATGTTTGAAAAGATGATATAACCCTGGTAAACCCTGGGAATCTCTGATTCTGTTTTGTAGCTTTGGCCCTAAGAGAGTCCAATTGGCAAAAGAGATGAAAAAAATTCTTGTCAGCTTTTTATATTCCTTCCGACAGAATTCACAGTGATGCAGGTAGCCTTTTTTTCAATCGGTGCTGGGAACTAGAGGTGCAGGGGTTTCTGCAGTCCCCTGACTTGAAGTGTTTTCCATTATATACAGGATTTACAGTTTGGTTCAATAGCTCGCAGCACCCCCACTATCAAAATTGTTTCAGCACCCCTGCTTTTCACAGGTGTGAGGGGGCAATTACCAAAGTCTTCATACTGTGATGTCCCAGAATGGCCCAATAACTTTCTTGATGAACAGGAGACAATTCCATTGGAGAAGCTCACAGTGGCAAGGCAAACCATTTTTCACTTACAAAGCAAAAAAAACAAAACAAAAAAACCCGACTTTATATTGTGTAATACAAATATAGTAAGCGAGAGTAATGAATGTTGGCATTAAGTATTGCATAAACATTAAACACATTGTTTTAAATTCAATACCCAGCTTAGCCTACTAGCTTACAGGTGGAACAGAATGGTTTCCAGCAATCAGAGCAGGATTAGGTCACAAGTACTTAACAGGCAACTCCTCATCCGCTTTTCATGCCTAAAACAGTACTGTGATAGGGGCCTATGGCCAAAGAGGATAGGAGGCAAAGAGGTCTCAGGTCAGGAAAATAGGTCTTATGTGGGATGGAACTGTCAATCTGCAGCCACTCTCTGTTATACAGAATATTGCCTTGAAGTGTCAGGTAAAATTCAACCTACGAGGGCAAATTGTCTGAATTGGCACTCTTATTAGAATTATTTCCTGTAACCATCCTCCAGATATAGAACCAATATTTCCAGCTGAATAAAACATCTGAATTCTATTGCAATTGGCCATTTTGTTCCTGTGTATCCTGCAGATCTATTCATGCATATGCAGCTTAAGGGCAAAGTTCTCTTCTCCAATGTATGTTGAATCTTTTATCAACAGGAGAAATCTCTGTTGTATATTCTGAACTCAGGCCACTTATACTGCTTTCATTATTATGTGTAGGCCTTTCAGCACTTGCTTAGATTGTGATAATTGCTCAAAACAGCTGATTCTTTTTATGTCTTGCTGTAGTACATTGGTGAAATGAAACCTGGTTTTTATGGCTATACCACAGAGTTTATTAGTGATGGACACAAACCTTCTTTCCATGCACAATCAAATATAAGTTAAAAATACTTCAGTTTGGTTTTTTTTCACCTTAGGCAAAAATAATGTCCAACTTAAAAAGGGTTTTATTAGTTATATTATAAATATTTTTCTTTCTGCAAAAAACAAAGATTCCAAGTTAATTTTATCTGTAGTTTTTGACCCTCTCTCTTTTGGCTTACTATACTAATAACATCAAAGTAATAAATGGTGCTGGATTTAGGGCTTGTGAGAAGGATCTGGCTGACAGCCTTACAGAACTATTTCCATTTTATCACCAATTATTGCACCAGCGGTGAAAATATTGCCATGCTACCCCACCAAAGTGTTCCCACACTAACCTGCAAAGGTGCCTGCAGTTTGCATGTTTTTTCAGCCCTTCTGCTGAGACTACCAAGCTCACTGCCAGTTATGGTGGTTATTTTGTGAGGTGGACACCTATCTGTTATGAAAATGGACTAAGGCTGCCTTTTCATTTCAGCTGGTCACCAAACAGTCATCAGATAGCAACAACTTCCATCCATTACCAATCAAAGCAGGATTCAGCCTGCCAGCAATCCTCTAAACAGTCCAGTCCCAGGAAATATAGATCCTAATTATTTGCACATTAGGTGACTCACCGCTATTTGTCAGAACAAAAATAAGAGTAAATGAAAGGTTTTATTAAAACTTAAGCAATTTGCTTTGCCATCTGCTTCCTAGATTTATCAGTTGAATTGCTGAAAATTCCTTTAAAACAAACATTTGATTAACTCCCCTCCCCCACTCGCCATTTGTTAAATTGCTAAGTATGCAGAAATTCAACAAGAAAAAAAAAGATTGCTATCAAAATAAACATTCAGCACAAGGGTGCTATAGGATCATATGCTGCTATTTCAAGGAAGCGCTGGAACATCATAGCAAATCAATGCTTGCACTGCTCTTTACAGCCTGCCAACCTCCCAACGGCAAGTGATCAAATAGAAAAGGCACAATAGATGTTTATTAATATTTGGCAGTTATTCCCTGCCCCCAAAAGTAATTTTAGAACATATGCTAACTCCAATGGTTGCTTTGTCTGGAAATGGTTGAGCTCCGAGTCCACTAGTTTATGGGAGGGAGATTAAAAGAGGGCATTACTTGTGTTAGAAGAAGTTGAACTGGATCAGAGGAGTAACTTTCAACTAATACTCTGATCACAAAACATGAAATTGAGAGAGTATATTGGTGGAAACAGGGCTATGAATCTCAGTTCTTATTTCAGAGGTTTTTTTATAGAGACTGAGGGCCAGATCCTCAGGTGGAAGAAGCTGAAGTCAGTGCATTTATGCTGATTAAAACTAGCTGAAGCTGTGATCACAGAGCTTTACACAGATCTGTTGATTTATTGGGGAGGGGAGGGAAGGGTATTTAAATTATCTCTTTTCTGCTTTGTCATCTGTTCACTTGACAACTATTGTTGCCAGATGACCTTAGCACAAGCTAATCTTCTGGAGAGCATGACAGAGTCAGCTTAAATTAGGTTTATCTTCTACAATTGGAAAATTTCCCATTTTTACATTAGATCACATTAAATTTGATAAACCCGTTAGAGAGCCACTATGACTCTGCTGTGATTTCAAAAGTTTAATAATTCAAAGTAATTCCAGGGAGATATAACTCCCTCCTCAGAATACCCAAAATTGGTACAATATATTGATTCATTGTCAAAAAGGATATACAGAAAGAATATTCACACTTTCTAAAGAGATGTTTCTCTCTGGGGATATTGGCTCAGAGCAGAGACATAAAAAGAACTTGAACTTTAAATATCACTAAATCTTCTGTTTAATCCTGCAATGTTTCCGGATAAGTTGAACACAAGCCGAGCTGATAAGTTTGTTTTATGTGTGTGGCATTTCAGAAATCATGCTGAAGGACATAGACACAAAGATGGGAGAAATTATATTGTTTAGAAGTCAAATGGGACATACTGGGACTGACTTTCCAAAGGGCAGAAGGCAAGGTCTATGTACAAAAATGTGCCTGCAAAATTCATTCCTAATGTTCAGTGTGAAATTATTGCACTGGTGTGCACAAATCAGACATTAGCATATGCAAGTGGACTTTTGCAAATTTCCCATTTGCTACACAATTTCAGAAATTTAATGTACAAAATAGTCCCATATTTCATTACAAACACATTTTGATGTGTTATATTGGAAATGAATGTGGAAATACCTCACCAGAACCTGGAAGTAAGTTCTGAGTGATATGGTGAAGTATGGAGTAAGTTAGAATGATGGAGGATCCTTAGAAAATTGCACAGTAATCAGTATCAAAGAATGTATTGTGACATGGTAGAATATGAAGCTACATAAAACAAACTTGTTGTTATGGTCAATTTGCTGAATAAAGTTTTAATGGGGACAATACTTCCAGTTAAAGGTGGAACCATTAGCATCCATTGTGAAGTGAAGCTGCTTTTCTGAGAGTTCAAAGTAATCTGGAGTTGTATTCTGGGTAGGGTAATTTGATTTCGATGTGTGTCCCTTTTGTTATGGATGTTCTTAGAGAATTCTGAGCATATGCTGTATCACAGCATGCAGAGGGGTATGTTTAGTGTGGTGTAGATGAACAGACAGGTTATCAGATCAAAAGGAAAAAATACACAGAATGGGATTTTCAAAGCTACCTAAAAGATGTGTTAAGAAACTCCACTTTTCGTAGAAAGCTGTGAAGATACCCTTTATGTCCAATATGTAATGAGAAAACACCTCCAGAGAATGGTTAATATAAAGCTCTTTTTTTGTGTGCACAGTGTGGTGCGTCGTGAGCTTCCCTGAAATAAAGGACCTAATTATTCCAACTGGATTGAGAACTGGTTAAAAGACAGGAAACAAAGGGTAGGAATAAATGGTAAATTTTCAGATTGGAGAGAGGTAACTAGTGGTCAGTCCTGGGACCAATCCTTTTCAACTTATTCATAAATGATCTGGAGAAAGGGGTAAGCAGTTAGGTAGTAAAGTTTGCAGATGATACCAAACTGTTTAGGATAGTCAAGGCAGAAGCAGACTGTGAGGGACTCCAAGAAGATCTCACCAAACTGAGTGATTGGGCAACAAAATGGCAAATGAAATTTAATGTGGATAAGTGTAAAGTAATGCACATCAGGAAAAATAACCCCAACTATACGTACAGTATGAAAGGGGCTAATTTGGCTATGACAAATCAGGAAAGAAATCTTGGAGTTATTGTGGACGGTTCTCTGAAAACTTCCACACAGTGAGCAGCGGCAGTCAAAAAGGCAAATAGGATGCTAGGAATTATTAGGAAAGGGATAGAAAATAAGACCCAGAACATCTTACTGCCCCAGTATAAAACTATGGTACGCCCACATCCTGAATACTGTGTACAGATGTGGTCTCCTCACCTCAAAAAAGATATTTTGGCCTTGGAAAGGGTTCAGAAAAGGGCAACTAAAATGATTAGGGGTTTGGAACGGGTCCCATATGAGGAGAGGTTAAAGCGACTGGGACTTTTCAGTTTAGAAAAGAGGATACTGAGGGGGGATATGATAGAGGTATATAAAATTCTGAGTGGTGTGAAGAGGGCCGATAAAGAAAAGTTATTTATTAGTTCCCTAAATAGAAGAACTAGAGGACACCAAATGAAATTATTGGGAGCAGGTTTAAAACTAATAAAAGAAAGTTCTTCACACAGCGTGTAGTCAACCTGTGGAACTCCTTGCCAGAGGAGGCTGTGAAGGCTAGAACTATAATAGAGTTTAAAGAGAAGCTAGATAATTTCATGGAGGTTAGGTCCATAAAAGGCTATTAGCCAGGGGATAAAATGGTGTCCTTGGCCCCTGTTTGTCAGAGGCTGGAAAGGGATGTCAGGAGACAAATCGCTTGATCATTGTCTTTGGTCCACCCTCTCTGGGGCACCTGGTGCTGGCCACTGTCGGTAGACAGGATACTGGGCTAGATGGACCTTTGGTCTGACCCAGTATGGCCGTTCTTGTGTTCTTATGTACGTACAGCTGGAGTTTCAGTTCTCAGTGACATAGCTAGGCAGAAAATGAAGCCTAACATATCCCCTGGCTTTTACATGCACAACAGTGGAAAAGTCTCAAGAAAAATGCTTAGTGTATTGCAAGAGGTACAAGACAATGAAAATAAACCAAACAACATAGAAAGTATGCTTTAAATGGGAGCATTAGGGAATGAAAGATGTGGAGAATTTGCGTTTCTTTTATCAATGGGCACAGTATCTATCTGCAGATTTATTTAGTGTTGCTTTTGCTTTTTGCTTTTTCATTTATTTATTTATTTAGTAAAAGAACATAAAGATGGCTATCCTGGGTCAGACCAAAGGATCATCTAGCCCTGGATCCTGTCTTTGGATAGTTGCCAATGCCAGCTGCCACAGAGGGAATGAACAGAGCAGGTCTTCATCAAGTGATGATCCTTCCCAAGTTCTGGCAAACAGAGCATTGAGACATCATCTCTGCCAGTCCTGGCAAAGGGTCGTTGATGGACCTAGTCTTGATGAACTTATCTAGTTCTTGGATTTGAACCCTGTTATTGTCATGGCATCCTGTCATAAAGAGTTCCACAGGTTGACGGTGCAGTGTTTGAAGAAATATTCCCTTTTGTTTGTTTTAAGCATGTTGCCTTTTGGTTTCATCTGGTGACTCCCTAATTCTTGTGTTCTGAGAAGGCGAAAATAAGCACTTCCTTATTTACTTTGTCTGCTCCCACCATGATTTAAATGAGTGATAAAAAGTTATTTTGTTTTAATAAATGTGACAATGACATGCTAACACAGAACATACTGCTAGCACGCCAGTATGTCGTGAAGCCAGTTTTGGTGTAAATGGTAACTGATTAAGCAGGGCTTCTTATATCACATGTAATGGTAATAGAACAGCAGAGTCCAAAATGCACACACAGGGCCTCCTGTCAGTCTGCAGAGTCCCAAAATGAATGACCGATTAGTGGCAAACTGTTGACATAATCAGTCATTTAGATCACTTAGGAGCTGTGCAATCAGAACAACAAGGTTTATCACAGGGAGTTAGAAACCACCCTTGTTGTATAATATGCTGATTACCTGTATCCGAAGCACATGAGCAAAATCTGCTTTCCACTTCTCAGCAGCCAAAATCAGAATGACTGCAAAGAAAGCTAAGTGGAATTGCAGACATCACTGTGCCCATTCTGGAGGCAAAACAGAAGTCCCAGCTACCATATATTATAAATCTGTTCAGTTATTTGAAAGCTTAAACAAATCACTGGTAGTTTCCTGTAAAATGGCACAGATAACATAGTTGAGGAAATAATAATAAGAGAAAAATTATTCCTAGAGAGCTGGGTGCTCAGCTGGAGAAGATAATTAGGTAATGAATGGTTAAGTAATAGTTGAAGAGGTGGCATGCAGGTATAGTAAAATAAATCAAAGTGTCCAGAGAGATAGGGGCTATGTCTACACTGCAGTTATTTTTCGGAAAAAGGTACGCAAATTGTGAACCACAATTTGAGTACCTTTTTCCAATTCTTTTTTCGGAAGAGGCTTTTCTGACATTTGTCCCAACTACACGGGGCCAAATGTGGTAAAAACCTCCTCTTTTGGAAGAGCCTTTATTCCTCATAAAATGAGGAATACCGGGCTTCAGAAAGAGCACACATGCTTTTTCAGAAACTGATCCAAAACTGATTGCTTTGACATGAAATTTGCCATGTGATCATGTGTGCACATGTTCTCTCTTGCTTTCTCTCTTCTTCTCTCTCACATATCACATTGTATTGAGAGACTGAATAACCTATGTCAGTGGTCCCCAACGCGATGCTCGTGGGCACCATGGCACCCACCGGGCCATTTCTGTGCGCCTGCCAAGTGATCGGGGCCAGCCCCACCCCCGGGCATGTGGTGCATGGGTGGTGTTGGCCCCTGGGCACACAGCATATGGGTGGCCCCGCCCCCGTGTGCACGGCACAAGGGCTGTGCCAGCCCCAGGCGTTTGGCGGTGCCAGCCCCTGGGCGCGTGGCACATGGGTGGCCCCACCCCCAGGCACACAGTACATGGGCTGTGCCAGTCCCAGGCATGTGGCGTATGAGTGTCCCCTCCCCTGGGCACGTGGCACAGGAGCGGCGCTGGCCCCAGGAGTGCAGCGCATGGGTGGCGCCGGCACCTGGCACACGGAGTATGGGCGTCCCCGGCCCCTGAGTGTGCAGCGTATGGGTGGTCCTGCCCCCGGGTGCACAGTGCAAGGGCTATGCTGGCACCGGGCATGCAGCGTATGGGCATCCCCGCAGTGCAGGAGCGGTGCCGGCCCCAGGCGCACAGTGCGTGGGTGATGCTGGCTCCTGCGCATGTGGCACAGGAGCAGCCCCAGCCCCGGGAGTGCAGCGCGTGGGTGGCACTGGCACTGGGCACGCAGCGTATGGGTGGCCCCGCCCCGGGCGTGTGCGCAGCCCCACCCCCGGGCGCATGTGCGGCCCTGCCCCTGGGCACCCGGCAGCCCCAAAAGGTTGGGGACCACTGCCCTATGTTAATGTGACAATAATTATCAGATACTTCCATATAGTTTTTTTGGGGGGGAGACTCTTTGTTTTTAATTGCCATCTTGCGGAGTCTATTGGACTCAAAGGGAGTGTCTACACAGCACCCTAAAGTTAAAATAGCTTATTTTGAAATTTGGCGCATCTACACAGAACCAAATTTCAAAATAACGCCCTATTTCGAGATATCCCTTAGCCCTCATGGAACGAGGTTTATAGGGATACTGAAATAGCACACCCATTATTTCAAAAAATATTTAAAAATAATAGGTGGCTTGTTATCTCCGGTATCCTGAAATAACCACGTGGTGTAGACATACTCACAGTAAATAAGATTCACACAGTTTGATGCAATGCTCAGATTTTCTCTTTCTTTAGACTACAGAACTTTCCTGTGTCTCTTACTTGGTCTGAACAATCACCTTTGTGTTGATTCGCCCCTTCACTAGCAGTGCTTCCTTCAGCCAATAGAAGCTATATTGTACACCATATAAGGAAATAGGGGTGGGTAAATCTCCTGGCCATGCCCCTTCTGGATCCTGTTGAGGTTGTGATTTCTGCTGCTGGGAAGAGAGCAGAGGTTACTTACTTGTTCCTTTTCACTGAAGCCAGCAGACAGGGAAAGATGAGCTGAGAGGAGTCCTGTCTCCAGATCCTCCTTTTGTTGATTAGTGTAGCTAACAGAACAGAGTGCATAATGGGGACTGAACTGTTTCAGGAAAAAACTTCCTTTCCCAGGACAGGGGGCAAGCAGCAGAGATTGTGTGTCTGTTCCTGAGGCAGTGAAGAGAAGATTACAAACTATTCCCACTAGAAAACACTACCGGTCTCCTGCAGAATCCAGACTGAAATTTAGCAGCACGTGTAAGTATCATTCATATACAGCACATTCTGGCAGCCAAAGCTAAGGAAAAATGAATTATGCCACTACATGGGGAAGGCTGTAAGAATCTCACAAGTAATGGAAAGGGAGGAGGAGACTGAAAAAATGGTTACCCTCTATGTGCTTCTGATATTTCCTCCAAAAATATAAACAAACAAACAAACAAACAAACAAACAAACAATGGTGTGAAGGGCGTACTTTCCCCACACTGAGCAGGAGCAGATTAATTCAGCCCTGAGAGCTGAGAAGGTCACCCCTCCTTTACCTTACTGAGTGTACTCAGGCTGCCCTGCTATAAAGGAAAGCAGACTCAGCTCAGTTAGGGCTGGCAGTTGGAGGGAGACGACATGCCTCGCCAGCTCCATACAAACCTCAGTGACTGCCCAAATGCCAAGATGCTACCACACAGGCTGGAGACCAGACATGTCTAGAGACTGCACAGGTTACAGGAGTAAATGGAAGTAATCAGAACCCAAAGAGTTACCAGTGAACAGAGACATTTGAAGCAGGAAGCAACTCAGGGTCGGTGACGGCTACAGGGTGAGTGAGCTGCCATTGGAGAGTGAGTGTGTTGTGGCTGGAATTTCCCTGCTGACTCAGTAGCAAGAGCAAGCCACTAACAGGTCCCTGTGCTGGGGTCCAGTGGAGTGGTAGGGTGTGGACCACCCTGCTGGGGGATATAAACCTTTCCGCTATCTATATACTCTGACCAGTGGGTCACATCAGGACTATTGAACTGTACAGCCCTGCCATTAGAGGCGAGTTGTAGACTCTGGTCATTAGGCCACACTGGGGCTATTGAACCATGCTGCCCTGCCAATAGAGCTAGATATAGATTCTGACCTGAGGACTAGAGGGGAGGAGTAGACAGAATTTGGTGTTTGAGATTAGAGACACCAGTTGGGGAGAAAAAAGGGTGAATACAGTCATGACAGGCATTAGGTGGGCACCCTCACTCTGCCCAGGACAGAGTCTTCACCTCAGCCATGTGACAGATGGTGTTGTATCTAAGGCACTAGATTGGGACTCAAGAGACCAACGATAAATTACAGGAGGCCCCCACTTTATGACGGCCTGATTTACGCCCCCCCACACTTACAACCTTTTCCGTAAGTGCAGCAGGGGCCAAAATCCCCTGACTTATGTCCTTGCCCCACATTAATGATGGCTTACAGTGCCTGTTGTAAATGCAGGTTCGAGTTACAATGACCCCTACTTGCAACGCTATCCTCAGAGCCAATCGCGTCACAAGTCAGAGGCAACCTGTAATGGCTTTGGCACAAATTTTCTTTGTGAACTTGGGCAAGCTATTTAGTCTCTCTGTCTATTTTCTTCATTTATAAAATGGGGATAATAGTACTTTTCTACCTTCATAAGGATAAATTAATTAGTGAAGGTGAGGCATTCAGGTAGTAGATTAATTGGATCTGTGTAAGTCAATAGAGTAAGATAACTAGAGTTTTTGAGTACATGAAGCAAGGACAAGAGTACCAGTGTAATAAATACATCTGGATTTAGAGGGCTGAATTGCACCCCATTATTAGGATTCCAGATTCTAAATATCCTCTAAATCTGAAGAATAGAGTGTTGACCCTATTCCTCACACAGACCGTCTCTCGGAATTCAAAACCTTTTCTAAGGCAACAAAAAGCAAGACATAGTACAAGTATGCCAAACAATGAGTTAGTGCCAATAGAGAAATGATTTCTTAGAAATGTTAGTTTATGCTCTTCTATTTTTATTGACCTCATTGTAGTATGTAATAGGCCAGATTTTTTTTAAGAATATTCAAGTATTGTTCTACTCTCTTCATGTCCCCGAGGCAGATTTTGAAAGACATTTAAGTGTGCAGGTAAAGAGGTGGTTCTGAGCAATTTCCTATTTGTATTTGATCCCTCACAGTGAATCTTCCCTGAAAAATCTCTTGTGCAGATTTTCAGTGAGATGTAGGAAATTCACCTTAACTATTAGTTTTAAGAAGACTGATTTTCCAAAGGATGGAAAACCAGTGCCTGAGATCACTCTGGGCTATGTTGACAACTTTTGCTATTTGGGTTCTATGATCAAGAGGAATCTTGACCTTCAGACAGAATTGAATAATAGAACTGGAAAACCATCTAAGAATTTTGGGTGATTACAGAAATATGCATGGAAATACAGCAAACCTAAGACTAGCTTGATGTCATCACTGCTTTGTGGTTCAAAAATGAGAACTGCATATGCTGGGCACACCAGGAAACTTAAGAGCTTCCTCATCAGATGCCCAAGCAAGATCCTGAAAATAAAATGGGAACACAAAATACCAAGCACATAGGTGCTGGAGTGCACGGGACTGACACTTCTGAGAAACTACTATGTTGAAGAGAAAGTTGTGGTGGCTTGGTCATGATAGGAGAGCGAGAGGTGAGTCTATCCCCGAGAATATTTTATTCAGTGACATCTGAGACAGCTCTGAAAGCAAAGTCAGCCTTTATGGCAATACCACAAGGTAGAAGATGTAGAAATCTGGGAAGAGCAGGGAGAATCCCATGCAATCTGGAGCAGAGCAGTTCAGCACAAATCAGCTTTAACCTAGAGAATGGAAGCAAAGCAAGGAGACAGCAGTGTGCTGTAATCTTGGGCTCCAACTCTGACAACACATGGATTTGTTAAATTTGTAATGAGCTCTGTCAGTCCCCAATTGGAATTGTTAGCCATAAGCAGATTCATTAGGCACCTGACTCAAGCTTTTATGCTTATACAGCGTGGACCTCCCTAGTCCGGCACCCTCAGTTCCTGAGTAGGCCTGGATGAGGGATTTTTCCAGATGAGGCGAGGTCATTTTTGGACTCCTGCAACTCCCCTTCCTCCCAGCTAGCTCTCTACCTCCTTCTGGCCCTGCTGCCCTGCTAACCTGCTGGGAAACCAGGCAGTCATTGACACCATGGCTCCACTGGGCAGCCCAGTGCTGGGGCTCCAGGCAGCCATGTGCACCGGGGCTTCCTGAACAGCCCTGCATACCACCAGGGCTCCCTGGGAAGCTGCTGGGCAGTCAACACGCTAGGTCTCTCAACCCTGCTTGGCAGCCCCACTGCCATGTGCTGGGTGGCCCCACCATCAGCTCCCAGTGGGACCATGGATGTTGCCGGACCAGAGAATCCTGGTTAAGAGAGTTTCAACCTGCACCATGATCCGCTCAGTCGACAGTTGCCTATTATTAAGTACTGAAAAATGCAGGTAGACACTGCATGAGATTTCTAAAAGTACTGGACATCTATCCCCTTTGATGGGCTTCAGTAAGAGGTAGCTGCTTTGGAAAATCCTACTAGATCCTATCTCAGAAACCAATATACCTTAAAAAATCTAGCTCTAATTGAGTTAGTCCCATTTTCAAATCTTATCTAGGCACTTAAGAGCCTGAAGCTCATTGAAAGTCCATCAGAATTAGGCTCCTACATTGCTAAGTCACTTTGGAACATGGGCTGATTGAATCACACAGGCTGTGTCTACATTGGCAAAATTTTGCGCAAAAGCACTTGCTTTTGCGCAAAATCTTGCCGCCTGCCTACACTGGCCACAAGTATTTGCACAAGAACACTGACATTATAATGTACAAATCAGTGCTTCTTGCACAAATACTCTGATGCTCTGTCAGCCGATGGTCAGGGCAGTGTGTGGTATGTGTGTGTGTGTGTGTGTGTGTGTGTTATATACCCGAGTCTTCAACTGCTAGGATCGAGATCCCTTCACAGCGGGCAGCCTAGAGAAGGCTGACGGGCGCCCCCAAGAGTTTGCAGGGAGAGTGTGTCCCTACGCAGCGGGCAGCCCAGAGAAGGCTGACGGATGCCCCAAAGGGTCTGTCCCGTGGAGGCGACAGGACCCAAACACCCAGCTCTCCCTCACTGTGTCTGCCCTATGACCAGCTGGAGTTCTTTTAAATCGTGCTTGGTTCTGTTACAGCAACTGAAGGAGTCAGGATAAAGCTTAAACAGTTACAGGTTTATTAAAGAAGCTTATAAATCACATGGTTACAATGGCTATTGCTCTATTTCTTAACTGCTAGCAAATATAGATCTTAAAAATGGTTACAAAGAAAATATAGAAAATAGAAATAATGGTACCAAGTGACAGCTTAATCTTTAAAGAGCTCTAAGTCTATGTGTACACTTAAGACAAAGGACACATCCAGGTACAATTTTTACCCCCTTCTGTGCCTCTTGACTCCAACGTATCAGGCCAAGGCTGGTCCCTCAATTCCTAAGAAAGACGAATACAAGGTGGGCGTCCCCGTGGAACCTCGGGAGGCCAATCACCTAACCCGACCAGCAGATAGATGGTAGATTGACGCTCAGAGTGAGTGTGCTGCTGGACCCATCTTTATACTCATAGGGGCCCATATCCTTTTCTTATCTAAGATGCCAGATTGTGTTGGTCCATCTTTGTGACGCTTACAAGGGAGTTTCAACTTAATTTACACTGCGCGACCAGGAACAGGTAACAGGAGAGTTTGGAGAGGGAGTTCTCCAGGTAAAAGAGGAGTAAAAACAGGACCCTTGTGGTAAGTGGCTGTCTGGAGTGTGTGTTTGTGTGTGGGGGAGTTATTTGCAGTGTGCTGAGCTTGTGTTTGTCTGTTTGGTTTGTTTGTTTGAAGGAGCTTCTAAAAGGTTTGAAATCTAGAAGCCTCTGTTAATTGGCTGAGCCTCAGTCAGGGGGAGGGGCTACCAGAGCTATATTAGCCTGTGACTCAGCGACCAGGGAGAGCGCGTCCAAGAACAGGTAACAGGAGAGTTTGGAGAGGGGGAGTTTAGAGGGCACTAGTGACTTGTGTCCTTCTTTAAAACCTAACTCTTAGAATAATCTATACTCCAGAAGTTTAAAAAGAATCCCAGTTTGTACTTAAACTTATTCATTACAAACATGGAGACAGAAGCCCAGCAGCAGAGTGGGGGCTATCCTGTTTATTGCGTCGAGTGTAACATGTATGATTGCCTGCCCTGTGGGCGGGTGGCGTATGTGTGCACCCGTTGCAAGGAGCTCCTGACCCTCAGAGACCGAGTTCGGGCTTTGGAGGACAGGGTGGCTGAACTGGAGGAGCTAAGGGAGGTAGAGAGCTATGTTGATGAGACTTTCCGGGACACTGTAGTACTGTCCCACCTCCAGTCTGAGAGCCCCAGTGTTCTTAAGGAGGATGAAAGTCTCAAGGGAACAGAGCATTTAATGGGAGCAGAGGGAAACCATCCCATAGTTGGGACCCTCCTCCCAGAGGATGTTGCAGTATCCTCTTGCACTGAAGATACCTCTGATGGGGAGGGAATGCCAGCTAGGAAGAGGCAGGTGTTAGTAGTGGGTGATTTGATCATTAGAAACATAGATAGTTGGGTTTGTGATGACCGGGAGAACCGTATGGTCACTTGCCTGCCTGGTGCGAAGGTTGCGGATCTCTCGAGGCATCTAGATAGACTTATGTGTAGTGCTGGGGAGGAGCCGGTGGTCATGGTACATGTAGGTACCAATGACGTAGGGAAGGGTAGGAGAGATGTCCTGGAGGCCAAATTTAGGCTGCTAGGAAAGAGACTGAAATCCAGGACCTCTATGGTGGCATTCTCGGAAACGCTTCCAGTTCCACGCGCAGAGCCGGGTAGGCAGGCAGAGCTTCAGAGTCTCAATCCGTGGATGAGGCGATGGTGTAGGGAAGAGGGGTTTAGATTTATTAGGAACTGGGGACACTTTTGGGAGAGGGGGAGCCTATACAGGAAGGATGAGCTCCACCTAAACCAGGGTGGAACCAGACTGCTGGCACTAAACATTAATAAGGCTGTAGAGCAGTTTTTAAACTAAGAGATGGGGGAAAGCAGATTGGTGCGGAGATGCATGTAAATCGGAGAGAGACTTCTCTTAGAGGAGAATCCGTTGATAGAGATTCTCTAAGCTGTAGTCGGAAAGAGAGGAGGGGAGAGGGCAAACCATTGGCCAGAGGTGACAAACAACCGCATACAAAGGAATCCAATGCATCAGGGAAGGACAGACAAATAACCAGTGGCAAATTTTTAAAGTGCTTGTACACAAATGCTAGGAGTCTGACTAATAAGATGGGTGAACTAGAGTACCTCATATTAAATGAGGAGCTAGACATAATAGGCATCACTGAAACCTGGTGGAATGAGGAAAATCTGTGGGACACAATCATACCGGGATATAAAATATATAGAAAGGATAGAACAGGCTGGGTGGGTGGCGGAGTGGCACTGTATGTGAAAGATAACGTAGAATCAAATGAAATAAAAATATTAAGTGAATCAACATGTTCCATAGAATCGCTATGGATAGAAATTCCATGCTCCAATAATAAGAAATTAGCAGTAGGGATATATTACCGACCACCTGACCAGGACAGCGATACTGACACAGAAATGCTGAGGGAGATTAGAGAGGCTACCAAAATAGAGAACTCTATAATAATGGGGGATTTTAATTACCCCCATATTGACTGGATACATGTCACCTCAGGAAGAAAAGCGAAGATAAAATTTCTCAATGGCTTAAATGACTGCTTCTTGGAGCAGCTAGTGCAGGAACCCACAAGGGGAGAGGCAATTCTCGATTTAGTCCTGAGTGGAGTGCAGGATCAGGTCCAGGATATAACCGTTACAGGACCGCTTGGGAATAGTGCCCATAATATAATAACATTCAACATTCCTGTGGTGGGAAGAACACCTCAGCAGTCCAGCACCCTGGCATTTAATTTCAAAAAGGGGAATTACACAAAAATGAGGAGGTTTGTTAAACAGAAATTAAAAGGCACAATGACTAGAGCCAAATCCCTGAAAGCTGCATGGAAACTTTTTAAAGACACCATAATAGAGGCCCAACTCGCAAGTAGTCTTGTGCAAGAGGTCAGTGTAGACAGGTAACATCAATTTCTTGCACAAGAAAGCCCGATGGCTAAAATGGCCATCGGAGCTTTCTTGTGCAAGAGAGCATCTACGCTGGCACGGATGCTTTTGCGCAAAGGCACATGCCAGTATAGATGCTGTCTTGTGCAAATACTTTTAATGGAAAAACTCTTCTGTTAAAAGTATTTGTGCGAAATCATGCCAGTGTAGACATAGCCTTAGGTTTTGTTACTCTGAGTGTGACAATACTTTAATACCTTTACAAATCTGAGCCCCGACATCTTCCAGTCATCCATTAAGAATATGTCCAACATGTGCCATGTGTGGTTTATTTGCTCTTTCTTATCCTCTGCCAAGGCGCAGATTGACATGTTCAGTATCATCAATTTCTTTGGAAGGGGTTTTGTTTTGTTTAATTTACATGCTGTTCTGTTTGTTAAACAAGGCAATGCTGACGTATATTCAGAAGGCAGTGAGTTTTATGATAGTTCCTATTTCCTGGTGGAGTTCATTCCACTGTCTCATGCATAGGTGAACTTTATTCTTATTGTAGAGAGTGTCATTGTGTCTTAAAGAACTTTGTGATTTTTAAGATATATTGAGACTAGGCTATTAAGGATCTTGACAAGAAAGATCAGGACTTTGAACTTGGGAAGATATTCTATAAGAAGATATTCCGTAAGAAGTCAGAGCAGGATACAGAGCAGAATATAGGTGTGATGTACTCGCAGTAGTCTGTATTGCTGAGATGTGCTGTAGAAATCCTTTGGAAATTTTTTTCTCTAAAAAGAACAATTTAAAATGTTAGAGTATAATACAAAGAGGAAGAATTACTTCATCTGATTCATTTGAAGACATAATCTCAGCATCCTTTCCAATCACAGTCATCTTGATGTCTGTGATGAAGAAATACCTCTCTCAGAGCTTTGAAATACACAGGAATGAATACCTCATTCTGTCTCACTCACTAACAGAAGTTGGTCCAATAAAAGATATTACCTTTTCCAGCTTCTCTCTAATAACCCATTCTAAGTCCATTCTCGATGGAGAGATTGGAGTTGGCTTAAGGCCCAGCGATTTCTGTGCTTCATCACTACAGATCTTTTAAATCAGAAATATTTTGATCTTTGCTCTCTGATAGTCAAGATGATTCACTAATCTTGCCACAATGAAAAAAGAAAGTTTCCTGGAATGAAGCAATACATAATAATCAAAACACTCCTGAACAAGACAGAAACTGACATTCTTTTGAAAGAATGTGTCAGAGAGAATTTTAATAGAGTCTGTAGTTCTAAAAAATAAAAGCAAATACACACTTATTCCTAGCCACAAAAAAAAGCCACATAAAAGAGGCAAGTATTATTCATTCACTGAAATTAACTTTATATCTAGTACCTATATATACATATATACACAGTCCAAACATATGTCAAGTATTTGCCAAGTAAGTATATAACTTTGAATGTGTGAGGAATACCTGATCTAAACATTCCCATTGGGTATTTTCAGGAAATGGATTAAATGGGTGAACAAATTTGAATGTATCTAAAGTTCAGAGTATAACTTTGTATTTTTGGGGAAAAGTGTGCACTCCATTTTTAACAACTAAGGCAATTTGCAAGCTGCCTTGCAATAACCTGTACTTTTCCTGATAATCCTGCACATGCTTGTCATGTCATAATATGGCAATTCAGGTCTCCTGGAAGAAAAAATTATTGTGAATTAGAAACATAATTGCATAATAACTTTCACCTTTTGGAGCTAATTTCCATTCTTACAGACCATGCAATGAACAGAATAGAGAAAAGGTAAACAGTGGCTGTCCACTGGTATGGGTCCATTAAGGTCCATGGAGCTATATTGATTTACATCAGCTAAGAATCTGACCCTATCTTTCAAGGTGGAATAATTAGTTCTAGGCATAATTTTTGCTATAAAGAGATATATGCAGAATATCAAGAAAAGCATTAAAATAAAACTAAAGAACTGATAGAAAACACAAATGCTAAAAGGCTAAGTCAGATAAGTCCTTACTGCAATTCACACATGCATATTCCACATTCCAGTTTGACATTGTTCAGCCCTGGGTTATTTCATTTGGAAGCATAGATTTCAGCTTGATTAGAACTATTTGTGGAGTATGATGTCATTTAGCTTGAGCAAAGGTATCAGAATATAGATACTCACAGAGTTTTCTTTGACAATGTTGTTGTTTAATATTTGCACAAACTTATTTTTCGGTGTTTATATATATATATATATATATATATATATATATATATTTACTTTACTTAAAAACACTTATATGTGGGGCAAACCAATTATTTTCCATATTAGGTACAGCTCTCCCCTTTACAAATATGCTTTAGAAACCATAGCTTTTACTTTAATGGAATCCTAATGATAAAAATCTCAGCAGATAGATCACAAAGGAATGAATAGATAAATAAAAAAATAAATATTAAGAGCTCCCTCCAAAAAATTGTTCTCATTACAGTTTATTACTTGTTAAGCTGTTAAGCTTGTTAAGTATTTTGTTAATGTAACTTAGATATTATGTAAATTATTTCAGTGTAGATTTCTGAGATCAAGAAAGGCTCAGGCAATTAAATGTAGCTGGGGTATTTTGAAAATTAATTAGTGTTAAACTTGTTGTTAATAGCATAGTTGAAGTTCATTCTGTTGTCAGACTGTATAGTTCATAACTGCTGAAGAAAAATAATGAGCGGCACTATAATTGTTGCAGTGTTGGTAAGAACTATCATAAAGAGAACATCCCACAAACCCAAGATATGAAAGTTAGGAAAAACTTAGATGGAAAGAGTATTAGAATTCTAAGTATTTCTTTGGACAGAAATGTGAAACTAACTTCTCTACGTAAATTTTAACTTGCTCTTTTCCTATTTTAACTTCTAAACCTACTCCATTTCCATGAGCATGCACTATGCTAGGCATCCAGTCTCCAATACTCTTCAGATACTTCCATGCAGAGCAGAGGGAAAATCTCAAGGTGGTAAAGTAGGTAGGGAAAACAAACTTTTTGCCTTACTCTTTTAGAGGTTGATAGCTCAAACATGGATAGATGAAAAAAAATTACCAGTGGGTTGAAAATGAGCACAAGCTATTTTATCTGAAGGATCTCTGAAGTTTTTTAGGCTGACCTTGCTAAAATCTAGCCAAAACTTTAAATATGTCAGAGCTAATTAAAACATCTTCTCAACTGTTGTGCATTAGAACTACCAGAAAATATTTATTTTGCCTTCCAAAGTCTGATTTTTTTATAGAAATGATAAACTTCAAAGGATTTTTTTCTAGAAAATGTAAATTAAATGCTTCAGTTTGTTGACCTTCCATTTGAGATCAGGATAACATTAATGTCTGCAAAGTCACCTTGGTGACTCATGAGAGTTGCAGTTCCGGGTCCTTCTTGACCTAACTTTTTTTAATCGGTTTTAATTTGTAGATGTAAAATGTAAAGCAATTTATATATTGCCTATGGGTATCCACTTAAACTGTTTTGAAAAAGGAAAAATATGAGAATGATGTTATGATTGAGTCCAAACAATAAGTTTACAAATATATGCTATGCTATGTTCAGAAAAACAGGAATAAGAATTTATGATCCAAACCTGCTCCTACTAGTATAACCTAGTGCAGAGTGATCCTAGGGTATGTCTACATTGAATGCTTATTTCAGAATAATCTGTTCTGGAATGGTTATTCCAAAATATCTTATTTTGAAATAGCACATCTACACTGGAGGGAAACTTGAAAATTAGTCCAAGGTAGGCTTCCCTAAGGTAGACGTGCTATCTGGATGTAGAACACTAGGAGGCACTGGGGAGGAATAACTTAGAATGGCTCTGATGAGGGGCTATTTCAAAATAGCAGCAGTGGAGCATGTACACATGCCTTATTTTGAAAGCTATTTTGGAACAGGGTGTTATTCCTCGCAGAATGAGGTTTACAGATTTCGGAATAAGCTGGCCATCATTTTGAAATTATTTTGAAATAATGGAATGGCTGTGTAGATGTTCACATTGTTGTTTAGAAATAACACTTTTAAAAAGTCATCAATACAAATAAAATTGGGGAGCCCAAGTATAAAATCATGAAAGCCAAGCAACAAAATATATTACCTAAATATTACGGGTTGGATCATCAGTTTATACCAACTGAGGATTTATTCCTTTCTGTTTGATTTACAAAAAATATGACAGATAAAACAAAATAATGGGCATGTATTAAAACCTAATTCATTATAAGGCACAACAGATCTTAGAATTTTGTACACCAGTTCCAGAAAAGAAACAGTCAGCAAGACAGTGGTATGGTTATCTTGACACTGAGAAATGAAAGGAGACCCAGGGGAAATAAAACAGCAGGTCAGCAGGATGACTTATGCCATTGTTTAGACAAATGGTCATTGGTGGACTGTAAATAGCCACAAATTGGGAATTTATTGAAGGAGAAAGTGCATACTTTGCAGTCTCTATCTGATCTGTCATGTGGGAAATTTTTCAAAATGGCTTAATTAAACACGCTCCCTGATCAAGAAACCTCGTAAGTTAAAGATGAAAAACAAAGATATGTCATGATTTCCTGCTGGGTTTCAAAAGTGAGATGCATAATATTCTTTGTGCATTGTTTTTCCTAGGACTGTTTCCTAGGGGGAGTAAAAGGAAAATGGGTTATTACAAGGCCTACCATAATTAACGTGTTGGTAAAAGAAGAAACACATGTCCATTTACTTTTATGTCTTTGAACAGAATAATACTGAGATTGGAGAGACTTAAGAGAATAGCCTCCTGGAAGTCACCTCCTTGTGGTACTATCAATAGGATCCATTAATCATGGATGTTTATTAATGATCTTTGCCCTTATAGCTGAAAAAAAATGTCCATTGTGTTCAACCATAATTAGATATAAAGTATGAATGAACTTTAGTTCCACACATCCTGCCATAGGACAGCTGTCAGCATTAATTGTAACTTGTAAATCTTTGGAAATCATGTAGGAATTAAGATAGTAATTTTCAGTACAAGTACTGTTCAAATAATTGTCATCAACTTGTGCTTGTTTTTGTTTTCCAATGAACAATGACTTTTCTACTAAACAGATTTTTTTCACAAGGATGTTTCTTTTTGCATACATAATTTTTAGGTTTTCAAATTCAGTTGAAAGTGATAGTTCTACTGCCTGTTTTTGGAAAGATACAAGAATGACTGTTATAAGAGCCATTTTAATAACAATCATAGCATTACTAAAATCAAAACATTACTAATAGCTGCTACAATTTTCCAGAACTCACTGGTCTACTTAGTAAATGATTCCATTTTCTATTTTCTTTCAATATAGGCTATGTCTACACTGCAGGCTTCTTGTTCAAGAAGCTTTTTGCAGAAGAGATCTTCTGCAAATACTTCTTGCTCAAGAGTGCGTCCACACTGCAAAAGCACATTGGAAAAGCAATGCTCCTTTGTGCAAGAGAACATCCAGACTGCATGGATGCTCTCTTTCAAGAAAGATCTGATTATCATTAATAGAATGGTCACCAGGGCACCTGTGCTTGTTTCGATAGGCTGTTTTTGCACAAAAAACTCCCGTTGGCTGTCCACACACACCTTCTTGCGCAATAACTCTTGTGCAAAAAGAAGTTATTCCTCATAGGAAGAGGAATATCTATACCACAAAAACCCCTCTGTTCTGTCCATTCACTGTAAATTTTTGTGTACGAATGGCCGTTTTGGGGAAATCTCTACAGTGAAGATGTAGCCTAAGAGTGACGTAAATACCTCTTTTCTCTGAAGCTGCCCAGTATATTGTAACTTTCCATAAAACCTTCAGAATCTGTTAGGCATTTCCTCTGCTGTTCCCCTCAGATACTGAAGGAGTAACCCTCAATCCTGAAGTTTTCTCTGTATTTAGTGATTTTTCATCTTACACAAGACTTGTTCTGGGGTGATGCTCTTTCTTTTTCACTATTCAGACCCTAGAAAATGAGATTCCTTTTATTTATGGCATTTCACCTCAGATGCCTCTCAGAAATATAGAGGGGGTGGAAAACTCATTTAATTCGTCTGCTGTATCCTCTTTCTTTTGGTATTAGGTTTCTTCCTAATCCCTCAATAGGCTAATTACTTCAGTCTCCAGTCTTTTATGTCTTCCTCTTTGTAGCTTTAAATGATCTTATATCTCCTTTTCCCGCTGCTGGAATCCTTGCCTGTGGTGCAGGAAGGCCATGCAACCGGGAGCTGTCAGAGCCTTTCTCTGCTGTCTCCCTACTGCTGGAGTCTTTCCCTGCTGTGGGAGAAGTCTCGAACTGCGAGGAGTTGGCAGGCCATTTACCCACTGTTGGAGTCCTTTCTAACTGCCTCTTCCCTCCAGAGCTTTCCCCTATCATATGAGTGTTTGCCAGCTGTGGGAAAAAGGCTCTAACAATGGGAATGCAGCTAGACACTGGGGATGCACTGCTTGGAGGAATAGGAAGTCATGTTTTTTTTTTCTGTCAGCACCTATTCACATGGATGCTTACTCACGGGCTTCAGGCATGTCTTTGTTCATCTAAGCTGTGCCTCGTCATCTGTGCTGCTATTTATAAGAGTGCTAGAGAGGCCAGCTCTGTCTGAAGAAACAACAAATAGTCTGGTAGCACGTTATAGACTAACAAAACATGTAGATGGTATCATGAGCTTTTGTGGGCACAGCCCACTTCTTCAGATGACTGGCTGAAGTGGGCTGTGCCAACAGAAACTCATGATACCATCTATATGTTTTGTTAGTCTATAAAGTGCTACCAGGCCATTTGTTTTTTTTCAGTTTACCTGTACAGACTAACTCAGCTACTCCCTGAAGCTTCTGTCTGAAGAGTACATAGGTCTTGAGAGAGGAAAGCAAAGCTTTTTAATTGTCTTATAAGGCAGTGGTGCGCAACCCATAGGTGTCTTCCGGGGGGCTCGCGGTGCTTAGATCTGGCCGGCCAGGGGTCTCGGATCATAAACGGCTGTGCACCACGGTTATCAGGTATCATTAAGTAGTCTGAGTAGAAGCCAATCACTTCCTTAATCCCTAAATCAATGTGTATTATTTGGAACAGTGTTAACATAATTGCAGTTCTTGTCAAAGCCAAGTAGTATCAGCTTCAACTCATCAAAACTAGAGCAAATATAATCAGCTGAAGAAGTTTGATTTCTCTTACTGTGCCCTGCACTCACAGAACATAGGTGTTGATTCAGGACTTAAAGACTCCATAGGCCGGGCTTGACAAGCAAAGAGCATAATCAGAAGAGAACACGGTCACATACTCCTCCTGCTATGCTCATGTATGACGCTATTATGTGTCTCTCTGGGTATGTCTACATTACAAAGTTAGTTTGAACTAACGGACGTTAGTTCGAACTAACTTTCATAGGCGCTACACTAGCGCTCCGCTAGTTCGAACTTAATTCGAACTAGCGGAGCGCTTAGTTCGAAGTAGGTAAACCTCATTCCACGAGGATTAAGCCTAGTTCGAACTTACTAGTTCGAATTAAGGGCTGTGTAGCCCCTTAATTCGAACTAGTGGGAGGCTAGCCTTCCCCAGGTTTCCCTGGTGGCCACTCTGGCCAACACCAGGGAAACTCGTATGTCCCCTCACGGCCCCGGACCCCGTAAAGGGGCACGGGCTGGCTACGGTGCCCGTGCCAGGTGCAAGCCTGCCAGCACCCAGCCAGCAGACCCTGCACCTGGCACAGATCGAGCCACCCACCCAATGCCCCCCAACCCTCCCCCTCTTCCCGGGACCAGGATGGCGGCTCCCAGGAGCTTGCCCAGGACTGCAAGAGGCGGGCACCCGCCTGGTCTAGTGCGGACATCGTGGACCTCATCCATAACCTCCACACTAGGCACAGGAAAGTGGCCGTCTAGGGCAGGAGAGCTGCCAGCCTGGCCACCCAGGAACAGGTGTGCATGAAAATCAAGGTGGTTCACTGAGACCCCTGACCCTGAGCCCTGAGCTTACAATGGCCGAACTGGGTCAGACCAAAGGTCTATCTAGCCCAATAGCCTGTCTGCCGACAGTGGCCAACACTAAGGACCCTGGAGGGGATGGACCAAAGACAGTGACCAAGCCATTTGTCTCGTGCCATCCCTCTCCAGCCTTTCACAAACCTTGGGCAGGGACACCACTCCTACCCCCTGGCTAATACCACTCCATGGACCCAACCTCCATGACTTGATCTCACTTCCCTTTAAACTCTGTTCTAGTTCCATCCTTCACAGCCTCCTGCAGCAAGGAGTTCCACAGGTTGACTCTTTGCTTTGTGAAGAACAACTTTCTGTTACTAGTTTGAAGCCTGTTACCCATTCCATTTCTTTGGTATCCTCTAGTCCTTCTTTATGGGAACTAATGAAAAACTTTTCTGTATGCACGCTCTCCACCCAACTTATGCTTTTAGAGACCTCTATCCTGTCCCCCCTCCGTCTCCTCTTTTCTAAGCTGAGAAGTCCCAGTCTCTTTAGCCTCTCTTCATATGGGACCTGTTCCCAAACCCTCATCATTTTAGTTGCCCTCCCCTCTCCCAGCCTCTCTCTTCCCCTCTCCCACCTCCTTTTCCCAGTCTCCCCCAGTTTTGTTCAATAAAGACAGATTCTATTTTTGAACACAATTGTCCTTTATTTTGTACATCAAGAAAAGGGGCTAGGGAAAGGTAAGTGGAAGGAGGTGAGGAAGGAATGGGGTACATGCCCCCGATGGGGAGGACTGGGCTGGCTCTGCGGGCTTTTGGGGTGGAACCTCTCCTGCAGCCCCCTGATTGCCCCCTCTCCCCAGATGGCAGCCTGCGGCAAGTGCAGCCGGTCTGATGGCCGAATGCTGTGATGTGCCCAGCGTGGGTACTCCGGGCACTCCAAGCCAGGACTGCTTTGCAAGCGGGACACCCCTGAGAACTGTCTGTCCGGGGTGGGGGTCGGGACCCTTTAAGCGCAGCCCTCAGCAAGCTTGAGACAGCATCTCCACGCTCTAAGTCCTCCTCTGATGCCCTGCCGGCACTGCTTCCGGCCATCCTTAAGCCCAGTTCAGGGTCCACTTAATGTGGACATGCTAGTTTGAATTAGCAAAAAGCTAATTCGAGCTAATTTTTTAGTCTAGATCCGTTAGTTCGAATTAGCTTAGTTCGAATTAACTAATTCGAACTAAGTTAGTTCAAATTAACGTTGTAGTGTAGACGTACCCTCTGATAACCATTTTTAGATAGAACATGGTGGGAATTGCAACAGATGCACTCACAAGTTGCCTAGGGGAAAAAATGTACTTTTAACCTTTAAAATTAGTGGGTTAATTAACCCATTTTACAGTCCTTGTGAAGACAAGGCAAAGCAATTGTAGCTGTAAATCCTAAGGATATAAGACTTAGACTGATTAAGCTCTGCTCCCTCTACAGAGAAAAGGGGAATTCAGTGCTACTCAGCTTCATTTACATGAATTATATGATTGTTTACCCATAATTACATGCACTATGTGCATTGTTTTGAACATTTGTTTCTGTTCTGATAAGTAAATAAAATTCTTCTTCTTCTTCTTCTTCTTAATAATAATAATAATATACATAAACTAGTATCCTTACTGTGTTTGACCAAGACCCCTTGTTACCAGCTGGTAGAGGAATTAAGAATTGCACAGAGGTTTACAAAGATCCTGCATGAGATATCTATGTACTAGTTTGCCAAAGGATGACATGTACAGTTTTACTGGGCACTTTTCATTAACTAGTCATGGTCATTGCAAACTGTATGGATGGATGGTATTAAAGGAGTTATGAATTCATATTGAAAATATGTTCTTAAATTAAGTTAGTTAAGACAGCTCACCAGAAAGTGATTGGTCTTGCTGCCATCACCCAGATGAAAAAGCTCATTTGAGAACCCAGGAAGTGCATATACTCTCAAGCTCTTTAATCCTCTTTATGGAGGATGCAGGAACAACTGTCATTTCCCTTAATAGGGAATTTCCCTTTTCAGTCTAAGGTACTTGCACACAGAACCTCCTACCTCCTACAACACAAGAATCGGATCATTGTCTTAAAAGGGTGATTTTTATTAACAAAACAAAGAAAACTCACTAGATAAACCATTGCTTGGGTGATAGGTGTTACAGATCAGCTTAAAAAAGGATTAAAACACAGAGAATTGCTTCTCTGGGATTCAGTTTAGAAGTTACACTGTGAAGAGGTAGAAACATGTGCTCAGCAGACCCCAAAATAAAGAAAATAAGCTGTTTGTGTCTGACTAACATTCCCTGTTCTCCTCTCATCTGTGGAGTTTCAATATTTAGTCTTTCTCAAGGTATGGATGTTGCTGAATCCTTCATGGCTATTTTTCTGTCTTAACTCTTGTTTCCCAAGATCTGCTCTGGTCACACCAGAGGATGTGGATGACCATTGCATCACCTGACCTCTTGCCAACACACTTCCTGCTTCTCTAGCATAGCTGGGGACTCTCTAGGCTTTTGTGGGGAAAAAACAACTTCCTCAGATGAGAGTGGAGAAAAAAGAGAACCTCCCAATTTATAACAGAAGAAGGGAGGGTGTAAATACCTGTCAATTGTAGTGCTAGTACTAATTAGGCTAATTGAGTGAGCTAGAAGTATTCAACAAGTAGTCCTGTCGCTCATGCTACTATATATCAATATCAATATCTATTTCTTTGTTAGTCTTTAAGGCTATGTCTAGACTGCTGAGAAAAGTCAGAAAAAGTTTTGCGTATCACAATTTACGTATCTTTTCCACTTTTTTACCGAAAGAGGAAAAAAGTCCTCTTTCAGAACATCCCTTATTCCTGTCACCAAGAGGAATGCAGGGATGCTGAAAGAACAAGTCCACTTTTTCAGAAACTGTTCCGAAAAAACAGATGAGTTCCTTCGATGCAGCAGATCTTTTCTGGGATACCTCCAGTATCCTGGAAAAGCTCTGTAGTCTAGACAGTGCTACAGGACTATTTGTTGTTTTTTAAAAATTACAGACTAACACAGCCACATCTTTGAGACTTCTGAAAAAGATTTTAGCTAACTGAATAGCTGGAATATCCAGAAAGGGGTATTTCCCCTCCACCATTCATCACATGCTCCATGGGAAATTGCTATACATAGCTTCTATTGTATTTAAAGAAATATACTTCATGGGGAATGGGCCCTAATCTGTTTTCTCCTGGAAGATCAAACATACATTTTACCTGAGTTCCATATATAATTTAGAAAACAAACAAACAAAAACCAGAAAGCTTTGTATTATAATTAAAAGTCTGCTCTTTCTCTGGTGCCTTTTCCCCTCTCTCTTTCCTCTTTTTGTTCATAACGATTAAAAAATGCCCTGTGTCATGCTTGAATATTCCATTATACTTACTGATCTTATTTCATTAATATTTACTATCCGTGCATGTTTGTTTATTCAACTGTTTATTTCCACAGGATCCCAGACAGAGTTACACATCTTGTTTATAGGGAGGTTCTGACATCAGGAACAGTAAAATTCCATCACCAGTCATTAATAAATAAATGTTATACATTTTTAATTTCTTATAACAAAAATGATTTGATGTTGGATGAATTCTGAAGGACAGAAACGTATTGAATGATTTGTGCATCGTAGGTATGCTTAGTAACTTGCCGATTTTGAAGACTTACAGAGAGAAACTTTTATGATGTTTTCTTAGTGAAAGATTGTTGTTAAAACACTGCAGGTGTGTTTGTGGTCAGTTACGTGTAGTAATATATAGGATTTGGTCTCTGGTCCTTGTAAGTCATAGATGTGGGTATGGTCCATCTATAAAAAATAGTGGGGATCTACAGAGTTTTTACTGCTCTATATCACTGTGGAAGAGACTTGAGTTTGAGTCTTGGTCTAGGATCTAGACTTTATATTGTAGTTAACTAAGTACCTGATCAAAACCCAACTGAAGTCAAGGGGAGTGTTTCTCTTGATTTCAATGTGCTTTGAGAGTCAGTGTTCCCAAGACCTGTGAAGTACATTCATTGTTAGTTTCTCTCTCAGACCATTGTTCAACTTGCTTTCACAGCCCTGCTAGATTCCACTTTTATTGAATGCCTCATCTTTGCCTTATAGTTTTTTCATGTGAGAGATAAGTAGTCAGTAACCAACTGGCATGTTTAAGGAATTAAACTACAGGTTACATCTAAACTGGGACTCTCTCATTCAGCAACATCCCTAGCTGGCAGGACCACAGATGTTGCTGATCGAGAGAGCCTTGGGACAGGAGGACCAGCAGCTGAAAGGCTTGGGCAAGGCGAGGCTGGTGGTAGCAGGGCCCGCCATCAGCAGCCATAGTAGGGCTGTAGTAGCAGGGCAGGGTCAGCCCGTGTCTGCTGACCCCGCCAGTGGAGTTGTGCTGCAGCAGCCCAATGAGGGCTGAGTGCTGGCCTGGCAGTGGGCACCAAACTGCAGCAGTAAGGCCAGGATGTGGCAGCCCCGCAGGGGAAGCCTGTCTGGGGCCATGGCTGTGGATCCGTGGCAGTAGAGTTGGGGCTGCGGCAACCCAACTGGGTTGGGTGTCATGTTGGCAGCCTGATCGGGACCATGTGGGACCAGGGCTGCGTGCTGCTGTGCTGCCTGCCGTGCTGGGGCAGCTGTGTCGCCCAGCCAGCAGCAAGGCCAAAGGAGCTGGAGCTGAAGCTGGAGGGGCAGCAGACGGAGGGAGCGGGAGACCTTCCCTGGTCCTGCAAATTCCCTCATCCGGGACTGCTCAGCTTTCTTTAAAAAAAAGCTGGGCATGTACAAAGATAACAGAACACCCTCAGTCATTTCGTACGTGTAAAACCTCAAATGTTTGGGACATAAAACATCATGCTTTAAGGCAGAATTCAACTTCTAACTGGTGGGGTCGGAACAATCCTTCAGCCCATAGTTATCACATAGCTGTCTACTAAAGGAGATCCTTCATTTTCTTTTGAAGTAACTGATAAGACTCATTACAAGTTGGACCTCCCTGGTCTGGCACCCTGGGACCTGAGCTGTCCCGAACCAGGGAGTTTGCTGCACCAGAGGAGATCAGCACTCCCCTGCTGGCTGCCTGCTCTCAGACTCCTCTCCCGGGGGTTCCCTGCTTTCCCTGCCTCCCTCTAATGCTGGCCTGGCAGGGTCTCCTTACGCTGCTGCCTGCAGGCTGCCTCAGCATTCCCAAGGGTCCCAGTCTGGACTGCCTGGCTGCTGCAGCTCCGTAGCCTCGGGGTGTTCCCCAGGGTTCCTGGAAGAGGCCGCCCAGCCTCGCTGCAGCCAGTGGTTCGTTGGGGTGCCAGCTGCGCTTCAGCCAGGGCGCTCTAGGCCAGTGCTGCCCAGTCACCCCAGCCCCACTGCCATCGGGAGTTTCCCTGGGTACCAGCAGGGGCTGCCTGGCCACCACTGGTCCTGCTGCTGCTGGAGGTTCCCTGACTGGGCCTCTTACTGCCAGCCGCTCCTCTTCAACTGGGGGTTCCTTGGCTGGGGCTGGGAATCCCCAGGCACCTGGTCCAGCTGACACCGAGGATTCCTCTTCTGGGGTGGGGACTCTCCAGCCACGTCTGGCACCTTTGACCTTGGTTTTGTAATTCCAATGTTCATTTTAATTTAATTGTTTGCTTTCTGTTCTTTAGCTACTCCAGTCTCATGTATCCAGATGACAACACATGCAGAATTGCTAATGCCCATTTTCTTGAGCACACTATCCCAATAACTAGTTTTAATGAAAACCAGAAAACAGGGAAATGTTCATATGTTGAAAGGAGCAAATCAACCCTTTCAAATGTCAGAAAAGGTTCAAATGTATTTAGAGCATAGTTCAGGCCACACCCTTGTGTTGCTCTATCCTTACTAAACTACCCATTTTCATTTCAAGCTATCACAGGTATTTGAATCAAATGCTGTATTTATATGACTGATCTTAAACCAAAGATTCATTTCCTTACACCTTTAAAAATGCAGCAAGTGTATCTAGAATTTCCAGCACTTCACTAGAGTATTGGTTAAGAATTACAGCTGGATCAGAAAATCAGAACACAAACAAAGCCAGCTGTATTCATCAGCCTGGAACTCAACTGTTGGCATTTAGAATTAGGTTGGAAATTAGCTGTGGTACATGGGAATAAACTGTCAAATTATTCTGGATCACAGCACACCCAAGAGTAAGTAGTGTTCACTCTATGGCTGTAAAGATAACCAGAGAAGGAAAATGACAGATAGACTGGGATTACCAAATGGATGACCATCCACTAAAGCATGCAGGCTACAGTACAAATTATTTCCAAAAACTAGAGGGAAAAATAAAAAAAAAAAGCTCTATGCAATGTGTTGGATTCCGTTTTTCAAACTAAGATTCTTTATGAAAGCAACATCTGCTCCTATTTGTATGTTAATTTTCTTAATGTAAAATTTGGCTTTAAAATCATTCTCTCCCTTCCCTTGGAGTGAGAAACTTAAAATTATAAAGCAGATGCTGCAGAGGAATGAGAGAGCACCCATCTTCAGTCTCAATTCACACTCTCCTAGAGGAGTTTCCTCACTGTTTACCTAACATCAGTGTCAAACGTCAAACCAAGTTTGTCTAGTAACCCTAAGCCCATGCATTGCCAGAATAAGTTTTGCATCTGTATGACTATTTTGCTGTTTTTCTTTTTTATTAGTTTTGCCCTTCTGTTATTTTGATGACCCTCCATCTTTCATAATATTGCCACCGTAAAAAAGGCAAACATGGCTGTTACTCAGTCAACACCACTAATACTTATGGATCGGAGAAGACTGAGTGTTGTCTACTTATTGAAGAGAGAGGTTCCACCCTCCTCACTATATCAATTTCTGACTATTCAAAGGAAATGCTTTCCCACATCTTTTCAAGAGCTCCTTTAAGGAGTTCATCTTCCTGCTGAGATTGCATATCCATTCCTTGGCAATGCAAACAATTCATATTAATATTGTAGAGCTCATAAATCCCAATTCCCCATTTTTGGTAGGGAACCACGGTAACACTCTGTAGCTGATCCTGCTGTCTTAGTCCCACTGCCTCCCAAGAGATCTGGTCTTCCATTGGCAACTCACTTTAATTCCTACGCCAGGTCTGTCTGCTGTCACTCAGGATAACTGGTTGAAGAAGCTTTTATTTTGACTGGTAGAAAAAAGGTAGGATGATGTGTGAAGTATACTCTCCAGGAGGGTATGATCCTTCTCTCTATATTGAGCCAAGCACAGAGTCATTGCTCAGTAAATATTAATTAAATAACAATAACCAAATTAAATCATATGCTCAGTTTCAATGGGTGTCATACTGCATCTTCATTGAATAATCTTTCAATCAGTGAGTTGGAGTCTTCTGGGCTACGTCTACACTGCAAGGTTTTTGAGCAAAACCAGCTGTTTTTGTGCAAAAACCTGTGAAGCATCCACACCTCAAATGTGCATTTGCACATGTAAATCAACAGTAAAATGGCAGATGAGAGGGCTTTTTCCGGTGTAGGTAAACCTCCTTTTAGGAGGCATAACTCCTTTTTGTGCTACAGCTATTGCGCAAAAAGGCAAGTGTGGACTGTGGGCCATCAGAGCTTTCTTGCGCAAGAGTGTCCATGCAGTGTGGACTCTCTCTTGCGTAAAAGCACATCGCTTTGCTATGTGCTTGAGGTGTGGATGTGCTCTTGTGCAAGAAGTTTTTGTGCAAAAACTCTTGCGTAAAAGGCTTCATGCACAAGAAGCATGAAGTTTAGAGGTAGCCCTGATGACTCTGGGTGAAGCAACTGTTGTTCTTTTCCTCTTGCCTCATTCACAAAAAACCCCAAACAATACAAAGAACACACTTTGAATGTAAAACTCCAGCACATGGAAAATATGGATTGATTAAGGTTTCATAAATTTAGGTGTAGTATCATCAAGTATGTGTTGGTGGCCTAAAAAAAGACTGTTCAGTAGCACTAATCCATTTATAAAGTCTGTGGATTGGCCTCTCTTTTGGAGACAGCAATCAGGCCTCTTAAATTGAATATGATCCAATGCAGTCGTCTTCTGAGTGTGTGGTTATTTTTTGTTAAGCCATTAAAACAAAAGGAAAGAAAGAAAGAAAGAAAGAAAGAAAGAAAGAAAGAAAGAAAGAAAGAAAGAAAGAAAGAAAGAAAGAAAGAAAGAAAGAAAGAAAGAAAGAAAGAAAGAACTGCATATTTTGACATTTTCAGGTCCTTATGAATTTCAGAAGGAGACAGCAGTTTGGCATTTCTGCCCATAAGCAAAGCTGTACACAGCTGTAAATTATCTGCATTGCAAGGCTGACCTACCCAATTTAAACTTAAAATGTATTTTATTTAACACTTGGGTTTGTCAGTCCTGCTACTTGTCAGTTCATTGGTGTTGGGGACCATTTCTGGTTGGTTTTGAGGAATGTTCATGAAGCTAGTTGGGAGTGTTCTGTGACAAGTTGTGACCATTTGACACTAGTTTATATTCTTGATATACTATATAATATTAAACCAAACATTTCCTGGTTCATTATAAATACATTTATACACACTGGCAGAGCCCTGTAATTTTATGGCAAATTAATTAAACACTAGACAAGATCAAATAATTTCACAGACTTTCATATATAAAGCTGTCTTTGTTTCTTGGAACTTTTTAAGGCTTAATATTCTTTTATTATGTTAGAATTTTTTGGTGAGATATGCTGAAATATTCTTTGAGAGGGAATTGCATGAAAATGTGGCACAGTGAAATGTGATTTGTATGTAAATATAACAGACCCCTGCCTTCCTTATTTATTGTTCCTGCTAAATGAAAATGAACCAACTCAGTTCTACCAAACTGAAAAACTTTATATACATTACTCTTGAATGCAAAGTGGTTTTAATGGATTTTCTTAAGTTTGTGAGCCAAAGCTCTTTAGAAAATCAGCATTTTTCATGTTGATTCAAACAAGCATGTCATACAAAATGTTGTTTATCTTCTCTATTTCAATTACAATGAATGTAGCAAATTGCAAGAAACCTGAATGCTTGTTAGTCTTAGGTTAAACTAATAGTCATAATTTCAAGCTATTAGATGTAATTGTTTTTGGGTTCTAAGTATCTAAAAAACATACTTTCAGCAGTTTCTCCACCCCCCTTCCCATCCCAAAACAGTGCACTATACTGAACATACTTCTTGACCTTAATTTTGTACAATTTAAAAAGAAGAACAAAATTCCACCATAGCAGTGACCTGCCTGTCAGATTTTTTAATCTCCAGGAAGAAACCTAAAGAACTGAGACAGTTATCTGCAGAGTCAAAAATCTTTTAAAAATACTCCTTATGCAAGTACAGAATAA
The DNA here is from genome assembly GCF_049634645.1 of Pelodiscus sinensis. Classification (NCBI taxonomy): domain Eukaryota; kingdom Metazoa; phylum Chordata; order Testudines; family Trionychidae; genus Pelodiscus; species Pelodiscus sinensis. Next base: position 53,786,800 of record NC_134719.1, read on the forward strand.
TTATTAGGGCCTTATCTTCAGGAGTCTTGAGCATTTATAACACCTATTAACTGCAATGAGAATGGCATGAAGTCCCCATCCTGCAGAGTCTGTGCCATAATCCATGTAACTGAAGGGTTTAATTTGTTGTTGCCCAGAATGGAGAGGCAGTGAGCAGCTCTCAGTAGTGAAAGAATAGGCTAAGGACTATTTAGAAAAGCTGGACATACACATCCATTGGGCCAGATCTAATGCATTGCAGGATGCTGAGAGAGTTGACTGATGTGATTTCAAAGCCATTGGCCATTATCTTTGAAAACTCGTGGTGGTCAGGGGAGGTCCTGGAGGATTGGAAAAAGGAAAGTGTAGTGCCCATCTTTGAAAAGGGGAAGGAAAGAGGATTCGGGGAACTACAGATTAGTCAGTTTCACCTCAGTCCATGGAAAACAATCATGGCACTTGTCCTTAAGGAATCCATTTTGAAATATTTGGAGGAGAGGAAGCTGATCAGAAACAGCATGGATTCACCAAGAACAAGTCATGCCTAATGAACCTGATTGTCTTCTGTGATGAGATAACTATCTCTGTGGATATGGAGAAAGCAGTGGATGTGACTTTAGCAAAGCTTTATAAACAGTCTTCCATGGTATACATAGTAAAATAGTATGACCTGGATGAATGGAATATAAAGTGGATACAACACTACCTAGATCATTGGACTCAACAAGTAGTGATCAAAAACTTGATATCTAGTTGGCAGCTGCTATCAAAAAGAGTTCCCCAGAGGTTGATTCTAGAGGTTTTCTTAAAAAAAATCTTTAGTAATGAGCTGAATGATGAGTTGGTATGTACCCTCAGCCAGTGTGCGGGTGACACTAAGATGGGGGGATACACTAGAGGATAGGGATATTGTCCAGAGTGACCTAGACAAACTGGAGGATTGGGTCAAAAGAAGTCTAATCAGGTACAACAAGGACCTATGCAAAGTCCTGCATGTAGGATAGAAGAATCCCATGCACTGCTATTGGCTGAGGACCAAATGATAGGCAGCAGATATACAGAAAATGATCTAGGGATTACAGTATATGATATGAGTCATCAGTGTACACTTGTTGCCAGGAAGGCTAATGGCATATTAGGCTACATTAGTAAGAGCATTGCCAGCAGATTGAAGGAAGTGATTATTTCCCTCCATTTGGCACTGGTAAAGCCACATCTGGAGTACTGATCCAGTTTTATCCTCCTACTGCAGAAAGGATGTGGACAAATTGGAGAGAGTCCAGTAGAGGGCAACAAAAATGATTAGGGGTGTGGGGCACCTTACTTATGAGAAGAGAAGGGAACTGGGTTTTTTAGTCTTAAGAAGAGATGAGTGAAGGGGTACTCGATAGCAGCCTTCAACGTCCTGAAAGAGGACTCCAAAGAGGGTGTAGAGAGGCTGTTCTTAGTGGTGGCAGATGACAGAACAAGAAAAAATAGTCTCAAGCTGCAGTGGGAGAGGTTGGATGTTAGAAATAACGATTTCCCTAGGAAGGTGGTGAATCTCTGGAATCGGTTGCTTAGGGAGGTGGTAGAATAGCCATCATTAGAGGTTTCTAAGGCAAGATTTGACAAAGCCCTGGCTGGGATGAACTAGTGGGTGTTTGCCCTGCTTTGGGCAGGTGGTTGGACTCGATGACCTCCTGAGAGACCTCAGGATCAAGAATCAAGAATCCTAATCTTCTATGATTCTTGTGTGTAAAATGCAATCATTCGGATTGCCAGATATCACAGCATCAGACTATGTGGATATGGGTGCGTGTACAGTGTGATTAAGAAAACTATGGCACTGAGTCATGGGGTATGTCTAGACTACATGCCTCTGCCGACAGAGGCATGTAAAATAGACTACCCAAAATAGTCAATGAAGCGGGGATTTAAGTATCCCCGGCTTTAATAAAATAAAAATGGCTACCACGCTGTGCCAGCTCAGCTGATCGTTGGCACAGCGCGTGAGTCAAGACGCGGATCGGTCGACAAGGGAAGTCTTTGACAACCACTCCCTTATGCCTCGTGAAACGAGGTTTACAGGAGCGATTGATGAAGGCTTCCCTTGTTGACTGATCCATGTCTTGACTTGCTCACTGTGCCAACGATCAGCTGAGCTGGCACAGCGTGGCGGCCATTTTTATTTTAATGAATCCAGGGATATTTAACTATGTCGGGTAGCCTATTTTATATGCCTCTGTCGGCAGAGGCATGTAGTCTAGACTTATCCTCAGAGTCCTGGTCAACTTACTCAGGCTTGTGAGGCTTGGGTTGAGCGTCTAAACATTTCTGTGTAGTCATCCAGTCTCAGGCCAGATCCTTGGCTCTATGACCTCCTCACTGCCAGGATCTCAGACCTGGGGCTCCAGCCTGTTACTGAATGTCTACACACAATTTTATAGACCCACAGCCCAAGCACCCTTTCCATGCTTTGGGTCTTTTACTGTAGTGGAGACATACCCTCTGTGATTACTGAAGCTGCAGCTCTGGCTTGCTTAATTTAAGCGAAGGAAGGGACTTCTCTGAGCTCATTGGCTTACTGCCAGGCTAGTAAGTCTTTAGGAGATCTGTGGGTGAGCTTGGTAGAATCCCTTTTTTATTTTTTATGTTTTTGAAATTATTTTAAGCACTTTTTATTTTAATCAGTTTAAATTTCCCAGTTGTGTATAATTATGGGTTTTAAGCATTTTTAATTTTTATCAATTTTATTTTTTAGAGTCGTGGAAGGTCGCACAATAATTATTTAATGACAGTCAATATTGAGATTAAAAAAACTTAAGCTTTATAGCTGTTCAAACAAATTATCAATATCATGCATCAACATATTCAAAGTAAATATTCTTATATCAAATGTTAATGCATTCTTAACCAGTATTTTTTCACTATCCTAACTGGAAATTCCTTTTCTTATAGATAAAAACTTTATAGGGATTTTGGTTGACTTGCAGGGTGAGTGGGAATGGAATTGACTTTTTCTGACATTTACTGATAAAAATCTGATCCTTCAAAACCTTTCTATAGGCCATATATTTAGCATTCTAATCTTATACCAAGGAACAGGCCTCTGTGCATTTTACTTACTCAGAAACTCTAGTTCCCTGAGCACTTTTTGAGGTTCAGGTCTCTGTTGCCTCTGTCATGCTGATGTCATGGCAGCAGCTTGATTCAGTACTTTCTGTCATGGTCACTTGGAGATGAGCTGTCAATATTGGACGGTAAACAAACATTTTAGTTCTTCTTCAGGGGTCCTGGATTTATGCTAACTGCATATTACTGCTAGTATGAGGCATGCATTTTACCACACAGCTCAGAGATTACTAAAAATAAGGTCAGAGACTTTTAGTACCTTTCCAAGCTATATTTAACATTTTCATGTTATCCAGCGTATTCAATTTCTGTAGAAACGTAAGATATTAGCACAAAAAATCCCAACCCTATGTCCCTTATCTCTGATGTGTTAATTTCAGATTTTAATCTGATAAAAAAAGACCCTAGGGAAGCCAAAAATAACACCCCAAGAAGAGGGAGAAGGGGAAGGGGAGAGAGAGAGAGAAAGACAGAGAGAGAGAGAGAGAGAGACTCTCACCATTCTGTGAAACTTGGATGGATTCGAGTTCCCAGATGGTGATGGTAGCTGGGGGACCAGAGTGATGGAGACAGGCAAAACAGACCTCCCAGCACAATCCATTGAGGTTGATGAAGTCCCAATAGAACTGATACACTCCATGGAGTGCGTGCTGTGACTGGCAACTGGAAACTGTTAGCTTCTAATTAAAGTTTGAAATCTAGAAGCCTCTGCTGATTGGCTGAGCCTTGGTAGGGGGAGGGGCTATCAGGCAGTCCAGGGCTTTATAAAGGAGTGAGTCAGCAACTAGGGAGCTTGTGAACAGGTGATTGCAAACAGGGAGTTTAGAGTGGGAGTTTGGAAGGGGAGAGGGAAGGGGTCTTTCCTTTAAACCCTTTTTTTACGGCAGCAGGTATGGATGGTGATAGTTCTGCTGTTCAAGCATGTGCCATGCTTGTCTTCCTCCTGGAGGTAGTGATGGATGGTAGAACAAGGAACAATGGCCTCAAGTTGCGGTGGGAGAAGTCCAGATTGGATATTAGAAAAAACTATTTCACTAGGAGGGTGGCGAAGCACTGGAATGGGTTACCAAGGGAAGTAGTGGAGTCTCCATCCCTAGAGGTGTTTAAGTCCCCACTTGACAAAGCCCTGGCTGAGTTGATTTAATTGGGATTGGTCCTGCCTTGGTGTGGCGGGGTAGCCCCGCCCCTCCCGAAAACTGCCGGGACGCCGCGATGGCAGGGGAGAAACTCACCCCCCGACGCGGCTTGGAGAGCCGCCCGCTTTCCCCGAGAGGGAGGGCCGGCGCACCGGCCGGGTGACGAGCCGGGACTGGCGGACGCCGCCGCCAAGGGGTAGCGGGAGGAGGCGGGAGGAGGGACGTCACGGGGAGGCCAGCCTGGGGAGGGGCCAGAGGCCGACGAGGGCGGTGACGTCATCTGCCTGCGCCGGGCAGGCAGTTTAAATGGGCGCAGAAGGCCGGCAGACAGGGGGGACGCCGAGGAGGCGCATTCCCCCCGGGAGCCGGTGGATGGACGCGGGTACTGGAGGCCCTGGGCAGGACCAGAGTGTGAGCCCAGGTGAGACAATTGGACCTGGGGGAAGAAGTGGCCCAGGGCGGGGACGCGGACCCTGAGAGCAGGGGAGTTTAGGGGTCTCGACCCCCCCTGCTAGGTGGGGAGTCTTTCCCTGACCTTAGGGCCCTGGGTCGGGGTCCGGAGCGAGGGCGGGCCCGGACCCCCTTCCCCCAACTGCCTAACGGAACCGAGTGACGTCGGTCACATCGAGGATCTAACGACTGGGAAACTGAGGGGGGCGGACGTAAGCCCCTCCGCACAAGGGGGGAACCCCTACACTTGGGCAGCGTGCTGGACTTAATGGCCTTCTAAGGTCTCTTCCAGCTCTATGATTCTATGATACAGTATTTAGATCCGGGCATCTGAACACTTTACGTAAGCATGGGTAGGGAAACAACGATGGTTCAAGAAGGAATACTAGATTCATTTATGATAAAATGGATGGTTCAAGGGAGTATTGCAAAGTTGTTTGGTTTGGGCTAGACAATAGGGACTGTTCATTTCTGGTTCTGGGTGATGTTCCTTCGAGGGAGCTCACCTTGCATCAGTATTTTGGATACCAATAGAGGATTTATTACTAAAATTGGTCTGATAATTACTGATCTGGGTGTGGGCAGGTATGGGTTCATTTGCATCGGGAGCAGAAATTCCCCATCAGGCAATGCTTTCGTACTTTCTGTGTCCTAGAATTCAGTGCAGTTCTTGCCTTGGAATTGCTGTTCTCCATTCCCTGTGCCAATGGACATGCTTTTCTGTCCTATCTTTGATGTTCATGATTCCTGGGGAGTTTCTGGAGGGGTTTAAATGTGTCTTCCCAATCTCTGGAGTTTTATTGCTATTTTTTTTCCTTTCTTCTGAGTAGCTTTGGTTCAAGCAATGTCTGGTGGGAGGGGTCTTTTCATGATTCACACAGTCCAGATACTACGCCCTGGTTCCCCAAAAACACAGAGCAGGCAGGTAACAATAGGGGTCATGTGTGCAATTTTTATGTGCGACCTTGAGGGCTAAAGACTTGCTTTAAAAAAAAAGCTGTAATGTTTATGTGAGCACTCAAGTCCAGGAGATGGGTTTCAGAGGAAAACAACAAAACAAAACAACCCTCCACCACTAAGTAGCTTAAGCCTTTCAATAAAATCTCAAGAGCTGATAACTTCTGTCAACCCCTACATTGGATAGGCCATGAAGGTAGTGGTATGGCAAGAAACATCAGAGAGCACCATTACACAGAGTCTTATATTTTTCTCAGCAAGTTTCTAACAGTGAAGGAAAGCTGTGAGTTTGTGAGATTTGTTGTGCAGTATTTTCTGAAAGAAGCTGTTGTAGACAACTGAGCATTTGCTCTCTACTTTATTTCTATAGGTGAAGGCAGCTTTTGAAATAATGTGGCTTTCTGGGAACTGGGCATTAGTCTGCTGGAGGAGATTTCTGGATTGGTATATGTGTGTAAATAAAGCAAGTTATATACGCAATATACCTAAACTCCACAATGCTGATTTGTCCTCCACTAAGATAAATTCCTAAAATACTTTGTCCGCCTGGCACAGGAGTCACACTGGTGTTAGCAGTGGGACATTCACAGAGACAAGAGTGACTTAAAGCCACCCTTGAATACTTCCTGGTAGACGAATATTTTTAAAAGAGACTTGTCACGCTTTTTTGTTCTCTTTCTTTTAAAATCAAGTGACTAACTAAAGAGAAGGGCTAGGATTGCACACTGTGCTGTAGAAAAAAATGAGTTAATAATGGAATGAAAAGTGGAAATGGAGATGGGTATAAGAGCGCAAAATGGTGACCAGCTGGATACAGCTTATATTTCCAGCTCCTGACTTGTAGACCTTCTATCTGTATACAAGGAAGCAAGTCTTACACACTGTGCTAGAGTATAACAGATCCTCCTCCTCCTCATCTAGGATTTCTCATTATACCTCCAAATAACAGTTAATAATTTTCTCTAAATCAGTTAATCAATAAGTTATAAATTAGCTGAGTCGATACACTGTGACACACAATTTTTGTAATGTGAAACTTTATAGTTCCACAAAGAAAAGCTTGGTGGTACACCCAAGACTCAGTACATAAGTTGGCCTTCAGGAGTTTGTAAAACTTGGGTGATGGCTGACTAATAAGGTCTTTTTAGTGTCAAAAAGTATTTTCTTAGTAAGGCATTTTCCAAGGACACTAGATGAACTACACAAATCTCCTTCTAAGGATGAAAAGATTGCTGATTTGAATGAAGTTGGGTTTTTTTATTACAATGGGCTAAATAGACCATTAAGCAGGGATATTTAATCTGCTGCTACAGTTTTCTGCTTGACTGCTCTTGGTTTTAATTTAAATTTCCCTCTTGCAGAGTGATTTAAATCAGTATGTTTATGATCTAAGTAAACAGTGTGCCCACTTTGTCAATCCCTCACTGTCCTTCCTCTGAAAACTAAAAGAAATATGTACTCTTAATTGCTTTTGGTTCCAGTTTTCTTAGCTAATAGTGGGTTCTTTGCTTGTGCTACTCCACAGATGTAAGTGACTGATTTCTCAGCAACATTTTTAGTAGACATTGCTTTATTTTTAATCTGTCCGATACTTTTATTAGCATTCACATATCATTTTATGCTTCCACTTCTCCTATAATGTCAATGAATTACACTATATATCATCCTCAACCAGTGATCTGTCCCCCCACCAAAGCATAGTGTGACTCACTGCAGTTAATTAAACTTGAAAAATGTTTCATTCTGTTTAAAAAAAAGTTTTGTTTTTAAGCAGAAGAAAAAGAAAAAAAACCTCCTAACTTATCATTTTAATTAGGTCAATGACATTCATAATTTTCCATTGGTTTCTTCTTCTCCCAGATTTAATTAATTTTAATGAAAGAATTACTAGGTGTGGCCTTGAATCAATTTCCTAGATCTAAAATGACTGCATTTAACTGGATGAGTTTAGATTTGGGGTCTTTATTCTGGACTTTCCTCAGGAGTTCCAATCTCTGGTTTAGCAACAAAATTTCAATGCCCCAAGATGAGCTGGACAAAGTAATATTTTCAGCATATCCAACCTCTGTTGTTGCTTTCTTGAGATATGTAGAGCTACTGAATCACTCTGCCCTACTTCTCATGGGGCCAGCTTAAACTTATTATAGATGTGGCTCACGTCTGCCTTGGGAAACTCAGGCAGACAAAGGCATTCTTTCTTTAGGACTACCTAATACTCCAGGGGTATCACTCTCCCCACAGACCATACCAGTATGGACATTTATTTTCTGAATATCAGTCGAAGCTGATCCAGCTCAATGCCCAGTTTGGTTTGGCCAGGTTTGAAGAGCGCTAAGACACCCATAAATGGTGAGGGTTCTCTCATCGCAACCTGCTTAAAAATTAATCAATAATGAAATTTTGGACACTGGATGGGAATTAGCTTCACCATCAACAGTAAACTATGTGATTTTGCCCAAAAGCCATGCCACTGCTTCTTTTCGCAGTAGACATGAGAGACAAGGACAGTCTCTTAGGGTATGTCTACACTACCACCCTAGTTCGAACTAGGGTGCTTAATGTAGTCATACGAACTTGCAAATGAAGCCCGGGATTTGAATTTCCTGGGCTTCATTTGCATGTTGCCGGGCGCCGCCATTTTTAAATGTCCGCTAGTGCGGACTCCGTGCCCGCAGCTACACGTGGCACTAACTAGATAGTTCGGACTAGGCTTCCGAACTATCTGTACGCCTCGTGGAACAGATATTTCGGAATAGGTGTACAGATAGTTCAGAATAGGAAGCCTAGTCCGAACTATCTAGTTCATGCCGCGTGTAGCTGCGGGCACGGAGTCCACACTAGCAGACATTTAAAAATGGCGGCGCCCAGCAACATGCAAATGAAGCCCGGGAAATTCAAATCCCGGGCTTCATTTGCAAGTTCGTATGCCTACGTTAACCACCCTAGTTCGAACTAGGATGGTAGTGTAGACATACCCTAACAGTAGAACACCTCGTGCTTCCTCAGTTCAAAAGGGCATAGATCCAAAGCCAAAGCAGTGGCATCCTGTGCTCCCAAGGTCTCTTCTACTTCAGTGAGGATATATCTACACTATCCCCCTAGTTCGATCTAGAGAGGCAAATGAGAGCTACCGAAATCAGATATGAAGTGCTGGATTTAAATATCCTGCACTTCATTAGCATGTTCCCGGCCGGTTGCCATTTTAGAAATTGACTAGCCCGAAGTAACTGCCCACGTCTACACGCGGCAGTGAAACAGAATTCCGAATTAAAGCCCTAAATTGAATTAACTGGTAAACCTTACCAGCTAATTCAATTTAGGACTTTAATTCAGAATCCTGTTTCACTGCCGCGTGTAGACGCGGGCAGTTACTTCGGGCTAGTCAATTTCTAAAAATGGCAGCCGGCTGGAAACATGCTAATAAAGCATGGGATATTTAAATCCCGTGCTTCATTTGCAATTTTGGTCGCCTTCATTAGCCTCCCTAGATTGAACTTGGGGGCTAGTGTAGACATACCCTGAGTGACAGAGGCTGAAACTCAAGAAGAGATGTCTTGTCATTTACCTAAAAAAGGAATTCTGATCAGGCACTAAATGGAGGTAGTTTATGTTAACACAACTATATATAACCTGAAACAAATTTGTTATTTAAGAGGAGCCTATGAAACTTTTTCAATTTCTGCAGCGCCCAGCAAAAGCAGTTAAAAAACCTGAGGTGCGAGTCAATCATCTGTATTGTAAAGGAAAAAAAATCCATGGTGCAGTTGGTACCTTGTTAATGGTCTCAGAGGTCAAGGGTTAAATGTGCCTGGGAACCATAAGAGGGAATTTGGACCCATGATTCATGACTGATGGATAAGGAGGCTTTATTGTCATTCTGGCTGCCAAGATGCCTTGTTTCATTGGGCTAATTCACTTAAGAGAAACAAAAAACAAAAATAACATGAAATAATTAAATCCACAAGGCTTTTTAATTGCTGCTAACATCACAGAAAGGCACTACTCCAAGAAAAAATATTATGCTGATCTTATATGCAAAGGCTTTTCAGTAAGTTAACATTCTGTGAAGTAGCAAGAGCACAGCCTTCTAATATCTTTCAACTGGAAACATTTTATTTTAAGCTTTCTTCATCCCTAATGGTGCACGGCAGGGGGGTCTTACTAGTGAGCTGGCTTCTTCCAAAAATGAAGAATTATTTATTTTAATGGGCATGAACTCCCAGTAGCTCTAGTCCCTAGTTGGGAAAGGATATACTCCATTCCTGGTAATGGTGGGGATCAATCTGTCTATTTAGGGCATAGATGATCTTGTTATGATCTAGGAAGAAAAGGGTCATTAAATTGTGATATGAAGTTTGCAGTGCTAATGTGCATATTTCCTGCCAATTCTCCATTCTCTTCTTCAGCTTTGTCACAAGAATAGATTATACTGGAGCTTTTTTTGCTCTTGAAAAAAATCTGTCTCAAGAATGTGGAATACGAATTATAACAGTGTGAATTATTATTTTGACCTTTTCAATATGCAGAGTTTTATTTGACTGGCCATCCTCTGTATCCTTAAAAAAACTTACTACAAACAGTGCTGCGTGTCCTAGTATGGTCAACCAGCCCTCTTTTAAAACAAAACAAACAAACAAACAAACAGCAATTAGCTACCATAAAGGCTGCAAATTTACCATGTTTGGCATGACTTGAGGAGAATGTGTCAGACAACTCATTAACAGCATTTAGGTGTTACTTTAATTCTTAATTTAAGTGCATTTTCTCCTCTTGCAGCTGATTTTGAAAGGTGGGGACATTTTGTCCCTGATCCAGCAAAGCACTTAAGTACATGTTTAGTCCTTAGCCATATATTCTAGCAGGAGTGCATAACCAGTCTCTAGTTTGGAATTTAAAACAATGAGGAGTCCTGAAGCACCTTAGGGTACATCTACACTACAGCGCTAATTCGAACTAACTTAGTTCGAATTAGTTAATTTGAACTAAGCTAATTCGAACTAGCGCATCTAGAACTAAAAACTAGTTCGAATTAGCGTTTTGCTAATTCGAACTAGCGCGTCCACACTGATTGGACGCAGGGGGGCATTTAAGGGCAGCTGAAACAGGTTCTGGCAGGGCATCAGGTCAGTAGTTGCTTTGTGTGGCTGCTGTCTGAGGCTATCTGAGGCTTGAGCTTAAAGGGACCCCCCCCGGACAGCTGGTTCTCAGCTTTTCCTGCTTCCTTGCCAACCTCGCCGAGGGACAGCAAAGTGTTGGTCTCTGTGCCCGTCTGTGTCGGTGCTTCCCTTCGGGGGGGCCGCTGCAGGTGGCAACATGGAGCCACAGCTCGCCCTGCACCTTCTGGTGCATATTCTGGACTTGCTGCTGCAAGCCTGCCACCAATGGCTCGATGCTGCCTGGCACCTCCTGGTGCACATCAGTCTCCTGCCTCTCCGCCTGGCCGCCCGTGGAGGCGACGTGGCGACGCCCCGGCACTGGCGTGCCCCGCCGCATCTGGCGTCTGGACACCAGCACCGACTGGTGGGACCACATCGTCCTGGAGCGCTGGGACGACCGACAGTGGACCCAGAACTTCAGGATGAGGAGGGACACCTTCCTGGAGCTCTGCGAGTGGCTCGCCCCTGCCCTGCGCAAAAGGGACACTCGCATGAGACCCGCCATCCCCCTCCAGAAGCGGGTGGCCATCGCCCTATGGAAGCTCTCCACGCTGGACAGCTACCGATCCGTCAGGAACCAGTTCGGCATGGGGAGATCCACCATCCGAACGGTGCTCATGCAGGTATGGCACTCGTCGGCCACCGCGCCGGAGGAGGGCGGGGGGTTGCGAGGAGGGGATGGGCCGCCCCAGGGATAAAGGGGGGGTGGGAGCAGGCGAAAGCGCCCCGCACCGGAGGGGTCAGTCTGTCCCGGCTGTACTACATGCCGCCGGGGGGGTTGCTACTGGGAGTGGGGCGCGGGGCACTGCCAGGGCATGAACGCTCCCAGCCACCCGGGCGCCCCACTGATTGGCGCTTTGCTGTGTCTCTCTCCGCAGGTGGTCAAGGCCATCAACCGGGTGCTGCTCCGCAGGGTGGTCCGCCTCGCCGACCCAGATGCCGTCATCCGGGGCTTCGGCGCCCTTGGCTTCCCCAACTGCGGGGGGGCCATCAACGGGACACACATCCCCATCCATGCCCCGGAACACCAGGCGTCCCGGTACGTCAACCGCAAGGGGTACTTCTCTGTGATTCTGCAGGCCGTGTGTGACCACCAGGGCCAGTTCACGGACATTAATGTGGGCCGATCCAGCAAAGCACACGACACCCGGGTGTACCGCAACTCCTCCGTGTGCCAGCGGCTGCAGGCCGGGACCTTCTTCCCTGACCGCCACCTCAGGATCGGGGACGTGGACATGCCAGTGTGCCTGGTGGGGGATGCCACCTACCCACTGCAGCCCTGGCTCATGAAGCCCTACACGGGGCACCTCAATCCCTCCCGCCAGGCCTTCAATGCCAGGCTGACCAGGGCCCGCATCGTGGTTGAGGGGGCCTTCGGGCAACTGAAAGCCCGCTTTCGATGCCTCCTCACCCGTCTGGACCTGGCCGAGCACAACATCCCTCCCGTGGTGGCAGCATGTTGTGTGATCCACAATTTGTGTGAGCGAAAGGGGGAGGCTTTCCTGCCAGCCTGGATGGCTGAGGCTGACCGCATGGCTGGACACTACGGTCAGCCCCGCACCGCCGCCATCCGGGAAGCCCAGCGGGGGGCCGTCCGGATCCGGGAAGCCCTGTGGGAGAGCTTCCTGGTGGAGGAGGAGGACTGACCTCTCCCTGCATGCCCCACTGGGGCCTTCTTTCACCCTACCCCCCTTCCCTTTTCCCCTCCCTACCTACTGTAAAATAAAGACACCTGTTTTTCAAACAAAAACGTATGTTTATTTCACATAACTGGGGTGGGGGGAAGGGAGGAATGAGGGTGGGAGAGGGGAGGGGGAAACCTGGGACGTGGGAGCTGGAAGGGGAGGGAAGGGAGGAAGGGAAAGGAAAGCTCAGGGGTGGGAGTCCGACTGCCTCTCCCGTCTTGGCACACTGCGGGTCCGGGGGCGTCGGTGGGAAATGGTTGTGGAGGGGGGGGCAGGAGGGACAGGGGGTGTGGAGGAAGCAGAAGCGGAAGCAGGAGCGGGAGCAGGAGGGGGAGCAGGGGAAGCAGGAGGATCAGGGGGAGCAGGAGGAGCAGGGGGAGCAGCAGGAGGATGAAATGGGAAGCGGTCGAGCAGGCTCTGGAGGTGGCCTCGCAGGGCACGGCCCTGCTCCTCCAGGGCCTCCAGACTCCTCCGGCGCAGCCTCAGGTCCTCCTGGACCCAGTGGTCCTGGGTGCGGAGCTGGTAATCCATGAACCGGAGGTGCTGCCTTTGGTAGTCCTCCTCATTCCTAGATCTCCTGCTTGCCCAGGCACGGGCAGCTGCTGCAGGCGGTGTGGTGTGTCCTGCAGGCCCAGGTGCTGCAGCTGTGGTGCAACAAGACCAGCGGTCAATTACCCCAGGGGCCCAGGTGTGTGAAACTCAGCTCCTCTCTGCAAGGCCAGGGCCCCTGCAGGATCCCCAGCTGCTGCTCCATGGTGGGCAAGGCCCAGGCGCACGGTCCCTGGGCTCCCTCTCGCCCCAGCCCTCCATACACATAGGGGAACACGATGGTACTCACATGTGGACGCCTCCCCGGCCTCGGACGACACAGGCGAGCGGCTCTGTGAGGTGCCTCGGGGGTCCAGGGTCCTGGGCAGGCTGGTGGCAGGCTCCTGGCTCTCAGATCCCTCCCCCCTCCTCCTCCGTCTCCTGGAGCGGACCCTCTGCCCCGGGGTCTATCACATCCCGGGGGGCAGGGACGGCATGAGCCCCCAGGAGGCGGTCCAGGGCATGGAAGTGGGGGCAGGCCTCCGGGTCGGCCCCTGGCAGGCAGGCCCGGGAGTAGGACTGCCGCAGATCTTTAATCTTGCAGCGCACCTGCTCCTGGCTGCGCTGGTGGCCCCTGGCGGCCAGGCTGGCAGCCATGCGGCTGTAAACGGCCGCGTTCCTGTGGCTAGTGTGGAGATCATGGACATTGGAGGCTTCCCCCCAAACCTCGATGAGGTCCACGATCTCCGCACTTGACCAAGCGGGCGCCCTCCTCTTGCGCCCCCGGGCAGGCTCCTGGGAGCCGCCAGGCTGGTCCTGGGGAGCAGTGGAGGGCTGGGTGTCCTCGGGTGGCTGGCTCATAGTCTGACAGGTGCAGGGTCTGCTGGCACGGGTGCTGGCAGCCTTGCAACTGGCACAAACTGTGTAGCCAGCCCGTGGCCCTTTAAGGGCTCCGGGGCCAGGAGGGGGGCAATAGAGTTTCTCTGGTGTTGGCCAGAGTGGCCACCAGGGAAACCTGGGAAACCTTAGCCTCCCACTAGTTTGAATTAAGGGTCTACACAGCTCTTAATTCGAACTAGCTAGTTCGAACTAGGCTTAATCCTCGTAAAATGAGGTTTACCTAGTTCGAACTAAGCGCTCCATTAGTTCAAATTAAGTTCGAACTAACGGAGCGCTAGTGTAGCGCCTATCAAAGTTAGTTCGAACTAACGTCCATTAGTTCAAACTAACTTTTTAGTGTAGACATACCCTTATAGACCAACAGATTTATTAGGGCACAAGCTTTCCTGGGTAAAACCCACTTTATCAGATGAATTGGAGTGGAAATTGCACAGTCAGGGGACCAGTGCTAATGAGGCCAATTCAGTCAAGGTGGATGTGGTTCACTCACAGCAGCAGATGAAGAGGTGCAAATAACAAGAGAGGGGAAATTGTCTTTGTAATGAGGTAATCAATTTAAATCCTTATCCAGTCCTAATTTAATGGTATTGAATTTGCAAATGAATTGCAGTTCTACTGTTTCCTTTTTAATGTGGTTTTGAAGGGGTTTTGATTATTTGTTTTTTTTTTTAATTTTTGTATGATGGCTACTTTTAAATCCATTGTTGCATGTCAGCCCGGTTAAAACGATCCCCTGCAGGTTTGTGTGTGTTACCTTTCCTGATGTCTGACTTGTGTCCATTTATCCTTTGTTGCGGAGTCTCTCCAGTTTGGCCAATATACATTGCAGAGGGGTATTGCTAACACATGATGGCATACATCATATTAGTAGACGTGCAGGTGATGAGCCCCTGATGATCTGGCTTATGTAGTTAGATCCTGTAATAGTGTCACTTGCATGGCTATATGAACAGAGTTGGCAATGGGCTTTGTTGCAGCAATAGGTTCTAGGTAAGTGTTTCTGCAGTGTGGTGTGTGTCTGCAGGCTGTGGGGGGAGAGGGGGTTGTCTGTAGGTAAGGACTCATCTGGCTCTGTACCCAGGAGTCACCTACTACAGGAAGGGCACTAGAAGGAAAATAACAGGACACTACTTGGTATCACCTACAGCCCCACAGCTAACTACCCTCCAGCACATCATTGACAATCTACAACCTATCCTGGAAAATGATCCCTCACTCTCATAGAACATGGGAAACAGTTAAGTCCTTGCCTACAGACAGCCCCCCAACCTGTAACAAATACTAGTGTGGGTCAGGCTTTCCGAAGTGGAGCTTTCAGGTGTTTTCCAGGTTAAAATTAGTCTGCAGCAGGTATCTGACACCAGTTGCCCAGCAGTGGGTTTGACAATTAAAGTATGAGTGAAATAAGTCTTTAAAATGAAAAGGATTCAAAGTTACAAAATACCCAAGTGATACAATTTAAAGGGAGTCTGGCTCTGTTTTAAGTGTTGGAACACATAACTCTGGGGAACCGTTCTGTTTCTTTACTATGGAAAATATACCCTGTTCAAAATACATTGCAAGAGTGTTTACTTTGTGTTTTTGTTCTGTCACAATTAGATTAGATGTAGTCCCCGTTTTCTTGCAAATTAGGTTACATGGCTGTTTTTCACCTCTGTCACTCATCATTTGCACCAGAAATCTCATTTTCTGTCCTTTCATGCAGGCCAAACTGTGGTATTTATTATTTTATTTCCTGGTGATTATTGATTCCAGTCTGCAACATGAGGTCCCATTGCCTTTTGTATATTTTTTCCTTTGGAAGATGGAGAAAAGGCATATAAAGGAAAGCATTTAGTAGTCTTGTATCTAGCAAACAGTAGTTGGCTGGCAATCTGTTTTTGTTTAATTTATTTAGCTCTGTTTTAGGTGATTGTACTGGCAATGCCAAATTGTCAACCTCAGAGTCAGAGGTGCACTTGTTGTCACTGTAGCAGAGACAATGCAAGCTTCCTTATACCAAAGCAACTGTTCCTCTCCCTGGAAACAGATGGCCCCTATCACAATGGAATTTGGGAGCCATTAAATACAAACTTTAATGTACTTATTGTGAAACACCTCTGTGAAGGAGGCAAGGGCAGATGACTGTTTTGCGGGGCCCAGGGCAGCATAATCTTGCGGGGCCCCCCTTTGCCACGGCGCATGCGCAGTGATGCAATGCGCATGTGCGGTGGCGCCACGGTGCATGCACGGGGCTTTTTGAAGCGCTGGGCCTGGGGCGGGCACCCTGCCCTATATCCACCCCTGGAAGGAGGAAAGTACATCGCTGTTGCATAAAAAAGCCTCCGCCTGAGCTTACTTGATTTATATACATGGATTTTCTAAAACTACACCAAACTGTAAGGTCTAAGGTTTTAAACTGCAACTTATTATGATCTTTGTCAAACTTTGTAATCTGTGTAACTCTCAGAAACTTACTGTAAACTTTGTAACATGCAGCCATCTTGCTTGTAACTTTTCATAAGCTGCATTGTTCCCTGAGTGAATGGAGAAAGAGTGTGAGAGTGTGTTTGAAGAAGGCTTGGAACAATGGAGCACATTTCAATGAGTCATCACAGCATGGGCATGCTCCCTGCTGGATAAAGGGAAGTCTGGGCATGCTCCCTGATGTCGAAGTGAATGAGTCACAGGGGCCATTCAGACACAATATAAGGAGAGGGAGCACGTGAGACTCTTTTTTTTCCTTCCCCTGCTCCTGAGAAGCTCCTCTCTAGTGTCTCTTCTCCTGACCAGCTTCCCCAGCCATGATAGCAGACAGACCCTCCAGGATCCACATACCTTGGCTCCTTCTGCAACCCATATGTCTGTGTAAGTGCATGAGTGTCTGAGGTCAAGAATGAATGGGTGTGAATGAGTGAATGAATGGAGGGGTGTGTGCTTGCTTGCTTGTCTGAGAGAGAGAGAGAGAGAGAGAGAGAGAGAGAGAGATCTTCTTTAGTTTAAACCTTTGGTGGCTGCTTTCTCCTTTTTTGTTTTACCTAGTGGAAATAAACCTATACTAGTGTAACCCTGGGTAGTCTCCAGTGAGAATATTTTTGGGGTAGCCATCACCATCATGTTGTGGAAGAGGAACAGAAAGGTAAGGGACTTGCCCAGGCTCCCACAAGCTAGCAATGCAAATACATACCCCCAGGCCCATGGTGGGTTTGCAGAGCTGGTGCTGAAGCGCAAAGCTGGTGCTGAATCACATAGCACCACATGTTCACTGCTGCTTTTAATGAGGTAACATAGGCAGCCTGTGGTGTCCTGTCCCTTTAAATGTCTTAGCGCACTCCCCAGTCCAAAGCCTCACTTCTAGGTTAGTTTCAGTTTTTGCATCAAAAACAATAAACAAGCATAGCAGACAGCTATTTTTCTGTCAGCCCCCTCTGCATTAGCATCTATCTCCTTCTCTGCTGGGACCAAATTGCACACCACCCAATCACACCTCCACTTGTAGTGCACATATAGCCTAAGTAGTACCCAAAAAAGATGACTCCAATTTGCTTTCAAGGAGGAGTAGGAGGGTGTCTCATTTCTTCACAGTGGATGAGGATGTTAATGAGAGATGCCCATCTGGAAAAAGGCAAGCTGCCACAGACTGATTTCCTTCTATTTTTATAGCAGCCCTGCAACTCTCCAAATAAGAATACAAACATTTTTAAATGAGAAAACCCTAAGGCTGCACTAAGGAGAGTTTTAAAGTTCCATCTAATTCAGGGAACAGTCTTCAGTCTTTAAATGAAATCTGTCTTTTGAGATATAACATTTCTGAAAACCCCAGGAGATAATAAAAGGTGAAATATCTCTGTCAATCTCTTAATTCATCCAAAGTGCACATTTTCATAATAATCCATTAATATTATGGATGGAATGTGGCGCAATATAAAAGAAAGGTCAAACAAGTTGTTTTTATCTCACTCTATCTTAATATAATACATTGAAGGGTCAGTGAAAAGTGAAAGATCTATCACCGGAATCAGGTGTGATGACCTTAAGACTATTCCTTACTGTGCTGAAAATACCACTGAACCTGCATACTTGTCCTCTAGGGTGCCTCTTACACCCTGTCCTAGGATCTCCCCCAGAGATGGCACAGAGTTGGGATCATAGCCCACTGCAAAGCAACACAGACACTGAGATCTGCTAAACTCTGGGAAGGCAATGTCACACCTCTCCCCAGAGATTAGAGCCAGAAAACTGTGGACACTGTCTAAGGCAGCGGCAGGATGCCTACAACCTCTATCTGGCTTTGGTTACACCTCCACCAGATGCCATTCATAGATGTTTTTGTAAACTTCTGGGTTAGTGCCCCCCAGATTCCAGAAAACATTTTGGGATGCAGCACTGCACCCCAGAAGGCAGAGTAGAAGTGTAGGTATCTTCTTCCTTGGCCACCAATGCTATGAGATGGTGTGTCTCAGCAGTGTAAGTTTGTTATGTTCTTGCTGCTATGTCTCAGCCTCTTTACATGTATTAAGAGCTGCATGTTCATGGGACTTCCTTGCCCCAGTCTTTAGTGTGTACAAACATTTTCTCAAAAAATCATATATATTACACAATTTCAAAGACAAAGTAACAATGTTTTTGTTACCCATAAGTTATATAACAAGAGACAAGCAGGTGTCTCCAAGTATGATTTTCATACCACGCTTTCTGTGTAAACAGATCAGTTTGTTTTGCATCGGTTGCCTTTCTCCCTCCAGTAAAGGTTTCAGTTCAAGTATGTTTCTGTGGCTTCAGGGAGGAAAGGGTTTCCAATGGATTTGCACGTTCTCCACCCCGGCCCCCAAGCTAAACTCCTACAAACAGTTTACCAGATCCCAGAAGATGCTCTGAAATTCTCCCCTTCCCTTCTCCCCTCCCTTGGGTGATTTATTATCATAGTCACAGACACTGGGATGGACCCCACCCTGAGGTGATTCATTAGCCTTATTTCTGACTCTCAGTGCATTGGTATCAGAGCACTAGCCTTGTTTGTCTGTAACTGAAAAACCTTAAAAAATAATAAACAGTCCTACAACACCTTAGGGTACGTCTAGATTATATGCCTCTGCCGACAGAAGCATGTAAAATAGACTACCCACCATAGTCAATGAAGCAGGGATTTAAATATCTCCCACTTCATTAAAATAAAAATAGCCACCGTGCTGTGCCAGTTCAGCTGATTGTGGGCACCGCGTGCAAATCAAAACGCGGATCGGTCGACAAGGGAAGCCTTTGTCGACCGCTTGTGTAAATCTCATTTCATGGGGCATTCGGGAGTGGTTGACAAAGGCGTTCCCTGTCGACAGATCTGCATCTTGACTTGCTCACTGTGCCAATGATCAGCTAAGCCGGCACAGTGCAGCTGCCTTTTTTGTTTTAATGAAGCGGGGTATATTTAAATCCCTGCTTCATTGACTATGTTGGGTAGTCTAATTTACATGCCTCTGTCGGCAGAGGCATGTAATCTAGATATACCCTGAGGGTATGTCTACACTACAGCACTAATTCGAACTAACTTAATTCGAATTAGTTAATTCGAACTAAGCTAATTCGAATTAGTGCATCTAGACCTAAAAACTAGTTTGAATTAGCATTTTGCTAATTCGAACTAGCATGGCCACATTGAATGGACCCTGAACTGAGGTTAAGGATGGCCAGAAGCAGTGCCAGCAGGGCATCAGATTAGGACTTAGAGCGTGAAGCTGCTGCCTCAGGCTAGCCGAGGGCTGTGCTTAAAGGGACCCGACCCCCACCCCGGACAGACAGTTCTAAGGGGTTCCCCGCTCACTTGTCTAACTCGATTAGGGACAGCAAAGCAGTCCTGTCTTGGAGTGCCCTGAATGCCCACACTCGGCACATCACAGCACTCGGCCATCAGACCGGCTGTACTTGCCACAGGCTGCCATCCGGGGAGGAGGGTCAATCGGGGGGCTGCAGGAGAGCTTCCACCCCGAGGAGCCCGGAGAGCCACCCCAGTCCTCTCCATCGGGTGCTCGTACCCCATTACTCCCTCACCTCCTTCCACTTACCCCTCCTTAGCCCCCCTTCCTGATATACAAAATAAAGGACACGTGTTCTAAAATAGAAACTCTCTTTATTGAACAAAACTTGGGGAGACTGGGAAAAGGAGGTGGGAGGGGAAAGAGAGAATGTGGTAGTGGGGAGGAGGAAACCTGGGAGGAGGGAGCTGGAAGGGGGAAGCCAGGGGAAGAAGGAGGAAGGGAAGTATCAAACTATGGTACGCCATATCTTCAGTACTGTGTACAGATGTGGTCTCCTCACCCCAGAAAAGATGTTTTGGCCTTGGAAAGGATTCCGAAAAGGGCAACTAAAATGATCAAGGGTTTGGAACAGGTCCCATATGAAGAGAGGCTAAACAGACTGGGACTTTTCAGCTTAGAAAAGAGGAGACTGAGGGGGATATGATAGAGGTCTATAAAAGCATGAGTGGTGTGGAGAGGGTGCATAAAGAAAAGTTCTTCATTAGTTCCCATAATAGATTGACTAGAGGGCACCAAATGAAATGAATGGGTAGCAGGCTTCAAACTAATAACAGAAAGTTCTTCTTCACAAAGCAAATAGTCAACCTGTGGAACTCCTTGCTGCAGCAGGCTGTGAAGGCTAGAACTAGAACAGAGTTTAAAGAGAGGTTAGATAAATTCGTGGAGGTTGAGTCCATGGAGTGCTATTAGCCAGGGGGTAGAAATGGTGTCCCTGGCCTCTGTTTGTGGAAGGCTGGAGATGGATGGCACGAGACAAATGGCTTGGTCACTGTCTTCGTTCCATCCGCTCCAGGGTAGCTGGTGTTGGCCGCTGTTGGCAGACAGGCTACTGGGCTAGATGGACCTTTGGTCTGACCCAGTATGGCTGTTCTTATGTTTTTATGTTCTAAGCTCAGGGCTCAGGGTCGGGGGTCTCACTGGACCACCTTGATTTTCATGCACACCTGCTCCTGGGTGGCCAGGCTGGCAGCTCTCCTGCCCTAGCCGGCCACTTTCCTGTGCCTAGTGAGGAGGTTGTGGATGAGTTCCACGATCTCCGCACTAGACCAGGCGGGCGCCCGCCTCTTGCAGCCCTGGGCAAGCGCCTGGGAGCTGCCAGCCTGGTCCCGGGAAGAGGAGGAGGGCTGGGTGTCAGCAGGTGGCTGGCTCGTGCTGTGCAGGGTGCAGGGTCTGCTGGCTGGGTGCTGGCAGGCTTGCACCTGGCACGGGCACCGTAGCCAGACCGTGGCCCTTTAAGGGTTCCGGGGACGGGAGGGGGGCAGAAGAGTTTCCCTGGTGGTGTCCAGAGTGGCCACCAGGGAAAGCTGGGGAGCTCTAGCCTCCCACTAGTTCGAATTAAGTGGCTACACAGCCCTTAATTCGAACTACTTAATTCAAACTAGGCTTTAGTCCTCATAGAATGAGGTTTACCTAGTTCGAATTAAGCGCTCCGCTAGTTCGAATTAAGTTTGAACTAGCTGTTTGCCTGGGTAGCGCCTATCAAAGTTAATTTGAACTAACGGCTGTTAGTTCGAATTAACTTTGTAGTGTAGAGACTAACAAAACATGTAGATGGTATCATTATCTTTCATGGGCACAACCCAATTCTTCAGAGCATTTGCGGGATTTTTATTTTCCTAATTCAAAGAGACAGTGTTAGCTAAACCAATATCTGGCATCAGTTTGTTTTGGACTAGTCAGGTTCCCTTTGTGTCCTCAGTCTCTGTTTCCAAGAGGTCAGTTGTGGAGCTGCCCCCTTCTTGGAGATTAGTCCCACAATTTCCCCTTAAAATCTGAATGCCAGCTGACCATCTCTTAGGATTACAGACTCAGACCCAGCTTCCTCCTCCAAGGATCCCTGCAACAGGTGGGAACACAGTCCTGCACTCCTCCCTCCAGGCCTGTTCATCTGTAGGCACACAGCTCCGAACAATAGCAGACCCTTCCCTGGTAAGCCCTGTATTCTTCTCCCCCTGGGAAAAGGGTTGACCTCCAATTACCAAGCCCATGGCTCCTTATCCCACACAGTGGCTTCTCAGACCCCAATGCTTCCTGATCGCCTCCCTCCAAGTCACATGTTTCCTTGTGTCCCAGGGCAGGGAACTGCCTCCTGCTGATCTGCCACTCTTGGGCATTAAGCAGTGTGAGTAGCCGCCCTGTTACTAAGCAAAACCACTCCTTCTCCCAAGTGGGGGTGAGGTGGGGAGAGGAACAAAGGACGGGGGCTGGTTTCACCCACATCCCCCCTCTTTTGGCAAAGGCCTCGCAGTCAGAATTAAAGAGACGCTTTCACATTTCCTCAAGACCTTCCGTGGCTTTGTTTTCCACACCTGGGATTTCAACACAAGATCCCATCTTGGTGCTACCAACTCTTGGAATAGATTCAGCCATATCAAAAAAGTATTTCCCAAAATAAATGGGTAAATTGTTGGGATACAGCAGCTACAGTCAGCTAAGCAGAGACCTCACCTCACACCAAACTTAACCCCCTCTGCTTTAGCGGATGCTTGTGATTGCTTGAACTAATCAACATAGGAAGCAAGATCTTCTGATGGTGGCATCTTTTTATCCCATAAACACGGTTTTACATCATTAGCCATGGCCAGGAACAGCCCCTGAACAATAAAACACATCCATTCAAAACAAACTGATGCCCTCTGGCCCACTCATTTCGCAGATCTCTCATTTGGTTCACATAAGCCACATTAATTTGCCCAGCCCTTCTCTTAAGGGGTCTAAATGTTACTCTGTAGGTTTCAGGTGTAATCTGAAACTGTTTTGAAACCAAATCCTTAAATTTAACATAGTCTGACAAATCACTAATAGGCATCTTATTGAATATGCTCAGATCTCTCTCAGTCAATTTTGCAACCAGAGTCTTTCGATCCTGAGGAATCGAACGGACAGTGCACAGTCTCTCAAAGGTGATGAAATATTCAGCAATGTCCTCAGACTTATCATCTGCTTGGCACAACTGCTCCCAGGTGTCCATTTTTGGAGCAGTAGCTCTGGCTGTGATGGGATGCAATCTCTTCCCATCCAATATAGCCAGGTCATGCTTCTGAGCATCCTTTTGTCTGTCAACCTCAAGGTCCAAGACTCTCTCAGGAGCAGCTTTTTGGGCTTCTTTCTTGATTTATAATTATTTCTCCTTCAGTTCTAGGGTTGCTTTTTGGGGACTTCTAATTCTTTGTCTTTCAATTACAGGGCTATCCTGTGGGCTTCCATGGCTCTCATATGGGCCACAGCTTGTGCTTCAATACAATTCCACCTGTTTTATGTGTCCACTCATTCTCATCTGTTTGAAGCTTGTGAAGTTGAAGCGTCTTTTGAGCCTCACTCCTCACTTGCTAATTTCCTGTTTCCAATTCCCTTCCCTGAAATAAGCAAACAGAAAATTACAAACCAGTAACCTCTTTGCTTGTTCTCCAGCCACCACCATTGGAACTCACTTAAAATCACCATCAGCATTCCAGGGCAGTGAACTGCACACACAATCCTGCTCAAGTACACTACTGTGATGGATTCAGACAGAGTTCTCCTTGAGACTGTATTTGATGTGCTGAACATACCACTGAGCCCATCTATCTGGCCTCCCCACTACCCAGTCCTGTTGAGCCAGAACCGCTGGTCTCCCCCCAGCAATGGCACAGAGTTGGGGCCACAGCCCAGAGCAGAGCAACACAGACACTGAGATCAGATCAGCTCTGGGAAGACTCAGTCAATGAGACTTGACAAAGTACCCAGCCCTAGTGGGACCAGAACCCCAAATAAATCTGTCACACCCCATATAAAATTTTTACAGAGAAAAATCATAAATGGTGCTCTCCTCCTTCATTAAAGAGAGAGCTGTACAAATGTTTTCCACCTCCAGTGCAATTACTTACACTGGGTTTATTAAGAAACAAACATGTTTTTATTAAATATAGAAAGTAAGATTTAAGTAAATTACTAAGCAAAATAAAACAAAACACACCTTCTTAGCTTAATAAATTAGGATACGTCTACACTGCAGAGCTATTTCCTACTTTCAAGGAATAAGGGATCTTCCGGAAAAGGGCTTATTTTCCACAAGATCCCATCTAGACTGGCACTTTTCTCCGGCAAAACCCCGAGCCGGAAAAAAGCGGCAGCCATGTTCATGCAAATGCCGTGGGGGATATTTAAATCCCCCGCGGCATTTGCAATTCCGACTGGTCTCATTAGCATCCCTTTTCCGGAAAAGGGTGCCAATGTAGACACAGCCTCTATGTTCCCAACGGCATGCACATCTGAATATTTTATTAAAGAGAAAAAAAATCTCAAACACACTAAGTCTGAGTTTATCAATAGCTAGCTAAAGGATTAAAACATCCAATTTCCATTCAAATAAATAGCTTTAATATTAGATATGCTTGTTGATTTGTTTTAATGTTTTAAAAAAGTGAGTAGGATCACAAGTTCCTCACAAGCTTTTACAGACTTTTCAAATGAAACAGTTCCAGTGAAATGACAGTGCTGCCATTCAGCATTCAGCTGTTGTTTGGAAATGGACACTTTCACTATGCTCTATTATTGGCAATCACTTTGTGTGTGTGTGCGCGCGCACGCATGTGCATACACCTACACAGAAAATGAATTCCTAAAACTGGTATTAATATATTCCAGATTCCACCCTTTTGACTAAGATATACTGAATCATTTTCTTGAAAAATAACGCAAGAGTACATACACCTATCATTAAGGATTGTAGGTGTAATTATTCAGTCAATGATAGGATGTGTCTGTATGATATAGAGTGATCCTCTGTAATCCGGCACTCTTTGGTCCAGCATGATCTGTGGTCAGGCATGATTTTTGTTAGCCAGGTGTCCACTTATCATGGGTGTGATCAAGTCTCCTGCAGTCACGTAAAGTTTATTTACAGCCATCAGTCCTGGCTCTCATTGTTCTGTGCTGTTATTTAGCTCTAATCTACCCCCAAATGTCTTTTAAGAGCGCAGTAGAAAGTGGAAGTGTTGGTCATGCTGCTAGACAACATTGACCTCCAGTGGTTCAGCAAATTCTCCCATTTAGTACTGGTCACATTCCAAGGGTGCTAAACTGGAGAGGTCTAACCTGTAATAAACATTTGCTTCACCTTTTTTGCAAAGCGAGCCTAGTGGTCTTAGGTCTAAACACTTTTTCAAAAAATTTAATTTAACTCCTCTTTGAGTGCCACAACTATAACTACTCACAGTAACACATTGGTCTGCAGGTGGAAAGGAGATGATTGAAATCACTGCTGCTAAGTTAAGTAACCTCAGCACACAAGATGGTTGCCATAGTTATTTACATTGAGTTTTAGTCTAGTGCTTATGTGCCAACCAAGCACAGAACTCCTTTGTTCCAGACACTGTAAAATAATAACAAATAGTCTCCGCTTATAAGTTCTGAAGTAGAGTTGCTAACAGGGGTTATGATTTAGCAACTCACTAAATGTGCATAAAACTGAGACGTATGGGCACATGAAAGACACAAAACTACAGGTAGTCCCATGAGGCACCATGTTGGCTCAGGTTGATGAAATGAATAATGAAGTGATCTGAATCAAATGTTGTGTTATGTTTCATCAGAAAAAATGAGAAATTCTGTCACAATCTTTTTTTTTCTTTCACATAGAATATTTTAATTTTGACAAAAGTCCATTGTCTAATGGGAAAAATGTGGTGGTCGCAACTTTTCAAGCATCTTAGCTCAAAGTGACCTTGGGCTCTTTGTATTTACATTTAGTCATCTGAAAATGGATATAATATTTGCTGGCCTCTGAGGAGTACTGGCCATCAATTATAAGTTCTGAAAGCAGTTCTGATATAATGTGCTGTGGTGTGTATGAAACAATCATCTGTGTGACATCACAGCAAGTTACCTCAACGACACCCGTGTAATATGGAAGAAAACCTATATCTGCAGGACAGCTGAGCAAAGTGTCATGAAAAAGATTGATAGTAACCAGGAATGGGAGAAGAGGAATGGCTTATGATCAGCCACTGAGTCTGTTTTGGGATAGGGACAGTTGTGCTGGTAGACATAAAACATGCATTCTTCCTCTCTCCTGCAATTACTTCTGGTTGAAACTGGCTACCTATTTTTTTTTCATATGCATACTATAGCTAATCTCCCAAAGTGCAGGCTGTATGCCAGTAGCTTGATTTAGCTACTGAAATACTTGTGTGTGTGAGGAAGAACAGAAAGTTAGTGGGTATCCTTCATTGTACTCTGTGGAGAGGATCGTCTATTGGGGCAAAGAGATAGAGTCCACAGAATGAGTTAAGAGGCTTTATTTTCTACCTACTGCTCTCTTTTAATTTCTCCTTGTGTATGTTGTGGGATGGCTTTTCCCACCAGGCCTATGCCAGTGAAATGGGATAAAAAATATTGAATTGACAGAACCTCAATTAGCCTGGTCTACACTAGCACTTTATTTCAAAATACCCCTCCTCCTCTTCCTCCACTGGTTGAATCTATAAACAGAGCGTCCACACTACCAAGCTCGTTATTTTGAAATAATGAACCACAGAACTTGAAATCTGTACTCCTTTTCATCGTGGATAACACTAATTCCAAAATAGTTATTTCAAAATAACTGTCATGTGGATGCTCCGGTGCCGCTATTTCGAAATAATTACTCCCCAGAGTAATTTGAACTAATTACTCTACAGTGCTTCCTAGGGCCCTAAATCCAAAGTAGCAAGTTCATATTAATGGAGCATGCCTCTGACTAATTTCGAGGCTTCCCCATAATGTAGACATGCTAGTTCAAATTTGTTAAATCAGGTGTTATTGAGTTGAAATTAGTCAAATCAAAATAATTTCCTAGTGCAGACATGGCCTTAGAGAGCATCTGTATGCTACACATAATGTCAAGAGAGAGATGAGGAAGACACAAGTTTTCTTACTCAGTTACCCAACTGTTTTTTTCCCCCTTAAGGTTGGTTGGTGCTTTGAGATACTGTTTCTCTTCTTCCTGTGCTTGTTTAATTTTGCTTTCCTTCTGTGCCACATACTGAGAAGTAACAGAGGCTGTTTAAATTTCCATGAACTCCCTGTGTTAAATCCTTGCATTAAACTTTGTTCAGCTGCTGTATGCATAAAATTATTCACAGTATTGTTATGAAATAATTGATCTTGAATAAAGAGAATAACTAGGAAGCCTCTTGCAAATTATTGCAAACTCTTGCTTGCTTCTCTGTCTTGCCTAAGGACACATAGGTGTGTTTTAAGATAGGAGTCTTGTTAAAATCTGGCAGCATTTGTCCAATGTAGAACTAAAAATGAAGGGAACATGGCCCGTTTATCCATTCACCTTTCACCAGTCTTTGGGGAATTCAGAAAACTGCTTCTAGTTTTACATAACCAACTCCAACGTAATATATTTTATAAATGTAAAATCCAGACAACCCCCAAACCTGCTCTTCTTTACCTAGGCCCTATCTCTTCCCAGTCTTTGCAGTCATCTGACACTTCTTTTTCTGCAAAGATAATCTGGAATAATTTGATGGCAGGGTTATGTTGTGCCTCTGGCAAAGTACATACCATGAATACTGGCCAAAAATTAGGTTAGAAGCCTTTTCACTCATATGCCACAGGCAGAAATCTATATTCTCTGCTCGGGTCCCTCAAACCTCATGAGCATGCATTAGAAAAAGCATCCGGGAAGGCTTTCATTGTGCTTGTGTCACTCTGCTCAACAGTAGAAAGCCATAAACACAGTGAAAGCCTGTCTAGATGGTTTCCTAGCAAGTTGATAAGCAGTTTTAAGGGCTTAAAAATGACAGGTACTTTGGCAAGTCAGAAATATTACTGCATGTCAGCATTAAGCTATTTTTTGTATATTCATCTTCCTCATGAATCCTGCTGGATACAGAGACAACATGCTAAGCATGCCTAGAATTCCCTAACTATCTGCCACAATCTCTTGAAATTGCTATGGGCTGAAACTCTTTGGAATTATTTCCTAACTATTCTCCCTACTATAGTCCAATAAAATCCAAACATTCTACTGTAAATGCTTGTGAACTTTGAGATTTTTCTTTGGGGGAAATAAATTTTGTATATTTGTCCTGTGCCACAGCCATAATATAAGTACATTCGAGTCAGTGAAAATAATTCACATTGCCTCTTTGTATTGCTTCTTATGGCTTATTGAAAACTTTCAGTCTTTCTGTTATTTGGGAAAAAAGGGAAAATAACTGAATATAGTTTTTATAGAAGAGCCCGCAAGGCTATATTTTAGCTTCTCCTAAGTAACAGCCAATCAGTTGTGTGTAATTTTCTAAAAAGTGTCCTTTCTCAGCCTTTTTTCAGATGTTCCAAGAGGAACTGAATACCTCAGAGAGTTGTTGTCTCTGTACTTTTATAACAAATTACAGCACTTCTGCAATTTCTTGAATGGATGAGTGAACATGTTTTTCATTTAGTCATTGAAATGCTTTGTTTTGACTCAAACCAGATACCATGGTGTCCCATTTATAGATTTTTGTGACCTTACAAGCCATGGGAGAGTATAGCCTACCAGTTAGGTGTCAGATTCCTGAATGCTATTCCTGGCTTTGCCATTAACTTGCCATATGCCCTGGGTCACTTGAATAGGCTGGCAAAAATTTGCAAAAACATCAAAAGCATCTGAACCTTGCCTAGATAAATTCCCATTTTGAGTCATTTAGGATGACCTCAGAAGTACAACAATGGTGATATAGATCTGCACTAACACAGCAAACAGTCATCACATGGCTTTGGATAATCACTGCTCACAGCCAGAGTGTGAGAAACACACTTTTGCATAATAAGAGCACAGAACATCCTCAAATTGCCTTTTCTTCAGAGTTAATTTTCAGAACACTGTGGTGGTTTTTAACGATACAATAGCTATTAGTTTATTAAATCACATGTAATGTTGAGAAAGGAAAATCTAGTTATTGTTCATTATAAAATGTATTAAAAGACCAATTTTTTCAGGGGGGCGGGGCATGGCTTTATTTATAATTCAGGACCGCTGTTGGAATATGAAAAGGCAGATTGCTAACAAAATACATTTTAAAGGGATTTTCTTATTTTAATTATAATATTATGGAACTACCTTAGCAAGCACAATACACTATTAGGGTGTGTCTAGACTACCTAGCTCTGTCGATGGTAGTCTAGGTATACAGTAAGCAGAAGTAAGTCTGATTCAGTGTGTGTTTAATACTAAACATGAAAATAGTGCTGCTTGCTTGCTTGAAGTGATATGTATGCTTAAGTACCTTTCTGAACTGGGGCCTTTAACCTAGGCTGTGTCCAGACTCAGGGTTTTTTTTTTGAAAAAAGTAGCCTTTTTTCGAAAAAACTTCACCTGCGTCTAGACTACAGCCGCGTTCTTTCAAAATTAAATCGAAAGAACGCGGCTTTTCTTTCAACGGCGGTAAACCTCATTTCACGAGGAAGAACGCCTTTTTTCGAAAGTGCTCTTTCAAAAAAAGGCGTTCTTGAATGCCAACAGGGCTTTTTAGAAAGAGAGCATCCAGACTCACTCGCTGCTTTCTTTCGAAAAAGCGGCTTGCTTTTTCAAAAGTTCCGCTTGCAGTCTAGACGCTCTTTTTCGAAAGAGGCTTGCAGCTAGACATAGCCTTAGTGCATTTGCGTAGCAAATGGTGCTCTGACGTGGGCCTCAGAACTCAGAATGCTTCTGATGATAAGGAGTAAAAAATATGCATCTCCTATTTTTGCTACCACATGTCTCCTCACCCTGATTACATTGTGAATGGAGAAAGGGTGGCTTTGATGTCACCTTTACTTTCTCCTGAAACAACCAGTCATGAGTCTGGCATTTGTTGCTGTCTCCAGTTGAGATTTTATTCGTTTTGCTGCCTTTTCACACGTAATCAAAAACAGACTTTAGCTAGCTACTTTAGTTATAGGTAGTTATAGGAATATTTCTTTGATGCTTCTTGGTCCTAGAACAGAAGTGCTGCTGGTTTTCTAAATTCAAATCCAACTGAATATATTTTATAAATGTAAAATCCAAACAACCTCCAGATCTGCCCACACCCTACCTCTGCCCATTCTTTACAGTCATCTGACTCTTTGTCTGCTGACAAGTATGGTATGCATATGAAATGGACATAAATTCCATTTTAAAGTCATGCTCAAATTCATTTAATAAAGGATTATACTAATTGTAAGTGCTGGCTCTGTTTGGTCATATAGATGCTTTATTGTGCAAATAAAGAGCCCCATTTCTACAGTTTCCAAATGGAATTCTGTGGATGTTAGGTGTTTTGGGACCAGTTGTGCCTAAGATCTTGATTGTGCCATAGAAACGTTATTTTCATGGCATAACTTCTAAAGAGGAAAACTATTATTCCATAGCCTCCTATCAATCTCTCTTGACAGGATGTAGTTGAATACATTAAAAGGGTTATAATTCCCCAAGTCATTTGTATATTAAAAGTCATTTGTATATTAAGTTTGATACCAGTTATACTTCTTGCTTCCTTTTTAACAGGGCAGATTTTGGGATTGCTTGGAGAGCTTTTATGATAGAAAAAACTATGAAGGAATTACTTGCTCTAAAACATCTTAATTGTGTTGTTTCTGAACTAGTTTCTTCTCTTTCACTGTTCCAAATACCAGCTACAGAATTTATGGCACAATCCTATAAACAATTAATCACAAGGGTAACTTAATATTTGTGATTATCTCTGCTTCCACAAATGGGGCCTATGAGTATTCATCTTCTGTGAACTGTAGACTTTCATCTATAGTCCACTGAAGTCAATGCGAGTTATTTCAATGGTTATTCAATTATTCCTCTAATTGTGGGCAAAATAAAATAAAACCCACAAAAATCCATAAGTACGTTAGGAACTGAAATCCATTTTTTTAAAAGTGACCAAGTCATAATAAAAATTAGTGAGATATAGGCTTCTAAGTATGTTAGGCACTTTTGGAAATTTTACCCTGCATTACGGAGGGGGAGTAGGTACATATGTGTCTCGTTAAAAATTCAGGTTACAGAGTTCAGGTGAAAAGATTATTTTATTTTATTTTATTTTATTTTATAAAATTGTTAATATTAAATCATTACATTCACATAACTAACATTTGGGGATTGGACTTAAAGTTCTGTTTAAAATTGTTAAAAAAAGATTTAGAATGGATAGCTCTCATATAGAATGTAGCACTTTATGGGATTGTGGGAAAAGAATAAGTATTTAGGTCTTAATGCTAAAATCCTTAATCCCTATTCCTAGTGGTTGGAGGTAAATTAATTTATTCTGCCCTTCTTTGCTAATTATTTTTAAAAGCTCTGAGTACAGCATTTTAGCATAAGTGATGTCAAGTATATTTTAGTGGTTTGCAAAAGGGAAACCTGTAGATTCTACCTATTAAAATAGATAATAGTATAACTTAGCTAACTGCTGACCTTCATATCCCCAAGTGAAGGAAATTAGTCATCATTTGTTATATGGTTTGGGCTAATTCTTTTTCTTTTTATTGAATCTACTTAAACTCCCTTTTCAAATGTCCTTAAAGATATGAAAGCTCTAGAAGATGAACTACTCACTTTAAAGTATATTTGGGAGGTTCCTAATTTATCTCACTGCATTTTTTTCAGATTTTTCTAAGACATCAGCACTGAAAATTCTTGCACACAGGCTTTTAACTTTAAGCCCATTGATTTTGGTGGGGCTACTTAGGCTTAAATTTAATTACATGTAACTCACAGTGTGTGCAGTCCATTTCAGAGGTATATATTGCCTGTGTAGAGGAATTAGAACACACTATGATTGGGGCATCAGTTTGGGAAATCACTTTCTATACAGCTGTAGGACTGGAGCAGGTAGGAGACATAAAGGACACCAGGAGATGGGGGAGAAACAAGATTTTAGGAGTTGATGTAATAGACCCAGCTCATCTTTTGCGATTTCCTTATTTCTGTATGAGGCCTATCCGTCAAAACTAACTGGGTGTAACTCAGCAAACAACTCATCAGTGTTGACATTTTACCAATCTGAAATGGGGAACAATGTAAGATATGTGAATCATACCAGATTTTATAGCATGTCAGCCCCTCTTGACCTAGAGTTCAGATGCCTGACCTTTGCTTTCCAGATTCCATGTTCTGATAGTTGTCTCAGTTAAAAAAAAGAGTCAGGCATTTTAAGTGCTAACAGCTTGCAAAAATAGACAAAAATAAGTTAATAGGAAGTGAATATTAAAGTAACTTTAGTCCGTGATTCCCTACTGGTACCTTTTTTGTGTGCTTGATCCGCCTACCCCTGACCTGCTGTACTGTAACATTGTTCCTCTAAACATTCCCTTTTCTTACATGTAGCACTTTGGGGAAGAGATTAGAGTGGAATAAAAGCATGACATTTCCTTCTATGATTTTTTTTATTACAGCAAACGACTTCCTTTATCCAAAGGTCAACAGGTTCAAATCTGGTACTTTTTGAGCAATTCCTTTAGTTCTTAGCTTCCACCTCATGAGATCAGAATGACATTTAGACATTTAACTGACTCATTCCACTACTTGCTAATTTTTCAGTGACAGGTTGTGCTTGTGGTTTCTAGAGGAGTCATATTGATTTTCCATCAGCACTTTTATATGTAATACTTTCATCTAATTGTGGTTTGCATGCTCAGTTGGACAGGAAACCTATGATATGCAAGCGCATTGTCTCCCACATTACGAATTATTCTGTCACCTAAGTATATTTGAGTTTCCCATATTGCAACACAGACTGTGTTTTGTTTGGGGTTTTTTTGTTTTTTGTTTGTAGTGTGCAATGTGGCTCCAACACTCTTGAAAAGCAATTATTGTCACGGTGCTCATGAATAGTTCACAGGTGTGACCTTTCTCTATTATCCTCATAACTACTTCCATAAAGTTATAAAGTACCAATCCCACATTTCATGAATCTCTAAATAACTCTTTAAGTACCAGAGCCAAAATTCAATAGGTGCTGCCTTGCATACAGAGATAGTTAATCCTATTGGTTTTGCACCAGATTTTTATTGTAAACACTGAAATAATTCTCAGAGGGGAAGCCATGTTTGTCTGTAATTGAAAAAAACTTAAAAAACAATGAATGGTCCTGCAGCACATAAGAGACTAACAAAAAAATGTGGATGGTATCATGAGCTTTTGTGGGCACAACTCACTTCTTCAGATGAATGGAGCAAGGGGTTGCTCGTCTGTCTCTGTCAATCTGTTTTTCACATGCCCAGGTGGGTATTTAAGTTTTAAGAATGCCCGATAAAGATCCTGAATGTGTTTGTCTCTGTCTGTGGGA
The DNA here is from genome assembly GCF_049634645.1 of Pelodiscus sinensis. Lineage (NCBI taxonomy): Eukaryota > Metazoa > Chordata > Testudines > Trionychidae > Pelodiscus > Pelodiscus sinensis. The sequence goes on from NC_134719.1 coordinate 53,819,990, forward strand.
TTGGAGCAAGTCTGGTTGGATCTTAGGGACTGGCTGTAAACAATTGATTGGGAAATGTGTCTTGGATGGAAGCAAGAGGCATGTAGGTAAGAATAATTTTTGGTAGGTTTCCAGTATAAGGTGGTCGAAATGTGTCCATCATGTAATTGTACTGTAGTGTCAAGGAAGTGGATCTCTTGTGTGGATTGATCCAAGCTAAAGTTGATGGTGAGGTGGAGGTTGTTGAAATCCCTGTGGAATTCTTCTAGAGTCTCCTTCCCTTGTGTCAATATGATGAAGATGTTGTCAATTAGGCATAAGTAGTGTAACGGTGCTAGGGGGGCAAGAGCTAAGGAAACATTCGAGGTCAGCCATAAAGATGTTGGCATATTGTAGGGCCATATGGTGCCCATAGCTGTGCCACTGACTTGAAAATATAAATTGCCCCAAATTAGAAATAGTTGTGGATAAAGACAAAGTCAGAAAGCTCAGTAACCAGGTGTGCAGTGGTGTCATCAGGGATAGTGTTCCAGATAGCCAGTAATCCATCATTGTGTGGAATGTTGGTGTAAAGAGCTTCTACATCCATGGTGGCCAGGATGGTGTTTTCAGGAAGATTCCTGATGTTCTGTAGTTTACTCAGGAAGTTGGTGGTGTCTGTAAGCTAGCTAGGATTGCCGATAGCTTAGGGTCCGAGGAGATGTTACACTACTTATGTTACACCGTTACACTACTTATGCCTAATTGACAACATCTTCATCATATGGACCCAAGCGAAGGAGACTCTAGAAGAATTCCACAGGGATTTCAACATCACAAGATAATCTTGTTTTCCAATGTCTGAGATGATGGGAAGTCTGGGATTTCAAGGTCTGTGGATCTTGGGTAGCAGAGAGAAAAATTCCTGTCGCAGATTTGGTCCCAAATTGTGCAGGGAGTTTCTTGAGCAGATGGTCTAAGGTTGGGGTTTTGGGGTGGGTTTTTTTGGTATTCTTTAGAGGGGAGAATCAGAGGAGAGAAGCCTGTAGAATCTCGTGTTGGTGACTTGTCTGGCAGCCTCCTGTTCGTAATCTGCTCTGTTCATGATGACTACAGCATCCTCTTTGTCAGCTTCTTTGATTTTAATGTTAGAATTGTTTTTGAGGCCACGAATAGCATTGCGTTCTGCATGGCTGAAGTTATATGTTACGTGTTGTTTGCTGACAATGTCAGCCCATGAATGTTTGCAGAAGCAATTGATGTGGAAATCAAGACTCTAGTTATGCCCCTCAGGAGCCATCTACATGCCGCCTCCATCTAAAGGAATATTTCCAATACAGCAATGAACAACATACTGACCCTCGGGATCCCCCCTAAAAATCCCCCAAGAGGAAAGCATCTGTGTGGACTCCTCCTGACACCCGTAATGAGCACCTGGGCATCAGCTTCTTCAAGATAGCCCCAACAAACAAAACAACAGAGCACCACTGGTCATCACCTAGAGCCCACAACTTAAACCCCTCCAGCGCATCATTAACAATCTATTCGGGAAAATTATCCCTCATTCTCACAGGCCTTGGGGGACAGGCCAATCCTCACTCATGCTGTGTCTAGACTACATCCCTCTGTCGGCAGAGGGATGTAAATGAGGCACTTCAAAAGTGTAAATGAAGCAGGAATTTAAATATCCCACACTTCATTTGCATAATCGCATCAAAATCGAACAAGCGCCATTTCGAAAGTAAAACTGCGGTCTAGGCGCAGTTCTTTCGAAAATGGCAGGCTTTTTCGAAAGATCCTGTACTCCTCAAAAGAAAAACCAAACCCCCTAACCTGAAACAAATTCTTTCTAGCAACCACACAGCATATCTCCATCATACTCACACAGGAACCCACCTCTGCAATCAACTCTGATGCCAACTCTCTCCATACATCTATACAAGCAGTGTAATCATAGAACCTAGTCACATAAGCCACCACATCGGAGGCTCATACAACAGCACATCCACTAATGTGATCTATGCCATCGTGTCAGCAATGCCCCTCTGCCATGTATGTTGACCAAATTGGACAGTCTCTACAATAAAGGATTAATGGTCACAAATCAGATATTCAAATGGTAACACACAGAAACCTGTTGGGGAAAATTTTATCTTGCCTGGGCACTCACTAATGGACCTAAAAGTGACTATACTATTACAAAGCAATTTAAAAAACTAACTGGGAAGAGAAGCTGTGGAACTTCCTTTCATCTGCAAATTTAACACCTTTAATCAAGGTCTGAAAAAAAGACCTGACCTGGATGGGCTGCTACATTCAACATTCTAATGACATCAAAAGCTAAAGTATCAGTCACTTACAACCCACTCTATTAGCCTGATTTAGCATGGACACTGTAATTGACAAGGTGTTTTTTCCTCTTCTCTTTCCCTCTCCATCCCCTCTTTTTTCTGCTATTTATCTGTACCTCTGGACTCCTTGCTCCATTCATCTGAAGATGAAGCTTGAATTTTCTCAACTGCCTTTTGTGGGTTCACACTTTGTATAGTTCATTATTTGCAAACAGTCAAATGACTTCTAGGTACTCACGAACTGTTCATCAATTCTGGAGAAAATCTAAATGTTCCTGACATTGAGATTATCAGATACTATACAACTAATTCTAATGAACAGCAACCTGAGGCCCATTCACAATTGTTATGAATAGTCTACATATCAAAACCTAATTAGACAAGGAGATAAAATGTGACACCAATGCTATTTAAAGTATGGTCTCTGTAAGATCATTGATTGCCAATAGCAAGCATAATGCAAGAGCAGGCGTATTACAGGAGAAACTCTCAGGTTGACATGAAAAAGAATAAAGACAGTGAGCTTGATCCGAAGCCTTAGATGTCAATGGGATTTTTGCAATTGATGTAATTGAATTTTGGATCAGAATCAGTGTGCAGACAAAGTAGGTTATACTCATGTATCCAGAGAATCAGATTAGTGGTGAATGCTAACTATTTTACCAATAAAAACAAGTAATCTTTGTTGACAAATACCACAGGGAAAAATGCAAATATTCACAATGACCTATTGATATGATTTGCAAGCCAAGAATTATTCCTGTAAATGCAAATGATTTCAAATAACTGATACTCTCTAAAATTCAGCAATCCATTTATGGATGTTTTTTAACTTCAAGCAAAAAATGAAACGTGTCAAATTGTTCACCATGAATAATTCAGTCAGACTCTGTCAAGTGATGTGAAGCTTAATTAATTAGTTTTGGAAAGGACCATGGATATTTTAAGATTCTTGGGTAGTTGTATAAAAGTACAAAGTATTGTGATTATTTTTTTAAAAGAAACTTCATGGACTGCCAACATCGCTTATCCTCCCTGATCTTTCTGGGAGGCTTACCTCTAATTCATCTCTGCTACAATGCTGTTGTGCCCCTTGGTTTGAACGGGGCACATGTTTGAACAATGGCTGGGACTGTGACAAAATAGTGTAGCTGAAATACACCACAAGATGAAAATGTTTCCAGAGATCCATGGTACTGGGTGACAAAGAGCTAAAGAAATAAAACCAGATTCAAGTTACTTACATATTGTTTTTCACACTGTGCCAATACATTTCTAAGCAATATCTGAAAGCTACAATGTCAAACTTTTCGGTCTTGTTGTTTTTATTTACAAACATGCCAAGGAACTGAGTGATAAGTCAAATCTAATTGACATAGAGATTTGCCTGGAAGTAGCTGAAATAAAGATCTGCTGCCAACTTTGTTTATAACAGAGATTTGGTTATCCACAAGCCTAACATCATCTGCATTTTGTATCAAAAAGGGCATTTGGAAGCATAGACTGATGCAGGTCTCTTCAATATATTATCGACTTGCAGGGAAACTGTGTTTTTGGACGAACTTAATGGAATGTGAATAATTCTTGTTTCAAGACAGAATTCACCTACAGGGCAGAAATAATCTTGAGTGACATGGAATGTACTCTTATAGAATCATAGGGTTGGAAGAGATCTTAGGAGGTCATTGAGTCCAGTCCCCTGCTAAAAGCAGGAAAAGAACAAAAACCTACATTCAATGTATTCCAGTAGTACCTATGCACGTATTTACAATGTAGTAACATAGTAAAAACATTATTATTACAGATACTCCAGAGGATCAGGACATAAATATTGCATCATAAATAGGTGAATAGTTGTTATTTATGTGCATAAATAGTTGTTATTTATGTGTAATTTATGTGCATAAATCTTTGGAAGATTATGAACTAAGGCTCTGTCTATACTGCAGCCTTCTTCCGCAAAAGCGTATGAACGATGGAGTAGAATATTGCTGTGCTTCATTTGCATAATTCATTAGCAGATGTTTTTGTGCAAGAGGCTTTTGCACAAAAAGGAGCTGTTTAGAAAGCTCCTTTTTGTGAAAAAAACCCCTTCTTGCGCAAGAGCCATTCTTCTTGAAAAAATGAGGAAGAACAGTTCTTGCACAAGAGGGTTTTTTTGTGCAAAAACAGCTGATAATTAATTATGCAAATGAAGCATGGCAGTATTCTACTCCATGCTTCATTTGCATAAGCTTTTGTGGAAGAAAGCCGCAATATAGACGTAACCTAAGTGTCGATCATACAGAGGTCTGAAAAGAATTTGCAAGAGGGATCCAAAAGAAAACTCCTGATCTGCAAATTATCAGCTCTGATGTTTCAAAATCCAGATATGAGTTTTTCATCACTAACAAATACTAATTTATGTAAGTAAAAGTTGTATCCATTTATCAATGGATAAACTGAGGCATAATAACCCAAGATATAAAGAGCCCCAAAGAAAAAAATCAGATCCAGATTCCTAACACTAAGTTTTCAGCCCTTTATTTTGGGAAAGTCAGTGAATTAGAAATGGTATCAGACAAGAATGAAAGCATTATCATCTTCACCTATAAAATAATGAGAGAAAATAGATTTTTCCCCTTTCAAATTTATTGCTGGAAATCAATGTTCTGCTCAACAGATGAACTATGATTATTTAATTTGAACTATGGTTATAATTAGAAGTTGGATTTCTGAATCTATTTGATTTCATAACTATAGATATTTCAACTAATCCCCTTATTCACTTTTTAAGAGATTGCTGCACTGTGTATGGAATCTGTTACATCTACTAAGTGCTCATAGAGCTATGCTGATAAATTCATAGAATCCTAAAACACAAGAACTGGAAGGGACCTTGAAAGACCATTAAGTCCAGTCCCCTGCCCTCACAGCAGGACCATCTAGATCATACCTGATAGATGTCTGTCTAACCTGCTCTTAAATATCTCCAGTGATAGAGATTCCACAACCTCTCTAGGCAATTTATTTCAGTATTTAAGCACCCTGACATAGACTTTATCAATCTTTATATTTTTAAAAAAATTGGAATATGAATGGCTTTGGTTAAGAGCCTTTGTCTGGCTTGATTCTAGCTCAAATCAGTAATAACTGGAAATTTTTCCTGTTTGTTGGTGCAATTGGTTGCTGGTCTCAGTTGATTCTTCATTGGGCTAACAGCCACATCACAAAAATTGCTAGCACAATCTCACCCACTTCATTTCACTAGCACAACTGGCCTTCATTTTAGCAGCCACAACAGAGAGCACCAGGATTTGAACAGGGAAGATAACTAAATCTCTAAATCTCTGTCACAGAACACGCTTAAGCAGGACTGAGGAAAAGTGGTAGAATGTATTTGCTTTGAATTTGGGGATTATGGATCAGCCACAGACTGGCAGGAAAAGGGAGGAGACCGTTTGTTGGTGCACATCCTTTATTGTTATCTCCAAAATGGATTTAGTGGAGACAGATTAATGAAGTATCATAGGGTATGTCTACACTACCCCGCTAGTTCGAACTAGCGGGGTAATGTATGCATGCCGAACTTGCTAATGAAGCCCGGGATTTGAATTTCCCGGGCTTCATTAGCATAAAGCCGGCGCCGCCATTTTTAAAAGCCGACTAGTGCGAACCCCGTGCCGCGCGGCTACACGCGGCACGGGGTTCGCACTAGCCGGCTTTTAAAAATGGCGGCGGCGGCTTTATGCTAATGAAGCCCGGGAAATTCAAATCCCGGGCTTCATTAGCAAGTTCGGCATGCATACATTACCCCGCTAGTTCGAACTAGCGGGGTAGTGTAGACATACCTATAAAGAATATGTGCCCTGAATAATGGAAGCAGTTATAATGTGTCCTTGGGAGATGCAAGAACACCCAAGTGCTGTAGCCCAGTGGAATGTTGAATAGGGAACTGTCTAAACATTTCAAAAGGAAGGATGATGTTTCTGGAGCATGGTGGAAGGAGAATTTTCCCAAATGAAATGTTAGGAATGTTCAAGAGCACAAGTGCTGAGGTTCATACATTCCAGACTGTATTGTACTTCTCAGCCCCTAGACATTTCTGGCAGTGCATAAAAGGATTTTACAGTGAATATGTCTGGTGTATCTCTGGAAAGGAAGCTCTGAAGACAGTCTTGAATCATAGAATCATAGAACTGGAAGATACCTCAGAAGGTCATCAAGTCCAGCCCCCTGGTACACAAGCTAGTACACAAGCCTGGACATCTAGCAGGTGCCTGCAGCCTACTGTGAAGAAGTACGTGACAGTTAGCACTAGTCTAATGAATTGGAGACTGGGCTCTGCTCATTGGTTCTACCACAGATATCCTGTGTGACCTTGTGTAAGTCATTAACCTCTTTGTGCTTCAGTTCCCTAGCTGTAAAGCTGTGACACTATCATTTCCCTGTCTCAGCATGTGTGATAAAAAACCCCCCAGCGATTGTGAGGCACACACTTAAGGGGCTAATGAGGACAACTGTAGTCCCAATCAGGGGCTCTCAACCATTTCATCCTTGTGGGCTATATATACAGCTGGTTAAGATCCATGGTGTTCCCCCTTATCTTCACCCACCCCTATGCCCAGTGCTCTCCACCCAGAGAACTCTGTACAGAGTGGGGCAGGGAGTGAAGGCCTGGGTCCAGAGGTAGGACCCTACTTCTGCCACACAGGGTCAGGTAATAGGGCAGCCTTGACCCTGGACCCTGCCAAATGGCAGAACAGTCCCAGGGCAGGGCTAGGTGGGAGAGTAGCCAGGCAGCCCTGGAGCCTGTCGAGCTTTGGCTGTATGCTGATTGGGCGGCATGCGGCCCAGGGACTGAGAACCACTGGTCCAGATTATAGTAATTGGCTACAGCTGGAAAGCCTGCACCAGTACAAACTACCTTTTCTGTAGTGAGTGTTTACATATCCAGAGCCATCATAATGAGCCATATGTCTTAGGTGGCTAGCACAGTGAGCTAAAACACCCTGGAACAAATAGAGCACCATTCACTGGCCCTCAAAACCCATTTAACAATAGTTTCAAAAATTTCATTCTGAGGAGAGGTTGGCACAAGTGTTTCTGCTGAGACTGCGGAGCTTCACTCAGCGACAGTAGTCCCTGTCCTAGCTAGGCACTCAGCACGGAAACGAATACAGCAGCTTAGCCCAGCAAATAAACGGCTGTGATCTAAAACACAACAGCTTGAAGAGGAGATATTTTATCATTGCAATTATTGCTGTCTTCTCTTCTCATTAGACCCTGTGTCACAGGAATGAAATATTAGCATGTTAATGCTTGCTTGAAAGAGAATACACCTCTGGACATACAAAATATAATTCATGCATGTACTGTTACACTGTTGCAGATAAGGACTGACTGCTCAAAAGAAAATGCTTCTGTTTGGGCTAATAAGTATCCCATAGCAATGCACTTAAATGCAGGATAGATGTGCCACTCTCTCCCTTCCTCATCCCCCAGTTTTCCAATACCATTGCTGGGTCCTCAAGCCCTAAATTAATTTTTGTGAAGTGATGCTAAATTTTAAATAGTTTGACGTATCATAGATTTTATTCATCTGAGCCACAGTGTTGGTTAAAAATTCCTAGATTCACAAGTATGTACCATGCACCCCTCTCTCCTTTTTAGTAGCTTGTAGGGTTTCTGCAGTGCTTTTTTTTTGTCTGGACAGCATAGCTCAAGATTGTGACATATTCCCAAACTTGTGGAGAATACAAGGAGTAAGGGAAAAGTCTTTGATTTGAAAGAGCAGGCTTTCACAGGAAGAACATTGGTGGAATTCTGGTCCCACTGACATCAGTGAGAGTTTTGTCACTGAAGTCAATGAGGCCTGAATTTCACCAATGGGGTTGATGATGCTGTTAATACATTATATAAATGTAGTCATTTTTGGTTGCCATTGCTGTTATTTCTACAGGAATTCAGAGCCAAAAATTAGGGGGATCAGTGTACAGATGGGAATTGAAAATTGGGGTGGAAAAGCAGGATCTGGGCAGGAATTTTAGTGTGGGAGGGGGCTCAGGGTTCGTGATGGGATGTTGGGTTTGGGAAGGAATTAGGGACTTAGAGTGTTGGAGGAGGTATGGAGGTATAGAGTCTGGGTGGGAGTTAGTGAGCAGGGACTGGGGTTTGGGGACTTGTTTGGTGGGGGAGGAGAACAGGTGGTACCGTGCAGCTTCCACTGACCAGGAATCATAGCCAATGGGAGCTACAAGGGGAAGAATCTGCAGGTGAAGGTAGCACTGGGGCAGAGCTTCTCCATACAGTGCTCGTCATGCCAATGTGGCCCTGGGGGCAATGGAAGGAGAGGAATGGCACCGTGTGGAGCCATCAGCCTAGAATGCAGCATGCAGGGGCTTCAGTGGCTGCAGACCAGGGTCATAAGCTAAGGGGGCCCTTTCCTAGCCTGGAGCCTTGGGATGCAGCCCTTTAAGCTTCTTTCTTAATATGGTCCTGGCTGGGGACAAGATCCAGGGGCGGATATAGGGCAGGGCGAATGGGGTGGCCGCCCCGGGCCCCGCGCATCAGAAAGCCCTGTGCACGCGCCGTGGTGCTGCTGTGCATGCGCATGGCGTCACTGCGCATGCACTGTGTCAAAGGGGGGCCCCCGCAGAATTATGCTGCCCGGGGCCCCGCAAAACGGTCATCTGCCCCTGACAAGGTCCATGGAATTATACCAGTGCAAAGGCACTGTAAGAGGAGAGCCTAATGTATGCATTCTAGCCTCATCACACCTGCATATAACTGTTTTTAAGGTTCATTATTACATTAGTTCAAGCACAAAATAAGTAGTTCCCAATGGCAGTGATATGATGATTATGGGCTGGGACCCACCCATGAAACTCTTCCGTTAGGCAATCAGTTTACCCTCACAAATTCTTGATGTCAGACTGGGACAATGCAAGTATTCCACGTTGTTGTGAGCCTTAGGGCTAGGTCCAAGCTGGAATGTCCTAGCTCCCTTGGCAGGGGAAAAGGAAAAATTGAAGGCAAAAATGGCAAACATTGTTGAAAACAACAAAGACACAATTTCCCTAGAAATATTCACATTTTTGGCAATAATTGAAAACCAAAACAATTTCATTCTGAAATGCGGCCACAGTGGTCCAGGTGGGTTTGTAAATCAGGTGTCTCATGCTCCCCTTCTCCTCCATATACCATGCTCCTCTGTCAGACTACATAGCTGTACAATTGTCTCCTGTCTTGGTGAGGAGAGGCCATGCATCATGGCAGTTATGTGGCCACAAAGCACCATGGAAGATAGTCTGGACATATATCTGAGTCCGAAAAGGAGAATGGGGACATGAGATAATCAAATTACAATTTACGTGAGGCCCAGTGGCAGCTGAGGCAGAACCAGATTAAAATCAGTTTAGTATGAAATATTTCACTTTGGTAAACAAACCAGAATCTTTGAATTCAACTCCAAATGAAATAATTAATGTTCGTTTCTCAATGGAAAATTGAAATCTTTGGCACATTCAAAATTTTCCCAGGAAAATAGAATTTTAACAGAAAATTCCTCACGAGCAATAATTCCTAGGATCCAATGCTGGAACGAAATTTGAGATAACAGCACAAGATAAGTGTTTACTTTTTTAAGACATACACCTCCAGCAGTAACTGTAGACATCAATTTGAATCCACCCCTTTTGGATCCAATCCTTTACAACCTTTCTGATGGGTGTTAGTCATCACTAAACAGTATATGATCCCATGCACACATGAGTAAGTAAATACCGTTAGAACTGTTGGTGTAGCAGAATTCTGCCTCTGATAGTTCAGTGAGAAGATGCGCTTATGGCCTCTAAAAGGTTATTATGATGCAGCAACTATTATTTTCTATTAGTGCCTCCTGATATAAATTCATTAATCTTTGCAATTGTTCACAAATAGCCATTTGCTCAATGTCAGAGGTATATATGAGCTTATTCTGAGACTTGGGATGCAACCCTTATAAGCCTTTATAAGCCTTATATATAAGGCTTAGATAGACAGATAGATATAGATAGATAGATATTACAATATAAAATAGCATTCATAACCCCTGATTTGCTTATATGGCTCAGGAAGTCTAGGAGCACACAAGAAATGTATCTAAATAAGCTGCAACTCAAAGTCAAGAGATGAGTCTAGTCTATTAGTTTTTAATGCCTTTTGGCTTCCTTTGTAAAGGTTTGCATGGCTCTCAGACAGACAGCACACACGTAGGAAACATAAAAAAGCCAAATTATGATGCCAACATAAAGCTGCAGGAGCTCATAGACCCATGTCCTTGTTAAAGTTATTCAGGTCTAACAAAGTCACTAATTGAGGGTTAGCTTCATTAAGTTCAATAGAGAAATCGCTATGTTTTATTAAGGGATGAACCCATTCTTCATTTCCTCCCTTCTGCCTAGAAGAGTAATGTTTGCACAATTTGGGTGGGCTCTCCTCTTCCAGGTTATAAAGTCCAAGTGTTAAAAAAGGTGCTCAGCTCTATTACCCACACTATGGGTGATAGTAGGTACAGTCTAGGAAGCAAAACACCTTTCTTAATCAAAGGGAGGAGGAGATCTTACACCCAGTTGTTTCAGTCCATTTTCTCTGAATAATAAGAGAGTTGAATGCAATAAGTGGTTTGGTTTATAACTGATTTCACAGCAAGCATGCACTGGAGCATCTGAAAGTATTACTTTGCTTAGGGTGCTGGGATGTTATGTAGTACTGTTTTGCAAGCATTATAGCATCTGGATCTAGACCACAGTTTTCAACACTCTCCAAATGTATTTGCACTTCACCCAAGTTTTGCATATTTTTTATGTCCCTCATCACTCTCATGAATAGTTTCTTCTGACTTGCAGCATTATGTTGCATTATGCTCTCTAATGATGGCTCTCAGTTAGAGAAAAAGCAAAAGAGAAGCGGTAGCATATGTTCTGACAAATTATGAGCGACTATCAGAGACGGCTGGAATAGCAAGCACCAAAGTATTTGTTCAATTATCTACTTAATCAGCCCTAAGTGGCTAAGGAATATTCTAGGCACAAACATTGTCTCATTTAAGCTAGCTAGAATGTAAATGATTTCTCTTGTAATGAAGTTGCTGGGAAGGCTGCCATCGCAGCCGGAAGAGCTTTGGACTCTGCTCCTAGACATGGCCTGATGTGTTTTTAGGCTGCATTTGGGTCTTTCTCACAGTGTGGGCTCTGACTGCCCTGCTAAAAGATCTATTCATGTTGCTGTGGCTCTGCCCTCTGCTTGCTGTACCTTGTGTGTGAGCTGTTGAATGGGACTGGCTGAGGCAGATGCTACTTCTCTCATAAGCTCAGCCCCTGATTAGGTGGATGGTGATTATTGTTGCAACATGCAACAGCTAAATAAATGTTCCAGAATTGCTCTGCACTACTATATGGAATGTCCACGCTGCAGTGTAAGCCCAGTCAGTAGAACTTGAGTTCACAGCCCCTGGGTATGTGTGTAACCCTGTATTAGGAATGGTTGAATCTTGAGTCCTGAAGTGGGTTCTACATTGCATTATGTGCTCCCAAGTCCAACCACCCATCTTGCAGATTGACATGCTCTTAAAAATCTGGCTGCTTTAGCCCTTTGTTCAGGGCACAATGTGGGAAAACTTGCCTGTCTGTTAAACTTTCCAGAGGACAAAGAAACTTTCCATGGGACTGTGAAATACTTTTGGCAGACTCCGAGAGTCCAAGTCCAGTGGGGCTGCATTTACACTGCAAAGAAATAGGGCTTGAACCTTTATCCTGGCTTTGATTCAGACTAGTTAAGGAGGAGAAAATGGCTCTTTCCCACTTTCCATGATGAGCATTGTATCTGGGAAGTTAGTCATGTCTGCTTATTTTTAATTTGGTAGGACTAGAGCAGAGGACCCTCTTAGTCCCTTCTAACCCTGTCCTTCTATGACTCTATGAGATGAGCATTGTTCACTTTGTCATTCAAATTATCATGGCCTTGTTTCTGGGTCAGTTCTCTTGAGTCTTTCAGGTGAAAGAGCAAATATCACACTATGGGGGGGGGGGGGGGAAGGGGTAGAAAAGCCCATGCAACTCAGTTTACTCAAAGTTCTTAGTAGAAGCAAGATGGCTTTTGTTACTGTGGCTCAGAAATTCAAGGGCACATCAAAAGGTAGCCGTGCACTTTGCCATTAATAATACTGACACTTATTCATAAACTTTTTTTAAAAGCAAGTTAATATTTCAAAAATAAATTAACAGTAGCATCACTCCTCAGCTCAATTATAAAATATGCTAATAGGTTAGACACATTCTTAATACATCAGGATGGCTGGGGAATGTGGCAGATAACGAGAGAGGAATTTAAAGAGAGGGTTCAGTAGTGAACAATTTAACCATATGGCCAGTAACATAATGAATTGAGAGGGGTGTCAGGTATCTTAAGTTGCACTTGGAATAAGGCATCCAACCGAAAAGGAGGCATGTTAGTGGAGGCAGAGGGCAGAAGAAATACCATAAGCTAACAAGCTCGTTTCCTTTTTTTTTCATTCTATAGTTTATTGTCCTCCTCAGACTCTCTAAAGAAAGTTTTTTTCATTTTGTCGCTTATAAATGCTCTTTCCAATTCAGGATGATTTAAGCTTCCCTCCCCTTGAAGAATGATATAATCACATTAGAGAGACCCTTGCTAAATCAAAAGTTTTTGCAGAGTGATTCTGCATATGCAAGGAACATCTTCTAAGGCCAACCCACATTTATGAATTACTCTAGTTGCAAACATCCACCTTCACTAGCCAAACACATTTTGTGGTTTCAAACAGCTTCTTAATAACCATAATCCAGGTCTTAAAATTAATACCTTTCACTCCAGTGCCTTTGTCCGAAGTATTGAACCAGTAAAAGGGAAGAGGCAGGATTTTCACTTGCTAGATGAAGGTGCAGGAATGTGTGTATGCCGTGAGTCCACACTTAAGTAGAAGAACCCCAGTAGAGGCCTTTTGAGAAAGTTACCCTGTAATATCTTATTGTAAAGTCTGGAGAGCTACAAGGGTTATTCCCTGAACAGTTTTCAGACACTCACTGTCGCCCATTTCATTGTAAATGGAACTAAATAAGTGTGGTGCCTGCTTGTTCAGAGAGGTAAAGCTCTTTTATTTTCCAACAATGGAGAGTCGGTGGTGAAAGAGATACAGTAAGATTGCTCCCTGATGGCAGAAGCTACCGAAAGAGTTTTTGCACTATCAGTGGTGAAATTCTTGAAAGGGAAAGTAAAAGATGCGGACGGTGTCAGGAGAGAAGTAGAGAGACAAGCTCCTTGAGAGGAATTGGGTAAAATCCATAGAGGGCTTTAAAAACCACTGTGAACTGAATGCTGGGAAGAGGGAGCAAGGGCACTGGCTGCCAATGGGGTGATGGAACCATGTAGCACTCTGAAAAGCAGCAGGGAGGAACCATTTCTCACTGCGTATCAATTTTTCTTAAAAATTATGATTAAAATTGACATTTTTGACCCTTCTGCCTCTGGCTAGCCTAGCTTGTAAGTACACATCATTTGTCACATAAGTGCTGTGCAGAGTCTGGTTATACTAAATTAACTACTTTCCAAACCATCGACCTTAATACAGAAATACCAGTGAGAACACAAACAGCTGCTTTCTAATCAAATATGTTAAATAAGTAGCTACTGATGGTAAGATAGGAGACCTTGCTTTATCAACACAGACTTACAATTGAACTTTCTGTTCTTAAGCTTAAATGCCATTTGGCTCTCTCTTGCCAATTGTAGGATGATCCATGTGTTATTCATTATTTTTAGTATTTCTATTGGTAGTTGAAGAAGCAGCATAAGAATACATTTCAAGCAAGATATTGCATACAAAGGCTTCTGTTGAGCTAATGGAAAAACAAAAACAATTAAACCATTGTTTTTAAGGAAAACTTTTACAAAAGACAAAATGTTTCAAAATGTTTTTTTCTAATCCTAGTATTTGAAAGAAAACAAAATTCAAGAAGTTCTATGACAGTCTAAAGGTTGTCCCATTGATATTAAGAAGACCCAGCTAAGTCAAAAGTTGCCGCTTTCTATTTTAAATTCTCTTTCAAGGGCACCTCAGTGTTTCCTTTGCCTGGTATTTTTTACCTTTATTCATCCTCTAAAGTATGTCATTCCATGGTGTGATACTGTGTTACATAGTGTTAATAAGATTTCAAACTTGTCAAATAAGGACGCCACATGGAGTTGGAAAGACAAAGTATAAATTATCAGAGTGGTATGAAACAGCTGGCTTAGAACAAGAACTGCAGACGATGCTAAATAATTTGTGAAAATCTGTATGAAGAAATAGCATATTTAAAATATCTCTGTTGCATTCTAACACTTTCATGCAGCACTTTGAGCAAAGAGAGTAGGACTCAGCTAGCAGATATGCACAGTTTGCTACTGAAATGCTAGTAACTATAGAACAGAGGGGTACGTTGTAGTTGGTTTGTGTGTGTGTGCATGAGGGGCAGTGAGGATCAAATTCTCCTCCCCCCAAAAGAAAGATTCAAAACATACAATGTACCATCAGAACAGTACAAGTGTGTGTGGGAGAGGGATGGGTGGGTGGAAGAGACAGGGAGGAATTCAGATTGTGTCCATGTCTGTAACCATGTTCAAATTGGACTGAATAGATGTAACTAAGAACTGTCTACAACTCAGTTGTTGGATGGAAACCATATCATGTGCCTTATATAAAATGAACAGCACAATTAACTATAGAATTCCAAAATGCATCTTTAATGAATATTTGTCCATTTCAGGTAAAAAAACCCCAACCTATTCACGATTATTCTCATTAGTAAAGGTTGAGCACTCATGAAGAAAACTAGTATGAAATGGTTAAAGTGCAAGCTAAGTAAAATTTGCTTTCAGATTCTTATGAATATTTCTGGAGCACTATTTTCAGTACAGGCAGTCCCCGAGTTACGCGGATCCGACTTTTCTCGCCCTGGAGGACGGGAGCGGTGGGACGCCCAGATGCGCCGCGGTCCCGCCGCCCGCGTCCTCCAGGGTCAGAAAAGTTGCTCCGTGTCTCCCTGGTCTGCTGGGGGGGTATCCCCCCCCCCAGCAGACCAGGGAGACACGGAGCAAAGCCGCGGAGCACGCGGGAAGCGGGACAACCCAGCAGCTGCTGAATCTGGACGCCAGTTCCGACTTACATACAGATTCAACTTAAGAACAAACCTACAGTCCCTATCTTGTACGTAACCCGGGGACTGCCTGTGGTCACATATTTACAGCTTCTCTTAAACCCTGCAAACAAATACAGCTGACATGCTCACAGCTTTGCTGTCAAAGCAGGTCTGAATCCTCCAAATGTTTTTGCATGTGCTTGCCTTTAAGCATGAGTAACCTCCCTGAACCCAATGCTTGCAGGATTACTGTCTTGGGCTGCCACCATCCCACTCCCACATTGACCTAGAAGCAGCCTCAGTCACCCAGCAAACCAGGAGATTTTAATGTGCCAAAAGTCCAGTGAGAGGTGCAATGGGGCTAAGAGAGTGTCTGTGCCTGCCTTGGCTATGCACAGGTCCCAAAAGTGGGCAGCATGTGTCTGTCTCCAGATGTCGGAGCAGCTGGGGGGCTTTGCGGGTTGCCCCTTTGCTCTGCCCAAGTGCTCGCTCTGCAACTCCCATTGACAGGAAGCTGAGGCTAGCTAAGGCTGCGGGGGTGGTACATGGAGGCAGGAAGAGAACATGAAGCCACCTGGCATGAGCCTAGGAGCCAGACATGCTGGTCACTACTGGGAGCTGCCTGAGATAAGCATCAATGGAGCCTGCATCCCACCTGCCTGCCCCAAGCTCAGATCAGAGTTCCCATACGCCGAACACCTCAGCCCCAGTCTTGAAGTCCATACACACACCCCAGCCTCTGCCCACACCCAGTGAAAGTGAATGAGGGTGGGAGAGAATGAGCAATCGAGAGCGGGGAAAAGGGGTGAGATGGGGCTGCACAAGAGTGTTTGGGTTTGTGTGAATCAACAGCTGGCAACTCTATTAGCAGAGGTGAAAGGAAGCAGGGGCGCTCTGGTGCGCAGCTCAGGCAAGAGCTGGCTGAGTTGCAGCAAGAGCCAGCAGGGAGCAGTTTAAAGAGCTGGCAGGGACCCGGGTTGCAATAGAATAGTGCCTGTAAGAAACTGTAAGTTACTTTCACCGCTGCCTATTAGTGTCTTAGTGTATTAACTCACTTTCCTGGTCTGCTCAAGCTGCATACTGTGCTCATCAATGTTTCTTTAAAAAATACATGGAACAATGTGACTATCATGTCACATGTTTCCACCCCTTTACCACCCGAACCTCTAACCCTGATCCTCTCCCCCCCCCCCAAAAAAAAATTCTAATTGGTTCAGAAAGAATTAAGTTTTTCAAAAAAGATTCTTCCTTATCTGCACTGCTTTATCTGTTACAAAACATTGCCTTTGATTAGGAATTTAATTAATCTACCTCCCAAGTGCATGTGGGAGGTGGGAGATATATCCATCCAGATGATAACACCATCAAAGATGAAAGCCATAAAATGTCTTTTTTCTTTTTCATTTTTATTTTTCAAAAGAAATAATTTCAGACACACGCCCGCAAAGGGATAAACATAGTTTTAGCAGCTCAGAATGTTAGTGTAAAGTATAATGGGAGGCAGTGAACAAATTTCCTTAGTGAGATAGTCCCATCTGATTTAGAAGAGAAAAAAATGGAGCTTTCAAGAGGATAATGATAGAAACATTTCCTTTGTTTACACTTCCATCACATCTCAGCAGAGTGTACACAGAAATTAGGGCACCCTAGAACAGAAGCATTTACGTGGTCTTTCAGATAGCCCTCCAACTAAGCTTGCCTTGATTTATGGAAATAATAAATCTTCACAAACCTAACAAAATACCATCCAAAGCAAGCATCTTTTCTCATCAAACTGCAGTTTTCATAGTGGTTGCTTTTTATTATTTTACTGACTAATATGTTGGCCTTTGAAAACATCAGAGTGCTCAGAAGTATTAGCATACCTTTCTACTGATCATTTCACACAACAGCCAAAAATAGTCATGCCGGAGAAGAACGTAGCATCCTTTATAATGGTTTTGGTAGAATAACAATGTGAATAATAACTCATCTAGCTGCAGTGATAGAGAAATCATGGAAGGCAGAATTAAGGTACCTAATGTGGCCAGTTCGTGGATGCCAGCACCATTATATGATAAAGTTTCTTTTAAAATTAAGTGGCGGTCATGCCATCTTCAATATAATATACAGCAATATGAAACAGCATTCCTAAAGTGTAAAAGATTCACGTACACTGATTGGAGATGAACCCACATTGGAAATACAGATGTGAATGATCCTAAACTTCAGGGATCTTTGAATCTAGATCCATTGTTAATTTTTGTGAACTATTTATTTATTTAAAATATTTTCACCCTGCTGCTCTATTTAAAATATTCAAGGTGGCTTAGAAAATTTTTTAAAACACAATACAAATATATATTAAAAAGTAAAAATATGAGACCCCAGAGGGACATAAAACCTGCCAAAAAGTCTCAAGCAGAGGGGTTAACTAGATATTGTTAATTTAAGATGTGTAGGAAGGCAGGTCTGGGGACCTATCTCATAATTTATCACAGAATGAAAACATTGCTTAGAGGATTTAGTAAAACTAGGGGGCTGCTCCCCCCTGCTTGCCACATTCACCAATCCCCTCTCCCTGGGGGTAGGCAGCTGCCTCTACCCCCTGCCACTGGAAAGGGCTAGGCTGAGGTGTGGCGGCCCTGGCCTGCCCCCTCACCCGCCCCCGGCTGGCGGGCCAAGATTGGTCCAGCCCCGGCTCTCCCCGACCCCCAGTCACCCTGAGGCCAGGCCAGACCTGGCTCTCCCCCACCCCCAGCCACCAGGGAGGGCCGAGGCTGTGCCAGCCCTGGCTCTACCTCCTTTTCCCCACCCCGCGCTGCTCCAGCCAGTTCTCCCGGACGCTCCCCTCCTGGCCACTGAGGAAGTCCGAGGCCACACCAGCCCTGGCTCTCTTCCCTCAGCCACAGGTGTGGGAGGGATCAGGCTGAGTCCTTGCCAGGCCCATCTCTCTCCACTGGCCGAGGTCTCACTATCCCCAGTCTTCTCCTCCTGGCCATTGGGGGGGGGGGGGGGGAGGAGTGTTTCTCTCCTTCTCTTCTCCTGGCCACTGGAGGGGGGGGGGCTTCCTAGGACCCACACTCTCTTCCTGGTCACTGTGGGGTGCATGGAGGCTGCAGCACAACAGCCTTGCCTCCCTCCCGAGCACCTGGGAGGAGGGAGGCCATGGTGTGGCATCCCTGGCTCTTGAGCACTGGGGAAAGGAGACAGGGATGGGGCAGGTTGGGAGGAAGCAGGCGGGACTTAGAGTGACATAATGACATCACACTGTCATCTTCCAGGAAATTTGTTTCATATAGAGAGAGACCAGATTCATCCAACAATCTAGTCTTTGAAATTTTGTACCTGTCCTATGTTGTTAAGCCTTTGAAAGACAGTTATTAATCACTATTCATGTTTTTGTTTGATTATCTATATTCCCCTTAATGAACCAGATCCTGAATAATGGATTCCTCCTTTATAACACAGGCCATAAAAAGTCCCCCACATAAATCCTACACCATAGCTTTTAAAAAAGTCAAATCTTGATTTAAAAATGGTGAGTGTTGAAGCATCCACTATCACGCCAAGTAAATTTTCAAATGGCTAGTTACCTTCATTGTCAAAGATGCATTCCTTATTTTCAGTCTGAATTTGTGTAGCTTCAACTTTTCTGCTAGACTGAATATTTGTTCCCAACATAGATACTTACAGGCTATAATGAAATCACCCTTTAACATTTGCTGTTAAGCTGAATAGATTGAGAACCTTGAATCTATCTCAATAAGTCATGTTTTCTAACCCTTTAGTCATTCCTGTGATCTTTTCTGTATTGTCTCTAATTTATCAGTATCTTTCTTGAATTTTGGGCACTTAAAGTGGAGAACAGTATTCCAATAACAGTCACATCAGCGCCAGATACAGAAGTTAATTGCTATTTAACAATTAGATACAGAAGTTGAATGAGGAGTAACAGTTAATCGTGGAATGAGGAGTAACTTAGTTCGGATTAACTTTAAACTGCCACGTGTAGCCGCGGGCAGTTCGTTTGGACTAAGGGGGATTTAAAAATGGCGGCTGGACGGGAACATGCAAATAAAGCCTGGGATATTTAAATCCTGGGCTTCATTTGCAACCCCGGTTCCCTGATTTGCCTACCAAGCTCAAATTAATGAGCTAGTGTAGACATACCCAGTGCGCTGCTAGACAAACTCGTCCAGCAAGCACCTGCACCACTCTGCCTCTGCCTCCATCCTCTGGTTCATTGCATCTTGCATCCCTTGCAGGACTGAGATGGGCTGGTGCACCAGGTCCAAATATGGGCGCCAGTGCCATTGGGTTCCCTGCAGCTGTCTGGGTGGTGGGGCAGGTGTGGTGCTCCCCTCCTGGTCAGCTGGTCCGTCTGTGGAGGACAAGAGGGAAAAGTCGGCAGTCATGCATGCTCACACTTTCCCTGAGAGGGCCTGCCCTCCTTCTCAGCAGTTAGTGCCTGTCCTAGAGTCAGAAGATGCTTAGGTGCGTCTCAGTAAGGCATGGTGTGGCCTGGCCAGCAGCCATGGCCTCCCTGGAGCCCAGAAGGTGTGCAGGCCACCATCCTGCCCCCCCTCACACACACCCCAGGGTCAAGCAGCACAGACAAGTATCTGGCCACAGATGGGGTTCCCACAGGTTGCTGAGAGGCCTGAAGCTGTGTGGCAGTCCCAGCATCCCCAACCCATGCCTGCACCTGGCATCACTGCCTGCAGGAGCAGGTGGTGCCTTGCAGACATGCAGGTGCAGGGGTGGCACAGCCCTCCCTGTGGTTGACTATGTGTGTACCCCCCCCCTCAGGCTGTGCTCAGCATGACCTGCCACAGCATTGCAAAATCCGCTTTGCTACCGCCTGCCCTGCCCTGTACGTGTTGGACCCTCACAGCACTCACTTGCTGTTCCCTCTCCAGTGTCCGAAGTTGTCTGGAAGGCTTCCTGAGTCTGGGAGTCTGATTCCTGGGTCAGGGTAACTGTGCTCCTGGTGGTGTCTTCCTCTTCCTCCTCCTTTTGGAACCTCTGGCCCTCTGCTTGGGGTCACCTTGGAGTTGCGGCCACTGCTGCACAGGGGTCTCCATCCCAGACTCCACAACCCTCTCGGGAGGCAGTGGTTCCCCTGCCCCCAGGATCTGGTCCAGATCCTTGTAATAGGCACAATAATGTGCCATTTTCCCAGAGCGGGAGCTGCACTCACGGCCCCTAATGTACCCTGCTGCAGCTCCTTGACCTTGGCTCTGACCTGGTCTAAGGTGCGGGAGGTGGTGGCCTTTCTTTGCAAGGCCATCAGCCATTCTGCCATAAATGTCAGTGTTCCTCCGCCTGGACTGTGGGGCCTGAAGAGCCTCCTCCTCGGACCAAGAGGGCTTTTATCTCAGGCCCATACCAGGAGGGTGCCCGGCGCTTGGTGCCCTTGGCTTCCTGTGGGACTGTGTCCCTGTAAGGGCCAGGGCATTCTTGGGGGGCTTGTCCCTGGCACATGGCTCCGAGTGGCCCTACCAGGAAGAGCTGAGCATTCAGGGTCCCGGCTGGAGCTGGCCAGCTGCTAGAATGCTAATCCTGGGTGCCTGTGCCTTTTAAAGATGGTTACAGGCAGGAACAATAAAGTTGAAAGCTGTGGCAGGAGTGTCCACCAGGGCTTCTTCCTGGAGGCCTTTATTGTTGACATAAATTCTTCCCCACATCCACACTTAACTCTGTCGACAAAGGCGTTATTCCTCGTAAAACAAGGTTTATTGCCATCGACACAACTTCTGTGTTCTGTCGACTTACTATTAACAGAATGCAGTGGTAGTGTAGACGCAGTTATAGTTTTGTCAACGAAAGTCCACTTTTGTCTACAAAACTTGTAGTCTAGACACATGACCTCACAATCAGCTGATCATCCACCATGACCCCTCCCCCCCCCCACGCACACACCTTTTTTTGTCTCACTGGTTTCAAGAATAGAGTCCTGTATCATATAATTTTGGCCTACTTTCTTTGTTCCTAGATGTATATGTTTACATTTAACTATTTTAAAATGTGTATTCCTTGATTGTGCCCATTTATCTCTCTGAGTCAATGACTTGTCCTCTTCTTTATTTGCCACCCCCACATCTGCAAACTTTATTATCTTTTGGTTTTTATTTTTTATTTTATTTTTCTAGATCATTGGTAAAATTGTTAAAGAGAATAGGGCAGAATAGGACAAAACTGTCCCTCTGGACATCCCTCTAAACATATCTACTTGATGAAGATGCTTTTGCATTTTTAGGCCAGCCTATCAGTTAGTTTTTAAACCATTTATTGTGAGGTATGTTAATTTTATATTGTTCTAATCAATATGTCATGCAGTACCAAGTTAAACACCTTATAGAAGTCTAAGTGTATTATGTCAACACTATTACCTTTAATCAACCATACTTATAATTGCATAAAAAATAAATCAAGTTAATTGGACAGGATCTATTTTCCATAAACCCATGTTCATTTGCATTAATTCCATTACCCTCCTTTAATTTTCGATTAATCAAATCCCATATCAGGTGATTAAATTATTTTGATAAGGTGGAAAAGGAAGCTGTTCACCTACTTTGAGTACTTGTTTTCAGAAAATTGTTTCAGAAAACTAGGAAGGGATTGTCTACAGTTGGCTAGATTAGAATTGCTTAGATGGCCAACAAGAGGTGCTGATTATCTGACCATAGGGGTCAGAATGGAACTTGCATAGAAGAGGAAATTAACTCAAGAAGGAAATTAAGTGAGGGATGGGGTGGGTTATGCAAGAGATCACAGTGGTCCTTTCTAGTTTTATAATCCACAACTTTATGCTAGCCATTTGCTTTTTCTTCTCCTGTGAAACTAAGCTGTAAATGCATTATCTAGTTTAGTTTATGAGAGGTCTGAGACTTGATATGTTAAGCAAGCTGCCTCTTTTGTTCCACTTCAATTTTCACTCTACTTTTAATAAATCTTTTTTGGTTCATATTGCTGTATGGGCAATTTCACATGTGTTCCCAAATAGAACGGAATCCCACGACGTGTAAGGAGAGGTGCCAAAGAGGGAAGAGTTGCTGGAACATATACTACTGTCAGTCTCAGTCTTGGAGTATGGACAGAGATTTCCATTCCCGGGATGACTTGTGTGACTGGCAAGCTGAAGTGAAGGAACAAAGGTGGGAGAAGCTGCAAAAGAAAAGAGGTAATGAGCACTGCAGAAGGGTGGTGTCGTAGTTTTGTTTAACAAAGTACACACTTAGGCTATGCCTAGACTGCAGGCTTCTTTCAGAAGAAGCTTTTCTGGAAGAGCTCTTCTGAAAAAATTTCTTCTGAAAGAGAGAGTCCGCACTGCCAAAGAACATCAAAAAAACGATCTGCCCTTTCGAAAGATAGCGTCCACACTGAATGGATGCTATCTCACATATAAGCTGTGATTACTCTGGACATAGTGGCCACCAGTGCACCTGTGCTTTTTCCTCTTTCCTCTTCTTTTGAAAGAACTCCCTCTTCCCCGTCCACACATGCCTTTTTCCAAAAGAGCTCTTTCGGAAAAAGGCTTCTTCCTTATAGAAAGAGGTTTACCAATGTCAGAAAAAACCCTCTATTTTTCAATTTTTTTCAAAAGCATGTGATTGCAATGTGGATATAAATTAAGTTTTTTTTCGGAAAAACGCTTGTTTTTCCAATAAAACTCTGTAGGGTAGACATACCCTGAGTTACATTTGGTAACCTTCTGTATTGCAGTTTGGAGCATTTCTAATATGCAATAAGTAAAATATTAAGAACACTGGAACAACACTGAACAAATTGTTTATTTTAAAGTTCCATTTTGTTGGGCCATTTAAAACAAAGCTTTAAAGTCCTCAAAATGAGAGACTGTTCATCTCAGTGTGCTAATTTGTACCAACCATCTTGTGAAATTGTTCAGAACGTTTTTTAGTCTGTTTCATTTCAGTGTGTTCTCTTATAGTGTATTTATAATTCTGTGAATTATGAGATACATGTAAGTTTCACCCTAGTATACATTTTAATGTCCTGAGATCCTGAAAGCATATACAAGCTGTATTAAGAATAATAATTTATGCCTTGAATATTGTACAGGCAATTTCAAAATATATCAGAATAAACATTGTGGTTCAGTTTGTAATCCCAATTGTTGTCTAATGATGTCAGATAGTCAG
Organism: Pelodiscus sinensis; assembly: GCF_049634645.1. Taxonomy (NCBI): domain Eukaryota; kingdom Metazoa; phylum Chordata; order Testudines; family Trionychidae; genus Pelodiscus; species Pelodiscus sinensis. The sequence goes on from NC_134719.1 coordinate 53,843,603, forward strand.
ACACTGGTATTCAGGTTGCTGCACAATAGTTTAGAGTATAGCTTGATGCCTCTTTTCAGATGAGCTTGTAAACCAAAATTCTTTCTAACGTTCTTTGTCTGTGCAAATCCAGTGGCATTTCTCAAAACAAATGAGTTTCCTTGCCCTTATAAACATCCTCTTTTGCAGTTACACATTTTGCACAGCTAAACACGGACTAGTGTTCAAATCTAAATGTCTGTTCATGTACAATAAATATGCACTTGCCTTCAAACATCACATTCTGATTTAAGTCCTAAGTCCAGTTTCCTAGATGATATGTTCTTCTATCAACATTACAAAAAGCTCTCTTTTAGATCACTCTGATCTCTAAGCCAAAGAAATCACCCATATGTCAACTGTTTCCCCTCTCCCTAGTATATTTCCTGTAAGTATTATTGGTAAGTCCTTTCTGTGAGCTAAATCAAAATGTCCATGTTCCTGTTCAGCCACACCTTACTATGCAAGCCTGATCATAATCTCCAGGGATGTCTGAGCACCCTCTCTGCATAAGGAACAAGAAAACTTCTTACCCCAGTCCTAAAATGAAAGCCGTGCAAGAACAATAAGGAGTCCTGTGACACCTTAGAGTTTGTCTACACAGCACAGTTATTTTGGAATAATGGCCATTATTTTGAAATAAAATTGTGAGCGTCTACACTGTAAAAGTGTAATTTCAATAATTTCAAAATAACGGGAGGCTTATTTCAACTTCAGTTAACCTTATTCTATGAAGAATAACACCTATTCCAAAACAGCTATTTCAAAATAAGTGTAGACACTTCACTTATGCTATTTCGAAATAGCCCCTCACCAGGGTCATTCTAAATTATTCCTACCCAGTGCCTCCTGGGGCTCTACATCGAGATAGTACATCTACTTTAGGGAAGCCTGCCTCAGACTAACTTTGAGGCGTTTTCCCCTACTTCCCTATCAGATTAAAAAACCCAGTGCAACTCTTCTGTAGGTCGACACCAGTGTAGACATTCTATTTCGAAATAAGCTATTTCAGAATAACTATGCCAGAATAGCTTATTCCAAAATAAATGTGCTGTGTAGATGTAGCCTGAGAAACTAACATTTGTTTTAAGTCCACTGGAGGAATATCAGACTGGTGGACTGATTATGCTGAATGCTTTTACAAATGGTGGGGGCTAAAAACTGACAGTTTGAGACAGTATATAAGACTACCTCGCATGTACTTTTCTTTGAACTTCTTATGGGGATTTAAAAAACCTCTCAGGTAATGAGTAGGAGGCTGGCTACTGCATTACAATTGCTGTGCCAGTTGTTATTAGCCATTCATTGTTTATGTAACATGGACTAGAGTCTCAGCTGGCGTAAACCTATATGACCCCAGTGAAGTTAATAGGAATACGTGATCTCAAGATTGGGATCTTTAAGTTTATCATTATGTTCTATATCTACAATTATAGAATGGGCCTATGGGCTTACATGCAGCAAATCTAATTTTCCATTACTGATTTGTGATCTTTCCTTTTATTATCTACTCGTTTTTTTATTTGTTTGGTTCCTAGTTGTGGCAGCCAAATGTGTTTGCTCTCAAACCACGAGGAGACTGGGGGAGGGGGTACTAGTGAGTTACCAATTTTTTAATGTCACCTCTTAAGTTAGGATTGGTTTCTTGTGATAGATATTGCAATCTCATCCCATATCTTTGCAGGCCATTGCATAAAGCCAATGAAAGGATTGTGTGCTAAGCCATGGCAGATAGTTAGCATGACTACTCCAGGAACTAACAACAGTGTGAGATGATTAAGGTTTATCAGTGAGATTAAATAACCCTAGTGCAGTACCACCTCTGGAGAGATTTGCATAAACCGATTGACTTAGTGCGAGGCCAGCCCAGTGCAGGTGGAGTTGCCAATGCTTTTTCTTTGTTCCAGTCTCTGAAAGCCAAGTTTCAAAGTGAGCAGCGGTTGCTCTCCTTCTCACCTCTGGGCTCCAGATTTTCACAGACCGTGGGGTTGTCAGAGCAAATTTCCCATCCCCCCTGGATAGCTCAATTATTGGTTTCTTGTCATCAGTAGGGGTAACTGCCCTGCACCTCCACAATCACATAAGGGAGTTTGAATCACAGACAGGTGCCCCAAGGGGAATGAACCAAACAGGTAATCATCAAGTGATCCATCCCCTGTCATGGAAGTTTTCCCCTACTTCCCTAACAGTTTCAAAAACCCAGTGCAACTCTTCTGTAGCCATTCCAATTAAGTAGAGCCTTGATAAGATAGGGCAGGGTGCTTGGCACAGAGAAGTAAAATTCAAAAAGTAGGTCGACATCTGAGGCAGTGTTCAAAGGCAATGCAAGTTTATGAATATACTGTTAACTTTCCATAAACATGGATATAAACCTGAAAGTGTTTCACTTGATTTAATGTCCTGCCAACTTCAATCACTCTTTTACCCTTCTGATGCTGGTGCTGCATCTTGCTCAGCCTCGGTCCTTGGAAAACAGCTGTTAACCCTATTACCAGTACAAAAGGAAAAGGCTTAAGTTCAAAGCTCTTCTCCCTTGATGTGTACAAACACTGTGAAAGCTGTTACCATGTTTGAATGAAAGACTAACTCTAAAACGCATTAAAACTAGACATGGCGCATTTGTAATAAGTGTCTTTAATCACAATTGTTGAGCTTAGAATGACAGCTTTGATACATTTTCCGGTGAAAAGATGCTTGTTGCTAACTTGCTGCCTTTTAACCTGCTAGACAATATACAAAAATTAAATTAGCAAAGTTAATCAAACTCGTCTTTATTGTGTTTACTGAAAATGGGTAGAAAGAGGAGTTTGGTTCATCACATAATTCTCATTTTCTTTTATGCCAACCAAGATTCTTTTTCCATAATCGAAACATATTTTTAACCTTTCTGTTTTGATTTCAAAGGCTTTGATACATGTTTCAGTGACATTATTTTACTTTTTCTGAAAAATGAAATGGATGAAACCAGATTCAGTGAATCTTTTAACTCTGTGGGGGACAATCTGTGTGGCAGTTCTAAGAAGGACAGCGTAGATTTCACTGCCAGGGGTGCTAAAAAGACTTTAAAACATTGTAGCACCTTCCTGATCATCTGCTTGTGGGTGGGCCAGTGAGAACACCCTGCATAAGAGCTCTGGGTAGCTGTCTAGCCAACAGCAGCCTCCCAGGTTATCCTGTAGCACTGTGTGAACCCTACATGCCCTAAGACAGCAGTTCCTCTGCTGGGGCTTGGGTCCTCATGAGGCAGTCTTAGAGCTCTCTTCAACAGACCCTGCAGCACTGGAATCCCCTCCCAGCTCAAGGTAAGGATTTTAGAGGTCCTTGTATTTCTCTCGCCTTTTGACATGTCATAAGGTGATTGGACTAAGGGTGAAGAATAAACTGTTGCAATTCTGGGGTTATAATTGCTCTCCTTAATCCTTCTATGATCAGCATAAATGGTGCCCCTTCAGTCAGAGACCTCCATCCACTACTGCAATATGGACGGAGCACAGCACCCAGGGTTATAACAGTCTTTAACGGAGCTCAGCCAAGCGTCTACAACTTTATTTTAGGACAAAAGCTCCACAGAGAAAACTGTTTATTATTTTATGATCTGTCTCTATCTTTGCTATGTTCATGAGATGTCACCCTGGGACGCTGGCTGAGTCTAATCCTTCCAACCCTTGTACCCTGGTTCTTTCCCCTTGATTAGAATCTCATGATAGATGGGGGATGAATATGAGTGTGTCCTATCCCCATTCAGGCTGAACCTTTATGCCACAAACTCTGTCTTTGTCTCTTGGGCCTCTTGAACTTGGTCTGAATGGGTATGAGCAATTTATCCTAGGGATGGCACTTTTCTGGAATTGTACATTTATCCCAGGGTAATAATTTTCCTTCCTGATTCCTGGGGAAATTTCAGTAACCCCTCGCTATGGAGTTAGCATACAGTCCCTGATTCACAAGAATACATATAATTTTTATAGATACCACCATTCATTACAAAATCTGGCCTATCTCCGTAGATTAGTTTTTTGAAGATTTCACACTTTCAGGGTATCACATCTGTCATGAGCATCTCACCCTATACGTTTGTATAGCCTCTAGGCTACTTCTTCCCAGTTCTTCACTTCCTGATAGGTGTGTGCAGTATTCACAAGATGGCGTGCTCAAAATTGGCAACAAACCATCTCTAGAGAATAGCTGGGGAAGCTGGCTGAGACAAAGTTTTTTGGAGTGCTTTGATGGAAATCTACATAACTTACTAACAATTTTTAAAAAAATCTCCCCATACCTACTTTTATTGTTTGTGACTTGAAAAAAATTTTCAATAATGGCTGTATTAACTTGCTACAGTCAATCAAGTTATTGCTAATCAAGCTCTGCATTTAGCTAACAGCTGAGTTTGTGTTTTCTCACTAGAATAAATTGGCAGAGCTGGGAAATTCTGTAGCTGTATTTATCATCAAAACACATGATAAAGTAGCCCTGTGAAAAGTTGAAGTACTCCATATATAAACGTGTCATCATCTTTTTTTTTAAACCAGACTAAGCAGTTCTATTAAAGGGCCCCAAAACTAAATTTCTACTGTTGGATGCTACTGCTTTACTGGTATATATACACAGCAAGAGCTAGAAAATGTTCACTTACAAAAATGATCATTGAGAAGAGTGACTGACAGTTATGGAAAGTAAGAAACTGATGCTCACCAATAGAATATTTCAAAATGTGCAATGAATACTCCTCCCCTTTACTCCAAAATAATGATGAACGCAACTGTCTCCTTTTTCTTTTCTTTTCTTTTCTTTTCTTTTCTTTTCTTTTCTTTTCTTTTCTTTTCTTTTCTTTTCTTTTCTTTTCTTTTCTTTTCTTTTCTTTTCTTTTCTTTTCTTATACAGCCTAAGCTTAAAGTAAAACTAATTCCCTTCCAATTTAAAGGTTGCTTTTTCTGGCCATAATTGACTATTTCATTAAGAATTTGGGTTGGGATTTTCTGAACACGTCTAAATGCGAGATGTTGGAAATTTTGCCAGAAAATGGGAATGGGTGACAAGGCAGGGATCACTTGAGGATTCCCTGTTCTGTTTTTTCCCTCTGAGGCATCTGTCTTTGAACACTGTTAGAAAACTGGATCCTGGGCTAGATGGACACTGTGACTATTCTTATGTTCTCTTACATGCTGTAATACAAAGGGGTCCAGGATATTCAACTTCTTTCATAACCCGTATGCTGATTGTGAGAGGTGATTTGTAGAACCTTACCTGAATGAATGAATGAAAAAATCATGTCATATGAAAAAATAAAGCACAATCATTTTCTGGGATTTCTTTTTCCCCTACTTTACTAGTATGAAGATGATCATCAAAATTAACTATAGACGAGACCAAAGAGATGTTAAAACTTTTCCCACAGTCACTTAGAACATTTGTGTAAGCACTCGCAGTGATAGCATGTGCGTGGTCTCTTCACAAACACTTAAGTGTTGAACTCCGGGTGGCCAACGTATCCACCGAGCTGATGTATTTTCTCTAGCCTTCCGGAAAGGGCTGTCATAGGCAAATGAATGTGCATGGTCCTGGAGTGGGATTGCAAGAAGTTCACCCTTTTTTTAAATATCCACTGTGCTCAATCTACAACAAGTATTACGATACTGGAAAATGCTTCAGTCTCCATTTCTCTCTCTTCCTCCCAAAGCATCCCAGTATTATGTAGAAAAACTATAGATTGATTTCTTCATCCTGTGATTGAAGGGAGGGGATATTTTACATTTACTTATCACATAATCTAACATATGACTGTCATTAAAGGACTGCAATACAGCTGAGGTAGCTGAAGGGTAATAGCTAAAGTAAATGGAGATATTATTTTCTTTTATGTATTTCTATGCTAATAAGTCTGCAATCTCATGCCAACTGGTAAGACATTTAGGACTCACATTTACAGACCATATTTTAAATAGATAAAATATGGAAAATCAAAGGTGGTTTGTTTTTCAGAAAGTTGACAATTACCCTCCCTCTCCCTTTTTACTATTTTAATTTTCAGTTTTCATTACATTTGCATTTGAAGTTTTCCCCTGCCAAAAAACAGGTGTTTGATTCATAACACGTTGTCATTTGATAGCAGTTTAAATATATCTTTCTTTTAAACGACTATTTTAAATGAAAAAAAAATAACTAGCTGCAGCTGTAACCCAGTATCCATGCAGAACAACAAGTTTGTTTTCATCCTAACTTATCCATTTGTGTCCTAATTATTTTCCGGAAAGCAAGTCCCTTATTGTTGTCATTGGGAATGTGTGGACTCCGCAGTACATTCAGAAGTTGAGAGAGGAGCCATTCAGAAGAGGGGTATTGTTTGCTTTCAGTAAGGAAATGTTTCAATAGAATGGAAGAGCAAATAAGCAGAACTCAGAGAGGAGATAGTGCAAGGATATTTTTACAGAGTGTGTCTATAAAGAAAATTGGAATGTACATTTGGTTCTTCTTGTGCCACCATATGTTTGGCTCTAGCTTCTGAATCACTGAGCTAGGGCTGACTGAGACCAGAACATTCCAGAGAATTTGACAGAGTTAGCCTTCTCATTCTTCAGAGAGCAGGAAGTTTTCTTTCATTTACTGAAAAAACAGAGAGGGGAAAATTTCTTGTACAACAGCAATAATAAGGGTTGGCTTTCCCCTTCAGATAAATTAATTGTCTGTACGTGTGGTAAATGTTTATGTTGTTAAATAGGTGACTATACATAATTTTTGCTTGATTTAAATGCTAGGAGAGAAATCAGTCTGGTGTAATGCGTGTGTGTGAAATAACAAACATGTCTTAAACAAGAATATTTTTTCCTCTTGATGATTTGAAAAAAAATAGGAAGGGTGGGCAAAGGAAAATCCGTGTCCATTTCATTAAATTGTCTGCATTTCAAGGGGTTAATCTACTAGAACATTTATATTGAATTAATATTGCTCCATTTCATCCAAGATATTCTCTCTTTCTCTCTCTCTCTCTCTCTCTTTCTCTCTCTCTCTCTCTCTCTCTGTCAGCAAGTAAAATTGACATTAGAGTGCCTGATGCTATCAGCATACTCTATTTGTTCACCATAGCTTTCCCTTTATGACTAGCACTGTGCAGGTTGCAAGGTATTAGCTAGCATCATTTTGTCATGCAACTTCTCCTTGGCGACATTCAGTGTATCCTAAAAGTTATCCTTGCAAACAAAAGCATTTTTCAAGAAAACCTTGCAACAAAGACTAGTTCACATTAATAATGAGGCATCTTCTTCTCCCTGTGCCATACAATTTTGGCCTTCAAATATCTGGCTACCTTAATTTTTTTTTGAAAGTTTGTTCAATATGACTTTGAAAGTGTCCCTCATCTTGGAAAAACTTTAAAAGGTAGTAAGAGTGAGAAAAGGTAGCAGCGAGGTGTTAAATTCACTTCTTTCAAAAAGAGGTGTTATTTAGTACTGTGCAGTATGACATCAGGTGAATAGTCATAACACTAAATAGACATAAAATTAAATAAAAACTACTATGCCAGTGAAAGCACCAGGAGATATGTTCTCTGTGTTCCCTTCAACATGTCCATAGCTGGGGGAAAGAACACAGGCTAAAATGTTCAGAAGTGGGGAAATTTTCTTTTTAAAAGGGCTTATGCATTCATAGAAGAATTTAAGCGTCTTGTTCCATTAATTTCAATAGGACTTAGGCTTTCAGGGCAAGATTCACAAAGGAATCATAGGAGCCTCCCGCTTCTGAAAATGAGAATTAGATTCTTTAGAATATCCTACCTGCAGTTCAGTTTAATGTGTAGTGTTTGTAGATTAATACAAACATTTCAATTTTTGTTGGGGTTTTTTTGGTGGGGGGAGGGGGGAAATCATATTTTGTCTGACTGGCTTGGTTCTGAAAGAGGACTGCTATCCTGTTCCAGTCTGGGGCTAGTAGAATTCTTGCAAGAACAGCTGTTCTTGCATTTTTCCCACCTACTATCATGATGGAGTTTACTTGAGTGCCAAAGTCAAAGCCAAAACACTACTCTAAACCTTTGTTAGGCCTGAATCGTATCTTCTTGGTCGCTGGAGATTCAGTTCCTACTGTTCTATCAATTAGAAGTTGCTTAGTAATTCCACAGTGCAGATTGCAGAGGATAGTATTTCTGTAGCTACATGACTAATTGGATAAACTGAAGCTGTGTCTGAGGGTGCGTGTATACTGCAAGCTTATTTTGGAAAAAGCTATTCCGGAAGATATCTTCGAGAATGGCTTATTTCAAAATAGAGCATCCACACTACAGGGAAGCCTCCAAATTAGTCTGAGGCAGGCTCCCCTAATGTAGATGTGCTATCTCGAGTTAGAGCCTCACAAGGCACTGGGGAAGAATAATTTAGAATGGCCCTGGGGAGGGGCTATTTTGAAATAGCAGCAGTGGAGCGTCCACATGCACCCTCTTCTAAAGTACTTTTTCCGAACAGGCATTATTCCTTGTGGAATGAGAGTTACCAACATCAGAAAAAGCCCTCTGTTGTTTCAATTTTCTTTTGAACTAATGCAATTGCTGTGTGGACTCTAGTATTGTTTCTCCGGAATAATGGCCATTATTCTGGAATAACGGTGCAATGTAGACGCACCCTGAGAGAATACTATCTTTTTCATATGCATTGCTACCATGCACATTTAAAAATATAAAGACTGGTCTGTGCCTAGATTTAATAATTTCTTAGGGTATGTCTACCCTAACTCGTTAATTCTAGCTAGGTAGGCAAATGAGGTGACCGGAGTTGCAAATGAAGCCTGGGATTTCTTAACTTCCCAAGCATTGGCATACTAGATAGGTTGTTTTTGTTTGCTTATTCTTTAGCTTTGCTATTACATAGAATGCTAGATCATATTATAAATATAGCTATGTTTTCTGTTAACTTTATGTATGTAGACTATATATCCCTTGTTCTACCATCTTTCACTACAAGTGAAGTGAATTATCTATTAGTTTATACCACATATTCTTCACTATGTAGAATTTATCTGAAAAAAATCTGGCAATCCATTTGAATAGAGATTGTCAATTATATACACAAAATCTGTCTATTATTGGCATTAGAATACATGATACTATAAATATACTATACTCTATTTGTTAATCATGGCTTTCATTTATTACAGGAAGCTGTACCAATCTGCAAAATATTACTAGAACATATATTTAGCCTGCTCACCAAATCTATGGCTCAGTGGTAGGTGACAACAATCATATCCAATTACAATGCTTAGAAACATATGATTAAAGTATTTTCAAGAACAAATAATGCTATGGAACCTCAGCATAGCAAGATTCAAGATGAACTATGTATTAATTTGGAAATGTAGTACTAGAGTAGAAAAGTTTCAATGACAGGATTCAGTAGAGAAATAATTATTGCTTCTTCCTTATTCTAAACAGAAAGACTGACATAAGAATTTCAGCTGCCAAGTATAATTGATATAATAAATATGATATTTATTTTTGGTGTATAGTTTAGAATGTTGTTTTATTATCGGTTTTTCTTTTGTTATGTTTTTTAGTAAAAATTGAATTAAAAATGTTTTGATCATATTTTGAAAATATTTGATTATATTTTAAATGATTTAATGTGAGATATGTTATGCCCCTTTTGTGTTTACCTGATATGAAAATTAAAGTGATTAAATTTAGTGTCACAAATGTTAAGGGGGTGGAGTGAGAATTCATAGAGGCATTCATATGTATTCATGGAAATACTAGTTCACAGGCTAAATTAAAAATTTATTGTGTCTGGAGTCACCAGATGGCATATAATTTTCAAAATTCTTAGTTTGTGAGCATTATTCATTCTTAAAGAAATACAAAATTGTTGTTACCTCTCCTAAAAAGTCTACATCATAGATCTATGTTATAGAACGATGGCAAACAGCAAAAGTCTTCTCTTTGTCTTAAACTCTAATTAAAGTAAATTCTAATTTACTACATTCTATCTGGGATGGAGTTCTTTCCTTAGAACCAGAAACTGGTGTTCCTAATGAGATTCCTGCAAGCATGTATTGGTTTTCTTCTATTAACATAACTAAAAAATATACCCAAGCTCTAATATGCCCCAACATTTGCTACCAACAGCTCAACACTACATATGCCAGATTCACACTCAACCAATTGCGGAAGAGGTAAAATGCTATTTGACTTGCTTGGTATAACACAATGCAAACACTGACTGTCAACAGAGACTAGTCATGTATTTATAAACAAAAATGGAGTTCAATAACGACTACATATGTGGAAATATTGGCCCTCTTGCCAATATTCCACAAAGATAAAAAAGCTGACAGAGGGTGTGTGAGCATGTGCAAGACCATATCCAACAAGGCAATGGCTGCCTTATTTAGGACCACCTCATTCCTCACATACCGACTCACTTAAAATTGCATCTACTTGATAAATGAACAGCAAATGTGTCATTAAAGCTAACTGTCAGGACCATTAAAGATGCATCCCAGGGGTGGTGAAAATGTAAAATAACTGAACCCACTTTATTTATTGTTAAAAACTGAAACAGCTGCATCCCCATTCAAGACATAATAGTGCCAAGAGAACATGTGAGAGAGAGACTGGATATAACTCGATAAGTTACCCTCGGTCTTTTTAGAGACATCTCCAAAGTAAACTATTGACTGAGAGGTTTAAGGAATGAATTGAGGGTTAAGGGAGAGAACTCTCTTCTAGTAAAACTAATGAGCTTAGGGGTAAATATATATCAGTGAATAACTAAACGACTGCACATACAGAGAAGTAAGGTTCCTTGGAAATACAGATTCAGAAGAATTAGCCTTTGGACAGTTGGTGTCATCAAAGGTTCTGAAGGGAAAAATGTTACAAGTTTTCTTCAGAAATTTCTCCTGACATATGTAAATTTGGCTCTCAGCCCCTATCAGTAGATGTAGAAAAGGCTAAGTGTTTGTCAGGTCCCAGAAAGACAGGATTTGCACAAATCCAGACCCGATTATCTTTTGGCTGAAGAAATCCAATGAAAATATGATAAACACTTCCAAGAAAGCAGGAGAAATGCAACATAATTACCTACTATTTCTATTTTTTGCTAACTTCTCTCCTTTCCTCCAGCTGCCCAAAGTGCTACATGTAATGGAATAAAGTAGATTCTGAATGACATCGACATTAAGTTTACAATCAGGTACTCAGTTATTAACAGTAGGTTATACAGGATTTTATAAAGAACTAGCAGAGGCTTGGTAAATACTTCAAAATCAAAGCACAGATCAGACTAAAATAATAGTATTTTATTGTTTAGACCTAACAGCTTATCCATCATTGAAGTTAAGTGACACCCATAATACTCCATTTCTAGACTAATAACGTTCTCATTAAAACGCTAGTTGACCAGAGCTTAAGCAAACACTGTGATGAAGTATTGTATATGGATTTTATCTGTTTGTTTGTTACATTATGACATTCAATATTCCTTGCTAAACACCTATATATGGCATTTCTATATGTGTGTAGTATTGCATATTACCATTCTTTATACTCCACAGCGAGGAAGGATAAAATCCTAGTTTTATCTTCCTTTCTTCCTATTCCTCATCTAATTGTGCTGGAGATTATAAAAGGCCCCACATTTCTCTGTATTTTTCTATATATTTTACCAAACCATTTTCAGTATGTCAACCCTAACAGTATACAAATTAGCAGGAGAAGAATGTCTTTTGGAAGAAAAACCACACAGGAAACCCTTGATTGATAGGTAATAATCTAACTAGGAATGGACTTCTGCATATTAGGGAGTATAAGTGCAGTGGGGGAGAGGAGGACTCTAATAGAAGCTAATAGAAAATATCCCCAATGAAAAATGGATAGAACGTGGAGTAAATGTTGGAAATTATCAAGATGCTGTTACAGTGATCTGGCATGTGGTTCTGCAAGAGTCTGCTTTATCCCATCACAAGACTGGCAGGTTCTTGCATATTTGAAACCAGTCCTGTAAAAAGGATACTGGTTTGTTTACTTAAATGGAATCACCTTCTTGCAATGTGATCTTTATCTTTCATCTCCGTCCAAAGCCCTCCATGACTCTCATGAGTTGCACTGCATGGATTACTGACCCCCCACCTCTGTAAAGGAGGGTGCACTGCTGAGACACCAAAGACCCGCCATGCTTTGGGCTGCAGTTGGGTTTAAACCATGTGGTTTGTTCAATATTGTTTGTATTTTTCATCTGTCATGTGTCTGTTCTCTTCACAAACCAGATGTGTAGGGCTGAAGGCAGGGCTATGTAGAATAAAAACTCAGCTCTTTTGAACACCAGGATTTTCTGAACAAGTTGTGGGGTATGCTGCTTCAGATGGCTTCCGAAAACTGGAGCTGTCTCTGCTGACAGGCAAAACCATTAGCTACATACACTAGAGCACTCACTCCCAATAGGTGTTTTGGAGCAGATGCCATTGCATTCTTCTCCCTCCCCCACAAAGTTCAGGCCAGAGACAAGGCCTCATCTCTGCCATCAGAGCAACAGAATGCCGTGTTTCCTTTGCTTTTGCCTTCAGGTGCCCACTGGTGTATTATACTTAAGTCGAGTGTATCAATATGTTTCCCTTTCCCTCTTCTTACCTTCATAATCTCTGATCTTACCCTGACTCACTCCAGTTCATTTTTCAGTTGGCTGCTCCTTTGGATTGCCTCCTTCCCACCACTTGGCAAGATATCCTGGAAATATTATGTCAGGCTGTGAGGGGCCTTCTGACCTAGCATGTCTTTGATAGGTATCAGCAGGAGATAAGCTTGTCTGGCAACTCAACTGATGTGTAAAATGGCATTGCAAGCATATAGGAATCCAGGCACTGAGTGTTCCAATCAGTTGCAGCACATCTTGTTTTGCAGTACACACCGTGCAACAGGGTAGCAGAGGCTGGTAAGAGCAGGTCACACAGATATCAAAATGCAAACCCCACAGGGCATGAATCTAGAGGAGCCCCAAGATGAAGTGACAATGGTGCTGACAGGTTTGGGAGGAGACCCCGGGGGAGGAAGGGGAAACAGGATACCTTTTAGGTGAGCTGCACTGGACTGTGGCAACCATTGGCCAGCAGGTTGCATGCAAGAGTAGGGCTAGGAGATAATTAATCTTGGCAGCTTTACGGAGGAAAAAAAAGTCAAGAACACAAAGTATAGGCCAGCAGCTGGACCTTGCAACCCAACCAAAAGTGACAGGTCCAAACTACAAGGGGCAGGTTCAGGTCAGGTATGAAAACAATCTGACATGCTCAAGTTGGGTTCAGGTGGACTTCTGGTTTAGTCACACGTGGGTTAACGATATGGCCCAAGCTCAATTTAGCACCTTTCAAAGACAATAGAAAGAGTCCCATTGATTTCAGTGAGAGTGGGATTATGCCCAATCACTCTGCCATTCTTAAACCTGAAATAATATGACCCCAGATAGTTTTGATTCATTTCCCAGAGATTCAGACTCCCATATCTAGAGAACAAAAATGAATTAGTGGAATATGAAACAAGATGGAATGTTTTGAAAAATGCCACATTTCTGTTTTGTTGTTGCATTTGAATGCTAACATTGATATAACGCTATTTGTAACTTTTAATCACAATATTGATGTACTATTTATACACAGTCTTAAATTTAGCCAAGCAAAGCCTCATTTTGCTAGGAAATGAGTCACTTTAATATATTCTTCAAGGACTGATTTCAATAATGTTTTAAGATCAAAACCAACAAACTTACATGTGTTTGAAGTTAAAATTATCACTACCATGCCCTGCATCCTCTGAGCAATGTGTGCACAAAATAATTATGCATGAGAGTTTTGTGTTCTGAAAAAACGTATGCTGCTGTGGTGAGACTTCTATTATTTTCTGTTGTTCACAATTCACTTTCACATTAATAATGTGTTAGACTGATCCTTACAGCTATAGGTGACATTTTCCCTCGGCACTACTCTCTTTTTCATAAGCTGGTAGGGAATTTTATGTTTTGTTTTTTCCCTTAAAAGTAAACACAGTGTTAGTCAACACTGACATTCAGCAGCAAAAGCAACAGAAACCCTAACCACTGCCTGTAATAAAATTGCATTGTTATGAACATTTTGCTGATTTCTGACAACCTTTGGACCATCTTTGGTTCCACTGGAATTGTAGGGGGAAAATACTACACACAATAAGCCTGAACTGCACATAGGTGGAAAAAAGAATACATCATTTATTTTGCATGTTAGACCCTTTTTTCTGTTTGGAAATGATCTGCAAACAACTTTATTTTTTATTGATTTCTCATTTATAATCATTGGATAACCCCCTGTTTTTGAAAGCAAGTTGCATCTTATGAATTTTTCATAGAATCACGGAATTATAGAAATGTAGGACTGGAAGAGACCTTAAAAAGTCATCTAGACTAATGCACTGAGGGAAGGTCAAGTATACCAGCACCATTGTGACAGGTGTTTATCTAACTGTTCATAAAAACCCTCCAATGATGGGTACTCCATAAATCAACCTTGAAAACCTGTTGCAGTTCTGAATTACTCTTACTGTTAGAAATACCTTCTCAATCTCTAACCTACATTTGCCTTGCTGCAGATTAAACAGATCACTTCTTGTCCAACCTTCAATTACTAAGGAAACTATTTGATCTTTATAATAGCCTTTACTGTATTTGAAAACTGTCATCATATTCCCTTCACTCTTCTTTTCTCTGGACTAAACATACCCATTTTTAACCTGTCCTCCTAGGTCTAGTGTTCAAAGCCTTCTATCATGTTCATTGCTGTCCTCTGAATTCTCTCTCCAATTTGTCCACATCAATTTTAAAGCATGGAGCCCAAAATTGGACACAATACTACCGCTGAGGTTTCACCAGTGCCAAGCAGAGCAGAAAAATTACCTCATGTGTCTTCTCTACAACTAGCACTACAGAATTATATTAGCCTTTTTTCACAACTTAATCACTGTGTTGGTTCATATTCAGTTTAAGATCTACTGTAGGCCCTAAATCCTTTTCTGCAATACTGCTACCTAATTGGTTATTCCTGATTTTGAATTTTTGCTTTTGATTTTTCCTTCTCAAGTTCAGTACTTTGCCCTGTCTTTAATGAATTTCATCTCTTTGATTTCAGACCAATTCTCCAAATTGTCAAGCTCATTTTGAATTTCAGTCCTGTTCTCTAAACTGTTGGCACCCTCTTCCAACAGAGTGCAATTAATAATCATAATGCATTTTATAATTATGCTTTCTACTCCATTATCTTCTATCCACTAGAATGCCGAACAGTAGGGACACAGGACAGCCCCGTCGGACTCCACTAGGTACACCTTCCCAGTATGATGGTGAACAATTGATAACTACTTATTTATTATGGTCTTTCATCCTGTTGTGCACCCACCTAACAGTAATTTTGTTTGAAATGATTTGCCCATTCTTACCTTTCTTGTTTTGACCCAGGCCTGAAACAGGTCAACTTGATACCTGATAAAACTCCACTGCAATCAATAGAATTATGTCAGACATGAATGTGACCCACTATATTTTGGTCAGCACTGTACTTGCATGATCAAGAACCTCATGAGTGAAAGCGAGGACTCAGTTGAAGCTAGACAGTTTTTCTAAACTTTGTGAATTTGTTTAAAAAACCTCAGTTGCTAGCATATCTCAGGTTAATGGAGTGAGAGAGGAAGGTTTTATTACTGTTAACTCCAGTTAAGGGACTGTACAATGAGATTTTTTTTAATTGGTTGAATGTGTTTGGACGGCTTATATCTCAAAAAGTCTATTATCTGTATTGACTACAACACTATAGAATGTGATCAAATTAATTATATTCTTCATAGCTAAACAATCATTGCTCATTTAGAAATATAATTGCCTATTACTGAGGTTTTCAGCTGGAAGGTTTTTTTAGTACTGTACAATAACTTGCTTTTGCCACTTTTAGTTTAAATCCCTTGCTTCTAGCTTCTCCTTGTAAATGTTTGAAATTTGAGACAACTGATTTTTTTTAATATCAAAGTTTTATTCCATGTATTAAGTGTCATAATACACAAAGGACAGTTTGACACTAAAAGAACAGGAAGACTAATCAGACAAGAGACTACCGACTGACAGCCTCTTACAGAATACCCGGGAACATAATGGGATTTGTGAGCAACATCATCCTACTCAAGGTTTAAAAGCAGAACAAATTAATATTCAGGAACAAAAATAATAACCCAGCTCCCTAAGGGGTCATTCAAGGACAAGCAAGAATTGAAAGGAAAATCCTTCAAGGTCTTCACTAAGCTTTCAAAAACATTTGTGATCCAGGTCACACAGATACGGCAAAAACAGGAATACTGGTCCATGAGAAATGCATTGGACATGCAAATGGATGGCCCAGATTTACAGAGGGAGACAGGATAAACCAGGTGAGTAGTTAATAAAAGACAATTTGGAAGGCAGTTTTTAGAGCGCGAACGAGTAGCTTCAGTCTAGCTTCTACGAGATAGTTAATCAAGTTACAACCGGCAATGCTGGTATCCTGTTAGAGAACTGAAGCTATACACATGCTATATGTATATCCTACCCCCAGAGAAACAAACTGTACTGCTCAGAGTTGAACCACAGTGAAGCAAAGTGGATAATATATATGTGACGCACTGTACGTCAAAGCAGCCCCCTGTAGTCCCCACATTCACCACTGTAATATAATTATGACACACTTTGTACAATGTATACCTTGTGAGGTAGCACTTTAAAAGTCTTGATCTGTTAAATGTTAATATCCTGCTGGAATGTATATGCAATCACTGTATATGAAGTTATCCAGTGTTGTAATGTGTGTGTGAGTGAAATATGCCGTGAGGGTGGAAATAACCACAACCAGCCTTTCAGGTACCACAGTGGAGTATTCAGCTGGGCAGATGGTCCATTAAAGGGAATTCATTTTCCTGATAGCCATGCTAGGAGACTTCTCAGAGGATGTATCTAGATAACAGGATTTTTTCGAAAAAAGTGGCCTTTTTTCGAAAAAGTTTCACCTGCATCTAGACTGCTGCCACGTACTTTCAAAATTAAATTGAAAGACTGTGGCTGTTTTTTCGACTGCAGAAGACCTCATTTTACGAGGAATAATGCCTTTTTTCAAAAGTGCTCTTTCGGAAAAAAGGCGTTATTGAAAGCAAACAGGGCTTTTTCAAAAGAGAGCATCCAGACTGCCTGGGTGCTCTCTTTTGAAAAAGTGGCTTGCTTTTTTAAAGAAGTGGTTGCAGTCTAGACGCTCTCTATTGAAAGAGGCTTTTTCAAAAGATTCTTTCAAAAAAGCCTCTTTCGAAAGAGGCTTATAGTCTAGACGTACCCAGAGAGAGCACTTAGACAATGAAAAAATGTTTGATCAATGGGGGTAGAGCTCCATGTCACAAGTATGAATCTTTGCAGCAAGCCAGGAGAATCTATGAAAAAAAGGGAAGTGACATCATGACTTGGCCTCTCCCTGCACTCACAGTTCAGCACTTGGAAACATGTCCAGAGGACAAAAACTTTCAACTGGGGAGGGTGGGCCTAGCACGTAGAGAATTCTAGCCTGCATATTGAAGATCTGTGACCTATCAGGAGGTGGCCCTGTTTGATTCAAAAGCTGTTAAGTTTGCAGAACTCAGATTTACATTTATTTCTTAGGTAAGCAACTCTGATGTCTACACTCACTGCTTATAATCAGTTACAATCTGTCTGTAGTTACTGTTTTACCTAAAACAGGGAGTCTGGGTTGAAATGCTTTGTAAAATCTCAGCTCTGGTTACAAAGGCTGTGTGTGTCCTTTCCACATGGAGGGAGGGTGGGCTGAGTAATAAATAATAAGGGGTAATAAGCTGGCAAGGCTTGTGATCAGGGCATGACAATACATTGTGTTGGTGCAAGACTGAAGAGGTGCGGGACGGAATTGGCTGGAGCCTCTCTATTGCTACTCCTGTAACTCAGTTGGGTGCATCCTTTCTATGCATGTTGATGAAAGTGCAATACCTGCCAGAGGTTTGCCGCTCATCACAGCATCACAGTGTGAGAGCGATTCCCCAGGATGGTGAGACAAAATGCTCAGTGGTCCCGCAGTTCTGGTTGCATACCAGGAACCCCGTCACAATAGGTTGCAATTGATGTTGGTATGGCTGTAAAACACACACATATCTCCCAACTATATTAAAGCCCAACTAGGGAGGGGAAAAAAAGCATTGATATACCCAAAGCCTTAGAAACAGGAAAAATAGCCAGATTATACCATAGTCTATGTATAAAGGGTTTTACAGAGCAATTTATACAATAGAATCAGAGGGGAAGCTGAATTAGTTTATATCTGGAAAAAATTAAAAAATAACGAACAGTCTTGCAGCTCCTTAGAGTCTAACAAAACATGTAGATGGTATCATGATTTTTTGTGGGCACAACCCACTTCATCAGAAGAATGGAGTTATTAAAGGTCCAGTAAATAAATAGGGGAGGGGATAGGGAGGGGGGAGAAGGAAAAAGAGGGGGGGGGGAAGAAAAAACAGGGAAAGAAATAGTCAGTTAAAGTGTCCATGCTACATGAAGCTGATAGAGAAGGTATTAATTATTCTTAAGTACCCATTGTTTGGTTTCTCATGTTATTAGGACATGGAAGGTAGCAGGCCAACCAGCCAATGTCTTTATTCATACCTCTGTTATAAGAATCAAACTTGTAAATGAAGTTAAGTTCTAAGGCTTTCCTGTGGAGTTGGCTTGTGAAATTGTCCTGAAACAATATGGTGACTTTGAGAGCCATTAATGAGTGCCCCGGCAAGTTAAAATGTTCCCCAGCAGGTTTCCGTGTATTGCCTTTTTGGATATCTGATTTGTGTCCATTAATATTTTCCCATAGAGACTGTCCAGTTTGGCCAGTATACTTGGCAGTGGGGCATTGCTGGCATTTGATGGCATCGATCACATTAGTGGATGTCCAGTTAAATGAGCCCCTGATGTGGTGCCTGATGTTGTTGGGTCCAGTGATGAAATTGCTTGTGTAGATGTGTGGACAGGTTGGCACTGGGGCTGATTACAGGGGTGAGTTCCTGGATGATTGTGATGGAGGTGTGTTGTGTGGTTACTGGAAAGAATTGGTTTGAGGTTAGAAGGTTGTCAGTAGGGGAGGATTGGCCTGTCCTATCTAATTGACTCTAATTGACTATTTCTTTCCCCTTTTTCCTCTTTTTTTCTTCTCCTAGCCCCCCATTCCCTATTTATTTAAAAACTGGACCTTTAATAACTCCATTCAGCTGAAGAAGTGGGCTGTGCCCACGAAAGCTCATGAAACCATCTACATGTTTTATTAGTCTCTAAGTTGCTGCAAGAGTATTGGTTGTTTTTTAAGTTTGCACAATAGAGTATGCAATGTATCATTCAAAGAATACTATGCCTATTAGTTAATCAGAATACATACTGGATAAAAGTCATTCAGAGGTTTAAACTTCTGCCAAAAATTAGGTTTTCAATAAAATAAAGCCTGTTCTCAAGAATGAATGGCTTCGTACTCTGTGTGTTATTGCATTACATGAAAATAAATTAGTTTTTAAAGGAGACCTATGATCTCTCAGCAATCTGTCACTCCACTCAGGTGCCAGCCAGATACTTCTAACTTCCAGTTCCTTTAAGCTGAAGACCTACTCTATAGCTTTTTGACGGCCGTAGCTACTCACAGCTTCCCTGATTGATAAGACATTTGATTTAGACTAGATAGCAAGGCCCGTTCTGTGTGTCATCACAGCTGCTATATTGACTCACACATGGTATTGGTTTGATTAGCCACTTTCCCAAAGGTTTACTCTGTCACTTAGCACTCACTCTTCCTCCAGATTTTCTTGCTAAATCTCATGCTTTCTCTGTACTTGTCAACTACATGCAGGGAAAAAGAGTGCTTTGTTTGTATGTGTACTGTCTAGTTCTATGTAGTGTAACATACCTATTTAAATTCAAAGGGGGAGATTGTGGAACAATTATTTATGTGAGCAGATCTTTGATTTAAACAGAAATATTTTCAATGACTTATCCATAAATTGTAAAACCTACACTCCTTAAAGTGTAGTGCTGGACTGTCCCATCTGGTGGGCTATGACATAGAAAATCAACTACTTGAGGCTTGACTTCACTTTTTTGGGGGAATATTACAATGTTTTTGTATTACAAGTCGTTCTGGTAGCATTGACTCAATGACACTTTTGAGAAGAAGGTAAAGGATGTGTACAAAGGACAGTGTTTTCAAACTTCTTGAAATGAGAATCAACTCTTTCTTAACTTTTACTGGCAAAGAAGGCCTGTCAAAAAGAGGGAAACATTTCTTTGTTCACCTCTTATAAATAGAGCTTATTTTTCATTTTGTTTACAGTTGTTATTATTAATACAATTAACAAGGACTATAAATTATTATTTATTTATTTGTTTGTTTGTTTATGTATTTATTTATTTATTCATATAAGGATTGTGGTAGTGCATAGCAGCCTATAACATGGACAAAAGCATTATCTCTGCTCCAAAAAGCTTATGCTGTAAACACAATTAAATGAAATAAAAATAAATAAAATGACCTACCCACGGAATTTAATTACAAAATGCTCTCCACTATTTAGCATGATTTAAAATTTCTCTAAATTCTGTTTTAGTGTTTTAAAAACACATCTAACCTGAATTTTTATTTCTGATTGTTTCCCAAAAATGTATGATAATACAGTGTCCTATAAACAGGCCAAGAGATGCTGACACATTTTTTTCCTTAGGATGGCACAAAATATATGGGCTGCAGTTAATACAGAATATGAAAGCTACAGTTACATAATGTCTAGTACAAAATATATATACTGGAGAATGCAAAGAGAGAAAACAGAAAGAAAAGAATTGAAAACAAGACGCTAATGATTGCTGAATCTTAGTCTATATTGTTCGAGAACACCAAATACTGCATGACTTTGAGAAACAGATCTGATCTACAGTAAGTCCATATTAAGCTCCTGGGGACTTCTCCAGATCTATAGTTCCAGTTTACATTTATATTTTTTACTGAAATCTTTTGAGTTTACCTTAAATTCCTTAGGGCATGGCCTGTCTTTTCTTATGTTTTTTACAGCAAGGATCTGAGTCACAAAAATGACCTAAATCTCTATTTGTACAATAGTAGATTAATTATATATTTTAAGTTCAGTGAAAACTAAGTGCCTTGTGGGTGTAACATATATAAACACTGGGGTATGCAACTTTAGTATCACGGTGTTGGTCATATGGTTTAATTATGTTTTTATGTATAGTATGTGGAAGAATCTTTCCATTCAGTGTTATAAATAGGTTACAGAGATGCCTGTTGCAGTTGTAAAAATGTACAGGTTTCTCATTATAGGCCATTTGAAAAGAAAGCTAACAGTTGAAATAAATGATCCTACCTGAGACTCAGCCTCTTTGACTCCTCAGGGCACTGTAAAGGTGTAGTAATAGTAAAGGCTAGAAATGAACAAAGAAAAAGATCTTACAATTTGCACAAACTCCACAGTTATAGGTTATATGAACTGAATCTGGAATAAATACTTGTTTAAAGTAACATTAGAGAGTATTTTATAAGGAACTTCACAAAGTCTAGTCAATTAAGCTTTGATCTTGACACAAAGTTGATGAGTAGCAAATTGTCTCAAATGTAGTGTCATTTGTTCTTCTGAATGTACATAGAAGCCTAGAAAATGCTCAAGATGTTGGGTTGTATAGAGTGAGTGGTATTTTTTTCCACAGTTCTTTGTCATTTCTATGCAACAAAACATTTAAGGCAGATGTTCATCTATTTAAATAAATCATTAATTTAATTGAGATACCAAAACATGGATTTACTCAGCAAGCAGGTAAGGGTACGTCTAAACTACATGGCTCCGTTGACGGAGCCGTGTAGATTTGTTGTTTTGGCAAAGTCAAATGTAGCCGCGATTTAAATGATCACGAGGAATAACGGGGCTGCCGACAAAGGGCTTTGATGTCGGCAGGGGAGCGTCCAGACTATTGCGCTGAGCGGACAAACAGCTGATCAGCTGTTTGTCGGCTCAGCCCAGCAGCCATGTAAATTTAAATGAAGCTGTGATCATTTAAATTGTGGCTTCATTTGACTTTGCCTATGTGTCTAATCTACATGCCTCTGACGACAGAGGCATGTAGTCTAGACACAGCCTAAATGTTTTGGTATCTTTCATGCGAGATTCATTTGGCTGTAATATAGTGTTCCCTCTGCACTGCATATAAAAGATAAGTCCTGCCCACCCAACACACATACCCTTTGACTGCTACGGATATGGAAGCTGCTTCTGGAAAAGTTGAGTACAACTGAGTTTCCTTGGTGGAAAAGTAATTTGAGGTCAGTGACACCATGTGGCTCAGTTCAGACAAGAATAAAGTATCAGAGGAAAACAAATGCAAGTGCTGTCCTGGAGTACATCTGATACCAATTCTGCTTTCACACCCTTTCTCCCACCTCCCTCTTCTCAGTTGATGACATGATGTCAGTCTTCTTCTCCACTCTCTGCTCCATAATCAAGTCTTCAGCTCTCCTCTCACTTCTCTGCCTGAGTGTTCACCAATCACAAGTAGTGGTTCACCTCATAGATCATCATATTCTTGCAGCTGAACAAATCCAGGACTCATGAGACTTCTTAGGCTACACATTTTGGGACAGAGCCTCACCTGAAAGTCTATGATGCTGTTCCAGTTTTCCCCTAGCTGAGATTTGATCCCTTGTTCTTTGTTGCTTCAACTCCACCATTTTCTTTGTTAAACCACTATGTCGCTCTTCTATATACTGCACCCCCAATCGACTCCTGTGTATACAACTCTTGTGTACTCTTCTTTTTCAGGAAAATACAATTTATTAAGGTCTATTGTGGTTCCTCTGTAAGTTGAATTCTGCTACCTGAATATTTATTCATGCGCAATTGATGGTGTTTTTCACACTGCACAAAAAAAAAAAAAAGATGACAGAATCTCTTACTGATTACTGGTAAAAGTAGCCAGCTTTTGGATATTGTCAAGATTTTTGTTGTTTGCAATGAATTCTAGATTTAAAGTATTTCCTTGTTACATTTAACAAGGATACTTGGTATTTCTCTGGAATCAGAACAAAACCTGACTATATATAATTCAGGCTACTTTATATTCATTCCATTTTTCACTTTATCCTTTCTCTTTATTTCTTTAATCGCCTTTTCAATGTAGATTTCCTTTCCCATTGTGATCACACTCCTCAGGAATTAACATTCCTATTCTCAGTGGTTTTGTACAATCAAAACCTACCCATTCAAAAGTCATGTGCAATCTACAGGGAGGAATTATTAAAAGCGCTTTGCAGATTTGTTTTATTGCCCGGTACAGAGTAAGAACTGAGGACTTTCAAGCTGAACAGCTTTAAATTATTTCTGAATCAAGATGAGATTTTACTGTCTTTTGAAATAGGTTTGAGCTCTTCAGGTCTGGATACTTCACTTTTTTTGTGTGTGCTTACAAAATGTATTCCCAAAGCTGCATTTTAAATGTTTAACGGGATCAGATCATCAACTGATGTAAATCAGAGAAAGTTGACTTTAGTTAAGTTACACTGACTTACATCAGCTGAATATCTGGTCCTTTGTGTAACTACAGAATTAAAATAAGAACTTGTTTCTAGCTCAAGGTATCTCAAAGGACATACATAGTTCTATTTGGCTGCAGTAGTTTAATTTGGCTGCAATTATGATTTCAGCAACATCACATACATGGCTTTTAGTATTACACCTTGTTTAGTTGAAGGATAAGAAAAAAAGAGGCAGAACGCATATCAGTTTAAATGCCTCTTGTGAAGGACAGCAGCAAATCTTTTGTGCTCTAAGACAGTGTTACCACTAGGCAAACAGTGAGGTCCTGGAAGGAAATTTGATCCTTCAGATGAAGTGATGATGAGTATTATGTGTTAATCAGACCTTGTTGTATGTCATAATTGCTTCAAGACCTAGGGTGACAAAGTTCAAGTCTTTCCCCAGGTTATGGCTGCTCTGTACCCCATTATTCAGGCATAGCAAAGACTGATTCAAAGGTTTATTTATTGTTGCTTCTGGCTTTTCTGGTACTGGTTCTTCTCTGGTTGAGAATATAAAATGCATAATTGGTAGCAATAGCAGCTGTTTGCGGACTAATTGTGATTTACCCCAATGAAAGGTAATTAAAATTAGTTAGTCTGTTTTACCAACATTACCAGTGAAGACATACTATAACACTACACAGTGTTAGCTTTTCTAAAGATAAGATATCTAGCTAATACCAGGCTAGGTTGTTATTTTAAAGGACACAATCAGCTTGATTATTTTAACTGATCAGGCAAAAAAAATATTTTTTTTCCATTATTGTATCTTTCATCAGGGTAAATCACATGAAATCATTCTGAAAATAGCTGCTATTACTACTAATTAGGCATTTCAAGGACTGATCATGCTAGGTATTGTACAAACACATAAAAAGAAGCAGTCCCTATTCCAAAGAACCGAAGAAGAAAAAAGCATGGGAGGGGAACACAGAACCTTGCATAAATGTACCCCATCTGCTATTGCCTCCAGATAAGGGAAAATAAACATTTTAAGACTAGGTGCTAGGAGAGGAATACACTACACCAACATAGTACTTAAGGGAAGGCACTTGGTTATGATTTTGAAATAGATGAAACTGGCCACCAGATGCATGGAAGACAGAAGCTGTTCTAAGCATAAAAGGTGACTTGCTGACATGCATACGGCAAGAGCAGAAAAAGAAAAGACAAGGCTTGATTTGTTTCTGATGTGGTCATTTATAGCTGGCCATAAAAATCTGTGGCTCCAATCTGCTTGCATTTATAGACTTGCACAGGTGTTAATGGCAGAAGACAAAAAATGCAGAGTAGTCGGGTAAACAGCAGACGCCAAAAGGAGAGAATTGGGTAGTGCCTATAGTAAGGAGGAATGAAAAAGACAGGGAAATATTAATGGATGGAGTTGCATTAAAGCAGTGAGAGGAGAAAGCATGACTTTAATGCAGAAACAGAAAGACAGTATAGGCGTACCTAGCTAGTATTGCCGTGGATACGATCACATGACAAGATCATTTTAACTGCAATAATTTGGATAGATTGAGATAGGGAGCATAGTGATGCCAAAAAGGAGAGGATTAGGGTAATAGGATAAGGCAGTGGTCCCCAACCTTTCGGGGCTGCCGGGTGTCCAGGGGCGGGGCCACGCATGCGCCACGTGCCCGGGGGCGGGGCCACACGCACGTGCCACGGGCCCGGGGCTCAGGGTGCAAGAATGGCTTGGGCCAGCCCTGGTTACTCAGCAGGCGCACATAAATGCTCCAGAGGGCGCCATGGTGCCCGCGGGCACCGCGTTGGGGACCACTGGGATAAGGAATGGTCTGATGGTCCTGCCGTGAGGGCAGGGGACTGGCCTTGATGACCTCTTAAGGTCCCTTCCAGTTCTATGAGATCCCAAACTTTTAAATGTAGAAAGAAACAGTAGGTACATGCCCAGTCATTCACAGTTACTGCAGGTCCTAGACATGTTTAGTATTTAACAATGGCCCTATAATAAATAGCATATAGGACATATGATTTACAGTCGTTATGTCATGTGGCTTAGGCTCTGATTTCTGTTCCAGGCTCATTCATGGGCTTACACCTTCTTTGGCGCTCCGACAAATTTACCCATTTGTATAATGGGCATAACATGACCTACATCAAAGACGAAACATTACTTATGAAACTTTGTTATTAACTTGTTAAGGTTCCATTTCTTTGAATGAAAAGTGGTATCAAAGTGTATAGACTAATTATTTTTATTTAGAACCGGCAGAGGCAATCAGGGCAGTGAAACACCTGGGGCTAATTGACCAGCCCTACAGAGTCAGCCCAGCCTAGGCTATTAGGACACCTCGGGGCAGTTATAAAAACCTGTTCAGACTGGCTATAAAAGAACCTTTGCCTACAGTTGGGCACGTGTGTAGCTGAGAGGATGGAGGAGGGCGCCGCTGCAAGAGGTGGAAAAGAGACAACAGCTGAACACTAGGAGGACGGACCATGGAGAAGGAAGATGCTGGGGAAGGTGTAAGGAAGTAGCCCAGGGGCCTGGGCTGGAACCTGGAGTAGAGGGTGGGCCCGGGTTCCCCCCAACTCCCCATATACACTGCATTTCCCATACATACAGCAAACAAAAGCCCTGGGTGTGGTGCCTAAAACTGTGGGCTGCTGTGAGCCTCTGTGGCAAGGAAAAATCCACCAGGAAGCACAGGACTGAGTTTTCATAGGAGCTTCATTGCACATTGTACATAATTTGCAGAAGCTAATAAGACTGCAGCTTAATGCTAAGCATAAAGATGGTGTTAGCACTGAACAAGGAGTCTGGAGACCTGGGTAATAGGCCCAGCTTTTCTGTGTGATGTTAGGCAGGTGATTTACCTTTCCTGTGTCTCTAGTTCCCTTTTTACCCTGTGTTCTATTTACTCAAATGTAACCACTCTACAGCAGGGACTATGTGTTTGTACAGTGCCTAGCACAATGAGAGCCTGAACTTCTTGGGGCACATGCACGTTACTGTAATATAAAGAATAAATAATATTTTGCACATGTAAATATCAAAGGAGAATGAGTAGATTTCTCAGCTCAGTTTCTTTTCTTCAACAAAATAGAAGTGGAATGCCAAGTTGTTGAGTTAAGGTCAAATGATGCAGGAACTAATTACAAGGCCTGTCTCCCTGCACACCTGTTGGCTAATTGGCCTCGCCATCCTGCTGTGTTGCCGGCCTGTAAACAGTAGTCCTGTCCACCTGCTTACAATTTATCTCCAATGTACTCTTTTCTGAGTATCATTTAAAAATAAGCCTTGTTAAAATATATTCTCATCTTTGACTTTTTCATTCCTAAAAACTTTCAGCTTGATTCAGAGTTCACTGACATCCACAGCAGTCTTTCCATTAAGTTCACTGGGCTTTGGAGTAGCCCCCCTAATGATCTTTCTGCTATGGCTAATTAATCCTCTTCATTAGTTACTCCCCAGATTCCATTCTTTTACCTCATCACTTCATGCCAGTGCACATTAGTCTTGTCTTTTAAACGTTAATTGTTGCTGTGCATGCCCTTCATGTAATGTCTTAAGAGTAACACATACCCCGCCCCCAATATCCACCTAATGCTTCCAAGGACAGGGAATCGGAACGTGGCAGGTGCAGTGCAGGGCAATTAAAAAACAAATCTGTGCTAACTGAGGGGGAATCTTCAGTAAAAATCACAAGTGACAACACCAGATGTCTGGGGGAAATTGTTATTGACTAACTATTTCCATAGCTGGCAGGCTTTGACACCTTTGTATGGTGCAGCTATTGTAAAGTTAAGTTCTTTGTATTTTCACTATTGGATGTTTGCAGAGTGACTCACTCATGCATTGTACCTACTTAAGCTCCTTTCTTCTTATTTATGGGATAACATTACTCAAACCTGTTAGTCATTTATTCATTTTGCCCCAAAGCATTAAAATGTTGTGTTCCTTTAGATATTTGCTGATAGAGTTCCAGGTTTTTGATTATTTGGAACAGAGCAACAACAGAGTAGCTGAGCAAAACATAATAGGGGTTTGTGTTCACCACCATGTGAATAACGTAGCTGAAATGGACATACCTTAGGTCAACTTATCGTTTTCTGCTATGGCGAGAACTGCTTCATTGGGAAATGCTGTCTGGTTGACCTACTTTTCTTTTCTTGGAGAGTAGGAGTACTGGTGTAACCTGGAGAGTATGGTCCCAGAGATTTAGTGCGTCTTCACTAGACCCACTAAACTGACTTCTAATGTATCGACTGCAGAAGAGTCCATCTCTATAGTAGTGAACACAAGCCCTAAGAGATGGTTTTCTTGCCTCAAAGAGCTTAGAATTGAACTAGACAAGAGACATAAAAGGATGTTACACTGCATTTGGAAGTGTGATTGCAGCTCAGGAAATAAACCAATTCTAGATTTACTGTAGCTAGCTTTCTGAAAAGAACGCTAAAGGTGCAGCTGCCTGGGATTCACTGCAGTCTATCAATTCCACACATACCCAGAGCCCCAGGTGGGCTTCTCCAGTGTGTGCTCATGCCTAGGCTGCAGTGTCTCCACTGCTACTTTTGGTGTGCTAGCTAGAGTACAGCAATCAGAAGTATGCCTGCCAAGCTGCAGAGCTAACCTTTGATGGAATTGTAGACATAGCTAAAGAATAGGAGAGGAAAGAGTGGGAGGAGGTGAAAAGAGATGACAAAGATCATGCAGCAGGTCAGTGGCAGAGCCAGGCATAGATCCTGGTTTCCTGGCTCTAGACCAGTAGGCTCTCTCTCCCATTGTTATTTGGTTTTATTGAACATTTCAGAACTAATTCTCTTAGGCTATGTTGGGACTGCCGAGAAAAGTCGGAAAAAGACACACAAATTGCAAACTGCAATTTGCGTATCTTTTTCCGCTTTTTTCCCAAAAGAGGCTTTTCTGAAATTTGGCCCATCTACACAGGGCCAAATTTCAGGAAAAAAGTCCCCTTTCAGAATATCCCTTATTCCTTTCACCAAGAGGAATACAGGGATGCTGAAAGAACACGTCTGCTTTTTCAGAAACTGTTCCGAAAAAGTGGATGTGTTCCTTGGACATAGCAAAGCTTTGTATCCTCTGGTATCCCGGAAAAGCTCTGCAGTCTAGACATAGCCTTAGATACAGATATTTGAGGGTCTGGCCTAAAGCCCAGTGAAATTGGGATTCTTTCCATTGACTGAAATGGACTTTTGATCAGGCCCTATATGTTGGGGACAAAATGGATGCATATTGGGCTTAGTTGGACTAATCTATGTCTGAAAAATCTCTTTCCTCCTCCCCACCCAAATGAGACACTAAAAGGACTGTGTGTATCACTTTTGATACTTGCCTAAATTCTACTGGCATCCTGGGTTTTTATATATTGTTTTCCCATAATCATGCAAATCATCAGGTCAGACTCAGAAAGTTTATTCAATACTATATTACAAAATTAAACATAAGACTTCTACCTTTTATACAAACATTTCTTTTTCCAGCCAAAAGTGGGGGAAAAACCCGTTGGTAATAAAGAACCACAGCAGTGACAAGATAGTGAAACAATAGCATAACCAAGCTGCATCCAGGTGGCATGAAGAATCAAAAGGAGGCATATTGGAGCAAGATAGTTATAGTTATGCTATTGTTTCACTATAGTGTTTGTATACAGGTCCCACTGAGAGCCTCATCCTAATCTTAAAGGTACTCAGTGTGTTGGGGTCTCGCTGTCTCTGAGACCAGCTCTCCATTTGCAAACCACAGCTGTAACTGCGCTGGTGCTATCTATGCCCATGGTAAGGATCCGGGCTGACATGGAGAATGATCCCTGACTGTACAAATCCCAAACTGAGACAATTAGAATGGGCTCTCACACAACTCTTTTCAGTGAAAGATAAAAATCCCATCTTTTGGTGGAATAACCCTGCAATAACAGACGCTGTACTAAGGACATGATCTAAACCCATTGCAGTCCATTGACTGACTTCATTGACTTCAGTGGGCTTTAGATCAGACAAGGTATGTTCAAAAAAATCCAACAACAAGTATTATATTTCCCAGAGTCTAGGAAAGATAAGTTTAGATGCATTACGGACTGGCTCATTAGCAAATTATAAGACTGTTTTTAATGCCCAGACACTATAATGATGGGTGCAATATAAATATTTAAGGTAGCCTATGATGAAGAATCAGGGGCTGCATGGTTGTCTGATAAAATTAATTTTTAAACAATTCCCATATTCATCACAGTTCTTTTTTTATATAGTTGACAAATTTTGCTGATACAAGTGATATTAAAGTTGACAATGAAAACTAAAGAAATATCAGTAAAGAAAAAATGAAAAACACATATGTAGAAAAAAATCTTTACATTTGCAGGCACATATTTATCATTTCAGTGTACAGTATCTTTCAGGAAGAATAGACTAGAAAAAAAAGGGGACAGGAAATGAAGCCTCAAGATTATACTTCTCACATGAGGAACAGACTCATACTCCAATATGAAGAATAACCTTAACTCTGACCCATTTGAGACACACATGTAGTATCTCATAATTATAGGCATGAATATCATTCAAAAAATGGTCTTCAGTATGGCTGTGTCTACATTGGCACCCTTTTCCGGAAAAGGGATACTAATGAGACAAGTCGGAATTGCAAATGCCATGGGGGATTTAAATATCCCCTGCAGCATTTGCATGAACATGGCTGCCACTTTTTTCTGGCTCGGGGCTTTGCCGGAGAAAAGTGCTAGTCTAGACGGGATCTTTCGGAAAATAACGCCTTTTCCGGAAGATCCCTTATTCCTGGTTTTAAGAGGAATAAGGGATCTTCCGGAAAAGGCTTTATTTTCCGAAAGATCCCGTCTAGACTGGCGCTTTTCTCCAGCAAAGCCCCGAGCCGGAAAAAAGCGGCAGCCACGTTCATGCAAATGCCACGGGGGATATTTAAATCCCCCATGGCATTTGCAATTCCGACTGGTCTCATTAGCATCCCTTTTCCGGAAAGGGGTGCCAATGTAGACCCAGCCCAAGTGTATAGAGAGTAATTTTAATGCTACTTTTGAAATGTGCCTATGATAAATGTACTTGCAAATTGGATTCCCATACACAAATTCAAAATACCAAACTTGAAATACAGTCCTTATGGGAACAGGGAAAACCATACTCAAGGACAACATGTTACTGTTGCCTTTTCATCAATTAGAAGATAAAAAAATAATGGATTTTGATATTCTCAATTCAGCAAGGCATTTACAGAGAAGTGTAACTTTCAGCAACCCAGTGGGAGATTACTCATATGCTTACATTAGGCACATGCTTAAGTGTTTTATTAAAATCAAATCAGGAGCATAATTTAAGTCATCATGATAAAGCCATCCCCCATTCTGATCTGCAAGAATTGTATGCTGACTGCGTAGGTGTAAATGACGATATAAGTAACAAAGCTGGGACACATCAGGCTGCTAACACTTTCTTTCAGCAATTGTTAGCCAAACTCTATGACCAAGGTTCCAACAGGGCTCAGGGTTGATTTCATTTCCCTTATTTGTAGCCAGCCATAATTACAGATGTGAATGTTTCTGTTTAAGATTAAGAATTGCGTTTTTTAATTTAGTACTAATGAGCTTGGAAAATAGCCAATGCATTTCCCCTCTAAAACTTAAAGATGCTTTTAGATTGTAAAAGCCATAAAATTGCTATAAATCTTAAAAACGATAAGTAGGCAGTTCCTAAAAGGAGAATAAAACCTACTATTTTTTTTCAATGGCTCAACAGTTAATTTCGGATTTATAAATATATTACATGTTCAAAGAACAGATTTCATCAAATGAACTGTTTAATTTCTTAGAGCCTCATATAAAGCAAATACGTCACAAATGACATGATAGCACTTGAAAGGGTTTTAAATACACTAAAGATAAGTCATCACAATCTGAATTTTTTCCCTTTATACATTGATTTATCACAAGTGAGCGAAGAATAAATGGACCTATGCCATGCCCAGTAAAGTCAATACACAGACTCCCATTTACTAAAGATGGTGTTGCATTAGGCCCAATATGGGGAGATTTCATGAAACGATCCAAATGCAGCTTCATCACTTTGTCTCAACACCCTCTGCTATTCTACCCATTACATAACCTATAATTTTCCCTTCAGGACAGGCTCTCTGTGACCCTCTCTAGGGAATCAAATGGACTGTGCACAGGGCAGCAAACCCTTCCAGTCCTGTTTGGAATAGGGCAGAGGCTGATCATTCCACAGGCTCAGCCACCCTGAGGGGTCAAGTCTCAAAAGAGCCATGGCCTCACCTTCCACACAGTTCCTGAGACATGCCCTTCCTGGCAATGAGACAACAGGAGCTGGCTGCAGCCTCAATGAATACTTGGTGTTGCATTTACCAGAATATAATCTGTGTTTCTTGATAATGCCTTCTTTAGGCCCACTCCCCCATTGTAGACATCACACCTAAGTCGTGGGAGTAATACCATGATCCAAAGTTTCTGAGAGTTTGTTTCTAGGTGATGGGTGGTAATCAATGAAAATTAGGTATAGGTTGGTATCAGGATGAAATAGAAGCTGGTATTAATGTATTTTTGGGTATAATTTGCAGTTAATGGGTTATGTTGGTTATGGGACAATCAACAGAGAAAAATCCAGCAGAAAAACATTCAAAGTGGCAAATCCAAAAATGTAGCCAAAGTCAGGAAGGAAAGATAATGGTTTTGGGAGAAGAAAATCTAGATTTAGGTTCTGTAAATTCAGGTACCAACTGAGACCATACTCGGCCCTGCCCATTAAGGAATTATATTCACAATAAACTATTTATCTTTAAAAAACTATATCTGTTTTCAGGGTTATTTTATTTGTTCTTTTTCTATTTAGTTTAATGTCTATGTGTATGTGTTTATATATTAATTATTATGATCATTTCGGAATTGTTTGTGTATCAGTGGTGTCTAACAGTTTTGTCCTTGGCTAAGCCACTGATTGGCTTCATACCTGTGGGTCAGTCATTTAGGTTAACATTTTCAAAAGTGTCCTCTAGTTTTAGCAGGTTCCATTTGTGGGTAACCACCTCAGATGCCGTAGGCCTGCTGGTCAGACATGCTCAGGAGGTATAACTGTAGCTAAAATCTTGTGAAGCCCTTGGTGTTTGAGACCTCTGAAAAGCAGGCTGTCAAAAGCTGACCACCAAACAACGTGGCACATAAAGTTAATGAAAACTGAGGCCACAATTGTTTTCTGCTCTAGTTTTCTTAGATGTGCTGAGGGGACAATATTTTCTTACCTGACAGTGTCATTGGGGACTGTAGGTTTTAAAGGACCTAAGGGAGTTTGTTGCCCAACTCCAACTGAATTTCAATGGGCTTTGGGTACCATGCTCCCTTGGCCTTCTTTGCAACCCCCTGACCCAGGGTGTTTAAAGTACTTTGAAATGCTCAGATGACAGATGCTGTATAATTGTAAGGATCTATCAGGAGCAAGGTGACACTATGAGTACTTTGATAGAGGTATTGTGAATTTGTACATTGAGGATGGAAGTGGCTTTTATTTTGCCCTTGCCCTATTTTTCTCTTTATGTTTTCCCCTGCATCCCAACAAGTCTGTTTCCAATGTCATACTCCAAAAAATGCCACTGTCCTTTGTCTGGCTAGTAAAAGGTTGTGCTGGTACTGAATGGCTGGCACTCCCAACACCCAGGCAATATGCTACCTTCAAATAAGCTTAGCCTCTGAAGATGTGTTAGCCGAAAGCTGATTCTTTCCCCTAAACTGGTCTCACATTTATCAGTGTGATAAAACAGCTGCCAAGTCACTGGGCTACCTCCACAGAGAATTTTTTTGGATAAACATGCCATGTGATTAATAGTTTTTCATACCAAGTTCACTTGACAGAACATTGCTGGGATAATTCATCATTTGTGTCTTTCCTTGTACATTCTTATTAGCACATCCTGACTATATGGATTATGGTTAATAAATTAGTTATTAACTGTAAAATATTATTTAATGGTATTTGTAGAAAAGACTTTTTTCTTCCACAGCATTTCTACTCACTTATTGGCAACTGTTGTGCCAAAATATATATTGAGTTGTAATTTGGCAACAAGCTTTAACAATCATCTTTGTTATTCCTACTACTACTATTATTATTTATTTTTCTGTGTCTCATGGGGACATAAGACATCTGGTTTCAAAGATAGTGGCAGTAATAATTATTTGCATCATAACTGTAGCTAAGTGGATAGCTGAGAGCATCTGTTATAATCTTTCAGTTGCTTTAACCTGTCTCCAGAGAGGCTACGATGGCTGACATATTCTTTTCTATTTTTGTCTGAAATAATGTTCTTTATGCAATGCAGATTACCTGTCACTTAAGGAAACTGGCACTAGCATTTCCTGTTCTTTTGTTTTGCATGTGAAAAATTAAAAGAGAAGGATCAATAAAAAATGAGATCCTATTATAGGGGAGGCAGTGTGCAAGTTGTGTAAGTTGCATATTCCCACAGTGCAGTCTGATGAAGTCTGCATCACAAATAGACCTGCTAAACTGAGGGCTAGCTCAGTGGTTTGAGCATTAGCTAGCCAAACCCAGGATTGTGAGTTCAATTCTTAAGGGGACCATCTAGGGCAAAAATCTGCCAGGGATGGTACTTGGTCCTGCTGTGAAGACAGGGGAGTGGATTTCATGACCTCTCAAGGTCACTTCTGGTTTATGAGATAGGTGTATCTCCATATATTAAGTAATGGTGACTTGGAGGTGTAAGTCAAGTTGACTTTACTTCTGTGGATCCACGGGTCAAACAGCCCAATCCCACATTGCTCAGGTAAGCCCAGGTTCTGCAGCTTTTGCTGATTGATCAAGCCAGGATTAGTCTAGTGAAGAGGGCAATGTTCTGGTGGCTTCTATTTATCTTCCTACACACAAGGGATGATTGAGAAAAAAGGAGTGTGGCCAGGGCACTCATTTGGTCTTTTGACCAGTTGGGGCAGTTGGCTATTTTTGCAAGTTAGAGCAGCCTTCAGGCAACATTGACCAGTGCTAAGGGGCTCCAGCAACAAATAGCTTACTTGTGATTGAAGCAGAGCAAGGATGGCTCAAAGATAACTTTGCATTCAAGCCCCTCCTTCACTCCTCCAAACTGTGCTGTGTGTGCCATGTAATGAGTATGAAAAGGTGATGAGGTCACAGAGACTAGGAAAGGGGGAGGGATTCTATTCATGTGCGTTCCATTTTAGTACAGAACTCCATGGCCAAGATATTTTCTACTAACTCTGACCAAGACACATTGTGTATTTATCCCAGTAGGTGCAAGGTTGGCTATTTTTTATGCTGGTTTTTAGTGTACTTTTTCCCCCCACTTTTAAAAATTTAAAGTTGGAATAAATTTAAAGTTTATTTTAGACTCTTCTATGTGCCTGATTCAAACTTTTTCTTTCAATTCAACATCGGTTTTTTTAATGGCTTCTACTGGGGTTTGGATCAGCCCCATGTTATTTACAGGTCCTGATTTCATGTTTCTTGGAGGCTCTTAGGGCATGCGTGTGTGCCACTTCAGATATGAGAATTTGGAACTGAAATGCTAAGGCTGAGTGGGGAGCTCAATGCTGTCTTTTGCTTCTGGGTGTGTTTTAGCAGATAACGAAGGCAATAAGAAGGTGCAGAGATGGGGGGTTAGCCACTACTCCAAAGAAAGAGAGGGAAGGAGAGTGGTAGGAGGCTTGGGACAGACTGACAGACAGGTCAACCAGCAATTTCTACCCTGAGATTCTTTGTTGTTTTAGATATATATTTTATAATATACCATGGAAAATTATAATCCCATGACAGAATTGTATATGTTCACTTTATCTAAATATTGATATCTATATTTTTTTAAATTTACATTTATGGATATCTATACAGGAAGTATTTCGTCTTAAAGTCTGTAGGGTTTTGCAGTCATTTATACACAATCTTACCACACTTCTATGGAATGCTGCTGATTTCATCTCTGTTAAAGTCTTTGGGGCTTTTCCAT
Source organism: Pelodiscus sinensis (assembly GCF_049634645.1). Taxonomy (NCBI): domain Eukaryota; kingdom Metazoa; phylum Chordata; order Testudines; family Trionychidae; genus Pelodiscus; species Pelodiscus sinensis. The sequence goes on from NC_134719.1 coordinate 53,879,229, forward strand.
AAGAGTGCATGTGTGCGCAAACATGCACACGGACAGTTTCCAAGTGGTGTTTTTAAAAGAAAAGCATCTTTCAGTAGCTGACACGGATTATTTAACTTTGCAAAACCAGCAACCTAGAGTGCACAAAAGCTGCATTTCAAAAAGCCTTTATCATCCACAAATTATTCCATTGTTACCAAGGCTTTGCAATTGTTAGTTGTTACAATGGTGTCAATGTATGTATCCAGTGCTAACATTCTGTCAGGCTTTTCATGATAAATTCCTATTTAGAGGTGCTTACTATCTTAGTCATATCTCTCAACAGTCCCTCATTTTAGACACACATTTATCTCCATCCTTTCAGACCTGGCATTCTTTCAGTTTTATTATTGTAAAATATTTACATCAGAAATACAGAATTATAAAACTGAGATTAGAGAACAATGCCCTTTTTGTGGAATAAATTAATCCCCTTCCCTTGTCATTTTCAGATGTCTGCATTTACAATTGTCTTGGGTGTTCCTCTTTAGGTCTTTGTGCCATGTTCTGTCATACTTAGCCCCTGGCAACCTGAGAAACATGATCTTGGTTATTTCAAATCATACATTGCAGAAACTTGGCACAAGTGCACATACAGATGCAAATGTATGTAAATTAAAGTGAAAATTGTTAAAGTAGGATTTTGTTCTGTAGCAGCAAATCAAAACCTTTCCAACTACACTTTCATGTTAAAAATATATGGTTTGAGACAATCATTTTCATTTTACAAATATACTACAAGTTTGGACACCAAAGTGAACAAGGGAATATTAAACATAAAGGAACAGATTAGAGAAGCAAGAAAACTATTGTACTGTTCATATGCAGTGGATATCATCGTGGCATTCCAAGTGTATGGCAATATTTTTATTCAAATACGTCCTGTGAGTTGCATTCCTTTTGCTTACATAAGCTTTAGCATTAATGTTACTTAAATAAAAGTTTAAAGTAATCTCTTTTTAATATCCATTATATTCAGATTTTGGATTGAGTCTAAGTAAGCATGCCTGATATCTCAGATGAGTGTGTGCAATTTTGTATGCACACCAGGTACTAAAATATGTATTACTATTTTGCTATTACTACTTTCTCAGCTGAGTATCTAAATGCACTAAAAAAGAGTAGCACTATTGAAGCTGGTGGGTATAACAGCAACCCTTCATTCAGGGTAAATGAAGAAACAGTTAAGTGCCCTTTTGAGTAAAAGGGCTGAAAAAAACAGGACCCACTATCCAAAACACAAGTCACAAACACAGATAGACAAAAACTGAGTGGAAGGGTTTCACTGGGAGGCTAAATGAGTGTTGTTTTAGTGGAACATAAGAACGGCCATACTAGGTGAGATCAACGGTTCATCCAGACCAGTATCCTGTCTGCCAACAGTGGCCAATACCAGATGCCCCAGAGGGAGGGAACACAACAGGTAATTCTTACGTGATCCCTTCCCTCTCACCCACCTTCAAAGAAACAGAGGCTAGGGACAGCATTCCTATCCATCCTGGATAATAGCTATACATGGACCTAACATCCATGAATCTGTCTAGCTCTTTTCTGAACCCTGTTAAAGTCCTAGCCTTCACCACATCCTCTAGCAAGGAGTTCCAGAGGTTTACTGTGTGCTGAGTGAAGAAAAAGAGCAGTGAGTATGAACAGAAACAGCCAGAAACACCATCAAATCAGACAGAGAAGGCAAAGGAAAGCCAAGAACAATCAGACATGCATATGCAGTACAACCCTGAGACAAAAAAACTAAGACCAAGAGATTTTTGGGCAAAGAGCTGACAGGAAAAAAAGGTTTGGAATATTGAGCAATGAAAGTCTCTCCTGCTATTTGAATCCCACTGTGTTCAGGGAAGTGAAACTTTATGTACATTCTTTGTAGATAAATAGGATTGCAGCAAAGAAATATTTTACTTCATCATCACATTTCCCTTCTAATAGAGACAATCCAAAAGACCCCAAACACTGGCTAATCATTCTGCTGCAAATGGGTAACCGTGGTATTTGCATATAAAGTAGATTCTCACAATAGCCAGAAATGGTATTTGAAAATTAGACTTGTATTATCTTGTTCAATAATGGAATTTAAGATTCAGGTTGAAATTCTCCTCTCAGAGTTGCATGGCAGATATTAATGTTCTTCTAGCAATGTGTGAGAGCTCTTTGTATGAAGACTGAGTTGAATGTTGTTAGTATTAGAATCTATAGTCTCAGGTACCTTGGCTGCATTTCACTGTAGCATGATCACACCTACTTTCACTCTGAACATTCTATTTTTTTTCTGAAAACAATACAAGATAAAAAAGATAAAAAAGTAAACAATCATAAAAAGGATCAAAATTCAGATGAGAAACAATGACAGACTCTTTGTCAAAAAACAGATCATTGTCCGACTTTAGGTATTTAGCCAAAATCTAACAAATGAAAAACCCAAACAATGAAATGGTTTCTAGAAAAAAGACCACAGAGACGAATATGGAACAATATGACACATGAACAATAGTATATTCCAAACTCTTTGTGTCCTGGAGTTAATTTCTAGGTTCTAAGAATGCACAGCAAATAGGAAATTGTATTAGAGATAAAATGTAGCCACTGTCTGCTAGAAGGAAGAAGGTTCTTTATTGCAGGCCTACCTGGTCACCTCCATGAGTAAAATAATTTTGCTATTGACTCAAAGGTAGTTTTGATAGGCACAAGCTACAGAGAAGTAGTAAGATACAGTTTCATCCCTGCAAAGCTAAGCAGTCAAGATCAAACAGAGCCACAGCACAAGCAAACACAATATTGGAGAAGCATGACATCATTTTCAAAATGAAAAACGTCCAGGTACATGCAGAGAATCACTCACAGAAATTCACGGCATGTGAAATTGTCAGCCACTGTGTAGCTTAAAATCTAACAGTGACTAGTTTAAGAATTCTTCAGTCATTGTTGCCCGCTTGCAAACTGTGAAGGGAATTTAAAGTAAATAATGGAATAAAGGCCTAATTTAGTATTTCTGTGAAGAGTGTACAGTAAATCTGTGCAGAGCTCTAATAACATCTAGAAAATAAGTTAAGACTTTATATATAACCAGAGTCAAAGATTCAGGCCAAGCATACAGATACACATCCCAAAGGTGAAGGACTTAATATTACCTTAAGAAAGAAAGAAAGAAAGAAAGAAAGAAAGAAAGAAAGAAAGAAAGAAAGAAAGAAAGAAAGAAAGAAAGAAAGAAAGAAAGAAAGAAAGAAAGAAAGAAAGAAAGAAAGAAAGAAAGAAAGAAAGAAAGAAAGAAAGAAAAAGGGGTTTTTAAAGCAATGTGAGTAAGTTAGGCAATTACTTTCAGAAGCCAAAATCATGTTCTAAATATACCTTAAATTTTAAAATACCATGGGCCACACTCTCAGCTTATGAAAACTTCCATCACTCTATTGAAGTCAGTGGAACTAGGCTGAATGACTTCTACAAATAAGCTGACCCTTATGTGTCTGAACAGAACTTTTCACGTGAGAAGTACTCTATTTCAAGAATGCTTTATAATTTACCTGTTCCATTCCCAACTCCAGGGAATGACTAAAAGTAGCCTAGGGGTAACATTTTCAAAATTGCCAATATGACTAACTAACGTTAAGGCCTTTCAATGAACTTTAGGCTCCTATATCAGTTTTGAACAAGGAACATGGGCCCCTAAATCACTAGACGTTTGTGAAAATTTTACCCATGGCTTTGTTTTAAAAGATGGCAGCTCCATCTGCACAGTCCCCCCTGTCTGGGGAGAAGGAGAGCACAGCTTGCCCAAAGAGGGGAAGAGTTCAAATAGAATAAAAACATATATATTTTGCAGATGGCTGTTGCATTGGTGGTCGCTGCACTGCCAATGCAAGCAGGTATGTGGCCACGGTGCAGTTCTCACATGTGAGGAGTGTATCTGGTGCTGTTCTACAGCTAACAGATGGCAGTTAATTCTTATCATAAAGCTCTATACTTCATTCCCATTGGCAATCTCTTGAGAACCCTTATTTATGTCTTTAAACCACGTAAGAAGATTTTTCTGTGTGGACGAGTAGATGCCAGAGTCTGTATTTTATCAGAAACTGTATGTTAATTATTTTCGTGGAATCAGATTTACTCTGTTACCAGTATTTTGACAATAGTTAAATATTTTCTACCGAATTTAGTGTGGCCTTTTTCTTCCTTGTTATGTGCATCTTAATAATTGAATACCATAAAAACAGAACTTTTAGTTAGGGGACACTCTGCTCTGCATGTTGACAGAAGGCTGCCTCATGTCCTGCCTCCCCCTGAGCTCTGGCTCCACTGCCAGTGGGTGCAGCATTGCCAGCACCTAACCTCAGTCCTGCCTCTGGGCTCTCAGCCTCGTGGATCCCACCAGGCCTATTGAAGTGATGCCAGCAGCAGCAGTGGTGGGATCTGGGCCTGACTAGGGTACTGACGACAAGTGCTGAATCTGGGTGGCACTCAAACCAGTCCCTAGCTCACAATGCTTCTCCCACAAATTTGTCCTGAGCGCCCCTCAAGCATTTTGGTAGCCCTTTGAAATAGGGACCTTGAGGCAAACTGCTCCCCCCCCCCATCCCTGAGAAGCCCTATCACTTAGTGGACTACGAAAATACAAGAAAAGGTGGTTTCAGAGGGGTAGCTGTGATAGTCTGCTTCAGTAAAACCAACAAGGAATCCCGTGGCACCTTAAAGACTGGCAAATTTATTTGGGCATAAGCTTTTGTGGACTGGAGCCCACTTCATCAGATGCACCAGCCCACAAAAGCTTGTGCTCAACTAAATGTGCTAGTCTTTAAGAAAAAGCTAGATATTGAATTGTCCTCACTTCCCATTTGACACTGGCCATTAAGTCCATTGAGTTCAGTAAACTTAGCCCTGATTTTCACTAGTATAAGAGGAGAACTATGACCAAGATATTTATAACCAAATCTGAAGATTTTACTCAAAAAAACCTCCCTAGGTTACAGGCTGCAAAATTTGCTCATTAAATCCTGGGGTCACCTCTTGGTCCTCCCTGGATAAAATCTATGGGGAGGGGTGCCTGGGGAAAGAAATCCCTGTGAAGATGCCTTTGCAGCACAACCCTTTTCATTACAGAGCTGGGGGAACACAGAGCTCGTTATCTCCATTTTCCCCAATTCCTTATGGAACAGGCTGCAGTCACAGCTGATCCATGTGACTTTCTGCAACAAACCAGACCACACACGCTTCCACATTCCCCACGGTGGCCTTCAGGTTCCACCCTATGGCAGCACAGTTCCCTCCCTAGGTGCAGTTGTCCAAGGACTTTAAAAAGGAGAGGACTCCAGGGTAAGAAAATGCAGCACCTCACTGGTTTGTCTTCTCTAAGTTCATTAGATAATACTCATCAGCTGTATGGACATCAAATAAATCAGCCTCTTCCAATGGCTCACTAAGTCACTGTCCATCACTCCTGGGACATCAGACTGGGACTGAGCAGTCATAGTAAGTCCTTCTGCTAATATGCCTGTTCAACCAAACTGTTTTGAAGTGAATTTAAACATCTATTCCATTCTGTGGCCAAAAGCCTTGATATTCTCCTCTGTAGGTAAGCGACATAAAGTAATCTCTTCAGAAGTCTATGGCAATGTCTCAGCTTACATCAACTCTGAATGTGGCCCAGGCAAAATGTTTTCATCCCTCTGTAATGGAGTTTTAGGTCCCAGTCTTGTAATGCACCTCACTTGGGTAGAGCTCCTTGCTCACCTTGAGCCTTGCTGAAGTCAGGATGCATGAAGCTGATTGAAGGATTGGCCTTTAAAATTAATCACATGCTTTTAATAAGGCACACCACTTTCCATTTATATGCCTCTTGTTTTATTTGTTTTTGCAATCTATCTTACTCTACAACTTAAACAAAGGGTGGTCTAAAATATTATTTCAATTTTAATTTCATTTCTATTCCACTATATTATTGATGTGAGAGAAAAATGCTAGCTGTATTTGCTCTATTGCTCACCTGATAAAGAGGATTGTGCCATGTGCAGTAAATCTGTAAGCTTTTTACATGCAAGTTGACAGTGTATTCAGGTCCACGACATCCAGCTGTCAGCTCTTGTTACGTATTTACAAGAACAATTTGGATATACGCTAAATGAGAAAATATCTTTCCATTTGTTTGGGGGCGATGAGTCGTGTTTTCAGAAATATGAGACAATTTTTTTAAAAAGAGGATTAAGAAAGCAAATGGGAGAGTTGTTTTACTAATAAAAGTGCCTTCTTCTCATTTTTCTCATTGTCATAAACCAGCATAAAATCTAGATACAGAACATGTAGAATAGCTGATGGATCATATCTGTTTAAAAACAGAAAAAGGATGACTGCCAGGCTATGTCAACAGATATTTTGTTGTGTAACCGGTTAGAATGAGATGCCAAGTAATGCAGAAAGCAGAGGTACTCTTCACCTGCTATGCCTATTTCTAGAGAGCTGTCCTTTCTGTTTTAATTTACATGGAAATTAAAAACTCATGTGAAATAAGGAATATTAATGGCCTCCTATCCATCCTAACTCCATATAGAAAAAAAGTATTCATTTTCATCAGATGTAATCGTACCAAAATTGGGACCCTTCAGGGAAATAAGTATGAATATTAAACATGTATTTCAAATAAACTGATCAATTCAAATATTTTTATAAAATAATCACTTTGCTTTGTGTCCTCTGGAAAATGACGTATGCATAATATAATTTATAAAGACATTTATCTTCAGTGACCTGGGTGGAGATGGTGGGTATTTGCTTGTTTTAACCCTAGAACTGTGAAACAAGTACTTGAATAAACCATACATAGTGGGAGAAATCCTGTCCCCTTTGTGCCTGTCAATCAATCCCCAACATAGACTACAAAAACTGAGTGGAAAACAGTAATTCCTTTTCACAGAGGATTTCAAAATTGTTTATATTCCAATTCAGAAGAAAAAACAAATTTCAAGATTGTACATGGCAAAAAGTCAGATGGACTTTTCACTTCAGCAAAATTGAAACTTTTCACTTTGAACTAAACTTAAATTTTTAAAAAAGTATTATCAAGAGGAAAAACTGAAACATTCCGTTTCTATGGATGTTTGGCTCACTAGATGGTTTGACACTGTCAGAATTTTGTCCACAAAATGAAATTATCATGCTTTTATGAAGCAGAACTTTTTCAACAGAACTATGTTCTTAAAATATTTTTTTCCAGAGACATCCCTCCAACCAGCACAAATATAAGGCTCAACAAGCAGCAGAAACAATGAAGATTCATGGCATTCATGTGTTCTCCAACAATTAACATCATCTGCATCATTGTAAAGGGACATTTTATGTGCGGTCCAAAGGATAAATATGGGAATAATAACTTGTCCAAAGTCACTCAAAAAGTCAGAACTGGAAATCAAGCCTAGACTGCCTGAGTACCAGTCCAGTGCCTTAATCACAGGATCACCCATCCTCCCCTTTCCCCTCTCGACTTTTATTTAACCTTTTCATTATGATGTGATTATTTTTATAGCAACAATTAAGAAGTTGCACTGTTAGAAATTTTTTTGTGTTCTCTAGTTGAGGTAAAATATAGCACCCCCCTCCCTTGCAGGTGGAGGGAGGTGGGGAAAATGGACATGTAAGAGAAGCCATAGTCTTTGATCACTGATCTCGTATTTGGGTAATTTTCAGATGGAGCTTTGACTTGATGATATATACATTTTCACCAGTGTGGATTAGTACTTGAGACTGGATTAGAACAACTGGGAACAATAGGAGAGTTTCTTGAGGTGGTCAGTGTGGGGAAAATACATGCCACTACTCAAAAGGCTATTAATCTATGTCAGATGAAGAAAGGTTTTGTAATGCTGGAGGAATTGGCAGTGTAATTAGTGCAGCCCAAATGCTTTGCCCACTGGCAAGATAACCCAGACATTAATTCATAGTCTAGAAGGTTTTCTTCCAACTTGCAAAATCTGTCCAATTACTACACTACAAGACACAAGAATCAGTAAACATTTTCTCTTTTGAAAAATTGCCCTGGAGGGATAAGTTAAAGGAAAGATGGTTAAGTAGAAGGCACAGTTGTTAGTCTTAACCTTTTGGTACTTGTTCATTGCTATTCCATCTCAGGGCATGCATTAATATCATCTACTTGTTGCTCACTCAGGCCCCAGAATAGGAATGCAGCATAGTATCACCAAGGCCACGTCTACACTACAGAGAAGACTGAAGCTGTCACAGTTGATCTTCTGGGGTTCGGATTAGGGGGTCTAGTGAAGATTTGCTAATTCTAACTGCAAGAGCACTCCTCTTTACACCAGTAGTCTTGTTCCTATTAGGAGTAAGGGTATGTCTACACTACAAAGTTAATTCAAACTAACAGCCGTTAATTCGAATTAACTTTCATAGGCGCTATACTAGTGCTCCGCTAGTTTGAACTTCAGTCGAACTAGCGGAGCGCTTAATTCGAACTAGGTAAACCTCATTTTACGAGGACTAACACCTAGTTCGAATTAGCTAGTTCGAATTAAGGGCTGTGTAGCCACTTAATTCGAACTAGTGGGAGGCTAGCCCTTCCCAGCTTGCCCTGGTGGCCACTCTGGCCAACACCAGGCAAACTCTACTGCCCCCCTCCCGGCCCTGGAGCCCTTAAAGGGCCATGGGCTGGCTACACAGTTTGTGCCAGTTGCAAACCTGCCAGCACCCAGCCAGCAGAGCCTGCACCTGCCACAAAATGAGCCAGCCACCCAATGCCACCCAGCCCTCCACTGCTCCCCAGGACCAGCCTGGTAGCTCCCAGGAGCGTGCCCGTGGACGCAAGAGGCAGGCGCCCGTTTGGTCAAGTGCGGAGATCATGGACCTCATCCAGGTTTGGGGGGAAGCCTCCAATGTCCACAATCTCTGCACTAGCCACAGGAACGCGGCCGTCTACGGCCGCATGGCTGCCAGCCTGGCCACCAGAGGCCACCAGCGTAGCCGGGAGCAGGTCCGCTGCAAAATTAAGGACCTGCGGCAGTCCTACTCCCGGGCCTGCCAGCCACAGGCCGACATAGAGGCATGCCCCCACTTTAAGGCTCTGGACCGCATCCTCGGGGCTCACGCCGTCCATGTCCCCCGGGTGGTGATTGACCCCGGGGCAGAGGAACCACTCCCGGACACGGAGGAGGAGGAGCCGGAGGACACCAAGAGCCGGGAGCCTGCCAGGAGCCTGCTCAGGACCCAGGACCCCCGAGGCACCCCACTGAGCACGTCTCCTGTGTTGTCCGAGGCTGGGGAGGCCTCCACCTGTGAGTACCATCATGCTCCCCTTATGTGTACGGGGGGTGGGGGGAAAGGGAGCCCAGGGACCATGCGCCTGGGCCTTGCCCACCACGGAGCAGCATCTGGGTGTCATGCAGGGGTACTGGCCTTGCAGAGGGGTGCTGGGTTTCACCCACCTGCGCACCACCCTGTCTGCAACAGCCACCCGCGCCCGGGCCAGCAGGAGAGCCAGGAACCAGGAGGACTACCAGCGGCAGCACCTCTGGTTCCTGGAGCGGCTGCTCTGCAATCAGGAGCACTGGGTCCGGGAGAACCTTCAGCTGTGCCAGCGGAGTTTGGAGGTGCTGGAGGAGCAGAGCCGTGCCCTCAGAGGCCACCTCCAGACCCTGGTCGACAGGTTCCTTCCTCCTCCTGCTCCAGCTCCTGCAGCTGCCCCAGATCTCGCTCCTCCTCCCACCCCTGCTGCCCCTGCTCCCCGTGCTCTCCCTGCCCCTGCCCCCCTTCCCACTCCTGCTCCCCTTCCCACTTCCTTTGCCCCCTCCCGTCCCTCCTGCCCCACCCTCCACATCCGCTCCCCCCCGAGGGCTTTTAATATGTGTATGTCAGTATAGCAGGCAGCTTTGAGATACTTCAATGTTTACCATTATAAAAAACAGCTCTAACACCTAGGATGGGATTAATATAATAATAAGCATATGATCAAAATTGAGCAGAAATATAGAAGCAGTCTCACTGAACACTGATTAGGAAAGTTGCTAATACTGTGGTACAGCTGCATGAGATTTCAGTAACAAATGGTATTTGGAATGTTTTAAGAGTAGGAAACAAAATACAAATATTTTCATCTTATTTTCATCAAAGTCTTAATGGTAATTTCCCATTTGTACTCTCTCTGTTGGAAATGTATTATATTCTTGGGTGCGAAAAAGAACCACCTTCAAAACTAAACCTTCACCCAAGAATCAGCCTCACTACATTTGCATATTACAAAACTTATCCTTATAGAAAACAATCTAAAGAGCTGAGTACAGTTACTGACATTGAGACTGTGTCGTCTTCCTATAATCAATGATATTCAACATAGACCAGACTAAAATTACATTGCTGGTGAATTCAGCTTTCAGCTGTTTAAAGACACATTACTTCAAAACCTATCGCTTGCAAATTGGTCATTTTGGGATGGATTTTTGTTTTGTTTCTTTTTTATATTCATGTAACACAAACAGCTAGCTAAATAACAAATAGACTATCAAGCCTCTAAGCTATTTGGAACAACAGTTTGATGATATGGAATTATTATTTGTTTTCTCCCATTATTAAATAACTAACAGCTTCAAAATACTTATGGTTTTAATGACCATTTTTATGACATATTAATCATTATTATTGTTATACTAAATCCTGAATTCATTACTCAGCCAAAACTCCCACTGACTTCAGAATTTACTCCATTATTATTATTAATGTAGCACTGTGGAAATGCACAGGGATTTTATAGCACTAAAAAAAATATATGTTCTTAAAGAGAATTCAAGGCCCATGTCCCAGAAATAATAATGTACAGCTAGACTGAATATTGCAATAAAGGTGTGACAAGCAGGAATGCAGGTAAAAGATGGTTCTCTGCTTTGCAGAGATGTTCGTCTAACATTGGGCTAGATTCCAAAAAGTTAATGCTTTTGTTCAGGGGTTATCATAGAGTCATAGAATCCTAGGGCTGGCAGAGACCTCAGGAGTTCATTGAGTCCATCCCCCTGCCCAAAGCAGGACCAATCCCACTTAAATCATCCCAGCCAGGGCTTTGTCAAGCTGGGACTTGAAAACCTCTAGGGATGGAGATTCTACCATCTCCCTAGGGAACCCATCCCAGTGCTTCCCCACCTTCTTAGTGAAGTAGATTTTCCTAATATCCAACGTAGACTTCTACCAAACTTTACTGCACCATGACCTCCTTTGACACAAAAAATTACTACACAGCCCCAAGCAACTGACGCGTGAGCCCTCTGATCTCCAGCACACTGAGTGGGGCATCAAAGTCCAAGGGCTTCAATCCTAGTCAGGAAGCCTGTAGCCTCAGCTCCACCGCCTGGGGCTTTTCCTTCAACCTCTGGCAATGCGGGTCAGGCTTTGGCCCTGGGCCACAGTAAGTCACACCCACTTTGGGATTCTAACCAGAGATTGTGAACTGCTGCTCTTATTGTAAGGAGACTCCTATACCAGACACCAGGGCAATGCCCTCCTGACTGCATGGATAGTTAAGCAATTACTTTGCCTGCCATTTGACATCTTTAAGTTGTTATTTCCAAACTGCTGTGACTTTTCTGGATGTTTCTCATTCTCAGAATTATACCTTCAGAAATAGCCTCTTTAGACACTGATGTGTATCTGCCACCTGGCACTTTCAGTACCTGCTCCTGGTAAATTTCATTGGCTCTATGGGTATGTGTTACTTCTACCAGTAGCATTCTCAGTGTCCTCAGGTGGCATTTGGAATGAAGATCTGGGGTATGATTCATTACTAGCCCTTGTACTAAGTAATCCTAAAGGGATTTAAATATATCCACCAAGAGAGAAACTAAGGGCAGTCTTACATAAATCACACTTTCCAAAAGCCATTTGCTTGCATCTCAAAATGAAAATACTCCTGAATTTTGGCAGTACTTGAGCGTGATGGCCTTACTGAAATCTACTTGTTGTGTTCTGGCATGGTGCAAAAGTATAATTAGGCAGGCCGAAAAAAAATTTGAAAGAGCAGTTGGTGAAAGAGTCAAAAACAAAACAGCAATTCTTAAGTACATCAAAAGCAGGAAGCCTGCCAAATAATCAGTGGGACTGTAGGGGACCCCCTCGTATCTGAGGGGCTTCCCTCTCTTTTCTGTAGCCCTCCCCACAGTGGGGAGGGCCCCTACCCCTTTTGTTTGGGGTTCTCGCGGTATCAGTTGTACCCATTATACAATCCTCCCTCCCTTCGCATATAGCCGCACCTGGAGAGAGGGCCTTTTGCCTCTCGGGGATTACATTGGGGTAGGGTGACCTGGGCCCACCCGTTCCACCAGGTCCCAGCCCGGAGCACTGGGGAGGGATTATGAAGCTCTCCTCTCCCTATTGGTTGGTGGGGTGACCACCTGTAACACACCAACCCATGGGCCTGAAGCCCTGCTCCAAGCCTCTTTCTACCCCATTGACGGTTCCTCTTACCCCCACGATGGGTCCTCAGTCCGTTCGCTCCACGTCCCCACGAGTCCTCCTGATCCTGTCTCAGGCTCGCAGTTCCGGGGTCGTCTGGGATCACGGTCTGCTGGGGCGTCTTCCCCGCTGCTGGTTCCGAAGCTCTGTCACTCTGGTCCTACTCCTGAGCCTTCACCGTCGGCTCCCCCGCACTCTTGGGAGCCATCGCTACTGAGACTCACTGCTTCCCCCTGGGCATGGGGGCTGCCATTTTTAAAGTTGACGGCACACCACTGACGTGGCCTTCGGGTGCCCCATGCTGTGCCTGACTCCTCCCCCTTCCACCACTCTTCCCCTCGCAGGGTTCCTAGTCCACCCGGAATGCCCACGCCTGCACCCTACTGCCGACCCAGCCCACCCAGCTGTTTGCTGGTATACAGGGCCCGTCCTTCCCCTCGCCTGAGCAACCCAGGATGCCTGCGCCAGCGCATCCCAGATGGCATGGCTCTCCCCAGCTGTCTGCCAGAGTGCAGGGCTTGCCTGCCCCATCACCCAGGCAACCCAGGACGCCCACGCCTGCACGTCCCAGCTGGCACGGCACTCCCTGGCTGTCTGCCAGAGTGCGGGGCTTGCCTGCCCTGTCACAGGGGCCAGTGGACGACTGAAATGTTCTAAGAACACTCAAGGGCTACTGCTATACTACGCACTTTTCTGGAAGAAGAAATACAAATTGAGTGCTCATTTGCATATCTCATGCTCTCATTTGCATATACTCTTCCAGTCCTTTTAGCAGAAGAGATTTTTGCACAAAAAAGAGCTGTTTAGATAGCACCTTTTTGCACAAAAATCCCTTTTGCACAAGAACCCTTATTCCTCAAAAATGGGGAATAAGGATTCTTGCGCAATAGAGTTTTTTTGCACAAAAAGGTGCCCTCTACACAGCACTTTTGTGCACAAAAACCTCTTCTGCATAAGGGATCAAAAGAAAAAGCGCAAATAAGAGCGTGAGATATGCAAATAAGCGCTCAATTTCCATTTCCTCTTCCGGAAAAAGTTCGTAGTGTAGCCGTATCCTAGGAAGACAAGGTCATTGCAGAGAAGCTAAATTAATACTTTGTGTCCATCTTCACTGCAAAGGATTTGAGGGAGGTTCACACATCTGAGCTCTCCCAGACAGAGATGTCAATAGAGGAGGTTTGGGAACAAATAGACAAAATGAAAGAGAATATGTTACCAGTCCCAAATGTCCTGAAGGATATGAAATTGCAGAACCACTAACCATTCAAATCATTTTTTGTACCAGATGACTGGAGGATAACTAGGGAAACACCATATTTCTTTCAAAAAAGCTCCAGGGGCAATTCTGGCAATTACAAGCTAGTAAGTCTAATCTCAGTATCACTCAAAATGGTTTAAAGACAGTAAAAACAGAATTATCAGACACACAGGTGAATAAAATTTGATGGGAAAGAATTTTAAAGGGAAATAATATTTTCCCATTCTATCACAATTCTTTCAGGAGAGAATAAACCAGGCATGAGCAACCATTTTCACAGTGGGGACCACTTAATGAATTTTGGTAGTAGCGGAGCCTGGGGTGGAAGGGGCAGGGATGGGGACTAACTTCCCCTCCCAGAGTTGTCTGGGGCTGGAGGCTTTGAATTACAAACACAGCAAAGGGCTCATGGCTCCCGACCGCACTACTGCTGCATTGCCTGACAGCCACCCAAGGTTGCTGCAGTTATTTAAAGGGCTCACGGCTCTGGCACCTGCCAGGATAGCACTGTGACTGGAAGCCAAGAGCCATTCAAATAGGATTCTTCTGCCTGGAAATTTGTTGGCACAGGCAGCAAGTTATAAATAGAAAGTGGCCAGATGCAGCCCAGGAGCTGGATCAAAGTGTTAGATGGGCTAGATCTGGCCCCTGTGCCCCATCTTGCCCAGCCCTAGCATAAACAAATATGTGGACAAGGCTGATCCAGTGGTGTTAGTGAACTTGGGCTTTCAGAAAGCCATTGACGAAGTCACTGATCAAGGCTTCTAAAGCGAAGGAAGCAGTCACAGGGGAAGGTCCTCTTGTGGACCCATGTCTGGTTAGAAGACAAGTAACCAAAGATAACAATACATGTATGGTTTCAGAATGGAGACACATCACACTGTCTCATAGAACTAGAAGGGACCTTGCGACATCATCAAGTCCAGTCCCCTGCCCTCACAGGAAGAGCAAATACCATCCCTGACAGATTTGCCCCAGATCCCTCAATGGCCCCTTCAAAGATTGAACTCACAACCCTGGGTTTAGCAATCCAATGCTCAAACTACTGAGCTATCCCTCCCCTGACAGGAAAATACTGGTGTCTGACAGGGACCTGTGCTGCGACAGTGCTCTTCAACATATCCATAAATCTGGAAACAGGCATAAACAGTGAAATGACAAACTTTGCAACTATTACATCATGTTGTTAAGTTCAAAGCAGACTGAGAAGAGTTACAAAGGGATCTTACAAAACTGAGTGACTGGGTCAACTTTTTGCTCTCAGACTCTTCACAGTTTCTTTTCCTCAAACTCCTCACACACTCTAAGCAAGAGTGCCATTTTGTGAGGTTGGGGGGGCAGCAGCCATGCACTCTGGGACATGGCTAGCTTTTCATCCCATTCCCCAAATGCTAAAGGAGGGAGGGGAAAGTGCTTGCATTCTGTGCATTCCTCTCACACCTGGGTGGTGAGCTCCCTTCATCATCATTTTTCTTTCTGAAAGCTGAATTGGAAATCTCACAAGTGCAGGCTGAACCTCTCCAGTCTGACACCTTTGGAACCTGACTGGTGCAAAATCAGAGAATTTACTGAACCACAGGAGGTCAATGTTGTCTAGAAGCATGACCAACATGTCCACTGTTGATTGGACTACTAGAAGACATTTACCGGTAAATTGGAGCTAAATAACAGCACAGAACATTGAGAGTGGCGCACTAGCGAGGTTCAACCTGTACTTGCTGAATTTCATCAGAATAGAAATATTAGGAAAATAGCTTTTTAATGACAATTTAATGTTTCCACAACCCACAATGTCCATGCAGCTATGAACATTCATAAACCGAGGTATCATTTGAGAGTGTTTAGCCAAACAAAATATTATTTTCAGTTTTGTTTTGGATTAAGTTCTCTTTATTTCTTCTGCTATCGGAACCATTTCTGTTTATTTGCTATTTTCATGTATTCAATGTATTTTCATATATCCATCAAGATTTTTTGTCAAGTTCATATCATTTTAAAACAAAATGCATGACATGAAGCAACCTATATTTCATGAAGCAGGCACCCCAAGCTAAATCAGCCACATTTTCTTCCATTACATCTCAGGTCCCAATCCAGAAAAGAATTTAAACTCTAAAGTTAAGCACATGTTTCAGTTCTTTGCTGGACTGGGGGCTTCAATCAAACAGAAAGATCTGACACTATGGCATCAAAATCAACAAAACAACACACATTCAGACCAAACTGGTCATTTATTCTTAAAATGCAATACTCCTGAGGCAAATAAACCTGTTTCTGTTTCTATGCAAATATCTTCTCTGGTTCTGAACTCACATTGACATTGCTTATCTTATTTGTTATGTTTCCTAAGTTAATACACCTGAAAATCCAATTACATGTGTGATTGTTTCCATGTAAAGTATACCCACATTTGATATTCCTATAATCAGTTAGGCCAGCTACACAATGTGGATAATTATAAATAACACCCATGCACCTATGCTTATGAAAACATCAAAAGTCAGGTGTTTCAAAGTCAGAAGAGAGAGAGATTGTGCTACACAAAAACATCACTGGCACAAGAACTGACTCCACAGGTAAACCAGAGCCAAAATGATTATAAAAGATTATTAGAAATATATTCGCAAGAGCAACAGAAGGACTAAACTAAGCAATTGTCACAAGATAACTTCCATCTATATTCTGTGGGTATTAGTATAATATGCAAAAAGAATAATAAGGGAACTGTGGGATAAAAAATATTTTATGTTCAAGAAACATGATTCAACCAATTCAAAGATGAACTCCCACCTGGATGCATACAGAGCATTTTGTTAAAATACCACCTGGAGCACATGACTCTGAATAGGAGGGTGAATCACAAAGAATGCCTTTGAAAAAAAAAACAAATACATAGCAGGCAAGCGCAAAATCTCCACTAGCACCAACCAAAGAAAACAAGCCTGAGCCACAGGTCATAGAGTAAATATCGAACCTGCCAACTCTAACAACTGGGTAAAATCCACATTTGAATGAGAGATTTATATCAAAGCAGATGTGAGACAAGTAGCCTGCTGAACAAAACCATTTACACACAACCACAGGAACTTCTCATGTGCTACACTGTGGCAAATGTCCAGCAAAATTTTGCCTGTGTATTTTGAACTGGTTTCTTTTAAAGTTAATGCCACTGTCATACTAATTAAAGGAGTTTGAATGTGAATCACATGCCTATAGTAGGTAGCCTTATAATAGCTGAAGGAAATGAAGTCAGTCAAAACAATTTGCCAGCTTGGTCCTTTGTGTTTAGTTACATTACAAGATGTTTCTCAGAGAACACTTGCTGCATTTATTTTTTATGCATTTGTTAGCCACACATTTCCATTTTATATTTGCAAGGACTAATCTTATGCAATGGTTGTAGATCTTCAGTGAAAGCCACCCAATAATAGAAATATGATTCATTAGGCTAGCAACAAGATTCTGACTACAGTAGGAATAGACTGGTACTAAATTATTGTGACTCCTAACCTGTCTGTGAAGTAGGTCTGAGCTCCTTAGTCAAAATGATAATGTACAGCAGGGGTGGGGAACCTAAGGCCTGGGGACCAGGGACCAGATGCAGCCCCTAATTACCTAGATCCAGCCCCTGATGCTCAGGGCTCCCCTCCCCCCCAACACTGGGGAAGTCATGCTGGTGCACCAGCCCCCCACCGCTCCCCTGCGGCGCTGCAGCATACAGCCCGGGACCTTACTATGGTGTGTGATGGGGAGTGTGGTGTGGGGAGTATCTTTCTCCTTCTCAATGGGAGCCATATCAGTGAGGGTTTCTTGTTCAGCGGCCCCCAATCCAAAAAAAGTTTCCCATCCCGAAGTACAGTATCTATGATGGAAGACACAAATTATTCTTCCATGGATGTTCCTGCCCTCCAAGTTGGGATTTTTTCAGTGGCTGCATACCCTATGCATCTTTGGGCTAAAGTTTGAGAGAAAGGTTGAGGTTGGTCCCTTAAAAGGTTCTTAGTTTAATTTTATATTATTTTGCCTAATTATCTTCACCTTCAAAATCTGGTTAAAATGTAGGCAGTATCAGCAGCAAAGAATAATTGACTCCTGAGGAGTCAATTATCACATTAGGCAGAGAGCTTTGCTTTTGAAGATTTGGTGAAGCAGACTTTCATTTCAAAGGTTTATTAATCTTTCAGTGGATTATGCATGCAGAAGTCTTGAGCTATGTGGCAAGTGGCAAATTGGGAGACTATTTCCTTAAAACAATACTTTCTCTGAGCTGGAGGTTTGTCTTGTCCAGATGACAGATGTAAATTGTCTTTGATCCTACAGTATTTACTGCCTTTTTCAATAGGTTCAGCAATGCCCAGGGTAGAAACCCATCATCTATATCAGGGGTGGGCAATAAACAGCCCATGAGCCAAGTTCACCAGGGCTAGCCTCTTGTGGGCCTCTGGACCCTTTATTTACCCACACGTCTGCACGTACGAGCACTCACAGCTCTTGTTGGCTGCAGTTCACTGCTCTTGCGCAATGAGAGCTGGGAGAAGCACTAGGGGGCATGCCACTGCTTTCTATAGTTCCCACTGGTTGGGGACCATGAACAGCAGCCAATGAGAGCTATGAGTGACCATACCTACAGACACACAGGTAAATAAAGTGTCAGGAAGCCTGAGAGCTGTTTATTGCACACATCTGGCCTATATCTAGATACAACACCTCCGTTCCACCCAGCTGCAGCCCAGCACTATGTGTGCGGAAGAGCACAACCTTTTGTGGTTTACCCCACTTTATGCTAAACAGGTCAACAGGCTGTGTAAAACATAGCAATAATATTTCGTAGCTGTTCAGGAACATATACAGCAAAAATATCATGAGAGATGAAGACCTTAGATACATGTATGCATCAATGAAAACTTCAGTATTAGGCCTGATTCTTCTAGTCTAAAAGTGTAAATGAGGAGTAATCAGTGAAATCAGTGGTCCTATACCAACTCTGTTTATTCTTTCCTATGTATTCATACACCACTACAACCAAATGGCCCACTACTGAGATGAGATGTGAAGTGGATTGAAATGAAATCGGAACAATAGAGAGTGTAAATTGAAAAGGAAAGCTTTTTCCTTTGCAGAATTTGCAGCCATAATGCTGTCCCTTTGGCTGAAGGCACACACTCACATTTGGTCAATTCAATTCAAATCAATTCAATTCAATCCATAATTAAAGAAAATTCTTGAACTTCTCCCTGAAGCTAAGTTCTCATATCACAATATTCATGAGTAATGCTTTTTATTATTTCCAGTTGACTAGGAGATTCTATACCATCTGAGAAGATGGTGTCTGTGGATATGTAGAAAGTGGCAGATATGATATACCTTGACTTTAGCAAAGCTTTAGATACAATCTCACACTGTATTCTTGCCAGCAAGTTAAAGAAGTGGATAAATGGATTCTAAGGTGGATACGAAACTGGCTAACTCATTGGGCTCAATGGTCAGTGACCAATGGCTCAACATCTGGTTGGTGGTCAGTATCAAGTGGTGTGTTCCAAGTGTAGTTTCTGGGGCAGTTTTGTTCAACATTGTTATTACCAACATGGACAAGGGGATGGAATGCACCCTCAGCAAGTTTGCAGATGACACTAAGCTAGGGGGAGAAGTAGATACATTGGAGGGCAGGGATAGGATCCAGAGTGACCTAGACAGATTGGAGGATTGGGCCAAAAAAAATCTGATGAGGTTCAATAAGGACAAGTTCAGAGTCTTGCACTTGGAATGGAAGAATCCCAAGTACTGCTACAGGCAGGGCACTGTCTGGCTAAACAGCAGTTTTTCAGAAAAGGACCTGGGGGTTACAGTGGATAAGAAGCTGGATATGAGTTAACAGTGTGCCCTGGTAGCCAGGAAAGCTAACAAGATATTGGGGTGCTTTGGTAGGAGCATGGACAGCAGATCTAGGGAAGTGATTATTCCCCTTTATTCAGCACTGGTGAGGAGCATTATGTTCAATTCTGGGCCCCCCATTAAATAAAGGATGTAGACGCATTCGAGAAAGTCCAGTGAATGGCAACAAAAATGAGTAGGGGGCTGGAGCACTTGATTTATGAGAAGAGGCTGAGGGTTTTGGGCTCTCTACAGAAGAGAAGAGTGAGGGAGGATTTGATAGCAGCCTTCAACTATGTGAAGGGGGGCTCTCAAAGAGGATGAAGAGAGGCTGTTCTCAGTGACAGATGACAGAACCAGGAGCAATGGTCTCAAACTGCAGTGGGGAGGTTTAGGTTGGATATTAGGAAAAACTATTTTATTAGGAAGATGGTGAAGCACTGGAATAGGTTACCTAGGGAGATGGAGGAATCTTCATCCAGTTTTTTAAGTCCCCGTTTGACAAAGCCCTGGCTGGGATGTTTTATTTGGGGTTGGCCCTGCTTTTAGCAGGGGGTTGGACTCCATTACTTCCTGAGGTTTCTTCTATGATTCTACACACATACACTTGTTATCTGGACTTTAACAACGTGAGGATGAAGCCATCAGCCCTTAGGAAACTGCATGTAGCACAGAATGCCACAGCACATCTCCTCAGCAGAAAGGACTATAATAGGCAAATCAGACCTTCCCTCCAGTCTCTGCACCGGGTTCTCATAGAATACCAAATCAAGTTCAAGGCCTGAGACCTTATTTGTGCACCCAACAACCTGCACAAGTTAATGATCATCTAAAGTTTTGAGATGAAGAGAGTCATAGACATCTCTAGTCCTCAAGCGCAACAAAACTTTCTATTATATGGGTAAAGCACCAGTGCATGGAGACAGAGCTTTCTCAGGGCCAATGTGAGAATACAGAATGACGTGCTGCCAGAATTAGGGGCCATAAAAAAAAACCTTATAACTTTCCACTAGAACCACAAAGTGCACTTTTTCAACCTTGCCTTCTAGAACAGTGTATGCATTTGAAACATTTCTGTCGGTCACAATTGGCAGCAACAGGGCTGGACTCAGTATCTAGGGGTTCCTTTCCAACAATACAACACAAAACCGACTCGAGTTCCCATGCAGTGATCTGGAACAATTACACATCTCAACCGTCCACACCTCTAACAAGCAATACCTCCCCTCTCACAAGCACAGAATCTGAGTGCAGCAAAAACCTTTCATAAAAGGAGGGAAGCAACTCAGCATTAATTTAGGAAAACTTCACAACTAGGTGTCATAAAAATAAACCCTGAGCCAAAAGCCTCACCCCTAGGTAAGTCGGGCCGTGTCCTTTCCCTTCAGGTTCTGAAGTCCAGCAAACCAGAAGTACTTATAATGTGCCCATATCTTCTCTGCACCCCACACATAGTTGCTGGTTTTGGTCAGTGGAACCCTAGACTTCAGAACCCTAGACATCTGCTTTCTGGCCAGTTACCAAGATATCTTTGGGGCCTCCCATTTAAGACCGCTCCTGGTGAGTTCAGCTGTTAGTGGGGAAGCCTCACTGCTGGGCAATTTTCTTGCATCAGAAACTCTGTCCAAAACTACGACTTAGACATAGGTGATTTCCGTGATTTCAGCTCTGCAGCATGCAACTAGACTCTCAATTGAGTCTAAATTGCCTCTATTGCTATACCATGCAGAGAGGAATGGTCAAATGGTGTCTAACACTGTCAGGGCTGATCCCCACTTTGGCACTCTGACTGCAGAAGGTGCGGGCCCACAAAGACCTTAAATACCTTTGTCTCTGCTTCTAAAAACTCTTTTTCCCCAAAAAGCATGAAAAAAAGAAAAGAGAGAAATAAGCTGCCATGTCTGGTAGCTAACTACCCAGTCTCAGGCAGGCAAATACACACATAAATCCCTATTTCTTTCCAGGACACAAGAATCAAATCATCACCTTAAAAAAGTGATTTTTTTGACAAAATAAAAAATAAAGTTGATAAAGCAAACTAGGTTACTAGATGTTACAGAGCAAATAGAAAAGAATAAATCAAAATACAAAGAACCATATTCCTTTGAGCAGTAGCTTAAATTGCGAATGGAGAGGAAAGGCATGGATTCACAAACAGAGAAGTTTAAACCAAACAACTCCAAAAAAAATTATCCTGATCATTACTAGATACACATTTTTCCCTTTATTTACTCATGATCCCTTCCTAATTCAGTTCACTCCCATGCCCCGAATACCTTGAAGGCACAATAGTCCTGCCTGGGTTTAAATCATCCTGTCTCTCTCAACTCCTGGCTTGACTATCCCACACAAAAGGTGTGTCTACACAGCAGGGCTTCACTCAAAATAAGCTACACAAATTGAACTATGTCAATTGCGTAGCTTATTTCAAAATAGCTTATTTCAAAATTGGGAGCATCTACACAACACTTATTTTGAAATAGAGCACTCTTCCTCCAACTTCCCTTATTCCTTGTACAATGAGGATTACAGGAGTCAGAGTAAGAAGTCCTCCAGTTTAACAGTATTTCAACATTATTTCGAAATAGCTACCTGCTGTGTAGACATGGACTAAATTGTTGTGTAGATGTACCCAAAGAGCGCAGGCAAGGTATCTTATACAATTCAAATTTCAGCACCATATCCCCATTGACTCTTCGGGTCCCCTCCCAACACCCTTGCTAGCTACCTGAGTTTAACACCTTAGTCACCAAGTGCTGGCCAGCGCTCCTCCTACCCATCACAAGCACCCTTAGGCCACTTTTACAATCCAGCAGCGATAGGATGCACCAAGGTTGATATAGTGGCGGTCAACTCAACAGGTCTAGTGAACACCCACCACATTGACTGCAGACCGCTCTCCAGGTGAGCCCTCTACTCTGCCCCTGGGCTACATCTACATTGGCAGCTTCTTGTGTAAGAACTCTTTTGCAGAAAGTTCTTGAGCAAAAAGTGTTCCACGAGAGTGCGCCTACACTGGCATGTGCTTTTGCGCAAGAGATGTGCTTTTGGCAAGAGCATCCATGCCAGTGTAGACGCTCTCTTACGCAAGAAAGCTCTGATGCTCATTTTAACCATAGGGGCTTCTTGTGCAAGAAATTCATGTTGCCTGTCACACTGGCCTCTTCTGGAAGGGCTTCTTCCTGAAAGGGAGCATCAGAGTTCTCATGCAAGAAGCCCTGATTTTCTACAGTACGTCAGTTTACTTGCACAAGAACATGTGGCCAGTGTATACAGGCGGCATGTTTTTGCGCAAGAGCAACTGTTTTCGCGCAAGAACACGCCCTCGTGTAGGTAACATTTTTTTCAAAGTGCATATAATCATGTAGTGCCTAAGCAATTTTGAAATCTCCCACTCAGGATCTATTTGTATCTTAAGTACCAAAATACTTTCTGAAATGAGCAATACCTAAGCTTCGTTTAAATTTTCTGGCCTTCAGGCACTTTTGAAACTTCCACCATAAATCTGCAGAAAGCACCTCACCTCAGTAAACATGCACAGTACATTAGTGGCTTGTAAGAACAGATTTGTCAATTCTCTCCTCCCTCCCCCCCCCATGCACAGGCACCCATCTCACATCTTACTATCCCTCAGCTTCATCTGAAAGTTGATATTGTGGGACTGTGTGAAGTAAAAGACAATGCTGAGAATTTGTTTTGTAATTAAATCAAAACGTAATCAGAATGATTAGTTCTGAATCTTTTCTTATAACAACTTTCTTTATATTGATTGAATACTCACCAAAGAGCGTGTTGCGCCCTCGCTTCAGGTAATTTTAAAAAATGTGCTACACAAAAATTTTATTGCAACCTTTAAATTAGCAGCCTGGATTACACCCAGCAAAGCAATATATGATGATACTATTAGTAAAACCAAAAGGTGCCAATTTCACAATGGACGGAATGCAAGGATTTAATGTGTACAATGCAATTTGAAACAAATTACTCTAATGGACATTACCTACCCCGAGGCCTAGCATTAGTACTTACATTCCCTTTGACTGACACAGTTGAAATATGCACATTTTATAGCAACAGGCACAATAAATATGGAATCTTTAAGGTGATGTTAAGACTTTACAAATGGGGAAACTGAGGCTCAGAACAATGACGTGACTTGGACAAGGTCAAACAGCGGTCTGTGGCCAAGTCCAGAATAGAATCCATGTCTGTGGTCTAGTGTGTTATTCACTAAGACCCACTGCCTTCCTACAGGGGGAGACTTGTTTTTATTTTCAAATCTTCTGTCTAAAAACCCTGTTTTCTGACAATCTCTGAATGTGAATGCCACCAAACTATCATGGAATATCCAATATTATATAACAGGACAGGACCTCTGTGTTTAAGGAGCTATCCGTTGGAACTGCCAGGATCACAAGCTGAAAATTCTCAATTAACTGCGTAGATCTCAAAAGCAGCTAACATATTTGTACAGGTGTGAAAAGGATAGTGCAAATACTTTGCCTGGAATCTCTCTTCCATCAAATTTTAATGTGTTGTGTTTTCACACAAAGTACAAGAATTCCTGCTGAGATCCACTTTAATAGCCAAACAAGAGGAAGAGGTATAAATGATATATTTCTTCCCTATATGAGTTTAAGTGAATTAGCAAATTTGGAGGTAACATCACTAACAGTGCATCTACACTGCACCCACAGATCAAAATAAGATACGCAATTTCAGCTAAGCAAATTGTGCATCTTATTTGATCTAATTTCAAAATAGCTTATTTCAAAATTTGGCGCTGTCTACACAGCACCAGATTTTGAAATAAAGTGCTATTCTGAAACATCCTTTAATCCTCATGGAACAAGGGTTACAGGTATGCCCGTTATTTTGAAATATATTTCAAAATAACGGACACATTTAAAGACACAGAATAGTTATTTTGGGATACTTTAAGTATCCCAAAATAGTATCCCAAAATAGTGCTGCTGTCTAGACGTAGCCCAACTAAACAACAGGGCAAATGTAATAATTTTGGTCTCATTTTTGTAAGCTCCTAATTTGAATATGAGCACTTAGGGTACATCTGCACAGCAGTGTTATTTTGAAATAAAGTCAGTTATTCCAAAATTACAAAGAGCAAACTACACTACAAGCCTGTATTTCAAAATAACTTTGAACTGGAGGATTTCTTACTCTGACTCATAGTAACCCTCATTTTACAAGGAGTAAGGAAGAGTGTTCTTCATTCAACTTCCTGCTGTGTAGACAGCGCCAAAAGCCAAATTAAGCTATTTTTACTTCAGCTACACAATTGATGTACCTTAAGTTGTGTAGCTTATCCCGACTTTAGGCCTGCTGTGTAGATTTCCCCTTAGAGAGGGTTGGGAAACAGAAGTTACATGCTACAGGCAATTTGAACATTTCAAAATTTGTTTAAAAAGTAAGTTTAGGTATGATTAATGTTCAGCCAGGCAGAGTGCATTTCTTTATCCATTAGTTTCTTGCCTTGCTGCTCTTTGATCAACTCCTACAAGTGTTTTAGCTGTGAAGAAGGAAATCACAGCCAATGAATCAAAATGGCACTAATGACTGATTTTTAATGGACCTCTCAACCCGCTGTGAGGAACAATTTTGAGTGATGATACTGACAAAGAATTGGTCAGATTGTAGTGGGAACTCCAAACAACAAAACTAGAAGAAAAGAATAAGCCAGAAAAGATAAGTTATGCAGTGGTGCCCAATTTAGAAAAGCATTTAATACATCCTTAACTCCTATCAACCTTAAATGAGTAAACAGATGGGAAGAAAAGAAGAGGATTGGAAGAAAGAAACAAAAAACATAGCAAAAATATGTATAAAGAGTGAAAGCCTAAAAGAATTCCAATGAAGAGGCCGTATGACTAAAATTTTGTGTTTGTTTGTTGTATTTATGCCACGTGATATAAAGTGCTCTGTTTCAGTATTACAACATCTGTTTCACTGCCTTCTCAGTACTTTGGATCCCAATAAAAACAATAACTTCATTTGAAAACAAATTTAGTTTTTCAGGATGCATTTAATCTATATTCATCCTTAGAAGCTTTCAAGTGCCTCCTACTTTCTTCCCCACAAGAAATAAAGCAATGTGAATAGCTGAGCGAAAACTCATATAGTGGGCCTCATTTTCCTCTTATACCATGGAGAAGACAGGTGTAATTAGATACAAGCACTGTAAGTTAAAGAACTTAAAAAACAACAAATAGTCTAGCAGAACCTTACAGACTAACAAAGCATGTAGATGGTATCACGAGCTTTCGAGGGCACAACCTGCTTAAGCTCATAATGCCATCTATATGTTTTGTTAGTCTTTATTTGCTGCTAGACTATTCTTTGTTTTTTTACATTTTTCCAGTTACAGACAAACTCGGCTACCCTTCTGAAGCTTTCGTAAATTAAAGGACAGTTGGCCTTAGGTTGTCTAGAGGATGTTATATTATTTGTTTGTTTTAAGCATGTTGCCACTTTACATTTTTAGCTATGTAATGTCACTGAAATCAGTGGCTATTTTTGTGTTCAGCAAGGCTGACAATGGATAGGGGAGATTGGCTAGTAGGTCTGTGGCTCAGAGCCTCTGCAGAAGCAAACACATACTGCCTGGCTTCTGTTGCTGCTGAGAGCAGTCAAAAGAGTTCCCCATGCCCGGAGATGTGCTGAATAATCTCTGAACACCAGTGTACACTATAAGCTGTGCACTTGGGCAGCCAGCCAAGAGAGACTCAGGAGCCACCCAGCTGACTAGCCGAGCACACCCAGCCACTCACAGGTGGCAGCATATATCTGTACTGGTGGTGCACATCCACATATGCCTCAGTGCACATAACAAAATGTATTCTGCATGTAGATGGCAAAAATGAGAGGGAACATTGCTGAGCACCCACCTCACACATACCCAGGGGAATCCTCACAAGGCTAGTCAAGCCTGAGCGAGAGCTACAAACACCTAGGCTGAATTGTATTCAAGAGCTAATAAAAACATTGAAAGATTGCACCAGAGACTGCAGAAAGCTGGTGTTTTGCTCTGTATGCAAGGGAGTATTTTTAATTTCCAAGGTGATAAAATCTAAGAGAATGGAAAGCAAAACGCTATATCCCAAATGGCATTTGTAAGTGTTTTCATTCAATGTGTATTCAAAAACTCATGTAAATGTTATAGAATGAGCACACACATTCTCACTTTGGAGTCACCTCCAATTCCTTGGCAAATCTGCTTCACTGCAGCCTTCCTGCTGGGGATAGTCCTGCCTGTCACTTTCCCTAGAAAATGGCTTACTTTTAAGTCAGGTTGAGTAGAGTAGAGCAGAGCCGTATGCCAGCACAATTTCCTATCGCTGCACCTCTGCCAAGGAGCGGTAAATGGCAGGTCCTTGCCCATCCGCTTCCTGCTGGAGGAAAAATCAGTAACACAGACATGGTCACAAAGAGCATGGATACAAATCTCTCTTTCAGAGATCTCAGACAAAGCAACCCCCCTCCCCCCCATTTCCAGTGTTGATAAATGATATAGTCAGTGGCTTTACCACACTTTGATTCTGTTTGATACCAGTCTCTGATTGCACATCGCAATGTTGCATTCGCCTTATGCAGAGGTGCTCCCCAAAGTTATATACAGTAAGCCAACTTTTCATAACCTACCTGTTCACAAGGAAAAGGTGCTGTGAACATCATTCGAAACTAGGTTTAACCAATCAACTTTCTACCTTATTTTTGTGGTTCCACAGTGTATTCCTTATGTCTTTGCTGTGAATACACGCACCAAAGGGCATGATGACACCTTCGAGGTTTGTACCAGGGTAGAACAATCATATGTCTTGTCCTCTTCCTTTGGGTCATTTTACTCCAGGCCTGCAAAGGTAATTTCCATTCTGTCGCAATAGTAATCAGTAAACAATAACCAGCACATACAGTCAACACCAGGAAGCAACCGAATACCAAGAAATTGCTGTTGTAACAGCTCCTTACAAAGAAACCACAGCGTGGACATGTGCACACACGCGCACACAAACACACACTTCTTCAAGGACTGTGCACTACAGGTTGGACCTTGCTGGTCCGGCATCCTCAGGACCTGACTGGTGCCGAAAGAGGGGATTTGCCAGGCCAGAGGAGGTCTGGGCTGCCATTGGGTTAGGGCTCCAGTCTGGCCCCAGTCCCCCTGGGGCTTTCTAGATGCCACCCACCTTCTGCTGCTGGGGCTGGGGCTGGGGAAATGGCTGGAGCTCTGCAGCTGGGACAGAGCTTCACAATTGCCTGGCTCGGCAGCTGGGGCTGCACCTCCCTGGCTACAGCTGGGACTAGAGCCCCACGACTGCTGCTGGGTCAAGAACTCTCCACTGTGCTGCCTGTCCCCCCCAATACACGCACTGGGGCTCCACACTGTACCTCCTATGATGCTTCTGTGGTCCAGGAACATCTGTGGTTGGTGCCAGACCATGTATGTTGCCGGACCAGGGAGCTCTGGTTAAGGGAGGTACAAGCTGTACTTGCACGCTAAGAAAAAGAATTTGCAAGCCTTTATGTAACAGAGATACTTGTTGATTCCTGCCCTAACAATGCAGTGCAGTCCCATAAAAGGGGAGGAACGGGAAGCAGAGCAAAGGGTATAACTCTCTTGGGTCATCACCACACAGATCCACGGAGGGAAACATGAGGCTTTAATTAAAATAAAAGTTAACTGCTAGAATAGCTGGAATAACTTCTGGAACACAAGAAGTAAACCCTGCGTCTTAGCCACTTCTTCAGTTTGCAGAAGGGATGTGCCAATTAGCAAATATCTCATGGCTACTTTCTAGAAACAAATTCCATTGTCCCGCTTTTTCCTCATAGCCAACTCAGTGCCAATAAATCCAAGTATGATACAGGCTTTTGGGAAGGTGTCCAGACATCTCTTTTATTTTCTTGTTATATTGGCACCCAGTCGTCCACTGCCTCACTGGGATGTTAAAACATCACAGCTGAGCTGTGACAGCAATACCCTTTTCTTTATCGCCAGCTGTTAATTCACACAAAAGTAAATGCAGGAAAGGTTGAGTTGACCACTGAAATGATTGGCTGTCATAATGGGAAAATCCAAGAAGCACATAATTGTTATGGGACAACATTTGAAGTATTTAGACAGAAATCTCAGCTGACCACACTCTAAAGCAACATGTTCTCAGCTTAGCTTTAGACAGAAATGTTCCTCAACTTTGCTTGTTAGGTTATGTAAATTTAGCATGAATTACACAAAACTGTTCGGGGGGGGGGGGGAGGTCGATAAACTGGAGATATAATCCAAAATTTCTGGCATAAATTCAATATGTTTTTCATCTTTGCTCCTTACCTGACACTAAGAATACAAATTGGATTTGTTATCATTCAAAAATCGCTCTGTAAATATCGCAGCAATGGAGAGAAGTGAAAAAGACCCTAACACTTGGGACACTTATGGTCTTTTTTTCCAAAAAATATATTATTTTCTAAAATCAGGCTATGGAAAAATATGTTACCTTTGCAAAGGCCAACCGTGTTGCTGAACAACAAACAAAGCCTGAATAAGGAAGAAGTTCATGAACTATGTTGTGTCAGTATTATGGGAGGCAGTTTGTCTGTTCCTGACCCAGGGGCTAATCTGTGCAAGCTATGAATCCTCCGTGTCTCAGTTTTCCTGTTTATAAACTGCAAATAATAATGTGCATCTGCCATTGTGTGAGTAGAACTGATCTGAACTTTATTTGTTTCCAATGTCTACATTTGGGATACAGAAAACATCCGTAAAATTGGAGAATTTGGTAAAAACAATTTTGTTTATGTATAAGTTGTTGAATTCTCTTTGTGACCTAACTTGTCTCCCAGAACTAAAACTCCCTGAGTTCACTCATGGCCCTTTGTGCTGACTAAACATCCCACACAGTCACTATTGGGAAATAGCTCTTGCAGCTCTAGGTCCTATAGGGCAGCCCAGGTGGCTACAATAATGGAGTGCCTCCCACCAGTTAAATATAACAAAATAGTTTCTACGAGAGGGGCAGCAGTGTTAGTCAGAACCAGTCCCTGCCACAAATCTTGGTGCCAACTCTGCCCACATATCTACACTAGCGGCTCCATCACAGGACCTAACCAGATCAGCCACGTCATCATGGGTTCATTCACCTGCACATCTACCAATGTAATATACGCTATCATGAGCCAGCAATGCCCCTCTGCTATATACGTCAGCCAAACTGGACAGTGCCTACATAAAAGAATAAACAGACACAAATCAGAGATCAGGAATGGTAATATACAAAAACCTTGTAGGAGAACACTTCAATTTCCCTGGACACTCAGTAGCAGATTTAAAGGTAGTCATCCTGCAACAAAAAAACTCCAAGAACAGACTTCAAAGAGAAACTGCTGAGCTACAGTTCATCAACAAATTTGACACCATCAGTTCAGGATTAAACAAAGACTGTGAATGCCTAGCCAACTACAAAAGCAGTTTCTCGTCTCTTGGGGTGTGTCTAGACTACAGAGTTTTGTCGACAAAAGTGGACTTTTGTCGACAAAACTATACCTGCGTCTACACTACCGCTGAGTTCTGTCGACATAACGTCGACAGAACTCAGCAGTTTTGTCGACGCTGGTAAACCTCATTTTATGAGGCATAACGCCTTCTGTCGACAGAGTTCTGTCGACAGAAGGCGTTATTGAATGTAAACTGTCCTTGCATCTACACTGCCATGTCGACAAAGCAGCTTGCTTTGTCGACAGAACTGAATGTAGTGTAGACGCTCTTTGTCAACAGAAGCTTTGTCGACAGTATCTGTCGACAAAACTTCTGTCGACAAAACTCTGTAGTCTAGACATACCCTTGGTGTTCACACCTCCACATCAGCTGCTAGAAGTGGGTCTCATCCTCCCTGACTAAATTGACCTCATTATCTTTAGTCTTACTCTTGATTGTACTCTTTTCTTATGCCTGTGTATTTATATCTGCCTCTGGAATTTCCACTACATGCATCTGACGAAGTGGGTCTTTGCCCACGTAAGCTTATGCTCCAATAAATCTGTTAGTCTATAAGGTGCCACAGGACTCCTCGTCACTTTTGAAAATAGTTTCTGTCTCCTCCTCCTTCCTGGAAGGGAGGAAAAAGCATGAATTTGCCATTGGGCAAACTGCTCTAGAAAATACTGAGCTTTGAGACAAGTCATGTGGAATGTCCCCCCTTAAATAGTAGAGAAAGCCGAAGGCGGGGTGACTCTCTGATGTCTGGAAAATGGAATAATGGGGACAAAATTGGTCTAGATCTTTCCTGGAGGGAACATTGTAGTATGTTCTTCTCTGAGGGTATGTCTACACTAGCCACCCTAGTTTGAACTAGGGTGGCAGTGTAGACATACCCTGAGAGATGGCAGATTTCTTCACTGCAGGACTCAGAAAGCATGTATTTTTTCAGAGCCCCTGCAGATTTCTGAGTGGGCACAGCTACCAGGAAACAAGACTAGACTGGCTGGGCATGGATCTTTCTCTTTCCACTTCACTGTCTGCAAAAATATGAGGAGGACTGTGAGCATTTAGATTGAGAAATGTACAAAATCCATACACAAGTGTTGAGTTAAGATTTTTCAGAAATCACTAGGGGCTTTGGGTGTTAGGATTGTTGAGTGACCAGTTAGAGATAGAAGGAGTCTCAAAGTAGCATGTTTTTCGGAATCCAGGTACCCCAAATCTGTAAAACTCAGCCCTCTTTGAGATATCTCAAATTGGGCACTCAGATACAGAGACAAAATAACTAGTCATATTTGAAAACTTGACTCTCTGGATTGAACTTCCAAAGTTCTGACGTGTTAATTAACATTCATAGAGACAATATTATTTTTTGTATCTCTATAGTGAATGAATTGCCATCTGTTTAAATAAATATCATGAAAAAGAAAGAAAGACTGCTAACTATGTGTGTATGGTGCCGGCTTGAGAATGGGTACTTCCTTTTTTTCTTGGGAATTAAAGTTATCTAAACTAAAAGAAAAACATACTTTACACCACCTTCTCCTTCCCTTCCCCCTGAATTTCTGGTAAATTGTCAATCATGTCAGCGGTTTTATGACCTTTTATGCTGCTTTACTAGCATTTTCTATACTTAACATCATCACGTACTGTAATTTTACTGCAGCAACATCAATCTAAAATGATCTTATTGCCATAAAGCAAGGAATTGTCATTAAGACATCTTTTCAAATCATAAAATTGTTTAAGTAGGGGAAAAGGGCCAAAAAGATAAGTTCTCTCAACACTGAAAGTCCTTCACAAAGACAGAATAAGAGCTTTGGAAAACTCCAAACTGTTTTCATATGAAAGATAGTTAAAAGGTGAAAAATTGAGAGAAAAACCTATTTCTTCTTTCCTTCTTCCTTTCTTTTTCTTCTTGCTGTTCCAAATACTCAGGGCACAACACATAGTGAGCATTTCAGAAGGAATGCCTCTTTGACCCATGAAAGGTATTTGCCTTATTCAACATTGTATGCCAAAAACCAAATGGTGGGAAAAGAAGTACAGCCTTTGAAGGAGCTGGAAAACTCCCTTCGGCCTGGATCCCTGAAGGCAAGCATGCACAAGGGTTGCTCTCTCAACAATAATTCACATGATACAACTGAGAAATTTAAGTCTTTTAAGCATATTGGGTCGATCTCTTGGTTGTATGGAGAGAAACTCCTTCCCCTTCTGGGGGAGAAAGAGCAATTCCAGTTACTCCTGCATTACCCAGGAATTGGAAGAAAACAGCAACCTTTTATGAGGTTTCCCACCCACAAGTGGTCATGTTTAATAACAGGATGGTAAATATGATTTTGCAGTCAGCAAAGACAGACACAAGATATGTTCTACTGAATGTTGTACTAGCCGGTTGTTGTTAAACCTATGATTCCAGGAGGATATGTCTGCAATGCAAAAACCTACGCAGCACTGTCTCAGAACCTGGGTCAATAGACATGCCGTTCTGGTTTCTTTTGCATTACCCACAATCAGTTTGTCCCTGTCCCCAATAACTGTTAAGTTTTATCTAGGATATGAAGTTGCCAAATTACTTTGATTTGTTTTTTACCTAGAATATAATGGACCTGGGGCTTAGTGGCCACGCTAGGGACCTAGGATAAGGAAAAGTAGTCTGAGCCTGAACACCTCTCAGTTCTCAAGTGAAGGTAAAACTCTCTATGTGAATTTAACGTGGGCAGGGCAGAATCTGGCCTTCAGATCTGTTTAGCATGCAATCTAATGGTGTACTGCTGCACTGTTCGTCTAGTCTATGCAGAAAATATCTCTAGGCACACAAAGCTAAATCTGACAAGTGAATAGCTCAACATGGAGGCATGAACCCCTTATAACACCTTCACTTCAGAACTCTATGCTTCCAGCATGGTGAACCCCTGTACTTCCTCTAAGAGGGAAATACTGTGCTGGTGTTTTCAGAAGAAGAAATTGGAGTGAGGCTCTGTCAGCCAACGGTCAGGGCAGTGTGTGTGTGTATGCTTCCGAGAAAAGGTTTAACGTCTGTGTCTTTACTGCTAGGACCGGGGTCCCATCGCAGAGGGTGGCCAGCAGGCCAACAGACGCCCCGTTATATAGGAAGAGCTTATTACACCTTAGATTTTAGCTGCTAGAACACAAAGTTCCTTCGCAGCGGGCAGCCTAGGAAAGGCTGAAAAGGTGCCCCAACGGATCTTGTCACCTGGGAGTGACACAGATCCAAACGCCCAAGCTCTCCCTATGTCTGTCCCTTTTATGACCAGCTGAAGTTCTTTTAAATTGTGCTTGGTTCTGTTACAGCAACTGAAGGAGTCAGGTTAAAGCTTAAACAGTAACAGGTTTATTAAAAGACTTATAAAACCATATGGTTACAATGGCTATTGCTCTATTTCTTAAATGCTAGCAAATATAAATATAGATTTTAAAAATGGTTACAGGAAAAAGGTAAAGATAGAAAATAGAAATAATGGTACCAAGTGACAGCTTAATCTTTAAAGAGCTCTAACACTATGTATATATATACTTAAGCAAAGGACCACATCCAGGTACAATTTTTACCCCTTTCTGTGCCTCTCGACTCCAGCGTGTCAGGCCAGGGCCGGTCTCTCAATTCCTAGGAAAGATGAATACGAGGTGGGCGTCCCCTTGGAACCTCGGGAGATCAAACACCTAACCTGACCAGCAGATAGATGGTAGATTGACACTCAAAGCAAGTGTGTTGCTGGACTCATCTTTATACCCTTGGGGGCCCGTATCCTCTTTCTTATCTAAGATGCCGAATTGTACTGGTCCGTTTTGTGGCGCCAGTTCTTACAAGCAAGTTTCAAATTAATTTACACTTGCAAGAGAGATAACTAAATTGTGAGTACTAGACATTTTTTTTACTGGGCGAGAGATTCCTCCCCACGCGGGCGGCTGTGTGTTCGTATCAATATGGGTTTGAGTCAAGGGCACTCCTTGGCAGCCTCTTGGTTAGCAATTGGCATATCTCTGTTTACAGCCATTCATGGTCACAGCAGCCTGGGCCTTCTGCTCTGTGTGCCCTGTATGCTCCAGGCAAGCAAAAATGGATGTTACGAAGGGGGTTTCTGTCTGGCTACAGGTTCTTAAAAGTGAAGAGACTTTTAAAGGTGCTCTCATGGTCAGGTGCAGAGAATCAAGCAGTGGCAGGTAGGGAGAGGGGGAGTCAGCACACTGGGAGGCTGAAGCTTTATCTTCCCAGAGAGCCACAAAAACTTTTGGAGGCTTCACTCCCTATCTGCTATGTGATCCTTTGCCCTCCTCCACCCACAAGAGGAAGGTGGTGAAGCACTGGAATGGGTTACCTAGAAAGGTCGTGGAATCTCCATCCCTAGAGGTGTTTAAGTCCTGGCTTGACAAAACCCTGGCTGGGATGATTTAGTTGGGGATGGTCCTGCCTTGGGCAGGGGGTTGGACTCGATGACCTTCTGAGGTCTCTTCCATCCCTAGGATTCTATGATTCTATCCTCTACTGTTTCAGCCTTGTCTGCAACTCTCCCATGTGTCTTACCATGAAAGGGTATAAACAGCATTACATGCCCTATTCTTCAGCATTTCCTGAAAGATCCTGAGTGTTCAAAGGTGCCAATGGTCTCAACCAGAGCTGAGGCAGATCTCAGCTCTGCACAGGATCAGACTGTTAGCCATTCACTAAAAATTTACAGCACAAGTCACAATAGTAAAATTATCAAAGTCAATAATTGTGCTTCTCATAAACCAAATCAGGTTTGGCTTTTAAAGAACTGATTTTTTAAATTGAATACATCGGTGGCATTGTAAAATTTCAGTTTTCCCAGCAACAGAATCAATAGGCTATTATATCTGAAATCTGTTGAATTATTTAAATGCGCTGAATGATTTGTATAAGTCATTTTAGAAGGCTGGTAACTGCACAATCCCCATTTAGGAAAGTTCAGAATGTCAGCATAGCTCCTGCTCTAGTTACAGAATTCTTTCATTGGAGACATGGAAACATTATGATATTGTCAACAAAACAACAGATATGTGGGAAATTATTGCATACCAAGCTTATCCATTACTGAAGTGTACATTTAAAAGTCCCATTCTTCCATCCAGGAAGAGACAGGAAATAAAATCTCACCAAAATGATTTTTAATACAGTGAGGCAGTATTGGTCATGTATGAAGGACCATTATTATTTGCAATTAAATACACTGAATGATGTATTCATAAGCAACTTGTACTACAACAAGCTCATAAATATAAATCCTTTTGCATTGATCTCTTCATTCATACTGCATAATATATTTAGTAGTAAACTGTGTGGAGTGCAATGAATTCTTTTAGTAGGTTTACTGCAATTCAATTCAAATTTAATTTGATATAATATACCTTGAAATGTTGGATAGAGAAAATAACAAAAACACTTTTTCAAGCTGGGAGCAGCTATTCCCATTTTACAACAGCAAGGCACATGATGTATGAACATGGGATAGACTGAAAAGAAAATGAATGTATTTTACATCAGGAATAATAAAACATTCCAAGGTTTATCTGTTGACATTCCTTGTTCCTTCGTTAAATGTTTCGGCAAAGATCACTTTAAAAAGTGATCATTTACCCCAAAAAAGAAATGTATTTTCTTTGTGAGTTTATTATTATGAAGTTCATTTTTTCAGTGGTTTCATTCTGGCTGAGATAGTAGAAGAATGACTGGCAAGTGAAGGGTTAATTCCCTCATAGTATGGTTTCTATCCCCCATCTTTTATCGCTGGAGGATGTCAGAACACATTACTTGGATGAGTTAGAAAGTCTAGAGATTTGCAACTTGGACAAGGGAAAATATAATGTATTTTGCAGTACAAGGGGCTCTCTCGTGACCTTTGTTACCGCATTGCACAGCAGCAGTGCCATTCTAGAAGCAGCTGCTGGAGGCATTTTCACAGCACACAGAAAAAACAGAGACGGTGGCTATTTGATTTTGATTCAGAGCAGCCCTGGACTGGGAGGTAGAAGTGAGGGAAATGTGGGGCAGAGAGAGAGAAGAAGCATTACAATTGTATCTGCTTTAGCTCAGTCCCAGGTTATTGGGCTTGATTCAGGAATCATAGGATGAATTTCTCTCTATTGTGTGTCTGTTACATTTTTATCCAGTTACAGAAATAATTATGAACATAAATATTACACCACCATATACATTCATATTTCAGTTCCAACATTTCCACGTGAAAATTACAATTACATGTGGAGCAATCACTAACACTCAACCTCAGAACCTTCCATAAGCATGAAAAGAAAAAAATTGCTCAGAATTTTTGCAGTCTGAATTCACTCCCCTGACTTCTACAAATCAATACACAAACACATGCCTGTAACTTCTAAGAGCCAAACCAACACTATGTTAAAATCTATTAACTTAATATATACAGCAGTTTGAAATTTAATATTTAAATATTAAATTATTATTATTTAGTCAGAAAATGACAATACATCAAAACTTAAACCATAAATGGGAAAAGGGTCAAGTTTGACAAATTTTCTGTTTCTAAATTATTGTGGTGAAAATAATTCAGAATTGTTGAAATGACACATTTTTACATTTTCACAATAAAAATTCTGGTTTTATTTGTTGTAGATTTCCCCCCAATTTTTAATTTAAGCTAATTTTAATACCAAATTGAAATAAAGTTGAAATGAAAACTAAGATTTCCATAACTATTTTTTAAAGTTGCATTTGACCCAAGCTCTCCCTGCCACTCTAACCCCCCAACCGTCTGCTCAAGACAATTTTCAGGATTTTAACTTTTCATCGTGATTTAAAACAAAAAAACTGAAACTACAAACATTTATTTTCATGGGATGGAAAAATCATTTGCAGCTGACTGTTTATAACAAATAAATTGACTGGAATTAAGGTTGAACGTCGGTTGCTGAAAATCAGAATGGAGATTCATATGGAAGGGAAAAGAGCTGACACTGAAAGGTGGAGTATAACGTAATGTCAAATGAGAACATATTACCTCTGGCTAGAGGAATATTGGTCACATTTAGCCAAAATGTTTTTCTTTTGGGCTCTCCCAGATTTTCCAAGAAAACTGCAGCATTGCTAGCTCTCAGGATTTTATTGCAAGTTTTGTGATATTTTGGATTTTCTTAAATTCATGTGAGCTATTGAGATATTGCTTTAAAAAGTAAATGTTTCGCCCTCATGGTTGAAGAGAAAAGGTTATAAAGGCAAAGTTTGACAGCTCAAAGTTCAGAAGGAAAATAAATTAACTTAAAATGTGCAATTGAAAATATCTCCTCCCCCTCAGTGGCTGCCTAGGGGGCAGGTGAGTAGAAGAAATAGAGGTTTCTATTTCAGGCATGGTGCCATCGCATGATCAGGAATTGAGGGGCTCAGTAGTAGTACAACAAGGGGCTCAGTAGTAGCCATGGCAGCAAGCTAGTGCCAGCAAGCAAGCAAATAGGTGACTGCAATCAAATAATCTCCTCACATTGCCAGTAAGTTCAGGTTTGTCCATGAACCAAATATATACTGCCAGTCAGTAGGTCTATGGATATCCTGAGACATTTGTCATCATGCAGTAGCCCGTGGACATTATTTAAGCCATGCCAAAAATTCTCCTGCAAACAATTAAAAAATGCAAATATTGCAGAAAGCTGGAACTGCAATCTTAGGGCTATGCCAAGCACACATCTATTCAGTCATGTCCAGAGGGACATGTTTTATAGAAACATGCTTATAACCTTCCCTTCTCAGTCTTGGGGGAATTCTGTGCCATTGTGCAAGGGCATATTTCATGTGCTGTGCATTTTTTTCCATAAAATAGCCTCTGTTGAAAAGTTGCTGCAGTCCCACCATGTGCCCACTAATCAGGATAGGGGAGAGAAAGAGACTCCTTTCCTAGCAATGCCTGTCCAACCAAACCATGAAATCAGGAAATGGGAGAGAGTCAGTGTGAGGCTCCTGGGTAGGGCCAGTTAAGGTTCATAAGAGCTAGTAGGGGGGTATATACAAGGACATAGGTTGAATGAGGGTGAAGGTGCAGGGCCACATGGGCACAGAGGGGTGCATAGCTACAAAGGAACAGGGATGGCTAAGTGGAAGCACAGAAACACATAAAAACAGGGGTGCAGGTATACATGGAAAGGAGGGGAATGTGCTGGCTGAGGGGTGCAGGGACACAGGGGTGAGGGGCACAGAGAAATGGAGGAGAAGAGGGATGGCTGATTAAGGCCACAGAGACACATGGGGACAGAGACTGATGTGCCTGACTGAATGGTGGAGGCAAAAGGACTGCCAGTGTCTGCAGGGTGAAAGATACTTAGTAACCCTCCTCCCCCCCCCCCAAAATAACCCTGTACCATAATTTTCCTAGCCATACTCAATAACCCTTCAGACTCCCTCCCATAAATTGCTTCCCTTAACCTCAGCTCATCTGCTACCCGAGTTACCCCCTCCCCGACCTTTGCACTACTGGTGAGAAGTCCAGGAAATACAGTTCTTCTCAGCTTCCTGAGCTAATAAGCAGCAGTTTGGCAGACAAAGAGCTGGGGATACAGTGGATGAGAAGCTGGATATGAGTGTTCTTCTGGCCGAGAAGGCTCATGGTATATTAGGGTTCCTTAGAAGGAGCATTGCCAGCAGATGTAGAGCTCTGATTATTCCCCTTTATTTGACACTGGTGAGGCCACATCTGCAAAATTGCATTCAATTCTGCCTCCCCACCCATTACAGACAGAATTGGACAGGGTCCAGTGGACGGTAACCAAAATGATTAGGAGGCTGGAGCACTTGACTTATGAGAGGAGGCTGAGGGATTTGGGTTTATTTAGTCTACAGAAGAGAAGAGTGAGGGGGATTTGATAGCAGCCTTTAACTACCTGAACAGTTCTTAAAAGAGAATGGAGAGAGGCTGTTTTCAGTAGTGACAGTTGACAGAACGAGGAGCAGTGGTTTCAAGTTGCAGTGGAGGAGGTCTAGGTTGGATATTAGGAAAAAACTATGTTACTGTGAGGATGGTGAAGCACTGGTATTGATTACCTAGGCAGATGGTAGAAACTCCATCCCTAGAGGTGGCTTGACAAAGCCCTGACTGGAATGATTTAGTTGGTCCTGCTTTGGGCAGGGGTTGGAGTCAATGACATCCTGAGGTCTCTTCCAGCCTTGGAATTCTATGATTCTAAAATCCATTTCTTCAGATGAGATGATCTTGACTGGAGAAAAAAAGGACCCTCAGAATAAGAAAGGAAAGGGAGAAAAAAAAGGAGCTGTTAATTATAGTGTTAGTGTTAATGAGGTTAGCTGCGTACCCTGGAAGTGTTCCATACTTAGCTTTTGATAGGTGTTGTATGTAAGGAATACTCTTTTTATAAGAACTTAACCAGTTCAAGTTTTGTCCAGGCCAATGGAGATAGTGTCAAATTTGCATATGAAGATCAATTCCTCACTCTCTCTCTGTAGTTAGCTTGTGGAATTCCTTTGTAGGAGCACGGCTACCTTTAAATCCATTAATGATCGTACAGGCGGGTTAAAATGTTCCCCTACAGGTTTCTGTGCATTTCCATTTTGAATATCTGATTTGTGTCCATTAATACTTTGTCATAGAAACTGTCCATTTTAGCCAGTATACATGGCAGGGGGGCATTGCTGTTAATTGATGGCATATCTTTCTTCACGTCCAAACCTTCTGCTTAGGGAGTTTCAGAGAGGTAGCCATGTTAGTCTGAATCTGCAAAAGCAGCGAGGAGTCCTGTGGCACCTTATAGACTAACAAAAGTGTTGGAGCATAAACTTTCATGGGTAAAGACCCTCTTCGTCAGATGCATATGCATGCATGCTTAGGGAGTGTTGTTCAGCTGAGGATGGTCAGTGCTTAACCAGTAATGAAAGAGGCACTGGGACTTAATCCAGTTTGTTATTTTCATAACTCATGTGGCAAGTCCTGAGGTCTCAGGGTTATGAACTGCCAACCCTATTGGTACTAGGGCTCTGCCCTGGCAAGCCCTACCACAAATTAAGCTCTGAGAGAGACCCCCTCATCCAGAGAGGCTAAGTACAGTTCTGCTGCCCTTTACTAATACAATAGGATAAAAATATTTCATGATTATCCTGTTAATACTAAAGTGATTTGTAACCCAACACCAGACATAAATTGATCACTTGGGCAGCACAGCTTGGTCTGCAGGATACCTAGGCAGAGTAAGTGAGTTCATGTACATACAGTCTGGTCCTGAAGTCTTTTAACCCATCTCTGGCTGTCAGGGGAGAACTCAGTCAGACCTTGCTGAAAAATCATCATTTGAAACTCTGAGGTAGGCCAATAGAGTTGAAACAAATGCACCAATATTGCCATAAGTAACAGCTGTATCAGAAAGTGAGTCTTAGTTCATATTTTCAACCCATTATGCTTTTTCAGGTATGACTGTTTTCTCGTAAACTGTACTTTCTTTAAAGCGTGTATTAAAGTTTCATTTTCAATTCAAAATTTCAACCAGCTAAATTAACAACACTGCATGTAATCGGGGGAGAGGAGGGAGCTTGAGGAAAATCAGAGGGACTGTACACTCCCCAAGAGGAGGTTTAGGGAAATCTCTGTTTGAAAGAGATTTTTGATTGAGCCAAGTTATACTTAGAATACATGCTTATTTCAAAATAAGCTATTTTGAAATAGTGCATCTACGCTACAAAAGAACATTTCAACACCTGACTCAGCAGGTGCCGCATTGTGGTGGAGGGAGCCTTCGGCCGCATCAGAGGGAGGTTCCGACGTCTCTTCATCTGCCTGAACCTTGCTGACCAGAATATCCCCCAAGTGGTGGTGGCCTGCTGTGTGCTCCACAACCTCTGTGAGGATAAGGGGGAGACTTTCCTGCCAGAGTGGGGGGCAGAGGCTGAGTGTCTCACCAAGGCTTTTGAGAACCTGTGCACTGCTGCCGTCCAACAAGTGCATCAGGGGGCTTTGCTCATCTGGGAGGCATTGAGGAAGAGTTACAGCCAAGGCCAGCTGTGAGGCTTTCCCCCAGGCCTCCCCAAAAGGGGCCTCTGCATTATCCCTGTGTTCCTTTTCTCCACCACCCCTCCCGTCCTCTGCCCTCACTTTCCACCTTTCCCCTCCCTTGCAGATAAAATAAACCAGACTTTTTGTTTGAACCAATACACCTACTGTGGGACTGGAGCACACAAAGTCTACTAGTCTGGGTCCCACTAGGCTCTGATGTGCCAGGGGAATGTGAGAGTGTCTTTCTCCTTCTCAATAAGTCAGGGTCGTAGTCAGGGTGACCACCAGGGAAGCTGTGAGAAGCCCGGGAGGCCAATTATTTTGAAATAAGCACAGCAGAGCATCCACACTCACCCGACTTCAAAATAGCAATTTCAAAATAGGCCTTATTTCTTGTAGAATGAGGGGTTATTATTTTGCTATAGCAAGCCCATTATTTCAAAATAATATCAAAATAACCTGCTTGCTGTGTGGACACTCACCTTGTTATTTCAAAATATCATGAGTTATTTCCAAATAGCTCTGTAATGTAGCCATGCCCTCAAAGAACAGAAAAATCAGTTATTCTCTCAATTCTGCTCAGGAGCTCAGTTTTGGAGAATATACTGGGGTGAAAGAAGTCTGGGAGAAAGATGAGACTTTGATTTCAGTCAAAGGGAAAAAAAATGCTCCTGAATTCACAATTTTGGAGCTCAGTCCTATCTGCCTCACCTCAGCTGTCCAGCACTGATTAAATTAATAAGAACATAAGAACGGCCATACTGGGTCAGACCAAAAATACATCAAGCCCACGATCCTGTCAGCCAATGCCAGAGGCCCCAGAGGGAAGGAACACAACAGGTAATCCTATCACCCACTTCCACATAGTTCTTATTCACTTTTTCCACAATAGTCATGATTTTATAGACCTCTATCATATCCCCCCTTAGTCTCCTCTTTTCTAAGATGAAAAGTCGACGTCTTTTTAATCTCTCTTCTGAAATAACACCATACATGGATCTCTTCTATTACTTTATTAAATGTTATAGCCATCCCTTCAGAAGAAAAATGTGCTCTGAAATTTCTTCTGTTAACAAAGGAAACATGATAATGATTGCCAAAGGAAATACGTGTTTGGAAATAATATTTGGGTATATGTTAGTGACATTTTTATTTCAGTAGGCTACCCGAAACCTTTTATTACACAAAATAGTCCTGTAATCTGGTTTTTAAACAAATCCACAGCAAACTGAATTATGAGACACAATAAAATATCCTTCTTGACTATCAAAATAAGTGCAGTAAAATAAAACAGAGATAAGATACCAACCATTAAAAAGCCTAAAGTAATGCGATAAGTTTCTCTGTGACATGTTATGAACAAAACATCAAAATATATCAGGAACTACCAATGAAATGCTAAGGACTGTGAAAAATTTATATCACAAATAGACTGATGCTTGACAAGCAGACTCTGGTTAGGTAGTCACAATATGATGCAAAGTGTTGTCGCTTAAAAACAGAGTTGATAGAGCTGATCAGAAAAAAATCAATTAAACCATATTTGTCAAAATTTACAGATTCATCAAAATATAGACATTCCATGAGACAGTCAGTTTCAAGGACATCACAATGGAAGCTAGGCAGGTTTCCTCCCAGTTCCTCAGAAATCTCTCTGATTGGCTACTGGGGAGCCAGGTTTTCAAGGTCATCACTCAGCAGTCTGGTATCCCAGAGCTTCCAGGTGGTGAACTCCTTGGTGAAATGAGGCGGGACCAGGAACCCAGAAGTTCTTGGCTCTCTGGGTTTCCACAGACACAAATCTGGGGCTACCCCCAGGTGGAATGCTGTGGGGCTGGGGATCAATTTTGTTTTGCAGACAGTTCTTAAAGTTTGGGGGTTTGTTCTGAATCATAATGAAAACAAATTATGAACTGTCAAAATCCTCCAACAAATGCTGTTACTAGTCTTCATTCAGCTCTAACACTGGATACTGTCGCCTTCACTTTCAGCAACTGATGGGCAAATCGGTTAAGTGCTTTCAGTGGAAAGTCCAAAACAGAACTTTAAACCATGACCTTGCCCAATGTCAGTATGTCTGCGGGGAGTCTGTATAGCCAGATATAAATAATCCACATTTTACTTAACGGTTATAGTATTTTATTTACGGATATATTACTATAGCAGCTGAGTATCACAATAATTAAAGGCAAATCAAAATTTCCTT
Source organism: Pelodiscus sinensis (assembly GCF_049634645.1). Taxonomy (NCBI): domain Eukaryota; kingdom Metazoa; phylum Chordata; order Testudines; family Trionychidae; genus Pelodiscus; species Pelodiscus sinensis. The sequence goes on from NC_134719.1 coordinate 53,922,512, forward strand.
TAGATCACAAATTCAGTCTTTTCAGTGTTGATTCTTGCATCTGATTAGTATTGACTGAGGAAATACCGTGTCTACCCTAACTGATACATGAAGTGTCTGTGGGAAATGCATGAACTTATTGGACAGCAATGTAGGAATGATTGCTCAACTGGCATGAATGAACCCTCTCCCCTCTTTTTCTACTTTAAATTTTTGGGGTGTCTATGCCCTTCTCTGTGTCAAAGTCAGACAGGACTCACAGATTTGTCAGACCGCTCTGTCTATTCAGCAAAGCTCTGCTAAAATGCATCCAGAAAATGTGAGCACCATACCAGGTTCAAACCCCTTGATTTATACAGTCAAAAAAAAGTCAAGTTAACAGGATTAAAAGGAGGGGCAAAACTTCACATGATTAGTGTGAGACTTAGTCAAGTATCTTCATTTCCACATCAAGCACACAGCAATCTACTGTCCATATCTACTTGGTTCTCAATTGCTTTCTCCCTAACACCTAATGTTCCTTTTCCTATTAACTCTGGCTAGCACATTGATCTGCATACCTACAAACAACATTAACATACTTTTCTTCTTCCTGTTCAGAGACAAACAGTATTCCTTCAACTTATTCAATTATTACAGCACAATTCATCTTTCTCTTACATTATAATTCTTTCTACTTTCACATCTGCTTCTTGCTCCACATATCTGAAGAAGTGGTTTGTGCCCATAAAAGCTCATGATACTACCTATATTCTTTTGTTAGTCTCTAAGGTACTTCAGGATCACTCTTTTTTAAAGTTTTTTTGAGATCAATTAATAGTATAGATTAGTAGTAGTTTCTGACTAATCATTTGGCAACTATTTAGTTAATTACTTTCCCTACTTTTGAGGAAAATCATTTTCCCCTGTTATAATAAGGCAGGCACACAACTGAGGGGAAAGAAAGAGGAGCTACATATTTTGGCAACATATTTTGTAGAGATTGAGAGCTTAGCTGAATTCCTTTTTGCTCTGACCAGAAAAGGTGAGAGAATACCTAACACTATAGCAAACACGAATAAAGGGATAAGGAGCAAAAGACGAACTAGTCTCCTGTAGGTTTTGTTTTTGCAATGAAAGTCTTTGGTCATTAATATGGTTTATGACTCCTTACAGGGTTGTTGCTAAATGGAATTTCCTTAATATTTTCATGTGTTTTTAAATTTAGATATCGTTGCACATTGTGGACCAATATGGATCACTGATATGAAAATGAAATTCTTTCTATCCATCCAGGTATTAATGTTGCCCTCATCATCATAGCTTTTCCTTTCCTCATCCTTATTTCATACCAGAACAACACCTTCCTGCAGAAAGTTAATATATTCTATAGTGCAAAGATAGACCATGGTCACATACGCAGAATTGCTTCTTGGATGTTCCCAATTTTACATATTCTTTACAATGATATTTATTGTAGCAGGAATCTGCATGTTTCTTTATGCTAGGTGTTAGTCAGACCCTCAGACACTCTTGGTCGTTTGAACCTCAATTCTTTGTACACATTGCTGGCATACTGAAGTTTCTTGTCTCTGTCATTTTTATTAATAATGTAACTGTAGAGTTTAGGAGCCCTAGTCATAGACCAGAACCCTACTGTGCTAGGTGCAGTACAAACACTGAATAAAATGTATAGAACCTCAGAAGCAGGTGCTACTTTCATCTTTTCTCCACTTCCACTTCCTCCGATCCCTGTCTTCTCTCCTGGATGTCCATCTTAAATGAATGATAGAATCATGGAATACCAGAACTGGAAGAGACCTTGTGCGGTTCAGTCTTCTGCCCTCACAGCAGGACCAAGAACCACTTAGATCATCCCTGTGAGATGTTTATCCAACCTGCTCTTAAGTATCTCCAGTGATGGAGATCCCACAACCTCCCTAGGAAATCTACTCCAGTGTCTAACCACCCTGACAGCTCTCTAGTCACTCCCAAAGTCCAACCCCAAGCTCCCTTGCTGCAATTCAAGCTCATTGCCTCCTGTCCTATCATCAGACGTCAAGGAGAACAATTTTTCTCTCTCCTTCTTCTAACATCCTTTTAAGTACTCGAAAACTGCCATCATGTCCCCTCTCAGTTCTCTCTTTTCCAAACTATTAACTGGGGGTATGTCTACACTACCCTGCTAGTTCAAACTAGCGGGGTAATGTATGCATACCGCACTTGCTAATGAAGCCCGGGGTTTGAATTTCCCGGGCTTCATTAGCATAAGCGGGGAGCCGCCATTTTTAAATCCCCGCTGCTTCGAACCCCATGCAGCGCGGCTACACGGGGCTCGAACTAGGTAGTTCGGACTAGGGTGCCTATTCCGAACTACCGGTACACCTCGTTTCATGAGGAGTAATGGTAGTTCGGAATAGGAACCTAGTCCGAACTACCTAGTTCGAGCCCCGTGTAGCCGCGCTGCACGGGGTTCGAAGCAGCAGGGATTTAAAAATGGCGGCTCCCCGCTTATGCTAATGAAGCCCGGGAAATTCAATCCCGGGCTTCATTAGCAAGTGCGGTATGCATACATTACCCCGCTAGTTCGAACTAGCGGGGTAGTGTAGACATACCCTTAGCTATTTTCATATCATTTCCACACACGCACTGAAACTCTACAACAGACTAGATTTCTAGCCCCATTACTTTAGCTTTCAGTGCTGAAAGAATTTATCCCTTGATCTGATTATTATACATATTAAATCAATGATTGCAATGAACTTAGACTACATTTTGGTCCTGTTTGAGAAATTCATTACAAGATAAAAAACAGGGACTGTCATCTGTCAGGGTATGTCTACACTGCAGAGTTATTTCAGAAAAACGGCTGCTTTCTGAAAAAACTCCAGTTACATCCACACTGAAATCACATTCTTTTTAAAAAAAATTGAAAGAAAAGAGGTCTTTTTCTGACATTGGTAAACCTCTTTCTATGAGGAGGAAACCTTTTTCCAAAAGGCATGTGTAGACAGGGAAGAGGGAATTCTTTCGAAAGAAGAGGAAAGAGGAAAAAGCACAGGTGCCCTGGTGGCCGCTCCATCCATAGTAATCACAGCTTAAATGCGAGATAGTGTCTATTCAGTGTGGTCGCTCTCTTTCAAAAAAGCAAATTGCTTTTTCAATGCACTTTTTCTATGTAGATGCTCTCTTTTGGAAGAAGTTTTTCTGGAAGATCTCTTCTGGAAAAGCTTCTTCCGAAAGAAGCCTGTAGTCTAGACTGCAGAAATCTGAAAGAAGCCTCAGATAGTTAAGATGATTTTAGCCGTGTTGCCCAATTGTACTTTGTGCACTGCATCATCATACAGGACGCTTGTGCTAAAGCAGACCACCCAATTTAATTACAGCAATCCCCAAGGAGAGGCTTCTTGCTAAAAGGAAACATTTCATGTATTCAGGTAGATACAAAAGTGCTCTTGGGGGTTAGTTTTGAGATCTGTCAATCAGTTTTGGGGACCGTAAAAGAGGTAAAAATGATTGGATCATACTGTGTAAGCAGGACCAGGAGCAGCAAAGAAGAATTCTGGGGTTATCACAGTGGTTTTAGTCCACAAACTTGAGCTTCTATTGATAATACATAAGCCAACTCTGTCTTTAGACTATGGATGTCCAGCCAGTGCCAGAGAGAAAAAACAATTTTTGAAAAAAATAAAAATAAAAACCGTTTGGAAGAAATCTTACTCATGCTATTGTAGGGTCATAAAAGCTCCCACAATACTCAAATCATTAGCCATAAAGTACAGTATCACACCATGGTAACACCATTAGTCTATTTTTAATTCTACCCAGCTGTGAGCCATCCGCTGTTCTATACAAGATAAATGAATCACACTTTAATTGCCTTTCATATACCTCACTCTATTCTGAGTGGTAAAGTTTTGAGAATCTAATGTCAAAGCACTTTTGGCCGAATCTTAGGCAACTAGCCCCATCAAATACAATAATTCTTTGGGAGGAATATTAATTACGCACTGTATGAAGACATCAATCTGTTCTCTGGTTTAAGTAGCGTCCAATGCTTAAGCATCACTTTGAACAACATAAATCATGAATGAGGTAGATCAGCATGATGTTAACTCTTCCCTGCATGAAAGCAGTGTGATCACTCACTAATAGACTAATCAGTTCACATTTTACATAAATCACCTTTCTCCAGCAGGCAGGCCTCTAGCACACTATTGTAGAAACCCAGTGTGCTGCATCCCTGCACTGTATCTCAGAGACTCTTTATCAAGTTGAATTAAATTCAATTACTTTGCTACCATTAAGTATCTAACTGGTGCAGCCTCTCCTGCATGGGATTACAATTTCGAGATGGCAATATTCCGCTCAAGGTCTACGTGCTCAACTGCTAATTGGGTCCATTTGGTATTTCTCCTGACTGTCCCAGTTCAGAGGCAGAGACCAGATGATTATTATTCTAGTTTTATTGCAAATTCATATCCCATCTAGAGAATCTATAGGGCCAGATCCTGGAATGAGGGGTAGCTGCTTTACACAATGAAGTCTGCAGATTTTGACTGTAAAGTCATTAGTATAAAGTTGGCCTTGCAATGCTGTAGAGCCAGCACAGAAGCATCTAAGACCCTCCCACAACAGCTAGGTTCAGAGGGCAGGGGAAATGTCTTAAATGCCTTCATTGCACTGATCCTGGCACACAACACCATGTTAACAATCAGTTTGAATGACTACTGCCCTTAGCTGCTCCAATTTATAACCAAGATTGCGAGAGTGCAATCACACTTGTGCATACACACATACCCAGAGAACATTGAATTTTCCTGCTCTTTTGCTATGGATATGGTCATAGAGTTACACATAAGAAGGTGTAAACCAACAACTCCTTGTTGTTTTTTTCCAATGAAACAGTATTTCCGTATTTTTTCTATGCTATATATAGGTTCATATATTATGGAATGGCCACATTGTAACAAGTCTCTTTTGTCATATAGGTAAACGGAGCAGAACAGAAATATGAAAAAGCACTTGACAGTATGTGCTATATTGATTATATTAATTTGACCAGAAGGACTCCAGAGAGTGAATTGCATGACTGTTCATGATTAATTTACTGTACTTCTACTAGCGAGCAGCATCTGAGAAGGCCCTTAAAGAGGTAATGATAAATGGAATTCAAGCCTCAAAAGATTAATTTCTGTCTGGAAGTTTGAAAATCTCTGTCTTCAAGTGAAGTCCAAATATCCCAAATATGCTTCTACTTTCCATAATATTGAGGTACTTCTAATATTCTGTGAGATCTGCAAGGCAGTGAACATATCTCATAGTGTAAGTAATAATTGTAATAAAAGTAATAATTGGAATTCTGTATTAATATGCCTAGTAAGCAATTTATTTGTCTAAAAACATTTCCTGGATCTTTTGTTGTTGTCTGTATTGTTACAAACATACTTGCTGACGGGTATTTTGAAATAAATTACCAAAATAATTGAAACTGGTGTGATTAGATGGTGTAATTTTGACAAAGAATATATGCAGAATTTTGCAGAAATTTAAAATATTGTGCGCAAAATTTTCAATTTTTTTAGTGCAGAATTGCCTCCAGAGTACCTCATAAAGCTGATTGGTGAGGTGTTTGTGGCAGCAGCATGACTAGGTGAAGCTACTCTACCAAAAGAACACTTTCTCTAAACTTTCCTCTAGTTTGAGACATGCAAACTCATCTGATTTTATAGCCAAGATTTTGTGGGAGAGAGATTGACTGTAAATGTTTTATATACCTTAAATATTAATAGGGCTGAGTTGATTACTTTGTTAAATGTGAGACAATAAGAATGTGCATGCTGTGCTGTTTGCATGGCAGTACGTTTTTTCTGAGCAGAATGTTTTCTTTATTAACCATTAATTATAATAAACACAGTAAATACAAGCCACATTTAGAAACAGAAACTGTGTGATTAAATCCTTTTCCCTTCTGGATGCCATTTAGTATTTAAGAGAGTCCAGCACATTTGTGAGTCCCTTTCTGAATGGCAGCAGTTTTAGAATCTCTAGGGAAGCCACTTTACTGAGTTCTGGAGGCATACATCTGAATTGTGTGAATTAACTTTGAAGCAGATAGTTGGTGATATACTGTAAAGTGTTGCATTGTTTTCAAAAGTGAAACCAGTGATCACAGCTACTTTCAATTCTTTTATTAGAGTATCGTTATTTATCACAGTAAGCATAAGCCACTAAACTGTACGTCTCGATCAATCAGTTTGACCCTGTTTTAAATGAAAATGATGCCTTCTCATTATAATCTCTTAGGATCATAATGTAGAGATAATGGCATATAAATCTGAAGGAAACAAGAGTTGTTAGATTCAACCACCATTTAAAACATCAGACACATTATAAACAGGTTTCATTACACTCCAATCAATAAGGCCAAAATTAATAGTCTCATTTTCCTCTATGATATCAAATTTGATTTCATAGAAGCTGTTCTATGGATTTATGCTGCAGGAAAAACATAGACAGCTTTCCTTCTTGAATATGAACTTCTAGCAAGTAATGATGACATATCGATAGATCAGTTTATTTGGGTTTCTTTTATAAAATATTTTTAAAAATCTTGCTCAGATGCAAATTATTTATACAATCATCTATATGAGTCTGTGGGCATTTGAGAAAATAAAATGTTTATTGGCTGATAAATAGTTCTAATCTCAGTTCATGTATATAAATATTTTGAATGTTCTTAATTGATATCTGACATTAACAAACTAATCTATAATGTAATGACATTTTCTGTTTTGTTCATTTTGAGATTTTATGTAGGAATTCTTTCCGTGTTCTTTTACACTATAGGTTAAAGTAAAAACATACAAAAATGGGGATTTTCAGAAAGGTCTAAGGGTATGTCTACACTACCCCGCTAGTTCGAACTAGCGGGGTAATGTATGCATACCGAACGTGCAAATGAAGCCCGGGATTTGAATTTCCCGGGCTTCATTTGCCTAAGCGGGGAGCCGCCATTTTTAAATCCCCGCTGCTTCGAACCCCGTGTAGCGCGGCTTCACGGGGTTCGAACTAGGTAGTTCGGACTAGGTTCCTATTCCGAACTACCGGTACACCTCATTCCAGGTTAAAAATGGCGGCTCCCCGCTTATGCAAATGAAGCCCGGGAAATTCAAATCCCAGGTTTCATTTGCACGTTCGGTATGCATACATTACCCCACTAGTTCGAACTAGCGGGGTAGTGTAGACATACCCTAAGAGAGTTAGATTTCTAAGGCCTATTGATCTTCCAATATTATTGGGCATCCTTTCCCCTCCCCTCCGAATATCACCACCTAGGTTGTTCTTATGTTCATAGACACAAAGAGACAGTCTCTTTGTTCACCATATGTGCTTTTTAATCCTCAGTTTCAATGTATAAAAGAAGGCACCATGGATATAATAGGAGGAGTTGTCCACAAAGCTTCCTCTCTAGTCCAATGCACCCTCTCTGAGCCCTCCCTCATCCCCCATTTTTTCTCTTCTTCCCAAATGTATCCTCCCAATTACTGAGCCAATGGCCTCAGACCCCAGAAATTGCTACTGAGTTGTCCCTAATCCCTAAAAAGCTGAATAACTGCAATTACTTCTTCAGCCTTCCTAGTGCCACAGCAACTTCAGGGATCAAAGTGCTATAAATTGTACCCTGAGACAGGCACCTAATTTCACTAGCTTCTTTGGAAAATTCCAGCCCAAAGGCCCTGAATTCTGGTAGCATTAGTCCTCATTTAAAATACTCAGGTACAATTATTCAGGTGGATTATTTTAAGATAAAGTCTAGCTGGAAACTCTCTCCCTCCACTCTGGTGTCTGTGTATTCCCTCTGCATCCACTCCTCACTAATAAGTCATGGAACAAACAAACGGATTCAAAACCAAGACGTTGGTTTACTTGTGTAGATTTTCAAAAGCATTTAAATGATTTAGGAGTATAAGTCCTGCTGGTTTCAAAGTGGACTTGGGCTTGTCAGAGATGCTTGTTGAAAGCATTATTTTCTGTCACTATTGTGGCCTTTCATTATTATGGTCCTGAGTTAGACATGAACTGTGTGTCACTGTAGCAGAATAAAATGCCATTCGTTTGAAATGCCAACACTCCATGGCAGATGTAGCTAGGATGTGACAGTGCTGATGGGTATTTTACCCCAGGAACAGGGATTTTATCAGCACTTAAAGAGACCACTTATATTTTATGTAATAAATTCAGTGTATATCTAAGCCCATTTTCACAGTGCAAAAAATGGAGGAGTAGGAAGCAGGAAGAAAATTCAAGCGAGGGTGGGACTTTTTCAACTCAAATGAGACAGAAATCTAAGAACAAATTCTTCAAAGTCCAGTGCCTAAAGCAAGGCTTCTAAATCCTTCTTCATACCCCTCAATAACTGTGATTTCCTCCTCAAAGTGGTGGTCACCTTGTGCTTCTATTGACTTCACTGGGAGTTCTAGTCATAGCCCTTTGCTCTAGAAATGTAGCTGGGTCTTCATGGCTCACAAGTGAGAACACCAAACAAAGGTCACATTGCAGAGATAAAGGGTGGTTATTCTCCCATAAATTTACCAAACAAGCCATCAAAGTAAACTTCTGTCTCAACACACCCGCTAAAAAGAAGTTATAAAAGCAGTTTCCTGATGCATTCCAGTCTTTTGCATCACCCTCAAAACAATGGATTTAAAGATGAGCGTTTTTTAAAAGTCTGTCTCATCAAATAAAAGGTTCTTTTGGTCCCAAAGGACAAGTCTCACACACAAGATCAATAAACAATTCAGATCTCACCTCAAAAGCAAAGCCAATCCTGAGGGAGGGAGGGAGGGAGGGAGGGAGGGAGAGAGAAAGAAAGAAAGAAAGAAAGAAAGAAAGAAAGAAAGAAAGAAAGAAAGAAAGAAAGAAAGAAAGAAAGAAAGAAAGAAAGAAAGAAAGAAAAAATTCCTGGCACAGAAGTCCAGGCACAAAGTCTTACGATTTGATTTGAATAATGGAAGCTTACTGGGATAACAATGAGGAGTAACAGTTAAAAACTGTTACAACTCCACTTCCATGCCCCAAATTCCTTGGAGGCATGGTAATCCTGTCTAGGTTTAAATCATCCTGTGTCTCTCAACTCCTAACTCTCCCACACAAAGAAAGCAGGCAAGGTATCTTATATCATTCAAATTTCAGCACTCTATCCCCATTGGTTCTTCTGGCTTCCTGTCAGCCACCTTGCTAGCTACCTGAGTTTAACCTCTTAGGGTATGTCTACACTACAAAGTTAGTTCGAACTAACGGATGTTAGTTCGAACTAACTTTCATAGGCGCTACACTAGCGCTCCGTTAGTTCAAATTTAATTCGAACTAATGGAGCGCTTAGTTTGAACTAGGTAAACCTCATTCCACGAGGATTAAGCCTAGTTCGAACTTACTAGTTCGAATTAAGGACTGTGTAGCCCCTTAATTCGAACTAGTGGGAGGCTAGCCCTCCCCAGGTTTCCCTGGTGGCCACTCTGGCCAACACCAGGGAAACTCGTCTGCCCCCCTCCCGGCCCCGGAGACCTTAAAGGGGAGACCTTAAAGGGGCACGGGCTGGCTACGGGGTTTGTGCCAGTTGTAAGGCTGCCAGCACCTGTGCCAGCACACCCAGCAGCTGACACCCCATGAGCCAGCGACCCGATGCCACCCACCCCTCCCACTCTTCCCGGGACCAGCCTGGCGGCTCCCAGGAGCCTGCCCAGGGCCACAAGAGGCGGGCGCCAGCGTGGTCTAGTGCAGAGATTGTGGACCTCATCGAGGTTTGGGGGGAAGCCTCCAATGTCCACGATCTCCGCACTAGCCACAGGAACGCAGCAGTGTACGGCGGCATGGCTGCCAGCCTGGGAGCAGGTGCGCTGTAAAATTAAGGAATTGCGGCAGTCCTACTCCAGGGCCTGCCTGCCAGGGGCCGACCCGGAGGCCTGCCCCCACTTCCAGGCTCTGGACTGCATCCTGGAGGCTCATGCTGTCCTTGCCCCCTGGGAGGTGATAGACCCCGGGGCAGAGGGACCGCTCCCAGACACAGAGGAGGAGGAGGAGGGCCCCAAGACCCAGGAGCCTGCCAGCAGCCTGCCCAGGACCCAGGACCCCCGAGGCACCCCACAGAGCCGCTCGCCTGTGTCGTCCGAGGCCGGGGAGGCATCCACATGTGAGTACCATCATGCTCCCCTTATGTGTACGGGGGGCTGGGGCGAGAGGGAGCCCAGGGACTGTGCGCCTGGGCCTTGCCCACCATGGAGCAGCAGCTGGGGATCCTGCAGGGGCCCTGGGTTTGCAGAGGGGGGCTGGATTTCACATACATGGGTCCCTGGGGTAATTGACCGCTGGTCTTGTTTCACCACAGCTGCAGCACCTGGGACTGCAGGGCGCACCACCCCACCTGCAGCAGCCGCCCGCGCCCGGGCCAGCAGGAGAGCCAGGAACCAAGAGGACTACCAGAGGTGGCAACTCCGGTTCCTGGAGCACCAGCTCCGCATCCAGGACCACTGAGTCCAGGAGGACCTGAGGCTGCGCTGGAGGAGCTTGGAGCCACTGGAGGAGCAGGGCCGTGCCCTGCGAGGCCACCTCCAGAGCCTGCTCGACAGCTTCCCAGTTCCTCCTGCTCCGGCTCCTGCTCCTGCTCCCCCTGCTCCCGCTCCTGCTCCCCCCCTCTTGCTTCCCCTGCTTCCCTGCTTCCGCTCCTGCTTCCTCCACACCCCCGTCCCTCCTGCCCCACCCTCCACAACCATTCCCCACCAACGCCCCCGGACCCGCAGTGTTGCGAGACAGGAGAGGCAGCCGGACCCCCACCCCTGAGCTTTCCTTTCCCTTCCTTCCTTCCTTCCCTCCCCTTCCAGCTCCCTCATCCCAGGTTTCCCCCTCCCCTCTCACACCTTTTCCCTTCCCCCACCCCTGTTATGTTAAATAAAAAGACGTTTTTGTTTGAAAAACAGGTGTCTTTATTTGACAGTAGGTAGGGAGGGGAAAGGGGAAAGGGGGTAGGGTGGAAGAAGGCCCCAGTGGGGCATGCAAAGGAGAGGTCAGTCCTCCTCCTCCACTAGGAAGCTCTCCCGCAGGGCTTCCCGGATCCGGACGGCCCCCCGCTGGGCTTCCCAGACGGCAGTGGTGCGGGGCTGACCGTAGTGGCCAACCATGCGGTCACCCTCAGCCATCCAGGCTGGCAGGAAAGCCTCCCCCTTTCTCTCACATAAATTGTGGAGCACACAACATGCTGCCACCATGGGAGGGATGTTGTGCTCGGCCAGGTCCAGACTGGTAAGGAGGCATCGAAAGCGGGCTTTCAGTCGCCCGAAGGCTCCCTCCACCACGATGCGGGCCCTGGTCAGCCTGGCATTGAAGGCCTGGCGGGAGGGATTGAGGTGCCCCGTGTAGGGCTTCATGAGCCAGGGCTGCAGTGGGTAGGCGGCATCCCCCACCAGGCACACGGGCATGTCCACGTCCCCGACCCTGATGTGGTGGTCGGGGAAGAAGGTTCCATCCTGCAGCCGCTGGCACAAAGAGGAGTTGCGGTACACCCGGGCGTCGTGTGCTTTGCCGGACCAGCCCACATTAATGTCCGTGAACTGTCCCCGGTGGTCACACACGGCCTGCAGGAGGATGGAGAAGTACCCCTTGCGGTTCACGTAACGGGACGCCTGGTGTTCCGGGGAACAGATGGGGATGTGCATCCCGTCGATGTCCCCCCCCCCCCCCCCGCATTTGGGGAAGCCGAGGGCACCGAATCCCTGGATGACGGCGTCCGGGTCAGCGAGGCGGACCACCCTGCGGAGCAGCACCCGGTTGATGGCCTTGACCACCTGCGGAGAGACACAGCAAAGCGCCAATCAGTGGGGCGCCCGGGTGGCTGGGAGCATTCGTGCCCTGGCAGTGCCCCGCGCCCCACTCCCAGAAGCAACCCCCCTGGCGGCGTGTAGTACGGCCGGGACAGACCGACCTCTCCGGAGCGGGGCGCTTTCGCCTCCTCCTGCCCCCCCTTTGTCCCTGGGGCGGCCCATCCCCTCCTTGCATCCCCCCTTCTTTCCCGGTGCAGTGGCTGATGAGTGCCATACCTGCATGAGCATCGCTCCGACGGTGGATCTCCCCATGCTGAACTGGTTCCCGACGGATCGGTAGCTGTCTGGCGTGGAGAGCTTCCAGAGGGCGATGGCCACCCGCTTCTGGAGGGGGATGGCGGGCCTCATGCCAGTGTCGCTTCTGCGCAGAGCAGGGGTGAGCCACTTGCACAGCTCCAGGACGGTGTCCCTCCTCATCCTGAAGTTCTGGGTCCACTGTCGGTCTTCCCAGTGCTCCAGGATGATGCGGTCCCACCAGTCGCTGCTGGTGTCCAGACGCCAGATGCGGCGGGGCACGCCGGTGTCGGGGCGCCGCCGCGGCTCCTCCACGGCCCCCAGGGCGGCCAGGTGAAGAGGCAGGGGACTGACGTGCACCAGGTGGTGCCAGGCAGCCTCGAGCCATTGCTGGCAGGCTTGCAGCAGTAAGTCCAGAAAGTGCACCAGAAGGTGCAGGGCGAGCTCTGGCTCCATGTTGCCACCTGCGGCGGCGTCCCCGAAGGGAAACACCGACACACACTGGCACAGAGACCAACGCTTTGCTGTCCCTCGGTGAGGTTGGCAAGCAAGCAGGAAAAGCTGAGAACCGGCTGTCCAGGGGGGGTCCCTTTAAGCACGAGCCTCAGATAGCCTCAGACAGCAGCCACACAAAGCAACTACTGACCTGATGCCCTGCCAGAACCGGTTTCAGCTGCCCTTAAATGCGCCCCTACGTCCAATCAGTGTGGATGCGCTAATTCGAATTAGCAAAATGCTAATTCGAACTAGTTTTTAGGTCTAGCTGCGTTAGTTCGAATTAGCTTAGTTCAAATTAACTAATTCGAACTAAGTTAGTTCAAACTAACTTTGTAGTGTAGGCATACCCTCTGTCACTGGGTACTGGTCAACACTCCTATTCATCTCCCACCCACCCCCAAATCATAGATGATGTTGGACTGGCTGGCCAACGCTGGCTGTAATTTCTTCCTAGAGATCTAGGATAAAACATCGTTAATAAAATACATGCACACACTATATTTACTACTGAATACACAAAGAACTAAACTGAATAAAGACATTGGCTGGATAGCCCACTACATTCCACATCCTAATTCCATGAAAAACCAAACAGTGGGTTCTTAAGAAGAAATAGTACCTTCTCTATCAGCTTCATGTAGCATGGACACTCAAATTGACTATTTCTTTCTCCTTTTTTCCTTTTTTTCCCTTCTTTTTTCTTCTCTCCTTCTATCCCTTGTTTCTTTAGAAATTGAACTTTTAATAACTTCATTCATCTGAAGAAGGGGGTTGTGTTCACAAAAGCTCACAACACCGTCTACATGTTTTGTTAATCTATATGTCTACACTTGCCTCCTAGTTCGGACTAGGGAGGCAAATGAAGCATATCAAAGTTGCTAATGAAGCACGGGATTTAAATATCCCGCTCTTGATTCGCACATTCACTGCCGGTCACCATTTTAAAATGCCGGTCGCCTGATTTAACTTGCCACATGTAGACGTGGTAGTCTAATCCAAAATCCTTCCCTCGAATTAACTGTTATTCCCCAGCAATGAGGAGTAACAGTTAATTCAAGGGAAGGGTTTTGGATCAGACTACCGCGTCTACACACGTCAAGTTAAATCGGCAACTGGCATTTTAAAATGGTAACCGGCCGCGAATATGCTAATCAAGCGCGGGACATTTAAATCCCGTGCTTCATTAGCAACTTTGGGATGCTTCATTTACCTCCCTAATCTAAACTGATGTTGCAAGACTGTAACTGGAAAAACTTAAAAAAACAAAAACAGACTAACTTGGCTACCCCTATGAAGCTAACTAATTGCAAAGTGCTGGTTCAGGTTTGTTGCAGTGATGGAAAACACTGCTGGCTTAAGTCAATTTCCAGGTTGCTTCCAAATCATTGGAAGGTTCTCAATCCCTTTGTTAGAATGTTCTCATTGGTGTAAGACCAGGGGTTTGAGCAGGAAAGAGGTGTTTCCATGGCTTCTTATAGCTTTTCCATTGTGCTTACTGTGGAAAATTACAGTAACAAGATGGTGTTTGGAGTGACATGAACAAGTCATATGTCTATGCATAATTTTGCTTAGTCACAGTAGTGGCCATTACATATGCTTCAGATGAACACCCACAGAAAATTCCATTCAATATATATGGGTGTCTCCCATAGTCCATTGTGAATTAAATGCCCTCGATGAGCCATTTACTTTGAACAGTACTTCCAAGATGTGCTGCCTAAATATCTTGTGAGCACTATCCCAGGAGCAAACATTTGAAATATATGTATAGAGCCAGTGCTCATAATTTCAAATACAAAAATGATACATGCATGCAAGGAGTATTATGATATTCAGCAAATCACAAGCTTTTCATAGACATCTTACATGCCACATTTTGTACCAGATTTGTTGCAAATAAACAACAGTGGTTGCAAAAATTATCGATATGGTCATGTGTCATCAGATAACGTCATAAAAATCACTCAGTGTAGTTCAGCAGAATGTAGATTTAAAGCACCCTTATACCCACCTGTCCTTGGGCATCCAGGTGCCAGTCTATTTTCAAACACAAATTAGAAGAGACTACAAAATATAGAAAGCAAACGGACAGCCTGATTTATATCTGTTGTCAATTATATCCCCTTACAACTCCTTTTACTTTCCTCTGAACTCTGCCTGGCCGATCGCAGACTTCTGTTAAACCTAAGACATTTCTTAATAGTAGATTTTGTTGTTTTGGCTATTTGCATTTCAAATTCCCATATAGCCTAGCTAATGTCCATCTAGTGTTTTTCATGTCGTAATTATTGTGCTTTTAATGATCTTCACTAGATTTGTACTTCCAACTTTTGAAGGCTTTTCAAAATATTAAAGTTGATAGCTGAAATAATGCATCGATTTGCTTGGTCAAGAAACTTTCCCCATGAGGGGAACAACAGTATTGAATGTGGTTTTCTTGTAAAGGAAGTGGTGCAGAAATGTTTCCATTAATATATAAAAGATAATAGCCTTTAAATTGTTTCAAAATAGAAAATGTTCTTTCTACATGAATATTGGCCCTATTTTTTAAGAGTGCAGAATAATTGGATACTGGGGTGAAATCAGAGTACAGACAACTTTAATGCAAATTATTGGGCACAAATATATATATAGCTCTTAAGGGGGTTATAAAAATCTGCAGCCACTGAGTGTCACTTTATCATGGAACCATTAAAGCAATTAAATGCTACTTTGAGATGTGCAGAAACGAGTAAGGATAAACTAAACCGTGTGTGAAAGTATATCTCCTAGTAATTTTCATTAATGTTCATTAAAGCTATTTTCAAGTATAATGGGAGATATTCTTCTGAAATGTAAGGATTTTACAGTTAGCAACTGCCTAATTAACCACACACATACACACACTCTCTCTCTCTCACTCCATGACACACACACATTTTTAGCGCTTTCGACTATGTCAGAGAGCACAATTATTATGTGTGCAAGTAAAATAATTAACAACTGCCTACCACCCTCCCCTGCACTTTTATAGTTTTGGGCTATATCAGTGCACACAATTATTTTATATGTTATATGTTCAAGTAAAATAATTATAAGATTGGCACTTTATTATGGCTTAGACCAGGTTGTTCTGAAATACTGTACTTCCTATTAACCAAAAAAAAAAAAAAAAAAAAATATTATGCTAAATATAATGTGTGTGTGTGTATGTGTGCACATGCGTAAACAATCAATAAAGTTGAGAAATGGACACAATAAAGTTACATGGATAATCTTAACTCTTGACCACTTTTGCATTAACATTGTGTGGAAAACACATCCACACAACAAAAAATATTTATGCTAAATGTACATGTAAAGGTGGTGATTTTTCAGTTCACTGGCTGAAATGGCGGGGGAGGAAACCCACACACCTTGAAACAAAAAAAATCACAGTGAATGGAAATAAAAAAGTAAAAATTTCATTTTGGATTGCATAAAACATCGTGTATAAGCCAAAATGAGACTTCATTTTTGAAGAGTTTTTACTTCTTAAAAAAAAAAAGAGGAAAAGGCCAAAGACAGATCTTTATAGATATTTTGGGAGAAGGGAGTGAAACAATTTAATACAAATTCACAAAATATTTCAATTGAGACAAATCTGCACTTTTCAACTAAAATAAAGTTGAACATGAGTACAGGCAGTCCCCGACTTACGTGGATCCGACTTATGTCGGATCCCTAGATACGAACGGGGTGAGGCAACTCCCGCACATGCGCAGCAGCATTCCCGGGGCTCGCTCACCTGGGTCCTAGGATCCTCCTCCTCCTCGGGCCGGCTCCGACTGGGGTCCCGCAGAGCTGCCGGGCAGAGGAAAAGTGCCTCCCCATGCCCGCTGCCCCCCCCCCACCCCTCTGCCAGCAACAGGCTGCCCCCTCCCCTGAGCAACAGGCTGCCGAACAGACAAAAGCAGCCTCTCTGCCCCTCCTCCCCTCTATACATGCCGGGCTCCCAGAGCGCAGCAGCGTCCCCGGGGCTCGCTCACCTGGGTCCTAGAATCCACCCCCTCCTCCTCTTCGGCCGGCTCCAACTGGCCTCTGCCTGCAGCAGCTGGCCACAGGGACAGGGATCCCGCAGAGCTGCCGGGCAGAGGAAAAGTGCCTCCCCACGCCCGCTGCCCCCCTCCCCACGGCCTCGCATCCTGCACGCCTCCCCCCTTCCCCCCCTGCCAGCAACAGGCTGCCCCCTCCCCTGAGCAACAGGCTGCCGAACAGCAGACAAAAGCAGCCTCTCCGCTCCTCCTCCCCCTATACATGCTGCGCTCCCTGGGCAAACAAAGACTCCACCAAAACAAACAAAGTGCTGGCCTCATTGTGTTAGCAAAAAAAGGACCCTCCTCCTAGAACCCTGGGTGGTGTGTGGAAATAAAGCTATTAGCTCAAAGCATGGTGCAGAGCTGTTTGGTATTTGATGAGTTACTCCTTTAGTCCTGAGTTTGTCACAGGGACAGAAATAGATGTGAAATCTTCTGAACAGGGGAACAGACAGCAAAACAAACATTAGAGGGGAGTTAACCTTTCCCTATGCTATCCAAAACTAAAAAAAATGTTTGGCTAGAGTTTCCCCTACAATATGTACCAGTTCCAACTTACATACAAATTCAACTTAAGAACAAACCTACAGTCCCTATCTTGTACGTAACCCGGGGACTGCCTGTACAGGGGATTTTTTTTCCATGAAAAAAAGTCTGCTTTTCACAAAGGATTTTGCCTTTTTATAGTTAAAACCCCCCTTAAACACAGAAAATGAAATGTTTGACCAAAACCTGAAAACTTTCACCCCCAAATTTCAGGTTTTCAATCAAACGTCAAGGGGAAAATATTCTGACTAGCTCAAAGAAATGAATAATTACATGGTGCTCAGATGTAATGGTGGGATTGAAAGGGGTTCATATACATACTAAGATAGGTGTATATAAACATGGTACAGTACATGCACACTGTTACACTTTTGCTTGGACAGTGGCTGCATTCTGTTATGTTCCTCTTGTAGAAGTTCAGGACCACAATATAGTAATTCAGGATTCACTGGTGTGGCAACCTGTCAGGTCTCTGACTCAATCAGTTATGATGAACATTCATCTGTGTGTGTTTTCGTATGCTCCCTCCATATATCGTGCCAGCTCTGCACAGATAGCTAGCACAACAGACTTCATGAGAGCCCCCAAAGACCACAGACTCAGATAAGATATGAAGTCACTTGAGTCAAATTTATTGTCAAACAAATTACAGTAATAGTTGTCAGTAACCAGACAGCCACTGAAACATTACACATATGACCCTCTGACAATAGACAGGGCTCAGTCAATGTATGGATTTCACTATTGCCCCCTAGGTCGGTCAAAGAGGTAAATTGAGGTACCTCAACTTATATAGACCGAGACAAACAATCTTTCTTTCTATTACATATATACCTTACTTATCTTATGCATTAATGACACGCTTGGTACTTCGCCTTATGTTATTCATTACTTTTGTCAAACTATTTTATCATGTGCTGGGTTGGGGTGTCCTTGTTCTGTCCTGGTGGAATGTATTTACATGTTCCATGTGTTCTAGCAATGCTGGCAGTACCAGTGTCGAATTCATGTTCCAGACACTGGCTGGCAAGTAAACATCTGCTTTTGACAAGGCTTACCTGTTATTCCTAGTATCATTCTTGATCACATTGGTCCATGTCTCAGGCCTTAAACCAGGCATATACTTCAGGCTCTTTCTTTCTCCTACACCTCTTTTATATTAGCGGTAAAGCAGCTTTAGGGCAGTGTTGCTGAACTGGAATCAAGAGAGAAAGCCAACTTCTGGCATGCTGTCCAACATACTTTCTGGTGCACACATCTAGGTTATCACGAGCCAAAATTTGACTTATTAAATACAATATAGTAGTTTTCAGTACCTTTATATTTGGTAATGGGTTTCACATTTGAGATTTGTCTTAAACAAAGTGGAAAGGCTGCTCTCTTCTCGATTTCTTTTTATTACACTCACTTTTTTTCTCCATAGCTGTTTGGGTTACCTGGGAAACAGCTGCAATATGAAATTGAATTGGTTGACAGATTAACAGCAGTAGGTAGATGTTTTAAGGCAGGAGATACAAAAAAAGGGAATACATGTCAATGAAATTGGTTATAATGTTTTATTCGAAATATGAAACAAATGGTACTCGGTAGGTTATAATTCCAAAAAGTTTCTTGGTAAAATAACCCTATTATAGTAGTGGGTTAATTTTTGTTGAATTGGAGAAAAATAGTTCCAACTGCTTTAGAGTCTTTCTTTGTTTTTAAAGAAGGTGTTTAGGTTGAGTATATTGTATAAATACATTTTTACCATTGTCAAAATGGCTTTCAGTGCATAAATGCTATTGCTATTTTATCAGTCCATTTGGTCCATGTATTTGTTTATATAGAAAGGCTTTGGGCTTACATTTGTAATGTAACTGAAATGCTAAAAAAGAAAAAGAAAAAAGAAAGAAACCAACCCAATTAAAGCTTCCAGTTACTTACCCAAAATGATGCAAGTGCCAAGAAACCATTAGCATTTTTCTAAAAGAATGCACATTGCTACAATAGAGGCTAACATGAAAGATGCACAGACTAGAGGAAAGAACATACTCCTACAGCCCAGAGGTAAAAACAAATGGTCTCTAAATAGAACTCTTTGTTAAAAGAAAAAAAAGTTGAAGAAAATACTCAGAGCACCTGGGGAAATGTTTTAAATTCCGGTGATTCTGGATTTTGGGGGTTTTTTTCAAGTGAAAGTGTCATTTGTGAACTTCCTAAAGTAAAACTGGGCACCGAGAGATCCCTGGAATTTTGGCCATCGAACTATTTTATTCTCCTTTGAAATCCCAAACTTATTCTAAATACAAAAAAGACTCTATCTCCAATTTGGTGTACTACAACTATTATTATTATTATTATTATTATTATTATTATTAACAACAGGCAATATACAAAAATCATCACCCAGAATCTCTGTCACATTCTTTGATTCTCACAGCTTGGACAGAGGTACTTTATATTTGTACCATGTGACAGTATCGAGATAAGTCATATATCTCCGGCTGTGATATGCAGTACAGTGTATGGTCACGAATCAAAGAATTCCTTGTCAATGATCTTGTTTTCCACACAGTTAATGATAAGACATCACTCAAGCATTCTGCCATCATCGTGGCAGTACCAAATATATATAAATACTCAGTACACAATTCCACCACTGGCTGTAAAGTAGTTGACAGAGATTACTATGCTCTCTGAAACATTCAGAATGACAGGTGATAATCATTCCCCATACATCATGTTTAAACCATGAACAATGCATTGAAAGCTATTAATATGAACTTACCGCTATTAATACGGGAGATAAACATGCTGAAATCACATTCTATCTGATTTAAATTCTTTGCAATTCCCAGGGGATACTACAATAATTTGTTCAGGGTTTGTGGGGTGAGGGAGGAATATTCTCATTCGAGATGAGCTGCACAGTGTGGTTTGCCTCTTCTGTGTTAATGTATTACTTCTGTTGATCCTTCTTGGTCTACAGAAGGGCAGGGCTGGGAGTTGACTATTTCAGAACAGTCTATGAAAAAAGCAGTTGTTTTCATCAAGGGTGGGGCATGGGTGGTAGGGGGGTGGAGAAAGAGCACATTTTAGCCTCAGTAAATCCAAAGCAGTTACTCTGCTTCTCCATAAAATGCCTACTTTCTTCCGAACTATCAATCTGGCTTGTTTTAATTTTTTTAATACTAGCAGAGTTTCTTGGCATTACCTGGGTCCAGCTAGAGGACAGGGGCTGGAGAGGGGCCCGGGCCAGGGTTGGAGGGAGGGACCTGGGCTGGGACTGGAGCGGTGTGTGTGTTCAAGTTTCCTGCTGGTGCTCCCTGGGCATGGGCCAAGGGGTGTGTGTGTGTGGAATTCACAGGCCTCCAACAGGCAATCCCCAGGCCTGGCCCCGGGGGCTGCACAGGCCAGCCGGGCACACGCATGTAGTATGGTCCAGTGGTGCTGGTGTGGGGAAAGAGAGAGTGTCGATAGATCCTGTGGGAGGGTCCAGGGCTATGCTGCCCGAGCCCAGTGGTGCTCCCAGGGGGTTTGCCACGGTAGGCCCAGTGGGGCTTTCATGCCCTGGGATCCAGCACTGGGGCCGAGGCCTGGGGGGAAGGAGTTTGGGGCAGGGAGGCCACTTTGGCCAGTGGCAGGCGAGATAGTGAGCCCCACCCACAGCTGGCCACTCCTTTGGTGGTGTGGCTGACCCAGTGGTCACTCTATAGTGTAGTCATCCCCTGCACTTGCTGCTCCCAGTGGTGACTGTGAATATCATGTCCCTCCTCTCTCTGCTCTCTCCCTTTCCATGTTATGGAAAGCAATCAAATTCCAGGTAAATCTTGTTTTCCTTGCACAACCAAACCCTGATCTAGATGTAAGTTAGGATAGAGGAAGTTCCATACCAAATTTGGTGGTCCTAGTTCTTATTGTTTAGGAGGAGTTCTTGAACAGACTTGCAGACTGTCATGATCAGGAGGGTTAGCCAGCAGCCTGAGGACTAAGGGGTTAACTATACCTAACTCAAGTAGAGTTGGCCAATAGGAATGCAGGTTGGAATTTCAAATGGAGACAAAGGAATGTTTGGATCCTCCATTCTTTGTCTTGAGCAGTTTCTCTCCAGATATTGAAGGGGACAGGATGCCTCCCTCTAAGAAAATACTCTTCACAGTCTGTAAGTAGGATAAAGTTTAGATAAATCCATTAGGTTTTATTGTTTTATGGTTTAGAAAATAGGATCTAGTGTCTGTGCATTTAAAAATGGATTTTGCTATCCTTTGTAACTAAGGGTATGTCTACACTACCCCCCTAGTTCGAACTAGGGGGGTAATGTATGCATACCGAACTTGCTAATGAAGCCCGGGATTTGAATTTCCCGGGCTTCATTAGCATAAAGCCGGCGCCGCCATTTTTAAAAGCCGGCTAGTGCGAACCCCGTGCCGCGCGGCTACACGCGGCACGGACTAGATAGTTCAGATTAGGCTTCCTAATCCGAACTATCTGTACACCTTGTTCCACGAGGCGTACAGCTAGTTCGGATTAGAAGCCTAATCCGAACTATCTAGTCCGTGCCACGTGTAGCCGCGCGGCATGGGGTTCGCACTAGCCGGCTTTTAAAAATGGCGGCGCCGGCTTTATGCTAATGAAGCCCAGGAAATTCAAATCCCGGGCTTCATTAGCAAGTTCGGTATGCATACATTACCCCCCTAGTTCGAACTAGGGGGGTAGTGTAGACATACCCTAAGTTCCAAGCCCATGGAGTTTCTCCATGAGTATATTATTTTGTTACTTCTCCATCTAGTTATTATGCTTGCAACAGGAATATTGTGGTGATAATAAAAGTTTTCTATTTTCTCTTTATTAACCTGGTATTGGTTAATTTTTGTGTCCTGGTTTGTATTTTAGGGGTGAGATTTCTCAAGTATCTCTCCCTGATTTCTTTAGCATATTTGGGTGGTGGCAGCGGAGATTTTATCCCATAAAATCTAGGGTTTTAAGATTTTGGGGGAAATTTTATACTGAAAACTGGTAGATAAGGTTTTGGGGTACATTTACTGGCCCCAACTTCTGCCTTTATCATGCCATAGTGGAAAAGGAGCCATTACACAGACAGACAAACAAACAGACTCAGAGATAGACAGACTCACAAATGTCGAAAATAGCCAGCTAGCTAGCTGGCTAGCCAAGGTACGTCTACAGTAGCTCGTTAGTTTGAGCTAGGTAGGGTAATTAGGGCAACCAGAGTTGCAAATGAAGCCCGGGATTTAAATATCCTGGGCTTCATTTGCATGTTCCCGGGCACCGCCATTTTTAAATCCCCTTAGTCCAAACTCCGTGCCCGCGGCTACACGCGACATGGAGTAGGTAGTTCGAATTAAAGATCCTAATTCGAACTACCATTACTCCTCTTTAATTCAAACTACCTACTCCGTGCCGTGTGTAGCCGTGGGCACGGAGTTCGGACTAAGGGGGATTTAAAAATGGCGGTGCCCGGGAACATGCAAATGAAGTCCGGGATATTTAAATACCAGGCTTTATTTGCAACTCCGGTTGCTCTATTTACCCTACCTAGCTCTAACTAATAAGCTAATGTAGACATACCCCTAGATAGATAGATAGATGGATGAAGGAACCTTTATACATACTTTGTGAGTGAAGCCAGTGAATCAAAACCCAAAACCAAAGCAAAAAAAACCCAGAAACAATTTCACCCTCACTATATTTCTATACAGTAAAACATCTAATGAGTTGGATCTTGAAAATCTATTCATCATTACATCTTGTCTCTCTCTTGCTTCTTGCATGGTGCTACATTCATGGACTATTGACCAGATGGATTCTCAAAAAAGATCTCATTTAAGCACCAGAATTAATGTCTGGGTTGTCAAAAATATTAAGCATATTTGATACTGAATTATTTTGAAAATCTTGCTGTAAATATTACAATGGGAGCTGCTGAGTTGTTTTGGAAAAAAATGGTCCTTATTGAAGTGCCCAAATAAAAGCTGAATTCTTTTGAAATGTTGACCTCAGTTATAAGTGGTAAGCATTTAAAAAACCTGATCTTTTGAATACAAATGGTCACATATATAATTTACATCAAAAATTCCCAGTCCGTCAACTCATGTGTCATATTTCTCTCTAAAAGATAAAGAAAAAATCCACCATGTTCCTAGCTATTGTGCAAGTAGAATAGGTCATACAATTAGTGGATTTTCATTTTAGGAGTTTATGTCATTAAGGTGCTAACTATGAACTCGAAATCGTATTTTCTAATTGCCTTTGGATGGGAAAGATTTAATTGATGCAGATTCATAGAATAGGACACATGAAGTATACAAGTCAATCATTCCCATCTGGGGAGTCATGAAGTGAAGCATTATCAATAGAAAACATCACAGGGTTGGAGGGACATTTTTATTTCTTTCTGAATTAACTAATTTTACCCCCTTGACTTACAGACTCTCACAGCTAGCAGGAATTCTAGATTGGACACACTGTTCTTTTCTAAATGGAGGTTTCTTAGTGAAAGGTTTGATTTGGGGGAGGGAATCCTAGAACTGCTTCCTCAACAGTGAAAACAGGAAGTATGACAGTTTCCTGACCAACTGTTATCACTGGCCAACCTGGGAAGGACACTGCAGAGAAAGAGCTGAAGCATCACTACGTACATCGATCCTGATAAGCCCTTTCTAGTTCCATGCCCACCTCAAACTATGGGCATTGTATTTGCAACAAGGGTCTTGTGCATTGGAGTTCACCTCACTGGTCAAACAAAATCTAAGTTTGTTGATCTTTAGGTATGCTGAAAGGTCAGTTTATTCAGAGACTTCTTGTTGGGGTAGAGTTTGTGATTCTTTTCTGGGATGAAGATTTAGAGTCCTTTAATGGACTCAGTCTTCTTTTGTTTAATTAATACTAGCATATGTATTCAGCATTGCTCAGATCTGTAATTTAAGTAATGTGAGGGTATTTTGCAGGGGGAGGTTTGTTTGTTTAAATAAAAGGCAGATGTACATGCTTTATTTAAATGACTGTGTTTATTCTAAAATCCAGGAGAAAAGAAGTGTGTGATAAAAGTATGAAAGTGATACAAATGTTAGAGCTTCCTGTAAACAATAGGGCAGGGGGTTGTGGGCTCAGGGCAGTGGGTTGGATGTGGGAGGAGGCCCTCAAGGTAGGGGGTGGATGTGCAGGAATTAGAGCAGAGGTTTGGGTGAGGGGTGGGGACTGCCAGAATTGGGACAGGCAGTTGGGGGCTCAGGGCATAGGATTGAATCTGCTGAGGGCCTCAGGGCAGGGTATCAGGGGTGCAGGAGTAAGAGAAGAACTTGGAGGGCTCAGGCAAGGGGATGGGGGTACAGGAGCGAGGGCAGAGCTTGGGATCTCATGGCAAGGGGTGCAGTTGCAGAAGTGAGGGCAGGGGCCTGCGAGATGTGGGGGGCTGAGGGCAGGAGGTGGATATGTGATAGGGCTTAGGACAGAGAAGTGTAGGAATCAGGGCAAGGGGTGGGGAGACTAATGACAGGGGGCTGAGAGGTCTGAGGGTGCTTATCAGGGCCACCCGTGATGGTGAAGGTGGTGCAACTCGGGGCAGATCTGCCCAGCACTGATGTCTCATCCGGGGGGGAGGGATGGTTTCTAGCCTCCTAGCATCTCCTCTGGGGAGGCAGAAGGCAGCTTCTGCCCCAACATCTCTTTTTGGGGGGCACTGGGCTACAGTTCCTGGGCCCCTCCAGGATCTGCTACAACTAGGGTGGGGCTGCTATGTCATGGTTCACAGCTCCCCCCCATTGTCTTCTGAGGTGAGGGAAGCATCCAGGCCACAGTTCCCAGCCCCCACTCAGTGTGCCCTGTGGAGGGGGAGGCCACTGAGCTGCAGTTCCCCCTAGTGTGTCCTGGGAGCGGAGGGGGCAGGGAGGACTCCTGGGCCGCATTTCACAGCCCTTTCTCCCACTGGTATGTCCTGTGGGCAGGGGGAGGGACACTGAGTGATTCTTGGCCTTCGCTGGCATGTCCAACCAAGAAATGGACTCGCAAACAGAGAAGCACATTTCTAAAATATATCGACAGCATAGACTTATGCACACATTTAGCCTTTCATCAGCACATTGTATAAGTAAATCATTTACTTATTACACATTATAGAAGATCTTAAAGACCCAAATATTCTGCAATTCAGCAATGGTTGAAGCAAATACTGGAATTAAAAAACAGTCCGACCCTCAACTAGATGAAATGAATTACTTCAAAGCTAATCAGACAATAGAAGGCTAGGATTTATTTAAGAGACTGAGATTAAAATAATTGATTGTACTAAAAATCAAGCCCCTTAAGTCAAGTTCACAAAGGATTTTCTTTAGCTTAAACTTTATAATGTTATCATTATATTGCAAACTGTTGGTTTTATGTATTCTGATCATTATAGAAATTTAAATTCTAAGTATCTGCAGTGCCCTGAGTACTGACTTTGCATAACAAGAAAATAATACTAAAGCAATTGTACATATGCTAGAGTTCATGCTCAGTTCACATTAGTCTGTTTTGTGCATTCCTTAGATGATCATTCTTTTTGCACCATCACCATAAATCAGATTATTACGCTGCAGATACGGCACTCATATTTCAACCTCTGTTTAAAAACACAATTTAAATCTATGGTGAAAATAGCAGACATGCCTGTAAATATTCTGACAAGTCTTTGGCTATGTCTACACTAGCAGGTTTTTGCACCAGAAGTATGCAAATGAGGCTAAGCGTGGAATATTGCCAAACCTCATTTGCATACCTAGTGAGTCACCATTTTTGCGGAAGAGGCTCTTGCGCAAGAAGGAGCTGTCTACACTGCCTCTTCTTGCGCAAGAAAAACCGTCTTGCGCAACGCCGCTACGCTGATTATTTTCAGGAATAACGGCATTGTGCAAAAGGGTTTTTCTGGTGCAAGAAGGGGCAGTGGACAGCTCCTTCTAGTGCAAGAGCCTCTTCTGCAAAAATGGCGGCTCATTAGGTATACAAATGAGATTTGGCAATATTCCACATTTAGCCTCATTTGCATATTTCTGGTGCAACAACCCGCCAGTGTAGATATAGCCTTTGTGTCTCAAATGACTCTAGAGAAAATACTGGAATCCTGGAAATTTAGTACAATAGTCTCAAAAAAATTAGTTTCCAGCTTTCCCACGGAGTTCCTTCTACTTAGACATTTACAAATACATTTTCTCTGTGATCATGGGCAAGTTATGTGGGCCAGATTTTTCAATGGCTATCACTTGAGACCCCTTTGGTCTGATTTGTAGAACTTCAGACCATCTGCAATTCTAATTGGGATCTAGGGAAATAGTAGGTGCTTAGTATGTCTAAAAACCAAAGTGGCAGAATTAGGTCTTAAAACACAACGTGCATTTTTCATACTAAATCATATACCACTGAATGAACACTCACTCTACACTGCTACAAGTGATGTTGTATCAAGATGTGACATCTAGGAGTGCTGGTAAGAAACTGGTGTGTGTGTCCTGACACAGTCACATGAAATGGATCAAGAATACAAAAGAGCGTTTCTTTTCTATGTTTGCAGGCTTTTTTCCCTCACTTATAATATACAATTTTTAAAAATCCCATAATAATAAAAAGCCCAAAGCTTTTCACAGAATCATAGAGCTGGAAGAGACCTCAGGAAGTTGTCAAGTCCAGCCCTCCGCCCAAAGTAGGCCCAATCCCAACTAAATCAACCTAGCCAGGGCTTTGTCAAGCCGAGACTTAAAAACCTCCAGGGACGAAGATTCTACCACCTCCATAGGTAACCCATTCCAGTGCTTCACCACCCTCCTAGAGAAATAATTTTTCCTAATATCCAACCTTGACCTCCCCCACTATAACTTGAGACCATTGCTCCTTGTTCTGCCATCCGTCACTAATGTGAATAGCCTTTCTTTCTCCATCCTCTTTGGAACCTCCCTTCAGGAAGCTGAAGGCTGCTATCAAATCCCCCCTCACTCTTCTCTTCTGCAGACTAAACAAACCCAAATTCCTCATTCCAAACATCTCAAAATGGAATATTTTGGTACTGTCAGAACATTCTTTCCTACTTTGCTTCTGAAACATAATTCCTGTGAAAATCAACTCAATCTCGAAAATGTCTTAACTTAGAAAGAAATTCACATTTCAACTAAATACAGTTCCATAGAAATTTCTTTACCCAGCTCTAAATTCAATTTCCCAGAGCAGAGCCAATTCCCATATTATACTGATAAAATAGATGAAATAGTTTAGTATATCATTTTTAATAAATTAATGTGAAATATGTAACTATATTTAATTGCACTTTAGATACCATCCTTTTAAGTGAATAAGCCATTTTTAAAGGTGTTTTTGGCAGGTTTGCTGACAAGGCAAGGTGGGGGGAGGAATGGAAGAAGAGGCCAGTTGCCCCAGGCCCCAGCAATTTGAAAGGTCCCAGGCTCCTGGCCACCCCTGCTGTTATTACGTCAGGGACGGCAGCCAGCGCCCCATACTGCACACTCCATACAATGCTGAGAGCTGCCTAAGGTAGACATGACCTGCTCCAAGTAGCACTGAGGCTGCTTCAGAGAAGCTACCCCCAACCCTGCCACTTCAGCCCCATGGCTGGCCCCTTCTGGGGGCATGGAGATGCCCCCCCCCTCCTTAACTATAGGCCCAGCAAGTCTGCCATTAGAATTTAAGCTCCTAAATGGCAAATTGGCTCCTGAAAATGAAGCTTGGACTACTAAATCAACTTAGAACACAGCAATGCTTAAATACTTAAAAAATCTGGGCTTTTAATCTTTTTTATTCCTCACTTACACATCCAGGCTACGTCTAGACTGGCATGATTTTCCTCAAATGCTTTAACGGAAAAGTTTTCTGTTAAAAGCATTTGAGGAAAAGAGCGTCTAGATTGGCACGGACGCGATCGGGGCTTACATAAGAACATAAGAACATAAGAACGGCCGTACTGGGTCAGACCAAAGGTCCATCTAGCCCAGTATCCTGTCTACCGACAGTGTCCAGCACCAGGTGCCCCAGAGAGGGTGGACCGAAGGCAACGATCAAGTGATTTGTCTCCTGCCATCCCTCTCCAGCCTCTGACAGACAGAGGCCAAGGACACCATTTTATTCCCTGGCTAATAGCCTTTTATGGACCTAACCTCCATGAAATTATCTAGCTTCTCTTTAAACTCTATTCTAGTCCTAGCCTTCACAGCCTCCTCTGGCAAGGAGTTCCTCAGGTTGACTACACGCCGTGTGAAGAAGAACTTTCGCTTATTAGTTTTAAACCTGCTCCCCATTTTGGGCTTTTTTGCAGAAAACAAATCTGAGTTGTCTACTTTTGCCCGAACAGGAGCAGCATAGTATTTCCACAAAAAGCACTGATTTCTTACATGAGATCGTCAGGGAAATTCAAGCGGCCAGTGCTTTTGTGGAAAAACTTGCCAGTCCCCACAGTGTAAGTTTACCATTAAAAGGTCAACATTTACTTACAGTTTCCATACTTCTGGATTTATGGTTTTAAACTGATAACATGACACTTTTCTCAGCAGAATGTTGTATGTTTATTTAAGGTTTTTGAAGTGTTTTGGGAGCGTTGTTAGAAAAGTTGTAGTGTGGTAAGTTTTGCCCAGGAAGGGAAAATATGTTTATGTTTGATATAAATAATAGAATTTATACAACTCTGTAACGAGGGAGCCCGTCCTGCTCCCCGCCGTGAATCTGTTTGTCCCCCTTCTGACGTCCCCCTCACCACTTGCTCCTCCGCTCCCCTCCTCCTCGCGCTGTGTGCCTCTCCTCCGGTGCCCCGTGCCTCCTTCCTCCTCTGTTCTCCTCTCCTCTCCTCCTCCGCTCTTTCTCCCGCCTCCGCTCTCTCCTCCTTGTCCGCTCCTTCCTCCTTCACTCGCTCTCCGTCCCCCTCCTCTCCTCCTCGCTCCTCCCGGCTCTCTCCCGTTCCTTCTGCCCCCTTTCCCCTTTTGAATTCCCCCGCCGGCGTCCGGCCCGGGTGACGCAAGGCGCCACGTCACCAGGCTCCGCCCCCGCCGTGCGTGCGCGCGCCCGGCGACGTCAGCCGTCACGTCGCCGAGGCTCCGCCCCCGCCCTACGCTGCTGTCCGGGCGTAGCCCCGCCTCCGCCGCGCCGCCCGTCATCCGGGCCGCGGCCAGGGAACAGGCCTCGCAGTGCCGCCGCGCCCCCTGGGTGGCGCCCAGGAGGGACAACGCGATCGCGGGCTGAGTGCGGGGCGGGCCGCCGGGCGAGGTGTGGGGGCGGCACGCCCCGTCACAAACTCATATACAACTGATACTATAATCTTTATATTTGGCTTCCATATTAAAGTCTTCAATTGACAAAAGAAGAACCGTTTAAGTTTGGAGAAAATCTGTTTTGTATTTAAATGTTTGAATTTGCATTATTTAGACAGCTCTCTTGGAATATTCCCTCTCCCTCTATTACCCCATGTCCATGAGGATTTACTCTGTTGCTTACATACAGGTGTCCCTTATTTATTGCAATATGCAGCTTCAGAAAACTAGTATGCCCCAAATTTGGGAAACTCAAAGCCAGGTTCTGTGGAGTTACATTCATTTAGTGTGGGCTAAATATGCTGATGCCCTGTCTACAATAATATTAATTTAGTCTTGTTGACTGTAAAGTGTAACCTTATATAGCATAAGCTCTATTATCCAGACTTTAATTAACTGGAAAACTCAGTTAAAAACATTTCTGATATCGCCCAACACACATCTTCAATCTAGTAATCGCCACTTATGCTGCCCAGCACACTATGCAATTACATATTCTGAACTCTATTTCTATGCAAAAGAGACAGAAGACAAGTAAGCGGGTTGAAGTCAGGGATTTATTCAAAAAATCAACTTCCAGAACATAACATAGAGTCATTACAGATTAAGCCCAACCTCCTTCACCTTTTGTATCTACAATGATAACTGATGTTGATAATAATGACTCCGAGGCACTGCAGGATTCTAAATTGCCTTCTGAATCATCAAAGATTAAATTATGTTCAGTATCGTTACAATATTAAGTGTATGTTTAGTGATCTGGGTGTATGCCCTCGGAGTCATCTATATGGAAAACTTTACTGCTGTGTCTACACTGGTGTGATCTCATGCAAAAGCAGCCCTCTTGCGCAAAAACTTGCTGCCTGTCTACACTAGCTGCATGTTCTTGCACAAGTAAACTGACGTTCTAATGTATAAAATCAGGGCTTCTGGCATGAGAACTCTGATGTTCCCACTCAGGAAGAAACCCTTTTGTGCAAGAGCTCTTTCAGAAGAGGCCAGTGTAGACAGGCAACATGAATTTCTTGTGCAAGAAAGCCCTATGGTTAATATGGCCATCAGAGCTTTCTTGCACAAGAGAGCATCTATACTGGCATGGATGCTCTTGTGCAAAAGCACATCTCTTGCGCAAAAGCACATGCCAGTGTAGACGCTCTCTTCTGGAAGAGTTTTTGCAGAAGAACTCTTCCACAAAAGAGTTTTTGCGTGAGAATGCGCCAGTGTAGACATAGCCTACCTGTATGTACACAAGTCCTTCAAGAAACCAGTCACTTTACAGTGCAGTACTGGACTGGTAAGCACCTGTGTACTATTTTATAACTTATTCATTTCATTGTATTTTAATTCTTTGAAAATTTGGTATTCCATTGGTAAAGTATAACTCTCAGATAACCAGAGTATTTGTTTAACCAGCAAACCAACCTCCATACTCCCAACGTGGCAGATAACAAACCTATTACTGTATTTTCTATTCCTGCTTCACTTACATAATATTATATCCTTGCATATTCATTTGTGCTGTTAAATATATGCAGCAAACTTACATAGCTTGATTTAATGTTTCCACAGAAATCTTAATTTTAAGATCTTCTGATTTCACTTTCGAAAGCCGAGCTCTTGAAAGTGAAAATAGTTTAGATGCGGCTTTTTTGGCAAACCCCCCCTTTGTCGAAAAGCCGCTCTTGCTCAAAAAATGAGGTTTACGTGGCTTTTCAACAAAGAGGAAATGGGATTTTGCTGAAAAAGCCGCATCTAAACTACTTTCACTTTTGAAAGCTTCACTTTCGAAAGTGAGGTCTGAAGAAGATGTTCAAATTCCTGTGGAATTTGCATATCCTCTTTCGACACTCTAGAGTAGTCTAGATGAGCCAATTCAAAGCACAGATATAATCTCTATAATTATACATATAGGCTGCGTCTAGATTGGCATGATTTTCTGGAAATGCTTTTAACGGAAAAACAGAGCGTCTAGATTGGCACGGATGCTTTTCCACAAAAGCACTTTTTGCAGAAACACGTCCGTGCCAATCTAGACGTGCTTTTCCGCAAAAAAGCCCTGATCGCCATTTTCGCGATCAGGGCTTTTTTGCGGAAAACAAATCTGAGCTGTCTACACTGGCCCTTTTTTTTGCGCAAAAGGGACTTTTGCCTGAACGGAAGCAGAATAGTATTTCCACAAGAAGCACTGATTTCTTACAGCAGGAAGTCAGTGCTTTTGCGGGAATTCAAGTGGCCAGACAGCTGGCAAGTTTTTTCGGAAAAGCGGCTGATTTTCCGGAAAAACTGGCCAGTCTAGACACAGCAATATATTTTTGTAATAATGAACCATGTATTATAAGAATGACACAATATTGATCCTTTGTGGATTTTTATCTCCTTCTTACTTTTCTTCCCATTGAAGTAATATTTATAACTGTATATGAACAGAGAACAGAGAAGATATCTTCCTTATCAATGTTCTATCTTTCTTGAGTTTAATCAGACCCTTTAACATTACTCTTAAATAGTTTGTGTGTATGTTAATCATATCATTAATGTTATGACTGATAGAAATTAGTTTAACAGAGAGTTCAGAGTTCTTAAATCAAGACAGGCCTTTGGGGGTCTCCTAATTAATAGAGCAATGCCCAAGCCACGTATACTCTCACTGAAAAGCAAGACAGATAATGAGTTAATGCATCCATTAAAGGAAATTTAAAATATAGGTTGGCTTCCCATACTATGCTAGAATTAATCCATGATTTTTTTTTCATAGTCATTCTTAAAGAAAAGAAGCAGAATCTAAGCAGAGCTATTCACAAGTCAGTCTTTAGGTTATCAAAAAAAAATCTAGGCAATATTTTAAAAAAAAAAACCACATTACAATAGGTAAGGAGACCAGAAGATTAATTTGGATCCCTGCTCAGATTCTCAGACTTAAAAAAATTGTTTTAGGGTATTCAATAAAACTATGGCCCAGTACAGAAACTAGCAAAGTAAAACCATTCTCACATTGGAAAGCATATTTATACCAATATAACTGTGTCCATTCTAGAAGTTAAAAAAAATCATACCCAGGCCAAAATGAGGTATGCTATCTAGTACAAAAATAAATATAAATGAGGCCTCACTTCAGCAACACTATTTATGCAGGTTAAATTAAACATATTCATTGGGTCTGTAGGAACAGAAGCTAAGGAGTGAACATAAGATGGTGTTAGACATCTAAAATAGCTCCATGAACCCTCTGTATGATCTACAGATTCTAAACATGGAGAGGAATTATTCTGGATGGTACAAGAATGTTTAACTAAGAGTAACAAGATGAGTTTGACAGAGCAAAATGTTGGCTGAATATCAGAAAGAGTTTCCTATAATGAAATCTTTCAGGTTTCAAAAATATGGAAAACTGTGAAAGTGCCATAATCTTTATATATTAAATTATAAAATTGGCAAAGGGAAAGGAGACAACTGATTAACTGATACAGTTTCAGCTGTGAGAGTAGCTAACCACAAACCTTTCCCCATTAACTTGTTATGTTTTATTGTTTGCTTGTCTACTGGAGTACAGTTCAATTACAAATTTTATTGGGTTCATAATTATGTAATAAATGTCAATATTAGGACTTGGTTGGCAGTTACACAAAGAAAATATAGCAGCTGGGATCTAAAATGAATACGAGCAAGTGTTTGAAGCAGAAATTACATAAAATTTATAATATAAACCTTGATTCAAGAAAGTACCTTAAAATCAGTTAGGCATATGCTTAACTATACTTAACTCCCATTGAAGTTGAATCGGACTTAAGCAAGTCCTTAAAATTAAAGGATGCTTTTCTGAATTGGGACCATATTGAACAGGGAGAGGAGAATATTCTACCTATCAAATATTTAGGCTACTGTACCTTAACATTTTAAAAAGTAAATCAATGGAAATATAATAGGAAGAAATTATTACACCTTCATCAGCAAGAAATAAACATTAATACCACATTAGATTTATTCAAAGAAAGGTTTCATGTTGCAAAGAAAAAAATCAAATATCAAACCTCAATCTTTGCAACAAATATTGAGAACAATTATTCTTTGTGTAAAACTACCAAAGTGTATAAACTAATTTATTGCACCAATGCCTGTAATTAATGTTTTCTCACTCTTCTCAGATCACATATAGTACATTACACCTGTAATTTTCCCAGCGGTCATCTATGATACATTTCAGCAGTGATACTAGAAATGTACATGTTCTTATATTTGTTTCCTCTAAAGAAAAGATTATTGTTCATGGAACCTCAGGACTTTTTCCCTGAGGAAAAAAAATATTCTTCAAAGTCTATATGGATCTGGTAAAGATTAATCAAACAAATGCAAAAATGAGAGGCAGTGAGGGGTGTAATGGCAGGGCTTACTCAACCTTTCCAACATGCAAGATAGATCCTTGTGAGCCAATGAACTCAAAGGACAACTAACGCATGGAGAACCGTATAGGAAGATTTGCATCCATGTGGCGTCCTGTTTAGCTATGAGTCTTAGCAAAGCACAGATGTCCCTTTCTGGAGTTCTCAGTGCAAGATGGAAGCTGAAAACTTTAAATGGGGGATCAAATATCTTGCTGGTTTGGTTGAAACTGTTTTAAAAACTGATTGGTTTGGAGCTTCCAAAACACCCATCTTCTCTCAAGTGGCTTTTTTACCCAAAGATGAGACCTCTTGGCCTTGCCTTTGTTTATGTTTTGCCAGTTTTTCTTACTCTGCCATGCAGCGCCTCCCTCCAAATGTGAGATCTGCCTTGAAGCCAGCCGTTCAGTTCAGCCTCATCAGGTTTGAGTTAATTTACCGTCAGCTAGTGTCAACTTTGAGAAAAGTCTGTTTTAAATTAGCAGTTTAAACGTACTCAATATTTTACATACCATAGTGGCCCCTTTTATCTACCCTCCTGCACCCAAAATAAAAATAATAGAGTGGACACAAGACTACTTTTGAGGAAGGTGACATGGTGTTAGTCTGGGTGAGAAACTCTTATGACATCATTTTGCCAGTTTATGGAAAGTTCAATAAAAATAAATCTATAAAATATCTGATTGCTAGGGTTCTCTTTTAACAACCAGTCACTCCACATTCTTCCATCAGCAAGATGAAAAATACATGAAAATTTAATAGTAATGTAATCACTTGCAATTTCTGCTGTGCTAATCCAGAAACTGCCAAATTGTCTTTCTGAAAGTAGGCAATAGGTCAAACAGCTTCTGAAATCTTCATCGCACTAGAAAAAAGTTACTTAGAAATGTCTCCAATTGAAACCCCTCTACAATATTCTCTGCTCCCCACCCCACACTAACTATTTCATATAAGGTTGCAATCCTATAAAAGTTATGGGCCTCAAAAAAAGCACTTTTTGAAAACCAGGGCTCACACTTCATCTATTCCATGAAACCACAAACCTACCTCACAACGAAAATTCTACAATTGCATCTCAGGTTATTGCTGAGATATTGCCTTTTCAATTTTTGACCTATACAGTTAGATGTCAAGCATTCAATTATATCCTCACATCACACAGTTCTCCCAGGAATTGATTGAATTATTCTGGAGTGCATTTTTGCTGAGACACACCAAAATCTCTTATAAAGCTATTTCAGGTTGCACTGTACTAACACCATTTCACAAAATCTACCTATTAAATGCATCTGGCTGTAAAACAAACAAGTTAGCTTCCAAAAATGACCTTACAAAGAGTTTGTTTGAAAAGTGAATTATCTGTGTACCTTATTTCTATAGGTTCCAGGAATATGTGAGTCCGTATTTTTATTGTGGAAGAAGTTCTATAAAGTTTGAAGCATGAATAATTTTTGTTCCTTTTTGTGCCTGTTTATATAGAGATTGAAGGTATTATTCCGTAGAACCAGGAATAGGTATCAAAGTAATTTGTACAGAATCCAATTGATGGCATCTATATTACATTACATAGAACTGTGTCACCTATATATATATAATGTAATTCCAATTGTTCATAATATCTGAGGCCTGGTCCATACAGACAATGCATGTTGGCTTAGGGTAAGCGACTTCAGCTATGTGAAATTAGTAGCTGGAGTCAGTTTGCCTTAAGCCAAACTGTGGCAGCTTTCCTTACTCCTTACATGCTCCTGTCATCTTTCCTTACTCCTCGCAGAAGTGCGGAGTACCACATGCTCGCAAGGGCTGCCCTCACCATTTCATTTAGGGATCTATACGAGACCCACTAAATTGAACGCTAGCTCGTCCTCTGAAGTGTTGATCTTCTCGTAAATGTAGACTTGCCCTGAGTGTCTAAAAGACAGATCAGAAGACACTGTACTACTCACATGTACTCATATTGCAGTTGTGGGTTGTACATTTGAAGTTAAATAGCAACTTAAAAATATGTACATCTCATCCGTTCTCGAAAAAATAAAGGGTACCTTATTCTTATTAGCACTAAGGCCCAAAGGCATGTCTTTACATTTAAACCCAGATTAGGGACCCTAAACACAGCCAGGGCCTTAATTGAAGACAATGAACCAATATTAACATCGCATAAAAAATGTGTAGTGAAAACAGTTTCCCCACTTACGAAGATGCATGGAATATGCTTATTATCAAGGGACTGGTTGCTGTTGCACAATAGAAACAAATCTTTGTATATTATTTTTATTTAAAGTTAAGCACGTGCCTATCAGGATATACAAATGTTAGTTTTGAATAGATAATCTTAACTCTCCATTCTAGAAAGGCATTATGATACAGTGTTTATTATATAGGCAACATGCACTTATCAAATAATCTTTTCCTTTTCACTGCAGTTGCAAATCTGTATGCAAGTTAACCTCTGATCACTGTTTCTTGAAGTGAACAAGAATTGCATAGAAGTAAAATAAAAGTGCAGTGAAAAGGAAAAGATTATTTGACAAAGTATATGTTGACTATATAATTCTCTTCTGCCAGCTAAGAATATGACATAACCTTAAAATGCATGGAAAAATTCTGCTGTCCTCGCTCAAGAACTCCTTTTTAAAATCAACGGACATTTTGCATAAGACCTGTGAAATGTCCTGTACTTTCAGGGAGATCAGTTTCACTCAACCCTTGCTAAACACTATTTTAAAGATGTTCCCTTTGAAGATGATTTGGCCTAAGCAATCTGAACATTTCTCATTCTTAGCTATCAGCTCTGAGTCTTCAGTAAATGTCAAGTTGCAATTTCACTTGAATATCTGCCTTTTGCAGCTTTGTTCTGTGTTTGCTATGAATGGTTATCATTGACCTTTGTTCGAGTTTGTGTGCAAATTTTCATTAGACAGACAAAACAAAAGACTCACACAAAGAATATGAGATACTGGATCACACTCTAATCTCATGTTTTGCCTTTTCATTTTTTATAGCCTAGAAAACGACACTGTTTAGGGAACAGCTTAACACCAGTGAAAGCAGAGTAGAAGTGGAAGCTTTCCTGCCCTGAACAAACACAGCACTCATAGACAATTTGCTTTGAGATGTGAATATGTAATCCACACACCTTCTGGGTGTGGTGTTCTGTCCTGTGTAGTGGCACTTGACCACTTACAGAGAGAAAGAATGAGTTTGCTCTACAGCAGTGATTCTCAAACTTTTTGGCCTATGGACCACATGGCTCAATAGAAACCTTTCCATGGACCACTAGTTGCTAATGGAAACTCATCATTAATGACATAATTACGCATGAGCCAGTTTGCTAGTGCTACAACTAAGAAGAATGTTTTAATTTAAATTTATTAAACAGATTAAGCATTTTAACTTTCTCATGTTAGTTTATCAAACTTCATTGAAATCAAATAAAATATTAATTTTTGTCCAACACAAAAGGTTTCAAAGTTTTCTTTATTTATGGCAGAAGTGTGGAACCTTTTCTGTGTCGGGAGCCACTGACCCACAGAAAGATCAGTGGGGGACCACACAAGTGAAAAGCAAAAGAACTCCAAAAACCCACAACGCTCACTGATATGGCCCCCAATTGAGACACCTCATTCCTCTGGCAGTCCAGCCCCACAGGGTGAGCAGAAGGGAAGGGACAGGGAGGACTGAGGTTCAGGGCTTCCCACAGGCCAGATTTACTTTTCTGGGGTTCTGGAGTTTGTGGATTTTATGGGTCCCCTTAGTCTCTGGAGTGGGAACAAAAATGAGGGGTTCAGTGTGTGGGACAGGGCTGCCAGTGAGTGGGATAGGGATGGGGGGGAGGATCTGGGAGGGAGGTGAGGTGCAGAAGGGAGTGAGGGTGTGAAGTCTGAGTGGGAGGTAGGGTGGATAAGCAGGCTGGGTGTAGGGTGTCTGAGCAGGAGCAAGGGAGGGTGCAAGGAACAACCGTGGATGCAGGGGCAGAGTGGGGGTAGGTATCTGGTCAGGGGAAGAGTGCAGAAGTAGGATGGGGGCAGGGTGTCTGCCCAGGGGCAGGGAGTTGGGGGCAGACAGTGCCTGGGACTAAAGCTGAGGGAGCAGAGTGGCTGAAGGGGCTCAGGGAGATAGGGGGCAGGGTGCCCCTGTGAATGGGGCTGGGGACAAGGTGGCTTGGTAGTGGGGTTCAGGGAAATGGAAGGGCAGAGGGAAAAGAGGCTGGATGCAGCACAGCAAAGTGGTGGTGGGTGGGTAGGCCCTTGGGGGCTGAGCTGCTGCTTGGCCCCTCCCCCCAGACCAAGTCCCCATGGGTGTAAAGCAGTGTTCCCTCTAACATTTGCTATCCTTGGGCGGGTTGAATTTTCTTATGTGTATCACCAATATTGAGGTAGTGTGTTGATGTACATCACCGATACAAACAAAAC
Organism: Pelodiscus sinensis; assembly: GCF_049634645.1. NCBI lineage: Eukaryota > Metazoa > Chordata > Testudines > Trionychidae > Pelodiscus > Pelodiscus sinensis. Next base: position 53,960,745 of record NC_134719.1, read on the forward strand.
ACACATATACACCATACATACACATATTTTAAGCAGTCCATATGTGTGGAATAAAACATTAAAACAAGACAACCGTGACTAGTTGTTGTGAGGTATCCTTAGTGACTACAAAGGTGCTTTACAAAGGTAGGGAATTAGCCTTCTTCCACTGGAACAAATTAACATGTGGCTTCAGGGTTTGTAGACATTTGCATGTTTCAAAGAGCTTGCAAATAAGTTCTGCAGCACCTTAGGACTATTCATTGGTTTTTAATATTTTTTTCAGCTACAGACTAACACAGCTACCCCTCTGTCACATTATTGGAATTTAAGGGGAGCAGACAGATCACTGCTGTGTCCACGGGAGGGGAGGGGGAGAGCGGGAGGGTGTTTGCCCCAAAGTCTATACAAAGGGGGCCATGTGAGGCATCAAATGAAAGCTTATGCCCTTCTGATTCCTTGTCAACAACTCATGTACTTGTGTGATGTATGTATGTGGAGTTATGAATTTGGACTCTGTGCTGGCACTGTGAATGTTCTCTGCCTGAGATCGAGAAATGGGCCTGTGCTCTCTGTTGTAAGGAAAGATCGTTCAGTCAATGACTATGCTAATTAGCATGGCCCCAAGGACAATGGCTCTCAAGGTGGCCCATACACACCTGAGGAATGCATCTAGAATCCTGTAACCAATCAGGGCATAATGGTTGCCAGCATGTGAAACACAGCCGATTCACTTGACCATGTGACCTGCTCCAGCATGGAAGGTACCAGGAATGGATATAAATTGCCATGAGGCAGACTCCATTTTGTCTTCAATTCTGCTACTGATCCCAGATGCAGCCTTGCAAGGGACAGAGAGACGGGGAAGGATTGCTGACCCACCTTGACATAGGATGTACTCCAGAGACCTCTAAGCTAGAAGTTTGTAACATCTCTGCTAAGAGCCTGCATCAAGAACTTGGTAACTGATGTATGTAATGTAATCTCCTTAACAGCTTTACTCTCAATTTTGTCTTTCTTTTGTTAATAAACCTTTAGATTTTAGATTCTAAAGGATTGGCTCAGCATGATCTTGTGGGTAAGATCTAAAGGATAAATTTACCAGGGATCTGTGGCTGGTTCTTTGGGACTGGGAGAACCCATTCAGGGTAGGTGAGATTGGGTTCTATAACCCTTCACCTGTGTGTAAGGCCTGATTATGGCACAAGGAGAGCTGGGATGACCAAGGGGTTTTGCTTGTGAGGCTCTCTGTTAGCTGGATTAACATCTGGAGCACTTGGTGTGACTGGTTTGTGGCCTATTTGGGAAAGGTTTCCAGCCTAAGGCTGTAAGTAGGCCTGATTTTGAGCAATTTGCCCTGAGCAGATGCCCTCAGCGGTGCCCAGACCCGGCCCGGTCCGTCACACCCTCTGAAATTGTTAGTGGCTTAAGATGAGAGAGAAAAGATTCTTTTAACACCTATATGCAAACTTTGTTTGAAATAAAAAACAGGACTATGTAGCACTTTAAAAACTAACAAGATGGTTTATTAGGTGATGAGCTTTCGTGGGCCAGACTCACTTCCTCAGATCAAATAGTGGAAGAAAATTGTCACAACCATATATACCAAAGGATACAATTTTAAAAAAATGTGTCCTTTGGTATATATGGTTGTGACAATTTTCTTCCACTATTTGATCTGAGGAAGTGGGTCTGGCCCATGAAAGCTCATCACCTAATAAACCATCTTGTTAGTCTTTAAAGTGCTACATAGTCCTGTTTTTTGTTTCAGCTACACCAGACTAACACGGCTACATTTATATCACTTTGTTTGAAATGTAATCATTCAAATGTTCTCCTAATACATGTGTGCATGTGTGCGCACGCACACACACGCATGCACACACACTAGGCTTTCCCTCGCCCCTCCAAACAAGGCAAAAGGGGTGGGACCAGGGGCAGCAGGGCCTCAGTGCTGCCTGGAGCATGGCGTGTCCACTCCCCAGGCTTTAGTGCTGCCCAATTTCAAGGGCCCGGGACTCCAGCCACTGCTGATATTATTGTGGCAGTAGTGGCAGCCAGAGCCCAGGGCTTCTGAATCACCAGCCTCAGAGAAATTACTGCTTTCCAACTCCTCCTCCCTCTCCCCCTCCCATTGGTGGTCTTGAATGTCTCTAGTTTAAAGGCCTTCTTTTTATTGGCCTTCATATGACCATGACATTACAAGAATGTTGTTTTGGCTTATTTATATTGTTGTTTAATCTAAAGATACACAACATAGTGGTATACCTTGTGTCTAGGCCTCCTGTCATGCTGGGGTAAATCAGGAGTACATCTGTGGAAGTAAACACACCTACACCCAGGACCGTCCCACAACATTTTGGCACATGAGGTGGGGAGCTCAAAGGATGCCCCCCATGCTCTCTTGCTGCACTAGCAGCAGACACAATTTTCTACACTCTGGGTCCTAGTGGTACCCCTCCACCCCCACACAGTCTGGCACCTGAGACAGCCACCTCAGTTCACCTCATGGTAAGGCCATTCCTGCCTACTCCAATATAAAGCATTACGTCAGAATGAATCAGGATCACACTGATTTGAAGTGTAGTGAAAGACCAAAACTGTACAAAACACAGTTGGACCCAAGTGTCTCAGAGAGACTGATTGAAGAACTGAAAGAGATATAGTCTACAGAAACTAAGCCACTGTGCATTGGATAGGGAAACATGGAAGGAAATAGTGAGGGAGGCATCGGACACCAACGGGCATTGACCCCATAGTTGTTGACAATGATGATGATGATGATGAAAGACCAAAAAAGACCTGTTTAGATAAATACAAGTTATTGATACAAAGTTGCAAAAGATTTTATAGCATCTTATAGTACCTTTATTTTTTGGTTCAAAGTACCTTAGGTCTAGAGCGATGCTGAAAAACACTATCACAGTAAAATATCATTAGCATTTGTATTAAGAACTATTTCTTTTTCTTGTTACTGAAAAAAAAATTCTGAAGCTTTACTTTCAACAATGAAAATGTTTCAAATATTATGAGACCAATGTGCTTCTCCCCCAGCCACAGTTAGCTGATGATCACAGTTTATCTCAGAAATAAGATTGTTATTAAGTCACAATGATTCATAAAGAATAGTTTACAATAGCTATTTGCCATCTTAACAAGTTGGAATTTTTTTAAACAAAAGATGTTGTCTTTAATTTTTGATATTATATGTCAAAATATTCATTCATTCATTCGAACTCCATGTTGCCTGGAGGAGCCCTCTCCAGATTTCAGTATGGTAGTTTCCATTCCCAGCACTTACAGCAATTGTGAGCATCTTTTTGAGGTTGTCTGGATAGAATTTATTAACATATGTAACCAAAGCTCTATCCCTTGTTGAAAGACCATAAACACACATTCCTTGACAGATTAAAGAAAGCTCCATCATGCATTGTGCAGACTGAGGCCCTTTTACACAGCTTATCCTAATCATAGCTCTGCCATTTGCTTCTCATGACAGGATAAAAATAAAAGTCCCATAAAACTAAAACAAAATAGACAGTCTGCCATTCCTCCCTTACAAAACATTTGTCAGAATCCCTTCAAAAATAATTGGAAAGAAAATGTGCTGAATTCTACAAGCGACTGAGTCATTTTTAAAGCTCGTCTAGGGATATGTTAAAAGGCGGTATTCTTTATGATCAACCAGCTAGGGAAAGGATGTATTTTATGTTGTCAAAGGCCTTTCACAGTTTCAGCTTTTTTTTTTAATAATACATTTTCCCTGACTTCAAAATTAAATATTTAAACAGCAAGCAAAGAATTTAAGTTCACTTACTGTTCAGCATATATAACCCTAGATGTTCTAAGTCATTCTCATTCCTGTAAATTTTACAACACTATGATTTATATGTTCTGCTTTTGAACTTTCTGTTGTTTTAAAAAAAAATGCACTGTTGAAAAGCCATGGTTTGCCGTATATGGTAGTTCAGCAACGTGTTCCCTCACCTATTCTCAAATCCTATGACTAATAAAGGACCAAATCAACCTAGATGATGCTTATGGAAAGAGCTAATGTTTGCACAGGAGCTGTAACTTATCTCTCAAAGTCAGCACCTTGCCAGTGAGAAGGTGGGGCTACACTAGTAATTATGGGTTGCATTTCCAAAAGAGTAAATTTCAATTATATGTGCAGAAGCCAACATGTAAGGGTTCATTGATATACCATCAACTGAGAAAAAGGCAAAGATTTTGAAAATGAATCATTTCCAAAAAGTGTGATGGCTGATGCACACACAAGTGGCAGTGGACAGTTCGTTCCACTTCAAGGAACTACGCCTGTGTCACATTTTTAACCACAACCCTTGTGAGACAAGGTCAGTGATTGGCTGCAGATCAGTGGCTGAATAGCAAGGATGAGCTCACCATCATGGCCTTCACAATATCCTCTGGCAAGGAGTTCCATGAGTGAACTTTGGAAATAATTGTATTGTTTAAAAAAAATAGCCTAGGAGCTTAAATTCCTAACTTTGCTAGATTCTAAGAAATCTTGGTCTGAATAGAGACATTAGATTTATTGCAGAGGTGGGCATACTATTTGGCCAGTCAGCCATTTTAATTTGGCCCTTGAACTCCCACTAGGGGGGAGAGGTCAGGGGTTTGCTTTGCTCCACATGGCTCCTATAAGCAGTGGCATGTCCCCCCTCTGGCTCCTACATGTAGGGGTAGCCAGTGGACTCCAGGTACTACTCCCCCAAGTGCCACACTTGTAGCTCCCATTGGCTGAGAACCACAGCCCAGGGGAGAGCTGGTTGCCAGTGCCTCCATGTAGGAACTAGGTGGGATGTGCTGTTGCTCCCAGGAACTGCATGAAGTAAGTGCTGCCCAGATCCTGCACCCGGAGTCCACTTCTCGGGCCGCAAATGCCTGTTCTATCTCTGATCCCTTTCCCACCCTCCAACTGCCTTGATCCCAAACTGGGGTGGGGGGAGACCTTCTATGCTCCAAACCCCTCTTCCCCAGTTTCACCCAAGAGCCTACACTCCCAGTCAGATTCCATGCTCTCACACACTCCAACCTAAATTAGTGAGCTCCCCCTCCCTACAATGTCCATACCCTGATGTGACCCTTGGGCCAAAAATAAGCCACCCATGGCTTATCACAACAATCTGCAACACATAACCCCTCCTCCCTTTTTTGTCCTATTGCTTCCAAGATATTAACAGGCCACTTCCTTTTGAACAGTTTCTTATAATATGTGTTAACTATTTAGATATCTTGTAGTAGCTAGTCTAGACATCTTGTTCCATCTTGTATTTAACTATGTCGCTCTGAGTACCATTCTCAGTCCTGAAGAAGAGCTCTGTGTAGCTCAAAAGCTTGTCCCTCTCACCAACAAAGGATGGGTTAATGAAAGAAACCACCTCACCCACCTGGTCTCTCCAAATAAATATCAAGAAATTTCACCAGTGGCAGAGACTCATAAACTTTAACATTGTGATCATCTCTTCTGACGTCACACACACTGAAGAACAAGGAGCCTCACCAATCCACTTCTGAAATAGACCCATAATCTCTGGCGTAGTTACTGATGTCTTCAAATCATTATTGAAAGACTTCAAGTTGCAGAGAATTCACCATTTATACTAGTTTAAATCTGCAAATGATCTGTGCCCCATGCTGAAAAGGAAGTTGAAAAATCCCCAGGCTCTCTGCCAAGCTGACCTGGGGGGAAATTCCTTTCTGATCCCAGTTCCAGGGACTTTCCAATTATTAGACATTTCTGTCAACAGGGATGCACTGTTTACTCTGGGTTGCACTGAAGTCTTGAGGGACCCAGATTTCATCAAGGAGGTCCTTCTATATCAAGGAACATCCTCAGATCCTTGAAATCTAGATCCAACATGCCCCTCCAATTTTGCAGCAGCTGATTGGCAGATGATTACCATAACCTGCTGCTGGTGCAACGTGTAGAACCTAATGGAAGAACAGAAGGATATTATGTGTCTTAGTGACACTTTTAGGCTGTATCAGCTGATGTTTTTGACACACCTGAAGGAAGAGTTTCAGAACAGGAAAGTAAAATGGTAGGATTCATATGGCTTGAGGCTCAGGGAATTTGACCAGCAGGGGCTCCATAAACAGAAGGTCCATTTTCCCCTCCATGATTCAAGTCAAATCTTCTACTATGTTGATGTGATACTCTAGTCTTTGACCAATAAATGTAGAGTGGGCCAGGAATCTGTATCTGACCCAATCAGAAAGATGATCCCGGGAGGGTTGAAAGCTGATGGTTTGGCTCTCCAGACCATAGTGAAATAGTAGCTCAAGGAGGGTTTTGCCATTGGAATGCCTGTACCAGAGTGGAGTTTCCTGCATATATGACAATTGATTTGCAGGTATCATTTGTATGCAATCTGTACGTGAAATAGTGGAATCCAAATACTTACCGATATCAGCAGTGTCCAGCCTGTATCTGGGAAGTGGGCAGATTTAAAGCTAGTGCTGTTTTGCTTAAGGAGGAAAACTGAGGATTAGAACCTTGACCATTCCAGATTTCCTGGCTTATACACAGCCCTGTAGCCCACACACCTATGCTTTGTTTGCTTTGCTCTCCTCCAATCAATTTCTCACTCAGTGCAGAGATTTTGACTTTTAATTATTAAAGCCTATAACTTCAACAGTTACATGGTTAACTGAGCTTACTAAAACATTGTGGCAATTTATGACTATGTGGTATTTTATTTATTCAAATCCTATCATCTTTATTTTCAAATATTCTCAGTTGGTGACCTCCGCTGCACGTGACCATACTGCAGATCTATAGAAGAAAACACCAAGAGTTTCACCCCATGAAAGTGTTTACTGCAAACCTAGTTCACATACAGTTAGAGCTTCATAAAATCAGCCAAGTAATTGCAGCAGAAAGCAATAAAGCCAGTCTTAATGGTATAGTGTTTCACTTGGATTTGTCATGTCTGATTGGATTAATGTCCCAGTCAACAGCTACAGGCAAGTCAGGTAATTTTAAATGTACATCAATTATGAGATAAAAAGGACTCCATGCCTGACATACACAAAAGTAGTGACAGAATGGGTTTGGGTTATAACTACATAGGCTTTTTATTGTGCACCAGAAATTGCAGATGTTATCCAATGACTTCAGAAACCAAAGAAATCAAATATCTGAACTGGAAGGTGCTGTGTACCACTAGTACTGTACATAACTGACTCCTCCAGTCACCTGTTCTTATGGAAAAGACTTGATAAATTCAAGTTATAAAGGCTTTTTTTAAAACAGCCATAAACAGCATTATTCCTTTTAAATCAATGTAACTACCAAAATCAGAAGAGTCACACACCATCATAAAACTAGATTGCTACTCCATTACTCCAAGCCCACTTCATTACTCTAGGCTTCTTGCTGGAGCCTGTTCAGACACACACACACACACACACACACACACACACACACACACACACCGCATTTTAATTTCTAATTCTTGCAGGCAACTATGTACATGGAACAGAAAGGACAAGCAAAACATATGGCCTCTAATAAATACAAACTGTATTTGATGTGTTTATGTTCTGTGTCCATTGTGGCATTTAAATAATATTGCAGATTTGGTTCCATAATAATATTCACTGACACAATATGGAGAGCAGGTGTGTGATTACTCTTCTCAAAAGCATTATCTCAGTGGAATTCTATTAAAGCACAAAGTTACCAGTTCAGTCATAATCTTGTTAAGATATATGTGCCATTAAATTATAATGGACCTCTCCAGAGTCTCCTATGACTGTGCTGTTCCCTTTGACAAGCAAGTTAAACCATTCCTAAAGGGAAAGTACAAAATTTTAGGAAGACAAATTGCACACTGGAGTAGCAGAAGCGAACAGACTCCACCCCATCTGCTTATGTTGTAATATCAATGGAGTCATCCTGAACCAGCTACAAATAATCAGTTCTCCACAATGCTAAGTAATGTTGTATGTTCACAGAACTAGCAAAGGGTAAATTTCAGGCATAAAGATGGATTTGAACTGCAAAGTCCAGATTTAGAGCTGAAAGTTCCTCCCTGAGACCAGTGCTAGCTCACAAGTTAGAAATTTTATATCGAACTGAACTTCTGCATTTTGGTGGGAGCTCAGTTGGGGTTTATGTCCTCCTCTACTGAGAAGCTGACTTGGAATAATTTGTTTATGCTCCTTTGTATTTTAGCCCACCATTTTTGTTTTGGTCTAGGAATCTCAATGGAGAGCGTAAGTTCTCCTAAGATCTCTGCTTCCTCCTTTCACTTGGCTGAAAAGAATTACAAAAGGAACAAGATAATTCCCTTAAACCTACTTTCCCCAATTGTGCAAGAAAAGGCTTGGGTTCAGGTTAGTGTCCAGTGGTTTTAAGGGGTATGCACATAATCCTCTACTGGACAGATAGTTCCTTGGATGAAATAAGCACAAAGAGGGAGGAGGAGAGGGGACATGCAGCTTGCATTATCTGAATGCAGCTCACCCAGGCTGTGTCTAAACTACATCCCTTTTTTCACAAAAGGAATGTAAATTAGACACTTCAAAACTTTTTCAGGAGTACAGGATCTTTTGAAAAAGGGTTTTATTTTTGAATGATACCCATCTAAACAGCTGTTTTTCTTTTGAAAAGCCCTGTTTTGAAAAAAAACTGCGGCCGCCATTATGCAAATGAAGCACGGGAAATTTAAATCCCGGCTTCATTTGCAATTTTGAAGTGTCTAATTTACATTCCTTTTTTGAGAAAAGGGATGTAGTTTATACACAGTCCCAGGCAATGCAAAGAATCAGTTCTTTAACCTCTTTGGGCAAAGGGAATTTAACTGTTAAAAGATTTCCCTGTGAGCCATGGAAGTGGGAAGAAGCTTTTTGTCCACTCCCTTCATCTGCAAAACCCACACACAAGGGTCCATGATTCTCAGTCTCTAAGCAAGAAAAAATGGTTCATATGCTTTCAAACTTCAGGATCATGAAATAGGCACAAGTAGGTGAGGCTTGATCCCTCTAGATGTTGAGTAATCCTGTGATACATCACATCCTCTCACCTCTAGCAAAGAAAACAATTTCAGGGCACTCAGTCTCTGGACAGCCCATAAGGGTCAGTCTTAAGTATTTAGAACCCATATATGTCACATGGTTCAATTTCAGAAGGAAACATTTTCAAAATGGAATTCAGAGGTGACAATGAACATTAAATATGAAGTACAATCTCTGCAATCAGCAAGGAAAGGCAACAATGTCAATCCTTTTGATGGATTATACAGTAGTTATTAATTTAAGAGGGTACTTTGACTATAGCACATTTACTTCTCCATCTCTAACAATGGAACTTTTTGAAAATCAGAATGACAAATATGAATCATATGACAAACTGCTCAGATTTAGTATTTTGGAAGGCTTCATGTAATTCTGCTCTCTAATTTTCCACCCATATAAATCACATTGATCATTAAGTAAATTACAGACAGAATAGCAATATCATTGAAATTAGAATATAAACTAAAACTATTGTGTAACCATTTGATTGTTTCCTAAATTAGTCAGTTCAGCTGGGATTTTTAGTGGATCAGGAATATAGTGTGCTCAGTGTTAATGATTACATTTTATGATTGCAAGCTATTAAACATTTTTAATGTAAGAAACAGTGGTTTTAATGGGTATGTACATGCCCCTCTATTAGAGAAATAGTTCCTTGGTGGAAATAACTAAAATGTGTAAGAGAGTCAGTGTTCCTGATTGGGATCCATAGTGTTGTAAAAGTACCAAAGTTAATTATCTGAATAGTAGGACAATTCTTGAATTAGTGGAAGTTGTTAAATGGGATGACTTGCACAGCTATGCTTTCAAAGCACCTTCCTTTTTTAAAAAAAAGCATAAGTGGGTTGTAGGTCAGAACAATTTGAAACACTGTCATGAAGGAAAGTTCTGTGGTTTGTTAGAGCTAGTCTACTGATTGGCTAAATCATAGGATTACTATTTGGCTAATTAAGTATTGAATTGAGTTCCTTGGGAATTTTTTGGAAAAAAATTTTCTCTCTCAGAAATTGACAGCTCAATACAACTGAAATCATTATCAGGCAGGGTCAGTTTTGAAGAATGTTCTGATAAAAAGGTAATGAGGGGAGAAGTTTCAAAACTGTCAGTGTTTTGCTTTGAGGTTTTCTAAACAAATTTCAGGATTCCCCTTCCCCCACCCCCAAAAAATTCTGAATTCTAGCTTAGAAGTGACTTTTTGGTTTTACAGAGAAAGAGCATGAGGTAATGCCTTTTACTGGACCATGTCTCTGTTCACGAGCGAGACAGCACAGAAGAGACAGGTAACCTGCTCTCAGGTCTGGTGCTCTTTCACACCGGGCATTCTCTACAGGGTCTGTCCGTAGCCAGTAACCAGCTCTGAATGGAACATGGTTAGTAGCGGCTGGGATTCTCATGTGCAGTGTGGTCAGCTTTGCATAGTCTGTCCAGCATTGAGGGATGTCAGAAGACTGAGCATGCTCACTGAAAAGGGAATCCTCTTTGATTTTAGCAGCTAAAATTGAAGACATAGAATTATGATTATGAATCCTAGGGCTGGAAGAGATCTCAGGAGGTCATTGAGTCCAACTCCCTGTCCAAAGCAGGACCAACCCCAACTAAACAACCAAGCCAGGGCTATGTCAAGCCGAGACTTAAACACCTCTAGGGATGGAGATTCCACCACCTCCCTAGGTAACACATTCTAGTACTTCACCACCCTCTTAGTGAAATAGATGTTCCTAATATACAACCTAGATCATCCCCAATGTAATTTGAGACCATAGCTCCTTGTTCTGCCACCCGTCACTACTGAGAACAGCCTCTCTTCATCCTCTTTGGAACCTCCCTTCAGGAAGCTGAAGGCTGCTACCAAATCCCCCCTCACTCTTCTCTTCTGCAGACTAAATAAGTCCAAATCCCAGATATGTACATAAGCCTGTACTAACTGACTTGAAAGGCATGCAACTTTGTCACATTAGTGTGGATTTGCAGAAGATGGCAATGCTGGAGTAATAGAAAGATCACCCCCACTCCCAATGCCAAATTTCAAGTCCCTGCTCCAAAGTCACTTTTCAGAACTGTTCGGCCGAAAGGTCACCACATTTTTTCAACAAGCAAATGTGCATTGTCTCCCTAGCCTCTCTGGTACGTCTATACAGAAAAAATAGTGCCAATGAATCTCAGAACCTGTGTCAACTGACTTGGGCTTGGAGCTCTGATGCTTCATGACTACAAATAGCAATGTAGACATTTGGCCTTACACTGGAGACCTGCCTCTGAAGCCTAGCAAGCCTTGTGCTCCACACTACTATTTTTAGCTTCAAGCACAAGACCTGTGTTTTGTAGACAACCCCCTTCTCAGGAGCAGTGTACCATTTAGGTTGAAATTCCCTCCTCTTACTCTTACACCTCTCCCCTTCCAAAAATCCCACAGCCTGAGGCAGACATCCAGTGTAGAAAATTTCAGCTCCAATGGTTAAAGTCCAGGAAAGTTGTTAGCAACTGAAAACAGAGTCTTTAATTGGAAACTTAAAACAACTTCAATAACAATGCAAGGTAAGCAGAATGGGAGAAGAGGGTCTAGAAGAGACAGGTGGCTTGCCAGATGAGCTCAGGGAGGTCTTACTGTTCATAAGGGCCACACAAAAGGGGTAACTGAAGAAGCCACATTGTTCTTGTGTGAGGCACTAACACACAGGAGGACTTGACTTGCAACATTGGTGGGCTGAAGCTTGACAAGGAAAGATAAGAACTACATACACCTATTAATTCAATCCATGAAACAGCTCAGCTCTGTTTGCCTCTGGCGGTTTGGTGTGTTTCTATGACTGCACTTCGGAATGAGGATGTTTAATTCAATTAAGGTGACAGGATGATGTACTCAGGCTTTCCATTCTTAACAGTCCCAAAGAAAAAAGGTCTTGAAAAAAAAAAAAAAGAACTGCCTGTCATGGCAAGTAATAAAGTGTTTCATTAAGGACTCTGTTATCTTATTGCCTTCACAAAAGCTTAGCTACTAGGCAGCTCTCCGGCCCCTCTTTCAGTTGCGATCTTCAATAGCGTGTCTTGGAAAGATGGACAGTTCTTTAAAATCAACGGGAAAGGTCTTTTAGACAGCACAGGCCACACTTCAAAGCTAAAAGAGACTGTTCTCCTCAGTATGCCAATAACTTAAGGCAGTTTCCTAGTGTTGCACTTCCAATATTCTGGGACCTGATCCAAAACCCACTGGCATCAAGTCTTGAGACAGACATTGGGACTTTTCATTGAGTCTCACTGATTATGGTGGGATTTGCATTGGGCCCATCTGACAATGTATTTGAGCACTGAGTTATATTTTTTAGGATGCCATCTATCTCTTTTCCTCACTAGATCTCAAAGCACTTCATAGAATCATATAACCATACAGCTGGAAAAGACCTCTGAAGGCCATGAAGTCCAGCCCCCTCCAAGGCATGACCAATCCCAATTAAATCAACCCAGCCAGGGCTTTGTCAAGCCGAGACTTAAACACCTCTAGGGATTGAGATTCCACTACTTCCCTAGATAACCCATTCCAGTGCTTCACCACCCTCCTAGTGAATTAGTTTTTCCTAATATCCAACCTGGACCTCTCCCACCACAACTTGAGACCATTGTTCCTTGTTCTGCCATCCGTCACTACTGTGAACAGCCTTTCTCCAGCCTGTTTGGAACCCCCCTTAAGGAAATTGAAGGCTGCTATCAAATCCCCCCTCACTATTCTCTTCCGCAGACTAAATAGACCCAACTCCCTCAGCCTTTCCTCGTAGTTAATATGCTCCAGCCCCCTAATCATTTTGGTCACCCTCCGCTGGACCCTCTCCAATGCATGTACATCCTTCCTGTAATTGGGGGCCCAGAACTGGGTATAAAACTCCAGATGTGGCCTCACCAGAGAAGAATAAAGAGGAATAATCACATCTCTGGATCTACTGGCAATGCTCCTCTTAATGCAACCTAATATGCCATTAGCCTCTTGGCTACAAGGGCACACTGTTGACTCATAACCAGCTTCTTGTCCACTATAATCCCCAGGTCCTTTTCTGCAGAATTTCTACTTAGCCATTCAGTCCCCAGCCTGTAACAATGCTTGGGATTCTTCCATCCCAAGTGCAGGACTCTACACTTGTTCTTGTTGAACTTCATCAGATTTCTTGTGGCCCAATAATCCAATTTGTCTAAGTCATTCTGGACTCTATCCCTGAAGGTGTTATCCCTTCATAACACCTCACAATTATCCTCACAACATGCACGTGAGATAGGGCAGTGCTCTCAATACCATTTTACAGGGGGGAACTGAGGCTCAGCAGGACTAAATGACTTGGCCAAGGCTAAACAGAAAATCTGTGACAGAAAAGGGAACTGAACCCATAGTTCCCCAGTCATTAGCCAATATGCTAACCACTAGACCTACCTATTCAGAGGATAAAATAATTTTGACACGGATTTAATAGGATCTGCAGTGGGTGTTTATAACAGATGTGATTAGTCAAAATGCAATGAAAAAATAGGCTCAGTCCTGGAGACTAACTTTCTATTCCTTTTGCCCCACTTGGAGACCTTTGTAAAAAATGATCCCACATTGACAGGAGAAGTGAGGTGATTTTCATTCCTTTCATGGAGTTCACCAACATACTAATTAATCTTTTCTGTCGGAGATGACTTACTCTTGGGGTCCCTAAAAATTGGTTGTAGTCCCACCACAACTCCTCCCTTCCCCCTTCTCTGTACTCTCAGTAAAGATACCTGTTTTGAGTAGAACAACAAAAACTTTGTATTCTTTTTTTGTCATCCATTTCCAGCCTCTGACAGAGGCTAGGGACACCATTCCTACCCATTCTGGCTAATAACCATTGATGGACTTAATGTCCATGCATTTATCTAGTTCTTTTTTGAACCCTGTTAAAGTCTTGGTCTTCACAACATCCTCTGGGAAGGAATTCCACAGGTTGACTGTGCACTGTGTTGAAGAAAAACTTCCTTTTGTTTGTTTTAAACTGGCTACCTATTTATTTCATTTGGCGACCCTTAGTTCTTATGTTATGGGAACAAGTAAATAATTTTTCCTTTTTCACTTTTTCCACATGTCATGATTTTATAGACCTCTATCATATCCCTCCTTAGCTCCTCTTTTCTAAGATGAAAAGCTCCAGTCTTTTAAATCTCTCATCATATGGTACCCATTCCAAAGCTCTACTCATTTTTGTTGCCCTTCTTTGAACTTTTTCCAATGCCAATGTATCATTTTAGAAATGAGGTGATCATATCTGTATGCAGTATTCAAGATGTGGGTGTACTATGGATTTATATAGAGGGAATAAAATATTCTGTCTTAATCTCTATCCCTTTTTAAATGATTCCTAACATTGTTTACTTTTTAGACTGCTGCAGCACATTGAACAGATGTTTTCAGAGAACTATCCACTCTCTCTTGAAGAGTTATAGCTAAATTAGTCTCCACCATTTTGTATGTATAGTTGGGATTATTTTTTTCCCCAATGTGCATTACTTTACATGTATCAACATTATATTTTATTTGCCATTTTGTTGCCCAATCACTTAGTTGTGTGAGATCTCTTTGATGCTCTCTACAGACTGCTTTGGTCTTAACTATCTTGAGTAGCTTGGTATGATCTGCAAATTTTGCCACCTCAGTATTTACCCCTTTCTCCAGATCATTTACATATAGGTTAAACAGGGCTGGTCCCAGTACGGACCCTGCGGGGCACCACTAGTTACCTCTCTCCATTCTGAAAACTTGCCATTAATTTCTACACTTTGTTTCTTGTCTTTTAACCCGTTATCAATCCATGAGAGGATCTTCCCTCTTATCCCATGACAACTGACTTTTCTTAAGAGCCTTTAGTGGAGGGATCTTCCATTTCCAGGCAGCTTTAACTAACCTTTGTACTGCTGGAGTGAAAGCCCAAGATTTGAAGCTAAATGTTTGAGCCTTCAAAGTCAATTTTGAAAAGTGATTTTTAAAGTGCTTACCTAGCCACTGGGAACTGAATGGAGAATGTAAGGTTCTTTCTGACAGCCAACCAGACAGCTTGTAGTCCACTGAGCTGAATGTCTCTCTCCCTTTCTCTAGAATGGACAAAAACAAACAAATATTTTAATCACAATGGGCCTGATGGAGTGGTACCATCCTGAAATGGAACAACAGCTGTAATATCTTCGCTGAAGGGAAACATACCTGTTTCGTCACTTCTGTAAGCTCCATTAACTTCATGAAAATCAGTGGGACATGGGTAAACAAGCCACACTCCACTGACTTCAATGGATTCTACTGAGTTATACCTGCTGAGGATCTGTCACAATGGAGCCTTACAACTGGTGCAATAAAGTGACCTCAGAGAAACGTTGTCAGATATGAAGGTTTAGAACTTGCACAAGAACAGGGTAAACTATTAAATCAGATGTACATTAATATTCACTTCACACCCCTCCTCAGTTATATAAGAAAGTAAAGTAACAGCTTACAGACTAGTTTCTGTAGGTGTAACAATATAACATTCAAGAGGAAAGTAAAATATTGCTTTTTAAATCACTTTTTAAGGTTTAAAATGGGCTTGTACATTTATAGGTAGCTATTTTTCAACCCCGTCTTGTTGTATTTTTCAGGCAATTCTTGCATTTTTAGCACTACAACAAAAAAAGCAGGACTGCCAACTTCCACACTTCTTTTAATATATGCTCTATTAATCAAAGTTCTGGTGGAATTTAATTCTGTTCTTTTGGAAGTCTATCATTAGCAGTAGTTTCAGAAGAAAGCATCTGCCCATTTCAGGTCTTACCCCATCCTCCTCTCCTCTTACCTCAAATCTTTATTCTGCTTGTAAAGCCCAGAAGCCTTTTTCTTATCGCCAGATGCAAACTTCATGTCCAGATATCTGAGGGTTCTTGAAAATTTCAGGACCCAACTCTCAAATGTTCTGTTCCATTCTGAACTGTTTATATCTGATATCATCTTTGCAGTGGCAGAAGCACCTTCCCAAGGCACAAAATAACTGAGATGGAAACCCTCAGCAGGTACCTATGACACAGCAATCCTCTATGAAATGCTGAGGTAAATCAGGAGTAATTCCTTGGAAAGCAGTTTGTATTTTTGAATGTATAGTTGAAATTACATTTTTCTGTGTTCATTACTTTGCATTTATCAACATCGAATTTCATCTGGCATTGTGTTGCCCATCACCCAGATTTATGAGATCCCTTTGTAACTCTTTTCAGTTAGCTTTGCACTTAACATCTGCAAATTTTGCCACCCCACGTTTACCCCTTTTTCAAAACATTTTTATGAATAAGTTGAACAACATTGATCCCAATGCAAACTACTCCTTTAATTGGAATGCCCTGAATATTTTCATGATCATCTAATGATCCTTCAATTACTGGAATGGCAAAATTTTTGTTGTCTTAATCACCCTGCCCACCTCTGTTTATACAGCCAGTCCCCGAGTTGAGAATGGTCAACTTATGACCCTTCGCAGTTACGACCAAAGCTGTTGTAAATGGCAGACTCCGAGTTACGAACGCGACCCACGCTTACGACCAGCACGGTCACGTGTAACTCAATGGGGTCCGACTTACGAATGAACCAAGTTACGACCAATTGCTTGGTCCATAACCAGTTCATAAGTCGGAGAGAGGCTGTATATAAACTCCTTGCCCCACAGGCAAAGCTGGGAGCAGTGCAGGCTAGGGCCTGCGCTTTAAGCAATGTCTACACTGCAGAGATTTTCCTGGATACTAGAGGTATCTGCTGCGTCCAAGGAACACGTCCACTTTTCTGAAAAAAAAAAAATCAGAAAAGTAGACATACTTTTAGGCATTCCTGTAAACCCCATTCTTTGAGGAAGAAGGGATGTTCTGAAAGAGGTTTTTTCCCCTGACATTTGGCCTTGTGTAGACAGGTCAAATGTTGGAAAAGCCTCTTTTGGAAGAAAAGTGGAAAAAGATACACAAATTGCAATTCGCAACCTGTGGATCTTTTTCTGACTTTTCTTTGTAGTGCAGACATAACCTTAAGCAGACACCAAGTATGAAATGCAAAGGTTCAAACTTCAGAGGGGGCTATAGATAGCACCTAACCCCCCTTCAATGGTACCCATGCATTTTCACCAAATCATATAAGCTCTAAATTTACTCTATAAGCTTCAGTGGATGACATTGTCTTTGGGGAATTAGGTTTTGGGGTGGAGAGATTGTATCATATTCAATGCCCAATACAGCAGTGAGTTTTGAACAGCAGAATCAATTCTTCCCTGATAGATGTAGATGGAACATTCCAACACTTTGCACCAGACTAGTGGGTTATAAAGGTCACTCAGATGCCCTTGCTTCTGCAAATTGCTTTATGCTATAATCAATGTCTCTTTCACAAGGAAAGAGAGGGAAATGGTACCTTCAGTTCTAGCAACTGACAAGATCATTTAGGTCAGATTAAATATTTCACACAGTCTGCAATATGGACAAAATTATAGATTAGATGTATGCACAAACATTTGGTGCTGTGCTACAAACCCTAGCAATGGAAAAAATGACTAATGCTGCACAAAAGCTCTGATTTGTGAGCGGTGAATATAAGTGACACTTCTGAAATTGCCATGCTGGATATGCATAATAGATACAAAACCACATCTCCTTGTAGCTGCAGCACGTGTGCTCACAGCAAGGCAGCTATTAGAATTATTTCATAGGGCCAGATTCTGCCAGCTTCATCGTAGATGCACAATGGATGAAGAAAAGAGCTTCCATCACCGCTGGGTCTCTGCATGGGGGTTTGAGACTCCATCCTTTCCCCATGACCCCAGAAGATGCTAATGCATCCAAGAAAAGGAGGAGAAGGTGAGGCTGTGGCTCTGCCCATACCACCTTTCACCAGGTTCGTGCAGTCTGAGATTGTGCTACAGAATTCAGCAAGCACTTCTGATGGAATCTAATCTAGGCCACTCCCCACAAGAGTTATGCAGAGAGAGGGTAAGATGTTTCTTTCACTAATTATTTCCACTTGGATTAGAAATCTTATCCTTCTAAAGATCCCAGTGAAATGAATTCTACAGTCCCTCTGGAATGCATTGAGGGTGGTCGCCAATCTGGGACACCAGAGGAATGAATTGTTCCATGTGACTTTTCTGGCAAGCAATATTTCAGCTCCAAACTCTCAAGAGAAAGACTCTCAGAAGGTTTGTTGATACCCAAATTGAAACAAAAGCATGAACATCGTCTAAGTACCAACTAAGGTTGCAGAAACAGTGGGATGAAATCCATGCTTCACAAATCTGGCCACAGTTGATCCAAGGTTAATTTTTGATTGCGTGCAAGTTTCAAATGAAATATCCCTCTTAAAATAAGGGATAAGGGATCTTTCAGAAAAGGCTTTATTTTCCGAAAGATCCACGTCTAAACTGGCGCTTTTTTCTGGCAAAGCTCCGTGCCGAAAAAAAGCAGCAGCCATTTTTATGCTAATGAAGCGGGGGAGATTTAAATCTCTGCTTCATTAGCAATTGCAATACATCTAATTTGCATCCCTTTGACGAAAAAGAGATGCAATCTAGACGTAGCCTCCATGTTTAGAAATCAAAGCACTTTACAAACTTTCAAGAATTAATCTTCCCAGGGCTGCTGTGACCTAGATATTACCACCACTTGTAATTGAATGGCAACAGAATCAGAAGTGTTTAAGTAACTTCCCCACATGGGAAGATCAGCGGAGTCCTATATCTCCTCACTGCGAGCCTATATTTGTTTCTTCAACAGACAAGCAGAATGTATTTTTTTTAGAAGGACAGAGATACTAGGTCCTGTAGAGTGTAAACAGCAATGTACGTCCATTACTTTCTCTTCAAAATATTGTCTCATTCTCATGATAGCAGCTGCATGAACACAACCGTCTATATTACTCAATCCTCCTTGCTGTTAGCTACAACATTTTCCCACTCTTTCCTATATGTGCCATTCACAAACTAGCAATATGGATTTAAATGTGAATTGAGGGCTGCCCTGCTACTGAATGAAAGATTATCATCCTCAAATTACTGGACAAGGTATTATGGATTGTATGGGCATAGCCCTGCATTTATCTTGCTCGTGTTGGCAATTGCCACTAAACATTGAAACAAGACAGCTGACATACCTGACTAATGCTGCTAATGTCCCACTGTGCACTTTGACAGGAACTTGAAGTCAGAAAAATGCAAGGTGGATGGAACTTTGTCAGTCATAAAAGAAAATAGATGTGACCACCGTAAAGCACCACCATATTAGATGCAACTTGTTTGCAAACCACTTTATAATTAAAATTCTAAAGCTTAAAACTTTTGTAAAAACATTAAAACCTTTGTGTTTTGTCTTTTAAAAAAAACCTATGCCCTCTTTCTCTCATCAGAGTATTTGACTTTTGGGGCTTCCCTGGAAGTCATATATAAGGGGTAAATATATAAGGGTATGTCTACACTACCCTCCTAGTTCGAACTAGGAGGGTAATGTAGGCATTCCACACTTGCAAATGAAGCCCGGGATTTGAATTTCCCGGGCTTCATTTGCATAAGCGGGGCTCCGCCATTTTTAAATCCCCGCTTGTTCGAACCCTGTGCCGCGCGGCTACACGCGGCACGAACTAGGTAGTTCGAACTAGGAAGCTGCGCGGCATAGGGTTCGAACAAGCGGAGATTTAAAAATGGCGGAGCCCCGCTTATGCAAATGAAGCCCGGGAAATTCAAATCCCGGGCTTTATTTGCAAGTGCGGTATGCCTACATTACCCCGCTAGTTCAAACTAGCGGGGTAGTGTAGACATACCCTAACATATAACCTGCAAGGAGGTTTAATGGTAGTTTGAATTAGGAGCTTTAATTCAAACTACCTAGTCCGTGCCATGTGTAGCCGCGGGCAGGTAGTTCGAACTACGAGGCATTTAAAAATGGCGGTGCCCGGGAACATGCAAATGAAGCCCGGGATATTTAAATCCCGGGCTTCATTTTCAAGTTCGAATGCCTACATTAGCCATCCTAGTTCAAACTAGGGTGGCAGTGTAGACATACCCTTAGGGACTCTATTGCCCACTTTATGGCTAAGGTTTCCTTCTCTATTGTGGCACACACTTGTTCCCCAGGGAATAATTTCCTACTCAGATATAACACTGGGTGCTCTTTGCCACCGATATCCTGCATTAGCACAGCTCCCAATCCCACTGCTGATGCATCGATCTGTAAAATAAATTCCTTAGAAAAGTAGGGTTGCACCAGTACTGGGGCTTGTGTAAAGGCTTGACCTTAGCTGCTTGAAAGCCTCTTCACAGTATTCACTCCATATCACCCGCTTGGGTTGATTACCTCTAGTTAAGTCTGTTAGAGAGGTTGCCATAGATGCAAAATTTGGTATACACCTTCTGTAGTAATCCACCAGACCCAAAAACTGATGTACCTGCTTCTTGGTTGTAGGAGTGCAGTACTCTGTAAGGGCCTGGACTTTGCTCACCAGGGGTTTTAATTTCCCCTTTCCTTCCGTGAGGTCCTCTCCCATTTCCACTACACACTTTCTCCCATATCTCCGGCCCAGGGCCCCAGGTCCGCTGGTCGCGGTAGGAGGTCTATTAACAAGGCTTCCTGAGGGTTCCATTTCTTTATTAGGTTAACATGATATACCTGGGTACTACGTCATTTTCCCACGAAGTGTATTTCATAGACCACCAACCTTAACCTCCGAATAATCTCGAAGGGCCCCTGCCATTTTGCCATTAGCTTAGATTCTCTAGTGGGTAACAAGAGAAGCCCCCTATCTCCGGGCTTAAATTGGACTGCTCTGGACAAATAGGGGGTGAGGAGGGTGGCCCAATGCTCATTAGGCCACCGTGCCACCGTGGCTACTCTTTCAAACATCATGAGATATGCCTGAAGGTCATCCTGAGGTCCCATTTTGGAAAGGCGTATTGGTAACTGGAGCACCCTGGCAAGCTCTCCAGCTGCTGGCGAGTGCGGGGCTCGGGAGGTGTTCTGGCTGCTGCATCCCATGCCCCATCACATGGGGTAATCAATGGTTTAACAGCAATGATTACACCAAGTGCCCCATGATTTCCTCTAAACCTAATGCTGAATTGTACTGATCCACATAATGCTTTACTTATTTAAATGACAAGCCACTGTGTCCAGGAATGTAAAGGAATAAACATACTCATTAGGTAAATGAATACATACATCCAAATGCAACAACAAGCAACACATGCTGCAACAATGAGACAAGTTTGTTAAGTAAACTGATATTTATATTGTTGAAAATATTATCAAGGTATCCTGGCCCATTAGGGGCATGTCTACACTACTGCATTATTTCAATATAACTCACATTATTTCAAAATAACAAAATGAATGTCCACACAGCAAGCCCATTATTTCGAAATTATTTCCAAATAAGAGACTTCTTATTCCCGAATAATAAACCCTCATTTCAGGAAAAATAACGCCAATTTCAAAATTGTCGTTTCAAAATAGCCGTAGTGTGGACTCTCCACTGATGCTATTTCGAAATAGTTCCTCCCCAGGGCCATTTAAAGTAATTACTCCTCAGTGCTTCCTGAGACTCTAAATTGAGGTAGCATGTCCACATTAGGGGAACCTGCCTCGAACTAATTTTGAGGCTTCCGTGTAGTGTGGACAGGCTATTTCAAAATAGTTATTTCGGGAGTTATTATTCCAAAATAACTTATTTTGAAATACCCTTGTAGTGTAGACATACCTAGGAGAATTATCAAGATGATGCTTTAGTCTTCAGAAATTATGCTGTCCAGCATAAAAATGGAATATTTGAAGATAGCTATGATTTCTGCAGCTGGACATCTGGCCCAAATTTCCAAGTATGTGCTTACAGTTTGCACATGTGATATGTCCAATGCAATCCAGGAATTTGGGTAGGAGGGGAAGAATAGGCAGACTGAGGAGTCACACCTGCATTCATCACGTTGATCATGCATTCATCCTGTGTGATCTAGGACAAGTCAATTTCTCTTCTTCTGTTCCCTCATCTGTAGAATGGGGATAATATTTCCCTGCCTCATAGCAGTGTTGTGAGATTAAGATGTGAGGTACTAAGACAGATAGTGAGGACCATATAAGTATCAGAGGGTAGGTCTACACTACAAAGTTAATTCGAACTAACGGACATTAGTTCGAATTAACTTTGATAGGCGCTACACTAGCGCTCTGCTACTTTTAACTTAATTCGAACTAGCGGAGCGCTTAGTTCGAACTAGGTAAACCTCATTCTACGAGGACTAAGCCTAGTTCGAACTTACTAGTTTGAATTAAGGGGTGTGTAGCCCCTTAATTCAAACTAGTGGGAGGCTAGCCCTCCCCAGCTTTCCCTGGTGGACACTCTGGCCAACACCAGGGAAACTCTATTGCCCCCCTCCCGGCCCCGGACCCCTTAAAGGGGCACAGGCTGGCTACGATGCCCATGCCTTACTAGGCACATTGATCAGGGCGAAAACAAGCATGAAGTTTTTGTGTTCATATTTTTGCTACTCAAGATCTGTTTGGCCCTTGTTATGATCAAGCTAAACACTTTTCAACGTGTGAAAGGGATAACTCTAGGAAACAAAATAGAGAGCATCTTGTGTATACTGGGGAAACCATGGTACCACTTATTGATTGATTTAGTAGATGAGATAGTGTCACTCAGAGCTCCAAGGTGATGGATTTTCACTGCACTAATGAGAATGGACAACACAGCTGTATTAAACCATTATTAAAGTGATTTGTTTTCAAACCAAGTGGTCTTTTTCCAAAGGACGCATAGAAATGTTTCAACCAGGATTTAAAACAAGAAAAAAAAATAAGGATTTTGGGAGTTTTCATTTTGGGAACTCAACTTTAAGATAAGCTTAAAACATTTTAGTCTCAGGTGCACAAAAGTGTTGTAGCTTGCTATGTGTCTTTGAGAAGGTATCAGTCTACTAGAAGACACCTTCTACCTTTAATCTAGGGAGAATGTCCAGAAGACATGAAGTAGCGAGTTAGAAAACTATTACAGAAAAAAAAAAGCAAGCAGTCCTGTGGCACCGTAGAGACTAACAAATGGTATCACAAAAAAAGTATCAGTGACACATAAAATTCCAGCTGCACTTCATTAATTCTGGCATTCACCAGGGTCCAATGTACTCATTTCAGACATTTCAGAAAGATAAAATAGGGTTCAAAAACTTGATATAATCAATCTAAATGATCCTGAGAAGGATATGAGTTTTGGACAAGACCACAATGTCTATATAATAGTCTCTCATCTGTGTAAATTAGCCTGCTTAGACTATTTATATCATTTGAACGCTCAGTCGTACATAAATCTGGCTTTCCCCACTCCCTTTTCACTACTTTTAGAAGTGGATCCTAAGTGCCAGGTGAGGGAGTTTAGGACTGTACCTATGTACCTGTGAACATTTTGACTGAATGGAAACCAGACACCTTTATCCTAAATGAGGCTTTGAAAATCTCTCCATGATCATTAGTTAGGGGAATCAGTTATTCTCTCATTCACTTCTTTAGCTAAAACATGGATATTTTATGATGTGCCCAACTACAATTTAGGCATATTGACTTAACCAGCCAAAGGTCTATAGGTGCTCTGTTGTCATGAATTTGTTTAATTTAGTCTTGCATTGCTGTTTCTAATAATGATATTTTGCACATAATTAATTACTAAAAATTTGCCATTGCTGTGTAGATGCATATTGATTTATTTGTTCTCCCTCTGCTCATTTGCTATATCATTAAATTGCCTAGACACCAAAAGCTCTAAATGTAAGGACCTGAAATATTAACAGGTTACATCACCTCATTAAGAAAAAAAAAAGCTATCTTATTTAAAGTCTACGTTATCTAACCTTCATATGCTGACATCACATTTACCCAAGACATTCTTAATGCTTGTTGAACCTTTAAAACATCAGAGACTGGGTGGGAAGGGATTTCTTCAGCTCCAGTAGGAATTGGCAGGGCTTGTCTAAATGAGCCCTTGGTTTGCTGCAAGCCAGGATGTAAATCTACTCCATACCAGCTTGTTGTGGACCTGCTACTGCATGATAAAAGCTCCCTAATGTGCATTGAACTACTACCATTTGAAAGTGAGTAGGTAAACCAACGTACACTAAGAAATGTTTAGTGTGTTGTACAACACTGCCAGTTTGTTCATGGCAAACTGAGGTGTAAATCTACCTCTCGCTAATTCATATAGACAGGCCCTTATTTCACAGGTAACTACAATTTCTCCTATTAGACCCAGAACTTCCTAAAAGAAATGGCTTAAGTTCATTAGGGAGAGAGAAACTATATTATAGCAGTTACTAGATTTATTTTAATAATTGCTATTTGGAGGGTATTTTTTTAAATTTGTATTGATTACTTCAAATGTACAGCTGGCCCTGAAGCTAAAAGCATGGATTTTCTGCTAGTACAGTAGAGCAAGAAAAGCTTCTCTGGGACATGCTTATGCCTTCTTCATCTCTGCTCTTGCTTAAGTTGGAAGAGCCTGGGATTTGCACTACCTGTGATCACCTAGGGAACATGTCTCAGCTGGGAGTTTGTGGTATCCACTGCGACATGGTGATTTCCTTTCCATATCTCAGGAGTCACTATGCTATGTCTGGCATGATTTTCCAGAAATGCTTTTAATGGAAAAGTTTTCTATTAAAAGCATTTTCGGAACAGAGCGTCTAGATTGGCACGGACGCTTTTCCGCAAAAGCACTTTTTGCGGAAAAGCGTCCATGGCCAATCTGGACGTGCTTTTGTGCAAAAAAACCCCGATCCCCATTTTCACAAGCGGGGCTTTTTTGCAGAAAATAAATCTGAGCTGTCTACACTGGCCCTTTTGCGCAAAAGTTTTACTCAAAATGGATTTTTGCCTGAACGGGAGCAGCATAGTATTTCCGCAAAAAGCACTGATTTCTTACAGTAGGAAGTCAGTGCTTTTGCGGAAATTCAAGAGGCCAGTGGACAGCTGGCAAGTTTTTCTGGAAAAGTGGCTGATTTTCCGGAAAAACTGGCCAGTCTAGACACAGCCAAGAAGTCTCCCCCAAGTAGGGAGCCACAGATATTTTCTCTCCCTTCACACTGCCTGAAAATGCAGTGAGGTGATAGAATCTGTCAAAGTCTTGAAGGTCATGAATGAGTCATGCTTAAAATCCCCTAGTGTGAGTTATGTATTAATATCTGCAGGATCCATTCAGATCACTTAATGTACAGAATTAGTGCATGCTAGATTTTATGCCCTTCTGGTGTAGATTAATTAATTATATAGTTAAGTGTTTACAAGGGATTGGGTCCTTCTTAGGATTTCATCCTTCATCTGCTTACTGGAGCTTTCATATTCCTGCACAGAACATTCCTCTTTGGTTTTAAGAGGGTTCCAGATTACACCTGAAACCTTTGGGGTAAAATTTAGATCACTTAAAAGAGGGACTAGGCTAAGCAATGTGGTTTATGTGAACCAAATGAGAGATCTGCTAATAAAGTGGGTCAGAGAGAAAGGAATTACAGGCTTTGAAAGGATGTGTGGTCTGGTTGTTCAGGAGCAATTCCTGAACATGGATAATGATGATACAAAACAGTGTTTATGGGATAAAAACAGGTAGAATCATGCAGAATCTCTTGCTTCTGCTGACGAGGCTTCTACTGACTCAGGGACTGTCACAATTATGGAGTGGAGCACCCCAGACAGGGCCTGAGAGGCTCAATGCCCTGCCTCAAAGGGGGCTGGGCTTACAACCTTGTGAGAGTAATGTACATTTTGGGGGAAAACTTTTGTACATGCTAGGGATAGAGACAAGGAAATCCCATGAGCATGCAGCTTCTAAGTGAATAAACAGGCTGGCAGCCTTGCTCAGCAGCCAGGGCAAAACAAACCTTCACTACTATGTGGAAAGGGAAACTGAGGCACACAACCTCATGGCACTGGTGGCTAAAGCCAAGACACCTACACATTAAAAGACATTGCTATTTGCAGTCTGGGGGTATTGCTATATCTCAAAGGCTACGTCTAGACTGGCCACAAATTCCAGTAAAGGGATGCAAATCAGGTAAGTCAGCATAGGGAAATCCGCGGGGGATTTAAATATCCCCCGCGGATTTAAATAAACATGTCCACCGCTTTTTTTCCGGCTTGGCCAATACCAGGTGCCATAGAGGGAATGAATAGGACATTTAATCATCAAAGGATCCCACCTCTGTCACCTATTACCAGCCTCCGACAAACAGCATTGATAGACCCATCTTCCATTAATTTATCTAGTTCTTTCTTGAACCCTGTTAAAGTTCTGGTCCTATGTTTCCCTATATGAATTACTTTGCATTTATCAACATTAAAATTCATTTGCCATTTTGTTGCCTGATCACCTTGTTTTGTGAGAGCATTTTGAAGCTCTTCACCATCTGCTCTGGTCTTAACTATTGTGAGCAGTTTAGTATCATCTGCAAACTTTGCCAATTCGCTGTTTACCCCCATTCTTCAGAACATTTATGAAAATGTTGACTAGAATGGGTCCCAATACATCACTTGTGGAAGTATCACTAGTTATCTGCCTCCATTCCGAAAACTAATAATTTATTCCTACTCTTTGTTTCCTATATTTTAACCAATTATGAGTCCATGAGAGGACTTCCCTCTTACTTACGACAACTTACTTTACTTTAGAGTCTTTATTGAGGGACTCAAAGTCAAAGACTTTCTAGAACTATAAGTACATTATATCCACTGGATCCCCCTTGTCCACATGCTTGTTGATGCCCTCAAATAATTCTAGTAGGTTAGTGAGCCATGTTGACTTTTCCCCAAACAATTCTGTTCTTTACTATAGTTTCAACTAATTTGCCCAGTACTGATGTTACTTACTGGTCTGTAATTGTCAGGAACACCTCCAGGGTGCTTTTAAAAGATTGGCATCACATTAGTTATCTTCCAGGCATTTGGCACAGAAGATGATTTAAAGGAGAAGTTACAAACCACAGCTAGTACTTCTGCAATTTCACATTTGAGTCCTTTCAGAGCTTTTGGTAAGTGCCATATGATCCTGATGACTTGTGACTCTTTAGTTTATTAACTTGTACCAAAACCTGTTCTAATGATACCTCAATCTGTTACAGTTCCTCAGATTTGTCACCTAAGAAAAATGGCTGAGGTTTGGAAATCTCCCTAACATTTTCAGCCGTGAAGACTGACACAAAAATTCTTTTAGTTTCTGCACAATGTCCTTATTGTCCTTGAGTGGTCCTTTACCATTTCAATTGTCCAGTGACCCCACTGTTTGTTTAGCAGGCTTCCTGCTTATGACATACTTAAAAAGTTTTGCTATTTATTTTTTGAGTTTTTGGCTAGCTGTTCTTCAAATTCCTTTTTGGCCTTCCTTATTTTATTTTTGATACTTCATTTAACAAAGTTTATGCGCCTTTCTATTTTCCTCATTAAGACTGAACTTCAATTTTTTAAATCATGCCTTTTTATCTCTGCTTCTTTTATTTGGTTGGTAGCCCATGGTAGCACTTTTTCTCTTACTCTGTGTGGGTTGTGTTTTTTTTTTTTTAATTTGGGTATATATTTAAGTTGAGACTCTATTATGGTATCTTTGAAAAGTTCCCATGCAGCTTTCAGGGATTTTACTTTTGTCACTGTCTCTTTTAATTTCTGCTTAACTAACCTTCTAATTTTTGTATAATTCCCGTTCTGAAATTAAATGCCAGAGTATTGGGCTGCTGAGGTGTTTTTCCCACCAAAGTAATATTAAATTTTATTATATTATGGTCACCATTTCCAAGCATTATTAACTTCTTGGACCAGATTCTACACGCCACTTAGGACTAAATCAAGAATTGCCTCTCTTCTTTTGAATTCCAGAACTAGCTGCTCCAAGAAGGAAGCTGTCTAACTTGCAAGAACAGATTAAAAGAACTACTGTTAGGGTGAGCAACTGCATGTAACAAGTTTCTTAGTGTATTACGCTTACCTGGCATGTTTTGTTTTATTTTGATTAATAACTTACTTTGATCTGCCTCCTATTACTGCAACCACTTAAATCCTACGTTATACTTAATAAAATCACTCTTGTTTATTAATAAACCCAGTGTAAATAATTGTTTCTTTGGTAGTGTAGGAAAAAGAGCCTAAAGCATGGGCCTGGTTCTTGAACCAAGCAAGCAAGAGTTATAATATGGGTAACAGACAGGCCGTGTTAAAAGCAGATGTTTGCCTGCAAGTCAGTGTCTCTTGGCACTGGGCCTGGTAGCACTGCTAAAAGAACATGAAATATGTAAATACATTCTGCCAGGACAGTACAGGGACAACAAGCTGAGCACATAATAAAATAGTTTGAAACAACAAGAGTGAAAGCAGAACAATGGGGAGTAAATGCTTTGGAGGAAAGTACAAGGGAAGATACCAAGCGTGTCATTAATATGGAAGATGATACATAAGGTGTGTATTATAGTTTCCTTATTTTTGTTTATAAATGTTGTGGTAACTTGACTTAACTTTTTAGCCGGCCTGGGGGCAATAGTAAAATCCATACTATTGATTAAGCCGCATTTATTGTCACGGGTACAAACACATAGGGACTCAGAGGCCATTTAGCTACTGATGATTATTGTACTTCGTTCAACTGACTTGAGTGGCTTCATATCTTATCTGAATCAGTGGTCTTTGAGGTCTCCCATGCACAGCTGGCATGATATAAGGAGGAAGCATATAAAAACACATGCAGCCAAACATTTATCACTACTAACGGAGCAGAAGACCTGTCAAGATTCACACCAGTGAATTCTGAATTTACTTCATCAGTGACCTGACCTACTACTTTAGTGACCCTGACTACTGATCTGTTAAGTAAGCAAGCTATCCACTATAGTAATCATGATTTTAAACTGTAATTTTAAACTGGATATTAAAAATGTTAGATGAGTTGGAAGGTATGACAGTGGATGTGCTAGACTGAAGCACCTTCGCTCCTGCAGAATACATTGTACAGATGTAGCATGTCTGGTAATTACTCCATCTCAGCAAAAGGTGGAAGTTATGTCTGCAGGACAGTATTTCCTGCCAACAAAGCATGATATAGATACCATGTCGCAGTGTATGCACACTACATCACTTGAGGCGTGGAAACCCAGGGAAGTGTATGTCACCTAGTCAGCTGCTAGGATGTCAACAATGTCTGTCGGTCTGTAAAACAACCCTCAGTCTAGGGTAGTACAGCCTAATGGCTTGAGTCAAGAGCAACAAGAGTTAATGGCACCAGCTCTTAGTTCAGAGCGGCACAGTATAGTAGCTAGAATCAATAGGGCTACATCTAGACAAGCCTCTTTCAAAGACAGCGTCTAGACTATAAGCAGATTTTTAAAAAAAGCGAGTCACTTTTTCAAAAGAGAGTCTAGACGCTCTATTTCTAAAAAGCACAATTTGCATTCAACAGTGCCTTTTTTCAAAAGAATACTTTTGAAAAAAGGCATTATTCCTTGTAAAATGAGGTTTACCACAATCGAAAAAACTGCCACATTCTTTCAATTTACTTTCAAAAGAACACAGCTGCAGTCTAGACAAAGGTGAAGTTTTTTTTAAAAAAAGGCTACTTTTTTTGAAAAAACCTTGTAGTCTAGACATACCCTCGGAGTAGCCCTCAATTCAGGGCAGCACAGCCAATGGCCAGAGTCAATAATTTGGGGCAACAGCTCCAGTAGGGGAACCGGGGCTCACCCTACTATACCAGGCCCTGACCCAGGGTCCTGTGAATGGCAGAGTGCTCCATCACTCACTCAGTGAGGAATCCAACTGCAACATGCCAATTCCCCCACCCTCTCTGGGTCACTTCCTACCAGATTTGGTGCAGGGACATTCCAAGTGGCCTCTGGGTTCTCCAGGTCCACTTCAATTGCCTCTTCCTAGGGCTTCTCTGGTGCTGGTAGCTCCAAGTGGTCTCCCAGGTCTCTGGCTCCCACCATCTGGGTCTCTGGGTGGAGAATCTCTGGAGCTCCTACTGGAGGTCCTTCTTCTCCAGTGGCCAGCCCAGAATGAGCTGAGCTACTCCCTTTTATATTGCTCCAGCATTTGAAGCATGCCCAGTCTGGGTGGAGAGGTGGGACTTACTCTACCAATGGGGTTTTAACCCCTCCTGATTCTGTGCGAGGTATGAGCCCTCCCTTCTCCCTCTCCCTCCATCACATAGCACTTTAAGCCAATGCAACTTATGACACTAAGGGCAGTGTTTTTATACTCCCCTGAGCAACAGTAGAGGTAGTGTAGATAAGCCCTAAGTCTGTGTAACTCCCATGAACCTTTCTTCCTCTTTGCTTTACCACCTTTCCACCTCCATGTACTCTATTTTTATTTTCCCTTCTTTCCCTCTTCCTGTGCTCTGTGCTCCATTAAGGTGAACCTACATTTAAATGTGACTGGGAATAAAGATTTTTTCCTTGTCTGCACTTCAGTTTAGAGTCATGTTCACTAGCACATATTAAAGTATGTAGAAGCAGAAGTTGTAGCACATAAGCTCCTGGGGAATCTGCTTCTCAGATTTGCTGACAGCAAAAAGGTGTGTAGGACTGCATAGAATTCAGGAATATATTTTCATTTATTGCATTAAACATGCTGAAGTGGAGCCCTTTTCCTCCACAGAAGCAACACAAAGATATTTTAAAGAGCTCTTGACATGTGAAGGGAAAGCTCAATGTTTGTTTGGTTTCTTTGTGTGTGTGTTTTTTTATTAATCTAGCCAAACTGAGAAGTAATTGCTTATGGAAGTGTAACTTGAGAAAAATACAAATCTAATCCCTAACCTAGCCTTAGAGAAATGCAGACTTTAAATAAGAGGAAACTAATAAAGGCTCAGGCTTTTCAAAAGAAGCACACGGATTTCTGATTTCCCAGGTTGGATTAGTTTATAAATTTCTAAACCCTTTCCTAATTAGTCTGAACTTTGCAGTGAAAACCCCAAACATTTTTGCAGATAGACACATTGTAAATACCAAAGAAAATGAAGAGGCTCACCTGTTCAGTAACTGATGTTCTTTGAGATGAGTGTCCCTGTGGATGTTCCACTCAGTTCAAGGTGCATCCCAGTGCTTTTGATTGGAGATTTTGACAGCAGTATCCCTATGGGCCAGGCCTGTGAATGCACGGCCTAGGCTCCT
This sequence comes from Pelodiscus sinensis, assembly GCF_049634645.1. Taxonomy (NCBI): domain Eukaryota; kingdom Metazoa; phylum Chordata; order Testudines; family Trionychidae; genus Pelodiscus; species Pelodiscus sinensis. Next base: position 53,991,932 of record NC_134719.1, read on the forward strand.
CAGTTCGGGTATGTCTACACTACCCCGCTAGTTCAAACTAGCGGGGTAATGTAGGCATACCGCACTTGCAAATGAAGCCCGGGATTTGAATTTCCCGGGCTTCATTTGCATAAGCGGGGAGCCGCCATTTTTAAAACCCCGCTGATTCGAACCCCGTGCAGCGTGGCTACACGGGGCTCGAACTAGGTAGTTGGGACTAGGCTTCCTATTCCGAACTACCGGTACACCTCCGAGGCATCATCCAATCAACTGGGGCTTCAGCCCAAAGTGTGATGCCCCCTTTTAGAGGAAATACAGCCTCCCGGCCTAGTCCACAGTTCAGTGCCCCTGTGCTAGGGAAAATACGGCCTCCCGGCCTAGTCCACAGTTCAGTGCCCCTGTGCTAGGGAAAATACGGCCTCCCGGCCTAGTCCACAGTTCAGTGCCCCTGTGCTAGGGAAAATACGGCCTCCCGGCCTAGTCCACAGTTTACAGGCCTAGAAGCCTAGTCCACAGTTCAGTGTCTGTTACCCCGGTCCCTACTTGCCAGGGTCTCAGGCAGCAGGGGTAGGGGGGCCGGGCCCTCCCTCTCCACCGGGCCCCGACCCAGGGCCCTAGTAGTGGTGGGCGGTTCCCACCACTGGCTCGGCGGGGGCTCCTCCCCGCAACGCCCCGAGCCCTCAGGGGCTTCTGCAGCTCCCTGCCCTGGGTCGCTTCCTACCCCTGCTCTCGGCCTGCCGCAGCCCCACCTGTCGGCGTCGGTCGCCTGGCTGTAGCGGCACTTCCCCTGGCAGCCGCAGAGTTGGCAGAGTCCGGTCCGGAGCTCGGGTCACGGGGGGGTCGGTCAGCGGCTCCGACGTTGGGGCCGAGCCCGGCAGAGGCCCGGCAGCAGCTCCCTTGGCGACTCCTTCTCCGGCTGGTGGTTGCTAGCTCCAGCTCGGGTCGCAGTCTGACCTTTCTGAGCAGGCCAGCAGCCTCTTATCCCTCTGCTCCCCTCGGAGCATGCCCAGTAGGGCTGTGGGGGTGGGGCTTTCTCCGCCCCCGGCACCAGGTGGTTTCCCTGGTCTTGAGTGCGGGGCGAGGCTGTCCCATCACACCGTTCCTGGAAGGCGAATGTTTTAGGTGCTCCTGCTAACAGAGATGGGGATAGCAACAGTGATGGAGACAGCGAAGGCGATGACCTAGGGTCACGTTGCGGGAGTGACTGCTCAGGCAGCCACTCTGGTGGCCAGGGCCATGTTGGGGGCTGGTTGTTGCTGGGGCTAAGGCAGCATTGTGGGGCGGCAGCCACCACCATTTCAGGCCTACAACAGTCAGCTGGTGGACGGGTTGCTGCTGTGGCATGTTGAAGCTGTAGCTGGGTGGGTTGCTGCCAGGGGGTTGAAACTACAGGTTGGTGGGTTTCTGCTGGGGGCAGGTGGGTTGGAGATGGGGACAGGCCGACACTCTGGCATGCTGTAGGTTGCCAAACCCAGACTCAGAGGCTTTTGTGCTACTTAAAGTATCAAACTAGGAGCCCAAGATTGGAGAACTCAGCAAGGAGAAACAAAGGCCAAGGATCACACTAAACAAGTGTTTCTTAAACTTTTTAAGACCAAGGAATACCAAACAATAATTTTTTTATGAGGAACACCAAGGATTTTTTGTTGAGCAACAAAAATGTTGGGGGGGGGCAAAGGGGTCGGGGAAGTTATTGATAAAAAAAAAGGTTGCCTGCTCCTTTAAGGGTGGCCATTTTGAATTCTGCTGTTCTCCGTGGCACACCTCCGACTGTTTAAGAAACACTGCACTAAACAGTATAATATGCATTTTAATTTATTTCTTAATGACGCTGCTGTAAGTAGGACTATTAGGGTGCATCTACACTGCACTGTTATTTCGAGATAAATAGTGTTATTTCGAAATAACAATGTGAGCATCTACACAGCAATTCTGTTATTTCGAAATAATGGGCAGTTTATTCTGAAATCTGTAAACATTATTCTACAAAGAATAATGCCTATTCCATAATAGCTATTTTGAAATAAGGTGTGTGTAGACGCTCCAATGCTGCTATTTTGAAATAGCCTCTCACCAGGGCTTTAAAAAGTATCACTGGCATGCTGACCCACAAATAGAAGTGAATAAGTTAAATCTCGGCATGCCAGTTCTGAAAGATTGCTTATCCCTGCCATAGAACCACAGCAAAATTCAGTACTGGCCATATAACATTATGAGCCCATTTCTATCCATAACTTTTCTCTTTTTTAAATAAGAGATTTTCACAGCTTGGATTCTCTGTTTCTGAAATACGCTGCATGTGTGCCTTGCATCAGGATTTGATTTTGCATAACTGTCTGGTTTACATTTATCAGAGAGAAAGAAATCAGTGCAAAAAGTTAGTTTCTGTGGAGCCCCTATAACTTGTGATTTATTTTAAGATCACCTTTTTTTTTTGAAGAGGAATGTTTTCTCCTCCATACATAGCTCTGTTTAGCAAAACAAGTGATCGTTGCCTTTGCTTTGTCTTACATTGTAAATAAGCCTGAATGTCATGTGGTGATGAATGAAAAAAATATTTCTAGAAAATATGATTATTCATCAGGATAAAAAAAAAACACAGCACCAAATGAGATTGTTCTATTCCCAGAGAATATTTTTCCATGACAACAGAGCTCACAGTTCCATACAATACTAATTTAACTGCACGTGTTTTACCTTCCCTGAAAATCTTAATGTAGGAACTGCCATACTAGATATGACCAGTGGTTCAATTAAACCAGTATCCTGAGACTACCAGGAGCCCGACCACATGATTCAAAGAAGACGCAAAAGATGCCTACAGTAGATAGCTATGAATTACTTGTCCATGAGGAATGTGTGTCTTCTTCCCTGTAACATGATAGTCAGAAAGAATAAAACCACAGATCAGACTTCCCTTGTCTGGCACTGTAGTGAGTCAGCATGGCCTTCCACTGACTCAGGGGAGGAAACCCCCCTTAAAACCATGTGGTGGGGTCACCCAGCCCCGCCCACAGGAAACTGGAAGCCAGGACTGGGAGTATAAGAAGGGCAGCTCCCAGCTCAGTTAGGGCTCAGCCACCGAGCAGGGCAGAGGCTCTCCCACAGCCCCAGTGTTGGAGGGCCTTGCTACGCTGCTCTCCGGTGGACGACTAAGTTGGGTCACCTGGGCCATTACCAGGCCCTGAGCTGAGTCCTAGACCATGCTGACTGCAGCTGGAGCTGGATCCCGAGACACGCTGGCAGGAGCCACCACTTGGACCCACCAGTCAACCCAGACCCCTCCCCCCGCCCCCCAAGCATTTCCAGGGCTCAGCCAAGTGGGACGTACCACCTGGACCTTTAACCAACGCAGATCCTGAGGCGATGGACACCCTGCCACCACCGCCATCCTTAGCCGACACCAAGGAACGACCTCCAAGCCAGGCAGGCCCCCAGGGGGAACAGGGAAGTGACCCAGGGATAGCTGACCTTGGGGTGGATGAGGATATGGAAGTTGGTTGGGCAGCGCGCTGTGGCTCGGAGCCCCGCTGACCCACTAACCTGGACAACACGTTACAGGGGAGCCTTGCTGATACAGTAGCTGCCACGCTGCCACTACTAGGGCCCTGGGCTGGAACGCCGTGGTATAGGGAGAGCCTGCATCCCTCCCCCCCGCCACCCGTTTCCCTGGGTAACAGATTCCCCCTGTGGGGCAAACCCCTGCACTTGTCAGCTCTCCACTAGCAAGGAGATCCAACCCCTGGCACTGCCTGAAAACAGGCCTGCGCCATTGGACTTTCCTATTGCTTGACTCATTGTTCATTGCTTTGCCCTGACCCAGGGTAGGGGTTCAAGAACTGTTGTGCAACCCACCAGATCACTGTTTAACTGTTAACTTGTTGCCCGGCCCTGATTCAGGGCCTGACCCTCCCCCCCCCCCCCCCGCGGGGGAGAGACCTCTAGATTACAGGTTAATTGTTGGTTACCACCCATCCCTGAACCAGGCGGGTTACTAGAACCCTTAATTGGCTGACAGTCAGGCCCTGGAGGCTCTAGACTTGGGTAATACCATGAGTCAGTGTGGCCTCTTGATGACTTGAACTACTACAGGCACCCTCAGGACCTGAGTGGTCCTGAACAATGGAGATTGCTGGACACAGGAAGATCAAGGCTCCCTACCTGGTTGTAGGTTCTGCTCCTGGCTGGGTCTGCAGTCCTTGCTACCTGCCGCTGCCTCCAGCCCCTCACCACACCAGGCCTGGCTGGGGCTGCATCCCCCACCGTGCCAGCCCTGGATATGGGCCTGCACTCCCCACCATCCAAGCCCCGACCAGGGCTGCCCTCCACACCATCCCACTCTCCGCTGGGTCAATGCTCCTGGCCCCTGGCTGGGGCTTAGTCCCTGACTGGGCTTCTCTCCTTGCCACCAGACCTTGCCAGGGATGTGCTCTCCGTCCCGCTGAGGTTGGGCTCCCTACCACCAACCCAACTCAGGCTGTGCTTTTAACCTGGACAGCCAGGGCCTTCTGGTCCAATAATATTCGTGGTCCTGCCTGACCGTGGATATTGCTGGAACAGAGTCCCAGATTTTAGAGGTTCAGCCTACATTTTTAAAAAGATACTTGTATTCTAAATCAGGATGGTCTCTATTATACTTCCCCTAATTACTAGCTGAATAAACTCAAGAACTCTAGATATTGAATGCAAGCAATGCATCTCCTATGATATACAATGATAAAAATATTCAAAATATTATATAATGTACTATAGCACAGGATTTCTCTTATTATATGTATCAAAGCATCCTCACTTGCTAATTATATCTGAGTGCATATATTGTACTGTTTTCAAATTAGTAGAAAACTTGCCATATTTCAGAATTAGCAGTGTTCACCGTGTTATTTCAGATGATTTAAGTTCCTATAGTTTTGCAGATTTTTATTAGCGCCATGAATAATGAACATGAAATGAGGAAAGTTTTGTTTCTTTCAAGCTTCTTAACTGTATTTTACATTAGTCCAAGCAACTTCTCTCACATAAAACAAGTCAACTTTAATTAATAAAAAAATATTTTCCCTTAAAGGAAGGGACTGTTTAGTTTCTTAATATATTTCAGTTTACTCTGTTTTACTATCAGATTGCCTTTGAAACCCACTTTCTATATGCAGGTCCCATTTGTAGGGGAGGAGGGGCAGGAAGGCCATTTGGCCCAGGACTCAGGAGACAAAGGGGACTCAAATTTTGACATTTTTCTACCAAATAATTTCCATTTATTAGACACTGGCAGTTATGAGAGACAACAAACCAGCAAAAAATTGATTTAAACCATTTTAGGACCTTGGGCTTTCACCAATTTTTTGGTCACATCCATGTTTTCATCTGCATGACTGGAGATTGGAGTAGCTTCTGTGATTAGTGATTCTACATTATGAAATGCTGTTTACAGTCTTTGCATAGTTTAGAGGTTTTGAAACTCGTAATTAATTCTACAGTATTACTGTAAAGTAATTTTGCTTGGTTGGAGGGTGAGTTTTACCTTTAAATTAGAGGTTTATTGCTGCATAGGAGATTTTCGTATTCCTGTTTTTTCTTATGTCATCATATAGAATAACCATATCATGCTCAGTTGTAAGCTACCTCTTCATTCAGTTCTAGATTCCCCTTTAAAGACATTTTTGTGATAATAAACATAGTTCTAGTTGTTTAATAAACTTTACATCTAATCTGGCAATATCCCCATTCTCATATTTATAATAACACACCAGTTATTAGAGGAATTTAATCATGGGAACACGTTAAGCAGATAAAATTTCAAGACTTTGAAATAAGGCATAAGGGCTGTAGTAAATACTTCCCCCCACCCCCCAGTGTTATCATATATATAGTAACCCAATGTCTGTGATTCTGTAACGCTGAAATGCTGGCTGTTCCCTCTGGGAGGCGCTGTTGCCTCCCGTCATGGTGGTCGGCTGACTTCTGCACCATTCAGCTGGGCTGCCGTGGGGGAGCAAATGGAGCAAGCAACCGTTTGGGCTCCGCAGTCCCCCGAGTGAGAGGCAGGAGGGAGAGGAGAAGAGAAAGAGAGAGTGAGAAGCAGGAGGGGGAGGAGAAGAGAAAGAGAGAGAGAGGCAGGAGGCGGAGGAGAGCTGAGAGGGGGGGGAGGCAATAGGAGGAGGAGGAGAGAGAGAGATGGAGCGAGAGACTGGAGGCTCAGGAGAGAAGACCGACATGGAGGAGAGACCTGAAAATCCCGTTTTATGATGGGCTAATTGGCTAGTTTTATAATATTCATTGCAAACTATATACAATTAACATTTTGTATAACCAATAGCCTTTAGTGAATTAATTTATTGTGTGTTACTGTGTTTTAAAAGAACCCCTTTATAAAAATGAAATGAAGATCTGAAAGTGGTGTAAGTAAGTGTCATCAAAAGCAACAGAGTGAAGCAGCAGTTAAGAATTTAAAGCCAATAACATCATTTCTCATAGAAAAGATCCCTCAGCCATTAGACGGTGACTATACTGACAGTGACACTTCTAGTTCTGATGATGAAAACTTTGTACCCACAAATGACATTTCAATGCCATGGCCTCAGAATGAGGAGGTCATTAATCAAGACACAGAAATGCCAACAGTAGAAATAGATAATCTATGCTCGATTTAGAGACTGTGCAGGAAGAAAATGAGAACCCCTGAGATACTGCACAGCAAGAATAAAAACTTACGACTAGCACAGGATACAGTGTAACAACAATGGCATTAGAACCTGATACTGGACTTCTTGATCAGAACAATGTTCTTTAAGTGCAGTTGTTTCTCAGAGTTAGTTGTTTTCAGATTCCAAGTAATATACCAAAATATGCTGAAAATCATGCTTTTCCCACTTGTCTGCTGATAAAACCTCTTCCAAATAGAGATATCAATAGAAGAGACTGGATCTGGTGGAGCATGGAAAAGCAGTCTTTGTACTGTGTACCCTGTTTCATTTTTAAGAATAATACTTCAAATGCATTAGTACTGTCTGATGCATCCATTTGGAGCATCAGCAGAGGTTGGAGGAAGTTGAAAGTCCAAATACCTGCACATTAAACTTCAGTATCACATAAAGATAAGTATGTTACATGGAAATCAGCTAGTAGAGCAGCACTACCTGACAGTTTAATTAAAAACTTTCTACCGTATTACAAAAATACAGAACCTGATAACTAGAAAAAACTCCTTGAGCACTTATTGAATGTCATTATTTTCTTTCTGAATGGGGATTGGCTTTGTTTGGTTCTAGTCAACATCTCATTGACCCTACAAATAGAAACTTTCTTGATATACTTGAGCTTCTTAGCAAGTATGACACACTTTTCTCAGGCCATGTTAAAAGTGTTCGTGAATCACATGAACGGGGAAAACACATGCAAGTCCATTATCTGTATACCAGAATATGAGACAAATTTCAAAATAACTGTCTGCTGTATAGACATGGGCTAAGTTATTTCAAAATATTGTTGCTGTGTACCCAAAGTGGCCTAGGCCTCTGTCACTCTCTGAGAAAGCCTGTCTATGTAATCCAGAAAGGAACCTTTCGCATGTGCCGTAAGTAAATGGCATACATGGAGATAAACTAACAGCTTAGAGTGTTCATTTGTATACCATACAATGAAAGTAATGAAATACTCATTTTTATTAAAATCTAAAACATGGGTTCTCAGGAGGCATTTGACTGACAATTAACAGGCAAAAATACTATGTGTACAGAAAACACACACACACAGAGCTTAATCCATAATGGCATTGAAAGTGTAGGATCATATGAACTACATTACCATCCAGAGTTCAATCCACATTGACCAGTGAAACAAATTAACCTCAACCAATGATATACATTCATCCATCAGGAAAGACAAAGGCCGCAATTGGGGCGGAGGCAGGGGGAGGGGGGGGGGAGAACTGTTAAAAGTGACCCAAAACAGAGTTGAAATTTGGGTGATTGGAGGGGCATTTTTGCCCCTTGCCCCTTCTCCTTTATTATACCTGCTGGCTGTGTCTAGACTGGCCAGTTTTTCCAGAAAATCAGCCGCTTTTCTGGAAAAACTTGCCAGCTGTCTACACTGGCTGCTTGAATTTCCGCAAAAGCACTGACGATCTCATGTAAGATTGTCAATGTTTTTGCGGAAATACTATGCTGCTCCCATTCGGGCAAAAGTCCTTTTGCACAAATCTTTTGTGCAAAAGGGCCAGTGTAGCCAGCCCAGATATGTTTTCCGCAAAAAAGCCCCGATCGCAAAAATGGCGATCGGGGCTTTTTTGTGGAAAAGTGCGTCTAGATTGGCACAGACGCTTTTCCGCAAAAAGTGCTTTTGCGGAAAAGCGTCTGTGCCAATCTAGATGCTCTGTTCCGAAAATGCTTTTAACAGAAAACTTTTCCGTTAAAAGCATTTCCGGAAAATCATGCCAGTCTAGATGTAGCCACTCTGTGTAGAAACAGATCGACTTTACAGAGTTAGAGACTCAGATGCTGAAGTTGTAGAATCCTATAATAGAGCTTAATCCTGAACAGATCTATTGTGGGATTTATTCTTCATCTCAGAGGCTGGCTTGTGCTTATAATATAAATGTTCCTCCCTACTTATGTAATTGTTGATTATATTTGTATTCATTTAGTTAGATTTCCAAAGGGCTAGACAAACTCTTTCTCTCAATATGGCATTAAGGCATTGAGTTCCACCTTTTCATGTATGTATTCTGCTAAAACACTGCTTATGGTAAAAATGCCTTATAGTGCTTCCCTGATGTTGTCTCTTTTTAAGAAAGTATAAACTTATCTTTGAGAATCACAATTTATTTTTTTCTCCCACATGATGCTTTTTTCTAGCAACTGCCATTGTACTTTAAAATGCAGTTCCCGGAACCCATGTTTGTATTTCAGAAGTAAGAACTTTCCAAACAAAGGAATGTGATGGATATTTAAAAAAAAACCCACCATAGGCCAAGGGAAACTTTGTAACACACGTGTTTGAAAACTTGTGTGGTTGCCAGCATTAAATGCCACCTGCACTTTCTTTGTGCTATGTCCTGGGATAAGGTGGGGAAAGGGTGAGTTTGTGCTTTTTTCTGATTCCCAGTTAGACTGCTGGTGCCTGCAAATTTGAGAAGCAGGATTTTATCCCAGCCCCCAGCTGGACTGAAGGGGGGGAGGAGCTGATTGCACAGGGGTAGGTGGGGGAAAGGAAGTTGGTAGGTTCTGGCATTTGTGCAGTGAAGTGCTGGCAGTGGGGAGTTTGTCTGGGGGGTCCTGACACACTTGCTGCAGTCTCTCTGTCTGGCTTGGTTAGAGGGAGGGTTGGAAGAGAAAGCAGGCAGCGTGTGGGGGAAGAGGGGTTTCAGGACATTTGCATGGTTACATGTCAAACAAAGTTTACATAGGTGTTATTGGTTTAAGGCCACGTTTCTCAAACTCTGGGTCCCGAACTCCCGGGGCGTCACGAGCAACTTAGAGGGGGGTCGTGGTATCACAAAGTTTGAGAACCCCTGGCTTACGGTAAGAAAGAAAAAGATTCTTTTAACATTTTTTGGAGTGTTGCAGATATCTAAAACTCTGATCTTAATGATTTTTTAAAATCCCGTGTTGCCAATTAATACATGGTTTATTGTATTGCATTAAGACCAGATTGTTGCTATGTGATAGAGTTCTGGCTCTTATAAGTTAAAAGTAGCAAGTACTAGGTGTGATGTTAGTTGTTTTCTGTGATGAAATCTTATTTGCAAGCTCTTTGAAACATGCATCTGTCTACAAACCCTAAAACCATGTGTTAATTTGGTCTGGAGCTTTTATTCTTTGAGTTGGTGACACACACAAGGTGAAAGTTTCAAACCAGGAGAACTGTCATCTGTTTTTACAGGTCTCTGTTTCACTTGTTCTTGTATAGCAAGGATCCGAATCATTCCCCAGAGAAACTGAATAAGCTTTGGTGAGTGCCTTTTACTCACCCTTCCAGTGTCAGTAAATATTTTATTAGCATTTGCAAGGAGAGCATGACTATTTCTAGTTGGCTCATAGATTTGTTTGGCATCTTAAAGCTAAGCTATGTGTGGGTAATATGCATTTCAGTGTGTTTACTAGCTTGAGTTGTTAGAAAGGATGATGATACATATTCTCCAAGGGTAATGTTAATTTTCTTTTTTATTTGATTTCATATTAAATATTGAAGTATTGCTCCTTGTTAACAATCCCTTGTTCTAAATATATTTTCTTCCACCCATAGGAAATGTTATATATATCTATATATATCTATACATATAGATATAGATATATATATATTACAGATCTGTGGCCTCCAAATCTAGCCCCTCTCTCCCAGGGGCTAGCCACAGTCTGTATGGGTCATGCCCTGCTCCCAGGAGGGTATCAGAGGCTCTCAGTTTCACCTACTACCATGGCCAACGGCAGCCCCAAAGTCTAGCCCTTTACCTCAGCCACAGTCTGACCCTCTGGCAGCAGACTTGTCCTGCCATTCTCTATTCCTCTTTACTGCCTCTATTTCCCTGGGCCACTTCCCCTGTGATCCTTTTGTACCCCCCTGGCCCTTGGAGCAAAGCCAGCAGCCTGGCAGGTATCAGGCTGTAGCCTCCCTCTCTAGTCCTCCCGAGCCTGCCCAGCACTGCTCTCCCAAAGTTGCTTCTCAGAACCAGGTTCTACATTTTCTCTGGTCAGGGTCTAACTGCTGGGCAACTCTCTATATACAGGAATGCCCCAGCAAGCCACTACCCAATTGGCTACTAAAAAGCCTCAGCCTAATTGGCCAGGGGTCTGCTCAGGCTCCCTCCATCCTGCATCAACCCCTTCTGGCCAGTGTGACAAACATTTTATAATGGACCAGTGATGATGGGAACATTGATAACCTTTGGACATTGATAACATTGATAACCATACACATGCACAGAATCCATCCATTAGATAATCTCCTGACAATATAAACACTCCTCCTGGTAATATGTGAGAGATCTGTGCGTGCTTTGATCATTCCATCAAAGGCAGTCAATATCTAAATATCAAAGTGAAACACTGGCCACCTAGAAACAGGATGGTTTGACTTCCAAAAACCTTAATCTTTGCAGGATTAAACTAGTGAAACTAGTGGATTCTCTGTAACTTGAAGTCTAAATTATGATTTGAAGGCTTCAGTAACCCACCCAAAGTTTGTGTATCTATCCCAGGTGTGGACAGATGAAGTTCCAAGGCTGCAATTTTGAGGTAGTCAGACTAAATGATCATGACCTTCTGGCCTTAAAGTGTGTGAGTTTATTTGGGAATAGTTTACTGAGTTAAAAGTAACTGCTTTAGTCAAGCCTCTGAAGCATGACATTCACTTTCAGTGAAATTGATAAGCTTCCTTTTCAAGGACTTTCCTAGCTTATTCCTAATCCACCTCCAGTGGGCCCATGATATCAGCTTCCAAAGCTCACTTATTTGAAGGGGCTTATCTGATGACTTAAGACACCTTTGTGCTTTTGTCGATGCTGCCCTTCATGGTTCGGAGGAGCACCTCAAACATCCTAAAACTATGCATTACACTCCTTCAGTGTCTCCTTAAGACTATTCTTTGCCATGATGACTAGAAAAATATTGACAATGGCAGGGCTGGAGAGGTTCAAAGTAAGCTGTCTACCATGCTGACCATTTCCCCCTTGTACTCCATCTGTATCAGATGTTACTTGTCTTATACTTAGCTCTTTGCCCAGGGGACAATTTTTTATTCTGTATACGAGTAGGACTTATATGCACTATGGTAATAAGACAGTCAACTTTTTTCACCTTCTATTACTCAGTTCACTTAGTCTATCATGAGGATAAAAATCTTGTATAGCCCAATAAAATTCCATAAGTGCAATTCAACATTTTTCTTGCTTAAAAAAATAAATTTGAATGTGAATGCTACACTTCATATATATAGCTGTGGGGTTTGCTTTTTAAAAACTATTCTCGAGTACAGAATCTAATGCATGATAAATCCATATTTTATTTTAAACACAAACCAATTTCACTTAGGATTTAGCCCACTGGCTAATTATTAATAAAGGATTCAAGTTAATCTTTCCCTTAAAATACTTTTTTAAGGGACCATAACTGATGTTTACTCCAGGGTCTTTTGAAATGTAAATCATTTATGCAAACTTCAGCAAATCCCCAAACTCAGTTTGGATTCATTTGCAATTATTTAAAGATCAAAGCCATTGTTCAATATTCTGCACCAGAAAAGCAACACACACAAAACAATAAAAGCTGTTATTCAAAATGTTTGGTGTTTCTTGAAAACTGTTGCAGAAATATTTTGTCTAGTAAATGTTATTTTTATTTGCTTACATTTTCAGCCATCTTACTTTGTAAAAATGCTCCAGGTTTTGGCCAGAAAGCCTCCTACAAACATGCAAACAAGACAAAGTGTAATATACTTTTCCCTCCTACATCACCTGTAGCAGTGGTTCTCAACATATTTATCACTATGGGCTGCATATGCTGTGTTGTATGGGCCACATCTATGCATTAGATACTGTGTGGCCCTGAGGATTTCACATGTGCAGCAGTTGTGTGCTGCTGAGGCCACAAGCGGCCCATGAGTTGAGAACCACTGACCTATAGCATTTCAAAGGAACTTTTGAACCTGTATGTGTCAGCTAATGACAATATAACCCACATATCTAGTGGGTGTGGTTCACTGTCCCATGTAATGGCACTTAGACCACTTACAGTGAGATATAAGAAATAGCGAGCTGTTCTGCCTAAGTTGAGAGCCAGCTGGCTTTATAGCTCAATCTGTAGAGGCTCCTACACCAAGGGTGAATCTACACTGCGCCGTTACTTCGGAATATTGCCCGTTATTCTGAAATAACAATGTGAGTGGCTACACAGCTGTTTCAGAATAGGGTGTGTGTGGTGCGACACAGAGAGTTATTTTGAAATAAGGGGCCTCCAGAAAATCCCACGGGTTCCCTGCTGGCCACTCCGCCCACACTCATCAGGAGTCTATAGTGCCTCTTCCCTGCAGCCCTTAAAGCTGAAGCCACAGGGGAAAGGGCTTGTGGCGGGAAGCTGGCCCTGACAGCCTACAGCCACATTGCAGCTGCCACAGCAACTTAGCAGGCTACCATGGCTTACACTTGAGCCCCCCAAGAGCCCTTCCTTGCTCCCAGGGAGCACTCTGATGGCTCCCAGGAACCTGCCAGGCACCGCAAGAGGCTGCTCCATCCTGGTCTGTGGAGGAGATCCTGGCCTTCATTGAGGTGTGGGGAGAGGAGGAAAACCTCCAGGATCTCCACTTTAGATGGCACAACAATGACATTTACGGCTGCCTGGCCAATAGCCTGGCCACCAAGGGCCATATCTGGACCCAGGAGCAGGTCTAGATGAAAGTTAAAGAGCTCTGACAGAACTACACCTGGGCAAAGGAGCACAGCTCCCACTTAGGGGCAGAACCCCACTTCTACCTCTCCTATCTTGACCTGTGCCGAATCCTGGGGGGTGGTTCAGCCCCTTCCCCATCCCTGGTGGTTGACTCAGGGCTGGAGATGCCCGTCATTGCCTGCCTGGGGGTTAGATCTGGTGAGGAGGAAAAAGAGGAGGTGGAGGAGGAGGACCCTGACATAGCCAGCACCCTCACCTCGGTGACACTGGAGCCAGTACCCCATGGCCTGGATGTGTCCGAGGCATCCTCCGAGGCTGGGGAGGGAACATCAGGTGAGTGACCTTAATTTTCTCACACACACAGGATGGAGGTGGCGAGGGGCTGGGGAACACTGCTTGCTCAGCCTTCTCAGCCTGGGGAGTTGTGCTGCAGTCTGTGCATATGAATGCACATGCAGTGGCAGTCAGCGCCACACAACCCCAGTAGGCTGCATCTGACCACACCTGGGCTGCTGCTCGTACTGCAGATATCCAGGTGGGATGGGTTACACTCTTATGACAAGCCACCACTAGAAGGAGACTGGGGCCACGTTTAAATATGTAGTAATCTTGAGTGATTGTTTTACGAAGGCTTAAGGGTACACTTACACTATGAAATCAGCTTAGAAATACTGATGAAGCAAATGTAAAGCAGAGAAGAGCTGCATCATGTATTCCATAATAGTTAATGACTTGCCCTTACTACAAAGTCTTTTTAAAAAATCCTGTGTTATCAGGTGTGTTTATTGTCTCTCTCACCCCCTTTTTCTTTAGTCTCGATTTGTGAGTCCACAAGTCCGGCTCACACCTTGTTTGACACACTCTACTGACTCTTGTCGTGCTACATACAGCTATGCTCAAGATGGCCGATTGGTAGCACATTCCCACCTTTGGTGGCGGGGAGAGGAGGGTCCAGGCCACCCTCACTAACGGACCCCAGCCCAGGGCCCTAAGGACAGGGACTAGCTATGGTCCTGTCTGGCTGGCAGGGCTTCCCGCTGAATCACGCCAGCCCACAGGCTTCAATTACATGCCCTGCCCTGGGCTACTTCCTCTCCTCCTTGGTTCTGAACAGGATATCGCCCATTCTCCCTACCTCCAGCAGTGTCCCACCACTCACAAGCCTCCCTCCCCAGCTTCCCAATACCTGCCATGTCTACTTCCCCCATACCCTGTCTCTTCACAGTCTTTCTCTTCTTCCTGCCCGGTGTTCCCCCTTTTGAATTGTCCACCTTCCATCTTGGCCCCTCCCTCGTCTCCCTGTGATGTCCTCCCTGCGCTGCCTCGCCCTTCCCACCCCCTCTCCTTTCCTACTGGCCACGGCTTATGGTTCCTGTGGTCCCGGAGCGGTGGAGCTGGTTCACGGCACGGGAGCACTCCGCGAATGCTGCGTATCTGGCTCTCTGCGCTGTGTACATGGCTGCCTTCAGGCAGTTCTGAGTGCAGGGAATCGGTGTCCCATCACAACCTGTGACTGACATTTTTTTATTCTAAATACAGTGCTTCTAATTACCTTCTGTATGTCCAGTCTTTATAATCTGGCATACAGTGGAAAATATGCTGCATCTTCTTTAGAAAAAATTTAGAAGAGTGTTTTTCCCTCCAGATGTCATTTGCTACAATTGGATTCAAGGATTTGGCTGGAAGGGGTGAGCACAGAGAAAAGGATAGCAGTGGGAAGGGGTCTGGGCAGAGCAGGGCTGGAGTATGGGCAGGGCCATATACAAGGGTGCTGGAGTAACGGTAGTTGAAGCAAAATGCAGGACAATGTAGCACTTTAAAGACTAACAAGATGGTTTATTAGATGATGAGCTTTCATGGGCCAGACCCACTTCCTCAGATCAGAGTAACGGTAGTTCGGAATAGGAAGCCTAATCCGAACTACCTAGTTTGTGCCACGTGTAGCTGCGGGCACGGAGTCCGAACTAGCAGACATTTAAAAATGGTGGCGCCCGGCAAGATGCAAATGAAGCCCGGGAAATTCAAATCCCGGGCTTCATTTGCAACTTCGGTTGCCTACATTAACCACCCTAGTTCGAACTAGGGTGGTAGTGTAGACATACCGTTAGGCTCTTGGGAGGTAAAGGGGAATGAAGTGTAGGGAGTGGACTTCCAGGAAGTGGGTTGGGGGTGTCAGTGTGACCTAAATTGGAGATAGGGTGCAGGAGTGGGCTGGAGGACCAGGCTCTGGGCAGGAGGTGGCAGGGGCTTGGGTACCTACCCCTCAGCTCCCAGGGAGGTGTGGATGTCTCTGTGCTGCACTGCACTTGTAGGTGCTGCCCCACCTCTCCTATTGGCTGTGATTCCTGACAAGAGATAGCAACAGAAGCAGAGCCTGAAAGTGAGCAGTGGGACAGAGTGTCCTTGTGCTGCTATTCTCAGAGCCACTTCCTCCCTCCTGCCAGGTAGAGCAGGGGCCAGATGCAGTCCGCAGGCTGTTGGATTCCCATCCTTGACCTAAGAGAAGGAAAACACCAATTTCAAACCAAGAACATCAGTCATGGCCAGACAGTTAGTAAACATTGTACCAGTTACTCATGCTCTGTGGGTCTGTACCACTGGCCAGCAGGAAAGGTGCCTTCAGGAATCATTTGTGTTATTAAATGTAGAGTATCTTTTTGAAGCAGAGAGGTGTTTTACAGTGTCAAGCACATGCAATGAAAAATTCAAACAATAAGTGAAATAACAAAGATAAAGCATCACATTAAGGCTGAGTTTATCAGGACTAGGACACAGATTCAAATATTGAATGATAGAAGGATCCTTCAAGTGAGGGGCACAGGTTCTACATCTCATTATCTAAATACAGCAAACAAGAAGGCACCACAAAAATCAGGCCAGTGGCTGAATAAAGAGAAAAAACAGGGATATAAACAGATGAAGTTTCATGTATCAAAAGGTACTGAAGTCAGATCTAGTGCCAAAGCCGGTAGAAAAGATGAACCGTAATCTCCAATAGCATGAATGGGCACAGATCCAATGAAATCAATGCCGCCAGAAGAAAGATTGGACAGAAATGATCATCCCACAAGTTAGCAGGCAAAACATGAGCTGTGTTTTTCCTGCGTTCTGCTACCAAATGCACCCTCCCGTCAGTCCTAACTTTTGGGGTGAATAAAGGTTAATAAGGGGTCTGGATAATTGCTACCAGGGTGTTGGGGGTACAGCATGAATAGGGGCTGTCCCTATTGATTTGTATTGGACATGTTTTCCTCTTTTCCTGCTTCCTTGGCATAGATAAGCACATAACTGTACAAAAGATGGAACTTTTAATGAATGGTCTCTGTGTTAAACAAATAGTATCTCCCTACCCCTTTATCCATTCCCATTCACTCTGAAGCACACATCCAGGGTCACATCTCCTTTCCCCCTTGTATGTGGCTGAATTGCTTACATCAGCTAAAAAGCTGTAAACAGGGTGGTCATAATTATATTCATCACATGGTTATGATTATGCATTATATGGGTGTTCACATTACTAAATTAGTGCTTAAAGGGTGATGTAATTAATAAGTGTATTTACATACTAAGATAAAAAGGTGTAACTGTGGTTAATTTGTTGTTCACTTGGATCCCAAGGTTTTGGGGGGGTCCGAGGCTGAATAAGTCTCTAAAATAATGAAGCCTGTTTACTCTATCCACCTCTGGGTCACCTGTTCTTTTCTAACTCTGTCTAGGACTTCTCTTTGCTCTTCACATTATTTCTCAATATCTTTTACTAAATTAAATTTCCAGGGAAGACTATAATTCCTATCCAAAAGGTAAACTCTCTGGGATATCCTTTTCAAAGAGAAGATTAAATAGGTTGAAACAGTTGGTTAAACATGTTAAAAAGCACGAAGTCACAGATCAGCACAGGAGAGACCGAGAGGTTAATACACTCCTGAACTGTTAATAGAGAAGCTTAAATTGAAAGTGTCCTTTGAATAATATCTGGTACTAATAAGATATGCTGTAGTACCTTAAATTTCCTCAGTCTCTCTCTTTTTCCTATATCTCCTCTCTTATCCCTTTAGGGAGTCCTGCCTTCTACCTAAAGAACCTAACAAAAAGTCTCAAACTATAAAGCTTCCCTAGTAAAGAGAATTGTCCCCCCCTACTACTTCCTTGAACACACATAACAGATTTCTTTACAGAAATACTTAGCTAGAACTTTTCATATAAGGACTCAAACTATTGAAATGCAGCTGGAACATTTAAAAATATGACTGCCACAGAGCAAAATGGTGAGCAAAGTTCTCTCTCACTCTAGAGGCAACATGTTCATGATACTCATTTATATTGACGCAAACAAAAAACCTAATATCTATACATATAAATGGATATAGATATATAATACCTAAATAGGTATATATAGCTATATAATAACAAATAGGTATAGCTAGACAAGCTAATACATATAAAGCCATTTTATATATCTACTCTGCACTGATCTTAGAAGAGAAATTGTCTTTGCATCACTTATTTGCAACAAGATCTGACTTTGGGAAATGATTTGCAGCTGTCTCAGCAATGATTTCTTTCCCAAATGATCACACAGGCGGGTAAATATGTAGACGATCCTCCCCTTGCATCTCCAAAACTGTACAAGCACACTGTCACAGGCAAGCTAATGTAATGTGTCCTCTGTCAGCCGCTGATTCACATGAAAAGGTTTGCAAATGTGCAACTGCCTCCAAGCACAGACCTTTTTGCGCAGACACAGAGTTTAATACTTTTAAATACAGAACTCCTAGAGTTAATCCTTGTATACGGCCTGTCCAGAGGTGAGGCTAAACCATTTAAAATGCACATGCAAGTATTCATGTACTATTAGGGCAAATGTTGTTGGCCCCACTGGATTATGCAGGACATGTTTTGCTCCTTCAGTGCTCTTTGGACCATGCCCATGTAGACAGTAGACTGTTTAAGTGTGCACATATTAGTACTTTTTGAAAGTTGCTTCTAGAAAAAGTACAGGTATACATTTTAGTTAGTTAATAAGTTAGTTTGTTTGTTTTGCACATGACCTTCTATAAGAATGAGTCAAGGTAGGAGGTCAGATGAAAATCGTCCTTCAGTGTCAGGTAGAATGCTTGAGCAACAACACATGCAGTAGAATGCTCTGGCCTTTTCCATTTATAGGTGGGCAGTTACTAAACACAGAAGAATACAGCCCACGAGGACAGTGTTCCAGAATCGTTGTCCTGTAAATTTTGAGTTGGGTAGCTTGCAGAAAATCACAACAATTTTTCAGGCTCAGACTCCACAGAGGTGCTCATAAATGAAATGAACATACTATAAAAATTGGATTAAGCGTTAGGATTTATCGAAATCCTTCATGCCACCCTTAAACTATGCCCCAGCTTAGACAGTTCAAAGCTAATTAATTGGGCAGTTCAAAGCTAATTATGAACTGAAAGTCTGGGTGTTTTTGGCAGTTAAATGGAACCAACCATCTCTAAATTAGAGAAGTTACCATTTCTGCTTATGTTAAATTATCTCATACCATGCAGTTGTAGAATCAGTTGCTATCCCTCTTATGTAGGACAAAGTTATCTCCTTTTATATTTGATAAACCAAAGGCAAGTTTGATAACAGAAGCGTTCATATAGAAGCTATTCAGAGAAATTGCGAATATCCTTTTTCGTTTACTGCTAGGGTGGGATTTAAAAACAAACAAACAAACAAACAAACAAACAAACAAGAAAACACTCTAAGAACCAGCCAAACTCTGCTCCCAATGACATCGAATAGGAGCAGTGTACCATAAAAACAGAGCTATGAAAGTTCCATCCTTTCTGTCTCCATGGACTTTAATTAAATTTTATATCTCTTCCTAAGCCTAGCATGGGTTTTTTTGTAAATTGTTTTCTTGTCAGGTCAATATTTATGAGGTCTCCCAGTGATAATTTTAGCATAAAACAATTGAGTTATGAGACACATCTTGTCCTCAAAATAGCTACATTTATATTACTTATATCCAGGAAAAAAAACAGACTTTAAATAAGGTTTCAGTTCAGACTAATGCAGCAGCAAGGCCCCTTCTATTCAGAGAGATTATATTTTAAATGGTGCTTCAGTACAAAATGATTAATATTTCATTATAATTATTTGTTCCAATTAAATGCAAAATGATGAAGTGCCTTTTCCCTATGTCAGTAAACTGCAGTTTTCTCCCGCCTCCAGTGCCATAGTGATTAAATTAAGAGGTATGGTTGCTTATCTTGCACTTAAAACTTCTTTATCTTTATTTTTCTATTACAAATTGAGAAAGCTTTAAGAATATTATTTTGTAGGAATTAAATACTAAAAGTATCTATGATTTTTCTTAATTTACAAGGAAGTGTATATACAACTACAACAACACAATATATAAAAGTCTCCATTGAGTTCTGACTGGAATTTGATGATACCATATGGGTCAAGTGCAGGGTGCTAGGTGACAACTAGGGACAGTGATTTGGAGGGGGTGTTCATTTCTGTATTTAAAGGGTTTCTCTGGCTTCCTTGGGGCCTGTTACATGATGCAATCAACTTTTCTAGTCGAGTATCTTTGTTTGGGCGAGATAGGTTTCATTGTGTCTCCTGGACTTTCTCCTCAATGCATATTCTGTTGTATCTAAAAACCTGTCTGTAGATGATAGATTTCTTGGAGTGTTTGGGGTGGTTATTGAGGCTCTGAAGGTAGGTTGGTGATCCTTGTTATTCTTGTATATAAAAATGTCTGCAGGGCTCTATTCTTGAAGTCACCCTAAAAGAAATCTTTCTTGAACCCTCACGTCTGGCCTGCAAATAACCCCTCC
The DNA here is from genome assembly GCF_049634645.1 of Pelodiscus sinensis. Classification (NCBI taxonomy): domain Eukaryota; kingdom Metazoa; phylum Chordata; order Testudines; family Trionychidae; genus Pelodiscus; species Pelodiscus sinensis. The sequence continues at coordinate 54,012,111 of NC_134719.1, forward strand.
AAACTGTTCATCAGAGGCAAGCTCCCCACAGGCCAGAACACATCAACACAAAGCAGCACCAGAATCAGCCAGAACCACAGATGCAAAGCCTGAAGATATATCTCCACTGTCACTGTGATTATCACCCCTCACAACAAACTTTTCAAGATCTATTGGTCCTACACATGCCTGTCACAAGATGTGGTGTACCTCAAGCAGGGCACTAAATGCCCCAATCGTAACTAGGTGGGCAAAACCAGACCATCACTATGCTCTCGAATGAATTCACCCAGTAAAATGATGGAAGACAAAAACCACCGTATCACATGTGCTCGAACACTTTCCACAAAGCATACACACTACATCTGACCTATCAGTCCCCATTCTCAAAAGGAGACTGTGGGACACTTTCAAATAGATGAGTCTGGGAGCTTAAATTCAACTTTAATAGAAACAAAAAATCACGTGTTGAATAGACACACTGGCTTTATGACTTATAGGGTTGCCAGATGTTTTAATCAAAAATACCGAATACCCCCCCTAAAAAAAACCACCAGGAAAAAAATTCTGAAGAAAAAAAATGGGGGAGACTAAAGTTGTTGAGCAAAAAAAAAAAAAAGGACCCCAACAGCAGTTATTAAGCAAAATAAAATTAAATAAATAAATAAATCAGCATCGCCCCTTTAATCAGGGACCATTTTGTTTTTCTTTCCAGCCACAAGACAAACTACCGTGGAACTAGGTAAGCGGGGGCGGGGGGTTGGGGAGGGGCATCTAGGAGGGCTTGGCAGGGAGGCAGAGGCCCGGGCAGGTGATCTGGTAGGGAGGCCAGGGGGGTCCAGTTGCTAAGTGTGGTAGGGTTGCCAGGTGACCCGTATTTTCACCTCCTGGTAGGGAAAAAAAATCTGAAAATACTGGACATTTTAGGTGTCCTGTATGTTCTGAATTTTTTTAACAGGAGGCGAAAATACCGGATTGTACGGGTCAATACCGGACACCTGGCAACCCTAATGACTTATTAAAACAATCTGTAAAGCACTAACAACCAGCCTCCATCCATCTGCTTCTTTCTTCTCCCTTTCCTTCCTGGGACTGGAAGGTTGTGAATGGGCCTTAAATAGTCCCTTGCCATGTGTGTTCACTACTTAGACTCAACAATGTATTGAAATCCCACGGGTAGCTATTACATTAACTTTTCCACATCTGAGGAATATATCCGTGTAATCGCAAAAGTTTCTCTCACCAGCAGAAGTTGGTCCAATGACAAATATTATCTCGTGTCTCTTCAATGGCAAGGAACGCTCACTACCTTGTAAAATCAGTACCACAATTTGCTACCTTCTCAATTTCATCCACTGATTGATTCTAAGTGAGTACCGTTGCCTGCTGGATCAACTGTGCCATTCCAAAACCCAACCATATCCGTGTCACCTCTAAATTATAATATACTCCAATTACTTTATACTTGAAATCCACAATTCAGCTAAGGCAGAATTCAACTACCTACATTTTGAATATCACAAAACTGCTGTTAGCTAGTCTGTTTACCACTTTCCTATTTGCTTCACCATTGAAGTTGATCAAATTTGAAGACCCGTGTTATTGGTGGTCTAGGTTGCTCTTTTTTGGTTTTGGTTTTTTGGTTGTTTTTTTTGAGAAATTGCCTTTTACCATATTCAGTGTACATCAGCTAATTTTTTAATATAAATTCTCTGCAAAGAATAGAATAACTTTCTCAGGTGGGTAGTCTGAGGCTCCTCTGGAATTTTTCTCTCTCTGAGATTTATTAGATATTTTTAAACCTGTCTGTAAAATCTGGATGCCCAATTCCCATTAATAATAGTGTGAATTAATGGGAAGTGGATATCCAAATTAATTAAATTAGTTAATTCAAATTAATGAGGATTGGGCATCCAAATCCTTTAGGCAACCTTTCAAGTTTAATTCTAGAGAGCTTCAGGGACATTGCAAGACAAAAAATAAAGCCTGTGCCATAAGATCTCAGAAATATGGAAATTTTAGTTCTGCAGACATTTTTAAAATGGATATCAACACAACTCAGAACCATAAAAAGAAGACTAGCTGTTTCTCCAAAAATGGAGAAATGTAAGATACTAGCAATAAAATAAAGCAATGGCTGTTCATAATGTGGTTTACATTCAAATAGTTACAGCTGCATATTGAATTTAAGGGGCTTGTTGAAATAAGTATAAACATTTACATTTACTATTATTCATAATATTTTTTACTCTACACTTCCTGCTGATTTCAGTGGCTGTTTTCACACAGTACATCCAACAGTGAAATTCCATGAATGCTAATTCTAGAATACTTTGATCACTTGTATACAATTTTAAATCTTTGTAAATCTAGTATGTTGACTTGCTAAGGCTGTGTCCAGACTCAGGGGTTTTTTCGAAAAAAGTAGCCTTTTTTCGAAAAAACTTCCCCTGCGTTCAGACTCAAGCCGCGTTCTTTCGAAATTAATTCGAAAGAACGCGGCTTTTCTTTCGATGGCGGTAAACCTCATTTCACGAGGAAGAACGCCTTCTTTCGAAAGTTCCTCTTTCGAAAGAAGGCGTTCTTCAATGTAAATAGGGCTTCTTCAAAAGAGAGCATCCAGACTCACTGGATGCTTTCTTTCGAAAAAGCAAGCCGCTTTTTCGAAATTTCTCCGTGCAGTCTAGACGCTCTCTTTCGAAAGAAGCCTGCAGTCTAGACATAGCCTAACTGGTTTGTTGTGTACTCAGGTGTTTCACAGTACTGTTCAGTGCATAAAGTCATTAGGCCAGCTAAATACATATCAAGGGTTGGAGTTTTACTTTTAATGCAAATGTGGGTCTCAGTAAAATCACTGTAGTTTTTCTGAGGAACAAAAATTAAATATTAATTGCAAGCCAATAACAGATTCTCTTTTTGGTATGTGTTCTTTGGAGCTGCCTCAATCTTCTTCCTGCTCTTCCACTTACCCCACGAGATTTAATTATAAAACCAGTGACAGCAAGTCCCCCTCAAGAGAACTTTTTAAAATAAACTATGACCCTGCTGTCAGGGGAATGTTGATTTTAATCTACATGTATTAGAAACCTTTGCCTCTGATAAGGAAGAACTAAAGATTATAAAGGCGGTTGGAATGGTACTTCATTCAGTCATTGTTCAGTTCTCAAACAAATCATTTCTTGTAAAACAAATGTAATCTCTACCACTGTCTATTTCAAACAGAATGCTAGACACACTGACAACAGAAGCAGCTTCTTGTAGGTTGCAGGAACAATTGGTATAAGACTTCATGTATTTTTTAAAGTTGTTTCTGTTCAATTCTATCACGTAGTTTATAATTCACTCATATGGGGAAGTTAGTCTGACTACAAAGTGAAGTTACTTGTTCTGAGGAAGTGTATTAAAGTCAAAGTCCTTTGTAATAAAGGAAAAGAAGTTATCATTTTTGCAGGATGTGAGAGAATAGGTTTTCATGTAGCTCAAAAACACTTGCAAAAGGTTCACTTTAATCTGAAAGTCTCTCACATTTAAAAAAAGCAAGATTACAAACAAGTGTACATAACCTCATTTTCTAAAAGTTTATGATCAAACGTTAACATAGACACTCGGGATTTGACTTCTGAATAGCTTATTGACATCATAAAGCTATATATAAACAGTTAGGATGATATGGGGTAAGTATTCACAAAGGCCTGGTCTACACTAGAGGATAAATTTGACCTGGCTGGGGATAATCTCCCTGCTACAGGACCTCTTTTCCGATGACTGACTTCCCAATTTTGGTATAAAGTCCTTGCTGGTGGCAGTGGCAGGGCCACACACAAAGTGCTGCCATACAAAACAGACAACCAGAAACAAATCTGCAAACAGCCATAACTGGGAGGAGACAAAGGTGGCTGCAAATGTTATGCTGCTTCTATTAAAGGCACAGTGTAGAAGAGAACTGCAACATTCTCCCAGAGCCAGACACAAACAAATGAAATCTCCATTGATTTTTTTCAAGCAATCATTATACATCTGTTTTTTATGAATCCGTTATCTCCAAGGGCCCCAGCCTCTTTGTCCGTCTGGTGAAGATGTGTTTCAATCTAGAGATGAACATTGCACTAGCCTGACTTTGGCAGGGAAGAAGCCTGTACATGTTAATTGTGATTGTAAGGAGCATGAAAACAACCAGTACCTTTCCTCCAAACTCCCCATGGCTCACATTTCCAGGAATGCTCAGCATGTCTATGGCTTACAATAACTGCTTTCTCCTGGGAAAACAGAGGCTTAAACTTTATTGATGTTAAAATGTCCCAGCTTGGCCAGATCTTTCCTCGTGATGTTGTCATACACTGAGCCATTACAAGCTTCCCACAGATCTCCAAAGACTTGAAATTACTAATATTATTCTTCCTTAAGACCAGATAATTGGAAGACTCCAATGCATGTAGTCATTGACAATAGTAACACATGCTAGGATGTTGTAGTGTGCCTTCAACATGATGTATCTGTGTATACTGTACCTGACTACACTAACTATATTCAGTGAAAGGTAAAAATAGACACGACAGCTCTTGAATTGGATTTTTCCCAAAGGATGGCATACTTCTGTTTGAATGACAAGCAGGTCATACTTTATCCATTCTGCCAGAAGGGTGATTCATTAACTGCATACTGTGTGTAGCTTTTTCTTTCCAGTTGTCCTGAATGTCTTGCTATCCCATTAGCAGAAAGCTAGCTGCTGTTCTTGGGACACTATAGCAAGAACATTTCAGTAAGTTCTTTGACCACATTAGAAGGGTTTTTTTTTTGTATTGCCTTCACTCAAACTACACAAGGTTAGGCTTTCAGTGCACCTTTCTTGGTATTTCAATTTACTGCCACCAGGCTCATGTCTTGCCTTTGCCAATGTTAGTTACTGAGATTAACCTTTTTAGTCCTCTTTCTTGTAAATTAAATTCATTTGCATATTAATTATTCTCTCAATATCTCTTTAGTGTTAGCAAAGAGAGCATCTTGAATGCTAAGAACCTCCAACCAACCAGGATCAGTTCTTAACATATATTTGAGAATTTTTTAATGTAATTGAGTAATATGTTGTCTCTAATTATCTCCATCATAGCATCATAGAACCCTAGAGCTGGAAGAGACCTCAAGTTGTCATCAAGTCCGGCCCCCTGCTCAAAGCAGGACCAACTCTAACTAAATAATCCCAGCCAGGGCTTTGTCAAGCCAAGATGTACAAGCCTCTAGGAATGGAGATTCCACTATCTCCCTAGGTAACCCATTCCAGTACTTTACTACTCTTCTAGGGAAATAGCTTTCTTTAACAGCCAACCTAGATGTCCCGCACTGTAACTTGAGACAATTGCTCCTTGTTCTGCCATCCGTCACCACTGAGAACAGCCTCTCTCCATCTTCTTTGGAACCTCCCTTCAGGAAGTTGAAGGCTGCTATCAAATCCCCCCTCACTCTTCTGCAGACTAAACAAACCCAACTCCCTCCACCTTTCCTTGTAGGTCATGTGCGCAGGCCCCTAATCATTTTGGTTGCCCTCCGCTGCACCCTCTCCAATGAGTCCACATCCTTTTTGTAGTGGGGGGCCCAGAAAGACACAATACTCCAGATGTGGCCTCTCCAAAGCTGAATAAAGGGGAATAATGACATCTCTGGATCTGTTGGCAATACTCCTCTTAATGCAACCTAATATGCCATTAGCCTTCTTGGCTACAAGGGCACACTGTTGACTCATATCCAGCTTCTCATCCACTGTAACCCCCAGGTCCTTTTCTGCAGAACTGCTACTTAACTGGTTGGTCCCCAGCTTGTAACTATGCTTGGGATTCTTCAGTCCCAAGTGCAGGACTCAGAACTTGTCCTTGTTGAACCTCATCAGATTTCTTGTGGCCCAATCTTCCAAATTGTCTAAGTCACTCTAGACCCTATCTCTGCCCTCAAGCATATCTACCTCTCCCCCTAGCTTGGTGTCATCCGCAAACTTGCTGAGGGTGCAATCTATCCCCTCATCCAGGTCATTAATAAAGATATTGAACAAAACCGATCCTAGAACTGAATCTTGGGGCACTCCGCTACAATCCGACTGCCATCCGGACATCAAGCCATTGATCACTACCTGCTGGGCCCGGCCTTCTAGCCATCTTTCTATCCATCTTACCGTTGTAAAAGCTGTAGAAACCATTTTAATATTTAGCTATAAGCCATCTTGTATATCAGAAACCATTTCAACTTTTCTCTCAAGCACGTAGACCAGAGTGAACTTTCTGTCACCCTGTGAGAAGAGGCCTACAGGATGGTCTATTGGTATGTGTTAATTGGGCTGGCTGGGACAGGAGATGTACTCCCTCGTACCTGTCCACCATCTTGTGAATAAGGCTTTGTTTTTCCAAATTTAATTTAGGATTTCTGTAATTGGATGCCCTGACGTCAGACTGTTTGGCTAAGGGTATAACGATACTAGGATTGATTGTATTAGCAGCTTTACTGAGCCCGGCTTTGCTGGGACCATGTTTGGCTCATGCTGTGCTTTATTAATTAATAAAGCTGTTTGTTAGCTGCCTAAACAGAGAGGAGCGGTTTTTTTTGCTTCAACAATTTGGAGGTTCCATCAAGATTCCTAACGCGCCACTTGCCCATATGGACAGACCGGCACTCCACTTCCAAACCTCTCAGCGCACTCAATAGAAGGTAAGGAGATACCTGTTATGAAATCTCCTGGCGAGGGCTTAGGATTTGGAGTGACGGCCAGCCATTGGGGTAAGGGGAGCTACAGAATCCAATTTTGAGGAGTGGCTAACATTTTTCTCTGTCTGTGTCTGTCTTTGTCTATTAGGCCTGTTTTATGTGTCACAGTTCCAAAAGGGCACACTGGTGTCTCTAGTGAGGCAGCCATACGCTGGACCCTCTGTGTTCGGACGCTAAAAGCTGGTGTGCTGCCATTACACTCTCTCAGCACGTGGAACTGTGGGGAAGCTTTGTTGTCTCTTTCTGTTACTTGTGGATGTAGTACTGACCTCTGAGGCTAAATCCAGGCCATAGTATTTCCCCGTTCCGCCAGGCTGTCTCCAGGCGCCAGGACGTGGTGTTCTTCCGGGCTGGGGCAGGTGCCGGAAACCCCTGCGAGCCAGGTGGACTTTGAGTCCAGTGCCTCGCAACCAAAAAGGGGGGGGGGAGGGATCAGTGCGAGCAGGTGAATTCTTAATTCGGTGACTTGCAGAGCGAGCAGGCGGATTCTGATTCAGTGACTCGCAGAGCAAGCAGGCGGATTCTGATTCGGTGACTTGCAGAAGAAATAGTGTAAGCAGAATCTTTTAAGCGTGCGCAGAAAATGGGGGTAGGTCAGTCTACAGGAATTCCAGTGCCTTTATGATAAGAGCCTTCTAGTATAGGATCCTAATGAAGTCTGATATTAAGTGCCGGATGTCTTAGGGCAACACCACTTAATAGAAACACCCATGAGAATTGGACAATAAAGAAAGATACATCTAAATGTGGAAACTGTAGGAAAAATGTGAAAAAGGAGAAAAAAATTGTGTGAAAAAAAAATGTGTGAAAAATGAGTATGAATGTAATGAGTGAAGAATGAGTGCCTCTGCATAGGTCTGAGACTTGAGCTGATCCCAGCTGCACCAGGGCTCTTCCACGAGGGAGCTCTGAACGCAAGGAGGGGGGGTCAGCTGAACCTCGAGACTCAGTGGATATGTGAGGGAGTGACGACTCCCCTTATTTCATGAGCTGCTAAGGTCTGACACTCTAGACCCGGCAGACTCTTTCTTTGGAGTGTGTAAAGTTAGTTTAGGTGGGGGTTAGTCAAAACACCCCACACTCTGCCGAAAGGCACCCCTGTGTACTACATGTACGTGCATAATGGTCCAAGGACCTGTAAGCATTTAACAAATTGGAAAAGAGGAAAAATTAAAGCCCTGAGGGATGAAAGTAAAGCTCAGAAAAGCAAAAATCCGCCCTGCAGTAAGATAGGTAACTTAAAAGTTGCTGCAGCACCTCTGTGCCAAAATAATGCACAAGAAGTGGGGAAAAAAAAGAAAAGAGATTTCTCAGTTGGCACACCCATATCAACCAAGCTTGGGGGGAAAATTTGGCACAACATCATCCCTCTATCCCTCTTTATAACGCATACACAGGTAGAGAGGAAACATGAAAAATAACTGAAAGGAATTAGCTCTTCCCTTTGAAAACACGGGCTCCTGTAACAAACTTGCCCGATCCAAAGCAAAACACAAAGTTTAAAATAAGTTTAACAGTTTAAGGAAAGTGTTCCTCCAAATCCTAAGGGGGAGGGGAAAAAAACCCCTGCTTTAAGAAATGACTCCTTCTTTCTTGCAGCCTCTTTTAATCATCTTAACAATGAAACAGTCAAGTTAAACATTTGGCTACAGACACTTTGTTAAATCTATTAAAGAGAAAATAAGGAATTCTACTGAAACTTAATTGGTTAACTGCATAAAATAATAGAATCTATACATTGTAAATTTGTAAAACCTGCACCCTAAGAGTTAAATGTGTCTTCCAAGGAACCTAATTATTGTTTAAAAAAATCCAAGCCCAGAAACTTCACAGTGTTTCTGTTCAAGGCTGAGCTGATAGCACTTTTGGCTTGCTTTCAGATCCAAGGTTGTGTGTGTCTGCAAACTGCCTGTCTGTTCTGGAAGGGGGGGAGCACTGTCCCCCATAAGTAAGTCTGTAACATTGCATGTGATTCTTTTCAGGAAAGGAAAACCTTTTTGCTTGCTGGAATAGTAACTATCAAGCACCTTGTTCTAAGAGAGTTTCTGTAGCAGTAAAAAAAAAAAAAAGCCTGGTCTGCAGTACAAGAGGGAAACTGAGGCATGCCACCTTTAACTTAATAATTAAACAATGAAGTAATTTACTCAAACCCTCTGAAGCTAGTGTTCAAAATAAAAGCATACCATTGGGTAACAGCAGGCTGATCAAAAAGTAGCAAAAATCTGTAAAGAAAAAGTGTTCTAAAATATAATGCACCACCCCAATGTGGGTAGAAATGTTTTCTTTGTCTTTCAGATCATCAAGAAGCGCTAATATCATCTGAAAATTAACTGAAGAAAAAAAAAACATGGTTCTGTGTCATGACATAATTAGGCTTCTAATCCGAATTTGCTAGTCCGTGCCACGTGTAGCCGTGCGGCACAGGGTTCGAACTAGCCAGCATTTAAAAATGGTGCCGGCTGGTTTCATGCAAATGAAGCCCGGGAAATTCAAATCCCGGGCTTCATTTGCAACTGCGGATGACTACATTATCCGCGCTAGTTCGAACCAGCGGGGTAGTATAGACATACCCTGAGAAATTTTCTCTTTCTGCAGCCAGTTTCTTTCCTGACCAGCTCCCCAGCCATGATCAGAAGACAGACCCTTCAGAATCAACATGCCTTGGCTCCTACTGCAATCCACATGCCTGTGTAAGTGTGTGGATGCCTGAATGAATGTGTGTGAATGAGTAAATAAATGGTGTGTATGTGTTTGTTTGTGTGTGTGTTAGATGATTCCTCTTTTGTTTAAACCTTTAGTGGCAGCTCTATCCTCTTTAATTTAACCATATAGTGGAGTGTTAATTCCTCAATCACTAAATCCATACTAGTGTAACCCTGGGTGGTCTCCAGTGGGAATTTTTGGGTAACACTGCCCACCTCTTTCCCATACCATGTTGCCTATGTAAGGGGACTGTTACCCCTTACTAAAACTCTGTGGGAGGTTTTTGGGTTTGCCAGCTCCCACTTTCAGAGGGGAAGAGTTCATGAGACTGACTGACCCCAGAGACAATGGAAAGCAGCCAACACGCCAGCTCAGCTTGATTGACAGTTTGGACAGGCCAGTGAGGACAGTGAGAGGCCAGGCCCCGTCCTCCCTGTGAGCAGGGATTGTTCTGGCTCTCTCTCTGAACAAACAAGCTGTGTGCCCAAGAGGTCCTGCAAAGACAGAGAGCTGAAATAGGAGTACAAGCTGTGTGAAGAAGTCCTGCAAAAACGGAGCTGAGAGACAGCCCAAGCAAAGCAAGCTGTGTGCGGAGGGGCAGTTTTTGCAGCAGCTGAGCCTGACACACGCAGCTCAAGAGCGCAGACCCTGTGTTGAGCAGCAGACTGGCAGTGCTCAGAGAGCCAAAAGGAACAGAGAAGCAACGCAAGAAGCTAGAGACTGGCCACACAGCACAGCCTGCAGCTGGATGTGGTGAGCAGCTGGGAACTGCAAAGTGTGGGGAGAGGCTCTGGACTGAGAGAGGGGTCTGGCCACTTAGAGCTTGAGGCTGTGTGGTCACTGCCAGAGCAAGCGTGTCCAGCCTGCAGCCCCCTGCAGCACATCCAAGGCCTCTAAGGGGCCTCTAAGGAAGAGACTGTGAACTGTCCTTACACTCTGCAGACTGCTGTTTTGATGTCCCTGTGCTACAGAGCAGGGCTGTGTGTTCTCATTTAACCATTCTCATTTTTTTCTTATTCTTTTCTCTTTAATCAGTTGTTGTTTAATAAATTGTATTTGCTTTGAACCTTATGAAGTGATCACTGGGCCAAGAAGGCCTGCAGTGTAAAGAGAGCACCTCAGAGTGGAGACACCCTAACTCATGCCCCTAGTGTCTACAAGGTCAGGGATTAAGCCCTAGGAAACCTGGGCCCAGCCTTGTTGGGGTTTCAAGGGCTCTGCTACTCAGGAGAGTGGAGGGGGAGCCCTCAGGATCAGGGAGCCGTGGGGTAAAGGAAGTGGGAGCGGGGACTCAGATCCTTTCGCTGGTTCATTTCACCGGGGTGTATAGAAGCCAGGAAAGTTCCCCCCAATAGCGGGACCATTCCCCCGCTTACACCTAGTATAGTAATTGCCTAGTGAATCTTCAGGTCTGAGGAAACCTGGTGTCCAAAGTTTACATTACTCCTGCCCCCTTCAAACTACTGGAAGCGTCTCATTAATATAAACAAAGCTAAGTGATTAGTAATGGATACTGGATATAGCAGATAACTTTTATAATGGACAGAGTGGTCACTGAAAGATAATTGTTAGTAGAGACAGCTTCTGTAAGGGCTGAAACAATCAAAAATGTAGTAGTGGATTGGACATCAGTATGTCATCTAGACTGGTCCCCTGCACTTACGGCAGGATTAAGTAATAACTATAGTATTCCTGACAGGTGTTTATAAAATTTGTTCTTAATAAAACCCCAAGCAATTGAGATTCTACCACCTCACTAAGCAATTTGTTTCAAAGAGTCATTGAAACATGCTTTAAGAACAGTTGACTGTCACAGGTTTTAGTATTAATGACTGGATTCACTTTAGAATCCAAGATTAACCTTCTTACTCAAAGAGGTAAACTGAAGACTTGTAGTTAGGAAAATAGAATGTGGCATGTTTAGACACTGGAAAGTATTTCTCTCTTCCAAAAAGAGCTTTCTGTGTCTCATATTTAAAAAAAAAAAAAAAAAAAAAAACAGGTTTGGGGAATTAGGTGGGGAATGCAACATGCCAGCATCCCAGCAGTTATAAAGGAGCAGGAGCCAAGAAGCCTTCTCTTTACCTTACACCAAAAGGAGATAGCATATCTATTCTCTGTATAGTGCCATCCGGATTCTAGAATTTCAGTTGTCTCTGTTATCTGACAATGTCAAATTATTACACTCAAACACCTACACAATGTCAGTCACTGATCATTATGAACTGTGTCTTTCATTTCCTTCCTTTGGCCCTGTCTTATTCCCCAAAGTGGGGCATCTGTTCAGTGTGGGATCTTGCTCAAACTCCATGTCACTTTTTATTCAGCTTTTCTCCTTAGCTCTCAAGGTTATAAAAACAGAGTCTGGGAGGTGACTTTCAGCACCAGCAAGTCTGTTTTGGCATTGAAGGCATTCAGTTTCACCAGTCTCTAATGACCTGCTAAAGATTGTCTGCCTCCTTTACTCATGCCAAGGAGTTCTCATTTCACAAGTGTGAATCAAGGTGGCAGAGCTGAGCCCTTACCATATGGTTACTACATCGTTCTCATACCTGGATGTGCCTTCTATTAGACTTTGCCTAACAAAAGAACAATGAAAGCTTTACTTTCTTCACCCCTCTAAATCTGATGCATCTGATGAAGCTTTCTATCTGACAGTCCACAGGCCTTCCATATTATACAGAATATTATCATTAAACCTACTAACTCCATTATTTTTCTCTTGTAATTCCATGATTTGATTCTACTATTGTTTGCGGGCAAAAACTAAACAAACAGAATTTGTAATGTGTTTTTAGATCCTAATCATATGCATTATCTTTCTTTCTGTCTGCACTGAGCAAGGTTTTTCATTTTAAAATGAGAAAGTTGAAATCCGTAATTATGGTTTTTGCACAGTGGTTGTACCTCATTACATAGTGTTTTATTCTTTATTCTACTTGGCTTGAGGCTATAAAATATAATAGTTTTTTCCAGACATTTGCTGTTTCTGTTTACAAGCTTAGCACATAGTTTTTTTGTTTTTTACTTTTCACTTAATAGACATTCAGTGTGTGAGACAGAAAATACAAGAGTCTCTACATACAGATGTTGAATATATAGTTTTTATTGTATTCATGACTTGAGGCCCCAACCAATATCAGGACCCCAGTCTGCTAAATGCTTTACATCCACGTAAGAGAGTCCCTCGTAGTCTAATTAGATAATACAGAAAGAGTTACCACAATATTGTGGAGGAGTCAGGCCACTTTAAGATTCCCAACCACAGGTTTTAAGCGACTCTCCCAAGATCACACTGGAAACTTGGAAACAAATCCATATCTATATCATAGTCCTTCAGCTGTTTGGTCATTTCCCCTCAGGAGGGCTCAAAGTGCCTCCTGTTTTTATAAAGAAGATAGGACCAGAGAAGCCTGGAAATATCATAAAATACAGACTTTAATTCCAGACTCTTGGCTATAGATAAACAAACAACCAAACCACACAACTGCTAAAGGGTCTTTAATGCACAGTCTCCACAGCAAGAGAATAATAAAAGCCACGTCTTCAGATGCCACTCTCCTTTCACACATAGCCACTGGAGGTGGAAGAGGAGAGAAATCATTTCCCAGAAAGGTTGATTTAAAGTTTACATTAATGCTGTTTTGGTTTACTGGAAAAAACGATCCCAGATGTCAGACTAGTTACAGAAGCTGGAGTTAGAATTTGTATTCCTGGATGGTCACTTGGACGAACATCCAGAAAACACAACCAGTTTCATCTGCTAAATCAGGGCCAAGTTCAGTTTCTACCCTAATAGAGCTTATTTGTCTCACTCCAGTGAATCCCAAATAAATCTATGTCAGACACTACAAGTCACTGAGATGTGGCATCAGTAAGTCTATAAGACTAGGCTCTGATCAAAGCCACTGAAATTAATGAGAGGAACATAGATCAGAAAAAAAATACTTCTTTGTTCATCATTTGGGATAAAACCTTTCTTGGAACCATTCATATGCTTTGAATTCAGCATTTGCTTAATTAGGTTACTTAACTGGGACCATCATTAACAGTTCTGAACACCTCTATAAACATTACTGTGTAAGTTTGAGCCTATGCAAACATTTTATTTGTATAAAGCAGAACTCTGTTATTGCTATTGTGACATGCTATTTGATGGAAATGTCTGTCAACTTACAAATTCCATTTGACTTTACAAATGCCATGTTGTATTTCAGCCTCCATTTGAGTGTAGCCTTTAGGGTAGCTTTGAGCATTCATTACAGAAAATTGGCATCTACTGGACAGTGTGTGGGAAGTGGGGAGAGAGAAATCAAGGGCCACCAACATTAAGTGGCTCTATCCTCGTTGTGGGAAATCACGTGTGGCTGAGTATGATCATCTTCCATGGGAGTGGTGAACCCTCAGGTGGCTGCTAAGGCTGATCCTTGAACCACAAGTTCTATTACAGTGAGGACAGATGTTTCGAGGCACAGCAGGAAGTTGTTGACCATGACTAGAAGCTAATCTCTCCTTCCTCCTGCGTCTCGTCTCTTCTCAGCTTGTCGGTGGGCAAGTTCAAAATGCAGGGGGCCATTGTGGAGGACTTTTCTCTATTTTGAATGATCCTGGGTGAGTGTCTCCCAAGTGCCAACATCAATGTAGCACTTCTTTAAGTTATTCTTTAGTGAGTCCTTATAATGCTTTGTTGTTCTCCCACGTTATGGTATCCTTTCAGCTGAGAAAGCAGGACCTGCTTTGAAAGGCAATGGTCTGTATCCGAACAATGTGATCAGTCCAGCGAAGCTGCTGATGGATGATCATTGTCTTGATACTGATGGTCTTTGCCTCTTCCAAAACACTGATGTTAGTGCACCTGTCTTCCCATTTGATCATCAAGATCTTTTAGCAGCAGTGTTGGTGATATCTCTCAAGGACTTTCAAGTGATGTCTGTAATTGTCCAGGTTTCATATCCATATGTGACGGACCCAGTGGGATCCGCACTGCCCCAAGGGGGGCCTTTCCCCCTCTGGGGCCAGGAGGGGCAGCCCTGGCAGAGCTGAAACCAAGCACAGCGGAATGCGCACGGCTCCACAGCATCGGAGGCAGGCCCAGACCCGGTGGCTACGCACAGGCCAGACGCCCAAGGGGAGTTTCGGCTACACAGCTCAGGGAGGGGTGAGGGGCAGAGCTCCGGATCCCATGGACAGGTGAGTTTTGAGGCTTAACCCCGCCTGTCATATAGGGGGTGAGCTAATCCCTGAACTTAGGGCCCCGGGCTGGGACCTGGTGGAGAGGGTGGGCCCGGGTTCCCCACTTCCTCCTCTTCCCCACGTTCGACCTATTCAATCCACCTCCGCAGCGAGGGATGCCTGGGTGTCGTGCGACCCCAGACGTGGTACTCACAACCGCTGCCCGTAGAGAACTGACCATAGGGGATAGGACCCCTGGACCCTTAACGGGGATACGGCGGTGGATCCACTGAATCCTCTGGTTGGTCCAACCAGGGGTGATTGCACCCACAAGTGCTGCTGAGAGGGTTGGGACCCCGAGATACAGACCCCAAACCCTGACGGTGGGTCCACTGAACCCCCCAGCTCCAGCGAGAGGGGGTGCTCACACCCAGTAAATCTGTCACACCATACAATAGTGTTGGGAGAAGGACGGCTTGATAGACAAGAAGTTTGGTGTCTGTTTGAATGTTGTGATCTTAAAAAATCATGTGCTGCAAACGAGCAAAAGCTGCACTGGCTCAGCTCAGATGATGTTGGATTTCTACATCAATATCTGCCTTGCATAAAAGATAACTTCCAAGGTAGAGAAAATTATCGACATTCACCAGTGCCTCTCCATTGATTTTAATAGATGGGGCATATGGTACCTCATTTGGAGAGGGCTGATGGAGCGCTTTGGTCTTCTTGATGCTGTGAGTGGGACCAAGACTTGTGTAAGCATCAGCAATTACATTCAAGAAAGTTTGAAGATCTTTCTCTGGGTGGGCAAAAGCTGCACTGTCATCAGCATATGATAGACATGGTGGAAATCTTACTCTAAG
This sequence comes from Pelodiscus sinensis, assembly GCF_049634645.1. Taxonomy (NCBI): domain Eukaryota; kingdom Metazoa; phylum Chordata; order Testudines; family Trionychidae; genus Pelodiscus; species Pelodiscus sinensis. The sequence goes on from NC_134719.1 coordinate 54,027,575, forward strand.
CTTTCAATCTGCTAAGCCTAAATGCTTTCTCCATCCACTCTGAAGATGATTTCAACACCCACTGGGAGCTCCCCAGCAATAGGTAAAAATGATTGCAATATAGACCACAAACATGGTTGGGGCAATGATACAGCCCTGTTTGACTCCTGTTTGTACTTTGGAAGATTCCCTTTGGGAGCAGTGCTGCTTAAAACAATCTCTTTCATGTTGTTCTGAAGCAACTTTAGGACATTGAAGTATTTATCAGGATATCCATTCTTTGAAAGTACAGTCCAAAGGGCACAGCCTTTCACTGAGTCAAAGGCTTTAGTTAGATCAATAAAAGCCATGTACAGTGGTCAATTTTGCTCATTTTTTGACATTTTCCCTGTAGCTGCCAAGCAATGAAGATCATATTCACAGTTCTGTGACATGGTCAGAAGCCTTCCTGTGACTCTGGTAAAATGTCTTCTGACAGGAGCAGAAGATGGGTTGCAAGGACCCATGCCAGAACTTTGCCTGTAACAGCAAGGAAAGGGATACCATAATTCTTTTCACAGTCCACTTTATCGCCTTTCTTAAAGAGGGTAGCAATCAAGACATCCCTCATTTCACTGGGTATCTCCTCCTTTATCTAGATTTTCAAGATAAGCAGGCTAAACTGACAAATTAACTCTTGTCCACCAGCTTTAAAGACTTCAGTGGGGATCCCATCTGGACCTGCTGCCTGCAGAGGGATGCAGATTAGGCAGGTCGACTTTGCAAACGAGGTAGGGATTTAAATATCCTGTGCCTAATTTACAGAAAAATGGTTGCCGCGTTTTGCCAACTCAGCACTTTGTCGGCAAAAAGCGCCAGTCTAGAGGGGGCTCTGTCGAGAAAGAAAGCCTTTTTCGACAGATCGCATAAACCTGCTTGCAGGAGGCTTGCTGACAGAGAGATGCAGTCTAGACATACCCTAGAACACACAAGCCTCTCCACCACTACCAGGAGAAGATCCTAGATAAACATTGAACTTTTTTCAGTAGATCCATTAACTTTGAGTAACACTCTGTCTAGCAGCGGGAACCTGGAAACTCCCCATGCAGAAAGGGTTAAGAAGTGTAGAAAGGGTTAAGAAATGTACTGTAGGCTTAAAAAATTTGGTCTACTTCCAGTAACTCAGATGACTCAACTGTGTGGTTCAATGCCAAGAAGGTCAGCCACAGGCCCAAGGACCAGACCAACATGTTGATCTGGCCCGCGGACTGCATCTGGTCTCTTTCTATCCTGTTGCTTATGTCTCCAAATTTCCAGGTGGTGGCTGGCCCCTATTTAAATGGCAGCAGGACCCTATGTAAATGGCTCACAGTCACGGTGCTACCCCAACAGAGGCCTAAGCCATGAGCCTTTTAAATATCCACAGCAACCCCAAGCAGCTCCCAGACAATGAAATACCAATGGGGCTGGGAGTTACAAGCCCTTTAAATAGCAACAATTTAAAGAGCTTGTGACTCCAGTCCCTGCCAGGGTAGCGCCACAACCAGAAGCCCTTAAAATAGCCATAGAAACCCCAGACACCTGTGCCAGGCAACATGGTAGCAGCGGGGCCAGGAGCTAGGAGCTCTTTGCCATGTTTTAATTCAAAGTCTCTGGCCCCATACAGCTCTGGGAATGCTAGTCCACAGCCCTGCCCTTTCCATCTCTGACTCGCCCCCTTCTAGGGGTGCAGCTGACCCATGACAACATACCAAAATTCATTAAGTAGTTCCCCTGCAAAAACTGTCACCCAGTCCTGCCCTAGATTAAGTGCTTGATGTGTCATAATGACAACAGTTGAAACAGACTTTCATTTTTAAACCGAGTGCAGCTGCTAATAGTACTGGTTGATCCAGAAAAGATAAGATGTTTCTGGAGTAATGAAAGAGTTTGACACTTGGTATGCTACTACTTACTTGTACTTTATGACATGTTAGGAATGTACAAAATATCAGAAGCAAAAATGTTAATAACATTTTCGAATTTGGAGAAATTCCTATATTTAAGTCCTTTGGAAATTCTGTTTCATGTGTGTGAATTTGTTTCTTTTAAAAAAAAAGTTTCAAACTGAAACAAAACAAAGCCAAAATTTTCCCTGAAATAGAAATTCTAAGTTTCAACCAGGTCATGAGATCTTATTCTACCTATATCACTAAGTAGAAAAAATGGTGCCAAGTAGATTCTTGGTAGATAGTTAAGGGAGTTTGGGTTGGGTGTGGAAAAAGAAGCTGGTATGGAAAAATGTGAGAAACACTCTAGTATTGCACCAGACCATATAACCTGATGATCTTATGTTTTAATCAGAACACGTTTGCATTTATTAGTATCTTAACTATTTTTAATCCTTCTCTCCCTGGATTTGGGGCTTTCAAACTTGGGCTCTATTTTCCTTCCAGCCATCTCTTCCGTTTGTTCACTCAATCTTATCACAGGGAGATTTTATGCATTTGTTTTTCTAGCTCAATTTTATCAATAACAGTGTACTCACATCATTTTTTTAAACTCCCGTCAATTGCAAGGAAATGTTGATGTCCCTTTCACATCTTATTTTTCTTACTCCCATCTAGTGCTTTCACTATTTACTTCAGTATTCATCCCTTTTATGATTAATACTCAAATTGAGACATCTCTAAAATTCTGGTTCACTTTATGTTAAAGTCAGTTAATTTTCCCCTCAGAGTTTCCTCTTAGGAAACATTACAAAATTTTGTTGTCAAAACCTGTCTTTTGGTGACAAAGCAATGACTATACGCTTCAATGGGACTTTTTTGGGGAAAAAACACTTAGGCTAGGTATATACTATAGGGTTTTTTTCAGAAAAAGCTATGCAAATTGCACTCTGCAAATTGCACTATGCAGTTTGCATAGCTTTTTCTGATTGCTTTTCTGGAAGAGGCTTTTCCACCATTTGGCACCATCTAGACAGAGCCAAATGGCGGGAAAGCCTCCTCTTTCTGAGGATCCCTTATTCCTCATAGAACGAGGTATACAGGGCTCCCCGAAAGAGCGCTTTTGTTCTTCCACAAAAAAAAGTGGAAGAGCAAACACATTCCCTGGATGCGGCGGGGTTTTTTTGGGATACCAGAGGTATCTCAAGAAAACTCCTGACAGTGTAGACATAGCCTTAGTTTTAGTGACAAAGAACTTCCACCCCTAAAAGAGACTTCTTTTTCTTTTCTCCTCCCTTTATTTTCAACAAAGACCCAAGGTAAACCTCTGCTATTTCTTTTGTTGACAGAACTAGCTTCCACCAATATCCCACAGTGCCTGCTCTGATGGCTCTGCTCAGCTTTGATCTCTGCTACCCTCCAGGCACAATTCCCTTTTCAAAGCTGACTGCTGCTTCCTTTGTGGAACAAAGAGCAACATTCAACAGGGCTCCTGTTCTGCCCTGCACTAGAAACACAGTGGCAGGCAGACTCCTGCTGCAGTGCGGGGTGGTGAAGTGGGGCAGGATGCTGTGCTGCTATGACATTCCTCAGCACAGAACACACAGAGCTATTCATGATGCTGGTCCTGGCAGCTGAAGAGGCTCTGGGGAGAATCCCAAGATGTGCAGAGATCAGCTCTCCCTTCCCACAACACAGCACTGTGGGATGCTTACCCAGAGTGTACTGTTCACACAGGGGTGGATATAGGGCAGGGCGAGCAGGGTGGCCACCCCGGGCCTTGCGCTTCAAGAAGCCCTGCGGCAAAGGGGGGCCCCCGCGAAATTGTGCTGCCCTGAGCCCCGCAAAATAGTCATCTGCCCCTGTGTTCACACTGTTGATGAGGTGTGGAGATGATCTATTGACAGAAGGAGCAAGTGTGAACACCCTCTGGTGATTTTTGTTTTGTTGACTCTTGGGTATCGACATAAGTTTTGTTGACATAGCTTGGTAGTGCAGACATACCCTCAGTTTATTAGCTGATGACAACGCTTATCAGGTTTATTATATTGACTGCCTATTCATTTGGGACCTAGATGGGACCATAGCAGTGGAATACTCATGTTTGAACTCATAAGAAGTCCCATTTTTATGGAATACCTTGGTCACTGGACAGTTGCTGGTGGGATGGGCAAGGGAGAGCCAAGAAGCACAGATTAAGGTGTGTATATCACATAAATACCCCAGCACAGAAGATCAGTAGTAGCAGTGATGGAACCTGGAACTTCTGGGTCTTTACATACAATCTCAGCACTCTGAACTGGGAGACCCAGGTCTAGTGAACGAGGCTATACAGATAGATCAATCTTTGTGGCCTAACCACCACCAGAGGGGGACAAAAAGACATTGAAGGATGTGGCTTATGCCATCATGAGCTCATCTAACAATTAACATGAAAAAAGTGCACACAGGATAAAAGCCTCAAATAGTCAAGTGCAAGTTGAAAATTCAGTGTTGTATTACTTCAGTTTTATGCTGGTGTATCTACAAATTGGTGTAAAACTGGGTAACAGTGGTGAGTCTGGTTCTATGGGTATATTGGTTGAAAGTGCAATGGGGGTAAGGAGGCATTTTGTGTCCTTGTGAGTGCTCCTTCACTATTCCTCAGGGAGACACAGCACTCTACTCCCTGGTCTACATTAGGGAGTTAATTTGAAATAACAATCCTTATTTCAAAATAACAAGCAGAGCATCCACACTACCAAACCCGTTATTTTGAAATAAGGGAATGGCTATTTTTAAATAATAAGCCCTGCTTTCCACAAAGAATAATGCTTATTTTGAAATAGTTATTTCAAAATAGCGGTAGCGTGGATGCTCCTCTGTTGCTATTTCAAAATAATTGCTCCTCAGAGTCATTTAAAGTAATTGCTCCCTAGTGCTTCCTGGGGCTCTAAGTCTAGGTAGTGTGTCCACACAAAGGAAGCCTGCCTCGGACTAATTTTGAGGCTTCCCTGTACTATGGACACACTATTTTGAAATAGTGATTTCAAATAATGGTGGAACCCGCCCCACCACCTTAGTCTCAGGGAGCCCTTCATCCCGCCTGCTCCTGGGGTGGGGGAGACCCGGGACTAGAAATTATCACTATTTCAAAACAAGTTACTTTGAAATAATTTCCTAGTGTAGACCTTCAAAAAAAGGGCAGGAGCGCAGACAGTAAGCAGAACCACTGCCCTGCCATGCATGATGGTGTGCACTGCATTCCATGCAGGGATGTAGTAGTGTGCATAACTCTTGTGGCACACCAGGGAGCTATAGGAGATGGGGAACTTTTTTTTTGAGGGGGTGGTGGTTCTATTGGTAGTAGAGTAGAACTGCACCAAATCATAGGAGACTGCACCTAAATGGCATGATCAAGCCTGTAAATACATAATGGCTGTGTCTAGACTGGCAAGTTTTTCTGCAAAAGCAAGTGCTTTTGCGGAAAAACTTGCCAGCTGTCTACACTGGCCGCTTGAATTTCCACAAGAATACTGACTTCCTACTGTCTGAAATCAGTGCTTCTTGCAGAAATACTATGCTGCTCCTGTTCGGGCAAAAGTCCTTTTGCCCAAAGCTTTTGCGCAAAAAGGCCAGTATAGACAGCTCAGATTTGTTTTGCGCAAAAAAGCCCTGATCGCGAAAATGGCGATCGGGGCTTTTTTGCGGAAAAGCGCGTCTAGATTGGCACGGATGCTTTTCCGCAAAAAGTGCTTTTGCGAAAAAGCGTCCGTGCCAATCTAGACGCTCTTTTCCGCAAATACTTTTAACGGAAAACTTTTCTGTTAAAAGCATTTCCGGAAAATCATGCCAGTCTAGACATAGCCAGTCAGATTTGTCACACTCCCTGAAAAGTTAAATCCCATTTTTAAGTATTTATGCATGCTATCATAGAAGGCATGAAAAGATTAAATCAAATAAAGATAAAGCACAATATTATTATGTATAAAATTAATATATCAAATATAGCAACAAATTTTCCAAGAATTGTGCAAATGCTTAACTTTATGCACTGCAAAAAGTGTCAAGCCACCAGTACTATTTAGGGTCCATTGGTTTTATTATAAAATGAAATTTCCTTCATTTGGGTGTTTTTAAAAGGCTTACTTCAATTCAATGCCATTAAAGAATACACATTATAACACACATACTATTCTAGGGCAATCTATCAGTTATAAGAACTGATCACAAAGTTACATATCTAAAACTTTCCCAGTAGACAGAGGTTGGAAACAAAGGTCACTGAAGGTACGTCTAGACTACAGGCTTTTGTCAACAGAAGTTTTGTCAACAGATACTGTCAACAAAGCTTCTGTCGACAAAGAGCGTCTAGACTACATTCAGTTCTGTCGACAAAGCAAGCTGCTTTGTCGACAAAACCCTGTAGTCTAGACACAACCCTACAGGCAATAACACCTTCTGTCGACAGAACTCTGTCGACAGAAGGCGTTATGCCTCGTAAAATGAGGTTTACCAGCGTCGACAAAACTGCTGAGTTCTGTCGACGTTATGTCGACAGAACTCAGCGGTAGTGTAGATGGAGGTTTAGTTTTGTCGACAAAAGTCCACTTTTGTCGACAAAACCCTGTAGTCTAGACACACCCTCAGGCAAACAAATCAGTCTTTTCATTAAGTTTTGGAAATCTCATAATTCAGAGTTTCCTTAATAGCATCTGCAAGCTATAAATTCAAAACCACAAAACATTTAATACTTTGATAATCTCTAAAGACTATCAAGCAGAAGAAAAAAAGAAGTGTGGCTTATTACTTTTCCAATTGATTTAACACCACAATACTAGATTTATTACCCAAACTCCTCAAACCAACCTCCTGAGATAAATCTTATCTTGCTTAAAATCTATATTCAAATACCTGTAACTTCACAACCTTTACTCTCTACAGTATATTTGTGATCATATCAGTTTACCTCAATTTACCAGGTTGTTTCAGGTGGAGTTGGTGAACTACATATTCATGCTTTCAGAACAGCCTCTCATGTAGTATTACTGCATCTTTGAATAGTTTTTAAGTGTCCCTCATTTTAGACCAAAATTGTGTTCCACACAAAGTAGATCCTCACTTTCATGATACTTTCTGCAGTACAACAGATTTAGGAAGAGAGGGAGACTTATTTACACTTGAGGAATAAATTCCAGATTAGGTATAATTTCCAATTTGAATAATTTCTCAGGTGTCTCCCATTTTGGTTTCTTGGAACCCACATTTGGGGGTTGGGGTAACTTTATTCTGAGTTACTAATCAGTCAATGGAAATTTTGCTTGAGAAAGGAATGCATGATATGACCATCATTCTTGATGACAGAAGGGTCATTGACTGTTTTGGAGCTCCTGGATACCTTTTCGAAGTTTTATTCAAAGTTATTTTTATTTTAACTTTTGTCTATTCTTAGTTATGATCTGTCTCAAATATTAATTTTACAAAGGTTCATTTTACTTGGAAACTATTAAAACATCCTTTCCTTATAAAAAGAGAATTCATTTATGAACACTCTTTTCAGCTTAAAATGGCACACCAATACAATGTAGTCTTATGAGTAACACTGTTGGAGTTCTATTACCCAAGTCTTTACCTCTCCTACCTTAAAAGGAGGAGCCAGTGACTTTGACTGTTAAAGAGACAATCTTCACCTGCTGAATTGTGATAACAGGTTGATTTCTTTCCCTCTGAGACTTCTCTATGAAAACCCATCCATCAAAGTATGTCTAATTAAGAAACTAAAGTAAGGATGTGTTTGAATGAGATAGCTATGATTCTCAAAGGACTGGGGAATGGTATCAGTACTTCAGACATATCAAATTAGTTAATGATTTGGGAATCTTTATTCTGCAAGAGCATGTATTAAAAAAAAAAGAATTCCATTAAAGCTCAACAGCATGGAGAAAGGAGAACATTTACACTACATGTAATTTTAAGAGTCTGTTTTACCTGAACGGAGTACTAAACACTTAGGGGGGAGTTCTTTTGTACATTTGGTATGTTGTTTTACACTGAGTACAGACTACAGTCTTCAGTATCTCTTGAGCTAGTCACCCAAACTAAATACTGCAAGTGTACAAGCTAATATGGTAAGCTGTTATAGATTGTTCAGTTGGGCTAGTCGACATGCAGATGGCTTGAAATGCATTTCCCAGCTGGCAAGCAGGCATTGTTTGAATGGGTAGATGGGAAAATAAGGTTGGCAGACTCCACACCGTGAAGAATGGAGGCTACATCTAGACTACGGGAGTTTTCCAGGATACTGGAGGTATCTCAGAAAAACTCCCCCACGTCCAGGGAACACGTCTGCTCTTCCGTGCTTTTTTTGTGGAAGAGCAGATGTGCTCTTTCAGAAGCCCTGTCTTTCTTGTTCCACAAGGAAGAAGGACTCTTCTGAAAGAGGAGATTTTTCTGACATTTGGCCCAGCGTAGACAGGCCACATTTCGGAAAAGCCTCTTATGAAAAAACTATCGGAAAAAGATATACAAATTGCATTCCGCAATTTGCGTATCTTATTCCAGTAGATGATTGTAGTGTAGACATAGCCTGAGTCAGTGGGAGAACAGCTCTGCACTGACCTTACCACATAGAAGACACTGTTGTTAGTATGTTGACTTCAGCTATGGTATTTGCGTAGTTGAAGTTGCGTATCTTAGCCCCACAGGAGGGCTTAGTATAGAGTAGGCCTTGGTGGAAAAAAAATTACCTGAAGGGAAGTTAATTATCTGAACACACACAAATCTGAACGTAATTTATTCACAGACTGCTGGCCTGAACTGAAAAGTCAATTTGCGGGAAAAGAAGAGCGGTTCTCATGAAGTTTCCGACCCATTTTGAAGACTCAAGAGGTTTAGGTATTTCAGCTTTTGCTTCAATTTGAGTATCTGCAATTTGGTCTGTCACCCAAACTGTATGTGAATAGTAAACTTTTACTCATATTTACTGGTTTAAAATAAGGGTTTGATGGTTATTGGCTAACTTAAATCAAAAGTTGTAATTCAAAATAATTCCCTTTTATGAGAAAAAATTCTTGTCTCCCTTTACAAGATCTCTGAATCCAGATCCAGACTACAGAAGGGAGCACTTGTTTTGTCAACCATTTCAATGGAAACGTGTAGCTAGCCTTAGAAATAGATTTGCAATAACAGTTGAAGAATCAGCATAGAAGAGTAATTAACTCAATTTAGAAGTAAACACAAAACTCACCGTGTCTAACATTAATTTATAATGTCCCTATGATTGATAAACTAACTGAAAGTGGTTTCGATAGCTTTAGCAAACACCAGTCATTTTGGATTCACTGCAACTTCAATTTTAGGCATCTGTTATCATCCCTACTAAAGTTATTCAGTCAAGTAATTAGAAAAAAAAAAGTCTATTATGCACACTTTTACCCTGGTCATGCCAACTAATTTAAAAATAGCAAGGAATTGGAATTTTGTTCCCAATCTCTATGCACCATGTACAATATTTCTATAACACAATTTAATCCACCATCTTTCCTTTTTAATGAACACTGATGGATGCTTTCTACTCTAAAATCCCATTTCCAACCTCTAGCAAATGAAGTTGCAAGGGTGGCAGAGATTAACTTTGTAACAAGATAACAGTAGTGAAGTGAAATCAGATTATCACAGAAGGTGCACACTACAGCAGAGGCTGGTATATTTGATCTTAATTTATGAAAACCCTTTCCACTCCCTGTGTCAGCAAGATGTAGGCTATGCACCTTTTATCCCAGTGCAGGAAGTGCTAATGGTCCACCATGTCAAAAAAAAATAAACCACACTCTGAAGGAAGGGCCTAAAAAGACTCAATAAAAGACAGAAATGCTGTGTACACTCCAGCCATTTGCCCTGATCTGGAGTTCTGGGCCTCTGTAGGCCTTTCCCCATGTTTCTCTTTTCTCCCCCCATGACCCAAAAATCTAGCTTTTAATCAACCAGTCTCAGCTAGGAGGCATTTGATCCAAGGTCAGGCTAAACCCAAATCCGCATGAAGAGAAAGCTGCCCATGAAGGAGGGATCTTTCTCCCACTCCCCTCAAAAAAAGACTGTTGGTTTTATGGGCTTTTCTCCTTTGATGGCATAGTAAACAGCTTTTTTGGGACCTGTGAGAGACACAGAATGTTGAATGTACTGTTATGCCCAGTCTCCTAGGGTCTTTATTTTATCCAGTGGGTAATAAAAGAGTACGGGGTGAGTCCCAGCATTAGTCATAAACAACAATGATGCTGGAAACTCTATTTGAATCATGTCCCAGAATGGTAGCAACTGAACATTGTGAGACTTACACAAACAGATCATAGAAAGGTAGAATCATAGGGTTGGAAGAAACCTCAGAAGGTCATCGAGACCAACCCCTTGCTAAAAGCAGGACCAAACCCAACTAAATCATCCCAGCCAGGACTAAACCCCTCTAGGGATGGAGATTCTACCACATGGGAGGGTAATAATTTTTGATGGGGGCCACTCTAAGATTTTGGAAAGTGGTTGAAGGCCGCACACTTCCATGTTATTAATGCAGGAGGCGCTGGGTCTGGGATGGAGGAAGGAGCTTGGGGTGTAGGAAGGAGAATGGAATCTGGCAGGAAGTTTGGGTAAAGGAGGCAGTTGTGACCTAGGGAAGGGAAATGGGGTGCAGGTTTTGTGATATGACCTAGGGCAGGAGGAGATTGTGATCTTGGGCAGGAGATTGGAGTGCCAGATCTGGGCGGGAGTATGGGTACATATGGAATAGCAGGGCAGGAGAGGGAGGCACAGAGTTGGGAAAGGGAGAGCCTGGGGTGCCAGAGGTTCTAGCCAGGAGACTTACCAGTTAGCAGCCAAACCATCCTGCTTGCAGAGCTTAAAATGTTTCTGCCTGCTCGGCCATGCACTTGAGTGAGTGAGCAGGGGGGCTGCCAGTTATTCAAACAGGCAGCTCCCATTGGCCAGTTTCTGACAAGAAAGTGGCCAATAGGATTGTGGTGGGGGTGTGAGAAGCATCTGAATCTTCCCCCCTCCCCTCCAGACTCAAAGAGAAAGCACCCCTCAGCTGTAAGCAGGGGAGCAATGTCTCATCCGACCTGTACTTCCATCCTCTCCTCCTGACTGGAACATAGAGCATCTCTATTAATAGACCCTCTCCAATAGATGTCTCTGTCCGATCCATGTGCTCCTCTGCACCTGTCGGCTTTCCCCCAGCCCTTAGTTGAAAAACTGTTCTGCAACCTTTTTAATGTTGAGTGCCAGCAGTCTGGTTCCATTTTGGTTTAGGTGGAGCCCATCCTTCCTGTATAGGCTCCCCCTATCCCAAAGGTTCCCCTAGTTCCTAAGAAATCTAAACCCCCCTCCTCTCTACACTGTCTCATCCACACATTGAGACACTGAAGCTCTGCCTGCCTACCTGGTCCTGCACGTGGAACTGGAAGCATTTCAGAGAATGCTACCATAGAGATCCTGGATTTCAATCTCTTACTCAGCAGCTTAAATTTGGCCTCCAGAACCTCTCTCCTACCCTTCCCTATGTCATTGGCAAGACTCACCAAGCGGCGGCGAGCCCTGCTCACCAGCCACACAGTTCTGCGTTCTGCGCTGGCTCTTCCGGGTTGTAATCTACTCGCCATGGTATAAAGGTATAGCTCGAGAATGCCGGGGGGTTATCAGGAAGGCGAAAGCGCAAATGGAATTGTGACTAGCTAAGGACTTGCAGGATAACAAGAAAGGTTTCTACAGGCATGTTAACAAGAAGAAGGTGATCAGAGAGGGTGTGCGGCCCCTAATGGATGAAGGAGGTAACCTAGTGACAGATGATGTGGGGAAAGCTGAAGTACTCAATGCTTTCTTTGCCTCTGTCTTCACGGACAAGGTCGGCTCCTGGACTTCTGCGCTAAGTGACGCAAGATGGGATGAAGATGGACAGCCCGTGGTGGGTAAAGAACATGTTAGGAACTATTTAGAAAAGCTAAACGTACACAAATCCATGGGTCCGGACTTAGTGCATCCGAGGGTACTGAGGGAGTTTGGCAAATGTCATTGTGGAGCCTTTGGCTATTATCTTTGAAAAGTCGTGGAGATCGGGAGAAATCCCTGATGACTGGAAAAAGGCAAATGTAGTGCCCATCTTCAAAAAAGGGAAGAAGGAGGATCCAGGGAACTAGAGGCCGGTCAGTCTTACCTCGGTACCTGGAAAAATCATGGAAGGGATCCTTAAGGAATCCATTTTGAGACACTTGGATGAGAGGAAAGTGATTAGGAATAGTCAACATGGATTCACAAAGGGCAAGTCGTGCCTGACCAATCTGATTAGCTTCTATGATGAAGTAACTGGCTCGATGGACATGGGGAAGTCAGTGGATGTTATATACCTTGACTTTAGCAAGGCTTTTGATACGGTCTCCCACAATATTCTTGCCAGCAAGTTAAGGGATTGTGGATTGGATAAATGGACGGTAAGATGGATAGAAAGATGGCTAGAAGGCCGGGCCCAGCGGGTAGTGATCAATGGCTCGATGTCAGGATGGCGGTCGGTTTCTAGCAGAGTGCCCCAAGGTTCGGTTCTAGGACCGGTTTTGTTCAATATCTTTATTAATGATCTGGATGAGGGGATGGATTGCATCCTCAGCAAGTTTGTGGATAACACTAAGCTGGGGGGAGAGGTAGATACGCTTAAGGGCAGAGATAGGGTACAGAATGACTTAGACAAATTGGAGGATTGGGCCACAAGAAATCTGATGAGGTTCAACAAGGACAAGTTCTGAGTCCTGCACTTGGGATGGAAGAATCCGAAGCATAGTTACAAGCTGAGGACCAACCGGTTAAGTAGTAGTTCTGCAGAAAAGGACCTGGTGGTTACAGTGGATGAGAAGCTAGATATGAGTCAACAGTGTGCCCTTTTAGCCAAGAAGGCTAATGGCATATTAGGTTGCATTAAGAGGAACATTGCCAGCAGATCCAGAGATGTCATCATTCCCCTTTATTCGGCTTTGGTGAGGCCGCATCTGGAGTATTGTGTCCAGTTCTGGGCCCCCCACTACAAAAAGGATGTGGACACATTGGAGAGGGTCCAGTGGAGGGAAACCAAAATGATTAGGGGGCTGGAGCATATGACTAATGAGGAGAGGCTGAGGGATTTGGGTCTGTTTAGTCTGCAGAAGCGAAGAGTGAGGGGGGATTTGATAGCAGCCTTCAACTTCCTGAAGGGAGGTTCCAAAGAGGATGGAGAGAGGCTGTTCTCAGTAGTGACAGATGGCAGAACAAGGAGCAATGGTCTCAAGTTGTGGTGGGAGAGGTCCAGGTTGGATATTAGAAAAAATTATTTCACTAGGAGGGTGGTGAAGCACTGGAATGGGTTACCTCGGGAAGTAGTGGAGTCTCCATCCCTAGAGGTGTTTAAGTCTCAGCTTGACAAAGCCCTGGCTGGGTTGATTTAGTTGGAATTGGTCCTGCCTAGAGCAGGGGGCTGGACTTGATGACCTTCTGAGGTCTCTTCCAGTTCTATGATTCTATGATTCTAGATTATGTTATTTGTCGAGCCCTGGTCATTGGTACCTACATGTACCACAACCACTGGCTCCTCCCCAGCATTACACATACGTCTAGATAGATGTCTCAAGAGATCCACAACCTTTGCACCCAAGCAGGTAAGTCAACATATGGTTTTCCTGGTCATCACAAACCCAGCTATCTATGCAGTCTTTGGGGCCAGGAGCTCCTTGCACCAAATGCACACATACGCCAACTGTCCATAGAGCAAGTAAACATACATGCTACATTTGGTGCAATAAACAGTATAGACCCACTCTGCTGTTGGGCTTCTGCCTGAATTCTCTTCTACGGCTAATTCGGTTATTAAGAGGCTTTTTATTTAAATCAGGTTTTCTTCGTTTTAGTTTAGTTTAAAAGTTTTAAAGAATGGCAAGTGTACCTAGTCCCCTTCCAACTCCCCTTCTAAACTCCCTCACAAAACTCCCTGTTAGTTTTCCCTGTTCACAAAGCTCCTTGGTCGCTTACTAATAGGCTGTATAAAGCCTTGGCCTTTCTGACAGCCTCACCCCCTGGCTAAGAATCCCTGCTTGGAATTCTTCCATCCCAAGTGCAGGACTCTGCATGTCTTCTTGTTGAACCTCATCAGATTTCTTTTGGCTCAATCCTCCAATTTGTCTAGGTGTCTCTGGACCCCATCCCTGCTCTCCAGCGTATTGATCTCCACCCCCAGCTTATAGACTCCACACAATCTGTGACTTTTCAGAGGGTACTATCCATCCCATCACCAAGATCATTAATGTAGATGTTGAACAAACCCAGCCACAGAACTGATCAGTATCCTGCTTATTATTGGCTGCCAGCTGGACATCAAGCTGTTGATCACTGTCTGTTGAGCCCAGTGATCTGGACAGCTTTCTGTCCACCTTACAATCCATTCATCCAAGCCTTACTTCTTTGCCTTGCTAGCAAGAATACAGTAGGAGACCATATCAAAAGGTTTGATATATCAAATGCAGCATAAATGTAGGTCTTTGCTAAATCAACCTCTGAAATATGACAATGGACCTTTTTAAGCAGTGCAGCTTCTGGTGAAGCATGTGATTAAGATCCGTAGACACATGCTAAAATGCTGTGTGGAACAGTTATTATTTGTTTTCCTTTTTAAATGGCCATTTCTAAAGCGGGTGAGCCTAAGAGACCTAGTAGGCCATTTACATTAAAGCTACTTTACATCACTTTGCTCCTTTAAACTGGCAAAGCAATATGAAGTGGCTTTTGTGTAAATAAAATCAGGTCAGTGTATGGTTGTCATCTGAAGATTGTACTTATGATTATAAGAATGTGTCCTGCTCTGAATATTATCCATCTTTTTTCCTAAGAGTGGACCCAGACAGAAGATTGCAGCAATGGTAAACTATGCACAAACTTCAATGAATGAGTGAACTCTGACGAGATCCCCAGCGAGTAACCATACGTCTCAGAAGCCAGAAATGTTGTTGATTCACATGAGGAATATGCTCTCTGAAGGAAAAGTAACAGAAGAGATCAGTTTGTCCACTAACTCCATAATTCCAGCTATCCTGGTAGTCAGACAAGACATTTTTCTATTAGTTTTCCTTCCCACCTTGATGGTCTTTTACTCTTTTGCTGTGATATAATTGTACACTTACAAAATTCAGATCTTGCTGTACAAATTTCAATGTTTTGAAGTTTTGAAAATGAGTTAGAGCCCTAACTATGGGTATGTCTACACTACAGCACTAATTCGAACTAACTTAATTCGAATTAGTTAATTCGAACTAAGCTAATTTGAATTAGCGCAACTAGACTTAAAAACTAGTTCGAATTAGCGTTTTGCTAATTCAAACTAGCATGTCCACACAGAGTGGACCCTGAACAGAGGTTAAGGATGGCCGGAAGCAGTGCTGGCAGGGCATCAGATGAGGATGCAGAGCGTGGAGCTGCTGTCCTAGGCTAGCCGAGGGCTGTGCTTAAAGGGACCCGACCCCCACCCCGGACAGACAGTTCTCAGGGTTCCCCGCTTGCAAAGCAGTCCTGGCTTGGAGTGCCCTGAGTGCCCACACGCGGAACATCACAGCACTCGGCCATCAGCCCGGCTGCACTTGCCACAGGCTGCCATCTGGGGGGAGGGGCCAATCGGGGGGCTGCAGGAGAACTTCCACCCCCAGAAGCCCGCAGAGCCAGCCCAGTCCTCCCCATCGGGGGAGCGTACCCCATTCCTCCCTCACCTCCTTCCACTTACCCTTCCCTAGCCCCCCTTCCTGATGTACAAAATAAAGAAAACGTGTGTTCAAAAATAGAATCCCTCTTTATTGAACAAAACTGGGGGAGACTGGGAAAAAGAGGTGGGAGAGGGGAAGAGAGAGGGTGGGAGAGGGGAGGGCAACTAAAATGATCAGGGGTTGGGAACAGGTCCCATATGAAGAGAGGCTAAAGAGAATGGGACTTTTCAGCTTAGAGAAGAGGAGACAGAGTGGGGAAATGATAGAGGTCTATAAAAGCAAGAGTGGTGTGGAGAGGGTGTATAAAGAAAAGTTCTCCATTAGTTCCCATAATAGAAGGACTAGAGGACAACAAAGGAAAGGAATGGGTAGCAGGCTTCAAACTAGTAACAAAGTTGTTCTTCACAAAGCAAAGAGTCAACCTGTGGAACTCCTTGCTGCAGGAGGCTGTGAAGGCTAGAACTAGAACAGAGTTTAAAGAGAAGTGAGATAAAGTCATGGAGGTTGGGTCCATGGAGTGGTATTAGCCAGGGGGTAGAAATGGTGTCCCTGCCCAAAGTTTGTGGAAGGCTGGAGATGGATGGCACGAGACAAATGGCTTGGTCACTGTCTTTGGTCCATCCCCTCCAGGGTACCTAGGGTTGGCTGCTGTCGGCAGACAGGCTACTGGACTAGATAGACCTTTGGTCTGACCCAGTACGGCCATTCTAAGCTCAGGGCTCAGGGTTGGGGGTCTCAGTGAACCACCTTGATTTTCATGCAAACCTGCTCCTGGGTGGCCAGGTTGGCAGCTCTCCTGCCCTAGACGGCCACTTTCCTGTTCCTAGTGCGGAGTTCGTGGACGAGGTCCACGATGTCTGCACTAGACCAGGCGGGTGCCCGCCTCTTGCGGTCCTGGCCAGGCTCCCAAGAGCCGCCAGCCTGGTCCCGGGAAGAGGCGGAGGGTTGGGGGGCATCGGGTGGCTGGCTCATGGCGTGCCAGGTGCAGGGTCTGCTGGCTGGGTGCTGGCAGGCTTGCACCTGGCACGGGCACCGTAGCCAGCCCGTGCCCCTTTAAGGGGTCCGGGGCCGGGAGGGGGGCAATAGAGTTTCCCTGGTGGTGCCCAGAGCGGCCACCAGGGAAAGCTGGGAGGGCTAGCCTCCCACTAATTCGAATTAAGGGGCTACACAGCCCTTAATTCAAACTAGTAAGTTCGAACTAGGCTTAATCCTCGTAAAATGAGGTTTACCTAGTTCGAACTAAGCGCTCCGCTTGTTCGAATTAAGTTTGAACTAGCGAAGCGCTAGTGTAGCACCTATGAAAGTTAATTCAAACTAACGTCCGTTAGTTCAAATTAACTTTGTAGTGTAGACATACCCTAAAGGACTTCCAGGGTGTGTTCTAGACAGTAGGGCTTAACTCAAAATAAACTACACAAATTGAGCTACATCAATTGCGTAGCGTATTTTGAAATAGTTTATTTCGAAATAGAGCACTCTTCTTCCAGCTTCCCTTACTTCTCATACAATGAGGGTTACAGGAGTCAGCTTAAGAAGTCCTCCAACTTGACAGTATTTCAACTTTATTTTGAAATAGCTGCCTGCTGTGTAGACACAGACTAAGTTATTTCAAAATAATGCTAGTTATTTCGAAATAATGTTGCTTTGTAGACATACGCTCATTGAGTAGCTCTGCAAATCTGTGGATATCCACAGCTCAATTTTTTCAGATGAAGATATAAAATTTTGCAGGTCTCTAGCAATGAGATTTGGTAGTCTGTGTGTCAGAAACACTTTCTTAAAATGTGACTTAGGCACTTTTGAAAGTTCTACCTCTCAATCATAAAGAAAATAAGGACACAAGAACAGTACAGAAACATTCTTAATGGTAATTTACTCCAAAATAACCTACAAGATTATACATATTTTCCATTAAATAAAAATATATTGTATTGGTTGGGATTTCCAAACGGGCTTAAGCCCTTTAGACCTCTTTGAAAATTCAAGTTAGTGTGTGTCCTTCTCTTGTTTTATTTCCTAATTTCTAAGTTATGTTTCATTGAAGATTTGAAAAGGGAAAATAATCTCCTTTAAATCTTCTGGAATAAGACATTGTCATATATATATATATATATAAGAATTTATACTGAATTATGTGTTTTTAGACACTTGTGGAAGTTATTAACTAAGCACAACTTTCTGTCATGCCTGAATGGCAGAAAGTGGCATAGTCAGATGTATGACAGTTTTGAATGATTTCTTCTTTCCTTTGCTGTTTATAAACATGGTAACAAAATTTGTTTTGCCAAGGGCAAACATTGCCTCTGGAAAGAAATTTAGCTATCATGAGAAAAAAATCACACACAGTATTTTGGGAAGTATCTGCAGAATTTCCATTATCCAAAGGTACATTACACATATCGCCAAGGTTACATGGTCTCCAAGGCACATTATTAAATATCTGCAAGGTTTCCATTTTCCTGACAGAAACAATTACAAATGCCATGCAAGAATAATTTCATACAGAAGCGAGGCAGGCATCAGAAAGTCTCTTAGGTAACAGTTGCAAATATCTATGCTAATGTTAGAGTTCAACTTTTATAAAGAAAGCCAAGTGGTGTTCCACAAAAATAAGTTTTATGCTTTTGCACCAAGGCATAATGCAAGCATGGCATGAACTGTATACTGCAAAGTCTTGTAAACTCTTTAAACATGAAATAGTTTCAGATCCTAACCATTCCCCCATTCCCTATTTTGTCTCTAGTTCAACAGGTTGGCGATGTTTTGCCAGATATTCTTTGAAGATTGCAAAACTCCACAGTGGCATTTTATACAAACAAAAACAGATGGAAAAGGAAGTTTTGTTCCATTATGCCTGGAAATCCGAAGAACTGATTAAATTTCTCTAGCCTGCTCTTCGCTTACTTTGCCTTTGGTTTATAGTCATAAAAATAGTCAATATTACTTTCCTCCAGTAAGTTTTCCCCCTTAAAAAGAAACAGTTAAAGCTGATTTACTTTTTGCATTATAGCATTAGCTAAATAAAACTATTTCATCTCAATTTCTATTTTGCTTTGATTGTATAATGCACCCAAGTTTGTGCCTTCGTTTCTAATTTTGCTATAGACAGCCATAGTACACGGTGATATCTGTATGTGTTTCACCCCTTCACTTGGCTGTTTCTCATTCTTCAGGCATAGCAACCAAGTGGAACATTTCTTTATTGAAACGCATAAGGAAGGAAGCAAGGAAGATATATAACCAAGGGCTAGTTGTAATTCATTTGTTCAGGTTACCAGCCCCCTTATGCAAATGGAATTATTTGAAAGTGGGTAGGCAAAAGGTGTGTTCAGAGCTGATAAAGATCCCATTATATCTGCTTAAAGAAAGAGTAGATGAAGAGCCTCAACTGTGATTTGTTTCAAAGGTTTCACAAATTCTTATTGTGTTTTGTTATTCCCAGCTGAATCCTCATTTCTTTTTAAACTATTTTCCTTAATGCCTCAATTTAGCAAGGCACCAAAGCACTGAGGTTGGTAAAACAAACAAACAATCAAACAAACAAAAACTCAGCTTTTTTCTTCATGGGAACACACTGGTTTTGATTAAAGTCATTAAGAAGCTACTAGGTCAAGGATGGAATTCCGGGTCAACATAAGAGAAACTCATCACAGAATAGCCAAGAGCACAGTTGTTAGGGCTTTGGTAGACCCTAATTTGAATCTAGTCTCCAAATCAGGTAGATAGGAGACTTGAGTCTTAGTCCCCCACAGTCCCAGGGTGAATCTACACAGCTCCCTTACCTCAAAATAAGCTACACAATTTGCACAACTTAGTTTGAAATTTGGTGTTGTGTCAAAATAAAGCACTATTCCGACAAAATCCTTAACCCTAATGCACAGGGTTACAGGAATGCCAGAATAACATGCTCATTATTTATTTTGAAATATATTTTGAAATAACAGGCTCATTTAAAGACACAGGATTGCTATTTCGGGATACTTCCAGTATCCCGAAATAGCCCCTCTATCTAGATGTAGCCCTGGTGAATACCCTATCCACCTAGTTATTTCAAATCCTGGTATCAGTGTCTCTCATCAGAAGTCAAAGCAAATGTTGAAAGCTTTAAATATTGTAGGAGACTGAACTCTTGTTTTCCAGTAAGTCCTACTAAGCACATACCAAACTTCAAGGATGCAGGCAGTCCCTTTGACTTCAGTAGGGGACCTTATAGGCTTGGAGTTAGGTACATGCACAATACTGAACTGGGGTCCAAAATCGAAAAGCTTCTGCCTTCAATTCTTCAAGTCAAATAGTGACTACCAAATCCTGCCCTTCTGCATTAATATAGGACAGGAGTGAAAGTGGCCTGTTTTCTCCCTTCCCTCAGAGCAGCAGTACCCCTGAACAGAGCACTGTCTAGGCATATCAGGTCCATGCTTCTAAGGATCATGTATTTTTCAGCCAGAGGCTATAGCCAGACTTCTATTCAACTTGAAGGCATATTACTATTTATAGCACTATCCAGCTCACTGGTGACCGGCTCCTGCTGGAAGAAGCAGCCAGGGATGCCCTGTTATGAGAGCTGCCAGTACACCCCCTGGAATCATGCACAGTCTAAGGGGTTGAACTTCTCTGAGCTTCATTCTTACTCCCATGCATAAGCAGGACCTGGCACCATTCAATGTAAATTCACGCACACTAACCAGAAGTACTTAACTACATCACCATTCCCACACTGAAACAAGTTATTTAGTGGGACAAAGTGGTAATCCTGTTATCTCAGGGTAACTTGGTAAATATGAGTGTGTCTAGACTACATCCTTCTGTTACCAGAGGGATGTAAATTAGACATACCGAAATTGCTAATGAAGCGGGGATTTAAATATCCCGCACTTCATTACAATAAAAAAGGCCACCGCTTTTTGCCGATGCGGCACTTTGTCTGCAAAAAGTGGCAGTCTAGACAGGGATCAGTCGACAAGGAAAGCCTTTTCCAACCCCTTATGCCTCGTGCAACGAGGTTTACAGGATAGGTAGGAAAAGGCTTTCCTTGTCGACCGATCCCCATCTAAACTGCCGCTTTTTGCCAGCAAAGTGCCACATGGGCAAAAAGCGGCAGCCATTTTTATTCTAACAGAGGGATGTAGTCTAGACATACCCCAAATGTTACACTCTGCCTATGAAAAAGCTATGTCAGAAGAATTATTTAACACAGTAGCTTGTGAATCAGCCAGCGTTAGTCAAAATCTAGCTGGTACCTTCTGAGCTGTTGTGGTATTTAAAGATTTCAGGGCATCTTTTTCCAAACCTCAAAGGCCTTTTTATGCTCCCAGTATTTTACTCAATGGCTAGGTCTACACTACAAGGTTTTTGCGCAAAACCCGGTGAAGTGTCCACACCTCAAGAGCGTTTTTGTGCAAGAAAATTGATGGAACAGAGGACTTTTGCTGGTACAGTTATTCCTCTCCCTATGAGGAATAACTCCTTTTTGCTCTACAGCTCTTGCATGAAAAGGCAGGTGTGCACGCTCCGGAGGGGGTTTTGCAGAAGAAAGCCCTATCAGAAAAGGCCATCTGTGAATGGCCATCAGAACTTTCTTGTGTAAGAGTGTCCATGCAGTGTGCGTGCTCTCTTGTGCAAAAGCACATCACTTTTGTGTTGAACTTTGTGGTCTGCATGCACTTTTGCTCAAGATGTTTTTGCACAAGAACTCGTCTGCAAACAGCTTCTTGTGCAAAAACCTTGCAGCGTAGACTAAGCCCATGTGTGGATATTCTGCAGAGGTTTCTTGTGCAAAAACAGCCTATCAGAAAAAGCACAGGTACTCTGATGGCCATTCTGTTAATGGCAATCAGAGCTTTCTTGCACAAGAGCGTCTGTGCAGTGTGGATGCTCTCTTGTGCAAAAGCACATCACTTTTGCAATGCACTTTTGAGGTGTGGACGCATTTTTGCACAGGATGTTTTTACAGAAGATCTCTTCCACAAAAAGCTTCTTGCGCAAAAACCCTGCAGTGTAGACAAAGCCAATGTGTTTTGTTTCTACATTTAGGTTTATAAGACAATTTAGCAGCCTGTGAATAGCCCCTGTAGTGCAGCCTGGGCGAGACAGTAAGACCCGGCTTCTTTTTATGCTGACAGCCTCTGTGTGAGATCGGATCAACCCCACTGTGGCAACCCTGAATTCAGGGGATGGAGAGGTGGCAGCTGGAGTTCAGGGCTGACTCCAACTTCCACCCTCTCCCGGTCTGGCTGGAGGCTGGGGTGCAGCTGCAAGCTGGGCAGACCCCAGAGCTACAAAACCCCCCAGAGCTGCAGGGGCAGTTGCCGATGAGGGCCGACCCCTAGAGTTAGGCCTCTCCACTCACTGGAGGTGAGCAGATGGAAACCGAGGCCAACTCCTGGTGTCCCTTCCCCCATGAGGATCTGCCACAAGAGCTGCATCACACTCACCACTGGCCAGCCCCTGTAAGCTATCTCCACTTTCCAGTGCCCTTCACCTCCAACCGCCATCCCTGACTCTTACACTCTCACCCGCCATCCCTGAGCTGGCCCCCAAACCCAACCCTCTGAATGACT
Source organism: Pelodiscus sinensis (assembly GCF_049634645.1). Classification (NCBI taxonomy): domain Eukaryota; kingdom Metazoa; phylum Chordata; order Testudines; family Trionychidae; genus Pelodiscus; species Pelodiscus sinensis. The sequence continues at coordinate 54,049,751 of NC_134719.1, forward strand.
CCTTAACTCCATCCATGCTCATCCAAACACCAATCTCCTGTCCCGAACCCCCCTCCTCACACTGGAACCCTCTGCCCTGAGCCTCCCTCCATGTCCCATCCCTCTGCTTAAGAACACGAGCAAAGCCGGGGACATTGCTCGGTGCTCTACAGAGACTGACTCCCATTCTGGCTATGCTGCAGCAGCTGCTCACAATGCAATGCTACCTGGGACTTGCATAGCAGTTTTAACCCCAGTCCCTTTGCAGCCCGGCCTTGTCAGCCTCCTTCGGAAGCCCCGGGTCCTGAACTTCCCACGAGCTACCATCATGCTCCCAGGAATGGTGAGGACACACCTGATGCACACAGCATGCTGCTCCTGCACACAGCTCAGCCAATTCTCTAGCCTTGGACACCGATGTGGGTGTGATTCATTGTCACCCCAAACTGCCGGGCCCCTCTTGCCCTGCGGGCTGCGAGCCTCTCCTTCCCATCTTGACAAATTCTGTACTTTGGCTGGATGGGGGCAGCACGGCGGGTCCAAGCCAAACCCTGTTCTCATATTCCCCTTCAAGCGCAGATTGGAATGTGTTAAGTGCAGCAGGTAGTAACAAATGATTGGGGGGAGCAAATTTTGCCTTTGCCTCTGGGTGAATAATCCCCCACTACACCTGTCTCAGGAGCATTGTGCTACCCATTTCTGCATCACAGCAATCTACAACTGTGACCTCAAGGCATATTTGGCCCTAGCGGAGAAAAGAAACTCATACATTTCCACATGTGTGTATTCATCTAGGCCTGTCTGTTTCAAGGAATAATGTCCCACCCAGTCAGATATTGATGCATCAAGTCTAGCATCTTACCTCCATTACACAGAATGTTAGTATATACAAGAGGCTGGGGAATAGCACTCATGTCCTCATGGTATGAGCTTTGACTAGTGAAATTCAAATCTAATCATGTGAGTTGGTGGTCAGTTGGAAGTCAGTTCAGGGCATGCAGCACTTGACATGATCAAACTCTGTCTCCATTGGCATATCTGTAAAATGGGTATAACAAGTGCTAGGTGGCTTCATGCATTAAACCCATCTTGATGTTTGATTTAAACAAATATGCCTGTAATGTGCTATATTACCAATATGATATCTTTAAAGCCAATAAAACCAACCTGATAGATTTCTTCAATAGGATATCAAGCCTTGTGGATAAGGGAAAAGTGGTGGATGTGGTATACCTAGACTTTAGTAAGGCATTTGACATAGTCTCACGTGACCTTCTTATCCATAAACTAGGGAAATACAACTTAGACGGGGCTACTATAAGGAGGGTGCATAACTGGCTGGAGAACCATTCTCAGAGAGTAGTTATTAATGATTCACAATCATGCTGGAAGGACATAACAAGTGGGGTTTTGCAGGGGGCTGTTTTGGGACCGGTTCTGTTCAATATCTTCATCAACGATTTAGATGATGGCATAGAGAGTATGCTTAAGTTTGCAAATGATACCAAGCTGGGAGGAATTGCAAGTGCTTTGGAGGACAGGGTCAAAATTCAAAATGATCTGGACAAACTAGAGAAATGTCTGACATAAACAGGAACAAGTTTAATAAGGACAAATGCAAAGTATCCCATTTAGGAAGGGACAATCAGTTTCACACATATAGAATCATAGAATACTAGGACTGAAAGGGACCTCAAGAGGTCATCGAGTCCAGTCCCCTGCCCTCATAGCAGGACTAAATACTGTCTAGACCATCCCTGATAGACATTTATCTAACATACACTTAAATATCTCCAGAGATGGGGATTCCACAACCTCCCTGGGCAATTTATTCCAGTGTTTAACTACCCTGACAGTTAGAAATTTTTTCCTAAATGTCCAATCTAAACCTCCCTTGCTGCAGTTTAAGCCCATTGCTTCTTGTTCTGTCCTCGGAGGCCAAGATGAACAAGTTTTCTCCTTCCTCTTTATGACACCCTTTTAGATACCTGAAAACAGCTATCATGTCCCCCCTCAATCTTCTCTTTTCTAAACTAAACAAATCCAATTCTTTCAGCCTTCCTTCATAGGTCATGTTCTCTAGACCTTTAATCATTTTTGTTGCTCTTCTCTGGACCCTCTCCAATTTCTCCACATCTTCCTTGAAATGTGGTGCCCAGAACTGAACACAGGCCTAACCAGCGCAGAGTAGAGCGGAAGAATGACTTCTCATGTCTTGCTCACAACACACCTGTTAATGCATCCCAGAAACATGTTTGCTTTTTTTGCAACAGCATCACATTGCTGACTCATATTCAGCTTGTGGTCCACTATAACCCCTAGATACCTTTCTACCATACTCCTTCCTAGACAGTCGCTTCCCATTCTGTATGTGTGAAACTGATTGCTCCTTCCTAAGTGGAGCACTTTGCATTTGTCTTTATTAAACTTCATCTTGTTTACCTCAGACCATTTCTCCAATTTGTCCAGATCATTTTGAATTATGGCCCTATCCTCCAGAGCAGTCGCAACCCCTCCCAGCTTGGTATCATCTGCAAATTTAATAAGCGTAGTTTCTATGCCAATATCTAAATCGTTGATGAAGATATTGAACAGAGCCAGTCCCAAAACAGACCCCTGCGGAACCCCACTTGTTATACCTTTCCATCAGGATTGTGAACCATTAATAACTACTCTCTGAGTACAGTTATCCAGCCAGTTATGCACCCACCTTATAGTAGCCCCATCTAAATTGTATTTTCCTAGTTTATTGATAAGAATATCATGCGAGACCGTATTAAATGCCTTACTAAAGTCTAGGTATACCACATCCACCGCTTCTCCCTTATCCACAAGACTTGTTATCCTATCAAAGAAAGCTATCAGATTGGTTTGATATGATTTGTTCTTCACAAATCCATGCTGGCTGTTCTCTATTACCTTGCTACCCTCCAAGTGTTTACAGATGATTTCCTTAATTTCTTGCTCCATTATCTTCTCTGGCACAGAAGTTAAACTAACTGGTCTGTAGTTTCCTGGGTTGTTCTTATTTCCCTTTTTATAAATGGGCACTATATTTGCCCTTTTCCAGTCTTCTGGAATCTCTCCTGTCTCCCATGATTTTCCAAAGATGATAGCTAGAGGCTCAGATACCTCCTCTATGAGCTCCTTGAGTATTCTAGGATGCATTTCATTAGGCCCTGGTGACTTGCAGGCATCTAACTTTTCTAGGTGATTTTTAACTTGTTCTTTTTTTATTTTATCTTCTAAACCTACCCTCTTCCCACTAGAATGGGAAGTGACTGTCTAAGAAGGAGTACTAAAGAAAGAGATTTAGTGGTCATAGTGGACTACAAGCTAAATATGAGTCAACAGTGAGACACTGTTGCAAAAAAAGCAAACATGATTCTGGGATGCATTAACAGGAGTGTTGTGAGCAAGATATGAGAAGTCATTCTTCTGCTCTACTCCGCGCTGATTAGGCCTCACTTGGAGTATTCTGTCCAGTTCTGGGTACCACATTGCAAGAAAGATGTGGAGAAATTGGAGAAGGTCCAGAGAAGAGCAACAAAAATTATTAAAGGTTCAGAAAACATGACCTATGAGGGAAGACTGAAAGAATGGGGCTTGTTTAATTTAGGAAAGAGAAGACTGAGGGGAGACATGATAGTGAGTTGAAAGTACCTAAAAGGATGTGACAAGGAGGAAGGGGAAAATTGTTCTCCTTGACCTCTGATGACCTCTCGAGGTCCCTTCCAGTTCTACATTCTATGATTTTATGATTCTATATATTTGAGAAAATGTGTCTGTCCATCTGTCTTTGAATCTGTTTGTTCAAGAACTCCTCTTAAATGGTAAGAGCCTGGACCACCAAATTTGGTATGAAGCTTCCTCTTGTCATAACTTAAAGCAAGGCCATGGTCTGGGTGTGCTAGGGCAATGGGATTTGCCTGGAATGTGATTGTTTCTCATCAAACAGGAAAGGAGGTGTGATAGCAGGGACTACTATACTCACAAAGGATCAGAGTGGGGCAGCAAGCTCCCCAGTGCTGGGGAGCAGCCACTGGCCAGTAGCATGGCTCCTGCTGCCCTGGGCCATTCCCAGGGAACAAGTAAAAATGGACCCATGCAGCCTCCACTGTCCAAGGCTGGCTCTAGGGAGAAGCCGGTGAGTGGGCTGTGCAGTCCCCACAGCCCTGTGTTGTCCCCAGGAAGCAGTCACTGGCAACCTCAACCCCCTGCCAAGAGTCCCACCCCTTCTCTGAGTCTCCCTTCCTGGAGCCTCCTCACATGTCCCAGCCTCCTGCTCTGATTCTTGCACCCGCACCTCCATAGCCTCCTGCCCTCAACACCCCATTTCCAAGCCCCTGCCCTGACTCCTTCACACACCACACACACACACACCCAACCCCTGCCCTGAAGGATCCAAGCAATGCTGGGTAAGTCTTCTAGTCAGAGTATAAATGCAAAGCATCTAGGCAACTCCACTAGTATGCGAGAAAATCTGAAATCTGGCAGCATTCCAGCCATACACTAATGCATATGTTTTGATGACCCTTGTTATGCAGTCTGGCTCTTGTGTTTTATGTACTGAATAGGTTAAGTTTTCTACTGTGTTAATTATGGACAGTTTGATGCCTTCAGTCTCCATCCATTGTTAATATTCAGCACTGCACTGATAGTAAAATAATTGCTACAGTATGGTGTCTGAGAAGTGACAGATTTTAAAAAAAATTGTCATGTTTAAGTGTCTGACAAGTATTTTATGAAGCATTTGGTTACAGCTGTTTAGTTCACATCAGATGTGGTAATGTATGATGATATCGATCAATATATGATGACTGGCAGTAAATTAGATTAGACTGTATTTCAGGCATTTATACAAACATTTTTCCCAAAATGTACATGTATATAATTAGATAGCTGAAATCCATGCTAGATATTGGTTGACAGGGTAGGTTGTCTATGCTACTGCCTCAATTATTTAGGAACTGTGCCTTGTATATTCTGTGTTCAGACTGCCTACACTATTGTAAAAGTGTTTGTCTGAAGTGTGCCTTGTGAGATATCATTAAAGAAAAAGTCTCAACTTACTGATCAATGGCATGGCAAAATAGTGATAGATATAAGGTATAATAATAACCAACATATATTTCCTGAGTCCAGATAAATCAGAGGAGTGGCTACACAAAGGGTAAACTAGTTGTCAATGAGGCTGAGGCTATTACTTGCTAAGTGGCCATTCTCTGGCAACGAATCTGCCAGGGGAAAAACATTGTAGAAAAAGAAACAGCATAGCGACTTTTTCCATAGCAGGCTTCATGATGCCTTAGAATCATAGAACCATAGAGCTGGAAGAGACCTCAGGAGGTCATCAAGTCCAGCCCCCTGCCCAAGGCAGAACCAATCCCAACTAAATCAACCCAGGCAGGGCTTTGTGAAGCCTTGTTCCCAGCTGAAAATATCTATTATGTCCCCTCAGTCTTCTCTTTTCTAAACTAAAAAAGCACCATTCTTTCAGTCTTCCCTTATAGGTCATGTTTTCTAGACCTTTAATCATTTTTGTTGCTCTTCTCTGGACCTTCTCTGATTTCTCCGATTTTGCCTTGTCCCCAGCTGGAAATGCCTCTCAAAGCAGGGCACTGAATTATAAAAAGGGACAGAACCCTCCCCCCTGCCAAGTAACTCCACTTCTCTCTCTCCCTATGTGTCTTGGACAGGGCATCTCAGACAAAGGAAAACAACAATTGGCCTCCAGGTGGGAGGAGGGGTAACCAGGAATCTGCTTAATTATGTGGTGAGAAATTTCTCTTTAATCTACTATAGCTGGTTGAATTAGGCATTATTAAATGTTTTATCCTTATTTTTCTTATAACAGTTTTTGACATTTATGCCTCCTTACTTATAATCTCTTAAAATCTCTCGGTAGTTAAGCTTATTTTACTGTTCTATCAAATCCAGTGTGTTTAAAATGAAGGATTTGGGTAACAATTTAAATAAATTGGCTTATCATTCCCTTAAAGGAATAATGGACTTAATATATTTGTTTTGTCTAGGAGACGGCTGAAACATACATTTCTGGGGGAATATCCCGGGGTTATTTGGGGGTCACCCTACAGCATTATGAATACTGGTATAACCCAAGGAATGGCCAGCTGGAGCAACATACATATAGATAGGAGTGATGTACATGTGGGAGGTTGTTTGCAAGAAAGGCCAGGTTGGAGGCCACAGCAGCAAGGAACTATAAAGGACACCCCACATGAGTGGACAGTTGTGACACTTCCACTAGTCTGGATTGTACCCTTGTAATTGAAGGCCACCATTCCCTGTAATTGTACTGGGAGCTGCCTGAATGCATGAGTCATTTATAAGGTAATTTTCATGTTAAGATGTTTGAAATTCAGACATTTTCCTCTTCTCAGAGGAAGAAGTTTTAATATTGACAAGACAAAAAATGATAGTTGGACTCAGTGTTTTCATGAAAAAGTGTTTTATTTGGAAATTTCAGTTTCAATCTCATCCTTCTCTTTAACAGATATGGGGTGGAAATATTGCTTTTGGCAACACCTCAGAAGTCAGGTTAGAATATAAAAGAATATTCCAATCTGTAAGTGGTTTACCAGATCCAAATTCTGTTAACACATGAAAAATGACCCATAACTTGATACTATGGACTTCTGAGGATCTGACAGGTAAGGGTTCTTTAGTGTTTAGAATCTCTCAAAGGGTTCTTTAGAGTTTAGAATCTCTCAAAGAGGAAATAACTTATGCCAATTGATGATATCTGAGCCCTATTTATTCTGAAAGAAGCCATCTTGATTTGTATGTGTAACGTAAGAGAAGTTTGGCTGAGAATATAACAAGAGCTTTAACCAAAAGCTTTGCATCACAATTGAGTAAAGAAATTATCCTGTAATTACTACATAGTACAAAGTTTTTGCTAAGCTTAGGAATAACTAAAGTTATGGTTTCTCTTAGAGCAGGTGGGAGAGACTGCTCATACTTGGCTTCACTGAAAGTATTCAATGATCTAGATGTTAGAGTTTAAGAGAGCTTTTTGCAAAATTCAGTTGGGAACTCATCTACACTAGGAGCCTTTCTGACCTTCCATTTTCTTACAGCCTGTCAAAGTACTATTATTTCCAGAGGGAAAGATAAAAGTTTCTTCTGAGGCCATGTCTATGCTAGGAAACTATTTTAAAATTAATAAATTTGACTTAACTCCCAAAAAAACCAAAATCGAACTAGCACATCCATACTACAGAGAAGCCTCGTAAATAGTCTGAGGCAGGCTCTGTTAATGTGGATGAGCTACCTCAGACTTAGAGCCCCAGGAAGCACTGGAGAGTAATTAGTTCAAATTACTCTGGGGAGTTCTTATTTTGAAATAGCAGCACTGGAGTGTCCACACTACAGCTATTTTGAAACAGCTATTCTGGAATGAACGTTACTCCTGATGAAAAGCAGGAGTATAGATTCTGAATTCCATGACCTGTTATTTCAAAATAACGGGCTTGGTAATGTGCTTATAAATTCAATATGGGTGGGGGGAGGTGTTATTTCAAAATAAAGTCCCAGTGCAGACCAAGGCTGAGCAGCAGATTTGCAGCAGAGACAATATGTGGCATCTTTATGGATTCCCTCTTTGACTAAATATAGTTTGAATGAAACTACTGAAATTATTTATCTGATTGGGATGTACATAATTTATTGCTACTTTCACATATATTAGAAATCTTCTCTTTTTTTTAGCCTTTTGCTTAAATTTGTATGCCAGCAGCTTGCCAGCTCTCTCAGATTCCCAATTGGTTAGCTTCAAGTGCAATAAAGCAACCTCAGTCTTTTGAAATAGAAGTTTGTTGATTTCTTATATTAGATTGATGAGGGTTCAGGGTTTCTCTGGGGAGGGAGCAGAAGCATAATCAACAACCAGAGCCTGAATTTCCTTTGCCAAAAGCATCAATTTTGTGCTCTCATAATTTCTTTTCAAAGATAACCTAAGAGAAATGACCTCTGATGAAGGTTTCAAAGACTTCTCGGAGTGTGGTAACTAATAAAGCAGTGGGGGCATCTGATTTAAGAAAATTCTAACTCCTGCTGGATGGAAATAACAAACGATGTATCAAAAAGGGGAGAGGTATTTAATCTCCACATTTCAGTTGGGGATATATACCCTAAAGGCCTAACAGGCACATGCATAGAAACATGGTCAGATATAATAGAAGTAGTTATGCCAAAGTCAGTGTCAAAATCGATCAAGTCTTGTGACACTAAAAATAGTCCAATTTTGAATATGTTCAAATACCTGCAGAAAAAAACCCATAGAAATTATAGTCTTTGTAGTCTTTGGCTGTAGGTTACCTAATCGCCACAAAACTTGTGAATTTAAATCAGCCGCGTATGAAGTACCTGAGAAGTATGAGTGTTTTCATGGGGAGACAGATGATGAAGGGATGGGTCTAAGTTTCATTAAAGTCTGCAGTTATAAAGTAAAAGACACAGATGTGTCATGGGATTCTGTGAATTTTTGTTTATTGCCTCCAATCTGTCTGTGACTTTTACTGGGGGCTAACAGCAGGAGCCTTGTTAGGGTCTGACTGTCAGCCCCCAGGCACCACGCCTGTCCTACTACTGCTTCTGGGTGGAGGCAAACAGCTATGCCAGGCCTGAAGCAAAAGTCAGAGGTCTGTGACTTCTGTGACAGAATTGTACCCATGATGTCATTTGGACAGAACCACTTTTTAAAGCAGAACTGTGCTTCAAAACTAACTCTACTCAGGACTTGTGCACACCTAAAATACTACAGCAGCACAGATGCATGTCAGCTGTGTTAATAATCTGCCTCCACAAGAGGCAGCAGGTAGGTCAGGGGTGGGGAACCTAAGGCTTGCCTGGATCTGGCCCCTGAGGCCTCGGGGCTCCCCCTCAGCTTGGGGAGCCTGTGCTGGTGCTCTGCCCCCCCCCCCCCCCCCCCAGCTGTTCTCTCTGTGGGACTGGAGCACATAAAATCTACTAGCCTGGGCCCGACTGATTTTTCTGTGGGTCAGTAGCCCCTGACTCAAAAAAGTTTCCCTACCTGTAAGCTAGGTGAATGGAAGGATTCTTCTTTCATACTACTGTTATGTCCACAGGAACCTAGGCCAGTGGAACAACACCCCTAACCAAAAGGCTGTGTCTACATTGGCGTGAACTTGCGCCAAAGCGGCCGCTTTTGTGCAATAACATGCTGCCTGTCTACACTGGCGGGGAGTTCTTGTGCAAGAACACTGATGTTCTAATGTGTGAAATCAGTGCTTCTTGTGCAAGAGCTATAATGCTCCTGCTCAGGAATAAGCCCTCTTGCGCAACTGTTCTTGCACAAGAGGCCAGTGTAAACAGGCAGCATGAATTTCTTGTGCAAGAAAGCCTGATGGCTAAAATGGACATCAGAGCTTTCTTGCGCAAGAGACCGTCTACACTGGCACGGATGCTCTTGCGCAAAAGCACATCTCTTACGCAAAGGCACATGCCGGAGTAGACGCTCTCTTGCACAAATACTTTAATGCAAGAACTCTTGTGTTAAAGAGTATTTGCGCAAGATCATGCCAATGTAGACACAGCCACATAGTTTAACAGCCCCTTCCCCCACACACACCACTACCACTTTTCTAGTATCATCAGGCCTCAATGGAAGCAGAGGCAGTGATGCAGGCAAGAATAAAAAACCCTAGAAAATTACTTAACAAGGCACTCTTGCTTAAAATACTGCCACTATTAAGGAGAACAGGGATTATGGAGGAAAATGTTTTAACATGAATGTAGGTAAAAGAGAATGGATTCAGTGTGTGCTAGGGTCTACAAGAAGAAACTTATGAGCTTAGAGAGCTTAAAGAGATTTTGTATTTCAGAGTTACTAGTTTTTCCTCCTGTAGCTGCAGGGCGAGGATCACAAACAATTGAAAGAAACAAACAAGATAGCATGAAAAAAGTCTTAATCTATATTAGAAATGTGATCACACAAACTTTCAAGCTGAAAACACTGAGCATGATCAAATAAAGAAAACAAAGTTTGTCCTCTACCACCACATAGTATGCCTTTCTTATTTAAACACCATTTGCATTCCGCTTTATACTTCTGTTGCATTGGTAGATTTACTGTTACAGATGTCAAAGGTGCAAAAAGTCAAGACCTAAGTGCAATGTCAGACCATTAACCAGTAATAAATCAGCAGTCATTATTAACCTAGATGATTTTGCTCAGCAAAGCATTGTGATTAGTGTCTCTGAAAGAAAGCTAAGATACCAAGCACAATAGCAAGTGTATTTCAGAACTTGATCTGAAATTAACTGATTTCATTAAAACTGATAGCTTTTCAAATTGGATGGATAGGGTACGACTATTAGGCATTCACCTGCCCCCAGTTAAGCCAAGAATTTTCTTTCCTCAGCAAGCAACAAAGCAGCATAATCAAAGGAATAGAGCCCTATCTGAACACCCTTATTTACCCTGATTTCAATGAAACTTGTTGAATCAAGTACAGGTCATTGTAACTAAGTGTGTGCATAATAAAGAGGGACCTTTTGCCATGCCTGAAGCAGGTATTCCATTGCTTTTTTAAACTAGGAACTTTGTTTGGGGGGTTAAATAGTGATTGACAGTGAAATGTGATCCTGACTAGCATGGATATATGTATTCGCTTATTTCATTCCATATGACAGATTGAGCAATCAATAGGAAGATCCAGAAATCCCTACACAGTCTGATTGTCCATGGAAAGCTAGTTTCACTTCAGTGCACTGAGTCTGAGTTGTTTCATATTTTGTCCTACCCCATTCCTATCTGCTGTCCTTTTGTAACTAAGAAACCACTTATTCTGTCCCAAAGTGGACTTGATTAGGTCCATAATGCAAAGAACAGTGGTTAAAATTAATGCTAAGTAGGTACAAAAGAGAAGACTGACACTACAAAATATGAAAGCATTCAAAAGAAAGCTGGAACTTCTCATTACTTCTCTTCCTTTCCATCTAGGAATGGTTATTAAATGTAGGTTATTTTGCGAAAACCATTCTGTTTGTTTTTTTTTGTTTATGCCTGTGACAATTAGCAGCTGTGCCACACAGAACAATGATTTTTTTAAAAGCAATTTACCCTGACCACAAGCAGAACTCAAACTCCCTTTCACACAGAGCTAAATGGACAGACCCTTCATTGAAATACAAAGTAAATATATACAGTATCTTTAAAAAATAAAACCCAAGTCTATATTCAAAACCAGAAGGTTACATGGCCTTTTTAAGCAAGTGTATAATTAATGGGACACATTTTGAAGAATATAAACTGACAGCAGTTTGCCTTTCTTAGTTTTGAAAATACGCTTTATTCATCCATCATGGACCTATATTTGGAGTATTTTATGCCTGTTCTATACAGTCTCTTAAACAGTAATAGCTGAGGATATTTACAAAAGAACTACACTTTAATAATCTTGGGACTGATTCATGTTTGCAAAAGTGAAAGCCTCAGGTCAAAAGGATGATAATAATAAAGTCTATAGATACTCGTAAACCCCTGCTTATGAGTTTATAGAAAAGTATTCTTTACAAGTTGGAAACAGTATTTGTTTGCTCAAGTTTGCAATATAAAGGTCTTGCAAAGAAGGTCAGACTTGTTCTTTTAAGATGAAAATCTTATAGAGGAAAATCTTTTGAAAGGTGAGAGTTTATAAATCTTACTTTGCACTGCACCATTAAGAATGAACTTGGAATACTGGTAGCAAGTTTTATGTAAAAAGCATACATGATTGGACACAAATTTGTCTTTTTTATATCCTATATAACAGTCATCATCCAATCTCAAATATTATGTTTTATAGCTGTTTTATTTAGATCAGGTACTAATGTAATCTAGTAGATTTGAAGATTAGTAGTTTATTGCCGCTTGCCAGGATTCAGGTTCTACCCCAGTAACCAGCTGGGATCAGGAAGAAAGTGATTTTCACAGTGTAGTGTTGCACTACTAAACCATTAGATTCAATTGTTGATGAAACCGGGGTTTGAGGTTAGATGGACCATCATTCTGTTGTATCATTTCATTCTTTGATTTCAGTCAACCCACTACTTAGGCAGTGCTGTCAATTGACCATGGAATGCCTACAGGATTACTAGAAAAAAGAGAGCATACGACAGAATAGCTGTGCCTTTAGGCCAATTCACCAGCCATGCGTCATGTAACATTCCCACAGCAGCATCAAGATTTCACGGCCTTTTCTTCCATGATGAATTTTATTTCTCTATAACAAAACCATTCAATAGATGATTGTGATGGGGCATGCGAGCCCCACACTCCGGGGGAGAGCTGCACCGGCAGGAGAGCACAGGCGCGGGCATCCCGGGTCACCGGGGAATGTCGCCCCACACACCGGCAGAAAGCTGCCAAGAACCAGGGCAGGAGGAGGGCACAGGCGTGGGCATCCCGGGTTGCAGATGAACCCCACTAGGGAAGGGATGGCAGAAGGGGGAGGAGTTAGGCGCAGCATGGAGCTCCTGACGGCCATGTCAACGGTGCGCCACCAGCTTTAAAAATGATAGCCCCCATGCCAGAAGGGGGGAGGTGAGTCTCGGCGGTGGTGGCTCCCAGGAGTACAGGGGAGTTGACTGCGAGGGCTCAGGGGAAGGACCGGAGAGACAGAGCTCTGGAACCTGCAGCTGGGAAGACGCCCAAGTGGACCAATACCCACAACAGCCCCAGTACTACGAGCCTGAGCCAGGATCGGGGGACTCACAGGGGAGTGGGACGAATGGGCCGAGGACCTATTGTGGGGGTAAGAAAAACCATCAGGAGGGTAGGAAGCGGCTCGGAGCAGGGCTTCAGTGCCTGCGGGCTAACGTTATGGGTGGTCACCTTGTCAACCAATAGGGAGAGGATAGCATTGTAATCCCTCCACAGGGCTCCGGGCCGGGACCTGGTGGAGAGGGCGGGCCTCTACCCCAGTGTAATCCTCAAGGGGCAAAAGGCCCTCTCCTCAGGCATGGCTATACGTCAGGGGAGGGGGAAATATATAGTGGAGACGATAAATACTATAAGTACCCCAAGGTGGGGCCCTCCCCATTGCGGGGATGGCTACAGAAAATGGGGGAATCCCTTCGGACTTGGACCCTTGTAACTACTGTGCTCAAATCAGAGCAGAGTTACTCTGTTATTTAAGCCTGGCAGCAGTGTGGTCCTATCACCTGAACCCTGACCTCAAGCACTTCACCTGCGAGGCAGGCAGCTAATCAGCGACCCTCTATTGGGGTACCCGCTCTCAACTGGGGGGTCCACCCCTCCACCTCCGAGATGGTGCCTCTCAGGGCCTTCAGCACACCTGCCTTGGCTGTGAGCCCCATCAGGGGATCCACTCCCTCTGGACTCCCAGGGCCTCCATTCCCAGAGCAGACCCTGTTCTCCAGACCAGAGCAACTCTCAGTCAGCACAAAACAGAAGGGTCTATTGAACTTTGAACGCAGCAAAGGATCTCTCAGGCCTGTAGGGTTGGGCCTTCAGCCCTACATGTCAGTCTCCCCTGCAGCTAGCTGAGTCCTGCCTGCTCTGTTCTCTGTCCCAACAGTCTTCCAGCAGAACCTCCAATATCCCCAGCAACAGCCCCTCCCCTGTCCATTGTCTTCTCTCCAGCTAATAGGGTCACCGGGGCTCCTCTCTTCTCTGCCTCCCCTTCTCTGTTCAATGGTCTCCCCTCGCTTGGAACAGCTGGGTAGGTCACCAGGTCTCCCCTCTGCAGCCCATTGTCTGTCATCTGGCCGGAACCAGCCGTGTCCTCTGAGTGGGGTCAGCCAGTCACCAGGGCACCAGTCACCAGGACTCCAGTTCTGGGCTGTTCTCTGAAACAACAAACTCCCTCTCCCCTTTGCACATTAAACCATTAACATCTGGGCACTGAGTGCCCCCTCTGCATGCACCTCCCCTTTGATTTCGCAAAACTCCCCACTTCCTCACACTGTCTATACTGCAACACTATTTCAAAGTAACTAGCGCTAATCCAAAATAACTTAGTTCATGCCTACACAGCAGGCAGTTATTTCGAGATAGTGGGAAAATACTGTCAAGCTGGAGGACTTCTTACTCTGACTCCTGTAACCTTCATTGTACAAGAAAGAAGGGAAGTCAGAGGAAAAGTACTCTATTTTGAAATAAGTTCTGTGTTGACACTCCCTATTTCGAAATTATCAATGAGATACGCAATTGATGTAACTCAATTTGGATAACTTATTTTGAGTTAAGTCCTGGAGTGTAGACACACCCTAAGTGTGCTGCCTGTGAAATTTGTCTTGTACTTTTACTCACCTAAGCTGCCAAACCTTCTCAGTCACATACAAAAGGGGTCAAAAATGAATTATGTCATATGAATGACAGCAGGATATGGTCTATAAATTTCGATAAGTATTACAGAAAGAACTTGTAGAATTGTAGAACGAATTAAAGACACAGAGGCAATTAATTATATACACCTTCCATCCAATAAAATAAAATAAACAGGTAGATATGCTTTATTCCATAAATATTTAATTGTACCATTAGTTTATCTAGCTCTTTATGGGCCTAGATGATAATCTTTTCAGATGTGTGTCTGCTAGGTAAAATCAATCATGTATTTATAATATATGACATGTAACCTGTTCTCTTTCCCAAACATCAGTTACTGAAATTATAGCAAGAGGCTAAACCATAAATATTATATGCTGTCTCTTCAAGTGCTTGTATTGCTTACAGCTATTAATCAACTTTCCTCCTTTGTTGTTGATTGTAGTTGTCTGATTTAGCTGTGTCTATTAATTGTTTGTTTGGCATCAAGATGTTAGCATTAAAAATCATCAGAAGAAAGTGATGCAAATACTAATAGTAGCTAGAGCCTGGTTCATGCAAAGCATTTTATTCTTCTATTTCTGACTTGGGGAAAAGGGGCCAGTGAAATAGTTTCAAAATCTAAATTTGGTGAAAAAATAAAACTTAGAAAGCAAAGGGACCACTGACCCATTGCTGTGTAAAATTTAGGTCCAGCATTGCCTCTAAACTGAGCACTTTGATTACCATTCAGGAGAGAATCAAATGCTGCCCAGCTGATTAGCTTAGTGCCACAGCCAACAGCATGTTTTTCTACTGGTGGTGAACTTCCATATATGCTTTCATGCATATAACAAAAATTATTCTGCACATAGATGGGGAAAATTAGAGGGAACACTGTACAGGTCTGTACTGTCTTGGTTCCACCAGCTAAAGGGGGAAGTGTTTTTCATTACATTAGAAAATGGGTGCCAGATAATGCCTGCAGTGACTGGAGAGGAAGGAATAGAGAAAACTATGATCTCCTATGTAGCCACAGATTTGTGACTGTGTAAAACCATGAGGGTGTCTTTTTTCAAAAGGGACCTCAGAGTCAGACACACATTTCCCAGCTGACTTTTAATAAGAGTTCAATGCCTAACTCCGACAGACCTTTAAAAATCCCAATGTAAGAGCTGTTCTAAAAAAAGCTCCTAATTGGAACTACTGTTAAACCTCCTTGCAGGAGGAATAATGGTAGTTCGAATTAGGAGCTTTAATTTGAACTACCTAGTCCATGCCGCGTGTAGCCGCAGGCAGGTAGTTCAAACTATGAGCATTTAAAAATGGTGCCCGCCTGGGAACATGCAAATGCCTACATTAGCCACCCTAGTTCGAACTAGGGTGGCAGTGTAGACATACCCCATAGGATTTGGCACTCCAAATTCAGGGTACCACAGGGTGCAGAACTGTCTTTAATAATTGTGAAAGATGTATACACAAATTTTATAGAGGAACATTTTCCATTAACACTGTTTCCATTAAACTATCTCCAACCTCCTACTATTTGCAGGAAATTAGGATCCCTATTCAAAATCTAACTTAAAAATCCTTAATAAACAAGCAAATTCTTTACATTTAATTCACAGAAATATTCATATTTTCTTGCCAATACTTGAATTACATTTTTACTATTTCCGAGCAAGATGTAATGCATGCATAATTTATCCAAATACTTCTCACACCATTAAGACATTAAGTATTCCATCCCACAAGACATGAAATAGTGACTTTCAGAAGTAAGATGAATTGCTGAAATTTCATTTTGTTTAGTTTGAATACGGCTCTGAAAGTAATGTACAGATCATGTTTTCTTGAAAAACTGAAAGGCCCTGGATGTCATGGAGGTATCTTGAGAGCCAATTAAAATCTTCTATAAGATCATTATGCTGAAAGGAAGCTTTGTAATCCATATTTTTACAAGTTTATGAAAACTTAGAAATGATATTGAAATAGCTTAATACCTCCTGCTGGGTGATACGAATTGCAAAGAAAAATATTGAAATGAATGTGCTAGCTAATTTCGGAAACTTATATTTACAAGAGAGAGAGAATTTTTAAAGGGGTAAATACCAGAATGCCAGAATACTTATCACTTCAAATTAAAGCTGTATTCTTATTGTTCAGAAAAAGTAATCAGACAGAAACTTTTCAAGAGAGACACACAGATGGATTTCAAAACTTTCCCTCTTCTTTGCTCATCCCCTTTTAAAGGTTTTACTTTCAGTGAAGGATTTGAACATTGCTTTTGTTTGGGTCTTTCAGCCATTCTGAATTCACTTAGCGTACATCTACACTTACCATGAGTCAGATTAAGAAGTCCTCCAGCTTGACATTATTTTGAAATAAAGGCTTGGAATATAGACACACACTATGTTATTTCAGAATAAGTTATTCTGAAATAACACTAATATGTAGGCATACCCTTACAGTAGTGCAAGCTGAAATAATTGCAATTACACCAGTATAAAACCTATGCAACAAAATGAGAATCAGCTCCTGCCTTCTAAATAACTAGTTCCAACAATGAATAACGGTCATCATACTTAGGGGATGGAGATGGGGAGAAGTCTTTGCATTTGAAGGATGTAGGACTCAAGAGATTTTGAGATCCTGTCTCTCAAATGTGGCTAATAACATAGCTCTACACTATTGCTGGGAGTGTTGAACTAGTTCTCAAACAGTGGTAAGAGCAACCTGGAGATTGCTTGAGTATAGACGAGCCTCTTCTCTGTACACTGTAACAAGAGATCATAACGCAAGGGATGAAGTGTCCAAAGATAACTTTATAATCTCCATATACTAGCCAGCCACATCCTTAGCCAGAAAGGATATGTCTACACTACAGCATTATTTTGAAAGAAGCTAATTTGAAATAACGCAGCTTTTCTTTCGACGGCGGTAAACCTCATTTCACGAGGAAGAACGCCTTTTTTCGAAAGTGCTCTTTTGAAAAAAGGCATTCTTGAATGCCAACAGGGCTTTTTAGAAAGAGAGCATCCAGACTCACTCGCTGCTTTCTTTCAAAAAAGTGGCTTGCTTTTTTGAAAGTACTGCTTGCAGTCTAGATGCTCTTTTTCGAAAGAGGCTTTTTCGAAAGATACTTTCGAAAAAGCCTCTTTCGAACGAGGCTTGCAGTCTAGACATAGCCTTAGAGAACCTGGAGAGCAAGTTTAACTTGTGCTATCTGCAAGGAGTTCTATAGAGCAGCTTCAGCTCACAAGGCACAGGAAGGACTCAGTCACTAGCCATGCTTCCTATGCCAGCAACCAGGAGGAGAATAGTGTCTGGGTGTGACTCACCATCCCATGTAGTGGCACTTAAACCACTTACAGAGAGGAAAGAACAGCCTTAGCCAACAACCAACTGGTTTTATAGCTCAAGCTGTAGAGGCTCATGCACTGAGGTCCTAGGTTTGGTTCTGCCTGTTGAAGTTACAATTGTATAAGCCCAGCATTGTCAGAAGTGCCTCCTGGGTTAGAGTTATGCCAGCTTTAGGACTGATTCGCTCCAGTAGTGCAGGAGAAAAAGGCTGCACCTTCCAGGATCAGATTCAGAATATCTATTCTAGTTTTTATATGACTAAGTACGTTGGGCATGACTCTCCTAAGATCACATTCTCCTAGACCCTCAAAAAAATAAAAATAAACACAAAGAGTCTAATGTGAATAGTCCATTCTTCACATGTGAAGCCAAGTGTTAAAGCCAAGATGAAGATCTGAGACTACAGCTAACTGGATGAAGGTGAGGTCATGAGCACATCTGGGTGAATTATTGATGGTTCAGTTTAGGCAACAATCTGAAAAAAAGTCCGAAAAATATTTAATTCTGAAACTGTTCAGAATTTGTTGGCAAGTTCTGGAAAAATCCATTTTTAGATCAATAAACCATGTCTCCCTTTAGCCTCATGCTTAGGTTACATGCATGAAATTTCAGAGATATGTTAAAATCACCACTCTGCAGCAGAAACTTAAGCTTAGATCTCCCCTTTTCTAGAGTATCTCTGTTCTCTAAGCTAAAGAGAGACAAAGAATGACTCTATAGCCTGGTGACAGGGGCTCAAATCTCATCCTGAGGCCTGATTCAGAGGCAGGATTTGAATCCATGTCATCTACTTCCCAACTGTGTGCCTTAATCACCTGACTTTAGAATCAGCCACTCTCTGCTTTGCCCATTGAAATGGCATCAACAGCAGAGCTTGGATAGCCCACATCCTGTAGCCCGGCATATAGGAACTTATCTCCACAAGGGCAGAGTTGAGTCAAGCCACTGCTTCAGAATGGGGGTTCAAACCTGGGTCTCTCACATCCCAGACAAGTCTCCTCATCACTAATCTTAAAGAAGGGAAGGTGCCAGCACCACAGAAATGACCCTGAAAAATTTCTCTGCAACCAAAACTATTGACTAAAAATTGTCCATTTGGGGTTTACTAAGACTGCATTTTTCAGTGAATAACTATGTGTGAGGAAAAAAATATCATCCAGGTCTAATCACGAGTGATGCTAGAGCACCTCAGAAGATCAGATCAGGAATAACTTTTAGTTTTTATACAATGCCATTTAGACTCATAGGTTGACCATGACTCTCCACAAGCTCCACACTTGGAGGACTATCATATGAAAACTCACTAATCTTCAGTAGTAGTCTCAGTAATAAAAGGTTTACCAAGCACCATCACATCTTCACTTGAGGAGATAATTCATATATAGACACTAACCACCACTTTACTGTTCTAGGGACTAGGGTAGGGCAGAGGAATCAAATCAAATTTTCAGAATTAGACTCTGCCTCCGCAGTCTCAGTTCACATTGTCATCAGCCTTTCTCTGAAGTGAAAGCAGCATCTTTGTGGTTGCACTGCTGAGCACCACTGATACATCTACTGAGCTCCCTCAGGGCTCAGAAAACTAAGGAAATTAATAATAACCAGAAGTCATCCTTCTACAGGCCTCTTGATTTTAACAGGTTTTGCTGTTTGTCTAATGCAGTGGTCATCCACTTGCAGGCTCTTTGCAACCCAGTCAACACACAGTTGCACCTATGAGACATCCTCAGGGCCACACAGATATGGTCTGGATGCTGCCCACATAACTCACACAGCTGCATATGCAATCCACAGTGATAAACAGGTGGAGAACTACTGATCTAATGCCTACAGACAATATGCTGCATTGAAAGGAGCAGGGAGAATAAGGTATAAACCTAGTCTCCTGTTCAGTTGGTCCAAGTAATTTAAATAACATATAATAATAAGATCAAGTCACAAGAAAGTGGGACAGGAAAGGGAAGAGGAAGGCAACAGAATAACGGGAGAGGGAATGTAGTTTTCATTTATTTATTCCCAACTAATTAAAATATATAATATATCTCCATGTGTCGATTAGGCGTATTCTATACTCTGTAACAAAGACACAATATGCCTCATATAAAATACATGTGGCACATGCTGTAGATGGTTTTGTCAAATTCTGCATAATTATCTAAATTACAATTTTAACACAAGTAAATCGCTACATTAACCTTTTGAATGCACAATTTAATTATTCTCTACACCATAATTCACATTTATGCAAGCTTTTCTTTGGAATTAATATGTCATTTATCTTAATTGCTTTAAATGGCATTAGGAGATCTGATTTCTGCAAGCTTACATCAATGTATTTTAGGAAACACTATATGATCACCTTTACCCAGCTCTATAATACTAAAAAACTATGGTCAATCTTTTACATAAAGCATAGTCCTATTATGTGGGCTGTTTGGGAGTAATCACATCTAGAACAGGGGTGGGCAATAATTTTTTATAAGAGGCCAAGCCAAGAATTTGGAAAGTAATCAAGGGCCACACTCTTCCATGATATTAATGGAGGAGGTGCGGGGTCTGGGATGGAGGTTGGGTGAAGGAGGGAGCTTGGGATAAGGAAGGGAGTTTGGCTGAAGGAGACAGTTTTGACCTGGGACACTGGACTGGAGTACAGGGGATTGGATTGTGACCTAGGGCAGTGAATTGGGATACAGGAGGTGGTGCAGAGGTTTGGGTTGTGAGCAAGACCAGGAGGGGACTGAGCTCAGGGGCAAGAAGTTGTGGTACAGGATCTGGGAGGGGGTATTGGTGCAGGAGGGGACAGAGGATTTGGGTATGTGGAGTAGGGGGACAGAAGTAGGGGGCAGAGGGTTGGGGAAAGGTGGGTCTGGGGTGCCAGAGGCAGGATCTGGCCAGGAGACTTACCAGCCAGCAGCCCATTCCAGGATCAGCTTCCATGCTTTCCCTGCCCCTGCACAGGCTGCAGCCCTGTGCTCTGTGAATATCTAGGAGCCCCTTGTGCTTCGTGGCTGCCTGTTATTGAAACAGGCAGCTCCCATTGGCCTGTTTCTGGTCAGAAGCTGGCCAGTAGAATTGTGCTGGGAGCAGGAGTAGCTACTAAACCCCCCCCCCCCCCATCCCATCTGGACTCAGTTTTTAAAATGAAACCACCCCATAGCCGTGTTTCCGAGTGGCATGCAGGTGGGATGAAGCTAGTGAGTAACCTCCCTGGTGCTCCCTGTGGCATCTGGTGGCATGGCGGGCCGGATCTGGCCCGTGGGCCATATTTTGCCCAGGCCTGATCTAGAACATTTAACTGTCACATATTTGTGTAAAGGAATATTTTGCTTAAAATTCATTCCATGGCAATACAATGTCCCAGTCTTTTCTGAATTTAAAAATGGTAATGATTCCTACTAATTTGAATGACAATAGGAAGAGGTTCACAGTAATGAGAACAAGTATGTGATGTGAAAATAAACTTTGCCATTTGTATATTAACTGTCTCAGGTTCCCTCACACACTAGCACATAGAACATATTTTCCTCTAAATCACATACTTGCTAACATCCTGCTCCGATTTTCTGAATCAG
The DNA here is from genome assembly GCF_049634645.1 of Pelodiscus sinensis. Lineage (NCBI taxonomy): Eukaryota > Metazoa > Chordata > Testudines > Trionychidae > Pelodiscus > Pelodiscus sinensis. The sequence goes on from NC_134719.1 coordinate 54,070,964, forward strand.
GCATCAATATACTTTCCTTGTGAGTTTTTTACATCTGTGTTCCTGACCATACTTTAATCCAGCCACAAGAACTTTTACAATACACAGTGTAAGACTTCTCATCAGCAATATGAGCATACAATTAGCAGACAGCACAGCTGAGTGTGGGTGCCAAAGATGGGAGCAGAGGAGATATTCTCTATTTTTACAATACTGTTTTCTGAGGAGACCATTTACTGTAATGCAGTCCCAGCCACAAAAAATATAGTGGCCATACAATTGGAGATGAGAAATGGAAAACATCCTATTAAATCATTTTCACCGTCCACCTACAAAACACAATTTCCTGCATTCTTGATTCTGAAGAGCTTTAAAATTACTCAGATGGGGCTTCCCTTGAGAATCTAATAGATTCTCATGGGCCATTTTCTTTGTTATTATTGTATGACTTATTTCAAACTGGAAAGGCATCCCTTTGGAAAGCCAGTATATTGAACAGTACATTTCATACTTAATATAGTAGACCACTTAATACATCAGAAATCTTCACTGTCCAGTCCTCATCTTTCAGAGTGAAAAAGCACAGCTTAGATTTAATGTATTAGTGCTCTTTTCTAGACCACTAGTCTAGACATATTAGTGCAATTACAGGTGATAGGAACTCTGTAATGTCCGGACTAGTGGTCAAAAGCCTTGAAAGAAAAATGCCAAATTCTTTTTCTATGATTGGGAAAACTATTTGCACATTTAAGATGATGACAGGAAGGAACACAAAATTCAACACCACAGATGTACACTCCCTTCATAGATGGGCTTTTATCTCAATTTTCACTGGAAGAAGTGCATGGCCACATTCAGTCTATTCTACTTAGATTCTCAGATGAAGAATATCCTTTCTGGTTCAGCCACCTTCATGATGCCTTTTGGGCAGCATATACCTTTAGAGATTTCAGTTAGCTAGATGAAGTGCCCACTTGATATGTAAACCATCTCTGACTTTCCGAGGCAGCCCATTTTTTGTTGCTGTTGGGTGCACTCAGTCTGCCTCTAGCGACTCACTCTCACACATGGACAAGCTTGGGAACATGAGGTCCCATTCACACAGTTAGGCTGCGTCTAGACTGGCATGATTTTGCGGAAATACTTTTAACTGAAATGTTTTTCTGTTAAAAGTATTTCTGCAAAAGAGCGTCTAGATTGGCACAGATGCTTTTGCACAAAAAGTGCTTTTGCGCAAAAGCATCTGTGCCCAGTATAGACGTGCTTTTGCGCAAGAAAGCTCCGATGGCCATTTTAGCCATCGGGCTTTCTTGCGCAAAAAATTAAGGTACCTGTCTACACTGGCCTTCTTGCACAAGTATTCTTGTGCAAGAGGGCTTATGCCTGAGCAGAAGCATCAAAGTATTTGCGCAAGAAACACTGATTTTGTACATTACAAAGTCAGTGTTGCGTAAATTCTTGCGGCCAGTGTAGACAGGTGGCAAGTTTTTGCGCAACATCTTGCCAGTCTAGACGCACCCTTACTGTTTGAGTTTGCATTACTGAAATGCAGTGAGCTGGTTTGAGTTACAGTTAGCTAAATGAACAAAAATTAAAATATATATAAAAATAAATAAATAGACCCTGTGTCCAACGCTAGTGTGAAGGCAGCCAACTTATTTCATGCACATATCTCTAAAACTGAAGGGTTTTTTAACATTTTCAAAGATGGTCAGTTGTCATTGTTAGCCTTATATACATTAAAACATTCATATGAACAAGGAATCAAGGCCCCTGTGGATGACGGTGCAGCGCAATGGAGGGGAAACTGATGTCTAATAGTATGTTTATAACCAGGCAGCAGTGTTCCGCCGTCTGGCATAGAGTTACTCTATTCCTGCTCTAACAAGCTACCTTAGTTTGCTGGTGCAATGGATTAGCTCTCACCTATACCTACCAAAAATGCATTTATAAAACATTCTCAGGAGTCCTTCCAGACAATGGCAGAAAAAACATTGCATGCTTTTAGAACACCTTCACTGACACTTTCTTTAAGTGCTATCATAAAGGGACACTTTTTCATCTCTAACATGATTTAAAATGGGTGACCAGCAGTGGAAGAACACACAAGTCATCGAATCTGACAAATCTGTATTAGAACCACCACTATTGAAAACCATTGATCAACAGACTTTTTTTTTTCTTCATCCCAGGCACGGTAGGCTTGACAAGGTGTCCTTAGGCTGACTCATTTTCTCATGCTTCATATTAAATTGTATTAAGACATAAAGATTCCTAATGTGTACGGTAATGTTTGTCTGGTGCCTTGCTTAGCCCCAGGGATGCCCTTGAAAAAAGGATTTATATATATAATAAAAAAATCTCCACAGCACAGCAGGCCTGTCCTGCTGAGATAAGATGTCATCGATAAACGGTGTCTAACCTATACACTATATGACATAGGCATGGAACATACAAATTGGTTTAATTCTGTCCTTCTGTGCAATCCCAGGTCAAATACATTTGAAGCATTTTAGCTGGTAAAAAGCAGTAATAGTTCTAGCATAGCAACACATTACTCAAATACTCAACATGCATTTCTGGCCTTTGCAAATGTAGGCTAGTTAGTAGGTACATCCATTCACAATAGAAATTTACTACACATTTTAATTCTATTTATTTTCTGGGTACTGTGAGGTCTAGTTTGTCAAAGACGCCAAGGGGCATTTTCAAGTTCTCAGAACCGGGGAAACATTATCAGCTGTAGTGAGTGTGCAGAAGCTCCCACTGTGACACTTACAGGCAGGATTTTCAAAAGCACTCAGCACCAGCATGATGAGAAATTTGAAAGCCTGCGCACTTAGTTTGGTGCCTGAATAGCTGAAGTCTTGGAAAAATTGACCTTTATTTTGTGTGCTGAGCACTTCAAAAATCAGGACACTTATATTTATGTAGAAAACATGTATTTAAGCATTATGCTACAGTATCCATTCCCATTGCATGCAAAACAGTGAATATGCAAAATTAATTTGAAATAGTGGAACTGAAAGGATTTCTTTTTAGTTTGAATTCAGCTTATTTTATTATACCTTAATCCAGTCAGGAAGAAAAGAGAGCATGTTGGAATTGAGCTTTGGCATCAAGTTCAGTGACTTAAGACTCCAATTTAAAGAAAAAGACATGTTTACTTCACTGCCTTCATTTCCTTCTTGTGTGTGTTGTTTCCATTATTGGGGGGAGGGGTCATCCTAGTTACTATTGACACCTCAAAGAAACAAATCAATTAAATGCCCATGTCTTAAAAAAGGAAGTGAGAATTCTGGCTGAGCATTGTTATTAGGTAGTTGCAGATTATTTACCAATAATTCTTTTAAACATTCTTATTTTTGCTGTTCAAGATGAGCAAACCCATGTTTACAATAACTCGTCATAATACTCTATACACTATACACAAAAGTTGTGTCACAGAGATATAGGCCAAGATCTACATTGGGTTTTGCAGAGGTGGGGAAGGGGTATTCAGGAAAAGGAAATGATTGGCAGAACCTATGTTTTTCCTCAATCCTGATTGTGTAGGTAAGACAGTCACTGGCATAAATTACATCAGCCTGAAAGTCAGTCTTGACATGGGATGTTACTGAGCATTTTCAGAACCCAAAGTGGGGGTAACTTAACAATTTTACATCGGGAGGTGTCAGGAATAAATCAGTGGCAACACGTGCTTCCAACAGAAGAAAGATTTAGATAAGTAACCGAGTTCTTATCTAAAACTACCATTTATTTGATTTAATCAGACACCAACATAAGCAACAGGTTTAGAACTTCCCAAATGACTACCTGAAATTTGAGTAATTAACAGCAGTTAAACTATGGCTGGTCACTTTCTCACCAGGGAGTATCAGGAAAATATCTCTCAGAATAGCTTCGGACAACTACTCTATTCTCTAATCTCTTATAACAAAACACATAGTTCATAGTGACTCCATTGGGTCCTGACTTCTCCTAACCGCAATAAAGAACTTGTCAGTAAAACATTCTTAACAATTTTAGCCATAGTAAGCTTTTGTATCAAAGGCTCCAAAACTCATGGTTTCCAGTTTTATTTTCTTTCAGTCACTCAGGCTATGTCTAGACTGCAGGCTTCTTTTTGATGAAGCTTTTCCCTAACACTAACCCTAACCCAAACATCCAAACAGCATAAGCATATCAAAAAAAGTGATCTGCTTTTTTGAAAGATAGTGTCCACACTGATTGGATGCTATCTTGCATTTAATCTGTGATTACTATGGATGGAGTGGCCACTAGGGCACCTGTGCTTTTTTTCTGGAGGCCTCTTCTTTTGAAAAAACCCCAACCCTTTCCTGTCCACACATGCCTTTTTCTGAAAGAGCTCTTTCAGAAAAAGGTTTCAGAAAAAGGTTTCTTCCTCGTAGAAAGAGGTTTACTGCTGTCAGAAAACCCCCTGCGTTCTTTCAACTTTCTTGTCAATTTCACAGCTCCCCATTGAAGCCGTGAAATTAACAGAAGTGTGACATAATCTGCTTTACACTGACCTACCTGTATAATGTAGACCAGTCCTCTATTGTGGCAGAATTTGGAGCTAGCTGTCTGCAGTGGGGAGCTTCAGTGGGAGCTGTGAAATTGACAAGAAAACCTGGCAGCTGCAGCACAGCTTCACCCTGTTTCCCTGGAGAGCTGGGAAGCTAGACCTCTATCCTGACTGGGAGCTGAGGTGAAAAACCTAGGTGGCTGAACAGTAGGCAGGGAACAAGGAAGTAGGAAGCCTTGCATGGCTTCCCCACTTGTTCTCTTTGTCCTAGCATGTTCTATAGTAACAATTTTGTTACTATCGATGTAGCTTGGACTAGTTAACAGTTGTTGGAAATAAGCCAAGAACCATGCACTTCACAAAGGTGATAGAACAATCTCTACATTTAAAAAGTGGGTTTTCACAAGTTTCTATTCCTCTTTACTCCCTACCCCAAAAGGAAAGTTTGCATTTTTGCTCTGGTTAATATGACTTCAGTCTTTAGCATTAGGGGGAAAAAACATTTTATGACAGCTGAAGTTGCTCAGAAATAAAGAGAAGAGAAAAATAAAAGCAGGAAGGTGCATCATCTTCCTACACATTGTTTTGATCAGGCTCTGGTGATGCTTCCAGGAGTGCTGGTTGAGTGCTCTGAGTGGGTGAGCAGCCTGGTAGCAAAGGCATGGTAGAAGTGCTTTTATTAATGCATTACAAAATAATAGAAGGTGCAGGGAGCTGAGAAGATGCTGAAAGAAAACCAGATAAGGAAAAAAATAGAAGACTGGCAGTCTGATTCTGCTCTTGATTAAAATTGCTCTTTGTTGTATTTTTCTTACTAAAATTCTCATGGTATCGTGTTAATCCATGCACCCCACAGCTGTCAAAATAGCATGGAATGGAATTATGTGACCCAGGAACACTCACGTATATTATTCTCATAGGGCTAAGATTCTGCTTAGTCCTTTCATCGATGCACCAGGATCAGTGGGGACACCTTTCCCTCCCTCCACAGCGCACATAGAAATCAGACAGAACTGCACTCCTTTCAACCAGGGAAGGGCAGGCAACACTCTCCAGGAACTCCTCTGAGGGCACATGGTTGCCTAAAGAGCTTGGGAAGAGGCAAGGAGCAGGCAGAACATGGTTCTCTTCAGATCAGGAATTTGTCAGAAGAGGGGAGGCACATGCTGCATACTTGAGGTCCTTCCTGTTCATTTTTTATCTAACTTTGCCACAAAATTCCTGGGCTTTCAAAAAAGCAAGTATTTGAATTGTATCAATTGTAACATAAATTCTGGAATTTGCTGGAACCAGTTTCCCATCTCCTCACCAGCCTCTTGCTGGACAGCACAGCCATGCAGAGGAGGAGAACTACTGGCTGGTGGCTGCTGTTGCATTTTGGTAGAGTGAAACAAGCAAGGAACTGGGTCCCAGAGGCTGAAAAGTGTCTCACTTCCCTATCACTCAGCTGCTTGCTCTTTATCCATCTCTCACACCCCACTCTGGGGGAGTGAGATAGGCTGGAAGCCAGGTGGTAGCCCCAGGCTGCTGGATTGAGCACACTACTAACCATTCAGTGTGGTCCCATCGGCCTCCTCTGTTTCCGGAGGGAGCAAGATATGCAAGGAGCAAGGGCCCAGTAGCCAAGACAGCCTGACAGGCCCATCAGGAGCAGAAGATTGACCTTCATCCTCCTGCTGTGCTGTCTTCCATGCAATGTATGTCCTCTGGTGCAGCACCTCACCTTCCATCTGCAAACTGGGGATGGAGAGCCAAAGCTCAGCCCACTCCTCTCCACATATTTGCCTATTTCCAACCCACCTGTACAAGATGAAGAATCCCTGCAATGTCACCCTCCCTTAACTATGCAGGCACGCAGGAGAGGCCAAAATCTGGCTTTATTTGATGGAATGATCTACGGAGAAAAGCACTACAGTGGATTGAAACAATGAGGAGTCCTGTGGTACCTTAAAGACTAGGGGTATGTCTACACTACCACCCTAGTTCGAACTAGGGTGGTAGTGTAGACATACCCTAATAGAATTATTTGGGTATAAGCTTTCATGTATAAAAACAACTTCACCAGATGCATGAAGTCAGCTAAACAATGGGTTGAAAATTCCAAACATATGGGCATATTATTAACTCCAAAGAAGCCCAAATGGTTGGGAAAATATCAGTGCTGCTGATGTTTAGCTACAAATACAACGGGTGTGAATCTTTACAGTGAGCATGAACAGCTGTAGTTTCTATCAACAGTCAGAGCAAGACAATAATTTCAAACCTTATCACCCACAGGCACCAAGAATATGCCCATGACATAGGTTCAAATGGAGTTCTCTCGTGTCTGGGGTTCTTATAAACTGCAATCATTGGTCTCTATTGTGTTCAGAGTAGTTTGGAGCACTGAACTCAATGATTTTCAGGTGTTATACAAACATAATTGACCCATGAAGTACTTTACACGCCTCCTCATCTTGACAAGCATCCAGAACTGCACATAAAACCCTGAGACTTACAGTTTAGGAAGAGAAAGCAATGACTATGAAAGAGTCAATGAAAGGACCTACTTAGCAAAACAGCTCAGGCTACAATGATGCATCTGGGTACGGAAATTTCCACTACCTTTTTGAAGTACAACACAAGCAAAACCTTCAAATAACCTAAAATGGGAAAGAGTTCATACTTTCATAGATTATTAAGACCAAAAGCCATCTAGTCTGACTTCCTATATAATTCAGTACACAAAATCTCACACAATTGCTTCACTACTGAACTCACAAACTTACGTTTGGTGGAAGCACATTGTCCACACTCATTCAGAGTTCCTATTACATTTCAAGAGCTGGAGAATCTAGCACTTTTCCTTGGGAGTTCATACCAATGGTTAATCACTCAGGGCATGTCTACTCATGCTAAACTCGAAATAAGCTCTGCAACTTGAGCTACGCCAATAGTGTGGCTTTAATTGAAATAGCTTATTTCAACTTTGTGCATGTCTACACAGCAATTATTTCAAAAAGAGCACTCTTCCCCGGACTTCCCTTACTCAGAAGTAATAATGGTCATTCCAAAATAACACTGCTGTGTAGACATTCCCTCACTCTTAAATTCAAATTAGAAAGAAGGCGCATTTGTTTTGTCTGGCTTTAACTGCCAGACACACTGCCTGAGCGTTACTTGTCTCTCTCTTACACAGAGTGCTGTCAGTTGAAATAGCACAACACACAAATATATGCAGTGATAGCATCCATTTTCTTTTCCTAGTCCTTGATCCTGTGAGTGAGGTATTTAATAATTAATAAAATAAAGGACCCATCGAAAAGAGTTTCAAGACATCTCATTGATGGTTTAGTTCATCAGATGAAAGCTATAAAGGAGGAACAGCCTTTTATTTGGTGTTTGTACAATGCCAACCTTAACAAAGACCCATCCTCAGTTGGGCTTTCAAAGTACTATTGCAATAGCAATAATTAACAGTTTCTGGATTAGGTAGCATGCATAGTCACGTTTTTCATAGTAAATAAATTACCTGAATAGAAGTTGATGTTTCACTCTTCATATTTGCAATCATTCAATCAACTCCTTATGCAAATAAGTTTCAACCCACAAGTTGTGTGGAAACTGTTCACTTTGACAATTTGTTATTCACTCTTTGTGGTATATGAATGGTTACCTAAGTCTCTTGATATTGTTTCTGCTTGGATGACTGACATTTTGAAGCAGAATAATGAATAACAAATTATGAATAGCAAACAAGAAACAGCGAATGAAGAGTAAGGCATACTCTTATTCATGCAGGATATATGAATATCTTTTTGTATATCAATATGGATATTTCTATGTGGTGAAGTTCATCCCTGGGCACAGAGCAAGCATGTAGATTATGCCTCACTTAGATTCATTTAACTCATTAAAGAGAGTTAAAATGGAACTTAAGTGAGGCATTAGCTAGACTGCAGCGCGAGGTGAATCTTGCTAACAAACCCCACTTGAACCAATGTTCAGAAACGATGAATACAATACAGCATTCACATCATTCACTGAACAAATGTTTAGAATATAATCAAATCTTTGAACAATGTTTGACCAGTTCTCCTTTGCAGTGTGAGTAACAAGCCAAGAAATATTTACAACACTTTTCAAGTGATATACAGGGAAAGCTGCTATGTTTTTGTCATTGCTCAGAGTTAATTGGGTTCAGGGTCAGGAGAACTGCTTTGATTCCCTAGAAGTGGAACCAGTGAGGGTCCACTCTGCCAGCATGGAAGTTTTGGGGTGAGGCATTGTGTAGAGGCAGTGCACAGTATGGGTATGTCTACACTACCCCGCTAGTGCGAACTAGCGGGGTAATGTATGCATACCGAACGTGCAAATGAAGCCCGGGATTTGAATTTCCCGGGCTTTATTTGCATAAGCCGGCCGGTGCCATTTTTAAATGCCGGCTTGTTCGAACTCCGTGCCACGTGGAACGAGGTGTACAGATAGTTCGGAATGGCTTGCTAGTCCGAACTATCTAGCCCATGCCGCGTGTAGCCGCGCGGCACGGGGTTCGAACAAGCCGGCATTTAAAAATGGCGCCGGCCGGCTTATGCAAATAAAGCCCGGGAAATTCAAATCCCGGGCTTCATTTGCACGTTCGGTATGCATACATTACCCCGCTAGTTCGCACTAGCGGGGTAGTGTAGACATACCCTATGATACTCTGGCTTACCCAGAGCATTTCCTCAACCTGTTGGCAGCCTGGGAAACAATTCCTCCATCTTGCCCCTGAATTAGTATAGAACCTCTCCCACTTAACTGGTCATGTGGTTAGGTTTTGACCATTATAGGTTAGGAAAACTGGTAAACACGTGTGTAGCTTTAAGACCAAGCTTAAATCCCATTGACTTTGATGTTTTCAACTGTGTTGAATTAAATCATATGCTTAAGTGCCTTGCTGAACTGAAATGTATGAGGGAAAAAAAATCTCAAATTCCTCTTCCCTTCCATTTCAGAGTAACTACAGGTACTTGTATAATTCTGGCAGCATGCAATCTTTCTTACTGTTGTGTTGTCTGTTTTCACATTTTAGTTTTGGGGAATAGCAATCTCTACCCAATATGCTGCACGTTTCTCATCCTGGACTAATGGATCTTTCACATACCTAAAAGGGTGTTACAAGGAGGCGGGAGAAAAATTATTTTCCTTCACCTGTGAGGATAGGACAGGAAGCAAGGTGCTTAAATTGCAGCAAAGGAGGTTTAGCTGGATATTAGGAAAATCTTCCTAACTGCCAGGATGGTTAAACACTGGAATAAATTGCCTAGGGGAGTTGTAGAATCTCCATCTCTGGAGATATTTAAAAACAGTTAAGACAAACATCTGTCAGGCATGGTCTAGATCAGGAATTTTCAAAGCTGGGTCATGGGTCTGTACGTGTAAGCTGCTGGTGAGCTACAAGATGTTTTACTTATCTAAGAGTCCATAGGCACAATGCCTGGCTGCTCCCATTGGCTGTGATTCACCATTTACAGCCAAGGGGGGCTGTGGGAAGTGATGTGGGCCAAGCCATAGCTTCCTGCAGAGCTTCTTGGCTGGTGTAGGGGTCAATTGAGGAAGAGCTCTGTATGTGTGAAGTATAGGGGTGGTGAGGCCTGCATTCTACCTCCTTTCTCATTCCCTCCCCCCTTTTCCTACTACTGATGAGCCAGAAGCAAGCCTCTAGGAACATACGCCATTGTAGCAAGAACAAATTGTATATAAGGGCGGGAACAAAACAATCTCGTTTACCTAAATGTACCGATCATGTAAATAAAGTCAAAGGACAAGCAGTACAGCTGAGCCATTCTGTAACAAGCAATCAGTAACCCCCAGAAATCTCCAAACTGCCGCAAACAAGGTAGAGACACAGTATTTAAAACTGCACCAGAGCACAGCAATTTGGACCTCACCGATGGTCTTTGGGTACTGGCGCCTCAGAAGTTGAGACAGTCTCCCACTTCATCTGCAGCTGAAACGGGGTTCCCGGCTAGCTGAAGGGATGTAAGAAATGCCGCATTTCCTCTCATGTTGTTCTTTTAATTAAAGGGGCACAGCTGATAGCTGTCAGGAAATAAACGGCTTGTGTTTGACAGATACCGGTGTAGTGTTTTTTGTACTTTGAAAACCCAGTGTTGGACCTGAGACTCACTCTTGCCAGCAACAGCTGGAAAGTGCAAACTGCAGCCAATGGGAGCTGTGAGGATCTGTGCCTATGGATGCTTAGGTAAACAAATCATCTTGCAGCCTGCCAGCAGCTTACCCAGACAGGCCTGTGACCCAGCTTTGAAAATCCCTAGTCTAGATGGTGCTTGGTCCTGTCACCAAGGCAGAGAATTGGACTTGATAACCTCTCGAGGTCCCTCCCAAGTCTAGTGTTCTATGATTCTATGATCTGATCCTGCCAAGGTCTGAAGGGGTTATAGCAGCTAACAGGATAAGACCATAATCTGAATACAAAGCATTAGAAATGAATTTCAAGCAATTTGGTACCTGTACATTTATTACACATAGTGAACAGTAAATCTAGTTAAATAAGCAAACACTTTCCCCCAGAATAATTGGCTTTATATTCTGCTTGCCAGCTATAAGCTATAGTATTAATTTACTCTTTTTCTTATTCATTTTTTGATGTAACAGTTCGGGGGGGGGGGTAAATTTCTTTTTCCATTCTTCCCCTTTTATCATGCATCTAATTACTTAGTAAATTGCTCTGAACCTGTCTGAGCCTGTGCATTTTTAAAATGTTTTTTTAATTACAATTCTTTGCTAAAGAATATGCCACTGGAAAAAAAGAATCTTACAAACTCAGAAAGTTTAACATATTCAGTTTTCTCTCCCAACTTGTTCACCAGAGAAGAAGAAAAAATAGCAATTAAACAAAAATGTCCAGAGAAAAACATTCTAAATCTAAAGAAAATTAGTGAAAATTAATTTTAAAAGCTATATGAATTTAGTGATCATAAATGGAGCTGAATTAGCAGCCCAGGAAATAAATTAAATTCCTTGATCATTCAAAAGATTTTCCTCATATCATTGTTACTTTGTTTAAAAGTTGATCTGGAAGTACCATTTTCCATGGTGGAAAAGCACTGAGCAGTTTTAGTCAGTAGTATATCTTATATTAGAATCTATTGGTAAACACATGGAACTGAATAATGGTCTTGTTAATATGCATATTTACCCAAAAGGGTAAGATGGGAAAAAATTCATGATGCTGATGATAGCTATTCCTTTATATGCTGGCAATGACTTGTGTCTTTATTTTGCAGATAAACATTTTGCACCACAGTCTCAGCTATTGTACAGCCATGATTTACACCACATGCAGATCCGGCTCCACACAGTGAACATGTTGCAACATCATGGCAATAAAACATAAGATACTTGAAAATATTGGCATGGGGCTGAATGAAACTGAAATAAAGTTAAACTCCAGTAGAGAGATTTAGCTGTAATCGGGAGTCCAAGATTTTCAGACTTGTGTTTCTGTAGGCACACTTCCCTATTTGGTTTTCTGAATTTATATTATAAAGGAAAAATAAGCAGTTATTACCCCAAAAGCAAATCATTGTTTGTCTGCTTAGTATCAACACAGAATATGAGTGAAGCAAACAGCATATCTATATTTATGTCTCACACCATTCCTTGATTTGAAAACCGTTGCCTTCATTTTTCCCTTTATATAGTTTTCCATTAACCACCAACATGAAAACTAGAATAAGTGACTTCTCTTTTTCCAGCTTCTTCCCTAGTAATTTGCATCACAGCTACTGAAAGAATGAATCTTATCCTTCATTGGTACTCTCTCGACTTTCTAATCAATTTCCCAGCAGTATAGGAATCCATCAACTTGAGTGGTCTAGAACTCATTGAACTTGTTAATGAAATTAATAATTTATCATATCTAAATTTTAATGCTATAACTCAACGTCATTTAAAAGAGTGTTACCTACATATAATAAAATTCATCAGGTGGCTACAGTTCAATTGCAATAGGTGGTTCAGCACAGTTAGAATATCCAAGTTTTGTGTAACCCCTTGCTTACATGGGTGGTGGAGGTTCTCCATCCCATTTTAGTGGCTAGATCACATTCAAGTTTAGGAGTCATCCACTGGCTAACAGACTGCAGTGGGATCCAAACATGTGCTGAAGTGCTTTTACTGAATCATGACTTAAATGTTTTCTTCTTGGAATACAGTTCAAGAGAACACAAAGGAAGAATATTATCAGTTTGGATCCCAGTCCTGCAAAGATTATGCATATTCTTAAAGCATATGTGTCTGCTGGATCAGGGTCTGAGTAGTTGCAACATGGAAGTTGCTTCAAGACACACTTACTGCTGAGCCATTAACGATATTTCCAACTCAAAATCTGCAAAAATCTCGAGTCCAGGCCTTACAAAATATGAGATTGAATAAAAATTAAAGAAGTTTTTCTGAACAGATTTTTTTGGTGTGTTTTGCTTTGTGGTGTCTGAGCCAATAGGCTCATTTTCACATTTTTCTCTGCAACCAAGAGGGCTAGAAATTTGGTACTTTTAAAAAAAATGAAAGCTAAACTTCTAATGTAACAAAAAAGGTCTCCAGGAACCAACGCTTTTTGGGTGGGAGGGGAATCTAACCCAAGATGTGATAAAATCATTAGTGAGGGCAGCATTGCACTAAGGAACAGTGCAATCAATCCTAGATAGAAGGGCATGCAAAAAAAATTGTATTCTGATGATTTTGAAAAGGGCATTCTAATAAATGAGAATGGTAGTCAAAGAGAAGCCTAATCCGAACTACCTAGTCCGGGCACGGAGTTCAAACTAGTGGACATTTAAAAATGGTGGCGCCCGGCAAGATGCAAATGAAGCCCGGGAAATTCATTTGCAACTTCGGTTGCCTACATTAACCATCCCAGTTCGAACTAGGGTGGTAGTGTAGACATACCCCCAGAGAGGAACATGGGGGGGGGGAGTTAAATGGCAAGATTTAGTAGGGTATTTGAGTCAAAAAAGTGAAAAATTCAAAATCAAGTCCAGTGGCAACAAGTAGGAAGAAGCAAGTTAAATGTAAGAGGGAAATTAGGAAGGCAAAAAGAAAAATTGAAGAATAAATACCCAAAAAACTAATCTTTACGTATTTGAGAAGTGGGTAGTTGTCTTGGTGGGTCCATAGGAACAGCAGGAAGCTGAAGGAGCCACTGAAGATAAGAAGACTCCAGAGAAGCTAGATATTTTCTCTACGTCATTCTTCACCACTGTATGTTGTTTGTCTGTTTTGTTGTTGTTATTTCAGGTAATAAAGATGGGGCATGTTCTACCTATATTTAAAAAATGCTGTAGGGTTAATTCTGAACCCTAATTGTGTAGGGTTAATTCAGAAGTCTGAAATTCTGACAGAGCCATACTGTAGCATCTGCTAAATTAATTAAATGATAACTAAGAATAGAATGAGTAGCATTGGTATTTGTTTTGCACAGGTGACACCTGGAGACCTTTGTTAGGACTGGGGACCCCACAGGGCTAATTGCACTTCCCACTTATAACAAAAGTGACAGTCCTTGCCTCAAAAAGTTTGCAATCTCAACAAATACTTACATGAATTAAATATGATAGAGACAAGTCAGCATGGTTTCTGTAAAGGAAAAAATCATGTCCTCTAATCTATATGCATTCTTTTGAACATGTCAACAAAACAACAGTTAAAAGGGTCCATGTAATTTATTTGAATTTTCAAAAAGCATTTCAAAGTCATTATGGAGTCTAAATTGTGGTGTGATCAGAGGTGAAACACTTTAATAAATGAAAACCTAGCCAAGAAACAGAAAAATAAATGGTCTACTTTCTCCATGGCAAAAGGTGAACAGTGGGTTTCTACAAGTTCTTTTGCCACAGCTCATGTTAATGTACTTATTGAGGGTTTTTTTATTTTAAGTGTTGAACATAAGGTGGCAAAACCAATGAAAGCTTTGCTATCCAGAATCTGTTAACCAGAAAACTTTGTTAACCGGCATTGCCCCCAGCCATAATACACCACTGCTGACTCCCGCCTGTCCAGCTAGCCATTGGGGGACTTCTGACAGCTGGCACTGCTGGTTGACATCATCAGCAGATGCCTCCTTCTCCTTCCGCCTGCCTTGAGCTGCAGGAGCCAGATCTGCTAGTCAAGGGTGAGGGCAGAGCAATAAGCTTTGTTATCTGGCACATTCAATTAACCAGCAACCCCCATTCACCATGAGGTGTGTCTACACTTCAGGGCTTAACTCGCGATAAGCTACGCAAATTGAGCTATGTCAATTGGGAGCATTTACACAACACATATTTAGAAATAGAGCACTCTTCCTCTGACTTCCTTTATTCCTGACACAATAACGGTTACAGGAGTTGGAGTAAGAAGCCCTCCAGCTTGACTGTATTTTGCCATTATTTCAAAATAACTGCCTGCTATGTAGATGCAGACTAAGTTATTTTGAAATAATGATGCTGTGTAGACATACCCGATGAATGCTGGATAACAACGCTTTCACTGTACTTAGAATGGTTAAGACTGCAGACACGATTTTGATGCAATTTAGAGGGACTGAACAATCATGGGTGAATGAGGTGCAAGATGGCACATGAAATTCAGTGTGAACAAATACATGGTAATTTGCAGTAGAAGGAAAAGAAACTGAACACTAGTCAAACACACTGGTGAGTTCTAACCTAATTGTAAATTGCCCAGAAAAAATGAGCTTCAGAGTAGGAAGCTAAAAAGACAGCTCTCTCTCTCTCTCCAAACCTCGGAACTAAAGTTTTTAATTTTTTTTAAGCCAGGAGAAATTTTACAAGTGAATAGAAACAACAGAAATAGATGTTTCTAATAGAAAGGCTCAGACTACAACATTCATATCCAGATTTCAAACGCCCCAATATTTGGATCCAGGAGTTTGATCAAGCTTCTTATAAGAAGAGCTACGTGCAAAATCAATCCTCATGAATCTGAGTTTTAGGTCTGGTTCTATTGCTAATACTGATCAGGCCTTTTTTATGGCATAGAAATGCAAAATGTTCTTCTGATATGGACACTAGATTGGAACTTATTATAGTGTGAGCCAACCATTATTTGAACAGTAAGTGAAAACCTGCTCTGAACTGCTTGTCCAGTTGTCTTTATTGTTTGCTTGCTTTCAAATTTGTATGTTTAATTGGAGTGAAAGACTACATGCAGTACTTTGCTGTTTAATTTTTAAAACATAATTGCTGTTAGTGGCTTTTATTTATATATCCCAATAGCTTTTTCTATGATAGTGTTTTAATGAACAATTCTTCATTTCTCCAACATCGTTGAATCTATCTAAAGGGGTTTTGTTTGTTACCAAGTATTTCCTTTCAGTTAGGAGAAAAAATAATTGTTGTGTCTTTTGTGCAGTTAATGGTCAATTATTATTTGAATGGGCTATCCAAGATCCATGTCCAATCCCACAGTGACAGATAATTAATGGAATTATGAGAAATAATATAAGATGATTACATACACTTGCATTTAGCATTGTTTACATTAAGCCTAATTATTAAGTTTTCATAAATCAAATACATTATACTGATTATTAAGCAAACTTAGCATGAACATTATTATTGATATGCTATATGGAGTACATAACTATTAAACTGAAGTCTCCTCTAATTTTCAGAACACAATCAGATTTTAGTAATTTCAGTATTTTTTCAAGGTTCAGCTTTTGGTATTTTTCAGAAAATGAAAGCAAACTTCTGGCAGACAGAAACCTATTTACAAGAGTACGTGTTCATCAAACATATATTTGTTGTAGCTCTGCTGCCATCTACCCACTGAATCATGAATGTACCAGGAAGATATTCCAAAGATATACAATCTTTTCAGTGTGCAAGCTGATGGCAAACAAAAGCCCCAACAATATATATATACATATGTATTCTATTCTCCTTCAGCGTGCACAAAAGGCACAATACCAAGCTAAAATTTAAAAAGGATTGCTTGAACCGTTGTGCATGACAAACAAAATTCGCTGTGTTAGAATGTGGATATTCAGGCCTGCTAATTAGAGCGGCATAAAAGCAAAG
This sequence comes from Pelodiscus sinensis, assembly GCF_049634645.1. NCBI lineage: Eukaryota > Metazoa > Chordata > Testudines > Trionychidae > Pelodiscus > Pelodiscus sinensis. Next base: position 54,087,539 of record NC_134719.1, read on the forward strand.
AATCAAAATCACAATCTATCTGTATATGATAATCTGAGCCCTTGTTCTTAAGATCAGGCTTTTTGACTAAGCAGAAGGGGCATCCATAAACTAGAAACGTATAGTCACATCCTGACACGTTCCAAACCAGTCACATTGAAATTGGCAATTTTGGGCTGTTAGAAAGGGTTACAATCTATTGCCCCCAGGTTAAGGGCAGAGCCTAAAGAAAATTTAGGCTGATAAGCTTTCTGTTGGACAAGGACCCACTTATCAATAGTTTGGGTTGTGAAATGTTTGTTGGTTTGTTATTATGCTCCCCACCTCTCTACTGTTTATCTGTGTGACCTCTCTCTGGTTCTTTGATTGTTTCTCTCAGCTGTGTAATTAATTTTGCTGGGTGTAAACCAATTAAGTTGGGGGATATCATTGGTTAGATAATCATGTTACAATACCTTACGACTGGTTAGTTAAAGTTCAGTAGAATGATTGGCTAAGGTATAGCTGAGACTATTACTATACAAATTGGGTGCAAACAGGAAGTACGAGAGAAGAAAAGGACAGAAAACTGGATTCATGCTGGGTGGAAGCTAACCCCAGGAAACATCAAATTCTTTGCATCTCTGGACTTTGGGCATTGCTGTTTTCTGTGCACATGAGAAGGACCAGAGAAGTAGGAGGATAAAACAAGCCTCTAAAACACTGTACTCACAACTCAAATCCATTTTATAGAGATCACTTTCAATTCTGCAGGCCCCATGTAGAGCCAGACTGAGATTCAGGGACAGGCAATCAGCTTCCCATTCTTTTCTGGGCTCAGTAAAATATTTGGCCTTATTAAAAAAAATAAATAAAAGGAAATTACCTTGAATCTTCTTGAATCACACATATCTTGAATCTTCTATATTAAATGAAAAAAAATCATGGGACAGAATTTAGACCTTTTATATTGTTTTCTGCACTTAAATTTCTTCTCAGGGTCACACCACAAATTAGCAAAATGTGACCTCTCCTCGCGACCCAATTGGGAATTTTATTTGGTGGCTTAAATACGTTATTGGTATAAAAGTTACTACAGAGTTTGGATGTTACTGATTATTCTTGCTGCTCCTCCTTTCTGGAAGGGGGTGCGATATATTGTTGAGCAGTGTTCCCTGTAAGCTGTGCACTTCTGCTACCACTCTGGAGAGATTCAAATGCTGAGCAATTATTAGCAGAGCACCTACAGCTAAGGTGGTTTCTACTAGTGGTTCACATTCACACATGCCTTAATGCACATACAAAATTAATCCACATATGGATGGAAAAGATTAGCGGGAACATTGCTTCTGAGACTCAAAAATGCATTTTGCCACTATTCTCATGATAAAATTATCCTGCAAATCACCTGGAAAGAATAATCAAAAAAGCAAATAACTCAGTGGGATCACTTTGCTGTGGATTTCTTTGGCCACGAAGAAATAGTTAAAACTCTGTAGTGCCAAAGACTGTTGGCCTTTCTTCTAGGAAGGGCTGCTCTTTACATGCAATAGTATGTGTTTGCATTTATGTTTCAGTTTTTTAACATTTTTCCTTCCTACAGTGTGATCTTTAAAAGTCAATTTCTAAACTAACTCCACCGATCAAAATAAAAATCAGTCAGTTACATAGTATTGAAATTCCAATCTATTATATATATAATTCCTTTTAAGGGGAGCAGCACTGCCTGAACTAAAGTGGAAGATGCCACATCTCTCCTTATAATGAAAATAAGTGACAACTATCTGCTTAAGGTTATTTTCCCTGCCCCACTAGCATAGCACAAGTTTCACTCAAATGTAAAGAGGAACCATTAATATTTGGTACTCTGTACTAGCAAGTGAAATCAAAGAGCATGGCTGGCCAACATATTCAGGACAAAACCCAAAGTAAAGAAATAACTTTGTGTTGCATTTCTAATATTCTGCCATGGCACATTTTCCACTGATTGGAACAAACTGGTGCCATTTTTCAAATGACTGCAACAAATTCAGCTGTTGTAGTGACTGGGCTTGCTGGAAATATATGCAACTTATTGTTGATCCAAACCAGATACAAAATAATTCAGCTGATCTTTTACTGGCTCCTTCCATTCCCCATCCACCTGTGCTGCCATTTGTACATCAAAATTAATGAGATATTTGTTCACTCTAAATGTTCCATGTTTGAAAATCAGTGAACAAATTTCAATTGTAGCTAGCTGTATAGGTCTCACCAAGATTTAAAAACAAAGCATACAATCCCATGAACGCTTATGAATGGGTTTAATTTTAACTGAGACTTCAGTGGAAAGACTTGCCCAAAGTCTCTTACCATGTCACTAGCAGAAAGGAGAACCCAACCTAGGTCCTGTGATTCCTTGTCCAATGCTCTAGTAGCCCACACTACCCCAATGTCTTGTGTATTATATTTTAGAGGCTTGCTAGATACAAGTTTTACAAATGTTTACAGCAATTATATGATAGAAAATAAAGTTTGATTGTCTTGAATATATTAAAATATCAGAAGCCAAAGGTACCTCTGACTGATTAGATCTTCTCTCAATGAGCAACTAGCAACACTATATTGCCAAGAACTAAGAAAGAGGCTTAGACACAATGTAGTTCAATGATATCCTTGAAAAAAACAAGATATGATTCTAATCTTTTTCCCCCTAGATAGTAACACTCCTCAACCAGCTATTGATGCCAAGAACAGCATTTCCAAAACTATTGTGGCTATGGAATCTATTTAAAAAAAACTGATCCAGAAAATATATGCCAGTGTACTTGCACCATCTGCCATGAAAGAATTAGACATGCTTGAGTGTCTAATGCGCACAGCTGTAGATGTGCTGATGATGATCCATCTGCAAACCATACTACATGCCAGTTACTTGAGTTATGATAAGTTGAGAAGCGTATTCTACAGGAAATATCCATGGTGCAGATAAGGACTTTCCTTTTCTTATCTATTTTTTTCTTTCCTCTTCATGTTATACAGTATTGATAGTATAGAACACTGTAGAATTGATTCTCCATCAAGCTATGTTTATTCATTGTACGTTCAGTTTATTTGTATTCTCATTTTGCCCTCATACTTTATGCAGAACATGAAGCTTGGATTGGAGTTAATTGACTGTATATATATATATATATATATATATATATATACACACATTGGATTCTAACTGGGCACATAAATATTTATATTGCCGGGTTGTTGTTTTTTTACAGTGACCATGGCTGTTTTCAGTCTGAATAGAAAAACATTTCGTTTTAAGTGATGGTAAGTAAAGCAAGTAAAATATTTAGTCATTTTACAGAGACTTTTAAACAGCAGACCAATGCATCATTTGTTTCAATTCTGCTTCAACACAATGATAAATTACTGCATCAGATTGGGTCCAGGTGTCTCCACCTGATGCATAATGGGGAAATAAACCAAATAAATGAGCAGTTGTCCTAGTGCATAGGTTAGATGTACACAAAGTAGTCACATTTATTGATGCATTCCCTGCACTGGTTTCTGAAGCTACAAGTGATGGATATTAAAAATGCAGCAATTTCACTGTGAGAAAGAAGTGTTTGAATCAAGATAAAAGGCAACTCTTTAGAGATCAGGAAGGGATACATTTATTAGAGAGGCCTACAAACTCAGGGTATGTCTAGACTGCACCCCTCTGCCGGCAGAGGAATTTGGCTAGGTGAAATTGCTAATGAAGTAGGGATTTATATATCCCGTACTTGATTAGCATAAAAATATCCACCACTTTTTTTGTCACAGAGCTTTGTCAGAGAAAAGCAGCAGTCTAGACGCTGATCTATCGCTAAAGAAAGCCTTTTCCGATAGATCCTGTATACCTCGTTTTACGAGGCATAAGGGATCTAATGGAAAAGGCTTTCTTTAGCGATAGGTCAGCGTGTAGGCTGCCACTTTTCTCTGACAAAGCTCTGTGCCGAAAAAAGTGGCGGACATTTTTATGCTAATGAAACACGGGATATTTAAATCCTCGCTTCATTAGCAATTTTGCCTAGCTTAATCTGCATTCCTCTGCCGGCAGAGAGGTGCAGTCTAGACATACCCTCACTTGCACTTGCAATTTTTGCATATACACAAAGGATAGAATTTACATGCCCAGAATCTGTGCTCCGTTTCTGCACTTATACATGTTAAGTATGTATAAACTCCATGGACTCAGTCTTGGCCATTAGAAGAAAAGCAGAGGAGAAACAGCAGACATGTGCTGAGGGACAGAGGCATTGAACCTGTGTAAATGCACTAGTGGCGTGTGTCTACCACACAGTAGGAGAATATGTTTCTTAGTCCTTCTTCTAATGGGCAGTCCACAGAAGAACATTATAAGTCTACTACAATGTCAGGCTAACATATTTTGGCCTGGGCTATGGTATAAACTTACATTGGTATAACTTCATCACTGGGGGTGTAAACAATCCTAAATGATGTAGTTCTACCAACTCAACCCCTCACATTGTCAACGGGAAGGCTTCTTCTGTTATAGCTGCTGCCTCTCACTGAGCTACACTGGCAGCATAGGAGTTTCTTCACTGATGCACTACAGCAGCGTACCTGCACCATTATAGTATTTTAAGTGTAGAGCTGCCCTTTGTCCTTTATCTCAAGGAGGCTCAGGCTTTGTCTATACTACACAGCTTTTAGCAACATCACCGTGTCACAAAAGTTGGGCAGCGTAAACCCTGCCGGGCAGCATATATGCTCCCAACCCCATGCGTGGTGTTTGCACTGTCGACAGGAGAGCTCTCCTGCCAACCCATCGCTGTTTACACTAGCACTTGCTAGGGCAAAGCACTTGGGAGGAGTTAAGAGCCTGAGAGACACAAAAGCTTTGTCACTCAATTGCCAGTGTAGACAAAGCCTTGGTCTTTTAGTGCTGAAGACTGTGGATTCAAATTATGCTGAAGACCCAAGCATGGCCCATTACACATACTTACCAGTGACCTTTGGAACAGGTGTTAATGGAACCCACCAATGCAACCTTCTAGCCACAAACTAGTGTCCCTGGGTCAGAATGGTTATCATCTGTCCAATCACAAGTCTATGGGGAGGTTGAGTGATTCCAGTAGGAAGAAGGGCCCCACTAAAGTTTCTCAAGGGGTGAAGTCCTGAACTCAATGGAATCAATGTCGTCCCATTGAACTTAATGGGATAAGGATTTCATCCAGGGATTGCAAGCAGATTTATTATCGCTGTTTCCCCTAAGGTGCCCCAAGGAGAGAAAAAGGCTCTCTAGCAACCATTTGTCCACATGATTTCATACACACAAGGATGGTGCAGGTGTGTGATCACAGAACCAAAGTTGAGTGCAAATAACTTGGTTGTGTTGGGTAAATGCGGCCCCAAAAGAGGACCAGAAAAACAAAGTTTATTCTAATTTGTTTATATATATATATATATATATTGAATAGATCTACTAGTAAGAACATTTAAAAAAATAGACACTAGCTGCAATCCTATAAAATGGCTGCACCAGTGACAGAAACAATATTTCATGGGAAACAGATTTCTTTTTCTTAATCATCTTTAGGTACCAGATGGGGGAAGGGAACAACTGATATTCCTCATCATATGCAATCCCCATAAATGGTATATCTGTAATATGACAAGAGAGCACCATATGTGTTCGGAGAATTAACTGATATACAAAGCTGACTCTTCACTTTATTTTCATTTAACTAGTTTCATCCACTAATATACAAATTTTAAAACAATGAAGGTGAAAGTCAAACCACTATCTCAGTCACTGGTCCCTGCTTAACATATTAGTTTCTGCCATGGGTTTGCAAGTAAAGATAATCTGCAAAACAATTCTTAGTAAGAAGACGCCAAACATAACAAAGACTTCTGTGAGAGGAAAAAGTATTTAGTTAGAGCTGGGATCAGGGCTTCAGAAGGAAAGTCAGGGATCAATAAAACTGAGTGTGGTTTTCCAAGGAAATAGTTGGGAGGACATGAATGAAAATTTCCACCTCAGGACCCAAGCAAAGTTATGCTTGGAGCAAAAGCCCACTATCTATTTATGACCTATTTCTAGAGCAAAGAACCAGGCTGTCTACAAAATGGGCCCATGGATTAATGGGGTTTCTTGTGAGAAACATAACCAGAGAACCCTGTGTGGGGTTTGAAGGACTCACCAGCACCTTTGTTGGAGTTGGGGTGATCTGCAGTAAGCTTATTAGCCTATGTCTAGGCTCTCCTATTGTTATAATGTGTTTACTTTGTATCTGAGAATGAATGTATTTGCTTAGAAAGGCTTGTGTAGTAACTTTAGCAGTGGGCAATTACATTGTTTATCAATTCTGTTGAGAAGAACAAATCTGGTCTCTTGTAGCAGTTTGAGTGGATGGAGAATTTGAAGTGTTTACAGACAAAACAGATCCAAAGTCATCAAAGAGAAATGAAAAAAAATCAAACCCAGAGTTATGTGAGTTAAGCAACACAACCTAGATGGAGCTACTCTAAGGTGGTACATAATCTATGAGGGCAGTTCAGGGAGAAACGGGTCTGTTTCATCTGTGGAAGAGTAGACTGAGAGGGGAAGTGATGAGAGTTTTCAGGTATATAAATGGTTATTCACAAGGAGGAAGGAAAATGTTCTTAACTTCTCAGGAGAGGACAAGGAGCAATGGGCTTAAATTGTAGCAAGAGAGTCTTGCCCACATGCTCAGGGTTTAGCTGATCACCATATTTGGGGTCGGGAAGGAATTTTCCTCCAGGGTAGATTGGCAGAGGCTCTGGAGGTTTTTCGCCTTCCTCTGTAGCATGGGGTACAGATCACAGCTGGAGGATTCTCTGCATCTTGGGGCCTTCAAAGTATTTGAAGGCTTCAGTATCTGAGATAAAGGTGAGAGGATTATTCTAGGAGGGGGTGGGTGAGATTCTGCAGGGGGTCAGACTAGATGATCATAATGGTCCCTTTTGACCTTAAAGTCTATGAGTCTATGGCCGTGTCCAGACTCAGGGGTTTTTTCGGGAAAAGTAGCCTTTTTCCGAAAAAACTTCCCCTGCGTCCAGACTCAAGCCGCGTTCTTTCAAAATAATTTCGAAAGAACGCGGCTTTTCTTTCGATGGCGGTAAATCTCGTTTCATGAGGAAGAACGCCTTCCTTCGAAAGTTCCTCTTTCAAAGGAAGGCGTTCTTCAATGTAAAGAGGCCGTCTTCGAAAGAGAGCATCCAGACTCGCTGGGTGCTCTCTTTCGAAAAAGCGGATTTCTCTTTCGAAAGATCCGCCTGCAGTCTAGACGCGATCTTTCGAAAGAGGCTCTTTCGAAAGATGCTTTCGAAAGAGCCTCTTTCGAAAGAAGCCTGCAGTCTAGACATAGCCTATGAGTTACACATTAGGAAAACTTCCTGTCAGGGTAGTTAAGCACTGGAATAAGTTGCCTAAGGAGGCTGTGGAATCTCCATCACTGGAGATATTTAAGAGCAAGTTAGACAAAAACCTCTCAGGACTAGTCTATAATACTTAGTTCTGCCATGAGTGCAGGGGACTATACTAGATACCCTTTCAAGGTACCTTCTTGTCCATATGAATGTCATGCTAAGTCTTTACAATTATTCAGCAATATCTCACTTCTAGTCCCTATTAAAACATACAGTAGATAAATCCATACTTTTAGTACTGTGAACTACATTAAAATAACTATCCCCAATAATTGAGATAGTAAGGTAGTTAATTATTCAGTGGTATTTCACCTGGGTAGGGATCACCATGGCTGAGAATGAAGTAGGATGACTGGAACTGGAGTAAAAGCATCACATTTCAGGGAGAGCAGTACAGAGTGACACCATGGTGCTTTTGAATGTAAGGAGCCCAACCATCTAATTCAAACTCCAGAGACCTCACACAACAAAGATCTCTTTTGTACTCCACTGCCTGCCCCATCTTTTATTATTATTACCTCTTTTGTCCTAAGTAGTTAGCCAAAATTTGCTACATAGAAATTTAATTGTCTTCATATTTATCCTAATGGAAGATGGCCAGCATGCTTGTCAACTTCAATGAAGTCTGTGACTCTGCATATCTCAGGAATACTTGCTGGGAACCACCCAGCCTCTACCATAAAGTTAAAGGAAGAGGGGAGATGTAGGGAACATAACATAAAAACAGCCATACTGCATCAGACCAACAGTCCATCTAGCCCTGAATCCTGCATGCCGACAGTGGCCAATACCAGACGTCCCGGTGAACACAACAGGTAATCCTCATGTGATCCCTCCCCTGTCACCCACATCCAGAGAAAAAAAGGCTAGGGACACCATTCCTACCCATCCTGGCTAATAACCATTAATGGACCTAACCTTCATGAATCTATCTAGCTCTTTTTTCAACCCTATTAAAGTCCTAGCTTTCAACACATCCTCTGGCAAGGAGTTCCAGAGACTGACTGTGCACTGAGTGAAGAAAAACGTCCTTTTGTTTGTTTTAAACCTGCTGCCTATTAATTTCATTTGGTGACCTCTAATTCTTATTTTGTGGGAATAAGTAAATAACTTTTCCTTAGTCACCTTTTCCGCACCAGCCCTGATTTTATAGACCTCTATCATATCTCCCCTTAGTCTCCTCTTTTCTAAGCTGAAATGTCCAAGTCTTTTTAATCTCTCTTCATATGAAACCTGTTCCAAATCCCTAATCATTGTTGCTCTTTTCTGAACCTTTTCCAATGCCAATGTATCTTTTTTGAGATAAGGTGACCACATCTGTATGCAGTATTCAAGATGTGGGCCTACCATGGTTTTATATAGAGGCAATAAGATATTTTCTGTTTTATTCTCTATCCCTTTTAAAATGATTCCTAACATTCTATTTGCTTTTTTGACTGCCGCTGCACACTGAGTGGATGTTTTCAGAAAACTATGCATAATGACACCAAAATCTTCTCTTGAGTAGTTGTAGCTAAATTGGTCCCCATCAAATTGTACATATAGTTGGGATAATTTTTTCCAATGTGCATTACTTTTCATTTGTCAACATTACATTTCATTTGCCATTTTGTTGCCCAATCACTTAGTTTGGTGAAATCTTTTTGAGGCTCTTCACAGTCTGCTTCGGTCTTAACTATCTTGAGTAGTCTAATATCATCTGCAAATTCTGCCACCTCACTGTTTACCCATTTCTCTAGATCATTTATAAATAAATTGATTAGGTTGGTCCCAGGACAAACCCTTGCGGGACCCCACTAGTTACCTCTCTCAATTCAGAAAACTTACCATTTATTTCTACCTTTTGTTTCCTGTCTTTTAACCAGTTATCAATCCATGAGAGGATCTTCCCTCTTATCCCATGACAACTGACTTTTCTTAAGAGCCTTTAATGGAGGGATCTTCCACTTCCAGGCAGCTTTAACTAACCTTTGTACTGAAAGGACCTTCTGTCTAATCCCATGATAACTTACTTTACTTAAGAGTCTTTGGTGAGGGACCTTGTCAAAGGCTTTCTGGAAATCTAAGTATACTATATCCACTGGATCCCCCTTGTCCACCTGTTTGTTGAGTCCCTCAAAGAACTCTGCCAGATTAGTAAGGCATGATTTCCCTTTACAGGAACCATGTTGACTTTTCCCCAACAAATTATGTTTATCTGTGTGTATGATAATTGTATTGTTTACTATAGTTTCAACTAATTTGCCCTGTACAGACTTACCAGTCTGTAATTGACAGGATCACCTCTAGAGCCTTTTTGAATATTGGTGTCATGTTACCTATCTTCCAGTCATAAGGTACGGAAGCTGATTTAAAGGATAGGTTAGAAAATAGAGCTAATAGTTCCACAATTTCCCATTTGAGTTCTTTCAGAACTCTTGGGTGAATGCCATCTGGTCCTGGTAACTTTTTACTGTTAAGTTTATCAATTTGTTCCAAAACCTCCTCTAACAACACCTCAGTCTGAGGGATGGATTGCACCCTCAGAAAGTTTGCGGATGACACTAAGCTAGGGGGAGAGGTAGATATTCTTGAGGGCAGAGATAGGGTCCAGAGTAACTTAGGCAAATTGAGGATTGGGCCACAAGAAATCTGATGAGATTCAACAAAGACAAATGTAGATTCCTGCACTTAGAACAAAGGATCCCAAGCATTGTTACAGGCTGGGAACCAACCAGCTAAGTAGTAGTTCTGCAGAAAAGGACCTGGGGGTTACAGTGAATGAGAAGTTGGATATGAGTCAACAGTGTGCCCTTGTAGCCAAGAAGGCTAATGGCATATTAGGATGCATTAAGAGGAGCATTGCCAGCAGATCTAAAGATGTCATTATTCCCCTTTATTCGGCTCTGGCAAGGCCACATCTGAAGTATTGTGTCCAGTTCTGGGCTCCCCACTACAAAAAGGATGTGGACGCATTAGAGAGGGTCCAGCGTAGGGCAACCAAAATGATTAGGAGGCTGGAGCATATGACTTATGAGGAGAGGCTGAGAGAGTTGGGTCTGTTTAGTCTGCAGAAGCGAAGAGTGAGGGGGGATTTGGTAGCAGCCTTCAACTTCCTGAAGGGAGGTTCCAAAAAGGATGGAGAAAGGCTGTTCTCAGTAGTGACGGATGACAGAACAAGGATCAGTGATCAGTGACAGAACAAGGATCCTAAGTTGTGGTGGGAGAGGTCCAGGTTGGATATTAGGAAAAACTATTTCACTAGGAGGGTGGTGAAGCACTGGAATGGGTTACCTAGGGAAGTAGTGGAGTCTCCATCCCTAGAGGTGTTTAAGTCTCAGCTTAACAAAGCCCTGGGCGGGTTGATTTAGTTGGGATTGGTCCTGCCTAGAGCAGGAGGCTGGACTTGATGACCTTCTGAGGTCTCTTCCAGCTCTATGGTTCTATGATTCTATGATGAATTCATTTTGCTTCTCCTCAGTGACTTTATCATCTTTGAGTGCTCCTTTAGCATCTCGATCATCCAAGAGTCCCACTGGGTATTTAGCTGGCTTTCTGCTTCTGATATACTTGAAAACATTTTTGCTGTTACTTTTTGAGTTTTTGGCTATCTGTTCTTCAAACTCCTTTTTGGCTTTTCTTATGTTTTTACACTTCACTTGATAAAGTTTATGCTCCTTTCTATTTTCCTCACTAGGATTTGACCTTAACATGTTCTCCTTCTTTTATTTATCCTGATGCTGTATGCCATTCTTCTTCATCCTCCCAGCACAATGTTTGTTTCAGGTGGAAAGTGCTTTGAGATCCCGTGATTAAAGCTGCTTTGTATATTTAGACATGTGGAAACAAATTAAGCTGCAAAACTTAAGATAAGTATGATTCTATCCTCTCTACAATGACGGAGAGAATCAGAGTGAAATTCATCACCAGTGCAGAGAACCTAGGCAATGATTTCCGCACATTTGAGAATTGGGCAATGTATTTTGCAGAGCCTTGTGCAAGTGGGTAAATTTCTTCCTGAGTGACTGAAGATCATGCAGCAAATCAGTGAGAGTCAGAAGTAGGGCTGAGGAGTCTTGATCTCCAAGGCTTCCGGTAAAAGTTGGGCGACTCTAGATTTGATGTCTGTGTTAGCAAGAATTCCAGTCATTCCTATCTAAAAGTACATACCTTGGAGATGGTATAAATAAGTTTGCAGGTTGACCAGCAAAAAGACACTAAAACTGTTCTCCACTTCCAATGAGTGGTAGTTAATGCAACATCTGAGCTGTGTTGTGCTTGCTGGTGTATTAAGACAGAGCTATTTGTGCTCTTTCAAGAATCTCCCAAGCATAAAATAAACAAACCTCCCACTCACTGGAGCCTCCTTCTACAGCTGATATTATAAGTTGGTTTTTTTCCGCTACTGCTCATTTGAAATGTTTCTGGTCTTGGCAGAGTGGCTAAAGCAACCACAGCTGAAGTCATATTGTAGAAAGTAGATAGTTTTCAAGCATATTTCTGATAAATCTGCAAATAGACCAAATAGCTTCTGAGTTCATCTAGTCCGGATTACCTCGTTACATCTTTCCAGAAGATACATAACAACCAAAAAAAGTGTGTGGGGAGATGCTGAAGTAAAATGTCTGAGTATAAAATGTAAACCCATGCAATTGGAGTAGGGATATTACAGTTTCTGGATGTTTGTCATGTTCAGCCACTAGATGATGAATATGTTAAAAGAGCATGTTGATCCTCTTTTGTTCTTTTTCATGTGCTATGTTCACAGATTTATTAGCCTTGGTTATGGTGTGATTTTGGAATCCATAAGGAAACTCTTCATCCGTCTTCCCTCCTTTCCCAATGTAGTTTCTGCTATTATGAAAATTTGAAATATCTCCCACCAAAATCATTTTTAAAAATGTATATTATTGGTAGCCTATGAAAGAGCCAAACTGTTTTGGACTGATACTTATACCCTTACACTAAATTACACCTTTCCCCTTTAATAGTTGCACTGACTTGAGTAGGAGGTCACAATCTGATGCACTTTCAAGCATGGCTTATCACCTCTAGTCATGTTTAGCTTCTCACCCCTCTTGATATTCCTTCCCTCTGAGTGCAGGGCCAAATGTTGTGATTTTTCTCAACTGACATATGTGCAGTTTGGGAGATATTTATATGTGTGATATGATGAAAATATCCATAGAACGGCTTGCATATTGGCCCAGATTGTAATAGCCTGCAAATAGTGTGACTAGTGTGATAGAGCTAATAATGGCTGTCTTAGTTTACTGGAAGCTTTGAATAAAAATAGGTTTTGAATCAAATGAAATATTTCATTTAATTACAAATAGTTTAATGCTATTTATTTTTAAATCGGTAGGAAGCAAATGTCAGAGTTTAAAGGTTTTTGGAACTGAAATCGAAACCTTTCATTTAAAAATTCATTTTTTCATTGTTTTTGTTTTGTTTTGCTTTTTTTACAAGATTTTTCAGCAAAATTGGCATACATTGGCATGTATTTAAAGGACACAGAATCTGCATTTTTAATCGTCAAAAGTTTTGGATAAAAAATCTCCCCTAGATTTATTGGAACCAAATGTGGAGTAAAGGACAAGTCAGTAAGCACAATGGCATCACAGTCTGCTCCAGTAATTGTTGAACCAAAGGCCCCTTTATGGCACACAAAGCATTCTGTACCTACCCCTGATTCCCACAAGTGCTTTTGTGTTCACAAGTATTTATGCAACAGTTTGCACCAAAAATCTGCAGGCTCTGGACTGTTTGCCAAATGCTTGTGGATGTGATTTGGTCATAGAGCATATTCCTAGTTTCCTGAAGGAAACAGAATAATATTAAATACCCAATAAGAAAGGCTCTCTGTTCTCAAATGATTATTTTTCAGCTCTACATACCAAAAGCTAAAAAATAATACATATAAGTCACACCTATTTAGTGCATATAACTTTCAGGTAGAGCATGTTTGCCTTTGTTAAAAGTTCTTCTCATGAAATCTTTATTTCCTTTGACTCAAAGTTTCTTTTTACTACGGATAACAAACAGAGTGTGGGCATCAAATTCATCATGCAAGGTCACACCAATCACTCTCTAGTCTCCTCTCAGAAGTCAAGGAATGGGTCCCAGATACTTGGAACAACTGCTGACCTCGCTTCTTCTGTAGGAAGTGGACATTCAACAACATGGTTTCGGTTCAGTCTACGTATTTGCATTTGTCATCACAAGTTCTGTTTGGAGGGTGTAACTTAGCTCTTGTCCAGTGATAGTAACACAGATGTAGTTCTTCTGTACTAGGGAGAAGGGATGCTGTACAAAGGGAGGCATCCGATCTGCCTGGGGCAGGCATATCCCAGCTACATGGGACTCCTAGAACAGACTAAGCTGTGCCCACAGACAGCTCCACAGAGCACATAGAACGTATGCCACTTGCATAACCATGTTGGAGGGCATTTGGGACACAGCTCCTCTGCAGAGCAAGTGGTTTGGGGAAATGGACACCAGCCCACCAAATAAGTTGCCGTGGTATAGCCTTGGAGGAGGGGAAAAGCTAAGGTTTGCTTCCCACTTTCCCTAGAAGATCTCCCTAGCACCCAAAGTACTGTAGTCAGGGACTGGCATATGGATTCTGCCCTCTCCTGGAATCCACATTATACATAGCAAAAACAGATTTTGCACACACAACAACTATTGAAATCTTTCCTATGAACCTGTTTTTAAGGCTTGGTTATGTTCTCTAGAGACAGTGACTCATTTGCAACATTAGCTGCAGCTGCTCCTAAGCTATCGAAGTAGTTCATCAAATACAAATGGCAGTACTATTGTTTTCCTCTGTGGTCTCTCTCGTTTTCAACAGCTACAGGTTAAAAATCTATAACATAAAATGCAATACCTAGAAGCTACTAACCTTCACTAGGCACAAATCAGGCAACGGTCTCTCATTTTACCCATCCTTGTCACTTACTCCGAATCTTTGTTCTGACAGGTAATATCCTGTTTACCAAACCCTCCTTTCCTGTGCAAATGGACACGGTGTAGAGCTGGGAACAAAGAGCTGCCTATAATGTTCAGTGTTTATTATAATCCAATTTTCTGAAACATTTGTGATGACAAGGAGAAGCTGCTGATAAAAATGTACTATTCGGCTTTTAAGTGTACATACAGCTTCTTGCAGAAACATGAGCAACTAACTTTTTTTTTTCTATCAAAGCTTTGTATACACCATTCATCACCACAGCATCCACGTACTGCCTCTATCACTGCTTTCTTTTGCAATCATGAGGTCCATAACTGGCATGTGAACCATAAGAGTTCAATTTCATCTCTCAGTGGGTGGATATCCAGTTTATTTGTGGATCCTTAAGTGTGACCAGGGCAGTACAAATTAATCTCTATCATGTTATGGATGAGTAACGATGAATACATTTAGAGCTAAGTTATAGCCACAGAGTTTTCAAACCCTGAATGCAGCCACAACTAGTCTGTAATAAGCACATCAAACCTCACGTGCACTGGAGCAGAAACTCAGATTGAGGCTTAGACTAGGAGAGTCTCAAACCTCATGTTTTACTAACAAAAGTTCAGAGAATATGGTCTGAGATTCCTTCCACAGCTGAAAGGATAGAAAACCTAAATGCCAGACTCCTTTATCTCCCTTTCAGACAACCCAATGGACAATGTAAGAGACATTGAAAAGTTTTTTAAAGGACTTCAACATTGTTGAAAGAAATCAGAAAAAAATCTAACTAAAAGGGGAGGTTCCCCCTGAAAAATTGTTGAATTCCAATCTGCACCCAAATACCTCCAGCAGGTATTTAAAGTCTTGGTGGTATGAATTAATGATAATGACACTTTCAAACATGCTCACGTTATGAAACTAGTATAGAACAGCATGGAAACCATCACTCGAGTGCAAAGAGTAAGGCCAGGTCTGCACTAGACCAGGAAGTTCAGCTTAGAGTATGCAACTCCAGCTACACAGAATACGTGGATGGAGTGGGCTTACCTTATGCCGAGCTTGCTGACGTCCCCACAGTGGGAGGCCAATGGCAGCTAATGCTCCTGTTGGATTCCATTATTCCTGGCAAGAACAGGAGTACCGGATGTTGGAAGGGATCCTTCCAAAGTTCCCTCTGAGCTGAGCTGTGCAGCAGCACAGCCACACAGCTGCTTAATGGCTGCCATGCACGGAGCTGCCTAACTGGGGGACGGGCAATTCTCCAGTAGTGGCAACCCTGAGCCCCTGGGCAGGACTCTTTAAATAGCAGCTTAAAGGGAACCTTGGCACCCTCTGAGTCTGATTTAGTGAGTCTTCATTAGACCTGCTAAATCAAACTCTGGAAGATCGATTGTGGCATCAGCGATTTTCGGCAGAGTGAAGATGTGGCCTAAGGCAGGAGAAGGAAGAGAAGGTATTTCTGGGCAGCCTAGAAGGATGCTGATAAAGTTCCCTCCTGCTAGAGCACAGTGTCTCACATCATCACAGTGCAAAGAGATAGCAAACCGAAATAAAACTGGAAAATAAAAACAATGCCGATTTTTATGTATTTATTCAACCAGTTTACTCACTCATCCCTACCATATTCTAAATAGCAGCATTTAAGGCCTGATCCAAGTCTCAGTCCAACCAATAATGGCTTTTAAATTGACTTCAGATCAGGTACTGAACCCTAAAACCAGGAAAGAATGAGAAGGGTTTGAATGACAAAACTACTGACATCCCAGGCAGTTTATTTCTCATCCTGTCAAAGCTACTACTTCCCATGCATGTTTCACACCTTAACTGCAAAAAGATGCCGACATGTCATGGGGCAACAAAGGAAGGAAACAATTTGTTCTGACTTAGGCCCTATGTGTTTCACTTTCTGCGCAGAGAATAACTGAAAAATGAGTGTGCTTGAAATGTAGACATATGATTCATTGCTCGGCTAGAGGTTCACATATCATTGCTGACATGCACACAATGCCCTTCTGCTTGCTTCAGGTCACGTCTGACTTCTGCTCACTGACTCATACCATATAATATTGGAACATCATTTCTTTACAAACAAGACTAAAAAACATACTTTAAAAATGTTTTTGTAGAATAAACACCTAAATAGGAGTTAACAACTAATTGCACAGGGCTAGATTGTATCCTCTTAACACAGAGTGCAGGTTTAGACCGTGTCCAGTTACATAGAGTGCAGGTTTACTCTGTCAATATCCCATTAAAATAAATGGGAATATTTGCAGAACAAGGTATTACTTAGGTAGAACAAGAGTGGCCGAATCTGGCCCTTAGTCTGTGGCACAACTATTTAAGGACAATTTGGCTTCCATATGTGGATTGAGATCACTGTATGGTAAATAAAATCCACATTGTTAACTCATCAGTATCATTATTTCTACTGGGTTTACAAGTTCCAACCTTTCTCATATGTGGAAGGGTTATACATGCCATGTCGGAGGTTGTACTAAAAATGGCACACTCTTTAAACAGTGAGGGTGATTAACCAAGTTAACAAATTACCAAAGGAAAAGGGGGACTCTTCACCTCTTGAAGTCTTCAAATCAGGGCTTGGAGCCTTTCGTCTATGCTTTAATTTTAATCAACACAAGTTATTAGGTTTAATAACTGGGTAAATCGTTATCACCTGTGTTACATAAAAATATACATTTGTAGAGGATCCCTTCTAGCACTAAAATATCAAAAGACTCCCCCGAGCACTCTGCACTTCTGCAGCTGTCCAAAGATCTAAAAGCACTTTGCAAACATTTACTAAGGTGATTTTTAGCTACTCAGTTCATTTACCCCTGCCTCAATTTCCTCATCTATCAAATGGGGATAATAGTGGCCTCCTTTTTGAAGTGTTTAGAGACCCATAGATAAAAGCTATGTAAGAGCATCTCATTATTACTGGAAAAGCCTCAAGAGACACCTGTGATAAAAGATCTGCACTAGAGTTAGACATCACGTCCCAATACCAAAATATTGTTACACCTACACAGCAGCACAAGATAGGAAGCACGGAACAATAGCGTAAACTGGCTGAGATTGACATCAGAAGTCAGATCTTTCTTGGCCACTGTGGTTCGAACATTCCAAGGAAATAAGTCCCATCACAATCACCATCACTTTCAGCTTTAAGTGAAAAGTATATTTCTTTGAGTTTCCTAAACAAAAACCCCTGCTGTAGAGCTACTCAAGAATTCTCCAGCAAGATTTCTTGCTGGAAAATACCAATCCATCAAAAATCAGAAACATCTACATAATGGTGTTGCTTCTGAGGAGACCTTTAACCAAAACAAATAAAATAGAGAAAATTACAAATGAATGAAATATTGACTTTTATTTCATTTTGAAATACTAGTTGTTTCTTATTTGGCTTCTTTATTACTTCATCATATTGGGATACAGTAATTCCTCATTTAATACGTGCCCGCTTAATACGTTTTCGCGATAGCACAATTTTTTTTTTAGGGAAATTTTTTTGAATTACATGATCATCCCTGGAATAACACGATTTCCCAAGCTGGCCTATTGCGGCGGCTGTGTGGGGCTTCCCCCATCTCCCTGCAAAGCGGCGGAGGGTTCGCCACTCGCCACACCGTTCCCCACTGACTCCACCTCGCCGGACACCTTGCCCCCTTTCCTCTGCCCCTGCTTGCAGGCCAGCGGCTGCGTGAGGCTTCCCTCGCCTTTCTGCAAAGCGGTGGATGGTTCACCACTCGCTGCGCTATTCCCCAGGAACCCCCCTTCACTGGACATAGTGCTGGTCCCAGCAGACCCATCACAGGGGCATACTCCCAACCCAATCCCTCTCCCCTCCCCTCCCTTCCCCTTCTCTTCCTCAGAGCCAAATACCTCCCCTCCCTGCTGTAACCCAGTCCCCTTTCTCCCCCAACCTTATGACTCAGTCCTAACAGACACCACCCCTTGAAACTCAACCCCCACCTTTTCCATTATTTTTAATGGGAAAATCGACCCCGCATAACACGTTTTCACTTAACTCGATCATTTTCTGAAACATATCTATAGTGTTAAATGAGGAATTACTGTATTTCAAAATAGACACAGCCTGCCTCTATCTTCCCATCCCTTCCATGATATAGTGAAATTAGAAATCAAAATATCCCTGGAAGGATTTCCTGTTCTGAGTCAGAAGAGATCAAAATGTTCCATTTCAATTTTTCCAAATCAAAATGGGCCATGTGAATTGAAATGTAATTTTAATGTTTCCTGGCATTTCCATTTATTAAAAAATACAAAAGCGAATCTTTTTTCTACAAAATTTCAAAATAATTACATTTTGAACAAAATAGAAAGTCCATTTTCCAGCCAGATCTGCCCCTCTGCACACACTTATGCCTTGGGAGAGAGACAAGGGCTGTGTCCAGACTGGCCAGTTTTTCCGGAAAATCATCCACTTTTCCGGAAAAACTTGCCAGCTGTCTACACTGGCCGCTTGATTTTCCACAAAAGCACTGACTTCCTACTGTAAGAAATCAGTGCTTCTTGCGGAAATACTATGCTGCTCCCGTTTGGGCAAAAGTCCCTTTTGCGCAAAACTTTTGCGCAAAAGAGCCAGTGTAGACAGCTGAGATTTGTTTTGTGCAAAAAAGCCCCGATCGCGAAAATGGCGATTGGGGCTTTTTTGCGCAGAAGCGCATCTAGATTGGCCATGGACGCTTTTCCGCAAAAAGTGCTTTTGCGGAAAAGCGTCCATGCCAATCTAGACGCTCTTTTCCGAAAATGCTTTTAACGGAAAAGTTTTCCGTTAAAAGCATTTCCAGAAAATCATGCCAGTCTAGACGTCGCGAGGGAGAACAAGCATATAATAAATATTTAAAGGCACTCAGTGATGTGTATAGTATAAACATATACATAGAATAGGAATGGAGTGGGGAATACGGGAAATGAGGAAAATTTCAAGGATGTGCACAACTAGGAGTTTGTCCAGACATTAGCATATAAAAAATTAAATTTTGTGTAGGACACTGAAAAGTGCTGGCAGTGCCTGTGACAGGTTAAGACATTGCACACTGTTTAGCATGGGTTTCAAACTCATAGCCTGCAGGTCATCTACAGGCTGGGACATATACACACTCCAGCACAGGGGGTCATGCCTGTCCCTGTCCCCCAAACGCCACCCCTTACTGCCATCAGCCTGACCTTCCCCCTATTGCACCTCATCCCCCAAGAGACACAGCCTCGAGGACTACAAGGGGGCCTGGCGTGGGCAGCAGTAGCGATTGGGCCTCCCCACATTATCCTAGTGCTCTATGTAAACACCTAAATGAGGAGTGTAGCATCTAGCACTGTTATCCCATTGACACTGGTGTTTTACATTGGTGTAATTTGATGTGCTTGGAGGGGGGAGTGTGTTTTTTTCACATCCCTGTGCCAGAAAGTTGCAGCTCAGTAAAATGGCCACGTAGACATAGTCTGACAGTCTGGGCAACCTGGGTATGATCCATAACAACAAGAGATACTGTCTCAATTACATTTCAATCTACTTGTATGTGAACTTCCAGGAGATGCATTAGCCCAGCAGTCATTCCCCTTCATATCAAAATTGCCTTATGCTTTGCATGAGGATGCTTCACTTAACCTCAATATCAAAGATGCAAGATACTTCAAGAAACTAATATTACCCATAATTATTCAGTTTAACTAACGATGCTATAATAAAGTACTGACTAAATGCCTTATGTGAATAAATGAATTAGTTTATCTGTGTATGCATAAGAAATAGAAGATTAGCTTCAAAGAAAAGGTCTACAGACAATCTGCATGGCCTATTATTTCTCAGGGTGAGGTCTTGCTGTAATAGAGGCTTCTTGGTTTGCTAGAGAGCTATTACAGAAAGTCTTAAGCCTGATCAGGGCTTTGAACAAGGAGACTATAAAGGTCATAAGATGGAGGTCTTACAAATAATGCTTTGGAATCATTTGGAAAACGTATTGGAAGACTTTGACTTCACTTGGACTGCCTAATGTACTGTAATACTTAGGGTATGTCTGCACTAACAGAGACAATCAAAAGCTTCAGAGGGGTAGCTGAGTTAGTCTGTACAGGATAAACTTAATAAACAACAGTCTGGTAGCACTTTAAAGACAAAACATGTAGATGGTATCATGAGCTTTCGTGGGCACAGCCCACTTCTTCAGATGGTCGGCAGATGAAGGATGCCATCGTCAATCTTCCAGCCTTCCAATTAGCGGCTCTACTGAAGACACGCTAATTCGAACTGAGAGGAGCACTCTTGTTTATGCCAGTAGTCCTGCTTCCATGAGGAGTAAGGGAAGTCGAAGGGAGTGTTCTTCCTTCAACTTCCTGCAGAATGGACAGCACCAAAAGAAGAATTAAGCTATTTCAACTTCAGCTACACAATTAACATAGCTGAAGTTGTGTATCTTAATTCAATCTCGTCCCGTAGTGTAGATATAGCCTTACATAGATTCCAGAAAGACTTTTATAAATCAGTAACCTCTCCATATCCCCTATGAGGATGACTGGAGAACTTTACACATATTTGTATTTATATTGATCTTCTAACCATTGGTAACTCTTTATTTTCCCTTTTATTAGCAACCTGTTAGCTTTAGGTGCTAAAGGATTGTCATCAGCGTGATGACTGGGCAAGATCCAAAACTCTCATTGACCTGGGCATAATAAACCAACACTTTGAGATTGGTGATTCTCACAAATGGTGAATTGGTTTTCAATAATTTCTCACTATCCTGGACTTGGCTGACCAGGTGGGAATCAAGGGTTGGAATGCTTAAAGGGGACTGTGTTTGGCTTCTTGGTAACTGGTGTGCTATTACAGAAGCTGTACTATTACTGGCTTAGTGAATCTTATCATATATATAGTAGCCCAATGTCTGTGAGTCTGTAACACTGAAATGCTGGCTGTTCCCTCTGGGCAGCACTGTTGCCTGAAATTCTGGCTGTTCCCTCTGGGTGGCACTGTTGCCCAAAATGCTGGCTATTCCCTCTGGGCGGTGCTTTTGCTGAAATGCTGGCTGTTCCTTCTGGGTGGTGCTGTTGCTGAAATGTTGGTTGTTCCGCACTCCCCGTGCTGCAAGGGGAATGCGGGGCCCAGATAGCCACGTGCACCGGTTGCTTTCCCATGGAGGCCCGGCTGAGCGGCGCAGAAGTCAGCCGAGTGCGACAGCGGGAGGAGAAGGGGGGCGGGGCGGTGACGTACATGGCCAGGGGTAGGGCCTGGATGAGTGTTCATCTCCGACAGGAGACAGAGGAGAGCGGAGGAGACAGAGAGAAGGCGGAGGAGAGCAGAGAGAGAGTGAGAGATAGGAGGAGGAGAAGAGAAAAAGAGAGATGGAGAGAGAGGCAGGAGGCGGAGGAGAGCTGGGGGCGGGGGGAGGCAGAAGGAGAGTGAGAGAGAGAAAGAGAAAGACAGACTGAGAGACCGGAGGCTCAGGAGAGAAGAGCGAGATAGAAAGGGAATAGGAGGTGGAGGGGAGACCCGGAAATCCTGTCTTATGACGGGCTATTGGCTAGTTATGGAATGAACACCAGTTTTGGCGTTTGTTTGCTCTATTCCTGGTAGTCTGTCCCAAGTGTAGCGTTCTCGGTGTAGCCCTTCCAGCTATCCAGTTACAGGGCTTTGCTATCCCATGCTTTTCAGCTGTTTATTTATTTATTTATTGTGTGAACAATAAAACAAACCTTGAGGAAGAAAAGCTGCCTGAAGCTTTTTGTTTTTCTTGCTTGGCTGTTGAAAGTGTGTGCGGGCTTACAGGCTCTTAAGTGATGACAAAAGATCAAGACTTTATTCAATGTCCTATCCAATAGCACTTGCAGCAAGCAGCCCACCGTCCTGTAGAGACTGTGATGGGAATTGGCTAAAAATGAAGAATAAACCCACTCAACCATTAACATCACTTATTGCGGCACCTAGCTTTCCCTGGAGGCCCTCAATATGTGTACATAATGAGCCTGACCCTTAGCTCTGGATCAGAGTAGAAAGAAATATAGCAGTAGGCTTTGTGTTTAAAAAAATCAGATGGGCAGTGTGGTAGAGGAAAATCTTCTTGGAGCTCCTTACAGTACATAAAATAACTTTTCACATAGGAGGTATTCATATTCACTTAACTCTGGGCTATAAAGAGAAGTTGTTTATTCTGTTTCATAGCGAATCAAATATGCAGTTTCTATAGCAACTTCCCTTCCTCATGGCTCTAATGCTATCACTTAGAATGTATTTAACCCTATGAAATTTGTGGGTCTGGCACTTCCACTACCAAGCACGAAAATATTCTGCTATTTATCACATTGTCAAAATCCACCTCTCAGCGCCAAAGGCTTAAATTTCTGCTTTGTGCATGGTTCTGTTTTATTTTGTGAAAATAAACTGGCTAAATGAATGGTTTTTACAAACAAGAGGCAAACTATAATCAATAATACTCTGGAATTTATGAGCATAGTGGGTACACAGGCCTTAGGCCACTTAACAAAAGACCTAGCTAACCAATGGGGTTACAAGTAAAGGATAGTATTGTTAGATAATGGTGCAAAATTTGAGAAGCGGATTTACGAGTCTAACTGTGTTCTGACTCCTGCAATAGCCTGAAAGGTTCTGAACCAACTAGAGGTGCATGATAGATGAAACTTGCATTTCACATGATATATTTAATGGAACTTCAGAGTTCCTGGGGCTGGATAAAAGGTCTGTGTTTGGGCCTTTCTCTACAATTAAGACACAATTCATGTTGGGGAATAATGGACTATCACCTTGTGGGTAAGTCTGAGGAGACTTCTCCTAATTTATCTGCTAGAGATACTCACTACAAGCCATACGGCTTCAAGTTTGATTCTCAGATGAGGTAATGTGTAAAAAATTCATTGTGACTGTCATCTGATGGGTTGATCATACCACTGAGCCTGCTCCCTGACCTCTGGGACATCCCTCCACCCTTTCCTGCTGAGCCAAAATATCTGGTACCCCCAGCAAAGGCACAGAGTCAGGGCCATAGCCCAAACAAAACAACTCAAACACTCAGAGTAGCTCAGCTCTGGGATGGCTCAGTCACGGAGCATTGACACAGCACCCACATACACAACCCCAATGGGACCAGAACAATAAAATTGTCATGCTCTCCATAAAAGTTTTATACAGTGCAAGTTCATAAGTTGTTCACGCCCTTTTCAAAGAAAGAGATATGCATAGCTGTTGCCCCTGCCAGGTAACACTTATTTACATTGTGTTTAATAATAAACAAAAGTGATTTTATTACATATAAAAAGTAGGATTTAAATGGTTGCAAGTGATAACACACAAATCAAAGTAAGTTACCAAATACAATAAAATAAAGCGCACCAGCTAAGCTTAATACTCTAACTTCTTACTTGCACTTGCTTACCATAACAGCAGTTTAAATGATCTTTTCTCACATACTATGTAGCCTCTTAGCTTGGACCCAATGTCTGATTGTTTGTTTTAATATAATTGAGGGGAGAGGAAAGATTAGCTGCTAAAAACTGTCCAATTGTTGAATTTGAGGATTTCGGTTTCTTTAATGAAAATCTATAATATTTAATGAAAAAACAAACTTTTCCTGCAGACATTTCCATTTCAACAGAATAGCCATCTTCTCTTCAAAAGTGTTTGGTAGATAATTTTGAACAACAGCAATAAACAGAGTGGATAACCTTGAAAAAGAATTCCAAACCCCCATAACTTTAAGCTGTGAGATAGTTTGGATCTGGAGACAAACTTTGTGACTAGTGAACGACTCTAATCTGCTAAATCCTACAATATCTGGTTAATATTTAGTGTGATGGAATATTCAAGTATAGTCATCAGACAGAACTGTGAAGCTAGCATAGTAGCTAGAATTGCCTGGTCTAGACAAAAGACAAACAAATTGTCTCATTTCCTACATTTAAAATGAATGGTCTACAGGAATGAGAAATTTCCAATGTATCTATATTTTCTGCTTTGTGACTTCAGCAGCAATTGGTCCCCTCATTCCAGACTTCATTACATGATACAACTTGACAGTGCTATCAGTCATGATGCATCACTTGGAAAAATACTTCTGCTTTATATAGTTCCAGAACCAAAGGCTTGATGTGAAAAAAAGAAAAATGAATTTATTAAAGTAAAAGGAACCAATTGCCGAGGAATACCTTCATTCTGATATAACCCAAGAATATTTGTGGTTTTTTTCCATGATGCTCCCTCAAAGCCTAACTTCTCATAGAAAATGTAGATAGCCCTACTTCAGGACGCTGAAGGCAGTAGCACCGACGATAATCTGTTTAATTTCCAGCCTTAAAATGTCTGACCATCAGGATAAATACATGCAGATCTGAATCATAAAACCATAGGGTTGGGAGAGACCTTAAGAGGTCCCAGGCCCAAAGCAGGACCATCACCAACTAAATCATCCCAGCCAGGGCTTTATTAAGTTGGGATTTTAAAACCTCTAGTGATGGAGATTCAATCACCCCCCTCGGTAACCCATTTCAGTGCTTCACCACATACCTCGTAATATAGTTTTTCCTAATATCCCCCCTAGACCTCCTCCACTGCAACTTGAGACCATTGCTCCTCGTTCTGTCATCTGTCATCACTGAGAACAACTTCTCTCCATCTTCTTTAGTTTAGAATCCCCCTTTAGATATTTAAAGGCTGATATCAAATCCCCCTCACATTTCTCTGCTGTAGACTAAATAAGCCCAAATCTGACAGCTTCTGCTCATAATTCATGTGCTCCAGCCCCCTAAACATTTTTGTTGCTCTCCACTGGACTTTCTCCACTGCATCCACATCCTTTCTGTAATGGGGGCCCCCCACAATCCGACACAGTACTCCGGCTGTGGCCTCACCAGTGCTGAATAATCACTTCTCTAGATCTGCTGGCAATGCTCCTCATAATGCACTCTAATAAGCCATTAGCCTTCTTGGCTACAGGGGCACACTGTGGGCTCATATCCAGCTTCTTATCCACTGTAATCCATAGGTCTTTTTCTAACAAACTGTTTCTTAGCTAGTTGGTTTCCAGACTGTAACAATAGTTGGGATTCTTCCATCCAAAGTGCAGGACTCTACACTTGTCCTTGCTGAACCTCATCAGATTTCTTTTGGACCAATCCTCCCATTAGTCAGGTCACCCTGTATCCTATTCCTGCCCTCCAATGTGTCTACCTCTCCCCCTGCTTAGTGCCAACTGCGAACTTACTGAGGGTGCAATCCATCCCCTCATTCATATCATCAATAAAGATGTTGAATTAAACTGGTCCTAGAACCAACCCTTGCGGCGCACTGCTTGATACTGACTGCCAACCAGAGATTGAGCCATTGATTGAGCCTGACCATTGAGTCAGCTTTTTGTCCATCTTATAGTCCATTTATCCAATCCATGCTTTATAACTTGCTGGCAAGAATACTGTGAGATCATATCAAAAGCTTTGCTGAAGTCAAGGTATATCACAACCACCACCTTCCACATGTCCATAGAACAAGTTCCTCCTCATATAAGGCAATCAGGTTGATAAGGCATGACTTGCCCTTGGTGAATCTATATTGACTATTCCTGGTCACTTTCCTCTCTTCTAAGTGCTTCAAAATGGATTCCTTTATTTTTGCAGGGACTGAGGTGAGGCTGACTGGTCTGTTGTTCCCTGGATTCTCCTTCTTTTCCTTGTTAAAGATGGGCACTACATTTACTTTTTTCCAATTATCCAGGACCTCCCCCAACTCCAATCACCATGAGTTTTCAAAGATCACGGCCAATGGCTCTACAATCACATCGGCCAATTCCCTCAACAACCTTGGATTCATTAGATCTAGCCCCATCAGTTTGTGTCTGTCAAACCTAGTCTTAACCTGTTCTTTCTCCACTGAGAGCTTCCCACCTCCTTCCCATACTGCATTGCCTAGTGCAGTAGTCTGGGAGCTGACCTTGTCTGTGAAGACAGAGGCAAAAAAAAGTGTTGAGTACTTCAGCTTTTTCCACATCATCTGTCACTAGGTTTATCTCCCTCATCCAGTAAAGGTCCCACATCTTCCCTGACCATCTTCTTATTCTTCAGAGACGTAGCCAATTTAGTCTGTAACAGGAAAAATTTAAAAAACAACAACTAGACTAGTAGCACTTTAAATACTAACAAAACATGGAGATGGTATGGTTGTGCCCATGAAAGCTCATGATACCATCTGTAGTAAATTGAGGGTCAGTAACATAGAGTCAGCAGGCCTAAATAGAGTCTTGTAACATGAAAACAGCAACAGGCCTGCAATCTAGTGAGCAAGACTTTGGTTCAGTAACAGGAGCCAAGAAAGAGGCCCTATTGCTAAATTGTGTGATTGTGTAAGTTAGGTCGAGCATGGAAGGACACAGGAAGGTACTGGGTACAGACTGTGAGCCAAAGGGGAGTATTGGAACATCTTAAGAAGAAATGTCTTGGTACAAAAACTCCCTAAAAACTAATGCACATACCGACCTAGGTTCGGGACCAGGTCGAGATTGACAGCATGAAGGATAGTAAGTAAGCCCCCCTTCCGTAAGGTGAGGGGTGGTAACTAGGCAACAGAGGGTGGTAACCTGGTGCGTAAAGAAATGATGTCAGTTGTTTGTACCTGTCTATAAAAGGACACCGCAGAGGGTGCTCTCCGGCCAACCTTGGGGGGGGGGGGCGCACTAGGCGCCTGAATGGCAGGTGTCATTGCCTAAACTTACAGAATGCACAGTAGCTTAACTTTGACTAACTGCTGTTAATATCTGTTATATGGCAATAGGCCTGCCTGGTGTTGGTACCTTGTCAACGCGGGCCATAGTGCCCAGTGGTGTAACATTGTACTGATCTCTGTTACCAACTGGTAGAGCTTCGCATTTGACAATAAACCTGCTTGATTGATTTCAAACCTTGCCTGCATCTGTCGTTTCCGGGGCCTCTCAGAGATCTCTGGTGTTGACCCAAGTGCTCTAGATAAAGGGAGTACCGATTGTTACACACGCAGCCGAAAGTTTAACAGTGGAGTAGAGGTCCTGTCAGGAGCGCGCCAGGACAACCCTGACCAGACGACGCTGACACTGACAGTCCAGACCACCGAAGGTACCGAGGTACGAAAACACCGAGGTACGACACCATCTACATGTGTTGTTAGTCTTTAAGACGCTACTAGTCTATTTGTTGTTTTTTAAGTTCACCCTTTTATTGCTAACATGCCTGTAGAAACCTTTCTTGTTACCCTTAACATCTCTTGCTCGACGCAATTCCAATTGTGTTTTGGCCTTCCTGATTATATCCCTGCATGTTCAACCAATATATTTATATTCCTCCCTAGTCATCTGTCCAAGTTTCCACTTCTTGTAAGCTTCCTTTTTATGTTTAAGGTTACCAAGTATTTTATTGTTAAGCCAAGCTGGTCACCTAGCATATTTGAACCTTAAGCCTTGTCTGGAACTTAGTGTGCAAGTATCTAGACTTACATGAAAGGCTGACAGCGGTGTTGCCCCTAAAACAGGGGCAGCACAGCTTCACAAGTGATTAATCAGCCCAGCCCAGTCAGTCATCTTCCTTCATGGAGCCTTGAGCCTCTGACTGGGTGGGGCTGATTAATCACCTGTTCACCAGGGAACACTGGCTGACTGTCGTGAGATGGGTCACAGCTTTCATTTTTGCCCAGACCATGTGAGGCACAAAGAGTCCAAGTGTTCACTGGCCATTAGTCATTACAGAGTGAATAGAACTTGCAAGGCTAAATTTGCTCCAGTGCGGAGACTCAACACTAGAGTTCCACTTACATTTTTAAAAGAGGGCTGGAAGACTTACGTGGTTTATAAGCTCTTGTTGTTCTTTTGCATACGGTACATTTCACCTTTAGTGAATAAACAGATCTATATATTTTAGGCCATTAGGTACCATTATCATTCCCTCATCTGATCTACTGCATAACACAAGCCTTAGACTCTCTCCCAGTAAATTGCAGTTTGAAAACTGCAGGCAGGCAAAATCTGATCATTCTCTATATTTGTGAGTGATTACACTGATTTAAAAACCCTCTGAGCATCACAATCACTGATCTTTACGAGAGGTATTTTATCTAGGGTTGATGTGATTTTGCAATTTAGCAGCAGCCTAAGGATTTTAATTTGTCCCCCCCATCATTTTAGTCAATGCCATTGATTGCTTCTATAAGAAGAATCAAGGTAACTGAAGAAAAATGGCTTGAAATATACTAGATACCATAACAACCCAAGTTTTATGTATTTTACCTATAGCTTGGTCTTGTTAATTAACTTAGCACAGAACACTCGCAAAAGGAACCAAACCACCTACTGCTGGAGTTCCATGCAACATTAGTTTCCAGCGTTCAGATCTAAAATCACAGAACTCAAACATGTTGAGTTATATTTATCAGGCCTAATAAAAAATCTCAGCACATTAACAACTCTCAGATTGCAATACTGAGTTCAACAATACCCAGAAATTTTCAGAAATTCACAGATTCAGTCAAAGCATGGGTGAGAATGATTCTGGACTTCAATTGCACCAGACAAGGGGTATGATGAGAAACAGTGGTTGTTCACCCAGGAGAAATTTGAGAAGAATACCTATTGTACTTGGAGCCAATTCATTAGGATTCAGGGGAAAATGTAAAAGTGAAAAAAATCAAAGCAAATTTAACTTGTAGATAGCTTCCAGGCATAATAGAAATATATATATATATATCTTATGGAAGAAAGAATACAAACACATATATATTCTTTTCTGCATACACAATTTACCCATGTCACACCTCTGACCTAGAAATTAGTACAGAACTAACAAGAAATCAAAATTAAGATTAATTATATACGAATTAAAACACACACACTGCAACACAGTATTTTAAGTAACTATCAATCAGAAAGGACAAAATTGATTATTTAACTGGCATTAGTTTTTAATGCTCTGAATCAGCACATGATTTACTGGACATGGCTGTATGCTGGTGAATAGAAGTTCCATTCAAATAAGTTATACCTCTGATTCAATGCTTTCCTGGATTTGGGGTCTAACTGAACCAAATTGTCTTGTAAGTGTTGGGACTATTATTTCCTCAATGTGGACCTTGGTATAGCTTTCACTCTAGGATTTAAGTTATTTCAATAGCAGTTGAATGAGAAATGTACAGGACTATCCTTTAAACTTTTGATGTTTTTGTCTGTGTGTTTATAAAGAACAAAACTTTGTTAAAAATTGAATTTGAAAAAGCCAGATGAATAGTAAATTTTAGTGGTTTATTTTAAAGCATAGGTGACTTGAATTTGAGTAATTGCATTCTAGCAATTTCTTTTTTATTGAAACCAGGCTTATTGAGCTTAATTGCATATACACTAATGAAAGCATCTCTCATTCTGCTCTTCTTCTTCAGAATGACATTTCAGGCTTAAAATAGGCTTTACAAGGCTACAGCAGCAATAAACATTCATAGCATTGTATTTTCCTACTTATGTAGTGTGCTACTCTGGCTACAAAAAGATCTAGGGAGAAAAATACAAAATAATTTGGACCCGTTAAGAAATACACACATGTTGTCACTGTCTCACACTTATGCACCTACCTAACAGTCTCACAGTAAATCTTTTCAGTATGGTTCAAGTGATGGAAGACCTCTGTACATTTGCACCTGAGGCTTTGTACATGTCTGTAGTGGATTACTTTTACCCGTATCTTTGGAGATATTCAAGACAGTAGGGCTGTGTCTAGACTACACCTCTCTGTCGACAGAGAGATGTAGATTAGGCACGTCAAAATTGCTAATGAAGCAGGAATTTAAATATCCCACACTTCATTAGCATAAACATGGCCACCGCTTTTTTCAAAATGAAGCTTTTTCGGAAAAAAAAGGCAGTCTAGACATGGATCTTTTGAAAAATAAATCCTTTTTCGAAAGATCCTGTATTCCTCAAAAAATGAGATTTACAGGGTCTTTCAAAAAAGGGTTTATTTTTTGACAGATCCGTGTCTAGACTGCTGGGTTTTTTTCTAAAAAGCTCCATTTAAAAAAAAAAGTGGCGGCCATGTTTATCCTAATGAAGCATGAGATATTTAAATCCCCACTTCATTAGCAATTTTGACGTACCTAATCTACATCTCTCTAGACGTACCCCGAAGTGTTTTTAATTGAAAGATCTTACAAGAGGAAATAGACCAAGGGACTTTGATGTGACTGACTGATGTGGGTAAATGAGATATGTTCATCAAAAAAACACAGAGCGCTCTGTTGCATATCCAGGAGCCTTTGAGAAGAATAGGTCTCTCTGTTGCTTTCTTCACAGATTCATGCAACTGGTCCCATTAATGTAGATAGGAGATTTACAAGAGTGACATTTCAGAAGTTAAGACCAAACCCATGCAGCCATAGAGGACAGAGAAATGTTTATGGATAGAAGGCAGGAAGACCCAGATATGGAACAAGTTCGTCCAATCTCCTTACTTAGATTGTTCTGCGGTTTTCAGTTATTTTATATCCACACTACAGAAAATGATGATGCAGGGCTGCTATTGTGAATACCACAGATATGTGAATAAAAATGCTTTTCCCTCCACTACTGAAAGTCTTTTGTACCTACTGGTTTGGAAGCAGCAAGGTGGCTAGTGAGTTTAGCATTGGACTGGGGCTCAGGATACGGGCATTCTGTTCCCAGCAGTAACATGCTGGGTGTCTTAGGTAAGTCACTTCACCTGTCTTTTCCTCTTCGCTGCCATCTGTAAAGTGAGGATAATGATAGTCATGATCTGTGAAGAGGGATTAGAGATACAAGGATGAAAACCCCTATATCCGAACTAAGCATTGTTGTCTGGGCGCCTTTCAAATAACAGCCTCCTGCTTTTTAAAAACAAGTTGTTTCCTGGCAACCCATCAGGTTTCCAAATAAGGAAAGAAGGGGAAAGTGTATCATTTTCTGCATTCTGATTTCAAAATCTGGATTAGTCAAAGATCATGCTCTGACTGGACAAGCCAGCAAACAACTGACCAGCAAGGCAGTTGTGCTTGTTGAACAATTTCTACCAGTTAATCTGCAACTTCATACTTATCATGCTATCACTGTAACAGTGTAGTACACAAGGAGCTGGTTAGTTCAAACAATCATCAACAGATCCTTTCACTGTTAGGCACCTAAATCTAGTCCAGGCCAACAGTGATTGAAAGATGATATTGCTGAAGGCTCTTGTGGTTAAAAAATACTCGTAATGCAGAGACCACTGCCACAGAGAGCTCAGGGGCTGAATGGGCATCAGAAACAAATTCCCCTCTGATCTCTGCATATCAGTTACCGAGAGGTCCAAAATTGTAAGGTGCTAAGGAGTTCCAAGAGGTCCTTTGACTTTTACACTCCGGGTCTGTCCTCCAGTAACATTTCACCACATACAAACTCTACAAAGAAAAAATGAAGTGTGCCCTGCTTGAATCCCTGTGAAATCATGCACAGACAGTGCTTAAGTAGGACTGTGCTATCCCAAACCAAAATCCATCTTAACCCTTTGAGGCTGACAAGGCTTGACTTTGCAGGATCCTGAGCATCTTCACTTCCCAATCACCTCAGCCTCGGCTGAATGCTTAGCCTGATGCTAGGATCACATGGTCACTTTTTGGAGAAATGAATCCAAGATGGCATGTAAAACATTCCCAGTTAGCATCCTATCAAAGTCACTAGAGCTGTACTCATTTACAGCAGAAGAGTTCTGGATGCAATTCTCAATCATTAATGGATTCTATCTGCATTACTGTCCACTGAGTTAAGGAGACTTTTGTTTCAAGAACACGGGGCAACAAATACGGCTGATTAAGGGATTGGCCAAGATCACAATAGGAAATTTGTGGCTTAGCCAAAAATTGAATCCATGTTTCCCCAGTTTCACTGCCGTACCCCTCTCCAGTAAACTTTCCTTCCCATCCTGTGGATCTAAAATGCTTAGTTCCCTTTTTCCAAAACACAAGCATTCCTTCTCTCCCTGAGAAAGAAGCCAGCATTCACTTTTGGTCTGAAGGAGGGACCAACTTTTAAATTCCTCTCCCTCACTCTGAAAGTTAATATTGCTCAGAGTTGAAGATCTATTTGTAAAATGCTGAAAAAGTTGCTTTCCTTTAGTCTGAAATATACTGCGCATTTGGGGGAGGAAATATTCTGGTTCCAATAAAAAACAAGTGCTACGTCTATTGCTAGTGAGGGACAATTGAGAGGCATGCTGCAAAGGCAATGAAAGGACAGTGTAAAAGAGCGAGAGAAGCCAATACACTGCGTCTCCTAGAATTCATTTAAGAATGCCTCCATTACAAGCGTCAGTGGAAAATAGAGTTCCCAGTTCTGTAAATATTAGGAGGTTGGCCTGTAATCTAAATGTCCGCACACATCTAAACCGAAAAATCTATAGGAAAGCTTATGGCTAAACTAGAGTATGCATTGTCAAGAGTGTGATCATAGTTTAAAAAGAAAAAAAGGTGCTCTAAAAATAGCTCTCATCTCTAAAATGGTATATCTCTTATTAAGAAAGTTTGATTATTAATTTATAATATTTCTAATCCAACACATGAACAAAATATAGGCTGCTTATCTGATATGGCTTCCACAAGACATCCAAAAAGATGTGAAGATTCTTAAATAAAGTAGCTTCAAATCTGTTTCAAATCTAATTCTCTCAGACAGCTGTTCTCTGTCAGCCTGACCTGGATCTATGAGCTCTTATAATCTGTCCAGTACTTAAATGCATTAATATTTAGTCTTTAAACTGGAAGAAATCATTGAGTATGATAATCCTAGGATCAGCCTGTGACCCATTACACCTCAGTGGATTTGATAGCCCGATCTTCTCATTCATGTGTAACCCCAGCATCACTGGTTCATTTAATTCCTTAAGCTTTAATTATAAAGCTGCAATGAAAGCCAACAAGAGCAAAGCAGCCAAAAAATTCCTTTATAGCTTGTAGAACAACTCAAGTCAGTTTTGAGAGACAAAGACGAGCATTACCTTCAGATACAAAGTGACCGATCAAAATTTCTCTCCTTCTTGTATCTTTCTGCAGAGTTGGTCTTTCATTTGTACTCTTGAATCAGGAGTTTAAATGAGACAAGGCTATCATACAATGTGTGTAGGTGTTTCTGTATCACACCCACAATATTCTTTTACCCATGCACATTTTTCTCTGTTGCTTCCCTGGAGTGCTTGAATCTTAAGTATGTTTAACTTGGGGAAAATACTCACTGAAGATCAGATTGCCACCAGCCCTGAATAAGAGCAGAGAAAGGAATCGGGGCCCTGGTCCACAACTACTCCATCGGAGGCAAGGGAAAAAAGGTGTAAGCTTTCAACCTTTTTCTTGGATGACGTCAGCCCCCCTCTTCCATACATACACTGTTGACTGAGATTCTGTAGCCCGTACATTGCAGGGGCCAGCCAGGAGAGAAAGCAGGGCAAGTCAAAACTCCATCCACTCCCCAGTTTCCTGTAGAGGCATTTCTTCCCCTTCTGCTGGAGACAGGCAACACAGGCAGACCATACAGGGTAGTCAGGAAGCATTTTACCAGTCATTACTCTCCTGTGTCAAAGGCTGTGTCTATACTACATAGAAAAGTCGGAAAAAGATATGCAAATTGCAAACTGCAATTTGCGTATCTTTTCCTGCTTTTCTTCTGAAAGAGGCTTTTCTGATATTTGGCCCATCTACACGGGGACAAATGTTGGAAAAAAACCCTCTTTCAGAACATCCCTTCTTCCTTGTAGAACAAGGTTTACAGGGATGCCAAAAAATGCATCTGCTTTTCTGATTTTTTTTCAGTAAAGCAGACAAGTTCCTTGGACATGACAGAGCTTTTCTGGTATACCGGAGGTATCCTGGAAAAGCGCTACAGTCTAGATGTACCCAGAATGTAGAGTGGATCCTAATCGGACCCTGAGCTAGTGCAGAAGTCATTGGCCTGGAATGCTAGCATGTGCACTAATTACTACCATGGGTGACCTTGCTCGGAAAATACACCACATTGCCCAAATCCCCCATCTCTTCTTTGTAGAACTGATCCTGAAGGCAATGTGCAGAGCCTGGAACTAGTAGGTACCACATCCAGGTCTCATAGCATAATTGCACCAACAGGAAATGCACCATGCTTTCTGTAAGATATGTAGCCACTCTTTTCCATAGTTCGGCTGTGGGTGCTCAGCCCTTCTGAAAACTAGGCCACCCTTGTTTTAGATGTTTAATAGGGCACCAGGCCCTTAGCCTATATATTAGCCCTATGGATATCTGTGCCCAAATAAGTCAGGGCAAAAGTTGGTATATAATCTTCCCTGAAGAGTGAAGGGTGGTTTTGTGTTTAAGACAGTGTATGGGACTCAGGAGTTAGGTTCAATCCATTGCTGCGCCGGGGTGCTGGACCAAATTTTACAGTGGAAGTGCTACTACTGGAAGCCAAGTATTGAGTGTTAATTATCACTACTTCAAGCAAAGAGCTGCAGCAGCACCCGTAGGTCCGGAATCACTTCTAGTTCCAGCATTACTCCTGCTGTGTGTCACAATTCCTGCAGGTCATAATTGCTCCTGCGTCAGCACTGCAATGTTGTGCTTCGCTAAACACTGCCCTTGCTTTGGGCCAATGTAAATGTCCATTTCCTCCGGAGCTGTTGACAGCACCTTAACGCTATCCCCTTTCATTTGTGATTGTAGCTGTGAAAACTTAAACACTGAAATAAGGCATGTTTCTGCCCTTCATTTTTATGGGCTTGACTTCTCTTAGCTCAATAGTATTTAAAAAGTCAAATTGAAAGCCGTAAAACAAGTTTATGGTGTTTCACCTTTTTCTCAAATGGATAAGCTTATAAGAACGGTGCTTTTGATTAAGTTATCATGCATGAAGAACCAGAAAAATTTAAGGCAATCGTTCATTTAAATGGCTGCTAATTACACGCTCCTGACATAGTTATTGTACTATAAGCACACTTAGAATAAAACTGCTGTACTACCTAATTGAACTCAAAAATATTTCTGACATTTTAATGAACACACCAATTAGTTTTATTTTACCAGACTTTCAAATGAACCACACAGGATTAGAAAATGACATTCAAGGTCTGCATGTAATTTAAGGTGCCTAACATAGACCGGAGAGTGGTAGCATCACACAGGAGTGAAAATAGGTAGAGATGCATTAGCATTCAAGCTATGCTGCACTAAATAAGGCGTGTTTGTGAAAGACAAATATTCCCTTGGCTTCCCTTGGACTCGGAAGCCCAAAGTCAGAGCAACAGTTTTGACCACATGGCTACTGGCTGCTCTCTAACATTCTGGAGTTTCCCAAAATCATTCCACATTCCTCCCCAGGGGCCATTTGGAGCTCAGTGACAATAGAAGACTTAAAGGACTTCCACTGAAGTTGATGGAGTTGCACTGATATAGCATAGGGGTGAGAAGAGAGTCAGGCCCCTGGATTTTAGAACAATCAAATCAAAGACCAGTCCTAAAGAGTTAGAGGCTGTTTACTAGAGATCCAGTGCATGCTGGAATAGGAAACCACATTAGATTGTTATTAGCATTACCTTAGTACTGAGTCAAGGGCCAGACCCTTAGCTCTTGCTCCAGACCCTTCAATCCAGGAATTGCCATATTCCCACACCCAGGGGCCTGCTCTGTGTAGAGTTGCCAGGCTTCCTGTTTTTGACCAGAACAACAGGTTGAAAAAGGACCCTCACAGCTCCAGTCAGCACCACTGACTGTGCTATTAGAAATCCAGTCAGCAGTGCATCATGGGCTTCAGGTTAAGGCAGCTTGCTGCCTGCCTGTGCTCCAGATGGCTCCTAGAAGCAGCCACCAGATCACTGCAGCCCCCAGGCATGAGAGTGGCCAAGGAGTCCAATCTAAGTGCTGCCTCTCACTTCCCATTGGTTGCAGCTCTCCGTCAATGGGAAACATGAGGGGCCATGATTGTGGACGTGAGAGATCAGTTTTCAGAATGGAAAGAGGTAACTAATAGGCTGTGTCTACACTGCACCCCTTTTCCGGAAAAGGGATGCAGATTAGACACATCAGAATAGCAAAATCCGCGGAGGATTTAAAGTAGGAATAAGAGAGCCTCCGGAAAAGGGCTTATTTTCCGGAGAATCACGTCTAGACTGGCGCTTTTCTCCGGCTTATCCCCAAGCCGGAAAAAAGTGGCAGCCATGTAAATGCATGGCTCTGCCTAGTCGGGGAAGGAAGCAGCTGTGCATACTGCCATTCATCTCCCCACTCCTCCCCTGAAGGAGGGAACAGCATCACAGAGAAGTGTTTGCATGCAGGCTCCAGTACTGTCACTTCCGTTCGCCACTGGGAGCAGTGTGTGAGGGTATCTATAGGTGCCCCAATCCCCTATCCCCCTCTCACCCTACTGCCTACACAAACCACATGTCCCAGCCTCCTCCTGCACCCTACTTGTTGACTAGTGCCCGCACCCCAAACCTGCTCCCATGGAAGGCCCCTCCCTCACTATGAACTAATATTTGGTTCCACCCCAGAGTCTAGAGAAGGTCCCCCACAATGTACTAATCCTAGGCCTTCAGAAGAGTTAATCTGGCCCTGGGGGGAGCTCTGAAACCACATGCCCCTGGTACTGGAGTTTGAGGGGAACCCTGGGTCTTCAAGTTCCATGAATAAGGTGAGTGTCTCTCTCTCACCTCACGTCTCACTTGGGGGCCAGGTCAGTGAGAGATTTTTGTTTGGTTGGGTTGGTTTTTTTTTACCCCTTCTCAGTTGTGTGCCCCCCCCCAACTGATTTTTCAGTAGATCAGTGGCCCTCAACCCAAAAAAGGTTCCCCAACCCTGCTCTACAGCGACAAAAGGTGGAGAAGTAATAGCTTTTTAAACCAACTTCTCTGGTGAAGGTCAGAGAGAAAGGAAGCTTTTGAACAACACCAAGTTCTTCATATCTGGGGAAGGTGCTGCCAGAATCTCAGGGTATGTCTACACTACCCCGCTAGTTCGAACTAGCGGGGTAATGTAGGCATACCGCAATTGCAAATGAAGCCCGGGATTTGAATTTCCTGGGCTTCATTTGCATAAGCGGGGCGCCGCGATTTTTAATTCCCCGCTCGTTCGAACCCCGTGCCGCGCGGCTACACGCGGCACGAACTAGGTAATTCGAGCTAGGAAGCCTAGTTCGAACTACCGTTACTGCTCGTGGAATGAGGAGTAACGGTAGCTCGAACTAGGAAGCCTAGTTCAAACTACCTAGTTTGTGCCCCGTGTAGCCGTGCGGCACGGGGTTTGAACGAGCGGGGATTTAAAAATGGCGGCGCCCCGCTTATGCAAATGAAGCCCGGGAAATTCAAATCCCGGGCTTCATTTGCAATTGCGGTATGCCTACATTACCCCGCTAGTTCAAACTAGCGGGGTAGTGTAGACATACCCTCAGTTACATGAAAGGTGGAAAAGATTGTTTAACATAAGTAATTACCTTACGCATCTTGTATGTAATATTCTGGGACCAACATGGCTACAACTGCTGCATAAAACTTTCCATCGTCTGTAAGGTGTTTCTCTTGCCTTAAGTCCCACCCTAGCATGTTCCCTATGACAAGGCTTGCCTTTCAAGGATGCCATAGCAGTCTTGTGGCTGTCTCCCATGGTGTCTGTGCAGAGGGAATCCACCCCCAGCCATGACTGAGCAATTCAGGCTCCATTATGCTGATCCAATCCTTTTACCTGAGAAAGATATTCTTTAACTGTGGAGGTCTTGAATTCAATCTCTGCTGAGGACCGAGATAGATAATACATTTGTTACTACAGTAAAGCTGTGGAATAAGTGCATTTTCAGAGCTATAAATAACTGCAACAGGCAAGAGACATATGCCAGGTATACTCTTGTCTGAATACCACAACTAGAACACAAATATTTCTGAGGCACACACTAGCTATTCTAAGAGAGAGGAAGAAAGCATGATGCCTGTTGAACCATCACAAAGGATAATCACCTGAGAACCAAAAAATATGAAAGAATACAATTCAGTTGCAAAGGTATTGCATACAATATGGCTATAGCCTTCCATCTGAGTTTAAGAAATCAAAGCTACTATATTATTAATATGCCTTAAATAGCAGATAAACCAGCCATTTCTTCCACGATAGGTACCTGCTGTTCTTCACAGAACACTATGTTTTGATATTTCAATTTGGCACAGCCTGTCTGTCAAGAACAATAGCCAGCAGCAGAAGGATCCTGATGTGTCTTTCACATCTGTTACTATGTGCCCCTTAAAACTGCAAGAATAGATCACCCCTTTCTTGAAGGATATTGACATCTTTGACAGTGTTATATGGGACTTTAATACTAATATCAACTTTTAGTCCCTTACTCAAGTTTAATAGCTCTCCTTTAGGTCTTCGGGAATGCTTTTGTACGTTAGACCATTTCTATTCTGTGAATATTTTGCAATATTTTGCAAAGTGAAAGCAGCTATTATTTCTTAGGCATCTTGCCAGAGTTAAATCTAACTTTCTTCTTTCAGATTTTCTTGTCTTTTGCACAAGTAATGCAGAGGCCGGATGAGGACACCTTAATCAGCTTTAGGAGCATTTGACTCCAAATGATCACAGTGACCTCAGTGGAGCTAACCAGGAGAAAAGGCACTAATCTGCACAAGGGCTCTAGAATCTGGCCCCAAAGAAATGAAAGCAGGTGAAACCCTTCTTCAACTCATGATAACGTTTGTAGGAACTAGATGTATTCCAACACTGGCCACTGTCAATTGACAAAACTATTTCCTAAAATCTGGACATGCTTTCCTTACTTCAGACCCTTTTACCTCAATGGAAGAGATCTGACTGAACTGGTGAGGACCCATGCTCAGAGCAATCACAGTGAAGGAGTCTGGCCACTGAATTTGATTTAAAAACATTGAGGGGATAGAATTAGATTTTCAGTCTCTCTCTGAAATAACACTTGGCAGTGGCCTGAGAGGTTCCTCTCTACCTGGAGTAACTGATATTTTGCTAGAATATAATAAATCTTTGTAGTAGAGTTGCTATAGTCCTGACTGTGTTTCCCCTCCCAACACCTGGCTGGGTTGATTTGGGCAGCCCGCTCGACTTGATGACTCCTGAGGTCTCTGCCAGTTCTATGATTCTACTCACCAGGTTGTTGTATTGTTGTCCAAACCTTGGATCTCACACGCTCTTGTTCTGATCAAGAGCTGGCTCACAGATGGAGGGAGATGGGAAGAGGGAAAGGGTCACATAGGGCAGTTGCTCTGCAGCCCAGCAATTCAAAGGGGCCCAGTAGTCCTGGTAATTGGTGTTGCTAATATGGCAGTAACAGTGGCTGGAGCCCCGGCCCCTTTAAATCAGCACTGGAATGCCGCACCCCTCACTCCGGGCAGTTCTAAAGGCTGGTGGGGCTGGTGTGAAGTGCTCTGGGTGGCATTGAGGGCTGACTCCCCGCCTACCCCCCCCCCCCACACTTATGGGCCTGCCCCTTCTGGGGGTGCAGAGTCGACCGTCCCTACTGTGCCCATGGACCCGTAGAAGCCGTCAGTGCCCCTGATCTAGTTACATATTCCAACTGCAGAACCATTGTTTGACATCCCTTGAGGCAATGGAAAACCCATTGGCCTATTGTTTAGTCCCTTAAAATAAATGCAGCTCTCCCAAGGCTCCCTTCC
Source organism: Pelodiscus sinensis (assembly GCF_049634645.1). Lineage (NCBI taxonomy): Eukaryota > Metazoa > Chordata > Testudines > Trionychidae > Pelodiscus > Pelodiscus sinensis. The sequence continues at coordinate 54,127,542 of NC_134719.1, forward strand.
CTTCTCCTAACAGCTGCTACATGCTTCCAGGGTTCCAGTGGAGCTGTGGGCCCTCTAGTTTATTGTTCCCCTCCCTGATGAATATGTAAGCAGATAGCATAGACTCAAAGGAATTTTTAAACGCACTCACGCTTTAGAGACACAAGCAATATACAAGTCTATGGGGAATCTACTGCCATATTCATCCCACATGCCCTGACTTAATTCAAAACAGAAGCAAGGCAAGACTAAGCAGATACAAATCCCCGACTGAATTGTTCTCCTTCTCAGATACATGTCCTAACATTCTACTCTTTTGAGAGATCTTCTGATAGAAGACACAAGGAAATGAATGCCCATTAACAGATAGTCGTTAATAACAATAATGTTGTTAAGACCAGCCAAATACACCTTACAGGAAAAAAAAGCATCTTCTTAGCTTATTTGTTTTCTTCCAAGATGTGAGGAAAATAAGGATTTGCTAGATATTCAGATATTTGTCTGGGCTTGAACTTCATGAAGATATTCTGGTGTCCGCAATAGCTATGTAAAAGTCTATGCAAAATGTCATTGTAGCATAGGGCTTTCTATGCTGGAGCGTTAAGTTACTGTCCGCTACATGAATGCACTAAAGTACGTTTTCCCTTTTATCTGTGATTCTTTGGGAATTAAACATGCATGCTTAAAAATACACTGTTCTAAGAAGTCAACTCTTTGCAGTCTAGTTTGTTGACTAGTTACTTAAAGGTTAAAGAAAATAGAGAGATATGGTGAGTTGGAAGAGTTTAAAGTCCTTTTTAACAGAACTCAAGCATTTATAGTTTGTGAAGTTTCTACACGCAGAGACAGAAAGTGGGAGAGAAATTTGAGGGATGCAAGAACCTGGACTATTGTTTCAACTCCTCCTTTTGCTTGTCACAGAGATTTCTTCTATGCACTACTGTCAGGTATTAGCTAGTATTTCCTAGTTAAAACTAAATAAGAATCCAAACAAGTATGTAGACACAAAAACAATTCATTCCTTATGCCAATCAATTTCAGCTCAGCTGTCTAACCAGATTTTGCATTGTTGGACAATCCTTTCTAAACTTTAAAAGTATTCTTACCTTCACAAGACCATAATGAGAAAAAAATGTAAGCCTCATACAAAGCTGGGGGGAGGGGGAGGAGAAGGGAAACAAAGCAATTTAACCCAAAATATCTAGATGTACATGGGTGAGTCTTGGCTTTCGAACAGTCAAATTCTCACCATCCATGAACTTGAGAAAAAACAGAAGCGTGGAACATATGAAGATGCATTTCTGTAATTTTAACTAGAAGCTCCTCAGTTTTTACTTGCCAAATGTCAGTGTCTGTTTTACCTACATTGTCATAACAAATATGTTCCTTCTAGTAATATAATGCCTTCTGTTTAGTGCTATTCTAACAACACCCCTCCTATCATTTTTAAACAGGGCTAGAGTGTAGCTTTAATTTGAAATGACTTAATACCTCAAATTTAATTTTTTTTAAATTTAGTTCAAACAGCAGGTTTTTTCCCTAAATTCAGGTGCCCTGAATAATTAAATTTCAGAGACAAAATTCACTATAGCTGAATTTTAAATGTTCTACAGGCTTGTTTCAGTATTTTCATTATACACTGTGGGCACAGGCACTGTTCTGTAATAATGTTTCATTTTTATGTAGCTCTGAGTCTAGACTGAATATCAAGTTTACACAGAACATTAAAAATGCCAGAGGAAAGATGGCTTGTAAGTTCGCAGACTCCTAAAGTACATGAGGTGTTAGTACCCAGCTACCTTATAACATTCTCTTCCCCCTTTACAAGCTCTCTCAGATTTCAAAGGGCATTGAATCGGTGATTTTTACTGAACCTTTTCCCCCAGCTTCTGCACACTTCACAATGTGCACAGCTGCCACTCCTTACTCGGTCTGCTGAGAATGTGAATCTTTTCAGCCCTTCCAAATCAAATTAGACCCATTGTCTTTCAAGTTGGTGATCCAGTTCTATTGTCACCATGGATAAGAACCATTTGTACAGAATATTAAGTTCTAGTGCCTTTTTTTCTTTCAGAGGTAATTACCGGTATATTTTAAGATACATTGAGGGCAGGGCTACACTAGGGGCAACTCAGATACACAACCGCAGTTACATGAATAGAGCAGATGGAGTCGACGTACCTTAGTTCAGCAGTTATCAACCACCAGTCCACAAACTGGTGGTGGGCTGTGAACCCCTGTCTGCCAAGTCACAGCACTGTGCCAGGCCATGCCCTCAGCTGCTAATGAGCCCCATTGAGTGGGAAAATACATTTCCTATAAGGTGCCTGCACCTTAAAAATTCTCCTCCTATGGTGAGTGGTGTTGCAGGCTTCCCCTGTGTGCCATAGCTGGCTGGGCCATAGTGAGGCTGTCCATACTGGGACAGCCTCACCACTGCCTTAGTTCCAGTTCCAGCAGCAGCAGCACTGCCTGGCCAGCAGAGCTGCATGGCAGTCAGCTGTTCCGCGTCCTTTCCGTTGTGGGCAGAGTGTTCAGGACCAAGGAGCAGAGCCTTTGCAGCCATGAGCATCCTGAGGATCATGTTAGAAGCTCCAGGGAGCTGTGATAGGTGTCTGCTGTTTCTGCTCCACATCCAGCAGGGCCCAGCTTTCCTCATGGGTGCCCCCTGCTGGCTCTGGCTTGTACCACATATCTAGCTGCTTTCCAGTGTCCTGTGGTGCCACAGCCTGCAGCACCAGTTGGACTCAAACCAGTTGGTCTTGGAGGACTAGTACCGCCCTGCTGTTGGGTGGGTGCTGTGAGCCCAAGACGCACATGGGCTGAGTGAGCCTGTGCCTCTAGGCCCTCACTGTTAATGGCCTGAGGACAAACTCTCGAGCCACTAGAAATATGTGTCCTCCCCTGTTGCCTGTGCCACAGACACCACTGATCCTGTACATGTACAGGGGTGGGGCAGGGTCTCTTCCTGGCCGGGGAAGAGTGCTCTGCAGCCGCGACCCAGGCAAAAGCACTCAGCTAGCCGCTGGGGGGCAGCGCAGGGCTAGGTGCAGGGGTGGGACTAGTGCTGGAGGGCTTTAAGAGGTGGGGAGCTGGCACTGGGGGATTTTGGGGGTAGGGCTAGTACTGTGGAGCTATGGGGGCAGGGCTGGCACTGGGGGGCTCTAGGGATGAGGCTAATAATGGGGACTGGGGGCTAGCACCGGGGGAAGGCTCTGTGGGGGCTGGGTGCAGTGGGCCTCTAGAAACAGGAGGCTGGCACTGGGGGGTCTGGTAGTGAGGGGGCTCTAAGGGTTGGGGGACTGGCACTGGAGGGCTCTGAGGTTGGGGGGCTGGCACTGAAGGTGCTCAGTGCAGGGGACTGGGGTCATTAGCTGGTTCTGGGGGGCTCTATGGTTAGGGTTGGCACTGGGGGACTCTGGAGGCCAGGCCTTTTGGTGGATTGATAATATTTTATTTCAATTTTTCATATTAATGATGTAAATAGTGAATATATAAATATGCAAATGTTACCGGTCCTCCAAAAGTTGTGAATGTGTTTGCCAGTTCCTGATATCAAAAAGGCTGGGTGCCACTGCCTTAGTTCCATTTACTGCTGTGTCCCCACTGTTGGAGATCGATGGGTGAATCTCCCCCATTGACTTCCTTTACTCCTTGCAACCCAGGGTGTCAACGGGAGCACACTCTGTGTTTGATGTAGCACGTTCTTACTAGACCCACTAAATCAATCCCTGGGAGATCGATCTCTGCAGCATCGATCTCCCAGTAAGTGAAGATAAGGTCTTTGACTGAAACCTTCAGAGAAAAAGCTTTCTGTTAAAACCCAGCTCACACTGTGGTCCAAGTTGAACATTTTTCAAGAAAATGGAGGAGTCACAAGTGGGGCAGACAGTGTAGCTGACATAACAATCATAGGACAACAGATCTCCGAGGAAGCCAGAAGGGCTTGTTGGTAGTTACTGAAGAGATAGATGGAATCTGACAGAGGCAAGGAATATAGTGTGGGAGCCGCAGTGAGGACATAGGGATGCACAGTCAGCCCCACTTTTAATAACGGAGCACACAAATGCTTGTGCATGCACTTCTGCTTCTCAATATTTCTGGCAGAACGGCTAACCCAAAAGTACACCCATGAGAGATATATTTTCTCCCAGCCATAGTTCAGTCAGATTCACTATTTATCATCATTTATTTCCAGTAAATAGATGCCATACCCAGCCAGTTATTGCTTTGTCAAGAGCTCATAAATGGTGCTACGGCACCATGGGATTCTTGTTCTGGGGGTTTGTTTTGACTGTGAGACCTCCAATCTTCATCAGATAATACATACCACTTATCACTGTCACTCTCAGAAGCATTGTCAGCATCTGCAGCATTATTAGCAGGGCCAGCCTAAGAACGGGGATCAGTCTGCAGTTCATTCTCAGTATTCATACTTGTCTGAAAGCATTATGTCTGAAAGGCTCTTACAACCTTTTTGAACTTGCTCCCTAACTATTAATACTCCCTACAGAATGTCACGGAAAGGACACCATTTTTTGAAAAAACAATTCACTCATTGGTACAAATTAAAATGCATCTTGAAATCTACCATACTTAATATGGTCAACTTTGCCAGAATAAAGATTACATTCAACATCCAGGGATGCACAGTGCTCCTGCATGAAAAACACAGGATGCCATCTCCAAAAAATCCCTTGTCCAAAACTTCTACTCCATATGTGGTGTGTCTAGACTGGCAAGATTTTGCACAAAAGCAGCCTTTTTGCCAATAATTGGCTTTTGTGCAAAAACTCGCCAGCTGTCTACGCTGGCCTCTTGAATTTGCGCAAGAGCACTGACTTTGTAATGTACAAAATCATTGCTTCTTGCGCAAATATTTTCACGCTCCCGCTCGGGAAAAAGCCCTCTTGCGCAAGAATACTCATGCAAGAGGGCCAGTGAAGACAGGGAAGAACTGTTTTGTGCAAAAAAGCCCCGATGGCTAATATGGCGATTGGGGATTTCTTGCACAAAATCACATCTAGACTGGCCACGGATGCTTTTGCGCAAAAGCACTTTTTGCTCAAAAGCATCTGTGCCAATCTAGATGCGCTTTTGCGGAAATACTTTTAATGGAAAAACTTTTCTGTTAAAAGTATTTCTGCAAAATCATGCCAGTCTAGATGCAGCCTGTACGAATTGCCCAGTCTATTCCCCTTGAAGTCAATGGAAGCTGAAAGTAAATAGCTCCAGAGGCCAGGGGTATTTAGACACAAAAATCTTTCTACCATGTAAATATGAAAATATCTAGCTCTTAAATAGTGTTTTATAACAATAGCTCTCACACTGATTACTCTTGCAAATCACTGTCATTAGCTGCCATTTCACAGATGGGGAAACTGAGGAACAAGGAGGGGAAATCATAGAACTATATAGTTGGAAAGGACCGTGAGAAGTTGTCAAGTCCAGCTCCATGTGTTGACACAATACCAAACAAATCTAGCCATTCTTGACAGGTGTTTCTCCAACTTGTTCTTAACATTTCGAAATAGAGTGCTATTCCGGCATCTTCCTTATTCCTCATGCAACGAGGTTTATAGGAAGCTGAAATAAGCTGCCTTTTATTTCTAAATTATTTAGAAAAAACAGGCATGCTCTTAAAATGTGTACAACTCTATTTTGGGAGCAGCTCTAGACGAGCTGTTGGCGACTGGTGCCCTAGGCGAAACACGCAATTGGTGCACGATCGGCGCCCCCACCTCCAAAGCCCTCAACGGTCATTCATCTTGACGCCCTTGGTGACCATTTATTTCACCTGTATTGATGAGCCACCACTGCAAACGTTCTCCTGAAATAGATGTACCCATTTTTGGGAAAGAAAGCACAGAGTCAAATAAAGTAAAAATCTTAAATGAACCAAACTGTACCACAGAATTTATATTGACAGTAATTTCATGATTAAGTAATAAGGATTTAGCAGAAGGGATATATTACCAAGCAGCTGACCAGAATGGTGCTATGCTTATGGAGAATAGAGAGACTATAAAAATAAAAATAATATTAATGGGGGACTTTAACTATCCCCATATTGATAGAGGTCATGACACCTCAGGATGGGATGCAGAAAAAAAGTTTGACTCCTTAAATGACTGCTTCTTGAAGCAGCTAATCCTAGAATTCACAAGAGGAGGGACAATTCTTAATTTAGTCAGAAGTGTAGAAAATGCTCTCATCCAAGACATGAATATAGCTGGACAACTTTGTAATAGTGACCACAATATAATTAAATTTAGCAACTTTACGGTGGAGAAACTACCACAGCAGTCCAACACTACAACATTTAATTTCAGAAAGGGGAACTACACGAAAATGTGTCTATTAAACAAAATGTAAAGGGACAGTGCCAAATGTTAAGTCCCTGCATGCTGCATGAAAACCTTCTAAAAGGTTCTAAAGGCTCAACTTCAATGTAAACTCCAAATAAAAAAAAACCTCAAGAACATCCCCCCAAAAAATATTCCAATCTAATCAAAGTAAAAAGCAAGTGAAAGGCATCCTTTAAAAAGTGGAAGTTAAATCATATTAAAGAAAATTTGAAGGAATATAACCTCTGGCAAGTGAAGTGCAAAAATATAATTGCAAAGGTCAAAACAGAATTTGAAGAACAGCTAACCAAAAAACTCAAAAGTAGTACCATTTTTTAAGTACATCAGAAGCAGGAAGCCAGTGGGGACCACTAGATGATTGAGATGCTTAAAGGAGAACTCAAGGATGATAAGGCCACTGTAGAGAAATGAAATTAATTCTTTAAAACTTCATAGTTGTGGATGCGAGGGAGATTCCCAAATCCAAGCCATTTTTTTCAGGTGATAAATCTGAGAAACTGTTCCAGATTGAGGTGTCAGAGGAGGTTTTAGAATAGGCTGGAAAAAAAAAGATACAGTATGTAGTTACCAGGACAAGAGGGTATTCATTGGACAGTTCTGATGGGATGCAGATGTGAAATTGCTGATCTACTGTGGTTTGTAACTTATCCTTTCAAACAGCTTCTGTACTAAATGACTGTACCAATTTTTTAAAAGATCTCAAGAAGTGAGCATGGCAGTTACAAGCCAGTAAGCCTGTCATCAGTACCAGGCACAATGGTTTAAATAATCATCAGAAACACTGATGAACATAAATTTGTCAGGGAAGATTCAAGACGGTTTTTGTAATGGTAAATCATGCTTCACAAATCTATTAGTGTTCTTTCAGGGAACTTTTTTGAAAGATCCCGTGAGATTTACAGGACCTTTCGAAAAAGCACCCTATTTTCGAAAGAACCGCATCTAGACTGTGGTTTCAATTTCAAAATAGTACTTTTTTGAAAGAGCGCCATTACGTGATTATGCAAATGAAGTGCAGGATATTTAAATCCCGGCTTCATTTGCACTTTCGAAGTGCTTCATTTACATCCCTCTGCCAACAGAGGGATATTATCTAGATGTAGCCTTGATGATTCTCTGTTCTGTTCATTCCCTCTGGGGCACCGGGCATTGGCCACTGTCAGAAGAGAGGACACTGGGCTAGATAGACCTTTGGTCTGACCCAGTGTATGGCCATTCCTAGGTTCTCTCTGTGCTACAAAACACATTAAGATGGTCTCAATTCATACAATTACAGTTCATATTTTGGTTACAAGAAGCTGCACATTCTTTTGTTAAAAATATTAACTGTGGGACATATTTTAATGCCATTATCTATTGGAAAAGTTCTCTAGACATTTATAATCCATAAGTCATACTTCTGAATTGATTTGCTGCCTCTTCCCAAAAGTCATGTAGTGAAGATCTTGATGCATTGTAGTTCTAAAATACCACATTTAAAAATTCCCATTTACATGTACGCCATCTACACACTGCAGATATTAAATATCATAAATGTAGAGTTAATGTCTCATTTCTAAAAGTTATGTCTTTTTAGCAATTACATTAAATGAAAGAATATTGACTTTTAGAGACTAAATTCCATGTCCTATTCTATTGCCAAAGCAGTCAGGAGTCATTTTAAATAAGCTTAAGTTATAATGACACCTGGGGATTACAGTGGATGAGAAGGTGAATATGATACAACAGTGTGCCCTTGTAGCCATGAAGGCTAATGGCATTTTAGGTTGCATTAGTAGAATCATTGCCAGCAGATCTAGAGAAGTGACTATTCCCCTTTATTCAGCACTGGGGAGGCCACATCTGGAGTATTGCATCCAATTCTGGGGGCCCCATTACAGAAAGGATGTGGACGCACTAGAGAAAGTCCAGTGGAGGGCAACAAAAATGATTAGGGGGCTGGAGCACATGAGTTATGAGGCGAATCTGAGGGATTTAGGCTTATTTAGTCTACAGAAGAGAAGAATGAAGGGGGATTTGACAGCAGCCTTCAACTACCTTAAGGGAGGTTCCAAAGAGGATGAAGAGAGGTTGTTCTCAGTAGCGACAGATGGCAGCAATGATCTCAAGTTACAGTGGGGGAGGTCTAGGTTGTATATTAGGAAAAACTATTTTCCTAGGAGGGTGGTGAAGCACTGGAATGGGTTACCTAGGGAGGTGGTGGAATCTCCATCCCTAGCAGTTTTTAAGTCCTGGCTTGACAAAACCCTGGCTGGGTTGATTTAGTTGGGGTTGTTCCTGCTTTGGGCAGAGGGTTGGATTCAATGACCTCCTGATATCTCTTCCAGCCCTATGATTCTATGTCACTTTAATGATCCATCTGCTAAACTTGAGAGAAATAGAAGTCCCTGAGAACTAACAGAATTAAAATTCACAAAACAATAATGCAATGTTCAAAACAGGTAAAGATACAGGGACCCCAGGGAATTAATGCTCAGATATTGATAATCAAGAAAGCTCTATTTATGTCTGAATAGGTACACTGTTTTTTATCATCTGAGGAACTTGCTTATAATAGCCTATACCAAATCTATAAAGAGAACTGAACATCCGAGTAAGTCATGTTACAAGAAGCTCAGAACGGGTTAATATACAATACATACTGTATTTTTATTTTGCCATCAAGTATTTCATTAGATACTCCGTAGCTGCTTAAATTCCTTGCATACTCCAATATATCACATTGATCATCATAAATACTGAGAGTGCTGGGAACCTCCTGCCCTTGGCATTGTCTTCAAATGAAGAGCTAACTGAATCCTGGGAAGCCAAACAAGTGACAGGTTATTGGTTTAGTGAAGGAGTAACTGGTTGAAATTCTCTAAAGGAGATTAGCCTTGGTAATTTAGACTGGTCCTTTCTGGCTTCAAAGCCAGAATGTGTAATTTTCACATGCATTCCACTATAAAGATGTTATATAAATCTTCACCTTTAAGGACTGTGAAGTGTAGACACATAGACACACAGTGGCCTATAGAATGCACATTCCCCCAGAACAGGTATGGCATCAAGGCACTGTTTTAAGCCAAAAAAAGATATCTGAATCCTTAGGTTATGTACCACCCCATATGGCTCTCGACAAGCCCTAGTAATGCCACCACTATCTATATCAGGGTGTAAAATTCCGATTAATCACTCAACCAGTTAACCATTAACATAGTGCTTAACCAGTTAAGTGGGATTCCACACAGGGGACTGCTCCAGCATGGCTGAAGTAGACCCCAACCCATGGGGTTCCTGGCCCCAACCATATGGGGTTGGCTGCCAGCTCCCAGTCCCCATCCCTACTGCATGGGACAGGCTGCTGGCTTCCAGCTCCTGGCCCCATGTGGGGCTCGGGAAGACCAGAACAGTCCTCTGCCTATGGCAGGCCAGAGGCAGGAGGTTGCTCCTGGGGAACTGGTTAATCGTTACCTGGTAATCATCACCTGATTATGGTGATGCTTACTGGGTAACTAGTTAACCAATTACCTGTTCACATCCGTAGTCTATACTACTCATTTTAGCAATGTAGGATCCCGCTGTGTCACCTCTGCTAAAGGCTTTCCCTTCACAGGGCAAAGACTTCAGCAAAAAGGATGCAATGGCAGAAACATGCCAGGAACTCCTTGCTGCCAGGGACTTCCCCCACTTCCTCAGGTTGTCATTAAGATGCATAGATGTGCATCATGGCATGGATTCAACCTGTTTTTCATTGCACGGCTATACCTGTTGTGCACTCCACAACTAGTGGTGGGCAATTTAGACATAACCTCATGGTAAATGCTTCAAAGATGAAATTTCAAACGACTACCACAGACCTATGCACCACCTCTGACCTCAAAATAAAGCTAAAGAGAAACTTGGTGTCTAGAATGTATGGGATTCTCTGCACAGAGATGATTTTCGTTGTGAGACTTTGTCTGCTGAAGTCTATCCTGTGTTCTAAGAAGCATGAATTTGTTTTGTAGCATTGGTTCAATGGCAAAAAAAGACTTCTCCATCATATTTTGTATCTTGAAGTTGTTGCTGCTGGTAAGATTTCTAGTGGGTAATGCGCCTTGTAATTTCCAGTTGCTAATGCTGTTTGATGAGAGTAATTGTCATTTACAGGACATCGAGAGCTACTTTTGTTGCTACTAGATACAATTGTATAGATTGATTTCAAACTGACAACTGACCTGATTCACTTTAACACAGTGTAAAACAGCAGCTCCTCTACAGCTGATAAAATCAGTATGAGATATGATGGACTTTTTTTGGAAAAGAACCAAAACCAAATGTTTTGCCCCTGAGTAGTGAGAGAAGGAAGAGAGGGTTCCCAAATAAAGGATTTTGAATCCTGTGAGACACATTTTGGTTATTCTCCTTTATGGCTCAAGTGAATTAGCAGCACAAGAGAGTCCATCTAGCACTGGTGCAAAGTTGGTTAGCCGTATATCTAATTTCTACACAAGACCTTATACTGCACTCAGAGTATCAGAGAGCCTTCCAATATAGCAGGGGTCTCAAATCCCTGGTCTGCAGGCTGTCCCCATCCAGAACAGTTGCACAATCTGGCCTGGAAGTCCTGGTGGGGGGAAGGAGAGCTGTTCATTCCCATCCACCAAGCTCACCCTCTGCCCCCTCACAGGACCTTATCTTTGGGGAATCCTGGGGCTGGGGGTGGAGGGCTGGTAAGGAGCAGCATCAGTGGTCAGGCTTCCTGCAGTGGCAGGAGCTGTTGCTGCCGCCCTACTCCAAGCCCCCCAAAAGTCCCCAAAGCTGCATCCTTGGGTAACAATGTGCCATTGGAAGGGCAGGGTGGGGCAGTAGCTGGAAGGGGCAGGGCTTGGGGAACAGGAATGGACAGTCTCCCTCCCTTGTATGTTGGGAATGTAGGGCTGGATTATGCACCCATAGGCTGGGAATTTGAGACCCCTGCAATATAGTATTAAGCATCAGGACTAGTACCTCTTATCTCGGAGTTCTCTCATGTGGTAGAAAGTTATGCAGGAATGTTTTGCATTTTTACACACCCACCCACCATGCATGCCCCACACTGGTCTACCATTTGTGCTCATGGAATGACAAAAAGCAGTGTAAGTCTCTTATCTTTTGCATTAACGCGACTCTTGAGACGGATGAAGACACCTGCTTTGCTAAGGGGATTCACTGTCATTTCTAGACAGCAGAGGAAAGCGGTTAAATAGCACTATTCTCACTTCAAGGTCCTTTAACAGAGAATTGTGGCCTTACTGTAAGTGTCAATTAAGCTTAGTAAATCTGTGAATTTGTTTTCTGAAATTATCTTATTTCATAATAAGTCCATGGAACAAATCCTGTGGTCCTTATTCAGTGGTAATGAAAATTTGGACTTTAGGTTCTAGTATGGACGTTTAATTTTTTTTGAGGATGGTGTGAAGGAATGGTGGTAGAAGGCGCAGTGCCTGTTATGGTTGTATTTGAGATCCTTAGCTGGCAGAAAACAAGCACTGTTTCTTTGAAGTCAATGTAGCAACTCCAATTTACACAAGCAGGAGGTATGTCTCAGCATAATAAATTTCTCCCTAGTCCTGATGTTGCCAGAAGGAATTGGAGGAGTTTGTGCCAGCTGATTTAGGTTAACAGTCTTCACCACATTTGGATATTATTTGTTCGTTTTGAGAATTGCTTAAAACTTAGATCACTTATATTAATTATGGTATATCCACACAAAATATATAAGTTCCTGTTTTTGAATCAGAAAGGTACTAAGTACTTTTCATAGAACCATAGAGATGGAAGAGACCTCAGGAGGTCATCAAGTCCAGCTGCCCCGACCCAAGGCAGGACCAATCCCAATTAAATCATCCCAGACAGGGCTTTATCAAGCCGAGACTTAAACACCTCTAGGGATTGAGACTCCACTACTTCCCTAGGTAACCCATTCCAGTGCTTCACCACCCTCCTAGTGAAATAGTTTTTCCTAATAGCCAACCTGGACCTCTCCCACCGCAACTTGAGAACATTGTTCCTTGTTCTGCCATCCATCACTACTGTGAACAGCCTTTCTCCAGCCTGTTTGGAACCTCCATAAGGAAGCTGAAGGCTGCTATCAAATCCTCCCTCACTCTTTTCTTCTGCAGACTAAATAGACCCAACTCCCTCAGTCTCTCCTCGTAGATCATATGCTACAGCCCCCTAATCATTTTGGTAGCCCTCCACTGGACCCTCTCCAATGTGTCCACATCCTTCCTGTAATTCTAAATAGATTCCTTGAGGATCCCCTCCATAATTTTTTCAGGGACTTAGGTAAGACTGACCTGCCTATAGTTCCCTGGATTGTCCTTCTTCCCTTTCTTAAAGATGGGCACTACATTTGCCTTTTTCCAATCATCCAGGATCTCTCCCAACCTCCATGGCTTTTCAAAAATAATGGCCAAAGGCTCCTCAGTGACATTTGCCAACTCCCTCAGTACCCTCAGATGCATTAAGTCCGGACCCATGGATTTATGTACATTTAGCTTTTTAAAATAGTTCCTAACCTTTTCTTTCCCCACCAAGGGCTGTCCACCTTTGTCCCATATTGTGTCACTTAACACATTATTTCACTCAATAATGGGAGCTGACCTTATCCATGAAGACAGAGGCAAAGAAAGCATTAAGTACTTCAGCTTTCCCCCACATCATCTGTCAATAGGTTGCTGCCCTCATCGTGTAGGTGCCCTCCACTCCCTCTAATTCCCCATGAGAACCAGGGCCTGAGATCTGGAAATTTTTCTCAGTTGTCCGAAGAAAGCCTCATCTATCTCATCCACCTGATCCGGCGGTCTATAGCAGACACCACCTACAACGTCACTGCCGTTGGTTACGCCTCTAAACGTAACCCATAGATTCTCAACATGCTTTTCTCCCTCTATATACTGGAGTTCTGAGCAGTCATAGTGCTCTCTTACATACAGTGCAACTCCACCTGCAGGTCTCTTTCCTTTGATTTTGTACTTAGAAGAAGATACAAATGTTCTAAGTTTTAAATTTGAAATCAAGACAACAATCTCAGCTGACGTAAATTGATTACTTCAGTTGACTCAGGCAGATTAACATAAAATAGGACCTGGCCTTTGCACCCCATGGTCTTTTATCAAGTTTCATGCTAGTGATTGTCTGTCTTGTTATGGCCAAGGTGTAGATCCTTGAAAATGGAGGGCAGATGCAACTTTAAGAAAAGCATCACACATATAAAAATAAGTTAACGTCAAATGCACATTAGCTACGTTTTGAGTGAAATATTGTATTTTATAAACTGTAGATAGCAAACCTTATAGTATAAATATTTAACACACTATAGATAAGAAAGGGTCTAGTGATGGTACCATATGTCAAAAACTAATATAAAGATAGAAGTTTGTCTTAAATCAGAGTTGGCATAGATTGTTCTCGCCAGGTTGCTTTTTCAGTCTATAATGTGAGAACATAGCTCTCTCCCATCCAAGATTTTTTAAAGCAATGGGTTTAAAATGTGAGCAAAATATGGAATACTTCCAAATGCAAAGTTAGGAGATTTCTCTGGAAATGTGCCTTTTTGATAGAAGAATTAGAAAAGGTAACATTTCTCAGTGTTAAAGGCAGCTTTTAAATCCCCAATTAGAAGATTCAGAACAGTTCATTTTACTGCAGGGCAAACGACAGTATGGAGAAGGGCAAGAGAAAAATATGCTTTTTTATGGCAAAGAAAAGAAATTACATTATTTTTAATGCATGGTATGGATTTCAAGTTTTACACATCGAAAAGATTGAGGTTTTTACACATTGTAGTTGTACAAAATTGTGGTCTTTTAAGACTCACTGTGCTAGAACTATAGTACCATATAATTCACTGCCATAAGCCTAGCTTTTAAAATAGGAAAGAAGGTAAAAAATTGAGGGTGTATAGACTGTTTCTCCAAAGAGTTTCCTGCAGCTTCCAAGGAAGTCATGAGGGTTCAGCACTTCAGGGGAGCGAGCAAAAGGGAAGACAGATCTGGACATAATTCAAAAGCCCACCAAAGCCAATGGAGTCCTCTTGCTAACTTCCAAGTGGATGTGAAGTCATTGGAAGGTACAGAACTGATCAAACAAAGCCCTGACATTTGTTTGTATTTTGAGGTGCACTGACCACAACGTCGGCAGTACAGTAACAGCAGTCCCACACTACATACAGCAGAATTTGGTGAGCAGTCTTGACCACATTGGGATTTTGTCTCAATATGCAGAATAACTTTTTCCAGCTTTCCTCCCTTATTTTTAAACAGGTGACCTTCTGGCAATTTAATCTTTATAGGACACAGTAAAAAACTCATCCTGACCAACTGCTGAATCAGGCCCTCAAAAGGGAAATTCAAAGCACTTAGCCACATGTTTATTTTCTAGCATATGCTTAAATGCTACAAGAAAAGGGGCAGATTATTCATATGTTTAAAGTTAGGCATGATTAAATATGCTGGATAAGGCCCATGGTGCTCAGAATTTTGTGGGTTCAGGGCTTTAATTCTCCAAGAGCCATGCTAGGGTTTCACATACATCACAAAATTTATTCTGCAGAATGAGTCCAGTCAACCTCTTTGAAGCTCACATAACCCTGTATGCCACTCTACCGTGAGATCCTCCAGTGGTCTAGATCCGTGGCTACCAGCACTCCCATCCCAATGGGCTGGTGGATACAGAAAACTCCTAGTGCATCACATTCCCTGGCAGGAGGGCAAACTTGCTGATCAGCAGAGCTCCTCAGCCAGCAGCTGGTGTGCAGGTGCCCTTTCTCCTGGTTGCTTCCTCTTGCAGCTGGGAGGGACCCTCCTGCTGGCTGTGCAGACAGGGGAGAGGGCCAGGGCACTGACGTCAGTGTGTCCCATAGAGCTGGGACAAGGGAAGCCAGCCTGACTGGCTCAGCTTCAGAGCAGTCCCTGCCTGCATTTCTTACAAGTGACTCTGCCCTTGCTGAGGTTTCCTCATCAGCCAGCTCACAAAGTCAGTGTGTCCATCTCTCACCTGTGCACGTACACACACACGCACACACTCACACGCACACACTCTCTCTCTTCTCTCTCTCTTCCCCCTCCTGCTCCATCTTTGCAAAGTAGGGGACAGAAGACACAGCCTGGGACTGGACAGGAAGACTGGGAGCTGTTGTGGTTTGAGGTCTATTCTGAATGGTGAGTGCCAGGGGCAGTGCTCTCTTGCTGGGATTTTCCCCAGCAGCGAGCTCAGTCTCTGTCTCTGTCTCATACACACATATACACACAGAGAAGCTTGTAGGAATACACACACACACACACACAAGCTTGTAAGAACATCTTGGGGAGGCAACACGTACACACTCTAAATATTGGAAGTAGTCCAGGCCCATACCAGTTCCAGCTGTATTGCAGTTCGGAGCTGATGTTCACATGCCATTTTAGTGGGTATCAAAATAAACAATGCACCTCTTCCATGGCTATCAGTACTGGCTAACATTGTGCCAGGATGCCATGGCAGTTAGGGAATACATAAAGATATGCAAATACCACACTCACATGACCCAGACCACTACCCCTGCCACTGATTAAAATCAAGAAGACCCTCCTGATCTCATGACACAGCCTCCAGACCGGATGCATGGTCATTTTAGTTGGCTCAGAAACCCAGGCCTGCACTTTTCGCATAGGAAAAATACACTTCATTGGATCAGTATTTGCTTCTTTTCCATGTCTAGTACTAAGACACTGCAGTCACATTTCCATAGCTGTGATTTCCCTCTCACCAAATTAACTAATTTATTAAACCCTTTTATGTTTATTATGCATAACCCAATAGCAAAAATGGAAATGATCATTTATTTCTGCTTTTGTTTTCAACCTACACAGTATTTATATTAACATTCCATTCAATGTTATTCAATGTTATTCTTACTTTCTTGTCAGGGACAAATTCTATATCAGATTTATGATTTGAAAAAGTTCAAATGAAATCAATAAATGAAATAATTTCCAAAATGCACAGACACTTAAAATGCAGGACAATGTAGCACTTTAAAGACTAACAAGATGGTTTATTAGATGATGAGCTTTTGTGGGCCAGACCCACTTCCTCAGATCAAATAGTGGAAGAAAATAGTCACAACCATATATACTAAAGGATACAATTAAAAAAATGAACACATATGAAAAGGACAAATCACATTTCAGAACAGGAGGGTGATGCGGGGGGGGGGGAGGAAGGAAGGAAGGTAAGTGTCTGTGAATTGACACTTACCTTCCTTCCTCCCCCCCCCCCCCCGCATCCCCCTCCTGTTCTGAAATGTGATTTGTCCTTTTCATATGTGTTCATTTTTTTTAATTGTATCCTTTGGTATATATGGTTGTGACTATTTTCTTCCACTATTTGATCTGAGGAAGTGGGTCTGGCCCACGAAAGCTCATCATCTAATAAACCATCTTGTTAGTCTTTAAAGTGCTACATTGTCCTGCATTTTGCTTCAGCTACCCCAGACTAACATGGCTACATTTCTATCACTAGACACTTAAAAGGTTGTGATATTATTCACCAATGGCACATCTTCACTCGCTGTGCTGGAGATCGATGTTCTGGAATTCCCTTTAGTGGGTCTAATATAGACCTGTAAATCAAATGCTGAGGGTAGCTCTGGCCGGCACCTGTGCTATTCACAGTCATCAAGAGTCAAGGAAGCCAATGGGAGTGTATGCTCCCATTGGCCTCCCACAGTGGGAATGGTGCCAAGCTCAGTTTAAGGTAAGCCTTAAGGTAAAGTATTTTACGTAGTTGATGCTGCATACCTTAAGTCGAACTTCCAAGTCTAGTGTAGACCTGGGCCATGAAAGTAGAATTTAAAGGCTGTCTGTGTGAAATATACAATACTTTAGCTTGTATATTTACATAATAACCTGAAATTACTTTGCACCAAATTTTGCCCTATTTATACGCAAGTAACTTACATGAAAGTAACTAAGCTGGGGGAGAGGTATACACATTGGAGGGAAGGGATAAGGTCCAGAGTAACCTAGAAAAATTGGAGGTTTGAGACAAAATAAATTGATGAGGTTCAACAAGAAGAAGTGCGGAGTCCTGCCCTTGGGACGCAAGAATCCCAAGCATTGTTACAGGCTAGGGACCAACTGGCTAAGCAGTAGTTCGGGAGAAAAGGACCTGGGGATAACAGTGCTGGATATGAGTCAACAGTATGCCCTTGTAGCCAAGAAGGCTAATGGTATATTAGGTTGCATTAGGAGGAGCATTGCCAGCAGATCTAGAGAAGTGATTATTCTTTTATTCAACACTGGTGAGGCCACATCAGGAGTATTATGACCAATTCTGGGCACCCTATTACAGAAAGTATGTGAATGCATTAGAGAAAGTCCAGCAGAGGGCAACCAAAATTATTAGGGGACTGGAGCACTTGACTTATGAGGAGAGGCTGAGGGGGATTTGGGCTTATTTAGCCTACAGAAGAGAAGAATTTGATTGCAGCCTTCAACTACCTGATGGGAGGTTCCAAAGAGGATGGAGAGAGGCTGTTCTCAGTGGTGACAGATGGCAGAACGAGGCACAATGGTCCCAAGTTGTAGTGGGGGAGGTCTATATTGTATATTAGGAAAAACTATTTCCCTAGGAATGAAAAAGTTTCAGTTTTGACCAAAAACAAAACAAAAAACAACAAAAAAACTTTGGACAACTTCTTATCATATTTTCATAACTGCCTGTTTCTTTAGATCTCATATCCCTTCCTTGACACTAAAACAAGTTTTTTAGTTAACATTAAAGAATCATATCTATTTTTATCGGGTACCACAAAACAATACATGAAATCACTTCTACCCCATTAGTTACAGTTGCATCACTGAAGAATCTTAATATAAAGACTCACAGATGCTCTGCATATTTAAATAGAAGGGGACACAGGAATTTATTCAGTTGCAATCTATTATAGATAAAATTGAAAGTATGTAATCAGCTAGATGATTTGCCTGATAATGTATTTGTCATCTTAATGAGCTTCTTTGTTGAAGTGGTTAGAATGATTAATGTGCCTGAGCACATCATCAGTAACCTTGAACACCAAAAGTCAATATTTAGGAAAAAATCCTTACACAGTGATGTATGGTACTTAAAGCCACAGAAATCTCTGAAGGGATTTTGGTTAGCAGGTATGTTTGACATGTTGCTATTTAAATAGGATTAAGTATACAGGTTAATTGATGGGAGTCTCATTTAAAAACTTATTTTAACAGTAGAATTGTGGAACCTCAATATTTCCAAGAGGATTTTGTTGTTTTGATGCTTCTGCTAATCTCCATAGGCCAGATCCTGCTGCCCCTTATATACCTCAGTGAGATGACTCATTATTAAAAGAATAAAGGCTACAGGGTCAGACTTTGTGTCTGGGCAATGCAAGCTTAAGTTTTGTTCAAAGAACTGTCTGCTAAAATAATGATCCCTCTCCATCAAATAAAGAAAACATCATTGAAGCAATGCTAATATGCTTTGGCTTTTGAATAAGTCATTAAAATAAAGATGTCACAACATGATTTATTTAATTTATAATGAGGCAGCTATGTGGAGGTTGAAATATGGAAGGCAAGATTCAGCAATATAAAACTTGTCTTTGTTTGAGTTTTGGTTTTGTTTGCTATTCATTAAAGAAGCAGATGGTCTCAAATAACTGTGCTAATAAAACCTTTACACAATATGAGCCTCCCGTACTTGCTCTATGCCATAGACCTAGGCTGCAAAATGATCTGTGAACCTGATGTTGGATTTAGGAGTCAGGAGACAAAAATTCTAACATGTCTCCAACACTGACCAGCTGCATGACTTTGGTCAAATCATTTCTCCTTTCCATTCCTCTGTTTCACCTAGAGCTGGTGGAAACATTTCCAGTGGAGCAATTCTTCCCATTGGAAAACGCCGATTTCATCCAAAATTTAGAGAAAAGCCAGGCAGGCAGGCTCCTTGGGTCCAGCCAGCCCACAGAGTTTCCAAGCTCCTCAAACTAATCCTTTGGGACTGTGTCTTACTAGATATTTGTACCATGCTGAGTACAGGGAGATCACAGTATCAGCTGATGTCTCTGAAGCCTGGACTACATTGCAGTATCATAATAAACAAGAGCCCTTTTGCTGGTGCTTTATAGAGTAACTCCTCACTTTATCTTGTCCCCATAATATTGTATTGTTATGTTGCTTATCTGTTAGACCATTTGCTTGTTAAAAGCTGTGCAATGCACCCTTAAATGTCCCAGACATCAAGAAATGTAACATACAAAAAACAGTGGGAGAAAACTTTAACCTCCCTGGATACTCAGTAACAACTTATGGGGAAATTGGATTTGCTTAACATCATTTCCCCTAAAGTAGTGAACATAACTACAACATTAACTGAGGCATTCCTGTAGCCTGATTCTGAAATCAGCTCTGTGTAGCTGGATCCCTGGGCTCATTTGGAGCTCATTGTAGGAACTTGATAAAATGCTGTGTTTTGACTATTTCTCGCATCCCCTGCTTATAAAACCAAATGCCTTAGTTTCTACAAGTTCAACTATGCAGGACTTAGAAAAATGTTAAGTCAATCAATATACTGTACCACTTCACCCCTCTCCTGTAGGCATCTAGAAGTGCAAAAGTTTCTCTACTTATAAAAGCAACAAATATTTTGAAGGCAGATATCTTGGGCATTTTTAGCAGGAGGCATGCGCTAACCTCCTTTGCAAATTGGGAGTCTCCCATCAGTCTCTTTAATTAAAGATTAGGGATTTAATTATTCCTAATAGTTTTGAAAAGTGTGAATGTGAATATTATTGACAAAATATAAAATATTGTTTTTCATTATTTTATACATAACAAAAATCTGTACTTGCTGGAAGTTACCTAAGAGATAGAACAAGATTAAAATTGTTGGAAAGTAATCAATGTAATGGACAAATAGATGTTTGATAGGTATTCTGTCATAAGCCAGTTTTAATTATAATGCTTTTCAGATGATCCAGGCCTTGACACAGGCAGTTCCTTTCAATTTTTCCTTATTCATCATGCAGAAGGTAACTGGCAGCTTTTGTTTATCAAGTAGCTAAGTTTCACCAGACCTAACATGTTCTGATAACCTCAGTGCTATTAGAGCACTGCAAAAGAAATCTTGAAAAATGAAAAAGCTGGCAGCTTTCTTGCCGAAGTGGATGTACATTTTAGAATGGCAATTAATCTTAATTTTAAGCATGTTTTGGAACGAAAGCAGATTTGACAATTTGTATTTAAAAAAGCAACTGCTAATTGAGTGTTTTAAGAAACGACTCCTACATTTCATTTGTTATGTTTCTAGTGGTTATTTTGATTGTCCCATGACCTTTCAGAAACTCTCCACTATTTATGGGAACAACGGTATTTTCATTTTGTACTCAAAGATAGCATGAGTTCATTTTTTTTTAAATTACAGATGTTAAAAATAATGCTCAAAATCTGTCAGCCCCCCGACACTGACTTAATTGCTAGGCCCTGGGCAGCATAGCGGAAAGAGTAGCTTCCTGTAAGGGGTGGGGCCTCAGGTAGAAGGCTGGGGAGTAGCCAGTGCTCCGTGCAGCTCAGAGTGTGTCAACCCTCCCTTCCCCGCAGCCAGCTCTCAGAGCTGCTCAGAGTGCAATTTAAGGGGCTTAGGGTTCTAGCTCTCTTCACTGCTGCAGTGGCAGTGGTGGCCAGAAGCCCCGGGACCTTTTGAATCACCAGTTCCCAGGTCAACAACCCTCTTGCCCCTCTCCCTCCACCAGCAGGCCTGGTCAGTATCTTCTATGTAAGTTAGAAGAATTACTCTTTTTGGAAGAAACATTATTGTTCACTCTTGTTGTAAAGAAAATTTCTTATGAGATCTGCTAGGGAACCCAAAAGTAACAAGACATCTATATGTGAGTGCATAAGATATTTTAATATTATTGTGCCAAACACTTGGCTACTTGTTCATAGGATTCAGCACATTAACAATGCTAGAGTGCCACAAATTGTGTAAATACCAATGGTTTACAAAAAACCCTCATTATTTTATTTCCGCAGGTCATTACAACACACATAGACCAAAGTATTGTCCCTTCCTCAAAGGAAGTACAGCCTGAAGACCTGATCCTTCACTGACAGACTCCTGTGCCCACTCAAAGCTTTGCTGAATGCAGGGGGAGGCACTCATCAAGAGAATGGGGGAAGTGATAGAATTTGGGGGCCCGCCTTACATATTTTCATGGCCAGGATAGAAAGTGGGGTGTGGGTTTTTTTGGCATTGTCTCCTCTACCTCCCACTTCATCCCCAAAAAGGTACAAACAAAACAAGCAAACAAGCCAGCCTAAAAAAATCACATAAATGATTGCAGCCTCCCATGGGATTTTCTCCTCCCAAATGCAAAGATGTTGAACCCATAAATCTCAGTGCCCCGGTGTGGCTGCTCTTAAGGCCAGCCTGCCAAGTAGTTATGTTGTTTTGCTTGTACTGAAAAAGTTTGCATGTACTGAAAAAGTTTACAATCTAATTCAGATAATTACAATATTGAACATTACATGGGAGTGGGGAGGAATGGTCAAATGGAAGACACAAATGAGGCCACAAGCTTGATGAGGACATCAGTGCTGAAAGACTTTGCAACTGTAGTATCTGAATACTCTTACTGCTTCTAGCCAAACACTGGAGACTCAAGGCAAGCATTTGTTAATTAGATCTGGCCTAGAGATGCTTTCCCATAACTGCATTAACTGTCATTATTCTAAGTCCTTAATATCGCATTTCAAGCTCAATCTATGCATTTATAATATGACAAATACTAGAGCTGTGGGAAACATCCGTAATAAGTCTCAAGTCCACTCAAACATATCTGCCTTCCTGAATGACAGCTTACATTACTGGGTAGCTTACTTTTCACTTAATAGGTTGTATAAGTTTCTCCTCATTCTACTATTGGTAGGCTGCTTTGCTGTCTTGACAATTTGGTCCTCCCACCAAATCCAGAGTTCTACATTTCTCAGGCAAGCAAGGTCAAAACACAATCTAACCCACCCTCTTCTTTGACTAAGCACCAGGATTTGCCTTTTATACAGCTTCCCTCTTCCCAGCTGGCCTTGCTCCCAGCTGCCCACAATCATTTCATCCTTCTAAAGACTACAAATACCAGAGTGCTTGTCCTTAAAGAGCCAGTATTTGGAGCAGGACATAGGTGTGCCCTTAAGTGTAAGCCCACCCTATAATAAGGACTTTTCAGAGAAATTAAGCCTTTTGCAAAACAATATATTTGTTGCAAGGAAGTATTCAAATTGTCATTACAAAATTTCCAAATTTCATTCAGCCTCCCACATATTAGCATTCAGGTACAATGAGAGAAAGAGGTCAAGTCTATTCATTAATATTGGAGATGCATCTATTATGTTAGAGGCCACTGTTAGGGTAAATAAAAATTCTTTAGGGCTATAGCTACACTATGGGACAAAGCCAGATTATGATTCGCAATTTCAGCTACATTCATTACGTAGCTGAAGTGGAAATAGCTTAATTCGGCCTTTGGCTCTGTCTACACAGCAGGAAGTTGAAGGAAGAACACTCTTCATTTGACTTCCCTTATTCTTTGTGAACTGAGGGCTACGAGAATTGGAGTAAGAAGTGAGCCATCTCAAAATTATTTTGAAATAATGGCTTTCTGTGTATACATGCACCATGTTATTTCTAAATAATGTCAGTTATTCTGAAATAACACTGTTCTGTAGATGTACTGTAGGTGTTTTAAATACAGAGATCCTAATTCTCCATTGCCCAGTACCTTGTGGAGTCTGGATGCCACTGAAAAGAGAGTGCAAAATGCTACCAAAACAGACTGAAACCATTTTCATCTTGTTTTGTTACAAGGCTTTGGAGAACCAGGACTGGAATACTATGGCTGCTAAAATCCACACAGACAAACAAGCGAGTTATCTAGCAAACACAGGAAAATAAAACAACAGCAAAATAAATCAAGTTCACACAGTGGCAGAGTCCTTACTTGCAAACCTCTGCCAGCCCCACTTCATTCCTAGGTTCAGGCTCCAGCTCTCCTTGCAATCACCTCCAACCAGTCCATCTTTCCCACTCTGCCAGCACAGACTGCTGCCGACAGTGTAGTGGTAGTTCCTCATCACCACAGTTCTTATCTCTACATAGCCCAGAGTCCAGCGAAGATTGCTCTCACTCAGGGCCTGTGTTTTGATAAGGCACAATAGACTGCAGTTCTTCTGCCAGATGGAGAGGGAGGCGTAAGTGTAAAGGCCTAGTTATGCAGAGACTTGTTTACATCTGCTCTGGCAGCTCTGTATTTTAAGATTTTTTCCTGTTTCTCTTCAGAGACTCAGTTGGAAGTCATACAGGGATACAGTACTTCCTCTTGTGGTGCTGTGCCCATCAGAGCTGAATCCAAGTGCAGTCGATGCAGATGCTGCCGGGGAATTCAAGCCTAGTGCAGCGCCAGTCTATACAAATCTGTGTGTTCTAAGTGGAACAAGGAGTATTTGCAAGATTTAACTCACCACAAGCTCTCTATATTTAACCAGGCTTTTGTAGATAAACACTTTTATTTTCTCCCGAATAACCCAGTGCAGGATTTGTGTATTATCATTTTGTTCCATGCTTTATTGTTTTGTGAATAGAAAGCTAAATCTGATTCAGGTTAATTATGTAAAACAATACCAGTAACAACTTGACATTGCAAAAGTCATTCTGGGTATCTGCATAACATTTTTAAGGAGCTGAGGGGGAGAGAAAAACTGAGGTTTGTTCTGGATCAGTTATTTCAGTACAAACATGCTTTGGCAGGTTGCAAATTGATATTTTCAACCTTTTGAACCAACCACTAGCTTGAACATTGCTGTGTTTTGGTTTGGAGTTTGTGCACCTCTCAGACAAGTGAATGGAGCTTCGGGTTTGATTCTGCCTTCCTTTAGACTGCTGTAAATCTGGAGGGAGTTCACTGACGGAGTTACACTAGCGTAAATTCAGTATTGGACCCCTGGCTACTTAAGCCAGGACCATACTGGACCTGGAAGGTAGGCTTAAGGTACACAACTCCAGGTATGCAAAATGCATACCTGGAATCAGCTTAACTTAAGCCAAGCCATGGTGGCATCCACACTGTGGGAGGCTGATGGGAGCAAACATTCCTGTGGGCTTCCCTTACTCCTCACAAAGGGAGGAGTACCAAATGCCGGTGGGAGCTGACCTCAGTGTTCGATTAACAGGTCTACACGAGACCCGCTAAAACAAACACTAGAAGATTGACCTCTGGAGGTCAATGCATAAATGCATGGTTGAGCAGGGTGGTGTCAGAGAGATGGTTCAGATTCTTCAACCATGGGATGCTGTTCTGGGTACAAGGATTGCTAGGAAAAGATGGGATCCATGTAACAAAGAGAGGGAAGAGCATCTTCATGGGCAGCTTGCAAACCTGGTGAGGAGGACTTTAAAATAGGTTAATCGGGGGACGGTGACCTGAACCCTGAGATAAGCAGGGAAGTGGGATACCAGGAGCAAACACAAGGAGGAAAGTGCAAGAGAGGAGGACTCCTGGTCCGTATGGAGAAGGTAGGGCAATCAGCTAGTTATCTAGGGTGTCTGTATATGAATGCAAGAAGCCTGGGAAACAAACAGGGAGAATTAGAAGCCCTGGCCCAGTCAAAGAACTAGGGTTTGATTGGAATAACGGAGACTTGTTGGGATGACTCCCATGACTGGAGCACTGTCATGGAAGGCCATAAACTGTTCAGAAAGGACGAGGGGGGGGGGAGGAGAAAAGGAGGAGGAGTTGCACTATTTGTAAGAAAACAAAATAGTTACTCAGAGCTCCAATATGAAGCAGGAGAAAAACCTGTTGAGAGTCTTTGGGATAAGTTTAGAGGCAGGAGCAACGAGATGATACCATGTTGGTGTCTGCTATAGACCACGAGATCAGGAGGATGAGTTCAATAAGGCTTTCTTCAGACAACTAACAAAAGTTTCCAGATCACAGGCTCTGGTTCTCATGGGTGACTTTAATCACCCTGACATATGTTGGGGGACCAACACAGAAGGACACAGACAATCCAAGAAGTTTTTGGAGAATGTTGGGGATAACTTCCTGGGACAACTGCTGCTCACAAACAGGGAGGAACTAATAGGGGAAGTAGATGCGGGTGGCATCCTGGAAAGCAGTGACTATGAGATGATCGAGTTCAGAATCCCTACCAAAAAGAGAGCAGCAAAATACAGCCCCTGGACTTCAAAAAATCAGACTTTGACTCCCTCAGGGAACTGATGGGCAGGATTCCTTGGGATGCTAACATGAAAGGGAAAGGAATCCAAGAAAGCTGGTTATTATTTGAAAAAGCCTTATTGAAGGCAAAGGAACATACCATTCCAATGAGCAGTAAAAAAAGCAAATATGGTAGGCTAAGCTTGGCTTAACAGTGAAATGCTTGGTGAGCTTAAACACAAAAAGGAAGCTTACAAGAAGAGGAAACTTGGACAGATGACTAGGGAAGAGTATAAACATACTGCTCGAGCATGCAGAGGTGTAATCAGGAAGGCCAAAGCGCAATTAGAAGTGCAGCTTGCAAGGGAAGTGAAAGGTTGTAGAAAGATTTCTACAGGCATATTAGCAATAAGAAGGTGGTCAGGGAGGATGTGGGACCCTTACTGGATGACAGAGATAAGCTAGTGACAGATGATGTGGGAAAAGCTGAATTACTCAATGCTTTTTTTTCTTTTTAAGGGAAGAAGGACAATCTAGGGAACTACTGACCAGTCAGGCTTATCACAGTCCCTGTAAAAATAATGGAGGGCATCCTCAAGGAATCCATTTACAAGTAGTTGGAAGAAAGAAAATTGATCAGGAATAATCAACATGGATTCACCAAAGGCAAGACATGCCTGACCAAACTGATTAGCTTCTATGACATGATAACTGGCTCTGTGGACATGGAAAGGTGGTAAACGTGATATACATTGACTTTAGCCAAGTATTTATGCCAGTAAGTTAAGGAAGTATGGATTGGATAAATGGACTGTGAGGTGGATAGAAAGCTGTCTACATGGTCGGGCTAATGGGTAGTGATCAACTGCTCGATATCTGGTTGGCAGTCGATTTCAAGCAGAGTACAAGGATAGGTTCTAGGGCCAGTTTTATTCAATGTCTTTATTAACGACCTGAATGAGGGGATGGATTGCACCCTCAGCAGGTTTATGGATGACACTAAGCTAAGGGAAGAGGTAGATATATTGGAGGTTAGGGTGAAGGTCCAGAGAGACCTAGACAAATTGGAGGATTGGGCCAAAAGAAATCTGATGAGGTTCAGAAAGGACAAGAACAAAGTCTTACACTTGGGAAAGAAGAATCCTAACCAATGTTACAGGCTGGGGATCAACTAGCTAAGCAGTGGTTTAGCAGAAAAGGGGATTATAGTGGATGAGAAGCTGGATATGAGTCAACAGAGTGCCCTTGTAGCCAGTAGGAGGAGCAGTGCAAGCAGATCAAGAGAAATGATTATTTCCCTTTTTTCTCCTCTGGTGAGGCCACATCTAGAGTACTGCGTCCAGTTCTGGGGCCCTCATTACAGAAAGGATATGGACCCTATGGAGAAAGTCCAGTGGAGGGCAACCAAAATGATTAGAGGGATGAAGCACATCTTAAGAGGAGAGGCTGAGGGATTTGGGCTTATTTAGCCTACAGAAGAAAAGAGTGCGGAGGTGGTGGAGGTTGATAGCAGCTTTTAACTACTTGTAGGGAGGTTCCAAAGAGGATGGAGAGAGGCTGATCTCAGTAGTGACAGATGCCAGAATGAGGAGCAATGGTCTCATGTTGCAGTGGGGGAGGTCTAGGTCAGATATTAGAAAAAACTATTTCCCAAGGAGGGTGGTGAAGCACTGGAATCGGTTACCAAAGGACATGGTGGAATCTCCATCCCTCGAGGTTTTTATGTCCTGGCTTGACAAAGTCCTGGCTGGGATTATTTATTTGGAGTTGGTCCAGCTTTGGGCAGGGGGTTGTACTCTATGACCTACTGAGGACTCTTCTAACTCTATGATTCTATGATTCCATGATCTTCTGCTAAATATAGACATGCCCTTAGTATACATGAAAGAGTTCAATTAGTGGCACATTCATATAGTAAGTAAAACCAAGATAAATTTAGATGTCAGTCTTGAAAGTTATCATTTAAGTTTGTTCATTTCCTGGATAACAAAAACTTGGCTAACTAATTTGCGATCCTATTACACTGAATTTTATTTGCTACGATCTTTAAGATAGTAGCATGATATAATGACCGACCAGTATAGAGACCTTTATTGCTCCAAATTCCCCATTAGATATGTTGTTTATAACATTACATGCTATTGTGATACATTAACCTATGCAAGGCACTATATAAAATACAGTAAAGTGACTTAAACTGAACTGAAAATAACAAAATACTTTTTTGCAATAAGATTTGAGTCAGAAATGCATTTAATTCATCTGATCAGCAATAAGACCATGGGATTTTCTGAAAATATTAGTATAATTGGTTCTTTGGTGAAAAACTGAATGAAAGGATTTTTTATTAAAGAAGTTATTATTGAAAACCCTAGACGCAGAAAGATTCAACTTTGCTGGTTAAGTTAATAACATTCTAAATTATTTTTTTCAACAAACCTATACCCCAGTTCTCATCAAGAAGTGTGCAATTTGCATCCATGCCAGACTTACATAAGTGCTTCTTTGTACACATTGTGTGCAGACACAAATCCTCACCCTTCCAGGGTTGCAGGAACACTTTTATAAAACTGAATCTTCCCCATCCCCTCCTTTTGGTGAGTTGTTCTTCAGATCCAAAGCCCTTTGAAGTTAATGAAAAGATTTCTATGGACTTTGATGGAGTTTGGATAAGACAACTTGGTATTTTATTAGTTGTAGCCTGTAGTCCTTAGGAGCCCCCTTTGTGAACGCCATTGTGCTAGGTGCTGTATAGAGCTTGATAGCAGCTCCGAGCTCTCCTGGGCACAAGGACTCATGTAGGCATTTCCAGTTCTCCTAACAGCCAAACAGCCATAATAGATAGATCCATTGTCTTTCTCCATGTCCACTGTCTTTCTCCATTGTCTTTATGGAGCCATTATGAATAATTTATTATTAATCCTTACTTTTTCTAAAGCACAAGGCTGTAAGCGTGGGGAGGCCAAATAAGGAGATAGCTGGTAAAAAGCCTTCAGAAGTTTGTAATATTTTTGAACTCATGCAAAGAAAAGCAGATGTTAACTGAATCATAGTGTAGCACTGAATAACAACAATGCTTAAATATTGACGGATTTTCTTTTACATTGTTCAAAATCGACATTTCTCTTTTCATGAAGCAACTGAATGTTGAACACTTGCTTGAATATTTATTATAACTATTATTCCATTTGTTTATAATTCTACATAGAAAAAATTCATGGGGGCCCAATATATCCAATGCTCAGTGCTTGTATTTATTGAATTACATTCTTACTTTGAACACAGACACTGATATTTTCATAATGTATCATCTATTATGAGTGTCACAATTGTAAGTGTTTGCCTGAATGGTGCAAACAATTTGATTTAACTCTAATGTTCAAATGCTTAAGTAATAAGGTGCAGAATTGGCACCGGCGGATGTTCACTTGGCACTGATCAAGTTCAGGTGACGATGCAATTATGGGCTCGCGTAGCAAGTTCCTATATCTTAGCCAAGAATGGTTTCTTGGTAAGAGCATGAAGTAACATAGCCCATTTCATTAACCTGAAATTTCACATTGGCCCAAAGTTCAGGATTATCTGCCAGAATCATTACTAGGTTGCAAGCTCTGTTCAGCAGGAGAGAAGTAGCTATTAAACCACATGTCCTCTTTCCAGTAAATGACAGCAGTTATTGTGGAGCAAAAGAAGTACTTCAAAATTCATTCTATTGAGTGCAGCAGTTTGGTTAGTGGTTTGCTGAAAACTTTCTTAAACCTGGGTTTCATTTTGCATACAATGTTGTAAGATCAGGGCACTATCCTATCAGAAAATTGCATAAGGCCCCTTGCACTTAAGACACAAGCTTGAATTTTGGTATTTACAATGGAAATATACTGTAAATCAAACAGATGTAATACTATGAGGAGATCCTCCTGCCATCTCCCAGATCTGCACAAAAATACTATAATCTTCATGCAGATTTCATCTCTCCCTCATTGAAAGGGTTGTTAGAGAAAGAAGGAATCAGCCTTCTTCATGGCAATGCCCTGCTCCTTGTCCTGTGATCCTGAGGGGATGGGGACAACATGGGCTAAGGAGGGGTGTAGGCAACCCTTCATTGGGTGGGGTTAAGGAGCACATACAATTCTGATGCTTTATTACTAGTTATCAAGTGTGCCCTATGCAGGGCAAATCCCCCGAGGGATGGACAGCAGCAGGTTTCCTTACTAGTAGTGCATATAAAAAAATACCCACTTATTTTTGACCTAAAAATTCCAGTTGTGTCAAAATAGAAATATATTGTCAGAGTCTGTTGATTTTTTACTTTTTTCAATGGGGAAAAGCTGAAATGTTACATTTCCTGTTGTATGTTTCATTATGATAAATAATGTATAAACGTTTTATTCCAATAGAGTAAAAACATATTATTGTGACTTTCTCAATTCAATTAACTATCTTTAATTTGTATATTACGTATCTTTTCTATTATAATTAATTTACATATTGTTCTCATGCTGGCGGTTGGGTGAAACTTCATTGAAGTTAGTGGGCATAACAGCCTCCCTTCCTTCAGGATAAATAAAAGACACAAGCAAGCTCCTTTACAGAACCGGACCGATGAAACAAAAGGTGCCACCACTGAAAGTATAGGGAATTGGCAAGGCTTGAATAGAAGCTGAACCATGTGACCCAACTGGTTTCCTGGGGACTGTTCTAACACATGCAGGCACTGAGATGTTCAATGGAGAAACTGTGGGCAGAAACTGTGGGCATGTCTAGAGTACATCCCTCTTTCGAAAGAGGGATGTAAATTAGACAGATTGAAATTGCAAATGAAGCCAGGATATAAATTTCCCATGCTTCATTTGCATAATGGCATCTGCGTGTTCTTTCAAAAAAGGGCTTTTCAAAAGAGAAACCACCATCTAGGTTTTTTTTTCTGAAAGAACCCTGTCTAGATGATGGTTTTACTTTCGAAAAGACGTTTTTCGAAAGAACACACGGCCACCATTATGCAAATGAAACACAGGAAATTTAAATCCTGGCTTCATTTGCAATTTCAATCTGTCTAATTTATATCCCTCTTTTGAAAGAGGGATATAGTCTCGACATGCCCTGTATGTACCAGTGTGTAAAGGAGAAGTAGCAGATGCCCACTGGTGGAGACAGAGAAGGAGCACACTTTCTCTAATTATGGGTAGGTATGCTCTGGGAGCATGACCCTGAGAAAAAAAAGCTAAGAGTGTTTTGGGCAAAGAAACTGTCTTATGTTGTTTTATTCCTACTGTTTAGGAACACAGAACTTTATACATTCTGTGCAAAATGTTCTAGATTGCATCAGAAAAACACCTGATTCCATTATAAAATTCTCCCCCTAACAGAAATAACAACCTAGGACCCCTCCTCCCCACTCTAGAATTGGCTAACCAATCAGCTAGCTGGGGTAATATGGTCATATTTCAAAATTACTGAAAGAAAACTTTGCAGCCCATGTTGAAATAATCAAATGGAACTCATATGTATGTGGACTTGGGTCACTGGAAGTTGTTCAGTAGCCTAGAAGAAACAAGCTGGTAGTCTCAGAGAAAAACAGTTGTTTGGAGATGTCAAGGAATTAGTTGACAAGTTCTGATGTTTCAAGATGATTCTTTCATGTCAGGATTAGAGCACACTTTTGGAGGACAGTGTAGAGGAAAGCTTACACTACCAATATCCCTCTTGTAGCTTGATTCTGAATACAAGAATTCACCCTAAATCTTGGACTAAACACCCAGACTACGTAATGAAGCTGTATTACTGTGTAGACCAGAAAGGGAGTGTCTAGACTACATGGCTCCATCGACGGAGCCATGTAAAGTAGTTGACTCGACATAGTCAATGAAGCAGGGATTTAAATAATCCCTGCTTCATTAAAATAAAAATGACCACCGCGCTGTACCGACAATCAGCTGATCCGGCACAGCGCGGCAGTCCAAACGCAGCGCAGTCGACAAGGGAAGCCTTTGTTGACTGCTCTGGTATGCCTCGTGAAATGTTACATGGCTCCGTCGATGGAGCCATGTAGTCTAGACACACCCAAAGGTGAACATTTGCAAGAAATTCCTCCCCCCCATCCACAATTCCCAGACCACAGTGCACTGCCTTTATTAAGTGGCTGAGAGCTGCTCCGGCTGCACAAATCCTGCCCATGGATCCTTATAGTGGCTGATTCTTCTAGGTCCCCAGCCACTAACCATTTGTCGGTGATCACAGGAAAGTCTAGAAAAGCTACATTTCACAGAGCACACAGTGTGAGGACCCTGGGGGCTCTTCCTCACCCATTCTCCTGTGGCTAGAATTGTCCACATCTACAGAGCTTACGGAGCTCAGTGGCCACTAAATGCAACACAATAATGCCCATTTCTTTCCACGTTTTTCTGATTCTTTCATGCTCCCCTCACTCTCAGGCTGATTCACATTCCTAACCCATCTTCCTCTTTCCCATATTTGGATGTTATGGCAAAAGCTGGCAGAGCCATGCTTGTTATGACTCGGTTGATGTATAAGCACTTAGTAAGAAATTCTCCACAAAAAGCAGTAAAAGGAGTCAGGTAGTAACAAGGCAATCAGAAGAGATTACTGTTTTCTCTGAGTCCTGTCTTGCAGAGCAGCTTCACAAAAGGAGGCCACCTTTTGAGGCCACTAGCTGAATATTTTTCACTATGAAAAGTTATGTGGCTGAGACAGGAAATGTAAGGAAGTGTTTGGCAGAAGACCCCATAAGAGACAGGGACCAAGACAGCAGCTTTTTGGTGACTGAGCAGTGTTGCCTGTTTATGCTAAAGGGAATTGCTTGCATGCAGTATGGGGCCATCTCTGT
The DNA here is from genome assembly GCF_049634645.1 of Pelodiscus sinensis. Classification (NCBI taxonomy): domain Eukaryota; kingdom Metazoa; phylum Chordata; order Testudines; family Trionychidae; genus Pelodiscus; species Pelodiscus sinensis. The sequence continues at coordinate 54,159,955 of NC_134719.1, forward strand.
TTAGGTAAGAGGACTTGGTTCCATTTTGAAATCTGTGACCAGACTGATCACTTTTTTCCATTGGAGCTTTTTTCCAACTGAAAATTTTTTTGGCAAAAAATTCTGAAAGCATCTGCTTTATTTTTTTTCATTCTTGGAAAGCCAAACATTTCTGACTGAACAAAGGGAAATGTTTTCGGTTTCAGTAGTTTTTGATTGTTCAAGGTCAGAATTTTTAAAAATTGATAATTTTACTTTCAGTCTATTTTCCCTCCTTCATTTTCAGACTAGCTCTGAACTTTATTCTATGCCTCTACTCCTTCTCCAACAGGAAAGTGAACTAAGGATCTGCTACTTCTTGGAAAAGGGGCACCACAGTGAACACACGTTATTCTCTTCTCAGCATCATTCAGAAAATAAAACCCTGGCCCCAGCACCCCAACCCTTTTTATTCTATTTTGTAGCCTCTTCTCCTTCACAATCACATTTAGTTCTATTTTTACAGCATTCTCTTTTGTCTCAAAAGCACCTGACCGACATCAACAGAGGACAATACGGGCTCTCATGAGAAACACCATCAGAGATGTGACAAACATGTTCCCAGTTCTTGCCCTTTAATCAAATTCTGCCCCTTTCAATACAGAAACTATTATATTATATTACACACTGAATGATACAAACTCTGGCTCTGTAAATTGGGAAGACAGAAAGACACAATCACAGCTTTCAGCAATGTACTGTCCTTGATCTGTTAAGGAACATAGTGGTAGCTTATGATCCACTGTCTGCTTGTATTTAGTTAAAATAATGAGAATTTAACAACAGAACCCAATCTGCTGCAGTTATACTCCAGAGGATATTTCTACTTTCAGGCTCTCCTGACAGGGCCTTTTCCTAACATGACTATAATTGAAGACAACAGCTTTCATCTAACTTCGTGAAGGACTACAGATATTACCAAGCACAAGTGAGGTCAGTGCTAACCAAATCAGAATTGCCCTGTTAATTTGTTGTTGTAGCTCAGAAATAAGTACTATATTACATGTACACTATGGTATTAGGAATTATATTTGTGCATTCTACTTACTGAACATTGAGGCATGAAATAGTTCAAGAGATAAAAATGGATGCAATGGATGCTTTTCCGCATACATTATGGTATTTATGTATGCACCTTTGCTCATAGCACGTCAAAGGGAACACTTTTCACAGTACGAAGCAGTTACTTAATTAGCACAGAATAATTAAAACTCACTGCAGGGAGAGTAGTATGGCCCAACAGCAATTGTGTAGGGAAAGTTCATGGCTATTGTTTGAGGCCAAAACCAAGTATGTCACCAAAATACACTATTCAAGATTTTCTTATAGCAGAGAGTTTCCAGAACTGTCCAGAAAACAACTCTAATAATTAATAATCAATAATAGCTCATCAACCTATGTATTAATTATTTTCACTTCATTTCTCAGGATCAGCTCCCTACAGTCAGTCATACTGATTTATGTGAATACTTGGACCTTTAAAAAGTGCATTTAATATAACTAGACAAGAAACAAATTTCAAAAGTTCATTAACAATCAAAACTGTTTTAACTACCTATTTGCAGTTTATTTTCTGTGTTCAATATGCCACTATCCAACTTCAATAAACCATATGTCTGCTTCACTCCCAATTTGCGTGAGTACAGTATAATTTAGATAAGAATCAATTCCCTTATCTACACATAATGAGATAAACAAGAGGTCTAAAACCTAGGATCTGATCCAAAGCCCATTAGATTGGGTTTTATATTGCAGATCCCTTAGGTTGAGTGCAGTTGGTACCATCTTTTGTAAGCCCAGCAAAACCACCATGTCCAATGGGGTAAATTACTTTTGAATCAATAAACAAGTCTTATTTATCCTGTTTAAAACCCATCAACTTTGTACTCAGTTTGTAAATTAATGACTAACACGGTCAGTGAAGAAACTCTACCACTGTAAATATAACACAACTTGCTCATTAACTATATCTTGTGATGTTTACAAGACCTTACAAGAATAAAATCAGCTTTTAGGGAGATTTAATTTATATTAAACAAAAGTTACATCAAAAATTGTTCAGGTGTCATTGAAGACTCATTGCAAACCTCCCCAAAAGCAACTAAATGGCTGGAACAATTTCCTTAATCTAAGGCACTTGGGTCAAGTATTTTATCCCATAAGTATATGCTGCTGCATTCAAGGTCACTTTCATGTTCAGATCTCTGTGATATATATAAGTAAAGGGAAAGATTAAAGGCAGAGGGGGTGATTCTCTTTTTACATTGGTTTAATTCCAACAACTTCACTACAGTTACTCCTGAGTTTGCACCAGAGTTTACTGAGATCAGATTCAGATCCACTGACTGCCTGAACTCTGAAAGTCCTTTCTTTTGAAGATGTAAGAGTCTTAAAATGAATTTACTGTCCTTTGTTTCTTAAGCACGGTAATAATTACTTGGGAAATATTGCAGAGGTCGTGACAGGGAGATTTGTAGCTATGCTGAGAAATGTGGGAGGGGGAGTTGAGATGTGTCAAGAAGCAAGCCAAGGATATGTACAGAGAGGACAAACAGTAAGTCCAAGGCAGGACAGAGTAGCTACAGGGGAAAAGTCTCCTGCCATAGTGATATAAGGCAGAGAGGGAGCTTACAATGTGGTTAAAGCATGAGATCAGGCTCTGTTCCTAGCTCTGGCTCAGATTTCCTGTACTGTATGACCAAAGGCAAGTTTCTAGACCTTTATTATATCTCAGTGCCACCACCTGTAAAATGGGGCCAAGACTGATCCTTTTGATAACATGAGTTATTTGCCTTGTGATGAGGGTGGGGGAGAGGGGTTATTTTATTAGCACTGAACAGAGTAGTATTGAGTTCATAGAGCAACCATCACATTCACATTAATATCAAGAAGCTCAGAAGGGTTTGCTGATGCTTAAATAGTATAAACCACATGGGAGAAATCTTTCCAAAGGCACAAACAACGACTAGGAACCTAAATTTCCATGGGAAAGGCCTATTAGCCATTTGTGCTTTTGGAAATCTCCCCCTTTGTGAGTCTCAAGCTAAAGGTGTTACAGTCATGTAAAATACCAGCATCCAGCACTTAAAATAAACAATACAAATGCATAAAGGAAAAAAAATCATGTAAAAAGATTGCCGGGGGCCTGCCAATGGGAGACAGCTGCAAAGGGGGAACTTGCCTGGACAGGCCACAAGGTTCCTAGGCACGCATGGGGTGATCCTGGAGGTGGCAAAGGCAGCCAGAAGGGCATGTGGAAGCCCTTAATGTTCTGGAAGAGCTGGCTGGGCACCAGTGAGTGCAAGTGCAGCACCACCTAAGTGTCAGGTAGACTGTGTCTGCAGCTTATGCATACCTACGGAACCATGGACTCTTGTACCCTGGGGCCTGGAATTGCTGTCAGTGAGCCTGCCTGCAAGGTAAATTGGAAAGAGCTGGATCTCATGCGCTGGATTTCCAAATACTGCAGAGCTGATTGCTCTGCAATGGTGGAGAGACAAGGTCAGAAACTGAGATTTCCCATGAATCACAGTATGTCCTAAGAGCTATTTAAAGAAGGTGTCTCCCTCTGTGATTCACTCAGGTTTCAATCCCCACATCAGTAGCAGCCAGACCGTACAATGACTGATGGTTGTGACCCAGGAAACTTCTTTGTGCCAGCTGGCAGAGAGTTCAGGTTTGACAGGAATCCCTTGAGACCAGTATAAGCCCAATAATTCACCAAAGCGTGGCATGTAAGGACCCTACCGAGAGACAGTATCCTCCCGACATCATAATCATTGTGAAATGTGTATACAGACAATATTTAAGAAGTAATGAATCCACACTGGAGATTGTGTTCTTAAAACATTAAAGTTGAAGGGAAGATGCCAGGAGAGGATATGTCAGTGACAGGTTCTGTTCATGCAGGGAGCAGTAGAGACTTCCCTCTATGTCTGCTCCTACGGAGCCAACAGCTAACCAAGACTGAGAAACTGATCAGAGATTGCAATAGCTGCAGGAAGGAAATCACAGCAGTAGGTTGTCCTTGTTTATGTACTAAGATCAAAGGATGAATCTAGTATATCAGGACATGCAGGAGCTTTCACAGAGATGACAAGCTGAAAGCGGGGCTGGTCTCCTGAAAAACAGGATCAGAACTTGCCTGGCTGCAAAACCCTGGTGAACAGTTTGACAAACTATCTTGTCAGTTAGCTCCAGAATGATTGTTGCAGTTCTATTTTATAGGTAACCATTTGATTCCACTAGTTCGACTTGCTGCCATATCTTTGTACTGTAGCATGTGGTATCTCTTGTAACCTGGGAAGTACTACCTCTCTGATAATAGGGACTCTGTGACTATGTGGCTTGAGGAATGTATGTCTACTGGAATGAGAGCCGGACACTCCAGACTATTGCATAGAGGCCTTGGGATTGAATTTTGATTATATTGCTAAACCACAAATGGACATAAGAGCCTGCCTACGCTGAGAGGGGAATGCTTGTGTTGCCCATGGCTGGTAGACTGAGGAACTGAACTCATGGAAGGTACAGACAGTGGAGCCGTCATTCTCCCCAGACCTCTGGGCAAGGTAAGGAGGACTGGCTCTGTGCCCCCACAAAGGGCAAGGCCTCGGGCAGATGGCAAGGGGCTGTGGGCAGCCAGCTCTCAGCGCTGCCTGGGGGTGCCACGCTGTCTGCCAGCTCTTAGAGCTATCAGAGTGTGCCACAGGAGCTCTGGCAGTGTTTCAAAGGCCTGGGGCTCTAGCAGCAGCTGTGCTGGGAGCTCTGGGCCCTTTTGTGCTGATGGGCCCCAAGAAAGTAGGTAGGTGTAGGTACAGACATGACTTCCTCATGCCAAGGGCAGGTGGCAGCAAGGTGCCTCAGACCTCTGAGTATCCCAGGAAGTGCCACAATGACCCCTGGTTCCTTGTCGCTACTTGTTGTGACTGCCCCCTGCTGGGAGCAGAGGAGTTAGTGCTCTGAGCAACATGAACATGGTTCCCACATACATGGTTTGACTTGTATAAGACAATGACACCAATTAGAGCATTTGCATCCCTCCTCCTTCCTGGCATCTCGTTTTTTCCAACCGACACCTACACACTGCCTAGGCAGCGTTGGTGAGGAGAAAAGGAAGAGAAAAATATGCCTTTTTCCTGTGTGGCTCCTTATGCCTTTTTCCTATGAACCTGTTTCCAACCAGGCCAGAGAGAAGCTGGCCAGTAAGCCTCAATAAATGAGTAGAGCAAGAAGAGATGGGCAGTGTGCCACCTAACAGTTAATATAGATTTAGCCTGTATTCATTTTTTAAGAAGATTCACTGTGGCATGCTATGGATGATAAGCTGCATCCTCCTCAATCCAACCCCATCCCAAAACATCACTCTTGGACACATAAGACGCTGCATGAGAGCTGAGAAAATGGGGAATTCACAAACAGGGAATTCTATGTTGCAAAGGTTCCCATGGTGCATACAACCCAATGTTGTTTACTAAGGCCTCCATCCACTGCAGCATTTAAGCACACATAACATGAATCATGCCAGTAGCCCATTAACTTCATTAGGTACCACCCACATGCTTGAATCTATGCACATGCTTAAGGGTTTTTGGTGTATCACGGACCACTACATTAGTGGCAATACCATTAACTTAGAACCGATTCACTGCACTTATGCACAGACAGGTATTGAGCAAGCCCTACATGGTATTGAGCAGACAAAGGCACAGCAATGTGGGCAAGTCACATAATGAATGGTGCCCTGTAATTATTCCATACGGTGCAATTCAAATGAAAACAATTTGCCAATAATACAAGAGCAGAAGTCTAATTGTCTCATATTGAACCAACTCTATACACCTGTCAGCTGTTTAATTAAATTCCCACCAAATAAAATGTTATTACACCTGGTGGCACAGTGGATAGATTCTCATTTCTACTCTTTAGTTGCTGTATTACTAACAATATCGCATATTCAGGGGCCAGACCCTTAGCTGGTATTAATTAATGCACTGCAGTCCATGGTGACATGCTGATTTAGACTATCTGAGGCTGTAGCCCTGAAAGCCAGACCTTAAGAGACTCAGGGCCAGATATTCAATGATTCTAAATACTTAGTGGCTCAACATGATAAGGTGTCTGGAAATCTGTGCCAGGTTCAAAATTAAACTTAGAAAAAATGTGCCTGTTCACCCACATGATGAAATTCAATTGCCAGGGTGTCCCATCGCCTACTTTACGTACAACATAGAATGTTTAGTGACTATATTGATACTGTTTTGGTGGCCAGATGCCACAGTGATGAGTATGGCCTAAAGTTCTAAATAGATAGATGGGCAGACAGGATTAACTGCATTTTAAAAGTGACCACAATTTTCCCTTGAATTTTAGCTTCAGACAATATAAAGCCAGAAGGGTCTATTGTGTGGATTTAGTATGACCACCTTCACAACACAAGACATAAGACTTTCTTAAATTATTTTCTGTTTGAATTAGAGCAATTAGAAAAACATCCAATCTGCATTTAAACATTTACACAGATAAAGAATTCACCACTGGTTCCAATGGTTAGTTATCCTCACAGTAGAAAACAAACAAACAAACAAAAACAAAATTCACCTCATTTCTAGTCTGAATGTATCTTGCTTAGAATGGAGAGGATGCTCCCATTAATGATTTTTTTAAGTTGATAGAAAACATTAGCAAACACTGAAGTGAAGGATAAGTTCCTAACAAGCCGTCTGAAAGCTGCACTTGTGCCTTAACTGAACATAGAAATGAAGAAGGCAACTTCTAACATTTTGTGTTAGACAGCAGAGATGTCTGGAATTGTGCCTGGAAAGTCTGGGCTCAAGTCTATTAGCTGTATTGTAGGAAATGAAGTGCCAGGAGCACACTGCAATTAAGCAGACATCCTTACAAAAATATTCTTCTCTTACAGCAATGGTATTTGTTTTCATTGTGGTATACTCATCAAATAACAATTGGTACAGTCATTTCATTCAGCTCCTGGGCCAGTGTATTGCAAAAAGTTTTGGATGCAGTGAAGGAACATGTCATATTAAGTACAGACTTAGGAGGTAGCCCAGAGACAGAGTCCAATAGTGATTGATGGAGTGAGTGTTTAGAGGGCTTTCATTGTGTGGAATGATAAGGGATAACATCAGGAAAAAGCAAAGGGCTTGTCAAAAACCTCGCCTACATGTCTTTGGTTCACGAAAAACACAAGCACATGCTAGTGCTTCCCTTAATCAAGGCCTATATCTAAGCAGAGTGCGAAACAATAATAAGGCAGAGATTCAGTTTCAACACTTCTAAAGGAGCCTGGTTTGGAAGAATGAAGGTTTTCCCTTTTGACCCTAACTTAGACCCATCCTATAAACTAAAGATAGTTATGTTATACATCTGAAAGTGGGCTTTTTACAGTCACTTCACTGGTTTGCCTCTAATCACCATATTGCTGACCCTACATTATATGTTATGCTTACAAAAGTATCTCAGCCACTAAAAACAACCAACCAAACAACCAAACGAAAAAGCAAAATGTATAGGCATCTGGAAATTTATCTGATCAGCCCTAATATTACAACTTCCATATAAGCTCCAAGGGGCTGAGGTTTGTAATATAATCCACAGTACAGAATCTATCAACAAGATAAAAGTTCTAATCTTTAACAAATTGCAAAAGTGGATTTAGAGGTACATGCTCTGAATTATTTTGTACAAATTGTGTTTTCTTTGCATATCTCTTTCAATTTGTTGAGAACATAGGAGTACTTGGATAAACAAAAGATGCCAAATAAGAAGGTTTAGGGGAAGATTTTCAAAAGCATCCAACATTAGACTAATTCTGGTTCACTGAAATCAATAGGAATTTTGACTTACAATTTATTAATTCAAAATATTGTGGGAAAGAACAAGTTAGGAACTATTTAGAAAAGCTAAACATACACAAATCGATGGGCCCAGATTTAATGCATCCGAGGATACTGAGGGAGTTGGCAAATGTCATTGCGGAGCCCTTGGCCATTTTCTTTGAAAACTCGTGAAAATCAGGAGAGATCCTGGATGACTGGAAAAAGGCAAATGTAGTGCCCATCTTTAAAAAAGGGAAGAAGGACAATCCAGGGAACTACAGACCAATCATGGAGGAGATCCTCAAGGAATCCATTTTGAAGCACTTGGAGGGGAGAAAAGTGAACAGGAATAGTCAACATGGATTCACAAAGGGCAAGTCATGCCTGACAAATCTACCACTTCTATGATGAGGCAACTAGCTCCGTGGATATGGGAAAGTCAGTGAATGTGATATACCTTGACTTTAGCAAAGCTTTTGATACGGTCTCCCACAATATTCTTGCCAGCAAGTTAAGGGAATATAGATTGGATAAATGGACCGTAAGATGAATAGAAAGCTGGCTAGACTGTCAGGCCCAATGGGTATTTATCAATAGCTCGATGACATGTTGGCAGTCAGTTTCTAGCGGAGTGCCCCAAGGATCTGTTCTAGGACTGGTTTTGTTCAACATCTTTATTAATGACCTGGATGAGCGGATGGATTGCACCCTCAGCAAGTTCGTAGATGACTCTAAGCTAGAGGTGGATACACTAGAGGGCAGGGATAGAGTCCAGAATGACTTGGACATATTAGAGGATTGGGCCAAAAGAAATCTGATGAGGTTCTACTAGGACAAGTATAAAGTCCTGCACTTGGGACTGAAGAATCCCAAGCATTGTTACAGGCTGGGGACCGAATGGAAAGTTCTGCAGAAAAGGACCTGGAAATTCCAGTGGATAAGAAACTGGATCTGAGTCAACAGTGTGTTCTTGTAGCCAAGAGGGCTAATGGCATATTAGGTTGCATTAGGAGGAGCATTGCCAGAAGATCCAGAGAAGTGATTATTCCCCTTTATTCGGCTTTGGTGAGGCCACATCTGGAGTATTGTGTCCAGTTCTGGGCCTTCCACTATAGAAAGGATGTGGATGAAAACCAAAATTATTAGGGCGCTGGAGTGCATGACCTATGAGGAGAGACTGAGGGATCTGGGTTTGTTTAGTCTGCAGAAGAGAAGAGTGGATTTGATAGCAGCCTTCAACTTCCTGAAGGGAGGTTTCAAAGGGGATTGGAAAAGGCTGTTCACAGTAGTGACAGATGGCAGAACAAGAAGCAATGGTCTCCAGTTACAGTGGGAGAGGTCTAGGTTGGATATTAGGAAAAACTATTTCATTAGGAGGGTGGTGAAGCACTGGAATGGGTTACCTAAGGAGGTGGTAGAATCTCCATCCATAGAGGTTTTTGAGTCTTGGTTTGACAAAGCCTTGGCTGGGTTGATTTAATTGGGATTGGTCCTGCCTTGGGCAGGGGGCTGGACTTGATGACCTCCTGAGGTCTCTTCCTGATTCTATGATTCTATAAGATTCTCTCTTTTCTCTCTTCTGAGGAACTGCAGTGCACTCTGTAGACTGTAAGTTCCAGGACAAAAGTGTTTGGAGTTGGCAATAGGTGATCAGTCTGCATGCACATGACTTGAATGAAAGTTGTAGTTGTAGCATGTCTGTAAATAATTCTATTGGTAAAGAGCCATTTTATTTTTAGAAACATAGAGTCTTCTCAGGTTGTTACCAAACGCGCTTGGAAGAAGTTTGAAAACCAGTTCAGAAAAGATACAGATAAACTGAACACAGCTAGATAAATAGTGTGTAGATATAATTTCTGTACATTTGAAGACAGTTTCACCTCTTCTGTTGCTTAGGTTTACTTGCATTGCGTTTGTAATTTTACTAAAGTTTTTAAATACGATTATATTAATCCTCCCTTTTGTGGCCCCTTTCTTGAAAATTTGATGTGTACTGCATATGGCCTTCAGGCACAATCAAAACTGAAAATGAATTCATTTTCTCTGAATTTATGTTAAATCCTAACTGCAGTTTTTGCCAAACCACTTCCCACACCACCGCCTAGCACCCTACAAGACAAAAACAAAACAAAAAGTGGTATTCACCCAGCTACAATCATTGGCATATACAATTATCACCCTTATTATAATAATGCTCTTCAATAATAACCACAAATGCTTAATTGCCATGGATTGTTTTATAGCAATCATGGATTATGTTGAGAAAATGGTATAATTTATTTTATTCTTAATGGAGTGTGAAAATCTTGTCTGAAAGATTGTCACTTGATGTTCCAGTTATATCACTCAAAAATAAATATGCTTCCCTGCTATTAATTAAAAGGGTCCACAGGATGTTCAGCTGACAAGGAACAGGGAATTTCACATTTCAAGCCAAATGAAAGGCAGTGGTTCTTTCATTTGAGAGGTTCCTATTATTATTGGACAAAAGCACATTATTTATTATAGATAGCATAAGGTCACATGAGAGAATATACTTGGCCTTCAGAGACTTTGGTATTCATATAATTAAAATAACTAATCAATTGTGGAAAATAGTCAAAAGTCAAATCTTAATGAACTGGAAAAAATTATACTTCAGTTTTCTGTTGCAAATCCCCAATTAGCATATTAAACACAACATCTCCCTATTACATGGAAAAAAATGAATATTGTATTTGGCTTTACTTCTTCTTAGGTCATAACTGTATATTGTGCATTCAACATATGGAGAGATATTAATTGCATTTATAATTAGATTGCAGCAGCTACCTTAATATGGTTTAATTGAAAGAATGTACTAATCTGGTATATTAAATAGTGCATTTTTTCTTATTATATCTGTATTGAAAATATCTCTTTCTCTCTCGGAAGAACATATCTTTTCCCACTCCATTGTCATCTTTTGTTAAATTTGCACAATTCTATATGTAGAAAATTCATGGGGAACACACTGGTTACTGTATGTTACACAGATCCCTTTTTGGCTAATCCAAAGAGGCTTTGAGCCTGTTACAACTCTCCACATAGAAGCCTAGTTCTTTGGCTCAAGCTTTCAGCCCTGGAGTTCTCTGGTCCAATACCTGGTGTAGGGGGTTGGATGGAAGCCATTACATTTGTATATGGTTCCCAGCCAGCAGTGTTATTCTGAATTTACAACAGAGTAAGTCTCCAGTCCTGGTTGCAGATAGATCCCTACCCATCCCCAGCACATTTCTGTTGACTTCAATGGGTTCCACAAAGATTGGCCCAAGAGTGAGATCAGAACCTGTCCCCTTCATTATATTCAGCACAGCCACTTGCTAAGAGCACATTTTATTTTATTTTAAATAATTGCCATTATTATAGTATCTGAGAACCTCAGAAATAAAAAATGAACTTCTCTCCTTTATTATTAAAGTCATAAGGAAGTACCATTATGCTTATTTTCAAGATGGGAAACTGGAACATGCAGAAATTAAAACCTAAATCTGCAAAAGCATCCAGCAGTGGGGGGTGGAGGACTTGATTTTCAGAAATGCTGGGTACCTGCTCTTCTACTGATGTAATGGATTTAGCTTTTGTTGATGGTAGATCAATGTAGCTTCATATCTAGTTATAGTAGGAAAGTAACTTAGCATGGAAAAAGCCATAAACAAAAAAACTATTTTTATTGCAAAGTTGAGTGAAATGACATTGGAGATATAATGATTTTTTTCTAGCCAGGGTTAAGTCTAAGGAATTCCAATAGGTGTAATGCATGTCAATGAGAAAAGTGACCTTCCAGAATTTATTTCCAAAACAAAACATTTTTAAAAAGAATAAAATCCCCCATTTAACTCTGTTATTCATGAAAAATCAGCATCGTACCTTTTCCATGTACTAGCAGCAGACAAGAGCTTCACAGATCAAAGGAGAGAGAGATGGGCCTTTAAAAAAATAAAGTTGTTTTTACATCAGCCATGTGAACCAGTATATAACCAAGTGTTTATATTTAGCTGCTCTCAGAAAAGAGAGTGTTCTCTCTCAGTTGAAAGCTGAATACAGAACATCTTTTACACAGATTTATAGGAGCTTGTTAGCTTATTCATCAAGTCCAGTTGAACTATACCTAGGGTATGTCTAGTCTACAAGCCTCTTTCAAAAAAGAGTGTCTAGACTAGAAGCAGATTTTTCGAAAAAGTGAGCTGCTTTTTCAAAAGAGAGTCTAAAGATTCTCTTTCAAAAAAGCACAGTTTGCATTCAATAGCACCTTTTTTTGAAAGAGTACTTAAGAAAAAAGGCGTTATTCTTCATAAAATGCGGTTTACCGTGATTGAAAAAACTGCCGCATTTTTTTTATTTACTTTCAAAAGAACGCAGATGCAGTCTAGATGCAGGTGAAGTTTTTCAAAAAAAAAAACCCTGTAGTCTAGACACACCCCTAGTGGGGTAACAGTGACTGTCTACAATCTCTGTCTTCAAAGCTGCCAAGGGTCCCCTGGGAAAAATTAGAACAGACTGGGATCTGCTTTAACCCTGTGCTGGTAAATGACAGTGTCAACAATGTTGAGCCTCCAGAACAGTAGAGAGAAACTGTTTCAAAATATCAAGCACTTTTACAAATCCATTCTTGGAAATATAACTGATATAAATAAACCATGTAGGTTGAACTTCACTTACAGTTTCTTTCTCCTAGAGGATATGAAATATTCATATTGCTTTTCACTGGATCGCTTGTGGGGTCAATAAAAACTGTTGAACCAATAGACAATAGCTTTGAAAATCTTAAGCTGGAGGAAACTTGTCTTTGCTGAATTTATCTCTTCACTGTTTATGATGGGCCATAGTGAAATCAACAGAGTTCTGTTGGCCTGGCTGGCTAATGTGGCTATTTCTTAAAGACCTATCACCTTTGGAAAAAAATAACATTATTTCCTGAACAGCCATGTAGACATGTAAGTAAACATCCATATAAAGCAGATATCATTTATTTATGCTTCTAAAAAGTGAACATATACACACACACATGGCATGAAAGAAGCATTTCTTCATTTTCCAGTCACATATTCCTGTGCTTCTTTTAATGCATCAGGTTAGAAGGGGCAAGACTGCACAGAATAAAAACAATCAACAAACAGCCAAGTCTTCAGTGCTAGTACAAATGTGTTGCTGATTGGTAACAATGATCAATGTCCTTTTCTAACTTGATTCTTGACACCGTGACATTCAGTTTTTCTTTTTCTTTTTGTTTTAATATTTGTAAGGACAGAGAGAAGCAAATAAGTTGTTTCATTCAGGAATCAGGGCATTTATTCAGTGTAAACCAGGAATAACTCTACTGAGTTCAGTGGCTGTTCTAGAGGTCATGCTAGACTCTCTTCAAACATATAGGAAGAGAGAGAGTCTATGTCCCAAAGTATGTGCAATTGAAATAGATGAAGCAGACAAATGAAGAATTTTCATAATGGTTTTACAGATGGGACAGACACTGATGCACAGAGATGAAGTAGTGTTCATCAGGTCATACTGGAAGTCTCTGGAGGCACTGCGAATTACACCTAGATTGCCTGAGTCCCAACCTAAGGCCTTTTTCTTAAAACAGCTGTTCCTGTCTTTGGGAAAGCAGTCTTCAATCCTACAGCTTTGAAAAACCAAGAAGCTTTAGATAAGCCTTCAGTGTGTTTTCAATTCACCTGCAATTTTCAGTGAAAGCCATTTTCTTCCTAAACTAAAGTCAATGGGCTCTCTGACCAGCATAGTTTTAAATGTATTGAAATCTGTTTTAAATACAAATCATGGAAAGATATTTTAAGAAAGAAAACTAATCCTAAAACAGGCCCTCTAAAAAGATAAATAAAAATCGCTTGTTTCTTGCTTGCAAAGTTGTGGATTTTATTGCTGGCAATTCTTAATAATAGACATACTCCGTACTGTAATATTAGTCTACCTCATCCTAGTGCTGCAAAGTATGCCAAGCTTGGGAGAATAAATCAGCCATCTGGGCCTGCAGGTGTTTACAATATAGAATAAATTAAGAAGTGAAAAGGCATTGAGAAGGTTACAGTTGAATAATTACTGTGGAAAGCTGAAAATGTTATGTACAAGTTCAACCACTGAAGATGCATTACCCTGCCCTTTTAAGATTAGTTTCCACTCTTGTTTCATTAGCCCTCCTGTCCGACAAGCTTCGCTTTCCTTCAAATATATTCTCCCCACAGAGTGTCTGCCACAATTAAGCTGTGCTGATCCTCATTTTTATAGTTATTTTTTGTTGTTTAGCTGATGTGATAAATTCAGTTATGACCGTTGAAAGACTCCAGCTTGTATTTCCCTCCCCATGACAGGTTGTGTCATGTGAACCCCTGCTGGCTTGGTTGTTCATTTCATGCCTTGTACATTTCAAGACAGGCTGTTGTACTTAATCATAATCAGAAGAAAACACTGAAATGCTTGGGACAGGATGCAGAGCAGACACATTAGAACCAGCTCTATATGATACAATCCTGCACTATTTAATAGCGGGAGCTTTGCATTTCACTTCACTCAGTTCACAATCTCTACTGAGCACTCAACCAGTCATCACTATATGTCAACCACAACAATAAACAATAAAAACTTCTCTCAGTGGTCTTAGTATGTGTCTCTTCATCCAATTTATTTTCCTTGTGTTGCCCATTGGTCAAATTTCAGGTTGGCACAAGAAGGCACAAGCCTAATTATCATCTATACATCACATCAGATTTGATATCACATATTGCTGTCTACATTTAAATGGGAATGGGCAGGATTTCTTTTTACAGAGTGGCTGCATCTAGACTGGCAAGTTTTTCTGCAAAAGCATTTGCTTTTGCGCAAAAACTTGCCAGCTGTCTACACTGGCTGCTTGATTTTGCACAAAAGCACTGACGTTCTACTGTCCCAAATCAGTGCTTCTTGCGCAAATGCTTTGACGTTCCCATTCGGGCAAAAGCCCTTTTCCGGAAATATTTTTGCGCAAGATGGCCAGTGTAGACAGCTAAAAACTGTTTTGCGCAAAAAAGCCCCGATGGCAAAAATGGCGATAGGGGCTTTCTTGCGCAAAACCACGTCTAGATTGACACGGACGCTTTTCCGCAAAAAGTGCTTTTGCGGAAAAGCGTCCGTGCCAATCTAGATGCTCTTTTCCACAAATGCTTTTAACGGAAAAACTTTTCTGTTAAAAGCATTTGCAGAAAATCATGCCAGTCTAGATGTAGCCAGTAAGTTTATTTTAACTTCACTTAGTGTTTCTTAAATTACCTTCTTCAGACAGTCCCAGATTCTAGTAGTCATTACAAAACTAGATATTTATCCAGATATAAGAATATTCAGATTTATAATATTAAAATATATAATCAAGAGTTTTGGTGAGGATATAAATAATCAAACTTCAGGGCATATGCATATTATATCTCTTGAGGATTAGGATGAAACAGTCACTGAGCAAGTATGCACAGATGCATACTACAGGATCTCTTCCTCTAAAGAAGCTGGTAGTATAAAAGACAGGTCACTGGATTACATAGCACTGGTCTGATTCAGTACAGCAAGTCATGTTTCCATATTATGTTTTAATCTCCAGTACTGAGAGATTCAAGGCCCTTTATTAATGTTTCTGTAGCAGCATTCTTTTGACAACTTAAAAGGTCCTTTAGAAAAGATCCTTTAGAAAATATGTCAATTTCTCCTCTGTCTCTTTATAGTCCTTGATAAAAAGGCCTTTGATGTTTTTTGTTTCTTCCAAAATGTATTTGGTTTTTATCTAGAACTATTGATAAATCTGAATTTATAAATGCTTGCTAGGCTTGTTTTGCAATTAACAGTTTTCTAGATAAGATCTGAAGTTCTAATATAAAAATTTGGCAGAAAAAAAAGCTTGTATTAGAAAACCCCAGACACAAATTTGCCCTTTATACATCACAAAGAGACAAAAAGGCACATACCCATTTTTTTTCTTTTGCAAGTCATTTCTAAGACTCATGAATTGCATTTTCAATCTATGCTGATAACATTCAGTTGAATTTTCAAGTTTTTCCCAGGGACATTGACTTTTGTGTTTAATAATGTATGACCAAAATCACAATCTAACCACATTATTATTCCCTGATACTAAACATTGAATCATAGAATCATAGAGCTGGAAGAAACCTCAGGAGGTCATTGAGTCCAGCCCCCTGCCCAAGGCAGGACCAATCCCAACTAAATCAACCCAGCCAGGGCTTTGTCAAGCCGAGACTTAAAAACCTCTAGGGATGGAGATTCTACCACCTCCCTAGGCAACCCATTCCAGTGCTTCACCACCCTCCTAGTGAAATAGTTTTTCCTAATATCCAGCTTAGACCTCTTCCACTGTAACTTGAGACCAGTGCTCCTTTTTCTGCCATCTGTCACTATTGTGAACAGCCTTTCTGCATCCTCTTTGGAACCTCCCTTCTGGAAGTTGAAAGCTGCTATCAAATCTCCCCTCACTTTTCTCTTCTGCAGACTAAAAAAACCCAAATCCCTCAGTCTCTCCTCATAGGTCATGCACTCCAGCCCTCTAATAATTTTGGTTGCCGTCCACATCCTTTCTCATTGCAGGAGGAGTAACAGTAGTTCTTCACAGGTCTGCAACGAGACTCAAGATTAAACACACTGGTAGAATGAGCAGGTGCAAATTATTCAGCCAGGTATCTGGTCCATGGTGTAAGAGTGTTCATTTGAACTTCCTAGCCCGTGCCACATGAAGCAGGTAGTTCAAGCTACCGGGCATTTAAAAATGGCGGCGCCCGGGAACATGCAAATGAAGCACGGGATATTTAAATCCCAGGCTTCATTTGTAAGTTTGAATGACTACATTAGCCACCCTAGTTCGAACTAGGGTGGCTAGTGTAGCCGTACCCTAAGGTGACTCAGGATTGCTTGTTGTTTTATAGTCAATCCAGAAACTGACAGTGTATGCCTGAAGCTGGCAAATGCCTGTTAAACGGCTTTCATTACCATGGCTCTTTCACAGGTTCAGTGCTATGCTTTAGGTCTGGCAGGCTTTTTCACTTTTCAGTTAACTAGATGAAATGAAACTATGGAACAGGGATTGAAAGAAGTTTGTGGGGTGTTGGACATTAAGACCCAGTGGTACCCCAAATTTTCAATTGCTCTATGCAGTGGTATAATGTGTGTATGGGTAAGGATGACCCTGCCCTCCTGGAGCAAGTTAAAGTGGCTACATGGCTGAGCTAAGCATTCATGGATGGAGCAATTCCTATTGAGTTCTCTGGCCCTCTCTACACAGCACACACCAGTTCCCCATATCCAGCTATAATCAAACACAATTGTTTGACAAGCAGGCAGACACATTTATCCGTCTCCATGATCCTTTTGGAGATTTTGAGTAGAAATTAATGCCAGCTTTACATTGTTCTTATGTATAATTCAGTCTTCCGCTGCAAAATGGATCTGTGAGAGGAGACAAATATTTACACTCAGAATCTTACATGTAATTTTAATGATTGACCTTTTATTTCATACTCTCTGAAACATTTTTAATTGGATTCAATGAAAACTTGCAGATTCTTTTCATGTTTAAGTCTGACCATGGTTATGTTAGTAGCTGTTTTAAAGGCTTATAAGGTTTGGGATTTGCGTGGCAAGCGTAATTTATTTTTTATTTTGTGATGGTCTGCGTTTAATTTGAAAAATAAACTACATTTTTTTATATTTGCTTCTTGCCACTAAGAATTAGGAGAGATTAATGTCTCTGCATGAGGCACTTTTCATATTTTGTCTTTTATGCTGGTAATTTAGCCTGCTTGTTTTATCACTTCAGCTTGTCTAACTCAGATCAATGGGAGCTTGAAATTAAGTCAAAGTAGATAACACATTGGGAAAGATAATGTGAAAATATAGGTATATATGGGCGAGGGGAAAACAATTTCACTGCATTATAACACAGCAGGCTGTATTTTACAATTGCATCAAGTATATGATACTCATTCATATAATCTTATCTATGAATGGTCTTAATTCAATTACTTATTGAACAGGAATAAATATACCAGAATTATTTAGCTCCTGAGCCAAAGGCCATCTGACTTTGGAGGCTGTGGTCCTTAGTGAACAGAGCACTGCACTGGGACTCAGGCATTTATTCCTAGCTCTGCCTCAGGCGTGCTGGTTGATTTAGGTTGAGTTCTGTCATCTCTCTGTGAGCAGGTGGCTTAGGAAGTGGGGAGGAAGTCATGACATGAAATGAGATATTATTTATCCCCACCACTCTCATAGATTTGGAGGAAAGCACTACATTGTATATTTACCTACTGGTCTGTGATCTTAAGGCACATTTTTTTCTGTGTAGCAGAGACACAATGCTATAAACACAAGTATGTGTGTTCCCTCAGATCACACATACCATTGGTATATCCATGACTGAAAAATAACGCACAGCTATGTAAACATAGAAAGCCTGCACACATTTGAGATGTCAGTCAGAAGCCACTCACCGAGCCTGGACAAGATGGGGGGGGGGGGGGGGGGGTAGCTCTGCTCTCCCAGAAGGGAGGAAGCCTCAGATGGAAGGGGCAGCCAGCTCTCGGCTGTGACCAGATCATGTCATGCCCTTCCCTCCCTCCCCCCCCCCCCACTCCCTGGCCTCCTAGAGTGCACTGCCCACAGCTATTGAGTGTGTCATGCAAGGCTCTGGCTTCAATTTAAAGGGATCTTGGGTTCCAACCTCTGCTGCTGCCACAATAGTCCTGGGCCCCTTTGACAAATGAGTAACTTGCACTGAAGACCAGACTCATATATATAGTAGCCCAGTGTCTATGAGTCTGTAACGCCGAAATGCTGGCTGTTCCCTCTGGGAGGTGCTGTTGCTGAAATGCTGGCTGTTCCCTCTAGGCAGCCCATGCTGCATGGGGAGTGCGGGGCCCAAACAGCCACTTGCTCCCCCGCGGCGGCCTGGCTGAGCGGTGCAGAAGTCAGCTGAGTGCCACGGCAGGAGGCGAAGGAGGGTGTGGTGATGTGCGGCGTGACAGCAGCTCCAGGCCCTGCCCCCTGGCCACAGACGTCACCTCCCCGCCCCCCTTCATCTCCCGCCGTGGCGCTCGGCTAACTTCTGTGCTGCCCAGCTCAGCCAGGCCGCCGCGTGGGAGCAAGTGGCTCAAGTAACCGTTTGGGCTCCACGCCCCCCATGCAGCATGGCGAGTGTGGAGCCCAAACGGCCATTTGGGCTCTGCGGTCCCCCAAGTGAGAGGCAGGAGAGGAAGGAGAAGTGAAAAAGAGAGACAGAGAGAGAGGCAGGAGGCGGAGGAGAGCTGAGAGAGAGAGGGGGAGGTAGGAGGAGGAGAGAGAGAGAGACTGAGCGAGAGACCGGAGACTCAGGAGAGAAGACCGACGTGGAGGAGAGACCTGAAAATCCCATCTTATGATGGGCTAATTCGCTAGTAAAATAAGATTAAGCACGCTTTGAAAATATTGTTAGAGCTGGACATCATTTTAACCTTTTTTTGGAAAGGGGAGGGGGGAAATAATGCCTGTTCCGATTCCCCCCCAGTAAAACTGGAAAATGGAAAATGTTATGATATTTTGGTCCATTTTTTACTGTCACCCCCTTTCTCTTTCTCTCTCTTTTTTTGGAAAAAATGGAATAAAGGAAAACCTTGCACACAAGCCAGTCCTTGCCTTCTGGTCTCAGAAGTGCTGCAGAGTAGATTTGTTATTTAGATTCCAAAACTATTTAGATCACTAACTTGTGCCTATACTAACCTCCCCTCTCCCCAAAATCCCACAGATATTTCAAACCATTCAAGTGTTGACATAATTTCACCACCAATAAAAGACTTGACATCCTCACAATTTGCTGCCACCTTGGCAGAGTGTGGATTAGTAGGAAAGCAATATGTACTAGGACAATTTTATTACAAGAGGCATTTCTACAAACAATAACAATCACCTCGTATGGCTTATGTTGAGACTATAAATAACTAGTATGGAAAAATCTATTTTGCTTAGATAGAGAGAGAAAGACAGTGCACATGTGTATAGAGAGAATGCCATAAGCCCTACATTGTTAATGGTATGCCAGTCCATGCTTAAAAAACAAAGAAACAAAATCACACCGTCACTTGCAATGGAGACATACCTAAGATTGTGGAAGCTTTGGCTGACATGGTTTCTGTTTGCAGGTGTTATCTTCTGACTGTTGAAAATGATTGAACCAGCTCTGCTCAGAGATTAAGATTGTGTGTTTAGGAAGAGGTGGACATTTCATGTAATAATTTCACCCAGCCTACCTTACCCAGAAAGTGGGGTTGATTCTGCAGTGGACTAAGGGACGGGCCATTTGCCTTGGGAATGCAGCGTTGGGGGCTTGAGTCCTGCCCTCACCCACTGTGGGAACAGATGGACAGCCAACAGAGGCTGCTAGGGATGGAAATTTGGGCTGGAAATATCCTGCACCATGTAAACAAGCCTTCTGGTGTAAATTGGTTTTGATTTGCTTAGTGATAGATTATAGAACATCACCCTGGATATGTGTGTAGGACGTTGTGCAAAGGTTTGCTTGCAAAATGTGTGCAGTGTCTAGCTAAGGATGATACATTTCCAGGATATGGTGTTCAAGGCCTTAAACAAGAAGTGTCAGAACAGGCTCCAGAATACAATCATGCTGACCCAATGCCCTCCAAAAACTGCCAAACCAGCATACAAGAATTACTTGAACCCTGGCACTTACTGGGTAGTTCTCTTATAAATAATTCTAGTTCTGTCACATAATCTCCATCCCTCTAATTGCAAAATGGCAATCCCATGTATCTAGCTCACCAAGGGGCTGTGAAAATCAATGAGCAACATTTGTATAGATGAAAAGATACAGCTTTGTATAAGTCAATATTATTTCCCCTGACACGTGAGGGGAGCAGAGAGCACTGCACTGGAAAAATTCTCAGTCGTTCCTGTATTCTGGCCCCTTTGCTAGAGCACATTATTGTTCTTTTTGCCACAATATAACAAAAACATTTTATTTCATTTGCATGAAATATAAAATTACCTAGATTGTCGTGCTTATCAAAAAGCAGAGGATTGATTTTTACTGTCCTACACAGAGAACAAGAAAATGCCTTGCCACATCACAGAGTGGCACTTACTTTTTATGAAAGTTAATAGACCAGCAGCTACTGGGTTTCTTTTTGCATTGTTGTGTCTTTCCAATCTACATCTTGTATTAGCTTGGGAGAGCAGACGTCTGGCAGATGATGTATTTAGTGTCACAGTCTCTTTAGATTCCAACGTACGCAACATACTGATAAGTGGAAATCACAATTTTTGGTTCTGTGTTGTGCTGCAAGCATGAACAAAACATTGCATAGAGCTGATTGAAAATGACTGGCAGACATCTTCCTGTTTTGGGACACGGGCTTCTTAGCTAGCAGATTAGTTGTTCTTTACCCAATACTTCCCTTGGGACTGATCCTACATGATGCTCAACATCTTGCAAGATTGGGCCTTTGCCCAGACATTGATTTCCCAACAATTTTGGATTAAAAAGGCAGGCATTTACTTTTAAATATTTATAGAAATCTCCCCTGGCAGGAAAATACTTCAAAAGAGGTTGGCCGAAAGCTGAAAATTACTAGAAGACCTTCTTCAAAGCTGATTTTATATTCAGTAATTCTGGGGCTAGAGAATACAAATGTGGGAAAATCAGCCATACTAGCTCCTTGGGATTCATGGGCATAGTGGTCTTTGGTTTTTATTTACATCATTTTGCCCCCTGTTGGCATGGGTCTGAATCTGGGGGCGTGTCTAGACTACAGGGTTTTTCCGAAAAAGGTGGCCTTTTTTCGAAAAAGCTTCCCCTGCATCTAGACTGCTGCCATGTTCTTTTGATTTACTTTCAAAAGTAAATCAAAAGAATGTGGCAGTTTTTTTGACCACAGAAAACCTCGTTTTATGAGGAAGAACGCCTTTTTTCAAAAGTGCTCTTTGGAAAAAAGGCGCTATGTAATGCAAACTGTGCTTTTTCTGAAGAGAGCATCCAGGCTGCCTGGGTGCTTTTGAAAAAGTGGCTTGCTTTTTTGAAAGTACTGATTGTAGTCTAGAGGCTCTTTTTCAAAAGAGGCTTTTTCTAAAGTATCTTTCGAAAAAGCCTTTTTTGAAAGAGGCTTGCAGTCTAGACATAGCCTAAATGTAGCCTGGGTAAACCTAAAATCTCAGAGTAAAACCCTGTCAAATCCCTAAGGAACTAAGGCAGGCTCACCCTCACCCTGGGCCTGCACCACTCCAGAATGAGGTTAGCATATCCAGCGGTAACTCCTGGGCGGGAGGGAGGGAAGTGCATGTGCCTCTATGTGCTGCCCATTCACCCTCCTACCACATCCACAGGCACCAGTACCATACCCCACATTGGGTTACCTGTCCTTGGTGAACAGGAGCTGTGGGTCAGTAGTGACAGGCAAGACCTCCTGCCCCACCTCCCCCATGGAATGCAGGGACAATGCAGCCACTTCCAGGAGTGATGCGGGGTCAGGGCAGGGGGGAGCCTGCCTTAACCTCACTAGGTTGCTGGACTGTTAGTGGCTGATCTCCCAATTTGGCTTCAGGAGCCTCCAAGAGAACTAGCCAGGTTCCAGGAGACTCACAAATAGTCTTCTACACATGGATGGAAAAAATGTTCTGTACCAATATCAAGGTGATGTGCACCACCAGTAAAATCACAGCCAGCACAGTTCGGCATTTTAGAACTCACTGCTCCAAGAATTACATTTAAGCATAAGAGCGGGATACCAATTACGTAATGCACACACCAGTCAAAAACCTAAAACAATACAAATTGAAAGAAGTAAAAGAAGTAAAAACAACATGTGTCTGGTTGGGAGGTGAGTGTGAGAGACAACATGTGCTTCTGTGAGAGTGACAGAGAATCACATTATCCCTTTACATAGGCTGAGTGCATTCAGACACAGAAGCAGCTGCCAGCAAGCTCTCTCCACTTTACCCATGCCCCCCTCAGGTGCAGAGGGGATACGGGATGGGGCTCCCTCACCTCAGTGGCCTGCACAGCAAGCAGGAAGTTCCCATGGGGCAGTTCAAGGCAGAGGGCAGGAGAAGCATAGCACTAGGAGGAGTGGCATCTCAAGTGCCTGCACCTGTTAACCTCCCGGCCAAACCAGTCAGGATTGACCTTCAGAAGCTCCAGGATCGAGCAGTAGATCCCGTTCTACTCATTGGTGACCACTGGCTTAGACCAACCTAGATATGAGTGTGAGCAGGCTTGAGTAAATGAACTGCCATGGCCTTTTCTCCATGAATCGTTCTATTAAATTAACTTGAACACGTGAGGAGTTAAATCCTTACTGACAGATTTATTGTAGAGGCATCACATCCAAAAGAATTTTTAATCTGTGTTCAGTTTGCCCCCTGTTGTTCGGCAAAAATAAAGTTTAGTGGGGATACTTTATGTCAACACTCATCTGCATTGCACAAATATGTTACTTGCTTATGTGGCAAATCAGAAGCTGGTTAATTGCATCAAATTTCTCACTGAAAAGGCTTTTAAACTACCCTCAAATATCATCAAGGCTGAGTCTAAATATGTATTTGAATATTCTCTGCAGTTCTGTGAAGACAAAACTGCTGATCTAGTTGTTCTAGCATCTATGATTGATCAAAAGAAATGCAAAATTTTAATCCTAATGTAAACAAACAGATGAGCTATACTCCAAAGAGGGTAATTTTGTTCATCACTGATTTTTTTCAGTCTCTTTAATGTTTGGTGCCTAACATTGTACACCAAAGTCCCCACTTACTGCTCTGGTTTGAAACTATTTTGATGGCTTTTGACCATATCACACCTTGTAATTCTTTAGCATCTGCAAATTCAATAAGAATGTTCAAGACTTTATTCCTTGCTGGGATCTCAAACTTTTCTTACTTATTTTGTTCTCTGAATTTCTACTTACCCAAGAAGTAGTTCTCCCATAGTGGTCTGTCACAGTGGTCTTTTCTTTCTCATAAATGCTGTCAGTTGAACATGTCCATTTGGATGGATACCCCTGGAGAACAGTCATTGGATAGCCCTATCCCACCAAAACTCTCTTGGGAGAAAAGGCCTCCTTTGCAGTACAAATCAACACCCACTGAGGTCCTCTCAATATTAATGGACAGTCAACCTACTTAAGCCTACTTCTGCCCTCCTTACTCTTGCCTTCTAATACCTTAATCTACAAGCAGAAGTGTCAGATTGAAACCCTTGCTCTAAGATTTTCAAAAGATTCCAGTGGAGTTAGGCCTCCTGCTGTAACTGAAATTGAATGGGGAGTGTACACTGATTCTCTAAAGCTCATTTGAAAATTGGAGACTTTGCTGGCTGCGTGACATGAGGCATCACACTCAACTCAAAGGCTTTTCTCTGTCTTTGGAATAGCACCTTGGAACAATTCAAAAATTTCAGGGAATATTCTGAAGGGGGGCAAGATGCTCACCCCACAGGAGTTACAAAAAGGGTATTGTGAAAATTCATTGCACACAAGTTTACTTTTAATGCAAATTTTGCCTTATTCTCTGATATTTCACAGTCGCAGTGTAGCTTCGTCTTATTTTTTCTTTGTTCCAAACCACTCAAGGATTTTTTTCCTTTTAGACAGATATAATTTTTCCATCTCTGAACCAAAGGCAGGCAGTTTGCTATGCTCATCCAGCACTCCGCACTCCAAATCCGAGCTGTGCTGGGAAAGTGTGATTATGCACATAGGTCACATGGCAACATTTCTGCTCCCTTCCTGGCTGAATGCAACTCATAATTAGAAGAAGTTAAAGCAGCCAGTGGGGCTTTAAATCTCTAAGGGAAAGGTAGAAGAGAAGCAGGGTTCATTTCAATTACTCTCTTCAAAGATCTGGCAGAGGATGAGTGATTTGCACTAGCTACATTGTTGATCTATCTAGAATAGGATTAGGTGGGATAACATGCTACATATTTTCTCAGTGGAGGCAGATTCAGAAAATGTAGCCCCATATTTATCCTATTTATGCCTCTGGATCAGTCAATTTTATTCCCTGGACTAAAATCCTAACAAATTCTCAAGTCAGGAATTCACGTCTTCTCTTTCCTTCTTCCATAAAGTCATTCAAGGACAAGTGCTGCACAGCTCCACCCTGGAAGCATGGGAGAGGGGCATGGCTAAAGGGGAAGTGCAGGGAGATGGCTGCTCAAGAACACAACAGGCCTCCTATACAGTCTGCTCCTACTTCCCTGCCAGAGGGCAGCATACTTCATACCCTCTCCGTGTACCAGGCCTAGGCCATGTCTATGTTACAAGGCAACGCAGGAGTAGCTATGGCAGCACAGTCGTCTAATATAGGTGCAGCAGATGCTGACAGAAAGAGTTCTATCAACATAATTACACCACCTCCCAGAGCAATCCTGGCAATGCCAGGCAGACCCACTCTTCTCATGGCACAGTTGCTTCTACAGAAGACGTTTAGCCAGCATAGCCCCCTCCTCCCCAGCTCTGCAGACCAACACAGCTATACTCACACAATTTTGTACTATAAATCTAGTCTTATTCCAACAGCCAAAGCACAGCAGGGTGGTTGAGGGCATGGCCCTGCCATCTTTTTGGTCCATGCACACCCTGAATATTTGGCCTGCAATGGTGCCTGGCCTTTACATGGGAAAAGAAGACACCCTTGTGCAGCCTGGGCATGCACATCTAAGAGTGCGTTAATCTGGTCATCTGACAGATCAAGGTCTAGAACTGTATTACAGTGGTGAGACAAGAATAAGCACTGCACATATAGCTACATGCTGCAGAGACAGGCAGGAGATCACTACATGCCACACTGAAAGGCTCTGGCAGCAGGGAACAGCTCTGGTAGCGGGGAATTTTTCTGTAGCCTCCCCCAAATGGACCCTTTTCCCCACTGCTGGAGCATTTCACTGCAGTGGGAGGCAACGGGACAGTTATACTGCTAAAAATAGATGTGGAATATCATGTAGGGTATATACCCTGGGGAGTGGAGGCACGCAGGACACAATACATGCCTAAGGCATTTCTTGCTGCCTATGCTGCTATTTATACCCATGGTTTCTGGGCGTGTAGCGTGTGTACCCTATGCCTCACCATAAGTGTACACAGTGGCTACCTGATCATGTCTCACAGAACAGAAAGCTGGGGTTCCCTTCTATACTCACAATAACTAAGTGAATTTCCACATATGGCCTTGCTTATTTAAGGGAGAGTTGGGAAAAAAAATGAGCCCCAGGGTCTGTCATATGGATGGACCACAGACTGTCTAGATCCTGATGTGGCAACCATCCCTAGAGTCCAATAGGCTATGTCTACACTACAGGACAAAGTCAAATTAAGATACACAACTTTAGCTATGTTAATTGCGTAACTGAAGTCGATGTACCTTAACTCAACTTGTCCACAGCATACACTTTCCCTTCGACTTCCCTTAATCCTCGTGAAAGCAGGACTACCGACATTGACTGGAGCGGTGCGCCTCTCAGTTCGAATTAGCTGTCGACCTGCTAATTCGAACCCTGAAAGATCGACAGCGGCAGCTTCGATCTTCCTCTGTAGTGTAGACATACCCTGAGTTAATCATTTTAATTAGCACCAAATGGATCTTGACCCCTATAATTCTACTAAACTTCTTTTGTGTCAGAACCACTCTAGTTAGAAGGGCTGTGCTTCAGGGTTTCATAATATATCAGTATACTGAGAATTCCCCTCAGAATTCAGGCTCTAATTTGTTTTCTTCTCTTGCATACTGTGCAACTGTAGGATTTTGTTCGTTTTAAAAAACAATCAATGAAACAAAAGGGACCAGTTAGCTGGCGAAAATCAAAACTGAGCTCCATCCCCTGTGAGTATGGCACAGGGTATGTACAAAAGAATGTATCTGGGGAGTTACATTTGTATTTAACAGATCAATAGCTACGTTAAAAATACATTTATGCCATTCTTTGCATGCACAGTGAGCAATTCAGCAAATACTAAGTCATTGGGGAAAAAACTGCTTGACAAACTTCAAGATTCTGAATTAAACACATAGGAAAGAATGAAATCTGAAGAAAGTTTAATTATATTTTTAAAGAAAGTACAACATTCACATTGTCCCACTGTATATTGTTCTATTTGCATCCCTTTCTATTAGCACACTAAATTCATCACATCCTGGTTTATGACATGCTGTAATGTAACGCACTGCAGTAGCTCCCTACTGACTAATATAAGCTAGCTAATTCAACTATAAGAAAAGCTTGACAGATGGGAAGCCAACAGAAATTGCAGGAGGCTGTTGATATAATTTCTGTCCCATTCTGTACCAAAATACACAACTAAAAATATGACAATTTTAATAGGCTAAATATCACTGGAAGAGGTTTCCAAGGAATGTGAGAAAGTCTCCATTTCTTGGAGCCGTTGGCCTTGTCAACACACAAAACTTGTAGCACTTCCGCCATGTGAGTACCACTAAAGTAGTACATCTGGTCCCCGAGTTGCGAATGGTCAAGTTACGACCATTCATATTTATGACCAAAGCTCCCATGGAGCGGTAGTAAAGGCGGTCTCCAAGTTACAAACGCAACCTGTGCTTATGAACAGTGCGGTCACTATGTAACTCAATGGGGTCCAAGTTACAAACAGATCGAGTTACGGCCAAGTGTCTGGTCCATAATTCGTTCGTAATTCAGGGAGATCTGTCCTGCTTTATCCCCTCCCCCCAACTACACTTCCATGGGGATGCACTGGTACTGATATAATGGAATAAATTCCACCGAGGATTATATCAATTAGTTGCGGTTTGTAACCTATCCCTTAAACCGGCTTCCGTACCTAATGACTGGAAGGTAGCCAACGTGACACCAATATTTAAAAAGGGCTGTAGAGGCGATCCTGGCAATTACAGACTGGTAAGTCTAACTTCAGTACCGGGCAAATTAGTCGAAACAATAGTAAAGTATAAAATTGTGACGCATGTAGAAGAACATAATTTGTTGGACAAAAGTCAACATGGTTTCTGTAAAGGGAAATCCTGTCTTACTAATCTATTAGAGTTCTTTGAAGGGGTTAACAAACATGCGGACAAGGGGGATCCAGTAGATATAGTATACTTAGATTTTCAGAAAGCCTTTGACAAGGTCCCTCGCCAAAGGCTCTTGTGTAAATTACATGGCCATGGGATAAGAGGGAAGGTCCTTTCTTGGATTGAGAACTGGTTAAAAGAAAGGAAACAAAGGGTAGGAATAAATGGTAAATTTTCAGAATGGAGAGGGGTAACTAGTGGTGTACCCCAAGGGTCAGTCCTAGGACCAATCCTGTTCAACTTATTCATAAATGATCTGGAGAAAGAGGTAAGCAGTGAGGTGGTAAAGTTTGCAGATGATACCAAACTTTTTAGGATAGTCAAGACAGAAGCAAACTGTGAAGGACTCCAAGAAGATCTCACCAAACTGAGGCTATGTCTAGACTGCAGGCTTCTTTCGAAAGATGCTCTTTCGAAAGCATCTTTCGAAAGAGCCTCTTTCGAAAGATCGCGTCTAGACTGCAGGCGGATCTTTCGAAAGAGCAATCCGCTTTTTCGAAAGAGAGCACCCAGCGAGTCTGGATGCTCTCTTTCGAGGAAGCCCTATTTACATTGAAGAACGCCTTCCTTCGAAAGAGGAACTTTCGAAAGAAGGCGTTCTTCCTCGTGAAACGAGGTTTACCGCCATCGAAAGAAAAGCCGCGTTCTTTCGAAATTATTTCGAAAGAACGCGGCTTGAGTCTGGACGCAGGGGAAGTTTTTTCGGGAAAAGGCTACTTTTCCCGAAAAAACCCCTGAGTCTGGACACAGCCTGAGTGATTGGGCAACAAAATGGCAAATGAAATTTAATGTGGATAAGTGTAAAGTAATGCACATCGGGAAAAATAACCCCAACTATACATACAGTATGATGGGGGCTAATTTGGCTACGACAAATCAGGAAAGAGATCTTGGAGTTATCGTGGACAGTTCTCTGAAAACTTCCATACAGTGTGCAGCGGCGGTCAAAAAGGCAAATAGGATGCTAGGAATTATTAAGAAAGGAATAGAAAATAAGACCCAGAATATCTTACTGCCCCTGTTTAAAATATGGTACGCCCACATCTTGAATACTGTGTACAGATGTGGTCTCCTCACCTCAAAAAAGATATTTTGGCCTTGGAATGGGTTCAGAAAAGGGCAACTAAAATGATTAGGGGTTTGGAACGGGTCCCATATGAGGAGAGGTTAAAGCGACTGGGACTTTTCAGTTTAGAAAAGAGGAGACTGAGGGGGGATATGATAGAGGTTTATAAAATCATGAGTGGTGTGGAGAGGGCAGATAAAGAAAAGTTATTTATTAGTTCCCTAAATAGAAGAACTAGAGGACACCAAATGAAATTAATGGGGAGCGGGTTTAAAACTAATAAAAGAAAGTTCTTCTTCACACAGCGTGTAGTCAACCTGTGGAACTCCTTGCCAGAGGAGGCTATAATAAAGTTTAAAAAGAAGCTAGATAATTTCATAGAGGTTAGATCCATAAAAGGCTATTAGCCAGGGGATAAAATGGTGTCCTTGGCCTTTGTCAGAGGCTGGAGAGGGATGGCAGGAGACAAATCGCTTGATCATTGTCTTCGGTTCACCCTCTCTGGTGCACCTGGTGCACCTGGTGCTGGCCACTGCTGGCAGACAGGATACTGGGCTAGATGGACCTTTGGTCTGACCTATGGCCGTTCTTATGTTCTTATATCAGTAGAAAATTCCTTCACTAATTGAAATAAATCGGTACAGAAACATGTAGGTGAGGCCTTTAAAACAAGATTGGATGACCTTTTAAAATAATGTTATGTTTCATTCACTTATAGCTTGATGGATTAGGATTTCATCCAGCATGCCTGCATTTCTTGCCTCTGTTACATAGGAAGTCAGACTAGCTGATCAAAATAATCCCTTCTGGCCTTCAAAGCTAGGAAACATCATTACCAGAACTGGTTGAATATTGCAAAAACAACATTTGAGAACATTCATTCAAATTCCAGGAATATGGGTAGTTGGATTGCATTTGTACCCTCTGTTATCGGGCAAATATTGACACAGCTTGGATTTTGTTCTCAAAGATTTGAGTGGTGGCCGTTCTTTCTTACAGCGTGATCTGAAATATTAACTAGTCATCATGAGTTAGTTCAAGCATCCAGTCAGGAAGTAGAAAGAAAACCCAGTGAAGCGGATGAACACCACAGGCTGAAATTTGTTTGCAGAGCTATTCTGACAATGCTTGCAAATTTTGCATGCATTTGTAGACATCAAGCACCAGAAAAAACAAAACCCTTTCATTTGCTGAATTTACTCACTATGAATATCTGAACTATCTTTGAGTGAAGCCCCTGGGGGATGGGATTTGCTCTGTGTTTGTATATTGCTTAGCTCAATGGGGTCTGACACCCAGGTGCTACTGCAACACAAATAATATAAATATAATATATTTCAATACTTCTCAATACTTTTTTTCATTACCCTGTAAATGCTCATGGTATCTTTCCCCTTTTGCATTCTCCACCAAAATGTTGTGCTTACAAGAAGCACCTGGAATCTTTTTCAGGGGGGTAAAAGCAACATGCCACATTTATTGAACATACATAGATCAATCAATTACACGCATTACTCATACACACACACAAAGAAGCACACTCCGTCTTATTGTTACCAATAGTTGCTCCCCCTAACTACACTGGCCAGGTGAGTTAGATGGGGGAGGGGTGGATCCAGGCTTCTGCTGATCCGGATCGATGCTCCAGTGTTGACAAGATGAAAACCTGAGGTCCCTCTGCAAGATGCCTCATATTTATCCCTCTCATGCAGCTAGTTAGTCATCATCTATGTATGCAGTGAGATACTTGTGACACCTTTTTTAATGCTGCTTCAAAGAGGGCCCTTCGGGCCCTTGTTGCTTGACTCCCAAGGCCATCTATACGTCCAATCTTCTTTTCAAGAGCTCACTTCACAAGTCTTATTGTCTTTGGATCTGGCTCCCAGCCCTTCTCCCTTGCAACTGTTTCTGGAGGTGCTCACCTTTCAGGGCTTCACCTTTCACACCTCATTCATTTCAACAGGGCAATCCATGAAAGGGGAGAGATCTATCCTACTCCTAGAAAAAGACATTTTTCTTTACCTTAACTGTTCCTAAGGACTATAACACAAAGGGCTTGATACAAAGTTTCTATGGAAAAGACTGGATACAAGGTTTCTCTTAATACAAGGGATTCTATAAAAAAGCTTAACATAAAGATATATCTAAAAGGACAAGATCTCTATTTATAAAATTTCTCAATACAAAGTTATATGAGAAAGATACATGGTTATATAGAAATGTTAAAAAGAATTTATCCACAGTGCCGCCTCGGGTCTAGGGACCTCAATGAACTCGGGGTTGGGTGGAGCCTGGGAGAAGAGAGGGGCAGGCGGGGAAGCGGGGGGGCAGAGTGGAGTCAGGTATGCCAGGGGGGCAGGGGAATGGGGCATGGGCATGGCAGGGGGAGAAGGGGTGGTGGGAGCAGGGGTGGGGTGGGAGAAGTAGGAGTGGGAAGAGGAGCCAGGAGTGCCATCACTTCCCGGATGGTGGCACACATGTTTTGCCCTGCTGCACAAGTTGGTCCCTCGTGCGATTGCACCAATTGGTGTCATCAGGGACCTATTGGGCCAGGGTCTGCTGCATGTCATGCAGGACTGTTACGTGCTCCCGCATGAGGTCTTTGTGTACCCTCCATCGCTTGTGGCTCCCCCGGGTTTGGGCAGCTGCCTCTGATGGTGTGGATCGCCCCTCAGCAGCAGCTGGTCTGGCTGTGGAGGACAAGAGGGAGACGTGATCAATCATCCAAGCAGACATTGTCCCTGAGGCCATGCCCTCCTCGGTGAGCAAGGTCCATAAGCAAGGCCATGCGTGGTGTTTTAGATGCTGCCTGTTCCCTTGCCTCCTCCCCTGCCCCCATGGACAAGCAGCCCAGGGAAGTGTTCCGCTACAGTGAGATCTCACATGAAGGAGAGGGGCCTGGAGCAGCTTGGCCCTCCCTAGGGCTCGCACACACACCTGCACCTGGCAGCGCTGTCCACGGGAGCAGGCGGTGCCTCGTGTGTGCAGGCATGATCGTGTGCTATGTACAGCACTCCTCAGTCTGTGTGGGGTCATGCGTGTGCCCTTGTGCCCAGCCTGCTTCTGGTGGTGGCTGGAGGGGGGAGGACATCCCTCCAAGGGGTCAGACATGTGTGGGGCCTCCCCCCAGCCTGTGAGCAGCAGCCTGTATGTGCTCTGGGGCTGGCTCCTGAGACCACGTGCTGCACACTGCTGCTGCACATGCTTGTCCAGGTCCAGCTGGCCGAGTGACAATCATACCCCATCCCCTCTGAGCCCGCCTCCCTCACCTTGTGTGTGTGACAAACTGAGAGCACTCGCCCGATGATCCCTCCCCTGTGCCAGATGATGCCTGGGAGATGTCCAGGGCCTGTGGTATCTGCTCCAGTGTGAAGGTGACCACGCTACCAGTGTCCTCCTCCTCCTGCAGCTGCTGTTGGTTGTTGTCATCCTCCTCCTCCTTTAGGAACTCAGGCTGGCGACCCAGGGTGTCTCCAAGCCCGAATCCACCAGAATGGGTTGGGAAAGGTCTTCCCCACCCCCCAGGATCTGGTGCAGCTCGGTATAGTATGAGCAGGAGTGTGGTCCTGCCCTGGAGCGAGCGCTGCACTCCCTGGCCTGGGCTTACCCTTGCTGGAGATCCTTGACCTTGCTCCGGACTTGGTCGAGGGTGCGGGGGTGGTGTCCTGTGACCTTCAGCCATGCGTCCATAAATGTCCGCATTTCTGTGCTTGGAGCAGAGATCCTTCAAGGTCTTCTACTCCCACCATAGATCCACGAGGGACAGGATCTCCGGCTCGGTCCAGGAAGGCACCCAGCATTTGGTGCCCCTGGGTGGGTCCTCTGAGCCCTGGTGCTGCTCCCTGTGTGGACTGGAAGTGTTTCAGGGGGCTTGTGACTGTGCCAAGGGTCAGCAGGCCTTTGGCAGTCAGAGCTGCGTGCTCAAGTTCCTGCTGCAAGGCCAGCTTCCTGCCACAAGGCTAGTACAGGGTGCCTTCAGCTTTAAGAGCTGACAAGACACAGGAACTATAGAGCTGTGATTAGTTTGGACGGAGTGGCCACCAAGGCACCTGTGCTTTTTCCTGGAGGCCTTTTCTTTCGAAAAAATTCCCTCTTCCCTGTCCACACAGACCTTTTTCTGAAAGAGATCATTTGGAAAAGGCGTTCTTCCTCGTAAAATGAGGTTTACCAATGTTGGAAAAAACCCTGCGTTCTTTCGGTTTTTTTTCGAAAGAACATGATTGCAGTGTGAATGTAAGTGACTTTCTTTGGAAAAGCTGTGCGGTCTAGACGCACTCTAAGTCTCTACACCGATAGTAACTCTGGGTTCAACTCACCTTGCAGAATTTTCCTGTCATAGAATCATAGGGCTGGAAGAGACCTCAGGAGGTCATTAAGTCCAGCCCCTGCCCAAGGCAGGACCAATCCCAACTAAATCAACCCAGCCAGGGCTTAGTCAAGCCGAGACTTAAAAACCTCTAGGGAATGAGATTCCACTACCTCCCTATGTAACCCATTCAGTACTTCAACACTCTCCTGGTGAAATAGTTTTTCCTAATATCCAACTTAGACCTCTCCCACTGTAACTTGAGACCATTGCTCCTCGTTCTGCCATCTGTCACTACTGTGAACAGCCTCTCTCCATCCTCTTTGGAACCTCCCTTCAGGAAGTTGAAGGCTGCTCCCTCACTCTTCTCTTGTGCAGACTAAACAGACCCAAATCTCTCAGTCTCTCCTCATAGGTCATGTGCAGCCCCCTAATCATTTTGGTCGCCCTCCACTGAACCCTCTCCAATGAGTCCACATCCTTTCTATAGTGGGGGGGGGGGGGCAGAATTGGACACAATACTCCAG
The DNA here is from genome assembly GCF_049634645.1 of Pelodiscus sinensis. NCBI lineage: Eukaryota > Metazoa > Chordata > Testudines > Trionychidae > Pelodiscus > Pelodiscus sinensis. The sequence goes on from NC_134719.1 coordinate 54,193,798, forward strand.
AGGTGGCCTCACCAGAGCTGAATAAATGGGAATAATCACTTTTCTGGATCTGCTGGCAATACGCCTCCTAATGCACCCTAATATGCCACGAGCCTTCTTCGCTACCAGAGCACACTGTTGACTCATATCCAGCTTCTCATCTACTGTCCCAGGTCCTTTTCTGTGGAACTGCTACTTAGCCATTCAGTCCCCAGCCTGTAACAATGCTTGGGATTCTTCCGTCCCAAGTGCAGGACTCTACACTTCTCCTTGTGGAACCTCATCAGATTTCTTTTGGCCCAATCCTCTAATCTGTCCAGGTCACTCTGGACCCCATCACTTCCCTCCAGTGTATCTACCTCTCCCCTTAGCTTAGTGTCGTCTGCAAACTTGCTGAGGGTGCAATCCATCCACTCATCCAGATCGTTAATAAAGATGTTGAACAAAACCAGTCCAAGAACCGATCCTTGGGGCACTCTGTGAGAAACTGACTGCCAATCTGACATCGAGCCGTTGATCACTACCCGTTGGGCCCGATAGTGTAGCCAGCTTTCTATCCATCTTATAGTCCATTTATCCAATCCATATTCCCTTAACTTGTTGGCAAGAATATTGTGGGAGACCGTATCAAAAGCTTTTCTAAAGTCAAGGTATAACACATCCACGACTTTCCCATATCCACAGAGCCTCATCATAGAAGCTAATCAGATTGGTCAGGCACTCAGACTTGTCCTTTGTGAATCCATTTTGACTATTCCTCATCACTTTCCCCTCTTCCAAATCCTTCAAAATGGATTCCTTGAGGATCCCCTCTATGATTTTTCCAGGGAATGAGGTAAGGCTGACTGGTCTGTAGTTCCCTGGATTGTCCTTCTTCCCTTTTTTAAAGATGGACACTACATTTGCCTTTTTCTAATCATCCGGGATCTCTCCCGATCTCCACGAGTTTTCAAAGATAATGGTCAAAGATTCTGCAGTGACATTTGCCAATTCCCTCAGTACCCTCGGATGCATTAAATCTGGGCCCATGGATTTGTGTATGTTTAGCTTTTCTAAATAGTTCCTAACTTGTTCTTTCCCCACCAAGGGCTGTCCACCTCCTTCCCGTACTGTGTTGCCTAGTGCATTTGTCTGAGAGCTGGCCTTGTCCGTGAAGACAGAGGCAAAGAAAGCATTGAGTACTTCAGCTTTTCTCACATCATCTGTCACTAGATTTCCTCCCTCATCCAGTAAGGGCCCCATCAGAGTGATCACCCTCTTATTGCTAATATGCCTGTAGAAACCTTTCTTGTTCCCCTTCACATTCCTTGCCAGCTGCAATTCCAATTGCTCTTTCACCTTCCTGATAACTCCCCTGCATTCTCAAGCAATATATTTATACTCCTCCCTAGTCTTCTGTCCAAGTTTCTGTTGTATCATGCAAGCAAGGTAGTAACAAACTTCAACAGGCCTTTATTTAACAAAGCTGAAACCTCTTAACAAAGCTGCTGCTGCTCCCCTCTGTAGCTCTCACTCAGGCCTGGCCCATCTCCTCCCCCCTCCTTCCTGTTTCCTGTGCTTCCAGATTCCCAACAGCCAGTGCTCCTACTTCTAATAATTACAAGCAGCATGTAAAACACCATATTCCCTCCTCTCTTATGAAGCTCTCCCAATTATAAAATAAACATTGTTGTTCCAACCACAGCAAGAAATATGGAACAAGACACTATACTGTTGGCAGAAATAGTACACTGAAAACACCGTAAATACTACATAACATATTCCCTAGTCCAGACAGGTGATTGTCTAGGTCTGACAGACCGTCTCTCAAATCTCGGTTCCAGTGCAATGTCTTGTTGTGTTGCTGCTACGGTGAAGTCATACAACGTGGGCTAGGTGTTGGCATCATCTCCTCTTGATGCATAGGCAGGTACAAGATAAGAAGCATTCCATACCCGCCCATCAGAAAGTCAATAGGTGTAAGGTCCTTTCTTTTCTATGATTTTAAGAGGAGATGTGAATTTATGGTCCCCTTTGCATAAAATTCCAGGTTTTCTTACTCTAACGAAGGAACCACACGCAAACATAGGTTCCTTAGCACCCCGCCGTTTGTCTGTGAATGCCTTATACTTTGTTTGCTTCTGTTCAACTGTTTTTCTCACAGCATCCTCATTTGGTGTCTTTAACAATCCAGCAATGTTCAGTTTAGTATTCATGTTTTCCATGCAGTAACTCTGCGGGTGATCTTTGCATTGTGGCATGTCATGTAGCCCTGTAAGCTTGCAAGAAATCAGTAGTGAAGGTTATCCACGAGCACCCTTCTAGTTTAGCCATTTGCAAACTCTCTTTCAAACTTCTGTTAAATCTTTCGATTTCCCCACTGGCTTGAGGGTAATACAGGGACAATCTTCTATGTAAAATGTTTCTCTCTGCTAGAAAAGTTTCAAATTCCATGGAAGTAAATTGACTACCATTATCTGAAACCCGTTCTTTGGGGTTACCTTCCCTGCTAAAAACTGTAGAGAGGAACTTAATTACTGTAGCAGAAGAAATTTGCAATGTAAACGCCACTTCAGGCCATTTACTGAAAGGCTGTGTCTACATTGGCACCCCTTTCGGAAAAGGGATGCTAATGTAGCACTTTGGAATAGGCAAATCCGCGGGGGATTTAAATATCCCCCGCGGCATTTGCATTAACATGGCTGCCGCTTTTTTCCGGCTTGGGGAAAAGCTGGAGAAAAGCGCCAGTCTAGACGTTATTCTCCGGAAAATAAAGCCTTTTCCGGAGGATTTCATATTCCTACTTTCAAGTAGGAAAGTAGGAATAAGAAATCCTCTGGAAAAGGCTTTATTTTCCGGAGAATAATGACTAGACTGGCGCTTTTCTCCGGCTTTTCCCCAAGCCGGAAAAAAGTGGCAGCCATGTTAATGCAAATGCCGCGGGGGATATTTAAATCCCCCGCGGATTTGCCTATTCCAAAGTGCTACATTAGCATCCCTTTTCCGAAAGGGGTGCCAATGTAGACATAGCCAAATAGTCTATTAAAGTGATGGCATAACGACAGTCAATTGGAGCAGTATCAAAGGGTCCTACGATGTCAATTGCAACTTTTTTCCATGCAGAATCAGGAAGAGGAACAGACTGTAATGGTGGGGTATATGTCACTGCCGTCTTATCATACATTTGGCAAGTGACACAGGATTTTATGATTGCTTCAGTGTGGGAGTCCACCCCTGGCCACCAATACAGATCTCGTAGTCGTTGTTTGTTTCTGACAATACCTTGATGAGTATTGTGTGCCAGGTATATGAGTTTTGGCTGTAATTCTTCTGGCACAAGTAGCAGGTGTGTATCTCGTAGCATACACCCATCAAGCAAAGAAAGTTCATCCCGAATTCTAAAATAAGGCAGCAAAACTGGGTCAAGGTTTTTAGGGTTACTGGGCCATCTCTTTGTCAGAAATTCCCATAGCTTTTGTTGAACTGGACATGCTGAACAAGCAGCTTGAAATTGCTCTCTTGTTACTGCAATAACAAGTAATAAGTTGTTAATACTCTCTTGTAATAAGTGCAACTGCTTCATCCTCATCCTCCAGTGTACCATCTAGTGAAGACAAAGGCAGGCAAGAAAGGCAATCAGCTATCACATTTTGGTTTCCAGGCTTATATTCCAGTTCATAATTGAAAGAGAGTACTCTTGCAGACCATCTAGCAATACGATTCCCTGCTCTTCCCAGTCTTTTTACGGTTAGCAATGTTGTCAAAGGGCTGTGGTCTGTGCACAACTTGAATGTGCAGCTCCACAGGTAAGTTCTCCATTTTTCAGTAGTCCAGACACAAACAAGTGCTTCTTTTTCAACTGTAGAATATTTTCTCTCAGTATCACTCAGTGTCCTTGAAGCAAATGCAACAGTCCTCTCTGTGTTGTCCTCATGAAGTTGTGTGAGGACAGCCCCAAGTCCATAATCAGAAGCATCAGTAGTCAAAATTGTGGGCAATGCAGAACTGAATAGTGCAAGTACTGGACTATGTACAGTCAAGTCTTTCACAGTTTCCAAACTAGCTTGTGCATCCGTTGTCCACACCAACGTTGCACTTCTCCGTAGTAATTCTCATAACAGTTCAATGACAGAAGCATAATTGGGAATGAATTTTGCATACCAGGAGGTTAGACCCAAGAAGGAACGTAAGGTTTGCAAATCTGATGGAGGAGGAGCATTTGAAATTGCTAGGATATGATCTGGATCAGGTTTTAGTCCAGCCAGTGAAATTGTATGCCCCAGAAAGGAGAGTTATGTTTGTCTAAATTTGCATTTAGACATATTGAGCTTGAGGCCTGCTGTGCTGATGCAGTTTAGTACAGACTGCAGGTTATTTTCATGCTCCTCAGAAGTATTTCCAAACACGATAATATCACCCAAATAGCACTGAACTCCATGTTGATTCTTCAGAATCAATTATGTCATTTTTGGAAGGCACTTGGGGCAGATGCAAGACCATATGGAACCCATTTAAAATGAAATAGTCCCTCATGTGTAATAAATGCTGTGAGGTCTCTGCTATCTTCATGCAACATAACCTCGTGGTATGCACTCTGCAAGTCAAGAGTAGAAAACATCTTTGCTCCACAGAGTTCTGAAAGTACTTCTTCAATGTGAGGAAGAGGGTGGCTGTCAATCACAATAGCTTTATTTGGCTCCCTTAAGTCCACACAAAGGCGAATGCCTCCATCCTTCTTCTGTGTCACTACTATACGTGAAACCCATTCCGAGGAGTCAATCTCTTCAATAATGTCTTTCTGAACAAGTTTTTTAAGTTCCTCTGAAAGAGCTTCCCTGACTGAAAATGGTAAGCGCCGTAACTTCTGTTATACAGGCATCACATTATGTCGCATTTTAACTTTATGCACAAACCCATAAGCACAGCCAAGTTTCTCCTCAACCTGGTCTTGGGTCCCAGCTGAAACTGGCGTGTGTACTTCAGGAGTGCTTTGCTGAGGAAGATCAATTCGTCCATTAACTACCCTGAGGTTTAAAGCAGCCAATAAATCTCTGCCAAGGATAGGAGTGCCTTTGTGGACAATGTAGAACTCTGCATTTACACAACAATCACCAAAAGTCACTGTTGCTGACAGACAGCCATGTACTGGAATTTAGTTTTTCATTAGTTTTCCCCTGTTTGTCTGCAGCAATTGTGGACTTTTCTGCAAAGGAGTCAGAGCCTGGACTGGACCTCCTGTATCCATGCTCATTATTTTGGCTTCTGCTATAGCTGACTCAATCTGGGTAGCAACGGTTATTGCTTTTTCCAGTGTAATTTGTGGTTCTAGAAGCAAGCGTTCTCTTAGACAAAGCATGGTTGTTTTCTCAATGAGCTGGTCTCTAATCATCTCATCTGCTATATTCCCAAAGTCACAAGTTACAGTCAGACTCCTCAGAGAAGCAACCTATTGCATTATAGTCTCCCCTGGTTTCTGCTCATGCTGGCGAAATCTGTAACGATTAGCTACTACATTCACTTTTGGCACAAAAAAGTTCTTTAATGCAATGAGTGCAATCTCATATTTATCATCTGCAAGGGGAAAAGTGTAAAATATACGCTGCCCTTCTACTCCAAGGCAGCGGATTAGCAGAGCATGCTTTCTTACTTCAGAAATCTCTGTAGTACTGATTGCAAGCAGATAAGTCTCAAACATATGGATTCAGGCAGTAAAAGCAATTGGAGGCTCACCTGGCCTTTGCAGAAAGGGTGCCAGAGGGTTCAGAGGCAGAAGATCCATCCTCGTCACCAAAATGTTGTGTAATGCAAGCAAGGTAGTAACAAACTTCAACGGGCCTTTATTTAACAAAGGTGAAACCTCTTAACAAAGCTGCTGCTGCTCTCCTCTGTAGCTCTCACTCAGGCGTGGCCCATCTCCTCCCCCCTCCTTCCTGTTTCCTGTGCTTCCAGATTCCCAACAGCCAGTACTCCCAGTTCTAATAATTACAAGCAGCATATAAAACAACACACTTTCCACTTCTTATAAGCTTCCTTTTTGTGTTTAAGCTCACCAAAGATGTCCCTGGAAAGCCAATCTGGTCGCCTAACATATTTGCTTTTCTTGCTGCACATCAGAATGGTTTCTTCCTGTGCCTTTAATAAGGCTTGTTTAAAATACTGTCCCTCTGGCCTAATCCCGGAAGCTTCTTTGTAGGAAGGGGTGATGTGGTGTGGGGGAGAGAATGGAAGTAGAAAAATAGCCAGAGATGTCATCACATGAAAATGACAATATGCCAGGGAAGGAAATGCCAAATGCAAAGGATGTCTTCTGCTGGGATTAGGTAGCAATTCAGCAAGTAAAAGACAGTGGGATGAGAAGCTACTCATGCCATCACAGAAAGACTTAATTTGCTAAAACAGGAGAAGGGAGAAACATCAGTTAATGGATTTCTGTTTTACAAAACAAAGATTGAGAATGTCACCTGAGAACTATATGAGAAATCAATGCAGACTAGGAAGTGTGTCATCTGGGGCATAACACAACCCATAGTAGTAACTCTCCCAGCCTGGATCCACGGAGATGGGTTTTTGCTAGTGCTCTAATGATTTCTGAGTAGAGTGCTTTGAAGTTGTGGCTTCAGCTGGAGCTTAGTTTCTAAGGCCTAAGCAGAGGGCTAGGCTGTATCGGTTCATAGAAGCCACTACTGGGCAACTCCTAGAAGACATTCAGCTCCTAACAACTGTCCGATTTCCTCAGCTTCAGCCTTGAGGTTTGACTCTGAATATCTATCTACCAAGCTTATACAGCATCAACTATTCCCTATCCCTTTGAAAAAAATCCCTTTTAAATGTTTTAATTAGCCTATCAGAGTCACAACTGAGATTGTTATCTAGTAAGGTTTTTGTCTTTTAATTTTACAAATAACCCAAACCTAAAAATCATCATGAACTATAAACATTTTTGCCAATCTCTGCTCTGATGGTTTTAGCAGGTAAAAAAAGCAAGTTTGAATTTGATTGACGAAACACCTACAACCTGCCATTTATTAATGTTCACTTTTGTTTCAAGATTGCATTGTAGGAAGAAAGAAAACCCATATATTTCAATTTATCCCACTACCTACAATAGTAAACTTTGCAATGGAAAAGGGAAAGGAAACTCATATTTCAGCAAGGCCTTTGATACACTGAGATAAAGCATGGAAGATAAAGTGACACTACATAGCAGACGGGAGGGAATGCTCCCAGATATATTATGTGAGTCATTCCCTTCCATATCTGGAAAAGCAGCTTGCTTTCAGGAAATGATGCTACAAAGAGTTAACTCTCCTAAACCCCTCCCACCCTGAATCCCAATTCAATCCTAAAATTGCAGGACCACGAAAGATAAGGAATGCTCTCAAGGCTTCTATAGTAAGGCTGCCAATCTGGCAAGATGTTACCATTTCTCAGGACACATTTTTGAACTGGCAGCATGGTGTGTTGAGTTCCTAGGGTCTGTATCACTCTGGTTGCAAAGCTTATTTTGTAAAATAATTATTTTATAGAAAAACTATTTGTTATGTAAGTGTCAACCAGCCAGCCTGGGCACTGTTGATTTCTTTCAGTGTAATTAACCATCTAGAAAATTATGCTTCCATTCAAATGTGCTATTTTAGCTTACCCATATTTGTATTGCATTCAAATACAGACATAGCCAACCTTTTCTATGTCAGTACATCCCGTCATTATTCTTTCATTTATCTGGTTAAAATCCCATGTAGAGTTAGTATAGTTGAAGAAAAGATTTCTATTTTTTTGCATGGATATACAACTTTTATCATCACTGAATAATTGGGCCATAAAAGTGGAAGGCAGCAAACATGAGCATAAGGGGCAATAAGAAAGCTGACTTTTAATAGCTGCCCACAACTTGGATTTCCATATTAAAAAACGGAAGTCTGTTTTAACTAGCATTCAGCAGCACCAGATATCTGGTCACCAATTGAAAGCCAAGTTAGAATTCTGACATGCAATTTAATGACCATTGAGCTGAAACTCAGGAATGGAGGTTTTAACGAGCATACAAGCAGAGCCCTCAATTAACATGCAGTTCTCTGTACAAGTAAAACTTACTTTGTTTACATAAGTGTAGAAACTTCTTGTGGCATGACAGAGGAAAGTAGAAATCAAAGTGACAAGTGAGAATGGAAAAGTAGGTAGCAGAAGGAAATCAAGTCTGTCCCTCTCCTGTAAAACTTCCTGTAATTGGAAAAAGAGACTCAATTTAGGCTGACTCTCATGGCTTGTCCATGTGAAGACTTAGTGTACTGCAAGCCAGGGTATGAGTCTATAGTGTATTAGTTCCAATGGGTTGTATGGACTCTGCTAATGTGTACGAGAAATGCTCTAGTGCTCTTTGACTTTTGCATTCTGTTGTTTCAGCTATGGGACTTTGTGTACACAGTAGCAGGGTTCATGCAGCCCTTTTATACTAGCACACTGTTAATGTACTCGATTGCCCTGCATGAAATCTCTATGCAGACAAATTCTGAGGTTTCTAAACTGAATTTTAAGCCTAGCTGTGTGGGTCCCTTGCTTGTGGACTCAGTGTTTCAAAGCCTTAAGATTAGTATCCACACTGTATTTTTAAGCCTTGAGTTTAAAACTGCTGACGCAAGACTCTCATCCACACTGATACATCCAAACTGCACTGTGCAGACCTGCTGACGTACGTCCAAGACTTCTGCCGCATCCACATTGCAAATTGAAAGGACTTAGGATCAGGGGTCAGGTCAGACCTATCCTTGGGTGGGTTCCTAAGACCTGAATCTTGAGCTGACCCAAATTGGATTGATTTGTATGTGGATGGTAGGAGGGTTTGGGCTCAAACCTGAATCTTAGTCTAGGTTTCCAATGCAGTGTAGACATTCCCTAAGCAACTTGCCTACAGTCACATAGCAGGTCAGTGGAAGAGTTTGGCATGTACCAATGGAGAACTGATGACAACAGGCATCTACTCTTTGCACAAAAACCACATATCAGCCCTGCCTCTACCAGCCTGTCCTTACTAGATGTAATATGTGGGATTGCAACTTCCATGCAGCCTCCTTTGATTAAACATGGACAGTCACAACCAGTCAAGTCAGTCTGAAGTTTACGAGTGTTCCTCTGTGACACTAAGCTCATCTAACAGCAACTGTTAATTAGTGCTTTCTACTATTTTGACTTGCTAAGAGAGTGCTTCATCCAGACAGACGATGGTTTGGCCTCAGTAAGAAGTGCTTTAGTCACCTCCAAACTCCACAACGTAGCTATCATTCATGGTAATGGAAGTAAAACAACAAAAAAAGCAGTCATGTACACTTTGAAGACTAACAAGATGGTCTAATAAACCATCTTGTTAAAGTGCTACATGACTGCTTTTTTTGTTTTACCACCATCAGACTAACATGGCTACATCTCTGGTAATGGAAGTGTTAGCCCTTAGGAAACCAAATAGTAAACAGCATACTAATGCAACTCCACAGTAGCAGGTGGGCCTGCAAACACACCAAAGCCTTCTCTCTACACTAGATTTCCATAGAAAGCCCTGAAGTTCAGATGGGAAGATGACATTTAACAGCTTTGTTTTGCAGGCACAATGGAGCTGTCCACCAAAAGAATAATCATATTCTGAGCAAGTGACAGAACTTTCTCAACGGCAGGTTCAAAACTGTGTCATGACTTCCCAAAGGAGCCAAGAAACACCACAGACTTCACCATCTTGTATTCTATGTGCAAGGTGCACGTCTTCAAACTCGTCTTTGGTAACATAAGCACACAAATATGCAGATCAAAAATCCCCACATATCTGCCCTGGAGAAGGAGGTGAAAGAACTAACTACATGTGCCAACTACTAATCATGCCACTGGCTACACTTCTGGAAAGCACTCAGATCCTGTTCAAGGCCCTATAAAAACCGGAATAGAGAAGAGCAACATTTGCAAAGAACATATGCAACTGTCACGGGGAGGGGTTTAAATGAACAACTGAGGAAATGAAAAGGGATGGATTTATGTGGTGATCCTTGGGTTTCTTGTACAATGAACATTATATTTTCATTCTCAGGAAAGATGACCTAAACTCCCACAAGTATTTCCACAAAAACTTCAACCATTACCACCCACCCAATAAACTCTCTCTGGAACACTCCCACTCCTGCATCAACTTCCTGGACAATGCAATCAGATTCAATAATCAAACCCAATGGACAACTATATACAAGAAACCTATATATCATCACAGTACCATCACAGTTTCAGTAACCACCCCCTAATACAAGCTGTGATGTACAGCCCATGAACAATGGGCACCCCATCCTCAAAGGGGATATTTACACTACAATGTTTTGTCACTAAAACTAATGCTGACAAGCAGAAATCAACAAAAAATCTATACGGCATCTTTACATTTGCCCCCTCTGTCAACAGTTTGCATTCACATCGGGAACATCCTTCTCGATCGTCTGGGAAATGCACTGTGGATATGCCTCCCCCAGTACCTGGTAATAGCCTCTGTCACTAAGTGGTGTGGAAACGCAGAATGGATCATGGTGCATCTTGGAACAGTGCAAAATGTCATGTCAGACACTGCTTTGTTTCCCAGCCCCCCAATGGTTTATGGCTAGATTTCGTGCCATTTTTCCAATTGCCATTCTTTCCTGTGCACTCCAGCATTTGCAGTAAGAAAGGATGGTTCCTGCACTTCTGTCTTATGCTCTGTTAAGTGTCATGAGGACATCCCCCATGGCAGTGCAGTTAATCTTGAAGTTACTGATAAAGGAAGAAGACTCACAGGCACCTGACAGTCTGCGTGAGATGGATAGCTGCATTTGGCACTTACAGCACAGCTGTACAGGGGAGCCCATCAATTCCGGGCTAGGGAAACCAGCACTGATTAGTGGGATCACATCAGCATGCAGGAGTAGGATGAGAACAGAAGCCGCAGAACTTTAAGATGCACAGAGCATCCTTCTGAGAGCTGTGTGCTGAGCTGGCCCCCAACCTATGGCGCAAGGACACCAGAATGAGAGCTGCTTTCTCAGTAGGGAAGCATGTGGCAAGTGCTGTGTGGAGGCTCCTAATTGCTACCAGTCTGTTGCAAACCAGTTGGGGGGGGGGGGAGGCTGCCTACTGCTACAAGTGTGCAGAGCAATGAAGCAAAGTCTTCTACAGAGGGCCATGATTCTGAGAGATGTGCAGGACCCAGCGGATAGCTTTGCAGAGATGGGTGTCCCTAACTGGGGGGAGGGGACAATAACTGGCACACAGGTTCTGATTTTAGCACCGCCCAGCTCGCCACAGAGCACGTCACTTCTGGATGGAGCGGGAGGCGCGTGTGGATCACCATGGTGTTTCACAGACAATGACACACGTGCATGACTCAGCATCACTGGCCTGTACTGAAAGCCGCAGGTGGGGACTTTCTTTCCAGACCATAGTAATCCGGGGAGAACCAGCTTGCCCCTTAGAGCCCTGGCTCATGAAATCTTACCGAGGGCACCTGGAGAGCAGCAAGAAGTTAAGAACAGGCTGAGCAAGTGCCACATGGTGGAATGTGCTTTTGGAAGAATAAAGGCAAGATGGTGGTTCTCTGTGGCAGCTAGAACTAACTGAGGATAATATCCCCATGGTTGTAGCATGTCCTGCACTTTGCATAACCTTTGTGAACCTAAGGGGGAAGTGTTTGCTTGGGGGTGGCGCACTGGGGTTCAGCGCTTAGCTGCAGAGTTTAAGTAGCCAGATACTAGGGCTGTCAGAAGAGCCCTGGGGGCTGCTATTAACAGCAGGGAGCCTGGGGGGGAGCACTGTGACAATGAGGGGCACAAGGCACGTTCAGATACCTTTTTGGAAGTTGCTTCCCTGCTGCATCCCATTTAACATCCCAGGTAACACATGTCCCTGCAAGAAAATGCTTGAAACGCCTGGATCTGGGACTGACGTGATTGCTCCATGAGTCTGTGGAGCACAATATAAAAATGTACTTTACTAAGTTTGCCTTTCTTGATCAAGAACAGTGAAACACACACAAGTACCGGTGTTTGTGGGGCAGGGACAGGTGTGGAAAGGGAAAAACTCACAGTTATGTGTAGGGAAATGTTGTGAGAGGCGGTGGAGTGTAGGGGAAGCTGCCAATTCCCAGACAATAAAAGGAATGTGTGGGCATTGCGAGGAGGGGGGTTGCTTGACAAAGATTTCTGCATGTTGTGCAGGGAAGGTCAAGCACAGATCTGCTCTCTCTGCAGCTTGATTAAAGGCTTGTGCATCTTGGTTTGCTCCTCCATGACTTTTATTGTGAGGTCAGCAGCATCCAGAGCTAACGCCTGATTTTCTTTTTCTAGCCTATATCTGTTTACCAGTGCTCCTGTCTCTGCCTTGATTCTGCGGAAGAGAGCTAGATCACATCCCTAACCAAATCTTCTCTGTTACATTTTGGTATCTTTAGTATCTACCCCAGTGGCTCCCAATCTTTTCAAGCACACAGACCCCTTTTCAATCTATTGAAATTGCCTGGAACCCCCCCCCCCCCCCCCAATAATACAGTTGTTTCAAACATTCCATATCTTGATAATCATTTGAAATGTACAATAGCTCATGTTATCTAGATTTCTATTTTAAACTTTCTATGGATCCCCTGCAGTATCATCACAGACCACAGGTTGGGAGCCACTGATCTAGCCTGATGGTGGAGTTGGGGTCACCACCAAGGATAGCATCCAGCTTCTTGTAAAAGTGTGCAGTGCTAGAGCGATGATTTGCCTCCCCCACCTGATGGAATGCCTGCCCCTGCTCCTTTATCTTCATTCTGCACTGTAGCCTGTTCCACTCATAACCCATTTAACACAATCATCGAGAAATTTCCCTATACATATCTCAATTCCTATGGCTCACTCACAGCTGGAACTGAACCTTCTTCTCCTTTCCAAGCAGCATCGCAGTGGTCCAAGTGGGAGAGTGTTTGGTGCGATAGCCAGCCATGGCCACTTGTCCAAACCTCATGAGACCACTCCATTATGAGCCAGCCAGCAGAAAATGGAATTTAAAGTTGCCAGGATTTGCAAGGGGAGGGGACAGATAGCTGTTTACCTGACGGCAGGGCAGCCACCTTCACAGCATGCTGACTAGAGCAGCTGCCCGGGGCTTTTGGGAAATTCCCTGTAGGGCAATACAAGTGAAAACCACCTCATGATGTCTACACTGTGTGCTTGTCACCAATAAAGGGAAAGGAAATGAAAGAAGTTCCTGGTGGAGGTGGAACTTTTTTTTTTCACCAAAGCTGGTCATTTTTTGTGAGCAAAGTTGTATTGCAGTGTGTACGCTCTCACTGTTTTGTTGCCAGAAGACATTTTTTGGCAACAAAACTTGACAGTGCAGACAAAACCAAAGACATTTTCCAGAATCCCCTCTTCTGGCTTTGCAACAAGCCCTCCAAGCTGATCATCAGACGCAAGCTCCCACAGACCAGGACACACCCACTCAACGCAGCACCTGACCCTGTTGGAATAACAGATGCAAAACCTGAAGACAGCTCTCCAGCTTTACAATGGTCAATACCCCTCACAACATGCTTTTCAAGATTCATGGGTCCTACCCATGCCTATCACTAGATGTGGTGTCCCTTATCCGATGCAAAAATGCCCAACTACCATGTAGGTGAAATGAGACAATAAGAACACTCTGGAATGAACTCACCCAGGAAAATGATAAAAGACTAAAACACCTTATCACCTACAAGAGAACACTTTCCACAAAACAATAACTCTCTCTGACCTACCAGTTCTCATCCACAAAGGAAACCTGCACAATACTTCCAAAAGACAAGCTAGCAGCTGAAATTTACAACTCTGACAGACACTAAAAATCATGGACTGAGTAGAGACACTCGATTTATGGCTTATTATAGCAATCTGTAACCTGATAACTTCTCTTTTTTTTTCTGTAACTATAGGGGCGTAGTCAGGTCACTTCACCTTGAATGGTCCCTTAGATTATGTGCAATTTTTTTACCAGTGTATGCAAGTAACTTCTAACTCTTAACTTTAATCACATGCAAAGGCAATGCAATCAGTCATCCAGTTTCATGGTTTGCCTCCATGTTTAGATTTACCCTTTACAGTTTGATGCCCAATCCCCACACAGGCCATCACAAAATGAAATAAAAAATAAGCCACCTAATTCAGTTTAGAATAGCATTGCATTTCTCAACTACAGTTTTACAGAATTCAAGTTACAGTGTCAATACAGGGTAATATTTTAAGAGAAAATATGAGTGGGAACATGTTTATGTATTACATTGTTTCTTTAATTATAACATCTCAATTTCCTCCATCAACCTATTCTGTTGTTTTAGTTTACACACTTTTACATTTTAAAATCAGTCACTCATTTTTAGTTTCTAGATTTAACAGAGTTTGCAGTGCAAGTTTTATCTTTTTAAAAGATTTCTCTCTGTCACTATCTCACAGGGCAGATGTTTTACTGTAGGATGAATGTACAACATGTGAGAATCAGTTATTTGGATATCATAATACATTTGTATTCACCCTACCATTGTAAACCAGGATACAGAGATAGCTCTTGACTAAGCTTTGTCTGTATACAGAAGGAGGGGTGAGGAAGAAAGGGCACAAGAAACCACTTCCACCCTGCACAAATGCAGAGAGCGGTTGCAGGCCTTGTGCTCAGAAAAGGGAAGGATTGGCACCCTACTGTATCCCCAGTGGCCCCAACCTCTCCAAAAGGAATGGGAAGAAAGCAAATGAGAAGACCCATTTTACTGCCTCACCATGACCAGATAACTGCAAGGCTGTATCCCAGTTTTGAAAGGGTGGCAACATGACTGAACTCCTTGTAGGTTGTGCATGTTGGAGGCACAATTATCATTATTAATATTGATTAACTAGGCGCATTGTTCAAAGCAGCCATCACTGGGATGGTGTGCCTATGGTCTGCCCCTACTAGGGCACCGGGGTAATACCAACACAACCTTTGTAATCACTGTAGAGCGGCCATTTTAGGACATGATACTCTTCTCACATCACTGTGCTGCCACTGATTTCAACTGATTTATTTCTACAATGGGGCTTTTGGAAAAAAAGACAAGAAAATGTTCAACAAATTTGTGTCAGTTTTGACACATTGTTAGTCTCAGATTCTTCTGTCCCCCTATCCCTTCTCTGTCCCAGCTCTCCCCCATCAAACTGATTCAGGTACAAATTACTTTGTTTACAATCTACTTCAATTCTTCAAAATGCAAAGCAAAAAAAAAATCTAAACAAACATTTTACTTCTGCTGAAGAGAATGTTTTGTTTATTTTTGTATAATTTATTGCTTTGATTTAACTCTTTGAATCACAAAATATATGTTGCACCTACCCAAAATAATTATTTGTTTTTTTCAAAACTACCAGGAAACTGAAGAAAAAATACTGCAGTTTCAGCCAATTTACACCAGGGAAATGAAATGTCAAACAGGGCTTTTAAAATGGGTTGGACCTACAAAGGTGTCCAAGGCCAAATTTTGCTCTTTATGGCATGCTCCTAGATTTTCTATTGATTCTGGAGGTTCTGAGGAAGCTGAAGGCAGAGACTGGCTCTTTAGAATGGCAAATATTTACTGCATTCACAATAAAACAAGTCTGCACACAATAATCTTTTCTGATCCGCATGGCAGATCTTCACAGCTTCATATTTGTTTTATCTGTGCTTTCAACCAACACGGAGGTCAAAATGGTTATTACAACCCTTTTTGATTTTGACTCCATGGAAATCACTGTAAAAATATCAGGTATATGAGTAAAAATAAAATAAAACAAAACACCATCAGCCTTCTTAGGGACAATGGACATAACATGGCTGAGATCCAAAGCTAATGAGAAAAGAAGATTCAGCCGAAGTGTAAGGATTAAGAATGGTGCAATATTTACATAGGCAGAGTAGTTATTGTTTAATGCTGCTCAGATACTCATGTGAGCATTAGCTGACATTTTTATCTTCAATAATAAATGAGCCCATCAATTCAACATTAGTTTGTGAATGCCCTACATATGTTGTACACCTACAGCCACACATAAACAATATCTAACCATACCACACAGCAACAAATGGACAATGGGCCTCTTCCGATTCAACAGAAGCAGCTGGGAATGGCTGCAGGAAATCCGCACAAAGTCTGTTGGTATGCCAATGGAAGCAAGAGAAAACTTCCCAAAATATATCAGAGGAGTATCCATATGTAATAACAAAACCAGTACATGAATGAAATTTAGCACAGAAATCTCCAGGTAGAAAACACTGCCCAGCAACAAAGCGTACTCATGGGGGTGGAGGGAAACAGATCAGCTGTTCGGTGGCTGTCCCTTTGAACCATGCATCTGCACGATTCAATGGGGTAGCTGCAGTGATCCAGGGGTCAGATGGGGACTCCCCAGCTGACCCCAGGCTCCCCAGGAAATGCTGCAGGGAGCCTGGAATCAGCTGGGGAGTCCCCAGCTGACCCCAGGCTCCATGGCTTTGAAATGCACAACAGCCCCCACTGGGCAAACACATGCCCACACATGCGGGACTTCCCGCTGGTCCCGGGCTATACGCGGAGTTCTGCATTCTTCCTAGTAGGGGCTCTTGTACATTTCAAAGGAGGAATGCGGAAGTGCCTATCGACTAGTCAACTAGTCAATGTAAATTCCATTGACTAGTTGACTAGTCAATTAACCACATTTTAACATCCTTAATCTGACCTTGGGTGAGTCACAAACTCTGGCCTCAGTTTCTCCTCTGTAAAAATGCCATTCTCAACCATTTTGTCAATCTTCCCTATTTAGATTGTAAACTCTTCCAGTTAAGCACATCCTTTCACTGTGTGTGTACATTGCACTCAGCACAATGGGGCACAGACTTTGGCTCTGGGTAGTAGATGTTAAAATTGACAGTGGAATGCTAGGGAACACACAAAACAAAACTTCATTTCTATGCACAGATGCAGCCATCCCACTCATTCCTTCAGGACCAAACTCTACAGTCCTCATCTCCTGGGGCTTTTGTCTGAATAAAGAAAACTTTGCACATGGAGCTAGCAGCAGGGAAAGCTCTCAGTTGTACTCACAAGCAGCAGAAAATAAAATTTGACACGAGCAACACTGACAGGTGAGAGTTGAATAGCAGTTCCTGGTGACAGTTTGGTGTAGCATTGTCTCAGTGTTTATCATTGGAATAGGTACTTCTGCTAATCCAAATGACAGTGACAGTTTTTCAAACTGAAGGGAAAATATTCATTATTGTGAATTTAGAAATTGCTACCATCCCACATTAATGAAGCCAGAGAACCTCTTGTTAATTTGCATACTGACATATGAGAATATGCTAGAAGAAAGCCTGTATTGCCCTGTTTGTTTTAATGATTTCAGGTTAAGCTATAAATATGTGAATTTATTTGGACATTTTCCTTCTGTTTTTTAACCTGTTTATGTTGTATACACATATATACACTATACTATAGAAACAAAAGGAGATTGGAGAATAGTAATAGAATTCTTTTTTACAGATTTTTTCTTCAAACTTGTAAATATATATCTAATTTTCCAATATTTCTACATTATGCGTTGGATAATGTATTTATATGTTCTTGTGGCATTTTAGAGTGAATGCCCTATGTCTTTAAACAGGTAGGGGAGAGGTTGGCTGGATGGCCAAATTAAGGGAACAGTACTTTATGGCCGGGGAGGGGATATGAAAACTGCTACAAAAGAGGTCAGCATGGTCAATGATTCGTTCCCTACCAATGCAGGGGATAAAAGGGGCAGGCCTGTGCTTGAAGCCCCTCATTTATATGCAGCAAATGGGGTGCCTCCTTGTGGCAATTGTGATGCTGTACCCCATATTTTTTTGGAAATCTGTTATTGAATATGAATATGTGTAACTCAGATATGCTTTATGCAAAATGTAACCTTTAATTTTAGAGCTTACAATTTTCTGAATGTGTACTTTCTATTGGTGTGTATATATCATTCTCTTATGTGAAGTTAGACATATGGGCTGTGTCTAGACTGCATCCCTTTTACGGAAAAGGGATGCAAATTAGACATATCGCAATTGCAAATGAAGCGGGGATTTAAATCTCCCCCGCTTCATTAGCGTAAAAATGGCTGCCGCTTTTTTCCGGCTCGGAGCTTTGCCGGAAAAAAGCGCCAGTCTAGACGCGGATCTTTCAGAAAATAAAGCCTTTTCTGAAAGATCCCTTATCCCTCATTTTAAGATAAGGGATCTTTCGGAAAAGGCTTTATTTTCCAAAAGATCTGCGTCTAGACTGGCGCTTTTTTCCGGCAAAGCTCTGAGCCGGAAAAAAGCGCCAGCCATTTTACGCTAATGAAGCGGGGGAGATTTAAATCCCCGCTTCATTTGCAACTGCGATATGTCTAATTTGCATCCCTTTTCCGTAAAAGGGATGCAGTCTAGACACAGCCATGAAGTATAAACCTGTTTATTATTCTAGGTCTTCTAGTAAAAGCCATAAGTTATACTTAGGAAACGTAATGGTCCAGTGCTCAAGGCAATGACCCATGAATAGTTTTCATTTTCCTATAAGCCTGGATTGCGGGTGGTCCTACAAAGAGAGGTGATCATGCCACCTGGCATTGGAATCCATCTTAATTTTTGTATTTTTCCATAGCGGTGGAGTGAATTGAAGAAAGACTTCCCACTCTGGCAAAATTCTATTTAAGGAATGGGAAGCAAACCATGATTGTCTTAACTGACTTCCCCACCACAAGAGAAAACATGAAAAGACCTGGAAAGAAAGAACTCTAAGGAGATGGGGAAAAGCTGATGGACCCAAGTCAGAAAAAAAGATTAGCTCTGGTCTGAGGAGAACTTCACTTGAAATAATAACTACGGTGAGAAATTATGTTTTATAACAATTTCTCTTAGTGTATTAGGCTTAGCTAGTGTGTTTTATTTTAGCTTAGTAACTTACTTTGATCTGTCTGTTATCACTTGAAACAACTTAAATCCTAATTTTTATATTTAATAACATTATTTTTGTTTATTATCAAACCCAGTATAAATAATTTTTACCGGGGGGGGGGGGGGGAGAAATAACATCTGTGTATCTCTCTCTTTCATTGATTACGTGAGTGAAATTGATGAGCTTGTTCTATAAAAGGTTTTACGTAGAGTAAGATGGTTTTACACAGGGTTTTGATCCCATTGGGGCTTTGTTCCTCAGTGCTGTGTTATGGCCCCATGACTGAGCCTTTCCAGACCTGAGCTGCTCTCAGCATCTGTGAGCTGTTATCCCAACTTTTTGACCAGAATTTCTGGCTCAGCAGGATGGATGGTGAGAGTCAATGCTATGATCAACCAACTGGATGACAGTCTTCAAGGGCTCTCTGTGACTGAACCTGTCACAGTGATGACCAGTCCAAGTACTCTATAAGAAAGGTCTAGAGTAACTGATTTAAAGACAGGGTATGTCTACACTAGCCCCCTAGTTCGAACTAGGGAAGCTAATGTAGGGATTTGACATTGCAAATGAAGCCCGGGATTTAAATATCCTGGGCTTTATTTGCGTCTTCCCATCTGGGCGCCATTTTAAAATCCCCTTAGTCCGAACTAACTGCCCACGGCTACACGCGGCAGGCAAACGTTAACTCAAACTCAGTCCTTAGTTTGAGTTAACTGTTATACCTCATTTAAATCCTGGGCTTCATTTGCAACTTCGAATACCTACATTAGCCTCCCTAGTTTGAACTAGGGGGCTAGTGTAGACATACCCATATAAAAGGACTTGAAAAGAGGTGTTCATTAAAGGAAAAATTGGAGTGTAGTTGAGGATTTCTCTGATTGGTATGGCAGGGATCTATATCCCCAAATTTTATAGCCTACCTTACCTCTCCCAAGAGGGAGGGGTGGATGGTAAGGTTCCAGAAATCGATTTGTTGTATGAACCTGGGCATGAAAAGGGGGGCTAGTGGAAGTCCAGGTATAGTAAGTTCCTGACAATCAATTTGCCCCAGGGACTTGGATGTGGAAAGAGGGAGACCTGGTAAAAGCCCCCCAGATACTTGTAGAATAAACATGGGGTCAGCTGCACTACATGCTTTTATGTGCTAAGTAGTCCCAGACATCTAATAATAAAGTTGCAGCTAGAATGAACCAATTTCAAATGTCTTGTCCTTCTTTTCAGAGTGGAGATGACACAGAGATGAATTTAGGGCTCCATAAAGTTTTTACTTACTATCCTTACCAATCATGTTATCAAAGGGTTTTACATATCCCAGTCATGGTGAGCATGAGAGTAATTATTCTGCCTAAACCAGTGATGCCAATTTGACATCAAATTATACAGCTCACATGGAGAATTCTTTTCGATCAAACCTGAATGTGATCTTGTTTTTAATGGGGCTATCAGCTGTCTGAGAACATCTTAACATATTGGACTTTTGGCAGTGCTATCAGAAATTACCTCATGCTAGACAGTCCAAATGATATTTCAGATATTTAATCAAAAGTTTCAGGTATGCCTCAATGCTATGTCCACCCATCAGTATAGTCAAGAGAACAGTCTTCCGCAAGGCTCATTATATTATAAAACTCAGATAGATCATATAAATGACAGTGTCTACCAAATTCATCTTCCTAATCATTAGCTTCTACCTAATGATGGCCTAGTTACACAGGCATGGAAGTTTATTTGCACAAATGACCTATGTTTCATAGGACAGCCTGGAACTTTCCACACCCAAGCTTCATTTTTAATGGATGTTCTTTTAGCTTTCTTCTGTTGATGTGATAGAAATGTAGCCGTGTTAGTCTGGGGTAGTTGAAGCAAAATGCAGGACAATGTAGCACTTTAAAGACTAACAAGATGGTTTATTAGATGATGAGCTTTCGTGGGCCAGACCCACTTCCTCAGATCAAATAGTGGAAGAAAGCAGACACTTCGCCAAAGGATTAATGCCCACAAAACAGATATCAGACAAGATCACAAAGAGAAAACAGTTTCTTGCCACTTTAGCCAGAAAGGACACTCTCTAAATGACTTAGCCACCTGCATTCTGCTACAAAGACCTTTTACATCTGCACTTGAAAGGGAATCCTCTGAACTGTCATTCATGTTAAAATTCGACACTTGCCAACAAGGACTTAACAAGAATTTGAACTATCTCACCCATTACCAAGACAGTTTCCCCAATTATCACCTGTAATACCATTAACTCACAAACATCCCACTCTCCCTACCTTTAATATCAGCAATTCACAGACACTTACCTTCCTTCCTCCCCCTCCCCCCCCCCCCCGCATCCCCCTTCTGTTCTGCAATGTGATTTGTCCTTTTCATATTTGTTCATTTTTTTAATTGTATCCTTTGGTATATTCTGTTGATGGATACTCAAAAAAGTCCTCCTTCTGATGAAGAGAGAGATGGTTTCTTTCAGTGTCTCCACTGCAAAGCAATACAACCGCTCTCCTCCTCAATTCAGTTCCATCTGATCCATGAGCCTTGTTCATCAGAACTCAACGTTAGTCAAGACAGAGCACTTAGGGCACATCTACATTACTAGGTTATTTCAAAATAAATTCTTTTGAAATAATAATTCCTGAAAAAACTATTTTGAAATAGCACGTCCACACTACAACTCCCCAGCACAACAGTGTAAAGCTTTATCAAAATAGCACGTCCACACTGATTGGAGCCTAAATCACATTTAAGGTCCCCCAGAAGCACTCTGGGCAGGGCATCAGGACAGCACTCACTTCCTGTAGCTGCTTCCTGAAGTTAGCTGAGGCTTGTGCTTAAAGGGACCCCCCTCTGCAGCCGTATCTCAGACTTTTCACCTTTGCCTACCTCCTTGAGGGATACCAAACACTACACCACGTGCTCTGGTTGCTCTTACAGATGCCACAGGACTTCACCAGCATGGAGCCACACCTGCTGCAAAGTAGTCACCAGCTCTTAGACCTGCTGCTGCACTTCCTGGCACAGTCTATGCAGGCTGCCCTTGTGGCACTGCTTGAGGATGATGACCAGCCTGGAATGGAGGACCCCCTCACCCACACCTGAGTGCCCCTTGTACACCACATCCCCTCCTGTTCCCTTCCCCCTGCACACAATGCACTACCACTTTTGGTGCCAGAACACCAGTTCTGACTGGTAGGACATGATGGTCATGGAGCAGTGGGACTACTAGCAGTGGCTCCAGAACTTCCGCATGCAGAAGGACTCCTTCCTGGAGCTCAGTGAGAGAATCAATCCTGTTCTGCAGTGATGGGACACCCACATGAGACCTGCCATCCCCCTCTAGAAGTGTGTTGCTATTGCACTATGGAAACTCGCCATGCCAGACAGCTATTGCTCCATCAGCAACCAATTCAGCATAGGGAGATCAATCATTGGGGCTGTGCTCATGCAGGTATAACTCTCTTGCTATTGTCCCATGAGGGTGGAGAAGCACTGCAATGGGTTTCCTAAGAAGGGTGTTGGTGGAATCTCCCTCCCAGAAGGTTTTTCATCCCGGCTTCACAAAGCCTTGCCAGGGATGAGATAATTGGGGTTGCTCCTGCTGGGGGAAGGGGCTTGGGCTCAGGGAACTCCCAAGGGGTCTAGCAAGCCTGTGACTCCATGATTCTATCACTCTATAGGTAGTGTGGGCCATAAACACCATCCTGCTGTGCAGGGTTGTCATCCTGGGCAAAGTGAACCCCTTCATCACCAGCTTCGCTGCCATGGGTTTCCCCAAACGTGGGTAGGAGGGGTATTGACTCATATGCCCATCCAGGACCTTGACCACTGGGCTTCCGAATACAGCAATCAGAAAGGCTACGTCTAGACTACATCCCTTTTTCGGAAAAGGGGTGTAAATTGCTAATGAAGCGGGGATTTAAATCTCCTGCGCTTCATTAGCATAAACATGGCTGCTGCTTTTTTTTGGCACGGAGCTTTGCCGGAGAAAAGCTCCAGTCTAGACGCTGATCTTTTGGAAAATAAAGCCTTTTCTGAAAGATTCCTTACCCCTTATTTCAAGCAGGATAAGGGATCTTTCAGACTTCCCCACTAGGGGCCTCTGCATTTCCCCTCACTGCCTTCCCGCCTTCCCATCCCTTCCCCTGCAGACCAAATAAAAAAAGACTTTTTTTGAAACAATAAACACTGTTATATTTGTTTGGGGACTAAATAACTGGGGCAGGACAAGAGAAAGAACCTGGGAGGGATGAGGAAGGGTGGAGAGAAGGAAGAAGAGGGAGGAGGGGCTCAGGGATGGGGCTGGGACTGGCACCTGCCTCGGGTGTGTTGGGATGCCTCAGATGCCCGAGAGATCCCACCACCTCATGTGTCCAGCCCTCGGTGGCCCTGGTGGGAGGATAGAAGGAGAAGCTTGGAGGAGTGGGAGCATGGGTGGGATTGGGTGCAGGAGGGACTTGGAGTGGACTGGGTGCTATAGGGTGGCTGCTGAACCCTCAATGGTGGCAACCAGGCACTCAAGAGCATGGTTGTATGCCATGCACATTGTGTCCTGGTGCTGGGACAGCTGCTGCCAGATGTTATGCCACAGCTCCCAGTCAGCATAGCACTTCAGGAGGTCCTCCTTAAAGTTCCTGTTCATGGAATGGAGGGTCTCCAGATGTTCCCTCTCCAGGTCATTGAGGGTCACTGGCGCTTGCGGCTCTCGTAGGGGTGGGAGGATGGCACAGGAGGTGTTGGACATGCCCCGCTCACAGCTGACCCAGCTGTGAAGAAAAGTGCAGTCATTCCAGGAGACACTGCGCATGAAGCCTAGCCTTAATGTCTGAGCCGACACCGAGGGTCTTGGGTCAGATGATGGTGATATGCTTTGAGCAATGCCTTCTGTGGCCTAGGCAGTGGGCACTGTCCTGAAGCTGTATGGGCATCCAAGGGGAACCTCACTACCCCCATGTTCCGGGGACAAACAGGCATGGAAAGGCGCCAGCCAGGCCAGAAGCCTGCGAGCGGGAGGGGGGATGGGACAGGTCGTCTTCCCTCTGTGCCATGCACACACTGGGTTTGACAGTGGCAGCATCCCACAAATAGAGGACTTCTGTCCCTGCCCGCTGGAGGAGGGGGGAAGGTGTTGGGGGAGGTGTGTATAAGCATGAGACACCACTTGCCAGGGAAGTTGGTACTGGGGTCTCCTCCATCTCCTCTCCCCAGCAGGTGCCCCACAGAGAGCCAGTGTCTTCTGCCTCACCGTGCTTGCCCAGGTGGGATGCTGCCCTAAGAGTGCAGGTATGAGCCTGTGTCATGTGTGGCACTGCTGTGTGTTTCCCTGACCCTAGTCTCCTTAGTGGTGGCTTATGGTGGGAAGATGTCCCACCACGGAGTCCTGAGTAAAGCAGGCCTGTGCAGGAACCTTGTGGTAGGGAGCGACGGGCTCCTGTGTGACAACCTCATATATCTGTGTTCTCTGGACTGGCACTCCATGTGCACCCACATGCACAGGCTGTTGTGTGATCCCCAGGTCGAGAAGGTCAAGCGAGGTGCACGCAGTCCCCTGAAGCATACTGCCTGCCCCCACTTGTAGATAGGGAAAGGTTAAGAACTCATCTGAGCCCCGGGAGACATCCTGGGAGGGGGAAGACTGGTTCCTGGCTGAGGACGACCTCCTGGCTGGTGGGCATGGTGCCATTGCTGGCCTCCTCCTCCTCTTACTTCACCTCCTCCTTCTTGTCCTGGGCCACAGCTCTGCCCTCCTGGGGGTTGATGACAGGCGTGGCCAACCCAGAGTCCACGACGAGGTGGGGAAAGGGACTGACCCCCCTCCCAGGATGCCATCCACCTGGGCATGGAAGCAGCAGGTCTGGGGTGCTGCTCCAGATTGGAAACTTTGGTCTTGGTGTAGGCGTGGTGCAGTTCTTTTATTTACACCTGCTTCTGAGTGTGGTTATGCCCCTTCTGGGCCAGGCTTACGGCCATCCAGCCATGGACATCTGCATTCCTGTGCCTGGTGCAGAGATCCTGGGGATTCAACTCCTCACCCCAAACCTCAATGAGGTCCAGGATTTTCACACCTGTCCAGGATGGGGCCCTCTTCCACACCTGGGCAGAGCCTTCCAAGGTGGTTGCAGGCTCACTTGCAGTCATGGGGGGCTCGGAGGGAGTGCTGGGGTTTGCCAAGGCAGCCGGGAAGGCAGAGCAGGGTCCTGCTGTGTGGCACAATTCTTCTGCCTGCACCTATAAAGGCTGCAGGGGAAGGGAAACTATAGAGATCTGTTGAGTGTGGACAAAGCGGCCACCAGGGCAGCTGTAACAAGCTCTGGAGGTCAATTTTTTTGGAATAAGCACAGCTGAGCCGTCCATACTCACCCTATTTCTAAATAGGCATTATTCCTCATGAAATGAGGGTTTATTATTTTGAAATAGTGGGCTTGCTATAGGTATAGGTGCTCACCTTGTTATTTTGAAATAATGTTAGTCATTTAGAAATAATACTGCAGTGCAGACATGCCCATACTGTATTTTCTATTCCTTCTTCCTTTGCCTAATAATATGTCCTTGGCATATTCATTTCTCCCACAGCTTAGAGCATAACCTCCTTTAGTGTCACATGATATGCTATGGCGGGAGAAGAGATCTTTTTATAGATCTAGATTTAAATAGATATAGATATAGTCCTTCCTGTGTGTGTACACATAATATATATCAATATAGCTATCTAGATCTAGCTCTAGCTATATAGCTATATGCACACGTACATGGGCACACACACATGAAGCAAAACCCCTCTGTTTCCCAAAGAGTTTCAAATAGATTCCATTACAAAATATTGACTCAATCCTCATCAACATACACAGAACAAATTACATAAGAGATTATTCTGAAAATGTAGCAGTTACACTATATGCTGCCTCTGAGATGTGGGGCCAAGAGGGTTTAGATTTTTACATTCTAGAACAATGAGACATAAAGGCTATGTCTAAATTACATTCCTCTTTCAAAAAAGGAATGTAAATGAGGCAAATCGAAAGTGCAAATAAAGCATGGATCTAAATATCCCACACGTCATTTGCATATTCGTGTCCAAGCGCTTTTTCGAAAAAGGGTTTTTTGAAAGTGAAAGCGCAGTCTAGACAGGATTCTTTCAGGAAAAAAAACCCTTTTTTGAAAGAACCTGTACTCCTGAAAAAATGAGTACAGGTTCTTTAAAGAAAAGGTGGGTATTTTTTAAAGAACCGCATCTAGACTGCACTTTCACTTTCGAAAACTCCTTTTTCGAAAAAGTGCTCGGATATGAATATGCAAATGAAGCATGGGATAGTTAAATCTGTGCTTCATTTGCACTTTTGATTTGCTTCATTTACATTCTTCTTTTGACAGAGGAATGTAGTTTAAATGTGCCCAAAGTGAACTTCCATGTAAATGCAGTGTGTGACCTTAAGGAAGATGAAAATCTTCCAGAAATTTTATAAAATTCTTTTATTAATATGAAGTATGTTGTACAAAACTGACAGGATGATTCATTAGCTTTCAAAGAGCTTCTCTGATGTGCACTACCCCTTCTGAGGAGCAGATCTACCACCTATATACGTGTAATACATATCATGGTGGTTACCTATTGGTAAAGGTACCTATCGCTAATGAGAAGTAGTTTTAATGACCGCAGATGCTATATGACCTTTATGTCTGGATATCAGAATCCTGTTAGCCTGTCAGCACATATATCAGTGTTATTATTATTATTATTCCATCACTACCTAATACATCAACTTCAGAACCAATGACAGCATCTATTTTCAGAAAACTGGACTTGATATAAAAGTGTATGTCAAAAGAAAACAAACACAAGTTTTATTTTGTTCCCCTCCCTCACTCTCTATGGACACACAGGGCACAGCTACACTGCAGGGGAAAAGTCAAATTAAGATACGCAACTTTAGTTACATCAATTGCATAGCTGAAGCTTAAATCGGCTTTTGACGCTGTCTGCACAGCAGGAAGTTGCAGGAAGAGAGCTTCCTTTACTCCTCGTGAAGACTTCCTTTACTCCTCGTGAAATGAGGGTTACAGAATTCGGAGTAAGAAGCCCATTATTTTGAAATTATTTCAAAATAACAGGCTTGCTGTGTAGACTCACACTGTGTTATTTCAAAATAACGTGAGTTATTTCGAAATAAGCGTGCAGTATAGACATAGCCACAGAGACACAGAGCAAGACCTGAAGCTCTCTAGAGGACAGATGCTAGTACTTTATCCTTTACTCTGGCATATCTTTGCAGGGCTGTCAGCAAATTAATGAACAAATGTTGCCATCTGCAAGACTAAAGCATAACTCTTAGTTAAACAATCAATACCAGGGTGAGTCCTTATTGAATATGCCACTTCTGTTTTAAGTTAGTTACTTCCTACATCAGATAGGGCATGAAGGATAGTTTATTTTCCTGTAATATTACATTTTTAAATAACAGTTTGTGTTGACTCACAAAAATTGACACCATTTCCTTGCTTTACAGCAAATATTTGCAGTAGTCAGTTCCTATATTAACATTTCATTATATTTTCAATACCATACAACATTTGCTCCTATACTATTAGTAATCAAAATGAATTTGTCAACTGACTTTATTATTAAAAGTATATTTGGCATTATTCTTCCTTGGTATGAATGTGCAATAAAATATAATCATGTATCCAGCATTCATTCAGTTTATTTTCCTTCTCCTCTTCTTGCATCCATACACATGTTCTGTCAGGAATGGTACTGACAGCCATGTCACTGGTGTGACCACCCAATAATTTCCACAAACCTTTAACCTTCCACTTGAGGAACATCCACACTGTGGTTGCATTCTTCCACAAGAAAATCAAAAGAACAGAAGGGTTTCTCCAGCATTGGTAATCCTCATTCTATGAGGAAGAAGCCTTTTTGTGAAAGAGCTCTTTCGCAAAAAGGCGTGTGTGGACGGGGAAGAGGAAGTTCTTTCGGAAGAAGAGGAAAGAGGAAAAAGCACAGGTGCCCTGGTGGCCATTCCATCCATTGCAATCACAGCTTACATGCAAGAGAGCATCCATTCAGCCTGGACGTTCTCTTTCGAAAAAGCAGATCACTTTTTTGATCCACTTTTGCAGTGTGGACACTCTCTTTCAGAATCAGAGGGGTAGCCGTGTTAGTCTGAATCTGCAAAAGCGACGAGGAGTCCTGTGGCACCTTATAGACTAACTGAAGTGTAGGAGCATAAGCTTTCGTGGGCAAAGACCCACTTCGTCAGATGCATGTCTGACATGCATCTGACGAAGTGGGTCTTTGCCCACGAAAGCTTATGCTCCTACACTTCAGTTAGTCTATAAGGTGCCACAGGACTCCTCGTCTCTCTTTCAGAAGAAGTTTTTTTCAGAAGATCTCTTTCGAAAAAAGCTTCTTCTGAAAAAAGCCTGTAGTCTAGATGTAGCCTGACAGACCATCTGCATAAACAGACCTTTATTGTGCTTTAGTATGACACTGAACGAATCACGCTAAGTATTAATTCATATCCTGGTGCATGGTTTAAACATGCTGAGCCTGATTCTCCACTTCGTTAGCACTATACTTCTTCTCACATGAGCCAAATGAATATAATACACCACCATCTGTGACTGAAGAATTCTAATTTGATTGTACATGCATTTTGTGATCACTTCTACACAACGTACAAGGCAATGAAGAATCAAGCTCTTGGGCCCACCTCTTCCCCCATTGTGGATCAGTAGAACTCTTTCGAAGCCCATGTTTGGACACTGAAGTCAGTTAGTCAATCAACTATTCTAATTTACAGCAGCCAAAGTTCAACTCCTGTCCCTGTGGCAGACGTTCTCCCAGCTGAGCTAAATGAGGCCACTTAACAAAATGTTTTCAGCTCCTTATATCACAGTATCAATGCAGCATTTTCTTTTTCCCCCTTATCAGGCATTTGGTTACCATTCAGAAAGTCTCACAGCACCCCCTGCTGTAACTACTAGTACTTCAGATTTCATCACCATCAGTCAAGGACTTTGGTGAAGGATGATTCCATTCCCTTTCTTTTTTTTTCTTTTTCCTTTTTTTTTAAAGCCATACTTGTCTAGCTGTCAGGAACTAAGCAGCTATGCCTGCAGTAGCTTACCTTCTTATCAGCACTATTCTATTGTTGCCTAATTAAGAAGGAATTAGATGTCAAGTGCAGCATAAGACCAAACTGATTCTAAAAGAAGCTTTTCCCTATCCCATCATGTCAGACCAGTGACCCTATTTATTAATGGTGAGATGTGAAAGAGATCTATACATGCACTCCACATCAGCACTATGCGGCAAATCCCCATAATCTTCATGTTCAGCCAGTATGATAAGAACCACAGATTTTCCCCCTGCATAGTCCAAATGATAACAGCAAACATTCAGTATGCAGTTTCTTCTGTGTATGCTTTCCTCATCTCTCCTCGCCAAAATCTGCTCCTTTGTGGCTGTCACTCTTGAAACGTTCCTTGTATTGTGCTGAGTCTCCCATACACACCTGCAGTGAGCATGACAATGAGACTGCATTGTATGCAAAAGCTACGAGCAAGGCTGTTTTTGTTGTTCGTTCTTACAAAGTAGTCTATTTCTAAGCAAGAAAAAAGGAAACGCTGACGTGCTATAAAGGCCCTTCAGAGGAAAGTTGGAAGATGAAAAAAAATCAAAAGGAAGCAAAAATACTAATAAACCTGCTCTTTCTCTGTGGTGGTATTCAGTAATAGTCTGAGTTCACAGTGTTATGTTTGGGTTGTCAAAATGGGAGAGGGAGCTAGCAGCTTCTGACTTGGCTCAGTTTTTACAGTGATCAATACAGAATCTGATAAATCAAATGTGATACTGTGGTTTAAAGTGAATGGAAGCAGCAATATGGTATATTTCATAAAATGCATATAAAGAAAAAATGGCCTCCTGGCTAAGGGGTGAGACTTGAGGAAACCCACACCCCCTCCCCTTTGGCAACCAGCTTTCTGTGAGCCCTTAAGCAAGTCATTGAATCTCTCTGTGCCTCAGTTCCACATAAGAACATAGGGATCATACTTCCCATTCTCCCAGGCTTTGTCTGTTTTATCTGTTTAGCGTTCAGGGTGGGGCCTGTACTGCACCTAACACAATGAAGCCCTGATGGTGGCCAGGACCAGATTACGAAAGGGGCCTTAGTGGCTGCAGCCCAGGGACCTGTGAGCCTGGGGACCTGCAATGCAGCCACTAAAGCCCCTGTGTGCTGCAGTCCTGGCCAGCTCTGCCTGGTGGGAGCAGAGGCAAGCGGCATCCCCATTCCCCCCTGCCTGGACCTGCCTTGCCACGAATGCAGGGAAGCTCTCTGTCCCTGAACTCACTTGCAGATTTTTCCCCTGCTGATCTCACTGGCAGTTGAATCGCACCCTCCCTCCTCGACCCCAGACCCACAGCCCACTCCTGCACTCTACCTCCTGTCCAGACCCCATCCCCTGCCCTTAGCTCATGCCCCAGCAGTCCCCTACTGCAGACTGAAACACTCAGTGTTGCCCACCCCTGAACCTAGGGGACCCGCAAAATCTACTATTCCTGAGCCTCCAGAAGGAGGCCTGCCAATGACGGCAAAGCGGATAATTGCCCCGGAGCCCGGCAATACAAAAGGGCCCAGAGCCCTGTGGCAGCAAGAGCCCTGGACCATTTAAATCACTGCCAGAGCACTGTCTGGAATGCTATGGGCAGCACTGAGGGGAGGGCTACCTGAGGGGAGGCGTGACACACTCCAGGTGGTGCTGAGGGCTGCCTAGCCCCAATCCCACCCCTTCTGCCCGAAGCCCCGCCCCTTCCTCCTGAAGCCCCACCCGTTCTGCTCAAGGCCACACCCCTTTTGAGGGCACAGAACAGGGCTCCCCCGCCTTGCTCAGTGGCCTGGCCAGACTCTCTGCCCACAAAGTTAATCAAGCCCTGATCTTGGTGTGAGCCTCAAAGCACTAATATAATACAAATAGTGAACAGCAACATTAATAACTATGAAAGCTCTGACTCTGGACACTGAGGAATTGTACTGAAATGTATGTCCTGAAATAAGCAATATACAAATAAAAAGAGACAGATAAATAGTTATTCTAAATGAAGGTTCCTTCTGTCCTTCAAATAAAAAGAAATGTACTCCACTAAAGTGATATTACCTTGAGATAGCATCTGTCAGAAAATAGCTTATGGAGAAAGCTTTGATTTTGAAATAGTGATCATATTTGTATCTATGATTGAACTGGGACAACGGAAGAGAAGGCATTAAGAGAGTAGTAAACCTAACAGATTAATTTATTTATGTATGGTACTGTTTTTCTATATTGCCCTTGTGGATTTGAATTATGCATCATGTTGTAACATTTCACTTATCAGATCACTTCACTTGCACTAACATCCTTGAGCAGCAATATGACAGCAATACCAGGAGACTGCCACATAAGATTCTTGCTACCTAAATGGCAATAGATCTCCAGTCTGATAGAAAAGACACATTTTCTTATTGCTCAGCACAGTCCCAACAGTAACAAAGAAATAGTTTCAAATTCAGTTCCTAGCATTTCCAGCTGTAGTTCTGATTCAGCTTTACATCATGCTTGGCTAGCTTTCTGCCAGTCCAAGCCATGTGTATTAGTGAGTGTATGATAAAGGCTCTCAACTACCAACTAAATTTTGTTTTAATATTGTCTTCCAGAAACCAATTCTCCTGGCTAAAATGATATGCCCATACTGTATCAGCTGTCATAGCAGCATGCCCAGCAAGGGGACAGTTGCCTCGGGCCTTTAAATCATTGCTGCAGCATCTCTCCTCATGCTTCGTATGACTCTGAGGACTTGGTGTGAGCGCTGCAGTCAAGCAGTGTGGAAGGCTGGCTGCTCCCAGCCCTGCCCCTTCTGCCTATACACCACCCCGTCAAGAGTGTGGAGCTGCCCTTGCCTGCTGACACACACCTTGCCATGGGACCCCCGGAAGATGTTGGCTTCCCTGAATAGTGGTATTGCAGGAGCATCTAGGAGCCCCAGTCATAGAC
This sequence comes from Pelodiscus sinensis, assembly GCF_049634645.1. NCBI lineage: Eukaryota > Metazoa > Chordata > Testudines > Trionychidae > Pelodiscus > Pelodiscus sinensis. Next base: position 54,225,743 of record NC_134719.1, read on the forward strand.
CAAGACTGCACTGTGCTTGAATCAGACAATCACAGAACAAGAAGATGGCCTTGTTGCAAAGAGCTTACAACATTAACACAATTAGAAAGGAGAGGTCCACCCAAGGGGGTAACAGCAGTGGTCGGAGCCCTGGGCAGCGCATGCTAGGACTGAAGGACTGGCTGAGGAAACTAGCTACCAGCCCTGCCCTTTCCATCCAAGGCCCCACCTTGCCCAGGGCTGAGCACCAGGGCCCTGAGCTGCGCCCCCCTCCCCTTGCTGGGCACCCTGAAGGAGCAAAACCCCTCAGAGGGAGAGCTGGAAATGGAAAGCAGAGACTCTGCAACATGCTTCCTCCCTTCTCTCGCCCCATGGGCATCCATCTGCCACAGACTGGTGGGGCCCAGGGTTCCACAAGTCAGAAGAGAGAATGGGGTGGCAGGTGGGGCTGCAGTTTTCTGTCCACACTGCGTTGTTTGGCCTGCCTATGGATTTTTCCTTGTGGAAGTTAACAATGTTGTTCTCTTTTATATTCAAGAAATATTTTTTCTACTCACATTCATAGTGGAATGGACTATCCCCTTCTTATCTGCAATCACACAAATGCCCCTTGACGCCTACTGCAATTGCTTACATAGAAAAATATTAGGAAGGGTTTTATAGCTTTGTTTAGGCCCCCTTTACCTAGGAATTTTAACAAGTGCCCAATGTTACACATGTAACTAATCCCACTGACTTCAGTTAGTTATAATCATGTGGTTAAAGTTAAGCTTGTGCCTTTTCAAAACAGGGCCCTTTTGTAATTTTACAGCAGACAACAGACAGTACAATGGACTGTCTGCAAATACCACTAAGTAGCCCAAGGCACACAGATCACAGTGAATCTCCATCTAATCATCTTTTTACTACACCGTGGTGAGTTGATTGCCTAGAAGGTAGAAAATGCAATGATAAGGCAGGCTAGTTTTGTCATTATATGTTAGCTTGAATAATTGTCTTTGGAAGCAACAAAAATCAAAAATTGCACTCAGGTTTCCTATTTCAAATATATCATGTTGTTGCTTGAATGGCCAAAGCACCAGCACCTGTGCCACTCTCGCTGCTGTGCCAATGGATTAGATTAGATCAGTGAATAATGTAATTATCGAGAACCTTTCATTTGAAGGTATTGTTATGAAAAAATTAAGGATTGGAAGTAGAATGGCTGACGATTGAGTCAAACTGTATTCGTAATCAATTAAAATAACTGAACTATTGTTTTGGTCTTTACATTTTAGTCAAGTATAAAATGGAGGGTCAGAAGACATTATTCCAAACATACTGGAGATAAAATGACTCTTTCCACTGATTTCAATGATATTCACTCCCTTCAGTGACCAGGCCCCAAGCCACTGATTTGGCTCACACATAATATCCTCTTTGTAAAGGTCAATGAATTTGAATCTTGGTTGTTACTCTCCCATTATTCTACTCCAGTGCTTCTGTTGAACAAGGACTGAAAATCATACGGAGTGATGAGGTAGGCTAGAATGACCACACAGCAAATATCAAAAATTGGGATGAGCGTGGGGGGAGATAATAGGTGCTTATATAAGAAAAAAAGCCCTTAAACTGGGACTGTCCATATAAAATTGGGACACCTAGAAACTCCAAGGTAAGCAAATGCCCACTAGAACATTATGTTTTCAAGTAAATGACATTTTAAAATGATAATTAAGTACAGTACATTCATTTAAAACTAGATTCAGCCCAGCTTCAGTTTTCCTTGTCTGAAATAAATGAAATATATCAGGCTGTTTACAGATGAATTAATCATGACATTATCCTGGAAACTTTGCAATTACATCAATTATTTTGTACTTAGCATAATAAATAACCTGCATACTAAATGAATGGAAACCTTTTCTATTAATAAAGAGGAAATCATTTTCTGGTGGTGCACAAATAGAAGCATATGTGCAGTCAATAGCCTGATTTCATATCTGCTCTGGGAGCTATGTCAAAAAATTCATGCACTGCTTGCTATTGATACAGTAAATCTTCATGAAATCTCACATAATGATTTGTTTTCTTTGCGAGTGCATCTATGAATTGATTATTATATTCAGACATGGTAGGCTGCACAATGCCTAGCAAAATTCAATCAGTTGTCTGAAATGATCCCATTGCTGGTGAACCCTGATGCTGAGTGACTGTCAACTACAGTCACTTTAACTGGGATCTAATATTTTCATTTGGCTGATCAATACACTTCAGAGCACATGTTTGCTGACATCTAAAAAAAAGTGTAAGGGTCAACAGAAAACACCTTCAGTGTTCCTGAACTGCCATGAGGAAGCGCTGCTACTTACCCTTCCCCAATTAGCCATGGGTGATCAATAGAGTTTAGAAGCAGGTGAATGTCAAGATTTGTTTCAATGCACTGGTCAGAGAAGATCTGATGATACAATAGGATTTAAAGCATTGTGCAAATGTCCTTCCTTTGTCCCCTAGCACAGACCTGACTAGCTAGGGAGCTCATTCCCAGTCTTGAAAACATGCTTGGAAATGAAAGTTGTACCTGAACCCAAACCTCCATGAAACTCTTGCCCCATGCCCAAGAATCGTCTTTCCTTTGCTCTCACCCTCCAGCTCCCATCAAAAACAGGCCTTTTATTCCTGTTTCTCGGCTCTGAGCCCTAATGCTCAGAACCGCTCACACCCTTCCACTGGCTCCGCCTAATGTTTAAGGGTCCTACTTAACAGCTTTCCCCCTTCAGTTAACCACACTGGTCCTCAATTGCTAAGGGCACCATCCTAACTGAAATGCTCCTCAACTACATCAGCAACAGCTATTTTTAAGTCATTATTCTTAATCAAGTATGTTGATATGTACATTGAAATACCTCCTAGAGAGTAACTAGATCAGGGCTCTTGTTGTCTAGGCACTTTACAAATGAAGAAAACATTCCCTGCCAGAAAGAGTGAGGACCAGATTTAAAAAAATATTTGGGCACACAACTTCCTGTGGGCTGGTTACCTAAACACCTTCAAAATTTGACCCCAAGGGTACATTTACACTGTAACCTTATTGCTAAATAGCGCATCTATACATAAAAAGTGCAACAAAATAGTGATGTGCTTTTTCAAAAGATAGAGTCCAAACTGACTGGATGCTAGCTCACATTTAAGACCTCCCAGAACCAGTCCAGGCAGGCATTAGGTCAGCAGTTGCTTCTGGGTGCTGCTGCCTAAGCCTAGCTGAGACATGTGCTTAAGAAGTCACCAACTCACAGTCATAGAGCCTGGACATGTGCATAACTTCTAGGGGGACTGACAGATTTGGCAGGCCTCTGTGTAAGGTGCCAGGGGCAGCTCAGTGCTCCCAGAAGGGGTGGGGCCTCAGGCAGCAGAGGCAGGGGTTGGGCAGTCAACTCTCAGCACTGCCAGAGAACACCATGCTACCCCCACCCAAACCAGCCCTCAGAGCTGGCCAGACCGTGGGGCTCCAGAGGCAATTTAAGGATTCCAGGGCGCTGGGCACCACTGATCCTGTGCTAACAGATGTAGCAGCAGCAGAGAGCCATAGGCACTTTTGAATTGCTGGGCCCCAGGGCAACAGCCTCTTTCCCCCTTTCCCTGTTAGAGGTCCGGATAACTTCCACTGAAGGCAGTGGGAGTCCTTTGTGAATAAAGACTGCAGGCCTATTCCCCAACTAAAGATTCTGGTTTTGTAAAGGCTTGCTCAAAGCTATTCATAATAATTGACTTCACCGGGTTTGATGTAGGCTTCATGGTTGTATGTCGCTCCTTATGAATATCGAACAAAAGTTGTTGAATGAATATGTTTGTTGCCCATACTACTCATAGTCAGAATATGTCACATCTATATAGTTTTCAATTTGCATTCTCTCTTCTATATGACCCTGTACTGATGGAGAAAAATCATCCATGTACATTTGTTCACCCTTAATCCAGTCTGCCAAATAATATTATAGAAAATTCAATTGTCTTCTGAGCTTCAGTGGATGAATTTCATCCTCAAATGCAATAAAGGGACTTTAATCCAAATTGCAACGCAACCTTAGGTGTGGAGTCCTTGATGAGACTTTCCATATAAGTGTATATTTCGAACAACAGCACAGAGTATTGATTTTGACCTACACTTTAATTTTCAGTTGGCCTGAGTATCAAAGGTTCTGTCTGAACACCTGCAGTTTAAGTTAATGGCAGTTGTGACTGCTCAGTCAGAGAGAGGGAAAGGAGAGAGAAGAGTGAAAAAAAATCAGGCTACATACTTTTTATGAAAGATTGTCATGACTGGGTAACTTAGTTAACTCTGAGTAGAGTCAGTGTTATCTAGATGTATAGAATCATAGGCTTAGAAGAGACCTCAGGAGATCATCTAACCCAAAGCAGGACGAACCCCAACAAAATCATCCTAGCCAGGGCTTTGTCAAGTTTGGACTTAAAAACCTCTAGTGATGGAGATTCCATCACCTCCCTAGGTAACCCATTCCATCACCCTCCTAGTAAAATAGTTTTTCCTAATATCCAACTTAGTTCTCACGCACTGCAGTGTGAGACCATCACTCTTCATTCTGTTATCTGCCACTACTGATGGCACACTCTCCATCGTCCCCCTTCAGGTGGGTAAAGGCTGCTATCAATACTCCCTCACTCTTCTCTTCTGTAGACTAAATAAGCCCAAATCCTTCTCAGTCATGTGCTCCAGTCCCCTAATTATTTTGGTGGCCCTCTGATGGACCCTCTACAATGAGTTCACATGCTTTCTGTATTGGGCAGCCCAGAACTTGATGCAATACTCCAGATGTGACCTCACTAGTGCTGAAAAATGGGGAATAATCACTTCTCTAGATTTGCTACAATGCTCCTTCTAAGGCATTCTAATATGCCATTAACCTTCTTGGCTATAAGGTCACATTGCTGACTCATATCCAGCTTCTCATTCACTGTAATCCCCAGTTTTTTTTCTGCACAACTGCTACTTAGCTTGGTCCCCAGCCTGTAGCATTGCTTGGGATTCTCCTTGTTGAACCTCATCAGATTTCTTTTGGACCGATCCTCCAATTTGACTAAGTCACTCTGGACTCTATCCCTACCTTCCAACCTCTACCCCAGCTTAGTGTCATCTGAAAACTTGCTGAGGATGTGATCCATCCCATCATTGACATTGGTAATAATGATGTTGAACAAAACTGGCCCCAGAACCACCCCCTGGGGCATTCCACTTGACAGACTGCCAACCAGACATCACGCTGTTTATCACCACCCATTGAGCCCAACCATCTAGCCAGCTTTCTATCCACCTTAAAGTCCATTTATCCAATCCCTGCATCCTTAACCTGCATGCAAGAATACAGTGGGAGACCATATCAAAAGCTTTTCTAAAGTCCAGGTATATCACAGCCACTGACTCCCCCTTGACCACAGAGCAGGTAACCTTATCAAATAAGGCAATAAGATTGCTCAGGCATGGCTTGCCCTCGGTTAATCCATGTTGACTATTCCTGATCACTTCCCTCTCTTCCAAGTGTTTCAAAATGCATTCCTTGAGGATCCCCGCCATGATTTTTCTAGGGACTGAGGGGGGGCTGACTGGTCTGTAGTTCCCTGGATTGTCCGTCTTCCTTATTTTAAAGATGGACACTACATTTGTCTTTTTCCAATCATCCAGGACCTCCCCCAATCACCACGAGTTTGCAAAGATAATGGCCAACGGCTCTGCAATCACATCTGCCAACTCCCTCAGCATCCTGGAATGCATTGGATCTGACCCCATACATTTGTGCCTGTCCAATGTTTCTAAATATTTCTTAACCTATTCTTTCTCCACTGTGGGCTGCCTTCCCAATACTGTGTTACCTAGTGCAGTACTCTGGAAGCTGACCTTCTTTGTGAAGACAGAGGCAAAAAAAGCACTTAGAAATGCTACAATGTAGTCACTACCTGTACTGATGGGGAGGTAGAAACCAGTTCCCCAGGAGGTGGTAACTAGATCACCTGTCAACCTAGAGCTGTCCACTCCAGTGGATAGATTAGCACTGTTATGTGTCTCAGAAGCGTAGATTTTTCACATCTGATGTGTAACTATACCAATGTAAATTCCTAGTTGAGATCAGTAGAGCATAACAGCCCCTTTTACACAACTTCTAGACTGTTGTGCTTTTCTCTTAATCTTGCCAGGTGTATTGGCTCTAATTCTCAAGTATTTTCAATCCCTCAGTTGTTCCCACATTGTATCTGAAACCTTTCTTGCTAGGTTAGTACCACAGTGGTTCACTGTCCAGGGTTTTTCTAGGTCTTAGCAAAAAAAAAAAAAAAAAAAAAAGGCACCTCTGATTTTGGGGAAGCGATCTTAACATTCTCAGATTTACTGCACTAAATGAAGACTAACACATCCAGCCACACTGGCTGCACTTGCTTTCAGGAACTATACAAAGAGTGAGTGCCCTTAAATATACAGTCTGTGAGATTTATAGATATAGGATTTATTTATACTCTGCACAGAGACAAACACAATAAAGAAAACATGAAGAATACAAGTGGATTACATAAAAAATGCATTACTGAAATCTAGCTAAAAGGTTTTGGTACTAAGGCAGAAATTTAGCAAAGGAAAAGATAAAAATACTTATTAAATCTTGCAACCCATTCTCCTTGAAATCTCATCTAGAATGACTCATGAGGGCCATGGGACCAGGAAGAGTGAGAGATCTGGAAATAAAAGCATTTGCCGTTTATACCTGCAGACTCCAGATACATCTTTAAGATGGGAAATATAGTGAGAAAATGAATTATGGGTAGACCAATGGTAGCATCTAGTAATGGTCTTGCAAGAGGAAGGAAGAACCTGTCATTTGGATAGCCTCTGTCACACACATGCACCCCTTTTGTGTGCTTTGTCTCTAAAACTGAACAATTAATAGATAAGGTGCTAGTAGATGTCACACAAGAATCACACAATGCAGGCTAGGTTCTGTAGGACTGAAAACTCAATGTACTACAAATGGCAACTCTATGTACTAGTTCTTAACACTTTCCCTCTTACTTTCTCTAGCATTCCACATCAGGAGACCTGTTAACCAGAGGATCTTGACCTCATGCCATTGATGGTTGAGGATAGAAGGAGACTGCCAATGGGAAGATGTAGCCTTTTATTTTGTTTTAAACGAATTTGGTATTGTGGTATTATACCACCATGGGTTCAGCTCTGGTGGCTACAGTTTCAAGCTGAAAAGAGTAAAAGTCATATCTGCTACTTGCTTCAGATTTAAATGCCCTAGGAACATAGAAAGACCAAGGGTAGTGACCACATTCACATGCACAAGTACAATGTCTAGGTCATTTTAGAAGTTTTATTAAAGTTACAAATAAAGTTATGAAAACTCAAGAATACAGAAATTATGTGCAGACCTATGCAAAAGTGACAAATATAGCAACAGATACATTTGCAACTATATTCTTATGCTCTGATAGCTGCCTTTCCAACTGATCACCGATAGTGGGGGGGGAGGGGCAGGGGCAGCGCGGCTGGCCTCAGGGGGAGGGCCAGGGTTGGGGCTGGGGTCGGGGGAAATGTGGCTGGCCCCGGGTAGGGAGAGGGGGTCCGGGGTTGGGGCAGCGCGGCTGCCCCCCCCCCAAGAGCTGCTTCCCATCCCCTCTTCCTCCTGGCCCCTGTCTTCCTCCTGACCAGTCCCTGCCCCCCAGCCAGTCCCTCTTCCTCCCCCCCCACCGACCAAGATCAAGCGTGTCCAGTTTTTTGGGGGAGGGTCTACCTGACAATTTTACGAGTCGGAACCAGTGCAAGCACCAAGTGATGGGGACTGCCGTAACTTTGGGAACCAGAGACTGAGGGGTGGGGGTTTGTGCCCCAAAAGGGGTCTGAGAAACCTAAGAAAGACAGACTAGGGGGAACACCAGAAGGGTGACCTAGAACTCTGTTACAGACCAGCTGGGGGCTGCTGGAAGAGGAGGGAAAAATAGGGGGTAAGGGTCAGAGAGGAAGGGGCTTGTGCTGAGGAGAGGGGGGCAGGTCAGGAGAAGAAAGGGGAAGGCACCAAGGGACAGGGTGTAGGAGAGAGACAAATGCCAGGGGGCCAAGTGGAGACAATGAGGAAAAGGGCAGGAGGGGAGGTGTCAATGAGAGGGGGGACAGGATGATGCTAGGAGAGGAGAGGGGAAGGGCTTTGGGGGCTAGAGGGGAGAAGGGCAGAGGTGGGTAAGAGGTTGGGGGGGGCAGCAGGCACCAGGGGAGCTGAGGGAGCAAGCGGAGGAGACAGAGCAGCAGAGGGGAAAGGTAGAGGTTCATAAGATATTTATTAATAACTTGGGTGCACAGTGGCACATCCAAACAAGCCACAAACTCAGTACTGGTGCACAACACAAAATTTATTGTGCTCATGGGAGGAAACTCTTAGAGGGAACACTTCCCCCTGCCCCCTCCCCCCCGGGCCAGTAGGATGCACCCAATCCCCTGCCCGGGACACAGACACACCCCCGCCTTCCCGCCCGGGGTTTAAACTCACCTCACTTGATGAGGCGGCTGGGTGACATTGCTGCATCCCTGCTGCCTCTTTCTGTGGAGTCCTAAGACCTGCCGGTTTTGGTCACGCATACGCGGCAAACCCAGCAAGGCGTCCATTCCCCAGAGCGCTGAAGCGGCGCTCCTTCGCTCACGCCCCCTTTGAAACATTAGGCACACCCAGCACACCCTGTGTGCATGCCTATGTAGCCTTTAACTCCCTGAAGTGGGGTTCCAAAGAGGATGGAGAGAGGCTGTTCTCAGTAGTGACAGATGATAGAACAAAGAGCAATGGTTTCAAGTTGCAGTGGAGGATGTCTAGGTTGGATATTTGGAAAAACTATTTCACTAGGAGGATAGAGAAGCACTGGGATGGGTTACCTAGGGAGATGGTAGAATCTCCATCCCTAGAAGTTTTTAAGTTCTGGCTTGACAAAGCTCTGGTTGGGATGATTTAGTTGGGGCTGGTTCTGCTTTGGGCAGGGGGTTGGACTAGATGACCTCCTGAGATCTCATCTAACCCTATTATTCTATGATTTTCGACAACAATGGCAAGGGGAGAGACAAAAGTCTCAAATGGAAATGGTAGTTCTTTTGTTGTGTGGCAGTGTGAATTCTCCCCAGGTTTTGTTGCCCAAAAGCATTGTTTAGCAATATAACTTGCAAGTGTAGAAAAGGCCCACGTGCAAATACAGATGGACTTGCAAGAAAACAAGCCAAAGTATGCTTTCAATGTGTAAGCCTCAGATGAAATTTCACAGGCTAACTTTCAATGGTCACATATTAAGCAAGAAACACCGACAATTGTGCACATTTACACCTGCAGTCCCTCATTTTTCTGTTAAAAAACAAATACAGCTGGTGAATGAAAAAAAAACTTTAAAAAGTACTATGCAGGGGTGAAAAAAGGTAAAACAAAATATACTGTATACCCCAAATGTACATCCTTGTACCATATCAAGTACATCAGAGTTTATTGTATTGCACTTTTGCTTCTTACGTAAGAATGTGTTCTTTTTTTCCTCCATAACTAGGGCAACTACTTTATATATGATGATATTTTATTATCTGATATTAGAGGGGTTTCATGCAAAACCAAAATAAAATAAATATCACTGCCATAGCTCAGTAGTTTCAGGTTGTTCATCAACCTTAATCCAGCATAGCTGGAAGTGGCAATTTCCTAATTTGGCTCAAGTTACTACTTTGATTCTCAGAGCACATTCCTCATTTTCTAGTATGGCAACAATCACAACAGAAGCTGTTCTCCATTATGCTAATTTCACATTTGTTTTTCTGCTGGTGTTACCTTATGCATTGCAAATTTCTGTCAACCTTCACTCTGGTGGAGATCAAAGTGGAGTACTCAATTTGTAATGGGTGCCATCATACTCAAACTGACACATAGGAGACCTCCACATATTTAAAACAAATAAAGAGCACTCTAACCAATCTCAAAGAAACATACTGCCTAAACTTGAATAAAAACTGAAACAAAGATAGCATGTTATTATATTCCCACCACACTCCTTTACCTTTTCTACTAAAAAAGGGACTGACTTCATGGGTGGTTGAACAACACAGTTGTCAGACTCAAAGCCTTTTAGGGAACCAATTAAAGGGAGCTCAAGTCAGGGAAACCCATAAATGCACCGGAGAATCTTGGCAGTCTAAGATTGTGAGTTAAGTCAATTTTGTTCCTGTAAGTTAAGAGGAAAGATGGCATAAATTATCTTAAAGAGTAAGATTAGATGACACTAAAATGCCACACACTTGCTGGGTGTGGTTCATTGTCCCATCTAGTGGTACTTAGACCACTTACAGAAAAAGAGATTGAGTTTGCTTAGCTAAGCACTAGTTGGCTTTCAGCTCACATGGTAAAGGCTCATGAACTAAGCTTCAAAAATCCCAGGTTTGGTGCTGCCTGTTGGTGTTACATAACTACGTACAGTAGCAGTCTCATTGTGCTTTTAAAATCCATGTGTCTCTGATGCTTTATTCAGACAGCTAAATAAAAATGATTTATTTTAAAAATCTCTAGCCCAGGCAGACCTGCACAATGATTGGTAGCTGGTATGCACAGAAAGGGGACCAAGGTCAGCTCACCCCATAAGCATGACACGTAACAGTTCCATGCTACATATACCATATTCAAAGTCAAGTCTTCCCTAGAATACCTCTAAGCATTTAGTAACATCTGAGCAAACTGCATCTCAGTAGCAGCTTTTGTTAAGTATTCAGTACAGGATACTGTTGTTTAAAATGCAGACGGGTAACTGCTTGGTTTTCAGAATATGAATATAAGCAGAAGTTGCTTGAGAATTGGGGTTGAAAGATTAGAACCTTTAACTTGGCCCTGGGCATGTTAGGAACAGCCAGCCTTGCCTGAGAAATAAAGATGCACATACTGGATACACTTCTCCAATGTACAGGGACGTGCCTTTCTCTAACCAACCACAAAAAGGGATGAAAAAAAAAGAAAATACAAAACACTTGGCAAGATATTATTTTGAATTCATTAGGTAGCCTATAAGAGATAATGGAACTGTAGACCAGTTTTGAGTCATTTACAATTTAATTTACCCACTCATTTTACCAATTCACATTGCATATATTTTTCCACAATGTGGCTATTTGCCTTCCCAAACAAGTGGGGGAGGGGGGAATACTTCTGCCAATTTAAAGAGTAGCCCTTAATGCAATTTAAAGGCTTACAAATTGATTTTCCTTAATGAACTTTATATCCTAACATCCTGTCTTTTTTCCTCTAGTACATTCAATTAGGCTATAATCAGTTATTAAGGGGCAGATAACAGGAGCGTGACATCATCCGCATGAGGCAAAAAATTGTAAAGGAGGATTAATTAAAACCTAATTTTCATGTGAGTCAGAGCATCTGAGCCAGGAGGCGCTACAGTAATTGCAAAAAACAAGGGGAAAGGAAGAACACCTTGCCTAGTGTAGATGCCCAAAGGAAAGCAAACCACAACATCGCCTTCTTATAGCTAGCAGGGCCAAGGAAATATCCTTCCAAGAAAATGATTTTACCCTTATCCTCAATGTTAGGTAAGTGGATGTCTCATGGGGTCCCCTAGGGGCCTCAGAGAGCCCTGCATACATCTGTTTCTCAGAACCCCATATGACACAGGGTTCTTTCAGTTCATTCACAATAGCCCTTCTAAGGATCCAATTTATTAAGTTAAATTTCAAAGCTAACCATCAAAGTCTTCACGTCAGCTGGATTTAGCCTAAACTCCCCTAGTCTGTTCAGACTCCTTCCTGGCTTAGCAGCTCTTCCTAGCTGGAACATTCCTCTTGTCTCTGTTTCTTCCCTGCAGGAACCATTCTCATTCTTGGCAATCTCACTACAGCCTGTTAAGCTTCTCTGGGTATCTTCTGCCTTTTCCTTCTGAGTGCCTGATTCCCCTCAGGTAGGGCTCATTCTGTAATCATGGCTGGCTTAACCCCCAGCTATCCAGCCACTGAGCAAGCCACCCTGTGGCACTCACTTATGGCCTATACACAAAGAGAGATCAATGTTGTGAACTGAAGCAGCTGGAATCATTTCTATATCAAACGTATTTCTAAGGTGATTGAAAAGAAAAAAAATATTTGCGGAACATTTTCTGGCAGACACATTTTTATTCATTAATATTTTTTAAAGTCATAGCTACAATATCTTTTTACAAGCATCTGATATGGCAAGAGGAGCTAGGTCCAAACCACATACCTTATCTTGAACTAAGAACATAATTCAGCAATTCCATTTTCCCCCACATCAAAGCGGGAGAGAAATGTTGGTATACTACTGAGATTGATCTAATGCGCCAGGATTGTAAAACCATTCCCTGTCAGCATTCGGTACAACTCCTCATTGTAGGACCCTAGCACAGGATTCAGAACTTTAAGTCAACACATCTGTCCCAGTATAGTGCTTAGTTCTTTGACAAGTATGTTCTGGCTTTTGGAGCTACAAGCATCATAAAGCAGAGGGGTTATTATGACTGCATTAACAAGCAAAACACCAGAATTTTCATTATAATTTTGTATTTTAAGAGGTTAAACTCAGCCTGAAAATAACTGTGAGTTAAAATTTAGCATGTGAGAATTTAGCTAAGAAGCATTTTATTATAGCTTTCTGAAAAGCAACAATGCACAGTGGGTAATCCTCAGAGGGGTAGTCATGTTAGTCTGTAACAAAAAAAAACTTAAAAAACAACAACGGTCCTGTAGCACCTTAGGGTATATCTACACTACCCCCCTAGTTCAAACTACGGGGGGTAATGTAGTCATACGGAGTTGCAAATGAAGCCCAGGAAATTCAAATCCCGGGCTTCATTTGCAACTCCGTATGACTACATTACCCCCCCAAGTTCGAACTAGGGGGGTAGTGTAGACATACCCTTAGAGACTAACAAAAATATATAAATAGTATCATGGGCTTTCGTAGGCACAACCCACTTCTTCAGATGACAAATGTGTATAATCCTATAAAGCTTGTTTTAATTAATACAAAAGATGCTATATCAAATAAGGCCTAATTCTGCCATGCCTATCCACTTGAATGGTTCATATACCTGTATGTAGTCCCACTGAAACCAGGATTGGAAGGGAGAGAAAAGAGAGAGAGTAAGACTATTTTACCTATCATCATTTGATACACAGCAGCAAATGAATCCCTGGCTATAATTGTTGTATAGGCACTGAGCCACCACTCTGCTGAAAGATGAACGTCACCAATGGGGCCTTCACTTACATCACTTTACACTGACTTAAATCTATTGACTTCACTGAAGTTACTTCTGATTCTCACTTGCACAGGCATTAGTCAGGTCCATAGCTGATCACATTCTGATCTGCACACTTGGTTGCACATCCTTGATTACATTTTCATAAGACTAGGAATAAAGAAGAGTCTTTCCAAAAAGTAAGAGGTTTTAAATCCTTAGTCTATACCAATAAATGTAATCCTCAGAATAAAGTTTAGTTTAGTTTAGTTTAGTTTATTAACAAATAGAAGCACCAAATCCCAAAAGATATTTCTGGTCTAATTAAAATATACTACCAACAAAGAACAACTCTAAAACCAAATCTAAGAAAACAAAAATAACTACCACAAATAATCCTGGAAATCTCATTATTTTCCCAGGAGAATTCCAAACCAAGTATGTATCCATTGCAAGGCTCCTAGTAACTACTTAAAACTATCCTGTTAATAAAAAAGAAAAGGTTTTTGGTGGGTTTTTTTTTTTTTTTAGATTAGGCCTGTTTGGGAACATTGTTACAAAATTGTAACTTCAGTGACTGTATTTCTTCTCCAGAGAAAAGGTAATTAAAGTAATTTTGCAGAAATCCAATCTTTTCCCTATTGCCTCAGTGTAGGTGCTCAGAAGCAAGTAGGAATCAATATGAGAGAATCTATTCACAGAGAAAAAGAAACAAATATATCTTCATAATTACAATACACAACACATTCCACAGCTGCATGCCTCTCGTGAATAACTCTGAGTTGAATGTAAATAAATGTTTAATGCTGAGAAGAAATTAAAGAAAGAAATGGAAACCCTCACAAAAACTCAACTTTTTACATTTGGTTTTAAGAGCAACCTGTCTGGTATTAGTTTGATTGCTCTAGATTCTCAAAATATTCCTAATTGTAGCATATACATTACTTCATCACAATGATGCAAGGGTTAACTAGTCAAATAAAATAAGTACCAACGCTCTCATTAAGATCCTTGCAAAACTATAACTAAGCGTAATCAATTCTTATCAAGGGCTATGCTTCTCTGGGCCCCTATCCCTACCCTCCAATATACAGGCAGTCCCCGGGTTACGTACAAGATAGGGACTATAGGTTTGTTCTTAAGTTGAATCTGTATGTAAGTTGGAACTGGCGTCAGCCGCTGCTGAAACTGATCAGTTTCAACCGCGGCTGAATCTGGACGCCAGTTCTGACTTACATACAGATTCAACTTAAGAAACCCAGGCGTCCCCAAGTCAGCTGCTGCTGAAACTGATCAGCGGCTGATTCCAGGAAGCCTGGGGCAGAGCAACTCTGCCTCGGGCTTCCTGTAGTCAGCCGCTGGTCAGTTTCAGCAGCGGCTGACTTGGGGATGCCTGGGGCAGAACAGCTGAGGTGCTGCTGGGTTGCTCCAGTAGCGCGGCTCCTCGGCGTTACTGGAGCAACCCAGCAGCACCCCAGCTGCTCTGCCCCAGGCGTCCTGATTCAGCCGCTGCTGAAACTGACCAGCAGCGGCTGAATCAGGACGCCTGGGGCAGAGCAGCTGGGATGCTTCCGGGTTGGTCCGGAGCGGCGCTGCGGGACCAACCCGGCAGCCCCCAGCTGCTCTACCCCAGGCACCCTTGGGCTGTCCCGCTGCGGGCGTGCTCCGCGGCTTTGCTCCCCATCTCCCTGGTCTGCAGGGAGATGGGGAGCAAAGCCTTGGAGCACGCCCGCAGCGGGACAGCCCAGGAACACCGCGGCTGTCCCACTGAGGGCGTGCTCCAAGGCTTTGCTCCCCATCTCCCTGGTCTGCTGGTTGGGAGACGGGGAGCAAAGCCGCAGAGCACGCCCGCAAGGGGACAGCTCTAGCGCGCCCGGGCTGTCCCGCTGTGGGCGTGCTCCAAGGCTTTGCTCCCCGTCTCCCTGCAGAGCAGGGAGACGGGGAGCAGCTTTTCTCGCCCCGGAGGATGGGGGCGGCGGACCGCGGCGCATCTGGGCGTCCCGCCCCTCCTGTCGTCCAGGGCGAGAAAAGCCCCGTTTGTAACTGCGGATTCGACATAAGTCGGATCCGCGTAACTTGGGGATTGCCTGTATCTACCTCTCCTCCTAACTTAGTTTTGATGGAGAAACTCTCCCATCTACTTCCCTTACTTAGCTTGTTCTGGTGGCATACCAGAGTTGATGTTCAAGTGATTGGATATTAATTTAGCAGGTCTTCACTAGACCACTAAATTGACCCCTGTGCATTGATCACCTCAGAGTCACTCCACCTTGAGGTACAGGCAAGCCCTAAGATACTATTATGATGTAATATATCTATCTGTCTGCCCAGGTGGTTTCCTACATGACCCAATTTAAATGAGACAAATTCCCACAGAATTTGTCAGAGATTTGTTAACATATATATTTCCCAATCAAAGCCTACTAGAATTATACACTCCACTTTTCCATCATTCTGAATGATGCCACAGGTCTTGTCAGCAGTGGCAGATATACATTAGCACTGGAGTATTCCATGATGTAACTTCATCATATCAGTTTCATAATATTAATGAGAATTCATGAATTTCACATCAAGATCCTCAAATCATCATAAAAGACAGCTTTCTGCTAGGGCCTCCATACTCTGAACAATATTCTATATAGCCAGTTAATCTCACCTCAAAATCAGCATGGTTAGTACTTGGCTGGGAGAGTGCCAAGTACTGTAGGACTGCACATTTAAAACAGGGAGGATGAAATGTTAGGGATCAAATCCCAAGATCTTTATTCAATATTTACTCATGCAAACCCCATGCTAAGTCTCACAGAATTGAGTTCTCTCTGTCAGTGTAAAGCTTAAGTGAGAAAAAGCAAATATTTTCCCTATCCCTCCATGTGTTTACTTTGTTCTTCTGCCCCTATGAGCTTTTGTTTATTTTATCCATCTCAACTGCTCAGTAGCAGAATCACTAATATTTCCCATCAGGCTTTGCTGTTGTCAATCACAGTGGATGCATCCATTAGGATGTACTAGCTCTTGTGGAGAACAGCAGCCCTGGAAAATAAGCTATCATCCTTGGGACTGAATCACTTAACAAAAACACAGCTAGATATTGCAGAATCAGGCAAAATATAAAGATGTTCCAAGGGAAATTCTTGCCAACACAAATTGTTTTTGTGCACTGAAATTGCACTGAATAAGAACTAGGGTTTATATTCACCTACCCAGGCAATAAAGAGTCAGTCTATCTTAAATTACCACTCGGTTTCACTGTACTTAATATTCTTATTGCAAAAGGTTCTGGTATGTTGACTGCATCTCATAAGCACATCCCCCACCTCCATCTGTCAGAGGCTGCCCTCGTGAAGCTTAGGAGCTCTTCCTCCCAAAATGAATCCTTTTGCACACGTTTTTGTTGTGGAGATTTCCCCCTGTACTGAATTTCAACTGTTTCTTGACTGGTAGAGGTGTCAGTATTGCTAATGGAAACAAAAAGGAAAATCAGCCTGGGTAAGGAGAAGCACAAAGAAGTAACAACCCAGGCTCAGGAGCCCATTCAAGGACTTGTGACCATCTCAGCACTTCCACACTCCCACCCAGAGCCAGATTAACCATTAGGCTAATAAGGCTCTAGCTTTAGGCCATCCCATTATTTGGGCCCTCCTGCTCCAGAAGGAGGCAGGGCTGGGCCAAGTGGGGTAGGAGGAGTGACCTTGCTTACAAAACCCTGCTGGAGCCTGGAGTGCTCTTGCCAGCAGGAAAGATGAGGCCAAACAGCCCCCTGTGGCTTAGAAGAAGCTCCCCCTTGCTCCCTGACAGGGATGGAAGGGGAACAGTGAGCAACAGGCAACATTGGTAGGAACTGGGGGGAGGCTTCAGCCCCTTCTGCCCTTCCTAAATGGTTCTGAGGTGGGGCAGCTCAGGCAGTCCTGGACCAGTGTGGGGTGCACCCCCAGCCAGCCCCTTTCACCTGCCTGCTGCTTAGCACAGCAGCCTATTGAGAAGCTCCAGGAACTAGGCTGGGAGCGCACCTACCCCCTACTGCATTTGTGTGCCCCAGCCGACTCTTACTGCAGTGGCACATGGAGGTGCATCGCCTTACTTTCACCTCTGGCTTCATTCCAAAAACTCCATGCTAAATAAACTTGCAGGTTAACTTTTCTCTGTTCAACTCAAACTAACTTCAAGTGGAAAATGTTGGGTGACATAGAATGACTGTGATTGGAGAAGGGAATGAGAACAAAGGTTGTTTCGTGGAGACAGTTACACTTTTGTAGCCTATTGACTTCAGGGCAGGGCCCAGAAGAACAGATTTTTGCACAAGAACAGATTTAGGCCCCTTCTGCTTTTTCACACCTGGATAAGCAGAATCTCATTCACTTTCCTCCCCAGCGAACAATTTAAAGGGGTGGTGGGGGGGAAGCAAGGTCTGCCTGCCGACTCCCTAAGCCTTCATTCTACACCAGCTTAGTAAACCCCATCCAAACCTGATGATTATTTTCAGATGTTGATTTTCAGTTAAGTCTTTTTATTAAGGGGGAAAGAGAACACAACAGGGTATAGCTCTGTTTTGTCTTACTCATTCAAAAGCAGAAAGGACAGGGGGACTGGACTAGATGACCCCTAGAGGTGCCTTCCAGTCCTAATTATGGAAGAGCTAATGAATACAGAGGAGATGCATTTATGCTGCTGGCTACAGACAGGACACTGTAGTATATCCCCTGTCTCTATAGCTCCCACATTACTCAAAAAGCCCCCTGGTGATAGCCAGAGACTCCACACAGAGCCCAGGGTCTTATCAAACATCTGTATCAGAAGTATCCAGATGACCTCCCACTTAGATTTTACTAAATCATTTATTCAATTTGTTGGATTCATATCACTCTCAGATATAGAGAAAAAAGATGTCAAAAGCTTATCTATTTGGATGTACCGAGTTATCACTGACAATGTGACAGAATGTTTCCCAAATGTTGAAACTGCATTACGGCTGTATTTGTCACTCATAATCACTAAATATAGTCGAGAATGTTCCTTTTCTCTTCTGACAAGGGTCAAAAATGTCCTCTGATCCACCGCGACTTTGACCCTCTTGAGCACTGAGAATGAAATGGCCACACTCCTGAGCCTGGGTTGAACTATGACGACATCATTCATGACTTTGCCACAGCGAAGGCAGGGAAAAATTGTGTGAGTGTAATGAGGGTAGAATACACATAAATATGTACATAGATAAATGTTTGATGGATTCATACTTTTTTGCAATATATAATTCAGACTTTGGCCCTTCCTTCCCATTTACATTAGGCCCCCTCATAACCTTAATCAGGACCTGCTCCCACCATGTTCCAAGAGGAAATAATTTGCAATTACCAGTAGCAGATTACTGTCCTTCTTCCCCTCTCTGGCCAGAACAAAGGTTCCTCCCAATTTCCACCCATCTGCATGGTGGGACAGGGAAAGTACTGAGCACACAGGCCCTGGTCTCCCTTCTCTCCTCCATGTCTGCAGCTGAGATTCAGCCAAGGCAAGACTGGAGTGGAGGTCTGGAGGTCTTACTCCCATTTGTACTCCTACTCATTCATACAACCTTGCCCAATGAGGGTGTGTCGTAATAGCACTGCTTTTGAAACACAAAGAACTCATAATTCATTCTCATCACCACCTGCACCCTTAGAACAGGCTTGTACATAAGAACATAAGAACGACCATACTGGGTCAGAACAATGGTCCATCAAGCCCAGTATCCTGTCTGCTGACACTGGCCAATACCAGATGCCCAGAGGGAGTGATCACAACAGGTAATCCTCATGTGATCCCGCCCCTCTCACACACCTCCAGAGAAATAGACGCTAGGGACACCATTCCTACCTATCCTGGCTAATAGCCATTGATGGACCTAACCTCTATGAATCTAACTCTTTCTAAAACCCTGTTAAAGTTCTAGCCTTCACTGTATCCTCTGGCAAGGAGTTCCAGAGATTGACTGTGCACTGAGTGAAGAAAATCTTCCTTTTGTTTGTTTTAAACCTGCTGCCTATTAATTTCATTAGCTGACCCTTAGTTCTTGTATTGTGGGAATATGTAGATAACTTTTCCTTAGTTATTTTTTGCACACCAGTCATGGTTATATAGACTTCTATCATATCCCCCCTTAGTCTCTTCTTTTCTAAGATGAAAAGTACAAGCTTTTTTAATCTCTCTTCATATGGGACCTGTTCCAAATCCCTAATAATTTTTGTTGCCCTTTTCTGAACCTTTTCTAATGCCAATATACCTTTTTTGAGATGAGACGACCACATCTGTACACAGTATTCAAGATGTGGGCCTACCGTGGTTTTATATAGAGGCAATTAATATTCTCTAATTTTGTCATGAATGTTCTGGAAATTCTACATCTATAAATTTATACTATTAATTAAATATAAAATGCAAAAAATGTCCAGTGACAGGGGAACAATTTTGTTTTCAACCACTGTGTTCTCTCCAGTTGTGGAGGGAAAGAGGGAACAGTAGGATTTTCTTCTTTCTTCTGGAGCAGCACTCCTACGGAGACTTCTCCCTACTCTCTGATGTTTCAACTACTCTGGTAAAGTTTTCTACATCAACCAATGTCACCAAGATTTCTTGATAATGGAAGAACGAACAGCTTAATCTGCAATGCACTATTTGAGGATAGTGGTTCTGCAGTTTACATTTGAACTATGCTTTTTTCTCCCTAAAATACAACAGCAGCTCAAATCCATAAATTCAAAAAATGTTAATATAATTTTTAAAACCCTGCTGGATCTCCTATTGTTCAGCCTTGCACTTGTGTGGAGACCTTCTTTTGAATTTTTGCCTTTTATTCATTTCCCTTGAGGAATTTCACTTTCTACAAAGATCATCCTCTGAAGAATTTTCAGTTTTAGAGATTCCCATTTCACTAAGGTGTTGCTTCAAGACTCCGCAGGATAGCTGGTTTTTAATCAGGCTAGCAAATCACTTGGGGGTCCGTACAGCCTGGTGGAGATTTACCTTAGGATTTTCAATTTTGATGAAAACAGAAGTGGGAAGTAGCAAAGCTTCAATTTCCTTTGCAATTAATCAGAGGTTAAAGTGCTGTGTGAAATATACAAGCCTCGGGAGAGATATCACTTTTTGAACTTTTAACAAAAGCATCCAACTTAAGAAATACATTGCATTGTGTATTTGGCTAATAGAAACACTAGTAAGTGATATCTATAGGAAGTGTTCATATTTGGATAAAACCTTGACAATCTATTTCACATTAGCCAAGATAGCATACCCAAGCAATCCCTGTAGCTAATCATTTATCATATTACACCAGAGTATTCAGCATGATGTTAATTCATCATCACAAAGTCACAGATACATCTGCTTTTTCACATACATCACTCATATTATGAGAATACCTGTCCAAAATAAAATCAAGAAAATAGTAGAGCTAACAGGTGCCAGTAGAATTTGTAGCTTGGTATTTATACATCTTTAGCAAGTCTGTCAATAGCTATTACCATGGTTTTTAACATTGTTCATTGCTTTAATTCCAGGTGTGTCTGTATCTCAGTGTTCATACTATATTAATTAAAGTTAACAGTTGTTTAATATATTAATACTGTCACTGTAATAGGCTACACTTCAAAGGTGTGAAATTTAACATATGTGCCAATCTCTCTGATCCTAATGGGTTTAAACTTTGTTTTGTTTTTCATAACAGGCTGGGGACGGTTTTACTGAACAAGTCTAATCAGATTAATGTTAAAAATATGTTACTCAAATATAAATTTATTTCATGACAGCAATTGAGAGCAAAGCTACAAATAGTACAAAGAGAAATTAAGAGGAGGTTTAAAAAAACTAGAGCTGGGTAAAAATTTTTGGCCAGCCCTTTCTTCCCCAAAAATGAAAATGAAGGTTGATCAAAACATTTGATGAATATGTGGCAAATTAATCAAGATCTTTTGGTCCCTCTTCAAAAAATAATTTTTTAAAAAAATTTAAAAAGCAGCTCTCAATTCCACTCTCCCCAAAAACATGTTGAAGGTTTAAATAAAAAATTTTGATTGAAGATGACTTTAAATTTACTTCCCTTTTAATTTTTAAATAAATTAAAAAGCTAAAATTCTTGAAAGCAAAATTCTATCTCAATTGAAACACTATTCACCCCAAAACTATTTTTCAACTCCCTCCCCCCCACCCAGAAATATTCAGAAGTGTTGCTTTGGGTCAACACAAAATGATTTTGGGGCAATTGTTTAATGGGAACTATGACCTGGGAAAAAAACGAATTCACACACATGCACACATCGTGTTAATACTAGTTTAACAATAAATACATTGAGGGTATGTCTAGACTGCATCCCTCTGTCGGCAGAGGAATGCAGATTAGGCAGGTCAACATTGCAAATGGAGCGAGGATTTAAATATCCTACACTTAATTTGCATAAAAATGGCCACCATTTTTGCTGACTCAGCACTTTGTCAGCAAAAAGAGGCAGTCTAGAGGGGAATCTGTTGAGAAAGAAAGCCTTTTTCGACAGATCCCTTATCCCTCCTGCAAGGGATTTTTAAATCCCTGCTTCATTTGCAATGTCGACCTGCCTAATCTGCATCCCTCTGCTGACAGAGGGATGCAGTCTAGACATACCTTAAAAGTCTGGTTGGCACTGTGAGTGGGTCCCAAATATCAAAAATGTTTGGGAAAGTTTGGAGGATGATAAGCAGTTTCAACTGTGTCGATGGCCATTCAACCTGATTTAATAGTTGATAGACATAAAAGGTGAGGACAGAAGCTCTGCACTCAGTGACTTGCAGCACACAATCAACCTGTGGAACTCTATCCTGGAGGATATTGTGAAATGCAGGACTTTAACAGAGTTCAGAAAAGACCTAGATAAATTCACGGAGGTTAGGTCTATCAATGACTATTAGCCAGGATGAGTCGGAATGTTGTTCCTAGCTTCTGTTTGTCAGAAGCTGGGAATTGTTAACAAGGGTGGGATCACCTGATGATTCCCAATAGCCACTGTTGGCAGAAAGGATACTGGGCTAGATGGACCTTTGGTCTATGGCAGTTCTTATGTAAATCATATTGCATCAATGTAAACTCTCTATGATAAGAGTTTGCAGAGGAGCAGCTACACTAATGGCTAATATCCCTGAGTAGACACAGGACAAAATCTTAGAATAGTTACAAGACAAAAGACAAAGCGAGGACTATCCGATGAATAAGCATGGTTTGCGTATATCTT
The DNA here is from genome assembly GCF_049634645.1 of Pelodiscus sinensis. Taxonomy (NCBI): domain Eukaryota; kingdom Metazoa; phylum Chordata; order Testudines; family Trionychidae; genus Pelodiscus; species Pelodiscus sinensis. Next base: position 54,248,209 of record NC_134719.1, read on the forward strand.
AAATAAGTTAACAAACCAATTCCTATGAGGTGGGGGAACAAGGTTAATAGTTGTGTATAAACAGCCAGAGGCCTCAGTTGCATTCCACTGAGTAATGGTGGCACCTTGTGTTTATTTGGGTACAAAATACAAGACTCTATCCCCCACACCTTTCACAGAATGATATATTCTCTGTCTACTTTCTCTGCCTCTTTCAAAGAGCCAGTCAGAATTAATGCAGGTAGCTCCTATGTATCTAATTTCCATATTAGTGCGTAAAAGACAACCAGCTCTCTGATTTTTTAGTCATTAGATTATTATTTTTCTAAGATACAATTAAGAACTTTATAGAATATAAACATATTTTCCATTTGTTAAGGGAAAGAGAATTTTCCCTAGCCTGACTTATGCATTGTTTAAAAGAAGTGTTGTACTGTCCTATGTCTCTTCTCTTTCTCTTCCCATCATAAAAAAAGCTTTCTTCCTTGTAATTAGCACATTCTTTTTAACTTGTTTCAAAAATAGAGAGCAGGTTTTCCATACTTTGACACTGAGAATGTGTTACATGAATGGAATTTCAAGCAGACCATGAAATGCTGATATATGCAAATACTTTGTCTTTTGATTACTTCCAACAAAACTGCTTTTTCAGTACATTGAATAATGCAGAGTTTACAAAAGAAATTCAAAAGGGAGCTAACTTTAATAGCACCAGCACAGACATTTGCAGGTCCTAGCCAGCATAAGATAATAATATACCAGGAAGTATAAAAGTGTTATGGCCAGATTTGAAGTCAGCAAAAACTGCAAGCATATCCAAGGGTAACATTTACCCCCCTATTCACAATAATAAATTTTCTTAACTAGAGAGGACAATCTGAGTAATCTTGAACATCACTCAGAGTTTTCATAATACCATCTAAGATCTGATCACATGGGATCATAATAAGACTTGCATGAATCCCGTCTGAGTCTGGAGCCACATTCCCCCTGATGCCAATTTTTATTTTTACTAAAGACAGTTGTATGACCACAGGGTCTGTGGGTCTTCCACACTTTACCAATTCCTGAAGTCTGACTGGTTGCCAACAGGGCAACTTGCTTGGCGTAACAATTCCCTAATTCAGAGGTGGGGAAACTGTTCAGGGTGTCAGACAGAAAAATCAGTCAGGGGCCACACACAAGTGAGAAGCAAATAAAAACAAACCCTCACTGACATGGCCCCTGACTGAGAAGGAGAAAAACACTCCGCACGTTCTTCTAGCACACCAGAGTCTAGGGAGACCAAGGCTAGTAGATTTTTACGTGCTCCAGTTCAGCATGGGGCAGCAGGGGCCTGGCGTGCCAACTTGGGTTCCTCAGTGCTGGGGGGGGGGAGCCCTGAGCCTAGGTTCCCCACCCCACCCTAATTCATTCCCTTCTAAGCCCAGTGGAGCTCTCTGAAAAACACAAAGCCTAACCATGCAGTGTTCCTTTAAAGAACCTTTCATCGGTTCAAAGGAAAGACAATCATACTCAAGAGCTCTCCTCCTCTTCATGCCTGTCTCCAGGCTGTTTGCAGTGGGGCTGCCTCTTTGATCCTCTCCACACCACTCAGAAGAGGGGCATGTTCTAGTGCCGTGTCTCCCAGGCTATGTCTAGACTGAAGGCATCTTTCAGAAGAAGCTTTTCCGGAAGAGATCTTCTGAAAAAATTTCTTCCAAAAGAGAATGTCTACACAGCAAAAGGGCATCAAAAAAGCAATCTGCTTTTTCGAAAGATAGTGTACACACTGAACAGATGCTATCTCACATATAAGCTGTGATTATTATGGACCAAGTGGCCACCAGGGCACCTGTGCTTTTTCCTCTTTCCTCTTCTTTCAAAAGAACTCCCTCTTCCCCATCCACATATGTCTTTTTCCAAAAGAGCGCTTTAAGAAAAGGCTTCTTCCTTGTAGAAAGAGGTGTACCAATGTTGGAAAAAACCCTCTGTTCTTTTGATTTTTTTTTTCCGAAAGAACATGACTGCAGTGTGGACGTAAGTGAAGTTTTTTCAGAAAAAATGGCCATTTTTCAAAAAAACCTCTGCAGTGTAGATGTACCCTCAAAGTGGTCTATGGATCCACTCTCAGAAACGTGCTAACTGGCTGCTCCAGTTTGTTCATTTGCCAGCTCTGCAGCCAGGGAGCCTTGCAGACCCTGTTGGCTCCAGTTTGCCAGGAAGCAGCAGCCCAGCCCACACCACTTCCCACAGCTCCCCTTGTCTATAGATCTGGTAAATAAACAAACCAGAGCAGCCAGTTAGAAAGTTTCTCAGAGTGGCTCTGCAGACCACTTTGAGAAACACTGTTCTAGTCTACGGCCTTTCTGAATTTTGCCTGCCTTATTAGAACAATCAGAATTTTCAACTTTCTGATTTCATCTAACATCGAAGGTATCATCTGGAATTTGTGACAAAAACAAAAATTCCAATGGCAACACAGTTGTTTTTATAACTGGATTGTGATTTAGACTGAACTCTTGGGTTCCTCCCATTCCTCATAAGTCTTGAGAAGTTTATTTATTTGTAAACCCAAGAGCTAAAAGGCTTAACGCAAAAGGGGAAAAGCCAGCGCATTTCCATAAATAATGTCCTTTACTCATAGGCTACGTCTACACTGGCCCCTTTTCCGGAAGGGGCATGTAAATTTCACTAGTCGTCGTAGGGAAATCCGCGGGGGATTTAAATATCCCCCGCGGCATTTAAATAAAAATGTCCGCCGCTTTTTTCCGGCTTTTAAAAAAGCCGGAAAAGAGCGTCTAGACTGGCCCCGATCCTCCAGAAAAAGTGCCCTTTTCCGGAGGCTCTTATTCTTACTTCAAAGTACTTTTTCCGGAGGATCGGGGCCAGTCTAGACGCTCTTTTCCGGCTTTTTTAAAAGCCGGAAAAAAGCGGCGGACATTTTTATTTAAATGCCGCGGGGGATATTTAAATCCCCCGCGGATTTCCCTACGACGACTAGTGAAATTTACATGCCCCTTCCGGAAAAGGGGCCAGTGTAGACGTAGCCATAGTGTGAGGTACAGTGCTTTTATTGCTTTCACTGGAATTTGTTTGTGTTCTGATTCTACAGATGACAGTCAATTATTATTGTGAGGTAAAGCACAATTTACTATTCCAGACTTCGTCTGAATGGTTAGAAAAAGGCACTGGGATGAAACAAACGTTTTCTCTGATTGGAGGCAACATCTTCTAGTGGATGGAGCACTAGGCTAGGAATCCAAGAACATGGGCTCTCTTCCTAGCTCTCCAAGGTATATTAGGCAAGTTGCTTCACCCATCAAACTCCTCCCACCCTTCTGCCTTATCTATTCAGGTTGTAAGTGCTTTAGGAGAGGGAGAGAACTGTCTCTTACACCATGTTTCTAGCACAATGGGACCCTAATCTCAGTTGGGGCCAGTAGGTGCTATAATAATGCACTTTAACTCTTTCTGTGCTGCCCAGCAAAGAAAAGGCCAAGTATTTTAACTCATTAGTAATCTTTTATATTTTGGAATAACCTGAAAATATTGCTTTTTGAGTAGGTAGTCTTTGCTCCTTCAGAACCCTTCTTAGTCCAACTTCGATTCATTCCCATAGCAGTATCTTTTGTTTTAGTTCAAAGAAGGAGTAACTCAATTGCATGAAAGCTATTTCCCCTTACTCACAAAGATATGGCATTTCCAATAGAAGAAATATAAAAAATTAATAGTGAAATAATATCAGTCATAAATGTTCTCATTTGTCAAATTTGCTCCAGAACAAATGTCCCTCAAAAGAAAATACAAAGTCTAAAACTTTGGAAATTTGGAGAGTGTTTGTTAATTTTTTCACAGAAAAGAATTATGTATATTCCATTAACTGGATAGATTGGAGAATTAATGCAAATGGCAAAAATTACCATCTCGTGCTCTGCATTACAGAAACCTTACAAAATTCTGCTGGAACTTAAAACTCACTAGGAACCCACAATTCAATTAATTCAATTTGTCAAGCCACTGGCAATGGAGGATATCTGGTGCTTTAGAGAAAGATAAAGAGAAAAAAATGTAACTTAACTAAGGGTACATCTAGACTGGTGGGTTTTTCCAGGATACTGATCCCAAAAAAACTCCACCACATACAGGGAACACATTTGTTCTTCCGCTTTTTTTTTTGAGGAAGAACAAACACACTCTTTCAGGGAATCCTGTATACTCGTTCTACAATCAATAAGGACTCATCTGAAAGAGGAGGCTTTTCCACAATTTGGCCCCATATAGACTGGGCCAAATGATGGAAAAGCCTCTTCTGGAAAAGCAATTGGAAAAAGCTATGCAAATTGCGGGGCACAATTTGCGTCACTTTTTCCGAAAAACAGCAATAGCGTAGACGTAGCCTAACTGTTTATAACTTCCTGTCAATTGTGATGACAACTACCTTATGCAGAGAATTGTTGCTCCAAGTCCTAAGCTGTCCTGCCCCTATTTTTCCATCTTTATATTTGGGCTTCCCCTCATTAGCAGCTGGATATACATCTCTCCATAAATGACAGTTAGCTGAGCCAGATTAAGGTTGGTTTTGATGTCTGAGAGTAGGAAATACATTCCCTGCCCAACAGGGTGCCTGGGCACACAAACACACTGTGGCAGAACCTGATTTTGAAAACATATAGTCAAGCTGCCCTTCTTTGCTTTGAGAATGCCCAGGATTCTGATAAGCAGACATCTACTCTGACTCATTTGTCACTCCGGATCAGGCCTGCAATGAATGCCTGGATACATACGCTGGCTTAAGAGCACTCATGGACTGGATTATCTTGCCCTGGTTCTTATCAACAGAAGGGTCCATGTTGAACTCTCTGCTCACTCTCTGGGGATATCCATAGATGATCACTGGACTCAAAGTGATTCCAGATCTGGAGGTGGCAGTTGTTGTCTCAGAAGTAAGGGACTGGATGACCGGGAACCTTTGGACCTTGAAGAAGAACATCTAAGTCTTTGACTCAGTTGCTCTGGAGGGATCCGAAGACCACCATTCCATGAGGACCTTTCCCTCATGTGAAGACTCTCTCCACTTTTCCTACTCTCTCTTCTCCAATCTGTCCACCCTCTTCCCTCTTCATGGAAATCTCCTAATGATTATACTAATCTTGCTTGCTGTCATTGGACTTGACAACCAGGGTTAGATGGGCCACCTACTGTATACCTGGCCCCAAATAACCCATAGGATAGGGGTGGGCAAAAGCCTCCCAGTGGGCCATATCTGGCCCACCTAGGGCTTTGATCTGGCCCACGAGGCAGGTCCAGGCCCCACCCACTGGAGTGTTGTCTGGATGCCGGAGACACGAGAGCCCTTTTAACTGCATCTATTTAAAGGGCTCATGTCTTCCCCGTGGCTCACCTGGGGAATGTGCGAGCCCTTTAAATTGAAGCAGTTGAAAGGGCTTGTGTCTCTGGCTCCCTAGCAATGCTCTAGAGGTACCAGAGCTACCAGCTATTCCACAGAGATTTCAACAACCTACACCCCACCATCAACCTCAGCCTGGACCATTCTACACGAGAGATCCACTTCCTGGACACCACAGTACAAATCAACAATGGAAAATTAGACACCACTCTCTACAGAAAACCCACCGACTCATACAGTTACCTACATGCTTCCAGCTCCCATCCAGAACACACCACACGATCCATCGTCTATAGCCAAGCCCTTTGATACAACCGCATCTGCTCTAATCCCACTGACAGAGACCAGAAGCTTCAGGATCTCTACCAAGCATTTATAAACCTCAACTACCCACCCAGAGAAATAAAAAAGCAAATTGAAAGAGCCAGACGAATACCTAGAAACCATCTACTTCAAGACAGACCCAAGAAAACCAACAATAGAACACCACTTGTCATCACCTACAACCCCCAACTTAAACCTGTCCAACACATTATCAATAAACTACAGCCTATACTGGAACAGGATACCATACTCAAAGAGGCTCTGGGAGACAGACCCATAGTCTCCTATAGACAACCACCTAACCTCAAGATGATTCTTACCAACCACCACAGGACATACCACACTAATACCAACCCTGGTACCTTCCCTTGCAACAAACCCCGTTGCCAGCTTTGTCCACATATTCATTCTGCTGATACCATTATTGGACCTAACCAAGTGAGTTATAAGATCAAGAACACATATTCCTCCGCATCCAGAAATATAATCTATGCTATCATGTGCCGAAAGTGTCCGTCTGCTATGTACATTGGACAAACATCTCAGACACTTCGCCAAAGGATTAATGCCCACAAAACAGATATCAGACAAGATCACAAAGAAAAAACAGTTTCTTGCCATTTTAACCAGAAAGGACACTCTCTCAATGACTTAACCACCTGCATTCTGCTACAAAGACCTTTTACATCTGCACTTGAAAGGGAATCCTCTGAACTGTCATTTATGTTAAAATTCGACACTTTCCAAAAAGGACTCAACAAACACTTGAACTATCTCACCCATTACCAAGATAGTTTCCCCAATTATCACCTCTAATACCATTAACTCACAAACATCCCACTCTCCCTACCTCTAATATCATCAATTCACAGACACTTACCTTCCTTCCTCCCCCCCCCCCCGCATCCCCCTCCTGTTCTGCAATGTGATTTGTCCTTTTCATATTTGTTCATTTTTTTAATTGTATCCTTTGGTATATATGGTTGTGACTACTTTCTTCCACTATTTGATCTGAGGAAGTAGGTCTGGCCCATGAAAGCTCATCATCTAATAAACCATCTTGTTAGTCTTTAAAGTGCTACATTGTCCTGCATTTTGCTTCAGCCCTTTTAAGTACTTCTATTTAAAAGGCTCGTGCTTTGCCTGTGCCTGTCGGGCAACATGTTGCCTGGCAGCCGCTGGGAACATGACAACCCTTTAAATAGAAACCGTTAAAGGGGCTTGCAGCTCCCTGCACCTCTAGCGCATTGCTAGGGAGCTGGAGACACACAAACACTTTCAACTGCTTCTATTTAAAGTGCTCGCGCCTCCTGGGTGGCTGCGTTGCCTGACAGCCACTCTGAAGGCTCAAGCCCTTTAAACAGAAGCAAATGAAAGGGCTCCCAGCTCTCAGTCCCATCTGTTTCAGGTCCCTTCCATTGGTCAGAAGTCGGGGGGGAGGGACCCGAGGCCAAGTAAAGCTCCTGTTAGGGTAACCCTCAACCCTGTGCCTTCCAGGTCGGCCTGTGGCCACTTCCAAAATTTGTGAAGTGGTCCCCCTTCTAAAATTATTGCCCACCCCTGCCATAAGAGAAAGCCTGTGTTGGGTTTTGAAAAATAGTCCATGCCTTCTCAACAAATATTATTTATCATGGTACTTTTGAGATGCTTGTTATTTTGCATATATTTCTTTCTTTTTAAAAGGATAGCCAGTGCTCTAAAGAATAAGAGGGAAAATATGAAGACAAAGACGATTGTTAAATTCTAGATTGCTCATTAACTATTGAAGGACACATTTTTAGATGGCTGAAAACTAGCCTCTAAATTTTGCCACCATAAGGATGATTGCTCATTCAAATGTTTGACTCTGCAAACAAGAACACAAGCCAGCATTTGAGCACAGTGTCCACCTATCAGCTTAACACAGGTCTGCACATAGGATGCTGATGTAACTTTGCAATTGAGAACACTTGTGCATTCATTTTTACTGGTGCATAATTAGAGGCTATGGCTATATATTTGGAAGTTACAATCAGTCCTCTTGTTTTCATTGAAGTAAGCCAACAACATTCTATTTTAAAGAAGAGGAGGCAGGAGTGAGACAGGAGCAGAGACATGACAGGGGACACACAACAGAATTGGGAAGCAAGAAGAAAAGGAGTAGCAGAAGTTAGAGAGTCAAAACCAGAAAATGATGGAAATTGCCAGTAACTCGAAAAAGAAAGCATGGAAAGGAAATAAAGTCTAGAGATGACTAGAGAGAGTCTAGTAAGAATTAGGAAGGAAAAACAGAAAACACAAAATCAATGTGGGAAGTAAAAGATGGGGAGGGGCTAGCTATGATCTGTTAATCCTTTCATATTGTGTTTTCATTTTCCGCACTTTTAAATTTGTCCTTTCTGCACTAGGTCAAACACTTACTAAAAACGGCATGCAAAGTGCCATTACACAAACCTTGGAGGACAGAATCTTCACTCTGAAATAGATTGGGAATCTTTACTGTGGTAGTTCTGGCCATATATTTGGAAGCACTGGAGGCAAAGGTCGTTACTGAAATGTAGTAACAATTTATGGTATGTTGAACCATTTTGGTGATTACATTTCCATCAGATGTTTACTAACGTGCTGCACATGACCAGCATGTTTGCCCATGTTCTAACCTACCTTAATCTGCTCTGTACTGACCTTCAGATCCAATTAACTTCCAGCTAACAGAACACTGTGTGTGTTCAAAGGAATTCCCGATGTTACTTGAAATTCTCAGATGACACCCTTAGCCAACCACATTAGAAAGATGAAAAGCAGCATAAGTGTGATGCCTAATGTGAGAGCATAATTTACATCTGCCTCTAATTTAGGATGCCTATAGTTTAGACACAAGTTACAGTTCAGATTCCATGTTTGGGCAAGTCATGTCCATAGCATCTCAACCTACTGGCCATTTCTCTCTGTGGGTATGTCTACACTACAAAGTTAGTTCGAACTAACGGACGTTAGTTCGAACTAACTTTAATAGGTGCTACACTAGCGCTCCGCTAGTTCGAATTTGAATCGAACTAGGGGAGCGCTTAGTTCGAACTAGGTAAACCTCATTTTACGAGGACTAACGCCTAGTTCGAACTAGCTAGTTCGAACTAAGGGCTGTGTAGCCCTTTAGTTCGAACTAGTGGGAGGCTAGCCCTTCCCAGGTTCCCCCTGGTGGCCTCTCTGGGCACAACCAGGAAAACTCTTCTCCTCTCCCCCAGCCCCGGGCCCTTAAAGGGGTAGACTCTGGCCAGACGGCACTTGAGACAGCCAGCCCTGCCAGGAGTCTCTGCCCCGAAGCAGTGGCCCCACCATGAGCCAGGCAGCCAGTGGGAGTGACATGTCCCCTGCCCAGTCCCCCAGCACCCAGGGGCCAGCCAGGGGCCGTAGACGGCGCGCGGCCTCCTGGACTAGTGCGGAGGTCATGGACCTCATTGAGGTTTGGGGGCAGGCCCCCAACGTCCATGATCTCCGCACTAGGAGGAGGAATGCGGCCGTCTATGGCCGCATAGCAGCCGCCATGGCCACCAGGGGACACAGGCGCACCCAGGAGCAGGTGCGCATTAAAATAAAAAAGCTGCGCCAGGCGTACGCCAGGGCCACCAGGGGTGGCGCCACAGCAGGGGCTGCCACCTGCCCCTACTTCTCTGCCCTCAACCGACTCTTGGGGGGCAGGGCGGTCCGTGCCAGCCTGGGGGACAGCGAGCCGGGACTGGAGGGCCCTGACCCGGGCACACCGGAGGGGCCACCGCAGGATGTCCCAGCACCGGAGTCGGCAGGGTCGTCCAGGGAGACCGTACCGGGTAAGTAGTTTGAATTAAGTAGTTCGGGGGGGGAGGTGGCAGGGAGACCAGGGACCGCGCGCGTGGGCCATGCCTTCCACGGATCACGCAGACACCTGTACACGTGCGAGCACGTGCCATGCCACCCTTGGGCAGGTGGCTCCAGCTGCGTGACACCCAGGGGCCATTGCCCAATAGGCACATGCTTGTGCAAAGAGACGTGACATGCTCCCGACCCCGGGGCAGGACCCAGCAGGATGATTTCCCTTCACATGTCCCCTCTACACGGAGGCAGGGGACATCTCCCCTTTCCCCCCACCGCCCCGGCCACACTATACATGGCACAGGGACATGGGTGCGGTCTTGGGGCAGCTTCCAGTCCCGGGGAGAGCCAGACATCCTGACCATGGCCTCTGTACAAGCACAGCGGCTGTGACGGTGCAGGACATGGTCACCCTCACGTTGCGGAGTTGGGGAGGGGGCTGGGCATCATCCTCTGCGTCCCCAGGGAGAACTGACCCCTTCTCTTCTTTCTCTACAGCTGCACCAGCTGCTCGTGCAGGGCGCACCACCCCGCCTGGGACATGCTCCCGCACCCGCGGCCTGCTCCGGACTGCCAGCACGGAGCAGGAGTACCGGGACCAGCACCTTGGGGCCCTGCGAGCGGTGCACCGCACACTGCAGGCCTGGATGCGGGAAGACCTGCAGGTCCGCCACGAGCTGCTGTCTGAGGTCCGAGGGCTGAGCACCAACCTGCAGCTCCTGCTGCAGAGCATGGTGCCCCGTGCTGATCCTGCACCAGCTGTCCCCCCAACTGCTGTCCCTCCTCCCACTCCTGCTCCCCCTCCCACCTCTCCCTCCTCAACCCCCACAACCTCTTCCTCAATGTCCACACCCCCCACCTCAACCTCCGCACCCTCCACCCCATCGCCCCGGGGACGCCGAGGCCCCCTCCCTCGCTGTACTGGGAGGCGGTCGGCCCGGCGAGACCCCCACCCCTGATCCTTCAGTTTCCCCACCCCCTCCTTTCCCTTGCTTCCCCCTTTCAGCTCCCTCCTCCCAGTTTTCCCCCTCCCCTCTCCCAGCCTCTCTCTTCCCCTCTCCCACCTCCTTTTCCCAGTTTCCCCGAGTTTTGTTAAATAAACAGAGTTTCTATTTTTGAACACATGTGTCCTTTATTTTGTACATCAATAAGAAGGGGGGCTAGGGAAGGGTAAGTGGAAGGAGGTGAGGGAGGAATGGGGCACGAGCCCCCGATGGGGAGGACTGGGCTGGCTCTGCGGGTTCTGGGGGTGGAAGCTCTCCTGCAGCCCCCCGATTGTCCCCTCTCCCCAGATGGCAGCATGCGGCAAGTGCAGCCGGGCTGATGGCCGAGTGGTGTGATGTGCCCAGTGTGGGTACTTCGGGCACTCCAAGCCAGGACTGGTTTGTAAGCGGGGCACCCCTGAGAACTGTCTGTCCGGGGTGGGGGTCGGGACCCTTTAAGCACAGCCCTCGGCTAGCCTGAGACAGCATCTCCACGCTCTAAGTCCTCCTCTGATGCCCTGCCGGCACTGCTTCCGGCCATCCTTAAGCCCTGTTCAGAGTCCACTCAATGTGGACTTGCTAGTTCGAATTAGCAAAACGCTAGTTCGAACTAGTTTTTAGTTCTAGATGCGTTAGTTCGAACTAGCTTAGTTCGAATTAACTAATTCGAACTAAGTTAGTTCGAACTAGCGCTGTAGTGTAGACGTACCCTGGGACATAGAGCCCTCTACAAACCTCCATTCAAATCAGTGTTCCCATGAAGAAAAGTAACAGCTTGACACTGAATAGGAACGCTGCTTTATGTATTGATGACTGGGTCATATACCATGGATCAGTTTCCTCTACCCAGCAGTGGGCAAAGCTACCTTTGAGACTCCCTAATTCTGGCAATGGGGAGCCTGCCTGACCCAGGTCTCAGAATTGATATAAGATGCAACAGCTTACAATTACCCTCACTGGACTAAAAAACGAGGAATCCTGTGGCACGTTGGAGATAAATCTGTCAGTCTCTCGGATGCCTCAGGCCTCTTCATTGTTTTTGCAGATACAAACTCCCACAGCTACCCTGCTGGACTGTTAATACCAGCTCACAATAGCAACAGACCTGTGTGCTTTGCCCATATGCCTTCCTCCATTGGCCTGCCCCATCACAGCCTCAGCATGGTGCTATCTCTTTCCTGCTAGAGGCCTCTCCCCTCCTCATGACAGAGTATTCCGTGGGGACTGATATCACCAGCTTTACAGTGAGCTATGTTGTAAAAAAATAATCGGTGTCTGTATGTGCTACCATAATAAGAATGCTATTGACAATGTACGTGTGTAACAGGAAGTGTGGCTCTAGGCACACATTGCATGAGTGCGCAGAGAGGCTGACTTTGAAATAAGGAAACTCCACAGAACACCTGCAGAGGAGCAGGTGGACAAAGTTGTCTGCTAAGTAGGAAAGGAACTGCGAAGTCCTGCATGGCCCTGTCACAGTATTGCCCCCATTGAGCTAGTCTCACAATGAAAGTCCAAATCCATTTCGCCCAGTCCAAATATCAAGCTATGTGCTTGGCAGCAGGAGGGATAGGAAGCCTCCTCTCAGGCCTCAGAGATTACTAATACACCACCTGCAGTAGTGAGCCTCAGAGCCCAAACTAACAGGTTTGGTGCTACAAATAGCTGTGTGGACATTTGGGTTCAGGCTAGAGCTAGGTCCAGAGGAGGGGGACTTGGGAGTTAGCCACATGTCTGCACCACTCTTTTTAATGCTATAGACTTAGAGCAAGCCTGAGTATTGACCCAGGCTCTGCAACTTGCTGCTGCCATCTCCCAGTCACTTCGTAGACAGACTCCCAATGGTGGTGGAGCCACTTTGCCAACCTTACTGAAGCCCTGGCACTCTGTGAGGGAAGGAATCATGTGCGGAGAAGGAGATGCTCCTTTCTCGGACCAATCCAGCACAGACTCCCAGTTGGGCTGCTTACTAGGGATGTGCGCCCCAGCATTCCACCCCACCACTAATAACTACTTCCCCTCACCTATGCTGCACTACTTCCCCTGTCAGGAGGTTCTGCTACATGTACAAAGGGTAGTGCGGGATTTGCCCATAGAGCAAAGCAGATAATGAGTTAAACATGATACTTTCTACAGCTGTGCATTTTGAGCCAGAGTTTTAGCTGGTGTAAGTCTATATAGTTCCATTAACTCCAGTGGAGCTTTTAGGATTTACACAGTTTGGGAATCAGGCCCTTGGTTTGTCATTGTCTAAGAACTTTCTAAGCAATATGAGTTTTTTACAAACTAAGCCAGGTGGGGGATAAGTAAGAAATCAATTAAGAAAAGCTCTGCCAGTATTCTGTGGCGTTTCTTCACTCCAAAGTCTGCGGCGTTCTCATCCTCTCTGCTCACATATGCACTGTGTGCCTAGAGCCACACATCTTATTACACACTTACATTGTCATTACTGATTCATCTGAATTTATAGCATACCGCCTGAAGGTCCTGTTAATAGAATGCTACTCCCTAGAATGGATGCTTTGTAACCGCAGGTACTCAAATGATGAACAGCCTTTTGTAATCCTCTGGTGGAAATACAGTTTTGAATCATCTTTCTAGAGCATGCCATTTCTCTATTGAAGTCACTTTTTTTCTAGAAAAAAAAACCTTTCATTTAGCAGCTTCAGCCTTCATAAATCTACTTCTATATTTTGATCTTGAAAAACATCAGGCCTAACTATTTTAGAGTTCAACAATGCCTTCTGTTCCATTCTTTAAGTGTGAGAATTTTCTGAAGTGTTTTTAATCAATGATTCATGTATTTTTTTCCTCTATTGACTGAGCTAACGCTAAGAATTCCTTCAAGACTTCACATCAAAGCCAAGAAGGGATGTCAATGGAGCCTAACATGCTTCTCTGCTGTAGAATTATTTCTTTGTAATAAAACAAAGTCCATTCATGACAGTTTTCAGAATGTTCTCATACATTGATTAACACATTTTAAATCCTTAAACTGGGTTTGGCAATTTCCGCTCTCTCCCAGTCCACTTTTTAGTTCTCACTGAGGTCCAATATGTAGTCTTGAGTCGTGGCTTAGACAAACTCACATTGAAATTTTAAATGTCATGAGGCTTCAGGTCTCAATGATGTACCAATCAATAGCACAAATCTACTATATATTTGAAAGAGTTTGTGTCTGCCTGTCTATTGGTCAGTGAGTCCGTTTGTTCAAGAGCTCCTCCTTAACAGTGAGAGCTGGATCCACCAAATTTGCTTTGCATCTTCCTCTTATCATAACTTATGGCAAGGTTAAACCAGGACACTGGGATGTGCATGGAATGTGATTGTTCTTCATCCAATGGAAAGAGAGGGGTGTGATATCAGGGACAGTTATACCGCAGAATGACCACAGGCGGGCAGCAAGCCTACCCTGACTCCTGCACCCCCCCCCCATCCTGAGCTCCTCCACATATCCCAACCCTAGCTCCTTTCTTCCCAGCCTTCTGCCCTGAACCAAGGCCCAAACTGACCCCTGCATCCACCCTACCTCCATCCCCCTGGCCTGAAGGACCCAAGTAATGCTGGTAAGTCTTCAAGTAGTTTAATAATAGGGTACAAAAGATTGTTGACTGCTAAGCAGACAGCAATCCTCAAAACAGGGCTTATGGGTAGTAAAAGCTCTGTACTGGTTTGAATCCACCCACATATTTGTAAAAGACTCAGATCCTCAAATGGATGTAGCTCTGTAAGTGCAGAGTATTATGAGTCATTCACAATCCTCACACACTATAGAAAGAAGTAGTTTGTCAACAACTTGTATCAGGATTATTGCAAACTGAATTTATAGCTGGGGAAATTTAAAGTGCTCGTATTTGGTATCATTAATTGAAGCTATATCCATCCTTCAATCCGTCAGCTGCCATCTTGTTTATTCTTACAGAAATACCTGCAGGAAATATCTGCAAAATAAACTAAAATGTGAAGCCAGAATGCCACCCACTACTATGGTAGCTAGTGGTATGTGAACAAAATATTGGGGCCAAGATTTCATAAAATTCCACTTTTCCTGCTCCTAGCCAAAGGCTTTCAAGTTTAAATTTAACTCAAATCCTTAATCCAATATAGAATCTATAATTTTCTATGAAGTTCAAGAAGGTTTTTGTGACTGACCTCCCTCCCCCTTGAATATGTGCCTTCCTCTCAAATATCTTGGGTTTGGTAAGGACTGTCAGAGCTGATACCAAAGCACTGAAGACCTAATTTCATAGTTTTCACACAATCCTGCTAGAAACAGCAAATACTGGAAATCTCATAATAGCCCTCTTAAAATTCCCTCCTATTGCCAAACCAAAGTCTACATCTTAATACACTCTAGCATTTTTATGGGTGCACCTTTTGTAAATGAGAAAATCCATAGAGGTATATGGTATACTTTAAAGTAATAATATCTGGGAAATTACCATTTATTGCTCGCTGTCTCTTTAGAAGCAAAATTTAAATATAATTCAGAGTAATGTATAATGGAACAACCAAACATTGCAAGCTAATCATAAATCAAATAAGGGGAAATTGTATGATAAAAAACAATACCAGAGATAAAAATCAAAAGATAAAAGCATAGAAGGGAAAACAGAAAAGCATGGGCTTAAAGCTGGATGAAGCACAATGGTCAAATGCAGCAAATAATATATGTCTAAATCGGTGACAATTAAGGCATGTCTACACTAGGAAATTATTTCAAAATAACTTATTTCAAATTTTGAAATAAGTGTTATTCCTCAGGGAAAGAGGGAATTATTATTTCAAAATAACTAGCTCCTTATTTCAAAATAACGGGCTTGGTAGTGTGGACTCTCCACTTATTTCAAAATAAGGGGAGTTATTTTGAAATAACACCCTAGTGTAGACCAGGTCCCATTGTCCGAGGCATCACAGAAGTGCATTCCCGTTTGAGCCTATTTTCGTTTATATCTCTTCACTAACAAAATATGAGTAAGTGAGTCTTTCCA
Organism: Pelodiscus sinensis; assembly: GCF_049634645.1. NCBI lineage: Eukaryota > Metazoa > Chordata > Testudines > Trionychidae > Pelodiscus > Pelodiscus sinensis. The sequence continues at coordinate 54,263,703 of NC_134719.1, forward strand.
TACAGCCTCCGTTCTTCACTGTTTTTAATCATTGTGAATTGGCTAATGGAATCTCTATACTTTGACATTAATGCTTTTTCATTAGATATATTCTTTGGGAAATATGAATTCAGGTTTTTTATCAACAAATTGTATGGCACTAAGAACAATGAAACTATTTATTTGATTAAAAACTCATGCATCTAATGAAAAATGTTCTGTTTAAAGCTAAAGATTTCTTTGTTGTCTTGGAAGCCCTAAAATTGCAGTGTTACGATAGTGACTAGACAATCACACTGACTATAAACATAAATCAAACTCTGGAGTTCTTTTTCATGCAAAAAATAATCACACATCATAAACCACAAAAAGAACTTTAGAATTAAAACTTTTAAAATTCTTTTAGTTTCAATACAACAAGCATATGTAATTACCATAAGAAATTTTTGTTGTTTGGGTTTTTTGTTTGTTTGTTTGTTTGTTTGTTTAAATGTAAGTTTTTAACCTAATTTGGCAAAGTTGCTCTTTTTAGCTTGAGAGGAAATTCATCAGAGACCCAGGCCAAGGATAAATGCTTATGTTGGGTTTCAGAATTGTTTTACAAGATTTCATTCAACTAAAAGAGAGAAATAAAATACCCAGTCTTTGGTCACACTCCCTTAGGGCTTCTTCAGCTCTTACAGCTTAATGTCATGATTTTATCTCAAGCTTTGCAGTATTTGGAGTTTTTCTTAATGATCTTGCTTCATAATCCTATGCGTATGTGAGAATTTCAGCTTTTATTTAAAATAAAAGGAGTTGCTAGCCCTCATGGCTTCAGAGAAGAGCTCGTAAGCATGGCCCAAGTCAACCCTAAATACCCAGAAACAGAAGAAATAAAAAGAACTCAACCAAATTACTAAGTGTGATGGCATAGTCGGGGTTTCCCCAATCCTGCACCCCCGTAGCAGCAAGAACAGACTCCACCAGCAGGTAGTATAGAGGGGGTTTATTGCTTCTCTGAGATACAGCACAGCATAGACATGATGTGTTTACAGGAGTCTGGGCCAGGATACCTCAGACCCCTTGAGATGGGGTCCCTAGGCCCCTGGATTCCAGCCCTCTCCTTAGACTATTTCCTCCATGATTTCAGCCAAGACTGACCCTTCCCCCAGCACACACTTTCTTTGTCCAGTCTCTTCCCTTAACCTGTAGAACAGGTTTGGCCACTCTCCTGAGGCCCCTCTTGCTGGGCCATGCTTAGAGACAACCGCCAGTGGGGGTCCTCTGCAGCCCACCGCCCAAGCATAACAACCAGCAAGGTACTGACGCTACATCACAACATGTGGGTGAGTCGGTGGGAATCACACATCACAACACAAGGGGACCCCGAGATACAGAGCAGACAGCACCCCCACTACGCCACACTAAGATCTCATGATTCTCAAACATTTGATGGTGAGCAGTAAACATCTCTAAATGTGCTTGTAAATTCCTAGCACAATAAGGTCTCAATTTGATTAGGGCTTCTCGGTGCCATTACAAATAAATAGTAAGTAGCAAGCAGTTTTGCCTCTGTGAAACAATGTTTGTCATGTAGAATGTTTTATACTTTTGTTTGTCTCTGTCCTTCCCAGATCTGACTGAGAACCATAAGTTCACATTACCAAAATGTTAAGAGAAAGACTGTTCTCGTGAGATTTTCAGTCCAGTTGTACACACACAAGGGATTTGAACAAATCAGTACGCTTCGTAGGAGCAGGCAAAATTTGTTTTGCTCATCTGAACCTACAGATTGACGGTCCCCAGTTAAAAGTAATAAAATCACAATAAGGAGTCATCAGTTTTGAAAAATCTGGGAGAGCCTCTGTCCAGAATTATGCTTGCAGGTCTCAAAGGAATTCTAAGAATCATCTTTTATTATTGCAAGTGTCTGTCTCAGGAAATGTAAGAGCCATGGTTTGTGCAGCAAGATTTCTTTGTGAATAGCACCCTCTACATCTATGAACCAAAAATTTGAGCACAAGCACTTCACCGATGGTCAGACCTGTCAATTATTCATTTAATCAGAACTTCTAATTGTGCTATCATAAGACAGGAAACCAGGCTCAGACAGAACTTTTGCCTCTCTTCTATAAAAGCGCCTACAGATCATGGATGACATGCAGGGACATGCAGTCTGCCTCTAGGAAGACAGGAACCTTGCACAGACATTCACTGCATCTGGCCTCCACAATCATTTCATGTAGGCAATCTGATGGAACTTAAGTTCTGTTCTCCAGGCTGGAGAGCCAGGTTCAACCCTGGGTCCAGGGAACCTAGGAGAAAATAAGTGATCCAAGATCAAAGAAGAGGGGCTGCAATTTCTTCAGTGCTTCAGGATGCACAAAAAGAACAAAGTGTAAGAATGATGCAAGCTTTGTGTTTGAGATGTTCAGGGTGACCTTTTGTTAGTTTTAAGAGGGTTTAGGGAAGTTTTCCATTTCACTCCTCTAAGAATTTAATAGGACCAAGGCAGAAGGCTGCTTCTAATACTCCACATACAGACAACAAATTGGTACAGCTGGTGGCCCTTCTCTCTACAAGGGGACTATATATACATTCCTATACACTCCCTTTCCTTCGTGAGCTGTTCGGCCTGTACCTCCAAGGCAGCTTGGCTCAGGGAACATATGCTGTCTTACTCACTCCTCCACTACATGAAAAACACCAGACTTTTTCCATTACTCCCCAATCCTTCAGACAGCTTCAGCCAGGCAGCCCCTGTGAAGAACTTCTTTTGATGTCAATGGGGAAGTTGCCTGGAGCAGGGCTCTGCCCACACCAAGACTGATTAGGACTGGGATGTAAGTTTGGCTGCAGTTTCAAGTGTTCCTAAAGGGAAGTGGTTATTAATATCACAGTTGCATGTCATGGCCCCAACCCAGCTAATGACTCAGGGTATGTCTACACTACCACCCTATTTCGAACTAGGGTGGTTAATGTAGTCAATCGAAGTTGCAAATGAAGCCCGGGATTTAAATATCCCAGGCTTCTTTTGCATCTTACCAGGCGCCCCCATTTTTAAAGCCCTGGTAGTTTGGACTCTGTGCCCGCGGCTACACGCGGCACGGAGTAGGTAGTTCGGATTAGGCTCTCTAATCCAAACTACCAGTACAACTCGTTCCACGAGGAGTAACGGTAGTTCGAATTAGAGAGCCTAATCTGAACTACCTACTCCATGCTGCGTGTAGCTGCGGGCATGGAGTCCGAACTACCGGGGCTTTAAAAATGGCGGCGCCCGGTAAGATGCAAATGAAGCCTGGGATATTTAAATCCCAGGCTTCATTTGCAACTTCGGTTGCCTACATTAAGCACCCTAGTTCGAACTAGGGTGGTAGTGTAGACATACCCTCATTGTGGTAGGCCCCTGCAGACACATAGTAGGAGACACTCCCTGCCTCGAAAAATTTATAATTTAAATAGGCGAAACAGACAGAGGGTAGGGGAAAGGCAAGATGATCATCCTCACTTCACAGCTGGGGTATGAGGAACAACAAGATTAAGTGACTTGCCCTAAGTCACAAAAAGGGTTAGTGGCAAAGCTGAGAATAAAACCTGGCTGTCCCATGCCCCAGGCCAATACATTTACATCTTTTCTTGTGCTTGAACTTGCTTTCTTTTCCCCTTGTGGTTAAACATATGTCTTTATTTCCATTGACACTCGCAGGGTTCTTTTTAATGAATACACAGATTTGGCTTGTTCTGGGTACATGTCTAATAAGCATGATTGTGACTCCAAAGTTGTAATAGACACACTGAATTTGAAAATGTTCCTAACAGGTTTTCTCCCCCAAAGTGACTCCAAAAGTCTAAATGCTTTTCTAAAGTATGTTTGGATTAGCCACATCCGCTTAGACCTTAGAACCAAACTGGAAATATCACAAGCATAGATTCCTTCTCACAAGATTTCTGGTACACATGGTTTGTGGCCTAGCTGGAATGTTTAGAAGCACAGCTGATTTTATAGTATGTGATCCATCCACTGTTGTTCCAACACTGTAGCTAATAGGCAGTGGCATTGCAATTAGAGGGGCTGGCAGAGATTAGCCAAACATTATAGACTTTCAAGTTGTACAGGAAATAGCAGTAGTCCTGGATCAAGGCAAGAAGCAGTGTGTGCAGGGTAGGGGTGGTGGTGGGGGTAGGGGTGGAGGTGAGGGTGAGAGGTTTACCATCCCTACTGACAGTTCAAAAAAGCTGAATGTTATAGTAGATCTAGAAAGCCATGAAACCCCCCGTTGTCATGTTCATAATCTATCAACACTTGATACGTTTAATGGTGAACTAAAATCAAGGTCTTGTGCACTTCACAGGGATGGGTATTTGCAAGGCTTCTGCCTCAGCATGTTGTTCTGACTTCAGATGTTTTTATTCTCTGCTTAGTTGTGATGTTTCCACTATATGACATGCCCATAAGATATATTTTCAAGAGTGTTGCAGACTGTGCTGTAGGGCTGATGGGCAGCTGGTGACAGAATAAAAGGTCATTTTCAAAGTTAGATGTTAATGTATTCCATTTTTCATCACTGGGCACATTAGCTTGTCTAATGTATTATGTAAACTGTTTAGCTTTATTAGTTACTAGAGCACTGCTGCTGGCTCACTCAGTGATGAGTTAGGAATGTGCCTAGTGAAGAAACTGCAAGGTTGAAGCTTGGAGTAGGATCACAGAAGAGCAAATTAAAATCATGTGCATATCTTACAGGGTAAACAAGGTTGAGAAGAAATGTTGCATTGGTATGGAGGTCATTTTCTTGTAATGGCCCCAAATTTCTAGCAAATACAATACATTAGGGAGCACAGGAGGGGGATCTTTGTATTTATGCATCTAGATTTACAAGAAATGCAACTGGCATAGAGAGCTAGTTGTGGCACTGAAATAATATGCATTATGGTCTTCTCATGGTACTTCACTTCCTGGATGGTGGGAATTACAGGCAGTCCCCGAGTTACGCGGATCCGACTTATGTCGGATCCGCAGTTACGAATGGGGCCCTTCCTCTCCCTGGTCTCCAGCAGACCAGGGAGAGGAAGCAAAGCGGCGGAACACGCGGGCAGCAGACAGGGCTGTCCACTGCCCACGCGCTCCGCGGCTTGGCTCTGCTTTGCTCTGCTTTGCCCCCCCCCCCCCTGGTCTGCAGACCGGGGGGGACGGGGGGCAAAGCAGAGCCAAGCCGCGGAGCACGCGGCCAGCTGACAGCCCAGACGCGTCTGGGCTGTCAGCTGACCGCGCGCTCCGCGGCTTGGCTCTGCTTTGCCCCCCCCGCCCCCCTGGTCTGCAGACCAGAGGGACGGGGGGCGGCAAAGCAGAGCAAAGCAGAGCCAAGCCGCGGAGCGCGCGGCCAGCTGACAGCCCAGATACGTCTGAGCTGTCAGCTGGCCGCGTGCTCCGCGGCTTGGCTCTGCTTTGCCCCCCGTTCCCCTGGTCTGCAGACCAGGGGGACGGGGGGCAAAGCAGAGCCAAGCCGCGGAGCACGCAGGCAGCGGACAGCCCAGATGCATCTGGGCTGTCCGCTGCCCGCGTGTTCTGCCGCTTTGCTCCCCGTCCCCCTGGTCTGCAGACCAGGGGGACGGGGAGCAAAGCAGAGCAAAGCCACGGAGCCCGAGGGCAGCAGGACAGCCACGGCGCGTCTGGGCTGTCCCGCTGCCCCCGTGCTCCGCGGCTTTGCTCCGGACACCTGTGGTACAGCAGCTGGGGTGCTGCCAGTTGGTCCCGTAGCACCACTCTGGGCGCTACTGGACCAACCGGGCAGCACCCCAACTGCTCTGCCCCAGGCGTCCTGATTCAGCCACTGCTGGTCAGTTTCAGCAGCGGCTGAATCAGGACGCCTGGGGCAGAGCAGCTTGGGTGCTGCTGGGTTGGTCCAGTAGCGCCGAGGAGCGGCGGCGCTACTGGACCAACCCAGCAGCACCCCAGCTGCTCTGCCCCAGTCATCCCCAAGTCAGCCGCTGCTGAAACTGACCAGTGGCTGACTACAGGAAGCCCCTGCCCCGGGCTTCCTGGAATCAGCCGCTGATCAGTTTCAGCAGCAGCTGACTTGGGGATGCCTGGGGTTCTTAAGTTGAATCTGTATGTAAGTCAGAACTGGTGTCCAGATTCAGCCGCTGTTGAAACTGATCAGTTTCAGCAGCGGCTGAATCTGGACGCCAGTTCTAACTTACATACAGATTCAACTTAAGAACAAACCTACAGTCCCTATCTTGTACGTAACCCGGGGACTGCCTGTATACAGAAAATCTAAATAGTGGCAGCCCACTAAAGAGCTCCAAAGGAAAAACATAACTAGAAATAGTGGGATATTTGGGATAATTAGAGTTCCTACAGCCCTAAAATAAATGGGGTTTGATCCAAGCCCATTGAAAACATAGGAAAGACTCCTAGGGTATGTCTACACTACCCCCCTAGTTCGAACTAGGGGGGTAATGTATGCATACCGAACTTGCTAATGAAGCCCGGGATTTGAATTTCCCGGGCTTCATTAGCATAAAGCTGGCGCCGCCATTTTTAAAAGCCAGCTAGTGCGAACCCCGTGCCGCGCGGCTACACGCGGCACGGACTAGATAGTTCGGATTAGGCTTCTAATCCGAACTATCTGTATGCCTCGTGGAACGAGGTGTACAGATAGTTCGGATTAGGAATCCTAATCCGAACTATCTAGTCCGTGCCGCGTGTAGCCGCGCGGCACGGGGTTCGCACTAGCCGGCTTTTAAAAATGGCGGTGCCGGCTTTATGCTAATGAAGCCCGGGAAATTCAAATCCCGGGCTTCATTAGCAAGTTCGGTATGCATACATTACCCCCCTAGTTCGAACTAGGGGGGTAGTGTAGACATACCCCTAGAGATTTCAGTGGACTTTGGTTCTCAAAAGGAGAGAATGCTGAGATAAAAAGTAAATATGGCATGGATGAACATGTGTGGTCCAAGTTAGGGAAAATGCCTTTAGATTCAGAAAAGAAGCCTCCTTTTGCAGTTTTTGCCAAAGATCTGCGGACACACTGAATAAGCCAGTCCCTCTCATATTAAACAAGCATTGCTCTTTCCGAGGACACATAATGAAGCAAGGTATGAAGTCAGTAAGACATCTGCATTTAGTGTATCTACACAGGACAATAAAATATAGCAAGACCTAGAGCCTACATCGCCTGACTCAGGCTCCTGGTATGGGACTAAAAGAAGCAGTGTAGATGGTCGGGTTTAGGCTAAAACAAGAGTTCTGTGAGGGGCAAGATTCTCATAGCCCAGGCTGTAGCCTGAACTTGCATGTTCGCACTGCTATTTCTAGCCCTCTAATATGAGCTCAACTCAGTTGACCTGGGCTCAGACTCAAGGCCATGCTTCTGGATTTGTTTTTGCTCTGTAGATTGGACTCTGTGCACACATGGCAGATCAACATCACTGAAAACACATTAGTCCAATCTATCTGAACGGTGCTATAAAAAGCAAGGTCTAGTCCTCAAGAAGCATATTCACATAGCATCATTACTGTATGCAATTATTTTCAAAGGAGAAAATATAATATATAATAATATTTTCATTAGGTGTTATTGGAGAACCTGGTTATATTGGGTATAAAATATACTCCTCACTGTAGCAGCTGTCTCACTAAATGAATGAACAGCTACTATGTGTAGGCTCAGTCTGATGGGGAACTGGGGTTTCAAAACTCTCCTTAACTTAGGTGGAAAATTAAAGGCACCAAATCAAAGGCCCAAATTGTAATAGTTATTTAGTCATTAATCTGCATTGCAGCATAAGGCTTACGGCCACATTTTTAAAGGTACTGAGGAGCCTAAAGATACAGAGAGGCATCTGGGGGGAATTTCAACTGTCTATACCCCCTAAATGTCATTGATTTGACTAGAAGTCAGACATCTAGACATCTTTTGAAAAATCCCCTGAATGCCTATATGCATCCATAAGCTCCTAAATGCCTTTACAAGTCTAGATAACTAGACTTGTAAAGTCAGGTGACTTAGGTGGCTAAGGATCTTAATGAGACTTCTGAAAATGGGACTTAGGCCTTTCAAAATCTCTGCTTACAGGAGTGCTCAACCTCCTCAAAGGATAAAGCCCCGCTTACTGTAAACAGGATTACCCCATGCCTCTCAGTATCTGACATCAGCTGTGTCACTGGCTTCCTGTCAAGTCACTTGGGGCATGTCTACACAGCAGGACTTAACTCAAAATAAGCTAGGCAAATTAAGCTACATCAATTTCGTAGCTTACTTCGTGCTAGCTTATTTTGAAATAGGGAACGTGTACACAGCGCTTATTTCAAAATAGAGCACCCTTCCTCTGACTTCCCTTACTCATATAATTAGGGTTACAGGAGTCAGAGTAAGAAGTCCTCCAGCTTGACAGTATTTCGACATTATTTCAAAACATCTGTGTGCTGTGTAGACGCGGACTAAGTTATTTCGAAATAACACTATTTATTTTGAAGTAATGTTGCTGTGTAGTCGTACCCTTGGGGCTTAATTCTGACACCACAGAAGCGTGCTGAGGAACTTGTGGAGTAGCACACAAAGCAAAGTCTATCCATTGGGCAGGGAGAGCAGGTACACACACTGCAGAGTGTGTGTATGGGGGGAAGAGTGTATGGGGGAATTCTATCTATTGTCTCATTTCTGACTAGCTAAGTTGGGACAAGCTAATCAATTTTCAGACATGTCCCCTCCTCCAGTAGGACTGCTTGTGGTCAAGGTTTCAGTGCTTATGGGGCTGGTGCCAGGTTCCTGTCTGTGCGGATGGTCCCTATATATCCAGCCAGTAGGCAGAGCGTCATTTGATTGCAGAGGAAGGGAGGGGCACATTTTCAGCATATACCCACTGCCTGCTGGATGATATGGCCCTAGGGAGAGGTTAGTGGTCACATATCCATTCTGACCTCCACATTGTCCTGTGGAGGCAAGCCACTTGAATTAAAATGGTGGCCATGTGTGCATTGCTTTTCCACACCACAGGAAAGTGGGAACCCTCACTGGAAGACTGCTATGCTGTGTTCAGTGTTGTTGCAGATCTCATCTGCATGGGGGTACTACATAGAACCACGGGAGTTTAGGGTTGGAAGAGACTTCAGGAGGTCATCTAGTCCAGACCCTAGCTCAAAGCAGGACCAGCTCTTACTACATTGTTTCAGCCAGGGCTTTGTCACGTCTATCCTTAAAAACCTGTAGGGATAGAGATTCCACCCTCTCCCTAGGTAGCCCATTCCAGTACTTCACCACCCTCTTAGGGTAATAGGTTTTCCTAATATCCAACTTAGACCTCCCCATTACACTTGTGCCATTGACAAAATCAAGCTCTTAATCTTGGGTATCTCTGAGTTACTGCCCATTGAAGTGAATGGAAACCTTCCTGTTGGCCTATTAGGGCTTAGACTCATGTCCATATATGAAGTTGGGAATAGCAAGCAATTCCCTACCTCAAAGGGGAATGCATTAATAATTCTCAGGTACATAAATGCTGTGGTGATGGGGTACGAGTAAGTACATATATATCTACCAAAATATCTTGGAGGAACTATTTAATTAGGCAAGGTGTTTAAAGTAATTACAAGCAGCTGGAAGTTGGAAAAGGACCGAACAGAATATACTGTTTGTTTAAATTCCTAACTCCTGGCAGACACAATTTGTCCAGCAATTATTGATTCAGTACCACCACATGCTAAGTGGTGACAGTTGGAATACAACTGGGAACTGAAATGCCTGCTTTCTCACTGGGCCCTTTGAAATACAACTCCTTCCCTCCCTGCAAGAAAGGTTCTATTAAAGCAATCTCCATGAGCTATAGAGTAGTGACAGATGTTATACAAATTGGGATACTTTTTATTCAGCAAGATGTTGGATCCTACTCAAAGTGATGAGCTTAAAAAAAACCACAATTAAATCAATGTTCCCTCACCAAAAATAAAGTGAAAAGAAGATATTCTGGCATATAAGTTTAATAGACAATGAAAGATATCTAGCATTAATTATATTATTACTTTTTTGTTTGTATTTTTGGAGCTGTAAAATGGCATAGTTCTCACATTTAAAAAAACAACAACAACCATGCATTCCATGTTTGTGTATAGGCACTGGTCAGAGTGGCCCACTTGTACATTATATAGGGAAATGCATTCACTTTTCCTTCGACTACATTCTATTACTCTTCAGAATTAAGGCTCCAATTCAGCATCCCTTAAGCACTTACCTGGTTTTAAGCAAGCGAGTGTTCCCCTTTACTTCAATGAGACTACAAGCACGATTTAAATTAAGCACAAACTTAAGAATCTTGCTGGATCAGGACCCCAGTGAACAGGGGGTATGTCTACACTACCCCGCTATTTCGAACTAGGAGGGTAATGTAGGCATACCGCACTTGCAAATGAAGCCCGGGATTTGAATTTCCCGGGCTTCATTTGCATAAGCGGGGAGCCGCCATTTTTAAAACCCCACTGGTTCGAACCCCATGCAGCGTGGCTACACGGGGCTCGAACTAGGTAGTTCAGACTAGGCTTCCTATTCCTAACTACCAGAAGCCTAGTCCGAACTACCTAGTTCAAGCCCCGTGTAGCCGCGCTGCATGGGGTTCGAACCAGCGGGGTTTTAAAAATGGCGGCTCCCCGCTTATGCAAATGAAGCCCGGGAAATTCAAATCCTGGGCTTCATTTGCAAGTGCGGTATGCCTACATTACCCCGCTAGTTCGAACTAGGAGGGTAGTGTAGACATACCCAGGGATAGTTCTGACAGTCTGTGGACAAAATAAATTCAGATATGAAGATAGCTACACTGCAGTCATTTTCTTATTTCCAAGTTGTAGAGTAACTTGCATTGAGCTATAATAAATCCTGTCTCTACCTCCACAAGCCCATGTCTCTCCTCATGCAAGGTGTAGCAATCAAAGAGTTTATAGGTGGTAAGAAAGGGATAAACAAGGCAAACATAACCGAGTTTAGCATATTAAGTAGAATGTATTAGAGGAAAGGATGTGTTGTGTTACACGGCATTCATATTCATCAATAGTACAGATGGTGGCCTGATAGAGATCTCCACAAGGTGGTGTGGTACTTTCAGAAATGCTTTACAACATTAGAAAAATCAGCATTCTCGGCACTATAAAGTCGTGAGCAGATGTGTCGTGAACGATTGTACTTGTGAATGTCACCAGAACAAATATTTCTTATCTTGTTTTTTTTAACCAAATGAGGAGATGATAGATCTCAGAAACCAGAAATCTTATTATAGCCATTAATACTGACATCCTCAAGCAATTTCATGGCACTCAAAGAAATCAGCAGTTTTCCCCTCCTTGGCATACATTTGTTGATTATCCAAGAGGCATCCTAAAGTACATACAGCAAATTTCATATAGAAAATAAAAACTTGGTTTATTATTTTCTTATCTAAACCTCCAATTTCTGGAAATGGGTTATAACTCATATTGTGTATCATTTGCAATACAGGGCCTTGCTTATCCAAACTGCATTTCACTTCCCCTTTTCTTTTTTTAGTAAATCAAGTTCTGTATTAGCAAATAGTGTTTGTTCTGAGTGTCAAAAAACCCTAACATTGCAATGAACATTAGCATTCTGGGTACAAAACAGTAAGCCAAAAGATTAGGGGGTTCATTTTAACATGACAAACTAGAATATGTGGTTCTCAGAGTAAAACCCAACATCTTGCTATTAGCAAATGCTTAATTTCATAGGCTACTGTGAGTGCATGCAGAATGTCATCCAGGTCATTTGATTGGCAAAAACAGAGCAAGGTTGGCACATGGATTTGAACTTCAGTGTCTTCTTCAAAAAAACCCTTCAGTGCCTAACATATAGGGAAGCAACTTAGTTTATTTAATCAAGAATTAGATTTAGATTTGAACAATGCGCTACTGCATAGGACATAACCCACTACCACCACCACCACTCACACCAACCCTATGAATAAATATCCAGAGCTTGGATCTGGGCCTATAGAAATAAGAGGCCAGAGGATGTCTCCAGAGTAGGTGAATAAAAGGGTTAGGAATAGACTGAGACTTTGCCCCACCTCCCAGTTCTTTGGAAAGGGGGAGCAGTCATAATTTTCTACTGGTATAGGCCAGGTGACAGGAAGAAATATGAAAGCAAGGTGGAATGGTGACCCAGAAATTCATATGAAGCACAGTGTTTCCTGCGGCTACTTTTGGGATGGTGCTCTTCAGCCGCACCCCTAGTTCAGGGCTGTGGCCACAAGCATAATCTAACCATAAACAAATCTGCAAATATCTTTTGAGAGATTATCACAAACTCGTTTATGCAGAATGCAATAGTTCAACAGCAGATCAGATTTAAAGAGATTTATTATTTCCATGTGTTATCTAGAAGTTTACCCAAGGTCTTGCTTGTTACTTGTCATGAGAGTATTTTGTGTCTTAATCTCCATGCAGATGCATTGGTGACATCAATGCATTGAAAATGAAGTCCCTGATGCATTTTTTAAAGTTGTTAATACTTAAAATGCATAGTCTCTGTTATTTGATGAATTATCAGAATGTGAAATTGTTACCATTAACAAAATGCAGCACTATTCCTAATTCTGTTTTTCTACAGGTAGAGCTAGATTTGCAAAACGATCTCAGCATGCTAGGTGAATTATTCCTTAGAAAACTTGTCTGTAAGAGACAATGTGAGGTGCTGGGTTCAAAACACTTTAGAAAATTTGGCCCCCATTTTGGATGCTGAACAATTAAAAGTGGCTGAACTCTTTCTAGTTCAAAGGTCTGAGTTCATGAAATCACCAGGGATTGCATCAAACTTACGATAAGGTTCATCTAAATGTAGATTTAAATAGTTCTGTTTGACTATTTGCATCATCTGTTAAATGGTGCGTAGCGTGGATTGGGCATTATCTGACCATTTTTTTCAAGTAGAAAATTCAGTTTATGATTTTGCTAAAATATAAATATAGATTTCCTCCAGGAAAAATGAAATATTTCATTTTGAATTGAGTTCACCTGGCTGGCAATGTTTAATTTTGGGGCCGTTTGCCATTAAGCATCTCGTCCTCAAGCTGCTGACATGCCTCAAAGTCATACCTTGGGCCTCATTCTCTTTTATAAGCTAGAATCCTTGTTGGACTTTATTTCCCACAATACACATGGTCTCTTTTCTGGCTGAATCACCACCATGCATTATGGGAGTTCTTTTGCCATAGTGGATGTTGAGAAATGTAGTGTTGTCAAGGAACCAGAGGAGAAATTGGAAACAAGACACACAAATTACAACTACCCACCCTGGAAATTCAAGCAGATGCAGATCAATTTGTCAAAGTAAAACCAATCGGGCCAGTTTTTGAAAAGTTCTTTGTTTATCTGATAATATTAGAGTGTTTCATTTTTATTCAAAATGTCAAAAAAAATCATGTCATTCTGACATTTTCATCTTGCAATATTTCAGAATTTTTCTTTCCATGAAAAAAATTAGATACTTCCATTTGTTCAGGAAGAAAACATATTAAAAATATGGGAATACCCCAGATAGAAATTCTGTTTTTTGACCAGCTCTTACATTAAGGGTCAGTTCTGGGCACCACATTTCAAGAAAGATGTGGAGAAATTGGAGAGGGTCCAGAGAAGAGCAACGAGAATGATTAAAGGTGTAGAGAACATGACCTATGAGGGACGACTGAAGGAATTGGGTTTGTTTAGTTTGGAAAAGAGAAGATTGAGCGGGGACATGATAGCAGTTTTCAGATAACTAAAAGGGAGTCATAAGGAAGAGGGAGAAAACTTGTTCATCTTGGCCTCTGGGGATAGAACAAGAAGCAATGGGCTTAAACAGCAACAAGGGAGGTTTAGGTTGGACATTAGGAAAAAGTTCCTAACTGTCAGGGTAGTCAAACACTGGAATAAATTGCCCAGGGAGGTTGTGGAATCTCCATCTGTGGAGATATTTAAGAGTAGGTTAGATAAATGTCTATCAGGGATGTTCTAGACAGTATTTGGTTCTGCCATGAGGACAGGGGGCTGGACTCGATGACCTCTCAAGGTCCCTTCCAGTCCTAGTTTTCTATGATTCTATGATTCTATGATTCTATGTCCTGATTGCATTGAAATCACTGGGAATTTTGCCACCGATATCAAAAGGTAGCAGGAGATGATCCCAAGTATCTTGGTCCAGAAAGAAGTACTTAATTACATTTTTCCTCTTCCCTTCCTGTACTTCAAGATCCCCTCTGCTCAAGAAAAGAGGTAAGAATTTAAAATCTACTTAATTTTGATAACTGTCAATGTTTTAAAGAGGCCATAATGGAAATGTATATATTGTCTTGTAATTACAATTTCTTCTCTCCTCACAAAGAAATCCAGAATCCTTTCTGTCTCTGGTTGAGTAGTTGATTTCAGTGGAATTATTTGTGTGAGTAGCTTTCCGTCAATGTGAGTAAGGGATTTATAATCTACCCCAAAATAGGGTATATACAATTGAAAGGTTTTATTTCTAGCAAACCAAGTTAAAAAGCACTGATTCACTAAACATTGTATCTTAACTTTTCAACAATATTTTAAAAGGGAAGATCTTAATTTCCCCATGCTCACACATACTCCCACTAGGTACTGCTTATTTTACTAGCAATAGAGACATATTTGATGCCCACAAAAGCCAAAACTTTAGTAAAGAAACTAAGGGTACGTCTAGACTACAGGGTTTTGTCGACGGAAGTTTTGTCGACAGATACTGTCGACAAAACTTCTGTCGACATAGAGCGTCTAGACACATTCAGTTCTGTCAACAAAGCAAGCTGCTTTGTCGACAAAACCCTGTAGTCTAGACGCAACCCTACAGGCAATAACACCTTCTGTAGACAGAATTCTGTCAACAGAAGGTGTTATGCCTCGTAAAATGAGGTTTACCAGCATCGACAAAACTGCTGAGTTCTGTCGATGTTATGTCGACAGAACTCAGCGGTAGTGCAGACGCAGGTATAGTTTTGTCGACAAAAGTCCACTTTTGTCGACAAAACTCAGTAGTCTAGACACACCCTTAAACAGTAAAAAAAAATTGACAACCTTGGTTTGAGTGTGGAGACCATTTCTATGTGTGAAATACTGTTCATGGCTCAGGGCTTGTCTCTATTACATGTTTCACAGGATTAACTAAATGTATGTAAACTAGTGAAAATCTGTGCACAGATATTTAATTCAGTTTAAAGGTGGGGCCTGTCTATTTAGCTTAATGGTGCAGGAAGGGGCTAAATACCAAGTTCTTATAGGTATTTTAACAGCAGATATCAAAGTGGCTTGCAAGGGAGGTCAGTGTTGTCATCCCCATTGTTCATATGGAGAAACTGAGAGCTGTATGATGACTGCTAAAGTGAAATTAGCCAGTCTTGTGTACCACATGGTTTGAAAGACAAAGAAAGGCACACACAAATCCCTACAAACTGAATGACTGAAATTTCACCTCACTCTAATTAGAGTGTTCTCCTTGTTCAAAGCTAAGAATATCAATGAGATTTAATGGTTGAAAAGAATTACTCAGTCTGTTTGGCAGCACTGCCTGCAAGCCATGTATGGGCTGCGACAAAGTTTACTAATTAAGCACTTTTATTAAGCATCAGAGCATCTCTTCTAAAACTGATGGCAGCTAGCTGGGAGCATGAACCCACTCTCATTGTACTCAGTAGCCTCAGGATCAGACCCTGTTCTTGCATTACTCTGCCTGGATATTTTCAGAATTGATGGGCAAAATTATTCCAAACCTGAATATTCTCTTTGGGATTCTCTAGGAAAATTGCTTATTGATTTTCCTCGGCACATTATGCTGATTTTCCTAGGTTCTGGATTGTGTTTTCTGGCATCTTGTCATGTAATCATAAAAGTTTCCCCCACTGATTAATATGGATATTAGTCTAATTTTAATGTGTTTAAGTCAGTATAAAAAGTGTTTTGTGCCATAACATGAAAGTAAAATACAGTGATGGTGCCTGATTACTGGGAGTCTTGCAATAGGCATTAAGAGAGAGAGGCTACTCATTTCAGAACAACACAAACACCCACAAATCTCAAATTTACATTCATGGTCATAACCAAATCCAGTCCCTTGGAGAGGCTCTGCAAAGTCTTTTCCTCTCCATTAAATTTCATTTTCACGTTCCTTTGCTGGAACAGAAAGTACCAAAATACTGTGAAAAGGCTGTGACTGAGTTCTCTAATCCAAATAGAAGCAGGAAACACAGGAAATATTTATGAGAATAATTGTTTGCACAAAATTCCAAGCCAATTCAAGAGGCCAAGTCCTCAGCTGGTATAAATTGAGGTGGCTCCATTAACTTTAAGAGGTGACTCATGAGATCTGGCTAGTTTGGATAAGCATTAAGACATTTTTTCAGACTGAGCAAGCTTCACGTTTCACTAAACAGTCCTCATTAATTACTCCACAGTTGTTGGTGTGCACAGGCTGTGTTGCAAATACAGCATATGTTTGCAATAGGAAATCTCATTAGACTGGCCAGTTGTAGGTCAGGGTCGTAGGTCAGAATGATGTAGAGAAGTTGGCATAGAAAAGTTGATGGAATTATCCTGTGAATACCTTTTCAAAACTCCAAGGAATGCCATTTTGCAGAGTGTTCCCCAATTAAAACACTCTCTCTCTGTACACACACACAGAGAGAGAGAGAGGGAGAGAGAGAGAGAGAGAGAGAGAGAGAGAATTTTCATTTAAAAATGTTGTGAAAAGAGTAGCAAAAGCTACAAACCTATAATTTTAAAGTTCCAATTGCCTTTTTCATTTTTAAAAATCTGAACAGGAACTCAATGTTGTTCAATGGAATCACCTGACCCTGCAGGGAAGGAAAATGTGTGTAATGTAGGTGGAATGTTAAGGTTCCAGGACAATATACATAATCACTCTTTAAGAAGTGTATAGTGCAAGACATGCGATGCCCTGCTTTAGAGTTTACCCATGGACAACAGAAGAGCAATAAGGTACTAGTCACATGTGACTCAGTGAAGCAGAAAAAAATCTGATCATCAAGTCATGAATGGAGCATGACTACTGGTCATTTAAGAAAACAGTAAAGGGAATGCATTTGATGGAGATCTAAACATGCAGCTCATGAGTAAGGGATTGGTAAAAACACATTTAGACACACCACTGCAGTTTCCCTTTTTAATACAATTCTTTTTGCATTCAGATACATGTGTACATTTACCATGGAAGACACTTGCCATGTCTAAAGACCTGTGGCAAATGAAGAAGATTTTATTTTAATTACCACAGGGGATGAGTTGTAATTGTCATCTAAAAACAGCACCTTCAATATCTCAGTGCCTCATTGTACCATGTTGGTCACTTGGTTCATCAGTGACTCAGAAGGAACAATCACTAACACCATTTCCTGCACAATGTGGGTTTTTCTTGAAGGTCTCCCAACCAGGAGTCAGTATAAAGAAAGAATGTTGTGGTACTCTCCAACAGTCTACCTGCAAACCCAAAGCTGCCCACACAACACAAGCTGTATCTGCTTATAGCATCTAGATGAGAGACTCCCAATTAAAACTTCAGATTTTCACAACAAGCTTGTTGGAAAAATTCTGATGAAATCATTTTTTTCCAGAATTCGCCAGTGTGTCAAAATCATAGTGTTCCATGGAGATGGTTTGATTTGAGCTCAGTTCTTCTGGAAGCCAGGAAGTACTCCACTGCTAGACAGCTGGCAGGTTTTTGCTGGAAGGCTATCTGGTTTACTAACAGCACACCTGTTCCTTGGCAGTCTATGCTTTTCAAGGTCCATTGGTCAGGAGCAGCCAGCTGCGAAGACGGCCCCTTTGCTGGGACTCCAGGGCTTTCCCTTTCAGGGAGGTTTATGAAATGTTTGGTTTTCATTCCTAACTGGAAAGCAACCAAACTTCAAAATATCGGTATCTTCCAGGAGATACAATTTCCTTTGCCCACACAGCTCTAATTATTATATTACTTAATTTAAAAGCTTTGATTCTGGAACACAAGATGGCAGCCGCCAAGAAGCAGCACAAGTTACTGTTCATCTGCCAAATTGACCATCTGCTAACATCCAACTACTGACTAGACCTAACTATGTACAATATGTGATCTCAGAAAAGATCACAGCACATAATAGTACACATACAGATGCTGGACTTCTATGAACAGATTAAAATGGGCTCATTTCTAATGTTCCTACAAATATCTCAGAAATGTGAACCATCCAACTTAAAAGTTCCCTTGAACCCAGTCATAATGGTGCCAAAAAACAAAAGAAGATCTAAATTGCAATGCAAGCCTTGCTCATATTGAATAGCACTTTGCTCAGTTGACATCACTGGGGTTACCTCTGAAGTAGGGTGCTAAGTAAGGGTTCTGGGATCTGGATCATTTGGTGACAAATCTTTCCATGGTGCCCATTCTCCAATGTTGTGCAAAGCTCCTAATTTTAACTTTGCTCCTGTTTTATTAAACTATTGTCCCAAACTATGGCCACTGGAGAAAGTTCTTCTTTAAAAGGTTTTTGGTCTGGCTCACCTGGAGTGGAGAGAAGAAGCAACCTATTCTCTGGATAGGCCCTGCAGCCACTTTGTGCCTGCTCTGGAAAGGTATGTCTGTCCTGCAGTTACACCCTGTGGCTGGCCCACCACAGCTCACTCAGGTTCATGGGGCTCAGGTTGTGGGATTGTAAAACTCTGATATAAATGTTGGGACTTAGTTTGGAGCCAAGGCTCTAAAACTCTCCACCTTGGAGGGGTCTCAAAGACTGGGCCCTAGTCTGAGCTGAAATGTCTATACAGAGTATTGCAATTTTGTAGCCCTAGTCCTAGTCAGTTGACCGTGGCCAGCCGTATTGTATTGCCACGTAGAAATACCCCGGTATTAGCTCAGGGTTCAGATAACTCAAGTTGGCAGACCCTGGGTTTGTTAGCCTAGGTGCAAAGCATCTACACTTATTTGTAATCCCAAGTTGAAATGTTGATCCTGGGGCCTGTTGGGATTTTGTGGTTCCCAGAGAGTCAGGTGCTGGGCAGAATCAAGGGTCTTCAATTCAATTCAATTCAATTCAATTCAACAAGACTTTATTCAATGTGCACAAAGGAAGAGCCCCGGTACTAAAATCAGCCAGAGCCCCTCAAGCAAGGAGCCCCTCCCCTTGCTGTTTTACAGCACATGGTTACAGGTTACATAACACAAACTTCTAAACCAATCAGATTCAACCTTTCCATATATGGCTTTGTTTGTCACATGCTTGTACTTCTCCACTCCACATGTTGAGTTCACCCCCCTCCCCTTGGCCTTCTCTAGGCTATTGCTAGGCTGGTGAGCCACAGCATGCTTCTTTATGCATACCTATTTTCTAAATTACATTTTGTTTAAAATGAACACATGCATACCCTGCAGGCCCCAACTTAGGGCTCCAGCCTGCGATACTGGGCCTGAGTCCAACCACCCATGTACCAGAGTTCCTAATGCTCTTCCAAAGATTACTGCTGTACAGTGGCAGGTAATATAGGTCAGGAAAGGCATTGCCTTCCCAAAACTGCCTACGTTCCCTCGCCACCCAAGATGACTCAGGCAGTAGCAGCCCACAGCCTCCTGGGAGAGCCGAGGCCATGGCAGCTTGGCTCCCTTGCTGCCAGGAGGGCTGGGGGTGCAGAGCAGCAGCCCTGGCCCTCGGCTGGCCAGGAAGGATCAGGATTCAGAGCTGGGGTTAGGTGGGGCTTGGTTCCATCGGAGGAAGGTTGCTGAAGGGGCGGGATCTTGGGCAGAAGGCATGAGGCCTTCGGTGGAAGGGGCTGGGCTGGGGCCTTTCCTAACTGGGCTCAGACCCTTTATCTCCTCCCCCTTTAGGGTCCTGAAACTACACAAGCGTTAGCCTGAGTCTGAGTTCAACCCTGGGCTTACCCTGCAGATACATCCCAAGTGCATTGCTTAGAGAGAGCCAGGCATGCAGGGACAGTGGCTCTGCCAGGATGAAACATGTCATATTTTATTTACACACAATAATGTAGGATATTCCTGAGGCAGAAATATTTCTGGGGGGCACTAATATTTTATGTAGTCTAAAAATATGTTTAATTCCTTAAATATAGGACTCAGGATCCATTCCTGTTTGTAAATAAAAACAAGAAAGTATCTAGTAATTTATCTACAGCCAGCTCTAGCCCCTCTCCTTAGATTTAGACAGTACACTTGGTCCAATAATACACAATATCTAATTCTAACAGATTCAAGAAGATGTTTATTTTAAGCATTTTTCTTCTATTTTAATCAGTTTGAATTTTCAGTTTCAAGGAACTTATTTAATGATTAGACAAGTTATCCGGCATTGCTCAGGTCCTTAACTCAAATAATTTTTGTTTTTCTCCATTTAAATCATTGCTCTGTGGTGGGGGTGAGGATGAGGCATTCAGTCTGCAGGCTGCCCCAGCCCTCTTTCATCATAGCAGCTTGTGGCCACGTGAGAAGCACCTCTCAATGGCTGCTGCAGTTGCAGCTGGCACAGCTGGGTGAGGAGTGCATTTCCCCTTACTGGAGACACATAAACAAACTCCCAATGGGATTGTAGCACATCTCCAGTTCACCTCTCCAGAGCCCTCCCTTTCCATTTTATGAGGAACAATTGAATTCCCGGCACATCCCTGACCTTGCTTTATGTTATGATAAGAGGAAACTGCATACCGAATTTGGTGGCCCTAGCTCTTACTGTTTAGGAGGAGTTCTTGAACAGACTCAGGGTATGTCTATACTACCCCCCTAGTTCGAACTAGGGGGGTAATGTATGCATACCGAACTTGCTAATGAAGCCCGGGATTTGAATTTCCCGAGCTTCATTAGCATAAAGCCGGCGCCGCCATTTTTAAAAGCCGGCTAGTGCGAACCCCGTGCCGCGCGGCTACACGCGGCACGGGCTAGATAGTTCGGATTAGGCTTCCTAATCCGAACTATCTGTACACCTCGTTCCACGTACAGATAGTTCGGATAGTTCGGATAGGCGTACAGATAGTTCGGATTAGAAGCCTAATCCGAACTATCTAGTCCGTGCCGCGTGTAGCCGCGTGGCACGGGGTTCGCACTAGCCGGCTTTTAAAAATGGCGGCGCCGGCTTTATGCTAATGAAGCTCGGGGAATTCAAATCCCGGGCTTCATTAGCAAGTTCGGTATGCATACATTACCCCCTTAGTTCGAACTAGGGGGGTAGTGTTGACATACCCTCAGAGACGGACAGACAGACAGACATTTCTAAAATATATAGTCAGACAGACATTAAGATTCAAAAAGTTACAGTGTTAGAACAGTTAACACCCAAATCAATATCATGTTAAAATATACAAAATAAATATCCTTAAATCAAAATGTAGTAAGTCCTCAAGCAGCATTTTTCTCACTTTGCCTATCTGTAAACTTAGAATATCAATGGAAACATTTTCTTCATCAGTTTGTGTGTACAGTGAAATCGATGCTTACAAATAAAACCTAATCCTTTCAAGCCTAAGCAAATTCACACTGTTTATTGTGTCAGTCTTGGCATTTAATACAGTATCAAGTACATGTAACCACTCTTCCATCTACAGAGCTAGTTCACCTCCTACCCTGGGAGGTGATTAGGGTGTAACAAGATTCTATCCACTCCCAGATTCTAACTACTCGAGTTTCCTAGCACCATCACCTCTGGTGAGATGGGTTTGGTGGATCACTACTAGTATTAATGTTCTCTCTTTTGGTATTCACACCTTCTCATCCACTGTTGGGAATGGACCATATCTATCCTCACTGAACTGATCTAATTAACACTGCTGCTCCACATAGTAATTCAACACACACATCTTTACACACATATATATATATATCCATGCCTACCAAACTGAAGTTTCCACTTCATGCATTTGACAATGTGGGTTCCAGCCCATGAAAGCTTATGCCCAAATACATTTAATAGCCTTTAAGGAGCCACTGGATTCCTTGTAGTTTCTTGTGAACTAGAAAGTACTTCTTCATCCTCATGTGATTCAAATCCATTATCCTGCTTCTTAACAACTGACATGGAATATTGAACATTTTGCCTTTTCTAAATCATTTTTAACAATTCTACCACCTTCATTAGTCTCCTGATTCTAACGTTGGTGGCTTAACTAGAAGGCCATCCGACCACTTATCAGAGATTTATATTGCCCTTACCTCCATAATATCTAGGTTCCTTGATATTATCAGAGATTTATATTGCCCTTACCTCCATAATATCTAGGTTCCTTGATATTCTTAAGAAGAATACAATCTGCTGTTCCTCAAAAATATGTCCCATTTAAGTGCCCAAATACCCCTGAGCCTAGATAGTAACAAACACATTAAAGAGCCCTACTGCCTCCCCTGGAAAGATGAATTCCAGGCACTGACAACCAAAGACTCTCAGTCAGTCTTAACCTGCTGTGACAGGTCCTAAGGTCAGAGGCAATTTCTGAAATCATGTAAAACATAATCAAAATTTAATTTTACACAGAAGGTTTGAAAGGAGTTGCATGCTCAGTTCTGGCTGGAACTTGCCACACACATCAGATTTCTTTAAAACACTCCAGAGTGGGGCAGATTAAATGCTTAATGGCGATGAGTATAAATGCCATCTGAAAAATGGTATTGGGACAGATTATGGTCATGACCTCCAGTCAGATCGAGTAATAGCACCTGAACTTTAAACGATCAGACCTCTCCCTTCTACTAGCCCTGGAGGTGCATTCTTCTAAGCTGGCGAAGGGATTATTGAATTAGTCTTTGTTTCTGTGTATCTCATTTACCAACCAGCTTGTTTATTGTATTGTAAAACTATTGGACAGTGACTAATTAAAGGATTTCCCAGGCTTTATTTTTTCCTACGCCATCACCCCCCCTGTGTGTGCATATAAGAACATTTATAGCAAAGGGCATGACTCTGACCAAGCTCCCCTTCCGACAAGTTGGCTAAATTAGACTGGTATCTTGAAAATAGTTGTAAGATTTTTTGCCTTTCTTCTTTTATCTATAACAGCAGAGCCAACCTGTGAGAACAGATTTCATTTCTGAAGCTGGCCAACAGTAAGTTTTGTCCTGAACTATATTTATTTCTGTATTTCCAGAAGTTTCCAGTCAGAGTATCAAGTTTAGCTCTTATCAGATAATTAAAGAGTGCTCGCCTCCTGAGGCAATTTTAAATCAATCTCAGGGAAGGCAGTAACTATACACTGCAGATAATTATAGTCCATTAAATACCTTAAGATTAGATCCAGAGATCACTAATCACACAAGGTCATAAATGCACTGCACCCTTCTTTGGCAGTGTCTGAATTTTGATATATAGTCCTTTTGCAGAAAAAATATTTTCTGGGTTTCATATTGAATATTTAGGATAAATACCAAGTACAGAAACATCCCAAATTATTTCCCAGAATGTGAATTAAAATCCATCCTGTAACACGAATACAGCTTTTGACAGAACATGATACATCTAGCTACCATCCTTATACCAGTGGAATAGTTTTTTAATAGCAATGGCAGACATATGGAGCATGCTTGTTAAGTATTTGATTTAATTGAGAAGTTTCCTTGTGACTAGAGCTGGTTGGGAATTTTTCTCCAAAGTGGGAGAGGGGTTCAACAAAAAAATGTGGTTTCCACAAAAATAAAATAAAATAAAATAAAATAAAATAAAATAAAATAAAATAAAATAAAATATCTTGCAGGAAATTTTTGATTTTGTTAAACTTTTTTATTTTCCATTAGGATTTTTTTTTAAATTGTGTTTCAGATCAGGTCATGCCACACTGTAACATTTTGTTTGACATCATCTATGGGAAATGCTGCTGTGCCTCATGGGAGTTGTAGTTTGAGTGCTTCAAGGCTGCATTGTCATCTAAGGGCCAGGCTCAACTATACTTCTCAAAGCACCTCAGTACCAATGTGGTGGATCATGGAGATCTAATTGTCACAGTTCATCATGATAGATACAAGTCCAGCAAGGGAGCCAGTCCACAGAGGGGGATGGGGACTGAGGCATGAGACACCATACCACAGGCCCCATTCCCTCCATGGACTGGCTCCCTTGCTTGGACTATCTCTATCACCATAGTAGTTCAGGCAGACATGGTTCAGTATATGCCTATTCAATATGAGCTTATCCGCCTCCCCTGTAAGGGATCCGCTGTTGGTCACCTGATACAAGGATGAGGAAGGATGTTCCCATCCCCACCAAAGGATCTTATCTTCAGCTGGCTACCTGCACAGTTTTCTGCTGATTGGCCAAGATCAGGAGCCAGGATGCACCCGCCATCGTGTGCAATTGGCTACAAGGAGGCAAGCGTATGAGTTGAGCGTGGCGTGTGGACCAGTGCAGCTCAACCACCTGAAAAAGACAGGCATGCCCATCTCATTGCAAAGGTACTACTGCTCCACCAACACCCCAAGCATCCCAAATGCTTCTACACACACCTCAATAGCATCATCAGAGGTGTCCCTAAAGAAGACAAGCTTATACTTCTCAGGGATTTCAGTGCCAGAATAGGTACTGACTACCACCTGTGGAATGGTATCATTGGCAGGGAAGGTATAGGAAAAAATGAACTCCAATGGTCACCTTCTTCTTACACACTCTGCTGACCCTAGTCTTGTTATAGTAAACACCCTGTTCTGGCAGAAGAACCATTTCAGGTTGTTCTGGTGACACCTTGGCGACTTGATTATGTCATTGTACTGTCTTGGGACCATGCTGATATCTGCATAACTCGTACTGTAATAGATTCTGATGACTGTTGGACTGACCACTAACTAATACATTTCATTATGTCACTCAAAATAGCACCAGGGCATGTTTTTACCACCCCCCAAAAAAAACACTGCTCCAAGAAGGACCCTGAGACAAGGTTTATCTTCTAGCAAAGCCTTAGTGACAAGTTATGTATCCAAGATCCACCAGAGGACTGTCTTCAGGCATGATCCTTTCTGAAAATTGCTGTCCTGGAAACCTGTTGTGAAACCCTTGGCTACACCATGTGAAGTAACCAGGATTGATTTGATACTAATGATAAGGAGATCTAAGACCTAACTGATGTTAAATGCCAACCATTCAAAGCCTGGCATAGCAACTTCTCGTCTCAGCAGAAGAAACATGATTATAAGCTTGCCAAGGACAAAGTACAATGAAGAATTAGAGGCCTTAAAAACAACCGGTGGCGGGATAGAGTAAAGGAAATATAGGCCTATGCTGACTCCAACACTAGTACCGAGTTCTTCAATGCTCTTAGGGTAATTTATGGACTATCAAAACAAGGTTTCATTCCCTTACAATCAACAGATGGGACATCACTTGTTGAGACCAAAGATGGCATTAATAGCCAGTGGCTACTCATCCTCAGCCCCACCCCACAGCCTGCATCCCCAGCTGGGACTCATTCTCCTACACCCAACAATCTGCCTCTGGCACGAGTTCTCTCCCACACTGAGAACCCCTTGGTCCAACCTCAGCACATTAATTTTGTTATGTGCACCAGTGTCACACATCACCTCTGTATTGGCACGCACAATAAAATTTATTCCACCCAGGGTTGAGAAAAATTAGAGGGGACACTGCCCACTTCTCCAGGTCTCAGCCCAAGAACTTTTTACCTAGCAACCTTCTACTTCCTCCCTCACTTCTTTGTGAGTGCTGCTTCAATTTTCTGGGCCACTATCCTGTGGCCCTAGCACCTTCTTGTTTGCAGGCTTCCTGCTCCCCAGATCCCTGCCAACAACTGCTCTGTCCAAGGTACTATCTTCCTGCAGCCTTCTATGTACACAGCCTCCTCTCCTTGGCTTCCATGCAGCAACTGACCCTGCTTTGACTTATAGCTCCTTTTTGTGTAAGCCTGCTGAATCCTGAGTAGCTACTCCCTGCAGTCTTCCTAGGCTGCACTGGTGTCCTGGTGGCCATTCCATCCATAGCAATCACAGCTCACATGCAAGAAAGCATCCATGCAGTCTGGACACTCTCTTTTGAAAAAGCAGATCGCTTTTTCGATGCACTTTTGCAGTGTGGATGATGCTCTCTTTCAGAAGAAGTTTATTCAGAAGATCTCTTTTGAAAAAAAGCTTCTTCCGAAAGAAGCCTGTAGTCTAGACGTAGCCTTAGAAACCTGGTTTTGCCTTCAATAAGGCTACGTCTAAACTGCAATCCTCTTTCGAAAGAGGCTTTTTCGAAAGATACTTTTGAAAAAGCCTCTTTCAAAAAAGAGCATCTAGATTACAACCAGTACTTTTGAAAAAGTAAGCCACTTTTTTTCAAAAGGGAGCACCAATGGCAGTCTGAATGATCTCTTTTGAAAAAACACAGTTTGCATTACACAGCGCCTTTTTTCGAAAGAGCACTTTTGAAAAAAGGCGTTCTTCCTCATAAAACGAAGTTTTCCGCGGTTGAAAAAACTGCCACATTCTTTCAATTTACTTTTGAAAGACTGTGGCAGCAGTCTAGATGCAGGGGAAGTTTTTTTGAAAAAAGGCCACTGTTTTTGAAAAAACCCTGTAGTCACCCATAGAGAACAGGACACACTTCACACTTCACACCTAAAAGTTGTTGTTTCAGGCTCTCTCTGCAGAGACAGGTAGCCATGGCAGCAGGAGTTGTGCTTGCTTCATGTTCTGAAGTTTTCTTTTCAACCACAACAAAGACTCACTTTGATCTTCTAAATAAAAGCCAACATACTGTAGAACAACCGAGAAGTCTGCCTGTGAGAACTGATGCATGTGATTAACACATATCTCACTGCATCCCTAGAAATAATTAGGGTCCCTCTTTTTCGAAGAAGGGACAAATCTATTCTTATAGTGCAGCAATGGATGAGACAGTCTGTACTGGGGAAAATCCATTCAGCAGTATAATAACGAGTTTACTGGACCTATGCTTTAAATCCTTTAATTATTATTTACGGTCGAACATAGAGCCCTCAAACAAGACTGGGGTTCCTGCCTGCTAGGCACCACACAAAGACCAAAAGAGACAGTCCCTGCCCCCAAAGAATTTACACAAATAAACAAGGGAGGAAAAATTATAGTATGGAGATTAAACAATTAAACTGAAGTTCTTGAAAAAAATGCAGATGATTCAATCTCTTTTAACTTTCTGCTCTACCTTGACTTCTAATTTGCTCTCGGCAGGGGAAAGGGAAGTGTAGCATCCTTGCAGAGCCTCATGCCCCTACTCCAAGATGTGCACAAACTCATCCTGCCTCAAAGCAATTTGTCCATTCTTAATCCCTGATTGTCCATATGAAAGCTAACAGTAGTCTTGCCCTACTATTTTGCACCTGCAGGCTTCAGTTTATAAAAAAGATCACACCACCCAGTCTATGCAAGCCAGGGAGGTACCCATTCTCCATCTTGCCATTATTTCTCCCTCAAAAGTTTATTTAAACACAACATTTTCATGTAGCCCAATCCTGCTATTTTAATATCACTTCATGGATAAAATATTAATGCAGTTGTGTCACAGACACTGAGTAACTGCCCCCATCTTTCTCCCGGTGTGGTCCCTCTAGGGCACCAATTTAAAGGTTTGTGGTCCCCAGCCATCACCTCACCAGGGCAGAGACCAGCACATCTGCCGTCCAACTGGGTTTCTTAAGGCAGCATAGTTCCCGGCATTACCCTGTGATCTCCCAGCATGCCCATCTACCAGAAAGGTCAGGACCTATGCTTTGCATTCTCTGAAAGCAGACATGACCAGTGTATTGGCCGCAGTAACAATTACTATACAGTAACTATTTTACTATACAGCAACTTTTAAAGAACCGCAAGTAGTATTATGGCAAATACATTACAGAGAAAGCACAAGAAATAACTGAAGCCTGCATACTTGCTATAAAGCTTACCGGAGAGTCCCTCCACACTCCAACCAACACAGGGCTCTGGTAGGTATCAGCCCTCCACACCCCACAGATGAATTCTTTGTGGTTTCAAGTTCATATCAGTCTTCAGAGCAGGAACCAGAACAAAAGCTGGACTCAATTTAAGCACTATTTATCCGAAAGCCCTTTCTTTGTCTGTTGGTCGCTGAAGAATCCAGTTTGAGCCACAACATTCAAGTCTTCCCAGGAGGTGATGCCTTTTCTGGAGATGTTATAACTGGAGTAATGTGCCTTAATCATGCCTGACTGTTTTCACATCTTGGAGGAACCACAGTAAACCACCATCTTAGGAGTCCATACTGTCCCTGGCCCCAATGATACATAGACTATTCATACACTTAATTCAATATGGTGTCTCAGAGACACTGCAGGAAGTTGCTCTTATCTGTCACAGGGTGAAAAAAGAATTGTCTGCTGGATCAGCTATACTAGGAACAAAGCTTTCTCTTGGCCTAGATTAGAGAATACTGATTTGAAACCCTTGGGAATTCATTTCAAAGCACTTTGGACTGAATCATAGTGTTTACTTGCTCGTCTTAAAAAAAATGCCCACAAACAGCTCTAGTCTATAGGGTACGGTTCTTGAAAGCATGCACTAGCAATTAGTGGAAACTAAATGTGTGCCTAAAGGAGTAATTAATTAGGAATATAGCCTGCAAATTGGCACAAATAATGAACATGAATAACAGTTGGCTTAACAAGCCCTGATAATTTCCTTTTAAAATTTCAAAGGAAAACCTAACAAAGAATAGTACAGGACCAAACATTGAAGCTCTTACTAATCAGGCTTGTCCATACCACTTCTGACCTTCTTCAATAACACTTAAGAAACTGATAAACTTAAATCAGTGTAACCTCCTGCTACGGATGCAGCTATTTTGCAGTTCACCTGAGAAATGACTGCATAAAACTGGAGTACAGATTCAACCCCTTCTCCTCCCTGTGCAGGTATCACTGCACCCCTGTCTGAAGGACTCCCCAAAAGGCCAGTGATGAACAAGTGTGGAGAAGAGAGGTTGGGGTGTGGCTTGGTTGGATGCACTTAATCCCTTGCCCTACTGCATCCAATGGGGGAAAAAAGCAGAAGAAAGTTATTATAGACTCATAGACTTCAAGGTCAGAACGGACCATTATGATCATCTAGTCTGACCCCCTGCTCAGTGCAGGCCACAGAATCTCACCCACCCCTTCCTAGAATAATCCTCTCACCTATATCTCAGATATTGAAGCCTTCAAATACTTTGAAGACCACAAGATGCAGAGAATCCTTCAGCTGTGCTCTGTGCCCCGTGCTACAGAGGAAGGCGAAAAACCTCCAGGGCCTGGAGATTACAGTACAATTGAGGTGTTCTCAGAGTCCCTTCCCTGCTGGGAAATCCACTTAAAGTAGGTTCAGCACCCTGAGAGAAGTACAGGCCTCTTGCCTTGCAGGGACCCAAAGATCTGCACAGGTCTCAAAGGATCTGTAGGGCTTGTGGACAGATCTGTAGTATTTTTTGTCCTGTGAAGCAGTGAGGGAGGGTCACCCCAATGAGAAGTTTCCTGACTCCTATGTAGATGATCCTCTCTCTGCAGGAGTCCCCATCTCATTTCTACTATCCTGAAGAGATCCACTGGTCCATTGGCCCCTTTCCCTTCTTTAGGGATGCCTCGCTGAGACAGTTGCGGGTGGCTAGTTGGCCCTTCCTCCTTATCTGGATGCCTGGAAATGCTCCTGCACTAACAGGAATTTTCAGGTCATCTTGCATTATTCTGTAGCAACGGGAGTATCCCTTAGTGAATGTACATGTGTGTACACTCTGGGTTTTCAGGGACATATGGTTACAGTATCTGTAGGTAATCACTAAGGTCAGATCTCCACTTGAAACTTTTCCTAGTAAACTAATGTTGGAAAGGAAGGTGATTTTTTTTTATTTTACTTCTATTGTTAATTCTGGCATAAAAGTGTTTTTGACAGTATAGCTTATTTAGCTCAGGGAACTGGCACAAACTATGCCAATAAATATAAACTTGCCAGTATAAGTTTTCTGCACTTGAGGGCATTCTGGTATAGCTATGCTGGCAGACTTTTCTAGTAGTGATCTGGCCAGAGATGGTTCTCATTATAGGGGTATTTGAGGATGGGGAACACCTGGATACAATGAACATGGCCATCAGATCAGTTAATTTGGTGGGAGGGTGTAACATGGGTTGGGGGTTTGGTAGTGAAATTATTCTCATGCCTGGCAAAATATGCCAAAGGTCAGCCAGGTTTTCATAACTATCCTTCTGACAAACACTATATAAATGTAACTAAAAATGTGCTCTTTTAGCTAGCAAATAGTCACATGATGCCTTGTTTTTCTAGCTGGAATGCTCACAGTTGTGGTCAGTAGAGCTACAAGTTCTAATGAATAAAAGTCTAAAGGGTTTGATAAGGATATGCAATGAATTTTTAAAAAGGGAATGACTTTTAGCAGTACTTGAACTGAACAGGATTAGCTGTCAGAAAAGGAAGCTGAGGAGGGAATCTAATCGCTTTATATAAGTATCCAAAGAACTGGATGGCATTCATCCGAGAGTTCTGAAGATGCTACAGAACAAAGTGGCCATAATTTATTACTAAATACTGTTATTATACTGCAGAACTATAGGATGGCCAAGAATGTAGTCATCTTTCTAAAGATACCTAGGAATGACTGACTGGTGAAACTTATTTCACTACAAAGAACAGAAGGTAGAGAAAACTGTTGAAGTATGATTTAAGTGGAAAGCACTTGAATTCCTATATCTAGAAAAGATAAAAATGTATGGACTTGACACTTCACCATTTCTTCACAGTGACTAACACTTTACTCATTGCACAGTCACATAGACGACCATAAGATAATTGCTAACTAGAGCTCATTGAAAATTTACTGTCAGAAGGAGTGCAAGAGTGTTGTTTATTCCCTCGCCAACAGAAAATTAGATTTGACTTAAAAAATCTGGAAAATGCCTGCTTCTTTCCAGAAATGTTGATTTTTAAATCAGAAACCAAACAAAAAAAAAAAGGAGAGACTTATAAAAAAAAGTCTAAAAAAATCTGCTGAAAATTTTGCTAAAAGTGAATTGCATTTAGTTTTCATTAAACTTTTTCTTCAGGATATAAGTAAAAAACAAACCAATGTTCATACATTTTCAGAGCAGCCGCATTTCCAAATAAGGTGCTACTCATTCTGAATGAAAGTTTCTGAATTGGCCTCTTAGGTGAAATTAAGATAATGTCCTAATCAGATGGAAATCTTTGAAAGAGCTGACAAAATAGCTGCTGAAAGGCTACGTCTAGACTGCAAGCCCCTTTCGAAAGAGGCTTTCAAAAAAGCCTCTTTCGAAAAAGAGCGTCTAGACTTCAACCAATACTTTCAAAAAAGCAAGCCGCTTTTTCGAAAGAGAGCACCCAGACAGTCTGGATGCTCTTTCGAAAAAGCACAGTTTGCATGACATAGCGCCTTTTTTCGAAAGAGCACTATCGAAAAAAGGCGTTATTCCTCGTGAAATGAGGAGTACCACCGTCGAAAGAAAAGCCATGTTCTTTCAATTTAATTTCGAAAGAACGCTGCTGTAGTATAGACACAGGTGAAATTTTTCTAAAAAAGGATCTTTTTTCGAAAAAACCCTGCAGTCTAGACACAGCCAATGAGAACAGGGCCAAGATGTTCAGAAGTCTCTAGTGATTTGGAACACTTGATTCAATGCACTATGTGGGCTATACATTCAGCAGGGGGCAGGGTATTCTGCACTTTTGGAAAACAATACCCGCAAATCATCAGTCGCTTTTGAAAACCTTGTCCCAGTTGTATGCAATTAAGACACATGGTTTGGGCTTTTATCCATTTCTACAAAAGACACAGTTCAGTTTTTACTGATTTTCACTCACATTTGGGAAGTGCCAGAACTGCCCAAATCTGGCTTCTTGGTCTAAAATGAGAGATGATGATGACTGAGCCACCATATTTCCTTCTCAAGTGAGCCCAGAAGGGAAAGGGGTAGAGGAAATGCAGGTGCCATGTGCGCATACTGCCTCCTCAACTTCTTCTACTTCGGAACCTCTGCTGAAGGAGAGAAAGCAGTTTAGTAACCTGAGCAGCTCAGGCTGCCAAGCCACCATAGTGCCTTCCAGAGTGGGAGCTGGGTCATGATATAACCAACAGCATTAAAAACTGCTTTTACACAATTTGTTTTCATTTTGCTGCCCTTCCAGCTCCCACCTTACCCTCAGATTTACTCTGAAAACTCTGACTGTATTTTGCAGTGATAGTCACCATTTTTTAAACTTTGTGGTGAACCCTGACAAATTCCTGGGAAATTTTAAACAAAATAAAATTAAAAATGAAGGACCGTACATTGAGTTTTACTATTCGTAAAAAGAGTTGGTCACATTTTTTAAATTTTGCACTATAATGTTAAGAAGTTAACTATGTCTTCTATATTATAGCATATGGACAAAAATATTGCCCATTTATAAAAAGGGAAATAAGAATAACCCAGGAAACTACAGATCAGTCAACTTAACTTCTGTGCCAGGAAAGATCATTGGGAAAATAATTAAGGGATTTATCTGCAAACATCTGAAAGATAATAAGGTGATAAGGAACAGCCAGCATGGATTTATAAAGAACAAATCCTGTCAAACCAGTCTGATAGCTTTCTTTGAGAAGATATGAAGTCTTGCAGATTAGGGGAAAGTGGTGGACATAGCATACCTCAACATTAGTAAAGCATCTGATATGATCTCACATGATCTTCTTATCAATAAACTAGAGAAATACAACCTAGATGGTGCAACCATAAGGTGGCTGCATAACTGGCTGGATAACCATTCTTGGGGTGCATCTACACTGCAGTGTTTTCCTAGAAAAACAGCCATTTTTCCAGAAAAACAATACTGCCATTGAGCCAGAAAGTCAAAAGAATGGAGGGATTTTTCTGACGGCAGTAAACCTCATTCTATGAGGAAGAAGCCTTTTTCCAAAAAAGCTTTTTAGAAAAAGGCATGTGTGGACGAAGAAGAGGGAGTTATTTCAAAAGAAGAGGTCTCCAGGAAATAACACAGGTTTTCTGGTGGCCACTCCATCTAGACGAATCACAACTTAAATGTGAGATAGCATCCAATCAATGTGGATGCTATCTTTTGAATAAGCACATCGCTTTTTCGTTGCGCTTTTGCTGTGTGGATGCTTTCTTTCAAAATAAGCTTTTACGGAAGATCTCTTCCAGAAAAGCTTCTTCCAAAAGAAGCTTGCAGTCTAGACGTAGCCTTAGAGAGTAGTTATTAATGGTTCACAGTCATGCTGGAAGGGCATAACAAGTGGGGTTCTGCAGGGGTGAGTTTTGGGACTGGTTCTATTCAATATCTTCATCAGCAATTTAGATATTGGCATAGAGACTATGCTTATTAAGTTTGCAGATAATACCAAGCCAGGAGGGGTTGCAAGTGCTTTGGAGGATAGGGTCATAATTCAAAAT
This sequence comes from Pelodiscus sinensis, assembly GCF_049634645.1. Taxonomy (NCBI): domain Eukaryota; kingdom Metazoa; phylum Chordata; order Testudines; family Trionychidae; genus Pelodiscus; species Pelodiscus sinensis. The sequence continues at coordinate 54,297,058 of NC_134719.1, forward strand.
GATCTGGACATAGTAGAGAAATGGTCTGAGATAAATAGGATGAAAACAATGCAAAGTATTCCACCTTAGGAAGGAACAATCTGTTTCACACATACAGAATGAGAAGCGACTGTCTAGGAAGGAGTACTGAAAAAAGCATAGTGGACCACAAGCTAAATATGAGTCAACAGAAAGTATGATTCTGGGATGCATTAACAGGAGGTTGTAAACAAGACATGAGAAGTAATTTTTGCACTCTACTCTGCAATATTTAGGCCTCAGTTGGAGTATTGTGTACAGTTCTGAGCACCACATTTCAAGAAAGATGTGGAAAAATTGGAAAAGGTCCAGAGAAGAGCAACAAACATGATTAAGGGTCCAGAAGACATGAGCTATAAGGGAAGACTAAAAGAATTAGGTTTGTTTAGTTTAGAAAAGAGAAGAATGAGAGGGGACATGATAGCAGTTTTGAAATATCTAAAAGAGTGTTACAGGGAGGAGGGAGAAAAATTGTTCTCCTTGGCCTCTGATCATAGGACAAGAAACAATGGGCTTAAACTGCAGCAAGGGAGAATTAGTTGAACATTAGGAAAACCTTTCTAACTCTCAGGGGGTATGTCTACACTACAGCACTAATTCGAACTAACATAATTCGAATTAGTTAATTCGAACTAAGCTAATTCGAACTAGTGCATCTAGACCTAAAAACTAGCCATCGGGGGGGGGGGTCAATCATGGGGCTGCAGGAGAGCTTCAACCCCGAGGAGCCCGCAGAGCCACCCCAGTCCTCCCCAATGGGGCTCGTATCCCATTCCTCCCTCAGGGTATGTCTACACTACAAAGTTAATTTGAACTAACGGATGTTAGTTCGAATTAACTTTGATAGGCGCTACACAAGCGCTCCGCTAGTTCGAACTTAATTCGAACTAGTGGAGCGCTTAATTCGAACTAGGTAAACCTCATTGTACGAGGACTAAGCCTAGTTCGAACTTACTAGTTCTAATTAAGGGGTGTGTAGCCCCTTAATTCGAACTAGTGGGAGGCTAGCCCTCCCCAGCTTTCCCTGGTGGCCACTCTGGCCAACACCAGGGAAACTCTGAAGGCCAAGTATATTCTCTCATGTGACCTTATGCTATCTATAATAAATAATGTGCTTTTGTCCAATAATAATAGGAACCTCTCAAATGAAAGAACCACTGCCTTTCATTTGGCTTGAAATGTGAAATTCCCTGTTCCTTGTCAGCTGAACATCCTGTGGACCCTTTTAATTAATAGCAGGGAAGCATATTTATTTTTGAGTGATATAACTGGAACATCAAGTGACAATCTTTCAGACAAGATTTTTACACTCCATTAAGAATAAAATAAATTATACCATTTTCTCAACATAATCCATGATTGCTATAAAACAATCCATGGCAATTAAGCATTTGTGTTTATTATTGAAGAGCATTATTATAATAAGGGTGATAATTGTATATGCCAATGATTGTAGCTGGGTGAATACCACTTTTTGTTTTGTTTTTGTCTTGTAGGGTGCTAGGCGGTGGGGTTGGAAGTGGTTTGGCGAAAACTGCAGTTAGGATTTAACATAACAAATTCAGAGAAAATGAATTCATTTTCAGTTTTGATTGTGCCTGAAGGCCATATGCAGTACACATCAAATTTTCAAGAAAGGGGCCACAAAAGGGAGGATTAATATAATCGTATTTAAAAACTTTAGTAAAATTACAAACGCAATGCAAGTAAACCTAAGCAACAGAAGAGGTGAAACTGTCTTCAAATGTACAGAAATTATATCTACACACTATTTATCTAGCTATGTTCAGTTTATCTGTATCTTTTCTGAACTGGTTTTCAAACTTCTTCCAAGAGCATTTGGTAACAACCTGAGAAGACTCTATGGGTATGTCTACACTACAAAGTTAGTTCGAACTAACTTTAATAGGCGCTACACTAGCGCTCCGTTAGTTCGAACTAGGAAGCACTTAGTTCGAACTAGGAAAACCTCATTTTACGAGGATTAAGTCTAGTTCGAACTAGCTAGTTAGAATTAAGGGCTGTGTAGCCACTTAATTGGAACTAGTGGGAGGCTAGCCCTCCCCAGGTTTCCCTGGTGGCCACTCTGGCCAACACCAGGGAAACTCGTCTGCCCCCCTCCCGGCCCTGGACCCCTTAAAGGGGCACGGGCTGGCTACAGTGCCCGTGCCAGGTGCAAGCCTGCCAGCACCCAGCTAGCAGACCCTGCACCTGGCACGGATCGAGCCACCCACCTGATGCCCCCCAGCCCTCCCCCTCTTCCCGGGACCAGGCTGGCGGCTCCCGGGAGCTTGCCCGGGACCGCAAGAAGCGGGCACCCGCCTGGTCTAGTGCGGACATCGTGGACCTCGTCCACGACCTCCGCACTAGGCACAGGAAAGTGGCCATCTAGGGCAGGAGAGCTGCCAACCTGGCCACCCAGGAGCAGGTGTGCATGAAAATCAAGGTGGTCCACTGAGACCCCCGACCCTGAGCCCTGAGCTTACAATGGCCGTCGTGGTTTGCATGTGTAGTGCCTATCAAAGTTAATTCGAACTAACGTCTGTTAGTTCAAATTAACTTTGTAGTATAGACATACCTAGGGTGATTAAACATTGGAATAAATATCCTAGGAAGGTTGTAGAATTTCCGTCACTGGAGATATTTAACAGCAGATTGGATAGACATCTATTAGGGATGATCTGACTGTGCTTGTCCCTGCCATGGGGGCTGGAAACTGGACCTGTTGACCTCTCGAGGTCCCTTCCAGTTCTAGTAATGTATGATTGTTTATTTTGACTTCTGATCATATTTGACCCTTAACACTATATACTATAATGAGGAATTATTTACTTCAGCAGATTCTAACTGAAGAGTATACATAGCATTTTTTTTAAATGATGGGGGTTAGAAAAAGAAACAAATCCTTTCATAAAGAGCTTACAAGGCAAAAATACACCTAACCAGAGAGGTGACGGGGTGAGTGGGCGACCATTATCAAAATCAAAATTAAGTAGAATAATATAAGATATACTCTAGTTCTTACCACTTCCCAGGGAAGTCTTTCATCATTCAGGCTGGAGACTAGAAGATGAATATATTTGAAAAGTGATGAGAAAGAAATCCAAGATAACAGCTAAACAACTGAAAACGAAGACCAAAAGATTCCTTCAAATTGTTTTCAGTACTAAGACGACAATAATAAATAATTCTTCATTCTCTTCAGGAGAAGAATTAAGATGACAGTTTTTTTGTTTCTTGCTTTTGTTTTGTTTTGTTTTGTTTTGTTAGAACAAGTCAATGTATCTACAATGGCTCACTGCTTTTTTAAGAAGTATCATATAAATTCTTTATAGTGTTATAACAAACTATGAACTACAGGGAAATGAGGAGTAATCAGACTGTAACAGTTGCCTTAGGTCTTGTTTTTTAAAATTATGTAATGCATCTAACAATGTCTAAGTGAAACATTCATTAAAAGCTAATGGTATTATTTTTTTATGGAAAGAATATAATAGCCCCAGAAGATTTCTGCCATCAGGTTAATGTTCGGAATTATAATGGAGGCCCTAATTAGATGTCATTACTTGAAAGAAACCGGGATGAAAGATTGAGACAGACTTTTGTCTCAGAAACTGAGACTCTTGCAAAGTGCAGAAAGAAAAGAAAGACAGCAAGAGAGCTGAAAAATGCTCTTAGCTGATGTGTGAAATTAACATTTATCTGTCTAGATTGCTCCCCTTGCTGCAGTGTCTGAGTGCCTCTGAAGTATTTAAAAATAGAAATAACAATCCCACTTTTTCCCTCTTTCTTTTTAATCTGGAGGAGAAATAGTGGGATTTTGATGGGGGGGTTGTTTTTTGTTTCTTTATTTATTTACCTGTTCGTGTTAATTTGTGCACGGACATAGTCTGGTTATTGAAAGAAAGCTAAATTGAAGAAACGAGTGCTGCATTTTGCTTTATTTCATAGAACAGTGCAACCTGTGGACATTTCTCTCTGGTGTGGCAGACAATCTGTAGTCTACATCCAGCTCCTATGAAAGAAAGACATTTTGTGCTGGGAACTGTGGAAAAAGGAGTTACACACATTAACTTTAGTAAAACACCTTATCCCCACGTAAGCTACACTGCAAAGTGATGAGACTATGGCTTGACAAACCTGTCGGGAGGAAATAAAAAAACATCTGAGACTTTGCTCAAAATTCAAATGAAACCCAAACCAGATTTTATTCAGTTTGGAAAGAATTTAATTAATTGCCTCCCACCAACCCCACTTTTTCACTTCTGCCTATCCATGTTCCAGATGGAACCTGACCCATAAGTTTCCAAAATACAGAGGGAAGAATCTACTGTTGGATGTGGGTAACTCAGGCTACATCTAGACTACAGAGTCCATGGAACATGTCTGCTCTTCCGACACTTTTTGTGGGAGAGCAGACACGCTCTTTTGGAAGCCCCTGTATTCCTCATTTCACGAGGAAGAAGGGCTCTTCCAAAAGAGGAGGTTTTTTCCGAAATTTGGCCCAGTGTAGATGAGCCAAATTTTGGAAAAGCCTCTTCTGAAAAAAAAATTGGAAAAAACTTTTTTCCGATAAAACTCCGTAGTCTAGATGTAGCCTCAAAGAAGACCCCGTGCCCATGAGCCCCCATATTCATTGATGATTTCAGCAGCTCTGGATGATTTCATTTTGGTTCAGATAAGCTTGCCATGACCAGATCCTACATGCTTTCACCCTTATGAGGAATTCTTATTGTGCAAAAGGTAAATGGGCATGAATCAGACATCAGAAATGGTAACACACACAGCCCCACACATTTTAACCTGCCTGGTCACTCCATCATGGATTTAAAATTAGCCATTCTTCCACAAAAGAATTCCACTAATCAGTTACAGAGAGAGTCTGAAGAACTGGAATTTATCTACAAATTTGACACTGTTAACCCGGGCTTGAATAAAGACATTAACTGGTTGGTGAATTACAAAGCCAATTTCTTCCAGAACTAACATATACATTTTCACATCAAAAGCTATGACTGGGACACATACAACCCAAACAATCAGTCTTATGATATGAAATATAGTTTTGTTAGTCTCTAGGGCTGTGTCCAGACTGCATCCCTTTGCAAATTAGACACATCGCAATTGCAAATGAAGCAGGGATTTAAATCCCCCCCGCTTCATTTGCATAAACATGGCTGCCGCTTTTTTCCGGCTCAGGGTTTTGCCAGAAAAAAGCACCAGTCTAGACGGGGATCTTTTGGAAAATAAAGAAAATAAGGAATTGCGATGTGTCTAATTTGTATCCCTTTTTCGGAAAAGAGATACAGCCTAGACACAGCCTAAGTGTACGTCTACACAGAAAAATTATTTTGGAGTAATGACCGCTGTTCCGAAATAACTTCGTGAGCATCTACACAGCCAAACCGCTATTTTGAAATAATTTTGAAATAGCAGATGGCTTATTTCAAGTTCTGTAAACCTCATTCTATGAGGAATAGTGTCTATTCCAAAATTGCTATTTTGGAATAGGCACTGTGTAGACAGGGAATAGGGGCTATTTAGAAATAGGGGGCCTCCAAGCCTCCCAGGGTGCCCTGCTGGCTGCTCTGGCCACACAGGAAAACTCTAGCTCACAGCCCCTTCCCCTGGAGCCTTAAAGCTGCAGACTCTGTAGAAAGGGAATGGGGCTCGCAGTAGGCCTGACAGCCCTGAGCCACCCTTCAGCTGCCCCTGACTCCATTTCGGCCCAAGATGACTGATTGTGCCAGCCAGCCCTCCACTGCTCCCTGGGACTATTCAGCCAGCTCCCAGGAGCCTGCCAGGGACCGTAAGTGACATGCACCTTCCCGGTCTGGTGTGGAGATCCTGGACCTTATTGAATTTCGGGGTAACAAAACAAACCTCAAGTTTCTAGAGGGTGATGGTGACACACTACTGGAGGGGAATGGTGGGCTTCACGTCCATGTCTCATCACCTCAGGGCAGGGGTGAACCACTCACAGAGCTCAAGGAAGGTGCCCTTCTTCATTCTAAAGCCATTGTTGGCTAGCCATCAGCTTCCCAGGGTGGACAGAGGGGGACTCAATCCCACAACCTTGTGCTCCCCCAGCAAATTCTGTATCCCCTAGTCCACTCAGAGGCTCACTTCACCATCTTCAGTGGGTCCCTTGTGCTGCCTTCGTAAGGCTGGAGCCAGGTCCAACCCAGGCATACTCAGTGCCTGAGTAGGAAGAGGGGGATTGAGCCCACTACCCTGTGCTCTAAAGACTGATGTTCTATCCCTGAATTCATTGTCCTCTATGTCCCTAGTCCTATTCTAGTCCCTCATTTGAACCCAGAACCCTGCACTCCCCAAGCCAGAACAATGTGGTCTCACCAGTCTACACTGGTGTCCAGATGCCAGATGCAGCAAGGAATGGAACTCAGACTACAGCGGGCGGTGTCCAAGTCCTGTAGCTGCTCCTCCACATACCTGAGGAGAGTATCCAAGAAGCCCTCGGGGTTGGGTTCCTGCAGAGCCTGGGAGGCAACCTGCAGCAAGTGCTGCATGACTTGCAGCAAAAGCAAAAGCTGCAAGAGCTCAAGACTGCCCAGAGGCAGCTCCTGCTCCATAGTGGAGTGTGCTGTGGTGTCCTGAATCAGGGCAATCAAAGCACGCAGAGAAAATGCTTTGCTGAACCTCAGAGAGGTAGGCAAGCAAGCAGGGAAACCTGAGAAATGGCTGTTTGGGGTGGGGGGATTCTTTTAAGTATGAGCCTCAGATAGCCTCAAGCAGCAGCCACATGAGGTAACTACTGACCTGATGCCCTGCCTGAAATGGTTCTGGGTGGCCTTAAATGTGATTCAGCATCCAATCAATGTGGAAACACTATTTTGAAATAGGCTATTCTGGAATATCTCTTCCGGAATACCTTATTCCGAAATAACGCTGCTGTGTAGACATAGCCTAAGGTGCTCTAGAACTACTAGTATCTAAACAGAAGACAGTCTCTAGTGATTTGCCCAACTACCAGTACATATTTGAAAGCTTCAGAGGGGTAGCCAAGTTAATCTGTAACTGGAAAAACTTAAAAAAGAACAAATAGTTTAGTAGCATCTTAGAGACTCACAAAAATGTTGATGGCATCATGAAGTTTCGTGGGTACAACCCACTCTGTTTAGGAATATCAGACGAGTAACAAGACAAACATGCTACTAGAAGACACTTAATATATTTTAATTCAATTTTCCATGATGCATAGGTTTATATGAAATCCAGACATTATTCACCAGAAAAATGGTTTAGGATGCTTTTCAATCCTCTCAAGGAACTTTCTAACTAGCGAGAAGAAAACATCCTGAGGCCTCCAAGTTATTATTACTCTCTGACTTTATTGAATATTTTATAAGAATTCCACAACAGGATTGAAAATGTCTTCAACACCTTGTACTTGAAGAATGATGCATTGATCAGAGGTCTGAGATCAATTTAAATCCCCTTAGTTATAAAATATAGACTAACTGCAAAGAATAAACTTTCCCTAGCTTTCAGCTGTCATATATCATATTCTACTACATGTACACAGGACAGTGTTCATGTATCGAGGGAATTCATCAGCTGGAATTTTTCAAAGACCAATGGAATAAATGTAACGGCCTTGATTCTTCCTCTCATTTTATACATAATGGCTACGTCTAGACTGGCATGATTTTGCGGAAATACTTTTAACAGAAAATTATTTTTGTTAAAAGTATTTGCGCAAAAGCACGTCTAGATTGGCACGGAGTTATCGTTATAACGATGCGCTTATGTGCAAAAGCGCGTCTACATTGGCAGGACGCGTTTGCACAAAAGCAGAAGCCCGGAACCATTTTGCAGAGGGCAAAGGGCACCAGCCCTTTCTGGGGCGGGGGCGGGAACTCCTTTCAGACACGTGCTTAAAGGGATCTCCCTGGACAGCCGTTTCTCTCCTGCTCCGTGCTTTAGGACCTCTTGCAGGGACTGACAGCTGTAGCAGTTTTGGTGGTTGCCCTCTGCCTTTTGGACACCACTGCCTTTTGCCACCCAGTGCTTTTGCCTGGTTTTTTTTGTCTTTTGCCTTCTTTTGTCTGCCATGGAGCCAGGGGTGGCCATGTGCCTGCTCTGGCCCCTGCTGGCCATTTTGCAGTGCCTGCAGCTTGTGCTCGAGGCTGGTGCCCTCCTGTTCCACTTTGGACTCCCTCACCAGGGAGGCTATGGCGTCCCTGTGGCATCCCCACCCCAGGGGGGAGAGGCCAGTGTGGAGACTGGACATCAGTACGAACTGGTGGGACCAGCTGGTCCTGGGGCAATGAGATGACCAGCAATGCCTCCAGAACTTCCACATGTGAAAGTGGACGTTCCTGGAGCTGTGCGCCTGACTCACCCCTGCGCTCCAGAGATCCACCACCCGGCTGATGGCATCCATCCCCATCGACAAGAGGGTCGCCATTGCACTATGGAAGCTGGCCACCCCGGACAGCTACCGATCAGTAGCACACCAGTTCGGGGCAGGAAGATCCACTGTTGGTGTCATCGTGCTGGAGGAAAGTCCCAGGGGGAGTGGGGAGTGGAGTGGGGGGAGGGTGTTGCACTCCATGCCCAGGGACAGCCAATACTCCAGGCTGGGTCACCCAGGGGTTTGGGTCGTCCCTCCCTTGCACAGGCCTACTGGTGGGGGGGGGGGCGGGACGTGGGGCGAGGGGGCCATGGTGTGTGTGCGTGTGTGCGTGTGTGTGCGTGTGCGTGTGCGTGAGGACAGAGGGAATCACGGGGGGGGGGCCAAGGGAGTGCACACTCTCCCCTGCCTTATGTGATGTGTTCCCCTGTGTTTCTCTGCACCCTTCTGCAGGTCGTCCATGCCATCAATGACGTCCTGCTCCCGAGAGTGATCCGCCTGCATGACATGGACGCTACGCTGGCCGGCTTTGCTGCCCTCGGGTTCCCCAACTGCAACCCACATCCCCGTCTGGGCCCCGGAGCATCGAGCAGCCCATTTCACGAACAGGAAGGGGTACTGCTCAATTGTTCTCCAGGCCCTCGTGGATCACCAGGGCCGCTTCCTGGATGTCTATGCGGGCTGGTCTCGCAGGGCACACGACGCCCGCATCCTCCGCAACTCTGGACTGTTTAGCAGGCTGGAGGCGAGCACCTACTTCCCCTGGGGTATGTCTACACTACCCCGCTAGTTCGAACTAGCGGGGTAATGTATGCATACCGCACTTGCTAATGAAGCCCGGGATTTGAATTTCCCGGGCTTCATTAGCATAAGCGGGGAGCCGCCATTTTTAAATCCCCGCTGCTTCGAACCCCGTGTAGCACGGCTACACGGGGCTCGAACTAGGTAGTTCGGACTAGGGTCCTATTCCGAACTACCGGTACTCCTCGTGAAACGAGGTGTACCGGTAGTTCGGAATAGGACCCTAGTCCGAACTACCTAGTTCGAGCCCCGTGTAGCCGCGCTACACGGGGTTCGAAGCAGCGGGGATTTAAAAATGGCGGCTCCCCGCTTATGCTAATGAAGCCCGGGAAATTCAAATCCCGGGCTTCATTAGCAAGTGCGGTATGCATACATTACCCCGCTAGTTCGAACTAGCGGGGTAGTGTAGACATACCCCTGGTGGGAGTTGACTGTCGGGGATGTGCCTATGCCCATCTGCATCATCAGGGATGCGGCCTACCCCCTGCTGCCCTGGCTAATGCGGCCCTACATGGGGCGGCCGGACCAGAACCGGGCCTGCTTCAAAGACCACCTCAACCGGGCCCGGAATCAAGTGGAGTGCGCCTTAGTCCGCTTAAAAGCCCACTTCCATTGTTTGCTCACCCGTCTCGAGATGGGTGAGCGGAATGCAACAGAGGTAGTGGCTGCGTGCTGCATGCTCCACAACGTTGTGGAGTGGAATGGGGAGGCCTTCCTCCCCGCATGGATGGCAGCCGAGACACAGACTTATGAACAACCCCACACAGATGCCATCCGCCAGGCGCACCAGGATGGGGTGCGCATCCGAGAGGCCCTCACAGGCATGTTCGCACAGGCCCCATAGTAGAGTCGCCTCGGTTTCCCCCTACAACTCCCTCCCATCCTCTACCCTTCTCCCTCCCCTCCCTTTACCTCCTGATAAACAACAACACAGTTTGGTTTGAAACAGAAAAACTTGTATCTTTTTATTTACAAGGGGGAGAAGGGGCGGAGACCTTGAACTGGGTGGGAGAGGAGACCTTCAACTGGGAGGGGGAGGAGCTACTCCTGGGAGGGGTGGCCCCTGCGACCGCTGGACATGGGGGGCAGGGGCGGACCTGGACATGGGGGGCAGGACACATTGGGGCAGGCTGCATGGGGAGGAGAGCAGGAGGGGAAGGAGCAGGGGCAGGAGGGGCAGGAGCAGGAGCAGGGGCAGAAGGGGCCATTTCAGGAGGAGGCAAGGGAAGTGCTAGGGGAGGGGTAGCGGGGGTGTAGGTCAAGGCCATGCCATAATGGATGGCATGGCCAATGTGGGCAGTAAGGGTGGTGATGGAGTCAGCCATCCTCACACACTGGGCCTGGAAGGCGCCCCAGGCCTCCTGGCGCCACTGCAGGTCCGCCTCCACACTCCGAGTGATGGCCTGCATGTGGCACTGAAGGAGCTGGTCCCGGTGGCGGAGCCTCTGCCTCGGTGGTTGGGCGGCTGGGGGTGCTGCTGCTGCCGGACTGAAAGGTCCCCGGCTTGTGCTTGGTCCCGCTGCAGGGAAGAGAAGAAAGGATGGGTCAGTCAGGCAGCCCGGCCACTGTCCCCACACCCCATGCCTTCCACCCCACCCCTGAGCCCAGATGACCCCACAGTTGTGTGGCTTGGGCCCACTCGGTTTCCCCTCTGTCCCCCGTGTTGTATGTTTGCAAAGAGGACCACCCCTGGAGTAGGGTCCCCCTCCATGTATTGTAACCACCGGTCTGTGTCCTGGCCCCCTGGAGGGCGGGAGGGCACTTGTGTTGTGTTAACCTGTGGAACTCCCTGTCGGTGGAGGCTGTGAGGCTTTGGGCTAAGCACTGGTGTTTGACAGGGAGTGAGATGAATCCCCACACAGTGCCTGGGAGCACGTCTGGCAGACGTGGTCTGGGCTCTCAGATCCCCATCGCGTGGGATATCTCCTGGACGAAATCAGGAGAGTGACTGGGAAGTGTCCCATCCTTGCAGCAAAACTCAGGCGGCCCTAGGGCCGGCCCGAGCATCTCCTCCCCTCCCCCTCCCATTAGCCCTCACACACGTAGCCCAGGGGCATGTGTGGCCGCAGTGGGGACTTCGGGGAGCCAGCCAAGGCACCGGGAGCAGGCGAGGGGCTCGGTGGGGGGCCACGCTCACAGGGTTGTGATGCTGCGGTTTTCCCAGGAGCAGCTGGCTGTGCCTCACAGCCAGGCATGGGACAGTGTTGCCGATCTCCGTGCTGCACCCTTACGGAGGTGCAGGCTCTGGCCTGAGTCCCTGGGGCCCTGGCAGGTTCCAGCCGGCATCCACCCTTCCCCCCGGGTCCTGCCGGATGTGTGTGAGCAGCACGGTCCCAGGCGTTCCCTGGAGCTGCCTGCCACGGCCACGTGCCGCTCGGTCACCAGGCTGCACGTGGTTGCACGTGCTGCTTACTGCCTAATGCTACACAGCGTGCAGCTCATGCGGCCTGAGTGACATGCTCTCCCCCTTCCCCCCTCCGGGTGCCTGGCTCCCTGCCCTTGTGAGTGCAAAGTGCAACACTCACCAGTGGATCCTTCCCCGGCATCCGAGGATGAGCGGGAGACATTGGGGCTGCCAGATGGGTCCTGCAGGGTGGCAGTGCTGGCCTCGTCCTCCGACGCACTGCTGGTGTCTCCTTCCCCCGCCTCGGTGGTCCTGGTGACGGGGGGGGGGGACGCATGCTGCTGTCCACCTGGACATCTGGTGCCTCTGGTGCTGGCTGGCCCAGGATTGTGTGGAGATGTTGGTAATGGGGTCAGGTGTCGGCTCCTTCCCCCTGGCCCTTGCTGGCCCACACATAGCCAAGGCGAAGTTCTTTTACTTTAGCCCGGACTTGCTCCAGGGTCCGGGCTGGATGACCCTGCTGGGCGAGTGCCTGGGCCATGCGGGAAAAAATGTTGGCATCTTGGCGCAGGGACCAGGTCTTGTGCAGGGCCTCCTCCTCCAGCCAGAGGTCCAGGAGGGCTTCCAGCTCCCCCGGGGACCAGGATGGGGCCCTTCTTTTTTCTGGCCCTGGGGGCCTCCTGTGCTGGTGGTATGGGTGGCTGATCCCCACCTGGAGCTGCCATCATGACTTGGGGGTGTCTGCTGGATGGCAGGGGCCACGTGGCAGAGCTGTGGCCAGAGGTCTGAAAATGGCTCCTGCCTTGTCACCTCAGCAGCCTGCGTCTGCTTTAAGGAGGGTTACCAGGAAGTCCGAGAGCTAATTGTGGCTACAGAGCCTCCGAGTGTCCACAGGGGTTTTTTCCATTTAGCCTGCTTTTGTGAAAAAAGTCTTAGCTGCCTGTCTACACTGGCCCTTTTGCCCGAACGGGAACGTCAAAGCATTTGCGCAAGCAGCACTGATTTCGGACAGTAGTATGGCAGTGCTTTTGCGCAAAATCAAGTGGCCAGTGTAGACAGCTGGCAAGTTTTTGTGCAAAAGCACCTGCTTTTGCGGAAAAGCTTGCCAGTCTAGACACAGCCAAAGTGAATAGTTCCACTGAAGCCAATGAAGATGCACCAGTTGAAAGAGAACTTACTCAAGTGCTAGTATGACTAGATTGTTGAAATCACATTTTCAAAGTACATCCATTACAGGTGTCTAACCTCAGTCTCCTTAACAACCTCCAGTGACGGAGATTCGATGACTTCCTTGGGTAACTTGTTCCAGTGACCATTCATTTAAAAATGTAAAGGAGAAAATAAAAGTCAGTATTCACATCTTACAGCACATCAAGCTCTTGTTTACAGATCTTGGAAAGATCATGACTAGGTTTCATACATGGCATACTTTGTCCTTTCAGATGGTTGTTGACATCTGTCTTTTAATAGATTTAGAATCCTAGTTAACTCATATGCCAGGTATTATTCACATTGAGGAAACCATGCAATCAGCAAGCTACCAACTCTAACCTTTTAGAAGTTTTTCTTCATCCAGCATACAGTCAACTGGTGGAACTCCTTGCCAGAGGATATTGTGAAGACTAGGATTTTAATAGAGTTCAAAAAGAACTAGATAAATTAGGTCCATCAATACTTATAGCCGAGATGGGCAGGAATGGTATCCTTCTCCTCTGTGTGTCAGGGGCTGGAAGTGGATGATAGGAGAGAGATCACTTGATTTCCTGTTCTGCTCACTCTCTCTGAGGCATCTGGGATTGGCCACGATCAGAAGACAGGATACTGGGCTATATGGAACTTTGGTCTGACCCACGGCCATTCTCATGTTCTGTGCAGTGTGATGGTTTAAGCAATGGCAGGTCTGAATACTTTTTGTCAAGAATTGCAAGTAATTCTAGGTTCATGCTTTACAGATCAGACTTCATTTTACCAGCTTCATGTACAAATTCAGACATGCTACTTTTGATTTACAACAGAACCAGTGACACATTCAATAAAAGTGATCAAATTCTAAAATGCAGCCAATGAGAAAAAAATGCTTCTATTCTAATTCACAGCCCTGATCATGTACAGAAAAGTCCTATTTAGTCATATACTTCATCTTTGTGAGTACATAATTGATACCTACATTACATAGGCATAGATGCTTTAGAAAAAAGTGGATTATTTTAACAGAGGGAATAGGGGAAGTGGAGGTGGGTGACAACCTGGGAAGCAGTGATCATGAGATGGTAGATTTCAGGATCCTGACGAAAGGAAGAAAAGAGAGTAGTAAAATACACACCTTGGACTTCAAAAAAGCAGATTTTGACTCCTTCCGAGATCTGATGGGCAGAATCCCCTGGGATGTTAACATGAAGGGGAAAGGAGTCCAGGACAGCTGGCAGTATTTTAAAGAAGCCTTATTGAAGGCACAGAAAGAAACCATCCCGACGCGTAGCAAGAGAGGCAAACATGGTAGAAGGCCGGATTGGCTTACAGGGGAAATCCTTGGTGAACTTAAGCACAAAAAGGAAGCTTACAAAGAGTGGAAACTTGGTCAAATGACCAGGGAGGAGTTTAAAGGTATAGCTCAAGAATGCCAGGGGGTTATCAGGAAGGCGAAAGCACAAATGGAATTGCAACTGGCTAAGGATGTGAAGGATAACAAGAAAGGTTTCTACAGGCATGTTAACAAGAAGAAGGTGATCAGAGAGGGTGTGCGGCCCCTAATGGATGAAGGAGGTAACCTAGTGACAGATGATGTGGGGAAAGCTGAAGTACTCAATGCTTTCTTTGCCTCTGTATTCACGGACAAGGTCGGCTCCTGGACTTCTGCGCCAAGTGACACAAGATGGGATGAAGATGGACAGCCCGTGGTGGGTAAAGAATAGGTTAGGAACTATTTAGAAAAGCTAAACGTACATAAATCCATGGGTCCAGACTTAGTGCATCCGAGGGTAATGAGGGAGTTGGCAAATGTCATTGTGGAGCCTTTGGCTATTATCTTTGAAAAGTCGTGGAGATTGGGAGAAATCCCGGATGACTGGAAAAAAGGCAAATGTAGTGTCCATCTTCAGAAAAGGGAAGAAGGATGATCCAGGGAACTATAGGCCGGTCAGTCTTACCTCGGTTCCTGGAAAAATCATGGAAGGGAACCTTAAGGAATCCATATTGAGGCACTTGGATGAGAGGAAAGTGATTAGGAATAGTCAGCATGGATTCACGAAGGGCAAGTGGTGCCTGACCAATCTGATTAGCTTCTATGATGAGGTAACTGGCTCGGTGGCATGGGGAAGTCAGTGGATGTTATATACCTTGACTTTAGCAAGGCTTTTGATACGGTCTCCCACAATATTCTTGCCAGCAAGTTAAGGAATTGTGGATTGGATAAATGGACGGTAAGATGGATAGAAAGATGGCTAGAAGGCCGGGCCCAGCGGGTAGTGATCAATGGCTCGATGTCAGGATGGCAGTCGGTTTCTAGCAAAGTGCCCCAAGGTTCGGTTCTTGGACCGGTTTTGTTCAATATCTTTATTAAGGACCAGGATGAGGGGATGGATTGCACCCTCAGCAAGTTTGCGGATGACGCTAAGCTGGGGGGAGAGGTAGATACGCTTAAGGGCAGAGATGGGGTACAGAATGACTTCGACAAATTGGAGGATTGGGCCACAAGAAATCTGATGAGGTTCAACAAGGACAAGTGTAGAGTCCTGCACTTGGGATGGAAGAATCCCAAGCATAGTTACAAGCTGGGGACCAACCGGTTAAGTAATAGTTCTGCAGAAAAGGACCTGGGGGTTACAGTGGATGAGAAGCTAGTTATGAGTCAACAGTGTGCCCTTTTAGCCAAGAAGGCTAATGGCATATTAGGTTGCATTAAGAGGAGCATTGCCAGCAGATCCAGAGATGTCACCATTCCCCTTTATTTGGCTTTGGTGAGGCCGCATCTGGAGTATTGTGTCCAGTTCTGGGCCCACCACTACAAAAAGGATGTGGATGCATTGGAGAGGGTTCAGTTAGGGGGCTGGAGCATATGACTTATGAGGAGAGGCTGAGGGACTTGGGTCTATTTAGTCTGCAGAAGCGAAGAGTGAGGGGGGATTTGATAGCAGCCTTCAACTTCCTGAAGGGAGGTTCCAAAGAGGATGGAAAGAGGCTGTTCTCAGTAGTGACAGATGGCAGAACAAGGAGCAATGGTCTCAAGTTGTGGTGGGAGAGGTCCAGGTTGGATATTAGGAAAAACTATTTCACTAGGAGGGTGGTGAAGCACTGGAATGGGTTACCTAGGGAAGTAGTGGAGTCTCCATCCCTAGAGGTGTTTAAGTCTCGGCTTGACAAAGCCCTGGCTGGGTTGATTTAGTTGGAATTGGTCCTGCCTAGAGCAGGGGGCTGGACTTGATGACCTTCTGAGTTCTCTTCCAGTTCTATGATTCTATGAACAGGGGAGGAAGGATAGCTCAGGGATTGGGGCATGAAGATGGCACATAGAAGATCCATGCTCAGTCCCCTGGTTTGCGATAACATTCTTCAGTGATCTTGGGCAAAACACTTAGCCTCTCTGTGCCCCAGTTCCTCATTAGTAAACCATTACGATAATTCTTCCGTAGCTCAGAGGGTCCTGGGGAGGAGATGAGTCCTGCCCATTGAACCATCATGAAATGATGACCCTACAACTGTGCCAGTCTCATAAAAGTCTTATTTCATGTAATAACAATAGATATTCAGAATTTATAGTGGATCGGTTACCAGTGTTGAAGGTGAATTACTGATGATGTCCATTATCTTATTAATATAGGTTGAACCACTCTAGTCCAATACTCTCAGGACCTGACCGGTGCCAAACCAGACTATTTGCCGAATCACAGGAGGTCAATAATGTCTGTCAAAATTATCAACACTTCCACTCCTCACTTGACTCTTAGAAGACGTTTAGGAGTAAATTAGAGCTAAACAACAACATAGAACATTGAAAGCAAGGACTGGTGTAATCAAGCTGTATGGGACCATAAAACATGCGTCTAACCAAAATCATGCCAGACCATAGAGTGCTGGACTAGAGCGGTTCAACCTGTATTATCACATAACTTTAAATGAAATTAGAAGATAAGGAACAGACAGGGCCTTGATCAGGGTCAAACTAGAATGAACGAGGGCAACATTTTCCAGATTGTTTATTGCCTCTGTGGAATACAAAGAACAAGACCAGATTCTCTTGCATAGTCCATGGCAATCATGTGAAACTAAACCACAAAATGACAATTCTGATGCTCCATTACCTTGGGTAGTCATTTATTGCACAACGTCCTAGTGAGCCCGAATGCTATCCTTTACACATTTTGCTCTACTGCAAATGATTACACTCACTGCAGGAGGAGTAGAGAATCAGATCTAACATATTTAGTAACATGTTCTGGGGAACATCACAGAGATAATGAAGGGAAGCATACTGTGGAGTAACGACATCAAACTGGATTTCTTTAAAGCAAGAAATAATGCATTACCTGAGATGCTGTTGCTTGGTAACTACTGGAAAATATCAATTGCTTTAAACAAGGTTCCTTAAATTGTGCTTTTAAAAAATGTGCTGTGAGCCACCAATGTTGGTAATAATATTAATCCCAAATGTGTCATGGTACATATGAGATATTTTATTCAGATGAAAGAGAAAAGAAATGAAAATGGGTCAATAATACAAACCTCTTGCCTATTTACATTGCATGTTGTTTGGGCCAAGGGCTGTTATATGTCTGAACGGTGCCTAGCACGATCTCATTGTTTTCATTTCCAGCCACAGAAAGTCACCCTGTTATCTACAATTCTATTTCAATCCAGTCATCTTCAGTAAGAGGCAAATCCGTAGGCCCAAAATTCTGCCCTTGCTTCCCACTTTGCTAGCAGGAATGTACAGTTGCAAATAAAGACAGAATTTGGCCCTCTAACTTGTTCCTCAAGGGGCAATGTTGTATCTGTGCAAATCACCACAAATCTGAACATAATCCAATTCTGAGAACGATGCATAGGATTCAACTGCCTCCCCCTGTATCTATGTTGGCCGTGAAAAGCTAACAGGAGTGAATTCTATTATATGGCCCCGCCTTGTATTACTCACCAAAGTCAGCCAATATGACTCTGGTTGCACAAAAATAGTGTTCTGTTGAATAAGGTGTTGTTACCTTTTCATAGTTGCCTTTCAGGCTACAGCTGCACTTTGAAATATTTTGTGTATGTCCTTAATCAAAAACTATATGCAAGACAAATCACTTTGCCTATCTCTGTTACGAGTGAGTACATTTGACAAAGAAGGCTGCTACCCAAGCAGTTGCTTTTCATTTCTGCACGGAGGTCTGATCTCTGCCTCTCCCAAAAGCACGTCAGACAACATAATTCAAGTGAAGGGAGCTAGTTAGAATTTGGAAAGCAACATATCCAGGGCTTGTCCTTCAGGGCTAAGCAATCACACATGCTGAAGAACTCTTTGACTAGCTTGAGGTCTGAAGTCTACCTGACTACCTGAAGTCTGTGGCAAATGTGATCGACTAGACGGAGTTTTCCTATTGAGTGAGGAGAATAGCAGATATTTGTCACAGTTGGTGCAGAATGTGTTCACTTGACCATGAATGCTATTTCTGAGTATTTGCTGAAAATTATTCTTCAGATACATTCACGTCTTGGAACATTTCAGAGATTGTACTCTTCTTGGCTCATCAATAGGGAAAAGTTTCTAGCAGTAACAGCCTTAGATACCTTAAAAACAAGAAATGCATTAGCATCTTTATTACAAATATAATTGGTTTTCTTTTATTTGTGACTGGGGAAAGGGTCACCAGTTAAAATACACCACTGTAAAATTTGCAATTTAAATTTCATTTCATGCCAGAGTGTAGAACAGTTTGCACAAATAGTATCCATTAATCATTGAAAGGAAAGGTTAGATGTAAGCTATGCCACTATTATTTTTCACATATGATTATTTATAGTTTTGTAATTAAATTTGTTTTCCCAAGGAAGAATTAAGGTTTTTTGAAAGGAAAAGTACACTTTTACAAAAAAAAACCAAACAACCCCAAACCTGAAATTTCAAGTGAGCAAAGTGCAGGCTTTATTGCTTTGACCCACAAGGGCAACCACAATATCCCACAATTCATCACTTGCTCTCATCTTTGAAGCAAAACGCTGTCGCTCACGCTAAATGCTATGTAACATCTTTTGTATTCCAAGCTGCTGCCTGAACTCAGATTGCCTCCCTTGCCAGCCTCTCTTTGAAATATCTTTCTTCAGTTTTCTTCCCATTGGATTTTAAAAATATATAGAAATTTGTTGTGCTAGGTCACTAACTCTGCTGAAGTCAATGAAGTTAGTCCATTTTAAATTGTGTGAGGACCTGGACCCTAAGGGGAGATACCTAAGGTACATGTTTACTTTATGGGGTTACACTTAGAGGCTATGTTTACACTATGGGTTTTTTCCGGGATACTGCTGGTATCTGCTCTTTGATTATTTTTTGCCAAAGAGAAGACACATTCCTTTGGAAGCCCTGTCTTCCTCCTTCCACGAGGAAGAAGGGCTCTTTTGAAAGAGGAGGCTTTTCCGAAATTTGGCCCAGTGTAGAGAGGCCAATTTGTGTACCTCTTTCTGATAGATCATTGTAGTGTACACATAGCCTGAGATAGGAACAATGATATCTTTTCTTTGGAAATTAAAACGACTCTGAATTGCAGGGAAATAGGTTGTTATAAGAATCATCCAAGCTGATCTAGGATCCTCTGCAGATGGTCCCTACTGAAGGCTGCAAGATTCAAGGTGCCAACCTTTCCTTCCACCCCACATTTGTAAGTCAAACCAGTCAGGTGGGGTCAGGGCTCAGTTCTATGGGCAAACACAGGGTCTGCAACCAGCAATGTGATCACAACAGGAGTGTCTGTAGTGGATCAAGTTTTCCTTTCAAGCAGAAGAAATGAGATGGCCCGACAGTAGCTCTAACAGAGAAGGGAAAGAGAATCTATGGCTCTAGAGGTCTCCATTTGTCACCATAAAGCATTCTCTCTTCTCAGAGCTGCTAATTCTTCAGACCAGGTGGGAATGAAGCATGAACAGTAAATACAAGATTTTTCTCTGGACCCCTTTAAACTGGAAACCTGCTATAAGTTTGGCAGCACTAACTAACCAAGACCTGAAATCAGTAGTTTCTCTCTAAGCCCTGGTCTACCCAAGGGCATTATTTCAAAATAACCCCCCTTAGGTTGAATTTATAAATGGAACATCTACACTATTAAGCCCGTTATTTTGAAATTACAGGCCACTTATTTCAAAATCTGTACTCCTGCTTTTCTCAGGGAATAATTAATAGTTATTTTGAAATAGTGGTAGTGTGGGTGCTCCAGTGCTGTTATCTCAAAATAATTGGCCTCCAGAGGCCTCTCGCAACTGCAGCTCTGACCGCTCTGGCCACACCTGGCATCTCCACTGCTCTCCTCTTCCTGTGGAGCTTAAAAGTCCCAGCAGTACGAGAAGGGCTTGCCCTCTGTGGTTAGCTGTGAAAGCCTCATGCGAGACAGCAGCATCCAAGGCAGGCATGAGTGATCCCAATGCTCCCTCAGACTCTCCCATGGCTACCAGCACTCCTGCTGCTCCCTCAGCTGCCACTGCTCAGAGATACAGGAGAGCTCTGGCTTTGACTGATGCAGAGATCCTGGACCTCATAAAGGCCCGGGGAGGAGACCAACTTCCAGGATCTCCACACCAGAGAAAGGAATGCGGACATCTCCAGTCAGATCAATAGCAGCCTGGCTGAGAAAGGGCACACTTGGACCCTCGACCAGTGCTTCATGAAGATCAAAGAGCACTGGCAAACCTACCACAAGGCCAGAGAGCAGAGCCAATGCTCTGGAGCAGCATCACACAGCTGCCAGTACTATGACCAGCTGGATTCCCCCCACACACACTCACCATCATCATCATCATGTCCAGCCAGGATACACCCAGCATCAGCCTCCAGGAAGGTAGGGTGGTGGAGGATGATGCTGACAGTGAGGAGGAGGAGGCCAGCCAGGCGACCATGCCTGCTAGGCAGGAACGGCTCCTCACTCTAGAGTCAGTTCCTCTCCCTCCCAGGATGTCTCCCAGATTTTGCAGGAACCCAGGAAAGACACTTCAAGTGAGCTCTATCACTTTCCCTATCTACACATGGGGACAGGAAACAAGCTCACTCAGCCTACTTGGTCTGGGGGGGGGGGACATCTCACAACAGCCTGTTCACATGAGTGCAAATGGAGTACCAGTTCGGAGCACTCATCCCCATGATGCTCTCACACAGGAACCCCTCAGTCTTTTCACAAGGTTCCTGGAAAGACCTACCTTTCTCTAGCTTCTGTGGTGGGACACCTTCCCATGACAAGCCACCACTAAGGAGGCTGGGGTCATGGAAACATGCAGCAGTGCCGCACATGGCCCAGGGTCATGCCCGCACTCAGGCAGTATCTGCTCCTGAGGAAGCACAGCAGTGTGGAAGAAACTGATCCCATGCATGGGAACCTGCGGGGCGAGGAAGTAGAGGGGAACCCAGTAGCACTCTCTCTGGGCAAGCAGCCTCTGCTGCTCACACACACCTCCGCTCAAAACCTCTCCCCTCCTCCAGCAGGCAGGGATAGAAGTTCTCTCTCTGTAGGACACTGCCAGTGCTGGACTCAATGTGTGGGGAACACAGAAGGAAGCCAAGCTGTCCTACCCCACCTTACTCTGACTGCAGGCTCTTGGCCTGGCTAGCACTTTCCCATGCCTGCTTATCCCTGGGCCATGAGTGTTGTGATGCCCCCCTGGGAAATCTGTGCCCTTGCTGAAAAGTAACCACTGTCTAGGCAACAGATGGCCTTGCTCGAAGCACATCACAACTGACTGAACTGTCTATGCCCCTCTTGCAGTTGAGGAAGTCCATGGTGGCAAAGTCATCCACAATGTTGTCCACATTCCCCAGAGTGACAACCTTCTGTAGCAGCATGTGGTTGATGATCTGGCAACGTGCTTCTGCACAAAGATGGCAGACGGCATGTTGGTGTCCTGTCACCTGAGGGCAAGGGCGAGCTACTCACAGAGCTCCAGAAAGGTGACCTTTCGCATACAGAAGTTCTTCAGCCACTGTGCTGATTGTCCCGTCCCTGCAGGACCGTGTAGTACCACCTGTCCGAGCTTGTCGCCCACCACCAGAAGTGGTGCTCCATGTTCTCCAGGGGATTTAGGGGCATGCACAGTAGCAGGACCAGCAGGATCTGGGAAAGCAGGGCCTGTGGTCCATGCTGGGGTTTGTCCTGCAGGTCCTCACCCTCATCCTGGAGCAACATGTGGGCAGTCTGGAAGAAATGCATCATGAGGCGCAGCCTGAAGCCTGAGGGCCTGGCATTGTTTTGCAGCTGCTCTGGCTCCATGCTGTGGGTGCTGTGGCATCCACAAGGGCAACCAGAGCTCAAGAAGGTTTGCCCACTGCGTCCCTTGTGTGTCCCGAGGGGGAGGAGGGGCAGTGGTGGAGTGGCTTGTGAGATGCAGCTGTAGAGAGGAGCCTCTGAAAGCACGTCACCACTTGCCTGACCAAGCAGGCACAGGAAATATCCACCCTCCTGGTGCCCTCCACAAAGTTCTTCTGGGGGCTCTAAGTCTGAGGCAGGCTCCAACCAATGCGGAGGTGATATTTTGGACTAATTCTAACTAATTTCAATGCTTCCCCATATTGGGGACACACTATTTCAATTTTGTTAAATCATGAATTAAGTCAGTTTTAGTAATTTTGAAATAATTTCCTAGTGTGGACATGATCTAAGTGCACATAAGAGCAGTGTCAGTGAATACTCTCTAAGAACTAAACAGATTTGTTTTCCTTAATGCTCCTGGAAGTTTAGAACACGAAAACAATAGGAATTTACTAAGCCACAATTCACATTGGGTACATCTAGACTGCACTCTAAAATCGAAATAAAATATGCGATTTGCGCTATGCAAATTGCATATCTTATTTCGAAATAGGCTATTTTGAAATCTGGCACATCTACATGGTGCCAAATTTTGAAATAAATCACTAATTTGAGACATCCCTTATTCCTTGTGGAACGACGTTTACAGGGATGCTGAAATAGCACATCCATTATTTTGAAATTTATTTCAAAATAGCAGATGCATTCCTTGGATGTGGAGTAGCTATTTTGGAATATCTTCCGTATCCCAAAATAGCCTTGCAGTCTAGATGTACCTATCGCTTGAACTTCACACCCAAAAATTGCTTGCCTTGTGTTCTTAGCAAGATATTCAAATGAGATCTAGAATGCCCAGCCTCCCTTATTTTGCAAAGGAATGTTTAGTATATTTACTAGAGGACTCTGAAATAGAACCATAAATCATTAAAATTAGTAAAATTAACCTGCAATTGTCAATGTGATTCAGTATCTTTGCTTTATGGCTTCCCTGTGTTGCTTGTTTACTCACTTGCTACATCATAGACCACGATAACACAGTCTTCAGAGAAGTTCATCTGTATGTATCATTGGACATTCCACTGGATCTAAGTTTAGGGCCCATCTATATGTGGATGCACAGGAATGCATATACAGTTCTTTTTTTCTTCACTACAGTCCTATATTAACTAATTGATATGTGTGTAACCCACCAACCTACTAGGTGTGATGCACTGACCCACCTAATGGCACTGAGGCCACTTATCGATACAATAATGAGTCTGCTCTACATCCTTAGCTGAGAGCCACCTGGCTTTTAACTCATGCTGTAAAGGCCCATGCACTAACCTGGAACCTCTGGAGCCTAGCTCGTGAGCTAACAAAGAGCTGGCTGTTAGCAAAGGCTGTAGCACAGACTCATTATTCTTTCTGTACGCAATCTTAGTGCCGCTAGAAGGTATGTGGGTTACATGTGCACAGGACTATTCATAAGTAGGACACCTCTGACTGGGGAGTGGGCAGAATCTTGATCCTGCTTTCCACTATCCTGGCCAGTACAGCTGAGCAGCTTTGGTAATTGCTACAGTAATGACCCAGGAACAAGCCAGGGAAATCAGGAAAACATCGGGGGGGGGGGGGGCGGGGAAGTATCTTCTCTTAGCCTCATAAGGCTAATTCCAGATTGCTGAACATTGCTTCAGGCTGAGTTGAAAGACAAAATTTATACCCTCAAACACAATAGAACCTTTACCCAAAGCTGTTTTTCACTGCGCATCTTTGTGCTTTCATTTGAATATTAAAGTCAGCAAGGTGACAGTGATTTAATGCTTTTTTGTAATCTGACTGCATATGCCTTCGTAAGGAAAGCACCGAATGTTAAATATACTGTTGACATCAACTGGTCAAATTTATTTTTCCTCCATTAGAAATAGAACATCGAATCTAATCTTATTTTAATGTACCCATTGGAGCAGAAAAAATGGTAACAACTGCCCCCCGGTTACATGCGGGGGAGGAGACGTACTTATGTTATTCTGGAAGAGCAGGCCCCATGCACTTAAACTCTGTGTGTAGTCTTCATTATGGCATCTTGGCACCGGTCCCATTGCTGTCTCCGACAGACACCTCTTCAAAAATGTATGACAGCACAGCAGGATAGCAGAAGCCACTTGAATTCTATATATTAGTATATTCATTAAGCCCAATCAATAATTAATATATCTCTTGCATGAAACATATGGGTTAAATTACATCTTGACTAGGACTATTCAGGTAAGGTCCATGTGTATTTTGCTTCATTATTTATGTTGTCAACATTGGTTGAAAAGAGAAATAATAATAGGCTGTTGGAAAAAGCTATGGTTGCTCACTCAGGCCTTGTCAATCAAAAGCAGCTGTTGTTGACAAAACAGTGACTATCTACACACTGACTTCTGCCCACAAAAATGCCATTTTGTTGACAAAATAAAACCATGATGAGAGAGAGATGGCTTTTGGTGCACAATTTTTGTGAAGTAAGTGTCAGTGTAGACCTCAATTGGCCTCTAGGAGGTGTCCCACAATGCTCATTCTGATTGCTCTGGTCAGCAGTTTGAACTCTACTGCCCGGCAACCAGGTAAGCAATCATTAGCCGTAGGAATTTTTGAAATTCCATTTCCTGGTGGCTCAGCGTGGAGACATTTCATTGTATCTTCCCAGGTAACAATGGCATCTTATCGCAGCAAACACAATTCCACTTGGACCACTGCAGAGTCGCTGGACCTGCTCAGTGAGAGGAGGCAGGGCAGTCCCAGCTGCACTGGAGCAGCTGGAATTTTGATACCTATGGGCAGATTTCTTAAGTGTGGTGAAAAGGGCTATGATTCTAGAATGCATTAACAGATGTGTTGTGAGCAAGACACGAGAAGTCATTCTTCCGCTCTACTCTGCACTGGTTAGGCCTCAGCTGGAGTATTGTGTCCAGTTCTGGGCATCACATTTCAAGGAAGATGTGGAGAAATTGAAGAGGGTCCAGAGAAGAGCAACAAGAATGATGAAAGGTCTAGAGAACATGACCTATGAAGGAAGGCTGAAAGAATTGGGTTTGTTTAGTTTGGAAAAGAGAAGATTGAGGGGGGACATGATAGCAGTTTTCAGGTATCTAAAAGGGTGTCATAAGGAGGAGGGAGAAAACTTGTTCATCTTGGCCTCAAAGGATAGAACAAGAAGCAATGGGCTTAAACTGCAGCAGGGGAGGTTTAGGTTGGACATGAGGAATAAGTTCCTAACTGTCAGGGTGGTTAAACACTGGAATAAATTGCCCAGGGAGGTTGTGGAATCTCCATCTGTGGAGATATTTAAGAGTAGGTTAGATAAATGTCTATCAGGGATGGTCTAGACAGTATTGGGTCCTGCCATGAGGGCAGGGGACGGGACTCGATGACCTCTCGAGGTCCCTTCCAATCCTAGTATTCTATGATTCTATGATTGGGACAGGCTGGAGTGAAAGGTGAAGATAAAGGGGCTGAGGCAGATGTACTGTAAAGTGTGGGGAGGCAAAACATTGCTCTGGTGTTGCACCTAAGACCTGCCAGTCTATAAGGAGCCTGAAGTTATCTTTGGTAGCTATCCCACCTTCATTGCCAAAAGCCCTGTGGCTACTTCAGGGGGCCTAAGGACAATTGAAAGACGACTTACCATGGAGGATGAAGTCATTTATGAAGAGTGGGAGTTTGATGACAATATGAAGCTCCTAGTGAGGTCACCCAGTGTGGCAGGCCCTGTTCACCATTCTGGAGGTGTCAAGCCAATCTCATCAGTTGTCCTCCATGAGCAAGAAGCAGGAGAGGAGACACCTAGAAAGTGTCTGTGGTTGTATAGCACAGAGGTGGATTCTGGGTACAGAAATGTACAAGGTTGGCCATGGTTCTGTAGGCTGAACACGTCCCTATGTAGCTAAACAGTGTGGTGGAAGATGGTGTTGATGCACTCCAAAATCTCACAGGAAACCACCAGAGAGATTTCCAGGAAAGTTTCCTGGGTCTGCTTTGGCAGATCTGCTTAGTTCCTTGCCTTACTGTAGGAAATTTTCACACAGCATTCAGCAATCACTTGGGCAAGAACCAGGCAGCACAAAAGCAAACAGCCTAGGGACCAGGGCGGAAACCACACACACATAATAGATTTTCCCTCACTTTCCTGCTTATACTCAGTAGTGAGATATCTGATACGATTACTCCAACTTGTAGAAAACTGTGGGAGAATTTCAGATTTTTTCCCTAGTTGGCTGCATCACAGTCCTTGCAGAAAGCGCTTTTCCCATTTAGTGTGCCCCCTCCCAACCAACACACACCCATGCTTTGCATGTTTGTTGACCTGCATGACCGCCAAGGGTCAGCAAGAAAATGATTGCTATGTTACCAGATGAGATTTCATCAAAATATTCCAAAACTATGTGTGTGCTTCACAATCATACTTTTGTGGATTGTTTCTTGTGCTTTGGCAGATGGGGCCTTGAGGAACATCCCAAACATACTGGCCAAGTATCTCCACCAATTAAGAAAGTGCCCAAGATGGAGCAAAGAAGACATGTTCTGGGACATACCACCCTCTCCAGCACAGAGACAGGGGAATACAAGAAGTGGAGACAGGGAGAAAGGCAGGACAAAAAAGAAAACTAGGGATGCTATTGAGCAGATGATTAAAGTAATGGAAGAGCAATCACAGATGCTGATGTCCTTAATAATGCTGCAAACTGAGCCAATGCATGCATGTGCTCCCATGTAGCACATTCAGAACTCTTTCCCATTACTCCCCTTTACCCCACAGTCCTTTCCACTTCCTGTTCTTCCCAGTTTCCCCTTGATTCAACCCCATTAGACAACTTTCAGAAGATAGCTGAACCTATACACAACTGTGAAAATCTGTCATTCCCTGGCACCTTCTTTCCCTCAAGTGTCTTTGTGTGTGTGTGTGTGTGTGTGTGTGTGTGTGTGTTGTTTCTCATGCAATAAAAGCAAAGTTTTGAACAGTAACTCGTTTTTGTTTGTTTCCTACAAAATGAGATAGCAGGCACTACCAATACATACGCAGGTGTCTAATCATTTGCTTAAGTGGAGTGTAAGGCTCCAGATTTCTCCAGTGCTTCCCAGGAAAATGACATGTAATGTAACATTGCAGAACCAGTCATAGAGATATACTTTACCGGTTCTCATTTTCAAAATATTGCCTCAAAGCCTCCTTGATTTGAATTGTCCCCCTCTAGGCCCTTCTGATAGCCTGTGTATCTGTCAGCTCAAAATCAGCAGCCAACAGGCTTACTGCAAGACTCCACCCCTGAGCAAACCTTTCACTTAATTCTTATTATGGCGCTTTTTGAGTGTTGACATAACTTTTCTCGACAAAATTCTGTAGAATAGATAAGGCCCAATTCTGTGGCTAAGTGCCTTTTGTGGTACATCAAATATTCATCTCATCCCATGGGAAACTTGATGTATTGGCTTTTCTCAACCAAACCCTGTCTCCTGAGAAAAATCCTAATGAGTTCCACTCATGATTTTTCCAGGAGGGCTAAATGCTTGTTCCATGTTACTAGATTTCCAGCTCAGTTCTCCAGTCCGTACTAAAGTGATTTGAACAAACACCCAAACTTTGAGATTTCAAGACCTACTTTTTAATTTCAGTAGTGCCCAGAGGCCCCATTGGAGAGCTGGACTCGAGTGTGCTAGTTGCTTTACATACATGAAAAAGACAGTTTCTACAGGAAAGAATTAATGGACACAAATCAGATATCTGAAAAGGCAATACACAAAAACCTGTTGGAGAACACTTTAACCTGCCCAGGCACTCATTAATGGATCTCAAAGTCACCATGTTGTTTCAGGCCACTTTCACAAGCCAAATACACAGGGAAGGGTTGGAACTTAACTTCATTTACAAGTTTGATTCCTATCAGAGAGGAATGAATAAAGACATTGGCTGGCTAGCACACTATCTTCTACATCCTAAGGAGTTAACCAACCAAACAATGGTTACTTAAAGAACTGCAGATACTCCTTATCAGCTTGTAACTTGAACAATCTAATTCACTATTTTTTCCCCCTTCTTTTCCTCCCCTTTCCTCTCTCCCTTCCTTCTCATGCCTTTCCTTATTTATTCTTGGATCTAGAATTAAATACTCCAGTCATCTGAAGAAGTGGTTTGTACCCATGAAAGCTCATGATACCATCTACACGTTTTGTTAGTCTTTAAGGTGCTGCTAGACTATTCATTGTTTTTTAAGTTTTTCCAGTTACAGACTAACTCGGCTACCCATCTCAAGCTTTTAAAATTTCAAGACAGGTAAATGAGGAAGAACAGAGGCAAAAAGAGATGGAGGGACTTTTAGAAACTCATGCAGCAGTGCCAAGATTAGAAATCCATCTTTTGGCTCCCAACTCAGTGCTGTAGCTACTGGACCATGTTGCCTCTCAATGAACATTTTAGAGATTTGCACATTACTGATGATTAGTGCATGAGCCATCAAGCCTAGTGGCTAAAAATCCTGTAAGAACAGCAGTGTGCTATTGTCTTTAAAATTCCATTTTCAAACAATTGCCCTGCTTCTATTCTATTTATGAGATGTGACACTTCCCCTCTATAACTCAGGACTGACAATTTTGGGATACTAAGTGTTTTTCATTCTCCTTCATATCATTGTATTCAACAATGAGCAAGGCAATAGCGTAGATTGCAAATGAGACTTGAGAAGTGAATCATTGCTCAGTTATCAGCAAGAGGGGAAAATCATGAGACAAAAATGTCACTGTGAAGTAAGAATTTCCTGATTTTTACTCCTTTTTATTTTACTTTGTATCTTCATTATTGGCTGTGTAATTGATATTCTTTTGAGTTCTGTCACGCTGAACAACATAGCGTGTACCTTTGCAAAAGTACCAGCCAGTGCTCCTTATAAACAATGCTGCAATCTATTTTGCAGCAAATGTAGATTTAAAATGTAATATGAAGTTTTAATACATGAGATAGACACCCTTACAAAGATTATGTAATGTGCTCAGGTTATTCTAAAAATCCATTTACATTGAATTATTAGCTCTGAGAAATGAAATATTTCTGAAAGATGATTTAATTTCTCCAGGAGTTATTGGTCTGAGCTTGAAATGGGATATTGGGTTCTTTCCAGATGATTAATTGGGATGTAATGAATAGTGTCAGATGCAGGAGTTATAGTGGGCATATATTAATAATATTAGAACTTAGGCATTTATTTCACATTTCACAAAGTGTAATGACATCTAGGGAATAGGAAGAATACAAGTGCATTATTTAAAACATGATTTATTACATAAATATTCAAACTGAGAGCTCAATCTTGCAAACACTAAGCCACATGAATAACTTTATTCACGTGACTCAGAGGTTACAAGATTTGACCCTACATTTGGTAGCATTAGACAGAGCTGGCTGGCGGATGACAATTTCATTCCATAGTACCAGAGGGGTAGCCGTATCAGTCTATAACTTAAAAAACAATCAGTAGTCCTGTGGCACCTTAGGGTGTGACTAAACTGCAGAGCTTAACTTGAAATAAGCTATCCAAATTGAGGTAAGTCAATTGCGTATCTTATTTCAAAATAGGGAGCATCTACAGAGCACTTGTTTCGAAATAGCACTCTTCCTCCAGTTTCCCTTATTCCCTGTACAATGAGAGTTACAGGACTTGGGGTAAGAAGTCCACCAGTTTGACAGTATTTTGACACTATTTTGAAATAACTGCCTGCTGTGTAGATGTGGACTAAATGATTTCAGAATACGCTAGTTATTTAAAAATAGTGTTGCAGTGTAGACGTAGCCATAGAGACTAACAAAAATGGCAACTTTTTAAGGTTTCAAAATTTAGTTTCATTCTATATGGGACCAAAAATCAGCACTGTTGAAATGTTTTTACAAAACAACCAGCATAATTGTCAGGTGCCGTGTAGCCAGTTAGTTAGGGCACAGCGTGAGGTGACCAAGCTTCAAGTCCCTACTCATCCAAATTCCGAGCGATCTAAGATGAAGAATTCTGTGCTGAATCACAGAAGAGAGGGAGACTGAACTTTGTCACCCATATCCCAGTATCCTAGTCATCAAGTTAGAAAGTCTCTCTCCTTTATGACAAAAGTCTTGCAGAAATCAATGGAAGATTTTAGCAAAAATGTTTCAACAAGACTTTCTCTCAAAAGGATGCACTGAGGTTTGTTTTCTTGGTAATAACAGCAGCTTTGGGATCTTTATGCTCTTCATTTTTTTATATACTAGCTTTTGAATAGGTTAACTGTCTGTTAAGCACAAAGAATTATCTTCTATGTATTTGAGAGAGCTTCTTTATCAGACTTTCAGATGGATGGATAGACAACCAGTTTGTTCAACAATTCCTCCTAAATGCTAAGAGCCAGGACCACCAGATTTGGCATGCAGCTTCATCTTAGCATAACTTAAGGTAAGGTAAAGGTTTGGTTGTGCCAGGACAATGGGATTTGCCTATAATATGATTGTTTCTCATAAAAAAGGGGAGGGGCTTGCTAGCAGGCACAATGGGAAGAGAGTGGCCAGCTAGGGTTGGGGCTCTGGATATTGCTGGCCACCATACATAGGTAAAATTCCCAGGCTGTTGAGCTGCCAGCTGGACAGCGCAACTTTCTTTGCTCTGCCCAGCCCCAGGGAGCTGGCCACCAAGTGACACAGCCCTCACTGCACTGGCCAGCCCCAGGACTCTGCCAACCGTGGGGCACTGCCAACCCTGGAGATCTGTCACACAGGCACTGTGCCCCTGCTGTCAGCTAGACAGCCTGGACCTCCACCACCCTGTCCAGCCCTAATGATCAGCCAGCCTCCTTCACTGCCCACTCCCTGACTTGAGCCTCCCAACTCCCTGCCCTGAGCCTCCCCATACCTCCCAACTCCCTGCCCTGACTCCTGCACATGCAGCTCCTGCCCTGAGTCCCTCCGCACTTCCAACCAAATCATAAAACATCCATCCTTCTGCCCTGAGCCTTTCCTTAATGACCTGAGCAATGGTGGGTAAATGTGCTTGTCTACTATATAACTGAAGGAGTTTTTTCTGTCTGCCTGCCTATCTCTTCATTCAAGAACTCCTCCTAAATGGTAAGAGCTAGAGCCTCCGAACTTGGTACACAGCATCCTCTTGCAACTGATAGCAAGGTCGGGGTTTGGTTGAGCCAAGAAAATGGGATATGCCTGGAATGAGATTAATTCTCAGAAAACCATATAGAAAAAAGACAGAATCACCAGGCAGGTGAAAAGGGCTGGTCAGGGGTATTCTCCCCTGCTCTGTCTGGGACTGCCCCAATCCTGAGCCTTCTACCCCCCAGGTGCCCTTTATGGAGGGTGGGGGATGCTGCAGTTACCCTCATTTTTAATTCATATGAGGACATTGCTGGCTGTTCCTCTTCATCAGGGTGCGAGGGGAAAGTGCACAGTTTGCTGCATTTCTCATTCTGGATGGGAACTGCAGTGGCCATGAAGAGGTGCTTCCCACCTGACCCCAAGCTGCTGCACTGAGAAAGGGCAGGGATTATCCTCTCTCCCTGGGGCAGCCTGCACCCTGAACCCCTCATCTCCAGCCCCAACCCAAATCAAGCGTGGACATTTTCATTTTATTTTGCCCCCCAAAATAATAATAATTGAGTTAAGGATCCAAGCAACACTGGGTAAATCTTCTAGTTCTAAATACAGGAGGATACTGGCAATGTAATGAATCTCCAATGTCCATGACAAAGAACAGACCATGCACTGCAAAAGTGCAGCTGAATGAGATTTCAACTGGCCACATTGTGATGCTAGAATCATTTCCATTTGACAAGTCTGGAAGAAATAATGACTGATCTGGTAATAGCTGCCAGTTCTCAGGATAACATGTATGCCACAGCACATTCACAATTTACCTACAGACAAACTTCTACTAATTAGAACTAAAACACAAAGCCATCCCCAGAACAAATATTCATAGAAAAATTAAAAAATACTAGTATATTAAAATCACGTCTTTTTCCATCACTTGCCTAATGTAGCATGCAAAAGAATTTCCAATTTCTTTCCCCAGTACACATAGAAACATTCTCTACATCAATAAAATGTCAGAAACAATCCATAGTTCACTCTTGTGTCATATTATTAGTTTTATGGAAATGATTCATGGATTTTAAGGTCAGGGGGGACCCATTATGATCATTTAGTCGAAGCTCCTGCATAATAAGGCATAGAATGTCACCCAGGAATCAAATCTATAACTTTAGGTTCAGCTAGAGCATATATCTTTCAGACAGCCAGACATGTACAATTTTGATGTAAAGATTTCAAGTGATAGAAAGCCCAGCATATCCGTAGGTAACTTGTTCTAATCTTTAATTATCCTGCTGTTAATTTTTCATCTTACATCGTCAGCTTCCAGCCATTGGGCCCAAATTAGCTGTAATTCAGCACATAGTAGAAGGATAATTACTTTGGCTTTGCAGGGTAGACTATGTTGTGTGATCTATGTATCAGAAGTAAACTTGTGTGAAACAGTGATTGAAAACAAAACACATAAGGTTTTTTCGAAAAAAGTGGCTTTTTAAAAAAAAAACTTCCCCTGCGTCTAGACGGCTGCCGCGTTTTTTTGAAAGTAAATCGAAAGAGCGTGGCAGTTTTTTCGACTGCGGAAAAACTTGTTTTACGAGGAAGAACGCCTTTTTTCGAAAGTGCTCTTTTGAAAAAAGGCGCTATGTATTGCAAACTGTGCTTTTTCGAAAGAACGCATCCAGACTGCCTTGGTGCTCTCTTTCAAAAAAGCAGCTTGCTTTTTCGAAAGTACTGGTTGCAGTCTAGAAGCTCTTTTTCAAAAGAGGCTTGCAGACTAGATATAGACATAATGGCTACGTCTAGACTGGCCACAAATTCCGGAAAAGGGATGCAAATCAGGTAAGTCAGCATAGGGAAATCCGCGGGGGATTTAAATATCCCCCGCGGATTTAAATAAACATGTCCGCCGCTTTTTTTCCGGCTTGGGGAAAAGCCGGAAAAATAGCGTCTAGACTGGCGCTTTGTTTCATCAATTTTATTTTCAGGTTGACCAAAAGTATTTTTTTTTAATTTTAAGGAGCTGCAAGTGAACTAAAAAATCAGTTATTCTTATGCCTCTGGTTGCAAATCAGCTTTCTGTAGTCTCCAGTTGCCAGCAAATGGCAAAGGGTAACCTGGATCTTAAGAGAAGGAAGAGCACAGTGGTTTATGATTCCAGGAGGAAATTATGGGTGAAACATGAAAATCAGTGGCAATATTGCAATCAACTTGAGTGATGTTCCTCATCTTTAGATTATGTGTTAATTCCCAGATAGCATTCTGTGATTAGGCAGGGTTCTGCTTCATTACCAAATCCAGAAATATTAAAGTTATTACAAAGACCCCACTGAACAAGGGAGACGATTACATGTAGGAAAGGCATTCTGTCCTTGTAGTGTTTTTATTAGCACAGATAACAAAATAACAAACATTTCAAACCATATACGCACCCACCCTGGAAAAAATAGAGTTAATCATTATCCTCACCATAATCATTACCACCTCCCAGGGCACACCAGCAGGAGTACAGCTTTTGTAAAGGGTTATCTAATGCCCAAAAAGAGTTTGGGGTTAGGGGAGTTCCAGATTGTTGTAATAAGCCATAAATCCAGCATCTTTTTAGTATCTGGCATAATTACACATTTAAGCTCACTGGTTCATCTTTTGAAGGTGTTATGCATACTTCCTTTGAGATAAAGGAGTAAGAAGTTCCGTGTAAAATGCTCATACATAGGTGATAGGATTGTCTTCTCATTTTATATCATTTTTCTGTGTGAATTCATTTGCAAGCATAGATATTGTCTGGCTTCACCCACACAGCTGACTAACCTTGAATACATGGATGCGATATACCACTAGTGTTCACTTAAGATTTTCCATCCATGAGTGGAGTGAGTTTTGACTTATGCACCAGTACAGAGGTCATGTGCGCTTGTTCGGATGTGTGCCACTGTGGCACCCAAGTTATTAACATACGTATTCAAATATTGTGAAAGAACGAATACTAAAACAAGGGATAATTAACAAGGTGCATGACTTTAAATGTTTATTTAATATGAAGTTAAATTAAAAGAAAAATAATGCTGCAAAGTTTTTGGTATGTTAGATTAGCCTCACAGCTGCTCTAAATCTGCACTGTCCACAGTTCTATAAAAGTCATAGGAGGCCAAGAATAAGCAGACAGCACCACTGTTCTTATTTTCCTCCAGAATGCCCCTATCCCAAGAGCTTTAAGCAGGTAAGTGGGGGACACAACAGACCATTTTACTGAACCCAAATCCAAGTAGGGAAGTGAGATCATTGCCTTCAGGATACCTTTGTGCCACCGGAGTGCAAACTGGTTCTAGGGCATGAGAGAATCAAGCCTGTTATTCACTGTATTTTGAGGCTTCTAAGGATGCACAGAGCAGTGTCAAATAATAAACAGTATTTGTAAATGTTATTTTACAAACAACCCATATTGCCTGACTTTGGAGAATCCCTTTATATATAGTACAATATCTGGGAGGTCATAGTGTTTAAATAGTTGTGGCAGAATGTTTAAATGGTGTGGCAGAATGTAATAATTTAAATTACATATCTCTGTATGCAGGTGTAAACCACACACTTAGTGGGTGTGGTTCACTGTCCCATGCACACTACAAACTCACTTATTCTTAAATATTGTGAATTCTAAACAACAGGCGCTTTGCCTATTGCAGTGAATAGTTCTAATGTAATGGGGCTGTTCATGTGACTAACCACAATTCTTGCTTACATATATTGACAAATTGGGCCGTTGACCCCCTATCCCAGCCATCTGATCCATGTTTGCAGACCCTGCACATATGTGGTATCCAAAGGCCCCTCCTTTTGATGCCGGCATCTGGAAAATGCCATGCACACCTGTGTGTTTGACTAACAAAACCAACAACTCAGTCATGAAAAATTGTGTCTATGCATTTGGACAATCAAGTGTATAATCAATGTTGTACAGTTGGACACACTTTACCAATGCCCCTCTGAGGGGGCTACCCAGCTTCCTCGCTCCCCCTCCCCCAGTGTCTGAGCTACCTTGCTCCAACCCCCAACGGTAGCCGTCCTCCCGCCACACAGCTGCAGTCCCAACCCCTAGGGGTAGCTGCCTGCCTGCCATGTTGCCACGGCTCCAACCCCTGGCAGCAGCCTCCCCAACCCTCAGCAGCAGCCGCCCACCCACTCACCATGTGACTGTTGCCCCAGCCTCCAGCATCTGCCTGTCTGCCATGCAACTATTGCTTCAACCCCTGACTGCAGCCGCCCACCCACCATGCAGCCACAGCGCCAACCTCTGGTGACGGCCACCTGCCTGCCACCCGGCTGCAGCCTCAATCCTTGGCGGCAGCCCCCTGCCTGCCAGCCATGAAGCCCTGCCCACCAGAGCAGCCATTCCACTCACTTTCCAGGTCCAGGAGGCTCTGCAAAGGAGGTGGGCAGGCTTAGGATTTTTTGTGCACAGTTGTGCAGACGCACACCTTATATAGGAACACCATACACCACATGTCTGATGATTCTATAGCTTCACACATTCCACGCTCACCCTCGCTGAAAGATTCCTGGGCTTCATTCATGGTGAATATTTTAAGAGAAAAGTATACAATTTCACTATATTAAAAACCACCACAAAATGACTGTGAACCGTGAACTTGGGAGTTCCATTCCTAAATTTGTTTTAGATGTCTTCCTGCCTTTGCTTCAATCAACTGCTCTGTAGGGGTACGTCTAAACTACATGGCTTCGTCGACGGAGCCATGTAGATTTGTTTGTTTGGCAAAGGGAAATGAAGCCGCAATTTAAATAATCGCGGCTTCATTTAAATTTACATGGCTGATCAGCTGTTTGTCGGCTCCGTGCGCTAGTCTGGATGCTCCCCTGTCGAAATGAAAGCCTTTTATCGACATCCCCGGTAAACCTCATCCTACGAGGCATGACGGGGATGTCGATAAAAGGCTTTCAGGTCAGCGCGGAGCATCCAGACTAGCGTGCTGAGCCGACAAACAGCTGATCAGCTGTTTGTCAGCTCAGCGTGGCAGCCATGTAAATTTAAATGAAGCCGCGATTATTTAAATCGCAGCTTCATTTCCCTTTGCCGATCTGTCTAATCTACATGGCTCCATCGATGTACATGTGTGTGAGAGAGATGAGATAATTGAACTGCCTCCTCTTGTGTCCCTAGCCCCACAAGTTGTTGTATCTACCCAGAATATATTTAAAAAGAGAACTCTCATTAGCAACTGGGTACATTTGTTCACACTACGGCAGAAAGTAAATCTTTTGTTAGTGAAACACATGTACTAAAACATTCATCCATAAAGCATTACCTGTTTCCAATAGCATTTACATTGCTGTCCTTTTAGCAAGCTATAAACAGTACTGATCACCTAATTAATTGCACTTTTCCATGTTATATATAAGTGCGATTTAAATTGCAAAATATTATCATCATTATCCCACATAGAATAGCTTAGAATTAGTCTGTTAAAGATGCAGAGATGTGGACATTGGTACTAAAGAATTCATTAGCTCTTTGTGCATTATTTAAATAAACATCACAGATACTTAAAAATATAAATGAAGGAAATTCTTCCAGAATTAAATTTAAAAATGGTAACTAGAAAAATGATTATATTAGACATCTGTAATTTAGTTAATAACCTCACTCCATTTCATTTCTTTAGCACAAACTTGATAGCTATTTTCCAGACATAATATTTTAGTTTCTCTCCTTGATTAAACATTATGCAGTAGTATATTGCACTGAGAAACCCTGAGTGCTAGTGATAATTATAATTCATTAAATATTGATCAAATTAAAACTCAAATTGCTTGGATGCCATTCATTTGTCAAGTATAAAAGAAAGGAAAATTGTATAACGTGCAGATACTTTTTAATAGCTGTATAAAAAAGCAAACAAATAAACACCAAATATATACATTTTTGATAATATTCTCAGTGAGAAAGTTGACAATCCAACTGAAAAATAAAATAAAATCTGGGTTTTAACATGGGGAAGACCACAGAGATTTAATAACCTTGCCCTTGAGAAAAGTATAGATTAGTGCTGCAACCACTGTCTAAATTGAGAGAGAGTAGAAAACAAAGTATATATAAACATTTTTCTTCTGTTTTGGAAATACTAAATGAATATTGATCCATATTTGATTTTGGCAGCTAGGAAATTTGCACACTTTATTTCCAGATTATCCTTGGTTTTCAGTTTAAAGTACATGTTACCTCCTGCTCTCTACTGATATGTTCCATTGATGAAAAACCTCTCACTGATTTCACTGCACTTGCGTCAGGTCTGAACTTTGTGCAGGATTCAGTGCTAAGATCACACTACATTCCCATGGACTTTAGTGTGGAAACTTTAGAGGGAGTTGAGGGTGCTCTGAACCTCTAAATGTTGTGCTTTTAGCTTCCTCACTCTACTCATTCTCATGTGCATATGGCATGTTGAATGTGATGACAGGTCTGTAGCATGGCCTTGGCTAGTCTAAGTCAGCTGATATGAACCATGGGGGCTATACAATTGCTGAGTAGACATTTGAGCCTGGGTCAGAACCTGGGGTCTGAGATTCTGCAGAGGAGAGAGGTCTCAGACCCTGGGCTCCAGGCTAGCCCAATCAGTCTGAATCAGATCAGCAACACTTAAGACTCAGGTCCTTTGATCTTGCTGGGATGGGGATGAGAGTCAGAACTTCATTTTGTAGTGTGGACACAGCTCAAGCCATAGATCCAAGCCAGAAAGTCTGCATAGTGCAATATGGGCACTTTAGCATCGCTGTGAGACCCAAATCCAGCAACGATAAGCCCAAATTTACAACACTGTCTGGCTGTTCAAGTGTGGCCTTGAACACACCAAAACCCCAACCCTAGGTCACACAGATCCAGCATGACAATGTAAAGCAGGCATATGATCACATTCCAGGATGCAATTCACACCAATGACAGGCTCTGTCACTACCTGGCCTTCAATTCTTTGTTGCTATAGTTCTCACCATGGCTGTTCAAACAACCTTCCAAGATGCAGGTCACAGCCTCAGGATCTGTACATAGCTTCAGCCTGCCAGCTGCACATCAATGACACTCTAGCTTCTGCCAGCCTTGATTACTGATTGCAAAGTGACCTCAACACACTTCCAGTGATACATTTCCCAAGAACACGTGTTCTGCAGTTCAGACTTCTGGACAGCTCAGATATTTTAGGTCTGTTGCCCTGTAAGGGGCCAAGTATAACAGTTTACTATCTTAAATGGAGTTACACACAGTTCAGTTTAATGACACTGGCTCCCAGAGCTTGCACCCTGAAACTCCTCCTAGATTCCAATCCTCTGCCCTGGGCTAAACCCCTCCCATACTCCATACTCCTTGGCCCAAGATCAGAGCCTGCACCCCAATTTCCTACTCCAGCCTGGTGAAAGTGAGTGAGGATGGAGGAGGAAGGGGGATGGAGTGAGCAGGGCCTCAGAGAAGGGGCATGGAGGAAGCAGAACAAGGGTATTTGGGTTTAAGGTAGAACTGACATTGCATTTACATTGAAAAAGTGATCTTGTGGTTAAAAAGGTTGGAGACCACTGGTCTAGATGAAGTTCCTTCCAGTTTTGAGCATGGAACCAAGAGAGTCTGGTGATGGTAGAGGTTACACGATCCTCGTTAAAATGCACAGAAGTCTGTTCTGGCCTCCCTATGTTGCAGAGAAAGGCCAATGGACAGATGATTGTCAATCAGCTTTGATGACACTTGGCTAAAGGCATCACCTTGTCCTTCGTCTTTGAGATGTTGGTTTATGCCTTTTCTCAGACTTGTCTGCTAAATATATTTCAGTCATAACATCAGCTTATATTCATAAGCTTACATATAATGTTGCTATACACATTTTACCATTATATTATTGACCAGTGAGTTATTTGTTTTCAAACAAAACCTCACAAGGCATATTTTATACAAAGATTATAACAGTGGTACATAGGATTGGAATACAGGGGTGCATTCAGTCACACTATCCATTAAGGCCTAGAGAGGTCTGGGAGATCACTAATTCAGGCTAATTCTTACTGACGTGCACATACCTGAATTGACATATGAAGTAAAAGAGATGCTTCTCCTAACCCACTGTTGTCACTCTTTATTTGACTTCTTTGTGTCTACTCATCAAAAA
Organism: Pelodiscus sinensis; assembly: GCF_049634645.1. Classification (NCBI taxonomy): domain Eukaryota; kingdom Metazoa; phylum Chordata; order Testudines; family Trionychidae; genus Pelodiscus; species Pelodiscus sinensis. The sequence goes on from NC_134719.1 coordinate 54,336,314, forward strand.
CAGGATGGGATTCCCAGCCCAATGTCCACACCAAATGGACAGACTTGCATTGTATAGAAATAGGGTAGTATTCTTTTAAACCAATGGTTTTCCCACTGGGGTACATTTACTCCTAGGGGTATGCAAGCTTCATCAGGGGTACATGAGAAAAATCTTGTAATGGCAGAAAATGCTCTTTATTAGGTGGCCTTCTTGAGCTTTCCCACAAAGCATTACCCTAGTCCAAATAGGTATACAGTAATTACTCGCTTAACACAAGCCCGCTCAACACATTTTCACAATAGCACGATTTTTTTTGGGGGAGGGGAGTTTTTTGAACAACACGACCATCCCTGAAATAACACGGTTTCCCCGGCCAGCCGGTCACCAGCAGCTGCGCGGAGCTTCCCCCACCTCCCTTCAAAGTGGCGAAGGGTTTGCCGCGCCATTCCCCGGAGACCCCCTCTCTCTGAATGCCTTGTTCCCTCTCCTCTGGCCCGCCTTGCAGGCCAGCGGCTGGGTTTCCCCATTCCCCACCTCTTGAAAGACAACCCCCACCTTTTCCATTATTTTCAATAGGAAAATTGACCCCGCATAACACATTTTCACTTAACACGATCATTTTCTGAAACGTATCTACCGTGTTAAATGAGGAATTAAATGAGGAATGGAATGCAAAGTCAGAAATGTTAGAAAAATCACTGTTTTAGTTTGTGAGCCCTCTAGTGGCATGCACTGTATTGTATAATGGAGAAGTCAGGCAGCAGCAGGGTGCATGTACGTAGCTAGCCTTGTATGCTTTCTGCATGGATTTCACGTGCCTATGTGGTTCCTTTTTAGTATGATTGATGTGTAAAGAGCAAAAGAAACAACACTCTTCAGTTCTGAATGTTAACCAATTGAAAACATTAAATGTTTCTTCAAATAAATAAGCAAAATGTTCAGAATTTGCCTTTACCTTTCTACCTACCTGAATATTATTATTTTGGTGCAAATTGGGCACCTAGTTCTCTTAGGGTTTCTGAAAATGCCAGCCTCCTCCAAACCACAGAATCATAGAACCAGAGAGCTGGAAGAGACCTCAGAAGGTCATCAAGTTCAGCCCACCGCTCTAGGAAGGACCAATCCCAACTAAATCAACCCGGCCAGAGCATGGTGTACGTTTAGCTTTTCTAAATAGTTCCTAACCTGTTCTTTACCCACAAAGGGATGTCCATCTTCATCACATCTAGCATCACTTAGCACATTAGTCTGGGAGCCCACCTTGTCTGTGGATACAGAGGCAAAGAAAGCATTGAGTACTTCAGCTTTCCCCACATCATCTGTCACTAGGTTACCTCCTTCATCTAGTAAGGGCCCCACATCCTCTCTGATCACCATCTTCATGCTAACATGCCTGTAGAAACCTTTCTTGTTACCCTTCACATCCTTAGCCAGTAGCAATTCCATTTGCACTTTCACCTTCCTGATAACCCCCCGGCTTTCTCAAGCTATACATTTAAACCCCTCCCTGGTCATTTGTCCAAGTTTCCACTTTTTGTAAGCTTCCTTTTTGTGCTTAAATTCACCAAGGATTTCCCCTGTAAGCCAATCCAGTCTCTTACCACGTTTGTCTCTCTTGCTACATGTTGGGATGGTTTATTTCTGTGCCTTCAATAAGGCTTCTTTAAAATACTGCCAGCTGTCCTGGACTCCTTTCCCCTTCATTTTAGCATCCCAGTGGATTCTGCCCATCAGGTCTCTAAGGGAGTCAAAATCTGCTTTTTTGAAGTCCAAGGTGTGTATTTTACTACTCTCTTTTCTTCCTTTGGTCAGGATCCTGAAATCTAGCATCTCATGATCACTGCTTCCCAGGTTGCCACCCACCTCTACGTCCCCTATTAGTTCCTCCCTGTTTGTGAGCAGAAGATCAAGCTGCGCACGGCCCCTGGTCAGATCCTTCAGCACTTGTGTCAAGAAGTTATCCACAACATTCTCCAAAAACTTCCTGGATTGCCTGTGTACTGCCGTATTGGTTTCCCAACAGATGTCAGGGTGATTAAAGTCCCCCACAAGAATCAGGGCCTGTGATCTGGAAGCTTCTCTCAGTTGTCCGAAGGAAGCCTCATCTACCTCATCCACCTGATTCAGTGGCCTGTAGCAGACACCAACCACAACATCACTGCTGGTGTTTGCTCCTTTAAACTGAACCCATAGACTCTCAACAGGTTTCTCTCCCACTTTATACTGGAGTTCAGAGCAATCATAGTGCTCTCTTAAATATAGTGCAACTCCTCCTCCTTTTCTCCCCTGCCTGTTCTTCCTAAACAGTCTATACCCTTCCATGACAGTGCTCCAGTCATGCGAGTCATCCCACCAAGTCTCTGTTATACCAATTAAATCATATTTCTTGGACTGGGCCAAGGCCTCCAGTTCTTCCTGTTTGTTGCCCAGGCTTCTCGCATTAGTGTACAAACACCTCAGGTAACCAGTTGATCGCCCTATCTTCTCCATTCGAATCAGGGGTCCTCCTTTTTTGCTCGTTCCTCTCAGCATTTCTTCCCGATATCCGACTTTCCCACTCCCCTCAGGGTTTTGGTCACCATCCCCCGACGAACCTAGTTTAAAGCCCTCCTCACTAGGTTTGCAAATCTGACTGCTAAGATGCTCCTTCCTTTCTTCGTTAGTTGGATCCCATCTCTTCCTAACAATCCTTGTGCCTGGAACAGAGTCCCATCACCGTAGTATTATGGGCACTTTATGGAAATGCTTGACAGTGTACCAAAGAGCAATAAAACTTATTCTTATCTCTTCCCTCATTGCTACTGACATAATTTTTATTTCTCTGGTAAAAATATCCATTTCCTGCCATGTTTCCGAGTGGTAGCTGTGTTAGTCTGTTCCTGCAAAAACAACAAGGAGCCCAAAGGCACTTTAAAGATTAATTAATTTACTAGAGTATTAGGGCATAAGATTTCATGAGCTACAACTCACTTCATCAGATTCTTTCTTTCTTTCTTTCTTTCTTTCTTTCTTTCTTTCTTTCTTTCTTTCTTTCTTTCTTGTAAATTAAAGTCCTATGTGATACAGGTCAAGCACTTCTATGAGAGACAGAGACATTATTTATGCTGTTTTAGTCACATTTAGCAATACAATAGAAACAATATTCAGAAATCTCAACTATATGGTTCAATTTTCCTGTGATTTATCCAGGTGTTCAGTTAAAATTTGCACATTTCAAATCATCTTATTGGTTTGCTCCTTATTATGGATACTTTAGCTTGATTAGAAAATAAATATTGTATTTATTTTTCTGTATCACCCAATTGTACTCTTAAATTCTAAAAATTCCAACTGAAAATGCTTAAGGATGTAGGTATAACTATCTTCCTAATGAGCTATCAAAAATTACAGCCCTCCATTTTTCTGTTTCGTCATTCATTTTTTTATCCTAGTTCAACAAAATTACAAAAGTAAATACCTAAATACTGAAAGTTAAACATATTCTTCACAGTTTTGCTGATTAGGATATACTTTAGCATATGCTTAACTTGAAGCAGGTGTTTTACTTAATTGAGCCCACAAAAAGTCAAGCATGTAGTAATTTAGATCTGTAATAGTATCAATTACAACTCTAAATGCCAACAAGAGCTTAGCATAAGTTCACCTATTTTAAAACTTCTTTGGAAATCTTCTCTTGGTCACAAATATCTATTTTAAAAAATAATGCATTGGATGACAGACTTTTAAAAAAATGGCTCTGTGTTTCATCCCTCGCAATTATTGTCAGTTGTGAAGATGCAGCATTAAATGTGCACATTCTACAAATAGCAACTATCATCAGCCTTCAGCATGATGATTCTGGGGAACTAAACAGCCAACAGTGCATTTCATTGCTGGTTAATACCAAAGGATGAAATATTGGGACATCAGCAACAAAGAATTTATTTAACAAGAGAAATTATTTAAAAAATCTTAAATTGCTTTGTCGTATTAACCATTGAAAAGCACATAAAAAACAAATGAAAATAAATTGTGTGTACCTCTAAAAGCCAGATAAATGGATGTTGTAAATACCCTGATACATCAGCTAGACAGGTGAAATGGCACATTAAATCTACATTTGGCAATACCATTTTCTCTCTATATAAATTTTGAGGGAAATAATTGCCTTTTCTTCACTTTCCCAAGTAAGATGTTGTCCCACGCCAATGGGAGTTCCAGGAGCTACTGCCTCACACCCAGAGAAAGTGCAGCATGCTCCGTCCCAACACAGGCTTCTCTCATGCATGCCACGCAGAAGAATCTGGAACAAGGTCCAGCCTTACCACAGCCTCTCCTGACCCGTCAATGGATTCTGCTGACACTGTCAGCTCCTTCTCACTCACCACTTCTCAGTGAACATTAGTTTGACCTGGGCAGATGACTGCATCTATATTTTGCCCCACTGAAGTCAGAAGACACACTGAACCTACATTCACACTGAACCTGCAGAATCTACCGTTGTGTCTGAGTCCCCTGAAAAGGCTTGGGGGGCGGGGGACTGAGTAATGGGTGAGGACAGGCCTCTCTTTAAGCTATTCTGAGCCTGAACCTCGCTACTCAAAATTTAGCATTTGGTGAATAAATAATTTCAATAAAAGCAATGTAGATTAGGGAACCACTCTGAGTCCATATGGAAAAGGTTCACCTCTTCCTGTGAGCATCCCCTTCTGGCTGAGGCCATGTGCTTGCACACTCTTGTTACTTCTTCCAGCTCTGGGATAGGGTGGTGTCTCAGAGCTTCGTCCTCTGGATTGGCTTAGGACCATGCTTCTTCCCCACTCTCCAGTAGTTACTGGGGGATGGCGGACCCAGGCCCACCCACTACCATGGGTCCTGACCTGGGGATCCTGTAAATAGCAGTTGTCTGCTGTGTTCTAGTTCATTACTCACTCCCTGGCCACTTCCTCATGGCATTGCACCATGCAGGGTTCTGTGGCTCTTCCCACCAGCTAAGCCCTGGTCTTCACTAGCTGACCCTGGGGCTCAGTCTGGTCTGCAATCAGCTCTCCACATGATGTGTTCATGGAACTGCTGCTCTCTCAGGGTACGTCTACACTTGTTCCCTAGTTCGAGCTAGGGAAGCAAATGTAGCCGACCGAAATTGCTAATGAAGCGGGGATTGAAATATCCCATGCTTCATTAGCATAATCTCGCCCGCATGTTATTCTACTCAACAGCTGACTCGAACCAGGAAGTGCGCTCTGGGACGTGTTAGTTCGAATCAAACCCCTTGGTTAGGACTAACGTTACTCCTCACTGCTCAAGCTGCAAAGAGGAAGTGCCTGGATCTGGCTTGGCAGCTTTCTTTATGCTAGTTTGCTGGGCTCTGACTGGTTGTCTCTCAAGCCTGGAGGACTTCTCAGCTGCTCTTTCCCTGGTTCAAGACCACAAGCTTCCAGCAGTGGGCTTCGGGGCCTAGTCCACTACATCACACTATATTATAGGCATTATTTGAACTCTGTGGTTCTCACTCTCTAAAGTTTTGATCCACAACCTACTGAAATCAGTGAAAAGACTGCCATTAAATTCAGGGAGCTTTGGATGAGTCTTCAAACTGGATATCTTGATTCAAAATGGTAGCTTAGGCAAGTGGTTCTCAAACTTTTTGGGCTCCAGAGCCCTTTACATGAGTAAAAATGTATGCAGAGTCCCAGCGGTCCACTGATTGTATGTGTTGTACCTATCGATGTTTCCATCGCAGAGCCCCTGGAGATATCTCATGGAGCCCTGGGGCTCCATGGAGCACAGTTTGAGAAACACTGGCTTAGGCAATGTTTAAGGAAGACAAAAATACCTGACTAAGCACAATATGCCAATGCCCAGATAAACTTAGTTGCATCCTTTGTCCTTATGGAGACTGATGATGAGACAGAAATTCATAAACCAGCTTTTGTATACGCCGCTGAATTCTAATGATTAAAAACCTTTTCATTCCCAATGTTACCATTACATATTTCTCACTCCCCCCATAAGCATTGTTATTGTATACATATAATTAATCAGTCCATTTTTGTTTACTTATCTTAAATTTCCACAAGTAACATAATTCAAGGAAAAATGAAATGTTAACATAAAGCAAACAATATAAAGGAAGCAAGCAAATATTTTCATTGAGACTTTAATGCATACTAAATTTTCTGACAATTAACATTAAATTACTGAATTTTTCTTACATCCTAATATATTTTCTGTGTGTTATAAATATTGCCATTGTAAAGCAGGCATGTTTGGCATGATGTCCTGTAAATTGCAGACTGAGTTAGTATAGCAAAATATGGTTTGATGAATAATTAAGTTTAACTTAAGAACTGGATTCCTAATAAATTCAAAAACTGGAGTTTGGTTCCTGTTTGCATTCATCTCCTTAATCAATACAGGAGACCTTTTTTAAGTTTACTTATTCACAATGGAAAATGCTTCCAACAGGAAATGGTTGTAGGTTTAGGCTCTTATTAAACAACTGTTTGCAGAAGGCAAAGTTACAAAGCCTGATTTTCATTTGCACAAAGATGACCTTACACAACTCTGAAAATTACTGAAATGGGTCCTCACGATGGGCCACCTTTAAGGCTACTTTCCACTTGCAGAGGCTGATGACCAGTTGGAGTGATGGCTATTTACATCAGCTGGGAATCTGCTCTCGGTTTAAAGGGGACTTAGTGTAACTGAGAATCAGGCACACAGCCAGTAGATAAATGTATCCTCGACATTATATAGCTCACTTTTGAGATGCACAAGAACCTTCCACTTGCAATTTCTATTTAAGCTGGTGAAAATCCACATTGTATGAAGAACTGTTTGGTATCTTCAGGACACAGAGAAACAATCTTTTTTAAAGCTGAGGCCAATCTTTTGTTAAAGAAATTCTGCACAAAGTATTAAAATAAATCAACCTCTGTGTCCCATACTGCAAGCAAATGTCACACTTGTCTATGTCTGACTTATGCCTATAAGTCTTCAATTTTAATGACACCTTCTCTTTTACCTGAGTTTATAGGAACAAAGCACTAGAAGAGATTTCCTAGGTCATTGAGTTCAGTCCTCTGCTATTGCAAGCAGCTATGTTTCACAATCCCATTCCCATTTTCATATCAAGCTCTGTCTAAAAACTATTCATTTTGTTTTTTCACCCCCAGTGCTCCTTTACAAAAGTAGTTGTAGAATTTCACTCCTGGAATGGTTGGAAATTTCCATTTTAAAATTACTTACAGCCAGTTTATACACATTTGTTCTTGTTCATTGTTGCATATAGAGTCATACTCCAATCCCATAGTAAGTCAATGGCAAGATATTCGTTGGATTCAATGGAAGTGGAATTGGGGCTTTTGTTGATAACTGCTTTGAAATCTGAGTTTAAAGTAAAAGCTGTTTCTCACATAGTGAAATCTATAATTACCTAGCAGGGAACTGACATATCTGCAGATAATTAAAATAATGTTGATGGAGACACAAGCACTCTTAATTCCCAGTAATTTAGTAGGATTTGCATTCACTCTGTGCCATAGAGAGTGTGAGCTGATTTAGCACAGTATCCAGTTTCAGGAATAGCACTGAAACTCATACTTAAAATTATTGCTAAACTGATACAAATTATGAAAGAGGTCTATCAGATTCCATGGACACTTCTGTAGTATTCAGTAACACACATACCAGTCCCTTAAATTACACAGGTTAGTTTGACAACTATATATAAAAGACAAAATTCTTTTATGAAATTTACAAGATTTTAGCATCCGTTTCTATAGATCTGTCAAGGGATTCCTTGTGCCTGGGGCACCTCTTGCCAATCCTCCAAAGTACAGTTCCTACTTTAGAGCAGGTTCAGCCTCACAGACCTACTCTCAAAGTTCCGTTCACCCCTACTACAGTAAATACGGCCACTCAGGTTTAGTCCCAAAAACCAGTTCAGCCTTACTAGGGTAAATACAGCCACCCTGACCTAGTCCCAAAATCCAGTTCACTCTACTAGGTTAACTACGGCCACTCTGGCCTTGTCCCCAAACACACTTCCCTTCCCGCAGAGGCCTTGCCCGCAGGTAAGCCTCCCAATGAGCCTGGGAGTGGAGTTGCTGTGGGGTGGGGAGGTAGGGGACCCGGGCCCTCCTACTCCATCGGGCCCCGGCCCAGGGCCCTGTCGGCAGTGGTGAGTTACACTGCCTGCTCGGCGGGAACTCTCGCCGAAGTGCGCCGAGCTTCCAGAGGACAATCCTCCGGGACAATTGCCCGGAGGACAATCGCCCTGGGCCACTTCCTACCATTTCCGGCGTTCTGCTCAGCTTTTGTGGTGCTGCTCAGTGAAGCGGGCCTTCTTGGATGGTCTTCCTCGCCGGGGCTGTCACTGACGCTGTGGCTGCTGAGGCTCATACTAGTGCTGCCGGGGTCGCTGTTCCTGCAGCAGCTGTGGTGGCTGCTGGTTGGGGTCGCTGCTTCCAGGGTGGCTGTGGCTGTGGCTGAGGCTGCTGCTGCAAGGGCTGTTCAGGACCTCTGGCCTGAGCTCCTTCCCCTTCTGGCGATCTGCCCCGACTGACCTGAGTAGCTCTCTTTTATCCTAGAACAGCCAGAGCATGCCCATTAGGCATGCACAGCGTGGGGGGAATCCCATTAGCTTCACCCGTCTTACGTTCATTAGGACTTCTGCAAGGGTGCTTTTTACACCATATATCAACATTTGTATACTTCTAAAACCTGTCCAATAAAGTGAATGTTCTTTAATATTTTGAAATGTATCCTAAGTTATCTTGTATACATTTTAAGACATTCCAGTTTCTATCTTAGGGTTTTATTTAAGTATTACTTACATAATAAATACCATTATACTATTAAATACTTCTTTACTGAGTTAGGTTAAATGCAGATATATTCTTTAAAAGGCCACCCTTATCAATGGAAAAACTTTGATTCAATCACTAATGTTCCACAGCACCATTTCGATTAAACCTCCTTCTATCAGGAAAAGACTGTAAAAACAAACCTTCACAAGTAAGCATTTTGAAGGAGCCAATTGGAAATCCTGAAGTATAATGTATGGTACAGTAAATCCATCTGTTTTATCCACATTTGCCAAAGCTACCATATTAGGCCACTGAAAAATATTTAAATAATTCCATTCAGATCAACTTTACCTATCAGATATTTATATCTTATGAAAATGCTGCTTTCTGTTTTCATTCACGGAAAAGTGATAGAATATAAAAGAGTGACAGAAAACAGGTAATCTAACAAACAGCTATTAAATGTTTAAATTATATAGTAATACTCAGAGGAGAAATGGTAGACAAATCTGTTAAGCACTTTGGTAACAACATAATTTGAAAGCAATCAGTATTTGCATATCCATAAAATGACATTATCAAACTTTTTCACAGTTCAGCAAAGCTAATGCAACTCAAATCCAACACATTAATTTGTTAATACTGTCAAATCCATTCTGCTGATTCAAACACTGCTAATCCACTGCGGGCAAATGTTTACATTTTCATTCCTTTCAAGATGTCCCTGTTTTATATAGAAAGTAAGAGAAGCATCCATAATTTTACTGTTTTTAGAAAAAAAACAGACCATGTATGTCATGCTCCAGTGACAAGCTGGCCATTAGGTAACTAATATTTCCAAAAGTCTTCATTTTCTAACCTCACTTATTGCCTTATTCAAATGAAAGTACGAATGAGGTCAACTGGGAATTACAAGCATAAGGATCAGACCATAGATAACTTGTCATATAATTAAAATCAGGCATACAAATGTTTTGTGAAGTTATCACCACCCTCTGCCCTACCTTTTACTTTTTTTTAAACATTTTTTCCTTTCTAAAAAGGAGTTGTTTACTATCTGGATTTCTTTTCTTTGTGTTTCTTTTCCCTGTGTTTTACTTTACTTTTAACAGCTTCCCAAATTGTTGCAAAGTTTGCAGGAGATTAAAAATTCAGAACAGTTGTCATTCTTTCCAATATATTCCTTGTTTTTCAGATCAAATCTCTACAAAGAGTTTAGCACATTTTACAAAGCCAAGTATGGTACTGTAGTTTATTCTTCGCTAGTTAATTAGTTGGCTAGAGTTTTATCTTGGACCTTGCCCTTTACCAGTAGCTACATAAGAAGGCTGTTTCCAAATCTCTCATTTCTTTCTCCATAACCACAAAGTCTATGTGTAGGCCACTGCAGGCTTCTTTCAGAAAACTTCTTTCAAAAGAGAGCATCCACACAGCAAAGCACATCAAAAAAGTGATGCGCTTTTTCGAAAGATAGTGTCCACATTGATTGGACGCTATCTCATATTTAAGTTGTGATTACTATGGATGGAGTGGCAACCAAGACACCTGTGCTTTTTCCTGGAGGTATCTTCTTTCAAAAAAAAAAACCCCACTTCTCCATCCGCACATGGCTTTTTCTAAAAGAGCTCTTTTGGAAAAAGGCTTCTTCCTTGTAGAAAGAGTTTTACCGCTGTCGGAAAAACCCCTGCATTCTTTTGACATTCTGTCAAAAGAACGAATTTCAGTGTAGATGTAAGTGTAGTTTTTCTGGAAAAACAGCTGTTTCTCTGGAAAAACTCTGCAATATAGACATACCCAAAGATCCAACCTTTTTTGCTTTGTTTACACCATTGAAACTCTTGACCAGGATCTCATCATCTCCAGTTTTGACTAATAAAATTATTCCTCTCTGTCCTTCCTGACATCCACCTCACTTTCCATGCTCCATGGAACCCTCCCTGAATTTGAAAAATTTTATCACCACATCTTTGTCTCCCTTCACATCCCTCCTTAGTTCCCACTTTATGCCTTCAGGGGTCATCTGACAACACTAGGCAGATGGTCATTGAGGCATTAGGATATATGCCTTAGTTATTCATTGCCAATATATTTTAAGAACACGAGAATGACCATACAACAATGGTGTATACCAGATACTTCAGAGGGAATGAATAGAAAAGAACTATTTATTCGGTGATACATACCCTGTCATTCAGTCCCAACTTTGGTAGTCATGGAGTTGTATCCCTGACAATTTTGGCTAATAGCTATTGATGGATGTAGCCTTCATCTAATTCTTTTTTGAACTAAGTTTTACTTTTGGCCTTCCCAAGAGTCCCTGGAAATGAGTCCTACAAGTTGACAGCACATTGCATGAACTAGTACTTTCTTGTGTTTGTTTTAAATCTGAGGGCTATTAATTTGATAGGGTGACCTCTAGTTCTTGCATTATGTGATCTTCCTTGTTCACATTTTCCATACCATTCAAAAAGGTTAATAGTAAGACACAAATACCTTGGAAATATTATATCTCAATTCAGTTCTGGTCCAAACTTTCTGTTAGAGACATTAAGATCCATACTTTTAGTCTGCTACAGAGATACAGGACAACTACAGTAAAACTCCAATAGTCCGGCATCCAATAGTCCGGCACTCCTGATAGTCCGGCATCAAAATGGCAAGAGCCTAGTGAGTGAGCTCCGGCAAAAAATGAGTCACAAGGTAACAGCGGCAGCAGCTGAACTGAGCAAAAAGGGTAAAAAAGGCTTAAAAAACCTAAAACATTACAGTATACTGTATACAGTATGTACAATAAAAAGGGTTAAGAACACTTTATATACAGTATATAATGTATACAGTATATATATGTATAACCATCTTATAGTACCTCCTGATAGTCCGGCATATCTGATAATCCAGCACCACCTAGGTCCCATAGGTTCCGGATTATCTGAAGTCTACTGTATCATGTTTTAATCCAGACACAAACAAAATTCTCCCAAAGTTCTAAAGTATTAAGTACCAACTTTTGGTTTCAGCCCTTCTGTATGAAATGTGTTACAGATGCTCATGTGTATAAGAAGGAATCACTCTGTAGCCAGGGGTGGGCAATAACTCGCCCATGGACTGGATCCAGATCATCAGAGTTAGCCCCTGGTGGGTCACAAGATGTTTTATTGTACATTTGCTCATACCTCCCATTGGCTGAAAAATGCAGTGTTGCTCCTGTTAACCCAGGAATGGCAATCCACCACCAGTCGAAACTGGGGGCATCTGGAGGCCCATGAGGGACTAACTATGGTGAATCACATCCAGCCCATGGTCATTTATTGTCCACCCCTGCTGTAGCCACATTTTCAGCAGTCTAAATGTTACAGATGTTGAGAAACATACTTGTTACTTTATCCTTAGATCAGTACCTCAGGTTTAGTATGACTCATGTCCAGATCCTGCTTCCAGTGAAATTAATTGTGGTTTTGCTATTTACTAAAATGAACTCTTGGTCAGACTGTAATTCTGAGTTGGTTTAATAGTGATAGAGATGTAGCTGTGTTAGTCTGGTGTAGCTGAAACAAAATACAGGACTATGTAGCACTTTAAAGACTAACAAGATGGTTTATTAGATGATGAGCTTTCGTGGGCCAGACCCACTTCCTCAGATCAAATAGATCTATTTGATCTGAGGAAGTGGGTCTGGCCCACGAAAGCTCATCATCTAATAAACCATCTTGTTAGTCTTTAAAGTGCTACATAGTCCTGTATTTTGAGTTGGTTTAACTTACTTCCCTCAAAAAGCAAATTTTTATTTTATTTGATGTAGGAGCATGTTTCTGACACTTTTCAAAGTTCTCCTGTTTTTTCTCATCTGACATATTTTCCTACTCTTTAATAGTTAAGTTGGTGCCAAATAACTGAAAAGTACAGTAAATGCCTACGGAGATTCCCCTTATTTGTTGCCTATCCAAAAAAAAAGTCTCTCTAGGCCTACTCCAAAAAGAAAAGCAAACATACTTCATAGAACTGTACAGCAAGCATTCTCCAGGAGAATAGAAGCTATTACATTAGTGGGCAATTAAAATGTTCCGATTTGTTCCATATTCCATTCACATGTAGATACTTAAGCAGCTGCCAGATAGCAGGTGGTTTGTGAATCATTATCCTTTCAAATTATGCTGCTGGTGGCATGTGTGAAATGACTGAAAAATTACATGTTTAGCACTTTCCCATTCTGCAACATTAAAATAAAATAAATTGCTGCAATACATTATCTCAAGCTTGTAAGTCATCATACTCCAGCAAATACGCATTTTTTTTCCCTTTTCACCCTTCCTTCTGCTAGAGGTTCCTCCTCTCCAAACACAGGATAATAAAACCTGTGGGATCTGACTATTTTGACTCATTGCTCTATACACTGATAATGGAAAGTGTTAGGCAACCACAGGTGTTGCCACCAGCTCCAGCTATAAAATGAACACAAATTATTACTTTGGAACAATCAATCAGTTCTTTGTCCTATGTTTACAGGTGTGGCCAAGATGGCAAGGGGGGGGGGCAAACTGCAAAGAATGGGACAGTCACTCCTCAAAACTAGAGGCTATTCCCATATTAAGATTTACCAAACCAGCACAGAACAGTATCTATGATATCTTACTGGTTACCCAAAAGCCAACAACACAATCCCTTTAAAGCAACCCAGCACACACATTCCACCAAGCACCCAAAGTCAAAATTAGTTAAGGATCACCCCAAATTTATTTATCTCATACACAGAAGTTCCACCAATCCCAAAGGATCTGACACATTGCATCCCAGATTAATGAGTATTTCAGATCTTACTTCATACACACTGATAGCCAATTCTTAATAACTAATATGGATTAAAAGAAAAAGAAGAGAGAGAGTATTGGTTAAAAGATTGTGCATCATAGTAGTCATGAATACAGTTCTGAGACCAGATTTCATAGAAGAGTTGATGACCTTTCTGGTTACAGATAGTCCTTGCAGCATCAATCTGGAGTTATCAATTCAATGTCCATTTTAGGAGTGTCCTCAGATCTTAATTTAGGACTTGATGCTTTCCCCATTGATCCTCCAAGCAGAGAGGAAATAAAAAAGGATCAAGTCCAAGATGTCTTTATACAGATCCAGGCTTCTCTTGAAGGCTAAAAGTCATTAATAGGCGATCCTTGTAGATTTGTTTCTCTAATGTTATTGATACTTGGCTACATGGATTAGCAAACGACAATTTCCCCTTTACTATCATTAACAAGTGATTAGCTATATACTCCAAAGTGAGTTCAATACATTGTCATTATTATATTTATAATTCATTTAAATTAAGATCTCCCTTTGATCCCTGAATTGACACAATACTATATGTACAGGAATCATTTCATTACACTGTTAACCTCTAACAATATACTTGCAGACATACACCAAAACACACATTACCTACCAGTATATCCCTAGAGGCTGAAATTGGGTCTTTTATCCTGCAGAATGCTTAACCCTTTTCAGGCCATGGGCCACAACAGGCAAGTGATGTAGTCTACAGAGATGAAAGTGATATGCAACTGTAGAAAAGATGGAAATAACCAAGCTGGAGGGCTTTTAGCAAAAATAACTTATTAATCAAAATATAATGAGAACTATTAGTCTGTTTTAAATCTGAAGTGATGGATTACAATGGGCCTCGAATGTCATTGAAAGTATCCCTGTACCTCATGGCATTTGAAATTACATGAATTTTTCAGGCTATGTCTTTGATTTAGAGCAGTGTTTCCCCATTTTATTTGGCCATGGAACCCTTTTCAGAATTTCAAGGAACCCGTAGGTTTGTCAAGCAACAACAACAAAAAAGGGAACCCACCAATGCATGAAAATCACATTCCTTCCCCAAGACCCCACTCCTTTGACGCCCCATCCTCTCTGTTCCCCTCCTCTCCATCACTTGGTATCCCCAGCCCTTATACACTCTTAGGGTATGTCTACACTACCACCCTAGTTCGAACTAGGGTGGTTAATGTAGGCAACCGGAGTTGCAAATGAAGCCTGGGATTTGAATTTCCCGGGCTTCATTTGCATATTGCCGGGCGCCGCCATTTTTAAATGTCCGCTAGTTCGGACTCCGTGCCCGCAGCTACACGCGGCATGAACTAGGTAGTTCGGGTTAGGCTTCCTATTCTGAACTACCGTTACTCCTCATGGAACGAAGTATACCGATAGTTTGGAATAGGAAGCCTAATCCAAACTACCTAGTTCGTGCCGCGTGTAGCCGCGGGCACGGAGTCCGAACTACCGGACATTTAAAAATGGCGGCGCCCGGCAATATGCAAATGAAGCCCAGGAAATTCAAATCCCAGGCTTCATTTGCAACTCCGGTTGCCTACATTAACCACCCTAGTTCGAACTAGGGTGGTAGTGTAGACATACCCTTACTGGGTTGAAACAGGAGGTGCGGGCTCTGGGGTGGGAATGAGGTATTTGGGTGTGGGAAAGGGTGAGAAGTGCAAGTTCTGGGAGGGAATTTGGATGCAGGAGAAGGGGATGCTGGCTCAGGGAGGGGACTCCAGGCTGGGGAGTATTAGGCTCAGGTGGAAGGTTGGGGTGCCAAGCAAGTCACAGGCTTGTGGATGTGAGGGTGCAGGAGTTTGGGTTGGATATGTGAGGGGCTCAGGGCAAGGAGGCTGCGAGTATGATGGGCTCAGGACACAGATTTGTGATGTGTGGATGGTACAGTAGTGTTGTGGCAGAAGACCGAGGATGTTGGGGATGCATGAGTTTGGCGATGTAAGAGGCTCAGGACAGGGGGTTCCAGTGTATGATAGGCTCAGATTTGGGGTCAGGTGGTGCAAGAGTGTTATGATGCTACAGTGAGATGGGGGTTTGGCCCCAATTGGGGCATGTTGGCCAGGCTTCATTTTAAATAAAATATTATGTCAATCTCAAAAGGTGTTAGCATTGTCTTTATTTATAAGAGGGGCAAGGAACCTGTTTTGAGTCAAGGGTCACTGACCCACAAAAAAGTCAGTTGGGGACACACAAGTGAGATGCAAAAAGAAACCCCAAGCCTCACTAATGTGGTCCCAACTGTGCTGGTGCAGGCAGAGGACAGGGTGCTAGTGGATGCTGGGGACAGGGAGAGGGTGCTGCTAGGTGTCAGGATGCTGGCACAAGTGGTGGGGTGCTGAGGTAGGATTCTGGAGTCAGGGACACGGTCCTGCTGGGCACTGGGGTAGGTGGCAGGGTGCTGGGACAAGGAATGGGGTGCTGCTGGGTGCTGTGATGGGTGGCAGGGTGCTGGGGCCAGGGACAGGGTGCTGGGGTGGGTGGCAGGGTGCTGGGGACAGGGACAGGGTGGTGCTGGTTGCTAGAGTGGATGGAATGGTGCTGGAGCTGGGGACAGGGTGCTGTTGGGTGCTGGGGTGAGTGGCAGGGTGCTGGGGCCAGGGTCTTGGGGTGGGCGGCCGGGTGCTGGGACTGGGGACAGGGTGCTGCTGGGTGCTGGGGACAGTGCTGGTGGGGGCAGGGGACAGGGTACTCATGGGAGGGTCTGGGCAAGGGACAGGGGCAGCTGGGACCAGTACCTGGCAATCCTGCAGCACCTCTGGGTTCCAGGAATTGTGCAACTGCACTTCCCCTCCCCAAACTGCTGGCGTGCGTGCTGACTGAACAGCAGGGGCTCTTGCACTCCAGCAACTTACTTCCGCAATGCCGTCCTGAGGGGGAGGAGAGGGTGCAGTGAGTCCCAGGGCAGAATGTGCTGCCTGCACAATTGGAGCTGCGCAGACCCGGGTCTCCTGACCCTCCTGCTCTCCCCCGCACCACACAGAAAGGTCGCGGAACTAAGTTGCCGGGTGCCACAGCCCCAGCTGTTCAGGCTGTTCATGCTGGCTCTTTTGGGGAGGGGAAATGCTTCCCTCCCCACTGTGGGTCACGTGGAGTCATCCCTGTCCAGCACCCCTATAGTGTGCTGGCCAGGAGCAACTGTTCCCCTCTACCCCTGCCTTGCTATGCCTCTGCATCACCAGGAGGGAACGGGAAACAAGCTAGCCGGCTCTTTCTCTTTCAGAGGGGACGGGGGAATGCCGGCTCTTCGCCAGGGTTCCGCAGAGCACCAATTGGGAAACACTGATTTAGAGACTCCACATTGAATAGATTCATGTAAGGCACAGGGAGTCACATTTTCAAAAGAGCTCAGAAGAATGGGTGGTTAGGTCTGCTGAAGGTATCCGTAAGGTGTTACATAAGAAACCACCCTTAAGCATCTGCTAGATAATTTACAAGCCACGTGCAGTCTTTCAAAACTATGTTGGAAGTTGCATGGGTGATATGGCTGAAGCTATGGCTCTTTTGAAAACCCCCCCTTATTTGCACACCTGGCCTGTAAGCACTTTGGAATCTGGCCCTGTTCCCCCATAATCTCCAAGGGTATGTCTACACTAGCCCCCTCGTTCAAACTAGGGAGGCTAATGTAGGCATTCAAATTTGCAAATGAAGCCCGGGATTTAAATATCCCAGGCTTTATTTGCATGTTCCCGTCCGGTCGCCATTTTTAAATGCCACTAGTCTGGACTAAGTGCCCGTGGCTACACGTGGCAGTTAAATGGTAATTAAAACTAAGTCCTTAGTTCGAATTACCTGTTAGTCCTCCTGGAATGAGGTTTAAAAATGGCGACCGGACGGGAACATGCAAATAAAGTCCAGGATATTTAAATCCTGGGCTTCATTTGCAAGTTCAAATGCCTACATTAGCCTCCCTAGTTCGAACTAGGGGGCTAGTGTAGACATACCCCAACTCTGTTTACCAAACTGGGGCCAATTAGGTGATGCAGCTATTCAAAATACATACCTGGAGCACCGAGACAGTTCCCTTGGTTTGAAGTTCATGCTGAGGAAAAAGGCAGCCAGCCATCACTTGGAATAAGAGGGGCAACATTGTACTTTGTTACTGCTATTCTGAAAGGGGGACGAAGAGACCCCTTCTTCCCAATAGGGTTTGATGGGTCAGACATCTGGTGCTCATCTCACAAATACACAGAAAGTGGGAGGACCCAAAGTGATTGAATTACAACTTCCCTGCCAGGAAGTGAATGAGGGTTGGGGCCTAGTTCGAACTACCTAGTTCGTGCCCCGTGTAGCCGCGCTGCACGGGGTTCGAACGAGCGGGGTTTTAAAAATGGCGGCGCCCCGCTTATGCAAATGAAGCCCGGGAAATTCAAATCCCGGGCTTCATTTGCAAGTGCGGTATGCCTACATTACCCAGCTAGTTCGAAGTAGGAGGGTAGTGTAGACATACCCTTAGTGCCTTTGCTTGGTTTTTTTTCATCTCCCTTGTTTTTTCTGCCATGGAGCCAAGGGTGGCCATGTGCCTGCTCTGGCCCCTGCTGGCCATTTTGGAGTGCCTACAGCTGGTGATCCAGGCTGCTGCCCTCCTGTTCCAGGACCTGGAGGCGCAGATCACTTTGGACTCCCTCACCACGGAGGCCATGGCGTCCCTGTGGCATCCCCACCCCAGCGTGGAGAGGCCTCTGTGGAGACTGGACACCAGTACGGACTGGTGGGACCGGCTGGTCCTGGGGCAATGGGGCGACCAGCAATGGCTCCGGAACTTTCACATGTGAAAGCGGACGTTCCTGGAGCTGTGTGCCTGGCTCGCCCCTGCGCTCCAGGGAACCGCCACCCAGCTGCAGGCACCCATCCCCGTCGACAAGAGGGTCGCCATTGCACTATGGAAGCTGGCCACCCCGGACAGCTACTGATTGGTGGCACACCAGTTTGGGTGGGCAGATCCACCATCAGTGTCATCGTGATGGAAGTAAGTCCCAGGGGGGTGGGAAGTGGGGTGGGGGGAGGATGTTACACTCCATGCCCAGGGGCAGCCAATACTCCAGGCTGGGTCACCCAGGGGTTTGGGCCGTCCCTCCCTTGTACAGGCCTGCTGGTGGGGGGGAGGGCGTGGGGCAAGGGGGGCCTGGTGTGTGTGTGTGTGTGTGTGTGTGTGTGTGTGTGTGTGTGTGTGAGCACAGAGGGCATCACGGGGGGGCAAGGGAGCGCACACTCACCCTGCCTTATGTGATGTGTTCCCCTGTGTTTCTCTGCACCCTTCTGCAGGTCGTCCACGCCATCAACAACGTCCTGCTCCCAAGAGTCATCCGCCTGCGTGACGTGGACGCTACCATGGCCGGCTTCACTGCCCTTGGGTTCCCCAACTGTGGGGGAGCCCTGGATGCAACCCACATCCCCGTCCGGGCCCCGGAGCATTGAGCTGCTTACTGCCTAATGCTATACAGCGTGCAGCTCACATGGCCTGAGTGACGTGCTCTCCTCCTCTCCTCTCCGGGCGCCTGGCTCCTCCCGCTCCCCCCCCCCCCCCGCCCTTGTCAGTGCAACTCTTACCGGTGGATCCTTCCCCAGCCTCCGAGGATGCACGGGAGACATCGGGACGCTGGAGGGGGCCTGCAGGGTGGCAGTGCTGGCCTTGTCCTCCGACGCACTGCTTATGTCTCCTTCCCCTGCCTCGGTGGTCCTGGTGACGGAGGGATGCATGCTGCTGTCCACGGGGACATCTGGTGCCTGTGGTTCTAGCTGACCCAGGATGGCATGGAGCCATTGGTAATGGGGGCAGGTGTCGGCTCCTGCCCCCGGGCCCTTGCTGGCCCGGATGTAGCCCAGGCGCAGCTCCTTTACTTTAGCTCAGACTTGCTCCAGAGTCCGGGCTGGATGACCCTGCTGGGAGAGCTCCTGGGCCATGCGGGCAAAGATCTCCGCATTCCGGAGCTGGGAGTGAGTCTCGTGCAAGGCCTCCTCCTCCTGCCAGAGGTCCAGGAGGGCTTCCAGCTCCACCAAGGACCAGGATGGGGCCCTTCTTTTTCTGGCCCTGGGGGCCTCCTGTGCTGGGGGTGTGGGTGGCTGATCCCCACCTGGAGCTGCCATCGTGCTTGGGGGTGTCTGCTGGACAGCAGGGGCCACGTGGCAAACCTCTGGCCAGAGGTTGGAGAAGGGCTCCTGCCTTGTGACCTCAGCAGCCTGCGTCTGCTTTAAAGGGGCTCGGGTTACCAGGAAGTACGGGAGCTGATTGTGGCTACGGAGCCTCCAACTGTCCACTAGGGCTTTTTTCCGTTTAGCCTGCTTTTGCGCAAAACGTCTTAGCTGCCTGTCTACACTGGTCCTTTTGCACAAAAACATTTCTGCAAGAGGGCTTTTTCCTGAACGGGAGCGTCAAATCGTTTGCGATAGAAGCACTGATTTCGGACAGTATATCGTGAATGCTTTTGCGCAAAATCAAGTGGCCAGTGTAGACAGTTGGCAAGTTTTTGTGCAAAAGCAAAATCTTGCCAGTCTAGATGCACCCTATAAGTTTACATGATTTACATCTATTATATATTTGAGAGTTTGTGTGCCTGTCTGACTGCGAGTCCATCTGTGAGTCTGCTCAAGAACTCCTTATAAACCATAAGAGCTAAGGCCACTAAATTTGGTATGCAGCTTCCTCTTACCATAGCTTAAAGCAAGGCCCAGGCTTGGTTGTACCAGGACAATGGAATGTGAATGTTTCTCATCACACAGAAAGGGAGGGATGTAGAGGCAGGAGGGGCAGCAAATGATCCAATCCAAGGGAGCAACTGCTGGTCAGTGACCTGTGCAGCCCCCTGCCACCAATTGCATGTCCCACCAGCCTGCCCTAAGCCTGCCACCCCCTCTCCTGAGTCTCACCACAAAAACCTTGTCTCCTGGATCTGTCCCATGTCCCCAGCCCCCTGCCCTGAGCCTGCCACCATGTCCCCAACCTCTGCCCTGACTTCCGCACCCCCCACACTCCCAGCCCCCTGCCCTGAAGGACCCAAGCAATGTCAGGTAAGTCTTTGAGTTAATAATGGGAATAGTGCAAAAACAAGTACTCATCCCCGTCTGGTTTCTGAAGGTATTCCTCCTCTTCTCTAATGTTGCACTCACAAGCTCTCTCGGTGTTCAAAACCCAATAGATCAAGTCAGCTGCCAGTTATATTACCTCGCTCAGGAAAGCCAAGAGACTTGTTGGGCCCCTGAGCAAAGTTGTAGAGGACAGCTCCACGCTCCCAGATGGGGCAGGGCCGGGGTGCTCAGTGCTGTCCAGAGCATGTCACCCAGTAATCTGATGGCAATTTAGAGGGCCCTGGGCTCCAAACGTTGCTGGAACTCTGGTCCTTTGAATCACTGGGCCTTGGGGCAAGTGACTTCTTTGCCTCCCCCTGTCAGCGGGCCTGCATAGACATACTCTCAGATTACTCCATATTATTGGCAAGTAGCACGAATTATTTTTCATTCACTGTCCTTCCAGGGGAACAAACATGAAGCATAACAACGTGAAAAGATATAATGGGAAGCTGAGAGTAAACAAGTCTTTAGTCAGTAAAAAAGTGTTTCCTTCTGTGCAGTCAGAGCCTGATGTACTATCCAGTACTAAGCTGTTTCTATCAGAATATCTAACTCGAGGATCCTGGGTCAGACCATTTCATTTAACAGAGAGGATTGTTATACCTTAGAAGGTAAAAACATCCTGCGACTCTCTAAGGAACTGATAAAGACCTCAAAATGAGTTCAAATGTCCTGGCAGCCTCATTTATCTCAACCACAATGTTCTATAGCCCATCCTTTATCCCATATTCTCTATTACTGAGCAGGAATAAAAGATCTTTATTTCATTTGTTTTAATCAAAAGGTTATTCTCAAATACTGCCTGTTAATGTTGAGTCACTATTGAAGTGCTCCATTAGAGATTGCAGACAATCCTACCCCCCATAGCCCCGTAGGAAGGCAAATAGCATATAACCAAAACTGATATAATGAAGTCACAAAGCCTTTTCCTCCCAAATATTTCAAAGCTTATTTTTGTAATCTTCATTAAAAGAGTCTGATCCAAAGCATAGTGAAATAATGGGGAGACTTTTGATTGGTTCTGGATTATACCCCTCTACAGCTTTTTTACCCACATAATTATTAGTCTCAGCACAGGGGGATCAATCTATGTATGGAATTGTTTTGAAGAAATGGTCTATCAAATATTAGATATTAATATGTCAAATGAATCTTTTCCTGTGGAGTGGCAGAAGAAATGCTGCAAAATGGAAGGTAGAGGGATTAGAATACAGTGTACAAGTAAGACAGTGGCCTATAAGTTTGGGTTGATTAGTTTGAGGTCCAAAATCATCATCAGGCAAATACTTGATTTCTGTAGGCAGGAAAATATCTGTGGACAGGAAAATTGTGAACAAGCACTATCAATAAATCTATCCTTCTAACTTCTCTTTGCTGCTGATGTCATGCAGGTTATTCCAAGATCATGGACTTTGATATGCGTCCCTATTTTTGAAACTAATTTGGAGCCTCCCAATTCTGTCTTCCAGAGCTAACTGCCAATGCTATCTGATGCTCATTCTGTACAGAGAGAGCTTTCACTTAGATGCTGCTGAAACAGTGTGACAGACAAAATTAAAATGAAACTGACAGACTTTGCAGATAAATCCTTCTCTTTGTATAGTGTGCAGGTTTCCTTCTTTGTGTCGTGTCAGAAACCAGGTCTCAGGATTAAAGCACAAGTATAAAAGAGATCACATTCTTAATTGCCAAGAAGCAATGAGTGACCATGCTTGTGTGTGCTGTTGCATCATTAAGGGCACGTCTAAACTACATTCCTCTTTCGAAAGAGGAATGTAAATGAGGCAAATCGAAAGTGTAATTGAAGCACGGAGTTAAATATCCTGTACTTGATTTGCATATTTGTGTCTGAGCGCTTTTTCAAAAAAGGGTTTTTCGAAAGTCAAAGCGTAGTCTAGACGGGGTTCTTTTAGGGAAAAAAACCATTTTTGAAAGAACCCATACTCCTGAAAAAATGAGGAGTATGGGTTCTTTTGAAAAAAGGTTTTTTTAAAAGAACCCCGTCAAGACTGCGCTTTCACTTTCGAAAAACTCTTTTTCGAAAAAGCACTCGGACATGAATATGCAAATGAAGTGCAGGATATTTAAATCCGCGCTTCATTTGCACTTTCGATTTGCCTCATTTACATTCCTCTTTTGAAAGAGGAATCTAGTTTAGACGTGCCCAAAGAGTAGTCATATTGCAATGGTATTGTGCTGAAGTTGTATTTCAATTTTGCCCAATGGAACTGGCAATTTACCCAGGTCCAGCGATTTAAAGAGGGCCTGGTGCTCCCAGACACCACTGTTACTGTGTCAGCTGCCTAGGACTTGCTGGCAGAGCACCGTTCCACATAGCTCTGAAGGCAGAGGCAGGAGGCACACCGCAGTCTGGGAGGTACTAAGGGCTGATTCCCTTGGCCAAGCCCTTTCTGCCTAAGACTTTACCCCTTCTGGAGGCACAGAGCCAGGCCCTCCATGCTTTTCCCCAGCGCCCAAAATGGCTGTTGGCCCCACAGGGGGGAGCCCAACTTTCCTACAGCTTCTGCCTTATCTTCCCTCTTTAATGACTGGTGAATTTGAGGATTCATTGGGAAGGTGAAAATAAGGCCATCTACTGATTGGTTCACGCTACTGGGAATTAATTCAATAAAGATAAAACCCATGTTGTGCAGCAGCAGCTACTCAGAGAAATGTGACCATGATGCGGCTCAAAATGAACTATGTCTTGTTTGCCTTAAATAACCCTGTTAAACACAGGGCTTGCCAAGAATTTAAGCCAGTGGAAAAAAACTAAAGGCCAAAATCTTTCTTTTTTGCCCTACTGTCAGAAACATATACTTTAACATACACCCAAATTACAGAGTAGAAGAATGTACCACCAATTATTGGGTTGTGCAGATCTGGATCCCAAACTGTGCAATTTGTGAAAGTTTCAAAACCAAATTTTGGAGTCAAACAAATAATACTGATTAGTGATTAATTAACCCCAGGCCTTGGGCAAGTCACATTTGGGCTGATTTTTATGACTTAGTCTCTTCTACATCTAAAGTTGATTATCTTTTAAACTGAATAGGATTCTGATGTTCATCACATTTAATTTAGAAGACTCAAAGGTGCACAGATAAATGTACAGATAAATGCTTTAGTAATTAAAGCTGTGTTAGGTAGAGATAATGATGGATTCTATATATTACTTCATCAACTTTAAATGAGATAAAATAACTGAAAAATCCAAATCAATGGACAGCTACATGCTCCCCAAACAGAATATCCTTGCAAAACCAGGGTTTTTAGATAAAATATTATATCTGAAATGACATGTTTTGAAAAGTGGTGGAGTGGAGAGAGGAGGAATTTAATTTTAAAACCTCAGTCTGTAAGTAGAGAGCCAACTTGTCTCAAAATAATCGCATTCAGTGACTGAAATAAATAGGTATACAAGAGCATGTGAGTCTAATTACAAACCACAGGTAATAAATGTCATGTTATGTTTCAGTGGTTTTATGGAGAAAGAACTCATTTGTGTGCTATGTCTAATATGAATTTTATGACTACTGATACTAAATGTAGGAAAGCATCTCCTGGTTTTTAATAAAATATGGTACATTGTAGTAGCAGCTGATTATGGCTAACATAAAACGTTACATATAGGGAGCAGGTTAAGATTAAGATTAAAAAGTAAATTTAAAATTGGAATCTTGATTTTGCTGTAATTCTTGCACAAACACGTGTTGCATTCTTTGATCCACTTATTAGCACTGTAGTTTTTCCCATAAAGTAACTGGCATTGAGCTTGGTACAACTGGGCCTTTCTATCATTAAATACTAGGACACTTCTTCAAATTCCTATTAAGATTCATGTCTGCCTCGATGCCAACAAAAATCCTGTTTCAGCTAATCCTAGTTAGGTATGTAACAATCCGTAAGTGTGCCCTTTCCCCTTTTCTTCTTTTTCTACTCCCTTATTTTTACTAAATTCCCAATTCTGGCTACTCCCACTAATCCTGGGTTAGCACCTCAGCTGATATAAATTAGTCCAGTGCTATTGATCCCCAACTGTATATTTGGAAAAGCCACAAAATATATAACACAAATCTGAACAAGTCATCAATGCAGCAATTTATTTTTATTCTGTATTCTACCTTACTTAAATGGTCTCCATTACCATATTATTGAACCATTGCACCTCTCTAACATACTTATTCTCACTACAATCTTCTGAGGTAGAGAAATGCTAGTATGCTCATTTTACAGTTAAGCTATTGAGACACAGAAAGATTAAATGACTTGCCTGAGGTCACACGAGTAGGCAGAGCAGGAGAACAAATACAGGTCTCCCAGCAGGTTAGTGTACTAGGTGATGGTCAGTATTTTTTCCTCAATCTTTTGTTTTTTCTTGTACTTTTTATGCTTAATTTTTTTTTAGAAAATGAATTGTCTTTCTGTATTTGAACTACTTCCAGCCTGGTAGGATCTATTCCTGAAGTCAAGGGGTATGTCTAGACTACATCCCCTGTCGCCAGAAGGATGTAAATTAGACATACCAAAATTGCTAATGAAGCAGGGATTTAAATATCCCATGCTTCATTAGAATAAAAATGGCTGCTGCTTTTTGCCGCTGCGGCAATTTGTCGGCAGTCCAGATGGGGATCGGTCGACAAGGAAAGCCTTTTCTGACCGATCCTGTAAACCTTGTTGCATGAGGCATAAGGGATCGATCAGAAAAGGCTTTCCTTGTCGACCGATCCCTGTCTAGACTGCCGCTTTTTGCTGGCAAATTGCCACAGCAGCAAAAAGTGGCGGACATTTTTATTCTAATGAAGCATGGGAAATTTAAATCCCCGCTTCATCAGCAATTTCGGTATGTCTACTTTACATCCCTCTGGCGACAGAGGAATGTAGTCTAGACATATCCTTCAAGCTATGTTGATTTATACCAGCTGAGGATCTAGCTTTTTAAGTATCTAACACAATTGTAAAGTATTAACAGACTTCCAGAGGTGTAATTCAGCAATGGGCCAGGAAGCACAAATCACCATGTATTTCATTGTTAGATTTAAGACTTTCAATTTGATTATGTACAAAATATCTGAGCTGGGTATTTTTTATTTTGTTTTTTTAATAGGGTTTTTTGTGGGGTGAGGAGAGGAAACTAGACCTTGGTGAGTTATAAAATCATCCCTTTACACCATATCAAGGGCAGATGTCAAGTCAGCTTTATAAACAGAAATCCTTGAAATAGAGGTCTCTCATTTTATTGCTTGACAGTTGCATCTGCTAATGTCAGACTGGGGCTCTTCTGTTTCTGGAGGGATTGCACAAATTCTCTTTGTTAACTGAACACAAGGAAGAACTGGACAAAATGAGGAGCTGTCAAGCAACAACAGCTGCAGAAGCTCCCAGGTGCTTATTGGGGAACATAGCTAGCCAGAGATAAATCCATCAAAACTGCTTGTAGTGCTCTACAAGATCCCTATGCTAAAGAAATCAGGTGAATTACAGCAGAAAGTCTGGCACATTATCATTGTCACACTTCACTTATAAACACCATAAACCCAGAGGTGATGGAATACACTTCCACTTTGCTGATAAAGGGTACTGTCTTTGTTATTTGCTCAAGGTGAAAATTGGTGGCTTTATCTGATAAAACCTCGGTTTGCAAGCTTGGTTTTGGTTATGTAAATGCATGGCATTAAAGATTCCAGAGAGCAAATTGTTTAAGCTGCATTTGGCCAATTTCCTAGCTGGGCAGACTGTGCCACCTATAATTAAGACTAGAAAAGAAATCATTTGAAAAGTGATCAGTAAGAAGATGGATATCTCCAGAATATTAGTAGTAATCAGAATTAAAATAGATTTTAACTATTACAAACAAATGATGGCTAACCTTGGGTTCTATGAATGTATGTGGCAAGTCAATAATATGAAAGCAATAGAGGACTATGCTGCACTTGGTTTGCATATATGTAGGACAGGGAAAGGGAGGACTCCATCAGGGTGTGTGGGATCTGGGGTTGGGCCTACAGTGGCCAAGTTTGAGGGTCATATTCCCGGAGGTTTCATCACATGATGTAATTTTTACCTAAATATTAATCTTTACTTCCTGGACACTGCAGGCCCACCTTAGTGCTAGGGATGAGACATTTATGTGCAAGAGGAGAGGGTTGGGATGTGTGGAAAGGTTACAGGCTATTAGAGGGAGTTTGCATGTGGGAGTAGGTGCTGGGTCCCACTGGCGCTTGCTGCATCTCCCAGGAAGTGACCACCAGAAGCCAGGCAGGATCCATGTGCTGCCTTTGCGTCAGCAAGCATCATCCCCACAGCTCCCTTGGTCACAGGTCCACTCTAAGGTGAACTATGAGGAAGAGTCGGCCCTCAGGCAGGGCCAGTGCATGGAGCTTCCCTGAATGCCCCTGAGCCTAGAGGCCTCCAGGATCTGCCTGAAACCAAATCAGGAGGGGAATTTTCTTAACTCTGAGGCCCCCTGGGCATCACCAGGCAGACTTTTAACAGCCCTGTCAGCATTGCCAGGGTACATTTTCAAAGTGCATTCTAGGAAAATATCGGTCACCTGGAAACCCTGCTTAATACCCAACACCTTCCCGTCCAATTGCTATGTGGAGGATTTTATTCTCCAGAAATGTCAAAGAGACTGACACCTTTCACACACACTAAAGTCATTTAACAAAAACCAACTCATTCTGATAAAGCCATGGCTGCAGACACGGAAAGCTGCAAATTCCACCTGCCAGAGTCAGCCTGGTCCATGACCCAGAGAGATATTCCCAAAGGGTGAAGCAGCTGATATTTTAATGCGGGAGGAATTTCCGCAGACTGAGGACAACTGATATCAGATAGAGGGTCTATAGCTCTATAACCATGGGAATCTCCTATGTCAGATGTTGATTTACTCCCCATGGAAAGTGCTGCAGTTAGGGTTTTTACCCTCAAAGTTTTCAAAAGTGAGGTTTTTTCCTAGATAAGAGATTTCTGATTTCCAGCCAGCACTGGTGCAAACAATATGTTTTCAGCCCACTTAAACGCTGTGATTTTGTAGAATCAATTTCCCCAAATACAAATAAACAAAGAAAAGACACGGGGAAGAGGAAGAAAAGATTTTCTGTTATAGCTACATGTGGGTGGCTGATGGAAGAGTGAATGTGTCAGGCCAGATCTGGTACTCTGTCTTTGGAAGACACAAGGGACCCTGTCCATTACATTCCTTCATAAAGGCTCTCATACCAGCTCTGCACACACAGTACGTCTACATAGCAAGGCTAAAGTCAAATTAAGCTACACAACTTCAGCTACGTCAATTGCATAGCTTAAGTCAAAATAGCTTAACTTGGCTTTTGGCACTGTCTGCACAGCAGGAAGTCAAAGGAAGAGCACTCTTCTTTCAACTTCCTAACTCCCCGAAAAATGAGGGTTACCATGAGTTGGAGTCAGAAGTCTTCCAGCTCGACATTATTTCAAAATAAAGGCTTATAGTATAGATGCGCACTTGGTTATTTCGGAATAACATTAGTTATTCCGAAATAATGCTGCTGTGTAGACATACCCACAATCACAGTAAGACCAGCCTATACAGGGAGTTCAGAGAGGGTGCATCTACACAGCACCCAAAACTCAAAATAAGATATTTCAAGTCTATTTCAAAATAGGTTATTTCATCATTTGGCACTATCTACATAGCGCCAAATTTTGAAATATAGCACTATTTTGAGCTATCCCTTACTCCTCGTAGAATGAGGTTTACAGGGATGGTGAAATAGCACGTCTAATATATTTTAAAATAGCGGACGTATTCAAAAGATGTGGGGTAGCTATTTCAGGATATCTCTGGTATCCCCAAATCACTTTTCTGTGTATACATATCCAGAGTGCCCTGAATCATTGCATCTCCTAGTTGATGTAGCCAAGTTCCCTTTGAAAGCCCCAGTAAAGGGAAGGTTACTGATCCAGACAATCCCTATCATTGCACCACTAAGGGTATGTCTAGACTGCATCCCTCTGTTGGCAGAGGGATGCAGATTAGGCAGGTAAACATTGCAAATGAGGCAGGGATTTAAATATCCCAGGCTTAATTTGCATAAAAATGGCTGCCATGTTTTGCTGGCTCAGCACTTTGTCAGCAAAAAGCGGAAGTCTAGAGGGGGATCTGTGGAGAAAGAAAGCCTTTTTCGACAGATCCTGTAAACCTCCTTGCAGGAGGCATAAGGAATCTGTCAAAAAAGGCTTTCTTCCTCAACAGATCCCTCTCTAGACTGCCACTTTTTGCCGACAAAGTGCTGAGTCGGCAAAACGCGGTGGCCATTTTAATGCAAATTAGCACAGGATATTTAAATCCCTGCCTAATTTGCAATGTTGACCTGCCTAATCTGCATCCCTCTGCTGACAGAGGGATGCAGTCTAGACATACCCTAAACGTGCTCTGCTAGGCTCTACATAGGTGCTGAACCAAAGCAAGTGTTTACAAGAATCAGTGGTGGGAGTAGCCAGGCTACTGACTCAGTCAGCAGATCTAGTGGTCAGGGTCTACTGCCCCATCTCTCTTCTCATCCAATATGTCCAGATCCCCTGGATGGGGTTCAATTGGATCAGCTTCCTTTTCAGTAAACCCCTAGTTCTGCCCACAGGGTGAGGCATAGGTGAATTTGGGGTGAATAAGGGGACACAAGCCTTCCTGCTCCACCAGGGCCCATCCAAATGTCCTGACAGCATAGGCTGGCCTATGCTTGACTGCCCACCTCCTCTTCATGTTTCCATGGCTCACTTCCTACTTGACACAAGTTCATAACTTACTGTTGTGGCGCCTCCTGCTGATCACTTCAGAAAATAGCTCAGTCCAGCTTCTCCTGATGGTGTCTCGCTCTCTGTCGCACTCGTTCAGGCCCTAGGTCCCTCCCAGCCCTTGGTGTCCTTTCCTCATAGTGCTACCTTGTGGCCCAATCCTCTATACCTGTGGTGTCCAACACACTAGCCTCTAGCCACATGTGGCTATTTGGCCAGTTGAGTGTGGCTAGTTCGCTAGAGCAGTGGATACTGCTTCAGCATTGGTTGGACACTACAGCTGTATACCAACCTTGCCTCAGTGACCTGCTGCCAGTCTGAAATGACCACTCATCATTGGCAAGGGGGTGTGGCCTGCTGCCTTCTGTGACCCTGGCTGCTCTTCTGTGGCCCTAGTACTTCCCTGGGTCTTGGTAGCTGGGCCACAGCCTGAGGTTTATTCAGACCCAAGCTCCCCTGGCTCACCTTCCCTTTCCCTAGCACTGCTCTGTGCAAGGTACCCCTGCTAGCAGGCAGCTAGGTCCCTTTCTCTCCAGAGCTGGAACAAGAGCATTCTCCTCTTGGTTAGACATCTTCTTTTATACTGTCCTGGTGGGCTTTGATTGGCTGCCACAAACCCTCAACTAATTGTGTCCTAGCCACACCCCTTTACCAGAGCTGTCCTAACCCTTTACACTTCAGTGTGGGGCAACTGCACAGTCACGCTACCCCACCTAAGCATCATTTTGGAGCATGGCTGTGGTTTGTCTAGAGACCTTTGCTGCAAACCCCCAGGACCTCAGTACTGATGCAGGCAACTCTATAGTTCCCTTCCATATGGATCTGCCTACCTCTGGGGTGTAGTCTCAAAGGATGGGGGGAAATATTCAGCTGTCAGACCCCTTTGGTAAGGTCTGCTGCATCTCCTCAGTGCTTCCCCTGGAAGTGACTTCTCTCCCACCACTCTGCCTGGGCTACTTCAGCTCTTATACCGCTCCTTTTTCCAGAAACATGCTCAGCATGGCCTGAGGGGTACAGTTTTCCTGGCCTAATATTAACCCAATCCTCTCTCCTACATAGTGTTTGTTAACTCCATCAGTGGGATTTTCAAAAGCGTGGACCTACATCTGCTCCCATTGTCAAGGAAATGTCTACCACTGACTTTAATATGAACAAAGTTCGGCCTGTCCTAAACACTTTTGAAAGTCCTATCTTATATGTGTTACAGAACTTACCCACATTCCTCCCTTGCCTTTATTTGGATGCATCATAAGCTCCAATGCCCTGAAGTGGGAATTACACTTCTCAACAGGTCAATACAAGTCTTACCTAAATATTTTGCCAGGCAGGTTATTCTCAGGACTCCTATCTAAAGGACTTCCTGTCCTTCCCTGTCTCTGTCTTACCATAAAGAAGCACCAAGCCTTTTGATCTTCTGAATTGGAAAAAGTGAGACCCATCCAAACTGGGCTGCCCATGAGCATCAGGAAAACAGATCTGTGTCTCTGTACAAGATTCAGTTCCCCGACACAATCTCACATGTCAGCATTTACCATTATTTCTTGTAATCTTCTAATAAACAACTTTCATCCCTTTAAAAGGTTTCCTCACCTGAGTATTAGCATAGCCTGAAACTACATCTATGCTATGTCTAGGTGCAGGTTTCTTTCAGAAGAAGCTTTTCCGGAAGAGAGGTTCCGGAAAAACTTCTTCTGAACGAGAGCGTCCACACTGCGACAGTGCATAGAAAAAGTGATCTGCTTTTTTGACAGAGTCCACACTGAATAGATGACACCTTGCATGTAAGCTGTGATTACTATGGACTGAATGGCCACCAGGGCACCTGTGCTTTTTCCTCTTTCCTCTTCTTGTGAAAAAACTCCCTTTTCCGCATCCACACATGTCTTTTTTCCTAAAGAGCTCTTTTGGAAAAAGGCTTCTTCCTCATAGAAAAAGGTTTATCAATGTCGGAAAAAAACCTCAGTTCCTTCCATTTTTTTTTTGAAAGAACGCGATTGAAGTGTGGATGTAATTTAAGTTTTTTCGGAAAAAATAATGTTTTTCCAAAAAACCTCTGTAGTGTAGACGTACCCTCAGAGACAATTTACATCCTTGATTGTTTATTCTATAGATGTTAGGATCGTAAGATAGTAGTCCAGTCATTGTCCATGAAAGTTCCATGCATGTAAAGAACTTTCCACTTCAAGCATAAAACTCCTTGATCCAAGGACACATTGTACTACATTTTTTTGAAGGTTAACACAAGTTTATTCTTTAAAATGGTGGTATATAAAATCAAAATCTGATTGCAGTCTAGTCTGCACATCAGCAATTCAGTTTAACACGTCTAGGTAATTATGTCTCCCCACACCAAGGTACATGGAAACATCCTTGCATAATAGATAACAAGTCATTTCTTTAAAAAAAAATGGAAAACAATTAAGAGTCTAAAATAGACATGTCAAACCACTGAAATTATCGTGCCATAGTTTGAGTTCCATCCCTAAATTACTACCTCTCATCTCCTTTCACTCAATCTATTTTTAAAATAGTTCTGAGGCTCAAGTAGACACTAATAATGTGAGATTTACCTAGAAAAATATAATTATTAACAAGCACAAAAGCTCACAGAGACTGAGTAAGCCCATCTGTACATGACCTTAGCTACTAGGTCCTCTCTACTGATGAATTTAGGGCAAGTTGCTTGTGGGAGCAATTTGTACTCTCCTCATCTTCGCATTTTTATCAACGGGCATTTTGTCAGCGATATTTGTAACAAAGATGTTCAAGATAATTTTAAGTGCTTAAGAAAAATGATAGAGCTGGAGACTGAATTTCCCTATGTAACTGTAGAATAGTTAGCACACAGATAACTGCTCTACTAGATTTCCCATGCTCTCCCACCAATTTAATTCAGTCATATTCCAGAAGAAGCACCTATGGGGGGCTATGGCTCATTCACTCATTGGCTTTCTTTTGAGACTGACAAAAAGGGATCATGAGTTGGCTTTGAGGATACGTCTACACTCCGAGTTTTCTCGGCAAAAAATATGTTAATGAGGGACTAATTTGCATGATCTCATTTGCATATTTTCTGCTGATCTGTTTTTGCTCTGGGGCTTTGTGCAAAAACAAGCAGTGTGGATGTTTTCTTTTTGCACAAAAACCCCTTTTCCCACAAGATCTTTATGCCCCAAAAAAGGAGGTATACAGATCTTGCTCAAAAAGAAAACATCCACGCTGCTTGTTTTGTGCAAAAATCACAGCACAAAAATGGATCGGCAGAAAATATGCAAATGCGATCGCGACTCATGCAAATTAGTCCTTCGTCAGCATAATTTTTGCTGAGAAAACTTGTAGTGTAGATATAGCCTGAGTGTATATAACACTTTTCGCCCCAATGTTTTACCAGAATTAAGAAAGTCTCAGAACAGGCCTGTGCAGGATTGTAGTTGAATGCTGTTGTGCCCATTTTCAAAAGGGTAAGCTTAAAATGCTCAAGGGCCATGTCTCTGGGTCAGTGAGATGACTCTATAAGTAAGATGCTATTCAGGATTAATGAAGGGTGGCAGAAACTTACCTTACATGTGCCCACAAAAGCTCATGATACCATCCACATGTTTTGTTAGGCTTCAAGATGCTGCAGGGCTATTCATTGTTTTTTAAGTTTTGTCTACTTTATATGATTTGCCCAAGATCACATCTATGGGTCAGTGACAGAGCCACAAAGGGAAGTGTAAAAGTTCTGACTTCCTAGATGCCCCTCCTCTTTTAGAGCTTGCTTGGAATCCCACCAAAGCCTAAGAGCGACTTGTCAGTATCCTTGATGGGAGCTGGATCAGGCTTTAGGGAGCCTTTAAATGTAGCTCATACAGAAATAAATTCCTTGTATTATTTTTGAGCTCTGAAACACAAGAAACAGATTTATAGAGCTCATGAATTTCAGTTGCAGGTGCTCTTTTTTTGCTCTTTCCACAGATGGCATTTCAGTGGCAGTAAGTGAAGAAAGACAACTGCATGATTTAGAAATATAATAAGAAATGCCTGTTAAATTCAGAGGTCAAATTACATTGCAGATATCATGAGGCAAAACAAGTTATTCAGGAGGGAATCACATATGTATTTAAAACTATTTTCAAGAGCAAAGGTACCCTAGTGGCCCACAATGAAGATTAGAAATTGGATTTAAAGGGATTGTATTTTTTAAAAGTTTCCAATGTGATTTTTTACATTTTACAGATTTGTTTCAGACCATCAAGTGATATAGCAGTGAAGCACTGGATTTTCTGTTAATTTATCCACATAGATGTAGATTCCAGCAAGACAAAAATGGTCCCTTATGTCTTTTAAAGACTCATTCATGACTGAGCTTTATAAAAAGCTATTAGTCATGCATCAAGGTTGAAAGGTAGACACATGTGACTGAACAGTGACTGAAAGCAAACTCTCCAGTGTAATATTAAATATGGCAAGCATGTTAACAGCCAATAAAAAAGGATCTTTTCACATTTTGGTTCTATAAAATGTTTATGATAGAGTTATTGGCTCTGCTCTGCAACAGTCCAAGCCAAAGTATTGTTATGCTCTCCATTAGAGCTCCTGACAGTGACTGATCCTTTTGGTATTGGCATTTTGATTACCCAAAAATACATGGTAAATTACATTAAACATTTTGGGAAAATGAAGTCATTGGGACTCAGGTAAATGCTTAATGAGAAACAGGTATGAGAGCGTGGCTGAATACAAAGTTAAGCACATACTTGTTTTGCTGGATCAGCATTCCAGTGAATAAGGGCTATGAAGTCATACTCCACAGTTTTGAAAAACACAAGCTATTTGATAAAATCATATTCCATGCGATAACACTATTGATTATACTGTGAGTCTTGGGGTGCTCTTTAATAAATAGTTGGGGATGTTCTAATACTACAAAAAGTAGTTACTGAACTCTGACTTTGTCTTCACCCACAACTATCTCCAGTTTGGGGATAAATTATAGCTTCAAGTCAGCATCATAGCCATGGGCGCCCACATGGCCCCACAATATGCCAGCATCTTTATGGCTGACATCTCTCATCCCCAGAACCCTTACTCTGCTTATGCTACATTGATGACATTTTCATCATGTGGACTCTTGGGAAGGAGACCCTTGAAGAATTCCACAGAGATCCACCTGATCATCAACCTTAGTTTGGACCAGTCCACTTCCTTGATACTACAGTACAATTAAACGACGACCACATTCCAATCACCTTATACTGGAAACCTACCAACCACTACACTTATCTACATGCTTCCAGCTTCCATCTGAGACACATTTTCCAATCACTTGTTTACAGCCAGGCCCTAAGATACAACCAGACTTGCTCCAATCCCACAGACAGGGTACGTCTACACTACAACGTTAATTCGAACTAATTTAGTTCGAATTAGTTAAATCGAACTAAGCTAATTCGAACTAATGGATCCAGACTAAAAAACTAGTTCGAATTAGCGTTTTGCTAATTCGAACTAGCATGTACACATTAAGTGGACCCTGAACCAGGCTTAAGGATGGCCGGAAGCAGTGCCGGCAGGGCATCACAGGAGGACTTAGAGCATGGAGATGCTGTTTCAGGCTAGCCGAGGGCTGCGCTTAAAGGGTCCCGACCCCCACCCCGGACAGAGAGTTCTCAGGGGTGTCCCACTTGCAAAGCAGTCCTGGCTTGGATTGCCCGGAGTACCCACACTGGGCACATCACAGCACTCGGCCATCAGACCGGGCTGCACTTGCCGCAGGCTGCCATCTGGGGAGAGGGGGCAATTGGGGGGCTGCAGGAGAGCTTCCATCCCCAGAAGCCCGCAGAGCAAGCCCAGTCCTCCCCATCGGGGGCTCGTGCCCCATTCCTCCCTCACCTCCTTCCACTTACCCTTCCCTAGCCCCTCTTCTTGATGTACAAAATAAAGGACAATTGTGTTCCAAAATGGAATCTGTCTTTATTGAACAAAACTGGGGGAGACTGGGAAAAGGAGGTGGGAGAGGGGAAGAGAGAGGCTGGGAGAGGGGAGGGCAACTAAAATGATCAGGGGTTGGGAACAGGTCCCATATGAAGAGAGGCTAAAGAGATTGGGACTTTTCAGCTTAGAAAAGAGGAGACACAGGGGGGACAGGATAGAGGTCTCTAAAAGCAGGAGTTGGGTGGAGAGGGTGCATACAGAAAAGTTCTTCATTAGTTCCCATAAAGAAGGACTAGAGGACACCAAAGGAAAGGAATGGGTAGCAGGCTTGAAACTAGTAACAGAAAGTTCTTCTTCACAAAGCAAAGAGTCAACCTGTGGAACTCCTTGCTGCAGGAGGCTGTCAAGGCTAGAACTAGAACAGAGTTTAAAGGGAAGTGAGATCAAGTCATGGAGGTTGGGTCCATGGAGTGCTATTAGCCAGGGGGTAGGAGTGGTGTCCCTGCCCAAGGTTTGTGGAAGGCTGGAGAGGGATGTCACGAGACAAATGGCTTGGTCACTGTCTTCGGTCCATCCCCTCCAGGGTCCCTAGGGTTGGCCGCTGTCGGCAGACAGGCTACTGGGCTAGATGAACCTTTGGTCTGACCCAGTACGGCCATTCTAAGCTCAGGGCTCAGGATCGGGGGTCTCAGTGGACCACCTTGATTTTCATGCACACCTGCTCCTGGGTGGCCAGGCTGGAAGCTCTCCTGCCCTAGCCAGCCACTTTCCTGTGCCTAGTGCGGAGGTCATGGATGAGGTCCACGATGTCCGCACTAGCCCAGGCGGATGCCCGCCTCTTGCGGTCCCGGTCAAGCTCCCGGGAGCCGCCAGCCTGGTCCCAGGAAGAGGGGGAGGGCTGGGGGGCATCAGGTGGGTGGCTGGATCCGTGCCAGGTGCAGGGTCTGCTGGCTGGGTGCTGGCAGGCTTGCACCTGGCATGGGCACCGTAGCCAGCCCGTGCCCCTTTAAGGGGTCCGGGGCCGGGAGGGGGGCATACGAGTTTCCCTGGTGTTGGCCAGAGTGGCCACCAGGGAAACCTGGGGAGGGCTAGCCTTCCACTAATTCGAATTAAGGGGCTATACACCCCTTAATTCGAACTAGCTAGTTCGAACTAGGCTTAATCCTCATAAAATGAGGTTTTCCTAGTTCGAACTAAGCGCTCCGCTAGTTCGAATTAAATTCGAATTAAGTTCGAATTAAGTTCGAATTAAATTCGAACTAGCGGAGCGCTAGTGTAGCGCCTATTAAAGTTAGTTCGAACTAACATCTGTTAGTTCGAACTAACTTTGTAGTGTAGATATACCCACAGAGACAAACACCTACAGGCGCCATATCAAGCATTTTTACAACTTAAATACCCACCCGGAGAAGTGAAAAAATAGATTGACAGAGCGAAACGAGTACCCAAGCATCAGCTTGGAATCATAAAATAATAGAATCTTAAGGCTGGAAGAGACTCAGCAGGTCATCGAGTCCAGCCCCCTTCCAAAAGCAGGACCAATCCCAACTAAATCAACCCACCCAGGGCTTTGTCGAGCCAAGACTTAAAAGCCTCTAGGGATGGAGATTCCACCCCTCCCTAGATAACCCATTCCAGTACTTCAACACCCTCCTAGTGAAATAGTTTTCCCTAATATCCAACCTAGACTTCTCCCACTGTAACTTGAGACCACTGCTCCTTGCTCTGCCATACATCACTATTGAGAACCGCCTCTTTCCGTCCTCTTTGGAACCTCCCTTCAGGAAGTTGAAGGCTGCTCCCTTCAAATCCCCCCTCACTCTTCTCTTCTGCAGACTAAATAAGCCCAACTCCCTCAGCCTCTCCATAGGTCAATTGCTCCAGCCCCCTAATCATTTTGATTAGGAACCTCTGCAATTCATCCACATCTATTCTATAGCGAGGGCCCCAGAACTGGATGCAATACTCCAGATGTGGCCTCACCAGCGCTGAATAAAGGGGAATGATCACTTCTCTAGATCTGCTGGCAATGCTCCCCCTAATGCAACCTAATATTCCATTCGCCTTCTTGGCTACAAGGGCATACTATTGACTCATAGCCCGCTTTTCATCCACTGTAATCCCCAGGTCCTTTTCTGCTGAACTCCTGCTTAGCCATTCGGTCCCCATCCTATAACAATGCTTGGGATTCTTCCATCCCAAGTGCAGGACTCTATATTTGTCCTTGTTGAACCTCATCAGATTTCTTTTGGCCCAATCCTCTAATCTGTCTAGATCACTCTGGACCTATCCCTGCCATACTGTGTTGCCTAGTGCAGTAGTCTGGGAGCTGACCTTGTCTGTGAAGACCAAGGCAAAGAAAGCATTGAGTATTTCAGCTTTTCCTACATCTTCTTCAAGATAGGCCCAACCAAACAAAAACCAGAACACCACTGGTCATCACCTACAGCCCCCAACTACTTAAACCCCTCCAACATATCATTAACAATCTACAACTTATCCAGGAAAATGACCCATCACTCTCACAGGCCTTGGGGAACAGGCCAATCCTCACCTACGGACAACCTCCTAACCTGAAATAAATTCTTTCCAGCAACCACACAGCACACCTCCATCATACTCACCCAGGAACCTCAGGGATGGTACTTGGTCCTGCTGTGAAGGCAGGGGACTGGACTCGATGAACTTTCAAGGTCCCTTCCAGTTCTAAGAGATAGGCAATCTCCATTTATATATAACCCATCCCTGCAATCAACTCTGATGCCAGATCCATTCACACATCTAGACAAGCAACATCATCACAGGACCTAACCACATGAGCCACCACATGAGAGGCCCATACAACTGAACATCCACCAATGTGCTCTATGCCATCAAGTGTCAGCAATGCCCCTCTCCCATGTATATTGGCCAAACTGGATAGTCTCTGTGACAAAAGATTAATGGATACAAATCACATATTCAGAATGTTAACACAGAGAAACCTGTTGGGGAACATTTTTACTTTCCTGAGTACTCACTATGAATCTAAAAATGATTGTATTATTATTACAAAGCAATTTCAAAAACCAGCTTGAGAGAGAAGTTGCAGAATTTGGTTTAATTTAAAATTTTGACACATGGAATCGAGGTTTGAACCTGAGTTGGATGAGTCGCTACATTCCAACCCCAATGACATAAAAAGTCAGGCACCGGGTACTTAGAACCCACTCATTTAGCATGGATACTCTTATTGACAAACTCTTTTTTTCTTTCTCTTTCCCTCCCCATCCCCTCTCTTTCTCTGCTATTTATTTGTACCCGGGACCCCTTAACTCCATTCGTCTGAAGAAGTGAGTTTTCCCCACGAAAGCTCATGATACTATCTACATTTTTGTTAGTCTCTAAAGGTATGTCTCTACTGCAGGCATTCGAACTTGCAAATGAAGCCTGGGATTTAAATATCTCGGGCTTCATTTGCATGTTCCCGGGCGGGCACCATTTTTAAATGCCCGTAGTTCAAACTACCTGCCGCTACACGCGGCGTGGACTAGGTAGTTCGAATTAAAGCTCCTAATTTGAACTACCGTTATTCCTCCTGCAAGTGCCAAATTTTGAAAGCACATGCTATTTCAAGCCATCTCTTATCCCTCATTCAACGAGGTTTACTGGGATGGTGAAATAGCGTGGCTGTTATTTTGAAAAATAACATTTGAAAAATATTTCAAAATAATGGGTGGCTTCTGTAGACACAGGGGAGCAATTCCGGGATATCCCCGATATCATGAAATTGCCATGTAGTGTAGATGTACCCTAACTGAAAAAACTTTAAAAACAACAAATGGCTCTGCTTAAAGGCTAACAAAAAATGTAATCACAGTGGCTGTGTCTAGACTACATGCCTCTGTCGGCAGAGGCATGTAGATTAGACAGATCGGCAGAGGGAAATGAAGCCGCGATTTAAATAATCGCGGCTTCATTTAAATTTAAATGGCTGCCCCGCTCTGCCGATCAGCTGTTTGTCGGCAGAGTGGGGCAGTCTAGACGTTCCCCTGTCGACAGAAAACCCTTTTGTCGACCGCCCCGATAAACCTCATCCCACGAGGCATAACGGCTCCCTTTCCCTCTGCCTTTCCCTTTGCCGGCTTCCTTTCCCTCTGCCTATCTATCTAATCTACATGCCTCTGCCGACAGAGGCATATAGTCTAGACACAGCCAGTGTGTCATATGTTGCAGTCAATCCCACTTTATTTGGTGTAGGGTTTGAAGAGATGCTTGTAGTTATGACAAGAAAGAGAAGTCACAGGAATGAGGTCAACATACACAAGGATTTCACAAGTGACCCCTACTGAGGAAGAATATTAGATACAAATATGAACTATTGTTGAAATCAGAAATTGAATTTATACTATGATGTCAGAGACATTTTTTATATTATTTATCTGGTCACAATTTTTAATAGCAGGCTTTGGAAATGACTTTCTTTAAAAAAAATAAGAGTTTTCTCCACATTACAATTAAAGAGACTGGGACTTTTCAGCTTAGAAAAGAGGAAACTAAGGGGGGATATGATAGAGGTCTATAAAAGCATGAGTGGAGTGGAGAAAGTGAATAAGGAAAAGTTATTTACTTGTTCCCATAGTATAAGAACTAGCGGCCACCAAATGAAATTAATGGGAAACAGGTTTAAAACAAATAAAAGGAAGTTCTTCTGCACACAGTGCAGTCAACCTGTGGAACTCTTTGCCTGATGAGGCTGTGTAGGCTAGGACTATAACACGGTTTAAAAAAGAGCTAGATAAATTCATGAAGGTTAAGTCTATTAATGGCTATTAGACAGGATGGGTAAGGAATGGTGTCCCTAGCCTCTGTTTGACAGAAGGTTGAAGATGGATGGCAGGAGAGAGATCGCTTGATCATTACCTGTTTGGTTCACACCCTCTGGGGCACCTGGGATTGGCTACTGTTGTCAGACAGGATACTGGGCTGGATGGATCTTTGGTCTGACACAGTATGTCCTTTCTTATGTTATTATGTACAATGTGACCCAAATAGTCTCTTAATCTTACTAATATGCAAAGATGGGCCTGAGCAGAAAAATGTACCTCTTAGATCATTTTAGCTGTATTAAATTCAGAGATATTTGGACCTTTGGCTCTGATTCAAGCCCACCTCTAGTACTATACATTCTAAAAAAAAAACTTTAAAAAACAATGAATAGTCCTGCAGCACTTTAGAGACTAACAAAAAATGAAGATAATATCATGAGCTTTCGTGCATACACCCACTGCTTCTTCCCAAACATACATGTAATGTCTTGTATGAAAACTATTGATTTGCACACTAATGGTATCCTAAAATGTTTCTTTCATATCCAGGAATGATTATTTTAATAAAGAATATGAGTTAATGGAGTATTTGCCATTGGTTTGAAAGCTTAGTTTAAAAGTTAATCCAAATTGGCTTGCAAACTAAGATCATGTAGACTGAACTTTGTCTAAAGAGAATATAAACAAAGAGATATGAATGAATAGCAATATACTGTGTAGATAGACACAGCACCTAGGGGGGAATCACACAGATCAGAGTTGGGACTCCTCTTTTTTCACAACAGCACATTAATGAAACTGGTATTTGGAGGCGTTGTTAACACCAGGAAAACAGACTCATTAGAATCAATCTAAGTGCAAGCTGATTGCCATTTTGGAAGAAAAAATTAGAGAATTGGAAGCCCAAGTGTAGATGCTACACTCAGTCAGAGAGGATGAAGACTTCCTTCATAGAAGGCAGCTTTTAATCCTGCAGACACAGCAAGCAGAAGAGCCAGAGAGGGCAGTACAGGACAAGGAAGAAAACTGGCAGCAAGAAACTTCTAGAAGAAAAAAAAAGGCCAATTCAGGAATCCCCCATTGCTATAGAGGTAAGTAATCGCTTTCAGGCTTTCTCCATAGGCAGTGTGGTGGAGAATGCATTGGGAGGGACCTCTCAAGGAAGAAATCAGAAGGGACCATAATCTACTGGATGGCATGGGATGCGTAGTTCTAGGGATGGGGGTTCCATGACTCCTACCCCCAAAAGAAAAAGACGGGTGGTGGTGGTCAGGGACTCACTCCTAAGAGTGACTGAGTCATCCATCTGCTGTCCAGACCTGGAATCTCAAGAGGTGTGCTGCTTACTGGGAGCTTGAATTCAGGATGTGACTGAGAGTCTTACAAAACTGATCAAATCTTTGGATAGCTACTCTTTCCTGCTTCTCCATGTGTGAACTAATGATACAGCCAAGAATGACCTTGAGCGTGTTACTGTGGATTATGTAGCACTGGGAAGAAGGATCCAAGAATTTGAAGAGCAAGAGGTGTTCTCGTCCATCCTCCCTGGTGAAGGGAAAGGTCCAGGTAGGGATCATCGAATTGAGGAAGTAAATGTGTGGTTGTGCAGGTGGTGTCGGAGACAAGACTTTGGTTTCTTCAATCATGGGACTCTGTTCCGGGCACAAGTATTGTTAGGAAGAGATGGGATCCACCTAACCAAGAGAGGAAGGAGCATTTTCACGAGCAGGCTTGCAAACCTAGTGAGGAGAGCTTTAAACTAGGTTCATTGGGGGGCGGTGACCGAAGCCTTGAGGTGAATGGGAAAGTTGGATACCGGGAAGAAATGCAAAGAGGAACGAGCAACAAAGAAAGACCCCTGATTCAAATAGAGAAGGTAGGGCAAACAACTGGTTATCTAAGGTGTTTGTACACGAATGCAAGAAGCCTGGGTTACAAACAGAAAGAATTAGAGGTGCTGGCCCAGTCCAAGAACTATGATTTCATTGGGAAAACAGAGATTTGGTGGAATGACTTATGACTGGAGCGCTGTCATGGAAGGGTATAAACTGTTCAGGAAGAACAGGCAGAAGATAAAAGGAGGAGGAGTTCCACTGTATGTAACAGAGCACTACGATTGATCAGAGCTCTAGTATATATAGAGAGAAAAGCCTGTTGAGAGTCTATGGGTCAAGTTTAGAGGTGGAAGCAACAGCAGTGATGTTGTGGTTGGTGTCTGCTACAGGCAGCCAAATCAGGTGGATGAAGTAGATGAGGCTTTTTTCAGACAACTGAGAGAAGCTTCCATATCGTAGGCCCTGGTTCTCAAGGGGGACTTTAATCACCCTGACATCTGTTGGGAGACCAATACAGCAGTACACAGACAATACAGGAAGTTTTTGGAGAATGTTGGGGATAACTTCTTGGTACAAGTGCTGAAGGATCCGACTAGGAGCCATGCTCAGCTTGACCTGCTACTCACAAACAGGGAGGAACTACTAGGGAAAGTAGAGGTGGGTGACAACCTTGGAAGCAGCGATCATGAGATGGTAGATTTCAGGATCCTGACCAAAGGAAGAAAAGAGAGTAGTAAAATACACAGCCTGGACTTCAGAGAAGAAGACTTTGACTCCCTCAGAGACCTGATGGGCAGAATCTCCTGGGATGCTATCATGAAGGGAAAAGGAGTCCAGGAGAGCTGGCAGTATTTTAAAGAAACCTTATTGAAGGCACAGGAAGAAACCATCCCGATTCACAAGAGAAGCAAATATGGTAGGAGACAAGATTGGCTTACCGGGGAAATCCTTGGTGAACTTAAGCACAAAAAGGAAGCTTACAAGAAGTGGAAACTTGGACAGATGACTAGGGAGGGGTATAAATGTATAGCTCAAGAATGCAGGGGAGTTATCAAGAACGTAAAAGCACAATTGGAATTGCGACTAGCAAGAGATATGAAGGGTAACAAGAAAGGTTTCTACAGGCATGTTAACAAGAAGAGGGTGATCAGAGAGGGTGTGGGGCCCCTGCTGGATGAGGGAAGTAACCTAGTGACAGATGATGTGGGGAAAGCTGAAGTACTCAATGCTTTCTTTGCCGCTGTGTTCACGGACAAGGTCAGCTTCCAGATAAATGCACTAGGTGACGCAATATGGGAAGAAGGTGGACAGCCCTTGGTGGGGAAAGAATGGGTTAGAAACTATTTAGAAAAGCTAAATGTACACAAATCCATGGGTCTGGATTTAATGAATCCGAGGGTACTGAGGAAACTGGCAAATGTCATTGAGGAGCCTTTGGCCATTATCTTTCAAAAGTCATGGAGATCGGGAGAGATCCCGGATGATTGGAAAAAGGCAAATGTAGTGCCCATCTTTTAAAAAGGGGAGAAGGACAATCCAGGGAACTATAGATATGGGAAAGTCAGTGCATGTGATATACCTTGATTTTAGCAAAGCTTTTGATACGGTCTCCCACAATATTCTTGCCAGCAAGTTAAGGAAATACGGATAGGATAAATGGACTGTAAGATGGAGAGAAAGCTGGCTAGAAGGTCAGGCCCAGCGTGTAATGATCAATGGCTCAATGTCAAGTTGGCAGTTGGTTTCTAGAAGAGTGCCCCAAGGATCGGTTCTAGGACCAGTTTTGTTCAACATCTTTATTAATGACCTGGATGAGGGGATGGATTGCACCCTCAGCAAGTTTGCAGATGACACTAAGCTAGGGGGAGAGGTGGATATACTGGAGGACAGGAATAGGTCCAGAGTGACCCAGACAAATTGGAGGATTGGGCCAAAAGAAATCTGATGAGGTTCAACAAGCACAAATGTAGAGTCCTGCACTTGGGACAGAAAAATCCCAGCATGGTTACATGCTGGGACCTGAATGGCTAAGTAGCAGTTTTGCAGAAAAGGACCTGGGGATTACAGTGGACGAGAAGATGGATATGAGTCAACGGTGTGCCCTTGTAGCCAAGAAGGCCAATGGCATATTAGGGTGCATTAAGAGGAGCATTGTCAGCAGATCCAGAGAAGTGGTTATTCCCCTTTATTTGGCTCTGGTGAGGCCACATCTAGAGTATTGTGTCCAGTTCTGGGCCCCCAAGTACAGGAAGGATGTGGACGCATTGGAGAGGGTCCAGCAGAGGGCGACCAA
Source organism: Pelodiscus sinensis (assembly GCF_049634645.1). NCBI lineage: Eukaryota > Metazoa > Chordata > Testudines > Trionychidae > Pelodiscus > Pelodiscus sinensis. The sequence continues at coordinate 54,380,610 of NC_134719.1, forward strand.
AATGATTAGGGCTGGCACACATGACCTATAAGGAGAGGCTGAGGGATTTGGGTTTGTTTAGTCTACAGAAGAGAAGAGTGAGGAGGATTTGAAGGGAGCAGCCTTTAATTTCCTGAAGAGGGGTCCAAAAGGCTGGAGAAAGTCTGTTCTCAATAGTGATGGATGGCAGAACAAGGAGCAATGGTCTTAAGTTACAGAGGGAGAGGTCCAGGCTGGATATTAGGAAAAATTATTTCACTAGGGCTATGTCTAGACTGCAAGCCTCTTTCGAAAGAGGCTCTTTTGAAAGATACTTTCGAAAGAGCCTCTTTCGAAAGAGAGCGTCTAGACTGCATGTTGAACTTTCAAAAAAGCGGCTTGCTTTTTCGAAAGAAAGCATCCAGTGAGAAAGCATCCAGAGGAACTTTCGAAAGAAGGCGTTCTTCCTCGTAAATTGAGGTTTACTGCCATCGAAAGAAAAGCCGCGTTCTTTCGATTTAATTTCGAAAGAACGTGGCTTGAGTCTGGACGCAGGGGAAGTTTTTTTGGAAAAAGGCTACTTTTCCCGAAAAAACCCCTGAGTCTGGACACAGCCCAGGAGGGTGGTGAAATACTGGAATGGGTTACCTAGGGAAGTGGTGGAATCTCCATCCCTAGAAGTTTTAAGTCTCGGCTTGACAAAGCCCTGGCTGGGTTGATTTAGTTGGAATTGGTCCTGACTAGAGCAGGGGGCTGGACTTGATGACCTTCTGACGTCTCTTCCAGCTCTATCATTCTGTGATTCTATGTTCAGAAAATGGCAAAGATATATGTATCCAATATGGACAAATGCAAGCTAAATGTGTCAAAAATTCTGAGCACACATCCTCAATACAATGGAGAAACCTGGGAAGATGTAACGTGAGAAAAGACCAACTAGTGATAATGGACAGCCATTTATACACTAGGCTGTAATGTGATTTAGCTGCAATAGGCTAGCAGCAGTTTGGGCTGTATGTACAAAGAATAACACATGAGCAGGGAAGCAAGGCAATCTGTTCAGGTATGTCAGTGCTTGGAATATTACATTACATTCTAAATACCATGTTACCAAAGAGAGACAGAACAATTGGAAGGAGTTAAAGAGCAACAAAAATGGTGGAAGGGTGGAAGAACTTATGGAGGGAAAACTGTGGTCTGTTGAAATCAATAGCCAGTCCGACTACTTGCACTTCTAGATTTAAGGATCTGAATAAGTACTTTGCCTAAAAGAGATAAGCGGGTATAGCATGGCTAACTCCAAAAGAGATATCATATTGGCCGGTATATATTTGAAAGTCATATACTGCAGTGGTCCAATTCATAATTGCACTAAAGTTTGGATAGCCATTTAAAGCAATGTAAAATAAGTATACAGTGCTTCCAAATCATCTTGTTTTGAGAGATGTAAATAATTACACCAGATGCAGGAGAAGAATGAATTGGAGCCCGAGAAGGAAGATGACTTATGTGCTGCATGGAAGTAAAACTTAATATAAATGTTGAGAAAAAATCAAAACAATTTAGTCTGAATATCTCGATAAACAGGGCTCAACAAACTGAGATGAAAGCTACTCGCCAGCCCCGCACTGTGCACGTGCCAGACCGGTACTGTGCATGCATGCAGCGCCGGTGAATGGGGTGCTCGGAGTGACCTGCTGAAATCTACTCGCCACGGGCAAGTAGAAACAGTGGTTTGTCAAGCCCTGTCGATAATCATCCAAACAGTAACAATCTTTCAAAGCCTAGTCACTTGGGAAACTTAAAACTAGACTACAAAAATCCTTTTTAAAAATCCCACGAACAGAATCACTTCTACTTTTACAAGGTGATAAACTGGATTACCTAACTGGGTTTTCCTCCCTCCCTAACTAGTGAGTTCATGTTAAACAATTTAAAACAAGAGAAATGTGAAAATCTTATTTTACCATAGATAATGAACAATTCAATTAATTGCATATTCTAAATAGAGTTGTTATTTTTTTTGTTCACCTTGCTTTAAGAGAAGTATCTTTTTTCCTTTGAATTTTGGAGACTGACACATTATTAACATTATGCATTGAGTCAAGACAGTAAGGGAAATGGGAGTGATAAAACAAAAATAGAAAGTGTCCAAAAATGAAAAAGTAAAACAGTATCAGCCTTCTGAACATTCATCAAAGCACATTAGCAATAAATCCTAATCAACGGCATGTCACTTTCCATTGAGTGAAAATACAGCTGCTATGCTATCTGCACTCCCTGACATGACAATAACCAGAGGAAGGAGGAAAATGATTAGAATTGGACTTTCAGCTGTAATCTGCACACAGAAAAGGAAAACTCTGTGCAGCGGGGAGGGGAGGGAGAGGGGAGAAGAGAGGGGAAGGGGGGATATAAGAATTTGTGGCCAAGAAGCTAATTATTAAAGAAGGTTGTAAAATTGTAAAGGTGTCTTCAATGGAATGCTGCCCTACAGCACTACTTCAAATTAACTTAATTCGAAATAGTTAATTCGAATTAAGCTAATTTGAAATAACGCATCTATACACAAAAACTATTTCAAAATAGCATTTTGCTATTTCGAAATAGCATGTCCACACTGAGTGGACCCTGAACCGAAGTTAAGGCTGGCCGGAACCAGTGCTGGCAGGGCATCAGGTTAGGACTTAGTGTGTGGGGCTGCTGCCTCTGGCTAACTGAGCTCCGTGTTTAAAGGGACCCTACCCCCAACCTGGACAGACAGTTCTCAGGGTTCCCTGCTTGCTTGTCTACCTTGATGATGGACAGCAAAGCAGTCCTGTCTTGGAGTGCCCTGAGTGTCCGCACTCGGGACACCACAGAACTCGGCCACATGGAGCCAGAGCTGCCCCTGGGCACACCAGTGCATCTCATGTGGTTGTTGCCATCAGCCCGGTTGCACTTGCTGCAGGCTGCCATCCGGGGGGTTCATCGGGGGGGGCTGTCAGGATCCAGGAGGCCCTGAGGGAAAGCATCCATCCCGAGGAGCCCTGAGAGCCTCCCCAGTGCTCCCCACCGGGGGCTCGTGCCCCATTCCTCCCTCATGTCCTTCCATTTACCCCTCCATAGCCCCCCTTCTTGATGTAAAAAAAAAAGACACGTATGTTCGAAAATAGAAACTGGGTTTATTGAACAAAACTGGGGGGGAGGGAGGATGAGCCTCTGGGGAGACTGGGAAAAGGAGGTGGGAGAGGGGCAGAGAGAGGGGTGGGGGAAACCTGGGAGGAGGGAGCTGGAAGGGGGAAGCAAGAGGAAAAAGGGGGAGGGGAAGCGCTCAGGGCTCAGGGTTGGGGGTCTCACCAGATCAACCTGACTTTCATGCAAACCTGCTCCTGGGTTTGCATGTGGCCTTTGGTCACATGGCAGCTATCCTACCATAAACGGCCGCATTCCTCCATCTAGTGAGGAGATCATGGATGTTGGGGGCATCCCCCCCAAACCTGAATAAGGAAGGCGCCCTGGACCAGGAAGGCGCCCGCCTTTTCCAGCCCCTGTCAGGCTCCTGGGAGCTGGCAGACTGCTCCTGGGGAGCAGTGGAGGGCTGGCTGCCAGTGGCTTGCTGGCTCATGTTCTGGAGCCACTGGGTCAGGGGCTCCAGTGGCCTCTGCTGGATCTGCGCTGGCATGCTTGGAGCTGGCAAAAGCACTGTGGCCAGGGTCTACCCCTGACTGGGGAGAGGAGAGTAAGCTTTCCTGGTTGTGCCCAGAGCGGCCACCAGGGCTCCCTGGGAAGGGCTGGAGGCCCCCTATTTTGAATTAAGTGTCTACACAGCATTTAATTTGAAATAGCTATTTCGAATTTGGTGTTACTCCTCATAAGGGCTCCACTATTTCGAATTTATTTCGAAAGCGGTTTGCCTGTGTAGACGCTATTAAAGTTAATTTGAAATAACTGCTGTTATTTCAAATTAACTTTGTAGTGTAGACATACCCTGATTGTCTTATTATCAGCATCAATGGGGCCAGGATTCCACCAGCAATCTGCTTGTAATGGGATGATTTCTAGAAAGCAAGATGCACAGCGGTATATACAGATTACACATCTAATTTGCACACATGTTTATGCCAAATGCACACCTCAACTGGATGTTTGCACATGCAAATAGCTAATCACATCAGTATTAATTTACACATTCATTGGCAGTAACTCACAACTTGACTAAGTTCAGAAGAGCTGTACCTGCTTACACTCGCTCAGGATCTGCCCCTTTAAATTCTATTGTACTGTTGCAGTGATCTGGGGAAATTCTTTGAATACTATCCAAAGATACTGTAATCATTTTCTTCCTTGACCTTGAGAAGAAAATTCTATTTATGGATTATTAATCAAAAGTAAAATTTCTTAGCCACAACAGTACATCCTGCCAAGTAGTCATGTGCCTTAGAATTCATAACTACAATATGAAGTAAATTACCAATGATATTATATTAACTCACTTGCAGGCTGTTCACAAGGTTATAAAAATGGTCTTAAAATGAGAATCCAAAATAAATTCATCTGATTATCTGCACAATGCTATTGGCACAGACCCTAAAACATTTTTTAAAAAACCCTTTAAAACAGTGAGGCACTACATTTGGATGATTAGCCTTAATCTTTCAGGAGTCAGTTATAAGCCCTGCTGCACCAATTAAACTGAAGAATAAGGATTCATGAGCAGCCTCTTACTCCCCTGGATGAGAAAGCCACATAAGCAGGACCTGTGTAAGGGTTGTGGAGTGGGGGCATTCCTTCTGGCTTCAATGGAGCCAGGATTTCACCTCTGGTTCATATTGGCTACCACCAGCTAAAGCACTTGGGCCAGTGGCCACCAGTCATTAGATTAGTTGATCCTGGAGACTCTCTCAGTTGATCACAATCTCCAGGAAAGCAGCAGGGCTGCTATTAGGGCAGGCTCCCTGCCTTCCCTGTCCCCGCATCACGCCCAGAAGTGGCTGCCTGGGTGCTCTGGCCCCTTTCAGAAGTGGCATGGAGCTGGGGCCGCCTGACGTAAGAGCCATTCCCAATGGGCAGGTTCTGAATGGCTCTGCAGCATTCAGATCAGGAGTCACTACACTTTTTGGAGTCACTACAGGGATATCTACTATATATTTCAAAGAGAGTTTGTCTGTCTGTGTGTCTGCCTCTCTGATTGTTCAAGAACTCCGCTTAAATGGTAAGAGTGAGGACCACCAAATTTGGTAGGCAGCTTCCTCTTAAAGCAAGGTCAGGGGTTGCTTGTGACAGGAAAATGGGATGTGCCTAGGATGGAATTGCTTTTTATAAAACTATACAGAAAAGAGAGAGATGCAATAGACATATGAAAGGGCCTATCTGGGGGTATGCCCCCCCCCCCTTGGGACTGCCACAGTCCCAAGCCTCTCCTCCCTCAGGCACCCTTTGGAGTGGAGGCTGAAGTTCCCCTCTCCCCAATTCGTACAAAATTATTGCTGGCTGTTCTCCCTTATCAGAGAGAAAGGGGAAAATGTACAGTTTGCTACATTCCTCACTCTGGCTGGGGAGCACAGGGGGTGGATGAACCTGGGCCTGCCCCCAGCTGGGGGACATGCACCCCTCCCTGTCTGTGGTTGCTGCAGCTGCAGCAGCCATGAAGAGGCACTTCTCACCTGGCCCAAAGCTGCTGTGGTGAGAGAGGGCTGAGGCTGTCCTCTTTCCCCAGGGTAGCCTCCCTACTGAACCTCTCATCCCCACCCTCACCTCAGAGCAATGAGTCAAATGAAGCATGTACATACTCATTTTATTTTCAAATTTTTTTTAAAAAAAATAGAGTTAATGACCCAAGCAACACTGAGCTAATCTTCTAGCTACAAATAAATATATCTGAATGTATTGGAGTTAGAACCTACAGAAATTATTATTGCTCTTAGAAATACAATTCTTTTGAAATGCTGGATAAATATCTAGTAAAATCTGTTTTGCCTTTGTCTTTCTCTGTTACCAAAAGCAATTTTCATAGGGATAGCCGTTTATGCGTTATACCCACGTGCCAAACCAAACATTATATGATACCAAACCTTCTAGAAGTATAGTTAACATGCTTTTTGTTTGCTGTAGACTCAAACAATAAACAAAGAACAATACTCACCATTGTTTTCTGCAATTATCTATACTAGATGTAATCAAGGCCTGAATCATTGCTTCCAATACAGCTAGCTGGAATGGGAAAGAAATCCTGGCTGTGGTTATGTAAATACAGTTTACTCAGTTGTTTAGGACTGCTAGATATTCAATTGTAAGAATGGTATTTTGTCTGTTGTAACCAATTTGGCTGTTGTGGGGTCACAAACCATGTTAACCCTAAATGCAGGAATTGTAAGATATGACCACCAATGCTTGCAGTTTTTGGGAATGCAGTAAAGCAGACCATGTTTAACTCAGTTCAAAGGAGAGAAACTGTCATTGTAAAGAATCTCAGATGGACAAGGCTTTCTCTTCAAAACTCTGTGAAGTCAACTAGGGGGAAGGGCAGAGCACTGAACCAGAAGGCTGCATGCCCTCCCCTCCAGGCCTGAGCTGTAAGATTGGTTCAACCTATTTCTCTCCTCCTCACCCCTTCTAATGATAAAACTAAAATATACTCCATAAGGGGTCTCTTTATTATTTTAAAATGTTATTCCAGTAGATGCTGGAATCTTTTGGCTGTACTGTACTGTGGGCCAAGAGCTGAAATCACTGAGAAGCTGAAATCACAGAGTGCTGAAATCACTTAGTTTGCCCCAGAACCAAATCCATCAGAAGGCCAGCAGCAGTGGTCAGTGGGAACAGCAGCAGGTGGCTGGCGGGGCAGCCAGTGGGAGCAGTGGTGAGCAGTTAGCAGGTAGCTGATGGGAGTGGTGGGGCAGCTGGCGGGAGCAGTCAACAGGCGACCGACAGGAGTAGCACGTAGGTGGCATTGCCATATGCTCAACAAGTGGAGATATCATGGTGATGTACCTTGGACTCTGGGTCTGCACTGACTGGACAGAGCCATGAGAGTGGGGTGTTTGAAGTGAGGGGAGGCCACACTTTATGAGTTGGGGTTTGGACTAAAGATCTTTAAGCAAAAGACTCTGCCCTGTGGACTCTGGTGATGGTATCTTCCTTACAAGTTTTCTTTGTTTATGTGTGTTCCTGTAGGTTGATGCTAGATTACTGTTATTAAACAGACTGTTTCTATCTCTGACTCGGGGCTTGTGATAGGGGAAGAATTGCCTCAAAAGGCACTCAGTGAATAGGTTGGCATTTTATTGGGTGGGGGCTCGAGCCAGATTGATTACTTGTTTGAAAGAACCTCCCTAGATACTGAACCCAGCCGTTCTGGCTGCTGACTGCTACTGTCAGGAGGGTTACATAGTTAATTATGTAAAATATACACAAATATAAACTGATAGTTTAATACAAGAGAATGGAAACAGAATAATTTTGCTCCAGCACCAGGACGTTAAATAATTCATAGATTCTTAGGCTAGAAAGTACATCTACGTTCATCTAATCTAACATAACTTCTTAGAACTCAGACCTTCCACCTTAACAATTCCCATTTGAATTTTACAAACCCTTCCAATCTTGATTTAAAAACTGCCAATAACAGAAAATCCTGTACAAATGAAATGAAATATGTCATCTCTTCTAGAGCATATAATAGTTTCAAAATCCAAGTGAGTAAGAAACCTGAAAGAGCAGTGCTCTTTTGCAGAAATAATTAATAAAATATTTTTGTTGAGTTTTATTACACACTGTTTGCATTTCTTCATCTATCCATTCTACCATAAAGCCACAATCTTTAATTAAAGAAAAGAGGTTAAAAGAAAAGTTAATGCTATTTTCACACAATTAATTAAAAGTGTTCCTTCTTGGATTGAACGGCTTACTATATTTATAAAGAGGAATAATGACATTGAGATTTAAAGTTATCTGTCTTCAATTGCTATAATTCTTTGCCACCTGATTGCACCTACGTAGCACATTAATCCAGATTCCTTCAGTCCATTTTAAAGCATGCAAGTGTGTATAGCACCATAATAAAAAAAAAATCGACAAACTAATTATGGTGAGGAAAGTGACTGAAAGTGATATCTGCTTCTTCTGCTAATGATTCTGCAGGTCTTTAGTGTCCTTACCTCAAGCTTTGTAACTATTAGTTCATTTTAACAATCTCAAGGGGTACGTCTATATGGAAGGGCTAAACTCAAAATTAGCTACACAACTTGAGTTACACTAATTGCATAGCGAAAGTCAAAATAGCTTATTTCAAATTTGGGCATGTCTAAACAGCACTTATTTCAAAATAGAGCACTCTTCCTCCAACTTCCCTTAATCCTCATAAAATGAGGGTTATAAGAGTCAGAGTAAGAAGTCTGTTGGCTAGACATTATTTCAGCATTAATTCCAAATAACTGCTTGTGTGTAGACATGCACTTTGTAATTTCGAAATAATGTCAGTTAATCCAAAATAACGGTGCTATGTAGACGTACCCAGAAGCAGGGTTTGCCAAACTGAAGCACCTTTGCTATCAGGATCAGACATGAACAGGCCATAATTTCCTGTCAATCTCCTACAAGCCACACCAAATATCTTTGCTACTATTAGAACCCTGCAGGCTGTGGGACTGAAGCAAAGCTCATCTAAGTCTATGCAAAGACTCCAGTGGGCCTTGGCTCTCAGCTTATGTCCACACCCTATTAAGCGTCCTGGCCTTTAAAACATACTGCCACAAGTGAGAAAATAGATTAAAAAATAAGCTGGAATTCAGAGGATGTATGCAACCAAAACCAAAGAGCAAGTGACAGAGTAGAAGGACATAAAGATTGCCAAAAGAAAAATAAATAGGACAGAATATAAACGGATGCCAAGACAATAGCAGGAGAAACATTCTGTTATCTGAAGTGCCAAAAGATAAAGAAGGTTCAGATGCTGTATGTTTTATTGAACATTTTATCCCCAAATGATAATAAACCAGCTCTAAAATGTCCTTTGCAGAAGAAGCATTCCTATTCTACTGTTCCATGCTAACTTAAGGCTGTTTATTTTATACAATTCGCTGCTTCTCTTGGGTAACACAGCTCCCCAGAGAGGCAATCTCAAAGAATAGCTCAATTATAAGTTAAGGGACTTGGAGGCAATGTATTGTTTTGATCAAGTTATGTCAAAGACAGAGTGCTCCAAAGGAGAAAAACATCTGACTCTGTACCTGAAAAGACTCCATGAATAACTCTGTTCAGATGTACTCTATGCTGAACCATAGACCCACCATTCCATAGGTTTCTCTACTGTCTGTAATAACTAAAGGGACTTATTACATAGCTCACAAGTCACTACGGCTATATCCACACTACTAAGTTATTTTGAAATAAGTTATTTCAAAATAATAACTCTTGAAATAACGATTTCAAAGTAAGCTTATTCCTCTTCACAAGCTGGACTTATTATTTCAAAATAACAGCCTTGGTAGTGTGAATGCTCACTTTGTTATTTCGAAATAAGGGGAGTTATTCTGAAATAATTCCCCAGTGTAGACATGCCCGTAATTCTAAGCTTATTTTAGAATGCTCATATTCTCTTAAGGACACACATATGAAAAAAGATAAGAAATCTTCTCTATAGCCCAAAACTTTCAAAGATGAATATTTATAGTTATGCTCCAAGTCCATATTTTAGAGACCAAAATAAAGTCATCTGATTTTACAAAGGTGCTGGGCATCTGCAGCTCCCAATTATGTTACTAGGGTTAGTGGAATCACAGTACCTCTGAAAAATCAAACCATTCTAATCTGCAATAAAATAGTGAGGGATCTCACAAACAGTGATAGAGGTTACATCTTGACTGTAGTGCTTTTCTGGGATACCGGCAGTATCTCAGAAAAGCAATACTGTATCCAAGGAATGCATCCACTTTTCCGAAAAAATATTTTTTGCTGTCCCTGTAAACATGGTTTTACGAGGAAGAAGGGATGGCTTGAAAGAGTGGGTTTTTCTGAAATTTGATGCCATGTAGATATGCCAAATTTCAGAAAAGCCTCTTTCAAAAGAAAAGTGGAAAAAGATACACAAATTGCAGTTCACAATTTGTGTATCTTTTTCCAACATTTTTTTGTAGTCTAACACAGCCTTAGGGTACTTCTAGACTGCATGCCTTTTTCAAAAGAGGCTTTCTCGACAGATACTGTTGACAAAGCCTCGAAAAAGAGCATCTAGACTACAACCAGTTCTGTTGAAAAAGCAAGCCGCTTTTTCGAAGAGAGTGTAGACGCTCTCTTTCAAAAAAGCACAGTATGGCTGCAATAGCACCTTTTTTCGAAAGAACTCTGTCAAAAAAAGGTTTTATTCCTCATAAAACGAGGTTTACCACCATCAACAAAACTGCCACATTCTGTCGACCTACTGTCACAGAATGCGGTGATAGTGTAGATGCATGTATAGTTTCGTCAGCAAAAGTCCCCTTTTGTCGACAAAACCCTGTAGTCTAGACACACCCCTGGGCTATGTCTACACTGGCAGCTTCTTGCACAAGAACATCTTGCACAAAGGTTCTTGTGCCAGAAGTCTTGCACAAGAAAACATCCGCACTGCCATGTGCAAGCTGTGCTTTTGCACAAGAGTGCCCATGGCAGTGTGGAGGCTCTCTTGCTCAAGAAAGCTCTGATGGCCATTTTAACCATAGGGCTTTCTTGCGCAAGAAATCCCTGCCAAGCGTCCACACTGCCCTCTTGCGTAAGAGCTCCTGCGCAAGAGGGCTTACACCTGTTAAAAAAGAGTGTAGCTCTTGCGCAAGAAGCCCTCTCTTACCATGCCATACTGTAAATTTCCTTGCGCAAGATCCAGCGGGCAGTGTGGACACTCTACAGATTCTTGCGCAAGAACGGCCATACTTGTGCAAGAAGCCGCGAGTGTAGACATAGCCCTAGAGTGGAACATAAGGTCAGAAAAGGCACTGTAACCCTAAGTGGATATTTATGAAATTGCATTTGGATTTTTAAAGAGTGTGGCGCTAGGATGTTACTTCCAGTCTCCTGGAAATGGGATTGCAAAGCACTGTGGGTGTTAATTCTGGTGTCCTAGCCAAACTGCATGTTTGACGATTGTAGTCTGCCTCTCCAAGTTCAAGTCACTTCAAACTGTTGTGCATGATTGTTGAAAGATGTTAACAGATACCATATTCTGCTTCAGAGATGTTGCACCCCTTCTTGTCTGTGGCTTCTTTGCAAATTAGTTTGAGATGGAATTTGTTCTAGAATGTATTATTGTTATAAAGAACCCATCTGAACAGGCAGCAGCAATGCTGATGGTAAGTCATCACTTCCCTGGGTCAGCTGGAAGTGGGGAATAAGGTCATGTTATGGGAAGAATCATGAAGTTTTCCTATTTGTTCTGCTTAATTTTTCTCTGGTCGGCTGGGTTCTCCTGCTAACAGGTCTAAACAGTAGTTCTTATTCTCTCTGATGTCCTGGACATAACAGCATTCTGGAGTGCTATTCTGCACAACCTAAGAAATGTTTTCACCTTAAGCTTCTGGCATTTTTTACACATGTTCAGTTTAAAAAACAGACTTGAGCAGCACCTCCAATTAAAATGTTCCAGTGTAAAGTTTCCTACCAAGAGGGGAAGAGAAAGGTCAGGCACCAGTACGAAAGTTTGCTGCCTTCCCAACAAGGTCATCTTGCAATGCCCTCTCCAACACTACGTACCTTTTTACACATCACTTCTGCACCCTTTTATCATTGCAAAGGGCTACACATCACATACCACCAAGAGCTCTGTGAACTGGAGCCTGCCACAAAGAGCTCTAGTAATGTGAAGCCATTTATATCCAGCTGTAGTGTATCACACACAGACTTAGGAAAGTTAGCCAGTGGATACACAAAGTCTCACCATTAAGTTTCCTGTTCAGCTGGCTAGCCTATGATGTCAAGAGTGAGAGAAAGCAAATGCACTTGTCCCTGTTAATCACGAAATAGGGTAATATTCGTTAGTGCCCAGATGAATTTAATGGGCATTTGACCAAATATCCAGGTAACATCCCTGCTTTCAAAAGAGTCCCTAGCTATATTAGGATGGGATTAATGAGTCTAATGCTGGTATTGCTGACACTCACACAACCCAACAAGTTAAACAAGATTTCACAGATGTGATTACAGGAGAATGTGGCTTCATATAGAACCTGATTCAACCCCCATTAAAGTAAACAGGAATCTTGGAAATTGGATCAGGCCCAGATGGAAGACTGAACAAATGATTGTACAAGTAGGCTGAAAGGCATTTACTATATCAACAGAGGAGTGTTCTCACTCTCCCCAAGGAGAAATATCATTGTTTAAATAAATTTAAGTGCTAGTGAATTCAAGCTGATACAAAGGGAAAAACAGAATCCAGCAGCAAATCTTTCATCTCAGCAAAGAAGGAACACTTTTTCAAAATCTTTTTTAAATGTTAATTTATTCCTATGCTCATCCTGGAAAACATACAGAGATAGTGATTCAAACACATTTAATTCCATAATGAACAAACAGCCATCTATTAAACCTCACACAGATTAAGACCATATACAGAACAGGAAGCACAACATATAAAAGGACATCTGTTATACTCATAGCTAATGTGAGTTGCATATCAGTCAGGGTACGTCTACACTACAGCGCTAGTTCGAACTAACTTAGTTCGAATTAGTTAATTCGAACTAAGCTAGTTCGAACTAACGCATCTAGAACTAAAAACTAGTTCGAACTAGCGTTTTGCTAGTTCGAACTAGTAAGTCCACATTGAGTGGACTCTGAACAGGGCTTAATGATGGCCGGAAGCAGTGCCGGCAGGGCATAAAAGGAGGACTTAGAGCATGGAGATGCTGTCTCAGGCTAGCCGAGGGCTGCGCTTAAAGGGTCCCGACCCCCACCCCGGACACACAGTTCTAAGGGGTGCCCCGCTTGCAAAGAAGTTCTGGCTTGGAGTGCCCTGAGTGCCCACACTGGGCACATCACACCACTCGGCCATCAGCCCGGCTGCACTTGCCGCAGGCTGCCATCTGGGGAGAGGGAGTAATTGGGGGGCTGCAGGAGAGCTTCCACCCCCAGAAGCCCGCAGAGCCAGCCCAGTCCTCCCCATCGGGGGCTCGTACCCCATTCCTCCCTCACCTCCTTCCACTTGCCCTTCCCTAGCCCCCCTTCTTATTGATGTACAAAATAAAGATAACGTTTCTTCCAACATTGACTCTGTCTTTATTGAACAAAACTGGGGGAGACTGGGAAAAGGAGGTGGGAGAGGGGAAGAGAAAGGCTGGGAGAGGGGAGGGCAACTAACATGATCAGGGGTTGGGAACAGGTCCCAGATGAAGAGAGGCTACAGAGACTGGGACTGTTCAGCTTAGAAAAGAGGAGACGGAGGGGGGACAGGATAGAGGTCTCTAAAAGCAGGGGTTGGGTGGAGAGGGTGCATTCAGAAAAGTTCTTCCTGAGTTCCCATAAAGAAGGACTAGAGGACACCAAAGGAAAGGAATGGGTAGCAGGCTTGAAACTAGTAAGAGAAAGTTGTTGTTCTTGACAAAGCAAATAGTTAACCTGTGGAACTCCTTGCTGCAGGAGGCTGTGAAGGCTAGAACTAGAACAGAGTTGAAAGGGAAGTGAGATAAAGTGATGGAGGTTGGGTCCATGGAGTCCTATTAGCCAGAGGGTAGGAGTGGTATCCCTGCCCAAAGTTTGTGGAAGGCTGGAGAGGGATGGCACGAGACAAATGGCTTGGTCATTGTCTTCGGTCCATCCCCTCCAGGGTCCCTAGGGTTGGCCGCTGTTGGCAGACAGGCTACTGGGCTAGATGGACCTTTGGTCTGACCCAGTACGGCCATTGTAAGCTCAGGGCTCAGTGTCGGGGGTCTCAGTGGACCCCCTTGATTTTCATGCACACCTGGTCCTGGGTGGCCAGGCTGGCAGCTCTCCTGCCCTAGACGGCCACTTTCCTGTGCCTAGTGCGGAGATCGTGGACGAGGTCCACGATGTCCGCACTAGCCCAGGAAGGTGCCCGCCTCTTGCGGTCCAGGGCAAGCTCCTGGGAGCCGCCAGCCTGGTCCCGGCAAGAGGGGGTGGGCTGGGGGGCATCGGGTGGGTGGCTCTGTGCCGTGCCAGGTGCAGGGTCTGCTAGCTGGGTGCTGGCAGGCTTGCACCTGGCACGGGCACCGTAGCCAGCCCGTGCCCCTTTAAGGGGTCCGGGGCCGGGAGGGGGGCATAGAGTTTCCCTGGTGTTGGCCAGAGTGGCCACCAGGGAAACCTGGGGAGGGCTAGCCTCCCACTAGTTCGAACTAAAGGGCTACACAGCCCTTAGTTCGAACTAGCTAGTTCGAACTAGGCGTTAGTCCTCGTAAAATGAGGTTTACCTAGTTCGAACTAAGCGCTCCGCTAGTTCGATTCAAATTCGAACTAGCGGAGCGCTAGTGTAGCGCATAGGAAAGTTAGTTCGAACTAACGTCCGTTAGTTCGAACTAACTTTCTAGTGTAGACATACCCTCAGAGACTATACTAGACATTAATCACAAGAGGCTACATACATAAAGATTGTCATTTTAAAGATCAAAATACAGATTGAACCTCTGTAGTCCAGCACCCTCAGCACCTGACCAGTGCCACACCAGAGAATTTGCCGGACCATATTGTCTAGCAGCATTACTAATATTTCCACTACTTACTGGGCTCTTAGAATCATAGAATCTCTAGGGCTGGAAGAGACCTCAGGAGGTCATCAAGTCCAGCCCCCTTCCAAAAGCAGGACCAATCCCAACTAAATCAACCCAGCCAGGGCTTTGTCAAGCCGAGACTTAGAAACCTCTAGGGATGGAGATTCCACCACCTCTCTAGGTAACCCATTCCAGTGCTTCAACACCCGCCTAGTGTAATAGTTTTTCCTAATATCCAACCTAGATCTCCCTCACTACAACTTGAGACCATTTCTCCTTGTTCTGCCGTCTGTCACTACTGAGAACAGTTTCTCTCCATCCTCTTTGGAACCTCCCTTCAGGAAGTTGAAGGCTGCTCCCTTCAAATCCCCCCTCACTCTTCTCTTCTGCAGACTAAATAAGCCAAATCCCTCAGCCTCACCTCATAGGTCAATTGCTCCAGCCCCATAATAATTTTGGTTGTCCTCCGCTGGGCCCTCTCCAATACATCCATATCCTTTCTGTAGTGTGGGCCCCAGACATGGACGCAGTACTCCAGATGTGGCCTCACCAGCGCCAAATAAAGGGAAATAATCACTTCTCGAGATCTCCTGGCAATGCTCCTCCTAATGTGCCCTAATATGCCATTAGACTGCTTGGCTACAAGGTCACACTGTTGACTCACATCTAGCTTCTCATCCACTATAATCCCCAGGTCCTTTTCTGCAGAACTGCTACCTAGCCATTTGGTCCCCAGCCTGTAACAATGCTTGGGATTCTTCCATCCCAAGTCAGGACTCGGCACTTGTTCTTTTTGAACCTCATCAGACTCCTTTTGGCCCAATCTTCTAATCTATCTAGGTCACTTTGGACTCTATCCCTGCCCTCCAGCGTATCTACCTCTCCCGCTAGCTTAGTGTCATCCGCAAAGTCATGTTAGAAAACATTTAGAGAAAATTAGAGCTAAATAATAGCACAGAACAGAGAGCGCCAGGACTGGTGGCTATAAATGGGAAACTTACCTTTATGTGACCGCAGGAAACTTGACCATGCCCAGGATAGGTGAACATCCGGCTAACTAAAATCATGCTGGACCACAGATGTTGCCAGACCAGACAATACCTGAATAGAGAGATTCAACTTGTGTAATTGATAGCAGTAGCAATAAGCTCACAATAGCATTGCAAGTGTCCCCCACTTAGCCCTGGTCTACACTAGAGAGTTATTTCAAAATAACTCCCCTTATTTTGAAATAACAAGTGGAGCAGCCATAGTTACAAGCTTGCTATTTCATAATAACTAGCTAGTTATTTCGAAATAACAACCCCTACTTTCCATGATGAGTAATGCTTATTTCAAAATAGTTAATTAGAAATAGGGTTAGTGTGGATGCTACACTCCTGCTATTTCAAAATAACTACTCCCCAGAGTCATTCAAAGTAATTATTCCCCAGTGCTTCCTGGGGCTCTGAGTCAAGGTAGCACATCCACTTTGAGAGAGCCTGCCTTGGACTAATTGCAAGGCTTCTCTATAGTGTGGACACGCTATTTTGAAATAGTTATTTTGGGAGTGATTACTTTGAAATAAGTTATTTTGAAATAATTCCCTAATGTAGACATGCCCTCTAGTGACTTTGCCTAGGCAACAAGTGCTATTAAAACCACAGCAGCCTCCATCGCTATCTGACATCTGAGCTAGTTGGGGGTATGTGTTTTGTTCCCATGGAAATTTTTGACTAAAACAAAAAAATGTTTTGTTTTCATCAAAGATTTTCCTCAAAACATTTTAGGCTTTCCTTGAAAAAAAAAGAAGAAAAAGCTTATTTGCTTTTGGCAACTGAAGCCTGAAAAATTTTATACCAAAACTGAAATATTTGGTATTTGGGGCCAAAAGTAGTAGTAGTAACATTCTATACATGATTGACTTATACTTACCTTTTTCCTATTACCTCCAATTATTTATTTCATTGAAAGACAAGAGCTTCCACACCAGAAGAATGAACCTTTTAGTCTCCACAGGTCTTAAGAAAATCCACATATTATGCTTATAAGCAGGGCTCAACAAATCAGTGAATCTACTCACCCTTGGCAAGTAGATTTCAGCCAGTTGCCCTGTTCACTGGCGGCATGCTCATGCGCAGTGAGGATCTGATGCATGTGCAGTGCGGAGCTGGTGAGTAGATTTTGCCATGGTTTGTCAAGCCCTACCTATAAGATAAAATAAGCCACACTGTATCATCAGGTCTAGTCAATTGAAATTCTATTATGAAATACTAGAAGATTAACCTGGCATTACTCCGGTCCAAAACTCAAATAAGTTTTGGTTTGCTTCATTTAAATCATTGTTCTGGGGTGGGGCAAGAGATGAGGGGATCAGTCCTCTCTCACCACAGTAGCATTGAATCAGGTAAGAAGTGGCTGCCCATGGCTGCTGCAGATGCAGTAGGCACAGCTGGAGGAGGAGTGGATGTCTTCCAACTGGGGGTCAGACAGACACAGACAATGTCTCTGAAATATATAGTAGATAGCTGTCCCTTATTCCACTCCTGTCCCCTGCTGGCCCATTGGGGTTTTCAGAACTTCAAAAGAAATTATGGTTTTTCTTTATTTTAAAATGTATTATTTAAGTGTATTCATGAAGAGTTAATGTTTTTTAATTTAATACAATATCATTTCAAATTCACCTTTAACACAAGAAGAAGGAACAAAAAAAAATCAAAGCCAGTCAAAGCCATGAACAGATTTTCAGAAGATTACTTATCAAGGCTATGTTCCATGAGTTTTCAAACAATGAATAACAATATTGAAGGAGGGGGAGATTTTTTTATATCCACAGCATAGTACCATGCCTGGCTCTTGCATGTGGTTCACCAATTTGTTAGGCTTTTTGCTGGAAAGCAGATAAATGGAGGCCTTTCTGAAAACATAGCATAACTAACAGACCAGTCACTCTGATTGGTTATGTCAAGTAAACATGTCCCTGTGTCCTCCAGACTTAAGCTTTCTTGCTGAAGCATTCAGTCTTGCAATAAGAGCATTAGAACAGCCATATTGGGTCAGACCAATGGTCCATTGAACACAGTGTCCTGTCTTCTAACGGAGTTATATCAGGTGCTTCAGAGGGAATGAACAGAACAGATAATCATCAACTGATCCATCCCTTGTGCCCAGTTCCCATTCTCTGCTACGAGAAACACTTCAGAGCATAATTTTGGTTCTGTGACTATCCTGGCTAGTATTCATTGAAGGGCCTATCCTCCATGAATCAGAGAATCATAGAGCTGGAAGAGATGTCAGGAGGTCACCAAGTCCAGCCCCCTGCCCAAAGCAGGACCAATTTCAACTAAATCATCCCAGCCAGGGCTTTGTCAAGATGGGACTTAAAAACCTCTAAGGATGAGATTCCACTACCTATGTAGGTAACACATACCAGGGCTTCACCACTCTCTTAGTAAAATAGTTTTTTCCTAATATCCAATCTAGAGGTCTCCCACTGCAACTTGAGATCATTGCTCCTTGTTCTGCTTCTCATTCTTCCATCTGTTACTACTGAGAATAGCTTCTCTCCATCCTCTTTGAAACCTCCCTTGACAAATAAGTGCAGTTCCGCAGGGGCCTGTTTTGAGACTGGTTCTGTTAAATATCTTCTTCAACTATTTAGATATTGGCATAGAGAGTATGATTATTAAGTTTGCAGATGATACCAAGCTGAGAGGGATTGCAAGTGCTTTGGAGGATAGGATCATAATTTAAAATGATCTAGACAAACTAGAGAAATGGTCTGAGGTAAATAGGATGAAGTTTAATAAGGATAAAGAAGGAACAATCAGTTTCACACATACAGAATGCGAAGTGATCCAGTTTGGGCACCAGCACTATTGGCCTGGGCCACTAGTTGTGAGATTCCTCGATTATCCCCATTATCAGCATTTGCCTTACTTCCTCTTTTATTTCCTCCCTTTTGGCTGCTGGTACCTGGTAGTGCCTCTTTGGATACGTCTATATTACATGCCTCTGCTGACAGAGGCATGTAAAATAGGCTACCGACATAGTCAATGAAACGGGGATTTCAATATCCCCGGTTTCATTAAAATAAAAATGGCCACCGTGCTGTGCCGGCTCAGCTGATTGTCGGCACAGTGTGCAAGTCAAGACGCGGATCGGTCGACAGGGAATGCCTTTGTCGACTGCTCCCTTATGCCTCATGAAACAAAGGCGTTCCCCGTCGACCGATCCGCGTCTTGACTCACACGCTGTGCCAATGATCAGCTGAGCCGGCACAGCACGGCGGCCATTTTTATTTTAATGAAACCGGGGATATTGAAATCCCCGCTTCATTGAGTATGTCAGGTAGCCTATTTTACATGCCTCTGTCAGCAGAGGCATGTAATCTAGACGTACCCTTTGTTACTCTGAGCTTGAGGTTCATGATGAGTGCTGATATGTCTTGGTCGTATAACCCAGTTTTGTTGAGAACAAGTCTTGCTTCAGAAAGATAATCTTGGATACCTCTTTCTTCTGGTCTGTCATTAGGACAGGTAATACCCTCACCTATAAGTCTAATGTGTGGTGTTATTGATTTATTTATTGCCATTATTTTACAAAGAGTAACGCTACCAAGAGCTTTTGGTAAACAACTACAGGCAACAACACTACTGAAGAAAAGGAACATCAAATGTAATCCTTCTGAGATATCTGAGATATCTGGCTGCTTATCTAGGGGTTGAATCACTTCATACAAGGCTCCCAAAATTTACAGTTTCACAACTTGTCTACATGATGCATTAGTTGACATTACAGGGTCTAACTCACTAGTGTGCTACACTAGTGCTCACTAGTGTGTTACACACTAACTGGCCAGTGTGGAGTCTATTGGTGTGCATTAAAAGTTTCCTAATATGCATGAATGTTATTTCAAACAATAAGGCATCCCTTTACATACAGAGAAGGGCTATTCTTAGGAGACAGAAGTTATATATTTGCACTTGATTGTTGCTATGTTAAAAATAAGGGATGGTTTTCTGCTAGATTATATGAATTACTCAGTCTCTTTTCTATTTCAGATGCAGAATGTAACATATTTTCTCCAGCCCTCATGAGTCACTGTGTTATCTCCCTGTTCTGAGAGCAAGATGTGCATCACCAAGTCTGATATTTCCCATAGTATTATGAATCTCAAATTGCACATCTCTTCGGAAATTGCAGATACTGCAAAGCCTGTATCAATTTCCATCCTTGTATTTCCATTATTTGTATGTGCTTTAACCCAACGCTGAATATTGGAAACCTTAAAAATAGTTCTGCAAAGTGTAATCAATCACAAGCCATTTCACCACGAATGGGCACAGATATGATATAGCTTTTCCTACATAGGCACTTAGGCAAAAACAACTTTATTATTTTCTCTGCTATGGCACACGACAACTTGCTCCTACCACGGCTCCTGCATATTATCTTATTGGAAAGAAAACAAAAAACTAACATAATTTGTTCATATGAGTTCAGAAAAGAATTAGATATGTTCATGGAGAATAGGTCCATCCATTATTAGGCCAGATGGTCAGGACACCGCTCCATGCTTTGGCTGTGCCTAACCCTCTGACAACCAGAAACTGGAACTAGAGGCCTCAATAAACAGCCCTGCTCTGTTCATCGGAAGGATCTGGCCCCAACCACTGTTGGAAGACAGAATATTGAGCTGGATGAGTCATTGCTCTCACTCAGTATGGCAGTGATGGACAACCTGTGTCCTGCAGACCCTCTGTCTGCCTCTTAGCCCACCTGCCTCTCAAGCACGGGGGCACTGGAGCCCCACATTTCTAACTCCTCCCCCTCTCTCCCTGCACTTTTGGAACACCACAAATCCATTGATTCATGCTCTGTCCCTGTCTTCTCTCTCCCCCAGAGCCGGAATGCTACAAATCAGCTGTGCGCAGGTACAGAGCTTTACTTTGGGGGGATATATAACATAAAGAAGAATCCATTTCAAAGAGTTGCAGAACAAGAAGAGCCCTCCGGTGATATTCACTTAAAAGACAAAAGAACAAAGTATTCTGGGATTTATGAGAGATCTTGATCCATGGGGTTGGTCAAGCATCTTGCTGGAAGGTAGATTGGTAAGAAAACAATATTGCAGAACGACTGCTGCTTGTTTTGTTGTCTTCTCTCCGTAAAGTATTGTAATGTGAATGTTAACTCCAGTTAATGGGTCAAGCCACTGGGACTTACATCTTTAAAGGAACAAATGAACTTTCATATCCCTTTGAATGATCCAGGAGAGGGTTCAAAATCGCAGAACACATGGTTTTAAATAAAAGCAATCCTGAAGGTACTTAGGCTACCTTGCCAGGAGAAACAGCAGAGCATTTTGGGACAGTTGGGATTACAGGACAGACAGGGTCACAACCCCTCACTGGTCTGGATGCACTGAGAGGTCTTTCTGCTTTTGTTATGCAGAAACTCCTCCAAAGAGAAATTTATGAAGGTGACCATGCTGTGGCTGACTGCTGGAATTCGCTCCCTGATCATATAAAAGAAAGACATGTCATTGATCTTTGCATGATCTTCACAGCTCACATCTGTTTGATCGGTCAGAGCTTATGGATGAATGTACTCCCAAATCATGGTGCATCTCTATTATGTCATGTGAACAGGTGAGGCTGTCGGATCAGTCTGCTCAGGGAGAGGGTTTATGTTAGCTGCAGGTAGCAATGGAGGAGGAGAGTCAGGAGCAGGTGATTCTTGACACGGTAGCTCATTAGCAGTGAGAAGGATGGGCAACTCAACTGGAGATGTGTCTTGGGGGCAGGCATAACCTGTCAATAACTGATCTACATGCCACCGCCAGATGAGATCCTTCACAGTCCGGATAGTATAGGAAACACGTCCTGTTTAAGCAATAATAGTGGCAGGGACCCATTTAGCTCCAGGAGCATAGTTACAAGCCAAAACTGGCTGTTCAGGACTAAAGGTTCGATCTTTTGCTCTGGATGCACGCCTGATGACTTTACCTTGCTGCTGATGTTGCACAATTTGTCGAGGTTCCGAAGGTTTCAAGAAATCAAAGCAAGTGCGCAGCTGACATCCCATCATTAGAAAAGCCGGGGACATTTTAGTTGTAGCATGAGTAGTGTTTCTGTGAGATAATAAGAAGGTGTCCAGACTCTTTTGTATGAGGGAATGTCCTCTAGCTGATTTCAAAGCTCGGTTCATTATCTGGACAAACCGATGTAGAAGTGATGTGATGGCTGCCATTTGCCTTCATAAAATTTTCAAACTCCTGAGAGACAAACTGTGGACCATTGTCACTCACAATTCTGGAAGACCAAAACAACAAAAGATTCCTCGTAGTTTTTGGATACTATTCCCAGCAGGAATGGAAGGCATTATACAGACTTCTGGCCATTGGAATGAGCATCTACCACCACCAATAGCATGCTACCTTCAAATAGGCCAGCAAAATCAACATGAATGCATTGCCATGGTTTTCCAGGCCAGTCCCATGAGTGTAGAGGTGCCAGTTGAGGTGCATTCCTCACACTCTGGCAAGAAATACAAGCTCTTGCCTTATCTTCAATGTCACTGTCCAAGCCAGGCCACCACAAATAGCTTTGTGCAATTTCTTTCATGTGCACCATTCTACAGTGACCTGAATACAGCTGCTCTAACATCTGTTTTCTCAGTATTTTTGGAATAATGACACGCATTCCCCACAAGCACCCTGAATGGGTTGATAACTGTTCTTCTGGACATGTAGGGGACAAGGTCAGGTGAGACCTGAGAGTTCCGTAGAGATGTTCCATGCATCACTGGATCCATAACTTGGGACAGTACTGGGTCAACATGAGTTGCTCTCTTAAGTTGCGCAGCAGTGATGGGCACGTTCTTTACCTATTCAAAGTAAAAGATTTCCTTCTGTCCACTATCTTGATGTTTCACTGGCAAAGGCAGCTTAGACAGACCATCTGCATTGACATGAAGAGTGGATTTCCGATATCTGATCTCATATGTGTGTCCTGAAAGCCACAATGCCCATCGTTGTATACGACTAGCTCCACTGATCTTAGTTCCAGTTTGCACAGTGTAGCAGTCAGTTCTTACCCCCACCTTCCAGAACAGCCAAAAAAAAGTTTGTTTTCTTACATTGACTTCTACTTCTTTTGTTGCTGGAGGCAGTAGTTGCAAGTGTCCATTTTATTGCGTAGCACAGAACTAACTAGAACAAGTCCAAAGCACCTGGGCTGATCCCAGTGACCTAATTCAGTTACTATAACAACAAGATCTATATCTACAACCCAATACACAACAGTCTCACCTTGTGTGTTCTTGTTAGGAAGCCTTGCGTGAAATTCTGGCCCCAGTCAGTTATAAAATTCTCATGAACTTCAATTGGAGGAAATGTGGGTTTCACCTGTAGTTTTATGTAAACTGTAAACCAGGGGTGGGGAACCTTTTTTGGGTTGGGAGCCGCTGACCCACAGAACAATCAGTCAGGGGCCGCACACAGGTGAGAAGCAAAAAAAAAAAAAAAAAAAGAGTAACCTCTGACTGAGGAGAGAGACTCCTCCCCACCCCATTCCGCTCACACACTGGGGCACAGCTGAGTAGATTTTGTGTGCTCCAGCCCTGTGGTGAGACAGAGGAGGAGCTGGAGCACTGCCGCAGGCTCCTCAATGCTGGAGGGGAGGGCTGAACCTTGGGGACTGGATCCAGACAAGCTGGGGGCCACATCCAACACGTGGGTGTGAGGCTCCCCACCCCTGCTGCAAACAATAGTCAAAGAGCAAACAGAATAATATTAGGCATGAGTATGCTGTGCCACAGTTTCTTCTTCACATCTGACTACGAGTTATAATTTTAGCATACTACACATAAGGTATGCATAGTTTAACCATTATAACTCTGTAGCTTTATAAGAACTCTCACTCACCTGGTAGGATAAATGAATTAACTTTACTATTTCCATAGGACTAATATGCAGGAATATATGCACAGGTATATCAGTAAGACACGATAAAGAAACAGAACAATTCGGGAAATTATGGGACAATGTATTGAAATAAGACATGAGATAGGAAAAGTAGGAAAAGTTAAGATTTTGTGCTAGCAAGTAAGTGTTGGTTCTGTGCTTGCACTAAAGAGTTGGCACTTTTCTGTTTAAATAAGATTGGCTGAAATCAACAGTCTATTGTAAATCCCACTCTGAATTCAGTTTTGTTCTGATGACAGGTGTAGGTATGGAGCCAATTCTGAACTTCCCCGGGGTCAGTCATGTCCAGATCCAGGAGTTAGTTTAACCCACTACAGAGAGGAGTAGACACAGGAGGTCAGAGTTCATAGTAAAATACGCCCCTGTCCAAGGAATATCTGACTGGGGCCAGAATTTCACACAAGGCTTCCTAACAAGAACACACAAGGTGAGACTGTTGTGTATTGGGTTGTAGATATAGATCTTGTTGTTATAGTAACTGAGTTAGGTCACTGGGGTCAGCCCAGAGGCACTTATTGGGACCCAAAGAGAAGACCTACATGGAGGAATTCAGGTATGCCTGTGGAAAGAAATTGAAGGAAAACGCAAGCAATAAATATGAATTGGAGTAGCACAGAAGGAGAAAATTATGCTGGCCTTGTTGTTTGCTAGTTCACTATTTCAACTTTATGCTTCTGGTGTAATTCCTTTTATCTCTCTCACTCACTGTAGTTTTGGGCAGAGAATGTTACTAGGTGGCAGTTAATTAGTTTTTATAAGAGATGCTTTTCCTTCTTTAGGAGCTCCAGACTTTGCAAACCTCTGACTAATTTGGGATTTCTGTGACCCCATATAAGCATTGTGGGTCCCAGTGAGGAGCTGTATTGACTTTAAATAATTGAAGATCCATCTTTGTGGGGATCATTGCTAGATCAGGACCTTCATCTGATCTTGCAAATCCTTTATTTCCTCTCATTTAAAGCCAGGATTAACTGGAGATGATTAAATTTGAAAAACAAAACAAACTATGATTTTCTGGCTAAAGAGAAGCCTGCATTCTGCAGTAAGAACTCCTTAAAATCTAGCATGGTTCATGCAGGTACATTACAAAAGTATGAAGCTGGATTTTTTCATGTGAATTTTCTATCTTCCCAGATATGCTCCTTTTATTCATACACAGTGAATCTAAGATTTCCACAAGATTAATAATCAATTGTATAATCAAGATTTATAAGCAGTTTTTGGCTATATTGGGATACCAGAGTATCCCAAAATAGCTATCCCACATCTTCACATCATGTCTTTTATCTCAAAATACAATGGGCTCACTATTCTGATGTCCCTATAAACCTCATTCCACTGTGTAGACAGTGCCAAATGACAAAATAAGTTATTTCAAAATAAACTCAAAATGAGGCTATGTCTACACAGCAGCGTTATTTCAGAATAAATGACTTTATTCCGAAATAACAAAAAGGCTATGTCTAGACTACAGAGCTTTTCCGGGATACTGCAGGT
Source organism: Pelodiscus sinensis (assembly GCF_049634645.1). NCBI lineage: Eukaryota > Metazoa > Chordata > Testudines > Trionychidae > Pelodiscus > Pelodiscus sinensis. Next base: position 54,405,705 of record NC_134719.1, read on the forward strand.
ATCCTGGAAAAACTCCGCCATGTCCAGGGAACGCCTCTGCTCTTCTGACTTCTTTTGCGAAAGAGCAGACACACTCTTTTAGAATCCCTGTGGGTATGTCTACACTACAAAGTTAGTTCGAACTAACGGACGTTAGTTCGAACTAACTTTAATAGGTGCTACACTAGCGCTCCGCTAGTTCGAATTTGAATCGAACTAGCGGAGCGCTTAGTTCGAACTAGGTAAACCTCATTTTACGAGGACTAACGCCTAGTTCGAACTAGCTAGTTCGAACTAAGGGCTGTGTAGCCCTTTAGTTCGAACTAGTGGGAGGCTAGCCCTCCCCAGGTTTCCCTGGTGGCCACTCTGGCCAACACCAGGGAAACTCTATGCCCCCCTCCCGGCCCCGGACCCCTTAAAGGGGCACGGGCTGGCTACGGTGCCCGTGCCAGGTGCAAGCCTGCCAGCACCCAGCCAGCAGACCCTGCACCTGGCACGGCACAGAGCCACCCACCCGATGCCTCCCAGCCCACCCCCTCTTGCCGGGACCAGGCTGGCGGCTCCCGGGAGCTTGCCCTGGACCGCAAGAGGCGGGCACCTTCCTGGGCTAGTGCGGACATCGTGGACCTCGTCCACGATCTCCGCACTAGGCACAGGAAAGTGACCGTCTAGGGCAGGAGAGCTGCCAGCCTGGCCACCCAGGACCAGGTGTGCATGAAAATCAAGGGGGTCCACTGAGACCCTCGACCCTGAGCCCTGAGCTTACAATGGCCGTCCTGGGTCAGACCAAAGGTCCATCTAGCCCAGTAGCCTGTCTGCCGACAGCGGCCAACCCTAGGGACCCTGGAGGGGATGGACCGAAGACAGTGACCAAGCCATTTGTCTCGTGCCATCCCTCTCCAGCCTTCCACAAACTTTGGGCAGGGACACCACTCCTACCCCCTGGCTAATACCACTCCATGGACCCAACCTCCATGACTTGATCTCACTTCCCTTTCAACTCTGTTCTAGTTGTAGCCTTCACAGCCTCCTGCAGCAAGGAGTTCCGCAGGTTAACTATTTGCTTTGTCAAGAACAACAACAACTTTCTCTTACTAGTTTCAAGCCTGCTACCCATTCCTTTCCTTTGGTGTCCTCTAGTCCTTCTTTATGGGAACTCAGGAAGAACTTTTCTGAATGCACCCTCTCCACCCAACCCCTGCTTTTAGAGACCTCTATCCTGTCCCCGCTCCGTCTCCTCTTTTCTAAGCTGGACAGTCCCAGTCTCTGTAACCTCTCTTCATCTGGGACCTGTTCCCAACCCCTGATCATGTTAGTTGCCCTCCCCTCTCCCAGTCTTTCTCTTCCCCTCTCCCACCTCCTTTTCCCAGTCTCCCCCAGTTTTGTTCAATAAAGACAGAGTCAATGTTGGAAGAAACGTTATCTTTATTTTGTACATCAATAAGAAGGGGGGCTAGGGAAGGGTAAGTGGAAGGAGGTGAGGGAGGAATGGGGTACGAGCCCCCGATGGGGAGGACTGGGCTGTCTCTGCGGGCTTCTGGGGGTGGAAGCTCTCCTGCAGCCCCCCGATTGCCCCCTCTCCCCAGATGGCAGCCTGCGGCAAGTGCAGCCGGGCTGATGGCCGAGTGCTGTGATGTGCTGAGTGTGGGCACTCCGGGCAATCCAAGCCAGAACTTCTTTGCAAGCGGGGCACCCCTTAGAACTGTCTGTCCGGGGTGGGGGTCGGGACCCTTTAAGCGCAGCCCTCGGCTAGCCTGAGACAGCATCTCCATGCTCTAAGTCCTCCTTTTATGCCCTGCCGGCACTGCTTCCGGCCATCCTTAAGCCCTGTTCAGAGTCCACTCAATGTGGACTTGCTAGTTCGAACTAGCAAAACGCTAGTTCGAACTAGTTTTTAGTTCTAGATGCGTTAGTTCGAACTAGCTTAGTTCGAATTAACTAATTCGAACTAAGTTAGTTCGAACTAGCGCTGTAGTGTAGACGTACCCTGTCTTTCTCATGCCATGAGGAAGAAAGGCTCTCCTGAAAGAGGAGGCTTTTCTGAAATTTGACACAGTGTAGATGGCCAAATTTCAGAAAAGCCTCTTCCGAAAAAATTATCGGAAAATGGTATGCAATTTTCATAACTTTTCCTGACAAAAAGCAGCAGTCTAAAGAAAGAAAGAAAGAAAGAAAGAAAGAAAGAAAGAAAGAAAGAAAGAAAGAAAGAAAGAAAGAAAGAAAGAAAGAAAGAAAGAAAGAAAGAAAGAAAGAAAGAAAATCCAGTGGCTCCATAAAAGTAATACTTCAGAGAATAGCTGCTATTTTTTCTGCTGTCCTTTTCCCTAGGAGACTTTTTTTGTTCCCTAATATGTTATACCATGATTAGTGAAACTACCGCACTTGGTGTCCTTCACTGCTCTGTATCTACTTTGTACTCGTTGGATGCATTCTCCTTCATGTCAGCATTTTTTGTCATGTTACAAGATAATGATAAGAACACCAGCACCAGGATTCCAGGCTCCCTTCTAGGCGCGATGGATCTCTGTGGGTGTTTCTTTCATATATTCCTGAGGAAATGACAGCTCAGCCTGATCTCCTCTCTGCTTTTCATTTTTATTTGTTCTTCAGCTTCTGATATATTGTGGAAAAAATGCACCCCCTTTGAGCTCTCCAGTTCTCCTATCTTTACTCCCATATTTACAACAGAAACGCACAATGATCAGTTTTGCAAATAGAAAAACAAGTCTGTTTTAGGAGAATTTGATATTTTGCAGGATTTCATTAGCTTCCGAGGAGTTTCACACAGTGCTGCAGCAGGATCTCACTGCTGAGCACTGCTTTTGTTAAACAAAAGACCTCACAACATCCCAAAATGTAATGAAAATGTTGCAATCCACAGGCACTAACTCACTCTATTTGAAAAATAAAGTAGCAGATGAACCAATACTCTGTTTTTGCTTTTCAGACCAATCTACTCTATTGTTTCTTTCTACTTATGCTGCTTCTATGCCATCCTCCTTTTAGCCCCACTCCCTCTTGCCCCCATGGTCTCTTCTTCTGTTTTTCTTTTGCGGCACACTGACATTTTCATCAGAGTGTCACTCCCACCCCAGCATGGATTCAGGAATCTGCTAATTATACTCCTGAATTGGAGCCACTATTTCTTTTAATTGTATTCTGCTTATCATTTCTGATACTTACACAGCTGCACATGCTTAAGTCCCATTGACTTAATGTAATATGCTTAAAATTAAGCACATGCTGAAATGCTTACTGGGCCCCAGACACCTATTTTCTTTCCATAGGTCTATGATGGGGCATCTGCCCCACACTGGCTCTACAAGGGTTAAAACCAACCTAGAAAGGCTGAATGGCAGGTAGCCAGAGGCAGGGCTACAAATAATTAAGCACAGCTGACCCTGATAAAAGGGCAGCCACAGATCAGGGTGGGGGAATCTGCTTTAAGGAGCCTGAGGGGAAGGCTGGCTTCCTATAGGGCTGCACAGTTAGCACTGGGAAAGGCTTTCTGAATTCTGTCAGGTTCAAGACCCTGAGAGCAGAGAGCCTGGGGTGTGAGCTGAAGATGCTGGGGCTGTGGGGAAGCAGCAAGGGAAGATAGAGTTGGAGGTGGGGAAGTGAGATGCTACTGAGGTCCCTGGGTCAGGCCCAGAGTAGTGGGGTGGGCCTGGCCTCCTTTCCCCCCTATGCTTGCCAGTGATGAAGGTGGCCAGGAGAGACTGCAGTTTGCCTTTGCAGGGAGAAGCTAGACTGAGGACTGCTGCTGGCCCCTGAGGCAAGTAAAAGCACAGTGGGTTGGTGCTCCCTTGGGAAATGGGAGAGGCACTAGTGCTGGAGCTCAGCCAGAAAGCTGTTCCCCAAGGCAGGTTGTGGAACAGGAGCAGAATAGAGGTCATAGTGGTGAGACCTTGCTAGTAGGGGGGAGGGGTCGACAGAGCTTAGGAGGCACCATAGCAGTGAGTGGACCCTGGGACACTGCCTTTTTCCCCTTGTAATTTAATCAGCTATATAATTATTGTCCTATTTTACTACAAACTTAAGGGAAAGTTATGATATTAGTTATGATATATTATATTTTTCCCCCAAAGAAATCAGCTTTTTCAATGAGATTAGCTCTTCCATGTTCAATAGGGACTAATGACCAGTCTTGGAGATACAGCATTTTAATCTTATTGCTTTGTTCTACTCTCTACTGCTAATACCATTTTGTGAATTACAGAGAATACATTAAAACTGGCAGCAGATCACAATTGTAGCATCAAACTTTGAACTCTCCTTGTCCATATTTTTTTCCATGTGATACTGTCTTCTCTCTGCATTCTGGGGGTGGGTTTGATGTTGAATGCCCTTCTGAGGTGAGATTGTACAGCTTTACAGATATCTATATTAAAGGGACAGCATTCTCTTTGATGTACAACAGAGATTTATATTGATTTTCTTTTTGACAAGAAATAATTCTCCAGAACTGAATTTCTAGAATGAAACACAACGAACTTGTTAATCAAATCTGTGAAGATAAATAAGGAACTAATGTTTAACATCCTTCTTTGTCAATTGGATGCAGTTCTGCACTGTAAAAATTAACCTAACTGCAGGTACTATATTTTTACTTATGAAATAATATACTGAAGGACTAAACCCTGCTCATTTCACTCACTTCAGAAAATACAAGGCATTGAAGATCTGGGATAGATCTGGGATTGAAAATAGGAAAGCAACATTAGTTGAGAAAATGCTTACCCCCATAGCAATTAAGTACCTGCTTAAGTGGCATTAAAGTAAATAGCTTAAACAGAACTATCACTGATCTGATGGGTTGCTTATGTACCTTAATTCAGATGTCTGTGTGTGTGTTATGGTAGCCTTTAATTACATGATTGCATGCTATTGTTTTCAAAAGATCATTCTTCATTCCAAACCCCCATCTAGCAAAGCACTCAATAATCCACTTAATGTTAAGCATATGAATATATTAGTGAAGTCCATAGAAATATTTGTTTGCTTTCCTGGATAAGATAATGAATAGTACTCTGTGAATACATCAGATTTGAACCAGTGACAGGCTATGTCTAGACTGCAGGCTTCTTACAGAAGATGCTTTTCTGGAAGAGATCTTCCAAAAGAGAGCGTCCACACTGCCAAAGCGCATCAAAAAAGCGATCTGCTTTTTTGAAAGATGGCGTCCACACTGAATGGATGTTATCTTGCATGTAAGCTGTGATTACTACGGGTGGAATGGCCATCAGGGTACCTGTGCTTTTTCCACTTTCCTCTTCTTTTGAAAGAACTCCCTCTTCCCTGTCCACACACGCCTTTTCCCAAAAGAATTCTTTCGGGAAAAGGCTTTTTCCTCATTGAAAGAGGTTTACCAATGTCGGAAAAACTCCTCTGTTCTTTCAATTTTTTTTGAAAGAACATGATTGCAGTGTGGATGTAAGTGAAGGGTTTTTTTTCGGAAAAATGGCTCTAGTGTAGACATAGCCACAGAGATGAAAAGATTGTTTCCTTTACTATCTAGTTCCCTTATTCTGTAAGTCTATGTCTACAATGAAGCTCTATTTCGGGATAGCAGAGGTATCCCAAAATAGCTATTCCCCATCTTTTGATTGTGCCTGTTATTTCAAAATATAACGGGCTCGCTATTTCAACATCACTGTAAACTTCATTCCACAAGGAGTAAGGGATGCTTTGGAATAGCAATTTGTCTAGATAAGTGCTGTGTAGACAGCACCAAATTTCAGAATAAGCTATTTTGAAATTAACTTGAAATAAGCTATACAGTTTGTGTAGTGCAAATTGCGTAGCTTATTTTAAGCTACAGATGCAGTCTAGATACACCCTAACTGTTCTTCTTTTACTATCAATTCCAACAAAAGTTCTGTGTAAAAGCACAGTATTTATATAACACTGGAAGCATTTAGGAAATAGCACACTACACCTTCAAAATAGCTTCTCACATAAAAGATCTGCTCCACTAATGTCATTATCAATATCTGGGAATATTTTATTGACAGCATTCTTTGCTAATGTAAACACATTAGTAGAAGAGTCAAACCAAGCAGTAATTTAAGTTTCTTAGAAAAAAATCCCATTGTCCTTAAGTGGTGGAATTGATTTCAACTCAGTGTTGTGTGCTCGTGAGCATTTCAATATCCACTGTAAATACCATGTCATTTTTTAATAAGACAGTAGCGCTACGTCTGTTGGAAGTATGATTTAGTTGTCCCCAATGGTGATTAAAAATTCAATAGCTGCCCATTTTTATTTTTCAGTGCCCATTAAACACTCTTATCTTCCCTGAAGAAGAGGGGCTGGAATCTGTTCTGGCCTCCTGAGAGGCACAGCATAGCAGGTTCAGCCCCGGAGGAGAGGAGGTAAAGGTGTCTTTATGCAACCCAGATTCTGGGCTCCTTCAGGGGCTGAAACAATACCTGGCATAAAATAGAGCAGACTATGTTGTTGCTCTATTTTAAGACTTCCTTTTGCAGACAGATAGTTTACAGCCTTGAATTCCAAAAGTGCTGAGTGCAATAAGCAAGCTTCTCACCCAACTTCCAGGGCTCCATTTTATATGGAAGACCACATGAGGAGAGCTGAGAGAAACTTGTCAGCCCTACATACAGAACATTCTTTCCTGGCCTTTTGAGGCCTCTTTATACCACAAGAGCAGAATGTGAAGACTGAAGCCTGGCCAGAATCTAGCCTAGTGGTTTTCAACCTTTTAAACCACAAGATCATTTTTTCAATTTAAGTGCAATGTCAGACCCTCAAACCCAAATACCCCTGTTCTGCTTCCTTCCCAACCGTTCTCCACGGCCCTGCCCCTGCTCATTCCTTCTTCCTCCCACCTCCCTCCTCACTCACTTGCAGCAGGCTGGGGTAGGGGTTGGGGTGCAGGCTCTGCTCTTGGACCAAGGAGTTTGAAGTGTGGGGGGATGCCGGACTTAGCCTAGGTACTTAGCCTAGTCTTATCAAAGGACATCTGTTGTGTATATTTTTAAAATACCCACGTACATTAAAGACTAAATTAGTGTGCCTGTTACCTCAGAATCTGACATTCTTACATGTACTCCAGAACTTGATTTACTGAAGTCAGTCATTGTGTATGTTCAGCCACTGCCAGCTGAAAATCAAACATCACACAGCTATGAAAATCTGAGGACTACGCTTGCATATTTGCAGTTTGTTAATCCAGAATGGGAGGACAAGATAGAAAGTTAATAAGTAGGGTTGCCAGGTGTCCAGTATTGACCCAGACAGTCCGGTATTTTCACCTCCTGTCTGGTAAAAAAATTCAGAAAATACCGGATACCTAAAATGTCTGGTATTTTCTGATTTTTTTCCCCAGCCAGGAGGAGAAAATACCAGACACCGGGCAACCCTAGGATACACTCAGCAACTAGGCCCAGTCCCCGGCCTCCCACAACCAGGCCTGGGCCTGAGCCTAGGCCCCCAACATCCCTGGCCCCCCGGCCCTGGATTGCCTGCTTACCAGATTCCACGGGGAAGCTGCGTTTTGGCTTGATCAGTAAAACAAAACAGCCTTCGGCAAAAAGCCTAATGACCAAGGGAAAGCAATGCCTTCCCTGGGTCTTAGTGTTCAACTGCTCCCCTGTTCCTATCCCTATTATGACTCTGCAGGCATTCTGAAAGGGGCCATGCTGCTTTAATGCTGTTTTATTATTTAATTTTTGCTTAATAACTCTAGGAGTCCCTTTTTTTTTGCCCAGCAACTTTGGTCTCCCCCCCCCTTTTTTTTTTCTCAACAGAATTTTCCCCCAGTGTTTTTGTGGGGGGGGGGGGGTATTTTTGGTTAAACTATCTGGCAACCCATTAATAAGTATAGAAGACAGTAAAGCAATCTTGGTTTTAAGTTCCCTGACAAATCATTGTTATGACTAGCAATGCTTGATGAAGAGAGTAGTTTTGCTGAAATTAGGAGAATTGATGACCCGCTAAGAAGCACTATAGATTAAATGCTTTGTTTGAAGTTAGCTTTGGAGTAGTGCAAGGAAGCCTTCTTTGGGCAAGGATCTGACAGAAAAGTTCCTTGGCCACTAGCCCCTCAGAATTATTTCTTAGTGCTAGGTAAATAAATTTGTTTTGAAATGCTCTAAAGCCTACTGCAGCAGCATGAGGGGGTGTACATGTGCACACTTGAGATCTAATAAAAAAAGTAGCTTTTGATGAAAGCACTCCTAGGTTGCTTCAATTATTTATCATACAGATTGAGCTCTATCTCCATTGATTTATTCCTGACACTGCCTGGAGAGAAACAGTTAAGTTACCACTGCTTTGGGTTTTGAAAACCCTGGATAATAAATCTTCCACACCAGGGTCAATATCCATCTCTTTGGATTCATATTTGCTGCTATTAATATTAATGGAGTAATTCTGCGCTGAATTTTCTCCAGAACTGTGTTGATATAACTCAACTGATTTGAGCCCCAATGCTGCAGAGAGTTAGGCCTGTGCTTAACTTTACCTAGGGGAGTAGTTCCATTGATTGGGGTGTAAATATTCCCGGTGGAAGTCCCTGCAGATGGATGCCATTGTATAAACCCTCTTCAGTGAAGTGAATTATGTAGTCTTCATGTTCCTCCCTGGACAAAAAATCATCCGATATGAAAAAAGGTATGAAATGTGGAATTAGAAATAAAGTGATTTTGCTGGATTTTCATAATTTGGATTTAGTTTTCAACTGCAATCTCATCTGAGATTTGCCAAAGGGTGGATAATTCTTTGGAGGTAAAACAGGACTAAGCTTTGTGTTAGCTTCCTGCTTGAGGATGCCAAGATGTGATTTATGATCTTTGCCTAAATCTATGATGAATACAGTGATTTCAGTTTAGTTCCAATTTGATTTGTCAGGCTCAGCGCCCAATAACTTCACAGCTTTCATAGGGGTTAGCCCAGAATGGACCATTAGACCATCTAGTTTATATCATGGACCAATAAATGTCACTCAGAGGCCCCTAAGTTGAGTCCAATGACGTTAGTATTCTGAAGACTGAAATGCTTTGGTTTAAAGTGTGTCTCACAAAACCTTGAGAACACAAGCCACTGAGATTTCTAAGCTCTGTTGCTAAACCATCATCTTGCAGTACTCTTTGGTTAGAGTTTTGTGAAAATAAGGATGGAGCAATCTCATCAGAAGGCAATATACCACAAAGGTCAAACTTTCATTCTTCCACCATAATTTTGTGTTAATTCATGCTCATGACAAAGATTGTAAGAAGAACAAAAAATGGAAGGAATTAATTCCGCATGTGGGAGACAATAAAACTTTAATTCGTTCTGATCACAGTTTTTAACATTGTGGTTCCCTTGGGAAAGAAGAAACAAATGGACCTTGTGAAGATTTAAAAAAAAAAAGAAATAAATGTATATCAAATAGACAAATTGTCTCACAACTAACTGGTGGTAGAATACACTTTAAGCTCTTTGGTAGAGCTTTTGAAAATAAAAAGAAAGCCTTATCTAACTAATGAGACAAGATAGATGCAGTAATATCTTTTATTTGACCAAAGTGACAATCTTCCCACACCTGAAGAAGAGGTCCATGTAAAGTCAAAAGCTTGTCTCTTTCACCAACAGAATTTGGTCCACACCATCTGGATCTATGTGTATCCAGTTTGGACTGGATCTTTGGATTATCTATGGATTTAGTGACCAGAAATACCCTGCCTCTAACTTAGGGAGAAATCCACCTCAGAAAAGCAGCAGCCAGAATTCTTTTTTATTCCTCTGGGCAACAGCAAAGTCATTCTATCATGTAAAGTCCTGAAAGATCATGAATTGTACCAGATCCCAAATGATGACAGAAACTTTGGGCTGAGACAAACACATTTAAATGCAAAGAATTCTGACAAGTCTATGCTGAGACTGTGTTTCAAGCCAAGAGAACATTTTTCTTCTTCTCTATGGCAAAAATTCTTTGGAAGGAGCCATCATAGTTGGTGAACTACTTCTTCAATCCAACCTGAAGAGTGTAAAATAATACAGTGCCACGCCGAGCAAAGAGCTAGTTTCACCTACAGACCAGGATATCATCTAATTAAATACTCCCTAAGTATCACCAGCAAATTCAAAAAGAAAAGGGCTCCCTGAGGGAGTGTTACAGGAAGATCAGGCCCATGCAGCAAAATATTATTTTCATAGAATCATGGAAATGTAGGGCTAGAAGGGACCTCAAGAGGTCATCTTGGTCACCCCCTAACAGCTCTGTTCATCACAGCCAGGGAATTCATCTTACGGCATGTTCAGATCCAAATAAAAATACTACTTCAGTTGTGCTTTCCACAACACAATATACCCTCATACATTTACAGGTACAATACAAAAATTAAACAAATGAGGTGATTTGCACTCACCATTAACTGTGCTCATCTAAGGCTGTTTTTAAGCTGTGGAAAGAGCTCTGATACCATCAGGATTGGTAAAATATAAGAATCAAAAGAGAATCAATTGCTGGGTGTTTTGTTTCTTTTTCTGAGGGAGTGGAATCTGCAATAATGTTATGTTGTACACATTTGTCCTCAATTACTAGCCCTCTAGGTTAAATACATAATGATGCTTTTGTCTCTTCTTTTTGTGTGTCTCCGCTCTTGAACTACACACCATTAAGTTATTCTGTTAATACCACTTATGCACAGCTTCAGATAAAGTGGTATGCATTAAATAATTTCTCCTCACTATTCCTCCCTTCTATGATATATCCAATGTGAGAGTCTCACTGCTTTCAGATGCTAACATAAGGCAGTTCTTGGGTGAGGTGAGCAAGAATTATCCCTGTATATTAATAGAAAACTGAAGCACAGAATTTGGACTTGGTAGCACCACTTACCAAGATAATGGCAGAGCAGGAATCAGAACGTATGCGTAACTGATCTTCACATCAATTCTCTGACCTTTTCCATTGGGAGGCAATCTTTGCAAGTAGTATTGTCTCTTTCAATAAATTATGTGCAATCAATAAAGCCTGAGATTTCCTCATTAAAACAACTTAGGGTTTTGTAAATGTCAGAACTCCATAGGAGAACCTGTCCATACAAATATGAGGGCTCTTTGGAGTCCAAAAGGATCTGTACCTGTTCAGAGTTTTATAACTATGTATCTCATCTAGTCCAACCTGTTGCTCCAAGCAGGACCAATCCTAACTAAATCATTCCAGCCATGGCCTTATCAAGCCTTGCACCAGATCCCAAAGTGCAGTCCATAATGACCTCTAAGGATGGAGATTCCACAACCTCTCTAGGTAACCCATTCCAGTGCTTCACCACCCTCCTCCTAGTGAAATGGATCTTTTTTCTAATTTTCAACCTAAATCTCCCCCACTATAACTTAAGACCATTGTTCCTCATTCTGTCATCTATCACTACTGAGAATATTTATTTATTTATTTATTTATTTAAATATTTTTACCCCTCCTTTCTATTTAAAATATTCAAGGTGGCTTACAAAAAAATACAATACAAATATATATAAAAATTTAAAATATGAGACCCCAGAGGGACATAACCAGCTAAAAACATATAGAGAGGAGGAACACACACATACAAACTCAAACATTAGTAAAGGCACAAATAAAAAGAGTGGCTTTAGCCTGACACCGAAACAATGCTAGTGTTGGTGCCTTGCAAATATCCCAAGGAAGAGAATTTCACAGCCTGGGATCAAAAGCTGAGAATGCCCTGTTCCATGTAGATGTTAATCTTATCTTCACAAGTGGGGGAACACGTAGCAAAGCCTCCCCAGCTGACCTCAATCCCTGGGCAGGTTCATATGGGAGAAGATGGTCCTTCAGATATCCTGGACCCAACTCATTTAAGGCTTCATAGGTCATAACTAAAACCTTACATTGTGCCCGGAAACATACCGGAAGCCAGTGCAACTGCCGAAGCACTGTCATAATGTGCTCCGTATAACTAGTGTTAGTTAAAACTCGAGCAGTCGCATTCTAGACCAGTTGAAGTTTCCAAAGGCTCTTTAGAGGCAGCCCCACATAAAGTGCATTACAGTAATCCAATCAGGATGTAACAAGAGCATGAATCACTGTGGCCAAGTCATGCTTGTTCAGTGAGGGTCACAGGTGGCGGATCAAATGAAGTTGCCCAAAGGCACTCCTGGCCACTGAAGAAATCTGATTTTCAAATGTTAAAAAAGGGTCCAGATGGACTCCCAAGTTGTGTACCTGTTCTTTCAGGGGGAGAGTAACCCCATCTAGAACAGATGCCATGCCACATTCCCGAACAGATGGCCTCCTGATCCACAGGACCTCAGTCTTATCTCCACAGGTGATACTTCAGTTTATTTGACTTCATCCAAACCATCACTGCCTCCAGACACCGATTTAGATCAATCACCGCCACACCTGGTTCTAATGTCCTAGGGAAATAGAGTTGGGTGTCATCTGCATATTGATGGCACCATCCTCCAAAACTCCTTATGACCTCTCCCAGCAGCTTCATGTAGATATTAAACAGCATAGGGGACAAGATGGAACCTTGTGGGACCCCATAGCACAATTGCCACAGGGTCTAATAGCGACCCCCTAGCTCCACCTTCTGAAAGCATCCTGGCAGGTAGGACCAGAACCACTGCAAAACAGTGCCTCCAATACTCAACTCCTCCAGGCACCTCAGAAGGATACCTTGGTCAATGGTATCAAAAGCCGCTGAGAGGTCTAAGAGAATCAACAGGGTGCATTCCCCCTGTCTATCTTCTGGCGTAAATCATCTACCAGGGCAATCAAGGCTGTTTCAGTTCCAAAACCAGGCCTAAAGCAGACTGAAATTGATCAAAGTAGTCTGTTTCTTCCAAGAAAGCTTGGAGTTGTAATGCCATCGCCCACTCGAGTACCTTGACCAAGAAGGGTATATTAGCAGTTGGGCGATAGTTATTTAAGTCATGTGGGTCCAGAGAAGTCTTCCTGAGTAACGGTTTTATCATTGCCTCTTTCAAGGTAGCAGGAACCAAACCAGATCTAAAAGACACATTAATAATCCCCTGGACCCAGTCAGTCTTCCTTTCCCAGCTAGATTTAATAAGCAATGAAGGGCAGAGGTCAAGTGAGCACGTGGTCTGTCGCACTCCTCCAAGCACCTTGTCCACATCCTCAGTCTGCAATAGCTGAAATTGATCCAGAGAAAAAAGGCTGGGTGGTGCACTCAACACATTCTGTGCCCCACTTTCATAGCAACCAGAGTCTAAATCCAACCGGATGCGGGAGATCTTATTTGCAAAATGCTTTGCAAACAGATTGCAGAGGGGGACCAAAGGCTCCTCTATTTCGTCATGAGTGCCAGACTGCAACAGGCTCCACACTACTCAAAACAATTCTGCTGGATGACATTGTGCAGACGTGATACAGTGGAGAAGTAGCTTTTCTTCACTGTCAGCATCTCCACAGAGTAAGCTCACAGTTCAGCTCTAACCCGCAGTCGATCGGACTCAGCTCTAGTTCTTCTCCAGAAGTGTTCTAGCCATCGCACAGACTGTTTTGCTGCCATCAGCTCCCCAGAAAACCAGGGAGCAAACTTGGCTCGACTGGTCCAAAGAGGGTGCTTAGGAGCAATCAGAGCAACTGCCCGGGCTACCTCGATGTTCCATGTATGAACTAGGGCATCTACAGGATCATTTGCCATAATGGCTGAACAATCCCTCAGGAAACCTTTCGGATGCATCAGCCTCTGAGGGCGGATCATCTTAATTGGTCCTCCACCTCTGTGGAAGAGAAGGTCAGTAGATAGTCTAAACTTGACCAGGTAGTGATCAGTCCATGACAAAGGGAGTGTAGCCATATACCTTAACCCAAGAAGTCTATCACCTTTAGTCCAAAAAAACAAATTGAGCGTATTACCTGCAACATGTGTTGGATCAGTTATTTCTTAGGATAGTCCTAGGGTGGTCATGGTATCCATAAAACCTCAGGACGGACCAGACAGAACAGCCTTAGCATGAATATTAAAGTCCCCCAAGACCAAAAGCCTCGGTGTTCTCAATGCCACATCCGAGACCATGTTGGCCAGCTCGAGCAGAGCATCTGCCGTATAGAGAGGTGGGCGGTACACAAGCAGCATACCCAACCTATCCCGGCCACCCAACGTCAAGTACAGACACTCAAATCTGACACTTCGTTGGACCAAAACCCTAGCCAGTGAGATAGTATCTCGATAGACAATTGCCACCCCACCCATTAAGCCACAGCTGATGCTGTACTAAGAACCCAGCCGGGCATAATTGGGAAAGGTCGACGCCTCCCTCCTCTCTCAGCCAGGTCTCAGTGATACAAACCAGGTCAGCCCTTCATTCAAAATTAAATCGTGGATGACAGCTGTCTTCTGGGATGCTGACCTGGCATTCAGCAACAGCACCCTCAGGGCTGATGGCAAGGTATAAAAGTTCCCCAAATTTTTGAGGCTGGGAACAGGACCGGAAAAAGGAATAGCACATAACTGTCTAAACCTCATATGCAGAATAGTGTAGCTCGGAGTGGCCAATCCATTCTGGGCAAAGAGTCAAGATAGCAGTGGATACAGCGTGAAGAGCTGGGGCAAAGTTGTCAAGCAAAAAAAAAAAATAAAATAAAGCTCTGCCCCTTTAAGAAACCACATTTAAATGTGTTTTGAGGCTTTTTGGCCACAGCAGTCTCCTGCCGCCTGCCACCATCTTTATTTCTGCAGCTTTCATGGCTTTGCCAGACGGCTTCCCTGCCCAGGTCAGCACAGGGACCTGGAAGGAGAGTGCCATTTTTGGGAGCACAGGGATGGCTTTTGAGCCACGGCTGGCCTATCTAGCTCTATCCTCTTTGGAACTCCCCTTCAGGTAACTGAAGATTACTGTCAATTTCCTCTCCATTCTTCTCTTCTGCAGATTAAATAAGCCCTGTTCCCCCCAGCCTCTCCTCACAAGTCATGTACCCCAGGTCCCTAATTATTTTTTTTGCCTCCCCATTGGACTCTCTCCAATATGTCCACATCCCTTCTGTAGTGGGGAAGAGTGGCTCAAAACTGCACGCAGTACTCCAGATGTGACCAGAGGAATATTACTTCCCTTGAGCTGCTGGCCATGCTTCTGTTTATGCACTCCAGTATGCCGTTAGCCTTCTTGGCAACAAGGGCATATTGTTTACTTATACCCAGATTCTCATCTACTGTAATCCCCAGATCTTTTTCTGTACAACTGCTGCTTAGCCAGGCAGTCCCCAACCTGTAGCAGTGCTTGGGATTCTTCCATCCTAAGTATATGACTCTAAGAGCATTCTCTAACCCCCAACATTGTTCAAACTTGATTTTATGCTAATTCATTTTATTTTCTACTTCATTAACTGTCCATACATAAAATAAGGAAAGAATTATACATTTTATTATTGTAACAACTATTCTCTTTATACTATCATGTTAATTAGCATTCCTGCAGATAGACTAGTTAGATTAACATCCATTTTGATTTAGAAAAAAATTATTATTTCTACATGCAAAAGCATACACTTTTAGAAGAACATACAGATAGATTCGAATAGGCCCAGTGTCAACAGTGAGACTTTCCCAACCCATGGCACCAAGACACGTGGAGCTCATCTGAAGTTGAGGAAAGAAGGTTCCCCTCAGAGAAAGGCTTCATCATCCTCACAAGCTATTCCCCTCTTCTCTGTCATCTCATTGTTAAATTCCATTTGAGTCTGTCTGAGTTTCAGACAACTTTCAGGCTACTGGCTGAAGAAAAGCCATTCAGAACTACTGGAGCACTTGAAAGAAAATAGAAAAGTATTGTATTTCCAAAGTGCAACGAAGAAAGATTTTCTATGGCAGGGAACCTTCTGCATAAAAAATGTTTCTTTTTTTTTCTGGGAAAATACAAAAGAAAAAAATAACTTTTTGCAGTAATTTCAGTTCATAATTTCTTCTCTGTTCAGGCTACCGAACTAGTCTTTGTGGCTCTGTTCATGACCTTTTTGTGTCTGTCTGTTACTCCAGAGTGATTTACATTATTTGTATTATTGAAGCACATTGAATGAGCCTCATGACATCACAAGCTATGAGCACAACGTAGCCAGTAACACCTATCAATTTTCTGAGTGAAATCACATCCCCAACTCTCTGTTATGCTTATTAGCCTGTGATAGCCAATCTTTGGCCACATTAACAAAAGTAGCTTCTCAAGGGAGAAAGGTAAGGTAGTGTCCCCCGACTACTAGCTCCACCCATTCTTTTCCTCCATACCAAACCCAAGTTACTATATCATTTTTACCCAGTGATGCTGGATGAACATTCTATTGAAACAATACCTTACTGGTCATTTTGCTTCTCTACATTTATAACAGCCCTCCCTAATGCTTCTGAGACACTGTTTAGGAACAATGCCACAGCTTTCTTTCTGTCTGTAGCAGGTATCTGCTACTTTTTTGTATCCCTTCAGAGACCATCACATTTAATTATTTCCATACAAGCAGTAAAGAAGTTGCTGGAAAAAGTCTCCAAATCAAAGAGATTGCATTGTGACAATTTTACAGGATTATTTTTAAAAAGGCATAAAATTCAATATTGTTGATAAAGACAAACTTGTCTACATGAACCTGAAAGAAAGCAACACTGGACTGGCACTGTACACATTGAAGGGTGTTTACATTAATCAGAACCTTCTACAATTCTTTTCAGTGTCTAGCAATCTAGCACAGTTTCATCCTGTCCATATGATTTCCCTTCCACAGCTAGGGCATGAAAAAGCAAGTGGAGAGCCCATAGAGATTCGTAGTTTCTTTTCTTTTGGTGTGGAGAGGTTGGGTTTTATTCCACTCATTATGCTACTGCTGGGTGATTTCATTCTGGAGGCTACAAATTAGAAATCAGAGACACGGCATCACAACAGGAACTTCATTCACATCATCTTGCTAAAAACAGTTGTCTGAGATTATTATTTACTGCTCTATATGGACAAATTATTTTTCCTTGTGTTGGCTGAAGCATAAAAGTCGTCATATCTTTTCATGCTTTAATTTTACATTGATACCTGGGTGCATCTTAAAAAACTAAAAAAAGATTCCTCACTTCAAATATATCCTTTGATCTAAGGGAGAGGCCAGGGTGGTTTGCATAAATCTCATTAGCCCATTGATCCCACTTTCAACACATTTGGTATTATTCATTACCATGCAAATAGAGGTAGGCCTTTTGCTGGAAGCCTAATTCAGATTTCTCCTTCCTATTTTAAGAACCATAACCTCAGAGATATTATTAATTAAAATCATCAATATTTATACAATAGGTTAATCAATTCATATCAGACTCAGCTTTAATATCACCAAAAATAACCCCACAGATTATCCTAAATACCAGTCTGAAAACACAGTTAATGAGACAGCAAGAGAAGTACTAGAAATAGGGCCCTGAGAGGAAGCAACGAGAGGGATATGTCCGAATAGTCTGAGACTTAGACCCATAAGCAAAGAAACTGTCACTTGCTGTTTGGTCCCTGAGGTGCTCAGGGAAACAGGAATCAATACATGTTGTATAAATAAATGGGAAAGCCTTCCTCCATCAACATCTGTCCTCCTATGCAAACAGCCAATATGCAAAGTCTGACAGGTTAACTTCTTAGGTCAAAGGGGTTAAAAAGATGCTGTAGCTTGTCATTTACAGGGTTACCAGAAATATACCAGGGGTTTTATCTGCTTTCTTTCTCCTCCACTTAATTTAAATAATTCTGCAAAGATATTACTTAATCCTGATCTGTTTGGTATTAAAATATTATTTACATAGGAGCGATCATTCCAATGTGGAAATTTACAGACCTATTACTAGTGTACATATCTTGGTCCACATCTGTTTCTCATGTGACTATTTTCAGCCTGGTAGATATTCCTTTAATTAGCTAAATTGAGAATCAAGCTTTTTTCCATAATTAAGGCAAAAGGCACACACTACTTAGCAATCATTTTCATGCAGAAAAGGTTTGAGACTTCAATTACATGTGCACATACCGTATAATGAATTGGGTCCATTTTCTGTAGCAATTGCCAGATGAAAAAAAATATCATCAGGTCTGCTAAATAATTCAGTTTGATTACAAATGTTGATTTCTTCTTTTATTATTTTTTCCAATAGTGACAACTTCCCTTGAGGAACAACAGCATCGGCTAAGAACCAATTATCTCAAGGTTCACAGAGACAGAGAGAGAGAACTCAATAAATGCAATAATAAAAAGTTCTACTCTGTTAAGCAGACATCCCTTTCTCCTTCTTGAAAAGGAAAGCACTTTTATATGCAAGCTAATCTTGCTCTATTGCCTAGGAATATGAAACAAGCAAACAAGCAGGCAAAGTGATAAAAAAGAGAATATATATGAAAATGTATATGTAGATAAAGCAGTACAAATCAATCTTATAAATATTTATTAATTATTATTTGTACCCAGGCAAAGTCAAAGTAATCTAATAAACTGACAAAAAAATCTGGATTTGTTCAGTTATTAAAATTCCAGGCACGACTGTCATAATTTAGATATTCTGTAAGGAGACAGAAGATTTTTTTTTAAATTACAAACTTATAAATGCATGATTACAATATTTACTAATCTTGCCAGGCCTAATTCAGAAAGAATTAAGATTTCACATGTCTGTCACTGCTGAAAACTCTCAGGCAGGCTTTAAAATATAGTAGTAGTCACTCAGGTCATTTTACTTACAGGTTTTATAGACATAATTATATTTTGTTGGTGGACTTTTACATGGAAGCATTGCACCCTTTTGCAATTCCAGATAATCATTTCTAGATGCTTAAGCATAGATAAGGGACATTTTTAACAGCACATAAATGTTATCTGAGCTAGTAGAGGAATGCAAGATTAATAGTAGTAATATCAAAGATCCTAATTAAGCACATTTTCACCAGACCATATGAATGGATCTCATAGAAATAAAATTACAAAAAGTGCAATCCAAAGTTTCTGCAAATGTATGAGTGATACAGACTGAATCTAATACAGGTCTGAGCTGCTAATGTGGATGAGCTATCTTGAATTAGATCCCAAGGAGGCACTATAGAATAATTACTTTGAATGGCCCTGAGGAGGAGCTATTTCAAAATAGCAGCAGGGGAACATTCACACTACTGCTATTCCAAAATAGTTACTTCGGAATAAGTGTTATTCCTCATGGAATGAGATTTACAAATTTCAAAATAAGCTGTCTGTTATTTCGAAATTATTTTGAAATAATGGAATTGTTGTATAGCTTCTCGCATTGTTATTTTGGAATAATGTCAGTTATTTCAAAATAACTGTGCTGTGTAGACACATCCTAAGAGTAAATGTGTTCTTTGGAGGTGCTGTAAATACTGATATTTATTAACATCTCAGAGTCACACATTATTATCCCCTCTGTTAAACGCTAAACAATAGCATTTGGCAGTGACTTCATGGGAACCTTTGGTCCTTTTTGGAAGCCAGAGAACTTGTGTATATATCTGCACATAATACAAAACGTTGGAGCTGACCACCATTATTTGCTAAGAACGATAAGCTGAAATTGCAGTATCGTCTTTCCATAATCATTTATTTCCAATGTCTTTGTCCCTACAGAAAGAGGAAGACACTGTACCAGCCTAAATAATGACACAGCCTCTGATGTTCCTCTTTACACCTATGGACACAGTAATGTTTTGGTTCTTGAAAAAACACCAAGGAATCCTGTGACCCCTTAGGCTATGTCTACACAGCAGCGTTATTTTGGAATAACTGACGTTATTCTGAAATAACATAGTCCGTGTCTACACACAAGCAGTTATTTCGACATATCAAAATAATGTTGAGCTGGAGGACTTCTTACTCTGTCTGACTCCTGTAATCCGCATTGTATGAGGAGTAAGAGAAGTCATGGAAGAGTGTTCTATCGTGAAATAACTGTTGTGTATGTAACCCACACGCCTCATGTAATTTACTGTCCCGTGCAGTGGCACCAAGACCACAGCAACAGATAAGCACAACAGACCTTTACAGCATGTGCTGAGATACAGCTGGCTTTATAGCTCAGTAAGCTCTAGAGGTCCTAGGTTCAAATCTACCTGGTGGCAGTTACATGTATACTGTACTAAGTTATGTAATTTATTTCCAGTTTAGCCCTTCTTTACAGGTTTACCTTCAGAGACTAAGTGTATGTCTACACTTGCACCCTCTTTCCAGAGAGGGATGCAAATGAAGCTGGGATTTAAATATCCTGTGCTATATTTGCATTATGGCGCTATTTTGAAATAACACAAATATGCAAATGAAGCATGGGATATTTAAATCCCAGCTTCATTTGCAATTTTGAATGTCTTCATTTGCATCCTTCTCTCGAAATAGGGTGCAAGTGTAGATATACCCTAGCAAATTTAATAGGACATAAGCTTTCATGGGTAAAACCCACTTCACCAGATGAATTGGAATGGTTTACAGAGCATGGGTATATGAAAGCACAACCGAAAAAAGAGGGTACTTGTGTAAATGAGGCTAATCAAGTCAGGTTGGAAGTGGATCATTCACAGCAGTTGATGTGGAAATAAGGATATGAAGAGAGAGGAAATTGCCTTGGTAGTGTATTAACCGGTGAAGATCCTTATTCAGTCTTAAACTGATAATCTTGAATTTGAAAATTAAATCCAGCTTAGCTGTCTCTCTTTGTGTCTTTTGTAGAAGGATGGCTACTTTTAAATCTATTACAGAATGTCCAGGGTGGTTAAAGTGTTTCCCTACAGGTTTATATACGTTACCTTTCCTGATGTGTGATTTGTGTCAATTTATCAATGGGCGTAGAGATTGTGAGGTTTGGCCAATATTCATAACAGAGGGGTATTGCTGGCACTTGATGGCATATATCACGTTAGTGGATTTGCGGATGGATGAGCAAAATGTATTCATTGATTGTAATGATGGTCCATCTTATTTGAAAAGAATCTCTATTTAATTGAAAACAAATGATTTCATGAGAATTAAAACTCCGAAATCAGGTGCAATCAACAGACAAGCAAATCTAAAATTTGACCTATTTTTGGACTAATAAAAGGCACCATTTTGACTTGTTAGACTCATTGTTGATATACAGAAAAGAAATCACAAAGTTTTAAAGAGAAAGTAACATGAACTGGCTCTCCAATAAAAAGAAAATCTAAGACAAAGCTGTGACTATAAACCATTCCTCCCTAATGCCAGTCTGTAGTTTGGGGCACTCTTTCGTTCTTCTTTTTATTAATTGCCTGTTCATGTCTAAGGTAGCTGCCCATGCATAACAAGAGCAGTGTACAATAAGGATTTCTGACTAGCTATCCTGGTATCTTTCACAAACACACTAAATTCAGCATTTTTTTCCAAATTTGGAAAAAAGAGTTGGAAAGGTAGACATTAGGCTGTACACAAGAAGTGGCCTTAGTGGAACTTTGCCACATAGAATATTATTAGAATTCATATAGCTGACATGTCTACACATTTCCCCATTCTACTAAGTATAACTAGGATTTTCTTGGAACATGGAACTTGTTATAGACCACTATTCTGAAACATCTCTTAATCCTCATGGAATGAGGTTTACAGGGACTTTGGAATGGGGAGCCCATTATATTTCAAAATAACGAGCTTGCTCAAAAGACACAGACTAGCTATTTTGGGGTACTTCTCGTATCCTGAAATATCTCTGTAGTATAGACATGGCTTAGGAGATCCTGGCTCCCAACACTGCCAAATTCATCTATCACGGCCCATTCTTCTCATCACACATTCAGAACATTCACTTAGTTCAATGAATCTCGCTCATACCTGCTACACCTTGATAATTCCCCACTGTGGTGGATTTTCCCAGAAATGGAAAGGGAATGCTTGTCCTTTGTCTTCCATTCCCTTGATAGGATCTATGTATGATGTCTCATCATTCCACAGCCATAGCAACTGAAGACATTTAGAGAAAATTGCTTGAAAGTGATGGTTTATTTTTATGCCCATTTGTTGGATTTTTAAGTCTTTCCCTGATAAGTGAATGGAATAGGATGTGTACTCCGAGTGCATCCTTTAATGTTCATAAAACATCTTGCAGGAAGGCAGCCGAAGGAGATCAGTTTTGAACTCCACAAAGGACAGTGGTTGAAGTTCAGCTAGGCAGTGCAAAGGGCCATTTAGCAGCTAAGGGTCCAATTATGGTTTGTCAGGATTGTGAATTTCAGTCTCCTGTATAACTTTTTCCTCTGAACCTTTTATTGGAGTTATTGCTTCTTGCCCTGACGACTGATAAAAGATAGATAGTGTCAGTAAAATAAACAGAAGAAACCCTTTTCTTTTTTTCTTTTTTTTCTTTTTTTTTTTCTTGTAAAAGAAATAAAACTGCACGTGTACTTTATATTTATCACCACTATTATTTCGGTTAGAACTGAGGAGAAGGAACTGCCACAAAATGCTCTTTTTCTTAAGGTGCACTAGATTGTGACTGAAACAGCACACATTATGCATTACTAAGAACAAAAGATAAAAGCATAAGAAAATTGGAGCAGGGTACTTGAGGACCACTTTATTTTTATTACAGCATCGTCCTCATCAGACAGAAGAGGGAAATAGCTATTTCGCTATAACCACTGTCTCTCAATAATCAGACTATAGAAGATGCTTGTCTACAAAATATTCTGTTAAGTAGCTTTTTTATTGAATAAAATCATACTTAATTCTGGCTATTAGCAGTCTTCAGGGGTTCTTGACTGTTAATGCCAATAGTGCATGGGAGCTGGAAAAATTGAGATTATCGTGATCAGCTGCTACAAGAGCCTCTTATTTAGACTAGCTCTTATTTTGAGCACTAGCTGAATGCTTTCAGGAGCATCACATGTGTAAGATGTTATGGTGTAAGGAAAAATGCTATTAGTACCTTTTCTATATTTGGACGTTAGCCAGGGTCATGCTAAAACGTGTGGCTGCACATAAGTAAACTCCCAGCTCATCAGTGCCTCTTAGTTCATTTGACATTGCAACTCAGACCTTACACCAGTGCAGTATATCTGTAGTAGGGGTTTGAACTAGTGCATCTACACAGATGTAAGTACACCGATGGCTACGGGGTAGATCCACAAAGGGACATAGGCATCTATCTGGTACATTAGGTGTCAAGGTCTGACATTTAGGTGCTATTGAGTTGCTCAAAGCCCCACACAGCTGCCACCTAATCCTATAGGCACTTATATTCCCATTGGCTATGTCTCCAGGGTGCTGTTTTTTGCTGGTGGACATATCCAAAGCCCCAAGAGCAGTTCAGAGGGCATCAAGACTTAACACCCTTGCTCAAGCCCCATTGGATTCACAAACTAGGCCTTGCCTGCACAGTCCATTCCAGTAGGTGTGCTGAGGCCCCCAACAAAAGGCAGCCACAAAAGTCAAGTTTGGAGAAAATCTGTCAGTGGGCATGTATGTTCCCAATATCCCCAGTAGTTAGGATATTCTCCCAGGAGGTGGAAGACCTATGCTGAAACCCCACTCTGACTATTTTGGAGTTGGGATTTGCATCCAGGTCTCCCACTTCCCAGGAGACTTACCTAGACACTAGATTCCTGGGTATTTTGGACTAGGTCTTTCTCAAGCCACCTGTCAAGGCTGTTCCCTACTCTGGTACTCAGTACAGAAGGTGGGGGCCAGCAAGAGATCTTAAATACCTTACCTCTATAGGTTTCTGTTGAAAAAAACTCCTCCCGGTTACAGATTAGCTGGCCTTATAAGAGAGGCTTCCATCATCAAGGGGGAAAAAAACCCTTCTTCTTAGACTTAGGAAAAAAACACTTAAACATCTTCCAGAAAGGTGCCCCCCAAGCTCTTTTATCACAAGAGAACCTGCAGGAAAAAAAAGGAAAGCAAACTGCAATCTCTGATAGCTGGCCTTTAGTCTTAGGAATGCATACAGAAGCCTCCTTTTGACACAATCATCAAATCATTGCCTTAAAAACGTGATTTCATTAACAAAACGAAAAAATATACTTGATAAAGCATACTTGGGTGCTAGGTGATACAGAGGAAGTCAGAAAAGAATAAATTAAAAGACAGAGAAAGTGATATCTCTGGATGCAGCTTATATACAATGAATGGGGGGAGCATATGGACTTAGCACAGAGAAGTTCAACCAAACAACAAAACAAAGAAAATAACCTGATTGTGACTAAATATACATTTTTCCTATCTACTCATAAGACGTGCTTCAAGGTCCAGTCCATTTCCATGCCCAGTATTCCTTGTAGGCATGATAGTTCTGCATGGTTCAATTCATCTTGTTTCCCCAGCTCCTAGCTTAAAACTCCAATTCAAATTTCAACATCTTTTTCCATTGGCTTTCCTGGCTCCCTAAAAGCCACCCTAGCTACTTGAGTTTAGTCACCGAATGTTAGGCACCACTCTTCCTATGCATCACACAACACCACTTTGTATAAACATGTGAACAGGAAGAGTGAGAATGACACTACAACCCAGTAGTTAGGGCATTTATCCTGGAGCCCTGGGTTCCAATACCTGCTACAATAATTCATAGAATCCTAGGGCTGGAAGAGTCCTCAGGAGGTCAACAAGTCCAGCCCCCTGCCCAAAGCAGAACCAATCCCAACTAAATCAACCAGGCCAGAGCTTTGTCAAGCCATGTCTTAAAAACCGCTAGGGATGGAGATTGCACCACCTCCCTAGGTAACCCATTCCAGTGCCTCACCACCCTCCTAGTGAAATAGTTTTTCCTAATATCCAGACTATATATCAGCCTCTCTCCATCCTCTTTGGAACCTCCCTTCAAGAAGTTGAAGGCTGCTATCAAATCTCCCCTCATCCTTCTATTCTGCAGACTAAATAAGCCCAAATCCCTCAGCCTCTCTATGGGTATGTTTACACTACAGCGCTAATTTGAACTAACTTAGTTCGAATTAGTTAATTCGAACTAACCTAATTCAAACTAACACATCCAGACTAAAAAACTAGTTCGAATTAGCGTTTTGCTAATTTGAACTAGCATGTCCACACAGAGTGGACCCTGAACCGGGGTTAAGGATGGCCGGAAGCAGTGCAGGCAGGGCATCAGATGAGGACTTAGAGCATGGAGCTGCTGTCTCAGGCTAGCTGAGGGCTGTGCTTAAAGGGACCTGACCCCCACCCCGGACAGACAGTTCTCAGGGTTCCCCGCTTGCAAAGCAGTCCTGCCTTGGATTGCCCGGAGTACCCACACTGGGCACATCACAGCACTCTGCCATCAGACCAGCTGCACTTGCCTCAGGCTGCCATCTGGGGAGAGGGGGCAATTGTGGGGCTGCAGGAGAGGTTCCACCCCCAGAAGCCCGCAGAGCCAGCCCAGTCCTCCCCATCGGGGGCTCGTACCCCATTCCTCCCTCACCTCCTTCCACGTACCCCTCCCTAGCCCCCCTTCCTGATGTACAAATAAAGGACAATTGTATTCAAAAATAGAATCTCTCTTTATTGAACAAAACTGGGGGAGACTGGGAAAAGGAGGTGGGAGAGGGGAAGAGAGAGGGTGGGAGAGGGGAGGGCAACTACAATGATGAGGGGTTTGGAACAGGTCCCATATGAAGAGAGGCTAAAGAGACTGGGACTTTTCAGCTTAGAAAAGAGGAGATGGAGGGGGGATATGATAGAGGTCTATAAAAGCACGAGTGGGGTGGAGAGGATGCATACAGAAAAGTTCTTCATTAGTTCCCATAAAGAAGGACTAGAGGACACCAAAGGAAAGGAATGGGTAACAGGCTTCAAACTAATAACAGAAAGTTGTTCTTCACAAAGCAAAGAGTCAACCTGTGGAACTCCTTGCTGCAGGAGGCTGTGAAGGCTAGAACTAGAACAGAGTTTAAAGAGAAGTGAGATCAAGTCATGGAGGTTGGGTCCATGGAGTGGTATTAGCCAGGGGGTAGGAGTGGTGTCCCTGCCCGAAGTTTGTGGAAGGCTGGAGAGGGATGGCACGAGACAAATGGCTTGGTCACTGTCTTCGGTCCATCCCCTCCAGGGTCCCTAGGGTTGGCCGCTGTCGGCAGACAGGCTACTGGGCTAGATGGACCAAAGGTCTGACCCAGTACGGCCATTCTAAGCTCAGGGCTCAGGGTCGGGGGTTTCAGTGGACCACCTTGATTTTCATGCAGACGTGCTCCTGGGTGGCAGCTCTCCTGACCTAGATGGCCGCTTTCCTGTGCCTAGTGCGGAGGTCGTGGACGAGGTCCACGATGTCTGCACTGGACCAGGTGGGTGCCTCCCTCTTGCGATCCTGGGCAAGCTCCCAGGAGCCACCAGCCTGGTCCCGGGAAGAGGGGGGAACTGGGGGGCATCGGGTGGCTGGCTCGATCCATGCCAGGTGCAGGCTGCCATCCGGAAGGTCCATCAGGGAATTGTCAGTATCCAGAAGACTCTGCGGGAGAGCTTCCACCCTGAGGAGCACTAACCCTCTCCCTGGTCTGCCCCACTGGGGGCTTGTGCCTCATTCCTCCCTCACGTCCTTCCACTTACCCCCTCCCAACACCGCTTCCTGATGTAAAATAAAATACATGCTTTTTCATAAACACGAACTGTCTTTATTTAACAAAATTGGGGGGAGGAATGAAACTCTTGTGAGACTGGGGAAAGGAGGCAAGAGAAGAGAGGGAAGAGGTTGGAAAAGGGGAAAAGGAAACCTGGGAGGAGGGAGCTGGAAGGGGGAAGCAAGTGGAAGAAGGGGGAGGGGAAGCTCAGGGATTAGAGATGGGGGTCTCGCCGGGCCAACTGTCTCCAGCACTGCGGTTATGGGGGCCTCGGTGCCCCCGGGGGAATGAGAAGGGGATGCAGATTGAGGATGATGTGGAAGTTGAGGAGGGTGTGGAGGGAGAAATGGGAGGGGGAGAAGGAGCGGCAGCTGGGCAGGCAGCAGGCGCTAGAGCAACAGGAGGCAGCACGCTCTGCACCTGGGTCTGCAGGTGTTGACAGATGACACTGCTCTGAGCAATCTGCTTCTGCTGGAGCTCCAGGTCTTTTTGCACCCAGTTCTGGAGGGTGCAGTGCAGGGCTTGCAGTGCCCCCAGGTGCTGATGTTGGTACCCTTGCACTGCACGGGTGGCCCTGCGGAGCTGTCAGGTGCAGAAGCACGTCTCGGGTGGGGTGGTGCACCCTGCACGTGCAGCTGCTGTGGCTGTGGAGAAAGAAGAGAAGTGATCAATTATCCCTGGGGACACAGTGGGTGAATCCCAGCCCCCCCTGCAAGGTGAGGATGACCATTCCCTGCACCATCAGAGCCAATGTGCTTGCACACAGGCCATGTTCAGAATGTCCTACTATGACCCTAGCATAGGCCTGCCGCAGCTCCTTAATTTTCATGTGCACCGGCTCCTGGGTTCACATGTGGCCTTTGGTTGCCAGCCTGTCAGCCACCCATCTGTAGACAGCCGCATTCCTCCATCTAGTGTGGAGATCATGGACATTGAAGCATCCCCCCAAACCTCAAGCATGTCCATGATCTCCGAACTGGACCAGGAAGGTGCCCCGCCTTCTCTGGCCCTTGGCAGGCTCCTGGGAGCTGAGGAACTGGGCCTGGAGAGCAGTGGAGGGCTGGCTGGCACTGGAGCCGGTGCACTGGGGTCACTGGGTCGGGGGAAGTGACTGCTGGATCTGTGCTGGCAGGCCTGGAGCTGACACAGGCACTGTGGCCAGAGTCTACCCCTTTAAGGGCTCCAGGGCTGGGGGAGAGGAGAGGAAGTTTTCCTGGTTGTGCCCAGAGTGGCTATCAGGGCACCCTGGGAAGAGCTGGAGGCCCCCTATTTCGAAATAAGCAACTACACAGCGCTTATTTTGAATTAGCTATTTCAAATTTGGCGTTATTCCTCATAGAATGAGGTTTACCAAATTTGAAATAAGTGGTTTGGCTGTGTAGATGCTAGGAAAGTTATTTTGAAATAATGGTTGTTATTTTGAAATAACTTTGCTGTGTAGACATATCCTTAGAGATAAATAACAGCATAGAACATTGAGAGCCAGGACTGGTGGCTGTAAACAATCTTTATGAGACCACAGGAAACTTGGCCACACCTATGATAAGTGGACATCCTGCTAAATAAAATCATGCCAGACCACGGATGTTGCTGGACCAGAAAGTGTCAGACTAGAGGTCCAACTGAGTGTACTGAATGTGGCAATGTTGAAGTCCCTCTGTGGATTTAGCCCTAAAAAGCCTACTATATACTTGACTGTTTAGATAGATAGATAGATAGATAGATAGATAGATAGATAGATAGATAGATAGATAGATAGATAGATAGATAGATAGATTATAAGAGGTATGAGCCTCTCTACTCCTACTGAAGATCCCTTTGAAAATATAATCAATGCCAAGTGAGTGCTTATAACAAGTGTATGAATATTTTATTTATGGTATTATAATTCTCAGAACTTTTTAGTCTCACAGTTGTCTAAATTTGGAAACAAGTTTAATGCATGTAAAGCAATTCTATTGAGCTCATCAACCTGTTCATATGTGGTCTATATCACATACAGTAGAGCAGTGGTCATTAATGTCTGTCCAAATCCCTTTAAGCAGTTAGTTATATCCAGGTTGCTCCCTATGCCATTAGTGCAGAAGCATGTTTTTGTGGTTAAAGCACTGGACTGAAATTCAGTCCACATGCTTCCTGTATGTTCTTGGGCAAGTCAGTTCAGTTCTCTGTGCCAGGCATCCAACACTATAAAATGGGCTGAGAATGTGCATGTTCCATAATAACACAAGTTATAGTCTGACATTACTTGGTATGTTTCAAAGTTTCAAGCAGTCTGTCTTCTCTCTGTGAATCCCTTCCCTGTTTCAGTGTCTATGCTAATCTAAATGTTATCACAGGAGGCGAGAATGACATTTCTAGCCTACTAGCTCTGTTGCTAGAAATGTGCAGCCAGACAAATGATCCTGTAAGTGTACACTGTGACATTGCTGTGAACAGCACTGAATTTGTCATGAGTCTATTGGCTAATGTGTCACTTGGTGACATATGGGAAGTCTGTCAAGCAGAGTGCTTGGCTATGAGAAAGGGCATGGTTGCCCACCCATGCATCTTCCAAAACCAAAACAAAAGGGCGTACTTCACAGGGAATCTAAGCTCTTTATCAAAAAACTCCAAATGCTTAATGGGGAAGCACTAGATCAAAACAAACAAAACAAAATTTATGGGGTTCCTATTTCAGGGCTAAAATCAGAGCCAAAATTTAGATTTTCAAGGTCATCTGGGGCATTTAAAAATATCTTCTATTAGTTTCAATGGACGATGTGTCTGTAATAGAGTTGACTGCCTCCTCATTGTTCTCACCTAGTGTGAGGTGGCTCTGCAGAACCTCCCATTTTTGCCCTTCTTATTACATACTCACCAGAGACTTCTATGGCTCTCCTTGGGGTCTAGTTTATTAACACAAGGTTCAAAATAAACACAGGTCTTGAGCTGATCACAGTCTATCCCTCTCTGAATTACTCTCTGAGAAGGTACAAGACCTGATCTGCCTTCTTCCCAAAAGGAAAACAAAATTTCCAGCCAGTGCATTCAACCCAGACTTGATTCCCTTCTTTAGGACCCACTGCAGAAAAACAACTTTACTCTGAAAGCCCCAGTGGGCTTCTCACAGGTCTGGTTTTCTACCCATGCAAAGACCAGGTTTAGTTACATACTATCTGTCATATGTCTTAATTCATTCTCTCCAGCAAGGAAGATAAATCAGTTATGTCACAAGAGAGCTCAGACACGAAAGCTCTTGATACCATCTACATGTTTTGTTAATCTTTAAGGAACTAATAGACTATTAGTTGTTTTTTAAGTTTTTCCATGCTTTAAAGGATTAGCCATTCTACAAAAGTGTCTATATCATCACCAAAGGCATTTTGAAAGTTTTCCCTCAGAATCCTACACCAGATCATAAGATACACAGTAAAATGTCACCCATTTGCTGGCAGTAATAGCAGCTCACAACAGATCTAGAAACATCAACAGGTCATAAATTGCTACAAAAAGCGGGGCTATTTAAATTTTTGATCATAATGATTAAATTTACACATTGCTTTATCATAGAGAAAATCATCTGAGTATGTTGCTTGAATGCCAAATCACCTGGAATCCCGAAGCCTTGAAGGCCTACTTGCCTTTCAACTAGTGAGTCATTTTTCCCAACTGCAACTTCATGTTGTTCAGTTGAACTCGTCTTTGAAGGCTGGAGAAGAAGTCGAGACTCCAGGAATGTGACCAACCTGCTGAAGCAGACAACCGAGGTATCAGACAGGTCCTATATTAACAAGCAATTATAAATATACACAATAATAATTTTTTTTCCGGAAGAGTTTGAAGTTTTAGGGGAGTATTTTGATCATGAATCACTCTCCTCAGGGTGTCACATGACACATAAATATATTGCTACTAGTGTAAACATTATTATATTACAGTATTCTGTACTCAAGAGAAGCTGCAATATTCAAAGCACCAGACCCGCAGCAGGTGTAAATCAGAATAACTCCAATAGCGTCAAAGAAGCCGTGCCAACTTACACCATCAGATGATTTGACTCAGAAAATCTAAGGCGAGCAGTCCACAGGAAAGGAGGCGACGGTGAAATCATATAATTTTATAAAAAGCATTTAAATAGGGATGTGCTGATGCAGAAATATCTAATTATTCATGGGTATATTAACCTCTTTGCTCACAGATGCCAAATTATGCAATGGAAGCAGTGCATTCAGTGTAATGAAATGTTCTCTTAGCTCATATCAAAATGTTAAATTATTGGCTGCTTCCAGGAGTTGACAATGTTCTAATTCACTGTGAAGGTTCAGGATCACATGTTCTCCTCTGTAACGCTCCAAAAAGATTAGCAAGAGGGTGCTGTGAGAGAAATGTGTTGATAAGAAGACCTCCAAGTGGAAAAAATACAGACAGATCTAAGTGCTTGAGAATAATTTAGGAAACAGAAAACATAAGATTGTTCAGGCTAGCTGACACTTAGCCTTTTCAAGCATCTTTCCATTCCATCTCTTATTTCAGCTCTCCCTTTTCTATTCCTTCTGTAAAACACTGTCATGGTCCTTGAGCTTGGAAATGCCTATGCCTCTTCCATTTTTAGACCAAGATTTGTGGGCATCTATGAAGATGCTCCTAAAACCACATTTAAGCACCCTCTAAAAGAAAAGGCTGATTTTTCAACCATGCTGAGGATTAAGAGCTACAAATATACTATGAATGTCAATGTATTTCTCTTATCATGTGACTTATGATACATTTGTAACTAAATATTTAATATGTGAAAAAGAAAAATTTGGGGGCATAAACTATTTTTTATTTACAGAAGGAAGGCCCTTGGTAACATCTGTTTCTTCCATTGATCTTCACTGTCTGCCTATGAGCTAAAAGCTGGATTTCCTCTATTATTGACAACCTGAACTCGAACAGTGGGAGGCCACTAAATCTCTAACAGCAGTGGTTCTTTATGTACCTTAAATACTGAAAGATTAAAAATGTGGTTTTATCCCAGCATGATACCAGTGTTAATAACTAGGCTTGTGCAAGGAATCAAGATTTTCAAAGCTTCAAGATTGTGTAATTGAAAGTTGTCCAATCGTGAATATGCTAACCTAACAATGGAAAAGCACAAATAATCTTAGTCAGTATTTTACTCAAAGAAGAATATTTGAGTAAGTTTGACTCTTACATTACCAGCTTTGATGTACCAGATGTGTTTCTGTATTTGCATATAAAGCTACCTACAAACATCAGCCTGACAGCCTCTAATTACAAAGTCAGACATGCAGAAACTATCATTTGCGGGATTCAGTAAAAGTATACCAAATGTTTCAATTTTATATTTCTTGCTCAACAACATAATTTTACCTACAGCTAAGTTATCAAACATCATAGCACAAAGCTTTTGTTTTTCTTCAGGTTAATTTTTGTTGTTGTTCCTTCTTTTCAATGTGTTTTTTAATTTAAAAAAAAAAAGAGAGAGATTGTTTTTTCCTGAAACCTGAGTAGGTACTTCATTTTCTGACTGTCTGGCTAATATATATGTAATGCCAATAATACCACCATTTAACAGGAATACACAAACACAAGTCTGTACATTGCTTCATAGAATTTGAGTACATGTGGCATCATTGCATTTTATTCTGAATTATGAATCAAAATTATTAGCCCCATATTTCTTCTTAAACCCTTGTACTCCGAGTGGAGCATAGGTCATGTACAAGTCTCCTCCACTTCACTCTGTTTTGAGACAAAACTTCTAGCTGACTCCAGGAGTACCCAGTTCTCGTCCTTCAATCTCAGTAGATCTTCTCCACATTGTCCGAGGTCTTCCTCTTTTGAGTTTTCCTTGTGAATTCCATGTGAGAGCTTGACAGACTATGCTGGATGATGGTTTTCTGAGAGTGTGGCCTACCCATCCCTACTTTCTTCTCTTGATTTGAAGATCAAGTGGTTCTTGTCCTGCTCTGTTCCAAAGTTCCTCATTTGTGAGAAAGTCTTGTCATTTGATGTGAAGGAAGTAGCTCAGGCATCTGTTTAGGAATGTCTAGGAATGTCATTACCATTTAGCAGAACCCATATGCAGGCTTTCCAGAGTGAGTCATTCTTGACATTAGGATAATTAGACTGGAGACCTCATGATAGTTCTCCTTTCCTTTCCATGGACGACAACACCTGATTCACAAGATTTAGAAATTCATTTCCCCCACAAAAGTGGCAATTTTCGAATTTGGTACTGAACTAATCAAAACTTATAATCTTCAATATGAAGCAAATCTTCAGGAGGAACTGTGAGAATGCTGCAGAATAGGGAACTACTCAACATGCTAACACAGTGTGTCTTTATTTGCACATTATTTTTCACAAATGCCTGTTTAATATCATTGTGCACACTCATCTAGGTACAAACCCTCCCCTTCCCCTTCCCCCAAAACATACAGGTGATTGTATATATCAGACTGAATATACTTAGAACAATCAGACCAATCAAAGGTCTCTGGAATTCTAATAATTCCTGTAGGTTTCTTCCATTGAAATTAAAGATAATAAATATGTACATTTCACTTAAAAGATTAGAGGCTGACCGAAAGAAAGATGGAGAAGCAAAACCACCAGCAGCAGTGGTAATTCAATCAGACAGAAGATACTATATATTAGTTTCAGTGATGGCACTCCTCCTTTAGGGTATGTCTACACAAATTCAAATTAACTTAATTCAAAATAGTTAATGCGAATTAAGCTAATTCGAATTAACGCATCTATACACAAAATCTATTTTGAATTAGCTTTTGCTAATTCGAAATAGCACATCCACACTGAATGGACCCTGAACCAAAGTTAAGGCTGGCTGGAACCAGTGCCAGCAGGGCTTCAGGTTAGGACTTAGTGTGTGGGGCTGCTGCCTGAGGCTAACTGAGCTCCATGCTTAAAGGGACCCTACCCCCACCCTGGACAGACAGTTCTTAGGGTTCCCAGCTTGCTTGTCTACCTCGATGAGGGACAGCAAAGCAGTCCTGTTTTGGAGTGCCCTGAGTGCCCTCACTCAGGACACCACGGCACTCGGCCATCAGCCTGGCTGCACTTTCTGCAGGCTGCCATCCGGGGGGGTCCATCGGGAGTCTGTCAAGATCCAGGAGGCCCTGTAGGAGAGCGTCCAACCCGAGGAGCCCTCAGAGCCACCCCAGTCCTCCGCACCGGGGGTTCATGCCCCATTCCTCCCTCATGTCCTTCCACTTACCCCTCCCTAGCCCCCCTTCCTGATGTAAAAAATAAAGGTCAAGTTTTTTCAAAAATATAAACTCTCTTTTTATTTAACAAAACTGGGAGGGGGGATGAAACTCTGGGGAGACTGTAGAAAGGATGTGGAAGAGGGGAG
The DNA here is from genome assembly GCF_049634645.1 of Pelodiscus sinensis. Taxonomy (NCBI): domain Eukaryota; kingdom Metazoa; phylum Chordata; order Testudines; family Trionychidae; genus Pelodiscus; species Pelodiscus sinensis. The sequence goes on from NC_134719.1 coordinate 54,439,543, forward strand.
GAGAGAGAGGGTGGGAGAGGGGTGGGGGCAACTGGGAGGAGGAAGCTAGAAAGGAGAAGCAAGAGGAAGAAGAGGGAGGGTAAGCTCAAGGGTGGGGGTCTCGCTGGGCCACATGACTCCCAGCACTGTGGGTGTGGGGGTCTCGGCGTCCCCGGGGGGATGAGGAGGATGGTGTGCAGGTTGAGGTGGGGGGTGTGGAGACAGAGGAGGAGGAGGTTGAGGAGGCAGAGATGGGAGGGGGAGAAGAAGTGGGATGAGGAGCAGGTGCTTCAGCGGCACGGGCCAGCATACTCTGCACCAGAGTGTGCACATCTTCAAAGAGGGCATGACCCTGGGCAAGCAGCTCCTGATGGAATTCCCTGTCATCTTGTGCCCACTGCTCGAGGGTGCGGTGCATGGCTCGCAGGGCCACCAGGTGCTGTTCACGGTACCCATGGCATGTGGCGGTGGATCTGCTGAGCCCTCTGGTACAGGAGAAGGTCCCAGGTGGGGTGGTGCACCCTGCACCCGCAGCTGGTGCAGCTGTGGAGAAAGAAGAGAAGTGGTCAGTTCTCCCTGGGGACAGAGTGGGTGAAGCCCAGCCCCTGTCCGTGAGGTGAGGATCACCGTGCCCTGCACCATCAGAGCTGACGTGCTTGCACAGAGGCCATGGTCAGGATGTCTGGCTCTCCCCGGGAGTGGGAGCTGCCCCAAGACCACACCCATGCCCCTGTGCCGTGTATAGTGTGGCCAAGGCAGGGGGAAGATGTCCCCTGGTTCTGTGTAGAGGGGCCATGTGAAGGGAAGGCATCCTGCGGGTCCCACCCCGGGGTCGGGAGTGTGTCAGGTCTCTTCACACACACATGTAGCTATCGGGCCACTGCCCCGTGTGGCACACAGCTGGAGCGACCTGCCCAAGGGTGGCATGGCACATGCCCACACGTGCACAGGTGGCTGCATGATCATGCGCGCAGTCCCTGGTTTCCCGCCTCCTCCCCAGGTAGGGGACAATGATGGCACTTACCTGGTGTGGCCTCCCCTAACAATCCTGCTGACTCCGGTGCCAGGACAGCTCAGGGGTCCTGGTGGCATGGCACCCTCCGTGCTGGCCCCTCTGGTGCCAGCTCGCTGGCCCTCGGGATGGCGTGGACCGTCCCACCCTCCAGGATGCAGTCGAGCGTGGGGAAGTAGGGGCAGTTCTTTTATTTTGAGGTGCACCTGCTCCTGCGCACTCCTGCGGCCCTCTGAGGTCATGGTGGCCGCTATGCGGTGATAGACAGTCGGATTCCTCCACCTGGTGCGGAGATCATGGACACTGGGGGCCTCTCCCCAAACCTCAATGAGGTCCATGATCTCCGCTACAGTCCAGGCAGGCGCACGCGCCGTCTACGGCCCCTGGCTTGCCCCTGGGAGCTGAGGGACTGGGCAGGGGATACTGGGCTGGCATGCCTGCATGGCTCATGATGAGGCTGGCAGTGCTGGCTCTCTACAGGCAGGCCTCTGGCTCACACGTGCCCAGTAGCCTGACTGTACCCCTTTAAGGGCTCCGGGGCTGGGGGAGAGGAGAGTAAGTTTTCCTGGTTGTGCCCAGCATGGCCACGAGGGCACCCTGGGAAGGGCTGGAGGCCAGCTAATTCAAATTAAGTGTCTACACAGCACTTAATTCGAATTAGCTAATTCAAATTTGGCGTTACTCCTCGTAGAATGAGGTTTACCAAACTTGAATTAAGTGCCCCGCTATTTCGAATTTAATTTTAAGTCGAAATAGCGGTTTGCATGTATAGACACTATTAAAGTTCATTCAAAATAATGGCTGTTATTTTGAATTAACTTTGTAGTGTAGATATACCGTTAGAGTTTTGTTGCTACCAGTAGAACCTCTCTAGTCCAGCACGCTCTGATCCGGCAACATCCATGGTCCAGCATGATTTTAGTTAGCTGGATGTCCACTTATCATGGGTTTGGCCAAGTTTCCCGCAGTCCCACAAAGTTTCTTTACTGCCCCAGTCCTCGCTTTCAGTATTTTGTGCTGTTATTTAGCTCTAATTTACCCTTAAATGTCTTCTAAAAGCCCAGTGAGCAGTGGAAGTGTTGGCAATGCTGCTAGACAATATCGATTGGTTCAGCAAGTTCTCTAGTTCGGAACCAGTCAGGTCCTGAGGGTTCTGGACTAGCGAGGTTCAACTTGCATCAACAAATTAAGCTCAGGAAGGGATATGGGAAAATACTCCAAGAACAGCATCAGCATCACATCTACTTTGCTTGGGTGGCGTGGCCACTTTTTTGCTTCCTCTGTATGATGTTTAAATTATTATGTATAATATAGATACCCATCAGAAATCACACATTTTGTTATGCATATTTTTTAAGTTATCAGGTTGCTTCTGAAAGAACAAACTCATGCTCTTGTCCACTTCCCCTGCTTGAGCTATGCTGTTCTTGTGGCTTAAAATTTCTCATAACAGCTCTTGAGGAACATTCTTCAAATGAATATGCAGAATCTTCTTGAGACTGATGCTTCTACTGCTTATTTTGCTGCTCCACCTTTCTTTTATACAGCCACTGGTACTATCCCAATTGTCAGTGATAGCCAGGTTCTTTCTGCCCTTGCCTTTATGCATAGAAATTTTGCATAGAAATTTAAATCTGCCAGAGACAAAACATTGCAGTCTCTTTCATGCAGGTAAGCAGAAGCTTATATGAATTTGTTCACTGAGGACCAGAAGTGAAAGCAATCTGAGGGAATTGTTTTCCCTCATTGCTAATACTTAGCTGTCTCCAGTATACAACATCAAAAGAAATAATGGTAGCACATGTCCATGTCACAAAATATGAATGTGGAGTCCATACAGTGTTCACATTTAAATGTTTAGAGCTGATCAATTTTCCAAAAGTTGATTTAACTTATATTTGGAAACCCCCGCCCTTCCCCTACTCATACACACACACACACACACACACAAAATGCACAAAACTATCAAGGAAATATTTGAAAATGTTGTGTGCTCAGGTGAGGAGGGTGGGGTAAAGAGATATTTTAGACAAGTTTTATTATTTCAGTTACTACTGTATGAGAATCTCATGATGCCAACCTTATTAATACCAGCTCTCAAAGACAATACTAATATGATTTCACATGCAGGATACGATGCATTGTATAAGGCTGAGCGAGCAGTCCCTTGTGTGTACACCATTTTCTCAGAGCATGCTCATTTTTAAAAAAACTTCTTGTGCCACCTTTGTGACCTACTTTTTAGAATGAAGGTAGCCCTGCCCAAGCATGATCCAGCAGGAGGCCATGTCATGCCAGGAGCACTGTCTCTTTCAGGGGTAAATTCAAAGCCATTCTATAGCACGTCACAGTCCACAGATCCATCGCTGTAAGAACAGTTCCTTACAATATGAAGTAAAGATAACACGCAGCAGCTGTTCGTACCACCTCAGAAGGTTGTCAGTTCACCCATGCAAGAATCACAAACACATTAACCATCCTACCCTAGTTCTTTTAGCCCCTATTTCAGGCCTGTTCTCTGGGCCTTCTATCTTACCTTAAAGGATTCCACTCAAAGATGCCTGCTAGTCCTGTACCTCCAGGACCTGCCCCTTGTCCTTCAGCTTCTCCCACATCATACCAGGTGGTTCTTCTCCCAGAAACTTCCCACTGGATTACACTCCATCAGGTCCCTCTGCCTGTGAGTTCTATCCCTGCTCCTCAAGAACTCTCTTAAGTGTCCACCTCTTGTTTCTGGATCTAATTTACATCAGCTATGCTTGTTCTTTCCCTCGCCCTAGGGCCCACTACCCAAGATTGACAGGATTCCCCCGGTCTAGCCAGTCTTTCAGTTCTTACCATCAGCTCACAGTTTCTGGTCTCCTTTTGGTTCTTTGCAGCTCTTCTTTTCAGTCAACTCTCTACTCTTCCTTCTGTCTCTCCTTTGTTCTCAAGCAGCTCGCACTTGCTTTGTTTCTTGACTGACTTCACATGTTTCTCTCTCTATTCAAGAGTTCAGCTGCCCTGTTTAAATCATGACTGGGGGTCAGCTGACCACTCTCATGTGAATTGGCCTTTTTCCTCTTGAAGGGATAGTATCACCTGTATCATACAAAAAGAGAGGGGAAGGCAAGTCGTCATGTTCTATAGCAATCTGTGGTGAAGTGGAATGCAGTAGTAAGAGCATCAGCATACACAAAAAAACCCAGCAACAACTCTCTTTCCTGTCATGGATCATAACGAAGCCTTGTTGGAATAAAGCTCACAGAACCTCTCCAATTTCTGATCAAAGACATCCTAAGAAAATCAGTTAGAAATTTCTCAGGTGCATACAATAATCTAAAAGTGATCTGCATATGCAGCAGTAATCTTTAAAATATTTAGAAAATGTCATTAATCAACAACCTTTATTAAAATCTTTTGGTAAACTATAGGAATATTAGCTGCAGTAATTTATATGAAAAATTCTTTGACAGTATTTTGTACTCTACTTAACAGTCTGTTGTCACTTTACTGCTGCTGTAAGTACCATCAAAAGAAAATATTACGCTATATCTACTAGTACAAGATTTGTTTATAGTTTAGCATCTTCCAGAATTGTATTATCTATTCCACGTGTTTTAAAAAATCACCCTTTCAATTTCTGCACTCTTTAGGAATTTATATTCATTTTCAATTCTATGTAGTTACTTTGGTTTATGAAGTCTGAGGGAAATTCTTTTAGCCTTCAAGGCACAAAAATCTGCTCCTGAATTATATTTAGATCTTTCAACATGCAAGTTTTAAACCTCTAAGACAACTCACCTAAAGCAATGAAACTGACTTACAATTGATAGGTATAGTTTTTAATGAGTTTTTTATTGGCAAAAAGAAGCATCCTTGCTATCAGTTGTCAAGGTTGGATTATTTTACAAACAGTAGGTTATCCAGACCATTAGAGCCCAATACTGTAAAAGTGGTTTGTGTAGAGCACCAAATGCCTTAAATTCTCATTGAGTTAAAAAAACTACTTTAGCTTCAGCACTTAGCAGGATCAGCCTCATAGTCAATTAAGTTTTCTTTTTCAAATGGTTAGTTTCTTTGCAATTCCTAATTTTATTTCCTTGCATGATGACCAGAAAAATTAAACCTTCCTCACCTAAATTATTTCCTTCAGTAACAATGTTGACACAATTATAGGTGATGAATACCTTTTCTATGCATTCAAAAACAAGTTGATGTGGAACAGCATAGACATTTTTGCTTACCTTTCTCCAAAAATGTTACATTTACAGATCAGCATGTTTGCACAATAGACAAAATGGAAATAATAATTTTGTGGCTTTGTTTGAAATAAATAAAGTGAAAAGGAAGACATAAAATGATTGCTTGTGAACCAGAATGAAAAGCCTTCTGTCAACTTGGTTTAAAATGAAGATTTGTATAATATTATTGACACATGATATGTATTTGTATTTAGATTACTAAATGCAGTGACCCTTGCTGTCATACTATGCCAGAAAACTGATAGAGGTCTGAGCTTTTATCAGCTTAATCTATATCATTTTACAAACAGGTAAGTTGTACTGTGCATCTTAAAAAGTTAAAAAGAAGCAAAATGATTTGGTTTCCCTTTAAAAAAATCAAGTATTAATTGTGTCTTTGTGAATGAATTAGGCAAAGTAAAATCTTTGCTGAAAGTCAGCATACACAGCGTTGTGCTGCCAGTCTTTTAACTAGTGGATCCCAATTTTTGCTCCCTGTAGCTTGTGACAATCTCCATTTGTCTATGAACTCACAAGGAGGAAAAATAATGGACTCACAAATGTATTAATTTGTTTTCCTTTACATATTAAAAGAGTTTTGTATTATCCCTGTCCAAGAAAGCCAACACCATCATTTGATAATCAATCTTCTATCAATTCAGTTAAGCATCTTCACTTCTGAATTCCTTAGACACATTACCAAAATTAAAGGTCAGCCTCACAAAGATAGATCTTTACCAGCACATCAAATTGCATCTAGTACAAATCACATTCTTTCTACTTAAAACACCACTTAGTAAGCAGCTGCTGAATTGCACACGGGTCATGCTCCTGGAAGGACATTCACCCTCGAAATGCAGATTCGTGAAAGAACTAGAGGAGGAAAATTCAACAATTGGTTCACAAAGTACTTTTTTCCATTGTTAAGCCCCACCAGTTCCATCAGACAGTATAGAACATTTCCAACCTATGTATTTACAGATGTGAGTGAGAGACAAGAAGCTTTGTGTTCTGGTGGCAGAGATCCTGAGAGGATTTGTCCTAAGATTTTTTTCTTCTTTACAGTTTTAGAAATACTTGAGGTTTGATGCATCCCAGAACATTTGAAGGCAAAATATTTGATGTGGAGCTCTAGGCATGTCTTCTTCTGAAGGAATGACTAAACAGCCAGAAAGAAGCTGAACTCCATCCAAGACAAAGAAATCACTCCAGAATTCTCTTCAGGCTTGAGAGCAGAATTTTAGGAACGTTGGGATCTGGAAGTCATGCTCGGATCCATGTATACCTAGAGGCAACTTTCAGTCCCTACTAGCCATCTGTGAGCTGTGCATACTTATTACTGTGTTAGGATTCCCAACTCTTGGCCTAATGCTTTAAGATTGGGTTGGCACAGATTAGTTAGGAAATAGAAAGTGATCAACTTTGCACTCATGTCCCAATCTGTCGTGGTCCATTATTTCGCTAAGAGGAATAGCTTGTTTTCAAAGAGGCTGGCAGGATGGAAATGGAGCAGTGCATTTGAAGTAAGCAGTGGATAGGATTGAGAGGACTATTCTGGCTCATCCTTATTTAGGAAATCTGTGCCAAAAAATAAAGATGGATTAGCCTTTCTCGTGGCTACAGCACATAATTTAGGAAGGCCTCTGGTTGCAGTACATCTCAGTGAATTTTCCTTACAGTTATGTTTGTGTTCCCTTTCTCTTTCATCCAACATGGCTCATCTGTAGTTAGTGTGCCATCATATCTGATTGGATGTTCCAATCCTTGATCCATGGATTGGGTAAGGTTTGTGTCTCTGGAATTTGGTGGGGTCCATCAGCTCTGTCATACAGGTACCATCTCAGCATGCCCCTTCATGGAGAGCAGCAGTATTTTTAGTAGCTCTGCCTTGGTTCCCCATTGTCTTCTCAAGCTCACTCTGGCTACAGGAAAGACCTGACCTTCCACATAACAGAATTCAATCTCTTCTGGATTCTCAACATCTTTCACTTGAAGTCCACCAGAAAACAGTAAAATAATCAAATCTTCAGCCCAGCTGGGCTAAGCTGTTAGACCTCATCCTTTGTGGTCTAGCCTCATCTGCAATAAGAAGTCCTTACAATGTCCCCCGCTCCAGCGCTTTCACCTCAACAGTGAGGGCTACCACACTGTAGGGGTTTCTGGTAAGCTATAGTCTCTGTCTCTGGCTTGGTTCCTTTTCTATCGCAGAAGAATCTGTCTGCTATACTTCCAGCACCAGAGCCCACAGCTGGGATTTCCTTCTTCTAAAGACAGATCATTTACAGGAATGGTAAGACAGGGCTATTTGAATAGGGCTGACTGGCCCAAGGTCTCTGGCCCTTAGAGAGGCCAGCCACCCTGTTATAAGCTTGAAAGAGAGTACATTTATGGGTGAGCCTTTTTCCTTTTGGGGACTCTGATGCCTGGTGTAGAGATGACAGTGATTTCATCCAATAGTGCTCTTCTTACATTTTCAGGACAAGATTCTCAACTTGTGTGAGCTGATGTCTGGCCGTTGAATCTGGCCCTGTATGTTCACTTCTACACAGACTAAACATGGTAACAATTTCAAAAGCATCTAAGTTACTTAGGAGCTCTGTGCCCTTTTCAAAAATAGCATGCAATTTGGAACCTAATTCTTACTGAAAATCAATGCGACTAAGAACCTTTTGCTGTTGAAAATAGGGCATAAGCACTTTGGAAAACATTTCCCCTCTTCTAGGGAGTGAACAGCTCTTCGCGTGGGTCCAGGGATCATCAACATGAGACTCACTGAGGGAGAGTTATGTTCACATGGATAGTGACATCTCCACCTATGATTTTTGGAGACTCTACCACCTGTCAATCATCTTCATTCACTTTCTTCTAGAAAACCTTCATTGTCTGAGGGGGTGGGGGAGGCTGTAAATTGGGATTTCTCAGTTGATTTTGCCTATTGAAGTGACTATCCTCACATGTTTTTGTTTTGTTTTCCCCCTGGAGCTCCTTCCGTGTTCGAGGTTGGACAGGTATAGAATAGCTGTTTCCGCTCATCCCTGTGTGATCAAGGAATGTAGTATGTGCAATCTTAGGTGAGTCAATGCTGACAACATCAAGAGTGCACACATTTTTCATGAGGCAATGAATGTCATAAGGCTCATTGACCCTGCACAAAGCAGCATTAATTTGAAGTCTAGCTTAGAAGCTCTGAGTATCATGCTCATCAGCAGGTTGAGTGTAAAAATGTGGGGGAAGTTCCCTGGTGATATTTTTCCCAGGGATAAGTTGGAAGAATTCCCATGAGCTTCAGTGACACAGGATCAGTCCCTGGTATGTTGCAATTCCTAACTTTTTAGCAGAAGTGGGAAATCTTCACTATCCATTACCCATTGTTTTGTACATATATTTCTGATTAATTAGTCATATTTCCAGAGCAGCATAATATGTCCACTAGCATATAATCCTTTGGAAAATCTGGACATGCTTGCAATCACTTGATTGAAAATAATGTTGTGACTATAAGGAATAATCCCAACCTAATTCAAACCCATATTATCAGAGTTATGTAAAATAAAAAAGTATACTCTTTTCCCCTCATACTTAATCATTCCTGATATTTTCAGCTATTCTAGAGTCATCTTCTGTGAAGAGAGCAGCTACAAGGAGAGTTAACGTAATTGCTAAATTTGAAGGTGAGGCTACCCTAGGACGATGTGTTTCATTTATCATATTTAATTCTGAGAGATACCACTGAGCAGCTAATATCTAATAATCCACTTACAGAAGCTGTGCTTCTCTGTTAAAATCAAATTATTTACATTTGCAATGCTGTATGGTACATAGAAATGCTTGTTATTTAAAAATGTATGTCTCTCTGCTCTACATTTACCTCCTTGTGAGGATAATGTTATTCTCCTTTTATAGATGGCTAAAGGGCTTCTGTAGATACATCAGCACCATCTTTTGGTTAAAACTGTATACTGACCTACATTTATTTATTTAATGATGCTACACAACCCTCTTATGGGGATAACAACAAAACAGCCATGCAGCTGTTTGTATTGGAGAGCAAAATCAGAACAGTCAAAGCAATCAAAGGATCATTCAGGAAGTCACCATCTGATTCTGTGAGGGAAAGAATCAACAGATCCATGCTGTCTGCTCAAGACGAGAATGAAGGGAGATTTAATAGCAGCCTTCAACTGAAGGGAGGTTCCAAAGAGGATGGAGAGAGGCTGTTCTCAGTAGTGAGAGATGGCTGAATGAGAAGCACTGGTCTCAAGTTACAGTGGTGGAGGTTTAAATTGGATATTAGAAAAAACTATTTCCCTAGGAGGGTGGTGACACACTGGAATGGGTTACCTAGGGAGGTGGTGGAATCTCCATCCCTAGAGTTTTTAAGTCCCAGCTTGACAAAGCCCTGGCTGGGTTGATTTAGTTGGGATTGGTCTTGCTTTTAGCAAGGGGTTTGGACTCAATGACCTCCTAGGTCTATTCAAACCCTAATGTTCTATGATTCTATAAGACCCTCTCTGGCAGCTCCCCGAGGTATGTCTAAACTGCATTTGGAGGTGACATTCCCAGCTGGAGTAGACAGCTACAGGCTTGAGCTAGGATGCTAAAAGTAGCAGTGTGATTATTGAAGTACCGGCAACATCTCAAGCTCTTTAGTCCACTTAGCACCTAAGTTTCCTCCAGAACACTAAATCAAGCCCTGGAAACGGGGTGGGGGGAAGGCTGCCTATCTGTGCTGGGAGATGTAATCCTATCTGCATTGCAGTCATATAGGCTACATCTATATTGCGCTGTAGTTTGACATAACATACGCAAATTGAGCTAAGCAAATTGTGTATTTTATTTCGATCTTATTTCAAAAAAGCTTATTTCATAATTTGGCGCTATATACACAGCACCAGATTTCAAAATAACCCACTACTCCAAAATGTCCCTTACTCCTTGTAGAATGAGGTTTACAGAGATTTTGGAATAGTGAGCCCATTATATTTTGAAATAATGGGCTTACTGTGAAGTCACGGGCTAGCTATTTCGGGTTACTCCGGTACCCAGAAATAGCGCTGCAGTGTAGACATAGCCATAGGGACTAACTTCTGAGTTTGAGGAGGAGCCAAATGGTTGGATGAGTAGACTGGGAGGGCATGGCTACTTTTTATGGTATCAACATCATCTCTTAATAAATTATACAGATTTTCATTGTAAGAAGATATTTTCCCTACCCCTTAAAAAGATTCTTGAGGGCAGCAGCAGTCAGTGAGGCCATGCTAGCTTACCTTATATATGGGCCATGTTAATGTGGGCAGCTGGCTCTGGTTTGCAAAGTCTTGGGGAAAACCATACATTTTGGAATTTATTGTTGGGATCCTGTAAAGATACATATTCAGAAATATTGTTAGAAATGATCCGTTAGCTACTGACACATTATAACAAATAAGAAATCCAATTATTCATACCAGGCTCCCCAGACTAGAAGACACACTTCCCTCTATGGCTGATTTATAGAGCTTAGCTTCCTTTGTCTCTGCTTCTAGCTAATGGACTTGGTCCTTCAGCTTAAAGGGTAGAGACCTGTGTTTAGAAGTTAGGATTTCTGGGTTCATTCCCTTCTCACAACATATAGTAGTTGTATACCTACTGGGCCTGATTCACATTTACCCTACAATTTCTCTGTTCTGTTCTAGCCTTTAAATATAACTTACTTTATGTCTCTACCAGGGTATCCTACCAGGGTACTTCTACACTGCAAGCTTCTTTCGAAAGAGAGCATCCACACCTCAAAACTGGATCGAAAAAGTGATCTGCTTTTTCGAAAGAGAGCATCCAGACTGCATGGACATTCTCTCAAAAGAAAGCACTGATTGCTATTCACAGAATAGCCACCAGGGCACCTGTGCTTTTTTCGATTTTCTCTTCTTTCGAAAAATGTCCCTGTTCTGTCTCCACACACACATTTTTTTGAAAGAGCTCTTTCAAAAAAGGCATTTTTCCTCGTAATTTCAGGTTTACCTCCTAATTTGAATTAGAGGTTTTAAATCGGAAGCCCATTTCACTACCACGTGTAGACGCGGGCAGTTACTTCAGGCTAGTCAGTTCCTTAAAATGGCGATCAGCTGGGAACATGCAAATCAAGCACAGGATATTTAAATCCCAGGCTTGATCTGCAATTCCGGTCACCCTCATTAGCCTCCCTAAATTGATCTAGGGGGCTAGGGTAGACGTACCCTACTAGATGTACTTTTATACTGCTATCCTTCTCCACCGTTCTACATTTTTAAAAGTATTTTTCTTCTGAAATCATGCAAAAAAAAAGGAAAGAATAAATTGCTTGTTTGGTACACAATCAACTCCCCTTCATTGGTATAATTCTTGAGCCAACTGACAGTGCATCATCAAAGGACTTGCACGTATTAGATCTTACCAAAGATTTCTCTGCAGGAAAAGTCCAACGGAGGAAAAGTAACATTTGTGGATAAGGCCAAAGACTGCTTCTCATGGTGTGACCTGCACAAGGACATACAGGATCTGTGCCAAAGGGATGGCATAACTTTAAAAGATTTTAAGATTAAAAGACCCTTGAACTTTGAAAAAAGGCCTAAGAAGTAGAACATTAATGAGTACCATAAAAACATTTTCTTGTGCTTGCTTTCTCTAAAAGAATACATTAATAGCTTTGGAATAAATTGAATGGGATACCTTTATTAGTAACCCTAATTCAAGTTATTATTTTCAAAATTAAGGGTGGGTGAAGTAAGGGTGGGCACAAAACATGCAGGTGATTGGGGAATGCAGAAATTACCTTTTTGTCCTGATTGCAGAGGAATGTACTGGTCCTGTCTTGGTTTCATTCAAATAATTTGAGGTCAAATTCTACCGCTAATGATGTCTGTGAGAGTTTGTCACTGATTTATATTAGGCCAAGATCAGATCCTAGAAATATAGTTTGGCCTCATTTGCCCCACCAAAATTTTGTGTCTCTGTCCCTACTGGAGCCAAAGGAGTAATTACAAACCACTTAGGTTACGTCTAGACTACATAGTTTTATCAAAAAAAGGTACTCAAATTGCACTCCACAATTTGCGTACCTTTTTCCAATTGTTTTTTTGGAAGAGGCTTTTCTGAAATTTGGCCCATCTACACTAGGCCAAATTTTGGAAAACCCTCCTCTTTCGAAGAGTCCTTCTTCCTCATGAAACAAGGAATACAGGGGCTTCTGAAAGAGTGCATCTGCTCTTTTGCAAAAAATGTCAGAAGAGCAGACGTGTTCCCTGGACTCTGTAGTCTAGACATAGCCCAAGAAATCACAAAGTGTATGTCCAGCCAGATGCGCCATCTTTTCTACCAAAGGGAAACATCACGTTAGCAGAGGACACAGTAACAGCCAGACTGCAATAATATCTGCATGTGAACAGGACTGGGCTCACAGTGTTGTTAGGTCTGTATCAACTGAGGTTCTATTAGGATCCTCACCAACTTCCATGCAAAAGCTAACTTTCAGAGAGTGAAACAATATGCAGCATTATGTCTCCTTAGTGTAATATGTTAGATTTCAATTACTGAAATATATAATCAGTTTGGGACTCTGTTTTGCATAAGAGAGTCATCATTATTCACTGCCATCCTAATCTATCAAGGTAGGTTTATCAGGATTTGCCTGTGGCATAGAATGTTATAGCTCTGTTAATCTACAGTAGGGAAATAATTTATTAAGTGACAGCAGCAATACCAAAGTAAAACTTAATATAAAAGAGAAGCAATAACACTTAGAGAGAAATATGTGCTACCCATATAGTAATATGAGCATATTATGTATATTTACTTTAGTGTGGCAATTACTGGAGTAATTGACAATACATTTAGGGACAGATTCTGCCAGCTTTACTCTTTACTGAGATAACACCATACTCTGAGCCCGAGGGGGATACTCTTAGCGATGCACAGGTATTTCTACTGTCTCCACTAGAACTGTGGAGGTGCATCTACACTGCAAGACTTAATTCAAAATAAGCTACGCAAATTTAGCTACATCAATTGTGTAGCTTATTTCGAAATCGGGAGCATCTACACAGCACTTATTTCCAAACAGAGCTCTCTTCCTCCAACTTCCCTTACTCCTCACACAGTGAGGGTTACAGGAGTAGAAGTAAGAAGTCCTCCAGCTTCATAGTATTGCAACATTATTTTGAAATAAGTTATTTCGAAATAATGCTAGTTTATTTTGAAGCACTGTTGCTGTGCAGACATACCCTGGGAGGCCAGGGGATAAAATACTATTCATTGTGAGTAAAGGGGTCACAGTCAGGCCTTCCATGATTTCAGTGAGACAACACAAAGCACACGGTTACATTCAGTCCAGTGAAGGCTGCCAAAACCTGGCCCCTAGGAAATGGAAGATGTCTTCAGCTTCTTTATCAGATTTGACCTCTTCCTCTGGAGATATGTAGTAATACTGTAATAATCAAATTGTGACCCAAATGTTCTGCTATGAAGAGGAGATCATACTATGAGAGATGTAGTCTCTGTAGAGCTGCCACACTGCAGTTCCCATTGGCAGGCAGGGAAGTGTGCCAAGGGGCAGGTTTTGTTGTCTTTGCTTCGCTCCCAAATGATAAATATCTTCTTATGAGCACCAAGATGTGCATGAATGTGCATCACTAGTAAAAATACAAAATCATGCTGTGGGTGCTCTGCTAATCAGCTTGGGAGCATTTGAATATCTCCTGAGCAGCCTACAAGTGCACAGCTTCCAGGTAACACTGCCCAGGAGGTCTCCCTACATAGCTGTGGTGGGGTTTTTTTTTTAATTTGTTTGTTCTTCTCACATTCCCCTTGTAAGTTAGATCAACACAGTCACAAATGAAATTCTAGTAATCCACTCTACCATAACTTCCCCTCAGTGAGCAGGTCACATACAGTGTTTCTACAAGCATTACACTTCAGGTTTCACAATATTATTACATATCAGCTCCACATCTGTCACAATGGAGGGCCAAGTTAATGGACTACTGTCAAAGATAATTTTCTTTATCTGCCATTTAGTTATCTTGTGACCATGTTCTGTTTCTCCTAATGAAGTTTTTTTTCTCATTTTATATAGATTCAGTGCTTGCATATGGAGAAATATTGCCTGTTAAAGGCATCCAGGGAGATATATAGTGAGCCCAGAAATTCTGGGTGGGGACTTAAACTTGTGGTAGTGTTACTTTTAAGAAGGACCCACCTTAGCTTTTTGAACTCAACCCTTGTTGTTTCCAACAACACTTGAGAGAAGAATTACAAAAATAATAAAGTCCTGTTTCACCAAACGTGTAAGAGGAATAACAGAGGAGAACTAGCAAGTAAAGGAAAAGAGACAGGAAAAAGAGTATAACTATGTTGCCAAGAGTGGTCAGGCTGAACTTCATACGATCTTTTTGAAATTAAAGATTTTTTAACATTTTTATGAGACATGTTCATCATAGTTTTCATTCATGTCTGCCAAGCTCTAAAAGTTCATTTGTCCAAAAGAAAGGTGTAGGATGCTTAAAAGTTGAGTTAGGTTGAACTAACAGAGATGTGAAAGGGATCAAAGTTGGACAAAGGAAAGACTTATCTACACCTAAAAGCATAAATTCAAGGGGAACTTTTTCAGTGGATGTAATTCAAATTGTGTCAAATTAGGTAGGCAGTTATTTCAGTTTAGACCATGCTTATTATTGTTTAACATAAGTTGATTATGAACAGACTTAAGCAAAACTGAAATAAGCCAGTCATAATGCCAAATGAGTGCTCCCATAGGAGTTTGCATTGGTTCAATCAGTTTACAAAAAGTGATGTAAATTAAACCAGTACCACTTCTGCATGTAGACAAGGCTCTGGTAACCATTTTAATGTAAAGTCGATAAGGCTTCTAAATCCATGTTTGTGTCTTGTTAAAAATGTAAATGTTCTAATTATTTGGGATTTGGGCCACAAAACTACTGAAGTGGGTATTTTTTTCACATTACCAGTTCAAGTCTGAAACTCTCCATTGGCTATGGAAACAGTGGGTGCACATGGTTAAAAGTAGCGTTGTTACTCAACAGCCTAATAGCAAATTTGATGTGCCAACCACACATGATTTTTAATAAGCCTTTGGCACAGCATCCCTCCGCTGTGCCAATATCGTTGTGAAGGATTTATTTATCCCAAATCACTTTCAGCAGTTTGCTGCCATCAGATTTGAAATGGTAGTAGCTATATTACTGTGATAATGTTTGATTAGACACCATTGTATCTGATTAATACTGCATCAGATTGCATTATTAAAGCAGCATTACATTACCGGCTGCCAAACACTTGAATGCTCTGTCACAACCAACTGTGAGTATCCTTTGGGAAGTTATTCCATTATTGTGAATGTTCACGTCAATACAGAGTCTTCAAATTGCATCATCTTAATGTGACGGTTTCTGGCATAGGAGAATAATATAAACAAGGTAAATGAAAGGAATCCAGGTCTCAAAGCAGGTTCAGGGTGAGGATGTGTGCTTAGAGTGTAGAATTGCACAGAGAAAGTTCTGATTCTTGGTTATCTTCTTTATCCACATAGCCCACTAAGGAGAGCCCTGAGGGAAGAAGGAACTGAAGCTATGTCTACACTGGGATATTATTCTGAAGTAATAACTCCCAAAATAACTATTTTGAAATAACATGTCCATACTACAAGGCACCATCAAAATAGCACGTCAACACTCACTGCAGCCTGAATCACATTTAAAGCCCCTGCAAGTACCTTCCTGTAGCTACTTCCTAAGGTTAGCTTAGACTCGTGTTTAAAGGGTGTTGGGAATAATTCTTGGATGCACTGGGTACAGATGAAAACAAGCAGAGGATTTATTGGTTCACGTAGCTGGTGGAGTACTCATCAGGGGTTAACCCGGTGAGCACTAACTTAACCAAAACATACATTAGATTATATAGGTAGCAGATGGACGGAGGAGAAGTGATTTGATAGGTCTAGCACCGGAAGACATATGCGCATAAGCCAATGGTCTACGACAGTTACACAGTATCTCCACCCACTGCCAATTAAACATGTTATCACTAATACAAGTAGTTATTCCTAACAAGCTAAATAAGCCAACATAAACAAAGGCAAGTTGATGGTCATTTTGTCGGCTGGAAATATAATGCGTCTCCTGCGGGGGTGGTATTGCCTTGGCGCGATCTTTGGGATCCAAGCTTATTTTCTAGGAACAAAGCAGACAATGAAAAACAATCCTGCGTGGGTGCTTGGTCGTTTGGAACCGGCCTTATCAAAGTGAGGCCCTTTTGGAATGTGGTTGCCAGGGGAACCAGGGTGACAGTAACTGCTGTACTGTATGCTTCCCAGGGCTGGCCTAATACTTTCAGATTTGAGTTTGTCAGTTCTCAGCAAGATACCATGGTCTGCCTCAATTTACCCTACAAAGGGGTTCCTATCTGCAGCTGCCTCTCACACTCCTCCACTGACTACCCCCTCAAGGGACACCAACTCATGCTGCATGCTCTGGTTGCCCTTGCACACTGCCCACATGGTATTGCAGAGGACGACAACCAGAACCAAACTGCCTTCTATTCACCCTTGCACACCGTACAATGCCGCTTCTAGTGGTGGGAGACGAGTTCCAACCAGTGGATCATCATGCATTGATGGGACAACCAGCAGTGGCTCCAGATCTTTCACATGTGGAAGAGGCTCATCCCTGCCCTCAGGCAATAGGACACCCAGATGAGACCTGCCATCCCCTGCAGAAGTGCATTGTCATCACCCTATGGATGCTCTCCATGCCAGATAGCTATCATTCAGTCGGGAACCAGTTCAGCATGGGGAGATCCATGATCAGGGCTGTGCTCTTGCATGTTTGGCTCTTTTACTAGGAGTGTGGGGAAGCACTGGAATGGGTTACCTAGGGAGGTGGTAGAATCTCCACGCCTAGAGGTTCTCCAGTCTCAGCTTGACAAAGCCCTGGCTGGGATGTTTTAGTTGAAGTTGGTCCTGATTTGGGAAGGGGATTGGACTCAGTGACCTCCTGAGGTCTCTTCCAACCCTATGAATCTATGTTTCTATGGTTGTGTAGGTGGTCAAGGCCATCAACACCATCCTACTGCAGAGGGTCATCACAATGGGCAACTTCAACCCCAAGGTCACTGTCTTTGCTGCCATGGGCTTTCCCAACTGCAGAGAGGCCAATGACAGCACCCCCATCCCTACCATGGCCCCCGACCACCATGACTCCGATTATATAAATAGAAAGGGGTATTTTTCAATGGTGCTGCCAGTCCTTGGGGACTACAAGGGCTGGCTCACAGATATATTTTTCAGGTGGTCGGGGAAGGTGCATGATGCCTGCATCTTCTGGAATTCAAGCCTCTTCCATGGGATGCATGCCGGCACTTTTTTCCCCAACTGCACCATCAAGGTCAGGGACATTGACATGCCTATGTACATCCTGGGTGATGTAGCCTACCCCTTGCTCCCCGGCTAATGAAGCCCTGCATGGGCAGCCTGGATCCCACCAAAGAACACTTCAATACCAGGCTCAGCAGGTGTTACATGGTGATGGAGGGTGCCTTCGGCCACCTCAAGGGGAGGTTCCGGAGTCTCCTCCTCTACCTGGACCTCAGTGACCAGAACATCCCTCAGGTGGTGGCAGCCTGCTGTGTGCTCCACAACATATGTGAAAGCTAGGAGGAGACTTTCCTGTGTGTGGGGGTGGGGGCAGAGGCTGAGCGGCTGGCCAAGGCTTTTGAGCAGCCGGACACTGCTGTCATTTGCTGAGCACATCAAGGGACTGTGCTCATCCAGGAGGCCTTGAGGGAGAGTTTCAGTCAGGGCCACCTGTGAGACTGCCCCGGGCTTCCCCAAAGAGGCCTCTGCATTGCCCCCATGTGCCTTTTCTCCCCCACCCTTCCCTTCCCACCTTCTCCTGTCCCCTGCAGACCAAATAAAAAAGCATTTCTGTTTGGAAAATACCTGTTATTTTATTTGAGGAATATACAATGGGGAGGGACTAGGGAAAGAATCTGGGAGCGGAAGGAGGAGGGAAGGAGGGGATAGAAAGGCTCAGGGATAGGGCTGGGAGTGGCATCTGCCTCAAGTACTTCATGAGGCTTCAGATGCCCAAGAGGTCCCCGCTCCATGTGTTCTCAGGCCCTGTCAGCCCCTGGGGAGCTAGGAGGAGAAGCCAGGGTAGTGGGGTGGGGTGAGTATGGGAAGTTGGGCAGAAAACGGGCAGGGGACAGGGGTGGGAGTTGATCTGGGACTTGGGAGGGTGGGAAGTTGAGGAAGTTGAGTGTGGGGAGGTGGCTGGTGGACCACTCCATACATGTAACATTCTCTCCATGACAGAGATAACTGAGGAGCACATGACATCCTGCTGGCATGACATCTGCTCCCACATCCTCCTCCTCAGATCCCAGTCAGCCCCTCCCCCCCCCGCCTCGAAGTTTTTGCTGAGGGAACACAGGCAGTCAAGATCTTCTTGTGGGGTCAGCTTCGCCTGTTGCTCTCACAGGGTTAGGAAGATGGCATGGGAGGTGGTGGATGCACCATGCTCACAGCTTGCCCAGCTATGAAGAAAAGTGACAGAGCAGTCATCACAGGAGACAGTGTGCATGACGTTTGGCCCTAATATCTGTAGCTCTCGGTTCGGACTATGGCGATATGCTTTGAGCTAGGCCATCTGTTGCCTAGACAGTGAGTATTCTCCTGCAGGGGCACGGTTGTCTCACAAGAGCCTCACTACCCCATCCCAAGGACAAGCAGGCATGGAAAGGTTCTCGATAGGTCAGGAGCCTGTGGATGGAAGGAGGGGATAGGGGCAGCTCAGGGTGGCTTTCACATCCCACATACACTGGGTCCAGCAGTGGCAGCATCCCACAGAGAGAGAAGTTCTATCCTGCTCACTGCTGGGTGGAGGAGGCTTTGGGGGGAGATGTATATGAGCAGCAGACACCACTCTCCAGAGAGAGAGTGCTACTGGGATCTCCTCCTCTTCCTCCACCCAGGAGGTTCCCATACAGGGGATCGGTGTCCACCATATCACCATGCTTGACCAGCAGCAGACACTGTCTGGGTATGTCTACACTACAGCGCTAATTCGAACTAACTTAGTTCGAATTAGTTAATTCGAACTAAGCTAATTCGAACTAATGGATCCAGACAAAAAAAACTAGTTCGAATTAGCATTTTACTAATTCGAACTAGCATGTACACATTAAGTGGACCCTGAACCGGGGTTAAGGATGGCCGGAAGCAGTGCCGGCAGGGCATCAGATGAGGACTTAGAGCGTGGAGCTGCTGCCTCAGGCTAGCCGAGGGCTGTCCTTAAAGGGACTCGACCCCCAACCCGGACAGACAGTTCTCAGGGGTGCCCCGCTTGCAAAGGAGTCCTGCACATCACAGCACTCGGCCATCAGACCGGCTGCACTTGCCTCAGGCTGCCATCTGGGGAGAGGGGGCAATTGTGGGGCTGCAGGAGAGCTTCCACCCCCAGAAGCCCGCAGAGCCAGCCCAGTCCACCTCATCGGGGGCTCGTACCCCATTCCTCCCTCACCTCCTTCCACTTACCCTTCCCTAGCCCCCCTTTCTGATGTACAAAATAAAGAAAACGTGTGGTCAAAAATAGAATCTCTCTTTATTGAACAAAACTCGGGGAGACTGCGAAAAGGAGGGTGCATCAAGAAAAGTTCTTTATTAGTTCCCATAATAGAAGGACTAGAGGACACCAAAGGAAAGGAATGGGTAGCAGGCTTCAAACTAGTAACAGAAAGTTGTTCTTCACAAAGCAAATAGTCAACCTGTGGAACTCCTTGCTGCAGGAGGCTGTCAAGGCTAGAACTAGAACAGAGTTTAAAGAGAAGTGAGATCAAGTCATGGAGGTTGGGTCCATATAGTGGTATTAGCCAAGGGATAGGAGTGGTGTCCCTGCCCAAAGTTTGTGGAAGGCTGGAGAGGGATGGCACGAGACAAATGGCTTGGTCACTGTCTTTGGTCCATCCCTCCAGGGTCCCTAGGGTTGGCCGCTGTCGGCAGACAGGCTACTGGGCTAGATGGACCTTTGATCTGACCCAGTACAGCCATTGTAAGCTCAGGGTTCAGGGTCGGGGGTCTCAGTGGACCACCTTGATTTTCATGCACACCTGCTCCTGGGTGGCCAGCTACACAGCCCTTAATTCGAACTAGTAAGTTCAAACTAGGCTTAGTCCTCGTAGAATGAGGTTTACCTAGTTCAAACTAAGCGCTCCGCTAGTTCGAATTAAGTTCGAACTAGCAGAGCGCTAGTGTAGCGCCTACCAAAGTTAATTCGAACTAACGTCCGTTAGTTCGAATTAACTTTGTAGTGTAGATATACCCTCTGAGGGTATGTCTACACTACCCCACTAGTTTGAACTAGCGGGGTAATGTAGGCATACCGCACTTGCAAATGAAGCCCGGGATTTGAATTTCCTGGGCTTCATTTGCATAAGCCGGGCACCGCCGTTTTTAAATCCCGGCTAGTTCGAACCCCGTACCCTGTGCCCATTCCACGAGGAGTACAGCTAGTTCGAATTAGGAAGCCTAATCTGAACTATCTACTCCGTGCCGCCTGTAGCCGCGCGGCACGGGGTTCGAACTAGCCGGGATTTAAAAATGGCGGCACCCGGCTTATGCAAATGAAGCCCGGGAAATTCAAATCCCGGGCTTCATTTGCAAGTGCGGTACGCCTACATTATCCTCCTAGTTCGAATTAGGAGGGTAGTGTAGACATACCCTGAGAGTCTGGGAATGAGCCTGTGCCGTGTGTGGTACTGCTGTTTGTTTCTATGGTCCCAGCCTTCTTAGTGGTGGCTTGACTTGGGAAGGTACTCCAGCCTCCATGGTGGGATAAGGCGGGTCTGTGCAGGAACCTTTTGAGAAGTCAGGGGGGGTTCCTGTATGAGAGAGTCATCTGGCTGAGTGCTCCGGACTGGCGCTCCACGTGCACATGATGTTGTGAGAGCCCATGAGTGAGAAGCTCACAGCCCCTTGCCACCCACTCCTGCATGAGAAATGATAGAACACACCTGAAGAGCCTTCACAGGGTTTGTCTGAGCTCTGGGAGATATCCTGGGAGGGGGAAGACCAGCTCCAGGCAGATGATGACCTCCTGGCTGGTGGGCATGGTGTCCAGGCTGGCCTGCTCCTCTTCCTCCTCCTCCTCGTCATCCTTCTTCACAACTTTGCCCTCATGGAAACTGACAACATGAGTGTCCTGGCCAGAGTCAAGAACGGGGAGGAGGGGATCAGCCCCCCTCCCAAGATGTCATCCAGCTGCTTGTAGTAGTGTCAGGTCTATGGTACCACATCAGAGTGGGAACTTTGCTCCCTGGCCTTTGTGTAGGACTTATGGAGCTCCTTAATTTTATCTGTGCCTGGTCCAGGGTGCATATGTGCCCCTTCTGGGCCAGGCTGGCGGCCATCCGGCCATACTCATCAGTGTTGTACCTCTTGGAGCAGAGATCCTGGATGTTGGTCTCCTCATCCCAGACCCCAATGAGATCCAAGATGTCTGCAGCAGTCCAGGCTGGTGCCCTCTTTTGCGGGTGGCCACGGGCTTCAGAGGTGGCTGCAGGAATGCTGGTGGGCATGGGGTGCGCAGAGAGAGCACTGGTGTGTGTCTGCATTGGCTTGTATGAAGGCTGCTATATGGCATAGGGCTGGCAGGCCTGTTGTGGTGCCACAAGCCCTTTCCCTTTTGCCTGCAGCTTTAAAGTCTGCAGGAGAAGGGGAATAACAGAGTTGTCAGGAGTGTGGCCACAAGGGCAGCTATGAGAAGCCTTTGGAGGCTAAATATATCAAAATAACAGCAGCTGAGCATCTACACTAATGCTATTTTGAAATACCAATTTCAAAATAAACATTATTCCTCTTCCCAAGTAGGAGTTATTATTTCAAAATAACAAGCCTGAAATAATTTCAAAATAATGGGTTTGTTGTGTTGATGTTCACCTTGTTCTTTCAAAATAAGAGGAGTTATTTTGAAATAACTCCCTAGGGGTATGTCTACACTAACACCCTAGTTCGAACTAGGGTGGTTAATGTAGGCAACCGAAGTTGCAAATGAAGCCCAGGATTTGAATTTCCCGGGCTTCATTTGCATCTTGCCGGGCGCCGCCATTTTTAAAGCCCCGCTAGTTCGGACTCCATGCCCGCGGCTACACGCAGCACGGAGTAGGTAGTTCAGATTAGGCTTCCTATTCCGAACTACTGGTACTCCTCGTGGAACGAAATACACTGACTTTGTTGTTATTTCTCAAACAAATGATAAAATGAAGCCAAAGTCCCCAAAAATGCTCAGAAGAGAGGGAACAATTGATACACCAAATGTGGGTCACAGATTACTGAACGAGGGCTACTCCCAAATATATACAAGTCAAAAATACACTTCTCTGCCCAAGAGAATTTACTTAAACTCTTGGCTTCTTGGCACTGAGTTATTTTAATCCTTGTCAGAAGCAGGAAACACCAGCCGTCTCCCCCAGAACCCTTTTTTATGAGTTTCTTAGACAGGTTTTCAGACCTACATTAAAATCCAGATAAAGTTTCAGGCCATTCAGCTGTGCTTGAATTTTCAAGGTTCACCCTTCCCTGATTATAAGACACTCTAACTTTCTAACTTTGTAACATTATGAACTATCCCTTCTTATGTAGTTATGGAGATCACGTAGAAGAAGAAAAATTAAACAAGTAAGTATGGATTAACTCACCGTGCAGCACATTAAAAAATAATCAAAGAAACTTCCATAAAAGGTACGGATGAGCTGCACTGGAAAATTAGTTTAGGCTATGAATGCTATTTTTACATTTCCTTAAAATTATTAATGGTAGGGGAAGGGACAGTGTTGTACATGTGTGTTTAATACACTAACAATGGAGTAAAACAATGTAAACCCGGATTAGAAAAATGTTTCTAAGACACATCACAAATGTGAAGTCTGTTATGTAAGTACAGTTCTGCTTTCAATAGATTAGAATTTAAAGTACTTTGATCTCTTTTTTCCTTTTGTAGTCAAAGAAAGACATGGAGCATGAAACACCAGATGGCTTCCTTTGATCAGATGCATATCTTTACAGTAATCAGAAAAAAATAAAGTGTAATAGAGTAAAAGTTACAGAATATTTAAATTTGCAAAATGTTTGGCTCATTCTGATCTCTATCTTTAGAACCAGTCTTGTGGTGTGTACTTGGGGTGAAATGAGTATATCAGCCCTGGTTAATTTAACCATAAAATTTCAATTCTAGATGAGTGAAAGGAGTAATTAATAGTTTAGTGCAAAATAAAGTCGGAATGGGGGGGGAGATCTCTTTTCTGAAACAAATCGTTGACTAATAATAACATTGAATCACTTAGCAGAAATAGAGCCAGTTTCTGTGTATTAATATAGTCTCATTGCTCCATGCATAGGAAACATAAAGCTGGCAGCTAACTGGCAGCTAAGCATACCCCCCGCCCCCCGCAGGTGACCCAGAACCAGCACAGCGGTATGTTACCCCTACCTTGCAACACCTGAGATAGGGTTGTGTCCAATGAAGGGGAAGTTGCTGGATTGTCTTTATGTTCTTTCAACCCCAGCTGGTGTTATTCCTCCCTTGGAAGTTTTGTAGCTGAAACATGTTAGAGAAAACTTAGGGGCTGCTCTAATTTGGGCTGAGGGCCAGACTGTCCTTAGCAATCCCAGGAATCAAAGAAATGTAATGCCGGGAAGAAATATACCCCACCACCACCCACATATAGCCACATATAGCTCAGCTTAGTGTCTTTATTATGATTTTATAGAGGTTTTTATTATGATTACAATTCTGTTGCCATATTTTTCATGGATTTCCTCTCCCTTCAGCATGACAGAAAGAAAGTTAATCAACTAGGAATTGGTAAATGGCATAAAAAAGGAAACATGATGCAAAGGAAGTTAGGTTTTTAAAATGGCCTTTCTTAAAGTAAGATGAAACATGGCTGGCAGGTCGGAGGATGGTATACATCTCTATTCACTTTTTCCTAACAGCTCTTTAGACTTACCACTCAGCAAAATAAATAAAATCACATAATGAAAGCTGCTTCTTCTTAGACTGTATTTTGTTTGCCAAAGAATCAAGCTACTTCCTAGACATGCAGCACTAAAACCATCCATTTCTTTGTTACCTAGGCAACCTAGATTTGACAACAACAGGGAGAAAAACAGTTTCATCTTTAAACATCAAGAAATCAAAAATAACATTCTAGTAGATTAAAGGCTTTTTATCCCAGCTTATCTTAACTGCTTCTCTGCTGACTTACAGTCAGAGATCTCTAAGGCAGATGCTTTCCCCTCCTTTTCTTCATTCACATCAAAAACTGACAGAATAATGAATCTGGGCCAGCATCTCCCTAGTGTCTGTTTGCAGAACACTGTCCTGTCTCTTCCGGAGAATTCTACCTCTCACAGCCTGGGATATTTAGAAATGATCAAAGGGATCTTGGTGTCGGTTTAAATTTTCTCATACTGTGTGATCCCAGATATTGACAACTCAGGGTATGTCTACACTACAAAGTAAATTCGAACTAACGGATGTTAGTTCGAATTAACTTTGATAGGCGCTACACCAGCACTCCGCTAGTTCGAACTTAATTCGAACTAGCAGAGCGCTTAGTTCGAACTAGGTAAACCTCATTCTACGAGGACTAAGCCTAGTTCGAACTTACTAGTTCGAATTAAGAGGTGTGTAGCCCCTTAATTCGAACTAGTGGGAGGCTAGCCCTCCCCAGATTTCCCTGGTGGCCACTCTGGCCAACACCAGGGAAACTCTACTGCCCCCCTCCCGGCCCTGGACCCCTTACAGGGGCACGGGCTGGCTACAATGCCCGTGCCAGGTGCAAGCCTGCCAGCACCCAGCTAGCAGACCCTGCACCTGGCACGGCTCGAGCCAGCCACCCGCTGCCACCCAGCCCTCCCCCTCTTCCCGGGACCAGGCTGGCGCCTCCCGGGAGCTTGCCCGGGACCGCAAGAGGCGGGCACCCGCCTGGTACAGTGCGGACATCGTGGACCTCGTCCACGACCTCTGCACTAGGCACAGGAAAGCGGCCGTCTAGGTCAGGAGAGCTGCCAGCCTGGCCACCCAGGAGCATGTGTGCATGCAAATCAAGGTGGTCCACTGAGACCCCCGACCCTGAGCCCTGAGCTTACAATGGCTGTACTGGGTCAGACCAAAGGTCCATCTAGCCCAGTAGCCTGTCTGCCGACAGCGGCCAACCCTAGGGACTCTGGAGGGGATGGACCGAAGACAGTGACCAAGCCATTTGTCTCGTGCCATCCCTCTCCAGCCTTCCACAAACTTTGGGCAGGGACACCACTCCTACCCCCTGGCTAATACCACTCCATGGACCCAACCTCCATGACTTGATCTCACTTCTCTTTAAACTCTGTTCTAGTTCTAGCCTTCACAGCCTCCTGCAGCAAGGAGTTCCACAGGTTGACTCTTTGCTTTGTGAAGAAGAACTTTCTGTTACTAGTTTGAAGCCTGCTACCCATTCCTTTCCTTTGGTGTCCTCTAGTCCTTCTATTATGGGAACTAATGAAGAACTTTTCTTGATGCACCCTCTCCACCCCACTCATGCTTTTATAGACCTCTATCATATCCCCCCTCAGTCTCCTCTTTTCTAAGCTGAGAAGTCCCAGTCTCTTTAGCCTCTCTTCATATGGGACCTCTTCCAAACCTCTGATCATTGTAGTTGCCCTCCCCTCTCCCACTCTCTCTCTTCCCCTCTCCCACCTCCTTTTCCCAGTCTCCCCGAGTTTTGTTTAATAAAGAGAGATTCTATTTTTGACCACACGTTTTCTTTATTTTGGACATCAGGAAGGGGGGCTAGGGAAGGGTAAGTGGAAGGAGGTGAGGGAGGAATGGGGTATGAGCCCCCGATGGGGAGGACTGGGCTGGCTCTGCGGGCTTCTGGGGGTGGAAGCTCTCCTGCAGCCCCACAATTGCCCCCTCTCCCCAGATGGCAGCCTGCGGCAAGTGCAGCCGGTCTGATGGCCGAGTGCTGTGATGTGCCCAGTGTGGGCACTCAGGGCACTCCAAGCCAGGACTGCTTTCCAAGCGGGGCACCCCTGAGAACTGTCTGTCCGGGGTGGGGGTCGGGTCCCTTTAAGCGCAGCCTTCTGCTAGCCTGAGGCAGCAGCTCCACGCTCTAAGTCCTCATCTGATGCTCTGCCATCACTGCTTCCGGCCATCCTTAACCCCGGTTCAGGATCCACTCTATGTGGACATGCTAGTTCGAATTAGCAAAACGCTAATTCGAACTAGTTTTTTAGTCTGGATGCGTTAGTTCGAATTAGCTTAGTTCGAATTAACTAATTTGAACTAAGTTAGTTCGAATTAGTGCTGTAGTGTAAACATACCCTCAGTGTTTGACTGTCCAATGAAATGCACCTTGATGATGCAAAACGAGGTATGATTTAGTAACTGACATTTGGTCTGTTCACAGAAATTGCACTGATCTAACTAAAATCAGTTTTGAGAAACTGGTTTGAGTGGCTAAGATTGATTTAGCTTATTTTACTACAGACTAAAAGTACCCATGCAAAGGAGTTGTAGACCTGGTCTGCATTACAAGGTTATGGTATTTAGGAACATGGACAGGAGCATCCTGGCTGTGCAAGCAAAACTCTTAGTGAAGATGCAGCTATGTCAACAGAAGAGGACTTCCATTGCCATTGCTAATGTCATTCAAGGAAATGGTATTACTAGGCTGTCAAAGGAACTCCTTCTGCCAGATACATTGCATCTCTATTAAATGGCTATGCTGGCATAGCGATACTAGCATAGGCTCAGCAGAATGGACACTGTTGTTCTCATTTCATTACATTGATATTGTCTTTCACCATTTTGGTACTTGTATAACAATGCCAGTCAGGGTGTATTTTTCATCAGTATAGTTCAATCCAAAGAGTAGACGTAGTTCTATAGTATAAACGGTGCTTTATATCAGAATTGCGTATTCCCTTTTGAGTGTGGGAATAAGCTATACCAATCTAAGCAGCTTTACACTTGTATTACTGAGCAGTCATTAAGAGGGTCGTAATGCACTGGCTATACTGGTAGAGTTATAGTACAACCTGTGTGTTTAGACAACACATTAGAATCCAATTAAGTTAAATTAGTGCAATAGCTGAATTTAGACATGATCTTTGTTGAGGTGGATTTAAGGCATGTGAATGAAGATTGAGTGACATTTTTGGAAACTATTATTTTTATTTGTCCATGCTAAAACAATGTTGACAACCGTCCAGTAACCAAATCAATGTTTGCCCACATGGCTCAACAATGGCCCACAGGGATAATTTATTCCATTCAATTTGGGTGGGTCTACACTGCACCTTTACCTTGAAATAAATTATGTAGCTTATTTTGAGAGAATTTCAAAATAGCTTATTTCAAAATTTGGTGCTGTTTACATAGTGTCAAATTTAAAAATAAAGCACTATTCTGAAATATCCCGTAACCTTCATGGAACGAGGGTTACAGGGATGCCAGAATAGTGAGCCCATTATTTCTAAATTTATTTTGAAATAACCGGCTGCTTTAAAGACACGGAATAGCTAATTCGGGATACTTCCGGAATCCTGAAATAGTTCCGCAATGTAGATGTAGACTTCTTGACTTCTCTCCCAAGACTGAATAAAGATTGGTAACTTGTGGCAATGAGGGTGGTGGTTTTAGTGATGTGAAAATATGGTAACTATCAGCTCAGCTCGCAATGGCACAATGAATATTTAACAAAGCTTCTTTTCCTTAAAACAGAAAAAGGACAGTTGCTATATATTTAATTTTTTTTTAAACCAATTGTTACTTTTAAGAGTTGTCTACTGGCTGCATTAATTACTGTAATCATCCACAGATGTGTGCCTTTTCCATTAGGAAATCTCTAACTCTCTGTAATCTTTATTCACATTTAGACTTTGGCAGTTGCCTTTGTATATTGGCAAAATGTCCCCCTTTCTACTCTGGCACTCTCTGGTCTGGCAACATCAGTGGTCCAGCATGATTTTAGTTAGTCGGATGTCATCTTTTCAAGGGTGAGGACAAGTTTCCCATAGTTCCTTAACGTTTGTTTCTAGCTACCAGTCCTGGCTCCATGTTCTGTGTTATTATTTAGCTCTGATTTACCCCTAAATGTCTTCTAATAGCCTAGCAAGCAGTGGAAATGTTGGTTATCCCACTAAGCATAAGCATGGTTTTTATGCTTATCTACTTATTTCCTTGTGTCAATACATTAAAATTGTGTAACACTTCATTATGAAAAGAGCTGATAAGCCTTGGCTTACATAGGGTGTCATAAATTATTAAGCATCATTACAAGTATTGTTCCATTTATTCACCTCAGTGAAATAAAAATAAAAAGAGACCCACTCGCTACAATATTGACCTCTCTTTTTTCTGCAAATTCTCTGGTTCAGTATCCATCAGGTCCCAAGGGTGCCAGACTACATAGGTTTGTGCCATAAAGTGATCACCACCTGAAGTCAGGAATGAATGCCCTTTGTTTTACCTAAATGCCAGGTGCACTCAAATGTATTGTGTTACCTTTTCTGTGAGGCAATAGAATTAAACAATTTCTAGCAACTACATATTTGAGTAAATGGAGCATTAGTCCATTACAGGATAGATACTGCATATTTTTTGCTCTAGAGCTACAAATATGCTGATATGGTGCATGTCAGACCAGGATATTTCTTCATTTAAACCATGAAATATCTATCTTAACATAAAACTTGAGTTAGACCCTTTCATCAGAGAAGTCCTCTAACCTGAAAGTCTAGGCTAATAGACAAGTGATAAAAAAATTAACCAACTTGTCTAGCTCTTTGGCAGAAGCATCATCACTAGAAAACATTGTAACCGAAAAGAAATGATGTTGCTCTATCACTTTAACGAAATTTAAACAGCACAAAATAAATATGCAAATAATGAAGTCAAGAAGAGCTTCGAGTTTTACCTGGAACTCCTATGGGAGGAAAATGTAGCTCCAGTCCCGCAAACACTTATGCATGTGCAGGGCTGGCAATAGACATAGCCAGACCTTGGGCAATGTGAGCGGAGGCTCAACTCCAGGCTCCCAGAAGGGGCAGGGTCTTGGTGGAAGGGGCAGGTCGCCCTCAGTATATTGTAAGACTGAGGCCATACATTACAGAGAAATATGAATGCATCAGTTGAGAGTAATCAAATCACATCCAGGTTTTGAGGGTGAAATCCTGGCCCCATTAGATCAATGGAAAAACGTCCATAGACTTCACTGGGGCCAAGATTTCACCCAGAATCTGTAAAAAAAATGTCTAGTGAAAAGAGTAGAAGTTAAAATATATACGATCTTTTAAAACTATTGGAAGACTTTTGTTAAAATAAGAGCACTTTCTGTTGGTTATACAGACCTCCTGTTTGACCTTCAAAAAGTAATTTAATTGCAGTGTGCCTTAATTTCTCCATCAGTAAAACTGGGATAATATGTGATGTAAGTCCTCTCTCCCAAGGATATTGTATAGCTTAATTTTTCATATTTGGAAAGAACCAGGATATCCTCAACATAAGGCAGTAGAAAAATTCAACATGTTATTTCGGAAGATAATTAGAAAGAACTAATCAATAGTGCAATGAAGTTTCTGGGTACAGGCATGCTCAGACTTTAATGCAAAATTCAGATATGAATAAATATTCATCTGCCCAAGTGTAACAATTAATTTAAGAGACACTATGTTTCCCTTTGCATAAACTACTCACTGAACTTGCAGACCTACCACTCATGTCATCATAAATACATTCCATGAGCCACCAAAACTGATTCTAGTTTGTCTTGGAAAACCCTACAAATTCTATTGTGTCCCAGTGCAGTTTGCTCAGCAGCTATACAACTTGTTACAAAATTAAGCAACTGTAATGAGTTGTTTAAATAAAGTTGGTTGTTCAAAAATCAATATACTAATGACTGCCTGATTGCTACAGGTGACTTCCTTTTAAGTAATCAATGCACAGATGATTGCAACACTAAGTCACAATAGAAACTTCTTTAAGAAAAAATCTGGTTAGAAATCTCTCCCAATACAGTACAAGGAATATGAATATTTAAAGAAAAGCATTTTGGGAAAAGATGTGCAAGGCTATTAGCAGAGTCCTTGAGACTCTATATTCAAAAAAGACTTTTGAATGTAAAGAATTTTAAAAAAAAACCTAGTGTGTAACAAAAAAGGAACCTTCAGCTGAAATGAAAATGGAACAATGTTTTCAATTTTTAGGGGTGACTGGATTTCCCATTTTTAAAGGGGGCAGTCCTGTATTTAAGTCCTCCTGTCTGTGCCTCTACTTTTTCTTTAAAGTGGGCAAATTGTCTTGTATTTTGTGTCTCTCTCCCACCCATCAGTGCTGGTGTGTTCTACTGCTGGCCAGAATTTTGCTTGCCAGACACCCACCCACCAAGTGATAAGTTCTGGGCCCAGTGGCTGATGACCAGGCAAAGATGTCATGTATGAGGCCAGCTGTTCCTCCTATTGGTCCATCAGTACAGTCCTTTTGGCTGGCAGGTCCTCATTGCCCTATTTCCAGCCAGCACTGGCTGCTTGCTTGCTTCAATAGCTGGTGAGTGTGGGATATGTGTTGCCTCTGCTGCTCACCCATTGGTTATTTAAATGCTCCCTCTCTCACTGTCCTCTCCCTGCTAAGCTGCTGCATGCAAGCCTCAGCCCTGCTGCCCCTCCATATCACCATGTCTATGCTAGCAGGGTGTGTCTGGCTTGAACCCTGCACCTCTTGCTCCAGAGGCAGATAATGCATCCCCTATACCACTGGAGGAGGCCCCTGCAACACTCCATCTATTCTGGGCCCCCCTTATCCATCCTTAGTTCCAAGGGTGCCAAGTGTTGTTCAGAGAACCAGCCTCTAGTCAGATCACTCAGCTCACCAATAGCCAGGCTGGCAGGCTCCTTCTTCCCCCCACTGCCTCAGGCTAGGCTGGCTCCTGTGGAACACTCTGGCCTGGGACACTGGCCCAGAGCTGGGATTGTGCTAAAGCTTCTCTGGCCCTCAGCCTAGCTCTGGAGTGGTGGGGAAGAAACTACTTCCAGCCTGTTTGCACCCAGACTCTTCAGGCTCCACAGCAGCCCCCAGGCAGTGGCTAGGCACCCTCTTCACACGCCATCCCCAGCGTAGGTCCTACCCGAGCCAATGACGGGCTGCTCTGTCCCCTCGGCACCCTCCTCTGCTGAGCCACCTCTCTGGCTGGATTCTCTGAAGCTGTTGCAGTCAGGTTCCCTGGGTCTGGTGTAGCCTTAGGGATTAACCCCTTCCTGCCCAGGCAGTAGGCTGTAGACAGGAGGTGGTTGGGTTCTGTCAGTGGCCAGCAGCAGCTTAAAGATGTTAGCTGCCTGTCAGCACTGTGAGAACAGGAACAGACAAACTGCTTTTAACTGCAGAGGAGTGTGTCGGGGGGGGATCATCTCTGCAAAGACATTAGCTAAGTCATCCCTACTCTCCACCACCCCTCCCTGTGGTAGGCAGCCGCTCCCGGCCCTTCTGTCCTGCACAATGCCAGAAGAGTGCTGATAGCCATGTTCTGGGGCAACTCCTCACAGAAATATGGGGAACTGTGACCTTGCATCCTTCACCCCCCACCACATGTTGCCTCAAGAGAACATGGCACCAAGTACAAGGAGAGGCAGGTCCATACAAAGGGCGAAGCCAGGCATGGAGGATGGACCGTAATGGGCAGGAAGGGGTGGGCCGGGTCAGCCAACCACCCCCAGCCTTGCATGAGAGAGGCATATGGGAGTGTGTGTCACCTCTCCCCATGCAAACCTTAAAGATAAGGGGGTAAATAAAAAGACTCCAGCTAGACAGTGTTGCTTTTTAACCGGGGCTCAGCCAGCTTGACGTTAATGTGAAAGTTTGTACTGCATAGTTCTGACCGATTGTCTTTGAATTCGATTGAATACAGGTAATTTTACCAGCTGTCCCATGGTCAGCAGATGGAAATAAGGTCCCCCAATTAATTATGGAACAATAACTTAAACACCAGAGACAGACAGACATCTAGCTGTAAAGAACCCTTTCCTTGAAACAGCAGTGAAACAAAACCAGTGAAGTTCAACAATGCAGCATAGGGCAAGGAGAGGAGACCTGATCAGCACCAATCTTGGATCTGCCTCTTCTGGTTCATGAGGGATTCCTGGTTCCTGGTGGATGTCCTGAGCTGGGGTCTCAGATGGGCATAGAAGCAATGGTGCAGAGGTATGGTGGGGCAGTGTTGCTCTTGTTCTCAGAAGCCCATACTATCCAGCCTTTATGCAATGAGACTTGCTTGCAGTACAGCTTTCCCTGATGCCTTAAAAGCTACATCTGTTGCAGCTTATGCATTTTGATATTGTAGGGCATCCAGCAGCTGCCTCTGCATCGTCCCATCTTTTTCAAACTACCTTTGACCATGGCAATGCTTTTCCTAGGAACTTCCACAGTCATCCTGAAAAGCTTCTTGCTGGATTCCCTCTCCATCTTCAGATACGGCCTCTGCTTCTACATTTTTTCAAATGGGGGATTTTGGAGGAAGGGGAATGGGTGGGCAGGGGAGAGATGCGGAATTGATAGGCACAGACATTTCATCACAAGTTTTCTGTTTCCTCCCCCTGAGATATTCATAAAGGACCTCTCCTTGAGAATCTCGCCAGTAGCTAGGGGCGGGAGATGGGGGAACAGAAGGGTGAAGGCCATGCAGCTATTTCTCTATCTCAGAACACATTTTTTGCTAATTCTCAGCCTTAGTTATTGCCTTCTCTCCTCTGCATAATTGTAGGAAAAAGGAGGAAAAATAGAGAGTTCTACACTGATTGCCTGAAGCATTCACTGATACTAGTCTGTAAGAACACATGTTACAAGGCATTTACTCTTTCTAGCTTTATGGACATCCAGGCTGTGTCTACACTGGCATCCCTTCCGGAAAAGGGATGCTAATGTAGCACTTTGGAATAGGCAAATCCGCGAGGGATTTAAATATCCCCCGCGGTATTTGCATTAACATGGCTGCCGCTTTTTTCTGGCTTGGAGATAAGCCGGAGAAAAGTGCCAGTCTAGATGTGATTCTCCAGAAAATAAAGCCTTTTCCGGAGGATCTCTTATTCCTATTCCTTGAAAGTAGGAATAAGAGATCCTCCGGAAAAGGCTTTATTTTCCAGAGAATCACGTCTAGACTGGCGCTTTTCTCCGGCTTATCTCCAAGCTGGAAAAAAGCGGCAGCCATGTTAATGCGAATACTGCGGGGGATATTTAAATTCCCCGCGGATTTGCCTATTCCAAAGTGCTACATTAGCATCCCTTTTCTGGAAGGAATGCCAGTGTAGACACAGCCCCAGTGTCTATATCTGCCTCATGTAAAGTGAGAGCTGTCCAAACTTCTTTCCTTATAATTACTGTCTTAATAACCTTTTGCATTTCAAGTAAGAGAACGGTTCCCTTATTAAAATCTTCTACAGGAGTGGTGTGGGGTAGGGTCTGCACCAATGCTATGCTCCTGGCTGCCATTTTGAATGGGATTGTGAGAGAGAGCAGAGATGGCGTTTGCCAAATAGAACAAGTAAGGGAAGAGGAAAGAAAAATATGTACATGGGCATGTGCCTTCCCCCAGTATCAATCTGAAAAGATTCCATAGTCAGGGCTGAGTATGCAAGAGAGGCTGATAACCCAACCGGAGTAGCCACCATTTTGGAAAGCTATATTGGAAAGTGTGGATGTTCAAGCAGATTGGGTGGGCCAAAGGAGTGAGAGAGATAGGGAGTGGCTTCTAGCATACATCTGTCTACAGTGTCTGAAGCCATGGGTACCCGGAACAGAATCTAGGTCAGCAGTGTTGCAATAATACATTAAAGCAAATATTAGTTTTAAAAATTAAAAAGGTTCCCCTCCATAGGATCAACCTCCTCAGTCCTGGTCTGTATTGTTGACTGGGAATCTGGGTTGGTTTCTGCATGGAAGAAATCTGGCTTGTCTACCCCTTGTCCAGAATCGAGGTTCCTGGCTTTCCAGGGTAGTCTCTTCACTGGCTCCTTGGGTTCATCCCTGAATGAGTTTTGCTAGTCATCCTTTGTGGGCTCTAGTGGAGAAGGAATGAACAGGAGGCTTCATAAGCTTCCTGGGTTTGGTGGTCATGTTGTTATGTCAACTGCTGATCAGAGCTCATACAAAACGGACAGGTTAAATACCCCCTGCTAGATTATTTTTTCCTGTTAAGCCTAGTTTTAATGTAAGTAGTCCTGAGCTGTTTGCTTTTTATCAGCACTGTTCACTATCCCAGTCATGGCCTCCCAAGGGCAACTGCCTATTAGCAGCCACAAAAGGTGGCTTATTCTGATGGCCAACCACAGGAATTTCCACCACCGAAGCTCAAATGGTGATGAGGCCCAAGAGAAAGCCCAGAACTGTGTCATTTGTACATAGAAGTTTTCAAATGAGATTAATCTGACTTCGTCCAGGTTAAACTCCCCATGTAGATTGGCTGGGGATTTCAGGGCCTCTTAGTGGCTATGTTTTTTATTAGGATGATCTTAAAAATTGAGGTCATTAAGTCTGTAATCTTAAGATGAAAAACCACTTGAGACTGGGAGATGGTTAAAGAAATGTTGACTAATCCGCATTGGGTTCACATTGAGATTTTATTCATATATAGGGGTTTGGAACGGGTCCCATATGAAGAGAGGTTAAAATGACTGGGACTTTTCAGTTTAGAAAAGAGGAGACTGAGGGGGGATATGATAGAGGTATATAAAATCACAAGTGGTGTGGAGAGAGCGAATAAGAAAAGTTATTTATTAGTTCCCATAATAGAAGAACTAGAGGACACCAAATGAAGTTAATGGGTAGCAGGTTTAAAACTAATAAAAGAAAGTTCTTCTTCACACAGCATATAGTCAACCTGTGGAACTCCTTGCCAGAGGAGGCTGTGAAGGCTAGGACTATAACAGAGTTTAAAGAGAAGCTAGATAATTTCATGAAAGTTAGGTCCATAAAAGGCTATAAGCCAGGAGATAGAAATGGTGTCCCTGGCCTCTGTTTGACAGAGGCTGGAGAAGGATGGCAGGAAACAAATTGCTTGATCATTGTCTTCAATACACCCTCTCTGGAGCACCTGGTACTGGCCACTGTCAGTAGACAGGCTACTGGGCTAGATGAACCTTTGGTCTGACCCAGTATGGCCATTCTTATGTTCTTATATAGCATTAGATACAAAGCTGTGCTGATAATGCCTTCCAAAAAGTACTGAAATCTCTGCCATTCATCTATCAGAGTCCAACCCCGCACAAAGCACAGAACTAATAGGATGCTAGATGGTACCTGAATGAGAAAATAGAGTTTACAAATGGCTGGCACCTACTGTGTTATTGATTTGGTCTCTCTCTCCCTTTTAGCCTTTGGCCACAAGCTGAAATTTTACCTCATCTTATTCTACAGTGAAGTTTCCTATGAAACAAACTTCTATCATAAATCTTTTCAAAGTCTCTCCCCCCCTTTCCAATCTCCAACACAAAGAAACAAAAAAGAAAATTACATCTGTAAGAGAGTCAGACAGAAGGGCACTACTCTAAAATATCAAAAACCCTTTCTAATAGTCAAGCAGAAGAACATTAACTTTTCAGAACCTATTATTTTCCCCAATAAAATACCCACTGGGCTGATTTGGCACAGTGATTTGCAGCATAAGCTTCAGTAAAAGCAAAAGAACAATGATCTGAGTAAGTCCTGCTGGACTGCATTTTCAAATCATTGTCTCCAAAATGCTCAAGCTTTTATTTATATGGGCAATTTGGTCTGTAGGGGTTAAGTGAGCAACAACCTACATGCTATTTTCAGCACATATGAATGTGTGCATGAGCTATTCAATCAGACACTCAAGCCACACTTGACTGATTTATGAATAATAAGGTGGGTGTTTTATAAATGTGCATCTCTCAGTGGCCTATGTTTTATCATTTGATGAAAATTAGTGGTGATTGAATTGAAAAGAACCTAAGCTCTGCTTCAAATTATGCCCCTGAAAATTCAGAAGTGTAGTTGCTTTTTGTGTTACGCTCCCTCAAAAACTTTAGAAGTGCAGCCTCTGAGATGGGTGTTTAACACTTCTGTGCCAAGTTTCAGCTGGACTCAGGAAAGGCTGAAGGAAAAGAGAGAATGATTGATGGCACTTTTCCAAAGCTCAAAGGGTTTGGCTCATTTTCCAGTGACTTTTGGTAGGGAAGAGGGATGGATTTTTGAGGAAAGGTGAGTCCAGGTCCCAGCTCTGCCATAGAATCCCTGTGTGACCTCAGCAATTCACTTCATCTCTCCGTATCTCAGCTCTCACCTTGTAAAGGGGAACTAGTAATCCTTCCTTCCTTTTTCCTGTCTGTCTTGCCTAGTCAGAACAAGTGTTGTCTCTCAATAATAACAGATGGATCATACCAAGTGCAAGGATTATGCATGTTTGCTCATGGAGGGTGTCAAGTTGATAGCTCTGAAAGGGCCATCTCCATGGAGTAGGTAAAACCTGGGCTGTGATACTGCAATCTTCCCTGCTCTGCTCATTGAATGTACCTCAGGCCCTCAGCCATGACCTCTGAGGTGAGGATTGAGTTAGTTAACACTAAAGCAGTCCATGGCTGCCTTTCTGAGACTGCCAACTGTGATGTAGAGGCCTACTCAAGGTTCACCACTCTGTCCCGACAACCTTCCTACATCTAAAACATTGTTGTCATGATACCTCCCCAAAACGTGGTGCATAACAGATCATTGAAGACTAACACTGGCCGTTAATACTATTGTGATGATGATGTATGGATAATGGCATGTACAACAAATTCCAGAGATGTGCTCAAATTGCATTCTTACAATGCGTTTGGCAAGCAAAGCGTAAACCCAATCTGCAGAAAACAATGGAATGTGTGTAGTTGTTTGTCTGACCAGCTTGGTCATCAGTCAGAGATAATGGAGGCTCATTTGCATAGAAAATTAAATAAAACCATCAGCTTGGCTAACGAGGGAGATAGACGCTTGATTATAAAAACAGGGGATCTGAATCTCAAATCATAAGTAATTGAATCAACTGAGTGCATACAGTATCATAAAAGTGTCACGCAAGGTCTTTTATGAAAGCTAACATCTCACTGGTGACTAATATCACTGTAAAATGAATGTATGGACACTCACTGACACTATGCTTTTAAGTTTCTGACCAAACACAAGGAGAAACAGGATCTCCCCAGATATGATGGAAATTGACTATCTCCCATGCAATTAAGCAAAGTTTGACTAAAATGCAAGCACCATTCACATACAAATTGAGGTGGGAAATCCCATGCACTAAAATGCACTTAAAATCTCTCTTTTTAAATTAAAAAAACCATTGTTTTCCTTTTTAATCCAAACCAGTTAGTGCCGTGTTTGAACTGAAGTGATTGTCAACTCCAATCAAATAAGCTGGGCATTTTGTCTCTTTAAAGGAGCAACAGAATTTGTTATTTCTCTGAGTGTCCCAGGAGAGTGCTGGAAGGTGGTTCTGATGCCATTTGGGTCATGGGGTGTACTGGGGTTACCTTGCACATAGTGCCCAAAGCTGGTGAGGACACAGGATGGAGTTATTGTGTGGTAGACTGGCTGCTGAAATCAGAGTGTTAAACCAGGCCTGCACCGCACCCACATGCTCAGGAGCTCTGTGCTTGCCTTCTAGTTGTTGGTATCTGTGTTGTGAGCTGCAGCAGCAGCAGGCCATTAAAGGCACTGAGGGCTACAGGGCGGGCAGTGACACAACCTTGCACCGGACTCTATTGCACCCCGAGAACATGACACCAACCAGTCCCAATCTTACAAGGCACAGTTCTTTCTTGTAACTGGTTCCACCATCTCTTTAGAAAGTGGAACAGATTTGAATTAACAAGGTCTGATTGTGCATAAATAGACCAAAGGAGAAATAACTGAGAACAAGCACTGAAAGCCACAAGTTGTTGTGTGGGCGATTTGCAATTTTCCTCTGCAAACATACGTCCTTAACCATGTAAATGTAATTATGGCTACTTGAGGCCTATTTTTGTGGTGTTTATCTAAAACAGCTGGATAGTTTTGAAACAATTATTCTTTAATGAGTAGCATGCATGATTCCTAGCAGCATTGGTTAGTGGGACCTTTTAGAAAGAACATTCAGAATGGTGTGTGTTGGATTCCACTGTTATATTATTATTTGTATTATAGTCATGCCTAGAGGCCTCAGCAAGACAGAAGCCCATCTTCCTGGGTGTAAGAAATAGTATTTCACAATGCACTTGAAATCTAAACAGACATGACAGATAAAGGGGAAACAGAGGCACGGATAGAAGACAACCTCCTCAAGATCCCAGGAATGTCAGTGGCAAAGTCCAGACTAAACCTCCATCTGCTGAGCTGTGTTCCTAGCATGCCCTCTGTGCAACACAAATCATATGCACATATCTATGTGTCACTTTCTCAAGAGTAGGGAATCTTCTGTACCCCCTCCCATATGCCTCTCTCTCTCTTTCTGGTGCTGTCTCTCCTTTTTCACTTCATTGGATTTCTCCATTTATAGCAGTCATTTTACTCTGTATTAGAAAGTCATCTCTTTTTTCTCCCCTGAGCCTAAAAATGAATAATACTCAGCAATAGCTTGGGCTGAGCTGTTTGAATTTAACCCATTGGTTCCTGTTTTAAAGGGTCACTTTCCCCTAGAAAATCTAGTCTTTTTTTTTTTTTAAGAGGGAGCCTAAAGTATCATCCGTGTCAGTTTCATTGCCAGATTTTGTGATTTCAATCGCACTTGCCTATCTGAAAAAATGCTTCTTTCCCTTGTTACTGTGGGAAGGATCCATGCCAAGGGAAACTGACTGTTTAGGCAAGAAACACAATGACCCCGACTTTACACAAAGTGCTGCCAAACACACAACATAATGAAACAAAAAGGAATGAAAAGGATTTTCCTTTGTTCTTTCAACTGTAGAATTTTAGGTACCACATGTAACAAAAGTAGCAGGACAGTGTCAGAAAACTGCGATTGAAGTTGATTGCATCCCTCCAAAATGTTGCATTTCCAGATTACCTTTTATTTCAACAAACTTGACAAGCTTTTTGAGGAACCTAAATCAGGTATCTGTCTTACACCAGGATAAAGTGAAGCATGGAAAAAGTTAAATTACTTCCTCAAAATCATATGGGGACTTACGATTGTGTATTAAGATGTTAGAGATAATTTTGACCCCGTCATCTGTTGTGTTTGCAGTTTAAGCTATACAAACTGAAAAAAGTATCAACTATGCATTTAAAAACAGACCCCTCTGAACAGATGTATATTTATCTCTTCTGTACTTCAGACATCTCGGTCTTTTCTGCCTTTTCTCTTCCAGGCAATGAAAAGTACAACACGTGCCTTTAAAATGTTTGAGAGAGAAGGTGAGGTAATATCTGCTATAGGATCAGCTTCTGTTGGTGAAAGATAAGCTTTTGATCCTATGTAGCTCAAAGGCTTGTTTGTGTTGGCTTTGTAAAGGGAAATCATGCCTCAGCAATCTATTAGAATTCTTTGAGGGAATCAAACAAACACATGGACAAGATGAGCCAGTCGATACAGTGTGCTTGGACTTTAAGCAAGTCTTTACCAAGGTGCCTCATCAAAGTCTCTTACGCAAAATAAGAAGACATGAAATAACAACAGACAAGGTCTTCTCACTGATCAGTGACTGAAAGGATACAAAGTGTTTTCCCAGTGCAGAAAGACCACTTAAATACAGTTTGAACCTCTCTAGTCTGTCACTCTCTGGTTTGGCAACATCTGTGGTCTGACATGATTTTAGTTAGCCGGATGTCCACTTATGTGGCCAAATTTCTGTGATGCCATAAAGTTTGTTTACAGCTTCCAGTCCTGGCTCAGTGTTCTGTGCTGTTATTTAGCTCTAATTTATCCCTAAATGTCCTGTAACAGCCCAGGAAGCAGTGGAAGTGTTGGTAATGCTACAAGGCAATATTGACCTCTGGTGGTCTGGCGAATTCTCTGGTTCAGCACCAGTCAGGTCTCAACAGTGCCGAGCTAGACAGGTTCAACCCGTACTAACTTTTATACTTAATCTTTAATAAACCTAGTGTAAGTAATTATTATTTGAGGGCACAAAAAATGTGTGCTGTCTCTCTTTACACTGAGAAAGAAGGTAAATATAAGCTTATCTTGTATAAAACTTTATTCAGAATAAGTCAGATTTATTGGGGGTTCAGGACCTATTGAGACTATGCATTTGGGTGTTGAGGCCTTTGGCTGAGCCTTTCTACAGCTGATCTGATCTCAGCATCTGTGTTATACCTATCTCTGTGTCAGTGCTGGATGGAGCCAGAGAGCCTGGCTCAGCAGGATAGAGTTGAGGGGAGCCCAGGAGGGCAGAAAAGCAGGCCTGGTGGTATTTCAGCATATCAAGTGACAGTTCCAAGGGCCTCTGCAACCAAACCCACCACAGGGGTGTCAACCAGGGATCTGTATTGGCACATGTGCAATCTGGGGAAAGGAGCTAGCACTGAGGTGACAAACTAGTTTGAATCAAGTACAAATTTAAGCCCAAAGCAGACTGCCAAGAGTTACAAAAGGATCTAATAAAAACTGGGTGAATGGACCACAAAAGAGATGACGATATTTAATGTTGAAAGTAATGCACAGTGGAAAATATAATTCCAACTATACATACAAAACAATGTAGCATAAATTAGTTTATTACCACCCAAACCAATCATTGCGTCACTGTGAACAGTTCTCTGAAAAACATCTGTTCAATGTACACCAGCAATCAACTAAAGCTAACTATATTGGGAACAATTAGGAAAGGCACTAAATAGTATAATGCTAGTGTCTACATCAATACTAGGCCCATATTTTGAATACTGCACTCCATCTGGTCACCCCATCTCAAAAAAAGGTGTATTAAAATTGGAAAAGATACAGAGAAAGGCAACAAAAATGACTAAGGGCACGGAATAGCTTCCATATGAGAAATTAAAAACTAGGACTATTCAGGTTGGGAAAAAAGACTACTGCATGACCTGGGGGGAACTGGCAGAAGTTTATAAAGCCATGAGTGGTGTGGAGAAAGGGAATAGGAAAATGTTGTTTACTACTTCACATGACACAAGAACTGGGAGTCCCCTGATGAAATTAGTAGGCAGCAGGTTGGAACATATTGCCACAGGATACGATGAAAGCCTCAGCTGTAACTGGTTTCAAAACAGAATTAGATAAATTCATGGGCTACGTCTAGATTGACATGATTTTCCGGAAATGCTTTTAACGGAAAAGTTTCCGTTAAAAGCATTTGCGGAAAAGAGCATCTATATTGGCATGGACGCTTTTCCACAAAAGCACTTTTTGCGGAAAAGTGTCCGTGGCCAATCTAGACGTCCTTTTGTGCAAAAAAGCCCCGATCGCCATTTTCACGATCAGGGCTTTTTTGCGGAAAACAAATCTCAGCTGTCTACACTGGCCTTTTTGTGCAAAAGTTTTGCGCAAAAGGGACTTTTGCCTGAACAGGAGCAGCATAGTATTTCCACAAAAAGCACTGATTTCTTACAGTAGGAAGTCAGTGCTTTTGCGGAAATTCAAGTGGCCAGTGTAGACAGCTGGCAAGTTTTTCCAGAAAAGCGGCTGATTTTCCGGAAAAACTGGCCAGTCTAGACACAGCCATGGAGAACAGGCTATTAGCCTAGATGGCCAGGGATGCAACCTCACGGTCTGAATCATAGCACTCATGGGGGAAAGAACCAGGTGCTCAGCCCAGGAGCAGAATGTAGGTGTGGAAAGTGAGGAGTTCAGTGCTGCTAACAGCTTTTATCTTAGGGCAGGGAGTTGTTTTTTTTATAAACAGAGATGGGGAGATAAAGAAAACCAAAGGCTTGTCATTAAATGAAATGAAGGATTACTAGATGATCCTGGGACTATTCCAAAGCAGCCCAGTTGAAATATAGGAAGCAAAGAGTATGAATAAATGGTCCTGGAGGAGCATGTTCTGGTGTCACTGCTATTCAACAAATTCCTAAATGATCTGCAAAATGGGGTGAATAGAGAAGTGGCAAAGTTTGCAGCTTATAGAAATTACTCAAACTAGTGAAGTCCAAAACATAGTGCAAGGAGTGAGGGCTTCTGTACACTGGCAAGGGACTGTGCTGAAACTCTCACCCCAGGAAGCAAAAAAAAAAAAAAAATCACACAACTCCCTGACCCAGCACAGCAAGTGTCAGTGTAATTACATTCCCAGCACTAGGAGATGCACCCACAATGGGGGAGGATTTCCTCAGGGCTGGAAAAGCTCTCTGCGACCACTCGAGCTGTGACTTTCCTGTCACATTAAAGTGCTGCCAGGGAATTACAAAGCATTACAAAAGGATTTAACAAAAATTGGGTGACTTGGCAACAAAATGGCAGATGAAATTCAATGTTAAATTCAAAGTAATGCACATAGAATCATAGAATTGGAAGAGACCTCAAGGGGTCATCAAGTCCAACCTCTTGCCCAAAGCAGGACCAACCCCAACTAAATCATCCCAGCCAGGGCTTTGTCAAGCATGGACTTAAAAACCTCTAGGGATGGAGATTCTACCCCCTCCATAGGGAACCCATTCCAGTGCCTCATCACCCTCCTAGTGATATTAGGGAAAATAGCCAACTAGACCTCTCCCACTGCAACTTGAGACTATTGCTCCTCATTCTTCCATCTGTCACTGTTGAGATCAGCTTCTCTCCATCCTCTTTGGAACCTCCCTTCAGTTACTTAAAGGCTGCTATCAAATCCCCCCTCACTCTTCTCTTCTGCAGACTAAATAAGCCCAAATTCCTCAGCCTCTCCTCATAGGTCATGTGCTCTAACCCACTAATCATTTTGGTTTCCTTCCACTGGACCCTCTCCAATGCATCCACATCCTTCCTGTA
Organism: Pelodiscus sinensis; assembly: GCF_049634645.1. Lineage (NCBI taxonomy): Eukaryota > Metazoa > Chordata > Testudines > Trionychidae > Pelodiscus > Pelodiscus sinensis. The sequence goes on from NC_134719.1 coordinate 54,482,713, forward strand.
GTGGCTATAAGGGGTCTCACAACAATGACCTCGCTCACTCGGGGGGGACATACAGTCCAATTGGCAGCCAAGGTCCAGGGTTCCCCCCTTGCCCAGGGTTCTTCCACACCGCCACAGGCTAGCCTCCTGTTGCAGGATCTAGCCTTGGTTCCTTGAAAAGGTCCAGCTCCCACTCAGAGCTGGCCCAGGTGTTGATGCTCCTAGCCAGCCCAGAGTTCTGGCCAGGTTGAGCTCCAGGAAGGAACTAACTGACCTTCAATCAGCAGCTCCTTATATACCAGGCTGCTGAACCCTGATTGGCTGCAGGGCCCTTCTGCCCTATTTGGAGGCCCTCTCCGCTGTCCCTGCTGCTGGCCAGGGTGCTGAACGGTCTCCAGTGGAAGATGGGCTCTGTCTGCTCCTCAGAGGGCCCCAGAACTGGAGGCAATACCCCAGATGTGGCCTCACCAGTGCTGAATAAAGAGGAATAATCACTTCTCTAGATCTGCTGGCAATGCTCTTCCCAATGCACCCTAATATGTTGTTAGCTTTCTTGGCTACAAGGGCACACTGTTGATTCATATCCAGCTTCTCCATTCACTGTAATACCCAGGTTCTTTTCTGCCAAACTGCTGCTTATCCAGTTGGTCTCAAGCCAGTAACAATGCTTGGGATTCTTCTGTCCCAAATGCAGCACTTTGCACTTCTCCTTGTTGAACCTCATCGGATTTCTCTTGGCCCAATCCTCCAATTTGTCTAGGTCACTCTGAACTCTATCCCTGCCCTCCAGTGTATGTACCTATCTCCCTATCTTAGGGTGCATCTAGATTACATGGCTCTGTCAATGGAGCCATGTAAAGTAGTTTACTCAGCATAGTCAATGAAGCGGGGATTTAAATAATCCCCGCTTCATTAAAATAAAAATGGCCACCGTGCTGTGTCGACAATCAGCTGATCCGGCACAGTGAGGCAGTCTAAACGTGGTGGGGTCAACAAGGGAAGCCTTTGTCAACCATTCCGATACGCGTTGTGAAACAAGGTTTACTGGAGAGGTCAACAAAGGCCTGCCTTGTTGACCATGCTGCATCTAGACTGCTGCGCTGTGCCGGGTCAGCTGATTGTTGGCACAGCATGGTGGCCATTTTTATTTTAATGAAGCAGGGATTATTTAAATCCCTGCTTCATTGACTATGCCAAGTAAACTTCTTTACATGGCTCCATCAACAGAGCCATGTAGTCTAGACGCACCCTTAGTATCATCTGCAAACTTGCTGAGGGTGCAATCCATCCCCTCTTCCAGGTCATTAATAAAGATGCTGAATAAAACTGGCCCTAAAAACAACCCGTGGGGCACTCCACTTGAAATCAGACAAAATATAATCCCAACTATATATACAATATGATGGTGCCTAAATTAGCTGTTGCTCATCAAGAAAGATCTTGGAGTCCTTCAGTGCTCCAAAGTACTGAAAATTCATAAGAATTCTTCTCACTGTGCCTGTGACATCCTGAAATCATTCTCCAGCTTCTGAACAAAAAATTATCTCCAGTCATCAATGGGACAAACACAACCAAATAATGTAGCTGTCTTTAATGTACATCAAAACAATATCAGGAAACTTAGGGTAAATAAGGTCTCTGACAGTTTCATCCAGGAAGCTTCAGTGAGACATAATGACTGTGTCTAGACTGACCAGTTTTTCCAGAAAATCAGCCGCTTTTCCGAAAAACTTGCCAGCTGTCTACACTGGCTGCTTGAATTTCCGCAAAAGCACTGACTTCCTACTGTAAGAAATCAGTGCTTCTTGCGGAAATACTATGCTGCTCCCATTCGGGCAAAAGTCCCTTTTGCACAAAGCTTTTGTGCAAAATGGCCAGTGTAGACAGCTGAGATTTGTTTTCCGCAAAAAAGTCCCGATTACAAAAATGGCGATCGGGGCTTTTTTGCGGAAAAGCGCATCTAGATTGGCACAGATGCTTTTCCGCAAAAAGTGCTTTTGTGGAAAAGCATCCGTGCCAATCTAGACACTCTTTTCCTAAAATGCTTTTAATGGAAAACTTTTCTGTTAAAAGCATTTCCGGAAAATCATGCCAGTCTAGACGCAGCCATTGGCTATGTTTAACTAGAATGTTAGCAAAGACAGCGTGTTGGTGACTGCAATAATTGTAATATATTGTAATTTATGATAATGTATGTATGGAGTTTGTAACGACTGCATCATTATTAAAAGAGTTAATATACCCAAGGATAGACACATTCACTAACTAGAATATGAAAAAGTGTATTAATGCTCAAAATTGCCTCCCCCAAACACACACACCTCAAAGCACCCACTGCCACAAACAAAAATCAGCATCCAGGTTCTGGGTATCCCTAGCCTCTGCCTGCCAGAAATGAGAGTGGAGGACTGGGAAGTCTCACCCAATGGTTGACTGTTCTGTTCATTCTTACTGAAGCATCTGGCACCGACCACTGTCAGAAGACAAGACCCTTTACCTCCAGGGTGAAGCACATGCACCTCTTACTGTATCTAACCCAGACTCCAATGTTCTGTTTATAAAACGTCTTTAGCACTTATATTGTCAGTTTTCCGCATGGGAACTAACCAAATCCAATGCAATCTTGTCTTTCTGAATTTTCAGACAACCTAAAACAATGTTTCTAGGAGGTGTCAACTGCCCTCTTATCCTACTGAATTTCATTAGGATATTAACACACACAGGGTCACGATTAAGCTTTGGTGTTATAATTAACTGCTTCATTGTTGCATGGAATAGGGTGACGGGTAAATTTAGGGGGTGGTAATCAGATGTTGCTGAAATGCAGAGAAGGGGAAAAGGGACAGAAGCAGATGAGGGAAAGAGCGAAAGAGAAACAGAAATAACAAAGCACCTAACAAAATACAGGACTATGTAGCACTTTAAAGACTAACAAGATGGTTTATTAGATGATGAGCTTTCATGGGCCAGACCCACTTCCTCAGATCAAATAGCTGAAGAAAATACTCACAACCATATATACCAAAGGATACAATTAAAAAAATGAACACATATGAAAAGGACAAATCACATTTCAGAACAGAAGGGTTGCGGGGGAGGGGAGAAGGAAGGTAAATGTCTGAGAGTTAATGATATTAGAGGTGGGGAAAGGTAAATGTCTGTGAGCTAATGGTATTAGAGGTGATAATTGGGGAAGCTATCTTTGTAATGGGTAAGGTAGTTGGTGTCTTTGTTGAGCCCCCCCGTGGAGAGTGTCAAATTTTAGCATGAATGACAGTTCAGAGGATTCCCTTTCAAGTGCAGATTTGAAAGTCTTCTGGAGTAGGATGCAGACTTCATGGAGACTGTCCTTTCTGGTTGAAATGGCAAGAAACTGTTTTTTCTTTGTGATCCTGTCTAATATCTGTTTTGTGGGCATTGATCCTTTGGCAAAGTGTCTGAGACGTTTGTCCAATGTACATAGCAGACGGACACTTTTGGCACATGATAGCATAAATTATATTTCTGGATGCGCAGGAATATGTATTCTTGTTCTTATAACTCACTTGGGCACCTAAGATTTTTTTCCCCCTGCTAAGTGGTGCTGAAAGAGAGCTAATTAACAGCAAGGATGATCAGCAAAAAGATAGCATTAATTTAATAAAACATCATCTATGACTTCAATGGGATCAGGATTTCACCATGTGTGAATATTCTCGTTACTCAGAGCATACAATTAAACATGTATATAACTCTTGGCAGAACAGGGCCTATTGACTGACCATTGCTTATAAATTCAAAGCAAAACTAGAAAAGGACATTCTTACACCCAAGGTATTGGCAGACATCTGCTATATTTAATTTACTAGGGAAAAGGCAGATGAGTTGTATATGAATATGCAGTTTTGAGGGAAATTGATGTTTTCTGCTACATCAGTTTCATGAATTCCAGATATGACTCTAACAAATGACAAGTGAATAAGGGGGGTTTATTGGTGATGTGTGGAGGGTGGAAGAGCTTAATACAGAAATGAACAATCTTCAGGTAAAATCAGTGAGTTGATCCATAAGACCAAGGCATGTTCAATGCACTTTTCTAGTACAATACTGACATCTAGTGGACATTTTGGAAAAATTCTCTTTTCAGTCCTGAAATATTGCATTTCCAGACTAAAATGGAATGCTAGGTAAAACTGGAATTTCGGCCTCTGCTCATCCCTTCTCTGCTGAAAATCTATATGTATTTGTGATGCATTTAATCAAATCTTACTGTTTCTCTAACAAAACTAATTGGGATGTGTATCACTTCCTGCTGGTGTATGAGCTGAAAATCACTTTTTAACTATCCTGGGGGGAAGGAGCAGGACATTAAATTCCAAACAGCTATTACCACAGATATGACCAATGTATCCATTATTATGCAGTACACAATTTCAATAAGGGGTGCCACAGCAGCCCTTTCTGAGGCCTGGGCCATGTTTTCTTCACCCGGACACAGCCCAAAGTCAGGAAGCAATCATGACAAAAATCTCAGATGAGAGATCTACTACACAAAAGACTATTAATGCAGGAAACTTCAGAAGATGTGAGATGACTATTTAAGCACAACTAATGTTTTCTGTTACTTCAGTTCTACACCTCTATAGAATTGGAAAAGATCTCATAAGACATTTAAGTGGAATGCCTAGAGGCCCCTGCAAATCATAGCACCATTTTATACCTATAAAAGGGTAACTCATGCTAATACAGTAGTCTCATTGTGGTAGAGTAGGACTCTCCTCCCCAGTACCCCTGCCAATGATAAATCCAGCACCCTGTGACCTGCTTCTTCTCAGACCTTCAGCTGGGTCATATTGAAGTCCACCTTTTCCAAAAGACCAAAAAAGAGTACTCCAAGTAATAATTCCAAGACCTTACCAGGTATCCATGTAAGGTTCCCAACTTTTCTGGAGCAGATGCCATTGCCACAGATGGCATCCAGTCCAGAGAGTTAGTGAGTACTTCAGCTTTTCCCCACATCATCTGTCACTAGGTTACCTCCCTCATCTAGTAAGGGTCCCACACCTGCCCTGAGCATCCTCTTATTGCTAATATGCCTGTAGAAACCTTTCTTGTTACCCTGCATATCCATTGCTAGCTGCAATTCCAAATGACTTTCTGGTTGAAATAGCAAGAAACAAGATCACAAAGAAAAAACAGTTTCTTGCCGTTTCAACCAGAAAGGACATTGTCTCAAGAACTTGATTACCTGCATCCTGCTTCAAAGACCTTTTAAAACTTCACTTCAAAGAGAATCCTCTGAACTGTCATTCATGCTTAAATTCGACACTTTACGCTCAAATTTTAATAAAGACGCTAATTATCTTACCCATTTCAAAGATAGCTTCCCCCACTATCACCTCTAATATCATTAGCTCACAGACATTTACCTCCTCCCCTCTCCCTCCCATCCTCCTTCTGTTCTGAAATTTGATTTGTCTTTTTCATATGTGTTCACTTTTTTTTATTTGTATCCTTTGGTATATATGGTTGTGACAATTTTCTTCCACTATTTGATCTGAGGAAGTGGGTCTGGCCCACGAAAGCTCATCACCTATTAAACCATCTTATTAGTCTTTAAAGTGCTACATTGTCCTGTTTTTTGTTTCATAATTTCAAGCTGAAGGACTTCTTATTTCGACTCCTGTAACCCTCATTTTATGAGGAGTAAGAGAAGTCAGAGGAAGAGTGCTTTACCTGGGACTTCCTGCTACAAAGACAGCACCAAAAGCCAAAATAAGCTATTTCGACTTAAGCAATGCAATTGACGTAGCTCAAGTTGTAAGCTTATTTCGGCTTTAGCCCTGCTTTGTAGACGTACCCTCAGATAGCACGAACTCAGCGCCAGATTCAGCCTTGTCACATTAGTTAGTGACATGGGTGGTGGTTTCTCTTGTTTCAGCTATCACTAAGTAAAGCTGCATTTAACCCACAGGCTGCATGTGACTCACTGGGATTTCACTGACAGCCTGCACACCCCCTCTGTGCCCCCTTCCCAGACACCTCTTGCACACGCAGGCATTGGAGTCCTTCACTTACCTATTCCTCCCCCTCTCTCTCGCACTTTCGAAGTGAATCAGTTGATTTGTGGTGTTCAAGCTCTGAGAGGGAGAGGAAGAGCTGGTGTGACGGGGTGAGGCAACCCCGCCACGATCCTCCGTATGATGGGGCGGAGCAACCCTGTCACGATCCCCCGCAGGGGACTCCGGACACGGGCAGGAGGAAACCTGACCATCAGCAGGCTCCGGCGGGCCGAACGCGGTGGGGAGCACACAGGGTGGTACTCTGCAGCCCCATAGAGCCACAGCCAGGTAGGGAAGCGGCGTGCACGCAGGCACCCAGCCCCCTCTCGGCGTCTGATGTCATTGGCGCGATGGGAGGGGGCAGAGAGGAGGAGGAGCACGGGCAGCCGGGGCGGGTGACGTCACGAACAGAGGGAGAGAAAAAGGAGTGTGCACAAGGGGGAAGAGAGGGCACGGACAGGAGGGAGGAGCCAGACCAGCCGGTAGTGGGGTTGGTAGATCCACTGTGGTAGGGCCAGAGGGCACGCCGGAGGCAGAGAGGAGCATGGCCCAGGGTTGGGTCGCGGAGCCCGTGAGCAGGTGAATTTAGGGGAATCTCCCCTCCTGCTACTGCAGGGAGGGTTACTCCCCGCATTAGGGCCCTGGGCCGGGGTCCGGGAGTGTGGGTGGGCCCGGGCCCCCCCCGTCGCCCGGCGGTCGTGCCATCCACGCAGTTTGAAGTGGCGACTCAGTTGTTGGAGAGTACTTGCAAATGAGACTGAACCGGGTGACGGGCCGTCCCGACACACGTCGGGTGGGACAAACGGGCACTCGGGTGATGTAAGGCCACAATGAATATGTACACTCGTGACAGCGGAGATGGAGCGTGGCATTCCAAAAGTGCTGGGAGGGCGGGGGAGGAATAAGTAAATGTGTGGGGCTTCAGTGCCCCCGTGCACAAGAGGCTTGGGAGTAAGAGTAGAAGGGGATGTATGGGATGCAGGTGCAACCCCAATAGGACGCATGCAGTCTGCAGGAGGCAGGTTGCCCTCCATTGGATTTCAAACTTGTGGCCCATTGACACGAAGGAGGGTCACTGATCTGGCCCCCTCACTAGTCTTGGTTGCCCACCACTGATTTAACTGCTTCCTCATTAGGGTTAATTGAAGGTCATACCCACCAGCTTCAGCAAGGTCTGTGACGGTCCTTAGATCAAAATCAGATTCCCTGGCAGCCATCAATCCTCTGGCATACACAAAGCGAAATGGTTATTTTCAATTGAGTTCACACCTATCACTGTGATGTAAAAGAAACTCTTGACCAATATTTCAAGTACTTCATTCTGCTGTTGGGGGGAGAGGGTTTTTAAGGTATAATCAATCCAGAGTATCGGCATTTTAGTTCCAAGTAAGAAATACAGCAATAAGTATCTTTTTCCTTCTATTGAAACATTTCTTTTTCCATTGTTATTGAAAACATATTAACTTTAACTATGAAAAAGTAATAATTAATTAAAAGGAAACCTCAAACCATTTTTTTAAAGATAAGACCAACCTCATTAAATTTGCTGCAAAGATTTTACCATTGGGACCCAGCTGGAAATGGGTTTCAGAAATAGGAATCGGCAAGTGGTGCCCAGGAGACAGTCTACTGTCATTTTGATATAATGTACTTGTTTACCACAGATATCTGGGAATAAACAGAATGTATGTGCCTGGCCTCTGGAACGCTTGAGAACTGAGTTACCGAAAGAAGGAGGTCAATAACAATCCAAAAGTTAAAAAGTCAAAAACTAGATTGAATGAGAGGAGATGTGAAGATTGTAAAGCATCACCTCATCAGTTTCTGCATAATAAATCTCAGCATGCTACCAGGTATTCACACAACTGCTTTGAAACAAATGTATTGGTAGAGAAAATCTCTCTCCTTTTCCATCCATTAGGGAAGCAAAAAGTGTTTGTATTATCTAAGTAAGCACTTGGGCTTGAATAGTAGCCTGGCTTTGAAAGCACAGCCCAAAACAGTCCATGGTAAGTTCATCCATTCTGAAGTTCAGAGATCATCAAGTAACAGGGATCTTTCCTGGGAGATGAGAAGGTGTTTGTTGTTCCCGGTTAGCTTTCAGTACACTTGTGATATGCACAACGGGCTGGATGCTCATTTACACAAAAGCCCCTTTCATGATGTAAAGGGACTGTATGGTAAACCACATCAAAGCTTGCAGAATATAAATTGAAACACAATGTTCAGTGCAGGTGTATTAGCCTATAAATCTAGAGATTAACTACATTTCCACATTGAGTCCAACAAATTAAAAAAGACACCGTTCTAAACAATGTAATCATATCTAACTTTTGAAGAGTTGTTGGTTGATTAAAGAAATTCCTCTACTCATAAAACTTCCAATATAAGACTTACTTCTTGGCACTACCAAGTGATCCAGCACTACTATCATCTCCTGGGTAACCCATTTCTTTATTATTTGTACTGCAGTAGCAACAAGTGCCCCCCCCCAAAAAAAACTGTTTTACTTTGGGAAGGAAAAGGAGGGGGAGGGGTTCACTGAAATGATTCCTACCTACTCTATTCCCTTCCTCACAGGAAAATAAATCGGTAGATAAGAACATAAGAATGTCCATACTGGGTCAGACCAAAAGGTCCATCTAACCCAGTATCCTGTCTGCCGACAGTGGCCAATGCCAAATGCCCCAGAGGAAGGGAACAGAAACAGGTATTCATCAAGCGATTACTCTCCTGTCATCCATTTCCAGCCTCTGACAAATAGGCTAGGGACACCATCCCTACTCATGGTGACTAATAAGTATTGATGGACCTAACCTCCATGAATGTATATAGCTCTTTTTTTGGAACCCTGTTAAAGTCCTGGTCTTCACAACATCCTCTGGAAAGAAGTTCCATGGACTAACTGCACACTGTGTGAAGAAAAGTTTCCTTTTGCTTGTTTTAAACCTGTTACCTATTAATTGAATTTGGTGACCCCTAGTTCTTATGTAATGGGAACAAGTAGATAACTTTTCCTTATTCACTTTCTCCACACCTGTCATGATTTTATAGACCTTTATCATATCCTCCCTTAGTTTCCTCTTTTCTAAGCTGAAAAGTCCAAGTCTTTTTAATCTCTCTTCATATGGCTCCCGTTCCAAACACCTAATCATTTTTTTGCTCTTTTCTGAACCTTTTCCAATGCCAAGATATCTTTTTTGAGATGAGGTGACCACGTCTGTATGCAATATTCAATATATGGGCGTACCATGTATTTATATAGCGGCAATAAAATATTCTCTGTCTTATTCTGAATCCCTTTTTAATTATTCCTAACATTCTATTTAATTTTTTGAATGCTGCTGCATGCTGAGTGGATGTTTTCAGAAAACTATCCACAATGACTCATGAGTGGTTATAACTAAATTACAGGTGACCCCCACACTTATGACCTAATTGGTTCCTGGAGAACCGTCGTAAGTCAAGCTATCCTAAGTTGAACCCTTATTTCTCATAGGCACAGTGTTATAAATGGCAGTTCCGTTCCTGGTAACCCATTTCATACCCTAAAAATACCAAAATTGACTACAGAAAAAGAGGAAAACTAAACTAAATAGTCCAAATAATGCACACAAATAACTAAAAAATGAAGAGCAATGTGGCAGAGATGCGTGCAATTCAAGCAGAAGCTGCAGACTGGCGAGTCTGACTGACCTTGTGTGTTTCCTGTTCTGGGATGATGCGTGGAGTCTGCATCATACACCGTCATAAATGTGAGCTGCGGACATAAATTGGGGGGTTTAAGGAGCTATCTCACATGAAAAAATGGTCATAAATGTGGGGGGTCGTAAGTCAGGCAGTCATAAGTCGGGGATCACCTGTAGTCCTTGTCATTTTATATGTGTAGTTGGGATTATTTTTTCCAATGTGCATTACTTTGCAGTTATCAACATTAAAATTCATTTGCCATTTTATTGCCCAATTACCTAGTTTTGAGAGATCTTGTTAAAGCTCTTCATAGTCTGCTTTGTTCTTAATTATCTTGAGCAAATTTTGTTAACAGTTTACTCCTTTCTTCAGATCATTTATAAATAAGTTATATAGGTTTGGTCCCAGTATGGACCCTTGGGGGACACCACTAGTTACCTCTCTCCATTCTGAAAACTGAACATTTATTCCTACCCTTTGTTTCCTGTCTTTTAACCAGTTCTCAATCCATGAGAAGACCTTCCCTCTTATCCCATGACAATTAACTTTATTTATGAGCCGTTGGTGGGGGACCTTGCTAACAGCTTTCTGGAAATCTAAGTATATTATATCCACTGGATTACACTCGTCCACATGCTTGTTGACCCCCCTCAAAGAACTCTAACAGATTAGAAAGGCATCGCTACCCTTTACAGAATCCATGTTGACTTTCTCTCAATAAATCATGTTCATCGATGTGTCTGACAATTCTATTCTTAACTATAGTTTCAATTAATTTGAATGGTACTGATGTTAGACTTACTAGTCTGTAATTACCAGGATCACCACTAGAGCCCATTTTAAATATTGGTGTCACGTTAGCTATCTTCCAGTCATTAGGTACAGAAGCTGATTTAAAGGATAGGTTACAAACCACAGTTAATAGTTTTGCAATTTCATATTAGAGTTCTTCCAGAACTCTTAGGTGAATGCCATCTGGTCCAGGTGACTTATTACTGTTAAGTTTATCAATTTGTTCCAAAACCTCCTCTAGTGACACTTCAATCTGTGACAAGTCCTCAAATTTGTTACCTACAAAAAATGGCTCAGGTTTGGGAATCTCCCTAACATCCTCAGCCATGATGACTGAAGCAAAGAATTCATTTAGTTTCTACACAATTATTGTATCATCTTTAAGTGCTCCTTTTGTATCTTGATCGTCCAGGGGCCCCACTAGCTGTTTAGCAGGCTTCCTGCTTCTGATGTACTTAAAAAACATTTTGTTATTACGTTTTGAGTTTTTGGCTAGCTGTTCTTCAAACTCCTTTTTGGCTGTTCTTAGTGCATTTTTACACTGGCAAGATCCATATGTTATCATCTTCCATCCTCTCCTCCTTATTAGAACATAGATAATTTCTGTTAATAGACTCTCCCCTAAGAAATGGCTCTTTCCAATCCATGTGCTCCACCACATCCACTGGCTTTTCTCCAGCCCTTAGTTTAAAAACTGCTCTATGACCTTTTTAACGATAAGTGCCAGCAATTTGATTTTATTTTGGTTTAGATGGAGCCCATCCATCCTGCAGAGGTTCCCACTATCCCAAAAGTTACCCCAGTTCCTAATAAATCAAAACCCCTCCTCTCTGCACCATCGTCTCATCCATGATTGAGACTCTAAAACTTTGCCTGCCTACACTTTGCCCTGCATGTGAAAATGGAAGCATTTCAGAGAACGCTACCACAGAGGGCCTGGATTTCAATCTCTTACCTAGCAGCCTAAATTTGGGCTCCAGAACCTCTCTCCTATCCTTCCCTATGTCATTGGTACCTACATGTACCACAACCACTGGCTCCTCTCCCGCACTACATAAAGACTATCTAGATGTCTCAGGAGACCTGCAACCTTCGCACCAGGAGTGCAAGTCACCATACAGTTCCCCCCAGTGATCACAAATCCAGCTATCTATGTTTCTAATGATTGAATCCCCCATTACTAACACCTGCCTTATCCTGACAACTGGAGTTCCCTCCCCCGGAGATCTATCTGCAGTGCGAGTGGATACCACAACATCATCTGGAAAGAGGGTCCCAACTATGGGATCATTTCCCTCTGTTCCAGTTGACTGTTCTTCTTCCCTGAGCCTTTCACCCTCCTCAACAGCACAGGGGTTGTTTGACCATAGGTAGGACAGTACTACTGTGTACCAGAAAGCCTCATTTACATACCACTCTGACTCCCTTAGCTCTTCCAATTCAGCAACCCTGGCCTCTAAAGCCCATACGTAGTCTCTGAGGGCCCGGCGCTACTTGCACTGAAAGCACACATATGCCTCCCACCCACAGGGCAAGTATACATGCTACAAAAGGTGCAATAAAGAGGATAACACCCCACTCTGCTGCTGGGCTTCTACCTGCATTCTCTCCTACAGAGAATTAGATTCTTGAATAGGGTTTTTATTTAAACCATGTGGTTTGGATTTAGTTCAGTTTAAAAGAAGTTTTAAAGAATGCCAAGTGTACGCAGCCCCCTTCAAGCTCCCCCCTCTAAACTCCCTCATGAAACTCCCTGTTAGGTGCTCCTGGTCACTAAGCTCCCTGGTCGCTTACTAGCGGGATTTATGTAGCCCTGGACTTTCTGATAGCCCCGCTGTGGCGAGGTGAAGCAACCCCACTCTCACCCGGTAATGAAGGAATCTCCAGAGCTGAGGCCAGCCAGTGCCTGCCTTTGAAACCTCACTCAGAGCCGGAGGAGGGGCCGCACAGAGAACAAGAACCCCGTGAGCAGCCACAAGTGTGGCACCAGAGGATGACATCACATGCCAATGCAGCGTGATGTCAAACTGGCACCAGAGAGGGCGTGAGGGGGAAAGGGGAGCGCGGGAATTGGTGTGACATCACCCGCCAAGCGCCGAGGCAGGGAATAAGAAGACGCTGGTGCCGGAGAGAAGGGAGGAACGGGAGGAGGAAGGTCGCCACGGCGGTGAGGAGACACCCCTCCCCCTTTTCCTCAAGGGAAAGAGAGTAAATAACTCGGATGGCAGAGGTAGGAAGTGGCCCAGGGCAGGGTTGCGGAGCCCGCAAGCAAACGAGTTTAGGGGCTTCTTCCCCATTTGCTAGGGTAGGGAGTCAGGCTCCATACCATAGGGCTCTGGGCTGGGACTCAGGAGAGTAGGCGGGCCCAGGTCCCCCTCCTCTGCCATTGGAGGTCGAATATTGGTGCTCAGGCCAATGTGATTACCCATTGGGTATAACTGTCAAATAGAAATCGTAAGGAACCTATATTGTTGAGAGTTGTAGAGGTGTCAATAAAATAGGTAATTGAATGAAGTACAAGTCAGGACCTCTTACACCCATCCCTGGGTTAAAGTTTGACCAATGAACAGAGGGTAATATATTTCAAATCCTCGTTAAGAAGCCTGTAGCATACAACTGCCGGCCTCAGCATATGGACCTCCAAACAAACAGACAAACACAAGCTCAGCACCCAGTATCTTTCAGGCAACCAGCAAGTACCCCCAAACACAAACTCAGACACTACAGACAGCCACTTACCCCAAGGGGACCATAATTGCTCCTCCTTCACCAGGAGAACTCCCCCATGAAACTCCCTGATAACTGCTCCTGTTCGCTAAGCTTGACATTCAGGAAGTGTTTGGTAGTTACATTGATAGAGACCAAAATAATACTTGGATAGACTGGCAGAATATGCACCTAACCCCAACCAGAAGGGGGAAAGAGGTGATGCCCAAAATTCATTCCATGCTTTGTGGCACTATGCCTCCAGGAGCGCTTTTTGGGATGGTATGACTGTGAGCATTCTTCAACCTGGGTCTGTGCCAGAATAGTATCATCTGAACCATATTGTGTTCTCCCTGTCAATAGTCTGTCCTGATTTATGCAAGACTTGAATCTTTTCCATGTTCAGTGCTTTGCTTAAAATAGAACGATAAATAAATGAGACTATGCAAAATGATCGATGGTCCCTTCACATTTCTAATCTCTGCTACGGATAACGCAGTTGAAATTGATGTCCACAAGGATTTATTTTTATTAATCCAGAAGGATTTTGTTTTTTACATTAGACATTAGAAAGAATGTGGTCCCTTGAGTTATGACTGAGCAATGCAGAATATTGAATTTGAGTCTGCTTTTTACAGTTAACTCTCATCTGTCATCATTATACATTTCAAACATATAGCTCTGCTTTGGTTTTCCCTCCTTGCCATTTAATATCATACATTTTTGTTATTATTCCCCAAAGTTTTTCTCTTGCCATAATTGATATTATTATCCAAGTTAAATTAGATTGTGAGAAAATAAATAATTTGAGTTCTGATCTCCTCCCCAGAATTTATATTGAACTAATTGGAACAGAATTTTGATTACATGTTCTCAAAGGAAAATTCCTCTGAAAGTCCACTAGGAATATACATGTGGAACCTCTCTAGTCTGGCAGTCTCTGGTCCGGCAATATCTGTAGGTACGTCTAGACTACATGTAGATTAGGCATGTAGATTAGGCTACCTGACACAGTAAAATGAAGCGGCGATTTAAATAATCGCCGCTTCATTTAAATTTACATGGCTGCTGTGCTGAGCCGACAAATAGCTGATCAGCTGTTTGTCGGCTCAGCGTGATAGTCTGGATGCTCCCCTGCCGACATCAAAGGTATTTGTCGACCACCCAGGTAAACCTCCTGGGATGAAGTTTACCTGGGTGGTCGACAAATACCTTTGATGTCGGCAGGGGAGCGTCCAAACTATCGCGCTGAGCCGACAAACAGCTGATCAGCTGTTTGTCAGCTCAGCGCGGCAGCCATGTAAATTTAAATGAAGTGGCGATTATTTAAATCGCCGCTTCATTTTACTGTGTCGGGTAGCCTAATCTACATGCCTCTGGCGACAGAGGCATGTAGTCTAGACGTACCCTGTGATCCAACATGATTTTAGTTAGTCAGATGTCCACTTACCATGGGTGTGGCCACGTTTCCCACAATTCCATAAAGTTTGTTTACAGTCACCAGCCCTGCTCTCACTGTTCTGTGCTGTTATTTAGCTCTAATTTACCCCTAAATGTCTTCTAATAGCCAAGTAAGTAGTGGAAGTGTTTGCAATGCTGATAGACAATATTGACCTCCCATGGTCTGGCAAATTCTCTGGTTTGGAATTGGTCAGGTCCTGAGAGTACTGGACTAGAAAGGTTCAACCTGTACCAAGATGAAAGCACCTATCCAATCTGCTCTGTTGTACACAAACAATGGTGGGCTTCTCATACGTAACATGGCTTATTCATTACCACACAGAGACTCACAACAAGTCAGCTGTTCAGTTCAGTATGCAAAATGCTACAATTTGCTACCTATCAAAAACTTCTTCAGTCAGTGGAATGAACGATGCTTCAGCCCTCTGACTTGAACAGGACCACGCACAGGGTTAAAGTTACAGAGGGGTAGCTGTATCAGTCATTACTTTGAAAAACAATGCGTGGTCCTGTGGCACCTTAGGGTATGTCTACTCTAGCCCCCTAGTTCGAACTAGGAAGGCTAATGTAGGCATACGAAGTTGCAAATGAAGCCCAGGATTTAAATATCCCAGGCTTTATTTGCATCTTCCCATCCGGGCTCCATTTTTAAATCCCCTTAGTCGAACTAACTGCCTGCAGCTACACGCGGCAGTCAAAGGTTAACTCGAACTAAATCCTTAGTTTGAGTTAACTGTTACACCTCATTCCACAAATATAAAGGTCTTCTAAGGACTTAGTTTGAGTTAACGTTTGACTGCCACGTGTAGCTGCAGGCAGTTAGTTCGGACTAGAGGGATTTAAAAATGGTGCCCAGATGGGAAGATGCAAATAAAGCCTGGGATATTTAGTTCGAACTAGGGGGCTAGTGTAGACATATCCTTAGAGACTAACAAAAATAACATATAGGATCATGAGCTTTTGTGGTCAAAACCCACTTTTTCAGATGAGTTTGAGTGCACGGTTAATGTTAATGTATCTAAGTGTTTGTCAGATAAGGACTGATGATGTTTCTGTTCTATGGACAGATACGGGATTGCAGATCTGCAAGACTATAGTCCATATTTTTCACAAGAACTAAGACTATGTAAATATCAAGGTCTTCCAAACATTTACCCTAGATTTTAGCTGCTGGGATTTAAGCCCACTATTTCTACCTCTGTCTCGTTGTCTAGTAAGAATAATGGAACTCTATCCTCCCTAAAGCGTCCCTCTGTCAATTTCTAGACATTTATGCCTCCCTTCAGTCCTCTTGGTCATTACCCAACCGAGCTGCTGTGTCCAGCTTTACCTTTCACTTACTTTAATGATTCTTTAATTCTTGTTAAAAACAGGAAACAGGAAGAATCAAACTTTCATTTCCCCAAACCATCCCCTGACCAGAAAGCTCATGTCACCATTGTTAAATCTAGTCCCTCTCAGCTTCTACCAATTAATTTTGTCTCCTCCAGCTAGAACCAAAGTGGAGAAGATAAAAATGTGAACGTCTCATCTGTTCTAAGATGCAGAGGTTGGCACCCCTTGTCACTGGAATTTATAGACTGCTTTTTAGTTTTATCTTCTTTCCTTTTAGTGGCAAAACCAGTTAATCCTGCATGGCATCATAAACATCACAAACAGAACCAAGCTATAAGTCAGTGAACCATGCAATAAACAGCAAGTGCTTTTTTAGTTTATTTAAAAGATCTCATCACTCTGATTTGGAAAAAAGGAAAAATACTTAACTTTTTCTTTTTCTGTTTCTATATTTAGTCATTCCATGCAAGGCTGAGAACAGTTATAAAATAACTAGTGTCACTGTAATGACCCTTAAATGGAAACCTGGTTTCCTGTAGCTCTTCCTTACAGAGAAGATTCAAAAGTCTCTTATTGTCCTCTCTGTTAGCATCTGAAAGGTATTCATGTCATAAGTAATGTGGCATAAATGCTTTAAACACAGTAAATGATTTGGTAAGGTGAACGGTATAAAGATGAGAAAAATGGAAAATAAAACAGTGAAAACGTGTGCCTATTGCACAGCTGTGTGGAAATCCAAATGAAAGGTATCATGCATAATATATAAAAGACAATTTTATGGAACATAATACGAGTCTATGAGTCAATACTACACCCTCACCGAGGGTCAACGGGGCCGATAGTCCCAGGGCAAGGTGTGGGGGGGCTGATTCTGTGCCCCTGGAAAGGGTGGGGCTGAAGATGGAAAGGGCAAGGCCAATGACAGTCAGCCCTTAGCACTTCCCAGACCATGGCACACAGACCCCCCCCTCCCTCCTCCCAGCCCTCTCAGCTGCACAGAGCAGTACCCCAGCACTCCCTGAGCAAATAAAAGGGCCTGGGGCTCTGGTCACTGCTGCACTGGAGGCAGCCAGGAACTCCAGGCCCCTTTGAATTTCCAGGCTGTGGGGCAATTGCCCCCTTTGCCCTGCACCCCCATCAGAAGCCTGCCTCAGGTACTGTGTTCAGTTGTGCTCATCCCAGAAACAGGAAGGGTCAGGCAGTGAAGGGAATCAGCGACAGGGAAGGAATTCCCCATGAGGAGACCTGAGGATGATTAATGGAGGTACAACTGAGGTGACTAAGAGTGGATGAGATGTATATAAAATATGAATGTGACAAAGCCAAGGTTCATTAACTTCTTCATAGTGTAGAGTGCATTTTAACTAGAAGTGATCTTATGGCCCACTTACCTTCCACATGCCACATACCATCTGGTGATTGCTACTTGCGGCAAAGCTCTAGCTATTCCCCTTGAGTCTTGCACTTCTGGCAGATATTGTTAGCCTCAGAGGCTCTCTGTGACCTCCACATGGCCTTTTTCTCTTTACTAGAGGCAGGAGCCACAGCCTACTGAGCCATGCTCAACACAGGCTAGTTCATAAGTCTGAGGTAAAATCCCCTCTGGAGTTCTAATCTCCTTTCTTGAGGCAGAGGTTGAGATGTTGTGGGGACGTTGGGGGGAACTCGGGCTCACCTACTACTCTGGGTACTAGCCCAGGAACCCTAAGGCAACAGCAACAGGCCGGGTTACTGCCACTCACAATCTGGCAGCGTTTCCCTGGGCCACTTTCCCAAACAATCCCTCCTAGCATCTTTCCTTTGGCACCTGCTCATCTGTCCTTCACTCACACCCACACAGTTCCTGCAGGTATCTAATCCTCCTTGCCAGAGAATGTGGTGAAGACTAGGACTTTAATGGTATGTCTACACAGCAATGTTATTTCAGACTAACTGATGTTATTTCGAAATAACGTAGTCTGCGTCTACAAGCAGTTATTTTGACATAATGTCAAAATAATGTTGAGCTGGAGGACTTCTTACTCTGACTCCTGTAACCCTCATTTTATGAGGATTAAGTGAAGTCAGAAGAGGAGTGCTCTTTCTCGGACTTCCTGCTGTGTAGACAGCGCCAAAAGCCAAAATAAGCTATTTCGATTTAAGCTACGCAATTGATGTAGCCCACATCGTGTATCTTATTTTGGCTTTAGCCCTGCAATGCAGATGTGCCCTAACGGGGTTCAAAAAAGAGCTAGATAGATTCATGGAGGATAGGTCCATCAATGGCTATTAGCTAGAATGGATAGGAATGGTGTCCCTACTCTTTGTTTGTCTGGAAATGGGTGACAAGGGAGGGATCATGTGAGGATTCCCTGTTTGTTTCCTCCCTCTGGGGCATCTGGAATTGGCCACTGTCAGCAAATAGGATACTGGGCTAGATGGACCGTTGGTCTGACCTAGTATGGCCGTTCTTATGTTCTTAATCAGCCTGTAGCTTCTAGCAAGCTCTAGTTAACCCCAGGTGCCTGCCTGATTATGCTGCACACAAGTTTTGGGCTTTCCTTTACTCAGGGAAAAGAAAGTGGTTCACCCAAGCCTCAACATGTGTTCCCTCCATCTGTGTGTGGCAGCCAGCTAGATCTGAATTTCCCGGGCTTCATTAGCAAGTTCGGTATGCATACATTACCCCCCTAGTTCGAACTAGGGGGGTAGTGTAGACATACCCTCACTGAGTATATGGAAAAGTCATATGAGAGAGACATTGAGTGTAATTTGTTGATGAAATGTCACCATTGGAAATGAAGTGAGTCATATACATGTGCCCAGCCAGCTCTTTGCAGAACATCAGAGATCCACGAGTGGTAGCTGCTGGAAAACTGGGAATTTATATTTCTCACATTACAAGAACAAGGGAATACAATGAGCCTGGAATTCATTACATTTGAACTGCTAAAAGAGAATGAGTTATTTTAATAAATCAACATGAAATAATCCTGTGAAACTCACTGCTACGATATGTCACAGACCCTTAGGCTGTGTCTACACTGGACCCCTTTTCCGGAAAAGGGATGCAGATGAGACAAGCTGGAATTGCAAATGCAGCGGGGATTTAAATTTTCCCTGCTCCATTTGCATGAGCATGGCTGCCGCTTTTTTCCAGCTCGGGGCTTTGCCGGGAAAAAGCGCCAGTCTAGATGGGGATCTTTCGGAAAATAAAGCCTTTTCCGAAAGGTCCCTTATTCCTGGCAGACTGCTCCTGGGGAGCGGTGGAGGGCTGGCTGCCAGTGGCTTGTTGGCTCATGTTTTGGAGCCACTGGGTCAGGGGCAGTGACTGCTGGCTCTGGGCTGGCAGGCTTGAAGCCGGCACAGGCACTATGGCCAGAGTCTACCCCTTTAAGGGCTCCGGGAAGAGAGTGGGGAGGGAGAGGAGTGTTCTTGGTTGAGGCCAGAGTGGCCACCAGGGCACCCTGGGAAGGCTGGAGGCCCCCTATTTCGAAATATGTGTCTACACAGCACTTATTTCGAAATAGTAATTTCAAAATTGGCTTTATTCCTTGTGAAATGAGGTTTGCCAAATTCAAAATAAGCCCTCCGCTATTTCGATTTAATTTTGAAATAACGGAATGGTTGTGTAGATGCTAGGATTGTTATTTCGAAATAACGGCTGTTATTTTGAAATAACTTTGCTGTGTAGACATATCCTAAGAGAATAGTAGGATTAGACAATTGCCATTATAACTGCATCCAGTCTGCATAAAAATACAAGGGACATATTCTGATCTAATCACTAAACAGCAGCAGCTAAGAAGAAATTTTCCCTGTGGTTAGGTATTAGATAATTATTTATTATGGGGATTACACTATGTTCTTCTGAAATAGCTGATACTGGCTACTGTTGGAAACAGGTTTCTGGTCTCCTTGGACCACTGATCTAATCTAATATGGCAATTCCTATGTTTCAGTTACTAGCAAATATGAAGAATCTCTGGATTTGGTCTTGCCCATTACACGAATCCCTTTCATGGCTTCTTCCTGCTACTGTATGATATTGTTATGGAACTCCTTCCTCCCCACTCTGTGCTAAATGGTGTTTCTATCACTGCAGCTCATGTTAACAGCTCGATTATTCTATAATTAGCATATGCGGGATTGTGAGCTTTAGGGGGCTGGGACAATCTTTGAGTTACATATTGTACAGTGCCTAACAAAACGGGGTTCTGATCCCAGATCAGGTTCTTTAGACAATACTATATAGCACATGTTTGAAAACAATGCACCCAGGAAGCACTGGTCCTGTTCCCATTGAAGTCAAGGGGAATTTTGCCATTGTTGTAAATAAGAGCAAGCACAGGCTTTGGTTGGGAGGGGAAGGTGGGAAACTGGGAAACGGAAAGTTTTTCCGTTAAAAGTATTTACGCAAAAGAGCATCTAGATTGGCATGGATGCTTTTGCACAAAAAGTGCTTTTGCACAAAAGCATCTGTACCCAGTATAGACGCACTTTTGCACAACAAAGCTCCAATGGCCATTTTAGCCATCGGGCTTTCTTGCGCAAAAAATTAAGGTGCCTGTCTACCCTGGCCCTCTTGTGCAAGTATTCTTGCGCAAGATGGCTTATCCCTGAGCGGGAGCGTCAAAGTATTTGCGCAAGAAGCACTGAATTCTTACATTAGAACGTCAGTGCTCTTGCGCAAATTCAAGCAGCCAGTGTAGACAGCTGGCAAGTTTTTGTGCAAAAGCAGATGCTTTTGCGCAAAATCTTGCCAGACTAGATGCACTCATAGAGTCTGGACATATATTTATCGCAGTCAATGAACAGATAAAATGGAACAGTTTGGTCCCAGATTAAGGTATCAGATACTGGGAAGTCCTCCTCCACTTCACAACGGTCCTCTTCGGCTCTGCTCTGGTCTGCTTACTCAATCTCATTTCTTCAGGTTATGTACTAGTATTTCTCCAATTTGAATCTCCTCATTCATTTGGTTTCTTATACATTGCCACATTACATTTTCATTATTGTCAGGTAGCTCAGTTAAGTGTCACTCCAGCTATGATTCTATTCTATTCTATTAGCCTTGCTTCAATCAGCATTAAGCTTTGTGCATTATATCACCCATGTTCTACACACGCATAAGTTTCAATGTACACAATTTTTGCTGTTTACACTATACCTTCTCATTCATTTTGCCTACTTCATTCTAAGGGTGCATTTCTTTTAGAACAGTTCATTTAGTTCAGGAGAGTTAGCTATTCTCCAACACTTTAAAGAGAACAATAAGAATTATTTTGTAATAAATTGTTTCTTCTTTGTGCAAAATCACCAGACAGAATGTTTTCATTTTGTGTTTGTTTAATGCCATGTGCTCTGGCCAAGACAAGCTAGTGTTGTTTTCAAAGGAGCTCCTGGTTAGCCAGTATTGTCACACTATGTCTTGCCATGCTCCCTACATATAATATGAAGCCAGCAGCAATAGCTTATATTAGTATCAGTTTTCCTACATGATGGATTCTCCTGCAGAAAGGAAAGCTTCAGTTGGCTGCTTATTCAGCTTGTCTGGAGCAGGGGCCAACAGGAAGGACATGGCTGTATAGGTCCTAAGCTTTCTCTCTCTTTCTCTTTATTCAGAGTCCCCCCCAGAGTAGCTAAGGGTTTAATAATGTGCAACATTTGCCAGCAATTCTTTTATTGCTTTATTCAGCTCAGGTTGTATGTTCTCCTGGCTTCTGTTTGACCTCAGCTTCAGCTTTATTTTCCCACATAGATTAATGTTTGAACAGAATACAAAATAAATTCTGTATTAAAAGTAATAATTGCAGACTTTCTGCCCCTCTCCTATTTTCTGTTTGACTAGCCAGAGTCATGGTTTAAATGTATCAAGTTACAGATGAAAATGAATATGCTGAGTTAATATTAGAAATATAAACCACCCTGAATGTCAAGCACACAAAACCAATTATGCTATCAATTATGCATCATGTAATTTAACTCTTACTTTTATCTCTTGGCTGCATCTAGACTGGCATGATTTTGCAGAAATACTTTTAACGGAAAAGTTTTTCCGTTAAAAGTATTTCCGCAAAAGCGCGTCTAGATTGGCACGGATGCTTTTGCGCAAAAAGTGCTTTTGCACAAAAGCATCTGTGGCCAGTTTAGATGCGATTTTGTGCAAGAAAGCCCCGATCGCCATTTTATCTATCGGGGCTTTTTTGCACATAACAGTTCTTCCCTGTCTACCCTGGCCGTCTTGCGCAAGAGGGCTTTTTCCTGAGTGGGAGTGTGAAAGTATTTGCGCAAGAAGCACTAATTTTGTACATTACAAAGTCAGCGCTCTTGTGCAAATTCAAGCAGCCAGTGTAGACAGCTGGCAAGTTTTTGCGCAAAAGCAAATGCTTTTGCGCAAAATCTTGCCAGTCTAGTCGCACCCCTTCTGTTTCAATTGCCGAGTTCCTATAGTGTGGTACAGCCTTCAGATTTGGTTGTGAGGGTAAAAGGAGATTTGCATGGGTAACATCACAAAGCAAGGCAAAAAGCAAGTTAGTAGGAGAGCAAAAGTTTGAGCAAGCGAAGTATTTTGGTCTGGCTCCTTGGGAAAAACCATGCGTAAATGTAAAAATATATTGTGCAAATTAATTTACTACAGAGATATGTTAGGGCCATATTGCATTTACAGTGGCAGTGGGGGGAAAACCCACAAAACATCAGTGCTTCAAGAATTGGTTTAGAAAAGAACACTGAAAACAGCTTACAGTGATGGGACCCAGAAAAATCTGTGTACAGTTCCTGGCTCTGCCACTAGTTGGCTGGGCAGCCTTGAGCAAATCATATCCCCTCAATTGGGGATAATGATATTTACCCTCTTTTGTAGGTATTCTGAGATCCACTGAGGAGATTATTAATTGTTATATAAACCAATAAGGTGTTCTCACCTGAAACACTGTGTGTAGTTCTGGTCATCTCATCTGGTGAAAGTTACAGTAGAAAGAGAAGGCAACAAAGTTGATAAGCATCTTTGGGTATGTCTACACTACAATGTTAGTTCGAACTAACGGACGTTAGTTCGAACTAACATTCATAGCCACTACACTAGCGCTCCGCTAGTTCGAATTTGAATCGAACTAGCGGAGCGCTTAGTTCGAACAAGGAAAACCTCATTTTACGAGGATTAAGCCTAGTTCGAACTTACTAGTTCGAATTAAGGGGTGTGTAGCCCCTTAATTCGAACTAGTGGGAGGCTAGCCCTCCCCAGGTTTCCCTGGTGGCCACTCTGGCCAACACCAGGGAAACTCTATGCTCCCCTCCCGGCCCCGGACTCCTTAAAGGGGCACTGGCTGGCTACGGTGCCCGTGCCAGGTGCAAGCCTGCCAGCACCCAGCCAGCAGACCCTGCACCTGGCACGGCACAGAGCCACCCACCCGATGTCCCCCAGCCCACCCCCTCTTCCCGGGACCAGGCTGGCGGCTCCTGGGAGCTTGCCCTGGACCGCAAGAGGCGGGCACCTTCCTGGGCTAGTGCGGACATCGTGGACCTCGTCCACGATCTCCGCACTAGGCACAGGAAAGTGGCCATCTAGGGCAGGACAGCTGCCAGCCTGGTCACCCAGGAGCAGGTGTGCATGAAAATCAAGAGGGTCCACTGAGACCCCCGACCCTGAGCCCTGAGTTTACAATGGCCGTCCTGGGTCAGACCAAAGGTCCATCTAGCCCAGTAGCCTGTCTGCCGACAGCGGCCAACCCTAGGGATCCTGGAGGGGATGGACCGAAGACAGTGACCAAGCCATTTGTCTCGTGCCATCCCTCTCCAGCCTTCCACAAACTTTGGGCAGGGACACCACTTCTACCCCCTGGCTATGACTACTCCATGGACCCAACCTCCATGACTTGATCTCACTTCCCTTTAAACTCTGTTCTAGTTGTAGCCTTCACAGTCTCCTGCAGCAAGGAGTTCCACAGGTTAACTATTTGCTTTGTCAACAACAACAACAACTTTCTCTTACTAGTTTCAAGCTTGCTACCCATTCCTTTCCTTTGGTGTCCTCTAGTCCTTCTTTAGGGGAACTCATGAAGAACTTTTCTGAATGCACCCTCTCCACCCAACCCCTGCTTTTAGAGACCTCTATCCTGTCCCCGCTCCATCTCCTCTTTTCTAAGCTGAACAGTCCCAGTCTCTGTAGCCTCTCTTCATCTGGGACCTGTTCCCAACCCCTGATCATGTTAGTTGCCCTCCCCTCTCCCAGCCTCTCTCATCCCCTGTCCCACCTCCTTTTCCCAGTCTCCCCCAGTTTTGTTCAATAAAGACAGAGTCAATGTTGGAAGAAACGTTATCTTTATTTTGTACATCAATAAGAAGGGGGGCTAGGGAAGGGTAAGTGGAAGGAGGTGAGGGAGGAATGGGGTACGAGCCCCCGATGGGGAGGACTGGGCTGGCTCTGCGGGCTTCTGGGGGTGGAAGCTCTCCTGCAGCCCCCCGATTGTCCCCTCTCCCCAGATGGCAGCCTGCAGCAAGTGCAGCCGGGCTGATGGCCGAGTGGTGTGATGTGCCCAGTGTGGGTACTCTGGGCAATCCAAGCCAGGACTGCTTTGCAAGCGGGGCACCCCTTAGAACTGTCTGTCCGGGGTGGGAGTCGGGACCCTTTAAGCACAGCCCTCGGCTAGCCTGAGACAGCATCTCCACGGTTTAAGTCCTCCTCTGATGCCCTGCCGGCAGTGCTTCCAGCCATCCTTAAGCCCTGTTCAGGGTCCACTCAATGTGGACTTGCTAGTTCGAATTAGCAAAACGCTAATTCGAACTAGTTTTTAGTTCTAGATGTGTTAGTTCGAATTAGCTTAGAGAGATGAAGACATTGAAAAAACTGGGAATGTTCATATAGAAAAAAGATGAATACCGGGATAAGCAAACTGACAAGGTCAGGGGAGATAAATTGATTTCTCCTACCGACTCCCTCATAATTCGAGCACAAAGAGGTTGCCCAGTATTTCAGAGGCAACAGAGAAAAATGAAACCGAGAAAGATTTTTTTATCCACAACTTTGTTGGCCTGTGGAACTCCTTGCCATGAATCTCTCTAAAGCCAATAGCTCAGCAGGATTAATAAGGATTGGATACTAATGAAAGTTTCCATAAGAGTTTGAAAGAGGATTTTAACCCAGATGCTTCTGGTCACAACCAATCTCAAACTGAGGGGGATAGAAAGATATTTCTTCTATTCCATAATTACCTATTCTGAAGCTTCTTAAGCTTTTCTCTGCAACATTTGATACTGGCAGTTAGACACAGGATAGTTAACAGTGTCACAACATTACTCTCAACCACTGGTACGATTTCTATGAAAAGCTACAGGATTTATGTATATCAAGAGCAGCCCCGGAGGGCTCGTCGAGATGATGGGGAAGATTTGAAAGAGGGTATGAAAATTCCACGGGAATCTGCATATCTACTTCCAATCTCACTTTCAAAAGCAGAGATTTTGAAAGTGAAAGTAGTCTAGATGCATTTTTCCAGCAACCCCCTCCTTTTTTGAAAAGCTGCTTTTCCTCAAAAAATGAGGTTTATGCAGCTTTTTGAAAAAGGGGGGGTGCCAAAAAAATGCATCTAGACTACTTTCACTTTCAAAAGCTCCGCTTTCTAAAGTGAGATTGGAAGAAGATATGCAAATTCCCACTGAATTTGCATATACTCTTTTGAATTTTCCCCATAGTCTAGACATAGCCTCAGATATACTGAGCACCTGAAGCTCGAGTGCTGCAGTTATTTTCAGGTCAGGCACAGTTTGAAGGACATGTATGGTGCTAAAACAGCAGTAAAGGAACTGAAGCTGTGAACGATATCCTAGCCCTGTGCCTGCTGTTCTGGTTCTGACAATGGAATGAGTCACAGGCGAAACATGGACCTTGTATCTCACTATTTAAATTTACTAAGGTACTTTTCCATCTGCAGAGACTCATTGTGATAATTCAGATAAGCTGCTTCTCACCATAGAGATGTAAGCAGTAAATATGTCAATCCTAATCTTTACCGTAAGAAATAGCCACTCACTGGCTATGCATCTCATTGTATACACAGAGTCTATGCTGGGTCTGATTTTTATCTACACTTAGGCCATTTACACCATACATATAGTATAACGGGTTTTTAAGGGAGTTAAATTAACTTCTTTCAGCACTTATGTTGCCAGAGTAGCTTAAATGGGCCCTAGTTTAAAAAAGAATCAGCCCTACTATCTTTTGTGTACTAACTGACTCTTAACTTTTCAAGAGTATTCTGTGATATAGACAAGAAAATGAAACCAGCGATGTCAAACATATTTAGTTTCTGTTCTTTTCCCCATAAACAGATTAACAGATGCCTCCTTCCTGAATGGTGTCGGCTTATTCTCCATGTATAAAAAAAAGACAGCGATATTTTTCCTTGAAGTCTACCAGTGGGACAACAATGAACTTAAAAGAGACTCTCACAGGAGGCAATCGCCATGTGAGTAAGTTACAAATGGCGACATTTTTTTCAATGTTATTACACTGCTACAAATGGCTGGGCTAGAACTTTTGAGATGTATGTTTTTATCAGCAAGAGTCTGATTTAACTTGAAATACTGCAAAGAAAAGAATAAATTCATCCTCCCTGTGAAGCTTCACAATTGAGTGGGATTATTTATTTAAAAAATAATCTTTCATGCATAGATTAGTATGGCAAATGCTTATTAGGTTATTCCATTTCTGACTGCATGCTATTTAAAGCTAGTGTCTAGAATAACCTTAAGCTTTTATATTTGACGTGAGCTTCTGATCTGTAAGCAATCTGTGGAAATCCTTGTGAGTTTTTGTGCTATACGATCTTTTTGATAACCATGAATTACTTCCCATCTCCACCATGGGATTTCTGAATATGTAAAAATTAAGCTTCAATACCACATAGAGTAGCACATTTATTATATCATCTATCAGGAAGTCTGGGTATGTCTACACTAGTCCTCTAGTTCGATCTAGGGAGGCTAACGAGGGCGACCAAAATTGCAAATGAAGTGGGGGATTTAAATATCCCGCGCTTCATTAGCATGTTCCCGACCGGTCGCCATTTTAGAAATTGACTAACCCGAAGTAACTGCCCGTGTCTACACGCGGCAGTGAAATGGGATTCCAAATTAAAGCCGTAAATCAAATTAGGTGGTAAACCTCATTGCAGGAGGAATAACAGCTAATTCGATTTAGGACTTTAATTCAGAATCCCGTTTCACTGCCATGTGTAGACACAGACAGTTACTTCAGGCCAGTCCATTTCTAAAATGGCAACTGGCCGAGAACATGCTAATAAAGCGCAGGATATTTAAATCCCCCGCTTCATTTGCAATTTCGGTCGCCATCATTAGCCTCCCTAGATCGAACAAGGGGGCTAGTGTAGACATACCCACTGAGTGGGATAACAGCTAAAAAGATTTCTTCAAAGGAATTATAGACTGTGACATTTGAATTTTAAAATAATATCAACCTACCTACACAACATTGCTACTTTTTCCATTTGTGGACCATTTTTTCCCACAGGGCTTATTAGGCAAGTGGGCCTAAATGCTATTAGTTGGGCTAGCAAAAAAGAAATGTGTCTGCTATATTAATCAATATGGAATATATGGGCTAAAGCTGTTAATGTAACTAGGACTGTCAAGTAACCCATGTTAACCCCTGCGATTAGTTCAGGACAGGATTAATTTGTTAATTTTTTAACATGTTAATTGTAGGTGCTAATGCTATGGTGCCCCTTTGAAGTGCCCCTCCAGTGCTTCAAAGGGGCTTTGCAACAGTGGAGCTGGGGATCAGCTGGGCATTTTGGAGCATTAGGAGCCAGGGGTCAACTGGAATGCCCAGCTGATCCCCGGCTCCATTTTTGCAAAACTCCTTTGAAGCACCAGAGTGGCGCTTCGAAGGAGCTTTGCAACAGCAGAGCCAGGGATCAGCTGGAGTCTCCAGCTGCACCTTCAAAACGCTGCACCTTTGAAATGCCTCTGCAGTTCTTCCAAGGGGCAGAGCCGCATGGAGCCCAGGGTCAGCTGGGGTATGTCTACACTACAGCACTAATTCGAACTAACTTAATTCGAACTAGTTAATTTGAACTAAGCTAATTCGAACTAGTGCATCTAAAAACTAGCATGTCCACATTGAGTGGACCCTGAACCGAGGTTAAGGATGGCCGGAAGCAGTGCCGGCAGGGCATCAGATTAGGACGTAGAGCGTAGAGCTTCTGTCTCAGGCTAGCCGAGGGCTGTGCTTAAAGGGACCCGACTCCCACCCCGGACAGACAGTTCTCAGGGTTCCCCACTCACTTGTCTACCTCGATGAGGGACAGCAAAGCAGTCCTGGCTTGGAGTGCTCTGAGTGCCCACACTCGGCACATCACAGCACTCAGCCATCAGCCCGGCTGCACTTGCTGCAGGCTTCCATCGGGGGGGGGGTCAATCGGGGGACTGCAGGAGAGCTTCCAGCCCGAGAAGCCCGCAGAGCCACCCCAGTCCTCCCCATCGGGGGCTTATACCCCATTCTCCCCTCACCTCCTTCCACTTACCCCTGCCTAGCCCCCCTTCCTGATGTACAAAATAAAGGACAATTGTGTTCAAAAATAGAAACTCTCTTTATTGAACAAAACTCGGTGAGACTGGGAAAAGGAGGTGGGAGAGGGGAAGAAAGAGGGTGGAAGAGGGGAGGGGGAAACCTGGGAGAAGGGAGCTGGAAGGGGGAAGCCAGGGGAAGAAGGAGGAGGGGAGGTATAAAACTATGGTACGCCACATCTTCAGTACTGTGTACAGATGTGGTCTCCTCACCCCAGAAAAGACATTTTGGCCTTGGAAAAGGTTCAGAAAAGGGCAACTAAAATGATCAGGGGTTTGGAACAGGTGTTGTACCAAATAAAAGCAAGCAGAATCTTATGAGGGGGATAAGGCAAAAAGCCACATTTATTGTAAAGATAATAAAAAAAATAAAGAAAAGATAGAAGCAAACAACGTTGTTTAACTACTTATTCCTAACACTACTTAACCCTTATACACTTTTATATATATATATATATATATAACCATTTATTTATACATCCATTTATTCAAGTTCTGTGTATAGTTACCAGCCTGGAAGTTGCTTGTGACAGAATACTGGCCAGGTATTCTGTACACAAGTGATGGTAGTGGGGAGCGAAGTCCTGATCAGATGCGCATCTGAAGCTCCTGGTGGGCTGGCAGCAGAACCTTGGACTCTGATTCCATAGTTTTTTAGTCCCGTTCTTATAGGAATTTCTTCCTATGCCAGTCTATGGAAATTGCTGCGTCATGCTGTTGTCTCCAGGGTGGCTGCCAGGTGCTCGTTAGTGATCTCATTGGGTGGACCTCCAGTACTTGGTTTTCTCCACTTGACACCTTTTGGTTGCACTGGCACCTGACGCCATCTTCAGCCCTTTGTTGCTGTATTCTCAGGCTGGCACCTCTCAGAACCATCATCCATCATCCATCAACCATCATCACTCATCATCCAAGCACTCTCTCTCTTACATACATTTCCTAATTAATGTTTCCCATACAATATTTTTGTATAATAATAACTTTACATATATCAGAGTTGTAGTTACAAAAGTTTCTGGGTGGTATTGCTTAAAACATTCTCTGAGTGCTGAGTAAAGTTACAATGTTTTAAAGAGAACAGGCGTCAATTAAGTAACAATGCCCTTAGTCAATTACAGGGCTTGGCTCCCATAGCAGAGTTAGTGGTTTGACAATGCATTGTTACAATGTATCTTTGCAATGTCAATTTCAAGCAGTCCCTTGCACAAACTTGAGCATGCCCTGGAGCACAGAGGGGGGGCTGTTTCTGGCTACATAGGATTATATTCTTAACAGTTCTAAGTTACATGACCTAATACATTATATTCTAAAGGGGCAATAATAATAATAAATCTAAACATTTAACAATCTTAACAAATAATAATAATAAGAAGAAGAATTAATAATAAATCTAAACACTTTAAGTTGTGGGGAACAAATTATGGGGAGTCACTTCCATTTGGGGGAATCACATTTTTAATACATTTTAATACATTAATATGTTATCCCTACACAGGTCCCATATAAAGAGAGACTAAAGAGACTGGGACTTTTCAGCTTAGAAAAGAAGAGACTGAGGGGGGATATGATAGAAGTCTATAAAAGCATGAGTGGTGTGGAGAGGGTGCATTAAGAAAAGTTCTTCATTAGTTCCCATAATAGAAGAACTAGAGAACACCAAATGAAATGAATGGGTAGCAGGCTTCAAACTAATAACAGAAAGTTCTTCTTCACAAAGCAAATGGTCAACCTGTGGAACTCCTTGCTGCAGGAGGCTGTGAAGAGCACTTTCGAAAAAAGGCATTCTTCCTCGTGAAATGAGGTTTTCCGCCCTCGAAAGAAAAGCCGTGTTCTTTCAATTTAATTTCAAAAGAACGTGGCTGTAGTCTAGACGCAGATGAAGTTTTTTCGAAAAAACCCTCGAGTCTGGACACAGCCTTAGATGGCAGCATACTGTCCTTTTGTAGAAAAAGGAAGTTACTTGTGATAGGTTTGTTGCTGCTGCTGTTGGTGAAAGTCCATTCTAGAAGGAAAAGCCTCCTTGTCTGACAGTCAAAGACGTTAACTGTTATCCCAGCTGGCATTTGGGACTCAGCTAGAGAAACCAGATGACAACACCATCCCCCTGTCTCTCAGGCCTATTCTGGTGAGCACATCCCTCATGATCAAGGTGATGAATTTGCCAATGGCTCAGTAAATGAGAGGATGACACTCACTCTGGTATCCTCTGCTCTTTCCATTCGTACATCCCTCATTGTTTCCCCCATAAAATCTCTTTTTTTTTAAGGACCCAAAAAGAAAATGCTGGATGGACTAGCCTACTCACTCACTATTTGGTTGACTAATTAGGCCTAATATCATGGATAACAATTTTGGCTTTTTAACTTCTGGCTTCATAGCTCCTGTTTTTAACAAGCATAATTTTAACACAGTCCTTGAATTATACCAACTAGGCCTACACATTTAGACTGAGAAAGCAATTCTGTTTCCCTTTCAAATTGTTTCCCTCAACTTCTGTTAACAACTGTAACTTCTTACTAACTTTTATGTATTTTTCACAGTTGAGCTCGCCATTTGGACAAATTTGCAGACCCAATTATGTGTCTAAACCCAACTTATCAAACAGCACTCTCTCCTTTGATCCAAATTTTTATGTATAGAGACTTCTGCAACAAATTCTTCTTCGTTACAATGATTGGTTTGAAAACCAGGGTCAGCAAAGCTCCATTCAGCAAAGCATTTAAACATCTTTAAATCATTCCCTAATCAGCATGACATTTTAGTACATGCTTACATTTAATGTTTAAGTCCCATTGACTTCAGTGTAATTTAAGTACACACTTAGGTTAAGCTCAATGTGTAAGCGGTTTGCTGAACGTGACTCTTAGTTGGGTGCCTAAATGTGGAATTAAAAACCTACTTATAGGGCAACCACATATAAACATTTCTGGCCTTTTTTTAACTTTCAAACAATTTTCTAAAATTACTATTTTGTAGCTCAATTAAATGTAACTGGTTGTTAGCACTAGCCAATAAAACAATCGCTACGACAGTTCTCACTCATTTAATTTTTAATGTAATTAAAATTAATAAGTTACTTTTGTAGGATAAAATGATTTTTCAATTAATACTGAAGTCCTGCAATGTGCAGAGAATTTTAAAAACAGATGTGTATTATTTCTTAGATAAACATTCAAATGATAGTGTAGGTTGAACCTCTGTGGTCTGGGACTCAGTAGTCTGGCAACATCCTGAATGTTGCTGGGCCAGACAGCCCTAGTTTAAAGGTTGCCAGTGGCTAGATTAGGAGCTGGTGTGCGGGGCCAGTGGGGCAGTGGAGTTTGTGGGCCAGCGGGTCAGCAGAGCCTGCAGGGCTCCATAGTCCACTGGGATGCAGGGCCTGGAGTTGGCAGGGCTGCCAGAGCCGGCAGGGCCACAGAGCCAGCGGGGCTGCCAGAGTCAGTGGGAGCTGCTGTAGCCGCAGGGCTGGGGGCAGTGGAGCTCGGTCGCTGGGGAGAGGAGCTCAGAGGGGAGGCTGGTGCCTCTCCCTTAACCTCCTCTGTTCCAAAAAACTCCCTTGTCCAGGACTGGTTAGATCTTGAGGGTGCCAGACCATGTATAGACCAGACCTGTACAAAGACTGAGAAGTACAATTGGGAAGCAATAGTGGAGCAATTATTTAGTTTTAAATTACCCTTTACTGTGGCATTTTTCCATAGCGACACTGAAATCAGCTATATTCCTGTTTTTGCTTGTTTGCCATTTCCATCATAGGCATGTCCTGTAACAGCAAAGTCTCTGTTGCTGCAGTCAGCATTCAGCTGCAGCAACAAAAGACTAATTCCATAACAGCTCTGGGGGTTAGAAAGGAGCCTCTCACAGGCCATTCCCCCTATTGCTTGCAGGGTTGACTTTCTTATACTCAAACCTTCCTTGATCAACAGTCACTCTTGATTAGGTGTTGTTACTATTTCAGGTGACATTTATTCCAAACACTCTCGGAGGAATCTCATCCCAATGACTAACTGTTCTTCTAAGATAGCCTGTCCCACCACATTCCATCCTAGCTAGTGGTTTTTCCCAGGACCAGTCCAGGGTATTTGATCATTGCTCTCTATGATGAAACTAAGCCATAGAACCAGTTGCTTTGTGGAACATTTGACCAAATTCACTACATCCCACCAGGCATGTTGACAGATGTGCTGAAATATGTGACAAACTGGGAATTATGTGGCAACATTATTCTATACTGGACAATACAGCATTTCAGTACAGACAATTCTCATTTCTGCTGTGCACCCTGCAGACACCTTCTTCCTGAAAGATTCTAAGCCATGCAGAGTCTGAACCCCACAATGGCTCAGTAATAACAAATATACGTTTACAAGCCTATTGTTCCTGTTTTATTTGCCTTTGATAGCTTGCTTTCAAGTATCTTTTTGGTGCATCAATCTCCCTCCATTCCCAGCCCACATCGCTGTATGAAGTGATGTGATCGGTGAGGAGGGGCTGGTCTCCTGATACCACTGAAATACAAAGAATGCTAGTGAACAACAAAAGTGAGCGACTGGTTTCCTTTAAGTACTTTAATGCAAATAATTAAACTGTGGTACAACAGACCTGTACAAATCTGTCCACCGCACATACGTTGCACTGAGGACCTGATCCTAAGCTCACAGAAGTCAGTGGAGGTCCTTAGCTCTAGGATCCTAAACCTGATAACAAATATGAAGGTTATTTGGGATTCTCTTCCTATAGGTGGAAAATCTACAAAAATCCTAATCCAAATCAATGTCACTCTAATTACTTTCCAATAAAAAGGCAAAAAACTCACCTATACAAATTGTTAAACATATATATATATATATATATATATATATATACAGAGAGAGAAAGAGAGACATTTTCAACTTTACACATTCAGACATAAGTAATAAATAGTAACAACACATAAGCAGTATCTAATGTTGCTCTTTACTATTGAAAATGCTAGCAGGCAACTGAAACAACAAAGGGGAGTTAATAGCTTAATAACTGAATACTATTTTTAAGAAATGTGCATCTTACATTAATTCTGACTTGAAAGGCCACATCCTCAGCTGGTCTGAACTGAAACAGTTTTATTGAAGAAAACAGAACTATACTGACTCACATCAGCCACAGCAACTAAAACGGATTCAGAGCAACTGGCCTTTAGACTTCCCAGAAGCACAACAGTAAATTAAAAAAAAAATCAATGGTCAATAAAACCCCTCAGCTCAATGAGGAATCACTTAATGGGTTTTAACCATAGTTTACAACTTCATGTTAGCTATCGATATAGGCTACAGGCAGAATGTACCCAACTGGAGAGGTCTGGTAGAAGAGATTTTGAGTATTATTCAAGGTCAACTGTGACTTATTGATGGATAGCTTTGCAATGAGCCTCTGAATGTGAGTACATTTCTCCCCACATGACTCTCAATCCATGGTAACGTTAGAGTCCATAATGGAAGAGTTCTTGAAGCAAATACTAACCCATGCAAAGCACAAGATAAGACAGTCCTTCAACAAGCTACACACTGACATGGAAGAAACCCAAGATATGTGCAGATTTGGTTTGGGCATCACAATGGTTGAAATAACATATCAAATATAAGCACAAAATGTGAGTTATCTTTGATAAGTGCAGTCAGGGCCATCAGTCCATGCAAATACTGATTTAATTGTAATTGATTCCATGTGAAAGATGGTGCTGCCAGCTTTCTGTTTTAGCCTCCATTATGAAACTAACAGCAATTGTTTTCATGTGGCTATCCTTGCGCATAAAAGATAAGAGCTGACAACATTTCTATTAAGCTACCTACAGGGTACAACCAAGCAAGCAGCTTGAGATGTAAATTTTTTTGCATTGCATTGCAAATACAATCACTTCGGCTCCAAGACCATCTTGAGCAGCAGCCTACCACTGTGAGCAGCAATATGTGCCCTCTGTGGCTTGTGATAAAAGATAGGTCACACAGAGGCATTTTAGCCACTGTATTTGTAATGTTTTTTATAGGCAGAGCTACGGACTTCCCAAGAAGTCAATAATTCATCCTGTCCTAAAATATACCTCCCTTGCCACACATAAGCATGATTTCAGAAAAGCATCGCCATTTCATTTCAAGCCTCTCTATCTATCTATCTATCTATCTATCTATCTATCTATCTATCTATCTATCTATCTATCTATCTATCTAAGAAAACATGAAGGCAGAGTTCCATGTTCATTTTTACCTATGAACAATTTATGATTATTTTTCATTTGTACGTTGGTAGCTCCTAATGATCACAAAGAAGTGTGTGTGTGCGGGGAGGGGGGGGGGCATTGTGAAAAGTGCTTTGCACTCACAGAACAATTAGACAGTTCTTACCCTTACCAGCTCAGAGTCTAAAAGGGTGTCAAACAATATAGTATGTTGCCCCACGTGTTTTACATGGTCATAGGGGAGAAACATTGAGAGAGTAAATAGAATCCAATAAACAATGTTCTGAGTACTATGGTGGCCGTCAGATAGCTAAGATGCCATCCCTTCTATGCGTTTACTGTTACATTGTGAAGTAGTAACATCAATCATTTGTTAAACTAAATGAACATGTCATATCTGGGGCTTTGCTTTCCTACTGAGTCTCCTCACATAGGAGAAAAGATCAGTAGCCACTTCAGGACTACACAATATGGAGAGTACTGGCCACCCAAGGGCCACCCTAGAATGGTCGGCATCACCGCATCACCAAATATGCTGATGTGGAAAAACCACTAGATCCACCAATCAGGGAAAGACTAGTGGTGACAGTCCCACATCCAAATGAGGAGTGAATTAATGGCTTCTGAGGGACTTTTCACAACCTTTTTCTTCAACACCTTTGCAAATTAGAAGGGCTCTATTAGTAGTAAAGCTGGTCAAAATGTTCTGCTAAAACCAAAGGTGAAAGTAACCTACATTTCTATCAAACTGCTTCCCTTGGGAGGGGGAGCTTAGTGCAGGGGAGGGTGAGATACCTCAGTACTTATAAGAAATTGAAGTTGGACGGAGTGTGGGATGCTCTGGGCAAGAGTTGTAATGGAGGTGTGTGGGGGTGCTGGAGTCAGGGCAGGGGTTTGGGGTGTGGGGGCTCAGGGAGGCAGGCTGGCTGTGTGTGTGTGGTGGTGCAGGACTAAGGGTTGAAGGGGCTCAGGACAGGGGATTGGAAGCATGGGGGGGTGCAGAAGAGTGTGGGGGCTGTAACCCCCGGAGATTCGAATCAGGATGCTGCTTGTGTAACCCACACACCTAAGCTAGGTCTACACTTGCGGCTTCTTGCTCAAGTATGGCCATTCTTGCACAAGAATAGGCAGAGCGTCCACATTGCCCGCCCACTCTTGTGCAAGGAAATTTACAGTATGGCATGGTAAGAGAGGGCTTCTTGCGCAAGAGCTACGCTCTTTTTTAACAGGTGTAAGCCCTCTTGAGCAGCAGGGGAGTGTGGACGTTCGGTAGAGATTTCTTGCGCAAGAAAGCCCTAGGGCTAAAATGGCCACCAGAGCTTTCTTGCGCAAGAGAGCATCTACACTGCCATGGGCGCTCTTGCGCAAAAGCACTGGTCACACATGGTAGTGTGGATGTTTTCTTGCGCAAGAGTTCTTGCACAAGAACACTTGTGCAAGATGTTCTTGCGCAAGAAGCCGCGAATGTAGACATAACCCTAGTGTGGTTACTGAGCAATGTCGGTGGTGCCTAGACCATAACAACAGTTAAGACCAAGAGACCTCTACAGCACTGGCTGGGAAGCAACTGGCTTTTAGCTCAGAGGGTAGAGGCTCCTATGCTCAGCTCTAAACATCCCAGGTTCAAATCTACCTGGTGGTGATTATACTTGCTGTTGCCCTTTGTCACTGTCAGGAGCAAGAGGGAAGAAGGCAGCATGTTCCCCAAGAAGGGAGAGGAATTTACACACACTGTGGTGTTTCCTCTTGGATGCTGTTCCCCTTCTCTCAGAGAGGTTGCATCTAGACTGGCATGATTTTGCGGAAATACTTTTAATGGAAAAGTTTTTCCGTTAAAAGTATTCGCGCAAAATCATGACAGTCTAGACACAGCCCATGAGGAGTCTTTTTGCTAGTCCAGTGGAAGATGGAATACTTGCCAGTCCAGGTGGTGACTAAAGAGTTGAAATCACTAAGGCTACATCTACATTGGCATGATCTTGCGCAAATACTCTTGCAAGAGTTCTTGTGTTAAAGTATTTGTGCAAGAGAGCATCTACACTGGCATGTGCCTTTCCACAAGAGATGTGCTTTTGCGCAAGACAATCAGTGCCAGTGCAGATGCTCTCTTGCATAAGAAAGCTCCAATGGCACAAGAACATGTCTCCGGAAGAAATTCAGCCATGTCAAGAGGTCACCAGCAGCATCTGTGGGCATGCCTGGACCCCCACTGGGAAACGTACTTAAAGGGACTCCTGGATGGCCGTTTCCCTGTGGCTGCGTGCTCAGGCACCCTTTTCGAGGGAGTGAGAGCCACAACAGCGCCTGTCCTGTTAAGTGCCCCTAGGCATCCTCGCTGCCACCTTCACAGCCATGGAGCTGGAGGAAGACCCCAGCCAGCAATGTCCCCTCATGGCCATTATAGAGGCTGTGGAGCTCCTCCACCAGGGAGTCATATTGCTCCATCAGGAGCTGGAGACTGGGCAGCACATGCAGGACCTCACCACGGCTGCCGCTGGGCTCGGGCATCCACCCCCCACCACTGACAGGCGACTCTGGAGCTATGACACCAAAGGGGACTGATGGGAGCACCTGGTGTTGGGACAATGGGGTGACCAGCAATGGGTGCAGAACTTCCAGATGTGCAGGGGGACATTCCATGAGCTCTGCACCTGGCTCACCCCCGCGCTCCAGAGGCAGGACACCTGCCTGCGCCCCGCCATCCCCATGGAGAAGAGGGTCACAATTGCCGTATGGAAATTGGCCACCCCGGACAGCTACCGCTCTGTGGGGAACCAGTTCGGGGTGGGCAGGTCCACCATTGACACAGTCGTCTGGCAGATAAGGCCCTCCATGGACCATGGGCTCGTCCTGGGGGAGGGAAGGGGCCAGACTGGGTGGGAGGAGGCTGTAGGGGCAGGGAGAAGCCCCGCACCCAAGGGGTCATGCTGTCCCTCCTGCACATAGCCCCGCTGGTGGGGGGGAGGAATCCCGGGGGGCAGAGGGCCCTGGCCTGCGTGGTGGGAGAGGCCATCAAACGGAGGGTGAGCGCAATCCAGGGACCTATGTACACACTGGCTATGTCTAGACTGGCATGATTTTCCGCAAATGCTTTTAACTGAAAAGTTTTTCCGTTAAAAGCATTTGCAGAAAAGAGCGTCTAGATTGGCACGGACGCTTTTGCACAAAAGCACTTTTTGCGGAAAAGCATCCGTGCCAATCTAGATGCGGTTTTGCGCAAGAAAGCCCCGATCGCCATTTTCGCCATCGGGGCTTTTTTGCACAAAACAGTTTTTAGCTGTCTACACTGGCCCTCTTGCGCAAAAACATTTGCACAAGAGGGCTTTTTCCCGAGTGGGAGCAGCATAGTATTTGCGCAAGAACACTGACA
Source organism: Pelodiscus sinensis (assembly GCF_049634645.1). Classification (NCBI taxonomy): domain Eukaryota; kingdom Metazoa; phylum Chordata; order Testudines; family Trionychidae; genus Pelodiscus; species Pelodiscus sinensis. The sequence goes on from NC_134719.1 coordinate 54,520,862, forward strand.
CACTTACATTAGATCGTCAGTGTTCTTGCGCAAATTCAAGCGGCCAGTGTAGACAGCTGGCAAGTTATTTCGCAAAAGCAAGTGCTTTTGCAGAAAATCTTGTCAGTCTAGACACAGCCAACGTGTCTCATTCCATGCATCCCCTGTGCTCTCATGTGCCCCTCTGTAGGTTGTCCACACCATCAATGTCATGCTGCTCCAGAGGGTGATTCGCCCCCGTGATGTGGACACCACCATTGCCAGCTTCGCCAGCCTCGGTTTCCCGATCTGTGGGGGAGCTGGAGATGGGACCCACATCCCCATCTGGGCACCAGAGCACTGAGCGGCCTGGTTCATAAACCGGAAGGGCTACTGCTCAGTGGTGCTCCAGGCACTAGTGGACCACCATAGCCTGTTCCAGGACATTTATGTGGGGTGGTCCAGCCAGGCCCATGACGCTCACATCTTCAGGCACTCAGGCCTGTGCCACAGACTAGAGGTGAGCACCTACTTTGCCCAGCGGGAATTTACCATTGGGGATGTCAGGATGCCGGTCTGCATTTTGGGGGATGCAGCCTACCCCCTGATGGTCTGGCTGATGTGGCCATACACCGGCCAACTGGACCACAGCCAGGCCACCTTTAGGCTTCTGAAGGCACGGTTCAGGTGACTCCTGACCAGCCTGGACATGGGGGTGCAGCACATCCCAGAGGTCATCTCGGCATGCTGCATGCTGCATAATGTTATTGAGGGGAAGGGGGAGGCCTTCCTCCCAGGGTAGATGGCAGGTGAGGACCAGGCCTACCAGCAGCCCCAAACGGCTGCCAGCTGGCAGACCAACCACCATGGGGTGCGGGTCCAGAAAGCCTTCTGGGTGATGCTGGACCAGGCCCCACAATAGGCCACCCCTACACCTCTGGACGCAGGGATGCCCCATGCCCCCACTTCCCACTCTCATCACCACCCCTTCCCGCCACCCTTCCCTCACCTCCCAATAAATTAAATGCACTTGCTTGATATAAGACACTTTTATTTACACGAGGAAGGGGGTGCACTGTGGGGAGGAGGGAGCCCTGAACTGGGAGGGCCTCATGGGTGTGAAGGGAGGCCTCTCCCACCCCCTTGGGTGCGGGGGCACCTCTGCCCCTCATGGCAGGTTGGGGCAGGCTGCACCAGGAGGTGCCGAGGGTGGGAAACCTCAGGAGGGGGCATGGGCAAGGCAGGGGGAGAAGCGGAAGGAGAGCTGGGGGTGGCAGAGGGGGGCCTGGCAGCATTGGGCTGCTGCACAGGGCCCATTTGGTCTGCAGTCATGCCCAGGATACTGCACACACAGTCGCAGAGCTCCAGGCACTGGCCCCACATCCACTTGCGCAATGCCATTATTCCTGAAAATAATCAGCATAGCGGCATTGCACAAGAGAGTTTTTCTTGTGCAAGAAGGGGCAGTGTAGATGCTCCTTCTGGTGCAAGAGCCTCTTCCACAAAAATGGCGGCTCATTAGATATGCAAATGAGGCTCAATGATATTCCACGCTTAGCCTCATTTGCATATCTCTGGAGCAAGATCATGCCAGTGTAGACATAGCCCTAGTGTGGTGGTTGAGCAATACAAGTGGTACTTAGACCACAGCAACCGTTAAGACTAAGAGACCTCTACAGCAGGCACTGAGAGGCAGCTGGCTTTCAGCTCAGAGGCTAGAGTCTCCCATAGTCAGCTCTCTAGGTCCCAGGTTCAAATCTGTCCAGTGGAGGTTCCATAAACACCTAGGATTTTCACCTCCTGAATTAGAAAACTCAGAAAATGTCAGACATTTTAGGTGTCCGGTATTTTCTGAATTTTTTTTACCAGACAGGAGGCAAAAATAGCAGACTGTCCAGGTCAATACCAGACACCTGGAAACCCTGCTCCCTGGCCAGAGACCCTGGCCCCCTCACCCCAGCCAGACACCCTGCTCCCAGCCTGTTCTTGTCCCCCTCTCCCCGGCCAGAAACCCTACTCCCAGCCTGCTCTTGCCCCCTTCCACTGGCCAGAGATCCTGGCCTGAGCTCACTTCTGTCCCCACCCCCCTGGCCAAACACCCTGCCTCCCCGCCCCCTCTCCCTGGCCAAACACCCTGCCCCCAGCCTGCCCTGCCCCCTTCTCCTGGCCAGACATCCTGCCCCCAGCCTGCACCTGTTCCTGCTCCTGCTCCCATCCCCCCAGCCAGACACCCTGCCCCCTCTCCTGCTCCTGCCCCTCCCCTGTGGCCAGACACCCTGCCTCCAGCTTGTTCCTGCACCCCACCTCTTGCCCAGATACTGCACCCCCACCCCTATCCCACTCACTGGCCCACACACTGAACCACTGATTTTTGGCCCCACCCCAGAGCCTAGGGGGCCCACAAAATGGATCAATGGTCTCAAGTTGTGGTGGGAGAGGTCTAGGTTGGATATTAGGAAAAACTATTTCCTGAGGAGGATGGTGAAGCACAGGAATGGGTTACCTAGGGAGATGGTGGAGTCTCCATCCCTAGAGGTTTTTAAGTCTCGGCTTGACAAAGCCCTGGCTGGGTTGATTCAGTTGGGATTGGTCCTGCTTTGGGCAGAGGGCTGGACTTGATGACCTCTTGCGGTCTCTTCCAGCTCTATGATCCACTCACTCTGGAACTGCAGAAGAGTTAACCTGGCCTGAGGCCTTGAACCTCAGTCCTCTCCCCATCCCCTCCCCAAGTGAGGCGTTTCAGTTGGGGGCCACATCAGAGAGTGTTGGAAGTTTTTGGAGGGGCTTTTTTCCTTCTCACTTGTGTGGTCCCCAACTGATTCTTCTGAGGGTCAGTGGTACCCTATGCCAGCCATAAATAAATGGAAACCTGGTTTCCTGTAGCTGCCATAAATAAAGACAATGATGAAACCTTTTTGTGTTGGACATAATATTTTACTTTATTTAAAATAAAGCCTGGCCAAGAAGGACCCAATTGGGTCCCAGTCCTCATTTGACCACAGCGTCCAGTCCCCTGGTCTCCATCCTGGGGCAGGCCCCGCAGTCCAGCTGCCATCTGGCTACAGAAAGGGCTGGTGGTGATCCCCCTCCTGCTATCTCCTCATGGATAGCAGGAGAGGCCACAATCCAGCTGTGGTGTTTGTGAGCAGGGGACACAGTCTCCTAGTATGGGTCATTACCAGAAAGTTTTCATCTGACAAGGTTTAACATTTTGGTTTTATTTTAAAGATTTTTATGACTTGGATATTATCATATCATATGTCATGTCATATATCATACCAAAAGCAAAGTCAAAAGGAAATGCTTCCACTTTAAGTAAACAAAGTCTTTGGGGAGATCAAATGAAATATTTTTTTTTCTAAACAACTCCCAAGATTTTGACTTTCCTTTCCAATTTGAAACAAAACCAAATTTTGAACTTTCACAACTTCTTGCAGGATTTATAGTCTCATTTTTTAACCAGCTCCAAATTATTAAAGCTCTATTGCTTTTCCCCAAGAGAACGAGAATTCTTTTATGCTCAATATTCATACATTTTGCCACCATGTTTCAATGTACAATAATGTAAGAATCAATTATATTTCACCATTTCAGGAGCATGAAAATTACAGATGGGACAAACCACCGAGTATGACAAGGCTTGAGAATAACTGCAAGCCCTCCACTTCATTCACTACCTACATTCCTCCACTTTTAATTAATGGGTTTTGGGGTCATCAAAACTAACATTCCCGTTTAGATCTATTTTTGACAGGACACTGTACAGACAGATTAAAGTGATTAGTAAGGGCCAAATCAAGATCAACTTCTGTGTGGTTATTTAAAGCAAAGGGCATATATGTCACGTTCATCCCATTAAACAGTTGTCTGCACCTGTCATTTATGATTCTCTTGCACCTGTCTGTCTACTCAGAGACACACCCAAAGAATTACATAGATGAGCTGTTCTATATACAGTTTGTTTACCTGCTCCACTCTTTTTTATCATCCTAATATATGTTTTTCAAACTAAAGCCTCCCAGACATCCAACCCCCTCCACAAACTCACCTTTTCCTACATCTGTGGCTGGGCCATCACACTTTGGTTTCATATTTCTCATGAGGACTCTCTCTGATAAGTAGTAGAATCACAGGATAGAATCATAGAACCATAGGGTTGGAAGAGACCTCGGGAGGTCACCAAATCCCAAAGCAGGACCAATCCCAACTGAATCAACCCAGCCAGGGCTTTTCCAAGCCGGGACTTAAACCTCTAGGGATGGAGATTGCACCACCTCCCTAGGGAACCCATCCCCGTGTTCCACACTGCTCCCCGTGAAATAGTTTTTCCTAATATCAAACCTAGATCTCACCTAGTGCTAACTTCCTGTTTGTCTTTTAAAGAGACAGGAAATAAATTGGCCCTCCAGGTTTGTGTGTCCATACTTACATGAAATATGAAATAGTTACAGGATATAAAATCAGTGTTGACATAGTAAAAACATTGGGTTAATCTTTCTACAGGATGTGGGTTTACAATGTTGCCTGGATTCTATAATATGTATTCCTTTCAGAGTAATGTTCATTACTGTGTATGTGGATCATGTTTTCTCTGTGGGGTTGATTCTGTTCTCACATATACTGAGGGTAAAAGTGGAACAAATCCATTGCTGTCAATATATGGGAAAGTACTTTTAAATTTGGAATCTTGTAACAGAAAAGGGTCACTTTGCAATTCAGTTGGGACCCTACAAGGAGCATGATAAAAAAACGCTAGAAAAATTAAAAGTGCTTTAAAATCTCAGTGCAGGATTGTTGGTATGTTATGCTAAAGAATGTTCAGAACATCATCAGTTTGGTAGTAGAGCGAGTGTCAGTACTGAACGGGTCTAAACATTAGCTTACTGAACTAATCAGTGCCACTAATTAGTGCCACTAATCCCACACAGAATGAAATTCACATACTGTAAAATAAACCTTGTACTAACGCCTTACCCCATACAACCCCACTGAAGACACACAGATTGTGTGGGCTGCTTATTGGTGCAGACTGGCCCTTTGCTGTTATTAGCAGAAGCTAATTAGTGCTGCAATTAGAGGGGTTATCTTTTATGATGTATAATATGCCAGACAATGTAGAGCTAGAGATGCAGGGCCAGCCTCTGCCCTTAGTTACATTGCATAAAATCTGGTGTAATAGACCAGAATTGATGGAGTTACTCTGGCTTAACCTGGCATAAAACAGATCCAAATGTCTGTGTCTCAGACATTCTATAAAGCCTAAAAGCTAAACATTACGGTTTCCTATAAGCATATCTGGTTAACATCTGCTCTTTTCACTGATTCATATCTCTCTGCTTAACTGCAATGAGTCAACCCAGCTCTAATTTACACTCCATGAAATTCAGATCGCTTCAGTGAGCTATTCAGGTTACAGGGCCATATTTTCAGCCTGTGCAATTAGCTGCTATGTCAATAAAGTTACGCTGATTGACAGCAGCTGAGGATGTGACCTGCAGTCTACCTTTATCACCCAAGTACCAATTACTTTCTTTGTTTAACATGATGCAATCTGGCAGTGAGATAAAGTCGGTAACTAAATAACCCTTGTTAACCCATGAACGCTGGTGATATAAGGCACCATAGCAGTAGTGCTAATGTACACTTCATTACGACCCACTCAAAGAGACTGCTGTTGCCTACATGGGGAGAATGCAAGGACCAGTTTCAGCCACGTTTTCAGGGCATGCCCAGATGGTGGGGATGAAATGAGAAAAGCACTGTATTATTGTTTGTTTTTGGCAGCACCTGTAACCTCCTTTGTGCTAGGTGCTGTACAACACAGAACAAAACGCCTGCTTAGTCCCACTGTGTCTTGGGCTGCGCATAAAACACAATCCCTTCATGAATTTCTTATGGAGTGAGGAGTGATACACCATCTGCCATGACTCATGGCATTGACTATACGCCACACTATAGTCAAAACTATTTTCTCAGTTTTCCAGGCCAAAGGTTTTCAAAATCAGGTGCCTAGCATTGGACAAAATAAATGGGCTCATTTTCAAACACATGGAGAGCTCAGAAGTACGCTTAAAATTTTTGAAAATCTTGATCATACTCTTTTATTACACGTTTTCCCAGACCCTAACAAAACAGAGCTTAAGTGCTCTCGTGTGTGTCTAATACCATCTGTACCAAAAGAACTGGGTTTCTGACCTGGAACTCTCCTCTCTCCTGTTTAGTCTTGTTATCATCATGTGGAAACAGGTTTCGAATTCTGCCTGTGTCACGCTGACACATAGCATGCTGTGTTTTTCATCTGATTGACTTGGAGTATGGTTCATTTGCCTCTAAATAAATGAGAGTTGAATAAACTGGGAAAAAATGTGAAACCAACTACACACTCATTTTCAGCTGGTAAACGGTGTTCATCGAACAGGCAGGGTGCAGCTAGAGAATCCCAAACAGCCGAGCTTCCAAACTTTTCTTCTTTACTATCTGGTCTTGTAGACAGCTCAGTGCCTACAGTTGGCTGCCTTGCTGCTCTGGGCTTCCTGGTAAGAGAGAGCCATTTTAGGGTACAGGCTTGCTGATACTATGGTAGTACTTAAAGAAGCAGGGGGCATGTCTGGAAGGGGTCAGATGTAGGAGAAATGGAGACAGTCTTCTTCGTACTCCGCCCTCTTCTTTCATTCTAGTTTCTGTTGGAGAATTTAAATCAGGCAGCACTACAGAGAAGAGGGTGAGGGTCAGGTCGGTTGCACATCATCTGCCTCAGCCCTGTTGGATGTCTGCACAGGACATAATGCAGCCCTTCAAGAATGTCACTGAATAAGGTTGAATAGTAATAGAGAGGTAGCCGTGTTAGCCTGATCTTGCTAAAACAAAAGGAAAAACTAGGTAGCACTAAAGACTAACAAGATGGCTTAATAGGTGATGAGCTTTCGTGGGCCAGACCCACTTCCTCCGATCATATTCTGGAAGAGAATTGACATAACCATATATACCAAAGGAATACAATGAAAAAAGTGACCACTTAATTAAACTGACAAATCAGATTTAGTACAGAAGGTGTGGTGACGGAGAAGGAGGGACGGAATAGCTATTTGAGTCAATAAATGGCTAATCGGGGATGATAAGTAGGGAGCTTATCTTTGTAATGGTTAAGGTAATTAGCATCTTTGTTAAGGCCCATTCATAAAATGTCAAATTTAAGCATGAAAGAAAGTTCTGAAGTTTCCCTCTGTAATCTGGTGTTAAAGTCTCTTTGAAGTAAGATGCATATAGTAAGGTCGTTAAGACTATGTCCAGGTAGGCTGAAATGAAAAGCAACTGGTTTTTCCTTATGAAGCTGTCTGATGTCTGATTTGTGGGTATTAATTCTTTGGCAAAGTGTCTGAGAAGTCTGTCCTATATACATAGCAGAAGGACACTGTTGGCACATGATGGCATAAATTATATTTCTGGATGAACAGGAATATGTGTTCTTGGTCATATAACTGACATGGTTAGGTCCAGTGATGGTATCACCAGAGTAAATATATGGACAAAGTTGGCAATGGGGTTTGTTGCAAGGGAAAGTTCTAGGGTTGGTATTAATGTGGTATGTCCTGTGGTTTTTGGTAAGAATCTTCCTGAGTTTGGGTGGTTGTCTATAGGAGACTATGGGTCTGTCCCCCAGAGCCTCTCTGAGGGTACGTCTAGACTACATGGCTCCGTCGACAGAGCCATGTAGATTTGTTTGTTTGGCAAAGGGAAATGAAGCCGCAATTTAAATAATTGCAGCTTCATTTAAATTTAAATGGCTGCCATTGAGCTGACAAACACCTGATCAGCTGTTTGTCGGCTCAGCGTGCTAGTCTGGACACTCCCCTGTCGACATGAAAGCCCTGTATAGACCTCCCCGGTAAACCTCATCCTACGAGGCATAACGGGGAGGTCGATAGAGGGCTTTCAGGTTGGTGCGGGAGCGTCCAGACTAGCGTGCTGAGCTGACAAATGGCTAATCAGCTGTTTGTCGGCTCAGCGCAGCAGCCATTTAAATTTAAATGAAGCCGTGATTATTTAAATCGCGGCTTCATTTCCCTTTGCCGATCAGCCTAATCTACATGGCTCCTGAGTGTAGTATCCTGTTCCAGTATAGGTAGTAGGTTACTGATAATGCGTTGGAGGGGTTTAAGTTGGGGATGATAGGTGGTGAAAAGCAGTGTTCTACTGTTGTTTTTCTTGGACCTATCTTGAAGTAGATGGTTTCTGGGTATTCCTCTGGCTCATTCAATTTATTTTTTTATTTCCCCCGGTGGGTAATTGAGATTTACAAATGCGTGGTAGAGACCTTGAAGTTTCTGGTCTGGATCAGTGGGATTAGAGCAGATGTGGTTGTACCTAAGGTCTTGGAATTAAATGCATGGTCAAGTGCTTTGCTGAATTAGGGCTCTAATCTGCAGTAAGAGACAGAGCCTCGGGGTATAGCTCTTTGCTAGTAACCATTCATTACCCAAGACTGAGATACTGCCCCCAAATTCTAGCACTCCCTTACAAATTAATATCAGCATCTGACTCTATGACTCAGTCCAGCATAACACACTGCTCAGTGGTTTATTATTTGAGATTCTTTCATTGTCCCTGTCTTGAAATCTATATATAAAGCTTCATGTAATTAACTCAATACTAAAAATAATCCACATCTGTCCCCCTTCCGCTGCTACCCAGTGTTGTGTTTAGACAGACACTGTCAGGGTTTCTTTGATATCTCTCAGAATGTCTTACCAGATAATTTCAGCAAAAACATGAATCTTTTAATTTTGGAATTAGCAGACATGCATGAGGTACCTTGGGGTTTCTTGTGGGAAGAATTGTGCTGTGGCTTCCTCCTCTTTTTGTTAATCAGATTTGCTTGTGAGATCCAGAGTTCAATTAAATCTGCATTGCTGGACGCTAGCATTCGCATCACGTGTCAATCAGTGATACCTCCTAGTTAACCACTGTCTCCATCGCACTTCACTTACGCTTCTGTCAGTATCTCCTTTACTGTATTGCACCAAAAAGCATCATGGAGAGAAGAGATGATGCAGAAAAAACATCTCTCTTTAAAGGCATGAAAATGAGCCTAGTCAATGTTCATGAAAGGTAACAAACTGAGAAACCACTGAACCAAAGGAATCCCTTGACCACTCCATAGCGTAGCCAGTGGCTAAGCACACTCCTTCATCCTGAATGCTGCCGCTTAAACCTCTAAGGACCACTGGAGAGGCTAAATCAGCCTCCCATCCCCATTCATTGTTTGCTCCTTATGAGAGGGTGTTATGAAGAGCATCTAGAAGTGTGGGTGCTGATGTGGACACGAGCAAGCTTAGAAATGGACTCAGCCCCACAACTGGCTCAACATACCTCTACCATCAGCATTAAAGGTTATTAGTGTTTGGTCACAAACAGGCAGTGTAGATGAGAAAGACTGTAAATCAAACCCCTAACTGATCCAGGCCTCCTATAACCCAAGCATTATGGGCAGTCACGTTTTTAAGCCTCTTCTTGATATTGTTGTTAAGCAATGACAGTTTCCTTGGCTCTAAATAAGACATAAAGGAAGGAACAGAGCTTAATACCTCCATCAACCCCAAAATGCCCTGGGATGTGCAGATGATGGGTCTGTCTTAGGAAAAAGTGACCTTTCTAGCTTAGCCAGAACCTAAAAATGGGGGGGGGGGGGGAATCTCGTCAGAATAATCCTCGGAATGATTTCCAACCTCTAACATTGTTCTCGGTTGTGATGTGGCAAATGATAACCAGAGAGACTATCCGTTGTGTTTTGTTCTTTGCCCATTCTTTGTATGAAGATGGAGGCAGAGTTTGAAAGCAAGTTGGTATGAACAGGCAGGCAGTGCTTAAAATTGACAAGTAGTGACAGGGTTCCAGATCAAGGAGGGAAACCCAGTCCTTTTTTCAGAGGTGGGAAGATTTCTGGAGATCCCCAGTTACAGTTCCTTTGAGTGACTGAGGAATCATAGAACCCAAGGGCTGGAAGAGACCACAGGAGGTCATCAAGTCCAGCCCCCTGCGCAAATCAGGACCAATCCCAACTAAATCAACCCAGCCAGGGCTTTGACAAGTCGAGAGTTAAAAACTTCTAGGGATGGAGATTCCATCCCCTCCCTAGGAAACCGACTCCAATGCTACACCACACTGCTAGGGAAATAGTTTTCCTAATATCCAACCTAGACCTTCCCCACAGCAACTTGAGGCCATTGCTCCTTGTTCTGCCATCCGTCACTACTGAGAACAGCCTCTCTCCAACCTCTTTGGAACCTCCCTTCAGGAAGTTGAAGGCTGCTATCAAATCCCCCCTCACTCTTCGCTTCTGCAGACTAAAGAAGCGCAGAACCCTCGGCCTCTCCTTGTAGGTCATGTGCTCCAGCCCCCTAATCATTTTGGTTGCCCTCCACTGGTCCTTCTTCAATGTGTCCACATCCTTTCTGTAGCGAGGAGCCCAGAACTGGACACAATACTCCAGATGGAGTTTAAGTCCATCAATGGCTATTAGCCAGTATGGGTAAGGAATGGTGTCCCTAGCCTCTGTTTGTCACAGGGTGCACATGGATGGCAGGAGAGAGATCGTTTGATCAATACTGGTTCAATTCACTCCCTCTGGGACACCTGGCATTGGCCACTGTCGGCAGACAGGCTACTGGGCTAGATGGACCTTTGGTCTGACCCAGTATGGGCATTCTTATGTTCTTATGTGGCCTCACCAGTGCTGAATAAAGTGGAATAATCACTTCTCTGGATCTGCTGGAATGTGTCTCCTAATGCACCCTAATATGCCATTAGCCTTCTTGGCTACAAAGGCACCCTGGTGACTCATATCCAGCTTCTAATCCACTGTAATCCCCAGGTCCTTTTCTGTTAAACTGCTGCTTAGCCATTTGGTCCCCAGCCTGTAACAATGCTTGGGATTCTTCCATTCCATGTGCAGGACTCTACACTTGTTTTTGTTGAACCTCATCAGATTTCTTGCGGCCCAATCCTCCAATTTGTCTAGGTCACTCTGGACCCTATCTCTGCCCTCCAATGTATTTACCTCTCTCCCTAGCTTAGTGGGGGAAGAAGCTGGCTCCAGAAAGCTCTCCTGCAAAGGAGCACCTTTGGACAGATTAAAACCCGCTGGCCACATCCTACCTATAGAAAGCCTTGTCCAATTTGCCCCTCTTCTTTCCTTAGGGTCATGAAAGAATGAGGAAGAAAAGAAAAAGCCAGCGGCATCAGAGGCAAGGGCTGAAGTAGGAGTGAGGCTAATACAGTGTGCTTTAAACCACAAATCTTTGCCTCTTTGTTTCCCAACAGGCAGAGCTACAATACCACAGTTGCTGGTTGCCTGAAGAGAGAGTGAGAGAAGAAGCAGAGTTGGAAGCCAAGGGAGTTTCTAGAGCAGAATGAAGTGGATGTTCTCCTGACAGGAGCAAAGAGGCCTAGGAGAGCAAGGCATAGAAGCCATAAAGCTCAGCATGAGAACCCAGATGTGGATGGGACGGGGGTACTACACTTAAAGCTGTAGCAGGGTATGAGAGCCCCAGAGCGCCAACCTGAGCCTGGAAGTCAACACTGCAATGAATCAGCCACCTGAAGGAGCCCTGTGAGCCCACATTGGTTGGCACCAGCCAGATATGAGATTTTCTTTGCTGTGTAAGAACATAAGAATGGCCATACTGGTTCAGACACATGGTCCATCTAGCCCAATATTCTGTCTGCTGACCGTGGCCAAAGCCAGGTGCCTGAGAGGGAATGAACAGAATAGCGAATCATTAAGTGATCCCTCCCCTGTCACTCATTTCTGGCTTCTGGCAAACAGAGGCTAGCAGCACTTCAGAGCATGTTTTTTCATCCTTGGCTGATAGCCACTGACGGATCTATCCTCTTTTTTGAACCCTGTTATAGACTGGGCCTTCACAATATCTTCTAGCAAAGAGTTCCATAGGTTCCATTCGAGAGGGTCCAGTCGAGGGCAACAAAAATGATTAGGGGGTTGGAACACATGACCTACAGGGGAAGGCTGAAGGATTTGGGCTTGTTTAGTCTGCAGAAGAGAAGAGTGAGGGGGGATTTGGTAGCAGCCTCTAACTACCTGAAGGGAGGTTCCAAAGAGGATGGAGAGAGGTTGTTCTAAGTAGTGACAGATGGCAGAACAAGGAACAATGGTCTCAAGTTGCTGTGGAGAAGGTCTAGGTTGGATATTAGGAAAAACTATTTCCTGAGGAGGGTGATGAAGTGCTGGAATGGATTACTTAGGGAGGTGGTGGAATCTCCATCCCTAGAGTTTTTAAGTCCTGGCTTGACACAGCCCTGGCTGGGATGATTTAGTCAGGGTTGGTCCTGGTTTGGGCAGGGGGCTGGACTCAATGACCTCCTCAGGTTTCTTCCAGTTCTATGATTCCATGATTGACTTGTGTGAAAAAATACTTCCTTTTGTTTGTTTTAAACCTGCTGCCTATTAATTTCATTTGATCATTCTGGTGTTTTGAGAAGGAGTAAATAACACTTGATTATTACCTTTTCCCACTCCCATCATTATTTTATAGACCTCTGTCATATTCCCATTTGTCATCTCTTTTCTAAGCAGAAAAGTCCAGTCTTATTAATTTTTTCATGAAAGGTGTTGCATAATCCTAATTTTTTCCATTTTTTAACCTTTTCCAATTCCAATGTATCTGCTTACAGCACTGAAGATGTGGGTGTACCATAGAGTTATATAGGTATTTCCTGTTTTATCTCCTCTCCCTTTTATAGTGATTCCAAACATTCGGTTTGCTGTTTTGACTGTGTCTGCATACTGAATGGATTTTTTCTAAATGTATTTTTTTTTTGAGTCCACGAGGACTCAAAGATCTTTTTCTAGAGTGGTATCAGCTACTTTAGACCCATATGTATAGACATACTCATAAATACATAATGAGTCTCTTATCCCACTGGATCAGCACTTATCAGCAGGTAACAGCACATCATGCTTGGAAAAAAACCCAGCCATAGAGGAAATGTGTTGAAGAAGTTGCATGGCAGCATCACTGAGTAGACTCTCCAGCTGGCTTTACTGGCTCATACAAAGGTGCATGTCATCACAAATGGGTAATGGGTTCACACTGTTTTGACAGTGACTTAATTTGCTTGTCCAGAATTTCTTTACAACACATTAGCATGTACATAGCACACAGAAAAATGGCTAGACTCAATCTTCTCAGCCATCCGTGGTGCGGGTATGTTTTCATGGTCTGCTATGAGTCTGAGTTTAGCACTAATATTTTAAACACAAGCTGTGCATTGTTATTGTGAGACAGACACATCCATATTGGCTCAGACAGCAGATTTCTGCCAGTAGGAGCTACTACCTCAGGGTATGTCTACACTACCCCGCTAGTTCGAACTAGCGGGGTAATGTAGGCATACCGCAATTGCAAATGAAGCCCGGGATTTGAATTTCCCGGGCTTCATTTGCATAAGCCGGGCGCCGCCATTTTTAAATCCCGGCTGTTCGAACCCCGTGCCGCGCGGCTACACACAGCATGAACTAGGTAGTTCGAACTAGGCTTCCTAGTTCGAACTACCTAGTTCGTGCCGCGTGTAGCCACGCGGCACGGGGTTCGAACCAGCCGGGATTTAAAAATGGCGGCGCCCGGCTTATGCAAATGAAGCCCGGGAAATTCAAATCCCGGGCTTCATTTGCAATTGCGGTATGCCTACATTACCCTCCTATTTCGAAATAGTAGGGTAGTGTAGACATACCCTCAAACACTGGAAAGGTGATTTTGGACAAGCCACATTATCCTCCTGCAACAGACTCACTCCCAACATTGCACCCCACAATAAAGAGATGCTATCTTGGCAAATTGGATCCTATCCATTTCTGCTGACTGCTAGCAGGGATGTGTCATCATCATCACAGCATTTGGCAGAACTAGGAAATAGAATTCCCTTTTGCTAAGCCTCTGGATTAAAAGAAATTTAAAACAAGAGCAAATATTTATTTCAAATCTACAGCTGCAAAAAATCAGTCTCTCTGTTTTATATCTATTCATGCAAAATATTTGCTTCAATTTCACTTACTGCCATGTTGTTATTCTTTCTGTTTCCCATAGTCAACCCAACAGAACATCTTGGCAAAGCATGCGTTTAGCATATCTAGATGGTGAACTTCAGTTTTACATCTTCCTACTGAATGCAATGAAAAAACCTTCCCATTAACTGGCATATAAATCCATGTTGGGACATGTCTAACCTTCCTTAAAAAGCAGTTGGGCACCCACAGCCTTAGTCATTATTGTCTACAAAGCATCTGAGATCCTCAGATGAAGTGTCAAGTATTGTCACCATACAAGTGCAAAATGGCAAAGCTGGGAAGTGTTAAAAGCTTTTAGCATTAAAGTCATCCCACTTAGCACAAGCCATCTTTGAATAAAACCAGATCAATGGTTATAAGTTAAAGCTGCAACACTTTCATTCAGTTTTCTAAATTGATTCAAAACTAATGTTAGAACACTGAGTCATCCCTCCTTGAGATCTGATTAGTTCTTGGAGCATGTCACCCAGCTCAAATTCCATATGTTTACAAACTCCATATGTTTACATCTCAAATGTAAGCATTCTGAAACTTCACACTATCAATTTTCCACAAATTTTGCTCATTTAGGAGAGCATATTAAGTTTAAAAAAAATCAAACCAAACTTTGATCTGTATATGCTAAATTGCAACTGACTATAAGAAACACAAGAAATTCTAATTTCTACTATACAGAATGTGGTATTAACAAACACATAAATTGTATTTTTAAAATACTGTCTTTATAAACACAAAGGAGTAGAAATAAGGTCAAAGTTTTCACCCTTAAGACTGCATTTCTAGACTTCTAACAGATTGATTTATCAATCATTGCATTGACATAACTTTTTCACGTGGACTTTAGCCTATTTAATTCCTATGATTTATAGTCTTTTTTGTTGAATCACTATGAACTTCCCTTTTTTCCCTTGCGTGAGAAGGGCTAGTATACATATATAACTTAATTTGGTGACTCAGAAGATTAGTGTACACGTCTAACCCTTATGTAACTAAAAAAAGTAAGAGTGATGGTGAATCCACAGCTTCAGGAAATACCTACATGCTTTCAACTTGAGTGAGCAGCAGGGAAAGCATGTGTCATGTAAATTTGTTTGGTTGTATAACCTGTGTTGTTAACAGCAAATCTGTTTGTTGTTACAGACTGCTTTGAACATCATCCTCAAAAAGAATCCTTCCAGTGGCCTAAAAGCAGACAAATCCCTTGCCAACCTAGAATGCATTAGACAAGAGCCTAGTGGTTTCCAATTCCTTTCATATTACTTAACATAAGAATGGCCGTACTGGGTCAGACCAAAGGTCCATAGCCCAGTAGACTGTCTGCCGATGGTGGCCAGCACCAGGTGCCCCAGAGAGGGTGGACCGAAGACAATGATCAAGCGATTTGTCTCCTGCCATCCTTCTCCAGCCTCTGACAAACAGAGGTCAGGGACACCATTTCTATCCCCTGGCTAATAGCCTTTTATGGACCTAACCTCCATGAAATTATCTAGCTTCTCTTTAAACTCTGTTATAGTCCTAGCCTTCACAGCCTCCTCTGGCAAGGAGTTCCACAGGTTGACTATGCGCTGTGTGAAGAAAACTTTCTTTTATTAGTTTTAAACCTGCTACACATTAACTTCATTTGGTGTCCTCTAGTTCTTCTATTATGGGAACTAATAAATAACTTTTCTTTATTCGCCCTCTCCACACCACTCATGATTTTATATATCTCTATCATATCCTCCCTTAGTCTCCTCTTTTCTAAACTGAAAAGTCCCAATCTTTTTAACCTCTCTTCATATGGGACCCATTCCAAACCCCTAATCATTTTAGTTGCCCTTTTCTGAACCCTTTCCAAGGCCAAAATATCTTTTTTGAGATGAGGAGACCACATCTGTACACAGTATTCAAGATGTGGGCATACCATAATTTTATACGGGGGCAGTAAGATATTCTGTGTCTTATTTTCTATCCCTTTCTTAATAATTCCTAGCATCCTATTTGCCTTTTTGACTGCCACTGCACACTGTGTGGAAGTTTTCAGTGAACTATCCATGATAACTCCAAGATCTCTTTCCTGATTTGTCATAGCCAAATTAGCCCCCATTGTACTGTACTTATAGTTGGGATTATTTTTCCCAATGTGTATTACTTTACACTTATCCACATTAAATTTGTTGCCCATCACTCAATTTGGTGAGATCTTTTTGGAGTCTCTCACAGTCTGCTTCTGTCTTGAGTATCGTAAACAGTTTGGTATCATCCACAAACTTTACCACCTCACTGCTTACCCCTTTCTCCAGATCATTTATGAATAAATTGAACAGGATTGGTCCCAGGACTGGCCCTTGGGGGACACCACTAATTACCCCTCTAATCTGAAAATTTACCATTTATTCCTACCCTTTGTTTCCTGTCTTTTAACCAGTTCTCAGCCCATGAAAGGACCTTCCCTCTTATCCCATGGCCATGTAATTTACACAAAAGCCTTTGGTAAGGGATCTTGTCAAAGGATTTCTGAAAATCTAAGTATACTATATCTACTGGATCCCCCTTGTCTGCATGTTTGTTAACCCCTTCAAAGAACTCTAAGAGATTAGTAAGACATGATTTCCCTTTACAGAAACCATGTTGACTTTTGTCCAACAAATTATGTTCTTCTACGTGCCTCACAATTTTATTCTTTACTATTGTTTCGACTGATTTGCCCAGTACTGAAGTTAGACTTATCGGTCTGTAATTGCCAGGATCACCTCTCGAGCCCTTTTTAAATATTGGTGTCACGTTAGCTACCTTCCAGTCATCAGGTACGGAAACCGATTTAAAGGATAGGTTACAAACCACAAATAATAGTTCAGCAATTTCCCATTTGAGTTCTTTTAGAACCTTTGGATGAATGCCATCCGGTCCCAGAGATTTGTTAACATTAAGTTTTTCTATTTGTTCCAAAACCTCCTCTAATGACACTTCAATCTGGGACAGTTCCTCAGATTCATCACCCACAAAGGATGGTGCAGATTTGGGAATCTCCCTAACGTCCTCAGCCATGAAGACTGAAGCAAAGAAATCATTTAGTTTATCCGCAATAGCTTTATCGTCCTTGATTGTTCCTATTATATCTCGATCGTCATGGGGACCCACAGGTTTTTTACTTCTCAGAGTTTTCATCACACAGACAAAATACTTTAGGTCAAAGCAGGGATTTAGTGCTGTGATAATATTCTTGCTCCGCTGCAAAGAGTTAAATCTTGACATCAACATTTGTGTGGTTCCATTTCTCGTGCTTTCCAGATTAGTCAGAGTTCATCCCACAAAGCTGTTCTTGGCAAATAAGTGATACATAAATAATAAATAACAATAATGTAAATAGATATTTAATACATCTGATCTTCAAGCTGGAAATTCCACCATACATGGTCAGTATCATATCAACATGTCGAGACAAGGGATCTGAGAGATACCTCCAGGGATGCAAGTCACAGGGCCCAAACTCAGTAGGCCCTTCTGGCAACAGGGCAGTTGGTGGCTTAAAGCTGCCTTGAATTAGTGTTAGTTGACCCAGAGGGATTCCCTCCATGCATGGGGTAGCTAACGTAGCACCGAGCTGTTGTAGTGGCTCCTTAGTCCACTTC
Source organism: Pelodiscus sinensis (assembly GCF_049634645.1). NCBI lineage: Eukaryota > Metazoa > Chordata > Testudines > Trionychidae > Pelodiscus > Pelodiscus sinensis. Next base: position 54,538,514 of record NC_134719.1, read on the forward strand.
TGTTCCCTATGGATCATACTGAGGAAAGGCAACACAGCTGCACCAGCCCACAATCATTGTCATTAACAGCACTGATTTAAGAGGCTTCAGTCTTGCTGCTGGGGACCTGATTTGGTCTAGAAAACCTCCCTGACCAAAATGATGGGTGAGAAGGAAAGAAAATGGTGGCCCCTAGAGTGGGTATTTGGGGACGGGAGAGTATTTTGCTTGGAAACTGAGGAAATTTAATCTGAAAATCTGTGAGATACTTGAATATTGATCTCTATAGTGCTATTTTCTTAAAGATACTTTTTATGGTAGAGCTACACTTCAACATTTAAACTTTCTGTTCTCAGCCCCAATCCTGAAAACAGGAGTTTGGTCCTGGACTTCAGTAGGAGCAGGCATTCACCATGAATTTTAATCAACAATCCAAATAAGACCAGTTTCCAGTAAATCCTAGAAAATTAAAAGCACAACCTGCCCCCCAAGCGTAGCTAGCTGCCAAGTGGAGCTTGTTGCAGAAAATGGCTTTTTTTAAATGTTTTCCTGCAGGTGGGTTTGTGGTTTTTGTTGTTGTTTTGTGTGTGTGTGGGGAAGGGGGGGGGGTTATTTATGTTTTTGTTAGGTTTTTCCTCCCAAAACTTTAAAGGATAACAACCCACTCTGGAGTTTGCTCGGGGAGAAAAAAGAGGCGTAGGTGAACATATGGGAGAAGGGACAGGCTCTTAATGTAGTCATTTTTTATTTATTTGAAAAATGTGGCCAAACTTTTATTTCATTTATTTCAGCCAGCTCGAAATGCAATTATTATGTTGTTAAACAAACAACCTACTTTCTTTCAAGAGGAATCACAACTAATAAACCATCTAAAGATTTTAAAAAATATTATGAATATTGTTGTGTGAATAACAATTAATTGGCTTGCTAGCAAATACAACCAAAAAAAAAACTGTTTCGGATTGATCCAAAATTTAATATCCATGAGTTTTGGAGAATCAACACATAGAACAAAACCCATTTTGAGTAAAAACTGATATTAAAAGACATTTGAGAGCAAAAATAGTTTTGAATTAAAAAAAATTGGTGTTTCATTTCAAAACAAAACATTTTGGATTATTTGCCCCACCAAAAACAATTGAATTAACTCAACACCAGTCACAAAATATTTTAAGTTGATCCAAATCTGCAGGTTTCTGTCGAAACATTTTATCCAGCTGAAAGTATGAACCATGGGACTGGTTAATAATTGTTTTCTTCTTGGTTAAAGAAGAAAATAATTATTATTGGCTTCACGTCACTGTGAGGTGGGAGGAAGTTTACTTTTTTGTGGGCTACTGTTCATCTTTTATATAACTTCTTATATACGACCATTGGTTTAGCCTCTTGCGTGACAGCTGAACTGAATTAGGCTTGAATGCGTCACATTCTGAATGCACGCAGATAGATTTCCTCTTTTATATTAATGAATGTCAAATTATGAAAGATTTTCATTTGATTGCGGCAGCCAAGTGGAATAAACAAAACCAGACATCAATACACTAGCTAGAAAGACTGAGCCATGTCACATGTTTCTCTTGACAAAGAAACAGAGTATGCTTAAGTCCATTCAAGCGTTTAAAGATGACAGTGGGTTTTGTCCTAAAAGGGAGGGAAATAGCAGATATTCTGGGTCTGAACGGCTTGCTATTCATGCTGGCTCAAGAGCACTTGCAGCAGTAAGTATATTGAAAAGTTCTGCTCTGCACTCGTTCACGCCCTAAAATATTATTTAGCGTTTTGATGTGTCTAATATTTTGCTGCCCTATATAGGTTTCACCTCTATAAACCAGGACTCTCTGGATGTTCCAGGATCAGAGAGTCATGGTACCTTAAAGAAGTGTATTTGTGCAGGGAGGAAGCGGGGGCTCAGGAGCCTGACATGATGTGGGGGGTGGGGAGAGACAGAAGGCTGGCCCAATGCAGGGCAGGGGGGTGGGAGCCTGATGCATGGCCCAGCCGAGCTACCATGGGGGCCAGAAGACAGGAAGCTGCTGGGCTGCCGGGAGGAGGGAAAAGAGCTGGAAAGGCCAGTGCACCCCAACACATGACCTGGCTGAGATGGCTAGCAGAGATGGTAGAGCACTATTGTGGGGAGCGGGAGGCAGACAGGAGGCCAGAAATGACCTCCCCATGTCCAGCAAAATCCCTTATCTGGTGCCACACCAGGGAGGTCCAACCTGTATGGATGGCCAATATCAGACTGCCAGCCTTGGTTGCCATACGGTAATACAGATTGAACCTCTCTACTCTAGAACTCTCTCATCTGGAAGCATCCATCATTATTTTAGTTAGCTGGATTTCCACTTTTCATGGATGTAGCCAAGTTTCCTGCAATCCCATAAAGTTTGTTTACAACCCACAATCCTAGGTCTCAGTGTTGTGTTATTTACAACTAATTTACCCTTAAATGTCTTCTGACCACCCACTGCTTACTGGGCTTTGACAATGCTGCTAGACAATACTGACCTCCCATGGTCTGGAAAATTCTCTGGTTCAGAACCGGTCATGTCCCGAGTGTGCCAGACTAGAGAGGTTCAACCTGTAACATGATTCAAGTTCCTCGGGAAAAGATATACCACACTCAAAGGTTCCCTGCCCATTGGAAGAGTGAGTTGCCATGGATCCCCTGTGCTGGCAGCTCACCAGACTGCCGAGAAGGGATGCAGACACTGAAAACCTCAAATGTTTTAAACTTCCCAGGGTCACAGCAGAGTGCAGCTCTGTTTCCTCTCCAATACATTTTCTGGACCCCGATTCTTAGTCTATTATCCCTTCATAGAAAGGGAGCCCATTAGCCGCCTGCCTTTATCCCCCAGGATGAGGGCTGACCCCTCCTACAATTCCACCTGTGGTGTGAGCCTGAGAGGTACAGCACAGAATCTCCCCAGGGTGAAGTTTTAAAATCACTCTGAGACAGATACACGTGGGCCAGATCTATCCTTAGAAGTACTTGAAATTTTTCAAAAGTCAATTGAATTTCAACAAAAAATGACATTTTCGTTAACATTTTCACAAAAGCTACATCTTGGTATGGACCACCTGTACTTGCATGTCTTGCTCACATAAGTCCTATTGGTTTCCACTCTCATTAGTTTGGCACATCTGAGCCCACATCACGATGAATTATAAAGGACAGTGCAGTGTCTGAGGATTAGTGTGTGCCTCTTGAAACAACGAATGCCACAACCAAGTTTTATTTATATATTGTCATCTGATAACATAATAATGTGGTAATATAAATCTTACAAAGTGAGATACTTCTGTTGGTGTCACAAAATACATAGTATAAAATAAAATAATTATGTTAAACGAAAAAATATGTTTAGAGAAGAAAAATATTACAATATAGAGGTGGTACCAGCTTCTTCCTGTTTTCAATCATTTGCTGAAATTGTTTAAATTATGAATTGCTAGGATAAATTACCTTTATTTTCTCTTTTTATTTTAAACAAGTATTAACTCAAACATAAATAGAATCTGTTCCTCAATAAGGGTCACATCTGGAGTATTGCATCCATTACAGAAAGGATGTGGATGCAGTGGAGATAGTACAGTGGAGGGCAACCAAAATGATTAGAGGTCTGGAGTACTTGATTTATGAGGAGAGGTTAAGGGTACGTCTAAACTACATCCCTCTTTCGAAAGAGGGATGTAAATTAGACATATTGAAAGTGCAAATGAAGCCGGTATTTGAATTTCCCATACTTCATTTTCATAATGTCGGCCACGCGTTCTTTCAAAAACGGGTGTTTTGAAAGTGAAACCAGCATCTAGATGCGGGTTTTAATAAAAAAAAAACCCCTTTTTCGAAAGATACTGTATGCCTCAAAAAACCCGTTTTCGAAAGAATGCACAGCTGCCATTATGCAAATGAAGCATGGGAAATTCACATCCCGGCTTCATTTGCAATTTTGATCTGCCTAATTTAGATCCCTCTTTAGAAAGGGGGCTGTAGTATAGACATAACCTGAGTGATTTGATCTGATTTAGTCTGCAGAAAAGAAGAGTTGATAGCAGCCTTTCCTTTAACTAGCTGACAGGAGGTTCCAAAGAGAACGAGGAGAGGTTGTGCTCAGTAGTGACAGATGACAGAACAAGGAGAAGTGGTTTCAAGTTGCAGTGGGGGAGGTGTAGGTTCGATATTAGGAAAAACTATTTTACCATAGGGAAGTGGTGGCATCTCCATGGGTATGTCCACACTACAGTGCTAATTCGCACTAACTTAGTTAATTCGAACTAAGCTAATTTGAACTAGTGAATCTAGACCTAAAAACTAGTTCGAATTAGCGTTTTGCTAATTCGAACTAACATGTCCACATTGAGTGGACCCTGAACCGGGGTTAAGGCTGGCCGGAAGCAGTGCCAGCAGGGCATCAGATTAGGATTTAAGAGTGTGGAGCTGCTGTCTCAGGCTAGCCGAGGGCTGTGCTTAAAGGGACTCGACCCCCACCCTGGACAGACAGTTCTCAGGGGTCCCCGCTCGCTTGTCTAACTCGATGAGGGACACCAAAGCCGTCCTGGCTTGGAGTGCCCTGAATGCTCACACTCGGCAACATCACAGCACTCAGCCATCAGCCCGGCTGCACTTGCCAAAGGCTGCCATCCATGGAGGGGGGTCAATCGGGGGGCTCCAGGAGAGGAGCCCGCATAGCCACCCCAGTCCTCCCCATCGGGGGCTCGTACCCCATTCCTCCCTTACCTCCTTCCACTTACCCCTTCCTAGCCCCCCTTCCTGATGTACAAAATAAAGGACACCTGTGTTCAATAATAGAAACTCTCTTTATTTAACAAAACTCAGGGAGACTGGGAAAAGGAGGTGGGAGAGGGAAAGAGAGAGGGTGGGAGAGGGGAGGGCAACTAAAACGATCAGGGGTTTGGAACAGGTCCCATATGAAGAGAGGCTAAAGAGACTGGGACTTTTCAGCTTAGAAAAGAGAAGACTGAGGGGGGATAGGATAGAGGTCTATAAAAGCATGAGTGGTGTGGAGAGGGTGCATAAAGAAAAGTTCTTCATTAGTTCCCATAATAGAAGGACTAGAGGACACCAAATGAAATGAATGGGTAGCAGGCTTCAAACTAATACCAGAAAGTTCTTCTTCACAAACCAAATAGTCAACCTGTGGAACTCCTTGCTTCAGGAGGCTGTGAAGGCTAGAACTAGAACAGAGTTTAAAGAGAAGTTAGATAAAGTCATGGAGGTTGGGTCCATTGAGTGCTATTAGCCAGGGGGTAGAAATGGTGTCCCTGGCCTCTGTTTGTGGAAGGCTGGAGATGGATGGCACGAGACAAATGGCTTGGTCATTGTCTTCGGTCCATCCCCTCCAGGGTACCTAGTGTTGGCCGCTGTCAGCAGACAGGCTACTGGGCTAGATGGACCTTTGGTCTGACCCAGGACGGCCATTCTAAGCTCAGGGCTCAGGGTCGGGGGTCTCAGTGGACCACCTTGATTTTCATGCAAACCTGCTCCTGGATGGCCAGGCTGGCAGCTATCCTGCCCTAGACGGCCACTTTCCTGTGCCTAGTGCGGACGTAGTGGATGAGGTCCATGATGTCCACACTAGACTAGGCGGGCGCCCGCCTCTTGCGGACCTGGGCAGGCTCCCAGGAGCCGCCAGCCTGGTCCTGGGAAGAGGCGGAGGGCTGGGTGGCAGCGGGTGGCTGGCTCGAACCGTGCCAGATGCAGGGTCTGCTGGCTGGGTGCTGGCAGGCTTGCACCTGGCACGGGCACCGTAGCCAGCCCGTGCCCCTTTAAGGGCTCCGGGGCCGGGAGGGGGGCAGACGAGTTTCCTTGGTGGTGCCCAGAGTGGCCACCAGGGAAAGCTGGGGAGGGCTAGCCTCCCACTAGTTCGAATTAAGTGGCTACACAGCCCTTAATTCGAACTACTTAATTCGAACTAGGCGTTAGTCCTCGTGGAATGAGGTTTACCTAGTTCGAATTAAGCGCTCCGCTAGTTCGAATTAAGTTCGAACTAGAGGTTTGCCTGTGTAGCGCCTATCAAAGTTAATTCGAACTAACGTCTGTTAGTTCGAATTAACTTTGTAGTGTAGACATACCCCATCTCTAGAGGTTTCTAGGTCCCGGCTTGACAAAGCTCTGGCTGGGATGATTTAGTTGGGTTTGGTCTTGCCTTTGGCAGAGGGCAGGATTCGATGGCCCCCTGAGGTCTCTTCTAACCCTGTGATTCTATGAAGTGAAGTGTTTATTAATCACCAAGTATCAGGAGCGGCCCGAGGCCAGCTGTGGCAGCTGGTGCCCCAGGTGGAAGGCGCGATCGGCGCCCCCCCCCGCACGGCCGTCAATGGCCACGATGTAATCATCGGGCGCCTAGGCTCACAGGCCACCCCTGTCAAGTATTACATAAATTTAAGGAGGAACAATACAATAATTATCAAAAAAATTCATTATAATTGCTTATTTCCTCCTGGGTATTAAAATCTTAGACATTTACAAATGTTGCTATATTTCACAATTAAAGGAACTGCCATTGGATTAACAGTAACCTCTTTCATAAATAAGCAGTGGCTGTAAAAATGTTTATTGTGAAAAAGTTTGAAATGAAGCTCCTTTCGGGATCTAATGTACTGTATTTTTGGCAAGGTCAGTCCGGCCGAAGAACAGCCGTGATTTGTTACCAAAAAACTGTTCCAGGGAAAGGTTACCTATAAAAAAGGTCTATAGGAAGAATCAACATTACTAGTCCTGTTAAGAACAACTAATGACAAACGGTATACATTAGAGCAGTGTTTCTTAAACTTTTTAAGACTGAGGAACACCAAGGATTTTTTTGTTTTTGTCGAGGAGGAGGGGGGGAGAAAAAAAAGAGCCCTTAGGGAAAATTTGTGGAACAACAAAAACAACCCCAACCCAGTGGACCTGGGAGACTTGGGGGTCAAAATGCGTCACAGCCTCCCCAGAAAGACTGCCCTAATAACAGTCTGAAAATTAGACCACAAAAAAGTAAGGATTATAATAAACAAATGCTAAATAAGGTCATGTGGCTGGCCAGGAGGGAGGGTGTCTGGCCAGGAGGGAGGGTGCAGGAGGGAACTTGGGGCAGGGTGTAAGAGCAAGCTGGGAATGAGGGGTCTTGGCAGGCAGAGGAGAATGAGGGGGTTTGGATGCGGGGTCTGGGCATGAGGGGGGACGCTTACCTGGCTTCACACCCTGCTGCAGCAGGGAAAGCCTCCAGGGAGCATGCTCTTGTTCCTTGGAGGAGTGTGGGGGGGGGGGGGAAGAGCTCAGTTCCTCCCCCTCCCCGCCCATTCAGTGGGGAACCCAGCGCAGCTGTATCAGGCCAGGCTTCCCGCTGGCGGGGGGGGGAGGGCGGGAGAGTAGAAACCCCGACCGTGCCCACCAGATTAAACTCGGACACTTCCACAGCAGGCTGGGGAGGGGCGCGGGGGAGACAGAGCAGCAGCGCATGGGGGGCAGCAGAGCCCAAGTGCACCCCAGGTGGGGGGGGGGGATGGCAGTTTTAAAACGCTGAGGTCTGGGAGCGGCTCCTTAGCTCCGGTCATCCCTCCCCGTCCCAGCAGCAGTGGCCACTGTAAAAGCAGCTGCTGCACACGTGGAGGAGGAGGAGGCTTAGCAGCACCGGAGGCCCCGTGGGACAGGGGCCGTCCTGCGGGCTGGGGTGGGGGGGAGGCAGCCACAGCAGGAGCGGTCTATGGGCTCTGCAGGGGCTGGGGGAGCAGATTTTGTTGTGTTCTCTCTGTGGCACACCTCTGACTGGAACATACTTGAAGAAACGCTGCATTACAGCGTAGGTTCCCAAACGGGGGGGCAGGCCCCCCTGGGGGGCGTGAAGAAATTCCAGGAGGGGTGCGAGGCAACTCAGCCCCCCCTCCTCAATCCCTCCCCCAAGAAGGAGCCCAGTCCGTCCAGTGAACAAATTCAGAAAATACAGGACATGTGGAATGTCGGGTATTTTCTGTTTTTCATGGCTTGGGCATCCACCAGAACACGCGCAGCTCAGCCTGCCTGGGGCGGGGAGAGGATGGAGCATCCCAGGCAGACTTCAAAATGGCCACCTTAAAAGGGCAATGCCTGCTCTGCTCTTAAAAGGGCAAACTTTTTTTTTTTTTTGCTCAACAAGTTTTGCTGCTATTTTTGGGTGGGGGCGTGAGGGTTTCTCAAAAATCAAAAAGGGGGTATGATGCCGAAAAGTTTGGGAACCACTACTGCATTAGAGGGACAGTTTGTCTCTGCAAGCTACCCATGCTCACAGCTCCCATTGACCAACTCCTGGCCAATGGGAGCTGTGAGGACAATGCCAGAGGGAGGGGCAGAGCATGGAGAGATGCTGTCCCTTTTCCTCAAGGGGAACAAAGAGAAAAGCCTGGAACCAGCTGATTCTGGAAGCGGCATGGGACCACGGGAGGCAGGCAGCCTGTTTGAGCCCTGCTGTGCTGCTGGCCAGGAGCTGTTTATAATAAGTGCCTCCCAGCTGCAGCCTGCTCTTCATACATCCCTTGTACTTTTTGTCCAGCCATGTCTCCACTCCCAGAGCCTGCACTGCACACCACCACCTGCACCCCAACCTGGGGCCCCCTCCTAGAACCATCACCCACTCCTGCACCCCACACTCTGCCCCAGCCTGGAATCCCCTCCTGCTGTCAAACTGACTCTCAGAGCTTGCACCCCGAACTCCTTCCCACACTCGAACCCCTCAGCTCTGGCCCAGAGCCCACACCTCCTGCCCCAGCCCAGTGAAAGGGCGTGAGAGTGGAGGACAGCAAGTGATGGAAAGAGGGGGGGAATGGAGTGGGGAAGGGAAAGGGTAGATCCTGGGTTACCCTGCAATTGAAAAAGTGATCTTTGGTATAGAAAGGCTGGAGACCACAGACACACAGGGATCTGAGGGTATGTCTACACTACCACCCTAGTTCGAACTAGGGTGGTTAATGTAGTCAATCGAAGTTGCAAATGAAGCCTGGGATTTAAATATCCCGGGCTTCATTTGCATCTTGCCGGGCGCCACCATTTTTAAATCCCCGGCAGTTCGGACTCCGTGCCCGCAGCTACACGCGGCACGGAGTAGGTAGTTCGAATTAGGCTTTCTAATTTGAACTACCGTTCCACCTCGTTCCATGAGGAGTAATGGTAGTTTGAATTAGAAAGGCTAATTCGAACTACCTACTCCGTTCTGTGTGTAGCCGCGGGCACGGAGTCCGAACTACCGGGGATTTAAAAAAGGCGGCACCCGGCAATATGCAAACGAAGCCCGGGATATTTAAATCCTGGGCTTCATTTGCAACTTCGATCGACTACATTAACCACCCTAGTTCAAACTAGGGTGGTAGTGTAGACATACCCTGAGATATCTCCATTTTGCCTCTTTCCTTCCCTAATTATCTAGAATGGGAATTTATAGCTGAGCTCTGAACGGAGCACCGTCCAATGATTTGGAAGTTACAAGGCAGACTCCACAAGCCAGAGCCTACTCCACTACTGCGACAAACCTGACAAAGACTTTACAAATATTTGTGTGTATGTGATCTATGAGCCATTTATAACTCTCCTTTGATTAATACAGCTTTCGTTTTTTTCCCAAGGATTGGCTGACCACATGGTATTTGGGTGAGATTCATATTGATCTGGGGATGCGTCTCATCGCTTGGGATTAGAAAGAACCTCACAACTAGGTTTTCAGTAACCCCGCACTGTACTGATTGGGTTTCCTGGCTGGGAGCCAAGCACTGGAACGCCTAACGGGGAGTTAATTTGACTTCCAGTTAACCAGTGTGCTACTGCAGAAGATCTTTTGTTACTACACTGATTAATCTAATTATAGAATAAACCACCAGTGCCAGAGGACTGTCTGCCCTATGTCGTGTCGTCTGCCTTGCATGTGGCATTCTTGGGGTGGCCCTTCCAGGAATCCAAACACGCTCACCACTGTAACAAAATTTTAACCTGGCAAATATGCAGAGCAAATATTTGTGAAATTGGCAGAGGTTTTACAAAAATAGGAGCATTTTGAACTAAATTACTTTACACTCAATTCTGTATTTTTAAATAAAGGAATGGCAGTCTGTATTGGAGTTTTGTAAGTGTTTGTAGCTGCAAACCAAAAAATGCAAAAGAATACAAATCACAGTGAATCATGACATTTCACAATGTCAGTTTTGCATGGCTCCTTCACCTGAGCAATGATACGTTGCAACGTCTTGCGATCCAGTGACACTGATTTAGCAAATTTCCTGAAGGAGTGGCACCTGCAGTGCATATCCTATGTATGGTTACTGCTAGAAGAGTTCTTGTTAAAGTATTTCCTTGCCTCAATATTGCTGAGGGACACAGAACAGCGGGATGGATTCTGTCTTCTGTAGTCAATGCTTTCCACCACTGCTTGCTTGATCACCTGTAAAATAGAGACAAACAATGTATATTAAGGCCATTCTTTGAACTGGCACTGACCGTGGTTCTTTAACTCTTGGCAAAAAGCCACATCAGAATGAAGAAGTGGGTTTTGCCCATGACAGCTCACGATATTATAATATATACATATATATATATATATATATATTGTTAACCTCTAAGGTGCCACAGGATTACTCGTTTTTAACATTACAGACTAACACGGCTACCACTCTGAGACATCAGAATGTATCATTATTGCTTCCGTTACCAGAACCAAGCTAGTACGGCAGAGAAGAAAGGCTTTAAAAAAAGATAAACTGTTGAGATTTTTTAATAAAGAACATTGCTCCCCCTCCCAAGAAGGAACTCTACCTTCTTTTCAAGCTCTTATTGTCAGTTTGTAGTTTGCTTGTTTTTTTAAACAGCGGCATCTGATAAAATAGTTACAACAGGAAAGGTTGAAGAATTTGGAAATGAAAAGGCTGCATAATATGGTAGTTTATTATCCTAATACAGTGGCGGGTCTATCATGAGAACATCAAGACAAAAAGACTTGACAAAAACACTGAGGAAGTTTCTTACTTTGGGGCTCCATCCTAATAACTGACAACGGAAGAAGTTAGTATGTCCCAAGTACAAAGTCAGGAACTATTTTGTCGATTAATACCTAGGTCATCCCACCTCTACCCTCATTTGGTCACACACTAAGCCCAGGTCTACACTAGTGGATAAAGTCAAAGTAAGATACACAACTCCAGCTATGTGAATAGCAGTAGCTGGAGTCGACGTACCTTTGTTCCACAGCATCTCCTTTATAGCAGGTTGATGGGAGAAATTTTCCCAATGACTTCCCTTACTCCTCACCACCAAGTGGGGTACTACAGTTGACAGAGGCACAATCAGTGATTGATTTAGTGGGTCTTTGCTAGACCCGCTAAATCGACTCCTGGGAGATCTTCGCAGCATCAATCTTCTGGTAAATGGAGAAAAGAGCTAAAAGTCCCATATACCCTTGGGACTATGTTTTGGTCAAAAATACAACAACAAACTTAATGGCTGTGCAAACCCAACAGGGCTTACTAGTCAACAGCGGAATAGCCAGGACTGTCAGTAAAGAACGGTAAAGTTGGGGCAAATGTCCCATCTCAATTTAAAAAACAAATGAATGTATGTTGAAAGAGGACATTTGCCATGATACGCAAGAATCTGGAGAGACAAAAATGTCAGGTTTCTTTTGACTCTATATATCACTGCAAACTAAGTATTCAATCTGCGAAAAAAGGGAAGATTAGAACAGCAGCAGCTTAAAAGAAGAGAGAAAGCTAAATTCATCTACTTGATTTCATACTCTCTGGATGATCTAAAGAGCAGGTCTGCTCTGCTACCTGAATTAGTTGAAGAACCTTGTGAATACGTCATGTAAACTTTTCTCAACACCTATTTGAAGACCAGTGCTCCTGGGTATTCAGTTCTGCTGAGTAGATAATCTTGTTATGAAATAATGATCTAGGCCATCTATAGAAAAATATACAGTACAGAAGTGAAGAGAACGTCTTTAAAATGTTTATGTAAATATCCTAATTCTTTGATGTGATCAGTAAAATGCAATATAGCCGCTAGGTGGCAAACTTTGATCATGTACTTACAAGGATCTGAAATTTGCAGCAGAAAATATTTATAGCTGGTGAGTTAAATTGCTAGAACAAAAATATACTTGGGCTCTGTATCTGATCTTGTTTAAATTAATGTAAATCAGGTGTCATGACGGAAGTAAATGGAGAAAAGTCTCAGAGTGGTAATTGTGTTAGTTTATATCTGCAAAAAAATGAGGAGTCTTGTGGCACTTTAGGTGGTATCTAGATTGCAGAGTTTTTCAGGAATACTGGAGGTATCCTGGAAAAACTCTGCCGTGTCCAGGGAATGTATCTGCTTTTTCAGATCAGTTTCTGAAAAAAAAAAAACGGGTGCAATCTTTCAGAAGCCCCGTATTCCTCATTTTATGCTTTGGTCAAAAATACAACAAACCTCATTTTATGAGGAATAAGGGCTCTTCCAAAAGAGGAGGTTTTTCCAATATTTGGCCCTATGTAGATGGGCCAAATGTCAGAAAAGCCTCTGCAGAAAAAACAAGTGGAAAAAGGTATGCAAATAGCGGTTTGCAATTTACGCTATCTTTTTCAAAAAAACCCCGGCAGTATAGACATAGCCTTAGAGTCTCAGGGATTTTAGGGCTTATACTTTTGTGGGTAAAACCCATTTTATCAGATGAATTGGAGTGGAAACTGGAGTGGGAGCTTGGAATATATCTCATAGACGAAGGCCATCTGGTCCCCAGCAGCCCCCTCCTTCACATTGAACGCCCCCTTTGGATGATTGAGTTGGGGTCGGTCCTGCGTTGGACAGGGAGATGGACTCAATGACCTCCTGAGGTCTCTTCCAGCCCTAGGATTCTATTATTCATTTTTGTCTCTATCCCAGAGGCAAGGTGGCACCACAAAATCTACCAGCCCCAGAAGAGTTAATCCAAACTCCGACCCCCCAAAAGGTCCCAGGGTTTCCCCTTCCCTACTTCCCCCCAACCCGGATTAGATAATAATGCTTCTGAAAGGGATCTGGGATTATAAACTATGGAATAGGTTTACAAGAGAGGCTGTAGAATTCCAGAAGCCTCAGGGGTAGCTGAGTTAGTCTGTACAGGATAAACTTAAAAAACAACAAATGGTCTGGTAGCACTTTATAGACTAGCAAAACATGTAGATGGGATCATGAGTTTTAAAACTCTGGTCATTTGAAGAAGTGGGCTGTGCCCATGAAAGCTCATGATACCATTTACATGGTTTGTTAGTCTATAAAGTGCTACCGGACCATTTGTTGTAGAATCCCAGTCATTGGATGTTTTTAACAGGTTGGGCAAACACCTGCCAAGATGGTCTAGGCCTCCGCACAGTGGACAGGATTTAATAACTACTCAAAATACCTTCCAACCCTGTATTTCTATGGTTCTAGAGTTCCTGAAACATTCTTTGGCTGTTTTTTTTCAATGGAAAATATCTTGTAATTTCCGCAGCATGATTACCTCGATAATTAGAGTTACAGAAAGAGATTATCATGCATGACTGTATTTACAGCAACTCTGGAATTCCAGACTTTAAGAACAGATGCCAAAAGAAAGGGCAACATTCTCTCCCTGAATCTCATGGCTCATCTCATCCATCTCTTTCCCTGCTTTATACAGGACCCTATCAATGTAGTATCTAAGCAGCAAAATATAGAAACAACTACTTCTCTTCCTCCCTTCCCAGGCTGCAGGGGAAATAACTCCACCCAGTTCATAGTTTTCTGTGTGTAGGTGTGCATGGTAGGAAAGCACACGTTCATAAAGAACTTATCCACAAAAAACAAAATTTTCAATTAAAATGTAAGGGTTTGACCCAACTCCCAGTAAAATCAATGGCAGAATTTCCATTGATTTTTAATGGGCTTTGAGCCAGCCCTTAAAATGTGAAAGATTCGAAGTTAATTCCCTAGTCTTGTTCCAGCTGCTTCAGGGTTCAAGTGAAATGTGGCAACTGTGAAGCATCATGGTTCTGGAGGGTTTGTCAGTGAAGTGGTGCCATATCCCATGTGAGGGCTCTGAATATCAGGACAGAGACACCCGTCTGTATCTGGGGAGCCAGTAGAGAAGGGAGCGCTATTTGGTGTGTTACAGTTATCAGAGTTGTTAGGCAGATGGGATACTACTTAGTTATTCACTGGAGATTTTTCAGTGTGTGCCTTGCCACAGAATGCACTGAAATAAACAAGCTGGGAAGTAACAAATGAATGGATCACCAAGACCATACAATCAGCCACACATGGACACGGGCATTTTTGTCACCATGGCCAGTCTGTCTCTTTGCAGAACCCAAAAGATGCAGACAGATCCCATTAATAAAGGGAACCATAATGGAAAACGCAATCTATCTGCACCACTTGGTCTCATCAGTTGCCTTTAACAAGATGCTGATTTGACCACTTAGGGGGCGTCTACACTGCATTGTTATTTTGAGATAACGAATTTTATTTCAAAATAACAATGCGAGCATCTACACAGACATTAGGGAAAAGTTCCTAGCTGTCAGGGTAGTCAAACACTGGAATAAATTGTCCAGGGAGGTTGTGGAATCCCCATCTCTGGAGATATTTAAGAGCAGCTTAGTTAAATGTCTATCAGGGATGGTCTAGACAGAATTTGGTCCTGCCATGGGGGCAGGGGACTGGACTCGATGACCTCTCGAGGTCCCTTCCAGTCCTAGTATTCTATGATTCTATGATTGTGTTATTTCAAAATAATTTCAAATTAATGGGCAGTGTATTCTGAAATCTGTAAACCTCATTCTACGAAGAACAACACCTATTCCGAAATAGCTAATTTGAAATAAGGTGTGTGTAGATGCTTCATTTCTGTTATTTCAAAATAGCCCTTCAGCAGGGCCATTCTAAGTTATTCCTCCCTAGGGCCTCCTGGGGCTCTAAATCGAGATAGGACATCTACTTTAGGGAAACCTGCCTTGGACTAATTTTGAGGCTTCCCTAAGTGTAAACATGCTATTTCAAAATAAGTTATTTCGGAATAACTATGCCAGAATAGCTTATTTTGAAATAAGCGTGCAGTACAGACATACCCTATTAGTGAGGAAGCTGGGAAATGGTACTATTCACCTTCTCTGTGATAGGGAGTTGTCTTCATTCAAATTGATCTGTAGCACTTCCACTGAGATCCATGGGATTCTGCACACAAATCCAGGGCAGCATAGGATCCTTAAACAGTTAACTGGCTTTGTTTTTTGAAAACGAACTTTGCTATCGTACTAGTTGGGCTGTGCCATACAAATAAATGCAAAACCGCATAGCTAACTGCATATACAAATCTCTTTTTGAGCAAGCTTGTCACACAGGTAGGAAAAAAATCAAAGTTTTTAGCTAGTAAATTTAAGGATTTATTCTCATCTCTAGTTAATCCCATCACTATCTGGACTCCCTACATCACCTCTGAACTAGTGTAAATCAAATATTTTTATACTATACATACATCTAAGTTATTCAGAGTGTTGAACTCCATTAGGTCGTGAAGCCTTTTGAAAGCTTCATTGGAATATTGGAAGTTGAAGGTTGAGAATGGTGTATTAGGATCATCAAAAATATCGAAGTCAGCAAAGTCCTTCTCCTCCTGAGTTTCTCTTGGAACACCTACAGAGACAACGAAAGACAGAGGCAATATTTTTTCATTCTGAAAAAATAAAAAGGGAAGATTTAAGAGATGAAGTATCAAGTTCTATAATCATAACTTGCTTTTATATGGGTATTTGGAAATTCATGACCATTATGGAAAGATTTCTAGGTATTTCTGATACAAAGTATTCACCATGTAATAACTGATAGATTCATTTCTAGTTCCAGGAACACCAAGATTTAGTGTCTCAGCTATTATGAACTCACCTGGAGCTTTATATTCCCGGAAGTTGATGTTTGCCAGAACAAAATGGATGATTGTCGGACAGTCATTCTCTGTAGCAGTATTCTTTGGTTTGAAAACATAGCACTCCTTCAGGCCCTCTCGATCAAACACATGTGGATCTATTTTTGGAAAAGGAAGGTTGTTCATTTTGGCCCATTTTTCAGCAAGCAAAATTTCCTAAAAAAGGAAATAAAATTTAAAATGTTTACAACAGCCCTTGAATTTGGAGACTTTCTAATGAGGGTCTTGCAGATAAACAAAGATAACCAATGATAGGAACAATTTGAAAAACCATTGCTTTTTTACTTTAGTGAGAGTATTGGCATGATTTGCCAAACTGGTCTTGATGCTTAAATACAAACAATGAAGTGTAGGCTCTTCTTTAAAGACTGATCAATCCGAAATCCTTCAAGTGAAATTCCACTCTCACAAGAATCTCTCCAAATTTTATTTTCTTACGTAACTCAGTCCCCTGTTGTGCAGAGACTCATATCTGATGGTCTTACTTTAAAATGACATTTTTATTCTTCCAGGGCCAACTAGAAGGATCAAAATTGAATTCTACCTTCAGTATCATCATCAGAATTATTTCAAAAGCCACTTACACTTGTGTGAATATAGTGAAAATAAAAGGGATTTGCACAACTACAATTCAAGGCCCAATTTGGTCCACACAATCTTTATTACTCCTGATAATTTACAAAAAGGAGAGCGCTCATCTTGACTGTCAGATTTTAGGAGGAGTTTGTGTTGCTAACAGCTAAAAAAACCACACCCATAGTTTTATTTTTATATAGAGCACCACTGCTATGGAAACCAAAGAGATTTAAGCAACACTCATCCATGAACTGCTAAATTTACAGAATTTCTTCTCCGAGTAGAACTGCTTTTTAAATCATGCTACAGTAAGGATGGGAACCTGGAAAATAGTGTGTTGTTTTCTCACAACAGAAAAGTAAACAAAATAATGTGCAGACAATGACACAAAAGTACGTAATGTGGGTGTATTATTAGAGGGTAGGGATGACCAGTCTATATTTAACCATGCGTTAGCTAAATATAAGAGAATGAAATAGGATTTTCCTTTGGGAAACCATTTTGGACACACACGAGACTAAAAGGCAAGATATGAAATAATAAAGGGGGATTACAGTCATTATCTTCAGACGGCAGATTTCACTGTTTTGGACAGATGAGACCTATTTCAAATCTACTGCAAACCAAGGAGAAATTTTGCTGTGAAAAGCATGTCAGTGGGAGCTGCACAGCATGTACATGTTAGTGCAGAGTTTGGCTCGGGTCCTTTTTGGCAGAGGGAAAGTTGCTAGCAGAAAATTCATGCTTACAGATTATAGCTATTTGCTAGGTAGAAGAGTGCCTGTATTCAGTTACTCCTGGGGTAACTCTGTGCTGCTCATAATTAATGAGCTGTGAATACTTTTAATTTTTTGCACAGAAAACAGCTTTTGCTGGACTGTTGCTATAGAATCACCTCTTTGCCCACCCGAAAGTGCTGTGGTACTAAAACACGGCAGCAGCTCCAAACCAGCTAGGGAACAGAAAGAGCCTGAAGAGCTTTCTTAGCAGTGCCTGTCAGGACAGGTGAGGAGACTAAGTGAATTGCACTGGTGGGGGGTCATAAAGACTAGCAAGGGAAGACAGATTGGGGTAGGTGTGCAGGTGGGGGGAAGGTTTATAGAGCTACAGTGGGATGCAGGATAGCTGAGCAGGGGCACAGAAACAAATAGGGACAGGAAAGCAGAGCCACATAGGGCAGGGCAATGGCTTGGTGGGGGGCAGAGAGAGAGAGACACATGGGACTAGGAAGAGGGGTGCAGGGGTGCTGGGGATAGGAGAGGGAGTATCGAAGGTAGTGGGAGGGGGGAGTGGAGGGATACATGGGGATAGGCTGGATGTGCATGACTTGGTGGGAGAAGCTAGGGATAAGCCAGGGTCTGCATGGTGGAAGCACCCTAACAATCGTTCCCTGCCCCCCTCCCCAAACATGTTTCATACTTTTCCCACCCATATTTAACAACCCTCCAATTTCACACCCAGGCTCCTTCCCAATGACGAATCTCCTCTCCCTCAGCTTCTCCTGACTTCCCCTCAAGTCTTTGCATGACTTCTGAGGGAGGCAGGAAAGACAGTTCTGTATCATAATTTAAATAAAGTATTACTCTGAGTTCTGTATTAATATGCCTAGTAAGGGAGCTATTTGTCAAAAAACATTTTCTGGATCTTTTTTGTTGTCTATTTTGTTGCAGACATACTTTCTGACAAGATTTATAAAGAAATGACCAAAAATAATTGAATGTGGTGTGATGATAGAGTTATTTTGAGAAATAAAATAAGCAGAATTTTTCAAAATTTGAAAATATTGCGCACAGAATTTTTAATTTTTTGGCACAGAATTCCCCCACGAGAAAGTATTTCTATCAAATTCAGTGTTCACAATTATTAGCTTAGCCTTTTAAGAGATTCCTTCGAGACAAAATTGGATGCATTTTATTTTTGTTTTTTTCCAAGATTCTACCCTTCTGTCAAATGGTCTTCAGTGTTCTTGGGTTTTTTGATGGAATTTATATGAAGGTCTAAAAGTGCATGAAACCCTCTTGATATTTTTATTATTTTATGCTACTCCCAATCTTCCAGCCAAAAACCTACCAACAGAGAGAAACTCAATGCACAAAGAGCATTACAGGACTATGCCTTTAAAAGCTTGCACAGAGAACACTACTGGGAAAACATAAAAATGTAAGAAGTGTCTCAGTGGAGATGACATTACAAAGTCAATGATACTAGGTTTCAGGGGAACGGATCCTGTGCTCCCTTAATGACAAAAAATGGGCCAAATCCGAAAGTGAATTTTGCCTAATTAAGACTTAGATTTCAGGATTCAGTCAGTTAAGTGGAGGTGGAGTGTTTATGAGGGAAAAATCTAAGAAGCATGACAAGTTCAGAAGTAGCCTGAGTTTGTTTAACTTTATTGTTAGAAATAGTACATGATAACTGGAGTCAAAAGAGAATAGAAAAGTGCTCTATTTTTTCAGTTTGTTTACTCAGCAATTGTCTACAGGTCATATTACTGCTTCCTTATAAAGTCAGTGGTCAGTGTTGTTTGGGTGGCTCTTTTACATTGCAACAGAGATGAAAAAAAGCTTTCCTTTTTAATTGACAATGTGGCTGTAAAACCACAGTAATTTTCAGAAACAAGGTTCCCAAAACAGATGTATTCCTCGACATTACTTAAAACTCACTTTCGACAACTGACAAGAATTTCAAATTGATGGTGGCCCTTTAACTACTCCATGAATATTTCCTTGTGGTTACTGTTTTACCGTTAGCTTTAACCGTCGTTGGAAACATTAACCTTCCTTTGGTCTCTTAGAGCTATCTGTATGTTTTGTCGGTTTACACCAACGGGGCCCAATAAGCAGCCCCACGCTGCTTCCTGCAGCTCCCATTGGCTAGGAATGGCAAACCACGAAGAACGTGAGCTGCAAGCAATTATACCTTAGATTCTCAGGTAAATAAAGTGTTTGGCAGCCCACCAGAGGCTAACTCTGGAGAACCATGTCAGGCCCATGTACTGTTAATTGCCGACCCCTGGTTTAGATTGGGAAGCCAGTGGATCAGGGATTCTGCCTTCTACTCTTGCCACTTTTAAGAAATAATAAATGTCATTTAAACTTTAATGTGTACTATCCACTGTATTGCAGTGACTAAACACAGATAAATCTTTACCAGACAATGCAGAGACATTACCTACGTCATATAATGGTGTTGCTCTATGAAGCTAGAGCATAAGAATTCTTATATTCATATTCCAGCTATTACATTTTTTCCAGCTACTAATGTGCATGTGTTTAATCTCAAGAATTCTTGTGCCAACTACACGGCAACCACCTTAAGTAGTTACAAATCCAGCGGTTATAAACTTGGATCTTTCTCATGCTATTTTTAGTCTGACCGAGACTGCGGCACAGTCAGACTGGCGTACACCTCTACTTGCTTTTCCCAAACACAAGTGTAGACTTCACCTAACTCCTACGTGAATACAAAGGTCCTGACTCTCATGTATATTGCAGCCACTTTACATCACTCTGGCAGAGTAAAGGGGCCTGAAAACGTATGTAAATGTAATGTACTGGAAAGCAGTGAAAAGGAAGATCAGGGCCCAACAATTTTCTAACTGCCATAATTCTCACTATGCAAACCCAACTATCAGCCTGGGCCACTTTCCTCACAGCACTTCCTAACAGAATATCAGATTCATTTTGGAATGACAGCATGCAATCCATTTTGTAGACTTCCTGTTACCTAATCATCATTATTGTAATGGATATGGCAATTTCCTCCACCATTTGAAGGAGTAATACTTACAGTACTAAGTCTGTGTATCATTGTGGGTCAGGGACTGTGCATCATTCTCTTGGGGCCAAGAACCAGGGAGGGAGGAGAATTAAGCAAATTCCCTCATCCCATATGAGAGCCCTGACCACTGGGAAACTGAGTTGTTAACTATGTATGTATATGCACATGCACGCAACCTCCAGCCTCATCGACCAGCCACCCCTCCTGCCAAATTCCCATCAGTCGGCCCTGGCTTTCCTCGGGGCAAAGTCTGATCCACTAGGTGTATTCTGAGCACTCCTGCTGGCCTTAATTCCCCTGCAGACAGTGTTAGATCAACAGAAGAGTCCATCTGTCAACCCAGCTATTGCCTCTTGAGAAAGCAAATTACTTCTGCAGATAAGAAACCAATCCTGTCAACATGGGTAGTCTATGCTGAAGTGCCACAGCTGTACTACTACAGCATTTCAAGTGTAGGCAAGCCCTGAGGAAGCTAGGGAATTTAGACAGTAGCTGGGTGAGGATTTGGGAGATCTCAATGTCACATAGATGCTGGGCCCAGCCACTTATGTCCCTTGGTGCATCCAGTCCTGAATGATCAGTCACGTCTGAAAATAAGACTGGGACTTCTGAAATTGTTACCCCTCTTAACTAATGTATTTACAACAACAATTTAGTAGTATTTAAACTAAGATTAACTTATGTTTACACTGTGCCACGAGATGGCCTATAAAAAGACATACACTGTGAAGCATGCACCAACGCAATGTGATCTAACTGTACCGTGGGAACATTACTGGCACAAAAATCAGTTCACGTTAGTGCACTCCTGTTTGAAAGAAGTTTACATTAATGTGAACTAGGAACCCTTTCATTTGGACCAGCAGCATCCATACAAGACAGTTAGACTGCAACTCTTAAATGTGTGCTGCATAGCTTGCACTGTGGTGCAGCATACACAAGCGCTAAGTATGCTGATATATATTCCACAGATGATCTAATACTGAGGTTCTGGCGAATAACAAAGGGTACAATTTTTCCTTTCTTACAATAAGTATGTATCTCATTGTGTTTTGTTTAACATGAGATACACATGACATCAAAAGAAGACAGGGGGTTGGGTCTGGAGCAGTCCAAATTCTGGGTGTTTTCTTATTGTTATTTTTCATATTATGGAAATTAGATATGGTATTTTCTGATATATAAGTGGTTAGTAGTAATATTTTATGGTATAAATGCAAGTAACTTATTTGCTTGATATTATGGCTGTTGATTAATCATAGTTAACTCATGCAATTAACTCAAAGTTAATTGTGATTATAAAAAAATACTGCAATTCAATCACACTGTTAAGCAACAGAATATCAACTGAAATATTTGTAGATTATTTCTATATTTTCATTATTGATTTCAATTACAAAAAAGAATACAAAGTGTAAGTGCTCACTTTATATTGATATTACAAATATTTGCACTGCAAAAATGAGAAAAAAAATATTTTTCAATTCACCTTATACAAGTACAGAAGTGCAATCTCTTCACTGTGAAAGTTGAATTTACAAGTGTAGATTTTTGGAGGGTTACATAACTGCATTCAAAAACAAAAGAATGTAAAACTTTAGCGCCTCGAAGCCCACTCAGTCCTACTTCTTGTTCAGCCAGTCGCTAAGACAAGAAGTTTGTTTATATTGATGAGAGATAATGCTGCCTGCTTCTTATTTACAATGTGTCACCAGAAAGTGAGAACGGGTATTTGCATGGGGCTTTTGTAGCCAGAGTTGCAAGATATTTATCGCCACATATCCTAAACATTCCTATGCTCCTTCATTCTTCAGCCACAATCCCAGAAGATATACTTCCATTTTGATGATGCGCTTTAAAAAATAATGAATTAATTAAATTTGTGACCGACTTCCTTTGGGGAGAATTATATGTCTCCTGCTCTGTTTTACCCATATATTTCATTTATAGCAGTCTCAGATGATAACTTAGCACATGTTTATTTTTAAGAACACTTTTACAGCAGATTTGACAAAGCACCAAGAAGATACCAATGTGAGAGTCCTAAAGACAGTTATAGTACTTGACCAAAGTTTAAGAATCTGAAGTTCTGTCCAAAATTTGAGTGGAATGAAATGTGGTGTGCGCTTTCAGAATTTTTAAAAGAGCAACATTCCAATGAGGAAAATACAGAACACAATCCATTAAAAAAATATCAGCCTTCTGCTAATGTCATCTGACTCAGATGATAAAAGTGAACATGCACCAGTCCACAATGCTTTGGATCATTACCAAGCATAACCCATCATCACCATACATGTATGTCCTCTGAAATGGTGGTTGAACTATGGCCGTGTCCAGACTCAGGGGTTTTTTTGGGAAAAGTAGCCTTTTCCCGAAAAAACTTCCCCTGCGTCCAGACTCAAGCCGCGTTCTTTCGAAATTATTTCGAAAGAACGCGGCTTTTCTTTCGATGGCGGTAAACCTCGTTTCACGAGGAAGAACGCCTTCTTTCGAAAGTTCCTCTTTCGAAAGAAGGCGTTCTTCAATGTAAAGAGGCCATCTTCGAAAGAGAGCATCCAGACTCGCTGGGTGCTCTCTTTCGAAAAAGCGGATTTCTCTTTCGAAAGAAGCCTGCAGTCTAGACATAGCCTATGAAGGGACAGGTGAATCAAATCTGGCACATCACTATCCTGTAATGCCAGCTACATCAGTGCCATGTGAATGCCTGTTCTCGCTTTCAGGTGATATTGGAAAAAAGAAGCAGGCAGCATTATCTTCTGAAAATTGTAACCAAATTTGTTTGTCTGAAAAAGTGACAAGGAGTCCTGTGGCACCTTATAGACTAACAGATGTACTGGAGCATAAGCTTTCATTGACAAAGACCCACTTTGTCAGATGCATGTCTGAGTGGCTGACCAAGAAGTAGGACTGAGTGGACTTGTAAGCTCTAAAATTTTACTTTTGAAGGCAGTTTTTTGGACATAAATCTATATTTGTAAGATCAACTTTCATGATAAAGAGATTGCACAAAAGTATTTATATAAGATTATTGAAAAAATACTTTGTCTTTTACAATGCAAATATAAGGTAAATACTTAGTATTCTGTTTTGTAAATGAAATAAATATATATGAAATATTGAAAACATTAAAAAATTAAATAAATGGTATTTTATTATTGCTTAATAGTATGATTAATTGCACAATTAATTACAACTCGTTTTCAATTGTGATAAATTGCACAATTAAAAATAGTTTTGACTATTTGTGCAATAAACCATGATTCATTTTTAATTGCCAGACAGCCCTACTCAATACTGGTTATAAGCCTTTTTTTGCAAGAGGAGACAACAGATCATGAAATTTAGTTTCAATAAAAGATTTACATTCTTCTTAAAGGTCAAATTCTTCATATCATTGTGCAGGCAGGTTTTCCATAAAAGCCAGATAAGGAATTATTTCAAGTGACATTTTTGCTGAGGGTCAAATCCCACCACCTTCCTCATGGCAGCAGTCTTTTCTATTTCAGTGGAATTAATCTCCTGAGTAAAGTAAGTAGGATTGGGGGCAAAGTAGAAAACTGTTACCATGAAAGTCAATTACTGTAGATCTGGAGCCATCATGGCACCAAAGTAAGACTTTTGAATGGGAGGGCCTGGAATAGGGTGTAAGTGATTAGTTGATTATCCGATAAGAATAAGCTGAGGAAGCAAGGGGCAGGAGCTGGAGCCGGTGCTGGGGGAGCTGGCTTAAAAGCGTAGAGGGGAACTGGGCATGAGCTGGGAATCAGCTGATTCCCGGCTCACGCTGAGTCCCAGGCACCACGTCTCTGTTTTTTAAATGTATTAAAAGCCAGCAGGCTCTCACCACATTTAAAAAGCAGAAGTGCAGCGAGGGGAACCAGATGTGAGCCAGGAATCAGCTGTCCCAGTTCGCGCCTGGTCCCCACCACTGTGCTTCTGCTTTTTAAATGTGTTAGGAGCTAGCCAGCTCTTAATTCATTTAAAAACAAAGCTGCAACGAGGTTAGCTTCCAGGGCTAGGAGCTAACCACACTGCGACTCTGCAGTTTCCCCTGCTTATTGACTAATTGCTGGAAATTCCATCGACTAGTTGCTCAGTTGATTAAACACAATTTAACACCCCTCGCCTGGAAGCCACAAAAGAGTGGAATTTGCCACCAGCATGATGGGAGGATAAAAACGTACCGCCCAACTTCACAATGGGAGTTAGATGCCTACATACCTTTCAAGATCTGGGTCTAACCACCTTAAAACTGACAACACAAACTGAAGGAATGGCCTGGTTTACTTACTTTGAAAGGAGGACTGGAGTCACTTGGCCTCGCAGAGAAATCAAAGGAGATGATGAGATCAACGCCTCGCTGAGGTCTTAAGATAAGGGGATACGGCAGATTAAAGGTGAGCCCACTATCCACTATATGAATCTTTTTGCTCTTCACATCTAGTGGCTCATATATCCTCTCAAACTCATCGGGATCTAAGCAAAACCAAAACAAAAAACAAACCCCCAGATCCCCAATAGTTAGTAATTGAAATGATGAAGTACTAACGTAGAATCCCTCGGAGCTAAAGAAATGAGGTATGGATAACAATTGTATTAAGTAACTTACTAAATTTAAGCCTAATATGATCTACTCTAAGATAGGCAGTCTTAACAAAGAAAAAGTATTTGTGTTTTAAAAGTAATTACAGTAAGACGACTTGCAAAGTGACAGAAATTGCCTCCCCGGGGAGCCAAAGCAAATGATTATCTGAATCCAATATGACTGCAAAGTCATAAATGCTCCTTCAGTGTCAATCTGCACAGCCAAACACGGTTCCAAAATGCTAAGCATAATAGCACATTTTATTTCACATATGCAAGAGGGTCTCCCATCTCCAGGATGAGAATAAGCCAGTACTGACACCACTTGTACTAATCACATCCTGTATTGTTCTTAATGGGGTTATTCTTTATCTCGATCTCTCCATCTACATCAGCAAAAGCAACAGCTTCGAATGTTAAAATTGCTTCTTAAACAGCATCAACAATATAGGAAGAGGAAGAAGAGAGACTGTGATCTCTCTGATGCCTGGCAAAAGCAGTTACCCTTTGTACTCCTGTGCTGCTCTCCATCCAAGAGCTGGAGTAGGAACTGCTGGTTCAACTATTGTTTGGAACTTAAAGCAAGAGTGCCCAGGGTAACTGCTCTGTGCACTGCTGGCAGCCCTTGTAAGGTATGCTTTGTTATTCATCAGATGCTGACTGTTTCTGGGAAGCCACTGAAGTTTAGCCCCTGAAGGGCCTAATGTTTGGATCAGCTACAGCACTTGCCCCAAAGGCGTGGCATACCCAGCATGGATTTAGGGAGTATAAAGTCGCAAGGGACAATAAGATGATTTAGCTTGACCTCCTATGTTGCACAGGCCCTTGTACCAAGCTACCCCTATACTAAGCCCAGCCTACAGAATTATGTAGCACAGTGCAGTAACTCCATGAATTGGAGTCAATTACAGTATATTATAGGGAATTTTCACCTCTCAGCATTGGCCAGGGTGCCAGGTGAGATAGATCATTAGCTTACTCCATTTATGGCTGTTCCAGATCTTCTTTTAAAAAAACCCAAAAGTTTACATTCGTAGGAATTCTACATACTGTTCTCTGAAGGTACGTCTACACAGCAGCATTATTTCAGAATAACTAACGTTATTCCAAAATAAGAAAGAGCGCATCTACACCACAAGCCATTAATGTGAAATAATGTTGAGTTGGAGGACTTGTTACTTTGACTCCTGTAACTCTGATTTCACGAGGAGCAAGAGTGTTCCCTCCTTCACCTTCCTGCTGTGCAGACAGCACCAAAAGCCAAATTAAGCTATTTCAACTTCTGTTGCCCAATTGACGTAGCTGAAGTTGCATAGCTTAATTTTTCTTTTGCCCTGCTGTGTACACGTACCGAGAGAGGTAGGATAAAAATAGAAGTATTTATTACATGTGGATTCATCAAAGAAAGCTGCACCTTTCTTAAGAAATGCTCTTATCACATGAAATCTTTTTTATCAGTAAAACATAAAGAACAGTTAAAAATGAGCAGAATTGTGTGGGACCAGCACAGACTGACTATCTGATATATCGGAATTTGATTTAAAAGAAAGAATGTTTCAAGTATGGCTTATAAAACATGTTCTCATTTTTTATGTCCAGATGCTCCTTGTCACAGGGAGCAGCTTAAAAGGAAAGTGAGTGAGCTGTACAGGGCATTCACTACTGACGTGCATCTACTGTAAAATAGTTTCCATAAATATTGAAATAAGGAAACAAAGCCTATGAGATAATTTTTCCCCATTGTTATTCAGTTGGCATTTCCTCAAGAGTGTTTTAAAGGGTGTTGGAATGTCTCAGGAACAGAAATAGATCAACAGTGAGTCTTTATTATTCAGGAGTTTTCAAGCAGATTTGAGGTTATTTTTTAAAAACAAAAACAAAACATTTTGGACAAAGAATCAGATGGGAATTCTACTTAAAAAGAAAAGTGGAGCCCTCAAGCAGCACTACAGGACTGGATTCGGTGAAACTCCAGCCAGCGGAGGAAGCATATGTTTGAAAACAACAGAAATTGGATACAGAAGCCAGTCTGGAATTTTAAATGGAATAAAGCTCAAAGATTTTCAGCAGCTGAAATTCTTAATGGAAAAACAAGAAGAGACTCTGTGTGAGGACTTTCTGCTCCAAAGGGTTAGAGCCAAATATTGGTCTGTTTGAAGTCAGTGGCAACAGCCCCAGTGACTGACTTTAATAGTCCAGGACCAAGGTCTCTGAGAAGAGTTTGTTCTAGACAGGTAGCTCTTCCATGACCACGTGTGAGCAGGACATGAGCTCTTCACCCATCAGACTGCTGTGCTGGGGAGACTCCCTTTTTAACTCCACCAATTGGAACATGCTCGGGCCCAGAGTTGTCCTTGCTCCCCTGTCTCTCCAGATCATCAACTGCCTGGACTTTTGGCCTGCCAGGGAAAAATGTCCCAAAGAATGGCTCTCTTCCCAGTTAAATCTAGATGGTCTGAAGGAGCACAATACCACAGAGCAGGGGTCGGCAAGGTACAGCATGTGTGCCATAAGTGGCGTGCAAGATGATTTTTTGTGGCCTGTGCAGCATGGTGTAGGGGCTGGGCAGCCGGGCAAGCGGAGCGTGCAGCACGACCCAGCGCTGGGCACTGTGTCCCTGGGGGTGTGTCTAGACTACAGGGTTTTGTCGACAGAAGTGGACTTTTGTCAACAAAACTATACCTGCGTCTACTGCTGCTGAGTTCGGTCGACATAATGTCAACAGAACTCAGCAGTTTTGTCGATGGCTGTAAACCTCATTCTATGAGAAATAACACCTTTTGTCGACAGAGTTCTGGTGACAGAAGGCGTTATTGCATCTGCACTGTCCTTTGTGTCTACACAGTCATGTTGACAAAGCGGCTTGCTTTGTTGACAGAACTGGATGTAGTCTAGACGCTCTTTGTCGACAGAAAGTTTGTCAACAGTATCTGTCGACAAAACTTCTGTTGACAAAAGCCTGTAGTCTAGACGTACCTTGGGTGTGCAGCTCCCAGGAGTTAAGGGGTTAACATCCCATCCCCTCGCTACAGGCTCTGCTTGCTGCTCCGGGAGGGGCCGGGGTTGAGGCTGCTCTGCAGATCAGGGTGGCATGGCCAGTCACACACTGCTGCCACCTCCGTGGGCTACCAGGGCCCAGGCTAAACTGCGGCAGGTTCCCACGAGCGGGGAGACTCTTCCCCAGCTCCCTGCTATGCCCGGCCAGGGGCTAGAGACAGCACTGGATAGCCCCGGGCTCTGACTGCCACAGCCCTGGAGCCACAGATGTCAGGTGAGGGGTGAGCCCCGGACAAAGGGCTGGGCTGGGAAGTGACCCTGTGCATCCCGGCTCCTCCTTGCCCCCGTGCTGCTCCTGGGGAGCTGCGAGTCCCAGTGTTGATGCCCTGCTGGTGTGCGCGCTTGGGGCACAGGGATGTGGGGAAAGGAAGGGGGAGGGGGGGGTGAAGAAGGATGCGGAACAGGATGGGAGGGGGCAAGGCCTGCACTGAGGGGAATGGGGAAAATTAAATCTTGGCACCCCTCTTCTGAAAAGTTGCCGACCCTTGACAGAGCATCTGTCCCTTTCTCTGCTCACACTCCTCTCTTGCTAGTCACTCCCAATAAAACCTACCTAGAAACAATGGCAGGAAGCAGCATTTGCAAGCCCACAAATGGGAAGGTAAAATATGTTGCTTGGCTGTTCTCCCAACCCCACCACTCTTCAGGGCTTATCAGTCAGATACGGCTTGTATTTAACAACATGATCCCTGCATGCCAGACAAGGGTAGGGAAAGAGGTAGAGACTCACATGATCCTCACTTGAAAATTTCTAACATACCTTGTGATTTAATGTGATTGTGTGTCTTCTGGTGTGTGGGGCTTTTATACATGTTTATATGTACTTTCAGGTAACTGTGTACATATAATACACTGCATGTGGTCATGGCTCCTTATTTCTTCTGCCAGCTGCTACTTTTAGCAGTAGCTTTAGAAGTCTGTACTTTGAGTGGGGCAGGTCCGGAGTTCAATGTTCACTGACGGCTGTCAAGTGCAATCAAGGCTCTATATGCGCACGATGACTTTATAGGTCTGCGAAGTGAGCAATGTGAGACGCACTACACTGTAATGTATGATCTGTTTCTAAGATGCCTTTATTTCTGGTGTTGTAGGCTTATATTAATAACCCAAACCAAACAATATTGCTATATTCTGGTCAAATTATACTAGATTTAAAATCATGGATAATAGCAACATAACTCGATGGTTAAAAAAAAAAAAAAAAAGTCCAGTGCCTTGGTATAAAAGACATGAAAAATAATGTAATATTTTTCATTTATTTCAAAGGTTCCTTTGTAGCCTCTTCATTGGGCTCCTAGGCTCTTGTACTAATATAGACAAACCCATCACTATTACTGAAAATACTCTACTGAACAATTCATCTTAGTACTGCATATCCATTGATAGTTACTGTGGAGCAAAGTGCAGGGGTTACTTGTAATCATACACACTATGTTTGGTAGCTTGCAGGACTGGGTTGTAATCTTGTAATTTAAGCAAATAGTGAGAAGTGCAAAGATTTATCAACAGCAAAAAACTATTAGAACATGGCCATGGGAAAGTCCACATGACCCGTAGTCAAAAATTCCTCTAAAGCAGAAAATTTCTCCTTGTCTCTATGAGGTTGTTTCAATTGTTTCAATACAAAATAAAGCTCGGGGTGGGAGCGGGGGTATTGAGGATTGGATTTTATCTACTTTGTGCCTTTATAAAGCTCATTTTCATTACAAATCTACTAAGCACTTTACTGCCTGTTTTAGGCACTATAAATACCACTATAAATATTAAGATTACTCAGTTGTAAACACCTCTGAGCTGAAAAATAATATTTAGAAACTGGAGCACAGATGGAAGTTATGATAGAGCCAGTCAAAAAAGGATAGTTATGTTGACAAATACACAGTAGAGTCACTTTGTTACTTGTGCTTTTAAGTGACATCTGGTATTTACAATTCCATGACAAAAAGTTCAAACTTCCTTCTCCGATTACTAAAGAAAAGGAAAGTTGAGCAACTAAGATTATTATAAGAGTGGCTGGCAGTGCTACTTAAGAGTCTAGCATTGTTAATCAAGATTCATTACCATGGAAGGCCTCCATTTCTAGCTATGAACATAGAAACTGCAAACACTGCAATTCATATCACAGGGAGCCTACAAAGGGGTTTATTCAGGGCTGCTTCTCCACTTGGACACAATGTCCCCCAGGGGAGAAAGCTGCAACTTAGCTCAGTTTCCAGGATAGAATTGGTGCACGTAAACAAAATGTATAAATGCCTAAAAATGTTCAGACACTAATGAATGGTTCTCTTTATACATCAAGCAAAAAACAAAAAAGGTATGTGACTAAGATAACTAGGCTCTATTATTTTCACAGACATCTTAGCTTTCACTGAAAAGTGTGAAAATTGGTATTTTCCCATGCAATTACAATTCTCTGAAATGAAAAATGTTTATTGGCTTTTTTGTTTCCTGCACACATATGGACTATCTCTGAAGTAAAGTGTGGGTACCCAATGAATTACTGATACTGAGGTACAGGGAGACCCCACTATCAGTCAACCTGGTATACATCCGTTCCACACTAAAGTCATTGACATTTGTAGGAACTAATGCTTATAAGTCCTCCCATTCCCCGCTATAAGCTGTGAGAAACACTCCCCCCAATTTGCTTCAATGGAAGTCCGCTGCAGGAAAAAATTCCCCAATTTAAGTTGTTTTGCTATACGTCCACTTTTTTTGGAACATATCTTGGACTTATAGCGAGGGCGGCCTGTACAGCACAGAAAAGGTCCAACTAGCATAGTATCTTGTCTTCCAACAGTGGCCAATGGCAGGTGCCCCAGAGTGAATGAACAGAACAAGTAATCATTAAGTGATCCATCCTGTTAGCTTCGGGAAAACAGACGCATAGTGCATACCATCCTTGCCCATCGTGGCTCACAGTTATTCATGTATCAATTCTCCATGAACTTATCTAGTTCTTTTTTAAATGCTGTTATAGTCCTGACCTTTACAACATCCTCTGGCAAGGAGTTCCACAGGTTGACTGTGCACTGTGTGAAAAAATACTTCCTTTTGTTTGTTTTAAATTGGCCACCTATTAATTTCATTTGGTAACAACCTTGTTTTGCTTTTTTTTTTTTTTAGACGGAGCAACTAACACTTTCTTTTTATTTTCTCCACACCCATCATGATTTTATAGGCCTCTATCATATCTTTCCTTAGTCATCTTTTTTCCAAGTTGAAAACCTGGAATCTTATTAATCTCTCCCCATATGGAAGATGTTCCATGCCCTTTATAATTTTGTCGGCCTTTTCCAAACCTTTTCCAATTCTAGTATATCTCTTTTGAGATGGAGACCACATATGCACACAGTATTCAAGATGTGGGCATCCTATGGAGATAGAGAGAGAGGTAATATGATATTTTCTGTCTTGTAATATATATCCTTTTCTTAATCTCCAACATTCTATTGGTTTTTTGAATACTGCTGCACAGTGAGTGGATGTTTCAGAGAACTATCCACAATGACTCCAAGATCTCTCTTGAGTGGTACCAGCTAATTGGACCCCATGATTTTATATATATAGCTGAGATTACATTTCCAATGTGCATTACTTTTCACTTATTAACACTGAATTTCATCTGCCATTGTGTTGCCTAATCATCCAATTTTGTGAGATCCTTTTGTAACTTTTTGCAGTTGCTTGTGATTGAACTCTTGTTCACTCTCGTTGGTTTTCTTCAGAACTCTTAGCTGAATACTATCTGGTATTACTGTGAAGCTTATCAACTTGTTCCAAAACCTCCTCTAATGATATCTCAATCTGGAACTGTTCTTCAGATTTGTCACCTATAAAGAATGGCTCAAGTCTGCGAGTCTCTCTCAAATCCTCAGCCACAAAGACCAATGCACAGAAGTCATTTAGTTTCTCCACGACACATTATCGTTCTTGAAGTGCTCCTTTAGCATCTTGATCATCCAATGGCCCCACTGGTTGTTTATGCTTTTGATGCATTTTTTTAAATAATTTTAATTTTTGAGGTTTTGGCTAGCTGTTCTTCAAATTCTTTTTTGACCTTCCTAATTCTATTTTTATATTTCATTTGTCAGAGTTGATGTTCCTTTCTACTTTCCTCACTAGAATTTAACTTTCACTTTTTAAAGGATACCTTTTTGCCTCTCGCTGCTTCTTTTACTTTTCTGTTTAGCCACAGTGGCACTTTTTGGTTCTCTGTTTTTTAAATTTGGGTTATACATTTATGGTGAGCCTTTATTACGATCCCTTCAAAAAGTTTCCATGCAGCTTGCAGACATTTCACTTTTGGCACTGTACCTTTTAATCTCTGTTTAACTAACTTCCTAATTTTATATAGTTCCCCTTTCTGCAATTAAATGCTACAGGGTTGGACTGCTGCTGTATTAACCCCGCCATAGGTATGTTAAATTGAATTATATTATGGTCACTATTACCAAGTAGTCCAGATACATTTACCTCTGAGGCCAGATCCTGTGCTTCACTTGACTACATTAAGGATTGCTTCTTCTCTTGAGGGCTCCAAAAAGCAGTTATTTAAGGTGGCATGAAACTTTTATTTCTGCATCCCATCCTGAGGTGACATGTAGCTAGTCAGTCAATATAGGGATAGCTGAAATCCCTTTATTATGGAGAGGTTTTCTATATCCAATCTAATCTCCCTTAGCATTTCACAGTCACTATCAGCATCCTGATCAGGTGGTCACTAATATATCCCTACTGCTATATTCTTATTGTTAAAGCATGGAATTACTGCCCAATTTGGTCCATTTAAGATTTTTACTTCATTTGATTCTACACTTTTTTTCCCACATATAAGTGACATTCCCTCAACAGCGTGCCCAGTTCTGTCCTTCTAATATATTTTGTACCCTGATATTATTGTGTCCCACTTACTACCCTCATTCCACCATGTTTCTCGGATACCTATGATATGAGTATCTACATTAATGATAAGGCACTCTAGTTCACCCATTTCATTATTTAGACTTCTAGCATTTGTATAAAAACACTTCAAGCAATTTTCACTTCTTAGCCATCTGCCATTACATGAAGTAATTGAATGGGACTCTTCTTCATTTGATTGTTTCTCATCAGCTCCTTCCTATATTTTATCATCTTTCCTCCTCTCCTCCTTACAAGGACATAGGGAGCTCCATTAATAAAAGTTCCCCTAAAGGATGTCTGAATTCGAACTGTGAGCTCCGCCATACCGGTCAACCTTCCTCCAACCTTTAGTTTAAAAACTACTCTACAACATGGGAATTTTAATGAAGAGAATGGTGCATCTTAGTAGACTACCAGAGTAAGAATGTTCCACACAGGGGACAGTGTGGAGGAAACATCAGATACCTTGGAGAAAAATAGAAGAACAGGGCAGCAAGACTGGTATTAGCAATGCTTCAGAGGAGACATGGATGCAGGTCCTTAACAGAAAAAGAGGATGGAAGTAGGAAAAGAAACCATCTTGAAGGGCATCAGAGATGGATCTGGAGAAGAGGAACTCCAGGCAACTGTTGGTCAGATTTTGAGGGAAAGAGGAAAGTTGTGTGGCAACATTTAGAAAGGCAGAGGAGCAGGGGGAGGCTGAAGGACAATTCATTTTGAATGTGTGGAACATTCTTACTCTGGTAGTCTACTAAGATGCACCATTCTCTTCATTAAAATTCCCATGTTGTAGAGTAGTTTTTAAACTAAAGGTTGGAGGAAGGTGAGAGTACTATGAGAGCAGGAAGGAGATTGAGGCAGAAGTTGATACTTGGATTTCTGCAAATGAAAAATGCAGTGTGAGCTATCTGTTCTTGTTGCTGATCTACTATGAAAAATGCAATGTGGAGGAAGTTAATAAGGGACAGGGAATTGAAGAAGAAGCAATTAGGAAGGAACATCATGCTGTTTGGCAAGACTAATTGCTGACCCATGCTAATAAGAGAGGATGAAAAGAGTATGATGGGACGTGCCACATGCGTCTTTTGTAGGTCTTTCAAGAGAGCCAGGAGTGGCCAGGTATACAAATCACCTTAGTCTTCTCTACCAAGGAAAGAGCAACTCCTCTTCACCCTACCAGTAAGTATGTTGTTCTACTGAATCTGAAAGGCGGCCTTAGCAGTGGGCAACATATAGAACTAACACGATACTGCACTTCTGTGGAGTCAGTCCTGATTCAGCCAGACCTCACCTGGCCTCATTCAGGAATAATACATTGCACTTTATAGCACCAGTGATCTTTAGGATCTCAATGTGCTTGTAAATATTCAAGATTGCCCCCGTGCAAATGTGCTCTAGCTTTCAGAAGCGTTCAGCTATTACCATTCCAGTCTAATGATAGGTTCTCACAATTGCAATTCATGGTTTATTCTTTCACCAACAGAAAAGCAGTGCATGGATATTTTGTGAACCAACCTGCAACTGCTGCATCCATTTCATCCTCCTCCATAGATTCCTGAGTCCCTAGGCCCGATAGAGGGGAGAGCGGGTAACAGGTGTTGAGGTTCAAGCCCAGCATGAAGTTGTGTACTTTTCCAGCACGTCCTTCTCTGGTGTTGAAAAGGGAACTATCGCCCACCAAGGCCATCAGCATGCGTTGGACCCAACTTTCCTGGTTGCTATTTTGAAGTTCGTTTTCAGCCTCAGGATTTTCAGAGCCTGTGTGTAAAATAATGATCAGCGGTGAAACAGTTAACATGCAAAGTGTCAACATGAGGCCTCAGCTTCAACACCCCACTGAAGCGAAAGGCAGCTTTCCCATCTCATGTTAGGTAGGGACATGATGGAATCACCATCCTTAGAGGTTTATAAAGCCCAGGTTGACAAAGCCCTGGGTGGAATGATTTAAGTGGGTTGGTCTTGCTTTGAGGAGATGGCCTCCTTACAACCC
Source organism: Pelodiscus sinensis (assembly GCF_049634645.1). Taxonomy (NCBI): domain Eukaryota; kingdom Metazoa; phylum Chordata; order Testudines; family Trionychidae; genus Pelodiscus; species Pelodiscus sinensis. The sequence continues at coordinate 54,573,311 of NC_134719.1, forward strand.
TAATATTTTCTGATTCTATGATCTCTCCAGGACCAACCCTGCTCTCGCACACAGAGCATTTAAGGGGAGCTGTAGGAATTCTCCCCTTTTGACTGCTGCTGCTAGTGCGACTTTGGAGATTTCAGGGATTCTGGATACCGTGGAGCCACATAATAGCAGATTCACTGGCCTCTCCAGTGCATCTCCCGGCCATGCCAAACCCCCGTGTTCCAAGGAGACCCCTGCCGCATGATCTAGACCCGGCTAGGTGGAACCATGTTGGTAGTGCTGCATTTTAGACTTCATATGCAGTTGAAGGGGTCAGCAGCATTTCACCTGTGTGAAAAGTCAGAGCTATATCTTCACAGCTCTAAGGGAGATACAGATATACATAAGGATGGAGCTACTGAGCTGAATCTTACATTCTACAAAGCGACGTAACAGAGAAAACTGAAAATTAAGTCACAAAAGTTTTTCTATTGATCTTGCTTTATTAAAAAATAATTCTTGAAAATCTAAATGTTAGGTCAAGATTGTACTGATAACCCACCCAAGTAAGCTATAAATGCAAGCAAAAAGCAGGGCTCCTATTTATACGTAACCTGATGAACACCTCTAGCTTCCACTGAAACTTGCGAAAGGTCTTACTGCCTGTGGGGCATGAGCTGGAGCTCTCTGAACGCTCACCAGCTTCTACAGGTGTTTAGAGTGTTCAAGAAATTTAGGATCAGGCCTGATGTTCCAAGTGTAACGCTCTCATTTTTCTCTTTAATCCAGGCTCCACAAAGATGTGATTTCATTTAAATAGGAGTAGAGCAAGTGTCAGAATAGTCGGGAGGCTGATCTGCAGGTCCCATTGCACACCTGATCCTGGTCAAGTGGGAGAATCATGCCAAGCCCTGGTGTCTAGTGCCACAAATCAAGCGGCGTAAACCAATTAAAGACACACGTGGTGGTAAACAATTATTATTTTCTTTCTGCTGGTTACTGTGACACTGAAACAGGACATGTGCAAATAGACACAGAATTTGGTATCTTCCCTCTTCCCCACATTTCAAACCAAAGGAGAACTGATAAGCTTCCTTCTTGACTAGAGCTCTCATTCAAAGGTTCTGTTTTCTTCCTGCCAGCGCTGGCAGCATCATTAAACCCTAACCCAGTGCATGGGGCTGCATTCTCTTCATTGCTTTAGTTGTTAGCAGCAATGTCAATTCTTGTAGAAGAAATAGAGACACCCAAAACTATGATGAAGCAGGTGCGGGAAAGGATAAGGGATTTTACATAAGAATGTAACAACAGCAATCCTGGGTCAGACCAAAGATCCAGCTAGCCCAGTATCCTGCCTTCCAACAGCAACCTATGCCAGGTGGCCCAGAGGCAATGAACAGAACAAATAATCATCACGATCTCCCGTTGCCCATTCCCAGTTTCAACCGTTTCCAAGTATAAAAATAGAGACAAGCTATGTGGGCAAGATGGAGGTAATGGTTAAAATTTCAAAAGTGCTTAAGTGACTTAGGATCTAAATCCCATTTCCAGAAGTAACGCAGGCACATAGGAGCTGAAGCCCCACTGACTTTCAATTAGACTTATGTTCTTAAGTGTCAAAGGCACTTTGGGAAATGGTGCTTTGGAACATTTCACCCAATGTGTGGCATAGGGTCCAGAATGGCAATACCAACCCCACTCACACAGTCATCGGGAAGCACTGGAAAAGCTAATCAGAGACAGTGGACTCAAAGCGAGCCACACTCAGCAGAGCTTTTGATTAAGGGCCCTTTGAAATCAACAGCTGACTGGGCGGATGACTTAGCCATACGCACTGGTGAATTTGCCAGCTCATCAACTTCAGCGTGCTGGGAAATGTGGCGTGAGGAGGTTACTGGCCCCACAACTCTCCTGTTCAAGGCTTAGGTGAAGACTTGGGCTTCAATGAGGATGATTAGAGCAGCACTGCCGGCTTTCTGAGCTAATGTTAAAGCATGAGTCTCTGAGAGATCATTTGTTTACCATCTTGAATAGTCTGGGCTGATATAAAGGGAAAGGCCTCTGCCAGGTCTATTGCCCTTTCTAAGCCAACAACAAGGCACAGATATTTTTAAGACAGCTGACTCAAGCACCGAACTTTTACCATGGGCATCAATGGGAATAATAAAGGACAACCTACATGGGTAAGGGTGTATCTATCTTACTGATAGCAAACAGAGGTCCCTTAATTTACTTTTGCCGTGACAATCACCTTGCTTTGCCTAGACATGCCAACATTAAACATTAAATTTTTAGACAGAAAGTGGAGTAGAGACATGTCCTAGACCATGGGGCTTTCTTTACCTTTTGGTGCCTGTGATTCATCTTCACTGTCTGAACTATCATTGCCCACAAGATGCTTTAGCCGAATATTTTCTGTTGGGGAAAAAACAAAATAAAATATCTTAAACTGGTAACTCTAACCTTAGAAAATAGTTTACTAGATCCAAAAAGTGACAAGGTGCATCACTGTGATAGATAAAAAGTGAAAACTAAGAAAGACCGCTGTAGTGTCTCAAATTATATTTGGACATAGCTGTGTGAGATCCAGCTTTGCCCTCTTTTGCAGGAATTCAGTATTACCCAATGGAATTCTCTTTGAAAGGCAAGAAATCCTCTGAAGAGCAGGTGGAATTTGAGGTGCAGGTCACGCATAAGCATGGGCGATGTTCACTAGGGATGTAAGGGACTAGTCGACTATCTGATAAGCATAAGCTTATTGAACAGTCGACTAGTCCCTTGACAAATCTCTTCTGACCCTCCCCCCACTTGCTGCATCTATTAAAAGCCAGTCCACCCAGCATTGTCTCCGTAGGCGGCAGGGAAGGAAGAGGAGTAGCAGGGACCATGTACGAGCTGGAAATCAGCTGATTCCCGGCTTGCGCCCAGTCTCAGACACGGTGTCTGCTTTTTAAATGTATTAAAAGCCTGCTGGCTCTTAATATATTTAAAAAGCAGAAGCACAGCAGGGGGAGACCCAACACAAGCCAGGAATCAGCTGTCCTGGCTCACGTGCGGTCTTCCATGCTGTGCACCTGACTTTCAAACTTAAGAGCCAACAGGCTCTTAATGCATTTAAAAAGCAAAAGCACAGTGGGGTTAGTTCCCAGGGCCAAGAGCTAATTCCGCTGCAGCTCCCCCGCTTATTGACTAATCGATTAGTCGATGGAAATTCCATCAACTAGTTGATTAAACAAAATTTAACATCCCTAATGCACACTACCATCTGTTGCAAATTACAATTGCTTATCCTAGGGATGATTTCCCCAAGATATTCAGCAAACTAACAAAACTAATGATGGTTTTATAAGCCCACAAAATAAAACTACTTTAACCTGACCACATGGCCATATATTGTCCTCTGAATGTATGCCTCTAATTTGTGGTAATTGGAATACCATGCACATATCAAGACCTCTCCACTTTATGGGACATAACACAAAACAAGATAATTAAACAAATCGAATACAAATCAACTTGGGAGAGAAAAACAAAAAATCAGCAGTTAGGCCAAAGCAATTAATGTCAGTGGAGTAGCAGGCATTTCACATTTCACGCCATAAATCAAGAGAATGAACAGAAGATACCTATTTGGCAAAAATGTATTTTCCATCAGGATAACTTTTTGTACACAAAACACTCAAAACCAGCCTGAACCTGCAAATTACTTGGGATTTTCCCAAAACCACTAAAGAACATTGGGAAAAAAAAGTAAAGGATTCTTGAGAGCTCTGCAATTAAAGCAGTGATACATTTCACTGTCAGACCTAATAGCTCATAAAGGAGATTAATTTGTGTGCAAAAACTAATTTCTAAAGACTTAAATTGGGATTTTCAAAAGCTGTAAAAGGAAAGTAGCACCCAACTTCTATCTATGGGAATTTGGTGCCAGAGTCCTTTAAAAATTGCACCCTTAAAAATTCTTCCTCCCCAAGGTAGTCTGTACTAGAAATATGAAAACAAGTTATAAGTAACTGAAGCTGAAAGTTGAATGGATTCTCATAATTGTTTTGAACAGATACCATTAACCAAATGCCTTTTCCTAAAGAAAATCACCCATGTGTTTTATGACAAAGTAAATTTTTGTCACGGCAATAAAATGAAACAGTTCATTTTGGGCATAAAAATCTATGTTTGGGATTGGATAACAGACTTGATATAAATGGCAATCAAGGATAAAATCAACTAAACCATTAGGCAAGTAGCGACACTATATTTCCAATACTTCTGCTGACTCAAAACAGAAAGTTTGGCTGGGAGAGATTCAGGCTAACAAAAGGCATGTGAAAATTTAATTTAAATGTGCTCTACATATAATGCTGTATCTATGTTGATTATGAGGACTAGCCCTTATAAAGTTAGATACTACTCTGCAGAAATCAATACACAAACACACAAGCCTTTGTCATTAGTTTTCCTCCTTAGATATTTTCACTCCTGAAAACCAAATATGCCATTTGGGCACTTTCTAAACTATCATCAATGCTAAAATATGCAAAAAAGGCAAATGTACCAACGATGTCAAATAAAATCTGATAAGACAAAAATTATCAACCAAAAAAAGGAAAATATTAAAAAACCACAGAGATTTTGGATGTTATTAATTTTCTTTACAAAAAAAAAGATATGAGAACTAGGCTATTTAATTCTCATGTTAAGTGTGGCTTATATATTTTGGGTAAAATCTTGGTTCGACTGAAGTTTTGTCATTGATTTCAATAGGCCAGAACATTATCACAAAAGTTTTATGCTTTGGACACTATAATATAGTTCAGGTTTCATCACCTTTTCCATGATAAATTCTCACTTGAAACATCTCAAACCAAGAGCAAGGTCTGATCCAAATATATTTTTCAATTTTTTTCATTGTAAGTATAAAAAACAGATACTCAAATTATGCTAAATCCCTATTCTAGTAAAGCATTTAGTACAGGTATAACTTAAAACAAAGTTAAGCATGCACTAGTTTGCTCTCTAATGCCTACATTTCTATGTTTCAATACCTTAATGTAATAAGTAATCTGGGTTCATTTTAACCAAATTACTTTTTCTTCATGAAGCGAGTTTTGCTGCTCATGAAATATATCAGACAGAAAGCCCACTAGGCTGAATTCTTCTATTTGCCACAAGACAAGAGCAGCAGCAATAGTTCTAACCACTAGGTTGAAGAGATAGTTGAGTTTTTATTCCCAGCCAGCCCTCATCCTCACACCCATTCTATCAATCAAGGCACTAACTATTTCAGTTTATTCAGTGATTTAAATGCATTTCCATGTGTCCATAGTCTCTGGACACATTCAATATTTATTTGAATATCAACAACTTTTGCAAAACCCCAAACTAGCACTTTTGAAAGAGGTACCTCATAGCAACCATCAAGCTCCAACACTTCCCACCCTACAATGATGTGGGGAGTCCACTAGAAAGTAAATGGAGACCACTAAACTAAATTCACAGAAACTAAACCACCATCAGGCAGTAAAAATTTAGGGCACTCTAGAATGGAATGCAATGAAACTGGCAACCAAAAGGTGAAAAGCTCCATTAACCCTTTACCAATTACAGGGGCAGTCTCATCTTCCAAGACATTTTTTATAAGAGCACATAGCCCTAAGGGCAGGTTTTTAGACTGCTGGCTCCAGAAGTTGACCACATCAATCAGAAGAGCTTTTGGGGTATTTATATTTAAATCTTCACATTTTTAAAAAGTCTGCTTAAAGAATATTGATGTGTAAGAGCTCTTCTCCAGAGATCAGGTGTGGTGCCTATTCAAACTAGAAATAGATAGTAATGGGACATGTATTGAAAAAGTACAAAAATACTAATTCTATTCCCCGGCATTCCAACTTCTTGCTGGTGTCTATCAATATAAACTGGTGAAAGTAAGTTTCCCTGACTTTTGACATGCAAGAAAAGGTTGGCACAGTGCCTTATACCACAAACTAGAATGATAGCAATGTTTGAGTTGTTAATTCACTAAGGATACGTCTACACTGCAGGGTTTAAAACTCTGCCACATCAAGGGAATGCAACTGCTCTTCGCAAAAAAAAAAAAAAAAAAAAATGTGGAAGAGTAAACACGCTCTGTCAGAAGCCCCTGTATTCCTCGTTCCATAAAGAAGAAGGTATCCTCTGAAAGAGGGGGATTTTCTGAAGTTTGGCCCAGTGTAGACGGGCCAAATTTTGGAAAAGCCTCTTCCGAAAAAAAAAATCAGAAAAAGCTGAAGTGTAACCCCAGCCTAAGAGGTTTATATTCGTTTTGTTACATTACCTAATTCTTCTTCCATGGTGGGACCTTTGTTATGAGAATTGGAAACTCCAAGTACTCTGTTGAATAAGATAGAAAATGCACTGCCCCAGACACCTGAAGGGGGAAGAAAATGAATAAATCAGTGGAAACGTACAGAACAAAAGGTATATGAAATTATTTACATAGATAATGTACTTTGAGAATGCACTGGAAGAACACAAACAATGAGATTTTTGAACAGTTCAGATCCTAAACTCAGATGTGCAGCTGTCACACTTTCATGACATTCCCAGCACTGAGTAGGGAACCATTCTTAGGGCTCCCACCTCACTCTTATCTATGACTTTTTGTACAGAGGTTACTGTTATGTCAGGCTATTTTCATTAAAGAAAGACTGAAATGTAAAAGCACTGGAGAAATGAGAACTGAAATGTCAGTTTTGTTTTATTTATTTATTTAAATGATTCACTTTCCATCATTCACTTACCCATTAAAAAGTGCAGGGGGTTTTCTTCATGCTTTTTCACCACTGTTCCCATAAAAAATTTACTTCCAAACAAATCAGGAGGCATAAATGTGCCATACTTCGCCATACCAATCTCATACGGACTGAATTCCACCCAATCTGCATGCATTACATAAAGGAATTAGCTGGCATTCGCCCTCTACACACAAGTACAGCATGAACAAAAACAATTCATCAGTAACACACACAAATAGCTGGCATCTTTCTCCAAGAAGAGCAAAAAGCATACAAAGAAATATACTTCATCGTAAATTGTCCCCTGTGCATCTGAAATAAAGTGCTGAAGATATAATTCAATGGAGACAGATTCTCCAGGATACATGTAATCTGGCTGTGAAGATAGGTCTAGGCCTCCTGGAAATGACTTCAACATAATTTGGAAGTCAAAACTCCCTTTCACATCAATGGGAGTTTTGATCCTGAAGCTGAATAGGAAAACTCTCCCATTCCTACCATAACAAAATTTTCCAAAAAAAAAAAAAAAAAAAGGCAAGCATTGAGGGCAGCGGGAGAGTGATTTTGGATTTGAAACAGACTGTACAACATCTGGGTTCTGTCTCATGCACCAGTGTGAATCACCAATATAAAGTCTGGCAGTGGCTGTGATCCTCAGAGATCACTGGATACACACAATTATGGGTTTATCTCTCTTTATTTTACTGAGTTTACTGAAAATGTGAAGGATGGTGACATGTGTAGGGCAGATGAAATTGTTTTAAATTGCACAAAGCTTTGAAGAGATTCCAAAAGTAAAATCTGGATTTAACCAAAGACTAAGACTTATAATGAGATCCAATTAGAACAGACAGAGTAGGGAGCCAATTAAAACGTTTACTAACAGGAGCAGATGCAAAAACATTGTAACTGTAAATAAAATTTCTTTTTTCTTTATAAAGTTTACATATACAAGGAGACTGTATATTTTCTGGATTGTAAAACACTTATAAATTCATGGGGTAAACATTTCAAAAGCACCTGAATGATTTAGAATCTTAAGCACTATTTCCAAAAGAGATTTATGCACTTCAACATCTAAATCCCAAGGACTTGCGGTAGTGGATGGACTCTGAATATCTCTTTTGAAAATGGAATTTAGAGGTTTTTGAAAATGTTACCCCAAATCCAGTGAAATGTACTCACAGGGCAGGATTCAGCTTTAAATCATGAATTAATAAAAGAAAAAAACATGAGTAGACAAAAACACAAGAAGTTGTAGAGAGTTTAATGAAATCCATAAGACTGGCAATATACAAGGAGAAGAAAGGAACACACACTGCTTGGCTAACAACATGCTGTCTGCAGATGTTATTTTTAAACTCATTAGAAAGAATTGATTCTTGCTTCTTAAAGATATGGCTTAGATTCCAGCAAAATATAAGATGTTATGCTTATTCTCAGATGCCAGCTAAAAAGAAAAGGCAACGGAAACATCTCTGTGTGAAAGGAAACATTTGATCATGACTATGGTCTTTCACACTTCAGAGACTGATGATTATGGGGGGTATGAGTTACCTGATCAAAGTACCATACAGTATAGTCAAAGCAAATCACTTGAAATGCTTCACACATACAAGTACCGGCATGAAAGGAAACTTAAAAGAGCCAAAGACAGTAATTTGGAGGTTAATGCGCTTTAATAGTGTAACTAAATTAGGAACAGCATAGCCAGAAAACCAGCAAATTAAATCTATCTGTTATAGCCAAGACTTAGTATTTGCATAAAGGAAGATAATTTTTCTATTCAGACCCACAGCATAGGGATATCATAGGATTTTCCCTCTATATTTAACTGATCTCACTTTTAGTCACTCATCTTGTGGTAGACAGGTGATGTCTCAGTGGCAGGACAGGACAAACGGTCCTGAGACACAAGCTTTGACGGGAAGAAGTTATCATAGTGTAAATAAGAACACTTCTATGTTCAGTACTCTTTGTAGTTGTATCAGTACCCTGGTAAGGCAATGAGCCCAGAGAAATCTTAAATATGGGATAACTGACCCCTTGTATTTTGTTCCTCTTATTGACTTCATAAATCTGATTTGATAATAATATAGCTGAAAATGGAATAGTCATTTGCCCCCTGTGGTGATTTGGTTTTGAGTACTTGTTACCTTTTTAAAGTCACTTATAGCACAATAAATTAGTTCTTCATTTGTGGTCTGATGTAAACATTACTGAAGTCACAGGAGGTATCTGGCAATCTGGCCTATTATGATATGAAGAAGCAAACAGTGGGGAGTCCCATTGGATTCAGTGGGACTGCAGTAAGGAATGCAAAATTTAGCTTCTTGTATGTGATAATGCTGAGAAAGCAAGTGTGCCGAAAGAAAGCATTTCCAACTAAACCATGCAACGTGCACATTAATGCGAGGTAGTGCAAGCATGCACCTCCTTGTGTGTGAAATGCTAGTAACAATCATGGGTTTGCTATACTCAGTTTCAGGGGCAGCAGCTTGAAAAATCTACACTTGGATTGACCAAGCTTTAGTTCACTTTTTCTTTATGTTGCCATTTGTCTTTTATATGGGAAGAAATTTGGGAAATCCACCGAGGAGCTAGTACATATTTTGTGAACTCAAATGTGTCACCATAAGTAAATCTGTATAACTACAACTATGCAAGCTGGTGCTGTGAATCTGTCAGCTCTTACAAGGGTCCACTGTCTGACTTACTTTAGTAAAAATAGCTGGATAGGGATTTTTTTAACAAGTTATCTCAATAAAAACTTTCCTGAAATAAATCATATGAATTATGTTTAGTTAGTAATTATTACAGTTCTGGGCATGACCGGCGCCACTGGGGTCAGAAATAGTCTGAATAGATTGAACATTAAGAGCCTTGAGCATTAAAGTAGATAGCAGCTGCACGAAATCTTGTACCATCACCTTTCTGAGGAATGTTATCCTATACAATTAATGCACCTCAACAAGAAGGAACAAGACAGGATTTATCTTACATCCATACCCTAATAAGTAAAAAAGTGGAAGTATTTTTGTTCAACACCTACTGTACCTCAAGTCAAGACATGTTATACAATTCTATAAGGGGAAAGCTTAGAAAATTACTCTGAATGGAAAACTTCAAGACCAAGGTACACTAATATGCTGATAAGGATGACAGTCTTAAAAGAACACTATTAGTTAAAAATACTTAAAAGGAAAGATAGTCTTGCATTTCAGACACTAGCGTGCTATTTGTCAGTAGAGTTAATGGGAGACCTCCCTCACCTCTCTCCACTGGAAAAATTCAATTTGTCCTCCTCCCCCCCAAAAAAAACTCTGCTAAGAGCATCTTCAGTTTTCAGTGGAAAATGTTTCAATTTTCCATTGAATATAATATTTTCACAAAAACAGACACTTTCCACAAACATTACCATTTGGTTAAAAATCTAAATAATCTGGTTCATAGAATCACAGCACCTGAAAAGACCTTGGCTACGTCTACACTCGCATGATTTTCCAGAAATGCTTTTAACGGAAAAGTTTTCCGTTAAAAGCATTTTCGGAAAAGCGCGTCTAGATTAGCAGGATGCTTTTTCGCAAAAGCACTTTTTGTGGAAAAGGGTCCGTGGCCAATCTAGACGTGGTTTTCTGCAAAAAAGCCCCGATCGCCATTTTCACGATCGGGGCTTTTTTGTGGAAAACAGTACTGTGCTGTTTACGCTGGCCCTCTTGAGCAAATGATTTGCGCAAGAGAGCTGTTGCCCGAACAGGAGCAGCACAGTATTTCCGCAAGAACACTGACGATCTTACATGAGATTTTCAGTGTTCTTGTGGAAATTCAAACGACCAGTGTAGTTTTTCCGCAAAAGCAGATGATTTTGCAGAAAAACTTGCCAGTCTAGACACAGCCCTTGAGAGGTCACCAAGTCTAGTCCCCTGCCCTCCTTCCAGGACCAAGCACCATCTAGACAAGTGTTTGTCTAACCTGCTCTTAAAATCGCCAATGATGGAGATTCCACAACCTCCTGAGGCAATTTATTCCAGTGTTTAACCACCCTGACATTGAGGAAGCTTTTCCTAATGTCCATACTAAACATGTTGCAATTTAAGTCCATTGCTTCTTGTCATATCCTTAGAGGTTAAGGAGAATACTTTTTCTCCCTACTCCTTATAACAACTTTTTAGATACTTGAAAACAGTGATCATGCCCCCTCTCTCAGTCTTCTCTTTTCCAGACTAAACAAACCCAATTCTTTCAATCTTCCCTCAGAGGACATGTTTTCTAGACCTTCAAACATTTTTGTTGCTCTTCTCGGACTTTCTCCAATTTGTTCACATCTTTCCTGAAAAGTGGTGTCTAGAATTGGCACTTACAACCCCTCCCAGCTTGATATCATCTGAAAATTTTATAAACAAACTCTCAATGCCGTTATCTCAATCACTGTTGAAGATACTGAACAGAACCAGTCCCAGAACTGATCGCTGTGGAACCCCACTCATTATGCCCTTCCAGCAGGACTATGAACCACTAGTAATCACTTTCTGGTGACTGTTATCCAACCAGTTAGGTACCCACCTAATAGTAGCTTCATCTAGATTGTATTTTCCTAGCTTGTTAATGAGAAGGTCATGCAAGACAGTATCAAGAGAGTAATAAAGTCTAGATATACCACATCTACTGCTTCCCCCTATGCACAAGGCTTGTTACCCTGTCAAAAAAAGCTACATGATTTGTTCTTTACAAATCCATGCTGACTATTACTTATTACCTTATTATCTTCCAGATGTTTGCAAATTGATTCCTTAATTGGTTCAATTTCCATATAGTTATGAACTTTAATAGCTTTGACCATTGTTTAAAGTTAACCTAGTTTCTTTAGTAATTCTCACAATGGGACCAATAACTCAAGATTTAGCCAAGACGTGGGATATAATTAGTCTCAAAAAGAATTAAGAAGAAGAGGGACTTTTTAAAAGTGTGTGGGGGGACGGGGACCCTTGCACATGACAACTAAATAAAGAGGTTGAAATAGTACCTGCAAACATAAGTTCTGACACGTCAGGTTTGACATGAAGGCAAGTAAAGAGTGGCAAAGCACATTGTGCCTCATTGATCTTCTCTTTCATTTTGCTCAGAGTAGTGTTCATCCTCTGCAGAAAAAAGAGAAGAGAGGTTGACTCAAAATCACCTGGAGATGGATGACCTGCTGCTAGGAAGACTTTTCATTTTGCTGAAATCAACACAAAAGAAACCCCCCCTGAAAAATCAGAATTCATCACCATAAAAGGAGCTAATCTCTATGAATCTGGACCATAAATATTAATCTACAGAAATTAAGGTAGTAAATCCAGTAGTAGGGGGATTCTCGTTCCCATGCTCACTGAACTATTTACCATGTTTGAGAGCAGGAGCAGACTTTTCAGGCCCTATTGGGTGTGTTTTGAGAATCTGGCAGATATATGAAGAGTAAAGGGTAAAATTAATCTGGATTAAGAAAATTCAGAATATGCTACTCTCAGTCCACTATAAGAACAACAACACATGAAGTTAATCAGGAATAGTTAATGTGGTTTAAATATATACCTGTCCTTATTTCAGATTAATTTTCCATGTGTAGACAAGCACACAGAAAAGGTATCAAGAAAAATATCGCAGGGGGTTAGGAAGGTAATCAAAACCTTAATGCTTTCTCTTAGGCTGAACCACCATTTACTATAATATGATAGATATAAGAAATGTGATCTACTGCTTAGGACACAATCTTGGGAGCCAATAAACTTTGGTTTTATTTCCAGCTCTTTCAATGACTTCTTTCTTCAATCTGGATATTTGTCTAAGTTCTCAGTGCTATTTTTATTCCTCTACATAAACAGGAGTGATTCTAACCACCATCACCCCTTTCTTTCAGGGAATATAGTATGCATATCACATTTCAAGAACCGTTTTGCCCTCCTCCCTGTTAATATTTCACAGCTATTAATCTCAGAATAAGTCAATATCGGTGTCGATCATTTGTACCCATGCACACTGCAGAGTATCAGATAAAACTATTATATATTATATTACTATATTTCAGCGTGTAAGTGCACTTTGCTTACTGTACATGATTAATGGCAAATCTTGTTCACATGATTCACTGGACTTCAACAAGTGTATTACATAAATTGGTCAGGTAGGATTTGCGTTTAATACTACAAAACAGATTTAACCTATGACATCTTTCAATTTTTGAAAGTTAGTGATAGGAAACTCATAGCATAAATAAACAAACAGATGGACAAACTAGATTTGGGCTACTACCTCATAACAGACATGATAGACAAATGCTGCCTCTTTTCTTACTCATGAAGGGTGTGTCTACACAGCAGTGTTATTTCAGAATAACTGGCATTATTCCAAAACAACACAGTCCGCATCTACACTACAAGTAGTTATTAGACATAATGTCAAAATAATGTCAAGCTGACGGACTTCTTACTCCAACATCTGTAACCCTTACTTTACAAGGAATAAGGGAAGTCAGAGGAAGAGTGCTCTCTCTTGGACTTCCTGCTGTGTAGACCATGCCAAAAGCCGAAATAAGCTATTTGGACTTAAGATATGCAATTGACGTCGCTCGAGATGCGTAGCTTATTTTGGCTTTAGCCCTGCTGTGTAGACTAAGGATGTTAAATATCGATTAATTTACTAGTTCCATCGACTACTCGACTAGTCATTAAGGAAGGGCGCTTAAAGTGCTCTCTTCCAGATCAGGCTGCATCTGAGTACAACTCCCAGCTGCTGCTCTGCACTCTTAAAGGGACAGAGAGGAGCCGGTATGCAAAGATACCAGCTCATTCTCTGGTCCTTCGCTGGGTCTCAGGGCAACCCTCACGCTGCCACTCTGCATTTTTAAAAGGGATGCAGCAGCAGCAGCCACCCTCCTCACTCCCAACTCCCCTCATGCGATCCCTCTGCATTTTTAAAAGGGACACATGCAGTGGCACCCGGCTTGTGCTGAGACAGACAACTGGACAGGCTGCCGCTGTTGCGTCCCTTTTAAAAATGAAGAGTGGCAGCGTGAGGGTTGTTCCGAGACCCAGCAGGGGACCAGAGAGTAAGCCAGCATCTTTGCATGCTGGCTCCTCTCTGTCCCTTTAAGAGTGCAGGGGGGAGGGCGGCGGAGGAGGGGGGGTGCGGAGGGAGTGACTGAGTAGTCAATAGTGCTACCCAATAAGCTCCTGCTTATCCGGTAGTCAACTACTTGACTACTCCTTCACATCCTTAGTGTAGACATGCCCTAACTGTGCATAGATGACAATTTTCTTAATTTCAAATAACTAATCCATTCATTTGACAAATATTCCTGCTACTAAACGTGTTTGATAGTAGTACAAAACGTGTTTTGTGTCCTTTAGTGAGGACACAAAAAAAAGTCAGCTGAAATGAATATCTGCAGATGTTATTTTCTAATATTCTCCCAGTTCTAACAACCATAAAAACACACTTACATTGTGGATAAGCGTTTCCCCTATCAACATTCCGAAGATATCAGTGAACGTCACAGGCTGCCCAAAACGTTTCTTATTCCATAATGCTTCAATGTAGCGTTTGACTTTCTGAGGGGTGAGCAGCAGAAGTGGGTTATGACTGACACTGTTCATCAATTCTTTATTAATCTCCTTTGGTCCTTTTCTTGGGAAATCTGGATGAGAATACAAAGTTGACATGTACCTGTAAGGAAAATATAATGATCAATAGCCTTGTTAGTAAATACACAAGACACCCAGGTCCTGATTTTGCAGTTTGCAGAATAAAGGTCCAAATGAGCTAAATTACAACTGATGGACTATCAAAACGTTATATTTCATTCAGCTTAACAGATTTCCCCATTTTATGCCAAACTCAGGAGCTTTTAAGCAGGAAAAAGTGCCAAAGAGGGGCACTTGTTGTTTTATTCACTCCCTTTAAAACAGGAAGTATACCACAGGTAAAATTTTCCAAGTGTGCCCTTTTTTAAAAAAAATAGTACCTAGGTGCTTTTGAAAAAAAAAAAGTATAACATTTCTTTTTTGTATCACTGATATATTCAAGCATGTCCCTGATTTTGAGAAGAAGTAAAAAAAATTAAACTGAAGTGAAGACTGAAGAACTACCAATAACTCAAGTGGGGAAATAGAGGAGACTATTTTATTTAAAAAAGCCATGCATACAAATATAGCCCCTAAGCTAAATTTTAGAAAGACAGGAAAGTATAAATTGAGGTTAAACGTATATACAATACACATGCACGCACACACACAGAATTCAACATGAAAAGTTTTACTCATGATACAGTCTTGTTTTTAAAGGGTTTGTGCATGTATACATACAAACACACACAGAGTTATGCTTATTTAGCTCTTTTCAGGCTCCAAATTTATTATTTCTAATAGCATGAAACAGTTCTCCAAATCAAAATGTTACTATACATAAAAGCTCCAAATAATTGTTTTAATTGTATAATTAAGTATAATAATGTTAATAAAACTGCCAACTGCATTTGGTCTCGACAATTATCTTTCAGCAGCAAATCTTTATCCAGTCACAAAGGACTGAAGTCCTAACCCACTCCTTAATTTGGGCAAAACCTCTCTTGAAATAAATGGGCTTCCGAATAGAGCTCCCAAAATGCATGCATTTCAATTAGATGAAACTCATTTATGTACCTGTCTGTTTGAGGATTACAAAATTAAAAGCAAACAATGCAAAGGAAAAAAATATTCTTGTAATTCAGTCTGACCAGAGAATGATCAGCACATTTCTCAGAAAATCAGAGTCGTTAATATGTCACTTTTTTAAAATGTTCTGACCAGCATGTATGTGAACCACTTTCATCCATTATGTAGAGGCAGGTGGGCCAGATTTACAAAGGTATTTAGACTCTTAAAGATAGGGGTACTTAATTTGTAAAGAAAAAGGTGACTTGGCTCAAGCAATTAGGTGCTGGGGCTCAAGCAATTTTTTTTTAAACTTTCATAACGGATGTGGCCAGTCCAAAGCTGCCAGGACTGTGAACTGTCAAGCCTGGAGGTGCTGGGCTCAGCCCTGGAAAGACCGGGCACAAATTAAACCGAGGCCTGGCCTACACGACATTGGAAGTTCAAAGTCAGATACACATCGTCGACATATCTTACATTGTGTTTTCACACCGTCCACACAGCAGGAGGCTGACGGGACCAAATGCTCCTGTCAGCTTCCTTTTCTCCTCATAAAGAGGAATACTGGTGCCAATGGGGGCATCCTTTGAGTTTGATCTAGCTGGTCTGAACTACACCCACTAAATCGAACCCCAGATTGACTGTGGCAGCGTCAATCTTCCCTGTAGTGTAGACGTGCCCTGAGACAGGTGCTCAGGGGTATTTTCCAAAAGAAACTAAGCAGGTGAGACACTTAACCATAACTGATAATGCTGTTACCCTCTGGTGACAGGAAATGGAGAGTCTACATTATCTCAAGTTAGAAGACACCTGTGTTTTGGGAGTTTTCCCCCTCTGCATAGTGTTCCCTACCATTCATAAACCAATTTAAAAACTACAAATGTATAAATGTACAAACTGGAAACAACTCTCCTTCCAAGTGAACAGTACATTCTACATTTTAGGCCGTGACTCAGCAATGCACTTACACTCATACCTAACCTTAAACACCCAAGTAATCCCACTGTCATCAATGAGCATTCACATACTTAAAGAAAGGCATGCTGCAATCCAGCAAGGCATTACTGAGGTAATAAAACTTACGCTGATTCCCAGAAAAGCTTTAAAACAATAAAATGGAGAGCTGGAAAATAATTCAAAGCAAATATGCTGGTGATTAGAATCCCAGATTGGTCTGGCCAGCATTTACACAGCTTAGCCTTCAGCTCATAAATCAGCACTGAAGTGGAGAAAGTAAAGCAGTTGATTGCAAATATATTTTTGAATGAACAAGCAACCAGATACTCCATAATCATTTATAATGTAATTAAACAATTTTAACAGAGTTTATAGCAGCATCCAGCTATTTTTAACTAATCTTTTTAAGCGGTAAAGACAGAAACATCTAAGCTAAAATAGCACCTTTTAAATACATCACAGAAAATAAAGGTTTGATGATTGGAGGTTATATAAAAGGTACACAGGGCCCTCATGAAGTAACATGTACTCTCTCGACAGATCTTTCTCCAGTCCTCTCTTTTACTGGTGTCACTTAAATTTTTCACTTTTTATTAATGTCATTTGACAATTAATAAAAGTGTGGGTTTCCTGTTTACAGTTAAGCGACAGCAAAGGAGCCACATTTTAGATGTGGTTTACTGTGTTTAAAATAGACCAAATGGGCAAGAAACCTCTGGGTTCTGTCACTGCTTAGCCAAGGGATTTTAGATCAGTCATTTATTCTCACCAGGCTTCAGTATAATGAAACATATGCCCAGGTCTGATGCAAGATGTAGTTAGTGTCTGCAAAGTGCTCTGAGAATTAATGGAAGTGCAAAAGCATTAACTTGGGTATCCGTCACAGGAGAAACAAATACACCAGCAAACTATAGTGTGTGAGAAACGAGCAAAATGGGATGCAGATCAGACTATGGTCAAGCAAGATAACTGGCACACGTAATGAGGCAGATACCCTCCCACAAGGGCAGGCATGCATCTTGGGGCACAGGCAGGAACCTGTCCTTTCTCTCGGGGGCAGGAACAGGGAATATTCCATCCTTCTGAAGGGAAGCACAACCCTGTTCCTGGGGGATAAATGATTCAGAAAAGAAAAGAAAAGAAAAGAAAAGAAAAGAAAAGAAAAGAAAAGAAAAGAAAAGAAAAGAAAAGAAAAGAAAAGAAAAGAAAAGAAAAGAAAAGAAAAGAAAAGAAAAGAAAAGAAAAGAAGGATGTACTGGCTGTGGGTCAAAACCAGAATTTCTGTACATTACACAAAACAGTTCTGAACGGGTGTTATCACTCAGAGTTTACAGAATTATCTGTAAGCAAACAAGCTATTTTTCTGACCAAACCAGGTCAAAGAATTTCATTATTTTTATTTAAATTCTTTTATCTTCACATTGCTACAGCACAAAGGACTGAATTCTCTCCAGTGCTGTGTTTGTTTAAAACATAGCTCAGTGAGATCAGACCTCAGGCACAATCAACTCACAGTCTGACTAGTAAGTGGCTGATTCAATGAACTCAGCTGAAAGCAGGAAGGACCTCTCTCACCCTCCCAACACAGTCTACCAGGACTGGCTTGTAGAGGAGATAAAGGATTAGCATCAGTCCAATGCTGATTTCCTTACTGGTTTCAAATAGAGCAAAAAGCTGGAAACGACAGAGGCTCAGTACTCAATAAGCAAAGCACCACCAATACAGAGTTACTGCCACAACCTGGAGTCAGCATGAGCAAATCAGTCATTGGGCACAACATGCCCACTTTTCTGCAAGCACTTTTCCATTCTTCCCTGCTCTGACAAATGGTAAAAATGTTATGTGAGATCATCCATTATTAGTTCCTCCAGAGAAAACAGGATCACATCTCCAAAAGCCAACAGCTGGAAACACAGGCTTCTTTCTGGCACTATGTGTTCTCATCTTCTGATGTCCACATGGCAGCTGTGTACTTAGGACTTGGCACATACACTGGTTGCTATAAACACATCAATATCTCTTCCCCCATTGTGAAATTTTAACGGCCTTGATCCAGTTCCATAAGACCTTTCATTTGCAGGAAATCCAACACTTGCTGGAAGAGACCTCAGAAGGTCATCAAGACTACCATCTGCCCAAAGCATGACCAGCCCCAACTAAATCATCCCAGCCAGGGCTTTGTCTAGCCAGGACTTAAAAACCTCTAAGGATGAAGATTCCACCACCTCCCTAGGTAACCCACTCCAGTATTTCACTACCCTATTTTTTTAATATCCAACCTAGACCTACCTCACTGCAACTTGAGACCATTGTTCCTCATTCTCATCTGTCACTACTGAGAACAGCCTCTTTTCATCCTCTTTGGAACCTCTCATCAGGTAGTTAAAGGCTGCTATCAAATCCCTCCTCACTATTCTCTTCCACAGATTACATAAATCCAAATCTCTCAGCCTCTCCTCGTAGGTCATGTGCTCCAGCTCCCTAACCATTTTGGTTGCCCTCTGCTGGACCCTCTCCAATGCGTCCACATCCTTCGGGGGGCCCCGAACTGGATGCAATACTCTAGATGTGGTCTCACCAGTGCCGAATAAAGTGGAATAAACATTTCTCTAGATCTGCTGGCAATGCTCCTCCTAATGCACCCTAATATGCCATGAGTCTTCTTGGCTACAAGGACACACTGTTGACTCATATCCAGCTTCTCATCCACTGTAATGCCCAAGTCTGATGAGCTGCTGCTTATTCACATCCAGTTCTTTTCACAAAAAGTCTGATTTTCATTCCCACAAGCAAGGAAAAACCATCAACCTTCTTAAGGGCAGAGAGCTTCTGGCCAAATGTTCGTATAGCAGAAAGTCCACATGGCTATGGTGATGCCAAACTGTTATAACCTCTCTCATGTACAAGGTGGTCCACCAGCATGAAAAGTGAGGACACTGGTTGCATAGTGACGTGGTTATGGGAAATGGAAACTGTGTTAATTCAGATCCTCATAAGCTCATGCTGACCAAGCTTCTATGCAATTCACCTGGAGTTGAAGCTGCCTACATCTGGGCAGATACTTTAAAATGGTAGCAGCTGAAAAACAGCAATATTGCCACTCTCCTGCACTAGATGGAAAATTCCTTCCTCCGGTGACAGTACCCTACATCATAAAATTCATTCATCCTCAGTGGGTCTCCCAGTCACCAGCGGAAAGTTTCCACTGCACTAAAACAAAGCAGAATGGGCAGAGGGCACATAAAGCTTACCATGTAGATCCAGACAGACCAGCAATATATGTTGCACAGTCTAAAATTCCTGATTCGTAGAGTGCTTTCATAACTCCAGAAAACCCAACCATGGCACGAAATCCACCACCTGAACCCAATACCGCTATCACTGGCACCTGGGCAAATGAAAAAGACAGCACATAATAAGGTTGGCTTATAGGATGCATTTTAAAAAGCTAAATACATTTTTGCATCCATCAATCAGTGGCCAAAGACATCAGACTTGTGTAATTAATACAGCCACAATTCAACAGAGCCTCAAACCTGAATCCTGATATTCTTTAAGCACCAACAGGAAAGCCAAAAAAGTTCCACTTAACATTGGAACAGCTCTGTTTAAAATACATATTGTAGAAGAGTAATGAATATCCAGTTAAAATGGAGACCTTAAAAACTGAGGATAGGAAAGATGCCATGGCATTATTTATGAGTAATCTCCCGTCCAAACTTACCCTCTCTAACCATAATATGCAGCACACTGTGTATCATTTGATTGCTACAAACATCCCAAAGATTCAACATTCAAATAAATCAGCAATTAACCCTGCTTTTGCTTCTAATTACTAAAACATGCAGCCAGTCGAAATGGCTGCACCCAATAACTGCAAAAGTTTGGATATCATATTTGAGATTCCACTTCATAAAAAAACCTGCATTTTAATTCAGTAAAAAAAATTGATGATTAGTGTTTGGACAGCACTTTTCAGATATAATGCACTGTATGGCTATGTCTACGCTTGCGGCTTCTTGCACGAGAAATATGCAAATAAGGCTAAGTGTGGACTATCACCAATCCTTATTTGCATACCTAATGAGCCACCATTTTTGCAGAAGAGGCTCTTGCGCCAGAAGAAGCTCTCTACACTGCCCCTTCTTGCACAAGAAAAACCCTGTTGCGCAATGCCGTTATTCCTGAAAATAATCAGCGTAGCGGAATTGCACAACAGGGGTTTTCTTGCGCAAGAAGGGGCAGTGTAGACAGCTGCTTCTGGCACAAGAGCCTCCTTTCCAAAATGGCGACTCATTAGGTATGCAAATGAGGCATGGCAATATTCCATGCTTAGCCTCATTTGCATATTTCTTGCACAAGAATCCACGAGTATAGACATAGCCTATAAGTTTAAGTATTAATAATTCCAATGCTGGGGATTTATTGGTATCATCCTCCTTTTTCATTCTATACAACAACATAGGGTTCTAAAAAACCCACAAAACTAAAGTGAGGAATTTAGAACATGCCAGTTTTGCTAAGCCTACACCCCACTGATGGAGTGGTTGCTTTCAGCTGAAGAGCTATATTAATAATATTACTCAGTATTTACAATGCTACTCAGCACTTATAGTGCTTTACATTTTGAAAGCTCTTTACAATTATTAGCTAATTAATCTATAAAGGCAAATCTCAACAGGAGAAGCAGAGGGAAGTTCCAGGTGCAAGCCCAGAAGAGGAAAGGAATTTAAAATGCTCCCAAACTGAGACTAGTCAGCAAGTCTGTTAACAAATATAATGACAGGAACAGGAGGGAGGGGTTGAGGCTCTTTCAGGACACAACAAACTCCAAAAAGCCGCTCTTTCAAGTATTCAGCAAAGAAAAGAAGGGTCAGCATGTACATTTCCTCTGTATTTAAATCCACAGCCATGATAGGAATCACAGAATTCATGGCACAGAGCTAAATAAAGGCTTAAAAGGCAATACGCAAGGAATGTCCAGTGTTAAAAGCAGACAAGCCCAAATTGCAAGTTTTCAGCTAGATCAACAGAAGCAGATGCAGGACTTGAGGGTGGAAGGAGAAAAGCCTCTGCAAATGGTGAAGAGCAAAGTGACAGCAGCAATTGGGGACCATGTTTGACAGCAACCACAGAACTCAGAACAGTCAATCAAAAGTGCCCCAATTTCCCTGTCCATTGGATGTGAGGTGCTCTTCTTCCTGGGGAAGTGTACAGCAGGTTGGCCAAAAAAAAAAAAAAAAAACAGTCCCCTCCTTCCCCCCACTGGAAATTGTGAGATTTCACATTTTCGCTTCATCCTGATTTGAGGTGAAAACTCAAAAATTTGGGATTTTGCACAAAACTAAATATTCCAAAATATTTTTTTGATTTTATTAAAATGTTGCTTCTTTCAAAAAGTTGAAATATTTGCTTCCAGCTTTATCTTTTAACTTTTATATCTTACTTTAGAGAAATGTGTGTGTCTGTCTGTGGGTCCGTTTGTTCAAGCTCTCTTCCAAAACCGTAAGAGCTAGGACCAAATTCGATATACGACTTCCTCTTATAATATAGAGCAAAGTAAGGGGTTGGTTGTGCCATGAAAATGGGATGTGCCTGGAATTAAATTGTTTCTCAAAAAATGGAATGGGAGAAGTCTGGCCAGGAGGGCGTTATACTGTGGAATGACGACAGGGGGGTAGCAAAGGACCAGAGATAAGGACCAAGACAGCTATAACCCTATTTGGCCAGGAGGGAACAGAGGTAGAGGAGGCACAGCTGGGGGGAGGCTTATTTGTTTCCCCTCCCCGCTGGGGGATAGACACAGAGACAAACTCTCAAATACATAGTAGACAACTGTCCCTTTCTCCACTCCTGCCAGCCTAATGGCCTTATAGCGATCCTCGTCCCCATCTCTGGCTACTTGCTACCCTCTTCTGGCCATTCTGCATTGTAACTGTCCCTCCTACTAGACCCCTCTCTTTCCATTTTATGAGAAACAAATCGAATTCCAGCTGCATTTCATTGTGCTGGTACAACCAACCCTTTTTCTTATGTTTCAGAGGGGTAGCCAAGCTAGTCTGTAAATGGAAAAATTCAAACAACAAATAGTTTGGTAGCACCTTAAAGACTAACAAAACATGTAGATGGTATCGTGAGCTTTCATGGGCACAACCCACTTCTTCATTTTCATGACTTCATCTGAAGAAGTGGGTTGTGCCCACGAAAGCTCATGATAGCATCTACATGTTTTGTTAGTCTAAGGTGATGTTAGACTATTCATTCCTCTTTTTTTATGTTAAGGAATTATAAGAAGAAGCTACATATCAACTTTGGTGGTTCTAGCTTTTACCACTTAGAAGGAGATAAATTGTGCAGGAGAAGGCTAACAATTTAACTCACAACTTTAAAAGATGGCAAAATGAGCCTCATCCCACATCATGAATGTGCTGGGATTTAAGGATATTTATTAGTACTTGTACTAAACTTTGTATTATATCCTTCATCCGACTCTTTAGTTTCATGTCTTTCAGAAAGACAGGAATAACGTTGCAAAGACAACACTGATCTGGCTACTCTGGATGCAATTATTTACAGAAGCATTTCAAACCTACATCACGGGAAGAAGTCAAGTTCTTGCTGTTTTCTGCTCCTAGGAGGTTTTTCATTTTGTGCATGATTTTCTCCTTCCGCTGCTGTCGAAATTTTTTCTCCTCATCGCACAGAGCCATACTGAACCGGAGATCAGTTGAAGAACTATTTTGCAAAACAGACAAACTGTGAAAACCAAAACTGATGAACGAAATTTCACCTACAGTCCCACAGACTTTAATGGAAACAGGAACAGGTGCTATTACCTTGCGTTGAAAGGAATAAAATACAATGTACTAGATAAATATCATAGTCATACTATAATGCACTACATTCTAGGAAGTTATTCAAAGGGAGTGTCACTTTAGCAAATATGAATTCCGCCAGAGCTCAACTTATTTTATCTGGCAGTATTGCATCTCACAGACTAATGAACACAAGGAAGAAAGACATAAAATATTCAGCTGTGGTCTTTTTTTAAAAAAAGTGATGTTAGCACTTAAAAATATGCTAGTTTCACAGCCCAAGAACTTGAATTCTCTGGTTAGCCACAGATCAAAGATGATCTGAAGAAATGCAGTGAAAGCTTCTTTGCACAACCCCACCAGCAGTGGTTAATGTTGACGTTAGGAGGCTGTGACAAGGGGCATTTCATCTGTGACTTGATAGGCGATGGTTAAGACTCACTAGCCTTGTACAGCACAGTACTCCCTCCATACTTTATACTGCACGACTGTTTCATCAGTGCACATTATTGGAAAAGCCCCCATCCAGCCAGGCACTTTACTCAGAGTCAAAGTTAAGGGTATAGTAGTGGCACTGAATTCACATGCTGAAAGTTAAGCATGTCCTTAAATGTTTTGGTGCATCAAGGCCATAGACTGTATGTTGGGAAAGAAGGGGAAACCTTGAAAAAACATTTGCTATCATACAGCACACTGAAAGATGAGCTAAACAATTTGAGGTGTTTTGACAACTTAATTACTAGACAACGCACCCAAGACTTCATTATGACACACACACACACACACAACATGGCTATGAGGCTTGTGTTGAGTTAATTTCATAAATGTGAATTAAAACCACATTGTTGTGTCTGAATGTACAAGTCCTCTGAGTTTTAGGAGAGGCCTAATGGACCACACACGCAGACCCCTGTCTATTGGCATAAAGAAAACAATTAAACACCGGGGCCTGTTTTCCTCAGTCTGTTAGCCATTACTGAGTTATATTTTAAATAGTGATGATGCCTGCAGTTATTATTATGCTTACGATGAAAATTGGTCTATTTTTAAGTTCTCTGTTTTCAGTTATTCATAACTTTTGGATTTAATATTTTGGAGCCTGACCTATTCCTCAAGGTATATTGTTTCTCTGAGGAGAGGAGGAACCATATAGAATACAAATTTAGGGCAGGAACCACCTTTCTGTTCAGTGTTGGTGTTGCACCTAGTGCAATAGGGCCCTAGACAAGGATTAGGGCTCCTAGGTGCTACAGTAACACAAATAATTTTCCTTGGCTTTCAAAAAAATATTGTGACCACAATTTTCCTCAGAGGGATCATTCAAAAATAAATCAATCTATAAAACCAGGTATGAAAACAGCTTTGATTGAAGAGCTATTTTTTACTTTGTAATGTGTAGGGGTAATTTAAAATAAAGATTTTCAGATGAAAGTTTGAAGTTGCACATAGAGCATTTCATTGTCTGTTGACCCTGCAAAGACTTATGCGCATGCTTAACTTTGCACACTGGGCTAAATCCTGGCCCCCGTGAAATCAATGACAGCTTTGCCATTCACTTTGGTGAGGCCATAGATTTGTTCACAGAGCATAGCCCCACTGAAGTTAGTTTCAGTGACTTCAATGAGAATATCTACCATGAGCCAAGTTAAGTATAAGCATACGTCTTTGCAGAACTAAGACTTTAAAGATTGATTTTATGAGCATGCATCTGCAGCTAGCTAGCTAAAAGCTGGTATTAAAGGAAAATTGCTGCAGAAGAATGGGTGATGACTGCAATATGGATAACTACTGAAGCTGGGGTCTACTGAGCTTCTAAAGTTCTGCACAGGAGAGCGAGGACCACTGAAAATGAGAGCAGGCCCAGGGACAAACATCTTACAAACTACAGACTTGCTCCCACAAACATTTAAACAAGTGAATAATTTTACTCCCATGAATGGTCCCCGACTCATATTGTGGGCATAATCTTCACTTTTGTATTGTTCAGAGTTTTCAAAGCTTGATATTTCAATAACATTAGTTATTTTTGCATTTCACTTTATATACTTTTGAAAAATGTTTTACAAGGAATAGCAAACACATAAATGGGCTGCCCATACAGTGAGTGCTGCAGAGCAGATTTGTTTGGTTAAGTGCAATACTTACCAGACTTCAAGAAACAATTCCAAAGTCATTTCTGTGACCTAAACAAGAAACATTTCAAGCTGATTTCCTCTATAAATGATATAAAGAAAACATATGCACTTTGAACATACTCTCATTATGCTCCTGATAAGTTATAAACTCACTTTAAAAAGAGAAAACGGTTGACAAGATACATAAATGGGTTTCCTTTGTAAGAGAGAACATAGTGGGGTCACACACACAACAGAGACTACAGTTCTCAGTTAACTCAGGGAGCATGGGTTGTAACATTTTTACTCTAATTAGTCAAGCTCCATTAGCTGTGTCTTCCCTCATACACTGTTTTGTAAGTGAGTGTCACCCCTGACCAAAATATAATTTTAGTTTAATCCCCACATAATTAAAATCCTTGCCTCTCGCCTTGATCTGTTCTATGCAGCATCAATATGTACAGGCAGTCCCCGGGTTACATACAAGATAGGGACTGTAGGTTTGTTCTTAAGTTGAATTTGTATGTAAATCGGAGCTGGCGTCCAGATTCAGCCGCTGTTGAAACTGATTAGCAGCGGCTGAATCTGGACGCCTGGGACAGAGCAGCTGGGGCGCTGCCGGGTACGTCCCCGCAGCGCTGCACCTCGGCGCTGCGGGGACCAACCCGGCAGCACCCCAGCTGCTCTACCCCAGGTGTCCCCAAGTCAGCCGCTGCTGAAACTGATCAGCGGCTGATTCCAAGAAGCCTGGGGCAGAGCAGCTCTGCCTCAGGCTTCCTGTAGTCAGCCCCTGACCAGTTTAAGCAGTGGCTGACTTGGGGATGCTTGGGGCAGAGCAGCTGGGGTGCTGCCGGGTTGGTCCAGTAGCGCCGCACCTCGGCGCTGTGGGACCAACCCGGCAGCCCCCCAGCTGCTCTACCCCAAGCGTCGGCAAGAAAAGCCTGGTCTGCTGGGGGGGGGGGCACACTAGCTGCGCCCCCTCCCCAGCAGACCAGGGAGACGCGGAGCGGCTTTTCTCGCTGCAGAGGACGTGGGCCCGCGTCTCCCTGGTCTGCTGGGGGGGAAGCGCCCCCCACGCCGCCAGAGGCGGCGACAGTGGGGGAGGCACCCCGCACTAGTGGGGCCTTTCCCCGGTTCGTAACTAGGGGTCCGGACGTAAGTCGGACCGGCATAACCCGGGGACTGCCTGTACTGCATCCCTGATCTGGATCTGAATGAATGACACACAGGTAAATGTTGTACTGCATAGTCTGAGACATCAAGTCTCTCACCGCAAACAAATGTTTATGGTGTGATGTAAAAGATAGTGCGCCCAAGCCTACAGCCCTTGCCCATGCAAATAAAATAATCATTAACAAATAATGACAGTAATAATACTACAAATTTTAATTAAATTTTTTAGGCATTCATAAAGTCTAAAAGATCAACAGAGAATTTATCACAGCTGACTCCACATCCAAAAGAAAGAATCAACTGTTTTCTGCCTGTTTGGAATAACAACTCAACAAAACCTCACTGTGTATTCAAAGCTAAAAGGATCAATGCAAATACTTTTTAATCAAACAGTAGTTCTAGTAGGGTTAAAAAAAGCTAAAAAATGTCACTGCCTGATCCTGAAGGGTAAATTGTGTCTGTTAGGCACAGCTCAGTGTAAGAAGCAGTGGGAACCGGGAGAGCACGCAAAGCAATTCCACCTCCTGAACTCTCTAACACACAAGGGCAGTATGTCTATCACCACACTGTTTTATGAGTTTCAAACTCTCCCACCCAGCACCTGCTTTTGGAACATGGAGTGCTAGGTGGATTGTTCTGGCACCTCACGTCTCTGCTTTAGAAGGTCTTACTGAAAGTGTACAGTGATGCTGGCTGTAAGAATATACAAACGGAATATTAAAATCGACCCCAGATGTGACAAGCCAGAGTCAACAGCACTCCCCTGTCTATGACCAATACAAATAATGGGCACTCCTGGTCTAATATTTCTAATGAATACTGTAGCTAATGAAAACTGCAGTGCTGGCTGACCCAAAACAATTTGTGAAGTTCACGCAAAAAGGCTAGAGGAAGAGGAGGAAGTGATGCTGCTGCCACCACCACCGATGTCCTCCATGTTAGAATGCAGAAGACATTGGTTCAAATCCCTGCTATGGGACAAATCTGAAACTGATTTTTTCAACTGAAAATTTTTTTTGAAACATTTCAGTTTTGGTTCTACCCAGATTTTTTTCCTAGTTTTTCCAAACCACCATTGAATTTTAAAAATCAATTATTTGTGCAGCTGTACTCACATAGTTTATCATAGTTTGATTTCTTAATCGAGTCTTTCCCCTGCCCATTCTACTAATATGCATTGTCTAATGTTAAAGAAAATGACTGAACCAAATTATTCCATCCATAGAAAAAAAAGTATTTATAATTTGACAGCAGATTAACATGAACCGAAAATGTATAAAGCATATTGTTTTTAATTAATTTCAGACACATCAACCACTTTTCTTTTCTCTCACCTCTTTCCCAAATAAATGATGATTCCAGTTGGATTTAGTTTTTTAGTTGGGGTTAGAAACTGAAACACACATATTGTACAGAAGGTAAGTGCAGGTTTCATTCTATACCTGTACAAAGTATAGAACGTACAGGTATATTGTACAGAATGTAAAGCAATGGTTTACATTAAATTATCTCTTGTTCGTGCTCCTGGAGCCACACACAGAAGCAGTAAAAGGTACCTTGCATTACAGCATTCATATTGCTTCTCAGACCAATCAGAGTCTTATTGCAGTAGTTTTCAAACTGTGGGTCAAAACCCCAAAGTGGGTCAGGACCACATTTTAATGGGGTCACCTGGGTTGGTATTACACTTGTCCAGGGTCAAAGTGGCAGGACTTGGACAGACTCAGATTTTGGCCCTCTCCTCCCTCCTAGGGTTGTGTAGTAATTTCTGTTGTCAGGAGACGGTCATGGTGCAATGAAATTTGGGCACTCCTATCCTATTGAATTAAATTGTGCAGAGCTTTGCTCTACTGAGAAGTAGCTTGAAGTTAATGCACCACACAAAGTCTTCTTGCAGGAAGACGAATGTGTTTAAAAATAACTATTCAGTGTGTGCTATTGAGTTGTGGATGCTAGGAATGGGGATGTCCTTGGGGCTTCCATGTATCTCAGAGCAAGAACTCCTGTCAGTATGAAAGCAAGTAGAAACCATCTTCCAACCACACAATCTGAAGGTAACTCTGAATTGAAATCAGCATCAGAGAGGAGAAAGTGAAGCTCTTTTGGAAAAGTTGTCAGGGTGTGATAGCTTCAATGTGATCCTGGAACAAGCAAAACTCCCAGGCTGTTACCCATCCAGAATACTGTGTGACTAAAGATAAGAAACCTGAAAAAAAAAGACTTTTCTGACTTGCCATATACCAGATTTCAACTCAACCTTTATCATCAGGGTTTAAGGCCTTAGCAAAAAAAGACCAAGCTATAGAGATTTGCAACTTACTTCATTAAAAGTAAATGGAAGCACTTTCTTCTCCCCCAGTTTCAGAGAGGATACAAGAAACGTTGACGTGCCAAGCGTCTCATCCATGACGTAGTTAGCATCCATTAATGTAATCTACAACAGATACACGGATAGTTTAAAAACAAAACTACAGACCAGAGTAGAAACACACCTAAGCCATTCATTCTGTACTTACCCAGTGAGCAGACACAAGAAACAATAGTTTTTGGCACTTAATAGATTTGTTTATGACTTAGTATAAGCATTTGAGGGTTTGCATTGTAGGGATATTAACCACTTACACAGTACCTTTCATCTGAGACTATGCCAGTGCTTTACAAACTCCACTCTGGTCACGTTGTCGCTATTATATTCCTACTCCTGTACTCTTATTATTCAAGCATGGAATTTCTATCCAGATTGAGTCTACGTTACAGTTTGATTCATTAACTATAGTTGACTTTATGCTTTCTTTCACATAGCGAGCCACTCCCCCACCAGCATGACCAATTCTGTCATCCCTACATATTTTGTATCCTATGGTGAGTGAGTCCTATTAGCTACCCCATTTGACCAAGTTTCTGATATGTTATCATAGCAATATCCTCATTTAATACCAGGAACTCAAGTTCACCCATCTTAGTATTTCCTATACAACTCTCAGTTCCTTACTCTTTAATTACAGGATAACAGTAAACAATAATTACTTAGCATAATCACAGAAATTCCACACGTGTAAACCTCTACGCTATATCCAACCAAATTTAAATACTCATTGGTAGATATGCCATATCAGAGGGAACCACATGTTTTAGAATGTGGGCTGTACAAATCAACAACTGAGATTCTGGAACATGATTTCCCATTCCTACTGCCATACCAGTTAGTCGACTAGTCCTTCACATCCCTATCTGATAAGCAAATGTTTATCGGATAGTCGACAAGATTGTCAACTAGTCGCTTCCCCCACCGTTTTTTCTGATAGAAGCAGCGGGGGGGGGGGGGAGAGAGGGCTCCATCTGTGGTACTTTAAAGCGGCAGCACCACGTGGAGCCTAGGGCCAGACCCTGGGCTCCACGCAGCGCTGCCGCTTTGAAACGCCGCCATGGGAGTCCAGCGTCAGGCTCCTCCCAGCATTTCAAATCGGCAGCACTGCATGGAGCCCAGGGTAAGCCAGGGACTCCCCTGCTGACTCGGTGCTCCTGCAGCAGCATTTCAAAGTGGCAGCGCTGAGTCAGTGGGGAGTCCCCAGCTGATCACGGGCTCCATGTGGTGTTTTTGCCTTTAAAGTGTAGCAACAGCTCTAGCTAATAGCCACTTATGGACCTAACCTCCGAGACCTTTTCGAATTCTTTTTTAAACCCAATTATACTTTGACTTTCACAGCATCCCTTGGCAACAAGTTCAGAGGTTGATTGTGCACTTTCAAAGTACTTCCTTAAGTCTTGATTTTAAAATGTCCAGTCATGGAGAATCCATGTAAATTGTGTCAGTGGTTACATTATCCTCTTTGTTTAAAAACTAGGCCTTATTTATATTCTCAATTTGTCTAGCTTTAACTTCCGGCCACAGCATCTTGTTATAGCTTTGCCCGTAAAAATGAAAAGTCTTCTATTGTCAAATATTTTTTCCATGTACATACTTCTAGACTTTGATCAAGTCACCTCTAATCTTCACTTTGGTAAGGTAAACAGACCGAACTCCTTGAGCCTTTCAATGTAAGGCAGGTTTCCAAATTCTTTAATCATTCCATTCTCTGTGACCCTCTTTCACTCTTTCTCCAATGTTTCCAACATGCTTCTTGAAATGTGAACAGCAGAAGTGAGCATAACATTCCAGAAGAAAAAGCTTCAAGGGGTAGGTGAGTTAGTCACACCAGTGGAAAACGCAGACGCAATCTCCTCTACCTTTTTACTCTCGCTCTAGATTCCCCTGTTTATACATTAGCCCTTTTGGCCACAGTGGTCCCCGGGACACTCAGGTTCATCTGAATTTCCACCATGAAGTCCAAGTCGCTACTTCCCAGGATGAAGTCCCCTAGTCTGTATGGCCTGCATTCTTTCTTCCTAGATATGTAGCTTAGCAGCAGTGAAATACACACTGTTTGCTTGCATACAGTTTACCAAGAAATCTGGATTGCTCTTTATCAGTGACCTGTCCCCTACATTATTTACCGCTTCTCCAATCTTTTTGTTATCTGCCATCCCCAAGAACAATGATTTTATGGTTACTTCCAGGACACTGACAAAAACATTAAACTGCATCATTTAAAAAACTAATTCCTGTAGGGCCCTCTAAAATACACCCATTTACAATCACATTGATCTATCAGCCAGTTCTAGTTTCTTAATCAAAGTCCTATAGAGTATCAACTCAAATGACTTCTGGAAACCTAAGTATCTTTCATGAATACTATTACTATTACCAATTACATTTAATCAAAAATATATCAAGTTAGTTTAACAAGATTGAGTTGTCATAAATCTTTCTTGATGGATATTAATTATATTAATTTCCTTCAATTCATCCATTTGCTACTTTCAGCCATTTTATTATTTTACCTGGCATCAACATCAGGTTGAAAGATATAATTATATATTATAATTATTATTATAATATATGATGATATTATAATCATCCTATTTACCCTTATTAAATATTGGCCCATTAGCTTTCTTTCAGTCCTCTATATCTTCTCCACTGCTCAATGACTAATTAAAAGTCCACATTAACAGTTCAAAGAGCTCCTTGGCTGGGTTATTTAAAAGTCTGGGATGCAGGTTATCCAAATCTACTGATTTGAAAGTGTTTAACTTTAACAGTAACTGTTTAACATTCTCCAGAGCTACTGTTAGAATGGAGTTACTTTGCAATCTTCACGTGATATCAATATATCATTTAGTCTTTTCTCAAATATGGAACAGATGTTTATTGAATACTTCTGTTTTTCTGCATTATTATTGACAGTTTTACCTTTTCTATTCAGTACCATACATACTTGCACACACCACTATTAGAATTCTTTCTGTTCCTAATTACTTGAAAAGATTGTCTTAGCTCTGCAAACCATAGATTTCTCCTTGTATCCTTTTGCTTCCCTTATCAAGTTTCTACAATTCCTAGATTCTAATTTATATTCATGATAATCAATACCCTCTCTCCTCAGCCCCCTCCCCTTTTTTTTTAAGAGCAACTGCTTTCATAACAACTTGGCTTAGAGGAGAAGTTTTTAAACCAGTGTAACTTTCTCATATAGTGTTGTTAAACAATTCCAATTGTGTACATGTATCTGTTTAAATTCTCTCTCCCAGCTGATCTGACTCACTTTTGTGAAATTAGCAGTTTTAAAACAAGAAATATGTAAGTAATTTGAGTCTTTATTTCTATCAGCACATACAAGTATAACCAAGCCTTTATTACTTGCACTGAAGCAAGCACTAACTTTTAGTTCTGTGATTAATTCCTCCATCTCTCAAGATGACGTATGACATACTGTATATGACATATGACAATATACCCCATGTTGGATGCAACACCCTTGAAAGATGTACATTATGTTAGAATGGCATTCATTGTATTAATAATCATAGTTGCATTTTAATATCGATGTTAGGCCTGGACTACACAAGAGTGAAAGGTCGACCTAAGATACCTAACCCCAGCTATGTTAATTACATAGCTAGAGTTGATGTATCTTAAATCACTGTCCACACAGTGAGACGTTAATGGGAGCAAACTCTCCTGTTGGCTCCCCTTACTCCTCACAAGTAGCAGGAGTACGAGCACCAATGGGGGTGCTCTCTGAGTTCAATTTAGCACATCTTCACTAGACCCACTAAATCAAACCCCAAAAGATCGACTATGGCAGCATCGATCTTCTGTGTACTGCAGATATGGCCTTAGTGTTTTATACTGCCTCCCATCACCATAGGACCTAAATGCCTCTCAAAAAATCCACAATAGCAAAATCCCACACAGACTTTAATGGCATCTCTGGCACTTCTTGGGTTAGGATGTTTGTTTTGGTTTTGAGTGTCTTTATTATTTGTATCTAATATGCAATTTACCATTATTATGTCATGTCACTGACTTTGCAGGGCCAATTTTCAGAGCTCTATATTGACTCACATCATATTGCACTGGGTGTCAGCTTATAAAATATTATGCTTTTTAATGACTACATAAAATTATGATTAAAAAGAGTGAAAAACAGCTCATAAAATCAAAGCTGATTTACAAGACATGTTTTAGGAACTGTCTGGATTCTTACGACAGTGAGAAATCACTTAGTTAGACTATATCATAGAAAAAAGTGAGTAATTCAGACCACACCAAAAGTAGGAAATGACTGAGACCTCATGATAACCTGAATTAAATGGTTTGCTATTTTCCCAATTTCTTCTTGGCATCAGGATAGACACAAACATAGAACAGAAAGATGTATTATTGCTTTCAAGAAGGCAATTTGGATAAGCCATTAGACATTACAATTATAGTAAAACTCCAGTTGCCCGGCATCCAGTGGTCTGGCACTCCTGATAGTCGGGCACCACCTAGAACCCGGAAGTGCTCCAGGCAGCCAGACAATTAGTGCTGCTCTGCCCCAGGCTTCGCTGAGTCAGCCGCTGGTCAGTTTCAGCAGCGGCTGACTTGGGGATGCTGAAGCAGGGCAGCTGGGGTGCTGCCAGGTTGGTCCTGTAGCGCCACCCCTCGGTGCTGCAGGACCAACCTGGCAGCATCCCATCTGCTCTGCCCCAGACTTCCCAAGTCAGCCACTGCTGAAACTGACCAGTGGCTAACTCGGGGAAGCATGGGGCAGAGCAGCTGGGGTGCTGCCGGGTTGTTCCTGTCCCTCCATCCCCCCACCTCACCCCAGACCCCTCATAGACCCCCCTTCCGATAGTCCGGCATATCTGATAATCCAGCACCCCCTGAGTCCTAAAGGTGCTGAATTATCGGAAGTTTACTATAGTTATTTTAATAGCCTACCTTTTGAAATCTTAAACAAATTTTTTATTCTGTGCATTCATGTGACCAGAGTGAAGTCTGTGAGTGTGTGAGCAGAATTTGTTCTATGCTGTCCATTATGTCTATATTGACCCCATTCATCACTCCACTAATTTAAACACTGCGGGAACTATTGCAGCCTCTTTGCAGCATATCAGATCAATGGCTCCTGTTGGCCTTCTAAAACCCATAGTAGGTTGTGAGAATCTTACAATGAAAAATAATACAGGGAGCTAGGTATAGAGGTATAGCAAGGTATAGAGTCAGGTAAGTAGTAGTCTCTGACCTCAGTCAGTTCCCATGAAGAATGCATGAAATCTGCCAAGAACTCTTGTGACAGATTTTCCTTTGTCCCAGTGCTGAAGAAAGCACTCCTTTCTCACTTCCCACTGCCCTAAAATGTGTACTCTGTTCCCTGCTTCCTATGCATCTTAAACATTTTTAAATTGGGGATAGCCTAAAAAAACTCAAAAACAAAAGCCTTGTTAAGCCAGAGCTGAAGTTTACAGGAGTTAGTAATTTATAGGGGGAAAATACAAAACAAAACAAATGAGGTTTTAATTTTAAAATAAACCAAATATGTGAAATGCACATTTTAGGAATTCAAACAAACTTAACTCTGCCCTTGTTGTGACACTAGTTCCCATCTTCCTTTTTATGCCCCTTCAGCAGCTCTTTGGTACAATGCATTATACAGTAAAACTCCAATTGTCCGGCATCCAGTAGTCCGGCACTCCTGATAGTCCGGCACCAAATGAAACCCGGAAGTGCTCCGGCCAGCCGGATAATTGAAGCTGCTCTGCCCCCGGCTTCCCCAAGTCTGCCGCTGGTCAGTTTCAGCAGCGGCAGACTTGGGGAAGCTGGAGGCAGAGCAGCTGCGGTGCTGCCGGGTTAGTTCCGCAGCACCGCCCTCTCCCATGCTGCACAGTTCCCTGCCGACACTCCCCCCCCAGACCTCTCATATCCCCCCTTCCGGTACTCTGGCATATCTGATAATCCAGCACCCCCTGGGTCCTAAAGGTGCCGGATTATCGGAAGTTTACTGTATTATAGATTTGCCTTTCTGCTGTAGTAGCTTGGCCTCTGTACACATAATGTAAGAATAAAATGAGACTATGTATACTGGCTCCTATACTATTTGAATTAGCCAACAACATGAACCAATATGGATATCCTGCAAATTACCAAAACAATGTGTAGCATAATTATTTGGAGACATGTGGAATTCTTCCCCAGCAGACAAATGTTATAGTCTAACTTATAAAGGTTGAAAACATGGTTAGTTTCTTCACACCAGCGAGATCTCTTATTGTATTCCTCGTTATAGTGAGATTAACTAAAATGATCGTGTGGCTCCCAGACAACAGGTTATGCTGATTGTCAAACTTGAAGTCATGGAGAATGGGCATAGGACACATTGGCCTCTTTATAATTTACTTTCTCTTCGCAACAAGGAAATTGGAGAGATATCATGAAATAGCATCAGATGGGTGTAACACAATTTCCAGTATCTGCAGGAAAGGGATGGACCTAAATTCTGTTTTTCTTCTTCCTTGCTATTTCTACAAATACTTTCCAGTGAATGAAAGTGACTAACTCCATTCTTTGTGCTGATATCTATCTGGTATTTTTGTGACTACTACCGGAGACAAGGAGTTAGAACTTTCAGTTCTATTCTAAGATTTCAAGATTGTGTGTCCTGGGCAAGTCACTTAGGATACCTCTTCACTGTGTATGTATCTCAGGTGATAGGCACTCGGTTTGAGCAGCTGGATTGTCTTAGCCCAAGGGTGAGCATCCACACATAAGTTACTACAGCCTCTCACTGAGGCTGCCCACAGAGGACTTCAGAGGGCAGTATAAGCAGGTAAGCCAGTCTATGACCCTTTCCCAGCAAATGAGAGAGAACTTGTCTGTCCTTTGGCACACATAAGGAGAAACTGTAGAAATTCACTGAAGACTATCACTGGTTTAGCCCAACAGCTCTCAAACTTTTCAGACTACTTTCAGGAGTCTAATTTGTGTTGCCCAAATGTTAGCTCACTTAAAAAGTACAGGTCGAACCTCTCTAGTCCGGCACTCTCTTGTCCAGCAACATCCATGATCCGGTATGATTTTAGTTACCAGGGTGTCCACTTCTTATGGGTGTTGTCAAGTTTCCCACAGTCCCATAAGTTTGTTTACAGCCATCAATGTTCTGTGCTGTTATTTAGCTCTAATTTACCCCTAAATGTCTTCTAGGAGCCCAGTAAGCAGTGAAGTGTAGGTAATGCTACTAGACAATACTGACCTCCCATGTTCAGCATCGGTCGGGTCCCGAGGGAGCCCGATTAGAGAGGTTCAACCTGCATTTGCTTACAAAAATCAGACAAAAATACAAAAGTGTCACAGCATGTTTTTACTGAAAAACTGCTTATTTTCTTACTTTTACCATATACTTATAAAATAAATTAACCAGAATGTAAATATTGTATTTACATTTCAGCATACAGTATACAGAGCAGTACAAACAGGTCATTGTCTGTATGAAATTGTAGTTTATACTGACTTCACTAATGCTTTTATGAACCTTTTGTAAAACTTGGCAAATATCTAGGGATATGTCTACACTACCCCGCTAGTTTGAACTAGCGGGGTAATGTAGGCATACCGCACTTGCAAATGAAGCCCGGGATTTGAATTTCCCGGGCTTCATTTGCATAAGCGGGGCGCCGCCATTTTTAAAACCCCGCTCGTTCGAACCCCATGCAGCGCGGCTACACGGGGCACGAACTAGGTAGTTCGAACTAGGCTTCCTAGTTCGAACTACTGTTACTCCTCATTCCACGAGGAGTAACGGTAGTTTGAACTAGGAAGCCTAGTTCGAACTACCTAGTTCGTGCCCCATGTAGCCGCACTGCATGGGGTTCGAACGAGCGGGGTTTTAAAAATGGCGGCGCCCCGCTTGTGCAAATGAAGCCCGGGAAATTCAAATCCCGGGCTTCATTTGCAAGTGCGGTATGCCTACATTACCCTCCTAGGTCGAACTAGGAGGGTAGTGTAGACATACCCTAGATGAGCTGATGTATCGCCTGGGAGAGCTCTGTGTACTGCCAGAAATACACAAACCCCTAGTTGAGAACCACTAGTTTAGTGGTTTAGTTTAGTTTGTTCTCTCTGCACAGTGGACAGGTTACAAATAAGAGCCAGGCTGAACTCTCCAATGAAAACATACTCTTAAATTCCTGATAGATTAAAGGATTAGCCTAACTCTGACTTTTCAACACACCATGGTCTAATGCTTAGTTAATTAGGCATCAGTGGTGACATGGATTAGGTACCAGCACAGAGGAGTGACAGGTTCCTAATGCTCCTTGTGGGAGTTAGACTTAGGGTTCAAGCATACAGAAGTAAGCAGAGCTACTCTTCCAGTTACTCCTCCTAGCCGGCAAGGAGAAATAGGGAATGTGCAGAGACTTTATTATACCCTCATCTACTCACAAGCCAAAAATGCCGAGCCTATGAAGGAGGAGAAAATAAAAGTTTACTAGTGCTATAAAGAACAGTAAATTACTACTCTCAGTAGCAAACAGGTAAGAAATTGTGACTCAGAAGTGTGCCAGTGTCACAATACCACTTAAGGCTGCTCCTGGATGGGTCCAGTTTTTGCACCCACTCCTTGCTCAGAGCTGTGTAAAAAAGGCAAAACGTTAATGTTTAGAAAACTCTGAAATGCTCAGCTGACAGACGCTATGTAAGTGCAAAGTGTGGATATTTCAACCCTCCAGACACTGCTCAACTTCCACTTCCAGCTGTACTTCAGTGCATGATTTACCTCCAGAACGTTTTCCTGGTTGGGGTCCAAAATAAACTCAAAGGTCTCATTCCACACAGGGTTCACATTGTTATTGAAGTGTTTTGTTCTCTTTCTGCAGTCCGGGGCGGAGGGAATGAACAGCTCTACATATGGATCTGGCGTGTCAACTGCAGAGGAGCAAACAGAGGGTGACAGTTAGAATTTGTGTTTGGACAGCGTTAACCAAAACAAATTTAGGAAAGGACGAGTGTATGGCAGGTCATCTCATTACATACAGCAGTAAATGAAAAGTGCATATCCTGATCTTCCCCCCAGAAAGATCAAAGTAGCGATACCACTGATGTTAGGCCTTGCTTGAGAGACAAGCACTGCGAGTAAGGATACATATTTAATGAAAATGGGCTACAATGTGGTTGCAGTTATTTAAAGAAGCATCCCCTGAACTCCACCGTCCCCCAAGCACTAAAACAGCAGCACCTGGTATCACAATAGCAGCAAGGACACCAAATGAAATGGTCCTCATTTACAAATTCAAGAAATCTATTTTGGATTCTGTTTTTTACCCTCTCTCACAAGAGACTCCTAACAATTTTGCAGGACTTGAAATACAATAATGAGCCATTTATGTACTATCTTGTAATGATATCCATCTGGGCGCACTCCTGGGTGAAGCCAATGAAATCAAGGGTGGCGCTCAGGTCTACCCTTATGAATATCACTTTAGGACTGGGGCATTATTTACATATTCCATATAAATTGTGACTGCAAACAGGAATAGCTGACATTCTAACTACTTCATCCATATCCAGTGCAGAATAGGCACTCTGAGAAGTCTTAATTAAGGTTCTTTGATTATTACCATTTTATTACTAAAAACAAATACTATGCTATAAGCAGCCTTGCTAAATTCTACTTACCCATCCACTCAACCAAAGCAATTTTTTCCTCCACAGAAGTAAATAACCTGTTTTTACACTTCTTCATCCTCACCACCCTGATAGGAAGGGTGTATAGGTAAT
Organism: Pelodiscus sinensis; assembly: GCF_049634645.1. Classification (NCBI taxonomy): domain Eukaryota; kingdom Metazoa; phylum Chordata; order Testudines; family Trionychidae; genus Pelodiscus; species Pelodiscus sinensis. Next base: position 54,611,915 of record NC_134719.1, read on the forward strand.
TTTTGAGAGTGAGCTAAAACTGCCATAACAATTTGCAAAGCTGCATTATACATGTGCCAACAAAATTTTTTTAAAGACACTGACGTGGCATTTTACTTAATTTTTAAAACTAAAACAGCACTTTGGTGGTAGACATTTTCTTATATCAGCTTTAAAGGAGAATGTCAGATATGCTGTGTTCACTTATCTTGTATAACTGATGTGTACAATAGATAATGGGCTATCGTAAGTACAAATATTATTGGTAGAAAGGTTGTACCAGTGGTTGATCAATATTTTTTAATTTAGTTCAACCTATTCAATCTGTTTTGTCTTCATACGGACAGTAGTTGATTCCATTTCTTATAACTTTAGTCTTGACAACCAAACTTTTACTGTAAATATTTGGTTTTGCAGGAATAGTCCTCTGATCCTGAAAAGGGACTTGCTAGTATAGACCTTTATGTTCAGTCCCTTTGATTTCAGTGGGAATCTGGATTTGGACTGGTACATCCCCCTGCAAGATCAGGGTAACATTACAGAAGTATATGTGCATGCTGGTACAAGGGACTTTCTCCATATCTTCTTGACTTATCAGAAGTTAGACTCATTTGGTCTCAGGCCACAAAATGGATACACATCTTCAGAGGATCAAGCGTTTAGAAGTTGTTTTTTGTTTTTGCCCAGCAGCCTATTTCATGCAGCCAAATATGTGCAGTCATCTCAAATGACCATTTTCTCAAGGATCTCTCTTGGCCAAAAAGACACCACACTGTCAAATACATGTATTTTCATCAGTGTACACTGTTTCAGCAATGCCAAAACCTGTTGGATAGACATGTGGATTTCAACAATGCTTTTGCAGGAAGGTTTCTGAGGTCCAGGACTTTCTTCTCACTTATGACCAGAGAAAGAGATCTGAATTGAAAGCTTGATCTTTCGAGCAGAAAAATGGACATTTCACCATATCTGCACAGTCTTGATTTTGTTCCAGTGTGGAAAGAAAACAAATTTTAAAACCTCTGAGGGTGTCACAGAACAGAATATTTGTCCTCCAGCCACCCCTAATGGAGGCCCAAGCCAAACTACAACTCAGGCACTCAAAGGCAATTTTGTTTAAATCTTTTTAACTTGTGAACAGATGTTACTGTCAGAATTTTCATTGCATATACCAGAACTTTATATTTCTTAGAAAATATGAGGGGAAGGAGAGTTTAGTGTGGAGGGAGGGGGGGAGGGGCGGGACAGTCTTTTTGGGGTATGTCTACACTGCCATGTATATCCAGGATTAGTAGATTCTGTGTTTGTCAACCTACTTGAACTTATAGCAAAACAACTTAAAGTGGGGAATTTTTTTCCCTGTAGCTAACTTCCATTTGCTCAAAATGGTTCTTGTTTTGTTTTGTTTGTTTTTTTGTGCACTCAAGTGACTGTTCTATGATCACTCAGCGAGTTGCTATTTGGTCAGTACAAGATCTCTTGCTTCGGAAGCTGGCTGTTCTTCTCTGAGCTGTCTATCAATTTCTTCAGACATTACTGGACCATTAATACACATATCAGTAAAAATGGGCAAGCTAAGTGAATGGCAGGATTTTCCATTTCTCCTTAGGCCAGACAAAAATACTCCCTCTGAGATACATCTTTATTCCCCAATAGAAACAAGTTAGCACTGCCCCTCTGACATAGTTAGCTACTGCCTCCTGACATGGTTAGTTATCACCCATCACCTTATACATGTTGATTCATTCAAAATATCTCTATTACATATGGTCATTCTGACCTTATCTTTTAGGAGGGGTCAGTGTGTTCCTTTTATCCTTGGGGACTGTTTCTATATATTCTTGATTTAGTTGTATTCTTGATATTGAGATGTTTTGGTACTGCTTGTTATTGGGCTGTGTTTGTGTGACTGCTCTGCACTTAGCACTTCTAAGTGTGTATTTCTGCAATATCAGCTCTGCTCTTGATGGATTTTGTGACCACATCTGCCTCATATAGGCCTCTGTTACAAGGGCTCATGTCTAAGGCTCTCTATCTACTTCACTGCCATATCCCAGACTTTTGAATGCCCTCCCAAAAATGTGGCAACTATAGCCCTTTGTTCATGGTGGACTGTGAGAAAACTTGACTTTTGTCCAAAAATTCGGCGTGAGGGGTTACTTTTGGAAGACTCCAGGGATGTATGCAGTGGGGATGTATCCACACTACAATGCAATAGGGCTTGAACCCTGTATTTGAACTCAAGCTCAAGTCCTGCCCCCCATCAGTCTACAGGTAAATCATGCTAACTAGGATCCAGAATCACAGACCTCAAAGTGGAGTAGAATCCATGTCTGAATCAAGCCAGCCAAATTCCTATTTATGCCAATTTTAAAAAAATGATTAATACAACTATTGGTCAACTTTCTGCATTTTAGCTCCTTGGATGAAAAGAAAATTTGCTTTAATGCAATGCAGACCTCTGGAAACTAAAATGCTGGATTCTGGATAGCCCTGGAAGGGTCTTCTACACAGCAGCTTGCTTTTAAATTTTTGCCAGGAGGTCTGCAGCACAAGCTAGGTCTTTCTCTTTCATTTCACTTTTTATTAACTTGATTTTGCTCAACTCTAATTTTTGCTTATAATTGATACTCATTTTCATTCATGTTTTTTTAAGCTCACACTGCAAATAGATTTGTTTCTGTTGTCAAAATTTTGAAGTAAATCAAACCCACAAAACAGCACACTGCCATACATATGCCATGTTTATCTTGCCTGTCCAACTGACTTCAAGCCAGTCTCTGAAGCAGAAACAAATGCATTTTTATATAAACTTAAAAGCAGTTACTGTATGAATGACTGGGGGGAAGGGGATATTTAACTAGCTCAAAATCTCAATAGCAAACAAAACTGTGTAACAAAAATACTTCAGGTCAAGAGTTAATCAACTGTCCTTTCGAGTTTTAAATTTTATAACTAAGAAAATAAAAATCTGTTCCTTCAAGAATTTCTTCCATGGATGGAGATTAAAAATACAGAGAGCTTTCATGTGTTGATTAAGAGGAAGTTACTTACACCATGCAATAACTATGGTTTTTCAAGATGAGTGGCCCCATTCGTGTCCCACTATAGATGCATGTGCCTTCCGGTGCTTCTGATCAGAGATCTTTAGCAGCAGAATCTGTTCAGCCACGAGTTCTCCACTTCTCACGCACTGCCTTGAGGTTAATGAGCGCTTTGCAAGGAAACTGCTCTGTTCTCTTTGAAATAGAGGGAAGGACAACGACAGGTCATGGGTTCATGGGGCCATCATCTCAAAGAACCATTGTTACCATGAAAGGTAACTTCCCCTTTTCTTTCAGAATTGTCCCTCTGGATTCTCCACTGTAGAAGACTCCGAGCAATAATCCCAGTGGGGAGTTGGAGCTCTGGAGTCACATCTGTTATTGCCAATAATACTGCAGAGCCAAAACTATTATTGGAATGAGAGTCTCCAGTGATGACATAGTGGTCTGTGAGGGTACGTACATACACCCAGGTGACTGCTCCACAGATTTCAGAGATAGGGATATTCTTGAGGCAAGTGACAGAAAAGGAATGGACCTCAGAATGTGTGCAAATTCCAAGTAGAGGTTTTATACTGTGAATATGAAAAAAAGGGCTTAATATACTTTGAGACCCATTTGGAGAGCCTCTGGGCTGATACTATTGTATGAAAGAGCTTAGATGGTTCCCTAGAACTTTGTCCTGTCCAAGAAGCAGGCCAGGGCCTTCCTAAAGACTAGTATGTTCTATGTGGTCTCTGCTCTCATGATGAGGCTTCAGATAAAAGATTGGAAGGGGATTTGGTTGTTTCGTGAGAAAAGAGGTGCCCACTTTAGGAATATGCTTTGGGTGTAACCAGATAGTTACCTTGTGAAAGAATACTGTAAAGCAGGGTGCACTACAAGGTCTATTTTCTTCACCAAGGCAATGACTGCCAGAAATGCTGTCTTCAATGACAGGTGTGCAAGCACACAAGATCTAGTCAGGCTCTTTAAAAGTAGATTTAGATCCCACATTGGAGTAGGGTGTTTGAGTTGGGGAAAGAGGTTCATTATGCCCTTAGGGAATCTCTTTGTAGTTGGGTGTGTATGTGCTGATGGAAAGTCGATACGGCCAGCAGGTGTACCTTGAGCAAACTAAGGGATAGCCCTGTCTGCTTATGAGCCAATACGTAACCTCACACCACTGAAAGTATGGCTCTGGATCTTTGAGTGTGTGGAGGGATGCTTTGGTCTTCTCAGCAAACAACTTAGAACCTTCAAATAGGAGGACCTCAGCAGTTGTTTGCACCTCCTTTGGGAAGCCCAGCAGATGCAACCATGAAGCTCACCATATCGTGACCACTACTAAGATGAACCAGGACACTGTACCAGCTACATCAAGTGCTGCCTGAAGTGCTATTTTAGCCACTAACTGTCCTGCATTGATAATTGCTCAAAACTGTTCCTGGGTTTTGGGATCCCGAAATGGGAGGATCCAAGAACCCAGGTCCCAGCTTGAGCCTGAAGGTCTATATTGTCCATTGTATGGCCCTGCAGTCAGAAATCCTTGAGCTAACATAGGCCGGCCATGGGTGATTTCCTTGGCTGGAAGCAGTTTCAATCTGTGCTTTTCTGTACTGACTGGACTAGTTAAAAGTTATGGCTCTCTGAACACACCACACCTAAGTTCCACTAAGCTGCATGCCTGGGTGACCACCCAGCAAGCTACAAGTGCAGTGCATGCCAGGTGCCTCCTCTTCCCCCACTGCCTTGCTACTCCTGTCCTCTGCCTTGGACTTGCTCTTGAAAGCCTCCTGCTTGCAATGCACAGTATGGGGGGTGTCACTGATGTCAGGGTAACCCCGTCCCAGTTCTCCTGTACCCCATCTCCACACAGCTTGGGGAATGACAGGACAGGACTGGGACAGAGGTAACTTGCCGGTGGCTGCTCTGAGTGCAGATCTGCAGAAAATGGCAACGTACAGCAGCAATTCACAGGAATGAAGAGAAAGAATAGCACTGCGGTTTTTAATAAGGCTCCAACATTTGGGCTGCATTTTCCCATCATCCGACATTCTGCACTTTAATTAAAACAATCCCTGTGTTTCTTTCTTTTTCCACTGTGTGTACACACACACACACACACACACACACACACACACACACACACACACACACACACACTTTAGACCAGGAGTCTGAGTCCAGCTTAGCCGCTATAAGGAGTGCCTGAGTTTCTTGGCTCTTATGGCAAAGATGTTCATTTGCAGAGCCACATGTTATTATATGAAAACAAAACTTTAGATTCAAGATTTGTTTTGATGCAAGTCTATTACCTTTCCATTTTATTTTAATTAAAAAGCTACTGAGCCTGTGCCTGTGCATTTCAGAATGTCAGCTCCACCATCAAAAGCCCTGCCAGCATTTGGTGAACAGTGAGGGTATGTCTACACTACAAAGTTAATTCGAACTAGCGGAGCGCTTAGTTCGAACTAAGTAAACCTTATTCCACGAGGACTAAGCCTAGTTCGAACTTACTAGTTCGAATTAAGGGCTGTGTAGCCCCTTAATTCGAACTAGTGGGAGGCTAGCCCTCCCCAGCTTTCCCTGGTGGCCACTCTGGCCAACACCAGGGAAACTCTATTGCCCCCCTCCCGGCCCCGGACCCCTTAACGGGGCACGGGCTGGCTACGATGCCCGTGCCAGGTGCAAGCCTGCCAGCACCCAGCCAGCCGACCCTGCACCTGGCACGGCTCGAGCCAGCCACCCGATACCCCCCAGCCCTCCCCCTCTTCCCAGGACCAGGCTGGCGGCTCCCGGGAGCTTGCCCAGCACCGCAAGAGGCGGGCACCCGCCTGGTCCAGTGCAGACATCGTGGACCTCGTCCACGACCTCCGCATTAGGCACAGAAAAGCAGCTGTCTAGGGCAGGAGAGCTGCCAGCCTGGCCACCCAGGAGCAGGTTTGCATGAAAATCAAGGTGATCCACTGAGACCCCCGACCCTGAGCCCTGAGCTTACAATGGCCGTACTGGGTCAGACCAAAGGTCCATCTAGCCCAGTAGCCTGTCTGCCGACAGCGGCCAACCCTAGGGACCCTGGAGGGGATGGACCAAAGACAGTGACCAAGCCATTTGTCTCATGCCATCCATCTCCAGCCTTCCACAAACTTCGGGCAGGGACACCACTCCTACGCCCTGGCTAATACCACTCTATGGACCCAACCTCCATGAATTGATCTCACTTCTCTTTAAACTCTGTTCTAGTTCTAGCCTTGACAGCCTCCTGCAGCAAGGAGTTCCACAGGTTGACTATTTGCTTTGTGAAGAAGAACTTTCTGTTATTAGTTTGAAGCCTGCTACCCATTCCTTTCCTTTGGGGTGTGTCTAGACTACATGCCTCCTTCGACGGAGGTATGTAGATTAGCCAGATCGGAAGAGGGAAATGAAGCCGCGATTAAAATAATCGCGGCTTCATTTAAATTTAAATGGCTGCCCCGATCTGCCGATCAGCTGTTTGTCGGCAGATCGGAGCAGTCTGGACGCGCCGACAAAGAAGCCTTTCTTCATCGGCACAGGTAAGCCTCGTGAAACCAGGTTTACCTGTGCCGATGAAGAAAGGCTTCTTTGTCGGCGCGTCGCGTCCAGACTGCCCCGATCTGCCGACAAACAGCTGATCGGCAGATCGGGGCAGCCATTTAAATTTAAATGAAGCCGCGATTATTTTAATCGCGGCTTCATTTCCCTCTTCCGATCTGGCTAATCTACATGCCTCCGTCGAAGGAGGCATGTAGTCTAGACACACCCTTGGTGTCCTCTAGTCCTTCTATTATGGGAACTAATGAAGAACTTTTCTGTATGCACCCTCTCCACCCCACTTGTGCTTTTATAGACCTCTATCATATCCCCCCTCAGTCTCCTCTTTTCTAAGCTGAAAATTCCCAGTCTCTTTTGCCTCTCTTCATATGGGACCTGTTCCAAACCCCTCATCATTGTAGTTGCCCTCCCCTCTCCCACTCTCTCTCTTCCCCTCTCCCACCTCCTTTTCCCAGTCTCCCCGAGTTTTGTTCAATAAAGAGAGATTCTATTTTTGAACACAATTGTCCTTTATTTTGTACATCAGGAAGGGGGGCTAGGGAGGGGTAAGTGGAAAGAGGTGAGGGAGGAATGGGGTACGAGCCCCCGATGGGGAGGACTGGGCTGGCTCTGCGGGCTTCTGGGGGTGGAACCTCTCCTGCAGCCCCCCGATTGACCCCTCTCCCCGGATGGCAGCCTGCGGCAAGTGCAGCCCGGTCTGATGGCCGAGTGCTGTGATGTGCCCAGTGTGGGTACTCCGGGCAATCCAAGCCAGGACTGCTTTGCAAGTGGGGCACCCCTGAGAACTGTCTGTCCGGGGTGGGGGTCGGGTCCCTTTAAGCACAGCCCTCAGCTAGCCTGAGACAGCAGCTCCACGCTCTAAGTCCTACTCTGATGCCCTGCCAGCACTGCTTTCGGCCATCCTTAACCTCTGTTCAGGGTCCACTCAATGTGGACATGCTAGTTTGAATTAGCAAAACACTAATTCGAACTAGTTTTTAGGTCTAGCTGCGCTAATTCGAATTAGCTTAGTTCGAATTAACTCTTTCGAACTAAGTTAGTTCGAATTAGCGCTGTAGTGTAGACATACCCTGACAGACTAAATGTCTCTGTGAACATATGTGCATAGTAGGGATGTGAAGGACCAGTCAAGTATCCGATACCAGTTAGGGATGTGAACAACCAGTTGACTATCTGATACGCAAATGCTTATCAAACAGTCGCCAGAATAGTCACTTCCCTCCCCCCTTGATTCCTCTATCACATGGAAGCAGCAAGGGAGCAGAGAAGAGGGGGGGTACTTCAAAGCGGCAGCACCTCACGGAGCCTAGGGTCAGACCCCAGGTTCCGTGTCGTGCTGGTGCTTTGAAATGCCACGTGGAGCCTGGAATCAGCTGGGGACTCCTCAGGCAACCCTGGGCTCCATGCGGCGCTGCCGCTTCGAATGCTGCAGGGAACCCAGCGTCAGGCTCCTCATGGCATTTCAAAGCGGCAGCGCTGCACAGAGCCCAGGGCAGGCAGGGAGTCCCCAGCTGACCCCAGGCTTCGGCGCTTTCACCTTTGAAGTCCAGCAAAAGCCCTAAGGCTTAAGTGCATCGACTATTCAATTAGTCAAGTATGCAATACTTAACATCCCTAGTGCACAGCAGTTTTAGCATTAATGACTGGTCAATGTACACTTATTTTTACATCTTGCACTGGACATCTTCAAGGCCAAATGCCACTCTGGTGAAGCTCGTCCAACAGTTATATCTCTAACCAACTGGGCTTGAACCTTTCAGCCACATTCATGGATCCAGTCAACTGCATGCTACAGAATTGAAGCTATGAGAGTATGGATGGCACAATTCCATATCTGAGCAGAATGTCACAGATTAGACCTGATGTTGCATCACTCACCTACATGTGACAGGCCCTAAGGCACTTTTGGGTTGTACAATACCGAGATGAATGGACTTCCTAGCTGTCTGTAAAATAACTCAGCAAAGACTCAATTAATACTTTGCAGTTTTGTAGTACCTTTGTTAGGACAAACTAACATTCTCTCACCACAAGACTCCTGTAAGGTAAGCATAACTGGATTTCCAATTTATATGTAAATTCTAAAAAAATGAACTAAGGAAAGCTTAAGTGACTTGCTTTAGGCATCACATCAGATCTATTAAGGACCAAGGGAGTTCAACACCACTGCACATCAGACACCAATAAGAAGTAATTGAATTAGCTAGCTGTCAGATGTTGATTGAATGGATACATCGTTCTGGGGGCTGCCATCTCAGCTTTCATTAAAAAAACTTAAGTCTCTAGTTCTTAAGAAAAAAAAAGCTACAAATGTGAACATAGAGTGAAATGATATAATGCTGTCTGCTTGAATATGCAGATAATTTGAAACAAATCTCAAACATCTAAACGTTTTCCAGTTCATCTCAATAGACTGCTAACGCTGAGGTTGAATGATGCTACCCCTCAATATTAAAGATTTCACTGCTGAGGAATGCACAAAAAGGATGGGGTAAACAGATTATGAAAATATCTTGATCAACCCAGAATCCTGATGTGGTAAACAACAACCACAACAACAAAAAACCCACCTTTTGTTTTATCTTTTTAACTCAGACAACCTCCCTGGACTGTAAACACCTAGGGTACTCAGAGACATGCAAAGTGGAACCAGATAGTAGCTAAGTTTAGGGTCAAGTCAATTGTGTCAGATAGTGGCCCCTATGAAAATACCACACAATTAAAGTGTCATACTTGAATTTTTTCTGTACTAACTCATCTGTCAATGTGGTTAGTACAGGCATTCAGGCCAAGTTTTATTCTGATTGGTGAAGGCTTACTCATACAAATAATTTCATAAAGGTCAATGGGACTACTCATACGAGTAAACACTCAGTATCTGAATAAGTGTCACACTGTCTAGCCCAAAGTAAAGAGACTTTGCCTAGCTTTGGGACCAATTCTCTCAATACACATATTAGCCAGGTCAGTTAGAGTTGTCAGCCCTCTGTCTACAGGATACTTTTGCCACAGTGTTGTTGCTTTTTGCCAATACACTTCCCACAATTATTTCTCCTGGCAGACATGTTCCTGTGGGTTAATGGAGTTTTTCACGTCAGAAAGAAACCAGCAGCCAGAAGGATAATGTAGCATACATCCTATTTGCAGAAGCTCCTCTCTGACCAGAATTGCTCTCTCTTCTGACAAATATGACATGCTGCAAACCAGTTATGGAGATACACAAAAGGCTTCAACTTGAGTGAAAAATCAAGTTTTTGCCATTTTTTTCCTCTCTGTCTTTATGTAAAGGCAGAGAATTGTAATTTTGGCATCAAAACAAGTTTGTCAAAGGAAATGTCATTTTTTTCTGAATGATTTTCATACTCTTTTGAGTAACCACAGTTTTAACTTCCCAGCTATTCTTACAAGTGATGGACCAAGAAAGTAGTAATCAGAACTAGATCCTGACCAGGGATAGGTTGGCATTTGGATTTATAACCAACTCATGAATAGGTTTGGAGATTCCTAACTGAAAGGAATTGCCAGAACTGAAATCTTATGAGTTGCTCTCAATCATAATATTCATTAATTAAATTACAGTGTTGCATTTTGAATGCTAAATGAATGAAAAACATATTAAAAAAAAATGATGGCTAAACATGGTTCCTCTCCTTCTACCATGTAAAAACGTGGAAAGGGAAGGTCATAATGGAAAAGAACCATACATTGTAGACTCTCCTTTTGTATGAAAGCCAGAAGAGGTTGCAAACCATGTGGCCTAAAGAAAGACTAGTGATGAAAATATTAAAAGTGTATCCAAGCACTTCAGATGTTGAAGTGGGCATGGAGGTTGCCCCTACACATGTCTTTAGTCTCTCCAGCAGTTTGGCTCCAAGTGCACTCAGAGTTCGGCTGTGCAGACTGGTTGCAACCGGACTTCCACTCCCTACTGTTCTGCATGAAGAACTGTGTTGCCAAATGGCAAGGTGGACACTTGGAATAGCCCAGCCATTGACACACGGAAAAGGAACAGAGGCAGCCAGATTTCCTCTTCCCCACCTCTTTTCTGAATGTTTTCTCCTTGCCATACCACAGGTACAGCCCTAAGGGCTTATGTATTGCTACATGTCAATTATGGGATGCAGTGATGTAAAAGGCCAATATCCTTCTAGAGTCTATTGTGTATGGCATATGTAAGCATAGGCGTGTGCAGCACATTTCATTAGAGTGTGTACCCAGGTATTATTTTTTTTTAAAGGTGAACATTTATTGAATATTCAATCATAAAGAACATTTTTATTCATCAAACAAACTAAAGAAACTAAAACTTAACTAAACTTATTTTTTTTTAAATTACCAACTAAATTTTACTTAAAAAATACAAATTTAAGTATGGGATATTGTACTTCTTAGTTTGTTTTTTACATGTGCAATTCGGCGCTTATTGCATAATACAGCAATCCATACTTTAAAACTTAATCGCATGATACACTCTTTTAATTAAAACGCATAGCCATTTTTTTGGAGACATTATAGGGTTACCAGGTAGTCTTAAAAAAAATACCGGACATACTTCATGGGAGGGGGGGGGTGATAGGGACCGGCTGGAAGGGGAGCGAGGCTGGCCGGGAGGAAGGGGGAGGGTGCCGGGAAGCAGAGCTGGCAGTGGGGGGAAGGGGTTGGGGGCTGGCCGGGGAGATGAGGGGGGGCAGTCAATGGGAAGCAGAGCTGGTCGGTGGGGGGGGGGGGGGAAGGAGTCGAGAGGAGTGGGGCTGACCAGGGGAGATCAGGTGGAAGCGGGGGGCAGCCAGCAGGAGCGGGGCTGGCCTGGGGAGCTCAGGAGGAGGAGGGGAGAACTGGCCACCGGAAGCAGTGATGGGGGGGGAATGCAACGGGGCTGGCTGGGGAAGATCAAGAGGAGGAACCAGCCAGCGGGAGGTAGTGCTGGCAGTGGGGGTTGGGTACAGCGGGGTTGGCCGGGGGAGATCAGGAGAGGAGGGGAGAACTGGCCACCGGAAGCAGGGCTGGCAGCGGGTGCAGCGGGGCTGGCCAGGGAAGATCGGGAGGAGAAGTGGGGCAGAACCAACCAGCCGGCCAGGAGGAGCATATCAGCCGGTGGGGAGCGGGACTGACCCGGGCAGTCCAGATCCCAGGGCACTCCCGCCCTCTCTCCCCCCCTCTCCCACCTGGTCCAGGCGAAGCGCGAGTCAGTCTGGCTGCGGCTCCACCACGCACTTGACCAGCGCACAGGAGCACGGACCGGGCTGCCCCTCCTCCTCACACACAAGCAGGGCTCCCAGCACCGATCACACCCGGTCTCCCAGCCACTCCCCCCGCCAGGCTTCTGGATGCCCAGTCAGAAAACCAGAAAATACCGGACAGTGCACATGTCCGGTATTTTCTGGATTTATTTTAACCGGACAGAGCCCAAAAAACGGGACTATCCGGTAGAAAACCAGACACCTGGCAACCCTAAGACATTAGGGTGTGCCTGGGCACACCCTGTACACATGCCAGTGTATGTAAGCATGGGAGGTAATTGTCCCATTCTACTTGGCACTGGTGAGGCATCAACTGGAGTCCTCTGAGCACCACACTTTAGCAGAGAGGTGGACAAATTGGAGAGCATCCAGAGAAGAGCAACAAAAATGATAACAGGTTTAGAAAAAAAACCTGGGCATTTTTGAGAAAAGAAGACTGAGCAGAGGCCTGATAGCAATCTTCAGATATGTGAAGGGCTGTTCTAATGAGGAGAGTGATCCTAAGTTCCCTGAAGGTGGGGCAAGAAGTAATGACCTTCATCTGCAGCCAGGCACATTTAGTTTAAATAGTAGGAAAAGCTTGCTAACTATAATAGAGTTACCATATTTGAACTTTCAAAAAAGAGGACACCCCTGAGAGGAAGTGTATCTGTATCTACCAACTCAGATTATAAGACATTAGTTTTTATATAACACACATTAATACAAGGTGAGTTGGTAGAAACTGGTACAGATACACTCCTTCTCGGGGATGTCCTCTTTTTTGAAAGTTCAAATATGGTAACTCTAAACTATAAGAAAAAATAAACCAGAAATGGTGGTAGACATTTACTCTCTACATCCTTTCAGTTACAGTGATCTTGGGTGTCACTGGGGATAACAGTGCAAAGAACACTGACAGGAAGACCCCAAGTACAGAGGGACTGCCACGGTTCCACTGCACAAGGAGGTAGGCTGCAAAGCTCCTGTGTAACTGGAGTTTACTGGAGCAGAGACAGCAACTTTGATCAAAACCCCCTGCGGAAGAGCAGCCCAGGAGTAGTCATCCCTGTAACCTGAAGGCTGCAGTAAAATCCAAGCACTGACCCTGCTGTGATCTTCAGGGGGCAGCAAGTGAAGGGAGGGAGCGACGTGATAACAGCACAGTCATAGCCAAAGAAACAAGAACAAGAGACGCTGACACCCTTCTTTGGAATAAGCAGATACCGTATATACTTGATCATAAGCACACTCATTCTTAAGCTGACACGCCAAAGTTTTCAAAATAATTGTAAAAATCAGTGTCCTGTTCATAAGCTGACTCTATCGGAGATTTGCAAACCTCCTTCCCAGCTGTCAACACAGCCACTGACACGTTGGGATGTTTTGTTTACCTGAAGCATCTGCAGGCACAGAGCCCCGCAGGTCCCATTGGCTGCTGTTCATTGTTTCCAGCCAATAGGAGCAGAGGGAAGCAGCACGAGCCAAGGAACCTGCTGGCTGCCACTTCCCATCACTCCTGTTGACCCGGAACAGAGAACAGCAGCCAAAGAGAGCTGAGGGGCTCCATGCCTGCAAACACTCCAGGTACATAAAACATCCCAGCACACCAGCATTTTGTCCTGATGGGCTGGGAATTGAAGTTTGCCGACCCCACCCAAACTAAAAAAATTGGCCAACCCCCGCTCTTTACTGCATTGTTTTGTACTAAAAACATTCAGCTTATGATCGACTACATATGGTATTTTCTGAAAACTGCTGATGTTTTTCATGGGTCATCCTTCCTAGTGGCTTCCTGTTCTGCAAACGCGTCTGTAGAAACACAGAGTAAGTGGCAATAATGTTGAGACCACAGATAACTCTACACAGCGCAAGTTGCTTCATTGCTCTGTGCTGAATCAGCAGGGCTTTGAGTTTCTCTTTTAAGTTTTTCACCAAACCACAACTTTCGGAAGGCACGGCAGCCTCCAATTTCCTTACACTGAGAACTCATTTCTGACTTGGCTTGACTTATTCTAAGTGCTGCTGGCACCATACAACTCATTCATTCATTTTTCTCTTTTTTTTTTTCTTTTTTTTTTAAATCAATTGTTGGGGAAGAGCAAAAAGTGCCATGTGAACGGATATGAGTGAACAATGACAAGGCAAATGTTTAAACAGATGCTCCTTGGCATAAGCAAAACTAGAGAGAAAGCACAAATGCCACTACTAATACATAAGCTTAGAATGGCCCCGCATTGTGAGAAGAAACAGCTAATCCAGTGGTCACCAAGCAGTCGATCGGGATCTACTGGTAGATCTTGGAGCCTCCGACAGGTGATCCTGACTGGTTTGACCAAGTGGTTATCAAGTACCAGCACTTCAGCTGCCCCTTCCTCCCACCCCTGCTCTTCTTCTTGGACCTGATCCCTCCCCAGGTGCCTCCTGCTTGCTGTGCAAGGAATGGGAGGGAAAGAAGGGGCGCTGATGTCAAGGTGCCCTCTCTCCCATCCTGTATCCTATCTCCACAGAGAAGAAGGGGGCACAATTGGATTTGGGATGGAGTTTGCTGGCTGCTTTTTGGGAGTGATGCAGGGCCAGGACAGAGGCAAGCTTGTCTTAGCCCGACTGCACCACCACCAGGAGCCACTTGAGGCAAGCAGTGACCAGCTGGTGCCCACATCCTGAACTCTTACCCCAGTCATGAACCCCCTCCTGTACCCCAAGCTCCTGCCTCGAGCACCCCTGCATCCAAACATCCTCCCAGAGCCTGCATCTAGAACTCCCTCTGGCACTCCAACTGCCCCAAGCCCCTCTCACACTCCAAATCCCTTCACTCAAGACCAGAGCCTGCACTCCAACCCTCTGCCCTAGCCTGGTGAAAGTGAGAGAGGACAGGGGAGGGAGAGAGGATGGAGTGAGCAGGGGTGGGGCCTCAGAGAAGGGGCACAAAGGTGACAGGGCAAGGATATTTGGTTTGAAGTACATCTTGGATTTCACTTAAATTCAAAAAGTGAGCTCATGCTTAAAAAGGTTGGAGACCACTGAGCTAATCAGGTGAGAAATGGAACATTGATGAATCAATAAAGCAATACTCACGCATATCCCCAAAAGCCCCTTTTGTAACATTTGTGGCTTTCAATACCGTCACAGTTAATTTGTGTGAATACTGGTGTTCCACCTAGAAATCAAAAGCATGTAGTTAAACAGGGTATAAAACTCCAAAAACAGAATGAAGTTATTAAAATAGCTTTCATTTGTCCAAGGAGCAGCAAAAAGAAGAGTCCTCTATTCAAAATGTAAACGAACTTGCATACAGGAAAGAACATCTTAAAGCTGATCTCAGGGCTGGCCCACAATGTTTTGGCACCTGAGGAGGGGAGATCAAATGACACCCTCATATGCACATATGCACCAGCAGCAGAAACAATTTTCTACACTCTGGGTCCTACTGGCGCCTCCCCACAGTCTGGCACCTGAGGCGGCCACCTCAGTTCACCTCATGGTAAGGCCAGTCCTGGCTGATCTGCACTTTTTAATTTCTTGTAGCTTTACTGAAAGTGAATACAATGCATTACATACCCTGATGTCCCTTCAGCCACTCCTACACAACATGTTTTTCCCTCACAAACTTATTTTAATTTCCATGAATAACATGCTTCCTCTTCAAGATGGTACCTGCTATGAGGCATTTAGTTACTCACTCACAACTTACCAAGAAATGAAAAGCTATTTTGCAAGATGTTTTATTTGAGTTTGTGTTTAACTCCCTTTTAATAATAAAAATGACAGAATTATAGTTAATGTTGCTGAATATATATGTATACAGTACATATACTGTATGTGTACTGTTGTACATAGAAAGTGTATATGTCCACTATGTATCAAAATTCAGAGCAAAAGAGACCCTATAGAGTAGCGGCAAAGAGTGAATTACAAAAGTTCACTAATTCAGTTATGCTCGTAGAAGTTAGAATCTCGTGCAATCTCAAAACATCCCAATTTCTATCATTTCAAGAGAAATCTCTCTCGTGGCATTTCAGCATTCCCAATGCCACAGTGTTGAATGGAGCCAGGAAGTCTAGAAACATGAAAAAAGAAGGGAAAGTGACAGTCTTAATTGAACTTCGCTGAACCTCAGAATAGTTCTCAGGTCTATTCTTACTTCATTCACTAGACCTGTTATACTGTGGCACTGGAAATCCATTCTGTATTATTATGAGCACTGTCACTGTGTATGACAATGTCCAGGCTGATGTAAATAATGTATAGCCCATAGGCATATTGCATGAGCGAGGTGACAAAGCACATGCCTGGGAGAGGGGAGACCTGAGTTCTGTTCCTGGCTCTGTGACTGACGCCTGTGTGACCTCACATAAATCACTTTCATTATTCCTGTTTTACAGATGGAAAGCTAAGTCATGGACATACGTGACACACACACCCTTGTGAGGTACATTGAGCACTATGGATGAACCACAGTACATACTGCCTTAGAGGGACAGCTGTGATAATCTATATCTGCAAAAAAACAATGAGGAGTCCTGTGGCACCCTAACGACTAATAGATTTGAGCATAAGCTTTCATGGGCAAAACCCACGTCCTCAGACGCCTCTAATAAATAAATCCGTTAGTTTTTACTTTTTTATGTTTGTACACACTGCATAATTATTTACATTTATATGATGGTAGTGTTTGAAGACCACAACAAGGTTGGGCCCCTTTCTGCTAGGGACTGTACAAACATATGATAAACAAAAATCCTTGTGTAACCCACGTACCTAAGAAGGAGCTATCTCTTTAAGAGACCTGAGGGGGGAGGTAGAAGTGAGTAGTGCAGAGTGGGCAATAATTTTAGATGGGGGGCATTTCACTAAGTTTTGAAGTGGCCCCAAGCTGCCCTGGAAGGGGAGGGACTAGGACACTTGTGTGCTCCTTCTCCCACAGAGCCTGACTGGCCTGAGGGCGGGGATACACATTAAGTCTTTGCCTCTGCCCCTCCCACAAAAGAACTGCAGCTGTTCTAAACAGCTGGCGGTTCCCTCCAGGCACCTTCTGCAGGGCAAGAGGAGACTTTGCAAGTTCAAATCTTACTTTTGGTTTTCTTTTTATAAAATGGTTCTGTTATGCTGTAAAAATTAGATTGTTTCCTCATCGTAAGATTTTATGAAATTATTTAATTATATTTGTTTCTTTAGTTTTGTTTGGTACTTGAATGAAGAGAGGCTGACACTACAATTCTTGCTGAAACTCCTTAGACTGAACTCTGGGCTGCCAGTTACTTTGTATGGGAGTTGAGGAGTTTTCTTTATTTTAGACACTGGAGAAAAGAGCCTATCTTAGGGGCAGACCGCGACTGCATTTCAGCCTGACCTCCCAAATCCTTCCCCCCAGGTTTCCCTGGTTACTCCCTGACCCTCCTTTTTTCTTTCCCCTCTCCCCTCCACCGGCCTTCTGTCTGGTATTTTTTTTTAAACCATCTGGTTACCCTAGTGGAGAGCCAGGCGGTTGCCCAGGGCCGCCAATTGGTTAGGAGCAGCTCTGCTGGAGAACGGGCAGTGAAGTCTAGCTCAGCCAAAGATTACACTTGTGAACACTATTGTTAATTCTCTATGTTGATTTTTCTAGGTAGTGACTTCAGTCTGCAAAGCTGACTAGTGAATAACCAGATAACTGTGATGAAACAGGTAGAACAGACAAAAGCTCAGTAGCTGATCTCAATTCATGCTCCTCCCAGTACTACAAAGCTTTATACAATGTCTTACCAGACAAGACAAAATGAGGAAGCATTCGGAGTGACTCCAAGGGTATATCCTCACTAGACAGATAGCTCAGGATATCACCACCCAAATTTCAGGAGCCAACTTAGGCTCGCCTGGGTACAAGAAGTGACATCATAAAGCAATCCCCAAATCGTTGCCTTCTCACCTGTGCTGCAGTAAGTTGATCTGCCCTACGATTCCTTGACAATGGACTGTGGAGAAACTAGTCTTCCTTCCAGGCACTTAGGGAATTGTGGGAGGCCATTGGAGGACCAGCTGGACTTGAGTGATTTAACCCACTGCCCTCACTGAAAAATGAGCTTACCAGCCAGAGTGGAAACAGAACCCTTCCCCCTCAATCCTGCCCTGAAGAATGACTCAGTGGTTTGAGCCTTGGCCTGCTAAACCCAGTGTTGTGAGTTCAATCCTTGCAGAGGCTATTTAGGGCAAAAATTCGTAAGGGATGGTACTTGTTCCTCCTGTGAAGGCAGGGGACTGGACTCAATGACCTTTCCCTTCCAGTTGAAGGAGATAGGCAAAACCCAGGTTCTAATTCACATCTCCAGCAGAGACTGAAAGCAACACCAAACTCAGAGGAGAGGAGCAAAGAGATATGGGATAACACCTATACAAGGGCAGAAGCTAAAGGCAGGGAAGATACACTCTAGAACTTTTAGCACACCCAATGCTTTTATTCCTCCTAGGCGCCAAGGCTTAAGAAAAAAAGGGGGGGGGAGAAGACTTCTCTTTGTAATTTCTCACTTAGTGAGGATAGAATTACCAAAAGGTAATTTAGAAGCCTAATTCCCATGTTCAAAGTGACATTTTTTTAAGATGCTAAATCTCCAAAATTACTTTGTGGTTTTTTGACAATTTTACTTCCATTCCTCTTTCTCCTGCAAAACTAAGTAAACCTCTCCACTGGAAAAGGAGGGAAGAAATCATTCAATCATACAAGCCATCTAGATGGATTATGAGTCACAGGAATTACTGCTTCTGATGGCACAATCCACTTTGTGTGCACACAAGCACAGAACGGTTGTGTGAACACACTCACAGCCATGACTTATCACCTCATTCCCCACATACAGACATTCCGCTCCCTTTCTTGCAACTCCTAGCTTACTCTTTCCCGTCTCATGTCTTAATGTCTTCCTGTCCTCAATAAAAGCTCTTTAGTTAAATGAGAGAGAGGAAGTAAGTTATCCGGCAGGTAAGTGACAACTGCTCACCAGTCTATTTTTTTTAAAAACTAGTTTGGTAACATTTCATTTTATGGTCATTATCCTGGGAATCACAACAGTGTGCTCAAATTTCACTTAAATCTTGTTGTAAAGTGAACTGAATAAAAACCTTCTGTGTCCATTGACAAATCGAAAAGGTTATTTTTTTATAAGTGCCTAACACCATTCACACATGGGAATGCTTAGTCACAATTTAATCTGAAGGCAAGATGCAACTTTGCACAAAAAAATACATCGAAGAGTTTTGACTTGCATCTATTGTGTAACATTTTTACTTCCTTGCTACCAAATAGGAAATTTAAGCAGATAATTGGGCTAGGAGGGATTGGTTTTTTTAAAGAACTTTTAATAAAGTATGTTTCCTTCTTTTAAAGGGACACTGTACACTTTAAAAATCCATGCCTGAGGCTGAACATATTTTATCTATTATTCTTTTAATCAACACAAACATTAATATACTGTAATAAGAAAGATTACAGGGAAGAAATTTGTTTCTTCAACTTCCGAGTTTCTAACAGCACAGTAAGTTTCACTAACTTCCTGTATACTCAATTACTGGAGTCAATCAGTTTCCCCTTCTATTTGTGTGAAGCTTTCATGAAACAGAAGAGAACTTTAAAAAAAAAAAAAAATAATAATAAAAAAAAACCTAGGAAAAGATTGCTCCCAAAATTCGGGATTTTGATTATGCCTGTGACATGTCATATTTCAACCAAAAGTCATGAAAATTATCTCATTTTAACTCTTATTAACTCTTTCATTGACAATGAACAGGAATACAACAGGACAAGAGCAATTTAACTACATTTGGTCATAAAAACTGCACTTTCCCTTTATATTTCTGTCCCATGACAGCCGTCCTATCAAACTTCTCTGAGCAAGTAAATTAAATATAATCCAATGCCCTGATTCAATGTGGTTCTAAAGCATGTGCTTAATTTTAAGCAGGAGTAATACCACTGTCCTCAAGGAGCTACTCAGTTACTTTAAACTGGACCTGGTTTGTTGTGAATTTTCAAACTGCTGTGTCACAGAGATCTGAACAGGTTTGACATTCCATCCAGGAGACCGTAATGATACATATTCATAAAACCCATCCCCTTACAAACCAAAGAAAACAACACTGGCTGCCAACCTGAGACTGGCATCACAACAGCCTTCACAAAGCTTCAGCATGGGGAAGAAAAAAAAAAAAAAAAAAAACACTTGGCGTCCGTTGGCTGCTGCATACTCATTTAAGGAAGTGACAAATAGGAGGCAAAACCACGTAGTAGATAAGTGATCATTTCAAGGAATATGGATACTATATTTTTAGCAACTCAGAAGTTCAACATTATGACAAGTAAATGGTTACTACTTCGAAACACTCACTGCTTTTCCTGCTGTAATAGGTTTTCCAGACAGACTTACAAATAATTTGGGATCTTATGAACCCACCCTGTTTGTGTTAGGATTCCCTTCCAGACAGTATTTGTGATTCCACTCTTTAGTGTACAATGTTTTAATTATATATAGAATAAATTTGTAGACAAAGTGGGAGGATTCAGTAAGGGCCTTCCCTTGACTTCAACGGAATTTGGTTCAGGGATTGAATTATTTTCAATTTACCACACAGCTCAAGATCACTTTTAAGGGAAAATTAAATATATTTAGTGTTACATTTGTAGAAAATTGGTGAACTCTTCTGCTCACGGTTCTGACAATCAATTCAGGAGAATGTTAATAGGAGGAAATATAACTATCAAATTATCAAACACCGTATAATTAAACTGTTTATGAGTCTTGGCTCCAACAGACATTGAAATTATAATTTATAGATACACCTATGTTTTATGTATAATTATGTTTATGTATAGGAGAATATTTGAACAGTACCTATGTGACTTAGGAGCATAAGTACTATTTTGAAAGGTGAGTTAGATGCAGAGGCTCCTTTAGCCACCTGAGTTTGGACCCTCCCAGCCCTCTGGGCCTGGACTCAGGTAACAAGCCTGAGCCTTTACTGGTGTCACAACATCCATGCTGTTATTTGTAGCTGAAACAAAAACAGGACTATGTAGCACTCTAAAGACTAACAAGATGGTTTAGTAGGTGATGAACTTTCATGGGCCAGACCCACCCACTTTATTTGTAGAACACGAGTTCAATCCAAGCTAGTGCTCATCTGTCTAGCCAGACTGCAAGGTTCAGCCCCTGCTGCAGCGCAGACGTATCTTTAGGAGTGTTTGAAAATTTGATGAAAACATCAATGATCTCCATCAAATTTCATTTTAAATAAAATTTTCCCAAACCTAGTCTTAAGTCCTCCAAAGGAGAAAGCAAGCTGGTGCACACTCAGCTGGTCAGAGACTGGACGTCTGGAGGTAGGGCTCTGGAGGCTGCCACTCTCCTGGACGGCGTAGCCATATTGCACCCCGGATCTAGCCCCGATGCTTGGGTGGCTGGGCAGCATGGTCCCCATTGCCCTGGCCAGACCCAGGGATCGGGCAGCTTAGCAGTGTGATAGCTGTACTCCTAGCTCCGAGCTGTCCTCTCCCTTACACTGGCCCAATCCTTAGCCCTGACTCCTGGATTCCCCCTCATCCTGCCCTGACTCCCCCATACCACCAGCCTCCTGCCCTGACTCTTGCCCCCTCCCCCCGACCTCCTTCCCTGAACCCCCGCACTCCATCCCACACTTAAATTTCTTACAGATACTGTCCTATCACAACCTCTCCCCCCCAGCCTCCTGCCCTGCTTCCCCACAAGGGGGATGGCTGGGATAAGATAGTATCTATAGGAAATTTAAGTTATTTTCATCCCTGAATTCACCCAAACTTATATGAAGAGTCTTTCAAGTTTCATGATGATATTAACAATATACGGTTATTGATTGTAACTGCTTACAGAAGACAATGCATCATGCATAGGAAAATCAAATGTACTCACTGTAATGTGTTGAAATGGATCTACAGTGGCCATTTTTGGTTCAGATCTTATATGCAGCTATAACAATCCCAGATCTTGTTCTTTATGGATCCAATTTCACAACGGACAAACTTCGATGTGTTTGCAAAGTGGACTGTAATACCACAGGCTCCTTTCATCACTGCATAACGAACAAGGACACAGGGTTACAAAAACCACTTTCCTTCCAACACACATTTTCTAATGTAGCAGAGTAATCAGCTAGGTTCAAAAGGCCCCATGTTTCAGACTTTTAACGAAGACCAGAATTTTGGGATAAGATGCAGCTATAAAGATTTTAACCCTGTCAAGCCTCCTGACAGGAGGCGGTGGGAGGGGAGGGGGGAGAAGGGAGAATGACAAAGGGTGAAGCTGCCCAGAGGCCTGTGTGATTTAAAAAGGCCTGGCCCTCCAGCAATCGCTGCTGTTGCAGGAGTGGCAGCTGGGGGCCCCAGACCCTTTCAAATCACTCAAGCATGGCAGCGAATGGAGTGCCCTATTGGGGAGCCTAGCCCCTGGCTCTGCCTCTTCTGCCTGGGCCCTCCTCAGCCACAAGACCCCCTACCTGGAGAAGCCCCAAGCCCCCCCTCAATCAGCCAGAGGCGTTCCCAGCCAGCTGCAGCCCCTTCCCCACTTGGAGGAGCCCTGGTCTGACATGCATGAAGGGCCTTGCAGCAAATTAGTGGAGCCCTGCAGGCTGGCTCTACTAATTAGATGCAGATGTTTCCTGGCCCCTGGGGTGGAAGTAAAGAATGTGAGGTGATGGGAGGAATAGGGGGCAGGTAGGAGGCAGTGAGGTGGGTGATGCACAACATGAAACTTGGAGGACTTTTCCTGTTTCTACATGGCTCTATTGCACGTACACGGCATGTGTCCAAAACACTCATTTAAAACACCCATCCCCATCCGCCTCATGTTTTGCTTCTCTTTGCATTGTCAGCGTTGTCTCTTGTTTGTGTCACTTTGTTGCTGATCTTTACTTTTCTCTGTGCGCAACATGTTAATCAAATTAAGAGCTGATGTCCCAGAAAAATGGTTCAGGCCTGAGCGAATGTCTGCTGAGGAACCAGGAAGCTGAATGTAGCACATACTGTCTCCAGAGCTGCCCAGAGCTAAGTATGTTCATAAACATATGCCAATGCTATAAATATTATTTGAGATACAGTTCAAGCATTTAGCTAACAGGTTTCTTACATGCTCTAATGCAAATTCTCGGTGGCTACTGTGTACACATTTGGTTCCTTATTAGAGGCCAGTTTTTGCCTAATGCAGATGCATACGGAGTGTGGGGAGAGGGAGAAGGATATATGCAGACCTTTGATTTGCACAAGGCTTGCACACCAAAGTGCCAAGGCATGCACATCACAAGGTACAAGTTGCTGCAAAAAGGACTGAGCAGAGCTGGCCAAAGAGATGGCAAAGCATAAACGGGTTTCCAGTGGTTCTGGATGTCCCATGAGGCACCACGACTCCTGAGGGGGCAGGGGCAGAAGAGGAAGGTGGAGATAGGTGCTGAAGAGCTAGCTTAGGATGTGGCCAGCAGGATGCCAGGATGTTTGCAGGGCAATGAATTCTGCAGTTCTTTGGAAGTAATAAGCAATTCCCATCAGGCAATTTTAATGTCCCTATCACCACCACCACCACATTTGCTTTTGGCAAGCTTCAGCTCAAAGTACACATTCCCAGGACTTCACATAACCACATCTAAAAAGAGAGAAGGAACGGCCAAAAATTCCTGGGTCATTGCAATGATTTAGCAGCTACCTTGGATAGCACAATACAGGCAGTCCCCGACTTACGCGGATCCGACTTATGTCGGATCCGCACTTACGAACGGGGCTCTCTCGCCCCGGAGGTCGGGGCGAGAAAGCCCCGTTCGTAAGCTGCTCCGGTGCCCCTGGTCTGCTGGAGACCGTCTCCAGCAGACCAGGGGCACCGGGCGGGTTCCCGCGCTTCTGAGGCTTTGCTCTGGAGAACACATAGGGTTGAAGGGCTAAATACCACCTCATAAGGCGGCTATTGGTGTCCCGCATAGTTTGTAGCCACTTTAGCGGGGCATGGTCTGTAAATAGAGTAAACTCACCCCCTAGCAGGTAGTACCTGAGGACTTCAACCGCCCATTTGATAGCCAGGGCCTCTCTTTCTATTACTGAGTACTGGCGTTCTCGGGGAAATAGCTTACGGCTGATAAAGACCACCGGGTGCTCTTCTCCATCGACCTCCTGGGAGAGTACGGCGCCCAGCGCCGTGGCGGAGACATCTGTCTGAAGACAAAAAGGTTTATCGAAGTCTGGGCTGAAAAAAACAGGCTCGCTACACAGGGCTTCTTTAAGTTGTTGAAAGGCCGAGTCACACTCTGAGGTCCACCTCACTCTCTGAGGTTTGTCCTTCGTGAGTAGAGAGGTGAGCGGCGCTGCTATGCCAGCAAATTGGGGAACAAATTGGCGGTAGTACCCCGCCAGTCCCAGAAATTGTCGGACCTTTCTTTTCGTGGTCGGTATGGGGTAACTTCGTATGGCCTCTACCTTCCCCACCAGGGGCCGGGCTAACCTGCGCCCCAACCGATAACCCAGATAGGTGGTCTCTTGCGCGCCGATTTTACACTTTTTGGGGTTGGCCGTGAGACCTGCGTCGCGGAGCGTTCGTAATACGGCCGCCACTTGGTTTATGTGTTCCTCCCAGTCGCGACCGTAGATGACCACGTCATCCAGGTAAGCTGCGGCATATTCCAGATGGGGGGTGAGCAGGCGATCCATCATCCGCTGAAAGGTGGCGGGTGCCCCATGGAGGCCGAATGGCATGCGCACGAAGTGGAAGAGCCCGGACGGGGTGGTGAAAGCTGTCTTCTCCTGGGACTCCCGATCCAGCGGGATTTGCCAATAGCCCTTGGCAGGTCGAGGGTTGTTATGAACTTGGCTTTTCCCAGGCGCTCTAGCAGCTCATCCGTCCGGGGCATCGGATAGGCATCAAACTTCGATATAGCGTTCACCTTCCAAAAGTCGATGCAAAACCTAATGCTTCCATCCGGTTTAGGGACCAACACGACTGGGCTCCTCCATTCACTTCTGGATCGCTCGATCACTCCCAGCTCCAACATGGTGCGAACCTCTTGTTCCACTACGTTGCGCATCCATCGGGGAAGAGGTCTGTTTCCTTCCCGGACGACCTGTCCGGGCGGGGTTCGGATGTGGTGCATTATCGCTGAGGTTCGGCCCGGCCACGAGGTAAATGTCCTGGCGAACGCTTCGATGAGCACCTGGGCTATGCCCCATTGGTCCTTAGGGTGTCCCCGAGATGGGGTGTCTCCTCCTCCTTGGCGTCAGGTATCCTAGGACCTAACACGGGCTCCGACGGGTAGGGCGCGACCAGCATGCCCTCTCGCTCTCGCCAAGGTTTGAGGAGGTTCACATGATATATTTGGTTTTTTTTCCGCCGGTCCGGCTGATGAATTTCATATGTGACCGGGCCCAATCGTCAGGAGACCTCATACGGCCCCTGCCAGCGGGCCAGCAATTTTGACTCTTCGGAGGGGAGTAACAGCAGCACCCGATCTCCGGGTTCAAACACTCTTTCCTGGGCTCCCCGGTTATACCCTCGCTCCTGCGCTCCCTGGGCTGCCTGTACGCTTTCTTGAGCCAAGGCCCCCACCTGCGTGAGTCTCTCCTGAAGTCGGAGTACTTATTGCAGGAGCCCGACCGAGAAGGAGGGGGCCCGTTCCCAGGTCTCTCTGACCAGATCCAGGACGCCACGAGGTCGTCTGCCGTACAGGCGCTCGAAAGGGGAAAATGGCATGGAGGCCTGTGGCACCTCCCGCACCGCCATCAAGAGCAGAGGGATGAGCTGGTCCCAGTGCTTCATGTCCGCCGGTGGAAACCTTCTCAGCATCCCCTTTAGGGTGCGGTTAAACCGCTCTACCAGCCTGTCGGTTTGGGGGTGGTAGACGGAAGTCTGTAGCTTGTGAATGCCCAGAATGTCGCAGACCTGATGCAGCAACTGGGATGTAAAGTTCGTTCCTTGGTCTGTCAGTAGTTCCCGAGGTAGCCCCACCCAGGCAAAAATCCGAACCAACTCGTTCGCGATCATGCGGGCATGGGTGTTTCGAAGGGGGATGGCCTCGGGGAACCGGGTGGCGTAGTCCATGATTGTTAGGATATATCGAAATCCAGCCGCGCTCCGCGGAAAGGGCCCCACTATGTCCAAGGCAATCCTTTTGAAGGGGGTCCCCACCACGGGCAAAGGGACGAGGGGGGCCTTCGGCACCCTGGGGGCTGCGGCGAGCTGGCAGGCTGGACATGACTGGCAGTAGTCTTTGACCTCTTTATACACCCCGGGCCAGAAGAAGTGGGACAGGACTCGGGCCAGGGTCTTCTCATGCCCGAGGTGCCCGGCGGCGGGAATGTCGTGCGCCAACCTCAGCACGGCTCGTCAATGGGCCCAGGGTACAATAATTGGGCCTCTTCTTCCTGCGTCTGCGGGTTCCGCCGACCCGGTAGAGCCGGTCGGCTCGTAACTCAAACCGGGGCCAGTGTGCTGCCCTCTGCGGATCCACCACCGTCCCGTCGACACAGGCGAGCTGGACATAGGCCTCCCGCAGGGTGGGATCATCCCACTGGTCGCGGGGAAAATCCACCGAGTCCAGCGCAATCGGCACGTCCTCCGGGTCTGAGGGCCCCGGGTCGGTCAGATCAGGTGCGTTGCGCTCGGCGGGTCCCTCCCTGTCGAGTGACCCCTGCGGTCAGACAGCCTGGGGTTCCTCCCTCAGGAGTTCCACGTGGGGCTCGGTCGGCGCTGGTAGGTCTTTAATGAGGCCAATCGCGACCCAGCACCATGGGGTATGGCAGGTGCGCCACCACGCCCACTAGCATCATTTGGGTGACTCCGCACACCGTCAAGGGGAGTCGGACCTGAGGATAGGTCTTCACATCCCCATGGACGCACCGCAGCTGCAGCTCCCCCTTGGGCGCCGCAGTGTCGGGGAGTGCATCGGAGCGGATAAGCGTCTGGCTGCATCCCGAGTCGAGGAGGACAAGCACCGCAGGGTCCCCCGCAGGTCCCAGCGTGGGAAGGGATGGGGAGCTAGCCGGTGGAGTCGGGGCGGCCACCGTACCGGCCTGGTCCTGCTCCGCCACCTCATGTAGTAACTGGCGGTACTGGGCGTCCATCTGCTGCAACAGCCTCTGCTGTCGTTGGAGCTGCGCCGCCAATTGTTGAGCTCGAAGCTTCGATGGCTGCGGTCGCCCCTGGGTCGGTCCTTCGGGCCTCGCCTCTCCTTCCATGGTCCTCACACCCGAACTCGCCGGGAGGAGGAGGGGAAGGGGACCCCGCAGATTTCTCTCTTTTTTTTTTTTTTTTTTTTTTTTAAAAGGGTCCACTGAGGCACACGCTGAGCCCTTACGTCAGGGCCGGGATCGCGTATCTTCAGGTGCCCACATTCTCCACCATCTGTGAGGGGGTCACTCACCACCGTAGCGGGGGTCCGTCATCAGTCCCCGGAATCAGTCCATTCCGCCCACATGGGCCTCCGCTCACGTGGGGTTTCCCCTCTGGAATCCTCCGGTCACGTCGTTCTCTTCGCCACACTGCCCTCCGGCAGTGCCCAAGTCACTCGCTCTGAGCCCCCCTTCTGGGGGTTGGTGTCTCTCCGGCAGGCCTTACTTCAGGCCTAGCAGGCTGGCAGTTTGTCTGTCCGAGCGCCCCTGGCCCCGCCTTGACTCTCCAGCCCTGCCCTGGCTCCAGGGAGCATCCTGCTCCCTCGGCCGCCAGGCCCACACTGCCTTCTCTGAAGCAGCCCTCCCCTTTTATGGCTCCCAGCTGGGCCTTAATTGGCCAATGCCGCCCAGCTGGGCTGAACTCCCCGGGCCTGCTCCAGGCTGGGGCTTGACTCTTAAAGGGCCAGTACAGGGCAGCTGCCCTGTTACACAAGTGATGAATTGCTTGCAATATTTTAGGTTATTCTAATTGCAGAATCAAGACCTGTATCTGTAATGAGTTGTGTTAGCAAACCCTTGTATTAGTGCACAGCTGAACTCAAGTCAATAGGGTGTCAAGTGGGTTATAAAACTCCTCCCCCTACCTATTAACATATTATTTACACAAGAGTACTGAATTGAACAATAGAAGCCTCTGTAACGTTAATTTGCATAGTTAAAGATTGCCAAAAGCACTGAAAAATAAGAGTTTCATGCCTTCCAAAAGTCTGCATGTGTACTTTAATACTCACTGTAAGAATGCTGGACATTTATTTTGTTTATATAAATATTAATATTAAATCTCATTTATTCCTGTTAAATTCAATAACTTGTTGCAACAAATTCCACAATGCACTGTGTGAAAATTAAAGCCATCTAATCAGAAAGGGGTTAATGTAATTTCATCCGTATTTTTAATGTTGAGGCAGCTCAATTCCTGGGAGAGAGAAAAATGCTCTCTCTCTCTAACTAAAAGAAAATATCTATTCACACTTGGAATGAAACTAAGGCTCTCAAAGTACAAATACAGATGTTTTCATATCCTCTTGGCTTAATTAACTGCAGCAGAAAGTTCATTTAATTCACTTTTTCATTCAGACCAGTCACATTTGTCACTCGCAGAGGTGGGCATTTAACTGAAATAGCACCCACCCATGCCAGCAATACATGGGGCCATGTTTCCTTCTGTAAGTCAGTTTATTTTTACCTTGGGTCCTACAATTAAATTGGGCAGTTGTAAATTTGTGTGTGATTAATAATAGCATAAATGAAACATTGTATTTAATGGGACTCCTCCTGCTGCATCTTTTCACACATTTCTTTGAGGATTACATCATAGCTGGTCAAATCCAACTTCATGTAGGCATTCAGGCTGCCTTCTGTCAAACTTATGGCAGGGGGCTGGGGGTGTGAGGTGCAGGAGTAGGGGTTGGGGTGTATGAAGGGCTCAGGGGACACTAACCCACAGAAAAAATCAGTCAGGGACCACACAAAAAAACCCGCCAAACGCCCCACCCATCCACCCAAGTCCTCACTTATGTGTCCCCCAGCTGAAACATGGTGGGAGGAGGAGGAGCAGAGAGGACTAAGGTTCAAGGCCTCAGACCGGATTTACTCTTCTGAGATTCCAGGGTTAATGGATTTTGTGCCTCCCCCGCCCCCTCCCAGCCTCTGGGTTGGGACAAAAAATGAGTGGTTAAGTGTGCAGGACAGGGCTGCCAGTGAATGGGACAGGAATGGGGGTGCAGGATCTGGGTGGGAAGTGGGGTACAGGGGCAGGCTGGGGACAGCTGTTGCCAGAGGGGAGAGGGCAGAACTGGCTAGGGAGGCAGAGTGTCTGGCCAGGTGGCAGAAGTGGGCTGGCTGGGAGCAAGCTGTCTGGCCATGGGGCAGGAGTGGGCTCGGGGCAAGCTGTCTGCCCAAGGGTGGGAGTGAGGGGGTGGGAGTGAGGGGTCCAGGCATGAGATGGGGCGCCGTTTACTTGCTTTCATGCCAAATCACAGGCACCAAATAATACAACCTCCCGCTGCTCCCATTCACCAGAAGGAAACCTACAGGAAGTGTGTCCCGGAGGATGGAAAAGGGCAGTGTACAGAGTCATACTTGTTCCCTGCATGCTAGATCCAGCAGGGAGCTTTCTCCCTCCCCCCTCCCCCTTCCCTCACAGGAAACGGGCACTGGCGTTTCAATCTTGCAGGGAGACGTAGGCTCTAGAACCAGTGCTGGCTCACTCGTGCAGGAGGAGCTGAATTGGGACTCCAGAAGAACCATAGCTACTTAGTGAGCCATATTTGGCTTGCGAGCCATGGGTTGCCAACCCCTGCCCTAAAGTGATGTTAAAGGTGAAGTTTCAATTGTTTATAATTTGGATAATCTTTCACTGTTCAGGGTCAAATGTTCTGTGCAGACTGTCTACCTCAAGTGGACGTGTTTTAGAAAATGGCTGCCAAACTGTTCAGTCATTTCTGAGAAAGAGGCTAGTTTTGCCTATGGTCAAAACCTGAAAAGCTCTAATGCCCCCATCTTTTGGAGCAGGGATTTGAAGGTTGGAACTGAAGGGGTCACCTTTGTCTCCAGGATGTGCATTTTGCTATCCCCATAAAAATCTACTCAGACTTGACTAAGATATAAACCTTTGAAAAACTGCTATTTTCTCATATACTAAGATGCTTTATACAGACTCCATACACATAAGGTTGCAAAGTCAAACATTCAAAGATGGAGAAATGCCAGAATTTAGGTTTCCTGTGAAGACTGCTGCCAACAGAAACAGTAGGTGTGAAACAATCATGATCTAAAATTTTTACCACAGCACAGTTTACCTCAGAGAAAAGTAATATGTTCAAGGGTCTTTTCTTCACCTACACTTAATCTGTGAACTCTGTATTTTAATTATGGTTAAAATTGCTATTACATCACCAGTATAACAGTACATGAAGGGATATGGAATAAATCTGCAATTAAATTAAGCTTAATTTACTGATTGATATTCAATTCCTTGCTGTTTTATTGGTATTAATAAAATACATCCAATTGTATTAGTTACAACGACTACTCTGCCTTGGAGGATCATAAGTTAGTTTGTTAATTTCACGCAGATAAACCATCTTCTGATAAATTATTTTTCAGCATAATATCCATTTGTATGTCAAATATACTTTTACCAAGCCAAGGACCTTTTAAATTGCCAGGCCCTCGGGCAGCTACATCCCCTCACTTGGCAGCCCAGAGGGGGGAAGAGATCAATCATGTACATGTGTACACTTTCACATCCCTAGCCCATATCAGCCAGCTTTCACCTCTGATCTGTGGAGACCTAACCAAAAGTGATAATGCAAAAACAAAGTGGAGGCACATTACCTGGGATAAAGCTGGGGAAACTGGTATTTCCAATGCCCACCCTATATTACTTCTATTGAAAAAGGCAGGACTTTACGTTCAGTGACTAAACCCAGCATCTTGCAGGATGTCCGGTGACTTCGTGCTACTCTTATTCATGTTGAGCAGTAGTTTCCTCTGCATTTAGTCCATTGAAGAAATGATCTCAGAAAATAAATAAGGTGTAACTCAGTGTGCATATGGCTGGGAGAATACTGCCTTAGGAATAGAAGAAAATTGTAAAAGAAAACGAGACTGACTATCCCACGTTTATGGTAACTTATTTTTGTTTTGTTTTTTTTAAAGACATCAAGGAAGAGAAACACTTGAAAACTGAAATAAAATGAATCAAGGTGACTAATAAAGTGTCACCGTCATTTATGAAAAATATGTCAAGATGATAACAGGAAAAACACAGTAGAGTTGATACTGACAGACTTCTGTTATGAATATCAAATGGTAATGAATGAATAAGTTAATGGTTGTATCTACATTTATCAAATCAGATGGCAGGATTTTATTTTCTCATGGATTATTAATGTGACTGTATAATAAACCATCTTGTTAGTCTGTAAAGTGCTACATAGTCCTGTTTTTTGTTTCAGCTACACCAGACTAACACGGCTACATTTCTATCACTAGTCTGTATAATAAATAATTTGTTTCAGAGTGAATTTTCTAACAGTCCTGGGGCAAAACAATGAAGTGTTATTTCTTAACTTAGTTCTTTGGAGCAAGGACTATGTACATGCATAGCACCTAGCACAATGGGACTCTGATCTCACATGTGGACTCTAAGCCTTACCATTCACAAATTCTGTTTTTTCCTTTGTTTTTTCCTATCATTCCCAAAAAGTGAGGCTGTTGCCGGCACACAGTGCCCGAGGGGGGCAACAGCTGGATTCGTTGCCCGGTGTGCGTGCTCCAATAAACACACCGGTGTGGAGAAGCAAAAAAAAAGTTTATTTAAACGCTCAAATAGGTGCCAGGAGACTAGACCTCAGATCAAGCACACCAGTTTTCCCTCCTTATATACCCAGGTTGTTTACTTGCAGGAACATAGTGAACTGTAACAAGGTTCCCACACTGGGACATCCTCCCAGTCCCCCTCCTCCTCCTCCTCCCCTCTACAGAAACACATCTGAATTCTTCTTCTATACCACTGATAGTAACTAGGCAACTTCAAGGTCTTGCTGTTCCCAGCTGTTAGCGAGCTAGAGAAAAGTTATGTCTGGGGGGGAGGGGGCTTTTAGGGTGCTTGGGCCCAGAGCGGGGGGGTTTCATCGATCCTTGTGATCTTCCACTCCGAGTTACCTAGGATCATGCCCAGTGACCCCAACAATGCCTTGCAGACAAAGGAAAAGGAGTGGGAAGGAGGAGTTGGAGAGACAGCAGAGAAGCTCACTTTCCATACTACGTTTCTTGGGAGATGGCTTAGGGTGGAGTATGTGAGCGAAGAAGATGCAGCAAAAATAGATGCGGAGGAAGTTTTGTGGTCAGGGAGCTGGTTGTTGCTGAGTTCCACAAACTGGCAACAGTAAGAGTGACTGAGTGTGTGATATTTTTAGCAGATGAAACAGGTAAAGGGAAGTGGAGAGAAAAGGTAAGGGTGAGATTTGAAGAGGAGGTTTTATTGGGGCAGAGCTAGTGATGAAGATACTGGGCTGGAACTGAAGAAATAGGCAGGGTTGGGGCAAGTTATTTATGGTGTAAGAAAGCCAATGTATGGAGGGAAGTAATCAGACCAATGGTCCATATACAGCTTTCTTGTATCTTTTATAAAACCCTACCATACAGTACTCTCTCATGAAACAACAGACAATACTTGAAGGGTCAGAGGAAGTCAATAATCCCATAAAATACCTGATCACTTGCACAGAGCTAAATATAGAGGGAAACTATTTCTTCCTAACCTCAACAAGGAATTAATTTATACCCTGAAGATAAACCTGTGGATAACTATAATTTTATCTGAATAACTAGAAGGCATTTTTTATTTTCTCACATAAGTTTCTAATACATTTTCCCCCTTTTTCAGACAAATGTTTTTGTCCTGATGACTGGACACCATAAGGACAGGCTTGAAATAAGTTAATTGTTACAGTGACAAGGAGTCCTGTAGCACCTTACAGACTAACAAGTGTATTGGAGCATAAGCTTTCATGGGCAAAGACCCACTTCATCAGATGATATGCATCTGAGTCCCACAATGGCAGCTGAACAAGTAAGTATTTCTATTGAAGGGATATTTTGTGGAATTCTCTCATACAAGTTGTATTTTTCAGTGCTGTATTTTTTACATTTATTCAACTTCTAAACCAACAGAAATAACAAAACTAGCTCCAAGGTAAAATGTTCACTTTTAAATATTTTTGGAATCTTTCATTTGAAGAAGATCTTGTCTAATCACACTGGAATCTGGACTGAATGAATGATATTTAGCTGGCAGAGATTTTGAGAACATGTAGGGGGAAACCCAAACAAAAATAGTTTCCAGTGTCCTGAGGGTATCCCTGAAGGCTTACATGACACATACAATCATTTATTTCTGCCAGCAATAAAAGCTCCCCTCAAAAAAAAAAAAAAAAAAAAAAAAAAAAAAGAAGAAGAACTCAAAAAAACTAAAACTGAGTCATTGGGGAAAGGGAAACATTTGGGAATTACCCCAGCAACGACAATTATAAAACTTTTAAAAGCGGAAGTTCATTCCAAAGTGTGGAAAAGAGAAAGAACCATAAACCTCTGTAAAATGAAGTGTAAAAATGTAATTAGGAAAGCCGAAAAGGAATCTGAAGAACAGCTAGCCAAAAATTCAATAAGTAAGAGCAATTCTTTGCATCGTTGTTCTCGGCTGAGGATTTTAGGAAGATTCCCAAACCTGAGCCATTCTTTTTAGGTGACAAACCTGAGAAATTGATCTAGATTGAGGTATCATTAGAGGAGGTTTTGGAACAAATTATTAAACAGTAACAAGTCACTGGGACCAGATGGCATTCACCCAAGAGATCTCAAAGAACTCAAATGTGAAATTACAGAACTACTTAACTGTGGTTTCTAATCTATCCTTGAAATCAGCTTCTGTACCTAATTGACTGGAAGATAGATAGCCAGTCAATGTGAAACCATTTTTCAAAAAGGGTACTAGAGGTAATCCTGGCAAACTTCACTACCGGGCAAATCGGTTGAAACTATAAAAAACAGAATTGTCGGATACATAGATTAATATAATTTGTTGGGGAAAAGTCAGCACGGTTTCTGTAAAGGGAAATCCTGCTTCACTAATTTACTAGAATTCTTTGAACAAGGGGATTACATTATGTGGAGAAAGGGGCAAACAGTGACGTGTCAAAGTTTGCAGATGATACTAAATTGATCAAGACAGTTAAATCCGAAGCAGACTCTGAAGAGCTTCTAATGATCTCACAAAACTATGTGACTGGGCAACAAAATGGCAGATGAATTTTAATGTTGATAAATGCAAAGTAATGCATCTTAGAAAACAATCCCAACTATACATACAAAATGATGAGTGGTTATAGCTAATTTTGTCCCCGAGGCTAGGTCTAGACTGCAAGCCTCTTTCGAAAGAGGCTCTTTCGAAAGATACTTTCGAAAGAGCCTCTTTCGAAAGAGAGCGTCTAGACTGCACGCGGAACTTTCGAAAAAGCAAGCCGCTTTTTCGAAAGAAAGCACCCAGTGAGTCTGGATGCTCTCTTTCTAAAAAGCCTGTTTGCTTTCAAGAACGCCTTTTTTCGAAAGAGCACTTTCGAAAGAAGTCGTTCTTCCTCGTGGAATTAGGTTTACCGCCGTCGAAAGAAAAGCCGCGTTCTTTCGATTTAATTTCGAAAGAACGTGGCTGCAGTCTAGACGCAGGTGAAGTTTTTTCAAAAAAAGGCTACTTTTTTTGAAAAAACCCCTGAGTCTGGACACAGCCCAAGAGAGAGATCTTGGAGTCACTGTGGATAGTTCTCTGAAAATATCCACCCAATGTGCAGCAGCAATGAAAAAAGCAAACAATTTTAGGAATCATTTAAAAAGGAATAGAGAAAGAAAGAGACAGCCTCTATATAAATCCATGATACTCTTAAATACCATGAACAGATGTGGTCACCTCATCTGGAACAATTTCTTGTTGGCATTGAAAAAGTTCACGAAAGACAACTAAAATGATTAGAGGTTTGGAACGGCTGCCATATGAGGAAAGATTAATAAAGCTAGGACTTTTCATCTTAGAAAAGAAATTAAGAGGAGATATGATAGAGGTCTATAAAATCATGACTGGTGTGGAGAAAATATACAAGGAAAAGTCATTTACTTGTCCTCATAACACAAGAGCTAGTGGTCACCAAATAAGTAGCAGGTTTAAAACAAAGGGAAGCATTTCTTCATGCAATGCTCAGTCAACCTGTGGAACTCCTTGACAGAGGAAGTTTGTGAAGACCTGGACTTTAAAAGAGTTCAAAAAAAAGCTACTTAAATACATGGAGGATAGATCCATCAATGGCTTTTCGCCAGGATGGATAGGAATGGTGTTCTTTGCCTCTGTTTGTCAGAAGCTGGAACTGAGTGATGGGAAGGGATCACTTGCTGATTACCTATTCGATTCATTCCCTCTGGGAGACCTGGCATTGGCCACTGTTGGCAGATAGGATAATGAGCTAGATGGACCTTTGGTCTGACCCAGCATGGCCATTCTTATGTAATTATAGCACAACATTCATGTTAATGGAGACTATACAGTAAGAATTTGCCCCAGTGTCTTTGGCCAGATATTCTACCTGAGTACTGTATGCTGTGCACTGCTGATGCCCTCTTCCCTGCATTGTAGAGAGTTTGCATATCACCACTAAAGCTAATGTTCTGCTATGGCTATTGCAGTGTAGGGGTGCATCTACAAAACACAAATTGCATATCTTCTCTCAAATCTTTCGAAATAACGCATTATTTTGAAATTTGGTGCAGCTACACAGTGCCAAATTTCAAAATAATGTGCTATTTCGAGCTATCCCTTATCCCTCGTGCAACTAGGTTTACTAGTATGGTGAAATAAAATATTTCAAAATAACAGGTGGCTTGTGTAGACGCAGGGTAGCTATTTCGAATACCTTGGTATTCTGAAATAGCCGTGAAGTGTAGACATACCCTAGGAGACTGAAATCTGCAGACAACTCATTTAAAAAACCTTAGAAGTAATTTCTAGTGCATTTTATAGGAAGGTCTTTTGGCTAGAGCACTGGACTTGTACTCAGGACATCCAGTTTCAGTTCCTGGTTCTGGCACAGACTTCCTGTGAGATGACAACTAAGTCACTTCAGTGCTCTGAACCTCAGTTCCCCCATCTGTAAAATGAAGTAATATTTACTGCCTCTCACCCTCTCTTGTGTTCTGAGGTTCTGAGCTCTTTGGGGCTTTCTTACTGTATGACTGAATAATGCACTTCATCCTGAAATGCACTACCATAAATAATAAAGAGCAAGTGCTACTCAAATGCTAAGGATTAATAGTAGTGGATTTGGTACAATCAAAGTTTGGTGTGTCATACTCAAGGCTTGCACTAAATAGAACTATTTAAACCAAACCTACTCAAATGTTTCAGTTAAAACACTTTTGTGATATTTTATAACATTGACCTAATTCATGCAAAAGGTTAAAAGAATAAAAACGCACATTATATCCAAACATCCAAAATCTATTTTTATATATATCGTAGAGGAAATAGATTTACATGTTTCAGATACGGATTTGGTATTGGTTATTGCTGTCAAAACTACTATAACAGACCAGTGGCTTTAAGGGCCTTCATGGTGCAGTGCCCATAGAATCATAGAGCTGGAAGAGACCTCAGGAAATCATCAAGTCCAGCCCCCTGACCAAGGCAGGACCAATTCCAACTAAATCAACCTAGCCAGGACTGTGTCAAGCTGAGACTTAAAAACCTCTAGGGATGGAGATTCCACTGCCTCCTTTAGTAATCCATTCCAGTGCTTCACCACCGTCCTAGTGAAATAGTTTTTCCTAATATCTAACCTAGACCTCCCCCACTGTAACTTGAGACCATTGCTCTTTGCTCTGTCATCCGTCACTACTGTGAACAGCCTTTCTCCATCCTCTTTGGAACCTCCCTTCAGGAAGTTGAAGGCTGCTATCAAATCCCCCCTAATCTTCCCTTGTGCAGACTAAACAAAACCAAATCCCTCAGACTCTCCTCATAGGTCATGTGCTCCAGCTCCCTAATCATATTGGTTGCCCTCCACTGGACCCTCTCCAATGCCTCCACATCCTTTCTATAGTGGGGGGGGGGGGGGGGCAGAACTGGACACAATACTCCAGATGTGGCCTCACCAGAGCCAAATAAAGGGGAATAATCACTTTTCTAGCTCTGCTGGCAATGCTCCTCCTAATGCAACCTAATATGCCATCAGCCTTCTTGGCTGCAAGGGCACCCTGTTGACTCATATCCAGCTTCTCATCCACTGTAATCCCCAGGTCCTTTTCTGCAGAACTGCTACTTAGCCAGTCGGTCCCCAACTTGCAACAATTCTTGGGATTCTTCCGTCCCAAGTGCCGGGCTCTGCCCCAGCGGTGGATATAGGGCAGAGCGAGATGGGCGGCTGCCTCAGGCCCCATGCTTCAAGAAGCCCCGCGCATGCACCATGTCAGGGGGGGGGGGGCACCGCGAAATTGTGCTGCCTTGGGCCCCACAAAACCCTGATCCGCCTCTGCTCTGCCCAGTCTGAGACATGTCTCAGTTTTCAGAGGGTCTTTGTTTGCAGCACCCTGGCATGGAAAATGGTGCATTTAATGCTTAGGAAAGATTTCTCATTCACAGAAGCATTCAGTTTATGCCCAGACATTTCTCTACTCTGCACCATCAG
This sequence comes from Pelodiscus sinensis, assembly GCF_049634645.1. Classification (NCBI taxonomy): domain Eukaryota; kingdom Metazoa; phylum Chordata; order Testudines; family Trionychidae; genus Pelodiscus; species Pelodiscus sinensis. The sequence goes on from NC_134719.1 coordinate 54,649,365, forward strand.
TGTGATAATAGTTATGCAAACGCATATGTATTAGCATTGTCAAAATGGATGTTAAGTCTATAAGAATGTGGATAGTGTTTGCAAGTTAGGAAATTCTTATAAATCGCTGCATGCATGAATTTCACTTATAAAATCTGTATACTACGTCATTCAAGTGTTTGCTTTGTGACTAGAAAAGAGTTTGCTCTAACACTCAAAACCCCTGGCCTGTCCCAGCTCCAGACTGCACTCCAGAAGTGGCCAAAAGGTCTAGCTCCTAGGTTGGAGAACCAAGAGGTTCTGCCCACTGCTTTCGTCCACAGACACTGTGCCTACAGCTCATATTAGCCACGGTCCTGAGCTAATGGGAGAGCCAGTGCTTGGGGCAGGAGCAGTGGATGGAGTCCTGTCCCCTTCACCTAGGAATTAGACCTTCTGATTTGATACTTGGTTGGTTAAATCTAATTATAGAAGAAAAGTCTGGCACCCGTGTTTGTGAACCACTTGCAGACAGACTGACAACAGGACATGGACATCTGTCCTGTGAGATTGAATGTCCTGATTTTGCACTACACCCCAAAAGGGCACAAAGATCCATTTGCATGAAACTCAATCTATCTCATTTCACACTAGGGATGTAAGTGTAGTCGATTAAAACTTATAGGTTAATGCTATAGTCTACACGTGTTCCCCCACCCCCTTGCCAATAAAATTTTTTAGCAGGCTGGCCTGCAACAGGTCTGGGACCTATCCCCGTTGAAGCTCTGCATTCAAAGCGTATTAGGAGCCAGGCAGGCTCAGTTCTAGTTCGTGCTGGGTCTGGGAATTCAGACCCCTGCCCCCCACGCCAAACAAGGTCTGCTGCCTGCCTGTGCTGCTGACTATTAGAGGCAGCAGCAGAAGGCAACAAGCAGCCAGTTCACAAGGGGCGCTGGGTTTTAGATGGGCCCCCCTCACGGACCAGCTCCCACCTGGCACCCTGTGCTGCTGCCCCCCGATTTGGAGGTAGCAGTGCAGAGTGGCAGGGGCTCCTCGGGAATGAAGCATAATTGATAAGATTTCATGAGGTTACTTGATTATTCAATTAACCGATATTTAACATCCCTATTTCACACTAGCCAGACGATCAGCTGAGAAGCAAAGGAGAACTTTCAATCCAACATATGAACCTTTACAAAACAGCTTTTGGGGCTATTTATTGTTCTGGAAGCCCAGGGTCATGTCAGTATAGTACAGAAACTATTAACTGACATTCTGTATCTATTCCATTTAAATTAGTAAAAGAGCCTCTGCTGCCCTTGGCAGAGAGAAAGCCAAATCTGAAGGCTCCTGTCTCCCCAAAAACCTTCTTGTCCTCAGGGAGATACAGCACTGTTCTCCTGTCTGCCTTCAGGGCTTGTGTGGATGTGTTATACTCATTGCTGAGATAGTAGCATGCAAAAGCTTTCCAGAAGCAACTAGGATTTCTGATCCTCTAGGCCTCTCACAACCTCTTTTACTGCAGGGAATAATTCCAGCGGCTGAAACTGCTGCTGTTTCTCAAAGCTTAACCAGGCAGCAGTATTTAAATTCATGTTCTCTGTTACGCCCTTAGAATTCTGAACAACAGTGTGAAAATTCTGAACTGCGGCAAAGGCAATAGTGCAGTCCTTCTTCAGAGTTAAGAAAACAACGCTGTTTTTGCTCACACTTCCATTGTCTTTGAAAGATTATCTTCACATCCAAAAACATTAGTAAGAGCCAGATCCCCAGCGGTGTATATTGGCACAGCTCCACTGATCGACATTCATTTACACTGTCTGGCCCTCTAGCTAGTCTTCCCCCCCCCCCCCATTAAAATTTGGATTGTACAGAAGTTGAGTAAAAATCATTACTGGTGAAGACATTCTGAGTGAGAGGATTTTTCAGGCCAGAAACTTTGTACAGACTGGTTTCAGAGCTGTAGCCGTGTTAGTCTGTTTCAGCAAAAACACCAGAGTCCAATGGCACTTTAAAGATGAACAAATATAATACCCTATAAAGCTGTTTGTCTTTAAAGTACCATCAGACTCCTTGCTGTTTTCCTATAGACTAAGGAAGAGATCCAAACTACACCACAGGTAACAACAAAAGAAACGAATATCTTAAAAGCAGTCCTAACTGACCTTGAGGAATGCAATACAACCAGTCCTACTCAATCACCAGTCACACAACTGATGACTCAGAGCCTCAATTAGGGTCAGTAAAAAACCCTTTATCTCATACACACTCCTTGAGACAGTATTTCACAATTAGGGAGTTTATTGGGATTGTCATGCTGTCTTCTGACAGCCTACAGTGGTCACTGTCAGAGACAGGACAGCAAATTAGACCATTCTCTTACATAATTTCCTGTGTTCTCAATCAAACTGTCCCTTAAGACATCAATTGCGTGGCTAGGTGCCAATTCAAACTAGCTTTTCGTATATTAAACATTTGTTAGTTTTGTTAACCAGCCTTAAAAGAGAAATGGGAAATGAAATTACATATTCATTAGAACTGAAAGGCAGACAGTTTTTCATTGGCTTTCATATAGTATCATCCTTTGTTATAAGTAGGCCCGTGTGAAAGTTCCACTTTTCAGTAGAGGAGGGATCAAGATGCAGAATTCAGGCAGGGTTTAGGCCTGTTTCTAATTTTCACTTTACATTCACCTGTTAAAATTACTTTTACTGCCACCAAGGCCCTTTTTTTCCCCTGCCCATATCACATTTCATAGAACACTAGAACTGGAAGGGACCATGAGAGGTCATCGAGTCCAGTCCCCTGCCCTCATGGCAGGACCCAATACCATCTAGACCCATCCCTGAAATTTCTTTTAAAAATAAATCTGCATTTTTTTCCCCCACATGGCTCAAACCTGTAAGAAGACCTGAGTGAAGCCTCAGGTATTCTCTGAGAAAAAAAACCAAACCAACTAACAAAGCCAGCCATATATCCAACTGTGATAATACTTAGTGAATTTGACGTTGGGGGAGAGAATACTCCCAATGCACTAACATTACAGTGGATGTTTTGCAGAATGTCATTGAGTTCTGGAAGGAGATTTATCTAAGAAGCAGGGAACTGAAGTTGTGTCTCTTGGCTTTTATACACGGTCCAATCACTAATTCACTACATGACACTAAGCCAGTGGTTCTCAACTCGTTTCAGTCCACGGACCACCAGGCTAATTAAAAAAATTTTCATGGACCACCTCCTCTTTGAGACATGATAAAAAAAAAAAAAGCAACTGCTCAGCACGACGGTGGCAACTACACTGATGCTCAGAGCCTCAGCCGGAAGTTACTGGCAACACAATGCGGTTGTGTCCTAGATGATGCTACGAATGACACGCCACGTGCTTGTGAACACGGCATAAAACAGCCTAACGGTGGTGCCTGCTCACGCCGTGTGACTTTTGACAATCTTTCTGTGGACCACTGAAAAAGTCAACATGGATCACCAGTTGAGAACCACAGCACTAAGCAAACTACTTAACTTTTCTGTGTCTAAATTTACCACTGTACATTATTTTCATTTGACACTAAGTTTATAGGAATTGCAGGAAGCTTGATTAAAGTTTATAATGCACTTTGGTATCCTTGGACCAGAGAAACCTATATGCAGAGTATTATAGGTTGAGCCTCTCTAGCACCTCTCCTTTGGGACCTGACTGGTGCCAAACCAGAGAATTTGTGGGACCACAGGAGGCCACTATTATCTAGCAGCATTACCAACACTTCCCGTGCTTACTGGGACGTTAGGAGACATTTAGAGGTAAATTAGAGCTAAACAACAGTACAGAACACTCAGAGGCAGGACTGATGGCCATGAACAAACTATATGGGACTACGGGAAACTTGGCCACACCCGTGATAAGTTTGGCTAACTAAAAATCATGCCGGACCACGGGTGTTACTGGAGCACAGACTAGAGAGATTCAACATGTGTTAGAATTTGTGAGAACGGCAATTCACTAGCTTGTTTATCCATTGTATATATAAAGGACTGCAGGTTGGACCTCCCTGGTACGGCACCCTCAGGACCTGATTGGTCCCAGATGAAGGATTTTTCCAGACCAAGAGAGGTCATTTCAGACTCCCTGCTGCCGAAGCCCCCTCTTCCAGTCCCCCCTCCCCACTGGGCTTTCTGGCTCCGCCTGCCTGCCCCTGAGCTATACACCAGCTCCTGGCATCTCCAAACAACCTCACTGAGCCACACGCCAGCTCCTGGCACCCTCCCCCAGACCACTGCAGCCCAGCTGAGTGGTGCACCTGCTCCCACAGCCCAGCTGAGCTGTGCATCAAACGGCTTCCTTCCCTACCTCCCTTGCAGCCCAGCTGAGTCACACTCCAGCACCCAGTCCCCCTCCCCCAGCCCAACTGAGTTGCGTGCCAGCTCTCAGGCCCCCACCTCTCTTCAGCGCACCAGGACTCTCTGATCCTGGAACATCCATGGTCATGCTGGACCACAGATGTTGCCAGACCAGAAAATCCCAAATTTTAGAGGTACAACCTGTACTTGTATGAGTTACTGTTACTCAAGTGAATGAAGGATGCACAATTGGATCGTTGATATATAGTCACACAAATAGTTCCATGTGCATTTAAAGAATCTTTGAAATACAGAGCCATATAACTGAACAGCTGGGTCCTTTCCCATTTTTGCTACTACAAATTATCCCCGTGGGAATCTGTATGACATTTTTCACTAATGCCATCATTGACTCATGGTTGCAGTGCTTCAACTTTGAGAATAAAAGATGATTGTCCGGTTGATTGTTAAAAACAACAAACAATTCTAGTCCATGTTTATGTCTACAATTACTCTAGAGAAGTGTCAGCAACTTGGTGTCAAAACAGTATGAAAAGATAAGTACTAGCAGCTAATCAGAACTGACAAACAGCTGTAAATGCAAAAAAGTATTTTCAACATACTTGGAAGGAGAAGAGAGGAGGAGAAGAGAAGAGTGGATATTTGAATTACCCAGCAATATAAGAACGGTATCTACTGAACATCATAAAATCCAAAAACAACCTGCAAACTGGATTCATGTTTTATACCCATAGTATATATGAAATACACAGGCAGTATAGTTGTAACTGTGTTGATCCTAACATATCTGAGGCTCAACATGAGTGAGATAGAAGAATTCTATGTGGCTCAAAAGCTGGTTCTTAGCACCCACAGAAACTGATTAAATAAAAGATATCACCTTACGCTATAGAACTCTAATACTGCATATGCGCCAAAAGTCATAAATGCTTCAGAACTAAGGCTATGACTGCTCTACCTCTTTTGTCCGTATATTTTAGGTCACTCAGGGATGTGAAAGAACGCCCTTCTGAGAGACCCATTTTACACTCACAAAAACACCAGTGCGCACAGCACTATGTCAGCTCTGTTTGTTGTGGGTGGTTTAGTTATGCTGACAGAAGATCTCTCCCACTGGTGTGGCGCAGCAACGTGGGAGGTCTTTCCGTGGGGTAGCGGCCTCAGTACAGTCATGCTGCTGTAAGGTCTCCAGTGTATACATGGCCTAACTCATATATACACAACCCCATTTCAGAGATGCTGCCAGACAACATGCAGGGCTAAACCCCAGGCAGAACAAGATAGTTACACTGAAAAAGTTTTAGATAAGAAGCCTTCCTTTCCAACAAAATATTCTCAGTTCTGCTAGGACCACAGAGAAGACAATTGCTAAGCAACAGCAACTGATTTTGCATAGGGATCTAAACAGTTGCAAATCAGGTTCGTTTCATTGATACCCGATGTAAATCAACCATACAATGGTCTTATGCTTCTGTGCTACAACTGTCCACGAATCAGATCCCAAGCTCACTGAAATCAATTACTTCAATGATTCTCTGACTTCAATCTGCTTTGTACCTGGCCACATGTACACATGGGGAAGGAGCAGATTTTTATTTTTGCAAGTTATAATTAATAAAAAAAACTAGGTTTAGTGTGTGGTAAACTGTTCCAAATAGTTAATCTCACTTCTGAAGCATATCATTTCGGCATGTTCATAGATCAGACCTAGCACAGCTTATGCAAAAGCTGGGTCTTCAGTATGCTAACAACTCAGGCAGATGGCAAATGGGGAATACTGATTGGTTGGAAATTAGATATACAACTAGTTTGTGCTAAAACATGCCTTTGTTTTTACTCTGCCCTCCCCACTTACCCTGCCTCGTGCCATTTCTTATCTACCTCTTATCTCAGGTCTTTCAGAGCACAGGGTTTTTGGGGTAGGAATTGCCGTATACTATATGGATGCGTCTAGACTGGCACGATTTTGCACAAAAGCGGCCGCTTTTGCGCAAAATCTTGCTGCCTGTCTACACTGGCCGTCAGTATTTGCACAAGAACACAGACTTTGTAATTTACAAAATCAGTGGTTCTTTCGCAAATACTCCGACGCTCCCGCTCAGGGATAAGCCCTCTTGTGCAAATATTCTTGCACAAGAGGGCCAATGTAGACATACACGTTAATTTCTTGCGCAAGAAAGCCCGATGGCTAAAATGGCCATCGGAGCTTTCTTGTGTAAGAGAGCATCGACACTGGCGCAGATGCTTTTGCACAAAAGCAAATCTTTTGCTCAAAGGCACATGCCAGTATAGATGCTCTCTTGCGCAAATACTTTTAACGGAAAAACTTTTCTGTTAAAAGTATTTGCGCAAAATCATGCCAGTCTAGACGCAGCCTATGACTGCGTTTTGGCTGAGGCCTGCAGGCACTATAACAATAAAAGTAACATCTGGTAGAAGAAATGCATGTTTCATTGATTTATGCTGAGACCACCCTTGGGGGAGAATGTGAGAAAAATGCTAGAGGTGGATCAGGTCTGGCAGCTGGACCGAATATTAGGTAACTATGGAAAAAGATGAATTTGACAGTAGGTGCAGTCTTCTTTTGTCCTCTTCTCTCTCTCCCTCAATGTAATATATTTAGATTTCCTGTGAGTTAATATTAGGTCAGAGATGACAAAAGAAGTTAATTGTAGGCTAGACTTTGCAAATATACTATGTAGCAAGATTTATGCTAACAAGCAACAGATGTATGCCTTAGAGTCATAGCACAGCACACTAGAACTGGAAGGGACCTCAAGAGATCGAGTCCAGTCCTCTGCCCTCATGGCAAGACTCAGTACCATCTAGATCAGTGGTCTCCAGCCTTTTTAAGCATGAGGTCACTTTTTGAATTTAAGTGCAATCCAAGATCTACCTCAAACCCAAATACCTTTGCCCTGCCTCCTTTGTGCCCCTTCTCTGAGGCCCCACTCCTGCTCACTCCATCCTCCCTCACTTTCACCAGGCACGGGCAGCAGGTATCTTTTAGATACCTGAAAACCCTATCCTGTCCCCTCTCAGTCTTCTCCTTTCCAAATTAAATAAGCCAATTCTTTCAGCCTTCCTTCACAGGTCATATTCTCTAGACCTTTAATCATTCTTGTTGCTCTTCCCTGGATCTTCTCCAATTTCTCCACATCTTCCTGGAAATGTGGTGCCCAGAACTGGACACAATACTCCAACTGAGGCCTAATCAGTGTAGAGTAGAACAGAAGAATGACTTCTCATGTCTTGCTCACGACACTCCCATTCATGCATCCCAGAACAACTGGGGATGCTGAACTTTGTGCTCTTGAGAATTGTAAGGGAAGCATTTTAGAAAATAGACAAGTCACAAAATAATGCTGCAGAAATATATCAAGCAAAGAGAATAATGTCTTGAAGTAGTTTGCCTTCTCATAGTATCATAGAGCTGGAAAAGACCTCAGGAGGTCATCAAGTCCAGCCCCCTGCCCAAGGCAGGACCAATCCCAACTAAATCAACCCAGCCAGGGTTCTGTCAAACCAAGACTTAAAAACCTCTAGGGATGGAAGATTCCACCACCTCCTTTAGTAATCCATTCCAGTGCTTCATCACCCTCCTAGTGAAATAGTTTTTCCTATTATCCAACCTAGACCTGTAAAAAAGTCATTCTCCTTGCCATTATCAGCACGAGCCTCTGCTGGAGAAGAGAATGTACCTCAATGGGCACATTTTCACCGGGCACATTTTCAACAAGACCTCTGCTCAGTAGCCTATGTTATATTAACTGCACTCGCAGTCCACTTCCTGGTGAAAACACCATAAAGGTCCAAAGTTACCACCATGAGCGCCAATATTGTTGGCAGTTTCAGCAGAAAGACAGAATCCTGTATAGATTAGGAATAGGGTTTGGAGTCTGCCCCACCATCGCCTACACAGCAGTAGTTGCTTCAAGTAAGGGTGCCTCACGAGGCACCATGGAAGAAACCACTGGACCTTTATCACCTCGTTTCAATAAACAGAGGAATTCAAACTCATCTTTTCAGCCGGATATATCACATGCCCACATTTTTTTTTGTTATACTAATTATTTTGACTTTCACAGTGAATAGAACAGTTACCTATATTTGATATACCAAATGGCCCTTGCAGAATAAAACAGAAGCCACATAACTGTATACAGAGTAGGTAATTTAGTTATCAGCTGTAACACCTATAAACAGCAAAGGGAATAGAACTTAAGGGGAACAGAACCTGACTCCTGCTAAGTTTGCTTCCACCCTTCCACACTGATTTAAAGCTTGAGGGTATGTTGGAAAAAGGGGAAGGGCCAAGGCACTGCACACTAGTAAACCCTGGCTGTTGGAACACCACCCTAGACTGCAATTACTGCCTCATGTAACTTAGGTTGCTCAATGGTAACTCAAAAGTTGCTCAAATTTCTGCAGGGAAGCTGAATCAGCTCCCAAGATCAGAGATCCACACAAATTCACCTATTTAAGATACCAAAATTCAGGTTTAGATTGTACAGGGGAAAGTGTATATCTGTAAAATACGAATGACATTTACTCCGTTTTATTCAAAAAGCACCACAACCACACCCAAAAAATCATGTTGGGGCTAAGATCAAGCATGCAACATTCCAGCCCAAAGAAAAAGAATTAGCTAAGTTCATAGAAGATAAGACAACGACAGACCTTAGCCAAGATGACCTGGGTGCAACCTCATGCACTGGACATTAGGGATGCTAACACACTAGTGTAGCTGGAGGATCAGTGGTGGGACACCACAGCCAGGCACCGGGCCTAGGTTAAAATGGTTAACCGTTTTAACATCCTACTGGATGTCCCTGAAGGAAAAACTGGAGAAGCATCTGGCATTGGCCAATGCCAGAGACAGGATACTGAGCAAGGCGGACCTTTGGTCCACCAAAGTATGGTCATTCTTATTAATCATTTCAATGCTTTGTAACTTATAAATGGCTATTCTGGAGCCTAAACATTCCATTAGTTCCATGTAAGCTTCAGTAAGTCACGCTGAAGCCTTAGTAGCAGTTACACCTCTTACAAAGCCAGATAATCCCTCCCATGGGGAAAAGAAATGTGGGAGAATACGGCTTGTTCACAGAATTCACAGTTGTCAACCATATGCATTGACTGATACATCTTCCCCATTCTCCCAGTGGGTAACAGATCTGTAGAATCTCAAAACCGCACCTGGAACCCCCAAATTCAGAGGGGGGATTACATGGAGCTAGAGATCCTGATCCCACATCACAGCTCTCCCTCTTTTCCTGTTCTGACCGCATGGTTTCTTTATAAGACGCGTGGCAAGAGTTGCCCCCCATGTGTACCTTCCAGCCCAGCCCTGGGAACAGAGAAATGCTCGCAAAAACTGTACTTCAGAAATCACTGCGCACTTTGCCCACCATAAAAAATAATGTTTTCAATATGAATATCAGATAAGCTCTGTAGTATCAGTGCAACAGTTTGATCAGCTCCTGGCACAGGATAAAATGAATACTTCCCTCCTCTACGTCAATATGGTCTTTAGTCACTGCCACAAAACTCATCCTATTCCATAGAGTACGGGGAGCAGAGAATGCTGCTACTGTTTCACACCCTCTTCGTTCCGTAGGCTGTGCATCACACACATGGCCGGAGACTGGCCGAGCTCAGAAAATCACATAATCTCTTTGAGGTACACGGCAAATGGAAGCTCTCGCGGAGGTCTCTGAAGAAATGAGGGTTTTGTCAAAACCATTCCTTTCCTGCATCAAGCTGTTTTAAGTCACACACCAGTGGTGGGCCCACTCCTCACTAAGGCTGTCTCTAGACTGCAGGGTTTTTTTCGAAAAAGTAGCCTTTTTTCGTAAAAACTTCACCTGCATCTAGACTACAGCGGCATTCTTTCGAAATTAAATCAAAAAAATGTGGCTTTTCTTTCGACAGCGGTACTCCTCATTTCATGAGGAATAACACCTTTTTTCAAAAGTGCTCTTTCGAAAAAAGGCACCATGTAATGCAAACTGTGCTTTTTCGAAAGACAGCATCCAGTGGTTGCAGTCTAGACACTCTTTTTCGAAAGAGGCTTTTTTGAAAGTATCTTTCGAAAAAGCCTCTTTCGAAAGAGGCTTGCAGTCTAGACGTAGCCCAAATTGCTAATTACTAAGCCAGGTTTTGAAATTTGTTTTCCAGACTAGTATGAAAAGAATAAGGCTGCATCACTGAGCAATGGGAAATACACAATAGTTAGAACAGAACACATAGATAGAATTCATCCCGTCCTACAAAGGCAGGAGTTTATCAACAGTCTGTTGAAATCAATAGGAGTCTTTCCATTGACTTCAATCAGCTTTCCACTAGTCTCCTAATCACTCAAAGAGGGGATGTTAGAGCAAAAGCACTGGAATTCAATGCAGAGAGTCACATAAGGCCATGTCTAATTTTAAAGACATGAGTAGCCCTCTTGGCTTCATGAGCTTCAAGTTAACATGCTTATGTGTCTCTCTGAATCGTGCACTACAAATAAATCAATTCATGGAGAATAAATCGGTGGGACCCCAAAACTGCAATTATTTTAGTGCTTAAATCATGTGTGGACTCCTAAGCACCTAAATCTTTGCAATTCACCTGTCTTTCCGAGAAACACTGGAATATGAATCTTCCTGCCTCTCCAAGATGGAAGTTTGTTTTGGCTGCCTTTAGACTGTTCCCACACACCTCTTTCTGCTTGTCATTCTCCTCTTCCCATGTAGGTGTGTATCTGAAAGGCTGCCACACAGCCTAAACATTGTGGCATCAATTCAGATTTCCTCAGGCCAAAGCATTTAGACTAACCCCAAAATTATATTCAGCTGGCAACTTAGCATCCTGTTGTGACAGATCTTCCACACTCCAGCACTACTGGGGCTGTAGTTCAAGGGAGGAGAACATATGCCCCAGAAAGATTCCAAAAAAATTTGCTCATTGGCTTCTGGGGACCACACATGGGTGTTCCCCAGGAGGTTCAGGGTCAGTAGACTAGCCCAATGCCATCTCATACCCAGCTTCCAATGTATGCACCTGTCACAGGCAGAAAGCAGTGAGTCTTTCTTCAGAGCTTACCTACACAGGGCAATTGACCAGCACAGCTGCAGAAGAATTCCACTATTGCTACTCCATAATAAATCCCCACATGGGCCAAATATTCTGAATTAAACTAACTATTCAGAGCTTTAGGCTCACTTACTCCAATTTGGAAGAAGAAGAATTAATCCAGAATAAAATTGCTTGTATTTCAGAACATACCACCTGAAGGTGATGGTGGGGGAAGGAGAGGGGGTTATTCCAGAATAGCCAATAAGGCAGTAGAGCACCACAGATGCTCAAGAAGAGAAAAACCACGTTAACTTTCAGATTCCAGGTTGAGTCTACGGTGTTGACTGTTGGAAAAGACACTGTCCGTTTCCAAATTCTGCACATTTGATCGGGAATCATTGACACAAAAACATGTGCTGGCAATGACTTTCAGCAAGCAGGTACAGTATTAGGAACTTGGCAAAACAGCACTGTTTAAAGTATTCCTGACTTTAATTAAAACCTTCCATCCCACCTCACAAAACCAAGCAGAGGACCTAGGCCAAAAGGGACCCCTGTGAAGCTGTTCAATTGGGGCGTAGCTTGTAAGGGCCAACAGCCTGCATACGTCCTTCTCCCTTCACCTACCTCCAGTAGCTGTTTTACCATTGAAAAGGTTGAAGCAGGGAGGTTTTTAAAAGAAAAATAGCAGTTACACCCGTTATTCTGTCTGAAATCTCTCTAAATCCAACATGGGGAGAATAAAGACTGAGCCTAAAACTGAGGGGAAAGAAAACTCACACACAAGCTCTTAGTGAGCCCAGTTTATCCTCCATGGAGATCCTCATCAGTACAGTGAGGTTGATTCCTTACACCAATCATTGACACTGGAGAACATCCCTCTATGTTCCTGGCAGACTAAACCCCAATGTCCTCAAAATATCCTAGTTAAAAAATACCTTGCCATTGTAGAAGTGGCAGCACTGTCTGAACGAGCCTAGTCCTCACTGAGGACTAAATCCATAGTAAGTTTCAGATCACAGCCTTTTTATGCACTAGCCTCATCTCTGGTTAAAATTATTAATAAATAGAAAGTGCACAGAAAGAGGCCTCACATTCTGAGTTCAAGCAGCTGAAGGGATTTCACTCAAAATGTTTCAGAGAAATAACACAACTGCTAATAGTGTTAACCATGCACTCCTAATAAGTAAAATATGGGAGCATATAGGAGCATCTGAAAAGAGGGAAGCAAAATGGATATGGTTTTGCGAACTCTGCTGTAATGTGCGCTAACTGATGACCATTATAAGTCAATAGCAACAGTAACATTAGCAGAATTTTATCTGCATTTATGTGCATACACACACACACAAATATACATATTTACCTACCCATGTGCGCACATAGAAAACATTTCCCTCAGAGGAAATTTGTAGAACTATTGCTTAACCCATTTGGCACATTACTTCTCTATATATTTCAAAATGAGTTGCTTCATTAATAATTGTTTAGCTATTATTAGGCAGGAAGGAATAATTTACAGCAAAGCAGAAAACAGAAATGGTGGAGTCTCTGTTCTTGGAGAGAGAAGATCCAGTTGTCTTAGACCTACAGGGCAAACCTTGACAGACAAGTCTATGGTCCCATGGGTTGGGTAGCCAGGAGAGTTTATTTATTTTAAAGCTCTGTTTTGATTTGCTGTGAGGGCTGTTGTGGATGCATATCATTTTCATTCAAATATATCTTATAAATGCTCGCTCTCTCAAGAACTATCACCACCAGAGAATGTAAAAATTTGTCCATTCAGATAAAACTAATTTAGATTAAAACAGGGTGTGAATTTAAAGTTGATTAACCATTCCAGAACAATGCCCAGTGTGGACACACACTTATTCTGGAATAAAAAGTGATTTCTTTCCGAATGTATTACAAATTAAGTTATTTCAGAATAAGGCATTTTTATTCCAGAATAAAATAATCCACACAGGGTTTGATCAAGAATAGCTATTTTGAAATAACTGCCCCCAAGTTCAAATAGAACAGTAAATATTCTTCCAGAAGTATTAGCCTTTTCCTTTTCATTGTTAAAACTCTATTTTACTTAAGTAAAAATGTCTCTTTTTCAGGATATTTTAAAGTATTGTATTCATAGGAGATCAATAAGTCAGTTACAGAGGCCAAGAATATACATTTTTTGTAGGTCACCAGTTGTTTTATCAAAAGAAGAAGCAACAATAAATCAAGTTTGGTATACAGCATGTCAAGGTCACAGATTAACCGTGCAGAATGGAAAGCATGGCAAAAAAAAAATTTTTTTAAGAAAAGAGGGGGGGATAAAGGTGTGGATAGGGTTTTCCTAAATATCTGCAATTAGGAACAATTCTAACTACTCCAAAATCATTTTATATGTTTTGATTTTTCTGTCACCTCCCCCAGGGTCACAAAGCAGTTACTCTAGTCCAAGCACAAAGTTTAGCCACTACTGTGATTTGTTTTCCAGCATTTCTTTGTGATAGACATGTCAACTCAAAGACTTAATTAATATGAAAATCTATTATAAAGAACTATTATTGCTTCCTCCATCAATATACATTTAAGTTTTCACCCCAGCTCAAAATCACTGGGATAACTTTCACAGTTCAGGTTTCCTTCTCCGCTAGGTGCTATAGCTCTTGGAGCTGGTACCTGGCAACAAGTGGCAGGGAGAAAGAAAATAAGGCCATCCTGCTATAAACTTCAGAAAAGAAAATTTCCCTGAGAAGGTGATTAATCCCAGCCTGAAGGAAGGATTTGGAATCGCGGGACCAGCAGCCCCTGGGTTACATAATCACGTGGAAATATTAAACTATCCCGATGTTCAAAAAGTTTTCCTTCATAATCAGGATCTGCCACACTCTCCTCTGGACTCTGCTGTAATATGGCAAAACAAGTTCCTTCTTCGTAATAAAAATCCCTTATCATGCTTCCTCGTTTCAAGCGGTAACACTTTAAAACTATATAAAACTGACCCATCGCATCTGTTCACTCCCCCCTCTGGCTAAGCTTTCTGCTCCCTTGCTACCCTGACAAAATAAGCAGCCCTTTAAAACAAAACACAAGAAAGACCAAAAATTAGTTGTATTGCTTACAGATTCAGTGTTACATTAGATCCTTCTGGCCACGTAAAATCCCACTTGCTTTCTAGGCAGGCTCCTTTTTTCATTGCTTGGATAGTAGTTTTCATTCGTAATAAAAGGGTGGAGCTCAAATGTCAGCTGATCCGCTACAGCCGTGTTTCTTTTAAGGTGGTACAAAGTGGTACAGCCGTATTTCTTTTAAGGTAAGTAGGCAGAGTTTTTTGGACTAATATTGATGCGCATTGTTTGATACTTTGCACGGAGAAAAATTGCAAGGATGAGATCACAGAGACATATTTCAGCACCGAGGACAAATGTTTGTGACCAACAGTGTTACATTAGACTGATCACATTTTACAATTACCCGGTGTTAACTTCTGTATATACATATTCAAACAGCGGGGGCGAGGGGGAACCCTTTGGGGATTGATGGGCATGATCCGAGGCAAAGAAGAAAAGCAAGATGAAGTTTCTAAGGTAGTCTTAAGGAAATGCGGTCAAATACAGAACGAATGCCTCAAACTCTGGTGATATTGCCTCATTTTTTATGGAGAGGATATTTTCAAATGATAATTGGCAGATACTCATTCACTAACTCTCAATAAAGATAGGAGTTAAATCATTCTATAAGCCTTACGGAAAACAAGCGTTTCCCTGGAAATGCTTTTTGTAAAACCTTTGACAAAACAATTTCTCTGCAGGCTTGTTGAAAGTTTCTTTTTGTTTATTTTTGGGTTCGTTGTTCTTTTTTAATCCGACCTATAGACTACTAGTGATACAGTTCTCTATCAAATTTTAATATGACTTTTCCATAAGAGGATGTAACAATGTTATGGTGAAAGTTTAGTATCTGCTAAGATAGGACAGGCATAAAATAAATTAGAATTGCAAAACGCGGAGGCTTGTTTACACAGAACCTTGCATTAAAATACCTGATTTGTTTTCATTCAGACCATTTGTTACTTTATTGCAAGCCTGTGTGATAACACATTTCAAAATAAGTGTTCTATTTTTATTAATTTTTGTATCAGCCCAAATCATGAACTAGGACCACTATGCTAGCTACTGTACAAACAGAACAAAAATGGTCCTTGCCCCAAAGAATGAAATTACTGTTCAATTTGCAAGAAAATCCAAGTGATGTGCACCTATGAGCTATGTCTCTTCAGCTTCTATTGGAAATCTCTCAGAATTCAAACAGCCACTTTAATAAGGGTTTCACCACTTGCCAGTGTTCATGTGGGGACATACATTTTCTGTCCCACCGCCTAACCACGGCCTTTGGCCTTGGATCACTCCCTCAGGAGATTTCTCAGACTTTGAGAACTGCATCCAAAAAGACCTGGCTACCAGCAACACCAGTGAACAAGCCAGATATTGACCCTTCTCACATTAAATGAAGTGGCACCTCAGTGATGTCTTTTATTCATGCACCAAAGTGAAGAGAGAGCAATAGAAATGGTGTGGGCAGGGCCATTCCTAGAAGTTTTGGTGCCCTATACAGCCCTCTGCTGGAGGGGGGTGCTCATGGCTGCAGAGGCAGGAGCTGTGTGGGGAGGGTGCAGAAGCAGGGCAGGGAGGCAGTGGGGATCAGGCCTGCTGCTAGACTCACCAACAGTAGCAAGAAGCAGAGTGACTCGGCCCCAGCCCACTAGTCCCCTAAGCCACATTGCTTGGGGGTGGAAAAAGATGAAGGGGTGGAAAGAGGCGGGGCAGAGGCAGAACAGTGACAAGGAGGTAGAAGAATGGGGGAAGTGGGGCGGAGCAGGGGTAAACCAAGGGGCTGTCCAGGGACCCACACTTCCCTAGGGATAGCCCTGCTGGGTGCAGCTCATAGGAGGTGATGGGCCACTGGAGCTTGTACCACCCCATATGCAGCTGCCTAGGGCACCACAGAATTTGGGGCAATTTAGTAGTAATAAAGGTGTCTTATGTGGTTTTGCAAATTGGTAGGGACAACTCTGGGTGTGAAGATTTAATCATATGATCAGGAAAGTCTCTGGGGTTTTTGAGATACTATGCTAGGGCATTTATTACTTTCAAAAAGCAGCATTTGCTGTTTTAAGCTCAAGTTTCCAAGCAAACACAAAGCTTCTGTGCCGGTTTACATATGAAAATTATCACTGGTTTACTGTCTGTTACCCATTGTCAGCTGCTTGTATGCCATACAATGGAGTCTTATTAAGTACACCACTGCACCCGCCACCCAACCCTCATGTAATTCCACGGGCTCCCAGCTTGGTTCAAAATTCAGTTCACAGTTATGTCTTTAAACGGGTGTTAAAAATGGTTTTATTTTTGCAGTGTCACGACCATCAGAACCTTTTACTGGCTGGAGCCGTCCCAGGTGGTATGGTGGCACCTGAATAGGCCGAAAGCTGAGTGCACCATTCCAACCCTCAGAGTTTTCAGAAGGACTAAGTACCCATAACTGGGGCAGGTTCTCAAGAGCTTGGTTCTCATAAAGGCCCCAAAACAAAGAGCCTGACTTTCCAGACAGCTCAGCCTGTTGTATGCAGGGCTCAGTCGCCAGTCTGGCCAAGAGTTTGATAATGGGAGCTGCTGGATGCGGATTAAAGTCTGGCACTTATTTAGCTGCTAAATGAGAACCAAACTCCTTTGAAAATCTGGTCCCAAAGGGATGAGGATAACAAAAGGAGGATCAGTGAATAAAAAAATACATGACCCCACTAAGCACTGCAAACTAAAGAGAACATTCTCATAAGCCAAAAATAAATGCATGCACCCACCTTCTCCATCTGAGGTGCACAGAGACTTACAAAATTAGCAACATTATTAAATAACATGCAACGGATTCATCACCAGTCCTCTGTGTTTAGGAACACTGGGTTTCAGTGCCATCTCCCTGACACAACCGAGTTTTCCCATCTTGTATATCCCCAGATGCCTGTGATATGATAGGAGTCCAGGGAAACTCAGACTGCTATCTTTGAATTAGCTTTGGGTATTTCTACACTGAGGAGTTATTCCAAAATAACTCCCCATATTTCGAAATAGCAAGGAGAACGTCTACACTACTAGGCCTGTTATTTCAAAATAATGGGCTTGTTATTTCAAAGTAATAACTCCTGCTTGTGAAGAGGAATAAGCTTATTTCAAAATAGTTATTTCAGGAGATATTATTTCAAAATAACTTATTTCGAAATAACTGGGTGGTGTAGATGTAGCCTTTATGTCCAACCTGGAGAGTAAAAGCCTGCAGGGTGGACTGATTGCCAGTGAAGGGTGTGACTTCGCTTTAAAAGAACACCTCTTGGGCCTTCACTCAGCAAGCCATCACTGAGCTGGATGGCTCTAGCTTTCCATTTGTAAGGAATATTATGAGGAAAATTGCAGCCGAACATCTCCAGCATGAAGTATTATGGTTTAGGCCCCTTTGCCTCTTTCTACATGATTTTTAGCTGCAGATGTTGGTTTGGCTGGTGAGCTCCTTCAATAACTCTGGGCAGAAGATGTTTCTGGGCAGATGGTGTTTGTTGGGTTTGCTCTTGAGTGGCTTTACATTTTCCGCCTGAGCTGTGTCGAAAAGCTTGTCTTCATGTCCAGTGCTACAGCTGCTGTAGCACTTTAATGAACATGCTGTTATATGGACAGGAGAGCTTAGCTCCTTGAGAGACAATTGCTTTGTCATCAGGAAAGCTCTCCCTTCAGCACAGCACTATCTACATGGTCAGTATAAATTAGGGATGTAAAGGACTAGTCAACAGGATAGTCAACTAGTCGTTCACAGCCCTCCCTCCACTCCCCCGCCCCCGCCTTGCTGCCTCTATTAGATACAGGCAGCAAGGGGGGGGGAACCCGGGCTCCACGACGGCGTTTCTAAGGGGCAGCACTGTACCCCAGGCTCAGTGCGGTGCTGCCTCTTTGAAATGCCATTATGTCGTTTCAAAGCAGCAACGCTGCACAGAGTCCAGGATCAGCTGGGAACTCCCCAGCTGACTGTGGGCTCCATGTGGCACTGCCACTTTGAAATGCTGCGCAGCGCCTGGAATCAGCTGAGCGGTGCTGCCCCTTTGAAATGCAGTGGCGATGTTTAAAAGGGGCAGCGCTGTCCTGTCGACTAATCGAATAGTAGATGCAAAAATGTATCGACTACTCGATTAGTCAATTGCACGATACTTAACATCCTTAGTATAAATATGTCATTCGGGTGTGTGGATTTTTTGTCCCCCCTGAGCAATGTTGTTATACTGATATAGGCCTATGGTATAGACCAAGCCTAAGATTAGTATGGCAGGGCTAAGAGCAAAGCAGAGACAGAAACTGTGATCTCAGCAGTCTCAGGCTGACACACGAAACATCCTGTCCAGAGTGTCCGATTTACTCAAACACAATTAGCAGTTTCTTAGCTAGATTTCTTTCATGCAGATTTGCCATCCCCAAGCGAATTTACAAATCAATAAACAAGGGTATGTCTACACTACAAAGTTAATTCGAACTAACAGCCGTTAGTTCGAATTAACTTTAATAGAGGCTATATATACAAACCGCTAGTTCAAATTTAAATCGAACTAGCAGAGCGCTTAATTTGAAGTAGGTAAACCTCATTCTCAAGGAGTAACGCCTAGTTCGAATTAAGAAGTTTGAATTAAGGGCTATGTAGCCACTTAATTTGAACTAGTTGGAGGCTAGCCCTTCCCAGGTTGCCCTGGTGGCCACTCTGGGCCAAACCAGAGAAACTTTTCTGCCCCCCTCCCGGCCCCGGAGCCCTTAAAAGGTCACGGTCTGGCTACAGTGCTTGTGCCAGTTGCAAGCCTACCAGCACCCAATTAGCAGACCCTGCACCTGGCACAGCATGAGCCAGCCACCCGCTGCCACCCAGCCCTCCGCCTCTTCCCAGGACCAGGCTGGCGGCTCACAGGAGCCTGCCCGGGGCTGTAAGAGGCGGGCGCCCACCTGGTCTAGTGCAGAGATCGTGGACCTCATCGAGGTTTGGGGGGAGGCCTCCAATGTCCACGACCTCCGCACTAGGCACAGGAATGTGGACTTCTAGGGCAGTATAGCTGCCAGCCTGTCCACCAATGGCCACATGCGAACCCAGGAGCAGGTTTGCTTGAAAATCAAGTTGGTTCAGTGAGACCCCCGACCCTGAGCCCTGAGCTTAGAACATAAGAACATAAGAATGGCCGTACTGGATGAGACCAAAGGTCCATCTAGCCCAGTAGCCTGTCTGCCGACAGCAGACAGCACCAGGTACCCCGGAGGGGATGGACCGAAGACAATGACCAAGCAATTTGTCTTGTGCCATCCATCTCCAGCCTTCCACAAACAGAGGCCAGGGACACCACTCCTACCCCCTGGCTAATAGCACTCCATGGACCCAACCTCCATGAATTTAATTAACTTCTCTTTAAACTCTGTTATAGTTCTAGCCTTCACAGCCTCCTGTGGCAAGGAGTTCCACAGGTTGACTATGTGCTGTGTGAAAAATAAATTTCTTTTATTAGTTTTAAACCTGCTGTCCATTAATTTCATTTGGTGTCCTCTAATCCTTTTATTATGGGAACTAATGAAGAACTTTTCTTTACTCACCCTCTCCACACCACTCATGCTTTTATAGACCTCTATCATATCCCCCTCAGTCTCCTCTTTTCTAAGCTGAAAAGTCCCAGTCTCTTTAGCCTCTCTTCATATGGGACCTGTCCTAAACCCCTAATCATTTTAGTTGCCCTTTTCTGAACCCTTTCCAAGGCCAAAATATCTTTTTTGAGGTGAGGAGACCACATCTGTACACAGTACTGAAGATATGGGTGTACCATAGTTTTATACTTCCCCTCCTCCTTCTGCCCTTGGCTTCCCCCTTCCAGCTCCCTCCTCCCAGGTTTTCCCCTCCCCTCTCCCACCCTCTTGCTTCTCCCCTCTCCCACCTCCTTTTCCCAGTCTCCCCAGAGGTTAATCCTCCCCTCCCCTCCAGTTTTGTTAAATAAAGAGAGTTTCTATTTTTGAACACACGTGTCCTTTATTTTTTATATCAGGTAGGGGGGCTAGGGAAGGGTAAGTGGAAGGAGGTGAGGGAGGAATGGGGCACGAGCCCCCGATGGGGAGGATTGGGGTGGCTCTGCAGGCTCTTTGGGGTGGAAGCTCTCCTGCAGGGCCTCCTGAATCCTGACAGCCCCCCAATTGACCCCTCCAGATGGCAGCCTCTGGCAAGTGCAGCCGGGCTGATGGCCGAGTGCTGTGATGTGCCGAGTGTGGGCACTCAGGGCACTCCAAGTCAGGACTGCTTTGCTGTCCCACATCGAGTTAGACAAGCAAGCGGGGAACCCTGAGAACTGTCTGTCCAGGGTGGGGATCGGGTCCCTTTAAGCCCAGCACTCGGCTAGCCTTAGACAGCAGTTCCACGCTCTAAGTCCTAACCTGATGCTCTGCCGGCACTGCTTCCGGCCAGCCTTAACTTCGGTTCAGGGTCCACTCAATGTGGACATGCTATTTCGAATTAGCAAAACGCTAATTCGAATTAGTTTTTAGGTCTAGATGCACTAGTTCGAATTAGCTTAGTTGGAATTAACTAATTCGAATTAAGTTAGTTCGAATTAATGCTGTAGTGTAGACATACCCCAAGGTAGCTCTTACAAATCACCAATGCCTGTCCTCATTTACAGCCAGGACATCCTGACTTTGGTCCCCCACACACGTCTACGTGGAAGATTGATGCTCCAGAAATTGATCTTCTGGGGTCTGACTTAGGGGCTCAAGTATAAACCGTTAAATTGAATGCTGAGGGCAGCTCCAGCCAGCCTCTGGTACTCCTTCTTTGCTGAGGCGTAAGGGAAGTATTTGTGCCTGTCGGCCTCCCCCGCTGTGTGGATGGAGCGAAAATGTGTCTCTTATTTCAACCTTCCACTGTAGTACAGACCAAGGCCACAGTGCTAACTCTAAGTAGGGGTAAAATATCAGTTTTCACTTGTCTTTTGCTGCTTTGTGATGCACAAAGAACACCTGAGAGGGTTTTATTTCTGTTATAAATATGTTTTTATTTCTTCTTAATATATTAGAAATGCCAGATTTTTTTCTGCCTTGCTTCCTCTCTGAGACTGAAGAGCCAATAGATTTCAGTCAGGGCAAACAGGAAGCTAAGGTGACCAGCGTATCAAAATGACAAAGCCCCTCCCCCCCACACACACACCTTCACACCCAGTGCAGAGCTCATTCTCCCCACCTGCCCACAGTTCTTGCCTGCTGAGCGCCTGCTGCCACCAGCTGTTCCCTGCTATGACCACCTGGTGGGGCCAGTGCTGATGGCCAGCCACTACTTCCTATAGAGTTGGCTGGTGGTGCCAGTGTAACCCAATGGACAGTGGATGCTGTGTGTCCAGTTTTGTGCCCATTCCATAGAGGATATGGGTTTGGGACTGCTCTCGGTTTGGGAACTTGGTTCTTTAGTTCAAGCCATAGAGAGACTTGACAAAAATAAAGATTGCCCCAGCAAGCACAAACTTTGGTGGTGCTGGGCTGTTGTGGTTGCTGTTTCTGAGAGCTGGGAAGACTGAGGGAGGGGAGGTCTATGGGAATAGGTAGGCTAATCACCTCTACGGAGGCCCAGCCACCAGCGGGATATAAATCACAGAGCCTGGAAAAGTCCAGTTGGATCCCCATCTCCAGCCACATTCCCAAGTAGCAGCAGTTGTCAAAAGCACCTCTTATCATCTGCACTTGGCAGAACACATTGCATTCCTCTCCTTAGGATGCAGATACCACCCTGATTATCCATATCTTAATTACCTGCAACTACTCTGCTTGCTGTCAAACCTTCCCATACATCAAAAGATGCAGCAGGTTCATGAGTGGGACTGTTACATGGGATTTCTTACCTGTGCTGGTTACAGGTTGATTTGGGGTGTTTTGTTTTTACCTGCAAAGACCTTTATGATTTGGACCCTGATTATTCAAAAGACCGAGTTTCTTAATGCATTTCTACCTCACTGGAGGTCATCTGAGGAGCACTAGCTCCCCCCCCCCCCCCCCCCCCACCACCACCACCACCACCACCACTTTGGTTTGGAGCCTTTTTCCCCTTCTAAGTGAGCCAGCCCAAACTCAGTCTCACAGCATGCTTTATCTCTATTGCTTTAGCCTATTTCCCAGGGTGGGTGGGTGGCTGGGTTTGAAGATGGGAAAATTAAGGTAAGAGATGGGAGGCTGGAATGAGATTAAAAAGTTTGAGGTTGTGAAGAGGTCTCCAGAGTTCCCTCATGCTAGGGGCCTTGAAGCTGGGGTGTCATCCCTGGCGGGGTCTGGGATGACACCCATCCTACTAAGGAAGGCACAAAAACAGCCTTAGCAAGTACATAAGGGGCCGACACACATGCTCAGAGTGACATAAGGACTTTATTTACCGTGCTGGTTCAGAATTTTGCTGCTTGCTTGTGCCTCACAAGTCTAGTTCCCAGCTTGTTCCTCTCAGCCAACGTGTATGGCATCTCCTTTGACAAAGGAAAATGGAAAAGCCCAACATT
Organism: Pelodiscus sinensis; assembly: GCF_049634645.1. NCBI lineage: Eukaryota > Metazoa > Chordata > Testudines > Trionychidae > Pelodiscus > Pelodiscus sinensis. The sequence continues at coordinate 54,672,313 of NC_134719.1, forward strand.
TTCTGTTGGCTACTTCTCACTTTCTCACACACATTCATATGGCTTTTCTCACTGTTCAGAAACTAGACAACTATCATTTAAGGTTTTTTCAGTTATGTTTTGAATAAGGGATATAATCTAATGAACTCTGGGAGCCATGGGGCTCCAATATGCCAAAACTGTTCTTTTCCTAGTAGTCTGTCTTGGCAAGGCCCATCATTTTCTGTTCTTCCTTCCATCTATTTAATGGCTTTTTCATGATTGTGGCTATCTCAGCCATGGTACTTGATCAACTCATGGACATAGACACACAGAACGGCATAAGATTATGGATGCAGTCCTGAGAGCCAGAAGAATCATACACAGAAGAGTCTGTGATACAGCAGGTTCCGTGAAATCTCCAAACAAAGAATGGGGATGGTTCCTATTCCTGTTACGCTTGACTCCCTCCTATGACCCCTTCTATGGTGCGCTAGGCCCATGTTTGATCTTGTGTTTAGCGACAGTGTAAGAGCTTTTGAGAATGGACATGACATACATCTTAGCACAGTAGGGCTCTGATCTTGAGCAGTGCCTCATGTTGCTAGTACACTACAAAATAACAATATCAAGGCCATAGGCCAGGGCTATGGCCACATGTGAGTGCTATCTTAGCACTTCTCTCTGCATTGCTCCCTTTGAGCACTATGGATTCTGACAAGCAGCAACCATCTGTCCAACCAATGAGGAGACAATCACGGTAGGCAGGGATGTGATAGGGCTTCGCTCTAGAGCAATGGACTTGGGTTCCTAGATCAGAGACTCTCACCATGGTGTCCAAAAATACACTTGGCAGCAAACATCAACACTGCTGCAGCAACTGAGTCAAAGGAAACCCCTGAACAATAGTAATTTTGTGAGATATCCCCATTCCATTGTCTCCCACTCTAATCCCCCAGTGCCATATTTGCAATGCAGCTAGAAGCAGAACAAGAATAGAAACATTGAGACACTCCAACCTCCCGCTTCGCAAATATAAATCAAAATGTAAGAAAAACACTGATTACTGGAAGGGCAGTTTCGCCTCTAAGATCAGTTGCCAGCTTGCCTGCTTTGGAATTCCCAGCAAACAATACCATCCTCTTTATTCTCTGTGTACTTAAAGAAAGAAATGATTCAGTGACCCATAAACAAACTGTTAGCAGTGGCCATTGTCTGGGACAATGGTGTTCATACTAAATATAGTACAACTAATACACTCCTAGCTCTGAGTGTTGTCATATTTAGGTCTACTATAATTCAGACCAGGAGTGGAGTTAGAAGAGACAAGCAAGCAGTTAAGACACGCTGATGTCCTTGGAATTGAAATGGATGGCTGAAACATGTGGTCAGCCTGGTATTTCATGATTTTTGATGCTAGGTGCTGCCTTTTCTCTGTGGATACGATGAGAATAGGCAGATGAATAGAATACAGACTGTATTTCCAATAGCTGCCCCTAGCTTCCATCTGTGCATGTACAAACATTTATGCTTCCAGCTTGAGTGCACTATATTTGAATGAAGGATGTTGCAGCTTATCCAAAGATATAAAGATCCCTTATTAGCATGGCTTGTCATATTTACTTACAGGATTTGTAGCCACTATTAACTGATGTGTTTGTAAGTGTCTCCCCTGATACAAGAGAGTCCTGACAATTTCTTTAGTACTTTGTATGGATTCGAGCCTGGAGCTTCCAGATCGCAGGCCGTGGTTCTCATGGGCAACTTTAATCACCCTGACATCTGTTGGAAGACCAATACAGCAGTACACAGACAATCCAGGAAGTTTTTGGAGAATGTTGAGGATAACTTCTTGGTACAAGAGCTGAAGGAACTGACCAGGGGCCATACACAGCTTGACCTGATGCTCACAAACAGGGAGGAACTAGTAAAGGAAGTAGAGGTGGGTGACAACCTGGGAAGCAGTAATCGCGAGATGCTAGATTTCAGGATCCTGACCAAAGGAAGAAAGGAAAGTAGCAAAATACACACCCTGGACTTCAGAAGAGCAGACTTTGACTCCCTCAGAGAACTGATGGGCAGGATCCCCTGGGATGCTTACATGAAGGGGAAAGGAGTCCAGGAGAACTGGCAATGTTTTAAAGAAGCCTTATTAAAGGCACAGGAAGAAACCATCCCGATGCGCAGCAAGAAAAGCAAATATGGTAAATGCCAAATTGGCTTTCCGGGGACATCCATGGTGAGCTTAAACAAAAAAAGGAAGCTTAAAGAAAGTGGGAACTTGGACTGATGTCTAGGGAGGAGACTATATATATTGCCCAAGAATGCAGGGGAGTTATCAGGAAGGTGAAAGCACAATTTGAATTACAGCTGGCAAGGGATGTGAAGTGTAACAAGAAAGGTTTCTACAGGCATGTTAGCAATAAGAGGGTGATCAGAGAGGGTGTGGGGCCCTTACTGGATGAGGGAGGTAACCTAGTGACAGATGATGTGTGGAAAGCTGAAGTATTCAATGTTTTCTTTGCCTCTATCTTCGCGGACAAGGTCAGCTCCCAGACAAATGCACTAGGCAACTCAGTAAGGGAAGGAGGTGGACAGCCCTTGGTGGGGAATGAACAAGTTAGGAACTATTTAGAAAAGCTAGACATAAACAAATCCATGGGCCCAGATTTAATGCATCCGAGGGTACTGAGAGAGTTGGCAAATGTCATTGCTGAGGCTTTGGCCATTATCTTTGAAAACTCGTGGAGATTGGGGGAGTGCCCAGATGGTTGGAAAAAGGCAAATGTAGTACCCATCTTTTAAAAAGGGAAGAAGGACAATCCAGGGGACTACAGACCAGACAGCCTTACCTTAGTCCCTGGAAAAATCATGGAGAGGATCCTCAAGGAATCCATTTTGAAGCACATGGAAGAGGGGAAAGTGATCAGGAATAGTCAACATGGATTCATAAAGGGCAAGTCTGAGTGCCTGACCAATGTGATTAGCTTCTATGATGAGATATGGGAAAGTCAGTGGATGTGATATACCTTGACTTTAGCAAAGCCTTTGATACGGTCTCCCACAATATTCTTGCCAGCAAGTTAAGGGAGTATGGATTGGATAAATGGACTGTAAGATGGATAGAAAGCTGGCTAGACTGTAGGGCCCAATGGGTAGTGATTAACAGTTTGATATCAGGTTGGCAGTCAGTTTCTAGACGAGTGCCCCAAGGATAAGTTCTTGGACTAGTTTTGTTCAACATCTTTATTAATGACCTGGATGAAGGGATGGATTGCACCCTCAGCAAGTTTGCAGATGACACTAAGCTAGGGGGAGAGTTAATATGCTGGAGGGCAGTGGTAGGGTCCAGAGTGACCTGGACAGATTAAGGATCAGGCCAAAAGAAATCTGAAGAGGTTCAACAAGGACAAGTGCAGAGTCCTGCACTTGGGACGGAAGAATCCCAAGCATTTGTACAGGCTGGGGACTGAATGGTTAAGCAGAAGTTCAGCAGAAAAAGACCTGAGGATTACAGTGGATGAGAAGCTGGATAGGAGTCAACAGTGTGCCCTTGTAGCCAAGAAGGCTAATGGTATATTAGGGTGCATTAGGAGGAGCATTGCCAGCAGATCTAGAGAAGTGATTATTCCCCTTTATTTGGCTCTGGTGAGGCCACATCTGGAATGTTGTGTCCAGTTCTGGGCCCCCCACTACAGAAAGGATGTGGATGCATTGGAGAGGGTCCAGCGGAGGGCGACCAAAATGATTAGGGGACTGGAGCACATGACCCATGAGGAAAGACTGAGGGATTTGGGTTTGTTTAGTCTGCAAGGGTATGTCTACACTACCCCGCTAGTTCGAACTAGCGGGGGTAATGTAGTCATCCGCACTTGCAAATGAAGCCCAAGATTTGAATTTCCCGGGCTTCATTTGCATGAAGCCGGCCGGCGCCATTTTTTAATGCCAGCTAGTTCAAACCCCCTACATGCGGCACGGAGTAGCTAGTTCGGATTAGGCTTCATGCCTAGTTCGGATTAGGTGGAACGAGGTGTACAGCTAGTTCGGATTAGGAAGCCTAATCCGAACTAGCTACTCCTTACCGCGTGTAGCCGTGCGGCATGGGGTTCGAACTAGCCGGCATTTAAAAATGGCGCCGGCCGGCTTCATGCAAATGAAGCCCAGGAAATTCAAATCCCAGGCTTCATTTGCAAGTGCAGATGACTACATTACCCCCGCTAGTTCGAACTAGCGGGGTAGTGAAGACATACCCCAGAAGAGAAGAGTGAGGGGGGGATTTGATAGCAGCCTTCAACTTACTGAAGGGAGGATCCAAAGAGGACGGAGAAAGGCTGTTCACAGTAGTGACGGATGGCAGAACAAGGAGCAATGGTCTCAAGTTACGGTGGGAGAAGTCTAGGTTGGATATTAGGAAAAACAATTTCACTAGGAGGGTGGTGAAGCACTGGAATGAGTTACACCTAGGACGGTGGTGGAATCTCCATCCCTAGAGGTATTTAAGTCTCGGCTTAACAAAGCCCTGGCTGGGTTGATTTAGTTGGGATTTATCCTGCCTAGAGCAGGGGGCTGGACTTGATGACCTCCTGAGGTCTCTTCCAGCTCTATGATTCTGTGATTCTATACGTAAGAAGTCAAAGATAAAGTGAAAAAACACTAGCTCATGAATAAGGGAAGTTACCTCTTAGGTTATGTGCTTGTCAGATCAGGCTCTCAGTCCCTGACCTGGAAGGCTATGTCTGCATTACAGAGTTTGTTTTGAAAAACGGCCTTTTTTCCGAAAAAACTCATGGAGCATCCACACCTCAAGCTCATTTTTGCACAAAAAAATTGAAAGACCAGAGGATTTTTTCTGGTGTAGGTATTCCTCATTCTACAAGGAAAAACGCCTTTTTGTGTGGATGGGAAGAGAGGTTTTTTGTGCAAAAAGAGGAAAGAGGAAAACGCACAGGTGCATTAGTGGCCATTCTGTGCATTACAATCAGAACTTACTTTTGAGAGAGCATCCATGCAGTCTGGACGCTCTCTTTCGCAAAAGCACATTGCTTTTTCAATTCACTTTTGCAACGTGGACGCGCTCTTGCACAAGAAGTTTTTGCGGATGATCTCTTCTGATAAAAGCTTCTTGCTCAAGAAGCCTGCATTCTAGACATAGCCAAAGTGCTTTTTCAAACCATTCTTCCACCTCGGTCTATGAAATGAGCTGATCCTCCACACTTGTCCTGGTAGTCCATTATAATACCTCTCAAACATCTGGTAGTTTCAAAATAGGGTGAAAATCATTCTCATGCATAAGAGAGGCTAATACTTTCACTATACAGGGTGGTTACACTTATTTCTGGATGACATCCCATATCCAGTATGGCAGGTCATATCTTGATAATAACATAAGTTAACCTTGATATGTCTTTTTTGGTACAAACCAATATTACCCTTGTCCCAAGTGGCCAGCTTGGGATTTTCTTATTGAGGAAAGCCAGGGTAGCTGGTTCCTCTCCACCCAAAGGACAAGGGACTGCTACAAGTGACTGCTCTGATTTACAGTTGTGGCTGCAACATCCCACAGCAGCCCCGTGGATCACCTGAGCAAGAATCTGCAGCCCCCCTGCACACCACATCCCCACTCAAGCACAACTCAGCCGATCCCCAAGGATTGGGGCCATAGTGTAACTAAAATCTGAAACTTTCTCTTATAACCTTACCCTATGTTTAAAATGACCAAAACAAAATACTTTCCTGTGCAAAATCCCCTGTATATGTTACCAGGATATTGTATTTCCTCTATTCATCCAGTGCTTATCTTCATGGTGTGACTAATTTCGTAAACTGGTACATGATCAACAAAACGAAGTTAAATATAATGCTTTGGTTAACAAATGAGGGTGAAGGTTGCTGACTATTTTATAGAATTAAGCAAATCTTATTCCAAGAATTTCCATGCCACTGATATGCAGCTCCAGCACAGACTTGGGTTTTTTCTTCATTACTTGATGTTTCATTATCATTGAGGAAAGTTCAGTGATTTTATAATGAGAATATTAAATACAATAATCCTGTGTCTCATTTACACTGAGGCTACTTCATACAATTCAGTCAGTGCAAAAGGGCCTTAATGTGATAGCAAATTAAATTTACACCCACATTCAGGCTGCGCCAGAGATTGATGTTTTGGTGTGTGATTTAGCAGGTTTGAATTAGACCCGTAAATTGAACACTCAGAGCAGCTCCAGTCACAAGGAGTAAGGGAAGCTGATGGGAGACCACTGGCCTTCCGCTGTGTGGACGCTGCCAAGCTTGGCTCAAGGTAAGCTGACTCCAGCTATGTATTCTACGTAGCTGGAGTCGTGTACCTTAAGCTGAGCTGCCTGGTCTAGAGTACACCTGGCCCTAGAATGGTGAGAAAATGTCCTTTGTGTAATTGAGAATCAAGCCCTCAAAGAGCAATTTTAGCTAGAGCATACACTGTGTATCAGGGATGTTAAATCTTGGTTAATTGAATAGTCAATTAACTTGACTATTCTATAGTCCCTGGGGGTGGAGCCAGCAGCCAGTGTGCTCTGGCCTCACTCCCGAGGAGCCCTTGCCACTCTGCACTGCTGCCTCTGTATCAGAAGCAGCAGTGTGGGGTGCCAGGAGGGAGCTGGTCTGCAAGAAAAGACAGTTTAAAAACCAGCTCCCCTCACAGATCAGCTGCCTGTCTCCCCATGCTGCTGCCTCTGATACAGAGGCAGCAGTGCAGGGTGGCAGCAGCCCCTGTCCATGGTGGGTCTGAGCTCCTGAACCTGGTGCGAGCTGGAACTGAGATGGGCTGCCTGCCTGCCTGGCTCCTAATACACTTTGAATGCAGAGCCACAGCAGGAGTACATCCCAGACCTGGCACAAGTCTGGACTGAGCTGGGCTGCTGGTCAGCCTGCTAAAAAATGTACTGGTCAGGGAAGGGGGAATGCGTGTCGTCTATAGCATTAACAGATGAGCTTTTGCTTATCGGTTAATTGGCTATACTATTACATTCCTACTGTGTATCTTATATCAACATTTTAATGTTAGTTTTAAGGAATGCTAGTGGATAACCTAGAATTAATTCTTCCTAAGACTAAAATGCAATTCTCCCTATATTTGTGCAGAGTGTGCATAGTTATTTTGCACTGATTTTGACTGTGCAATGTTCAAAGTCTAGGGAACTAACACTTCAAAGTTTAAACAGTGAATTTCATACAACAACCCTTTGTTAAGCTGGGCTGTCCCTCGGGGAATCTTGGGCCTGGGACAACCCTCCCCGTACCCAGGGAAACTCCCCTGCTGCAGGCCCTGCCTCTGCTCCAATCTGCACTGCTCCTGCTCCAATGCAGCCCGAGGGATTACAGGGCCTGGCATGGGGCAGCAGCAGGGGTCATCTCCCACACCACATACTATGACAGCAGGGAGTCCAAGTGTCCTGGCAGGGCTGGCAGGGTGAAATGGAGCATGCTGCTGGGCCAATCTGGATCACATTGCTCTGGTGAGTAGGGAGGAGCAATTCCTGCTGCCATACCATGCCAGGATCCATAATCCCCTGGGTCCCTCCCATCCATAGGACAGTTGAGACAGCCGCCATGGGGCCTCCCAAATTTGCATGGCTGGCCTGATTCACAAGGGAAACTAGCCACCCAAACTAAAATCAAAATCATATAAGTTGATATTTAAATATAAACGTAACATTGAGGGCATGCTTTTGCCTTCTGAGTACTGCCCCAAAATGGGGGCTTGTGTGAAGTTGCATAGCCCAGCTACTAAACAACTGACGATCCAAACCTTTGAAAGGCAAGGCAAGGCATGCCACATATCTCAAAGGACAGGGCACCTGCAAGTCTGAGAGGAGCAGGGATTGTAACAGCAACAAGAGTCTGAATGTAGGAAACAGAAGGACTTCTTTCCCCATCTCCTATCCTCTTGCACCAACAGATAACATAGGATCTGATCTGACAAACCTTTACTCAGGACTGGCCTTACCATGAGGTGAACTGAGGCGGCCGCCTCGGGTGCCAGACTGTGGGGGGGTGCCACTAGGACCCAGAGTATAGAAAATTGTTTCTGCTGCTGGTGCATATGTATTCTCTCTGCTCTAGATGCACAGAGATGGGGGAGTGCCATGAGAGGAGTAGAACAGAAAGAAGGCAGAATTGAGACCTTTCAAAGTTTTGGCCCAACCGAGGGTACATGGGGGCATTATTTGAGCTCCCTGCCTCAGGTGCCAAAATGTTGTGGGCCAGCCCTGCCCTTACTCCAGGTCAGGGGCGGGGAACTTTTTTTCACTCAGGAACCACTGAAAGATCAGTTGAAGGCCACAAAAAAGTGAGAAGCTGAAAACCAGACAAACAAATAACCCCCCTCAATGGGCTGGCAAGCAAAAATCAAAAACAGACAAAGAAAAAAACACAGCAGAAGTTCCTGGTCTCGCCACGATCCAGATCAAAGTAAGCCAGAAGTCAGATCTTCCCCACCCATACTCCAGGACAATGGAACTACTGATGCAAGTGTTTAAAGAACTGACCCCTTATAGCCTGAAAGATCTGTGTGAAATCTAAAAACCTCAATAGAATCTATTTTGTAGAAGCAAACCCTGCACATTAAAGTACATGGAGTTTCCCTAACCCCATCAGTTTGTGACTATACATTCCTGGAGATTTTTTAGGGTTCAACTCAACAGAAATGACCTATGGATAATTACGGTAGCTGATTGCGCTGAAATCACAATAATAGTTTGTGAACTCAGGTAAAGCTGTGATATTCTGGGGAACAGGCATTACATTTGGGAGATAAAACATGACAAAAATGGATTGTATTGTGTGGACAACCTTGTTTGCCCTTTGGAAAATTATTGCATAATAAACCTTCTCTTGACACCTTATTATTTGCATCACAGGTCATTAGTTTCCTGAATACTCCAGTCAGCTCTTTCAAAGCTTGTATCACAGTTAAAGAGTAACAAAGTACGTATTCCCACTCCTCCTCCCCGGAAAGGGAGCCTTTCAATTACCATGGTTTTTTTTAATGGACTGAAAGCACTTTCACAACATTGCCTAACTCAGAAGTTAACTCTCTTTTCACTAGTACAAAGTACACCAGATACAGATATGCAAAGCCTCACTTTGGCATCGGTTTTATATTTAAAGCATCTCCTCTTTATGAACAAATATTTTAAAGTATGTTTCACTGAAGCATTTAAATTACTAAGGTTTTTTTAAATATCTCCTACATTCAGATTATTACAACTCCATCTATAACAGCATGATTAGTACAGACAAAGAAGAAATGAAAATGCATACCACAACACTTCATGGCTGTGTCTACACTGGCATGAATTTCCGGAAATGCTTAAAACGGAATACTATTCCGTTTTCAGTTATTCCGGAAAAGGAGCGTCTACATTGGCAGGCTGCTTTTCTGGAAAAGCCCTTTTTCCGGAAAAGCGTCTGTGGCCAATGTAGACGCACTTTTCTGGAAAAGAGCCCCAATCGCCATTTTCGCGATCAGGGCTTTTTTCCGGAAAAGACTGCTGGGCTGTCTACACTGGCCCTTTTCCGGAACAGTGTTCCAGAATAAGGACTTATGCCCGAGTGGGAGCAGAATAGTTTTTCCAGAATAGTGGCTGATTTTGTACAGTAGAGCATCGTTGCTTTTCCGGAAATTCAAGGGCCAGTGTAGACAGCTCACAGCTTATTCCGGAAAAGCGGCTGATTTTCCGGAATAAGTGGCCCAGTGTTGACACAGCCCATCTGTATTCTCTTCAGCGAGTTATTTAGAATATAAGAACATTAGAAAGTCCATACTAGGTCAGACCAAAGTAGCCAATGCCAGGTGCCCCATTGAGTGAATCGAACAGGTAATGATCAAGCGATCTCTCTCCTGACATCCATCTCCATCCTCTGACAAACAGAGGCTAGGGATACCATTCCTTACCCATACTGGCTAATGGCCATTTATGGACTTAACCTCCATGAATGTATCTAGTTCTCTTTTAAACCCTGTTATAGGCCTAGCCTTCACAAACTCCTCAGGCCAGGAGTTCCACAGATTGACTGTGTGAAAAAGAACTTCTTTTTATTTGTTTTAAACTTGTTGCCCATTAGCTTCATTTGGTGGGCCCTAGTTCTTATGTTATGGGAACAAGTAAATAACTTTTCCTTATTCACTTTCTCCACACCACTCATGATTTTATAGACCTCTATCATATCCCCCCTTAGTCTCCTCTTTTCCAAGCTGAAAAGTCCCAGTCTCCTCATATGGGACCTGTTCCAGTCCCCTAATCATTTTAGTTGCCCTTTTTAACCCTATTTCTGAGAATCTGGATTCCTGTTCCACTTTCTGCTTCTATTCCACTGATGTCCATGGGAGTTTTGCTATTCATTTCAATGGCAGTAGGTTTAGGACTTATATCAGAAACAACATTAGAAGTCTGGAAATGTCAACAATCTGTTTGTTTTTCATCATTTCAGGCTGTCTGTTACAGCTGAGAGTAGCCTTCGGAATGGGGCCTACTAATCCTGCTATCCTAGACATCATTCTAATATATAATCTTTGATAGACTTCCCACTATCTGAGGAAGCTTGGAATGGTGGCATAAGATGGAGGAGTAATGGTGAAACAACTGTACAGTTTAGTGTTCCCTGATTATCTGAAAATGCAATGGCAAACCCACTATACTAATTACTCCAGTTCTCTTTGTCTTCCCAGGCAATAATGGTGGCATTCATAAATTTGATCACAGTTGAATTCATACCAAAGAAAACCTTCTCAAAAATGAACATGAAGAAGCCATACTACAGGTTGGACCTCCTGGGTCCAGCACCCTCGGGACTTGACCAATCCCAGACAAAGGAGTTTTGCTGGACCAGGGATGATCATTCCGGCCCCTCTGCTACCAGCCTGGGGGCTCTTCTGGGGGCTGCCAGCCTCCCAACTGGATTCCCCTCCAGGCTGCTGGCCTCACTGCTGGGCCTGGCCACGGCCACAGGGCTCTGCTACAGGCCCTAGCTAGACATCCTGCCCCGGCCATGATCTGGTTCCATTCACAACACCCCAGCCATTGAACCAGCTCTGCCTGAAGTCACATGGTAGGTGAGAGGTAAAGCTGGGAATAGAACCTACTATCCCAACTCCCTGGCTGTTACCCTAACAGTTTTAAAGACATGCATAGGCAAGAAATGTATTTGCCCCAAGATCCCAACCCTGCAATTCCAAAGGAGTACGGCATGTGGTGGGTCATAAGATGATTTTCTGCCATTGGCAGACCACAGACCAATAGCAGGATGGGAGCCACTGCTCTAGTGGGTAAGGCCTGGACAAAGATATGTTTGTCACCCCTGGAACTGTTGTACTGTTTTATACTCAGATGGGCTTCTGTCACAAAATTATAGCTGGATCGAGAACATCCCAATGTGTGGAAGGGTTTGAGCTCCAGATCTGAATCTTTGGTTTGCAGTGCCCTCTATTCTTACATTTATTTTAAAATGTATTTAATATGCACACCATCTTCCCTAGTATGTGCTAGATAACACAGGAGTAACTGAAGGTGCAGGTTAGCCCTAGAACTATGTTAATCAATATCATTTTTATTGATTTGGCATGGGATCTTTTTTTAAAGGATACCGGCCTTATAATTGGGTATGTTCCTGTGCTGGCCATTCTAAGAATGAGTCTTCAAGCTGTAGCCCCTAATGATATTAGTGTTACTTGCTTGTTCCTGCCTTCATCTGGTTTTAATCTGTCTTGCTGATTTCTCCCCTTGAGTTCCTGGAGATGGGTCTCTCTCCCCACAAGTAGGGCTTCTCACTCTCCTGGGTGGGCCAGTCAGTGATAAGACATACAGGGAACAGTTGTCAGTTCTTCAGAAGAGAAAGCAGAAGTTTTCTTTCTGGAAGTCAGGAAGACAAATGTTGCAAGCTTACATTCCAGTAAATACCTCCTGAATCTGATAGTCACTACTGACCATGCTGCAAACTCTTCAGCCTCGCAGCATTTCCTAGTGTACCAGTCATCCACTGAGAAGAGACGTGATAATAAACTTGCCTGGTTAAGTGAGATTTTATTCAGCCAGTATGCCCAGAGGACAGTATTTACTGCTGGATGTGCACTAAACCAAAAATGAGTATTAAAGGTGATTAATTAGTACAGCGAGCGGTAAAGCAGCTTGCTAAGTTTTGAAACAACAAGGCTTCTGAGCCTTCATTACACCACTGCATATTCCTGTGTTGGTCCCCTGTAACTCCACCTCTCACCTCCAAAGTACCTCGCAGTGTCCAGGTGCAATGCTGCAGAGGTTCTTTCAGTTCAACACCCTGTTTAGTTACTCTAATGCCACAACAGTCTGTTGTTGTATGAGGCCTAGCCTTCCAACCCACTCAAGGTTCAGCCCAGACCCCAAAAGGCTCAGATGGGTAACCCCAATGACTAATGGCGTTTGAGCCTAGTGTTCAACCTTTGGCTGAAGCCTGTGATACTTGCCCTTTTCTCCATCTTCCCTTTTAATGGAGAAGGGTTGGGGAACCCAAGACAGACTTCTCTAGGTTACCATCCAGGGACCCTGATTTAGGTGAACGAGGACTCGTTTTGTTTTGTTTTTTAAATCCCTCTGCCACTTCCCTGGGCTCTTCCTGCCTTCACCTGCTTGTCAACATCTTCACCAAGTCTCCGGATTCCACAGTCCCCAACTGAGTCTGTGATTCCTCACAGCTTCTCCTTAGCTAGCTACGAAGGCACTTACCCAATGACTGCTCCCAGACTTTCACTTGCAATGCAGCCCCGTTGCTGTTGCAGAATCCTTACTCTCTACCTGTTAGAGCAATCGGTATCTCCAGACTCCTGACAGGCATTCCTCCTCAGTCCACTCTCGGGAGCTGGGGCTTTTGTCTGCGGCCTCTTGCCATAGAACAGTTAGCTGCCAGGCTTGTGCCAGGTTCCATCAGCTAAAGCCCCTCTCCAACCAGCCTTCCATTTTGGAGGATCAGTCTCCCTGCTATGAGGGAGGAGGAGGCAGCCTTTTGGCAGGTTCCCTTCATCCAATCCCTTCCCAGTTGAAGGAGCCTTGTCCTCTCTATTAAATTTTGGGCCCTTAAAAATCATTCAAAGCACCGTTCATTTTTTCACCACTGTTCACAATTGTGCTCTTTCTTTTTTCTCCCCATCCTTTTCTCTCCCTTCCAAACCCAGAAAGGGCCACATCACAACCCACCACTATGCTACTCTCCCACATGGCAAACTACTTCATCTCACCCCTTTAAGAGATGCTAACACCATGTTTTAAAAAAATATTTATAGCAAGCAATAAAAAAACCCACCCAGCTCAGCATGACAAACCATGCTAAGGACACACTTAGGACATGACAAACCATGTTAAGTCAATAGAACAGTAAACTGGTAGATTAATTTAAAGTTTTATAAAAGGCCCCAATTTAGAAACTATTGAGGAAACAAAGAATCCATGGGGTAAGAGATGAAATCTGATGCATTACAAACCAGTTAAGAGGCAGAAGACAGCAGAAATAAATGGCTGATTTTGACCACCAGAAAAGGATGGCAGTGAAGTTTTGCAATTTGATCCTGCAAACACTGCTTGCCCTTCCTTTGTTCCATCTCTTGCAGACAGAGATTGTTTTATTAAAAAGAGAAAATGCCACTAAGACAAATCTAGAATCCCCAGTGCAGACTAATATGTTTCAGAGGTAATTGTGTTAGTCTCTTTCAGCAAAAGGAACACGGAGTCTAGTGGCACCTTAAAGACTAACAATTTCATTATGGTATAAGTTTTGGTGAGTCACAACTTACTTCATCAGATGCATGAACTGAAAGAAAAAGAAACAGATAGTAGGAATACAGAGTTGGGAGTGTTACATTAGATCTAATTCAATCAGAGTGGCTATGGATAAGAAGGTGAGAATACCTAAAGTAGAAAATTACTTATTGTAGTGAGAGAGCCATTCTCAGTCCCTATTTAGACCCATTCTGATGAGTGTCAAATTTGCATATGAATTCTAGCTCAGCAGTTGAACTACAGTGTGTTTAATTACAGTTTAACTACAGTGAATTACAGTGTGATTTTGAAGTTTTTTTGCTTGAGGATGGCAACTTTCAAGTCTGTAACTGTGTCCAAGGAGGTTAAAATGTTCTCCCACCATTTTTGTATGTTCCCATTCTTGATATCTAATTCATGTCCATTTACTCTATTGTGTAGAGACAGTCCTGTTTGTCCAGTGTACATAGCAGAGGAGCATTGCTGGCCTATGATTAAAACATTGGGTTTTTTATAATAGACTTCTGAAAACCAGTTATTACAGGTTAATGATTAGTTTGGTACGTCTTTTGGTACTAAGCTTTGCCTCAGGCTGCAAACTGTTCATTCAGACCATTAATTGTTTCAGACAATCCATTTCCTCAGTATATTTCCTCAGAATTTATTATAATACCAACAGCAAGTAAAAGTCTGAAAAGCTAAAAAGTCTGCAGTAAGCTTTACTGCTTGATATTATTACCATATGTCACGGAGCCGCGGGGCCAGAACAGAGGAGCAGCCAAAGCAGCACCGTTCCTGCTGCGAATGGATCAGGGAGGGGCAGCGTTTTTCTGGCAAACTGCATCGGAACACGGCCGGGAGGTGCCACGGTGGTGCCCAGGACGGAGACTACTAGCAATGACGGCTGTGGGCGGGGCGTGATGGGAGGAATGTCCATGAACGCGGTGACGGGGCATGTAGGAAGGGGGGTACAAATGGCACGAGAAATGGAACCAGGGAAAGTGAAAGGAGAAGGAGGTGGAGAGGTGAGCCAAGCTAGGTGAAGGCATGGGGGAGAGGGGGAAGAAAGCAATCCAGGGTAGGGCTGAGTGGATGCCCGAGGGTTGGTGTGTTTAGGGGTAACACCCCGCCAACCGAGACGGGGAAGGATCCCTGTCCTTAGAGCCCTTGGTTGGGACCTGGAGAGTAGGTGGGCCCAGGTTCCCCTTCCGCCCAGGATCAGAGTTGCTGTACGGATACGGAAAAGCAGCTCGTGAGCTGGATGTAAAGGAATCATGGATTAATAAAAGACACGGGGGATTGAACTTGGTGTCGGGTACGGGTGATTGAGTGCACCAGGGATGCCTAAGAGAGGACACCCTGGAGCACAGGGTGTCACATCATACATGGTGCACCTTTCCTCTGATTTTCCTTCTTATGGTTCCTTAGATACTCATCACTATACACATCAATCCGTCTTAAGGTAAACTATGTAAATAACATAGCTGGAGTCAACATACTGTAAGCTGAGCTTGGAGTTGTCTTCACAACAGGAAGTTGATGGGAGCAAACAATCTCATCAGTGTCCCTTGCACCTTGCGAAACGAGGAGCCCACTTCTTCAGATGACAGGAATGTTAGAAGTCCAGATCCAAGAATAAATATGGAAAGGAGGAAGGAGGCGGGGGGGAGGGATAGGGGGGAGAGATGGAGGGAAAAAAGAGAAAGAAAAAGAGAAAAAAAAGGAGGGGAGGAAGAAGAAAGAGAGACAGTAAGTAGATAAGCTTCAGAGAGGTGGCGGAGTTAACCTGTAACAGGAAAAACTTTATAAACAACAAATAGTCTAGTCCCACCTAAAAGACTAAATAGTTACAAGTGACTGATAAGAATCATTAGCGCCTCCATTGTTTGGTTGGTAGGTTAAGTCACAGGATGTGGAAGATAATGTGTGAGCCAGCTGATGTCCTTCATACCATTTGCATAAGAATTAAACTTGTAAATGAAGTTAAGTTCCAATTCTTCTCTGTGTATTTGACTTGTGGAATTTGCCTGAAACAAAACAGTGACTTGGCGATCCATTAATGAGTGTCCAGGTAGATTAAAGTGTTCTCCAACAGGTTTTTGTATATTGCCTTTACGTATATCTGATTTGTGTCCATTAATTAATTCCCCTAGGGACTGTCCAATTTGTCCAATATATATAGAAGTGGGGCATTGCTGGCATTGGATGGAATAGATCACATTAGTCAACATGCAATTAAATGAGCCTCTGATTTGGTGGCTAATGTGATTGGGTCCAAGGATGAAATTACTAGTGTAGATATGTGGGCAGTTGGCTCTGGGGCTGATTGCAGGGGCGGGTTCCTGGATGATTATGATGGAGTTGTGTTGCATGGTTATTGGAAAGAATTTGTTTGAGATTAGGGGGTTGTCTGTAAGCAAGGATTGGCCTTTCCCCCAAGGCCTCTGAGAGTGAGGGATCATTTTCCAGGATAGGTTGTAGATTGTTGATGATGCGTTGGAGGGGTTTAAGTTGTGGACTGTACATGATGACAAGTGGAATTCTGTTGTTTTCTCGTTTTGGCCTGTCTTGAAGTAGTTCATGTCTTGGTACTTTTTTGGCTCTATCAATCTGTTTTTTCACTTGATTTGTCTGTGAGCCAAAATAGACTGGAAAGTCTAAGGGGACTGTCTGTGACTTTACAAAACATGTAAAGTAACAGACAGTCCCCTTAGACAACCCACTACCACAAAAGCTCATGATACCATCTACATGTTTTGTTAGTCTTTAAAGTGCCACTAGACTATTTGTTGTTTTTTAAGTTTTTCCTGTTACAGGCTAACTTGGTTAGCCCCTGAGCTTGTGACTTTACAGTAAGATACTGCACACTCTACCTGTGGCACTCATTGTCAGGGGATGTTGTGAGGGCCAACAGTATTATGGGATTCAGAAAAGAATTAGGTAAGTTCAAGGAGGATCAATGTCTATCAGTCAGTGTGGCCAGGGATGTTTTCCTATGCTCTCAGGTGTCTCTAAGCCTCTGACTACCAGAAACTAGGACTAAATAACAGGGCATGAGTCACTCAATAAATTGCCTTGCACTGTTCTTTTCCTCTGAAGCATCTTTGCATGGGGACCACTGTTCTAAATCAAGATAGTGTGCTAGACAGATAATTTGTCTGATCTACATGGTCATTCTATTTTTCCACATTAAATGTGACACTTTAATGTGATGCAACCATATGAAGGCTGTGCACTAATTGTCTGCTACATTAGCCTATGTATAAGGAGAGGAGAACTGAGTCAAATTAATCAATTATTCAGAGAAGATACTTGTTTAAAGACCTATAAATCAGTGAAGTTATACACCACTAATTTCCTCCCTAATTTGAAATGCTTCCAATGGCTCTTAAATCTAAACTTTAATCATGACAGAGAAGTTTCCACATCATTTTTTGTCAAGTTCAACTAAGCATAAATGCTGCCAAAACCCATCACGTAAACAATAAGAATATATGAGAGAAGAGGAATCCTTTTCTTTTAAATTAATCTGAGATGTTTACAACAGTAGGTTTCAAAAAATAACCAGACAACTGTGACTTTTTTTTAAACGTTGAAGTGTCTGTCCCAGGAGATGTCACAGCACTGCTGGCTTCTCTAAGGGAAACTGGACTTCAGCCTGACCTGGGACAAGGATTAGCTCACCTTCTTGGGTGGGGAAAAATGCATGAGGTCATGTAATTAATTCAGCCAGGCCTGGGGATATAAAGGAAGAAGGAACAAATTCCTAGGGAAAGGAGTTTTGAACCAGAGCCTAACAGTCCAGTTTGGCAGGCCTGGGAGTACCAGGCGGGACAGGACTGGAAATCTGCAGTTGTCCAGAAAAAGCAGCTGCAGATGACAGCTTCCGCATACAGGAGGTTCCTGCAGTGCCCCTTGCAAGCCAGGGGAGGACCAGTAGAGGGATTGCTCTGCTAAGCTACTGGAGCCAGAGGGTCGGACATGGCCAGCAAAGGACTCTATCTGGAAAGGGGTAAGAGTGACTTCATTTTGAGGATTGTTTTGATATTTTTGTTAATACGCCCAGGCCCCTTTGGGAGGTGTTATTGGGCAAAAGGCGTTTCTGGACTATTTCTGGGAACCTGAGCAGAAAAAGAAACCAAGTCACAGTGCCACAGAGCCACCTTCGGCCATGAGGGGGCATTTGGGAGGTGATGCATGTGTTTCAGGAGACAACCATTTTATAGTCAGAGCTTCGGATACAGCAGTATCTGCCAAAGGTGGAACGCTCACTGTGCCTCTCACTTTAGCTCCACCACACTCCAGATCCTGCAACTGCAGAAAGACTGGCCTGTTGCAGTGCTGCATTATCTACTCCAGCGATGGTCTGGGCTACACTACTGACTTGATCCATACAACTGCATCACTCAGCGGGGTGAAAAATCCATGAACCTGAGCAATGTAGTTACACTGACCTAGGCCCAGTGTGGACAGCATTTTATCAGCAGGAGCACTTCTCCAGTTGACACAGCTATCACCTCTTGTGGAGGTGGATTAACTATGCCAACAGGACAGTTGTTTCTATTGGCATACAGCATCTTTATTAAAGCTGTGCAGCTGTGCCAATGCAGGATTTTAAGTATAGACCTTTCCTAAGTCCTGTAGGCAGTTCAGCAGCATCTTGTGGTTAACTTTATCAAAAGATGTAAGTAGCATGAATGCGAGATGTGGCCTCCATCCACAGCCACAAGGTGGTGGCACCGAACTGCATCTATGCATTGCTCTGGTCTGAAGCCTGATTGTAAAACATCCAGAATGTTAACAGCCTCAAAATGACTCCAGACCTTGTATGTCTCTTCTTTGGAAAGGATTTTGTCTGAGAATATGGGATTAAGGTCTAGGGAAATGTGGCCTGGATAAAATTACTATAAACTGGGTGCACAACTGGTTGAAAAATTGTATTCAAAGTAGTCATCAGTGTTTCATGGTTAAACTGAGAGGAGTTATCTAGTGGGATCTTGCAGGGGTCTGCCCTGGGTCTGGTCCCATTCAATGTTTTCATTAATAACTTGTAATGGAGTGGAAAGTATGCTTATAAAACGTGTGGATGACCCCAAGCTGGGGAGGGTTGCTAGCATTCTAGAGGACCAGATTCAAAATTTAAAAAACTATGGCAAATTGGAGAATAGGTGTGAAATCCACAAGGTGACATTCAGTAAAAACAAATGCACATTATTACACCTTGGGAGGAAAAATTAAATGCATAAATATAAAATGGGAAATAACTAACTAGGTGGTAGAACTTACTATATCAAACTCACAGTGCACCCCCACCGGCATCCGGTATGCCTTCCTTTGGAGGACTAAGGGAAGTTGCCTGGGGCATTTGTTCCCGTCAGCCTCCCACTCTGATCAGTGTATGGGGAGAGGAATCTATGTCTGGCAGCCAGGAACTGCTCTCCACTGCTGTCAGCCATCACAAGTCTGAGCAACCCCTTTCTGGGGACCAGAAAGCAGGGGCTGAAGCTCAGGGGAAGTGGCTGTGGCTTGTGCAGTGCAGGGATGAGAGCACAGACAAGTGGAAGGCTGGCTGTGTTTCCGTGAGCTGCACACAGCCCTGTGTAGCCAATCAATACTCAAGCTGGATATTGATGGTACCATGATCTCAATGGACTCCTGCAGAAAGCGGCTATTGGAACTATTCCTGGAGTACTTGTTTATTTTTGGCCCCAGGTTCCATGGCAGTGCAGCCTTCTCAAATCCATCAGCGTAGGACACCAGCCCATGCCATTCAGCAATCCCTTGTGAAAGGACCAAAGCGGAACATGGGTGGGTTGCACATGGTGCAGGGCAAAAGCCACAAGCCTGGAGAAGTTGTGCCCTGTTTTCCTTGCTTAGCCTGTGCAAGGAGGTGTCTGCTAGGCTGATGCCCACCTCTGGAGAAGTGTGGCATAATGAGAACTATGTTCCTGCTAAGGGAATTTTCTGGAATGTCTTCTGCCCAGATGCACGGCCATGCCGCCCCCTTGCCAAGATGCAGGTTTGTGGCCAAAAGGCACTTTTCCTTGCTGGTGTAGACAAAGCCTTAGAGCAGGGCTCTGGCCTGCAGGGCTCAGGGCTCCATCCTCCCCCCAATAGCAATGGCAAGGGGGCTGGAATGCATGCGCCATCTATTGCCCCCACCCGCACAGCTGGGAAATCCTGTGTCTGCAAGCCAGCCACTATGTGATACACATTTCCCAGAGTCATGGTCCTCTGCCACAGAACACGATTTATTTCCCTGAACACTTACAGCAAGACTGCCCCAGTGGTAGACCGCCCCACTGCAAACTGATTTGCAATCAGGAGTCACCAGCTCCCACCCGACAACTGCCACATGCTTCTCCATCGACAGGACAGCTCTCATTTGGGTGTCCTTGCACCACAGTTCAGGGGCCAGCTCAGCACACAACTCCAGGAAGGTTGCTTTATGCCTCCTAAAGCTCTGAAGTCTCTGTTCTTCATCCCACACCTGCATGATGATGCGGTCCTACCACTTGGTGCTTGTTTTCCTAGTCAAAAAGTGCCACTCTACCCTTTATGGCTGCTCTGTGGTCGCCAAATGCAATATCAGGTTGCTACTGTCCATATCATACACACCATCAGGCTCCTCCGAGCCTCCATCCTCTCTCAAAACAAGAGGAAGTCCTGAAAAGACTAAGGGTATGTCTACACTGCCACCCTAGTTCGAACTAGGGTGGCTAATGTAGGCATTCAAACTTGCAAATGAAGCCTGGGATTTAAATATCCCGGGCTTCATTTGCATGTTCCCAGGCGGGCGCCATTTTTAAGTGCCCGTTGTTCAAACTACCTGCCTGCAACTACACATGGCACGGGCTAGGTAGTTCGAATTAAAGCTCCTAATTCGAACTACCTAGTCTGTGCCGCGTGTAGCCATGGGCAGGTAGTTGGAGCTACGGGCATTTAAAAATGGCGCCAGCCCAGGAACATGCAAATGAAACCCGGGATATTTAAATCCCAGGCTTCATTTGCAAGTTCGAATGTCTACATTAGCCACCCTAGTTTTAAATAGGGTGGCAGTGTAGACATACCCTAACAGATTTATTTGGCCATAAGCTTTCATGAGTAAAAACCACTTCATCAGATGCATCTGGCGAACGTCATCAGATGCATCTGTTTTTTAGCCATGAAGGCTTGTGCCCAAATATATCTGTTAGTCTTTAAGGTGCCACAGAACTCCTCATTGTGTTTGCAGACACAACTAACATGGCTACCCTTCTGAGACTTGCTCTGCCAGTAATTTCAAGATGATCTCCACTGCCATGCACAATGTCCTCGCAACAGTTAACAGAGCAAGTGAAAGAAATCAGGATCCTTTCTTCCGTGCTGCAAATGCTGAAGGGCACAGCAAAGAATGGCAACTGGAAAAAAAGGAGTGAAAGGACGACAGAAGCCCCTGAAACAAAGTGGCACCTGACGGGATGTTTTGTAATACCCCAAGATGCCTCATGCTCTGAATCAGGCAACCTGTCAAGATGCCTTCCAGCCCTAGATTTCTGTGATTTGAAGTGAATGGTGTAACAGCAGGAGTGGTCATCATAAAATCATAAAACACTAGAATAGGGATGTAATAGTATAGTTGATTAACTTATTAACTGATAAGCAAAAGCTATAGACTACACACATTTCCCTTCCCCCACCCTTACCAGTACATTTTTTAGCAGGCTGGCCAGCAGCCCAGCTCTGTTCTGACTCACAGTGGGTCCAGAACCTACTCCTGCTGTGGCTCTGCATTTAAAATCTATTAGGAGCCAGGCAGGCAGGCAGCCCAGCTCAGTTCCAGCTCATGCTAGGTCCAGGAGCTCAGACTCACCTTAGACAGAGGTTGCTGCCACCCTGTTCTGCTGCCTTTGGGCAATAGGCAGCTGGTCCAAAAAGGGAGCTGGTTTTTAAACTCATTCCCCTCATGAACTAGCTCCCTCCTGACACCCTGCACTGCTGCCTCTGATACAGCAGCTGCCAGCCCTGTGCCCGGGGACTATAGAATAGTTGACTAACCAATAAGAATTCGTGAGGTTACTTGACTATTAACTGATATTAAACATCCCTATACTAGAACTGGAAGGGACCTCGAGAGGTCATCGAGTCCAGTCCTCTGCCCTCATGACAGGACCAAGCACAATCTAGACCATCCCTGATAGATGTCTATCTAACTTCAAGTTACAGTGGGGGAGATCTAGGTTGGATATTAGGAAAAACTATTTCACTAGGCGGGTGTTGAAGTACTGGAAAGGGTTACCTAGGGAGGAGGTGGAATCTTCCATCCCTAGAGGTTTTTAAGTCTTGGCTTGACAAAGCCCTGGCTGGGTTGATTTAGTTGGGATTGGTCCTGCTTTGGGCAGGGGGTTGGACTTGATGACCTCCTGAGATCTCTTCCAGCTCTATGGTTCTATGAACCTGCTCTTAAATATCTCCAGAGATGGAGATTCCACAACCTCCCTGGGCAACTTATTCCAGTGTTTAACCACCCTTGACAGGAAGTTTTTCCTAATATCCCTTGCTTCAGTTTAAGCTAATTGCTTCTTGTCCTACCCTCAGAGGCCAAACAAAACAATTTTTCTCCCTCCTCTTTGTAACACTGTTTTAGGTACTTGAAAATCACTATCCTGAGTATTGGCTTTTTGAGGCTTAGGTTTACTATACTCAAATTATGTTTCATTTTAAAAGCTGTGAATAAATGTTTAAGTCTGTGTGCAACAGGAAGTCACACTCCAGGCAAGTGCTGAACCCAGCTCTGCTAATTCACTGTCATGCTGAGCTCAACCAGACTCAGCCTTCTTGGACAAAGAATGAGAAGAGGTTTCATAGTATAGAGTGACTTTATGGTGCGTAGAAAGAAGACAAGGTCACTAAGAGTTAGTCCAGTGCCCATTTTACTGCCCATCATAAGACAAGATTTAAACAACAATCCCCTGAGGTTGAAAACTACTTACCTAATCTTGTGTGCCATCTAATGACACTACGAGAACAAGAATATCCTGCCTTAGTAGAAGAAGAAAGTTATACCATAAAAATCTGCCACATTCCTGCCCCGGCTAGTGGTGGTGCACTAAAAAAGCAATGCATCGTTAACACAGCCAGGCACACACCAAAATGTCCTATATTAAATTAAAAACATCTCTCAATGTTTTTTCAAAGACTTTTGTTCATCAAATGTGCAACAACTAGATTGCAGAACACCACTTAGAACACAATAGAGTTTAGATCAATGTAAAAGGATGCACAATGAACCAATTACTAAGCAAAAGTCATAAATGCCTTTCAGTTCTTGAGTACCTTCATAATGATTAGTGATATACATTAAAACAGCACTGAGAGGCTCCTGTGACATGGGGGGCCCATGATACTGGATGCTGCACAAACACAAAGTACGCGATAGCCCCTGCCCTGATAACCTTACCATTTGAATAGACTAGAAAGATAAAGTATGGGGAAAAGGAATTATTATCCCTATTTTATAAACAGGGAACTGAGGCACAGAGAGTTTAAATGATTTACACAGCATCACATTGGAATTCTATTGCAGAGACATGAATTTAACTCAGACATCCAGTCATGGAGAGGGAAAAAAAGAGCCAAAAGTTGGCAGTTTTTTGTTTCTTTTGCTCTTGCTAGACTCACTTTTGACTAAATTATTCTAATACAAAGGTGTCATTAGTAAGGTTAATCTTTGCCTAGAAATTCCACCCACAGTCAGATCAGCACACACGCTATTCTTCAAAGCTCAATGAGGTAGATTTCATAGAATCATAGAGCTGGAAAAGACCTCAGAAGGTCAAGTCCAGCCCCCTTCTCTAGGCAGGACCAAGCCCAACTAAATCAACCCAGCCAAGGCTTTGTCAAGCCGAGACTTAAACACTTCTAGGGATGGAGACTCCACTACTTCCCTAGGTAACCCATTCCAGTGCTTCACTACACTCCTAGTGAAATAGTTTTTCCTAATATCCAACCTGGACCTCTCCCACTGCAACTTGAGACGATTGCTCCTTGTTCTGCTATCTGCAATCCATGTGCTCCTATCCTATTAACACAGAGATTCAGAATAATTTTGTTTTTAAGTAAATAAACTTGATCCTGTAGACACAAAGTAAATTCCCAGCCTGGGTGAAAGTATATATGTAAGTAAGTGAAGTTCCTACCTAGCTCAGACCGGAATACACATATAATGGAACTATAAATAATTTATGTCTGTCAAAGCTCTAGCATTAACAGCATTTTACCTCCTTTCTGTTCTTCCTTGAGGACACCCACTTAGGCTACGTCTACACTGCACGCATGTTCTTGCTCAAGTAAATTTACAGTACAGCGTCAGAAAAGAGGGCTTCTTGCGCAAGAGCTCTGACGCTCCATAGGAGGAAGAAGCCTTCTTGCACAAGCATTCCTGTGCAAGGGGGCAGTGTGGACGGGCAGCAAGGAGTTTTTGTGCAAGAACTGACCTCCCAGGAGAAATGCAGGTGGCCGCTTGGATGCTCCGTACCCGCACTCGCAGCTCGCTACTTCCTGCTTCTACCTCTGCCACCCTATCCCCAATTCCCTGTGCCTGGTCCTGACTGCCCCTCTGGACTGTCCCCCGAGAGTGACTTACCTCCATCAAGACGGCCCCGATGGTAGACTTCCCCACACCAAACTGATGCCCCACAGAGCGGTAGCTGTCGGGGGTGGACAGCTTCCAGAGCGCAATGGCGACGCGCTTCTCCACAGAGATGGCAGGCCACAAGTGGGTGTCCTGGCGTTGCAGGGCAGGGGTGAGCCAGGTACAGAGCTCCCGGAAGGTGGCCTTCCTCATCCGGAAGTTTCTGAGCCACTGATCATCGTCCCACTGCTGCAGCACTAGCCGGTCCCACCAGTCCGAACTGGTGTCCAGCCTCCAAACCCGCCTCTCCAGGAAAAAGTTGGGGGGCAAGGGCAGCAGGGCTGCAGTTGGATCCTGAGCGAGGGGCTCAAAGTTGGGCTCAGGATCCAGCTCTGCTGCTAAGGTCATCATGCTCTCCTGAGCATGAAGCAGAGCTTCCTGCAGCACGGCATGGGGCCATCGCCTGCCCAGGGGCAGCTCAGGCTCCATGGCAAAAAAAGCCAAAATAACACACAAACAAAAGAACAAAACAAACAAACCAAAAACCAAAAAAGTCAAAACCCAAGCAAACAAACAAGCAAACACACAAACAAACAGACAAACCAGATAATACACAGCTGTGGTGTCCGACAAAGCAAGGCAACCAGAGCCAGGAAAACTTTGCTTTCCCTATAAAGGTTGGCAAGCTAGAAGCAGGAGCAGAGGAACGGCTATCCAGGAGTACCCCTTTAAGCATGCTCTGAGGAGAGCATGCAGCAGTGCCAGGGCTTTATGGCTGCCCCTGTGACCTTTAAGAAGCACTTCCAGGTGCCTTCTTCTGTCGACAGAGCGTCCTGCAGTCTGGACACTCTTATGTCGACAAAGCTGATCGCTTTGGCGACAAAGCGATGTAGTCTGGATGCTCTATGTCGACAGAAGTTTTGTCGACAGAATCTGTCGACAAAACTTATGTCGAGAAAACTCTGTAATCTAGACACACCCTTAGTTACAAGTTCATTTCAGGTTCTAGATCAGGAACGAGGCCTAAAGTGGACAGTTCAGCTATTTCTTTATATAGCTCAGATCTTTGATCTCCAGTGCTTTATAACCTTTCAATAGCTGTCTCCTCAGGACATAGCTTCAAAAGGCTAGGTTACTGGCATTTGCATTAACCACTCCCAGAGAATTGCTAGGAAATCCAGTTACTATTTACTGCCCTGGGAGTCCAGGACATTTCAATACAATTGTTTGTACGCCTTGCAATCCCCAGATCTCCCATCTGTCACAACACCCCTTGAGGATATGAGTCACTACATTACAATTCATACTTACTCCTTCCTTGTGTTTGACTTTAATAGTAATGCAAATGAAAACTTCAGACTTAACTTTCTGCATCAGCTCCTACTTTACTTAGCCAGAGTGTGGTACTCCAACTCCTTTTATATCAGCTAGAGTGAACAACATCCACCAGCCAAAGTAAGTCAGCATAAATTTCTCTGCATTGTTATACAATATTTAGTAGCCAAGTTAGGGGTGACTCTGCAAGGAAGCCAGGCGCCCCTTTCAAGGCTTTTAGGCTATGTCTAGACTGCAAGCCTCTTTCGAAAGAGGTTCTTTCGAAAGATACTTTCAAAAGAGCCTCTTTCGAAAGAGAGCGTCTAGACTGCACGCGGAACTTTCGAAAGAGCAAGCTGCTTTTTCAAAAGAAAGCACCCAGTGAGTCTGGATACTCTCTTTCGAAGAAGCCCTATTTACATTCAAGAACGCCTTCTTTCGAAAGAAGCACTTTCGAAAGAAGGCGTTCTTCCTCGTGAAATGAGGTTTACCGCCGTCGAAAGAAAAGCCGCGTTCTTTCGATTTAATTTTGAAAGAATGCGGCTGCAGTCTAGACGCAGGTGAAGTTTTTTCGGAAAAAGGCTACTTTTCCCGAAAAAAACCCTGAGTCTGGACACAGCCTTAGATATGGCCCACTCTGATGCAATGTGGAATTCTTCATGGGATTTTTTGCCCATCATATCATTATACACACATGAGTGTAAGAGGCCTGTGCATGGTTCCCTCAATGTAGTCCTTTATTTGACATGCTTAAATTAAAGTACTTTTCAAGCACAATCACACAATATCCCTGTCATTCACCTTTTAAAGATCAATACAATGATAGTGAAAGAATAAGTGACCTCTTAAAAACTGCCATGAAACAGACAGAAATTACCCTCAAAATAGTGATACTAGGAATAAAAGATTTTTGACAGAATTAAAGTTTAACATTTCATCTACATTTTATGCTAAAATGCTGCTCCAAGTTCAACTGCTTGTACCACAATATAAAGGGAAGTTAGGTATCAATCAGTAGAATAAAGAATTATGTCTTTTGGGGCATGGAGGAATGCATGTGTGAGGTATGTTTTCCTATTATTTCAGGTCTAGTTTTTTTACTAGATTTCATTTTTAAAAATTAAATTTAATTAAATCTTTTGTAGGGTGTAATGAGGCAGGTGTGGCCTGCCTCTGAGACTGCCAGGGAAGGACCACAACCAGACCCTGGTCAGAAGAGCCAAGAAAGCCCTGCCACTCCTGACAGAATCAGAAGTGTGGGACAGGAATTAGAAGTATGAAAGACAAGCCTTGCAGCTCAGTTAGGCTGGAATTGCTGAGGACCACACACGTACTTCAGGTACTGCTGGAACCAGATCAGGATCTCAACCAGCAGGGCGCTGGTGTGGTCTTACTCCAAGGTGCCACTCTCTTTGTCTGAGTGGGCAGAGCCAGACTGCACTTATTCTGCCCCTAGAAGTCAAGGAGTGGACCCTGTATTAGAAAAGGAGAGGCCCTTAGCTCAGTCGAGGCCGCACCAGGGAAGAAAGCTGATGTGCCCTGCTTGCTGCCGCCTGCCAATCCTGCTGCCGAGCCAGGCACTGTCGTGGATCTAGAAAAGGCTGAGGAGAAGTTGAAACTGGTGGGACTGCTGGTGGCAGAATATCCAAACAAGCCTGAGGAGTTGGAGCTCTTGGGGCAGCCGGTGGTCAAGGACCTGGACAAACATGAAGCGCCTGATCTGGAACTTGGGTAGGAAGTAGCCCTGGGGTTTTAAGTTGACAGTTTTGTGGCTTAACACAGAGTCAGTATGTTATGAGAGGACCCCCACTGACTTGGTAGAGGGATACCGTGCCAGTCTTAGGGCCCTCGACTGCAACACAGTGAAGTTGCACGGGCCTACGTTCCCCTACTCTTGCCACCCCAACCTCGGGTGGCAGCCTCCCCACCATTTGTGCTGATAACTAAACAAGACTCCTGCCTTTCAAAATATTAGCTCTAGCTTGTAAAGAATAGTTGGATTATCTGATGTGGTTAATCAACCATATTGATTCTTTTCTTTATTTTCTACTCATGCTGGAAAGTTTCTCATTATTTAGCCAAAGTGACAACGCTAAACAAAGAACGCTACAATATGTGGCATAAGAGAAACCAGAGTAGGGCCCGTTCAGTTTCCTTCGAGGGAACACTTTTGTAATTCTATTTCTGTCCCTATGAGTGAAGTGTGAAATATTGTGACAACAAAGTAGCTCTGAAGTGTTGTAACAAAGTAGCTCTGAAGTGTAATTTATAATTGAACTATGAGTTCTTTCGAATGGAAAAAAAAACAAAACAAATGCAAAGCATTTTGCAAATTAAAGGAATTATTCATTGGCTCAGAACAATGTCTCCTTCACATTTGTACTATACAGTGTATCCAAAGATGAAAGTAAACTGGTGTGTCTCAGTGTGGCGTACCGGTAAAAGTGGCCAATTAAGGGTGGGGCTCTAATCCAGCCCCTTTACTCCTGTCCTCCCCCACTAAGTCTGGGAGCAAAGCCCCTGGTACTCAGAGCCAGCAGGAGAGCTCTAGGTGTGCAGGGGAGCAGCTGAGACCCTGGTGTGTGGGGTCAGCAAGAGAACCCTGGATGCATGGGGCCAGCAGCTAGGACCCCAGGCACTGGGCCAGGAGCCTGGGAGTCCTGAAGCACTCCCCATATGCCTAGTTCTCTCCCCATGCCTACGGCCATACCCCCATAACTGCCATTTGGCCAGGAACAGAAGCAGTGTGGGGAAAGGTCACCAACCAGGGCTGCCCCAGCCGTGAGCCTCTTTCACACTCCACCACCCTACTCACACCCCCTCCGCCAGTGCAATAATGGCATCTCATTAAGTATGCAAATGAGGCATGGCGATATTCATCACCGCGTCTCATTTGCATATGTTCTTGTGCAAGACTGCGCAATGTAAATGTAGCCTATGAAAGGAGAAGTGAATGAAGTTCTGGAACAGCCTTCTAAGGTGAATAGTGGGGACCTAACTTGTTTTAAGACTGAGCTTGATACGTTTATGGAGGGGATGGTATGATGTGGGAGACTGCCTACAATAACCTATGGCCCATCGTAAACTGCATTAGTAAGTACCTCCAACATCCTGAGATAAGAGACTAGATGAAAGGGCTCTTAGTTTGAAAGAGAAGACTTTCCCAAAAGGCTTCCTGGTTGGTGTCACCCACATCTTCAGTATCTAAATGATCTACCATATCCAGAGGCAGAAAGACATTACCTCCCCAGCACCATATTTCCACATTGCTCCTTGTACTATCATCAGAGGTTAAGGAGAAAATTTTTTCTCCCTCCTGCTTTTACCTTTTAGGTACTTGAAAGCTGTTATCATGTCTCCTCTCAGTCTTCTCTTGCCAGATTAAATAAATCAAAATATTTTAATCTTACCTCATAGGTCATGTTTTCCAGATCTTTAATCCTTTCCGTTGCTCTTCTCTGGACTTTCTCCGGTTTGTCCGCATCTTTCCTGAAATGTGGTGTACAGAATTGGACACAATATTCCCGTTTAGGCCTAATCAGTGCAGAATAGAACAGAAGAATTACTTGTCATGTCTTGCTTACAACACTTCTGCTAATGCAGACCAAAATGATATTTGCTTTTTTTTCTCAACAGTGCAGCACTATTGATTCATATTTAGCTTGTGGTCCATTATGACCTTTAGATAAATATTGAATGTCTGTGGGGATTTTTGTATTTTAGGGTATGTCTACACTACAAAGTTAATTCGAACTAACAGCTGTTAGTTCAAATTAACTTTAATAGTGGCTATACATGCAAACCGCTATTTCGAATTTAATTCAAAATAGCGGAGCACTTAATTTGAACTAGAAAAACTTCATTCTACGAGGATTAACGCCTAGTTCGAATTAAGTAGTTCGAATTAAGGGCTGTG
Organism: Pelodiscus sinensis; assembly: GCF_049634645.1. NCBI lineage: Eukaryota > Metazoa > Chordata > Testudines > Trionychidae > Pelodiscus > Pelodiscus sinensis. The sequence goes on from NC_134719.1 coordinate 54,701,879, forward strand.
TAGCCACTTAATTCAAACTAGCTGGAGGCTAGCCCTTCCCAGGTTATCCTGGTGGCCACTCTGGGCCATACCAGGGAAACTCTTCTGCCCCCTCCCGGCCCCGGAGCCCTTAAAGGGGCACGGTCTGACTACAGTGCTTGTGCCAGTTGCAAGCCTGCCAGCACCCAGCCAGCAGACCCTGCACCTGGCACGGGATGAACCAGCCACCCGCTGCCACCCAGCCCTCCACCTCTTCCCAGGACCAGGCTGGCGGCTCCCAGGAGCCTGCCCGGGGCCGCAAGAGGCAGGCGCCCACCTGGTCTAGTGTGGAGATCATGAACCTCATCAAGATTTGGGGGAAGGCCTCCAACGTCCACGATCTCCACACTAGGCACAGGAATGCAGCTGTCCACAGCCACATGGTTCCCAGTCTGGACACCAGAGGCCACATGCAGACCCAGGAACAGGTCCACTGAAAATTAAGGACCTGCGGCAGGCCTACTCCAGGGCCTCCCAACCGGTGGCCGACCCAGAGGCCTCACTTTGAGACCCTGGACTGCATCCTGGGGGCTCACGCAGTCCGTGCCCCCTGGGTGGTGGTCGACCCCGGGGCAGAAACGGAGGAAGAGGAGGACTTTGAGAGCCAGGAGCCGCAGGAGCCTGCAGGGAGCCTGCCCAGAACCCAGGACCCCTGAATCATCCTACAGAGTACATCTGCTGTGTCATCTGAGGCCAGGGAGGGCTCCACATGTGAGTGCCATCATGCTCCCCTTTTGTGTATGGGGGGAGGGGTGGAGAGGGAGCCCAGGGACCGTGAGCCTGGGCCTTGCCCACCATGGAGCAGCAGCTGGGTGTCATGAAGGGCCCTGGCCCGTTCCCCACACACCGACCTCACCTTGCAGAGGGGGGGCTGTGTTTCACCTACTGTGTCCCCAGGGATAACTGACCACTGCTCTTGTTTCACCACAGCCACAGCACCTGGGACTGCAGGGCGCACCACCATGCCTGCAACAGCCACCCACACCTGTGAGGGGGAAATCTCGTTCCCCTGGGGTACAGAGCCCCCAGAAGGGTCCAAGGCCGGAGGTCAAATCAGTGAGGCAGGAGAGAAATCTAGAAGGAAAAACTTTATGATGCATGCATGCAGGCTGTCACACCAAGAGTGAAAGCAGCAGCAATGAGAGACAGATTCAGGTATCCTATATACAGAATGCTTAGACAGTTCAGTTGTTGATTGTTCTTCTTTAACATATCAAAGTCTCAGCAGAAGTACTCTGAGACTTCTGTTCACCCCAGGAGTGCTAGAAGTAAGTTTTTACAGTGCACAAAGCCACATGAGAACTTGAGTGGAGGAGTCTACAAGGCAAACTGTGACAAATATAAGGGTTTACATGACAAATTGTGACAGACTAGGAGTATCCATGAACTTGAGATAGGAGGCATTGTAAGGGTCTTGATTAGAGCTAATTTGATTTCTCTGTTACAGGGAGAGAGGCCTGGAAAACTTTTTAACCCTTACAGCAGTTTTCTTTTAGAGAGTTTTGATTTCCTGCACAGTCCCCCCCTTTAGACACAATTGGAGTTATTTGATTTTTCTCCCACACCTGGGCCAGCAGGCACACCAGGAACCTAGAGGACTACCAGCGGTGGCACCTGCAGCTACTGGGGCAGCAGCTCCGCACCCAGGAGCACTGGGTCCGGGAGGACCTGCGGCTGTGGCAACAGAGCTTGGAGGCATTGGAGGATCAGGGCCGTGCCCTCAGAGGTCACCTCCAGACCCTGGTGGACAGGTTCCTGCCTCCTCCTGCTCCAGCCCCTGAGGCCGCCCCAGATCTCGCTCCTCCTCCCACCCCTGCTCCCCCTCCCACTTCCTCTGCACTCCCCATCCCTCCTGCCCCACCCTCCACACCCACTCCACCCCTTCCAATGCCTCTGCACCCACAGTGCTGCGAGACGGGAGAGCCAGCAGGACCCCCAAGCCTGAGCTTTCCCTTCCCTTCCTCCCCTTCCACCCCCTTCCATCTCCCTCCTCCCAGGTTTCCCCTCCCCTCTTCCACCCTCAATCCTCCCTCCCTCCACCCCAGTTATGTAAAATAAAAAGAGATTTTTTTTTGCCAAAACAGGTGTCTTTATTTGACATTAGGAAGGGGGGTTAGGGAGGGGAAAGGGGAAGGAAGGGAGGGTGGAAGAAGGCCCCAGTGGGGCATGCAGGGAGAGTTCAGTCCTCCTCCATGGGGAAGCTCTCCCGCAGGGCTTTCCGGATCTGGACGGCCCCCCGCTGGGCCTCCTGGATGGCGGCGGTGCAGAGCTGTGTGTACTGGCCAGTCATGCGGTCAGCCTCAGCCATCCAGGCTGGCAGGAAAGCCTCCCCCTTCCGCTCACATAAATTGTGCAGCACACAACATGCTGCCACCATGGGAGGGATATTGTGCTCGGCGAGGTTGAGGCAGGTAAGGAAGCACCTAAACCATGCTTTCAGGCGTCCGAAGGCCCCCTCCACCACGATGTGGGCACTGGTGATCCTGGCATTGAAGGCCTGCCGGGAGGGGTTGAGGTGTCCCATGTAGGGCTTCATTAGCCAGGGCTATCGGGGTAGGCCACATCTCCCACCAGGCAGATGAGCATGTCCACGTCCCTGACCCTGATGTGGTGGTTGGGGAAGAAGGTCCAGCCTCCAGCACATGGAGGAGTTCCGGAACACCCTGGTGTCATGTGCCTTGTCGGACCAGCCCACATTAATGTCCGTGAACTGGCCCCGGTGGTCAGACACGGCCTGCAGGAGGACGGAGTTGATATACTCAGGCCCTTGCAATTGATATTCTCAGAGGCCTGGTATTCTGGGGTACAGATGGGGATGTGCGTCCCATCGATGCCCCCCCCCCCGCAATTGGGGAAGCCAAGGGTCCCAAAACCCTAGATTAACGTGTCCGGGTCGGCGAAGCGGACCACCCTGCGGAACAGCACCCGGTTGAAGGCCTTGACCACCTGCAGAGAGACACACCAAACCATGAATCACTGGGGTGCCCAGGTAGCCGGGAGTGTTCGTTCCCAGGCACTGCCCAGCACCCCACTCCCAGAAGCAACCCCCGCTGTGATCCTGGCCACCGCGGGCGGCATGTAGTACAGCCAGGACATACCGAGCCCTCCCGGGCGGGGCACTGTCACCTCCTCCCTCCCCCCCGCCATTTTCCGTGGGGTGGCCCATCTCCTCCTTGCAGCCCTCCTCCACCCCCCAGCCCAGTGCCCAGTGAGTGCCGTACCTGCATGAGCACTGCTCCGACGGTGGATTTCCCCACGCCGAACTGGTTCCCGACTGATTGGTAGCTGTCCGGCATGGAGAGCTTCCAAAGGGCGATGGCCACACACTTCTGGAGGGGGATGGCAGGCCTCATGCGAGTGTCCCGTCACTGCAGAGCAGAGGCGAGCCATTCTCAGAGCTCCAGGAAGGTGTCCTTCTTCATCCTAAAGTTCTGCGTCCACTGTTGGTCTCCCCAGCGCTCCAGGATGATGCGGTGCCACCAGTCGCTGCTGGTGTCCAGATGCCAGATGCAGTGGGGCACGCTTGCATCTGGGTGCTGCTGCGGCTCCTCCATGGCCCCGAGGGAGGCCAGAGGGAGAGGCAGGGGGCTGATGTGCACCAGATGGTGCCAGACAGCCTCCAGCCATTGCTGGCAGGCTTGCAGCAGCAAGTCCAAAAACTGGAGCAGAATGCCCAGGGCAAGCTCTGGCTCCATAGTGCCAAGTGCGGCGGTGTCCCCAATGGGAACCACCGACACAAACAGGAAGAGAGGAAAATGCTTTGCTGTTCCTCAGCGAGGTAGGTAAACAAGTGAAGAAGCTGAGAACTGGCTGTCCAGGGGGGTCCCTTTAAGCACGAGCCTCAGATAGCCTCAGACAGCAGCCACACAAAGCAACTACTGACCTGATGCCCTGCTGGAACCAGTTTCAGCTGCCCTTAAATGCAACCCAGCATCCAATCAGTGTGGACGCGCTATTTCGAATTAGCAAAATGCTCATTCGAATTAGTTTTTGGGTCTAGATGCGTTATTTCGAATTAGCTTATTTCGAAATAACTAATTCAAAATAAGTTAGTTTGAATTTGTGCTGTAGTGTAGACATACCCTAATAGAGATAAATGTCTAGAGTCCTTCAACTGGTGATAGATACATCCACCGATCTTACACCCAGGTTTTGACATTGAGACTTAAGCAACATAGGAAAATCCTTCAGCAAGGCCTGTTTAATAATATTTTTAGAGGGTTTGTGAGATTCATCTGTTGCTTACATGCAGTTTCAGCCTATTAAACCAAGTCTTAGAAAACCTTACAAAATCTGAGTGAGAGAGAGAGATAGTAGAGAATGCAGTAGTTTTTGCACTGTTACAAATTGATCCACCAATTTTTACTCTTTTAGAACAGGAACATATTATTCATTCTCTGAAAAATGATTGAAAAAATTATATATGATTAAAAGTTTAAGCTCCTCACTTCCTAAACAGATATTTTAAGTAAAAGTGAAAGAAGGCATTAAGCTGAAACATTCTTCTAGTCAATATAAATTATTGTACTTAATTTTATTCAGATTGATGACAGGGGATTTTTAAGTGACGGAAAGTTACAAACTAAACAACAAAGTCTGGAGGAAATCTGAGAAAGGATAAAAGCATCTATTCACAATTAAACAGGAAGTACTTATAAAGGGATTTGCAGTAATTGGACCAAGAAAGAGAATGTATGAGTGTCATTCTTTTGGGATTAATGTTCTCACACCTGCTGTTTCCTTATAAACCAAAATACTTCCACTACATAATAGCCTGATACTTTAATGATTTTTAAAAATGTGTGGTGTAATGGACACCACAAAGATGTAGTTTATCTAATGTAAACAATAAAAATCTCTTTCCTAAGAAAAATGAAAGAAAGCAAATGATACGTCAGCCACTTTATACAAATAGGTTACAAAATCATATGATGCATTTTTCACAAGAAATGCTGATCAAATGACAACATAGGAAAAATAAGCAACCTTTTAGAGCATCGGTTCTCAAACTCGGGGAGCGTGCCCCCTGGGGGGGGACATGAAGAAATACCAAGGGCGGGCGAGGCAACCCAGCTCCCCTCCCCTCCCACCTCACTGGTCATCCCCTCTAAGAAAGAGCCTGTGCTGGCACTACCTCCTGCAAAAGTTGAGGTAGTGCCGGCTTCCTGTGGTGTGGAGGGGGGCGGGGAGTCCTGCAGCTGCATGCCAGATCCAGCATCTCAGGAAGCACGTGCACTACTTCCCCTCTTCCAAACAGCTGGAGCGTTTCCTGAAATGCCGTCTCTGTCATGCTGCCAGGGACTTCCTTCCCCCTGCTTCCTGCCTGTGCAGGGGGGAGGCAGGACAAGGCTGGGGGTAAGTAGGAGTCCCAGGACCATGCCATCTCCAACTGTTCAGGCAGTGCGTGGCTGCCGTGGGGAGCAGAGGAGCAGGGCACGCACTGCCTGAGCAGTTGGAGCTGGTGCGGTCCCGGGACTCTTCCCCCTTTCCCTCCTTCCCCCTCCCCCCACATGCAGGAAGGCAGCAGGGGGACGGAATTCCCCAGCAGTATGACAGACCTGGCTGTTCAGGAAACGTTCTGGCTGTTTGGGGAGGGGGAAAGCAGCGCACATGCTTCCTGAGACCTGGACCTGGTGCACAGCTATGGGACCCTCATGTACTGTAACTAGCCAAGCTGTCCCTGTCCTCTCCCCCTGCCCAGACCCCCAAGAGTACCTGCCCCTCTGCTCCCGCTATCCAGATCCCCATGAGTACCTTGCCCAGACCCCCACCAGCACTCTGCCCCCTGCCCAGTGCCCCACCTGCACCCTACTCCTGCCCGCCAGCCAGAACCTACCCAGCACCCTGCCCAGACACCACCAGCACCCTGCCTCTGCCTCGGGGCCAGACACCCACCAGCACTCTGCTCCTGCCCCTTCCGTCCTGGCCAGACACCTACCCAAGCTTGCTCCTGAACCCTATTTTCCACCCAGATTCTGCACCCCATCCATATCCCACTCACTGGCACACTGGATCCCCTGTCCCACACGCTAGATTCCTCATTTTTGGCTCCACCTCAGAGTGTATAGGGGCCCACAAATTCCACGAACCCTGGAATCCCAAAAGAGTTAATCTGTCCTGAGGCCTTGAACTTTAGTCCTACCTATCCTCCCTTCATGGGACTGGGGTGCCAGGGGAGGGAGGTGTCTTAGTTCGGGCCACATCAATGAGGCGTGGCGGGGTTTGAAGGGCTTGTTTTTTTGCATCTCACTTGTGTGGTCCATGACCTATTTTTTGTGTGGGTCAGTGTCTTCTGACCCAAAACAGATTGCCTGCCCCTCCCATAAATAAAAACAGTGCTGAAACGTTCGTGATGGACATATTTTACTTAAAAATGAAGCCTGGCCAACAAGCCCCCTATTGGAGCCAACCCCCCATCTGGCCGCAGCATCATAACACCGCTAAACACACCCCAACCCTGAGCCTATCATACACCAGAATCTCCTGTCCCGAGCCTCTCACATCCCCAGTCTTCTGCCACATCACTACTGCACAATCAATGCCAAGGCTTATCAGTTAATCCTATCGATTACACATACTCCTCCCTTCCTGCCTCTGTATCAGTGGCAGCAAAGGGGAGGGAACAGGAGCCGGTGCCCATGAGAAGTTGCCTTTAAACAGGCTCACCATGAGCACCAGATCTACTGATGCCTCTCACTGGCCAGGTCCCTGCATGTATCAGCTCCCTAAAGGAAGCCAAATAAAAAAGAATACAAAGTTTATGTTTTAGCTCAAGATTGTTAAACCCTTTTCATGGGTAGCTTGGCTCATAACTTTTGAATGTTGGATTACTAGTGATAGCTAGTGATTACCATTTGATTTTTTTCTCTGAATAACATATACCAAACCGTACTATAGTTCACTATCTGTAGTAATGTCCTTGCCACTTTTCAGCAGTAAATATTTTAGCCATGCAGGACACATTATCTGACATATCTATACAAGTGTCATGGGATAAACTGTTTGCATGTATTTGAGGACTGAATCAGCTTTTTCACTGTTCTTTTTTTGCAACACATCAAGAAATAATTAGAACAAGTGTTTGCCATAAATCCATTTTTAATGGTTGCAGTTTGGTATTTGAGCAGCACAAAAAACATCAGAAAGCAAAGTTCATGTTGCAGAGAGCAGCCGGATGCCTTCCTTTTTATATAGGTGGTGTGTTTTTAATTATTTGTTTAATTGTGTGATTTTAAAAAAATTAAATAAGACTTGAATGTGTAAAGTTTTACCCTTGGACACGTTTTGTGCCATGCCCTGTGTACACCTGCATTAAAATGCAGACAAAATCTAAAATAAAATAGCAAATTATCTGCTTTTACCATTCTTTAGGCATATGTGGTCACACAGTAGAAAGCAAACATCTAGCAGAAGAGGGCAGTAAAGCTCAATAAATTTGTCCTCATGTCAGCTGCAAGATTAAGTTAGATTCTATTGCTTCAAGTTATACTTAATACAACTTCCAATGTACAAACACATGCCATCTCACAAAAAACAAGCAAAAATCGCTCTTCAGATGTAATTCTTATGACTCCCAGGGACAAGCCACTTTGGATCATCAATCATGAACCAGAACTCCACTGTGCTGGGTGCTCTGCTAACACAGACGAAAAAAAGACAGACCTTGCCCCAGGGAGATGTCAAAACTTACTGGGAAGACTGAGTTATCAAGAGGAAGCAAATCCCCGATAGTCAGGGTAATCAGTCCAAACCTCCCACCAATTTAGTGGCACAATTGTAACAAGAATGTCCCAGGACCTTCTTCAAGTGTCCTCTAGGACTAATGTACAGCAATTGCTATATCCAGTTGCCTTTTCTTCTAAAAGCAATATCCCAGCTTTAACACCAATATCGCCCTTTGCCATTTGATAGCAGATGTCTGGGGCTTTCTTGGTCTATTTCCCAAAGGAGGAGTCTGGGTGTATTTTAACCGTAACATGTTTTATTCACACAGCTACACCAGTCCTGGAATAGCAACAATCAGATAGTGCTCAGGCAATTCCCTCTTCCAGAAACGTCAGCCCTTCCAGAAACGTCAGTTCCTAGGTTGCAGGAATTTATACTAACCCAAAAAATGCTTCTAGATATCTTCCACGGCTTCTCCCAAAGGACGGCCACATAAACTAATGATAATACATCATTTCTTCAAAGAATAAAAACTTGATCACATGCTAAGAAAAATCTTTTAAGAAAATATGTACAATGCCACATGTCATTAAGCTCCTTACTTTTAGATGTCATTTTCCTTAATCATAATACTGCAGGTTCTCCCCTTGGAGCTCTGCTTGGTTAGGGTTGCCAGATGGTTTCAACAAAAATACCAGACACACTTGACATTACATATCAATCTACATTACATTTTATTTAGAAAATACTGGACATTTATATTTTCTCAATTTGTTTCCCAAACAGAAAACCCATATACTGTACTGTCCAGTTCAAAACCAGACACCTGGCGACCCTATTCATGGTGAAGGGAAGAAGAGGCCCTTCAGGAAAACAGATCCTCTGCCCATGTAAGAGCAATCGAGCAGTTGCTTAACTTACACCAGTAATGTAGGTCCCAAAGCAACACTACGCCAATGGAAGACATGTGTAAGGTACTTCTACTGTGTCTCTCCCCAAATCTACTCATGTAAAGCCACCAATAAGTCCCCCACATGCTCTCTAACTCAAGGGTGTTCAGGTAGGCTGGCAAGAAGTTTCTGTCAGTTTTGCATGAGAAGAGAATACTGATATTCAAAGGGGCATTCCCTTTGGATACCTGTGATTATAACAAACTGGAGCACAATACTCTTCTTGCATTCACACTTCACATGTTTACAATAATTCAGTTTCACAAAATGGATGAAAAAATTGGCTATTCTATATGCCCCAGAACCATAAGTGGCGTGTGTAATTCTATTGAAGAATGCTATAACAATACGTAACTATGAGATAAGTCTCCAGCTACAGAAACACTATGTGTCTATTTCCATAATATTCCCACTTTGCCAACTTGGAATATCCTGTCCTAGTAAGAAACTTTGCAATATTTCACGTTTTTGCATTTTTTCTATGTTTATTTTTAAAAATACTTCTAATTTAGTGCTTTTACAAATTTATAAAATCACAGTCATGCTGCAGAGAAACCATGCATAAAAGTCTATCAAGAAGCACCCCAAAGCAGCACTGGTATACTTATCACTAAAATGGCTTTCTATTTTTCTAGCTTCCATCTAAGCTCCTCAATGCATTTCACAAACACAAATTTAGCTCATAAAATCCCCAGAGAAGTAGGGCTATATTCTCATTTTACAGCTGAAGGTATTGAAGAAAAGAAGTTACGTGACTTACTGAAGATCACACGGGAAGTCTGTGGTTCACACTGAACTCATTCCGATCACTTGACCCATCTTTTGCTCTCATTAGGAAACCAAATTCAGCACTGTAGGCTTTTGATTAATATTTTAGGCAATCGTCTCTGTGCTAGGGTTCAAACCACTAACTCAGCGGTTCTCATACTGTGAGCTGGGACCCCAAAAAGGGTCACAACCCCATTTTAATGGGGCGTAGACTTCATAGGACTTTAGGCCAAAGCCCAAGCCCAAGCCCCGCTGCCGAAGACTGAATCCAAAACCTGAGGGCCTCAGCCCTGAGAACTGGGCTCAGGTTGCAGGCCCCTACCCTGGGGCTGAGGTTTTTGGGGTTCAATTTTGGCTTCCATGCCTGGGGCAATGGGGCTCACATTTGGCTTTTGGGCCTCCTGACCCAGAGTGGTACTGTTTGGGAAGGCTCAGGCTTTGGTCCCCTCTCCTGGGGTCGGTCATGTAGTAATTTTTGTTGTTAGAAAGGGGTCTGAGCACAATGAAGTTTGAGAACTCCTGACTAACCAATTGAGGTTAGAGGAAAAACATCTCCGGTGACAGATTAGAGTTGCCCACTAGGCATACTTCTACACTGTGAGAAACAAACCAGAACAATCCCGTGGCAGAGTCTCAAAGTCTGAGTCAGCTGGCTCAACTTTTCGAGGCCATGCTCAATAGCAGGGTAGACGTTTAAGCTCATTTCCAAGACTCTCCCTTCTCACTGCATTTCCGAGATCAGCTCTAGCCTGAGCTCTGCTATCTTTAGCCCCCACAAGAGGAGGCTAAGTCACTTGAACATGGTCCTGGAACTCAATGCCATGGGTTTTTTGGTTATTGATTTTTGTTGGCATGTAGACATACTGGGGGCTGGGTGGTGTTTGAGAATATTAGGGGGGTTTGTCTTAAATATGCAACTATGCCCCCCCCCCCCCATCCCTCAAAAATCCCCATTTTTCCCACTTGCTATCTGGTCAGCCCAAAACAAATCCTAAGGAGTTTATTGCACTTTCCTCTGAAACATCCAGAACTGACCGCTAATGGATTAAATAAACCTTTAACCTGAGTCATATTGCCATTGCAAATGCATTCTTTTAGTTAACTTATATAAAATAAAGGTAAACCATCACCTAGGACTTATAGTGATAGAAATGTAGCCGTGTTAGTCTGGGGTAGTTGAAGCAAAATGCAGGACAATGTAGCACTTTAAAGACTACTTTCTTCCACTATTTGATCTGAGGAAGTGGGTCTGGCCCACGAAAGCTCATCATCTAATAAACCATCTTGTTAGTCTTTAAAGTGCTACATTGTCCTGCATTTTGCTAGGACTTATATGTATTCTGTAAGAGATGTATGGTGGAGGGAAGATTAAACAACTGTTAGCAGAGAAAAGGTTATATTATCATTTCTGAATAAAATATGTGAAACCAAAGCTTATCATGGACAGAACAGCTGACAATGCCTCTGCAGACATAAAATGAAATATTTTCTGAACTCTTTTACCTATTTTCTTTAATCATAAAGACCAAATGGATTCACTTAAAACATGTAAATTAGCTCTTTCTCCTTACAGAATCATAGAATACTAGAACTGGAAGAGACCTTGAGAAGTTATCAAATCCGGTCCCAACTCTCATGGCAGGACCAAGCACCATCTAGACCAGTGTTTCTCAATCAGTGGTAAGAGTACCCTTAGGGGTACTCAAGAGAAGTCTGGGGGGTACATCAACATAGCTGAAATTTGGAGAAAAGTGAATTTTTGTTTTTAGTTTTACAGCATTTTATTATTTTTGTACTTTTTACACCCAAAAATTACATCGCCTACCAGACAATGATTAAGTTGTTTACACAAATGTGTTGCAACAGTAGAAAAAAATGGTGCATTTGAAAACTGTAGGTACTGGGGGCACTTTTAACTTTTTTAAAGGGGTACTTTATACAAAAAAGGTTGAGAAACACTGGACCTAATAAATGGTTGTCAAACCTGTTCTTAAATGTACCCAGTGATGGAGATTCCACAACCTCCCTAGACAATTTATTCCAACCTAAAGCTCCCTTTCTACAATTTAAGCTGATTGCTTCTTGCCCTATCATCAGAGGCTAAGAAGAGTAATTTTTCTTCCTCCTCCTTGTGATACCCTTTTAGGTATTTGAAGACTGCAATCATGTCCCCTCTCAATCATCTTTTTTTCCAGACTGTGTCTTCCTTCATAGGACATGTTTTCTAGAGCTTTAATCATTTTCATTGCTCTTCTCTTTACCCTCTCCAATTTCTCCACATCTATTCTGATATGTGGAGCCCAGATCTGGACACAGTGCTCCATATGAAGCCTGATGAGCACAGAATAGAATTATTTCTCGTGTCTTTCTCACAACATTCTTGTTTTAATGCAACATTCTTGTTTTAATGCATCCCAGAATAGTGTTTGACTCATATTTAATTTGTGTTCTACTATGACCTGCTCTTTTTCTGCAGTACTCCTTCCTAAACAGTCATTTCCTATTCTATATATGTGAAACAGATTATTACTTCCTAAGTGGAGTCCTTTGCATTTCTCCTGATTAAATTTCATCCTATTTACCTCAGACCATTTCTTCAGTTTGTCCAGATCATTTTGAATTATGACCCTACCTTCCAAAGCACTTGCAACACCTCCCAGCTTGGTATCATCTGCAAACTTTATGAGCGTATTTTCTATGGTGCCATTATATAAGTTGTTGATTAATATATTGAATAGAACCAGTCTCAAAATTGACTCCTGAGGAGCCCCACTTGTTATGCCCTTCCAGCATGACTGTGAACCATTGATGATTACTCTCTGAGAATGGTTAGCCACCCAGTTATGTATCCACCTTATAGCAGCCCCATCTAGGTTGTATTTTATTATTTTATTAGAAGGCTATGCAAGACCATATAAAATGCTTTACTAAAGTCTAGGTGTACTATGTCTACCGCTTCCTTCTTATCCACAAGGCTTGTTAGCCTATCAAAGAAAGTTATCTGATTGGTTTGATATGATTTGTTCTTTACGGATCCATGCTGGTTGTTACCTATCTCCTTATTCTCTTCCAAATGTTTGCAGATGAATTCCTTCATTATTTGCTCCATTATCTTTCCTGGCACAGAAGTTAAGCTGACTGGTCTGTAGTTTCCTGGGTAGTCCTTATTTCCCTTTTTATAAATAGGCACTATATTTGCCCTTTTCAAGTCTTATGGAATCTCTCCCAACTTCCATTTTTCAAAGATGATAGCTATTGGTTCAGATACCTCCTCTATCAGCTCCTTGAATATTCTAGAATGCATTTCATCAGGCATTATTTGAAGACATCTAATTTTTGTAAGTCATTTTAACTCATTCTTTTCCTATTTTAACTTCTGAACCTATCCTATTACCACTAGCCTTCACTACGTTAGTCACCAATCTTCTTGGTGAAAACTGAAACAACAAAGTCATTTAGCACCTCGGCCATTTCTGTTTTCTGTTATTGTTTCTCCCTCTTCCCTGAGCAATGGGCCTACCCTGTCCTTGGTCTTCCTCTTGTTTCTAACATATTTGTAATATATTCAAATATATTTGTAGAATGCTTTCTTGTTACCCTTTATATTTAAACTAATTGTATTCATGAATAATAGTGATACGGCATAATGATTTTATTAACATTTTAATTAACAACACTTTACAAAGACAACCAAGACTAATGGATTTAGGGGGGGAGTGAAGGAGAATGGTCCCAGCTTTCCTGGAAGGTGTTAGCTGTTTGTGTTGAGCAGCACCACAGAACCCAGTGGTGACTGGAGCTTTCGGATGCTACATGGCTGTAAATGTTTGAGAGTAGCCTTCATTCTGAAAAAGTCAGGCAGGGCATGGTGCAGTCCCAAACCAGAGGGGTGCAGACAAGACAAACCAGGCTCCCCAAAGACGTTCTCTGAGCGCCCCTGGGGTGGAGCATATCGTATTCTACGGGGAGACCTGAGCAATTACAGAAGGTACGGTACATTATTCCGGCCGGGGCCGGTTCTTCTGCGTGGGGGCTAATTCTGAGGCGGCATCTTATGCTTTGTGGCCGCTCACTGCGGAGGCTGGAAGAAGTCAGGGGGCGCGTGGCGACGGCACGAGGGAAAACAACGCCAAGACGCTGCCGCTTGGTTCTCTCTTTGGAGAGGATTCAAGCCCGAGGGCGCGCGAGAGGGGAGGGGGGGGGGCCTCGCCGCACCTCACGCGACCCGCCTCCCAAACCCGGGATGGGGAGGGGCTTGGGAAACTGGCCTGGGGGAAGGGGTGGAGAAGGGATTCACCGACCCCAGGATTGAAGGCGCGTGGGGGGCGTCTGGCTTTGCACACGCTGCAGGAAATTCCCATGTTTGTGCAGCTGGGGGGGGGAGGGGGGGCTCGGGGCGGAGAGAAGCTAATTCCCGCAAATGACTCAGTAGCGTAGCCATAAATGCAGAGCAGCGAGCGCTGGCCACAGAACAGATCCTTGAGCACGGGCAGCAGCAGCAACTCCGGCTCCTTCTCCTCCCCGGGAAGTGACCGGCCCCGCCAGCGCCAGCACCTGACCAGCTCTCGGCGTGCGACTCCCGCCTGCGAAGAACCGCGGGCTATGATTGTGTCCTGCGCGCTAGTCCTGGCGCTCCTGCGCGTCGGCCAAGCAGGTTAGTGCCCGACCTCTCCTTGCACGGCTCGAAGCAGCAGCTTGCTGACATCTTCCTGGCGTTGTGCACAGCACGACAGCCCCGGGGCTGCCCAGGAGCCAGATGCACCCCTGTGCTGGGGGCATCCCTAGCCTCTGGCTCCAGAGCCGCTGATGGGATGGATCGCTCAATGCACAGAAGACTGGGTACTGGACTTGAAGGACCATTGCTGGGATCTAGTTTGCTATTAATTATTATTATTACTAAAACTACCACGTTGTCTTAACCTAATCTTTCCTATTTACCAGCCAAAGAAAAAGCACAAAATGCTGGTTTCTAATGTTCCCAGATGCTTTGGTTAAAAGTTGCTTCTGATATTATTAGTAAAGATAGGCGCCAAATGCTAATGTTCAGCCAACATTCAGGTTTCCCAATGTACTGGGAAGTTGAGCATGAGGCAAGTGCACACAAAATGCAAGCTGAGCTAGGAAACTGGAAAATCCAGTTAAAGGAGTTAATGAAGACATGGTAGCTCATTATGCTCACTTATTAGTTAACCCAATTTTCATTGAATTCTGAGACGAGAATTAGGTCTAGAGAACTTACGATTTTTCATTTTCCCTCCATTTACTTCGGGTAGCTGTGTTAGTCTGTATCTGCAAAAAAAAAAAAAAACCAAGGAGGACACAGGTCTCTTCATTGTTACAGCTTGTGGTCATTGTATGTAGTTGAAAGTAATTATCTCATATATGGGATATTGAGAGTTACATGAACATTCTGAGAGGGGTCATCAGTTTTCTAATAACGCCTCCCCTATACAATATCGACTGCAAATGAATCACTCATCATGTAAAAATAAAAAAATATTGTTCAGTAGCTTTTAACAAGATCAGTATAGGGCTTAGTCTTAACTGGACCTACCTACAGTTTGACTATTTTCTGCCTTAATTCTCAGAAAATGGCTTGTGGAGAAGAAAACATCCAAATACTATTTTATTAACATTACTCTCATTTTCATTACAGCTAATCCTTGCTGTTCAAACCCATGTCAGAACAGAGGAGAGTGTATGACGATAGGTTTTGACCGATATGAATGTGACTGTACAAGGACAGGATTTTATGGGGAAAATTGTACTACACGTAAGTATCTGAAAGTTTTGCTTTAATAATGACACTTGAAAGCTGCAAACCATTGGTCAAGTATTTTACTTCTATGGTATTTAATCCTCATAGCTAAATCATATATTCTTAATCTTTCCCCTTAATGCTCACAGCGGAATTCTTGACCTGGTTGAAACTGACATTGAAACCTACTCCAAACACTGTCCACTACATCCTCACTCATTTCAAAGGCGTCTGGAATATAATAAATAGCATTCCCTTCTTCCGTGATTCCATCATGAAATATGTATTGACATGTAAGTATCCTCTCCTTTCACTATTACCCTTCAGTTGCAGATGTTGGGCACAAGACTTTAAGAGAATATTCTGTTTCTTAGTTATTTTATATGCAGACATACATTTTCTACCTCATACCTATCTCAAGTATGTGTGTGTGTGTATCTTGGGACAGGAAATGTAGAAAGCAGAAGCAAGGCATATGTTTCACTCCATAATAAGGAGGCAACCACTAGGAGTGGGAGAACAGATAGGAGAGATTTTCTTTTATGCGGAGGTCCAACACTGATCAAAATTGACACATTTATAAAGCATGTAATTGGTTGAACTCTGTAATTGAATTCAGTAATTCAAACATATATACACACCATTTTCCCTCTAAATGAGGTTTTAGTACTAGGAAGTACCACACTGTAAATTTGCTCTTAAATAAGGACAGCTCCAAACAAAAAGTCTGGATCTCAATGTACTTCAAAATGGGAAGTGGTTCAGACTCAAACTGAAACTTCATAGCTTGCCTTTTATCACTGTATAGAGTGAAATAAAACACTATACTCCCATATCAGCAAATTTTGGTAACATTTATCTGAATCCAAACTTGGAGCCTCACCCCATTTCTGCTATAAAATAATCAAAATATTTTCACCTTACTAACTTATGTGATGCTATAGAAATCAATGGGACTATTCACAAAAAAGGTAGAAAGGATTTGGCTTTGTAGCTTATTTCTTAGAATTAAATTTACGGTTTTAAGATCAACCTTATTTTTTTTTTATTATTTTAGCAAGGTCACATTTGATTGACAGTCCACCAACATACAACAGCCAGTATCATTACAAAAACTGGGAAGCCTATTCCAACCTTTCCTTCTACACTAGAGCCCTTCCACCAGTGTCACCAGATTGCCCAACACCCATGGGTGTTAAAGGTAAGGAATTAAAGAGATTTACAGTGTTTAAGAAGTGTGGGAGAGTCAATTTATTTTGCCCTCTTGGAAAACATTTAACAGACCTTTTTTAGAGAGCTATACTTTGAAATCTGTAACAGCATATTATAAAATAGTTGTGTATTGTATATGTTGTATTGGTTTGGATATACTGCACAAAAAGCTAAACTCTCAGTAATGATTTACAGACTCCGATTTTCATTTTTGAACAAAAATGCTAGAAATAAAAGAAAGAAATTGAAAAGACTGAGTTGCAGATTTAGCATAGCAGAAATGAAGATATATATACTAAAATCAAGTGAGTAAGATTTGTAAAAGTTATAGCTAAGTTGTCAGGAATAAATCGATGAGCTCGACTGAGTTTGTGGAGCTTTGCTAGTTTATACCAGCTGAGGGTCTAGCTCATAAGATTGATAATTGTTCTAAGAAGAAAATGACATAGCTGGATTGAATGAATCATTTTCTCAAAATGTAAAGGAAAATAAACTGATATGATTTTAAATTTCAGGTAAGAAGGAGCTCCCAGATTCCACAATGGTTGTGGAGAAATTTCTGCTGAGACAAAAATTTATTCCCGACCCACAAGGCTCAAATGTTATGTTCACGTTTTTTGCTCAACATTTCACCCACCAGTACTTTAAGACAGATCACCGCAGAGGGCCAGCCTTCACCAAAGCTCTTGGCCATGGGGTAAGTTGTGTCAAAGTTGTGACTCACTGAAAAGTTCAGCAAAGTTTATCAATCTTTGTGTCAAGAATGACATTCTTCAGAATCTCAGAGGGGTAGCCATGTTAGTCCGTAATATTAAAAACTATAAGCAATCCTGTGGCACTTTAGAGACTAACAAAAATATATAGTACCATGAACTTTCATGGGCAAAATCCACTAGACTAGAGGAGCCTAAATAATTCCATTACAAATATTGAGTGATTTAATTCCTTTATCTGCATAGACTGAGTTTTCCAAATGCAGTGTTATTGTAGTCTCAGAATGCCAGCCAAATTTACTGAGACACGAAAAGTTTTTTCTATTGGACTCTTTCTATCAGACATAAGGACTACGTCTAGACTGGCATGATTTTCCGGAAATGCTTTTAATGGAAAAGTTTTCCGTTAAAAGCATTTTCGGAAAAGATCGTCTAGATTGGCAGGATGCTTTTCCGCAAAAGCACTTTTTGCGGAAAAGCGTCCGTGGCCAATCTAGACGCGCTATTCTGCAAAAAAGCCCCGATCGCCATTTTCGTGATCAGGGCTTTTTTGCGGAAAACAAATCTCTGCTGTCTACACTGGCCCTTTTGCGCAAACGTTTTTTGGAAAAAGACTTTTGCCCGAACGGGAGCAGCATAGTATTTCCGCAGAAGCACTGACAATCTTACATGAGATCATCAGTGCTTTTGTGGAAATTCAAACGGCCAGTGTAGACAGCTGGCAAGTTTTTCCGGAAAAGCTCCTGCTTTTCCAGAAAAAGTGGCCAGTCTAGACACAGCCCAGGAGGCATGTACAGTGCTGTAAAATAGTTGTCATATGCTACCCTTTTATAAAAGAGACTTTGCTGTTGAAAAGCAGCTATTTCGCATATCATCAATTATTTATCTGAAATCAGTTACAGTATTATATTATATAGTTTTCAGGCTGTCCATTCTTTTTAGACACAAAATCCACTACTTACGTGTTTGAAGCAAAGTCCTTTTGAATTGATTGAGAATTTAAAAATTCATTGTTATGCATAGTTTGATCCAGTTTTAACAAAGAAGCGTACTTTATTTTTACATATTTTTGTAAGGTATTTATAGGGTGCCAATCATAGTATCCTTAATATGCAAACATTTAAGTCCTAATCCAACTCCCAGTGACTTAAATAAGAATAGGATCCATCCTAAAATAGCCAGAAATGTAGCTTGACTTCATATTTCAAATTTTGTATTTTATAGGTTGACTTGAGCCACATCTACGGAGAGACTTTGGAGAGACAGCTTAAGTTGCGGCTACTTAAGGATGGAAAGCTAAAGTTTCAGGTGTGTTTTTCTTTAAAATTCCTACTGGAGAACAATGGAATTTTATAATTCACATTGTTAATAATATGAAGCCTTGTTAAAACACAGAGGACCAAATTCCACCATGGTGTTAATAGGTCCTATATACGTCAATGGGTGCTATACCCCTAAATGCAAAGGCAGATTTGATCCACAGTCTGTATTTTTAGAATGTGAAAAATAAAATACTGAAGAATTTCTATATATTATCAATGACTCTTAGTGTTTCTCTCTTATGGGTTTTTTTAAACTGCAGATGATTAATGGAGAAATGTACCCTCCCACTGTGAAGGACACACAAGCAGAAATGATCTACCCTCCTCATATTCCTGAGCACCTGCGATTTTCTGTAGGCCAGGAGGTGTTTGGTTTGGTCCCAGGTTTAATGATGTATGCCACAATATGGCTCAGAGAGCATAACCGAGTCTGTGACATCCTTAAGCAGGTGCATCCAGAGTGGGATGATGAGCAGCTGTTCCAAACTACCAGACTCATATTGATAGGTAAGAAAATCAGACTTTCCTTATTCAACTATTTTATGCAGATACAGAACACAGTGTCAAGGGACTGCATTCTCAAGAATGATTTTGGGTGCCTCTATTATGAGAAGCCAACTTAAAATCTCTTAAAAGCATTTTCCGAGGATAAGGAGATCAAAGCTTTCTGAAAACAAATCTCTTTAAGATGTCTTAAGCTAGGCACCCAAAAACAGAGACACACAAAATTACTAGCCACTCTTGAAAATAGAGGGCCAGTTGCTTTTTTTTCTTTAAAAAAATAGCTATTAAGTATGTAGAACATAAAAATGTTCTCAATATGTTACAATGACCTGGGAGATTTTTTTTCCTCCCAAACAACTTCACCAGGTTTAATAATAGAATAAATTTTTTTGGCTTGTTAAATCACAAGGACATTTTTTAAAAGTTTTATGACCATTTGAGAGTTCATGGAAAAAATAGTCCACTGTAATCAATATCTTAAATGCTAAGCTATGGAGGAAATTCCTAAATCAAGTGGCCTTCTGGTTTTTTAATGAAGGAAAATAGAACTATGAGGTACATTGTGGAAAAGCAGGAACGTGGGTTTAAGGCTATATCTACACTAGCACTTACGTCAGCAAAACTTTTGTCATTCAGGGAGATGGAAAAGACCACCTCCCTGAGCAACATAAGTTTGGCAGGCATAAGCGCAAGTGTGAACAGCTGGCCGAACATTCAGAATTGTTCAAGCAAATAAAATTATCTTTTCCCTGTTTCACTGAACTAACAGGAGAGACCATCAAGATTGTCATTGAAGACTATGTGCAGCACTTGAGTGGCTACCACTTCAAGCTGAAGTTTGATCCTGAACTTCTGTTTAACCAACAATTTCAATATCAGAATCGAATTGCAGCTGAATTCAACACACTGTACCACTGGCACCCACTCCTCCCTGACAGCTTTCACGTCCATGACCAGGAGTACACTTTCGAGCAGTTTCTCTACAACAACTCCATCATGGTGGAACATGGCCTTTCTCACATGGTGAAATCCTTCTCCAAGCAAATTGCTGGCAGGGTAAGTAGTCCTACTCTTAAGATTTTTAGCTCATTGACATGGTCTAGTTTTTTTTTTTTTTATCCAATTAGCATAAACCAGTGACTAGGCCAAAAGTTTACAGAGAGCTTACTCTGTGAAAAAGAAATATACCTGATAATTCAAATAGTCAAATATAATTCTTATCAGTATTGGAGTTACAAAAGACAAACCAATTTAAAATGTTATTGTGCAGGAGTCCAGATGCTAGTACTGACAGAGCTCCCACTAATTTCAGTGGGACCTAAATTGTAAGAAGGCTTCAGGGTCAAGTTAAAAAATGGTCTTTTAATATTTCAAATATCCTCTTCCAAAGCTTGATATAATTTTGCAAAAAAATCATTTAGTAGTGAATTCCAGTTGTAAAGTTAAAATCCTACCAATCCTGGGCCTCAACAAATGCATCTCTCAGAAATGTAATGCAATAGCTCTAGAGTCTCAATTGAGCTGTTCCATAGTTGTTGAATTCCCCTGATGTTAATGGGAAATGTAGGACTAAAAACCAAAAGGGGGATCATTTTCCTTACTCAGAAGAACCTCCATTCATGCCAATGGAAATGGTTCCTGAGGAAGGAAAGCAGCATTCCACCCAAAATTTATACACACTATACAATTTTTAAGAGTTTGCCCAGAGTTCTTATTATTCTTTGTATCCTTTTTTGCCATAGGTTGCTGGGGGTAAGAACGTTCCTTTTGCAGTAAAGAAAGTAGCCAAGGCTTCAATTGACCAAAGCAGGCAGATGAGATACCAATCCTTGAATGAGTACCGAAAACGCTTCCTACTGAAACCTTTCAAGTCATTTGAGGAACTTACAGGTAAGCGCTATTCTTTCTTATAAAAGACGGGGCCTTTTCTTACAAATGATTAATATGGTAGAAGGGTCATTGTTTGTTTGTTTCCAGGCTTATATAAAGTAGTGGGAGTGGGAAGCAGGATTAACAACCAAAAGAAGAATGCTAAAAGGTACACTAATTTATTAATTTATTACAGGAGAAAAAGAAATGGCAGCTGAATTAGAAGAGCTTTATGGAGACATTGATGCTATGGAGCTGTACCCTGGCCTTCTAGTAGAGAGGCCTCGTCCTGGTGCCATTTTTGGTGAGACCATGGTGGAACTTGGCGCACCATTCTCTTTGAAAGGCCTTATGGGAAATGCTATTTGTTCTCCTCAGTACTGGAAGCCTAGCACCTTTGGTGGAAAAGTGGGCTTTGAAATAATCAATACTGCCTCGCTACAAAAGCTCATCTGCAATAATGTGAAGGGTTGTCCCATCACTGCCTTCCATGTCCTAAACTCTGAGGCCACAGAAAAGGCCACCATTAATATCAGTTCCTCAAGCTCCACAATAGAGGATATCAACCCCACGTTATTAATGAAAGAGAGATCCGCTGAACTGTAGTACATCTCTATTTATTTATTTATGTAATTATATAAATTATTATATTTAAAATTGTTTTTAAAAATGAAATCCAGGCAGTTTCTGCTACGTCTTACAAAGACGATGGTTCCCCATTTCAAGGCAGACTACTGTTTTTAAAGGTTTGCAACACTGGATCTGTTGTTAAACATCTTCTGTAACAGAAAGTAGTATTCCATAGTGGATGGGAAATAGTCCAATGTTTTTTATATGGTGTTTTCTTATTAAACTTGACAGTACTTCCTTTTTTTCTTTTGTCACTTGGCAACATAACGCTACAAGTTATTTTGCCAACGGATATTTTAATTTGAAAATGTATCATCAGAAAACAAGAAAATGTTATTAATGTAAACTGCAGAAATTACTGAATTACAGGACCATAAATAGTAAATTAATGTAAAACAAAAATTATGCAACTTTAAAGGTTTGCATAAAGTCAGCAAAAGAAAAAGTTTAAGTTTCTCACATATACTACCTCACTATCTTTGCACATGCTTTATATCAACATTTAATGAAGAGCCTAACTTTTATTTTCTGACTTTGGATGTTGAAACCTATGCATAATCCTTCCACTAATATTCTTTTTAAAATTAAAATTTATATTATACAAATATATAATTGGCATTTAAATCCGATTTTGGCATTTGCACAAGTGAATAAGTTGGAGGGAAACATTTGCTGCTGTTTAGCTAAAAGTAGTTATTTGTCAGGCTGGGATAACAGGGCATTTATATTTTGATAGCTGTGTTTTATATTGCAAGAAATCAAAACAAGAAAATATGCAAATATTTTTAGACTAGCACTTTAAATTTTTACATGAAACCATCATTTCATTATTTATAAGTGTGTATAAAATGGCATTTTCTAACTACCGGGGAGATTTAGGTAGAAAAAATACAATTATTCAGGCTGGAATTGGTCTGAAAGCACTTTTTTTGGAGTGGGATGAATTAATGGCCAGGGAGCCTTGTGGACAAGCCTTCAGTTTCAAATCACTTCTGAAAAATATAGACTCCCCAGTGCTGTGTCTACTGCATTTATAATATAGGATAGGAATGTGTTAGCATCAATATGGTCCTGTTAGAATTTCACTGTGACTTTCCCTAAATTTCTAGTTACTTGTTTTTACACTTTGATTATTTTAATTAGGCTGCTTATTTAATGAGATGATAAATTATTTTAAATGCTGAAAACTGAAAGAGGAACGTGTATGATGATGGAAGGTTTTGTACTGATATGTTTGGGGATATTTTTATGTATTTATTTTTTACTATGCAGTGCACAAAATGGAGAAAGCACACTGTATGCGAACAGATGTTGAGGTTTCTTATACTCAGAATTCTAATGTTCATGAATGGAAGACTATTCAGGAGGTCGTCTGAGATGTTAAATAGATCAGAACATGTAATTCAGGTTCATTTACCTCTTAATTGAGAACATACCCAAAACTTCCCAACATTAATTTATTCTAGAAAAACAATTATTTATTTTAAAATCTGCACCATCTTGTTGTCCTCTCTATCATAATCCCGAACTAAGTTAGTTTTCAGAAGTAGAGCCTAATTCTTGTAGCTCTTTGTATCTGGAAACTCTAACATTGTGAATTTAATGCAATTTAAATGTAGACCATAAGCTGCATGGGAAATATAGGTCTTCCTCTATTTTGTGCAATGCAAACTCAATGTCATCAGCAGTCAAATAAGTTAGGGTTAAATATTATTAATTAATATCTGGGAGAATTGATATGATTATCATACATGGAATTGACAACCTTAGATTATTTATTTGTAATGTTTTATAATATGAATGGGTTTTTCATGTTTATTTTTCTACAAAAATACATGTTTAAAATGAAATTGTTAAAATAAATAATTTGAGAATGTTATCTGTGTGTACTGGTATTTGATACATGATTTCAGTAGCTCACTTTTAGTTTCACCACAATAGTATCACAAGGATACCAGATCCCCTCCCATCCAAGAATTCACCATAGAACATCCATTAAATGTATTAATAATGCAAGATTAGGGTAAATCAAGATCTAGAATTTGTATCTTTGCATTAGGACTTCCAAAACTGTATTTAAAATTTGTGTCAGAAAAGTGTTTCTGGGTTTTTTGTAGAAGATGAGGGGGTGTAAATGAAAACTTCCCTACCAGCTCTCTTTGCTATGTATCAAATTGGAGATAGGGAGAGGGAAGCAGCACTGCCCTTCCCTCCCAGTCTTCTTTAAGAGAAGACTTGAGTGGGGGATATTTGAAACAAGGTGAACGGTCTGGGTCTGAGAAAAGGGAAAGTAGAGTCAGGATAGGGGACAAGTTTATCAAATATAATTACAAACATCAATCTAATGAACAAAGAATAGCTCTTGAAACAAGAGGTCATCACAGTTGATCTCTCAACCATAGGCTGACCATAGAACAAGCGATAAGTAAGAGAATATATGATCCACCCTTTCAGGCACCTAGCAACCAAAGGTGATATTCCATCTTCTCCCATTGCAGCTAGCTGCTGAAATGTGCCGGAAAGCAAGACACAGACTCTGCAATGGTGTTTGTGTTTGAAAAAACATATTTTACTGAACACGATTCAGAATACAAATCCACATGGTTCCCAGCACCCACAGAATATTACTGACAATTACAACAGGACATAGTATTAACTTCCTATTCACATCTCTTTCTAACCAATCATGGAGAGGAACTCCAGAATGTGAAATCCCTGAAGAAACCAACCACTTATGTTCATTTTGTCCACCAAAGGAAAGATTCCCTCAGTGCCTCACCTCTCCACCCACCTCCCCATCCAGCATCCTGGGGGGTTTGTCCCATGGAAACTGAACAACAGTGTTCCAAAGACATCAAAGCCCATTTCCCTTGCTCTCTCCTACTCCACAGATGTGCTAAAGGCTTCACAAATAAGAGCTGACCATTTCAACCTAGCAGGTTTCAGCAATTGAGGAACAATCCTTTTTGTAGGGATCAGAGAGTCAGTGAAAGGTACACTTCATATTGCAGCCTGGTCAGCCATTCAAGTCAGACCACAACATCTCTGAAGTAGATTGGCCCCAACACCTGTCACAGCCATTTCCTGAATAGAAGGCGCTGCCATCACCACTTTTCTGTGCAATAACATAGGACCCTGCTGCAAGGCTAACTATGGGAACCACATGATCTGTATGCTTCACAGATCCATAGGGGCAGCAAACACACCATGTGATTGTAGTGCTGTCTCTATGCTTCCCCATGCAGACCAAAGGGCAGCTGAAGTCCATGCCATTCCTCATTAGAGGTACACAGAAAAGGCAGTGCCCAGCTTTGTGCATGGCAAGCCCAGCACACTGAGGTTGAGAGTGTGCTACTTCTCTCGGAGAGAAGCTACTTGCCTACTGCTTCTGCCCATATAGCCACGGAAGAGACAGCTAGAACAGCCACTCGGCTTGTAGAATGTGGCAGAGGAGGAGGGAGGATCACCTAGTCCCACCCCCAGTGCATATGCCTTTGATGCCATGTGGGGGGGGGGGGGAGGGAAAGCAATCAGGGTACCTCTTTGCTCCGAGGGCACGGACGAGAGACCTATGCTTTTGCTGAATGACCCTAGTCAGTTGACTTCTTGTGGGTGGAGTAGGGGTGATAACAGGATCTAGTCAGGTGAAGCAGTGGGGAAGGTGATCCTGGCTGCTTCCCACTGCTTCACTGGGCAGTCACACAGAAGATGTCTCTACCACCCTAATTAGGGTAGGGCCGTGCAGGGTGGATTCTCTGCATGCTTAATAGCATCGGGGATCCACCTTCCCTCTGAGCATAGACAAGTCTGGGATGACACAAAAGACAAGAATGTTCCCCGGTGCAACCTGCCCTGGGGAATATTTGCCATCAGCAAAGTAATTCTTTTGCCCAACGTGGGATGAAGCATAAGCCCTGATTTTTAAAGCCCTGCGTGGATACAAAAATGTGGATCTGCATGTGATCCATATCCGCCAGACTCAACTCCTCATCCAGTCTGCAACTCGTGATCTGGATTTCACTTCCATCTGCATTCGCACAGCAAGCCATCTGCAGGGGATGGGAGAAGGAGCACAGATGAGTGAGGAGGGGGCAGAGTTGTACAAGGAAGAGGCCGGCAGCACGAAAGCAGGGACTGGGGGTAGGAGGCAGCAGGGATCTGGGCCAGGGCCAACACTCAGCCCCTCCTGCAGAGAGATTTAGGACAGATTTGGTTGCACCTTTTCCCTGATAGCAGCACAGGGGGCCTGCCCTGGCTTCCCTCCTCCCCTTTGCCTGCAGCGGGGAGAGCCCTGCATGGGTAATTGCTCCATTATCTGCGGATATGCAAGTCTCTACTGATTTTATGGCCCAATGCTTAAGGAGGTGCGGATCTTTGTAAGGGTTTATTGTATGAATATGCCACTTCCTTAGGGAGAAGAAAAAGGGGAGAAAGATAGAAAGAGCTAATAATATTTGGCAGTCAGAAAGGAAATGAGAGTAGTAAACAACAGCCAAATATTTTAGCAATGCACCTCTTTTCCAAATGTAAAGGGCCAATAGAAAAGGCTATTGCTGACTATGGCTATCCGAGGGGAAACCCTTACAAGGCAGCATTTCAGTAGTGCATGGTCAATATAAAGAAAATAGCCCCGGAAAGGATCTGATCTTTCATTGTATAGATCCAGAGATATAGCTAGAACCATCTGAAGATTTTGATGCAAGAGCCTTCTATTGTTGCATCTTTATAATCTTTCTTGATATTATATTTGTGTTATACAAATAGAAATGGTCAGTGGATGCCAGCTACTTCCTGTGCTTAAAAAGATGGACTCTGCAAGATCAGATTAATATGTAGGCTGACTTTACATCCCATTTTGGCCAAGAAACTCCCTTTTTAAGCCCCGTTGTGGCCATTCCTACTTTTTTTTTTTTTTTTTGCAAAAGTAGTTTTTTGTCCCATTTGCTTTTGCCCATTTGATCGGTTAGGGAGAGCAAACAGGATAAATGCCCACCTTTTTAAAAAGAGTGAGGTGTGAAGGAAAGAGCAGGTGGCAGCCCTGTGTAGGCGGAAGGAGGGGGGAGACAGGTCTGGAGTGGAGGGCAGACAGAGCTTGCATGAGCAGGAATGCCAGCTCCAGCCTCACACAAGGGGCAGGCAAGATTCAGGTGAGCAGTGACCCCAGCCCCACAAAAAGAGGGGGCTTGAATGAGTGGCTCAGGCCAGGGAGTAGGGCTCTAGAGCTGACTGATTTAGCCAGTTGCACTGGGAGGGGGCTAATTTTTCCTTTGTGGATATGGTCACCCTATTGCTATGGACAGTTAAAGACATGTCACAATCAAAAAGGACTTCTTATTTGCAATACAAATGTAAGAAATAAACTGGATCTCAAGACAGGGGAGAGGATGACACTAAAAAAAATCAATAAAAGTCACATTTCTGAGATGTTCAGATTAATCTTAGGAGTTTAGATACGTAGGTTGGAAGATGTGTCTAAATTTACTAGACTGATTTGAAATTCTCAGTCCTTGTTTATATCCATTCCATGCAACACAGGGAAATGCTGGTGTATCCAACATTCGCTATCTGACCAGCTTTGAGTAACAGAAGGAATATTAAAAGGTAAAATAGGAAATGAAAAGCTGAACACTGTCAACACAAATGATAACAAAACCTGAAAGACCTTGTCAACATATGGGGGGAGAGCAAAGGGGGGCAAAGTAAAACACCCAGGACTGAGCCCTGATGATTACATGCTAATAAGTTATATGAACGTATCAGATCAACAAAATGAGATTGATTAAACAGAAAATAAATCTGTGAACCCAAAAGACAGGGAAAAGATGATGAGAGTAGGAAGGCAATTGACTCTGAGACTTTTGCTTTCTGGGTTTTCTCAAACTTGCTGCCAATGTGGAACTTCCTAGATACATGAATATGTGTCAATAGCTATAAAATAATATATTTCTATTTCAAAATCAGAGATGTTATAACAGAATACAAGATAATTGGGCAGAATGGGAAAGATGATGGCAGCATTTTATAGGAACATGGCTGAACTTCCAGTGAAGTGAAATACTTTTTCTATATTTTAAAAACTAAATTGATTAGATCTCCAATTATCCAACCTCTGTCCCTAACTAAGCTTCCTCTCTGAAGCACGTTAATGGACTGTGCTCCAGTTGTGTAGACTCTCTTTCATCCACACATATATATCATATCATCTAGGTAGTTAAGATCATTGTGATACTATTGTACTTCTGAATTCCCAATTATCATACTTGAACTTTGTGCATCTTACCATCAAATGGGAATTGATGGTATACTGTATACAGTCATGTTTTACGTGATCTGTCTGGCAGCCTAATTATAAAAGGACAAATCTCAGGGTTATACTTTCACTTTCATTATAAAGATACCACTGTGAAACAGTTCAAATGGGATGATATTTAAACAAAGGAGCTAGACAATCACCCATATAATCAAACTATGAGGGAATTTCAAACAATGGATAATATAACCTTCCACAAACAATTTCTGTATAAAAATCAGCACAGATACTTATTGATTCTCTTGGGACAGTGTCCCCCTGTCCCATTACTTCTTAGCATCCTTTCATGGGGCCAGATACCTACTGCTTCTCTGAAGGGGATACTTCTGTTCCTGCTATGAACAAAAGTGTTTTAAGTACAAACAACCAAATCTGTCAATAATTTGTTTTTTTTTTCCACTTAAGAGACACCAAGACTTGTTTTTTTCTCTTCCTCTTCAAAAATCCTAGGTCAGAACCTTTTGTGATCTAAACTGACAGAGCCCATGCAAGTCAATGGAACTACCCTAATCAACATGGGCGATGACTGCCCAATTCATAGTAAGAACAGTGCTACACAGAAGTGAAGCTTGTATTATTTATCCCAAGCTGTCAGTGAAGCTAAAATTTGAAAACTCAAACTCTGTTAATGTTCCAGTCCTCTTCTCCTGTGTGTGTCTTTATGACATCTAATGTATATAACACCCAACTCCACTCTCTGTTATACAACCAAGACTCTGTCAGTATCCTGGAATCCTGGAAAGGTATGTAACTGCATACCTTTCAGTCCTGTATCATAACTAGGGATGGTCAAATTCTGTGTAAGCTTTTTTTTTTTTTCTTTTTTTTTTGACAATGTTTTTGTGTTTTTGTGGGGTTTTTTTGTTTTTTTGTTTTTGTTTTTTTTGCAAAAGTACCTGCTTTCCTTGAAAAATGTCAGTTTTTCCACCCTAGAAATATGTATGGTTGGGATTTTGGTCAAAATCTTTGTCGTGGCTGTAATGGTAATTGGTTTGGTTGGTTTTACATGCAGAGGAAAGGTTGGACAATATTTAAAAATTTCCACCTAACGTTTCAAAGAAACAAAAAAAAATGTAGTTTTCTCAAAATTTTCTACAAAAAAGATATTTTCCAATTAACTAACACTGCTGCAACATTCTTTTGCTGTTATTCAGTATCTGTTCCCATTGATACAATAAAAGAATACAGGCAGCAGTATAACCAGCAGCATCTTGGAAAGGGATGCCTGACACTTCTATTTTACATAGCAGCATTTGCTCATATTTCCGTGCAAGAATACATGAACTATAAATTGGGAGGGAGGATAAGTACAGGAAATGCATTTCAACTTAATATGAAAAAGTCTCCTTTCAGCACTTTGGCTAACATTCATTCATTTTCCTGTTCTGTTGTTTAAGAATATTTATTCCACTGGTAACGAGGCGTATCTCGTTATTTTACCTTTATACCGTTGTGCATATAGGTGTGTGCTGCCTCCCTGTTCAGACCTGCCCTGCTGACAAATAATTTGAACAACCATTCCTTTTCTGCATTTTTATTGTATTTGTGGTAGTCTTTCCTGTGAGCCTGCACCCTTTTGCTCGCAATGAAGGAACATACCTTCATTGCAGCTGTCTGGGACAAAATGGGGACAATGAAGCTAAAAAGTAGAGGAAAGATACACCACTGTAAGGAGCAACAGTGCGAGGGAATGAATTTTCATTATATACCAGTTTATGCCCCAATCATCTTATTTCCCATTGTAGTCTGAAGATCCACCCAAGGAAAACATTTGTATGAGTACTCACTTAGAAGCAGTTCTACAAGCCTTTCCTTTTTGCCTCAGGGTAAAACTGTGAAGCCTAGGTGCTGAAAAGACTACATCTAGAGGTATGCTGGTGGGATCCCTTGACTTCAAATGCGGGGTGATTAAAGTTTTGAAATAGAACACACTCTGATTCTAAAAAAATACTATAGATTTGGATAGGCATCAAATATTCTCTGTGCAGCCTTAGGGCTACAGAAGTTTCAGTTAATAGTAATGTAACACCAAAAATGGTCACAAGCAGTGATGTTAATTCTAAAAGAGGCTTCTTTGGCTATTGGGTCTTCAAAGTCGCCTACTTCTGTTACCTGGACAAAATCCATTAATTCTGTTTAACAAACAAAATGAGAGTTGCTATGTACCTATCAAAGGTAATAATTAGACAAAAACTATTTAGAGCTTATTCCCCTCCAAAAGACAGCATAACTGCAAACCATCTGACCTTATTTTACTTACAGCTATTAACCAAAGCATTAATTCACCTGGAAAAATAATTTTGTCCTGTATAAATCATAACTGAGATGTTCAAAGCAATCTAGAGGATTTAAATATACATCTGCCACTGCAAAATTAATGGAAGTGTATGTAAACCCTATAGACTGCTTTGAAAATCTCAACCCAAATGTTTAAATAATTAAAATAATCTTCTGTCCGTATCCACTATGAATTTCATATCCCATGGTATATTACTCTCCAGTTTAAAGACAAATTTGCTGACCATCTGATTTATAGAAAAATCAGAATATTCACTTGTATTAATTGCACCCACTCAAAACACTTAGGCTGTGTCTAGACTGCATCCCTTTTCCGTAAAAGGGATGCAAATTAGACACAAGCCAATTGCAAACGAAGCAGGGATTTAAATCCCCCCCACTTCATTTGCATAAACATGGCTGCCGCTTTTTTCCGGCTCGGAGCTTTGCCAGAAAAAAGCGCCAGTCTAGACGCGGATCTTTCGGAAAATAAAGCCTTTTCCGAAAGATCCCTTATTCCTTATTTTAAGAGGAATAAGGGATCTTTCGGAAAAGGCTTTATTTTCCGAAAGATCCGCGTCTAGACTGGAGCTTTTTTCCGGCAAAGCTCCGAGCCGGAAAAAAGCGGCAGCCATGTTTATGCAAATGAAGCGGGGGGGATTTAAATCCCTGCTTCGTTTGCAATTGGCTTGTGTCTAATTTGCATCCCTTTTACGGAAAAGGGATGCAGTCTAGACACAGCCTTAAAGCATAATGCCAGTTTTTAAAGGGAGCCTAGAGGATTCCATCTGTTTAAAGGAAATCAGTTGGTTTTGCTTTTCTCAAAGTTCATAGCGATTAATTCACTTGAAGCTATATAAACTTGTTAACAGAGTAAGGGCCATTTAAGTCCAATAGTCTTAAAATTCCTTAAAACTCTCAATCCCCAAACAACCTCTGTAACATCTTTCACAGTAAAGGCATTGGGTCAATCCATGTGCTTAAAATTATGTACATGCTTAAATGTTATACTGGATCAGTGCTGAAGAGCAAAACCAATGTGTAGTTCCATGGAAGGCAAAGTGAATTGTTAGTCACTCAATATCTTTGAAAATAAGGCCACTTTAATTGGGGATCAAATATGGATTCAGAAATGTTTTTTAAACTTTAACACTCACATTTGAAAATCTGAGCTACATATTTTTCTTTCCTAAAGGAAAAATACCACAAATCATGTAATACGTCCTAGGACAACAGTATAACAGGGTTCAAAAAAGAATTAAATAAATTCCTGGAGAATAGGCTCATCAATGGCTATTAACCAACACAGTCAGGGAAGCAACCCCATGTTTTAGGAGTCCTTAACAGAGTCCTGCACAGATACAAAATTGGTGTTCGCTTCCACATCTGTATCTGGAAAAATGAGCTGCTGATATCCACACTGACATCCGCGGATGTGGATACCCGTGGATATGAAGTGGATATCTACAGATTAGCAGGGCTCTATCCATAAGTAACTGACTCCCAAAAGCAGGGACTGGATGACAGAGGATGGGTGACTCCGTTTTGTTCCGTTCTGCTCAGTTTTGTTCAGTCCCTCTGAAGCATCTGGCACCAGCCACTGTTGAAAGACGGGATACTGGTCTCACCCAGTCTGGTTGTTCTTGTGGCCCCTATTTTGAATGTATTTTTTCATTACCAATACTGGCGGTATAATAGTTATCTTTTAACATACCTCAAAGCACAGATTTTGGTTTTAATTTGCTTTCAAAAGAAGAAGAGAAATCTGAATTTGCTTTCAGAATATTTGAACTTCAAAAACTACGGAAAGTAAACCATTTGGATCCCTTTCTTATTATCTGATGTGTGTACAGCTAAACCTCTGAGAAAACATGCTGTCTGTGCAGCTATGCATTAACACCACCTACATGTGGTCATGCCATGACCTCTTTATTTTAAAGCATTTTATTTTATTTCCTTGCTTTACTACTGAGCTTACAAGAAACTCTTAGGCTACCTCTAGACTGGCATGATTTTCCGCAAATGCTTTTCATGGAAAAGTTTTTCCGTTAAAAGTATTTGTGGAAAAGCACGTCTAGACTGGCACAGAGTTATCGTTATAACGATGTGCTTTTGCGCAAACGTGCGTCTACATTGGTGGTACGCTTTTGCGCAAAAGCAGAAGCCCAGAACCATTTTGAAGAGGGCAAAAGGGCACCAGCCCTTTCTGGGGTGGGGGATGGAGCTCCTTTCAGACACGTGCTTAAAGGGGGTCTCGCTGGATGGCCGTTTGTCTCCTGCTCCATGCGTTAGGACCTCTTGCAGGGACTGACAGCCATAGCAGGTTTGGTGGTTGCCCTCTGACTTTTGGACACCACCCTTTTGCCACCTAGTGCTTTTTCCTGTTTTTTTTTTTTCTTTTGTCTGCCATGGAGCCAGGGGTGGCCATGTGCCTGCTCTGGCCACTGCCGGCCATTTTGGAGTGCCTGCAGCTGCTGCTCCAGGCTGGTGCCCTCCTCTTCCAGGACATGGAGGCGCAGATCGCTTTGGACTCCCTCACCAGGGAGGCCATGGCGTCCCTGTGGCACCCCCACCCCAGGGTGGAGAGGCCACTGTGAAGACTGGACACCAGCACTGACTTGTGGTACCGGCTGGTCCTGGGGCAATGGGGCGACCAGCAATGGCTCCGGAACTTCCGCATGTGAAAGCAGACGTTCCTGGAGCTGTGTGCCTGGCTCGCCCCTGCGCTCCAGAGATTCACCACCCGGCTGATGGCATCCATCCCCATCGACAAGAGGGTCGCCATTGCACTATGGAAGCTGGCCACCCCGGACACCTACCGATCGGTAGCACACCAGTTCGGGGCAGGAAGATCCACTGTCGGTGTCGTCGTGATGGAGTACAGGGGGAGTGGGGAGTGGGGTGGAGGGAGGGTACTGCACTCCATGCCCAGGGGCAGCCAAGACTCCAGGCTGGGTCACCCAGGGGTTTGGGCCATCCCTCCCTTGCACAGGCCTGCTGGGGGGAGACGGGAGGGCCGTGCGGTGAGGGGACCCTGGTGTGTGTGTGTGTGTGCGTGCGTGTGTGTGTGTGCGTGAGGACAGAGGGAATCATGGGGAGGGAGCCAAGGGAGTGCACACTCTCCCCTGCCTGTGTTCCCCTGTGTTTCTCTGCACCCTTCTGCAGGTCGTCCATGCCATCAATGACATCCTGCTCCCCAGAGTGATCCGCCTGCGGGACGTAGACACTACCATTGCCGGCTTCGCTGCCCTCGGGTTCCCCAACTGCAGGGGAACCCTGGATACAACCCACATCCCCGTCTGGGCCCCGGAGCATTGAGCAGCTCATTTCATGAACAGCAAGGGAGCCCGTGGAGGGCTGGAGGGTGCTTGTGTTGTGTTAACCTGTGGAACTCCCTGCCAGTAGAGGCTGTGAGGCTTTGGGCTAAGCACTAGTGTTTGACAGGGAGTGAGATGAATCCCCACACAGTGCCTGAGAGCACGTCTGGCAGACGTGGTCTGTGCTCTCAGATCCCCATCATGTGGGATATCTCCTGGACGGAACCAGGAGAGTGACTGGGGAGTGTCCCGTCCTTGCAGCAAAACTCAGGCGGCCTGAGGGGTGGCCCGAGCGCTTCCCCCCCTTCTCCCTCCCACTATCCCTCACACACGTAGCCCGGGGACATGTGTGGCCGCAGTGGGGACTTCCCTCGGGGAGCCAGCCAAGGCACCAGGAGCAGGCGAGGGGCTCAGTGGGGGCCACGCTCACAGGGCTGTGATGCTGCAGTTTTCCCAGAAGCAGCTGGCTGTGCCTCACAGCCAGGCATTGGGCAGTGTTGCCGTTCTCCGTGCTGCACCCTTACGGAGGTGCGGGCTCTGGCCTGAGTCCCTGGGGCCCTGGCCGGTTCCAGCCGGCATCCACCCTTCCCCCCGGGTCCTGCCAGATGTGTGTGAGCAGCACGGTCCCAGGCATGCCCTGGAGCTGCCTGCCGCGGCCACGTGCCACTCGGTCACCAGGCTGCACGTACGTGCTGCTTCCTGTCTAATGCTACACAGTGTGCAGCTCACGTGGCCTGAGTGACATACTCTCCCTCTTCCCCCTCCGGGCACTTGGCTCCCACCCGCTCCCCTCACCCTTGTGAGTGCAAAGTGCAAGACTCACCAGTGGATCCTTCCCCGGCCTCCAAGGATGCACGGGAGACGTCGGGGCTGCCGGAGGGGGCCTGCAGAGTGGCAGTGCTGGCCTCGTCCTCCGACGCACTGCTGTTATCTCCTTCCCCCTCCTCAGTGGTCCTGGTGATGGGGGGGCGCACACTGCTGTCGACCGGGACCTCCAGAGCTTGTGGGGCTGGCTGGCCCAGGATGGTGTGGAGCTGGTCGTAGTGGGGGCAGGTGTCTGCTCCTGCCCTCTGGCCCTCGCTGGCCCGCACATAGCTCAGGCACAGCTCCTTTACTTTAGCCCGGACTTGCTGGAGGGTCTGGGCTGGATGGCCCTGCTGGGCCTGGGCCATGCAGGCGAAGAAGTCGGTGTTCCAGCGCCGGGAGCGGGTTTCGTGGAGGCCCTCCACCTCCTGCCAGAGGTCGAGCAGGCTGTCCAGCTCCCCTGGGGACCAGGATCGGGCCCTTCGTTTGCAGCCCCTGGGGGGCCTCCTGCGCTGGGGGTGAGGGTGGCTGATCCCCCCCGGAGCTGCCATCCTGCTGCGGGGTGGCTGTTGAGGATGGCAGGGGCCACGTGGCAGACCTCAGCCCAGAGGTCCGGGAAGGGTCCTGCCTGGTGACCTCAGCAGCCTGCGTCTGCTTTAAGGAGGATCGGATTACCGGGAAGTCCGAGAGCTGACCCTGGAGCCTCAGAGCGCCCATAGGGCTTTTTTCCATTTAGCCTGCTTTTGTGCAAAACGTCTTAGCTGCCTGTCTACACTGGCCCTTTTGTGCAAAAGCATTTTCGCAAGAGGGCTTTTGCCTGAACGGGAACGTCAAAGCATTTCCGCAAGAAGCACTGATTTCGGACAGTAGATCGTCAGTGCTTTTGCACAAAATCAAGCGGCCAGTGTAGACAGCTGGCAAGTTTTTCCGCAAAAGTGATTGCTTTTGCAGAAAAACTTGCCAGTCTAGACACAGCCTTACAGTGCTTATAACTCACATAGACAGAATGACAGAAAGATTGGGACTTCCACCATTTCCGCTAGGAGATGGTTCTTCAACCTAACAGATCTCATCATTAGGTCTCTGAATTACTGTTCAGCCTAAATTTATCTTTTCTGTCTCTTAGTGCTCCTAATTGTGTACCTTTGTGCAAACCCTAAACTAAACTAACTCTCTCATTTCTTGGCATCTACATCTTTCTAGTAGTTGTTGAGAGTTCTGGGGTCATTTAGATTCTTCATTATCCATCCTCATGGATGCCACTAGTCTAGTCCTAGCACTGGAAGCTCAAAGCCAATTATAATTTGGTTGCTCAAAACAGCTGACTACTTGGGGGAAAGGGTTGGGGAGAGGATACTGCTTTGTTTACTTTCTAAATTCCTTCCTAACAACAGTTTCAATGCTTCCTTCATTTAATAAACTCCATTGCACATCCCTCCCTTTCTAAACTGCCTCTAGGAGAACATATTCACTGTTTATACTTTGGTTGCTGATTAAACATATACACGCTTCCAGAAGGCAGTTGGTTGTAACATGTGAGAAGTGGATTTTGGCACTACCCTCTAAAACTTAATAGACCGTCTTTTCTAAAACGTATTAACGTGTGCTTTAAATGGTCTCTCTCCCTGTCCTCACTGGCAGGCGCCAGGCAGCAGTGCTCTACCCTTTGAATCCATAGCAATGTTTAGAATGACAGGACAATGGACCTCCGTGATTACTGTTGTAAAACAGAGAAGATCCTCAAGAGAAGATCTTGTCACTGAGGGAGACAAAGGGAGCTAAAGAAATTTGCTTTTAGTGAATAGCTAGGGAATATACCATAGGCTGACCTGTCAAAGGGTATGGGGGTAAGCCATAACAATTACAATATCTCCAGAAGAAAACAACTTTACCCAGAGGGAGGAGTTTGCAATTGATCTCCTCAGACAGTACATTAAGTCATGTTGATCCCTTGTATGTGTACCTGAGCTTACTGGACTATTGCTTGCAACATTTGTTTTAGTAACTTCTGTAAAACTGTGGATGACCAAAGAGACCTCAAGCAATAAATATTATACATATTTGTATGTGAATCTGTATTGTCTCCTCCACATATTCGTCTCCATCTCTCTCCTCACCAACTCCACTCTTTCACTGCTGTGCCTGGGGGGGATAAGGCGTACACCTACCACAGAAGATTCACCATGAACTGCTCATGGACCAGACACTGTCTTCCCTGCCTCATCTCGCTTTTAATGATGTAGCCAGTTTCTGCTGGCTTAGTGAGTAAATGATGGAATTGGACTTTGAAGCTAATTGTCCTGCATGTTAGGGACCTGTATTGGGGATGAGTCACTTGGACATAAAAATCTACTTTCTAAACCCTCTATCAAAATACCTTAGTGCAGCTATCATATTTGTTGTTTAAGTCAACAGATAGGACTTTGCACCCACACACTGGATAGAACTCAAGTTAGCATGGGCCTTTGTTATATCATCACTTTTCAAACTATAATAGTGCTTTTAATAACATGTATAAAAATTGGGGCAGCCAATGAAGGTATATGGAGACGGAACTGGGGTATTACAGAGAAGTGTTAAAACAAAACAAAAAGCAAGCGAGCTACCCAGTTCTCAGAAAAAGACCTAATGAACACTCTGATAAAATTCCCCAGTTGCCTTTTTTGGGGGGAAGAAGGACAGCTTCCTCTTAAGAATTACTGTCTAAACAAACAATACATTTAACCCCACTACAAGAAGTGTGCATAGTAAGGACTGTTACCAGTGTCTTCTTGGAAAATTCTCGTTCTTACAATAGGACCTGCAGGTCTGCTTTGTCTATTAAAGTCTTTGAAATTGCTGGAGTTGCTCAACTAAAAATAAATTTACAAAGGTTGCTGTCCTTTCCTAGAAACTCAGAGCATACACCATATAGCACATTCCAGACTCCATATGCAGTGGAGAGTGGAAGAAAATAAATCATGTAAGGAAATGGCTAAGGGACTTAAAAAATAGCAGGCATTTAGCACCAATCAGCCTTTAGCTATACTGGGGTCACAACAGAAAAAAATTAAATTGTTTTCTACCATTGCATAGCAAAAGCATTAGGTGCTTAGTCAAAGCTTATTTGAGAGTCCTGACTCTGCACATATGGGCTGAACAACTCTCACCAAAAAAAGCTTACATATAACTTCTGGGTACTTTTGCTTATAATGAGGAACCAGAAACATCACAAAAATAGTTTCCCTGAGTTTTGATGCTTCACTTCCCCTGGGGGCTAGGAACCAGAGTTCAGAGAAAAGATTTGCACATTTCTCTAACGGTTTGAAGAAAAAAATGAACAGGTTTTGAGAAAAAGAGGAGAATGTTTTTATCTTTCACTATAATCTCATTGTCCCATTCTTAGCCATTAACATAAAATGGCTATAGTGGATCAGACCAATGGTAGCAGTAGCAGCCAGTGCCAGCTGTTTCATGGGAATGAACAGATTAGGGCTTTCTTATTATAAGTGCTTCCTTACGTTAGTTTTAAACCTGCTTTCAATTTCATTGTATGCTCCTTGTGAAGGGGCAAATAACATTTCCCTATTCGCTTTCTCCACCCAGTTCATGATTTTATAGATCTTTATTCAATTCCCTCTTAGTTGTCACTTTGCCAAGATGACAGTCTTTTCATCTCGTCTTATATCGAGGATGTGCCATACCTCTAATCATCTTTATTGTCCTTCTCTATACCTTTTTCAATTCTAATTATTTTTAATATGAAGTGACCACAACTGCACACAGTAGAGGTTTGGGCATTCCATGGATTTATATAATGGCGTTATAATATTTTCTAATAGTTTATAACATAGTTAGCTTTTTTAGAATGCTGCTGCACATTGAACAGTTTTTTTCAGAGAACTATCCAGGATTTTTATAAGATCTTTTTCTTTAGCAGCAACAGTTAATTTAGACCCTTTTATTTTGCATGTATAATTAAGATTAGGTTTTCCAATGTACATAACATTGGAATTCTGAAGTGTATTGGGAAGAGAGCTGGCAAATACTTAAGAAGTTAAATACAGTTGCTCATTTGCTTGTTTACAGTTCAGGCTACAAAGGAAGCATATTTCTTCAGATAATTACCTATGATTCAGGAGTATGAATGAGACAGGTGGGATATGAGATTACAAATAAGGTATTTGCCTTTCAGATTACATTGTCATAAAAGCATCCACTTGACTAATTCTCTAAGAAAGCAATCTATCATCAGAGTTTAAACTAGTCTAGATTTGTTAGACAGAGGCACAAATCCAGATATAGCATGTAAATAGAAAAAAGAGTCTACTGTTGCTATGGATTGTACCTTCTTTTTATTGGTCAGACTCTCATTGCTTTGTTTTATAATGGTTAAATAAAAATAAATTATTTGTTAAATACAAGTTCTTCACGCTTTTATAAGAACACTTCCATCATTCCAAAGCACTTATAGGGTGTATCTAGACTACACGGTGTTGTCGACAAAAGTGGACATTTGTCGACAAAACTATACCTGCATCTACACTACCTCCGAGTTCTGTCGACATAACATCGACAGAACTCAGCAGTTTTGTCAACGGCGGTAAACCTCATTCTACAAGGAATAATGCCTTTTGTCAACATAGTTCTGTCGGCAGAAGGCATTATTGCATCTACACTGTCCTTTGCGTCTACACTCTCATGTCGACAAAGCAGCTTGCTTTGTCGACAGAACTGGATGTAGTCTAGATGCTCTTTGTCGACAGAAACTTTGTCAACAGTATCTGTCGACAAAAGCCTGTAGTCTAGACATACCCATACACAGTTCTCTATAATCATGGCCTTGAGAATTCAGTTGCTAACATGGTGAGTGTTGTTGATTGTTTATAAAATTGAACAGTAAGTTTTCTAAATCTGATTTTCTAAACATTTTCCTTTCCAGAACATCCCATCCCAGATTTACTATCATCACTTGGGTATCAGGGTGCTACCAGATATGGTCCTTGCCACTGTTTATCACACCTTTGTTAGAGAGAGATCATACTATTGTCGTGCATTTTGCACAGGACTAACCTTTAAAACAGTTCAGTCAGAAGCTCATACAGAATTCAGTGAATTTAGAAGCTCATACAGAATTCAGGCCATGTCTACACTGGAAGACTATTTCAAAATTACAAAATTTGATTTAAGAACTCCCGATTTAACAAATTCGAACTAGAGTGTCCTCATTATGGGGAAGCATTGAAATGAGTCTGAGGCAGGCTCTGTTAATGTGGATATGCTACCTCGGACTTAGAGCTACAGGAAGCGGGAGGCCTCCTGGAGGCCAATTAGTTTGAATTAGCAGCACCAGAGCATCCACATGAATGTTATTTCAAAATTACTAATTTGGAATTAGTTATGCCTCATGAAAAGCAGGAGTACAGAGTTTGAATTCCAAGGCCCATTATTTCGAAATAACAGGCTTGGTAGCATGGATGCACCACTTATAAATTCAAACTTGGGGGGTTATTTCAGACTAATATCCTAGTGTAGACCAGGGAACACCCAATGGAAAACTATGAGTTAGACATATTGGTTTTCACCTATGCATGGCTTATCCCATAGATCACCTCTCTTCCTATGCCATACTGCCACAGCCATAGTGAGCAGAGGTGTCTGAGCTGGATTTCCTCTAGATCTAGAAGAGGGGAGTCATAGCAGACCATGACCTCTGAGCGCTCAGATTTTGGAATTTATTCTTACACTCTCTCTCCAACCTCAAGGAAATTAAATTTGGTGACTTTCCACACATACTTCAAAAGACATCTTTTTGACAGAGTTTTTTAAAAGGGCTTCCCACAGTGGGAAAGGAGTGAAAAGGAACAGGCTGACAAAGTTCTTTTGAAAACCTTAATGCTGCTAAAAGACTAATAGGCTAAAGTCATTTCTATAAAAATAAAAAGCAGCCAAATGTCATGTCAGTACTGCTGTAAGGATCAGAATGCTGAGGTAGGAGGAAAACTCATGAATGAAATATCAGACAGAATAAATAAACTGGCTGAGAGGAATATTGAAAGTCTCAGGACAGCAGAAATTTTTTTAAAAAACAAAGAAATAATACTGTTAGGGCACACCTACACAGCAGGGCCAAAGTGGACTTAAGCTATGCAAGTGGAGCAACATCAATTGAGTAGCTGAAGTCAAAATAGCTTAATTCGGCTTATGACGCTATCTACACAGCAGGAAGTCGAAGGAAGAACACTCTTCCATTGACTTGCCGTACTCCTCTTAAAATGAGAATTACAGGAATCAGAGTAAGAAGTTCTTCAGCTTGCCATTATTTCAAAATAAAGGCTTGCAGTGTAGACACGCTCTTTGTTATTTCCAAATAACATCAGTTATTATTATAACGTTGTTATTCCAACGAGGAGTACAGGTAGTTCGGAATAGGAAGCCTCGTCCGAACTACCTAGTTCATGCCGCGTGTAGCCGCGGGGCACGGAGCCCAAACTAGCGGACATTTAAAAATGGCGGCGCCCAGCAACATGCAAATGAAGCCCGGGAAATTCAAATCCTGGGCTTCATTTACAACTCCGGTTGACTACACTACCACCCTAGTTTGAACTAGGGTGGTAGTGTAGACATACCCTTAGAGATTATTAAAGACAGATGACTGAGATGGATTGGTCATATGTCAAGAACAGAACCAGGAGGGATACCATATAGTGGTATACACCAGAGTACAAATAGAGGAAGACCAAGTATTTGTAAGATAGACACAGTGAAGATGAAAAGTCACAAAGCTGGAACAAGATAGACTATTAAAAGACTTTGTTAAGCCCCATTCTCACTGTTGAGTTGAAAGACAGGAAATCAAAGAATAAAAAGATTGCTGCTCAAGTTTTGTTGTAATAGTTGCTATAGGGTAGGGTAGCTTCAGCCTTGTATAGACACATTTTTACTATTCAGATAAATAAATAAATTTAGGATGACACAGCAAATCCAACACCTTTTTAAGTTGCCGTTGGTGTTATTTTTAACAGGGTGTGGGGAATTTTGCTGTTGCTATTATTTTACAGGATACCTGCTAATATTTTACTGTAATTGCAAATGCTTGCCATTCTTGTGGTTTACAGGTACTTTTTTGGCAGTGAATAACCACAATGGTATCATTATAAAGTTGCTGTGTGAAACGTCAAATATTGAACAAGCATTAACAATGTTATAATGATATTATCTACACCATATATGGTGAGAGATTGCTGCTGTCTCAAAACTATTTGGGATGGTGTGCCAAGCTATCTAGTTACTTGAGGAGACTCAGGCCAATTAACTCAAAATCTCAACTTTTGCAAATACAGTTTTTAAGAGAAAAAATAAGAGACATTTAATACATAAAGATAGCAAACATTATGGAGGTAGCAATAACACCTCAGTGGTTAAGGTGGTGTTGGTTTTTTCTCTCAAAGGAGGGATTCCAAACTCTGCTGTATATGACAAATCCAGCATACCCTCCCCCAAAATCCCAGCACTTATTCTTTGAATAATTTGAATTTGCTCAGAGTTTACAAATTCATTAGTTTAGGGATTACAATTAATTTAAAATTGTCCTTTAAGAAGCGGTGCCCAAAGTCCGACCTTTTTCTGCCTCTAGTAATCTCAGTAACTGAATACCAATTTCTTCAAAGTTTCCATATAGTTAAAACTCACTGAAATCTTATATGTAGGCTACACTAAGTTTTAATGGTAATTCTTCCCAGTTATGCTTCATAACTGAAATATTTTCTTGCATTGGTCTGTCTAATGAAATGGTTTACTACAAAGAATTCCACAAAAATGTGCCTCTTTCAAAATGGCTGCTATCTCCCATTGTTCTTGGTGATACTCAAGTCTCCGCTGTCTTCTGTTGGTAGCCATTTTGCGTCTGTGTCTGTTTTGTTACTCTCAGCATGAGTAACAAAATTATTTGCTTCTTCTTGGGTATGTATATGATGCAGCCAAAGGTCAGAATGCAGTGTGTATAGGCTGCATACCCAAACTAACTTTGATCTGGCTAACCT
Organism: Pelodiscus sinensis; assembly: GCF_049634645.1. NCBI lineage: Eukaryota > Metazoa > Chordata > Testudines > Trionychidae > Pelodiscus > Pelodiscus sinensis. The sequence goes on from NC_134719.1 coordinate 54,744,017, forward strand.
GAATGATAGCAATGAAGCCATGTGGCTAAGAGAGGCCTGAAACTAACCTTGTCACTTCCTTTTATTTTCTGTTCCTAATTAGCCATGCAGGGGACTGTTTGGCTGTTTGGGAAGTTTCTGCAGTATAGAAGTATGCTGAGTCAGCTCTGTGAGCTTCCTCTTGTCACAGCAAGATGTGAGAAGCCCCACAGCTTCCTAAATCTCTCCTTGGCACCTTGCATTGTGTCTGGAGTTCTCTATGGCTGTGAAAAATAGAAACAATTATTCCTACAAAAAGATATGAAAGGGTTCACTGGTGTCAGTCTTCACCCCATGTTTCTATTATCTCCTATATGGCTTGCTTTTTAACAAAGCACCAGTTAGTAACAATGGTTAGACATGACACTGCAATACATCAAAGAGAGCCCAGAATACCCCTGTACTATGAGCAAGTGCCTCAGCTTGTATAAATGGGCATCTGGCCCTAGGTGTTTACTTCAGTCTACAGCTAACATTCATTAAACTCACTTAGGCGTAGAATTCTCCAACAGTCTAATACCTGCAGCTCTGATCATTTCTCGTATGTTAATGTGTAACTCATGGAATTTAATGGCAGTCTTAAGCAGCTAATGCCTTCACAATAGTACTAAAAATCTCTGTAAAAGCCTTTCATTAATGGCTGTATATGTTCCCAAATGTCAGTCCTTGTCGTCAACCCACCTGCCTCTTCCGTATGTGCAGCGCTTCATTAATTATTATTTAACATGTCCTAGTACCCAGAGTCCTCGGGCAGGAACAAAATCTCTTAGCACAGCATGGTGTACAAGCAGAGAGTGAAAGACCATCCCTTCCCTGAACAGCTTTCTCTCAAACAGATAAGGTGGAGAAATGGATTTTCTAAGCATGACGGTCAGGGCAAAGACTGGAATCATGATCTGATTAGTTTTGCTTCTCTTTTAGTTATCTGTTTGTGTTTTCTATAATGGGGCCGGGGATGAAATGAGTGGGGGTGGTAGGAGAAAAGAGAAGCAAGGGTGTGGGAAGAAGCATGATAAAGAGATTAAGAAAGGAGGAAGTTGGGTTAAGAAAGAAGGGGCAGGAGTAAGGCTGGCTATGGAAGGACTGCTAAGGAGAGGAGTATCAATGATAAATGGAGAGGAGAATGAATGGGAGGCAGGGTGGGAAGGAGCAAACAACCAATCAGCAAACAGAAAAAGCCCAGCCTTCAAATTGCAACATTCAAATTGTGTAACACGTGCTTAGGGGTTGTGAAGGATTGCGTGTTTGCGGAGAAGAGAGCAGAAGCCTCTGTCTCAAGGAAGATGATGATTGGGACATATTGTTCACTTGGGACATTTGTGTGTTACAATTACAGTGGTTTGCTGAACCTTTACCCTTGAGATCTGCCTCCCCCTTTTTTTACCTACTCTTCTGTTCACCCCGTGCACTTTATTTTCACATCTATTTCTTCTCTTTTCTTTCTTTTTTTTCCCTCTTCCATCTTCTCTCCCCCCCTAGCCTGTTTCATTCATTCTTTACAGCTTAACAGGTCGGCCAGGTCTCTTCCATGAGCTCCCAGGGTGCCAGTTCAGCCTGAAACCAGAAAGATTGAAAGTGAGGGCCTTTGCTGGACAAGTTAGCAGTGATTTTCCAAGTAGTAGAGAGTCAGAACCCCTCGATTTCTAAGGAACCAATGTTGCACTTAGAGAAGTAGAACTACAGGTCACACCTCTATAACCCAGAACTGTTTGGTCTGGCAACACGTTCCAGGATCAGAGACTCCCGGTGTGATGCAGGGAGTAGGGGGGCTGGGAGTTCGGTACAATGCGGTGGGGAGGGAGCCTGGCGCACAGCTCAGCTGGGTGCGGGGGAGGGGCAGAAGCTAGGAAGGCTGGCATGTGGCTCAGCTGAGCTGCGAGAGGGGGGCGGGGAGGGGCAGCATGCATGACGCAGCTGGGCTGACCAGGGGAGCCTGATGCACAGCTCAGCAGGGCTGCAGTGGGAAGAGCCAGGAAGGCCAGTGCTCATTAGGGCTGGTAGCTGGTCACTGAGGCTATGCCTAGACTACAGGGTATCCCAGAAAAACTCCGCTGCATCCAGGGAATGTGTCTGCTCTTCTGCTTTTTTTTTTTTTTTTTTCAGAAGAGCAGATGCACTTTTGGAAGCCCTCTCTTCCTCCTCCCATGAGGAAGAAGGGATCTTCCAAAAGTGGAGGATTTTCTGAAATTTGGCCCAGTGCAGATGGGCCAAATTTCAGAAAAGTCTCTTCCGACAAAAATATCGGAGAAAGGTACGCAGATTGCATAGCGCAATGTGCGAACCTTTTTCTGATAAAGCACTGTAGTCTAAGATGTAGCCTGAGGCAGGCTGGGGTCTGAGACTGATCTCGTTTCATACTCACCCACATTCACACTTTTAAAGGAGATTATAGACACCTAACTTTAGACAACGTTTAAAATGGGGTTTCAGTTATATTATGAAGTCACTTTCGTTACAATGTATTAACAGTGTAAAATGGGGTTTCTGTGAGAACAGATATAAAAAGTTACAATAACAGATTATTCAAAGACAATTCTTAATGGGTTACTAACGAAAAGTGGTTAAAACTGTTTCATTTATACAATTCCATTAATAAAAAAAGTGCCCCACAGTTCATGAGGTTACAGATCATCATATTCGAGATATAATTCATTAAAAGGGGAATTGCATCACACCTGCCCTTATCACTAAAGATAAGTCTCCTTCAGCCTACTATAGCAAAGCACTCAATAGGATTGCGTCACGTCTATTTCCTATGAATGATAAGTTTGTATCACGTCTGTTTCCTATGAATGCTAAGTTTCAGGTCCACATTCATCTCTGTGCCAGAGCTTGGCCTAACTTGAGTCTGAAGGGAGAGAAGGACAGGGCAAAGTTGGTATTTTGCCAGCTTTGTGCCTCCTCTAATGGGCTATGCAGGGGCTCATTCCTCACCCAGCAGTAGAGGTTAGAGCAATATGTATGCTGCCCAGATTTTTTAGCTATTCTGGAACCCAAGACTTAGCTGAAGGAAATTTCATATAACCTTCAGATGCAAAACAAAAAAAATATTTCTTTTCTAAATGTCAAAATGAAGTATTTTCATTCTTAGGTGTAGGGCCAGATTTTGGGGAATGAGGTTGCAACCAATTTAGCAAAATCAACAAATTTATGAAATGTTTCAGTGCTGCTGATTTTTCCTTTTTTTCCCCTGAAAAACTTTTGTTAAAAATAAATGTTACTTAGTTCTACTCAAAACAAAGGCCTATTTAAATGCAATACACTGCAGAGAAGTATTTTTCTTTATAAAACAATAACTTTCCCAGGGATATTTAATGGGGGAATTCCAAACGGAATGGAAAATCCAGGTGCTGTAGAATTTTAGGAAAAACTAAATTGTTTAAGATTAATATAAAAATTACTTGCTATGGGGAAGGAAAGGAATCTACTAGGTAGACAACTCTTAACCTTTCCAGACTACCGTGCCCCCTTCCAGAATCTGATTTATCTTGTGTACCTCAAGGTTTAACCTCATTTGAAGTATACTTGCTTATAAAATCAGACAAAAATATAAACGTATGACAGCACACTCTTACTGAAAGATTGCTGCCTTTCTCATTTTTACCATATAATTATAAAATCAGTTGGGATACAAATATAGTGCTACATTTCAGCTTATATTGAGCAGTATAAAAATCATTGTCTATATGAAATTTTAATTTGTACTAACTTTGCTAGTGCTTTCTATGCAGCTTTTTGTAAAACTAGGCAGATATCCAGGGCTGGCCCACAACATTTTGGCACCTGAGGTGAGGAGCTCAAATGCTGCCCCCTCTCTAGATCAGAGGGAATTACATATGAACCAGCAGCAGACACAATTTTCTACACTCTGGGTCCTAGTGGCACCCCCCCACAGTCTGGCACCTGAGGCGGCCACCTCAGTTCGCCTCATGGTAAGGCCAGCCCTGAAGGAATCTAGATAAGTTGATGTACCCCCAGAAAGATCTCTGTGTATCCTCAGGAAGACGTGTACCCCTGATTCAGAATCATTGTACAAGTTCCTTCAGAGGTACCAAGAAGAAAAAAAAAATAGGAGGAACTTCAATCCTCACCTTTTTGTGTATCAGAGACCAGGACCACTATAAATGTATCAAAAAGGGAAACAGCCTCTAAAGAAAGACGCTTCCAAGATTTTAGCCTTGCTGTGCAGGCAGGAAACAAATATGTGAGATGAGTTAAATAACATTTCACAGCAAAAAGAATGGAAGTAAGTTTGTTATTCCTGTGACAGATATGGTAATACAGTAAAACTCCAATAGTCCGGCATCCAATAATCCGGCACTCCTGATAGTCCGGCATCAAAATGGCAAGAGCCTAGTGAGTGAGCTTCAGCAAAAAATGAGTCACAAGGTAACAGCGGCAGCAGCTGAACTGAGCAAAAAGGGTAAAAAAGGCTTTAAAAAACTAAAACATTACAGTATACTGTATACAGTATGTACAATAAAAAGGGTTAAGAACACTTTATATACAGTATATACTGTATACAGTATATATATATATATATATATATATATATATATATATATATATATATAGTACCATCTTATAGTACCTCCTAATAGTCCGGCATATTTGATAATCCAGCACCACCTAGGTCCCATAGGTACCTGCATAAATATTACTGAATTCCATTAAATCTTATTTTTGTAATGCCTATATTTATGTTTACAATGCTTCATGACATTATGAAATAAAAGTAAAAAAATGTAAAAATTATTAAACAAATTTAATTTCCAAAATATACACTTCAACTCTTGTATCAAGGGTCACCACATGCTACACCCTCATGTGACTGTTATGACAGTCACCACATTTAGCGAGCTCTTCTTTCTGTTCTCATCTGCTTCAACTCTTGTCTCACGTATGTCACATGGAAATTGTCATTAGTTCAGACACATTAGTGTGACAGTGAAAAAAAATCTTCTAATGCAGATCAAAGAACTGTATGTCTTGGTAAAAAGTCTCAGAGGGGTAGGCATGCTATTCTGTAATTTTAAAAACTATGAGTAGTTCTGTGGCACATTAGAGAGACATATATGTATAGGATCATGAGCTTTCATGGGAAAACCCCACTTTATCAGATGAGGCCACTCCAACTCATCTGATGAAGTGGGTTTTGTCCACAAAAGCTCATGATCCTATATATTTATATGAGGCTAGTCTAAGGTGACATAGGACTACTCAATTTTATTTATTTTTTTATGTCTGGCTCACTCTCTCTCATGTCTCGCTATAGAGATTCTGTCTTTCTCTTGTGTAGGTCCATATCTCTACAAGAGAGCTAAGCTAGCTAAAACACCTAATTTATTAGGAGGATGTCATACACTGCTATGTATATGCAGTTCAGAAATTAGGTATGGTATAGTTGCATCAAAGGTCAGCAGAAATGGATTAAGATCTTAGAAGAATATTAAAGTTCTACAAGAAAATGTATTAAATTTAGTTAGCTAGTGCCCCACAGGCCCGACATGGTTTGCCAGGTTTAGCCTGGCACTTTAACTACTGGGCTGGGACACAGCTTCCCGCAGCTCTCATTGACCAGGAACGGCAATCCAAAGGCAACAAGAGCTGCAAGTGACCATAACTGCATACGTGCAGGTAATCAAAGCTCTGGCAGCCCACCACAGGCTAATCCTGGTGAACTGCCTCTGACTTATTGTCCATCCCTGTTGTAGCCCATAAGCAGGCCCAGCCTTAGGGCAAGATGAGCAAGGCAGTTGCTTTGGGCCCCGCGACTTCAGGTCCCCGCGCTGCCCAGCACCCACCAGCTCCCGCCCACCTGGCTGCTCGCTTGCTGCCCTGGCTGGGAGCCGCTTGGCCATGCAGTGCAGCCAACCTCAACATGCCACCTTGGGCCCCGGAAACTCTTTGACTGGGCCTGCCCATAAGACTAGCTTAGCCTTGATTATACTCAGCTGTAATGCAAGGAACCTACAGACCTATATCCTGTAAGACCTGAGCTTAAGCAAATAAGCATGAGTATAGTCAAGTATAGCAAGCCTGTAACCTCTGACACAGATAAATACTCTGACAGCTACCCTTACCTTTAGGGGAATTCGAACTAGCTTGCTCAATGGCAGGAGTTGGAACGTATCAGTAAATAGCAACCTCAGGAACATGGAATAACTAAACTGTTTTAAGCAAGAAGTGATGGAGATGCTAATGAGCTAAGTGGTATTAATATTTATTAATCTGTTAACCTATGGAATAAGAATACCTCAATTGTATGTGGGTAAGGAAGTCCGGTTTTGACATGGAAAACTGAGTATTAGCATGAATATTCATGATGGTGCTCAGGTCCTCTAATAGGGCAAACCACCATGTGGAGAGTTAATTTTTAGTTTTAGCTTAGAGCTGCTTTCCGTCCTTGTTAGTTTTTCCATCATTTGACCTTCCAGCTTTACTATCAAATTTGGACATTGAAGAACCTTGACCATCAGGTCCATTTGCAAGCCATAGCTGGCCCTTGGTCTCTTACCACCAGGTGCTCTAGGAAGAGTGTAACTGTTCAGTTTTAAGAGCTTGTGAGAAAAATGTGACAACAGATCTCTCCAATATGTCCACTACTCCTCTCTTTTTATGTGGCTCCAAGCTTTTCTGGCTTAATTCTTTGTCTTAATAAAAATCTCTAGTGCTGTATTTTGCCCTCACTCCGAGTGCCCTTGACACACAGCCTGAGGGTCCCAGTAAACCTGATTCTTGGGAATGAACTTTATCACCTTCTGATCAATTGGCAACGAATACAATTATTTACAACTATTAAAAGGAGTCAGGCAACATCCTGCCCTTTGGGGATTTCAGCATGTTTCTAGGGGAAAATTGTAACTTGAATGACTCAGGCATGTAAACAGGGATTAATCTCAACACACCAAAGTAAATGTTATAAACTGACATTTTGCTTTAATTTGCCATTGACCACAGAAGCTGAAGGTCACTGAAACCAAGAAGAAAATATTCAGATCTACCTAGGCCTGATGAATATGATCATCATGCAGTCACAAGAGGAAAATGTGAGTCCTTTGCAGTAAACACACACTTATTTTTTAAACATTTTCAGTTTTGTTCATTTGTTAGATAAAGTTTTCTCTACCTCTTACTCATTTCGGTAAACATTTCTGGAATAAACTCTGTGCAGTTCTCTCTCAGACTATCAAGTATCCTAATGTTCTCTTGGTGGTATTAGCTGTATTACCTAAGGGAGAATCTCAATTTAAAAGCTTTAGGCACGTCCAGTATTTTAAGTAGGATTTATAGATTTTTTAACTGTCGATTTCCTTCTACTTGGACTCTGACATTTAGTTCCCTCTCACAATTACACTTCTGCCCCTCCCTGGAGAAGGTTGGTGCAGCTATGGTGACTTAAAGAGATGAGTCTAAGCTTCACATTTTTAATGAGTTCCAGGATGTTCCATAATTCAACTTCTTATAGACAGACATACAGGGACAAACAGGCACATTTTGGTGAAGGCTGACTGGCACTAATGTACTAAAGTTCTTTGAGGGGGTCAACAAGCATGTGGATAAGGGGGATCCAGTGGATATAGTGAACTTAGATTTCCAGAAAGCCTTTGACAAGGTCCCTCACCAAAGGCTCTTAAGTAAAGTAAGTTCTCATGGGATAAGAGAGAAGGTTATCAACCAGATTGATAACTGGTTAAACGGCAGGAATGCGTAAGAATAAATGGTCAGTTTTCAAAATGGAGACAAGTAACTAGTGGTGCCCCCAAGGGTCCATACTGGGACCAAACCTATATAACCTATTTATAAATTATCTGGAGAAAGGAGTAAACTGGTCACAACATTTGCAGCCGATACCAAACTGCTCAAGATAGTTAAGACCAAAGCAGACTGTGAAGAGCTTCAAAAAGATCTCACAAAACTAGGTGATTGGGCAACAAAAATGGCAAATAAATTGTAATGTTGATAAATACAAAGTAATGCACATTGGAAAAAATAATCCCAACTACACATACAATATGAGGAGGACTAATTAGCTATAACCACTGAAGAGAGAGATCTTGGAGTCACTGTGAATAGTTCTCTGAAAACATCCACTCAATATGCAGCAGAAGACAAAACAAACAAACAAACAGAATATTAGAATCATTAAAAAGGGGGATAGAGAGTAAGACAGAGATATTTTATTGCCTCCATATAAACCCCCTTCTTGAATACTGCATACAGATGTGGTCACTTCATCTTTAAAAAAAAGACATCTGGTCATTGGAAAAGGTTCAGAAAAGGGCAACAAAAATGATTAGGGGTTTGGAACGGGTTCCATATGAAGAGAGATTTAAAGACTGGGACTTTTCAGCTTAGAAAAGAGGAAAATAATGGGATATGACAGAGGTCTATAAAATCATTACAGGCATGGAGAAAGTAAATAAGGAAAAGTTATTTACTTGTTCCCATAACATAAGAACTAGGGGTCATCAAATAAAAATAATAAGTAGCAGGTTTAAAACAAACAAAATAAAGTTTTATTTCATACAGCATACAGTAAATCTGTGGAACTACTTGCCAGAGGATGTTGTGAAGACCAAGACAAACAGGGTTCAAAAAAGAACTAGATACATTCATGGACGTTAGGTGCATCAATGGCTATTAGCCAGGATGGGTAGGAATGCTGCCCCTAGCATCTGTTTGTCAGAGGCTGGAAATGGATGACAGGAGAGGGATCATTTGATGATTATCTGTTTACTCCCTCTGGCATTGCCCAATATTGGAAGTCAGGGTACTGGGCTAGATGGACCTTTGGTCTGACCCAGTATGGCTGTTCTTATGTTATGTTCATTTACTACAGCTTAATCCAGGCAAAGGTGAAATCCTAGCCTTGATGAAGTCAGTGAGAGTTTTCCTATTGATTTCAGTAGGGCTAAGATTTCATCTAAAATATTTTAAAGCTTTTCTATCATAATTAGGGGATCCAAATAATTTCCTTGCACCAGAAATGAATAATAATTCACTAAGAACCACGTTCTATCACCTGTTCATCCCTATCTTTGTCCACATCAACTTTCAAGAACTATATATTTATTTCTCTTTTGCAATTTTGTCAAGTCAAGCCAACAGCATTCTAACCTACAATATTCAAATCATGAAGACATCTACGTGGAAAAAGAAAACAGCATTAATTTGGGAAAACACATGAATGATACATCAAGCATGTTTATATAAATAGTAAATAGGACACGCAAACCCTATCCCCATAGCACCTTGGAAAGTAGTTAGCATTCAGCACTTTCTGAAAATCAAGCCAGCTAAGATAACCTTTGAAAATCTTAGCCGGTTTTATTAAATCTTAGCCTGTTTTATTAAAATATCTATCAATTAGTTTCAAACTCATGTGATTAAGTTTTTGAGTTAATCACAATTAATAACAGTTTAAATCTCATTGTTTAACAATAAAATAATAATTGAAATATATTAAATATTTCAGATGTGTTACATATTTAAATACAATTATTTCACTTCAAACACAAAATGCAACGTGTATAGTGCTCACGTTATATTATTATTTTAATACAAATATTTGCACTGTAAATATGATAAACCAAGGAAACAATATTTCTAAATTCACCTCATACAAGTGCTGTAATACAATATTTTAACATAGAAGTGCAACTTACAAATTCAGAAATGTTTTAGTTCATAAATGCACTCAAAACCAAAACAACATAAAACTTTAGAGTTCACTAAATCCCAGTTCTTATTCAGCCAGTTGTTCAAACAACTTGGTTTACATTTGCAGTAGATAATGCTGCCCAATTCTTATCTACCATGGCTATTTACATGCCAGGTATGTTAAATATTCATAGCATATCCAACATGTAAATACCTTGCTTTCAAGTGAGATTCCTGCTTTGGCCACCATTCCAGGGGACACGCTTCCATGCTGATGATACTTGTCAAAACTATAATGCATTTGTTAATTTGCTGAGTGAACTCAGGAATGGCGTCCCTAGACTCTGTTTTTTGAAAACCAGGAATGGGTGACAGAGGAAAGATCACTTGATGATTATCTGTTCTGCTCATTCCCTCTGGTGCACATGGAATTGGCCACTGTCAGAAGGCAGGACACTGGGCTAGATGGACCTTTGGTCTGACCCAGTATGGCTGTTCCTATGTTTCTCGAGGGAGAAATATGTGTCACCTTCTCTGTTTTATCCACATTTTGCCATACATTTCATGTTAAAGCCGTCTGAGATGACAACCTAGCACATGTTCATTTCAAGAACACTTTCCCTGCAGATTTGACAAAATGCAAAGAAGGTACCAATGTGAGATTTCTCAAGATAGCAATAACATTCAATCCCAAACTTTAAGAATCTGAAGTGCCTTCCAGAATCTGAGAGGGACAATGTGTGTGAAGCATGCTTGCAGAAGTCTTAAAAGAGCAACCCTCCCATGCAGAAACTACAGAACTTAAACCGCCAAAAAAGAAAATTAAGTTTCTGCTAGTGACATCTGAGTCTGATGATGAAAATGAACATGTGCCAGTCTGTTCTACTTTGGATTGTTATCATGCAGACACCATCATCAACATGGATGCATGCCCTCTGGAATGGTGCTTGAAGCATAGAATCATAGAATCATGGGGTTGGTAGAGACCTTAGGAGGCCATCAAGTCCAACCCCCAGCCTAAAGCAGGACCAGCCCCAACTAAATCGTCCCAGCCAGAGCTTTGTCAAGCTGGGACTTAAAAACCTCCAGGGATGGAGAATCCACCACCTTCTTAGGTAACCCATTCCAGTGCTTCACCACCCTCCTAGTGAAGACATAATGAACGAGCATACTTAAGATGACTTGTAAACAAAAAGTGGTCAACATTATCTACTGAAAATGTAAACGAACTTGTTTGTCGCAGCAACTGGCTGAACAAGAAGTAGGACTTAGTGAAATTGTAGGCTGTAAAGTTTTACATGGTTTTATTTTTGAATGTGTTTTTTTACATAATTTTACATTTGTAAAATTAACTTTCATGCTAACGAGATCACAGTACAGTACTTGTCTTAGCTGAATTAAAAATGCTATATTTCTTTTGTTTTTTACAGTGCAAATATTTGCAATAAAAAACAAATATAAATGAGCACTGTACACTTCTGTGCTGTAACTGAAATCGACCTATTTGAAAATGTAGAAAGCATCCAAAATATTTAAATATACAGTATTCTATTATCATTTAACAGAATAATTAATCACATGATTAAGCATGATTTTTTTTTAATTGCTTGATAGCCCTAATAGTGTAATATGGAGTTATAAATTATGTGGCTGGGTGCTAACAGTAGTGATTGTTAATACCTTTTCAATCTAAAACATAGTTAGGGAGGAAACATGGACCATACCCTCTCCTTCAATACAAGTTAGCAACATCTTCTGTAGCCATTCAGTTGTAAAGGGAAATGGATGATGATCCTTCAGTGCATTTTGAATTTGGACTTCCAGAAATGAAACTGAGCTTCAGTATAGCTAAAGAGTTTTATTATTAGCCTTTACATTAATCAGGATGTAGCAGGCCTGCACAACATGAAGCCCAAGGACAGCGTGGCCCCATCCGATCTGCCATCCGGGCAGAGGAGTGGAGTGCCACCGGGGACGGGGAAATGCAACGATTCTTACCTCTGGGCTGCCTGCATGCAGCTCCAGTGCGAGAAGGCAGGGCGCGAGCCAGAGGGCGGGACACTGGCAGACGCCAGGATGCTGGCGTGGTGTGGCGTTGTGATGTCACGGCCGGCAACCGCCGGATTCAAAAAGGCTTCGGCAGCCCCACAAACTGGAAGGCAGAAGCCAGGTAGGGGAGGGGAAGAGGCTTGTGCTGAGGGGAGGGGGGGGCAGGTCAGGAGAATGGGGAAGACACCAAGGGGCAGGGTGCAGGAAAGACAAATGCCAGGGGGCCAAGTGGAGACACGCGTGGGGTTTTTTTGCCCGACAAAAATGTTTAGTCCATGTGTTCGGTAGTTTTGGGGAGAGCATCCCTACTTGCGGCCCGCTGCTGTTTTCTTTGGAGTAATATGGCCCTCGCCACTTTCCGAGTTGTGTAGGCCTGGGATGTAGCACAGAATGAACCAGGCTTGTGAACAAAATGTTAAACCTACAAACAATCATCATATTGTACCTTATCTGATGATCTTAAAAACACAGGGTTTTTTGAGTGCATTTATAAGTCATCATATCATACACAGGGTTTATGGTTCTGTTCAATGTTTGGAGGTCCAGATACAGCCCATGGACCACGTTTTGCCTACTCCTGATCCAACCCATATTCTCGAATAACTAATATGGAGGGGGAAGGGCCAGATGGCTATTAAGAGACTGAGAATCACCCATTGAATGGAAACATCGTGTTCTAAAGACATTTGAATCTTCATTTTGACATACTGGGAAAAAAAGCTTTTTTGTGGGAGGGAAAGGAAGTTGGCAAAATTATCCCACATTCTTTTCTGGCTATTTTTAAAAGGTTGGCCGAATTTAAAAACACGTTGTCTACAGAAAATAAGATTGTATTCAGATTGTAGAATTTTAATAGTTTCAGTGAATAGTTTTCAAAATGGATCATCTGGATGACAGGGAACTTCATTGCACAGTTCTTTCACAATCTGCTTGAGCAACACATCATCATCATCATCAACAACAAAGTGCTGCAATAGCAGAGAAGAAATTTTACTTTTGCATTCCATATCTTTGCAACATTGCTCTCTATCCACTTTACTACTTCCTCTTAACCACATTGCTTTATTTTACAGCAAAATTATAAAGAAAACAATAAATTGTCCATGTAAACAAACATACACTGCTACATATATATGGGGGTGAAAGTAACTTAAATGTCTTACAGATACTGTCCTGTCGTAACCCTCCCTCTTTGCGGATGATCACGGCAGGGGCTGGGGGGTTGTGATAATTTAAGTGTGGGTGGAATGTGCAGGGGGCAAAGAGGGAAAGCACTCAGGGCAGAGGGTTGGGGGGAGTGTTTCAGGCACACTATAGTTTATACATTTATGAATAGTTATGAGCATAAGAGTACTACAGGTTGGTCCTCCCTGGTCTGGCACCCACAGGACCTGACTGAGTCACGGATGAGGGATTTTGCTGGACCAGAGAAAGTCATTTCTGGCCCCCATACTACTCTCCCCATCCCTGGCCCAGCTGCTGGCCTCTTTGCTGGCTTCTCACATGCTAGGAGTCCCGACCCAGCCAAGTGCCAGAGGCTCCAGGACCAACCGGGCAGCTGCATACCATGGCTCCTGGTCCCAATGCACCACCTCCATGCCTCCCAGCCCTGCCAGGCAGCCATGCACTAGGTCTCCCAGCCTTGCTGGACAGCCCTACCAGCAGCTCCTTATGGACAGTCCACTGCCCTGCTGACTCTGAAGGCCTCCTTGCTTCTGGCTGTCGCTAGACCAGAGAGCCCCATTTTAAAGAGTTTCAGCCTGTATTAAAAAATAGAAGAAAATATGTTTTCCACTTTTCCTGCAGTTCCTCAAACAGATCACCTTTTTAATAGCAAAAATATGACTTATGAGTCTTGACTCACTGTGCTATCATTTGTAAAAAAATTCCCTTTAATCTCTGTATCTCCTTTCCCATACAGAGACCCCTCCTCATTCAGATCAGTTTCTTTGTGCAAATCCCTCTCCCAAGTATTCATCCAGACCATTTTCTACTTAATGCTCCAGTGAAATATCTGTACATTAAGAAGAGCAACAAAGCGTAAGATGGCTAGAAAGTTGGCTAGACTGTTGGGCCCAATGGGTAGTGATTAATGGCTCGATGTTGGGCTGGCGATCGGTTTAAAGTGGCATTCCCCAAGGATTGGTTCTAGGGCCGGTTTTGTTCAACATCTTTATTAATGACATAGATGAGGGGATGGATTGTACCCTCAGCAAGTTTGCGGATGACACTAAGCTGGGGGAGAGGTAGACACGCTGGAGGGCAGTGGTCGGGTCCCGAGTGACCTAGACAGATTAGATGATTGGGCCAAAAGAACTCTGATGAGGTTCAACAAGGACAAGTGTAAAGTCTTGCACTTGGGATGGAAGAATCCCAAGCATCGTTACAGGCTGGGGACTGAATGGCTAAGTAGCAGTTTGGCAGAAAAGGACCTGGAGATAACTGAATGAGAAACTGAATATAAGTCAACAGTGTGCCCTTGTAGCCAAGAAGGCAAATGGCATATTAGGTTGCATTAGGAGGAACATTGCCAGCAGGTCTAGAGAAGTGATTATTCCCCTTTATTCAGCTCTGGTGAGGCCACATCTGGAGTATTGCGTCCAGCTCTGGAGCCCCCACTATCGAAAGGATGTGGATGCATTGAAGAGGGCCCAGTGGAGGGTAACCAAAATGATTAGGGGGCTGGGGCACATGACCTATGAGGAGAGGCTGAGGGATTTGGGCTTATTTAGTCTGCAGAAAAGCAGCCTTCAACTTCCTGAAGGGAGGTTCCAAAGAGGATAGAGAGAGGCTGTCCACAGTAGTGACAGATGGCAGAACAAGGAGCAATGGTCTCAAGTTACAGTGTGGGAGTCTAGGTTGGATCTGAGGAAAAACTATTTCACTAGGAGGGTGGTGAAGCACTGGAATGGGTTACCTAGGGAGGTGGTGGAATCTCCATCCCTAGAGGTTTTTAAGTCTCGGCTTGACAAAGCCCTGGCTGGGTTGATTTAGTTGGGATTGGTTCTGCTTTGGGCAAGGGGCTGGACTCGATGACCTCTCGAGGTCTCTTCCAGCCCTATGATTCTATGGTTCTATGAAATTTTTTTGTACTGAACTTTAAAAAAATGCAATTCCTCCTATGAAATTATTGTTTAGTGAAATAAGGACTGTTCTTAAAACAGACAAGCTTTCATATCCAGCATCTACACAAGAAGGGTGCCAAGAAGAGAACAGCACTTAGAAATTTGATAATTCTTTTTATTATATTGAGAAGAGAAAAACTCCCCAAACAGAAAGCCAGAATCGTTAGCCAGGTTGTTTGAATATTGACCTGAGCCTAAATAAGTAACATTTGATGTAGTATATCAACATTTTATTATAATTTTGCTTTAATACAAAGGTGTTTGTTTAAAAGATATAAATACATAGTAAAATTGGAAAAACATTCTTGGATAGTCTTTATCACAAAATAAGAAGCAAATGGCAGTTTCTGAATACATATGCTTCCATGCAATATTTTATATCAGAAGATTACATTTCTACATTTTATAGAAAACATAGCGCTATATTTTACAGAAAAGGGTGATCTTGTATGTAAGGCACTGGACTGAAAACCTTGGGCCTCCTTGTTTCCCACCTGTAAAATGTGGATAGTGCCTTTTTTTTTACCCACACTATTTACATAGTTAGCTTTTAGGGGCAAGAACTGTTTAGTCATATCTGTAGCCACTCGAGTAATGCTAACAAATAATAAACATGGACATGAAGAACAATATCTAGAGTCACACTAGCTTGTTTTCAATTGCCCTGGATTCAGAACAAACCTGTTCCCAACTGGGTTCCATAAGACAGTGTCCCTAACCGAACAGAGAGCTGGCCCAGAAGGACAGGATGGTGAAAAGCCCCAGAGAGCAAGGAGGCGAGTGTCAGTGGCTTTGTCAGCACTCCGGGAGATTCTTTGACCACACCCCGTTGCAACCATATTGCCATCTCTCCTCCTTCCATCCCTTGTCTTATTGAACTCAGTGGGACTATGCATGTGAGAAAGCTTGATCCCCACACATTTTGAGTGTGTGGCAGTACTTCAGTAGAGGATTTTTGAATGCACCCCAATGAGTCAGGCACACCAATCCCAGTGAATTCACATTAATTCCCTTTGAAAGTCCCAGTCTGCTCATAATGCTGCGAGAGTGGAAAACTTTCCCTTCGGGATCTGTCAACAATCCTGTGTACAGTCTACAAGATTTGTTTTGAACTGTTATTTTTTATGATAACAGTAAATTGCTTGATTAGAAGTCATTCTTCTTAAGACATAATCCATGAACCCAAAAACTGAGTGTGGTTTATTTGTCATAGTTACACAATCTGTGGCGTACTTAGTCACTGACACTATAAACAGCTATTTTTCAAGAATGAAATGCTACCCTTACTATATTTTCCACTACAAAATATTCATCATGTTTGCATTCATCAATCCTACATAACAATGATAAATGCGTTAGTGTTAATCTTTCAGTGTTTAGTATTTCATTAATCATTCATCTGTTTTCACCACTATGAGTATAAGATAAGAATACATATTAAGATTGAATCCTCCCATTCAAAACACAACAGGCCTGATAAAAAATGCATTGATGTCAGTATACATCTTTCCACTGGCTTCAATGGACTTTAGATTGAATTCAACGGGTATACTGGGGCTAAACATTGGAGAGCTTTCTTGAAAAAGCAAGCAAGGAAACCTGAGTTTCCAGTAGCCCCTGTAGTCCTAAGGCTTCCCTTCTGAAGGTGTTTGAGAGCAGGACAAACAAATGGATGTGTGAAGGACCAGACCCTCTAGCCCCTCCCCTCTTCAGGTTTGCCATTGCTCAACCCCCAAGATGGGTTTTAACAGGCTGGCATGCTGGGCACCATGAACAGGGCTGAGTTCCATATAAATAAGTGCCATCCTCCTAAGTCCACATCAGTTCTGCTGTACCCACAGGGCATGGGGTAGAATTGGTCCCCAGACATACTCAATGTGTACTGCATTGGTGCTTCGGAGTAATTGTGCATTCTGCTTATTGTGAAAACTAGCAGTTATTCACACACTTATTAACACATCTCAGAGGATACCCATGATTTCATTCGAATTTGAAATCCCTTCTTTGTCTTCTGACTTAAACTAATTGTGACTCTCTATTCTTCCCTAGGTGCACTCATATGCATGAGTGTATCAGCCATGTCACACAGAGGACGCTCACTGAAACCCAGCGCTGACCTCACGCTCCTTGCAGGGCTTCCTTTTGAAATGTACAAGAGCCCCACTAGGGTTCTTGTACATTTCAAAGGCTGAGGCACTCCCTGCAGGGCTCTTGTACAATTCAAAAGCAGCAGGGAAACCCTGCCGGTTTCCTTTTGAAATACACAAGAGCTCCATTGGGGTTCTTGTACATTTCAAAGGCTGAGATTCCACAGGGAGCCAGCAGGGGCGTCTCCTGGCCCTGCCCCTTCTGCCTGAGGCCCCGCCCCTTCTGGAGCAGCCCAAGGCCACTTCAGAAATTTATGAAGTGGCCCCCTTTTAAAAATTATTGCCCACCCCTGGACTAGATGGTAAACTAGATTATTTCTTCCAATTTGTAAAAGTGCTCCATTTCAGAACTCATTTAATGCTACTATGTTTCAATTTTCTTCATTCATTACACAATACAATATAGTCCTGAATACTAAAAAGATCATCTCTGCTTTTCAACTTATTTACTTAGTTCATGAACTCAAAACCACAAATTGATAGTGAGCACTGTAAATGGGCACCAGTAAAAGTGCTGCCAGAACTTACCCTTAAGCATGCTTCTCATTTTATCTACACACACTTTGAAGGCAGTCAACTCACTATTTGAATTTGGACGGAAGCGGTAAATAATGGCAACAACAGTCCATGGTATTTCATCAGTTAGAGCCTAGGTAAACCAGCACGTTGGTCAATACTAGGGGAAAACTCAAACCTCAATCAAACAGCCAAAGGTACTCTTGAGAAAGACTCTAGAATGAGAACAATGGTGCTATTCGTTCACATGTTTTTACCCTCAAGTTCTGCTAGAAAAAAAATGTCACATCTTTGAGGAAATAGTTATAGGATATGGTGTCACTAGCATAGGATATGCCTTATCCGAAAAAAAGGGAAGCTCAAGTTTCTTGTTGAGTTGCAGTCTGAATAGCTTTCAGTGACCAAAGAAGCTTATGCAAAGTATCTAAATCAAGGAAGCTCAGGCAACATATCCTAGCCCAGTACTTACTACATCAGCCCAGATTCCATACTAGCCTGCCTAGCACAGTTCCAGGTTTTAGAAGTCTTTCCTACATAACGGCATTCATAGTCAGTTATGACCCATCTTTGCAGGAAACAATTATTTCCATCAACACACTAACCTTTGTCCTCCGGGATGGACACACAAGTGCAGACCAAAGGGTTACATGCAGAGCAGCCTAGACACACAAAATGTGTGGATGGCAGCAGACACTGGGCATCTGAGCAGAGATTAACATAAAGGGACCTCCTGTGGGCACTGAGCCAGCTCAGATTCCTAAAGGAGAGGAGGCTGAAGAAAGCCACTGCTAAGTTGCTTAGTGGCTGCTGGGACTCACCAAGGCTGGCAGTCACAGGGCCTAACAACCGAAGCATCTTCAGTGCTTGCCTCCAAGTTGTGGTACACTTCCTGCCATAGAGTAGCTCAGGAGGCATCGTACATCACAGAACCAAGCACTCACATACAGTTTCAAAAGGCTGTCACCCTGCAGTGCTTGAAATGTTACCTGCTGCTGGTTTCCCACACTTTCTGGGCTACTTTCTTCAGTTTCTGGGCTAAAGTAACTGGCCCTTTTACCTAGCCAAGTATCACTGTGAGGTAGAACGGGGTCGTTTCAATTTCTGGACATCAAGTCATTTCATTTTAAAAATTACTAAAAATATTTTGTTTGGAGAAACTAGAAATGGCTGAGCCAGCTCTTATTAAGTGTTTCTCTTACGGCCAACTCAGGCATATGACTCCCATTATTTTAGTTCTTCACATTCCTTAGAGGTACTATGATTACAACCAAGCTAATTAATCATAGTTATTGACCACCAGTCCTTGCTCCCTGGACATGCCCCAGCCACCATTCCTCTCCACTTGGCCGCCCCACCAGCTGCTGCTCCTTGCTGCCTGGATGCATCACCACCTGGATGCCTCCCCAGCCATTCCTGTCAGCTATCTGGTTGCCACTTTTGCCGACTGTCCCCGCTGACTGACTACTCACCCCTTTCATTGGCTGTCCTACCACCTACCCATCAGTCACCTTCTGTGGCCACCTGCCTCTCCACTGCAGGTCACTCTCTCCATGATTTTTAGCTGTTAGCAGACTGGCCAGAAACATCAGAAGTGATTTCAGGTCTGACTGAGCATTTAAAATAATAAAAAGGCTCCAAATTAAGCCTATTTAGCTCTGTCTCTGAACTTGAGGAGGAACAGGCTAAACTAGGGAGAATCCACACTGTGCCAGATTTATGCACAAATTAAGCAAGCTCTAGTTTAGGGCCTCAAATTATGATGACCCTCTAAATACAAAAGAAATTTCTAGTTTTTAGTTGCATCCTCACCTATGCACTGGTATCTATGCAAATATGAAACTTCATTCTTTCTATTTTTATTGTCCTTTCAGTTAGAATCACACACATTTTTGGTAAGGCCCTGGGTCCTTTGAAATTTGACATAGTTTAAGGCATCAGCATGTCTTAATCTAGCAATGAATCCATACCTCCTGACTGGGAACCTGTCTCCCCCCCCCCCCCCACCCCTTACCTTCACAGGGGTCTGACATATGTGTCCTCTCATTTGGGAAATATTAAGCACAGTTCTGCTCCCTTTATTGATATAATAAAGATAACAACATTGATAAAATCACCCACAACTATGTCCAGTTTGGAAACAATTTATATCTTCAAGTCATTGGCATAGCTGTGGGCACCCACATGGCCCCACAATATGCCAACTGCTTTATGGCTGACCTCGAACATTTCCTCAGCTGAACCAGTCCACTTCCTTGACACGACAGTACAATTACATAATGGACACATTTCCTCCACCTTATACTGGAAATCTGCCAACTATTACACTTACCTACATGTCTCCAGCTTCCATCCAAAACACATTTCCCAATCAACTGTTTACAGCAAGGCCCTAAGATACAACTGGATTTGCTCCATTCCACACAGACAAACACCTACAGGATCTATACATTTTTAAAACTTTTAAAAACTTAAATACCCACCTGGAGAAGTAAAAAAACAAAAGATTGACAGAGCCAGACAAGTACCCAGGCACCAGCTACTTCAAGACAGGCCCTACAAAGAAAACAACAGGACACTACCTGTCATCACCTACAGCCCCCAACTTAAACCCCTCCAATGCATTATCCACAATCTACAACCTATCCTGGAAAATGACCCCTCACTCTCACAGGCCTTGAGGGACAGGCCAATCCTTGCCTACAGACAGTCCCCTAACCTTAACAAATTATTTCCAGTAACCATGCAGCACAACTCCATCATACTCATCCAGGAACCTAGCCCTGCAATCAGCCCCGGTGACAACTCTGTCCACACACTTATACAAGTGACATAATCACAGGACCTAACCACATAAACCACCACATCAAAGGTTCATACAACTGCACATTGACTAATGTGATTTATGCAATCGAGTGCTAGCAATGCCCCTCTGCCATATATGATGGTACACTGACCATAGGTCCTGATTTTTTCCGAGACTGTCTCGAATTTAAATCCTCTGTACCAGTGCCCCATCAAGTAATGAAATATCCTGAAAAGCCCTGCTGAACATTTCACTACTTGATGGAGTCACCGGCTTGCAGGAAGAAGTGACCAAGAAATGGTGCCGTGATATTGCTCCTTATGCAGCACAGCAGCCTCCTCCTCCCCCTCCCTTCAGCAGGGTCCATAGGCAGTTCCATTGCCAGTGGGCAGCAGGGCTGGCTTCCGGAGACGTGCATGCTGGGAGAGGAGAGGGAAGGGACAATGAGGGCAAGAGGGAGGAAGAGAAGAGGGGAGGGGAGGAGCGGTCACCGGGAGAAGAGGGGTTGAAAGGAGGGTTGGGCATGAGGAAGGCAAGGGATGGAGTAACTCATGTGTGAGGGCACAGAGGGGTATGAGGGAACTGGGGAAAAGCGTGGGGCAGGGAGAAAAAAGGCAAGCAGGGGTAGTGGGGGAAGGAGGAGGCACCAGGAAGGTGCAGGTGCCAGGGAACTGTGGGGGTGACACCAGAGGATAAAGGCAGGGCAGGTGGGTAGAGGAAGGTGTTAGGAGAGGGGATGAGGAGAGGTAGCTACAGATAATCAGAGTGTTGCTAGAGGAGGAGTGGACACTGGGGGAAGAATAGGGCTTGTGCAGGGGAGGAGGGCAGGTACCCAAAGGACCGAGGGCAATGAGAAGGGCAGGAGCCAGGACAGCAGAGGAAGGTGAGGAGTGGGGAGCAGCAGGCACCAGGAGAGCAGATGGGGAAAGGGGAGGGTGGGAGATATTGCAGCAGAGGGAAAAGAGAGACATTTATAAGATATTTATTAATAATTTGGGTGCTGCAGTGTCAGACATCCGAACAAGTGCACATGAACTCAATATTGGTGCACAAGACAAAATTCATTCCACTCATGGGAAGAAAATCTTAGAGGGAACACTTTCCCCAGCCTCTCACCATGAATTAATGCAATGCAAATTGGGTTAATGCAATTTCAGGATAGTTGCATGGGGGGTCCCATGGAGGCCAAACCCATCCCTATTGGTAGGACAGTGGGAGGAGTTCTCAGAGGGGTCACACGACACCCTTTACTTCTGGTCATGTTTCCATCTTGACCTCAGAAGTACTACCTCCAGGGGTGGGACTTGTGGCAGGGGGTTTGGTTAATGGGGTCAGGAGCCATGGCTAATAGAGGTTAGGGGGCGTGGCTAACACATCCCTAATTTTGGTTCAGAAAAGATGGTCACCATATATATTGACCAAACTGGACAGTCTACGAGAAAGAATTAATGGACACAAATCAGATATCTGAAAAGGCAACACATAGAAACCTGTTGGGGAACATTTTAACTTGCCTGGGCACTCATTAATGGATCTCAAAGTCACTGAATTACTTCAAACCAATTTCAAAAGCCAGCTCGACAGGGAAGCTACGGAACTTAAATTTGATTCCTACGACGTAAGTCTAAACACAGACATTGGCTGGATGGCCCACTACATTCCATATCCTAATGACAGAGGTGGAATGATTAGGGGGGCTGGACCTACGAGGAGAGACTGAGGGATTTGGGTTTGTTTAACCTGCACAAGAGAAGATTTAGGGGGGATTTGATAGCACCCTTCAATT
Source organism: Pelodiscus sinensis (assembly GCF_049634645.1). Taxonomy (NCBI): domain Eukaryota; kingdom Metazoa; phylum Chordata; order Testudines; family Trionychidae; genus Pelodiscus; species Pelodiscus sinensis. The sequence goes on from NC_134719.1 coordinate 54,766,124, forward strand.
TCCGGAAGGGAGGCTCCAAAGAGGCTGGAGAGAGGCTGTTCACAGTAGTGACGGATGGCAGAACAAGAAGCCAATGGTCTCAAGTTATAGTAGGAGAGGTCTAGATTGAACATTAGGAAAAACTATTTCACTAGGAGGGTGGCGAAGCACTGGAATGGGTTACCTAGGGAGGTGGTGGAGTATCCATCCCTAGAGGTTTTTAAGTCTCAGCTTGACAGGGCCCTGGCTGGGTTGATTGGTCCTGCCTTGGGCTGGGGGCTGGACTTGATGACCTCCTGAGGTCTCTTCCAGCTCTATGATTCTATGATATAAAAAACTAAAGAAAGAGTACTTAAAGTGGGTACTAAGTATTCTTATCAGCTTCATTTAGCAAGGACACTTTAATTGACTATTTCTTTCCTCATTTTTCTTTTTTCCTCCTCTTCCCCCTTTCCCATCCCCTCTCTGTGCTATTTATTTGAAAACTTGACCCCTTAAACTCTATTCATCTGAAGAAGTGGGTTGTATCCACAAAAGCTCATGATACCATCTACATTTTTGTTAGCCTTTAAGGTGCTGCAAAACTATTTGGGTATGTCTACACTAGGACGAGGCGTACAGATAGTTCGGAATAGCTAGCTAGTTCGAACTATCTAGCCCGTGCCGCGTGTAGCCGCGCGGCACGGGGTTCGCACTAGCCGGCTTTTAAAAATGGCGGCGCCGGCTTTATGCTAATGAAGCCCGGGAAATTCAAATCCCGGGCTTCATTAGCAAGTTCGGTATGCATACATTACCCCGCTAGTTCGAACTAGCGGGGTAGTGTAGACATACCCTTTGTTATTTAAGTGTTTCCAGTTACAGACTAACTCCAAAACTTTTGAACATTGATAAAAGCATTTCACTACCCCTGTATTCAGTATTGAAGTGATTTGTAACCCAACACTAACCAAAATTGATCACTTTGAGCAACACTTCTCTATATGCAGATATCTAAGCAGAGCAGGTGCATTCATGTAAATAGAGTGTGCTCCAGAAGTTTCTCCCCTTCCCATCTATCTGCTTACAGTTGTATTTTCAGGCATCCTGGAGGTAATATCCTTATAGCCATCAGTTAGTAGTCAGTAAAGGAAAGCTATAATCATATTGTTAATATTTTATTTTTGCTTCTGAACTGAAGTTTGTGTGCCACATCATACAGCACCCAGTGACTTCAAAGGAGCGTACATGCACAACCCTGGGCAGAACTCAGATTCCCATTGGTCAGAGATGGAGAGTCAAAAATTCCCCTTCTCCGAGAGTTTGAGAGGCAGAAACTTTCAAAATGGACAATTTTCATTTTTCATCTCAAAATGACTATTTTGAAATTTTATATAAAAATATGGTTGAAATGAAAAGGAACCAATTTTATTGACCCACCAATACCCCCTCCCCAAGCTTGAGTGCCCCAAGACTCTTGAAACATTGGCTGTCATCCCTATTTCAGACTTTTTTAAAAAAAAAATTCTTGATGTATCATGGGATCAAAAAATCCATTTTAGAGTCAGCCTCCCTTCCCTCCTCCCCCCCCCAAAAAAAGGATTTATCCTCTATTTTTCTCCATCTGTTCCCAGGCAGGTCCAGATACGTGGGCTGTGGGTGCTCTTTCCAAGTTCTCTTACATCCCTTACATGTTTAATTTTGACTAGGGTTTTCTTTCAGCTCAATTTGCCTCTTCACTGGGAATATTTTGGAGGCCGACAAGCATTCTTGCTCACTAGGCTTTGTTTTATTGGGATAGTGACCATCAGAAGCAGCTGCTGTTGTTCCAGCTGACACCTCCCCTGCCACGATGTAGGAGTCTGCAGCTTGGTCATCACTGATGTAAGGGCAGTAATGGTGGTTTGGTTTTAGTTGGATCACCCCTGCCCCAGTGAGATAATGAAGGATAGTTACCTAGCTGTCAAATCCTAAACCTTTGACATTTGCAGCATAAGGTAGTGAGGTGGGATCAGCAATTCACTTAGCTGACCTCACTATAAAGCTAAAAGCATCTTGTTGTCCACTGTGTTTCTACAGAAGAAAAGCTAACACATATTAGGTATGGGCATTATCCTATAGCTGTGAAAGGTTTTCATCTGTTAGCCCTATCATGAGCCTAGCTCTAATATTTCCAGGCTTTGTATTCCCAGACCAAAAAGCAGTTTTAAGTCAAAGTATGCAGAACTCTTATAAAACATTGAGTGTTTTCAGACCCAGCCAGAACCCTTGTACAGTGGTCTTTGTGACTGTCAGTAAAGTACACAGAGATATGCTCTGCTCATTCTCGCACCACATACATTAAAGCCAATACCTGTGCTCTCCACTTCCTTTGTGGAGTTTGCTTTCAATGGCAAATTTTGCACAAACTGCTGCTTCCAGTCTGTGCATTCTGAAGCTGTGTCAAAGCTGAGGTTCTCTGAGGCACTGAAGAGTGGCGTGGTGATCTTACAGCCTTTGACTTTCTCCCTCTGTCTGAAACGTTTGCATTTTTGTTCCTTCTGTTTTTGTTCTTAGTTTACTTTCCACACAATGTCCCTGCACCAGACATGGCCTGGCTACAGAGCTCCCTTCTTAGCAAGATGCACAGGAGATGTGTTCATCATAGGGATCTTTAATGCTGCACCCAGGATGGCTGAAATGATTTTAAATTACATATTTTGCAGACTGCACCACCTAGTGCCTGAACAGAATAATACATTTTAACATTGCAATAGACCCTCACTATAACAAGCCCCTGAGGTTCCAAGTTCAGTATAGCCAGTGGGTTGTTTTAGCAGGGCGAGGCAGATCCTCCAGCCGCAGGGTGACAGCTGGGGCAAAGCGCTCCTCTACATCCCCAAGCCTGCCACAGCCAGGGCAGACCGTGCTCCTCCAAGGAGAAGACCTCTGCTTGGGCCACAGTAGCTCTGGGGCTGGACAGAAGCCCTCTGCCTGGTTGCAGAAAGGTAAAGAAGCACTCAACTCCCTCCCCCCACCGCCTCCATGGCTGATGAGTTCTTGCCTCCCCCTTTCATCCCCCAGAAGGCCAGGCTAGAGTTGGTATCCAGGGATCACATTTTCTATAGGTTCACTACGGCAAAGGGCAGTATAGCAAGGATCTACTGTATTTTACCACAGCAATGGAAAGCGAAGATAAAAGCAGTGTGTGGCTCATGGTATGACGACTGGACCTGGAGAAAGAGGATTAGGTTTCAGGATGGACTAAGGGCTTGTCCACACTTACACCATTGTTGCAGCTGTTCCACCGTAGTGCTTCAGTGAAGACATTACCTATGTCAATGGGAGGAGTTGTCCTGTTGGGATAGGTACTTCATCCCCACCCCCCAACAAGGGGCAGTACTTAGGGTGACAGATTTCTCCAGTGTAATCTACATCAGAGACAGGAGGGTTTAACTGCATTGTTCAGTGGTGTGGATTAAGAGTGGCATATATACACTAGTGTAGTGTATGCCGGTGTAGACTATGTACATTGGCATAGCTACATCTCTCCAGGGGGTGAAAAATCCACAGGTAGCTATGCTGGCCTAATCCCTGGCATAGGATTGGTGTCAATGAAAGAGTTCTTTTGTCAACCTAACGTCACCCTCTTGAGGAGGTGGATTAAGTACCACAATAAGAGCACCCCCTCTCGCTGTGATGAGTGATTGCACCGAAGCACTACAGAGGGAGAGCTGTAGCACTGCAGCTATGTCACTGTAGCCATTTAAGTGTAATGGTCCTCGGTCTAGAGCGATCTACACCAGGAGTTAGCTAGGCCTACTTATGTCACTCGGGGTTGTGGATTTTTTAGACCTCTGAGAGAGATAGCTATGCTGATGAAAGTTGATGGTGCAGATCAGCTCGTACTCCATCCTGAAATCCAGCCTCTTTCTCTAGTCATGGCACAAAGTGTTCCCTCACAGACTGTCTTCACTGTGGGGGTTTTCTGTTTGTTTTGTTGTTGTTTGACTACATGAGAAGGCACATAGATAATGTGCACTGGCGAGTGCACTGCAGAAACATCATGGGAACATGGGCTATTCCTTAGGCTACGTTTATCCTGAAATCGATACAGTGACACAAGTACAGATTTTTCAGCATTCCTGAGAAAGTTTGCCATGCGAATGTAAGCTGTCATCACAGACCAGCTCTCCAAGTATAACGAGGGTTGCCAAAAATACCACACACACACACCCCCCCCCCCCCAAAAAATCACCAGGTAACAAATTCTGTTGAGGAAAAAAAAGGGGGGAGACCAAAATTTAAGCAAAAAAACAAAACAAAAACATTGCATCTCTAAATGGCCTTGCGCTCTTCACTCCCCCCACTCTCACCAGACGCAGCAGGGGAAAATTGTCCCCGCCGGGCTTCCGTCCAAGGGAAACAGGAAATACCGGACATTTTACATGGGGGCGCGAATACCGGACACCTGGCAACCCTAAATATAACACTGTCTTTGGCATATGTTACCAACAGGGGGTTTGTTTCTTCCAACTTTTCTTGCTGCCTACAACTCTTATTGCTGATGAAAAAGGACTTGATTGCTTCCCAAGAAAAGGGGAGGGGGTCCTTAAAACTGAAAAGTGGCATATTTAGTGAATTAATTAAAAAAAGATCAAGACTGGCCATTTATTTTGCCTATTATTTTTATGAGAGAGAGAGAGAGAGAGAGATCAAAAATTAGCTCAGGTAAAGTTAAATATTTAAAGACTATAAAAAAGCATCTTCCAAGCCATTGTACTTTCCCTGCAGACTTCCAGAAACTCCATTATAAGAATCAATTACCAAGAAAGCTGCCTACAGCAGAACCTAGCCGCTCATCTACAAACATTGTAATTCATCTCCATCCATTTGCATATAACTTACCCTGACCCCACCAAATACAAGGCCCTCTCAATGCTCAGGGGAGGAAAAGTACAGTAGATGCTTTAAATAAAGTTTCATACTAAAATATGTTCAGCTCACAAGAGGAGGTAGGTTTTGCCCATGAAAGCTATATATGTATTTGCGTTAGTCTCTAAGGTGCCACAGGATTACTTGTTTTCATGTTCAGTAATGTACAAACCATTGCCATAATTATTTAAAACTATAGTCAGAATAAGAGAACAAAGCAGATTTTGTGATGCAGGATCCTTCCATTTTAAAATTGTGGTTTTTTCACTCTAACACAAAATGCAGCCACTTGCCATTGGAGCGCTCAGCTTTTAGTGAGGTTGTATGGTGGAAAGTTGATTACAATAGTTTGGAAATCAGCCATTTCCTTTCTTATAACATCAGAATATTCAACTACAAAGCCAAGTCCTGCTTCTTAGTCACAGGAGTAGTCCCATAGTCTCTTCCAGTTCTGATTCTATGATAAGGGGATGGTTGGATGAAATAACATGATCTTGGTAACTAATTGACCATTCATTACCAGTTGGAAATAGGTCAATGGAGGGATGATAGGAGTTGCTATAGGGAACTTTCTGGGTGTCTGGCTGGTGAGTCTTGCCCCCATGCTCAGGGTTTAGCTGATCGCCATATTTGGGGTCAGGAAGGAATTTTCCTCCAGGGTAGATTGGCAGAGGCCCTGGAGGTTTTTCGCCTTCCTCTGTAGCATTGGGCACAGATCACAGCTGAAGGACTCTCTGCATGTTGGGGCCTTCAAAGTATTTGAAGGCTTCAATATCTGAGACATAGGTGAGAGGATTATTCTAAGAGGGGTGGGCGAGATTCTGTGGCCTGCACTGTGCAGGGGGTCAGACTAGATGATCATAATGGTCCCTTCTGACCTTAAAGTCTATGAGTCTATGAGTCTATGAAATAAGTGACAGTTCATGGGAATAAAGCAAGCAGGCTTTGAACCCAAATGTTCATATCACTGAGTATTTCTTGTCTGGTTTTTTGGATGCAGAGGGTCAGGAATCAAAGAATTTATATTTGACCTTTTTCTAATCATTGTTCAAGGAGAAACTACAGTGATACAGAAAAAATATTCTTTTGCCACAAAGGACTAAAACTCTTCTATTTAAAAGATTTCTTAATACATTTTCTACATGTAGTTATATAAAGATGTAGCTGGGGGGAGATTTATTTTTATAACTAGAAGACTTACCCGGCATTGCCTGGGTGATGTGGGGTGGGAGGAGGAGTGCAGGGGACTAATGGCAGTGGCATAGCGAGGAGGGGCAGTTGCCCTTAGGCAACACACTAGGGGAGGCGTCAATTTAGCTGCCAAAAGTTCTGTTGTTAACTTTTTTATGATTATTTCCTATTTTGTATATATTCCAACAGGCAACTGTGAAAAGGTTTCAGCGAAACCTTCACAAAGGAAATAGGATGATAGTTATGTTATACTGCATGCATTTTAGTGTGAATGGTGGCAGGAATACGCTCTACCCAATCACCTCAGTTCGCACGCATTTGGAAATAATCATAAAAAAGTTAACAGAACTTTTGGCAGCTCAATTGGCACCCCTCCCCCGCCCAGCGTGGTGCCCTGGGGCAGCTGCCACATCCCTCCTCGCTATACCACTGTCTAGTGGCATGTTTTCTCCTCCCAAGGCCACCTGCTCTCCTCCCACCCCAGGTTACATCCTCCCAGCCCACCTGGGGCCTCTTCTTCCTTCCAGGCCACCACCCAGCCCACCAGCTTTTAAAGCTGGGAGCTTTTAAAGAAATCACAGCACTAAAGGAAGGTGCATGGGGGCTGACAGGATTGCTGGCCAGTAGGCGTTCAGCTCCACATTCCTGGAAGGGGTGGGGCCTGGAGCCGAAGGGGTGGAGTGCACCACTGCAACCCCCCTCCCTCCAGCCAGCCATAAAAGCTGCCCGGGCTGTGTGGGCTGGTGCTCCAGTGGTGATTTAAAGGGCCCAGGACTGAAGCTACTACTGCAGCAGCAGCTGAGAGCCCCAGGCCCTTTTAAATTGCTGGGCCTTGGCAGTTGCCCCATTTGTCTCCCCGTTCCCTCCCACTGTTTTTGGGCAGTGTGCTTGTTTATAACTAATTACTGTGTGTCTCTTGGGTGATCTTGCATCAGAATCAACTTTCTAGAATAAAGAACGTTTTGGCTCACCGCATATTGTTATTTTAGAGAAGATAGTTGCTCAGCATGGCTTGTAGTTTATGGAACTGTTGGGTCAAATCCAAGCTTGAGCTACACATGCAGAAAGAGATTAGCAACACCAAGTGAATTCAGGGAAGTGTTTTGCTTTGAATCAAACAGTTGGTCTCAATCATTTTCAAATAGTTCATCTCTGGGGCAGAAATATCAAGTTTAGGTGCACAAGAAAGGTTTTTTAAACTTAGGGCAATTCTTGTTCTATTCCCTGTAACTCTGTCTGTGCAGTATCCTAGAATGTTTAATAGCCAAAATTATAGATGCTGAAACAATAAAAACAAACAGGGGAATCACAATAATTTTGCAGGGGACTCAACATATGGAAAACATTTATCAACCACATAATTGGCCAGCTTTGCAAATACCTTCCATTCAATTTGACAGTATTTCATAGTAAGTCTCTAACACAATCCCTTATAAATGCCACAACTACTAGATGACACTTAGGAGTTTTTTCGTGGACCTGGAGGAAATTGGACAAAAGAAAGGGGGCACTGGAGCATACATAAAAAGAACCTCTTCCATTTCTTTAGCACAACCGCTACTTAAAGCACCTGTGCTGATTTGTGCTTGGATTGAACAGCTGACTGAATGCACACATAACACCTTCCATCATAACAATACACCTGTTCATCCTCCCATTATTCTTTACACCCTGAATAATTTAGCCCCAAATAATGGAAGACGGGATGTACACAGAACCCCTCAAGAGGGAACATTGAAGAACCTTGCCAAAGGGAAGGGGGGAATACTGAGTTGCTGCCATGAGGAAAGAACAGAAGATCCTGTTATAGACAGAAGGCTGTATGGGGGGTACATAGGACCCTTGGTGGAGGAGATGAAGGGGTGTTTGAAATAGAGGGGATGGGAAGGGGCACTCCAAGAGTTTGTGAAGTTGAATGGAAGGATACTAGGATGCTCTGGTGTGTGCTATGAACTCAGCTTACATGTGCTAATCATGCCACCTGGTAATACCCAAGAACTCTGCTAAATGAGTGGGCTGGATTGAAAGATTGCTCGAAGCCCCAGCTTGATGTCCTCTGCAGCAGATGAGAGAAGAAACTGGCACCCAGAATTACAACTGGTTCCCTAGTTATCCTTGTGACAGTGCCAAGAACCTACAACTGAATCCACACACCAGGCAGTATAAATTCAATTAGCTGAGGGAAGGACAGAGGCTAATTATTAGATCATCCTGGTCTGGGAAGAACTGAGGAACCATTTAGCCTGTTACCTGAAAGCACAGATAAATGAGTACAGGCATGCAGGGAGAGGTATAGTGCTAGCCAAGCCCAGCCTTAGAGACACCTCACAGGAGGTTAACCTTTGACTCCTTAGGTCCTGAGGCGAGGCCACAGCATAGGTTGCATAGTAAATACACTGCTGTTCATGGATTGTAGTGGTGTCGGTGTACGGAACTCCAATACATGGGCCTGTGAATGCACAGCCAGTGAAGTCTGTGCAGCTCTGTGGGGCTAAGGCATGCCCTAATGCAACTCCCTGGTTTCAGGGTCAGAGGTATTAATCTCTTATTGACCCATCCAAAATCCATTTGCTTTCTACTTGCAAACCAGGCTAGCTCTCTCCATCATAATGAGTGGACTCATGTTTCTGTCCATTGGCCATCCTTTCCCCTCGCTCCCACATGGGCGAGAAGCATGCAAGTAGCCTGCGGAACCTACTGTGCACAAACTGGCAATGAAGGTAGCCTGTATGGGGAGGGGCTGCATGGGGGCTCTTCTATCCCCACACTTACGTATTCTGGCAAGAGTCTCCCTTGGCACGTGTGCCTGCATGTGTATCTCCTGTATGAAAAAATCCTCGAGGCCACTCAGTTTTGAATCACTGTCCTTGGTGACTGCAAAACTCTGGAAGAACAAAATCTACCACAACACTAATACTGCCAGAAGAAGCCCAGATAACGTATTAGTTTAGGTGGAGCTCTCAAGGGTTAGTCAGCTTCCAAGATATAGGCTTGTGGGAGACACGACTGGGCATTTGAAAACCTTTAATGAATTCCTACACTAGGATCTGAATGCCTTGGGAATAAAGGACTCATATTTAGGGATCATGTTCCCATATGATAGTAGATTCTGAAAACCTTCATTCGCAAGAGCAGCTCTTACTTGCAGATAATCACAGTTCTTAATTGTGCTGTCAGATAATACAGCATACATCAGGAAATGCTCCCCAATTCTCAAAGAATTTAATTCAAAGGCTCAGAGGTGTAGCCGTGTTCATCTGTAACTGAAAAACTTAAAAAACAACAAATAGTGCTGCAGGACCATTGGTTGTTTTTTTAAAGTTTATCCTGTAAAGACTAACAAAAATGTAGATGGTATCATGAGCTTTCGTGGGCACAACACACTTTTTCAGAATGAAAGGGGTTATCATCCCAATGCATTTCCCTCTTCCCCCACTCACATTCATTGCAACCCTGTTTTAGGATTGAATGTGTTTGTGTGTGGGGGGGGAAAGCTTCCATATTCATTAGAGACCTTCAACAATATTGGTTCAAGTATCGATGCCAGCTTACACCGACAAGAATAGCCTGCATTTACGCAACAGAAGAGTGAGTTTTGAGCAATAACTCAAGATATTAACTGTAAGCTGATAGAAAGCTCTGTTGGAATAGGAACAGATATGTCAGCTTGTTCTTTATTTCAGTACTACCCTCCAAGGATAGGGATTGAGATTTAGACAGCTTGATTGTGTAAACCTGACAAAGAACAAATCTCCCGAGTTGCTTTTAATAAGCTAGGTTTGGAAAGGAAAGGATGGGAAACAAAGAACAGATCATCTCCATAAATAAGTACTAATTGATGTCTATATAAACCACTTAATGCCTGTGAAAACCAAGTAGTCTCTGAAGACAGCAGCTTGATAGCCCAGAAACATCATACCAAGTTGTGGCATCTGTCGACATTTTGTAATCACTCTACTTGTATCCCCAGGGACTTCAACACCAGCACAATAAAATGTATGGAATGTCCCAATGGCATCTTCCAGTAGTATGCAATAGAACTCCTACTCCCGTTTCTTAGGGCAATGTCTCTTCCCAATACTGCCAGCTACTTGTAGCATCGCTCCAATGCTTCTAGCTTTTTGGGAGATTTCCAAAAAGAAGGGGAGTTTATTTTCTCTAAGTCTCTAAAATTTTCCTACTCTCTCTTCTCTTATAGCCCTCTCTCACTCCATGTACTCACCATAGTCAGATATCAGACAGAAGGCAAATTTCAGCAAATAAGTCTTTCTTGCTGATGTCACAGCTCAGAGTGCATATTGGGATTAGCCCGTGTGTGGGGGGAGAAAGAACACAAGAAACCCTCCCTCTCATGCCTCTCCTTCTTGTGTCTGTGCAAGTGGCCACCACAACCATTCATCTCCATCTAATACTGGACTATAAGGATCACATAACATGAGAGAAAAGAGAAACCTCATCAACAAAGAAAATGAATTAACTCAGCCTCTTATGCAGAATCTCAATCCTTGCAGTTCTGCCCATGTGGCCCACTTTTTTCTGGTAAAACTCTCACCCCATCCAGCACAGGCTGAAAATACAGTAGGATATTTGCTGCTTGCATTCAATGTGATATATAACTGACAGTGCTCAGAACTCCAGGAGAATCAAGACACCTCCACAGCTCTGTACATCTACAGGCGGCTGGGACGCATCGCAGAATTTTCACTATTCTGTTCAACAGGAAGCCACCATCCATTATTTCTGCAACTCCACAAATGTACACTCCAGTTCTGGAGAAACTCCCCAATCCTCCTGCCCGCACCCTATCCAGTGAGACTGAACTGGGTCCCCCGTACTTTGCTGGACTGGAATAAGAGTTAAAGACAGCAGGGGAAAAGCTGGATTCTGAGTATTGCACTTTTCAGTCAGAAGGATCAACTGATTGTCTATACAGAGGGTCCTAGCAGTGCCTGACCTAGCCCAGCCTGCCTCTCTAGCAGAGATGGCTGAGGAAAGAATTGGTTAGAAAACAGTCTACCTACTGCCACCCCCCTATTTAGATAAAAACTGAAAGCACAGTAGCTGCACACCATTGAAAACGCCAACAAAACCTGGATCTTTCGATGAAAACCATTAAAGAAAAGCAGACACTTTCGATGAGGAAGAGGTAGCAGAACCATGAAAAGCAGAAGCAACACAGAGGAAGTGGAAGCGAAAAAGAAAAAACAAATAAAACAATTATTTAGCCCAAAATCCAAATTTCTGTTAATAAATTTTGATCAAACACTTCCATCCTTAGTCTGACCGTCCTTAGTCTCCAGGCATGTGCCACCGCCAGAAGAGCCAGTCCAAAGCATAAGGGAGTACACATTGTCACTGCTCCTGTGGCATATTCCTGGACTCATTCCTCCATGACAACTAGATTAGCCTCCAATTTGAGGAAGGAACGTACTCTGACCCCTTGCCCAGCTAGCTCTGGTTGTAAAAGTCTCAAGAGAGACCTAAGCGTCCAAGCACAGGACACAAGGCCCAGTTCTGAATTAAAAATTGAAGATTTTATTTAGCAAAAAAAAAAAGCAGTTTTCATTTTCACAATGGGAGCACAAATGCAAATTGTTTTCACCATTTCAGAGAAAGTAACATGCAGCTCTTTTGAAAAGATATTTATTTTCTTTTTATAGAATCACAAAATCATAGAACACTAGAACTGGAAGGGACCTCAAGAGGTCATCAAGTCCAGTCCCCTGCCCTCACGGCAGGACCAAGCAGTGTCTAGATCAGTGTTTCTCCACTTTTTAATACAATACCCCTTTTTCAAAATATATATAAGTACCCCCAGTACCTACATTTTTCAGACACAATTTTTTTTCTACCATTGCAACAAATTTGTTTAAACAACTTAATCATAGCCGGGTGACAATGAAATTGTTGGCTGTAAAAAGTACAAAAATAATAAAGCGCTGTAAAACTTAAAACAAAAATTCAGTTTTCTCCAAATGTCAGTTGTGTTGACATACCCCCTTCTTCCCCCCTCCCCCCAACTTCTCTCAAGTACCCCTAAGGGTACTCGTACCACTGGCTGAGAAACACTGGTCTACATCATCCCTGATCTAGACATTGCTTTTAAAAAGCAGCAACCCCATTCGAACATTTTTCTTGCCTTTTTTAAACAGCTTGAGTCCCACCTCAGGAGCAGCCAGACAGCTGCCCCAGGGATGTAGCAGAAGAGCCAAGCTAGGCCTACTCCTGCCCCATGCCCTGTACCACTTCCAGAAGCAGCCAGCATGTTTACCAGGAGCTCCATGTGCCACTGGTTTGCAAGTTGCAACACTCCATGATATCACATTACATCAATGCCTGATTATGTCTGACTCACAGATGGTTGAGCTAAAACATTAGCTAATTGAATCAAGATACACTGCACCTGCAAACAGTTATAAGAAAAATATATTTCTATTTCATGTTTGCAGTTTCTCCTGTACATTTTGAATCATGATAAAAGGGAAATAATACTACAGAGACTGACTATAGTATTTGCTAGCATTAAGTCAAACTTTCTTCCTCTGTATATAAACCCTTATTCTCATCAAGTACTTGTCTTTTCCTTTCCCCTGTTCAATTCAAAATATAATGCCTCAAAGTGTCTCTTCTGTACACCTCTAATACTTAAAGTTAATATACATTTGCAGCTTAAGTGGCTGAAACCAATTATTTAGGTAATAAAAAATATCTTTCCAGACCTAACAAGTGTTATCAAGCACTACTAACCTAGTGGAGCAAAATGGCATATGATGCACAAATGGCCAATTTCAAAACTGAAATTGACTTTAGCCAGTTGATATTCTCTCCAGAAAACTAGGCCATTATTCTTATTTGCATTAAAGTTTCTTTGTGTTGATTTGGCAGCATAAAGAGTCCGTAAAGTAGGTGCACATGAATCAAATATACTCTGGCTCAGGCACTGTTAGAGGGCTTTCCTTTCACCCTCTCCCCTGTTCTTGTCAGGCAGACAGAAAGCAGAAGACCAGTAGTCTGAAGTGCAAGCAAAGCCATGTTTATTGGGGTTAGTTTTTAGCAATCATGTGTCCCATTACTAATCCTGCATAGCCTTGTTTCCCAGTGTGCCTCTTCTCACTAGCTATAATTAGACCTGAGATTCACACCCAGAGTCCCACCCCTTACAACTTATGGTCATGTTCCACGGTGGTAGGCCTGGGGTCTTCATCCCCTCTCTTTTGTACCCTAAGGGAGAGGTAAGGAGTGAGATTGTGCTCCAGTTAGAAACAGGTATTTCTTTGGTCTTTAAGGGTTTGTCTACATTACAGAGAAGATTGAAGCTGCTGCTGTTGATCTTCCAGGGTTCTTAATAGTGGGTCTAGTGAAGACACACTAATTCGAGCTAAGAGGGCTGCTCTAGTTGATGCCAGCAGTCCTGTTTCCATGAGGAGTAAGGGAAGTCAAAGGGAGAGTGTTCTCCCTTCAATTTCCTGCAGTGTGGACAGCGCCAAAAGTCAAGTTAAGGCTCATTGACTTCAGCTATGCAATTAACTTAGCTGAAGCTGCATATCTTAATTCGACCTTATCCCATAGTGTAGACATACCCTAGTGTTTTATATCTTCCTCCCAATCTCTCTTTTGCCCCTCCTGACTGGATGCTTCAGTAATACTAACTGCTCTTGTATGTTCCCCTTGTACTAGCAAACCCATCGGGCTAGGCAGAAACAACACACTGGGTGTGTCTAGACTACATGCCTCCTTCGACGGAGGCATGTAGATTAGACAGATCGGCAGAGGGAAATGAAGCCGCGATTAAAATAATCGCGGCTTCATTTAAATTTAAATGGCTGCCCCGCTCTGCTGATCAGCTGTTTGTCGGCAGATCGGGGCAGTCTGGATGCGACGCGCCAACAAAGAAGCCTTTCTTGATCGGCACAGGTATGCCTCGTGAAACCAGGTTTACCTGTGCCGATCAAGAAAGGCTTCTTTGTCGGTGCGCCGCGTCCAGACTGCCCCGATCTGCCGACAAACAGCTGATCGGCAGAGCGGGGCAGCCATTTAAATTTAAATGAAGCCGCGATTATTTTAATCGCGGCTTCATTTCCTTCTGCCGATCTGGCTAATCTACATGCCTCCGTTGACGGAGGCATGTAGTTTAGATGTACCCACTGTGTCTTTGCCTTTTTATCTTCATTCACCAGTGTTAGTAACAACGTATATGCATCAAAAAATCAAACAGGTAAGCAACATTCAAAATTCCATTTCAGGAGAAAATACAGGCTTATACAACTTATACCAGCACAACTACATCAGTCAGAGTTGCGAACCTCCCCGCCCCCTCCAATGGCTTAGCTATGCTTAAATTAAAAAAAAAAAATAACCCCAGTGTGAATGCAGCTGTGGTGACAGAAGAGGTCTTCTGCCAGTTTAGCTAACATCATTTAACAAACTGATATTACTGCACTTCCAGAAAAGCTCCTTCCGGCTGTGTAGATTTCAGCTATGGTAAGGGTTATGCTAGCAATGTCAAACAGACATAAGTAAGGAAAGGCATGTTGTACTCACTGACGCTTGACTGACCCAGGAATAGCACTGATGGTCACCCCATGGAGAGGAATTCTAGGGTACATCTAGACTACATGCCTCTGTCGCCAGAGGCATGTAGATTAGGCTACCAGACATTGTAAAATGAAGTGGTGATTTAAATAATCGCCGCTTCATTTAAATTATATGGCTGCCGCGCTGAGCTGACAAACAGCTGATCAGCTGTTTGTCGGCTCAGCGCAATAGTCTGGACGCGCAGGTGGCGACATCAAAGGTATTTGTCAACCACCCAGGTAAACCTCATCCCAGGAGGCATACCTGGGTGGTCAACAAATACCTTTGATGTCGACCCCCATGCGTCCAGACTATCGCGCTGAGCCGACAAACAGCTGATGAGCTGTTTGTCGGCTCAGCGCGGCAGCCATGTAAATTTAAATGAAGCGGCGATTATTCAAATCGCCGCTTCATTTTACTATGTCTGGTAGCCTAATCTACATGCCTCTGGCGACAGAGGCATGTAGTCTAGACGTACCTCTAGACCCAATCTATTAAGTCAGTGGGAATTCTTCATTAACTTCCATGTTTTTTCAAGGCAGGCTCCAAGTCCCAGAAGGACATGCCTTTGAAGAGGAAACATTTTTTTTTCAAATCCTCTACTAATACCATACTAATGATACATTGTATTTACTGCAAGTCATCTCGTGGTCTGAAGATAAAGGATGTAGCATGGCATGCATCAGGGGAAGGGTGGATGTACACACATCTTCGTTGTAAACAACTGTTGTCCAGATTTTCTATTAGTTTCAATTCCTGTGCAAGCATTAATAAACTGCTTGCATTCAATGTGCTGTATGAGGGGCGGAAGGATGACTAACCTTTTTATTGTAATAGTTTAATTGCTTTTCCCTAGGGGAGGCACTGTAAAGCTGGGGAGAAGGAAGGGCACTGTGACTCAGGAGACCTGGGTTTTGTTCTGGTTCTACTACTGACCTGCAGCATGACTTGGACAAGTCATTTCATCTCTCTGTGCAGTGTGAGTCTCTCAGGCAGGTGGGGCTGGTCAGCCATCGCAGGCAGTCCACCTACAAGGAAAATTCTGGTTTCAAACCAAAAATATCGAATCTGGCTAACCAGTTTGTAAAATCTGTGCCATTCATACACCTCTGTGGGTCTGCCCTGCCAATTCTGGCTCATGGGGAAAGGTGAAGCAAGCATATATCAGACTTGTTTTTTCTTACACGTGCCTGCATATTTATCCCAGTAGCCTACAAAAAGCAGCATTAACGGAAATGAGAATCAGAGCTTTGAAATTCAAATCCTCATCTTGCAAGTTGTTTTCCTCATCCTCACTGTAAGGCAAAAGAGCTTTTTACAGGCATAGGGATCCACTTAATCAGAACAAATTGCTGAACTGAGGCCTTATTTTGTTATAACTATAAAAGCAGAGCCAGTCTGAACTCAACAAAAACACATTAAACATGTGACCAAAAAGTGTAGCAGATGTCATGGGAGAGGGAGGGGGAGGATGAGTGACAGATTCAATAAATATATCAAATGTATTTACTCACAAGCAATATCTATTTCAACACTTCTTCCCTAGGACACATCTTCAGCTAATGTGAGTTGTGTCTGCTCCATGGAAATCTACAAAGCTATGATAATTTACACCAGGTAAGGATCTGCCCCAAAGCTTCTGCCCGCTGTGACCATAGAAGAGTACTAAACTGAGGTATTTCCAATATCTTGAGATGCACTAACCATGTGTTTTTGGAGTCAAGGAGGTGATAGGTTGGAGAAGGTTGAGGATATGCTTCTTAGATGGTTGTCTGGCCAGCTGAGTTCCTATGGAACTGATCGTTTGAACACTTCTGAGATATAAATTTAATTATGTTAAGACCCAGCTGCCTTGGCTGTGCATCACCATTCATTTGCATCTAAATAAATACATTTGTTGTATAGAAGTTGTTGTCAGTGTGTCCTATCTTTGGCATCCCCTCAGCAATAATTCCAAGCTATATCAAACAAAGTAAGGTTTTTCCTGTGCCCCAAGCACTATCTTTCAGATAAGATTAGCTAAAGAACAATGTAAATGCCACTGGAAGGCAGCACTTGAATTTCACTACAAACCTCAGTCTTTTACTCCCAGAACAAGCACAGCAGGAGACAGTGGAAGAGGAGTGGTCTCACACAACACTCCATACCCTGTGCTTAAACCACTATCTAAAGAGACGGCTTTTGAGAGTCCAAGTTCATCACCCACATTTTCCTTTATGGGGAGCCAGATAATTGCTGGCTAATTGATATTCACCATGTAGGTTTTCTTCCTTCCACTCCTCTGCCCCTACTTTCACAAGTGGGGGCCTTCCCATTCATTTGTTCCTCTTCATCTCATTTCTGAAAGAAAATACACAAAGGAAGTGTAGAGCTTTCATGGATCAGAAGATACCAGAGGAAAGGTCCTTGGAAGGATGGTTTGGGGAAGTGGCCCAAGGAAGAAGCTGTTAGACGGGCAGTAGAGGAAACCCTGTCTGTGCCTCTGCTTTACAGTCCCTGGGCCGGAACCCAGAGTAGCAGACAGACCAGGATTCCCTCCAATCCTCCCCATCCCACTACCGAGTCTCTCCAAGAGAGGGGAAACCAAAACTACGGAGGGGTATTCCCCCAGACTGTACCGTAGCCTATGATGCGTAGGGCTCAGCAGGCTGTGGCCTTTGCTTCTGGAAAAGAAGAGGCTATGTGGAGGGTCACAGCGAGCCTCTGAAGCAAACACTATCTGCCAGGAGGCACAGGACCCTTGGGGCATGGTCAGAGCTTTGCCACAATATGTACAATATTCTTGTTCGGAGGGTTTTGTTTTAAATTAGGGAACATGTTTACGATCCTGTTCCTGGCTCTCCTATCAAAAAATGTGCCACATATTTAAAGACCTAGATAAGATTTTTATCATCATTACTGTGTAGTAACACGTCACCCTTCCATTCAGACTGTGTGTTCTTTACTCCAGTGAAGTACGTCTTCCTAGTGGTTTCTGAAGCAAGTATCAAATTCCCCCTCTGTTATTTGCTAAGCTACATTATATTTCCTTTGAGAAAGATTGATGTTTGATTCTCCAAAAGTTTGATTATATTTAGTGACCCCCTTAAATCCCCAGGTAGGGACTTTGAGCCTTTTGTTTCATTAAGAGCTTGTTTTTGTAAGAGACATCTAATAAGATCTCCAAGAGAGAGAACCATGTACACAAACATGCACATGGACATTTATAATTTTGCACATACCCCTCTGCCCCAAGGCTGAACTTGAATGCCCTGCACAGATGCAGGGAGGGGACCGTAAAGGAACCCTGCATTAAAAGCAGTTTTAGGGCTAAATGGTAAATAGAGGAAGGAATTAAACCAGTTCACCTCTGTCCAATCCACTGCTCCAAAATCCTGCAGGGAAGTCAGGGAAAGCTTGGGACCAGTGGTATCAAAAGCTGCTATTCATTCAGTAGCCAGGAATGATGCCTGCTACCTTAAAAATGGAAGATTCCTACAGAATCAACAGGATAATCCTTCCCCACCGAAAAACAAGCACTCCTCCACAACAGAAGCACTAACTGATGTGCTGCATTGAGCTGTAAAACAGGTACAACTTGGGTGTGATGATGCAAGTATCCTCACTCTGTGCTCAACCAGTACAATTTTACCCTGCTCCAAAAGCACCACTTGGGCAAATGAGGAGTATTTCATTACCTTTATGTCTCCCTGAACAACTGCCAGAGAGCACCATGAAGTTTGCTGGGTCTGTCCACCCGCTCGGAGACAACACCATCTCCACCTAAGGTTTCATGGAGGCAGCTCGTTTATTCTTCTCTTATACAAATAAAGAAAATATGGAAAAGTAACAGCCCTGAACTGGACAGCTACTGTAGGTTCCTCCGCTCCCTAGGAGCTCAAGATCCTCCCTGCTTGCTGCAGCCTGCTGCTGGTTGGGGACATGTTTGTTCTCCTGGCCCTTTTACTCATCCAGCCATGGATCCTCATTTATATCTTCCACTGGGAATCAGAGCCAGTCATGAACTGCTGCTTAGTTGGATGTACTGATTCCCAGCACCTTCCTGCAAGGTTTCTCCTTGCTGCTCCTGGTACAACACCACTTAAAAGGGGAAACCTGCTTGCTCAGGGGGCGCAGACAGCCATACCATGCTCCTGGGCAATATGCAGGAGTGGCTCTCTGCTTCCTGAAGGGCTGGGGCCTCGGCGCACCAGCTCTCAGCCCTGCCAGGACCGTGTGATGCCTCCTCCTCTCCCACCCACCTCAGAGCTGGCCACAGCAAGTGGCGCTCTAGAGAGTGTGGTGCTCCAGCGGGGATTCTAAAGAGCCTTTTAGAATTGCTAGGCTCCAGGGCAACATCCCCCTTTGCCACCCCTCCCTTGTTGGAAGGCGAGGCCTTGTTATATGCTTCATATGCAGATGATACTAAGCTGGGAGGGGTTGCAAGTGCTTTGGAGGATAGGATTATAATTCAAAAGGATTTGGACAAACTGGAGAAATAGTCGTAGGTTAATAGGATGAAGTTTAATGAAAAGTGTGCCACTTAGGAAGGAACTATCAGTTTCACCCATACAGAATGGGAAGTAACTGTCTAGGAAGGAGAACTGCAGAAAGGGATCTAGGGGTAACAGTGGACCATAAGCTAAATATGAGTCAGCTATCTGACACTTCTGCAAAAACAAAAAAATAAAGCCACAGACATGATTATGGGATGTATTAAAAGGAGTGTTATGAACAAGACTCTCAAAGTAATTCTTCCGCTCTAGTCTATGTTGATTAGGCCTCTGCTGAAGTATTGTGTCTAGTTCTGGGCATCACATTTCAGGAAAGATGCAGAAAATTTCAAGAAGGCATGCAGCAAAGCAAGAAAAATGATTAAAGGTCTAGAAAACATGGCATATGAGGGAAGTCTGAAATAATTGGATTTGTTTAGTCTGGAAAAGAAAAGACTGAGAGGAGACAGGATAACAGTTGCTACAAGGAGAAGGAAGAAAAATGATTCTCCTTAAGCTCTGATGATAGAACAAGGAGGAATGGACATAAATTGCAGTATGGGAGGTTTACAATGAATATTTGGAAAAACTTCATAACTGTCAGGATGGTTAAACACTGGAATAAATTGCCTAGGGAGGTTGTGGAATCTCCATCACTGGAGATTTTTTTAAGAGCAGGTTAGACAAACATTGGTCCAGGATGCTCTAGATCAGTGTTTCCCAATTTTATTTGCCCATGGAACCCTTTAAAAAAAACGCCAGGGAAAACTGGTAGACCAAAAAGAAAAAAAAAGTCCAGCTCGCCCGCCTCTAAGACCGGCTCGGGGTGGGAGGTGGGAGTGATTGGGTTCTCGCGGAACCCTTACTTTCACTATTGGGGAAACACTGCTCTAGATGGTTCTTGGTCCTGACATGAGTGCTGAATACTGGACTTGACCTCTCGAGGTCCCTTTCAGTTCTAGTATTCTATGATTCTGATTCACAGAGTAACATAGTAAAATAAGGCTCTACATGTGGAAACTGCTTAAATTCACTCACTAAAAAAACCTTTAAATATACGCCACCTATTTTTAGTCCACATAAGAAATGGACTAGGGTGTGAAAACCAGTAATTGGGGTTTGCATCCATAACAACAGGGTGATGATCAACAATATTCTGACCTGTGCGTAGTGTTTACTAATTTTCCATTCCTTTGTCATTTTCTCCTTCCCCAAAAAAGATAAAAATAAAGTGTGATTTAAATTTTTAATGAAATAAACAAAAAAAATATTTTGGCACATGGCTCCGGAACTCATGGCTCCAGAACTATTTTATGTTGTACGTAATTTAAGGAAAACTAATCTTAGGTCATCTGTTGTGCTGTATTTCTGAAATATTCCATTACTTAGACTCTCAGCTTTATCATTGGTGTTTGCTCAAACAATGACTCTGTGGGAACTTTTCAAAAAACAAAACATTCACACTGATATTTGACCATTTCTTTTTCCTTTCAAAATGTCAGCAGCAACTCTCCTGCACAGGCCACTTCCTTCTTCCCCACCCCAATTATTGGCACAGTCTGTTCTTTTCTCTTTCTTTTTTCTTTTAAGTGTTTTGCTGAAAAAAAGTAGTTATTGGCAGGCACTCTAAGACAGGTTGTGTAGAGTTCAGAGCTGCCATTTTAAGACGGGATATTACCGGTTATGTCTGAAACGTCACAAGGGGCTTTCTCTGCCTCCTCCTCCCATCATCTAAACTGAAATTAACACAATGACGTACACACCCATGTCTGGAGAATATGAGAGAAGAGAAATCCCAGTTTATTGACTCCTTCCTTCAAACAAATAAATCCAGTATCAGCAAGTTGTAGAACTGGCTATATCCTGCTTGTTTTACTCATGGGACTAGTTCTGTGGCAGTCACAAAGCTATGAAGAAAGCCAGAGAGCATGTAAGCATTGATATCTTGCTTTGGATTATACACAGATAGATCATTCATGCTCTCTGAGTGTGCCAATTTTATATTATAATTGTGAGTGATGCAACAAGGAAACCTGTAATATGGGGAATTTTTTTCCAAAGCACCCTTTGACATGTTAATTAGAAATTGTTTCATCCAGCCCTCTTCCCACACCACAAGGTTCAAGAATGTCCGGCAAAATTTTCCATTCTTACATGTGCAATGTGAGCTACAATAGACATTTCCAAGGATCTGGATAGCATGAGCAGCTTCAGTACAGAATTTATTCCAGGGTAACAGTAAAATATGTTAATACCATGTCATCCTTTCCACTCTCAATTTTCTCTTCATGCCCCTAGGCAAATTCCAGCATTCATTGAAAACAAACACACAAGCTCAGGACCCATCAGGAAACATTAATTCTGTAGTTTGACCCAGAGCAGCACGGCAACAATATTTGGAGTAGGGGTGCGGAGCTGCACTCTCCTTACCCGTGTCCATGCCATGCCCCCCCTTTAGAGCTGGGGCCAGCAGATAGGACCCCACATGTGCAGCTGGTGGCCAAGAAACTGGGCCCAGCAGCTGGTTAGGACCCAGAGCCAGCATCCGAGCTGCTCTACATGGGAATGGCAGCCAAGTGGGATCCAGGACTGGAAGCAGAGCCCATGAGGAACAGTGGGCCCAGCAGCCAGGACCCTGCCTAAATAATGGGGGTTCTGCAACACTCCCTGAACTCCTACTTTCCACACTTATGTTGACTCATTTCTCTCCCACCTTCATTCCAAACCATTTTTAAGTTTTCAGGTTTCTCTCAGTTCTGGCTGGGTCTGGAAGAACGAAGACACGCTATGGCTGTGTCTACACTGGCCTCCCTTTCGGAAAAGGGATGCTAATGTAGCACTTTGGAATAGGCAAATCCCAGAGAAGGTTAGAATAAAGTTCAGAGGGGCATCCAAACTTTCATTCTGAACTTTATGAAATTCATCCATAACTGAGTGATAGTCTGGGGTACAGCTTATTCACTTGTGGGGCAGAGGTGTCTTATGACTCAAGTCCATGCAACATTTATAGTATCATCTGTGACAGTTCCTCTGCCTTGGTTCAGGCAGCAGCAAGCACAAAGAAGACGTCTTGCTTCTTATCCTCCAGCCATTTGAAAGAGACATGCAGGTACACATCATTTATGAGTACAGGTCAGTTTGACTGAGCGCAGGACTAGAACACACAAAACATAAGTTCCAATCAGGTAAGTCACTTCCCTTCTTTGTCATGTAAGTTCCCTGTCTATAACAGGGAGATAACGTAAAGTGACTGGGTTGTAAAATACACTTACTCATAGGCCTATAGGCAGCTGCCATGTACACTGGCACCTGAAGTTTGCCCCCAAAAAGTCTTTGCTGAACTGTAGCTATAATATGTTTATAATCTTATTTATGAAGCAAATGGAGATGAATGCATATGGAATATTTTAATTCACATCCAATTCATTATAATTGTTGCTTTCCAGTTTTTTCATTCCCTTTTTCATCATTTCATGGGTCTTTTTTTTTTTTAAAAAAACACCGCAGAGATCTTTTTCTTCCAAGATTCCAACACTCTGAGTAATCGTAAAACTATATAATCAGAACCAGAAAAAAATTCTGACCAATTAAACTAGCCTCAGTAAGAAAACATGACCCCTTTCAGAGAAAGTCCTGGCAGCAGTATCAAGATATGAAGTCACTTTCGAGAGCACTTGGCTGCATATTAAAATATATTTTATGACAACAAAGGACAGATTTAATAAAAACTAGTAGAAATTCTGAGGCTCTGTGACGGGCCACAAGTGACCCACACGCTGGAGTGCGGGGCGGCGCTGGAGGAAACCGCGGCCCCGGTGGTGGTGCCAGAACGCCGCAGTCTGGTGGGGAGCGGACGGCAGCGCCGGAGCCTTCCCCCGCGCCTGCGCAGTCTAGCAGCGGCTGGCCCTGCCCCCTCTGTGCATCCACAGGGGGTGGATGCCCTGATTGATGGGCGGGGGGAGACAAGTGTGCCCGCCGTGTCCAGGGAGGGGCGGGGCCCCGCAAGCCCGTCACAACTGGCAGGCCGGTTCAAAAGGGCCCACCGGCAATGAGGAAGGGGGCAGCCACCGAGGACGACCCTTGGAATGCCCTGGGTTGTCGTCGGGTTGGCGCCACCCCCAAGGGTGGTCGGTGGACGGACACCAACCCCCGGAGGCCCAAGACTCCCGCAGATTCCTCCTGGCTCCGGAGCTGCAACCGGACACCGAGCAGAGACGTCCACCAAGCCGAGCAGCAGAACCACGGTAGGCCCCGGGGACCTTTCGGGCAGGGTCTCGAGACTCACAGAGGAGAGGAAGCAGCCCGGGGCAGGGCCCTTTTGGCGACTGTGGGCAGACGTGTTGAGGGAACGCATCCCACATTTGCCGTGCAGGGGGCTAGAAGATCCCTGCACTTAGGGCCCCAGGCTGGGACCTGGAGGAGCGGGTGGGCCCGTGTCCGCTCCCCTCACATCACCTCGGGAGCCAGTGCCACCCCGGTCCCACGCGAGCAACTTCCCCAAGTGATTCGGAACGGGAACACCCCTGTCAGGAGGGAGTGGCTGCAGGGTTTGCGGATCCCCCGGACTCGGTGGAGCGGGGTGATCGCACCCCACAACATGGACCTGGGACCTGACCCAGCAACTGACATCACAGAGTTGGATGGTGGGGTCCGCCAAACCCCCCTGCCAGCCGGCAGGGGGCGATCGCACCCCAAAACCCGTCCACAGGCTGCGAAGGGTATTTTTAATTAGTTTAAATTACAATTTTAACTTTCCTTTTCATCTGGACCATATTATGCAGAAATAGATTTAAGTATAAGGATGAGATCACCGGAATAGGTTGTTATCACATCTAACAAAAATATTTACCCAGCCAAAGGTTGCACTTATGACTTTCCAGAGGCCAGGTATAAGTACTTAGTTTCACTGCATGAGGATGACTGCAACCACCCTCAAGTTTAGAAGAGGTTTTGGAACAAACATTTCTCCATAAACATGCAGGAAGTATGGAGTCTTCCACCAATAAGGAAAGCTGCTAGTTGAATTTGAAGGAAAGTCATTAACCATCTGTCAAGTGTTCAGTGACCTGGGTCAGCAGCTCTCAAGCTTTCCAGACAAACCCCTCTCAGATGTACTCTAATTTGTCTTGTGTATCCCAAATTTCATGTGATTTAAAATCGGCTTGCTTACAAAATCAGTCTTATAAAAATACAGAATATGACAGCTCACTGTCACTGAAAAATTGCTGACTTTCTCCTTTTTGCCATATAATTGTAAAGCTTGGAATTGCACTTAATTTTCAGTGTGATGTTCGAGCCTGTTTATTACTTATGAGCCTTGTCTGAAGCCCAAGGCCCAGGCTGCAGGGCTGAAGAACGTAACTTAGCTCAGTGGGGTCTCCTGTGGCACTGGGCCCCAGGCAATTGTCCTGCTTGCCACCCCCTAATGCCAACCCTGCACTTGTGATCCCCCTTAACCAGTCCCATAGCCCTCTGGAGGGCTATAACTCCAGGTTGAGAAAAGAAACACCCATCTAGATGAGCTGTGTACTTCCTGGAAGACTTCTATGTACCCCAAGGGTACACATATCTCTGGCTGAGAACCACTGACCTAACTGAGACAAGTTGGCAATCTCAGTTCACATCTCAGTGACACCAGGACACCATCACAACAAGCGCTAATGGGCGAGCTTGCTGGGAAAAACCAAGAATTAAATGTGCATAGGTTGGATTTACCACTCAGTCCTAAAAGTGGATGTGACATTACCCAGCGTACAATTTGGATTCATGAACAGCTGTCCGGCTGGGAAGATGCAAATCAAGCATGGGATATTTAAATCCCGAGCTTGATTTTCAATTCTGAATGCCTACATTTGCAGCTCTAGTTTGAATTAGGCTGCAAGTGAAGACATACCCTTAGGCTGTGTCTAGACTGCATCCCTTTTCCGTAAAAGGGATGCAAATTAGACACATCGCAATTGCAAATGAAGCGGGGATTTAAATCCCCCCCCGCTTCATTTGCATAAACATGGCTGCCGCTTTTTTCCGGCTCGGAGCTTTGCCGGAAAAAAGCGCCAGTCTGGACGGGGATCTTTCGGAAAATAAAGCCTTTTCCGAAAGATCCCTTATTCCTCTTAAAATAAGGAATAAGGGATCTTTCAGAAAAGGCTTTATTTTCCGAAAGATCCCCGTCTAGACTGCCGCTTTTTTCCGGCAAAGCTCCGAGCCGGAAAAAAGCGGCAGCCATGTTTATGCAAATGAAGCGGGGGGGATTTAAATCCCCGCTTCATTTGCAATTGCGATGTGTCTAATTTGCATCCCTTTTACGGAAAAGGGATGCAGTCTAGACACAGCCCTAGAGACTAACAGTGCTATTCCTCTGAGACTTAATAGAACATTATAGTTTTACATGAAATGTTGCCATGCATATTTTACCAGAACAATAATGACCATCGAATGATGAGTTTTCAAACGAGACCTTCCATGGCCTATGTTGTTCAAGATTATTAGTCCTATAAATGGGGTAGAATGGAGAATAGGTGTGCAGACTGTCACAGTGAACTCCCCAGGTTAAATACCTTGACTGTACTCTTGCAAAGAACGTCTATGTATCCCACTTGCCAGTGAGAGGTATCTGTGCCCAAACCAGAGAAAAGGGGCTTGTTATAGGCACCATTTGCAGAGCTTGGATCTGTAGCTCAAGCTTTGAGAGACAGATGGTGAGCTCAGCGGTCTGTATTTCAATCCCAGGTGTCCCAAGGAAGCTAGAAGATATCAAGCTTGCACTGTTTCTTCCAGTGCTGCAAAATAGAGGACTTCCAGTACAGAATGGCTGACTTCTCTTGGAAATGAAATTCATTTTAACAATCATGTGAGCAAATTAGTTTTTATCTAGAATAGTAACAACATATTAAATGAAATTTGCCCTTTTTCTATCCGTAAGCAATCTATGAAGAAATACCATTTTTATGTGACTTGTTATGTATCAAATTTGTTCAACATATGGGCTATCAATTGTTTGTGGACTGCTAATATTTCATACTCGCTCAAACATTCCATACTTGCCATTTGTTTTTCAAACCATTTTTAAGGTAGTTTTGTAGGTTATACCTTTCTGTTCTCTGATCTGATGACCTAACCTTTTAAATTTATTTCCAATTCTGACAGAAGCAAGTTTTCTTTCATTCCAAAACATAATTTAGTTTCTTTACTAAACCCTAGCTCAGTTTTTGCTAACATTCTGACCAACAAAACTTCAACATTGTAGACATGCTGATGTACATTACAAAAAACAAGGCTGTGAACAGAAACTTAGACCAAACTTTTCAAGTTTGGGTGACCAAAGATAGAATCTTAATTCCACATTTTAGCCACCTAATGAATTGTGCACTAATTTGTCTATGGAAGCTCAGCCCCTCTGAAATCAAGTGTATGTACTTGTGCTGGGAGGCACAGCATCATTCACTTTTCAACAGGTGATACTCAACATGCTGACATCAACATGCTGTCCAATATCCCTGCACAACTGATACTCATCTTCAACTAGCCCCCCACACATAACCCTCCGGCCTGCAACTAAAACTTGGAATTTGTCGTAGCACAGTCAGGAGAATAGGAAAGCAGAAGACAGAGAGCCAGAGCCAGCTGCCAGGAGCAAGAGCAGAGACACAAACAAGCAATCATTTTCAACTACTCAGAGCCTGTTTCTGCAACACTTAGTTATACTCCACTGTGCTGCAGAAACAGGCTCACAGAAAGCATTCTGTGAAGTTCCCCTCAATTCTGCTATTTGTATTTTTATTCTTTCCCCGCATTGTGGCTTCCAGAAACAAGATTCTGTTGAATATGGGCATCTCACCCTGAGAGACCAAGCTACGGAATGGAAGGGCAGCCACTGTGGGGAGACATGCGTTCCTGACACCCCTGCATGGGTAGCAGGTAATGTAGGCAGCAGTCCTGCTTCCCGAGCTGCTGGGAGGCCTGGAGCCGTAGTGTGGCAGCCCTGTTCCCTGGCTGCCGAGGAGGGCTGGGACTGGAGCCGCAGCATGGCAAGCCCAGGCCCTCGAGGTGGCCAGGAAGGATTGGGCTGAAGGTGGGTGAGGCTCCAGGGACAGGCCGAAGGGATAAGGATGTGGCTTGCCTTCTCCAGCTGGGCCTTCACCCACCGCCCACGCCACGCTAGTTCTTGGAAATCTGGTCTCAGGCCCTGAGCAGTTTCTGTTTTTTTCCACAAATTCTCACTGCCTTGTGAGGACTCTTCCTCCCCCTCAGTGGATCCCATTCCCTTTACCAGAAACCCTGGAACAGGTTAATGTTATCTCAAGCCCCATACATGGCTCCCTTAATGAGGGGAAGGCTGATAAAATAAACAGATAAAACTATTAAGTTACTTCGCTTCACTCTGGAGCCTGAATGCAATGTCCTAATCAGACAAAATTTTCTGATGCTTAGTTGAACTTAGTTCTCTCTGGGCTAATATGTCAAGAAATCTAGTGGGAAAAGAATTTCCTTTAGAATTTCCGGCATTTTCTATTTTCTAACAGACAGAAAATATCAAAACAATGAGGTTTCTCACATTTTACTACTTCCACTGGCAATCCTGTCAACCATCAGGAAGTGCAGAGGTGTGTGAAAAATGGAAATGTTGCTCCTATTCAAAAATGGGATGGAACATATTTCTTGAATGGCAGACAATATTTCATTTGGTTTCAGATCATGTTTTGGTAGGTTGTTAATTTATCCAAACAGAGTCACCTACTCCTATTGAACCTATTCCTAATTTTTGTCCAACTGAATGTAGAAATCTAGAAACTTACATGAAAGACTAGTAAAGGAATAGCAACGAAGAGTCCTGTGGCACCTTATAGACTAACTGAAGTGTAGGAGCATAAGC
Organism: Pelodiscus sinensis; assembly: GCF_049634645.1. Lineage (NCBI taxonomy): Eukaryota > Metazoa > Chordata > Testudines > Trionychidae > Pelodiscus > Pelodiscus sinensis. The sequence continues at coordinate 54,794,102 of NC_134719.1, forward strand.
TTTCGTGGGCAAAGACCCACTTCGTCAGATGCATGTAGTGGAAATTTCCAGAGGCAGGAATAAATATGCAGGCCAGGATCAGGCCTGATACCTGATACCCCTCTGATAGTAAAGGAATGACTGTACTTACTAATATAAGAATGAACTTGAAGGGACTGTTACGAAAGGCACTCAAGAGATAATTAAAGCAAAATCAGTGGCAAAAGCTGTTTCCAAGACTGAGAAAGATGAATGTAGTATGACTCTGCTGGTCTGAAAATGCAGAAGAATCCAATGATTGGGTAATTCTCCTCAAAATAGACTGAAGTGTGTGCACGGTTAAATGATTCTGAGCATACACTTCAGTGCCAATCAGCTACTCAAGTCTGTTTATTTCTGTAATTCTGACTCCATAGAGCTGCTAACCACTAGATGGTTAGAATTTCTCTCCTGGTTTTAAATTCCACAGGACTGGAGATTTGGCTTTGTTTAAAAGATATGAACTGATGTGGGTATGGATGTTAGTGTTGGATTAACGGTGTTACTCAGTGCTATGCAATGATTATCTTGACATTAACGAAGATTGCCATTCTGCAGATAATTCAGTGCAGGTGCCTTCTGTCTCCCATGAATGCAAAGAATATGTATTAGCCTTCCTGCCAGAAGGTAACACACTTAGGCCAAGCCTGACTATGTTTATAACAAAGTGTAAAATACACCTCTTCAGTTCAGACTTTCTCCAGGATTACATAAACAAAAGTCCTTTAATGTGCAAATTCATATTCCCATGAGCTGGTGGAATTAAGAGAAAAAACACCACCATCTAGTCTGGAATCATTTGCTTCTTCCTTTTGTTGAGCATTTGGACACTGAGGCTGCTTCTAGATTGGCATGATTTTCCGGAAATGCTTTTAATGGAAAAGTTTTCCGTTAAAAGCATTTTCGGAAAAGAGCGTCTAGATTGGCGCAGAGTTCACGTTATAACGATGAGCTTTTGCGGAAAAGCGTGTCTACATTGGCGGTGCGCTTTTCCGCAAAAGCAGAAGCCCGGAACCATTTTGCGGAAGGCACAAGGGCACCAGCCCTTTCCGGGGCCGGGGGATGGAGCTCCTTTCAGACACGTGCTTAAAGGGGTCTCGCCGGATGGCCGTTTGTCTCCGCTCCGTGCTATAGGACCTCTTGCAGGGACTGACAGCCATAGCAGGTTTGATGGTTGCCCTCTGACTTTTGGACACCGCTGCCTTTGGCCACCTACTGCTTTTGCCAGGGTTTTTTTCCTTGCCTTGTTTCTTGTGCCATGGAACCAGGGGTGGCCACGTGCCTGCTCTGGCCCCTGTCGGACATTTTCGAGTGCCTGCAGCTGCTGCTCCAGGTTGGTGCCCTCCTCTTCCAGGACCAGGAGGGACAGATCACTTTGGACTTCCTCACCAGTGAGGCCAGGGCGTCCCTATGGCACCCCCACCCCAGGGTGGAGAGGCCACTGTGGAGACTGGACACCAGCACCGACTGGTGGGACCGGATGGTCCTAGGGCAATGGGACGACCAGCAATGGCTCCGGAACTTCCACATGCAAAAGCGGACATTCATGGAGCTCTGTGCCTGGCTCACCCCTGCGCTCCAGAGAGACACCACCCGGCTGCGGGCACCCAACCCCATCAAGAAGAGGGTCTCCATCGCAGTCTGGAAGCTGGCCACCCCGGACAGCTACCGATCAGTGGCACACCAATTCGGGGTGGGCAGATCCACCGTCGGCACCGTCATGATGGAGGTAAGTCCCAGGGGGAGTGGGGAGTGGGGTGGGGGAAGGGTGCTACACTCCATGCCCAGGGGCAGCCAAGACTCCACGCTGGGGGTATGTCTACACTACCACCCTAGTTCGAACTACAAGGTGTACCGGTAGTTCGGATTAGAGAGCCTAATCCAAACTATCTACTCCGTGCCGCGTGTAGCCGTGGGCACGGAGTCCGAACTACCGGGGCTTTAAAAATGGTGGCGCCCAGCAAGATGCAAATGAAGCCCGGGATATTTAAATCCTGGGCTTCATTTGCAACTTCAGTTGCCTACATTAACCATCCTAGTTCGAACTAGGGTGGTAGTGTAGACATACCCTGGATCACCCAGGGGTTCGGGCTGTCCCTCCCTTGCACAGGCCTGCTGGGGGAGGGGCGCATGTAGGGAAAGAGGGCTGTGGTGTGTGTGTGTGTGTGTGTGTGTGTGTGTGTGTGTGTGTGTGTGCGCGCGCGCGTGAGGACAGAGGGAATCACGGGGAGAGGGCCAAGGGAGCGCACACCCACCCCTGCCTTATGTGATGTGTTCCGCTGTGTGTCTCTGCACCCTTCTGCAGGTCGTCCATGCCATCAACGACATCCTGCTCCCCAGAGTGATCCACCTGCGGGATGTGGACACTACCATTGCCGGCTTCGCTGCCCTCGGGTTCCCCAACTGTGGGGGAGTCCTGGATGCAACCCACATCCCTGTCTGGGCCCCAGAGCATCGAGCGGCCCATTTCATGAACAGAAAAGGGTACTGCTCCATTGTTCTGCAGGCCCTCGTGGACCACCGGGGCCGCTTTCTGGACATTTATGCGAGCTGGTCCGGCAGGGCACATGACGCCCGCATCCTCTGCAACTCCGGACTGTTTCACAGGCTGGAGGCGGGCACCTACTTCCCCCGGCGGGAGTCGACTGTCAGGGATGTGCCTATGCCCATCTGCGTCATCGGGGACGTGGCCTACCCCCTGCTGACATGGCTAATGCGGCCCTACACGGGGCGGCCGGACCAGAACCGGGCCCGGTTCAATGACCGCCTCAACCGGGCCTGTAATCAAGTGGAGCTCGCCTTTGGGCAATTAAAAGTCCGCTTCTGGTGTTTGCTCACCTGTCTCGAGATGGGTGAGCGGAATGCCACGGAGGTAGTGGTCGTGTGCTGCGTGCTCCACAACATTGTGGAACGGAGCAGGGAGGTCTTCCTTCCCGCATAGATGGCAGTGGAGGGCCAGGCCTACGAACAGCCCCACACAGCTGCCAGCCGCCAGGCACACCAGGATGGGGTGCACATCCGGGAGGCCCTCACAGACATGTTTTCACAGGCCCCGGAGTAGGGTCACCTCTGTTTCCCTGGACAACTCCCTCCCCTCCCCTTATCTCCCAATACACAACAACACAGTTTGGGAGAGAGGAGGACGTTGTGCAGAATGTTCATGATTGTTATATGAAATATGTATGAGCAGTCTAGTTCAGAGCAGAGTACTCTTGTCTGTTAAGGGTTTGGGCAGGTCAAGCAGAAGGCTTGTACCTACCAATTAGGATTAGGTTTAGATTTAGGTTTAGTTAGATTAGCTATCGTCGTCGGTTCAAAGCATTTCGACCGTCGTCGAGTTTGTTCGTCAGGCGCGTCGGCCGTAGTTAGGGTTTTCTTTCAGTTCAGGGTTAGGTTTAGGGATATTCTAGGCCACCATTGTCTGTTCGAGCTGTCCCAAAGAACAGGAAGAGGATTCAAGGTTCGTGCGGAAGGCTCGAGTCAGCGTACCCGATTCCAGTCATCTTCGAGGGATCTCCTGGCAGTTCCTCTCCTGAGGCCCGGAAGGACCAAAGGTTCGAGGTTGCCAGCGTCACCGCAATCGCCCTCTGCACCTAGACTGTGTTTAATGTATTTTGTGTTGTGTTTACTCTTTTGTAATCTATCCCTTGCTTGATTGTGATTTTATGCATGTCAAATATAGTCCTGTGGTTAAATTTTATCTTCAGAGTTGGTATTCATTTATGCATCACAAACTCATAACCCTTTAAAATTATTTCCCTTTTTTTTTTTTAGAAAACCAGTGATAGATATGGAATTTGGAGTCCGCATTTGTCATCTTCATGATTTTATTAGGTTGATAGGCATTCTAAATTAATTATTCACGTTACCTCGCGTAACAGGGAGGAGACCTTGAACTGGGAGGGGGAGGAGACCTTGAACTGGGAGGGGGAGGGGAGCTACTCCTGGGAGGGGTGGCCCCTGCGACCGCTCCTGCGGGGGCGGACCTGGACGTGGGGGGCAGGCTGCATTGGGGCAGGCTGAATGGGGAGGTGGGCAGCAGGAGCAGGAGGGGCAGGGACAGGAGCAGGAGGGTCCAGAGCAGGAGGAGCAGGGGGGCACGAGGGGGCAGGGGCAGTGCTAGGGGAGGGATGGCGGGGGCATGGGGCAAGGCCTTGCCATAATGGATGGCATTGCCAATGTGTGCAGAGAGGCTGGCAGTGGAGTTCGCCATCAGCGCACAGTGTCCCTGGAAGGTGGCCCAGGCCTCCTGGCGGCACTGCAGGTCCGCCTCTGTGCGTCTGTGGATGGCAGCCTCTATGCGCTCGACGGCCTGCACGTGGCGCCGCAGGCGCTGGTCCCACTGTTGGACGCGCTGCCTCCGTGGTTGGGCGGCTGGGGGTGCTGCTGCTGCCAGACTGGAGGGTCCCCTGCTCCTGGTTGGTCCTGCTGCAGGGAAGAGAAGAAAGGATGGGTCAGTCAGGCAGCCCGGCCACTGTCCCCACACCTCGTGCCTTCCACCCCACCCCTGAGCCCAGGTGACACCACAGGGGTAGTGTGGCTTGGGCCCCCTCGGTTCCCCCCCTGCCCCTTCCATGTTGTATGTTTGCATAGAGGACCACCCCTGGAGTAGGGACCTCCTCCATGTATTGGAACCCCCGGTCTGTGTCCTGGCCCCATGGAGGGTGGGAGGGCACTTGTGTTGCATTAACCTGTGGAACTCCCTGCCAGTGGAGGCTGTGAAGCTTTGGGCTAATCAATGGTGTTTGACAGGGAGCGAGATGAATCCCCACACAGTGCCTGGGAGCACGTCTGGCAGACGTGGTCTGGGCTCTCAGATCCCCATCGCGTGGGATATCTCCTGGACGGAACCAGGAAAGTGACTGGGGAGTGTCCCATCCTTGTAGCAAAACTCAGGCGGCCCTAAGGTAAAATGTCTAGACTACATGCCTCTGGCGACAGAGGCATGTAGATTAGGCTACCAGACATAGGAAAATGAAGCGGAGATTTAAATAATCGCCGCTTCATTTAAATTTACATGGCTGCCGCGCTGAGCCGACAAACAGCTCATCAGCTGTTTGTCAGCTCAGCGCGATACTCTGGACGCGCCGGTGGCGACATCAAAGGTATTTGTCGACCACCCAGGTATGCCTCCTGGGATGAGGTATATCTGGGTGGTCGACAAATACCTTTGATGTCGCCACCCACGCGTCCAAACTATCGCGCTGAGCCGACAAACAGCTGATCAGCTGTTTGTCGGCTCAGCACGGCAGCCATGTAAATTTAAATGAAGTGGCGATTATTTAAATCTCCGCTTCATTTTACTATGTCTGGTAGCCTAATCTACATGCCTCTGGCGACAGAGGCATGTAGTCTAGATGTAGTGCTAGGGCCGGCCCGAGCGCTTCCCCCCCTTCTCCCTCCTACTATCCCTCACACACGTAGCCCAGGGACATGTGTGGCCGCAGTGGGGACTTCCCTCGGGGAGCCAGCCAAGGCACCGGGAGCAGGCGAGGGGCTCAGTGGGGGCCACGCTCACAGGGCTGTGATGCTGCGGTTTTCCCAGGAGCAGCTGGCTGTGCCTCACAGCCAGGCATGGGACAGTGTTGCCGTTCTCCGTGCTGCATCCTTACGGAGGTGCGGGCTCTGGCCTGAGTCCCTGGGGCCCTGGCTGGTTCCAGCCGGCATCCATCCTTCCCCCTGGTCCCGCCAGATGTGTGTGCGCAGCTCGGTCCCAGGCGTGCCCTGGAGCTGCCTGCCGCGGCCATGTGCTGCTCGGTCACCAGGCTGCACGTGGTTGCACGGGCTGCTTGCTGCCTAATGCTACACAGCGTGCAGCTCACGTGGCCCGAGTGACATGCCCTGCCCCTCCCACCTCTGGGTGCCTGGCTCCCCTCCTGCCTGCCCTTGTGAGTGCAAAGTGCAACACTCACCGGTGGATCCTTCCCTGGCCTCTGAGGACGCGCGGGAGACGTTGGGGCTACCGGAGGGGGCCTGCTGGGTGGCAGTGCTGGCCTCGTCCTCTGATGCACTGCTGCTGCTGTCTCCCTCCCCCGTTGGGGTGGTCCTGGAGATCGGGGGGGCGCATGCAGGTGTCAGCTGTGACGTCCGGGGCTTGTGGAGCTGGCTGTCCCAGGATGGCGTGGAGCCGGTCATAGTGGGGGCAGGTGTCTGGTCCTGTCCCCCGGCCCTCACTGGCCCGCACATAGCCCAGGTGCAGCTCCTCCACTTTAGCCTGGACTTGTTCCAGGTTCCGGGATGGATGGTCCTGCTGGGCTAGCGCCTGGGCCATGTGGCCAAAGATGTCAGCGTTGCAGTGCCAGGACTGGGTGTCATGCAGACCCTTCTCCTCCTCCCACAGGTCCAGGAGGGTCTCCAGCTCCCCCGAGGACAAGGATGGGGTTCTTCTTTTGCGGCCCCTGGGGGCCTCCTGCACTGGGGGTGCGGGTGGCTGAGCGCCCGGAGCTGCCATGCTGGGCTGCGAAGTGGCTGCTGGGCACGGCAGGGGCAACGTGGCAGACCTCAGGCCAGAGGTCTGAGGCACGCTCCTGCCACATGCACTCAGCAGCCTGCATCTGCTTTAAGAGCTCGGGTTACCAGGAAGTCCGAGGCAGCTACGGGGTCTCCCAGCATCCAAGTGGCTTTTTTCCGTTTAGCCTGCTTTTGCGCAAAAGTCTTAGCTAGATGTCTACACTGGCCCTTTTGTGCAACAGTTTTTCTCAAAAAGGACTTTTGCCCAAACGGGGAGCGTCGAAGCTTTTCCGCAAGAAACACTGATTTCGGTCAGTAGATCGTCAGTGCTTTTGCGGAAAATCAAGCAGCCAGTGTAGACAGCTGGCAAGTTTTTCCAGAAAAGCGGCTGATTTTCCAGAAAAACTGGCCAGTCTAGACACAGCCTGAATGAATAGACACTTTATTGTACCATAGGAAAAACTGGGTATTTGCATCAGCCAGTTTGCTAATAATGTTTATGGAACTTAGTGAACAAGGAATCAGGCCAAACACATTTTAGGACCCAACATAAATTGCATGTAATTAGAGATTAGTAACACAGATCATCCAGTCCATCTGAATTTTTTAGTAGACTTCAAAGTCTTCATGGTTCATGAAATAGTCAGCAGATGAGCCTTCATTGAGGTGACGGCTTTTTATAAGTCCCTAGGAACAGAATGAACTTGATCTTTGCCAGAGATACTCAGGTATTCATCACTATTTATTTTTGAACATCACCTCTAGCTTTAGAGGATTTATAGAGGGGTTCTTCAGAAACATGTAGCCGCGTAACACTATGGTCCTGATCCTGCAAAGAACTCCAAGCAGATAGCTGGAGTCACTGTAGTAGAGAACATGCAACACAGTCTAAATGTCTTAGGTGAGAATCTAATCCAGAGAGGAGCAACGTAGGCTAATGAGTGGGCCTCCATCGTGGTGGGCCACAAGATTGTCATAACCAAGACAGTCTCCCAGGATAGGGTAGTTTTGCTAACGGTGCTTGTGTACCTAGAATTTGCAGGATGTACCATAGCAGCACTTTGACTGGATGCAGAAGGAGCACATGGCTCTCACAACCAAAGTTGTGTGCAATCAGCACACACCTCACTTCACATGCCTTTGCTTTAAGTGTGTGTCACCGTTGTAATACCGGTAGGAAAAAAAAAACCTATGAGGATGAAAGCCAGCAGAATGTGGCAACCCTGTGTGTGGGCGACAGTGAACAAAATGCCTCATAGAACTCTAATGGGCTGCATGCAGCTCTCGGGCCTGAAGCTGCTGATCTAATCCTCCTTATACTTTCATGCCCCAAAATTATTGTTTGTATAAGAGCAGGCCCACAGACAATGGGAAGCTCGGGGGGCAATTGCACGGAGCCCTAGTAATTTAAAAAGCCCATGTTACTAGCAATGGGAACCCCTCCAGCCCTTTTAAATTGCTCGGGGGGGGGGGGGGGAGGTTGGCACAGGCATGGACACATGGGCAGTGAATGGAGACCCCCCCCCCCAGGGGAGGGTAGCCCATGGCTCTACTCCTGCTGCCCACCTGGAACTGCAAAATTCCCCTACTCCCCTCTCTCAGTCAGCGCCACAACCCCTCTCCCGCCTGGAGAAGCCCTGAGCACTCCCACTGTCTGAGGAGTCCCAGGCCAGCCACAGGCTCTCCCCCACCCAGAGAAGCTCCAAGCACACACACCCTCATCCAGAGAAGCCCCAGGCCGGTCACAGCCATGCACCCCTTCCTCCCCAGACCCAGCCTGCTCTGAATAAAGTGTCTCTTCAAAGACACTTTGGCTATGCCCTGGGCAGGTTTTGGAGTGGCTGAGTAGTTAAATACCACTGGGTTGGGTCTGGGGAAGGGAGAGGAGGTGCAACTGCAACAGGCACCGGACTCCTCTGGGCACGTGGGGGATGGAGCAGTGGCCAGCCTAGGGATTCTCAGTGTAGTTGGGGAATGAAGGTGCCATCGACTGGGGGATTTCTGGATGATGGGGGGTGCTCTGGTTTCTCTGGGCACCAGAGGTTGCAATTCCAGCTGAGGAAGGAGGATGGGGGAGAGGGACATTGACTGTTCTGTCCTGAGGCCCACAATTCCTGTTGGCAGGCCTGTACAAGAGGGGGCATAATGTGATGTTATGCACATGGGCTACGTCTACACTGGCATGAATTTCTGGAAATACTTTTAACGGAAAAGGTTTTCCATTAAAAAATTTTCCGGAAAAACTTGCCAGTCTAGACACAGCCATGGAGATTTAGTAAATTATAGCCAATAAAATGATTGCCTTTCCCCTCTCCCCTTTCAAAGAAATTTAAGGCCCTTTACCTCCCTCCCTCTTCCTCTCATTCATTTTCTATTTTAATTATGCTGCATACTGGGATTACAAGGGTGGGGACCACCATGATCTGAAGAGTACTGAATAGACAGCTCGTAGCCCTCATTTTGGTGATGTAGTAACAGGAGAAAGCTCAAGTAAAGCTAATTCAGTTGGACCTTAAAGATGTGGAATCTATTAACCTTTTTGTGGGAAGCGTGAGATACTATTCATACAGCCTCCTGCCTGGAATCATTTCAACATTCTAGCAATCAAAAAAAAAACCACCCCAGAGACAGGTCTTGAATCATTTCAGCTGAGGCAAAATAAATAGAATCTTACATAATATAAGAAAGTCCGAGAGAAAGTCATTAGCCAGCTTATAAAACTGAACCTTCCTTGCTCAAACATATTTTCACGTAAGGAAAGCTAAGAAATAGAGAACAGACATCTAAAACACTATATGACCTTATTTCCTGTTGAATACTTAATTCTGGCCAAAAATTTTTTTTCTGTGTCAGTCTACTGATGTGCTAGTGTGCACTTACAGCAACTGAATTCACTTAGCTAGTGACATAATAGGGAATCAGAATGTTTGATTCAGTTTCTATTCTGGAAAGTTTTCTACAGCATGTAGTGTAGTGTCTGATCACGTATGACAGAGTAAACAGCTGTTTAAATACCACACCACGTATTCATACTACTTCCCCTCTCTCCTCCCAAAGGAAATTAAATCACTTTCTTAAAGAGACCCAGCCTTTTTCAAAGTTGCTATATTACTTGCATCCTTCCCTACAAGCTGTCAGATTTTAAAAAATCACCCCCAATTACAAATTGAGCACATTTTCTAAATAGCCTCCTGCTCTGCCCTCCCACATCACCAAAGCTCTGTCCTGATTCTGCAACTACCACTCTGCCAGTCCCCTGCCCTGAAGGACCAGGGAAATGCTGGGTAAATCTTTGAGTATTATACAGTATGTGATACTGTGCAAGTGCAAAAAAATTGGTGAAAACTCACTAGTAGAGAAATTCTGTCCAAAGCAGAAGCCCAGCATAAAGTCCTCTGCATCACTGTGTGTCCCCTTTTGGGTACTCCACTGTTATAGCCAGCCTCACAAGATATTTAGGTGCCAGACGCACTAAAGATTTATATGCCCCTTCATGCTTCAGCCGCCATTCCACAAGGCATACAACCATGCTGATGACAGGGTCTATTCAATGACAATACAAAGTGACGTGAACTGACCTGTTGATATTCATCACCTAAATCAAATGCACCAGCAGAAGGATGATTTTCTGCTTTGGTGGTTCAGGTTCTGTAGTTTCTGCATCACAGTGTTGTTCTTTTAAGATTTCTGAAAGCACACCTCCAATTACAGGAAGGATGTGGATGCACTGGAGAGGGTCTAGTGGAGGCCAATCAAAATGATTAGGGGGCTGGAGCATATGACCTACGAAGAGAGGCTGAGAGAGTTGGGTCTATTTAGTCTTGAGAACAGAAGAGTGAGGGGGGATTTGATAGCAGCCTTCAGCTTCCTGAAGGGAGGTTCCGAAGAGGATGGAGAAAGGCTGTTCACAGTAGTGACAGATGACAGAACAAGGATCAATGGTCTCAAGTTGCAATGGGAGAGGTCCAGGTTGAATATTAGGAAAAACTATTTCACAAGGAGGGTGGTGGAGCACTGGAATGGGTTACCTAGGGAAGTAGTGGAGTCTCCATCCCTAGAAGTGTTTAAGTCTCGGCTTGACAAAGCCCTGGCTGGGTTGATTTAACTGGGATTGGTCCTGCCTTGGGCAAGGGGCTGGACTTGATGGCCTTCTAAGGTCTCTTCCAGCTCTATGATTCTATGATTCTACCCCAAACCTCGTCCCTCTCAGATTTTGGAAGGCATCTCAGATTCTTAAGGCTTGAGTCAAATGCGATAGCTATCTTTAGAAATCACACATTGGTACCTTCTTTGTGTCATGGCACATCTGCAGGGAAAGTGTTCCTAAAATGAACAACATTTGGATGATGACCCAGCACGACTGCTTTTACATTAAATATATGTCAGAATACAGATAAAACAGAGCAGAAGACATACACGTTCCCAACCCAAGGAGTTCAGTCAGAATCTAATTAATGCATTATTTTTTTATTTGAGCATCAGTGTGGAAGCATATCCTCTGGAATGGCAGTCAAAGCATGAAGGGGTATACAAATATTTAGCATATCTGGAATGTAAATGTAAATGCCATGCAAACACCTGTTTTTACTTTCAGGTGATAAAAAAAGTCAACATTATCTCCCATAAATGTAAATAAACTTATTTCTCTATAAGATTGGCTGAATAAGTAGTAGGACAGAGTGGACTTGTTGGCACTAAAGTTTTACATCTCACTGAAAAACAAACAGTTATCTAGCAAAAACCTACATTTGTAAGATGCCCTTTAATATTAAAGAGATTACACTACAGTACTTGTGTGAGGTCAATTGAAAAATACAATTTTTGTTTATCATTTAACAGTCCAAATATCTAATATATAAAGGAGAATGTTTGTATGTTTGTACTCTAATAACTTGGACACTATAAGACCTACTGCAACCAAACTTTCCATGGGATAACCTTTCCTCCAGGAGACGATTTTAAGGTACTATGGGAGGGAAGAGATGAGAGACATATGTCTCTCCTCGGGGCTGCACGGAGCTTGGCAGTGCAGGGAGAAGCGGCTTTCCTGCCATTGCTGGAAGCATATGGAGGCTCCTATTCAACACTGCAATTGGCTGTATTGGGCCCAGTGGCCGACCAATGGGCAGGCGGGTTGCTGCCGGGGCTCGCTCTAGGCGGAGGGTGCAGGGCTGGTGTTACTGCTCAGCTGCCACATTGAAAATATGTCCAGAAGGAGGTGCATCGGGGACCCAGAGGTGAGAGCAGGGGAGAGGGAATGAACAGGGGGGGACTGGTCCAGAGGGGCTGGACTGTTGGGGGTAAGTGAAGAGTAGGGTAGGATTGGGGGGCTGGATCATTGGGGGACTAACTGGTTTGTGGGGGCAGGATCATTAGGACGAGTGGGGGGAGGACAGGATTGTGAGGGGGTGGAGCTGGACCATTAGGAGCAAGCCGGGGAAGGGCAGGATCGTTAGGTGATGATCTGGTTCGGGGAGACTGGACCATTAGGAGCAAGCGGGGGGAGGGCAGGATTGTGGGGGGTTGGGCCGGATGTTGGGGGTGAGTGGGGGAGGGCAGGATTGTGGGGGGTTGGGCCGGATGTTGGGGGTGAGTGGGGGAGGGCAGGATTGTAGGGAGGTGGGGCTGGACCTTTGGGGGCAAGTGGGGGGAGGGCAGGATTGTAGGGGGATGAAGGAAGAGGGGCTGGACAATCCTGCAGGGAGTGAGTAAGAAATGACGCCCATGGCAGGGGGGAGGGTCTTCTTTGAGGGGCACTTGCCCAAGGGGCAGCACTGGATGATGCTGGGTGGGTGAGAAATTAATCCAAGGTGGGGGGGATCCCTCAGATCTGGGCACTGGTCCTGGCATTGATACTGGATGATCCTGGGGAAGGGTGAGAGATGCAGTCCATGGGAGGGGCAGCTGGTCAAGGGGGTGGTGCTGGAGGAGGGACTATAAAGGTGCCAGCAGGCTCAAGTAGTTGACTCATAGTTTCATCAAAAAAGATGGGAGAAGAGTTTGAAGTGTCACCTTGAAATCTCTCAGATTCAGTAGGGCCAGCCCCATTGATTGAGGCACCCTTATACTCAGCTCTTGGATGAGGATTTGCAGACCCAGCATGCCTATCCCCTACTTCCCTACCAAAAAAGCATTAGCTTCTACAAGGATAATTAGCAAAAATACCATCTGATAGGAAGCAAAACATTGCACTGTTGAAGAGGGACCTCCATACGCTTCCAGCAATGGCGGGGAAACAAGCCAGGGTGATTTGGGGGCTCTCCCTTCCACTGTGCTTTTAATGGCTCCAAGACTCATGACATGGGAAGAAGACAGAGACACAGTTTCTATTGTGACTTTTGTATCTAAGTTTGCGAAGTCAAACAGCTCTGATTCTCAACATTCCAACGCCTCTTTTTTGAGTCAGAGATTTTGCTTTATGCTGCAGTAGAAAATCATGGGGGTCTGCTATAATGGCCAGATGTCAGGCAGGGGCAGCTGTGGTGTGGCTGGAGGCTGTCAGGACCAACTTCTGTTTTTCGAAATTTTGTTCCTCCGGTTTCCCAGGCAATGCCGGGTAAGTCCAGCTAGTTTGTAATAAAATATACAGTGAGCAATGTACACTTTGTATGCTGTGTTGTAACTAAATCAATATATTTGAAAATGTAAAACAATTTGAAAAAATCAATTTATTTCAATTGGTATTCTATTGTTTAACAGTGTGATTAAAACTGTGTTTAATCATGATTAATTTTAATTGTTATTAGTTTTTTAGTATAGTACATGAATTAATTATGATTAATCAACAGCCTTACACCTGACACATTGCAGTGAACTGGAAGAAAGCAATGTGCTCTGAACAGTAGCATGACGTATAATTCGGAAAAATTTGGAACTCATATGTTTTCAATAAGTAAATTAAATATTTAATTAAAAGGAATTTATTTTTGAAAAAAAGAAACATGAAGGCTTTTATACCTAGTGATTATCAGCAATGAAAAAAATGGATGTTCAAAAACTGAATGAGCTTAGTGGTCTGAACTGGCTAACTCAGTGTTTGCCCCTAAGAGCTTTGGGGGGAGTCACTGGTATGAATTGCTCCCTTCCATAAGCTTCAGAGCCCAAAGTGCCACTGCGGAATCGGCACAGCTATTATTAGTGCAGCAGGCCCACACTTCACATGGTTAAGGACATGTCTTCACTACTGGCAGAATCAAAGGGCAGCAATTGATCCAAGTGTCAATTTATCACATCTAGCCTAGACATCAATTGATCACCAATAGCTCTACCATCGACTCCAGTACTGCATCTCAATGAGGAACGCAAGGGGAGTCGACAGGAAAACACCTCGTTATTTTGCTCAATAACTTTGCCCCGGCTCTTCACTCTGGATCCACGGCTATCTTGGCTCTTTGCCCAGAATGGGTTGGCCACCCTTGCTCTGGAGTCTTTCACTGACTTGGGAGGCCACACACTGCAGTCCTTACACAGCTTGCTTTTCACTGCATAGAGGCGGACAACATTGCTGTGTAGTGCAGACTTGGCCTAACAGTCTTTGGCACCCAGGCTTGTGGCCTGAGTAGTTCAAGCCAGGGCTTGAGTGTCCACACGGCACTGGCTTTTCAATAGTTGCATCTGGGTTTTGCAACCAAATGCATCCACGTGACACTGCCCAGACCTCAGACTCAAGACTGCAGCTTGACCTGCCTCCACATGGAGCAACAATAGGGCGTGGAGAGGAGTCTCAGCAAGACTCAGACTCAGACTCTGACCTGGAATGACGTGTGGGGAGGGGGGCGGGGGAATTGAGGCTTGGGTCCAAGCTGGAGTCAGAGCCCAGGCTTTGGGTATATCTGCACTGTGTGCTAAGAGCACAGCACTTGCAGCCCTGGGGAAGAGGAAATAATAAATCTTTGAGCTCCCTTCATGCCCTCACAATGCTGGGCTGCTCTGGAGACTGCATGGGCCCTTACCATAACTTGAGTGATGTTACTTCATGCTACCAGGTTGCAGCAATGCCAGGAAATGCCACAGGCCTAGATGCCGTGGCCCTGTTTGAGCTGTTCCTTGCCCCTGCCCCCCACAGAAACGTGTAAGGACAGCCTCAGATGGACAGCCTAAGACTGTCTTCCACAGACTTGGGCTGGGAGAATCCTACTCCCCCAGCTGGCTACAGAGCCTTTAGAAATGCTTCATACCCATTACACCTGCAGCAAAAGGGCCAATACACCCCTGCTACATCAGCTGGAAATGTATTTTGCCCCTTCACTGATTCCTTCATTCCCCAGCACACGCTCACTTTCCCCACACACAATGATTTCTTTGTTAAGAGACCGTTTCCTCTTGCAACTCCTTCTGGCAGGTGACCCTCTGACAGGCGTGAAAAACATAAAACTCCCAAGGTGCTGTGTTTCCTTTCAAGAAAAGGATGCAGCCTCTTTAACCTTATGACTTTGAAAATGCACTTTCAAAGGGACCCCCCTTATCACATACGTCCAGACTCCCAGCTAGGATTGCCAACTTTCCTAATTGCACAATACCAAACACTCCAGCTCGGCCTGCTCCTTCCCTGAAGCCTCACCCCCACTCCCTCCATCCTCCCCTCCCCGTCCATTGCTCATTCTCCCCCACCCTCACTGATTTTCACTGGGCTGGGGCAAGGATTGGGATGCAAGAGGGATGGGGCCAGAATGGAGGGATTCAGGGGGTGAGAGGGGGCTCCAGGCTGCAGCAGGAGTTTGGGAAACAGGAGGGGTGAGGTCTCCTGCTGGAGGTGTGGGCTCTGGGATTTGGGGTGCAGATGAGGGCTCGGAGCTGGTGCTGAGGGGTTTGAAGTGGGGGGAGGGATCAGGGCTGGTGCAGGGGACTGGGAGCAAGAGCAAGTGCGAGGTGTGTGGTCCAGGAGGGAGTCTGAGTGCAGGAGGAGATTCCTACCTGGAGTAGGAGCTTCAGGGTAGAGGCTCCAGCCAGGCAGCACCTGGGGAAGGAGATTCAGGATGCAGGCTCCAGCAAGGCAGCACTTACATCAGGCAGCTCCCAGTTGGCGGCACACTAGGGGTCAGGCAGGTCCCCTGGAGGTGGCCATCACGTCTGGCGTCTGCCTGCACCTATAAGCACCACTCCCATAGCTCCCATTGGCCATGGTCCCCAGCCAACGGTAACTAAGGAAGCAGTGCTGGAGGTGGGGGCGGCCTGTGGAGATTCCCTGACTGCCCCTCTGCCTAGGAGTCGGAGGGAAATGCCAGCTTCTTGCTGAGACAGGGCAGGCACGGAGCCTCTCTTAGCCCCCATGCCACTGATCAGAATTTTAACAGCCTGGTCAGCTGTGTTAACTAGAGCCAGCAGGGTCCTTTTTCCACTGTGTGTTCTAGTTGAAAACGTCACCACAGGCACCCCTATTCCCAGCTTTCTCGGGGTGTCATGGGAACTGTGACGGGCCGTCATTGGTCCGGGGGGAGGACGGCCGGAGCCACCACCCACCGGGAGCTGGCGGCCAGTCTCAAGCCCCCCAGCATTACCCCGGCGTAAGCCGGAGGAGCCAGTGGGACCGCTTGCTGCCGCTGTGCCTGCGCCGGCTGGAGTGTTGGCCCCTCCCTCAAGGCCCCGTGGGGTGGGGGCAGGGCGGAGCGGGGCGGACGCACGGCGGGGGCGAAGGCCGGCACGCTGCTGGAAGGGGAGGGGCCCCAGGCAGCGGCCGGCACGGCGGGCTGTTTTGAAAAGGCTCGACGCCAGTGAGGTCGAGGGCAGCCTCCTCGCAGCAGCGGAGGAACGGCCCCCAACCCAGGGCGGACCCCGAGCGCCACCCAGGCCAGCAGTCAGCCCGGCCTTGGCCCCAGAGCCACCGGGACAGCCATCACCGCTGGTGGTCTGCCAGCCCCTCCTCCGACGGGGGCTGAACCCCGCCGCGCCGGACCCGAAGGGAACGGCCAAGCCGGGAGCGAACCCAGCCAAGGGAGCTCTCCCCAGCGACTTTGCCTGGACGACCCAGGATCTGAGCTACTGAACCAGGGTAGGTTCTGGGGGTTGGGGTGGTGACCCCAAGAGCCGCAAGGAGGGAGGAAGGAGCCCGGGGGCAGGGTGCTTTTGGCAGCCATGGGTGGACGGGTTATGGAGGGAGCGACCTCCGTCCACTGCGCCAGGGCGCTAGCAAGCCCCGATGCCTAGGGCCCCGGGCTGGGACCCGGAGAGAGCGTGGGACCGGGTCCCCCTTCATCCCCAAGAGGAGCGTCCAGCTCCTAGCAACCACAACAAAAAGGAAAGCGCGAATCGGGACCCCGTGCCGGGGAGGACTAAGACTGGGGGAGGGCTTCGGCCCCGTTCCGCAGGGACGGGCGACTGTTTCAGGGTTCGCTGACCCCCCCCCCCCCGGCCAGGAGGGGGTGATCACACCCAAGGGCCCGGGCCCCATAGCAGGGACCCGGGGTATAACAAGAAGCAGGAAGAGGACGAAAGGGCTGAGAGGGGGCGATCGCACCCCTCAGCCCTCACAGGAACATTCAGAGGAGACAGTCAGCACAGCACATAAACTGGAGGACCAACAGTGAAACTGTTAAGTGGAGCAATCTTGCCTAGCCAAGATTTGTATGCCAAATCTCAGATCGCATTGTGATTCGAGCTGGCTAACATCTCGTCTGCTTGCTTAGAGAGAATTACGCAGGAAAGTGACTTGGGTCACGGTTGTTTTGGTTTTTTTAATTCACAAACATTCTTCAGTCTTTCCCCTGCCCACCAGCATTGTCACTAATACTAACCTCTATAAAACAGGAAATGAGCTGCCAAAACATTCAGAGGAAAAACATGAATATTAGGCAAGCAGACTGTCAACAGTGAAAGCTCCGGCTGTTATCACTACCTAGGAAAATCCATTGACGTGGAATCTCTCTCTCTCTCTCTCTCTCTCTCCTAGGTGGCCACAGAGTAACAATTCTTCACCTGAGGTTTTCATTTTGTCCCACTCATGTGGAAGTGATTTTCAGAGATGCTGAGTACCCACAGCTCCCAAAGACTTTAATAGAAGCAAGTGAGGCAATCACACCTCTGAATGATCAGCTTCATAAACAACCTAATTTCCCCTTGCCCTAATTTTAGTACTTCAAATTCTTCACATTGCAGCAAAAGGGAGACTTTGGCCAAGCTGTAGACATGTGTTTGAAATGTGGCCCAGCTGTGGTTTCTCACTCCTCTTTGGAAGTCTCCTTCCCCAACAATATAACTTCATAGGATTTTCATGCTGTAGGTTTGAGAATTGTTTTTTTTTAATACTGACTTCACTCTGCCTGGTATCCTATTGCAAAAGTCCCACTACCATCTGGCAGGACGTGTGTGTGTGTAAATGCTGTAGTTCTTCATGGAGGGCTGGTCAGGATATACTACCAAGGTATCCTCACAGGTCTCTGGTGCCGTTAATGATAACCAGAAGGCTGCTTACGTGTGTGCTCAATGATTTTTGCGGTGTAAATTTGTGCACTTAGTCTCTACAGCAGACCCCAAGAGAGCCCCCAAAGAACACAAACCAGACAAGGATTGAAGGTGCCAGGCCAGGTTTACTGTAGAGCGAAGTACAGTCATAGTTGTCAGTAGAGTCTACTGAACCACTATGCATATGTACTTGCCACAATGGAATGACTCAATCAGTGAGAGGTCCCACTGCCCCCTATGTCATTCAAAGGCTGTTCCCCCAAGACACCACCTTATATACAGGTACAACAAGTGACACCGCACTGCTGACATATCAGGTTGCCACCCTCTGACACTGTCAGGTTACCTCTGACATTGTCAGGTTACCATCCCCTGACATTACTTAGATACCGCCCATCACCCTGTAGGTCTTGGTTTGATTAGATCATCTCTATCCATCATTCTGTCATTTTAGACACTTTCTTGAACCTAGGTCTGTATCTGTGTGGAGTGGGTACCAAAGTCTTTTTTAATGAGCTACTGATTTCATGTGCTTTCTACTTATGACCAATACCAATTATTGTTCTGCACTCAGTACCTAGCACCAATTAGTGTTTTGCACTCGTGCCAAGTTCTGTGAGCTGGGGCCTGTCCTTTGCTCCCAGCTTAGTTTGCTTTATGTTAGCCATGTTTTGCACATTGTTAACTAGGCCTCAGGCCTCAGACCAGGCCTGTGCTGCATGGGCTTATGTTTTAAGCCATGATCTTACTACAAATGCATATGCCACTTTGTTATATTGTCAATAAATGTGGCATGTTGCCTTATCCCCCTGAAAAAGATCCCATGTTCTCAGACCGGTCTTAGAGGCAGGCAAGCCAGTTAGTCGCCCAGGGCCGCCATTTTCAAGGGGCTGCCGACAGAGCTGAATCCTTCCTCCCCTCCTCTCCCCCCCAGGTTTTCCTGGTTACTCCCTGGCCCTTTTTTTTAAAAAAAAAAAATCCCTGGCAGTTTTTGAGTTTGGGGTTTTTTTTCACTTGACAAATTTTTGTCCAGTATTTTTTTTGAAACCATGTGGCAACCCTATGGGTGAGCCAGGCAGTCGCCCAAGGCCACCAATTGGTTAGGACCTGCCCTGCGTGTGCTTCTTTTAAGCAAAACATTTTGGTGGAGAATGTGAAAGGGGAAGACATCACGCTAAACTTGTTGGATAATACCCAAAGGAAAAAAAACCTGCAGTATAAACTAAGAAATATTGATATGTACTAAATACTGATCGATCAAGGTGTGTACACCCCCAGCCATAGAGTCCCGGGCTTAGGAGTAGAAGCTTAGCATCTTCTATTCCCACTGCAAGGCAAGGCAGAAAGGAATTTAAAGATAAAACAGGTATTTACACCCTCGGCCACAGAGTCCCGAGCGAACAGGAAAGGTTTAAGATCCCTTTCCTGGCTTATCTGGGATGGGTTATACAAACACACAACAGTGTGTGTGTGTATATATATATATATATATATATATATATATATATATATATTGGTGTAATACCCCCGGCATAGAGTCCCTTGATTCTCTGGCACAAATATTTTATCAGTGGAAAACTACATTTTTATACCTTTGCTGCTGACAGGTTAAATGAAATTACCAGATGGATTTATTTTCTATTCCTTTCCACTTGTAGATTTTCATAACACAGAACTAGCTTAGTGCCTTGAGTGCATCAAGCATTCGACCAGAAAGACTGTCTTAGCAATCATTTTATCTATTTCTTAAGGCAGAAACAGCAGAAGATTATGTTCAAGGAGGAAAAATTGTTTCTGTAGCCTTTCTACTCTGTGCATTTTCTCCTATGTATGCAGATAGTTGCCTGGTTGTCTAGAAGTCACTGTGATGTTCTAGATCAGGCATGTCCAAAGTCTGGCCCGCGGGCCAATTGCGGCCCGTGTTCCGGTTTAATACGGCCCCCCAGGTAATTTGGCAATATCTATCTTTTATGGCCCCCAACGAATCCATATGTATTGAGATGAATACATTGTAAAATCTCAGTTAATGTCAGTTGGTCTAAATCAGTTATAAATATATTTGGACACAGCATGTGTACTTGATGTTATGATCCTGTTCATATTTTTTTAACTTAAAAGTTGACAGACAACCTTTATTACCAATAATATGTAATGTACTTTACAATGTTCCTGACATATATTTCAGCTTCCTGGATTTTTTTTTTCATCTGGCCTTCAGATATGGAAGGCAGAGTGATTTAACACCTGTTTAGATTTGTCATCCATGTGACGAAATGAAAAGTATGCCGTTTGCAATAAACTTTGCATAAAATAGTTAATTTGCATTTAATTTTAATGGTTCAAAGAATGTCAGGCAAAATGGTCGGCCCTCACGCATGTTCACTTCATCAAATCTGGCCCTCTTTGAAAAAAGTTTGGACACCCCTGTTCTAGATGAAAGTTTCAACTACACAGATACACAGAAAGTTTTGGTTTCAAAGTACGTGCCCTTCCCAATCAGAATGCTTTGTTGAAATACTCTTGACCAGCTTTACTTGCAACTTTCCACCAATGCATGAGGGAAAAAATAATTTCATTGTGTATATATAATTATTTTATTGTTTTCCATTTCAAAGTTTAGAGACCCAGAATAAAAAAATAAAACACTTGAACCAACTATCTTCTCTGTAGTTGTATTTTTCCCTCTTTCAGGGATGAACTTTTAGTAGGAAAGTTTTGTGAACTTGAGATTCTTAGATTTTAAATCCAGTTTTTGATCATCTACTGTGACCTCCTACATAATGCAAGCCAAAACAACTCTCCCTCAAGCTCATGATTGCTTTTTGAGCTATACCAGATCTTTTAGAAAGACACCCAATCTTGATTGAAAGACTTCAGCCAATGGATAATCCACCACATCATCAGGTAAGATGTCCCAATGACTAAATTACCCTCACAGATAAAAAAATATTCACCTTATTTCTAGTCCATCCTTTGAATCTCTTGATTTTTTTCTGCTAAGAGTCATCTATCCCTTCCTCTTTCTATTACAGGCATATGTAGAGCATGTTCAAGTCTCCTCTGAAACTTGCCAGTGTGTTTAGCAAATTATGTAATTATTAAGTTTTTCATAGTGTAAGCAAGTTTTGCAAGACCTTGAATAATTCTTAGGTTGGACCTTTCTGATCCAGAACCCTTGGGACCTGACTGGTCCTAAACAAAGGAGTTTGCTGCACCAGGGGAGGTCAGAGCTGTCCCAGAGGGCTACCAGCTTCCTGTCCAGGCTCCCCTTCTGGCTGCTGGACCAGACTCCATGGCTGCCAGTCTTGTACCCCTCAAACTATATAATTTAAATACACAAAATGAGTAGGGCTACCCTCTAACAAACACAATTAGAAAGTTGAATTGATTGAAGTGAAATAACAGAAAGAACTGTACCAGATAGTCCCTGACCAAAACTGTGCCCTTATTTGTACAGCACACATGATGTTCTTTGCCCTACTTACACTAAATGGTGACTGTAATGCTGAACATTAAACTCTGCTTTGGATGTGCATTGAGGACTCTAGTTGAAATTGATGGGATTCATATATGCAGGCATCCAAAGACAGAATTTGGAAGGACTGGTTGAAATGGCGAAAAATAGGTCTACGCATTTTTGTAACGTATGTTTACGACACAATATATGGATGAGTATTGCGCAGACAAGCTGATTCAGACCAAACAACTGCCAGAAAAGAAGCCAACATGGTAAAGCTTCACATAAAATGAAGTTCAGAATCTGGTTTTAATGATGCCTACCCCGAGATCAGGGATTGCTGCATGCCTGGCATTGATTATTACAGACTTGCTTGGGGGGGGGGGGGGGGAGGACGTGATTGAGGAGAGGCTATACAGGGAGGGAAGGGGGTGTCATGGCTCCTTCCCCACTCTGGCATGATAAATGCAGGAGTGGGGGCCAGCACGTGTTCCCCAAAGCCTTATCTACCAGGCTTTGGTATAAAACTTCCCCCAGAATCTTAAAAACCTAGATCTTGGGAATAAAACTTCCATTGCCACCACCCAAGTGTTGATAAAGAAATCAGGGGAAAGATCATTTGGGAAATCTCACCCCTAAAATAAAAATCGGGGCACACAATTAACCACTGCCAGGTTAATAGAAGAAAAGAAAGAACTTTTATTATTACAACAATATTCCTGTTGCAAGCATAATGACTAGATAGGAAGGTAACAAAATATACTCATGGAGAAACTCCATGGGCCTAGAACTAAGTTACAAAGAAAAGCCAAAACATCTTTTAAACAGTGCAAGATCTCTGATCTCATACCCAACCCTTAAAACAATAAAGCCTAACGAAACTACCTAAACTTTACCCTACTTACAGAAAATGAAGAATGGTGTCTGGGAGAGAGAGAGACATGCTTGTCCCTCTCTGTAGCTGCAGAGAACCCCCAGAGAGGCAAAAGGACAAAGGGAAAAACCCAAATTCCTTTGTCCCAGGTTGAAAGTCCCACCTACATTCCTACTGGTCACTCCACCTGGCTAGGTGTAGTTAACCCCTTAATCCCCAGGCTGCTGGCTAAACCTCATAATCATGACAGGGGGGTCCTCAATCATTCTGACTAACTCAGCTAGAATCAAAGCACAAGTGATGACAAAAAGCAATTTAGGTTGCACATCATGCAATAAACCTTTGCCTGAATCACAGGATGCCGTAGCTTATGCCACAAAGCATAACTTCCCCAATTTTGGCTCCTAGAGCTATTTCCTCTGGATTCTAGACTAGACTGTATACTAGGATTCTCATATTTAATCACTGCTTAGAAAAAGGAAGCAATATTATGAGGCTGTCTTTCTGTTTGCGTAATCCATTAGCACAGAATAAACTATCAATTTCTCTGGCCTTTTGTCCCAGTTTTTACTATTAGTAATTGTTTAATGGCCTCATGAAATAGAATTTTAAGAATATTGCACACATTTTGCATATAAGTCTGGGTACATACATCCAGGATTTGACTAGGTAAAATGCAATGGGCTGTCAGCACCATCTATTGGTGTAAGAGAGGAATAATTGATATTTAAGAATGCTGAGGATAATCTACACTGCAATTAAATGGGGTCCCAGAGTATGAGCTCCAGCTTAAGATGAAATATCTATCCCACAATTTTATAGCCCTGTTGCCTGAGCCCAAGTCAGCTGACATAGACCAAAAGTGATGTTTAATTGCAGAATAGATA
The DNA here is from genome assembly GCF_049634645.1 of Pelodiscus sinensis. Classification (NCBI taxonomy): domain Eukaryota; kingdom Metazoa; phylum Chordata; order Testudines; family Trionychidae; genus Pelodiscus; species Pelodiscus sinensis. The sequence continues at coordinate 54,817,185 of NC_134719.1, forward strand.
TACCCTTACAGAGATCCTACTGAAAGGTGTTTTGAAAGAAGTCACAAAAGGATGAGAGAATTCACATGAAAAGAAACAGGATGTTACCCCAGTAGTATTGGTATGTATATTGTTGATTTATAGGTATGTGTTAGATGTACAAACATAGATAATTCCGTGCCCACAAGAAACTTATACAGTTTGTACAAGGCAAAAGACAAAGTAAGTGGGCTGGGTAATATGGGGAAAGTTAGATAACAAAAGCACTTTCTTAAAATCAATGTTAATAAGATAACATTCATTTAGAAGCCCCGTCATCTGAAAATGATAAAAGTTGGATCCTAAACAAAATTTCTACCTTTAAAATACAGAAGGGAATTCTGTTTTGACTTGAATCCCTTGAAATCTTAGTAACTTCAAATATCTGCATGGGATACAAGTCAAGGCCAAATTTGGTCACTAAAACACAATTAAGGATTTTTGTGTGTGGAGGGAGGAGAATGAAGTTTCACCCACAATAAGTCGCCGCTTTGCACATTTTTGCAGTGTTTTGTACTGCCAGGAAACCTTTGAAAATTGTTTATGATGCAACACAACATAAAGAACCTCGCTTTTGCCTGACGTGCTCATGCCGACTCTTTTTTACTGATGAGAGAAGATGGCAGCACCCTGTTAAATAGTGTCTGTAGTGATAAGTGGGGTGGACTGAGAGGAGACAGTATGGAAAAAGAGGGGAGGGCTAGTTGAGGGGAGGAGACAATGAAAGAAGAGAAAATTGGCTTGAGGAAAAGAGGGGCTCATTCTTGGGAACCCATGATTCCCATTGCCAAGTTCCAGGAAGCCAAGATGGAGTTGCATATAGCCAGGGTCCTGCCTCTTTGCCTTGACCCCATCTCCTTTTGGCCCCTTTTCTCAGGGCTGCAGCCCTGAGACCCCTGTTCTTTCCCTGCAGAAGCATCTGCCAGGGGAGCTCACTTCTTCCTGCTGGCCCCATCTAGGGAACCTTCAGGATGTTTCACCCAGCAATGCTGTGCACTCCTGCTGTTGCACTTCCAGTACCTCTGTCCAGCTGGCTGGGTCACTACTAGGTGCTCCATACCAGAGCTACTCTTCAGTTCAAGAATTCCATGTCTAAGCCAAAGATGCCTCGCTTGAAATGTGTGAGGATGTTATTAGAAAGACAAGGTAGGAACATGAGAAATAAAAAGTCTCATACATACAAGGCCTGATCCTGTGATGTATAATATATGGATGGACTATAGCGTCTGTGCAGAGTCCCAGTGAAGTCAATGGTATACAATGCAGGAAAGGGCTTATAGGACACAAACAGAGAGTCGCACACAGACACCTGTGTGTGTGTATTCACAAAAGTGTGGACAACTGTGTCTCACTGATTTCCAGTCTTCTCTCCACAAGCTAAAATGGCCAAAGATGGCATGCCTGATATTTTGAGTTAGAACTTGATTTTACAACACAGTCTTTGAAAAAAATTCTGTGGCCTCAAAATGTTGTGAACAACAAATGGAAGAACTGTGTAATATAATTGGGCGACAAGCATTACAATAAAGGATCGTTACAGATTACAGATATATTATTAGCTCCAAAATAAATATTGTAAACCCAGCATTAAGGTTAATTTTAAAAGAATCTCAACATTAAGATATGGAAACACACAGTTTGTGCACCCAAGCAATCTTAATTCTGCCCCAGGGGTGGATGAGAGTTTTATGGGGCCCATGGCAGCACTATTTTGCAGGGCCCCCTTTTGGAGACAAAATAGAAAAAGGGCATCAAATGTGCAAATTGAAGGCTATTTTTCATATTAAATGTGAATTGGGTAAATTTCACAGAAACTTAATTTAGTTGGATAATTTTTATTTTAATTATATGGTAATTCATTCTTAAACACAATTCTGCATTAATAATTAAACATTTTAATTTGTATTTAAGTCTACTATAGCTGTCTAGCTCTTTTGGCAGCACATTCTTCAATTATGTCAATAAAGTCCATTTCTTTACACAGGTCATTTTCAATCGATATAATCGAAAGACCTACAAAACGCTTCTGGCTCACAGTCGATTCTCTTTGGCTGCCCATGGCTGGTATTTGCCACGCAGTGTTGGGTGTTTCACAGCCAGGCAGCATTGGGACTTGCAGGGGCCAGGTGGAGTGTGGGTGTTGAGACTTGGGGGGGCAGGGAACATGTGGCTGTTGGGACCTGGGGGGCTAGGCAGCATTAGGTGTTGGGATTTGGGGGGGACAGGCAGCGTGTGGGTGTTGGGACTTGGGGGGCAGGTAGAGTGTGGGTGTTGGGACTTGGGGGGCAGGCAGCACTAGGTATTGGGATTTGGGGGGACAGGCAGCGTGTGGGTGTTGGGACTTGGGGAGCAGGCAGCGTGTGGTTACTCGGGTTGGGGGGCAGGCAGGGTGTAGCTATGTGGAGGATGGCGCACAGATGGGCCATAGGGAGGATCAACGGGCAGGGGTATCTGACTCATCAGACAGGCCAAAATAACCATTTCAGCCTCTCGAACAGCTCCTGGCTGGGCGGGGGCAGCTGCTCCCAGGGACATGTGTGTTTCGGGGGGGGGCGCTGTCTGTGGAGCTGGATCGCACTGCACCCACAAGTGGAGGGAAGTGGGGACTGGCGGGAGGAGATGGGGTCTCCCTGGTGGGCGGGTCGCTCTACCCCAGGGCGTGGCAGGAAAGGGGTCTGGGCTCCCCCAAGGGAGAAACCGCGCCACCCCCAGCCTCTCTCTGGGCAGGGCAGGAGGGTGGAGAAGCGGGATACCCGGGCGCCATGGCCAGACGTCGCTCTTCGCCTCCATGGCAACGAGCCACTGCCACGCGCACCACTGGCTAACAGTGCCGCTTGTGGACTCGCAGCGAAGGGCAGCGGCAGAGGCAGCTCCAGCAGGTAAGGGCAGCAGCGGCAGATATATGGCAGGGCGAGTGGGGCTGGCGCAGAGCCTGTTGAAGCGCACGGCCCGGGGCAGCCGCCCCGCTCACCCTGCCCTATTTCCGCTGCTGTTCTGCCCTAAAATAACCATAGAATCACAACTAAAGCACAATAGTGTGTGTTTTAGACCCAGATTGATTAAACAAGACAATTGTGTTTTCCACATTTTCCCCTTTCTGGTATCATTTCACGGCAGAGTTTAGTTTGTTTTGCTAATATGGCTTCATGACCATTGGAAAAAACAAGAGATTTTGTGGGAAAAAAATCCATTTATTGAACACTCCACAAAACAACATTCAGCGGATGCTAACCTTTTAGTTATGAAACATAAGAACAAAATTATCAAGATAAAAATGTTTTCATGTGTAGTCCATGCCTAGTTTGAACAGTGTTACTCGCTATAAGTCCAAGATACATTTTAAAAAAACTTGGAATTATAGCGAAACAACTTAAAGTGAGGAATTTTTTTCCTGCAGCTCACTTCCATTTAAGCAAATTAGGGGGGAGTGTTTTGCACGACTTAGAGCGAGGAATGGGAGGACTTATAACGCATCAGTTCCTACAAACATCAATGACTTTAGTGTGGAACGGATGTCTACCGGGGCAACTTATAGTGGGGACCCCCTGTATTTTGTAATTGTGGGGAGGGGAAAGTAGTCTAATAGTGAGCACTAGATTTCTTAAATAACCTTTATTTTAAATTCATTTAACTCAAAGAAATGAATTGATTTTCTTTTAAATTTTCAAGAAATGCATTTGATATTCAAAAGGGCCTGTAGTTTGAAGGACAATATACTGCATTTTTCATACATATGGCTGAGATTCCACAGCTTAAATAAAAGTGCAATATTCAGTCTTTACTAGGGAACTTTAGTGACTGTTTCGGGGAGGGCAATAATTTTTGGCTGGGGGCCACTTCAAAAAGTTTTGAAGTGCCCCAGACTGCCCGGAAGAGGTAGGGCCTAAACCAGAAGGGGCAGGGCCAGTACTCTTCTGGGCTACCCCACCCCCAGACCATGATTGGTCTGGGGGTGGGGAAGCTCCTTTTCCCCCCTTCTCACTAGGCATCCACGTGCTCCTCGCAGGGTGGGGGGGTAGGGCAGGAGGAGGCTTCGGGCACTACCCCTGCCCCCAGGCCAATCAGGGTCTGGGGACGGGAGCTATGCGAAGCTTCCCTCATCCTACCCCCACCCTATGTGAGCGTACGTCACTTTGAAGTGCCGTGAGCTCCTCACGGGGCAGAGGAAACTTCACACTCTCTTCCACCCCCAGGCCAATCAGGGCTTGGGCATGGGGGAGAGTGTGATGTCTCCTCCTGCCCTGCAAGGAGTATGTAGCACTTTGAAGTGCTACGTGCTCCTCGCAGGGTTGGAGGAAGTTTCACGAGCTCCCATGCCCCTAGGCCTCAATTGGCCTGGGGGTGGGGGAGCATCAGGGACTCCCCGAGCCAAGTCAACTCACTTGGCAGGCCAAATCCAGCCCACGGAGGCCTTTTGCCCACCCCTGGACTACTTACATAACATAATGCTCTTTCAGTGTTCAAGATGGATGAAAGTCATAGAATGAATTAGGTCTGTGCAAGACCATTCATATCACTGAAGCAATTAAAGGGGGAAATGGTGTAATATTCACTGGTAATGAGCACTTACTCACAAATAGCCACAATGGGACTACTAACATATGAACTCATCAGGATTGTACGTTTAAGAGCATGTGGGTTAAGTTTATAAGACTTTCAACTTTGGTTTACATATTAGTGTTACAAAAGAATAAAATTTCAGCTTTGTGTTAGCTAAGCAGAAGCCATGAGTGGCCTATAATATAACTAACACTTATTATATTTCCTCTTGAAGAGTCATCATCAAGAACTTTGGCATTTTCAAAACAGGAATGTAGGAATTGACACAATCACACCAATTACCCTTCTTGTCCCCTGTCTGGTAGTGACCAGCACTGGATATTTCAAACAAACGAAAACTCTCAAGTGGGCACCTATGAAATAACTCTTCCATACAAGATGTTTCAACCTAATCTCCCCAGTTAGACATTGTTTTATAGAAGAAAAGCAAATATATTTTGATTTCCATCTAGATTTAAATTGCTAATGTAAAATGAGATTTTTCCAATGTGCTCAACTCTACTTCCATTGACTACAAGCAGACATTTACAGAAAGTCTGCAAGTGGAAAGGACTATAAAATAAACCCATCTGATAACTTCACTTAACCTGTCAGCAGCAAAGGTATAAAAATGTAGTTTTCCAGTGATAAAATATTTGTGCCAGTATGTCAAGGAGCAACCTACTCTGGGAGGCCCCTGCCTGCCAGGGTCCCTACACGCGTCCCCAATGGATGTTATATGGCCTCGCGGCCAAAGTCCACACATGGGCCCTTATAGCAGGGTTAATACAACCTTGAGGCCAAGTTCACAGGCTTATAGGCACCGCTTACTCCCTCGAGCCAGCTACGGAGGGAATAGGGGGACCCGAGCCCCCCTACTCTACCAGGTCTCAGCCCAGGGCCCTGTAGGCAGTGGCTGGGGTCGCTGCCTCGCTCAGCGGGGAATCCTGCTGCAACACGCTGAGCACTCCTGGGAAACTCCCCATCCTGGGCTACTTCCTACTGGAGTCTGGTGGATGTCTTCTGTGTTGTCTCCCCATGATCCAATGACCCTGCACGTAGCACCTCCTAGCCTGGCTGCTGCTGGAAGGTCTGGTCACTCTTTCTCTCTGGGGCTATCCTAGAAGCTCCTTCCCCCTCGGCGGTCAGCCCCAACTGAGCTGCCCCTGGGCCTTTTACAGTCTGGTTTCACCAGGAGCATGCCCATTAGAACTGTGGGGGAAGGGCTCTTTCAGCCAGCTGGGCCCAGCTTACTCCCTGCTCTTCAGTGCGGGGTTGACATACCCCATCACACAGAGCTATAACTTAGATAATTGAGCTGGTCAAAAAAACAGTAAAATATTTACACAAATGAAAAAAAAAAGTAACATCTTTTCTAGATCAAAGTGTCGCCTGTGTGTTGTAATGAAACTGTTTTTTCATTTCAAGTTTGTTAGGTTTTTTTTTATGTAACTCTTCTGCCAAGTAGAGTCAGCAGCAGCCATGGTCGGGTTCAATATCCAGGGGTTCATCTCCATCCATCCAACACAGAACTGGCTTGAGCTCCCACCCAGTAACCTGGGAAATTTACACACACTCCTGGGTGACTCTGGGAGGAAACACTTCCCCAGTCACAAGCACAGAGTCTGAGCGTAGAAAAAAAACTCTTAATAAATGGGAGGGAAATAACTTGGTATTAATTTGGGAAACTACCACAAACAGAGTTGATAAATAAAACCATGAGTAACAGTCTCACGGCAAGTCGGATAAACAATGCCCTTTTCCCTCTCAAGTGTTTAAATCCAGCAAAGTAAATGTCACCTTCACACAGCCAAACATTCTCTGCACCCCACTCCCAGAGTGTGTCTAGACTACATGGCTCCGTCGACAGAGCCATGTAAATTAGTTTACCCGACATAGTCAAAGAAGTGGGGATTTAAATAATCCCCGCTTCATTAAAATAAACATGGCCGCCGCGCTGTGCCGACGATCAGTTGATCCAGCACAGCGCGGCAGTCTAGATGCGGTGCGGTCGACACCATCCACCTCTTGGCTGTGACGTCTGCCCATAAATGATTGCAGCTCCCAGAGATTTCACTCTTGGCAAGCAGGATAGAAGAAATACAACTAACCTAAGGAAAGCAGTTAATGGTGTCTATTTAACTCTTGGTTTTCTGAACAGTAGGGAGGTACAGGTCAAACCAGGCCAGGCCAAGGAGGTTACGCAGCTTCATCCCTCACCCTCTCTCCCTTTATAAAGTTGAGCCCCTGCTTAGCAAGGTTCTTTCTGCTAATGAGTTCTTTCTGCTAATGACAATTTAGCATGGTCCTGCTCTTCTGTGTTCTCACAATATTACAAACATTAGTAGCCATGTTTCCACTGTCCCTGCATCTAACACAAACATAGCTGGTGTTGGGTCACAAAGTACGTTAATGACACCGAGCAGAATACCACTCCCTCTGCTGAAAATTGAACACATCTGAGCAAAGCAGGAGCAAACTGTATTTACATACACACTGAAAGTCCCTTTCCAACTAGCTGTTTGGGAAGCATTCCTTCAGATACTGCTTACACTTGTTATTTTTTTCTGTGGAAATATTCATCATAACGGATCCATGTTTTAAAGCATTTTGGTTTTAAAAGCAGGGGCATTTGTAATCAGAAAACAGTCTTTTTCTATAAACCGAGTTGTATTATATTCACATTCAGTCTAAGTGGTGTAGCATTCATGTATTGGCAATTGTGTGTTTGTGCACCTTCTGGGTGTGGTTCTCTGTCCATGTAGTGGCACTTAGACCACTGACAGAGAGGGAACAATGAGTCTGCTCTGCAGCTCTACAGATGGCTTTTAGCTCAAGCTGTAGAGGCTTGTGCATTAAGTTCCAAAGATGTTTGGTTCCACTGACTGGAGTTACAAATTCACATTCAGAAGGACTTCGTTTGTTTAGATAATAGAAGTAGAAAAGCTGTCCAGTGTGCCCAGGACCCTTATCTATTCAATAATTACTTCCAAAATAGGCATTTTAGCTGTTAGCCTTGCTATTGCCCTTTTAATGTCCATGTACTGTGTTCTAATGGGGGAAGTAATCTTATAATTTGCCTAATCCATTTGTCAGCTACTTTCACTTTTCTAGCTGATACAACACCTTTTCTATGCCTTTGCTGGTTCTAGGAAACTGAAAGAGGTCAGAATAAAAAGTCTTGAAACAATGTAGATGTCTGCAACAATTATTCAGCAATTGCCTGAATTCCCATTTAACAAACATATTGATGTGCTGGGGTGCAGTCACAGACGACCCCTTTGGGTTACTTTTCAATGTGCTGACAAAGCCATTGACACTCACTTCCTTGCTCCACCCTGTCCTGTTGGGCCAGATCTCCTGATCTCCCCCAGCCAAGGCACAGAGCTGAGATTATCCCCCCCCCTCCTCCCCACACACACACACAGAGCAACACAGACACCAAGTCTCTTCAGGACTGAGGGGGATGTAGTTTTGGGCACAGCTTCCGAGGACCCAACCCCTAAATGGGATCAGAACCCAAAATAAATGATTCAGGTAAGCCCCCTTTAACAATGAAAGGTAGATGTACACACTGATTGCTCCCCTGGTAACAATTATTTACACTGGGCTTGATAACAAAATCACTTATTTACAAAGTACAAACAGTAGGATTTAAGTGGCTACAAGTGAAAACAGGCAGAACAAAGTGAATTACAAATTTAAAATAACAGAAAATAGCTAGTTCTAGCATCCTAAAACTTATTACAAAAGTACCTTAAAACTGTTCTTGTTTCACCTAAACCGCCAAGCCTGGGAAAGATCTTTTTTCGCTGGGGTCTCTGGTTCATTCTCTTCGAAGTGACATGCCAGCCAAAGCCCAAGGGCCTGAAAACTTTGCATCCTAAATTGCTTTCTTTTGGGGGGAGAATTCTTTGTCTCTACATTCCACCCTTCCATGGAAAATTACCTGGTACGGTCTGATTAGTTAGGGTGATCACAGGCCTTACTAAGATCAACCACTGCTAAAACTTAAAGGTTAAAGGGGCTGTTCACAGCTGATCACCCAGACATTGAGGAAAACACCCTTGATGGTTTTCATTTGCACGTTGAAAGCCATAAACAATTCCATACTCCATAGATGCAAGAATGATACCTACACCAAATAAGATCTACAGATCTTTGAGTTATGCCTATTCGTATACTTAAGAATGTCAAAGCATGGGGGGGGTGGGGGAAGGCCATCACAACTGACATGGAGGCATTTATGCCAAAACCCTTTTTGAAGTTACTGAGAATTTCTAGTTAACCTCACTCTTCTTTAGAAGGTGTTTCTAAATTTTTTCTATATAATCTATGCAGCATTGCTTTTCATCAGACACCCATACTACACAAAGATGAATGAACATTAGCTGCATTTTACAAATGGGAAATGAGGTACAGGTTGAGGAAGAGATGTGCCCAAGATCATACAGAAAATCTGTAGAAGAGTCAGGAATAGAAGCTAGGCCCAAATTCCAGGACACAAGGCCTGCGCACTAGATGCATTGCCTAATTTTAAAACTCAGGATAAAATGTCACTTGTGTTCAGAGGTCAGTGTGAAAGGGAGGTGTGTGTGAACACAGACGGCAGGAGTGGAACTAAAATATATATGTATGTGCTTATATTTTGTTCAGGTACTTTAGAAGTTACCGAATATTTTAATTCAAAAGATTTCTTCCCCCACTCATTTTTAATTCAGGAACAAGCCTCCAAAGGCATGGGAACAGTTTTTGGAGTGGGGGTGCTGAGTTGCACCCCATGCTCCCTTATCGCTATCAGCACTCCTCACCACCCCTTAGAGATGAGGCTGGCAGCCAGAGCCTTGCATGTGGGGCCTACGACCAGGACCCCAGGCCCAGCGGCTGGGCAGGACCCTTCATGTGGGGCTTGACTATAGGGCCAGCTGCTCAATGGGATCCAGGGCTGGCAGCCAAGCTCCTGCACATGGGGACCTGGGACTGGGGGCTAAGCCCCTGTGTGTGAGGCCGGCAGCTCAGCAGGCCTAGCATCAACAGCAGAGCCCTGGTGCATGAGGGTGGCAGCTGAGTGGAGCCCTTGGCTGCAAGTGGAGACCCCATCTGGGGAACAGAAGGTCAGCAGCCAGAACCCTGGCGGGTAGGGCATGTGGCCAGGATGCCCAAATCATGGAGGTGCTGCAGCACTGCCCACACTCCTACTTCCCATACCTATACAACTATCTGCAATTGTGATACTTTCATCAGGAGAAAGTACGTGTCATTTTAAACATTCAGAATGAAGAAAGTGTTATTCAGAGAGTCTGAGGTCACTCAATCAAAGCAACTAGTCGAAGTTCATGTGATGTTTGCATTTTTTTATTACTAGTTAACCAAAGGTCTCTTGTTCTGACTAGTCCATTTCCTCCTTCACAGGTGTTATTCATAACTGCAGTCTCCAGGAGAAACTCTCATCTTCCTATTGCCAAAGTCTGTGCTAAGATTTAAAGAGAGGTGTGAACTAAATTCCAAAACTCAAACACTCTTGAATTTGGATCAAGAGCCAATCTCTAAAAGGAGATTGTGGAGTGAAGTTAAGGAAAACAGTAAGCCTTGGAGAAATTGTTTCAGACAGGGACAGAAAAGGGAAATGCCTCTGGCAGATACTGGAGGAAAGATTCAAAGGCCTCTGATGGGATTTAAAACATAAACAAAAATTGATGGGAGCCAATTTCCTCCTCAGACAGACTGAGGAACACAGGGGTCAGCAAACTTTCCTAAGTGGCGTGCTAAGATTTAATTCTCCGGTCCTGGGCTGCATCACTCTCCCGGGAGGGGGAGAGGGTCTCTCCCCACCACACACCCCATTTGGTCTCCTGCCCTAGGTTCCACTCCAGCTTTTCCCGTGGGGAGGGGAAGAGCAGGCAGTGCACACGCACTTCTCCACACTTGGGTGCAGGATCTGGGTGGGAGACGGGGTGCAGGAACAGCTTGACACTATGGTGTCTGACCATGGGGAGGGGGCAGGACCTGGGTGGAGGTTCAGGGTCTCAGCACGGAGAGGGGAGCAAGGGGTGCAGGGCCTGGATGGCACTTACATTTTTTCCCCCAGTGTCCATAACAGGGTTTATTTATTGTAACAGTCACTCCCATGTGGCAGCCAGACACTCTCCAGACACGGAATAAGTTAGCGGCTCGTGGGCCGAGTGTGGAATGAAGGCCGTGCCTTGCCAGGAACATAAGGAGTCTGATCAGCAAGATGACAGACTCCAGTGGCCCCATGGGGCTCTCTGGTGGGTGTGAGTGCAAGGCACACACAGGAGGTGTGAGGAGGAGGCAGAATAGTGCACAGAGCAGCAGGGACATGGCCATGGCAGCAGCAGGGCCTGCTTTTGCCCCTTCTCCCTCCCCCCCCCCACTCCCCACTGCTCTCAGGCTGTCCCAAGCATGGCTTCCCACTGCTCCATTCTCTGGATTCCATTGGAGCAGTGGGAAAAGCCTGCAGGTGGTGCACTGGTGCGCTGCTTTGTTCTTTCAGCTGGGGGGAGAAGAGGGACAGCACGCAGGAATGCGTGGAGCTGTTTGTGGCTCCAGCTTTTTCCCTGATCACACAGCAGGGCTTGGGGCTTTTCTCAACCACCCCCACAGGCCACTGAACATCACCTTGCTTACCACTCATGCTGGGTGTTGCCGACCCCTGGAGTAGCAGTTTACACATTTCATGCTGCACAATCAATCTGCTCACTATCAGCTGTGCTCAGAAAAATTAAAAGGCATAAAATTATCTTACAAGTTCACTTCCAGCACATGGGCCTTCTCTACACTAGCATATTACCTAAAGTTCCCATACGTTATACCAGTGCAGTTTCCTCCAATTTCCAACTGGAAGCAATAGTGACGCACGATTCGGTTTACACCAGTATATACACAAGAGATTTCTACCTGTGTAGCTACATGAATGGCTAAAATAATCCAGTATAGACAAGGCTTTCAACGATCATTATAAAAATTGAAGTTTGACAATTTATTGAAGTGCCTGTGCACAGACGATCCGGGAGCTACTGGAAAACACCTGACCCAACAGAATCCCATGACAAGCCACTTCCACCAGCAGAATGCCTCTGAGGAACATACTTGTTTCCCCAAGCCCGAGAGTTGTCCATTGGACACATAAGAATGACAGTGAGGAACAAAATTCTGAATGTAACGAAAAACAGACATGTATTCCCAGAAATAGCCTAGTCATTTTGCCAGCCTTCTTGTGAAACATTTTCAACCCAAGCTCCCTCTGGAAGTTGGTGCCCTACACATCCGCCCCCAGGACCAGCCTGAATGTTCCCAGGCAAGCACTTCAAGCTGAGGATGAGAAGCAAAAATTGCATCGAGTCCAAAACTAAATTTCATAATTTTGGTGTTGACTTGATTGTCCTTCAGGTTACACAAGGAAGGGTTTGTCCACCCTTTATACTGGAGGCATCAGTTCCAGATCAAATAGACGTATCCCCGCTAGCTTTGACTGAGCTAGTGAACTGGAAATGGAAGTGTAGGCTGCAGCAGCACAAGCAGCAGGATAGGTTTGACGCCAAGTAAATCCTGCTTGAGAACCTGGCAATGTTCCCTCTAATTTTTCCATCTGTGTGCAGAATAAATTTTGTTATATACACCAAGGCATGTTCAGATGTGCACCATCAGTAGAAATTCAATCTGCCATCTTTGGGTGCTCTGCTAATCAGCTGGCCAGCATTTGAATCTCCCCAGGGTGGCCATTGAAGCACTCAGCTTACAGGGAATACTGGACTCTGCACATTCTCAGAGCACCTCGCCCGTTCCACCACAGCTACACTTCCATTTTTAGCACAATAGCTCAATCAAAGCTGGTGCACAAGTTGGAAATTAGACCTCCAGCCCAAAGCATGGACATATCTTTAAGTTGTCAGTACTAGACATGTCAACCCATATTAGCAGTGTGGCGCTCTCCCTTTCTAGTAGCCACCTCAGAGAGTTTTAGGAGTCTGACATAGTTTCCAAGCAACTAAAACTAATCCTCTAACCCTCAAGTAAGAAACACTCATGCTTCTGGATTGCTCAGGACTCCTCTGAGAACCCTGTCAAGGGCATCATCCATGCTGTATAGAATATTCGATAAGTACGAAGCTGACAATGCTGCTAAATTCTCATTAAATTGTATTTTGCAAGTGCTGTCTTTAAGTAGTGTGTGATAAAGTGTGGATGGTGCCGAATCTCACAGTATTTTATGTTTGGATACTTCTCACATTCTTGATATGACTCGTTTCAGGAAGCCATACCCTGAACTTGGAATGCGTAAAATAAATTTACGCAAAGATTAAAAAATGCAAAGGAGTGTCCTGTCATGGGGAGAGTGGGCGTCAGGCAAGCAAAAACTCCTTGTTGTTACCTAGTTATGAGATAAATAGATACATGCTTTCAAAGGAAGCAGATGCTTGTATTTGATAGATGTGTGGGTGGGATGGTGATTGAATGGGTTAATAAGATAAAAATGCCTTCAATGCAATTACTGAAATGGAAGTACTGAAGTGGTAATAAAAGAAATTTAAAACATAATGTTTAATTATAGATTTTGTAATAAAGCAGTCTGAGGAAGATACGGGAATTTTCATCTTCCACGCCCTTCAGGAATTAATTAGCTGTTTTAATATCAATTAAGGCCTATAATTAATAGTCCTAGGCCAAAAGTCAAACACACATTAGACTGTATAAAAGGAATGACTAAAGAGACAGTCTCTATATTGGTGGATCCCCCAACCTTTATGACTAACATCTTTGCAAGTATGGACTTGATGTCTCATTGCAGTTTAAATGACTGATGTCTTAATTAAGGCTATTTAAAAAGTAGAAGTAAAAATCTGAGGATGGCCATTGAGGTAAGCGGAATCACTTCAAAAAGCTTTTGAAAATAACTTTTTAAAATGGGTTTGTGACAGAAAGATCCTGCTACCTTACCAAGTTTCCTCTTGCTTTAAAATCTACCCTCCCCCTACTTGAAAGTGTCCTATAATCTTATATGGAGCTGGTTTACAAAAGCTAGATGAACATCAGTAAAACCTTCTCGGGGGTAATCCATGAACAAGAACTAAATGCTCTTTTGTATCACAAAGTGAGGAGAGGAGCAAAGGAATAAAAAAGTGTCGAGAATGGTCTGTATGTAAATGTGATTTAACTAGAGCTGTGTGAAGAATGGATTTTTCAGTTCACTGGCAATTCCAGAACATGGGAATAAATTTGCTTTGACTACAACAAACTATTTTTTTTTTAATTTTGGCAATTCATAAACTACAAACAGTTCATTTAGGATTAAAGCAAATATTTCATTCAAGCCTTCTTAAACACTTTGTTGTTAAATTTACTTTAATATTTTTGAAATTTTACATAAAACTGAAATGAATGTTTAAATAAAAAGCTGTTTGAATGAAAAAAAAATCAGAATAGCAAAAATATTGGAAGAAAGCATCTCATTTTTTTATGATTTTTCGGGGGGTTGTGTGGTTAAGGGGGTTGTAGGAATTAGCTGAAAGTGTGCCAAGATCAATACGAATTCACAAAATATTTTGGTGTCACCACATCTGCATTTTTACTGAAAAAATGTTTTGTCCAAACATTTTCACCCAGCTCTATTCTTATTTTATGTCATTAGTTACCACCAAGTGAAGACCCATTCACTTAGGGTATGTCTACACTACCCTCCTAGTTTGAACTAGGAGGGTAATGTAGGCATACCGCACTTGCAAATGAAGCCCAGGATTTGAATTTCCCAGGCTTCATTTGCATAAGCGGGGAGCCACCATTTTTAAAACCCCGCTGGTTCGAACCCCGTGCAGCGCGGCTACATGGGGCTCGAACTAGGTAGTGGAACGAGGTGTACCGGTAGTTCGAACTAGGATTCCTATTCCGAACTATCTAGTTTGAGCCCCGTGTAGCCACGCTGCACGGGGTTCAAACCAGCGGGGTTTTAAAAATGGCAGCTCCCCGCTTATGCAAATGAAGCCCGGGAAATTCAAATCCCGGGCTTCATTTGCAAGTGCGGTATGCCTACATTACCCCGCTAGTTCGAACCAGCGGGGTAGTGTAGACATACCCTTAGTGTGGTATCAAGACTCTGGCCATACTATTACCACAAATTAATGAAGTTCAAGGCTCTTTTGTTCTACACCTTTTCATGAGAGAGGCAACTATCCCTTGTTCGCTTATATAAAAGCATGTGTGACGGGGTGAAGCAACCCCGTCACCAGCCGCGGACGGAGGGATCGTCCGCAGCTGAGGAAGCCGCGGGTTCAGCCCCGGTGGCGTGGGGGAGCCCGGCGCCAGACAGCTCCCGTACAGGGCCGTGGGGAGCAGCGGCTGGCCGGCCAGAGGGTGGGGTAAACGCCACAAGGCGACGCCCGCTGATGACGTCGTCCGGTGTCACCAGTGTGCTGGTGAGGAGGGGGGCCAGGCACCCAGAAGCTGGAGAGGATGGCATGGGGAGGGATAAAGAGGGCCAGGTAAGCGAGGGAATGGGGAAGGACATGGAAGGAAAGGACGGACAGGTAACGGAGACCCCGGGGGAGCTGGGGTGTTGAGAACCCCAGGCCAGCCACACCAGGGTAGAGAGAGGGTCGGGCATGCCGCTGGCAGGGTTGTAAGGCCCAGGGAGGGTCGCAGAGCCCATGAGCAGGCGAGTTTAGGGGCAAGCCCCCACCTGCTTCCATCGGGAGCTGAGCTCCTGGTGTTAGAGCCCTGGGCCGGGAGTGAGGGAGGGCCTGGACCCCACCCTGCCAGCGGGGGTTACAGCCGTGCCTTGAAAGGCTTCGGAGCGGTGTTGACAAGGCCCATGCGGGCTGTGCGTGACACATTGCCACTATCTGAACACGTTTACACATCAGCCCACCAGTACAGTAATTTCAAATAAAAACTCCTTTACACAATCCATGGAAACAAATCATCTTAACATTAAGCCCACTATCATTGTTTCCAGTCAAAGCATTTCAGAAAGGAAATCACATCAGCCAAGACAGTCAAACACCAAGCTCTTGGTATGGAAGGTTTTATACCTTGAATTTTGCCACGGAAACATATCCTGGAGGAATTAATCATTTTTATGGAAAACAAACAGTAAGTCTGAAAATATACTACACTAGGATGTGATTCACAGCCTACATTACCAAATGGCAACATATATTTAAATCATGGGTGAGGAACCTTTTTTGGGTTGGGGGCCACTAACCCAGAGAAAAATCAATTGGGAGCCGCACAAAAATGAGAAGCAAAAAAAAAAAAAACCCACCTCACTGATGTGGCCCCTAAATGAGAAGCAGAAAGACACTCCCCTCGCACACCAGAGCCTAAAGGGGCCCAGTCAAATATGAGTGCTCAGTGTGGGGGAGGGGGCTGCCAGGAAACAGGCTTGGTGTGTGGGGTCTGGACAGGAGGGAGGGTGCAAGAGTGGTCTGTAGGTTGGGGGGATCTGAGAGGATGGTAGGGTGCAGGAGCAGAGTGGAGATGTGGGGGGTTGGATGGAAGGAAGGGGATTGGGGGGGAGCCTGGATAGCCCTGCCTTGACAATAAATGGTGATGTCTCCCTTTAACACAGTGCCGATCCCTAAAAAGCAAAACCCAGGCCTGTCTGGTGCACGTAAGCACACAGGAATGGGAGGCAGGAATGTTTTGAATAACAATGCAGATTAAGGATGGTACATGAGATCACATCAAGAACACATGATAAGCAACCTTGTTCTGTTTCTGATAAGCAAAAAGTACAGATGGAGCCATGAAACTGTCAACTATCCACGTAAATTAGGCAACATCCTGAGTAGCAGGATGTAACCCAAATAGGGCATTGGGCATTTTATGTATCCTATACAATATGTAATCAATTGGTACCGATGGCAGGGAATGAGCAGGATTGACCTGCAGCTCCTGCTCGATGTAACTAGAAGTTAATAGGCCCTTCACACCGGTGACCCCAGTACATGGCTTTCTGATGAGTGGGAATCAAAGGAACCACGACCTCCTGCCTAGCACTGAAGGTAGCATATGGGTCAAGTGTAATTGAATTAGGCTTTCTTGTTGTATTAAAGTAGATCTTCTATTAATTGCTTTTGCATTGCTTTGCGCTATATTAATTGCTTTAGAATTTATAGTATTTAAGGTTTAAGTTGTACAGTAATTGTTTTTAAGTCTTGTAAAACTTAAACAACTGTATTAACTGCTTAAAGCTTGCAATGAATAAGAAAGTGGGTACGTTTCCCGGGAGTGTCCTGGTTTCTCTTGGATCTAAAATAAATTGAACCACACGACAGGGATGCAGGAGCAGGCGGGGGTGGAGTGTCTGAGTGGGCGGGTGCGCTTACCTGGCACAATTCATCTGGGACGCACATGGATCCATGTCCCCTGCCACTCCCAGGCATTGCACCCCTGCTGCTCCTATTGGCCGTGATTACAGCTAATCAGAAGGGGGGGGGTG
Source organism: Pelodiscus sinensis (assembly GCF_049634645.1). Taxonomy (NCBI): domain Eukaryota; kingdom Metazoa; phylum Chordata; order Testudines; family Trionychidae; genus Pelodiscus; species Pelodiscus sinensis. Next base: position 54,834,199 of record NC_134719.1, read on the forward strand.
GCGGGGGGGTGAGTGGTAAAGACTCCAAGCAGCACATTCTGGGCTGACCTTTCCCCAGCCAAGAAAGCAGCAGTGCAGGGAGCCACTTCCTCTCCACTTCCAGGCAGAGCCTATGGGTTGGATCCAGCCCATAACCAGGCAAGCCAGGTACCGGATCCAAATCCCAGTTCATAGGTTCCCCACCCCTGATTTAAATCCATTATAAAGTGCACAGTATGATGAAGAGTATAGGCCAGACAGAAAGAGGAGACCTATAACATTCACCACTCAATATGATTTTGCTTACTAAAATGAGCTGTGAAGGTTTATGTTTTATATCAAAAACATCTGCTACAATGGGAGACTGACACATCCTTCGAAGCTCTGAGCTCCATTATTCCACAAAGGTGCTCACACCCCATAATAATGAGCGTGGTAGGAAAACTTGGATAAGAAAAGGGTGATGTAATAAAGATAGTTGCTGGAGATAGTTGCTGTTGGCCACCAAAATCTTTTTTTTTTTTTTTATTCAGATAACTTGTCTTCTTCCTTCAGGGTCACATTAACAATTAAACCCAGGCATAGGGCAATACGGTTTTGTGGGTACCATGTGGAGCAGCCAGGTAGATGAACATGTTAGCTTAAAAGGGGAGTCGCAGCTCTGCGCTGACTTGTCAGGGTGGAGAAGCACAGAGCTGGCCAGCTAGATATGGAACGGAAAGAGATGTGTGAGAGGAATTGCCTAAGCCACCTAAGGATCCCCATCCCTGAAATGAAAGGGCTGCTGTTCCAGGCTACACTAGCACTCATACCACTACCTCTGGTGTGGAGCTGTCCCTGGGTTAGTGTACACATGGGAAGTGTAAACAAAAAAGTGCTGTTGTAGAAAAAGTCATTTATTGTTGCTGCTGGGATACTACGTTGCTAACGTGCAATAGCCACACCATTTCTGAGTCTACCCAGCACCCAAGTTTGCCGTTATCCAGACAAATGCCATGTTTGCTTGTACATCTGTGGAATGTGGATGAACATTTCTATGATGAAAGGACCGTGTGGATTCCACCATTACTGTCTTAGGAACTAAGCATTCAGGGTGTGCTGTGTATTGTTGCAAAAATGTCTGAGAAGTCTGGCTTATCATTCAATGTGTGTTCGGTGAACACCTCCCAGGTTGTTAGTGGGTTATTTTAGGACTTGAAGGACTGGTTTTAAGTACTGAGTGATAGGTCGGAAGAAGTCTGATGTAAACAGGACACAACTCCACTGAACTCATGAAAATTACCCTTACTTACAGTAGGATTGCATTTGACCTGCATTCTCAGAGCAGTCTAACATAACTAACTAGACAAGCTTTTCATACTACAAGCCTAAAAGAGGAATTAATTTTTAACTTAAATTTGAGTATTTTCTCCACAGACATTCCAGGGCTCTTGAAAGCAAAATGCAGCATAACTGTATCTTACCTAGGGGAAACATTTCATTGCAACAACAAAATGTCCCGCAGACCGGGACACCAATACGCTCTAGAGTTCCTCAGGTGTTAGCTGGAAAGTGTAGGATGTTGCCCCACTTAAAGGAATATAGCCTGTGGGCTGCTGAATACGCCACAAATTCCAGTAAAACACATAGATATAATCTATTTTAAGATTAAAAATACCCTAAATATCATATTACAAGCAGTTTCTTGCAGAAGCTAATCTTTACACTCAGAAATGTACATATACAACTGAACTTCCAAAATTTCACTAAAAGTGTACAAATGCAAGGTTTTTTAAAAAGCCATAATATATAAGTACTCAAAGTATCTATAAAAACAGACTACTGGATATACAAAAGGCTGCATTTAAAGTTAATTAAGCCCTACACAAGGTATTAAGGAAGGAAGTATTATCCCTATTTTTCTGGTAATTAAATAGTGGCGCAGCAAGATGGGTGACACCATAAACCAGTGGTGGAGCCGGAAACATTATCTGGGCACTAGGAAATGCATTCCATTGCTCTAAACACTAGACAAACAATGCTCCACATTGAACACTGACCACTAGGACAGGTGTTTTTCATTTTAAAGACTATCAGGTTTTATAACTGTGCTAAAAACATAATCTTTTTTGCCATGATTAGCATATTCGTTAAAATTAAAATATCAACTTGGCTGTTAAAGTTATCAAACCTAAACTACATGCAAATTTAACATCTTCTCTGCTTTAACAATCCTCCTAAAAATGGCTTTGTTTGAAAATATACTTTTATCCAAGATCCATATGGCCGAGACTATTAAGTTTTTCATAGGTGTCTGATTATAGAATCTCCCTAACTCCAGTCTCACATGTAACACCCAAACCCCACCCCTGCTCCACCCCATGTTACTTCTTTCTCACTCTACTCTGCCCCCTCCCAACCTTATTGCAACTCTACCCAGCCCTTCTCCCCTGAGCAACACTGGCAATGCCTGGCATCAGTGGCAGGGGGCAGGCCTTCCCCCACACACTCACTGTAGCAGCAGGAACAGGAGTAACCTGGACTCAGCTCGCTCCACTCCCATGAGCCCAGCTCTCAGTCACATCACTCAGGGAAGCCAAGCAAGCTGGGGCTAGACTGCTCTGCTTCCCGTTGCCATGGTGAAGTGGGGCAATCTGGCTGGGAGATGGTGGAGCAGAGCAAGGTGAGGTTGGACCCTACCTCTGCCACTGGTGCCAGCTCCCAGACATACCCAAGCTGCCCCAGGCACTGTGGAGCCTCCCAAAGTACTGGGCCCACAGTGGCTGGCCCAAATGGTCCTATGGGTGGGACAACTCTGTGAAGGGCCTATAAAAAAAGCTGATTCCATTTCAAATTGGATCAAAATAAGTCGTTATATAAAGGAGATGTGGTAAAAAGAAGATTCTCTCTAAATATAAACATTTTTGTCTACATATGATAAAAATAGACACATTTCACTACACAAATACTTGCCCTTCACTAGGATTATTGACAGTGGGAGGCCAGACTGAAAAAAATATATATAATTGCCCTTGTAAAATTGGTATTTCTACAAGTAAGTCTATCAGCTTCCTTAGACAGCACAAAATTACAAAATAAACTATTTCAAAATTGACTCGAAATAACTGAGTAGCTTATTACGAGATAAGGGTGCAGTGCAAAGACACCCTCAATGTGTCCCAAGTGCTTACACAAGATTAATTAATGGTCCTCGGGAGACAGAGGCTAGAGAAACAAACATGAAGAGAGATGTCTGTCTAGGGAAAAGATTGGGAGTTTCTGCTTAGCAGGAGTGGGCAAAATAATATTTTATTATAAGGTGTATGCTATGTAAAAACTTTATATAGATTTATAGACCATATATAATATGCATAATACATTGTATTTGTATAGTATGTCAAAAGAAAAATCCCAACAATTTATTGTTTTGTAGTGAAAATTAAATAGCAATACATATTTGTAAATATATTTTATATGTAGTCTGGATAAATATTGTATACCCCTAATTAATCAAATGCTTTTCATCTATTCCTATGAAGAGAGGGATAATTTTCCTTGTTATTTATGGTGTAAAAAAGTATATCCTCTTTTGTTTTCCTTTGCGAACCTAGGGCTTCTTTTCACTATGGGGGATAAATGAACCCAAGTTACGCTCCTCCAGCTAAGTGAATAACTGAAGTTGACATATCTTACGTCAGCTTACCCCATTGTCTTCACTGCACTTTGTGAATGAGAGATGGGAAACTAATTGACAGACAAAATAGCACTTACCTCTGTAGCATAGATGAAGCCTAAGTTGACCCAAGTTATGCAATTCCAGCTATGTCAATAAATTAGCTGGAATCGGTGTAGCTTAGGTTAACTTACTACAGTGTCTACACCGCACTGGGTCGATGGGAGACATCCGCCCATGGATTTACCATAGGCTTTGTGTTCTGATAGTGTACCAGAGTAAATGGGAGAGCAATCTGTGGTCAATTTAGTCAGCCTTCACTGAATCCTGGGTGCCTCAATTGACACAGTGGCTATCCCCAGTAAATGTAGACATGCTGGTAAAAGAACACACATTGTCAGAATATATATTCATAAAAATAAGTATTGCTGTATAGATATTATCAATACGGAGATTATAAATATGATTGTTACTGGTTTCAATAAAAACTCTCTGCTACTAACTGTAGTATGAATATTAGGTAATTCAATATTAGCCCTCTATAAAAACAAAACAATTATTGGAAAAACATAATCTGCATACAATTTTCTGATGGCTTGCTTATTATCTGGGTGTAATTCATATCGACGTAACTAATGGTTTTTAATTTTGTGGATTATTCCCATCCTCTATGTTCTATTGCCTCTTGTATCCTCTGTTGCCATTTTATAGCCTCTAAGAGTCTCATTATATATTCAGGCAAGGAATTCCACAACTTAGATGACCCAACAGAGAAGAAAAATTTCCTAAGAACTCTTCTAGTTAATTGTATTATTCACTGTATTTTTATTTTGTAATTTTTGTATTGTATTGTTTACTTCTACTTTATTTACATATACAATTAGTTCAAAGAATTTGTCAAAAATGTATTTCTGTCATGATGCCATCATTACAGAGAAGGATGCTGAAAATGAAGATTATTCTATTTTTACAACTTTGCTTTTGTATATATGCAAATATAAAGTTTCCATGTTTATATCTTTGATGTTCTATGAAAATAATATACATTCATTTTATGGTATGGAACCTCGTACATTTGACATAGTTTAGGCCTTAGAATGTCATAATCCAGCCCCATATCCTGCCATGTTGTTCTGTTCTTTCAATTGCTGCTTCAAAATGGAGCCAGTTCATGAAGCAAACCAATGAATAACCAATGAATGTTTTCATGGCAAGTTAATGGTTGGAGGTCTAGGGCCAAATTGTGGTCTGCCTAGAGAGGATGGAAGTAGCAGGTACAGAGCCATGGAACCCATAGGTGGGACATGCAGCTAGAAGGAGGAGTTTTCCCTGCTCTTGCAGTTCCTGTCTATGGCTATGTCTAGACTGCAGGCTTCTTTCGAAAGAGGCTCTTTCGAAAGCATCTTTCGAAAGAGCCTCTTTCAAAAGAGAGAGTCTAGACTGCACGGAGAAATTTCGAAAAAGCGGCTTGCTTTTTTGAAAGAAAGCATCCAGTGAGTCTGGATGCTCTCTTTCGAAGAAGCCCTATTTACATTGAAGAACGCCTTCTTTCGAAAGAGGAACTTTCGAAAGAAGGCGTTCTTCCTCGTAAAGTGAGGTTTACCGCCATCGAAAGAAAAGCCGCGTTCTTTCAAATTAATTTCGAAAGAACGCGGCTTGAGTCTGGACGCAGGGGAAGTTTTTTCGAAAAAAGGCTACTTTTTTCGAAAAAACCCCTGAGTCTGGACACAGCCTGGCTACGTCTACACTGGCCCCTTTTCCGGAAGGGGCATGTTAATTTCAGCTATCGTAGTAGGGAAATCCGCGGGGGATTTAAATATCCCCCGCGGCATTTAAATAAAAATGTCCGCCGCTTTTTTCCGGCTTTTAGAAAAGCCGGAAAAGAGCGTCTAGACTGGCCCCGATCCTCCGGAAAAAGCGCCCTTTTCCGGAGGCTCTTATTCCTACTTTGAAGTAGGAATAAGAGGAATAAGTAGGAATAAGAGCCTCCAGAAAAGGGCGCTTTTTCCGGAGGATCGGGGCCAGTGTAGACGCTCTTTTCCGGCTTTTCTAAAAGCCGGAAAAAAGCGGCGGACATTTTTATTTAAATGCCGCCGGGGATATTTAAATCCCCCGCGGATTTCCCTACTACGATAGCTGAAATTAACACGCCCCTTCCGGAAAAGGGGCCAGTGTAGACGAGCCCCCTATGTGTTGAATATGGTAACATGTGCACTAACAGGTCAGATGGTCTTCAAACCATGCCTCTCAACCCTGAAAGACATAATGTGTGTGGCTGGCACATTAAAATGAAATTCAACCTGCATGATCCCTAAGCCCTATGTCTAATCCTAAACCTCTCTGCCTGTTCTTCCCCTTGCTTGTGTAACAGCACAACAAAGAGAAGGACCGAGCCCTTAATTCCAGACAATCAAATACTTCTTTACCAAAACATAAAACAAGCCAGAAGAAAAAAGACCAAAAAAAAAAGTCTATACAGCGGGGAACTTTTTGAGTCAGGGGCCAATGACACACAGAAAAAAAAATCAGTCAGGGGCCGCACACAAAGCAAAACAGAAAAATCCCAGATCCTCACTGAAATGGTCCCTGACTGAGAAGGGAAAAGACTCCCCACGATCCCTTCACACACAAGAGCCTGGGCAGGGGGCGGGTTAAAGATAATAATTTTGTGTGCTCCAGCCCCATGGCAGAGTAGCCAGGAGAGAGGGGCTGAAGCGCCAGCACATGCTCCCCAATGTTGGGGGAAGCCTCGAGCCTCAGAGGCCAGAACCAGGCAACCCAGGGGTAAGATCCAGCCCCCAGCCCCTGCCTTGCAGCTTACATATTGAACAAGCAAGTAGATTCCCCACCCCTGCCTTACAGCTTACATATCGAACAAGCAAGTAGTGGAGAAAATTAAAGCAGGGGTCCCAGATCAGCACACATTTTTTCTCCAAAAACAAGTACTACTCTGATTTTTATATAAGCACTTGAGATGTCCTATTGCAAGAGGAAAAAGTTGTCATCTTAAACAGAGTTGTCATCTTAAATAGTTCATAGTATTTATTCAGGAAATCAATTAGATATTCAGAGCTAGATTCTCAGTTGTGGTAAATTGTCATAGCTGTATTGACTTCATCAAAGCTAAGCTCATTTACAAATCAGAAAATCTGACTCCCAGTCTATATAGCTAACTAAAGGATTGAACTAGGTGGGAATTCTCATGCTAGGCAAGAGGGAAAAGGCATAAAACTTATGTTTTCAAACCATTTACATGTGTTTCACTTCACAGACTGAAGTCATGGGAGGTCAGCAAGTACAGATAAATGTAAACATAAGCATTGTTAATTTCCATGTTGAATTTCCAAGCTACTCTAATGATACCCCCCCCCCTTCTTAACTAGAGAGAGAAGAGAGTCTTTCTTGGAGAGGACCCAATTTACAACTGGAGAGTCATTTCAAACAATTTTACTCAATATATTGCAGGGCACATCTTTGTGTTCAACAATCATACATAAGCATTATGTAAAAATTTTAGAAAAGGCTTTTTCCTAAACCTGGAAATCTTACTCTCTTTGCAATAGTTCAAACAAGTTTAAATCCCTGCAGTGGAGTAGACACAAAAGCTACAGAGAAGGATAATGTGCCAACATGGCCTGTTCTTAGGGTAGCCCTCGCACCTTCAATTACTAACTGCAGACTGACATATCATCCGGAGACAAACAGGCCACATAGACATGACTGTACAATGATGTGCTCTACACACTCACTCTTTAAAATAAAGGTCAGAACATGTGGTACAAAAAAACCAAAGGAAAGTATGTCTGACATTTAACATTTTGGGGAGCAGGGAGGATCAGAGAGTGGCTTAGAAGATTTCCGCCCAGCCACGCAGGAGTCTAACAATGACAACCCAGACGACATTTTATGATTTTGTCCAGCAATTATCTTTTATCTTTTGATAGAATGCTGTACTCCAACTCTTCACAGCTGGACGCTTTCATTACACACAAGTTCTGTGAGCTGTGAAACGGCTCCTTTGAAAACAGCCATCCAATCAGTTTTCTTATTCTTTAAATATTTATATTGGAATAATCTGCTGAAATGTAAGTGTAGCCACTACAAACTTTGCAACCAGAGATGATAACTGGTTCCACTTCCATTATTTCTCCCTACCATAGCAAGAAAACAAGTAGAAATCAAAACATGCTGCTGGACGGTGTTCAGACTTAAAACACTGAAACATGGTGATGTTTCATTTATCCCTACACCAGATGGCGGTTAACAGAGACTTTGTTTTGGAAGAAATCCCGAAATATCATCAGTGGGGTTAGATGAAGGTCAAAAAGACGCATGGAATGCTTGCTGAAAACAGGACACCCTTCTGCCATTTTGATGTGATACTGGCACAGGACAAACTGAAAAGCATAGAGATAAGATGTGACCCTTCCTATTGGATCACAGAAACGAGTACCAGCACTTGCTCTAAGAAAGAAATGGATTTGAACTGCACTGACTAAAATAAAAGGCCTCTCTCATGGGAGGAAATTCATTTTAACTGCTGGAGATGAAGCAGCAGTAGTGGAGAGCTGGACTAGGCTCACCACCCCATTTTCCTGGCCCCACGACTGCACAGCAAAAAACGTTCCCAGGACCCCAAACCCAGATAGAGAATAATCAACAGCAGCCCAGCCATCATCCCCAGCCTGAGCCTCAGAAGAAGGCAAGAAGCCCCTCCTGGAGATACAAGAACGCTAGCAGGGAAGTAGTTAGCCTAAGGATTACATTTCACGCACACCCCTAGGTGCCCCCCTCCCTGCCACTTGCCAGTCCCTGCACCAAAGACTGACCAGCATTGCGAGGAGTGCTGAGAGAGTTGTGTGTAGCCCCCTCCCTCCCAAATCCCAGTTCAGGAGCCATAACTCCAGAGATAAAGCCTGAGGTTAAGCAGAAAGACCCAGGTCTGCTGCCAGAGATGCACTGTCATGCCTTTTGTATGACTCTGCCGTGAGGTGCCCAGATGTAGACTTAGGAAGGAAAATACTGACTGGCTGCCACTGTAGATGGAAAGTGAGTTGGAAGGAAAACAGAAGAAGAAATTTAGGTTATTTAGGGGGCATTTCCTGAAAATGTTTTCAAAAAACCAAAACATTAAAATATAACAAATTTGTAAAAACAGGGGCTGGTCAGTGGCTAGAGAAGGATGGAAAGTTAGGTACAAATTTGCTGGTGGAAGGAGAAAATAGGAATATGAAGAAATGAAAGTATTATATAAAGCTTGAGTGAAACAACATAGTGTTCACATGACAAACTTAGTACAACCATACTATTTTTTTTTAATTATTCACTTTTCCTTCCTTTTTCCTATTTAGACCCTTCCCTATTGTTTGCTAACATCATCTGTTGAGCCATGTCTATTTTTAGGTCCCCATTTCTTCAATAGAATCTAGTAGCGCTAACCCTTCTTTCCCCCAACCTCCGGTGCTTGCATAAAGCACGAGGGCTCATTCTAGGTTCAGGTGACTATGCTAGTAGAGCAACTGCAGAATCAAAGTATAGAATGTTCTTCCTCTGGGAAAAAAGTGTTATTTTAATACCACCCTATAATTATGGATTAATATTGATAATAGTTCTCAGTGAGTTAATTGCTAAGATTAAAATGATTGACTCATGCAGTCCTGGCAATAATTTTGACTATTGTATGGCAGTTTGAAGTTGGCAGGACTGTTAGGATCCTATTATACAATACAACACTGCTATTTCATAAGCAATGGTTTTGATTATTCCATTGTGAATTGAATGGATGAGAAATTCAATACAAGGTTTCTGGGAAAGCTTTTATCCCTTTGCCGTATAGCTTTTAAGTTTAATCATTTACATAGGAAGTTTCCTGTTCTGCTATGCTTAGCATTTACACAACACAATTCTTTCCTATTCAAACCATCCTAAAAACAATATGTGAAAGAGTTTACATAGTTTTAGAGAGGGAGTTCTGGTCTCATGCTGCTGGAGTCTCAAGCAAAGTCACTTTTCAAATGGCTGTCACTAGCAGAAGACTCAGAAATTACTTACATGAAAAACATTAGGCCAATATACAGAACTTAGCCTTCTAGAGCACCCCTTCAAGGTACAGTGTAGCACTTCATCCTTTCTCTCTCAGCTTTCCCACCTACTTTGACCTACTCCCACCATAGATTTGACTCAGCCTTCTGGCCAGATCACTTTAAACAGTCCGTCCTTTTCCATGGCAACCAAGTTCTTGGACAACTGAAAAACAACTCAAATTAATCGTCATCCCAGCCAGGTTTAGCATGCAGCCCCCTTCCTTATATGATGGCAGCCTGTGTCAACCACCATCAACAGGTCTAGCCAACAATCCCATTCAGGCCCACCCTTCTACAAAGGGCGTGGGACAGTCACTGTCCTCAGACAGCCCTTCCTGACCCAAACCAAGTAGGAGCAACGTGTCCACTGTCCTCCTTGTCAGCCGTTAACTGTTGGGCTTGCTTCTTCTGAAGTCTAGTACCACTACTCGGCATAGGGGCAGCAGAAAAGACTGACTGACCCCTAGGCCTTTAAAAGGGGCCGGCCACAACCCACCCCACCTCCTGAAGGTCCTTTATCCTGCTTTCCTAATCCCTGGGGCAGCCAGTGTTGGCTGCCCAGCTTCTGCCTCGGTAGGCAGGATCAAGCCCACCACCCTGTGCTTCAGAGGCTGATGCCCTATTCCTGAGTTCACTGGACATCTCACCCCAGTATCATTAGGCTACGTCTACACTGTGCTTTGTTGCACAAGAAGATATGCAAATGAGGCACGGCGATTAATATCGCCATGCCTCGTTTGCATACCTAATGAGCTGCCATTTTTGTGGAAGAGGTTTTTGCACAAGAAGGATCTGTCTACACTGCTCTTTCTTGTGCAAAAGAACTCTCTTGTGCAAGAGCCATTCTTCCTGAAAATAAGCAGCAGAATGGTGCAGTGTAGACATAGCCTTAGTAGGTCCCTTTTCCTGCTTTACAAATGCAGGAGCAGACACATTCACAACTGGTCTAAGTCGGTGAGCTACACCAATATATACCAGCTGGGTCTTATTTATTTATTTATTTGTTTTTATTTAAATATTTTGACCCCGTCTTTCTATTTAAAATATTCAAGGCGGCTTACAAAAAAAAACATGATACAGATATATATATAAAAATGTAAAATATGAGACCTCAGAGGGACATAACCATAGAGAGATGGAACACACACATACAAACTCAAACAGAGTCTTGTCCTTTATTTTTCCAATATATTTTGTAGACCTCATAAAGTAATTCATCCCCGTTTTTTTTGTTTGTTTGTTTGTTTTGCTAACAGACATGGACTATATCCTTCTCAAGACACATACAGCAGGCAGAAAGGAGTTTCATCTCAATTATTTCTCCCTTTTGACACAAGCACACTTCATGGATCCTGAATGTCCTTGGGTCTTGTACAAGACATACACATTTTGCATTTATACAACACCTTCCATCCACAGACCTTGTGGCTCATCTTAAACAATGAATTTTAGATTTAACACCAGAGAGATAGATAAGTACTCTGTGGTATGTCTAAACTACATCCCTGTGTCAAAAGAGGGATGTAAATTAGGCAAATTGAATGTGCAAGTGAAGCAGTGATTTAAATAATCCGTGCTTCATTTGCATAATCGCGTCACAGCGGTCATTTTTTGAGGAGCACGGGATCCTTCGAAAAAGGGGTTGTTGTTTTTTTGAAAGAACCACATCTAGACAGTGGTTTCACTTTCGAAATACCCTTTTTCAAAAGACCACTGTGACGCAATTATGCAAATGAAGTGCTGGATATTTAAATCCCCGCTTCATTTGCATTTTCAATTTGCTTAATTTACATCCCTCTTTCAACAAAGGTATGTAGTTTGTCATCTCCACTGTACAGCTGGAGAAACGAGGGCTTCTGTACACAATGCATTAGGGTTACAGGCAGAGTCAGTCCTCAGCTAGGAGACTTCCATCTTTTGCTCCCTCTTCAGGTTTATTCGCATCCTATATAGACCTTGGCTCTTCAGGCTGGCAGTGTTGCTAATCCTCAAGCCAACATTAGGCTTTTTCATCAGCCCCCAATCTGTTCCCCTTGATTGGAGCTGGCAGGGTGGGGGCTAATTAGGTGTTCTTGCAACAACTACCTTGCTACGTATGGATCTGACTTAGGAAACTAGATTCTGCCTTCTTTGAAGATAGCAGGCTGTACAGTGCACATTAAGGTAGGGTTTGACCTAGAGAACCTTTATTCAAGGCCAAGCCAAACAGAATGCAGACGGCATTTCCTCTCCAAAGCAAGTATTCCAAGGCTTGCATTTCAAAAAGCCACAATTTTACTCAGACTATGGAAATTGAATATGAAAGTCAGTGAGACACAATAAAGACAGAAGCCAGGCCCATTCTGGATTGTTTTCAGAGTATATGCACATGTTGCAGTAGAAATAGTTATGTCAGTGCAGAAATGGTTAATGGGATAAACTGCCAGTGGAGATTGTGGAATGATCTCAACAGGGAATATTCAGGGCAAAACTTGGCATTCGCTTGGTGGCGGCAGCAACTTAAGGATATGGAAACATTTCATGAGGCATGGGGAGAGACTTGGTGACACAGAAGGATTTCCTTTTTCTGGAAATGAGCCTGTGATTATATATTTAAAGATACTTTTGTGTATTGCCGGGTTTTTCCCATTTGCTCTCAAAGTCTGCCTAGCATACTTGTATCTGAATCACTTCATGGTAGTCACCACCATATCTGTAGCTATGAATAACTCCCTTCTTAATGTCTGCATCTAAACCTCAGTCATTTCTACTTTTTTCTCATCTTATCTCAATGTAGTCTTTCTCTGTCCCAACACTGTTTTTCAGTGCATGGAGAGTCCTTCTGTCTGATTCCTGCATGCTGCAAAGTTAATACAAGAACAGTATTTTCCAGGCTGACGTTCCAGTGGTTTCTGCTAAAGCCCTGCCAAAAAGATGCCTTTGATAACCTGCAAAATTCATCATTTTCTTGGACAACTTGGGAGTTGACTAAAGAAGAGGAGAGCCGGGTTCCACTGTCTATAAAGTCCAATCATTAAAAATCCATCTGCAAACAGCATTGTTAAAGCAAAATCCAAGAATCAGCACACAAAAAACTGATTAGGAAATACAACAGTTAAGACAGGATCTCAGAGATGTCTGGTAACTGATGACCATACTAAAAAATTGGACAGTTATGACAACTGGCTCGCCTGCATCAGTATAGTCTATATGATCCATTTCTTTTGTGATACCTTAGAGACACCATCCAACTAGCAATAGCTATGTAGAGAGGCAATCACAGATAAGTTGATTTTATAGTCAACTAGCTGCAAAAGAAAAGAGTTCTCAAATGAGCAGAGGCCAATCTGAGCACACAACCAGCCTGTGCAAACACAATCATGTTACTCTCCTCATCTCTTCCTACCTATTATTTGCTATCCTCACTGCTGTCTTGTTTCCAGTTAGTTGTAATAGAGTTTAAGGCCAGAAGGACCCACCAGATCATCTAGTTCTGTGGTCACCAACCAGTAGATCTACTGGTAGATCTTGGAGCCTCTGACAGGTGATCCTGACTAGTTTGGCCAGGAAGCTATCAAGTGCTGGCACTTCAGTTGCCCTCCACCCCCTGTCATGCTTCTCCTGCCCTCTGCCTTGGAGCTGCTTCCCTGGAAGCCTCCTGCTTGCTGTGGAGGGTGTGGGAGGGAGAAGGGGGGGTGCTGATATCAAGGTGTCCCTCCTCCCCCCACTCTTGTACCCTATCTCCACACAGAGAACAGCGGATGGAGGGAGCTTGGCAATGCAAATCTCTGTCACTCTTACACACTGTGTGTGTCTCTGTCATTCTCACAAATACCAACTGTCCTGCACTCTCCTCTCCCGTCCCAACACTTCCATGGGGGGTTGTTGTTACTTCTTGCACGGCTTGTAAAATGGGTTATTTTTGGTGTTTCATAATTTTCATTTCTCTCTCATGCTTAAATGTAGTTATTTGAGTAGTGAGTTCTAAAACGCCAAACCTGTCATGGCTGGAGTAACTATCCCTGTGGTAATTGCTGCTCCTGGAAGTGGCTGGCATGTCCCTGCAGCCCCTGAGAAAGGCAGACACAGTTCCTGTAGCTCCCATTGATCAGTAACAGGGAACCGTGGCCAGTGGAAGCTGTGGGCCAGTGCCTGTAGAGGAGGGACAGCACGTGGCGCCATGGAACCATTGCTGCACATGCCAGCTGCTTTCCGGAGTGGTGCAGGGCCATGGCAGGAATAATCCTGCCTTAAACCCACTGCTCCACCACCTGGAAGCCATCTCTGATGCCAGCCAGATCCTGCTTCCTGAACCTCCTCCTACACCCAACCTGCCCAGACGTGAGCCCCCCTGCACCCAAACTCCTTCCCAGAGCTTGCCCCCTGAAATCTCTCCTGTACCCCAATCCCCCACCCTGGGCTAAGCCTGGAGCCCCTCCCACACTCCAGACACCTTGGCCCAAGACCAAAGCCTGCACCTCAACCCCCTACCCCAGCCTGGTGCAAGTGAGTGAGGATGGGGGAAGAAGAGGGATGGAATGAGCAGGGTGAGGACTCAGAGAAGGGCTGGAGCAGGGGCAGGGCCTCAGAGAAAGGCAGGAAGGAAGCGGGGCAAGGGTATTTGGGTTTGAGGTAGATCTGATATTGCACTAAAATTACAAGAGTGATCTTGTGGTTAAAAAGGTTGGAGAGCACTGATCTAGTCTGATCTCATGTATGTAACAGGCTGCCATTACCCACACATTAAACTCAGCCACTGAAATTAGACCAGAGCCTTACAGCTCACAGGGGACTAGATTGCATGAGCCACAGAAGGATTGAAGTGCCCCAGTGCCTAAACACCTCCCCCTACTGGTGGCAGGGAAATGATTAAGGGAATTACACCTAAATACTCCTGGCCAGAGTCCTGCTGCAGAGGAAGACAAAGTCTCTGCCAGTGTGACTCAGGGCACACTTCCTTCTTGACCCCTATCAATTAGCCCTTGAGCATGTGAGCAAGACCCAGCAACAGAGAAAGACAATGCTCGGTGTCACCGGGAGCCATGCCTTCCCCATCCAATTACTCATCTCTAGCCAGGGCCACATCCCTGAGACTTCAGAAAGAAGAGATGAAAAAGTAAATAGAGTACATTGCTAAGGAAACCTCCCTTCCTGAGCTCTGCAGGTGGCTGGGTAAAGCATAAGCTTTTTGGAACATAAACCAGAAAGTGTTGAGCACCATCCTTTACCATCACAAGTAGCTCATTATGCACACAAATTTGTCCAGCTCTCTCTTAAAACGAATTACATTGTTCCTCCCACCACCACCACCACCACCACCACAACTCTCATTGGGGGCTACTGCAGAATTTCAGTCCTCTGGAAGTTAAAAACATTCTTTTCGCTTCCTGCCTGAATTTCTTCATGGCCAGTCTATATAATGATTGCTATTGTGCCAACATTGTCATTTAGTTTAAATAGCTATTTGCCATTGCTAGTATTTTCACCCACTCCAAAAAAAGTATTTATAGACAGCAGCCATAACCTCTCTTCACATTTTTTAGGCTAAACAAGCCAAGGTCTTCCAGTCTCCTCTCAAAAGATGAGCCCTCTAGTCCCCTGATCATCCTAGTAGATATTCTCTTAACTTGTTCCAGTGTGAATTCATCTTTTTGAACATTAGCAACCAGAACTGTACAAAGTGTTGCCTTTGTACAAAGGCATTAACACTTCTCTATATTTACTGGAAATGCCTCTCCTGGTATATCTTACCGGTCACATTTTCCTTTTTCACTGCCACGTGACTTCATTGACACACATCCTGTAATTGACACACACCTCCACTCCAGGGCTTTTGCCTCTTTTGTCACTTTGCACCAATGAGTCTCTGGATTGTAACATACATTTGTATAATTAGACCCCGTGTGCATGACATCATACAGGGCGTCCCTACTATAAGTCACCCCGGTATACATCTGTTCCACACGAAAGTCGTTGACGTTTGTAGGAACTGATATGTTATAAGTCCACCCATTCCCCGCTATAAGTTGTGCGAAACACTCCCCCCAATTTGCTTAAATGGAAGTTGGCCACAGGAAAAAAATTCCCCGCTTTAAGTTGTTTCACTATAAGTCCAAGTTTTTTGAAAAGTATCTTGGACTTATAGTGAGGATGGCCTGTACTTTATGCTGTTGAATTTCATCCCTTTTTTGTCACTCCAGTTTTGAGATGGTGCATATCTTCTGTATAATATTCCAGTCCTGACTGAAGTGACTATACCTCCCAAATTTTTATCATCTGCAAATGTCATTAGCACACTCCTACTTTATGTGTCAAAGTCATTAATAAAACCATTGAATAAGATGGTCCCCAAACCAATCTTTGATGAACTCCACTAGTAACCTCTTTTCAAACTAGCAATTCACCTTTCAGTATAACCCTTTGCCTTCTCCCCTTTAGCCAGTTTCTTATGCACTTTTCTGGTCCTCAACTTCCTTAATTTAATTAATAATTTCCCAGGTGACATGGTGTCAAATGCTTTACTGACATACAGATATATTAGTTCTATTGTACTTCCCTTATCTAAGAACTCTTACTAATCTATTAGAGTTCTTTGAAGGGGTTAACAAACATGCGGACAAGGGGGATCCAGTAGATATAGTATACTTAGATTTTCAGAAAGCCTTTGACAAAGTCCGTCACCAACGGCTCTTGTGTAAATTACATGGCCATGGGTTAAGAAGGAAGGTCCTTTCATGGATTGAGAACTGGTTAAAAGACAGGAAACAATGGGTAGAAATAAATGGTAAATTTTCAGAATGGAGAGGGGTAACTAGTGGTCAGTCTTATCACCAATCCTATTCAACTTATTCATAAATGATCTAGAGAAAGGGGCAAGAAATGAGGTAGTAAAATTTGTGGATGATACTAAACTGTTCAAGATAGTCAAGACAGAAGCAAACTGTGAAGAACTTCAAAAAGATCTCACAAAACTAAGTGATTGGGCAACAAAATGGCAAATGAAGTTTAATGTGGATATGTGTAAAGTAATGCATGTTGGAAAATATAACCCCACATATACATATAGTATGATGGGGGCTAATTTGGCTACGACAAATCAGGAAAGAGATCTTGGAGTTATCATGGATAGTTCTCTGAAAACGTCCACACAGTGTGCAGCGGCAGTCAAAAAGGCAAATAGAATGTTAGGAATTATTAAGAAAGGGATAGAAAATAAGACACAGAATATCTTACTGCCCCTGTATAAAACTATGGTACGCCCACATCTTGAGTACTGTGTTCAGATGTGGTCTCCTCACCTCAAAAAAGATATTTTGGCCTTGGAAAGGGTTCAGAAAAGGGCAACTAAAATGATTAGGGGTTTGGATCAGGTCCTATATGAAGAGAGGCTAAAGTGACTGGGACTTTTCAGTCTGGAATAGAGGAGACTGAGGGGGGGATATGATAGAGATATATAAAATCATGAGTGGTGTGGAGAGGGTGAATAAAGAAAAGTTATTCATTAGTTCCCATAATATAAGGACTAGAGGACACCAAATGAAATTAATGGGTAGGAGGTTTAAAACTAATAAGTGAAAGTTCTTCTTCACACAGTGCATAGTCAACCTGTGGAACTCCTTGCCAGAGGAGGCTGTGAAGGCTAGAACTATAACTGAGTTTAAAGAGAAGCTAGATAAATTCATGGAGGTTAGGTCCATAAAAGGCTATTAGCCAGGGGGTAAGAATGGTGTCCCTGGCCTCTGTTTATCAGAGGCTGGAGATGGAAGGCACGAGACAAATCGCTTGATCATTGTCTTCGGTCCACCCCCTCCAGGGCACTTGGCACTGGTCACTGTCGGCAGACAGGCTACTGGGCTAGATGGACCTTTGGTCTGACCCAGTACGGCCATTCTTATGTTCTTATGTAACTCTCTTTCTTGCTCCAAGAAGGAATCCGGATTAGAGTGCTATGATCCATCTTTGGTAAAACCATGTTGCATTACATTCCCTTTACCATTTACCTTCTTTAATTTAATTGTTCTTTCCTTCTGAGATCTTTTGGCCAGGGACCATATCAATTTGTGCTCATTCATCATTCAACACCTACAATTATCCTAGTCATCAACATAATAAGTCAGTGTGCACATCAGGATTCCAAAGTCTACGGAAAACTCCCTGCATTGTTTGAACTCTGCCGAGAAGTTTAGAAAGAACTAGTTCTGATTAGCTTCTGAACTCTTCACCCAGCCCCACCTGTAATGGCATCTAGTTTCTGCCCACATGATGAAAAAAGGTGCACGTAGTTACCAGTAGACTTTTTTTCTTTTGTCTAGAAATACCTCTAAAAAAAGGTATTTCTTCTCACCCACTCTTGCACAACTGGCCTTGGTAATTTATTGTTGAACTCTAGCTCATGGTGCATGTGCTATCAATGTTAGGCATATAGCACTGGGGAGATGAATGAAAATTGTATTACTATAACAGAATGGCCAGCATCTTCAGTTAATAATAATACTGTCCCTTGCATATATATAGTATTATTTATCCAAGGATCTCAAAGCATTTTGCAGACATCAAGTCTCATAATTAGGGCCCTACCAATTTCACAGACATGAAAAATGCGTCTCAGTGAAATAAGCCCTTCCCCATGAAATCTGATGTCGCCTTGTTCTAGGAGCATCCCAGCAAAGGGGGCTCCTAGCTCTGACTAGGTAGGCAAGAGACAGGACCTGTCCCTCCCCTGAACACTGCTCTGGGAATGGGAGGGAGGCACCAGACCAGACCTATCTCTGGGTGCCTCCCCCTGGTGCAGGACACTCTCTGGCACTGGGGAGCAGCCACAGAGATTCCTGCAGCTGGAGGAGGCAGATGGATCAGATTTTCCCTGTGCTGCTTAAAGCTCCCTGAGAGTTATTTGCAGCTCTAAAGTGTCAATCAATAAATCCTGTCCAGGATCACACAACCTTTCTTTATCGTATTGAAACAAGCCAACAATTGCACCTGGAGGGGGCACACCCTGTCCAGTGGTGCCTCTCCCTGCAGCTATAGAGTGAAGAGGGGCAGGAAGTGAGTGTGGAGCAGGAAAGGCGGAGCTTTTTTCAGCCACAAGTGGTACCCAAGAGCAGCCAGGCAAAGGAAGAGGAATTATTGTCCCTCTCAAGCCAACCAGCACTAGCAATGAGGAGCCCCTGTTTATGTTGTGCCCATCACCATAAGATCTCAGTCCCTACCATCTTTGGATAAACAAAGTTAGTGACAGAGGTGTTGAGAGATTTGGCCAACTGGATATAGTATATCACTAGCAGAGGTTAGAGTAGATTTAGGAATCTAATCCCCAGTTCCCTGCTCTGACTGCTGCTCCCTCATTGTTCATGTGAAGAGCAGTGATTTATAATACTTTGGAAACAAAGTAGCAGAGAGACTGTGGTTGTGTCATAAATGTTACTGGGCTTCACTCTTGCCCCAGCCAGGAAAAAAACAGATTTTGGTTTGTGTGAGGACCAAAGTGAGCTATAAATTTGCTACCAATTACACAAGGTCAGTAGAAGCACATCCAACAAATTAACAAGGAGTCAATACATGTTAGTAATTGCAACTAAAAAGGCTGAATGAAATTAATGAGATGCCCTGTGCAAATATTGCTGCAGAAGGTTTTATAAGGGCCAACTATTCACAGCAAAATAATGTTTTACTATTTTGGTTGTTTATGAAAATGTTTAGCAGACTTTGGTTTTCATTGATTTCTTTATTATTTTAAATCATTTGAACATTTTATGTGACTATATTTCAACCTGGTTTCTGATCTTTCATTTCCACTATTTCTTTGACTATTAGCTATTAATGTAGTGTTGTGTGATTGGTCGTTTAAATCACATTTTGTTCCTATTATCTGACTGGAATCTTGAAACATTATAAATAGAAGAGGAAAATAAAAGATATAGAGAGGGTATTTCCAAGAGCATTTAGTGCACCCTGCTTTCTGAAAACATTCATTTAGAACAAATGGTCATTCGTAGAAAATTCACAGAAAAATGAATGAAAATAGCAAAGCAAGTTCACAGCTTTTACTTGAAAGAGTTTTCATTAATATTTTTGGTTAGGATTCAGCCACCATCAATGCAGATATTACTGGAATTTTTTTCCTTTTATCAACAGACCTTGAGCCTGTGCCTTTGGAATGATGGGTGGAAGCCCTTCTGGAGTATGTCTACATAGCAATTAAACACTTGCTCTGGCCCATGACAGCTGATTCAGGCCTTCAGAGGTTAAGCTGTAGGGTTGTCAAATTGCAATGTAGACACTGAAGCTTGGTCTGCAGCCCAGGGCTAACGGATCATCAGAGCCTGGCACACAGTGGCAGCAGGGATCACCCTCCCCGCACTCACCACAGCGGTGGGAATAAGAGTGCCTGGGAAGCTTCTTCTGCTCTGCCCCGCCATCCTCTTCCAGCCCATTGCTAAGGAGAAGCAGGGTGCAGCGGGCTGGGAGGGTGCGCAACGGGATGGAATGGAGCAGGCTTCTGGACCACTCCTGATCATGCCACCCACATGGTGAGTGTGGGAGAGTGACCCCTGCTGCCTCTGCACCAGGCCTCCCATACTCCCTTGGGCCACATTGCTCTGGGAAGGGGGCAAATGGGCAGGGATGGGACTTGGGCAAGGGGCAGGGCAGGCCTTATGGAGGGAGAATTGCCCCATGCCCTGCACCCCCTCTTTGGGACAGCCTTGCTTGCAGGCTCTCAGAGTCCCCGCCCCAGACCCTGAGCCCAAGTAAGCTGGCATAGACCTGCCATGGGTGTTTAATTGCAGTGTAGACATGTCCTGTTTTCAAAGAATTAATATCTCAGTGTGACATGTCACACTACACTCCAACAAGCCACGCTAACACGAAACACCATGTTTGTGTGAGCTGTGGTAGTTTTCTTAACCAGGCGTCTCCAGCTACCACAACGGAGAAGGCCATGCTCTGCGTGAGTGCTACATTCACTTCAAGTTTCAGTTTAAAATCAAGTTAGATTGTTAGCTGAACTTCTTCAGACACCCATCACTGAATGATGACTGGCAAACCCATTTGGGTGCGGAACTGAAGGAGGGAAATCCACAAGATTCTAATCTCACTTACTGCAAAAGAGCAACCAGAAAGAACCTTAAAAAAATCATATTTCTTAGAATTACAACTGGGTTTCTGTCATGCCAGCCATCATTCCTTTCAAACGTTATTTAAAAGACCACTTGCAAGGGAGATCTTAGAATTTATATTCTCCTGGTAGTCATGAGTGATTGCTCATACAACTTCTGGGACAATCAAATCAAGCATATTGTCAAAACAAATGCCAAGTGTACAAGTACTTTATTTTCTTAAAACGTCTGACAACAAAAACAACATTTTGATAACCACTGTCAAATATTTGTGCTACTTACAGTTCTGAGCTCTTATAAAGCACTTTTGTCAATAGATATCAAAGAACTTTACATGGGAGGCAGATATCATTACCTCCCCCCATTTTACAGATGGAGAAATAGAAGCACAGTCCAGTAGCAGAGCTGGCACTAGACTGCAGGTCTGAGTCCCAATCCAATGCTCTATCCACTCTAGTATTATAAGCACTTGTACTGTAGGTATTTATACTCATACTATATAATGTTTTACATTCCACTTTAAAAAAGTATGGTAAACCATCAAGAAGAATTCCATGCATTTGCATTTCTATTTTAAAGGCTTTTTTTCAAAATTAAAGATAGGTTTGAGATTTTTAGAGCATAAAAATCAGAACCAAATAATTTATCAGCAACCAAGTCCAACATTTTTCATTTAAAAACACGTAGATGATATCATGAGCTTCATAACCTCTGTTCCTTGTTTCCCGCCCCTCCTCCTCCTCTTTTTCTTCCCTCTTTCCTCTTCTCCCCTATTTATTTAGGTCCGCACAACCTAAACTCAAAACTCCGGTCATCTGAAGAGGTGGGCTGTGCCCACGAACGCTCATGATACCATCTACATGTTTTGTTTGTCTATGAAGTGCCACCAGGCCAGTTTTTGTTTTTTTAAGCCAATCCTGTATAGACTAACTCGCTGCCCCCTGAATTTTTAATTTAGTCAATGTTGTAGCACTTGCATATTTGATCAATACAATTTAAATAAGAAATCCAGAAGACTGCAGAAGGGGATATGAAAACAAATAAAATGTTCTGAAACATATTACACTCCTTGCGAGCCACTTAAATAGAGCATCCCAGGAATTGTCCATTTTAAAGGCAAACACTGACCTCTCTAGGCAGTATGTTTACATTACTGCATACAATGGCTAACACAAGTATTAGGAGACTAAAGTTAGGCAACAAAATGGCAAAGTGAAATTTAATATTGATAAATGGAAAGTAATGCACATTGGAATATTTAAATGAAATTTAATATTGATAAATGGAAAGTAATGCACATTGGAAAAAATAATTCCAACTATATATACAATATGATGGGGACTAATTTGGCTACAACTACTCAAGAAAGATCTTGGAGTCATTATGGATAGTTCTCTGAAAACATCCACTCAGTGTGCAGCAGCAGTCAAAAAAGCAAATAGAATGTTAGGAATCATTTAAAAAGGGATAGAGAATAAGACAGAGAATATCTTATTGCCTCTACATAAAATCATGGTACACCCACATCTTGAATACTGCGTACAGATGTGGTTGCCTCATCTCAAAAAAGATATATTGGCATTGGAAAAGGTTCAGAAAAGGGCAACAAAAATTATTAGGGGTTTGGAACAGGTCCCGTATGAAGAGAGATTAAAAAGATTTGGACTTTTCAGCTTAGAAAAAAGGAGACTAAGGGGGGATATGATAGAGGTCTATAAAATCATTACTGATGTGGAAAAAGTGAATAAGAAAACGTTATTTACTTATTCCCACAATAGAAGAACTAAAGGTCACCAAATGAATAGGCAGCAGGTTTAAAACAAACAAAAGGAAGGTTTTTTTCACTCAGCGCAGTCAACCTGTGGAACTCCTTGCTAGAGTATCTTGTGAAGACTAGGACTTTAATAAGGTTCAAAAAAGAGCTATATAGATTCATGGGGGTTAGGTCTATCAATGGATATTATCCAGGATGGGTAGGAATGGTGTCTCTAGCTTCTGTTTGTCTGGAAATGGATGACAGGAGATGGATCACGTGATGATTAACTGTTGTGTTACTTTCCTCTGGGGCATCTGGTACTGGCCACTGTCAGCAGACAGGATACTGGTCTAGATGGATCTCTGGTCTGACCCAGAATGGCCATTCTTATGTTCTTATGTTAAAATAAACTGTATAATCATCTGTTCAAATCTGAAGACAAGAGCCATCAAAATCAATCATGTTCAGCAGCATGTTGGAAATTTAGCAGCAGTAATGTATCTCAATGCAAGGAGTTTTATTAGAATCAGAAGTGTTTCAGTCTGAACAGAACTGTCAGTACTCAGAGGCATTGATGTTTAAAAAACTAGTCCATTTGCTACACTCTTACCAGTAAATTGCAGCCCTCCCTACCTACTACAGGATATACTGAACTCCTAAGGAGGAAGGTGATGTTTACGGTACCTCCATCACCACAGTGGGAGGTCTATCGGCGTGAGTGACTTCATAGACCCACCAAAAATTCTAAAGCTAAAAAGTTATGTCCATCTGAGGCAGCACTATACTGCAGTGGAATAAGACAATGCAGCATTGTGATGACATCAGGCATGTAAGCAACATTGTTTTGTTTGTTCCTCTTCTTTATTCAAATGACAAAGACTGGAACAGACTGAACTTTCCTGGTTGGCTCAATGTCAACTTCTCTGATAAGCTGCAAGCCATCCTTATCGGAACAAAGGACTATTTGGGCTAAAGATAGACTAGGCTACATCTACACTGGCACGTTCTCACACAAAAACTCTTTTGTGGAAGAGTTCTTCTGCAAAAATTCTTCCAGACTAGGCTACGTCTACACTGGCATGTGCTTTTGCGCAAGAGCATCCATGCCAGTGTAGACGCTCTCTTGTGCGAGAAAGCTCTGATGGCCATTTTAACCATAGGGTTTTCTTGCGCAAGAAATTCACGTTGCCTGATACTTCAAGACCAGACTTCAAAGAGAAACTACTGAGCTACAGTTCATCTGCAAATCTGACACCAGCATCTTAGAATTAAACAAAGACTGTTTACACCTCCAGATCAGCTGCTAGAAGTGGGCCTCACTCTCCGACTGAATTAACCTTGTTATCTCTAGCCTTATTCTGGTCTGCATATTTATATCTGCCTCTGGAAATTTCCACTGACAAAGTGGGTCTTTGCCCACAAAAGCTCCAATACATCTGTTAGTCTATAAGGTGCCACAGGACTCCTTGTAACCATTATAAAGCACAGCACGAGATCAGGAGATCAGCTCTTGTAATAAGCATTTTTCTGTGAGCGTGTCAAGCACATACCATATTGCTAGCCATGCACATAAATAGAACTCACTGGTATTAATGTTGTACTTTATCAGGCATATTATTGTCTCCTCAGAATTCAGAAAGGGCAAACTACAACAAAGATAAAGAGTATTCACCAACTGCAAAATGGCCTCTTTGGGGTTACAGCTGCTTCCTTCTGCCAAATTGAAAGGAAAAGCCACGGACAAGCATGCAGGGGGAAACAAGAACCAATCCTGTACTCAGGGAAATTAGTACAAAGTAAGTGTTCCTGTTCCATATAGCTTCTGTGTTAAAAAACACTCAGCCCAGTTTCTCATTTTGTGTCTGCAGTTCTCAGTCAATTGCCAACACTAATTAAATAACACGCTTCCTTCCATTGCCAAATATAAGTAAAATTCAAAAAATAAATGATCAAATATAAATGAAAACAAGACCCTTTTATATTAAAAATGTGTTCAGCATCAAGTGGGTTAGCAAAAGTAATGAAGGCATTTGCTTTTGATTTTAAAAAATATAGTTTTAAATTGGGAAGTATCAGTTTAGTAGTTCCATTTACCACTGTGAAGTAAAACTCAGAAGGGCTGCAACTGCATCCCAAAATGTCTGCTTGACAAAAACAGCCAGAAGTTTTATTTTATTCTTTTTCAATGCTGTACACAATTCTCTCTTGGTTTTGACCAAAATAATTAACCACAGGTTGAGCCAATCTTGTTTTTGTTGCCATTGAAAAGATACTTAGGCATTGATCCTCAAACTAGATGGGCAGATCCCTATGGGCAGGGGTGCAACAAATGGGTGTGTCTACACAGCAAAATTATTTTGGAATAATGGCTGTTACACGAGCAACTACACAGCAATTCCCTTATTTCAAAATAATTTCAAAATATCGGATGGCTTATTCTGACATCTGTAAACCTCATTCTACAAAGAAGAACACCTATTCCGAAATAGCTGTTTCGAAATAAGGCGTGTGTAGACGCTCCACTTCTGCTATTTCGAAATAGTCCCTCACCAGGGCCATTCTAAGTTATTCCTCCTGGAGCTCTAAATCGAGATAGCAGGTGTACCTTAAGGAAGCCTGCCTCAGACTAATTTTGAGGCTTCCCTGCAGGATAGACGTTATATTTCGAAATAAGCTATTTCGGAATAACTATTCTGGAATAGTTTATTGCAAAATAACTGTGCAGTGTAGACCTAGCCAAAGCGACTTCTTACTTCCTCCTTCCCCAAAGGGAGCCTGAATTGTCAGGAAAGAGAGTTGTTCTTCAGCTTGGGCCTATTGAGTAGCCAAATATTAATATAAAGTGCAACACCTTCAAGAGTAGGCAGGGGTTTCCCTATACCCCTTCATGGGGGTGTATATCCCCCCTGAATTTCTCCAACACCTCCCTTCCCCCAGAGTCTTGTGAACTAGTTACATGCCAATTTAGTGATTGTTTGGAAATTTGAATTGAAATTAAAACATTAATACACACTTTAAAAGCATATGCAGTGTACGATAAGATATGTGTATCTGAAAAAGTATAATAGATTTGAAAGGTATGAACATAGATTAGCTTCCTTATACAGCTATTGGTTTTTATGACATTCATTTTGGTGATGTTGGCCAACCTAATAATTTCAAATTAGGATTTGTAAGCAAAGTCAAAATGAGCTCTCCCTGAAAGCTAGGAGCTGGGGGGAAAGGCTTCAGGGCCAGATTGTATTTACATCACACCTAATCTACCTAGGTATCCAGCAAACAGAGCTGTGTTGCCCAAATGATAGATTTTGGCTGGGATTGGGTTACAAATCACTTGAATGCGGGGGGGGGAGGGGATGTTGTTCTTCTTATTGTATAAGCAAAGGGCAGTAGAACTGTACTTAACCTGTACTGCTTGAAGGCATCAAGATAGAGGGTAGGGACAGGTGTTTTGCTTGATGGTCTGTCTGAGTCACAAGTACTATTTGACCTGCCCATCTCCACTGTTTAAAGATAGAGCTGATTAGGCTCCATATATAGTCTTTTGTTTTGTTAAGTGACCATGACAGCTGAAATCACTGATAAGGAGGTCTAAGTACTTACTCCCGCTGTGGGGAAGGTGTTCCTGTGGGTACAGTGTTTCTGTGTAAGAGACAGCCCAGACTACCCTAGCAGCGAGGTTCCCCCACTGAGAGCTCAGCTGAAATCACTTAGAGCTGGGTGAAACCTCAAGAGACCAACTTGCAGAGGTCGCAGTGGCAGCAGAAGGTGACAGCGCAGGGCCATTGGCAACAGAGCGATGGAGTGAATGGTGGCACAACAAACAACAGTGGCCAGAGCGAAGAGTGAGCAGCTGGAGGAACAAGCAAGGTGCCTTCTTGCCCCCCACCTGAGAGGTATACTCACGTGAAAGCACCTCTGAACTCTGAGTGTCCACTGACCAAGGACAACACCGGTGAGTGGAGTGAGGTGGAGGGGAAAGTGAGGGGCACGTTAAAAAAACATTGGTTTGTTGGACTATATTTTAGTGACTTTGTTCCAGAATGCTAGATTTGTGACTGAGAATGGAAACATATATAAATTTGTTTCCTAGTAGGCCAAGATTTTAAAAATGCATTATTTGCCAAGGCTGTTATTTCACATTGTGTTTTGGTGTGTCTTGCATTATCCTTATTTTAAATTTGCATTATCCTAACAAAACATTTAATTTGTTCATATCTCTTTGATACGTTGCAGGTCGAAGTGAAAATGAAAAGACAAAAAACAATACAACAATTTTTCCACTCAGAGTCCTCAAAAACTAACCAAGATAAAGAACACATCACGAACCAAGAATATATCAACATGTCATCTGAAGGGTCAAGTTGTATATCTACATCCGACCAGCCCAAAGCACAAATACAGCTACCTACTGAAAATACAGTGCCTCCAAAACCTAAAGGCAGTTCCCTATGTTTGTCGATCAAAGTGTTCCCATCTATTGAAGTTACAAAAGATGGCTACTGGTACACCTCTTGCAAAAAAGCTTATGAAGAAGGAAAGCTTTCCAATGCTATAACTGGTAAAAGTGGAGGAGCTTGCTTGGTCAGACCGATCAGCAAAGCTAATACTGACAAACTATGTGAAAAGGCAGCTAAACACCAGGCCTCTGGACTGCATCAACATGCAGAAAGCCTTAGAAGCCCACTTTCAAAGCCAATTTTAGAAGTACTTAATGAGGCTGTTAAGAATGCTGGAGACACAACACAGTTTGTGTGAACAAACATGGCTGTGGCATCATACTTTCTATTTAAGCAGGAGATACCACACACTACAAACTGGAGGCCAATGTTAAGTGTATTGTCACTTGTTCATCCTGAAGTTGAACACTAATTCGAACAAGACCAGCAAATGCTCACTATCTTTCTGCAAGAAACTCAACTGACTGGCTAGAAGCATGCGATGCAACAGTTGAAAAAGTGAAGAACTCTCTCACCACATTCAAAAAATTCGCATACGTGGCTGATGAATGCACTGATGCAAATGGGCATCAAGTATTAAGTCATTGTGTACATTATCCTGATGTCAGTGGTAGGCCAGTAGATGCATTTCTAGATGTTCAATGTATAGAAAACACATCAGCTGCATCTGTGACAACCCACATCTTAGAAGAGTTAAATGCTTGTCAATTGGACCCCAAACAGATGGTTGCTTGGGCATTTGATGGAGCTGCAAACTTCTCTGGATGACATGGTAGAGTACAAGCTTTGCTCAGAGAAAAGTGTAAGCCTAATCTCTCCTATACACGCTGCAGAGGCCATCTACTCCAACTAGCACTAGTACGAGCTGCAGAATCTTCAAAATACATTCAAAAAGCTATAAATTTAGTGTCTTCATTATATTCTTTTTTCAGCAAGAGTCCAAAAAGATAGAATAGCTTGGAAAATATAGAAGATACACTGGGACTGAAGTTAAAATTAGTTCAACCTGGGAAACCCCGCTGGCTTTCTCATGAGCGATCTTTGGCTGTTATCTTAAAATTACTCCAGCCGTTATTACTGGCTTTGGAAAGTATCTACCAAGATGGGATGGATCTAAATAGTGAGGCTGGTGGATTACTTTTGCTACTATGTTCAGAGAAGACTATTGCCATTCTCTCTCTCATAAATCTACTGTTGAAACCACTTGAGTCATTAAACAATTCCATCCAGGCATCTGCTACAACAGTAGTAGATCTTTGTCCTGCAATAGAAGCTACATTTGGATCAATCAGAGAGCTATCCATTGAAAAGGTACTGGAAGAAGCAAAGATTTCAGTCCAGAAGTTGACTAATGAAGGCATTTATATTGAATCCTTAAGTGAAGAGGACAAGAAGTGTGTGTTAAGACAATTGAAAAAATACACAGACTTGAGTCTTAAATCTACAACAGTGACTTCTAGATTCTACTCAACCTCTACGTATCTTTTACAGATGCCTGTCCTATAAAACATCGACAGTTGAGTGGAGTGAGGCACAGCAGCAATGGGGCTGCCATGTGCTCAGGACAGAAAAGAGAATTTGAACACAGAGTGGAATATCATATGACAAATGAATGAAGATTTGATTTCAACTTCTTTTTTATCATCACTAGTGGCTTGACCGGATCTTTCTGCCATGTTTCCTGGGATGAAAGAAGTAGGAATTCATCTCTTGCTACTCCCAGTCACAACAGCTACAGTTGAGTGTTTTTTTTTTCATCATTGAATAGAATTTTGTGTTCTGAAAGAAGTCGCCTTCTGCCTGATCATGTGAATGAACTAATGAGGATATCAATTGAAGGAATGGAAGTACTGGACACACGAGAAGCCACCAAAGATGAACGCATTGCATTTGAGAAGTTCATTAACAGACTTGTGCAAAATTATAACAAGAAACCAAAAAGGATGTAGACGTAGTGCTTCATAGAAGGCTTGAGTAGCCAACTTTAATTTGTGTGATTTTAAAACATGCATTAAATCTAATAAAATGGTCATGAAACATTTTTCAGTTTTAACTATGGTGCCATACAGCCCACCTTCACCCTCACAGTCTCACCCCTCATCGGCCCTGATACCCCCCTGTAAATTCAAACACTCCCCCTAATTTCAATTCCTGGGGAAAACTGAGCAGGCCGGAAGAATAGAGTAGCTTATAATCGCCTGGGCAAGGGGCTCACTTTCCTGTGGTAGGGGACTTGAGTTCAAGGCCATGCTTTAAAGACAATTAAGAAAATTACAAGCTGAACCAGATTCAACAGACAAGACTAAAGTAATCTAACACAGCTCTCTCCCCATACGAGGGAAGCACAGAGTTCAAGTTCCTATTCCAGAGTGGGGTTTCTCAAGCAAGGATCCTATGCTAAAGATCATAAAGGGAGACATGCCCCAGGTTCTCAAGCTGGCCCTGAAAAATGAGGTAAAATTCACAACTAGTTTTTAAAATATTGCATTTTCTGACAAATAAATTATTCCTCTGAAAAAAATTGCCCAGCTCTGGATTGAAATCTGGATTGAAAAAATAGTATTAACAAAGCACAGGTTAATTGAGATAAGAACTGACTCATGGCTTTCAAAAAGATGTGGTCACTGAGAAATTGTCATCAAATATGGGTCTGTGTAGTGAGGCACTTGGTTGTACAGGGTTTGGTTGTGACAGATAAAGCAATTCCCTGCAATATCTTTGGAAGAGCTTACTATATTCAGTTTATGTGTCATTGTGGGTCAGGGACTGTACTCCATGGGGAGGGCTCCTCCAGGAACTAAGAACAGTGAGAGGTGAGTAGGCAAATTCATGTAAGTTAACATTTTCAGAGAAACTGACAAAGTGGGCTCCTGCCCATGAAAGCTTATGCCCAAATACATTTGTTAGTCTTTAAGGTGCCACAGGACTACTTGTCATTTTTGCTGAATCAAACTAACTAATTGAAACTGGATTTTCCTGAGACCAACAGATAAATACAAGATTTTTTGATGCATTCTATTCCCCCCTTCCCTTCCCTCCCCCCCCCCCCCCCCCCCGCTTCTTTCTGATAAGTGGTTGGAAGAACTTTGGCCTATCAAGGTAACATAAAAGTGAGCTGGGATTGCTAGTAAGCCATTAGTGTGGATATAGGAACCTCTATTGGTTTTATATGTTTTCTCTTTAATGCTTTCATCTTAAGAATAAATGTGCTTTCCTATAAAGATCCTTGTTGTAACTTGTAAATGCAGGCAATTACACTGGTAATAGCCTTCAGAGAGAAAGCAAAGCACAGATGTTGGTCTGACTCTCTGGGAATATCACAGCGTAGGCATAGAGCTGTGCAGCTGGGTTGCACAGGAGAGAGAGAGATGTGGGACTCTACCCAAAAGAAGTGCTTGATAAGCAACTGGGAGCCTAGAATAGGTGTCCTTAATGGATCAAGAGGGCTAAATACTAGGGATGTAAGTGACTAATCAACTAGTCACTTCCCCCTATTTGCTGCCTCTATCAGAAAGACGGTTCCCCACAGCTCTAGCTCTGTGGGAGGGGACAGGCCCCAGGCTCCACACAGCATTTCAATCTTTGAAATGAACAAGAGCCCCTGCTGGGACTCTCATACATTTCAAAGCGGAAGCGCCTGCATGGAGCCTGGGGTCAGCAGACTCCTTGTTGGTCCCAGGCTCCAGATGGTGTTTGAATCTTTGAAATGCAGAAGAGCCCCTACTGGGGCTCTTGTACATTTCAAAAGAGGAACGCCTCACGCTAGTCCTTATCGACTAATCAAATAGTTGATGGAAATCCTATTGTCTATTTGATTCGTTAATTAATTGAAATTTAACATCCCGATTAAGTAGAGGTGCAGTTGACCTGAATTGTGACATGGGTACTCAGTGCAACACCATTCAACATTTCATCAATATTCTGGAAATGTATCATTGTTGATACATTTTGCAGATGGCACAAAGATTAAGAAAGAGGGAAATAATTATGAGGATAAGTAGGCATACAAAGAGATTAGCATTGCTTGGTGAATTGTGACCTTTCAGCTAAAATGAATTTTAAGATAGCCAAATGCAAAATTATACATCTAGGCACAAGTAATTTAGGCATTTCCTATGGACTGGGTGATTGTATGCTAGAAAACCTAACCCTGAAAAGAGTTTAGGGGTCCTAATGGACAAGCAATTAATCATGAGATACTACTGCAACACTGACAAAAAGGGCTAACCCATCCCCTGGATGTCTAAACCTATGACCACACTACAGCAAAAAGTCAATCTAAGTTACACAATTCCAGCTACATGAATAACATAGTTGGAGTCGATGTACTGCAAGTTGGGTTATCACGGCATCTATCCTGGGGCGGAGGGGAAGATGGCGGTTGGCAGGGGAAATTCTCCTGTTGCTTTCCCTTATTCTTCTCAACTGGTGTAGAGTAAGGGGATTGACTGGAGGGTGATCTGTAGTCCATTTGGCTGGTCTTCATTAGACCCATTAAATCAAGTGCTGGTGGATTGATCTCAGCGCATCAATCCTCACTGCAGTGTAGATATAGCCAAAACAAGGGAGAAGTGTAAGTGGAGAGCTGATTTCATCTCTGCATATGGCATTGATGAGACCTATACTAGAATACTGCATAAAGTTCCAGGGTACCTGTAAACTACATTCTTCTTTTGAAAGGATATATGCAAATTCAGCACTAATATGCATATCTTCTTCCAATCACTTTTTCAAAAGCGTTTTTTTTAAGTGAAAGCAGTTTAGATGGTTTTTTTTTAAAGAACCCCCTTTTTCAAAAGAACCCTGTACACCTCATTTTTTATGGAGGAAGGGCTCTTTCAAAAAAGGGGAGTTCTTTAAAAAGAAAACCATCTAAACTGCTTTCACTTTTGAAAAAAACGCTTTTGAAAAAGTGATCAGAAGAAGATATACAAATTAGCACTGAATTTGCATAGCCCCTTTTGAAAAAAGAACGTAGTCTAGATGTACCCGTACTGTAGTGGTATGAGTGTATTGTGTCTACAGATTTAACCTGGAGCAACAGAATTAAACTGTACTTACTGGAAAACTAATTCAATTTGCATTAATTATTTGGGTCAATTTAATCTGGACAGACATTAGTAAAATTACTTAGTGATTGACACACTCTCTATGTTGATCGTCTTTGTTGTTCTTGTCTGGATCTTTTCCAGTTTCACTATATAAATTCTGACCTGGGACAATCCGAACTGCACACAGTATTCCAAGTTTGGACATACCAGGAATCTACCTAGTAGCATTATGATATTAATTTTCTTATTTTCCTTTCCTTTCCTAATAGTTCCTCACACACTGTCAGACTTTTTTTTTACCTCTGCTGCACATTGAGTGGAAGTTTTCAGAGAACTCCCCCCAATGACTCCAAGATTCTTTTTTGGATGGTTACAGCTAATTTAGAAGCCATCTTTATGTATAGGTGGGATTACACAATCTGCATGATTTTGTATTTATCAGTGATGTATTTAACTTGCCATTTTATTGCCCACATTTGCAAAGTATACGTAGAGAAAAAAGAAGAAGAAGAGAAGAAAGGGTATGTCTACACTACCCCCCTAGTTCGAACTAGGGGGGTAATGTATGCATACCGAACTTGCTAATGAAGCCCGGGATTTGAATTTCCCGAGCTTCATTAGCATAAAGCCGGCGCCGCCATTTTTAAAAGCCGGCTAGTGCGAACCCCGTGCCGCGCGGCTACACGGCACCAGTAGCACGGGTCAGGCCTACCCCATGCTCACTGGTGGTAGTGGGAAGGAAAGCAATCAACCAGCCTCTCCATGGAGTGAGCTGTCCCTGTTGGGGGGGCTGCGTAGGGCCCCAGAAGTGCTAAAGATGGCCCTTGACCTAGAGGAGTGCCCTAGAGACTGAACACTGCAGCCACTTCCACTGACAAGAACTGGCACTGCACACAACAGCCACCCATATCTCCAGAGGCCCAGTCACGAGCCCCCAAGAATGCTGCACAGTGCTGGCAGCGTCAGCAAGCACCAAGGTGGCATATCTTACTGCCTTTGGTAACAGCTCTTCAGGAGCAACAGCTGGGTGCTGCAGAGAGAGGCTGCTATTTCCCCCCAACCCCAATACCCACCCAGGCTTTGGAGGCCACAAGTCACGGTGGTTGCATTTAAAAAGTGCAAAGGTGCAGCCCTGCCTCACTCTCAGAACCACAGAGGAGCTTGGAGGTGGGGGAAGGACAGAGCTATGACCCTACCTTCGCCCTAGGAGTTTCACAGAGACAGCCCCTAAACATGAAGTCTGCAATTGCGACTGTCACATACATGGGTCACGTATAGGAGGAAGGTCTTTCAGGGATACTTCCGATCCACCCCCTTGCACCATGGAAGAGCCAGGGCGGGCTTCAGTAGATAGCCCAGGTAATATTTTCAGTTAAAGTTATTCTTACACTTTTCATTCATACCACATAGGAGACGATGCTTCACTTTTCATCCTGTCAAATGTCTCTCTTTCAGATTTGGAGTTCTCTGTTTTGTTTTGTTTTAATTAACATCTGTGTTTGTATTACTGCGGCACGACTTCTACCGATCTTAGTTGTGATAAGATATTGAACTATTATCTTATTTAGGATAAGATAATAAACTGATAAGAATTAAACCTCTTTGAAACCTATAATTGTGATAGAAGTTGCCAGTGTTGGGCCCCATCATGTCTATCATCAATATGTCTGCTTTAGACATTTCTAATACACCAAACATGGTAGTGTCAGGTTGCCATCTGTAGCTCTTCTTTAGCCTGGCTTGTTGTTTCCTTCTCAATTATATCTATATATTTAAACCTTTAAATCCATCTCAAGTCTGCAATTTCATTGGCCCAGTCTAATGAGCAGAATTTGCTAATTCCCTTATGATAATCCTATTACCTGTCAAGAGCTATTTCTACAAGGGTCATCATTATCCAGCAGCCTAAATCTGACTCCAGATCTATCTATCCTCAAGCCCACTCCCACCCGTGAGCCACATTCTCCTCTTCTGCAAGCTGTCAAGGACACTGGTCATATTGGAAAAGTGGAGCTGGGCAGCTGATTTTAACAAGTAAAGTATTTTACATGTTCCTATTTGTAGAGTTTATTTTAACAAGGGAGCAAGATAGGGTTTTACAATACTTTGCAATAGCTGTGGGGATGTATAAACATTATGCAAAAGATAATTGCAATAAAATTTAGTCACTCAAAAAAATTAAGTAAAGTATCAGGGTAAAGTAAAACTACTGGTGTCAAAAATAATACTAGATGAAAATCTTCTCATTTACCAAGATTTTTTCATATGTTGAAGCTTGTTGTATATTAAACTGTAACAAGTTGTGCAGTGAACCAGCACTGGCCTTGCTTAAAATCTAGACCGTTACCATTTTTTTTCGTAATAAATTCTAAATGGAGCAACATTAGGAAAGGACAACTCTATTAGAAGTTCGATTCTGCGAAGTGCCCAAGCCATCCTGGGAATTGCTATGGATCTAGCAGTTAGAGCGGGGTTGACTGCTATGTCTCGCTGTTTTTTAATCGCTGTTATGTTTCTGGGGTGAAATCTAGCCCTCCTGAAGTCAATGGTAGTTTTGTCATTGACTTCAGTAGGACCAGGAGTTCACCTGTTGTGTTTGACTGACCTTACCTATACACTACTTCAAAATCAGCTACAGAAGAATGAAAACGTGCCATTCTTGTACCCCCATGTATATATAACCCCATGCTCCTTGAGGGGGTTCTTATGCCTGGGGGGACCCCTTTGTTTTTGTCCCCAGAATGTTTTCAGAGCAAAATTTTCAAACCTGGCTCCTAAATCCTTGTCTTAGGTCTGAGCATCTGCAACTCCCACTGACTGCAAATTAGGTCACTTCTATTTAAGTGCCTAATAAAAATTTAGGCATCTAACTTTAGGCATCCAGGTTTGGAAGTGTGGTCCTATGCTCACAATTTTGTAATATTAATGATTCTTGTTTTATTTTGTTGGCATGACAAACCAAACACATTGGGCTACATTTTGCCCTCAAGCACCCACTGCTATGCCATTAACATTAATAGGGCTACAAGAGTGTAACTGAAGGCCACATATGGTCCATTGAGCATAACAATAAAGAATATGTCTTAGAGTGAGCACATGCTCTTGCTCCCATTCATGTCAATGGGACTTTTACCATTGACTCTAATGGGAACAGCACTTTTGTATGCCTCCATTTATATATCTGCAAGTGATTGTTTTATAATTCACGATTTCCTAATGTCTCTTTAGATGCATGTAATACACAGGTCTGCTTTTTCTAATTTAAATGTACTGGTGAGACACAAAGATGTAATCATTATTTTCTTCTTAATGTGCAACTTTTGACAATTCAGTATCCACATAAAATAAACAAATTTCACAAGTTTTTAACTTTATGTAGACCACCATGGGAATTTCTATCCACAATCAGAATATCTTAGATATCAAGCCGCATCTACTGAGTCTATGTAAAAAGAAAATACACAATCTCTTTAAAACAGTATGGTTAAATTTATGCTTGAGTCAGGTATGGGGTGTGAACAGAGGGAAAATGAATCTTCTGGCACAGAACCGACACATACAACCCAAAGGTCTTGTTCTAGGCCAAAGCAGAATTGCAGGCCAATGGAACTTCTTTCCACAAGAGCATTGGATAACCCCAATCCTTGCATTCAGCGTAAGGGTGCCATTTCGGGAGGCTAGGGGGACAGCAGCCATGCGCTCCCGGATGCGGCTTGCTTTTCATCCTGTTCCCCAGATCCTAAGGGAGTGAGGAGAAAGTGCTCACATTCCATGCAAGTCCCTCACATCAAGTTGGTGAAGGGAGCTTTTATGAACAGAAAACTGTAACTATATTTTAGTGCAATCTGATATTGGCTACATGAATTACTCATTTACATCTTTTTTTTCTCCTGCCTCTTTTATTTTGCTCCATGTAATAATTGTGTAGGAGTTGAAATGATGATATTCTGTGGGACCAGACTATTTATGGAGTGGTGTTTTGATGTTAGATCATGATTGGTTTGAAATATAGCGTGTTGTTAAGATGAGAGCTCAGCAAAGTTACAAAGCTATCTGTAAGGAGAGATTGTTTTATTAATGGAGCAGGGTGGAAGGTTTGCATTTCCGTAGT
Organism: Pelodiscus sinensis; assembly: GCF_049634645.1. NCBI lineage: Eukaryota > Metazoa > Chordata > Testudines > Trionychidae > Pelodiscus > Pelodiscus sinensis. The sequence continues at coordinate 54,870,387 of NC_134719.1, forward strand.
GATTGAGAGTTTGGGTGGGTGTAGGTGGACTTTTATTTGGGCACTTAACTTTCAGTGACCACCTCAGAGTGGCTGAAAAGGCAGAAAAACACAGCTGTAAGCTTGGAATATGGTGGCCACAGGGTAAAGCAATAGAAATGGCGGTGGCAACTTGTGTTCCTCAGTCTTTGTATTAGCATCTAACGAGAGACAAGGCAGAAGAATACAAGCAGCATAAGACTTAATATAATCCAAGGCCAAGATGTCTCTGTTTCACTGGGTTCAATGTATATTTTGTCCTAGGAATGGAGGACAAATAAAAATCCATCTCTTTACTTCATGATGTTAAATGCAAGATCTGTTCCTCATAAGTCTTGCAGTAGGTTGGGTGGAGTTGTTCTGGGTAGTCTATAGTCTACTAGTTCAGGTTCCCTATGCTTGGTCACAGCAACAGAGTTGTATTGGTCTCCTTGTGAAGAATTTTCATTACTTTTCTTTATATCTAGTCACCTTTCTGCCTCTGATGAGACGCAGCATTTGTTCTTTCAAGATAATAAGTTCACACTATTTGACTTTTAGAAAGTGTCACTCATTGAGGTCTTGAAGTTGTGTGATGGACCAGGCCAGGTCTGGGTGTCACTGAGGGCGTCAACTCAGGGTGAATCGCTCAAAATCAGGGCTACTTACAGCCCTAGACTGGAGACCTTTCCCAAATAGGCCACAGACCAGTCACACAGTGCTTCAGCTGCCAATCTGGCCAGCAGGAAGCCTCACAAGCAAAACCCTTCAGACACCCCAGCTCTCCCTGTGCCACAATAAGCCCTGGACCTTACACAGGTGAGAGGTTGTAAAACCCGATCTCAGCAACTCCGAACAGATCCTCCCGGTCCCAAAGAACCAGCCACAGCCCCTGGTCAATTTGCACTTTAGATCTTACCCACAAGATCAGACTGAGCCAATCCTTTAGAATCTAAAATCTAAAGGTTTATTAATAAAAGAAAAAAAAGCTTGAGAGTAAGATTGTTAAGGAGAATACATTACACACATCAGTCACCAAGTTCTTGATACAGGCTCTTAGCAGAGATGTTACAAACTGCTAGCTTAGAAGTCTCTGGTGTACATCCTGTATTAGGATGGGTCAGCAATTGTTCCCGGCTCTCTGTCCCTAGCAAGCCTGCATTTGGGAACAGGAGCAGGATTGAAGACAAAGATGGAGTCAACCTCATGGGATTTTTATATTTCTGGTGTCTCCCAAACTGGAGCTGGTCACATGATCAAGCGACCTATCTGTGTTTCACATGCAAGTAGCCATCATGCACTGACTAGTCCACAGGCTTCAAGATGCATTCCTCGGGTGTATATTGGCCACTCTGCGAGCCATTGTCCATGGAGCAGCGCTCGTTAGCACTGCCAGTCACTGAACAATCCTTCCTCACAACAGGCAGTCCAGGCCCATTGCTCCCTCTCAGACAGAGTACATTTAAAATACAAGAACAGAGCCCATATTCATAACTTCACATACAAGTATCACACAAGTACATGAGCCTCATACATAGAATCAGGAGAGCATAAGCTTCCATTTGACACCTCACATAGCCCAGATGGTACAGAATTTGGGACAAACACCATCCATGGGTGCAACAGTGATCTGTCCGCTCACTTTAAAATCCAATAAGGTGACAAGGTGTGTGAGTGCTTCTAACCACAAGTTGTGGGTTAGATCCTTGTCCTTCCTGTCTCTTGGAAGCTAGTAGTTGAAACTAGCTAATGTTTCCTTCAGGGGGAAGGCTGTAACTGTTTATGGAGTCCCCATCTTTTCTTGACTTCAGATAAATCAGTAGTAGGCCTCACACTGGTTGTGGTGTTTGCCCAGTTAGAAGCTCTGCATGATGATAAAATGCCTGTGATGATATTTTAAGTCTATCAGCACATTTTGATGTCCTTGACCACAGGGCTTTGTTGATATGTTCATGGTTTTCGGCTGTGGTTGGTAGTTGTTCTTCATTGGCTCCAGAGCATAGATCTTCAACAAAGAGGCAATGAATAGTTTTTTGGGTGGCTGGAGAGTAAGTCCACTCTACCCTCATCTGGCAATGGCAGCAGCCGTCCCACAAGGCTTGGCCCAGCTCCCCATTCCAGGCATTACAAGCTGGTGGACAGGGTCATAGTGCCAAATGACCCTATGTGCCATGTCACAACATCCATAGCTAGGAGCCAGGCCCGGCCTCATAGACAGGAGCCACAGTTGCCAATGAGTGTGGGGCAAGCTTGTTTCTATCCCCAGGTGAAAATTCATGGTGTACCCCTTCCATTACCATTTGCATGATGTACTTGAAATGATATCCTACCTATATCTAAAAGCAACCAAGGTAGGTGGTTGCCTGCCCCCAATTTGCTTTGCCATCTAGTTGCTCCACTTGTTTCTTGAAATGAGGTCCCAAGGGTAATCCTTGGCAATTGTTCCCCTTCCTTCTTCTCATGTACAGCATACTACAACAATCTCCTTTGACATCTCTCCTTTTCTACATATTTATGACACTGCAGGGAGCATACTGGTGACTTAGGGCATATGAGGATGTAGCCTGGTTAAAGATTAGATGGCTACGTGCAGTCAAGATTAATTTAATGTTGCTAGGCCAAGGAAAAACTGGAGGAGTGGGCAAAAATTCAGCTGTCCCAGATGTTCATTAAACAGATTCACAATCAGAGAGTTTTATTAGATCCAGGGATGCTGCTAAGTAGTTCTGTAGCAGCTGTGATCAAAAGTTCCTTTTTTTCCATCAGTGTGAACTTTCTCTCTCGATGCAAACTTTGCCGCTAGTATCCATACCTCCTTAGGATTAGCTAATGTAAAATGTTCTATAGGCTGCACACTGGAACTGTTTGAAAACTGAAGCTAATGCAGGATCAGACTCTGACTTGCTAAGTGGTTCATCACTCCACAATTTGAATGGGCTATCAGTAGGTTTGGTTACCATGGCTATAAGTTTAAAAGGAACCCAGGGGATTAAGCATCAAATTTCTACCGTATTCATATAGGAGTTGCATGCCTAAATCTTTTAGGCTTATTAGAAGAATCCCTGCCCCTGGGCCACCTACACAAGATTCAGTGGAAGCCACAGAAGCCTTTAAAAATACTTTAATTAGCTTTCCGGTACGTAAAAATGGTCTTCCTGGACTTGACGCAAGGCCTGGGTCCTATTGGCAAGCTGGGATTCTCCGCTCTCCAAATTCTTCCAGGTCATCATTTTGAAGAGTCAGTAATTACAAACAGTTGTATAGTCAGAAATGTCAATGAAGTTGAGCCTTTGGACATAATCTGTATTAGGTGGTAATAGGCTTTTCCTTGAAACTTGTGTATAAAAATCAAAATAGAGGTCATTCTAAAAATAAAGAGTATTTAGATAAAGATTTAAAATAAATTAAGTGACAGTTAGTCACTAATCATTTTATTTGGTAATTTAGTGCCAACTATTAAAATATACAGATACACTTTTATGCTAAAGAATATGACAATATGAACAAGTTATAAACAAGTCTATTTTTTTTTTTTACATTTGCATTGATGCAGTTTGGTTTTCTTTTGTAAATTGTCTTGTTTAAAATATGGAGCATTATTGTAGCCATGTTGGTCCCAGAGTATTAGGGAGAAACAAGGTAGGTTTTATTGAACCAACTTCTATTGGTGAGAAAGACAAGCTTTCGAGCTGAACAGAGCTTAGCTCAAAAGCTAGTTTCTCTCACCAACTGAAATTAGTCTAATAAAGGAGCTTATCTCACTCACCTTGTCTGTTTAAAATAGATATCACCCAGACACACACATAAATTCTAACCTATACAGTACAATAAATGTCTTCATAGATGCTATTAACAAGGACTGACCTCTTGGGAAATCCTCCCAAGTGGATTTATAAAAGGATTCTTCTTCATAGATTAACCCATCATGGCTCAAATTTGTTCTCCTCATTGTACCATTTAAATGGTTGATACAGAGAATGAAATGATTTGGTATATGCTTGGTGTCCCCTGGATTCCTCCTACAATGGAGTCTGTTCTCACTAAACTTTATGCTAAGCAAAGTGGTAGAACAATTTTCATATTACATAGAAATAATGTGCGACTTACATTCTAAGTCACCAGAATATAGTTTTGCTCTAAATAGGTTCCATTGGATTTGCATGTATTATGAAATTAATCTGAGAATCTGATCACTCCAAGTCATTGATCTATTCGCTGCTAGTCCTCAGCTTTTTAGTCAACAAGTCTTGGGGAGGACCACAGAAGATGCTATGTAAATGTTGAATGCAGTTAGTCCTAACTTTCAGTTTTCTTTGTATTGAATAAGTAAGTCTCCTGATGATTTATTAATTATTATTATTATTATTATTAACCATTAATTTAATTTAAGAGAGGTTTAAACTTGAAGTTGGTTCCTTTGGATGTATGCTCTTGTAATTGAAATGAGACTCTGGACAAATCTCATACTGCAGGTACACTGTAATTATACTGTAGTTGAATATTTGGTGTTTCCATTTGATACCAAGACAAAATATATATAAAAAAGCCCTGTAACCAGAAGTTAGCTTGTGAATACATAATTACTTGTGATGATCCATTGAGCTTAGCTATTGCTAAATATATTTTCTTTATAATTCAAGCATACTGAATACTAGAGCTGATGAAAAATTTAAATAAATCAGACATATTGATTAATAGTGTTAGTTGGATTTTTTCCCACTCCGCAATATCTTCAACTTTTCATTAAAATATTAAAATTTCCAATGTTCAATTTCTGTGTTTGTGTGTGGGAGGGGAGGGGGAAGATGTTCAATTACAAATCAAAACCTTTCAGGAAACACAGAAACCTTTAAAAAATTCTGAGTAATCAAAAACCACATTTCTATCAAAGAAAAGTTTCAATAAGACAAATTTGCAAACACTTCTATTAAATATACTAGTTGTGCACTTCTATCACACAATGATGGGTAAGACTTACCCCTCTGGGCAGAGGGCCAGGACAGGACTGTACACCACTTAGATCACATTCAAATCCTTAAAATAGGACATAAGTGGTACATAGACCTCATGCTGGCACTCAGCACTGGAGTGACCTTTACCCTGACATGAAGACTACCTGCACTGTTCTAATCCTAAGAGAAGGTCAGCAACCACAGTTACCATTAACTTAACTTAACAGAAGCTTCAGGGGGTAACCGAGTTAGCCTGTACAGGATAAACTTAAAAAACAACAAATGGCCTGGTAGCACTTTATAGACTAACAAAACATGTAGATGGTATCATGAGCTTTCATGAGCACAGATGACTTCAGATGACCGGAGCTTTGAGTTTAGGGTGTGCAGACCCAAAATAAATAGGGGAAAAGGGAGAGGGGGGAAGGAAAAAAATGGAAGGGGGCGGGAAACAAGGAGCAGAGGGTATGAAAATATCAAAGGGAAAATCAAATACATTTATTGTGTTGCAGGATGGGGCCCGTGGCTCCTATTTCTATCAATATGGCATGTATTTCTTGCTAAGTACAATACAATACACAAATACATTCCGTAGTGATGTCCCATGCATGCCACAATTATACAGCTTCAAAACTTACTGCAGACTAATGGCTCAAGCTCAGCTGCTAAAATTTCCTCCCTTGCTCTCTCACCTGGCCAGGAGTAACAATGGAATAAGACAAGTGCTGGATGCATTACCCTCTATTGCTCAGTGACATTATCTGCCAGCCCCTCTGAACCCACCAGTGAAGGGAGGAAAGTCACTGAAATCAGCTCTACTGCATCTTAGTTGCCTCTGGAACACCGAGTTTGAGAGAGAACAAAGGAGAGAAGAGGGGAAACAAACATGCTCCTGCACCAGAGGAAAGCTGTGTGCTACACTCCCTCCAGAACAGCCAATTAGAGGAGGAGACAAAACTGCCTTTTTTCAACCCTAGCATCCAAGAGAAGGGACCTGAATTCTGGAGCAAGACCCTGTGATGTCTGTATTACAGCAATACTGCATTCTGTAAAGAATTTAATGTTGGGGGGCAACATAAGATGCCCGGGGAAATGTTCCAAACCATACATATCCAGTTCACGAGAAATATGCATGCGCCTCCCTACATCTCACATTGCCATGAAATGTTTTGGTTGATCTCGAAGGTCTGGGCCTCAGAAATCCAGAGATCTTGGGGTGTCACCCAGGGGTGTGCCAGAGATGTAATTACTCTGCTTATCTTTACAACTGTTCTGATTATACTAAAAATCTACTTCAGAATGCTCAGAAATCAGTGACTAGATCTAGACATACTTTCAGTGGGACTACTCCGGCTGACCCACAGACAAGAAGTCTAGGTTCAGTTTTAAGCATTGAGTTTGGGAGCTGTCAGAAAAGTGAAATAGGTAAGGGATTCTCTAATGAAGTCTCCTTCACCACAAAGGTAGACTTTGAATTACTGTGAGATCTAATGCATGGATCAGGCAGTTCCAATTCTGATGGCCACAACCAAAATGGCAGAACTTCCAGACCAGGAAGCTACGAGTGGAACTTGCCACAAGTATGGTCAAAGACTCAGTAAGGGGACCTCTTCCTTTTGTTTAAGCCAACTTACATTCATACTACTGCAGCACTCATCTCTAGACTCATCCTCAGCATGCCATCTAACCAGGAAAATGTGATGGAGAGAGATGGGGAATTATGAAGAGTTGAGAGTGTTGGGAGGTGGAAGTTTGTTGATTTGTTAATATTTAGTACCTATTAGTTAAACCTAATTCTTTCCTTTCCTTTCTTGAATCCTATTTTCCTGCTCCTAATAAAGTCCCCCTTTGTTAAATTGTTATTTTGGAATGTGACATTTCATTGCCGGGATTTGTGTTGATGTACATTATTATTTCTTCTTTATTGAGTTTTATAATCCTTCCTAACTCAAGTAGCATTATTGATTTTCCAAAGAGACAGCACACCTTGTGTCCCAGGCACAATGAAGAATTACTTTGGATGGAGGCACCGGGTATCACACAAAAGAACCCAGGTTAGGACCCAAACAATGCAAGGAGATGGAAGAAGCCACTCTAAGTAGCAAGCATCAATGAGGAAGCTTAAGGGGCTATATAATGTAACTTACATATCTGTAATTTTATCATTTATTTCTGTGCAATGTACACTAGTACAACAAACATTACTAGAAATGTTTTGTTGTAGGGATGTGCACATGCCAGCTGTTGGCAATTGACAGGTCAACAAAGGAGATACCTCCCTTCTCATTTTTTTTGCTGACTGATTCCAGGGCTACTTAAGCCTAGTTAGCAATGGCTACTTAAACACACAAAATATATAACTATTGCATAAACTATCCATTGCAAACCGCAATTTGTGTAGCTTTTTCCACTTCTTTTTTCGGAAGAGACTTTTCCAACATTTGGCCCATCTACACTGGGCCAAATGTTGGGAAAAAAAACTTTTTCGGAACATTCCTTCTTCCTCATAAAATGAGGTTTACAAGGATGCCGAAAAAGCGCATCTGCTCTTCCAATGTGGCAGAGTTTTTCTGCAAGTACGCAACATATTTGAAAAACTGCAGTGTAGACATAGCCTTAGATGCTTAATCGAGAGCTGCCATTTTGACATGAGTTATTTTATGATAAGTTGTGGGGATCATCTTTTCTGCTTGAAAGATCTCTTTCTGGAGTTCCAGTCACTCTGCAATATCTCATTGACCATTACACAATAAAGAACCAGAATTCTAAAAGAATTGGGCATTCCCAGCAAATGTTCAGGGGGATATTCATTTCCTGATGCTTTCTCCAGCTCTCTGATGGACAACTAAAAAAAACCAGGAGAAAGCAGACAGTGCTATGAAGGAGGCAAGTTAAGAGTTCTGGCCATATTTTTCCAGCTGGAATGCCTAAGCAAATAAACCCATATTTAGGCATCTACAGAAAAGTTTGGTCTGATTTTCAGAGCACTTCACTGAAATCAACAGAAGCAGCAAGTACTCAACATATTTGAAAATCAAGCCAGATATTGAGGTTAAATATGGACTTTGCTTCTTGACTTTAGACACCTAAGTTTGAAACATTTGGTCATTCTCCTTTTGCAACAAATAGACACTTTCTGACCTCCAACCTGGCTTTCTCAGAGAATGAGATATTATATGTATATTAAAAATGTAACTTTAATTGTGAGTTTCCACTGAAAGCAAAGCTCTTCATTTTAGGAATACTTTTCTAGTTTTATTGTGTGCAACCTCATTTATAATTGAAGAAAAATCTAATTTATATGTGCAACATCACCATTAATGTTAAGCATTGTGAGCCCATTCAAATGCGCTTGTCCCATTGTAGAATGATGATAGTTCTTTACTTTTATTAACATGTTGAATATGCATTCACCTGAAGCCACTGATGCAGAGAGACTGACAAAAATACTTAATGCAATTGTAATATTAGGAAATACAGTCGACAGGACAATATGGAATATTTCTTCAAGCAATTCTTTTGGCTTACAGTCTGATTTAAAGTTGGTGGAATGTATACATTTCAGGAAGTTGGTCTTGTCACAGAGCTCTCTTGAAATGTCATTGTTGTATCTTTGTTGAAACTGTTATGCCGCTGAATATAGCTCTTCATCACTTAGTTCTCTGAACTCCCAAAGGAATCCAAAAAGGGTACAAATTTGTTGCAGAGACTCAAATCAACATTTAAGACCAGATTTGATAGAATCAATAATAACAAAAAAACTTTGACTTGATAGTGCCTTTCTGCATCAAATTGAAATATTAGACTGCTATTGGTGGAAAACTCAGATGAAATGTCAATACCCCGTGCTACTGATTTGGACTTAGAAAGGATTGTGTCCCACTGATCACGAATCTTTTGAATATCTTTAAGAAGTCTTTCAATGTTTTCCCTCTCAACATCTAATATAGCATTGCATACTTCAATTACAAGATTAGTTTTGTGGATCATTTTTAGCAGCTTCATCCACATGGATGACATTAAAATGCATTCAAATTTGGATATATACTTCTGAACTGACTTAAGCTCAGCGTGAGCCTTTGCTGTGAGAGTAAGAGATTCAAATGCACTTAAAGCCTTTCTCACAGAATCCAAATGCTGTGCAACTGGTTTAATGCCATCAATTAGTACTGACCATCTCATTGTTGACATGCATGAAGGGAAAAAGTCAGATGCTGCTTCATAATTTCCCACATTCGCTACTGAAGAGATTGTACAGTTGCTGGATTGTTCCAAACAATGTGATTGCTTCCTTGCTCAAGAAGGACTGCTTGTACTCCATTATACTTCCCAGACATATTGGATCCATTGTCATAGGCTTGGCCAATGCAGACTTGAAAATTTAATTTGAAGCCTTCTAGAATTTCTAATACATGAGTGGCGATTTCGTTTCCATTTTTTTTGGTGAAATTATCAAACGAAATAAATTGTTCTTCAGTTGAAACCTTTGAACTTTCTGCAGTTTTAACATATTGAACAACCAAGGTCATCTGTTCTTCATGAGCACGGTCTGGAGTTCTGGCATCACTAATAATTGAAAAGTACTTTGCATGTCATATCTCTTCAAGAATTGTTGTTTGCTCAAATCTCCCACCCAGCTCAATAAACTCACTTTGTATTCTGGTAGACAGATAATGAACTTGCATGTGTTTTCCGCTGTCTTGTGATTCACAAACACACTTAACATGGCCTGAGAAAAGTGAGTCATACTTGCTAAGAAGCTCAAGTATATCAAGAAAGTCTCCATTTGTAGGGTCACAGATATGTTGACTCGAACCAAACAAAGCCAATCCCTATTCAGAAAGAAAAAAATGACATTCAATGTGTGCTCAAGGAGTTTTTTCCAGTTATCAGTTTTTTCCAGTTATCTGGGTGCATCTAGACTGGCAAGATTTCGTGCAAAAGCGGCCGCTTTTGTGCAAAAACTTGCCAGCTGTCTACACTGGCCGCTTGAATTGGCACAAGAGCACTGACGTTCTAATGTAAGAATTAAGTGCTTCTTTCGCAAATACTTTGACACTCCTACTCAGGGATAAGCTCTCTTGCGCAAGAATACTTGTGCGAGAGGGCCAGTGTAGACAGGCATCTTAATTTTTCACACAAGAAAGCCCGATGGCTAAAATGGCCATTGGAGCTTTCTTTCGCAAAAGCACGTCTATAATGGGCACGGATGCTTTTGCACAAAAGCACTTTTGCACAAAAGCATCAGTGCCAATCTAGACGCTCTTTTGAGGAAATACTTTTAATGGAAAAACTTTTCCGTTAAAAGTATTTCCGCAAAATCATGCCAGTCTAGACGCAGCCTCTGAGTTTATTTCACTCAGGAGTAAGTTTTCAGTTGAACTGTCAGCTAGTGCTGCTCTACTAGTTGATTTCCATGTGACATGGTTATCTTGATACAATACTGAATGAAGTTTCATGTGCAAGTATTTGGTCTTTCAATGCATGTTCCCATTATTAAATTCTGCTAACAACCAGTGCATTATTATGAATGTGAACATGGGGCAAATGCCAGATTACCTATAAAGTTTATTTAACAAGTGGAATTAAAAAATTATTATCACATAAAACCTTTTAAAGATGAATCTAAATCTGGACAAAGAGGTAGCTTACTGCTGAGCCTGATATGGTTATTATCAGGGCTTGACAAACCGCGGCAAAAACTACTCACCAGCCCCGCACTGCGCATGAGCGAACCGTTGGTGAATGGGGCGACCGGCTGAAATTTACTTGCCACGGGCGAGTAGATAAACAGATTTGCCGAGCCCTGGTTATTGTATATGAAGACACATAAGAAAAAACAGGAGTATAAAAATCTCCTGTGCAGAGATAAACAGCCAATTTAAAAGTTAAACTCACCCTCAGACCAAGCAGAATCTCTTTACAGTAACAGAATTAATTATTACTCTAAACTATGCAAAAACTGCAAACAGTGTTTCATAACGTAGAATCACTAATCACAGAATGTACTCTGGTCTCCCGTCATGCAGATGAAAACTCACAAGTGACCAAAAAATTGGCAAAGGCCTGAGGACCCACAAATATGTAGCTTCTTTTGTTGTCTTTGTTATAACTGCAAGGTGTATAATAAATGGAAATGACCTGGTAGAAAAATGTCAGAATTTGAGGCCCCTTTGTCTCCTGAGGCATGGGCCAAATGGCCCGACTTCTGATATGGCCTGCCATCAACCATATGTTCTCACATATTATTTAAAAAAAATAGAAGCAATTAAAAGTAACTGATAAATAAAAATGGGACTTCCTGAAAGTAAAATAGCTCAGAATATCCAAATAGAAGAATATATCATCACTTTGGTAACAAGCATTTTATTGGAGCTCTGGCCTCCAAAATTCAACTCCTTTAAAATTTCAAGGCACACTGTTTAATGCACAGCATGGATTTTATAAAATCAAGACTAAAATTTTTGCTATTAATATTAACCAAAGTGTTTCTCTGAGAGAAAACCAGTCAACATTCTATTCTAGGTGCTCAACCCAAACACAACAGCATCTTTGCAGGAGAACCTGATCTTCAGAAAGTGAAACTGACTGATAAAATCTCAGGCTAGTTTAACTTTTCAAACTGAGTGAAATGCAGAAAGTACACATACACAAATAGTGAAAAGCACATGTAGATTTTATAGCGCACAGGCAAATGATCAAATATGTATGTGCATATGACAATGAACACACAACTTTGTGTGCATAACTGTAGGCCATGTTTGTCAGTATATGAGTACCATAGGTATAGGTAAAGATGTTTTTAACCAAATAGAATGCCTGGAAGTCTAACATTAAGACTCAAGTGCTTAACTTGACTTGACATAGCTTTAAGGATCAGTGAAACTTTGAACTGAGTCTATTTAAAATTTTTCCATCTCCCCATAGGAGGAATTACATAACTGCTAAACCGGATAGACTGAGTAATCCACTAACCCTCTCATCAACCTCTGTGATCTGTAGTGAAGTTGACAGTTTTCTATGTCAGCCTAGCCAGGTTTATTTATTTCCTTCCTGACACATGACCACTTCTTTAATCTGACAAACTCATATGCTTCTGCATTTTGCAACATTTTTAGATGTGGTGTTCTGCAGACTAGATACTGTATGAACATGATTATAGTTTGGACTATTCGTGTGCACAAAAAAAAAGGCACATGGGCTCATCTCACTTGTAATTAACACATAAATGAGTATTTGTGGCAATGTTTCCAAACCTGAGTTCCTGAAGTTAGACTCTTAAATGCATACCTAGGTGCCTAAATATAAGTGGTCTGATTGTCACTGAATTCAATGGGAGCTGCAGATGGTCTATACCTTAGACCAGTGTTTCTCAACCAGTGGTACATGTACCCTTAGGGGTACGTGAGAGAAGTCTGGGGGGGGGTAGATCAACACGAGTGAAATTTGGTAAAAAATATCCGGGATTTTGCCCTGCAAAGAGGATAGGTTAGGGGGTGGCGGCACGTGCCAGTCAAATTGAATGTTTGGAGTCCGTGCCCGGACGTTAACAGCCGCTCTATGCACATGCCCCAGCGCCTGGTGGGGAAAATGTGTGGTTGCGGCGCCGGTTCCGGTGAGACTCAGGACAGTTTTGAATTGGTGGGCAGGTTTGGGTAGGGAAAAAAAATTACTTCCATGGCCGCCTCTCCTAGTTTGTTTCCTCCTGGCAGCCATCCCCAGGTGCTCCAGCAGGGAGGATGGCTGAACCTGAAGATGCACATTCCCTTGTCAGCAGCTCAGTTCAATGCATCCCCATAGACCCTTTCCCATGGTGCTGCAGAGAGGGGCTAAAAGGTGGCGCAGCAGCACAATAAGCTTTGCTCCAAAGGATCCCCCCACATCTGTGGTATAGTGAGGTGGGGCAGTTGCTTCCGGGTGCCATTGTAGAGGGGCTCCGAGTTGAGGTGAGAGCGCACAGCCCCATGAGATGAGCCTGGCACTGGTGGGCCACTTGCTCCCTGCAGACAAGACACCAAGGCAGGGCTGGGCAGCAGGAGTGGGCACTTCAAAGGTAGGGTTACCATTCGTCCGATGCCTGGCTCTGGGGCAAGGGAGGTGCACTGGGTTAGAGTGGGGGGGCTGGAGGTGCCTGGCTCTGCGGGAGGGGGAGGGCATTAGGTTGGAGCAGGATGGGGGCTGGAGGTGCCTTGCTCTGGGAGAGGGATGCATGCATTGGGTTAGAGCAGGGGGCTGGGGCTACTTTATATAAAAAAAAAAAAGGTTGAGAAACACTGCCTTAGACCATCAGCATGTAGGTAGGGTATATGGGAGTCGCCCAGGTCTGAAATTGCCAAATTTACCTCCCTAAATACTATTTTCAAATGTAATTATTATAATAACTAGCCAATTAGCCTGTCATAAGATGGGATTTTCATTCTTTTGGGGAGTACAGATAATTTATAGATAAAATTAATTTCTGGTTAAGGATGGTCCTGAATTTATGGTGTTTGGGTGTCATGTAAGGGACCATGTGTTGGGTACTGGTGCCATAGTTACTCTCAAAGGTGATATTCGGTGGGTTGTGGTGGATTCACTTCTTGTTTTTGTTTGGGCCATGGTCATCGAGTATTTTTAAGGTGTTTGGGGTTTCCAGATAAGTTTCATGATCTTTTTTCCAGTGCATGGGAGCATGTGACACTTTTTGGCTGTGTCTACACTGCCGCTTTTCCAGAATAACTTGCCAGCTGTCTACACTGGCCGCTTGCTTTTCCGGAAAAGCAATGATGATCTACTGTAAAATTGTCAGTGTTTTTCCAGAAAAACTATGCTGCTCCTGTTCGGGCAAAAGTCCTTTTCCGGAAAAACTGTTCCGGAAAAGGGCCAGTGTAGACAGCACAGTAGTCTTTTCCTCAAAAAAGCCCCGATTGCGAAAATGATGATGGGGGCTTTTTTCCGGAAAAGCGCGTCTACATTGGCCACGGACGCTTTTCCAGAAAAAGTGCTTTTCCGGAAAAGCATCCTGCCAATATAGATGCACTTTTTCGGGAAATACTTATAACGGAAAACTGTTCCGTTTTAAGCATTTCCGGAAATGGGTGCCAGTGTAGACATAGCCTTTGTGTTTAAGGTAGTCTCTTCTGGAGATTGCAATGAGAAGTAAATGGATTCCTCAGTTTTAACAAAGACCTTCTGCAGGTTTAGTCACCATATTTGGAGTTGTATGTAGTGATCAGAAGGTTATAAATAGTGGTACCCATGGGGATGATGTATTTGCTCAAAAAGCAGATGCTGCCATTCAATTTTGCTTCCTTTTCTTCCTGTTGTGGGTTTGTTTCAGATGACAAAATTTGTAGTATTCACTGTTATATTGCAGGGTTGTTGTAGCCATATTGGTAGAAAGGCAAGGTGGGCAAGATAATAGCTTTTGTTTAATGTATTATTTTAGTAAATTGCCCAAAGTTTTCAAAATCCAGAAAATTTTCATTAACATTTAATGTTGAATGGTGGTATTAATTGGCATTTATTTGGGAGGCCTTATTAGTATTTGTGTGGAATTAACTGTGTAACCAACAGTTTTGAGACATAAATAAAAGCATCAACCTTGTGCAAAAAAAACCTGCCCCCCAGCACTCACCACCTGATAGTCTATGATTTTGCATGACTGTATCACCGCAAGGTACCGCGGACACAGCTGCAATAACAGTCCTCACTGTGGAGTCAAATTTGCCATTAGATAGCCCAAGAAAATAGTAGGGTGTCAAAAAGGATTGGACATTTATATGGATAACAGAAACATCAAGAGTTGCTGTAGCACTAGGCATAATTTAAATAGTGTTCTTATGCGCAACCTCATTTTCAGCAGCATTGGTTTCATTCTCCGATCTTAAAAAAAGAAACGGGGGGGGGGGGGAGGTTAACAGGATCCACTGACCAATTCCCTCAGGTCAGTTTACAGCAAGAACAGTTTACTGCTGACATATGATCACCATTATCCACTAGGTCACTAAGGCTAGGTCTAGACTGCAGCATTTTTACAGAAAAAACAACGCAAAATATGCTCAACATTTTGCGTAGCTTTTTCCGCTTTTTTTCAGAAGAGGCTTTTTCCTCTAGATGGGGCCAAATGGCAGAAAATCCTCCTCCTTTGGCAGAGCCCTTATGCCTTGTGAAAAGAGTTTTACAGGGCTCCCCAAAAGAGCTCATTTGCTCCTCTGAGAAAAAAAGCGGAAGAGCAAACGCGTTCCTTGGACGCGGCAGGGTTTTGTCTAGACGTAGCCTCAGTCAGCTCAGATTTAATGGGTTTCTACTGCTAGGTTATCTTAGCACATGTATGAGAACCCACTTAGTTCATTAATTGGAACTGCCAGGTACAGTAGTCTTTGCTACTGTGCTGCTGATAATGTAAATGTAGTATTGAAAGTTACTTTGTTTACTTCAATAATTGGTTAAAAAAGCAGTTAGTGAGGCAGTTGTATGCAAGCTTTTAATCCCTCCATTAACACACGGCCAACCCTTCCTCAGCAGTGGCACTGGGGCTGAAGGAAGAGCTGGTGTGGGAGCTGAAAGGGAACCAGGACAGAGCTGGGCTGGGGATGGAGTTTAGCTGAGGCGGGGGAGGGGGATTAAGGCTGGAGGTAGAGTGGGGCTGGAATCCTGGTGCTCCTGTCCCCCCACCTGCCATCGGGGGCTCACCCAAGCACAGAGACAGAACAGGACCAGGTGCTGAACCAGGCTTGGAAGAAGTGAGGCTGGGGGGTGGAGCTGGTGCGGCGTAGAATGGGGCTGGAAGCCTGGCTGTCTCTCCCTCCCCTTCATGGACCCTGGCCCAGACTCCACTGTGCAAACACACCAATAGTCCTCTTTGCTCCCCCATGGAGGCCCATGCCACAGCTTAAGGACCCCTGCATTAGGGTGTTCACCCTGGGATGTATTCAATAAATGGACAGCGCCATGGTGAAAGTTTCAGTGTTTATGAAGTAAAATGCAGGACTATGTAGCACTTTAAAGACTAACAAGATGGTTTATTAGATTATGAGCTTTCGTGGGCCAGACCCACTTCCTCAGATCAAGTAGTGGAAGAAAATAGTCACAGCCATATATACCAAAGGATACAATTTAAAAAAGTGAACACATATGAAAAGGACAAATCACATTTCAGAACAGAAGGGAGATGCGGGAGGCGGGGGAGGAAGGGCATCCTGTTTTGTGGGCATTAATCCTTTGGCGAAGTGTCAGACAAGATCACAAAGAAAAAACTATTTCTTGCCATTTCAACCAGAAAGGACACTGTCTCAACGACTTCACCACCTGCGTTCTTCTACAAAGACCTTTTACATCTGCACTTGAAAGGGAATCCTCTGAACTGTCATTCATGTTAAAATTCGACACTCTCCGGGGGGGCGAATTGAACAAAGACCCCAACTATCTTACCCATTACCAGGATAGCTTCCCCAATTATCACCTCTAATACCATTAGCTCAAAGACATCTAACTTTCCCCACCTCTAATATCATTAACTCACAGATACTTACCTTCCTTCCTTCCCCCCCGCACCCTCCTTCTGTTCTGAAATGTGATTTGTCCTTTTCATATGTGTTCATTTTTTTAAATTGTATCCTTTGGTATATATGGTTGTGACTATTTTCTTCCACTATTTGATCTGAGGAAGTGGGTCTGGCCCACGAAAGCTCATCATCTAATAAACCATCTTGTTAGTCTTTAAAGTGCTACATAGTCCTGCATTTTACTTCAGCTACACCAGACTAACACGGCTACATTTCTATTACTTTTCAGTGTTTATGTTCATATAGGTCCCTTTTCCATGTTGAGTAGTAAACAAACAGTTCCAATGAAACCAGTAAAACTGTTTGCAGTGGTGTAGGTGTTCCCCACCTTTTTTATGCCGGGGACTGGCGAACCCATTCATAAGCCTTTGGCAGACTGGTAACATTTTATTTACATATTCATTATGAAAATAGTGGATATGCAAATATGTGAATACAGTGTTGCCTGGCCTCCTAGCCCTAACCCATCCCTTGCTCCCCAGTGCATAACACCCTTTAACCTCCACCCTACACACCATGTTCTTTGACCCTTTAACCTCTGACCCGAATAGCCAAAACTCTCTTGCCCTGTGACCCCCCCCACACACCCTCACCAACACCCCTTTGTTCTCCCCCCATTACTCCCCAGAACTAGGTTGCCCCCCTAGGGAGTATGGCTGTTACGACTGTGCGGAAAGAGGGAGTGACCATTGGCGGCCTGCACTCTCCCTCCTCCTTCGCACCCCCGCCCCACGCACATCTTTGCACCCCATGCGTAGAGCAGGGGAGTGCGGAGCCATGGCTGGGCGGCTATTACTAAGTATGGAACGGGGAGTATCGTTTTGCATCTCAGTCAGTGAGGATTTGTTTTGGTTTTTTTTTTTTGCTTCTCACTTGTTTATGGCCCCAACCCAAAAAAGGTTCCCCAGCCCTGACGTACAAGATGTATACAAGTTCTGTTTCCCTGAAGAGTGGTAGGAATAAATAGTATGCAGAAAGCATATTTTGAAGTGGGTCTGGCCCACGAAAGCTCATCATCTAATAAACCATCTTGTTAGTCTTTAAAGTGCTACATAGTCCTGTATTTTGTTTCATATTTTGAAGGAATCTCAGGTAAAGAATCGGCAGCTCATTCAGACATCCCGTTCATATCCCTGTTTAAGGGACATTTTGGAATAGCAAGTTATTTCAAAATTTGGTGATGAGTAGACCACGCTAAATTATGAAATAAGCCATTTAGAAATACACTCGAAATAAGCTACGCCATTTGCGTAGAGCAAATTGCACAGCTTATTTTGAGTTGAGTGCTGTGTATCCTCCATAGAGTTATTAATAGCTGCAGTTCAAGACAGCCATGCCTAGGTACTCCTGTTCCTCTGCTTCTTCCTCCTCTAGCTCCTTCATAAGCTATGTCAGGTGTCTTAAGTGGTTCTGAAAATACTTCTGAAATGTCTTTCAGCATCTCATGGCAGCTTTGCCCATTACCTGACAGGCAAGTGCCAGCAGGAGACGTTCTTCAAAAGATGCCTCCTCCACATTGCTGGCTCTGGTAGCTGGGAGTGCACTGACCAAAATGAGTCCATAGCAGGCCAGTCAAACTTCCTGTAATGCACAGGGTGGTCAGTCAAGTTTTCCCACAATACACCATAGTCAAAGCAGCCATGTTTCAGACGATAGAGTCTGGGATATGGCTGGTTTGACTCAGGTCTGAATGCTGCAGTGTGAACAGCAAAGTTCCAAATTTGAGAATGGGTTAGAAAATTCTAAAACTAACTTAGGGTGTGTCTAAACTGCACCGTTATTTCGAGATAACTAGCGTTATTTTGAAATGACAATGTGAGTGTCTACACAGCCATTCCATTATTTCAAAATAACATACGGCTTACTTCAAAACCTGTAAACCTCATATAGGTATAATGCCTATACTGAAACAGCTATTTCAAAATAAGGTGTGTGTAGACGCTCCACTTCTGCTATTTCAAAATAGCCCCTCACCAGGGCCATTCTAAGTTATTCCTCCCCAGTGCTTCCCGGGGCTCTAAATCGAGGTAGCATGTCTACATTAGGGAAACCTGCCTCAGACTAGTTTTGAGGCTTCCCTGCAGTGTAGACATGCTATTTTGAAATAGGCTATTTTGAAATAACTATTCCTGAATAGCTTATTTTGAAACAAGTGTGCAGTGTTGGGGTGTATCTAGACAACAGGGTTTTTTTGAAAAAAGTGGCCTTTTTTTCCAAAAAACTTCCCCTGAGTCTAGACTGCTGCTGCATTCTTTTGAAAAAAAATTGAAAGAACGTGGATGTTTTTTCGGCTGTGGAAACCTCATTTTACGAGGAAGAATGCCTTTTTTCGAAAGTGCTCTTTCCAAAAAAGATGCTATGTAATGCAAACTGTGCTTTTTCAAAAGAAAGCACAGATTGCCTGGGTGCTCTCTCTCAAAAAAGTGGCTTGCTTTTTCGAAAGTACTGGTTGTAGTCTAGACGCTCTTTTTCGAAAAAGCCTCTTTGGAAAGAGGCTTGCAGTCTAGACATAGCCCTAATGTGCCCATCAGGGTTCTCTAATCCAGGGTCATCTGACTTGAGTCCCACTCATCCTGGGTTTAAATTGTAGTTAAATATGCTAAGAGGACAGATTTTAAAACATGTCCACACCCTGCTGTTCCCACACCCTGATGCCTTTAACTAACTCATTCTCACAATACATGACTAAGATAGGAAAGTTTTCAGAGTGAGTACATAGCAGAGCCAGTATTACACCTCAGGAATTCCTGGACCACAGACCCATGTTCAACTCACTAGACTTGTGTATTATGTTGGTCACTGTTTTACAACCAAACCACTTAAAATGATGTGAAAGTACTTTTTGAAGTACTATAGTGATTCAGCTAATTTTCTGGGATCCATTGTGTAACACAGACCAATAAAAGATACTTTCTAAAAAAAATAGCATACTTTGATGCTCTTAATGCAATGATTTTACTCAAGCTGCTTTATGGTGGTCAACTTTCTAGGTTCAAACCTTCA
Source organism: Pelodiscus sinensis (assembly GCF_049634645.1). Classification (NCBI taxonomy): domain Eukaryota; kingdom Metazoa; phylum Chordata; order Testudines; family Trionychidae; genus Pelodiscus; species Pelodiscus sinensis. Next base: position 54,889,885 of record NC_134719.1, read on the forward strand.
GCAGCCAGGAAAGCCACTTAACTGTACCATTTGCTTTCTCTGTATATTTTTAAACGTACTCAGGGCCAAAAGCTATGGAAAAGCAAAATCCACATAAAAACCCTCATTTTCTTTCTGATGCAGCAAAGGATGAAACCTTGCCTCCAGTAGCTTAGCTGTTGACATAGTCATTTGCAGTCCCTAAAGATGCAGCTACACTGCGGCACTAACTTGAAATAAGCTATACAAATTGAGCTATGCAAATTGCGTACCTTATTTTGAGCTTATTTAGAAATAGAGAGCTATTCTGACAAGTCCCTTAATCCTCATGGAATGAGGTTTACTAGGATGTCGGAATAGCGCGCTTGTTATTTCGATTACATTTCAAAATAACAAGTGCGCTGCCAAGACGCGGAAAACGCTATTTCTGGAAGTATCCTGAAATAGCACCGCAGTATAGACATACTCAAACACAAAGCCTGGGAGGAAGCTATCGATGAACTTCACTACTACATATTTATGTGGGGTTTTGGCCCTGTGGATTTCACAGTAGTCATATATCTCAGATAAATCCACTATTCTCTGTTCTACCGGAACACATGCAACAGGATGCAGAATTCGCTTTCATTGGATTCTGTGAATAAGTGACCACGGGATTTATGCTACTGTTGGAGCTACAAAGTTTCACCACGGAATTTAGCAAATGAAGAGAGCAAAGATAGTAGAAATACAGAAAAGGAAACAATTTCACAGTAGTTTGCATCTGCATACCTATATTACAGACTACATGTGGTAATTTAATGATATATATTTCATTGTATGCTCTTCTTTAACACAGAATCAGAATGTTGCCCAGGTACTAGTTTTGATTAATTATTTACACTAATAATTTTTGCCCTGAAGAATGTATCACCATATTTGCTAATTATCTCCACTTGAAACTCAAGCATACAAGCAGCAAAGTATCCACCTTAGGAACTATTTCAATACTATTTTGCTATTTTATCATGAAATGCACAGGTTTGTTACAGAAACATTGAAATAGGTAAAATTGAAGTGCATTTTAGAGAACACTATGTAAAATGAAAACCACTCAGTTCTTACTTACCCTCAGCTTTTTAACTCTGGCATTAATTACCTGGTCAAAATTTAATAACTTATTTACTTGACAATAGCTTTGCAGAGCAGGTTTTATAGCAAAAGCCAAATAAAAAAACATTCCTGCAGAACACAATTACCAGGCCAATTATCAAGTACCAAGTTATATCTGCAGAGAAAAAGTGGGAAATAGGACCAGAAAGAATGGCATCTTCATTTCTCTGACTTTTTGACAATAGTCTTTTCTGTGGAAAATGCTTGTTCCTGTAGCTTAAGCTCCATTTACATACAGTTTTTGAAGAGAAGGATGCAATGTGTTTCTAACCATCAGGAAGATGAAAAGATTTACCTTAAAGCATGCAGAAGTGATTAGGCTGAATAATATGCCGGTCTGTGTCAGATAAATGCATAGATGAATTAGAAATTGGTACCTTTGATATTATTTCTATATAAATGTGGCAGTAGGCTATCTGTGCTCACAAAGTCAAAACATTTTTGTTACAAAAAATATTGCCTTTCAAGAAGAAGAAGATGAATTAGACCATCTCATGTTCCAAACCTAACGCTCCTGTCTGATCCATTTGCTTTGACAAAGCAAAGTAGCCATAAAGTCAGCTTATCTGTGGGGGACTTCTCCATGGAAAGAAACATTTTTGTGTGGTTTGTAGCTAACATAGTGCACCTCTCTCTCTCTCTCTCTCTCTCTCTCTCGCACACACATATGATCAGGGGACATTACATGAGGGAAGGGACATAGCTAGGACATTGCTATACCTCACTGATTCATGGCTGACCATATGGCCCCTGAATCTGTTTTAATTTACAGCAGGAACCTGCCATGTCCTATGACAGCTCCATGATTAAAGGAGCATAAAAGTGGCGCAAAAGCCACTTTTGCCTCACTTTTCCAATCTAAGTTGCCACAAGTGCAGCCAGGTCAGAAGAACTAGCCCTTGATGTTTAGAGGCATTGGGACAGACACAAGGTATTGGGGTTTGGCTGAGTCATCTCTAATCTGAAAGTGCAGGGTGGAGAATGTTTTTCGTGTGAGCTATGAGGTGAATAGTTAAGAATAATAAATATGATTGGAGGAATCAAGATCCATTACTGAATGGTTTTCAAACAAAAATGGGAGACATTTGCAAGGAATATAATTCCAGCAGATTTTGCTAGCTGTTTTTCACTAGATTATTCGAATTTCCCACTAACCTATAGGACACAGTAAGTTTTCGGAAAAGGAAAACTCACATATTTTAAATTAGGCTGGATCCAGACATCTTTAATAATACAGACTGCTATGTTGTCCTAATTGCTTTTTATGAGGTTAAGAGAACTATAATTAAATTAAGATTGCATCAGCTTTAATAGCAGACGTAATCAGCTGCACTGATGTCTAAAAGCAGCAGGAAATTACACATTGTGTTAGAACCAGTTGTAAAACTTACAGCTCATCTGTCATATTCATTATTTTCTGTGTTGAATCTGTTGTTTTAGCCAATTGAGTGACAGTTATGGAAGAGCAAACAAGTGCCAGCTTGGAAGAAGATTTTGAAGGGCAGGCTACACATACAGGTAAAGAAACAAATATTAAAGGACATTTTAGCTCATTGTTAATAATAATCAGTGTGGAAATGTGTAATTTTAATTTGCTGAATATCTGGCACAGGTATATACAAGATCCATTTTCCTGACTAATTCTTACCCCCTCTTGGCTGGACAAGATAGGCAGGGTTGTATTCAAAGCCAGCCTTATTAGTTCTTAAAGGAAAAGGCTGCACAGGACACCAATCAGCAGTGGCATGGTCCAGAGCAAATTTGATGTAGGCTATTTTGCCTCAGTCATTATCAATCTCCTTTATTTCTCTGTATTGAAAACAGCTGTGACCCACTAGCACTGGGCTCTCAGTTTTCAGTCATAAAGGCTGAAATCCGGGAACCTTATTTCCTGTATGTCTTTGCCAGAGACATTAATGCCTCCTAATGCAACAAGCAAAAGCATAATGTGAAATCTTAAAGCTCTCATTTTCATAGGAGAAATCATTGCTAAAAATTCATTCACAAACACTTTTGTCATGGCACAATATAGCTATTAAGAGCTTTAAACCATCCTTGGTTATTAAAAGAAAAGCTGTTCTTCTTTTCCCAGTGTTTAGTGGTTATTATTTTTGAAAGGCCTATTGTAACTCTAACAGGTGGAACTGAACCTGAGACCTCTGGTGCTTTAGTGCATGAACCTCTACCACTTGAGCTAAAAGTCAGATGGCTCTCCACTAAGGCCGTAGAGCACACTCATTCTCTTTGTAAGTGGTCTAAGTGCCACTACATGGGATAATACACCACACCCAGTAGGTGTGTGGGCTACACTATCACGGTACTCAATGTACAGAACTGGCAACCATGCTCCTAACCCAGGATACATACAAGCATACGGTCTAAACAGCTCTTTTTTTCCTCCATGCCCCAAATTTTCCTGTGCCCTTTTTTTCAGTTCTATGCTTTGCAGCACTTCTTCCCAAATCAGCATTGTTCATCTGTGCCATGATTTCAAAAAAGACCCTAAAGTTAGAAGCCCAAACAGGGATATAGTAGCTGTTCAAGGCTGTTCCCCACTGTGGCAGAAGGTACTCTGAGTGCAGAAGGTAGGGGCCCACAGAAGACCTTAACAATACCCTGCCTTTAGGCTCTGCTTAAAAGCTCCCCAAGATCACAGATTCCCTGGCCTTGGGAGATAGGCTGCCACCACTAAGTGAAAACCTTTCTTTTTGAAATCAGGAAGAAAGCACTTCAACTTCTTCTAGAGCTCTTTTACCACAAGAGAGCGTGGGGGTGGGGGTGAGAGAAAACAAACTGCAGTGCACTCAAAGCCTTTAAACATGCTCTTTGTCCAAAGATATTGTTTCCCTGAAACTAACAAACCAAATAATTATGGCTCTTTATCTCTCCTAGGGCCCAAAGGCGTAATCAATGATTGGAGAAAGTTTAAATTAGAAAGTGAAGACAGAGACTCTCTTCCTTTGAGCAAAAAAGAGATCCTCAGACAAATGTCTTCACCACACAGATCTTTCAGTAAAGAAGATAAGGACACCAGAGAGAGATTCAGTCGTAAGGTAACTAGAGAACAACAAAACACAGAAGTAACGACTCTATGTAAAATGTGGTATCAGCACAGGAGAAGAAACTACTGAATATGACTGCCACTGATTCCCACTTTCTTTGGGTCCTTGTACAAATCACTTAACACCCTCATCTCAGTTTTCTGCAGCTGCAAATTGGGATAATACTGAACTACTTCAAAATGATATTGTGAAGTCAATGTTTATAAAGCTAAGTTGAATATGGAAAGGCTATGTATGAGGCATGTTAGCACTAGTTGCTGAAACTTAGCTTGGGACCCTCTGAAAAACAGAAGGTGTTTGAATTAATATAAATAACATACAAAGAGATCATGAAGGGTCAGATTATGCTATCCTTCCTCACAATGAGCAATATTTTATTTTGCAAGGAATCACACCGAAGAAAATGAGACTATTCATAGAGTAAATAACTACTTTGTAGAAAGATAAGAAGCATCTGGCGCCAAATGCACATGAAATAGAACACATCACTTGATCCTGACAATCTGGCCAACTGTTGACCAGTGATGACTCTTCTATCCTTGTTTAAGGTTAATGAGAAGGCTGTGGTGAGATAATTCTCAATACAGGCAGTCCCCGGGTTACGTACAAGATAGGGACTGTAGGTTTGTTCTTAAGTTGAATCTGTATGTAAGTCGGAACTGGCGTCCAGATTCAGACACTGCTGAAACTGACCGCCAGTTCTGACTTACATACAGAATCAACTTAAGAACCCCAGGCGTCCCCAAGTCAGCTGCTGCTGAAACTGATCAGCAGCTGATTCCAGGAAGCCCGGGGCAGAGCAACTCTGCCTGGGGCTTCCTGTAGTCAGCGCTGGTCAGTTTCAGCAGAAGCTGACTTGGGGACGCCTGGGGCAGAGCAGCTGGGGTGCTACTGGACCAACCCAGCAGCACCCCATCTGCTCTGCCCCAGACGTCCTGATTCAGCCGCTGGTGAAACTGACCAGCAGCGGCTGAATCAGGACCTGGGGCAGAGCAGCTGGGGTGCTGCAGGGTTGGTCCAGTAGTGCCCACGGGCGCTGCAGGACCAATCGGCAGCGCCCCAGCTGCTCTGCCCCAGAGTCCAAAACAAAAGCCTGGTCTGCTGGGGGGGGGGAGCACACTAGCTGCGCCCCCCCCCCCCCCCAGCAGACCAGGGACACGGGGAGCAGAGCCGCAGCGGCAGCGGGGTGCCGCGCCTCTGAGGCTTTGCTCTGGCAAAGCCTCTGAGGCACGGGACCCCCCACGGCTGCAGCTTCAGTCCGGGTGCCTGTGGTCTGCTGGGGACTGTCCCCAGCAGACCACAGGCACTGGGTCTCATGCGGCAGCAGCGGGGGTTCCCGCGCTTCTGAGGCTTTGCTCTGGCAAAGCCTCAGAAGCGCAGGAACCCGCCCGCTGCTGCCGCTTGGGTCCCGGTGCCTGTGGTCTGCTGGGGACGGTCCCCAGCAGACCACAGGCACCGGCACCCAAGTGGCAGCAGCAGCGGTTCCCGCACTTCCGAGGCTTTGCTCTGGCAAAGCCTCAGAAGCGCGGGAACCCGCCCGGTGCCCCTGGTCTGCTGGAGATGGTCTCCAGCAGACCAGGGGCACCGGAGCAGCTTACGAACGGGGCTTTCTCGCCCCAACTTCCGGGGCGAGAAAGCTCCGTTCGTAAGTGCGGATCCGACGTAAGTCGGATCCGCGTAAGTCAGGGACTGCCTGTATCTAGCTGTCTTGGATCTCCTTCACTCTTGTCAATCTGGGTACCACTTAGAAATTGTTCTGATTGCCTTGGTAAATATTTCCTCCTGAAAACAGATAAAGACCAAGTGGTGAAATTATGGCTCCACTAAAGTCACTGGCAAAACTTCCACTGTGTTTCTTTGCTGATATTGTTAAATAGATCATTGCCTACAATTCTGTATTCGCAAGTAAAGAGAGATAAGGTTTCCATTCAATGCCTTAATTCCCCTCTCACCAAGTTATGGGCAATTCTTCTTCCCAAGAATCTTCTTATGGGGGGGGGGGCGGCTGTTCCATAGATGACATCCTGTCCCTCTCCTTTTTCAGTGACTATGTAGGTTCCCTCAATAATATAATACTCTCTTCATGTTCACAGATGAGTATGCAGGAGTATGAGCTCATCCATGACGAGCAAGAAGATGAAAGCTGCCTACGAAAATACCGCAAACGCTGCATGCAGGATATGCATCAGAGGCTGAGCTTTGGGCCCAGATATGGCTATCTGTGTGAGCTGCAGAATGGGGAACAATTCCTGGAGGTCATTGAAAAAGAGCGAAAAACCGTCATGGTCATTGTTCACATTTATGAAGATGGTGTCAAGGGCTGCGAGGCGCTAAACAACAGCTTAACCTGCCTTGCTGCAGAATACTCTACTCTGAGATTCTGTAAGATAAAGGCATCTAACACAGGGGCTGGAGACCGCTTCTCAGCTGATGTGCTCCCAACTCTGCTCGTCTACAAGGGTGGTGAGCTTCTGAGCAATTTTATTAACTTTACTGAACAGTTCAGTGAGGAATTTTATGCGGTGGATGTGGAATCTTTCCTACATGAGTATGGGCTGCTACCTGAAAAGGAAATTCCAGCACTTGGAAATGGCAATACAGATGATCAAGATATTGAATAATTAGGAAGAAATACAGTTTGTCACCTTTTCTCCTTCTATTGCAATTGGATCTCAACAGAACCCACGATCACTTAGAGAAGCCTGTCTCTGCTCATTACTTTATATGTAAGATACATATATAAATATTAACTGTCAGCATGTGAACTTTATTTAAAGCACATTAACAGTTACTCCTGTACGTATTTATTTCTATTCAGTTGACAGTAATAGCATAATTAGGATAAAATACTGGCAATGAACTTTAGAAAATTAATGATAGATTTAAACATAGATCTTTTTAGACCCTAACCCTGTGCCCAATACATCCAGACTAATTTCAGTCAAACTGAATCAGGTCCTTCTATATTTCTTCTTCTTTGCACATAAAAAAGCATCCTATGCATCTACAGCAAGAAAGGGACGATAGGCAAAATCATCACCTGAGTGAAGTTACTTGCAAAGCTCCTACTGATTTCAGTAGGGACAGGGTTTCACCCAATAATATTAGAGCTAAATCAATATGTGAGCAATCACAAGTCACACGTATAAGAAATGTAGGTCACAATGTTAAATATTTGGTTGGCATAAAACTTTTAATAATTGTGCAAATATGGACTAGTCATTGCTAAAACAAGAGCTCATTTTGAGAAACTAATACAACAGATACTTTAACGTCTTTGTTAATGCAAACTTTATCAGCTGTTTTCCAGTGTAGTGTACCACCATGTTCTGACTATTGTTGTTGCTTATTTGTAATCCCTGAGCAATTACTTTTTATGTAATATGAATGCTATGAATATATTATACATTATGAATAAAGCTTTTAAAAGAACCAAATCTTCAATAAGAAAAGTGAAAATCATTCAGAAAATGTACCTTGATGACCCTAAAGGCAGTACCACAGTTTCCAACTCATTAGAAAAGAGTTCACCAAACTCAAATTTTGAAACGTTATTAAAAGGAACATATGGCGAAACAAAGAGGCTGTTTGGAGTGAAGGTTGAAGCATGGAAAAATATGTTCTTTCACTGAGAAAACTTCCTTATGTTTTCTAGTTAAAATCAATTACAGCACAACGAACAACAAAACACAACTTGTTCATTTGTTACATTTTGAAATCATTCATTGGCATGATTTTGGGCCAATGAGAGAGATCAAAATGTGAGAAACTAGCAAGTTGTGTTTTGTTGTTCGTTGTACCTTAATTTGGTTTGCTGCCATAAAGTGGTTTGATATTGATAACACCTCAGCTTATTAAGACTTACACATTTACCAACCTAGTTTACATTGCATTTTTGCTACTGTTTGCTAGGTTTTTGAGTTTTATTCCTGACAGGTAACAAAACTACACTAGTAAGATTTATTTTATGTTCAAGGAGAGATCAAACATGCAGAATGTGAATTGATTTTGATGGGAGCTAAGAATATAGAGCTCCATTAATCTTCCTAATGGTAGCACCCAAGCCACATGCAGAACATTCATTGGCCCAGCTCCAACATCAACTCCTTGATGTGTTACTATTCTAATAAATATTTCTTCCTTGCAGTCATCCAGAAAAATATTATAGTCATAATTCACAGTCAAGCCATTTTCAAACACAATGAAAAGATTTCTATTCATGAAGGATGGCAAAACATGCCCTTTTTAATATATTTTCCACCTCAAACTTAAAATATGCTGCTTTTTAAAGTAAAGTCATTAAAACGGGACTTATGCCTGGTTTAAGTAACATTGCTGTTTGTCTGCTGAACTGCAATTAATATTACCAGAAAACAACTCTAATGACAGACTTCCGTGTTGCAATAGCAGAAATGTGTGCCACAAATGTGTCAAATGTCATTGGACCCTAATACCAAAAGAATGGCACTAAATAGCGACAGTTGCATGTAAGTGCATTATAGGTATTGATGGGGAAGGATACATCTCATCTCGTGTTGTTTCATGAACTATATGAAGGACGATTCCCCAACTTTCAAACACAAATCCACTTTGCACACCTGACTCAATCCCAACTACAGTTTAGACTATTTCATATTGTAAAATGATTGACAATATTCACTTCAACCAAGAACTTACATGACACAATGCTGGAATGAATTCTCCAAGAGCTGCTGAGTACAGTTGGCATTTTACATTAGTCAAATCCTCCACTATGGTGTTTGGTGAAATAATGCAGGCAGCACTGTGCTCTTCCAGAGCAGCCCCTTGCTGCCCCCTCATATTTCTGTCCATAACTAAAAGTAATTGCAGTTGATCTTATACAACATTTCTATGCTGATGAGTAAGGGGTTGGGTGTGGTTTTTAGGAACAGTTGCCATCTGAATGGGCAATCACCACCAAGTATTGGGCTTTTCTCTCTTTACCTGTAGCATAAAGTGAATCGTCAGTGGCATAAAGGAGAGAGCAAAGGGACGCAAATGATCATTTATGGTGAAGTAGTACCCTGCTTCCCCCTCCCACCCAGCATAAAAATAAAATGTCAAATACATCAGAAGCTGCATCTCTAGCTGGCTTTAAAGAAATAAGCCACCGTATTCCAACTCAAGGGGCAGATTGTGAGTAGGGTGACCATATTTCCCAACGCTGAATACAGGATACCTGGTAAAGTTACTCGTATTCAAGCAAGTTCAAGGGCAATCAATCAGAACTATGCAATACAAATCTCCAAATTAACATCAAGTTGGCTGAGCCCCTGTTAAAAGGAAAACCTGTGTAGCTGGAGTCTTTTTATTTACCTTCTTATCTTTAAGGTTTGTGCAGGGAGAGGTGACACACATTCTCATAGCCCTCTCACACAGGGATGGGGTGACTGACTGACCTGTCCCAACCTTCTCTTCCTAGTGGTCTCCACCCTCCAAGCGTGGTTGCACCCCTGGGATGGACTCGCCTCTCTTGGTACCTGGTGCCATGTCTTCTCAAGGCAATATGGGGTGGGAGTGAAGCATACAGGGTCATAGCCCTCCTCCCCCCTACCAGATTTCTCTCAGGATTCACACCAGAATGTGGAAAGCAGCAACCTGTTAGCACTGTGCAGGAGGGAAGGGATGGGATGTGCTGCCAGCTGAAGGGGGCTGAGGTGGGGATAGGGATGACTTGTCCTGAATGTTTCCAGATATCTCTTCCCTCCTCTCCCCCAATTCTATCTCACTAGGAGCAGCTTGTCCCTCCCTGCCCAGTGTAGAAAGGTGGCTAACACCTCCAAGCTGCAGTTGGTCACTGACACTACCCAGGAGTTGCCTCCTGTTCCCTGGCTACAGTGCAGGAGAAAGGGGTTAAGCTCTAAGGATGCATTGTGCCCCAGGGCCCAGGGAACCTGGCTGCAGGGGCTTCAGTGAACCCTCCCAGTGAGGTGGCTAACCAGGGAGAGGGCCTAGGAGACTGAGTAGCCCCACACTGCCTGGATGCAGGACCCGAGGAGTGGATGCTAAAAGCCCCTGTCTGAGGAGTTGCAGGGTCAAGTGCAAACAGGCTGGAAATAGCTTCCGCCCTGCCACTACAGAGCTTATTGGGAAGAGGGGAGGGCAGTTTCTGCATGTCAGAAATGCGTAGGCCTTTGGCGCATGTGGGGCTTGGCTTTCCCTAGGTGCCAGCCCAGCCAGAGGCAGTGGGAAGAAGCTTGTTAGTCAGCACTTGGTGAGCTGAATAATCTGACCAGGGGCTGGTTCTCTGCAAAGCACTGGGAGTGGAATGCACCCGGCCAGCAGGGAGGGAGGAGGGATATAGAGGAGAAGCAGGCTGGAGTGTGTGTGAAGGGACACAGCACAGAGAGGACCCTGAGAGGGGTAGCATGTAAAGGGCAAATGGGTAGGCACTAAGAGTAACATCTAACCTTTAATACGTGTAACTGATGCAACAAAACTTCCACTGGGTGGCAATGCAGGACCCAAATATTATTAGCAACAACACGTCACAGAAAGTGGTTATTGTGACTAGGGATGTTTAAAATTCAAGTAATTGGTGTAAGCATTTGGGTAACTGATAAACTCATGCTTATCAGTTACCTGTTTAAATGGCTACACTATTACATCCCGAATTGTGATGGGAGATGGAGGAAATGCTGAACCAGTTCAGCTCCAAGAGGGCCCAGCTATAAGGGTTCAACACCCAGGAAACTATACCCCCACAAGGGACCAAAACCCCAAACAAATCCAACTTACGCAGAGAACGCTCATAAGGTTAGCACGCTTTATCAATGAAAGAGAGAAATGCACACTGGTTGCTTCCCCCCAGTAACAATTATTTACACTGGGCCTGATAATAAACAAAAGTGCTTTTATTAAGTACAAAAAAGGAGGATTTAAGTGGTTGCAAGTGAAAACAGTCAGATCCAACTAAAAAAAAAGTTACTGAACAGAAAACACTTAGCTAATTCTAAGAAGAAACTTGTTACATTCAAATTCTTACCCTAAAGAACTGTTTAGTTGATTTTTTACTGACTTGGATCTACAGCTTCTTCAAAGTTCTTTTGTATCCTCTAGGGTGTTTCAGGCAGTTCCCAAAGCCAGCTGAAGATGAGCTGATTGCTTCCCTTTGCTTAGACAGAACTTCCCCCAGGACAGGAACCCTTTGTTTTGCATCTCCCATCTCCATGGAAAATTATCAGATCCAGGATGGATTCCAGTACCAACAGGCACAGTCACATGTGTTTCTAGGACCAACCACAGTTTGGGCTCACAGGACAAACAATGCTATTCACGTGTTGTTGAGTTGATCACAGAGCCATTAAGTTTCTAGAGCCTAAGTGATGGACCTCATTGGCACATTTAGAATTATAAACAAATCCACACTTCATATTTCTAACTTCACATACAAGAGTAGGATATACAGATCCAGCAGATTATAACTATAAGACTGATATATTACATGACCTGGCTGCATATAGCATCTTCAAATTATATATATTCATAAGCCAATAATCATAAGTGATGGGAGCATCAAAATCTTGACAAACTTAAAACTATAGCTTTGATCACAGCATTAATCAATATTTCTTTGCAGAAAAGAGAGGCAGGATTTGTGTCACATATTGTAAATCACTGCATACTAAATTCTTGAATGATAGAAAGGAAAACATTTAATGAACCCATGGAACAAAACTTCAGTGGACTTCAATCGGACAGGAACTCAAAGCGAATCTGTTCATTTGCTTCAGTACGCTTTGGATCAGCAAAATTAAAACCACCATTTTTGGTTGTGTGTGTGTACACTGGCAAAAATGGGACCTGTAGTTCATATCTGGTATCACTCCACTGCAGTGAGCAATAGTAGAAGCTATGGTGTAAACAGGGCTCGCCTGTTGCAATTAAAATATCACACAACCTTGTCATCAGCAGTAGAGCTGTACTAGTGGAGAAGTATGGATCCCAACATACACAAGTCCTCTCAGGCCACCTTTTCTAGGGTTCAGCTGTATAACTTTATTGATTTCAGTAGTTACCCATGTTATTTAACATGAAATTCAATCAACCAGTGTTCCCTCTTATTTTTTTCCATCCATGTGTGGAATAACTTTTATGTGCACTGAGGCATGTGCAAATGTGCACCACAAGTACAAACACATGCTGCTGGCTATGGGATACTCTGCTAATCAGCTGGGCAGCATTTGAATTTCTCCTGGATGGCCACCCAAGCGCTCATCAGCTTACAGGGAACACTGAAGCCAACACCTATAAAATAGACAATAAATTTGAAGCCCCTATATTTAAAGCAAAAATGTCAAACCAACAAAGTTAATACAAAGGCAAGAAAAATAAATGCATACAGAAATGTGGATCGAGGTTTTCAAACCTGCAGTACATAAACTTACACACTTCAGCAAAATAATTGGCCAGGTTTCTGTAAGTCTGGAACAACACCCAGCTGTTCCCACTGAGGTTCTACTACTAGATTTTTCACTCCAGAATATTCAAAGCAAATGAATATGCAGATCTCTTCTGAAAATCTTCATTATAATTAAAGTGAGAGGGGGAACCTCAGATTTTAAGTGGATACTTCAGAAACACTAAATGTGCCATAGTGAAAGCTTAGAAAGGGTGTAGAACTGAGGGAGGGATAGGGAACCACTATTAACTGGTGTGATTAAATGGTTGGCAATCCTAATATGGTCTATTTATTAGTGGTTTGATGGATCCTATTAGAATTGCCAACCACCTATAGTCACACAAACCCAAATACCTTTGTCCCACCCCCGCCCCAAACCTTCCCAGAGACCATGCCCACACTCCTCCCTTCCATTGATTGCTCTTCCTCACAGTCAGTTTCACCAGGATAGGGAAGGAGTTTGGGGCACATGAGTAGGTGTGGGCTCCGGGTTCCAAGTGTGAGAGGGTGCTCTGGGCTGAGTCTGGAGTAAGGGGAGGGGTTCTAGAGGAGGTGTGGGGTGCAGGCTTGGGAGGGAGTTTGGGTGTAGGTATGGATATTTTCCAAAATGGTGCACTCTGTTCACTATTTCTTATGTGAAATATCTTCAAAAAGCAGTAACAATGCAGAATAGGCTGTAGAGGAAATATTAATCTGAGGCAGATCTGGAGTACAAGATATCCCAAAGCATGAAAAAAAAACCTTACATACAGAAACAGCTACCTATGCCTGCCACATATGGGGTAGATCCTCTTCTGCTTCATTATTTTCAGAACTACTGTTCAATAAACACATTCTTAATAAACAAATTGCATAAAATCCTGAAGCACAATATAGAACATACCTCTCAACCTATTGTACACCAAGGAGAACATTATTGGTCCAGGAAACTGTTAATAAGATTGATATTCTTTAGTCCTTCACAATTTTGTACAAAAACTAAGAAGATTTACACAGAAATTTGTGTGGGATAATGGTAAAAATTTGAGGGGTGGGGAGGAAGAGAGTGACAGAGTTCTAATTTTGCTTTTTTTAGAAGCAGGCAAGGTTCCTTTAATTACAAAGCTTGTAAATAATTATTTAAATGCTAAGACTAGATTTCACTTGGTCAGTTAGGCCTGGTCTACACTACACTGGAAGGTCAAAGTAAGATATGCAACTCCAGCTATGTAAACTGTAGCTGGAATCAATGTATTTTACATAGTGTTTCCCCACTTTCCACACAGCAAGTGCAAATGCTCCCATTGGCTTCCCTTCCTCCTCCAAAGGAGCAGGAGTACTGGCACCAGTGGGGGTGCCCTTTGAGTTTAATCTAGCAGGTCTCACTAAATTGAACCCCAGAAAATCTACTGCAGCAGCGTCCATCTTCCGTGTAGTACAGACTTGCCCTTTGGGACATGAAGACCTGTGATCCCAGACTGCTGATATTTTTAAGCCCTTAAGACAGATGCAGTTATATCAGCAACACTGTACTTTTATCAGCACACTTTGGGTGTGTCTAAACTACATGGCTCCATCGATGGAGCAATGTAGATTATGGCTGATCTGCAAAGGGAAATGAAGCCGCGATTTAAATAATCACGGCTTCATCTACATTTAAATGGCTGCTACGCTGAGCCGACAAACAGCTGATCAGCTGTTTGTTGGCTCAGCGCGCTAGTCTGGACGCTCCCTCGCCGACCTGAAAGCCCTTTATCGACCTCCCTGTTATGCCTCGTAGGATGAGGTTTACCGGGAAGGTCGATAAAGGGCTTTCATGTTGGCAGGGGAGCGTCCAGACTAGCGCACTGAGCCAACAAACAGCTGATCAGCTGTTTGTCGGCTCAGCACGGCAGCCATTTAAATTTAAATGAAGCCGCGATTATTTAAAATCGCAGCTTCATTTCCCTTTCCCAATCAGCCTAATCTACATGGCTCCATCAATGGAGTCATGTAGTTTAGACACACCCTCAGTTTTGCTCATGGCGAGAGGGTGTGGGTGAAATAAATTATAAAAACTGTACAGCTGTGGCTTTGCCAGTCCACATTTTCAACTCAAAGAAACTCTTTGTCTGTACAGTACACCAGTTTCCTATACTAAAAAGTAGTCCTAATGTAGACATGTCCCAATAAAAAAAGATGGCAACATTACATAGAGTTAAATAGAGTGGGTTCATCTAAGTAGACAAATAGGAACCATGAATTCAGCAGTTCTAATTCCATCCCCAATACAGACTCCTTCACATGTAAAAATTGGAACAGAATTACTTGTATAGTTCAGACAGATATTTGTGAGCAGCTTTTATTAATCAAATCACTAAAGCTCTATTTGGCAGTTCACATAAATAACAGTTTACCAGCCTCAGAGTTCACCATCCGAGTAGGCAAAATGCTAACAAACATAGATGAGAATAACATACAAAGCATGCAAATGGGCAGTTATGACGGGTACAGAGCCACCTCATTTATACATACGCACGATAACAGCAGCAGCCAGTCAACAATTAACATGTTTCACAAATGACTATTTTAAAAGAATTAATCTTTGTAACATGACTTTTCCCAAAAGTATACATATCCAGCTTTTCATTAACACCCCTGAGCACTAGCTGACCAAGAGATTTATTTCTAGTAGGGAGAAATCAAATGCCAACGTCAAGAGCCCCTTCTGGAGAATGCTTTGGCAGCCACTCCTCCCTTTTCAAATAAAAGGGAATAAGTTCCTTCTACCAAAAAATCTACCAAATTTCTGTCAAATAGCATGTACCTGTAAAATAAATTTGCAGCAGGAGGACATCCCTACACTCTATCAGGAGCTTTGTTTCCTTGTTCCCTCAAGTTGCTCCCCTCAAACAAAGCGGTGAGAAGGAAAGGGATTGGATTACCACCACTGCCCAATACAAGCCTCGACCATGCTCCCTCTCAGAAATTTAACCTCTGGCCAAAAGAATTCCTATAATTTCAAATCTGATGTGTTACTAATGCTTAATGAAGGGAATTCCCCATTTGCACTAAGAGTCAGTCTAACTTGTCTTGACTCTTAGCAAGTCAGCAGTAATTGTAAATTTCTGAACAAACAATCGAATTTTTTGTATGTTAATTGTTTGGAGCATGTAAAAATCAGATGAATAGGCTATGTATGTAAATGTTATTCCATTTGCAAGTTATCTTTTATTCAGTTTTCTAATACTTTATGCTTGATTATGCCATAGGCTCAAAGCTTTCCTGCAAGTTCCAGTACCTTTGCATCTAAACTCATTAAGCTGCAGTACAAAAGGTTAAATACTCTTCGGGCTGGTATATATCAATTTATATAGCAACTCAGAACTATACAGATGTCAACAACTTTTAAATAAAGGTGACATTTGTTAACTTTATTTCAAACATTTTTCCTTTAGGGTAAAGCAATAATTTTGCCCATAATATATAGTTTAAAAGACAGCATAAACTGACTTAATTCATATCCAACATTTTTTAATTATTTGTCATTCCAATCTACATATTTGGGATATGAATATCTGGGGAATTATCCGATAAAGCATTCTTAAAGGAAATATAGCAATTGAGTCAGTCAGGATTAGATGGATAAATCAGATCAAGATGAAAAACGAAGCAAATATAAATTCACCATTCATCTTAGAGGTTTAATTATTTCATTAATTTATGATTCAAAGCTTTAGCCAAGATATTTACATAGTGTATGTTGGTCTAAATTGGGATTTTAGGGCTGCTGCGAACTATATGAGTTAACCTGACACACATGCTTTAACAAAAAGAATGTGTGGAGTGAAATTCTGATGCCATGGAAATCAGGATTTTGCCATTGACTACAATGGGACCAACTTTTCAATCGTTGTCTTTTTAAAAAAAAATATTTTAATGGTACTTTAGTCAATATCCATGTTAAAGACAAGACCTGTCATAGTGGGTAATTAAAAAAGGGCAAATGTTAAGTTCCAATAACCTTGAAAATGTCTCTTAAAAATACATTTATAAGTTTTTAACAATGAAACTGTAATCAACTAGCATAGGGAAAGGGGCATTCTACCTTTTTGCTAAACAATTCTTCCTGGAAAATGCTATTTTACAGGTAATTTCCACCAAATATATCTTCCTTTAGTTTCCAGGAACCTGATCCATCTACAGTATTTACATGATGGAACAAGACAGCTGGATAGATCTCTACAATTTAGAACACACCCAATGATTGTGTTTTAGACAACGTTTAGTTGCTAACATATTAAATCTTTGAGGCTCCCACCTTGCATTAATGTAAATACTTGTCAATGTTCCCATGATGATTAGATGCCTTCTTTTGCTTGGAGTCTAGTCACTGAAGTAATTAAAGGAGAAGGTTACTGCAAAGACTGCAACTGCGGCAGCTATTACCACACCTAAAATGATAAAGGAAATACAACTTCTGTGAGTGAAGAAGAGTGTACAATCACCGCAAGCCAGGGTGTGTAGAAAAGGAAAAGTGGGAACAATAAAAGTATTTTTTAACATTGCTGAGTAGCACTAAAATGCCTAAAGATCAGATTATATTGTTAGTCATATAAATTCATTCTATAAGACAAAAAGTGCAAAATCCTACAGAAATTCAGTTAATCATCTAAATTCTGCTCTTTTGGTCCTAGACATCAAAAATTTAATGCATCAACTCTACGTTATGGCTTAAGGACAGTAAACAGACCTACAGATTAAAGGTTTTGGATAAAGGGACATCTAAAACATGAATTAAATATTGCTTCAGATACTACATTTCCCCCCACACCCTTAAGTTCCATGGTCAGTTTTTGTAGTTTTACAAACACATTTTCCTGTGGTCTTAGAATCTCTCTCTCCAGTGTTATAGATTACACAAGCAGGGCAAACTGGCTGAATGTTGAGAGGAAAGGACAGTCATATGCACAAACTAAACACACACACACACAAAAATAAGTTTTATGTAATCTGCAAGTTATAAAAATGTAGGTGTTACTTGTTAAAATACTAAATAAAAGAAATGTCATGGATAGGTAGGCTTCAAGTTGTGTGGCAGCAGTTCCCCTGACTAATCGAATACCAAATATAAATCAAGATGGACTGAGGTCGGTCACATTTTCATAAAGATGTACTACAATTTCTCTATACTTTGCTCACAAGCTTGATCACAAGCACTAGGGATGATCATGCAAGAAACGTTGACCGAGTAAAGACTTCTAGGATGGCTGGAATTTGTTACCAAGGTAGCATAGCTTGTCCTTGCAAGCAGCTTAACTGTAGCCTCATAAGCACCACTACAAGCTAATTGATATATTAGCTCTATTCATCTTGAAAGAAGCCACTTGCCCGCACCCTTACTTGATTGTCAAAAAAGGGCACATAAAAATAGTGGCTTCCCAGAAAGAAATAACTACTTGTTTTGAGGGCAGTTTTCTTTATTATGTTTTGTGGAATTTAGATCTGGTGCTGATTCTGAGATATTCTGACCTCTTAAAAATAGTTCCCCAGATGAGAGTTGTGAGAGGTTACTGATGTTGTATTTAAAACCACCACTACTATATTGTTTTTCTCATCAGGAATAAAGCTTCTTTTTAAATATCATAATTTCCCACCCCCATGCTGTCCCACCAATATTCCATTATTTGCTTTGGATTTTATCCTAAAATGCTTAACACGTTGGTCCCATGCAGCAAACATGTAAGTACATGTTTAACTTTAAGCATGAGAGTCATCACACTGATGCCAACAGGACTACTCACATCAATAAAGTATGATCATAAGTGCCTGGCTAGCTCAGGGCCACAATGCAACTAAACCAGTCGCAGAAGTTAATCTATGCAACCAGCTACTGTAGGCTACAGGCTCTGACTTGGAAAAGATCCTAAGTAAGGATGGTGCAAAGCTGGCTGACTTCAAGACATGGCGCCTTCAGCCTAGCATCAGCAAGACAGTCTCTAGCCCATTCCAACTCTTCGTACTAACACTAAGAGGCAATTTATCATCAGAATGAATGGTCAGAGGCTGAAGCATGACCCTCGACAAAAACTCCCACACAAAAGCCACCTGAGCAAGATAGCAGCAAACATCAAGATGTGCAATAACCTTCTTAGCAAACTAACAGGTTCTTTATGGGGAGCAGATACTCCTGCCCTAAAACCCCAACCCTTGCTATCTCATACTCAATAGCGAGGTACTGTGTGCTAGTCTGGAGACGGCTGGCATGTACCAAACTTGCTGATGTGCAACTTCTCTCAACAATTATCAGAAGGTTAGCTGTGTTAGTCTCAATCTGCATAAACAATGAAAAGTCCTGTGGCACCTTATAGACTAACAGATTTATTGGCGCATAAGCTTTTGTGGGCAAAGACCCACTTCGTCAGATGCATGTAATGTTTCATTGTACTCTCAACAATGTGCATCATCACAGGAAGTCTCTAAATGACTCATCTTCCTTGGTTCCCAGTTCTCAGTCGCATTGCTGCCCCTCATAACAGGAGAGAGACTGCAGCTGGTAAGATGTTTGAGAAGTACGTGTGAATCCAAACTTGCCCTTGTTCAACCTTTTTTTTAAACCCACCCTCTATACTTCTTTCATCATGCCACACTGTGTCTGAGGCTGCCATGCCAGTATGTGTCAGCAGAATCCCTGTGGTGAGAAGGCTGGTGCTTAATATCAACCATAAGTTCCTTTTCATAAAATCATGAAATGCCAGAACTGGAAGAGACCTTGAGAGATCATCAAGTGCAGTCCCTTGCCCTCGCAGCAGGACCAAGCACAGTCTAGATCATCCCTGTCAGATGTCTATCCAACCTGCTCTTAAATATCTCCAGTGATGAAGATTCCACAACTTCCCTAGGCAATTTATTCCAGTGTTTTACCACCCTGACCATTAAGAAGTTTTTCCTAATGTCCAACCTAAACCTCCCTTGCTGCAGTTTAAGCCCATTGCTTCTTGTCCTATATCCTCAGAGGCTAAGGAGAACAATTTGTCTCCTTCCTCCTTGTGACACCCTTTTAGATACTTGAAAATTACTACTATGTCCCCTCTCAGTCTTTTCTAAACTCTTTTCTAAACTAAACAAGGCCAATTCCTTCAGCCTTTCATCATAGCTCATGTTTTCTAGACCTTTAATCATTTTTGTTGCTCTTCGCTGGACCTTCTCCAATTTCTCCACCTCTTTCTTGAAATGTGGTGCCCAGAACTGGACACAACATTCCAACTGAGGCTAATCAGTACAGAGTAGAGCAGAAGAATGACTTCTCGTGTCTTGCTCACAACACACATGTTCATGCATCCCAGAATCATGTTTGCTTTTTTTGCAACAGTGTCACACTGTTGACTCTTATTTAGCTTGTGACCCATTATGACTCCTAGATCCCTTTCTGCAGTACTTCTTCCTAGACAGTTGCTTCCCATTCTGTATGTGAGACTGATTGTTCCATCCTAACTGGAGTACTTTGCATTTATCCCTATTAAACTTCATCCTATTTACCTCAGACCATTTCTCTAGGCTTTTGATAGTCTCTTCTGCTCACCTGCCTGGCTTTGACTACCACATAGTCAATGGGCTCTTCTCAGCTAATTCTGGACTGGGCAAGGCACTGTCAACTAGCACCACTGGGGTTTTGAGACAACTGAAGTTGCTTCATGGCAGATGAAGCAATGATACACAGTTGAGGAGAGGCCACTAACCAAATTCAATAGTGGGCTCAGAGAGCTCTATGTGGCTCCCTAAGAAAGTTATTGCTTGGCTCAGCAAATATGCAAACACTAAATAAATAAATGTTCAGTAAATTGCAAAACTTAGCCATTGAAGAGTGAACTAAATAACTTTTTTTGCCTAACTCTCTGAATTTTAACAAGCACAAAGCTTACGTCACCTCCTCCTGATTTACTAACCTTATGCTTTAAGCTCTAAATGAAATTGTCACTTACCATGTCCTCGCATCCTGAAATTCACTATCATTTGCTCCCACAACATTGTTAGTAAAGACTATACATAACAGTTCTAGAATGCCTTAATGGGCTTACTGGAGGTAACATACCCATGTTTTGTTGAAGTTTCAATAGAAATGTGGCTTTTGTTAACTGTATCTGTTCCATGTCATCTGTGCTGTCGACAGGTGGATTTATATCAACTGCAAAAAATTAAGAGATATGTTTAGTAAAACAAGTATTTATTCAATCAAAGTTTAGAAAAGACACCTATATTTTGCAATCACAATAATTAAAAAAGGACATTAAGTTTATAATTCCTGATCCTCTTTATTACTGATCATTTTGTATTATCAGTAGTAATAAGTATCTGTACTAGAACTTGTCCTGTTCAACTTATTTATTGATGATCTGGAAAAAAGGGTGACACTGAAGTGCAAAATTTGAAGACAATATAAAATTATTCATGATAGTTAACGCCAAAGCAGACCTCAAGAAATTACAAAGGGATCTAACAAAACTGGATGACTGGGTAACGAAGATGAAATTCAGCCTAGATATGTACAAAGTAATGAACATTGGAAAACCTAATCCCATATATACATATACGATGGATTCTAAATTAGCTATTATCACTGAAGAAAAAGATAGCGAAGTAACTGTGGTTAGTTCTCTGAAAAGTTCTACCTGAAGTGCATCAGTGGTCAGAGACACTTGCTTTTACCTGTCAATCATTATTAAGAATGGGACAGAAAAAATGAGATCATGCCACTATATAATTCCCTGGTCCTTGGATTCTGTGTCCAATTCTGATCCCCCAATTTCAAGAAGGTTATACAGAAACGTAAAAGTTCCAGAGAAGGGCTACAAAGATGATTAAGGGTAGAAAATGGCTTCCATACAAGGATGGTCTAAAAAGATTAGAGACCAGTTCCGGTATGATTGCTCTTATGTTCTTTGTAATAATATTAGCAACAACATAGCATCAACAGAATCCTAAGCACTTTACAAACCAGTTAAGGAGATGAAAGGTAAAAACTATGAACAAACACTTAAGTGACATACATTGCAAGGGCCATTTTCAACAATGACTGACACTTGGGAGCCTAAGTCACTTTTCACTATTTTACCCAGTACTGTATCTCCAATTCCAAAAAGTTTAAATCTTAGCCTCTAGCCCTCAGCTTCTATTCAAAGTAATGAGCATATTTTTGGAAATACCTTGTTACAGTAATTGAGACATTTAAGATGGAATTTTAGAAATGATCACTTAAAAGAGGTTTCAAAAGATGAATGCTGCTCATGCATTAGGCTGGACTTTGTTCTCCACTGGCAGATGGACAATACTCTTGAATGCTCTTGGCCATGCAAATTTTGAAACCACAGCAGCTTCATTTTCAGTATGCCAGCAGCATTTGCATACATAAGCAGAGTGGTGTGGTCCTTGTTCCTGTTGAATCCAGGTGCACCAATTTCACCTGCACTAACAAGGGTTGACGATAGCAGGCGACACCAATGGAGTCCCATTTCACCAGGACTGTAGAGGTTCTTTGGGGTTACATCATGATCTTGAATCAGAGTCTTAAACAAACAATAGTTCTCTGTGGCCTCACGATCAGCATATTGTTTCTCTCCAGAGATATCAAGCCTTCGGATACTACAACACATCTTAAAGCATGCCAAACAATCATCAGAAAAAATGCAGGTCTCAGTCATTTACATCTGCTGATAAAAGTCCCTGACCTTTTTGGTCAACATTGGGCCAGAAATTGTAGCTCCCTCAGAATGTTTTAAGGAAAACCATTCGTAGATCACGTTGTCTAATTGCTCCAATTTTGGTTTGTGCAAAGTATGGCATTTCTTTAATTGCTTTGCTCATCTCAGCACTGGACACAAATTTAATCAATTCTGTCTTCTTTGCCTTACTATCATAGACGGTCAACAAGCTAACACCAAACTCTTGCATCAATTGGCTCCTATTTTCTCCTCTTTTAAAGTGCCTAATTAAGTCCAGTTTTTGGATTATAGTGAGCACAATCCATTTTCTTTTCTGTCCAATGCCTATTGCTTGTGTACTTTGAACAAAACTCTAGACAGTTGAAATGCTGATATACAACACAACTCAGAAGAAAGCAAAAAACACATCAAGTAACTATTACATATAAAACACGACAGCCTTAACCATCTTATTCTATAATACAAGTATATTCAAAAAGTGTAATTACACTAGTATACACAAGAACTACAAGATATGAAGTCAGCCAGATTTAAGCTTTGATACGTTCAGTGTAATGTCACAAACGTGAATAAAGTCTGTTTGTTCTATTTAGTCATAACCCCTTTTGCAGTCTA
The DNA here is from genome assembly GCF_049634645.1 of Pelodiscus sinensis. Taxonomy (NCBI): domain Eukaryota; kingdom Metazoa; phylum Chordata; order Testudines; family Trionychidae; genus Pelodiscus; species Pelodiscus sinensis. Next base: position 54,912,792 of record NC_134719.1, read on the forward strand.
ATCTGGTTCTTTACTCAGATGCTATATTTACCTGTGTTCATTTCCTCAACTATATGTATTGCTTCCCCATGCACAACTTGATCCAACATCTCAAAAAAACGCTCTTGGATTTCCCCAGCGGTTTCATCTCCAAATTTATAGTCACACAGCATCACATTTGATCCAGCAATGGGGGCAAACACTCTGTGAGGCAGAGCATGATACTCTCTCTCAGAACCTAGAAAGGGAAAGGAAATAAAAACTTTATTGAAGCTAATGTTTTAAACGTGTACATAGTATATAGGTGGAGAAAAAAATGTTGTACTTCTTGGTGTCATGCTTGGATTATCTAAAATTTTTAAAGTTTTGTTTAAGAAGTCACACGATACATACAGTACATGGTCAGCATTGACCCAGATTTTGATGTGAAAGTTTAGCCATACACTTTAGTATGTGGGTAGATCAGTCCTGGAGAGTTTAACAGATAGTTAGTTGTGGAAAGCAGGTATGTTAATGAGTGGAGTTTCTCCCTCAGTCTGTCAGTATCTAGTATAGACTGTCTGTTGAAAAATACAGTGTGCCAAGGAAGTATTTGGGCTACTTCACTGAAGGCATCCCTTGTTGGCGGTTCTGCTCATCACTCTTGGTACTGCCAATGTTCATGATGTGTTTCGTGTACATACCCCTAGATCACCTGATGGCACCCAAGACCATGAGCCACCGCACCCGTCGAGCATTACATCGACCAACTCTATACACTTTTAACACTGGCTCGTTGTTGCAATCCCAAGCACTCAGGGCTCCAATACCTCATGGATTTGTATCTCATAGCCCTGAGCTCTCAGGGTGTCGACCACAGGGACATTCTTCTCTATCTTCCAAGATCAAGCTGCTGTTTTTGAAGGGAACCATGACATCCACCATAATGATCTTCCTCTGTTTCTCATTGGTGATGATGTCTGGGCATTGCTGGCTATCCGTTCCGGGAATGGCAGAGTTGACAGAAACCTTACCCAGGTTCTAGGGATCCTGGATGCTGTTGTGGCGCAGGTGCCAGGCTTTGGAGTGAGGCATTCAGCCACACAACATGTGGGGCAGCATTTCACTGGCGTAGCCACACTTCCTGCACCACTTGTCCTGATTCCCATGGTGGATTGCTCCATTTAGTGGACCGCATCATCCAGGCCTGGTGGATGAACAGCCAGCCAGCCAGCCAGCCAGAGAACCAGCTGCAGGTGCCCCCAGTTAGGAAGTGTGTAACTATGGTAAAGACTTTTCAATAATCAGCATACATTATACATACTGCTGTAAAAGCATTGTCTAAGACGTCGTTAAAAGCCTGATTTTAAATATTTCCAGCCTAAACCTCACTGGTTCACGCAAATTTTAACCACTTATACTTGTAAATTGAAATTATATTCCAATTAGGGAAGTAAAATCCTGTGTAATTAGTTAACCAATTAAAGGGGGGCCATACCTCCCCATCCCACCCACTGCGGCCAGGGTGGAGCAGCCCATGGTCACTGGCAGGAGCTGTTGCAGGCATCTGGGCGTCCATTAAGGATGGTGCTTACTGGTTAACCTTTCATATCCCTAATTCCAAATAAAACTTTTCATATATTTTTCATATAACCCTCTCTTCATTGGTCCTCAGACATAGCCAAATAATCTTAAAAATGATTATGAATGGAGAATGTCGACCAGGAAATGATACAAAGAACACTCTCAGGAAATTTGGAGATAAAGAAGTTGAGGCATGTGCCAAACAGTCCACAATTTCAGCCTCAAAAAATATAACAATTATTGGCTTAGGGCGACAATTAACACCCATGAAGTACAAGTGCCACCTAGAGAGAAAACAGAAAACTGCATGAAAATAATAAAATCTTTTACTGCCACATTCCCCATTTCGGATAAAGGTAGCTAAAGCAATATTTACGATTAGTTTTTTTCTCAGTATATAGCATAATAAATATAACGTACTGTCATCCTAAAGTAGATGATGACTATTTAGCAACATTCAATTTTCCTTTTGTCTTATTAAACAGTTTGTCTTTATTTTAAAACAAACAAAAAGCCACAAGGCATCTTCCATCTCTCCAATTAGCAAATCTTAGGTAGGAGAAATTAACATTTTACGCAGCTGATGACATGGCATTTGTCATTAAAAAAAAATTCCTTTAAAATTATTATACTCTATGTAGGATAATGAATGGAGTTTGAAGGATCATCTAAGCTTGAATCAGCTAAGATGGTATTGGTATATTAACTTGCTCTCATGGTCTGTAATTATATTAAGATAATAAACTTTGCTATTATGAAGAATAAATATAGTGAAAATAATTCTGGCCTTGAAATGAATATCCAATAGCCTTGCCATTTCTTCAATGTGCTGAGCTCGCATGCAAGATCTGTACCTTTTTACTTAAATGTAAAGTGAATTTTGTAGATTATATATATGAAATCCCAAAGGAGAAATACTACACCACATGTACTATAACTTGTACATCTGGATAGGAGAATAAGAATTCTCAAACTAAATCAAACCAGAGGTCCATCTACTCAGTATCCTGTCTCTGACAAGGATTAGCATAAGATGCTTTAGAGGAAAGTGTAAGACTACTGCTGCAGGCCAATGTGGCATCATGTGTCCTCCATCTTAGGTCTCATTTAGATCCCCAATAGTTAATTCCTTGTTGAATCTTACCAAGATTGGCATATTTATTTCACTGGCAAGTGAAATAACAAAATAATACAAAAATAACTGGCTGATTTCTGACTAAGCATCAAAGCTCTTCGGTATTAGAGATCTTGATGCTGAGTCTGTGACTATGGGATAAACTTAATTGCACTCAGGATCAGCTAGGCCAGAAAGGGATTAAAGTGGAAGTTGAAATTATATATAGGGCGAGATTCATTACGCGGGGATGGGAGAGGATGCAGGCCCAAAGAACAATGTCTGAAGTTTAACTAAATTCTTCTCCTTCCAACTAAAGAAAGGCAAATGACTGACAAGTAGAAATTGTGCTGCTTGATACACTTTAGTTTCTCTTTAACCACATCAAGGGGGTGGGATAGCTCAGTGGTTTGCGCATTGGCCTGCTAAATCCAGGGTTGTGAGCTCAGTCCTTGAGGAGGGCCATTTAGGGATCTGGGGCAAATCTGTCAGGGATGGTACTTGGTCCTGCCATGAGGGCAGGGGACTGGACTTGACCTCTCAAGGTCCCGTCTAGTTCTATAACTCTATACTATCAAGATTCCAGTCCTTCCAATTGAATCCTGATGATGATCAGTAAGGAACTCCAAGAAAACAAAAAGCAAATTGCATTAGAAAAAGATGATTTGCCTTCTTTCTCTAGGCTCCTACCTTTTTTGTCAGATGCCTCATTTATAAGCAGATCTTCAAACAATATTTCACAACGATCACAGAGTGTGTTTATTATATCCCTCTTCAAAGCCTAAAAAGATAAAACAAAAACACATAAGCAACACGTAAGCCAGTTTGCAAGTTATCTGTGATTATGTAAAAACAACCATAGTGTAGAAAGAGTCTCAGTTTGTCATATGCATTTAGGCCATCTTAACAGTGATATTAAAAAAAATAAAAAAATAAAACTAAAAAAATAGCCCAACCTAATATTAAATAAAACACACACACACACACACACACACACACACTTTCCTCTTCAGTTTCCTTATCATAACAACAACATATCAAGAAGTGGGGGTTTTAAGAATAAACTTAAATTATGAAATTCAAGCATATGACTACATTAAAAAGACTGGGTTATATTCTTGACTCTACCACAGATTCCCTGAGTCTTCTTGGCCAAGTTACAGGCTCTCTTTAAAATCTGACTATTACCACAATGATTTTCAGAGGCTTAATTCATTGATGTTTGAAGTGCTTGGCACTCCTCATACCATAGAATAATTTGCCTATCAAGACTAATACTGCTCTCACGTTAGGGATGTAAGGGACTTGTCGAGTAGTCGACAACCCGATAAGCCTAGGCTACTCAACTACTTGCTTCCTCCTCCCCCCCTTGCTGCCTCTGTTTCAGAGGCAGTAAGGGGACGGGTGTCAGCTTGAAAGCCAGCTCCTCACAGCACTCTCTCTGCAGTGCAAGAGAAGCGAGGCGCAGGAGAGGCAGAGGTGCAGTGGTCTGGGAACTGGCAGGAGCCAGGACTGCTCACTCCCAGCTCGTGCTAGGTCCCGGACCACTGCACCTCTGCATTTTAAATGTACTAAGATCTGCTTGGCTCTTATTACATTTAAACTGCAGAGCGACAGCAGGAGTAGGTCTGGGAGCTGGCGCAAGCCAGAACTGAGCAATCCTGGATCACACTGGGTCCCAGACTGCTGTGCTCTGCATTTTAAATGTAGTTAAGAGCTGGCAGTCTGGGACGCAGCATGAGCTGGAACTGCTCAGTCCGGCTTGCATTGGGTCTGGGACATACGCTCCCTGCAGTTTAAATATAGTAGGAGCTGGACTGCCTGTACACCTGCTTTCTACTACATTTAAACTGCAGATCCGCAGCGGGACTCTTTATCAACTAATCCTATAGTTGATACAAATTGAAACGACTACCGGGTTAGTCAGTTACCAGCTTCTTAACATCCTTATCTCACATACACTCCTCCTCCATTAAAACCACTCCCTCCATTGAAACGAGAGTACAGCATAGCCCATTACCATATCTGGTCTGTTAAATAAAACTGTTGTAAGTTCTTAGGGAGTTTCTTTTTGATAAACAGAGTAAAAGTTAGCCTAAGACGATATGATGCATTGTTTCAACCATGCAGAAGTTTGCAACACAGGAAAATACTGACTGTCATGTTCAGTATTTTTTTGGACAACATTAGAAATACACTAGGAGAACGCTATGCAGAGATAGCGAGGCCAACAGTCACTGTGGGTTTTGGGGCAAGGTGTGGGGTGGGAGGGCACTCTGTGCCCCCGGAAGGGAAGGGGCAGTGGACAGGCAGCCTCTAGCCCAACCCTCAAGGTTGAGCAGAGCAGTGGTCCGGCAGCAATTCAAAGAGGCCCAGAGCTCCAGCCACTGTCATTGCCACCAGGTCCTGGAGCACTCCCCTTCCATTCTGTCCCCATTGGGCCTGTGCGAGAAGATCACTTTGTCTGATTAAGAAATACTAAATTGGGATATATTATCTGCCTACATTTTTCCTCCACCACATACAAAAATACATAACATACAGAAGTCATTTCTTTAATTTTAAGAAAACTTTACATCAAGCACTAGACTAAGAATAATATAAAATTTTTTAGGGGGAAAAAAACAACACTAGTGGAGACCTAAAATGAACTGCTTATAAATAAAATTGAACCTTTTGAAAAATGTATTGTCTTGCATATTAAAAGGGACTTCCAAACTAGGCTCAAAAAAATTCTCAACTCCAGGGAACTAGATTGATAATTTGGAATTTTTGGATCTCTATTATCCTACCAAAGGCAAAGGCAGACCACCACTTTAAGGGTTCCAGTAAAATATTTGAGAAAAGATTAAAGCCATTTTCTTCAAAGCAATGAAGGAGACTGATCTCTATATTCATTACCTGAATAGCATCCTTAACTTTTGGCTTGTTATTATGGATGTAAGCTCTGCACTTCACTGCACCTTTAAGATTTATGGAACCACTGCAGACTTGCACCATTGCTGTTGATCTATGGCCTGAGCTCTGGGACTGAAAAATAAACACATTTGAATAATGTTAACCACGCATCTGCAATCGGATCAATCATGAAGCAACTACATATTTCTATTAACAACACTTTAAAATATTAAAAACTTGGTACAGTGTGGTATTTTCCCCTAATATTTATACCTTTTACTTAATATGGAAATCTGTCTCAACATTTTTGTCCTTTTCCAATTGGTAAATTCTTTATAATTTGCTTTTCCAGGAACTTATTTTTTGCAATCTATGCATTTTATATTTACTTCTCATCAGCATGCAAATAGCTATTAATGGTGATGCTAGCAAGATTGTGAAAGTAGAATTAATTTAGCTCTTTCTGTTTTTGAAGTTGGTCACTATTGTTTTCATTTAAAAAATATAAGTAGTTTGCACATGGTAGGACTACAGAATTAACTTATTTTCAGTCAGCTGTTGCTAATACAATATTTTCCCAGTAAACACCTTTGTACACTGCTTTTTGAAGCCTTTTTTAAGTGACAGAAAATGTGTCTACTTACTGTATTAGTAAGTATAATCTAGAATATCTACGTTGTGCTGTTTGAGTATTTTTCTTAAAGTAGATTCATCCACCAGTCCTAGAATTAATTAGGAAGAGATATTTTTATCTGGTCATATTTGGAACTAAATCAAAGCTAGATCATGGAGTCCTTAACCTATTTTAGGACAAACTATGTTTCTATGGCCAGAGGGAGACCATTCAAGCTGATGCTCTCCCTTGTCTTGACTACCATGAACAGTTCACAGAACAACTGGTGATTCCAATATAATCAATATCTTTGGAAACTTGATAGACTGTAAACATCTACCCTTTTCACAAAGGAAAAATGGGCATGTCTCATGAAAAATAACTTACATCATTGATATTTTGATTACATTTAAAGGGGTCGTAAATTTTGTGTAACATTCAACAAGTCACTTAGACCCTGATAAAAAAATACCTATTTGAAATAAAAGGTGTTCTTTTTAAAACAGAGTAAATTAAGAACTGAAACAACATTACTAGGAATATGATGGATTCATCATCATCTAAAGTCTTTAAAATCAGAACTGGAGGTTTGTCTTCTGAAACAGTGGTTTTCAAGCAGGAGTACACGTACCCTTGAGAGTACTCAAAGGTCTTCCAGGGAGCACATCAACTCATCCATATATTTATCTATTTACAATGTGCTGCATAGAAGTGCTAGTGAAATCAGTAAAAACTAAAATTTCACACAGATAATGTCTTGTTTATACTGCTCTATCTACTATACACTGAAATGTAATCACAATATTACAACTAATTTAATTTATAATTCAATGGTACAAAGAAAGTAAGCAATTTGTCATCAGATTGCTCTGACACTGGTCTGTTTGATTTTGCAAGCAAATAGTTTTTAAATTAGGTGAAACTTGGGGGTACACAAGACAATCAGACTGCTAACTGAAGACTGAAAAGGTTGAGAGCCACAGTTCTAAAAGATATATGCTCTACCTCAACTAGAATGTATAGGCTTGACACAGAAACCATTTGTTAAAATGCTGTGGGGTCTGTGTTATATGGGAGATCTGACTAGATAAGCACAATGGTCCCTTCTGACCTTAAGATCTATAAGCCTGTTTCATTCATGTGAACCCATACAGCCACACAAAGCCTCACTGAAGTAAATGGGGCCTTGTAGGTGCAGGTTTCAGTCCAAGATGAGAAGTTTACAGAATTAAACATCCACGGGTCTCAGATTCCCTCTCTCTTCAAATATATCACATGATTCTCAGATGTTTGTGCTCTATCAGGACCTGATACTCACACTGAAGTCAATAATTTGGAGAAGTTCCTAAGTACCAGGATTATATTAATCTGAACAAGAACCAAATTTATAGTGGGCAGTAGTTGTTTAAAAAGAACCCATCACTTTCAATTTTTATTTCTTACTTCATACCCCCCTTTTTAGAGTAGGCATCTGAGAATAAAGCTTTATGAAATACTGCCCCTAACCTTACTGGCAATTTCCACATACAATACTTACCAACTGCGTCAGAACCTTCACATCAAAGGGTTGAATGTTTCCTCTTGAAGACTTTTTCTGATAAAAAAAAGGAAGGGAAAAAAACTGTGTGAAACATATAGAATATTTATCCGTGTCTACCATATCGAGGTATTCCATAGGCCCTAGCAATGTAGTATCAGTGTGTAGATTTTAGAAAGAAAATTGAGATATAGAAAGAACCTTAAGGACATAGTTAACAAAATGTCCGGAACCTTTGGTAAAACATTGTTAAGAGTGCTTTTAGTACTAAAACAATGGCACAGCTTTAGATGACTTCATTAAAATATTTTTGAGTGGCTTGTTCTTTTTTCTTCCAAAAACTGCAACAGCAAAAAAACTGTCAAAGACATCCATAAAGGTCAATCTAATCTGCAACATATGAGCAGAGCCTTTGTATATACCAGTTCTCACTAACTTATTTTTCTTTTCACTACTTCTACAATCATCCCCATTTTTTGTTCTGAGGACAGGGAGGAGTCGCCGCAGCAAGTTCAAAATAAAGAAAAGGAAGTCCCTAGATGGACTTTTAGCCTGACCCAGTATGGCCATTTTTATGTAAGAGAAAAGCAATCCTTTATATTAGTGATATGTCACATGTCAAGTAGAAATAAAATATTCCACAAACCATCTTTCAGCCACTTATATGACCATACCAGACTTTTTAAGTGACAGATCACTATTAATCCCATGCTATACAGCACATACCTGACCTTCCAATAGCTCTGCATCATCTTCTTTAACTTGCCCATTGATGAGAAAAATACCTTCTTCTATCTGTTTTGCCCACCGGGTTAATCCGTTCTTTAAAACCCAAAAGCAAAGAAAGACTGTAAGTAGTTATTTCACCAAGACAACTTCTCGAAAAATAAACTACACTTTTGGTTGAATATTGCCAAGAAAAAACACCAAGACTCCAAAACTACTGCAATATATGTTTAAATCATTAGCCAAAGACAGACATTAACAAATCCTAACCAGCTTTCAGACCTGTCATCCACCTACACTATAGCAATAGACAACATACTACTTACAAGCCACATATTAATCTACATTTCCTAAATATAAATATTAATTTTAATCTTTATTGGCCTAGTTTCCCACAAGCACCGGCTCCTGCCCGGCCCCTGCACTACTGACTCTGAGAGAGGCAGCAGTGGGGGGAGGGAGGGAGGCTGGCGGCCCCGCAGGAATCAATACTTGTGGGGAGCTGGCTTAAAAGCTAGCTCTACCCAGGCACCAGCTTCCCCTTCTTCCCCCTTGCTGCCTCTGTATCAGAGGCTTTCAGGGAGAGGGAATGCGTGTAGTCATTAGGATTATTTGATAAGCCCAGGCTTACTGGTTAATTGTTTAAATGACTATACATTAACATCCCTAATTTTTAAATGCTATCAAAACCAGACTTTGCATTGAATGAAGAGAAAAAAGGAAAGCTATCTAATTTACACTCTCCTAATAATATTTTGAATAAAATAAACAGAGAAAAGTACACAGGAAAAGAAATCTTGAAGATTTCTCAATCTATGCTTTGTTATTATCAATGCAGAAAAAACACAAGGAATTTACAACCTCATAGATTTAACTACCAGTAAATATTCATTAATTCTATTACCCTACTGTTGCATATTTTCATAACAGTATTCATTTCTAAGCAATATAATAGTATGTACTATATTAAAGGAGTAAGAGATATTATATTAGTATATTTTATAGACATTATTTTTTGTTCATTTACCCTTGTATTTTTCTCTAGTTCATAGTTGATTGTTGTAGCAGAAAGTGGGATGTGAATATTAACATTAACTGTGCACTCCAAAGATAGCCAGAAGGTAGATAGGCCACTTTGGTACTTCCAGTCTGCTGGCCTAGCTGAACTCTAGAAGGCAAAGACAGGGTTTTATTTTTAATATGTAGCAAATGTAATGGCTTGACACAAATCTGAAATAAAATGAATCTCTTCCGAACTTTGTAAATCTTGCATACAGTAGTCAAATCTTACCTTTGGATCTTTTATATCATAAGTTCGACAAATTATCCTTTACTATTTAAGGAAAAACTCAATGCAACACGCTTAAAAAGGAATAAATAAAAACTAAGGAACAAAAGAAAAAACAAAATATGCTAAATTAACTTGTCTTTTATCACCTACATTTACCATCTGCTTGTTTTCCAGGAACATGTTTTTAATTGTATAGAGAATGTTCTCACACTAATGGGAATGAAAAAATATTTCACCTGTAAACTATAATTAGAGGAACAATGTGCTTGCCTTTCAAATATATATCAACACTTATAGCTACCTCTATGTTAACGTACAAGCCCTGATGCCTCCCATATTTCTCTACAATGGTGCTTTCTCTCCCAGTCTCCTCCAGAGCAGTACTTCTCCAGCTGTCAATTTTGTTGAACTTCAGTTCTTTCCCATGTTCCCCACCTACACAGCTTTCTCCACTCCCTGGTGCTTCCCCATCCAGGCCCCTTCCTGTTGAACCTCTCATTTGCCTCAACTTCCATCCATCAATAGAAATCCCTGTATCACTAACAGAAAAACATCCTGCATTTACTATTTGCAACTGGATAACATTCCTCACCTACTTGCATTCATCATACAAAAGTAGATATAAATGTAATTTAGTGAGACCACCCCAAACCTAAAATCAAAGCACATGTCCATATAACCAATACACATGCTTAAAGTTTAGGCTACCTATTGGCAGAGCGAAGTGAGGGTGGGAATGTGGGCTGTGAATGATGGAAAGACAGTAAATGAGCTTTAATAGGGAAACTAGTAAGTTGAGAACAGAATAGATGCTTTGCTTTTTAGGGTTTGTACTGGTGCAATATCCAATCTAGCAACCCTTGACAGTAAGGTAATGAAGATTTTTGGACAGCATTAGACCATATTAGGTGGCTCCTGCACAGCATTATATTTCAATATACTGTCTCAAAAGACTACAGTATATTTTTGCCATAGAAGGATACTTCTTTGTAGCAGAACAAACGTGAAGAGCCACTCTGTCAGAGATCTCCTCATCAGCAAAATTCCAGAGCCTCTTTTTAGCTACAGACTTTTCTATTGAAAAAACTAGCTGAAAAAGACAAAAAATGTTATGGGATTTTTCTTCATAGCACAAAGAAAAATTAAAGTAATTATAATTACTGAAAACAGCCCTTCATTTCAGTTCTAAAGTAACATAGCATGTATTTTTAACAATGTGTCAGTATCACAAAGTATATCCACTTTGTAATGGAACCAAAACTTGAATATTTGCAAATGCACAGGCTGCAAATATACAAACTGAAACTGACAGAAAGATTTATGCAAACACTTGGGAATAGTCACTGCTACTCCAAAGCCAGTATCTATTTTCTAAAGACCTTATGGCTTTTAGTTATAGTCTAACTTGAAATCTGACAGTAAGAAAGTTGGCTTGTCTAACATCATACCATATTCAGACAGAACAAGAACTAAAAATACATGGTTTTAATTTAGGCTGGTGCAGTTGTTAAATGTCTGAAACATCATACGAAAGACTCAAGATGTTAATGAAAATATCTAACATGAAGATTCTACATTGGACAGCAGTTGCTGTCCAACTGCACAGAAGCAGCACAACCACTATCACAATACTTTAAAAAAATAACTAACTTAACACATTGCACTTTTTAAAAAAACTTTCATAAACTTGCTTATGTTCCACTTAGACTTGGTTTCTTTCTTTGTCTTCCTCTACTCTAAGTCCCTCAACACAATCTGGCTTCCTTCCCTGCAGCTTTTGATATTAACAGCAGCTTTCTCATCTCTCTCCATCTCATCAACTCTCTTCAGACCACACCTGTCTCCACATTTTCCATTCCCGCTTCAAACCATTTAACTCTGTGAAACAATCTGGAAGACAGTTGGTATTACGACAATAGAGCAGATAAAATTATATAATCATGACAGGTTAATTCACAGAAGTCACCTTGGGGTAGAGATGTAAAATCCCAGTTAATCAGTTAACTGTTTAGCCAAATAAGCAGGATCCTGCTCCTGTCCTCCCTCTACCTCCCACAGTATGGCCAGCTTCTGCTCCTGATCCCCCGCCAATGCACAGGGGGGAGGAGGCGGCAGCTTGATCCCAGTCCCCCCAAAGGAAGGGCACCGCTCCCGGGTAGCTATTAACCAGTAAGTAACCAGTAAGCATCACCTGGTAATCGGTTACTTGGTTACCCATTTTCATCCCTATCTTGGAATTTTCATCTGGTGTGCTGATCATACCACTGATGTTTGCCTTCCCCACAACCCTGTCCTGCTGGGCCAGACCCTCTGTCTCCCCCAGCCAAACTACAGAGTTCCAGACTTCAAGATTAAGATAATACTGCTTTAACATATGGTTGGTATTTTTTATCCAGTCAGCTGCTAATATTAAGCTATGATAAATAACTTGAATACACTGTGTCTCAAATACAGCCAAGTGCTGAGAATCTACAGGCCTGAAGGTCATCCTTACTTTTGGCAAGTTACCACAGCTTCCTTTTCCCATCATATGGAAACAGGTCACGTTATCTATACTTAATATCTATATAGAAGGAAAAGCTACCACACTGGAAAGAAAACCAACTAGACTACAAACAATGGACTTCAAACCAACACAAAAACAACATGTTCTCTTGGGAAATGTTAATGGAGTACTCAGTATATTCTAAACAAATACTAAGTGTAATTTTAATGTAATGTAGATAGTTTCAATATATAGCTATTTATCTATTTGAGAGAGTTTGTATGTTTGTCTGTCTGTTCAAGAACTCCTCCTAAAAAGTAAAGAGCTAGAACCACCAAATTCCATATGATGCTTCCTCTTATAATAAAGCAAGATAAGGGTTTGGTTATGCCAGGAAAACAGGATGTGCCCAGAATGGTATTGCTACTCATAAAGTCACACAGACACAGAATTATCGGGCAGGTGAGAGGGTCTGGCTGGGTCATGCCCCTCCGCTCTGACCCCATCACCGCCCCAGTTCAGCATTGCCCCAAGGCCTGACCCTCCCAAGCCCAGGCACTGATTTGTACGGGAACATTACTGGTTGTTCTCCTTCATCAGGGAGTGAGGGGAAAAGGGCACAGTTTGCTGCATTCCTCACTCTGCCTGTGGATACAGGAGACAGACAAACTTGGACCTGCCCTCCCTCTCCCCCAGAGACATACATCCCTGCCCTGGCTGTGCCCACTGCAGCTGCAGCAGCTATGAAGAGGCACTTCACATCTGGCCCCAAGCTGCTGTGGTGAGAGAGGGCTGAGATAGTCCTCTCTCCCTGGGGCAGCCTGCACACTGAACCTCTCATCCCCAACCCCAACCCAGAGCAATGATTTAACTAAAGAAAAACAAAAATTGAGTTAAAGACCTGAGCAACCCCGGGTAAATCTTCTAGAGTTCAATAAATCAGATCTAAGAATACTTATGTCTGGGACATTTTTTATTTCTGTTTAAGAGAACCCATTGACTAAATTTAGCTAAAACTTCAGTGAAAGAATAACGTCCTCCTGGGGACGTTATTTATGCACTTACCTTGCGCAAAGCATTTTGGACATCTTTTGCCACTTCTGGAGCTGCAATAATAAATACACCAAGAACTAGCAGTCCTCCTGGGAGCATTCTGGACAACTTACAAAATAAGTAGAAAAGCAAATTATTAATTATTATTATTGTAAAGGTCTATAAACGATATTACTTAGTTTACTATAGGTTTTGTTTTTAAAGGTATCAGATAGGGATCTAAAATCCCATTTAATCAGGTAACCAGTTAAATGTTAGGTTAACCTAACATTTAACCAGTTAATCAACTAAGCAGGATCCCAGGCGGGGGACCGCTCCATCTCAGCTGAAACAGCCCCCAGCCTGCGGGGTGACAGGGCTGCCAGCTCCCAATCCCACGTGGGGGCCCAGTGGGGCAGGAGCAGTCTCCTGCCCACAGCAGGCTGTGAGCAAGGGGCTACTTCCGGGCACCGGTTAACAGTTACAAGGTAAGCATATTCAGTAAGGTTAACCAATTACCCGTTCACATACTTAGTATCAGAACCCAGATGTAGAATAAACTGAAAGACTAAAATTAGCAAGGTTATTTCTCATCTTCACAAACCCTTATTTAAAAATACTCGTCTTCCACTCTATTGTCATATATTTCATGCAAATGTTGTGCTTTGACAAAAAGACAGAAACATACTACTAATTATTGGTTATAATAGTATAAGGTTTTGATCAACTAACAAAATAAGTGCTAACAAAGGAGTAATGAGAAGAAAACTTCAAATCCTAACTTCAATTTCACACATTCTTTACCCTAACTGTACACCCAATGAAAGTGCTTTACCTGACTAGCATGTGCTGTTACCCATTCTTCATCAATGTCAGCCAATTGTGGATGATGATTTTTGTTGCTTTCATTCTGCTCTTCTCTTGGAGGTGTTCTAATAGCCAGAATCACATAATCTCTTTGTAGGGAACACTTTAGGGGAAGAAAAAAGGCTATGAGATTGGTATTGGATTTCAAAGGTAAACACAAAGCAGTATATAGTGCCTTTGGAGATGCTGTGTGGTTCATTTCCATAGCTCAAGGATTTAAAATAAAACAAAATCACACACAAATATCTTTTCTTTCATGCCTTTAGCTCTTATATGGACTCAAAGAGGTAAAAAATTAGACTCTAAATAACATATTTAGAAAATATAAGTCTAACAGATTTTTGGCTTTTTTTTTATTCTTGTTGAAACAGTTTTAGGTTTGTTTGCCATCTCTCCCCTCGCCAAACAAAAGCCTACCCCCTTGCTACAGCTGCAAGGGGTTTGATTTATTCCAGGAAATTTCCTCACCAGGTATAATCTTTAATTAAAGATTAATATTTAATTCCTGGAGACTCCAGGATAATCCTACAGTGTCAGGATTGAAATCTAGTCACTGCAATACTGTGTTAATGCAAGAGAACCTGTAAGTGAAATCAGATTATTATATAAAGGAAAACCGAGTACTGTAGTCTATTTTCATCTTCCAACCTTAGAGAAGTGAAAAAATTTAAAGAGTCAATACAGCAAGTACTGGCAGGTGATTTTTTTAAACTCTTCATTTTTAATAATCTAAAACTTCTTACAGTCCCTTCACATTCAAGGAACACAGAATTCTAAAAGCCCACATGTTCTTATCAATTAATGGCAATGCACTCTGACCGATTTCACTTCTGATGCTTATTTTATAAACTTAAGGGAAAAGTCCCCTGTGCATGCTCAGAGTAGGGATGTAAAATTCCATTTTAGTTTAACCAGTTAATCAATTAACGAGAGTGGGCTCCAGTCTGGCTGCAGCGACCCCCCAGCATGTTGCTGGGCTGGAGTGGCTTGCCTGCCGGGTGCCCAGGCCTGCAGCAGACAAAGGCTGCTCCAGCCCAGCTAGTGTATCCCAGTCCATGGCAGGCCTCCACGGGGGTGGAGCAACCCTCTGCTCATAACAGGCAGGGGGCTGCTCCAGTCCCCACTAGTTAACCAATAAAACATTCACATAACTAGCTCTGCGCACATCCCTAGTTCAGCGGCTCTCAAATTGCAGTCCATGTTCCGCCGCTTTGCTCTGCTCTGCTCTACTTTGCTCCCCGTCCCCCTGGTCTGCAGACCAGGGGGACGGGGAGCAGAGCAGAGCAAAGCCGCGGAGCACGCGGCCAGCTGACAGCCCAGACGTGTCTGGGCTGTCCCGCTGCCCGCGTGTTCCGCCGCTTTGCTCCCCGTCCCCCTGGTCTGCAGACCAGGGGGACGGGGAGCAAAGCAGAGCAAAGCCACGGAGCCCGAGGGCAGCAGGATAGCCACGGCGGGTCTGGGCTGTCCCGCTGCCCCCGTGCTCCGCGGCTTTGCTCCGGACGCCTGTGGTACAGCAGCTGGGGCGCTGCCGGTTGGTCCCGTAGCGCCGCTCTGGGCGCCACTGGACCAACCCAGCAGCACCCCAGCTGCTCTGCCCCAGGTGTCCCCAAGTCAGCAGCTGCTGAAACTGACCAGTGGCTGACTACAGGAAGCCCCTGCCCCGGGCTTCCTGGAATCAGCTGCTGATCAGTTTCAGCAGCAGCTGACTTGGGGATGCCTGGGGTTCTTAAGTTGAATCTGTATGTAAGTCAGAACTGGCCTCCAGATTCAGCCGCTGTTGAAACTGATCAGTTTCAGCAGCGGCTGAATCTGGACGCCAGTTCCGACTTACATACAGATTCAACTTAAGAACAAACCTACAGTCCCTATCTTGTACGTAACCCGGGGACTGCCTGTATTTTAGTATTGGTTATAAGACTATAAGTAGGATGCATAATGATTTCATTTGCTTATAAGTGCTGTAGCTTCTATTTCTCTCTGTCTCTCTCATGGTTAGATGATGTTACTGTAAGGCAGTGGTCTCCAACCTTTTTACACCCAAGATCACTTTTTAAATGACAGACCAAGCCAAGATCTACCGCCCCGCCCCTTACTTGAAGCTCCGCCCCTACCTTGAAGCCCTGCCCTCTCTATTCTCCTCCTCTCCATCACTTGCTATCCCCAATCCTTATACTGCTGCTTTTTAAAAAAGTTTTTTCCAACATTTGGAAGAGGTTTTTCAACATTTGGAAGTGGTGCTCAGCCAGGGTGCACCACGCTCTACGTGGACTGGTGCAGAGAAGAAGCTGCCTGGCCAGCTGGCTGTGGCCTTCAGCCCGGAGGAGGCTGAACCACGCTCCAGCTGATCAGGCGGCTTCCCCTCTGCGCCAGCCCACGTGGAGCTTGGTGCACCCTGGCTGAGCGCCATGGGCAGCTGTCCGGGAAGCCGCTTCTCTTCGCTTCCGCCTGGCTGCCCTGCACTTAGCCCGGGAAGCTTGCTCCAGCACAGCCGGAGCTAGACGCAGCCTCCCTGGGCTGAGCACAGGGCAGCCGGGCTGGAGGGAAGAGAAGCGGCTGCCCGGCCAGCTGGCCATGGCGCTTAGCCAGGGTGCACCAAGCTCCACCAGGGCAGGCGCAGAGGAGAAGCCGCCGATCAGCTGGAGCACGGGGCAGCCTCTTTCAGCTGAAAGCCACAGTCAGCTGGCTGGGGTGTTTCAGCCCTCCTGACATCCCAGCTCCCACCATTCCTCGCAGCTACTCACCTGTGTTGTTGCTCGGTGAGTAGCTGCTCCTCAAATGAGGAAATCTAATGTAAATGTACTGTGCAGGCACGCAGTTCAGAGAGGGCTCAAGAGCTACTCTTAGAGCCCCTGAGATCTACCGGTAGATCGCGATCTACTGGTTGGTGACCACGGCTGTAAGGCCTTAACTATTGATCTTGTCTGAAACTCTATGCAATTGTTTGGTGTGAATGGAGGGTCTGTGTGAGTGGATTATAGAACAATAGATCTGGAAGAGACCTCAGAAGGCCATCAAGTCCAGCCCCCTGCCCCAGGCAGGACCAATCCCAATTAAATCAATCCAGCTTTGGGGGTTTGTCAAGCCGAGACTTAAATACCTCTAGGGATGGAGACTCCACTACTTCCCTAGGTAACCCATTCCAGTGCTTCACCACCCTCCTAGTGAAATAGTTTTTCCTAATATCCAACCTGGACCTCTCCCACCACAACTTGAGAGCACTGTTCCTTGTTCTGCCATCCATGACTACTGTGAACAGCCCGTCTCCATCCTCTTTGGAACCTCCCTTCAGGAAGTTGAAGGCTGCTATCAAATTCCCCTTCACTCTTCTCTTCTACAGACTAAACAGACCCAACTCCCTCAGCCTCTTCTCGTAGGTCATATGCTCCAGCCCCCTAATCATTTTAGTTGCCCTCTGCTGGATCCTCTCTAATGCATCCACATCCTTCTTGTAATTGCAGGCACAGAACTGCACACAATACTCCAGATGTGGCCTCACCAGAGCTGAGTAAAGAGGAATAATCACATCTCTGGATTGACTTGCAATGCTCTTCTTAATGCAACCTAATATGCCATTAGTCTTCTTGGCTACAAGGGCACGCTGTTGACTCATGTCCAGCTTCTCATCCACGGTAATCCCCAGGTCCTTTCCTACAGAACTGCTACTTAGCCAGTTGGTCCCCAGCCTGTAACAATGCTTCGGATTCTTCCGTCCCAAGTGCAGGACTCTACACTTGTCCTTGTTGAACCTCATCAGATTTCTTGTGGCCCAATCCTCCAATCTGCCTAAGTCACTCTGGACTCTATCTCTGCCCTCCAGCGTATCTATCTCTCCGCCTACCTTAGCGTCATCCGCAAACTTGCTGAGAGTGGAATCCATCCCCTCATCCAGGTCATTAATAAAGATGTTGAACAAAACTGGTCCCAAACTGAACCTCCGCTAGAAACCAACCGCCATCCTGACATTGAGCCGTTGATCATTACCCGCTGGGCCCGACTTTCCAGCCAGCTTTCTATCCATCTTACAGTCCATTTATCCAATCCACATTCCCTTAACTTGTTGGCAAGAATATTGTGGGAGACCATATCAAAAGCTTTGCTAAAGTCAAGGTATATCACATCTACTGACTTCCCCATATCCACAGTTACCTCATCATAGAAGCTAATCAGATTGGTCAGGCACGACCTGCCCTTCATGAATCCATGCTGACTGTTCTTGATCACTTTCCCCTCTTCCATTAAATCTGTAAAGCACTTGCTTTAAAATGGATTCCTTGAGGATCCCTTCCATGATTTTTCCAGGGACTGAGGTAAGACTGACCAGCCTATAAATTCCTGGATCGTCCTTCTTCCCTTTCTTAAAGATGGGCACTACATTTGCCTTTTTCCAATCACCGGGATCTCTCCTGATCTCCACGACTTTTCAAAGATAATGGCCAAAGGCTCCTCAATGACATTTGCCAACTTCTTCAGTACTCTTGGATGTATTAAATCCGGACCCATAGATTTATGTACTTTTAGCTTTTCTAAGTAGGTCCTAACCTGTTGCTTCCCCACCAAGGGCTGTCCACCTTCGTCCCATATTGCATCACTTAGCGCATTAGACTGGGAGCTGACCTTGTCCATGAAGACAGAGGCAAAGAAAGCATTAAGTACTTCAGCTTTCCCCACATCATCTGTCACTAAGTTACCGCCCTCATCCAGTAGGGGCCCTACACCCCCTCTGATCACCTTCTTCTTGCTAATATGCCTGTAGAAACCTTTGTTATCCTTCACATCCTTTGTGAGTCGCAATTCCAATTGCTCTTTCGCCTTCCTGATAACTCCCCTACATTCTTGAGCTACACATTTATACCCCTCCCTAGTCATCAGTCCAAGTTTCCACTTTTTGTATATCTCCCTTTTTGCGCTTAAGATCCCCAAGGATTTCCCCGGTGAGCCAATCTGGTCTCCTACCATATTTGCTTCTCTTGCATTGGAATGGTTTCTTTCTGTGCCTTCAATAAGGCTTCTTTAAAATACTGCCAGCTCTCCTGGGTTCCTTTCCCTTTCATGTTAGCATCCCAGGGGATTCTGCCCATCTGTGAAAGCCATCACAGATACCCAGGTAATCAAGAACAAGTGGAAACTTTGAAGATAACAAGGAAACATGCATTGTGTCTTGAAACTGAATTGAACTAGCAGCATTAACTAACCCTGGAGACAGGCAGAGACCCCACCAAGAGTGAGAGACCAGGATGGGAATCCAGACAATCACCATGAAGGATAACTCTGGAGAACACAGATTAAGGGTGTATGACAGGAGCATGACTTTGGGCATGTCTAGACTACATAGATTAGGGTTGTAGGCAAAGGGAAATGAAGCAGCGATTTAAATAATTGCTGCTTCATTTAAATTTAAATGGCTGCCGCTTCATTTCCCTTTGCCGACTAAACAAATCTACATGGCTCCTTCGATGGAGACACGTAGTCTAGACACACCTACTGAAATATCTATAGACCTAACTGGGAATTTACATGTATAAGAAGGGAAGCTCTTACCATGGGACTCTGGGTTCAGTCCTGCAAGACAAGCCTCAGAAGAACCCCAACTCCTCACTCAGTCAGCTTTGCCTGGCCAGTAAAACTGACTTGAGCCACCATGGACCAGTAACTATGCACCATCTGCAGGACGTGCGTGCGTATGCATCTGCATGTGTCCTTATAAAGCATATGCTAACTGCTTCTCTGCTGTATTCTCAATAAACACGGTGTATTGCCTTTTCCCTGAAAAAGATCCCGTGTGCTTCTTATAAGCATAACGAACAAACTGGAAAGTCATGGCAGTCGGGAGCCCAGGAGCCACTCGCTGGCCAGGAAGGAGCGGGCAACACAATGATGTGCTACCCAGAGGCTTTCCCCACTGCAATGGGGCACAAAGTCAGGTAAGCATGTCCCCTCATACTAAGACCCCTGCACTGCAATTCCCCTCACTTGCTTCTCTCCCCCCACCAAGACCCTGCACCCCCAGCTTTCTCCTACATCTTCCCTTGCTCCTGCACCCTCCCTTGCTCTTGCTTCCTCCCCCTGTCCAGACACCCTACCCCCAGCCTGCTTCTACCTCCCATCCAGCCCTCTCACTCCCACCCCGATCCAGCATCCCCATCCCTATCCCACTCACTGGCAGCCCTGTCCCATGCACTGCACCTCTCATTTTTGCCCCCACCCCAGAGCCTTAGGTTTCCACAAAACCTACTAATTCTGGAACCCCAGAAAAGTAAATCTAGCCTATGGGAAGCCCTGAACCTCAATCCTCGCTGTCCCTTCCCCTCGCTCCATGGGGTTGGAGCACCAATGGAGTGAGTTGTCTCAGTTGCGGGCCACATCAGTGTGGGTTGGGGGCTTTGGAAGGAGTTTTTTTTGCTTTTTTATTTGTGTGGTCCTCAGCTGATTTTTCTGTGGGTCAGTGGTCTCTGACCCTAAAAAGGTTCCCCACCCCTGCCATACACAAAGAACACATTATGTGTTGGACATAAATTAATATTTTACTTGATTTAAAATGAAGCTTGATAAACTAACATGAGAAAGTTAAAATGCTTAATCTGTTTAATAATTTAAATTAAACCATTCTCTTTAGCTGCAGCACTTGCAAAATGGCTCAGGGTTACTTATGTAATTACAAGTGAGTTTCCATTAGCAATTGGTGGTCTACAGAAAGGTTTGCATTGAGCCAGGTAGTCCATGGGCCAAAAAATTTGAGAACCGGTGCTTTAGTTTCCTGATCTTTCAGCACTTCAGCTAGTTAGCTGAAAGGCTGTTCAAAACACAATTCATAAAAAAAAAGTAGGAAGTGGATACCATTGCTCAACTAAACACATTCCTTGCATTAAAGATACGTCTGCGCTGCAATCATCGGGTGTAACTGTAACCCCTGTGGGTATGCCTGAGCTTAAACCTAGCTAACTCAGCTACCACATCAGTGAAGCCATAGCAGAGTGGAAAATGTGTAGGGTGGTCAGCCTTTGCTAAAGCCTAAGTGTCAGTTTCACTGCTCTGGTACATGAGCTAGCTAAATTAAAGCTTGGGTATGACCACATGAGTTGCAGTCAAAGCCCATTATACCAATATAGATCTACCCTAGAACCAATATACCATTTTCCCACAAACTTAAAAAGACAAAATAAAAAGCATTAGGATGTCAGCACCATCATAAGCTAGTCAAGAACCCAGCTTTGAGTAGGGATGTTAGCAAAACATCACTGCATTTAGCCATTTATTTGTACCTCTGGACCCCGTGCTCCATTCATCTGAAGAAGTGGGTTGTGCCCACAAAAGCTCATGATACTATCTACATGTTTTGTTAGTCTCTAAGGTTCTGCAGGACCATTCATTGGTTTTTTCTATTATTATTATTTTCAGTTACAGACCAACATGGCTACCCCTCTGAGACATTTAATTCTGTAAATGTGTAACCGTTAAATTTTTCATTAGTTACACATTTACATGCAGGAGTAGCAGGCGGGAGCCAGTACTCGCAGGGAGCCATCTTTTAAGCACCGCAAGCACTGGCTCCCACCTGCTACTCCCTGCCCCTTCTTCACTGCCTCAGAGGCAGCAGTGCTGGGGGAGGAGGGGGGAGGCAGCTCTGCAGGAGCCCGTGGTTGTGGCAGAGAAAAAAATCAATACAAATAGTACAAGGTAACAATGAAAATACAGATTATCAATTTTGGGAATGGCAAAAAAGGAAGAAATTAAAATGGTAACATATTTTGCTATGTTAATCATTCACAAATATATAAAAGAAGTGACACTAAAATGATCTTCACAATCTCATTTCTACTAACACCTTAACACACATGAAACTTCTACAGGTGGGACTTCTCTGGTTGGGCACCCTCGTGACCTGGGCAGTCCCAAACCTCGGAGTTTGCCGGACCCAGGGAGATCAAGGCTCTCCTTCAGCCCTGCTCCCCATCGCCAGCCTCTCTGCCCCAGCCCCTCTGGGGCTGCACTCTTGCCCAGGGCCTATCGGCTACTTAAAAGGTTTTACAGCTGAATATAGATAATAAGCCCTATATGAACATGTTAATCTGAGTTACATTCACATCACAAAAGCCTATTCACTTTCATATAGCAATTTAAACAGTTACCTGTCCTATCAACAAGCCTGTGACACAAGTCTTTGGCTTGGTGCTGAAGTCTGAAAGATACTGTCCAACAGGTTCTTCCACAAAATAGCTTCTTCCCATTACTGCAGGTTTAGCCTAATTTCCATCTATAAAAAGAGAATATATTAATCTACTTTTTAGAGGTACTTAGTCCGAGAACATAAGGTATAGGAGAGTAAGAACACAGAAATAAAGTGTCAGAAAAACACCCTGAGCATATTAATATGTTACTGATAATTTTACTGAGTTCTAAAAGTCTCTCTCTGAATAGGTAAGTATATTCTTAACATACTTGTATGAAAAAGAGGTATTTTAAATGTGATAACTGTGAAACTGACATATCAAATAAAATATCTTCATTTAAAGTCTTGAAACGATAATTTACAAATGACCTATGAAACAACCTTCAACTCTTAATGTTCACCTCCAATTATTGTCTCATGAATTCACAATTCTCAGTCAGACTCCCATCTCTAGCCTATAATCACATCACCTGCAAATAACTGCTGCCTAGAAAAAAATGAAAGACTAGTCCTGGCTCAGTCCACAATAACTGCATTCTTTAAACATGCTCATTCCCTTCTTCAGACATGATTTGCTTTTTAAGCCACAAAAGTCTGTCAAACAGGCCTGTCTTACACCTTCCATTTGCAGGGTTTTGTTTGTTTTAAAAAATCCCTGAACACAAGATGTAGGAGGTGGGCATAGGGGGATTCTCTCTCCCCTGGCGGCCAGGCTCATATCCTTCAATCTATTTGACTCACTCCTTCCAAACTAAGGATGTTAAGAAGCAGGTAATTGACTAATCATATAGTCGACACAATTTATATCAACACACAATTAGTTGATAAGGGGCACCGTCCCAGACCTGGCGCAAGAGGGACTGAGCAGTCCCAGCTCAGGCCATGTCCCAGACCCACCCCCGCTGCAGCTTTGCCTTTTAAATGTAATAAGAGCTGGGTGGCTCCCTACTACATTTACAAGGTAGAGGTGCAGCAGTCCGAGACCCAGTGAAAGCTGGAACTGAGCAGTCCCATCTTCCAGACCACTGTGACTCTGTCTCTCCTCCCCCACCCCACACCAGAGAGGGCGCTGGGGGGGACTGGATTTTAAGCTCCCTTCAGCACCAGCTTTCCCCCCTCCCTTTGCTACTCTGTATCAGGCGGTGGGGGGTGGGGAGGACAGTCGAGTACCAGTGGAGCCTAGGCTTATCGGGCAGTGAACTAGTCACTTACATCCCGACTCCAAAGGGACACAGTAAAATCAAGAGAGAGAGAGCGAGAGAGCGAGATCTACACCAAAGAGCTGAGAGGCGACGTGGCAGGCGCCAGGACTTGCAAGGTGCAAGCAGGCGGAATCCACTCGTTCGGGCAGCCCCCGCGCGGGCGGCGAGCCAGCACCTCCGACCGGGGCCATGTTCCCTCTGCCCCACCAGCTCTCCCCCTCCGCGCGGCCAGGCCCCCGGCGCCTTCAGACACGCTTCCCCTCCCCCACCAAGGTCAGCCTCCCAGCCAGGGCCACAGCTTACTGGTGTCCCCACAGATGCACATCACCAGGCTGCGCTGCGCTCCGCTCTCAAGGCGCAGGTTGATGACGTAGGATCACTGCGCCTCAGGTCTCTTTCAGGTTCTATGATTCGAGGAGAGAAAACTCTCAGCGCCGGAGGTCGGGCGCTGGTTGTTGCCGCCCATCGGGGCCCGCCATGTGCTGTGTGGCAGAGGTCGCTGCGCCTCTTTCTTGCCCACCCGGGCCGCAGTGCCTCGCCCATCATGGCGGACAGGACGCGACTTGCGGAAGCTTTCGCACACGAGTTCCGCTTCCGGTGGCGCCTGCGGTCGGTTGGCTACTGTGCGCGCTCTGTGCGAGCCGGGGAGGCGAGCTCTGGCTGCGCGCTGCTCGGGAGGCGGTAGCGAGGTTAGCGGCTCCCTCCCAAGATGGCGGCGGTGCTGCAGCAGGTCCTGGAGCGGGCCGAGCTGGCCAAGCTGCCCAAGCCGGTGCAGGGGAAGCTGGAGCGCTTCCTGGCCGACCAGCAGACCGAGATCGACGGGCTCCGGGCCCGGCACGAACGCTTCAAAGTGGACAGCGGTGAGTGGCGGGAGCCGGGCCCGGGGAGACGTTGATACGCTGCTGTCCCTGGGACCAGGCCTGAGTCTGCTGCCAGGCAGGGGGGCCGGCCCCCGGGCTTGGGCGGACGGTTCTCCCGCCCGCCACGGAAATGCACCAGGAACCGAGTGTCGAGTTGTGACAGCGGCCACTGGCTAGTGACAGACCCTGGCAGCAAAGGGGTAGCGCGAGAGGCAACGCTGTGGGCAGCTCTCCTGGTGCGGACAGAGGCGTATAAACGTCCCCCACGGCTTTCACTGCTGTGTAGCGGCACTGAGGGAGCATTACACGTGTTCTAGGAAGTGGATTCCTTTGACTTTTAAACCCTCCTTCTCCACTTAGGCCTTGGTCAACAATATTTGCAGAACTCAATAAGAGGCTGCTCTTCGCGTGAAGTTACAAGTTATTGCTTTACATTAAACGCCTAAAATTAATTGAAAATGAAAGGGAATGTACTTATTGAGTGAGATTCTCTATCTGTTCCCTAAGTTAGGCTGTTGCTTGAGGAAGAGTATAAGAGCTTTGTTTGGTCTACACTGCAAAAAAGAACATTGCTACAGTGGTTCTGTGAGCCCGGGTCTACACACTTTGTGTCCCAGAACTAAAAATAGTTATGAAGATATTCCCATTTGGGAATAGTGATAGAGATGCAGCCATGTTAGTCTGGTCTAGCTAAAACAAAAAACAGGACTATGTAGCACTTTAAAGACTAACGAGATAGTTTATTAGGTGATGAGCTTTTGTGGGCCAGACCCACTTCCTCAGATCAATCTTCTGCAAATTGATCTGAGGAAGTGGGTCTGGCCCATGAAAGCTCATCACCTAATAAACCATCTTGTTAGTCTTTAAAGTGCTACATAGTCCTGTTTTTTGTTTTAGCTATTCCCATTTTGGGTCTGAGCCCTAAGGAGGGCATTGATTTCAGAGCCCACGTTCTAGTGGGAACTTCTATACGTCTATTTTTAATGCTATAGTATGAGTCTGGTTTTATAAACCCAGGTTCTGAGACTCAACAGCTGTGTTTTGGTGTTTTTTTATTTTTTCAATCTAGACATATTCTGAGGGAGCCCAATCCGGCAACACTTCCAGTAAACTCAGTTTTTGAAACTTTAACCTTTCTGAATGATCTGCAGTTGCTGGAAACAAAACTTTGAAAGGGTGATTGAATTATCACCTATGCAACACTTTGGCTTCCTGAGTGCTGTAATCCAACCCAGGCTTTGGGACTATAAGGTAGTTCCTTCTGGCATTATATGGAGATATACCTATTTCATATAACTGGAAGGGACCTTGAGAGATCAAGTTCAGTCCCCTACCCTCAGGGCAGGACCCAAGTACCATCCCTGATAGATGTGCCCCAGATCCCTACATGGCCCTTTCAAGGATTGAGTTCACAGCCCTGGGTTTAGCAGGCCAATGCTCAAACCACTGAGCTATCCTATCTCTCTTCCCTGCTTAAACTCTTAAGATTTTTTTTGAGACAATGACATTGATTATATATGATTTTATCACCTAGGGATGTTAAATCAGTTAACTGGTTAAACACTAGCACTTAACTGTTTTAACTTATGTCCTGCCGCCATAACTTATGTTGTGGGGTCCCATTGTTCAGCCTGCTGGCTTCTCTGCAACTGGGGCTGCTCCAGCTCAGAGTTCACTGGCAAGGGCCAGTTAACCAATAAAATCACTGCTATCACCCTGGGCTCAGTTGGAAAGGCAACATATCTTAATGTCTAGAACGGAGGAGTGGGACCAGGAGACCTGGATTTAATATCTGGCTCTCTCAGTGGGTAACCTTGGGCAAGATACTTCCCTGTGACTCTATTGCTTTGTAAAATGACATTAAAGATACTGATGTTTGTAGAACAGGGGTCTCAGTCTCCTGGCCCGTGAGCTATCCCCAGCCAGAGCAAGTGCTCAATCCAGACTGAGATTCCTAGGGGGACAGTGGAGGCTGTCCACTTTTGGCCCCGGACAGCCTCTACTCCCAGCAGTTGGCCACTCTGCCTCTGGAGTCCTGGCTGACCCCCACTCCCAACCACTGGGACTGCATCTGGCAGAGAGGTCCTACCTTTAGTTAGCAATGTAGCACTGCACTTAAAGTTTTCAGTAGAGCCTGGAGCAGGAGTGAAAGGATTATTTCTGGCATTTTTCTGGTAGATATGGTTCCCTAATAAAAACTAATTATGAAGTAATGTTAACATAATGTGTTGGTGTTGTACAGAACAACAGTATTTTGAAGTGGAAAAGCGTCTGGCTCAAAGTCAGGAGAGACTTGTAAACGAGACTCAGGAATGTCAGACAATCCGCCAGGAGCTAAACAAACTTAGTAAGTATAACTATGCATTGATTAACTGTTTTATGCTTGAATAACAGTTTGGAAAGTTATTTTTCTGCTCATATGATTACATCTATTGAAGTTATTTTGAAATGCTTAATACTCTAACCTTTCATTTCGTAGAAGTTAATTGATATTTTTTATTCAAATCCTTGCTTTCTACATGCAGTCTGTTTTACTGGAGTAAACATCTTATTTCATTTTATTCAAGAAAAGATTCTACAAACAAATGTGTGCAGTGTACCCTTATATCCAGGGCTCGCCGAACCACGCTGTCCGGCAATCTGCGCATGCGCAGGTCGCTGGAACCCAGCTCATCCGGGTTACAATATACTTGCCACAGGCGAGTAGATTGTATAATTTGTCGAGCCCTGCTTTATACCAATAAGGGTCAGGTTGCAGGATCAGGGCCTTAGACACTGATATGTCAGTAGCTTCTCTGTGAGGAATACTCTTTCCTCTGAGTACAGGGAATCCCCACTGTAAATTGCCCCAGTATATATCTGTTCCACAATAAAGTCGTTTACATCTATAGAAACTGATGTTATAAGTCTTCACATTACCAACTCTTAAGTCGCTCAAATCCTTCCCCCCAATTTGCGCAAATGGAAATCAGTCGCAGGGGAAAAAATTCCCTGCTTTAAGTTGTTTCACTATAAGTCCAACTTTTTTTAAATGTATCTTGGACTTATAGCGAGGAGGGCCTAAAATATTTCCAGAAAGTAGATGAGCAGGAATAAAACTACTTTGTTTTTAATCACAATTTAATCAATGGCTTGTATATTAGATTTTTAATTTTCAGAATTAAACTCTTAAACTCTTCTGTTTTTAATTCTGAAACAGGAATATGAATTTTACCAACTGGAGGTACCTAATGCATATGTTCTGTTAATACCAAAACATTTTCTTAATTTTCTCTTTTTTTCTTTCTCTACATAGATGAGCAGTTGAAAACACTGAGTGAGAAAAACAAAGAACTTGAAGCAGCTCGTGATCGCAGTGCAGCCACACAGGTATAGGAACTGGGGCTATGCAAATGTAGCGATAGACAGTTGAAAAGCTTTAGAATTTAGGGTGCATATTTTGTTCGAAGTCTTGAAAGTCAGAAGTTAGATCTGGTACAATCTTTGTGCAAATAAGACCCTGTCTATTCAAGAAGGCTGCGCTCTTCGAGTCCCAGTGCAAGCTCCGGTGTGGACAGTTTTATTTCAGATTAAGAGTGACTTATTTTAAAGTAGTTTAAAAGTGTTCCCGAGCTATTTATATATTTTAGAAAAGTCTGTCCTTCTGGGAATCTGTTTGTTCAAAACCTCCTCCTAAACGGAAAGAGCTAGGACCACCAAATTTGGTATACAGTTTCCTCTTTTCCTAACTTAAAGCAAGGTCAGAGTTTGGTTGTGCCAAGAAAATGGGAAGTTCTGAGAATGGGAATGTTTTCCATTACATGGAAAGGGAGGAGGGCAGAGAGGAGGGATGCAATACTGAGAGTGGCCACTGGGGGCAGTGAACCTGCAAGGGGGGAGCCATATGCAGAGTGGACAGTGGGGGCAGCCGTACCATGCAGAGAGAGGCCAGTGGAGCTGGGACTCACCATCCTGCCTGCATCAGATGGAGTAATTAGCCCCCCCCCCCCCCCAACGCGCTCCTGCTCTGATTACAGCACCAGTGGGGGAAGGGAGAAAGGACCCTTGGGGGGGAGACTGGAGCAGGATGCAGAAGGCCCCTGGTGGCCAGTGAGGGGAGTGAAAGCCCTGTCAGATGGAACCTCATCAGCCTCCAACCCTCATTCTTGCACCCCCTCATGCCCTCAGACTTCTGTCCTGCCCCTATCCCCATTGCCCTGCCCTGACTCCTGCATCCTCCACACCACCAGCCCTCTTCCCTGATGGACGCGGACAGTGCCAGGTAAGTTTTCTAGTTTAAACTAACCATCAGAAGTCACAATAAAACCAAGAGTTTCTGCACAGTTTCACACCATTTTAACAAAGTTGGTTTTAAATTGCAACTCTTGCTTCTGGCAGTGCAGTTTTCTTGTGAAGACTGGCCCACTCTATTGATGGCTTTCTTCACAATTTCTTTTTTTCCTCTGGCCTTGACTAGTTTGTAGTTAATAGTGTATAGAAACTGTCAACAAAATAAAACCAATTCAGAGAACAAATGTAACTAGAGCACCTCTTGTTACTACAGTTCTGATTCTAGTTTTATCCTTAGGCACACTTAAGAACAAATTATTATAAAGAAGATCTGTCTTAGATTTCCTCTGGAATTAAGTAAATTCCAGTCTACCTGGCACCTGGTAGATAGGAAATCTCTGTAACAGTTCAGTAGCAAAAGTAGGAGCATGGAAAACATCACATTCAATAAACTGTTGTAGTTGACTCGCTGATAACTCTTTTCTGCCCCCCCCCCAGATATGTATTATTTTAGCGTACTCTCAATTTACATATAAAAGCAAAGATTAATTGGGCAGTGATACCCTGTACCATCTCAGATTGAGATTACGTTTCAGAGCTATGGGATGAAACCTCCAAGAAATCTTCAGGGTGATGCACAGATATATGTTTCTTTTTTCTGTGTCAGAACTGAACAGATGCTCAGCGCAGTGGAGGAAATCAAAGATGGACACAAGATTTCAGTTTTTGTTTCTGTAACAGACTTGCTAGAACAGTTAAATACTATGTACTAGTTGGGTGGCTTGGTTGTGTGGGTGGCTTTCACACATACATTAAAAATGGGTAGGATGATAACCTCTGTTTACCACAGCTTTTTCCATGTAGGGCAATAAGTTTAAAGAATGACCATAAAATGGATATTTTTTTTAATTGAAGAGTCAGCTTACTAGAGCAAAAGAAGATTTGGAAGGTGAAAAAAGAGATTTAGTTCGAACGAGTGAGAGACGGTCTCAAGAAATCGAACACTTAAATGGTAAGGCCAGTAGATATGTCTGAACCCTAACTGAGTTGATCATGCCAACAAAACACCTGCTTTGGGATTTAGATTTACATGTAAACTTCAGTTTTGTGTGGGTGACTCCCATTAATAGATCTGTAAGGAACAGAAATCATATTGGTAGAGAAAAGTGGGGGGAAACAGCATGATATGTGCTGTGTTATTGAATAGACACACATTGATAATTGCTAACAGTTTAGGAAATAGTAGCCTTAATTTTTAAGATACTAAATTTGATTTATTTACAGTATTAAGAGAAATTGTTTTGAATGTTTGGTATCTTATATTGCCTCTGATTTTCCTAGAGGATGTTAAACGTCTAAATGAGAAACTTACGGAAGCAAACACAGCAAAAGTGGAGCTACAAATAAAGTTAGATGAGCTTCAAACATCAGATGTTTCAGTTAAGGTACGTAGTGTTTTGCATGGTTTAGGCTTGTGAGTGATGAAAGTTCCAACAACTTACATTGTAAAGACATCAGTTATGTGGGTATCAATAAGAAAATAACCATGTGATATAAAAATAGGTGGTCCTTCAAAAGACACTGACCAGTGTTACCTCTAATTTCCTTCATCCATGGGTAGAATACATTTTATGTTCACCAACAGATAGAAACACATGCAGCCAGCTGTGAGCACTCTGCTAATCAGTGAGTTGGTACTTGAATCTGACCTGGACCACGTATTATCTTTGTCATTGCAGGAAAATGTCTTTTGCAACCTTAGAATAATAAAATCATAGAGCTGGAAGAGACCTCAGGAGGTCATCAAGTCCAGCCCCCTGCCTAAGGCAGGACCAATCCCAACTAAATCAACCCAGCCAGGGCTTTGTCAAGCGGAGACTTAAAAACCTCTAGGGATGGGGATTCTACCACCTCCCTAGGTAACCCATTCCAGTACTTCACCACCCTCCTGATGAAATAGTTTTTCCTAATATCCAACTTAGACCTCCCCCACTGTAACTTGAGACCATCGCTCCTTGTTCTGCCATCCGTCACTACTGTGAACAGCCTCTCTCCATCCTCTTTGGAACCTCACTTCAGGAAGTTGCAGGCTGCTATCAAATCCCCAGTTGAACAAAACCGGTCCTAGAACAGTGTCCTTGGGGCACTCCACTAGAAGCTGACCACCAACCTGTCATCGAGCCTTCCAATAGGCTTCGGCCAGGTCTCCACTACCTTAAGCCGAGCTTGGCGATGTCCCCACAGCAAATGCTCCTGTCACTTTCCCTTACTCTTCAGAAAAAGAGGAGTACTGGATACCAGCGGGGGCACCATGTGAGTTGGATGAAATTCCGGAAGAGTGATTATGACAGCAGTGATCTTCCTTTTAGTGTAGGCAAGGCCTCAGTGAAAGAGAACTTATTTTTCAGTGCATCAATCTTCACCACAAAACATCTCTTTGTTGCACCATATCTCTTTTATTAATATATTTCAAAATTTGAGTTTGGTGAACTCTTTTCTAACAAGATGGAAACCTTTTTGATACTGCCGTTTGGGGTAATTAAATAATTTATCCAGTTACTGTATTGTTTTTCACAATTTTATTTTTAGTATCGTGAGAAAAGGTTGGAGCAAGAAAAAGAATTATTACAGAATCAGAATACGTGGCTGCATTCAGAATTGAAAGCTAAGACAGATGAACTCCTGCTTATTTCCAGGGAAAAGGGAAATGAAATCCTGGAACTTAAATGTAGTTTGGAGAACAAGAAAGAGGAGGTAAAGTAGTAAATAATAAAAAAAAATTGTAAGTAATTTAAAAAAAATAAAATTTTAATCAGAAGAGATGGGGACTGCTATATTGAGTAAAGAATATTTTCAGCACTGAAATTCTTCACGATGGATTGATTTCCATTGAAGGGTTACATTTTAATGGTAAACTCTTGAAGTTTTTGGTGACAGTAGGTTTTAAGGTAGGGAATTGTGTTTTGGTCATTTATATTTTGGAGGGAATTAATATATTGATATGGATGTGTAAGGTAAAGCAATTGAATATTATTGTTAAGATTAGTGATGATAAATTAGAAGTAGCAGAAAGTGGAAGGTATAACACCACAGTGCTAGTGAAAATATACAGAAATACAACTTCTTGTTAAATAGAACCTGTTTAAAATCTGTACAACATTCTGGTACTGGTAATACAGCTTCATTTTCGCATATGTTTTTTGGTTGGGGGAAAAACATGGGGCCGTATAATTTGACACTAATCTGCTCCTGTTTTAGATATGTGATTGGGTCCTGAGTGATAGAAATGTAGCCGTGTTAGTCTGGGGTAGTTGAAGCAAAATGCAGGACAATGTAGCACTTTAAAGACTAACAAGATGGTTTATTAGATGATGAGCTTTCGTGGGCCAGACCCACTTCCTCAGATCAAATAGTGGAAGAAAGTAGTCACAACCATATATACCAAAGGATACAATTAAAAAAATGAACAAATATGAAAAGGACAAATCACATTGCAGAACAGGAGGGGGATGCGGGGGGGGGGGGGAGGAAGGAAGGTAAGTGTCTGTGAATTGATGATATTAAAGGTAGGGAGAGTGGGATGTTTGTGAGTTAATGGTATTACAGGTGATAATTGGGGAAACTGTCTTGGTAATGGGTGAGATAGTTCAAATTCTTGTTAAGTCCTTGTTGGCAAGTGTCGAATTTTAACATGAATGACAGTTCAGAGGATTCCCTTTCAAGTGCAGATGTAAAAGGTCTTTGTAGCAGAATGCAGGTGGCTAAGTCATTGAGAGAGTGTCCTTTCTGGTTAAAGTGGCAAGAAACTGTTTTCTCTTTGTGATCTTGTCTGATATCTGTTTTGTGGGCATTAATCCTTTGGCGAAGTGTCTGAGATGTTTGTCCAATGTACATAGCAGACGGACACTTTCGGCACATGATAGCATAGATTATATTTCTGGATGCGCAGGAATATGTGTTCTTGATCTTATAACTCACTTGGTTAGGTCCAATAATGGTATCAGCAGAATGAATATGTGGACAAAGCTGGCAACGGGGTTTGTTGCAAGGGAAGGTACCAGGGTTGGTATTAGTGTGGTATGTCCTGTGGTGGTTGGTAAGAATCATCTTGAGGTTAGGTGGTTGTCTATAGGAGACTATGGGTCTGTCTCCCAGAGCCTCTTTGAGTATGGTATCCTGTTCCAATATAGGCTGTAGTTTATTGATAATGTGTTGGACAGGTTTAAGTTGGGGGTTGTAGGTGATGACAAGTGGTGTTCTATTGTTGGTTTTCTTGGGTCTGTCTTGAAGTAGATGGTTTCTAGGTATTCATCTGGCTCTTTCAATTTGCTTTTTTATTTCTCTGGGTGGGTAGTTGAGATTTATAAATGCTTGGGTCCTGTTACTCAAGTAAGTGAAACAGCCATATTTTCTGGGTTCTCAGCTACTATATGCACCAGGATGAAGAGTACCTTTGAAAGTTTGGCTGCTTCGTATAAATGCCTACACAAGAGCAAGTCTTTAGAAAATCTGGCCTTTACGCTGTCACTTTAGAAATTTAAGGTTGTACCGTAATTAGAAACTTTAAAACTGTATTATAGCTGATAATAATCATACTGCTAGATAGGTATGCATTATCTGATTGTAAATTAAATATAATATGTTATTCACACAGGTTTCTAGAATGGAAGAACAGGTAAACAGCTTAAAACAGTCAAATGAAAATCTACAAAAACATGTGGAAGATCTTTTGACTAAACTGAAGGAGGTAAACAAGCTTGTTCTAAACTTTAATCTTCAATGTAGCAGCATTTAAGATAGTATCTGTATTTTAACTAGAAGAATTATTTTCTGTATCTACTAGAGTTAAGTACAATACTACCGTATTTTCCGGCGTATAAGGCGACCCACTAATTTTCTAGTTAAAACATAGGTTTACGCCTATACTCGCCGTATAAGACTACCCCCCCTTAAGAGGCCAACCGGCAGCGCCCCAGCTGCTCTGCCCCAGGGTTCACAACAAAAGCCTGGTCTGCTGGTGGGGGGGCGCACTAGCTGCGCCCCCCTCCCCCCCAGCAGACCAGGGACACGGGGAGCAAAGCCGCAGCAGCAGCGGGGTGCCGCGCCTCTGAGGCTTTGCTCTGGCAAAGCCTCAGAGGCGCAGGACCCAGCCACGGCTGCGGCTTTGCTCCCAGTGCCCCTGGTCTGCTGGGGACCGTCTCCAGCAGACCAGGGACACCAGGAGCAAAGCCGCAGCCGCGGAGGGGTCCTGTGCCTCTGAGGCTTTGCCAGAGCAAAGCCTCAGAGGCGCGGGACCCCTCCCCTTCCCCAGCTTTGCTCCCAGTGTCCCTGGTCTGCTGGAGACGGTCTCCAGCAGACCAGGGGCACCGGGAGCAAAGCCGCAGCGGCGGCGGGGTGCCGCGCCTCTGAGGCTTTGCTCTGGCAAAGCTTCAGAGGCACGGCACCCCGCCGCCGCTGCGGCTTTGCTCCCAGTGCCCCTGGTCTGCTGGGGACCGTCTCCAGCAGACCAGGGACACCGGGAGCAAAGCCTCTGAGGACGCCGGCAGCGGGACAGCCGTGGCGCGTCTGGGCATTCCCGCTGCCGGCTTCCCCCGAGGCTTTGCAGACCAGGGAGACGTGGAGCAGCTTTTCTCGCCCCGGAGTACACGGGCGGCGGAACCATGAGGTCCCGCAGTCCATGTCCTCTGGGGCGAGAGAAGCCCCGTTCGTACCAGCAAGTCGGGGACTGCCAGTACGTTTATACCCGGCATATAAGACGACCCCCCGATTTTTGGGGGATGTTTTTTAGTATAAAAAGTCGTCTTATACGCCGGAAAATACGGTACTTGAATCTGTCCTACTATTCCTAGGTATTCTTGGGATTGCCTACTATAGATGAGAAGGAAGTTTACATTGCAAGCTGCAGTGTCTAGGCATAGCAGAAAGGACTCCTATATGGGGAGAATGTAATAGTCATAACTCACTATTCTCTTTCTTACAAAGCAACTTTAGGCACGGGGGGAAGGGGGTGGTAGGAGAGCAGGAGCTTAAGAAAGCTTTCAGTTAGAACCAACAGCTTCCAACTTTGATAGATGTTCCAGCACCGTTTTTTTTAAATTATTTTTGTTTGTTTTGTTTGTTTGAGCTTTTTTGAACAAATACTCTGATATTTGCTGCTCAAACATCCCAACTTTTTTGAAGTTTATGAAAGCCTAAACATGAAATTGATTGGCATATTTTCATTCTCCATGCTGAGAGATGTGCAAAGAGTAAAACTGAAAAAGAAATAGAAAAAACTAGCTCTCTCAATTCTCTTGTAATAAGCAAATGGCACATATGGTTGAAACATGGATGAAGAAATGTACAAATGCTATTTTAATGGTTTGTCACAACCTGGTTTTTGCCTTTTCTTTTGTATGTAACATGTATGTGATTAATCATATTTTTTCAAATTTAAGTTAAAATTGGCTGGTTTGAGGAAAAAGTGAAACTTCTTATGCGGGGGGGGGGGAGAATCTCATTCAAGAACTTTCTCTTTTCCACATCATTTGGTCTGTAGTACTGTATATTTGAGGAACTTCTTTTCGTTTTGAACATCTAATAGCCAGCAATATAATGCTTAACCTTAAAAAACTCACTTTAAATGTAAGAACTGCTATACTCAGTCAGACCAATGTTCCATCTAGCCTTCTAGCCTGTCTTCTGACACTGGCCAATTCCAGATTTTTCAGATGGGAAATGAACAGATCCTGGCAATTATTGAGTGATCCATCCCCGGTTGTCCAATCTCTGTTTTTGACAGAGGTTTAGGGATACCCAGAATGTGGGGTTGCACTGCTGACCATCTTGGCCAATTGCTGTTGATGGGCCTATCCTCCATGGCCTGATGTAATTCTTTTTAGAATCCATTTATACTTTTGGCCTTCACAGCATCCCTTGTTAAAAAGTAATACAGACAGTATTGAAGACATACCATACCTTTATGTTTTTGATTTAGGCCTGCTGCTTATTAATTTCCTTGCATGAGCCCTTGGTTCTTGTGTTATGAGAAGAAATAAATAATTATTCCTTATTCACTCTCGGTATACCGTTCATGATTGTATTGATCTCTATCATATCCCCTTAGGTGTATCTTTCTCTTCTCATGTGGAAGTTGTTCCATCCCCTTAATCATTTTTGTTGCCCACCTCGCTATCTTTTATAATTCTAATATATCATTCTTGAGATGGGGTGACTAGAACAGCACACAGTATTGAAGGTGTATGCATACCATGTATTTATATAGTGGTTTGTATTTTCTGTCTATTATTTATCTCTTTCCTTATGTTTCCTTAGTTGTTTTGGCTGCTGCGGCACATTGAGCAGATGTTTTGAGAGAACTAGCCATGATGACTCTTAAGATTTTTCTTGAGTGGCATCAATAGTTCATTTATAATCTATCATTTAATATAGATGGGATTACGTTTTCCAATGTGCATAAAATAGCAGTTACCAGCATTGAGTTTTATCTGCCATTCTGTTTCCAGTCACCTAGTTTTGAGAGACTTGCTTGTTAATTCTTAGTTAAGTCTAAAGTTGACTGCAATCTTGAGTAATTTAGTCTTGTCTGCAAACTCTGCCAGCTCAATGGCTTGCAAAACAAAAAATTAAATTCAGTTGAAACAACCTATGTTATGAATTCATGTTTTTATTCATTAGGCAAAAGAACAGCAAGCTGGTATGGAAGAAAGATTCCATAATGAACTAAAGGCCCACATAAAGTTATCTAACTTGTACAAGGTAAGTTTGGGATGTTGGACGCGTTCAGATTAGAATTACATAGAAGTAGGTCCAGGTTTT
This sequence comes from Pelodiscus sinensis, assembly GCF_049634645.1. NCBI lineage: Eukaryota > Metazoa > Chordata > Testudines > Trionychidae > Pelodiscus > Pelodiscus sinensis. The sequence continues at coordinate 54,949,213 of NC_134719.1, forward strand.
GTAGTGTGGTATAGGCCAGGTTAATCCTTTATTCTCCTGTTCAGTTTCTTCTGGCCAGTAGGACAGTGACTGTGCATTTTCACGAAAAAGGATATATCTGTTAAAAACTTCCTACACAGCATTTGCTTTGACATTTTAAAAGGATATGGGAGAGAGCTTAGATTGGGCTGATATGGCCAAATGCTTAAAATGACCCTTACTTTTTGACCCTTACCAATGACTGTGGTGGTAATGATGTTATATTTCACGCTGCATTTAAAATGTTAAATTGCTGAGCTCAGACCTCATTATTTTACTTTATTCTACAAATTAAGCAAAATTGCTTTCAAATAATAGAGGAAGTATCCTTTTTACTGATGGAATTTTCTTGTATTGCAAATGAGTTAATCATAACAAAGCGCAGTTCTCACTAATCAATGGTATTAACACCCGTGCAGCTTATTTTGTAGTCGTATAACGTTCTTGTGTGTGGCTTTGAAAAATCTCCAGTAGCCACTTGGAGAGCCCTACACGGAAGGGCGGAACTCTAAAAAGAATAAACTATTGGGTTGTGGGCACAAAATGATTTTTCCCAACCGGGTCACAAGAAACAGTTTGAAAACCATTGCCTTAGTGTAATATCTTGGCATACATTACAAATAAGATGGCTTCTTAGAGGCCAGGAGTCAACAATATATTGGTATAAATATGAAACTGTTCATTAATAAAAGATTGAAGAATATACTTATTATTTAGAGTGCTGCAGATGATTCAGAAGCAAAGAGCAATGAGTTGACACGAGCCGTGGAGGAGCTGCACAAACTTTTGCAAGAAGCAGGTGAAGGTGAGAAGCTACTTTACGTGAATTGGAGGCTTTTTTATTATTTTGTTTTCTGTTCCTATTTGATTAAATAGTTTCTGTGAGTAAAAACACCTTCAAAACAATGGCGATTATGAAAAGTTTTTTCAACATTCATTTGTGAGAAACATAATTAAAATGTCATGTGTTGAACTGTCTTGCAATAGTTATTTTATGACTTAAAAAAAACTCCAACGATCTCTGAATTTACTTGTAGATTTTTTCTTAAGGTTATGATTTAAAAAAAAATATCTGCAGGATGTCTTTAAAGACATTTGACCTGTATCTTCCTGTCGGTCTAATTTGTTTTAGATTGGTTTGTACTAATTTTTTGTTTAACTTTTGGCACTTTTTTTAATATTCAGCGGAATATCTGTTTGTGCTTTCTTTCTAAACTGAATGATTTAATGTCCTTCTCAGAACATGTTAGAAGCCTCTATAAAGATACTTTTGTACAGTTGAGTTTTTTCAGAGAGGAAAAATATTATATGTAATTTTAGCTAACAAAGCAACAGAAGATCATTTGACTGAAGTGGAGGAATCTAAAACTGCAATAGAAAAAGAACTAGGAGAGAAGATTAAAAAGCTAGAGAGAGAACTGGAGAATGCTAATGACTTACTTTCTGCTACAAAACGAAAAGGTAGGATAATGGTTGATTCATGAAATAACAGATCTTTTATACTAATTAATCTTATGAAAATGTATTGCATTGCAATTTTCATACCAAATAGGTGAACTAAATCTTTATCTTAAAACTTATGATAATATTTGTGAACAATATTATGTACCAAAGATCAGTCTAAATCAGGGGTCTCCAAACTACGGCCCGCGGGCCGGATGCGGCCCGCGAGGCCCTCTCATCCGGCCCGTGGAGACCTTTTTGTCTACGGAAAAAAAATTACGGAAATTTACGTGTATCCTGCCAAGATCAGCCGCCGCTTACGTGGACGTTATGTTTTTACCGAATTAAAATAGAGGCACGCAGTAGTGCGTTGTTTTCCAACCGATCATTATATTGCAAAACCTTATTCGCTGCTTACTTTTTCTACTTCCGTTCACAGTCAATGAGATGATATAACGCCATCTAGTGGCGGAGTTTTTAAATGGTTTGCTGCTGGTTCAAGACTTGATTATTTTGATCAGTTTGCCAGTTGCGGTTGACTGTTGGGATGAGGAGGTGTTGGTGTCAATTAGCGTCTGATTTCGAAACATGTTGCACTCTATTTTATTTAGTGATAATTTCCTTCGCGTAATTACTTATCAGTGTGTTTAAAGTATTGGGAATGTCGTTAGTTTAGTAAGAATTTTTCGAATATTCTGAAGAGGAAACATTAAAAGCAACAATCTCTCTACCATAAGTGGATATATTTGCACACTATATTCAGGTAAGTTTAACTTAAGAAATCATAAGAATTTTTAAAAATTGTTTCGGGTCATTTGCAGCCATTCACACTAATACAGGTGTTCATGTGTAGTGTATCAATGTGTTATTAAATAATAACTGAATAAAATAATATTAAATAAATAATTAAAAACAACATCCATGTTTTGATTGTTTTTTATTTGGACCTCAAGTGTGTAGTCGGCCCCCGAACTGCTGTTTGATAGTTAATGCGGCCCTCGGGCTGAAAAGTTTGGAGACCCCTGATCTAAATGTATCTGCTAGAGCCCTTGTGCCAGGGAGAACCTATTACTGTTGTGTTTTGGTTTAACTTGATAAAATATGCAAGATAGCACCTTTTCCAATTTACTGAAGTAGCACTTGTAGCTTGCCACAGTTGAGCTCTTCCAGCCATTATATTTCTGGGGCATCCCTGTTTAAATGGTTTGTTCACGTTCTGTGATAGAAGTCTCAAGAGGCTGACAGATAAAATTTGTTTGACCATTTATAACTAGAATGCACAAATCACTGTAGAATATATTAAGACAATTTTGCACTAGAATTAGATGTAATTTCCGATGTCTAGGATTTTAGTACCAAATACAATATTTTTTGTAATTAATTTTGAGATGGAAGAACTCATTTGTAGAGATTGTGTACTATGTACAGTAGCTGTTCTGACTTTGCGCATAAGTGCCTAGTATTTGTGTACTAGAGATAGTGTAACATATGTGCAAGAAGACTCTCTTTTTTAAATATAAGACTTTATTTTTAACATATTTTTGGGGTTTTAACCTATTCAGGAGCTGCACTGTCGGAGGAAGAACTCACAGCCATGTCTCCTACAGCTGCAGCAGTAGCTAAAGTGGTGAAACCTGGAATGAAGTTAACAGAGGTAAGTGTAGTTAATTTTGAATTGACGACTGAAAACTTATTTATCTATTTGTGTCTTTGACTAAAATCTTCGTGAAAACATTAACAACATGAATATAAAGTATTTACTCATGTGTCTTCCCTAGTCTGGCAAAGCACTTGATCACTGTGACACTATGGAGGTTCACTTGGAACAGTAAGAGATTGTGTCACCCTGCCCACTTCTTCAAGTTAGGCTCAGAGTTCTGACACCTTCAGCCTGCTTTACAGCACAGTGGCCTCACCCTGACTTCTAACAGTCTGGTTACCCCTGCCAGAATGACACCAGTGCTCTTCCAGTTCCAAGTCTCCCTAGAGTGTCTTCCATCTTTAAGAAGTCATATCCACATTTTTTTTCTTTCTCCAGCCCCAAAAGATACTGATTCCAAAGTGAAACTTTTGTTTGCTGCTGTGATACTTAACATAATATTATGAGGTCTTCATTACCCAATTTTGATGATCTATGCCAAATATCTAAAATTTGGCCTATTATATTGTAGTGCGGAATCACATTGTTGTAGATACACTATAACTTGAAAAATGGAGAATATTTAATAATAGGGACAATAACGTTATGGAATATTTGCATCATAAACTAATATAAAGTTTAAACTAGTTAATTATTCAACTTACAGAATGCATTTGAAAAGATCATAATATAAAATGTTACAGAATTGATATAAAACATGTATATTGAATGTGTGATCTAAAAGCAATTAGATAAGTGGTCTTTGAGGTGGCTCGTTACTCTTTTTTAAAAAAGTATTCTTGACAGCTTTACAATGCATACGTGGAAACACAGGATCAGTTACTTCTGGAGAAGCAGGAGAATAAGAGAATTAATAAGTATTTGGATGAAATAGTGCAGGAAGTGGAAGCCAAAGCACCAATTTTAAAACGTCAACGTGAAGAGTATGAACGATCACAAAAAGCAGTAGCCAGTTTGTCTGCTAAGCTCGAACAAGCTATGAAGGTCAGTGTGGTTATCAAAAAAGAGAGTTAAGAAATGACTTGCAAAGAACATGCAGAAGATTGATTGTGCTTATCCCCTAAACTCATAAACATACTGAATGAATTTTAGTAAATGATGTGTTGTGCAAAAGAAACTGTTTAGTGCTTTCCAGTTCTTGAGTGGTTATGGACAAGATCGTTCATGATCTCTGTTACAGTTCTAGAACAGTCTGTTGACCTGTAGTTTCATGTCTTCCTGGGTGGGGAGGGGAATAAAACTAAGACTTTACATATTTGATCTTAATTGTCAAGAAAATACCAAAATTGGAGGTTAATTAGTAACTAAACAAAATGGGATTTGGATTTCCAGTCCTAATTAATTATCATGGATATTAGGTGTCCAAATCCTTTTGTCAGCTTTGAAAAATCCTATCCTATAACTTTACAGTATGTGGCATTACAAAGAATAATTGGAGGATAATTTGTAAAAGTAATCATGATGTTTCTTTTAGTTTTGATTGAAGAAAAAGACTTCTAAGACTCCAGCCCCAAAAGCAAAAAACAAATGCTTTTTACTTTAATTATTCAGAAGAATTTTCACTGTATCTGACATGGTCGCCGGAGTAGGCATGTTGATCAGTTCAGAATTTCTTTGTGTTTTATATAAAAGTTTGTTTGTTTCTAGGAAATTCAGCGATTGCAAGAGGATACTGATAAAGCCAATAAACATGCTTCTGTACTGGAGAGAGAGAACCAAAGATTAGAAATACAAGTGAAAGACCTATCACAGCAGGTTAGAAAAAATATTACTCACTTCATTTTCCTAATACAGTTCTAGAGAGTTATCACTCTTGTTAACAGAGTGATCAATTGTTGTATTGTACACAAGGGCTACATCTAGACTGGCATGATTTTCCGGAAATGCTTTTAACGGAAAAGAGCGTCTAGATTGGCACGGACGCTTTTCCGCAAAAGCACTTTTTGCGGAAAAGCGGCCGTGGCCAATCTAGACACACTTTTGCGCAAAAAAGCCCCGATCGCCATTTTTGCGATCGGGGCTTTTTTGCACAAAACAAATCTGAGCTGTCTACACTGGCCCTTTTGCGCAAAAGGGACTTTTGCCCGAACGGGAGCAGCATAGTATTTCCGCAAAAAGCACTGATTTCTTACAGTAGGAAGTCAGTGCTTTTGCGGAAATTCAAGCAGCTGATTTTCCGGAAAAACTGGCCAGTCTAGACACAGCCGTGGAGTTTGGCTTTGAAAAGTATACTTCTGATGTTGCTGATCTGCTTAAAAACATTTCCTTAGGGCAGTGTACAATTTTGTTTCTGTTTATAAAATTAGCAACTCAATTCAAATTTATCTATAATGCCAGTCGTCTTTGGGAGAACATGATGTGTGTCTTGCATGGAAAATTGTAATATGAATTGGATTTTGTGTAGAAACGGATAGTCCCGTGATTGGAGCACGGGATTGGAAGCCAGGAATACTTGAGTTCAAGTTCTGGCTCATACGTGAATTTTTTATGTAGCCTTGGACAAAGGACAACTTCCTTTTCACTGTAAAATGGGGATAGCACTTACCTGCCTCAGAAGGTTTTAGTTAAATTTATTTCATGTCTCTAAAGTGAAATGTACCACTATAAAGTTAGAAAATATATCACTTATAAGTGTTTTTGCTTCTAAATAGCGTATATGTTAAAATAAACTTTTAAAATCAAAAGTAAGTTAAAATTTTATAAGAGCTCAACGTTCTTTTTCAGGTGAGAGTGCTTTTAATGGAACTCGAGGAAGCCAGGGGCAATCATGTAATTCGTGATGAAGAAGTGAGTTCTGCTGACATCAGTAGCTCTTCTGAAGTAATATCCCAGCATCTAGTCTCCTACAGAAATATTGAGGAACTTCAACAGCAGAATCAGCGTCTGTTGGTGGCTCTTCGGGAACTTGGGGAGGCTAGAGAAAAAGAGGAACTAGAAACAACATCGTCTAGGTAAACTTTCCTCCTTCAGCAAAATTTTCATACTTGACAGTAACAGGACTTGGAAGTAAAGGGCATAATCTGCAACAAGGGAAATTGAGGTCAATTAGTAGAAAAAACTTTCTAACCTATAAGAATAATAAAACTCTGGAATAAGTTTCCAAGGGATGTTGTGAAATTCCCATAACAATGAATTTTCACTATTCACAATGGATGCATTCCTGATATCTCTGCGAATGGCGAAATCTACAAATACTTGGGATGGGAAAATGTAGCAATTGCTCTGTTTCCCTTCAGTTTTTGGCCCCCTCAGTGAGTTCCCCGTGGCAGCTGGGAGTCCTGACCAATCCTGCTGCCCACAACATCCCCCTTCTGGGCTGGGGGATGAGGTGCAGTAGGAAAGGATGGGAGAGACTCGCAAATAGCAAGTCTGCGAATTGCGAGGGTCTCTATTTGAAGGTTTTTAAAAGCAAGTTCAACAAATACCTGTCAGGGATGGTTTATGTTTACACAAATTCTAGATACGCAAGAAAACTGCTGTATCCTGGAAGATCATCATGATTATGACAGTTATGCAGCCCACTGAGCTGGAGGGCCACCCATGCGACCCACTCCCTAACCTACATTGTTCATCGCTACTCTAAATTGTTAGAGAAAAGGCTCTATCCCACATTGCCATTTACAAGATTTTTGTGTCCACTTCTAGTTCCTTAGTCAGGATTAGAATAAACTACAGTAGAGTCTCAATTATCCAACCTTCCTTTATTCAATGTTCCGTGTTATCCAACCTGCCTGTGGCCACCCAAGGCAATTGTGTGGGTGGCAGAGCCGGCAGAGTGGAGTGCGGAAGGGAAGGTGCCAGGCAGTGCAGAGACAAAGACAGTCAGAGAAGAGGGAGGAGGGAGCAGGGGCATGTGGCAGGATGACGGAGCCCATCCGCCCCTGCTCCCTCAAGGTTGCGGAGTGCCCCGATCTCCCCCATCCCTTCCAGCCAGTCGCACCGCTCCCGACCTCCCTTGTCTCCCCCGGCCAGTCGTGCTGCCCCCGACCTCCTCTGTCTCCCCTGGTCAGGGCAGGGAAGTCAGGGGAAGCATGGCTGGACGGGGGAGATCAAGGCGGTCCGGGGCAGCACGACTGGCCGGGGGAGACGGGAGGTTGGGGGCAGCGCGACTAGTCGGGGAAGATTGAGGAGGTCCAGGGGCAGCACAGCTCCACATAAAGCAGGCAAGCATCTGCAGAGCAGCAGCTGATGGGGAAAATACCTTGGACCCCACAAGGTATTTTCCGTATTATCCAACCATCCTTCGGTCCCGTTTAGGTTGGCTAATCGAGACTCTACTGTACTTCCAATCTGCCTCTTGCCTCATAAAGTGACAGGTACTATGGAAGTATGTGAAAAACCTAAATAATAGCAAAACCTACAAATCTGTGACCTACACACTATGGATGCTCATAGAAGCTGAAAAAACCCATCTATTAAGCAAGTTCATGCTGTGGAGACCAGTGCCATTCTAAGTTCAGTTGGTGATTAGCCATAACCTAGAACATGGCAAGACAGGTCACAGACTCTTGGCATTCTGGCCAACTAGTAGTAGACCAGCTGTGCTACAATAAAATCAAAGCCTAGACATGTGCCGGGTGTAGGAAGGTCCTCTTGTCAGCAGAGAGCAGACATTTATTTCCTTGTGTCCAATTTATCCCTCATCAATATATGTAGGGAAGAGGTAGCCAGCCAATTCACTGAAATATAGCCCTCTCCCCGCTACAGAGGAGAGAATCTCCATTTCCCCTATAAAATTCATCAGTGGCATAGCAAGACATATTCTGTGTTTGCTAAGTGGACTAGAGATGTGAAAGGCTTACTAGTGGGAGCTAGAGCAGCTCTCTGCCTGCCACAAGCAGGGGGCTGCTCTAGCTCTGCAGGGGGCCTGCTATGAACAGGGGCTGTTTCAGCTATCCGGAACAGCCCCTGCCTGCACCACAGTTGGTTAACGAGTTAACCAACGTGTTTAACCAGTTAACCAATTAAGCAGGATTTTGCATCCCTAAAATGGACTCAAAATACTCTGTGTTGTTCATTTAATTAGGGACAATTTCAGTACTTTAAAATTAAAACAACTTCGAGCCAAAGAAAGATGAGCAGTAGGGTATCTATATACATAACTTGGACTAAGCCGGGCAGTCATGTTTGCTCATTTTTTAGACATCCATGAGCCTTGTCCAGTCCCTGTATTGTTGCTTAGAACTCCCAGTGATTAATTACAATTCTAAAGATGGAACAGTTTTGAAGGTTTCTTATGATTAAATAGTCTAAAAGCTTCTATAAAAATGCCATCTTACTAATAACAATTGCTGTCTAAATATAGTTGAAAAGAAAACAAAATCTTGTCATTCTCTCGTTTCAGAATTTCTGAGCTGCAGAGTCAACTTGAGGAAGCCATCCATGAGTTAGAGAAACTGCGTGAAGCACGTCAGATTCAACTGCAGCTTGTAGACTCTATAGTTCGTCAGCGTGATATGTACCGTGTGCTGTTAGCTCAGACAACTGGAGTTGTTATTCCAATGCAAGGTTAGGCTTGTCAGCAAATCATGAGTTTCTACACATCTTGAAGAATGTCACAATAGTTAATAATTTTCTAAAATAATGCATTGCAGGGACCGGAAACATTTTTTAGTTGCTTTGTGTTGTTCATTGTTTATCCTGAGATGGCATATGAAGAATATGAAATGTATCATTTTTTTTGCTCTAAGAACTCCTAGCCTGCCCAACATCAAGTGACTGAGATTCAGTCTTCTGTTTGTATATTTGGTGATTTTCAAATGTAGCTTTTATTTTTATAAAGCTTCAGGTATGTTGCCAGAAGAAACGTCTTTAACCTCAACTCCAAAACGTACAAGTATGCCTCAGGCCATGTCAACTCCAGCTCCAGTAACAATGACTGAATCAGCAGAAGCAGTAGAGGCTAAGGCTGCACTTAAACAGGTATACTGTATTTTTTTATTAAAGATTTAAAAATAGTTTGCTTCTTTTTCACATTGTAATCTTGTTACTGATTGTTCCTTAATGCTTACTGTAGCTGCGGGAAGTTTTTGAGAACTACAGAAAAGAAAAGGCAGAGAATGACAAACTTCTAAATGAACAAAATGAAAAACTTCAGGAACAAGTTACAGACTTGCGGTCACAGAACGCTAAGATGTCCACTCAACTTGAATTTGCCTCCAAACGGTACATTGGTGTTTCTTACATTTTCGTGTAGAACTCCATTTTCTTGTCTTACACGTGAGGAAAACAAATTAATAGTTTAGCATTAATCTAGAGAACATGTTTGTTGATATGAACTCCCAAAAAAATCAATTTTTCCAGTTGAGTGAGAATGTAGTTGCCGAACGCAGGCAAATTTAGGTACGTTGTTACGTGACAACTTTACAATTCCACAAAAAGCCCAAAACAGATGTAGCTACTAATTTAAAAAAAAGTGCCAGTGGTACTTAGTACCAGGTAGGAGTTAGTAGTAAATTATTTTATTGAAAAATCAAGAACTAAAAGAGCAACTTAAACATGAAAATTTGGATTCTTTATTTGAAATACAACTTCCTGGATTAAAGCCAAAGAGAGAGAGAAAAACCTTGTATTTTAGAGGAGCTTTTGTAAGAATAGTCACCTAGCCTGGTAAGGGAAGAAAAGGATCTGTTTAGCATGTTTAATTGGGTATTTGTTAAGAACTAGCCATATTTATCTATATGAATTAATATGGATCAAATTCAGAAACTTGATATGAAATAAAGCAGGGCTTCAGAAAAATCTGTTTAATTTGCATTCAATTTTCCAATTCAGCAAATTAGTTTACAAGACTAATTATCTCTGTAAATCCTACTTCAGATGTTTAGATGAAAATATAGCAAATTCATGAGAGTGTATTCAGTCACCTTGTAATTCAGTATAAGCCATTTACATCAGGAATATAAACTTTTGTTGTTGTTCTTGTTTCATTTAAGTTATGAGATGCTGCAGGATAATGTTGAGGGATATCGTCGAGAAATAACATCCCTTCAGGAAAGAACCCAGAAGCTCACAGCAGCAAATCAAAAACATGAACAGATAATTAACACCATGACCCAGGAATTAAGGGGCGCTAATGAAAAACTGGCTATGGCAGAGGTGATTGTACATTTTCATGCAATCTGTATTCCTACACACTTCAAGTTTAATATAGTGACGTAATAGACTCTATTCCATTGTTTTGAAAACTTGGAATTTGAACCTGAAATTTTGGAATTCAGTACAATCTAGCTAAAGTTTTGTAATTCCAGCTTTATTTACTTACAACTTTGTTAAATTTCAGAAATTTAACAATCTATTTCAAAAAGTATGTGACTGGCTTTGGTTACTTATGATGTTTGTGTTTTACTGTTTTGGTTATTGTCTTCATTTGCGGTAGGTAAATTTTACCCAAGTTAATAAAGCACAGATTTGCTATTAAGATGCCAAATTTTCATTTGTATCCTGTTTTAAAGGTGAGAGCAGAAAACTTGAAGAAAGAGAAGGATATCTTGAAGATGACTGAAGTTCGTCTGACTCAGCAGCGAGAATCTTTAGTAACTGAGCAAAGGGGACAAAATTTACTGCTTACTAATCTGCAGACTATTCAGGTATAATCGAATGTGATCTTTTTTTTTATTGCATGCAAAAACCATGTGAACTGTAGATAGTCTTTTCAGCTGATAACAATAAATGTGTAATACATTTTTGTCAGATCTTTCAGGAATTAGTATGATGACTTGGCATGTTACCTTCAAGGCTCCTCTATGTACGGATGAAAATAGCATATTTTAAGCTATTATCCAATGTCTGATGAATCATTGACTTTAATAAGCATTGGATCAGTCATTAAACAGTGATCATAGTTTCAAATGATACATTATCATTTATTACTTGATTATGTTACATTACTGATTTCATCAATGAGCAGTAATACTGTTATCAATATGGGAACAGTTTTTGTGCACTTTTGAAAAGACAAAGAATTATTCTCCTTCCATTGATAATATAACCATTATCCAATCCACAATTTATAGTCATTTGTATTTTAAACAAAGTGGTTACTTGTTTCATTAACTCTTGACAAACTTGATTCTGGTCGGTGCCTGACCTACTAATTTTGTTTTTCTATTATGCTGAGATGTGTTTAGTACTTCCTTCATAAATAATTGTTTATGATAATACTCCTAAGAAATTCATGTTTAATGATAACTCAACACTTGTTTAATGAGACATCTCGTTTTTCAAAATACATGCTGTTTAATTTGTGAAGAGAAATTTTACTACAATAAAATTTGGCAGTATAAACTCACGTTTCACGGTGGTAAAAAGTATTGCTGTGTTGTCACATGTTGATACAGGATGCTGCTTGGTGTGTAATTTTTTGGGAGGAGTGAGGGTGACAGGAATGGTGATTAGAATTTCACTTGTCTGAGTTGTTCAACATGGTAGGAAATTTATTTCATGCTTTTTTATCAGGTAATATTGGAGAGGTCCGAGACAGAGACTAAACAAAGACTCAGCAACCAGGTAGAGAAACTAGAGCGTGAGATATCCCAACTAAAAAAGAAACTAGAGAGTGAGGTAGAACAAAGGCATGTGCTTACCAAAAACCAAGATGTGAGTATTTTTAAGTAATTATTTCTGATTGGTATTTAAGAGAAAAATAAATGAAATGTCTTACCAGCTGACAAGATCTGCTTAATCTTGTTTTAATCATTGTTTGTTGTCTTGTATTAATTATGCAGTGTGTAAGATATTGCAGACTTAAGAACACTGTCTGTACAGGTTCATCTGTTGGATACCAAGAGACAACTTGAGACTGAAATAAGCCGTCATCTTAACACAAAGGAACTACTGAAGAATGCCCAAAAAGAGATTACTACATTGAAGCAGCAGCTGAATAATGCTGAAGCTCAGTTAGCCTCCCAGACATCACAGCAGGTTCCTGGAAAAGGTAAAGATAAATGGTGACTTACTGAAATCTTTTACCAGTTTGAAAGTTGTCCTCTGATGGAGACTAGAGTGAGTTATGTCCAGTGTTGGTGTATAAATCTAGGAATACAGTCTCTGAAATCAAAACACCATCTTCTGATTACACCAGTGTGTTCAGATACAGTTTGATCAATATGAGATATAAAAGAATTTAGATGGACCAGACATAAATAGGTCTCCTATATAGACTCGAAAGTTTACTTTTATGTGAAATACTATTTCTTAAATACATCTGACCCTGTACTTCATCATTTTCACCAACTTAAATTGATTGCTTAATCCTCAGTAGTGTTCTTAGGAGAATGGGTGGAAATTTCTAACTGTCATTTTAAGTCTTAATTGAAATGTAAGATTGTAGATTAAATTTTGGCCTTACGTTAGTGGCAGCACTTTCATTAACTTCATTAGGGCCAGTGTTTTACCTTGTATCTTTTAAAGCAACAGATTTTGAGATTTATACTTTCAACAGGTAGCAAGTAGCCTAATTTGTTGCACTGTGCAACATTTATATCTGCATATTCATATTTTTAGCAATAGTAATAAGTGAAAAAGCACTTACCTCATAAGCTATTACTTTTTATTTGGTGCTAAACATTTTCTAAAATAATTATTCTTTTGACTTGAAATTTCTCATGTTTGTTCTTGGCCTAAAAGAAAGACTTTGTAATTTGTTGTAAAATAACTTGTTTTGACCATAGCTTTTAAGAAATTATGCACCTTGAAACTTCTTACATGTTAAATACTTCTTTATTCCTCTAGTACTCAAAAATACTGAGTTTAAAAAATACTCATATTGAGTTTGTATGGAAAGAGCACTTATCTCTTAAATATATATGTACAGCGATGGTAAAATTATAAGCAGAGACCCATGACACTTTTTAGAAACATTTTAATGAGGAATTTCCATTTAGCTTTGGGAAATTTCTTGTTACAGTACTTAGTTTTATCCACTCCAGCAGGAATAGCAAAGGGTCTTTCCCGGAGACAGTAGATGGCTAGGTGTAAGGGACAGGATTCTCAAGTCCCAAGGGTGGTAAAAGGCCCTGTAGGGTTCAGAGTGAGCTTACCCCACATTTGCCCAACTGCAGCAATGGTTCCTGCCCCATGAGGCTGAGTCCAGTTTCCTGCTCCAGGTATTTGTGATCTGGTGGACAGGGTTACAGGACCACTCAAGTTTTGCCTGGCCACCCCTCCATCATGGTAGCAGAAAGGCAATTGGTCCAGAATAGTACTGCAAATTTGGGTTGCAACGCCACTCACTCACACTTGATCTGGAGACCCCATCTCACATTGTGATAAAGGAGTGGGTGGACCATGCCTGAGCAGCACAGTAACCCCATGTACCAAGTCACAAGGCAGAGAACTGGGCCCAGCCTTGTGAGGCAGGAAGCCACCCCTGTGGGGTGATTGGTGGTTGAGGGGGAGGAAGTGAGAGAATTGATTTATTTACATTTGTATATGTTTTTTTTATTTCATGTGACTTCAAATTTGTGAAAATCACAGGGCTCTAATTATGAGACAACTACTCTTAACCAGAGTCCTTTCATATGTACTGTCTCATCTCACCTATCCCTCGCAGTGCCATCTTAAACATTGAGGTTTCGTTTATTAAATGTATGCTTTTTGATATCTTAGGTCAGCCTAGTGCAAGTGAGGATGTGGATGATCTTGTTAGTCGGCTAAGACAAGCTGAAGAACAAGTTAATGATCTGAAGGAAAGACTGAAGACTACAACTAGTAATGTGGAACAGTACAGAGCTATGGTTCTTAGTCTAGAGGAATCCCTTAATAAAGAGAAACAGGCAAGTGTCATTTTGTGGTTAGCCATTAACTTTGCTTACTAAATATAACTGTGTACATCATGGTCACATTTGTTTTAGTACTCTTATCCCAGGGAGCAGAACTTCTCATGTTTCATGGACTGTCACAATCAGTAAAATACTTTACAGTGCCTATTATTCGAATGAAATTCTGCAATTCCTTTTCAGTACTTAATATAAATAGACTTCAAAACATACTGTACATTAAATCTTCCTGCATATTTTAATACCCATTTGTTAATATAACTGAACTGTAAATCTGAGGCAAGGCTGACTCCTTACTTAAGTGTCTCCATCACAAGAGGAAAGTGAATCTAAGTTCTCTACTAGTGAGGGGCCTCAGCCCTGACAGAACCTTTAGGAATACAGGCACTGCCTATGAATGGAATCTAATTGATATCATTCATTCTAAATACTCACTTTTTATCCTAATGGAGTAAAGTCTTCCGACTAGGGATGTTAGCAAACATTTTTGTAAATGTGTAACTGCTGAATTGTTCAGCAGTTACACATTTACATGCAGTGGAGGGCCCACAGCAACAGTGTGTGTGGGGGGAGGGGGAACAGGCAGCTCCATGGAGCCAGTACGCTCAGGGAGCTGGCTCCCTGTGTGTACTGCCTGCTCCCCATCACCCTCTGCACTATTGTCTATGACAGAGAGGCATCAGTGTGGGGGGGAAGCCAGCTTTTAAGCCAGCTTCCCCTGGGTATCACCTCCTGGCTGAGGACACCACTCACCCCTCGTGCTGCTGCCTCTCTGGGGGGCAGAGGAGGGCGAGTAGATGGCTGTGTAGGAGCCAGGATGTGCAGTGAGCGGGCTTAAAAGCCATCTCCCCGCATATATCGGCTCCGGCCTGCCCCCCCCCCCCCATACAGAGGCAGCAAAGATGGGGGGTGGTGTGCATGTAGTTATTAGGATTAACCGATAAGCCCAGGCTTTACCAGTTAATCATGTAAACAGCATGCTAACACCCCTGCTTCAGATACGTGACAGAATACTTTCTAGGTGCACTTCAAGCATGAATGCAAATAATCATGTCTTATTTGTTTAAAAAAAAAATCACTGCCTATAGTCGAATACAGCTCAATGTTGCAAATTGTGAGTGTGTCTTTCAGATTCTTGATTTATCAAAATAGACTACCCAAATAGAACTTTGATCACCAAACAAAATTTATCATTTTTACTAAAATTTTGGCATCTAACAGATCAAGTATGTGTCATTCTTTGTATATAACATACAGACCTTCCCTCCAATTGTTATTGCAAATATTTCATTGAAGCATGAGCTTTATATAGTTATAAACTTTAATATATAATACTAGTATTTCAGCTGATATAAATCCACACCTAATTATCTGAAACTGCTCTTCAAAACTGCATCCAGTGGCATGTTAAAAACATCCTGAATTATCTAAAAATATCATTAGCTGTACTTTCCAACATAGCCATGTTATTTGGCTAATAAGACAGACTTCAATTTTTTGGCTTAATATGGGTACTGCATGAATACTATGTATGTGAAACATGAAATGTGAATCTATATGGAACTTGCGCATATCTCACGTACCCCGTAGCATGTGTGAATCAAAATTTTTACTGATGGCTTGAACTTTAGTCATTGTTTTTTTTACAAAGGTGACAGAGGAAGTTCGTGCAACTGTTGAAGCCCGTTTGAAAGATTCTTCTGAGTATCAAGCCCAACTAGAAAAGAAGCTGATGGAGGCAGAGAAGGAAAAGCAAGAACTTCAAGATGAGAAACGTAAAGCAATAGAGAATATGGAACAACAGGTATAGAATGCTCAGCTTTCAGCATCCTTGTGTCTGCAAGAATATGTTCTGTAGTTAATCTATAGTTGTAGTTTTCATTTTCTTTCCATGCAAAAAAGGAAATCAGTGCAGTCTCCAATGCTAATTTGTTCTGCCTTTCAAAAAAGGATTAACTGAATTTGAAGGATTATAAAAGTTTCCTATGCACTCAATCCTTCACTGTTTTTCTTAACTTATATTGTGATACGTGCTTGGAGAATAGCACGCTAGCGTGTACCAGAATTAGGGCACCCATACTCTTAAGTTTTTCAATTTTATATTTAAAAGTGACTGTTTTTCTTTCTGTTGGAATTGAAATGAACAAGACTGCTGTGCAACCATCATCACTGATGGCAGTTCAGTGGGGAAAGTATAGTTAACTGTTTATAAAAATGAGAGCCCAGAATACTTAAATGTGCAAAAAAATGGGCTCTATTATATTAATAAGCCAAAATCTGAATCTCATCAGATTATAGTCATTTTAAGTTCCTCTTTTGGTTCTCAGTTATTCATATTTTATATCTCTGCAAGTTCTTTTAAACTCTTATAGTACTTAATAAATTATATTGTCATGTTTAATTTTTTTCTCTTATAGCTATCTGAGCTCAAGAAGAGCCTCTCTAATGTGCAATCTGAAGTCCAGGAAGCCCTTCAAAGAGCAAGCACAGCAATAAATAATGAACAGCAGGCCAGGCGTGACTGTCAGGAACAAGTAAGTTATGGGTTTAGCTATAAATGGCCAGATGAAGCTTACTTGATAGTTTTGTCTCTGTAACCAAGGACTAATTTAACTTTTAATGTAGTCGGTCAGAGAAATTAGTGGAAAAGAAAGAAAGAATTATAAGAGAAGCTTGTCCATTCTTATGCCATGATTGTTTCTTAGACTGTATTTCCTGGTGCTTTATTGCATTGATATCTACATTTTAAATACAGGTTGGATGTCCCTGATCTGACATCCTTGGGATCTGAGGTTCAGGGGAGATCAGGACTTGGGCTCTCCCAGGGCTCCTCTGCTGGCCATGACCCCATCCATTGTACTGCTTCCAGCCCGTCTGCTGGTCTCTGCTGTCCCCATTCTGCTAGCGGAGCTCCTTTCCAGACCACTGGGGCTCTCAGACACCAGCAGTCTCAGGAGCTGGGGCTCTCTAGTCCTGCTGGACCACAGATGTTGCCAGACCAGAGAGTCCCAGACCACCGAGGTTCAACCTGTAACTTGAGTGTGAGTTAAATAGATGTTGAATATGATATCCTGCAGCTATATAAGGTAGGAAAAGGAAGCAGAAGACAGGCAAGCAGGACTAACTAATGCCTGCCCCATGTGTAGGCAATTAATTTTGGGGATGTACTTATCTGATCCTAATGGATTCTTCCTTAACTCCCAAGAAGGTGGTGAAAACTAAAGTTCTTCTTCGAGTGGCCCCGTGGGTGCTCCACTCCAGGTGTTGGGTCCGTCCCGGCGCCACTGATCGGGAGATTTCATAGCCATATCGGGCCGGACCACGCATGCTCCCTGCGCCTGCTGGTCATTCGTGCCCTTTCTAACGTGCGCGGTTCAGCCCCTCCCCCCACCAGTTCCTCTCAACCGTCTTCAGTTGCTGACGGGAGCTGGCGATCTCTCTTCGGTCGCTTACCATTTTCTCTGGGGAGGGGCGGGGGGAAGTGTAAATAGTTAATTTTTAGTGTTAGTTAGTTGTTAGTCTTGGTTTAGTAAGTCTTCAAAAAAAAGAAAAAAGAAGATCGTTTTGGTCAGTTACGCGGTGAAGCGTTTTTTCTCGTCAGTTTCACCACCATGTCTGGATCACCTGGCTTCAAGCGGTGTGCTCAGTGTAAAGAGGCAATACCCGCTTCTGACGGACATGCACTCTGCATTCGTTGCCTGAGGGAGTCTCATGTCATTAGTAAATGTGCCCACTGCTGTAGGTTAACACCGAGGGCACGAAGAGACAGAGACTTATCTGATCCTAATGGATTCTTCCTTAACTCCCAAGAAAGTGGTGAAAACTAAAGTTCTCAGGGGAATATACTAAGGGAAAATTTCCAGACCCAGTTTTTGACAATTTACTTAGAGTGCAGAAAGAAATAAGTATGTTGTTTTTCACAGGCAAAGATAGCTTCAGAAGCTCAAAATAAATATGAGCGCGAATTGATGCTTCATGCAGCTGATGTTGAGGCCTTGCAGGCAGCTAAAAATCAAGTTTCTAAGAATTCATCAATAAAGCAGCAGTTGGAGGAAGCTGCTCAGAAAGCTGATTCTGCACTTCGGGAGTGCAAAGTCTCATGGGAAGAGCGGGAGAGAATGCTAAAGGTAGGATTTGTCTTGTTCCAGTGACTTTTCTGAAGTGAGTAGACACCTGTACTGGTCATACCCACGCAAATTAAAATTCATCATGACAAAACATAGAAAAATATTTTATTGTAGAATGAAGCTTCAAAGCTTGGGTCTCGCTGTGAAGATTTAGAAAAACAAAACCGATTATTACATGAACAACTGGAAAATCTAAGTGACAAGATGGTGACCTCTGTGAAGGAAGCCATGCCAAGTGCACTGAATGTTTCTCTCAATGAAGAAGGCAAATCACAAGAACAAATCTTAGAAATTCTCAGGTAAATTTAACCCTAAACTATTTTCTTTTGTCATTGTGAGTAATATCAGTTGTTGGACTGGTTAGATCACCATCATTTTCTTCATAGGAAAACACAAAAAATTGCTTAATTAAAGTGGATTAAATATTTAACTGCTATTAGCTATAGTGACAGCCTTTTGCCCTGCTTCAGTAGCAACAGAGATAGCTGGAGTTGCATTAGTTCATTGGCCCTGGATATCATATGGAAAAGATATTAAGACAGACACTTCTCTGGAGGACCTGGTACCTCTTGGGAAATTTTGATGGCAAGGACAGTCTGTAGAGTGACACCTTCCCAGAACAGGATCACGTGTTCTTATTTCCTTTATTTGTAGATATTAGGATTTGGTTTTGGGTGTTTTCAACTAAATGCCATTTTTATTTTCTTTATCAGGAGTCATTCTGATAGCTGTGTCTAGATTTAAAATTCTTTCTTAGTCTTTAGTTCAGATTACTCCTTTTCTTACAGATTTATACGCCGAGAGAAGGAGATTGCTGAAACTAGGTTTGAGGTGGCCCAAGTGGAGAGCTTGCGTTATCGTCAGAGGGTGGATCACCTGGAAAGGGAACTCCAGGAATTGCATGATAGTCTGAATGCAGAGAGGGAGAAGGTGCAGGTGTGTACATGAACTATTAGTTACACCACCAACAAGTGACTGAAATGTCTTCCTTCTTATTTATGGCTTTACCTACTGCAACTGTGTACAATTGTGTTGCAGTTAGGAGTGTGCTTTCAAGCTTGCGTAGACAAATGTGCTAGCTTGCTAAAACTTACGTCATAGTATGAAGCCAGCTGGACACCATGAGTATATACTTAAGAATCTAGTCTAAGCCACCATCTATGCTACCCTCAGCTATGCTGCTATTTATAAGAGTATTTTTAGAGCTCTACCTGAGCTAGCACCTCATCTGCAGTGTAAACATAAGCTAAAGCTCAGAAGTATACAAGAATCTACATGTTTCAATTGGGATTGATATTTGTCCAGTTGCAGTAGCCTTACTTCTAGGCTTATGAATTTGTTCTCAAAAGCAAGATAGCAATTATGCTTCCAGAACTTGTTTTAACATGAATAGGTTGTGCAGAACAGATATTTAAGAAGCAGTCAAAAGACATGTTTGGAGAAATGGTAGAGACAATCTTGTGGGGAAATCTGTTGTTTTCAGGGTGCTTAAACAACATATTAATTTTTTTCATCTCTTTAAAAAGTGTTTACATGAGTTTATGCATACAGTGGTAGCTTTCAAAAATCTAATGCCAATGAAAGTTGTTTGAACATACATATATAAAGAAAGCTAAACCAGTTGTTTTTAATGATTTTCTTTGACCTGACAGGTAACAGCAAAAACAATTGCTCAGCATGAGGAACTCTTAAAAAAGACCGAAACCATGAATGTGTTGATAGAAACCAACAAGATGCTGAGAGAAGAGAAAGAGAGGCTAGAACAAGAGCTACAACAACTGCAGGCAAAGGTTAGTGATGAGACTTGTGTACAAAGTTCACAGACACATTAAAGTGAGTATTTGAAGGAGAATTTGAATGAATCAACATGTGGATTTGTTTGACCTATAACATCACATTGCAGAAATTATATGCTGGAAAACATTATTTATAATGTGGGGAAAAGTCACTGTGGACACAATTGAGAGGATTTTCGTTATAATTAAGATGTCAGAGGACATGGCCCTGTTTACTATGCAGAAAGTTTCAAGTAGTTTTAATTAAAGTAAAAAAACTATAGTTAGGCCAAGCCTAAACTAAAAGGGAAGGTCGAATTAAGATACATTACTCCAGCTATATTAATTACCACAATAAGTATGAGCACGAATTGATGCTTCATGCAGCTGATGTTAATTGCGTAGCTGGAGTCAATATACAGTAAACTTCCGATAATCCGGCACCTTTGGGACCCAGGGGGTGCCAGATTATCGGATATGCCGGAGTATCAGGAGGTACTACGGAAGGGGGGGCCTGGAAGGGATCTGGGGGCGGCGGAGAACAGCGTGGCGTGGGGCAAACCCTCTGCCATTATGCAGGGAGGCAGGGGAAGCCCCACGTAGCCGCTGTCGACAGGCCAGCTGGGGCTGCAAGCGGCAGCGGTGATTTGGGGAAGCAGCAGGGCAGAGCAGCTGGGGTGCTGTCAGGTTGATCCTGCAGCACTGCCCCTCACCTGAGCGACGCTGTGGGACCAACCCAGCAGCACCCCAGCTGCTCTGCCCCATGGCTTTCCCAAGTCCGCTGCTGTTGAAACTGATGAGCGGCAGACTTGGGGAAGCCGGGGGCGGAGCAGCTGGGGTGCTGCCGAGTTGGTCCCACAGCGCCACCCCTCACCCCCCTGCTCGGCGCCTGGCAGCACCCCAGCTACTCTGCTCCGCAGCTTCCCCAAGTCCGCCTCTCATCAGTTTCAGCAGAAGCACGGAGCAGCTGGGGTGCTGCCAGGCGCTGAGCAGGGGGTAAGGGGTGGTGCTGCGGGACCAACCTGGAAGCACTCCAGCTGCTCTGCTCTGTGCCTCTTCCACAAGTCCACCACTGGTCAGTTTCAGCAGCAGCAGTAGCGGACTTGGGGAAGTGGCGCGGAACAGCTCCAATTGTCCGGCTGGCCGGAGCACTTCAGTTGGTGCCGGATTATAAGCAGTGCTGGACCACTGGATGCCAGACGATTGGAGTTTTACTGTACTTTGTTTCAAATTTTCCCCACCATCTCCACAGTGGGAGGTTTATGAGAGCAAATGCTCCCATCAGCTTCCCTTACTCTTCACTGTAGTACTAGATGCTGATGGAGGCACCCTATAAGTTCAATATAGCAGAATTAGACTCAATTCTAGACTCGCTAAATTGATCTCTGGAAGATCAATTGCGGCAGCTTCAATCTTCTGATTAGTGAAGACATGGCCTTACTCCGTTAACAATACACTGTTGATCAGGACAGTCAACAAAATAAAAGAAATATAAAGAGATGGGCTGAAGTTGTGGGCTACAATTTTATTAACTTCACATTCCTGCCCAGTGTTATGTGGCATATCTCATAGTTCAGGAATTTAACGGTGTTCAGTGTGCCTTACAGGGCTTCCACTCTCATCATATGAGCAGTAACTCAGTGTTGGACCTCTTCAGTCTACCCCTAGAACCCAGCTCACTTCTGTATCTTTCCACCCTCCACCTCATAAGGATACTAAGGGGAGTCTCAGTTTTTGAAGACTTTAGACCTCCTATTTTACATGTTCAAGATTCACCAGTGAAATCTTAAGTGTCATTTACTTTTAGGAATGTCTGACCTTTTAATCTATGTTTGCATTGGCCAGTGAAGGCACCCCCTGAAAGTATGAAAAGGCATTTAAATTAGGAATGGTGCTCCACCATCAATTAGATTTTTTTATTTCTCCTCTGGCTGACCAATGTGAGGTGGAGAACCAAAGGAGGGGCCTAGCCATGGCTGTCTCCCTTTCTGGGTTGTATATCACCCTGCTAGTCTGACAAAAATCCCTTCTTCTCCTCTAGTGAGATGGGGGTATATTTTAATAACTGATGATCTTCTAGGTGCGTAAACTAGAGTCCGACATCTTACCTTTACAAGAGTCTAATGCTGAGCTGAGTGAAAAAAGTGGAATGCTTCAGGCAGAGAAGAAGCTATTGGAAGAGGATGTGAAACGTTGGAAGGCCCGGACCCAGGTGAGTTGCATCTTTTCAAAAAGGAAATACAAATGAAAGAACTCGTGCTGGTAGATCAACCCCATCGCCTGAAAAGTAGTGGAAGACTGAAATTGTTCTATGAAACCTCATTAATGAATATGTATGTATAAGGCTTGAATTTGATAGGGTACCATTAGTTTGCTTTATCACTCTATCAGATTTGGGGCACAGCTAAGAGCACCAGTCTCAGGTCAGACTGCCAGAATAGGGGCATATATCCCAGACTGGTGGTGTATTTTATTATAAGACTTCACCAAGCTGATAACAAATGTGTGCCACCAAATTACTATATTAATTGTTAGGGAGCCACAGACAGTCCTTTTCAGGTCCTCTTGCCCCTCATGAATCATGCAGACAAATCAGACTTCTGTGATAACTTCTTATTAGAACCAGAAATCACATATATTAGATTCTTTCACTCCAAAGAACCAAATACCTATCCCCAAATCAAAATATACATCACACAGTCTCATCCAAAAACAATGCTTAGATGAGTCTTTGATAAATTAGGTTAAAAAAATAATAAAAGTTGTTAAATGGGTCATATCTATTACAACTGGTTTCAGTGATTCCTTACAATGTTTCCTTATCACCACCATGTGTAGAATGAAATGTTTTCTTTTGCAAGAATCAAGACAATTCAGGTTATAAATATCTTTCAGAATGTACTGAGCCAACAGAAAGATTCTGATCTTGAAGAATATCGGAAACTCCTTTCAGAGAAGGAGGCAAATACCAAACGCATACAACAGATGAATGAAGAAACGGGCAGGCTTAAAGCAGAAATAGCAAGGTACAGTATACAGAAACTTGCCGAAAAGTTCTGAATACTAAAAGTCATTTTTACTATGTAATGTTTAAAATAGGACAGCATCTGGAAATCAAACACCATAAAACCTTTGGTGTTTGTTCAGCAATTTAACTCATTTTATTCAGTAGTTACCAAAAGGAAAGTGTTAATGTATTTGAAAATGGGACATTAAAATAGTAGCTAAATAACTCCAAGTTTAACTTTTTATAATTTGATTTGCTGTGGGTATTTTGCTAATTCCCTTATGGTGAATTATGACATTACAAAAATATAGCAATATCAAACTGTATTGACTTTGTTTAACTCTTGGCAAGATCTCATACATATCTTCATCTAATTTTGGTGTTTAGATCTAATGCATCTGTAACTACAACCCAGAATCTGGTCCAAACCCTCAGAGATGAACTAACTAAAATAAGAACTGAAAAAGACACTCTTCAGAAGGAGCTAGAGAATAAAGTGGCTGACATACAAGAAAAAGTCAAAACTATAACACAAGTCAAGAAAATTGGGCGACGATACAAAACTCAATATGAAGAGCTGAAAGCACAATATGACAAGGTATCTGTAAATTCTGATTTTAAGAAATTGAAGCGCACACTTTGAGCAGTCTTCATGTTCATTATCGCTTATAATAATCTGAATTTGTTATAAAAACTTACTCAATGTTACTTTTGATACCGAAACTAGTGTGCAAAATTCTGGCTTTTAGCTTTCCAAGGAATAATGTGGTGTTTGAATGTATAATGTATAAAGCACAGCTCTTAAGAGAGCATTATAATTCCTTTCCGCATCCTGTTTAGACTATTTGAGATGATTAGAGCCCATCTGGTAGCGTTGCGTGTAAAAGTGATAGCTTTCTACACCTGACGTTTCATTTAAAAAAAAAAAAAAAAAACCAAAGCAGAACCCACAACCTGGATGTGACGTCAGTTTGCCATGTTTCAGGTAGTTGCTGAGACATCAACTCAGTCTTACGCAGAAGAACAAGAACAGAAAGCTTCTGCCCAGGAAATACAAGAACTGAAAGAGACTCTCAGCCAGGCTGACGTAAAGACAAAATCCTTGGAGAATCAGATAGAAAATTTACAGAAGGTAAAGAGATGGCAATATTGTTAGTTTCTATATATCTTTTGACATCTTCACTGTGTCCTGTCAAATGTTTCCTCTTTCTCAGGACCTGGAATGTTTTACTACTCAGAACTTTATCATCTTAACTGAAGTGATAAGTTAGTATCTCAGAGCTCATTGAGCTGTGTTTTGTGTCTGATGCACTCGCCACCTACTTTTAAGGTAGCTTATTGTAATTGGTAGCTAAATTATCTCACCCCTCCCCCTTTTCCCTCCACCGCAGAATTTAGCAGAAAAAGAAAGTGAAGCCAGAACTCTTCAGGAACAGGTATCTCAACGACAGTCAGAACTTTCTCGTCTTCATCAAGATTTGCAAGAGAAAACTACACAGGAAGAACAAGTCAGGCAACAGATAACGGAGAAAGAGGAGAAGACTAGAAAGACCTTGCTGGCTGCCAAGCAAAAAATTGCACAATTAGCTGGTAAGCTACCTTACTCTGTCTCTTACCTTTTTTTAATTAGTTTTGTGGAAAAGCTTCCAGGGCTGGAGAAAACATTATCATCTTGGGTAAACCTGAGCCAGTTAAAATGTCCAATAACTAATCATAGAGTTATAATAGATCAGTCAGAGGATATTGTCCTTGCTTAGCACCCATGTATTTATCCCACACAGCTTGTTAGTGCAAAGGGCGTTAATTCCTTTCAGCAAGTTCAGTGTTAATCAGAAAGGAAAGAAACTACGAGTGCTAGCTTTTGATGTGTGGAGAAAATGTACCATCTTTTGAGGTTTCATATTTACAACTGCTATCTTATTTTTGAAAATATCACACGGGCTATCACTGAATAAAATAGTTTTATCGTTTACAGTGTGTTAATACATATAGGTCTCTTAAAGTACTTATAAAAGCAAACAGACTTTTCAGTTCACAAAGATTTGATAGGTGGCATTACATTGAAAAGACTGAATGCTGTGTTACTTGATTAGGTACAAAAGAACAGCTGACAAAAGAAAACGATGAGTGGAAACAAAAGAGTAGTGCACTAGAAGAGCAAAAGACTGAATTGGAGGTGCGGATGAGTGCACTCAAATCACAGTATGAAGGTCGCATTTGCCGCCTGGAGAGAGAGTTAAGAGAACAACAAGAGAGGCACCATGAACAGCGAGATGAGCCTCCAGAGTCTACTAATAAGGTACAAGATGTGTGAAGCCTTTGTTAGCTGTATTCACATATGGAGAAAAACAGAATACAGGTTGGACCTCCCTGGTCCGGCACCATCCGGACTTGACCGGATCTGAAGAAGAGTTTTCTGGACCAGGGGAGGTTGCCCCTCTGTTGATAGACACCGAGGCTCTCTTGGGGTCTGTCGGCAAACTTCCAGGCTCCCCTGCCCCTGGGCTCCCCGCTCTTCCACCAGCCCAAGAGTTACTGGGGCTCCATTACCCCAAGGCCGCCAGGGCTCAGCTGTCCTGGGCTGTGGCCACGAAAGCTCATGATACCATCTGCATGTTTTGTTAGTCTGTAAAGTGCTACCAGACCATTTGCTTGCTGTTTTTTACAGGGGCCATCAGGGCTCCATGGCCAGCCACAGGCCAGCCACTGGGGTTCTTCTTCCCAACCTGTACTTTCTGTCTAACAGTTAATGGGATAGTCTGTGTCTAATAGTGGGTGGGCTTTGAGTTCACAGTAACGGAGCAGTTGTGAATTAGAATTATTCCTTTTACCATATCTCTGATAACATATTCAACAGACTCAGCCTTTTTCCATGGTGCTTTCAACCTTTTCGATCCCCAGAATAACATGACTAGAACCCAAAAAGTACATTGTGCCTAATGGTCTTGGAAAGAAGGGAAACAGCTCTTTAAAGCATTTGAAGTTAATATTAAAGAGAATCATTCTAGTGTAGTTCAAACTTCCACTATTAATAAAAGCATATAGTTGTTTCAACAACTAGGTTTCCCACAAGAGCTGTTCAAATATTGCTGCTCTCGTTGGCTCTGTCTACAGTCTTATTTGCACATGCAATATGCATCTGGGTCCAACAGTAAATACTGTTCCTTTCTATAGAAGAGAATTAATTAGTACTCTTTTGGGCTGACTGAAAAAACTTCATTATCAAGGGTATCCCAGAAAATACTTGAGTTGCTTGAGCAAACTCAGAATATTTGAGAGTAAGCATGGAACTTCACCTGGTATTCTACCAAATTGATAGTTGAAACAATTGAAATTAAAGAGCTCTGTCTACTAAAATAGTAATCAAAATTGCATTCTGGATTGGATAATAGAGCCTGTGGGCTTAATGTTTGGCTAAGGAAGCATATAATTTACAGGAACACTTATGTCTAATAGGTTCCAGAACAGCAGAGGCAGATCACACTCAAATCTACTCCAGCTTCAGGTGAAAGAGGAATGTAAGTTGCAGGTTGTTTTTTGTCCAGTTGCTATGTTTATATATTTTTTGTTTTGAACTGTAGGAATGAATTAAAGGTTTTTGCATTAAAGAATTTTTGAATAGCTTTTAGAAGTTACCAACTGCTTAATGCTAATGCTGAGCTATGGGCTAACTGAACTGTTTGCCTCCTGAGGCAAAACTAACCCATTAAGTCACTAACTGCTAAACTGCCACATTTAGGTATACTGTGAACTTGAAATGTAGTCCATTTGAAAAACTGCAAGTGTTTTTAGATACTACACTAGCCTCTGAAGCATCTTTATGGCTTTATAATCTGACACTTCTGTTCTTGGAATGGTTTTGACCCTTGACATGTGACTGTAAAACTCACTGGCATACATCTTACTTGGCAGATATTCTCCCCATGTATTGAGCCACTAGGATTCTTACCTGGCATTGCCTGAGTCCTGGGGGTCAGGAGCCTGTTATCTCCCTCAACTCACCACCACAGGGACCACCTCCTCCACCACCATGTAGGAAGTCCCAACTTCTTTCTGGGACCCCCAGCACACTGGGACTGCTACCACGAGGCAGCCCTTACCCACATCTGGGTCACCGTGGACAAGGATTGCTTCACAGCAGCAGGCCCCCCTCCTCCTCCCCCCCGCCTCTGATATTGGGGGGGCAAGCAGCACCGCAATGCTAGGTGGAACTGGCATTTAAGACAGCTCCTCCCAGCACTGGCTCCTGCCCCTCCTTCCTTCCTTTCCCTCTTCTCCCCCCCCCCCCCCCCTTCAGCTGCTTCTGGTACAGAGGCAGCAGCGAGGGGAGGGGGAATGCGTGTAGTCGACTTGACTATTCGATAAGCAGCATGGACTTATCGGGTAGTCGATTGCTCCCTAGTTTCCAGGGCCTTTTATATCTTTTTCCATGTGGAAGGAAATCCTTTGGTCTTACCGTGCAAAGTTACAGCAGCAAGGTGGAGTTTGGAGCAGTAAGGTGGAGTTTGGAGTCACATGGGCAAATCACATATCCATGCATTACTAAGTTCCTTACAGATAGAAGCCATTGCCCTCATGCTAGTCTGAACATTCGCTGGAAGGCTTGTCATATGTGGATTGTTTAATAATTTGTCCCAATATCTTTCCAGGTATTGAAGTTAGACTGTGTGGCCTATAATTCCTTATGTCCTTTTTGTTTCCTTTTTTTTAACATAAGTGCTCTGCTTGCCTTTCAAGATGTTTTCAGCTTGTTCCTTAAGCACCTTTAGGAGGAATTTCTTCTGGCCTTGTTGAATTTAATATATCTAATTTATTCAAATATTCTTTAACCTGTTTTTTATCTATTATGGCCTACACGCATCCCTTCTTGTTGATATTAATTGTATCAAATACCTGGTTACTACTTTTTTTTCCCCATGAATAGGCATTCAGAAGCAGAATAGGAATTCTAAATGCCTTTACTTTGTAAATGCCATCTGTTATTTTCTCTCCATCCCCACTGAGTACACTTTTGTCTTTCTTTTGCTCATAATGTATTTAAAGAGTCACCTCTTGTTACTTTTTATGTCCCTTACTAGGTGCAACTCATTTTGTGCTTTAACCTTTTTTATTTTATCCATGCTTTCTTGTGCTATTCTTTTGTACTCCAGAGCAATTTGTCCATGTTTTCACTTTTTGTAGAATTCCTTTTTGATTTTTTTCAAGTCATTAAATTGCTCCTGATGGAGACATGTTGGGCCCCTTACTATTCTTGCTATCTTCCTTTGCATCAGGATAGTTTGCTGTTCTGCCTTTCTTCAAGAAGCTGCCAACTTTCCTGTATCCTTTAGCCTTTCTTCCCATTGGATCCTGCCTTCCAGTTCTCTGAATTTGTCGTCTTTTTGAAATCCATGATTCTTATTCTGCTCTGACTTCTTCATTTCTGTAGAATCAAGAAATCAATCATTTCATGATCACCTTCCACCATATGGGCATCCCAGCAAGTCAGATTGATGCCAATTAAGTCATAATATAGTTTATATATTAGTACTATTCCATGATCCGTTTTAAATTTGTGAAACTTTTTCAAATGAACATTTGATATATTGTTAGTTTGTATCAAACTGAATTTGATATGCTTGTAAGTCTGCCCCCAACTTGGTTAGCACAAATTAAACCAGTGTCCTATTTCTAGTGCTAGCACTTCAGATCCACCGACAGCAAACATTAAGCCAACTCCTGTTGTGTCAACTCCAAGTAAAGTGACTGCTACTGCCATACCTGGGAGTAAATCTACTCCAAGAGCCAGTATTCGTCCAATGGTTACTCCTGCTACAGTTACAAATCCAACCACTACTCCAACAGCCACAGTTATGCCCACAACGCAGGTGGAAACCCAGGAAGGTAAGTGTTATAGATAAAGGCCTGTTATCTAAAATAAAATAACTTTCAAAGGGCATCTCTGCCTTGAAATCTAGTCAGTTTCAAAGTTGAACATAAGTTCAGCTATTCTTCATGACCTTTGTGCTTTTATTGTTTTTACTTTTAACTGGCTAAATATGAGAAACATTAAATCTTACTGCCTACTCTTTTCTCAAGTGAAAAGTGCTGTGAACTATACTAGATAACTGTAAGCCAATTAAAATGTGCTAACATTCGCTTTCCAGCTATGCAATCAGAAGGACCAGTAGAACATGTTCCAGTTTTTGGAAGCACAAGTGGATCTGTACGCTCCACCAGTCCCAATGTCCAGACATCTCTCTCTCAACCCATCTTAACTGTTCAACAACAGACTCAGGCTACAGCTTTTGTGCAGCCCACTCAGCAAAGTCATCCTCAGATCGAGCCAGCTACTCAAGAGCCATCCCCCACCATTGTGGAGGTTGTACAGAGCTCACAAATAGAAAGACCCTCTACTTCCACAGCAGTGTTTGGCACAGGTTGGTTTCATTCTCTTAAATATTATAAAGGGCTTAATCTCGTGGTGTGTCCAAACCACTACAGTTCCTCATTGAATCAGGCCATAATATCATGTAACAGCAGCTGACTTTGTGAATAAACTGTGGGCTAAGTTTTCAAAGAGGCTGAGGTCTGGCCTATCTTCTGTCTCTTGCAAAAGTTTTGCCTTTTAAACATATGTCCTAAAACACTTCCAAAGGGTATCTTAGATTAAACTAGAAGGCTACGTCTACACTGGCCCCTTTTCCGGAAGGGGCATGTAAATTTCACTAGTCGTCGTAGGGAAATCCGCGGGGGATTTAAATATCCCCCGCGGCATTTAAATAAAAATGTCTGCCGCTTTTTTCCGGCTTTTAAAAAAGCCGGAAAAGAGCGTCTAGACTGGCCCCGATCCTCCGGAAAAAGTGCCCTTTTCCGGAGGCTCTTATTCTTACTTCAAAGTAAGAATAAGAGCCTCCGGAAAAAGGCGCTTTTTCCGGAGGATCGGGGCCAGTCTAGACGCTCTTTTCCGGCTTTTTTAAAAGCCGGAAAAAAGCGGCGGACATTTTTATTTAAATGCCGCGGGGGATATTTAAATCCCCCGCGGATTTCCCTACGACGACTAGTGAAATTTACATGCCCCTTCCGGAAAAGGGGCCAGTGTAGACGTAGCCGAAGTGAATGTTCATGTGTCTTTTCAAACTATTGCTGGATGTTTCAACTGTTGGCTCCAGAAAAAGCAGGCTCTCCCTTCATGAGCATTTTGATTTCCTCAGTCTTGCTTTGATATGAAGATTCAGAGTTTAATGTAAAGGATGATTTGGCTCTAAATTTTTTGCAAATGACTACTGCAGGAAACAAACTAAATCAAATAACTGAACATATATTCTATAATTGTACTGTACTTGCCCCACAATAATCTAGATATTATATGACAGTTTAAAAAAAGTATTATTCTATCATTGTAGAAGCTTCTGTTCTTTGCAAAACTTGCCCCAAAAATACCCACTGTAATTGTTTTTGTCACTGCCTATGGAAATATTAGCAATTACATTCTGTCCAGAACAAGATGACTGAAAAATATGCCAGTTGCACGGGGTGGAGATGGGGAGACGGCTATCGCTCAGAAAGTTTTGCTGGCAGTCCCAGTGTGATCCACTCCAAGAGCCAACAAGAAGACACTCTGTCCAGTCCTAATTGCTATGTTTGAGTATAGGGAAAGAGGCAATTTCTCAGAGAGGAGTCTGAAATCATCTACTTTTCTGTGAGTTTCCTAAACATTTTTTGTGTGCCATAAACCTTTTGAAAAAGTCCGCTGTGTTATTTTTAAGTTTCAGCTACCCCAAGTTCTTCTTTGCCCAAGCGTCCACGAGAGGAGGAAGAGGACAGCACAGTAGACAACTCAGACCAAATTTCAGAGGAGATGGTGGATATACCTCTTCCAAAGAAATTGAGAAGCATACAGAGAGTTGGACCTGAGGTTTGTAAGACTGGAAAATACTTCCAGTTAATAATTTTGCCCTTACAGGATTTGAGATTGAAATATGTTTTTGACAAGGAAACTGAAACAGAATCCTATTGAAAAGGTTTTAAAACTCTGATTCTGGCAAAGCGAAGTGTTGCTTTTTGAAAGTGATAATTGCCAAATTCTATACCGTTGAAATAACCTTCACCTGGAACTTCCAAATAAAGCAGAAGTTATTGCATTTTAATGATGGGCAGTATGTTAAAGAACATAATTTTTATTAGTTTAAGGGAAACTCTCTTACTTGAGATCCAGGCAGTTGATCTTTGAAGTACAGTAAAACTCCGATGGTCCGGCATCTGATGGTCCAGCACTCCTGATGGTCTGGCACCATCAGGAACCCGGAAGTGCTCCGGGCAGCCGGACCATTGGAGCTGCTCTGCCCCCAGCTTCCCCAATTCAGCCGCTGCTAAAACTGACCAGCAGCTGAATTGGGGAAGCTGGGGGCAGAGTAGCTGGGGTGCTGCCGGGTAGGTCCCGTAGCGCTGCCTCTCGGGGCTCTGGGACCAACCCGGCAGCACCCCAGATGTCCCCAATTCAGCTGCTGTTGAAACTGACCAGCAGCTGACTCCAGGAAGCCCGAGGCAGAGCTGCTCTGCCCCGGCTTCCTGGAATCAGCCCCTGATCAGTTTCAGCAGCAGCTGACTTGGGTACACTTGGGACAGAGCAGCTGGGGTGCTGCCGGGTTGGTCTCGCGCGCCAAGGGTTGGCGCTACCAGACCAACCCGGCAGAGCCCCAGCTGCTCTGTCCCAGGCATCCTGATTCAGCTGCTGTTGAAACTGACCAGCAGCTGACTCCAGGAAGCCCGGGGCAGAACAGCTCTGCCTCGGGCTTCCTGGAGTCAGCCGCTGATCAGTAGCAGCAGCAGCTGACTTGGGGACACCTGGGGTGTTGGTCCAGTAGCGCCGCTCCTCGGCACTGTGGGACCAACCCGGCAGCCCCCCAGCTGCTCTGCCCTAGGCGTCCTGATTCAGCGGCTGTTGAAACTCACCAGTGGCTGACTCCAGGAAGCCTGGGGCAGAGCAGCTCTGCCTCGGGCCTCCTGGAGTCAGCCGCTGATCAGTATCTGCCCCAGGCGTCCCCAAGAGCAGCTGGGGTGCTACCAGGTTGGTCTCGCCGTGCCGAGGGTCTGTGCTACTCGACCAA
Source organism: Pelodiscus sinensis (assembly GCF_049634645.1). NCBI lineage: Eukaryota > Metazoa > Chordata > Testudines > Trionychidae > Pelodiscus > Pelodiscus sinensis. The sequence goes on from NC_134719.1 coordinate 54,981,110, forward strand.
CCTGGCAGCACTCCAGCTGTTCTGCTCTAGGCGTCCCCGATTCAGCCTCTGCTGGTCAGTTTCAGCAGCGGCTGAATCAGGGACGCCTTGGGCAGACCCGGACTATCGGAAGGGGGGGCTATGAGGGATCTGGGGTGGCATCCCCCCCACCCCAGACCCCTCAGAACTCCCCCTTCCGATAGTCCGGCATATCTGATAATCCAGCACCCCCTGGGTCCTAAAGGTGCCAGATTATAGGAAGTTTACTGTATTTTGAATAGACCTGAAAGGAGTGAGGTGGTTGTCAGAAAGGTAGGAGATGCAGAAATTGAAAATGAGCAATAAGGTCTTGGGTAAGAGTTTTATCAGTATGGACAGAGAGAAGGCCAGGTCTTCAAGTTATAGAGAAAGAAGCAACAATATTTGGACATAGTCTGGATATTCAGATGTAGAGAGGACATGGAATCTAATATATCATCTGTAAGGAGATGTCAGAAAGCAGAAATATGAGGATGGTTGGTGAAAGGAAGGTGTTGGCCATTGGTGTAGAAATGGTAGTTAAAATTGGCTGGTTATCTTTCTTAATATGAAAAAATATGCGTTTTCAGGAGGAAGTCACGGCAGAAGAAAGCACTGATGGTGAGGTTGAAACTCAAACTTACAACCAAGATTCTCAAGATTCCATTGGAGAAGTAAGCAAAAAAAATTACTTTTAATTGCAGTGAACAGCCCTTCCTTGCAAATACCAGTTTGGTATGGTAGCAGTTGCTGAAGTTAGCATTGTATATCAATCTAGTCACTATTAGAAAAGTGTTTGTTGATAGTAACATTTTCATGAAATCTTTTTTATATATATTAGAGATGTGTGTCTGCCTTTTCAACTTCTAAACAGTAACAGCTAGGACTACCAAATTTGGTATGCAGCTTCCTCTTATGCTAACTTAAAGACAAGGCAGGGTTTGGTTGTGTCAGGAAAATGGGACGTGCCTTGAATTCAAATGTTTTCGAAAATATGGGAAGGGAGGGGGCTCATTAGAGTGGCATGATACTGCATTGTCACCAGTGGGCACAGTGAGCGTGGGGGACAGTCGTACTGCAAAGTGACTGTTGGGGACAGCTGCATCAGGCAGGGAGTGGCCAGCTGTGAACGGGGCTCACCATCTTGCTGGCCAGCGACCCACAGAAGAGGTCCCCTATGGCCCCAAAACCTTTCCCTTTGGCCCCTGTGGGTCCCACTGCTGCATTTTTCTCCCGTGCCTTTCCCCCCACCCCCAAGCACCACCGGGGCCAAGCAGCACAGCCCTGCCTCTCCCTGCCCTCCCAAACACCACCGGGCTGCCCAGCATGGCCTATGCAGCCTCCTCTCCCTATCCCCGGGCCAGCTCAGGGATCAGCATCAGGGCTGGCTTGTGTGGGCCTTTGCCCTCTTGGCCCAGGCCTAAGGATCATCGGTGGGAGGTCTCTGCAGCCTCCATTCTACACCTCCCCGGCCTCCAGACTAATGCGGGTCTCCCCGCTCCCTGCACCTGGATGGTTTCTCTCCCCACCTCCCGTGCCAGACTGAGGAGAGCCACCAGGGGCTGGTCTGGGTATCGTGTTCCTCCAGCTGACCAGGCAACACCCAGTAAGTCTTCTAGTATCACTCATAATGTAGAGTTTTATTATGGAAATCAGTTTATATAGATCATAATTTTTAGGGCTGTAAGTTCCATTCAATGTGTATTTAGTTTTGATTGTGATTTTTCACATATCTGCATAGCAACCAAGTATATAAAACTTGACACTTTCCTAGTAGTATATAAGCATTAAGTACTGCGACTGAATTATGGAGTAATTTTACTTATTGGGGACCTGAGACATAGGAATTAAAGGAATCCTCATCAGAGCCATGATTGGGTTTGAGAGTTCAAAACTCTTGAATTCTTTGATTTGTTCCCCCAGAATATACTTTTTTTCATTTTTAGTTTTATATTGCAGACAGATTGTGACAAATAGTTGAGACATTTCAATCACAAGGAACTGGGGTGAGTCACAAAAGAGTGAAGGCAATGTCTGTAGTTCTGCCCAGTATCTTCGACTGCCCTTTGTACTTATCTAGAGTCAGATTTTTGGTTCTCCTAAAATAAGTAATGGCAATATTAAGACACAAAATTTGGAATTAAGTTTCTTTTTCTACATCAAAGAAATAAAATTCAGTATCTTATACCTGCATCTGGTCATACTTTTCCATAGAATGGATTTTCTCTAACCACTAGAAGATACTGTGTCTTCACAATCATGTTGTTTCTTTCTCCCTGTAACTTTACATACACACAAAAGGTGTTCAGAGGCTGGCTCTCCTTTAACTACAAATATCCCACCCCCAAACTTACTTGAAATATCTTTTCAAGAAATCAAACATGATTATTGCAATCCAATTCAATTGCTAAGCAATTTAATACAAAGCAGTCAAGTCACTTGGGGCACACTACATGGCTATTTCAAAATAAGCAATTCCTTATTTCAAAATAGCACGTCTACACTGCAGAAAAGCCTAAAAATTAGTCCAAGGTAGGCTTCCCTAATGTAGACGTGCTGTCTCGATTTAGAGCCCAAGGAAGCACTGAGGAGGAATAACTTAGAATGGCCCTAGTAAGGGAATATTTTGAAATAGCAGCAGTGTAGTGTCTAAATAAACCTTATTTTGAAATAGCTATTTCGGAATAGGCGTTATTTCTGGTAGAATGAGGTTTACAGATTTCGGAATAAACCATCAGTTATCTCGAAATAACGCTAGTTATATTGAAATAATGGTGAAGTATAGACATATCCTTGGTGTGCAGAAATATCTAGAACTAGCTCTTGTAATTTAACAGTCATGGGTGCTGAAATGTGAAGTATTCTTGATTAAAAAAAACAAAAAAGTGATTTCCAGTATCTGAAAAGAGATGGTTATTTTCCAAACATCTTTATCCATCTTTAATACATCCTGTTCAAATTCTTTAAATGTTTTAATGAGCTACTGTTTTTGCTGAATCAAACTAGAATAATATACAACATTTTTAAACTACTTTTGTAGCTGGCTTGCCAATGATGAACCTCTGTAAGAATTTCATTCAGTCTGGAATAGCAGAAGAGAAGCCTAGAGTTAGTTTTCCCTTTGTATTGGAAAGAGTGCTTTGTCCAAGGCTCTGGCTACATTTCATCTTTTTAGATGCATTTGAAACTGATTAGTGGCCTAGTTAAATTCAACTATAGTTTGTGTTTATATACCACTTGATATCTGTTAATATCTGTGGCAATTAATGTTTTTCCTTTGCCAGCAATACATTCTGCTCTGATTGTCTTGTCTCTGTTTGACTTGCTACTCTTTTGCATGTTGATGAGCTTCTCTAAGAGTGCTCTGTATCAGAGTACACTAGCTTATATTGCACATATGATGTCAGCTAGTTTCTATTTATGTAACCTCTGGGCAATTCTCGTTCAGCCACTGTGAATACCTGTCCATATTGTCCAAAGTGCATTAGTACAAACACAGGTACCATCGTTGGTAGGAGTGAATTCATGTATTTGCCTGGTTTGTGGCCCAGCTGCTGAGTGGACACAATAAAAATTTAATTATTGCAACCAGTTAAGATGACTGTCACAAACAGATTACCACAACACTGCTGCTGTGTAGAGTGGACCAAAGTCTGATCTAGGTTCTGAACTAAGGATGTTAAATAGCGACTAGTTGACTAATCAACTATTCGATTAGTCGATAGGGTAATTCCACCTTTGAAGTGTAGCAACAGCCCTAGCACTTGTGGAGGGCTTTATAAGGTAAATGAAATTGTAAATTGACTTAATCTCTTTGGCAGACATTTTTAAAAATAAGTATACAATGTATAAGTTTTGTTTTAGTAACTTTCTTTTCCCTTTTAAAGGGTGTCACCCAGGGGGAGTATGCTCCCATGGAAGACAGTGAAGAAACCTCTCAGTCCCTCCCAATAGATCTTGGACCTCTTCAGTCTGATCAACAGAATACCTCATCATCCCAGGATGGTCAATCCAAGAAAGATGATGTCATTGTGATTGACAGCGATGATGAAGAGGAGGAGGAGGAGGAAAATGAAGGCGAGCAAGAAGTATGTCTGACTTATTTGTAGTTTGTGATCTTTAATGTCATAGAATCATAGAATACTAGGACTGGAAGCAACCTCGAGAGGTCATCAAGTCCAGTCCCCTGCCCTCATGGCAGGACCCAATACTGTCTAGACCATCCCTGATAGACATTTATCTAACCTACTCTTAAATATCTCCAGAGTAACTTCTCGTGTCTTGCTCACAACACACCTGTTATTGCATCCTAGAATCATGTTTGCTTTTTTGCAGCAGCGTCACACTGTTGACTCATATTTAGCTTGTGGTTCACTATAACCCCTAGATCCCTTTCTGCAGTACAACTTGCTAGACAGTCGCTTCCCATTCTGTATGTGTGAAACTGATTGTTCCTTCCTAAGTGGAGCACTTTACATTTGTCCTTATTAAACTTCATCCTGTTTACCTCAGACCATTTCTCCAATTTGTCCAGATCATTTTGAATTATGACCCTATCCTCCAAAGCAGTTACAGCCCCTCCCAGCTTGGTATCATCTGCAAACTTAATAAGCGTACTCTCTATGCCAATATCTAAATCGTTGATGAAGATATTGAATAGAACCAGTCCCAAAACAGTCCTCTGTGGAACCCCACTTGTTATACCTTTCCATCAGGATTGTGAACCATTAATAACTAGTTTCTGAGAATGGTTATTCAGCCAGTTACGCACCCACCTTATAGTAGCCCCATCTAAGTTGTTTTTGCCTATTTTATTGATAAGAATATCATGCGAGACCGTATCAAATGCCTTACTAAAGTTTAGGTATACCACATCTACCGCTTTTCCCTTATCCACAAGACTCGTTATCCTATCAAAGAAAGCTATCCGATTAGTTTGACATGATTTGTTCTTTATAAATCCATGTAGGCTGTTCCCTATCACCTTATTATCTTCCAAGTGTTTGCAGACGATTTCCTTAATTACTTTCTCCATTATCTTTCCTGGCACAGAAGTTAAACTGACTAGTCTGTAGTTTCCTGGGTTGTTTTTATTTCCCTTTTTATAGATGGGCACTATATTTGCCCTTTTCCAATCTTCTGGAATCTCTCCTGTCTTCCATGATTTTCCACAGATGATAACTAAAGGCTCAGATACCACCTCTATCAGCTCCTTGGCTACGTCTACATTGGCCCCTTCTCCGGAAGACGCATGTCAATTTCCAACTTCAGAATAGGGAAATCCGCGGGGGATTTAAATATCCCCCGCGGGATTTAAATAAACATGTCCGCCGCTTTTTTTCCGGCTTGGGAAAAAGCTGGAAAAAAGCGTCTAGACTGGCGCGATCCTCCGGAATAAAGCCCTTTTCCGGAGGATCTCTTATTCCTACTTTCCCTATTCTGAAGTTGGAAATTAACATGCCTCTTCCGGAGAAGGGGCCAATGTAGATGTAGCCCTTGAGTATTCTAGGATGCATTACATCAGGCCCTGGTGACTTGCAGACATCTAACTTTTCTAAGTGGTTTTTAACTAGTTCTTTTTTTATTTTGTCTTCTAACCCTACTCACTAACTCACAGTTTACAATGTCTAAGGTTTAATGATAAATGTAGGAAAACATATGCACTCTTAGAAGCTGTGTGCGACTGTTGACCTGGCTTGAGCAGAATTATAACAAACTTCACTTACAGAGTTCTTCACTTCTTTATACAGCTGAATATTTACATTTATTGTCTGATTTTTGAACTGATGTGAAGTTAACTGAAGTGCTTATTTATGTTATGAAATGATTCTGCTAACTAGCTATGGAAAGGATTTCAGCAAAGAAATAAGTTTGAAATAAAATTCCTGTGTGAAATCCACAGTTATTACTTGGTTCACAAAAATAAAAATAATTGTAATATATACTACACTGACATTACCTGTTGAAATTTTTTGCTTTAATGCAACTGATTCATATTACCCAGTATCCTGAGATTCTGGCTTCATTATCCAGATGCTGAACAAACATAGAAGAGAACTACCTTGAAGAGGGCATATTTTAATTAGTCACTTATATGTTTAAACTTATTCATGCATCTATTGATGCACATTACTCCGGGTAACAAATTTTTCACTTGACCTACAGTTTGAAATTTGTTTGTCTAAATATTAATTCTGAACATCTCTAGACAGACCATTAGAAAGAAATCTCTGTTCATAGCACACTACAGAATGATTTGACCAGCTCTAAGATGATGATACTAACCTCCTTTGTAAAGGACTTTGAGGTCTATAGAAGAAAAGAACTATAGAAGAGCTAGATATGATCCTTTTGAGCTTTTACTAAGGCTATATTTGTAGGATTATGAAGATGAGGAAGAGGAGGATGACGATGATGATGAAGATACAGGAATGGGGGATGAAGGTGATGACAGTAATGAAGGAACTGGCAGTGCTGATGGCAATGATGGATATGAAGCAGATGATGCTGAGGTAACGATTGTAGGTATATGAGAATCTCCTGAGGATTTCACAGCTTGTTCCTACTGGAATCCACATGTTGAGAAAAGAAAACCTTAAAAGACAATCCAAGTACATTGAATTTTATACTTAAGGGTGATAAATATAGTTCATGTTGAAACTGGTTTTCTTTGAGTAAAAACTCTCCACATTGTCTTAACCCCAAGCTTATACTCTGTGAGAGTGTACTCACATAGGCTATGTCTAGACTACAAATATAAATTGGAAAATAAATGCCATTTGCAGTGCCCAAATTGCATATTTTTTCCAATTTACTTCCAAAAGAGGCTTTTCCAAAATTTGGCCCATCTACATGGGGCCAAATTTCGGGGGAAAAACCCTCTTTCAGAACATCCCTTTTTCCTCATAAAATGAGGCTTACAGGCATGCCAACAAAATGCATCCATTTTTTCAACTTTTTTTGGAAAAGCAGATGCATTCCTTGGACAAGGAAGAACCATTCCGGGATACCTCCAGCACTTTATTGATCTTGTTGAGATTTTGGAATAAATGTATTTTGCACTGGATGTTTTATGGTTTTTTTTTTTTTTAGGGTGCTGATGGAACAGATCCTTGTACCGAAACTGAAGAGAGCATGGGAGGAGGAGAAAGCAACCAGAGAGCAGCAGACTCCCAAAACAGTGGTATAACTAATCTTGGCTTTCTCCAAAGTCTTGGCTTGTGGAAGGGGTCATGTGCAAACCTTTGAGTTCTTCTATTAAAACATGTATTGCAAATTTAAAAATTAGGTGGTTTACAGGAGCACACTTTGGGATGTGCTTCAGTTAAATTCCATAAACTAATTAGAACTGGGTGTATTCTGTATCTCTATAGAAAACATTAGGGGCGTGTCTAGAGTACAGGGTTTTGTCGACAAAAGTGGACTTTTGTCGACAAAACTATACCTGCGTCCACACTGCCTTTGAGTTATGTCGACATAACGTTGACAAAACTCAGCAGTTCTGTCGACGTATGTAAACCTCATTCTACGAAGAATAACACCTTTTGTTGACAGAGTTCTGTCGATAGAAGGCATTATTGCATCTGCACTGTCCTTTGTGTCCACACTGTTATGTCGACAAAGCGGCTTGCTTTGTCAACAGAACTGGATGTAGTCTAGACACTCTTTGTCGACAGAAGTTTTGTCGACAGTATCTGTTGACAAAACTTCTGACGACAAAACCCTGTTGACAAAACCCTGTAGTCTAGACGTACCCTAGCTGTTGCAAAAAGTGTTGTTGATGAATCAGTAGATGATTCTCTTCCCTCTGAGTCATTGCTGAACAGTTGCTTGTCATGGTGCTAATGGGTTCTTTATCTAGTAGACATGTGGCCTTTCAAATGAGTTTTTAAATCTAGGGCTCCAGGCGCACCATTCAACTGTCCCTGTTAGTTGCTGCTTTTTTGCAAATGTAGAAATGTCTGTTTTAGCATGTTCACCTGATGTTCAGTTTTGGTATCTCTTCTGAAAGTTTTTATTACAGTTTCATCTTAAATGCCTCGAGCTTCTTCAGAATTGATGCTATTTGGGTAGTGGCTGCAGTGATTCTGTACAGTGTATATCAATTTTATAAAGTTCTCATAATTCTGTCATTGCAGCTAATGACCATAAATTTAAAAATATACTTTCTGAATAACTTTGGTCATAGATTTGTGGAGTACAGTGTTTTTATTGCATTATATTTCTTTGCATTTTAGGTGAAGGAAATACAAGTGCTGCAGAGTCAACCTTCTCCCATGAAAGTTCAAGAGAACAGCAGCCAACATCTGCTTCAGAAAGGCAGGCTCCTCGGCATCCTCAGTCACCGCGCAGACCACCGCATCCTCTACCCCCACGATTGACTATTCATGCTCCACCCCAGGAACTGGGACCACCCGTTCAGGTAGGAAGTCACTCAACGCTTTAGAAAATGAAGGAAAATAATTCACTCTGTAGCTTTTGGCAAATAAGGTTTTAGTCCTGTGTATTTGATCAAACTGTTATTTTTATATGGTGTCTTACAAAATGGAAACATGCAGATATTAATTAAAACAGCTGAGCAAATTAACTTAAATTTCTCATCTCTTGAAATATGACAGTGATTTTATTTGCTGGCTACACAAGTGAAATGACCATTAAAAGCATTAAGGCAATTATGGTGGGTGTATGTCTTGAAATGATTATACCAACACTCTTTTAGTTAATGTTTGTATTTCCATTCTAAAAGCAGGAATTTTTTGAGCAAGCTATAATTCAGTAGGATTTGGCTCGGGTTTTTATTAAGTATTCTTTGCCCAGATGCAACTGTGGCATAAGAAAATTTCTCAACCAACCTTTTTTTTCCCTGCAGTTTCAGGGGGTAGCTGAGTTAGTCTGTTACAGGAAAAAGAACAACAAATGGTCTGGTAGCACTTTATAGACTAACAAAACATGTCGATAGTATCATGAGCTTTCGTGGCACAGCCCACTTCTTCAGATGACTGAAGTTATGATTTTGGGATGTGTACACCCGAAATAAATAGGAGGGGGGAAGGAAGAAGAAGGGAGCGGGGTGGCAGACAGAGCATCAGTAAGTATCTGAAGATTGGATAGTTAAACTGAAGCAGATAAAAATCAAAGTCAATAGATAGACTCCCATGTCAGGAAGGATACAACTCAGAGAGCTGTTTGCACCTTCAATGGTTGTTATATTGGCAGTGTCCCAACAAACTTTCATCACGATTGAGTCCATTACCGTGTGAATTGAATTTGAGGATGAACTCTAATTCCAATGCTTCCCTGTGGCTCTGGCTTGTAGAACTGGTTTGTGACAAGACAGCTACTTGGAGATCTTTCAGGGTGTGATTTGGAAGGTTGAAGTGCTCTCCAATAGGTTTCTGTATGTTTCCTTTGCACTGATTCTTTCCCGCAGAGACTGTCCAGTTTGTCCAATATATATATAGCAGTGGGACGTTGCTGGCATTTGATGGCATAGATCAGATTGCTGGATGTGCAGGTTTTTTTCTGAATGCCTGAAGTATGAGCTACATATATCTTAAGATTGTACAGAATTTTAAGCTTTCATTTAAAAAGAAGTCTTACCCTTATGGTTGCAAAAAGAAGCCTGATTGTGAGCTGTTGCCCCCTTGTTCTCAAAGGAGTACACTGTTCCACTTTATTTCTATGGGGTATTTATCTCGGAACCCTTATGATAGGTTACATGTCAACATTATTTACTCTATTCCACTTCACTAGAAGCTTCAGGTAACATGCTTATCTTTCATGATCTGACAGTGGATAAGGAAGATTGTGGCTGCAGTTACCCAGTATATTTTCAAAAGGATACTGCTACAAAAAGGAGCCCTGCAGTTTCACAGGATCTCTCCATGACTTTCAGTGCATGAAGTGAGGAAAATGTTGCAGCTAGTGAGGACAGAAGACAGTGTTCCCTGCACTTTGTCCTCTCTTGAAGATCAGGGTTCTTTTCCTCAGTGTAGTCTATTGGGGAGTTGAATTGAAAGCACAAATTGCAGAGGGGGAAGAGGAGCAAGGACTGATAACAATCCTTTCCAAATTTTAAATCATCTCTGTCCCAAGAAAGAACAGATAGAAAAGAAGAAATAAACGGAGAAAAAACCCAAGTGCAGGAAAAAAAAAAAGGTTATCACAAGGAATGATGTGGCACAAGGAATAAGGCGTAAATTTTCAATGGCAAAAGTAATTCATCCTTGAAACCATTTACCAAGGGTTATAGTGGTGTCTCCATCACTGGCAACTTTTAAATTGAGATTGAATTTTTTAAAAATATACTGTAGGGATTATTTTGGAAAAATTCTGTGGCCTGTGTAATACAGGGCAGATAGATGATCCTAATGGTCCTTTCTGTCCTTGAAATCCGTGAATTTGTATGGTGTTTTGAATACTTGATTACATCGTGCAATCTTGAATGCAGTTGTCAATAGGCAACTCAGTCTGTCTTAGTTAGATGTCCTTGAGAGTTGGGCTGCATTGCTGCTTAATTTGAGAATTTAAATGCTGAGCTGAGCTTGCTTTCTTCACAGTGAAAGCACTGAGAGAGTGTTGAAGAATGGGTGCCAGAAAAGTTGACTGTTCTATGCTCAGAACTTGATTTTTTTTAAAAAAGGAAAATATTAAACTGACTTAGTTTTACCTTAAGCACAATTATAATTGTTCATACATTTTTCACTTAGTTTGTGTTCTTTAAAGAGATTATATTATGAATTTTGTTTGTTTTTAAAAAGGCTTTGAAGTGCACTGAAGTGCACACAAAAAACCCTTTGAGCACTTTACAGTAAATACTAAGTAATTGAACTATTTATTTAAACTAAAATTATGTCTTGTGAAAATGATTTAAATGCCATTGAACTGCGGTGAGTTCACACACTCACTATAAAGCCACTCCCTGACTTACGAACACACCGACTTACGACCATCCGTACTGACGACCAACCTCCCATTAACCCCATTATAATATTTTTTAGTTGAAAACCATGTACGTCAAGTTTTTCAAACACCCTTAAACGTGCTACCCGCGCTATTTCTGACTTACAACCAAATTGAGTTACGACCAGGTGTTCGGAACAGTAAGTCGGGTACTGCCTGTATCATGTTTACTTAGAAAAAGTTCTTCTAGCAGGGTGGACAGTAAACAGCCTGTGCACCAGGACACTACTTCCTGCAGCTCCCATTGGCCGGGAATGGCGATCTGCGGCCAACGGGAGCTGCAAGCACTCATTCCTGGAAACGCGCAGGTAACTAAAGCGTCTGGCAGCCTGCCGTGGGGTGAACTCTGGCAAACAACATGTAGCCTGTGGGCAGCTTATTGCCCACCACTGTCCTATATTAATTCCCCCTCCCTCTTTTTTTTTTTTTAAGTGTAACATTGCCCTGTTTTATGAAATAGTCACTTCCACCTCACTTGGGTTGTTTTACTATAGGAATAAAGTGCATGATAAAATCTCTGAAATATGGTTTTCACCAATAAGCAAAAAGTTGCTAGCTGGTTTTAATCAAATCATGCTTTTGGTAGAAAGCCAAAAGAATTTATTTATCTACCTTTTATCACTAAACTTTATTCCTGAAGATATTTACATGCTGCTAGAATCCCCAGGAAACATTTATACTACTTTATTCCTCCTTTTACCATAAAGAGAATCCAGATGACTCGGAGGCAGTCAGTGGGACGTGGGCTTCAACTAACTCCTGGTATAGGGGGCATGGTAAGTAAATGGCAGTCTGCTCCTAAAAACCTTGATTGAGAGCACTGTGAACCTTGTAATCTTATAACACTACCAGAGCAGTCAAGAATTCCTCGAGTGTGTGTAACCTTGCAGATACGTTTAATCAAGCTGTGGTTTTCATATTAATGGGACTTGAATCCCTTAACTTAGTTGAAATGTGACTACGAGAAAAGTAAGAGTTACGTATAAGATGAAGGTAAAGCCCTTAATAATCTAGATTAGTTTAGACCAGGATTGGGGATTCTTTTGGGTCAGGAGCTGCTGACCCACAGAAAAATCATTTGGGGGCTACACAGAAGTGAGAAGCAAAATATGAACAAACCCTCACGGATGTGGCCCCTGACTGAGAAGGAGAAAGACACTCCGTACATTCCCCCTTGCACACCAGAGCTCAGGGGGGCCCAGGCTAGTAGATTTTGTGTGTTCCAGTCCCACAGCGGGGCAGGAGGGAGCTGGAGCACCAGCACAGGCTCCCAAATGCTACGGGGAAACCCGGAGCTTTGGGGGCCAGATCCAAGCAAGCTGGAAGCCACATCTTGCCCCCAGGCCTGAGGTTTCTCTGCCCCGGTTTAGACGACGACAAATATTTATTACAATTTTTAAATCAATTTTTTAAAATACATATTCAGTGCATTTTTATTTTGATATTGGTTTCCATCTCACTGTTGAACAGACAAATAGTGGTTAAAGCGGATATGTCTATTATGTTGGGAGGGAACAACTTTGTAGATCAGTTTTATTTAGAACCGTACAGAGTAGGACTAATGAATATATTTTAGCTTCTAATTGTAATATTTTTTCCAGCAGCAACACTTCTTTGATGATGAGGACAGGACAGTTCCTAGCACCCCAACTCTAGTGGTGCCACATCGTACAGATGGATTTGCAGAAGCAATTCAGTATGTAGAAATCATAATAAATGCAAGCTGTATCATATGTTTCCCTTTTACTAACAGTTGAATGATTCTTTGCTTAAAGGTAAATGCAAATAAAATGATTTGGTGATTAGGTAGTAAGATATTATAACATTCCATCCAATAGATGGTTAAAGGAAAAGGCCACAAATATTGAATTGTTTGAACCATACATCATAAAACTGAGTTCAGAGAAGTAAGCTTCTGGTCATATTCCAATCTATAATGTCATGTATTTGTTTAAAAAGTAGTACAGTTAAAATTACTAGGGCAACAGTGGGTTACCATGATACTTTCAGCTCCTCTTTTGCAGATGCTCATTAATGCTATATATGACAAAAGCATGTTTTCTCCGTATTGACTAAGAATATCAGTTAAAAAACACAAGCAAGCTGTTATGAAGAATCAGTTGCTCGTCGCAACTTTGGGTAGAGGAGAGTTGATGACATGCTCAGCAGGCCACTTAGCTCCTATAATGTCACACATCAAATTTTTATTTAAACTTTACAGTATTCACTTTAAAGCATTATTATTTTCTTACTAGAGGAGTATTTGTAAACATATAGTTTTGATGCAAATATAATGGGGTAACTGATTACTTTGGAAAATGCTGATAACATTAAGCAATACCTGTTTAGCTACTAATCTTATTTGTATCATAGATATTTGTTTCCCTTATTCAATTATAACAACTTCATTATTATTTTTAGTTTATTAAACAGTTTATACAGCACATTCTGTATCTTTATAGTTCCCCCCAGGTTGCTGGAGTTCCTAGATTCAGGTTTGGACCTCCAGAAGATATGCCACAGACTAGTTCCAGCCACTCCGATCTTGGCCAGCTTGCATCACAAGGAGGTAAATATGTGTAATACCTTTGTTTTATATTTGTTAGAAAAGTATATTCAAAGGAAACAACTCCTTGTCTGTGCCTCTTTATGGTTGTAGGAAGGCTAGAAGGATGGAGGCAACGATGTTTTGTTCATCTTGTGCTAATAGCTTTGTTGTTTGTAACTAAATGTTGCTTAATGTAAGCATGGTTTACTGTTTAAGCTTGGAAAGATTAGATTTTTATGGGTAAATGTAGGTAAAAGTCAGTTTCACCTTACATACACAAACCAAGAGAAAAAATTAATTGATAACTGAAATTTGAGATAAAGTAAGGAAAACTCTGCTTGAGAATTTAGTTTTGAAGATACTTGCTTTGTATATTTTTGATGTGATTATGACAACTTTTTGTGTGTTAAGGTTTATAAAACTTTAATTTTTCTGAATCTTAACATCTATCATTAAATAATTGGTTTCTCCCCTCTCTCCATAACTTCCAACAACTGTGAAAATATAAATTCATATAAATAAAAAATTGCTTCAGTATACATGAAAAATTATTAATTCTGCTAAGCATATGCTTTTAACCATATAGAATAGCATGTACAAATATGAGGAAAACTAAGACTGATGCTGTGAAGCAAGCAACTTGTTGAACCATTGTGTTGTGTGTCAGAATCTGGGTGATCTTACATGAGAAGTTGAAATTTAATATCACTCAAGCAAAATGAAAACATAAAAAATAACAGAAGCTTTTAGATTGTACACCATATAGTATCTCTGGCATGTCTTCATGTGTGGCTCTGTTCATCTTTTTCACCTTTGGTTTAGGTGTGTGAAGATCTAATCTATTTAGTAAATAGCCTCAATATCCCACAAGAAAACTCTTGTTACTATCACTCTGTTACTATCACTCTCTTGTGTGTATTGCTATTATTTAGGCCTTCCATGTATAACATAGGAAACATAATCTGTTGCAGAGACCAAATCTCTATTCCTTTATCTCACGCTTATCTATTTTCCAGTTGGATTATTCCATGAGTCTGCTTCCTCAAGGGATACTGTTAACCTGTGCTCTAATTTCATTATTGCTAAAATTATGTAAATAGGGCTGGCATTGAGTTCTTGAAGGTAGCTAGATCAAGATGAGCTTGCATCTGTAATGTAGTATGATAGCAGAGAAATGGCCACTGAAAATGCTTTCAGTTCCTCTGAGCTTGAATTTCAGGACATCCAACATCAGTGTGTTCCTTTGATCACAGTACAGAGGAGAAAAAGTAGCCCCTACCCACAATAATGGTGGGCAGGCAATTGCACGTTCTTATCCTTCCTGCTGTTCTGCAGGAAGCAGTCTCCCTTCTTTTCCTGGCAGCAAAGAAGAAACTGTAAGAGATTTGCTAAGCTACTCCCTGAAGGGCTGACACTCAGCAAAATAGTGAATTGAGATACCTCAGAAAAGCAAAACAGAGAGAAGATCTAAAATGGAGGGGACTCCTGTTTTGTTGAGAAGTATTGTACCATGATTAAGATATGCAGTGGCTTTGTAAAGTGAGAAATTGCTAGCGGATTGCGTGTTTTGTAGCTTGTGTAGGGTAAAGCAAGTGCTCCCTGCATTCCTCCAATCATCCTATAAGCCCCATGTTCCACTGTCCCATCTCTTTTTCAAGGAGTCCCTGCTATTTCTGCACTCTTTTTGTACCATATGTTCTATATATCCTTTTTCTCCCATACCAGACTCTTCCTTTCTCCTCCCTAGCAACTTCTCTATGTGCACTCCCATTCTTACTTTCCCCACACTCCGTTCTCTAATAGAAGACCTGTGTGCACCACACCCATACTAGGATCCCATAGTACAGGCATGTCCAAAGTCCGGCCCGCGGGCCAATTGCGGCCCGTGTTCCGATTTAATACGGCCCCCGCCTCTTCCCCCTCTCCTGGCTCCCCGGCGCTCTTTTGAACTGGCGCGCCCAGCACGCCGCTTCCGGCTGCGCCGCCGCCGCCCATGGCCTCCGCGGTCCTAGAGCATGCCCTGTAGGGCACGTCCGCAGCCCCACTCCCCCGCTCGGCTGCGGGTTCGCCCTGCCCCCAGGCCGCCGTGAGGCCGGCGTGCCCTGCGCTCTCCGCCCGCCTCCGACCCTGCGGGCCCTCCGCCTTGGGGCTGAGAGTGCTGGGACGGCCCTCACGCATGTTCACTTCTTCAAATCTGGTCCTCTTTGAAAAAAGTTTGGACACCCCTGCCAGAGTAGGATCCCACGCCTCCCACCTGCCAGGAGTTTTGTGTGCCCAGTCCTGTCTTTCTGTCCCACTTCAGGGTCTCCTTTATACCCTCACCATTGCATAGATTCTGAATACACCCAAATCCCGTTTTCCCCCTTTCATCTCAGTTTTTCTTCTGGTAAGTTCTGTGTCCTCCTGTTCAGTATTCCCCATTTCCTCCCACTCCATTTCCATCATGACAAGATCTGCATATATACCTCTACCCCACCACTATTATTCTTTTCTCTGTCAGGAAGCTCAGTTATTTATTATGTCCACATGTTAAACTGAACTGAGTGGATAAACTGAGATAAGATGGAAATATTGTCGTGCTAGAAGGCCTTCATGGCCCATGTTAAACAGTTGTTTGGTCTTCAGACTATTGCAGAGGTTCTCCAGGTGTCTGGTTGGTGCTAAAGAGTTGACAGGGGCTTCACATAACCTCAGTCTTCACCCTTTGAGTTTTATCCAAAATAAACAGGGTTTTGACCATTGAAGTCTAGAATATTCCCTGGAATTTTGGAATTGATTGGATTCAGTAGTCAAAAGTTACCTCATTGCATACATTATAAATTACATCCATTCAAACTCTGAAATGCCATCAAAGTGAGTGTCAGGCCTTTGCAAGGTTCGCAAATGAGACATTTTCATAATTGTTCCAGTGCTTGCCTTTTTTCATAAGTTTCAGTGAAATTATCTCATGTGAAGAACCTGTGTACTTAGCACAATTTTGCTTTATGGGCTCCTTTGCAAGACTCGTCTCTAAAAGAAATGTATCCTGGTTGAAATTCTTTTGCAGTAGTCTGACAGATTTCAAGTAAACAGCAAATATCATGGGATCTTCCAGTGTTCATTTTAAAAGGGCATAACAGTTTAATTGGGATAAAACAAAGCTTATAGGATGGTTTGTAATCAGGCTTTTTTAAAAATAAAATAATATAATTAAAAAATATTCAGATGGCTTGAAGGCCCAAACTGATTGTTTTATTAATTATTTAATCCTGTGAAATAATTTTCCCATTATTGAGTGAGGCATTAATTTTGAAAATAACTTCTTTATTTTAAGCGGCTTAATCTAAATTGCATGTGTTCAGTTAATAGGATATTCACTTACAGGATTGAAAAAAAAATCCTCTACTTCATCAGAGGAAGTATTATTTAGTGGTTAAGGTTAAAGCTCAGGTCAATCATCAGAAGATTTAGGTTTGGATCCTAGCTTTACCGATTCCCTGTTTAATCTTGGACAAGTCATTTAATTCATCTGCATCTTTTTCCCTGTAAAATAGAGATCTTTATTTGAAGTGGGTATGTAGTTTATTTAATTAAAACTGAAGAATTTTGGCTTCAAGGTGCTACCTTTGTGCAAATTAGGTTTACTTTTGAAGTAATCTCAATTATTTAGTCTTATTGTTTAAATACAAACCAATAAATTACATCAGTTCGTAGGACCATACATAATTACAGGCAGTCCCCGGGTTACGTACAAGATAGGGACTGTAGGTTTGTTCTTAAGTTGAATCTGTATGTAAGTCGGAACTGGCGTCCAGATTCAGCCGCTGCTGAAACTGACCGCCAGTTCTGACTTACATACAGATTCAACTTAAGAACCCCAAGTCAGCTGCTGCTGAAACTGATCAGGAGCTGATTCCAGGAAGCCCGGGGCAGAGCAACTCTGCCTGGGGCTTCCTGTAGTCAGCGCTGGTCAGTTTCAGCAACGGCTGACTTGGGGACGTCTGGGGCAGAGCAGCTGGGATGCTGCTGGGTTGCTCCAGTAGCACCGCTCCTCGGCGCTACTGGACCAACCCAGCAGCACCCCAGCTGCTCTGCCCCAGGAGTCCTGATTCAGCCGCTGCTGAAACTGACCATCAGCAGCTGAATCAGGACGCCTGGGGCAGAGCAGTTGGGGTGCTGCCGGGTTGGTCCAGTAGTGCCCAGAGCGGCGCTGCGGGACCAACCGGCAGCGCCCCAGCTGCTCTGCCCCAGGGTCCACAACAAAAGCCTGGTCTGCTGGGGGGGGCACACTAGCTGCGCCCCCCCCCCCCCAGCAGACCAGGGACACAGGGAGCAAAGCGGCGGGGGGGGGGGGGGGGTTCCTCGCCTCTGAGGCTTTGCTCTGGCGCCGGACCGCTTTGCTCCTGGTGCCCCTGGTTTGCTGGAGACGGTCCCCAGCAGACCAGGGGCACCAGGAGCAAACCCGCAGCCGCGGCGGGGTCCCCCGCTTCTGAGGCTTTGCTCTGGCAAAGCCTCAGAAGCGCGGGGACCCCGCCGCGGCTGCGGGTTTGCTCCTGGTGCCCCTGGTCTGCTGGGGACCGTCTCCAGCAAACCAGGGGCACCAGGAGCAAAGCGGTCCGGCGCCAGAGCAAAGCCTCAGAAGCTGAAACTCTGGCAAAGCCTCAGAAGCGTGGGAACCCGCCGCTGCTGCGGGTTTGCTCCCGGTGCCCCTGGTCTGCTGGAGATGGTCCCCAGCAGACCAGGGGCACCGGGAGCAGCTTTTCTCGCCCCGGAGCTTGAGGTGGCTGACCGCTGCCTGTGAGCTCCGGGGCGAGAAAGCCCCGTTCGTAAGTGCGGATCTGACATAAGTTGGATCCGCGTAAGTCGGGGACTGCCTGTAGTTGGACTTCAGATAATGGTATAATTCCTGTTGTCTAACAGGCATTCACTATACCCATTAATACCAAGAGTTGTGTGTTACAGGTTTAGGAATGTATGAAACACCACTCTTCCTTGCCCATGAAGAAGAATCTGGTGGCCGCAGTGTTCCAACAACTCCACTGCAAGTCGCAGCACCAGGTGAGAATCAGTATGGCAGAATGTAATGAGAATATTAGAAGCTTTGATTCGCAACATAATGGAGAATATTAGTTGTGTGTGTTTTAGTTGCTGTGGTGAAAATATTACTGTAGCCTGAATTCTCCTTGGCTATGTCTAGACTGCAGGCTTCTTTCGAAAGAGGCTCTTTCGAAAGCATCTTTCGAAAGAGCCTCTTTCAAAAGATCGCGTCTAGACTGCAGGCGGATCTTTCGAAAGAGAAATCCGCTTTTTCGAAAGAGAGCACCCAGCGAGTCTAGATGCTCTCTTTCGAAGACGGCCTCTTTACATTGAAGAACGCCTTCTTTCGAAAGAGGAACTTTCGAAAGAAGGCGTTCTTCCTCGTGAAACGAGGTTTACCACCATCGAAAGAAAAGCCGCGTTCTTTCGAAATAATTTCGAAAGAACGCGGCTTGAGTCTGGACGCAGGGGAAGTTTTTTCGGGAAAAGGCTACTTTTCCCAAAAAAACCCCTGAGTCTGGACACGGCCCTAGTATCCAATATTTTGGGTGTCTTAACTGCTTTTCCTGATTTTTGTTTTTCTAAAGTGACTGTTTTTACTGAAAGTACCACAGCTGATCCTTCAGAGCATGCCTCTCAGTCTGTTCCAATGGTTACAACATCCACTGGAAGTTTATCCACCACTACTGAATCCGGAGTGGGTGATGATGGGGATGAGGTTTTTGTGGAGGCAGAATCTGAAGGGTAAGGTATACTATTCAGTGGATTAAGACTTAATTCTGTATTTGAGATTTAATTTGACATACTTTCATTGCATTTCATCATTTGAGAGTGTCTGTTAAATCTTAGCTCTGTTTGGTTTCTCTATATTAGAACATTGTTCTTCTTGAAAACCATCTCAGTGTGGCTACAGAGAGAATGAACCCATCTGAACTAAAAACTACTTTGTAGTGGAAGATGTTCACAAGCTAATTCACTTGCAGTGGAAAAGTGGAATTTAGACTTTGAATCAAAGTATTTTTCAACATCTGGTACTGATAGTAGGATTTAGAACTTGTAGATGTCACAAAATGACCACAGTTCAGTGTCAATTTCCTTTTTTCCCCTGAACATCTTAATTTGCGGCTTGCAGAAATAACAAAAACAAAATGTAAATTTTTGTAAAGAATATAAGCCAGTGATGAAGCCACTGGGGCTCCACCCGCGAACTCCCTGGCAATCTTTCTACTGCACAAGCTACTTGTGATTTGAATGCTCCAAAAGTGCTAGGAGGGAGAGGACTATTAGGAAATGTGGGGCTCTGGTGCCCCAGTGCGCGAGAGGCACACGGGTGAGGGATTAGCCAAGGGCCATTGGGTTGCAGCCCACTGAGGTGAAGGAAGGCCACTCATGTGACTCACTCACTATTTGTGGTTGCCCATCTGTGATATACACCCTTTCTAGGTACCTAGGGTCTGAGTGAGTTTGGTCCATTTTTCTTGATAAATGGATTAATGCAGTGATCTTGAAAGTGGTCTGCTGAGCATTTCAGATTAGGGATGTAAAATCCCGTTTAATCCATTAACTGGTTAAATTTTAACGAATTAACCGCTTAA
Organism: Pelodiscus sinensis; assembly: GCF_049634645.1. NCBI lineage: Eukaryota > Metazoa > Chordata > Testudines > Trionychidae > Pelodiscus > Pelodiscus sinensis. The sequence goes on from NC_134719.1 coordinate 55,001,228, forward strand.
ATGGGAGCGGGTGGGAGTTGTTCTGGCAGGCTGAAGCACCCCTCAGCCTGTGCCACTGGTTAACTGTAACCGGAAAACATCAGTCAGTAAGGTTGATGCTTACCGGTTGACAGCTTAACCAATCACATCCCTTCTTCAGGTAATTTATGCAACTGTTACTGTAACAATGAAGCATCCTTCAGGAATTATTCATTGATAGATTGATCAGACTCCATAGTCCATATTTTTATTGTCCTTACCCGCAGTCATCTGTAATTTGAGGAGCAGAATTAGTGTGTATGTTCTTCCATGGGACATGGTTCACTAAAAAGTACCCCCAAGGAAACTTCATTTTTCTGGTCTTATCTGAAAGGCAGTGGATGAGTAGATAAGTGCAAGAGTAGATTTTTTTTTTTTTTTTTTTTTTTTTACCTTTATTTAAAAAAAAAATCTCTGATTTCTGATACCCTTCACTTTTTTCTGTCTGGTTATGTGTGAAAATACCTATGGTAAAAAAGAATCCATTTCCTTGTTAAATTATATTTGCACTCAGGGTATTTTCTATTTCTCGTTAGGTTTCTGACCATTGTTTAACACCTGAACTTTTATGTTCCAGAATTACTTCTGAAGCTGGTCTAGAGATTGATAGCCAGCAAGAAGAAGAATCTGTTCAAGCGCCTGATGAATCAGACCTTCCTTCCACCAGTCAGGATCCTCCTTCTAGTTCATCAGCAGGTATGGGCTTCATTCCAAACACAGATGTTTTATACGATGCTTACATATCAAGACTTTTCCCAGTGCGGAATACATTGTTGGCAAAGGAGACCAGACTAAGACCAAAGTTCCGTCTAAGCCACGCAACTGCGTGTCTGCATAACTATTTCTGAGTCCCACTCAGAGGTTCAAAGCTCCCCACAGAGGCAGAGAGCTCAGCTGACCGGCAGGTGAAGAGTGGCAGTAAACAGGAGCTAAATGCTGCCTCTGAACTTAATGATTTTTTAAAATTCTGTGTTACGATTTACCATGTAATAATAAGTATTGCATTAAGGCCAGATTTTTGCTATATGATAGAGTTCTGGCTCTTATGCGTCAGAAGAAGCAAGTACTAGGTGTGATGCTAGTTTTGTAGGATGAAACCATATTTGCAAGCTCTTTGAAACATGCATCTGTCTACAAACCCTGAAGCCACGTGTTAATTCTTCTGGGGCTTTTACTCTTCCTTGAGTGGAAGAAGACTAATTTCCTACCTTTGTACAGCACCTTTGTAGTCACTAAAGGTACCTCACAGCAACCACACACAGTGTCTTGTTTTAATATATTTTCTTCCACACTCATAGACTGCTGCTTAAAATATGTTTAGATGTATACCTATATTGATATAAAGAGACACTCTGTGCTAGTAACTAGTAAGTCCTTCAGCACACTTGCAGCTTGGGAAGAACCTGTTTCATAAGGCGACGCCTGCTCTTCACAAAGGGATTTTTTTTTAAGTCTGCTTATGAATGAGTATATATGGTGTATGTATCTCTCTCTCTTTGTGTGGGTGGGGGTGGGTGGGTGTGTGTTTTGTTTGTTTGTACACCTCCATGCACTACTTCAATATTGGTGTTGCACATAAGAAATTTCAACCCGTTCAAAGGGATGTGATGTAAGCAGTGCAGAAGTAAAGGGCAAGATAGTAATCAGAGGCACTAGTAAGGTAACTCAGACATCAACTAGAGCAAGCTGTATTAAAATAAACACTTTAATAAGGTTTTAATTTTGCATTGTCTTTACATTTCTATGTATTCGTTGGAGTTTGACATGAAAACATTATAAAGAATACAAATGGAAAGTTACTTTCCTTTTGTATTAGTTGTCAAAATACAGTTACACAATCGTTCATCCGGCTGATGGGGAGGGGGGAGAGACAAAGAAAAACAAACACACTTATTCAGTTTGAGGTTTTATTATTACTTGAGAAGTACATGTTGAACCTTCACAATTTTATTAAAATATGAAAGACAAGCATTGCTGTATGTTAAACTTAAGCAATGGACTCACTAACAATTACAATCGTACTGCAATAATAATCTTATACATTCTGGGTTTTTTTTCCCTCTACAGACACAAGCAGTAATCAACCAAAGCCTTTCCGGCGTGTCAGACTTCAGCCACCAACATTAAGAACTGGTGTCCGTGGTCGTCAGTTTAACAGGCAGAGGGGTAAGTGACTGTCAGTGCTACAATTATGACTCTACGTGTATGTACTTTTTCAAATGACCTCTTAACAATTTTCTTAACCTTTTTAAAACTGGAAATGTATAGTGCACCCGTATGTATACGTGATGATACAGTAAATAATGTAGGGTCTCTGCTCCACAGATATCTATATATATTACTGTATCTAAAACATTTAATTTGGCTGATAGGTAAAAAGACTTACTTCTTATGTAGCTTATGGCTCTTACAAGATGATGTATACATTTAAATTTTTTTTTACAATTCTGATATTTAAGATTATTCCTAACACAATTTTCCTATTTTAAATGTAAGATTTTTGTGGAGATGAAGCCTGGAATCATTGCTGCTTTTTAAGAAAATTAAATGATTGAAATTACAGAAGCTTAATATGTTAATATTCTCTAGATAGTACTTGTTATAGTGATTTTATCTATAACATCCCCCACATAAAAAACCTCCCCAGATTAAAATTTATTCTTCAATATAAATATTAAATAATCTGTGTATACTGGTGCTCGCACTGATATTTCTGTTAACATTCAGATTATGTGGATTTAACCATAAAAATGCTGAACTGGAAGGGATTTCCATGGCAGTCCCAACTATTGTGTCTCAATCAACCAATAGGGAGGCTGTTGAGAAAGGAAGGTAACAGTCTCCACCCATAGTTGAGCATGCTGTAATTGTGGCTCTTCTGGCCCCTGGAATAACAGTCCATTGATGTGTTAGGCCATCACAGAGAAACCAAGATTGGTAGCGGAATACTCCATTGCACACTTACCTCATTACTAAATGAAGTAGCAACTAATAATGTTTGATTATTGGAGCAGGAACAAGTACTTACATTTGCACTTTTCTCTTTCCCTACACAGGTGTAACTCATGCAATGGGAGGCAGAGGAGGCCTAAACAGAGGCAATATTAGTTAAAAGTTCTGTAAAGTAATTGAAGCTGTGTATACAGACTGTCAGATTGGCTATTGTTGCTTTAGTTTAATGATTACAGCGCTAAAAGCAGCATTTTGTACGTAGATTGATGTGTGCACATTTCACTGTCTTTATTAATAAAATTAAACAAACTGTCCAATGATTATGGCTTCTTTCTTTCCACTCCTGTTACACATCTTCTTTTGGACACTTATACCAGTCATTGGATACTGTCTGCCCAGTCTGAGCGGTAACTGATCTTGCTATTCTGCTGGCCACATCCACATTATAGTATTGATCTGCAGTAAGAGAAATGCAGTTGGAGTAGAAATTAGAATTACTGGTACAGGAAGTCTAGTATATGAAAAGTTCTCTGATTAATGAGCTGAGTTAACATCAGATGCCACTTTCCCTCTTCCTTGTCCTTTTGGCATTATATCACATGTAGTTGAGAGAGATGCTTTAATACCTGTTTCCCAACAAAGTATTTCGTTTTGACATTTTCTTTTTTTAGTCACAATTATCAGTCTTGACCGGCTAGGACTGTTTTATTGGTTAGCAACCTGAAAAACTGCTACTTAGTCCCATTGGTCTCCCCTTTTTATAGAGTAGTTTCTTCTTTAAAAAAATTGGCAACTTTGTCAGTCTTTTGGCATATACTAATCTCAAGCTTTCATACTTTTTAGTGTTATACTGTGAGATATGATCTTTTCTGAAACCCAAACACAGCTCATTTAAATACACCCATAAATCCCAGAAGAAATTCTTTATATTCAGTTGTAAAATTAAGTGCACTTGAACAGATAAGTGGCTTAAAAAAACCTGAGCAACCCTCAGCCAAAGCCTTGAGAATTAAAGGAAGAATGTTTGTTATCTTTGCTATCTCATGCTCATTTGTATTCTGTCCTACCACTTCTGTGAAAGGGCTAAAGAGTTGTGCACTTTTATTCTAAGAAAAGGCACCTTATTTCCCATGTAGGCATTCTCACCTACTTCATAGGCATGATAGGAATTATGCTGGACCAGATCAGTGGTGGTCCTAATCTAATATCTAATACTTCGGAGAAAAGTATCTAAAAATCCTTCAGTATCCAGTTATGGGATGCTGCCCAGAGGGAAAGTTTCTCCTGACCCGCATTAGAAGTTGATTTATGCCCTTATGCACAGGGGTTTATATGCAGAACTGTTTGAGTGATGTCCTGACTTGACTGAAGTCAGCAGCAAAACTACTACAGTAGAGTCCGGATTATCTGACCTTCACTTATCCCACCTTCCGGGTTATCCGACATAGCCATTCGACGTGCTATTTACGCGTCCGTGCGCCACATGCCGCCGTGGCTGTAGCTTCATTTGTTCCTCTGCACCAGTGATTTATGTTTGTGCTGTGATTGTGTTTCATTTTTCCAATTGCATGTTCTCCTTACTGTAATATTTTATTGTTTGAGTAACATGGCATGTGAAAAGAGGGAAAAAACTGGTTCTTTCCATTGAACAAAAACTTGAAGTGTTAAAAAGAATAGACAAAGGCGAGTCCATGCTAAAAATTGCATTTGAACTCAGTGTGGGGTGAGTTACAGTTGGTGACTGGAAAAGGAAAAGAAGTGAGTTAGAAAATTGGTGCTCTGATTGACCCTCAAGTGCAGGACTGAAGGACAGAAAAAACAATGAAAAAATGTGAATATGAAAAAGTGAGTGAAGCTTTGTTCTTATGGTTCACACAGCAAAGGGATAAGGCATGCCTATCACAGGCCCGATTCTGCAAGAGAAAGCTCTGAGTTTCCAAAAGGAATTTAATGAAGGGGAACCTGATTTCATGGCTAGTGTAGGCTGGCTTGATTGCTGGAAAAAAAGATACAGGTTAAGGCAGCTAAGTATATGTAGCAAAAAATTATCGGCAAATCAGGAAGGGTTTCTGAAATGTAAAGCAAATTTTCATTGTCTCATCGAAAATGAAGGATTATCGGGTGAGCAGATACATAACTGCGATAAGACAGGCTTAAACTATAAAATGCTGCTTTCAAAAACTCTATCTTCCTGGGCTGAAGCTTCGGCTCCTGGGTATAAACCAAGTAAAGAAAGAGTGACTATTCTAGCCTGTATTAATGCTACTGGTAACCACAAACTAAGACTCACATTTATTGGAAAGGTAAAAAAAACACAGGCTTTCAAAAACATAGCACCTACTGCTCTACCAGTTTCGTACAAGAATCAGAGGAATGCATGGATGGATTCAGCAATTTTCCGAGGCTGGTTTTTCAATGAATTTCTTCCTTCAGTAGAACAATTTTTGAATTCACTAAATCTACCAAGGAAAGCAATCCTTGTCATTGATAATGCGCCATCTCATTCTCATGAGGATGAACTGTTCAGTAGGGACATTAGAGTGATTTTTCTTCCTCCTAATATCACGTCATTGTGTCAGCCTATGGACCAGGGTGTGCTTGAAGCGTTAAAGAAAAAATATCGTCGTAAGCTTTTAGCTACGCTCATTGAGGCGATAGACGATGGAAATGGTATGCTAGATAAGCTAAGGACAGTGAACATAAAAGATGCTATTTATTGGAACACACAATCATGGGAAGAAATTGAACCGCAAACTCTGGCAAGATCATGGAGAAAGTTACTCTCTGAAGACGAAAACACACAAGAAATGGTGCAAGAAAATTGTGATAACCTGCTACCTTTGTTACAACAAATTCCAGGCTGTGAAAAGGTGGATGATGATGATGATATACAGGAATGCATGGAGAAAGATGAGCAACAAGAACTGACTGACTGCGACATAACTCTGGTGAATCGGGATGACAATGACAATGAAGATGATGAAGATACAAATGACAATGACAAAACGGAGAGAATTAGTCATAGTGAAGGGGTCAAGGCTCTCGAGACGGCACTGGCTTACGTTGAACAACAAGGGGAGGCAACTGCTAGTGATGTTATGTTATTGAGACGCTGGCGCAACCTCGCCACAAGGAAGAGGAACAAAGCTGAGAAACAAACTTCAATCACTAATTTTTTTAAACAATAACTTTAGCGTTTTGCCATACTGCATACTAAATGTTCTGTATTCTATTATGTTACTTGTTCTGTAGAACAATAAGTAATAAACCTGATTTCATACCAGTTTCCGTTTTATCCGATATTTTCGGTAATCCGACCACCCCCCGGTCCCGTTTAGGTCAGATAATCAGGACTCTACTGTACCAATTCAGTGGTCTGAGGATTTCATTCTTTAATGATTAGTCATTACAGTGATGACTCCAGATAAGATTTAAAAGGTTTAGATATGTATAAGATAACAAGACTGCCTGACAACTAGTGACACTGGCTAGCTATTTCGCTGATTATTTTAAATAGAAACATTCATTTATTCAGAGTCTAAGGATCAAGCTTGAGTTATTGCCATTTCTTTTCAGCCTGAACCCTAGCACTCATTAAACTTACCTTGGCAATTCTTTTGTAGTAGAAAGGGTAGGTAACTTTACATTTTAGAAGCCCATACTTGCCTTTGAGATTTAATGTGTTTTAGGTTTAACTTACCTTTAGAGAAAACATAGTAATCATAGCCATCTGGCCTTTGGTAGTTAGGTATTGATATAGCTGAGCGAACTACCTTTGGAAATCCTCTCCAGTAAGAATTTATTTTAACCTCATGATGTAATATTCCTGCAGACAAGAAAATTGCTTTGTTAGGAAAATATATTAAAACATGACCCATACAAAGTTATAACCTGGGAAGAGAAACAGAGAACAGCTACTAGGTTGAAGAGATGTAAAATCATACAAGGTGAACAGATGACAAATGCTGTCCTTCAGAAACTATTACTTTTAAAATAAATATAAATAACATTAAATATAACAGACCTGATGGATTATGGTGGAGTCTGATCGTGTGAGACATGACAGGTGTGCGGTACACGACTGCTGATCTTATTGCACGTTCAAAGCGTCTCCTCTTGATCACTGCTCTGGGTGTATAAGCTGGGTACCTAACATATACTTTCTTTTTGCACTTCTTAGCGGGTTCTTGATTGTAGACATAGTGTTGAACATTGCCACCTGAAGGAGAAGTTTGTTCCAGTTATAAAAATAATTGAAGCAAAAATGTTGTCAGCAATATGAACCTGAAAGGCTGGAAAGACAAGAACAACTCAACATCTTTTAAAATGTGTTCAAATGCTATTGAAGAAACTTCCAGCTTTAAGTGTAAAAAAACTACATATATAACTTGGAAGTATGATGGTAACAGTACCTGCTGAAAGTGATCAATTCTCTTGGGGAAAAATGGTGAAATTGTAAGGCACTAGCCTGATGCTGCAGGCTTTTTGTTTGCATAATTCCCTTTCCTTGAGGGAATGCTACCAAGGAAAAAGACTACAGCAGTGGTCCCCAACCTTTTGGGGCTGCCGGGCGCCGGGGGTAGGGGCCGCGCATGCGCCTAACGCCCTGGGCTGGCACTGGCATGTGCCGCGCGCCCAGGGGTGGGGCCGGCCTAGGTTGTTCAGCGGGTGCACATAAATGCCCTGGCGGGCGCCGTGGCACCACATTGGAGACCACTGGACTATAGGATTAGATCAATGTTATTGCCTAGCTGTTTTAATCTGAATAGCTCCTTCAAATGTTCCTGTGTAGAGACTATACCATTCAAATAAGATGATGATATGGCTAAATCTAGCACTTTCTAAGAAAAGAACCATAACTGAGAAACTGCTCCATACATAGCTGTGGGGTGATTGGTTTATTTCCGTAACGGTGCCTTGTTAACTTGTGATTGGAACAGTGTCCAAAAGACATTAAAACCCTTCTTTATAACCCTATCCTGAAAAGTATGTAAACGTCCATGATCACTTTGGCATTCAAAAGTTGTCTTCAAAGCCTCAGGTTAGCTCAGGCTCTTGTTGTACTAGGTATTGGTGACATCATTTATCCGTTGCCAGACATGCAGTCTTATTTGGAAATGAAGCCGAGCTTTATTACAAAAAGAAATAAGCTAAATAGCTCTAACATTTGTAGGCACCTTAGTTATGAAACATACCTCTTTTGAAAAAATACACAGATTCTGGCCTGTTCCTGTGTTGTGCTACTGAAAGAACTGCTACTATTTTCCCATTTAGTCCTGCAAATCCTTTTGCAATCTGTTTGGGATATCCCATATCCTTTACATCATTAGTGAAACGCCAGTATTGGGAACCCTGAGGATGTAAACAGAAGATTTTACTTAGAGGAAAAAAAATGGTCACAGCTGAGAGGCTGCAATATTGACTAGACAAGTGATTATGAAATCCACATCTAATTACTGTACATTATAAAACTGTCCCAAATAATTACTGATGTATCCCTCAATCATAAAAATGACTTCAGCTTATGTTGGAAAGATTATTCTGCAGGCTTCTTAAACATTTATTAGCATACTAACTTTTTCACCTACCCACAGCCACTTTACTTTTGCAATATCCTGAGGTAGGGGGAACTCAAGTGCTGGGTTTTTGATACTCACAATCATTCCACCATTTGTTTCTAAGGACAGTATATTTCAGCCTCATTTGGTAGGCTGAAAATTGCTTATAGAGTCTTAGTAAATATTTATACTACAGTTGGGTATAAAGGCTCCAATCAAGAGTAAAACCTTATTGGACCGGATATTGTACAGACACAGAAAAAAATGACTTTTGCTTCCCTGAAGGAATTACATATTAACGTCACAAAAGATTGGGGATAACATAAAAGCATATGAATATGGTGAAAAATTAGCTTTGTTGGGTTTATGTAATACATTTTTTTATTATATAATGAAGGAAGGAGAGTGCATTTAAGAACTTTCAGGGATCCCAAAAAGCTTGAGATAGAAGAGGGGGGGGGGGCGAAAGGGGTAGAACCAGCATTGACTTCCCAACAGTGAGCCCAAGAATATTAAACAGAAACTTTGCACAATTGGTTTTTGCTCTTTCATGCAGCACTTTCCAGCCAAATAAAGAGTGAATGTGTAACAATGAATAAGGACTTCATGCTTAACTCAGTATTTTAAATTACTCCACTTAAGGAAACAAATTCACCAATTGTTAGCATTCCTGTGATTATTAGTGTACGAAAACAGGCTGTGCATTTCCAAAAGGGCACTGGTGGCTGCCAACTGTGCCAGATAAATTATACCTATGGTAAAGCATGTGAAGGCTGGGGAGTTCCTGGAGCCATTAACATTTTTCCTGCTATACTATTTATGTCCCCCCTCTTCTGACTTATATGGTGCATGGAGCAAGAGATAATTTAACTTTTCCAACCAGCCCATCCTCTTTTCAGGTCCTAAGCCTGGACATTAAGGTCTTAAGGGTGAAAGCAGAAATGTAGCAATAATTAGACAGATGTTCTGCTTTCTCCTCCAACGATTTATATCCAGCTGTGGACTTGGTAAAGGGATAAGAAAATAAATGCAACCCAATAATATAAATGTCTAAATCAATAGAATCTAGTGGGCAACTACAAAATTGTTATTGCAGGTTTCCAGAGCATGCACTTGTATGCTTGACGTACAATAGTTAGGCTTTATTTTATATAGATTTTGTTTCATATGCTTTGCTTTATAGTAGCTGCTTGGTATTGAAATATATTCTGTATTGGGTATTATAAGTTAGTAATAAATTGTTTATAGGTATTATAAGAGTAAGACATTGTTTAAAATTGTGTGTCTAATCCTGTAACTAAGAAATCCTGAAGGGCGAAGACTTATTCTCTGGTTCCTCTGCGTGAAGTAGAAATAGAATTCTGGAAACACCTAGTGGTGTCTTCAGAGTCATCCATGCACAGAATAAATTTTGCATATTCCTTTGTAAGAGAAATTGCTTTGTTGAGTGAGGAATGTGGGGAGACTCCAGCACCAGATGGTCAGAATGGTTAAGGAGGAGGTATGAACTAGGGTGTTCATCAAATTCAGGATGGCCAAAGAGGGGCAGAATTGACAACTCTAAAGCAAGGGCATACACCTGTGAATGAGATCTGTGAACAAGATAAACCATCTGCAGCCACTCCCAGGACATTCACCAATGTACTGATGGAGCATGACAATGGAAGCAGCCTTGAGGTAAAATTAAATGGCTTCACCGTGACACTGCAAAAACCCATAGACTAAAGTGGGGGGAGATGAAGTCATGAAGCTTTGGGTTAGCTCTGCGAAAACAACTTCCAGGCATCGGACTGCATCTGACAGAACCCGGCTCCTTCCCGGGCCCAGGCTAATTGGCCAGTAGGTTGGCATGAGCACCCATAAAACTGGTAATTATGACACTAGTTGCAGGACTCTGTGCGCGCACATGCATATGCTGATTTCTATGCTGTATTTGCAATAAACATGGTGTATTTCCTTTTCCCTCTGAAAAATATCCTGTGTGCCTCTTCTAAAGTTAACACTCTAATGCCTGGGCCATCCACGCCAGCAGTATGCAAAATTCAAGCTTCTGTATCAAAGTTTTAAAATACAGTCAGTTTTTAAAATACAGCATTATTTTCACAAGAATGGACTCCAGCACCTATGGACATGCATGTCCCTTTGTGAGTCTTTAGCAACCTAGACAATTAGATAAGTGTTTGTCAGCTGAACTCATGGATCTATTTCCTACTTATAACCTTCTTCCATACAGCCCCTCTTTTTTTTTTTTCGGTTTGCAGGCACCCTTGAAATTAAATCCTTTATGTGCTCAAACTAAGCAAGATAACTTCCCTACCTTAAAGAAGAAGGTTTTGCCATCGCAGTTGCATCTGGAAAAGACTGTATCAATGGGGGATGGAATACCCCACCCCTCAGTGATTTTGCGAGGGGATACTGTTGGTTGCTTAGCTGAATCCAGCAGCCAGTAGTAATGACCTGCAAAATAAAAAGTAGAGCTAGCCCTGAAAAACCTCAGTAAAGTGCACCATTTTGCTCCTACTTAAATTTTTGTTTTTGAAAAATGTAGTAGTACAGAAAATGCCAAATCTAAAAATTCCAAACAGTACCACCCTTTGAACTGGCACAACGGGCTCTCTAGATCAGTGTTTCTCAACCAGTGGTATGAGTACACTCAGGGGTACTCGAGAGAAGTCGGGGGGTACATCAACACAACTGAAATTTGAAGAAAACTGAATTTTTGTTTTAAGTTTTACAGAGCTTCATTATTTTTGTACTTTTTATGCCCAAAAATTTGATCGCCCACCCGGCTACAATTAAATTGTTTAAACAAATGTGTAGGAAAAAAAATGTGTGTGTCTGAAAACTGTAGGTACTGGGAGTACTTTATAAAAAAAGGTTGAGAAACACTGCTCCAAAGTACTCACTGCTGCAAGGCTGAGTGCCCAGGGCAGCCCATCCTCATCACAGGCCCCACCCCTGGTTCACGCCTTCCCGCTGGCCCTGTCCCCACTTCACCCTGCCTCTACCCCACCCTCCTTAACCAAAGCCCCTTCCTCCAGGCATTGCAGCCAGGGGATTACCAGGCAGCCTGGCATGGGACTACAGCAGGGGTTGGCCTCCCTCCTGATAGAGAAACCCGACTGCCTGTTCCCTCTTCTAGGCTGCTGCACTTAGCTTTCCCTCAGCATTGGTGCACGTTGGGACCAGGGCTCTCTGCTTCCTGCTGCCACCATGAAGTGGAGTACAGTGGGCTGGGAGAGGGCGGTAGGGTGGGGTGGGGCAGTGCAGAGCAAGCTGCTGGGTTGCACTGGTTTAGGGATATAATAGTGTAGTCAATTAACCGATTATCTGATGAGCAAAAGCTTATAGGTTAGTGCTATAGATTACACACATTTCCCTTCCTACCCTCCCCCGTCCTGGACAGGGTCTGCTGCCACCCTGCACTGCTGCCTCTGTTTCAGAGGCAGCAGCACAAGGCAACAGGCAGCCCGTCTGCAAAGGGAGCTGGTTTTTAAACTGGCTTTCTTTGTCGACCAGCTACCATCTGGCACCCCGCGTGAACTAGCAAGGGACTCCTTGGGAGTGGGGCCAGAGTCTACCGGCTGCCAGCCCTGCCCCCGAGGACAATAGAAGAGTCGATTAATCAATCAAAATTCATGAGGTTATATGACTATTCAATTAACTGATATTTAATATTTCCACTCTGGCTCCCACCATTGCAGTAAGTAATCCCCAGGCCATCCTGGGCCCTCTCCATAGGACAGTTAAGGTGGCTGCATGGGCCCCCCAAAGCACCAGGCTTGAAGCAGCCATTCCAAACCATCCTATGGGTCGGAAAATGCAATAGAGGTGGCTCAGCACCTAGCAGGATCCATGTCATTGCAGAAGCACTTGCTGGGTCCATGTCATTGGAGCCAGAAGCACTTGCTGGAAAAGTAATATTCATCAAGATGGGCGGGGGCCCCAGAAAATCTGCCTAACCATTAGTGGCTGAGAGTAGCAAAGCTAGGACAGAAAAGAGGAGGAAGAGTTTGACTGACTTGCATATGGAAGCTGTTCCTTGCCCCTAATCATTTATGTTGCCCTTTTCTGGACCAATATATATCAGATCTGCATGCAGTATTCAAGATGTGGATCTACCATGACCTTATATAGAGGCAATATAATATTTCTGCTTTATTAATTATCTCAAAGAATCATTTAGCTTTTTAGACAGCCATTGCACATTGAGCAGGTCTTTTTAGGGAACTATCCACAATGATCCAAAAATCTCTTTCTAGAGCAGTAACAGCTATTTTAGACCCCTATCATTTTGTACCTGTAGTTGGAATTCTATTTTTCTATGTGCATTACTTGGCATTTATTTCATCAGCGATTGTGTTTCCCAATTACCCACTTTTATGAGATCCCTTTGTAATTCTTTGCAGTCATCTTTGGACTTAACTGTTTTGAATCATTTTGTATTTGCAAGTTTTGCTACCTCACTGTTTATCTCTTTTTCAAGACCATTTATGAATAAGTTGAACAGCACTGGTCTGAATGACCCCCTGGAGCCCATCACTATTTAGTCCTACCCTTTTTGTCCTGTCTTTTAAATGGAGCAGCTGGCAATGTTTTCACGATCATCTAATGATCCTTCAATTACTTGAATGACAAGCCTAGTGTTATCTTAATCACCTTGCCTCCTTCTTGCTGGGCACTGCTGTTGCTTTTTTGCGGAAGAGGATAGCAAATCGCACTCGCATTTGCATAGCTTCTTCTGATTCTTTTTGCGGAAGAGGTTTTTTCGATAAAAAGCCCCATATAGACGGGGCCATTTGTCAGAAAAAAACTCTCTTTCGCAAGACCCTGTAAACCTCGATTTACGAGGAATAAAGGGGCCTTGCGAAGGAGGGGGGTTTCCATCTAAATAGAGCTTTTTATCAGAAAAACCTCATCCGCAAAAAGAATTAGAAGATATGCAAATGCAAGCGTGATTTGCATATCCTCTTCTGCAAAAAAGCAAACAGTGTAGCCATAGCCTCTGCCTATAAAACTCTCTGCCCCAAAGGAAAAGCTGGGAGCAGTACAAACTGTGTTGCAATTAAGAGCTGTCTCTGGGGATAGAGCATGCGCTTTAAGCAGATCTCAAATATGAAATTCAGGGTTTCAAACATCAAAAGTCCTTCCCCCATCCCCTTCCCCTAAAGATGTTAAGAGGCAGGTAATTGACTAAACGTGGAGTCAACACAATTTGTAAAAAAAAATAAAATAAAATAATAGATTACTCACCTCGAAATACAGCTAATGTTCCATTTGGTAAAGCAACAATTCCATCTGCTGGCTTTCCATTACACAAATTATTATCATCTTGTTCACCTGGGTCAAAATAATTAGTGTATATTTTTATGTAAATGAAATTGAAGCTCAAAGAACAGTTTGAAATGCCAGAGGATTGTCAAGTAAAATAAACCTCTTACTAATGGAACATAGTCTTTTAATATAATTATTTATTAGAGTGTGCATAAGGAAATCTGTATTGCATATTGATCAACTTATTAAACTATAAAAGAAGGCATAAACATAAAACTTTCAGTAAGAATGCTGCATAAAAGCACCATTCCTTCTTTATGTTTGAGAATATTCTGGATCCAGGGTTCTAATTCCTATATCTAATACTTACACTACAAATAAGAGAACTTAAGATTTTTAAAAAATCTCTTCTGTTTTGTTTGTTCTCTCTGCTCTGGGTAAGCTGGGATAAGAAACAGAAAAACTGCAGGAAATTTTCAATCTTGCCTCAAACCAAAAAGTTCTGAAAATATTTTCCTTTTTGTCTCATTCACACAGAGCAGATATAGATTTAGCATTTTATTCATTTGAGATAGGATCACCAAAGTCTGAATCTTGATATTTGTGACCGAAGAATGTCAAGTCTGGTATTTTTATAGCAATCCATAGTTTTCTTTCGTTAATATTTTGAGTACCTGCATTTCAGAAAAACATCCTGCATTGTATAGCTGACCTGTTCCAAACAGGCCTGCTAACAGAGAGGTGCCAATGGGACAGTTGCACCGGGGCCCAGGGCTCCATGTTGCAATAGCAGTGATGGCCAGAGCCCCAGGCTCCTATGACTTGCTTCCAGAACGCTTTATGCTTCTCTGAGGGCTGGCGGGGGCACACCACACTCTGACGGCGATGAGGGTTGGCTGCCTCAGCCCTCCCCTTCTGTTTGAGGTCTTGTCCCTTCCAGGAGCACAGAGCAGTCCTCTTCCCTCCCCCCCCCCCCCCCCCCCCCCCCGACATACCTTGCCCAGAGGCCCATGGAGGCTGCTAGCTCCCCTGGACCCAAAGCAAGAAGTCCTGAAAATATTTGTATTTTGTCTCATTCACAGAGATATAGATTTATGCTCAGATCCTCAAATGTTTTCAGGCACCTACCTCTCATTGATTTCAACAGTCTATTGGTTTGCATCTCATGCTGTCCCTCACACCACATAGTGGATGCAAAACCACATCAGCATTCTCCACTCATAAGTGTGAATTGAACAGACATCGTGTAGTGTTTCCTGGAGCTCTTTTTTCATAAGGATAAGTATATAGCTGGAGCTCAAGTTTCATAATGATAAAAAATGGGTGACTACTCTACCCTAGTAATTGGATTTAAACAATACTTAGGTCTATTGGTGCCTAACTGTAGCAAACTATGCACAAATGTGAATTTAGAAAACTGATTCGGGAAAATGATAGGGATTAAATTTAATTAAACTATAATGGATAATGAGGACAAAGAGCAGCATTGCAGCTGGATGGAGCCAGGGGAGAGGTTTTCTTGTTTTTCATTGTGGGTATCAGTACAAAATAGCTGTCAAATTAGGTCACGTGACTAATAGTTGAACTCTAATAAATACTGGAATACTTTCATCAGACTTGGAAATCTCTCTCTAGCTTTATTCTTTGGCCCTGTTTTGATTCCTATGTTCCCTGGTACTTGCACTCAATGTTCCCAGTGATCCCTTCAGAAATATATGGCTCCTAAAATGGTGACATGGTTTGGCTGTCTAAGAAATTTAGTTTGTTCATTGCTATAAACATAAATGTTACAATTATAAAGAAAGATACCTTTGTAAAAGAACGTTGTGTTGATCGTCTTTTGTAGTGTGGAGTTTGCCTGGATAGTGGGAGTTCTTTCTGGCGCGTTAGTTGAGTAAGATATTGAATATGTTTTAGTAGGGAAATGTGGGTCTTCTTTTCTCTCTTCAGGCCTTGTGGTTCTGAATCCATTTGCCAAGGTGGAGGTATAATGCATATCCTTCACAGCTGCAGAGATTGAAGTCCCTATTGTATGTTTTACTGAAGTATTTGTGTTCATAGCAATTTGGTTTTCCTTGGTAATTGCTTTATCTGAAACAAGATCAGTGCTGTTACTAGTTGTAATCCCATGTGATGTAGTTTCTTGTTTCTGAGAAATAGCCGAATTAGATTTTGTTGTTGTCTGTGTTATTTTTGTAATGGTTTCCAACCAGTTATACTCATTATTGCCATTAGGATTAAGTGTACCTTTCAGTGGAGCAATACATGTTGTGAATGAGATTGCTAGGGAGTCTATGGAGTCCTCTTGTTTAGGAGAGGTAGGATTTTGGTTTGGTTCTTTAGGGTTTTCTGTGTTTCTGCCAGGGAAATTACTGTCTGCCACAGTCATTGGGTCCATTGGAGTGGGGCTTGAATTATCTCTATGATTCTCCTGCTCAGAAGGGACTGAGTTTGCTGCTGGTTTCTGAGTCAAAGAAGGGCTGATGATGATCTTGGAAGTTTGTAATCTGTCAGTTGGAGACTGCTCTGTATTTTTCTGGGTAGCAGTATCTCTAGTGTATGCATTTTCAGAGATGTCTTTGGTTTCAGTAGTCCCCTTGGAAATGGAAGTTGTTACAGATCTTTTAGTAACAGTAGAGGTTTCTTTTGTGGTTTCAAAATGGACTTTTGTTTTCATAAAGTCTTTTGGGTTAGAGGTAGTAAGGTTTATTGGTGCAGTAGCAGTAATTTCAATCGCAGGGTTAGCTTTTTTTTCAGGTTCAATGGAAGGTTTGGCAGTGGCTTTTACTGGTGGGATTTGTGTGACAGTGGTACCAAGTCCATCTTGTGTTGGTGACACAGGTCTTTCCTGGGAGTCTTTAGCTATAGTGGACACTTCTTCAGAGACAGTCAGTGTTTCTTTAGTGACAGTACTTTCAGGTGTTTCCTTTTTATCTGTTGTGGTTACCTCTTTGTCATCAGAGGCTTTTTCCGTAGTTGTCCCTTTGATAACCGCAGTCAGTTCTTTTTTCGCTTCAGTTGTTTGTTTGGTGGCCGTAGTTTTCTGTCTGTTATCTTCAGTTTCTTCTTTGTCTGCAGTAGTCAAGTCAGTAGCCACAGCTGTTATTTCAGCAGCAGTAGGTGTCTGTTTAGTGGCAGTTTGTGTCTTTTTAGTTGCTGTAGTTGTGTCCAGTTTAGCTGTTGTCATTATAGATTCTTTAGCTGCAGTAGCTGTTACTTTGGTTGTTACAATCTCTCTATAGGCAAAAGTTGTGTCTTTTCCTGTTGTGTCTTTTTCACCTGTTGTCATTATATTGACTTCAGCTATAGTAGTTGTGTCTTTTGTATCTATTGTCATTACACTCTCTTTGTCCACAGTGCTTGTGTCTTTTTTACCTGTGGTGGCTAGAGTGTCTTTAGTGTCTATAGTTGTGTCTGTTCTAGGTGATCTTGTGACAGTCTCCCTAGCTGCTGCAGTTGTGGCTGTGTTAGGGGAAGATTCAATCTCTCTATATGCAGCAGTTGTGTCTTTTTTAGGCATTAAGCTTTTTTCATATGGACTTGGTCTAATCTCTTCACCTGCAGTAGATGCATCTTTTTTAGTTGCTGATGTTACAGTGTCTTTAGCTGAACCAGTTGTGACTGTTTTAGTTGTTGTTGCAGTCTCTCTTTTTGCAGTAATTGTCTTTTTTGCATCTTTTGTGTCTCTTTCATCTGTAGACATCATAGTCTCTGTAGCCACAGTTGTGTCTTTTTTATCTGTGGTTGATTTGTCTTTTTCACCTGTTGGCATGTTTTCTTTGTTCACAATAGTTATATCTCTTTTACGTGCAGTTGGTTCAGTGTCTTTAATTTCTGCAGTTGTGCTTGTTCTTGGTGCCCTTGTTACAGTCTTCCTAGCTGCAGTAGTTGTGTGTTTTTTAGTTAAGTCTTTTTCATCTAGAGTTATAACTTCATCACTTACTGTGGTTGTCTCTCTTTCATTTGTCAAGTCAGTAGCCACAGTTGTTACTTCAGCAGCAGTAGGTGTCTTTTTAGTTGCTGTAGTTGTGTCTAGTTTAGCTGTTGTCATTATAGATTCTTTAGCTGTAGTAGCTAGTACTTTGGTTGTTACCTTTTCTTTGTCTACAATAGTTGTATCTTTTCTTCCTGTTGTTGTTACAGTGTCTTTAATTTCTGTAGTTGTGTCTGTTCTAGGTGCTCTTGTTACAGTGTTCTTAGCTGCAGTAGTTGTACCTTTTTCACTCATTACGTCTTTTTCATCCGGACTGAATATAATATCATTTACTGTGGTTGTGTCTTTCTTAGCTATTGTGGTAGCGTCTTTTTTTGCTGTTGTTTTTACAGTGTCTTTAGCTGCAGCTGTCGTGACTGGTTTTGCTGTTGTTACAGTCTGACTTTCAGTAATAGCTGTTACTGTTTTATCTGTTTGGGCTATTGTTTCTTTATCTATTGTAGTTGTTACAATACTTGTGTTTTTCTTAGCTATGGTTGCCCCTTTAGTGGTAGTAGGTGTGGCATTTTTCATAGATGTAGTACTTTTGTCTTTAGCTTTGGTGACATGAGCTGCATTAGTTAATGCTGAGATCTTAGTTGTACTTGTTGTAGTAGTAGGTGGCATGCTGGTCTTTGGAGTTAATATCTTTGTAGTATTCATTTTGATTGTCATAGTAGTTTTATGTGGTTGGGAGGCAGGGGTCTCTCTAAAATTTTCTTCTGACAAAGGAGCTGCTGTTGTAGCTTTATTTCCTTCTCTTAAAATTTTTCTGTTGGGGTGCTTTGTAGTAGGAGCAGGCCTGGTGCCCACATTTTCCAATCCACTGCCAATCTCCTCAGAAATTTCTCTTATTTTATCAGCTGTAGTTCTTCTGTTTTTTGAGTCTTTCTCTACAAGAAGCACATATCAAGTTAAAGCGCCATTTTTTAATTTTCTCATAGTTCTGCAGCATTCCAGCATTTGCTCTTTTGGATTTGACACTCATGGCTTTTTTGTAAACACAGCTGGCAACAGTTGTAACTCTTGTAAATTATAGCAATATCTCTTTCACTTTTTTTCTGTAAAGTTGCACTGTTTTAACTTAAATCGATTTAGAAACCTTTGTGAATACAGGTTGAACCTCTCTAGTTCAACACCCTAAGGATCTGACTGGTGCTGAACCAGAGAATTTGCCACACACGAGAGGTCAATATTGTCTAATATTACTAATGCTGCCACTGCTTCTTGGCCTTTTAGAAGACATTTAGGGGTAGATTAGAGCTAAATAACAGCACACAACTCTGAGTCAGGACTGGTGGCTGTAAACAAATGTTATGAGACAGCGGGAAACTTGGCCACACCCATGATTAGTGGACACCTGGCTAACTAAAATCATGCCAGATCACAGATGATTCTGGACCAGAGAGTGCCAGACTAGAGAAGTTCAACCTGTACCTTAATTCAATTTAAACCTAGTTTTTATCAGGTTAGCTTAATTCATCAAGAGATAAGGACTTGAGTTAAGCTAACCTGATAAAAGACAAGTTTAAATTGTGTTTAACTGTGACTGTCCATGCAAGATTTTACATTGGTTTAATTAAGTTGGTTTAAAATCACACCTTTAGTTAAATAAGTGCACCCTTGAAAATGGGAAAGCCTGTTATTTTTATAATCATATTCTTATGCCACCTGTAATCATTGTGACATGTGGTGGTGCACTGTGTTGTGACTTTTCCAATGTCAGTTGTTTCTCTAATAACAAACTGTGTGAGGAAATGGGAAGTCTTTGGAGACAGGTTAGATTTTATTACCTTTTCTAGTTGTTAAATACACAGATTGTAAATGTTAAATGGTGCTGGGCTGGAAAAAGGATGTGTGCTAGGAAATACCCCACCTCCTGGCCTTGGGGAAGACGGGTGTTAATGACATTTTAATATAAAAGTCTCAGAAGGGTATCTGTGTTAGTCTGTACCTGCAAAAAAGAAAAGAAAAAAAAACGAATTCTAAGGTGCCACAGGACTCCTTGTAGTTTTTGTAATATAAAAGTGAACAGAGTCTAAAGGATCCACCTTTAGATTTGGGCCAAAAATGCTCTCACACTAGGCCAAGCAATTCTGAGAGCAACACCATGTTCGCAATTCTATCCTGTGTGTATCTGCAGTCAACCCTCCTACCCAACAAAGCCACTCACATCCTTCTTTAGAAAAGAGATTTCAGTGTGCCAAGCTATCTAATCTCCTGCCTACCTAAGTTCTACACGATTACCTGAGCCTGCCTACTGACTTATTACGCAGGGGATTCTCAAAAATAGTTAGTTGACTCTGGTTACAGTATAGTTCTGGTAGGCCTTTTTTCTTGCTTCATCTGCTTTACTATATATGAAGGAGATTGTTTTTCATTTTAAAAAAAGGAATAGGGCTATTGGTGCACTTAAGATCTGAAAAGGGAGAGATACTGCATTGGCTAAAGGAGGACTTCTTCATGCTTCTTAGGACATTTTGATTCTTCCATGGAAATATATCAATTTTGGTCTTTTTCTGTGTCAACTTTAATGGTGGCTCTACTCTGAAAAGGGACCCTGTAAAAATGCCAACATGGGGTTATATGTTTATTGTCACTTAGTGAGTTCTGTATTGAATGTTCCAAACTTACAAGTAAAACTAGGTATGTTGGAATCTCTGGCAAACTGTCCTTATTTGGTAAACTGCAAATGAGCCTGTGCATGGCCCTAATAACCTCAGTGGAGTCACATGTGAGCTTAATGGTCTGTCCATGCAGAATAGCTTACAAGCTCAAGACTTTTAAAGCATTTAATCAGATGTGAAACAGAAAATATTAAAAAAGAGGATTGTTTGCAGTAAATCCTTAAAAATTCTTTCTACATAGAAAGACAAGCATGCTTCTATTATATTGCTACTTATACTGTTTACATTTGATTTCTGCATTAGGCTGTTTGATCACAATCCATACCTTTCATCAAAATGCAGGACAATGCAGCACTTTGCATTTTGCTTCAGCTACCCCAGACTAACACGGCTACATTTCTATCACATACCTTTCATGGCATCCTTCGCTTTTCTATTATTTTTGTTTTTAATGTCCTTTGTTTGGCCATTTTCATTGGGATTTTTTGACGAAGCCTTTGTCTTCCGAATGGTTGTGGTCGACAATGAAGAAGACGATGAGGAAGATGATTTCTGTTTCTCAGATTCTGAATGTTCTGTAGCCAAGTAAAACAATTGGTGAAAATGGGAAGCCATGTAAAACACGTTGTAGAAGAAGCTAATACTCAGTTTACAAGAAAATTGTTCTCAAAAGATAAAGGTTTGGAGTGTTGAAGATGGGAAGTATTTGAAATGGCTTGCCTCCTGAGCCAGCAATGAATGGAAGCAACACCCAGAAGGAGGTAGCAAATGTTATGGTCATATTCCTGAAAACTTGAGCCCTTCGCAGCCTCATTTAATACAGGCAGTCCCCGAATTACGCGGATCCAACTTACGTCGGATCTGCAGTAACGAACAGGGATTTTTCTCGCCCCGGAGGACTGGAGCAGCGGGACGCCTGGTCCCGCTGCCCGCCTCCTCCGGGGCGAGAAAAGCTGCTCCCCGTCTCCCTGGTCTGCTGGCGGAGGACCCGGGGCCGGACCCGCGGCCACTTCCAGATCAGCTGGAAGCACCGCGGGTCCGGCTGGGTCCTCCACGGCTTTGCTCAGCGTCTCCCTGGTCTGCAGAATGACAGACATTCAGAGAATGACATGAATGACAGTTCAGAGGATTCCCTTTCAAGTGCAGATGTAAAAGGTCTTTGTAGCAGAATGCAGGTGGTTAAGTCACTCGACTTAAGTAATTAAGTCTTAAGTAATTAAGTACTTAAGTAATTAAGTAATTCGACACTCTCCGGGAAGGAATGAACAAACACTCAAACTATCTTACCCATTACCAAGATAGCTTCCCCAATTATCACCTCTAATACCATTAGCTCACAGACATCCCACTCTCCCCACCTCTAATATCATCAATTCACAGACACTTACCTTCCTTCCTTCCCCCCCCCCCCCCCCCGCATCTCCCTCCTGTTATGAAATGTGATTTGTCCTTTTCATATTTGTTCATTTTTTTAATTGTATCCTTTGGTATATATGGTTGTGACTATTTTCTTCCACTATTTGATCTGAGGAAGTGGGTCTGGCCCACGAAAGCTCATCATCTAATAAACCATCTTGTTAGTCTTTAAAGTGCTACATTGTCCTGCATTTTGCTTCAGCTACCCCAGACTAACACGGCTACATTTCTATCACTATTCTGCAGAGCTCAAGGCATTTCAAAGCAGTCTCCCATGCCTCAGAGAAACAGGTTTAATTTTTTTATAAACTTTTAAAAGTAATAAACAGGAAAACACTCTCGTCCAGGAGTTTTCGAACTTTCTCATATTATGGACCACTTCCCTGCCAGGGTCTGCTCCCCTTGGAATCTCCTAATCCCAACTGCACACCTTCCCTGGGGTTACGGTAACGCGTGGTTACCTGACAAGCATGAATAAGAAAAGAGTAAGGAGACAAAAGGGAAATGCAGCCATTTTAGTAGAACTGAATAGTAATAACTTTGGTTCATTTCCTCCCATTTTGTACACTGGGCTTTATTTCCTCTTCATGATGTACAGCTTAAAGACCAAAACATGCTCACCTCAGTCCAGGGGTCTCTAATTGCTGACCCACTGGCCATCTATGGCCCGAGCACTTCCTCAATCTGGCCCATGAAATATTTGAAAAAGTTATTTAATCAGACCTGTGTGGCTGCCAACCCAAGGACTGAGGGGGTGAGGGGGTAGGTGCAGGTGGGAACTCACCCTCACCCAGGCCCCCAGCACCCATATAGTCCCGGACATAGAGGGAACCACTCAGTCTGGGATGCCACGCTAGCTGCCTCCACTGTGATGTGAACTGCTCTGGCCAGGGAGCTGCCTGAGCTGATGCCCTTCTGCAAACAGCAGGGAAGGGTAGTTTGTTTTGCTTTTGGTTACCCTGGGTGGGGACCCCAGCACGAGGATGCAAATGTTAGTGCGGGGCAAGCAGGATCCTAGTCTGAGGACATGGATGTGGGATAGGGGAAAATCTCAGAGCAAGGACATGGGGGTGTCAGGGTGAGGACTCAGTTTCAGGTCTTTTGTGGGATCCTGGTCTCTTTCTCAGCTCCTGGACACGGGAGAAACTCATGAATCAGCCCCACCCCCGACCCTCCCAAAAGAGAATGGCTTCTTAAAATCACAGATAAAGTAAACTTGGGGAACTTTTTAAGAACATAAAAATAGTCATAGTGTGCCAGACCAAAAGTCCATCTAGTATCCGTCTTCTGACAGTGGCCAATGCCAAATGTCCCAGAAGGAGTGAACAGAACAAGAAATCATCATGTGATCCCTCTCCTGTCATACATTTCCAGACAAACAGAGGCTAGGGACGCCATTCATGAACCTAACCTCCATGAATTTATCTAGCTCTTTTTTGAACCCAGTTAAATTCCTGATCTTCACAACATCCTCTAGCAAGGAGTTCCACAGGTTGACTGTGTGCTGCATGAAGAAAAACTTCCTTTTGTTTGTTTTAAACCTATTGCCTATTGGTAGCATTAGGTGACCCCTAGTTCTTATAACTTTTCCTTATTCACTTTTCCCACACCAGTCATGATTTTATAGACCTCTATCATATCTATCATACCATTCATATTTATTTGGCATCTGGTGTTCGAGGTCTTTGGCTGAACACAAGGCACATTTTCTAGCTTTTCTCTACAAACCGTGAGACCTAAAGTCTTCCTTTAAAAAAAAAGGGGAGGGGAGAAAAGTGTGGTTGGGATTCTCTTCTAATACGAGGCACCAACAAACAAGCATAATCTACCAAATCAGAGTGATCACAGCTGGCAGCCATGCACGAGGCATGAGGAAGTGAAATTCCCAGATCTGGCTTAATTCTAACAACGTGGCTGGGGCTTCCCAGGAAAAAAAACAGTCCCAATTATCAGGAGGCTTGTGATCAAATCAGGAGAGTTGGTATCACTGATGTCTAGTCAGTTTCACAAAATGCGTTAGTAGTTTCACAGCTTTCCCCTACGGACGGGACAGCTCTGCAAACACCGCCCCTGGGCCACAGGGACGAGCTGGCAGCGGCGTGGAGCTAGCAGTGGGAAGCTACTCTAGCCCCGCTCCACTGCCTGTGTGGGGTGAAGTGGGTTTTAAATTGCCTTGGGGTGGCAGGTTGGGCTGAGGGATGTATGGGTAGGGAGGTACAGAGACACCTTCCCCCTCTCCCCATAGCCCTGCCAGAGTGGGGGTGCTCACTGGTCCACTAGGAGGATTTGAGGACTGACACTGACCCTAAGATAAATTGAGTTTGAGACCTTTGGCTTTGTTAGTAGCCCCATTGACTTTACTCAGGTCATACTTCATATCTAAATTGATCAGGAATTGGTCATAAGTATATGACCTTGTATAATTGGTCATAAGTATATGGCCTTGTATTTCTTTGTATTATATCTCCGACATATTGTACAGTTTTGTTTTGTCCTCCTAGGTGTTTTGCTTCAGATTTGGTGTTGCCCACTATCAGACCTAAGCTTACACACACACTTCCTTGACCCCCGACAGACACACAACACCTTCATGTAGTTTAGAGCAGGATTCATTTTGCTTCTCAAAAAAGCTCCCAGAAATTACTAAGAGCAAGCATTGCTGCTTAACAAGGGTTGGACAGCACTGTGATAGAAGAGCCTGTGGGCCACCTGGAAGAGCTGTACAAACTACTGCTTGAGGCACACTTGTAAATGTACTGTAGGAACAATACTGTACGGCAAAGCATTACAGACTAGTTCTTTCTCCTGTGTAATGTCTGCATAGGCAGTAAATTGACTGGGAGTCTTGTTAAAGGTTTTTGCTCTCATTTAAAAAGTTAAAATGAATGTAATTTCTTTAGCTTTGGTCCTCTGTATCATCTCTCTATGACAAATTAATGCAATGAATAGGCAAATATTTTGTAAGATTATTGCAGCTAGTAGGCATATTTTGCAAGAGTTTTAAAGAATTATCTATTAAAACTCTCAAGCATTTGCCATCGTTGACCCCCGGTATAACTATTGTAGTGAATGCAATTACAAGTCTGAATTTCTCAGTCAATGTAAGCATACAAACTTAAACCTATAATCTAACAAGTTACGATATTACATAATCCTAGAAAAAAAGGTGCTTTGCACATTCTGCAAAGAAAGACTGAGGGTATGTCTACACTCCACGCTTATTTCGAAATAAGCTATTCCAGAATAGTTATTCCAAAATAGCTTATTTCAAAATAGAATGTCTACAGGAAAGCCTCAAAATTAGTCCGAGGGAGGCTCCCCTAATGTAGATGTGCTGTGTCAATTTAGAGCCCCTGGACGCACTGGGGAGGAATAACTTAGAATGGCCCTGGTGAAGAGCTATTTCAAAATAGCAGCAGTGGAGCATCCACACATGCCTTATTTCAAAATAGCTATTTCAGACTAGGCGTTATTCCTCATAGAATGAGGTTTACAGATTTTGGAATAAGCCGTCTGTTATTTGGAAATTATTTCAAAATAATGGAATGGCTATGTAGATGCTTGCATTGTTATTTCAAAATAATGCTAATTATCTCACAATAACGATGCCGTGTAGACGCACCCTGTGTTACAGGTATTTTCTGAAATTTTTTGCAGCCTAGCTTAACTGAAGCATCAGAGGCTTGCTGTGCAAGGTTAGCTTCTCAGTTTTGTCAATACAATGCTGTCCTGAGCTACTGTACTTCCATTATTGCAGTACTAGACTTTTCCTGAAATTGCCAGTTGTGCATATGAAGTTTATTGAGATGTGGATGAAACTCCACTAGGGGTCAAAAAAGAGATCGCCATTTTTTCCTAACATTTATATTAACTAGGATAAGTCATAAAAAAACAGTAAGGCTACGTCTAGACTACATGCCTCTGTCGCCTGAGGCATGTAGATTAGGCTACCAGGCATAGGAAAATGAAGCAGCGATTTAAATAATCGCCGCTTTATTTAAATTTACATGGCTGCCGCACTGAGCCGATCAGCTGTTTGTCGGCTGAGCACGGTAGTCTGGACACGTGGGTGTTGACATCAAAGGCATTTGTCGACCACCCAGGTATGCCTCCTGGAATGAGGTTTCCTATGCCTGGTAGCCTAATCTACATGCCTCTGGTGACAGAGGCATGTAGTCTAGACGTAGCCTAAGATCTTCTCTGAAGAGTATATGATGTAATAAGTTCTAGGAACAAGCTTAATAGCTATGTGGAAACATCTCACATTAGTTTTCTACAGCTAGAACTGTGGAGTGATTTTTAACATTCACTCAGATAATGCCAGTTGCATTCATTTTCTTTCTTACCTTCCATAACTTCATGGGATTGAACTACTTTCTTTGGTTTCTTATTCTTTGAATTTTTTGATGACCGTTTAGCAGTTGTTTTGGTCACCAAAGGAGTTGTTCTGGTTGATGATGATTTCGTAGTAAGTGCTGAAGCCAAGAAAAATACAATGTGTTAATGGAAATTCCATTCTCATTCAGCATGAAGCATATTATCATTAACAAATGAAATGGAACAGCTGTGACACATTTCTACTATAAGTCTAATTTTGCTTCACTCCCTCTATTCCACTAAATTTTTGCAAAACACATGCACGCACACACACACACTTTTAGACCGGAAGCTTCTCGTGCTTACTTTAAGACCAGAGAAAACTTTTTTTCTGAAAGATTGAGATCAACTAAACACTTTTTTTTTCATTAATTGGACTTAAGGGGAAACAAGGCTTTACTTTTTAAAATGTTGGTTCACTTTTATGTCCACTTACTCCAAGCTAAAAAAAATGTCTTGAGCCGCAAACTTGGAAGCAAGGTCAGATCCAGGTATTAGGTTAGTCCTCTTAAGTTCTCTGTTGAGGCTAAATCAGGGTCTGGGTTCAGATATACTGTCACTGAAATCTCATGAGGTTTCACACACATGTTCATACCAGAACCGGAAAATAATTTGGGATCCAGTAGTCAGTCTAAACCGCAGGTGTGAATTTGGATCAGAGAGTGAGTCAGATAGCAAGGGTTCGGGTAAAGGTCAGCTGTCCAGCCAT
Source organism: Pelodiscus sinensis (assembly GCF_049634645.1). Taxonomy (NCBI): domain Eukaryota; kingdom Metazoa; phylum Chordata; order Testudines; family Trionychidae; genus Pelodiscus; species Pelodiscus sinensis. Next base: position 55,028,132 of record NC_134719.1, read on the forward strand.
GGCAGAAGAAAGATAGAAGGCAATGGATGTGGTTTCACAAGGCTGCAACTTTATTCACTTAAAATATCTGGGAGCATCTGGCAATAAATTGTGCAGTTCAAATCATTAACCTTTTCTTAATTTCCACATAATCCTAATGTCATAACCTACTTCATCCCAATGGGCCCCAGACATGCTACCTGGGATGGGCCTGTCTGGCAAAGAGAGAAAAATTCCTTCCCAGCTCCCCCAGTAAAAGGCTAACTAGTGCAATGCACACAGGCTGTCAAGTGGGAGCCTTGTCCTTTTGTCAAATTCATGGGTGGGAGGGGTGGATGCTGCCAGCTCAGTCTTAGGGACTGCAGGGACCTGGCAGCCACTTCCTAGAGCCACATGGAACCTGCACAGGTAGAAGCCTGCAGTAGCCCAGGGCCTTGTTGTGCTGAAAACACCCAGAAAACACCCAGAAAAGAGAAACACATGGGAGCACTCTACTAACAATGTCTTGTGTGACGTATGAACAGTATAAGACCACTTTCTCCCTTGCACAAAATGAGACCTGGAAATGTGGGTTATGTTGGGATTAACATGGTACAATATGATATTAATTTGAAACTTCTGTAAGACATTACAGAAATCCATATTTGTTTCGTTAACTATTCTTAAGTAACCTTGCATGATTGGTTATAGGGAGACTGTATAGGGAGACTGAGCAGTGACAGCAGAGGAGGTATCTACCATTCCTATGGATTTCCTCCAATTTCAACATTGAATAGCAGATACACACCGAAGCTTTGCAGCAGAATATGGGCTCTTCCCTATTTTTTCCTTTGCTAAAGTACCTGGAGGTCCAAGATGCAACTGCCTTTTGTGGGGGATTAGGTGAAGTGAAGTTATTAGATAGTTTAGAAATGAGCAAATAATTAAATATTTTAAGCAGTAATTCTGCAGAAAAAATATAGTATTTTTAATCTAGTTCTTTCTGGTTTTGCCTTAGTAAGGCAAGGTGTTATTTTAAGCTCTGAAAAGAATCAGACCTCAGCTTCAACTCTTGGGCTACGTCTAGACTTCAAGCTTCTCGCACAAGAAGTTTTTTGCAGAAGAGATCTTCCGCAAAAACTTCTTGTGCAAGAATGCGTCCACACTACAAAAGAACATCACAAAAGTGATGTATTTTTGCACAAGAGAGCATCCAGACTGCATGGATGCTCTCTTGCAAGAAAGCTCTGATTGCTATTCACAGAATGGCCACCAGGGCACCTGTACTTCTTTCAATAGGCTCTTTTTGCACAAAACTCCTGTTTTCCATCCACACATACCTTTTTGCGCAAGAGCTCTTGACAAAAAGGAGTTATTCCTTGTAAAAAGAGGAATACCTGTACCGAAAAAGTCCTCTGTTCTGTTGATTCACTGTAAATTTATATGCTCAAAAACACGCTTGAGGTGTGGACACGCCATGGGTTTTTGCGCAAAAACAGCTGTTTTTGAGCAAAACCCCTGTAGTGTAGACGTAGCCTGAGAAAGCAGGAAGCAAAAAGGATCAGGAACCAAGATCAGTGGTGAAAATCAGTGTTATCTGGTATATACAACCTTCTTAGCAGTACAAATGGACAGAGGGAAATAGATATTTTGGCACTTGAAAAAGTACAAAAAAGGAAAACCAAAATGATTAGGGGTATGGAACAGTTGCCATATGAGGCGAGATTAATAAGACTGCGACTTTTCAGCCTGGAAAAGAGATAACTAAGGGGGGATATGATAAAAATCATGATTGGTGTGGAAAAAATGAATAAAGAAGAGTTATTTACACCTTCCCATAACACAAAAATGAGGGGTCACCAAATGAAATGAACAGATTGCAGGATTAAAACAAACAAAAGGAAGTATTTTTTCACACAGCACACAGTCAACCTGTGGAACTCCTTTCAAGAGGATGTTGTGAAGTTCTAGACTATAACAGTTAAAAAAAGCTAGATACATTCATGGAGGATAGGTCCATCAATGGCTACTAGCCAGATTGGCAGGAATGGTGTCCCATTCCCATTTCCATTCCCAGCTTCTGTTTATCAGAAGTTGGGAATAGGTGACAGGAGATGATCAATTGATGATTACCTGATCTGTTCATTCCGTCTAAGGCACCTGGTATTAACCACTTGAAGAAACAGAATACTGGTCTAGATAGACCAGTATGCCCATTCTTATGTTCTTATGAAATGTTCAAAATATTCATAGCCAGCAGTCTGGTAGTTCAGACCTTAAAACTCATATGATGTTCATGAGTTAGTACAACATTCCCAAGACTTTAATGGGATGTTTAAATTTCTTCATGCAAAGTTAAAAAAAAAAGCAAAAAAAGCAAACAAAGCTGAAAGATGCACTTGTCCAGATAACGATATAAATAAATCTGTAGAAACTGACTCCCATGTCTACATGCAGATACATATGTGTATTCATGCATACACATCTAACATGCGCTAACATGTATACTTCCACATTGTTTAATAGTACAATTGTTATTTACTATCCCAACTACGATCAGGGCTCCAGGGTGGTAGGTGCTAGACATACACATAAAAAGAGAGAATCTTTTAATAAAGAGTTTATAATGTAGCTAGACAAAGATGGAGAAACACTGGTTCTTCTGCAATTGCTAGTCAGCAACATTCACTTTTTAAAGAGTAATATATTGTGACAGACCTAAGCCAGCAGCCTTCCACACTCTGGTGAAAGCAGAGATACAGGGCACTGAATAAGTGGCTTTCTCTTTCCAGTGTAAACTACTAGAGCAGGAGTGGCCAACAGCAGCAGAAGAAATGCGAAGAGCCACCTCAGAATTGTCAAGCAAAAAAAAGAAGGAGACTGCTCCTTTAAGGAGCAAGCAGGCTTAGACTTTTTGGCCATATCAGGCTCCCATCGATGGCCACCATCTTGGGCATCTTTTTGAATTGCCGACCCGGTGAGCACAGGGTAGCTGGCGGTGGGGCATTTGAGGGGGCGGGAGAGGCTTCGTAAGCCACACTTTTGGGGGAAAGAGCCTCATGTGGCTCCTGAGCCGCGGGTTGGCCATGGCTGTACTAAGGCCGGCTGCAGTAAAATGAAGGCAGGAAAACACATGGGGCTAATTAGCTAGCTTGCTCCCTCAGGAAGTCACTCCACACCTGCAGCCAAGGAGAGGAAGACAAACAGTGAGGGACCTGCAGGAGAAAGGGAGGAACAAGAAGCTGTGTGTGAGCTGAGAGCTGGTTAACATGTACCAGAGGGAGACATTTTGGAGGGGTTGTTTGGGGAAGTGGCCCAAAGAAAAAACCGCCAAGCCTGAAGGAAAACCAACCATGATTGCTGCTGCTATTTTAGGGTCCCTGGGCCAGAACCCGGAGTAGTGGGTCGGCCCAGGTTCCCCCCAAACCTTCCCCTGACACCAACACAGAGCCTGTCCCAAGAAGGGAGACCAGGACTATGAAGGGGTTTTCACCCCAAAACCATGGACTAGCCTGTGATGAGCATGGCTCACTAAGCTACGGACACTGCCTCCTGTAAAGAGAAAGGGGTTGTGTATAGGACCACTGCGCATGTCTGAGGCTAAAATTATCTGCCAGGAGCGCAAGACCCATGGAACACAGCCACAACTTTGCCACAGTATTTTAATACAATAATATACTTTTAGGTTACATCTATACTGCAGGCTTCTTGCGCAAGAACAGCTGTTCTTGCACAAAAACTTGCAGAGCATCTACACTGCATGTGTGTTCTTGCACAAGTGAATTTACAGTGAAGTGTTGGAACAGAGGGCTTCTTACACAAGAGATATTCCTCTCCTTGTGAAGGATATACCTTTTCGCACAAGAGCTCCCAGGGTTGGGGTCAGGCTCAGGGGACTAGAACACAACACCCTAGCCTCTAAGCCATGTGGGGACCCATTCTGCCCTGCTACTTTTAGGCTGCCCCTTATCCTGCATTCCCCTGCCAGACCCAGCTCCAGTTCTCTCCGTCCCGTCCTGGCATTGGGCTCAGGCTCCTCTTGTGCAAGAAGGCAGTGTGGACGGGAACAGGGGTTTCTTGCGCAAGAAAACCCTATGGCTAAAATGGCCATCAGAGCTTTCTTGTGCAAGAGCACATCCACACTGCCATGGATGCTCTTGCGCAAAAGCATCTCTCTTGTGCAAAATCACATGTCAGTGTGGACATGCAAACTCTTGTGCAAACCAGTTCTTGCAGAAGAAGTCTGCAGTGTAGATGTAGCCTTAGAGTTCCTTTCTCTTTTAAAAGTTTGTTATGAAATGAATACATACTTTGCCATCCAATTATTTGTGAACAAGCCAGCCAAAGGAAGAGAAGTCAAAAAGTTATGCCGCAAACTTTATTCACATGGGTGTACACACATGCGGCAGTACACACACCTCCCTACACAAAGACACAGACTTTTACATACATACAATGCATGCACATACTTGCCTACACAGAGATACTTATTCATGCGCTTTTCCAGAGGCAGCCTCAATCACCTATTTGGGAAGGTGGCTGGAATGGAAAAGATGGGGAGGGAAGAGGCTACAGATGAAAGCAGTGTGAAGGGCAGAGGGGGCAGTGAAGGCGAGAGGAGGGGCAGTAAGAGTATGAGGGTACAGGAGCATGAGGATTTGGGGGACAGATGTATAGGGACGTAATGGCAGTGCAGCAGTGTCTGGAGGTGAATGGATTACAGGGGGGATGGGGATAAGGGACATGGGAGGTGGCGAGTCTGGGTGGGAGAGAGGTGGAAGGGGTACAGTGGTGAGATTGGGACAAGGATAGATGGGATGAGGGAGGGGTGCAGTGATAGGATCTGCGGGGGTAGCCCCATTCCCAGTACTTGGAGATGGAGATACATTACTTCAGACTCCAGGGTGCTGGCAATTGGGCGACAGACAGACAGCGGTTCACTGCAGGGCACACACTGCAGCTTGAACCCTGCCATGGGAGGAGAAGAGGGCTGGGCAGCAGGGGAGACGTGTGCACCCGCCACATCACCCCTCAACAGCTGCCTGCTGAGCACGTACGAGTTGCACTAGTTCCTTTCCTGCCCTGACCCAGCCAATAGGATCTGTGCCTGTGGGCGGAGGGAGGGAGGGCTGTCGCTAGGATCTGAACCTGCTGTCTGCTTCCTGGCCAGGGAGCTGCACAGCACAGTGGTTAGCAGGGAGCCTGCCAGCCCCACTGCCCAGCACAATGGTGCCACCAACCAGAGACTCAATGGCCCAGTCAGCAGTGCTGACCAGAGACACCAGCATCCCTGTTTGACTGGACGTACCAGTCCAAACCCGGACACCTGGGCACTCTATTGTTAAACAAGTTTATCAGCAGTTAAGGACTGCCTGAAAAGATGAGCGGTTAGGAAACCTGAGAGGTAGCTCAGGGCAGTTAATTCAGAGAAGGCCAGTTCCAAGCACCTGTGTTCAAATAAAAGCAGGTTACCAGACCATTCCTTTAATCGCCCCCTCTTAGTTCCTGTTGATTGAGCTTTCCATACATGGGGTTCTGTTACTGAAAGGGAATGAGCCATTCTATTTTCACTGAACTTAATGGCAACCAACGTCCCTTTAATGGGAGCATTTTCAAGTACAAAATAGGTGGGGTTGCCAATCTGCTATAACACATAGGCAGCTACATCAAACATATAAAACACAGAAAACCGTTTATAAGGGAAGTACACTCACCTTCTTCACAATGTTTCTGATAGTCTGGACAGCATTTCCCATATTTTTCGCAGTCTGCATCACAATCACATTCTCTCCCTCTCACAAACGTTTCAAAGCACCGTCCCTTACAGGAGAGTTCTACACAAGGCAAAGCAAGACGTTCAGCGCTATTGCCTGTCTTTGGCTTGGATTGGCTTTGGTCTGTATTGGAACCCTTTTATAATGAAGTCATTCATTTTTGTTGTTATAAAGAGCAACTTCGTATAAGGAGCTAGTTGTTCTGAAGCCTATTTAAATCAATGTGAGGACTCCGCTTGCTTTCAGGGGATTGGCTGTCATGCTCTGTAACTGCAATTTGCACACTGTGGTGTACTGAAGCAATTTAGAATTTGCATTCTGCTTCACTACAAGCTGTTTCACTATCTCAGAATTCACTATAAAAAGGTTCCTTTGAAGAGGATTCCATTCCCCCCCTAGTCAGATGTGATGGCTCTGCAGTATGGGCCAGATGTTAAATATCTCAGAGGGCCTGAATTTAGAGTCAACAAAAATGTTATACTAGGCCAGATTTTCGAAGAAGCCCCACATTATTTGCATAAGCAATTATTTGCGTGGAGAAGATTAAAAATGTTAATTGAGTACAAAATTATTATTATTTATTATCTTATGACATAAGTATAATTAAATAATTCAAATTTAATTAATGCTGCCTATTCCTAATAATCCATTGGGGCTTAACTTTTAATAACCACTAAATTCCTTGCACTACATATTAAATAGTAAGGGTCAATTTATCTGCTTGCAAGAGTGTGCACAGCTCCCATTGATTTCAGAAAGTTATAGGAATTACCCATGTAAATGTTTGTCATATCTTAACACAGCCATTGACATTGTATAGTACGTGTGTAACAGATACATCTTGTGTATTTCAGCGGTCAGATTAGACCTGAAGTCACCAGAAGCTGAGAATACTCAGTACCACCCAGAACGGGGATCCAAATAAGCTGTCAGTTGGTAGTTACACTGGATGGCAGACAGGTAATGAACCCTCTCTGGGTCTGATCTCCTATTGAAGTTCGTCTGTGATTATGTGCAGGGATCAAAACCCTATTTTTCAATAAATATTTGTTGAGTGCTGCTAGGATCATTCATAGACAATTGGCAGCTTCTGACCTTACACTGATAGAAATTCAGTGTAGCCCAACTTATGTCAGGTTTAGCTCCTGATACGTACCAGTGTAAATGAGATCAGAAATAGGTCCTTAAATTACAGTGCTAAGAAAAATTGCATTCCTAATCATTACTCTGACATGTTACTAATGCCAAAATCACTCTGTCAGCTCAGTGGGATTACCTGCATGTTTAAAGTATCAGAGGGGTAGCCGTGTTAGTATGGATCTGCAAAAGCGATGAGGAGTCCTGTGGCACCTTAGAGACTAACAGATGTATTGGAGCATAAGCTTTTGTGGGCAAAGACCCACTTCATCAGATGCATCTGGCAAAGTGGGTCTTTGCCACGAAAGCTTACGCTCCAATACATCTGTTAGTCTATAAGGTGCCACAGGATTCCTCATCACTTCTGCATGTTTAAACGTAAGCACACGCTTGGTCAGGGCTAGGGTGCTCAGCACATAGAATACATAGCCACAAAGAGCCAGACTTGCCTGTCTACCACTAGAGACCTTTAAAAATCTGCCCCTTAGTAACTAAAGACCCTGTTGTATAATAAAGAGAATCTGCAACATTTCAGACCATCCTATCATTCAAGAGAATCAAAGAAATATTGAAATTGCTGAGCAGATTAAAATTTTGTCTTATTCAAATCAGGTTTACCTGAGCTATCAATACACTCCATGTAATAAATATGACTGGTTTAATCACAATACAAGTCCCTTCCATGGGGCTATTTGTGCAGTAAGGTACCAATTAGTAAAGGTGGTGTAATCAGGGTTTATGATTCTGTAATGATAGAGCTAAAAAATCTTACCCTAGAATGTTTTAGCCATTGTTTGAACTGCAATGAAAGTAGCATACCCTGGTTATCTGAAGGGGTTGTCTGCATTGTGCATTTAGTCCACACCAGAAGGTGAAATTGAGTAACATTCTAGTGCACACTAGCATGTTGCATAATAACTGGCTGATGTGGATCTTACTGGCATGCAAACAAATTTCCCGGTGCATGGTAACATAGTACTGTTTAAACAGACCTATATTAGTGTACATTAGTCCATACTTGTGCACCCATTCACACCCCTCTGGCGTAGCCTGAAACACTCTGTAGACAAAACTTAATCATAAAAATGAATATAAGGCATTGATACCTGACAATAAACCTAATTTGCCGAAATCCTTGTAAAAATACAGGCAGTCCCCGGGTTACGTACAAGATAGGGACTGTAGGTTTGTTCTTAAGTTGAATTTGTATGTAAGTCGGAACTGGTACATATTGTAGGGGAAACTCTAGCCAAACATTTCTCCAGAGCTCAGTTTTATTCTCCCACACCTCACTTCCCTCAGTCCTTTATTCTCAAGCTGAGGTGTCTGCTGAGAAAAGCCGCTCCATGTCTCCCTGGTCTGCTGGGGGGGGGGAGGGGCACTAGCTTCACATCTCCCTGGTCTGCTGGGGGGAAGCAGCTAGTGCAGGGTTGCCTCACCCCGTTTGTAAGTAGGGATCCGATGTAAGTAGGATCCATGTAACCCGGGGACTGCCTGTAGACAGAAACCTGTATATTTGCACTGTTCAGTGACATTTCAATTGCAGGAGACCTATTCAGAGTCTAATATTCATTCTGTTGTTTTCCCAATCAGTTTCCCACACAACATTTTCAACTACTTGGGCTCAGCATATGGAAACAGATGTGAGTTTTTAAGGTGGCAAATTTCAACTACTTTTTCCTTAGCAGTTGTAGGGCCATAGTGAGACGTCATCACATTTAAAAACAAGAAAACCTTAGTCAGTAGCAATTTTTGGCTTCAAAACTGATAGCAGAATCTGATCCAAAGTCCAATGAAGTCAGTGAAAGACTCCTGTTGACTTCGCTGGGCTTTAAATCAGGACCTCTGGTTCCATGGCTTTTAAAATGTTGCTTTAAAAGATTTTTTTTTTAAAGCAATGAACCGGATGGGCCCCAAATTGTAAGTAAATTATTCACCCCTTGTGTGCTGCTCTGCTTCTTTTCAAAGCAGGGCACTTTTCTTCATGGCAGCCTAATTATTGTACCTGTGAATATTGGACTTTTTGAAGTGGCGATTATCCGTGAAAAACATTCACTATTCAGACGCAATACAACATTTACGAGAAGGAAACAAGAGACAAAGTAAAGCGAAGGGGGGGGGGGGGCAGGGGAGTTGAACACTGAGACGAGAACATGGTACAGGAGCCAAAAAAAGTAGGAGCAAAAGCTCGTCATTGTAGAAACTCATGGGGTTTGACAACTTACCCTCTGTGCAGAATTTCTTGTAATCGTGGCAGCACTCCATGTAGTGTAGACAGCTATAATCACAATGGCAGGCAGCCTCTCTAGAATACCCTTCCCCACATCTCCCTGCACAGCTTGATAAATCTAAAATCACACAATACTAATTTTAAACAGTGCCAAACTAGAATGGTTTGTAAGGAAACAGTGAATGGCAAAGTAATAAGGTGGTTAATTTTTTTTTCTTTTAAGTATTTAATTTGCTTACTCATTATAAGCAAAACTGTGGACCCAATCCAACTCCTATTGAAATTTATGGGAGTCTTTTCATTGTCTACAATGGGCCAAGGATTGGGCCCTATATTAGGGAGTATAATAGCTGCATTATCCAGACTTCATAAGTAAAGGTTTCTACTATGGGATATTTTTAAAGTTTGATGTGGCTTCTAGGAGGCAGGTTTCTTCTTTCCAGTTAGACCAAAATATATCTACTGAATATGCAAAAAAATGTCAAGAGTTGTTTCGCTTCCACTGAAATCAGTGGCAAAAGTCCCATTGATTGGGAGTTGGATTGGGCCCAAGACATGTTAATTTGTCTTTTATGCTTTGAATGAGGATTACTGCGAGCTAGAATGTGTAGCTGTGGGCAGACTATCACTGTGCATGAATTCATTTTCTGGGTTAGAGATGAGCCCGAGCTTGGAAATGCAGAGACATATTTCAAACAGGAAAGCTTAGAGGGATGATGTCTAAAGTTTTGGATTGGTATATTATGGAAATAGATAGGGGACAACTGGAGGTCTGCCTCCCCACTAACTAGGTTTGCAAACTGCAGCAGCCCTCATCCAGAGGATGAGCTGGAGATTGGTGTGGGATCATCTTTCGTACTGAATGAATCCGCTTTATGGCGAGTGATCAGCATATGTATCTGACCTGTCATCGCTTAGAAAAACAAGATTTGGTCAGTGTGGGTGAACTGACTGGTATGACTAATTTGACTGTTAATTTTGCCTCTTAATGATTACAACAATGTTTAAAGTGAATAGAAACAATCAAAATATTTTTCAAAAAATTAAACAACAAACTCCAGATGGAACACTGGGAGAGTGCAGTTCTGCTTTGAAAAGACCAGTGAATATGGCTGTGGGAGATGGGGTTTCTATTTTATTTGACTTCCAGAATAAAGTTGCTCCAATTACAAATAAAAGGTACCTTGGCTCTCAGTGAAACCTGCATTATCTCAATGATGGCTCTGTGTGTGATCACATAAGTGTAACTAAGGATCTGTCTGCACAGAAAAAGCTGGGCAATAGGTTAGCTTATCTTGAGTCCAGCTAGTACAAGTAATAGTAACAGTGAAGGTAGCTCAACATGGGCTTCGGAGCAGGCTGGGGACCCAAGTATTTGCCCGATTCCTACTACCTATGCTGCACTGTATGCACTACTGGTGTCCCAGTCGTCCAGAGGATATACCCTAAATGCAGAATCGGAAGGCAATGTGCTATTGACAGCATACTTTGGGCTTGTTTAAAAAAATTATGTCTGTCCATTAGTGAATAGATCACAGTACCAAGAAATTCTATGGCAGAGCTACTGAACATGAGGCCCGTGGGCCGCCTGCGGCCTGTTTGTTTGTGGCCCGCAGTAGGTTTGGGTTTACTCAGGGCTCAACACGCAGCCTGTGGGTGGGATCCTTTGAACATGACCTCCACTGGGAACACACTCCATACTGGCGAGTCAATATAATGGTCTTCTGTTGATATTCGTTTTCGTAGTTAAATTCCTGGACTGTCATTGCTCATTAAAAGTGCTGTCAGATGGGTGGAAATAAGGTACGTTATTAATATCAGCAGAACTGACTTAAATGGAGCCTGGGTATTGTGTAGTCTTGACTTAATCTTTGTATTCGTGCCTGTCAGTGTGAAAGAAACTATTTGTATATATTTGCATATACATGCAACCACACTTAAGATGCAGCCCTCGGCATATGCTGTGAGTATCATTGTGGCCCCCAGGGCTTCCCAAGTTGAGTAGCCCTGTCCTATGGTATTGTTCTTACAGTCCCTTTTCAAAGCAAGACTGAACTTCAGTTGACATGCCTGATATCATTCTGAGATGGACTCACTCTCTGAAGTTTAGTGATAGAGATGTAGCCGTGTTAGTCTGATGTAGCTGAAACAAAATACAGGACTATGTAGCACTTTAAAGACTAACAAGATGGTTTATTAGATGATGAGCTTTCGTGGGCCAGACCCACTTCCTCAGATCAAATAGTGGAAGAAAATAGTCACAACCATATATACCAAAGGATACAATTTTAAAAAAATGAACACACATGAAAAGGACAAATCACATTACAGAACAGAAAGGGGATGTGGGGGGGGGGGGGGGGGGGGGGGGAAGGAAGGTGAATGCCAGTGAGTTAATGATATTAGAGGTGGGGAAGGGGAAATGTCTGTGAGTTAATAGTATTAGAGGTGATAATTGGGGAAGCTATTACAAAGATAGCTTCCCCAATTATCACCTCTAATACTATTAACTCACAGACATTTCCCCTTCCCCACCTCTAATATCATTAACTCACTGGCATTCACCTTCCTTCCCCCCCCCCCCCCCCCCCCCACATCCCCCTTCTGTTCTGTAATGTGATTTGTCCTTTTCATGTGTGTTCATTTTTTTTTTAAATTGTATCCTTTGGTATATATGGTTGTGACTATTTTCTTCCATTATTTGATCTGAGGAAGTGGGTCTGGCCCACGAAAGCTCATCATCTAATAAACCATCTTGTTAGTCTTTAAAGTGCTACATAGTCCTGTATTTTCTCTGAAGTTTAAAATTTAGGAATTGTTGGGTCCCAGTCCTGCTCATCAGGATAAAATACATTCTTTCCTTTTGTTCATGTGGATTCTTCATGTTCAGTGGGGTGACATTCATCTTACAGAGTGGCTTCAATGGAAGAAAAATATTCCAGGTTGCTGCAGTGCTGGGAGATCATGGATAATTAAAGATAGTGTGTGTGTGTGTGGGGGGGGGGGGACTCCCTCTTTTGCATTTAGAAGTAAAAATCTACCTGACAGATAGAACTGTTTTATCAATGAAACCATCACAGCTTCTATCTGCAGTCAATGATCTTGTTCTGTTAGATCATACAATCATCTTGGAACAATTCCCCTAATAAATGAGAGCTACACTAGTGTACTAACAGCCTCCCCTTCAGGAACCAAAATATGCAAATGAAGCATCCTTAAATGCGAACGAAGAGACTGTACATTTAGTAAACAAGCTGAAAAAAAGACTCAAGACAGTGAGTTGAAATGTCAAGAAACAACAAGAAATAACACACAACACAGCACTGGAGACAAGGAAAAAAATTCAACAACATACAATGTACGTGTGTGTGTGTGTATCAGAGGAGATGGCATAAAAATAATAATTAAAACTGTGCAAGAGTTAGATCCCATCTTTGTTTGCTACCAGGTCTCTACATAGCTTGTTACACCATAATTCTCCCTCCATGTACGAGAGATGGCTGAGGGAAAAACATAGGTGAAATCTGGACTCAAGATGAAAAAAATTATGAACTATAGGATAAGTTATTTCTTTTTTTTTTTTAAGACACTTTTGGCTTAATACATTCTTTCCTGGCAGTAAGGTTCTGATCCTTGTTGATGTTAGTACAAAAATTCCCACTCACTTCAAAAGGAATTCCACTGGGCTCTAAGATCCTGTGTAGGTAAAATTTCACTCCTGCCTTGTGAGAGGAGAGCTGTTGAGAATGTTTTGTGTAACCACTATTCAACTATGTAATATCTGCTGCAATAGAAACCTACAGTATTTAAATTGCTTCCTAATTGCTTCCTGAATTTAAGAGAAATTCAAAGTAATTACAGTATTAGAGAAATTAATGCCACAAGAAAATTATCTGATAGTGCGTGACTGACTGACAAGGAAAGTATTTAGTTATCATATTATGTTACATGCCCTGTCCTGATTCTGATCAGTATTTTACCCATCCTTGCCAAATTAATCAATGGTGTAATTCCAAGTATCCCATTGGATTATATCAACAGTGGATTTGACTATTGTTTAGAGGTTAATAGGATCTGCAGGCTATCTCTATAGAAAGAGAGCTGTAGATACACACACACTCACATAACATGTACATATACATTTTACATGACACTGAGATTTATAAATTACTCCACTTAAAAGGCCAATTTATATTAACAGATGTTTAAAAAGACTGTCAACTTTTGGCAAACTGAATCATGGTACCCATGTTGCTAAATCATTTAGTTGTAATTTAGTAGAATCTTAAATGATTCTTTCATTGCAAACACTTCTTATTTATATTAATTTATGTTTCCAAATATTCCAAACAACTTTGCTTCCATCGTGTGTTTTACAATACCTTCAGAAGAAACTTGCTGAATCAAAGATGCTGAAAATAACACCAGGGATATGTAATATATATTCCACAGCATGGTTATTTTTAGGTACTGCATTCTTCCTGAAAAGAAACAGTGTATTGAAGAAATACTCTGACCACTATATGAAATGTACATGGATGCTTTATTATCTATAATGAAAATCATGTAACAATTTAAACATCATTTAAAAATATTAAGAAACCTTGCTAATTCAGAATTATACCATGTATCTCCTCACAATAAGTTGATTATGCATTACATTTTGCAGAAAAAAAGATGTAAATAACATCATTCTTTAAAGCCTATTTCTGTAAATTATAGCAGTTCATGGAGTTATATTTTTGTAGAAGTCCCTAAATAGGAGGAATATAGTCAATTAGATACATTTATTTAATCTGCAAGCTAATTTCTAATGAGATATGGCTGGCAAAACTACTTATATTTTAAAAAATTGCTATCAAAACACAACTTGTCAAACAAATTAATCAGCAGATTGGGTAAAAAATAATCGAACAAATTGTTAATGTAGACATTTCATTATTGCTTAGAACAGTGGAGAAGTGGTTTTCAGCTTTATTTCGCTTGAACAAAATATTGTGAATAAAGAGTATTGTACTTACCCTCCAAAGGTTATGTCTGCTTTCAGGGATATTTTAGACGTTTTATATATTGCTGTAAATATACTGTGATGAACTAATTACCCAACATGTTGGGTTGTCTCTGTTGATTTTGTCTATGACAGCAAAGTTTCCAAAGCATTTGGAAAAGGTTCCAGATGACTAGAGTTAAGCAACATCTGGAGAACAAAAACTCCCTTTAAAATAATTACAAAAATAAATTAATTATATTTAGACTTATTAGGCAAAACGTAATTTTAATTTTATATTGAAATGAACAGATTATCTGGTAGGTATTAGATTATGTTGCACAGCAGTAGAAAATCATTGCAGAGAAACATTGACTCTATTTTCTTTCCTATCTTATCAAACAGTAGTTTTAAAGTTATGCACTACTATGTGCTATTAATACCAGCATTTCTTTTCACATTGTTTTAAAGAACAATTATAATACTATTAATACTTAATTCATATAGTACCAAATAATGGACAAAATTTAGCAGCTCACACTTGGAAATTGAAAAGGAATATTTTCCTGTGTAAGAACTAGCCAAAAGCTGAAAGATTTGGTCCAAACTTTAATTTACACAATTCAGAACATGTGATTACTTTTAAGCATTAATTTAGACATTTAAATTACTCTGATAGTCAAGATATTTATCTATTTCATACTGAACAGATTCAGAACATTGGAGGATTACATGCAGATCCTTCTTTTTTAGAATTGAATTATGCTACAAGTGGGCTTCTTCAAACTTTTAATGGGGCCAGTTTAGTAAAAAATGCCCTGTTCCTGATTATACTTAAGCAGTATAGATCAGGAAAGAAAGCAGTTCTTTCCTGAATTATGGATAGATTTAAGCAGATTCTTAGAGCACGTCTATGGTATGCGGAAGATTGATGCAGCTGTGGTCGATCTTCTGGGGTTTGATTTTAGTGGGTCTAGTATAGACCCTCTAACTCGACTCAGAAAGTACCCTTGTTGTGGCTGGTACTCTTGCTTGTCATGAGTAGTAAGGGAAGCCAATGGGATTGTTCCCGTTGGCCTCCCACTGTGTGGACAGCGCAAAAGTGTGATTTAAAATACATCGACGCCAACATAGCTGGAATTGCGTATCTTACTTTGACCTGCCGCTGCAGTGTAGACCAGGCCTCAGCGTTCACCTCCCTTGGAGCCAATATGGCTTGTTCCAAATTTATTATTTGGTAACAATAAAACTGCTTTGAGATTAACGTAGTTTAATGACATGGGCAATAACCTCAAAACTTCCAGCCCTATATACATTTATAGCCATCTGCAATGTATAAAATAGAAAGCATACTTGCATCATATAAGTTTGTATTACAGTTTATAGAAGTATATTTGTCCAATATTCTGAGAACACCTAGAATACAGAGTTATGAGGGCCAGCGCCAGCCTTAGACAAGGGCAATCAAGGCTGTGTGTGTGTTCTCCACCTACTTGACTATAGGTCGTAGGGGTACCAAAAATATTTTCCACAAGGGTAGCAAAACACCTAGAGCCAAGCCAGAGTAGGATGGACATAAAAAATGGAAACCCTCCTATCTGAAAAAGAGTACTTTAAACAAAATATTATGAACAAAGCTAAGTATTGTGCTTTCCCTACAAAGGATTTGTCTGCTTTCAGGGATATTTCAGACATCTCATATCTCCTATATTGCTCTAAACATGCTGTCACAAGCTAATTGCCCAACGTGTCTGAGTAACATGATAAATATGAGTGATATCAGATTTTTATATAAGGATCTTAATGCACTTAACAATCTTCCCAATGTGCTTGCAGGATAAGTATTATTTGCAGAAAGGAAACATAGCCACAGAAAAGATTCAGCATTTATTCAAGGTCACATGCTGGGGGCAGTATCATTATACTATATTTATTATACTATATAATATTACTATATTATATTTATTATCTATCAATAATTTCAGTTCATTATTTCCCAGCAGTTGACTCAGTAAGCAATTTACTTGACAGTGAAAGTGTGTGGTAGGGAGGAATAGGAGCACTATCTAAATATCTGAAGTCAGGAAAAAGAAGGAAATTGGTCAGGCTGGTCCCAAGAGATGCAAAGTGGGATTATTGTGATTAGTCTCACCTGAAAATTAGTGGGAACTTGAGTAATTTAAAACTAGACTGGACAATAAATTGTAGGGAGCGTCTTGCACTGGCATAATTGGGGTGGAAAAGGTGACATAATTGAGACTTTTCCATCTTTAATTTCTAACAGGCTATGATTGCTAATGCCATTATAGATTGGCCTACACTCTCATGAGGAAAAAAGCATCCGATACTATCAACAACAAAACCCATACAACAAAATGAATGTCTACCCTCCATTAGTACTGATAATATTGTATCAAACCATTCTGTGAAATATGGCCAAAAGCATAAATAAAGAAGGAAGATGGGGAATTACATTTTGGCTATTGGCTTTATTGTATATTTTAGATGCTATTACATTTGATAAGATATTGTATAGCATTTACATCATTTGAGAATGCAGTGTTAAGGCTATCCCAGCCTTGAAGTTCAAGCTGATTTCACTTGCCATTATGTTCATTATGTGTTTTATTTTTATTTTATTTTATATATGTTTGAGTCAACTTTAGTGCTCATGTAAGTTTCCTTAGAACTGGCTTGAGCCAGGCTTAGAATCTGAGCAAATACTATGCAAGTTTCCCTACGCTTCTTCAGAGCTACATAACTTCCACCTAATCCAATCTTGGGCAGAGATTGCCAGACTGCGTGGTAGTTTAGAAATGTTCACTGAATGGTAGGTGGCCTTCAGCAAAACTGGGGCTTAAGTAATGGCATAAATGATACGACTTATGCTTAGTACTTTGCTGGTTCTGGACTCTAATGCTACATCTATGCAGTTTCCCTCTTCCGCCAAAGCCTATGCAAATGAAGCACAGATTAGCATATTGCCATGCTTCATTTGCATAAGTAATTAGGAGCCCTTTTTGTGCAAGAGGTTATTGCGCAAAAACCCCCTCTTGCACAAGAGCATTTCTTCCTGAAAAAATGAGGAAGAACGCAAGGGGGGAGGGTTGTTGTGTAGACGGCACCTCTTTGCGCTCATGCAAGTCTCTGAGCCTCTGGGCTCCACTGCAGAGCTGGAGCATGAGCACCAATAGGCCCCACTGTGCGGGGAACCCCAAGCTTTTTTTTCCTGCTTCTCAGTTGAGAGCAAGGCCAGAGAGGTTTGTTTGGGGTGTTTTGTTTTGGGGGTTTGTTTGCTTCTCGCATGGGGGCTGGGTCTGTGAGGGCTATTTTTTTGCTTCTCACTTGTGTGTGGCCCCTAACTAATTTTTTTCTGGGTCAGTGCCCCCCAATCAAAGAAAGCCCTTCCCCCCAATCTAGTTGTGCATGGCCATGAGGCGTTTGATGGCCTGTTATTGGCCCTGCCACTGATTTGTTTGACTTGGGACAAGACCTTTAGGCCAAGATGCTCAAAGCATCTAACTCCCATTTAACACAGGCTGAAAAGTCCATGGCATTTTTAGAGAAAGGTAGCAGTGTGATAGGCCTTAGAGCCAGTGCTATATATCCTCTAGCTACTCTTTTGCTTGGTTCTTTTCTCCATATACATTATTTAAATACTGGTTTAAAGTGAATGGTGTGGAAAAATAGAATAAGGAAGAGCTATTTGCTCCTTTACTAACCATCATCCAATTAAATGTATAGGCAGCAGATTTAAAACAAATTATTTCTTCACAGTAAACCTATGGAACTCTTCGCCAGGAGATGGTGGAAAGGCCCAGACTACAACAGGGTTTCAATAAGAACAAATAAGTTCAAGGAGAGTAAGTCCATCAATGGCTACTGTCCAGAAAGAGCAGGAATGGTGTCCCTAGCTTCTGTTTGCCAGAAGCTGGGAATGGGAGACAGAGGATGAATCATTTGATGATTGACTCTTCTGTTGATGCCTTCTGAAGTACCTGACATTGACCACTGTCGGAAGACAGGATACTGGGCTAGATGGACCATTGGTCTGACCCAGTATGGCCATTCTGATCTTATATAGAACCCAAATGTATCTGCACTCCTGGTGTAACCTAGTAAGCGCCTCTCCACTTCCAAAGCTGAGACAGAATCCAGGAGTCCTGACAGTCTCTCTCTCTCTCTCTCTCTCCCTCTCTCTCTCTCTCATTCTCTCCTGTTAGTAACAAAGTAAGAATATAGATTACAATTTTAAGGCTAACCAGTGTCCCATAAGTGACTTGCTGCAAGATATTCGAATGTTAATATTAGAACCAAGTGGGTCTAATATTTATTTATTTAAATTGTATTTCTTTTATATAGGAATTAGATCCAGTTTTCCTGTCAGCTAATTGCTATGCTATCTGCCAAAAAAAAAAAACCACCCTAGATTTTTTTCAGTGCCTTAGTAGCCTTAGACAGAGGTGATATGTGTGTGTGGGGGCGGGGGGGGGGGAGGGGGAAATGGAATCGCCTCCCCCCCCCCCATTTGCTGCTTGGCTTGTACTGATCATGCTCAGTAACACTGCTGAATAGGAATGTAAGTGAGTAATCGAGTCAAATACTTAAAAGCCGGTTCCCCCAGCACTGTCTTGGCAGTGCTGTCTCTCTCCTTCTCCCCTCCTCCCCTCCCCACTGCTACCTCTATCAGAGCTCCCCGCGCTGTGGCTCTGCCTTTTAAATGTAGGAAGAGCCCAGCGGGAAGACCTGCCATTTCTATAAGGAGTTGGATACTGTCCTTGGCAATGACCCCACTTCCACCGCCAAGAGCCCCATGGATACTTGGGAGGACATGGCGGCAGTATACCAAGGACCCAATTCAGAGAATGAAATAGTGGGTGAAGAGGCTGAGGTAGACGAAGAGCAGGGGCTCCCCTTGAGGTCACCAAGTGTGTCTGGCAGCTAGGAACTGTTCTCCACTGTCAGCCATTGCCAGTCTGAGCAATGGAGACCAGGAAGCAGGAGCTGTGGTGCAGGCAAGTGGCTATGGTTTGTGCAGTGCAGGGCTGAGGAGACAGCCAAGTGGGAGGCTGGCTGTGTTTCTATGAGCTACACGTAGCCCTGGGTAACCAATCGATATGGCCGAGTTTGATATTGGTGTTCACCATGATCTCAATGGACTCCTGCAGAGAGAGGTTATCGAAACTTTAGCTGAGGTACTTGTCCATTTTCTGCCCCAGGTTCCATGGCAGTGCAGCTTTGTCCCTTCCCCCATTGTAGGACACTGTCCTGTACCACTCATCAGTCACTTGTGTAGGGACCAAAGCAGAATTTAGGTGGGTTGCTCATGGAGCAGATCGAAAGCCACAAGCCAGGAGAAGTTACGCTCTTGCTTACCCTGAACAAGGAGGGATGAGCCAGGGTATTACCTGCCTGTGGAGCGTGGACAGTTTTGATCTATTGCTTTTGGGGATAGGAAAGAAATCTTAAGGGCTAACTCGCAGACTGCAAAAGTACAATTTTAATAACCAGAATTATATCCAGGGGCCATACTGATCTGGTATCTCAATGTCCTTTTCCAATTAATTATGGGAATTGTTACTTCTTTCTTTGGTTACCATGATGATCATTAGCTGTGATCTTTGGCTTGCTTAATGCCCTGTCTATACTGAAGGAAGAGTGTAATGATTCCGATCATTCTGGCCTGACCGGAATTGTCTCCCCAAGGGCAGGGTGAAGGACTGCAGGGGAAAGAACACAATGGTGCTTGTCTGAAAATGTAGTACAGTAAGTGGACCATAATGAGCCAATTCAAGGCAGGAGGTGACCTTTCAAGGATCAGTTATCTGAGAACACTCTGAATCACTTTTAGACGACCATCTAACTTAAGTGTAATAACTAGGCACAACAGGTTCAGAATGTACTGTATCCACTAAGACATTTATTGGTAGACTTGCAGACCCTGTTGGAGGAAACAGGGAATTTAGGGTCAAGAAAACAAAACCAAGATTGTAGAGCAGGGGTGCGGAACCTGAGTCCTGGGTCCAGATGTGCCCCCCCCCCCCCAGTTTGCCTGGATCCTGCCCCTGAGGCTCAGTGCCCTCTCTCAAATTGGAGACGCTGTGCTGGTGCTCCAGTCCCCTTCCCCGCCCCCCTCCCCCCCCACACACACTGCCCCACTGCAGGGCTGGAGCACACAAAATCTACCAGGCTGGGACCCCCAGGCTCTGGTGTGGGAGGGGAATTCAGGGAGTTTCTTTCTCCTCAGTTGGGGGCCAAATCAGTGAGGGGTTTTGTTTGTTTGTTTGTTTGTTTGCTTTTCACTTGAGTGCAGCCCATGACTGATTTTTTTTTTCTGTGGGTCAGTGGTCCCCGACCCAAAAAAGTTTCCCCTCCAATGGGTAGGCAGAGAAAGTAGTTGCCCTGGGACCCAGTGATTTAAAAGGGCCCATGGCTAGGGTTGCCAGGTGTACGGTTTTTGCCCAGACAGTTCAGTATTTTGGCCTTCCGTCCAGTAAAAAAAAAAAGAGAATACTGGACATGTAAAATGTCCAATATTTTCTGTTTTCCTCAGATGGAAGGCCAGCGGCATCTGCGAAGGTGGGGCAAGTTAGGAGCAAGGAGCAGCAACCTCTTTTTTTTTTCTGCTTAACAAGTTTGGTCTCCTTTTTTTGTTTTTTTGCTCAACCAATTTTTCCCTACGTGTTTGTGAAAGTATCTGGCAACCCTACCCATGGCTCTGGGCTACAGCAGCGGTGCCTCGATCCCATGGCCTTTTAAATTGCCCCTGGAGCATACATACATGGTGCAGTTTAGGCAGGGCTGAGGGCTGGGTGTGGGAAGTTAGCCTTCCTGAGGCCAGGCTCCTTCTGGGGTGCCTGGAATAGAGCCCCTCCCTGCCTTGCCCAGGACTCACTGAAGTCTGTCACCCAGACATTGGGTGCAAACAGGAGCTGAGAATTGAGGGAATAGGTGGAGTTAGTTTCAGGTGTCAAAAGAGTGACTCTTTATCTGTTAGTCTTTTAGGGTATGTCTACACTACAATGTTAGTTCGAACTAACGGACGTTAGTTCGAACTAACATTCATAGGCACTACACTAGCGCTCCGCTAGTTCGAATTTAAATCGAACTAGCGGAGCGCTTAGTTCGAACTAGGAAAACCTCATTTTACGAGGATTAAGCCTAGTTCGAACTAGCTAGTTCGAATTAAGGGGTGTGTAGCCCCTTAATTCGAACTAGTGGGAGGCTAGTCCTCCCCAGGTTTCCCTGGTGGCCACTCTGGCCAACACCAGGGAAACTCTATGCCCCCCTCCCGGCCCCGGACCCCTTAAAGGGGCACGGGCTGGCTACGGTGCCCGTGCCAGGTGCAAGCCTGCCAGCACCCAGCCAGCAGACCCTGCACCTGGCACGGCACAGAGCCACCCACCTGATGTCCCCCAGCCCACCCCCTCTTCCCGGGACCAGGCTGGCGGCTCCCGGGAGCTTGCCCAGGACCGCAAGAGGCGGGCACCTTCCTGGGCTAGTGCAGACATCGTGGACCTTGTCCACGATCTCCGCACTAGGCACAGGAAAGTGGCCGTCTAGGGCAGGAGAGCTGCCAGCCTGGCCACTCAGGAGCAGGTGTGCATGAAAATCAAGGGGGTCCACTGAGACCCCCGACCCTGAGCCCTGAGCTTACAATGGCCGTCCTGGGTCAGACCAAAGGTCCATCTAGCCCAGTAGCCTGTCTGCCGACAGTGGCCAACCCTAGGGACCCTGGAGGGGATGGACCGAAGACAGTGACCAAGCCATTTGTCTCGTGCCATCCCTCTCCAGCCTTCCACAAACTTTGGGCAGGGACACCACTCCTACCCCCTGGCTAAGACTACTCCATGGACCCAACCTCCATGACTTGATCTCACTTCCCTTTTAAACTCTGTTCTAGTTGTAGCCTTCACAGCCTCCTGCAGCAAGGAGTTCCATAGGTTGACTCTTTGCTTTGTGAAGAACAACTTTCTGTTACTAGTTTGAAGCTTGCTACCCATTCCTTTCCTTTGGTGTCCTCTAGTCCTTCTTTATGGGAACTCATGAAGAACTTTTCTGTATGCACCCTCTCCACCCAACCCCTGCTTTTAGAGACCTCTATCCTGTCCCCGCTCCATCTCCTCTTTTCTAAGCTGAACAGTCCCAGTCTCTGTAGCCTCTCTTCATCTGGGACCTGTTCCCGACCCCTGATCATGTTAGTTGCCCTCCCCTCTTCCAGCCTTTCTCTTCCCCTCTCCCACCTCCTTTTCCCAGTCTCCCCCAGTTTTGTTCAATAAAGACAGAGTCAATGTTGGAAGAAACGTTATCTTTATTTTGTACATCAGGAAGGGGGGCTAGGGAAGGGTAAGTGGAAGGAGGTGAGGGAGGAATGGGGTACGAGCCCCCGATGGGGAGGACTGGGCTGGCTCTGCGGGCTTCTGGGGGTGGAAGCTCTCCTGCAGCCCCCCAATTGCCTACTCTGCCCAGATGGTAGCCTGCGGCAAGTGCAGCCGGTCTGATGGCCGAGTGCTGTGATGTGCCCAGTGTGGGCACTCCGGGCACTCCAAGCCAGGACTGGTTTTCAAGCGGGGCACCCCTGAGAACTGTCTGTCCGGGGTGGGGGTCGGGTCCCTTTAAGCGCAGCCCTCGGCTAGCCTGAGACAGCATCTCCACGCCCTAAGTCCTCCTCTGATGCCCTGCCGGCACTGCTTCTGGCCATCCTTAAGCCCTGTTCAGGGTCCACTCAATGTAGACTTGCTAGTTCGAATTAGCAAAACGCTAATTCGAACTAGTTTTTAGTTCTAGACGCGTTAGTTCGAATTAGCTTAGTTCAAATTAACTAATTCGAACTAAGTTAGTTCGAATTAATGTTGTAGTGTAGACGTACCCTTAAGGATTAGCCGAATCTTTGTTTTTATAGACACAGACCAACATGGCTACGATGCCGAGACTCATTTACCAGCAGTCAGTGTGATGACTCGTCTGTACCTAGCAAAGGCTACACACAGATGCTTGGCAAAAGTGTAAGGTTGTTGTTAGAATACGAATAACATTCTGTTCCAGCCTTGCTGGGTGGGTTGGTGAGCACAATTGAGCAATACTCACTGGTGACACCCAGAGATTCTTCAAAGGTTCTTTCTGTCTGCTGTTACTCAGCCACATCTATCATTTGGCCAGGACATGTCACAGCAAAGTGGGAGCTATTGTGACGTTGAACTCCCCTTGCTGTATTTAGGCCAATATGCTTCAGAAATGAGATCGACAAAGGGTTCCATATGAAAAGAAAACCAAGGAAAGGTTAGTGATTTCAGCACCGCTCTCGCCTTCTAGTGCTGAAAGGCAAC
This sequence comes from Pelodiscus sinensis, assembly GCF_049634645.1. NCBI lineage: Eukaryota > Metazoa > Chordata > Testudines > Trionychidae > Pelodiscus > Pelodiscus sinensis. The sequence continues at coordinate 55,051,544 of NC_134719.1, forward strand.
AAAATGATATGAATTTGTCCTTTCAAATCTTTATATTTTTGCATGAGTTTTCCTGTCAGAAGGAAGGCCAACAGTTATTTTAGAGACATGACCTCATTATAAATGGATGAGACCATAATTGCTTTCCTTTTACTAATCGTGTATCATACACATCTGTTGAAGAGTCTTGATGGTCAGTCAAAACAGTTTTGCCATTACATAATCTGCATGGAGGGACGACAAAATAATCATTTCCCAACTTCCTGACCTTGGAATTGAAACATTGATTGCATTGACTTTGATCCCTTCGCTACCGAGATAGTTTCAGCCTTGTGAATGAATGTTGTCATTTTGTGTGGGGGGAAATGCACATACAGTTGAAAATAATGTTCTTTCTTTGAGATACCTTAAGCAAGCTACACAACTCCTAGTTTTCTCTGCAGACCATGCAATTTTAGTATCATTTTGCTTTTGTGGATGTAACACAGAAAGAAAAATGTGCCCAATGTGGATACATCGAGTAGTTCTTAAAGTCCAGGTAGGCCTGTGACGTATGCTGTATAGCAACATGTGTAGAAATATATAAAAGTATTGTTGTGATCAGTGAATACAGGTATATAAATGCTAGAAAATGCTACTGATTCCATACACTCTGTGGGTGGAATTGGAATACCCGAAAACACATATTCCCTGACACTTTAAAACTGACATACCTCAGTCTGGGACAATACTGGTTATGTAGACTATATATCACATGAACTTTGTAACTAATACCTGTAATTTTTCATAATCCAAGCATGATCCCTGTTTCCAGTGGCTTTCCCTTAAAGTTGCATAATGTAAACTTGATTTCAAACATTAACTTTAATAACATTTTTAAATCTGTTTTTATTATTCAAAAAGTGAACAGAAAGGAAGTCACATTTGTATTTCAGTCTTGGAACTAAAGCTACCCTTAAACTTATTTGAATAATCTTCTAAATGCCAAAGTTGCCCTAGCATATATATATATAATATATATACACTGTTGTACATTTTTTAAATAAGTTCTGGAGAACAGACAACTTAAGCTGTGCGGATGATGGACGTTCTCCTTCATGAAAGATTTTGAGAATCTGACATTAGTCTTTGTTCCAGTCTGAATGAAATCAGATTCCAAAAAATATTTTCGTTTGAGAACAGTCAACACCTTCTTTTTAGATAAATCAAAATGATTTTGCTCTTTTTTAAATGCATATGTTACAATGGAATACAACCTGAAGATTGCCAAATGAAAAGTCATTTCAGACTGGACAATGGAAACATTTTATTTTGAAGATGTCAAAATGGAATGTCTTGAGATGGTTGGAACTGTTTTTCTTATTTTCTCTTGTAATTCCACCTCATCCCTATTGCCTCTTTGCCTCCAACAGAGGTGGATATGTCTGTGTAGTGCCAAGAAATCCCTGACAGGTATTTACAGAGGAGTAGTTCATTCAGTCTGAAGTTACCAGAGTTTGTGGGGACTCCTCGGAAGCTATTCCAGACTCTGTGGTTGCTTGGCTCCTCCCATACATATTGGGTTTGTTTCTTTGATTTCTTCCTCTCCAGATGCCAAAATCAATCATGGTTAAAGGGCTAGATGCTGTCCCTATTCTTTATCTGGTCTGTGACCACCCATTCAAGACTGAGATATTCTGCTTTTTATCTCTCCTGGGGTGGAGTTCTGTGATTCTCCCACTCTGGGCACGTCTACATAGCAGGGCAAAAGTCGAAATAAGCTACGCAACTTCAGCTACATCAATTGCATAGCTGAAGTCAAAATAATTCTGCTTTAGACAGTGTCTAGACAGCAGGAAGTTGAAGGAAGAACACTCTTCCTTCAACTTCCCTTACTCCTCGTGAAATGACTCATGAAATTACCATGACTCGGAGTAAGAAGTCCTCCAGCTCAACATTATTTCAAAATAAAGGCCTGTAGTGTAGACGTGCACTAGGTTATTTTGGAATAATGTGAGTTACTCCAAAATAATGCTGCTGTGTAGACGTACCCCTGAGACCAGCCCTCTGGCTACTCTATCCAACCAGTAGATCATCACTGGTCACCAACCAGTAGATCAGGATCTATGGGTAGATCTTGGAGCCTCTGATAGGTGATCCTAACTGGTTTGGACAAGAGGGTATCGGGCCCAGCATTTCAGCTGCCTCTCACTCCATTGCTACACAGCTCCTGCCCTTTGCCTTGGAGCAGTTCCCTCAGAAGCCTCTGTTTTCTGTGCAGGGCAGGGGAGGGAGACGAGGGCACTGATGTCAAGGAGCCCCCTCTCTCACCCTGTATCCTATATCTACAGAGTAGAAGGAAGCTCAACTGGGCTTAGGAAGGAGGGAATTTGCTAGCTGATTTTGGGAGTGGTGTAGGGCCAGGACAAGGGTGAGCCTTCCTTAGCCCCACTGCACCACCACCCAGGAGACACTTGAGGTAATCGGTGTCCACATCCTGAAAACCTATCCCAGCTATGAACCCCCTCCTGCTCCCCAATCCCCTGCCCTAGCCCTCAGCACCTCTGTATCCAAACACCCTCTTAGAGTCTGCACCTAGAACCCCCTCTGGCACACCAATGGTCTGCCCCAAGCACAGCTCAGAGCCCCTCTCACACTCCAGATCCAAGGTCTCTCCTGCACCCCAATCCACTGCCCCTGCCTGATGAAAGTGAGGGAGGGAGGATGGAGTGAGCAGGGGTAGGGCCTCAGAAAAGGGGCATAAAGGAGGTTGGACAAGGGTATTTGGATACGAGGTAGCTCTTGGATTGCACATAAATTCAAAAAGTGATCTAGTGCTTAAAAATGTTGGAGACCACTGCAGTATATTGACCAGGCTTACTGTGTGGGTCCAGCTGGATTTGGCACTTGCTGTTTTTCTGTACAGGATTCTGACCAGTGGCATACTGTGACCAGACAGCCTTCTTAAAAAATAAAAAGTATTGTTTGTTTTTAGCAGTACCAATGAAACATTCTAAGAGAACATTATAGTGCTGCTGTTTAGATGCATGCCTCTTAGGCCAAATTACACTACAGTCGGCTTAAAGTACATCAGTCCAGCGAATATGAATAACACAAGACTTGCACATATTTCACAGATATATTTTTCCAGTCCCAGCTTATTAGCTAGACCACTTGTTGCAGCTGTTTCATCTCATTCTTCTGATTTAGCAGTGTGTGGGGAATGCATGAGGGCTAGCCGTAGCTCTCATATGGCTTTGACAATGGCAATGTCATTTAACAGCGTTGCATGTAGGGGCAGTGATTCTGATAAAGGGTTAATCAAACATCTGAACATGAGTTCCCAGTGCAACGCTGTAGCTGAAAGGGCTAATGTGATCCTTAGCTGCATAAACTGGAAACTCTTGAATAAGAATCAAGAGGTTATTTTACTTCAGTATTTGGCATCGGTGCACTACTGCGTCCAGTTCTAATGTCTAAATCAAGAACGATGAATTGGAGAGAGTTCAGAGAAGAACCACAAGAATGATTAAAGGATTTAGAAAACATGCCTTATAGTGAGCTGAGTTTAGGAACTATATCAAAGAGAAGGTTAAAGGCTGATTTCAGAACAGTCTGTTAATTACCTACTCAGGGAACTAATACTTTAAAGTCGACTCTTTGATCTAGCAGAGAAAGGTACTACCAGTTTTTTAAATCAAGGCTTTTTCACAATGAGATTATTGATCAGTGGTGTTAGTTGTACAAAATATGACTTGAGAAGTATCATTTGAAAAATTATCATTGTAGCAGGGCATAGAGCCTGAACAGTCACAGAAGCAAGTCTGTTGGAATCCTAATGAGTACCTACAATTGATGTCAATTCCTTATTGTTTCTATCATATTCCTAGTCACTGGTGAGAGTCATTTATGGAGGCAACATATATTTTAGTTAAACCAACTATCCGATTTTGAAGGAAGTTGGATATTTTATAGAGGGTTACCACTGGCTTCTATTTTGTGACTCTCTGGTAATGATTGATGACTTGTTTTTGTGCACAGTGATGCTACTGTGAATGCTAAAGATGCCATCACTTCACCTTCCTGTGTATTCCACTAGATGTGTACAAAAGAACTACTGTGCTATTGAGACCCACGACCTCATTACAACATCCAAAAGTCTTTCAAAATAGCTTCAGCTATGAGATTTTTAGTGATGTTTTAGTAAACACTGTGCAGGGTCATGGCCATATCCAGGTCCTCTCTTGCCCTAGCTACTGTTGTCTCCATTTAATGACAGGGAAAAGAAAATTAAAAATGGAAAAAACAATTACTAAGCAGGTTAAGATACTATATTTCAGCAAAGACTCATGGGAAAAAATCTAAATGTTGTTAGCCCCTTTGACCTGAGTGATTAGCCAATATTCACAATGCTCCAATTGTTTCAGTTGGGGGAGAAATTGATGATGGAGTCAGGAGTTATTGTATGCAGCCCTATTCTATTGATTCCTGCTGTTTACAGGGAAACAGACCTTTGACAGGAGACCATTTCTTTTCTTGCACTTCCAAGAAGGTTTTGGTATATTTGGGGATACAGAGACATGTTGGCAGCCTTCCAGCTGTGAAGACAAATTGTCAGTTCTTGTGAAAGGGGGACCTCAGCCAACCTCACTGAAAACACTGGGGAAAGGATTTGAGATGAACTATAGCGTAGGCAACAGGAGAATTATCACATGACTTTAGCTGAGCAAGCACATTGGGTTTTACATTTTTGTACTAGCAGACTTACTCAGGATTGCCCGGGTCCTTTAGGCCAGGGCACTGGCTGTGGGGAGGGGTGTGACGGACTCAGGGCAGGACTTTGGGATGGGGGGAGTGCAGGAGGCTAGAGTTGGGGTGTGTGTGCAAGAATGAGGGTTGGGAGGTGAGGAGAACCTCAGGGTGGGGGGGTCCCATCTGACATGATCCTTTTCCCTCCCTTCCCCACCACCCAGCCTTCTGGGTGCCAGAGTGATTTCTCTCCCCCAGTCCCCTCCCCCCGGCTGCCAGGGGTGTTTTCTCTCCCCATAGCCGCCCTGGCCATGAGGGGTGTTATTTTTTTACCTCCAGCCTCCCCCCACTACCAGCAGCGAAGGGCATTTTCTCTCTTCCCACTCCCCCCAGCCACAAGAAGTGTTTTCTTTCCCCTCATTTATCACCCCCAGCCACCAAGAGAGTTTTCTCTCCATGTCACCAGGGTCATTTTCTCTCCCCCAAGCCCGTCCCAGCGATCAGGGGAATTTTCATTCCTCCCAGCCCCCCTCCCCTCTGGATGGCAGGAGCCCTTTTTCTCTCCCCTGCCCCCAGCTCTGTGGCTCATTGCCCCCACTGGCCACTCTCATATCGCATCCCTCCTAACAGCAGCCCCTCCCTTTGCATGTTATGGGAAACTGTCCCTTTCCCAGGGCTTCTGGTTGTTTTGCCACAACCAAACCATGACCTAGCATTAAATTAGGAGAAGAGGAAGCTACAAACCAAATAGTTGGGACCCTCCTTCCAGAGGATGTCGTGGTATCCTCACACTCAGGATACAGCTCCAGGGGAGGGAGCTCCAGTCATAGGAAAAGGCAGGTGTTAGTAAAGGGGGATTCGATCATTAGAAGCATAGATAGCTCAGTTTGTGATGACTGGGAGAACTGTAAGGTGACTTGCTTGCCTGATGCTAAGGTTGCGGCTCTCTCGAGACATCTAGATGGACTTATGTGTTGTGCTGGGGAGGAGCTAGTGGTCATGGTACACGTAGGTACCAATGACATAGGGAAGAGTAAGAGAGAGGTTCTGGAGGCCAAATTTAGGCTGCTAGGTAAGAGATTGAAATCCAGGACCTCTGTGGTAGAGTTCTCTGAAATGCTTCCAGTTCCACATGCAGGGCCAAGTAGGCAGACAAAGCTTAGAGAGGAGGGGTTTAGATTTATTAGGAACTTTGGGAGAGGGGGGGCCTATACAGGAAGGATGGGCTCCACCTAAACCAAAATGGAACCAGACTGCTGGCACTTAACATTAAAAACATTGTAGAGCAGTTTTTAAACTAAGGGCTGGGGGAAAGCCAACAGGTGCGGAGGAGCACATGGATCGAACAGAGCCATCTATTGCGGGGGTGGGGGGTGGTCTATTAATAGAGATGCTCCATGCTCCAATTATAAGAATATAGCAGTAGGGATATATTACCGACCACCTGATCAGGACAGTGATAGTGACTATGAAATGCAAGCAAATTAAAAAACTCAGTGATAGTTTGGGATTTCAACTATCACCATATTGACCGGGTAAACGTCACCTCAGGATGGAATGCAGAAATAAAATTTCTTGATACCTTAAATGACTGATTCTTGGAGCACCTCGTTCTGGAACCCCCAAAAGGAGAGGCTATTCTTGATCCAGGCCTAAGTGGAGCACAGGATCTGGTTCAAGAGGTAAATATAACTGGGCCACTTGAAATAGTGACCATAATATAATAAAATTTAACGTCCATGTGGTGGGAAAAACATCTCAGCAGCCCAACACTGTGGCATTTAATTTCAGAAAGGGGAACTATACAAAAATGAGGAAGTTAGTTAAACAGAAATTAAAAGGTACAGTGACAAAAGAAAAGTCTCTGCAAGCTGTATGGAAATTTCTCAGACACTGTAATAGAGCCCCAACTTAAATGTATATCCCAAATTAAGAGAACACATTAAGAGAACCAAAAAAGTGCCATGGACGCTTAACAATCAGGCAAAATAAACAGTGACAGATAAAAAGATATCTTTTAAAAAGTGGAAGTCAAATCCTAGTGAGGAAAATAGAAAGGAGGATAAACTTTGTCAAATTAAGTGTAGAAATATAATAAGAAAAGCCAAAAAGGAGTTTGAAGATCAGCTAGCCAAAAATTTAAAAAGTAATAGTAAAATGGTTTTCAAGTACATCAGAAGCAGGAAGCCAGCTAAACAACCAGTGGGGCCCTTGGACGATGGAGATGCTAAAGGATCACTCAAAGATAATAAAGTCATAGTGGAGAAGCTAAATGAATTCTTTGCTTCACTCTTTACGGCTGAGGATATCAGGGAGATTCCGAAACCTGAGCCATTCTTTTTAGTTAACAAATCTGAGGAATTGTCCCAAATTGAGGTGTCATTAAAGGAAGTTTTGGAACAAATTGATAAACTTAACAGTAACAAGTCACCAGGACCAGATGGAATTCACCTAAGAGTTCTGAAAGAACTCAAATGGGAAATTGCGGAACTATTAAATGTGGTTTGTAACCTATCCTGTAAATGGGCTTCCGTACCTAATGATTGGAAGATAGCTAACGTGACGCCAATATTTAAAAAGGACCTAGAGGTGATCTTGGCAGTTACAAACTGGTAAGTCTAATGTCAGTACCAGGCAAATTAGTTGAAACTATAGTAAAGAATAAAATTGTCAAACACATGGATGAATATAATTTGTTGGGGGGCAAGTCAACATGGTTTCTGTAAAGGGAAATCATGCCTTACCAATCTGCTAGAGTTCTTTGAGGGGGTCAACAAACATGTGGAAAAGGGGGATCCAGTGGATATAGTGTACTTAGACTTCCAGAAAGCCTTTGACAAGGTCCCTCACCAAAGGCTCTTAAATAAAGTAAGTTGTCATGGGATAAGAGGGAAGGTCCTTTCATGGATTGATAACTGGTTAAAAGACAGAAAACAAAGGGTAGGAATAAATGATAAGTTTCTGAGTGGAGAGAGGTAACAAGTGGTATTCTCCAAGGGTCTGTCCTGGGGCCTAGCTTATTTATAAATGATCTAGAGAAAGGGGTAAACAGTAAGGTGGCAAAATTTGCAAATGATACTAAATGGCTCAAGATTGTTAAGACCAAAGCAGACTGTGAAGAGCTTCAAAAAGATCTCACCAAACCAAGTGATTGGGCATCAAAATGGAAAATGACATTTAATGTTGATAAATGTAAAGTAATGCACATTAGAAAAAATAATCCCAACTATATATACAATATGATAGGGACTAATTTGGCTACAACTACTCAAGAGAAAGATCGTCATTATGGATAGTTTTCTGAAAACATCCACTCAGTGTGCAGCGGAGGTCAAAAAAGCAAATAGAATGTTAAAGGTAATTTAAAAAGGGATAGAGAATAAGACAGAATAATATAAATTTTCCTCAATATAAAAACATGGTAAACCCACCTCTTGAATACTGTGTACAGATGTGGTCGCCTCATCTCAAAAAAGATATATCTCAATAAAAGCACTAGGGGCTCACCAAACGAACTTAATAGGCAGCAGGTTTGAAACAAACAAAAGGAAGTTTTCCTTCACTCAGTGCACAGAGGAACTCCTTGCCAGAGGATGCAGTGAAGGCTAGAATTTTAATAGGGTTCAAAAAAGAGTAGATAGATTCATGGAGATTAGGTCCATGAATGGCTATTAGCTGGAATGGGCGGAAATGGTGTCGCTAGCCTCCGTTTCTCTGCAGGTGGGTAACAGGGGCGGGATCACATGAGGATTACCTGTTGTGATCCCTCCCTTTGGGTCATCTGGTATTGGTCACTGTCGGCAGACAGGATACTGGGCTAGATGGACCTTTGGTCTGACCCAGTGTGGCCGTTCTTATGTTCTTAAATTTGGTGGCCCTATCTCTTACCGTTTAGGCTGTGTTCTTGAGCAAACAGACTCACAGGCAGACACACAGATGGACAGATGTGGTGATTTATTCCAGCATCCATATTTCTGATCCTTGGAATCTCTGTTGTTTGATAAGAGACGTATCCTTGTGTTCACTACAGATGTGTCAAAGTGCTCTGTGTTAAATAGCATGGGGATCCTGCCTTGAATCTTGCAGTCTGGGGTGCATTATTCCATTGGAAATAGTGAATCTGAAAGGGCTGTGCATGTTCAGTGGAACAGGGACTGGACATTTGGTGGAGTCGGGGGTTGCGTGTGCCTATTGCTAAGCTATACAGAGATGGCAGGCCTGACAGGCAAAGCTTGTATTGCCAGAGGCTAGCAGATACAGACAGATAATTCTCAGTAGGCATGGACAAGACATGCTCATGCTAATGCGGATGGTAGCAAGGGGCCTCGTAACTCAGGGCACCCTGACTAAGTGCTTGGTTTCTCGACTTCAGTTCAGCATTAGCATGTGCACTGAACCCCTAGAAACTGGTTCAACGTCATGTCTGAAAAGCAGTGACAATGGAGAGGAGGGAGCGAGAGGGAGCTGCTCTACACACAAATACAGCTGCACTGTGTGCATGGGGACTGAGAGGGTTCGAGCACCGTATCTGTGGCACTGACATTTAACTATCACAGCCCCAATACCTTGGTAGGTTTCACAGTCAATTTGGCAAGTGGCCTTCCTTTGAGCCTCTGCCTGAATGACTACACCCCTCTGGGAATGGGTGGTATTGCCACATAACTTCTCCCAGTGCAGCATGTCCTGTCCTGAGCTGTATGTAATGGAGGGTGGACACTCGGATTCCAGCCACATAAGATAATCACATAGTTTGAGGTTCATCATTTTCATAGATTTATGTTAGGCAGCTTTGAAAGTCAGCTGCTGAGACTAGACATGAATCTGAGTTGAAGAGCTACTAGAGCATGCAGCTCTGGTCACCCCATCTAAAAAAATATATATTTATTGGATTTGGAAAAGGTACAGAAAGGGCAACAGAAATGATTTGGATTAAGGAACAGCTTCCATATGAGGACAGATTAACAAGGCTGTCCTTTTTTCAGTTTGGAAAAAAAATGACTGATGGTTGGCGGGATATGTCAGAGGTCTAAAAAATCACGAATGGTGTAGAAAAATAGAATAAGGAAATATTATTTATTCCTTCACTAATATAACACAAGAAGCTCACCTAATGACATTTATAGGCAGCAGAGTTAAAACAAACAAAACAAAGTATTTCTTCCCATTAAACTTGTAAAACTTGTTGCCAGGAGAGGATGGAAAAGCTCAAACGATAACAGGATTCCGATAAGAACAACATATGTTCAAGGGGGATAGGGTCCGTCAATGGCTATTAGCCAGGATGGGAAAGGAGCGTGCCCCTAGCCTCTGTTTGCCAGAAGCTGGCAATGGGATGGATCATTTGATGATTGCCTTCTGAAGCACTTGGCACTGGCGACTGTTGTGAGCGAGGATACTAGGTTAGAGTTACCATTGGTCTGACCCATTCTGATTTTTTTTCTTAGATCCCAAATATATCTGTCCCCTGGCTGTAACCCACTAGACCACACTCCTCTTTCAGAGGTAAGAGAGCTCAGGAATCCTGACTGTATCTCTGCAGAATTAGTAACGGAGTAAGAATGTATATTAAAACTAACCAGTGTCTCTTAAGTGACCTTTCTACAAGATATCAAAATATCTTAGTGTTAGAGCTGAGTGGGTCTAATATGTATCGAGTCTTTTTCTTCTATATATGAGTTAGATACAGTGCTCCTGTAGGCTAATTGTTATCTGCCAAAGAAGAGTTTTCCAGTGCCTTAGTAACCCCTAGAAAGAGGTGTTGTGTGATGTGTGCGTATGGGGGGAGGGCAGGCAGTATGGCTTGGCTTGCACTAAGCATGCTCAGTAACACTGAAGTCACTGTCCTCAGTCTACCTCCATGCCCTCAGTCTGCCCCTTATGGTCTCACTCTTTATGGCATGAAGAGGTCATTCCATCTCTACCAAAATTTGAAATGATGCCCCTGCCAACCACACTTTTTCATATAGGAGATATGGCCTGGTTTACAATGTACGGTGGCTAGGACAGTCTACTGAAGCATTTTTCTAAATTCCATCCAGTCGTGGTACGAAAGCACATGAACGCAGGCATTCAATACACTGCAAAGCATTCACTGATTGCTAGCGAAGTTATGAATCTAGCACTCTTCTACAGACACACCACCACATTTTGGATATCCGTGTCTTCCACATTATAATAGGCAAGGTTGTTTTGTGGGAGGAGGCATGTGTTAAGTAAAAGGGACAGTGTAATGTCCTAACAAAGGATTAGCTTTACTGTATTAAACGCCTAGAATAAACCTGGCATAGACTAGAAAGAACCCCGCTATCTTTGCAGAACAGTCAAAAAGAACCTGGACTAAAGAAAGCTGTGAAGGAATTATACCTTTACAACCAGCTGAAGACAAACACAGTAGCCAATAGCACAAATGCTGCCCAGTATTTCAACCCACATAAAACTGCTGTTGAGCATGAAGTCTGTTGTAGGCATATTAATGGTCAAACCAAGATATATTTCACCTAATATCTAGAAACAATAACAGCTGGGAGTTCACTGACATAGATGTACACAATGGCCTTGTAGTAGGTAGGCGGCTGACACCCAATATGAATTCATGCTGTGATGGAAAACCTTGATATTAGGATCAGAGCTTAGGGGAGATTCAGGAGAGCAGATGCAGGAGTTTAACTCGAAAAGCCACAGGACGTCATACTCAAATGCCCAAAATCTACAGTCTCATCTTTTGATGGAGTGCCATACTGGTCACATTCTTGGCTGCATTTCTTCCAAGAACCCTTCAGCATGTGCTGGGTCTGAGTATTTTAATCTGCACCTGATGTGGTTGTTTTAGATCACTAGTCTTAAGACCTTTGCCAGTACTACTGCAGAGTAAATATTTTAGGAATGTTGTGATTACTGCATGTGCCCTGTGACACAGAGGCAGCCGTAATACATTCACCAGGTGTGTACATGCTGTTGTACACATTTGGCTCTATTCAAGTACTCCAGCAGTTAGTTACCCCATGTGTGAGTGGATGACAGATGGCAGCTATAAAGTTGTTATATAAACATGCCTAATATTTAGAATTATTTGAAAATATTTAGATGTACAAAATGATTTTCAGTGAAATAGGACCACTGGAAAAAGTACCTGTTTATATCATCTAGTGGCAGGAAATAAATTTAGGATTAAATATGCTTCTTTCTTTGTCTGCAAAGACTCTTCCACAGATGTAAGTGGCAGACTGGCATAACGATCAATGGGAGCACATGGCCTTTATTTACCAAAGGAACTGTGATGAGTTATTTGGTTTAGTACCTTCTTGTTATATTCAAAGAAAAATAGCCTCCCTTTAGGATCGTAGCCCTTTCGTCCTCATCGTCCCTTCTGCCTTCTTTTTTTCTCTCTTCTTTTCCTTCCTTAACTGATTTTCATTTCCCGCTTACCCCAGGGGATGTGCTCCCTCTACTTCGTCATTCTATCTGCTCAAAATGATCAGCAGTGAAATAGTTAATATTGATACTGAAACCATCATTGGGATTTACACCTGGCACGCCCAGCATTTTAATGAGGGAAGGAGTGAACAAGGCTGAGTTATTGTTTCGGACTGTCTGCAGACTAGAAAGAAACATCAGAGCAATCCTTTCACTCAGTTCACTTGTTAAGTTTTCTTTGAAAACTCAAGGGCAAAAAATTTAGCAGTCGTTTTTTGTTAAATAAATTGTTTTGCAGAAACTGACTGTCATGTGTTCCCCATAAATATGTGAAGTGGGCTGGATCAGATCCCTTAATATTCCTAATCTAGTCTATTTCTGGTTGCTGTGTAACTGTTCCTATAATAATCATCCAGTGCCTTTCTCCTTCCTGTTTCATTTAACTCTAGGGACGAGGTTTTCACTACTTCTTTTGGGAGTCATTCCACAGTTTAATAGTTGCATTAAAAGCATATTCCCATTTCTCTGCCAAATTTTCTCTCATTATTCCTTGTAAAAGTCTCTGGATCAACTTAAGCAATAGCTCTTGCATTTGAGATTCACACTGCTGAAATATTTCCTTCACTATATAATTCTGGCTAGAAGCGAAAAATATATTGGTTCCCTCAACTGCCCCCCCCCCCAAAATACAATACAATAATCCGTCATTTGACTGAAAAATAACTAATTTTCATCTTTTCATAACACACTCATGGCTAAAAGATGTTTCACTATAGCTGTGTCTAGACTGGCTAGTTTTTCCGGAAAATCAGCCGCTTTTCCGGAAAAACTTGCCAGCTCTCTACACTGGCCACTTCAATTTCCACAAAAGCACTGACGATCTCATGTAAGATTGTCAGTGTTCTTGTGGAAATACTATGCTGCTCCCGTTCAGGCAAAAGTCCTTTTGCGCAAAACTTTTCCGCAAAAGGGCTAGTGTAGACAGCTCAGCTTTGTTGGTGATCGTGGCTTTTTTGCGGAAAAGCGTCCGTGCCAATCTAGATGCTCTGTTCAGAAAATGCTTTTAACCAAAAACTTTTCCGTTAAAAGCATTTCCAGAAAATCATGCCAGTCTAGATGTAGCCTATGCGTGTGTGTGGAAGCAGTGTACCAATATTAACAGGTCAGTCAAGCAAAGAGGATGAGCAAGATTCTTCCTGCAGGCATAGAATCATAGGACTGGAAGGGACCTCGAGAGGTCATCGAGTCCAGTCCCCCACCCTCAAGGCAGGACCAAGCTCCATCTACACCATCCCTGACAGATGTCTATCTAACCTGTTCTTAAATATCTCCAGAGAGGGAGATTCCACCACCTCCCTTGGCAATTTATTCAAATATTTGACCACCCTGACAGGATTTTTTTCCTAATGTCCAATCTAAACCTCCCTTGCTGCACTTTAAGCCCATTACTCCTTGTCCTGTCCTCAGAAACTAAGAGGAACAAATTTTCTCCTTCCTCCTTGTGACACCTTTTTAGATATTTGAAAACCGCTATCATGTCCCCCCTTAATCTTCTTATTTCCAAACTAAACAAGCCCAGTTCATGAAACCTGGCTTCATAGGTCATGTTCTCTAGACCTTTAATCATTCTTGTCGCTCTTCTCTGTACCCTTTCCAATTTCTCCACATCTTTCTTGAAATGTGGCGCCCAGAACTGGACACAGTACTCCAGCTGAGGCTTAACTAGTGCAGAGTAGAGCGGCAGAATGACTTCGCGAGTTTTGCTTACAACACACCTGTTGATACAACCTAGAATCATATTTGCTTTTTTTGCAACAGCATCACACTGTTGACTCATATTCAACTTGTGGTCCACTATGACCCCTAGATCCCTTTCCGCCATGCTCCTTCCTAGACAGTCGCTTCCCATCTTGTATGTATGGAACTGATTGTTCCTTCCTAAGTGGAGCACTTTGCATTTCTCTTTATTAAACTTCATCCTGTTTACCTCTGACCATTTCTCTAACTTGCTAAGGTCATTTTGAATTATGTCCCTATCCTCCAAAGAAGTTGCAACCCCACCCAGTTTGGTATCATCTGCAAACTTAATAACCGTACTCTCTATCCCAATATCTACATCATTGATGAAGCTATTGAACAGTACGGGTCCCAAAACAGACCCTTGCGGAACTCCACTTGTTATCCCTTTCCAGCAGGATTTAGCACCGTTAACAACAACTCTCTGACTACGGTTATCCAGCCAATTATGCACCCACCTTATCGTGGCCCTGTCTAAGTTATATTTGCCTAGTTTATCAATAAGAATACCATGCGTGACCGTATCAATTGCCTTACTAAAGTCTAGGTATATGACATCCACCGCATCTCCCTTATCCACAAGGCTCGTTATCCTATCAAAGAAAGCTATCAGATTAGTTTGGCATGACTTGTTCTTCACAAACCCATGCTGGCTAGTCCCTATCACTTTATTACCTTCCAAGTGTTTGCATATGATTTCCTTAATTACCTGCTCCATTATCTTCCCTGGGACAGTCGTTAAACTGACCGGTCTGTAGTTTCCTGGGTTGTTCTTATTCCCCTTTTTATAGATGGGCACAATATTTGCCCTTTTCCAGTCTTCTGGAATCTCCCCTGTCTTCCATGATTTTTCAAAGATCATAGCTAAAGGCTCAGATACCTCCTCTATCAGCTCCTTGAGTATCCTGGGATGCATTTCATCAGAACCTGGTGACTTGCTGACATTTAACTTTCCTAAGTGATTTTTAACTTGTTCTTTGTGTATCGTATCTTCTAAACTTACCCTCTCTCTGCTTGTATTCACTACATTAGGCACACCTCCAGACTTCTCGGTGAAGACTGAAAGAAAGAAGTCATTGAGCATCTCCGCCATTTCCAAGTTTCCTGTTACTGCTTCTCCCTCCTCACTGAGCAGTGGGCCTACCCTGTCCTTGGTCTTCCTCTTGCTTCTAATGTATTTATAAAAGGTCTTCTTGTTTCCCTTTGTGCCTGTAGCTAGTTTGATCTCATTTTGTGCCTTTGCCTTTCTAATCTTGCCCCTGCATTCCCGTGTTGCTTGCCTATATTCATCCTTTGTTATTTGTCCTAGTTTCCATTTTTTATAGGACTCCTTTTTTATTTTGAGATCATGCAAGATCTCCTTGTTAAGCTAAGCTGGTCTTTTGCCATATTTTCTATCTTTCCTACACAGCGGAATCGTTTGCTTTTTGGCCCTTAACAACGTCCCTTTGAAATACTTCCAACTCTCCTCAGTTGTTTTTCCCTTCAGTCTTGCTTCCCATGGGACCTTACCTACAAGTTCTCCGAGCTTATCAAAATCTGCCTTCCTGAAATCCATTACCTCAATTGTGCTGGTCTCCCTTCTACCTTTCCTTAAGATCATGAACTCTATTATTTCATGATCACTGTCCCCCATACTGTCTTCCACTTTCAAGTTCTCAACTAGTTCCTCCCTATTTGTTAAAATCAAATCCAGAACAGCTTCTCCTCTGGTAGCTTTTTCAACCTTCTGAAACAGAAAGTTGTCTCCAATGCAGTCCAGAAACTTATTGGATAGCCTGTGCCCCGCTTTGTTAGTTTCCCAACATATGTCTGGATAGTTGGAAGTCCCCCATCACCGCCAAATCTTGGGCTTTGGATAGTTTTGTTAATTGTTTAAAAAAGGCCTCAGGAATGGCCCAAAAGTATTACTTGGCCATTTACTTCCATTTTCCAGGAAAGGTAGACAGTTAAAATTTTGCAGAGATACATTGGGCCTATCTCTATATCTACTATATATTAGAGATAGTTTGTCTGTCTGTTTGTCTGTTTGTCTGAGACCGCCTCCTAAATAATATGAGCTAGAACCACCAGATGCAGTATACAGCTTCCTTTTATCGTTACTTACAGCAAGATAAGGGTTTGCCTGTCCCAGGAAAATGGGCTCTCCATGGAATGGGATTGCTTCTCAGAAAACTATACGGAAAAGAGACTGAATCACCAGGCAGGTGAAAGGGCCTGGGGGGGGGGGGGAACACACTCCTCCACCCCCGTCTAAGACTGTCCTTGTCCTGAGCTTCCCATCCCCCAGGCACCCTTTAGGGAGGGTGAGGTGGGGACTGAACCTCTCCCACCCGATTCATACGGGGACATTGCTGGCTGTTCCCCTTTGCCAGGGAGTGACAGGAAAGTGCACAGTTTGCTGCATTTCTCACTCTGGCTGGGGAGCACCGGGGGCAGACGAACCTGGACCTGTCCCAGCTGGGGGGACATGCACCCTTCCTGGCCCGAACTACTGCAGTGAGAGAGGGCTGGGGTAGTTTCTCTACCCCTGAGACAGCCTGCACACTGAACCCATCATCCCGACCCCACCCCATGGCAATGATTCAAAAGAAGCATGGACATTTTCATTTTATTAAAAAAAAAAACACAAAAATTGAGCACTCAAGCAACCCTGGGTAAATCTTTAGTAATAAGAGATTTTCATACTGGGGCCTTGCTTTAGTACTGACTCTGAGGAAAAGTGTTTCCTTCAAACAATCAACCTTGCTTCCTGCAGCACCTGGCTTTCTCTGACAGTGTAACATATAAATACTCAGCATGGCCAACATGCGATGTCTGATGAGATCTTATGTATGAGGCTGCTATTCCATATTTTTTTTAAGGCCACTCCAATACAAGGTGAAACCATTTTAAACTTTTCTTATATTGCTATTTTGTGTAGGAAACAGCTTTATTTGCGTGCTTGTATACAGCTCTCGTTTTGAGTGGCGCTTTTGAGTAATATGTTAATGTAAATGAAAATGGGAGTAGCAGAAAAAATATAACATTGAAGACCTTAAAACACGGAATTAAGAACCCAATATTATAGGTGCTGAGCTGGTTAGTCAGGGAGAGTTCTGTGCATAAACTGGTTGCAAAGTTAGGCCCAAAATAGTAAGGAATTACACAGTTTAAAAAAGGTAAAAAGTGTAATAGATCTTGCTATAGACAATACAATAAACTATGCCCCAATTTTTCTACCCGTTCCTGAAATAGCAAATACAGTAGAACATTTTCTTATTTTTGGGTTAAGGGTAACTCTGAAACCAACATGTGTTGTGTGCAAATGCACTCAGTCAACTGACTCAACTTTGTTTAATTAGAGACCGTTTAATAAGAAGCAGCCTATTTTTCAATGTGCAATTAATAATATGGCCTAGTTTATGTAGGTGCCTTTGTGCTGGCTCCATTTGCTCCATGTGGTTGTGATTCTTTTTGCTAAAGTGAAACAGAACCTCCTTACGTAGTGCAAGATGTGAAGGCTGAGACGGCACATTACACAATATTTCCTTTTTATTTATAATTTCCTGCCTGCCAGTAAAAGAGTGAAAGTGGTACAGAGCACAGTAACCCTATTCCTTCCATTCCCCCGTGGCTCCCAGTCTGTGACACATCAGCTTAGCATAACTGCTTCCATATGGGAAAGCAGCTTATTGGCTTGCCCTTCTCCTCCCTTTTCAGTTGGCCACCTGAAAAGAGGAAAGCTTGCTGGAAATGAAGTGGCTATGGTGGGAGGATTTTATTGATTTCCCACTGGAGCATTCCTGACCCTGAATGGAATGATATTGCTTAGTGTCTGTCTTGAATTCCTCCATTTCTGTTTTCCTTCCTGATGTACAGCGAGGGCCTGGAATTATTTGCTGCTGCTTTATATGAAATGTGGATTTTTCTTTTAGTGTCTCTGGGGGAAAGAAAGCCACAGAGCATTGCAGGCTGCCGAATCATAGCCCCTTGAGAAAAGATGGTTACTCACCTTCTTGTAATTGTTGTTCCTCGAGTTGTGTTGCTCAGATTTATTCCAATTAGGTATGCACATGCTGCATGTGCATGGCTGTTGGAGGATTTTACCTTAGTGACTACCTATCAGCTCAGCTGTGAAGCCCCAGGGAGTAGCGTCAGTATGGTGCTTTATATATGACCCTACTGACCTGACCACCCCTCAGTTCCTCCTTACTACCAGTGACAGTTGTTGGAATTGTGGCTTTCTTGCACTGCAAGGGTATGTCTAGACTGCATCCCTCTGTTGGCAGCGTTTTTTTTTGGTAATTTTAACTATTTTAATGACTATAATCTTTCACCCCTTCTCACTGAAAGTTATTGTCTGAGGGCTGTAGGTTATCAATGTGAAAAAAACTGATCTTAGGCCAGTTCCTAGAGCAGCGGTTCCCGACCTTTTCCAGATGGGGATCCATTTTGACAATTCAGGAAGAATTGGTGACCCAAGGTAATTGAAAAATGGGGGGGGAGGAGAGGGGACAGAGCCACCTGGGGAGACACTTGGCGACCCTTTTGAAATATAATGGTGACCCATATTTGGGTCCCGACCCATAGTTTGGGAAACCCTCTCCTAGAGGATGAGTGTCCACTAAGCCAGTATCACAGGGAATCCTAGCCTGGGCACCGTCCTGATGAGAGTTAGCAGGAACAACAATTTTGTGGTTTAAAATTCTCAGAAATCTCTTTAGTTCCCAACTCGGCCATAGATTCCATGTATGATTTTGGGGCAAATTACTCAGTCACTCTGGGCCTCAGTTTCCCCCATTTCTTAACTGTGCTTGTACAGCACCTAGCCCAAGGGGGCCCAGGTCTCGGGAGGTGCTTACAGATACTGCTATAACATGAGGCCAATTACTGAACATTGGTGGTCCTTGTAGCTAGGGGCTGAGGTGCAGTTGTGGGGAAGTTTGGGGTAAGCTTGCATTGCTGCTGGCCATATTGGCTCTGTTCTTTACATAAATTTGAGGCACCAGGGTTGTTCCACTAGCACCTTTCCTTGATTTTACATCTATGTGAACTATAGAAAAATATTGTTTATTAGCCACCTCTAGGCATATGTAATAAAACCTACGTGAGTAACAGAATTATTTTCTGTCTGAGCAGAAATAGCAAAAACTCACTGGCCTGTTCGAGTAACCCTGGATGATCTAACAAACAGGCCTTGAAGTTTCCTGGACTTAAGGTTCATTGACTGGGAGACATGGAAAGAATTCCAGAGCCAAGGGCTTTCCCAGTGTGGATGCCTTCAAATTGTCCAACTGGAAAGACTCTCAGTTCTTCTTTCAGCTGCTGGCTTACACCTAGAGATACATAGCAAGCAATTTGTTCAATGAAAAATTCTGAAGTAATTCCACAGGTTACGAAAATGTGAACTTTTATTTGATTACTTCTGTTGTAACATTATCCTTTGATAAAAATGTTATTGTAAAACACTCAAGATATTGCATAGAAAAGACACATAGCGAAAACCATATATATACATTTCATAAAAATAGAATACATCTTGACAAAATTACTTCCAGAGTTTGTTACCACCTTTTATACAGTGTATGGACACCTAATATTTTGCTGAACCAAACTTGCTAGATTTTTTGTGGTCAAAATGTTCCATTCTTAAAAATAGACCAACCAACCAGGAATAGTGGAATATGGAAGGTATGGAGCTAAATTAATGGGATATACAAAATGTCAGAGTAAGCTTTGTTTACAATATCTGCTAAGGTGGAAATAGTCATATATTGTTTCTTCAGATTCGTAACTGCCTGACTGAATTCACATGAATGTCAGTTTCCTGTTCAAAAATTTCCTTTAGTATCTAGGGGCATGTCTACACTAGGAACTTATTTTGAAATAACTATTTCAAAATAGCATGTCCACATTACAGGGAAGCCGCAAAATTAGTCTGAGGCCGGTTCCCTTAATGTGGACGTGCTAACTCGATTAAGAGCTCCAGGAAGCACTGGGGAGCAATTACTTTGAATGACTCCGGGGAGCAGATATTTCAAAATAGCAGCAGTGGATCATCCATACTACCGCTATTTCTAAATAACTATTATGAAATACGCACTTTTCCTTGTGGAAAGCAGGAATTATTTCAAAATAAGGGGCTGGTTATTTTGAAATAACGGGCTTGGTAATGTGGATGCTCTGCTTGTTATTTTGAAATAAAGGGTTATTTCAAAATGACTTCCTAATGTAGACCAGGGGAAAGTGAAAATAAACACCGGTATGGCATCCATTTTAGTATTTTTGAGTGTCAAGTGGTATTTTTTCCTTTTTTAACCAAATGAAATAAGGTACATACAAACCTATTTTATCAAGTATTTGCTAAGAAAAATATTTTTCAGCAGATAAATTTTGAAAACAGTTTGCAACCCTTAAAAATGCAGAAATATTTCTAGTTCGATATTCACTTTCTTAGAATTAGACTGATTTCTGCCTGCTACTTTGACCACTTCTGATTTTGTTCTAGTGAATTTTCAGAACCATCTGTGGAAAGTTACTGCTCCAGTGTAATAAATAAAGCAAGTGGTAAAGGCTCCTTGGAACCATGGATTTATTTTTATTGGAATAATGGAAACATTGGCGTCTTCAGGGAAAGCAGAAGAAAAAAGAGCATAGCACCGCTTTCATGTTGCCAGGCTTGCAACTGTTTTAGTAGGAGGCAGTACTGTCAATCTGGAAGTGGTAATACCCACTGGCACTTACAAACAGGGTTAAAATACTTCAGTTACTGTTTGAAGTGTGCTTTTTAATACGGATAGGCAGACACAGCTATATAAACAATGAAAGTCGTCTGATATTCAATGTTTCTATCTGCGCTGAAGGACAAGGCCCTGACTTTCATCCGGTATGTCTCCGGTACTTGCAGGGCTCTTGTTGTGAACACTACGCCCTTTAAATTTTCATCTCTGAGAGCAAATGGGATCATGGGGTCCTCATCTACCATTAGGAAAGTTGTTCTGGGATGCATCACTCGATCCTGTGTGTAGACAACCAGTCGAATTAAATCCTGATTTGCAGCTATTCCAAATGGCAGGGAAACAAGTTGGTATTCCAAAGCGTATGGGCTAATGGCACATTCCAAATCATTAAGTGGGCAGTTCTTGAGACAGAAGCTAGGAATAAATGAAAACAATACTTTGAAGTAACTAGCCAGAAGGTATTATGCAAATCACTGTAATTTAGTACAGTATTACGGCATTATGCAGCAAAGGCCAAATGCTAATGCACATGTGTGACACAGTTATGCCAGCATAGACAATCTGATCTTGTTCTTTGGAAGTCACAACTAAGTTTACTTGATAATAGAATACACTCAAAGCCATAGAGAAGTATGAAAAATACTGATAGCTTTAAAAAGAAAACCTAAATTACTGCTTATTTTGGTTGCTAGAGTCAATTGCACACCATTTTAGTAGCCAAGCTGGAAAACAATACCAAAAAAAAAAAAGTCTTCTATGGGATAGCTTATATTTATGGGTCCATTTGCCATTTGGGATGGATAATCTATTACAGTATATTGCCTCCAAAATTTAAAAAATGTTTTTTGATTGGGGAAGGGACAGACGTTTGCTCCATGTAGCAAACCAATTATTCGAGCACATGAAGTATGGGGCCTCTCTCCCAATTAACCAGAGTTGATAGAGATAAGGAAACATCATGTGTTCCAAATTAGTCCAAGAAGATGGTTGCTGACATAAAACACTTGGACATGTAAAGAAAAACAAAGCTAAGGGGCTTTCTCCACAGTGGGGGAAGAGATTACTTTGAGAATTGAATTAAAAACAAAATGAATTCAGCATGATGTTTTTCATGAAATAGTGACTATTTTGAACTGCTCTAAACATATAAATGGAAGCATCCAGTGGTGAAAGTAAGCGGCTGTGCCCTGGTGCACAGCTCTGGCAAGAGCCGGCAGAGACCCTGGGCTGCAATAGGACAGTACTGGTAAGACATTTTAAATTACTTTCACTGCTGGAAGCATCTAAGCACTGTCTAAAAATAAACTAGAGCCAGAAAAAGTCAATGAGCAAAAAGGCCCCATCAGGCTTAAAGGAACTGAATCATCAGGACAAATCTGAACAAAATCTATCATGGGAGTTAGAGTGAGTGTCAGATTCTACTGGTATATGGTCTAACTTTGCTGCTACTGAATCCAATATTATAATATTAGATCCATCAGAGCAGCTGAAGTCACAGCTTTTGTATGGATCCATTGCAATCTGATCCTATTATTAATCAATAACATGGAGGAAAAGTGCATATATATTGCAGTCACCAGTGACTAATCTTTGTAAAGTGAGCATAGTACACAGAGCAGGCCAAAGCCTGTGAATGCAATCCAGTAGTGTGGTTCTTACTGAAGTCAGTGGGATTCCTAGTAGACTGCACTGCAGGGGAGAGGAAAGAAATGGAAAAACACTTAATTAAAGCATACCCAGAAAGAGGATCTCGCTGATAGTTCGGTGGACAAGGTGTATCTATGCACTGGAAGCTTCCTCTCATGTTAAAGCACATGCGATTTGGTCCACACTGAATGTTCTGTTCAAGGCACTCATCAACATCTGAATATAAAAAGATGCAGATAATCACGTCCTTGTTTTGAGATTAATTTCACAGGTTCAGGAAAATCTAAGTACATCTTAGAATAGTGATAGAAATGTAGCCGTGTTAGTCTGGTGTAGCTGAAGCAAAATACAGGACTATGTAGCACTTTAAAGACTATCTTGTTAGTCTTTAAAGTGCTACATAGTCCTGTATTTTGCTTTAAGTACATCATAGTCTTTGAAATATTGCCAGATTACAGTACATACCATACATCTGCGTGAGAATTACTCTTTCCCATTTGATAGTTCATGTTCCTATTCTTAGCATGCTGCCTTGGTATTTGATTTAGAGGAGTTAGTAAACCCAGTATTAAGCCATGTCTTTGCTCTGGGAAAGATCGATACTGCCACAATCTTCTGGAGTTTGATTTAGAGGGTCTAGTAAAGACCTACTTAATCAAATTCAGAGGACATCCATGACAGTGGCCGGTACACCTACTCCTGCAAGGAGTAAGAGAAGCTGATGGGAGTAGAAGAGGAAATTTGAATTAAGGTTCATTGACTCCAGCTACATACACAACTCCAGCTATGTTAATTATCTTGATTCAAACTTCCCTTCAGTGTAGCCCTGGCCTTATACATGTATCGTTATTGTTTATATTGCATGCATGCCTAGGACTCTGTTGTGCTAGCTGTTCTGGAAACATACAAGAGAAGAGTGAATCCATGCCCTAAGGAGCTTGCAATCTAAAATACAGCTACAGTCATTGTCCTTGAAACAAAATCTTGTCAGTGCTGACTGGCTGGTTCACGGATTTTGGCAAGTGCGCACCATTTTTGGCTAATAGGCTAATTTGCAGAGTAAGAAGGTGCAATCATTTCCATAGTCAGTTTTCTAAGCATCACAACTTGGTTTAAAATTGCCTCATGCCACGAATTTAGTATAGCCAGTCTGTGTTATACCCAGGCAACTAACCAAACACCTACAAAATATCTATGGTGAAACTCCACAGACATTTTAGAGGTTTTTATTTTGTTTTGATTTAGCAAAATTGTTTCAGTTTTGTTTTAAAGGGAAAATCCAGAACATTTTTACAGATTTTTAGAAAACTAGACTGATTTTGTGACCTTCACATGAAATGCAAACCCTTCAAATTATAATGTTCTCTTGGGCTCTTATCAAGCAGACACCACATACCACCCTTTGACTACTATAAGGTGGGTGCATAACTGGCTGGATAACTGTTCCCAGAGAGTAGTTATTAACGGCTCACAATCCTGCTGGAAAGGTATAACAAGTGGGGTTCCACAGGGATCTGTTTTGGGACTGGTTCTGTTCAATAACTTCATCAACTATTTAGATACCAGCATAGAGAGTACGCTTATTAAGTTTGCAGATGATACCAAGCTGGGAGGGGTTCCAAGTGCTTTGGAGGATAGGGTCATAATTCAAAATGATCTGGACAAATTGGAGAAATGGTCTGAGGTAAACAGGATGAAGTTTAATAAGGACAAATGCAAAATGCTCCACTTAGGAAGGAACAATCAGTTTCACACATACAGAATGGGAAGCGACTGTCTAGCAAGTTGTACTGCAGAAAGGGATCTAGCGGTTATAGTGGACCACCAGCTAAATAAGAGTCAACAGTGTGATGCTGTTGCAAAAAAAGAAAACATGATTCTAGGATGCATTAACAGGTGTGTTGTGAGCAAGACATTTTTCTGCTCTACTCTGCGCTGATTAGGCCTCAATTGGAGTACTGTGTCCAGTTCTGGGCACCACATTTCAAGAAAGATGTGGAGAAATTGGAGAAGGTCCAGAGAAGAGCAACAAGAATGATTAACAGTCTAGAGAACATAACCTGTGAAGGAAGACTGAAAGAATTGGGCTTGTTTAATTTGGAAATGAGAAGATTCAGAGGGGACATGATACAGGTTTTCAGGAATCTAAAAAGCTGTCACAAGGAGGAGGGAGAAAACTTGTTCTTCCTTACCTCAAAGGATAGAACAAGAAGCAATGAGCTTAAACAGAAGCAAGGGAGGTTTAGGTTGGACATTAGGAAAAAGTTCCTAACTGTCAGGGTGGTTAAACACTGGAATAAATTGCCTAGGGAGGTTGTGGAATCTCCATCTCCGGAGATATGTAAGCGTAGGTTAGATATATGTCTAACAGGGATGGTCTGACAGTGCTGGGTCCTGCCATGAGGGTAGGGGACTGTACTCGGTGACCTTTTGAGGTCCCTTCCAGTCCTAGTATTCTATGATTCTATACTTATCCAAGCTTTAAGAGTATAAAGAAAACACTTCTGGAAGTCTTGTGCAGGAAAATGTTTCATCGGGATATTATAAGTGTGCTGGCTCTAGGGGGGAAGGAGTACCATAAAAACTGTCTCTCACTCAGTATACTGGCTCAAAGCCATCTGTAAACAGAAGTACCATCAAAGTTAGATCTCCATTTTGAATAACCCAAAACTTAGAGGAGTTTGGATCTGAGACAACAGATGGCATAAAGGTCAACTGCACAACTAGGATCTGGATTGAAATTCAGATTCCAAAATACAATCCCTCCTAATCTCAGGATAGATCAATTGATCCAGAATTTTGTTTTGTTGGGTTTTTTTTTGCTGGCCCTGGGTAGAAACCAAATGCTTGTATAAATTAAATCCTTTTTACAACACTGCCCTTAATGTAAGTGCAAACAATGATCCATAGGACAAGTGATGTAGTGAGGCTGGGTATTGAAAGTACTTATGTGTGACTGCCAAAGATAAAACTAAAATTAGGCCTCTGCCCTTTTTTCCTTCTTAAAAAAAGCCTGAAAAAGTTTTATCCAAAAGAAAATGAAAAATAGGGGTTGTTTTTCCTCTTTATTCTTTACAACATAAATTCAAATCTTGTTTTCCCTGGGTACATTCTGCTGCCTAGAAAAACAGTGAAATGGACATGACAAGAGTGAAAGTAGATGGAGATATTTTGACAGGCCACATGAAACACTTTTGGTGTGGATTTTTAAATGCCTTTTAGTTCCATTTGATTAAGCATCTCAAGCCCTTCAGTTAAGTTGTGAGAGTTTACATCATAAATCTGAAGGTTCCCCGACACTGCTGGTATTTCAGAGATAAATCTTTCTCAGAACTCCTTTATACCCCCCCCCCTTTTTTGCATATTTTTTGTTCAGTGTTGAAGATTTGGAGAGTTAAAAGTACGAAATTCTTATGTCATCCCTTGTAGGGAACAGCAGCTGTTCTGCAATAAATATTTCAACCTCTTTACCTATGACAAACTCCCATTGGAATATATATGCGTGTGTATGTGTATTGTGTGTTTTCTATATATGTAAAAGGATTTCTTTATAAAGAAATAATGGTTTTCCACTACAGCTGTATTAAATCATTATAACATAAAACCAATTTAAAGTGGAAAGATTTTATTACACCTGGTTTTAATTTTTCTTATTCGGATTTTCAATCTCCAGAGAATAATTCCAGAATCTGAATAATATTTTCAAATAACCAAAAGCAACACATTATTTTAAAGTGGTCTGCATTTGAAAATAGCAAGTGTTCTTTAGTGTGAGTACAGCAGTTAATGCTTTCTTGTTGGTATAAAGAAATCAGTGAAGTAACGGTCTAATGCCAAATATTTTGGTGTTTAATATCCAGAGGTGACAGTATCCATAGATACATTTATATATCAGATGCCTATATATTTTCTAGTGATGGGGGACCTTGAATTAGTTTGAATAAATATCTTTGGTATATGACTCAGGGTTGATGAAAAATGATTTTTTTCAAATTATGACAATGTTAGGTATAAACTTATTGCGATCGATTACAATAATTTAAATTAAATAGAAAATATAATATTAATCAATATGTGTTTGCTGCCAAGATTTAAAGAAAATTATATCACTGAACTGATGGGGAGTCACTGGCTATGCACCTTGAAATGCAAAACCAGCTTTTGACTGCAGTTTTATCTTGTGCAAAGGAAATATTTTCTTGATTTTCAGTTTATTCAAACTAGTTATAAAATCATCAAGAGCATGATGGTCATAAACAATCAGTTTTATTTGTATTTTGTAAACTGAATTATCTGATTTATTTAACAAAGGAAATATTAAATACAAAACCATATTTCGATAATTTTAATGTGTCCAGCCCATTTTAGGTAGCTCTATTAACTACAAAAAAATGTTTGAGCATTTTTAATCAAATATGAATTTCCATGCAAACAGAGCAAGTAAATAAGAAATGTAACATTCAACATTTTTCTAACATTATGAAAATTAAGAATATGAATAAATGTAAATTAAGCTATAGGGCTACATCTAGACTGCTTTCTTCTGCCGAAAGAAGATATACAAATTCAGAGCTAATTTGCACATCTTCTTCCGATCGTGTTATCAGAAGAGGTTTTGTCGAAAAAGAAAGCAGTTTAGACATGGTTCTTCTGGAGAAAAAACAAAACAAAACCTTTTTCGAAAGAATCCTTCACACCTCATTTTTTTTAGGAAGAAGGGTTCTTTCAAAAAAAGGTTTTTTTCCCCCAAAAGAACTGCGTCTAAACTGCTCTTTTTCGATAAACCCTCTTCCGATAACATGATTGGAAGAAAATATGCAAATTAGCTCTGAATTTGCATATTTTCTTTCGGCAGTCTAGACTTGCTTAAATAAATGTTTATAGATATCCTCTCGGTTAGCAAAAAGATGTGTCACCTTTCGTGTAAAAGCTATATTTAATTGCAAATCCATAAGTACATCTATATGTTTGACAATTCTGTTCTTTTCTATAGTTTCAACAAATTTTCCTGTAATTGCCAGGATCAACTATAGAGCCCTTTTAAAAAATTGGTGTCACATTAGCTATCTTCCAGTCATTTAGTTTGTAAGATAATTTAAAGGACAGTTCCACAATTTCACATTTGAGTTCTTTCAGAACTTTTGGGTGAATGCCGTCTGATCCTGGTGACTTGTTAGGCTACATCTGCACAGCTTCCCTATCCCACAAAAGCCTATGAAAATGAAGCGGGGATTAGCATATTGCCACATTTAATTTGCATAATTAATTAGGAGCCGTTTTTGCGCAAGAGCCATTCTTCCTGAAAAAATGAGGAAGAATGGCTCTTGCGCAAAAAACGCTCCTTATTAATTACGCAAATGGAGCGTGGCAATATGCTAATCCGTGCTTCTTTTGCATAGGCTTTTGCTGAAGAGGGAAGCTGTGTAAACGTAGCCTTACAGTTTAGTTGATCAATTTTTTTTTATAAAACCTCCTTTAATCAGACCTCAATATGGGACAGTTCCTCATATTTATCATCTAAAAAGAATGGCTCAGGTTTGGGAATCTCCCTCACGTCTTCAGCTGATGCAAAGAATTCATTTTGTTTCTCTGAAATGACCTTATCATCTTTGAGTGCTTCTTTAGCATCTTCAGTGGCCCCACTGGTTGTTTAGCTTCTCATATACTTAAAAAATTTGCTATTTCTTTTTGAGATTTTGTCTAGTTGTTCTTCAAATTCCTATTTTGGCCTTCCTAATTATATTTTTACACTTCATTTGACACAGTATATGCTCCTTTATATTTTCCTCACTAGGAGTTAACTTCTACTCTTTAAATGCCTTTTTATCTCTCACTGCTTCTTTTACTTGGTTGTTAAGCCCACAGTGGCAGTTTTTGGCTATGTCTACACTACATGCTTCTTGCACAAGAAGACTGTTGTGCAAGAGTTTTTGCGCAAAAAGTTCTTGCGCAAGAACACGTCCGCACCTCAAAGCATGACACTGCATGGACACTCCTGCACAAGAAATCTCTGATGGCCATTCACAGACTGGCCATCAGAGCACCTGTGCTTTTTCCCATGGGGTTTCTTGCATAAGAAAACTCTCTGGAGCATCCACACTTGCCTTTTTGCGCAATAACTGTAGCGCAAAAAGGAGTTATGCCTTGTAAAAGGAGGTTTACCTACACTGACAAAAGCCCTCTTTTCTGCCGTTTAATTGTTGATTTACTTGCGCAAAAGCACTTTTGAGGTGTGGATACTCCACGGGTTTTTGCGCAAAAACCTTGCAGTATAGACATAGCCTTTTGTTTTCTTACTATTGCAGAAGCTGTAGAAACCATTTCATATTTAGCAAGAAGCCATCTTGTATAACAGAAACCATTTCAGTTTTTCTCTCAAGCACGTAAACCAGAGTGAACTTTCTGTCACCCCGTGAGAAGAGGCCTACAGGATGGGCTATTGGTATGTGTTAATTGGGCTGGTTGGCACAGGAGATAAACTCCCTCATACCTGTCCGCCATCTTGTTGATAAGGCTTTGTTTTTCCAAGTTTAACTGAGGATTTCTGTAATTGGATGCCCTGATGTAAGACTGTTTGGCTAAGGGTATAAAGATACTAGGATTGATTGTATTAGCCAGTCTTACTGGGCCTGGCTTTGCTGGGACCACGTTTGGCTCATGCTGTCCTTTATTAATTAATAAAGCTGTTTGTTAGCTGCCTAAACAGAGAGGAGCGTTTTTGCTTCGGCACTATGTTTTTTTAATTTGAGCATCTGTTACGATGTCTTTGAAAAGTTTCCCTACAGCTTGCAGGGATTTCACATTTGGCACTGTATCTTTTAATTCTAACCTAATTTTTGTGTAGTTCCCCTTTCTGAAATTAAATGCCACAGTGTTGGGCTGCTATGGTGTTTTTTCCCACCACAGGGATATTAAATTTAATTATATTATGGTCTCTATTTCCAAGCAGTCCAGCTGTAATCTCCTCTTGGACCAGATCCTGCACTCCACTTAGGACTAAATCAAGAATTGCCTCTCCCCCTATGGGTTCCAGAACCAGCTGCTCCAAGAAGCAGTCATTTAAGGAGTGAAGAAAAATTAACTCTGCATCCCATCCTGAGGTGACATGTACCTCGTCAATATAGGAATAGCTGAAATCCCAAATGTTGAGTTTTTTATTTTGATATCCACTCTAATCTCCCTTAGCATTTCATAGTCATTACCGGCATCCTGATCATCCTTTGTCTCTTTCATGTTTAAAATTGTTCAATTCAGGGATTATTTCCTGATATACAACTAGTCAATACATTGAAGTTCACAAGTAAAGACTGGCCAAACTCCCAGCTCTAAGAAACCCAAATTTGGGCTATGCTGAAATCTGAAGCCATATCCCATTTTCACAAATAACTTTAAGTAAATGAAATGAACCAAATCCCCAAATCTAAGAGCCCCTGAACATCGGGATGTTTGAAAACTAGGCCTGAATTCTGGGGCCAGACTCTATATCTAGTTGAAGTTCCAATGGGATGCCATGTATTTATTGACAGGAAACAAATTTTAAAAATACTCCATCTATGAATTCTCCCCACATGCCTGGATCTGGAGAGATATTTACTTACCTTGGCATGTTTTGCCATTGGCCATAAGATGATAGCCAGCTGGACAGACACATTGATAACTTCCAAGGGTGTTTCTACACTCATGCTGACAGGCATCTCTGTTTTCACATTCATCAATATCTGCAAAAAAACCCCACAAAAGTATTAATATTCAAGTACTCAAGCAGACTGATATCTGTCTTTTTGCTCTCCAGATCAGACTGGTCTGATCTGTGACTGCAGAAATGTCCACAGACAGTACTGTAATACAAAAACCTTTGAGTGAGAGAACATACTGAGTTGCTCAGGAAGATTTGGGTTCTCACTATATGCTGGAAGGTGAGGGGAGGGCATCTAGCAAGACTGAGAAATACTTGCCATTCAAAATACCTATATTCAGTTGCTCATAATTTTGTTCTTAATTTTTAATTTTGGACTGACATTTTGCATGCCTGGCAGTTCTACCTTGGAATTGCTAAGTGTCAGGGCTTAAAAAAATATTATTATTAAAATTAGCTTTTAAGGGATCCCTCACCTCTTTTTGATATAAGTTTTCTCAACGTATTATACATTCCACGGGGAGAGGCCAGCTGCTGCTCAGTACAGTCTGGGGAAAGGAGAGAGCAGCATACCATGGAGCAAATTGCCTATAACACATGTTCTGTTGCAGGGTACTAGGGCCAACACAGTCACACCCTTTGCCTCCAGAAAGCAGGGAGAGCAGGCTGAGGAGAGGGCTGAGTCAGGAAGGGGAAGTTTCTACTTATGAGAGCTGCTGTACCAATTTAATCCCTCCTCAGGGGCAGCTGCCCCTCTCCCAAGTTTCTGCTTCCTTTGCCAAGGTGGGACAGTCAGCAAATTAGTCTACGCTCTTTGCAGACTTTGCATAGCTCTGAAGTAATGCAGTAGAAATAGGTCAACAAGTTAACAATTTTCAAGCACATTAGACACAGACCTTCCTTCATTCTAATTCCTTAAACTGCATAAAAACCTCTTCTTACTTCATAGTAAGTCCTTACACAAGCTAAAGTTTCATGGCTCAGACCTCGTATGGTTTATATTTGGGAGGAGCATCTATTTGCATCCTCAGTCCACCAGCTTGTTCTGTCACACAGCGCTTTATGTGAAAATTTAACACAAAATGGTGAAAGAGATTTGAAGCTGTAATTCCCAGGGTCTGTATTTTAACCAGGGCCACTGATGGGGAGGGAAAAGAGGGTAGTCACTCTGGTGATTTGAAAGGGTCTGGGGAGCTACTGTGGTGTCCGGAGCCCCAAGACCTTTCAGTCACTGCCAGAGCCCAGCACAGTGCAGTCTGGGCATCAATGCGGGTTGGCTGGGGAAAGCGTGGCATAGTCCAGGCAGCACTGAGTTCTGGCTGCTCCCAGGGCCGGATTAAGACCTTTAGAGGCCCTAAGCACTGAAAAGATTATGGAGTTCCCCCCCCCCCATATGTAATTCAAAATAAAAACAATACTATACCATAAAAGCTCTTTTTTTTTTTAGATGCCCCTGCTTTGCTGGTGCCCTAAGCACGTGCTTAGTCTGCCTATTGGGTAATCCAGCCCTGGCTGCCCCAGCCCTGCCCCTTCCAACTGAGGGCCTGTCCTTTCTAGGGGGCTGAAGCCAAGCTCCCGCTTTGGCCCCCATTGCCCAGGTCTGGCGAAGTCCGTTGCCAGCCCTGATTTTAACCAAATCTTAACTATTATCCCTCTCTTGGGAAAGAATCTCCTACTATATAATTTCCACCTTTAGACTATTCAAGAAATTAATTTAAACACTGAAATTTCAGTTCCACTGAAATGACTGTAAGAATATGAAGAAAAGGATTCTTTACAATGGACTCAATCCCCCACCTCACATTGACATCAATGGGAGCTCAGGACAAAAAAGATGGGTTTAAATCTTTAGATCGAGACTAGATATTCTAAATCCTTCCCAGAAACTGTTGTGTCCATTACAATTAACACTCTTCACAAAACTGAGAACTTGTCAGACATCGGTATGAGTTTGGATATGGTCTGCATGATGTCAACACGGGTTAATTAGCATTATTTATTAACCCTTCTGTGACTGGAATATAGTACATCAGGGTTAGTAGCTGTTATGGGGGGTATGTTGTGCCTTTGATGTGCAGATTATCTAGAGCAGTATAGATGTCTGTTAAATGCATTCAGTATGGGCCAGGCTTCTGCCCCATGAATGGCACCTGAAGCAATATGACAGAATATTCCATGTGAAATCAACAGGAATTCCTGAAGAGTAGTATCTGGCTTTAAAGCAGCTTTGTCCTGCTGCTCACTCTTTTTGTCTGCTCAGTCCTCCCGTTACCTTCCACCCCCATGCAATTCTGCCATTATTTATTATTTGCTAGTCTGCTACAGAAACAAAACAGGTGTGGGAGAGGCCTTTTTTTCAGTTGTGTAGGCTGCAGTGAAAGTTTACCAGCAGACACCAGGGAGTCAGGCTAGTGCTTGTTCACTGCCAATACAGATCGCCTCAGGAAAAAGGTCTGAAACTGTCCAACAGAACCAACATCTTCATGTTTATTGCCCTAAAATCAATCAACAATGTGCGCTTTGGCTGCTATGGGAGAAGGATTATGTGTGTAATAATAAACACCAGGAATGCTGAACACACCTAACCAGTCTTCCTTGGACTTCACACATGGGGAAATTGACCTGTGGGATAGCATAGGGCTTGCAAATTCCCTGCTGTTCCCATTGACCTTAGTGGAATCTGTGATTGCTCAGCACATCTGACATTGGTGCCATGCCTGCAGTCATAGAGCGGGCTAGTCACAAAGAAAACCCTGGTCTTCTTACTCCCATACAGAGAAGGGCAATTCTGACTTTCTGCCCTTTTGCAGAGCATCTTGCTTCCCTGGATATGGCCAGTGGGTTGCTAAGAGTGCCATCGTTCCTATGTGTTTCACCAACCATAGCATCCATTTCAAACCATTCTACAGGGTGTGGTTAAACTACACTTAGAGATGTGACTAGCCTCTGCCCATACCAATGAAGCAATTTCCTCAGTGTTTAGTCTAGAAATCATTATTCAGAACCTACTCCAGCCAAATTCTCACTCAAGTCAAAGGGAGTTTGAGATGACTAAGGTTTTTAGGACTGGCTGCATAGTGACTCTTGGTTTTCAAAGGGGAAAAAAGAGTAAGGCTAATGCCCACAGAAAGGGAGTACAATAAGACATTATCCATCTGAGAATACACAGCAAGTGGTAGAAATAAAATCTGACAGGTGCTGGTAGGAGGGGTTCTACAAAACTTTTACTAGCACTTGTTTTGAAAAACATGCATAACTCATTGAAAATACATTATGGCAATAAAAAATGTGTGCCACCCCACAGCATCATGCACTGAAGCAAGCTAAGAGTAAGGTCACTGTGTTAAGCTACAACACAAAGTAATTGGATAGATATGGCTGACATTTACCTATACATTTGCCATTTCGTGCCTCATAGCCTCCAGGGCAAGTTTCTCTACTATTCCTTTTAGTCCTTGAGAGAGGTATTCTGCTGTTTCTATACTCTGAGTAGGAGCTGTAGAGATCTGAGGAGTGCCTGTAATTCTGTAGAGGTTGATAGTTGTCTCTCACAGGGGAGTACTGAGCATAGTTATTGTAATAGGTGCCATAATTTGGCAACCTCTCCAATCCAGCGCAAGATTTCCCATCACCTAATAAATGTTGTCCAGGTGGACAGATACATTTGAAGCTGCCGGGGGTGTTGGCACACTGAAATGCACACGGTTTAGGCACTTGTTCACATTCATTAATGTCTGCTCATGTGACATGATCCAGAGCAACAAACCATATGAGGAAGGGGAAAAAAAACACATACAGAAAAAAAGACATCAGTCTGTGGCACGAACGGAGGACATAAATGAGACCCTGAAGTCAGTATAATATGTAGAGCCCAATGCCAAAGGAAAAATAGGTACATTATTTTACCACGGACAGTAATCTATCTTACTCTTCTCATTAAACAGGTTAGAACATGAGAATGTATTACTTAGTTTTTGTCCTATGTGGATTTAGGCCCTGGAGGATTAGCACACAGTATGTCTTCTTTGAAATGGGGGGATCTGCATTTATTTCTTTCACTCAATTCTTGCAAAGACAGAGTGATTCCTATAGCACACTCATACTGTGGCTCTTTGCAGCACAAGGTACTAAAACACTGTATGATATTATTAACCAATCAAGATGCTTTTACTATGTTATTTATCAAAGTGCACTAAGGTACCAATTTATTTGCTGTGAGAATTATATGTAAAAACTAAATCTGCCCTATCATACTGTTTAAATAGGAATAGACAGCAAATAGTAAATTAAACAGTGAATTCATATGACTGTGACTCGAAATGTTGGGAATTTGGGAAATGTTGATAATTAATTTGGCTCCTGAACCACTAAGGTCTGAGCATTACTGATTTGAGAACTGAAGTTATCTGAAGGTCAAATTTAAAACCTCAAACTTCGCAGAATGTTGCTTTTGCCACACTAAAAATTCCAAATTGTTGGTAATTTCAGATTTATTTTTTAGACTCTTTCTAGATGCTCCATATCCAGCTCTCCTTATGAGAAGGACCAAGTAGTCTTAGATGGAGTCTTGGGACTAAAGAGCTGTGGAAAAATTCAAGAGGCACTAATACATATTGTACATTCTTGGAAGTAGCAGGGTAGTAATCTCTATTTTTAGTAATAGGGGAAAATGAGTTCCATTCTACATGCTGTGATACTGAGGTAAAAGGATATAAGTTATTGACATTTTTGGGCTGTAATGTTGAATTTTCATGTTAGGGTGAGCTATAATGACACAGGCTGAACCTCTCTAGTCCAGCATGCTCTTGTCTGGCAACATCCATGATCCGGCATGATTTAAGTTAGCTGGATGCCCTTTTATCATGAGGGTGGCCAAGTTTCCCTCGGTTCCATAAAGTTTATTTACAGCCACCAGAACTCGCTCTCAGTGTTCTGTGCTGTTATTTAGCTCTAATTTTCCTCTAAGGGTACATCTAGACTATAGGCTTTTGTCGACAGAGGCTTTGTCAACAGATACTTTGTCGACAAAGAGTGTCTAGACTACAGCCAGTTCTGTCGACGAATCAAGCCACTTTTTCAACAGAGAGTCTAGACATTCTCTTTTGAAAAAGCACATTGTAGATGCAATAGTGCCTTTTGTAGACAGAACTCTGTCGACAAAAGGCATTATTCCTCATAGAATGAGGTTTACCGCCATCGACAAAACTGCCTCATTATGTTGATTTACTGTCAACAGAACTCGGCGGTAGTGTAGACGCAGGTATATTTTGTCGACAAAAGTCCACTTTTGTTAACAAAACCCTGTAGTCTAGACACACCGTAAATGTCTTCTAAAAGCCCAGGAAGCAGTGGAAGTTTGGGTAATGCTACTAGTCAATATTGACCTCCCATGATTTGGCAAATTCTCTGGTTCAGCATTGGTCAGGTCCTGAGAGTGCTGGACTAGAGAGGTTGAAACAGGGATTGACCCTTCAAAAAAGTCCAGAGTTTTAGTTCTGTCTGAGTAAGAATCACAGCTTTTAGTTTGTGATTTTTCTCTGTATTATGCAAATAATTCATGTCTATATAGCAAAACAAGAATCTCAGAGCAGGCTTTTGGGACATTGTTTGGGAAATTCCACTTCTGGATGTAATCAGGAGGAATCAATTGTTTTACATTTGGTTCTTTTTATGTACTTAGATTCCAAGACCAGAAGGGACCACTGTGATTTTCTACTCTGGCCTCCTGTCTAACACAAACCATAGAGCTTTCCCCATATAATTCCTAGAGCACATCATTTACCAAAACATCCAATCCTTCTTTAGAAATTGTCTGTGATGAATAATTTGCATAAGCCCTTGTTATATTGTTCCAATGGTTAATTACTCTCACTGTTAACATTTTTCTCCTGGTTTTCAATGAACTTGTCTGGCTTCAACTTCCAGCCAGTGGATTATGTTATATTTTATATTTGCTAGACTGAAGAGCTCATTATCAAATATTTGTTAAATTTTGAAGCTTGCCAAAAAAATTCAATTTGGGTTCAGGATCAGCAACCGTTCTGGCCAGATTTTAATAACACCCAAAATCCAATAATAGTCAAAACATTACTATTTTTTCTAAAATCCATTTTTTCTTAATAGTTTACAGGAACACATGAGGCTCAATAAAGGTCCCGAAGCAGCAGGGGGCTGAGATGAGTATATTCAGCTCATTGCAGAATCAGTCCCAAAGTCTGTTTCCCCTCTCTCTGAGACCAGAAGAAACAGCCATATTCTTTAATGTGGCCATTCGAGTCTGATTCCGATACATAGACACACAATAACTGATTTTTTAAATTAAATAATATCTGTTTTAAGCAGAGATCCCCATGAGTGCAGCGGACGGGACCTACACTTATATAATTCTGTGAGAGGGTTTCTATTTCTTCAATAGTATTTCAGGAACTTTATATCTTTTTGACTGACTTTCAGTTTCATTCAGTATAAAGGTTAGGAAGAATGGCTTAGAAAGGAACAGAGGCTTAAAAAGGAACAGAGGGAATGGACTGGGGATTCATTTGAAAACAGATATTAACATACTTGAAGAACGGGGTTTGGATTGTTAACAGCACTGAGGGGAGCCACACATCATACATATGGTCACAAGTTTTCTAGGTGTCATTGTTAAAGAAATCTTGGAATGTGTGTTTAAAGTTTGCCAATTAAGAGTAAAACAAGACACTGACTGTTTGCTAGATGATATCTGATCTTTTATAAGGAAGTCCTCAGCAAATGCTCTTTGTTCTTTAGTGTTGTTATGGAGGCATGCCAATGAGACTATAAAAAAGCAGATTTAAGAAGGAAAAGAATGAGGGAATAATATTTTTTAAAGACTTGTTTCTTTTTCTTTTGGCTAAAACTATATCTTTGAAGATATCTGTTAATTTCTATGCCTTCAGATTATATAGAACTGACTGAGATTGGAGTCCTTAGTCATAACAAAATGCTATTAAACTTCTATGTCCCGCCATTATTTAAAGACTTTTTAAAAATTTATCAAACAAGAACTAATAAACTTTTACATAAATTGAAACTGCATGTACATTAAAATCTTCAAAATAACAGTAAATATTGTTATAAGGTGCCATTTTGGTCCCTTTCTGAAGACATACAACTCTTAACCCTCAGACCGAAAGTAGCGCAACCAGTCTTTTAAAAGGGACATCATCAAGAAATTTTATTCAGGGTACATTGTACACAAATGTTTATAAAATTGCATATTAGGATAAATGTGTTTATTACATTTTTAGAGAATTTCAAAGAAAGCAGCTTAAGATTGGGATTTAACACTTCTTTTCTAGTGTTGGAAATATAAAGACTGCAGTATTAGTGTCTAGAGCAGGGGTGGACAAATACCAGCCTATGGGCTGATCTGCCAGGGTTAGCCCCTAACCGGCCCCCACCACTATATTTATCTGCACCTCCACAGGTATGGGCGATTGCAGCTCCCACTGGCTGGGGACCACCATTCCTGGCCAATGGGAGCTGTGGGAAGCGGTGTCCCAGTCTGCGCTGCTTCCCGCTGCTCTCATTGGCCAGAAGCAGTAATCTGCAGCCAATGGGAGCTGTAATCACTGGTATCTGTGGAGTGGCAGGAAAATATAGCAGCAGTGGCCCACCAGGGACTAAACCTGGTGAACCATCACCTTTTTATTGCCCACCCCTGGTCTAGTGCATGGGGACCAGTGAGAAAAGATTCTAACTATAGATAAGTGAAGCCAACTAGTTAATTTCATTATTCCCAACATAATGAAACAGGGATGTTAAATATGGATTAACTGAATAGTCGAGGAACCTCATGAATTCTTATTGGTTACTTGACTATTCTATAGTACCTGGGGGCAGGGCTACTGTAGAACAGGCAGCACTGTGGGGTGTCAGATGGGAGCTGGTCTGCGACAGGAGCCAGTTTAAAAACCAGCTCCCTGCACAGACAGGCTGCCTGCCGCCCTGCGCTGCTGCTACAGGGGCAGCAGTGCGGGGTGGCAGCAGTCCCTGTCTGGAAGGAGGGGATGTCTGAGCACCCATAACCAGCGCAAGCTGAAACTGAGCTGGGCTGCCTACTGCCCAGCTCCTAATACCCTTTAAATGCGGAGCTACAGGAGGGATAGGTCCTGAACCTGGCATGAGCCAGGATTGAGCTGGGCTACTGGCCAGTCTGATACAAAATTTACTGCTGCGGGGAGAGGGGAAATGTGCGTAGTCTATAGCATTCATGTATAAGCTTTTGCTTATCAGTTAGTTGGTTAATCGACTAAACTATTATATCCCTAGAAGAGAACTAAATAACATGAATGTCAGAGTAGATATCTGATTTAAAACATTCCTCCAGTTTTGTTATTTTAAAGTGCTAAAAGCAGTATAATCCAGAATGTTTTTAAAAATGAGATCAGAGCCTCAGCAGTATAAATCTACATTGCTCCACTAAATTCATTGGAGCTTCATTTATTTACATGAACTTGAGAATTTAGACCCTAACAGCACTTTTAAAACTGTGAACAAGAGGCAAAAATATAATAAGCAAAACATATGGGTAAAGAAATCTTGAAACTGTGCAGTGAGTTACCTTACATCTAGTATTTTTTACGACTTAACTTTCAAGATTTCTTACGTGCAAAACAGTTTTTGGTATAATAAGTTATAGCCTCTTGCAATGAATTACAGATGAGACAGATGATGAACACTCAAAACTAGGTAGACATTTTTATAGGAACAGCACATATGAAAAAGCAGCAAATTAAAAGCAATAAGCCACATTTCTGCATTACAC
Source organism: Pelodiscus sinensis (assembly GCF_049634645.1). Lineage (NCBI taxonomy): Eukaryota > Metazoa > Chordata > Testudines > Trionychidae > Pelodiscus > Pelodiscus sinensis. The sequence goes on from NC_134719.1 coordinate 55,090,257, forward strand.
GAAAGCCATGCTGAGAGTGCAGATGAGCACTGACCATATGCCAAACCAAAGCATTCCATAGACAATATCCCTTCTATTACGTGATGTGAATATCATATGGAGATAAGAATAAAAAAAATGCTAAAATACATCAGCTTCTAAATTTGGAAACCTAAATTTTCTAATTAGTCCATAAAATTCACTCTTTTCTTTTGGCATTAAAAGGAATCTGGATGTTTTTATTTCAGAAAACTTGATTCTTCTGAGCACTTAATCTTCAAGCCTTCTATCATACCTTACTGTGGAGAATACATGACATAGGATAGTTAGTGAAACTCCTATTAGAGCAGGGTTTTTCATATGCAGCCACTAGGGGCTTCAGGGCAACGCAGCGTGTCCTTTCATGGATCTGGTCCCTACGCCCTTCTGGGGATGGAAATACTCAGGCTCTGGCCCATGTGGCAGGGGGGTTCTGTCCCTTGGCAACAAGGATTTGGGGTCCATCCTTTGACTCACCCTTGCCATCACCTAGACCCTCTGCCTCCTTACCAACTTCCTTATTAAGGGTTTAATTTGCCCCCAACGTACCAGGGCTAAGGAAATCTGCTATGAAAAGTAACATTAACAAATATATAAATATCACTTTTCACAGCAGCCAACTTACTAACTAGCTATCTTTAAAAAAAAATCAGTATATGTAAAGCACCTTACTTTTGTTTCAATTCTATTTAGTCCATTAAAAATAGACACAACTGTACATTATTTTTATTGTTGAATCTGCAAAAAAAACCACAACCCAGTACATAAATTAATTACAATGATCTGGGCATGTTTATTTGTTTTTTCCTAAAGCTAATTAAGTATTGCAAGAAAAATTGTCAGAAGGGTCATCAGCAACAGTTGGTGGCCACACCCCAAGGCCACCAAAAAACTGGTTGTGAGAACCCTTGCATTAGAGTTCCAGGAGGAATGCAGCAACATTATCACAGTAGTTCCACTGATAACACTTGGACCAGCTATGGGATTTTTAAATATCCCAAAATGTGAATCTAGTTGACCCTAATACTCTTCTGAGGTCTGTAAAAGTCCAGAAACTGATATCAGTGGAAATGTTTCATACACTTGGACTGTCATTTTAAGGCTGTCCAATAAACTGTATTTAAATATCGCTGTTAAAAATATTAAAATGTTATTATGATGGGAATTCTTTCATTTGAAGCTAGACAGTCCCAGACTTTCTACACACAAGGGTGAGTATGTCTTGTGCCCAATACATAATCAGTGTCTGTAGTCCCATGAATGCTTGGATGTCCCTCCCCTGTTAGGGACAGAGTGAGAGGCAGGAAAGTAGTAGGGCAATGTCTTCCTTCCTCCATGCTGACCAGGAGACCCAGATGTGTGCACAGCGGTAACACACTGTATCATCTCAATGGATTGTTAAATATACATTCTCCTGCTCACAGGTTGAGTTCCAGGATGGGCCGCACAATCTCTGCTGGAATTCCTCTAGCATGGGGCAAATCCAAGTCACTCTCTGCATAGGCTTAAATCACCCAATCTCGTCCCAGGCATGCAGTCTGCGTGTACATCCTTTCTTTAACAACACCGAGGGTTAACTAAAGCAAATGGATTGAGAGTTACTTGTGCCAGGATTTCCTAAAAAGTACTGAACTTTGGTATAAGTAAATGCTTTAATAGCGCAACTGTCATTAGGAACTGTTTGCTGTTTAATGACAGACATTGAATTTTAATATAGGGGATTCTGCACAGACTGGACAGCTACTGTCTTCAGAAGGGATAATGTCTCTAGATTTATCACAACACAAAGAGCAGCCAAAAGCAGTCACTGAGAAAATGGAGTGGCATTCACATAGGCTGGTTTCCGGTCGACATACCCAGACAGGCTCTTCCAACTCCCTGGGATCGATACCCTCTTGGACAAACACAATGGTAGCTCCCTCTGGTATTCTCACAAATCTGGTTGTACCTGCACTGGTGGGTACCATCTCTGCATTCGTCAATATCTAAAAAGGAAGAGAGTTAATTTGTAGTATCAGTCATATTCTTCATAAGCTCTGGTTTTCTTTTTCTAAATATAGAAAATTATGTTACACCCGGGAGGAGCCTGGCCCTGTATATCACAAAATATTTGATCATGGTAGATATACTATATTTCTCATCTGTGACAATAAGACTGGATATCTGTCTGCAACAGCTGTGTGACAAATGATGGTGGATCTGGAATATACCAAGACTGGAGACAGACAAAAGCAATCTTGCAGCTGAGTTGCATCGATCAGATTCAAAACTTTGTATCAATGTCCAGATGATTATTACAAGGCTTTTGATCTAACCAAATCCAAAAAACTGAGGTCTTTCAATTGGAGGTTTGACAAAGCCACTTGCACTGGTTATGGTTCAAGGCACCCTGATAAAAAAAATAGCACTTGTAATCTCCTTATAAAACTCTTACAAATATATTCAGGAAGAACAGGTACATACAGGATGTTCACCTATGAATCTAAACGAGGCATGAGAGTACAGCCTCCAATGCTCAACATGAGAGTGAAGGAGGAAGGGAAGGGAAATTCAGGGGCCCAACCCTCCCCCCCCCCTTTTTTTTGACAAAAAACAATGAAAGACTAGAGCAATAAACAAACATTTGTCCAGTGGGAAGAGGTAGGAAGGGGAGTCAATGGAAGCCTGTGGGTGACAGAAACCCTTGCCACTTGTAACATGTCTCTCACTAATTATCATGAATCCTCACCAAGACGTCACAAAGTGTGTATGCATGCCCTGAAGCCAAGGAAGTCAGTGCTTTTGGGTGCACAGCACCTTTGAAATGCAGGCCACATATTTAGGTCTCTAGAGAGGATCTTGGAAATATTAGTAACGCTCTTTGTTTTCCGATTATTCATTGGTAAATAAACCAATGTACTCACCAATGCATGTTCCGTTTTCCGTTTTGGTCATTCCCTTTGGACACAGGTCAATGCACTTATAACCACCGCGTGTGTTCTTGCAGAGCTGGTCTGGCCTGCATACATTCTGCCGGCATTCATTTACATCTTAATTTTAAAAAAAGAATTTAAATTGCTAACTGATCTTCTTATGCTCTCTTCCCAAGGACCAAGACAATCCCAGTTTAATTATACTAGTTAAGTACCTTTGAAAAAGTGTGTATACAGAATGGATGGATATCAAGCATATTTGACCGCTTCCTCTGCAATCTGTCCATTAATCCTTTTTCACTGAGTTTACTTGTGTTTTGCAAGAACATTCAAAAAATGTTAAAATTTGCTTCCCATGATTTAGAAGGGATCCAACATAGCAGGAGATTTATTGTTTTTTGATTTACCATACAGTCTCTATAGGGAATTTCATCTGAATCATTTTGAAACGTTACACTGAAATTCATTTCCCTGACTCTTTAGTTCATTTCTTACCCATGCATTTTCTGCCTTTTAGCTGATATCCAGGGTCACAGCCACAGTGGAAACTTCCTATGGTATTGAAGCAGCGTTGGTGACAGGAGTTGGACTCTTGGCATTCATTAACATCTGTTGAATGATACAAAGACTTAAATGTTAAGATCTGTAAGATGCTTTGGATTATTTCACATTGCAGGCTCTGCTCTGATCTAAGTTCTTATCCTTCTGCTTTTCACATATTGCCCTCCAGGAACAGTCAGGCAGGTGATTATGTTACATGAGAAAGAACTACAGTGACATGGGAGTAAACATTTCTGCTATCAGTACAGGAAAGTATGCTTATCTTACTCCATAACAAAAGAAAATACACATTGGACTCAGCAACAAGAATGTCACTGTGGTCTATAGGGTAGGACTTTTCCTTTAAGAAGATGTCAGCAGCAAAATTTCACTGATGAAGTGTCACTTACCAGAATGATCTAAGAACACCCCTGACTAGGGGGATATCAGGAATTAGTTGGAAGCTTATTCCCAGATAGCCAAGACATTGTGGGAAAAGTTACTTACAAAGATGGCCTAAACGACAATAGTGTCAGTTCATTAGAACTAAGGTTAGAGGTCTCCACACCTTGACAGCTCAATCCGTCAGATGTTCTCCGAAAGCCAATTCCACACCTAACCACACAACGATAGGCACCAATGATATTCTCACATTCCTGAGCAGCATGGCAGGTATGTCCACCTAGAGCACATTCATCAATATCTACAATAAAATGCAAACAACAAACATTTATTCAGTAAACAAAAACATTTTACACCGTAGGAAATTATAATAAACCATTGTGGAATAATGTATGAATGTCAGCAGTAAATGTATATTCTTATGCTAGTGACAAAAAGTCTCATGTCCAGTTGGTGCATGTCATTTGAGGTCTGGCTTACCCTGACATGTTCTTCCATCTGCCGCTATAGTGAGGCCTTTGGGGCAGGAGCAGTAATAGGTTCCCATAGCATTATGACATGCATGAGAACAAGGATTTCGCACTGCACATTCATCTTCATCTAAAAAATAAAAGGAAATAATTTTACAAGAACCTATGGGATTGCATGTGTGTCTCAGTGATAGAATAGGTCAAGACTGGCCTTTCCAGGGTTTCACAAAGGCTACATGTTTTCTCCATTAAATTCAGTAATGCTGTACTGGAGTAAACTGCAGCAGAGAATCAAGCCCACTCTGTTTACGGAAGCCAGTCGAGATAACTAACAAGGTTTGAATTGATCTGTGCAGCAGACAACAACATCCTTAAAAAGTTTCAGTTGAAATCAAATGCTTCTTAAAGGTCTCTCTGTACTTCTTTGGAGTTTGATGTCTTCACTGAATGTGAAGGGGTGAAAAGTATGTGTATATAGTAGATATCTTTGTTCAATTTATGGCTCTGTTTTTAAGATACAATTTCACTTACAAAGTCTGATCTTGTAGTCCAGTTTGGGTTTTGCTCGAATTTGGCTATAGGACTGAGCAATTCAATTTTAAAACTGATTTGTACTCTGAAGCTATTGCACTCCATAATACTATACTAAATCAAATCATGTTTTTGCTTTCATTTGCTTACCTGAACAGTAGGGCCCAGTAGAGGTCAGACCAAACCCAGTAGGACACTGATTACTATGGTCACCTATAAGGCAAAGGAAGCCAATTACCAGTAGATGAAAAAATATGACATTTGATGGCCTGGAGAAAATTAAAATATTGCAGTCTAACTTTTGGCTGAACCAACTAATTTTAATCTGTAGCAAAATATACATTTAGAAACTAAATAGAAACTTCTATAATCCAAAACTTGGGTGTCTTTCCCCAGAAACCTGTACTTTGTGTATTATTTAAAGCAAAGAATAAAGTCAAATAAATATTTTTCAGTGTGATGGCAGGAGGTACCTAAGGGTATGTCTACACTACCACTCTAGTTCAAACTAGGGTGGTTAATGTAGTCAATCGAAGTTGCAAATGAAGCCCGGGATTTAAATATCCTGGGTTTCATTTGCATCTTGCCAGGCGCCGCCATTTTTAAATCCCCAGTAGTTCGGACTCCGTGCCCGCGGCTACACGCGGCACGGAGTAGGTAGTTCGAATTAGGCTAATTCGAACTACCGTTACTCCTCGTGGAACTACACTGGCCATTTGAATTTCCGTTCGAACTAGGGTGGTAGTGTAGACATACCCTTTGCTAGTATCTCAAGAGGTCTTCCTTGCATGAAACTATTTTTGTTAATACAGAAGCCATTCAGTTTTGTTCTAGTAGTGAATTTAACCCTTTGAATTGCAGCACAGTTGCTAAAATTAGTTTTTGTTTCCTTATTTTTTTTAAATGCAGGTTTTTAGTCTTTCAGGTGAACCTTTAGGATAACATAGCAGTGACCCATTGTTTCACAGTCTCTTTCTGAGCCCCATTCATCAATGTCCTACTCTTTGTGTAGTAGTGATTTGTGCTTGCGCAAGGAGGTGTACCATGCTATCTGTTCAGGATGGAAGTATTTTACACTCACTCTGCACTCATGAAAATGATTTGAAACTGTGTGCAAGGCAAAGGGCCCACTTTCTCTCTCCCAATCACCCTATATATTGTATTGTATTGTACATACACAGATATATATAGAGAGGTTTCTTCTTTTAATATGACTAGCATTTATCATGTATCTTTTACTGCACTGCTTGCAGTCTGCCTATGTTAATCCATCTTCACCAGGATTACTAATATTCTAAACCTCTGAGAAGCTTTTCAGTAACTGCAATTAAAAAACAACAACTTGCTAGAAAATGTTTCCTCCGCCTCTTACAGGTGGTGGCCTGAAATGCCAAGTGGGCTACAGTCAATACTGGAGTCATACAGGTTGAAAGTGAGTCTGTCATGATCCACCAGGAGTACAAATGAGTTACTGTTCTCCAACTTTACTAAGCTTGTTTCTAGCCATTGTCACTGTACATGTTTCTAGCCACTGCATATAATTTAGCTATGTAATAAATTGAAACATGACGTGGTATCTATATCTGCACCAAAATAATCTTAAAATCCCAAGGTCTCCTTTTCCAAGATCCCAATCAAATGTCAAGGAAATTCTGTTCTCCCAATAGTCGTCATTGTATGTTGAAGTGAGCCTTACTCTCAACTGGATATATTTTAAATTTTTTATTAATAAAGAATCAAACGATACCTTTTGCTATGGAAGCATGGATTCTAAAAGCAAGTGTTTCTTCTACTGGGTTGTACTCTGTTGCAATTGAGGAAGCCTGAAGAGTTTCCAGCAGGAATGGCATTCTTCCTCGAGTGTGATCATAGGTAATGGTGTGATTCCATGTATATGGTACGCTAACTCCATCAATGGTGAAGAGCCGTGTAGAGTAGGCATACAATTGACCAGGGCCAGTCTGAATATAGTCTTCTGTGTAATCCTGAAATACATATCACAAATCAAGATCTAGGCACCAGCAACTGGACTCTCCAGCTCAGCTAGAATACTGCAAAAGAAGTTTTTTTATTTGTAAATAGCATCTAGGTAAAGTCCTTTTTTAAAAGCTAAACAAATTGTACTGCAAGTAGCACATGTCTATCCTTTACTATAACTGTTGAATTTTAATGATGCCCACCTTATTTTCCTATTATTACCAAAGGAAATACCTGTAATAACTGAGATACCACAGTCTAGTAGCAACTGTTGGCTCCTGAGTTGAATGATAGTGGCTGTATTACCACATGTCCAACTCCTGTTCCCTTCCCCATGCCCCTCCCTCCTGAGACCCATAAGAGGTTCGGATTGATTTGATAACAGGATCTCTTACGGCTGAAGTGCTACTAGCAATCGCACAGTATTTATTATCTAATAATCAAAGACATTTACTGGAAATTATAAGCTAATAAAACAATTTTCTGCAAAAGTATTACACCACACTAAGGAAACTTTTATAAATATGTGGGAAGCGGCACACTGCAATGTACCAAATTGTTAAAGAAAATCTAAACATCTGTAGTTACTATACTCATTATTTATATATTTAGATTGGTTATCCATCAACAAAAACAGGTAAACATTACATTTATAAAATCCATGGTCCTCTATTTAAACCCCTAATCCCTACTATTTAACCAAACAAAAAATCTTACGTCTTGACAAAAAAACTAAGGCTTTAAGGGACAAATAGTGACTTTAGTGGAATGAAGGGGTTCCAGAGATGTGGAATTCACTGCCACTAGCCACAAACAGTTTAACTTGTGGAGCCCGTGGGGAGAGGGACTCAGTAGATCAGAGCTTTCTCAACACAATGAAATAATAGACACCTGCTCTGAAGGCTGTCAGACAAACCAGTTTGTATCTGACCATTTTGGGAAAAATGTATGGGTAAGTCCTCACACTTAGAAAAAGCTGATTCTGAAGAGAAGTGAGGCAAGTCAGAGGAATTAAGACTGCTCACCATTATGGAGAATTGCCTAGAACAAGACTTTAATACTGCGGCACAGAAAATCATCTTCCTTTACCTCTGCCACAGCCACATTACACAAAAGATTAAATCAAGATTTTATGCCATCTGACACAGCAAGTTTTTTGCAACCAGAGCACCAGGCTTCATACTGGCAGATGACTTGAGACAGAGACCTCAGAGGACATTATGAATGTAATGAACGCCTAGGTGCCAGCCCGTCACCTTTTGTGGCTAACAAGCAGTGAATAATACGTGTTTAGAATCTAGAGTGGCCCATCAGCCTTTTGTGGGAGACCATCGGAGCTGGCTATCTAGCTGACAGTGGTAAAACCTCCAAGATGAGGTGAGGCCAGGGGTGATCTAATCATGATCAAAAACTGCCGTTTTCATGCCCAAGCCAATCATAAAAATGTCAGAATACTTACCACAGTGGCGGTATTAAAATTAAGTCAGACGAGAAAAATATAAAACCCAAACAAGAGTTCAGTGATGTCATTTTGGTTACCAATTTTACCTTCACGTTAATATCAGCTGAGGACTGCAGCTGCAGAACATAGCCACTCACTACAACATCCAGCAACAAAGCGCCATCGGAATCCAAACCCCGGGCAATATGCGTCATTCGCAAAATCTCTCCTGTGAATTTTAACACACAACTATTTGTAACCTATCATGATTTATGACACGGGATTTATGTTAACTGCAAAGTATCCGAATTAGGCCCAAGTGGAAGTATGCTAATTTAAGCTAATGTAATATTCATATGTATAAATACTACTTTTCCCTATATTAATCCTTAGATTTAAACTAGGAAAAGCAAAGCTTGAAGCCCTCATGTCCAACTAATTATCCAGAACATGCTGCTGTGAGTACAACCCTAAAAACATAACTATGGTAAATCACATTTATGAAGTGATTCAACCCCCCTGTATTATGCTTGTCACGTACAAATAGAAATTATGTCCCATTGTTAACTAACCAGTTGCAAACTCCACTTGAGTCTCTCTCTTGAAGATTGCATTGGTGAGAGTAAATCCATTCACCGCTTCTCCAATTTCCTTTGCAGTTGCCCAATAAACAGGATTCAGAATGGAAACTAGCTTCCTCATTGCTGTACCTAAAGAGATATAACATACTCCTAAAAATGCCAGTAGTGAGCTCCTCTTGTCTCTCAGTATAAAGAGAGTGTAAATATAGTGGAAGAAAAGTTTGAAGACTGCCAACTCCCTTCTGCTCATGAAGAAGTTGAGGCCAATTCCTTAAAATCTTGGATTGGTGGCTTAGTGAATGGAAAATTGACAAACCAAAGAAATATTCCTAAATGCCATCTTTTGAAACACACTGACTTACCGAGACTCCGAGGGACATTTGTGATCTTTGCTTGTATTATTCTAGTGTCAGAGTCAGGGCTATCTGTTACTGTAGAATTCAGGAAAGCAATTCCAAATTCAACATCATTAATATTTCCAATAACACTTCCTCTGGCATGTGGAGGCCCACCTATTGGGGGAAGTGGAAAAACACCCTAACTATGAAAACTCTTTTTTTTTTTTAAGACAAATATTTAAGAGTAGTACTGAGTGCTCTGAGAGAATATAAAGTTCTCTATGTGCTTCTATTTTATGCAATATTTATTCAAATATATTAATAATTGTAGCACCCCATATCCATAAGGATACCAGAACTCTTTATAAATGTAAGCTGATGTATAAGTTATGACACACGATTACTTTATGGCCCACTGAAATGCAGCTTTTCCTGGGGGAAAAGCAATTGTTGAACAGTGCAATCTGGTGGTACACAACAGGTTATGGCATGTAAGAAAATATAGCTTATCCAACTGAAACTACTGGGGAATTCAGGCAGGCGGAATATAATTATTTAGCCAGGACACTGGAGTAAATTAGTCATACCAGGTGGCAAGCAAGACTTCTGTGTGTTCCCACTCTGTTTTAGAGAACAACACCTGTCAAAACAGAATGTACTGGCAAAGAGAAATGTTTCTAATTAAAAACAAATTATTAATATTATTAAATAGAACTTAACACTAACTTAGCACCCCTGTTTTTGAGGATGCATAAGTGATTTTCCCATATCACTTTCAGATTTACTCATGATATCATACATCTGTAACAATGATTCCAAATCTTTTCACTGCTGTGCACTATTTTTTAAACTAGAGATATGAGCCAGTTGAATTAACCATTGCAAGTATAGCTCCATTTGCTGTTTATGAGCTATTTGAAAACTAGCCGGCATTCTGCAAATGTATTTACTACTTGATAGTCCATGTGAATAATTTTCTATTTTACAGCTTGTTGTGCCTGACTGTTCTTTATTCAGTTTTCATGTTAGATGTCTTATGGCATGGGGATGTTTTTCAACAAAATAATCACAGAGCAGCATCCTTTTAAACACTGTGGCTATGTCTACACTGCTCCCATTTTGCACACAAAATATGCAAATGAGGCAAAGCATGGACTATCGCCATACCTTATTTGCATAATTAATTAGGCTCCGTTTTTGTGCAAGAGGCTTTTGGGCAAGAGCCATGCTTCCTGAAAAAAATGCAGAACAGCTCTTGTGCAAGAGGGGTTTTTTGTGCAAAAACGGAGCTTCATTAATTATGTAAATGAGGCGCGGTGATATTCCACACTTCGCCTCATTCGCATGTTTTTTGCACAAAACGGGGGCAGTATAGACATAGCTTCTGGGTTTTTAGTTTAATTGGTCAAAGGTGCCTCTGGAAATCCTTAAATATTGTCAAATGCTTCAACATTATAAGGGCAGCATTCTGCTGACCTCCAGTGAATGGTTATCTGAGTCTATGTGAATGTTCTATATGACGTGTCTGGAGAAAGGATATATTGAATGGACAGGTTTACTCATTATTGATAAAATTATAAATATTAAACTAGGATTTTTCTTTTGTTCATTTGCTTTTGGTGTCCAGTCCCTGTGATAACATACCTGGACAGGCTTGTACGTTACACCTGGAAAGCTGTAGAGAGTCTCCTGGACAAGGTCGTCCACCGTTGGAGGGAGCTGGATTAGTGCACAGACGCGTGCGGGTCTGCTCCCCTCCTCTGCAAGAAGCAGAGCATCTGCTCCAAGCCTGCCATGCTCCCCAGTTTCCATCCACTATAAACAAGAATGGACCATTAAAGCAAGTGGCTTTTTGTAGCAGGTGTTTCAGATTATATACAGAACAGTGACTTCCACTTTCAATTTAATTCCACATTGATAACACTGACATCTTTAAAACTAATCAAACAACTACAATGATGGCGTACCATTTTTGAACATAGTTTGTGGAAAGGGTGCTACCCCAAAAAGTGCAATACCCATGCCCATGTATAGAGTTACTCAAAAGAAGGAGGACCTTTCAGGGAATGTTTCCAATGCAATGGATGAAGATTTAGCAGGGAGATATGTGACTTAAGTCCCCATGCATTCTGATTATGTACCCCCTGGTCGTTAGCCAAGGAAATTATTTGTACAATATGGGACCGTTCCTGCTGCCACCTCTGTGCTACCTGCCAATGGAACACACTATGACTCTGCTGTACAAAGGGTGGGCACAGGCTGGATTTGGGACACTCCTTATGCCACATTGTAGGCAGTTTGCATTAGAGGAATGGGCTGCCTGAACTCTCCCAACCCACACCAAGAGAATGCTGGAGGAACAGACTGTTCCCAGCCTGCAGGCTGGCCACAGGATTGATGGATGTAGCTCTGTAACAATAGCAGGCTATTAACGAGCAAAGGTGAAAATCAGACTAGTCCCCTTCAAAACTGACGTAGATAGTAACGGAATGCTGTTGTCACCTGACTGCTGTTTGGTTGCCTTCGATAGAAATTGCTTAGTGAGCAGCTGTCCATATTAAAAATCTATCGTCATCCTTGCTGGCAGTCTCACTAAAGACTCCAAATATTTGACCAGGGCTTGAAGAAAGCAACCAGATTTGGTTTAGGTTTTATTAGATGTACTGACTTTGCTCCTGGAATACATTATTAAAGGTCACTGGTATCCTCTATAAAATGCCACTAGTGTGAGAATTATGAATGGTTGCGGATATGAAGAGCTTCATTTTCATGGGTTATTTTTCCTTTTGATCATTAGTTCCCTTTGTTTATATAAAATATAACCCCTAAAAGGGGGAATTATTTTAGTGTGACAGGCACTTTATTTTTTTAAGAAGACCCCAGTGAGACTGATTTGGTCTTTGTATGAAACTGAACACAATTAGAGGACTTTTTACTTTGTCTGCATAGAATCTGCACGTTGGTCTCTAAGGGCAGGCCTACACTAGGAAATTATTTCAAAGTAACTAAATTTGAAATAACTCCTGAAATAACAAAATCAAAATAGCGTGTCCCCGCTATGGGGGAGCCTCGAAATTAGCCCAAGGCCAGTTCCATTAATGTGGACATGTTACCTCGACTTACCAGGGAGTACTGGGGAGTAATTAGTTTCGAATTACTGGGGAGTAGTTATTTCGAAATAGCAGCAGCGGAGCGTCCACACTACCGCTACTTCGAAATAACTATTTTGAGGTAAGCATTATTCCTCAAGGAAAGTGGGAGTACAGATTTCGAAATAACAGGCGTGGTAGTGTGGATGTTTTGCTTATTATTTCAAAATAATTTCCTAGTGTAGACCAGGGCTCAAGTACTTAAAAGGAGGCTTATTTAGTGCCTTCTGTTACCGTAGAAGCTCACCAGGGCATAAGTCAGTGTTACATCTTTGTATCTGCGTGTCAGCCCCCGCACATGCTCTTCCACCATTGAGAGGGTGAGGGTTGTCACAGGTCCGATATCTCCTCATCTGGCCTCCACTGCATGTTCGGCTGCAAGTTCCCCAATCACTCCATGGACCCCAGTTGCCATGAACTAGAAATTAAAAACAAAACTTTACATACACTCCACTTAGTGATATAGAGATGGAATCAATGAGCAGTTAAACCAGGAAATATCTATTCTGAAGAGAAATTGTTCACACATTCCAAGTTTACCACTTTTAGCTAAAAAACTGGACAGTTAAGCATCCGATTAAGTCTTTTTTTCCACTGATGGTTTATTCCACAGTATATATTAAGGCTCCCTTGAGCCCTGTAGTTCAGTGCTATACTACTTTAGGAAAGCATGCAGCATATAAGTAAAATATCTAATAGAGAGAGAGTCTGTAAAAGGAGATTACACTGACTGCAGGTGTAAAATAGCAGGATTTTGACTTAAAGATGCAGCCTGAGGCTCATGAGAGCACACTGCTTCTGATGTTGCTGCAAGAGATCGCACATCAATTACCACTACTATGTGGTTTTTCCATGTGTTTTTATTCCCTAACTCCCAGCCTATGCAACACGGCTTCCCAGGTATGGACATCCTCTTCTCCCTTGGGTACTCTAGTGCAGCTGCTGCTGTTCAAATCCCATTTTTCACTGCGTGCAAGAGTGCAAGGAGCAGGATTGGGTCAGTGCCCTGTGTAAGGGCACAAGCTGAGCAGGAAGGCTCTTTCCTTTTCCCCCTATTACCACTTTGAGAACCACACGTGGGGGGAGGCATGTAACCCAGGGCCATCCCCAGCACTTACTGGGGCAACGGTCACTGTTGCAAAAGTCCATTTGTAAGTCACTTCCTTCACATTTGTGCCCCCCAAATTGTGGGGCTGGGTCTGAGCAGTCCCTTGTCCGCTGCCTGGAGCCTCCTCCACAGGATACGGTACAGGCACTCCAACTGGCCCAGGTGGCCCACTTCCCATCCACTGGTTAAAAATTAATAACATTGTACAATCAAACTCTTACTTTATACGTAACCAAATCTAGCATTGTTGTGTCAGCAAAATACTGCACCAAGTGTTGTGCTGAGTCACAATCCTGGAGCTACACGAGCCCTGCAAGGAATGCAACCCGGAACAGATCTGACTTTTTTACTGAAATTAAAATCCATCTGTTAGCGTGACAGTTGTAGGGACTATCCATCTGCAGTGTGTCCCCCAAGTTCTTGTGTGCCTGTAAGTAGGTCAAACAGATAGGATATGATGTAGTCACTGAAATCTCCAAGATGGTCAGTAGCAGTCAATCAGTGGTGGTGCTGAGTTTCCCCAAAAATCTTCAGCTACTCCATTAGTACAGCTTCAGGTCTCCTAAGCTGTACTAAAGGTCACTAAGGAGACGTGTAAATTACCCGACAGAGGCATGTAAATTAGACTACCCAACATAGTCAATGAAGCGGGGATTTAAATATCCCCCGCTTCATTAAAATAAAAATGGCCACCGCACTATGCTGGCTCAGCTGATTGACAGGGAACACCTTTGTCGACTGCTCCTGCAAACCTCGTTTCACGAGGCATAAGGGAGCGGTGGCCATTTTTATTTTAATGAAGCAGGGGATATTTAAATTCCTGCTTCACTGACTATGTTGGGTAGTTTAATCTACATGCCTCTGTTGGCAGAGGCATGTGGTCTAGACATACCCTAAGAGGGTACAACAGGGATTTAGCATAGGACATGGTGCTGTGTGCTTCCGAGATTCATAGCATTTAAGGCCAGAAGGGATTAGAGACATAAAAGGGTTGCCTGGTAAGCACATCCCTTACCAGTGTAACTGGTTAACCAGCAGGGGCTGCTCCAAGCTGCTCCCCACACCTGCAGAGCACTTGGCTTGGCCTACTCTGGGATCACGGTTAACCAGTTAACCATTATGTTTAACCAGTTTACTTTTTAACTGGGATATTATATCCCTTAGATGGGACCACTAGATCATCTCATCTGACTTTCTGTGTAGCACAGGCCAGGCCATTCAATTTCACCCAGTCACCTTGTATTAACATTAAGGGATGTTTTGAAAATTTAACCTTTCCTGTTCACATGTAGATTTGGAAGATCCAGGAATAAGAAGGGTTACTGAGTTCCAGTGAGAAGCTCTGCAGAAATTATATGCTAACAAGGATAATGATGTAGCTGCCAAGGATTTATATGCTACTTTTACACAGGGGGCAGGCAGCAGGAGTGGAAACAGTGCAGTATGGGGAAAGAAGGGCCAATTCCAGATGTTATGATTGTTAACACTTTTCATAGTGAATGCTGAGTAGGAGGACAGATCTAAATTCTGATTTCATCAGGGATTGCAGTATTTGCCATCACATATGACACAGTCCTATTAGCTCTAGGTAAAAAAAAAAACAGGCAGAATTTGGGGAGGAAACAAATAAGCTAGTTCTTCATTTTTAGTTTGCATCTTCTGCTTCTTACCTGGACAATGTCTCTTGTTGCAGATCTGCATCTGTGTATCAGGCCCCTCACAGTCTGACCCCTCAAATGCTGGAGGAGGGCTATTGCACAGCCTCAGTCTGGTCTGAGTACCTTTCCCACAAGTTTCACTGCAAGGGCCCCAAGGAAGCCAAGAGCCCCAGGCACCTCCCACTGTCAAGAGAGCACAAACAAAAATGGCCTTTAAACTACAGAACAGCTTTAACTTGAAGTTCTGATTCACTCAGCTCTCTGGCCCAAATCAAAAGAAAGCTATGTCTCCGAGAAAAATTCAGTCACATTATTACTATTCCATTTTCTCCATTACACACTGTCCAGGAATTAAAAGCTCTGAATAAGACATTGAAAAACCTGTTTACTGAACAACAGCTCCAAATGACCAGCAGTTTCCAGAAATATTAATATATTCCTTTTTGTTTCCTTAAAACATTACTTCACCTCACCACAAATTTGGAACAACAGTGATTCTGCCAGTGATTCTGCCAGGTGAGTGAAGCAGGCATGAGATGAGACCTGCTGGTTTCCTTTCATAAATCCCTGAATCTGACCGTGTTGTAGTGGTTCACAATCTCAGTGGAAAGGGGGTTTGCTGGCTATTTAGCTCAGACAGCAGCCACACTGGCTACAGAGCAAGGATCAACAGTTAGAACTAGTTTTTGTAGGGTGCTACAGAAAATTCTCGGGATGAAAATGCAGCATCACAGTTACAGAAAAGACAGGGAGGGAAAGAATAGTAGGGAAAATGTCAATAATGAAAGGATCTATCAATTCAAAAGTATTAAACGGAGACTATCATAAAAAATATTAAAAGGACATTGCCAAAGAAAATATTGACATTGATAATACTTTAAATTATTAAGTCCAAAAGAATGTTATAATACGTATACTACCTGGCACTTTTTATGCTGATTAGCTATCTATTCTCCACTTTAACTTTCCTGTGTACAATGGGACTACAGGGGTCAGTTGTACAGCACTAGCATACAGAGCGGATGTGTTCAGATTGTCAACACTTGAAGGAATGTTAAAAATCAATATAAAAAAACTCTAAGAAAATATTTTTCACATTCATATTAATCCATCCCTCCTCCATATTTGAAAAAAGAAAACTTTGTCCATTGATTATAGTAAATTGAAAATCTTTCAATTAATGTGGGCAATTATTAAATAGAGAATTATAATGTCATTTTTTCCTTTTTTCCCCTCTCCCATAAATCATTTCAAAGCGAAAGAGGCAAGTATGCGGGCTTTAGAGAGGAAAAAGAACCACACTGAACATTTTTAAAACCATTATCTGCAACTTACAATAAACCCTCTCTTCTCACCTGGACACAGCCTGATGTTACACATGATTGATTCCACAGCATTGCCATCACATGGTTGTCCGCCATGTTGAGCTGTTGGGTTACTGCAAGTTCTGGTTCTGGTCTTGTTTCCTTGGCCACAGGTTCTAGAACACTCTTCCCAAGACCCCCACTCTGACCAGTTGCCATCCACTACATAACATCAAAAAAAGTATAGTTTTACCAAATACTTTAATTTTAAGAATCCCCTCCCTCACAAGTCATATAGAATTCCAGACAGCCGAAACAATCAAAGGGTGTGTCATGAAGATCTATGGAACATACATTGTATGAGTTCATAAAAGAAATCTACCTGGACATGGTTTGTTCTGGCAGCTGCGTATGTCTGTATTACGACCGGGACAGTGCCTCCCACCATTTGCAGGGAGAGGGTTGTTACATTGACGGATCCTCTTCTGAACACCTTGACCACAAGTTACACTACATGGTTGCCATTCAAGCCATTCTGAATAGCCTCCATGCACTGCAATGGAAAAATTACATTTGAGCTTTGATAATGTATATAGATTATACAACCAGACTCAGGAATATATTTCCTTAGCTGTAAAATCCCGTTTAATTGGTTAACTGGATAAACACGAAGTTTAACCAGTTAACCAATTAAGGGGGGGATGACTCAGACTAGCTGGGCTAAAGTGGTCCCCCATTGCAGGCAGGGGCTGCCCTAGACACCCGGAGCAACCCCTTCCTGCGACACGCCTAGGCTGCCAAAGACAGGGGCTGCTCTGGACACCAGGAGCAGCCCCTGTGTGTGGGGCTGGAGCAGTTCCCTGCCCAAAGTGGGTGATGCTTGCCAGTTAACCGGTTAACCGTTCACATTCCTAGTTAAAAGATACGCTACATTTCTTCATTTCAAGAAAAAGGGTCAAAATAACCCTGCATAAATTCAGAGGCCACCCTCAGATATCCATATAGCTTCGCATTACCATTAGGGAAGAATTCTTCATGCTTAGGCTGAGTAAACAGTTCTGATAGTCTGGCATTGGTTACACAGTCTCCCAAATTGTAAAACTTCATCATTTCAGTTCAGGATTATCTCTAACAGAGTCTTTGGGCATATCTCCCAGTGCCCTGCAGTTCACACTATGGGGGTCTGATGAGTATTGTGCACTGAGGTGTAACTCCCTCTGTGCAGATGCTGGGGTAGGGGGACTAAAAAGTTTGTTTTAACTCTTCAAATAGTCTTACATTAATGTAAAGTAAGAACCTTTCCATTCACACTCACAGTGTCCACAGGGAACAGTTACAGCCCAGCACTTTTATCCACACTGCTTTGCTACGTCTATACTGTGCTTTCTTGTGCAAGAAAATATGCAAATGAGGCGAAGCGGTGAATATCACCGTGCCTCATTTGCATATTTAATGAACCGCCATTTTGTGCAAGGTGATTTTGCGGAAAAACTCCCTCTTGCGCAAGAGCCATTCTGCCACTTTTTTTTCAGTAGATGGCTCCTTTTGTGCAAAAGCCCTTGCGCAAAAATGGCAGCTCATTAAGTATGCAAATGAAGCGCGGTGATATTCATCACTTCACCTCATTTGCATATTTTCTTGTGCAAGAGAGAGCAGTATAGATGTAGCCCTAGAGTCCAAACTATGGGGCAGAGCAGATGTGCCTTTCCATAGTCCTTTCTCAGGTGCCTGCCTTGGAACATGCTGAGGAGGATGACAGATGAGAAAGTGGAACAAAAGTACAAGAAGAGATACACTGACAAGTCCCAATAGACTTATCATGTAAATCAGCATTCCTGATTTCCGCAGCTCCCCTGGGCTGGAAACAGCGAACTGGAGCCAAGGGTAGCTGCTAGGTTCCGTGGCTATAGAGCCTTTAGAGAACAGCTTTACCAAAGAGCGGCTTTACCAAAGAGGGCCTGCAGCCCACTCTGAGAAACACTGGTGTAACTGTAAGGAATATAAAACCTGAAAACTGGAACTTAGCAATTTGGTGATCACTGGACAGCACTGTGGTGTACCTACCTTGGACAGTGACTGGCACCCTGACAAGGATTGATCCCATCAGATTTCTTGCCACACATTCATATTCAGAGGTATCTTCTTTCTGTGCTGCGACAATACGCAGAGAGCCATTGGACAAGAGAGTCACTCTGTTATTGTTGAGGAGTGGATGGCCTTGGCGGGACCACTCAATTGTTGGAGTAGGTTCTCCATTTGCTTGGCAATTCAGGATTGCTGTGGTACCAGCATTAACCACTGTCTCTACTGGTTCAACTGTAATAACTGGAGGGCCTGAGAGAGACGAGAGGTTGTGTTAGCATCACAGCATTCTGCAATAAAGAGCTACAAGACCAGATGACATTTTTTTCATTGCACAGAGAAATTTGGTCTGAGGAAAAAGAAATTCTATTTTATTAATTTTGGCATTAACTACTATTATACATCTTCAGAGATCCTGGAGAAATACTGTCTGAGGTCAATGGTAGAAATGAAACATGACCCAGAGTATAATAAGATAACAGGAGTAGGGTGGTTTGCATTGTGATAGCACACACAGGCCCCACGCAGGATGGATGCTCGATTCCAAAAACACCTAGTATAATCAATAGTGCCCAAACACTTTTCCATTAATGCTCACTATATCTCGATGTGGTAGACATTAATCCCACTCTATACACGAAGAAACTAAAACAGAGCAAAAAGACCTGATTCTGCTGTAAGTTATAAATAGAGAACAGATGTTTGAAAATTCTGTCAGTTAAAAGTATTCTAATATTCCATCATTATTTATATAAATAATTTTGTATAAACATATTATTATTAATTATTATTTGTATAAATAATCTGTATAAATGTAAGCCTAATTCTGTTCTCTAGAATATGCCAAAACCAGAAAAAGCTATGAGGTGCCCAACTCTCATTGGTGAATTTTGACTATCTCCTCCCAAATCTACAAAGGGACTGGCATACATGTATTGAAAGTTATCTTCTGGCCCCACTCTTGTAGCACTAAACATCTTATTTCAGTCTTACTCTGAAGTGTTAGTGTCACACTTCGCTCTACTACTCCAGCATCATTTGTAGCTACACATGTATAGTCACCAGCATCTTCATTCTAAAGGACAATAAAAAAAGTAATTATATAAACTCTCAACCTAATATTTTCACAATGCATTTCCTTTCAGTGAGTTTGCTACAGTACAGAACTGCATGCAACAGATCTTAAAGAAGTGTAGGGAAATAATTAACAACTAACAGAAAAGCTTATCATACAACTCACCAGTCTTTTAAACTACACCCACAGTGACTTGAATTAAAAAGTTAAGGAGGATGGGAGTTTGTTACAAGCAGGTAAGGATAGAGAGAAAAACACGAGAACTGCATCTACATAGCAGCTACATGCAATTCTTTCCAATGTTGCTTATATCTATTAGAGAGGCTTAGTCTTTTTCTGACATTTATATGGTAGACATGAAGTCATCTAAGTCAAAACCATATGTTTGTTATTATTGTAGATTCCTGTATAGCAGGGGGGCTGAATGTATAAGTATATAAAATAAATAATAATTCTAATTATTCAAAGAGGTCAATAGACTACCATTGTTACTACTCACTAACCAAAAGTTTTAATAGCAACTTGAACATTTTACTTTTATTAATGTTAAGCTAATATCTGATTTTTTCATTGACTATTTAGATTTGTAAATCTAGAAGCTTCTTCTAAAACCTTTTAGAGAGACCACATTTTCAAATGCAGTTTCTAAACCTGAATATGCAAAGCTTGAACGTGTGTATTAGAAGGTGGGGCGCTAATCAGTTTCAATTTTCGAAAGTCGGATTTAGGTGCACAAGTAGATAAATTGCATGGGTGAACTGGTACCATTATTTTGTATACTCAAGTTTTAACGTAGGTAAGGTTGTTTTAAGTCCTATTGAAAATGCAGCTCTGAAAGCTTATGGGGGGCAGACAGAACATATATAACTCCCTTGCTTTGTTGGAGACCTCACTGTAATTCACACAGGAAATCTTAGACTGCATTTAAAAAAATCAGATCTTTTTAAAATTTAGTATAGCTGCAGGTTTTTTAAAGGCAAATTTAAATTCAGTGCAAATTCAATATTCTTTAGGATAAATGTATTTATTTACAATAGTTAAATGCAGCACACAAACACATTTTAACATCTAGTTACTCACTACAGTGCCGTAGATGGCAAGAGAACCATTACTGAGTTGTCGGATCCTGTTGCTAATCTGAATGCCCACTCCTTTTTTGCTCCATTGAATGGTTGGAGGTGGATCCCCTCTGACCTCACAGTTCAATATAGCATTGCCACCCAAGGGCTCAATCCAGCTAGAATGATAATCCCCTTGGAAGACCGGAGGCTCTGAAAATGATAAAGAGCAAAGTTAAAGCAAGAGCTTCTAAATGAATCTACTGACAGGAATCAGTCCTTTGTTTTCATAAGATCTGAAATCTTTGTTACTCCCTTTCCTATCAACCACTGTAGTGCTAGTGGATATATCTAAAATGAAGCTGTGTGAAATTGTCACGTATTGTGCCTGATATTGCAGTTATTTACACGTACCTTTGACATACACAAATCCAATAGCCTTTACAGAGCCAACTGTATTTTCTGCTGTACACACATAGGTACCAGAGTCGTCTTTAGATACTCTTTCAATAACTAGTTCACTGTGCCCATTAGCATTGTCAAGTTTTGCTGTGGGAAGAACAGATATCT
This sequence comes from Pelodiscus sinensis, assembly GCF_049634645.1. Taxonomy (NCBI): domain Eukaryota; kingdom Metazoa; phylum Chordata; order Testudines; family Trionychidae; genus Pelodiscus; species Pelodiscus sinensis. The sequence goes on from NC_134719.1 coordinate 55,111,471, forward strand.
TTTAAAATCACTAAAGCAGCCGTGGAAAATATCAACAAGCGATACATCTTTTACAGAAATAGGTTTAGATGTAAAATGCTGCTTAGCAGGATGGCTCACTGGCTTGCTTCTATAAAGGAACTTGCCACTGCATTGGACTAATTTCTGAGACAGTCCCTAGTGTGTTCTGGAGGCCTGAACAAATCAGTCAAACAGTGTTCCTTGATCAGTCCCTCCATTGTGAATGATTTTGCTCTGTTTCTGCTTTCAGTCTGTGTTTTGCATTCTACCAATAATGAAGTTTTAGTCATACAGGTGCTTGAGGAAGGCATCTTTGGGTGTGTCTACACAGCACCCTAAACTTAAAATAAGATACGCATTTCAAAATAGCTTATTTTGAAATTTGGCATGTCTACACAGCACCACATTTCAAAATAACGTGCTATTTTGAGCCATCCCTTATCCCTTGTGCAATGAGGTTTACTGAGATGATGAAACAGTGTGCCTGTTATTTTGAAAAATATTTTGAAATAATGTGTGGCTTGTTTGGATGTGGGGTAGCTATTTCAGGATACCTCAGAATCCCGAAATAGCCATGCCATGTAGATGTACCCTTTTTGTGGTTAGATGCTGTAATATTTATTATGCCCAATGTGCACATTTAATATGGGGCATGCAGCTTGATGTAGGCAAAGGGACATATTTCCTAAACCCCTTCTCCAGAGCCCTAGGACAAAGGCAATTTAATGTTAACTTCAGTTTTAGTATTCTATGCTAGCAAGTTCTCAGTATCACCACTGTCTAGACAGTTTGTTACCCAGGCCAACATTGTATTTTCCTCTTATTAATTTTATATTGGAATCTCAAACTAACATCACCACATGCTGACAACACTTCTGCAAAGGGAAAGAATCTGTGATAGACAGACAAGTAAATACTGCTCTCACTCACCAGGGACAATATTGTTGTTAAAAGTCCAAATTATTTGGGGCAGCGGAGTCCCAGTTGCTTTACAAGTTAACCGGAGTTGCTCTCCTTTATTCAAGGCTATGTCTCCAGGCAGTTCGGTGAAAGCTGGGAGCACATGGACCATCAGGCTCACAGTGTGTGTATCTTCACCAGCAGCATTGGTGGCAACACAGGTGTAACTGCCAGAATCTTCAGGCTAAAAGAAAAGGGGAAAAATGGATGGAGGGTTGGGGGTTGGAGCTTGAACTATCATTTGTAAATTATGTGGTGGTGGTGGGAGGGAATCATGAGTTCAGTTGGAATGCTCATCTCACTGAATTTGCTAAAGCTTCAGATTCTGAAAAATTTGGCTTTCTTGAGACGTCTCATGTCTTTGCAAATTGTCCTGCTGAGCACACCAACAGAACAACACGGCATTTCAGAGATTTCAGTTATCGCTGGAAAAAAGAAAATTAAATAAACTTTTCCAAACTTGTTTGAACCTTTTAAAAAAGTTTGGCAGAATTGGTTGAAAGTTTGGGGGAGTAGGTGGCTCTTGTTTATTCCAAACCCATTTGCTCATGGTTTAAATGTTGGCAACTTGCTAATAATGAGTTGGAAGCTAAATCAGTCTTATCAGTCTAACTTGATCATTGAATGACATAGAAACCTGAGTAAGGGAAACCCAGCAGATTGCTTGAGACTAATACATCACAAATATGGCAAAGACAAGTAAGAGAAATGGGCTGACTTCCTATACCGAAGTTAAAACTGGCTGGAAACCAGGCACAGAAAAGCTTGGTATCATAAATAATGGAGCATTCCATCTTATCCTCCTTCCAGTTGAAGTACATTAAGAAATTCATACACTACACAGAACATAATCCAACAAAGGAAGAGAGAAAAGGTAAATGTGACTAGCAATTGACCTTAGTAATAATTTCAGGAATGGCAAGTAGAGTAAACAGTAACATTAAACTGTATCTCGTCATCCTTAGGCTAGCAAATCTCCCTCTGCTATCAACAGATATTTTCCCTTGATAAGGACAGCATGCTTGGCCCTACACTGATTCCTGCTAAGACAAAAGTCTGTGACGTGGAAGAGAAGTAAAAAGTGTTGTGCTAGAAGAGGCTGTGAATATACTAGTCTGGAATTTCCAGATGTTAGCTGGCAAGCAGGCACCTTGGTGAAAGGGCCCAAATGGCCAAACCCAAGAGCTTTACACTGCAAGCTTTACAGAAATATTTCCACTGTTTAATACATTTTAGGGCCAGATGTGAATGGTACTTAGCACCTCTTGTGACATGCTGCTTGCCCATACCTTCCATTGACTCTAGGGAGAGATGAAAGGCATTCAACGTCCTCTGCTCATTAGAGGCTTTACAATGGGCTGTCATTTCATCATGCTGTACATTTCTTACACTGTAAAAATAGCATACAAAATGCTAGAAAGGAGGGGCTGATCTAAACAAAAACAAACATTATGCTCCACAAAATCCTTCGGAATACTTATTTGATAGAGCACTGGCCTATTCTACAATGTGTAGTCTATGCAGTTATGTTCAGGATAACATGTTGTGAATTTATCTCCCATGATCAGCATTCTTGGAAACAGAGGTCCTCTGTTTATCCTTGGAATAGGTAGTCAGTGGGAAATTTCAGAGTATGCTTTCCACAAAGAAGCCTCCACAGTGCCTCAACCTTGACCCTTGAGAACTTCCTTTGAGATAAGAGTTATTGACGCCTCCACTATCTTTTTGTTCATTCATCCAGACAAAAAAACCTTTCATGCTGCTCAACTGTCATGGGAAATACACAATATATAATGAGGAGATTCAAATTCATAACACTTACAACAGCATTCTCCAAAATGAGGTTTCCATACTCCATAGCCCTGTATTTTCCTATTGTGTCTGTTAAAGGTAGATTGTCTTTCTTCCAGTGTATTGTCGGTGTTGGGATGCCATCAGCCACACACGACAGAACAGCCTGGGAGTTCTCAATGACTGCGTGCTGCACCTCTGAAGTTCGGATTTTAGGTGGAACTATGAAGAGATTTAAAAGAGATTAATTACTTTCAAGAGTTTTCAACCTTCCATTCAGCCTGGTACTGATGCAGGAACATAGGAAATGCTACATGAGACCAATGGGTCATCTAATCCTGTCTCCAACAGTGATCAGTATCCAAAACTCCAGTGGAAGGTGTGAAATCTATAAAACAGAAAATTATGCAGTGACAAAGCCATGGGGACTGGTTCTTCCTAAAGCCAGTCAGTGAATGGTTTCCTTATGTCATGAAGCATGAGTTTCATGCTAGCTAGTGTAACTATCCTGAAGTCTCTCACTACAACTTTGGCATTTAAAACTCACTGCAAGAGTCTTCTGTCCTGATAATAGACCAACCTATGCCATTCGTCTCTAATTATACTTACTGTGCACAATGAGTTCCATGCTAGAACTGCTTGATCCCGCCACGTTTGTAGCCATGCATGTGTACTGTCCAGCATCACCAGGCTGTACAAATGCAATCTGCAAAGCCCCAGTACTGAGAATTCGCTGCCTAATTGACTTTGTAATCTGCTGTCCTCCTTTGTGCCATGTGATCTCAGGCAATGGGTAGCCTCCCACTTCACACTGCAACGTGGCAGATTTATCCACAGCAACTATGTTCTCCTTAGAATGAGGTTTGATAACTGGAGGAACTGAAAGAGAATTAAGAAGTAAAACACATTGTTAGGAATAAAAGATACATGCACGCTTTTATTTCTTAGCCAGAATCATTTAAAAACACAATTTGTTCCTCTTGCTAAATAATCTCACCTGTTGTAAATTAGACAACATCCAAATCCAACTGCAAACTAAAGCAAATATATGACATTCTATTGGCAGTAAACTACGTGGCCTGCCCTGGTGTGAAGGGAGGTGCAAAGCTATTTCTTTCTCAGCAGGAGCCAAGAACAACCTCAGATCTGGTTCTCATGTGAGTGCAAAGAGCATGCAGTGTACTTTTGCACACAGGCCTTTTCAAAATACTAAACACTACAATTGTTTGGCCAACTGACATTATGACTGGTCCTTTTTAGTAATACCTGTAATAGTGAAGGTCAAGAAATTAATGGGGGCTGTATCTACTGGTGAATTGTGGACCATTACCAGTGAACCTCATAAAAGTATGCTTTGTTGAGGGTGTTTGCCATAGAGGTGTGAAGCACATGAGAGACAATGTGTTAAAACCTTCTTACTGCACTGCATGATCCACAGTTATGACAATTCATATCCCCCACTATATTCTTGGTTCCCACTTCTTTCCATGTGAAGTAAAATCCAATCTTTTCTTTCTGAAGTTTGCTGCCATCTCTGAAGGTGGTGAAGAAATGAATGCTGTCTGCTGCAGAGCATGAACTAGTTCTGTTATTTGTTTGCAGGAAATAATTTTACAATATTAAATGTTTCCTAGGAAACAATTTCAAATTATGGAGGAAAAATCTTAAAACTTACACTAGAACCAAATTTAGCTGTGAGGTAAATGGACATAAGTCCCAGTGCCTTCCAAAGCAGGTCAGCAAGGAATTAATTCTGTCCATATACATTGATCAGAACAGGGATTTCACTAACAATGAATGTGCACAGATGTCTACACAAGAGTTACAGTGATGACTTACCTTGAACTTTTAGCTTAATCTTCCCTACAGCAGTACCAGCTGGATTCTGAGCCACACACATGTAAGTGCCAGCATCCTCAACAGCTGTTCTTGCAATTTGTAAACTACCACTGGGAAGAAGTGTGTAACTATTGCCTAAAACATGCATAAGAAAGGTAGAAAAACATATAAATAAGGTAATTCATAAATAAGGTAATTCAAAAACATATAAATAAGGTAAATCTAAAAAAGCAGAACATGAATTTAAATGCTACAGCAGAACTGCTAGCATCATAAAGCTAAGATACCTGTTGTATTTATATTCATGCCCTCCTTCTGCCACATGATTACGGGACGAGGTGAACCTGTTGCTTCACACGGTAGAAGAATGGGGTTGTTCAGGATAACATCTAGCGTTCCTGGCTGTGCCTGAATAGCTGGTAGCTCTATGAATCGGAATGCACAGAAAGAGGTGGTTGAATAGAAATGGAAGTTACTTATGGAGGTTCGCCAAGACGTGTGGTCCCTATCTGTATCCCACACATGCATACTCATGGGCATCAGTATTTTCTTTTTAAACAAGTATTGTCCACTGGCCTGAACTTGTGCCAGAGCCTTCCTTGTGCTCCAAACTGAGGACCTAAAGAGTGATGTAGGCTGATGCCTCTCCAGTTTCCATTCTTACCACAGTCCAAAGAATCAGCAGCAGAGGGGACACAAGGTTGACAACAGAATACATCCTTAAGAATCTCCAGGTACTGTAAGCAACCTACATTTCTTCTTTGAATGATAATCCTTATGTGTATTCCACATGTGAGAAATTAATAAGCAGCAGTAAAACAGGAGGTGTGTGGGAGGTGGCACAAATTATAGCAATCAGGGGTACTGCTGTTCCCACCACAGTGGACAATTACTCGAGAGAATAATATCTTGTGCAAGTTTGCAAAGAGCTCAAGTAGTTACCTTACATCTTTCTAGTAAGGGCACACTTCTCAGAGATAAAACTGAAGCATCCTGGTGACTGGTAGAACAAGCCCTCATGCCTTCCCAGCAAGAGTACAAGCTAGTTGGTACCAAAGCATAATATGACCCGAGAGCCACTCAAAATAACTCTGTGCCAATATAGCTATGGTACCTTTGATTGTTCTGCTATTGGAAACAAATTGTTTAACTGTCTTCCTGATGTCCTTTTATCTACAAAGACCAAAGCCCTTTGACGGTCCAGAGGATGCATCCTTCATTCTCCCTTTTATAGAAGGTCACACACAAGCTGCCTCCCCAGCTCACTGACTCTTGCTAATGCTATTGCTGTTAGATACCACCTGCATAGGCACATGGACCTTTGAGCACACGGCTAGAAGCTCAAAGGAAGGGTTAGTAAGAGATGACAGAAAATACCCGAGCTCCCACTAAGGTGTGAATGTCACTCAGCGGTGGAAAGGACCATTGTTGTAGGTGGCTCGCAAGTAGTTTTAACTGCAGGCGGGCTTGGAGCCTACTTGAACAAGGACTGCAGAACAACTTGTCCTAGCCTGGCATTGTCTCTGACCTGATGAGGGAACCACATGGAGCAGTGATCAGGGTGCTGCATTACGAATATGCAAATCAGAATCTTGGCCAGAAAGACTGAGCAATTGACCTGTGTCCTGGCTGAGTGAGGTGTGACATCGGCCAACTGGTAACAAACCAATGGAGCCAGAGATCCTGTGGCTGAGACTGGCTGGCCCATTAACTGAAAAGGTGACAGATTTGGGATAATCCTTCCATTGCTACTTATGCTGCTTGCTGTTCCCCTTCCGTCGCTGTCAGGGAGCAAGAGAAAAGCTCACAGCTTGGGTTACTCACTCCTCTGCCCCCTCCCTGCGCCAGCCAGGGACACTGTGAGCTTTCCGCTCGCACCCAGACAGTGATAGGAAGGGGAACAGCAAGCCACAAGCAGCATCGGTAGGAATCAGTGAGGAGGTGCTTCAACACCCCGCATTCCTTATAAAGCACCCTGATGGGGGGGCTTGGGACTGGAGCAGTCCAGGACCAATGGGGCGGGGCATGCCCCTAGCTGGCCCCTTTCACCTGCCTGTAGGAGAGTCCCAGGAGCCTGGCTGGAAGCGCTGGGCTCCTCCTGCAGCCAAGTGCTCCAGCCAACTCTTACAGGAGAGGAGCACTGGGGCGCACTGCCTTCCTTCAACCCTGAAAAGAATATTTGTAGATAAATCTCTTAATGAAATTCAGAGACCCCCTCCAGGCAGGAATTTAGGGTGAAACCAAAGGAAAATCTTGTCCCTAGAGAAAGCTTTATAATGGGGATCAGGTTTAAAACTAATAAAAGAAAGTTCTTCACACAGCGTGTAGTCAACCTGTGGAACTCCTTGCCAGAGGAGGCTGTGAAGGCTAGGACTATAATAGCGTTTAAAGAGAAGCTAGATAATTTCATGGAGGTTAGGTCCATAAAAGGCTATTAGCCAGGGGATAAAATGGTGTCCTTGGCCTCTGTCTGTCAGAGGCTGGAGAGGGATGGCAGGAGACAAAGTAAGGAGTTGGAGTAAGAAGTCCTCCAGTTTGACAATATTTCAACATTATTTTTAAATAACTGCCAGCTGTGTAGAGGCAGACTAAGTTATTTCGAAATAATGTTGCTGTGTAGATGTACCCTAAAGGAACAAAGAGCCAATCCTTGTTTTGGAAAAAAAAAGATAATGTCAGATATTGACTAATTGGAATTTGAGATGGAGGAATGTATTTCCATGTGGCACAGGCAGAGAATTTCTTACATTTAGAAATGTAAGTAGACCTAGTCAAAGTAGGACTTCCCTCACCCACGTAAAGCAAACTTCAGACATGAAACACAGTCAGGTGGAGAGTCTGAAGGTTGGAATTAAGAAGGTTGGGAGATAAGATTCACTTCTCTCCAGAGCAACAATGTAAATGTGACCAATAGTGATAATAGAGCCAAAAACCAGTGTTGACAGAGCCATACAGTGGCTATCAGAATATGGGGAGCAGAATCTTGCTTGACTTTAGATAACACTTGGGCAGGTTAATAATGGGAGAGAAGGCATAAAATTGGGGATGAGCCCTGTACCAACCCTGGTACCCAACCAGACACTGGTAATCTCCAACTAAAAGCATAGCATTGTAAAATAGATATATAGCTAATTATCGACAGAACTACCATATAGAAGGCAAAAAGGCCAGGAAAGATGCCGGATAGCGATGTACATACCGTGATACACCTGTGGGCGACCGAGAGATGAGAGGAGTGAATGTCCCCAGTGGGAGAATAGGGAGAAGTCTAAGAGAACCCTGCCTGTGAGGAAAACAGGATGGGGATGGGCATGTTGGGCCTATGGGCGACAGGGACACTTGAAGGGGCACTGCCCAGACAGGAGCCACAGAGAGAGGCCTCGCCCAGAGGAACCTGAGGGGGAAAGAGTAAGGCCCCTCAGCGGGGAAGAGGTGCTTCAAGTGCCAGAAGGTGGGCAACCTAAAGAGACAATGCCTTTTCAGGGAAGGAAGGGCAAAACAAGGGGGGCCTGAGACCAAGGCCAAGTCAGGGAATGACCACAGAACTGGCCCAGCAAGGACTGTGGGTTTGCTGGAGAGAGATCTCCCCCACTCAGTAGGAGGTGATGGGGATGACAGAAATGCAGGAACTGGGATGGAGAGAACCCAGGAAAAAGTGCAGATGGATCCGGGGACCCAGGAGGCTTCTGGTGAGGCCTCCTGGTGGACAAGAAGGGGGCCAAGGGAGCTTCAGAAATAGTGCAAGAGCTGCAGAGGAAGCTAGCTGCTATGGAGGAGGCACTGCACCTAGCAGAGAGGTGTGTTGAATCTCAGAATGCCCAAGTCTAAAATGCTCGGGAGGAGAGAGAAAACATCTGCTACTTCTTGGAAGGAGCAGAGGAAGAGAGGAATTGACTGTGGGCCGAGCTGTGAGGGATGCTGGGTCAGAAGCAACAGAACCCATAGGGTGGTGATTTTAAGGACGGGCGTGTGTGACAGGGCATCTACCCCACATTGGCCCTTAAAAGGTTAAAACCCAGCCCTAGGAGAGGACTGAGAGAGTGGAGCCCACAGCTGAGGCAGAGACAGCTAATGTGGGGCCCAGATGGGGCTGCATAAATAAGGGCTCCTGGAGGCAAGGGTGGGGAGACATACATGCTTGCTCTAGCTGGGGAGCAGGAGGGACCTGGCTGCCAGAGAAGCTGGGAATCTACTAAATGAGAAACCTTACAAAGAAAAAACAGGCCATACCCAAGGCCAGGTCACACGCTCTTAGGCATTACATTTGGAAAAGGCTATCAGATCTTTTAGTTCATGCCCTTACCAATGCGTGATTACTTTCCATTCTGAGTGCGGGGTCAATCTGGACTAAAATAGCCCACACTTTGTGGCTTCCTTTAAATACAAATATATTTATACTAGGCAAATTTTCATGTGCTTACCAGCGTGGAAGATATCTTACACCAATATAGCTATAAAACTACTCACATGAGTAAGAATCCACTGAATGTGAGTGATATTGGCACATTGTGGCTCCATCATTATTCTGTATTATTCTATTTTCAAAATCCAATTAAATCTGTTTACAAAACATGTTTCTCTTCAATTTCCCACCTTACCCTGAACAAGAAGAGTCACATGTCTGTGAGCAGAGCCAGCAGCATTCCGGGCCATGCAAGTATATCTTCCTGCATGGTCTAACTGAGCCGCAGTTATTTCAATTGTTCCTAGAGTAAAAAAAAGAGAGAGCTCTTTATATACTGCTGTAGTACATTATACTATCTTACGTTCAAAGAAAACACAGAAATCATAATACCAATTAAGAATCCAATATTTTTTCTAAAATATTTACAACGAGAACATTAATGCATCTTCTTTGAGCATTTTCTGCAGCTAGACTCAAATCAGACATAATACCTGAAGAAAGAATTCTGTATCTATCTCCTACAGGAAGGAGTCGTATCCCATTTTTTGTCCAGTGGATTGAAGGGACAGGAACTCCTGAGGCAGTGCAGGAAATTACTGCTGGAGACAATTTTGTTACCAGAAGATCTGCAGCTTCATCCGCTATGGATGGGGGCACTAAAGCAAGGAGAACAGTGTTAGGGTTATTGACCATTCTCCTTTCATATAAATGTTTGCACACAGCAACATTCTCTTCCTTAACAACACCTGAAGAAGTGGGTTGTGCCCACAAAAGCTCATGATACTACCTAAATAATTTTTGCTTAGTTTAAGGTGCTACAGGACCATTGTTGTTTTTTTAAGTTTCCTTAAGAACAGTAAAAGCTCGATAATATAAGCATCAGCTCTCATTTAAATAAAGGATTGTCCTGGAGAAATTTTTGGTGTTATAATACATGTGCATTTGCAACATCTGGGTTACCTTGTACAATGAAATCAATTGCTCTTTGATCCTCTCCTGCATCATTTGACACAGTGCACACGTAGACTGCAGTATCATCCACAGTGGGAGAAATTATTAATAGGGAACCTGAAGACAAAAGCCTGAAAAAGAGCCATTAGAAAACACTGAACCATCTCTTCATTCAGCATGAAGTCAGTCCATTGAATTCATTGCCACAAGAGATAATTAATACTGTTGCTGGATTTTAAAAATGGCTGCACTATTTTCTATCCCATAACAGGACTAATGGTTGGCATTCATACTGCAGCCACATGGAGTGGCTTCTGCTCTAAAACCACAGATCTGTAAATATGATAATTTTAAAAAACAACAAATGGTCCGGTAGCACTTTATAGACTAACAAAACATGTAGATGGTCTTTTACACATCTGAAGAAGTGGGCTCTGCCCACGAAAGCTCATGACACCATCTACATGTTTTGTTAGTCTATAAAGTGCTACCAGACCATTTGTTGTTTTTTTCAGTTTATCCTGTTCAGACTAACTCGGCTACCCCCTGAAGCTTCTGAAAGGTAATTTGTTAGCTGTAGAATTGTTTAAGACTCATAGAAGATTCCTGGAGACAACCCACTAGCACAGGCCTGAGGACAGTTAGGGGCAAAGGAGGCAATTGCATAGGGCCTAGAGGAGCCCTGGAGTTCGGATCCACAGAGCAGCAGGGTCGGAGGGGGGCCCAGAGCTCCCTGCTGCTTTAAGCCCTATGCTCAGATCAGCAGAGCAGCGATAGCAGCGCAGGGGGAGAGCAGAAGCTTCCTGCTACTTTAAGCCCCAATCAAATCAGCAGAGCATGGGGGAGCAAGGGTTGAGGGGTGCAGAGGAAATGGGGTGGGAAGGCAAAAACAGTGGAGGGATGCAAGTAGGGATAGGTAGGGACTGCAGGGAGAAAGGAGCCGGGGCACAGGACTTCTGGGGGCAGAGCTGGGTTGGGAGTTGCACGGGGTCAGAGAGGTGAAGGAGCATGGGAGGGGCACCTCCAGGCAGACGAAGGATGGGGCAGAGACTGACCAGAGGATTCTCTGATTGAAGGGTGGTGCTCAGGGTTTCCCTGGGTGGGAAGAGGGGTGGCTTGTGGCTCCCTCCAAAGGAGGGTGATAGGGGACACTTCGATGTGTTGTCCTAGGGCCCAGAATTCCTGTTGCTAAGCCAGCACTAGAAGATTACACAATTACTCACGTGCAAACAAGGCTGGGATTTCACAATAGAAGATAACACATTAGTGGTAACTGTAAACAGTTAATGGTAGCTAGGTAAGAAGTCACGTTTCAGAATGTAAGTTGAGTGCTATGTGGGTCCGGACTGATTCCCCTGGAACGAGGTGTACCAGTAGTTCGAATTAGAGATCCTAATTCGAACTACCTACTCCGTGCCGCGTGTAGCCGTGGGCACGGATTTCGGACTAAGGGGGATTTAAAAATGGCGGCGCCCGGGAACATGCAAATGAAGCCTGGGATATTTAAATCCCGGGCTTCATTTGCAACCCCGGTTGCCCTCATTTGCCTACCTAGCTCGAACTAACGAGCTAGTGTAGACATACCCTTAGGGAGTACAATGTGGGCCGCTGTGGGAAGCCAATATTTTGTGGCATAAGGGTCAGTGGAAAAGAGTATCCCCCACTAACCCTAAGGAGCATACCTAAGGAGGTATTACGTTTCCCATAGGTCAGCCTTGGCCACAGGGAACTCTTCACACTATGGCTTCAATGGAGGACAGGGATACTGTGGTTCTAGTATAATAAACCCGCAGGCTTTGAAGGAGAAACGTACCCATCTTTCAGCTGTGGAGCAAACCCTCTTCCATTCCACAGGAACCTCAGGAATTTCTCACTCTGAGCCATTCCTTGTGCGTTATTGTGGGAATGGCCCATCTAGCCAAACAGCTGCAAACTGAGAACTACTTATTGCTATTCTGAGCTGCAATAGTTTGCTCTTAGCAAAAATTAAGTACTTCACTCTGGCAAAATCTAAATGTTTCCAGTGTCTATAGGAGCAACATATAAATGGGATGTGTATGGTATGTTTCACACAGTGTTTCTACCAACTAGAAACAGAAATACCATGAAAAGAGCAGATCTTTTATTATTTTGACCTCTTCAGTAGATCTCAGAGATGAATGAAAAATATTACATCAAACACAAATTAAATTAAAATAGGCCAAATCACTCTCTGATAGACTTGCATTAAAGATGAATTTAGCCCACAACAAAGATTAGATTATTTCTCACCTGTATGTATTCTGATGCTGATCAACATTAAGGAGATGCCCATTCTTCTTCCAATGTATTGTTGGCCTGGGGATTCCAGTGGTCTCGCAGGGCAGGGTGGCTTGGACATTTACAGTAACTGTAATATTGGTGGGTCCAGGAGTAATAGATGGAGGAACTAAAGAACATACAAGACCCATGTCATTTTACAAGAATGAATTACAAAGTTGGACATCTCTGGTCCAGCATCCTCGGGATCTGACTGGTCCAAACAAGGGACTTTCCTGGACCAAGGGAGGTCAATGCCCCTCCTGGCTTCCAGCCCCTGCTCCCACACTCCCTTCCTGGCTGCTGACCTGCTGCTAGCCCTGGTCACTTGGCTCTGCTCCTGGCCTTCGTCAGGCTCCCTGCCACTAGGCTGCAGATCCAGCTCTGCTCCCAGCTCCTGCCAGGCTCCCAGCTGCCAGCTCCCTGGCCTCCAGTCAGTGTTCCCGCTAAGGGTATGTCTATACACCTCATTGCAGGAGGAGTAACAGTTAATCCAAACTAAGGATTTAGTTCGGATTAACTTCTGACTGCTGCATGTAGCCATGGGCAGTCAGTTCAAACTAAGGGGATTTAAAAATGGCGCCCGCCCGGGAACATGCAAATGAAGCCCGGGATATTTAAATCCCGGGCTTCATTTGCAAATTTGAATGCCTACATTAGCCTCCCTAGTTCAAACTAGGGTGGCAGTGTAGACATACCCTAAGATTTTCCATCCACGGTTGGAGTGAGCCTTGTCTTGTGTGCCAACAATGAGGTTACATGCTCTTGTTCGGATGTGTGCCGCTGTGGCACCCACCACTGGAGCTGCTCCCTGACAGACACTCCCAGGTAGTGTCCCCTTACTTCGTGGGAAGAAAGTGAGATGTGCCCTGCGCCCCCAGGGAGCGCTGCTCACTGGTCAGCCTGTGTGCAGGGCAGAGACTGCCCCAGGATGCCCCTCCTGGAACTGGCTGTGAGTTCCCGCCTGGGGCAGAGAGAAGCTGCTTCCAGCTCCCTGGGTTTGCAGGGAGTGAGGTGCTGGGGGTGGGGTAGTGATGTGGGGAGAGCGAGGACAGAGCTTGGGGAGACAAGAGGTTCTGAAGGGCAAAAGAGAGGTGCAGGAGGCCCCAGGAGCAGCCTCACCACAGACTGGCTCCAGATTTGGGAGCAGTTGAAAAGCCACTATTGGCCCTGGCCACAGCTCCAGACCTAGGGAAGGGCTGGAGCTGGCCCTGGGAGCAGCGCCCCCTCCACAATCCCCCCCGCACCATACAGCTCCAGCTGCCAGAGCGGCCCCAGCCTCCTGCCACGCAGTCCCAGCCAGCACCAGCTGCCAGAACAGCTGGACAATCACCTGCCACCTGTTTCCAGCTCCGGCCGCTAGAGCAGCTGAGCAGCCACTGAGTGGCCCTGCCAAGGAGGTGAGCAAGCCTCAAATTCTTGGGGTGCGCACCTTAGAGGGAATACTGTTGCCGGTCCAGCTCCGCTACTGGCCGTGGCTGGGCTCCCACCCACCAGTCCCTCTACTGCCGGACTCCCAGCCAGTGCCCGCTCCCAACCACCAGGACTCTCTGGTCCAGCAACATCCAAGGTTATTGCCAGACCAGAGAGGTCCAACTGAATTTGAAACTATCCTTTTCTGCAGCACACATCATTTGCCAAAAAATGAAGTTGGGAATATGTAGGCAGTGTTCATAGTGCCCTGAATTTCTTTAAATAAAAAAAAAAAAAAAAAAAAAAAAAAAAAGCACTAGAGAGAAGTCTTATACAAAACTCTGGATTAAGGATGTTAAATTGTGGTTAATTGACTAGTTGATTAGTCAATTGACTTGCCATCGACTACTCAACTACTCGATAGGCACTTCCGCATTCCTCCTTTGAAATGTACAAAAGCCCCCCACGGAGTGCTCTTGTACATTTCAAAGGAAGAATGCGAAACTCTGCGTTCAACCCTGGGCCAGGAGGAAGTCTCGCTGACTCCGGGTTGCATGCAGGTGCCTTCTTTGAAATGCACAAGAACCCCTGGGGGGGCTCTTGTGCATTTCAAAGCCACAATACCCTCATGGAGCCCGGGGTCAGGCGGGGTACTCAGAGTCCCCTGCTGTCCCCGGGCTCCATGCCTTGCTGCATGCCGCGCAGAGCCGGGGCCAGCGGGGGACTCCCCAGTTGGTCCTGGGCTCCATGCAGCATTTCCCCAGAACCCAGGATCAGCTGGGGGGGGGGGGACAGCCACTGCACATTTGATCCCAGGCTTAGCTGTGGGTCATTACCCCTTTGAAACGACGCCTTGGGGTTTCAAAGCAGCTGCGCCCGCATGGCTGATCTCCGGCTCAGCTGTGCGGTGCTGCCACTTTCAAGTACCCCTTCTTTCCCCACTTTGCTGCCTCTATCTGATAAGCATTAGTTGACTAGTTGACTGACTATCCGATAAGCATTTGTTTATGAGATAGTTGACTAGTCCTTAACATCCTTACTCTGGATCCAAATAATCCCAAATTTGGGGGGATATCTACAATCTGGGCATGGATCTTAATTTCCCTTTCTCTAGAATGGAGTGAACTAGTGACCCAGATCCAATCAACCTAAAGCCTGAGGACTTGACAAGCAGGCTCAGAGTTGCTCGTCTGTTGTTCCGCTCCATTACTAATAAAGACAGATTTCAAGCTTCAGCAAAACTCAAGAATTCCAACAAGACATGTAGGGGTAAATTAGAACTAAATAACAACACAGAACATTGAGAGCCATGACAGGTGGCTATAAACACACTTTACAGGACCATGGGAAACTTGGCCATACCCATGATAAGTGGCCATCTGGCCAACATGTCCAGATTTTGAAATATTTACCATGGACCTGTAGATCAATTCTCTTGCGTTCAGTGCCAGCTACATTGGTTGCCATACATAAATATCGTCCAGTGTCAGTCACATGTGCTGTGTGAATATACAGGGACCCATCCTCTAATACTGAATACCTAAAACAAAGTCATAGGAATCAATTTAATGTTTTATGGTGGGAACTGTGGCTAACCGTTGTGGGGAAAAAGGAACAGAAGAACAGGGAGTACAAAGGTAGACAAAACATATAGGCTGTGTATAGACTGGCCAGTTTTTCCGGAAAATCAGCCGCTTTTCTGGAAAAATTTGCCAGCTGTCTAAACTGGCCGCTTGAATTTCCACGAAAGCACTGACTTCCTACTGTAAGAAATCAGTGCTTTTTGCGGAAATACTATGCTGCTCCCGTTCGGGCAAAAGTCCCTTTTGCACAAAAGTTTTGCACAAAAGGGCCAGTGTAGACAGCTCAGATTTGTTTTCCGCAAAATAGCCCCGATCGCGAAAATGGCGATCGGGGCTTTTTTGCGGAAAAGCGCGTCTAGATTGGCCATGGATGCTTTTCCGCAAAAAGTACTTTTGTGGAAAAGCATCCTGCCAATCTAGACGCTCTTTTCCAAAAATGCTTTTAACGGAAAACTTTTCCGTTAAAAGCATTTCTGGAAAATCATGCCAGTCTAGACATAGCCATAGCGTCTTAATTTGGCCTCATATCATTTTTCTTTTTTGAACATATTACCTTGAATCTGTTTTTCAGCACATCTGCTACATTGCTCCTATACAAATGATTAAATCTGACTCCCACAATGACTTTCAAATGGAAAGACATCAACTTTGTACATGTTGTGAAACAGGTGATTTAGGTGATTTTTATTATCACTCATTTAAACTGAGAAAATCAAAATGATGAATGAATATGAACGTTAATACTGATTTTGTGAATGTAAAACTAATACAAATAAAAATCCCAAGAGATTTAACTACAAGTCACATTTATTCTTATCATGAGATACTACCTGGCATTGTTTCCAGCAAAAACAGCTCCGTCCTTTCTCCATGTAATTCTTGGGGTTGGTACTCCTTCTGCAACACACTCCAGAACAGCAGACGTATTTATATGCACAACAACAGTCTGAAGACCAGCTTTGATTGTGGGAGCAACTATATAAGAAAGAATTTCACATGATATTGGAGAGTGAGCTTCATTCTGAACTGTTTTAAGTTAGACCCATGGTAATGTCTGCTATGAGAAAGGAATTGTGCCATCCATATGGGTGCAAACAAGCTTCTTTACATTCCATACAAAACATGAAAGCTGTTATGGGACAATGGGAAATTTAAAAAAAATGTATCATTCACAAATCAAAAACATAGTACAGGTTGAACCTTTCTAGCTTGGTATTCTCCGGTAAGGCAACACCCATGGTCTGTCATGATTTTAATTTGCTGGATGTCCACTTATCTTGGGTATGGACAAGTTTCCCATGGTCCTATAAAGATTTTTTACAGTCACCAGTCCTGGCTCTCAATGTTCTGTGCTGTTATTTAGCTCCAATTTACCCCTACATGTCTTCTAAGAGCCCAGCAAGGGATGAAAGTGTTGGTAATACTGCTAGACAATACTGACTTCCCATGGTTCAGCAAGTTCTCTGGTTTGGCACTGGTCCGGTCCTGAGACAGCCAGACTAGAGCGGTTCAACCTGTACATTTCTGTGTCACCTACTAATGGTCTTGGATCATTAGAACTGGCACAGGGCACAAGGGATTGTCTTGGGATAATTAATTCTGCTTCAGCAGAGGGGAATGGAAAAGGTGACCTCTTTGGGATCCCTTCCAGACTAGCGGATGCAAGCAACTAGTTAATTATCTAATAAGCTTAAGCTTATCGGATAGTTGAGTAGTGACACGACTAGTTACTTCCGTGCCCCCGCCCACTCCCGATAGAGGCAGCAAGGGGGGGAGCAGGAATTGGCTTAAAAGCCGACTCTCCCCAGTGCTGTCTCTACGGGGGGCAAGAAAGGCACAGGCGTAGCGGGGAAACTGCACGAGTGGGGACTGAAGCAGTCCCTGCTTGCGCTGGTTCCCACTGTAGTGCATCAGCCTTGGAAATGTAGCAAGAGCCCCGCAGGCTGACTGCTGTGAACAGGGGCTGCTTGGACTCAACGTGAGCCGGGACCGAGCGCTCCCAACACGCATGGTTGCTGCGCCTCTGCAATTTAAATGCAGAGCCGCTGAACGGGTGGCTCTACAGGGCGGTCCTATTGACTAATTGTATAGTTGATACAAATTGTATTGACTGTACGATTAGCTTGGTAACT
The DNA here is from genome assembly GCF_049634645.1 of Pelodiscus sinensis. Lineage (NCBI taxonomy): Eukaryota > Metazoa > Chordata > Testudines > Trionychidae > Pelodiscus > Pelodiscus sinensis. The sequence goes on from NC_134719.1 coordinate 55,128,843, forward strand.
GCCATTTAACAACCGCCATTTATTCCAGACCCACATTTCTAAAAAATTTTCCAACCTTTTAAAAACCAGGAAATCAAGTAAGACATCAAGAGTCTGTCCCAGACTATGTTTTATTCCACACAAACTGTTCATTTGAACTGAATTCAGGGTTTTGACTCTGAAACGAAGCAATAAAACTAGAGCTTAGCCCTCCTTTTGCTAGTTGTATGGCCCAGTCTTAATAAGGGCCAAACCTATCCTGGGCCTTGTTAACACAAATGGGAAATGTGTGTGTGTTCATGGACGTCCTATGCTCAGCCTTTCTTCAAAGCTGTTCATTCATTTTTTTCCATGCATCAACCAGAAAAATACACTGTAGAAGTAACTGAGGCAACACCCTGCTCACTGGAAACCAAATGCCTCATCTATGAAAATCACCTTCCTGTAGACCTACGATCACCCCCTAACTGCCAGTGGATATAAACCAAGCAACAGAAATCCCAGCATCACTTCTAGCCCCAATTTCCTACATAGGAACCCCCATAATGCTACCTTTATTGCCTACAAGCATTCAGTGCCTAAAAGATGGTATTGCCAATAGGACAGTATACCTAATCCTAGTACTTATTCAGAAGGAAAAATGACACACCCACTTTGGAACACTTAGACACCAATTTTTTTACCCAAACACACACTCCTGTAACTATTTCCCTCATCTGTTTAAGACAAATGAAATACTAATTTCTCCACAATATAGGTAGCTACATCTGCAATTAAAGTTAACCAACATTCTCCATGTATAAGACCTGGCCCTGATTTTTTATTGCTTATTGTTTTGTCAAACATAAATCATTCGGGCTGAAATTTCCCATAACAGATGTCAGCCTCATGTTGAATTCTCAGAGCATAGCCTGTCCTTTGCACTGAATGAATCAGACATTCTGGTATGCAATCATGTAATTAGAGATTTGTATAACACAAATACGAAAAAGGAGCCAAATGAAAGTTTCATGCACAATCTTAAAACATTCTTTAAATAATTTTTGGTGTGATATATTAACATAATTATTACTAAACATATTCCATCTTTTCCAATTCTCAGAAATATTTTGCAAAGATTACAATAATTTAGAATTAATCCATTGTCTTTACCATTTACAGTCAGCACAAACTCTCTGGTAGTTTTTCCTGCTATGTTACTTGCCACACAGGTATAGCTTGCTGTATCACCTAGGTCAGCATTATTGATCTGCAGATATCGGCCACTGGATAGGATGCGAACTCGAGGAGTTGCCTATGGAAAGTTCAACAAGTAGAACTAATTTTAACATGGTTTTCCATTGTACAGAAAATTCGTGTTGCAAAGTAAAAGGAGTCATGACCATAAGAACATAATGGGTGAAATCCATCACTGCCTTAACTTCATTCAAATTGGGGAAGTTATAAGGATAAATGAGCGAAACAATATGAATGAGGTACTATCTTTTACTGAACTTCTGTTGATGGGAAAGATAAGCTTTGGAACAGTTTCCAAGATCTGAAGAAGAGTTCTGTGTAGCTAAAAAACATGTCTGTCTCACCAACAAAAGTTGGTCCAATAAAAAGATATTGTCTCACTATGGGTACATTTAGGCTACTAGCCTCTTTAGAAAGAGGCTTTTTCAAAAGAATCTTTTGAAAAAGTCTCTTTTGAAAGAGAGCGTCTAGAGTGCAACCACTTCTTTCGAAAAAGTGAGCCGCTTTTTCAAAAGAGAGCACCCAGGCAGTTTGGATGCTCTCTTTCAAAAAAGCCCTGTTTGCCTTTAAGAATGCCTTTTTTTTAAAAAAGCACATTCAAAAAGAGGTGTTCTTCCTCGTATAATGAGTTTTACTGCGGTCGAAAAAACTGCCACATTTTTTCAATTTAATTTCAAAAGAATGTGGCAGCAGTCTAGACACAGGAGAAGTTTTTTCGAAAAAAGTCCACTTTTTTTTGAAAAAACTGTAGTCTAGACACATTCTTTGTCTCTCTAATATCCCAGGACTGAAAGAACTACAACAACAAATAAGGCTCAGTTACAACTCAGAAAATTTATTTTACATTTTAAAATATTAACTACAATGTATAGATTCAATTATCAATTTATTACTCAGGAGTTTTGCTTGAAAAAAAGATTACAATTTGTGACCAAAACATACATTTATATATATATATAGTAGCCCAGTGTCTTTGAGTCTGTAATGCTGACGTACATGGCCATGCCCTCTGTCCATGTAAATTAGCGCCCCGCCCCCCTCCCCTCCCGCCGTGGTGCTCCACTGGAGAGCAGGGCATTGACGTACACGGACAGGGGGTATAGCCGTGTACATCACCGCCCCCCTTCCCCTCCTGCCGTGGCACTGAGTGCTGCACCACTCAGCCAGGCTGCCACGGGGCAGGAGAAGGGGGGGCAGTGATGTACATGGCCCCGCCCCGGCCGTGTACGTCACCACCCAGCCCCTCCTCCCCCGTGGAGGCCCGGCAGGAGACGGAAGAAAGCTGAGAGAGATAGAGATACACGGAGCGAGAGACCTGAGGCTCAGGAGAGAAGACCGAGGTAGAAGAGACCTGAAAATCCTGTTTTATGACGGGCTAATTGGATAATATATATATATATATATATATATATAAGGGCTGCGTCTAGACTGGAATGATTTTCCGGAAATACTTTTAACGGAAAAGTTTTTCCGTTAAAAGTATTTCCGCAAAAGCGTGTCTAGATTGGCAAGTGCCTTTGCACAAAAGATTTGCTTTTTGCGCAAAAGCATCCGTGGCCACTCTCGACGCGATTTTGCGCAAGAAAGCCCCGATCACCATTTTAGCCATTGGGGCTTTTTTGCTCAAAACAGTTCTTTCCTGTCTGCACTCGCCCTATTGAGCAAGTATTCTTGCGCAAGAGGGTGTTTTCCCGAGCGGGAGCGTGAAAGTATTTGCGCGAGAAGCACTGATTTTGTACATTACAAAGTCAGTGCCCTTGCGCAAATTCAAGCAGCCAGTGTAGACTGCTGGCAAGTTTTTGCGCAAAAGTGGCCGCTTTTGCGCAAAATCTTGCCAGTCTAGACGCACCCTATGGAGTGAGAGAGAGAGAGAAAGAAAGAATGAGAGAGGTTTTATGTAAGATGGCAGTTTGATAGCATGCAACTAACTGGAGTGCATTCTTTATCCACATCCAGGCACATCACTGGAAGAAGAAATAAAAGCTTTCACACCCTGCTCTTTCAATGTGCCACAGACTGGACATAAAGGAATCATTTCCATTACGCAACAGATTAGCTTCCCCATTGAGACTGCCTCACAAAGGATGCCAAATGTGGAATGGATCCCTGTCTGTTTGGTACTGCATTGAAAAGCACCTAAGAGGGTATATCTGAAAACAAAGATGATTTTCCATTAAAATAATGCAGAAGCAGTACCATCCAAAAATTGGCATTTCCCAAAAAACTTCCTTCTCTTTGTTGTGAAACTGTCCACTTTTCCCAAGGCAAAGGAGGATTACTCAACATTGAGGAAACCCTCTTTCCACTCACAGGCGTATCTTCCTCTATGCCTCTTTAGTACTAGTGGATTACTGTGTTCCCTTGAGGTCAGGAAACCATTTGATTAATCATGTGCACAACTAGAACATCTGATTTTCCTTATTAGAAAAAAGTGGTCTGTCTCCAATGAGACTTCCAAGATCAAAAAAAGAAAAAGTTAATCCTGCCTCAGATATGTGAGGGAGATATGTTGACATATCTACGTTCAACGATGGAAAGAGTAGTGGTGGACAAAGGAAAATCAACTCATACAGCAAAATCTTTCCACGGCTTTGTTTGGATTGCCTGGTTTTTTAATTAGAACTGTGTGAATGTTGTGCTACTGAGAAGTGCTAAATCATTTTGCAGATTGAAGTCCTCTACTGACCCATAAAATACAGGCAGGCTAGTGGAAGCATCACCATCCTGCCCAACTAATATGCTTCAATTCTAACATGAAGGGCTCAATTCCCAGGATCATCATAGGGCTGGTAAAGAGCCTGAAAATAATTCCCAAATGTTCATGTGAATAACTGATCCTCTTGCAATGAGAGTCACAATATTCCTTCATTTTTGTTTCCTGCAAAACCTTGTATATGTGATTTTATTTTAAACAAAGATATTCACAGAAAACAAACGCCTCAAATACTTGTGCAAATATGTTTTCCAGGAAGATTCGTGTCAGAAATAAGCATGCTACCTTCTTCCAATCACTTTCCAGCCTCCTGATTATAAAGCTTGTCATACAGGTAAGAAGCAGAAATAATACCAGGTGACCTAATTCATCGACCATATACGACAAGGAAAAGGCACCCAACGGAATTATTTTTATCTTTGATACAGTGACTGCAGGAGCTAGTGTTGAAGTAGTGCCCTTCCTGTCACTTTCTCAAAGGCATAAGCCTGATAAGCCTGTATTCATTTAGTATCCAATATTAATGATTAATACTATTTTGTGCTTTAAATTTACTTTAGGTCAGACTCTTATGGACATGAATTTATTGTTCTCTAAAGAGAGTAAGAGAAACCTTGCACCCATTGAGGAACGTGGGACATGCCGTGAATCCTATGAGCAGCCTTTCTTTCCAAATATTTCTTCCTTTTATTGGAACTGGAAAAGTGAAGCTGGAACTGGCATCAGCCTACATGTACTGGAACCTTTTTTTGGTGCAGTCATGTCTTTGCCAATGGAAACACTTATGTCTGTACTGGCATGGCTAACTAGTCCAGTTTTTTGATCTAACTCAAACTTAATGTAGAAATATCATTCAATGACATCACGTGGAGACTTGAGAAATTCACAAAGAATGTCTCTGCTCCTCATTAATGGCTCACAGTGAACCAAGAGGTCATGGATGAAGTCTTGAAAAGGACCAAAGTCAAGGGAAAGTAACAAACTGATGGTTCATCAGGATTTATCAATTAAAGGCCCAAAATAAAGCAAAAATATGAGGCTGCTCAGCACAATCTCCAAGAAACCCAACATGACTTTAGGTAAGGCCAAATAGTTCACTGAGAAAGGACAATGTGACTGAAGATCTAAGTGGGGTTCCTTTGATTTAACCAATAAGGATGTGACACCTCACTGCCACTGCATTAAACTCTGAGTTAATAGGTGTATTTGGTACAAAATTATGGTGCTTAGCAGAGACTAGTGTACACTACCTGTTTGGTCATTTCTTTTCAATTTAAAGAAATGTCTTTCATTTCTAAATGTTACTAGAATATGAGGATTCATAATATACCCAAAGTTAAATGTATAGTCTTTCTCAGCTACCTTTCCTTGGAAGCCATTCAGGAGTTTACCAAAGGCTTCTAGGATTGCTCAAAGGATCCAGGAGGAGCAAGGGATCCCCCTAAAGGAAGAGAGAACAAATAACAGCGGGATGGCCAGTCCATGTGGTCACTATCTTCATCTATTACTTGCTTAAGTCAAGTTGTATCTGGGCCAGGGCTACTTAACCTTCTCTTGAACTCAAGGGACCACAACTCAACTGTGCTAAAGAAGCAAGTGATCAAAGTCAGGACTAAAAGTTCATGCACTTTGTGCAGAATGCAAAGAAGTGACAGATTTATGAAAATAACATAGCAAATGTACCTGTAAAAGTTCTCCATCTTTAAGCCATGTGATTGTAGGAGGAGGCACTGCATCTGACTTGCACTCCAATATAACTTGTCTGTTCTGCAGCACAGTGAGATCCTGAGGCCCACTGGTTCCAGCAATGTTAGGGGGAACTGTTAACAAATAAAGAATAAGAAAAGCATGAGAAATATGAACTTTAATTACAACCTTTCTCTGGATAGAACTGCAGTATAATGAAACCAGCAGTTAGCCAAATGAGGTTAGGATACCTCAAGCTTCATAACCCTCTATATTGACAGATTCAGATATGACCTGTCATTCACCGGGTAAGCAAAACCTTGATTTGCTAAAAACCTTTGTAACTGTGTTCTTCTAGATGTGTCTGTTGCTTGTATCTGTTCCAATTGAGGCGTGCACGCACCATGTACACAGCTGCCAGAAAGTTTTTACCTTAGCTGCTACCCGCTAGTCAGTGTGGAGCCCACTGGAGTGACGCCCTATATTTGACCCTGTCAACCCAACAACCTCTCAGTTCTTTCTTGCCAGCTACTGCGACAGGGTACGTCTACACAGCAACATTATTTTGAAATAACAGTCCACGTCTACACAGCAGGCCGTTATTTTGAAATAACATTGAAATACTGTCAAGCTGGAGGACTTCTTAATCCGACTCCTGTACCCCTCATTGTACGAGGAGTAAGGTAACTGTTTTCTTTTCTTCAAGTGCTTGCTCATACATATTCCAATTGAGGTGATTCACAAGTCTTACCCAGGAATGAGGAGTCAGAGTGTGTCTGACTCAAGGACCACGGAGCCAAAGACCATGTCCTTATCTTCACTATTGCATGATTGCACAGTGCAACAAGAAGGTATGCACCAAGGATTAAATTGTGGCTCTGCAGATTTCCTGAAGAGTCCATGAGTCAGGAAAGACTCCAAAGGAGCTTGCACTTGTGTAGAGTGCACTGTGAGAGGTGGTGGGGAGACCCTACACAGATAATAACAAACCTGGATACATGTTGTGATCTAAGAAGATATGCACTGTGAGGAGACAGGTAATCCCTTCACATGATCTGTCACCACCACAAATAGTTGTGAGGACTTGTGAAAGGGCTTGGTTCGGTCAGGGCCAGATTAAGGGGGGGGGGGCTAGCCAGGCAGCTGCCCGGGGCACCAACCTATGGGGGGCGCCTGATGGCAGCTGTAAGGGGTGCCATGCACCTGGGGCAGCACAGCGCCTCTTAGAGCTGTCATCAGGCATCGCATCCCCTAAGGGCACCATGCACCCGGGGCCTGGGGCCGCGCAGCGCCCCTTAGAACTGCCATCAGGTGCCACGCACCCAGGGCCGGGGGTCACGTGGCTCCTCTTAAGAGCTGCAGTCAGGCGCCGTGCACCCGATTGCAGCTGTAAGGTGCGCAGCGTGCTGGGAGCAGGCCGCACATGCATCGCGCGCCCGTTGCCTGGGGCGCAGGAATGGCTCGAGCCGGCCCTGGGTTCGGTCAATGTAGAAAGCGAGTGTATGCCTCAAATCAAGGGGTACAGTCTTGGTTCTCATGAATTCTAGTGAGGCTTAGAGTAGAACACGGGAAGAAAATTGTCTTGACCAGTGTGGAAACTGGAGACTACTTCTGGATGAAAGGTCAGGCAGAGCAAAGCTGAACCTTGTCTTTGTGGAAAACAGTATTTGGGGGTTCCAACATCAGGGCGTTAAGGTCCGATACCTGCTGAGCACAGGTAATTGCAACCAGAAAAGTGAGCACAGGTAATCACAACCTGCCACAAAAGGTAAAGCAGGGAACACATGGCCAGAGGGAGGACCCATAAGTTCTGAGAGGACCAGATTAAGGTCCCAGGCAAGAACAGGGCACTGAGCCAGTGGGTGACATCTGTCCATACCCTTGAGGAAGCATCCAATTGGGCTTGAGACTACAAAGTGGCCAGCCTCTCCCAGGTGTAAAGCTGAGACAGCCACCAGCTACATCCTAAGTAATGAAGTCACTAAGCCTTGTTGCTTCAAGGACACTAGGTACTCCAGCACCTGAGGAACAGAGGCAGATAAAGGATCCAAACTATGCTGCAAGCACCAACACAAAATCTACTTCCACTTGGCAGAGTAAGTGAGCCTGAGAGAAGGCTTCCTGCTATGAGGGAGGGCCTGTTGAACTTGCTCTGTGCAGGCCAGCTCAGATGGATTTAGCCATGAAGCCGCCACACTGTGAGGTGAAGGGAATAGAGGTCTAGGTGACAGATGCCCATAGTCCTACATGATGAGGTCCAGGAGCAGAGTAAGTGGAATTGGCGGTTGTACTGATACCACCAAGAGAGTGGGGTACTAGTGCTGACGAGCCCACACCAAGCTCTTGGGATAATGTTTTCCCTGTGTGACGTAGTGGGGGGGAACTTGCTGGTTTCTATGGGTCTGTGGTAACCCCCACTGGCTGCCACCGGTACCACAGCCCAGAAGGACAAGGGATGAGTCATTATGCAAAGGGGTCTCTCAACCTGCCCGACCAGCTACCCCCCAAGGAGAGAAACAAAGGAAGGTGGAATGCTGCCCTGGCTGGGGGGCAGGGCTGAAGGAGAGTTAGTTAGTTTTGGTCTGGGAGCATGGAGGAAGCAGCCTCAGCAACAGGCTGGGGGGTTTAGAAGCCGAGACACCCCCCCCCCCATCTCAAGGGGGGCTGAGGCATCCTAGGCCTGCCCTTAAAGGGGCACGGGCTGGCTACGGTGCCTGTGCCAGGTGCAAGCCTGCCAGCACCCAGCCAGCAGACCCTGCACCTGGCACGGATCGAGCCACCCACCCAATGCCCCCCAGCCCTCCCCCTCTTCCCGGGACCAGGCAAGTGCAGCCGGGCTGATGGCCGAGTGGTGTGATGTGCCCAGTGTGGGTAGTCCGGGCAATCCAAGCCAGGGCTGCTTTGCAAGCAGGGCACCCCTGAGAACTGTCTGTCCAGGGTGGGGGTCGGGTCCCTTCAAGCACAGCCCTCGGCTAGCCTGAGACAGCATCTCCATGCTCTAAGTCCTCCTCTGATGCCTTGCCGGCACTGCTTCCGGCCATCCTTAACCCGGTTCAGGGTCCACTTAATGTGGACATGCTAGTTCGAATTAGCAAAACGCTAATTCGAACTAGTTTTTTAGTCTGGATCCGTTAGTTCGAATTATCTTACTTCTGCTGCCAAGTAGTAATTTGATACTATGTTTTCTCCTAGAGGAGACAGGAAATTACTTTCCATTGTCTTAATCTTCAGAGACTAGATTGACAAGATCTAGAGGAACTGACTTACTGACAGAAATGCCATTTTTTATATCTATCATCATCTGAACTCTATATTGTAATGTGTGTAGCTATATATAGACATATAGCCTGTGCTCATTATTGCTTCTCAGTCTTACTGAAAAAAGCCAAGGGCAAATTCCTCCAACTTTCTTTGTTATTCTGATTTCCATTATAATTAATTGTATTTTATTTTAAATAATTATGTTTGCAATGTTCCATCATAATTGTCTCATGTTCTGAATGGCTATATTGTATACAAACTTTAAATATCTGTATTTGATTTAATATCCTTCTCAGAAGGTGCATTGTCACTTCTGTTTTCCTGATACTCCATATATAAATTTATAGGTTGCAAGGCCAAAAGGGAAGAAGCTAAATGGATTGAGTCCTTGAGACTTTTGCAATAAGACAGATTTTCCAGTCCTTTAATCATTCTCCTAGCTCTCTTCTGAAGCCTCTCCAATTTTTCTATAATGCCTCTTGAAGTATGAACTCCAGAACTGAACATATTATTCCAGGAGTGGTCCTAACAGTGGAAAAACCAGATATAACCTTTTAACATATATAACCAGATATAAACTTTTTACTCCTATTCAAGATTCACCTTTTGCCAAAGTGTCAAAGATTGGAAGCTCATATTCAGCTAATTATCCAGCAGGACCCCTCCAAGTCTTTTCCAAAGACAGAATCCCCCCATTCTGAAATTATGATCTGCAGTCTTTCTTCCTACATAGGTGGCTTTACATGTCACTGTACTAAAACACATAGGCTTTGTCTATGCGGCAAGCTTTTGTGGCACAAAATATGCTAATGAGGGACTCATTAGCATAAGTTGCGACACCATTAGCATATTTTCTACCCAGGAGAGGCATAAGGATCTTGCGCAAAATGGCTGCACTGCTTCTTTTTGAGCAAAAACCCCTTGCGCAAAAAGAAATGACAGAAAATATGCTAATGATGTCACAACTTATGTAATGAGTCTTTCATTAGCATATTTTCTGCTACAAAAACTCACAGTGTAGACAAAGCCATACTGTTTTCTTGCACCCAGCTTACCAAACAATCCAATTTACTCTCTAGCACTGACCTGTCCTCTTCATTATTTACCATTTTCTAATTTTTATATCACCTGCAAACTAGATTAATGATGATTTTCTGTTTTCTTCCAGGTCATTGTTAAAAATGTTCAATGTTCAATTAGCCACACTAGAAACACATCCACTCAATGATTCCTTATTTATAACCAGTTTTGACATTTGTCAACTAGACAGTTCTCAATTCACTTAATGTGCTATTTTGATTTTGTATCATTTTAGTCTTCTAATCAAAATATTATGCAATACCAAGTCAAATGCCTTATAAAAGAATAAGTATATTGAATAATTGCTATTACATTTATCTTCTAAATTTGTAATCACAAATGTTTTCTTTCATTTTTTTATCCTTTTACTTTTATAATTTAAGTGTACTTAATTTATAAAAGGTAAGAATTAACATCTAAATAACCGTAAGTTGTACTTCCATCTCCACTTCCTCTAAAAAAGATCTGCTTCATTACAGATGTCCTTACTTAGGACCCAGACCTTGGCTCTTCTGTTCTAGAATGGATATGATGGATGCAGTCCAAAACCACGTTAGATCACTGAAAACAGTATTCAAAGGGTTTTTTCTTTTCTTTTTCAGGCATTATTCACTGGATAACTTTTTCTAGTTTTTAAAAGCAGTAGACAGTGCACTATTAGGCTTATAGTATTAATGAATGTTTTGATCATTTTCAAATCAAACTTACCATGCACTCTTACTAGATATTCTTTATCATCATCTCCTGCAGGATTAGATGCCATACAAGTATATCTTCCTGTGTCTTCTACCTATGGTACACTCAGATAACTTTAGTAGAAGCTTCAGAATAACAAATACAAATTATAACACCAAAAGTAGAAGTGATGATGGCAGTTGTCTTTGCTTAGCAGCTAGTGATTAAAAGACACAACACAAAGATATAAAAACCCAAGCAATTCCTGGGAGACAGCATGCAGCCAGCGATATCTGAAAGCGTTATCTATTTTATATTGGGTAAATTGTGTCCATGGCAAGGTGATTTGCAGCTGTAGCATCACAGAAAAATAGCACCAGGGCTAATGTGACTCAAGCAGACACAATCTCTTCTGTTGTACTCTTTGCGATGAACAATCTATTAGGATGGAATAGACTGCTCTCTGAATGCATCATCCCATCTTGCAGGCTAGTATGAGATGGAAGAAATGGGACTCTGCCTCCTCCCCAAATCCTTCTTGGCATCCAGGTGCTTGAAAGAAGTTGGCACAAATAAGTGCCTATGTTCTCCAGAGCATAGGGAGCACACAGGTCCCTTTGTCTGCAAGGTCTTTGGCTCTCCCCTCTCTCTTCTCCTGCACAACACAGCCATGCAATTATGTCTCGTCTCATATCATCTCATCAGAAGAAGTGGGCTTTGACCACAAAAGGTCATGATACTATATGTATTTTGTTAGTCTCTAAGGTGCCACAGAACTACTCGCTGCTTTTAAGTTGCAGACTAACATGGCTACCCCTTTGAAACTCTGGCCTTTATGTAATTAGTCTTGTTAAATGCATTCTCCTGCCCCCAAGAATTTTTTGAGTTCTTAAATATTTATTAACTTCTTTAGACCTTCAGGTCCTCATAATTTGTTCCATGTAAAGTCTCGGGGGTGGAAGGTGTTTATCATGAGCAACAAAAAAAAATTAGTCTAGGTCTGTCTTTATTTGTCTATCTTCTCCTGTAACCCTCCATGTTGAACTACAAAGTTGAAGTCTAGCTGTCCTCATAGCGAATGTACGTTTAGTTGAAGTTTTCTTGGAGCTTTTTTTATTGTCATTATTAACTGTCTGAGCTGATTTGAAATTTTTCTTGTATGGTTTTTATTAGTTTCTCAGACCATTTCCGCTCCTAGTTCCTATACAAATGGTTGTAAATCCTGGTGAGCTTGCCTCAGTGGTCTATGCGTGTGCAAAACAAAGCGGGGGGAGGGGAATCACAGACAACAGAAGAAAAAACAGAAAAATAGACAGAAGAGCCTAAAGGGAAGGGAAAAAACAGAAAAACAGAGAAGCAGCAGGGTAGATATTGAAATTAAAACCGAAGGGGAGGATACACAACAGAGTCCTCTGTGCTATCTGCCCTGCAGTCTCCGGAAGCTCCACTAACCTCAAATCAAAGGATTCTGGGAAGCATTAGAGAGTAGCTGAGGCAAGGAGAGGGAAGTGCCAATCCACCGTCCCAACTATAGTATCAGTGCACTTGCAGCCGGATCAGGGTTCAAAACACTGAGGCAGAAAGTGAAAAATATCGTGTCCAACTGCAACTGCAGGGGGAATTCTACATAGGCAGAACATCATTAACCAGTTTAGGATTTGGCCAGTCAAGCTCACTAATTCTTCTATTCTGCTGAGAAGTGTTGCAGGTTCATTAATGGCCACAAATTGTCTGCACCTTGGCTTCACGTGGGATTGTACAGCACCTCTCAGCATTATGCTGGGTTATAGTTTAAAGAGTATAGCTATGTCTACACTACAGATGAGGGGTGTTAATTCACTGTTTGTGTGCACATGCTAGCTCTCATCAAGCTAATACAAGCATAAATAACAGAGTACCCAGGGTACCAAGTCATGCTTGACCAATCTGATTAGCTTCTATGATGAGGTAACTGGCTCTGTGGATATGGGAAAGTCAGTAGATGTGATATACCTTGATTTTAGCAAAGCTTTTGATACGGTCTCCCACAATATTCTTGCCAGCAAATTAAGAAAGTATTGATTGGATAAATGGACTGTAAGATGGATAGAAAGCTGGCTAGATTGTCAGACTCAACAGGTAGTGATCAACAGCTTAATGTCAGGTTGGCAGTCGGTTTCTAGCAGAGTGCCTCAAGGATCAGTTCTAGGGCCAGTTTTGTTCAACATCTTTATTAATGACCTGGATGTGGGGATGGATTGCACCTTCAGCAAGTCTGCGGATAACACTAAGCTAGGGGGAGAGGTAGATACGTTGGACGATAGAGATAGGGTCCAGAGTGACCTAGACAGATTAGAGGATTGGGCCAAAGGAAATCTGATGAGGTTCAACAAGGACAAGCGTAGAGTCCTGTACTTGGGACGAAAGAATCCCAAGCATTGTTACAGGGTGGGGACTGAATGGCTAAGTAGCAGTTTGGCAGAAAAGGACCTGGGGATTACAGTTGATGAGAAGCTGGATATAAGTCAACAGTGTGCCCTTGTAGCAAAGAAGGCAAATGGAATATTAGGGTACATTAGGAGCATTGCCAGCCGATCTAGAGAAGTGATTATTCACCTTTATTCGGCACTGGTGAGGCCACATCTGTGGTATTGCATCCAGTTCTGGGCCCCTCACAATAGAAAGGATGTTGACGCATTGTAAAGGGTCCAGCGGAGGGCAACCAAAATGATTTAGGGGGCTAGAGCACATGACCTACAAGGAGAGGCTGAGGGATTTGGGCTCATTTAGTCTGCAGAAGAGAAGAGTGAAGGGAGGGGGAGGAATTGATAGCAGTCTTCAACTTCCTGAAGGGTGGTTCCAAAGAGGATGGAGAGAGGCTGCTCTCAGTAGTGATGGATGGCAGAACAAGAAGTAATGGTCTCAAGTTACATTGAGGGAGGTCTAGGTTAGATATTAGGAAAAACTATTTCACCAAGAGGGTGGTGAAGCACTGGAATGGGTTACCTAGGGAGGTGGTGGAATCTCCATCCCTAGAGGTTTTTAAGTCTTGGCTTGACAAAGCCCTGGCTGGGTTGATTTAGTTGGGATTGGTCCTGCTTAAGGCAGGGGGCTGGACTAGATGACCTCCTGAGGTCTCTTCTAGTTCTATGATTCTATGGTATACTGAGACATGACAGTGGAAGCACAATTGAGCTGTGCAGAGTACAAACTTGCCAGCAATTAGGCTGGAGACATAGTGTGCCATCAAAGTGGTGATCGGCCCAGCTCTGCAAGCTTGTCTGGGGCTAGCAAAGACTAGGTTCATTTACATGTGTCAGTCACCTGAGCACTGGCTATTTGAAGGACCTCTCCTCCTCGCAGGACATGAGCATTGTCATTCTGTGGGAGTGGGCGACCATCTTTCATCCACGTGATTTTGGGGACAGGGATGCCAACAGAAACACAAAAGAGCTCCAGTAGGTGGCTAGCAACCACGGCTATCTCTTCTGGTTGATCAGATCCATTGATATGAGGGGGCTCTGCAGGAAGGAAAGACAATTCATGTTCTTTACTATCATAGGAATTGGCAGGCTGTCCTGGGAGAGAGACTTACCCCAGCCCTCTCTCACCACAGCAGCTTGGGCCCAGGTGAGATGCACCTCTCCATGGCTGCTGCAGCTCCAGCAGGCATAACCAGGGGTGGGGTGCATGCCCTCCACTTGGGGCAGGTCCAGGTTCATCCCCAGGCAGAGTGAGGAATGCAGCAAACTGTGCACTTTTCTCTCACTCCCTGATGAAGTGAGAGGAAAGTGCACAGTTTTGTTCCCATACAAAGTGGGCGGGGGTAAGGAGGAGAGGCAGGAGTTCAGCCCCCCTGCCCTCCCTAACGGTCACCTTGGGGTGGGAAGCTCAGAGCTGGTGCAGTCTTGGACAGGGTTGGGGCAGCTCCTTTCACCTGCCTGGTGATTCTGTCTCCTCTCTGTATGGTTTTATGAGAAGCAATCCCATTCCTGGCACATCCCATTTTCCTGGCAAAATCAAACTCTTATCTTGCTTTAAGTTATGATAAGAAGAAGCTATGTATAACAATAGTTTTTGATATCCTTAGGTGGAATATGCTACACAGTACAAGTGAATTTGTATAAGATCTTCAGCGGTTATAAGTTGATATGACCTCGATAAACTATGCCAGTTTACACCACCGGCTGATCTCACCCATTGAATTTAATTTCTGTTACACCAAAGTTATCGGGTTAAAGCAAAGTATTCTGTACATCAATATTCTGATTTATATTTAGCATGTTTCTGTTCTCTGTAAATCTCAAAAAGCAACATTTTGATTATGTTCACTCAAAAATAAATTCCATCCCTTTAATCCTACTTTCTCATGAGCACTATTTCCTGAAAACGTTATAAATTTCTAAAGACTTTTTAGCTATTGTCTCTATTTTAGGCATATTTCTGCATATTATTTGAAAGTAAAATTAACACCTACCCAGCACTTTTAGGGTAAAGTGCTTGCTGACTTCCCCTGCTTCACTGGATGCTATACAGGTGAATCTGCCTGCATCATCAGTCTCTGTCGTTGCAATATGCAGGACCATTCCTTGATTTTTCATAGTCAGATGGGGTCCAAGGCTTAGGGCTTGTCCATTTTTAAGCCATAACATACTGGGGGTGGGGGTTCCATCAGTAATGCACATCATAGAAGCTGGATTGCCTTTTACTGAAGTCACTTCCTCTGTTTCTCCAGCATTGTCCATGGTTGGTGGTACTGCAGAGAAACATCATAATTACGGAATACAGCCAAACACTAATCTGTCTATCTCTGGAAGAGGAGGGAGAAAGCTCCTGGTGCCCCCTCCCCCCAACTGGCGGCTACGGGGGAGGGAGAAAGTCCCTGGCAATCCCTACCCCATCCTGGGAGGGCCAGAGGGGAGGGAGGGAGCCCCCAGCAGAGCTCCACCTGATCCGGAGAGAGGCTGGAGGAAACCCGTGCTGACCTCCCTTGCCCCGGGAAGTGAGGAAGCCCTCACTGGCCACTCCTGCACACCCATGTCCCCAGATTCCTGCCCTGAGGCCCCCATAGTTCCAACACCCTGCCCTAACTCCTGCAGCCCCCACGCCACCATCCCCTGTCCTGAAGGACCCAGGCAATACCAAGTAAATCTTCTAATTCTTAACATAAAACAAATGCCCTGTGAAGCACTTGCATTTCCTAGGTCTCTTACATTTGTGGTTAGTGTGTGTGACTCTTACAATTCAAGTAGAAATAATAGGCCACATTTATTAAAATACAAGTCTACAACACATTATGTGAACCAAAAAAAAAAATAAAATAAAAAAATAAATAAATAAAAGGAAAGAGTGTTTTAAGATTAGGCAGTTAGGCTCTTCTTTCCTTAGCAAAATATTAGCAAAAGTAGTAAATTTTCCATATAAAGCATCTGCTGAAGATTCACTTAGTAAAGTTTTCAATATTGTGTTGGTGAGAAAATTAATAGAATTTGTCTCCTCAGAGCCAAAATCTCAATCTTCTCCATTATCCAGATACTTTCAATCAGGGACAATCCTTCTACTGTAACACTCAGAACATTAACTACATCATGTAACTTTTTTCACTTAATATCATATAGAAACTTACCATAAACTTGAAGATTATAGTGTTTATTGTCCACTCCAGCTCTATTAGAGGCTACACAAGTGTACACACCAACATGAGACACCTGAGCTCTCACAATTCTGAAAAGAACACAGCTGCAGTTATCTCACCAAGGCTATCACAGGGAATGTCTTGCTCCACTTTGAATATGAGAGGGTATGTCGCAGAGGGCCCAATTCTACCTATGTCTATACCAATTTCAGCAGAGCTGCACTAGGGTTAACTGAGGGTAGGATTTAGCTCATATACCATAAATAACTGAAAACTCACCTGAGAATCTGTCCAGCTGATAACAACCTGACCTGGGATGAGACAGAAAGAGGAAGTCCATTCTTAAGCCAGTTTATTTGTGGTGGCGGGATGCCAACAGCAGTACATTCAATGTTTAAGGAGGCATCCAGTAGGGCAGTTAGCTTCTCTGCTTCATCTTTATTATTAGCTATAGCTGGTGGGACTAAATTATATAACAGATCAATAAGAGCCATATTAAAACTGGCTGTTCAAAATTATTCCTACTCTCTTTGTAGCTTACCTTGTCCTGAATTGCAAGATGTTACAGGTATTACTGCTCTAACCAAAGAAAGAATCTCACATGAAGCATTCCCACAGGATTCCAGCAAGAACAGAGTGCCCAAACGTGGTGAACCATAGACCTTCTGATATTAGTAACTGTGGGCCACAGCTCACTTACATATTTAAAAATCAAACACACGTAATAATATTTTCTTAGAATAGATTAATAGAAATTGTTTGCACACTTCATCACAATTTATCACTCTGTCCCCACTGGTACCTGGTGCCATATTTTCCCACTACGAGGTTTATATGTATTATCAAAGATCGTACCTCTTGATCCTACCCACACTTGTTGGGCCTGATTCTCCCTAGCCTTGCTCCTAGGGTAATTCTCACTTGTGCCAAATATTCCCAAAGCAGACTCTTTGTTCACTCATACAATGGATAGCCCTGACACCCATTTTTACATTTTAGTCTTACTGTCCTCAGTTGGGACATTCTGTTTAAAACAGAGGGGATCTGATTATTGCTTGGATTCATTTGAATCATGAGCGAAACCAAGTTTATAACCTGCTTCACTTCTGGATTACTCTAATTTTAAGAAGGCATAATTTATCTGAATTAGGGCCACACAATGTCTTTCTCAGCAAAAAAAAAAAAAAAGTCATTTTGGGTGGATTTTTTTTGTTATGGAATATACCATAAGAATTGTCTTCTATTTATACCATAGGAATAGACTTCTATTTATTCCAAAATATAGTACTCAGCAATGATTTCAATTATTTCAGTCCCCTGCAGTATTCTATATAGAACACTCTATGACACCTACATTACATAGATAGTCACTTCTAGACCCTATCATTTGAGTGGTAAAGAGAGGACAATAGGTCAGACATTAGTTTGTCCCATTTAAAAACTCACCATATACATTCAAGTTGAAAATTCGATCTTCTTCTCCTGCAGGATTAATAGCCACACAAGTGTATTTTCCCATATCAGATGTGAGCACTCCAGAAATGTTTAAGGTGCTTCCATCTGGAGTCACTCTATGAAATAGGTCACAGAATACAATGAGTTTGTGCCTTAAGAACAAGTAAACAAATAGCAGGTGTGTACATTCCATCAAGCTATACCTCACACATTTTCTACGGAAATTCAGTTATAAATCCATTATCCTATTCAAAATTTTAGTTGCCAGGCAAACTTGTTTTAAAATCTGTTTGTATGAAAATATTTCCTAAAAATCTGGTTTAAGAATTGAACTGTTTTAGCTTCCATTTTGATTCTATTCCATTTCAAGTGTAGTCCAAATAGGTCCATCATCCTCAGAGTATTTTTACAATGCAGCTCACACTTCCTAATCCTTCCCAATAGAAAAAGCTATTTAAATGAGAAAATTGTAATACTTAGAACATACAAAAATAAAAACTTGAAGGAAGATATAATGTTCCTTTCCCGGATTTGTGAATCTAGTTGTAGAAGCCATTGGGGGTACTCTAAATTGTGCCCTAGAGTGAACCTGGTATCCCCACAATTGCAAAGACATAAATATGTCTTAAAAGCAACATTTGTAGTCCCCTATACCTAGGAGTACCAACAGCCTCCGCAGGCCCTTGGGCAAAGGGTGGAACCATAGGTGGAAGGGACAGGGCACTCTCTCAGACCTGCTCGGAGCATGCAGCATAGCACTCCAGACAGTGTTTTAAAGGGCCCAGGGCTCTGGTCACCACCACAGCAGCTGGCAGCCCTAGACCCATTTGAATTGCTGGGCCCTGGAGCAACTGCCCCTTCATCCTTCCCCTCCCCATCGGTGGGGGCTGCCTACATATATATATTGTGAGCTGTATAAGCACCAAACAGCTTGTTCAAAGGGTCTGGCATATTATCTCTCAAACTGTGAGGCCTACTTTTGTGCATAGCGTCTGTGATAGATAGGAGACGTGCTGGCCAGCACTCAGTGACTAAAAGGTTAAATTCAGGTAACTGAGGGTGTTGGCAGGGAGCCAGAAGAACCAATGGGATACAGTGCTGAAATTTAAATGGTAAAAATATAACCGCTGCCTGCACTCTTTGTGTGAGTTCTAAGTTAGGAGGTGGAGGAAGCAAGATGAAGTAATCAAACAGAATTACCATGCCACCAAGGAATACTGGGCATGGGAATGGACTGGACCTTGATGTACGGATCAGTACAGATAGTGAGTAGAAAGAGAAATGTATGTTTAGTCATGATCAGGGTATTTTTCTTTGTTTTGTTGTTAACCTTCTCTGTGTGAAATCCATGTGCTTTTCTCTTCTCACTCATTATACCTAAGCTGTGCCAGAGATACCATATTTTCTGTGGTTTAATCTGTTCTTTTCTCAGTTGCTCTGTAACACCTAGCAATTGAGTATGCTTTATCAAGTATATCTCTTTGTTTTGTTAATAAAATCACCTTTTTTAAGTCAATGATTTGACTCGTGTGTCCTGGAAGGTAACAGGTTTCTGTGTGTGTGCCTGCCTAGACTGAAGGGCCAGCTATTAAAACTGTATTTTTTCCTGTGGGTTTTTTTCTTTTTTTCAAGCTCTCTTGTGCTAAGGGAGCTTGGGGTATCCCTTGGGAAGAAGTTCAAGTGTTTCTTCCTGGTTTACAGGGTTTTAATTCACTTGATAGTGACAGCCTATCTCCCAGTGATTCTGTGACTCCTGGGAGTTTTTGTAAGCAGAGCCTACAGAGGCAAGGTATTTTAAGGTCTCTTGCGGGCCCCTACCTTCTGCACTTGGAATGCCAGAGTACGGAATAGCCCTGACAGCTACTTAATCTGAAGTAGGCAGAAGAGAAGGTAAACAACACCTGAATCACTATTTGGTTAGCTAGATGTATTACGCAAAACAAAACTAATGAGCAAGAAGTCGACCCAATTAACAAAACAACAATTACAGAAATTGATCAGTCTCACTGACTAAAGTAAGACTGTTCAGGCTCATAGTTTTATAATTCTTCTGCCTAAGCCTTGAGGAGATTAAAGACTGAGAAAACAGTCTATGTTATTTTTACTTGCCTTGTTCTTTGTGATTCATTGCTGGTAACTGGGTTTCCATCTTTAAGCCACTGAACAGCTGGTTTGGGAATTCCATTGGCATTGCAGACAAGCTGGATATTTTCCCCAAGGAGGACACTGACTTCACTTGGCATTTCAGATCCAACAATATTTGGAGGAACTTTTGGAAGGGAGGGTAAAATTTAATCAGCTAAACTGAACTAAACCAGGAGCAGTTCCATTATTTAATGCAGTTTCTCCCATTAGATCCAAGTAATGGTTTATGTGTATATTCCTCCTAATGGAAAGTTTATAACGGTGATTACAGAAATCAATTTTAACTATTTCGTGTGTATTGTAACCTGCTCATGTTGTACAGATTGATAATAATAGATAATGCCACCTCTGGGATTTATTATAGCAGTGCAAATAAAGTCTCTTGGATACTCTGATACTGTCAACATTTAAACAGGTACTGAACTCTGTATACATGAGTAGCTCCATTGAAGTCCACAGCATTACTCACACAATGAAAGTTAAGCACCTGTTCAAATGCTTAGCATCCCTGGTGACATGACACATTACTCAGTCCTGTTATTCCACTGACATTTTTTCATAAGGATGATGGGTCACAGTTTTCCTTTTTTCCTCCTTTGGGCATCAAATATGGCAAAAGAGCTCAGACTCTGATGAAGTGGGGCTCTGCCCATAAAAGCTTATGCCCAAATAAATCAATAGGCTATGTCTAGACTACATTCCTCTTTCGAAAGAGGAATGTAAATGAAGCAAATCAAAAGTGCAAATGAAGCGCTTAATCGCGTCTGAGTGCTTTTTTGAAAAAGAGTTTTTCGAAAGTGAAAGCGCAGTCTAGACAGGGTTTTTTCAGAGGAAAAAAACACCTTTTTTGAAAGAATCCGTACTCCTGAAAAAATGAGTACGAGTTCTTCCCCGAAAGAACCCTGTCTAGACTGCACTTTCACTTTTGAAAAACCCTTTTTCGAAAAAGTGCCAGGACACGAATATGCAAATGAAGCACAGGATATTTAAATCTGCGCTTCATTTGCACTTTCGATTTGGTTCATTTACATTCCACTTTCGATAGAGGAATGTAGTTTAGACATGCCCAGAGTCTTTAAGGTGTCACAGGACTCCTGATTATTTTTGCAGATACAGACTAACACTGTTACCCCTTTGATACATGGCATACCATTGCACCAGTTTTATGCCAGTGTAAGTGATCAGTAAGAATAATTCTACTTATTGCACACACATATTGTACCTTGAATGGAAAGGATGTAACTCTTCTGTGCTTTTCCTTCTACATTTGAGGCAATGCAAGTATAGTTTCCACTATCTGAATGCTGAGAGCGAGCAATCTGCAACTTGTTTCCTCCAGACAAAATATGTATTTCAAGTGAGTCAGAGTTTTCTGAAAACACACAGATAAGAAAGAATTCATTAGTACAGAAACTAATCAGAAACAGCAAGAAATTTTGTGAAAAAATTATCATTGTAGTAAACATTTTTAAAGTTTACACCCCACTCTAATTCATATAAGGAGCTGTTAATATGGGGAGAGAAGGAAGTGAAACAAAAGAACAGAGTCTGAACACTTCACAGGAAAGCCACATTATGGTCAATTATACTATAGGAAAGAAAAGGTGGGGGGATTAAACATTACCTATATGCTTCCCATTCTTTAGCCATATTAGTGTTGGTGGAGGAATTCCAGTAGCATCACATGCAAAGGTGACAGGGTTACTGATAGTTTCATTGATCCATTCTTGTTTAGGCCCTTCTATACTTGGTGGCACTATTAAATAGAACAGAAGCTGCATAAATACCTTAGTTACCAAATTCCTTAGTAAACTGACTTTGGTTCAATTCTACTTTAGATAACATGGTATATGCTCACCATAAACATTAAGATGGAAATTTTTATCATCTCGCCCTGCAATGTTTATGGCTTTACACACATATTGGCCAGTGTCAGACACCTAAAATGGAAAAAGAATTCGTATGTACGGGGTCAATTTTCCTGAAGATAACAACAGACCTTTTAACACTAGAATGTACTAGTGGTTATGGGCTCTGCTACAGTGAGACTTATAGTGAAACTACCATTTGTAATCAGATTCAAAGCCCATTGAATTTAATGGAAACATTCACATTTTCTTCAGTGGCCATTGGGTCAAACCTATAAAGAGCAAAAGTAACTGGTCAGCGATAGTGACAAGATGTGCATTAGACTAATTCAGTATACCTCAGCATTCTTGATTTGCAGCATTTGCCCATTTGCTAGGATTTCTATATTTGTAGACTCCATGATCATCCGTCCATTCTTGTACCATGTGATAACAGGTGCTGGAACTGCATTGGACTCACACTCCAAAATCACTGGGTTTCCCACTCTCACGGTCACCACTGCAAGAGATGCTCCACTGTGGTCTTTAATATTCGGGGGGACTGGAGAAAAAGTTAAAAGAATTATTTTTTTCCTTATTCTGTGAAAGGGGGAAAATCAACCCAAGGAAAAATGGAAGATGTCACATTATTTAATATGATAGCAAAAAACAAACCATAAACAGTAAGGAAACTCTTCTTCTTGCTTTCTCCAGCTTGGTTTCTGGCTATACAAACGTATTCACCACCATCTGAGAGTCTGGCTTGAGGAATTTGCAGAATCCGACCACCTAAAGTGATCCAAAGAGGAAAAGTGAGGTAAAATGACTTCTAGATTTATCCTGTAGTTATTGTATTAATCTCAAATGAAAATTTGCAATGACATTTTCTACAAACTGTAATTTAGGTACTTAATTAGCATAAGATTCTACAATGCAGCACTGTTTTTGCTCCTAGCATAGCTGAATCCAGAAGTTCTCAAACTTTTGTACTCACACAGCAAGCCTCTGAACGTGCTCGCCCTTATAAATAAAAAACACTTTCCCTCACTCTTATGAATCCTGCAGCAGTGTTTGGGGGTGGAGGCTGACAGTGTGTAACCCCTTACACACAAACCTCAAAACTCACTGGGGGTCATGGCCAAGGTTCCCTCTAAGCTGCACAGTAACATGGCCCCACAGCTGCTTAATAAGCCCTGCCTCCCAGCCGCTCCCCCCGCCCCGGCTTCTGAAGCGCCCAGAGCACTACCAGGTGGGGAGTCCCAGCTGGGAGGCAGGGCCGCGATTGCTGCTCCTAGCGCCGATCATGGCCCCACCTTCCAGCCGCTCCCCCCACCCACGCCAGGCTTCCATCCGGTGCACAGCCGGAAAAATCAGAGAATACCAGACATTGCACATGTCCGGTATTCTCTGATTTTTTTTACTAGACAACGAGTGCAAATACCGTACTGTCTGGTAGAATACCGGACACCTGGCAACCCTACAGCTGAGGACAGAGAAGCGAGTAGGGGAGGGGATGTGGCTTTGATGGACCAGGGAGGGGTAATTTTGGTACAGTAACCCTGGAACTGTGAAAACTCCTACTCCACTTATTCCCTGAGGGTACATCTAGACTGCAAGCCTCTTTTGAAAAAGAGCACCTAGACTACAACCAGTACTTTCGAAAAAGCAAGCCCTTTCTCAAAAGAGAGCATCCAAGCAGTCCAGATGCTCTCTTTCGAAAAAGCACAGTTTGCAATTTCAAAAAAAGGTGTTCTTCTTTGTAAAACAAGGTTTTCCGTGGTTGAAAAAACTGCCATGTTCTTTCGATTTACTTTTGAAAGAACGTGGCAGCAGTCTAGACACAGGGGAAGTTTTTTCGAAAAAAGCCACTTTTTTCAAAAAAACCCTGTAGTCTACACACACCCCGCCAGACGCTCCTAGGTCTTATCTAAAGTACCTAAGGTAAATTTGTACTAAAAACGCTTAGACAATCATGAATTTTCCCTGGGGATTCACAAAGTTCTAAAGCGTTTAGTTGACGTCCCATTGAAGTCAGATATAGGGTGGTGGTTCTTGTTGTATTGTTTTGTTTTGTTGTTGTTTTTGCAATCTAGACAAATGAGTTTTGGATTGGACCCTTAGTTGATAATGTGACTGTCTCAATCAACCATAATTCCTTTGAAATAGTCTGTTAAATCAGTTGTCCAGCAGTCTGATTCACACAAACAGGTATTTGTTCCAATCTTCCCAGATTGATTGTTTCTTTAAAAGTGACCCCATTCAAAAGCAAAAGAGATTCTGAAATATTTTAACCACAGGAAACCGGATTTATTACTGAATAACTCCACTCAACGGAGCTACTCCCAGAGTAAATTTGGCTCCACGTATTTTGTTGTCATATTTATCTACAGAAAAGGAAAGGAGGAGGCCCCAGAGTTTACAGAAACAGCAGCAATTCCTCACCAGGCACAATGAGAACATTAGTATTCAAGTTGATAGGTTTTCCATTCTTCAGCCAGATGAGATCAGGAGGTGGGAAGCCAGTGACCTCGCAGGTCAAAGACATGAAATTATTTACCACCACAGTCACATTCTCAAAATGAGTACCAACAACACTTGGTGGAACTGCGGAAAGAAATGCAGTAACAGTGTTAGCAAACAATGCTCCCAGAGATGCTCAATTATTAAAACAAAGCTGAGTTGCTGAGTGCTGCCAAAGGGCTGAGTTAAAAACAACTCTCATATCCCATGTACTGATCCTCTGCTTTCTGTGAGTATCTGGAAATACAGTTATTAAAGCTAATCTGTTCTCATCCCCTTTCCTACAATTCTCTAAAGCAGTGGTTCACAAACTTTTTGGCCTGCAGTCCACTATGCTCAATGCAGACCTTTCCACAGACCACCAGCCAACCACTCATGATGACAAAATAGGTGCAGTAGTGAGTAGGGGAGTTGGCTGGGAGGGTGGGTGCAAGAGCAGGGTGGGGGTGGATGCTCTGGGAGGGCGTGTGCAGGAGTGGAATGGGGGTGGGTGGTCTGGGAGGGCGGGTGCAGGAGTGGGGTGGGGGCAGGGTCTCAGCAGGAGGTGGGTGCATGACAGGGAAAAGGGTGCAGGATTTGGGCACAGTGGGGTATTTACCTGGTCTGTGCCTCCCACTGTTCCCAGACACAACCACCTTCTGCTCCCATTGGTCATGATTCTGGCCAGTGGGAGCAGCAGGGAAAGCCTCCAGGCCAGTTGTTTCCAGCTATCAGGAGGCAGCGTGGCAGTGCACAGAGATGGTTCATTCCCCCCGCAAGCTGAATCCAGCCTGCGAGGCTTGTCCCTCCCCAATGGGAAGCTGGCACTGGTGCTCCAACCTCACAGGAGCAGGCTCTCTGTTGCAGGGGCGAGGACTGAGCTTCTAGTATATGGGCCACCTACAAGATGGGTTCGTGGACCACACTTTGAGAACCACTGCTCTAAAGCTTTTGCCAGTGCATACAGTTTTTTCCTTGTATGGAGAAATGGCAGGGATGAGCCTGTGCTGAACAGGATAGCAACTAAGTGCAAATTGAGAAATTTTAAAGTAAAGAATTTCTCAGGACATTTGTTCTGTAATATAAAGCTGACTAAGTTGCAGTACCTTGTCTGGGTATTTTTTCCCTGCAATATTTTCTTTTTCATTACTGAGAAACACTTAAAAGAAAGCTTCAAAAAAGTTTTTCCCCTCCTCCTTTCATGTCAAGACAGGTCAGCTGTGCAGTTTAAAATACAGTTGTGTGTGTTGAGGGGCTTCCCAATCACAAATTAATTTAAAGATGAAACAGTCCAAAATTTGATCCTACTCTGCACCAATTACCCGTCAGCTGTTTTGTGTCACTTTTGTGATGCAAAGCGATCAATAATCAGGTTTGTGGTTGCTCTGTGATACAGAATAGGCATACAGCAACCAGAGCCAGCTAGTGAATTTGATGCATACAGTAGTTTTAAAATGTGACTATGCAGCTCTTATGGTCAATACATTTGTTTCAAGAGAGTGTAAAATTCTATCAGTAGTGTAAGTGGAGAATCCCATGTACACCCTGGGCTCGTCTACACTGGCCCCTTTTCCGGAAGGGGCATGTAAATTTCACCAGTCGTCGTAGGGAAATCCGCGGGGGATTTAAATATCCCCCGCGGCATTTAAATAAAAATGTCCGCCGCTTTTTTCCGGCTTTTAAAAAAGCCGGAAAAGAGCGTCTACACTGGCCCCGATACTCCGGAAAAAGTGCCCTTTTCCGGAGGGTCTTATTCCTACTTTGAAGTCATTATCCACAGATATTTGAAAGTCAAGAAGTTCATAGATCATGTTTACAAACAAATGTCTGCAAATCAGGAGGGCAGAAGAATCATACTTTTAAAAACAAAACCCAAACAAAAACAAAAAACAAAAAACCAGCAATGCTCCATTAAAGTTCCAACAGCAGTTTTAGGATGTGATCCCAATGGAAAGTCTGCAACTGACTTCAGCTACCTTTGGGTCACATCCTTAACTGTGCCTTGAGGTGGAAGATGACACATGAAATTGACACATGAACAAAATGTAAGTCCTTCCTGCAACATATATTGCATTAGATTAGAACAGGCTTTTTTGAACTACATAGCTGAAATTCCCATGCAATTTACAGAAGAATAGTGGGCTAATCTTGTGAGCGCTTATAGATTCATAGAATCATAGATCTAGAAGAGACCTCAGGAGGTCATCTAGTCCATCCCCCTGCCCAAAGCAGGACCAATCCCAACTAAATCAACCCAGCCAGGGCTTTGTCAAGCCGAGACATAAAAACCTCTAAGGATGGAGATTCCACCACCTCCCCAGGTAACCCATTCCAGTGCTTCACCACCCTCCTAGTGAAATAGTTTTTCCTAATATCTAACCTAGACCTCCCCCACTGTAACCTGAGACCAATGCACCTTGTTCTGCCATCCGTCAGTACTGTGAACAGCCTTTCTCCATCTTCTTTGGAACCTCCCTTCAGGAAGTTGAAGGCTGCTATCAAAAGTTAAAGGCTGCTATCACTGGAAGCTATGATTGTATTCAGGGAAGATATGGATAAAGGCGGTATGTCTTATCTGATGTGCTGAACTGAGTGGGTTATTAAACTGATATGTTATTAAACTGTGTGTCATATGCTGAAGGTATTTGTCATATTCTGAATCATACCATGATGGAAAGTGTGGATGTAGTCTCCAGAGTCTACTTGGTATGTTTAAAAGATCATAACCCAGTATGATGTTTTCTGTAGTATAGTGTGAAGGGTTACACTGCTGACAATTACAAGGGGG
Source organism: Pelodiscus sinensis (assembly GCF_049634645.1). Lineage (NCBI taxonomy): Eukaryota > Metazoa > Chordata > Testudines > Trionychidae > Pelodiscus > Pelodiscus sinensis. The sequence goes on from NC_134719.1 coordinate 55,155,821, forward strand.
ATGAACATTGGTCAGAGAAACAAAAGTGATAAGAGTCAAAATTAGTCCTGAAATCCTTAACTTAATATGTCCAAATTTTTTGAAACTTTTAATTTTTTTAAATAAAAAATGTTCTCATTTCCTCACTGCATTTACATTTGTTTTATACTCATGAATCTGAAAATCCTATCTTTCCAACTGTATTTTAATGCCAACAATAATGTTATTTTAGATGAAGTTATGAATATGGTAACTCTATTTCAGGAAAATATTTGTCCTTGGGATTGTTTTGGTCTTTTTAAAGAGCAGAAAACTAAGTTTCTAAAACATTTCTATTTCTGATTATTTTTAAGCAATATTTTTCATTTAATTGGAAAGCTAATTTTAAAACATCAATTTTCTTGAAAAATGTAATTTAAAAAAATCACAAAATGTGTTACCCTATATCTTTGTACATAAACAAAGCCCTCTAATTCAAATGTAACAGTCAATAAAAAGGCATTGCCTCATACATAAGGCAATAAAGATTTTTATACTGTTGTAATTGGGTTTAACGCAGTGGTCCCACTCTTGGCCTAGTGCATCATAAGCTATATTTGAAGGTTTAAGTGGGACTTAAATACTGCAGAGACAGGTTCTCTGCATAGGGGTGATTTCACTTATATGGAAATATATATGGCAACAGTGAACTATGATCACAGAGTATCAGCAACAATAACTCCTCTATTTAATAAGGTATAGTACTTACATATGCTCCTACCGTTACACACATACGTGGTCTTATTGACTTTAATGGCTACTATCTAAATGCTGGAAGTAAGGCACATGTTTTAGTACCTTGCTGAAATTAGTGCATTTAAATTAATACAGAATCTGTACTAATTTTGCATTAGTTTCCTTTATTTATAAAGGGAGCAGCCAACATTTTAGGAATTAGCAATCTTACCGTGAACATTAAGGTTAAAATACTTTTTAGCGCTTCCGGCTATGTTCTCCGCAATACAGACATACCTGCCGGTATCTGTTATTTGGGAATTTAAGATCTAAAAAAAGGAAGAAACCAGGCTTCAGTAGAACTAATACAAGGTCATTTACAATTAAAACTGCAAGATATATATTCCAGATGTATTTCTGTTTTTATAAGGATTACTATAAGCGGTACTGGGAGCAGGCCAGTCTGGGGAATTAAGCACTGCTGCCTCCCCTGCTGTATTTGCTCGATCTCTAGGAAAATCAGTATCTTTCACATTTATTTAAATTTTGTAATAATTTAATGAAATCCTCTGATATTATTTAAAAATTCACCTTTTTAATGCCTTGTGTAAAGAACAGAGCAGAGAATCAGGCCTTTTTACCTGCTCTACCAATATCTTCCATTTTTACCTGTAACATCCTTCCACCGGATAAAGATTTATGCTGGTTGTCTTCTGCTATGAGCTGGCCATCCTTTTGCCAAGTTATGCTTGGAGCAGGGCTACCACTTGCCATACATTCCATCACTGTGGTCTTGTTCACAAGCACAGTGACCTCTTCAGGAAAATCAACATCAGCTCCATTGATGGACGGAGGCACTAAAAAGCATGCAAAGAGCAACAAGGAGATTGCTATTCAATACTATCTACACAATATTTTCTTTGTCAAATTGCTAGAGGAGTAGAGCCACTCATAGATCTTGAATTTGCAGGGTAAGCTAAAGAAAACATCACAGTTAATGAGTGAACAATAATACAATCCCAAGGAAAAACACAGCACCAGATTCTCAGCTGGCATGCAGCAGCGTAGCTCCAGGGACTGCAGTGGAGCTGTGCCTATTTACAGCTGCCAAGGATCTGGTTCAGAAGGGAGATGAGGGGAAAATTATGCTTCTTGCTCAGAAGTTGAGTTTTTAGAGTTAAGACAAAGAAGATTTCCAAGGTATTCTCCTCATCCTATTAATGAATCACTGCTTTTAACATTGCTGCAATTGGAAAGAAATAGTACACTTAAAACCAAGGCCAGGAACATAAGGATTTTCTCGAGTATGTCTATGAATGCATCATACAAGACACAGGCCTAGTCTACACTAGGGGTACGTCTAAACTAAATGGCTCCCTTGACGGAGCCATGTAGATTAGTTTACTCAAAAAAGGGAAATGAAGCAGTGATTTAAATAATCGCCGCTTCGTTTAAATCAAAATGGCCACCACGCTGTGCCGATCAGCTGTTTGTCAGCTCAGCGCGGCAGTCTAGACGGGGATCTGCCAACCCCAGAACCCTTCATTGGCAGATCCCCGTCTAGATTACCGTGCTGAGCTGACAGATCCCCGTCTAGACTGCAGCACTGTGCCGACAGATCCCCGTCTAGACTGCAGCACTGTGCTGACAGATCCCCGTCTAGACTGCAGTGCTGTGCTGACAGATTCCCGTCTAGACTGCTGTGCTGTGCCAACAAACAGCTGATCAGCACATTGGCTATTTTGATTTAAACGAGGCAGCAATTATTTAAATCGCTGCTTCATTTCCCTTTGTCGTCCTGCCTCATCTACATGGCTTCGTCGATGGAGCCATGTAGTTTAGATATACCCTAGAGCTACATCTATACCGGCATGCTTTTCCAGAAATGCTTTTAACGGAAAAGTTTTCTGTTAAAAGCATTTTCGGAAAAATCGCGTCTCGATTGGCAGGACGCTTTTCCGCAAAAGCACTTTTTGCGGAAAAGCATCCATGGCCAATCTAGACGCAGTTTTCTGCAAAAAAGCCCCGATCTCCATTTTCGCGATCGGGGCTTTATTGCGGAAAACAGTACTGTGCTGTTTACACTGGCCCTCTTGCGCAAATGATTTGCGCAAAAGGGCTTTTGCCTGAACGGGAGCAGCACAGTATTTCTGCAAGAACACTGATGATCTTACATGAGATCGTCAGTGTTCTTGCGGAAATTCAAGCGGCCAGTGTAGACAACTGGCAATCATTCATTCAGATGATTTTGCGGAAAAACTTGCCAGTCTAGACACAGCCTAGGAGTTTAGGTTGAACTTAACTGCATGAGGTCAATTTTCAAAACAATGAGTGCACACAACCAACTCTGTTCTGACAACTTCAAAAGCCATTAAAGTTGGTTTTTGTACTTCTGCCTTTCACAAGGAGTACCAAGTAGTGTAGATGCAGCAATAGGAATGTTGATTCCCGACTGAATCAGCTGTCTGTCAATGAAAGCTTCCACCTGTCTATTGCCACTTGCTTTTGAACTATCAGATCAAGTTTCATTCTGGTATTTTTCTGCTTCAGGGTGGGGAAAAGAAATTTGCAAGCTTCCATGAAAGATTTGCAGCCATTGCTGATCGTCCCCTAGCAGCATAACTATGCTGTACCACCAGGCTGTGCTTGTCTCACAGTAACAGATTCCACTGTGTCAATAGGATCAAATGGCGCCATCATCTGACAATCGCTCAATTGAAGTGCTTCACGGAAGAGTCTGTTCATGGCCTCCTGAAAGTCTTCCTCTTTACAGTGGGCCCTGGATAGGCTCCGGCTATACTGCAGTATAAGGTGCAAGATGATTGCTATGATTGCCATAAAACTTTGCTGCTCAATAGGTTCCATCCTGGGTTGCATGCTTATCCTGCTATGGCGTGCTAAAAACTGACCTTAATCAATTCGACCTTATCTCTCAGTGTAGACAAAGCCTCAGATTTTGAAGCAATCCAAACCAACAGAATGTTAGGAATAATAATTAATAATAGGAATGTGATTCTATAACAATTATCTAAAAATCTATAGGATGAACAGAGAACAATGCCAATGATACAGAATTTTAAAGCAGGGATATATATTTTTATTACTTTTTACATAACCATTCTATATAATGTAATTTCCTATTAATTTTGGCAGGACTTTTCTTGTAGGATCTTTTCCCATAAAAAGTGAATTTGGAATTTTAAAAAAGAGAAAATAATGAAAGATTATCTCACAGAGCACATGAACATCATATTGAATGGAATCTTCGCCAGCATCGTTTATAGCCACACATGTGTATCTTCCAGTGTCTTCTGCCTGAGCCCGCAGAATCTGTAACACTCTGCCTCCTGGACAGAAAACACATGCAAGAGTTACATCTAAAATCAAGAATAGTGATAGAAATGTAGCCGTGTTAGTCTGGGGTAGTTGAAGCAAAATGCAGGACAATGTAGCACTTTAAAGACTAACAAGATGGTTTATTAGATGATGAGCTTTCGTGGGCCAGACCCACTTCCTCAGATCAAATAGTGGAAGAAAGTAGTCACAACCATATATACCAAAGGATACAATTTAAAAAAATGAACAAATATGAAAAGGACAAATCACATTGCAGAACAGAAGGAGGATGCGGGGGGGTGGGAAGGGGGAGGAAGGAAGGTACCTTTAATATCAGCAATTCACAGACACTTACCTTCCTTCCTCCCCCTTCCCACCCCCCCGCATCCTCCTTCTGTTCTGCAATGTGATTTGTCCTTTTCATATTTGTTCATTTTTTTAAATTGTATCCTTTGGTATATATGGTTGTGACTACTTTCTTCCACTATTTGATCTGAGGAAGTGGGTCTGGCCCACGAAAGCTCATCATCTAATAAACCATCTTGTTAGTCTTTAAAGTGCTACATTGTCCTGCATTTTGCTTCATCTAAAATCAACTGATTTCCATCACTCAAATACACCAGATTCTTCTGGAGCCCTGAATCACTGAAGTCATAAAAAACTAGGGGGCAAAGAATGGGGGATGCAATTTTCTCCCCATTCTTGAATGATAACTTTCTGTTTTAGGGTAGTTTAAAACATTTTGTTTCCTGCCTGCTTTCTCTACATCCAGCTTGGTTTTAGTTGGAGGTGCACAATAAAATGTTGTGAAAGGATTAGTTCTATTGGAAGGAATCTGTGTGCTTTGGTGACATATCAGCAACAGAGCTATTGCTCAAACTAGAAGATAAACTTTCCTCAGTGAGCTGTGCACTGAGGAGATCTGGGACACATGGTCTCCCTCAGATGAAATCCCTTTAAGCGCTTCCTCTGGAAAGACATGTTTCTGCACAGTCCCTTATTCAAGGCGGTAGCTAAAGGACACAATCAAGCACGTAGCATGTGTATAAAAGACCTATTTACAGGGGTCCATTGAAACTGTGCCATTTAGTATTTCCATAGCTCTCACCTAGGATGGAGAAACATTACTACTCCAAATGTGATTGTTTTGTTAAAGTGAAACACATAAGGAAATGTTACAACAAAAACAGTGTATTGTGAGTGTTGTTTATTGTCACTGTTGCATATTCACCTATGCAACAGTGACACTCAGCAACACCCAGATACCTTGTCAGCCAACCAGCATGCAATAGCCAAAGTCAGTATTCACAATCAGTTAAGAGCATGTACTTTAAATAAAGAAGAGGGTGAAAAATTGAAAGCATATATAAAGTTGGAGCACTGGGAGTGAAAATTTCCAGTCAATGAAAAAATGGATTGAGAAGGATGCACATCCAAAACTAATTACAGGTTGAATCTCTCTAGTCCAGCACCCTTGGGACCTGACAGGTGCCAAACCAGAGAATTTACTGAAATATGGGAGATCAATATTGTAGCAAGTGGATCTCTTTTTACTTTTATTTCAATGAAGAGAATAAATGGACCAGTGCTTGCAATGCTGCTTAATAATGTATGTCTGCACTAACACACCATATATAAGCCTGTCTCTAGCCAAGTCTTATCAGCTCTCTTTATAACAATGTGTTAGTGTTGTTACACAATTTTACTCTATTGGCACAAGGAAATAAGTAGACAAACCAAAAACCCCATGCTTATGCTTAGTGGCATTACCAATATTTCCACTGCTGATTGAGCTCTTAGAAGGTATTTAGGGGTAAGTTAACAGCACAGAACACTGAGAGCCAGGACTAGCAACTGTAAACCAATTTTACAGGACCACAGTAAACTTGGCCACACCCATGATAAACACATATCCAGTTAACTGAAATCCAACCGGACCACAGACGTTGCCAAACCAGAGAGTCCCGCAACAGAGAGGTTCAATCTGTACTAGTAAATTAACTGCTTTGAAGACAGAAATGAAATTGCCATATAAATGTTAAGTATTATCATTATTTATTAAGCTCATCAGGTCATCTGTTAAAATACTCACCTGGTAAGATCAGTACTTTATCACTGGAGCTCAGAGGGTAGCCATCTTTATACCAGGTGAGAATGGGTGGGGGCACAGCATTGGTCTCACAATACAGAGAAAGAGGATTGTTGACAATCACATCTTTGGTTTCTCCATTTTTGCCTGTATCTACTGTGTTACCAACTTCCCACGCTCCAGGGCGTTTCTGGAACCTAGGAGGAACTACATTCAGGGAGAAAGAAGAAATATAGTGTTAGTAATATAGCAAAAATCAGTATTTTGACTCTCAAGTAAAAAAATACTGGAACTGTTAAATTGTATCTTTGAGCTACATGACAAACAACAATCCTAAATTAGATGTCATCACATCAGCCATGTACTCCATGCATGAAAAATCCAACTCCCAACAGCAGTGTGAACCTGGTCATTCAAACAACTTAAGCACTACTGGTTGATGTTCTGGGCACTTCCTGTAGGTTAAAGTTTGACTAATCAGGAAGAACTGATTAAAACAGAAAAGCCAGAGAGAACATTATTCTAAATCAGAGTTTCTCAAAATGGTCCGTAATGGGAGGTTCCTCTTTGCTCTGTTTCCAGCCAAAGGGAGCTACGAGAAGCAGCAGCCCAGCCCATGCCGCTTCCCGCAACTTCCCTTGGCTGCAAATGGTGAAACAGAACCAATAGGAGCTGCAAGGCTGTGGGTAAGTAAACACACTGGAGTGACCAGTTATCAGGTTTCTCAAAGGGGTTTCATGGACTCCTTTGAGAAACACTGTTCTAAATTAACTATAAGCTGTTTGGGACAACTATTGTGTTTGTTCAAGTTTTTCACAAGTAATTACGGATTTTGGAACCTGACATCTTAAAGGCACCTGATTTTCTAAGAAAATAATTTTTAACTGTGCCTTATTATTTTACCCATTTTCACCGCCCATACAGCTAGTGGTAGGCAAATGAGCAAATTTTCTTTTTCCTTACATCTTTGTTCAGGAAAAACTTCCTGTGAAACAAAATTTGGTGAACTACTATAGAAGAAATCAACTCAAGTGCCAGAGCATGGTCCAGCATGGTCCTCATATCTAAATGTAGCTCTGACAACCACGAGCTGGATTGCCTAGCTAGGATAAGTCACTTAACTATCTGCACTTCATCTTCCTCACCTGTAAATGGAGATATTTGGCACTCTCCTTTCATTGTACATAGATATTAGATATATAGAGGAAAAGTACCAAGAATGTTTTCGCTCTCTTATGTTAAACACATTTTAAAAACATTCTAAAATGAATTTTTGTGAGGGCGGGGGCTGCAGATTGGGGCCATTAGAGCTACAGGAGACTTAAGGGAGAAACTTAATATTGGTGCAAAAGTGATATTGATAACACTACACTTCAATCCCCGTACTCCAAGTGGCCCTAATCCGGGAACTCCCATGGTACAGAGGAGGAAGCTGCTCTGTGTGCTGCCACTCCCCTTCCCCCCAGCGAGAGAAACAGCAGCAAAAAGAACTGCTTCCCCTCAGACTCTTCCCCACTGGTCCCATAGCAGCATGGGGTGGTGCCTGAAAGCATCCCTCTAAAATTATCCATCCATGAGTGGAGTGAGTTTTGTCTTGTGCACCAATATTGAGTTATGTGCACTTGTTTGGATGTGTGCTGCTGTGGCACCCAAGTTATTAACAAATATCATATCACACACACATATTTATATACATATATATGTATTATGGAAGAACGAATACTAAAACAAAGAATAACTAACAAGGTGCATGACTTTAAATGTTTATTTAATATGAAGTTAAATTAAAAGAAAAGTAATGCTGCCAAGTTTTTAGTATGTTAGATTAGCCTCACGGCTGCTCTAAATCTGCACTGTCCACCATTCCATGGAGGCCAAGAACAAGCACACAGCAACACTGCTCTCGTTTTCCTCCAGAATGCCCCTATTCCAGGAGCTGGAGGTAGGGAGCACCACAGAGTCATTTCATTGACTCTAAGCAAGATAGGGGGTATGTCTAAACTACGTTCTATTTTCGAAAGAGGATATGCAATTCTGCGGGAATTTGCATATCTTCTTCCAATCTCACTTTTGAAAGCAGAGCTTTCAAAAACGAAAGTAGTCTGGATGCATTTTTTCTGGGAAAAGCAGAGCTTTTGGAAAGTGAGATTGGAAGAAGATAGAGCATAGTCTAGACATAGCCAGGGAGTCCTCTATCTACACTGGGAATAAGACCCAAGTAGGGAAGTGAGATCACGGTTTTTAAGGGACCTTTGTGCCACTGGAGTGCAAAATGGCTTTAGGGCACGAGAAAATCAAGCCTGTTATTCATTGTTTTATCTGTATTGTGAGACTTCTAAAGATGCACAGAGCACTGTCAAATAATAAACAGTGTTTATAAATGTTGTTTTACAAACAACCCATATTGTCTGACTTCAGAGAGTCAGTTTATATATCGTAAAATGCTGGTAAGAGAATATCAGGGAGGTCATAATGCTTAAATAGTTGGTGTGGCAGAATGTAATAATTTAAATTACATATCTCTGCATGCAGTGGGTGTGGTTCACTGTCCCATGCACGCTACAACCTCAGTTATTCTTAAATATTGTGAATTCTAAACAACAGGCGCTTTGCCTATTTCAGTGAATAGTTTTAATGTAACTTTTATGTGACTAACCACAATGCTCGCTAACATATATTGACAGACTGGGCCGTTAGCCCCCTGTCCCAGCCATCTGATCCATGTTTGCAGACTCTGCACATATGTGGCATCCAAAGGCCCGTCCTTGTGATGCCGGTGAGTCTGACTAACAAAAACAACAACCCAGTTGTGAAAAATATTGTCTATGCATTTGGCCAATCAAGTGTATAATCAATGTTGTGCAGTTGGACACACTTTACCAGTGCCCTTCTGAAGGGGCTACCCAGCTTCCTCCCCCCTCACCCCAGTGTCTGAGCCACGCAGCCATGGCACCCAGAGTAGCCACCTGCCCTCCAATACTGGACTGTCTGGTTCAAAACCAGATACCTGGCAACCCTAACCTAAACACACAGCCCCAACCCCAGAACAGCTGCTTACCACACGGCCCCGGCCACCGGAGCAGCCACCCCCCAACACGGCCTCCGTCCTGGCAGGAGCCGGAGCAGCCACCCCCCAACGTGGCCCCATCCCCTGTCCACCAGAACAGATGCTCTCAATGCAGCCCCACCCCCATCCGCCAGAGCAGCTGCCTGCCTCACTGTCCTAGCTGTGGGTGTAGCCACGTCACACACCTTCCAAGTCCAGAAGGAAGGGGAGTGCTGCTGTGCGGCTCTGCATAGGGGTGGGCAGGCTTAGAACTTATTGTGTGCGGCTGCGCAGACAGGCACCTTGGAGGGAACACTGGTGCCTGGGAGCAGCAGAGAGTGCTGAGCCAAGTGTGTCCCTCAGAGCGGAAAACCAGGTAAGCACCCCACTCACCATCCCTTCATGCCCAGGCCCCACAGAGCCCTCCCTGACCCCTCAAAAATCTTTAATTCGGCTACTCTGTTTTCCAGGATTGCCAGATTAAAGAAGTTCAAGTTTATTGTATTTTATTTAGATTGTTACAACCTATTTATTTAGGTTGTTCAGTGCCCTTTACTGAATAGAAAATACCATGTTTGAAGAATACCAGTAAGAATAACACAACCAGGATGCTTTGGAATGTAACAATACCATATGTTCAGAATCAAAGAAATGCCAGAATGTTTCGCTCTTCTCTCCCAAGTAGAAGAAGACAAACCACATGAAGCATTCATTCTAAAAAGGAATGTGGAGTATGTTATCACTCATAAATCTAGGCTGGAAAGTACCCATACCAAATACTTTTGTTTTCAAAGGAAAATCTCTTCTTGTGTTTCTGAAACTCCAGGAAAAACATTTTGTAGTTGGAAATGTTTTAAACTTTTGTTTTATTTCTTAAATGTTGAAATGCACGCTTGCAAATGTTAGCTAAATGCAAAGCTCCAATTACAGCTCCTAAGGTCATTTCTATGTAAATGGTAAAAGGCTTTATAAACAACCTGGAATCTAATGGCCTTTGTTAAACTGACAACTAGTACTAAGAAGCCACTTAAGTATAGATTATTTATTTCATAAGGAATTAAATAATTACTGACAGTGCACAAGCAAACCCTCAATGAACTCAAGAAGACAAAAAAATTATAGTTCCATCAGTGTAGAATCAACAATTTAAACTAAATATTTTCTAAGAGCAATTGAACTTTAAAAGACTATACTGAAGACTAAACACTTTTATGTAAAGAACAAACAGTTGGTAGATGTGACAGGGCGCCTGCCCTGCACTGGCCCTTTAACATCAGGACTCCAGCCCGGAGCTGGGGCTAGCAGAAAGGAGACCAGCAGGAGCTAGTTAGGGCTAGAGAGAGCCCAGCTGGCAAAGACCCAGGACTGCACGAGTGGCTGGTAGAAGCCAGCTGAACCCATTAGGGCGAGTATGAGCACAGCTGGCACGTATATATAGAGAAGCCCAGGTTGCTCAGGGGAGAGGAGAGAGGCCAGTGAGGGGCTGGCTGTGGAGGAAGCAGGAGCTCCCAGGAGGGAGACCCGCTGGGGCTAGCCAGCTAGAGCTGGGAGAAGGCCAGCTAAGGCTACCCTGCTGAGGGGCCGGAGGAAAGGCCCGGGCTTGGAGACAGGTTACAGCCTGGCTTAGGTAAGCGGGGCCGCGGAGATAAGCCCAAATGCCTATGATGAGCAACCCATACAGACTGTACTCTGCCCTGAGACGGGCTATATGAAGACAGTCAGGGGGCACTGAGGCGCACTGGGGTGTGAACCCCCTGACAGTAGACTTTGTTGAAAACAGATTTTATTTTCTGTCAAACTCTAATAAAATTGAAAGAATATTTTAGAGAATAGACTGAATACAAGAAAAGAGTTGATATCTGATGCTTTCCATCTACAAGGAGGACAAAGGCATTTAAAGAAAGTTACATATGCATTAATAAACTCATAAGGTACATAACAGTAACTATGCTTTCATAAACTAAAATTCATAAGGTGAAGAGGCTTCCCATTGGCTTACCTACGGAACCAATGAAAGAATGAAATCAACACACTTGAATCTAACTAAGCCTGAAATAATTGTGCTTTCCTGTAATTCATGAATAGGAAACAGAAGAGTATAAGAAACTGAGTGAGTATTGCATACACACACACCTCTGCAAAGAGAGCAGGACTTCATTACTAATCTTTTTACAAGCAAACTACACAGACAGACAAGAAAAGTAGGTGAGACTCAAAAAGAAACCAACTCAAGGAAAACGTACCCAAATTTCAAAATAGATTGCTTAAAGAAAGTTAACTAAGATACCATCAAGGAATCAGATTTTAAACTCTTATAATGAGTTTACTGAAATATTGAAATGCTATACAACTTATAAAACTAAGAGGCTGTGTCTACACTGGCATCCCTTCCAGAAAAGGGATGCTAATGTAGCACTTTGGAATTGGCAAATCCGTGGGGGATTTAAATATCCCCCACGGTATTTGCATTAACATGGCTGCTGCTTTTTTCCGGCTTGGAGATAAGTCGGAGAAAAGCGCCATTCTAGACGTGATTCTCCAGAAAAGAAAGCCTTTTCCGGAGGATCTCTTATTCCTACTTTCATCAGGAAGGGATGCCAGTGTAGACACAGCCAGAGTGTCTCCTCATCAGATGGCTAGACCATATCTTCCTGGAAAGGAGACAGAGGCTAAACATTTATGAATGGAAAATGAGTAGGATTTAAGATCCTTACTATTTATAATTGGTCTCTGTTAAGACTGTTCTTTACAGACCCATAGTCTCCTATAGACAACCACCTAACCTCAAGATGATTCTTACCAACCACCACAGGACATACCACACTAATACCAACCCTGGTACCTTCCCTTGCAACAAACCCCGTTGCCAGCTTTGTCCACATATTCATTCTGCTGATACCATTATTGGACCTAACCAAGTGAGTTATAAGATCAAGAACACATATTCCTGCGCATCCAGAAATATAATCTACGCTATCATGTGCCGAAAGTGTCCGTCTGCTATGTACATTGGACAAACATCTCAGACACTTCGCCAAAGGATTAATGCCCACAAAACAGATATCAGACAAGATCACAAAGAGAAAACAGTTTCTTGCCACTTTAACCAGAAAGGACACTCTCTAAATGACTTAGCCACCTGCATTCTGCTACAAAGACCTTTTACATCTGCACTTGAAAGGGAATCCTCTGAACTGTCATTCATGTTAAAATTCGACACTTACCAACAAGGACTTAACAAGTCTTTGAACTTTCTCACCCATTACCAAGACAGTTTCCCCAATTATCACCTGTAATACCATTAACTCACAAACATCCCACTCTCCCTACCTTTAATATCAGCAATTCACAGACACTTACCTTCCTTCCTCCCCCTTCCCACCCCCCCGCATCCCCCTTCTGTTCTGCAATGTGATTTGTCCTTTTCATATTTGTTCACTTTTTTTTAATTGTATCCTTTGGTATATATGGTTGTGACTACTTTCTTCCACTATTTGATCTGAGGAAGTGGGTCTGGCCCACGAAAGCTCATCATCTAATAAACCATCTTGTTAGTCTTTAAAGTGCTACATTGTCCTGCATTTCCTTCTAAGTACTAATTTAAGTATTTAGTAAAGATTTAGTTTAGATCACTTACTTGGCAGAACTTTTTATATATGGCAAATTAATTTATTTAAGGGTAAGTGAAGCCTGTCTAGTTAACCTAAACAGTATATAAGTATCTAGTAAGGGGTTTAGATTAAATGGTCTCTGGGGTTCCTTCTAGCCCTATGACTTTATGATACTAAAACTGAAAACACAATAATTCTGGGAAAGAATATACTAGACTACTGGTTTGATTTACTAAGAGAAAAGTGATCCACCACAGCTGGATTCATTCTGAAGGGTATAATTTCTTTTAAAAGCTCTCCACAGAAAGGCGTTCAAAAGAGATTGTAATCAAACTAGTTTGTCACTTGTGATACTTGTGATTAATTTGCTTGGTATTGATCAGTGTCACCTCAGGTCGGAGTTCTCAACCTTTTTTTTCTGAGACCACGTCCCCCTTCTGCCCAATATGCTATAAAAATTCCACAGCTCACCTGTGTCACATCTACTGTTTTTCTTCATACGCAGTAGACTAATCATGTGGCAGGGCACAGGCTTTGATTTTGTGTCCTAGGCCTCACTGAATCTAACATTGGCCCCTTTCTGGTTTATTTAGGTGGAGCTCCTGAATCTTACTCACAATCCCCTAGACCACTGGTTGAGAACTGCTGCCCTAAAGTATGTAAAAGAATCCTTGTGACAAAACAGTGCGAGACACACCTCTGAGTAGTCAGGAAAAGAAACGAGTAGTCAGGAAAAGAAACGACCTGGCCTACTATTTGTTTTTCTAAACTTAAGATTTTTTGTAATTTTTAAAATCATATTACTTGGCATCTTACAATTGAAGACTACACTTTTCCACTCCACAATAAAGTGTAATGCATCAGAAAGTTAAAATGTATATACGCTGTCCAAACACTTTGTAAATGAGATGGTTGATCTTTCTTTCATGTACTTCAATGTAATTCTTCTGGCATCACGTTTACACTGGTGTAAGTTAAAGAAGAACCAGGCCTTCTATTTCTTCAATATTAATAGAATATAAATGTAATGAAGAACTCATATGTACGCTATTTTATCTTACTAAACACTTTAAAAAACTAAGGCAAGAAGCTCAAATTACCCTTTGTCTACAGCAGTGTTTCTCAATCTTTTTTTTATAAAGTGCGTCTTTTAAAAAAAAAAAATATATATATATAAGTACCCCCAGTACCTACAGTTTTCAGACCCACCATTTTTTTTTCTACCATTGCAACACATTTGTTTAAACAACTTAATTGTAGTCAGGCAGGCGATGAAATTTTTGGGTGTAAAAAGTACAAAAATAATAAAGCGCTGTAAAATTTAAAACAAAAATTCAGTTTTCTCCAAATTTCAGTTGTATTGACGTACCCCCAAGACTTCTCTCGAATACCCCTAAGGGTTCTCGTACCACTGGTTGAGAAACACTGGTCTAGAGTATAAACAATTTCAGTGCTTCAAAACAAATATTACTAGAAAATGACTCACATTGACAGAACAGGAGAATTAGAATTAGAATTATAGAATACTAGAATTGGAAGGGACCTTGAGAGGTCATCAAGTCCAAAACCCTGCCCTCACAACAGGACCAAGCACCAACTAGATCATCCCTAAGAGATGTCTGTCTAACCTTCCATTTAATGGGTAGGTTGACTACAATTGACTGACATGTTTTAATATAAATAAAAAAAAAATCTCAACTAGAATAGACATCTTTGTAAAATGTCCATTTTCCCCAAAAAGCCATTTTCCATCCAAATATTTGCCCTGAACAGTCTACTAGAGACTAGAGCTGACTGAATTATTCATTGCAATTGTATTCTTCTTTTTTTCTGTTTTCAGAGCATTTACAAACTGCTCCAGTTTCTGCAAGATTATTACTTATTTGTGAGAATTCTTCTAACAGTTCAAAACACATTTCAGACAGAGATGGTCATTAAGTTTTCAAGTTTTAGTATGCACAATTACTGCATACTAATTAGTGGTCAGTGATTGGTCACCTAAGTAACATTGCATTTTTCTGCTTCCTGATTGGAAGACTCATTTTTTGGAACAGGAGAAAAACAAATGAGTAATCAGACAAACTCTGCTCCAAATGACTTTATGGACATTTTGCAGTGTTATCTCAATAGTGAGCTATTTCGAAAATCCCATTCTACATTTTAGATCCTTCACCTACAAACACTTACATTTATGGCTAACTTTACTCATGTTTGTCACCAGTTCCTTATAAGTCTGCGAGACTATTCTCATGAGTAATGTTAAGCAGGTACATAAGCATCTGTAAAATAAGGGCTTTAATAACAATCCTTTTTCCAACCCCATCACTGGTAATGTGGTAAAACCCATGAAAGTCAGATCAGACCCTTAATAAAGCCAAGAATTAACAACTGAAGATGTATAATTAAAGACTTACAGAAAGGATTTAGTGGTAAGACAGGGGGCCAGAATTTTACCTTGGTGGTACTCTGGTCCTGGCTGGGGCCGCCAGAGCAGCTGCTGGCCACTTGCGGTGCAGCTCCTGTTCTGGTCCCAGCCAGAGCTGCCAGGGGAGCTGCCACTGCTGCCCATCTGCAACACAGCTCTGGCTCTGGCCTCCAGAGAAGCAGTCGCCACTGAGCCGAGTCTGGCCCCAGCCAGGGCTGCCGGAGGAGCTTGGAGAAGCTCCCATAGGCCATCCATGACACAGTCCAGAGCTGGGGAAGGGCCGAAGCTAGAGCTAGGGCCATGTGGTGGCTGCCCTGATGCTCCTGGGGTGGGACAGCCAACCATTACGCAGCCCTGCCCCAAAGCAACTGAGCAGCAACTGCGTGGCTCTGCTGAGGAGGTGGGTGGGCCTCAAATTCTTGGTGCACACTCCTGCAGGCGCACACCTGAGAGGGAACACTGAACCTCACTCCTTATGCCCTTCCAGGATGACTGTGACTCTGAGAATAGTTATCCAACCAGTTATACACCCACCGTATAGTAGCTCCACCTAGTTTGTATTTCCCCAGCTTATTTATATGGTCATGAGAGACTATATCAAATGCTTTACCAAAGTCTAGATATACCATATATACCACCTCCCCCTTATCCACAAGGCTTGTTACCCTATCAAAGAAAGCTATCAGGTTGGTTTGACATGATTTGTTCTTGGCAAATCCATGCTGTTACTTATCATTTTACTATCTTGCAGGTGTTTGCAGATGGATTTCTTAATTACTTGCTCCATTATCTTTTCTGGCACAGAAGTTAAGCTGATTGATCTGTAGTTTCCTTTACCCCCCTCCCCCCCCCCCCCACACACACACTTTTTAAAATTATATACAGTTTTGAGGGGAAGAAATGCTGCACAAGCAAAACAGATACAACTTTCCCAGGTTTTCTAAAATTGTACTATTAAAATAGATTTTATTAAATAACAATAAAGCAGCTACACTAGCTGTTTAAGTGAGAGTTTCGCAAAAAAAAGGGAGCCAAGCCAAGCATCTAGATATTCTGTGATCTGATATCCAAACACACAGGCTTAAGAGTTATTGTTTTCTCTTCCACAGACCACAATCACCTGATAAAGGCGTGGATCACTAGTATTTAAGATGAAGACACACTCTCCAGGCACAGACAAAATTTACAATGAAAAAATGAAACAACGGGAAAGAAAAGAAAACAAGAGATAGGTCCCAGTGCTGACCATGTGACCGTTACTGGTGACCCTGATCTTAGATCAGGAAGAATGGTAACCGATCGGATGCTTAAGCCAAGGAGGGAAAACTAACTCCACTAACTCACGGTTATGGTTTTCTGTGAGATCTAGCACAGAGTTTTTCTCCTTGCTTTTTGAATTTCAGGATGTGCCATTTTGGATGGTCACTCGCCTGGTCCCACATGACTCCTGTCTGGAATATTCACTTTCTACACTTTGAGCAACAGAAATCCATCAAATTCATTTCACAGGATAAAGTCACGGAAGTGGCATTGCTAAGACCTGCAATCAGGACCATAAATCCAGAGTAACATATCAATTGAACAGATAACTGAAAGCTTCATAGACTGAAGACTTACTCCAATTTACACAATAAGAATAGGATGACATTGTGTGATTAGCATATCTTCTGAGGCTGCAAAGGAATCCCCCCTATTGTGAAAATCTAGTGTAATAATGCTGCAAAGAAAGCCCAAATGCAAATGAAACCGAGCGTAAAACATGGCAATGTTACCTATATTTCGTTTCCAGAAGAAAAAGTCCTTGTCCATAATAAAATTTAGTGATTTGGTTTAATCTGACAATCACATGTTTACAGAGTACAAGATGGAGGAAAATCTTGAGTATTGCTACATCTTGAGAATCTTGCTACACACCTACAATAGTTAATACCACAAAATAAATGATTTTTTTTCAACATAGGCAAAGAACCTTATTTTCTCAGGAGACTGGAAATAAAGCACTGAGTTACTGACAAGAAAAGACCCCCTATTTTGTTAATGTACAGGTGTGGGGGGGGGGACTGTTGGGGTTTTTTTGTTTACAAATACAAAATGTTATATAAATGTTTTGAGTGTACAAATTGCAGACACTGGGTTCCTCATAAAAACAAGGTGTTGGTCATCTCAAACTACAGAAGCATTCTGAAGCACAATCATAACAAATAACCAGAAAACTAAACAAAAGCATCCCCATTACCATTTTATTGCTTCCCACAATTGCTCATTTAAACATTAATAGTTCCAGCAAAGATCCCTGTAATTCTTTTTTATGCCAAGTCAGCGCACTGTGATAGCAAGCAAGATGGGCTTCTCTGTCCTGGGATTATTCGAAAGCAGAGATGTAAAATCCTGTTTATGTGATGTTTAACCAGTTAGCCAATTAAAGGGGGAGTAGGAGAGGGGGGCCGTTCCAGAGCAGACAGAGCAGCCCTTGCCTGCAACAAGCCCAGGACTGCCACAGACAGGGGCTGCTCTGGCCAGGCTGAAACGCCCCTGTCTGTGGTGAGCCCCATGGGGCTGGAGTAGTATCCCACCCACGGCAGGCGGGAAACTGCTCCAGCCCCCACCAGTTAACCAGAACTGGTAAGCATCACATCCCCACTCACAAGCAGGTTTTATTTCTCCTGCACTCAATTTCAATCAACTAACAAAAACAGTTAGTACGACATTAACACGGGAGCTTGAGTTTCTTGAATATAAGAACAGACACACACTGGATCAGATGAAAGGTCCATCTAGCCCAGTGTCCTGACTTCTGACAGTGGCCAATGCAGGTGCCTCAGAGGGAATGAACAGAACAGGGAATCATCAAGTGATCCCTCTCCTGTCAACCATTTCCAGTTTCTGGCAAACAGAGGCTGAGGACACCACCATTCCTGCCCATTCCGGCTACTAGCCATTGATGGACCTATCCTCCACAAATGTATCTGGTTCCTTTTTGAACTCTGTTAATGTCTTGGATCCAACTACATTAACCTCTTGGACCAGATCCTGTGCTCCACTGGGATTAAATCAAGAATTGCCTCTCCCCTTGTGAATTCCAGAACCAGCTGCTCCAAGAAGCAGTCATTTAAGGAATCAAGAAACCATATCTCTGCAGCCTGTCCTGGGGTGACATGTATCCAGTCAATATGGGGATAGTTGAAATCTTCCATGGTTATTGAGGGTTTTTTTATTTGTACAGCCTTACTAATCTCCTTTAACATTTCTCAGTTAGTACCAGCATCCTGGTCAGGCGGTCAATAATATATATCTACTGCTATATTATTTTTATTAGAGCACGGAGTTACTATCCACAGAGATTCTAGGGAACTGTTTGATCCATTTAAGAATTTTACTTCATTTGATTCTACACTTTCTTTCACATATAGTGCCACTCCCCCACCAGCACCGCTGGTTCCATCCTTCCACTATATTTAGTACCCTGGTATTATTACTATGTCCCATTGATTATCCTCATTCATCCAGGTTTCTGTCATGCCAATTATATCAATATCCACATTCAATATGGAACACTCCTGTTCACCCATCTTATTATTTAGACTTTAAAAACTTGTCGCTATCATTTATCTGCCAATACCTGATGTGACTGAACGGACTCTTTTTCATTTGACTATTTCTCATTAGATCTTACCCATCTTCCATTGTATTATTTGAACTTTACCTTGGATGTTCACATCAAATTCCATTTCATCCTCTCCAGCAATGTTGGATGCCACACAGGTGTAACGACCAGTGTCTGATAGCTGAGCTTCCTTTATCCGCAGAGTGCGGCCACTGGGTTGGATAGTAACATGAGCATCTGGTTTAATAGGCTGTGATTTAATTTAAATAAATTTATAAGTATTAAGTAAAATACATACTTGAAGTCTCAAGACCCATAAAAGTAATCCGATGGTGCAGCCTTTTTGCTCTGACATGCCAGTCAAATTACTTACGTCCACCTTGAAATTACTACTTGACTAAGCATTTGAAAGGAAGTTGGGAATAAGAAAAGATATTCTCTAAACTCAACTCTTTCCTCTCTGATTGCCGTGGCTTTGCCAAGAGTAACAGAAAAACATCTCTATTATCATTGTTCCCAATACCATCAGGAATCACACTCTAGCCAGTAGGCCTGATCCCAGCAGAAGGTAAGCGTCTCCTGAATTTGCTCAGCCTATTAACGTGCCTTTTGCCTAGAATGTAGCAAAAACATGTCTCGGACCTAGAATATCGCAAAAAGTCATATTATCATAGTAGGCTTCCAGTCCAATGAAATGTGTGATAAATGTAAATGAAGAAACTCAAAGGGAAAGGAGTCCTTTATGGTAATAGAAAGTTGTTAACAAAGAAAAAAAATCTACTTTTTCCAAGCAGGCAACTTGCATTTTTTTTCTATATATATTTTAAAAAGTTTTTCCTGCGGGATGACAGAGAGACGTCATCACATCACTCTGCGTCCTGCCTGCCTCCTCCCTCTCTCCCCTCTCCCAGCATGAGCCCGACTTTGTTGCTTCCCCTCACCACTTGGAATTGCTATTTTAAACCAAGCCGCTACTCCCCTTCCTGTTGAGGAAAGCCCCACCCCACAAGGATTGCAACATCAAGAAAATGGCACAGTAGCCGGCAGACCCCACATTGCAGCTGTGACAGCCCAGGGGCGGGGAGTGGGGGGGGAACTGTACCGGGTTTATGTGCCAGCAGTGGGCTCTTGGGAGTTCCCCTCCACCAGGCTCATGGTGCCCAGCTGCCTGGATTACGGTTGCCCCTGCGGATACTCATCCTCTCCCAGCAGCTGCACTTACTGCGGCTGCCAAAGGATCCCCGAGCCACCCAGGGGAGCCACTGCACCGACCTGTCTGTGCCTACCCTTCCTCTCCAGGCGGGCGGCCTTGGGCTCTGTGAGCAAGGCTGGGGTGGTGAGTAGCACAGGTGGGAGAGAGGTCAGGACAGCGCCCCCCCATTCTGCTTTCCCCACCTCAGCAAGCTGCAGTGCCCTGGACCACTGCATGCACTCGGCACTGAGCCCCACGTGGGTTGAGCAGGCACCCTGTGCCTCCCTGGACAGCGGGGTTAGAGCCAGGCCTGGTACACACCGTGTCTGGCAAAAGTGTGGGGGAAGAAAGGGTCCGGGCTGGCTGGGGAAGAAGAGGAGGGACCCAGGCTGACGGGGGGAGGGGGGGGAGAGAAGGAGAAAGGAGAAAGCACTCGGGACTGACGTGGCTGCAGCCCAGCCCTCCCAGGTGGCCCTGGGGGAGAGCCGAGGCTGCTTATCCCCCCATGAGGGGGAGTGGCAAGTGCAGTGAGCAGGGGACACAACTGCCTGGTATTTCAAAAGGTGGTTAATTTGAAGAATGACTCTACAGATATGTTGTGGTGCCCCCTATTCATTCCCTTCCGACAATTTTTGTACTCAGGATCTCACTGGTTCCCCAAAATCTGCACAGGGAGGGGAACCCTCTTGGATGATCCGCTGCTTTCTGTGGCACTGTCACCTCTTCCCAGAACCCAATGGCAAGTTCCGTACAGCCTGGGTGAGGAGGGGCAAGACCAAGATGGCAAAGGAATGACTGAGAATGGGACCAGGACACCATTCATCTTCCCAGCACAAGCTTTGTGGGGACTCTGAACAAGTGGTTTTACAGACATGAGGCATATTTCCTTCTTTCCAGGGACCCTTCCATAGTAAGGAACAAGCAACCCCTGGCAGAAGAACTCTAGTACCACTGTTCCACCTGCACTGCCAGTGAACCAGAGGGAGAAGTAGGAGCTCTCGTGACAGTGTGCAGAGAGATCTGGCCTAGTGCAGATTCCTTAAGATCCATAAAATGTTGGGGCTTGCACCACAGTCCATACTATTGCGAGGGAGGACTGCAGGGAAGCATTGATTTCAGCGGTGCAGGATCAGGAGCAGTATTCCCTTTAAGCTGCGTGGCAGCACAGCCCTGCAGCTGCTTAATGAGCCCTGCCCCACTAGCTGGGAGAGACTCGCAGCTCAGTCCTCAGCAGGGAGTTGCCCCTTCCCCAGCCAGGCAGCTCTGTGCATGAGTCCTGATGCCGATGGCTGGGCGGGGCTCATTAAGTATCCACAGGGCTGTGCTGCCACTCAGCATAGAGGGAACACTGATCAGGGACCATGTGTGCAGCTATGATGCTATACAAATGTGATTTAAAATGACAATAAATATCCAGCCGCTTCCGGGGAAAAAAAGCTCACACTTTATATTGTGACTGACCTGTCCATCCTTGTACCAGCTGACAGCAGCAGCAGGAATCGCATGAACCTCACACTCCAGAGTAAGGCTGTTGTTTACCTTGATCTTCACTTCTTTAGGAGAGAGACCCATCCCTGAGACATCTCCTTTGTTAATGACGGGTGGAACTGCATACAAATAAAATGTCCTCAGAAAGTAAAAGAGATTTCCCTGACTGACTGAATATTTTGTACGCCATTTAAAATGAATAAGACATAAGGAAATCAAGGATAATAGCCTCAGAGTAAAAACAAAACAAAACAAAAAACAAAAACCACATTCCTCTGTCATCCTCTTCTGCAAACACCACAGATGGGCTATTGGAAAACAGCAATATTTAACTTTTTAGTGAAACCGCATGAGACTACATCACTGATGACTGTCCCTCTCTACCATGTGTGTGGGTTTCAGGTGTACATACTATTAATTGAGAAATAATAAAAATTAAAACCTGTATTTTTAAAAAATACGTGTCTAAAGTTAGGCTTTTGAATCCTCTATTAGAACTGGTCAAAACTCAGAATATCCATTCCATAGGAAATCCTGACATTCTGAAATTTGTTGTCATTCAGATTCAGAATTTTTAAATTAGCCACAACATGAAATCTGGTGGAAGGAATGAGTTTTGGATCAACGAAAACATTGTGTTCAATTTTGACTTGGGACGTTTTAAAAGATATATAATTTATAATATAAAATAACTTTCTACATTCCCCAGGAAGGAATTTTTTATTTTGATTAATGGGTATTTTCTGATGGAAAAATATTCCACCAAATTTTTTTTGACAAGCTCTAATCTAAATAAGTGGCAGCTCCAAGTGAAGTTCTGTTTCTTTTCAGTGTCACTGTACAATCTTTCTTAAGTGGTGTGCTCTCTGGCACAGAGACCATCTTTATATTAGAGTGTACAGGTCTATCTAGTGCAATGGGGCCTCTAATTCAGATAGACAGATAGATAGTGTCAGTAGGGTGGACAGATTTGGCAAAGGGGTATGTTGCAGGGATTGGTTCCTGGGTTCGTGTTTCTGCTGTGAGGTGTTTGTTCGGTGCTGAGTCCCTGTTTGGTGCAGGTCCCAGGTTGGGGACCTGTCTGTAAGGGAGGACTGCTCTGCCTCTCAAGGTCTGTGAGAGCAAGGGAACATCATCTAGTATAGGTTGTGGATCCTTGATGATGTATGAGAGAGGTTTCAGCTGGGGACTGTAAGTAATGGCCAATGACGTTCTGTTGCTTTCTCTGTTGGGTCTGCCCTGTAGTAGGTGACTTCTGGGTACCCGCCTGGCTCTGTCAATCTGTTTCTTCACTTCCCCAGGTAGGCACTGTAATTTTAAGAATGCTTGACAGAGATCCTGTAGGTATTTGTCTCTGTCTGAGGGACTGGAGCAAATGCAGTTGTGTCTTAGCACTTGGCTGTAGACAATGGATCATGTGATGTGCTCTGGATGAAAGCTGTAAGTAAATATGCAAATTTGACACCATCAGAATGGGTCTAAATAGGAACTGGGAATGGGCCTCATTACAGTAAGTAATTTTTCCACTTTAGGTATTCTCACCTTCTTATCCACATCCCTATTGACTGAATTAGCTTTGATGTAACACTCCCATCTCTGTATCCCTGCTAACTGTTTTTCTTTCCCTTCATGCATCTGATGAAGTGAGTTGCAGCTCACAAAAGCTTATGCCAAAATAAAATTGTTAGTCTTTAAGGTGCCACTGGATTCCTTACTAGTAACTGGTGAGTTTAATAATGATGGTGAAATCATTATTAAAAGGAACGATAAAAAACAATCAAAAGTGCTGACAGGGAACTTTGCACAGGAAGAGAGGTACTTGGTGGCATTTTACTACAAAATATAATAGTACCTGTTTTTTATCTCTCTCAGGTAAATCTTCCCATTAAATTTAGGTTCTAGTTTCTAAAAATAGCTCTGGAGCCTGTGGGCTTTCACAGATCTTCAGCTGTGCAGCATCCATCTGAGTTAAGAGCCCAACAAACATTTTAGCAAAAAGAGAGGGCACTATCGCAACACCTTCCCCTGGGCAATGAGTGCAAAGACTCCACTTCAACTGAATGCTTGTAAATGATGATATGCAAATCTTCCTGATGTGTTTCAAAAAAGTGGGCATGATTTGTACTAACACAGGTGTTAGCTGGCCATTACCTACAGTCCCCAGCTTTGAACCTGCTGGTTCATAAAATCCTAGTGAGCAGCAGAATGGGTAAAACTCTAAAGAAAACATGGGAGAATGAGAAAAAAAAGAAAATCTGTTCAACTGTTGTAACAAACTTACTGTAGATTTTCACTTCATAGTGTTTCAGTGTTTCCCCAGCTTCATTTGTGGCTATGCAGGTATATCTACCAGCACTGTCCTCCTGTGCATTTAGAATCTGCAGGGTTTGCCCTCCTGCAAAAAGATTATTATTCAACAGCATTATTTTTCACTAGCACTATGCTCTTAATATGCAGGTTATTAATGTTTTGTGTATTCATACTTTCAACCCTGAGAGCTAAATCCTTCTCTACATGCATGCATCACTCACAACTAAGAGGGAACTGCACATGTATAATTTAGGTCAGGATGAGAAACTATGTAATAATGAGTGTACAGCAGTGGTTCCCAACCTGTGGTCCGTGGACCCAGATGGTCTGTGAAGCTACTGTAGGGGATCCGCAGAAAGTTTAGGAAAGCAAAAGTAAAGATTGGGTCACCGTGAGACTGGGACTTTCTGCCAGGCAATTCTCACCCAGAGCTTGCCATTCGCAACCATCTGCACACATGCTGCCTGCCTCGGGATGGGATCTTGATACCCCAGGAGGTACCATGTGTCCTCCCGCCACCAACTGAGCTGCTGTTTACACTCCAGCCCTTTCCGACCCTCCCAGTTCTGCGGTGGGCTCGATCCTTACTTTTCTTTTTCTTTTTCCTCCCCCAGGGACAGACAAGAGATAATCCAACAAAAGGAAAATTACTTTTTTCCTTTCTTAATTATAAGCTACTAATGAGCTATACAATAGAACCTCAGAGTTATGCACACTTTGCACATGGAGGTTGGTTGTAACTCTGAAGTGTTAATAACTCTTAAAAGAACAACTACAATGTTTTGTTCAAAGTTTACACTGAACTTTCTACAGCTTTGACTGAATACTATACAGAAGAAAAGTGCTGCTTTCCTTTTAATTTTTAGTAGTTTATGTTTAACACAACACTGTACTGTGTTTAATCGTTATTTTGAGGGAGGGGAGGATTGTTTTCGATTTTTTTGTCTCAGCAGCTGCCTGACTGCACACTTCCAGTTCCAAATGAGGTTGTGATTGGCTGACCAGTTTATAACTCTGGTGTTCGTAACTCTGAAGTTCTACTATATCTCACTTATTTAGCTTTTCTGTGTGAGTCTATCTTTACTTCCTCTTCAGTTATATCCACCTATTTTGGAAATGTTCCCATTATTTTCACAGGGGTACACGAGGGGCCCGATCGACCCTCAAGGCGGGAGGGCCCATCCAGTAGCTGGGAGGGGACTAGTGAGGAATGAGGTAGGGTGAGAGGTGTGGCCTGGCATTCCCTGGCAGGAAGCAGCATGGCACGACCAGAGAGCAGCATGGCTGCAGCTTCCTTGCTGTGCAGCTCCAGGAACTGTGTGCATGTCTGCGGACTCAAAGAGGAACTAATGGGGCTGCGCCTGCAGCAGGAAGCTGCGCTGCCCCCATGCACTCACAGGCAGCGGGGAAGGGCGAAGCGCGGCAAGGCAACTCCAGATCACACTGCTCTCTGGCCACACCACTTCCCTCCGAGGACTGCTGAGGCTGTCCCGACCCTCCCCTGGAATGGCACAGCTGCAGAGTAGTACCGTGCAAACTGGAGCTGCATTGCTGCGCCTTCCTCTCCTCTGACAGTGAGTGGGGAAGTAGTACAGACACCTGCTGCTGGCGCGGCCCCATGGCCCTGCTAGTCCTTCAGACCACCTCAGCTAGGGGAAGAGGCAGGGAGGGGAGGGGATGGGACGGGACAGGGCAGGAAGGGGCAAGATCTAGGGCAGAAGATTGTGCCGGCCCTTCCCTAGTCTTGCAGAGAGCTTTTAGCTGGTGCCCCCTCTCCATCCCTGTCACCGGTTGCCTCTGTTTCACAGAGAAGTCTAAAGTTAATAACACAATGTAAGGATGTTAAGACGCAGGTAACTGTATAATTGTGTAGTTGATGCAATTTGTACCGACTACATGATTAGTCGATAAGGGAAGGCACTCTGTCCCAGCCCGTGCTGCATCCAGGAGCCACCCCCTCTGCGGCTCTGCATTTTAAATGTAGTAACAGCCACCCAGCTCTTGCTAAGTTTAAAATGCAGAGCCACAGCGGTCCCGAACCCACATAAGCCTTGACTGAGCCGGGCTTGCTCAGTCCTGGCTCATGCTGGGTCCTGAACCTACCCCCGCTGCAGCTCTGCATTACATTGCAGAACTGCAGCAGGGATAGATCTGGGACCCGGCGCAAGCAAGATGCAGGACTGATACAGCTCTGCATTTTAAATGTGGTAAAAGCCACCCAGCTCCCCTCAGCACCGGCTGCTGCTCCCCTCCCATCTCCTTGCTGCGTCTGCTACAGAGGCAGCAGGGGATGGAGGAGCAGAGAGAATGTGAGGAGTTGAATAGATTACCCAATGAGCCTACTTGACTAGTCGCTTACATCCCTAATACAATGTAGGGCATATTTTTAGCAGCCAATATTAATTGTGCTTAGTTTGTAGACACATCCATTTTATAACCAAATTGTTGTAAGAAGGTAATATTGCCTAATTTGCACAAACTGATCTTCCTGCAAATTTTTCAGACATGATTGCAAAAAAAGCAAATATGATTCTAGGTTGTATCAACAGGTGTGTTGTAAGCAAAACTCGTGAAGTCATTCTGCCGCTCTACTCTGCACTAGTTAGGCCTCAGCTGGAGTACTGTGTCCAGTTCTGGGCGCCACATTTCAAGAAAGATGTGGAGAAATTGGAAAGGGTACAGAGAAGAGCGACAAGAATGATTAAAGGTTTAGAGAACATGACCTATGAAGCCAGGCTTCATGAACTGGGCTTGTTTAGTTTGGAAAAAAGAAGATTAAGGGGGGACATGATAGCGGTTTTCAAATATCTAAAAGGGTGTCACAAGGAGGAAGGAGAAAATTTGTTCCTCTTGGTTTCTGAGGACAGGACAAGGAGTAATGTGCTTAAAGTGCAGCAGGGGACGTTTAGATTGGACATTAGGAAAAAATTCTTAACTGTCAGGGTGGTCAAATATTGGAATAAATTACCAAGGGAGGTGGTGGAATCTCCCTCTCTGGAGATATTTAAGAACAGGTTAGATAGACATCTGTCAGGGATGGTGTAGATGGAGTTTGGTCCTGCCTTGAGGGCGGGGGGCTGGACTCGATGACCTCTTGAGGTCCCTTCCAGTCCTATTATTCTATGATTCTATGATTCTATGATTATTCTATGATTAAGGAGGGAAATTGGAAATTTCCATTAGTCATTTGATGGTCTTATATGGCTATGATATTGTTCAATAATGAATACATTTGAAAGTTACCTGTCCAACACATTATCAAGAAACTACAGCCTATATTGGAACAGGATACCATACTCAAAGAGGCTCTGGGAGACAGACCCATAGTCTCCTATAGACAACCACCTAACCTCAAGATGATTCTTACCAACCACCACAGGACATACCACACTAATACCAACCCTGGTACCTTCCCTTGCAACAAACCCCGTTGCCAGCTTTGTCCACATATTCATTCTGCTGATACCATTATTGGACCTAACCAAGTGAGTTATAAGATCAAGAACACATATTCCTGCGCATCCAGAAATATAATCTACGCTATCATGTGCCGAAAGTGTCCGTCTGCTATGTACATTGGACAAACATCTCAGACACTTCGCCAAAGGATTAATGCCCACAAAACAGATATTAGACAAGATCACAAAGAGAAAACAGTTTCTTGCCACTTTAACCAGAAAGGACACTCTCTAAATGACTTAGCCACCTGCATTCTGCTACAAAGACCTTTTACATCTGCACTTGAAAGGGAATCCTCTGAACTGTCATTCATGTTAAAATTCGACACTTACCGACAAGGACTTAACAAGTCTTTGAACTTTCTCACCCATTATCAAGACAGTTTCCCCAATTATCACCTGTAATACCATTAACTCACAAACATCCCACTCTCCCTACCTTTAATATCAGCAATTCACAGACACTTACCTTCCTTCCTCCCCCTTCCCACCCCCCCGCATCCTCCTTCTGTTCTGCAATGTGATTTGTCCTTTTCATATTTGTTCATTTTTTTAAATTGTATCCTTTGGTATATATGGTTGTGACTACTTTCTTCCACTATTTGATCTGAGGAAGTGGGTCTGGCCCACGAAAGCTCATCATCTAATAAACCATCTTGTTAGTCTTTAAAGTGCTACATTGTCCTGCATTTTGCTTCAAGATTATGTGTGTTATCAATATTTCAAATGATATTATTTGTTATTATTGCATGTTATTATTTCCATGTTATTATTGTGTAGTTACCACCTAACTTTACTTATTATATTGTAACTGTGCAGTTAACTTGTCTCCACTACATTTTACAAAGTAATAGGATAAATATTACTTGAATGAATAAAAATAATTAATTAGTTAATGTTTGTGGGATTCTTTGAGATCTTTGGGTGGAAAAAGCTACAAAAATACAAAGTTATTTGCTATTGCGGCAACTGTTTTGATTTATGAATGTGCCATCTGATAAGTGAAAATGCAGTTATTTTATTTAAGAATAAAAATAATTACCTGGCAATATTCGGATATTTCTGTTAGATTCCAGTGGCGCTCCATCTTTTAGCCAGGTAATTGTAGCTGCTGGGTATGAATAAGCCTCACAAGTCAGGGATGTGGGGCTATTCAGAATAACAGTGACATCTTCTGCATTGCCATGACTATCTGTACCCACAATGGTTGGAGACACTAGGAAGCAATAAGCAGATCTTAAGTAAGGCAACTGACAGACATTAAAAGCAATTTAAGGCTACAATAACTTTTAATAGAGAACTACTGATGTTATTTGAAACCACTTTATAACAAAAATTCAATATCCTGTTTATGGACCTGGTTCTAAATTAAGTAAGTCAATGTGCATCCCTACTAAGCATATCTGAACTGTTCACAATGAAACCAGAACCAGGCAAAAGTCCTATAGTACTAGCCGAAGCTCATCTGTTTTACTGTTTTGTCCTCTGGATTTAAAATTCACCCTATATTCATACAGCCTGTCCTTTTTGGATGCTGTCAAATGGGGATGGGAGAAGGGGTGGAGTAAGGGCTGGCACCAACCACTACTCTACCCACCTCCCAAGGCCTATTACTGGCTAGAGGTCAGCTGGCCTACCAGAGCTGGATTAAGTCTTCTGTGGGCCCAGGGCTATTAGGTTTGTGGGGTCTCTGTGTAGAAGGAGGGTGGGGAAGGAGGGTAGAGGCTCAGGACTTCCCCTAGGCTTTGGGGTGGGGCTAAAAATGAGGGATTCAATGTGTGGCAGAGGGCTCCAGACTGGAGTTATGGGCTCTGGTATGGGGCCAAGGATGAAGAGTTTGGAGTCTACCAGGGGGCTCCAGATTTGGGCGCAGGAGTTTGGAGTAGGCTAGGTCAGGAGGATAGGATGGAGATGCAGGAAGGGGTTCAGCAATGGGGAAGCAATAGGGAGCCAACAAGATTAATACCTTTTTTAGGTACCCGACACAATCACTTACCAAGTACATTGAGACTATAACTTTTGCTTTTGTCACCAGCTATATTGGAGGCAACACATGTATATCGCCCTGTGTCAGCCACTTGAGCATTGGTGATTTGAAGAAAACGTCCACTGGACAGGACCTGGTGATCTCTATCCTGAGTAAGAGGCTGCCCATCTTTTACCCATGTAATCTGTGGTACAGGATTCCCTTAATAAAAAATACAATTAATTTTAAGTGTTAATTACTGAAGCCTCTAGGACACGAGGAGTTACTGAACAATAAAAAAAGAAACATTTCCATGTGTCCACTTAAAATTTCATTTTTAGAAAAGTTTCTATAGAACACATATTCTATAGTCCTATGGGCTTTTGAACCATCCTATAGAACTAAATAACATATATAAGACTATAAGAACATAAGAACAGCCATACTGGGTCAGAACAATGGTCCATCAATTCCAGTGTCCAGTGACCAATACCAGGTGCTTCAGAGACAATAAACAGAACTGATAATCTTCAAGGGTATGTCTACACTAGCCCCCTAGTTCGAACTAGGGAAGCTAATGTAGGCATTCGAAGTTGCAAATCAAGCCCGGGATTTAAATATTCTGCGCTTGATTTGCATCTTCCCGGCAGTCGCCATTTTTGAAATTTACAAGTCCAGACTAACTGCCCACATCTACATGGAAGGAGGTTTACCAGGTAGTTCGATTTAGGGGCTTTAATTCGAAATATCAGCTCCCTGCCGGCAGTTAGTCCGGACTTGTAAATTTCAAAAAATGGCGACTGGCTGGGAAGATGCAAATTAAGCGCAGGATATTTAAATCCCGAGCTTGATTTGCAACTTCGAATGCCTACATTAGCCTCTCTAGTTGGAACTAGGGAGCTAGTGTAGCCATATCTCAAGTGATCCAGCTTCCTGCCATCCATTCACATCTTCTGTCAAGAGATGCTACAGAATCATCTCTACTCATCCTAGCTAACAGCTGCTGATGGACTTAGCTCCATGAACTTACCTGGTTCTTTTCTGTACCTGTTATAATCTTGGTATTTACAACATCCTCTGGCAAAGGTTAACTGCATTGTATGAGCTAAAATTTCCTTTTTTGTTTATTTGTTTTAAACCTGCTGCCTATTAATTTCATTTGGTGACACTTTGTTCTTTTGTTGTGAGGAGTAATTAACACTTCCCTATTTACTTTCTCCATGCCAGTCATGATTTTATAGACTTCAGTCATATAACCCTCAGTTATCTCTTTCCAAGCTGAAAAATCTCAGTCTTATTAATCTCTCTCACATGGAAGCTGCTCCATACCCCTAATAATTTCTGTTGCCCTTTTCTGTACCTTTTCTAACTCCAACACATCTTTTTTGAGATGAGGCAATCAGTTGTGCACACAATATTCAAGATGGGGGTGTATCATAGATTTTATATTGAAGTAATATATTTTCTGTCTTATTCTCTCTCTGTTTACTAATGGTTTCCAGCATTGCATTTGCTTTTTTGACCCACTGCACAGTGTTTAGATGTTTTCAAAGAACTATCCACAATGACTCCAAGATCTTTCTTGAGTGGTAAAAGCTAATTTAGATCCCATCATTTTCTATAGCAAGAGAGTTGGGACTGTTTTCCAATTAGGGATGTGAATGGTTAACCAGATAACTGGTGGGGGCTGGAGCAACTCCCCACTTGCTGGGGGCAACTTGCTGCTCCAGCCCAGCCAGAGCAAACCCTATCCACGGTGGACCTGGCCTGGGTGCGCTGTTGGCAGGAGTGCTCCAGCCCACTTGCCTCCCTTTAATCAGTTAACCACTTAAACGTAACATTTAGCCGGTTAACCAATTAAATAGGATTTTACGTCTCTATTTCCAGTGTGCATTACTTTGCACATAACTGGGATATGCTCTTCTGTTAAATTCCACAGGATGTTAAAAATAAAGTACTGCAGGCAAATGTTCTTTCTTTTAAGTTCTATCAGGTATTTCTGTAAGGATTACTTACTAAAAATATACTCAATTAGGTTGAATGTTTAAAAAACCCACTACATTGACAGTGACATTAAAACACGTAAAAAAGTACAGTCAAGATAAAATTAGAGTTAAATGCTGGCTTTTAGCGATTTGTACACATACACTCACACGACTGCAATCAGAAAGGGAATTGGGTTGTAGACAACTCACACACCAAGCTGCTGTGGGTTTAGCACTTGAACAGGGAACATATTGGGGCACTACAAAGCCTTACCTATGACTTCACATGTTAATGTAACACTGTGTTTTTCTTTCACTTTCATATCTTCCAGTTTATTCTCTCCCACAATCCCTGGGGGCACTGTTAGAGAGGCAAAAGGGTATAATATTGCTAATTATTAAATGCATCAAATTTAAATAGAACACACTGCAGACTTATACTGGTATAACTACATCCTCCGGAATGTGAAAAATCTACTCCTCTGAGCCACAAAGTTATACCAACCTAACCCAAAGTGCTATATTGATGGGAGAGCTTCTCCTGCTGACTTGGCTACTGCCTCTTAGGAAGGCTGAGAGCATCTTCATTAAAGCACTATAGAAGCAGCGCTGCAACAGTGCATCTGCAGCAATGCAGCATTTGATGTGTAGTCCTGCCCGAAGACACTGTCTCTGTGTTTGAACATATAGCTTCTTTCATATAAAAATAACAAATGGCTTCGTCAGACCTACTAGGAACAAGCCCACAATGATGATAGCATGGGATTTACAATACCCCAGCAGGATTTACAGGAAACAAAATGTTCCACTCTGCAAACAACCAGCCCTTCTGGCCAGCAGCCCCACCTGCTGGTTCCTTTTGTGATGGCTAGCCCTTGTGAGGTGCTGGTGAGGACCATGCTTTGCACTAGGGAATTTTTTCAAAGTGAAGTAGATCAAAGTGCACTCGGGAACTTTCAGTGGTAGGAGGGTCTACTATATGGACAGCACATGGCACACTAGTGCACTGTAGATACCCAGCTTGCCATGAGCTAACTGTTCGGCTAGATAAACTCTAGGAGAACGTATTCCTTTTACAAGTTTATAAGCCTTACTATATATGCTGGTGAAAGATACAACATTTTTTGCCTATCATCAAATTCATATACTTACCTAGAACGGAAAGGCCAAAATGTTTCCTCGCTTCTCCTGCAGCATTGGTTACTATACAGGTATACTGACCCGCATCTTCCACTTTAGTCTGAGTGAAACGCAGCATCCTGCCCCCTGAAGAGAAGAATAAATAATCATGAAAATACCCTTCCAAAAAATAAAGGATGACAAAAATCCTGCACTGAATGCATTTCTGTGATTTTACAATCAAACTTAAAAATAAGTTACCGGTATGTCCTGCTGCGATGAAAAAGATTCTCACAAACAGCAGAAACTGACTGCCTATTCTGCTTTCTTTGCAATGACTAGCAAAACTCCCAGGCTACGTCTACATTGGTCCCTATTACGGAATAGGCATGCAAATGTAGCACTTTGGAAGAGGCAAATCCGCGGGGGATTTAAATATCCCCCACGGCATTTGCATTTTCATGGCCACCGCTTTTTTCCGGCTTGGGGAAAAGCCGGAAAAGAGCGTCCAGACTGGCGCGATCCTCCGGAATAAAGCCCTATTCCGAAGGATCTCTTATTCCTACTTGAAAGAAGGAATAAGAGATCCTCCGGAATAGGGCTTTATTCCGGAGGATTGCACCAGTCTGGACGCTCTTTTCCGGCTTTTCCCCAAGCCGGAAAAAAAGCGGCGGCCATGTTTATTTAAATCCCGCGGCGGATATTTAAATCCCCCGCGCATTTCCCTATTCCAAAGTTCTAAATTAGCATGGCTATTCCGAAGAAGGGGCCAGTGTAGACGTAGCCTTTGTGTTTAACATAGTATTCTATTTAAAAATGAAGCCTGGCCAACAAACCCCCAATTGGGGCCAAGCCCCCATCTGGCCACAACCACTCTTGCACTCCTCCTTCCCCAGACCCTAGATCTGAGCCTATCAAACACCGGAACCTCCTGCCCTCAGCCCCTCACATACCCAACCCAAATTCCTGCACCCTCACATCCACAAGCCTGTGGCTTGCTTAGTATCCCAACACCGCCCAGCCTGAAGCCCCCTCCCCGAGCCAGTGTTCCCTTCTCCACCTCCTCCTGCATCCAGATTTCCTCCCAGAGCTTGCACCTCTCACCCCTTCCCACACCCAAATCCCTCATTCCCACCCCAGAGCCTACACATCCTGTCTCAACACAGCAAGGGTCCAGCTAGACTGCAGGAGTTTTTCAGGATTCTGGAGCTATCCCAGAAAAACTCTTCTGCATCCAGGGTTGCATTTGTTCTTCTGCTTTTTTAGTGGAAGAACAAACAGGCTCTTTTGGTCATCCCTATATTCCTCTTTCCACAAGGAATAAGGTGGCTTCCAAAAGAAGGGTTTTTTTTCTGACATTTGGTCCAGTGTAGACAGGCCAAATGTTGGAAAAACCTCTTCCTACAGAAGAATAAAAAAAAATAAGCAGCAGTATAAGGATTGGGGATAGCAAGTGATGGAGAGGAGGAGAATAGAGAGGGTGGGGTTTCAAGGAAGGGGTGGGGCGGTAGATCTTGGCTTGGTCTGTCATTTAAAAAGTGATCTTGGGTGTAAAAAGGTTGGAGACCACTGCTGTATAGCTTACTATTTGAATGTTGTCTATATGGTGTGAGCTAAAACCAATTCAATCTATGCAAGGAGTCTAATCAACTTCAAAGTGTTTTTGATGGGGTCCCTAAATCCCTTTGTTAGCTTCAGAGCTGCTAAGTCAATTAAGTATTTTTAAATATGAAGTCACCAAACAGCGATAACATGCGGAGTAGCCCTGCAGCTGACAGTCATGCAGGAGGCTGCTCCATGGGCAGCGAGTGAAGACCCAGATGGGGAAGGCGAGCATCAGCCCTGCCTCTGATGCCAGAGGCCGCACCCCTTCTTCTTGAGACCCCGCCCTTTCAGCTCCCTCCCCTCGTTGAGTCACGCCTAAAGCCCAACCCTTCCTGGCTAGCTGGAGGGCTGGAGATGCCATACCACAGCCCCAGCCCCCCCGGGTGTCCGGGGAAGATAGGCAGTTTTGGGAAGTCAGTGCTTTCTCTCGCCTAGCATGGTTGGGATGTATAAAAACAGTTACTTTATAACCAATACAAATTCTATTGGTTACATGGTTGCATGGGAACCTACAGTTAGAGAAGGAAGGTGCTGAAGGGGTACCCCCATGCCTGGGGGCCTGGATGCCAGCCCTGCACCTGCGAGCATCATGGTGCATGCAGGGTCCCAGCTGCCAGCCTTGTGCCTTGGGCTCCGTGCCTGGCTGCTGGCTGCGTGTCACGATGGACCCTGGCTGGTAGCCTGGCAGGCGGGACCCTACGCAGAATTTAACTGCTAACAGAAAACAATAAGCATTAGCTTATTGGGTTCACCACTTACCCTCTTACATCCCTAACGCACAGGCCCTTACCTTGCACAGGCTGCCAGACCCCAGTGTGGGGCCCCACTGTGCATGTGTATTGGGCTGTAAGCCAAGCATGGCAGCACATTCCCAGATCTGTACAAATTAGCAAAGCTCTAAATGAAATTTGGTAAGAAAATTTACTTGGTTTAGATTTGGTTCAACTTGGTACTTACTAAATGCTGCTGCCAATTCCTATTTAAATATGCAAACATTCAGCAAGAGTTTCTATTTCTATTTTGTACTGTAAGTTTCTCACACTCAGCACACTGGCACTGTAGACACCGATTATATGGTTTTAATAGCTCCTTCAGTTGTACCTGAGAGAATTCTCACAGAGCTGTTCAAGGAGATAGGCCGTCCGTTCTTGAGCCATATTATTGATGGCAAGGGAATTCCA
The DNA here is from genome assembly GCF_049634645.1 of Pelodiscus sinensis. Taxonomy (NCBI): domain Eukaryota; kingdom Metazoa; phylum Chordata; order Testudines; family Trionychidae; genus Pelodiscus; species Pelodiscus sinensis. Next base: position 55,190,929 of record NC_134719.1, read on the forward strand.
GACACTTCGCAAATCAGAGTGACAGGGTTTTTCTCCACTGTGCTGATGTTTTCAGGCATTTCCAGGTCACCTACAATACTTGGAGGGACTACAAAGCAAAACAAAGGAAAATTATACCTGAGAACACTGAATAAAAAAAACTTACTTGTGGATAAAACACACCATATCCTTTAAATTGACAAATTAATTCACCATGGTTAAAACCATTCTGACTAGCACAGGACTTGATTTTTCTATCCCAGCTACATGGTAGCAAATTATCATTATTTTAACATTTCTAGTCTTCATATTATTCAGACATCATGTCATAAAGGCAGAAGATATAAATATCTTGAGCTGATTCTATCAATCCCATTAGATTCTTTCATGGGTTCAGAATCAGTTAGTACCTAACACAGGTTGAACCTCTCTTGTCTGCAACTCCTTGGTCTGGCAACATCCTTGATCCGGTAGGACCATGGACATAAGAATCGTAGAATCATAGAGCTGAAAGGGACCTCAGAAGGTCATCAAGTCCAGCCCCCTCCCCAAGGCAGGACCAATCCCATCTAAATCAACCCAACCAGGGCTTTGTCAAGCCAAGACTTAAAAACCTCTAGGGATGGAGATTCCACCACCTCCCTAGGTAACCCATTCCAGTGCTACACCACCTTCCTAATGAAATCATTTTTCCTAATATCCAACCTGGACCTCCCCCACTGTAACTTGAGACCATAGCTCCTTGTTCTGCCATTTGTCACTACTGAGAACGGCCTTTTTCCATTCTCTTTGGAACCTCCCTTCAGGAAGTTGAAGGCTGCTATCAAATCCCCCCTCACTCTTCTCTTCTGCAGACTAAACAAACCCAAATCCTTCAGTCTTTCCTCATAGGTCATGCGCTCCAGCCCTGTAATCATTTTGGTCACCCTCCGCTAGACCCTCTCCAATGTGTCCACATCCTTTCTTTAGTGGGGGGCCCAGAACTGGACACAATACTCCAGGTGTGGCCTCACCAAAGCTGAATAAAGGGGAATAATCACTTCTCTGGATCTGCTGGCAATGCTCCTCCTAATGCACCCTAATATGCCATTAGCCTTCTTGGCTACAAGGGCACACTGTTGACTCATATCCAGCTTCTCATCCACTATAATCCCCAGGTCCTTTTCTGCCAAACTGCTACTTAGCCATTCAGTCCCCAGCCTGTAACAATGCTTGGGATTCTTCCGTCCCAAGTGCAGGACTCTACAAATGTCCTTGTTGATCCTCATTGGATTTCTTTTGCCCAATCCTCTAATCTGTGCAGGTCACTCTGTGGCTAGGAGCGGAGCCGGTTTGGTCGATGGCAGCCTTCGGGGGCAGTGACCTATGGGTAGAGAGCCCTGGGAGCAGCTGCCACACCAGCGCATGGGACCAGGAAACCACGGGAACAGCTGCTGCCGTACGTGGGACTGGGGAACCCTGGGAGTGGCAGTTGTTTTGGCCACACACGCAGGTCTGGGGAATCTCGGAAGTAGCTGCCGCTGCTGCTGCCGCTGCCATGCACAGGGCCAGAGCCAGGGAACTTTGGGAGCAGCTGCTGCCCTGTGCAGGGGTGGAGTTAGGAAGCAGAGCCCTGTGAGTGGGTTGGGGGCAACAGACTGAGGCAGGTGAGCTGGAGGAGGTCAGGAGGGGAAGCCCGAGAGCCTGGACACCTGACCTCCTCTGGTCCAGCAAATTCCCTTGTTCAGAACCACTCCAGGCCCAAGGGTGCTGGACAAGGAAGATTCAACCTGTGCTGCATTTTGCTTGCTATGTCCATTTACAGTCAGGAAACTGCTAAGTAAAATTGTGTCAGGCTGCCCGAATATTGTGCTTTTTCTATTAGAAAAAGCAATATGGTAATTTAGACTTCCCCTTTCTGGGATTAAAATAACAGTAAATCTCTTGCTGGTTTTCTCTTGCTAGGAAGAGGATTACTTCCATTTTTCATGCAGCTCCATTGGACAATCTGAGTCTGTGAGTAGATTAAGTTTGCATTTTTCCCTTCAATACATGGGAAAATGAAAAGGAAAGAAAATGTGCTATCACAGAGGCTCCCATCTAGAAAGAGTCCCAGTGTAATTTTTACTTCTTAAAGTAATTACAGAAATATAACGTATTTTCTTCATTTTCAACTTAATTGTATTTTTCCTTTTTTTCCCCTCTCCCCTTCTCCTCTAGTTGCTGTTTCCGTTTCTCAATGTATGGGAAGACTTGGAGATGGGCTTCATGGCTCAGGGAGACCTCAAGATATTCATAAATCTTTGCGAATCAGTAGGATCTCTGGCAGAATACTTGTCAAACTGACCACAATAGTTATGATAATCAGTCATCCTCACCCATTGCCCTTTTCCTTAACTTCACCCTCCTAACAGTCAAATAACTTGTGTCTGATGCCACAAGAAGAATAGCCAGAGTGGAAATGAAGTCCCATTCTAAATCAGACGGGACAGAACATGCGATTTTTGAAATCACACACAATCGCTATTCATTTAAACACTCACGCTGTAATCCATGCTACTGAAGGTAGAGAACTGAAATGCACTCCTCTTGGGACTATAAGTTAAACCATTCTGATATTGCAGCTAGTGTCTGTTCATTAATTCTTGCTTCTTGCTGGGTGCACATGCATACTTGTGCTAGGATACCAGCTGATTTCTGTGAAATTTAAGGTTTGGTTTTAACCTGGAAAGTCCTATCTGGTTTGAATCCTAACTACTGGAGAAAAACTCTCTATTCTCATGTAATACCATAGCAGCTTAGTCTTCAGTGCATCCCAGCTAACATCCACCTAGTTTCATCAGGTGAGAGTTAGCAGCAGGGCTTTCTTGGTTTCACCACTCATTTCCCATCTTAGAGCATCTGAGCCCAGACTGGATGACCGCCCAGACAGGATAAGGCCCAACTATTTTCCCACTTATTTCTTTAGCAGGCTATGTAATGAGGCTGGGATGGAGGTGGGGGCTAGTTTGATTTTAGGAGGCCTATGTTTAGGGGTTGGAAGATGTGTATTTATTTTGTTTCTTAAAATGATACTTGTGCTTTAATCAATGTAATGTGCCTAGCGCATGTGGTACGCACATGTGGAACTCCTAAATTAATATAATACGATAAATATCTCCTTACTGCCTCCCCCAGTAAACATGAAAACATATCTGTCTCTTCCTTGCCTGCCCTGTTCCTCTCCCCTACTCACCATGAATGTTTAAATTATATTTCCTGTCAGCCAGTCCTGCCACATTCCCAGCAACACACACGTAGCGGCCAGTGTCAGACACCTGGGCATTTTTCAGCTGAAGAAGACGTCCATCGTTCAATATCTCTACTCCCCTCCCGTTGACAAGGAGATGACCATCTTTCATCCAAGTTATTGCTGGCGGTGGGTTGCCCTGTACTTTGCATTCCAGTGAAATATTGTTCCCTATGGTAACAACCACTTCTGAGGGGTGGTTCCCACTGTTCAATATAGTGGGGCGAACTATTAAAGGAAAGAAAACACAAAACTTTAGCAGGAGAGGCTGAGTTTCAGGATCTGCAGTGATTCATACATATAAAAATGAGTGAAGTAATTGAAAGGGAGACCACCAAGGAACATCTCAGTGATGCTGAAAGTGGCAATGGCAATTCAGTAGGTTGCACTCTCTCTTCTGAGGCAGTACTCAAATAATGCTTGGAATCAAGAGACATTGTGCTAAAAATATCTTTACCACTTATGATCAATGGCCTTTTTCACAAGAAGGTATTAATTCTAGTATTTTAGCTAACTTACAGTAAAAGTATTAAATGCATTTTAATGACTTAAAATTAACTCTGCATTTTCAACTGGCTGCTTCATTCTTATTCAGTCTCAGTTGCAAGTAGTTGTAATGAACTGCTGTAAGTAGTTTTCACCTTACAGGGAGTTACATTTCAGTGGTAGTTTAAACAATTCCTGTCTGTGTGTAAGGATCTCAAACCTCTTTATAAGCATAAAATCATAGGACTGGAAGAGACCTCAAGAGGTTATGTAGTCCAATTCCCTGCATTCATAGCAGGACTAAGCATTATATGAAGCATCCCTGATATGTATTTATCTAACCTGATCTTAAAAATCAACAATGATGGAGATTCCACAACTTCCCTAGGTAATTTACTCCAGCTTAACCTCCCTGACAGTTAGAAAACTTTTCCTAATGTCCAACCTAAAGCTCCCTTGCTGCAAGTTAAGCCCATTGATTCTTGTCCTATTCTCAATATTAAGGAGATCATTTTACCTCTCTCCTCCTTGTAACAGTCTTTTATGTACTTGATAATTATTATATCCCCTCTTAGGATTCTCTTCTCTAGACTAAACAAACCCAATTGTTTCAATATGCCATCATAGGTAATGTGATTTAATCACAGGTAAATATAGTAAAAGTCATGGACAGGTCACAGGCAACACACAGAAAATCATGGTCTGGCCATGATTTATACCATAAATACCCTGATTGAATCTTGGGGAAGAGAGACATGGCAGGGGTACCTGCAGAAGCAGATGCCAGAGCAGGGGGAGCTACAGGGATCCCACTGCTGTTCCGGCTGCTGCCAGGGAGCAAGGGGAAGCCCTGGGCTCTGCTACTGCTGCAGCCACAATCAGCAGGGAGCCTTGGGGGGCCACTGCTGCTCTGGCTGACCCTGGGACTACTGTGCAGGAGGTCACTAAAATCAGCCAAATCAGCCGCTGATTAGCTGCAGGGCCCTGTAGTAGTGGCCTGTGCTGCTGACCCCAGGACATTCCAGCAGCAGCTGGTGCTAGGGTGCTGCTCAAGAGGCTGACTGTGGAGCTACTTCAGCAGCAGCCAGTGCGGCTGTCCCAGGGATGCCTGAGGAGTGGAGCCCATGTGTCAATCACACTGGCTGCTGCAGAAGTCACAGATGTTGCAAGAAATCATGGAAGCTGAGCCTTCTGTGACCTCCACGACAGACAGGGAGTCCTACTCATAGGCCATTTTCTAGACCTTTAATACATTTTGTTGTTCTTTTCTGGACTTTTTGCATTTTGTCCCTCTCTTTCCTGAAGTGTAGCACCTAGAACTGGACACAATACTCCAGCTGAGGCCTAATAAGCATGGAGTAGAGCTGAAGAATTACTTCTTGCGTCTTGCTTACAACACTCCTACTAGTAGAATGTAGAATGCAGTTTGTTTTTTTGCAACAGTGTCACACTGCAGGTTTATATTGAACTAGTGATCCATATGACCCTCTGATCCCGTTCTGCAGTACTCATTCCTACAGAGTCATTTCCCATTTTGTACGTGTGCAACTGACTGTTCCTTCCTAAGTGGAGTACTTTGCATTTGTCCTTATGAATTTCATCCTCTTTATTTCACACTATTTCTCCAGTTTATGCAGATCATTTTGAATTTTAATCCTATCCTCCAACACATGTGCAACCCCTCACAGCTTTGGTATCATCTGTAATCTTTATAAAGATCCTCTCTATGCCATTTTCAAAATCATGATGAATACTGAACAGTTGGACCCAGAACTGATCCTTGTGGGACCTTCTATGATATGCCCTTTGCAGTGGCATAATTTGCTCTTGTACCTTTAATCATGTGTCTTTGAAAAACTCCCAACTATCTTGAACTGTTTTTTTGTTTTTTAATATTTGCTTTCCATGGGATCCTACCCACCAACTTCCCCGAGTTGCCTAAAAAGCCTCCCTTCTTAAAATTCCATTATCTTTATTGGGCTGTTTTCCCTCCTAACATTCCTTAGAATCAGGAACGCTATCATTTCAAGATCACTTTCACCAGAGATACCTTCCACTTTAAAATTCTCGACCAGTTCCTCCCTATTTGTAAAAAACATATATCTGTTGAAATGTTACAGGATTTTTCAGGCTGAAAGATACTCTATGTCCAAAGGAAAAACATTTGGTTATTCTTGTCATTTTTTCTTAGCTACCTTTTTTTTCCAGACGTTTCAGTATTGTGTCCTTTGCTATTTACAATATGTACTTGTCGTATAACACATGCAGTCTAAAAATCTAGAATAAGTGTGTATCAGAGCATTTCTTTATAATATCACATGCAAACTATTCTCTTAAATAAACAGAGCCAGTATGCAATGTTATCCGACGGAAAGTAATTTTCAGACTGAATTCAAGTGAAAGTCACGTTTGCACCTCTGTTAGATATCAGAACAGACTCAACCAGTTCCAGGAATTTCCCATCTGCCGACTGGACTCACTCTTAGGATGCCCTGCATATTATTTCAGCTGAGACCTGAATCGATATCTTTATGCTATGTAACCAGCAGGTTTATCAGATGACTCCAAAAATGAATCCTGACTCTGGCTGAGCAAGTAGGATCCTGTGCTAAAGTTGTTTCATCTGGAAGTCACTCTCTGAAAAACCTTACAGTCTTAATACATCTTTACTAATTAAGGTTTCATAATGTACTTGTTTTTCAAGATTAATGACCATGTAGAGAATACTACCTGATGACCTACCATAAACTTGCAAATTGTATTCTTTCTTTGTGTTCCCAGCTGTGTTTGAAGCCAGACACATATAAGATGCAGCATCAGATTTTTCTGCAATTGCAATCTGCAATTGTCTGCCTCCAGACAGTACCCTGACTCTTCCGGTAGGGTCAGTGGGCAGTGGAGAACCTGCAAGAGATATTCTTTCAGAGAGAAACACAGCAAATGGTAACGAAGTTGTTCAGTAAATTGTACTGGCTCTTTTTAGAAATACCTGAGCTGCAGAGTGGCCACTCATAAAAATCCATAGACCCAAATTTTCAAACTTGGATGCCTACCCGGGGATGCTTTTCTCCCATTTGTGCATTTGAAAACTGGTACACTTGTAAATGGAGGAGAATTGTAAAGGTGCTGAGAAATGCAAGCTGTGAGTGCTCAGAGCTTTTGAAAACGAAGCTGTCACTTTCAAATGTTTTTCTCAGTGTTGAAATAATTTAATTACAATACTGAAATGGTTCAATCTTGTCTGATATCCTGTCTCCAATAGGTCAATGCTTAAGGACAGGGAGGAAAAATAAAAAAATGTACCTAGCTGTGCAATACTACATCATGCTGGTGGTCAGTTTATACCCCGAAGCACAAGGATTTCAATATCCCTCTAAATATTGATCTCCGTAAAGTAAAGTTCAGTAAATCACAAATGGCAAGGATTCTGACTTCATGCTATTGTCATCACTTGGTGCTGAGGCTAGGAATGTAAAAGGAGCCTAAGGAAATCCCGCTGAAATTAGCATGAAATTTCAGTGGCATTTAAGTGTTTTAATTTCCTTAGGCTCCTATGAAAATTCCTCCCAAAGTGCTTGAGGGGGGAAAGAAAGCCCCAAGAAAATTAAGGGCTTTTTTGTAACTACTGACAATGTATGGTAACTTACTGTTCTTTTTCCAGGTAAGGCTGGGAGGTGGAATACCACTGGATTCACACACCAAACTGATAAGGCTTCCTTCAATTACTGTCAGCTGGGAGAGTTCCTCTGAACCATAAATACTTGGTGGCACTGAAAACAAATACCAAAATATCCACTCAGTTTAAAGTACAATGAGACCTGCTAATACTGGGCCAACATGAGACCTGGGAAAAGCACATGGAACATTCTCATGCATTAAGCAGAACACAGGGAATACAGATAACTCCCTGTGGGTGACTGTCTCCCTCCGCTAGGGGAGAAAGAGCAGTTCCTGCCCTTTGCTGAACACATGTGCTGCAACTCTGATCGGCTCTTATGCAAGTTGCACAATAAGAGAAAGCTCCTACGTTGTTACATGTACTACAGATCTATGCCAGGCAGAACCCGACCCTCAATGTTTGTTCAACTCATCAATTTATATACCTTTGGATATTGTAAGTCTGAAAATTTTAAAATTCAACCACAGCCACAATCTTGATTACTCCCAGTGGCAACAAAACCCTACATTGCCTCCATGTTTCCCAAGGCTGGAAGAGACCTCAGGAGGTCATCTAGTCCAGCCCCCTGCCCAAAGCAGGACCAATCCCAAATAAATCATCCCAGCCAGGGCTTTGTCAAGCCAAGACTTAAAAACCTCTAGGGATGGAGATTCCACCACCTTTCTAGGTAACCCATTCCAGTGCCTCACCACCCTCCTAGTGAAATAGATGTTCCTAATATCCAACCTAGACCTCTCCCACTGTAACTTGAGACCATTGCTCCTTGTTCTGTCATCTGTGATCACTGAGAACAGTCTCTTTCCTTCTTCTTTGAAACCTCTCCCCTTCAGGTAGTTGAAGGCTGCTATCAAATCTCCCCTGACTCTTCTATAGACTAAATAAGCCCAGATCGCTCAGCCTCTCCTCATTAATCTTGTGCTCCAGCTCCCCCAATCATTTTTGTTGCCCTCCTCTGGACTTTCTCCAATTTATCGACATTCTTCCTGTAATGGGGGACTCAGAACTAGATGCAGCACTCCAATGTGGCCTCACCAGTGCTGAATAAAGAGGAATAATCACTTCTCTAGATCTGCTGGCAATGCTCCTACTAATGCACTCCAATATGCCATTAGCCTTCTTGGCTACAGGAGCACATTACTGACTCATATCCAGCTTCTCCATTCCCAGTAATCTCCAGGTCCTTTTCTGCTGAACTGCTGCTTAGCCAATCAGTCCCAAGCCTGTAGCAGTGCCTGGGATTCATCCGTCCCAAGTACATGATTCTGCACTTGTCCTTGTTGAACATCATCAGATTTCTTTTGGCCCAATCCTCCAATTTATCTAGATCACTCTGGACCCTATTCCTACCCTCCAGTGTATCTACGATGCCTCTTAGCTTAGTGGCATCTGTTAACTTGCTGAGGGTGCAATCCATTCTCTTTTCCAATGTCATTAATAAAGATGTTGAACAAAACAACCCTTGGGGCACTCCACTTGATACTGACTGCCAACCAGACATTGAGACATCTTCACAAAAAAAACATTTCTTTTTTGCTGGGTCTAATACTAACTGTCCCCTCTGTTCTGTTATTATGCAACAGGAAAGGAAGCACAGAAAAGAAGGGTCAACCCATTTTCTCTCTGATCTCTAACACTTTTGAATACTTTGGGTCAGCCCCAAAAGAAAGGCTAAAGACTTGCTTTGAGCTAGGGAAGCAACTTTTGTTAACATACAATAGGACAGCCTTGAAAATGGACAGGAGAAACACTGGATACTTCAGATTGAAGTGTGAGAAGGGAATCTCATTAGGGAATGACTTATCCAACATATTTATATCACGTGAAAATACTAAAGCGTTTCTGTCCAACACTACAGTCCTCTGATTCACTTAATTTTTTATTAAACAGAAACAGATGCCTGAGTTTCAACATTGGCAACTGTAAAGCTTTATATGGTATTTTGCTGGTTTCAAGCTTTGGTTTCATTCATTCTGCTGCAAGCCATTACATGTATGCCAGTCTCCAAAGAGCCAAATGCTATCTTTAGCACATACACTCTATGCTGACAGTTTCTGCAACTGGAGTAAGCTCTGAGGAACTCACTAGTACTCAGAACATAGTCAGATGGACACGTTTCCTGTATTTACTCTTCAAAAATATGGCAAGCACCATTTCTGCTTCTAGTGTGTAAACAAAAGACTTCATTCTAACCGGTTAACCACAGATGGCTTTTACAGGCAACTTCTTGGTTTCCCATTAAGTGTTCCTAGTCAGTGCTGCAAACTAACATAAAATGATCTCTTTCTTCAAAATGCTGTTAAAATGCTCTGTGTCCAAAAAGGAAAAATCCACTTCCATCTGCTGAAACCACAGAAGAATCTTCTGTAACAGTGAAAGTATGCTGTGAAACTGAGGTTGGATGTAAAGGGGGAGCAATAAGGCAGGGAGTGGATGTGTACAGGGCTGTGTGGGGCCCAATTCGAACCATTTTGGCGGGGCCCCACCACCCAGGATTTTTTGTTGAGCAAAAAGAAAAAACCACAACCACCCACACAACAAACCACAACCACACACATCAGAAGTAGATCTGATCAAAGTGTATATCAATATAGCTGAACATTTTCAGAAAAATTCCAGCCTTTATTATGCAAAATTTTACACAAAATTAAATCAGCTGCCTTAAGTGTAGGTCAAATATTTTCAATTGCAAACTATCCAATCTTTTCAATGAAGTTTAAAATTTGATTTTTAAAAGGATACCAGAGAGTGTTGCAGTTTTCTGTTACATTGATTTACTTTTTAAATAGCAAAAATGGAGTCTTTGTTAAGAAAGTGTCAGTTCTGTGGTCAAATTCCAGTCCTTAGTGACTTCAGCACCACTGATTTCACTAGGTAATGTGGTACCTCACCACCAGTGCCTCCTTTGCACTGCCCTTCAACACACATTGCCTGCATGTTGAGTCAAAGGTCCATCTACACAAGATTTTATCAATGATTTTTGCTCAAGCGATCACTGAGACAAGACAAGACTCTCAATTGATTCTAGTCAGCTCTGCCTTTAAACACTGGATATAAAGTTTCACATATAATTGAGGACTCCCAAATAGACTCTACACCACCAGAAATAAAACCTGTTTCCATCTTCTGTGACTTTCAGTTAGATGTGACTCACTATCCTCTGCTTAGTGTTCAAGTTATGGTAGACCCTAAGCCAGGTTATATTAAGTTCAGGTCTTTTACCTTTTAATCATACAATATGGATTACAACATTTCATTCTCCCAACCGCAAGTCTTAAGTGAATTTCAACCCAAAAGAGCCAAAATTGATCACCTTGACACAGCAAGTGTGTCTACTGATCTCTGTGGCAAATAAGGTCTGCTTGTGAAGCCTTTTCCTACAGTTGATTAACAGATGGCAGTAAATAGCTCATTCAGACCACTGGCTGATAATAGTTAATCACCTTGACCAGTCATTAACCATAGTCATGGACTCACCCTACTCTCCATTGTCTCTATGATTCTCTGATGACCTGTGACAAAAAAGGAGGGTGGAAAGAGAAACTGAAGAGAGAGACCTCTCTAAATTCACCAATCAAAGAGCAGTATTGCCAACCCAAAAATCACAATGAACGCCTACACAAAGTTATGAGACTGGTCTACAAATCATAAGATTTTTTAAAAATAAAACATGTTGGATTTTTATTGGCCTTTTGTTTCTTGAATATTTAGGGTTCATGTTTTAAAGCTTTCCTCCTTAGCTGTAAGGCCCAGAAGTATAGAGAACTTTTTTTAAATGAATGCTGAGATTCCTACATAATCAATTAACTCCAGGCCTTTAGAAAAACACCAAATGTTTTGAGACTCATGGTAAAACAATGGAGGAATTCTTGTGAGCCCATGCTTTGCCCACAGTATAAATAAATAAAAAAACCAATATCTTCTCCACTAAACATCCTAACGAGATACTGCAAATGGTAAACTGAATTCAACAGCTCCTGATATGAACAGGTGTCAACCTAGTTTTTCATATCTGAGATGGGTTCATACATGACAATATGAAATCTTTCCACTATCGAGTCAGTATATTCACAAAGCAGCTATAATTTTGATCCATGAATTTATTGGATAATGAAAGAGAAAGGAGGGGGATTAGTGTAGATAAATGTTCAAATTTAAAAAAAAAAAAGGCACGAAGGAATTAGAACTGGGCTCCTACATCTCACGTTCAGAACTGACTGGGACACTTGTGACCAGATTTTCAAAGGTGTGTAAAGATCAGATAGATATCTTTGAAGATCTGAGTTGGCAACTGTCTCTTTAGGAGCTTAATTACCTTTGAAAATCTGAGCTTAGATTTCCAAGTCCAATTATCAAAAATGACTTCAGTCACTCACGTGCTTTTGAAAATTTTAACTTGGGGCCTAAAGAGACAAAAGGTAGGAGATATGGTATTCCTTTTAAAAACATGTGACATCTATTTTTAACTAAATTTTATATTATTTTTCTCCCAGGGACAACTGGCCCCTCCGGCCCCCTCACTACGCCACTGCTCCCCCCCTGCATATCATCTTATGCATGTGCAAGATCTGTGAGAGCCATCCCATGAATCTGCAGTTAGTGTCTGTGGCGTCTGCTTCTGGGTGGTGTCTCAATGCTGCCACATTCACCTCCAAAGAGGGGGCTTCCCAAAGCAAGCCCTTGCTGCTGATCCACCCCCAAGGCATCCACAGGCCCAGTCTCCTTTCAATTGGCTCACTTCCCAGGGCTCATTTATCTTCGATCTGGCTTCCATCCCCTCTCCAATCCCCATCAGAACTACTGTGCCCTCCTGCCTTAGGAAAAGAATAAACAGGAGGATTGGAAATTAACCCGCCCAGTCTCACGTCCCCTAGGCAGGGAATGAGTCATCTACATTAGGCCCCAGCTGGAGTATCATGTCCAGTTCTGGGCGCCACATTTCAGAAAACATGGAGAAACTGGATAAAGTCCAGAGAAGATCAACACAAATGATGAAAGGTCTAGAGAACATGAGATATGAGGCAAGACTGAAGAAACTGGCCTTGTTTACCTTGGAAAAGAGAAGACCAAAAAGGGATATGAGAGCAACTTTCAAGTATCTGAAAGAGTATCATAAGGAGGAGGAAGAAACATCGTTCTGCTTGGCCTCTGAGGTTAGGATGAGAAGCAATGGGCTTAAATTGTAGATATTTAAGACCAGGTTAGACAGACACCTGTCAGGGATGAGCTAGGGCAACTCAACTTTGGAAGCTCCAGGGGCCACACTGATACAGAACATGCTGAGGGCCTCAACTTAAGGGTGTGTCTAGACTACAGAGTTTTGTCGACAAAAGTGGACTTTTGTCGACAAAACTATACCTGCGTCCACACTACCGCTGAGTTCTGTCGACATAACATCGACAGAACTCAGCAGTTTTGTCGACGTATGTAAACCTCATTTTACGAGGAATAACACCTTCTGTCGACAGAGTTTCTGTCGACAGAAGGTGTTATAGAATGGAAACTGCCCTTTGCGTCCAGTCTACCATGTCGACAAAAGCAGCTTGCTTTGTCGACAGAACTCAATGTAGTCTGGACGCGCTTTGTCAACAGAAGTTATGTCGACAGTATCTGTCGACAAAACTTCTGTCGACAGAAGCTTGTAGTCTAGACGTACCCTAAGTGTGGTTGCATATGCAAGCAAATATATACAAATAGCTTTTCTCACACTGACAGGCATGAATACAAAGATTAAGGCAAGACTACACAACACACAGGCCCCATTTAAGTCAGTCTGCTGATATTAGTAAAATGCAATATTTACCCGATTTCTACCCACGTGACAGCACTTTTCATGAGCAATGACAGTCCAAGAATTTAACTACTAAAACACATATCAACAGAAGATCATTACACTGACTACTTTTTTGTTTTGGCTCCCACTCGCCGGCCATGTGTTGATCCCCACGTAAGCCCAAACTGCACTGCGGGGTGCAAACAAACTGGCCATGGGCAGCAAACCAAGTTATTAATAAATATTTTATAAAGCTTTACCTTTTCTCTTTGCTGCCATGTCTCCTCTCCTTGCTCCATCATCTCCCCTGGTGCCTGCTGCCTCCCAACTCCTCACCCTCCTCTGCTGTCCTGACTCCTGCCCTTCTCACTGCCCTCAGCCCTCCTGCGACCTGCCCCCCTCATCCGGCCCTTCTCTCCCCCTTGTGCCCACTCCTCCAGTAGCCCCACTCTGATCACGTGAGCTACCCCTCTTCTAACACCTCCCTCTACACACCTGCCCTTCCTCTCTCCTCTGGTGCTGGTCCCTCCCCTGCAGGTGTCTGCCCTTCTGCTTCACCCTCAGAATCCCCTGGCACCTGCACCTTCCCTTAGCCCTGCACCCTCCTTGTGCCTTCCCCTTCCCTTGCTGCCCTGGCCTCCTTTGCCCTCTTTTTCCCTGATGCCCATCCCCTCACCACTCTCTGCCCCCGTTCCCCTCACACCCCTATGCCCTCACACATGCCTTACTCCATCTCCACCTTTCTCATGCCCACCCCTTCTTTCAAGCCTTCTCCCAGCACCTCCGCCTCCCCCTCTAGTCCCCAATGCTCTTACCCTCTCCTCTCCTCTCCCAGCATCACCCTGTCACCCCTCCCACCTGCCCTTTTCCTCATTGTCTGTACTTGGCCCCCTGGCATTTGTCTCTCCTCCACCCTGTCTCTTGGTACCTTCCCCCAGGGCCGGCTTAGGCCGATTCGGCCGGCCCCATGCCCCTGCACCCGGAAGTCAGCTCCCTCGGGTATTCATGTATTCTAGAAGCCATGTTAAGCCCAAAAATTGTGTTTAAAGATGGTTATTGATCCAATAGCACCCAAAAGTAGTCAGAATGTTATATCCCTAGAATACTATGCTCTTTCTGTCAGGCTCAGACCCTTGTCTAGAATCAGTGATATCTGTATATTGACCTTCTCGGAGGAAACTTCAAAAAAATAAAAATTAGATTGAGTTAGAGCCAATGTACTCCCCCAATAAGATCTGAAAGCTCCCTACCAGATGATTGAGATTAAACTGAAAAATGGGAAATTGAATGGAGCTGTATTGACTGAGGGGCTGAATCTTCCACAGGTTGTCAATCCCAAAGGTAAGGTGGAGGGAGTGGAGATGAAGAAAATTTGCTGGAGCTTGCCCCAGAAATACATTGAAAAACAGATGTAGTCTTTTAGTTGCTTTAAATTGTGCCAGAGACCAATTCTGCTCCACGGATCAGAGGAGACCAGTATTTCTGCAATGCATCTCTTCAAGTGTGCTGAGCAAAGCTCTCAGGCACCTGAGGATCCAGACCAGCGTCTCCACCTTTACTATTGTTTTCCCCCTAGTCCATGTTGTCTGGTTCCTCTGTTTACCTCCTACCTTTCATATCTTGTTACTCTGACCATTTTTCCTTTTTCTTTTTAATCCTGTTCCATCTATTTCATTGTCTGCCCTTTTCCCCATTTCCTCTGCTCTATCCACCCTGTCTCTTGGTACCTTCCCCTTTCTTCCCCGCCCTCGGCACAAGCCTCTTCCTTCCCCCCCTCCCCCCATCGTCCAAGCCCCTTTCTCTCCCAGCCCTTCCCCCTAGTTTCCCCCTCCCTTACCTTCTGCCTTCTGTGGGGACAGACTCAGAACTGCGTGCACTGCCGCCTTTTCGGCTTTAAATCCCGGGCGTGACGTCATGTCATGCCTGGGCGTCTTCCCGCTCACCTGCAAACGGTGCGCATGGCAGCAGCAGCCGGCATCGTACGCAGGTAAGGGGGAGCCGAGCCAAGGGAGCCAACTTCCGGGTGCAGGGGCGCGGGGCCCCCTTAGGCGCAGGGCCCGATTTGGCCAAATTGGCTGAACTGGCTTAAGGCTGGCCCTGGATGTGCAGCTAGTGAAAAGTGTGTGGAGAAAAGTCCTCTCTCTGTTCACAGACTAAGTACATCACAGACATCATTCACATTGTAACACAGCCCTGAGCCATCATATAAATGCCGATCTAAATTAAGATTTTATATCATCTGTTTTTCCAATAAATTCCTGTTTGTGAGGGTCCAGGAAAATATAATATTCTACTAGAATATCATGCTTTGTACATACGGAGCCAGATTGAAAAAAAAACTGGCTTCCCTTTTGATGACTAGATTTAAGAGGGAACAAGTAATTGCACCTAACTTGGCATATGGGAAGCCAAAATGAGGCTCAAAATATGTGAACTGAAGAAATATATCACTAGGAAAAAGAAAGAACTTAGTTTCTATTTTTTGTTCAAAAGAAGTAAAATTGAGCCAGTACCAAGGACCGCACATGGCATATATGCCCATCAAAGTCCCGGTTACACTCTATTTTGAGAATTTACGTGGAACTTAAAGGCAGTCTCGGGCAGTGGGATAGGGCAGGCTCTACATACAAAAACATTTAAAAACATTGGTGTAAAACTATAGGATTGGGTCTTTCAGTTCTACAGTCATCTTCCAGGAGGATCAGGGTACACCAACCCGACTCGGTTCCCCTCCTCGAGTCTAGACCATCTGGCCAGCGGACTACTATGAGTGACTAAAACTGGTAATTAAATCCCATCTGTAGAAGTGTGTGCATGTGTGGTGGATAATTTTAACAGCTAGGGACAGTTCATGAATTCAGCATTCACAATAAACGTGGCACATTGCCTTGCCACCCAAACAAAGTTCTGCAAGTTCCACTTCTCTAAGTGCAACACTGGGCCTTGTTTCAACCCCGTGCACTGAGGTAAATTTCATCTAAGCAGGACAATTTTAATATCTTTATAATAAAACAGAATCAGCAGTTTTTATGTGGGCAAGAGTGTACTTTTGCTCTCTTCACCCCATTATCACAATACATAGGTATGAATTTTAGGTTTGAGAAATGAACGACATATAAAATACACAGTGTGCCCAAGTAACATGCTTCACGGGTTTTCTAGAGTTTTGTCACCAGACTTAATATATTATTGGTAAGACTTACCCCAAACATTGACATTATAATTCTTTTCTGTTTTCCCAGCAAAATTTGTAGCTTCACAAGTGTAACGTCCCGTGTCTTGAACCTGAGCTTCTTCAATCTAGAAATAAAATGAAACCTTTGATTATCATTTAGATGAGTAGGTTTTTATTTTGTGTATACATTATTAGGTATTAAATGTTATTAGGGTGAAGTTGTTTAATTTTACACCAGTCAACCTAAAACTTTAAACATAAATATAGCAGGAATGATACACTCCCTAAAC
The DNA here is from genome assembly GCF_049634645.1 of Pelodiscus sinensis. NCBI lineage: Eukaryota > Metazoa > Chordata > Testudines > Trionychidae > Pelodiscus > Pelodiscus sinensis. Next base: position 55,207,576 of record NC_134719.1, read on the forward strand.
AGCCAGGAATCTGTGCTCCTCATTACTCATCCATTACTGACATTAGCATTAAGGGACTGACACTGTAAAGATCTCTCGGGTAGCTGATAACTTGGAAAAAGATTAGTGCCTTCATGACTCCTAAGCAGCCCAGGAAGTAGATACTCCTGGACTCTCACTAGTGAACATTACCTTCAAGACGCTTCCATCTTCAGAGATGCTGAGGCCCAGTTTTGTCAGCAAAGGCTGGCCATCTTTGAGCCAGGTCAGCCTGGGTGGGGGAATGGCATTGCTCTGGCAGCGCAGCTCCACTGCTTGGCTGATGAGCACAGAGACATTCTGTTCTTCTCCCATAATGTTTGGTGGAACTAAAACAACACGTAAAACAAAGAATAAATCCCCTGGCCCACAAAGACTCTCATAAGGCACACTTAGCAGTTAGTATACCCCATCTCATAAAAATGGGTACGTCTAGACTACATGGCTCCATCGACGGAGTCATGTAGATTTGTTTGTTCGGCAAAGGGAAATGAAGCCGCTATTTAAATAATCGCGGCTTCATTTAAATTTAAATGGCTTCCCCACTCTGCCGATCAGCTGTTTGTCGGCAGATCAGGGCGGTCTGGACGCTTCCCTGTCGACATGAAAGCCCTTTATCGACCTCCCCGGTAAACCTCATCCTATGAGGCATAACGGGGAGGTCGATAAAGGGTTTTCAGGTCGGCGCAGGAGCATCCAGACTAGCACGCTGAGCCGACAAACAGCTGATCAGCTGTTTGTCGGCTCAGCACGGCAGCCATTTAAATTTAAATGAAGCCACGGCTTCGTTTCCCTCTGCTGATCAGCCTAATCTACATGACTCCATCGACGGAGCCATGTAGTTTAGACACACCAAATAAGAGAGCAGCTATCAGCCAGTTTGGCACATTGCATATTAAACAGCTGGTTTATGATCACAAATCAGAGTCATTCATGAGTACTGCCCCAATTGCCCAAAGGGTTCTCATGGCAAAAGAGGTATGTTAGTGAAGTTTCAAGTGGATGGAAATGGTGAAACTCAGATTGCAGGGAGATGGTGAAGATATAGACTAAGACTATGTTTACTCTACAGTCTTTACAGTGGCAGAGCTGTACCACCACAGCTGTGCAGTCAGTGCTGCTGTAAGGTCTCCTATATATTGACTACTGTGTGACAGTGGGGTAGATTTCACTTGCCAGTATAATTAAGCCACCCACAACAAGCAGTGCCAGCTGTCCACACTGGTGCTTTTGTCAGCAAAACTTCTGTCAGTCAGGAGTGTGCTTTTTCATGCCCCGACTGACAGAAGTTTTGCTGACAAAAGTGCTAATGAAGACAAACCCTAAGGCAAGTAGGCAAACAGTGTTAATATAATTTAGCAAATGAAAACCACATAAAAATGTGAAATTTCCAAGCCTGACAAGTCAGAGGACATTTAGAATCATGGAACAAAATATGGTTCAAAGGGCTAAAATAAGGAGCAATGAGATGAAGAAAAAAAAAGACAAGATTTAATCTGCTTTTTTGCAGTGGCATGATGGCTAATGTTGAAATGATCTCATGTTAGGTTCCTTAAAGGTACATTAATAGAAATCAGCAGTAGGAACTTTATGTCCTAACTTCATTTTACTCATCTGCAACGTTTTCTGACCTTTGGGAAGTGAGAATTTTGCCCAGAGGGGGCCGAATTTTTATGGTTCTAGCCAAATGAATGATACTTAATATTTTAATAATCACTGCAGGTTGAAATTCTCTTAACTGGGATTCTCTGGTCCAGCAATATCCATGGTCTGGCATGGAAGTTGCAGGACCAGAGAGTCCTGTTGGAGGGCGAATGGCATGGATCCCTGTGGGGCTGGCAGGGCAGTGGGCTACTGCAATGAGCTGATGGTGGAGCTGCCCAGCGCATGACAACAGGGCTGCCCAGCGGGGTTGGGAGACCCGACACAAGTGGGGCTGGGAGCCACGGTAGCTTGGTGGGGCAGGGAGCCATTGCGCACAGCTGCCCAGAGGGTCCTAGAGCCTCAGCACGCGGATGCCCTGCAAGTCCCGGAACCCCAGCATGGTGTACAGAGCTGCACAGTGGGTCCTGAAGCCACAGCGGCGATGGCTGCCCAATGTGGTTGGCATGGCAGCAGGGCAAGCAGGAGGTGGGGAGCTGGCTGGCAGGCCAGCAAACAGGCCGGGGGGGAGGGGGCTGGCGGTAGGGGTCCAAAAATTACCTCCCCATTATGGCAAAATCCTTCATCTGGGATTGGTCAGTTCCCGAGGAGGCCAGACCAGGGAGATCCAACTGCTAGTTCATAAGAACGTAAGAACAGCCACACTGGAACAGACCATCTAGCCCCGTATCCTGTTTTCTGACAGTGGCCAATGCCAGATATTCCAGAGGGAATGAACAGAACAGCTAATCATCAACTGATCCATCCCGTCATTCGTTCCCAGCTTCCAGCAAACAGAGCCTAGGGACACCATTCCTAACAGTAATTGATGGACCTACCCTCTGTGAATTTATCTAGCTCTTTTTTTAACTTAGCTTTCAGAACAACCTCTGGCAAGGACTTCCTCAGGCGGATTGTGCGTTGTGTGAAGAAATACTTCTTTTATTTATTATTGCTACCTATTAATTTCATGTGGTGACCTCTAGGTCTTGTGTAACGATTTAATGTAGTGACCTCTCTCTCTTATATCCTCTGTTTGTTATATATGGTACTTGCTCTTAGTTATTATATTTGCTGAAAACAAGCACTAACTAAGTGTAAACAGTTTCAGTCACATACCTCCTCTCCATTTTCATATGTGTATAACGTCTTGAAAAAAAATCACCTTTTGGGGTGAAACTTTCCCCTTACACAGAGAATACTTTGGGGGAGTCTGAAAGCTCATAAGCTATTTTGGAATAGTAAAAAGGTAAAAAACATGCACAACTTTCCTCATTTTAAAAATGGGGGGGGGGAGGAATGAAATCACACACACCGTCACACAGGTAACTAAAAAGTAACTATCTTCACATTTAAGTAATACTCAATGAGGAATACATCCATGACCAAGTTTGAAAAGAGATTTAGATTTTAAATGAGGGACAAATCCTGCAGATCCTTACTTATAGGAATACAGGCAGTCCCCGACTTACGCGGATCCGACTTATGTCGGATCCGCACTTACGAACGGGGCTTTCTCGCCCCAGAGGTCGAGGTGGCGGATTGCTACCTGCGAGCTCCGGGGCGAGAAAGCCCCGTTCGTAAACTGCTCCGGTGCCCCTGGTCTGACCAGGGGCACCGGGCGGGTTCCCGCGCTTCTGAGGCTTTGCCAGAGCAAAGCCTCAGAAGCGCGGGGAACCGCCGCTGCTGCTGCCGCTTCAGTCCGGGTGCCTGTGGTCTGCTGGGCACCGTCCCCAGCAGACCACGGGCACTGGGACTGAAGCTGCAGCCACGGCGGGGTGCCGCGCTTCTGAGACTTTGCCAGAGCAAAGCCTCAGAGGCGCAGCACCCCGCTGCTGCTGCGGCTCTGCTCCCCGTGTCCCTGGTCTGCTGGGGGGGGGCGTAGCTAGTGTGCCCCCCCCCAGCAGACCAGGCTTTTGTTTTGGACCCTGGGGCAGAGCAGCTGGGGCGCTGCCGATTGGTCCTGCAGCGCCGCTCTGGGCACTACTGGACCAACCCGGCAGCACCCCAGCTGCTCTGCCCCAGGTCCTGATTCAGCCGCTGCTGGTCAGTTTCAGCAGTGGCTGAATCAGGACCCTGGGGCAGAGCAGATGGGGTGCTGCTGGGTTGGACCAGTAGCACCGAGGAGCGGCGCTACTGGAGCAACCAAGCAGCACCCCAGCTGCTCTGCCCCAGGCATCCCCAAGTCAGCTTCTGCTGAAACTGACCAGCGCTGACTACAGGAAGCCCGAGGCAGAGTTGCTCTGCCCCGGGCTTCCTGGAATCAGCTGCTGATCAGTTTCAGCAGCAGCTGACTTGGGGACGCCTGGGGTTCTTAAGTTGATTCTGTATGTAAGTCAGAACTGGCGGTCAGTTTCAGCAGCGGCTGAATCTGGACACCAGTTCCGACTTACATACAGATTCAACTTAAGAACAAACCTACAGTCCCTATCTTGTACGTAACCCGGGGACTGCCTGTAGATCTTATCCAAGTGAGATACTCTTATAAGGGCTTGAACTATTGTGTCCTTGTTTAAGTCTGACTATTTGCCCTTGTACAAATGGAAAGTGCATGTACGGATCCTTTTGTAAGTGTGTGCTTATCCATGATAGACTGAGATCTTCAAACCTACTTGGGAGGGATTGGACAGAACTAGGCTTCCAAAAATCCTAAGCAGTTTTGAAAGTGTCAGCTGTGTAAACTTCTGAGTAAAATTCTTGATAAAATATTGAAATAACATAAAAAGTCAAAACTTAAAAAACAACAAATAGTCTAGTAGCACTTTAAAGACTAACAAAACATGTAGATGGTATCATGAGCTTTCGTGGACACAGCCCATGTTCAGCTGTTGTTGACCAGACCATTTGTTGTTTTTTAAGTTTTTCCTGTTACAGACTAACTTGGCTACACTTCTGAAGCTTACAAAGTTAAGACAGCCTGACTATATCTGTACTGTTGTATTTGTAAAAAGCAACTTCGTGTGCTGTTTCTACCTTCCTTCCCTATACTGCTATTTTTTTAAAGGAGACACATCTACTACTATATATTTAAGAACATTTGTCTGTGTGCGAGTCTAATCAAGAACTTCTCCTAAACTGCAAGCGTTAGGACCTCCAAATTCGGTAGGCAGCTTCCCCTTATTCTAACTAAAAGTAATGCAAGGGTTTGGTTGTATCAGGAATATGGGATGTTCCTGGAACATGATTGTTTTTCATAACACCAAAAAGGGAAGGTGCTGCTAGCAGAAGCAGTATACTATGCAATGACCACAGGGGGGCACAGCAAGGGGCCAGAGATGGGGACCGGGACAGCTATAACCCCAACAGGCAGCAGGGGCAGGGGTGGACATAAGTTTCCTGTCTACCGCCAGACAGCGTGCCCCCCTGCCACGGCCAGTCCCAAGGAGCCAGTGCAGTCCCCACTGCATCCAGCCTCGTCCGGATCCCTGTTGGCTCCTGCATTCCCTGTATCCTCAGCCCTCAGCCCCTCCTCAACCCTCTAACCCCATGCCCCACACAGCCCCCTGCCTGGAGCCCCTTCTCATCCCCAAACCTTACTCTAGCATCCTCCCACAACACTCTCCTACTCTGAGCCTTTCCTCAGCCCCCAATCCTGATTCCTGCACCCCCACCCTCCCAACCCCCCTGTCCTGAGCCCCTCATCTCCCTGCAATCCTGACTCCTGCACCCCCCACAACTGCAGCCCTCTGCGTTGAGCCCCCACGTCTCCATGCCCCTGCCCTGACTCCTGCACCCCCACACTCAGTCACACTGCACGTCTGCATCTAGGCTGGCAAGTTTTTCCGCAAAAGCAGCTACTTTTGCGGAAAAACGTTCCAGCTGTCTACACTGGCCGCTTGAATTTCTGCAAGAACACTGACGATCTCATGTAAGATTGTCACTGTTCTTGCGGAAATGCTATGCTGCCCATTCGGGCAAAAGCCCTCTTGCGCAAATGCTTTTGCACAAGAGGGTCAGTGTAGACAACATGGTATTGTTTTGAGCAAAAAAGCCCCGATCGCGAAAATGGCGATCGGGGCTTTCTTGCACAAATCTGCATCTAGATTGGCATGGACGCTTTTCCCCAAAAAGTGCTTTTGCGGAAAAGCATCCGTGCCAATCTAGACTTTCTTTTCCGCAAATGCTTTTAACGGAAAAACTTTTCCGTTAAAAGCATGTGCGGAAAATCATGCCAGTCTAGACGTAGCCACATGTCTAATGAAGCTTTTATCTCGACTCTGAACTGCAGTCTGCAGAGCGACACAAAAGGATGCTGCAACAACATTTATTTTTATCTTTCCTTTATTTTTAATTGGGCAACCATAGCATTCTATAAACAATGTGAAAAAACTTTAAAAACAACAAATTCGTTGTTTTTTAAGTTTTTTCCATTAGAAACTAACACGGCTACTCCTTGAATCATAGAATCATAGAACTGGAAGAGACCTCAGAAGGTCATCAAGTCCAGCCCCCTGCTCTAGGCAGGACCAATCCCAACTAAATCAACCCCTCTTAGACTTATAAATAATGTGTAAGACCAAACAAAATATGGGGAAGAGAAATGAAATACTGGGATTGTCTGAGAGAAATATCCAAAATGACCTAAAGAGCACTGCAACTGTGTAGCTCAAAAGCATGTCTCTTTCACCATATAAATTGGTCCAATAAAGGGTATTACATCATCCACTTTGTGAGAAATACCACAAACCTAACTCAAAACAAAAGACATTTTTAATTAGTTCATATGAGATTAAAACTGCCCCAAGGTAGTACTCAATACACCGGCAATACAGCTCTCAAGAAACACCCTCTCCGCCTGCCACAATATAGCCTTGTTTTTCTTATCACAGGAAGTACTAAACAGAACAGCTGATATCGCAGCTTGGAAATAATTTAGGGGAAAAGTCTGTTCTCTGTGGATAAGAAACATAGTAACTGTAAAAAAATCTGTTTATCTTACTTTCTCTGTAGAATTTACAAAAGGCCTAGATTCCTTGTAAAAACAAAAGAAAAAACTATGTAGCACTTTAAAGACTAACAAGATGGTTTAAAAGATGATGAGCTTTCGTGGGCCAGACCCACTTCCTCAGATCATATTCTGGAAGAAAATTGGCATGACCATATATACCAAAGGAATACAATGAAAAAGGGAACACATTATTAAACTGACAAATCAGATTTAGTACAGAAGGTGGGGTGAGGGGGAGAGAGAAAAGGAATAGCTATTTGAGTCAATGAATGGCTAATCAGGTGATAAGTGGGCACATCAGATGTCTTCAAAAGGAAAAACCAGTTGCTTTTGATTTCAGCCTACCTGAACATAGTCTTAACGACCTTACTACATGCATCTTACTTCAAAGAGACACCAAATTACAGAGGGAAATTTCAGAACTTTCTTTCATGCTTAAATTTGACACTTTACGAATGGGCCTTAACAAAGATGCTAATTACCTTAACCATTACAAAGATAGCTTCCCACTTATCACCCCTTATCATGCCAATTCTCTTCCAGAATATGATCTGAGGAAGTGGGTCTGGCCCACGAAAGCTCATCACTTATTAAACCATCTTGTTAGTCTTTAAAGTGCGAGGGTATGTCTACACTACCCTCCTAATTCGAACTAGGAGGGTAATGTAGGCATACCGCACTTGCAAATGAAGCCTGGGATTTGAATTTCCCGGGTTTCATTTGCATGAAGCCTGCCGGCGCCATTTTTAAATGCCGGCAGTTCGAACCCCTTGCCGCGCGGCTACACCCGGCACAGAGTAGCTAGTTCGGATTAGGCTTCCTAATCCAAACTAGCTGTACTCCTCATTCCATGAGGAGTACAGCTAGTTCGGATTAGGAAGCCTAATCCGAACTAGCTACTCCGTGCCGGGTGTAACCGCGCGGCATGGGGTTCGAACTGCCGGCATTTAAAAATGGCGCCGGCCGGCTTTATGCAAATGAAACCCGGGAAATTCAAATCCCGGGCTTCATTTGCAAGTGCGGTAGCCTACATTACCCTCCTAGTTCGAATTAGGAGGGTAGTGTATACATGCCCCTACATAGTTTTTCCTTTTGTTTTAGCAAGATCAGACTAACAGGGCTACATCTCTATTTAGATTCTTTGTGACAGTTCATGGAACTGAAAATTGGAAGCTGACCTGTTACTGCAGAACACTACTTTACTTCCAAATATTTTTCAGCAATTACTTTTCCTTTCAGCTAGAAAGCTGAGAAGCAGGGACTAAAAATAAAACAGACCGTTTGTTTTTGAAGGAACAAAGAATTAAAATGAATCTAATTATTTTACAGGATACATGTCAACAAACTTCTTCCAACTCTTACCTTGACCATGTAAGTACCAAGTTTCTCCATTTCTGCCCCCAAGAGTCCAAATACTTCACTCCCTCTCATTTGTTAATTATTCTACCTACTGGAGTTAAGTATTAACAATTTTTGGTGACAGCTTGCAAAGTACTCAAGCTTGCCATGCACCTGAGTTTAACCCAGATCAGCCTCTATTCAATGCTCTTTTTAAGCACGCATCACTACCATGCATGCCAGAGAACTCTGTCATAGCTGGTGAAATCTCTCATCTTTGCTGGTAATCACAGAGGGTATATCTAGACTACATACCTCTGCTGACAGAGGCATGTAAAATAGGCTACCTGACATAGTCAATGAAGCCAGGATTTAAATATCCGCGGCTTCATTAAAATAAAAATGGCCACTGCGCTGTGCCGGCTCAGCTGATCGTTGGCACAGCGCACGAGTCAAGACACAGATCTGTCAACAAGGGAAGCCTTTGTCGACCGCTCCAGTAAACCTCATTTCATGAGGCCTAAGGGAGCGGTCGACAAAGGCTTCCTTTGTCGACCGATCCATGTCTTGACTCGCACGCTGTGCCAATGATCAACTGAACTGGCGATCAACTGAGCTGGCACAACGCGGCAGCCATTTTTATTTTAATGAAGCCGGGGGATATTTAAATCCTGGCTTCATTGAATATATCAGGTAGCCTATTTTACATGCCTCTGTCAACAGACGCATGTAGTCTAGACATATCCAGAGAGAACAAGTACACTCAGTTGTGGACACCCTTAGAAAAGGTCCTACCAGTTGAAAACTGCTAAACACTGGCGGGGAAGTATGGAAGAAGTGTACACTGCCCTGCCTCTGCTATAATTGTCTTGTAGATGAACAGAGGAACATATTCCTACTTACACCTGGTCTCTTTCCTAATTTATGTTTGTTAGGCCCAGCCTTCCTTAAAGTCACTGTAAGAACTGGGCCTTTATTATGGATAAAAACCAATGTGGGCATCAGTTTCAATATTTGTACTATACGAAGCTGTGAGAGTGCTCACCGTAAACTCTGAGATCAATATCCCTCTGTTTCTCCCCAGCAGCATTCACTGCAACACAGGTATATTTTCCAGTGTCACTAATCTGAGCGCTAGTCAGTGCCAGGACACGGCCCCCAGAGAGAACCTGTGAAAGAAAGATTGAAAGGACATATTCATTATCCATTTCTGCAGTGTGACAGAGTTAGAACCATAATCTTTCATTTTGAAGCAAAAAAAATATGTTCCTACTACATCTCTTTCTCCTGAGCTTCTCCCAAATCAGATCCTACAAAGACTTAAGCACATGCTTAACTTTATGCAGGTGCCAACTGGGCTACTTGTATTCATTAGTCTTTTTGTAGGGATAACGTATCAATGTATTAAAAATGTGATTCCCCCAAGTGGAAGTGACTCCCCATAATTTGTTCCTCACAACTTAAAGTGTTTAGATTTATTATTATTATTATTTAGATTTATTATTATTATTTGTTAAGATTGTTAAATGTTTAGATTTATAATTATTGCCCCTCTCAAATATAATTTGTTAGGAATATAATATTAGGACTATGTAGCCAGAAATAGCTTCCCCCTCCCCCCCCCCGTGTCCCAGGGCATGCTCAAGCTTGTGCAAGGGGCTGCTTGAAATTGACATTGCAGAGATACATTGTAACAATGCATTGTCGAGCCACTAACTCTGCTATGGGAGCCAAGCCCTGTAGGCATTGTTACATAATTGACGCCTGTTCTCTTTAAAAACATTGTAACTTTACTCAGCACTCAGAGAATGTTTTAAGCAATACCACCCAGAAACTTTTGTAACTACAACTTTTATTATTATACAAAATACTGTATGGGAAACATTAATTAGGGAATGTATGTAAGAGAGAGAGAGTGCTTGGATGATGAATGAATGGTTCTGAGAGGTGCCAGCCTGAGAATACAGCAACAAAGGGCTGAAGAAGGCGTCAGGTGCCAGTGCAACCAAAAGGTGTCAAGTGGAGAAAACCAAGTACTGGAGGTCCACCCGATGAGATCACTGACGAGCACCTGGCAGCCACCCTGGAGACATCAGCATGATGCAGCAATTTCCATAGACTGGCATAGGAAGAAATTCCTATAAGAACTGAACTAAAAAACTATGGAATCAGAGTCCAAGATTCTGCTGCCAGCCCCCCAGGAGCTTCAGATGCGCATCTGATCAGGACTTCGCTCCCCACTCCCATCACTTGTGTACAGAGTACCTGGCCAGATTCTGTCACAAGCAACTTCCAGGCTGGTAACTATAACAATACACAGAACCTGAATGAATGGATGAATGAATGTTTATATGTATATGGGTTAAGTAGTTAAACAACGTTGTTTGCTTCTATCTTTTCTTTATTTTTTTATTATTATCTTTACAATAAATGTGGCTTTTTGCCTTATTCCCCTCATAAGATCCTGCTTTCTTTTATTTGGTACAACATTTCCAGGATCTGGGTTTCAGCCTCTCACTCTCAGCTTCACACCTATTTTGTCTTTCTCTATGCCTGGAACAATCTACCATTTTCTACCAGGTTCCCTCTCTCCCTTCTTTCAAATCTCTTCTTAAAAGCCACTTCTTCCAGAAATCATCCTTTCCATCTTCTCTTCTTCAACTCCCTCGACTGCTTTTTCCTCAACTATTATTTTGTGTCTCATCTTGGCTATCTCAACAGAAATCCTTCCTTAGCACGTACTTGTAACTTGCAATTTTACTGTAAAATAATGTATAACATTATTTATACATATAAAATACATATAGAATAATGTATAACAATGCCACTGGTTATCATTTTGACATTTCATCCATGATTATTATTCTCTGAATTAATACAATGAATATTTTTGTTTGCGTTTTCTATAATTGAAAAAGTGCTAGGTTGACAACCTCTATTTATCCACAGGTCAGGTTTTCACAGGCAGATGCAGTGCAAACTTTCCCAATGTGGCCTCGTCTTGACCTCAAATGAATCATCTCACAGAGGCAGCATGATTTAACCTCTTTTTTCTTTCATTCCTTGGCATCTCTAAGAAGTGCTAATTTTCGGGGTAGAAATCTCTTGACTGAAACCATCAATTCAATTCATAAAAGTCACAGGGAACAACCTTCATATCTGTGGTTACTATGAACACAGACTAGATTTGACCAGTAACTTTGAGAGGAAAGGCACTATCTGTCTCATTCAAAAAACTCTAAAAATCCAATTCCATTTAAATGAATTGGTTTTAACTACCCAAGTCAAGATACAAATAAAAACACAAGTACCATCAGTTACCTGCAGTCCATCAGAAAAGCTGGAAACAGGGCTACCATCTTTCAGCCAAGTTAGAATGGGTGTAGGGATACCTCTGGCTTCACATTCCAATCTCACTAGATTATTAACCACCACTGCCACCATCTCATTCCTGCCAGAAATTGATGGGGGAACTGAAAAACAGAATACATTTGAAATCACTAAAGAGGAATATAGATCAGAACAGAATTAAATGGGCCATGTACTTTTGGAAAGAGTTTTTTGTCCTGCTACTGCAAGGCAGTACATCATTTGTCATTTATCCACACTGTGCCAAATCCTGCTCTCTATACTTACATAAGCAGTCAAATAACTTCAGGAACTACTTGTGTGAGCACGGTGAGCAGGATGGGCCCATAGCCCAGAGGGCAGCTGTGAAACCAGAAATCACAAACATTTGAAAATGTTATCTCAGATGTTTACAATGCTGCATTCAGACCTTGTAAAAGATCATACCAGTTGAGTATTAAAGCACATTTTTTTCTAAATCTAATGAAGCAAATGCATACGCAATACAGTAAATTAACTATGTGAAATTGACATAAAAATGATCCTATCCAAGTGCCTACAAAACCTAGGTAATGAAAAATATCTTAATTACTCATCATAAATTACTTGCTTCGGGTAAATGGCTGGGTAGAATTATATCTAAAGGGACACTAAATGACTTATTCTGACCTTCCTTGTGACCATTTCCCAGGATGTTTGCTTTCCACAAACATGCAAATGACTGAAATTTTCTATTCCACAAATATTTGTAACCATGCAATTAAAAATCAAATGGATGACTATTTGTAGAAAACAAAATTTGGATGTGGATGTGGGAACTGTTTGACTCATCTAGTTTGGAAATTAAAACAGCATCATGTGACTTATCTCATCAATTACAACTAAGCAACATAGCTTAAATATTCAGTATCAGTAATAAAAATGTAACACTTGCAGTGACCTTTTCATGATTAATTAATATAAAAAGAAAAGCAAGTCATGATCTACTCACATATGTTCTATGTGTAGGAAAAAGAGTATGATAATCAGGTATATTATTCATGGCAAACTAGTGGCTCAACTGGATTAATGAGTGAACAATTTCTGGTAAACCATGATGCATACTATTAATTCTGCCTTATAAATAAGTTCTAGTAGAACCAGAAATTCTGGAAGATAAGCAGTTACGTACACTTTGCCTTAACAAACATCCATTGTTCTTCAATTCTTCCAAATGTTTTATAATGGTGAGAAACAACTACAAATATTTTTAGGTAATGAAATAATATTAATATGTTTCATTTGAATTCAAAAGATTTGGCACCTACAAATACTTTTATAACTCCCATCAATTTTAAAATTGAAGTATTGTTTTCCAAACAATGAAAACACAGTGATAATTTATGCTATAGCTACTATAACCAAAATACTGTTTCTACAACAGAGTTTGAATAAAAAGAGATATTAATGGGGTGAGATATGCACTTACATACAACAGTGATGAGTGTAGATAAAAATCAAGATAAGATAGATTTATGTTCATTAAACTCAATGTAACTTTTCCTATGTTCTGATATGAATCCTTTAGGGACCATTATCCCCTCATTGTTCTTAACTTTCATTTTAAACATAATGAAATGTTGAGAAATAATTTACACATTATGGCCATATTCATGTACGGTAAAAAAACAGTATTATGATCTCATGCTTCACAATGTAAACTGATCAATGGAAAGGTTAGAAAAGCTTCTCCTCCCAGACCCAAAAGGTACATATTGAACTGGTTAGGTGCATTTACTTTGATACAATCAGTACCAGGTGACATGTTTTAATCTGGAATGGCAACCAAACCCTGTGAGTTTAATCTACCTGGCTAACCCAAAGAATATTAAATTAAACTGAAACTCTATCATCCATAAAAAGAGGCTCATGTTCTTAGGAGTTATTATTTAATTTTTAGTTTCTAACAACAATAATGATCTTGGCACCAAACATTTCCTGGGGATTAATGAGTTGGTGGGATTAATTGCCTTTGGCTGTGTTTTGAGCCATCAAATTCTCTCAGATGGTCATTAATCCCAAGGAAAGGCACTGCCCAAAGTCATTACTGGTTAATTAACATTAAAAGGAATTACATACTGTTTGTGCATCTCGGTGGAAGAATATAACCCCGACACCATTATGCCAAATTATGGCTGCAGATTAGTGTGGAAAGCTTCCATTGAAATATGTTGTGTATGTGCATAGATCTGAAGGCGGAGTTTGGTTTAGGACTATAGATTAGCATGCAAGACCCCCTGAAACCAGTGCGGTCTTCAACTGAATGACAGGTTTTGATCAGGCTTTTATTGACTACAAAGACCAATGATTTCATTTTATACAACTAAATACAGTTTCCTCTAAAACCACTGAACTATGATTCAGTGTCTGATTTCTTTGTATACTATAATTACCTATTGTACGCTATATCTAGACTACAATCAGTACTTTCAAAAAAGCAAGCCGCTTTTTCGAAAGAGAGCACCCAGGCAGTCTGGATGCTTTCTTTCGAAAAAGCAGTTTGCATTACATAGCACCTTTTTTCGAAAGAGCATTTTCAAAAAAAGGCCTTTTTCCTCATAAAATGAGGTTTTTCATGGTCGAAAAAACTGCCGCGTTCTTTCAATTTACTTTTGAAAGAACACAGCAGCAGTCTAGATGCAGGGAAAGTTTTTTTGAAAAAAGGCCACTTTTTTTGAAAAAACCTTGTAGTCTAAACACACCCGTAGAGTTCAAAATGATTAAGAGTGAACAATTCCCCAGACCTTTTCAAATTGCTGACGCAGCAACACTTAAGTCTCTCTGACAGATTTGACTAACTTCCTTTCTCATATTAGAACTGACAAACATGTTCAATTGAGTTGCAACTCATGAAAGCTCATTCCATAATAAAACTGTTAGTCTTTAAAGCTATGTCAAGACTATGTAGAATTTTCAAAAAGGAAAATATCTTTCAGTCAAGCCCTTATTCCTCATAGAATGAGATACAGGGCCCCACAAAAGAGAGTGTTTGCCCTTCCGCAAAAAAAAGCAGAAGAGCGTATCTTCTTCTGACCTCAAAGTAGTCTGGATGCATTTTTTTTTAAACCCACTTTTTCAAAGAAAAAAAACCTGCTCTTCCTTAAAAAAGGAGGTTTACGTGGGTTTTTTCTTTTTCCCGAAAAAGGGGTGGGAAAAAACAGAAGAGCAAACACGTTCCCTGGAAGCCCCACAGTATAGACGTTCCCCACCTGGAGGGAAGTCGCTGCCTATATGAAGGAGAGTATTAAATATGTGTAACAGAAAAAAGCAGACAAATTGCACATAGATGCTTTTCCTCAAGCTGTTTTTATGATATGCAACACCTACCATGAACCCGCAGGCTGTAAAAGAGCTCAGCTGTTCCTGCTGTATTGATGGCCACACATTTATAAATGCCAGTGTCAGAGATCTGGACACTCTCAAGCTGCACAATTTGCCCCCTGTTCAAGAAAGTGACACTTGCAGCACCAGTGAGTGGTTGATTGTCTTTGTACCATGTGATAACTAAAATGTATATAAGACAGAGGGGAAAATTACTGACTGTATCTTTTTAATTGTCAATAACAAAAATAGCTGTATGCAATAATAGAAAAAAAAACCTTTCCAAATTATCTTAATACATTCAGAATTTGTTCAAATGCTGATTAAACTTGTCTAAAAGCTAACTAAAAATTAATTAATATTTATTGTGTTTAAAATGCAATAATCATACAATTATAAAGCTATGAGTGATAACTCTTAATATTGACTGTTTTGCGATTGTAACAGACCATAAGTGTTGAGGACCTAGCTCAATGAAAGGTCGAAAAGGTTTATCAGATGAAAGGTTTATCTGTTGAATCCCTTCTTACAATACCTACGTTTTCTATGAACATCTTCCATCCCAGAAATAAATTAGCCTGACTCTGACTAACTTGTGAGAACTGCATGCTGATCACAACACAAGATAATGTGACAATACCCTATTTTTTCAGTTATGTCAAACAAGGTGATTTGTTGTTGTTTTCTAGGCCAAATCCTGCCATCATTCAGTACAAAGAATTCTTATGGACCTGAACAGGAGACTTGGAGTAAGAATTATGGTAAGATATGGTAAAGTAGCATTATAGCACAACAGTGTAGTAATTAAGCTTTTTTGTAATTCAAGAACATTTGATACTCCATAGTGTTACGCACAGTTTTACTCCATGAAAAAGGGAATGAGATTTTCTTTTGTACTTCTATTTCCTGATCTTAACAGTTATATACTAGATTGTTGGTTGGGGGGGGGGGGGGGGCGATGTTTTTATTTTGTTGTTAATTTGGTTTATGTTTTTTGGGGGGTGGTTAAGTTAATCAAAGTCGAATTTTAGCTATGCACCGAAAAGTCATCATTTAGTAACACATGGCATTATAAGTAAGAGCTAGTAAAATTTTTTCTATGAATATAACCTATGTCACTGATCAGGGATCGTCAGTAACAGTGTCTGTTGGCCTGCACAGTCAGTGTCTAATGGCAATGTGTGAATCTGTTTGGTGCATGCACGTCCCAACCCCTTGAGTTCCATCTTTACTGTAAAGCTTCATAGATTGAACAATTTAGTAGAGGGAAGGAGGATGGGTAACGGAGCACCAGAGGGGTACACATCTTGAAGAACCTTATTTACTGCACAAGGGGAGAAACCCTCTCTGCTTTGGGTGCTGTCTCTGTGGGTGCTCCACTCTTGGCGATTGGCAAGCAGTGCTCCTACGGCGGGGGTGGGTGGGATGACTTTGGAGTGGAGTAATTGGTAGCGAGTACAGAAGACAGTACTGTGAGGCATAGGAGAGCATCAGCTGTGTCCTCTGGGACAAGTGCATAATGTTTGGCTAAAGCATGATGTTGGTTATAGGTACATTGTGAAGAAATGCCATGGATGTGGATACAGCATGGGTGGAGTGAGTGCACATAGATCCCAACCAGGTACTGCTACCAAAGATCTCCGATAAACAGCACCAGGGTACACTGTCAACGGGTGTGAAGCGTCCACAGGGACAGCACTTGAAAAAGAATTTTAAATTTCATGTACTGTACATCATTCAAATTTATTGGAGCTTCCCATTATTTATTCACTGTGTTACTGAGTTCACTAGTTTTAAACACTAAAGATTTATGTTCACACTAAAAATCTTAATTATCATCAGAAGCCTTTAAAAATGGATAACATGTCAACAGACTCATTTTAACATATATACCTGGCAAAGGATTCCCAGAGGCTTTACACTCAAGGTGGACTGGATTGTTCACCATAACTGTTTCATTTAACATCTTCCCTGCATTATCCAGACTGGGTGGTTCTGCGAAGGGACAGTAAAAACGTAGTTTAATTCATTTACCATTTTCATTCACACTCTTGACAAAATATCTGTAAATTAAGCACTTTGTTTACTGAAAAATGGTGCTTATTTTTCTGCTGAATGTCTGGGGAACCTTCCACAACTCCTTTTTGTAGGCTCTCCCTAGGTAAGATCCCATCTGCAGTTGTACCATTCTCTAGTGGTACAGACTCTTCAGCATTAACAGGAATACAAATTTATTTTTGTCAGTAAAGTTAGATGGATTTGACTCAAGATACACACAACTTGAGTAGGGTAAGCAGGGGTCAGTTTTGTAAAGTCTCCTTTCTAACACATTAAGCCTTCTGATCATGCTTGGCTTACACTATTAAAATGGCTATGCTGAACTGAATATTGCATAGAGCTTTAATAAGGCAAAGCACTTTACCTTATCTAGCCCACATAAGTTCTAGGTAGCAAATACAAAAGGCAGTGACATACCACTGTTGACAGGAAGATTAGAGAAAAAAGGCATGAGTCAGTCCCAGGAGAAAAGCAGCTGGAAATATCAAATATGTATGGCTTTAGAAATACAGAAAGAGCAAGATTCCTCTTTCCCGCCCTTATGTGGGTAGGTGCTGCAATCTCCCATTCAGTTGAACATTATTGTATTAACATGCATCTTCACAAATCAAACAGATACCAAGAAATCACCACGTCAACCTCTTTCCCACACAGGGGCCCCAATCCAACTCCCGCTGAAATCATCAAAAAGACACCACATGAGTTCAGTGGAAGTTGGCTCAGGTCCTGGCCAATAGTTCTGAAGCTTTGAGGTTCGTATATTTAAATCACTGTGTAGGGAGTCAGCATGACGCCCCCGTTGACCCAGAGGAGGAAACTCCCACAAAAAAAAGCCCCTGGGTGGGCGGTGCCAGAACCACTCAGCCCTGCCCACAGGAAACAGAAAATGAGAGCTGGGGGTATAAGAAGGGAAGCTCCCAACTCAGTCAGAGCCCAGCTGCTGAGCAGGGCAGAGGCTCTTCCCCAGCCCCAGCACAGGAAGGCCCTGCTGTGCCATGCTCCGCTGGATGACTGGGTTGGACCACCCAGGCCGTTGCTGGACCTGAATCCCAGGATACACCTGTGGAGGCCGCTGCCCGGGCCCACAGATCTACCCGGACCCTCCGGACCGGTGCAAGGCCCAGCCAAGTGGGCCAGACCCCTTACCTGCCTAGGGACACACTGCCAGTGCCACCATCCACAGCCGACACCAAGGAGCAGCACCCAAGCCAGGTAGACCCCAAAAGGGAACGGGGAAGTGGCCCATGGACAGCCGACCCCGGGGTGGCTGAGGACATGGAGGTCAGCTAGGCAGCGCATTATGGCTTGGAGCCCTGCTGACCCAGTGTCCACGTGCTGCCACTATTAGGGCCCTGGGCTGGGAAGAGGTGGAGTAGGGAGGGCCCGTGTCCCCCCTGCCACCTCTTCCGTTGGGTGGCAGGTTCCTCCTGTGGGTAAAAAACCCCTGTGCTTGTCGATTCTCTGCCACCAAGGAGACCCAACCCCTGGCCCTGCCTACACATAGGCTGGTGCCTTTAACCCTTGTAGACTATTTACCATTTACCGTATGGACTATTTGCCAGACTGTTGCTCCACCCTAACCAGGGCCAGGGCATATAGACTTCCAACAGGTTTATTCAAACTGGTTGACTGTTTATGGCTAGGACGTGGCCTCTAGACTACCAACTGGATTACCAGAGACTGCTTGATTGTTTGTTTGTAGCCCTTCCCTGCACAAGGCCAAAGCCTTTAGAACTGAGATTTAGCCTGCAGCCAGGCCTGGGGCCCTGGACTTAGGAGGCTCGCCCGGTAGTGAGTCAGTGTGGCCCCCCCACTGACATGAACAACTACACACTGTCAAACATTTATCAAGTTTACATGCAAATAATTCCTGAAATTCCCTTATTTCTCTTTCTATTGGTCAATCTCAAAATTAAAAATGCCTTCCAGAAGTTTGAAGAAATAAAGGAGCCTAACATATGAGAGAAAATATTTCTGCAGAAGCTTGTAAAGAATGCTTGTTTTCACAAGATTTAGGTCAGATCAGTAATGCTGCTAGTGGTGCCTTATTCCCTGGCTCAGGAACACAAAGTTTACTTACCAATGTCTTGGAGGCTCTTGGAGAAGAAGTGAATGGACGTGTTCGAAACTAAAAAGTGGCTATTTTAAGGGAGCTTTTTAATAACAGGATGAGACATCATTACCATGCACATGAAGACGAATGTGCTGCTGGGCTTCTCCTGCAGCATTTGTTGCCACACAGGTGTATCTACCAGCATCTTCCAGGAGGGCCTTGGCAATTTGCAGAATGCGGCCTGAAGACTCCAGCTGCCCCAAAACAGAAAAATAATTTTGCACTGTGACTCCGGACTTAGGCCTGCTACGGTACAAATTTACACTGTGTACAACATTCCATCTTCTTTTCACACAGGAAGCCTCGTTCCGAAGGCTGCAGAGATCCTGAGCCATAGGACTATGGTGACTGGCAACCTGATAAAGCTGTGAAGAGACCTGGGTGGCAAAGGGACAGGCTACTGCATGGGACTGCTGGCAGGATGCCAGAAGCCATTTCAGTTTACCATAGATCAGAGCAGCTTCAAGTTCCCTGCTGGAGATCATTGCGATGCCAAGGAGTTACAAGGAGAGGCTCCGATTTACACCAGATCAAGCCTCTGAGGGTATGTCTACACTACCCCCCTATTTCGAACTAGGGGGGCAATGTATGCATACCGAACTTGCTAATGAAGCCCGGGATTTGAATTTCCCAGGCTTCATTAGCATAAAGCCGGCGCCGCCATTTTTAAAAGCCGGCTAGTGCGAACCCCGTGCCGCGCGGCTACACGCGGCACGGACTAGATAGTTCGGATTAGGCTTCTAATCCGAACTATCTGTACGCCTCGTGGAACGAGGAACGTGGAACGAGGTGTACAGATAGTTCGGATTAGGCTTCCTAATCCGAACTATCTAGTCTGTGCCGCGTGTAGCCGCGCGGCACGGGGTTCGCACTAGCCGGCTTTTAAAAATGGCGGCGCCGGCTTTATGCTAATGAAGCCCGGGAAATTCAAATCCCGGGCTTCATTAGCAAGTTCGGTATGCATACATTACCCCCCTAGTTCGAACTAGGGGGGTAGTGTAGACATACCCTGAGAGAGCTACCCAAAATTCCCCAATGTCTCCCAACAGTTAAAATCTTACTATCCAAAGACAGTAGAAATTAAAGGAGGCAAATTGACACTGATGCTTAGAGAGAAATGTACATCATCCTGCTTCCAGTCAGAATGCGTGGTACTGTTCCCAATAGCTATCCAAATTGGAAAAGATGGTCACTTCTGGAGAATAAGGTACAGCTCAGATTTGCGGACATCGCATCTACAAAGCAGATTTCCTGCAAACACCGCATATGGATTTCTAAATGGGATTCACACAACAAAACACTGCAAGTCTAATCCTAAATTCTTTAATTAGTCAAAACTCCCAGTGAGTCATTGCATTTTCTATACCATGCATGTGTGTTAGTACTTCAGTGTAACTATCTTTCATACTTTTGATGCCATACAAGCATTGTGCTTACTCGGATGTTTCCTCTGGCTGTGTTTACTGGCAGGCCATCTTTTAACCATGTAATGGAAGGGCTGGGAATACCGTTGGTTATGCATTGCAGTGTCATGGGTTTGTATACCACCACAGCTCTCTCAGAAGGACCAGAAGATTTAATTGTTGGAGGAACTGCAAGATATAACACAAAGATAAATCACTTTGTGAAAGTATGTAACGTGCAGCCTATAGGATATCTCAAGTACAAATGGCTCTTATTACAGTAAAACTCCATTGGTCCGGCATCTGATGGTCCGGCACTCCTGATGGTCCAGCACCATCAGGAACCCGGAAGTGCTCCGGGCAGCCAACCAGCTTCCCCGATTCAGCCGCTGCTGAAACTGACCAGTGGCTGAATCGGGAAAGCCGGGGGCAGAGCAGCTGTAGTGCTGCTGGTAGGTCCCGTAGCATTGCCCCTCGGTGCTGCGGGACCAACCTGGCAGCACCCCAGCTGTCCCCGATTCAGCCGCTGCTGAAACTGACCAGCCTGGTCAGTTTCAGCAGCAGCTGACTTGGGGACCCCTGGGGCAGAGCAGCTGGGGTGCTGCTGGGTTGGTCGAGTAGTGCTGCCCCTTGGCGCTGTGGCACCAACCTGGCAGCACCCCTGCTGCTCTGCCCCAGGCATCCCCAAGAGCAACTGAGGTGCTGCCGGGTTGATCTCGCAGCGCCAAGGGGCGGCGCTAACAGACCAACCCGGCAGCACCCCAGCTGCTCTGCCACAGGTGTCCCGATTCAGCTACTGCTGAAACTGACCAGCAGAGGCTGAATCGGGGATGCCTGGGGCAGAGCCGGACTATCGGAAGGGGGGTCTATGAGGAGGTCTGGGGTGGCATCCCCCCCACACCACCTTAGACCCCTCATAGCCCCCCCTTCTGATAGTCCGGCATATTTGATAATCCGGCACCACCTGGGTCCTAATGGTGCCAGATTATCGGAAGTTTACTGTATTACACTTCAACTCACTTGTTGTCACCAATTTATCAGAACATTTCTGCACATTTTACAGTTTTGTGTAAAACTACAATACTTTCTTGCTAATGAAGGTACAACATTATTTTAATCTAAAGCCAGTCTGCTGGTCTTTTCCTCTCTTGTGTAGTGTAACATACCATGCACAGTAATATCCAATTCCCTTTCATGGTCTCCTGCCTTGTTTGTTGCTACGCACTTATAGCGGCCAGTGTCTGACACTTGAGCCCGGGAGATGAGAAGTTTGCGTCCATTTAATAAGATCTTATATCCATCTCCTTCTTTGACTGGCTGGCCATCTTTCAACCACCTAGCAGGAAGAAAGCAAAATCTTAAGACACTTATTTTGTTTAAAGTAGTTGACAGTCCAGAAATGTGCTTCTGTAAACTATAAATGGGAAGCTGCAGTACAACTATATCTATTTTTCAAAGAAGCCTGAAGATAATACATCGATTTCTGCTCTTTGGAGCTCACAGATATAAGTGAGGACCTGAAGCGAGCTACCAGGAAATGGAGAAGCAAACACCAGAGAAGGGGAAAGGAAGGAGGCTGTAGAAAGCACAGCTGCCAACTAGGAAGAGGAGAGGGGCCTGAAGTAAAAGATTCCATGCACGAGGGACCAGAGTTACCAGAGGAGGGGCATGGGCGGGAGGTGAATCCCCACTTTCGGGAGGAAAGCCTGCCAGACCTTCCTCTTGTGCCCAAGGCCCAGCCCTGCATGCCAGAGCCCCTCATGCCCCATTAAAAGGAAAAGCCCCAAAGGACCAGAGAAGCCCTGGCCTGCCCGCACCAATCACATCAGGCCAAGCTGCTTCTGCCTCCCTCTAGCACCAGACGGAGCTGTTCTCCTGGTCTCTGAGCATCAGGCTGGCCCCAGTGCCTGTCAGCATTGCAAGTGAGGGCTCCTCCAGGATTTCAACTGGGAAGTCTCTGAAGCTCAGGACACACTTCCTCAGCTAGGGGAAGAAGCCTGCAGTCTAGACATAGCCCTACTGGGCATGTAGTGGCAAAGAAAAAGAATGGATTTCCTGAACAGCCTTGGCTGAGAGCCAGCTGGCTTTTAGCTCAAGCTGTAGAGGCTCATGCACTAAGCTCCTCTCAGCATTACACCTGGTTGAGACAGTAGCCTCCCTGAGCACTAGACTGGCCCAAGTGCCACCAGTTGAACCAGATAAAGATGCCAGGCCCCTCAAGTGCTGGCCTGGCCCCAGCACTGCCAGAGTCAGGCTGGCCCCTGTGCTTGGCTGAGCCGTCAGCCTCCCAGAGCACCAGGCCAGTCCCACCACCAGGCCCAGACAGCAGCTTCCTCTAGTGCCAACTCCTCTTGTCCTGAAGGCCCCAAAACTCCACTGAGTCCCAGCAGCAGTGCATTGGCTCTCTCTATCACTCCTCACCCCCCTGGACAGTGAGCAGTGGGGCCCTTTGGGGGTGGAGGAGGCAGTGTAGTTCTCAGGAAAGTGGGGGGCACTGCGACAATTGTCCAACAGCAGATTGGTGGGGAAGGCAATGCCCGCCGCCCATGAGGAGGGAGAAAGGACACCTCAGGAAGAAGAGTCATTAATGGAGTTCTGCTGCTTCTGCTGGTCCCTGGAATATTTACTCTGGCATTACCAACAAGGCTAATCTTAAAAAGGGGGAAAATTCTGACCCCACTGACATCAAAGTTTTGCCAACAAGGCCAGGATTTTACACACAATGTTTTCGTCTATGATCAAATGGTATGGTCAGTGCAGAATGATTATTTCCAAGCTCATCTAAGCAAGATGTGGCATTCCTAACTGACATACCAACCCCCTTACATGATAGTCGGTGGAGGGGTTCCCAACGCTGGACAATCCAGTTCCAGAGGGCTATCAAGGATCACAAAGTAATCTGAAGCTTCTTCTCCCCCTTCTACAAATGGTGGGACTGTAGAGTGATAAAAACACAACAGAAGAAACATTTAAACATCAGAAAATGTGTCAAAAGCAACTACAAATGTTAAAATATATATTTTATCAACAGCACCAACCTCCCATTGGGACAGGGTATTAGACTGGGTTCAATATACAGAGTTTTAGCCTTGCAATGAAGAGCACTAAACAGATGGTGTCCACTGTCCTACCATTTTTATTGGCCTTGTATGGCACTTGATTTATCTAAAGCCAGATTCTACTAATTCTCTCTATGCACGGAAAAGGAAACGAGGAGGCTTGTCTGCCACTTCTTCACAAGGCCCAGCTGCTCCATCTCTTTGCTTCCGGGGATGCAAGGCATGCCTAAGGGAGTGGGAGGATGGGGAGGATGCAGGCCACCTCATTCACAAACCAGAAAAGCTATTCAGGGAACAATAAGCTGGATAGACTGCATCTGGAAGCCTGTGGGCCATTAGTGCTCCCATAGAGTGGTGTGTCTCAATACACATCTGTGCCTCCAAGGCATAAACAAGCCCTTAAAAATAGTAGCACCTACAATGGGGAGGAACCTACGGCCTGTGGGTTGGATCAGACCTGAAGCTCCACATGATCCTGCAAGGCTCGGGGTTCCCTATTTCCACAGTGGGGCAAGCCAGCCTTAGCAATCAAGGCAAGCTGCCAGCCAGATCCAGCCTACAGGGGAAGAAAGGGGCTCTGTGTGTTGCAGAGAAGCACTCCCTGAAGGCATGGCCCTCCATCACTCCCATTGGCCAGGAATCGCAGCCAATGGGGGCAGTGGAGAATCATGGGGGGCAGTGCCTGAGCATAGAGCCATCTGTGCTCCCCAGACTACTCCTGCTCTCTCCTTCCTTCCTAAACCCCATACTCTCACCCCAAGCCCACTCCTGCACCCTACTTTCCTTCAAGACCCTGGCAACCCCTTCCCACACTCTGAAAGCCTCATTTCTGGCCCCACCAGCCCATAGTTTGCAGGGGCTACAAAATCTACTAGCCCCAGACCCCCAGAAGTTGATCTGGGCCTGGGGGGTTAAGTCTTGATGCTTGAGGGGAATTAGATAAATGCCTTTTTTTTTCTGTTTCTCAGTTGGAGGCCAGGTCAAAGAGGGAGGATTTTTTTTTGTTTGGTTGGTTGGTTTTTTGACTGTTTGTTGGTTTGAAATCTCACTTGTGTGTGATGCCCAACTGACCTACAATATAAACCACCTTACTCTTCTGGAAGTTGCTATTTCATGACCAATATTTGTAGGAGTCATATATAGAGATGGTCCAAGGAGGCAATGTGCAGAGGTAGACTGGAGTGAAGGTGTCAATGGAAAGAGAGAAACATTTTTCAAAGGTAAGTTTAGGATCTGCATAATGCAGGCAAAAATGTATAGTCAGTCTAAAAATTGAAAACCCCCTTGATATTATTCGATTTATTTTGCAGCTGTGATTCTTCTTTCATCCCTGATTTTAATTAGTCGAAGGGGGAATTCGTCTCTGTGTGATGCTTCATCTCTGAAGTAGTCTGAAAGCAGCTGCCCACATTAAATCTGATGCTTGAACCACTGACTGGACTGCAGTTTTGTGACACCAGCAAAAACAAATACAGATTTAATTCTGTTGCAAGTTTTACAAATAAATTGTTCTTCTGCTCACACACCTAAAATTTCAACATCATATTTAATTTCTTTTTCTCCTGCTCTGCTGGTGGCCACACATATGTACTGTCCGCGGTCAGCCTCTACAGCATTCAAGATCTCCAGTTTCTTCCCCCCAGACACAATGCGGAGGTTATCACTTGCTTTCACAGGCACGCCGTCTTTTAACCAGGTCAGAAGAGGAGGGGGGTTGCCACCAGCTTTACAATCCAATGTCAGTGAATTCCCAGCAACCACCTGCTTGCTCTGGACTGTGTCAGAGCCACCCTCAATAACCGGAGGAACTAGAAAAAGGGGAAAAAATATATTGCAAGCTATTAACTTTACAACCTGAAAACTTATTAACAGCACATGGGTCAGTTCCTCCCAGCCCTCTCTGGCTCTATCTAATTTTATGTTATATCTTATTTTATGTGAGAAATCTTTTGTCAGAACAGGCTAAGACAATGGACTCTAAAGAACAGTTAACAATTTAATAAACAAATGCCATAAAGGATTGTTCACCACTATATTAAAAGACAATGAGGTTCTGAGGTGGAAGAATAGAGACCAAGAGTCTTAAGTCAGGTGTGACAGTGGCAGACCAATGGGCTAGATTACAGCAAGGCCCCACTGAACAGTCTGGGTTGCAACCAGTCTGGCTTATCTGTGGCTTAGTATAGTTAAAATAGTTATTAAGAGTGGTAAGAATGAATTTCAATTTTATGGAATGCTTGTAGGATACTCTATGGATTAACCCTACTTACATTTATATCATGGGTGGCCCATGAGCCAGACGTGGCTTGCCAGAGTTAACCCCTGGTGGGCCACTGGGCGCTTTATTTACCTGCATCTCCACAGGTGCGGCCACTTGTAGATTCCATTGGCTGCAGTCACCATTCCTGGCCACTGGAAGCTATAGGAAGCAGCGCAGGCCAAGTTACTGCTTCCCACAGCTCCCATCGGTGGGGAACAGAAAACCATGGCCAACGGGAGCTGTGAGCGGCCGTACCTGAGGACATGCAGGTAAATAAAGCATCCAGCAGCCTGCCAGGAACTCATCCTGGTGAACCATGTCCGGCCTATGGGCCACTTAATGCC
Organism: Pelodiscus sinensis; assembly: GCF_049634645.1. Taxonomy (NCBI): domain Eukaryota; kingdom Metazoa; phylum Chordata; order Testudines; family Trionychidae; genus Pelodiscus; species Pelodiscus sinensis. The sequence goes on from NC_134719.1 coordinate 55,233,466, forward strand.
AGATTTATAACCAGAGTTATAAGGTAACATCTAAATGTTTCCTCTGGAGCTATTAAAAAGTCTGCTACGACTGTAAACCCCACATAGCAGGAGAGAAACATTATCAAGTGTGAAATACCAGCTTACTACAAGAGATGCTGTCTCTTCCCCCCAAAAGAAGGTATACAGACATTAGACAAACCATTATGGACAAAAGGCTTATTGATTGCTTCCCCTACAATCCTGAAGAGGATATGTGCCCAAACCCTTGTCCCATCAAAGCTGAAATAGGGAGGGGGAGGGAATAAAAATATCTGTTGAAGAGAATTTCTTATTCCTATAGAATGAAGTTTAATAAGGACAAATGCAAAGTACTCCAATTAGGAAGGAACAATCCGTTTCACACATACAGAATGGGAAGCAACTGTCTAGGAAGGAGTACGGCAGAAAGGGATCTAGTGGTCAGAGTGGACCACACGCTAAATACAAATCAACAGTATGACACTGTTGCAAAAAAAGCAAACATAATTCTGGGAGGCATTAACAGAAGTGTTGTGAGCAAGACATGAGAAATCATTCTTCTGCTCTGCTCTGTGCTGATTCGGCCTCATTTGGAATATTGAGTCCATTTCTGGGCATCGCATTTCAAGAAAGATGTGGAGAAACCGGAGAAGGTCCAGAGAAGAGCAACAAGAATGATTAAAGGTTTAGAGAACTTGACCTGTGAAGGAGGCTGAAAGAATTGGGCTTGTTTAGTTTGGAAAGGAGAAGACTGAAAGGGGACATGATAGTGGTTTTCAAGTATCTAAAAGAGTGTCACAAGGAGGAGGGAGACAAATTGTCCTCCTTGGCCTCTGAGGCTGGGACAAGGAGCCATGGGCTTAAATAGCATCAAGGGAGATTTAGGTTGAACATTAGGAAAATTTTCCTCACCGTTAGGGTGATTAAGCACTGGAATAAATTGCCGAGGAAGACTGTGGAATGTCCATCTCTCAAGATATTTAAGAGCAGGTTAGATAGACATCTATCAAGGATTGTCTAGACAGTGCTTGGTCCTGCTTTGAGGGCAGGGGACTGAACTCGATGACCTCTCGAGGTCCCTTCCAGTTCTAGCATTCTATGATTCTACAGAATGCTGAGGGACCAGAATGTTTAAGCAAATGCAAGGAGTCCCCAATTGTTTTACCTGCATTAGTTCTAAAAGATAAACTGAGTCTGTTTATTATAAACATTTCTATTGCCTTTTGAAACCTGATTGTAACTCATCTATGGGTACGTCTAGACTGCGGAGCTATTTCGGGATACCAGAAGTATTCCAAAATAGCAACGCCGCGTCTTTAAATGCTCCTACTATTTCCCACAATAGCGGGCGCACTATTCTGGTGTCCTTGTAACCCTCATTCCGTGAAGGTTAAGGGATTTGTCGGAATAGTGCCTTATTTTGAAATTTGGCACTAAATTTCAAAATAAGCTCTTTCGACCTAGACTCGGAATAAGCAACACAATTTGCATAGTGCAAATTGTGTAGCTTATTCTGACAGAAGGGTGCTTTAACCTTGAAGCCTTTATTTTTGTTAGTTAATAACTCCTTAGTTAGTTTGTTACAAAGCATTGTCTTTGGTTTGAGAAGTGAGTACACTTGATTTGGGGGTTAATGACTGGTTCTGTGGGATTGGCAGTAACCTGAATACTATTGTGATTTTTGGGATAAAGCCATCATCTGCCAGAAAGTCCAGCTTGCTGGAATGGCAAGACAGACCAGAATGCCCAAGGCAGTGACTCCCTGGTAAAACTATTATAGTGTTCTAGGCGTTCACACTTATTATTGGATTGGTGAAATCTAACTATAGGGAACTACAGAGGTTTTGCCCTGCTTCTTGACAGTCTGCCCAGAGGTTGGAATCCATAATAATGAGCCATTCCAGACACGACTGTCAGGAAACTAAACATTCACTCCAAAACGTTATTTCAGACAAACACTGTGCAGGGTATACATGCACGCATGATAGGAGGGAAAAATAGGGTGGGGAGAGAGAGAAGGGATTTGTGAGTGGAAAGTAATTTTAATATTTCCTATTTATAAAAACTTCCCTCTGACCACCCTGAAGACAGAAGCCTTGTTTCATAGCTACATAAATGATATTAGACATAGCACAGGCTGTGACAGTGTAAGTTTTCCTTTGCTGTCTTGTTAAAGTATCCCAAACTGTAGTTTCAGTGGCCAACTCTGAGCAAGAGAACACTTCAGTCCTTCGGGAAGCACCGCACAACCTACCTCTATGAGGATGCAGGTAGGGTGCTGAATACGCATGTTTTATAAGCCACAACCAAAGGTGAACAAGCATGTTAAATAAACTGTCTTTACCATAGACATCCACTTGATATATTTTTTCAGCAGTGCCAGCAATGTTGGTCACCAGGCAGGTATACTTAGCAGAATCTGAGATTTGAGCCCGAGGAATCTGAAGGAACTGCCCCTTGTCCACATACAGAGCTTCTGGACTAGAAATAATTGGGCGTCCATCTCTGTACCACGTAATGGCCGGGGCTGGGATTCCTCTGGTTTCACATTCTAGCTTTATTAAGCTGTTGAGCAATGGGGATACCTCGGTGGTAATATTTCCTCCCTTAATAGTAGGTGGGACTATTTCAAAAGACAAAACAACAGCATTAAGACCATAGAGTTTACATTAGAACAAATTAGTGTCACTAAAAACAAGTTAAACATTACATTGTTGAAAGAATTAAAGAACTTTTGGGCTCATTAGATCTCCAGTATCCCCAACACATTCACCAACGCAGTTATTCACTTTCAGCACAAACATCTGTGGCTCACTAGGAGTTTTGCGCACGTAAGATAAATGGAATCTAATAAAAAAGGGCCACACCATGCCTTAAGGCACAGCCCATTTCGTCATCTGCAGGTCCCCAATGTGTCAGTTGGGCAAGCCCTTCTATATACTTTTAGGATACACTTACTCCTATAGGACATGCCCGGTTTCTAACCCATCTTTTGCAGGTAAGTCTAGACCAGTCCCTCCACTGTTCAGTCAGCTAGTTCAGCCACTGAAAATAATGACCTGTTTTTCAGAAGGGTTCCTGTTGAATTCTGTGGGAAATGCGGGTTACTCAGCACTTCTGAAAATAAAATCATTTACATATAAACCTAAACAAGCACTTAGGAGCCTTGATTTACACTTCTGTTTTCTGGAAATCTTGACTCAGAGTCACGCATCACTTGCTGGTCAACAGTCCTTACATTTTTCTAGCAAACAAGCTTTCATGTTAAATTATCCATGTAAAGAGTTCAGAAATCTTTAAATACACGTTGCAATTGGCAAAACCTAAGTTAACTGCTTTACTGCTCCTGAAAGTACCAGATACATACACACACACACACCGGCAGACACACACCTTCTCCACTGTCAAACATACATGGCAGACCCTAACATTTGTCATGGAATGTTTATTTAAAATGGCAGCACAGAAAAATAAAGTGGGGGAGGAGAGGATTAAACCAATAAGCAGGGTGTTGAAGGGTACCAAATTATAGTACAGTTTAATCCTGGTTAAATAATTAAAATATAAATTAAATACATCTATAAAATATGCTAAAACTTACGTAAATGAGACAAAAAGGTTTCAGCAAATGCATGCACATACAGAAATTGAGAACAGTTGGAACAGTTTTAACATGCTATCTTGAGAAACTATGAAAGACAAAACAATACCTCTCTGTCTCTTCTAAACCACAGCAATACTAAATACTGGGAGCAGAACAACATACTCACAGACACTGACTACACCAAGATAAAGACAACAAAATAGCAAATACAGCCACACAGTATTTATAATCCTGGCTGTCATCCAGCTCTTAAAATTCTCAGTTTCTCCATATTACCAGTCTCAGGGGGAAAATCCTCCTCAAGAATTTCATTTCAAGTATCTCTTCAACTCCAAAATTTTAATAATAAGTTGCTGAAGCTACATGAAGAATTTGAAATGAACAATTCTAAACCTGTTCCATGGTGAATTCTCCTGGGTGTGAAGGAAATATCCAAGAGGACTAAAGAGCAAAGGAAACTAAGATCTAATAGGAAATTAAGCCCAGAGCCCCTTTTATCTCTGTGCGCATCTGTCCACATATCCAGGTTCATACCTTTGACATTAATGGGTATCTCCTTTGCCTCCCTAACTACTGTCCAATTTATCTCCTCCCTTTGTTTTCAAAGACTATGAATGTGTTCGCTGCTCACATTACTTAATTTTTTTCCTCCAGCTCTCTGCTCAATCTCCAGTCAGTCTTGCTTTCTTTCCATTCCAGTGAACCCGTCCTAACCATGGTCATTAGTGATATCCTGTAACTGTTTTGCCAGCACATCACTGTTTTCCTATCTTTTACAACTGTCAAATTTAACCTCTTATAACTCACTTTTTGCCAGGCCCAACGTAATCTTGTTCCCAACCAGTGATCCTTGTAAGCTGTGCACTTGTGCAGTCACTCAGGAGAAACTCCGATACCACCCAGCTGATTTGGAGAGTACTCACAGCTAAGTTGGTTGTTTCTATTGGTGGTGCACATGAACGTGCTTTAGTGCATGTAAAAAAATTATTCTGCAATGGATGTAAAAAATCCACACGTGTATGGAAAAGATTAGAGGGAACATTGTTCCCAACTATCTCTCTGCTCTCCTTTTTCCTTACACGCCTCCCAGCTCGCAGGCTTGTCTGGTCCTTCACCAATGCTGCCTCTTCCAAGTGGAAGACTCTCCTCCCTCTTTGTATTTGCCAAGCATGAGAGTTCATTCAAACTTATTTCTCCCAGGAATCTTTCTGAAGCTATTCTTGCCACCAATAATGATCATACCTGCCCTTGCCTAAACATATCCCATTAAGTAGCTTCAATTGGCTTTGCTCGGATTGTCCTTATCTTGCAATGAAGATGCCTTATTCTGTTTGTAAAGCACCAGATAACTGTGCTAGATAATTGCGTCAATAATTAATAATAAATAAATGTTAATGTAGTTAGCTCTGCTGGGCCAGATTCTCAGATCTCAAAAATCAACATAGTTTCATGAAATCAACAGAATTCCACCAAATTATGACATTGATGAAGGAAATCCTCTAAATCTATGGCTCTAACTCTTTTGGAATGCTGTATATTCTAAGCCATTCTGTGCTACATTTTCTTCACAGACCAGTTTTACACCAGTGTAACAATACTGGCATTAGCAATCATTCTTCTGATCTACACTGGCATAAATTGAGGAGAGTCAGGCCCACAAAACCCTAAATGCATCCCCTCCCCCATTTCCCTTAAAATCATTTAAATTAAAATAACTAGATGATATCATATTTCAATTTATATTAATTTCATAATGATCTGAGAAACTACAGGTTTATGAAACTGCTCCAAAACACTTTCAATGACTAAAAAAGCCCCCCAAAATATACCGAAAGCTGGTTCAGGCCCCATTCCAGCAAAGATTTATGCACATGCTTAACTTCACACATCAGGGACTCCTATGGAGATCAAAGGAATGACAGATATATGTAAAGTTAAGGATATGCACAGTTATTTGCAGGATCGGGGCCTTAATCTGCATATTGTTTCCCGTCAAAACAGAAACCTATTTTATTCAACAAAACAAAAGAACACCTAATCCCGGAGAACTCTTTTAATTTACCATGGATGACCAGCTTGACCTCCTTGACTTGTTTGCCAGCAGCATTGGTCACACTGCATTGATAGCGGCCTTTGTCGAGTCTTCGAGCACTCTTTATGCGTAGAACTTGTCCTTTGTCTAGGAGCTCAATATTAGGATCTTCCAAGAACAGGGGCCTAAAGAAAAACAAAATCCCCACATCCCTCAAATAGTAATAAAAACGATTTGAATAAAAATAATATTTGGCACTAGAACTGAACTTTTCATGCAAAGAGCTAAAATTGCTATACAAGGGTAGTGAGCCATCATTATACATTTTACAGAAAAAAAAAAGGCACAAAATACTTAAGTTTTGACCAGGTCATACAGCATGTCAGTGGCAGAGCCAGACTAAAATCTCCTGATTCCCAGTCTCTTTCTCTAATAAATATCTCTGTTTAGTAGCTAAAAGCTCTAAAGTCTATATATCAAAGAATACCAAGCAACTGTCACATCAGGATAGCAGGTGTTGCTGACCAAGAACCACATTATGAAATATTAATGCTATTTTCAGCCTATGTATAGCGCCATTTTGATTTTCAGCTAACATTTGCACTGCCAAAATTCCTCGAATAATCTATGGAATGGCCTCAAAGGAGTGGCTGGGCATTTGTCTTGGTTTGTATGTTGTCTGGTTTCACCCACCATAAATCTACACTGTATGTGCCACATTACTTACCAATTGGCATTTCACTATAAACAGCAAGTTGATACACTTAACCACACAACATCAACATATAACTAGTACAAGTCTTAATTGATTACAATGGTATATGACCGATTGACTAGTTATAAGCAGAACTTGATAGTACAGTGCATCTATCTCCTCTCTCCCACACCATAACGTTCTTGCCACAAACAAAGAGGAAGTACTTACTTGCCATCTTTGAACCACTGAATGACAGGAAAAGGAGAGCCTTTGACTTTACACTCCAAACTAGTCCCTTGGTTGAGAGTGACTGAAACTTCCCCTGGTGTGTCAGCACCTTTTATGTTTGGTGGAACTTGGAAAAAGAAATGTCACATTAAGTACTAAACATGGTGAACATGATGAAAACTTGCTGACAAGGGCACTAACTGAACAGATTAGACCATGGAGGCCATCATTTCAGGATGACCATGTTATCAATATATGCAGCAAGCTTCAACCTTCACTGTGAAGTGAATGCTGCAGCTGCTCTTCTATAGCACATTTCTATTATGCCTACGATCCCTCGTGTAGAAAGCAATTCTGCACAAGTGCTGGGGAACAGACTCTATGGCACAAGAGAATCTTTCTAGCTTGTCTTCTGGACTCCATTAGTGAAATATGCACAAGACACTATGATAAAATATCTTGTATCAGAATTCAGAGATGGAAAACAGCATTTTGCGTATAGTACCAATAAGATGACAAAATTCAAACAGCATAAGGTGTTACTGTGTGGCGAGACCCTGTATCCTGTATTTAACAAGACAAAGAAAAAGCTGCAGTGTAATGACTTTACATATCAAATACTATTTTTATGGATTATCAACTTTAAAGAGCACAATACTAACCTAGCACATCTACATGAAATAGCTTCTCAGAACTTCCAGCTATGTTTGTTGCTTTGCATGAATACTGTCCACCATCAGCGGTAGCAACCTTAAGGAGCTTCAGTATCTTCCCATTGTGTGATATTTGGAGAGTATTGCTTTCCAAAACCTTAAAAAAATCAAAGAGATCAGCATTGTGTGGTCCAAGTTACATAAGCCAATGACGGTGTCTGGACTTGAAAAGACGGTGGCAGTTTTTCTTAAACAATAATGTATTTTACTCAATGTCCCTTCTCTATCAAACCCATAATACCTTCAAAGAACAATACAGGCTACCAAACATAACTTGTAAGTAATTACATAATAATAGGCAGCTAACTGTATGGCACTATTATAATTATTGCAGTTGTGTGATAATAGGATAATCAAATCTTTTTTTCCCTTTGCTGCTGGGGTAAAACAGTTGTATTTCTTTATAAAGTGCTTTAAGATGGTTTTGGGAGAGAGTGAGGCTAAGTATTGCTTTTCTGTTGCTATGATTTAATGAATGGATGAGCTAGTTTATTACCTGTACACAACTGATTATTGCTGCAGAGAGGGCTAAACAATGTGATGTATGTAACCATATATTAAATTAGTTACCTAGGTGCCCAGTGCTTGTGCATGCATGTTTTTATTGCTGCTTAAATCGAAGGTCAGGTCAATATTACAAATTTCTGCTGGCAGAAGATATGATGCCTGGTCAACACAACAGCATCTGAATACATGCAAGTTATATTTGCAAAATTGTGTGTTTGCCAGTATAGCTTGTTTTGCTTGTAGAGGGTGATTTTATTGCTACAGAGCTCAGTGTTTCCAGTATAGCTGTGTCCAAATTACAAGCGCTTTTCCAGTATAATATAATGGTATCCTATACAAGTAAATTACTACTTGTACATTTTAATTTATTTAAATGAGCTCTCTCCTCAAGCACTAACCAAAAAGGCTTTAGAAAGCTAATATGAAATCTGCTGGAATTGGCTTTTGTACCTTTAAGGTCATTTTTATTTGCATAAAATAAACAAACAGTAGTTGTACATACCTGGACATCATCTTTATACCATGTGATGATGGGAAAGGGGTTGCCTGACACTTCACAGATGAGATTCACAGGCTGATTAACCACTACAGATACATTTGTCACCTTTTCTTGATCTTGAATTTCAGGAGAAACTATAATAAATTATGATAAGCAAAGATTTATGTATTAAAAATGCCATGGACATCTACGTAAAGCAAAATAAGGGTTATCTTAAAGTTCTATACAATATTTTCATCATTATATCAAGTTTTTTTCTTTATAGTTGGTATTTATTAATGCACATATAAGAGCTTTACACTGCAGTAAGTGTCAGTGTTTGTGTCATCAAACCTATGTTGGAGTTCAGAGATAAACCTCTCACACCTAACTGTGATAGGTTAAAAGTCGGCTCACTGTACAAGTTATGAAAGGTAGACAACAGTGGATGCTGTGTTCAGTGTAAATCAAATACAGTGAAATACCACGTAAATCCTAAATTGTTTCAATGAACTACAACAGGGGTGCGGAACCTCAGGCCCAGGGGCTGGATGTGGCCCCTGGCTTGCCTGGATCCAGTCCGAGAGGCTCAGAGATCCCGCCGCATTGGGGAGTCCACTCTGCACTGCAGCCCCTCTCCCACCCATCCACATGGCTGGAGCACACAAAATCGACTAGCCCGGGCCCCCCTAGGCTCTGGTGTGCAAGGGGAATGTGAGGAGTGTCTTTCTGCTTCTCAGTCAGGGGCATCTCACTTTGCTTCTCACTTGTGTGCGGCCCCTGGCTGATTTTATCATGGGTCAGTGGGCCCTGACCCAAAAAATGTTCCCCACCCCTGAACGACAACATTCCAATTGCTGTTCCATCTAGTGTCATCTTCTCTGGGGATGAAGATTTTATTTGGGGAAAAAATGATTTAATTGCAAGAGGAAGGGATTCTCTGTACAAAGGAATCCCAGTATTATATTAAGAGGAGGAGAAGGTTGAGTTTAGCCAGATAAGAGGCTCTTTAACCAAATCTGACTTGTCACTTTCATCAGGCTGACAGTCGCTCTACAGCAGTGGGGGGCAACCTGTAGCCCACGGGCTGCATGCAGCCCATCAGGGTTCTTTGTGTGCCCGCAAGTCATTTGTTTAGCATTTCCCACATCACAGGGTTTTCAGATTCAGCTGGTATACATCTGCATCGTTTTTTCCCTACCAGTATTACTAAAGTGACATACATGTAAAACAAGGGCACATTAAGCAAGATGGCCACTGATTGCACACAACGTTGTGAGAGCCATGTACTCCCTCTGGATCCAATCAAAGCACTGCTATTGTTCAAGTGGCACACACACAAATTCTAGGTACTCAAGCAATTAGCAAAACTACCCTACCCCATGAGACCATCTTGGTTACGGCCAGGGCTGACCTGAGCAATTCTGGCACCCCGGGCAGACAGTTCAATTGCGCCCAGAGTTGAGGGAGGGTGCATGCCCGGCACGTGGGGGAGGGTGTGCGGAGCTGGATCGTCAAATTGATGGATCGTCAAATTGAGGAAGTAAACGCATGGTAGCACAGGTGGTTTCGCAGAGAGGGCTTTGGTTTCTTCGACCATGGCACTCTGTTCCAGGCACAAGGATTGTTAGGAAGAGATGGGATCAACCAAACCAAGAGAGGAAGGAGCATCTTCGCGGGCAGGCTTGCAAACCTACTGAGGAGGGCTTTAAATTAGGTTTGTTGGGGGACGGTGATAAAGTCGGATACCAGGAAAAAATCCAAAGAGGAACAAGCAACAAAGGAAGACTCCTGATTTGAATGGAGAAGATAGGGCAATCAACTGGTTATCAACTGGTTATCTGAGGTGTTTGTACACGAATGCGAGAAGCCTGGGCAACAAACAGAAAGAACTGAAGGCCCTGGCCCAGTCCAAGAAATATGATTTAATTGGGTTAACAGAGACTTGGTGGGATGACTCGCATGACTGGAGCAATGTCATGGAAGGATATAGACAGATCAGGAAGAACAGGCAGGGGAGAAAAGGAGGAAGAGTTGCACTATATGTAAGAGAGCACTATGATTGCTCTGAACTCCAGTATAATGAGGGAGAAAAACCTGTTGAGAGTCTATGGGTTAAGGTTAGAGGAGAAAACAACAGCAGTGATGTTGTGGTTGGTGTCTGCTAAAGGCCACCGAATCACGTAGATGAGGTAGATGAGGCTTTCTTCAGACAACTGATAGAAGTTTCCAGATCGCAGGCCCTGGTTCTCGTAGGGGACTTTAATCACCCTGACATCTGTTGGGAAACCAATACGGCAGTACACAGGCAATCCAGGAAGTGTATGGAGAATGTTGGGGATAACTTCTTAGTACAAGTGCTGAAGGATGCGACCAGGGGCCGTGAGCAGCTTGACCTTCTGCTCACAAACAGGGAGGAACTAATAGGGGAAGTAGAGGTTGGTGACAACCTGGGAATCAGTGATCATGAGATGGTAGATTTTAGGATCCTGACCAAAGGAAGAAAAGAGAGTAGTAAAATACACACCTTGGACTTCAGAAAAGCAGATTTTGACTCCCTCAGAGATCTGATTGGCAGAATCCCCTGGGATGTTAACATGAAGGGGAAAGGAGTCCAGGACAGCTGGCAGTATTTTAAAGAAGCCTTATTGAAGGCACAGAAAGAAACCATCCCGATGCATAGCAAGAGAGGCAAACGTGGTAGGAGACCGGATTGGCTTACAGGGGAAATCCTTGGTGAACTTAAGCACAAAAAGGAAGCTTACAAAAAGTGGAAGCTTGGACAAATGACCAGGGAGGGGTTTAAACGTATAGCTCAAGAATGCCGGGGGGCTATCAGGAAGGCGAAAGTGCAAATGGAATTGTGACTGGCAAAGGATGTGAAGGGTAACAAGAAAGGTTTCTACAGGCATGTTAACAAGAAGAACGTGATCAGAGAGGGTGTGGGGCCCCTACTAGATGAAGGAGGTAACCTAGGGTATGTCTACACTACAACATTAATTTGAACTAACTTAGTTCGAATTAGTTAATTCGAACTAAGCTAATTCGAACTAACGGATGCAGACTAAAAAACTAGTTCGAATTAGCGTTTTGCTAATTCGAACTAGCATGTCCACAGTAAGTGGACCCTGAACCGGGCTTAAGGATGGCCGGAAGCAGTGCTTGCAGGGCATCAGAGGAGGACTTAGAGCATGGAGATGCTGTCTCAGGCTAGCCGAGGGCTGTGCTTAAAGGGTCCCGACCCCCACCCCGGACAGACAGTTCTAAGGGGTGCCCCGCTTGCAAAGCAGTCCTGGCTTGGATTGCCTGGAATACCCACACTGGGCACATCACACCACTCGGCCATCAGCCCGGCTACACTTGCCGCAGGCTGCCATCTGGGGAGAGGGGGCAATTGGGGGGCTGCAGGAGAGCTTCAACCCCCAGAAGCCCGCAGAGCCAGCCCAGTCCTCCCCATCGGGGGCTCGTGCCCCATTCCTCCCTCACCTCCTTCCACTTACCCTTCCCTAGCCCCTCTTCTTGATGTACAAAATAAAGATAACGTGTCTTCCAAAATGGAATCTGTCTTTATTGAACAAAACTCGGGGAGACTGGGAAAAGGAGGTGGGAGAGGGGAAGAGAGAGGCTGGGAGAGAGGAGGGCAACTAAAATGATCAGGGGTTGGGAACAGGTCCCATATGAAGAGAGGCTAAAGAGACTGGGACTTTTCAGCTTAGAAAAGAGGAGACAGAGGGGGGACAGGATAGAGGTCTCTAAAAGCAGGAGTTGGGTGGAGAGGGTACATACAGAAAAGTTCTTCATTAGTTCCCATAAGGAAGGACTAGAGGACACCAAAGGAAAGGAATGGGTAGCAGGCTTCAAAGTAGTAACAGAAAGTTGTTCTTCACAAAGCAAAGAGTCAACCTGTGGAACTCCTTGCTGCAGGAGGCTGTGAAGGCTAGAACTAGAACAGAGTTTAAAGGGAAGTGAGATCAAGTCATGGAGGTTGGGTCCATGGAGTGGTATTAGCCAGGGGGTAGGAGTGGTGTCCCTGCCCAAAGTTTGTGGAAGGCTGGAGAGGGATGGCACGAGAAAAATGGCTTGGTCACTGTCTTCGGTCCATCCCCTCCAGGGTCCCTAGGGTTGGCCGCGGTCGGCAGACAGGCTACTGGGCTAGATGGACCTTTGGTCTGACCCAGTACGGCCATTGTAAGCTCAGGGCTCAGGATCGGGGGTCTCACTGGACCCCCTTGATTCTCTTGCACACCTGCTCCTGGGTGGCCAGGCTGACAGCTCTCCTGCCCTAGACGGCCACTTTCCTGTGCCTAGTGCGGAGATCGTGGACGAGGTCCACGATGTCTGCACTAGCCCAGGCGGGTGCCTGCCTCTTGCGGTCCCGGGCAAGCTCCCAGGAGCCGCCAGCCTGGTCCCGGGAAGAGGGGGAGAGCTGGGGGGCATCGGGTGGGTGGCTCGATCCGTGCCAGGTGCAGGGTCTGCTGGCAGGCTTGCACCTGGCACAGGCACCGTAGCCAGCCCGTGCCCCTTTAAGGGGTCCGGGGCCGGGAGCGGGGCAGACGAGTTTCCCTGGTGTTGGCCAGAGTGGCCACCAGGGAAACCTGGGGAGGGCTAGCCTCCCACTAGTTCGAATTAAGGGGCTACACACCCCTTAATTCGAACTAGCTAGTTCGAACTAGGCTTAATCCTCATAAAATGAGGTTTTCCTAGTTTGAACTAAGCGCTCCGCTAGTTCGATTTAAATTCGAACTAGCGGAGCGCTAGTGTAGCGCCTATTAAAGTTGATTCGAACTAACGTCTTTTAGTGCGAATTAACTTTGTAGTGTAGACATACCCCTAGTGACAGATGATGTGGGGAAAGCTGAAGTACTCAATGCTTTCTTTGCCTCTGTATTCACGGACAATGTGGGCTCCCGGACTAATGCACTAAGTGACGCAAGATGGGATGAAGATGGACAGCCCTGATGGGTAAAGAACAGGTTAGGAACTATTTAGAAAAGCTAAGCGTTGTTACAGCCTGGGGACTGAATGGCTAAGTAGCAGTTCTGCAGAAAAGGACCTGAGGATTACAGTGGATGAGAAGCTGGATATGAGTCAACAGGGTGCCCTTGTAGCCAAGAAGGCTAATGGCATATTAGGGTGTATTAGGAGGATCGTTGTCAGCAGATCCAGAGAAGTGATTATTCCCCTTTATTCAGCTCTGGTGAGGCCACATCTGGAGTACTGTGTCCAGTTATGCCCCCCTCTCCCACTAAAGAAAGGATGTGGATGCATTGGAGAGGGTTCAGCGGAGGATGACCAAAATGATTAGGGGGCTGGAGCGCATGACCTATGAGGAGAGACTGAGGGATTTGGGTTTAATCTGCAGAAGAGAGGAGTGATGGGGGATTTGATAGCAGCCTTCAACTTCCTGAAGGGAGGTTCCAAAGAGGATGGAGAAAGGCTGTTTTCAGTAGTGACATATGGCAGAACAAGGAGCAATGGTCTCAAGTTGTGGTGGGAGAGGTCCAGGTTGGATATTAGGAAAAACTATTTCACTAGGAGGGTAGTGAAGCACTGGAATGGGTTACCTAGGGAAGTAGTGGAGTCTCCATCCCTAGAGGTGTTTAAGTCTCGGCTTGACAAAGCCCTGGCTGGGTTGGTTTAGTTGGGATTGGTCCTGCCTAGAGCAGGGGGCTGGACTTGATGACCTTCTGAGGTCTCTTCCAGCTCTATGGTTCTATGATTCTATGAAACAGAACTAACAATCAGGTACCTACAGGAACAAGTACTCAGAGTTGCTTGCACAACTACAAAAATTCATGCACATATTTTGTGGGTGCAATTCACAAGAACAAAAGAGAAACTGTGCTTCTGAAAATTATCCCCTAACAGCTGTAGTTGTTTACCATGAACCTTCAGGTTGTATTTTCTTTCTGTGCTTCCTGCTTCATTCACTGCTATGCAGATGTATTCCCCATTGTCGTACGGAGTAACTGAAGCAATGATGAGCAGCGTCCCATCCTCCAAAATTGAAATGCCCGGCTCACTGCCAATCAGCTCCCTGCCATTACGTAACCATTTAATGACAGGTTTGGGGGTACCTAAGGAGAGAAATGTATAGAACTTCAAGTAGCTTCTTGCTTAATTTGAAAAAGGAGGGATTCGTATGACTTTAGAGCAATGCCTGGGAGAAAAATGTACAGTAAGAAAAATCTTTGCAGCAGCCTCTGTAAATCACTAAATATGCTGCAGCTTGAACAGGCACACTTGGCCCAAAGGGCTTGGGGAGTGAGCGTTCCTTCATGCTTTGGGATAGTCCCTGTCACTCCAGCCAACGGGTAATGCAAAGAACACTTGCACTGTTATAGTCCTACCAAAAATATTACATAATTAGCAAAATTATTTATTAGAAAAGGCCCTTTAAAGTTTCCACACACAGTGCTTACTGTTTGTTTTTTATAATATCCTAGTGAGATGTTGTAGTTGAGAAAGACTATCCGCTTTTACCGTTCCCAAAACACTAAGATGCATAGCTAACAGAAAGAATGGTTATTAGCCAAAATGGTTACTGGGGTGCACACCTTTTGCTGGACATGGAAATGCAACACGTTGATTTGCAACTCTTTCTTGAAATGGAGTGTTGTAAGGAGGGTCAAGATCATCTATCAGAGGTGCTTCTAAAAGGAAAAGTAAAGAAAAAGAAACAGTAAATAATCTTATTCCCTCCTCTCAAATGTGAAAACATAGAATGTATGCAGGAAAGTTACACTTCTTTATTCCTTCTCATTCTCAAATGGCCTGACTCTCAAAACCTTAACTCACACAAAGTAGTATTCCAGCAGTCCCATTTATTTCACTGGGACTATTTAAACAATAAGCTATGACTCAGTGCAAATGAGGATTTCAGAATCTAATCCAAATTATTTTGCTCTGACAATCACTATATTAACTCGGAAGGCAGAGGATGTTTCTGCAAAATTTGATAGAAACTGGACAAACTATTTTTGAGCTATAGATCATTAAAATAATCATCCTGCTTTTAAATTTTAATTCTTCTCTTAATGATTCTTTGTCTTCCTGAAGCTCAAAGATACCATCCTACCACTGCTGACTTTTTGTCTTGTATCTTGAAAATTCACACGGTCATTATATCTGAAGGAACTAGTGTGTAAGCAAAGTTAGTAACATTTTTTATCAATAGTTCTGAACTCAATCTGGTTTCACAGTTTTCAAAGGGAATTATAGAGCAGATTCTGTTATCACTAGTGTTAACGCTCAGAGTACAGGCTTTAAGACAACTATAAATGAGAAGTATCCTCACTGAAGTCAAATGAATTGTATCCATGTAAAGCAAGTAAGTGAGAGAAGTCTTAGACATGTTTATGTGAACATGTTTGTGTGTTTGTGTGAACATATTGCTCTAAAAAGAACAAGAGTCCTCCTACATGTAGAGCTAACAGACCCGTTCCTACTGCTCAAGTGACAGAGGTTTGTGGTTTTGGAACAACTAAGCCAGGATTCTAATGCAGACACTGCAGGTGTGTGGTTTTTTATGGAGAAGAGGAAGCCTCACTGATTTTGATCCCCCTTATACTATCAACTAAACACAAGGAAAGTCCCTTTCAAAATTAAAAGAATTTAAAAGTTCTGTTTTGTTTCATATTTTTGCAACTGATCTAATGTTTCTTTCCCCCACACTCAAAACAATCACGTCATATTACAACATTTGAAACATGTAGATTTTGATACCTGGTCAGGCAGCAGTGGCAGCTATCATGTTTCAGAATCAGTTACAGATAATTGGAATATAAAATCAGCTGAATTACTGAGTCTACCTCTCTGAAAATGCAGCAGTTGATCTCCCCACAACTACAAGGCATATCATATATTAAAATAAAGATGCACTCGATCACCACTGTAATTCCAAGACACAGGGGAGGTAACAAATACCTTGAACTTGTATCGTTATCTCCGATTCATCACTGCCAGCTATGTTACTAGCAACACACTTGTAGATTCCAGAGTCTGAAAGCTGGACTTTGCTGATGCTCAGTGTTCCATCTGGATGGCTGATATATTGTCCTCCATCTATCAGCATAGTATTTCTGCCTTTGAACCAGGTGACTGTTGGGGGAGGGACCCCTTGAGAAGCGCACAGTATGTCAACACTATGATCAACTTGTACTTTCATAACTCGAGGCCCACGTTGTATCTTTGGAGGAACTAGGCAAGACAAATAAATTAATGGTAATGTGAAAAAGAAGATCTGGCAGACTGTTAATGGAGGAAATACGGTCAGTGTTATCCTTTTTGAAAATACCTTTCCCTTATCCAATGCAATTTGATGCATCATCAAGCAATCAGAACTGAATGTTCCTACAGACGAGATTTGTAGTATGCCATTGCTCAAGTCATCTGTTGACTCTACATTTGAAATCCCAAAGCATTCTTTCCAAAGAAGTGTTGCACTCTCATTCTTTCAAGCACTTTTTAAAAAGCTCCTGGGTACTGGCTGTCCATAGTACCAAACAATTCAAAAAGTCAATTACATTTGCTCTTTGACATTCTAACTTATTTCCTCTTAATCCTAGCTATGTATGTTTCCAGACCAAATTGAGACAGGAAAATAAAATATGGCTGGAATAGATTGTACTAGTCCCAAGGAATAAAAGCCTCATATAATTCAACATTCATAAGGGATGGAGATTTGTCATGGAGATTTTTAATTAAAAATAACAGACTTAATGTAACAATAGTGATGGGTTTAGTGACTGCTCTGGAATATTTGATAAAAAAAGCTGTGACAAATAAAAGGTCTTGATGATTATTTTTGGATATTAAGGCACCAAAGGTACCTTTCAGGAGAGTATGATGTTAATTCTGTTGTCCCGACTAAATTCCAGCTGAGGTAATTATATTCTGCCTAACTAAATTATCTATGTAGTCACAGTTGGATCCAGTTTTGTTCACTTGCTGGTCTACCAACTGTCTTATCTTTCTGTGCATCTGCATATCAGCAGTAAGGTGAGCCCTATGTTTAGCAGTATTTTAGTTCGTTAAATATGTGGTGCACTGTGGAATCCTCTGGAATAAAACACTGTGTCCAAGATATCTAAAATATTGATAGGAAAACCTCACATGCTCCTCATAAGAAAGTTTACAAAAGCATCTGAACAAGCTGATCATTGTCCCATCCTGTGGGTCCCTTCATCATCTTCTCTGCAACTTTTATATTAATCCCACTGGGTTGTTTATTTAAGACTGTAGCCCTTGCCCTATCTCAACCTTCCAATGGGGTCTGTGCAATTTTTGAGATTCCCAACTGAAATATCATCAGTTTTCCCGCTATTAAATATCACCATGAGAAAAGGCAGGCAAGTAGATTCTGTGTGCCCCTGAATTGGTTAACATTAATAAACGTTTTGTAAATATTTGCAGATATTCTGATTACTTTGCTTTACATCAGATCTCAGCCTATAAAGCTCTGATGGTCTGAGGAGAGCAGAGTGATCATAGCGTGCTTATATTTCCTCCAGAAAAAAGGTTATATGATAGCAAAAAGGAGGAGAGCATGGTCCAAATGGGACAGGGAGTTATCCATGAGATATTATTCACACGATGAAAGAGTTTCAGCACTTAATTCTAGATGAATCCCTAGTAAGACCTCCAAGAAGCAATTATTCTTCTAATTCAATAACTTACCATTTACATTTAGCTTTATTGACTGAGTCACATTCCCAGCAATATTTGTGGCCACACAGATATACATTCCACTGTCTGAAACTCGTGTCTCAGTGATCTTCATTGATCCTGAGGGAAGGAAGGTGTGTCTGAGAAAATAAGAAATATGTTTAAGTGTATAAATACATATTGAGAGAAGAAGAATGAGCTAAAGCTAAAACAGACATTGCTAATAAATACCATGAACTTGAATAATCCTGTTTAGTATGACATTTAGTGCAGTTGAGCTGATTTTTATTTAACTATAATTGTGATTTATCATTCCTAATTATTTCCTAACTCATTACTGAATCAATACATTCAGAATACAAATAATCTGAAACATGGCAAGATCCACAGGACCAACCCTAGGTATTCCAGATACTCACAGGATTCTTTAAATCCTGTTATTGTTTTTCTACTGTACAATTTTTTGGAGCAATGTGATAGAAATGTAGCCGTGTTAGTCTGGTGTAGCTGAAGCAAAATACAGTACTATGTAGCACTTTAAAGATCAACAAGATTGTTTATTAGATGATGAGCTAGTGGGTCTGGCCCACGAAAGCTCATCATCTAATAAACCATCTTGTTAGTCTTTAAAGTGCTACATAGCTCTGTATTTTGTTGGAGGAATGTGTGATTCCTGGGATTGGTAATAAGATATGGAACCCCTTCACTTCTAAGTCACAGGCTCAAGGTCAGCCCAAGGCAGTAGTGACAGAAAGTTGTCATTAACCCATTGCCCATGTTTAGTCCATTACCATCTAGGGGTGGTCTAGTGGTTAAAGCAACAATCAGAGAATCAAGAAGGCTGCATTCTGTTTTGCAGGTCTGGCTCAGTGGTCATGAGAAAGTAGCTTAATTCCTTTGTGCCTCAGAGGAGAATGAGGAGAGTTATACTTCCTTACTCCAAAGGGGTGATGTGAACCAAAATTAATGTGTGTCAGGTGCTAGGGCAACCATACAAATATTTACAAATCAATTTGCTCCCCGTGCACAAGAACACTCATTGTGTATGGAATTGTTAACTGCATTGTGGTCCCAGGAGAAAGGGCAAAACCTGGGGGCCAGACTTAGTCATTAAGAGCCTGTCTGCACCACACGCAACTTTCAGCTGTGCGTAGTGGACATGCTACATGCCACAGTGAAAAGCACTTCAGTGTGCAGCTACGCATACCGGTGAATGGCTCTGGTAGAGGGGTGGCAGCAGCAAAAGGCTTCAGCTGCTCCCTGCTGCCAGAGCCTTTCACTGCAGCAAGTAAATGCTGTGGTGGAGGGGAGGCTACAGGAAAAGCCTCAACCCCTCTCCTTCCTCTCCCCCCCCCCCCCCCCCCCCCCCCCCGCCACCTGATGTGGCCTTTCTCCACTGCCACAGCCTTTTTCTGTGACAGGGAAAAGTTCCAGTAGTGGGGAGCTAACACCAGCAGCAGGGAGTATCCCTGCTAGCTGAACATTTGCCTGTGGAGGAGGTGGTCTCTAGCAGAGGGGAGCAACCAGACTTTCCCCATTGTCAGAGTCTTTCTCTGCAGCTGGAGTCTTCCTGTTAAAGGAAAGGTTCTATCAGCTGGACACTACTCTGGAAAAACCCCAGCAGTGTAGGCAGGAGGCCTGTTTTGGGCAAGCAGAGAATATGAAGTGTTGCCTATAGGGCAGGCCTGGGCAGGGCCCACCAAGCCACTGGATCTGACCCACAAACACTGCAGAGAGTCCCAGAAATTTGGCTGTGGGGCAGGTTTTCTTTAAATAAACTATGAGGCTGGAGTGGAGGGAGCAAAGGGAACACTGTGTGCCTGGGTAGGACAGCAATAATAAATGTGATAGACAACCACAAATGGCCCATGGTAACAAATTGATGCATATGATAATCATTGAGATCAATGATATCCTGATCTGTTGGAAAAAGACACTTCACCATTAGTAAGGTGAAGAAATACAAATAAGGAGAAAAGGAAATATCCCCTACTGAATATGCATCAAACATAACGTCAGCATAACATATTATAAAAGCGGCATCCCAGCCTAGGGGCAGTGGGAGAAGGAGATGTAGTCCATGGGACTGGTGATGATGGGGAAAGCGAAAGCAATGAGGAAGATGGGTTGTTCTAGAAGAAATGGTGTGAGTATATGATCTGGGAATATAGATGCACATTCCCTATTTATCTTATTAAATTGGGGAAATTTTGACTGTGCTAAATTAATTAATAATAATTATATTTCCAAATATGCAGGAGTTCCTATAGTGTGAGTGTTGCAGCTGTGCACATCAGGGTTCCCAACCATAGAATAATTGATTACTGGGCCTGATCCTGGGACAAAGAACCTGTCAACCCTAAAGGTGGTAACTGGAAATTCTTAAAACCATCTTAGATCAGGCAACAGAAGGAACATACTCACAGCTTTCAGCCATGTCTTTATTGGGTTATCCCATGCCTCACCATCCATGATACTATATTTATCCATACTGGAGTGTTATGTGTGTATGTACAGTACACACCACCTAAAAAATCCTGTAGTGTAAATGGGCCTTAGGGCACTGGCCTATATTGGGGGCTGTGAGACTTCATTCCACTGCATGGTAATCTTAGGGAGGTTGTAAAGGGCAGAGCATGCTCTCGCCTACGTTTGGCAAGCTCTCCTGGTAAGTTTGGTGCAGATAAGTCCATGCACCTTTTGAGGTAGGTTGGGGTTCTGATTG
This sequence comes from Pelodiscus sinensis, assembly GCF_049634645.1. Classification (NCBI taxonomy): domain Eukaryota; kingdom Metazoa; phylum Chordata; order Testudines; family Trionychidae; genus Pelodiscus; species Pelodiscus sinensis. Next base: position 55,254,116 of record NC_134719.1, read on the forward strand.
TGGTGGCTGGCCCTCTACTCAGGAGAGATGAAGTTGTTCTTGCCCTTAGCTAGGAGAAAATGCCTCCTTGGACCCTCCCCAAAATTGCACTAAACCACAACAGCCAGAACACAATCCAGCCCAGAATTAACTTGGGAATAAACCATGTTCCCCCTGCACATAAAGACTGGCCCTGTACATTAACAGGGCAACAAGAAGAAACCTTGTACCACTGTTGTCCATTCTGTAATTGGTAAGCAGAGAAAGAACTATAGTCTCCAGGACTTTCAGTTCAACACATTTCATAAGCCCTAAACGGTGCTTTCACATTTTTAAAAGTAGCTGGAGAATTTCTGAATTCAAGATACAATGCCAATAAGTGGATGCCTGAAACTACTCTTAAACAGTGTCATTCATATTATATGAGGAATTCATATTTCATATAACAATTCTACCCATATATGAGGAATTCATATTTCATAACAATTCTACACATAGTTCAATTATGAAACATATAATCATAAAAGAAAATTGAACTTTTAAAGATTTAATATCAAACACAGATGATCAGTTCTGGGTCCCACCACAAGATAAATATTAAGCGATAGTAATGAGATGACTGCACAGAAGTCTATTTGTACTTGGCCTCCTGAAGAGTGAAACCCTGTGGCAACTTCTCATGATTGTTTTTGCTTAATACTGCATATTGGAGTACAGTATATACCGTGATTGAAATATGGATTCAGTCCTGTTCAGTGCTTTAAAAGGTAAGAAATTAAAGCTCTCTTTCAAATTGGTTTATTTACATTTAGGATGTGTTTTATGATACATATTGCATGAAATATGCTAGAGAAAACAACAAAGTAGTGTACAGAAAAGTATGGGGACCCACAAAGACCATAGTGGGATTTTAACAGGCCTGTAGAATTTAAGAGAAGGATTTTGCTCTCATTCCTTTCCCCACTCCCCAAGTATAAATGCAGAACTAGTACAGTGACCACAATAACCTAATTCTGGTTTTATACTGGAGGAACCAAATGAAGAGCAGAATGTGAGAGCCTGGAAAAAAAATGTAAAATCCCAAAAGCAGGAACACCTAAAAAACAATTCAAACAGGTGAATAATGTGGCGTGTTTGGGAATGAGAATTTCCAAACCAACGGATACAAGGTGCTTACAAAAGTACACTTTCTAATGCAGTGGTCCCCAACCTTTTGAGGTTGTCGGGCGCCAGGGGGCATGGCCGTTCGCCCGCCGGGCGCCAGGGGGCGGGGACACTTGCGCGCCCGGGGGCGGGCCCCCCCCATAGCTGCGTGCCCGGGGGTGGGGCCCCCTCCATAGCTGCATGCCCAGGGGCGGGCCCCCCCATAGCTGCATGCCCGGGGGCAGGCGGGGCCGGGGCCCCCTCCAAGCGCCGCGCGCCCGGCGCTCCCTCCCCCCCCCCAAGCGCCCGGGACCAGCGCTCCCTCCCCCCCAAGCGCCGCCCACCTGGGGCCGGCGCTCCCTCCCCCCCCAAGCGCCGCGCGCCCGGGGCCGGCGCTCCCTCCCCCCCCCAAGCGCCGCGTGCTCAGGGCCGGCGCTCCCCATGCACCATGTGCCCGGGGCCAGGCCAGCCCTGAGCACCTGGCGGGCGCATGCAAATGCCCCCGCGGGCACCATGGCGCCCACGGGCACCATGTTGGGGACCACGGTTCTAATGCCTTCCTCACTTTTCAGAATGGAATAGGCAGTTAAAAAAATAAAAATGTCCAAAACCTGAGAACTTAGAAGCAATTGCATTTTGTTTTGTTTCTATCACATTTTGTTTACCTTTGAGAAAATGGAGAAATAAGCTGTATTTCTTTGGCCCAGGTAATTATTGGGGGTGGCAAACTCTTCACCTCACATGGAAGTGTGACATCTTCCCCTGCAATCACTGAAATCTCTATGGGTTTTTCATATGTACCAACTTGCTGGTCTCCAGGCCTGGACACTCTGGGTTTAACTAAAATAAGAAACATGTTCATAAAGTGGAATAAAAAAGTTGTATATTTATACATGTGTAGGATAAAATAATGAGGTTGTAAATTAAACTTTTTCAGATTAGACTATCCTATATTATAAACAGTGTGCAAATAATCCAAACTGATTTATCTGAATGTCCTGGATCATAGTCCAATCCTTCAGGTAAACATGTTTCAGATGATAGGAGGAGATGGTCAGAAAGCATAAAAAAGCAGCACTCTATGGGGCTTTATTTCTCTCCCACTCAGTATAATTCCACTAACTTTTATAGAGTTTCTCCCAATATTAATGAAATCAGAAGAAGAATTCCAGACAACTGTACAAACGAGACGGTTTAAAAAAACCATACTTGTTGGAGCATAATCCCTGTAATCTCACTATCACATGCAACCCTGGGGCCCAAGTTAGATACTGATTAATGGGTAATTTGGTAAACCTGAGTTACACTTCAGATTTTCCAACTGGGTACATTTTGCAGTTGGAAACAGAGCTTGCTGGAGGCTAAATATGTTCGGTTTTAACTTATACTTACCATAAACAGTCAGTTGGACTTTCCGTGTTGCGTAACCAGCTGCATTTGTTGCTGTGCACATATACTCCCCAGTCTCCTCTGCTCCAGGAGAAATGACATACAAACTTCCATCAGACCCTGCAGTAAATTTCATATTGCTGGGGGGAATCAGCTCTCCTTTCTGTGCAAAATAAAAACAATAATGAAAACCCTATGGATTTTCTCAGACAAAACAGCAAAGTACAAGTGCTCTATCAAAAAGAAATCAGTTCCCAAACATAAAATGAAGCTTAATAGAAACATTTAAAATATTAGAAGAAACGTATTTGTTAGGGCTAAAAGTAGCTCAGTCCAATCCACGGCTGCTCCCCCATCTGAACCCTGTCGTTGACAGATACATCTCAAAATGCATGTCAAAGGGCTGAACAATTAAACTCGCCTCCCCTCCCCTATATGTTCCAGCTCCTTTAAGAGCTGCACTTCTGACACAATGCTAAATGCTGCACTCAGCAAACTATTCGTAATGCACATAAACTATTTAACCTACAAACTTATGAATGATGGTTAAATATTATATGATATTTATATTAACTATCTACAAATACTCATTTACACAGATACATGTATGTTTTATACCATTTTTAGCCAAATTTTCAGCTTCACTTGTATCATTAAAGTGAATGCCAACATAACTGAGAAGCATATTTGGCTCACTGTATGTAATATGTAAGGATCTGAGGATCTGATTTGGGACAATAGTCTTCAATTGGACACTGCAGCTTTAAACTTTATGTTGAAGAATATATAACATCCACATATTCAATATAATTCAGTAGGTCAAATTCTGCCTATGATAACAACAGTACAACCTACAGGCAACCCTACTGAAGTTAACAGAATAGTTACTGAGCACAGAATGCACCCGCAGAGATTACAGCAGAGATGGAAACAAAAATAGCTTGCATACAATAAGAACTTTGACCCCAAAGTCATCCAGAATAGGGATGAATAGAAATTCTGAAATATCTGGATAATCTACACTGTTTCTGGGGCCACCTTTAGCTTCTTTCTCTAGTAAGCAATGTGAGTGCAAGTGCAGGAAAATTTAACAGAAAACCCTGTGAGCTTTCCTTCCTAATTCTGAAGACGCAAAGAGATTTGGAGATTTCTAACATGTCTTAAATTGTCTGAAATAAGATTAAAAAGGCACCTTCTTACTCTACAGATCTGCTCACTTTATGCACTAAGAATCATATTAAATAACGTAAATGACAAAAATAAGCTTTTATTGCTTTTTACTTCCATTAGTCTTGCAAAGTCAACAAAGCTGAGAGTGACTGAACTGGGTTCTATTCCTTCTTGAGCACCATGAAAAGAATTATTTACTGAGTTACATAATTTGCCCTGAAGAAACTATCATTACATGCTCTCTTTTCAGATCTGAAATTCACTTTAAATAAGCCTCTAAAATGAACCTGAACTCTCAGACTATGGCAGCTTGCCTGACCCTAAATGTTCAAACCACAATACTCATATTAACATTTCCCAAGGCTTTAAAAAAAGATCCACAGATAACCAGCAAAGTCTTTCTAGGTTTCAAAGCATAGAAGCTGAATGTGTTGCAGCCAGAGATTACTGCTTGGAAAAACAGAAGCAGAATAATTTTCTAGCTCCCTCAGGATACGGATTTTGGCTGCCTTCATTGTACATAGTTCCTGTTATAGCTAAATCATGTGTTCAGTTCATCTTTTAACATAAACAGCTCAAAGTTTAGAAGCTACCTTGGACCAGATGATAGATGGCTTAGGAACTCCACTTGCTTTGCATGGTAATGTCACTGGGATTCCTTCAATTGTACTGAATATCTGCTGTCCATGCTGAATGACAGGTAGAACTAAAATATATAATACACACCAATGTCTGTTTTAAATCATGGCATAATTATCACTCTGTATTCTGCACACATTCAACTGCTACTCAGTAGAAAAGACTCAATCTACATAAAATGGGCCTTGCACATACCTGTTAGAATAGGAAGTTGGGAAATTTCACTCTGCCCTCAGTGCCTCAACACTACCTCTAAGGTGTGGTAAAAATTACCTGTTGTCATCAGCAGGCTGAATACTAGTTTGGGTGCCCAGCATTTCAGAACTGGTATAAAGCCATGACAGACCGTGTTCAGCACCATTTCAGAAAGCCCTGGTTAGAGCACACTCCAAGAAAGTTTTCAGCAAGGCTGTCTGAAATTGTGCTGGGCACAACTTGTTCTCATCCACATTTGCAGTGAAAAAAGCTGCTGATGGACCTATTGCCATCAATGAGGAACTTCTCTAGGACAGAGCACTCCAGGCCCAAGGGCTCTCTATGCTCGTTCAAACTTCACTTGTTAAAAATGCAAGTACAGGTTTTTTGTGAGGTAGAGACTGGTCTTTGCAGAAAGCTGACTGTGAACTCCAGATCAATTCTCACAGACCCCAAACAGACAAGAGATAACAAGGACTTCAGTTCACTATCAAACTATTGGATTCCTATTTAGTAACAGAGATAAAAGGCTGTATATTGCTATGCTATCCTACCCTTATATCCTAGACCAGGGTGGGAAATAATTTTTGATGGGGGGCCACTCCAAAGTTTTGGAAAGTGGTTAAGGGCTGCACTTTTCTGTGGAGGGGATACAGGGTCTAGTTTGGAGGTTGCGTGCAGAAGCATGCACAGGGTAAGGGACTGGGGTTCAGGAGACGGTGTGGGATCTGAGAGGGTGTTTGGCTGGAGGAGGGGGTTGTGACCTGGGTCAGAGTATTTGGGTATAGGGTCAGGGAGGGAGTGTGGGTGCAGGAGAGGTTTCTGGCCTGGGGGAGGGTTTTAGGAAGGGATACAGGGTGTGGGAGCGAGTTGTGACTTGGGGGTGTAGAGGGTTTGGATGGTGATCTGGAGGAGGGAGTTGGGGTGCCAGCGGCAGGCGCTGGCTGGGAGGAGTTTACCAGCCTGCCCCCCCCCCCCCCCCCCCCGACATGGCTCTCAACTCTGGATGGGGGAAAAGGCATGCACTAGGCCAGTCTCTCAGCTCTGATTGGCAGGCTGTTTCCAGTCAATAGGAGCTGAGAGATTGGCTGAGGTCAGTTCTTACTGGTTGGTTGTTTCTGGACAATAGGAGCTGAGGATTGGGCTGGGGGCGGGAAAATTGCATAAAGCCTCCGCCTCCCTGCAGAGCAGAGAGCCGCAGGAACTGTTTTAAACCACGGCAAGCTGCCTTCCTGAGGGTCCCTCCGGGTCATCCACGGACCGGATCCGGTGGCTTGGCAGGCTGAATCCAGCCCCCGGGCCATATTTTGCACAGCCCTGTCCTAGACCCTTTATCACATGTCAACTTTTTCATCCTAACCCAGGGTCCTAAGATCTGCAATAGCCTCCCAAACAGCTGATCATCAGCCAGAGCTTGTCAGACTCAAAACAGCTGCAAAGCATTGGCTAACGATGCCGTGCACAATACTTCGTTTTGTAGTAGAAAGGATGTTCCAGCATTCTCAGTGAAGTTTGAAATACATCTGCCTTGATTAATTTAACATGTAAGAATTTCAGACTATGACAGGTCACTACAGTGAAAATATTCATTTCCCAGTCACTGAGAAACTGTGCAGGTTTTGATGGTATTAAAAATACAGCTTTACAAAACATGATTTATTTATAAGCACTGCACTCCCATGAGTTGTGCTCTCTTTTATCATTTATGTAACCTCTTACACAGCATTTGCCTTAGTACTCCAAAAAACTCCCACTTGTGTCTCTGTTTTGTTAATAAAGTAAGGGAGTCTGCACAACCCATCACTTGTAGACAATTAAATAGGAAGATATTATGGATGTCAAAAATCTTTTTTGTCTCCCTTCTCAAAATGAGCAGGCTTCATCTTTTCACTTCATTATATGCAGAGACCTGATCCTCCATTGCATCACTCTATAATGTAACACCTTTGCACCCAGTACATTTGGGCTATGTCTACACTGGCACCCTTTTCCGGAAATGCTTAAAAGGGAACAGTTTTTCTGTTATAAGTATTTCCGGAAAAGCGCGTCTACATTGGCTGCATGCTTTTCCAGAAAAGCACTTTTTCCGGAAAAGCGTCTGTGCCAATGTAGACGCGCTTTTCCGCAAAAAAGCCCCAATCGTCATTTTCGCGATCGGGGCTTTTTTGCAGAAAAGACTACTGTGCTGTCTACACTGGCCCTTTTCCAGAACAGTTTTTCCAGAAAAGGACTTTTGCCCGAACGGGAGCAGCATAGTTTTTCCGGAAAAACAATGAAGATTTTACATTAGATCATCATTGCTTTTCCGGAAAAGCAAGCGGTTGCTTTTCCAGAATAAGTGGCCCACTGTAGACACAGCCTTGAGGTATTAATATAGTTTTAATTTTTGAAAAAGTTCTCTCCACAAGCTACTGCTTCCAAAGAGTGCAACCTTATTTTGCAACCAAATGGGAGCTCTGAGATGATTTCCCTTACCAAATACACTGATGGTGGTAGTTTTGTTGTTGGTTCCAGCTACATTACTTGCCATGCAGGTATATTTCCCTCCATCCTGCAGCCGAACTCTTTCAAGGTGCAAACTCCCATCACTGCGAACATTAACGTAGGGATTTGGGACCAACTGAAAAAAGGGGAAGGTAAGTTTTAGCTATGGAAAATACCCGATTGTTTTAGAGTCCTAAGTATCTCATGGCTACATGGCTGCCGACAGCTTGCCGAGGTGCCAAGAGGAAAACAAATGGCTCAGGAATCCAGGACAACCAAAGATGAAGGCTGGTCAAGGTGAAAGCCCCCATCAACGGGTCTTCTTGCCTTACCTCCAGGAAGTACAAGAGACTCAGGGTGGGGAATAAGGTCCAAGACACCATACTGTAGAAGATGGAGCAGCTGAGGGAAACACCTATGCAAGAGGAATGCAGGCCCAGCCATGCCCCCGGAAGAGAATACCCGTAAGGATAGAAGGAATAGTCCAGGTGGAAAGCTCCACCATGAATCAGGGAACAGATTCAAAGACCGGTTGCTGCATGACTGAATGATACATCTCCATCAGGACTGCCCCTTTATGAATTGTAATTTCTATTCCTATTAACTGCACTCTGGCGCTGGCAAACCTTAACTGACAAATATATTTCTTACACAGAACCCTTACTTATTTCAGCAATGAAACAGCAGTTACATTGATCTACTGCAATCATTTATTTACAACTTTTCTTCTCTCACAGAAAAACAATTAATTGCTTAGAACAGTAACTATATTACATTGAACTAAGTGTCTTGTCTTAAAATGTTACTAAGTCACGTCTTAAAATGTTAATTTGCATCTTTTTCTCTCTTAGGCAATATGAAACTGCAAAACTATACAGAAATTTAAAAAAAAAGATTCTCTTACCACCATATCATTTTTAATCCACTTCCGTTCTGGAATGGGGTTTCCAGCCAGCAGTACACAGGGCAAAGTAAGTTGCTGTCCTTCAATTACATTGGCTACTGCTGGGCTCATTCCAATTAGAGGCACAACTTGAATTAAATAAAAGATATGTAGGCATTTCTATGGGCTTGCAGAAAGAGCAAAACTCATTACTATCATTATGATTATTTACAATGGTGCCTGAGGACCAACCAATGCATTAGCTACTGTAAAAACACAAAAGACCTTATAATTTAAATATGCAAGACAGACGAAGGATAGAAGAAAGGCAGAGTGAACAGTGTGATGGCCAGCAAATGTCCCATTAGTTCCAAGATTTTTTGGAGGGGGATAGGGGTTAGTCAGGAGGCAACTAACTAAATGTAAAGATAAGAGAAGGGCAGGGACAAATGCAGGTATACTATTAGGGCAATGGGGACACAGCACAGGAGAGAAGAGAAAAAGAAGAAAAATAGAAGAGGCAGGTGTGAAGTGAAGCTAAAATGAAGAAGGCACGAGGGCAGGGAAAGAAGCAAGTAGCCAGTCAGCAGAAGTCAGACATTGTCCATTCAAAACTATAAACAAAAATATTCCCTTTGGGCTTGTACACTCAAAATTCCTATTGACTTAGACTCTCAATATTTTTTTATTTATTATTGGTAGCAGTATTTCTAGGAATTGACATAGGTATGTTCATGAGAGCCATTACCACAGGTGACTTCCTTTCTAAGCACAAACTATTAAGTGTCATAGGAGCGGTCCTCCACCTGGCAGAAAGCTCTGGATCCAAGCATCCAACAGATTGCTTACCAGTTCACTAACAGCTTCACTGTTTTGGTTTTTTTTAAGTGACCTTTAAATAGCAGAGATTAAACAGAACTTTTAGATAGGTCAAAAACCTGCTGTTTATAAAATGCAGCTTGCATGGATGGACCCCATTCACATCCTCCCATATATGCACACATTTCACAGCATTATGTCGAATCCTTTTAATTTCCCACTCTCTACAATGAAACCACTTAAAGATAACTCTTGTGCAAGCTACACATTCACTGTCTTCTTACATCACAGAGACTTCCTACACTCGGATTTTATCAAGAAGTTGCCTTGGGCACTGTCCCAGATAATTTCAGTTTTTAAAGATAAATTATGGCAGGAAATCTCTCCCACTCTACACCACAAAACCTTTTCAGGATTTTTCCTGTCTTTAACAAACTTTTCTAAGAAGAAGAAGAAAAAATAAAATGAAGGATAAGTACCTTTTTGAAGTTCTATTTAATGAAGTATAGCTGGAAATAATTCAAGTCTTGCAGTAAGTCAAAAGATTAAAAAAAAGTTCTAATGTGCAAAACTCCATAATTTTGATTTAAATTGTTCCATGTAGATATTCCTATTTCAGTTAATATATGGGTGTGCATGTGTGAGTGTATATGTGTGTATTTATACACACACACACATTTGATTTTCAAGCACACATCCCATTTTCTTGTACAAACTCTGTCAAATAATTGTATGCATAAAGCTATGCATGAAGATATGCACACCAGGTTACAAACGGGAGTCAGGGCAGGGGTATGGGGAGTCTCAGGTCAGGGGTCTGGGTGGAACAGGAGTCAGGGCTGAGGTTTGGGGGGTTCAGGGCAGGAGGTTGGGTGGTATGGGGGATTCAGGAGTCAGGGCAGGGGGCTGCATGTATGGGAGGCTCAAACCAGGCAGATGTGGGGGGTGAAGGAGCCAGGGCTGAGAGTATGAGGGGCTAAGAGCAGGAAGCTGGGAGTGTGTAGGGCAAAGGGTGAGGAACCTCAGGCCCGGGGGCCAGATGTAGCCCCCAGCTTGCCTGGATTTGGCCCCCAAGGCTCAGGGCCATTGGCTCTCCAGCCCACGCTCCCTCTTACCCCCTGCTGCTCCACCGTGGGACCGGAGCACACAAAATCTACTAGCCTGGGCCATCTAGGCTCTGGTGTGTGAGGGGCATGTGGGGAGAGTCTTTCTCCTCAGTCAGGAGACACAACGAGGGTTTGGTTTGTTTGTTTTTTTCACTTGTGTGCGGCCCTGACTGATTTTTCTGTGGGTCAGCAGCCCCCGACCCAAAAAATGTTCCCCACTGCTGGTGTAGGGTGTGAAGTGAGGGGGAACGCCATTCAGGAGGGGATGGGGGGCTGCAGATGCACTTACCAGGTAACCAGGAGGCTGCTGCTCTTTTTCCCCTTCCGATATCAGGGAGTGACTGGAAAGTACACGGCTTATGTAAATGACTCCTCTGCCCCCCTCAGCAGCTGGGAGCGCGAAGAATGGGTGCAAGCTGTGCACTTTTCCCTAGTTCCCTGACAATCACAGATGGGGAAGAAGAGCAGCAGCTTCCCAGTACAAGCGACTGCAGCCCTATTCCCACCCTTCCTAAAGGGCACCTAGGGGATTGGTTCAAGGCTGAGGCTGTCCCAGAGCAATGGGGGGAGCTCCTCCCAGCAGCCCCTTTCACCTGCCTGGCTGCCTATTGCTTAGCGTGGCAGCTTGCAGGGGAGCCAAGCTGGGAGCGGATGCATCTCCTCCTGCAGCTGAGCACCCCAACCAGCCGGCTCCTTTTTACCACAGTGGTGCACCAGGGCACACCAACTTTCTTTCACCTCTGGCTTTACCACTGCCTTCAATGGGAACCATGGTGAGCCATTTCAATCAATAACCTACCTAGAGTCCCTTAAAGTGTTGAACTCAGTATAGCAGTTTAAGGCCACCAAAGGCCTAATCTTGTTCTTACTGAAACCAAAGGCCTAATCTTGTTCTTACTGAAATTAAGGGGAGTGTTGTGAGATGGAACAGGCCCAACATTTCTAAAAATATTTGTATGAAAATAAAAGATACTCTTGGACAGGAAGCGTAGCCCCAATTAATTCAAGGGTCTGCACAGGGTGTCAACCAGGACAGAATAAGGCCTATTATTCCTAATTTTAAAGAAACTTGTATTCAATAATATACGACTCATTCTTCTACTTTAACACACTGATTCTTTCCGTTTGAACACATGGAAGAAATAAACTTTTTTTAACTACTTTCTTCTTATAAAAAATAATTGTTTGGCAATACATAAAAATTAGAGGTAGGTTCATAGCACCTAATTCTAGGCTCGAATTCCCACACCCCAAGCTTCACAAGTGTTCACATTCAGAATTTTTATTCAGTCCAATAAAACGAGAGGGAGCATTTGCTAAATTCAGGTTCAATTCCAGATTCAGAGTTCAAATACCTTCAGAATTGGGGGTGTTTGTGGTGGGCTCATAGCCAAAGATAGGATTTGCCAGATATATTACAGATATAGAACCACCATCAATCAATCATTTTGCTAGATTAGATTGACATGTTAACATGCCTTACCCAAGCCTGTTACTGTTATTGTGGCTGGCTGTGACTGGATCTTTCCAAACTGGTTTTCAGCTTCACAGATGTAAGTTCCCTCATCACTGACCCACAAATCTAAAAACAAATTACATTTAAAAAGTGAGTAGATTGCCATGTCTTAAAAACTGTTTTGCTCTATAAGATTACAATGCAACAATATTTCACTTTTAATATCATTTTATTTGACCATCCTTGACTTTACCTTCCTTGTCACTAGGCAAAATGAAGAGAAGTGAGGCCCATGTAAAAGAACTTGAAGAAGAATAACACATTGAGTAGATATGTGTGTGTGTATCATATCTTATCATGATTTTTATGCACTTTATAAACAGTATACCTACTGGGATCATGTCACCACCTAAGAATATATCTATCCCTGGGAAGGAACAAGGCAGAACAATACCGCACCGCTGTTTAGAACAGGAGGTGACGAATACTACAGCCAACTAATACTGCAAGAAGAAATTAGGCAGGCAGAATGTACAGTAAGTACCCAAACTAGGACTTTGGACAAACAATGAAGTTACCACCCCCTTCTCTTGCAGAAATTCCATGGAATCTGTAATGTCAACAATTTACCAAGACCCAAATGTTATGGTTTTTCATCCAAAACACTGTATTTCTATGACACAGATTTTATTGTGGCTCACGTACAAAGAAATTCAAATAGTAACTGAAATGCACTCAGCCCTACTTCCAGGATATCAGGAGAACTTTGGTGTCAAATGGATACAATCTGGTAAAAACTTACATTGTTAAAATCAAAATGAATACAAGAGTATTACAGCACCTTTGATAAATACATTTTATACAGTATGTATTTTATGATTTCACCTTTATAGATTTTTGTGTACCTACTGGTAATAGACAGGGCACCCGTTCTGAGTTGAGTAATGGAACTAACTGCAAAGGGTCTTGAGAAAAGTGGGACATTATCCAGACGTTTCCATTTAACCTTTGGTTCCGGGTAACCCTGAACATAGCAAGGCAATGTCACATTTGATCCAATATCCACAGATTCATCAGTAGGTTCCTGTGTGAAAACTGGGAGAGCTGGAAGAGATGGAGTTCACAGAACGTAAAACAGAGATGCAACATGGCATTAGTCTTTACTTTTTCCATTTAGGCTAAACAACTATTTTAGTTGTAAGTCCCATCATATCACATGTAATATCAAAACAGCAGATTATTTACTTTGGGGATACTCTACAATATGCTAGGCACCTCACTGAAATAAGAACAGACCCAATGCCTGTTCAAATGACCTTACCTTCACCTAATAAGTTACACTGCATGAAAAGCCCCTGCACCGTCCCGGCACCTCTATGATAAAAGCAGGACTCTATATCAGTGTTTCTTAAACCTTTTGAGGCCACAGAACACCAAACAATAATATTTTTTTATGCAGGACTCCTATGAACATTTTCTTCAAAAAAAAAATTATCAGACAAAAAAAAGACAAAAACAAAGAAGTAACAAAAACAAAGAAGAGGTCGCGGCACACCTGCAAGTTTTTCACGGAACACCAGTGTTCCATGGAACATAGTTTAAGAAACACTGCTCTATATGGACACCAAGATCTGCATCCACAGAGCAACTTACAGAATTGGAGCCAATATTCAACACAACACACAAGTCAGTGTCCCAGGCAGACTAAATAGGGGTGGGGGAAGAGGAGAAGAAGGACAAGAGTGACAATAATGTTGTGTGATTTTTCAGGTCAGCACAGCATGTGTATATTTTGATGGTTGCATTTTTTTTTTTGCAACTTTTTTCCCCTCCCCTCACTTTCCATGAGCTTTGCAAACAGAAGTGAGTCTGAGGGAAAGAGATGGAAAGGATTTAAATGAGGCGAGGAAGCTGGCTTCACAGAAAGCTCCAGAGACATTTCTGAGAGGAAATGAAACAGGAATGGAGGCTGCTGTTATTGACGGGGTGAAAGCTTAAATGATCTGCACAAACTTTTCACAAATAAGTACAAGTTAAGTTAACATTAAGCCTGGCTTTCTAATTGTGAGTGCTTCCAATATCAAGGGCACCTCATGCATTTGAATACAGGATACTTACAACCAGCATCTAAAGTTATCTTGCCAGATGCTTATGTATATTTTGATGGTTGTACTGCTTTAAAAGCAACATTTCTCCTTTCCCCTCACTTTTCATGAGCTTTGCGAACAGAAGTGAGTCTGAGGGAAAGCTATGGGAAGGATTTAAATGAGGCGAGGGGAGCTGGCTTGATGGAAAGCTCCAGAGACATTTTTGAGAGGAAATGGAGTCTGGTGTTATTGACAGGGTGAAAGCTTAAATGATCTGCACAACCTTCAGTAATAAGTGCAAGTTAAGTTAATGTGAAGCCTGGCTTTCTAATTGTGAGTCCTTCCAATATCATAGGCACCTCATGCATTTGAATACAGGATACTTACAACCAACATCTAAAGTTATCCTGCCAGATGCTCTTCCTGCAACATTGCTGGCCACACAAGTATAATCACCAGCATCCAGATCCTGCGTTTCCTGGATCTTCAAAAGACCCTGATGAGAGTCAATAATAAGAAACGTCGATGCCCTCAATTCTAGGTCACCTAGGTCCAGATAGAAGAGATAACATGAACACAGAGTATTTCCATAACTGTTTCCAGTGAAAGAAATACCCTTCCCATTCCTAATTTAGATTACATCGTTGTATGACTGTATTTAATTATGCACCCCCAGATAAATACACTGGCTTCCATTCAAAAGAGAACAGGAACTCCCACCATTATATTACACTGGGTAAAATCACGTTTTTAAAGAAAGGTTATAAAACCTCATTCTTTGGGGAATATGCCAACCACTAACTGAAGGGGGATAAGCAAGAGACTTTCCTTATTCACATGTTATCCCAGAATAGTACACTATGGCTGTGTCTACACTGGCCCCTTCTTCGGAATAGCCATGCTAATTTAGAACTTTGGAATAGGGAAATGTGCGGGGGATATAAATATCCCCCGCGGGATTTAAATAAACATGGCCGCCGCTTTTTTTCCGGCTTGGGGAAAAGCCAAAAAAGAGCGTCCAGACTGGCGCGATCCTCCGGAATAAAGCCCTATTCCGGAGGATCTCTTATTCCTACTTTCAAGTACTTTCAAGTAGGAATAAGAGATCCTCCGGAATAGGGCTTTATTCCGGAGGATCGCGCCAGTCTGGATGCTCTTTTCCGGCTTTTCCCCAAGCCAGAAAAAAGCGGCGGCCATGTTTATTTAAATCCCGCGGGGGATATTTAAATCCCCCGCGCATTTCCCTATTCCAAAGTTCTAAATTAGCATGGCTATTCCGAAGAAGGGGCCAGTGTAGACGTAGCCTATGAGTTTTTTACACCTTCCACTGAAGCAGCAGGTACTGACCACTATCAGAGACAGAAACATGTACAAGAGGGTGTCTGTGCCTAATCTTTTAGGGCAATTCTTCTATACCAAGGCTATTGGGATTCCAAAAACACGGGAAGTTTAATTGAAATCTTTGCTAGCATTCAGTCTATTTCAATAGTTACACATTTGTGCATGCAACAATACACCCTTTTTTCTGGGAATTCAGACTCAGGGTCCGTCTAGACTGCAGCGCTATTTTGGAATACTGGAAATATCCCAAAAAAGCAATGCTGCATCTTTAAACATTCCCTCTATTTCCTGAAATAGCAGGCACGCTATTACAGTGTCCCTATAACTCTCATTCCATGAGGGTTAAGGGATTTGTCAGAATAGCGCCTTATTTTGAAATTTGGTGCTGTCTACTTTTGACTTAGACTCAGAATAAGCTACGCAATTTGTATAGTGCAAATTACGTAGCTTATTCCGACAGAAGGGTGCTGTCTAGATGCACCCTCAGTTTCTGAGGGCAAGGGAAAACCTCATGTATTTCTATGATGACTCACTGAGTTGTGCTCTCCCAGTCTCCTTTCT
The DNA here is from genome assembly GCF_049634645.1 of Pelodiscus sinensis. Classification (NCBI taxonomy): domain Eukaryota; kingdom Metazoa; phylum Chordata; order Testudines; family Trionychidae; genus Pelodiscus; species Pelodiscus sinensis. Next base: position 55,269,368 of record NC_134719.1, read on the forward strand.
CTCCATAAGTGGGTCAAACAGGGGTGGGCAATATTTTTTACCCAGGGGCCACTTCAAAAACTTTTGAAGTAGCCTTTAGCCACCCAGAAGGGGCAGAGCCTAATACAGGAAGGGGCGGGGCTATCCCACCCCCAGACCATAATTGGTCTGGGGGTTGGGGAGCCCCTTTGCCCCCCCTTCCCACTAGGCACAAGCCTAGAAGAGGCTTGGCATGCTCCCCCACCCTCAGGCCAATCAGGGCTTGGGGGGTGGAGGAGAGTGGGAAGCCACCTCCCACCCTGTGAGGAGCACGTGGCACTTTGAAGTGCCGTGGGCTCCTCACAAGGCCGGAGCAGGGCGAAGGAAGTTTCATGCAGCTGCCCCGCCCTCAGGCCCTGATTGGCTTGGAGGCAGGGGAGCACCTGAAGCCTTCTCCACTCTTCCCCCATCCTGCAAGCAGTGTGCAGTGCTTTGAAACGCTGCGCACTGCTCATAGGGCGGGGGTAGAGCAGAGAAGGCTTTGGGCGCTCCCCCGCCCTCAGGCTCTAATTGGCCTGGAGGCGGGAGAGCAGCAGGGCCTTCACGGAGGCCTGAGGAGGCCCTTTTGCCCACCCCTACTCTAAAACCTTTGGGCTAAGGCTCCTAGGACTTTTTGAGGGGTTGAAGGAGCCATTCAATTACCAAGCATAGAATAATGCATTTGAGATTTTAGTCACATACAGCTAAATCTTTTATAAATTAGGAAGGCCATTATTTAGCAGACACCAGATTCGACTCAGCACTCTATTACACTCTTTTTATATTAGTGTAACTTCACAAAGTCCGTGGAGTTAAAACAGTGAAACAGTAGAATATCAGACCTTAGGGGTCTAGTGCTGTATCTCCACAATTAGAACTTCATGCCTCAGTCCCCTGTTCGAAAATAAATCTGCTTTTAGCACTATTAAGTCACAAACCAAAGTAACTGTGTAAGATATCATTGTTCCAGTAAATAAACCAAACGAAGCAAAACAGATCCAGATGGATGGAAGAAATGCACCTTTAAACCATTTAACTTGAGGCGGTGGGACCCCAGAGGTTTTACATTCCATTACAGTTGTGTCTCCAAGGGCAACCAGAATGTCACTGTGAACTACAGTCAACTTTGGGCCCTCTGGAAAGAAAAAAAAACAGAAAAATATTAGAACTTTTTCCAGGTATATAAAGAATGTTGACTTTAAATGTTTATTATTTAAGTCATGATGGATTCAAGTTTTCTTCTGTCACATGGACATTAGACAGAACATTTTTACTAAAGCTAGTCAAGCTTGAGACTTTTAAGTGAGCTGCAAAATATCAAGGGAAATGGGGAGAATGAAGGGCCTGGAGCAGAATTGCAACTGAAAGGTGAGTGGAGTATTAAGGAGTGAGAAATAAGAACTGAGACGATCTGGAATGATTCAAAGAGTCTCTCCTGGTGTTCACTTCCATTACTAAATAGGTGCATTACTATAGTGCACAGAGGCCCACTTTGTGCTACAAGGACACACATGCACCAGAGAGCTGGTCTAAGATGAAGGGCAGTGGGAAAAGAAGAGATTAAAGGTACCCAGTGGGAGGGATCAGGAGAAAGACAGAAGTCAGCTGAGTCCCATTTGCCTCATAAATTCACTGGTGCATAGTACTGCTCACTGCAGCTCTAACACATTATTTCTTATAGGAAAATGAGAACTAACATAACAGAAACATCAGAGCCTTATATAAACAATAACAATCACCATCAATACCATCCTGAACAGTCTCAATATTTACAGCTTGTTAGAAAGCAGAGAGGGAAATTGTGAAAATTGTCACCGTTTTTTAAATTTTATTTTAATTTTTTCATTAGAATTATTCTGAACAGCTCTATCAATATTATTCAACCTTTCCGCTCAGATTATCTGATTGTTTTTTAATTTCCCTCCATTGTTTGTTTCTATACGTGCCAATGTATGTGAGAGAAGACATCCGTGTCTCTGTTCCTGCTGAGTTACTGGCCAAACAACCATAAAGTCCTGCATCTTTTGAAACAGCCTTTTTGATTATCAAGGTGCCTTCTGGGGTCAACCTATATCTGGGGAAGAAAAAAAGGGGGTATCAACAAATTTCAGTAGTCATTGAGAAAACCATCTTATATAGTAGCAACACCATGTATAGCTGGTTTTCATATATGCATGTGTCTTGTATAAATAGTAATTTCCATCAGAGCATTTCAAAGTGCTTTGGAAGCCTATCACCACCATTTTACAGATGAGAAAACTGAGATTAAAAGATTATAGAGTTTATCCAACTTGCCTTTTTTTTCCCCCAGGGTTTATTTTTTTCCCCAGGCACTATTTGCAAGTCCCACAGGCCTTTGAAATTGGTAGAAAATTTTCATTCAGAACATTTCATAATTCCTCAATGCTAATTCCTGAACACAACCCTCCACAAACAGAAAACCCAGTACCATACCTATCAGATCCCATGATAAGCATGTCATTGTGTGTCCAGACTATTTTTGGCTTTGGATAACCTGTTGCAGAACACATTATAGACACCTCGGAGCCTTCTGTGAAAGTCTGATTCTTAGGTGATATCACAACTTTGGGTGGTTCTGTTAAAAATACAATAAAAATAATATTGGAACATCAGCTTGATTTTTACCATGTTTTAGTTTACAGCCCTTTACAGAAAACCTTGATAATAATTACTTTATACACTCTTCAGACACATGCTTACAATAGAAAACTCCACAAAGAAAGGACTGGCCACAATTTTTTCCCCACTGCCTCTTTTTAGATATAATTAATGATTTTCAGATCAGTATGAAAATAGTAACAAAACAGTAATAGTTGCTGCTCAAAAATATAAATAGTGATTATATATATTTATAGAATCTCTTTTATCTAGACTGGCTCTCAAAATGTTTCATATTATTTTCTGAAACTACAGTTGTCTTCTTATAGAACCCTCCCTTCTCAATTGCACAACCCTAATCGTTGGCAAGAGACATGCATGGTTCGATTAAAAAGTAGTAGTAAGATGGTATTTAGGTAACAAACAGAAAATAAACCCCCATATCCATTTTTTCAATTTGTTTTAGAACATGATTGACCAAATCTCAAATGCAGAAAGTGATAGTTTCACATAGTTTTCCATGTCATTACAAACCCAAAACCTGTGCAAGATTTTCCAGGAAGATGCACCAGGCTCACAAACCTGGGCTGATTTATGAGCAAGATGGAAACTTATTACTTTGGGTCAAAACTCTGAAAAATTCTGTAGTTTCACATGGCTTCAACTCTACACCAGGCAAAACTTAGTTGCTTTAGCTGTGTTTTGTGTCTTTGTTCCAACTCAGATGTCTGCATGAATTCAGAAAGTGGAAATCCACAGAAAGGGAGACTTGAGGGGGGAAAAAAGCTATTAAAAACTTTTGAAGACTAAAACGCCAATGAGTTCTGAATAACACTCCTTGACTGTTTAGGGATGGAGGAGCAAAGGGCCAGCACAATATAAGCAACATTTAGGCAGCTCATAGTCTTGCTGGTAGCCCTATCTCCAAGCATGAATGTCACCTTCCTGGGTGACAAAATTAAATAGACTAGTTAGAAAGGAGCCAGTCTGAGTCTGGTGTGGATGATCCCATTATGCTAGCACTATAAACCAAGTTTCTCTAGGGAAAGAGACTGATCAGAGTCAGTGAAGCTGCTCAGCAATGCCCAAGACTGATTTCCACACAAAAGCCAGCAGATTGTCATTGTGGTTCATTATGGCAAACGATGAACGAGCTCTTTCTACGGTGCTGCCTCACATGCCTTCGCGCACTTTTTGGGGAGAATCAGCAGCAGCAGGAGGAGACTCAGGAGTAAATGCTGATGATTCTCATGAATGTCTTCTTCGGGAATGCTGTATTTGTTACGCACGCACGCACACACATACACACACAGCTGGATTAGTAGCGTTTGCCTCCATTGCTACAACCTGTAACAATTGCATTAACTGCATCCATCTTTACAATCACTGCCCACATTGTAACATCTGAGTTTCAATACATGGCCTTCTAACAGAAGTCTACTCTCCTTGATGGCAACCACCATTTACACTGAATGGTTATGCTTAGCCAGTTCCAGTATTAAGGTGAAAGAGGACTTTCAAACTCAAGTTTCATAGACTAGGCTGCATTCTGCTAGCGGAGTCACACTGTAGCTAAAAGCCAGGCTACCAACGGTTATTACAGGTCAGACAGTAAATTAACATGTAGCACACAGGTGTGATGACCTCATCCCTTTGGAAAGGGTGGGGTGAGATCTGCACTGGTACTGGAAAATAAATATACATGGGTACGTCTACACTAGCCCCCTAGATTGATCTAGGGAGGCTAATAAGGGCAACCGGAATTGCAAATCAAGCCCAGGATTTGAATATCCCGTGCTTGATTTGCATGTTCCCGGACAGTCGCCATTTTAGAAATTGACTAGCCCAAAGTAACTGCCCGCGTCTACACATGGCAGTGAAATGGGATTCCAGAATAAAGCCCCTAAATCGAATTAGGTGGTGAACCTCATTCCATGAGGAATACCACCTAATTCGATTTAGGGCTCTATTCCGGAATCCCGTCTCACTGCCGCGTGTAGACGCGGGCAGTTACTTCGGGCTAGTCAATTTCTAAAATGGCGACCAGCAGGGAACATGCAAATCAAGCGTGGGATATTTAAATCCCAGGCTTGATTTGCAATTCCGGTCGCCCTCATTAGCTTCCCTAGATCGATCTAGGGGGCTAGTGTAGACGTTCCCTAAGATGGCTGACAGGGCAACCAGCAGTAAAGATTTTTAAAAACTAATCTGGGACTCCAAGCTCAGAGGCTACCTAATCAGCATGGGCAACTGACAACAGCATTATAAGTTCCAATGTTTGCCACAGCTTTCTTTTTAAACACAGATGACAGGACTGAGGAACCTACTGCCCACAGTTTAACTTGATCTGGTGCACAGTAAGTCTCCCCGCCACAGGCTAGAAGTGCCATGTCTCAACACTCCCCCTCAGGGCTGGAGTGTGAGCGCTGGGTCGCTCCACTGTAGGAGAAGCCCTGAGTCTTGGCACCACCCACCCTACAGGACTGGAACGCTACCCGTCGTCTTGTCTCGCGGCCGGCAGAAGTCCCACGTCTTAGTGTCCTACCCCCTCTGCAGGACTGGAGTGCAGCCCTGCTGACTCGCCTCGCTGCTGGCAGAAGTCTCCCCCCCTCCCTCTCCTGCTGCAAGACTGGAGCACAGCACATGCCAAGTTAAGTGTGAGAAATGGGCGTGGTTTTTTTTTAAAGACTGTCATAGATGGGATGGGCATACCTCCTTTTATGGGAAAGGCTGACAAATAAGAGCCCGGGTGTCATTGCACATCATGTTATTTGCAGAGGGAAGAAAAATATGCAAAATCTTAGCACAATGCTAAGACAAACTATGTATTTGTGGGTGAGAAAACCACGAGCGCCGACAGCACCATGCAGAAATTCCCCTTCAGGTTGATGTACAGTAGTCGGGGGCCAGGATGGGGATGTGTGTCCCATCTATGCCTCTCCCATCCTCCCGCAGTTAGGGAAGCCCACAGCAGCAAAGTCATGACCCTCTGTAACAGGATATTATTGATCGTCTTGGCTACTTTTATGACCACAGCCCCTGCCAATTTTCCCACCCCAAACTGGTTCCTGACTGAGCGGTAGCTGTCCGGCATGGCAAGCTTCCAGAGTGCAATGGCCATGTGCCCCTGCGTGGTCAGAGCAGGTCTCATGCAGGCATCCTGTTGCCTCAGAGCAGGGGTGAGCCATTCGCATAGTTCCAGGAACATGGCCTTGTGCATGCAGAAGTTCTGCTGCCCCTGCTGATTGTCCCATCTCTCCATGGCAATGCAGTCCCACCAGTCTGAGCTTGTCTCCTAACCCAGAACTGGCGTTGCACTGTGTCCAGAGGACTGACTGGCAGCTAAGCTAGCATGAGTGCCAGGGCTTGCCTGAGCAGAGCCTCCATGCCTCCTGATTTTAAGAGGAATAAGGGATCTTCCGGAAAAGGCTTTATTTTCCGAAAGATCCCATCTAGACTGGCGCTTTTCTCCGGCAAAGCCCCGAGCCGGAAAAAAGCGGCAGCCATGTTCATGCAAATGCCGCGGGGGATATTTAAATCCCCCGCGGCATTTGTAATTCCGACTTGTCTCATTAACATCCCTTTTCTGGAAAAGGGTGCCAATGTAGACACAGCCTGTGAGAGAAACTGTTAAATTTGTGATAGACACTAATTTCACAGAGGCAAGAAATACAGACAAAGTAGTAGAGGTAATTTTTTTATTGAACCTATTTCTGCTGGTAAAAGAGACACACTTTCACCAGTAAACCTAGCTCTTCTTCAGATCTCCTAATAGGCTCCTCAAACAATCTCTGACCCCATCTCCAAACATATATTTTCTGTGTACAAGCCTAACCTCAAAAACCAGTGTAATGACTGTAACTGATACTGCTGTGAATGGTAATTAGCAGCTGCTGAGCCATCCAGACAGAAGGACACCTGATTTAAGTTTATTTTTCATTCAAAGAATACGGACTTTTGTATCAAAGAACATTGCTGGGAGCTTTAGTGTTTTATTTTCTGTTTTGAAGAAAGCGGAAGTACCAAAGTGATATGACACTTTAGCTAATGACTTTAATCTTTTCCAGCATGCGTATTTTAAAAATCTTAGATAGCTCCCAAAAACAGTTTAGAAAGAACCACTGTGCTATTTAGATTGTTTCATGTTTAAATTTTTTAGGGCTGAATAATGAATGGTATTTATACAAACTTCATCTATGATGTCTTTATTTCCTGGCTATCTTTCTTTTTCTCTCACAACTGCTGCCAAACTGCCTTCAAAATACTTAACCTCTTGTCTCAGCAGTACTGGGGAATATTAATGCTGTTCCGTGGGATGTCCAGCAGAGAGTACACCAAGGATATTTTCGGCAAAAGATTCCCCAGGAGACCAAGGTTTGATTTTCCTCTTACACCATTGGAATTACTTCAGCTTTACTCTAGTGTAGCTGAGCAGAGATTCAGGCCCAAAGACAGTGATTAGATATGCTGTGTTCAACACGGCTTGCTGCCCTCTGGCACGCTCAACCAGAGCTGAATATGGTTTTGTCGTTGTTGTAGACAAGACCAAATCACATACCACAGGGAAGTCCAGCTTACATCCCACCAGGCCGTTCCATAAGGCCTGCAGCCTTGCTTCAACACAATATACAAACTGCTGATCCATTAGTGTTTTGTCACCATGTTTACATCATTTTAGTTTACACAAGGATGTAAATAGACCACACTATACCTGGAAACACCCTATTGAAAAATATACAAAGAAGCTAAACTTAAATATAAATCAATACAGGGGACTTTAAATCAGGGGTGGGGAACCTAAGGCCCAGGGGCCAGATGTGGACTTGGCTTGCCTGCATCTGGCCCCTGAGGCTCAGGTATCCATCCCTCCAACAATGGAGAGACCTAGCTGGTGTTCCAGCCCTCCTGCCACCTTCTTATGGGGCTGGAACACACAAAATCTACTAGACTGGGCCTCCTTATGCTCTAGTGTAGGAGAGGAACGTGCAGATTGTCTTTCTGCTTCTCAGCCAGACCCACTTCCTCAGATCAAATTGTGGAAGAAAATAGGCATGACCATATATACCAAAGGGATACAATAAAAAAAAGCACAAATCAAATTTCAATACAGAGGAGGGATGGGGCAGGGAGGTAAATGTCTGTGAGCTAATGATATTAGAGGTGATAATTGGGGAAGCTATCTTTGTAATGGGTAAGATAATTAGCGTCTTTGTTAAGACCCCGGCGTAAAGCGTCAAATTTAAGCATGAATGATAGTTCAGAGGTTTCTCTTTCAAGTCTGGTGTTAAAATGCCTTCGAAGCAGTATGCAGGTAATCAAGTTGAGACAATGCCCTTTCTGGTTGAAATGGCAAGAAACTGTTTTTTCTTTGAGATACTGCCTGATATCCGTTTTGTGTGCATTGATTCTTTGGCGAAGCGTCTGAGACGTTTGTCTAATGTACATAGCAGACGGACACTGTCGGTACATGATGACATAAATTATATTTCTGGATGAGCAGGAATATGTGTTCTTGATCTTATAAGTGAATTGGTTAGGTCCAATAATGGTGTCAGCAGAATAAATATGTGGACAAAGCTGGCAACTGGATTTGTTGCAAGGAAAAGTTCCAGGGTTGGTATTAGTGTGGTATGTCCTGTGGTTGTTAGTAAGAATCATCCTGAGGTTAGGTGGTTGTCTGTAAGAAACTATGGGTCTGTCTCTCAGAGCCTCTCGGAGTGTAGTATCATGTTCTAGTATAGGTTGTAGTTTATTGATAATGTGTTGTACGGGTTTAAGTTGGGGGCTATAGGTGAGGACAAGTGGTGTTCTATTGTTGGTTTTCTTGGGTCTGTCTTGAAGTAGATGGTTTCTGGGTATTCGTCTGGCTGTTTCAATTTGTTTTTTTATTTCTCCAGGTGGATAATTGAGGTTTATAAATGCTTGGTAGAGATCCTGAAGTTTCTGGTCTCTGTCAGTGGGATTAGAGCAGATGCGGTTGTATAGAAGGGCTTGGCCATAGACGATGGATCGTATGGTGTGTTCTCGATGGGAGCTGGAGGCATGAAGGTAACTGTATGAGTCAGTGGGTTTTCTGTAGAGAGTGGTGTCTAATTTACCATTGGTGATTTGTACTGTGGTATCCAGGAAATGGATCTCTCGTGTAGAATGGTCCAGGCTGAGATTAATGGTGGGGTGCAGGTTGTTAAAATTTCTGTGGAATGTCTCCAGTGTTTCTTGGCTGTGGGTCCAGATCATAAAGATGTCATCGATGTAGCATAAGTAGAAAAGGGGCAAAAGGGGACGGGATCTGAGGAAACGTTGTTCTAAGTCAGCCATAAAGATATTAGCATACTGTGGGGCCATGTGGGTACCCATGGCTGTGCCACTGATCTGGAGGTATAAGTTGTCCTCAAATTGGAAATAATTGTGGGTGAGAACAAAGTTACATAGGTCTGCTGCCAGATTGGCAGTGATGTCCTCTGGGATAGTGTTTCTAATTGCTTGTAATCCATCTTCATGTGGGATGCTGGTGTATAGAGCTTCTACATCCATAGTAGTAAGGATGGTGTTACAAAATCGATGTTTTGTAGTTTTCTCAGGAAGTCAGTAGTATCTCGGAGATAGCTGGGATTGTTGGTTGCGTAGGGTTTGAGAAGAGAGTCTACATAGCTGGATAACACAGTAGTGAGCGTGCCGATACCTGAGATGATGGGACGTCCGGGGTGTCCCGGTTTATGGATTTTGGGAAGCAGATAGAACAATCCTGGCCGGGGTTCAGAAGGTGTTTCTGTGTGGATTTGGTCCCGCGTAGATGTAGGGAGGTCTTTAAGGAGACAGTGTAGTTTCTTTTGGTATTCTGAAGTGGGATCACAGGAGAGAGGTTTGTAAAATGTGGTGTTGGAGAGTTGTTGGGTTGCCTCCTGGTTATAGTCGGACTTATTCATAATGACCACAGCAACCCCTTTGTCAGTGGGTTTGATTATAATGTCTGGGTTGTTTTTGAGACTCTGGATAGCATAGTGTTCAGCGCAGCTGAGATTGTGTGTCACTTATTGTCGTTTGTGAATAATGTCAGTCTGTGCATTGTTGCAGAAGCTTTGTACAGGCAGTCCCCGGGTTACGTACAAGATAGGGACTGTAGGTTGTTCTTAAGTTTAATCTGTATGTAAGTCGGAACTGGCATCCAGATTCAGCAGCTGTTGAAACTGACCAGCGGCTGACTACAGAAAGCCCGAGGCAGAGTTGCTCTGCCCCCGGCTTCCTGGATTCAGCCGCTGATCAGTTTCAACAGCTGCTGAATCTGGACACCTGGGGCAGAGCAGCTGGGGCGCTGCCGGGTAGGTCCCCGCAGCGCCGCACATCGGCGCTGTGGGGACCAACCCGGCAGCACCCCAGCTGCTCTACCCCAGGCGTCCCCAAGTCAGCTGCTGCTGAAACTGATCAGCGGCTGATTCCAGGAAGCCGGGGGCAGAGCAACTCTGCCTCAGGCTTCCTGTAGTCAGCCGCTGGTCAGTTTCAGCAGCGGCTGACTTGGGAACGCCTGGGGCAGAGCAGCTAGGGTGCTGCTGGGTTGCTCCAGTAGCGCCGCTCCTCAGCGCTTCTGGACCAACCCAGCAGCACCCCAGCTGCTCTGCCCCAGGCGTCCTGATTCAGCCGCTGCTGAAACTGACCAGCAGCAGCTGAATCAGGACGCCGGGGCAGAGCAGCTGGGGTGCTGCCGGGTTGGTCCAGTAGCGCCGAGAGCGGCGCTGTGGGACCAACCGGCAGCGTCCCAGCTGCTCTACCACAGGTGTCCCGAGAAAAGCCTGGTCTGCTGGGGGGGGGGGGGGGGGTCCCGAGAAAAGCCTGGTCTGCTGCGCCCCTCCCCCCCAGCAGACCAGGGAGACGCAGGCGACGAGACCGAGACGCGCCACAGTCCCGCCGCCTGGGTCCTCCGCGTCTCCCTGGTCTGCTGGGGGCCTTCCCCCAGCAGACCAGGGAGACGCGGAGCAAAGCCGCAGAGTACCCTTTACTTTGCTCCGCGTCTCCCTAGTCTGCTGGGCTCCCCCAGCAGACCAGGGAGACGCGGAGCAGCTTTTCTCGCCCCAGAGGACGTGGGCAGTGGAACCACGGCACATCTGGGTGGTCCCGCCGCCCGCGTCCTCCGGGGCGAGAAAAGCTCCATCCGTAAGTACGGATCCGACATAAGTTGGATCCGCGTAACCCGGGGACTGCCTGTATATAGAAATCCAGATTGTAATTCCAACCGTCAGGGGGAGTCCATATAGCATTATTTTTCCTTTGGTGTTGATAGGGGGGATCTGGTTGGTCAGACTGATGTTCATTGGTAGTTTGGAAATATTCTCGTAGGCGGAGGTGGCGAAAGAAAGCCTCAAGGTCACCACAAAATTGAATCCAGTTTGTGAGGGAGGTGGGACAGAAAGAGAGACCCCGGGATAAGACGGACTCTTCTGCTGGGTTGAGTTTGTAGCTGGAGAGGTTAACAATATTATCCGGTGGGTTGAGGTAGTTGCTGTTGTAGCCTGTGCTGTGGAGCAGTTTAGAAAGTTTATTGTCTTAACCTATGAGGAGAGACTGAGGGATTTGGGTTTGTTTAGTCTGCAGAAGAGAAGAGTGAGGGGGGATTTGATAGCAGCTTTCAGCTTCCTGAAGGGAGGTTCCAAAGAGGATGGAGAAAGGCTGTTCACAATAATGACGGATGGCAGAACAAAGAGCGATGGTCTCAATCTACAGTGGGAGAGGGAGGTCAAGGTTGGCTATTATGAAAAACTATTTCACTAGGAGGGTGGTGAAGTACTTGAATGAGTTACCTAGGGAGGTGGTGGAATCTCCATCCCTAGAGGTTTTTAAGTCTCGGCTTGACAAAGCCCTGGCTGGGTTGATTTAGTTGGGATTGATCCTGCCTGGCTGAACTTGATGACCTCCTGAGGTCTCTTCCAGCTCTATGATTCTATGATTCTATGGAAGTTGTCATATTTGACACCTGATGCCAAACATTCAGATTTTATAGTACAGTGTCCACAGTATGTTCAATGAATTCCTGTACTGGGTGCTGTTCCATCAAAGTACCACTTGTAACTGGCTGATGCAAACCTTTCAGTTGTAACAGAAAATCCCATTTGAACCTTAACAATAAAGCAAAATAAATAGACAGTAAAGTTGTCAGCTTTTGAATGCACCTTGTTAATTACTTATTACGGGCTGCTCGCGATGTGATACAAAACACTTTATACCTTTCATTCTGTCTATGATGTGACAACTCGTGTAAATAAGCTTGTCACAAAAAGCTGATCTACATGCTGTTTATCAATAGGCCAAACCACCAGCAGCCAGTGCTTCTTTACTTTCCATAGGTCCCTATTTTTGTGAGATGAAAGCAGAACAGACCACATTTCTTATTCTTCTGTTGCTACAACCATGCATGAACTGCTGACAGCCAATCTTCTCCTTTGACCCACACACAACACAAACCATGAGGGCTTTCCCTCGCAATACAGATGTGATGCAGAACCACAGAACAAAGCCCAAATGCTATGACAGTATTTCTTGCTTAACTTGCTCAATGCTGGAAATTTACAAAACCAAGATTTTTCCAAAACAATTACATTGTGGCAATGTCTAGTGTTTGAGGGATTTGAATTTTCATGGGTACACATGAAATTCAACAGTCAAAGATTACCAAAATGAGTGTTTTCAGCAAAAATGATGTTGGCTACAAAATAACTCATTTATGCCCAAAAGATGTGTTAATAACCCTAGATATAAGAAACATAGATAATATTATACAACTATCAGGGCAAGGCTTTCAGATATGGCTCTTCTCTAATAAAAATGCATATATCACATTCATATTTTGTTTACAAGACCATGAAAAGCTGCAGGGAAAAGGCAAGGGTCACATGATTATGGAATTTCCCTCTCTTCCTGTGGAACAGAAAAGCCTAGAAAGATGTACTGATTAACATTAATGCTTATGTTAAGAATGTTAAGGACTAGTCGACTGTCCGATAAGCAAATGCTTATCAGATAGAGGCAGCAAAGGGGAGGAGGAGAAGAGGGAATACTTCAAAGCAGCAGTGCTGCAGGGAGCCCAGTGTATGGGCTCTGTGGAGAGCTGCTACTTTGAAACACTGTGGTGGCATTTTAAAGGGGCAGTGTCCACAAAGTTGATCCTTGCCTTCCTAAGGTGCTGCCTCTTTGAAATGCTGCTGTGGCATTTCAAAGTGACAGCGCTGCACGGAGCCGGGGTCAGCTGGGAACTCCCTCGCTGACCCCAGGCTTCGTGTGGCATTTCTGAGGAACCCAGAGTCAGGTGAGGAGTTCCCAGGTGATCCTGGCTCCATGTGGAACTGCCACTTTGAAATGTTGTGTGGAGTCCGGGATCAGCTGGACTCCCCAGCTGACCCCGGCTCTGTGTGGCATTTCGAAGTGACTCCCCTGCTGACCCCAGGCTCCATGTGGGCATTTCTGCTTTGAGTCATTTCCATAGGCTCTTGTGCATTTCAAAGCGTAAGTACCTGGGTTGAGCCTGGAGTCAGCGGGACTTCCCACTGATCTGGGCTGTACGCAGAATTCCAACTTTGAAATGGACAAGAGCTCTCACTGGGGCTCTTGTCCATTTCAAAGGAGGAATGCTGAAGTACCTATCAACTAGTTGAGTAATCAATGGAAATTCCATCAACTACTCGACTAGTAAATTAATCGATATTTACCATCCTTAGCTCCTGTGTTAATGCTTCTATCATAACACTACATAGATTTCATGGGGAAGAGTGTTTCTCATACTGGGGGTCCTGCCCCAAAATGGAGCTGCAGGGGAGGTCACAAGGTTATTTTAGGGGGGTCATGGTATTGCCACCCTTATTTCTGCACTGCCTTCAGAATTGGGAGACAGGTGTATAGTGGCCACTGACTGCGGGCTCAGTTCTGCAGAAGTGTGACAGACGTAAGGTTGGCAATACCATACTATGCCATCCTTACTTCTTTGCTACTTCTGGCGGTGGCGGCTCTGCCTTCCGAGTTGGACTTCTGGCCAGTAGCCGCCATTCTTCAGCTGCCCAGCTCTGAAGGCAACACCACAGACAGCAGCAGCAGCAGCACAGAAGGAAAGGTAGCAGTACCACTCCTCCCTCTCCCTCCCCACCCCCCCGCCAGCTCCTACTTGGGTCAAGATTATAACAGTTATACAATTATAACTAGGGATGTTAAATTTTAGATTAATTAATCAAATAGTCGATGGGCTCTTGCTACAGTTCAAAAGCAGAAGCCCCACAGATAGCATAGGGCACTGGCCCTGTGCTTGCTGCAGGGCTTTCTTTTGAAATGTACAAGATCCCCAGTGGGTGAGCCCCAGAGGGCACAGAGCCCCCTGCCCTCAGCAGAGATGGTGCTGGGGGGAACCGGCTATTAAGCTGGCTCCCCCCAGCACTAGCTCCTGCTCCCCCCCTCCCTGGCTGCCTCTCTCTGATAGAGGCAGCAAGGGGGTGGAGAGCGACTAGTCGCATCACTAGTCGAATATCTGATATGCATCTGATGAAGTGGGTCTTTGCCCACAAAAGCTTATGCTCCAATACATCTGTTAGTCTGTAAGGTGCCACAGGACTCCTTGTCGCTATCACTAGTCGACTATCTGATGGCTTATCGGATAGTTGACTAGTCGCTTACATCCCTAATTATAGCAGAGCAAAATTTTAGATTTAAATAGCTGGATACACGACATTTACTATTTTTAAATCCTACGATCATGCGATTGACTAAAATGGACCATGAATTTGGTTGGGCTTAGTTCTGAGATAGAATTCTGGGAAGTTCTGAAAGTGCTGTGTAGACCCCACCCCCGACAGTCATGTTCGTACTGGACAGCTCATAGAATCATGGAGCTTCAGCATGACAACGAGTAGAATAGACCAGGGGAGGCTCTGCAGTAATCTGGTAACCTCCCTCCCCTGATGAACCCAGGAAACTGATTGGCGCATACCAACTCCTCAGCTGTCCCGGAACCTGCATGGAGCATATTAAACCCTTCTAAAAGAGACACTTTTCCTCGGAACGGCTTTGGCCTGGGTTGGGGAGAGGAGGTACAGCTGCAGCTGGCCCAGGGCTCCTCTGGACACATCATCTACTCTGATTTCCTGTATATCACAGACCAGCAAGAGCACCTAAGCACCTGCCCACCAAATCCAATTACCAAAATGAAACAAAATGTCAAATCCTGCAGGACATTAAGCTATTCTGTGTCATGGGCATATATAGGAGGGACTAAGATGCACCAAAGGCCAATGCCCCCACAGAGGCAGGCAACCGATTAAGTGAGATATACCCGGATGATCCTACCAATCAACCTGTGCCTGTGTTGTAAGGAAGGTGAAAAAACCACACGGTCCCTGCCAGTGTGGCCTGAGGGAAAATTCCTTCTAATCCACATATGGCAATCAGTTAGACTGAGCATGTGAGCAAGAACCAGCTGGCCAAGAATCTGAGAAAGAGAATTCTCATTTCCAACTTACAGCACCAGCTCACCCTGTCCAATGGCCCATCTCCAGCTGCGGCCATCTCGCATGCTTCAGAGAAAGGAAGCAAAACAGGACAAAAAACAGACTAGCATGGAGAAGAGCAGGAATCCTGACCCCTTCAGTTACCTTAAAACAGAGTCTTAGGGCCAAATCAACAATAGCACCAAATCCTAGACAAGTCCTTAGACACCTTTCTTAGGCAAAATTACCATTCAGTGAGTGAAATGATAGGATTGACTTAACTTCAGTAGGAATAGGATTTAGCCCTTTAAGGCTCAGTTCTGGCACCTTGATTCACATTGTTTTGTATATCACCACACAAGTAGCCCCAAGATTTACAATAGCTATTCCTCAACGTGAGCAAGGATAGGGTATGTCTACACTGCAAGCTTATTTCAGAAAAAGCTATTCCAGAGGATATCTTCCGGAATAGTTTATTTCAAAACAGAGCGTCCACACTACAGGGAAGCCTCAAAATTAGTCCGAGGCAGGCTTCCCTCGATTTAGTGCTCTCTTGATTTAGAGCCCCAGGAGGCACTGGGGAGGAATAACTTTAGTTATTTTGACATAGCAGCAGTGGAGCGTCCACACACATCCTCTTCCAAAAGAGCTTTTTCGGAAAAGTTGTTATTCCTCGTGGAATGAGGTTTACCAACATTGCAAAAAGCCCTCTGTTATTTAGATTTTCTTTCAAAATAACGCAATTGCTGTGTGGATGCTAGTATTGTTTTTCCAGAATAGTGGCCATTATTCCAGAAAAAAGGTGCAGTGTAGATACACTCTTAGGCTGTGTCTACACTGGCTACATAACCCGTAATAGCTATGGAAATGAGAGAAGTCAGAATAGGGAAATGCGCAGGGGATTTAAATATCCCCCGCGGGATTTAAATAAACATGGCCGCTGCTTTTTTTCATGATCCAAAATATAGTACATTTCTTAGTGTTAGCTATAGTTCTATAATGGAGTACTTTACTATAAATCATTGGTGGGGAACCTTTTTTGGGTTGGGGGCTGCTGACCCACAGGAAAATCAGTCGGGGACCACACACAAGTGAAAAGCAAAGAACCCTCCCAAAGCCTCACTGATGTAGCCCCCACATTCCCGTCACACAGGCTACAAGATTTTGTGTGCTCTAGCCCCATAGAGGAGCGGGAGGGGGGGCCCTGCTGGAGCAGCAGTGCAGGCTCCCAAATGCTGAGGGGGAGCCCCAAACCTTGGGGGCTGGATCCAGGCAAGCCGGGGGCAGAATCCAGTCCCCAGGCCTCACTGTAAATTAGGGTACGTCTAGACTACATGCCTCTGTTGGCAGAGGCGTGTAAAATAGGCTATCCGACATAGTGAATGAAGCGGGGATTTAAATATCCCTGGCTTCATTAAAATTAAATGGCCACCGCGCTGTACCGGCTCAGCTGATTGTCGGCACAGCGCAGCAGTCAAGACATGGATCAGTCGACAGAGGAAGCCTTTGTCGACCGCTCCCTTATGCCTTGTGAAACAAGGTTGTGGATTATGTGTGGAAGTGGATTATGCACTGCAGAAAAAAGAAATCAGGCACAAGGTGGATGAGTCCATAATAAACTTTTAACTGGACTAACTTCTGCTCATGAAAGAATCAAACTTTTGTTCTACACAGAGCTCTTCAGATAGCTCGAAAGCTTCCCTCGTTCACCAACAGAAGTTGGTCCAAAAACCAAGAGACCATCTCACTCACTTTATCCCTCTAGTACCCTGGGACTAGCATGGCTACAACAACACTACAAACTACAAATACCACATTCAGCTGCCGCTTAGTTTTACTACTTACTAGTGATATTCCAAGCATCTTTCATCAAACTCAAAAGAAAACAACCATCAGTCTCTTAACTGACCTTGTCAAAACCATCTGAGAGGTCATCTCAGGCATGTTTTAAAGCACTTAGCAATACAGCCAAAATGTAATTCCAATCTATTTGATATAATCAGCCTCATATATGAGTGATTTGAAACTAAATATTTTGCTGAGACAGCAGCAAACCTCTTTAGCTTTACTGCAAAAACCTGCCAGAAGTCATCTAGTCATTGTGTTAAGCCTCCCAACTGGCTTTGAACAATTGCCCTTATGGAAAAAACAGTGACATTTGAAATTCTATCTTTTCTACGTTATTTTGTATGGAAGAGGTTGTTTTTGGTGCATGTGGGTGGTTTTTTGTTTGTTTGTTTTTTTGTTTGTTTTTTTGTGGCAGGGGGAAAGGGTCTGTCAGTTTCCAGAGGCTTTCACCAAATTGCCCAAAGAAGCAAATTTGTTATCAAGAGGAGAAAAAAAGTGGGGAGGAGAAAAAAGAAAAGAAACATGCTCCAAATGATTAAATGCATCTTCTTTGTTACCTTGCACTGTGAGGAAGACAGAAGCCATGGTAGATCCACCTTCATTGGAAGCAGTGCAACTGTACTCGCCAGCATCAGTGAGCTTTACAGATTTTACATCTAAAGACAAATTGCTCATCATCCTTATTCGGGAGGGCTCCACAAGCTTCAGGTCCCTGCCATTTCTCTGCCAGGTGAGATTGTAACGCACTGTGCTTAAGGTTAGGCAGGTCAGTATGGCTCTCTCCCCGGGGGTGACTGTGACATTATTAGGAACCTGAACCACCGGCGGGGGCTCTACATGGAAAGAATCAAAAGAAAGGATTAAAAACCCAGGAGGCTCATTTAATAACACAGCAGTAGTAGTGGAAGTAAAAAGCCATCCCATTGCATTATTTAATACTTAGTTTCATCTCACGCCCGTGAAGGCAGGACACAGGGGTCTGATCCAAAGCCCACTGAAGCAAAAGGGAGACTTTCAGTGAGATCTGGATCAGCTCCTACATTTGTGCATGCCCCTGTGTGAAAAAGAGATTACTGAAGAGCTACCCTGAAGTCAGCAATACTGAGTATGTGTGCTTTTTCCTGTGCCTCTGAACAGCACTCCAACTATCATCACGTTCTTCAAATGTGTGTGTCAACTTGAGTTCTAATGGATTTTAACCTTTTTACTCACATCAGTGTCCTTTCTACGCTGCAATTCCCCTCCCCCCATATTTTGTTGTTGTTTTCTTTCTGACTCCTCTCTCTGCTTCTTTTTACGACAGAACTGACTCCTCAGCAGCCTACAAACTCAGAAACTTTGAACTGGATTGAATTTTAATGTGAAACAATGGTTTCACATTAGGTCACGTGATCTTTGTTGAGACATCCCTGAATGAGACAACATTTTAATGGAAATCTGAAAGGAAATTTAAACCATTTTGGGGTTTTGCCCCTCATTGCTTTGGTTTAAACCCAGTGGTG
Organism: Pelodiscus sinensis; assembly: GCF_049634645.1. Taxonomy (NCBI): domain Eukaryota; kingdom Metazoa; phylum Chordata; order Testudines; family Trionychidae; genus Pelodiscus; species Pelodiscus sinensis. Next base: position 55,287,789 of record NC_134719.1, read on the forward strand.
TTTGTTCTTGCACACGAAGAAATACAGAACTGCAGAGAGTGTGTCACAAATGTCAAAAGGTGGAGTGATTTACCAAAGATATGACTGCAGTAAACAGATTATTATAAGCAAAGCAAAGATAATCAAAGAGGAGCTCTCTGTTAACAGAGAAAATGTCATCCCTGTTCCAAGGGCCAGACATTCAGTTCATTTGAGATCCTAGAGTAGATGGATGGGCATTGGGCTGGTTCTCTGCCCTGTGGTGAATTTCTTCAAAAGCCCTAGGCACCTGGATATGGAGCCTGGCTTCTTTTCACAAAAGTATGGTCCCTGTTGGCTACCCAGTAGCAATCATCCTTATAGCCATCACATATCACTCATGAAAGAGGAAAAGGAAAGGAAACCTTATTTACTATGGATGGACGGAGAGGGAGAGAGCGAGAGAGAGAGAGAGTGCGTGTGTGTATATGCGTGTGTGTGTGTGTACAGTCTTATCATTGATATTTGGTTAATTACTCCACCTTTTGACACATACATACACTTTTATTATTGTACATATAATCTTTTATCAAATGCTTTTTATCTGTATATCTCCAAGTACTTTACCAAGTAGGTCAATATCTTTATTCCATTTTACAGGTGGGAAAAGAGACAAAGAGGGGAAGGGACCTGTCCAGAAACTCAGAGGCAAGGCCAATAACAGAAAGTAGGTCTTTAGAGAGCCAATCCAGTGTTGTATTCACCAGGGCCTCTTGTTGACCTCATGTACACACACGGTACTCAACACTGTTTTGTTCAAACCCAGACTCGAATTCCTCACATTCAGTACCTATGTCTTTGCTGGCCCTTTACTTAAGATGTCTGCACAAACTAATAAGCTATATGACACTTTAAGATGTGGTAATAGCACAAAAATCAAATGGAATGTTTGTTTTTTCTGAAGTTGAAGAATGTTCAGATCGTTCCAACACCTTTCCTACAAAATGGATAATTTGTGATATACTGGTACTGGTTTGTCATGGGATAAACTGAAAATTCTTAAAAAGAGTAAGTTTACTATTCTGGGCATAAGAACATAGAAATAATTTTGTTTACAACATTTATGTGCAATTATTTCAAAGTAACTTACAAAATAATAAATGGTCCCATAGCACTTAAGAGACTAACAAAAAATAAAGATAGTATCATAAGCTTTCCTGGGAACACCCACATCTTCCACAAAAGCTTATGATACTCTCTATATTTCTGTTAGTCTCTAAGGTGCTACAGGACTATTCGTAGTTTTTTAAGTTATTTTAGTACAGACTAACATGGCTACCTCTCAAAGTATATTCCTTTCTATCAACCCAGCTGCACAGTTCAAAACAGATATAATAATTCACATTTACATAACATCCTTCTTGTACAAGGATACCCAACGTACTTTATGAATGATACATAACAGCGAATTGTTCCCTATAATACCGTGGTCCCCAACACGATGCCCGTGGGCGCCATGGCGCCTGCGGGGGCATTTGTATGCGCCCGCCAAGTGCTCGGGGCTGGCCTGGCCCCGGGCACATGGCACACGGTGAGCGCCGGCCCCGGGAGTGCCGCGGATTGGCCGCCCACGCTCTGGGTGCGGGGTGCTTGCAGGGGGCGCCGGCCCCAGGCGCGCGGCACTTGGCGGGGGGAGCGCCGGCCCCGGGCACGCGGCGCTTGGCGGGGGGAGCGCCAGCCCCGGGCGCGCGATTGGCAGAGGGGAGCGCCGGCCCCGGGCGCGTGGCACTTGGAGGGGGTACCGGCCCCGGGCGTATGGCTATGGGGGGGCCCCACCCCTGGGCATGTGGCTATGGGGGGGGCCGCCCCCGGGCATGCAGCTATGGGGGGGGCAGCCCCTGGGTGCGCAAGTGTCCCCGCCCCCTGGCACCCGGCGGGCGAACGGCCATGCCCCCTGGTGCCCGGCAACCTCAAATGGTTGGGGACCACTGCTATAATATATGTTCTAGTCATTCATCTGGCCCAGTTCTAAATGACTCAAGTAAAGAGCCTTTAACCACTTATTTCAGACAATGTTCCAAAATATAATTAATTTAAATATTAAAGCATGTCTCAACATTCAATCTAACTTTTCCTTAATTTCATCTCATTATTTCTTGTTAATCCTTTTAGGAATAATAATAATAATAATAATAATACCTAAATCTGTATTTCCAACAAATCATTAGGAACTTGCTTTAAAACTAAAGTAGAAATTAATTTTAGATGTACATCTTTGTAAATTCACAGTTATCTGATCTATCTATACCCTACATTCACACAGTTAAAATTGTCATTGCTCAGATCTGAGAGAAAAAAAAACAGATGGATTCTCTCAGGCTGCAATTTGTGCCTCCAAAAGAGATTCAACAGCTCATACCTATTCAAGGAAGCACTAAAATATGATTAAATACCACTGACTTCATGGAAGAGTATCAGAAAGAATTCAGTGGCACTTTACTTAATATGGATGGATTCATAGATGCTGGAAGCATGGGTGCAGGGGATGCTGACTTGAAGTGTTTTCCATTATATCCAGAATTTACAGTTTGGTTCAATGGCTTTCAGCACCACCACAATACAAATTGTTCTAGCGCCACTGGATGGATTTATGTGTGTGTGTATATATTTTAACTGGGGTTAAATATTTCCATTAAGGCTCTGAAATGTTATCTATTGGCAACTAAAGAACATACATTAACGTAAAACATTTTATTAGTACTGGGTTACCATAAATTATGCCATCTAATGTGGCTACCTTCTGTTAAGTAAAAATGACAGTGCTTGACAGTCTAACACAAGTCTAGTACAGAAGTATAAACAACATTTACCTGACACGTCCAAAAAAGTCTGAGCACGTCCAGTGCCCACACTGCTAATGGCAATGCATTCATAGTATCCTTCATCAGACAAGGAGACCTTGACAATATCCCAGTTCATGCTGGAGGACTCCCTGCAAAATTATAAAGCCTCTGTAACTGCTTGAAATGCAAGAGAATGGAATGAAAGAGTTGTTTCCTATTGATTGGCATGTGACTCTCAGGTTAACGAAAATTTCATATATGGAGGAAAAGTCAGATCCTTTTAAAATCTCTTTTGTTCATGCATTATATTACACATCATATTTAGGGCCTGATTTAAATAAGGAATGATTAGACTTTCATGAGCACTTCTATTCCTCACATAATACATCTATGAACACATAAAAAAAAACATGACAAGTTGTCACATGGTAAAATAGCTGCTGTCACTCAGCTATTTCTACTCTTGGATCATCCTTGGATTTTTTTTTAAAGGAAGAAAGTATGAAGTACTGTTATATTTATTATTTATCAGGAAAGTATGTACAGACAGAACCATCCCTTAGAATGATGCAGACTGGTTTCCTCTCTAGGGCTATGTCTAGACTGCATTCCTCTCTAGAAAGAGGAATGCAAATGAAGCAGATCAAAAATTCAAATGAAGCACAAATTTGCAAATCTCGTGCTTCATTTGCATAATCGCATGAGGGTGCTTTTTCGAAAAAGAGATTTTCAGGAAAAAAACCACAGTCTAGACAGGGTTCTTTAAAAAAAAATCCCTTTTCAAAAGAACCGGTACTCCTCATTTTTTCAGGAGTATGGGTTCTTTTGAAAAAGGTTTTGTTTTTTAAAGAACCCTGTCTAGACTGAGGGGGGAGGGTTCGAAAAAGCGCTCTCATGTGATTATGCAAATGAAGCGCGGATCGCACTTCTTTTGAATTTTCGATCTACTTCATCTGCATTCCTCTTTTGAGAGAGGGATGCAGTCTAGACGAGCCCTTCGTGTGGGTCAGGGATGGAGTCTCAGGGTACGTCTACACTGCAACATTATTTCAAAATAACTAGTGCTATTCCGAAATAACTTAGTCTGTGTCTACACAGCAGGCAGTTATTTCTAAAAAGTGTCAAAATACTGTCAAGCTGGAGGACTTCTTACTCCGACTCTTGTAACCCTTATTGTACAAGGAATAAGGGGAGTCGGAGGAAGAGCACTCTGTTTCAAAATAAGTGCTGTGTAGATGTTCCTTATTCCTAAATAAGCTACACAATTGACATGGCTCAATTTGCATAGCTTATTTCAAGTTAAGCCTTGCGGTGTAGACACACCCTCAGTCTTACTTCCTGTACCCTCTGCTTTGGAATAACTTTTGCCCACGAGACACATACTCTCTGTACTTCCCTGAGTTCAATTGTCCCAATCCCCTGAATGAGGAAAACAGCATGTTGGTCACCTGTGAGTAATCAAATGAGAGCTCTTGAAACACTTGGCTTTTGCTTGTAGAATCTATCACAAGTAAAGCTGCTGGTTTATAGTATTTTAGTCCTTTATAATGCTATAGGAAAAATAAAGTAAAATGTAACCACATCGGGTTGCTGTGTGTGCTTCTTTTAAAGAAATTGTGAAGACTTCTTAAGATTCAGCAGCTGCATTTTTTATGGCATGATATGGTGCAAGTATTGGACTTCTAATTCTGAATCCCATAGCTACCTGGATGCATTGCTGTAATAAGTAAGTATATCTAATGAAGACAAGATGAATCGCGATGCCTTTGAAAAACACCTTCTACAATATGGGAAAACTGTGTCTTAGTGTTCCCACTGTCTTCCTGCTCTCTTATCTGCCCAAAGCCTTGGATTAACTCCATGCAATGCGTTGGGATTCAGTCGGAAGAAAACATTAGATATGAATTAAGGCCACATTTAATTTAATATTATAGCAAAAGTGTCAGTGCCTCAGCATTGCGAGGCTAAGTAGAATATGTTTTGCATGGAAGATTGGGCCACAGATAACAACTGCAGTGTGATCTTGGTCAGTTTTCTGCTTATTCCCTCTGACCCATGCTCATTACAAACTCACTTTATCAGAGCTGATGCTTCAAGGCAGTCACCAGTGCACTGCCAGCAATGGAAATGTAAGAACAAAGGAGATATAAGAATATTAAAGCTTTATGTCTACACTTGCAATTGATTCTCATTCATGGGGGCTTAGAGACCTCCTCCCCTGCCAAAAAAAAAAAACCCAAAAGTTTTGCTGAAGCAATTACAAGTGTGAACGCTGCTTTGCCGGCAGGAGTGCCTGAGAAAGCAAAAACAGCTTGTGGCGGGGGGGGGGGAGAGGGGACAAAAGTATTTTGTTGGCAAAAGTGCTGACAAACTGGCTGATGATTTTAACAATAGGTCTGTGTCACTACAGTCACGTCACTAAAAGCTGTATAGTATAGACATACCCTCATCTATCTGAGACATACCCTCATCACCCCTTTGAGATGACACAATTATCTGGGTTGAGCTAGCCAGGGACCCAATTGTACTCAGGCAGTAGTGGGTCCTGTGTTAAAGAAAGTGAGCTAATAAGCTCTTGCATCCATTTAGAAATATATTCTGTGTGTTTGGCTGACTAGGATACAGACTTAGCTAACTGAACCATGAACAATGACTTTACAGTGAACAGTTTTTATGAAACAAGCTGCATGTATTGCTGTCAAAACTGCATATTTCATTTTCTTTGGTGATCCCATTTAACATTTCTGTCCTATGCAACACGGGGAGATGTTCAAAAGTCACAAATGGCAATTAGGCACCAACCTCCCATTGATTTTCCCACTGAAATTAGATGCCTAATTGAGCTTTTGGAAGTCTGCCCCTCATCTTTTCAAACCAAGAGTCACTTGGACAAAACACGTACATTTACTGAGTCCCCAAACTTTCTGTTGCTTGTCCCTCACTGCTCTGTTCTCCTTCAGCTACAGTAATACTTGTTAATGACATTTTATACTTCCTATGTAGAAAACCATACATTTCAATGTGTCACAAAGATGGGTAAGAGTTTTTACTGCTAATTTAACAAATGGAACACTGCTTCGCCAAGAAAATGTATACTTGCCATAGGAACCTGGCAAGATCTTCTGGTTGGAACACAATGCTATAAAGTGGGCACACGGAAAAGTCTGCAATTTTAGAGATATTTCTGGTTCCAGCAATATTTCTGATCCTTAAAATGGGGAATAATACTAGAGTCATTAATATCTTTAGAACAAGAATTAACTTTCATTAAACATGTCCACAGTAGACGCTTTTAACTAATATTAATCCTAAATGATACTATTAGGGATGTGAACGACTAATCTACTATTCAATAAGCAAATGCTTATCGAATAGTAGACACACTAGTCGACTAGTTGCTTTCCCTGCCTCTTGCTGCCTCTAACGGAAAGGGCTCGTCTAGACTGCATCCCTCTCTCAAAAGAGGAATGCAAATGAAGCAGATAAAAAATTCAAATGAAGAACTGATCTGCAAATCTTGTGCTTCATGTGGATAATCGCATGAGAGCGCTTTTTTGAAAAAGGTTTTTTCAAAAAAAACCACCCCGGGGTTCTTTAAAAAAAACACTCATTTTTTCAGGAGTACGGGTTCTTTCAAGAAAGGGTTTTTTTCCCCTGTGGAGGCCAGGGTCTGCTGCTTTGAAACTCTGTGTGTAGCCCAGGGCCAGCATCGACTATTCGATTAGCCAATTAATCTAAATATAGCATCCCAAGATACTATAGCCAGAATATACAACTCTCATGATCAATAAAACATGCAAATATATGAACCAAACATATAAACAGCCATTTAATAAACAGATGGAGTTTGGTTATCAGCAAAGTATAAAATAAAACTCACCAAGTCAAGTGCAGTAATACAGGCAGATTATACAGTTAAACCATTCATAAATAATGTTCAGTACTAGTAAATCACAGAAAATAGCAGCCAAAATAGCTAATTAAATTGTGCATCAGAGGTATCAATTCAGATATTTTATGGGGAAACCCCTGTTCATCTACCCTTTCCCACCCCTGCACTCCACCACACAGGAACTGATGCCTTGTGCACCAGGTCATAGCACCCCGGGGCCTGGCTGCTCCTGGTATTGTGACCCTGTGTACCAGGCTGTAGTACCACCCAGTGAAATCTGTCCCAGCTGCCCCTGTACCTGTGCAGAGCAAACTCCAATGGCATTACAAGAATGCCTCTAGGCTGCTCCCACAGCAGCTGTTCTGATTTAGTGTAGGACCGCTGCGTAAAATTGTCACAAAATAGCTCCCCTGGTTCCGAGGTTTAGGGGTCATAGAGCAAATGCAAACACCTTGGGAAGAGCATCTACTCCTCCTCAGCACCCCCAATTGGTGCCAGTGCAGTGCACCTTGTTCAGTAGCATTTGGCTTGAAGAATATTTTGTTGAGTCAGTGTAATATTCTACAGAAATGTAACATGATCACTAAAATGCAGCTTAGTACATGTTATAAAGAAAGTAAGAAATAAAATATGATGTTAGATCATTAAAGTATGGAAAGAATTACAAAGCAGGAAAAGTATGTGCCTAAGATGCCTAGATGTAAATAGCACCTCATAAAAAATAGAGCTGCAGAATTTTACTCTGCCAAGAATTTGCAGGAGGATTTCAGAATGTATTTGCTCTGTTATCAGGTATAAACTAGTTGCCATAGAATGTGGCCTTCATTCTTAAAAGGTTTGGTGTTTTAAAAAGAGGCTAGAGGAGTTAACTGCTTTCCAGGAAATATTTTATTAGGTTTGGAGGCTATTGCTTTTTGGTTTGATTGATTACAACTTCATTGTCCGGGGATTGTTCTGTAGAGAAAGAGACTGCATTATTCCCTTAGTTTCTGCAGTCTGCATGGTGGTGATGCAGATGGAATCCAGAGACCCTTGTGATGTACTCTGTGGAAACTTTCCCAAAGAAGAGGATGATATAACCCTTGGAGCATAATAAACCAAAGCACATAGATTTCTGCTAGAATCTTATGATCTCTCCATTCCGCCCTACACCCACAACAATTTACAATCTCAATTTCCTCATGGAATTATTTGCTTATTATTCTTTGTTATTTAATTCTCATAACTGGTCAGAAAATCATTATCATGGTTACAAAGTAAGATTTGCATTCCATCGGTCTTACATATGTCTGATTAGTGGGAACAGAATTAAGCCAGTGCTCAGCACTTTAGAAAAATCCCACCTTCAATAGCATTTACCATTGTGTACAAAGTACAATAAATATCATCAAGAATAGAGCTACAAAAGCTGCTATGAATTTTAACTTTGATTTTTTAAATCCCCAAAATTATGTCGGGGAATGGCTGCTTACCTAAAGAACTGATCCATTCCCAGTTTTACTCCATTTCTGCTGAAATGCTGAGTAAAAGGAATAAGACTTTCCACATGGCAAGATAGATACCCTGGCTGCAGGTAGTATCCTGGAGTTTTCTTGGGCATTATAACTTTTGGAGCATCTAGAGAAAGCAAAATATTCACAAGCAAGTAATTAGCAGCTATTTGCTTACAATCCATTCATTGTGATTAATACAAATGCTAACAATCTTTTCCTTAAAGTCCAGATTTATCAGAACATCAGGGGTTGGTCTACAATAGAAAGTTAGACTGGCTTAAATACATTGGTCAGGACAGCAAAAAATTACATGCCCTATGCAACATACTCAAGCCAACCCAGTCCACAGTAACATTTCTAATGTAAAAATGCCCTTAGCGTGGACATGGCCAACAGAAGCAAAGATCATTATTAGATCATGCTAGCTAGCACAGCTTAACCAGCAACTTCGAAAAATCTTGTCAAGACAATTCAAGTTATACTTTAGCTTGTGTTAGCTGGTGGAGTTAAACTGGAATCTTCTGAAGCAGTCTCTGCTTCCACTGAAGTGATTATACTCCCATAGATTTCAATGGGGCCTGAGTTAAAATCTGTCAGATAAGCACACGCTAAAGTAAAATGTCCTTGAGTTGACAAGAGTTTTAGAAGGTGTTACTTAGGGTATGTCTACACTACAGAGTTTTGTCGGAAAAACAGTCATTTTTCCGACCAAACCTGAGTTACGTCCACACTGCAATCACCTTCTTTCGAAAGTAAATCGAAAGAACACAGGAGTTTTCCAGCATTGAGAATCCTATTTTACGAGGAAGAAGCCTTTTTCCGAAAGAGGAGGAGGGTCTTCTTTCGAAAGAAGAGGCCTCCAGGAAATAACACAGGTGCCCTGGTGGATACTCCGTCCATACTAATCACAACTCTATTGTTCCTGTCTCCTGCCAGATCATAAAGCTGCAGGCACCCTGGACAAGCCTTGTGTCAGGAAACTGGCCGGAGAGCAGCACCCTGACTGCATGGCTCTCCCTGCCACAGGCCTTGCCACCCATGGCCCAGCCTCAAACCTGCTGAGACCCCACTCCGCCAGTCCTTGCAGGGAGCAGCCCCAGGAATCCCAGGACCCACCCAAGGGGACCAAGAAACAAGCAGAGCTGCGGCTACACTTTACTTTCACTTTCAACACTGAGCCTGATCCGCACAGCGCTGGAACCTGAGTATGCAAATAAAGCCCAGGATGTTTAAATCCTGGGCTCATTTGCACTTCTGAAGTGCTTGGTTTGCATCCCTCTCTCAGCAGAAGAATGCAGTCTAGACACAGCCTTATTGTAAAATCCTTGTGGAGACAAAGTACTGTAGTTTTTACTTTGATGTACCTAATCAAAGGTGTAATAGATAGCTAATTCAGCATAAAACACACAAACACACACACCTTTGATACAGTGTAGTTATAGACTTAGTTGGTCAAGAGGAAATCATAAGCTCTTTCCCAGGGTTAATCTCAATCAGCTAATAACAATTAAAACTCCAACTTGCCTTTTCTACACAATGATTATATACATATTAAAAACTTTTACTCCTAGCACACCTCTGGGTATGCCTACATTAGAGTTTTTACTAGGTTTTGCAAATGTGTTATCTATCTAGCAATTAATTCTAGGGGCACATCTATACTGCAGGGCAAAATGCGAATTAAGATATGCAACTTCAGCTACATCAGTTGAAATACCTAATTTGGCTTTTGGCGCTGTCTGCATAGCAGAAAGTCGAAGGAAGAACACTCTTCCTTTGACTTCCCTTATGCCTCATGAAATGAGGGTTACAGAAGTCAGAGTAATCAGTCTGCTTTCTCAAAATTATTTCGAAATAACGGCTTGCTGTGTAGAGGCACACATTGTTTTCTAAATAACATCAGCTATTCTGAAATGACACTGCAGTGTAGACATGCCCTAGGTCAAAAACACCTATTGGTTTGAATGGGACTGAGAGGCCAAGCATCAGGTGGTTTGCAGCACTTTTATGGATCAGGCATGAATATTCCTTTCTTGCTAGTTGCTTTAGAGCTAAAACAACTACTAGTAGTGGCAGGATTTCCCTCTCCTATTTGTATAATGAGAAACGTTTACCTACCAAATAGAAAAGAAATTAAATCAATAAAATATGAAGTATAGAAAAACGTCTCTAAAAATGGCTTTTCTTGAATAATTTGGCAAGCTCTCACATAGGAATGTAGTACACAATTTTTTCACATTACTGTACATATAGTATCTTCCTTTATTACCTAAATGTTTCTCTCTGTGACCTTTCTTCCCTCCGGAAAATTCATGTTAAAATTTCAGTGCAGACAAGGCAAGCTGTAATTTCAACACTTAAGGTTATTTTACAATAAATTAATTATCTGACTAAAATTCTCCTTCATCAATGCCTCCAAGAGTCTCAGATTGCTTTGCATGAAGTTGCAAGTTTTGTGGGGAATGGTAGAAGAGGTGTTTTCCTCATTATATGGGCAAGTAGAAGAAAACTAAGTCATCCATCTCCATTAATGAAGATACAATAAATGTTAACTAAAATAAAATAAAATAAAATAAATCTTACCAGGAACAATACTAGAAAATGAAACACTTGACACTCTCTGGAAGAGATAATCAGCTTTGTCATACCCCATTATTTTAACGAAAAAGGCTTCGTTTGGTGGTATGAAGTCAGTAAGATTCCATATTCCATAAGGTTGTCGATCAGGATAGTATTTCACAGGCATGGTTTTAAGAAGCTCCCCTGTGACGCTTAGAAGTTCTAGTCGGTCTACTCTAGCTGGAGGAGAGACCCCGGTTGTATTCAATAGCACATAGGTAGGTATTCCTATGAAAACAGAAATATATTGTTGTGTTTATGAAACATAAGAAAAGATTAAGCTCTGTAGATGTGCGTCTCCAGTCCCTCTCCTCCTATAAAAGCACAAATCCAGTTTAAATCACCCTTTTCCAGCTATTAAGAAACACAATACAATGTATATTTTAGCTAGTTTCTAAGGTGCCACAGGACCACTCATTGTTAAAGTTACAGATTAATCCAGCTACCCCTCTATGATTTTACAAACAATATGTTCACATTGGCAACATGATGTGCTTTATTTAGGATTCAATCAATTTTTTTACACAGAAAACAGAATAAATAAATAAACCCCAGGAATTGTAGGAAAATGTCAGTCTGGAATATGGCAGCTCTTGAATACTCTGGAAAGCTCTTACAAGTGAAAGTAACACTATAATTTTTTCCATGTACTAAATGTACAGTATCTTCCTTTATTAGTGCTTATAAAGCTGCCTCGTTAACTTTTCCCCCTGAAGGGCCAAACTGAAACATTTTACAGTCTCTAAAAGAAGGGAAGTTGTAACTCTGAACTGTACCACAAATAAAAACGTTGGGATTTGCAGGACACAATATGCAAGTATAGCACGATATCATAGGTAATGGCATCATGAATGGCCATGGCGCCTTTCCAAACCTGTCAATGATTACCTGGATTTCTGCAGCAGGCTAATTACAGAAAACAACACAAAATATAGGCTTCTTCACTAGGGACTGGGCCTGCCGCCTCCACAAACAGCTGCATACAGTAGAAACGGAGTACAAACTAACCTTGCACTGGTCTGCTAGATGCCTTTTTGAAGTCTAGTGTCGGCTTTCTAGAAAAACCAGCTCGAAAATCAATTGTACTGAGGCCTGTTATACGAACAGAGTGCCTTCCATCGCTGGATGCCTGGAAAATATTGAAAGAAACCCTGTTGGAACAATTAGCACTTCAAGCTTTGCAGTCCATTGAGCTTAATAGACTTTAAGTATTCGTAAAAATGGTACAGAAGAGATCAGATGTTATACATAAAATGACCCATTTAAAAGTTTTTGTTCTAGATAATGGACCCTTCTGAGTTTAGTACTTGTGAAAAGAGAGAATGAATAAAAGTGATGTGCCTCTAGAGCAGGGGTGGGCAGTAAGACAGCGGCAGTTTGCCAGGGTTAGCCCCATCCAGGCCGCCACCGCTATATTTACTTGCGCCTCCACAAATACGGGTGCTTGCAGATCTCTTTGGCCACAGATCACCATTCCTGACCAATGGAAGTGACTTCCTGTAGCTCCCTTTGACCAAGAACAGCTATCCACAGCCAACAGGAGCCTGCAATCTCCCATACCTGCAGAAGTGCAGGTAAATAAAGCAGTGGTGATCCACCAGGGTGTATCTCAGGTGAACCAAATCCAGCCCACGGGCCGATATTTGCCCACCACTGCTCTACGGCATACTACGAAGCCAAATATTACCCTATATTGTTGAAGAACTGCAATGGGGAGATGTGTTTGAGCAAATCAATCAAGTTTAGCCATGTATTTTATTACTGTTTAATTTTGTAAAGCAAAACAAAAACAAAAACAAAAAGAGAGAAGATAGCAAAAGACTAGTATAAATTAAACAATGTCCCATAATTCGTGGATTTATTTCCTGCTTTAGAAAAACATATTTACTCCTGGATATTCATTAGATGATACATGCTCTCTTTAAAGAAATGTCACTCAAGATTTAGCAATAAAGCAAATGAAAACATCATAAGCATGGAATATCCAGGAATTTATGAATAAGGAGTGTACATCAGCTGATATTATACATTACATTAAAAGCTAAATTCTGGCTTTTCCAGCCAAAGCCTGTGTTGGAAGACTGCTGAGCAGAGGTTCTCCTTCCTTCTCTCCCCCATCCTCCAAGAATTATGGCTGAGTCAACTAGAACCATCCTGAAACCCAGGCAGAAAGTTGCAGCAGGAGCCCCTTAATTCATTTAGGCTACATCTACACTGGCAGCTTCTTGAACAAGAACTATTTTGAGGAAGAGTTCTTGCGCAAAAAGTCTTCCACAAGAGCGTGTCTACACTGCCATGTGCTTTTGCGTAAGAGATGTGCTTTTGCACAAGAGCATCTAGGACAGTGTGGATGCTCTCTTGCACAAGAAAGCTCTGATGGCCATTTTAGCCATAGGGGTTTCTTGCGCAATAAATTCAAGTTGCTTGTCTACACTGCCCTCTTGCGCAAGAGGGCTTATTCCTCGTGGGGAGAGGAATAACTCTTCCGGAAGAAGTCCTGTTTTCCAACGCTGTACTGTACATTTAGTTGTGCAAGAACGCCCGTGCAGTGTAGACACCCAGCAAGTTTTGTGCAAGAACAGCTGTTCTTGCGCAAGAAGCCGCCAGTGTAGACGTAGCCATAGAGAAAGACTGGTTCGTGTCAAAGACTCCAATTTTACCCATCGTGTAAAATTGCTATGTCTACACTGGCGGGTTGTTACGCCAGAAATATGCAAATGAGGCTAAGCGTGGAATATCGCCGAGCCTCATTTGCATACCTAATGAGCTGCCATTTTTGCAGAAGAGGCTCTTGCACTAGAAGGAGCAGTCTATGCTGCCCCTTCTTGCACAGGAAAACCCTCTTGAGCAATGCCATTATTCCTGAAAATAATCAGCGTAGCGGCATTGCGCAAGAGGGATTTTCTTGTGCAAGAAGGGGCAGTGTAGACAGCTCCTTCTAGCGCAAGAGCCTCTTCTGCAAAAACGGCGGCTCATTAGGTATGCAAATGAAGCTCGGCAGTATACCACGCTTAGCCTCATTTGCATACTTCTGGCGCAACAACCCGCCAGTGTAGACATAGCCTTAGGGTATCTAACATCACGAGTGACTTCCAAACCACAAGATACAAAGGCTCTTTGCATTAATAATGAAAAATCTGTGAAGGGAAAAGATTGCTAAAAAGGTACATTATGCTATGATTAAATTTTAATCTGCAGAGCCTTCTCCAAACTGCATGCACAGAACATGTAGACTGAAATGTACATTTTTATCTACAAAGTAAAACATTTTAAATCTCACATTTCCATTGGGAGTACACGTGGAGAGGAATTATTCTATCTAGTAATAGATTAGTGGCTACAAACCAGTAGATCAGGATCTACCAGTAAATCTTGGAGCCTCTGACAGGTGATCCTGACTGGTTTGGCCAGGAAGCTATCAAGCGCTGGCACTTCAATTGCTCCTTCACCCACTGTCATGCTGCTCCGGCTCTTTGCCTTGAATCCCTTTCCCCCCACCCCTCCCTCCGAGCCTCCTGCTTGCTGTTCAGAGTGTGAGATGGAGAAGGGGGGGCGCTGATGTCAGGGTGTCTCTCTTCCCCCCATTTCTGTCCCCTATCTCCACACACAGAGAAGGGGATGGAGGGAGCTTGGCAATGCAAATCTCTGTCACTCTCACACACTGTGTGTGTCTCTGTCACTCTCACACACTGTGTGTGTCTCTGTCACTCTCACAAACACCAACTGTCCTTCACTCTTATCTCTGTGGGGGGATGTTGTTTTTACTTCTTTTACTGCTTGTAAAGTGTGTTACTTTTGGGTTTTGACTGGTCTGTGCATTACATAATTTTCATTTCTCTCTTATTTGAGTAGTGAGTTCTAAAATGCCAAACCTGGTGTGGCTGGAGTAATTAACCCCATGGTAATTGCTGCTCCTGAAAGTGGCTGGCATGTCCCTGCAGCCCCTGAGAAAAGCAGAGTAGGGGGTCTCCATGTGCTGTCCTTGTCTGTAGACACCTTCCTACAGCTCCCAGGGATCAGTAAAGGGGATCTGTGGCCAATAGAAGCTGTGGGCTCAGTGCCTGTAGAGAAGGGACAGCACATGGCACCAAAGAGCCATTGATGTCCATGCCAGCTGCTTTCAGGAGTGGTGTAGGGCCAGGGCAGGAGTAAGCCTGCCTTAACTCCACTGTTCCACCATCTAAAAGCTGTCTCATTCAAACAGTGCCCAAACAGAACCTGCTCCCTGAACTCCTGTCCCAGTCCTGAACTTCCTTCTACACCCAACCTCCGGCCCCAGATGTGAGCCCCCCTGCACCCAAACTCCTTCCCAGAGCTTGCCCCCTGAAACTTCTCCTGGACCCCAATCTCCCACCTTGGGCTAAGCTCAGAGCCCCTCTCACACTCCAAAGCCCTTGGCCCAAGACCAGAGCCTGCACCTCAACCCCCCACACCAGCCTGGTGCAAGTGAGTGAAGGGCAGGTCATGCCTGACAATCTGATTAGCTTCTATGATGAGGTAACTGGCTCTGGGGATATGGGAAAGTCAGTAGATGTGATATACCTTGACTTTAGCAAGGCTTTTGATACGGTCTCCCACAACATTCTTGCCAGAAAGTTATGGGAATGTGGATTCGATAAATGGACGGTAAGGTGGATAGAAAGCTGGCTGGAAGGTCCGGCCCAGGGGGTAGTGATCAGCGGCTCGATGTCAGGGTGGCGGTAGGTTTCTAGCGGAGAGCCCCAAGGTTCAGTTTTGGGACCGGTTTTGTTCAACATCTTTATTAATGACCTAGATAAGGGGATGGATTGCACTCTCAGCAAGTTTGAGGATGACACTAAACTAGGGGGAGAGACAGATAAGCTGGAGGGCAGGGATAGATTCCAGAGTGACTTAGACAAATTGGAGGATTGGGCCACAAGAAATCTGATGAGATTCAACAAGGACAAGTGTAGAGTCCTGCACTTGGGACGGAAGACTCACAAGCATTGTTACAGGCTAGGGACTGAATGGCTAAGTAGCAGTTCTGCAGAAAAGGACCTGGGGATTACAGTGGATGAGAAACTGGATATGAGTCAACAGTGTGCCCTTGTAGCCAAGAAGGCCAATGGCATATTAGGTTGCATTAAGAGGAGCATTGCCAGTAGATCCAGAGATGTGATCATTCCTCTTTATTCAGCTCTGATGAGGCCACATCTGGAGTACTGTGTCCAGTTATGGGCCCCCAATTACAGGAAGGATGTGGACACACTGGAGAGGGTCCAGCGGAGGGCAACCAAAATGATTAGGGGGGCTGGAACATATGACCTACGAGGAGAGGCTGAGAGAGTTGGATCTATTTAGTCTGCAGAAGAGAAGAGTGAG
This sequence comes from Pelodiscus sinensis, assembly GCF_049634645.1. NCBI lineage: Eukaryota > Metazoa > Chordata > Testudines > Trionychidae > Pelodiscus > Pelodiscus sinensis. Next base: position 55,303,937 of record NC_134719.1, read on the forward strand.
GGGGGATTTGATAGCAGCCTTCAACTTCCTGAAGTGAGGTTTCAAAAAGGATGGAGAAGGGCTGTTCACAGTAGTGATGGATGGCAGAACAAGGAACAATGGTCTCAAGTTGTGGTGGGAGAGGTCCAGATTGGATATTAGGAAAAACTATTTCACTAGGAAAGTGGTGAAGCACTGGAATGGGTTACCTAGGGAAGTAGTGGAGTCTCCATCCCAAGAAGTGTTTAAGTCTCGGCTTGACAAAGACCTGGCTGGGTTGATTTAATTGGGATTGGTCCTGCCTTGGGCAGGAGGCTGGACTTGATGGCCTTCTGAGGTCTCTTCCAGCTCTATGGTTCTATGATTCTATGACTCTATGATGGAGGAAGTAGGGGGAAGGAGCGAGCAGGGTGAGGCTGAGGAAAAGGGATGGAGCAGGGGTGGGGCCTCAGAGAAAGGGTGGGAAGAAAGCAGGACAGGGGTATTTGGGTTTGACGTAGATCTTACATTGCATTCAAATTGAAAAAGTGGTTTAAAAGGTTGGAGACCACTGTTCTATGGGGTCCTCTTCCCCCCAAACTTAAAAGCCACAGTTTATGCCCTAATAAAATAGATGTATCAATATACAGGGTGCATCACTTTGTCTAATAGAAGCCTTCCAACAAAGACCTAAGATGAAACCAATGCTTCAAACTATACTTCAAAGCCATGGTCTACAACCCGTTGATTGCGATTGACTGGTCGATCCTGGAGGCTTGACCAGTTGATCGCAAGGCTTTGGGTGCCCCCCTTCGCTGCTCTTTCCCTCCACCCCCAAGATTAACACAGTGCCGATGCTACCTCCAGGACTCCCTGCAGGGTCAGAGGGAGTTCTGCAGCTGCACGCCAGGTCCCGGAAGTGCGTGGGTTGCTCTCTCCCCCTCTCAACAGCCAGCGTGGTACCTAAAATGCTGGTCCATCATGCGCTGGGGACTTTGTGCCCCTGCTGCCTTCCTTCCTCCCCTACACTTGGGGGAGCGAATGGGGGTCCGGAACGGCGCCGGCTCCAGCTGCTCGGGTGGCGCGCACTGCCGTGGAGAGCAGAGGAGCAAGGCACGCACTGCCCGAGCGGTTGGGGCTGGCACAATCCAGGATTCCCCCTCCCCCCACGCAGGAAGGCAGCGGGGGAATAAAGTCCCCAGCGTGCCGGCCCCAACCTAAACTCCTACACCCTCACATCCACAAGCCTGTGGCGTGCTCAGCACCACAACCCTCCACCTGAGCCCAACACTGCCCGGCCTGATGTCCCCTTCCTGAGCCAGGATCCCCTTCTCCACATCTTCCTGTATCCAAATTCCCTCCCAGAACTTGCACCTCTCACCCTTTCCCACACCTCAATCCCTCATTGTAGCCTGACATGAACCCCATCTTGTTCTCCCCCCCCCCCCCCCCCGAGAGCAAGAGAAAGGCAGTCAGCCTTTGATGCCCTGGGAACGCAGGTGTGCTGCCTGTCCCTGACTCTACCATAAACAGAAACCAGACAGTAAATGGGCTAGCTGACGACCCGGGGCCTCCCATCGCCCTGATGGCTAGTACCAGTAATTGACGCGCCTGCACTGTCCCAGGAGAGGAATCTTCGCCCATCACATACCAGAGGTGCCCATTGTCTGCATTTTCCCAGGTGTGAATTATGCTTTGCACCCTTCATGGGAAACTTGGCATTCAAAACCATTTTTCCTAATTGGCCACTTGAGACCAGGAAGAAGCCTACGTGACCCAAGGGGTATAAAGAGGGGTTTAGTAGCCCACCCCATTTGAGCTCCAATCATCTGTACCTGCTGGCAGGTATTGATTGTCTCCCGAGGTCTGTGGGACGCCCAACCTCGCCCTACTTCTTCCCGAGGGATTGAGAGAAAGATGCTGGCCACACCAACTCTGGAATGCAGGGGTGAGAATTATACCTGCTAGGTGTCTATTTTGCATGCATTTAATACGAGCTCAGAGAACCAAAAGGGTTTCATGGTACCTATAAGTGACTTATTAGTGTAATTTCTGTCCTGTCCTTTGTAGTGGTTGTGTTATCTGTAACACAGTAGTAGCATTTAACAACTAAGTTTACCCTGTAACAATAAAATAGTAACTGTTTAAGCTTTAACCTGACTCCTTCAGTTGCTGTAAAAGAATCAAGCACAATTTTTAAAGAACTTCAGCCGGTCATAAGGGACAGATATAGGGAGAGCTTGGGTGTTTTGGATTGTGTCGCTTCCGGGGGACAGATCCGTTGGGGCATCTCTCAGCCTCCCCAGGCTGCCCGCTGCGAAGGGATTTCTGTATCCTAGCAGCTAAAATCTGAGGTGTTATAAGCTCTCCCTGTAAACTTATTGGGGCACCCGTCAACCTCCTCCAGGTTGCCCGCTGCAAGGGACCCCGGTCTCAGCAGTTGAAGTCTCGGGTGTATAGCACACATACACACACCACTCACTGCCCTGACCATCGGTTGGCAGAATTGGGGCGCCCGTAAACCTCCTCCAGGTTGCTCGCTGCAAGGGACCCCGGTCTCAGCAGTTGAAGTCTCGGGTGTATAACACACGCACACACACACCACTCACTGCCCGGACCGTCGGCTGACACTCATTCACACCCCAGACCCCGCACCGCCTGTCTTAACCGAGTGAGGGTACGGCTAGACTGCAGGGGTGCATCTAGACTGGCAAGATTTTGCACAAAAGCAATTGCTTTTGTGCAAAAACTTGCCAGCTGTCCACACTGGCCGCTTGAATTTGCGCAAGAGCACTGACTGGCTACGTCTACACTGGCCCCTCTTCCGGAAGGGGCATGTAAATTTCACTAGTCGTCGTAGGGAAATCCGCGGGGGATTTAAATATCCCCCGCGGCATTTAAATAAAAATGTCCGCCGCTTTTTTCCGGCTTTTAAAAAAGCCGGAAAAGAGCGTCTAGACTGGCCCCGATCCTCCGGAAAAAGTGCCCTTTTCCGGAGGCTCTTATTCCTACTTTGAAGTAGGAATAAGAGCCTCCGGAAAAGGGTGCTTTTTCTGGAGGATCGGGGCCAGTGTAGACGCTCTTTTCCGGCTTTTAAAAAAGCTGGAAAAAAGCGGCGGACATTTTTATTTAAATGCCGCGGGGGATATTTAAATCCCCCGCGCATTTCCCTACTACGACTGGTGAAATTTACATGCCCCTTCCGGAAAAGGGGCCAGTGTAGACGTAGCCTGAGAGTGTATAAGGGCCAGGGATAAAAAGTGATGGAGAGAAAGGGAACAGAGAGGGCAGGGTCTCAAGGAAGAGATGAGGTCTTGGGGAAAGGATGGGGTAGATCTTGGCTTGTCCTGACTTTTAAAAAATGATCTTGAGTGTAAAAAAGTTGGAGACCACAGCTTTTAAGGTACTGTTTCTGCAGACTGACTTGGAAATAACTTGTAATCTTTATTTACAAGCTCCATAATAGCCTCTTTAGTAGGTGATTGCATCTAATTACTCTTTAAGGTCTTGCTGGTGACAAGTTACAGGCCATTAACACAATTATAGACCTGTTCAGATAAAAAGGCTTGTCAGCAGGGCATAGAAGTAGGCCATCCTATTGTGTAGACTTATCAATGAGCTATCCTTAAACACTCTTTTATTTTCCTGCAAGGCAGGAATTATGATTTTAAAAGTGATAGAAATGTAGCCGTGTTAGTCTGGTGTGGCTGAAACAAAATACAGGACTATGTAGCACTTTAAAGACTAACAAGATGGTTTATTAGATGATGAGCTTTCGTGGGCCAGACCCTTTTAAAAGGTTTTGCATTGTTTTTGTTGGAGGATGTTGTAGAAGCTTCCCTGCTGATTTAGGCTAAATGGCTGTTCACACAAGATAGAGAAGAAAAAGAAGAAAAAAAAGGAGTCAAGAGAAGGGCTGGTACTTATTGTGAACAAGAGAGTGTTTAAATGGCCATTCGAATTACTCATTTACAGCCTCTAAGCCAAATCCGGCTATTTAGATGGAGTATAATGATAATGCAGGCCGGAATAAATCGCATTTAACAGTCACATCCTTTGAAATCTACTCTTAATGCAAAATTGAGGTCTCAATAGTCAACTGAAAATAATAGTATGTAAATAGTATCTTATAATTAGCACCTTCTTACCTCCCCTCCCTTTTCCCCTGGCTATGGTGGTTTGAATTTTTTCAGCTTGCATGGAACAAACTATATAAAAATCAAAGAACTGTCTGATATCACATTTCTTTTTTAATTAAAAACACCGCTTTATTCATCACTTACTTATATTTTAATTTTTGTTTTTGTTTTTATTTGCAATAATGTTCCTGGAATGTTCCCAAGTCTTGCAAATATTTTTGCAATGAATACTTGTTTGCACAAAATTTCACATAGCAAATATTTCTGCAGCAGTCTTTACATCTTTTTTATTTTCTTCTTATTTATAAAATATTGAGCTATCCAGTGGGAGCAAAAATGATATGTGACTTCAGTTACCCCATCCATCATGCAACACCTACAGTATAAAACTTAGTTTGAAAACAATCCTATAGGGTGAAATTTGTTTCCAGATGTTTGCACAGCGCCTAGCACAATGGGACATAGATCCTGATTCAGGCCTTCTTGCTTTGTACTGTAGTAAAAAGAAAAAGATAAAAAAAACAACAAATGGTCCTGCAGTACCTGGGAGACTAACAAAGAACGTAATCAGTGGTCACCAATCAGTAGACCGGGATCTACCGGTAGATCTTGGAGCCTCTGACAGGTAATCACGACTGATTTGGCCAGGAATCTATCAAGCACTGGCACTTCAGTTGCTCCTCCACCCACTATCATGCGGCTCCTGCTCTCTGCATTGCAGCTGCCCCTTGGGGAGCCTCCTGCTTGTGTGTGGGAGGGAGTGGGTTGCTGAGAGGGAGAAAGGGGGGGGATGCTGATGTCAGGGTGTCCACCCCCACTCCTGTACCCATCTGAACACAGAGAGATGAGGATGGACAGAGCTTGGCAATGCAAATCTCTGTCACTATCCAACACTCCCGTCATGTGAAAAAGTGGGCTGTGCCCACAAAAGCGCATGATGCCACTACATGTTTTCTTAGTCTTTATAAGTGCTACCAGATTATTTGTTATTTTTTAACACTGTGTGTCTGTCATTCTTACAAACATCAACTGTCCTTCACTCTTATCTCCTGACCCAACACATACTTGGAGGGGTTGTTTTTACTTCTTTTACTGCTTGCAAAGTTTGTTACTTTTGGGTTTTGACTGGTCTGTGCATTACATAATTTAAATTTCTCTCTTACGCTTAAATTTAATGTTTTGAGTAGTGAGTTCTAAAATGCCGAACCTGTTATGGCTGGAGTCATTATCCCCATGGTAATTGCTGCTTCTGGAAGTGGCTGCACATCCCTGCAGCCCCTGAGATGGAGCGACCAGGGTGAGGCCTAAGAGAAGGGGTGAGCAGGAGCAGGGCCTCAAATAAGGGGCAGGAAGGAAGCTGGGCAAGGGTATTTGGGTTTGAGGTAGATCTTACATTGGATTTAAATTGAAAAAGTGATCTTGTAGGTACATCTCTCATGTAGATGGTATCATGAATTTTCATGAGCGCAACCCACTTCTTCAGATGAATGGAGCAAGGGGTCAAGAGGTACAAATAAATAGCAGAAAAAGGGGATGGGGAGGGAAAGAGAAGGAAAAAACTATAGTAAAAAGGTCATTTCTAAAAATAAGTGTTTTAAAGCCATTTTTAATAATGAACAATGTTACCAATACTCAAGTCAAATGTATTGTTTGTAATGAATAATTCACACAGTTCTGCTCCTCAGCCTGTTTTCTTGCATTGAGATTTTACAGCATTTGAAGAGGTCAGGGAAAGCTCTGCAAATTTTTTAATCCTGCTATAAAAGTCTTATACAGATGTCGTATAAAACTACGAAAAGGAAACGTTGTTACTACATTTGTCCAGTGAACATTTAACAGCCAATTAATGTTCAATAACAGGAGTTATTTGGTATTGCATTTACTATTCTTTGTATCCTTTAATATTGTTAACAGCTGGCTTATATTACAGAGACTTTACATAGTGATTTTTCTGAGGTGAAAGGCTAACTAAGGGAAATAAATAATGGCTGTTCCAGTAAGACAGATACCAATTTGTCATAGTGCCTACATGGCTGATTGTCCAGGCAGTCAGTTATGAAAAACAACTGCTTCATCTAAAAATAGTTCTAAGCAGAGTTTTCACTAGATCTAAGAAATTATGTATCTAGAGCAATTTTGGTTTTCTGCCAGCATTTGTCCTTGAGGCCCAGACTTGACAGCCCTGCCGCCTTTGGAACATTCTCCCCAAGTTCAGTTCTGTTGTCTGATGCATAGTGGAAGAAGGGGCCATGAACTTGTCCTCCTAGCATCTTCCCATTGCAATAAAGGCCAGGGATGCCATTAGCATCAGCCAGGAGTTCTGTTTGCACTCTTCCTCAGGGCTGTGGCAGGAGCACAAAGAAGGAATCTTCTGGGTTATAAAGCATTCATGCATCCACTTAATTGACACTCTGACAAACAGAATATTTGCTTAACTGGCATGAGAGCAAACAACGAGGCTGAGTACAAGGGAATTCATTTTACTCTTGCCTTTGACTTAAATCCACCCTTAGCACTTGTCTTCACACAGGACTTTGCACCAACTGATGAATTTATCTAATTCTTTAACCCAGTTATACTTTTGGCCTTCATACCATCCCATGACAATGAATTCCACAAGTTAACTATTTATTGGGTAAAAAAGTGCTTCCTTATGTTTGTTTTAAACCCAATGCCTATTAATTTTATTGAGTGATCCCAGGTTGTTATGTGAAGGGGCAATAATACTTCCTTATTCGCATTCTGATTTTATAAACCTCTATCCTACCCCATTAGTCATCTCAAGAGATGACCTCTTAGTCATCTTAATTCCAATTTGAATAATCTGAGTCTCTTTAATCTCTCCTCCTATGGCAGTTGTTCCATTCCCTTATTCATTTTGTTGCCCTTTCCTCTGTAATTTTTCCAAGTCTAACATGTCCTTTTGAGATGAGGCAACAGAACTACACAAAGTATTCAAGATGTAGGTGTACCATGGATTCACGCAGTTGCATGATATTTTCTGTCTCATCATCTATCCCTTTCCCAATGGTTCCTCACAAGTTAGCTGCTTTGACTGCTGCTGCACACTGACCAGATGTTTATAGAAAATGTTTCCAGAGAGCTATCCACAATGATTCCAAGATCTTTCTTGAGTGATAACAACTAATTAAGATCCCATATTTTGTACATATGTTTGGGATTTTTTTTCTAGTGTTCATTACTTTGCACTTAGCAACACTAATTTCTGTTGCTATTTTCTTGCTCAGTTGCCCAATTTTGGGAAATCCCTTAGTAAGTCTTTGCAGTCAGTAATTTGGATTTGAGTAATTTTGTATTATCCGCAAAACTTTACCACCTTACAGTTACCTCTCTTTTCCAAATAATTTATGAATATGTTGAAGAGCACAGGCCCCAATACAGATCCTTTGAGGGGACCATTGTTTATCTCTTTCCATTGTGAAAACTAACCATTTAGTCCTACCTTTTGTTTCCCATCTTTTAACCAGTTACTGATGCATGAGAGGACGCTGCCTCTTATCCCATACTTCTGAGCCTTTCCTGACCTTGTCAAAAGCCTTCTGAAAGTTTAAATATACTATATCAACTGGATCACCTTTGTTCATATGTGAACACAGAATTCTAATAGACTGGCGAGGTATGACATACCTTTACAGAACCTGTCTGACTGTTCCCCAAGGAATCGTGGTTACTTATGTGTCTGTTCAATTCTGTTATTATCGTTTCAATCAACATGCCTGGTACTGAAGTTAGGTTTACTGCCATGTAATTGCCAAGATGGCTCTGGAGAGATTCTAAAAATTGGAGTTACATTAGCTATCCTCCAGTTATCTGGAACAGAAGCTGGTTTAAATGGTAGGTTAGAAACTGCAGTTAGCTGTTCTGTAATTTCACATTTGAGTGCCTTCAGAATGCTTGGGTGAATGTCATCCGGTACTGGTGATTTAGTACTGGATGGCTTATCAATCTGTTGCCAACTGATGTGACCGGGTGCTGGCTGGGAAATCATGAGCCAGAAGGTTAATTAGAGCTGTCTTAGCAGCTAATTGGTAATGGGAAGTAGCTGCTAGCCTCATTAACCAGAGGGCTACATAAGGCTGATAGGAAGGAAGTACAGGAAGGAGAGGAAAGGGAGAAGCCAAGGAGTGCTCCCCTACTATTCTGTGCTCTTCCTCTACTGTGACCTACTCCATTATTCCTATATATTTTGTACCCTGGTATTACCATGTCCCATTAATTATCATTGTTTCATCAAGTTTCTGTAATGCCTGTTATATCGATATTTTATTTAATACCAGACACTCAGTTCATAGAATCATAGAATCATAGAGCTGGAAGAGACCTCAGGAGTCATCAAGTCCAGCCCCCTGCCCAATGCCGGACCAATCCCAACTAAATCAACCCAGCCAGGGTTTTGTCAAGCCGGGACTTAAAAACCTCTAGGGATGGAGATTCCACCACCTCCCTAGGCAACCCATTCCATTCACCCGTTTTAGTATTTGGATATCTAGCATTTGTACACAAGCAGGGCCGGCCCGAGCCATTTCGGCGCCCCGGGCCCAGGCACGTGGCGCTGCTCCCGGGTGCATGGCGCATGCGCTGCCCAGCCACGGCCACTGGCGCACAGCTCGAGGCCCGCCCCTGGGGCACACGGCGCATGCGCTGCCCAGCCAGGGCCACTGGCACACAGCTCGAGGCCCGCCCCTGGGGCACACAGCGCATGCGCTGCCCAGCCCGGCCCGGCCACTGCTGCTGGCGCGCAGCTCAGGGTGGGCCACACCTGGCTGTACAGGGCCCCATGGACGTGGGGGGAAGGGCGCTGCTGGCCAGCGCTGCAGGGATGGGGGGGGCCAGCACTGCGGGAGCCGGGCACGCGGCGCCTGATGGCAGTTCTAAGGAGCGCTGCGCGGCCCCCTGGCACATGGCACCCCTTACAGCTGCCATCAGGCACCCCCCATCGGTTGGCGCCCTGGGCAGCTTCCCGGCTCCCCCACCCCTTAGTCCGGCCCTGCACACAAGCAATAATTTGTCAATATTTCTCCCTGTCAGTCATAATAAAGTCTAAAATGGCTGTCCTCCTGATTACAGGCTCCACCTTCTGAAACAAGATGTTGTCCACAATACAGTACAAGAACTTGATGTTTTGCTCTGTTACTTTTCCAACAGATGTCTGGGTTGTTGAAGTCTCCATTACTACTAGTTCCTGAGTTTTGGATATTACCTTTTATCTTGATTTAGCTGGTTCAGGAAAAATGAATTAAATGTCCTAACCTGATCATACAGTACGTAAAGATAGTTAATGGCATGTTCACTAACGCTGACCTAATGCCAAAATAACCTCAATAACTTGTTTTAATCTACACATTAAACTTAAGCTTGTGTACACACTGAAGTTGCGCAAACTGCTAAATTGGGTCTCCAAATGCCATTCTTTTTTGGAACTAGAAAATACTTAGAAATCTGTCCCATAGCATCCAAGCAAAGAAGAGTTTATTTCCTATTGTAGCAAGTTCTTGAGAAGGGTCTCTGAAAAGGGATGGGGAAAGAGGATGGGGAAGAGAAGTGAAATGGATGGAGAAGCTTGGGGAGATCATCCTCAAAACCTGCCTGCCCAAAGCAATAGATTCCCACGCCTGGTAGAAGTAATCCAAGTGGTTGCCAATGCGATGAAGACAGGTGGAACTGTGCAGTTGGTATGAAAGTAAATGGCAGCTTAGGACTTTGTCCGTTGCATGAAAACTGGTGTTTTGTGGTTGTACGTCATGTGGATGAAGTCTGGGTAGTAGCAAGCTTTCTCCTCTGAAGCCTGCCTTTTGCATTGAGATTCTGGAAATCTGAGAATTTGGTTGGGTGGGATCTCTGTGGGATCTCCTACCCAGTGTTCTCTGTAAGCTGGGTGCTTATGTAACCGCTCAGGAGAGATTCTGATGCTACCTGATTAGCAGAGTGCCCATACCTTGGCTTTTTGTTACTACTGGTGGAGCACATTTGCACATGACTCGGTACACTTAAAAAAATATTCTGCACAAATGTGGGAGAAATAAACGTCAACTCAGGAGGCCTGCCTCATAAATACCACTGTAGAAATCAAATGAGCAGCAGGATCTGCAGTTTTGAGGGTGTTCTGCAAAAATGTTCTGGAACCCAGTTGCTTTATAATTGTTTGGAATGGGGCTCTCTGTGTTCTGTTGGAAGAATGGATACGAATTTGCCTTGGTATAATTTGTATTTGCATTGATTGTAGTTGACCATTAACATGTGATAGTTGGCCGTTCTAAATTGTAAAGTAGCAGACAAATGCAATTTTCTACTGACTGGAACTTATGATCTTTATTATAGGACACAGATGCAGTGTCCTTCCACATACATTTAGCACCTCAACCACTAAAGAGTTAGGAGAGAAAAGAAAAAAGAAAAACTCTGAATCCTATGGGGCATCATAACATTTTCGTCTGCTCTCTTGCATGTGAGCAGAATTGTAGGATCCAAGAGAATTAAGCTGTATGAAGGATGTCAAGAAGTTCATGACATGGTTCTTTTATCTTCTCAAAAGAGAGTTTCAACGAATCCATGACCCTCTTGGAACTGTTCAAAATCATCAGCCAGAGATAGTGGAGGTGGCATAACCACTTCATCAAGAGATGAAGAAGGGCAGGTAGGGTTGCCAGGTGTCCAGTATTGACCTGGACAGTCCAGTATTTTTGCCTCCTGTTCAGTCTTAAAATTCAGAAAATACCGGACACCTAAAATGTCCGGTATTTACTGATTTTTTTCCCAGCCAGGAGGCAAAAATACCAGACACCTGGCAACCCTAGTGCCCAGGCCCTGCCCCCCCCAACCCCGACACCCCCAGCCCCCTATTCCCGGATAGAGTTGCCAAATGATTGAACCAAAAATGCTGAAGCCTAGCTGTAGCATGGCGTCCAAGGGCTGGGGGTGTCGGGTCCCGGGAGGGGGAGGAGGGGACAGCTGAGCCTGGGCCCGGGCACTAGGGTGCCAGGTGTCCAGTATTTTCACCTCCTGGCCTGGAAAAAAATCAGAAAATACCGGACGTTTTAGGTGTCCGGTATTTTCTGAATTTTAAGACTGAACAGGAGGCAAAAATACTGGACTGTCCAGGTCAATACTGGACACCTGGCAACCCTACCTGACCCGTCCGGGTCAATACCAGACACCTGGCAACCCTACCCCAGACTCCATGCTTCCCTGGTTCCGCAGGGAAGCTAAGTTCTCGCTTGAAGAAGAACACAAAATGGCCGCCAGCAAAAAGCCTCCAGACTAAGGGGAAGCAATGCCTTCCCTGGGTCTTAGTGCTCAACCGCTCCCCTGTTCCTATCACTATTCTAACTCTGCAAGGGGCCATACTGGTTTTTTTTTTTTTTTCTCAACAGAATTTTTTCCCCTGTGGTTTTTTTGGGGGGCGGGATGGGGGAGTGTTCAGTATTTTTGGTTCAGCTATCTGGCTACCCTAGCTGTAAGCTGGTAGAGAGATCTCTTGATCAGCCCTAACTTCCTCAAAGGCCATTATGTAAGGTTCCAATCTCCCGGAGAAGGGGAGGGAGGAAGGTTGTTTCTCTCTTTGGGTATGTCTACACTAGCCTCCTAGTTCGAACTAGGGAGGCTAATGTAGGCATTCGAAGTTGCAAATCAAGCCCGGGATTTAAATATCCCGCGCTTGATTTGCATCTTCCCGGCCGGTCGCCATTTTTTAAATTTACAAGTGTGGTCTAACTGCCCGCGTCTACATGTGGCAGGGACCTGGTATTTGGAATGAAAGCCCTAAATCGAACTACCTGTTATTCCTCCTGTCATTGCTTGATCCCTGGGTGATTAAATTAATTGCCTGTAAATAACCTGGTTTTGTTTCTTAAACCTGAGCAGAGATTAATCCTGGAAAGACAGATGACCAAACCAACATATACTGGTATACTAGTTTAACCAGGTAATTTTCTATGGAAAGGGGGAAGGTAGAAAGAAAGGGTTCCTGCCCAAAAGGAAATCTAATTAAACTGGAAAGCTAGCAGTCTCTTTGTCTTTGGCTGGCATGACATACCCAAGCAAATAGTCAGGGATCCCAGGGAGAAAAGCCTGGAGGTTTAGCCAAAATAGAACAGGTTTATTTTCCTCTTAGATGCTCCTAAGGAGAGTAGTTCAGAGACAGTGAAGGCAACAGACTTATTCAGAGACTGGCACATGGAGGTGAAAAGGAATCTGTTGGCCAGGATCAGAGGCCACACATAGTGGCCATCATCATGAGGAGTGGAAGTTTGATCTCCCTGTTTTTTATGGCTCTATATTTTAATGCCAGACAGAAGTTGAACTTTTGGGAAATATGAGATACACTGAGGCAACAGATGCACCAGGGAGGTGTCTGTCATTTACCGGGATTGCCCCCTCCCAGATCTGACACCCCAATCTCCTGCCCCAGATCACAATCCCCTCCTACGCTAGGTCACATCCCAAACCCCTGCACTCCAGTCCCCTGCCCTAGATCACAACCACCTGCTTCATCCCAACTCCCTCCCAGACTCCAGTCTCCCTCCTGCAGCCCAATCCCTTACCCCAAGCTCCCTTCTGCACCCAAACTCCATCCCAGACCCCGCATCTCCTCCATTAATATCATGGGAGAGTGAGGTCCTCGACCACTTTCCAAAATCTTGGAGTGCCCCCCCCCATCAAAAATTACTGCCCACCCCTGGTCTAGACACTCCCTTTGCCAACAGGAGGAATTCCTCCATCAGTGCAGATGATGCACCTCCCTCTGCTCCTTAGCGCTATCTTTACCAGTAGTTTGGTCAGGTTAACGACACTGCTCAGGGGTTTGTGGATTTTTCACACCCCAATGCAGTTACACTGACCTAATTTTCTAGTGTACACCAGCTCTAAATCTTTTAAGGCCCAATCTTGTGAACACATACATAATGACAATACTCATATGGGTAAATTTACATGTTTGCTTGAAGGTTTAAAGGATTGGGCCCCAAGCTCTCTATTCAATGTTCATACAGCACTGTTTACACAGCTCTAATTTCTATTTCAGCATCTTCCTTAATCCTCATGCAACAAAGGTTTATAGGATGCCGGAATAAGAAGCCCCTTATTTCAAATGTATCTGGCCATACTGTTAAGACCCAAAGAATGCTATTTTGGGATAATGTCCATTATCCTGAAGTAGCGCCACTGTGTACATGCACCCTCATAGAATAATGAATCAAATACAATAGCACCTGCACTGTTCATAAGCCTACAAACCAAATCCTTGGCCTACGCATTGTAGATCTTTTCTCCCATATGTCCCACAGTGCTGCACATGCTCTTTGCAAGCACAACAAACACACAGTATGTTCACTGTTTTGCTCCTAGATACAGAAAAAGAACACGCTGGCAGGAATTGACCTAACATAATTCTCTAAACTGGGCAAAGTCTTAATGCTACTGCCAACAAAATTAGTTGCCACACATCATACACAGAGACAGTAAGTTAATACCTTAATTGTCCACATTCCAGGTTCTGGATCTTTTACATTCACCACTTTGGCAGAGTTGTGGATATTTAGCAACTCATTCAAGCCAGATCCTTTCGTTATCTGCTTACCTAAAACACAAATAAACATGGAGTGAATAAATTTCTCTTAGTCATGTTACACATATGCTTAGTGTATGACTTATTAGTTAGCTCATTTATGATATTTACAGAAATATCTATCTTCAAGCTGTTCCTGGCAATTCTTTGTTGTATGCTCTCCCTGCTATCCTCTAGACCAGTGGTTCCCAATGTTTTTGGCATCATGCACCCTTTTTGATTTTTGAAAAACCCTCACGCCCCCCCACCCAACAGTAAAACTTGTTGAACAACAAAAAAAAAAAAAGGAACTGACTGGGGCAGCAAAACTTGATGGGGGGGGTGAGGAGGGGACTGGGTGCCTTGCACCCTGCCTGGAATTTCTTCACGCCTCCCAGTTTGGGAACCCATGCTCTAGACCTGTTCTTAGCAAGATAGATGGCACGGTGGTAAAAGCACTGCTAGCCAGTTCCCTGTAGCAATTCCACTGGTGCTAGGACTGTGGGTGCTGCCCCAGTGTTATAATATTAAGACATTCTCGCAATGTTGTTCAAACTCCTTAAATTCTCATTGTAAATTTAGCCTGGCTATCAGATACATTCTGCCTCAACAGCGGAACACCAGTTTCCATAATGTCATATTGGAATCGGTGACGCTCAGTTACCTCTTCTGCTAATCATTAAGGGTACGTCTAGATTACATCCCTTTTCTCGAAAAAGGGATGTAAATTAGACACTTTGAAATTGCAAATGAAGCCGGGATTTAAATTTCCTACTCTTCATTTGCATAATGGCGGCTGCGGTTTTTTGTTTTTTCGAAAAGGGGCTTTTCAAAAGAAAAACAGCTGTTTGGGGGAGAATCGTAGGAAAATAAAACCCTTTTTTGAAAGATCCTGTACTCATTTTTTCAGAGAAAAGGGATGTAGTTTAGACACAAACTATGTGCCAATCAGTGGCTGAACAATATGAAGCAGTGCTCCAAAACAAGAGATAAGGCTGAAGTGCAGGAAAGGGTTCAAGTTGGGGTACTGTACATATGGGCCACACTGCTGGCTGATGTAAATTGGCATAGCCCCACTGATTTGGAGCTATTTTTAACCAGATGAGAATCTTGCCCCTCAAACATGAACAAGAAGGGCAAATTGGCTATATTGCTCCACATCCTCAGAGGACGCAGAAAACCCCAATAGAAATCAATAGCACAACTCCCATTGACTTCACTGAGCCCAGGAATCTACCTGTAGTCCCCATCCTGAAAAGTGTATGATTTAGACGCAGGTCAAAATTCCTTTGATCCAGAGCTGTGTTCATACCAGATTGGTTTCTTGTTAAATGAGAGCAGCCCTACCCAATACTGAGACAGCTGACAAATAACTGGGTAGAGGGGTAATCTTCTTAGGGTTTTACACAAGGGCTTTGGGGTTGGGTTTGCTGGTGGTGTGTCACCAGCAGCTGTGCAGCTCAGCCAAGGAGCTGTGATGTTACAAAGAAGAAAGAGATGGAACTGTTTTCTAATTCAGGGTCTGATCCTGCAATCAGACAGGAGCGGACTTAGTGCTTAACGTGTCAAGTCGTCATCCTGAAGCGAAAGGGACTACTCGGGATAGTAAACCCAACTCTAGCAGTTCGTGTTTTTAAGAGGAAGTCCCCAGAAATGAATTAAACTGTGAGCACTGTCAGACAACCTTTCATCACATTGTCCTACATTGCCCATGATTTGAAAGTCACTTGAAGCAACAAAGGATGATATGTATTTTAATGTAAACAAAGCACATCTGGTAGAGCTAGCATTTAACGCAGAACTCCACACAGAACTCTATTAATCATGCTCTTCAGAGACACATTCTAAGCAAAGTCTCCCTTCCTGTAAACAAGGAGGAATGCCTCAGATAGAAGAGTTGACTCGGGTACCATGCTGTAAAAAGGAACATTTCACAGACATTTTAAAAAGCTCAATATAAAGTTCCGGCTGAAAGTCACTCAAAGCCCACAAAGCACTACCTTGAATTTTAATTTCTGGAGCATCCTAAGTGTTCTAACTTATAAAGGAGTAATACATTTATTAAAAAGACCCTTATAAGTAGTATACCAAACCAGTAAACTTCATTTTATCTTTTCACCACTAAATAATTGTGGGCACATGGTACAGAGTTTGGACTGGAATGTTCTCATGATTCAGAGGCGCTTGATTCTTGGTTTTAGTTTGGCTCATAGCTAGTAAGGGCCAGCTACTATAAGAACATAAGAACATAAGAACGGCCGTACTGGGTCAGACCAAAGGTCCATCTAGCCCAGTATCCTGTCTACCGACAGTGGCCAGCACCAGGTGCCTCAGAGAGGGTGGACCAAAGACGACGATCAAGCGATTTGTCTCCTGCCATCCCTCTCCAGCCTCTGACAGACAGAGGTCAAGGACACCATTTTATCCCCTGGCTAATAGCCTTTTATGGACCTAACCTCCATGAAATTATCTAGCTTCTCTTTAAACTCTATTATAGTCCTAGCCTTCACAGCCTCCTCTGGCAAGGAGTTCCACAGGCTGACTACATGCTGTGTGAAGAAGAACTTTCTTTTATTAGTTTTAAACCTGCTTCCCATTAATTTCATTTGCTGTCCTCTAGTTCTTCTATTTAGGGAACTAATAAATAACTTTTCTTTATCGGCCCTCTCCACTCATGATTTTATACTATATTCAGGTATATTCAGATACTGAGATCTGGTTTCGCTCCTTCTTACACATATGACATGATATGGCCAAAGCCCCATTGATTGTTAGAGAAAGAAAAGTTGTATGTTGTGGGTACAACTGTTGAAAAAGATAATACAAAGTTTTTATAAGGGCATTAGAAATTGTGACAAAGCCAGGGCAGCTGGCTACCCGTAGTCAATAGTTTGGTGGAGGGTAGACATACTGGGAGCTGGGTGAATGCTCTTCTGTTTTCTAAATAAACTGGCAGAGATGGCTGTCACCAAATCAAGGCAAGCAGGCACCTGAGGCTAATTAAGAGCTTGTTTGAAGCAACAGGCTAATCAGGCACCTGCATCCTGTTGGGTTACTTTAAAAGGCTTACCCTCAGGTCAGGGAGGGGGAAGGAGAAAAGTGAAGGACTGAGAAGAGGAAGTGTGTTGATGAGAAAGGAACGAGTATGCTGAAACAGGAAAGATTCACTTGTGTACCAGGGAGAAAATACTAATGGAGTGTTCGGAATCATTAAAAAAGGGATAGAGAGTAAGACAGAGAATATCTTACTGCCTCTATATAAATCCATGGTACACCCACATATTGCCAAAAAGATATATTAGCATTGGAAAAGGTTCAGAAAAGGGCAAAAAAAATTAGTAGGGGTTTAATGATTACCTATTCTGTTCACTCCCTCTGGGGCATCTGGCATTACCTCTGTCGGCAGACAGGATACTGGGCTAGATGGACCTTTGATCTGACCCAGTACGGCCATTCTTACATGTTTGAGAAAGTGGCCCAGAGAAAAGGCTACTGTATTGGGGCTAGCGGAAACTCCCTGTCAGTTACTGCTGCCTAGGGTCCCTGGGCTGGAACTTGGAGTAGTGGGTGGATCTGGGTATCCCCACAACCTTCCCTACACCACGAAACAGTCTGCTCCTAGAAAGGGAGGCCATGATTATGGAGGAGTTTCACCCCAATCCTTTAACTTTGCCAATGATGAGAATGGCTGAGTAAGCTGTGACTCTGACCTCTAGCAAAGATAAGAAGCAGTGTGGAGGGCCACAGCAAGCCTCTGAGGCATATCAAAGCCTCCTCGAAGTGCAGAACCCATGGGGCATGGCTCTGCCACTAAACGCAAATGCCTTTATGCTAGCAGTGACTATTTACACTACTAACACTTGTAGAATGGATCATGCAGATCAGTACTTCATGGCCACACTAAAGGAAATCCTTCAGGTTAATTAGTCTGTGACACTAGACTGGATTAAGCACTAAAAACCACTATGGAAAACAATCCTGTATTAGCTGGTGATTTTTAGTGGAAATTTAACAGATTTAAGCATCTACTTCTCTTAACCCCCTTTGAAAATCCACTCCAGATTGTCCAAGTTTTGCCATATATAGATGAAGCAAATAGGTCTTTTCTATGGTACTAGGATTCACTTCTCCACAATACATTCTTGGAAGAAGAAGGAAAAAAGTCCCCATATCTGTTTTTAAACTTTTACAAACATCATTTTCACAGAGAAAAGCCTATTTGTGAGGTGGCGAGGAGTCCTGTGGCACCTTATAGACTAATCGAAGTGTTGGAGCATAAGCTTTCATGGGCAAAGACCCACTTTGTCAGATGCATGTCTGTGAGGTGGTTTGCTCTCAACTGTGCTTTTTCCATTCAACTTCCAAAATATTAGCTTAAAGTGTGAAAGAGTGGTGCTTCTCCTAAGAAGCAAATTTGGAGCCAGACAACAATCCAAGTTACTGCTGCATAAATTCAGAATAACTCAACTGAACTCAATGTACTACTTCAGATGTATGCCACTACAAATCTTGCCAGGAAAAAAGTGCCTATTGCGTGAATAAACACAAGCTTTTCCAGTCTCTGAAGCTAGCAAAGTGGCACCCTACAGCAAGCAAGTTTAGAAAAGTCAGGAAATGTTTGAGCCATTTACATTTCTGGAAATGATGTGATCAGTGCCCTCCTTACGCATACTCAGAATACACAGTTGTGCAGGGCACCTGAACATTTGGGGCACTATTATGTCTTAATGTCTATCCAACCACACACTTCTTCTATCCCTGTTCTGTGGCTCAATTCCTCCCGAAAGGAACAAGTTAATTTAAAAGTGACAAAGCCTGCCAGATCTATTAGCAGACACTGAAACTATGAAAGAGCCATTCAAGTGGAAATGAAGCCATTTAACAGGCATTTGGCCACCCTAGGAACATACTGTCAGTTTCTAAATTGATTGTGGGAGTTTACAGGACCTTAGTTTAAAATGTGCTTTAAAATATTTCATGTGTGTGGAGCTAAAAATTATAAAATCACTTTTCTAAAAAAATCATCATTTCTCCCCTCCCCCAGCTATCATTGGGCATAGGGCACCACTTTAACAGTACTGCATAGGACCCCATAAATCCTAAAGACGGCCCTGGATGTGATTAAACTGCTGAATCACTTTCTGGCTCCTCCAGCTTTAATGATCAACTAAGTTTCAGAAATCCAAAATAGTTTAAACCCAGTCCCGTCTCCAGTGAAGCCAATCAAAGTTTTACCACTGGGATCACAGTTGTACCATTATAAACCCAGAGTAACCCCAGTGAACTCAGCTGAGTTATTCCAGAAGCCCAGTCTACACTACTGCAGGAGAGTGATCTAAGTTACACAACTTCAGCTACGTGAGTAGCACAAGTCCATGTGTTTAATTAGATCTACTTGCTACAGTGTCTTCACTGTGGTGCATCAACAGGAGATGTTCTCCTATCAACTCCTCTTACACTTCTCATTCGGGTGGAATGTCAGAGTCTACAGGAGAACAATTCATGGTTGATTTACCATGTCAATATTAGATGAGATAAATCGACCCCTGCTAGCTTGATCACTGCCTGTAATGTAGGCACACCTAGAGCCATATAAGAGTACAGAAGCAGAACTATGTGAAAATGACCCGAAGAGTGCAAAGCTGGGGTGTTTATCTCCCCAGAATATAAAAATAGTATATCAATATCTCACCTAATGGATCACGGATTTCAATGACTGGAGAAGGGCCACTTAGTGACACAGTGACCTCTTTCAGACTGGGATCAAAAGGAATTTGCCAAGTATTAACTGCCAAGCTCAAATGATCCGTGGACAAGAGATGCACTTTGGAGGCTTGCACCGCTTCTTCCACCCACTTCAACACCTATAAGAAAAAATAATACTGATGTCATAAGAGAGCATGGAAATCTTCCATACAGCAGTGATTGCACATAGAAGGTCCTACTTGGATCAGTGTTTTGACTGCTCTGCGCAATGATCTTGTTACCTAGAGCCATATTAGAACCATGGCTATCAAATCACTGACAAAATTGCATGGTAAAGGAAATGGATATGGTAGAAAAACATCAAGAGTCAAATTCTTGTTCTCTTACTGATGTGATTATCCTTACTGCAGACAATGGAGCCCTTCACAACAGTTCTCAACCAGCGGCCCAGTGCTACCAGGGGACTTTGAGCAGGTTTCAGAGGGTCCGTCAAGTAGGGATGGCATTAGAGTGGCTGAGGCCTGGGGCAGAAAGCCAATGCCCCACCATATGGGGCAGGAAGCCCAGGGCCTCAAGTTCTACCACCCAGGGTTGAAGCAGAAGCCTGAGTAACTCAGCTTTGCAGGCTCTCAGTGGATTGCGGTCCTGGCAATTGTGCTGCTTGCTACCCCCAAAGCTGGACCTGGCTTTTATATGCAGAAGAACAGTTGCAGCACAGATGGGCCAGGCCATTTGTATAGCACATTGCAGAGGGCCTCGGAAAGAAAAAGGCTGAGAATCCCTGGTTTGCAGGATTAAGGCAATTAATTTTAAAAGTAAAAAAATAAATTTTAAAAAATACTATATGTAATGAACCTGTGAAATCTGCTGCCATGAGATATCACTGAGGCCAAGAACAGCAAGATATTTTAAAAGGACTAGACATGGATACAAATATTGAGAAAAAACATAGTTATAATGGGACATAAACTCCCATGTTTCAAGGTGTATGCTAATCATAAAATCATAAAATATCTGGACTAGAGGAATATTTCCCTTAGGGTACGTCTACACTGCCACCCTAGTTCGAACTAGGGTGGCTAATGTAGTCATTCGAACTTGCAAATGAAGCATTGCAGGAGGAGTAACGGTAGTTCGAATTAGGAGCTTTAATTCGAACTACCTAGCCTGTGCCACGTGTAGCTGCGGGCAGGGAGTTCGAACTACCGGGCATTTAAAAATGGCGGCGCCCGGGAACATGCAAATAAAGCCCGGGATATTTTAATCCCGGGCTTCATTTGCAAGTTCGAATGACTACATTAGCCACCCTAGTTCGGACTAGGGTGGCAGTGCAGACATATCCTTATAGATATGTTGTGCCATAGTATCTATGGAGTTTCTGAGTCCTCTTTTGAAGCATTTGGGACAAGCTAATATCATAGCTGGGAGACTGGACTAGCTGAACTGCTGATCAGAGCCAGTGTGACAAATCCTAGGATGTTACATAAATATTTACATCAGGGCTGAACTGTCCTTAGGAGAATTATGACCCTTAACATTTTGCATTTGCAAACAATCAGCATCAAATCAACACGAGAAAGTAAAATAAATGACCAAAGTTCAAGGCTCTGTATTTCCTCTGCAGCTGCCAATGATCTTACTGACAGAGCTGTGAACAATCTGGCACATTTGCTTGACAGTGCTTCATGCAAATTATATTTGGTATTGGTTCACATTCCCTGAGTTTCAGAGTCAATCAAGCTTTATAGTTCAAGGCAAAAGCCAGTCAAAACCACTAAAAATATCAAGTCAAAATCATGGAAGATTTAAACCTTTCAGCAAACCTGGGCTAAGTTCCAAGTTTGCACTGAAGGAGAAAGCTTGACATATTTCATGGGATTTCAGGTTTCACTGTGTTTGCATAGCTTGTATCATGCCCCAAACAAAGACCATCCCCACCACTCCTCTCTAAGAGTATGTCTACACTTGCATCCCAGTTCGAACTAGGGATGCAAATGTAGGCAACCGAAATTGCTAATGAAGCGGGGATTTAAATAACCCACGCTTCATTAGCATGATCTCACCGGTGCATTACTCTGCTCAACAGCTGTTTAAAAAGTGAAAGTGTGCACTGGGACACATTAGTTTGAACCAAACCCCTTGGTTCGAACTAATGTTACTCCTCGGAGTAACGCACCAGAGTGATCATGCTAATGAAGCGCGAGATATTTAAATCCCCGCTTCATTAGCAATTTCAGTTGCCTAGGTTGAACTAGGGAGCAAGTGTAGACATACCCTAAAACAGCTGTTAGAGGTGAAACAGAGAAGTGATATGGCTCTATCTAGTTTACACCTACCCCTATGAGGAGTGAGCAGAAACTATTTTAAAAACAATTCTGTCTGGCCATTGGGGAGGGCACACAATAATTTGAAACCCAGTCTCAAAAACTCATGGAGTATGTCATGTGCACCCATTCTGGAGGGTTCTCCTCGAGGGTTCCTCAGCTCTAAGCAAGATCTCACTCTGCTGCAAAATAGCTCTGGTTTGTTGACCTTCAGGGCACACTGCAAGATGCAACAACTTGTCTGGCTCTAAAGTGTGGTTTCTAATGAGCATTTCCAGGGGAGGTCGTTCTGTGAGGAAAAAGGGGGGGTTGTGCATTCCACTTCTTAACTCATTTGTTTTGTAATTTGTGGCAGGAGCACTAAGGGTACTACAGCGCTATTTTGAATTAGCTTAATTCGAATGAACTATTTCAAATTAACTTAATTCGAATTAGTTCATTTGAATTAAGCTAATTCGAAATAATGCATCTAGACACAAAATCTAATTCGAAATAGCGTTTTGCTATTTCGAAATAGCGCATCCACACTGATTGGATGCTGGATCGCATTTAAGGGCAGCTGAATCAGCAGGGCATCAGGTCAGTAGTTGCTTTGTGTGGCTGCTGTCCAGAGTGCACAGTTCTCAGCTTTCCCACTTGCTTGCCTACCTCGCCGAGGGACAGCAAAGAGTTTTCCTCTCCTCTTCCTTTGGTCGCTCTCATTTGGGACACCACAGCACTTGGCACCATGAAGCCGGAGCCACCCCTGGGCACTCTGGTGCTCATGTTGAATGTCTTGCTGCAAGCCTGGAAGCAATTGCTGGAGGCTTCCTGGCACCTTCTGCTGCAGGCCAGCCCCCTGGCCCTCCTCCTACCCCCCACTGGGGGCCATGGAGGAGCGGTGCCCAGACGCCAGCGGCGTCTGGACACCAGCAGCGACTGGTGGGACCACATCGTCCTGGAGCTCTGGGGAGACCAACAGTGGACCCAGAACTTCAGGATGAAGAAGGACACCTTCCCTGAGCTCTGCAAGTGGCTTGCCCCTGCTCTACGGCAACGGGACACTCGCATGAGACCCATCATTCCCCTCCACAAGCAAGTGGCCATCGCCCTCTGGAAGCTCTCCATGCCGGACAGCTACGGATCCATGGGGAACCAGTTCAGAGTGGGGAGATCCACCTTCAGAGCAGTGCTCATGCAGGTACAGAACTCACCGTCCACTGGGCCAGGAAGGGGGGCTGCAAGGAGGAGAAAACGGGGGGGAGGTGGTGTAAGTGCCCTCCCCGGGAAGGTTCAGTCTGTCCCAGCTGCTCTACAGACCGCCCGCGGTGGCCAGGATTGCAGCGGGGGTTACTCCTGGGAGTGGGAGTGGCAGGGAACGAACATTCCCAGCCACCCGGGCACCCCAGTAACCCTCGGTTTTGTGTGTCTCTCTGCAGGTGGTCAAGGCCATCAACAGGGTGCTGCTCCGCAGAGTCGTCCACCTCACCGACCCGGACGCGGTCACCCAGGGGTTCGGCGCTCTGGGCTTCCCCAGCTGCGGGGGGGGGGGGACAAGCGATGGGATGCATATCCCCATCCGTGCCCCGGACCACCAGGCCTCCCTCTACACCAACAGAAAGGGGTACTTCTCCGTGATCCTGCAGGCCATGTCTGACCACCGGGGCCAGTTCATGGACATTAATGTGGGTTGGTCCAGCAAGGCACACGACGCGCAGGTGTACTGCAACTCCTCTGTGTGCCAGAGGCTGCACGCTGGGACTTTCTTCCCCAACCACCACATCAGGGTCGGGGACATGGACATGCCAGTGTGCCTGATGGGGGATGCAGCCTACCCCCTACAGCCCTGACTGATGAAGCCCTACACGGGACACCTCAACCCCTCCCGGCAGGCCTTCAATGCCAGGCTCAGCAGGGCCCGCATCGTGGTTGAGGGGGCCTTCAGCCAACTGAAAGCACGGTTTAGGTGCCTCCTCCCCCGCCTCGACCTCTCCCAGCACAATATGCTGCACGTGGTGGCAGCGTGCTGTGTGCTCCACAATTTATGTGAGAGGAAGGGAGAGGCTTTCCTGCCTGCCTTGATGGCAGAGGCTGACCGCCTGGCTGGCCAGTATGCACAGCCCCACACGGTTGCCAGCTGGGAGGCCCTTCAGGGGGCTGTCCGCATCCAGGAAGACCTGCAGGAGAACCTCCAAGTGGACGAGGACTAAAGTTCCCCTGGCGTGCCCCACTGGGGCCTTGTGCCTTACATTCCACCCCCACCTCCTTTCCCTTTCCCCTCCCTGACCCCCCTTCCTGATGTACAATTAAAACACCTGTGTTGCCATAAAAAACTCTCTTTATTTAACATAACTGGGGTGGGAGGAGAGGGGGAATAAGGACGGGAGTGGGTAGGGGGGAAACCTGGTAGGAGGGAGCTGGAAGGGGGAGGCAAGAGGAAGAAGGGGGAGGGGAAGCTCAGAGTTGGAGGTCTTGCCAGCCCTCCCATCTTACAGCACTGCGGGTGCGGGGGCTTCGGTGTTCCTGGGAGGGAGGGGGTATGGAGAGTGGGGCAGAAGGGATGGAGGGGGCGGAAGAAATGAGAGGGGGAGCTGGGGTGGGAGGAGGAGTGACAGCTGGGGCGGCCGCAGGGGCTAGAGTGGTAGGAGGCAGCAATTGGTCTACCAGGACCCGCAAGTGCTCACAGAGGGCACGGTCCTGCTCTCACAGCTCCTGCAAGCTCTCCCGCCGCAGCTGCAGGTCTTCTTGCACCCACTGCTCTTGGGTGTGGACCTGCCTTCCCTGTAACCTCAGCTGCTGCCGCTGGTACTCCTCCTGGTTCCGGGTGCACCTGCTGGCCCGGGTGCGGGTGGATGTTCCAGGCGCGGTGGTGCACCCTGCACTCGCAGGTGCTGCGGCTGTGGTGAAACAAGAGAAGTGGTCAGTTCTCCCTGGGGACACAGTGGGTGAAACCCAGCCCCCCTTTGCAAGGCGAGGATGGCAGGTATCCGCACCATCACATCCTGCTATCCCTGGGAGTGTGAGCTAGCCCAGGACTGCACCCCAGCTGCTATACTATCTATAGTGTGGTGTGGGGGGGGGGAGGAGAGATGTGCCCTGCCTCTGTGTAGAGGGGACATCTGGAGGGAGGGCAGTGTGCAGTGTCTCTCCCTGGAGTCAGGAGCCTGTCATGTGCCTTCACGCGTAGATGCGTTAGGAGAACAGGCCAGGGCCCCTGCATGGCACCTAGCTGGGGCCACATGTCCTGGCTGGCATGGCAGATGCACAAGTTGCCGCCTGCTCCGTGGTTGGAAAGGCCCACGCACATGGCCCTTGGTCTTCCCCTCCTCCCCCCCTCCCCCGCCACCCCTCATAAGGGGACCGTGATGGCACTCACATTTAGAGGCCTCCCTGGCCTCGGATGAGGCTGCTGATGGGCTCTCCAGTACGGCTCGGGGGTCCTGGGTGCTGGGCACGCTCCCTGCAGGCTCCTGGCTGCCATCCTCCTCCTCTTCCCCTGTGTCAGGGGCAGGGTCCTCTGCCCCGGGGTCAGTTGACCGGGGGGCATGGACCGTCTGACCCCCCACGATGTGGTCCAGGGCCTCGTACTGTGGGCAGGCCTCCGGATCAGCCCCTGGTTGGGAGGCCCTGGCATAGGCCTGCCGCAGTTCTTTTATTTTGCTCCGCACCTGCTCCTGGTAGCGCATGTGGCCTCTGGTGGCCAGGCTGGCAGCCATGCAGCTGTATATGGCCATATTCCTGTGCCTAGTGCAGAGATCATAGGTATTGGAGGCCTCCCCCCAACCCTCAATGAGGTCCATGATCTCCGCACTAGAACAGGCAGGCACCCGCCTTTTGACACCCCAGGCAGGCTTCTGGGAGCCACCAGCCTGTTCCTGGGGAGCGGTGGAGGGCTGAGTGGCAACAGGTTGCTAGCTCATGCTGTGCCAGGTGCGCAGTCTGCTGGCTGTGTGCTGGCAGAGGCACTGTGGCCAGAGTCTGCCCCTTTAAGGGTCCCGGGTCTGGGGGAGAGGAGAGGAGTTTTCCTGGTTTGGCCCAGAGTGGCCACCAGAGGGAACTGGGAAGGGCTGGAGGCCCCCTAATTCAAAATAAGTGTCTACACAGCACTCATTTCAAATTAGCTATTTCAAATTAGGTGTTATTCCTTGTAGAATGAGGTTTACCAAATTCGAAATAAGTGCTCCACTATTTCGAATTTATTTTGAAATAGGGGTTTGGCTGCATAGACGCTATTAAAGTTAATTCGAAATAACGGCTGTTATTTCAAATTAACTTTGTAGTGTAGACATACCCTAAGAGCCTTGGGAAAGCATCCCTTTCCCCCTTTGTACAAATCTAAAGAAAAATACATGACTTAGGGCTTGCCTACATTGGCACAGTTTGTTACCAAAAACTGGCTTTTGGGCACAAAACAGTGAGAGCGTTTGCACTGCAATGCAACTTTTGTCAAGAAAAAAACCAGTTTAGGCAGCAAAAGATTTCCACCCCTGTCTTTCCCCCTCCCTTTATTGTTGACAAAGAGCCAGTGTGGATTCTGTTGTTTGTTTTGTAGAAAGAACTGGCTTCTGCCAGTATCCCACAATGCCTCCCCTAGTAGCTCTGCTCAGTGTTTTGTGTTCTCTGCTGTCCTGCAGGCATGCGCCTCCTCCCCTTTCTAAGCTCCAGGAAGTGTCTGACAGCTGAGTGAGCTGCTCCATTTGGGGAACAAACAAAGAGCAAATCCTTGGAATGCTTCTGTTCTGTCCTATATTAGGAATTAGGAGAGCCTGCTGTGCTGCTTTGACATTCCTCAGCATGGAGAGCTCACAGAGCTACAAGGGAATCCCAAGAAGGGCATGGATCAGCTCTGCCTTCCCACGACAGTGCACTGTGGGATGCTCACCCACATTGCTTTGCTCTATCTGCCAACAGGGGAGCTAGCAATGTGGCTATGGAATGTCGACAATGGGAGGCCGAAAAAACAGTTTGACCAGTTTTCGTTTTTGGTGACTTTTGCACGTCTTTTGTTGCCAGACCTTCCCAGTGTAGACATAACCTGAAAGTAAGGCTTGTCTTCACTGGGGACTTACCTCATCATTGCTATGTCACACAGGAGTATGGCCTAACTGCTGCTTCTCAGAGGGGTGGTTTACAGCTGTGCCACTATAGTGTTTTAAGTGTAGATATACCCTAAGGCGAGGTGGGCAATAATTTTTATGGGGGGGTGCACTCAAAAATGTTGGTAAGTGATCAAGGACTGCGCTTTTCTTTGGAGGAGGTACAGGTCTGGGTCAGAGATTGGGTGCAGAAGGGGGCTCGGAGTAGGGGATAAAGGTACAGGAAAGGGTGTGGGGTCTGAGAAGGAGCTTGGGTGAAGTAGGGGATTTGCAGCACATGAAGCTTCCCGCTACCCCCAGCACAGAGAGGCATATGGAGCAGCCAACTGCTCCGAGCCCTGTGAGTCCAGTGGGGTGGAAGGAAAGGCTTGGCAGACAAGTTCCAGCCCCTAGGCCTTATCTTGCCCTCCCCCTCCCCGCTCTAAGGCTTTGGCTATACTCCAGAGCTTAGAGTGGCACAGCTACATGCTGCAGCACTTGTCGTGCAGACACTCTAAACCAGCAATAGGCAAACAAGGCTAGTCAGTGAGCCACATGAGTGGCCCTTCTTCATTTCAGTGGGCCGCAAGACTGAATCAGTCATGTGCACTAACCATGAACCCAAGAATGCAATCAAATACATTAATACAAAGCATGCTTAATATTTCAAAACAAGTAGAGACACTTTAATCATTCATGTATTAATAGAACTGTCATCAACTTCAAATCATAATAAAAAATAAACATTTATATTTAATTTAGAATATCAAATCCCTGCCTGGCTTCTTCTCTGCCTCCTCTCCCAAGCTCATCCCATCCCTGCTCCTTCCCAGCTAGAATAGTGTAGAGCAGCTGGAATAAGGCAAAAGCAGCAATCTGTTTTGTTTACTTAAAGTCACTTCATGCATTTTCAACTTCAGACACTTTTCTTCTTTCATTCTTGTCCTAAAATATTTTATGTTGCCATGAGGCTATGTCTAGACTGCAGGCTTTTTTCATATGAAGCTTTTCCGGAAGAGGTAGTCCAAAAAAACTTCTTCTGAAAGAGAGTGTCCTCACTGCCAAAGGTCATCGAAAAAGCGATCTGCTTTTTTGAAAGATAGCGTCCACACTGAATGGACGCTATCTCACGTGTAAGCTGTGATTACTATGGACGATGTGGCCACCAGGGCACCTGTGCTTTTTCATCTCTCTTTTTTTGAAAGAACTCCCTCTTCTCCGTCCACACACGCCTTTTTCCGAAAGACCTCTTTTGGAAAAAGGCTTCTTCCTCATAGAAGGAGGATTACCAATGTTGGGAAAACCCCTCTGTACTTTTGATTTTTTTTTTGAAAGAACATGATTGCAGTGTGGACTTAAGTGAAGTTTTTTCAGAAAAATGGCTGTTTCTCTGAAAAAACTCTGTAGTGTCACCTTCACCCCAGCTACGTCTAGACTGTCATGATTTTCCGCAAATGCTTTTAATGGAAAAGTTTTTCCGTTAAAAGCATTTGCGGAATAGAGCGTCTAGATTGGCACAGATGCTTTTGTGTAAAAGCACTTTTTGCGGAAAAGCGTCCGTGCCAATCTAGATGCGGTTTTGCGCAAGAAAGCTCCGATCGCCATTTTTGTCATCGAGACTTTTTTGCGCCAAACAGTCATGAGCTGTCTACACTGGCCATTTGCACAAGAGGGCTTTTTCCCGAACGGGAGCATCATAGTATTTGTGGAAGAACATTGACAATCTTACATCAGATCGTCAGTGTTCTTGCGCAAATTCAAGCGACCAGTGTAGACAGCTGGCAAGTATTTCCGCAAAAGCAACTGCTTTTGTGGAAAAACTTGCCAGTCTAGATGCAGCCCCCCAGTGATATGCTGCATTGCCTTGTTAGAACTTTCTTTCCAAGCAGAAAGGAGGGATGGAATGATTTCCTTGGCTCTTGATAGCCTTCAGCACTCCTATGAAAACGTAAGTCATTCTTTCCAAAGGGGATATCAGGGGGTTCACAACAATATTTTAAAGAGCAACTTTTTTGGCTTTGAAATACAAACTTGCTCTCTGAAATTACTCAAAATAGAACAGAGTGCAGTACTGTAACACTATTCAGTGAGCTACATTCAGCTCTGTTGCAAAGCTCACTAGAATTGCATCCTTTAACTTTGGTAAAGTTTATCTTAAGGAACAAAGCACAGTCCTGGATGAAGCACAGCTCTGCCAGAATCTGGACTAATGTAGTTATCAGTGCCTGATCCTGAATTATTTATATAGTCCTTACACAAGCAGAATTCCCACTAACTTAATAATGGGTACCAAAACACATCCAACTGATGGATTATAGTTGGTAAACTAAAACGCATGCCTAATGTGAAGTTGGATAGCACTATTTTTACTGTGACTTCTTCATAGCACACAGCATAAAACACACATGTTGGACATTTTTCCATTGTTTATCTGCAATATGGCAGATTAGCTCTCATTTGAAACTTCTGAGGATTTAAAAGCTGGTGACTACATAGAAAATTCAAGAAACAAATGTTTATGTTTTATCTGTCCAGGGCCTGATCCAACTTTTAATACTAATAATCTCACAACTTTCTAGACCAGCAATATCATACCTAGAAAGATAATATCTTCAGTGGGTTTTGTTAGTCATCCAAGTTCTATCTGTCAAAGTCACTATTCAAGGATTAGAGTAGGGACAGCAAGTTAGTAGAGAGGAAGCAAATGAGATCATGAGTCTATAGCTTTAATTGAAAACTGTATTTTCAAAAGAAAATCCTGTCTAAAATCAGATTTTGTTTTCTTCTTGTTCAAGAATTTTTTTAATGTGACAGATAGTGGGATGATGCCAAGAACTAAAACAGACAGGGGAATCTCAATGAGAAATATGGAACAGAGAAAATAAGAACTGTCCACCTAGTACGTTATTAATTCTTACATAAATATGCAATGGAACTCAAGTTAATTCATACTGAAAGCTGGAATTTAAGTGCATATTTCATGTGTTTTTGTTTAAAGACATGGGACCAATTTCCCTCATGTGTTGCCTGTGATAAATGGACTCCTTTTGCTTTTACCTTTTTATAGAGCTGAACATTAGAAGAAAGCCAACCCTGGGGCACTGTGGCAAATATATTTTATTATTTTATCCACAGAGGGCCCCTAAATTCTATTCAATGGGTCTCTGATGCACTACATAACTTAACTAGTGGATAAGTTAGCAACACCATCAGAGAAACTGATGAACAAGCATCTTCAGCACAGTAATTTAGGAATAGTTATTGCAATATATGGGTAAAGTGGTTCCAATAA
The DNA here is from genome assembly GCF_049634645.1 of Pelodiscus sinensis. Lineage (NCBI taxonomy): Eukaryota > Metazoa > Chordata > Testudines > Trionychidae > Pelodiscus > Pelodiscus sinensis. The sequence goes on from NC_134719.1 coordinate 55,333,972, forward strand.
AAGAACTCCTGGTTTTAACCTCAATCAAAACCTCTAATAAATTTTTTGGAACTTTGAAAAAAGTTAAAGTTTTCATATGTCTCTGTATTTCCCATTTATTTTATCCAAAAGCATAAATATCTCTCAAGAACTTGTGTGCCCCATTACCACATGATCTCACATTGTTTCTCCCCATATTACAGAGTGGAACTGCGGCATAGAAAAATCATGTATTATGCCCAAGATCACAGAGGAAGTCAGAAACAAAGCAGGGAAATGAACCCATGTCTCCTGACTCTCAGGTAATGCCCTAACCACTAGATTATCCCTCCTCTTAATGTGACAATAGTAGTATGAGAAAAGCTACTCTAATGGTATTTCTAGCCAGTCCTAAATCAGGAAGTACCAGATGGCTAACAATGGTGATTTATGTGAGATTTCCAGCCAGGTCTCTAGACCAAAGAAAACTGGATTACTGAAGGGCCTGAAGTGTGATGGGTTAGTCACATATATTTCCTTGTGACTGTCACTTACTTTGCTGAAAATACCCCCGAGGCCGTGGTGCCCCACCACTCTGTCCTGCTGAGTCTGAGTCTCTGGTCTCTCTCTGTGAAGGCACAGAGTTGGACTCACAGCCCACAGCACAGAAACATAGACACTAGGTTCACACAGCTCTGGAAAGGCTCATTCAAAGGGGCTTGACATACAAGTGCACGGTCCCAATGGGACCAAACCCCCCGATAAATCCATCTCACTAAGCATAAGGTTTATACAGAGTGAGCTCATAAATTGTTTGCGCTCTTTGTCGATGAAAGAGAGGCCTGTACAACTCTTGTCCCCCTCAGGTAACCATTATTTACACTGGCTACGTCTAGACTGGCATGATTTTCCACAAATGCTTTTAACGGTAAACTTTTCTGTTAAAAGCATTTGTGGAAAAGAGCGTCTAGATTGGCATGGACGCTTTTCCGCAAAAGCACTTTTTGCAGAAAAGCGTCCATGCCAATCTAGACGCGCTTTTGCACAAAAAAGCCCCAATCGCCATTTTTGCAATTGGGGCTTTTTTGCGCAAAACAAATCTGAGCTGTCTACACTGGCCCTTTTGCGCAAAAGCTTTGTGCAAAAGGGACTTTTGCCAGAACGGGAGCAGCATAGTAGAAGCACTGATTTCAGACAGTAGGAAGTCAGTGTTCTTGCGGAAATTCAAGCGGACAGTGTAGACAGCTGGCAAGTTTTTCCGCAAAAGCAGCTGCTTTTGCAGAAAAACTTGTCAGTCTAGACACAGCCACTGGGTTTATCAATTTTACTAAATAGAAATGGTGGGATTTAAAAGGTTGCAAGTGATAACAGACAGATTTTGATCTATCTGTAAGTTACTGAGCAAAGTAAAACAAAACATGCCAGCTGAGCATAATACTCTATGAAATTTGTTACATGTATTTTTTTTACCCTAACAGTAATTGTAATCACCTTTTCTCATAAGCAAGGGGCCTCCTAGTTCGGGCTCAATTCCTAGCACTCACCTAAAGTGGTAACTAGGGGTCTCTTAAAAGTCTGGCAGCCACTCCTAGTGCTTGGTTTCATGCCATTATATAGATTTGGCCCCAGGCAGGAATCTTGTGTTCAGTTCAAACTTTTCTTACCTTAAGTAGGAAAGCACAGTATCCAAAATGGTTTCAGTGTCTTGGTCACATGTCTTTGTAGGACCAACCATAGTCTAGGCTCTCAAAAGAAGAAAGACTGATCATTGTCCCAAAAACTGGGCCATTAAGTTCTGTGAATATCACTTTTGGGCCCTTCTTAGGAGGCTTCGATCAATAAACAGGTTCATGTTTTCACATTTCTAACATCAAGTAAGAAGTGATAAATGCACAAACAAATTACACACAAGCAGCAGATTATAATTTTTTAAATGATATGTTACATGCAATATTTTGCATGAAGCATATCTGAATCAGGTATATGCAGATTCAGAAGCATATTTTTCTAAATACAGGGTACAACATCACATGAATATCCCTACATCCTGAAGAATTTTTTATCCGGATCCAAAGCCAGTTCATTACTGCCAGTTTTTGAGTGTCAAAATATATGGCACAAAATTCACAAAACTAAGTAAGAAAATTAGGTAAAACCCTGACCCCTTTGAAATCAATACACCACTCCCATTGATTCCATTGAAGCCCGGAGTCCTACCATGAAAAGTATATGATTTAAAGTCATAATGTTGAAAAAACATTAAGAGTACAAATTAAAACACCAAAAGATCCAAAGGATGAGGAAGAGTGTAGGGCAAGGTTATAATAATGAGATTACAGGCAGTCCCCGGGTTATGCGGATCTGACTTATGTCGGATCCGTACTTACGAACGGGGCTTTTCTCGCCCCGGAGGACGCGGGCGGAGGGACTGCCCAGACGTGCCGCGGTCCCGCCGCCCGCGTCCTCCGGGGCAAGAAAAGCTGCTCCGCGTCTCCCTGGTCTGCTGTCCTCCCCCCCCCCCCCCCCCCCCCCCCACCCCAGCAGACCAGGGAGACGCGGAGCAAAGCCGTGGAGGACACGGGCGGCGGGACTCCGGTGCGTCTCGGTCCTGCCGCCCGCGTCTCCCTGGTCTGCTGGAGGGGGGGGGGGGGGCGCAGCTAGTGCGCCTCCTCCCCCCTCCCCCCCAGCAGACCAGGCTTTTCTCGCGGACGCCTGGGGCAGAGAAGCTGGGGCGCTGCCGGTTGGTCCCACAGCGCCACTCCTCGGCACTACTGGACCAACCCGGCAGCACCCCAGCTGCTCTGCCCCAGGCGTCCTCAACTCAGCCGCTGCTGAAACTGACCAGCGGCTGACTACAGGAAGCCCGAGGCAGAGTTTCTCTGCCCCGGGCTTCCTGGAATCAGCCGCTGATCAGTTTCAGCAGCAGCTGACTTGGGGACACCTGGAGTAGAGCAGCTGGGGTGCTGCCGGGTTGGTCCCCACAGCGCCGAGGTGCGGCGCTGCGGGGACCTACCCGGCAGCGCCCCAGCTGCTCTGTCCCAGGCGTCCAGATTCAGCTGCTGTTGAAACTGATCAGCGGCTGATTCCAGGAAGCCCGGGGCAGAGAAACTCTGCCTCGGGCTTCCTGTAGTCAGCCGCTGGTCAGTTTCAGCAGAGGCTGAATCTGGACACCAGTTCTGACTTACGTACAAATTCAACTTAAGAACAAACCTACAGTCTCTATCTTGTACGTAACCCGGAGACTGCCTGTATAAGGTTACTGTGTAATGGCCTGGTCCAGATGCCATTCAGTTCAACGGAAGACACCCAACGAAAGGTAGGTTAGGCCCAAAGCCAGTATTTATCTTGACACTTAATTCAAGTTTTGTACCTATTCCCTACTTTCACTTCCCCTAGGTAAGGCAGCTGAAATCAAGGGAGGTAGTTGGGAGCACAGTTTTGGTGAAGGTATTTCTAACGCAAGGGAACAACGTAAAAGAAACCAGAAAAAGGAGGTAGCCTTAGGGACGTCTGGCTGGTGTCACTAGTGAAGTGAAAAGGATGGGAAAAACAAAAAAGGAAAGCAGGTCAGGGACAAGAAATTCAACAGATTGAGGTTCAGGGGTTTTCTAGCTTTTGAAAAACATCTGAATTCTTGGATGCTTAATCTAATCAACTGACCCTCAGGAGAGTCACCCATCACATGTTGCTTGAGCTAAGGAATTTCAACTGATTATGAAGACATAAACAAGCAGCAACAGATCAAAATAGAAAAAAAAAGCAGCAGTTCCTCCTTTCCTGTTTATACCATAGTTTGTATTCTCTTAGTAAAGTCAACAAGAACAATCTCTACATGTGGAAATTAAGCAGTTGCCAAATAACCAAAATTATCATTTTAATTACTGTACCACTTCATTAGTTCCTGAAGCCAAATCACTTCTTTGGTTAGTACAGCTGTTGAACAGTCCGTAGGAGAAAAGGGAGAGGAAGTTTTGAAATGAGATGAATAATTAAAGAGAGCTAAAAAGGGAGCAATCTTGCACAGAACGAAAAACAAGCTCTGGAAAGAAAACAGATTCAGCAAAGGAAAAGAAAATGCAGGTACTGTAAAACAAATGACCATGTTATTCAAATATTACTCAAGCATTATAACCCAATTTTGCAGATGGGTTGAATGACTTGGTCAGCAAGCCAGAGTTTAAAAAGTTGTGTGTGCAGCCCATAGCTCCCAATGCTCAGTGATGTGCTTCAAACAGTAGAGTCCTAGACCATATCTCTTCTCTTCTAACTGCTTCTCAACAGATGATGGGCTATGCCTAATCATATCTAGTAAATGTGCTACAGCAGCTCATTATTTCAGTATTAACTCTTCTAACCAAAATCTAACCTAAAAGGCATTCAAAGACATGCCTCACTGAGTTTACTTATAATTATCTATTTCTATCTCTAGCTAGCTAGCTAGCTATATATACACACACACACACACCATGAGGGTATAACTTGACCCTTAGTATATTAATTAAAAGTAACATGAGATTCAACACCTCCATATGGTCCAGACATCAGTGTACAAACAGCAGGTGATATGTGTTCATCTGAGAGAAACTGAAGGAAACAATGACACTTAGGCGTTTTGGAAATGTTATGATTAGTGTTATGGTTAGTTGTTTGTGTTGTATATTACATTATGATTCCATCTGGTACAGAAGTAAATTGGAAGAAGATTAGTGCCAAATACACATTTTATAATGAGACAAAATATTATATGTATGAAATGTAACATGTCAAATGTACAGTGACTAATATGTTATAAAAGACATAGAATTGGTAGGAGGAGACAACTGGAATCAATTTGCTGGCCTGTTTTCTAAATTTCAAGGTAGAGAATTGTGTTTCCGTCCAAAATAAGGAATAAGGGAACATTTTCTCTCTCTCTTTCCTACCTATATAAATAATGCTTATCTTATAATAAATAATGCTTATCTTAAAAATTATCTCACAGCCCTGGTCTACACTAGGGAGTTGTTTTGAAATAACCCACCTTATTTCAAAATAATAAGTAAAGCGTACACACTACCAACCCCGTTATTTTGAAATAACAGGCTAGTTATTTTGAAATCTATACTCCTGCTTTCCTATGGAAATAAGCTTATTTCGAAATAGTTATTTTGGAAGTTATTTCAAATTTAGTTATTTCGAAATAATTTCCTAGTGTAGACATGCCCTTTGGTACCAGTTCCATCTAAGGATTAAGCTGTCATATAATGGTGGACTTTAAAGTGGCTCAACACAATTTTACAAGAGTCAATCAAAAGCAACTAAAACACTAATGTTTGTTTTAAAAAACTATTTTAAAATTTCAACAAAAAATCAATTCTAGGCTGACAATTTTATAACAATTAAAATCAATAGAGTTTGCCTAGGGGACCTGTGAACAGGAATTCACAACACTACAGGGCAGATTACAGGTTTTCTGGTCCCTGCTGGAGCTAGATAGTACGGTACATAGACAATGAAAAACAGTTACTAGGGGGAAATAGTATTTGAATATTTACAGAGTTTCAGCTTAATGCTAGGACAAACCTGCATGTTAGTTCTTAATCTGACTGATAAAGTGTCAACATGACACCCCCAAAATAAACATTTTTTATGGAAAATAAGATTGACACCAAGCCTCTAAGGCTATGTCTAAACTACATCCCTCTGTCGGCAGAGGGATGTAAATGAAGCACTTCGAAAGTGCAAATGAAGCTGGGATTTAAATATCCCGTGCTTCATTTGCATAATCACGTAATGGTGCTCTTTCAAAAAAGTGCTATTTCAAAACTGAAACCGCAGTCTAGATGCAGTTCTTTCAAAAAAGGGGCGCTTTTTCGAAAGATCCTGTAAACATCACAGTCAAAAACAGGGCAATTACTCAGGGGTTTTGGTACAAATCAGCAAATTCACGATTTTCCTCAGCTTCTCTCCAATTTGGTTGGAATTCGGTTGGTAGACTTCCTATTTGTGAACTTCTCTGTCATGGATGTTTGCAATTTCATATTTGATTTCTCCAGCTCGGCACAATCATGAGAAAATGTGAGGGTAATTTATTGTGAGTCTAGGGGAAAGGAGAAGGAAAATAAAGTTGAGTGCTCCTGTTTTTTATTTAAAAAATAGGCCTGAATCAACTTCTCATGCTTTTTCATTTTTGGAAATTATAAAAAATAACTAAATATTGGTTAAAAAAAGTTTTAAAAGGCATATTCCCAGAGAACGGAGAGTCACATTTTATGTTTACCTGTTATGAATATACACTGTATGAGAAAATTTAATATTAACATTTGGGAGGTGATTTCTGAAGGCTCCAGTGCCAAGATGAGTGATAATTATGAACCCATTTCTTAAATATGTACTTTGTGTAATCACTCAGGGCTAGGTGGTGCCTTAGTCACTTCAGGTGGTAGATGTTGCAAAACCTCAAGAACAGCCTTTGGAGGTACTGTGACTCTCAGACAACCTCTGAGGCACAATTTCCTCCCTCCTGGGATGGTGAAAGGAATTGAGTAGCTATTTGATACTAGCTTATACCAGTGTTGAGAGACAGTGCCAAGACTCTGCCCACTGTCTCTCCACCTGGAAATAAGTGTGTGTGTGCCCAGACTAAGGATGTTAAACTGCGGTTTAACTGGGCTACTGGGCTCTTACTACATTTAAAATGCAGAGGCGCAGTGTCCTGGACCAGCGCAAGCCAGGACTGTTTGGTCCCAGCTCCTGCGGAGTCCAGCAGCCCCTGTTCACAGTGGGTAGCCCTGAATGCCACAAACAGAGGCTGCTCTGGCACCAGCCCCAGTTTGCAGTAGCCAGGCTGGCCGTGGCAAGGGGTGCTCCTGGAGCAGCCCGGGCCTTCACGAACAGGGGATGGGACCCCTGTGGACATGTGCTGCTTTGCAGCAGCCTCCCCTATATCCCCTCTAATAGAGGCAGCAGGGCAGGGGGGAGGCAGGGCAGCACAGCAAAGATGGCTCCTGTTACACCCGCCCCTGCTTGCTACCTCTCATACAAGTAGCAAGGGGGGAGGGAAGCAAGTAGTCCTTACTCTAGTCAACTACTTGATAAGCTAATGCTAATATTACGAAACCAACAGTTACCAAGAATTACCTCCCCCTCCCCCCGCCCACACACACAAACTCCTCCCCGATACCTCAGACCCTGCTGCTATCTCCTCTGTTAATCGTATGGATTGATGTCTTGGATAGTCTGTTGTAACAGCTGACACACAATGATACTTTTTTAATGGGGGCCAATAGAACCGAGAGGTCCGAGGGATGTAGCCTCACCATCTTCTCTGTCAGCTTGATTACTGTTTAGCACCAGTACAGAAATTAATGTTAAAAACAGACCTTACCATTCTGTGTATTTTTATATGCTTTGAACTCTTGTCAGCACTGCAGGGGTCAACAGAGCTGAATTTTATTATAATTCCTTCATCAAGAACAGTATTGGGAAGCAGAAGGCACTAGCCTCGGACTCAGGGGACCTGGATTCAAAATTATGCTCCACGCAGGCTAGGTGTGTGACCTTGGCTAAGTCACTGAGGGTACATCTACACTTGCCCCCTAAATCAATCTATGGAGGCTAATGAGGGTGACCAGAATTGCAAATCAAGCCCGGGATTTAAATATCCCGTGCTTGATTTGCATGTTCCCGGCCGGTCGCCATTTTAGAAATTGACTAGCCCGAAGTAACTACCCGCGTCTACATGCGGCAGTGAAACGGGATTCTGATTTAAAGCCCTAACTCGAATTAGCTGGTATTCCTCTTGCAATGAGGTTTACCAGCTAATTCAAATTAGGAGCTTTAAATCAGAATCCCATTTTACTGCCGCGTGTAGACGCGGGCAGTTACCTCGGGCTAGTCAATTTCTAAAATGGCGACCGGACGGGAACATGCAAATGAAGCGCAGGATATTTAAATCCCGGGCTTGATTTGCAATTCCGGTCGCCCTCATTAGCCTCCCTAGATCGATCTAGGGGGCTAGTGTAGACGTACCCTGAGTCTTTGTTCCTCACCCATAAAATGGATATAATGATACTTCTCTACATCAGAGCAAGGGAAGGGAGTTGTGAGAATCAATACATTAATAACTACGAAGAATGCAGTTTCATCAGTTATGGGGGCCACATAAGCATTTAGATATAGACCAGAACTGCTAACCAAATTCCAGTTAGTAAACCCTGTACAAGCTAGCTGAAAGCAATAGCAATGGAACTGCAGTGAAGGCAAAACTTTGCCAGCAAAACCTTTACCCATGATGATTGTATGAGGAGGGGTGGAAATCCACATGAATTCTCAGATCTGGTATTGAGGGTGCAGAGCTGGCAGCTAACTAAAAAAACACCCTTGCTTGTAACCCAGGTATATTAGATATGCACTCATCCAGGCTATGTCTAGACTACACTGATCTATCAGATCATCCAGGCTATGTCTAGACTACACTGGTCTATAGGAATAAGGTACACAAATTTCGCTCCGCAATTTGCGTATCTTTTTCTGATTTACTTCCAAAAGAGGCTTTTCCAAAATTTTCCACGTCTACACTGGGCCAAATTTTAGAAAAGCCTCCTCTTTCGGAAGAGCCCTTCTTCCTCGTGGAAGGAGGAAGACAGGGCTTCCGAAAGAGCGTGTCTGCTCCTCCGCAAAAAAAAGCGGAAAAGCAGACGCATTCCCTGGATGCGGCGGAGTTTTTTCAGGATATCTCTGGTATCCCAGAAAAACCCTGTAGTGTGGACATAGCCCCAGAGTCACAACAAGGACTCACATTCAGAGCAGACCTGAACTTTAATTTTTAAACGAGTAACGTATGTGAGTTGTTCAAGCTCACATCTGATTATCAGAGCCAAAACAAATAACCCAACTGTCCTACTTCTGGACAAAATTACCAGTTTGATTATAATTTTTCCAAAATGTAATCAGCAATTTTGGGAGACCCATTTTTCCTCTTTTATTCCTAAGTGGTTTTTTAACTCTCAAAATTGACTTTGAAGTAGAATTTTTTATTTTAGAATCATTACAAAAAAATCTAAACGTGTAATTTTGCCAAACTGTGGACTGATTAATATTATGGAGGAAAAAATAGAAATAATGTATAATATTTATCCAGAGATTTTGCCTCCTACTCCTCCTGTTGTCAGGTTACTTGGAAGGCATACAGATAACTGGAAGATACTAGGGACTAGTATCAAGTGGTCATTTGAAAGGTTTTCAAACATGCAACACTAGAATTGAAATGTAGCTATTTAATTACTTAATTAGCTAGTTCCAACCATGCTTCTTATGCAGAATGCTAAAATCCAGATTATTTTTTAGCATGCACATACATACAAACACACATTTGATGTGTGAGAGATCAGTATGTGAAATAGTGTAGACCAGTATTTCCCGAATGGTGCTCCGCAGAACCCTGGGATTCCGCGAAGTGAAAGTAAGGGTTCCGTGAGAACTCAATTGCTCCCCCTGGCCCCAATGCCCTTAAAGAGACAGAGAGGAGCCCGGCGCGCAAAGACGCTGGCTCCTTCTCTGGTTCCCCGCTGGGCTGTCAGATACCTCCCCTCCCCGCTGCCACTCTGCCTTTACCAAGGGACCTAGTAGCAGCAACAGCTGCTGGTCCCGCTTCTATTGATCAGCACAAGATTCCTCTCCCTCTGTCCCTCGCTGCCACTCTACCATTACAAAGGGACTGGCTGCTGCTTCTACTAGGTATCTTTGTAAATGCAGATAGGCAGTGGGGGACAAGAAATCTTTGCTGATCAATAGAAGCGGGACCAGCAGCTACTGCTGCTGCTAGGTCCCTTTGTAAAAGCAGAGTGTGTGGGGGGGGGGGGGGTGCTATCAGTCAGTGGTGCGATCACATGCCACGGTGTATAACACTGGAAATCCTTTACTCACTGTGAGGGAGCGGAAATCTCCCTACTCACTGTGAGGACGCATGGCTCATGTGCATGACTTTAAGAATACAAGATAATATCAAAATTCCCCATGGATCATTGGTTAAAAGCAGGAACTTTAAAGAAAAAAGTGAGTACTTCAAACTCCCATATTTTTACTGAAACCAGCAAGGAAAATACTGAGGCCGTTCAAGTTAATTATGAAAAATTACAGCCAACTAATAAGAAACGCAGGTATTATGAGGACTATTTGTCATTTGGATTCACAAGCAATGGAAATGAAGATGCTACAGTTGCCCAGTGTGTACTATGCAACAAAATATTATCTAATAGTTGTTTAGTACCTGCTAAACTGTGAAGACATTTTGAAACAAATCATTCAGAATACAAAGATAAACACATTAGTTTTTTAAGCAGAAGCTTGAATCGCTTGAAAAAAGTAAACTCTTCATGTCAAAAATTGCCAAATCTGATAATGAAAATGCAACAGAGGCGTCTTACAAAGTTAGCTATCGTATATCACTCGCCGGAGAAGCACACACTATTGGGGAATCACTCATAAAACTATGTGCAAAAGATATTGTAATGTGTATGTTGGATCAGGAATCTTGTCAAAAAGTTGAGGCTGTGCTACTATCAAACAATACTGTCACACGTCGTATTCATGATCTTGCTGCTGACATTGAGAAGGAACTTATTTTTCGGCTGCATTTATGTGATGCATATTCATTGCAGTTAGACGAGTCCACTGACGTTGCGGGTCTTGCAATTTTGCTTGTATTTGTCCGTTATGATTTTAATAGTTCTATTGAAGAAGACTTACTGTAACGATATGGCTTTTCTGTAGCCATTTTGGAAGGCCTGTGCTAGGCCTGAACCAAAGCCGCCTTCTATAGCCAGACTGAAGAGTAGCAGCCATTACTGTAAGGCCTGGAGTCACATACTCACAGTTTCATCTAAAATGTTTTACAAAGTGTCACACAAGGTTGTGAGGAGGGGACTTTGCCCTGATAGCTCCTCCACTGTCACAAGATAAAGAAACAGATCTCAAGATGGGTAAAGAAAACTTAAGTAGCACCATTCTGTCTGTCAATAGAGAATGTTGAGGAATCCTCATCCTCTGACCATTGTCACTACACTTCCCTATTGTTTGATTGTGTGATCTCTGTCTGGTTTGTAACTGTTTCTGTTGCTGTATAATTAATTTTGCTAGGTGTAAATCAATTAAGGTGGTGGGATATGATTGGTTACATAATTTTGTTATGATTGGTTAATAAAATTATACTAAAATAATTGGTTACGGTATAGCTAAGTAAGACTCCGGTTTCATTATATAAACTGGGGTTCAAGAAGGAGAAGAAGAAGATCAAAAGTAACAGAAGGAAGAAAAGGCTGGAAGAGGACCAGGAGGGGAGAATAAAAGACAGGACTATGCAGCACTTTAAAGACTAACAAGATGGTTTATAGGTGATGAGCTTTCGTGGGCCAGACCCACTTCCTCAGATCAAATAGCAGAAGAAAATTGGCATGACCATATATACCAAAGGGATACAATCAAAAAAAGAGTGAACACATAAAATAGACAAATCAGATTTTAGAACGGGGGGGGGGGGGGGAAGTTATAGGAGGAGGCTAGTGTCTATGAGATAATGATATTAGGGGTGATAATTGGGGAAGCTATCTTTGTAATGGATAAGACCTGGAAAAAAAGAACTCATCTCCGAGACACAGCCTAAGACCAGAGAGACTGATATTGCCTGGCCAACAGGGGAAGTCTGACTGCCTTTATCAGGATTGGTAAGCATGACACTGTGTGCTTAGCATGTGCATTCTGCTTGTTTGAGAATTGTCAATAAATAGAGGATAAGGACATTACTGTGTGAGGCTCTTTCAGTGGCTAAAGATCCTGGTTACACCCTGAGCCCTAGGAATTGGGTAAGGATGGGTGTGTAAATTCACAGGGTTGCACCTTGAGCCCTAAGAACTGGGTAAAGGTGTGTGTTCCTACAGTGTGGAAGGGATAGAGAAATTTGTGCAGTTAACATTACTTTTATGTGAATTTTTGCAAACCAATACAAGTGGTGAGAATATATTCAATTGTACTGATAACTTTAAGAAAACACATGAAATAAGCTGGGAAAAATGTGCTGATGTGTGTAGAGATGGCACCAAAGCAATGGTAGAAACAGTGTCTTGCACTGTAACATGAATAAAAAATGTAGCACCAAACTGTACCAGCAGTCACTGCATTCTCCACAGACACGCTCTCGTAGTTAAAAATATTTCTCCCTCTCTTAAAAATGTGTTGGACGAAGGAGTACAGATTATTAATTATATAAAAACTCAACCATTGCAATCAAGACTGTTCAAAATTATGTGTGAAGATATGGGTAGTCAGCACACAGCCCTGCTTCTACATACAGAAGTCAGCTGGCTATCGCAAGGCAAAGTTCTGGTTAGATTATTCGAGTTGCATAATGAGCTCTCCGCATATTTGATGGATCACAAATTCCAACTGTCTGATCATTTAACAAACTTTTTGTGGTTATCGAGAATTGCATATCTTGCCGACATCCTTACAAAACTAAATGAAGTTAATCTGTCAATGCAAGGAAAGAATGTAAATATTTTTAATGCGAAAGATAAATTTCGTCATTGTCACGGAAGCTACAGTTTTGGATCTCATTTGTAGGACAAAATTATTTGGATTGTTTACCAACCCTGAATGATTTCCTTGAAGAAAATGAATGCAAACTTGATGAAGATATTTGCAGCAATATTGCAGATCATCTCTGTGATTTATACACAAACATCGTTAAGTATTTTCCAACCATAAATGACAACAATAACTGGATTTGAAATCCATTAAGTTTAACAGAAAAGCCAGTCAGTTTTTCTACACAAGATTATGAAAACCTAACCAAAGTCGCTTCAGACGTCCAATTAATAAAAAAATTTAAAGAAGTTTCTCTGATTACATTTTGGGGCAACTTATGTCAAAATCAAGAATATTCATCTTTATCAAAACGTGCAATTCGTCAATTGTTACCCTTCACCAGCACATACTTGTGCGAAACTGGGTTCTCGAACTATGCAGCAACAAAAACGAAATACAGAAATCAACTGAATGCTGCGCCAGATATGCGAATCCAACTTTCTAGTATTAAACAAAATATAAAAAGAATTTGCCAAGAAAAAAAGAAAAACCACTCTTCGCATTGAAAACTGCCAATATAATTTCTATTATTTTTTAGCTTTATTTTTTGTACACATTTAATGTGATTTTTGTTTTAAAATATGTTGAATTAAAATGAATGGTAATCTCATGACTGTATTTAGCATCTTACTACTACTAATTGTGGTGTACTGGAAGCCCGCTCCCTGGTCTGTGTGTTTGGGTGTTTGCTTGTTTTTTTGCTCGACAAACTTTTCCCTTGGCCATAGGGGTTCCTTGAAATTCTTCCAAGTTTAAAAGGGTTCCATGGTCAATAAAATTGGAAAACACTGGTGTAGACAATGAGCATTGTAAAAATAATGCCATAAACATTGTGGCTGCGTCTAGACCGGCATGATTTTCCGCAAATGCTTTTAACGGAAAAGTTTTTCCGTTAGAAGCATTTGCAGAAAAGAGTGTCTAGATTGGCACGGACGCTTTTGCGCAAAAGCACTTTTTGTGAAAAAGCGTCCATGCCAATCTAGACACGGTTTTGCGCAAGAAAGCCCTGATCGCCATTTTCGCCATCAGGGCTTTTTTGCGCAAAACAGTCCTCCCCTGTCTACACTTGCGCAAGAGGGCTTATTAATTTGCGCAAGAGGGCTTATTCCTGAGCGGGAGCATCATAAGATTTGCGCAAGAACACTGACAATCTTACATTAGATCATCAGTGTTCTTGCGCAAATTCAAGCGGCCAGTGTAGACAGCTGGCAAGTTTTCCGCAAAAGCAATTGCTTTTGCGGAAAATCTTGCCAGTCTAGATGCAGCCTGTGTGTGTATATATATATTTGCATATAGTATATCCCCAAAAAACTAGCACTGAAATATCATTAAGATTGAAAAATCAAGCAGTCAAATATTAGGAAATGCTAGAACAAATATTGACTGTTGCAACCCCTCCTATGATACAGATTTGTAAAGCCATGTAGCTCCCCACAGACTTGATTATATTGATGATCCTACATTTACAAAATGGTTTTCAAGCTATTGGTACACCAAGTACTTTGCAGACTACACTATTAGATTATAATGACTTATGCACAAGTATCCCTTTTCCTTCTTCAGACATACTGCTACAGGGAACAAAAGTAGAAATGCTTAAGATGCATTTTCACTCATTCAAGACCTGATTCTGTAAGACTCAAGAGCATTACAACATTTCCCTTGTCAAGATTTAAAACTGAAGATAGATGGTGCCCCCAATGCTTGCTCATTTTAGCTTATAACACATTTTGTACTTTTAAAACAGTCTGTGAAACATGTTCTTTTTTCTGAAAAGAATACATTTAAGTTTTCTGGTAAAAGAAGAAAACTGATTCTCACAAATCTCTCAGTATCAAAATAAATAGAAAATGCTACCAGCCAACACCAGAGTGAATTCTCAGTATGAATAATAATGACCAGTGCCATCTGACAAATATTTATAACCTTTTACCACAAAAAATAAAAGTGGCATGGAAATGTTACTTGTAGCATCCCTGACAGATTAACCTGCCCAGTTTTTAAGCTGTTCCAAATTCATGTTCCATCTAACACCACTGTTACTCTTAACACCAAAGAAAACCTGAGCGCAACAGAACCACATGCAGGAAACACGTCTTTTATATAGGCCTCAGTTTGTTTGGGTCAGTTCTGTGTAGTTTTTATAGCACACATTCAGTTTTGGTTCACGTCAGGTAGCCTCTCATCACCCAGAGAGTGTCTACACGTGAACATTTAGTTTGTGGCAAGGTGAAGTGTAAATGTACCCCACCCTCACTAGCCTAACATAGATAGGGTTGCCAGGTGTCCAGTATTGACCCAGACAGTCCAGTATTTTCGTCTTCTGTCTGGTAAAAAAAAAATCAGAAAATACTGGACACCTAAAATGTCCTGTATTTTCTGCTTTTTTTTTTCCCCTGCCAGGAAGCAAAAATACCAGACACCTAGCAAACCTACCACACTCAGCAACCGGGCCTAGCCCCTGAGCCCCTCCAAAGCCCTCTCCTCCTCCTCCCCCCCCCCCCCCCCCCCCACTTAACTGGTTCCGAAGGGGAGCTATCTTCTGGCACAGAGTAAGAAAACAAGATGATGATGGGCAAAAAAAAGCCACTAAGGCCTTAAAGGGGCCTTTTTTTTTTTTTTTTTTTTGCATTTTTGTTTTGCTTAATAACTATCGGGGTCCTTTTCTTTTTTTGCTTAACAACTTTGATCTCCCCCTTTTTTTTCTCAAAAGTGTTTTTTTGGGGGGAGGTGTTCGGTATTTTTGGTTAAACCATCTGGCAACCTTAAACATAAACTAGTTGTCCATGTACACTATGCTGATGTAATGCATGAACAGTTCACAAATGAGCTTTGATCTAGAATTCTGCAATTTACTGTGAGCACCTCACCAGGTCTGACCTCAACATCTACCATCCTGTTCTCTCAGAAGAAACTAGCAACCAGCCAGACTTCATAAAGCAAAGTATTATCTACTACAGGGCTACTCAACACATGGCCCATGGGCCGCATATGGCCCAGGGCCCGTTTGTATGTGGCCAGTGGCACCTTGAGCCGCTTCCTGGACTGCCTGTCTGACTCGTTGCTGTGGGCTCCAGCAGCAGCAGCGCCTCTCAGGGAGCCGAGCCAAACCACGCAGTGCCACATTGAGCCAGGCTGCATGCGCAGGAGCTGCCGGCAGGGGGTGGGGAGGCAGGCAGCAAGAGGCAGTGGGAGAGCATACCTGCCACATCAGCCAACAGCATAAATGCCTCCCCGCAAATTGAGCCGCGTGGCGCCGCACAGAGCCAGGAGTTTGCGCAGGAGCTGCTGGAGCAGCAAGAGGCAGTAGGGGAGCCGGGCAGCAAGGCACGTGGCAAGTCAGTGGCAGAGCTGGGCAGCAAAAGACGTGGTGAGGTGGCGGCAGAGCCAGGCAGCGAGGCCGAGATGTGAAAGGTCTGCGCTGGGGCTTGGGTAGGGTTTTCCCAGATGTAGCCTTGTTTTTACATGTTAAATTGCCATCCAGACGGGTTTTTTAAAAGGAAAAAAATGTCCAGGATGTTTTGCCCTGCAAAGGGGATCGGGGATGGGGCAGCGGCATGTGCCTTCAATGGAACGTTCTGAGCCGCGCGCCTGGACCATTCACAGCCACCCTGCACACTGGCCCCAGTGCCTGGAGGGAAAGCGCATTGTTCTGGTGAGACCCAGGGCATTACCCTCTGCCCTCCCAGATTTATGTCCCCAGCTCTGCAGAAGGGAAAGGGCATTGGGTTAGAGCAGGAAGGCTGGGGGTGCCTGGCTATGGGGGAGGGGAGGGGCACTGGATTGGAGCAGGGAACTGGAATTTAAAACTTCTGGCTTCTTTCCCTTCCTGTAGGTGGGCAGTGGGTCTGTTGGTTAGATTTGGAGGTTCCAGTCTCTGTTCTGTGAGGACTGTGAATGCTGGTGCTTGTTGGGGCGGGCAGGGGAAATATGGTTGCCAGGTGTCCAGTTCTGAACCAGACAGTCCAGTATTTGAGCTTTCTGTTCGGGAAACAAATTGAGAAAATATAAATTTCCGGTATTTTCTAAATAAGATGTAATATAGATTGTGATGTAATGTCAAGTGTGTCTGGTATTTTAGTTGAAACCATCTGGCAACCCTAAGGGGAAGGAAGGGAAGCTAGGAAGCAGAATTCCTGGGATCCATTTCTAGCTAAGCCACTTCTCCACTTAGTGCCTTTAACTTTACATTGATTGTACTTATATTTCAGTAAATATTGTATTGGCAGTTTTTGTTTGATTTGTTAAAATTGTGATGCCAAAACAAAAAAGTCGTCGATATAATGGTCTTCTGTTGATATATGTTTTAGTAGTTAAATTCCTGGACTGTCATTACGCATTAAAAGTGCTGTCATATGGGTGGAAATTGGGTAAATATTGCATTTTATTAATACCAGCAGAACTGATTTAAATGGGGCCTGCGTGCTGTGTAGTCTTGCCTTAATCTTTGTATTCATGCCTGTCTGTGTGAAATAAGCTATTTGCATAAATATATATATATATATATATATATATATATATATATATATATATATATATATATATATATATATATACACACACACACACAACCACACTTAAGTTACGGCCCCCGGCATGTGCTGTGGGTATCACTGTGGCCCCCGGGAACTTCCAAGGTTGAGTTTCCCTGATCTACTAGAAGACTTACCTGGTGTTGCTTGGGTCCTTCAGGGCAGAGAGATAGGTGTTTAGGGAGTGCAGGAGACAGGGAAGGAGCTTGGGGATCTAGGGGGCTCAGGACAGGAGGCTGAGGGCGTGGGGGTCCAAGAGTTAAGACTGGGAGGTGACGAGGGGTCAGAGCAGGTGTTAGTGAGTACAGGAGTCAAATCAGGGGAGTGGGGACTCAGGGCAGGGTGCTGAGAAGTGGGGGGCTGACTTGCAGAAAGGAATGGCTTAGTGCTGTTGGTAAAGATGCATCAAGCAGGCTGCTTGTGTTTGTTATTAATGTTAAAATAGAAACAGACCAGAAGGATCCTTGTGACTCACTACTGTCACCCTTTTGCCCTTAGGATTGTTTTATTTTTTAATTGAAGAGTCTAAGAATGTTTTTGTATATGGAAGAATTTGTAATAGTTATTTTAATATTAGAATATTTTGTACAAGATCTGTTTTTACAAAAGCAACTATGAAATCCTTATTTGCGTGAGGCAACTATGTAATTTTTCTTTGTGTGAGTGAAGAATGTGAGTGTTTCAAAAAAGATTAGTCTGAAGGCCAACACAGCACGCAGATGGTCAGAGGAGAGGCCAGAGACATAGGGGCACAAAGGAACTCCGCGAGTGCCACAAGAAATCTCATGGCGTATGAATGCTGCATGGACTCCTCATCGTCACTTAGCAGCTTCAGGAATAGCTTTAACACCAAAATAATGTCTAGCATTCTGCTATAAAATCAGAAGAGCTCCTTCTTAATTTAATACATAGAGGCTACGTCTACACTGCAGGCTTCATGCACAAGAACTGTTTTGTGCAAGAGTTCTTGTACAAAAGGTCTTCCAGAACAGCACATCTACACTGCCATGTGCTTTTGCGCAACAGATGTGCTTTTGCACAAGAGTGTCCATGGCAGTGTGGACGCTCTCTTGCGCAAGAAAGCTCTGATGGCCATTTTAGCCATAGGGTTTCTTGAGCAAGAAAACCCTGTTGCACATCCACATTGCCTTCTTGCACAAGAGCTCTTGCGCAAGAGGGCTTATTCCTCGTGGCGAGAGGAATAACTCTTGTGCAAAAAGCCCTCTGTTCCGAAGCTTTACTGTAAATGTACTTGCGCAAGAACACACATGCAGTGTAGATGCACTGCAAGTTTTTGCACAAGAAGCCTATAGTATAGACGTAGCTGGAGACTAGGTTTATTTTGTCAAAAGATGATACTCCTCTGACATTGTGAGTCCTAAATATCCTGCACATCTCAGTAAATAACAAAGCTCTTCAATAAGACTATTTACTATTCATGTTTTAGTGGACTTAAGTCTGATCCCAAAATAATTTTCTTGCTTGACCCAAAGAAAGTCTTTGGCTAAGATTAGTAGAGCTATTTGTTTGAGGTGATGCAATGAATAGCAATAAACAATGACCCTAAACTAAAGTGACCCTGTATACTGTAGTTCTCCTAATGCTTCCCTGAAATCAAATGGCAGGCAAACAACAGGTTTTAATTTAATTCAAGTGCAAGGCAAAGATACCCTGTTATTTGATTTTTCTCTTGAAATCAATGTAGATGTAATTCAGGCCCATATGCAGGGGAGTGCGAAGAGTGTGCATGCATCCCCCCCGTGGTCTTTCATGATCCACCATGGGGCAGATTCCAGCTGCTCTGGGAAAGGCAGAGGTGATGCATTGCCAACCTCACTCCCCCATCCTGTGGACAGCAGGGGAAGCCTGAGGCTGATTCCCCCCTTGCTCCCGAAGGAGAGAGGCCAGGGGTGGGGCTGGACCATGGGGGTGGGGTTGGAGCAACCACCAGCCCCTCTTGCAGCTCTCAGAAATTCCTGCATACAGGCCTGTGATTAGATTTCAGATAAAAAATCACTGCAAGGCTGTGTCTACACTACCTGCCTCTGTCGGCAGAGGCATGTAGATTAGGGTTGTAGGCAAAGGTAAATGAAGCCGCGATTTAAATGATCGCAGCTACATTTACATTTACATGGCTGCCGCGCTGAGCCGACAAACAGCTGATCAGCTGTTTGTTGGCTCAGCGCGGCAGCCATGTAAATGTAAATGAAGCCGCGATCATTTAAATCGCGGCTTCATTTACCTTTGCTGAACAAACAAATCTACATGCCTCTGCCGACAGAGGCATGTAGTGTAGACGTACCCCAAGTGTAGACAAGTCCTAAGATACAGGCAGTCCCCAGGTTACGTATAAGATAGGGACTGTAGGTTTGTTCTTAAGTTGAATCTGTATGTAAGTCGGAACTGGCGTCCAGATTCAGCCGCTGCTGAAATTGATCAGTTTCAACAACGGCTGAATCTGGACGCCAGTTCTGACTTACATACAGATTCAACTTAAGAACCCCAGGAATCCTCAAGTCAGCTGCTGCTGAAACTGATCAGCAGCTGATTCCAGGAAGCCCGGGGCAGGGGCTTCCTGTAATCAGCCACTGGTCAGTTTCAGCAGCGGCTGACTTGGGGATGCCTGGGGCAGAGCAGCTGGGGTGCTGCTGGGTTGGTCCAGTAGCGCCGAGGAGCGGCGGCGCTACTGGACCAACCCAGCAGCACCCCAGCTGCTCTGCCCCAGGTGTCCTGATTCAGCCGCTGCTGAAACTGATCAGCCGCTGCTGAAACTGATCAGCAGCAGCTGAATCAGGACATCTGGGGCAGAGCAGCTGGGGTGCTGCCAGTATGGTCCAGTAGCGCCAAGGAGTGGTGCTGCGGGACCAACCGGCAGCGCCCCACCTGCTCTACCACAGGCCCGGGGCTTTGCTCCACGTCTCCCTGGTCTGCTGGGGGGGGGGGGCACTAGCTGGGCCTCCCCCCCAGCAGACCAGGGACACGGGGAGCAAAGCCTCAGCGGCGCGGGACCCCTCCGCCTCCCGGCTTTGCTCCAGGTGTCCCTGGTCTGCTGGAGACAGTCCCCAGCAGACCAGAGGCACCGGGAGCAAAGCAGCAGCGGCGGCGGAGTCCGGCGCCTCTGAGGCTTTGCTAGAGCAAAGCCTCAGAGGCGCGGGACCCCTCCGCCTCCCCGGCTTTGCTCCGGGTGTCCCTGGTCTGCTGGAGATGGTCCCCAGCAGACAAGAGGCACCGGGAGCAAAGCGGCAGCGACGGCGGGGTGCCGCGCCTCTGAGGCTTTGCTCTAGCAGACCAGGGACACAGGGAGCAAAGCCGCAGCGGCGGCGGAGTTCCGCGACTCTGAGGCTTTGCCAGAGCAAAGCCTCAGACGCGCGCGACCCCTCCGCCTCCCCGGCTTTGCTCCAGGTGTCCCTGGTCTGCTGGAGATGGTCCCCAGCAGACATGGGGCACCCGGAGCAGCTTTTCTCGCCCCAGAGGTCGAGGTGGCGGGACTGCTGTGCTCTGGGCGGTCCCGCTGCCTGCGAGCTCCGGGGCAAGAAAGCCCCGTTCGTAAGTGCGGATCCGACATAAGTCGGATCCGCGTAACTTGGGGACTGCCTGTACTGACAGATCCGAATTGTACTGGGATTTAAGTGAAAGGAAATTTTATCACTGACTTCAGTGGGAGCAAGATCAAGCCCTAAATAAAAAGTCAAAGCCATTCAGACACAAGAAGGTTTTATTTTCCAGTGTTGCAGTAGAAGCACAATATTTCTTACTAAGGTAGGCTTTCTAGAAGTGGGCTTTTTGGCGAGATATCAATTAAGAGATGGTTGCCTTGTATTCCAACAGTGTAAAAATGCAGCATGGTTTTTTATTCTTTCCGTTACTATGCAAATATTGGGCAACTCCCAAGTATTGTTCTCTTTGTTATGTTGTGTTTGCTGGTAGCTAATTTTCCTTGTCTGCTTAGTTTGTTAATATTGCTTCATTTTCCATTGACCATACAAAGAGCAAGGCTGAGGATGTGGACTGAAAACTTAGTACACATTATATGTAGGGTTTTGGTTTTGTTTTGTTTTGTTTTGTTTTTTTGACAGAGTATTAGAAACAGTTTCAACAAAACAAAATATTGGCTTGGCAGGCTATTCAAATTTAGCTATTTGAAGCTCTTTCCAAATTTATAATTCAGCCATGATTATGTTTTAAAATGCATATCTTCCATTTTTTATTGTTTATGGACCTCAACTGACGAAAGAGTGATCAGCATTTATTTCTGTCTCCTGGTATCTATAAGGAAGCATTTTTCAAAAGGGAGACTGAAATGACAAAAAGGAGGAACAAACAGCCACAGTCAAACCTCACTTCTCTCCCAATCAATTCACTGCACCTGAAGGGACAGAGTAAGCAGCCTTTGGGCCAGGGGAGGGGTTCTAATCTAACATGGTTAATCAGTAAGACTGCAGAGAGCATGCGGTGAGAAAACTCGTCCTTAGCTTGTTAAATTAGGCACAAGTTGCATTTTATCTGTGCTTTAAATGAAATAATTTCTGACTTTTATTCCTCATTAATTGTATTCTCTTAAAATCTCTCTTTGTACTTAATAAACTTGCATTACTGTTTTAACTAATCCAGTGTGTCTAAACTGAATTGTCTAGGAAACTCCATTTGGAGTGGCAAGCTGTGTGCATGTTATTTCTAATGTATTGCCCAGGAGAGGCTGTGCAGTATAGGACATACTTTTCTGGAGGAATATCTAAGATCGGGGACATTCTAAGATCATCCTACAATATTACCAAGGCTGCCAAGAGGCAGAGTGTCACTCAAATGTTGCTGGCAGACTGCAGTTTCACTCAAGCACTCGGGGTACGTCAACACTGAGCACTTATTTCAAAATAAGCTATTACGGAAGAAATACTCCACAATAGCTTATTTCAAAATAGCACATCTACACTGCAGGGAAGCCTCAAAATTAGTTCAAGGCAGGCTTCTCTAATGTGGACGTGCTATCTCGATTTACAGCCCCAGGAGGCACTGGGGAGTAATTAGTTTGAATGGCCCAGGGGAGGAGGTATTTCAAAATAGCAGCAGCGGAGTATCCACACTACTGCTATTTCAAAATAGGCATTATTCCTCGTGGAATTAGGTTTACAGAAGTTGGAATAAGCCATCCATTACTTCAAATGTGTTTTGAAACAACAGAATTGCTGTGTAGACACTCACACTGTTATTTCAGAATAATGGCCGTTATTCCGAAGTAACGCTGCTGTGTAGATGCACCCAGGGTGAGGCATGCATGTTAAAAAGCTGTTTGTGAGTGGCTAATATGGGAACTCCTTTGGCAAGATGTTGTAAGGCACTCAAGGTTGCAGGGCAAGGGTGACAGCTGCTCATTAAACTAGATTGTTCCCTGGTATGTCACCAGGTCCTTGCTTTGACTCCGCATTTAGGTGAGTGGCATTACTCAGGCTGGCAATGTGGAGGCTCCACTGCGTGAGGAATAGACAAATGGAGGCAAACTGCCAGTAGAATATTATATGTTAACGCTTTCTGAACACCGGTCTGATGCTATGTAACACCGAAAAGGTATAACAAGGGAACAGAGAGAGAGAGAATAATATGTTTATTATAACACCATTCCTTATATACAGTGCTGGCCAAAGCTCAGCTCCCCCACATCCCACCCACAAAAAGAAAAATTCAATACCCTGAAATTCAAGTTCTGAAGAAGAAAGTTTCCTGTTAATGTTTTCTACCACGTTAGCTTTAAAAGATTCTATTCTGGTCTAGTTCTCTGAGATCAGTGGCTTTGGTATTTATTATATTTCACTATGCTGGATGAACACACAGTGACATGTTTTTGCTTTGCAGGACTGTTTGTATGGTTTGGACTGTAGGTGTATGTGTGCACTGGTTTTGGTTATACACTTTATATACAAATTTACTGAAAAAGAAAATGGCAGCACAATAACTTCTGAGTTTCACATATAAGAAATTGCAAAGTTCAAATCAGAAGTGGTGCACGTTCCTCAGTTGTGCACGCTCCTTCTCTGTCTCTCACACACAAATACCACACTTGGCTCATTACTTGAGAGGTAGAAAGACAGGGATACCTACTTACTTTTTAGGGAGGGAAACTATGTGAAACACGTATTGTTACTTTTAAACAGTGCCAGGGCTAGCCCATTGGAGGTCCTAAGCAGGAGTATTTTGAGGCTCCCCCATACTAAATCTAGGGATGTAAATCCCATTTAATCAGTTAACTGGTTAAACGTTATGTTTAATGCATAACGAGGCCAGGAAACCAGGGTTGGGGGGCGCTCCAGTCTGGCTGGGCTGGTGCAGCACTGTCCTGCAGCATGGCGCAGCAGGCTAGTCAGGCTGGAGTGCCCCTTGCCCGCAACATAGCACAGTGGGCCAACCGAGCTGGAGCGCCCCCTGCTTGCAACGCAGTGGACTGCTCCAACCTGACCAGGCCTGGCACAGGCGGCGGCTGCTCTGGACATACTGGAGTGCCTACCACCCATGGCACAGAGGGCCCAGGTGGGCTGGAGTAGTGCCCCACCTGTGTCAGAGGGCTACTCCAGCCTGGCCAGGCCGCCAGTTAACCATAACCAGTAAGCATCAAGTTCTTATCACAAAAAGTGAATAGGTGGCACCCCCGGTGCTGCTCAGGGCACCAAACAATTGCTTAGACTGCTTATGCCAAGCTCCAGCTCTGCTTTTAACCCTCTGCCAGCAACTTTACATGGATACAACTTGATTTCTACAAGAAACCAAGTGCAGCAAACTGCAATACACCAGAGACATTGTGACAAAATAAAATGAACGTTCGTTGTTTGGACTTTACTTATTTATAATAAAAAAAATTAGAACCCAGTGACAAAATGTTGTGTACACCAGGAATTCAAAGGCCTGTTTACAACATTGACAGGTGATTCCAATTACCCAAATAACTAACATGTGATGTTGTCTTCATCAAATTAATTCTCATGCACTTGGGAAATTTCAGGTCTGTTTATAGTAATATAGAACCTGAAAGTTACTCAATGTTCTATAGAAAATATTCATTTTTGTTAGTGGTTACCAGAACTTCTAATTAGCAATAATAAAAAACATTTATTAAGAGCAGCAACTGCTCCCTCACTATCTCTGAGTAGTAAACTGATGGGATTACTCACTAGCAAGGTACTGCTCAATGGTTCTGGTCCACAGGCAGGTAGAAGTCAGTGGAGTTCTTCACAAGCACAGGTATCCATCCTGTCTCAACAGCATTGTTAAAATTGGCAGAATCAAGCCCTTAAGATACTATACCAGAAGCCTTGTGGAGGGGTGCAACAGAATCAATACGTCAGCCCTACAGCATCCAGAATTCACCCCCATGTAAAATGCCAAAGAAGCTGATTAAGCCAGCTCTCTGTCTACTTTGTGTCTCAACAGCAGCACTAAGGCTTTGGAACAGAATCAGAATTGGAACCATCAAAAATATGGAGCTATTAAATGGAAGCCCATTGATTACATCTCTCTGTATGTAGTAGATAGCCATAAACATTAACTACGAATTACCTCATTAACTTGCTTTTTGTCCAAATGGAAAACTTGACCAGAACTTGTTGAGGCAATTTCTTCATAGACTTTGTAACCAATATGTGTCCTATCATCACAGTCTCCGGTCAGCACAAATACAACCTGGGGTATTAACAAGAAAAACACACAAAGGAAATGAAGATGCAGACATCGAGCACCTAGTGCAAACCTCAATGGGAAAAATCTTATTGTCAAATGTACTAGAGAAGTACACCAGAATTTTTTTTTAAAAGTTCACACTTTTCTGTGTGATGGACAGCCATTTTACTTTCAATTAATCTACTCTGAGCTCTATACAAATGAGATGTACACCCTGCCGCGCCTTCCCCTCCCCTCAAAAAAAAGGAAGGAAGGAAGGAAGGGAATCTGGAGCACAGCTGATTTCTGTACCCACTCCACACATAATACACCAAATGGTTTCAATTTGATGTTTTTCAATGGAAATTCCATACAGAAAGCAAAGACCAGCAGGACTGAGTGATGGAAAGTGACTATAAGAAAACTCATGCAGCAATCACATCAAGAGAGGATGAAGTAATAAAACTTCTATCAGTACTTTTCATTCCCAGAGCAATCGATACTGTAACAGTCAGACAAATCCACAGACATTAATTCACTGCCAAAAGGCCCAAGAAGGCAAATATTAGCAGTGGAATATCTTGTGATATTTAATTAATAACCTTAATTAATGTCCCTTTAATTTTCATTTGTATTAGTCATATCAATTTGTAATATGTTATAAAATAACAAAACAAACACTAATTGCTAGAATGATAACCTCTTTTACAGAAAGATTTCACAAGTATCTTGGAAAGAGTTTTTCTGAACAATGCTGTTACCACAGTGGTAAATAAACAGGAATGGCTAGAATATTAATCTTATCCTTACCTGTGACTGCTTCTGCTGAATGAGCTGCAATACTTCATGGGTCAGCCTATAATCTTTGGATCGTGCATCAGTAAATACATAGATGAAAGAACCAGGAAGAGAAATTTCTAGAGCTATTTTGATTGCGCCAATGCTCATCTCTGGACAGTCACCACCGCCCTGTTCACAATTAAAGAAAGTGGAGAAAGTAATCATAAGAAAGGAAAATGGACATTAGCAATAATAAAATGATTAGGTTATTTTTCAGAAAGATCTAGGCAGATTTGTTTTCCAACTTCTAGCAGTTTATCCTTTTATTTATTGTACTGCATGGTTTCTGAAAAATACTTACTTTAAAATAATAGCAAGCCAAGTTTTAAAACTTCCCATTGATGGTCAAGATGTAAAAAAATGCAATGAAGATACTAACAATCAAGCTATACAAAGTAGGATAGGTAAACAGCCACCTTTGTGAAGAGCATGTATGAGTAAAGGTGTTGGTAACGAGAAATGCATAACACACTGATTTATCTGTTCCTTCCTACACAACTACCCACACCATACCCAGAATTTACCTGCCTTTGTACACAATGGGCCGTGTCCTTTTCTCAGTTACCCAGGCAAAAACCTGGTTTAGCTATTGTGATGGATAGGAGGAGAGCTGGCCATCACTCGGTAACTAAAGGGTAAAAACTCAGGTAGCTAAGGGTGTTGGCAGGGGGCCAGAAAAAGCAATGGGATGTAGTGCTAAAATTTGAATTGCGTATAGATACCTTCCTGCTCTCTTTGACTACATCTACACAGTAGCCTTCTTCCGCAAAAGCTTATGCAAATGAAGCGCAGAGTGGAATATCGCCACGCTTCATTTGCATAATTAATTAGCTGCTGCTTTTATGCAAGAGGCTTTTGCGCAAAAAGCAGCAGTGTAGACGGCTCCTTTTTGCGCAAAAAACTCCTCTTGCACAAGAGCCATTCTTCCTGAAAAAATGAGAAAGTAACATTAGTTCATTTTTGAGGAGTAACGTTAGATCGAACCAAGGGATTTGGTTTGAACTAACGTGTCCCAGCGCACACTTTCGAATCAGCTGTTGAGCGGAGTAACACACCGGTGAGATCATGCTAATGAAGCATGGGATATTTAAATCCCACGCTTCATTAGCAATTTTGGTCACCTACATTTGCATCCCTAGCTGGAACTAGGGAGCAAGTGGAGAGGTACCCTACGGTTCTTTGTGTTTTGATCTGTTCTTTTGTTAGTTGCTCTGTAACACCTAGCAACAAAGTATGCTTTATCAAGTATATCTCTTTTGTTTTGTAAATAAAATCACCTTTTTTAAGGCGATGATTTGATTTTTGTGTCCTGGGAGGTAACAAGAAGTC
The DNA here is from genome assembly GCF_049634645.1 of Pelodiscus sinensis. NCBI lineage: Eukaryota > Metazoa > Chordata > Testudines > Trionychidae > Pelodiscus > Pelodiscus sinensis. Next base: position 55,360,893 of record NC_134719.1, read on the forward strand.
TGTGTGTGTCTGCTTAGCCTGGGAGGTCAGCTATCAGAGATACAGTTTTTCTGTGTTTTTTATTTCTTTTTTCAAGCTCTTTGGTGGCAAAAGAGCTTAGGATACCCCTGCGGAAGGAATTCAAGTGCTCTTTCATGCTTTTTCAGAGTTTAAATAACTTGATGGGGGCAGCCTATCCTCCAGAGTCAGTGCATCTGTGAGTCTTCGAAGGTGGGGGTTTTTTTTAGGTTTTTTTAAGCAGAGCTTGTAGAGGAGTGGTGGCCAACCTGCAGCTCTCGAACCACATGCGGCTCTTTGCTTAAAGAAATGCGGCTCTTGGTAGTTCTGAGCTGCACACCCAGACTGCTCACGGCCGGCTGCTCTGTGCACACACCCCAGCGCCTGGAGGAAGAAGCACATGGCAGCGGAAGCCAGGCATTGGGTTAGAGTGTGGGGGGGGAGTGCCTAGCTCTGGGGGAGGTGAGGAGACTGGGGGTGCCAGGCTCTGGGAGAAAGGGAGGGCATTGGGTTAGAGTGGGAGTACCTTGTTCTGGAGGAGGGGGAGAGCATTGGGTTATGGTGGGGGCTGGGAATGCCTGTTCTGGGGGAGAGGAAGGGAATTGGGTTGGGGGGGCGGCTGAAGCACCTTAAACTGAAAGTCTTCATGGATGCAGAATAAGGCAGCCAACACAGATGTCATATTTAAATTCCAGTGCAAAAAAAGAATCAGCATGTACTGGTTCACACTGTGTTTCTTTAAAGAAAATTCAAAGGCCATCGTTTGCCAGGCTGGAGCAATTATTCTGAGATATGAGTCTCTCCCTTATTGTTTTTGAACCTCTTATATTTGCAATCTGGGACAGACCTAAATTTTTAGAACTATAAAAAAGCTATAATATTCATAAGTAAAAAAAAATTAGGAAACCATACCAGGGATCAACAAGCTGGAGTGAAACAGTCACTTCAAATTGTGCTAATTTACTTCTGAGTTCAGTTTAATTTTAAAAAACTCACAGAACATAATAGGGCAGTAGTATTAAATTTAAAATACATGGTGGGAATGCTTTTTTTTAGTGTAAGAATATTACTGTATTTTTAAAGTTTTTTTTTTTTTAATTTGATGTTTGTTCCTTGTCAAGTTCTCTGAAGATCTATGGACTGGCAGCGAATTTTTTAAATGAGTAGAGATTTTTTTATTGGTTTTTGTCTGAAATGTCCTATAATGTTATTTTTATCACTCCATTTTGTGTACTATATCTATCTATAGATAGACATAAAATAAATATATAATACATGACTCTTCAAACTCTATCCACAGCTATTTTGGCTCTTCACTCTTCGTCTCTAACTAGTTGGCCACCCCTGTTACAGAGACAAGGCATTTAAGGTCTTTTGTGGACCCCCATCTTCTGCACTCAGAGTGCCAGAGTGGAGAACAGCCCTAACAGCTACATTGGTCAGATTTACACATAGATAATTGAGAGGATAAATAGCTTGATTAGTTTATAGTTTATTAATACAAGTTTAGGGCCCTAACAAAAATTAATGTCTGTGAAAAACACATCATAGACTGTGAAACCTGGTCCTTTGTGTACATTTAGCCTACATTCTACAGATTTCGCAGGGGAGACCAGCATTAATCAAATTGGGAGGCCTGATCCAAAAGGGAATTGCAGAGGGAGACTGCAAGGCTAATTTAGAAGGGTTATAATACAGCCATCCTTACTTCTGTACTGACTTCAAAGCGGAGCAGCTGGACAGCAGGGGTTGTTGGCTCGGCAGCCAGTTTTGAAGACAGTGATCTGCCAGCAGAGCTGGGCTTCTGGCCAGCAGCCACCACTCTCCAGCTGCCCAGCTCTGAATGCAGCACTGCAGCCAACAGCAGTGCGGAAGGAAAGCAGTACCTCCACTCCCCCTGCAATAACCTTGTGACCCCTTCACAACTCCTTTTGGGGCTAGGACCCCTATAGTTACAACACCATGAAATTTCAGATTTAAATAGCTAAAATCATGACATTTACAATTAAAAAAAATACTATAATTGTGAAATTGACCACAATTAACTGTGAATTTGGTAGGTCCCTATATGTATGTATGCCCACACACAGACACACACAACAAGACAGAGCTAAGTTAAAGAAATTAGTCCTGTGTTTAGTTCCAAAACTGATTAGTTTTACAATTATTCTTATCTCTTGTGGGAATTAGATCTGTAGTTTAGATCCAGGTCTTGTGAAAGCTTAGCCTCTTGAAGTTACAAGTCTCCCTCACGGGTCATACCATAATTGTTCAGTGGCACACAGCTATTCTGGGAGGTCATGGACATAAAGGGTGAAGTGTTCTCTCAGGTAACCAGGACAATCTTGTGGAAGACTCTGAGGGTATGTCTAGACTACATGGCTCCGTTGACGGAGCCATGTAGATGAGTTTACTAGACATAGGAAAATGAAGCAGCGATTTAAATAATCGCCACTTCATTTACATCAAAATGGCCGCCACGCTGTGCCAATCAGCTGTTTGGCAGCACAGCGGGGCAGTCTGGACGTGCCGCGGTCAACAAGGGAAACCTTTGTTGACTGCTCCAGTAAACAACATTTCATGAGGCATAAACCTCATTTCACGTCGACAGAGCCATGTAGTCTAGACATACCCTGAATGTCAGAACAGCGAGACCTTGAAATGGACTCTGCACTGAGAGGAGAACAAGTGTAGCTTAGACAAGGGACTGCAGGGGATCTGTTCACAGTTACCTGTGTTGCTAAGGGGTAGCTGCAGTGTTCATACTATTTTTAATGAAAAAAAATCCCAACTATCCTGATTTGACATTGTCTTAAAGTAATTAGTTTAAAAATGGCCAACACCCTCAGTTAGTTTTTCATAACTGGAACAGAGAAAAACAAATTGAAAAACTGCTGTCTTATAGATGAAAAAAAGCCAAAAGCAAATGTTTGCAAATCAGATGAAGCTTGTAATAAATGTTAGCATAAAATCTTAGTTCCAAACCATTTATTTAAAAACTACTTTGAAGTTCTATTAAAGTTATGATTTTTTTTTTAATTTTAGCCAATGGCATATTGTTTTAATTTAAATAAGTTCATATAAGTACAAAAAATACATCCATTTGAATGAACTATAATCTTTGAAAAGCCAGAAATTTACATTTTAAAAAATAATTGGAACTATATTAATTTTTTTAACATATTTTGATTAAAACTCCTGGATTTCTCCCAGAAAAAAGAAGCATTTTCTAAGCACTTGCCATCTGTGGTTTTCCAAGTAAAGTATTTAAGAGACACAAGAAATTGAGTCAAAAGAAAACGCTGGAAAAAACAAAATCAGCGAGAGAAGCAGATCGTCTTTTCTTTGAAATAAGACAGATTAAAGCTGAAGGAAAGGACATGGTGCAATCATTCTTATTAATAAAAAAGGACAGAATTTGTGCCAAGTAGTAAATATTTTAAGGAAGAGCTTTGTAATTATCAGAACAATTAGATAATGTAATGAGCTGTAAAGGGAGATTATGAAGTTTGTCGTCATTGGAGATCAACAAGGCTAAACTTGACCCCCATCTAGCAAGGATCATTTGAGGATAAAAAAATTATTCTAGCCACAAAACAACAGTACTGACCGAACGAGTTGCTAGAGGGAGCACTCCCAATATAAGCCTGATCCTTCACCACTTACTGTTATTTAGTTCAACTGATTTCAGCAGAACTGATCTTGATAGTAAGGGTGAGATGACTATAGTCTATATATTACTATATAAAATATATTAAAATATTTTTATTTTTAATATTATGAACCCTTTGACTTGCATGAAAATTTTGTGCACTGAATGATAGCTGGGTATGAAAAGAAAACACTTAGTTCTCTCCTTCCTCCATTATACAGTGATCCTATTCTTTCTTCAGGTATTCAGCAGGTTTCTCAAATCTATGCAGATTTTAAAGGGGGAAACTGGCATTCTCATTGAAATTCTGCTAAATCAGTGATCTGTTAAAAAAATTCTCCATGTAGACAACTTTCCAGTTGTACAGAAGGAAATGTGCACCCTACAAGTATGAGCTGAGCATGTGAAAAGGAGAAAAATTTGCTTTAATAAATCAACAAACTTTGGTTTAGGGAAGAAAAGCCTTTGACTTAGCATCTTGTAAAAAGGAAATTTCCCAGCTTCTCTTACCTACTTTCTGAAAAAGTGGAGTCTTGCTGCTATAGGAGTTTAAGCTGAAACCAGAAATGAAACCCTGGTCCCACTAAAAATCAACGACAAAACTCCCAGTGACTTTATTTCACCCCTGAGAACAAATCAAAAGATTTTGAGGGCACTTTTTGTTCTGGGGTTAGAGTAAGAGGGACTTTTAATTATGAAGCACCAAGGAAATATAGCCTACTCCGGCATAAGGAGGAGAATTAACTATACCAGTACAAACTACCTTAGCAGTGATATAACTATTCTGATGCCAGTTGTGGTTCTTTTGATATTATTACTAATTAGAAGATTTACCCAGCACTGCTCAGATCCATAACTCAAATAAGTTTTGTTTTTCTTCATTTAAATCATTGCTCTGGGATTGGGCTTGGGCTTGGATGAGGGGGTTCAGTAGGCAGACTGCCCCAGGGAGAGAGGACCCCAGCCCTCTCTCACCATAGCAGTTTGGGGCCAGGTGAGAAGCACCTGTCCATGGCTGCTGTAGCTACAACGGACACAGCAGGAGGAAGGATGCATTCCCCTGTGTGGGGGGCAGACAGACACAGACAAACAGACACACACACTGACAAACTCTCTGAAACATATAGTAGATAGCTGTCCTTTTCTCCACTCCTGTCCCCTGCTGACCCAGTGGGATTAGAGCTGTCCTGGTCTCTGGCCCCGTGCTGCTCCCTGTGGTCATGGATTGACCTGGCTTGTCCAGTTTTCGCCACAAGTCTGGATCTCTGCCCTTCCTCTTGCCTCACAGGCGCCAGTCCAGATGAGAGCCGCTCGGGCAGCTGTGGGGAGTTGTGGACCCTCAGCTTCTGAAAGAATACAGGGAGTGGGCCTGTTCTTGGGGCCCTCTTACCCAATGCAAGTGGAGGGGCCTGGGCTTTCAGGAAAAGATCTTCTGGAAAAACTTCTTACAAAAGAGAGCATCCACACTGCAAAAGTACATCGAAAAAGCGATCTGCTTTTTCGAAAGATAGCATCCACACTGAATGGACGCTATCTCTCATGTAAGCTGTGATTACTATGGACGGTGTGCCCATTAGGGCACCTGTGCTTTTTTCTCTTTCCTCTTCTTTCAAAAGAACTCCCTCTTCCCTGTCCAGACACACCTTTTTCCAAAAGAGCTCTTTCGGAAAAAGGCTTCTTCTTCGTAGAATGTCAGAAAACCCCCTCTGTTCTTTCAATTTTCTTTAGGAAGAATGCAATTGTACTGTGGACATAAGCAAGGGTTTTTTTGGAAAAACGGCCGTTTTCCCCAAAAAGCTCTGTAGTGTAGACACACCCTCAGTTATGTATATTCATAAGCCAACTTTCATAAAACATGGGGAGGGGGATCCACGACAGAGCCTCTGATTGTGGATTGTGATTAATTTAATGGAGCCCAATGCAAAAAATATTACTGTTTTAATTAGAAGAGTCTTTTCTAATGATGTTTCCAGTCACATTTTGTACGCCAACGGCCAAATTCAGTGCTAATATAAGTGAGTGTAACTCTATACCAAAGTTAAATTTAGGCCTCGGAAACATGGCTAGTTTGAGTAAGTTCAGATATTTACCTGGAGCTCCTCAGTGAACTGGACTGAGCCCAAATATCCCAGAGAACTTCAGAACATAAGTATACACATTTTTAATTTCCATTTGGACAAATTATTTATAATGTTTGTAACTAACATATAAGTTTTATATGTAAAATGCTTTCCTCTTTTTTTTTTTAATGTGATGTTTTACCTTTTGAAATGGCAGCCCTCTGTGATAGGGAACTGATTCTTGCTGTACAGGGATCAAGGTGTGTAGTAACTAACAAAGTAGTTTTACTGTTTATATGAAAAATAAACATTAGTCTAATAGAACACAGGTGGAGTGAAGAAATATTCAGATTTTAAGTGTGACTCGGAAAGGTTTGATAGGGACCAATTCTGATCTCATGTATAGTTTCTTTAAACCAAAGTAATTCCACTCAGCCTATGACTACACTTTGGGTATGTCTAGACTACATGGCTCCATCGACGGAGCCATGTAGATGAGTTTACTAGACATAGAAAATGAAGCGGCAATTTAAATAATTGCTGCTTCATTTACATCAAAATGGCCGCTGCGCTGTGCTGATCAGCTGTTTGGCGGCACAGCAGGGCAGTCTGGACCTGCTGCAGTCGACAAGGGAAGCCTTTGTCAACAGCTATGGTATGCCTCATGAAATGGAGCCATGTATTCTAGACATACCCTGTGCTTTGTCGGAAGAGCAATGCAAATAAAGCACTGATTAGCATTTTCTCGTTCTTCATTTGCATAATCTATTTTGATCAATTTTTGCACAAGAGGTTTTTGTGCAAGAATATGCAGTGTGGACGTGTCTGTTTTGCGCAAAAATCCCTTTTTGAGCAAGATCCTTATACCGCTCCCGAATTGGGCCCCCATGTAGTACAGACATAGGGCAAAACGGACACGTCCACACTGCATGTTTTTGCGCAAAAACCTCTTGCGCAAAAACGAATCAGAATAGCTTATGCAAAGGAGGCGTGAGAAAATGCTAATCAGCACTTCATTTGCATTGCCTCGGCTGACAAAACATGTAGTGTAGACATAGCCTGCCTTCAGAGGAGTTACTCTTGATGATTTACACCTGTGTGAGACCAAAGCCAGGCCCTCAGGTGATTCATACTCTGAACCATCTGATTGATAAACACAGGAAATTAGGATGATCACAGAGAGTGCCTCAAGAATTGAGTGTATCTGATGGAAAACTGACCTTTTAACTGCCTGTGCCAGGTGATACCATGGTGGATGATGTCAGATAACCTTTCATGTATGTATGTTTATTATCTGAATTAGATATTCTGTAGAACTTCTTGAAATGTTTCAGCACTGTAGACAAATATTTCCCACGCAAAGAAAATTGAATGTTTCAACAAATTATTGGCAGGTTTTTAACCAGCTAACAGAATCAGTAAAAAACAATTACGAAATAGTTCTCAGAACACAAACTAGTTCTAAGACTATTCCCATTTGTTGCAGTATTTTGTATATGAAGGACTGCTAGCATAACGGAGCCTGCCTACGGAGAAAGAAGGCTATGGAGATTAGAACTATACAGAATGGGTAAGTTACTCACCTGAACATAAAGTTCCCGGAGTTCATACTGAAATTTCTTGGGATCTGTAGTAATTGTCACTGGCCCAATTTCTGGATGAAAAGAAAAATGCAAATTGTGTAATGAGATTTCAGTAAAATCCCCAAGGCTATTAAATTAGAATTCCCCTTAGAGACAAACATTTCAGAATCATAGTGTGATAAGTTCAGTCGCTGAGACCTCCTTGGGATATGCTGAATTACCACCGAGCCCACTTTCCTGCCCTCATGGGCACCTCTCAACTCTGAACTGCTGAGCAGGCCCTCAGGTCTCTTCCAGCAGCGACAAAGAGACAGAGTCACAGCCCTGTGCAGTATAATACAGACACTGAGCCCAGCTCGCCTCAGCTCTGGGAAGGCTCAGCTAAAGGGACTTGCCATAGGAACCAGGCACACAGCTCCAATGGGCCCTGAACTCAAGATAAATCCATTTTACTCTATATAAAGCTTTATATAAAGTAAGCTCCTGTTGTTCATCCTCTTTCTTGGTGTACAGAGAAATACAAACAGCTTTCCCAGTCACAATTATTTATACGGGGTTTATTAATATACAAAAGTGATTTCATTAAGTATAAAAGGTTGGATGTAAGTGGTCATGAGAGAGAAGACAGAGAAGAGTAGATTACTAAGAAAAATAAACTAGAACAGGCAAAGTAAGATTAATACACTCAAGAGACTGGTTACATGTGATATCTCAGGGTATGTCTACACTACCCTCCTAATTCGAACTAGGAGGGTAATGTAGGCATACCGCACTTGCAAATGAAGCCCGGGATTTGAATTTCCCGGGCTTCATTTGCATAAGCCGGGCGCTGCCATTTTTAAATCCCAGCTAGTTCGAACCCCGTGCCGCGCGGCTACACGCGGCACGGAGTAGCTAGTTCGGATTAGGCTTCTAATCCGAACTAGCTGTACTCCTCCGCGGCACGGGGTTCGAACTAGCCGGGATTTAAAAATGGCGGCGCCCAGCTTATGCAAATGAAGCCCGGGAAATTCCAATCCCAGGCTTCATTTGCAAGTGCGGTATGCCTACATTACCCTCCTAGTTCGAATTAGGAGGGTAGTGTAGACATACCCTCATTCCCAGTTGTTCTAATAAGCTCCTTTCACAGACTAGACAAAGCTGGGATTTCATTCGTTATGGACATTTCCTCCATTCTTCATCACCCTGGTACTTCCGTCCCCCTCATAAACTGAGGATGTCTACATCTACCCAACAAAGTTAAATTGACTCAGGTTACACCAATGATCATAAAACACTGTAGTTCCATCACTTGTGCACATTCACACACTGTTCCGTGTACTGGTGGAAGGCATCCACAGTTGGTATTCTACCATCAACAGACAGGGCAGTGTAGTGTGGGTAGCTATAGTTACTGTGCAACTCACCACCTTTTGCAGTTAAGGGGTTATGGGGAGGTTGGAATGGGTTGCAGTGCATCATGAGTGCAGGCTCAGGGTCCCATGAGGCATTTTTTCTGTTCTATTATTCAATGAGTTTCCGAACATATTTTGTGCCATTTTTCAGTAGCCACTGTATACTCTCCACCAACCATCTCTCCCAGCAACCATGAATCCTGCTCTGCTCTCTAGTGTTGCAAGCATTGTTATGAACACAAAGCAGCGAGCACATCGTATTTCATAAGCTTTGATTCTGAACAGGAATCTGATGTGCCTGCCCTGCTGTACGCCATGGAAAGAAATGATTCCAGATTATTTTTGGCGTTAATGAAGTAGCTGCACGCGGTAGACTCTCACTTTTGGACTCAGGAAACAAGAACTGAGTGGTGGGATCACATCACTCTGCAGGACCAGGATGGCAAGCGGTGGCTGCAGAAAGCCATCCTACTAGAACTGTGTGCGGAGCCCGGCCCAACTCTAGGGCACAACACTACCAAAATAAGAGCTGCCATGCCAGTGAAAAAGCATATGGTGATTGTTGTGTGGAAGCTGGCAACTCTGGACTGCTTCCTATCCATCATGAATCAGTTTGGAGTCAGGGGGTTCATCAGAGGGGATGTGTTCACATAAGTGCGTAGGGCCATTCACTGTATCCTGTTATAATGCTGTGTGACTCTTAGAACTGTGCGTGAGATAGCGGATGGTTTTGTGGCAATGGAATTCCCTAACTGTAGCAAGGCGATAGATGCCACACATAGTCCAATTCAGGCCGAGGACCATCGTGTGATAGTGTACATTAACAAGAAATGGGTACTTCTACATGGTATTGCAGGTCTCTGTAGATCAATAGGTCATTTCACTAATATCAACACAGGATTGTCAGGGAAGGTGCATGAGATATGCAACTTCATGAACACGGACCTGAACAGAAAGCTGCAAGCAGGACTTTCTTTTCCAGACCAAAAGATGCTGGATGCATGATGCTGAAATGTCCATAATGACCCGGGGAGACCCACCTACTCCTCACTCCCATGAAGCCTTAGAGGTAAACTAGACGGCAGCAAGGAACATTTGAACAATAGGCTGAGCAGCTGCACAAAGACCTATGAATGTGCGCTGGGAAGATTAAAGGCTCACTGGCACTGCCTTTATGGCAGTTTAGAACTCAGTAAGGAAAACATTCCCATGGTCATAGTAGCCTAGTGTACATTTCGTACTGGGGGAAGTTTCTATATGGATGAGCATGGAGGCAGATTGCCTGGCAGCTAATTTTGAACTGCCAGATACCAAGACTATTAGGGTGTGTCTACACAGCAATTCCATTATTTTGAATAATTTCAAAATAACTGACATCTTATTCCAACTTCTGTAAACCTCATTCCATGAGGAATAACACCTATTCTGATATAGCTATTTCGAAATAGCTGTAGTGTGAAATATCGCTATTTTGAAATAGCGCCTCCCCAGGGCCATTCAAAATAATTACTTCCCAGTGCTTCTTGGGGCTCTAAACGAGGTAACACATCCACATTAGGGAAACCTGCCTCAGACTAATTTTGAAGTTTCCCTGTAGTGTAGAAGTGCTATTTTGAAATAAGCTATTGTGGAGTATTTCTTCTGGAATAGCTTATTGTATGGAATACATGCCCTTAGAGGGGTACAACAGGGGGCTATTTGAATCAGGCAAGCTTTGAAGCACCATTTTGATAATGAGCAACAGTAATGTGTCTTTATATAATATATTCTGCCATCTTTTGTTTGTTTGCTGTCTGAAATAACCATGTTGATGATTGCTCCTTAACCATGATTTGTAGTTTGAAAATGTGCCAGTTGCCACAGCAGCAAGTATTGTGTGTAGGAGGCAAATAAAGATTGATTTTCTTACAGAGAGTATTTTTTCTTATTAAAGAGGAATACACAATACACAGAAAATACTTTCTTGAAAGAGATGTAGCTGTGAAAGGGGCTCTCTCTTGAGCTGTCTCTCACAGCTGTGTGTAAATCCAGCTATCGCTAGGGAACCTGTCCAAAGGGGCGGAGTGAATGGGGTATACTATGATGGGCCAGGAAGATGTAAGAAATATGTGGGTGAGTCTGAGGAGAGCATGGCTGGCAGTTTTGTATGGCCTAGGAGGAGAGGGAGGAGACGCACGCATGTTCTGCCTGCTGCGTGATTTGGCACTTCAATATCTGAGTGTGGTCTGCCATCATTTTTATCATCTACTCCAGGCCCTCGAAAATTCACTCCAGGCCACTTCAGACTGGCACCCTGTGCTGCTGCCTATGTACTGCTTTGGTCACTGCACAAGTGATTGCTAACTGGTGCGGGAAAGTTTCCTACAGTGAGGGAATTAACAAAGCAGCTCTGATTAGTGAGTACCTCCAGGAAAGTTTCCTATAGATCTCCCTGGAGAATTCCCATGAAGTCTCAATGTACATTAAAAAAACTTTTCTGCAGGGCCTCCACTGCAGAGCTGCACAGAGGAATGAGAAGCAGATGCAAACACAGCAGTCTTGTATGTTTCTATCCCTTAACCCACTTCTAGCTTATCACAGCTGATTGGCAACAACTCAAAAAGAGAACTTACCAGAGCTCCCTTCCCATGTGTCATGTGCACCAGAGAAGGAGTGAGGGACTGAGACTTCAGGGCCCCAGAAGTGGTCCTGGATTGCCATATTACCAGACAACTGTCGCCTGTCCTGTCCCATCCTCATCCACCACTTTGACCTTGAGGCTGAGACCATGAACCACTGTCTCCAGCTCTCCTGAAGTACCCAGGGCGTGTGCCAGTGGAGGGGGGGTGTCACCATGTGACTAAGTTTCCTCTAACCTGTGTGGCCATGCAGTAGCCTATTAAGTGTTACACAGGCGCTCGGGGCTGTGGAGGGGAGAAATGCCTCTCCCTGCTAGCCCCAGACTTGCTGCAGCTAGGGGAGAGTGCTCCTTCCCCAGGCCCAACCCAGACCCAGACTGGATCTGCTGCAGCCAGGGGAGAGGTATCTATCTCGTGGTACCAGGCCCAGAGCTGCTGCAGCGCAGAGAGGTGCCTTTCTCCCAGCCCAGGTGCTGCTGCGGAGAGAGTAATCTCCTCTCTTCATGCTGTAGTGATGCATGTACTATTGATAGCCCATATCCAACATGCAATTCCTATGGCTGGGGAGGAGCTGGAACTGCACAACAGTGTGACCAGATTTTAACTATACTATAAGTGTCAAGTTTTCCAAACTAACCTTGGGGATTTTAGGTCTCTCTGTCTCTCTCTCTCTCTCTCTCATTCATTCACACACACACACACACACACACACACACACACACACACACACGCACAGGGTATGTCTACACTACCCCGCTAGTTCGAACTAGCGGGGTAATGTATGCATACCGCACTTGCTAATGAAGCCCGGGATTTGAATTTCCCGGGCTTCATTAGCATAAGTGGGGAGCCGCCATTTTTAAATCCCCGCTGCTTCGAACCCCGTGCAGCGCGGCTACACGGGGCTCGAACTAGGTAGTTCGGACTAGGGTGCCTATTCCGAACTACCGGTACACCTCGTTTCACGAGGAGTAACGGTAGTTCAGAATAGGCACCCTAGTCCGAACTACCTAGTTCGAGCCCCGTGTAGCCGCGCTGCACGGGGTTCGAAGCAGCGGGGATTTAAAAATGGCGGCTCCCCGCTTATGCTAATGAAGCCCGGGAAATTCAAATCCCGGGCTTCATTAGCAAGTGCGGTACGCATACATTACCCCGCTAGTTCGAACTAGCGGGGTAGTGTAGACATACCCACTGATACAAAAGGATTTTTTTTAAAGAAATGGCTGCACATTACTGAATGAAGAAAGGACTTCCTAAAACTATACAACCAAAAAACTCAACTTAATACAACCAATATGATGTTTGATCAGTTGCCTAGGGACAGGCTCAAACACCATTACATAGTATTGTCTGCCAATGAATTTGACAGCGATTGAGAATGCTGATATTTCCCTCCCAAATATAAGTCTGAAAATAACACTGCTCAGTAAATAAACAGGAAAAGTATGTAAAACTGTAAAACTGTTCACTCTGAAATGTCTGAAAGGACTTTCCACACTGTCATCTAGTTCTTAGAATCATAGAATCATAGAATAATAGGACTGGAAGGGACCTCAAGAGGTCATCGAGTCCAGCCCCCCGCCCTCAAGGCAGGACCAAGCTCCATCTACACCATCCCTGACAGATGTCTATCTAACCTGTTCTTAAATATCTCCAGAGAGGGAGATTCCACCACCTCCCTTGGTAATTTATTCCAATATTTGACCACCCTGACAGTTAGGAATTTTTTCCTAATGTCCAATCTAAACCTCCCCTGCTGCACTTTAAGCCCATTACTCCTTGTCCTGTCCTCAGAAACCAAGAGGAACAAATTTTCTCCTTCCTCCTTGTGACACCCTTTTAGATATTTGAAAACCGCTATCATGTCCCCCCTTAATCTTCTTTTTTCCAAACTAAACAAGCCCAGTTCATGAAGCCTGGCTTCATAGGTCATGTTCTCTAAACCTTTAATCATTCTTGTCGCTCTTCTCTGTACCCTTTCCAATTTCTCCACATCTTTCTTGAAATGTGGTGCTCAGAACTGGACACAGTACTCCAGCTGAGGCCTAACTAGTGCAGAGTAGAGCGGCAGAATGACTTCACGAGTTTTGCTTACAACACACCTGTTGATACAACCTAGAATCATATTTGCTTTTTTTGCAACAGCATCACACTGTTGACTCATATTCAACTTGTGGTCCACTATGACCCCTAGATCCCTTTCCGCCATGCTCCTTCCTAGACAGTCGCTTCCCATCTTGTATGTATGGAACTGATTGTTCCTTCCTAAGTGGAGCACTTTGCATTTCTCTTTATTAAACCTCATCCTGTTTACCTCTGACCATTTCTCTAACTTGCTAAGGTCATTTTGAATTATGTCCCTATCCTCCAAAGAAGTTGTAACTCCACCCAGTTTGGTATCATCTGCAAACTTAATAAGTGTACTCTCTATCCCAATATCTACATCATTGATGAAGATATTGAACAGTACGGGTCCCAAAACAGACCCTTGAGGAACTCCACTTGTTATCCGTTTCCAGCAGGATTTAGAACCGTTAACAACAACTCTCTGACTACGGTTATCCAGCCAATTATGCACCCACCTTATCGTGGCCCTATCTAAGTTATATTTGCCTAGATTATCAATAAGAATATCATGCGAGACCGTATCAAATGCCTTACTAAAGTCTAGGTATATGACATCCACCGCTTCTCCCTTATCCACAAGGCTCGTTATCCTATCAAAGAAAGCTATCAGATTAGTTTGGCATGACTTGTTCTTCACAAACCCATGCTGGCTAGTCCCTAGCACTTTATTACCTTCCAAGTGTTTGCATATGATTTCCTTAATTACCTGCTCCATTATCTTCCCTGGGACAGACGTTAAACTGACCGGTCTGTAGTTTCCTGGGTTGTTCTTATTCCCCTTTTTATAGATGGGCACAATATTTGCCCTTTTCCAGTCTTCTGGAATCTTCCCTGTCTGCCATGATTTTTCAAAAATCATAGCTAAAGGCTCAGATACCTCCTCTATCAGCTCCTTGAGTATCCTGGGATGCATTTCATCAGGACCTGGTGACTTGCTGACATCTAACTTTCCTAAGTGATTTTTAACTTGTTCTTTGTGTATCCTATCTTCTAAACTTACCCTCTCTCTGCTTGTATTCACTACATTAGGCACACCTCCAGACTTCTCGGTGAAGACCGAAACAAAGAAGTCATTGAGCATCTCTGCCATTTCCAAGTTCCCTGTTACTGCTTCTCCCTCCTCACTAAGCAGTGGGCCTACCCTGTCCTTGGTCTTCCTCTTGCTTTTAATGTATTTATAAAAGGTCTTCTTGTTTCCCTTTATGCCTGTAGCTAGTTTGATCTCATTTTGTGCCTTTGCCTTTCTAATCTTGCCTCTGCATTCCCGTGTTGCTTGCCTATATTCATCCTTTGTTAGTTGTCCTAGTTTCCATTTTTTATATGACTCCTTTTTTATTTTGAGATCGTGCATGATCTCCTTGTTAAGCCAAGCTGGTCTTTTGCCATATTTTCTATCTTTCCTACACAGCGGAATTGTTTGCTTTTTGGCCCTTAACAACATCCCTTTGAAATACTTCCAACTCTCCTCAGTTGTTTTTCCCTTCAGTCTTGCTTCCCATGGGACCTTACCTACAAGTTCTCTGAGCTTATCAAAATCTGCCTTCCTGAAATCCATTACCTCAATTGTGCTGGTCTCCCTTCTACCTTTCCTTAAGATCATGAACTCTATTATTTCATGATCACTGTCCCCTATACTGTCTTCCACTTTCAAGTTCTCAACTAGTTCCCCCCTATTTGTTAAAACCAAATCCAGAACAGCTTCTCCTCTGGTAGCTTTTTCAACCTTCTGAAACAGAAAGTTGTCTCCAATGCAGTCCAGAAACTTATTGGATAGCCTGTGCCCCGCTGTGTTAGTTTCCCAACATATGTCTGGATAGTTGAAGTCCCCCATCACCACCAAGTCTTGGGCTTTGGATAGTTTTGTTAATTGTTTAAAAAAGGCCTCATCCACCTCTTCCACCTGGCTAGGTGGCCTGTAGTAGACTCCTAGCATGATATCACCCTCGTTTTTTACCCCTTTTAGCTTAACCCAGCTTGTGCATGTGTATAGGAGAGCAGGTCAGCATGTGTATAGGAGAGCAGGTCAGCAATCGCTCTCGGAAATCCTAAAATTACCCTGATTACACAAATAGCTCATAAATGCTGCTGATATGGTGGGTTTTTTTAGTTTTGGCAAATACCTGTTAATTCACATACAATACAAAACATCTGTATAGTAGAGATTTTGCATGGAGGACTGAATGGTTCAGAAAACAAAGAAATATGGAGTCTCTCTCCTCCTTGCCCTTAGTTGAGGTCCGTAGTGGCTGAACATTTTTTGTTTTTACCGTAGGATGCATGTTTGGTGGCCTATGTGGGATAAGTGGTCTTTATCCAGTTCTGCATCACATGGGAATTAAAGCAGACTAAGTACTGATTGGTCAGTGAACTATATTCTTACCCTGAATGTTTATTCTTCCAGATTAGCATGGAGGCAGGGCCAGACTGAGGCATGGGCTAGCCAGGCAGCTGCCCGGGCGCCAAGGGGCGCCAAACGATGGGGGGCACCTGATGGCAGTTGTAAGGGGCGCGCCGTGTTCCTTATAGCTGCCATCAGTCGCCGTACACCTGGCTCCCACAGCGCCGGCCCCTGGCGCTGGCCAGCAGCGCCCTTTCTCCCACGGCCACGGGGCCCTGCATGGCCCAGTGCGCGCACCAGCAGCAGTGGCCGGGCCAGGCTGGGCAGCGCATGCGCCATGCGCCTCAGGGGCAGGCCCCGGGCTGCGCACCAGCGGCCATGGCCGGCCTGCGCATGCGTTGTGTACCTGGGGGCAGTGCTGCGTACCCGGGCCCCAGGCCCCGGGCACCAAAAGGGCTTGGGCCAGCCCTGCATGGAGGAGACATATTAGGAAAGGCAACATCAGGGAAAGTGACTACTATGCCCAGGCTATAGCCTGTTATGAATAAGGGTCCTATTCTACGGTCATTATTCAATAGGTTTGCCTAATTGAAGCCTGAGCTGGTTCAAGATTGTGACCAGAGGCATTAAACTAACCATGAGAAACTAAAAAACAACAAATGGTCTGGTAGCACTTTATAGACTAACAAAACATGTAGATGGTATCATGAGCTTTCGTGAGCACGGCCCACTTCTTCAGATGACCGGAGAAACTAAATTATGAAAGGCAGGTGACCTTTACTAACTTCATCATGCCATTGCAGTACAATACCTATGTTGTATGTGATTTCCACTGTCCTGCAGTAACCCTGTGTGTTCCTCAGTTTCCTGGGCACTGCACCAATACGTAGATGGTGATGGGAATTTCAGTGTGAGTGTCTCCCTCTCGTACACAATGGCTGATATTTTCTGTAACATGAGCCAGGGGAGGAGGAGTGGTAACTAGGTGGCACCTTTTTCCTAGGAAGCTGGACAAAGGCTAAAGGCGAGGCTGTCTGCCGGGGAAGACGGGCTGCTGGGTGTATGCATGAGTCTCACTGGCTTGGCGGCAGAGATGAGGGCAAGGCCATTGGGTCTGAGCCTCCTCTTCCCAAGATGGATGGTACTGACTGCTTTTGATTACTTTGCTGACAAGTGTGTTCTACACTGTGTCCTTGTGGACTAATAAACCTTCTGTTCCACCTGCCAGGTGAGAGGCGCATCTGATTGCAGATGAGGATGCAGGGTCCAGTGACTTCCCACTCCTCAGTGACAACCAACAAGCTCAAATTCTCACATTCACTGGCATAAATTCAAAGTAATTCAAAGTCAGTAGGGTTTTACTAGCATTACAGCAATATAAGAAAGAGCAGACTTTGTTCCTTTAAAGCTGTCCAACTCCAAGCACATTTGACCACAGTGTTTTCCCTTAGTTTGGATGGTCTTGAGGTTAAAATAAGTAGCATTAACTTATTTTTTACCAGTTCATATTGTATAGTATACTGCAATTTTTATATTAAATTGCAGTCAGATACTGAAAGGATACCTTTAAAAGGGATGTTTAAGACATCATTGAACATATTTAGAAATGTGAGGTACTTCCTTACCTGTGAGCATATTTAGAAAGTATTTGTTTTTGAAAATAAAATATATACACTGCAAAGCAAAATAAAATAATGGTACCCCTTATTAGGTAACAACTACTGTTAAAAGCCCATACCTCAAAATTAAGTATAATTCTGCTCCCCACTTTAATTAGAAACCTGCCTTTAGTAAGCAACTGTTTGTTACTATTTTCACTCTACTGTATAGCCTATATTTGTCCTTTCAATTACTGTGAAAGCTGTAAATCAGAACTCTGTATTAAATCCAAATTATGCAAATATGAGTGCCTACAATTAGCTACATAAATCTATATTTAGTCAAGTAACAGGTGTCTTCGTTTTCATGCATATGATCCAACCATACCTCCTTCGGGTCACATTGGAGTGCTTGACTCGGGGAAAAAAAATCAGAATACAGGCAGTCCCCGGGTTACGTACAAGATAGGGACTGTAGGTTTGTTCTTAAGTTGAATCTGTATGTAAGTCGGAACTGGCGTCCAGATTCAGCCGCTGCTGAAACTGATCAGTTTCAACAGCGGCTGAATCTGGACGCCAGTTCTGACTTACATACAGATTCAACTTAAGAACCCCAGGCATCCCCAAGTCAGCTGCTGCTGAAACTGATCAGCGGCTGATTCCAGGAAGCCCGGGGCAGGGGCTTCCTGTAGTCAGCCACTGGTCAGTTTCAGCAGCGGCTGACTTGGGGACACCTGGGGCAGAGCAGCTGGGGTGCTGCTGGGTTGGTTCAGTAGCGCCGCCGCTCCTCGGCGCTACTGGACCAACCCAGCAGCACCCACGCTGCTCTGCCCCAGGCGTCCTGATTCAGCCGCTGCTGAAACTGACCAGCAGTGGCTGAATCAGGACGCCTGGGGCAGAGCAGCTGGGGTGCTGCCGGGTTGGTCCAGTAGCGCCCAGAGCGGTGCTACGGGACCAACCGGCAGCGCCCCAGCTGCTGTACCACAGGCGTCCGGAGCAAAGCCCCGGAGCACGGGGGCAGCGGGACAGCCCAGACACGCCGTGGCTGTCCTGCTGCCCTCGGGCTCCACGGCTTTGCTCTGCTTTGCTCCCCGTCTCCCTGGTCTGCACACAGTGTAGACATAGCCTTAAAGGCAGCATAAGCCTGATTATGGGGTCAGTTGTAGACAAGGCAACATAGCAAGTGAAGCATCGTGTGAAAACAATGAAGAGTTGCTTTCTGCTAAGACTGAACTAGCAACTTTAGTAGAACAACAACAACAGTATTACTCCTCAGACTTCTCTCTGATTCTCTGGAAAGCTTCCGCCCCAGACCTTTCCATATACCTCATGTGTGGCCATCAGCTATGGATTTGAAGAACGAGTATGCCTTTATTCTTCCATACCTCAGAAATGGTACAAGCGGCTTATTCTTGGGGAGAATATAGGGAGTAACCTTAACTACCCAGGATAGAATTGGGCCCTATGTTTTGGGACTTCAGCTAACTACTAGTGCAGTAAGATGCAAATGGGTGACTTTTTATTGTGATATTTTCTTTCTGTGACAACAGAAATTGACAATTACAGTTGTGAGGAAGAAGAGAGAAATATTTACAGGAGGGAGGGAGGGATGGAGACAAGTTTTTTAAACTGCAGTTGCTTTTTATTATTTTAAGACTTAGGTGAGGCTAAAAACCAGAAGTGGGCAATAATTTTTGGCCGGGGACCACTTCAAAAATTTTTGAAATGGCCCCGGGCCACCACGGAAGGGGTGGGCCCTAAACCAGAAGGGACAGGGCCAGGATGCTTCTGGGCTTACCCATCCCCAAATCATGATTGGTCCGGCAGTGGGGGAACCCCTTTGCCCCCCCTCTTCCCACTAGGCACACATGCCCCTGGCAAGGCGGTAAGAGGTTTCACACGCTCGCCCACCCCCAGTCCAATCAGGGCCTGGGGAGCTGCGCAAAGCATCCTTTGCCCCGCCCCCCGCCCTGCATGAGCGCACATCACTTTGAAGTGCTGCACGCTCTTCGCAGGGCAGGGGGAGGGTAGAGGAAACTTCGCGCACCTCCCCACCCCCAGGCCAATCGGGGCTTGGGGAGCATGTGATGTCTCCTTCCACCCCGCGAGCAGCACATGGCTCTTCAAAGCACCACGTGCTCCTAGCAGTGCAGGAGGAAGCTTCGCGTGCTCCCCACCCCCAGACCCTAATTGGCCTAGGGGTGGGGGAGCAGCAGGGCCTCCAAAGTTCAGATCCACCCACTTGGCAGGCCAGATCCGGCCCATGGAGGCCCTTTTGCCCACCTCTACTAAAATCCAATAACTTTACATGGCAAAATTCACTTCACTTAAGAAGGGTAATACAGGAGATTAGTTTAAAGGAGTGTGACTGGATAGAGAGCTTTTCACCTCTAGGTTGATATTCACATCAAAACCAGCCCAAAATCGTTCCACCAGCAGCCCCAGAGAATGTAAGTTAAGGATGAGTTCATCATCTGGAGAGAACAACTTACAATATAAGGCCTGATTTTGCAAGATAGCGAGCCTCCTTAACTCCCGCTGAAGTCAATAAAAGTTTTGGGTGCCCTCCACTTCAGAGGTGGCAACAAGCACTTTACAGGAATGGGTCAACAATATATCTACCAAACAAAAGCCAATGTGATACTTGCATGCTCCACTGGAACCTTTACACACATAAGCAGTCGATGATTCATTTCATCTGTACCTTGGTGAATGCTCCTTACAATCATCAGTTGCTCAGTTAGGCTGTGATATAAAACCCATGCAGTGGAAAGGCTCTTGTAATGACCTCAGTGGACTGAGCCACTGGGCTGGCTCACAGCCTTCAGTCTGGGATTAATTATATTGATTTCTGAAAAAGCCCCAGAATTACAATGAGCAACATTTACAGTGACTTTTTACTGTTCTCAGCCTTATTGTGAAGCCAAAAAACAACTTTAAATTGCAAAATAATATCGGGAAAGGTATGTGAGTGGATACAGATTTTTCATCTCCAGGTTGATATTCACATCAAAGTATATTCACTGATATACTATCAGTTAGTAACAACTTTTAAAGAAGACTTGTTGATCTAAGCCACACAAGCTGGAGGCCTCAGTCCTTACTGGATAGTATAATATCCCAGTCACCACCCTCACTGGCACCTTCATTCCAGTTTTAGTAGACTCACAGACTGAACATCTCATCCCTGAGAATATATATATATATATACACACACGCACACACATACACACACACAACTGAAACCCTTCAAAAAGCCTACATTTTTCCTAGTAAGTGTATACAAGAATACACAGGAAGTTCTTGGAAAGATATCAAAGTTATACATTAATAAAGGCACAGCTTCCCATATAATAAAATGACAGCGATACTAATAGTATCATGTGACACCACAGAATAGCACGAAATCTTTCAGTCAGGGATTTTGAACAGGAGACTGATGGAGTTAGGAGTTCAACTCTAAGGGTATGTCTACACTTGCCCCCTAGTTTGGATGAGGGAAGCAAATGAAGCATACCGAAGTTGCTAATGAAGCGCGGGATTTAAATATCCCGCGCTTGATTAGCATATTCGTGGCCGGTCGCCATTTTAAAATGCCAGGCTCCCGATTTAACTTGCCGTGTGATCCCAAACTCTTCCCTTGAATTAACTGTTACTCCTCGTGCAATGAATGGCGACCGGCCGCAAATATGCTAATCAAGCGCGGGATATTTAAATCCTGCACTTCATTAGCAACTTCGGTATGCTTCATTTGCCTCCCTAGTACAAACTAGGAGGCAAGTGTAGACATACCCTAATTGAGATTCAGTGGGTGTGGATTATTTAACTCCCTTTTGAAAATCCAAGCCTTGTTGACTAAAGTTGTAGTGGGGAAGGTCTAGGTTGGATATTAGAAAATGGGTTACCTAGGGAGGTGGCAGAATCTCCATCTCTAGAGATTTTTATGGTCCAGCTTGACAAAGTCCTGTCTGGGATGATTTAGTTGGGGTTGGTCCTGCTTTAGGTGGGAGACTGGACTCAATGACCTCCTGAGGTCTCTTCCAGCCCTAGGATTCTTTGATTTTATGACTCCTTGCTGTTTTTCTTGTGCACATGTAGAATTTTACCTGAAGGTTTCAGAATAAAAAAAAATAAAAGTTGTTCAAAATTCTTGTAAAACAAAGCATAACGTGGAGCCCTGAAATATTTTTGAGGGACAAAAATTGGTAAGGATCCCTTATTTAATGTAACTAGTGTTGAATTTAGCTGATGGGAGCAAAGATTTTTGCAATGTATATTCACTAAATACAATAAGGAGTAGTAACAAAATACATGCTCATTAATCCACAATGGAGAGAAGCCTACATGAATGTAATATATTATATACTCTTCCCTTTTTAAAGAGAAGTAAAAGAGTAGTCGATTCAACTACAAGACAACTAGTAGTCGAGACAACTACTCACTTCCCCCACCTTGCTGCCCCTATATGAGAGGCAGCAAGGGCGGGGGGGAAGCAGGAGCTGGTGCTGGGGAGCCATCTTAAAAACTGGTTCCCCCCCCCCAGCATTGTCTCCATGCTGGGGGGGAGAGAAAGGAGGGAAAGCAGGGGCGCAGTGGTCAGGAATCCCAGTGCAAGCAGAGAGTGCTGAGTCCTGGCTTGCTCCTGTTCCCAGATCTACCCCACTTAAATTTACCTACCCCGCCTGGCTCTTGCTACATTTAAAAGGCAGAGAAGCAGTGGAGTAGTTCGGGAACTGGCGTGAGCCAGGACTCAGCAGTCCTGGCTCGCACCAGGTCTGGGACCTACCCCTGCTGAAGCCCAGCTCCTACTACATTGAAACTGTAGAGCTGCAACGGGGCCCCTTATTGACTAATTGTGAACTCAATACAAATTTTATTAAGTACGTGATTAGTCAATTACCCACTCGTTAATATCCTTAATCACTCAGACTTGACAGATGTACTCAGCCTCTATTTGGCATGGGCAAAATATACCGTAGTTATAATCACACTGCAAATTACCTTTTCTCTCAGTTGGACAACTCTAATAAGTAGTGCTTTAGTGCTCTTGGTGCCACTAATTTGAGGGACATTATATAATACCCAGTATGGAGTCAGAGAGTTATTAACTAGGGTTTAAACAAATGAAATAAGATTTAAATTAAATAAGCTTTAAGGTTTAACTCTAGTTCCAAGAAAAATATCCCACTAAGAAGCCCTCTGGTACACAGAAAACTTATCATTATTGGCACACAAACATGGAAAGCTAGAGGCCAAGAACCCTGACTCCATGTGGTTAAAAACCAAGGCAGTGCCAGTGGGCATTAAATGTTTCAAATGTTTAAGCGGATTGATGTAAGACAAGTCTTTGGGGGAGGGGGAGGCAAATACATTTCCAGGTTCTGAAATCTATGAGTGACCCACCTTCCCACCTATTCACTTGGGCCCTGTAAGGGGTACAGCAGCACCATTTCTGAAACAACTTTGATGGATTCAATCCAGTTCTCAGTGGATGATTGCCTAAATTACAAAAACAACTGCCTTAGTTGGCAACTCTCTGTAAGTCCCAGAAAAGAAGCCACAGGACTGTAGAGCCATGAAGCGGGAATGAGTCACTCATTTCTAGATGGTCCCTCTAGGTCAGATTTGAGTCACACTTGTGAGGCATAGTGGGGAAATTCTGATTAGTTACTCTCTATACTGCACTTCTTCCTTGCTTAGAGAATTTCAGTTTCCAAGGTTGTCAACCTACCTACCATTTTTCAAAAGTACAGAAGTTGACACTATTATTTCCTGATCAAGTACCAGCAAAGTAAAAATGCATTTATTATATGCAAGCTTTGCCCAACTAATCTGCTTCCTTCAATCTAAGCTAAAAGATAAACAATTAATTAGAAACACAACCACAGCTTCCCTATTGTACTGAGTAGCATGCAAGGAGAACTACCTATTGAACTGATCTATACTCCAGACACTGAACAACTGAAGGTTCATAGATTATTTTTTGTTTTTGTCTTTTTCCCTGTTAATGGCACTCTTTTGGCAATCCAGGAACAAAAATTTACACTGTTCTTTATTCATAATCAACCATAGCTCAGTCCAGGGCTATGTTATTGTCTCCTATTTCTGTCTCTTTTGCTGTGTTTATACTGGCAATACTTTTTCAACACTTCTAATGGTGCTAGAGGAGGAAATAATGCTTAATAAAAGAGCAGGATTAAATATAGTTACAAACTGTGCAATGCTATTTTGGGACGTTTGAATATTTTATTCTTTTAATGTTAATTCAAACAAGATTGGAAGCTATTTTTAAATTCAAAACAGTTCATATTACATTAATAAATTAATGTCATATACCATAACATACAGGAAAAATTCCCTTTCCTTTCCAGTCAGGGATTTTGGAAAATCATACTAGTCCTTGAAGAATTAATCTCTGCTATAGTGTATGGGAATAAGAAAGAGGGCTCTACCTACTGGGATTTCTAGATATTGCAAGTCACTGTCTGTACTTGTGTAATGTTCTTCCTGTTTGTGTATTAATAAATTTAATTCAGGACTGGTTCTGTGTGGAGGCCTCCTTGTTGTATTTGGAGTATTACTGATCAGAGGATGATCAAAAAAAATTACAACTACTTTTTTATTAAGAACTAACATGAATTATGGTGCAACACATTTTAAAGAAGATCTCTGGAATGGCTAGACATTTTCAAATCAGTGAAAACTGTGTAAATGTGCCCACAGCATACAGTAAAGAACTGAAAAAATGGATGGCTCATTCTAAAACTCCAGCAACAAAACTCTCCGGAACGATATTGTGTACTAAACACACTCAACCTATACTGCACAAAATAGAAACAGAACAGAACTTCTAACAACAGCTCAGTACTCCTATGAGCAGGATTCCGTTACTTAAGAACAACTGGCAGATTACTAACATTTGAGAATGCCATATAGACATCACAAAGCACTCATGCTTGTAGTTTCTCAGGTCTTCATTGCAGAGTTAAGCAAGCTACACTCAAGTTACTCCACTGGAGTTACCCTGGCTCTAGTGAGAGTAGATACATTGTGAATAACACCAGAGTTGCTGTGTCTACACCATACTTCCTTGTGTGTGTGGCACTAAGGCCTCAGGAGGCATGTCCCATGGTTCTTAGCAATATAGTCAATGAGCAGTTCTATTTATTTTTTCTCAGTGAATAGTGGACCAACTCATCTATCCATTCTGGGCACAGATAGAGATGGTATCATAGAATGACTGGCATTTCAGTGGCACCAGCTTGCATCCACTACACCGTGGTTGTGTTAGCACCTTGTGGGTACGTCTACACTAGCTCATTAGTTCGAGCTAGGTAGGGTAATTAGGGCAAGTAGAGTTACAAATGAAGCCCAGAATTTAAATATCCCGGGCTTCATTTGCATGTTCCTGGGCGCCGCCATTTTTAAATCCCCCTTAGTCCGAACTCCGTGCCCGCGACTACGGAGTAGGTAGTTCAAAATAAAGCTCCTAATTCGAACTACCGTTACTCCTCATTCCATAAGGATAGTTCCACAAGGATTAGGATCTTTAATTTGAACTACCTACTCGTGCCGTGTGTAGCCGCAGGCATGGAGTTCGGACCAAGGGGGACTTAAAAATGGCGGCGCCCGGGAACATGCAAATGAAGCCCGGGATATTTAAATCCCGGGCTTCGTTTGCAACTCCGCTTGCCATAATTACCCTACCTACCTCAAACTAACAAGCTAGTGTAGACGTACCCTGTGAGTTATGTTCACCTGAGCTTTAGCCTATACCCAGTCAACTGAAATTAAAAGTACCACAGAACTGAGTCAAGAGTTATGTGTGGACATGGGTGTAGTCCTAATACGACTCAAGTTAGAACTCCCATTCACTTTGCTAAAGACAAGCTCTCAAAGGACAGGACATCAATGTGACAGACATGGTGAGGGAAGGTCCTCAGGCATGCGTGCATTGGCCTGCCTGTTCTCAGTTACACCAGTAGAACAGCCTGGTGTTTCCTGCCTGGTCTGAATATTTAAAGGGGGTTACAAAAACCAGACAACACTTATTTTGTGTATAAATTGACGTGAATGGACCCTGGAATTAGAAACACTTACAAATCCACAAATAGACTAGTAGCACCTTAAAGACTAACAGAACATGTATGGTATCATGAGCAGTCATCTGAAGAAGTGGATTGCGCCCACGAAAGTTCATGAAACCATCTACGTGTTCTGTTAGTCTTTAAGGTGCTACTAGTCTATTTGTGGAGTTTTAAGTTTTTCCTGTTACAGACTAACTCAGCTACCCCTACGAAGGCTGGAATTAGAGACATTTCTGGCTTTCAAAGACACAATCACTAACCCTAGGCTATCCTTACATCAGTCGTTTGTGATTCTTCTAGCCTTTTTACCTATTTTGCATTGTAAATATCAAATTAAGAACTGTTCAGTGTACCACGTAGGGATATTTTTTCATTGGCTGGTTGGAATTTTGGGTGAGGGGGTGGGTAGGTTAAATGACTGACGCTACGTCTAGACTGCAGGCTTCTTTCAGAAGAAGCTTTTCCAGAAGAGATCTTCTAAAGAAACTTCTTCCGAAAGAGAGTGAACATACAGCAAAAGTGCATTGAACAAGCAATCTGCTTTTTCAACAGATAGCATCCACTTAATGGATGCTAATCTTGCACTTAAGTTGTGATTACTATGGACCGAGTGGCCACCAGCAAATCTGTGCTTTTTCCTCTTTCCTCTTCTTTCAAAAGAACTCCCTCTTCCCGTCCACACATGCCTTTTTCCAAAAGAGCTCTTTCGGGAAAAGACTTCTTCCTCATAGAAAGACGTTTACCAATGTCAGAAAAACCCCTCTGTTCTTTCGATTTTTTTTTCAAAAGAACGCGATTGTAGTGAGGATGCAAATGAAGGGTTTTTTTTGGCAAAATGGCTGTTTTTCCTAAAAAAAAACTCTGCAGTGTAGACATACCCTGAGTTGTGTGGGTAGGTTAAGTGATTGAATTGAAAGATAAAAGGATAACACAGCTGTCTTTCACTGGGGGCCATATGCAGATCCAAGTGAATTTTTGTTTGTTATTTCTTCCTCCCATTCCCCATTTAGGGGTGAGAAATCAGAAATGCACACCTAAAACCACCTTATTTGAAAAACTGTCCCTTGGAAAATGTTTGTGCTCTCACCCTCCAAATCATCCCAGAACTGGCCAGCAGAACTAGTTTAGAACAGAGTCATGGATAAAAGTTAACACTTATGTCTCATCTACATAAAGCAGAAATGTGCCCCTACAGGGATGTGATTTTGACCACACAATGTTAAAGTACAAAAGGGAACATTTAAGTGAGCATCAGCATGGTCTACACAGGCTGATTAATATGCTACTGCACATATAAAAAAACCTCCTCCTTGACAGAGGATGTAGTGAAGGCTAGGACTTTAACAGGGTTCCAAAAGGAGCTAGATAGATTCGTGGAGGTTGGGTCCAGCAATGGCTATTAGCCAGGATGGGTAGGAATGGTGTCCCTAGGCTCTGTTCCTCTGGAGCTGGGTAATAGGGGAGGGATCACGTGACGATTACCTGCTGTGTTCCCTCCCTCTGGGGCGTCTGGTATTGGCCAATGTTGGCAGACAGGCTACTGGGCTGGATGGACCTTTGGTCTGACCCAGTATGGCCGTTCTTATGTTTTTATCACACCCCATAACTCCTGTAGACAATCACAAACATTTTATTTACAAGCCTATCCTGAAAGCTACACCCTTCCAAAATGTGGCAGAATGACTATTTCAGACTGAAGTGCCTCCAAGTCACAAGAATCATTCTCTCTGAATTTGCCAGAATAGCTCATATAATATCAGATGTGGCATGACTCCTCTCCTGGGTTGTAGCTTCCAAGTGACGGTCTGACCTTTTATGCTCTGGAAATAAAGATATATTTGAAAAATAACACCCAAATCCAATTTGAGCTTTATAAATACAGGCCTGATCCTGCAAGATATCAAGTGACTGAGGGTAGGATTTGGCCTCTTAGTAGCCCTTAACATCTCAAGGGATCAAGCCCGATATGTGCAGTCAGAAATCTCAGCTAATAAGAAAAAAAGGAAAAGTTAATTTCCTCACAATTTGCATTAGTCTCTAAAATTTTACTCCAGTGTGTCACAAAGTAACAATGATCTCTATACATGTTACAACCACAGACATCTGGTGACAGATTTGCTAGAATTTTATTAATTGACCTGAATAAATTCAAGTCAAGAACAAATTAATTTCTAAAATTTAGTTTGCTTATATTTAACAAACTGGTTGATAAGTCTGGCACCTCCACTGGTAAGTGACATTAAACAAACTGCTTTTCCATCTGTAATGTACCCAAAGGGTACAAAGACCCAAAGAACGGAATGCTCTGAATGGTGAGCATTCATTTAATAGCGGGGGGAGGTTGACTAACCCTAATGAGGAAGAGATGCTTTAGGTCAAAACTAAGTGCCTTGTGTCAGTTCAAATAAATCTGTTTCCAATTTTCTGCAAGTGATTAATCTGTAGTATCCTGGGGTTGAGAGGCTGAACATACAAAAGAACAGCTATTCTGAAAATGGCCCTAGAACTTTTTTCATTTTCATCAATAAAGTCAGTGCTAAGGGATGAAATTTGTTAGTAAGAAAAGCATGAAAATACAGGGAGAGTTAAATAACATGCCTATATGGACATTACTTTGTATTTAATTTAGGCTATTTTGGTAAAATAATTTCTTTATGGCAACTTTTTCCTTTTATCATTATTAGCCTTTCCACAAAATGAACCTGAAATAATGGAACAATCCAACAGATTGTACTGAAATATTTTAGAAGTTGAAATAATAGAACAACCTTAGAAAATACATTAGAAGGGTTAGTGAGAGTGAAATATATTGTCACAAAGCTAACACAACAAGCAGAAAAAAAATGATTTTTAGCTCTCCTTCACATGTAAATTAACTCTGTTTGACTTATCTATCAATCCATTTACATGTTTATGTGAGGCCATTATTGCAGTGTCTGAGCACCTCCTATGAAATGTGAAAGAAATGGATGGATATTATACATATGGAAATAATTTCAAGGGCAGTTATTTAGAGCCCACCTCTACAGATCCCAAAGCATGTACTGAACTTTTCTCATGAGTAACAAAATGGGGCTGCTCAGTTGTGTGAAGTTACTTATGTGCATCATCCTTCAAAGGATCTCCTTCTCATTTTATTCATAAGAATAAGCCCCATTTATTCCAAAGGAATTACTCACATGTCTAAAGCAAGCATGACAGATCCATAATGAAAGCCTTAATTTATTTTTATTTCCTGACTTTCCATCCCATTCCCACTGGAGTGAATTGAAATAGGATTAGCCTCTTCATATGTGTTTAAATGTGTTACTAAAAGGTTTCGTTTTCTTCTCAATTATGTCATTTTCACACTAGCGTACTCCATTAATTCCAGTCGAATTACTCCTGATCTATACCAGGAGAGGAGAATTAGGCCCGTAGTGTTGCATTACTGTTTGGCATTTAATGCACTGGTATTTAAAAGGAAAAGGGCGGGAAAACTGACATGAATGGGTTATAAAGTATATTAACTCGATCCTTTTACAGTTACCCCCAAAAGCTAGCTATATTACTGTCCAGTTGCCCAATGCACAAATCTACAGTTAAAGAGATATCTGGGAAAATTAATTTAGTTTAAAAAATTGTGCGTTTCCATTTATTAATTGTTTCTAACTTAATTAGTTTGTTTCTCCAAGCTCAACCACACAAAGAAATCTATGAAATTTGAACTTTCCTGGATGGATTTTTAAAATCCTTTCTTGCATCCACTCCTACACCTGAGGAAATATATGTCTAGTTACCTGACCTGAAGTGCAGTAAAGTAGTTCTGTATCTATAAGCCCTTCAGGTTTATGTCTGTTACCATTTCTGACATCTGATTTATGTTCATTTATCCTTTGTCACAGACACTGTCCAGTTTGGCCAATATCCATGGCAGAGGGGCACTGCTGGCACTTGATGGCATAGATCACATTCGAGAATATGCAATTGTATGAGACCCCGATGTTGTGACATATGTGGTTAGGTCCTGTGATGATATTGCTTGTATAAATATGTGGACAGAGTTGGCAACGGGGTTTATTGCAGGAGTAGGTTCCTGCAGGGGAACATTTTGACCTGCCTGGCCACTCAGTCATGGATTTCAAAGTAGCCATTCTCCTAAAAAGGAATTTCACCAGCCAATTACAGAAAGAGAGAGAGTGCAGAATTGGTTTTCCTCTGCAAATTTGACAGTTTCCCTGTGTTTGAACAAAGTCATTAACTGGATGCTGCATTATAAAGCTACTCTTCCCTACATTAAACGCCTCATTTTTACATCAAAAGCTAAGTATGAGACACTTCTAGCCCCCTCAGTTTGCCTCATTAGCATTAGTCCTAGAATTTATAGGTACTTTCTTCTGTTATAAAATAGTTAGTTTCTATTACTCCTCTCGAGCTCATCATCTCACGAAGTGGGTTTTGCCCACGAAAGCTCGTGATACTATATATATTTTTGTTAGTCCCTAAGCTGCCACAGGACTACTCGTTTTTAAAGTTGCCAACTAACATGGCTACTCCTCTGTGACTTTTTAACACGCAAGATATTCCTCTAAAAAATTCCAAATCAATTCATCACTGGCTTAACAGAATAAAAAAAGAGATTTCTTTTGGAAAATTACCAGAAAACGAACACAGAACTTATAATGAAAGTCACCTGGCAACCTTCACAAAACAACATTTCATGGCAAAGTTAATTTGCAAGGAAATTTGAGGAATTTTTGCTTATAAGCAAACACAGATGCTGGTAAAAATTCTGCTTTCCCACACTTCGCTCACAATGTTTGCAAATGTTTTCAAGAAAGACGTAGAAAACTCTGAAATCATTTTTAAAGAAAAAAACTAAATCAGAAAGTTTTACTATTTTGAAACATGAACTTTGTCAGTTCAATGTTAACAAATTATGTCACCATGTAATTTCCCATCAAATAGTAGGAAATAAATATTTCAACACTTCTTCAAAACTTTTTATAAATTATGGAAACAAACTCCAAGTTTGAAAATGTCATAGAGCAAGGGCATAGCAAACAATACATTATGATGTATCCAATTAACATCCTTTGAGAATAGATTTTTCCAAGCATGACAAAATAATCTAAGAACTGTTTCCAGACAAATTGTGACAAACTCTACACTCAACTTGTATTTGGTTTACTAAAACTTGCTGTGTGTTGAAGAATTTTTTAAAATGTCCATCTTGCTTCTGATGCCAAAGGAAGCAGTGACAAAACTCTTAATAATTTAAATGAAAGCAATGCGAGTCCTCCATCTTTA
Source organism: Pelodiscus sinensis (assembly GCF_049634645.1). NCBI lineage: Eukaryota > Metazoa > Chordata > Testudines > Trionychidae > Pelodiscus > Pelodiscus sinensis. Next base: position 55,391,636 of record NC_134719.1, read on the forward strand.
ACTCTTATAACATACGAGAAGTTTCTAAATGATTTCCAACCCCATCATTTGAGACACCCCTCCTCAAAAGTTCTGCTACAAGAGATCACTCAACATCCCAGAGGAAGGAAAGGGATATGCTCCTATAAACTAAGGGCCAAATTTCCTCCCTCAGATTACATGGGTCACTGCTTTCAGATAGAAGAGCCTGACAATCTAGCCCGCTTTCTATTGACCTTACACTCCATCTATCCAGTCCATGTTTCCTTAACTTGCTGGTAAGAATACTGTGGGAGACCATATCAAAAACTTTGTTAAAGTCAAGGTATGTCACTCCACTGCCTTCCCCATGTCCACAGAGCCAGTTACCTTGTCATAAAACATTCAGCAGATCTCCATTAATATTCAATTAAATACATCCTGTTGAATGTGACATGCAGAAAGGAATAGTTCCCCCTCTCTCTGGCTATGGTGCACTTACTTGGCTTCTAGTGTAAGGGGGATTGTTGGCCCCTTACTAAAATCAGTGGGGGGTGTTGGTTGGTTAGATCCCATATCCAAAGGAAGGGGAAGAGTCAATGAGAAATCAGGATCCTGAGACTGATAGTCTCCAGGAACAATGGGAAGAAGCCAACCCTCCAGGACAGCCTGATTCACAGCATGGGCAGGCTAATGAGGGAGTGGGGGATGCGGGAGGCATCCTCTCCTCTGACCTGTATTTGCCAGGCAAATTTTGCCTGGGTCAGATAGAGTGGAGCTGACTGAGCTAAGGAGAGCGCAGAGAGGCTGAGCTGTAGAACACAGCCATGCAAGCCAGGGAGAGCTGGAGACATAGCCCAGAGAGCAGCTCCATACTGGGAACAGAGCTGCAGCCATGGAGCCAGGGAAACAACAGAGGGGAGCTGGGCTGGAGGCGGTGAGCAGCTGGGGAGAGCAAAGGGGTACCCTGGACAGAAGCCCAATGCAGGGAGACACTACCAACCAAGAAGGCTTGCAAACCTGGAGGGGGATTGTAACCCCAACTGGGGGGGAAGATGATGTTGGGGAGAATGGCCCTGCCACCCAGAACCTGAAGGTGTGTAGCCACAGCAGCACACATCCGAGCAAGTGCATGTGATCTCATTATTGGTGCACAAGACAAAACTCACTCCGCTCATGGATGGAAAATCTTGGAGGGAACACTCTTCACAGGCTTCCCGAGGGCTGAGGCAGAGCTGCAGAGGCTGGGAGGGTTCCTCTCCACTTCCCATCTGGCAAGAGGGAGCTCTGAGTTAGCAGCCAGCTGCTGACCCACAGGAGCACAGGGATGGGGGATGAAGAGGAAAAGTCCTGCTGCTGGCAGCCCAGGGGAAGAATCAGAATCAAGCTGTACGCTTGGTAGCAGAGGTGACATCGAACCACCCCTAGGCATACAAGCACACACAGGAGCACCACATATTTCGTGTATAGCTAGGAAAGGCCCTAGCTGCTGGTTAGAGGAAGAGGATACCCCTGCTGGCCCCATTCTCTGCATAGCAAGCACCAGAGCAAACAGGACGTTCACACTACAGAACAGGGCAAGTGTTCCTGAAGCCTCTGCTGCTGGCAGCTGGAATCACAGGCTAAAGCCTTCAGCTCCCAGCTGCAAGAGTTGCAATTCAGGCATAAATCCTGAGCTGCTGGGAACTTCTTGCCATAGGCCAATTTTTAATGCCATAAAATTGCAGCACTCATGAAAATACTGCTCCAACATGCAGGGGTATAATCAGGAAGGCCAAAGCACAACTGGAATTGCAGCTAGCTTGTAGTTAGCAAGCTAACAAGAAAGGTTTCTACGGGCATGTTAGCAATAAGAGGGCGGTCAGGGAAAGTGTGGGGCTCTTATTGGATGAGGGAGGTAACCTAGTGACAGATGAAATGGGAAAAGCTGAAGTACTCAATGCTTTTTTGGCCTCTGTCTTCACACACAAGGTCAGCTCCCAGACTACTGCACTAGGCAACGCAGTATGGGAAGGAGGTGGGCAGCCCTCGGTGGAGAAAGAACAAGTTAAGAACTATTTAGAAAAGCTGGACATACACAAATCCAGGAGGGCCAGATCTAATGCATCCGAGGGTGCTGAGGGAGTTAGCTGATGTGATTGCAGAGCTATTGGACATTATCTTTGAAAACTCATGGTGATCAGGGAAGCCCTGGATGACTGGAAAAAGGCAAATGTAGTGCCCATCTTTTAAAAAGGGAAGAAAGACAATCCAAGGAACTACAGACCAGTAAGCCTCACCTTAGTCCTTGCTCTCAAGGAATCCATTTTGAAGCACCTGGAAGTGAATAAAGTGATCAGGAATAGCCAACATGGATTCACTGAGGGCAAGCCATGCTTGACCAATTTGATTGCCTTCTATGACAAGATAACTGGCTCTGTGGACATGGGAAAGGCAGTGGACATGATATACCTGACTTTAGTAAAGCTTTTGATACAGTCTCCCACAATATTCTTACCAGCAAGTTAAGGAAGCATGGATTGGATAAATGGAGTGTAAAGTCTATAGAAAGCTGGCTAGATTATCAGGCTCAACAGGGAGTGATCAACGACTCGGTGTCTGGTTGGCAGTCAGTATCAAGCGGCGCACCCCAAGGGTTGGGTCTCGGGCCGGTTTTGTTCAACATCTTTATTAATGACCTGGATGAGGGGATGAATTGTACCCTCTGCTATGGGGAGAGGTAGATATGATGGAGGGTAGGAATAGAGTCCAGAGTGGCCTAGACAAATTGAAGGACTAGCTCAAAAGAAATCTGATGAGATTCAACAAAGACAAATGCAGAGTCTGCAACTTGGGACGGAAGAATCCCAAGCATTGTTATAGGCTGGGGACCAACTGGCTAAGCAGCAGTTCTACAGAAAAGGACCTGGGGATTACAGTGGATGAGAGGCTGGATATGAGTCAACAGCGTAGCCAGAAGGCTAGTGGGATATTAGGGTGCATTAGAAGGAGCATTGCCAATAGATTATTCCCTTTTATTCAGCTCTGGTGAGGCCACAACTGGAGAAGTGCATCCAATTTTGCCCCCAGCCCTCTCTCCCCCAATTAGAGAAAGGATGTGCAAGAACAACAGGAAGTCCTGTGGCACCTTATAGACTAACAGGTTTATTGGAGCATAAGCTTTCATGGGCAAAGACCCACTTCATCAGATGCATGGATGTGGACGCACTGGAGAAAGTCCAGAGGAGGGCAACAAAAATGATTAGGGGGTGGGAGCACATGACTTATGAGGAGAGACTGAGGGATTTGGGCTTATTTAGTCTGCAGAAGAGAAGAGTGAGGGAGGATTTGATAGCAGCCTTCAGCTTCCTGAAGGGAGGTTCCAAAGAGGAAGGAGAAAGGCTGTTCTCAGTAGTGACGGATGGCAGAACAAGGAGAAGTGGTCTCAAGTTGCAGTGTAGGAGGTCTAGCTTGGATATTAGGAAAAACTATTTCCCTAGGAGGGTGGGGGAGCACTGGAATGGGTTACCTAGGGAGGTGGTGGAATCTCCATCCCTAGAGGTTTTTAAATCCCGGCTTGACAAAGCCCTGGCTGGGATTATTTAACTGGGGTTGATCCTGTTTTGCACAGGGGGTTGACACAGTGACCTCCTGAGGTCTCTTCCAAGCCCTAGGATTCCATGAATCCTAAACCATTGAGCGTAGACCAGCCATTGAGCTGAAATAGCCTCCAAAGAGCAGTTTCATGACTTAGGATTTCTCCCAGTCACCTCCTAATGGAAAAACTCAGCACCCAGCCTGGCTCTGCTATCGACCCATTTAACAAACATAAAGGAAACAAATTAATCAACAGAAAAAAGTGCTAGTAAACATAATGAGCGGGTCTTCATATGACTTAATTTTTTTTCCTTATCCTTTACTTAGAAGTAATAAACGAACTTCTTTTTGATGGCACATTTTTCAAACATTGCAAAACTATATTTCGTAGGCAAGGATTTCCATGGCAGCTAAGACTTGGGATCCAGAAATTGTCCATTTTCAAACTGCAACCAACTGAAAACATTTATTTTTCATTCTGGTTTTACTGAGTGTGTTCTAATATTTCATCTCAGTCCAATGTTCGGATTTTACTCATAACTGTGCTGACAATGAAGAGTTACAGAAAAACAGAAGAAAGAGATTTACTATTTCATAGAAAAAATGAACACTTGCCATTCATTGCTGAACTAGAACCACTTCTCCTCCAAGCATGGAATTCAACAGGGAAAAACCACAGAAACATTTTAATAGCTTTTATGGTGTAGAAGCCTACTGAATGTGCCTTACATACAGAGTCTGAGTGAAGCCAATCTAGATAGCACTTACCTAAGCACCACAGCTAATCACTGCTGGCTAAACTGCCAGCACAAAGGTGTATGGAAGAAGAATAAAGTAGCACTGCTGTATATAGACTTACATTATCGCTTGGACAGAGCTCCCTGTTCCAATACTGACAATAAATGAATAGTAGTCATCTGAAGAAGTGGGCTGTGCCCATGAAAACTTATGATACTATCTATATATACTTCTGGTTAGCCTCTAAAATGCTACAGGATCATTGTTGTTTTTTAAGCTTTTTTAGTTACAGGTTACCCCTTTGAGACATAAGTGAATGGGACATAATCTACTATTAGGGATGTAAAGGAGTAACCAGTTAACCGGTTACCGGGTAAGCACTGCCTTACTGGTATGCTTACCAGGGTAACCAGTTATTCAGCCCAGCCTGGCTGAAACAGACCTCCACCTGTGGCACAGTGGGGCGGGCCCTGCCCGGCTTTGCCAGAGCAGCCCCATCCACAGCGGTCAAATCCCTAGCGGCCCTGTTAGCTCTGCTCCTCATCCTCTTAGTGCTGACACAGAGATTGGAGTGGGGCTTAGGACATGGTCTCAGTGTTTATTTGTATTTACATATCCCAGGGGCATTTTAAATGCCCAGGGGATCCAGCTGCAAGGATAAAATAACAAAAAATCGGATTTTCTCATTAGCTCCTTAAGAGTAGAAATCCCACAGAAAACAAGATCTTATATTCGTTTGGTCCCATAAATGATTCCTTAAAACATCTGTAATTGTAAAAGAAAATGAAGAAAGACACAAATGCATGTGTTTATCAGAACATATTTTCTTCATCTTTGTTTTGTGTGCCACAGCCCCTCTGCGCACCTTGCACCTTTAAGTGCATTCAGGAACCTGATAGTCCACACACTAAGGCTGTGTCTAGACTGCAGGGTTTTTTCGAAAAAAAGTAGCCTTTTTTCAAAAAAACTTCATCTGCGTCTAGACTACAGCCGCGTTCTTTCGAAATTAAATCGAAAGAACGCGGCTTTTCTTTCGACGGCGGTACTCCTCATTTCACGAGGAAGAACGCCTTTTTTCGAAAGTGCTCTTTTGAAAAAAGGGGTTCTTGAATGCAAACAGGGCTTTTTCGAAAGAGAGCATCCAGACTGCCTGGGTGCTTTCTTTCGAAAAAGCGGCTTGCTTTTTCAAAAGTACTGCTTTCAGTCTAGACGCTATTTTTCGAAAGAGGCTTTTTTGAAAGTATCTTTCGAAAATGCCTCTTTCGAAAGAGGCTTGCAGTCTAGACGTAGCCTAAGGTTTTTCTTCCTCCGCGTATGTCCGCAGGAGTTGTGCTAACCTAGTCTGAGGCAATGACTAATAAGTAATAGCTATTTATATATATCACAGGCTGCCATTTCTCTCCCCCCGACTTTCTCCAAGGGAGTCAGATTTTCAACAAGGGTACAATATTTCTTTCATCCTCCCTGAGGAATGAGTGAGAAGGTCAGTGAATTGTGTGTACATATCCCCAAACAACCCAGAGGAATCATAGAGTTATTCTGAATAGTAAAGACAGCATCCTTAGGGGTTAAAAAAATAAACATACACAAAGTAGGTAATATTGTTTTAGATTTGACTAAATATAGGTAAAAATTCTTAAAAGTATTCAGTCAGAATGCTAGGCTAAACAGAAAAAAAGTTATTTTTTTTAATAGGAAAACAAATCTGGCATAATCCTCTCTCCTTCCCGTTATGCACTTATAATCCTGTATTTTTGCCTCTTCTGCATATTTTCATTTCTTCTTTGCTTGTTATTGACATGGAGCCCATTTCTCTTTTTCCCTTACACTTATAGTATGCCAATGCAAGCTCACTGACTTCAGTTGAGTTACTCCTGATTTACAGCTGGGAGACAGGCGTCAGGCCTTTTGTTCCTGTTTTTTCCTCACTTTATGGCAAGAATCAAGCAGAGTTTTTCATAGAATAGATTTAAGAACTAATGAGTTTCTACTAATGGTCTTGATAGGACCCAAGCTGTCTCAACGTTAGCAAAAATAGTCTACTCTCCTTCTTATAAGCATAATTATCAGTAATAAAAATGTAGGAAAGAATTGACTAATACTGAAGCCACCTTAGGTAGTCCTTACATAGTCCATACTCTCATGAATTAAAATTAGACACTTGAATGCTGCCTCTTTGTAGCTTTTTGGACATTAATTTAAATCTTCCTAAACGAAATGAACTCTTAGATCTATGTTTATTATGGTAACGCCAAAGAACATAAATCAAAGTAAGTGTATACTGTAGCATGTCTTCCCTTAAATCAGGTGTTGAGAACATTTTTTTTGGGGGGGGGGGGGGGAGTCGGGAGCCACTGGCCACCAAAAAAAAAAAATCAGTCGAGCAAAAAAAAAAAAAAAAAAAGGAGCAATACACATTCCCCTCCCACACCAGAGCTTAGGGGACCCAGTAGCTTTTGTGTGTCCTAGCCCCATGGGAGAGGTGGCCAGGGGGCGGGGAAGGGGGAAGGGCTGAAGAGCTGGGCTCTCCAATGCTGGGAGTCCCAACCCTCAGGGTCCAGATCCAGACAAGCCAGGAGCTGCATTTGGCCCCTGGGCCTTAGGTTCCCCTCCCCTGCCCTAAATACGTTTAGACTTTTTTCTTTTTCACCTTACTGATATTAACTAAATGTTTTCCATCTGTTCTTTATGCAGATTTATTATTTCATCAGGCATAACTGCAACAACTTTTCTGCATAAACACACCTATAGCTAAAACACAGTGTTACTACCTATGCTAGATGAACAGTCTGTCTATTACAATTAAGAACTGGTTGGATCCAAAATTTGCGTCAGGGTTTGCGGAGGCTGAGTGCCAGCACTTCTAGGCTTGCAGTTCATTGCTCTAGCACCTTTGGGCTGACCAGGTAGGTTATGAAAGTAAACGAATTGCTAGAGCCCTGACACCTAATTACTTGAGCTTCTGCTTTCATCACAAGCTAAAAACTGGCTCTAGCTACTTAACCCCACATGCTACCAAACCCCTGCGTGCAGGTTGTTCCCAAAGCTGGATTTGTGAGGCGCACTCCCAAGAACAGATACCACGTCTGACACTCTTCAGGTATGTCTACACAGCAAAGTTATTTCGGGAGACCAGAGGTATCCTGAAATAGCTACCCTGCGTCTTTTGAACATGTCCGCTATTTTGAAATATAGCGGATGCACTATTTCGCCAACCCTTTAAACCTCATTGTACAAGGAGGAAGGGATGGCTCAAACTAGCACTTTATTTCAAAATTTGGTGCTGTGTATATTTCGAAATAGACTCGAAATAAGCTACGCAATTTGTGTAGCGCAAATTGCGTATCTTATTTCGAGTTTATGGTGCTGTGTAGAGGCACCCTTCATGAGCAGTCAGATTCTGCAATCTAGCTACCTAGACCCCAGAACTAGTGCCCACAGTTAAGAGGTGGGTATTTGGGTAATTGTATAGTCGATACAATTTGTATAGACTACACGATTAGTTGAAAAGAGAAGGCACTCAGAAGGCACTCCCCCTACGGCAGCTCTGCAGTTTAAATGTAGTAAGAGCTGAGCAAAAAGGCAGCCCAGCTCCTACTACATTAGAACCGGAGAGCAGCCTCCCCTGCCCTGCAGCAGTGGGAGGGGAGGAGGAGCAGCACCGCAGAGATAGTGCTGGGAGGAACCAGCTCCTGCTTCCCCCACCCCCTTGCTGCCTCTGATATAGGGGGAAATGTGAGCCTAGGCTTATCAGGTAGTCAAATAATCAACTACTCTTTTACATCCCTACTCTACACTGCACAGAGATGGTCCACTTCGGTTACTCACATAAAATAACATTTATTCTGGTAAATAACGTAGCTGAAGTCGACATATCTTAAGTTGAGCTTGGCACTGTCTCCACAGCGGGAGGTCCATGGGAGAAATGCTTCTGAAGAATTCTCTTACTCCTTGTAACAGCAAGGAGTATCAACACTGACAGGGACACTCTCAGCTTTCGATTTAGCAGGTCTTTACTAGACACATTAAATCAAACCCCAGAATATCAATACAAGGGCATCAATCTTCCAGTAAGCAGAAAGGTGGCCTTAGACTCAGTTCTCTTCCCTGCCCCTGAGTCCACCTGGATATGGCAGCTCTAGTTTCCTTGTTACACCCTTCAGAGAAAATGTGGCAGTAAATCAGGAAACACAAGCTTAACAAAGGTATTTCTTAACCCCAAATACTTTGCCACCCAAGAGTAAAAGAAGTTCAGATCTTTTACTGACTGCTTGACAAGATAGCATAGGAATGGCTTCTCTTGCTTAAAAATAATTTGTCTCTGTATCTTTTCTGCCCCAACACTTCAACTGGAGAATTTCCAGGCTTTACTCCCACACCCTTACACATTGACTTCTTGGCAGAAAGACAGTCAAAGTCAGTGGCCCTGCAGGTAGACTCTTCAGTGGTCCTGTTGGGAAGAGTAGCTCAGTGTTGATGGTCCCTGATGGGTCTGCTACAGCTTCCTAGCCAGAGTTTCACAACTAGATCCTGCTCAGTGTTCTCTCTAAGCTAAGGATGTTAAATTGTGGTTAACTGACTAGTCGAGTAGTCGATGGAATTTCCATCAATTACTTGACTAGTAGACAGGCACTTCCACATTCCTCCTGAGGCTTCCTACTGGGGCTCTTCCATTTCCTACCGGGGCGCTTGTACATTTCAAAGGAGGAAAGCGGAACATCGTCTGCAGCCCGGGGCCAGCGGGAGGTCCTGCTGACTCCGGGCTGCATGCAGGTGTGCCTGCTTTGAAATGTACAGAAGTCCCCAGCGAGGGCCTCTTGTGCATTTCAAAGCCATGGAGCCCAGGGTCAGCTGTGGACTCCCCACAGCTGACCGAGGCAGCGTTTCAAAGGGGCAGCCGCCACACAGCTGAGCCAGAGATCTGATAGAGGCAGCAAGGGCGGGAGGGGGAATCGACTAGTCCTTAACATCCTTACGTGTGCGTGGCAGCACAGCTTCACATTTGATTAATCAGCCCCTCCTAGTCAGAGGTCAGGGCTTCCTGCAGAGAGCTGACCGACTGGGCGGGGCTGATTAATCACCTGTGAAGCTGCGCTGCCCAGCAGCTTGAGAGAACACTGATCCTGCTATTCGTAAAATGAATGGTCAAAGCCATAATGAAAGGTTACAATTATAAATGCTGTTCACAAATCAAAATGCAATTCATAATTTTACATGGGCATGTCCCAAACTGTAACACTCGCTTTATGGATCATTCTAGTACCAGGAAACAGCCTTCTTCTAGAATTCCTGTGATCTAGGGTTAACCGCTCCCTCCACCAGACTCTGAATGACTAACAAATCACTAGCCCATTTCAGCAAAAGTACTTAAGCACATGCTAAAGCTGAACTGAAATCAACAGGACTTAAACCAGCCTCAGGCCCAATTAACACATGGTTGCAGCCTATCTGAGTGCTAAAAGAAATTCAAAATTTTCCACTCTGGTCGGGCAGAGGTGGGGCTAGCAGAGGAGGAGACAGCAGCAACTTACAGCAGCCTGCATAAGCTGCTCCGGACAGCAGGGGGCTGGTGAGTGCTGCAGGGGGGACAAGGGAAAGTGAGTCTGTGGGTAAGTTTGGCAGTGGGACTCGGGGCAGTGAGTGGGGAGCGTTGGGCACTGGAATTTTGCTGGGGTGGGACACCACTTCTGGGGACTTGGCCTCGCAGCCACCCAGCCCCACAAAGACGGATCCTAGACTCCCATCAGCTGACTGGCCACCAGCCACCCACCATCTGGCCCTGTACAGTAGAGTGCTGGGCTCCTGTCAGCCAGCTACCTGACTCTGAGAAAGAAGGTCCAGCTAGGGTTGCCATGTGTCCGGTTTTGAACCAGACAGTACAGTATTTGAGGTTTCTGTCCGGGAAATAAATTGAGAAAATACCGGACATATAAATGTCCAGTATTTTCTAATTAAGTTAGTTTTATTATTATGAGTATCAGTTCGTAGTTGCGTACTGCCTGGCTGGTAGACATGCTCGCATTGCATGAGCGTGTCTACCAGCCAGGCAGTATGCAACTAGGCAGTAGAGATGAGAGGGGTGGGGGCAGGGCCGGGGTGGGATGGAATCCCCGGGACCAGACTCACTCATGCTTCACCAGGACTATGCGCGGGATGGGGAGCACCCTTTCTTTAAAACATGATATAATGTTAATAGCTAACTGTGGTGCCGTAAGGCACAATCTCCTACCTGTTTTCTTGACTAGAGGGTAAGAAAATTGCTTTGAAACGTCTACTGCATGTGATGTTTGGCCAATGGTACTGTCTATATACACACAATTGAAAACATTTCTCACTGACAAAATTGAGCAATGCAGGAAAAGCTTGATGAAACCAAATTCCAAATCATTCCTTCAGATTTCAATGAAACTAAAACAATACTGAAACAATACAGTAGCTAACAAAAATCAGGTCCAGGTGAAATACTCTTTCACCAAGTAAATTTCACCTGTTACTCTTAGTAATTGGAAAAGGGGAAGAGCCCAATAATGACTGAAGAGGACATTGAGAACAAAGTTTGCAAAACATGTGTAGTATTAAGTAAATAAAGGAAGGTAACAACTAAAGCCAAGATTCTGACTTGTTATACTGTGTAAATCCAGATTAATACAATTTACTTCAATTGAGTTACTCTGGATTTACGCCATGTAACTGATCTCTGGGATAGATTAGTGGGATACAAAATTTGCTTCTATATCAATACAGTTTACCATTACTGTTCCATTATCAATAGCGAATTATTATACATTTGTATTGTTGTAATACCCAGAACTCTAAGACCAGTACCACAGTGTGCTAGGCAGGGGTGGATGAGGAAAGAAATTGGTCTTTGCTCCATGGAATTTACAATCCAAGTATAAAACAAGAGACAACAGATGGATACAGAGGCAGGGATTACAAGTGAGCAACAAGACAATATTGATGATTAGTCTCAGCACACAAGGAGTCTAAACTGGTATACGAAAGGTAACATGGGCTTGAGCCAAAGCAAAAATTCCTCTCAAGGTACTAGATATAAATAAAATTTCACTTACATAAAATCTACAGTGACTCATTCCAGGACCTTTTCTCTTGGGATAAGTAAGCACCTCACAAAATAAGCCTCACAACATCCCTGTGAGGTAGATAAGAAGTATTATCCATCCCTACAGATGAGCCCACTGAACCACACAGCCCAATTTATCATTACATGAGGGGCAGTGTCCCCTGTAAGCTGAGCACTTGGGCAGCCACCTCGGAAAGATTCAAATGCTACCCAGCTTATTAGTGGAGCACTGACAGCTGCCGACAGCCAGCAACATGTGTTTCTATGGGCAGGAAACATCTGCACATGTTAGGTGCACAAAATAAAATGTACAGTATTCTGCACATGGATGGAAAAAAACTAGAGGGAACATTGATGGGGGGGGGGGAAGATGTCTGAATAAGAGGCACATCTGCATGGCACCTAGGTATATATCATGTCTCGGAGAGCTCTGCAGAGCAGCCAGAACCTTGCCTCTTCCCCATCCCTTTCTGGGGCAGCCAGCACTTGCTGGAGTGTTGAAGAGTGCAGTATTTGAGCTCAGACACGCACAGGGCCTGTTATTACTATTGCTATTAAAGTAGGGTGGAGTGACTCCAACAAAGGTCAGGGCCTCACTGGGCAAGTTGTACAAGACAGCTGAAGGGTGGAAGGGAAAACAAAGAGACACAGAGTGATAAAATGACCTGCCCAAAGGCACCATCAGGACAGACACAGACACAGACCCCACCAAGTCTCCTGACTCCCAGTCTGGTGGCTCTGGACAGTAAAATCCTAATCCAGCAATTCATATAAACATGTACTAAATGTTAAGCATTTAAATAGCCGCCTTGGTGACAATGGGATTACTGCCACATTTAAAGTTAAGCACTTGGTTTAAGTACTTTGCCGGATTAGAGCCTAGACAACTAGCTCCCACACAGCAATAGTGAGGGCACAATCTTTTAGGGTTTGTTAATAAAAATATACACCATTAGAAGGGATTCATTTTGAGTTGTCCTTCACAAGACATTTTTTCCTAAACTGTTTTCCCCCTTTTCCCTTCCTTTCTCCCCAAACAATTAAAAGACCAAGATTACATTGGTTCAATGAGCTACATTACGACCTCACTAACTAAACAAAAAGCTCTGTCCTTGGAAAACAGACTCTCGGACATACCATTGTGCACTTAAGAGAACTCAGGAAATGTTTCAGTGATATTCAGCATCCCCAGAGACACTTAACTTCAACTCATGAAAATACACTAGTATCCAAGGCATGAAAATTACAATGGCTTCCTGCTTACACCCCCTCTCAGTCATGAATCTAATTTAAACAACATGGCAGGAATCCAACAATAACCTATGGTCATGGATTAGAGCTCTTATCCTCAGTGTGCTGGCCTGTACTTCTATCTGCATGTAGAGTAAAATGGAAAATTATTCAGTTAATTGTGAAAACATTTTCCCCCGCCCTGAAGTAACTGATTATAGTGATTCAATACACTCCGCTACAGTAGAAATTTTCAGTCAGAAAACATAGGAGCAAAATTATCTGTTTGCGTTTACATATCAGTACATCTAAAGAGATTTGCTCTACAGAGCATGGGGTAAGAACCGAGTGTGGGATAAGAACATTACACTTTTAAAACTGAGGACAGAATTTGGCCTGCACTTGAGTCATTCCTTTGCCCTGAAGTTTGTATTAAGGTAGATACAACAGTCTACAAAACTTTTTTTAAAACTGTCTTCATATTCTGTAGCTCTGCAGATAGAATGATGGCAGATATAATTAGGCAAGGGAGTGTTACAGCTATTCTGAGAAATGGTGCCAAATTATACAGGAAGCCCTCACTTAGACCTCAGTCCTGCAACTGACTGTGTAGGGGTGGAGCCACTAAACCCATGTGCAAATTCAACAGCAATCACCCCTAAAAAGTGTCAATTCCAGGGTAGGATCTTAGTTTGAAATTGTTTCCTTGTACTCTTATTAAACATTGTCTTCACGCTACACTAGCAGATACAACTTTGTAATGTGATACAGAGGCCCCAGTCATGAAAACATTTATGCATTTCAAATTAAATGTTAAATAAAATCCTGCCCCTCCTTAAGTGCTGGCAAAGGCCTTTGTGAAATATAGACCAGACAGACAAAACAGATAATTGTATTAGATGACTGGAAATAAATTTAGAGCAGGTTGAACCTGGCTAGTCTGGCACCTCAGGACCTGACTGGTGCTGAACCAGATAATTTGCTTAACCAGGGGAGGTCAATATTCTCTAGCAGCATTACCAACACTTCCCCTGCTTATTGGGCTCTTAGAAGTCTTTGGGTATGTCTACACTACAGAGTTAATTCGAAATAACAGACGTTATTTCGAATTAACTGTAATACCTGTCTACACATACAAACCGCTATTTTGAAATAAATTCGAAATAGTGGAACCCTTATTTCGAATTAGGTAAACCTCATTCTATGAGGAATAACACCTAATTATAAATAGCTAATTCGAAATAAGTGCTGTGTAGACAATTATTCGAATTAGGGGGCCTCCAGCCCTTCCCAGTTCCCCCTGGAGGCCACTCTGGGCCAAACCAGGAAAACTCTTCTCCTTTCCCCCAGCCCCGGGACCCTTAAAGGGGCAGACTTTGGCCATTGGGCACATGCAAGAGCCAGGCCTGCCAGCAGCTGCAGACCCTCAGCCAGTGGCCACAGGATGGAAGCCAGTGGCAGCCAGCTCTCCCCCGCCCAATCCCCCAGCACCCAGGGGCCAGTCAGGGGCCGTAGACGGCATGCACCCTCGTGGACTAGTGCGGAGATCATGGACATCATTGAGGTTTCGGGGGAGGCCCCCAACTTCCATGATTTCCGCACTAGGTGGAGGAACGCGGCCGTCTATGGCCACATAGTGGCCACCATGGCCAGGAAAGGCACAAGCGCATCCAAGAGCAGGTGCACCTGAAGGTGAAAGAGCTGCAGCAGGCATACGCCAGGGCCACCAGGAGCAGCGCCGCAGCAGGGGCTGATACCTGCCCCTACTTCCCCGCCCTCAACTGACTCCTCGGGGTAGGGCGGTCCACGCCAGCCTGGGAAGCAGAGAGCCGGGACCAGAGGGCCCTGACCCAGGCACACCAGAGGGGCCATCGCCAGCTGTTCCAGCACCGGAATTGGCAGGGTTGTCCAGGGAGGACATACCAGGTAAGTGCCAGCACTGTCCCCTACCCGGGGGGGTGGCAGAGAGTGAGACCAGGGACCGCGCATGTGAGAGGGAGACCAGCTGCGTGACACCCAAGGGCCATGGCCTAATAGGCACATGCATGTGTGAAGAGACCTGAGACACTCCCAATCCTGGGGTGGGACCCAGCAGAACACTCTCCCTTCACACGCCCCCTCTACACAGAGGCAGGGGACATCTCCCCCCCAGCCCCAGCCACACTATACACGGCACAGGGGCATGGGTGTGATCTTGGGGCGCCTCCCAGTCCTGGGGAGAGCCAGACATCCTGACCATGGCCTCTGTTCAAGCACATCAGCTCTGACGGTGCAGGGCACAGTTGCCCTCACGTCTCGGGGGGGCTGGGCATCATCCACTGTGTCCCCAGGGAGAATTGACCAAGCCTCTTCTTTCTCCACAGCTGCACCAGCTGCTCGTGCAGGGTGCACCACCCCGCCCGGGACATGCTCCCGCACCTGCGGCCTGCTCCAGACCACCAGCACGCGGCAGGAGTACCGGGACCAGCACCTGGGGGCCTTGCGAGCCCTGCACCGCACCATCAAGGCCTGGATGCTGGAAGACCTGCAGCTCTGCCAGGAGCATCTTGCTGAGGACCGAGCCATGAACTCTCACCTGCAGGCCCTACTGCAGAGCATGCTGCCCCATGCCGGTCCTGAGCCTGCTGCTCCCCCAACTACTGTTTCTCCTCCCACTCCTGCCCCCCCACACCTCTTCCTCCTCAACCTCCACACCCTCCTCCTCCTCAGTGTCCACACCCCCCACCTCAACCTCCGCACCCTCCTCCCCATCCCCCCGGGGACTCTGAGGCCCCCGCCCCCGCCGTGCTGGGAGATGGTTGGCCCGGCGAGACCCCCAGCCCTGAGTGCTGAGCTTCCCCTCCCCCTTCCAGCTCCCTCCTCTCAGTTTTTCCCCTGCCCTCTCCCACCCTCTCTCCTGCCCTCTCCCACCTCCTTTCCCACGTCTCCCCAGAATTTCATTCCCTCTCCCCAGTTGTGTTAAATAAAGACAGTTTATATTTTTGAAAATACATGTCTTTTATTTGACATCAGGAAGGGGGGGCTAGGGAAGGGTAAGTGGAAGGACGGGAGGGAGGAATGTGGCACAAGCCTCCAGTGGGGCAGAGGAGGGAGACTGTTAGCGCTCCTCAGGGTGGAAGCTCTCCCACAGGGCCCCCTGGATCATGACAGCCCCTCGATGGTCCTCCCTGATGGCAGCCTGCAGACAGTGCAGCCAGGCTGCTGGAAATGTGTCCATGAGACGCAGCAGAGTCCCCGGGGGCAGGTCTGGTTCCATGTTGCAGAGTGCCGTGGTGTCCCGAGTGAGGGCAAGCAGAGCACTCCGAGACACAAATGCTTTGCTGTCCCTCATCGAGGTGGACCAGCAAGCAAAGAAACCTGAGAACTGTCTGTCTGGGATGGGGGGTCGGGTCCTTTTAAGCACAAACCTCGGCTAGCCTGAGGCAGCAGCCCCACACACTAAGTCCGACCCTGATGCCCTGCCGGCACTGCTTCCGGCCAGCCTTACCTTCGATTCAGGGTCCACTCAATGTGGACGCGCGACTTTGAATTAGAAAAATGCTATTTCGAATTAGTTTTTGGGTCTAGATGCGTTATTTCGAATTAGCTTATTTCAAATTAACTAATTTGAAATAAGTTAATTCGAAATAGCACTGTAGTGTAGACATACCCTTAGAGGGGTAGCTGTGTTAGTTTGTAACTTTAAAAAAAAAAAAAAAAGAGTAGTCCTGTGGCACCTGAGGGCATATCTACACAGCAGCGTTATTTCAAAATAACAAAGTGAGTGTCAACACAGCAAGCCCAAAATAATAATATTGAAATAACAGGCACCTAATTCCGAAATCTATAACCCTCGTTTTACGAGGAATAAAGCCTATTTCACAATAGCTAGTTCAAGACAGGTTGTGTGTAGACAGGGCAGTAGGAATTACTTCAAAGTACGTGACCTCCAGGGCTTCCCATAGGTGCCCTGCTGGCCACTCCATCCACACTCAGCAGAACTCTATAGTTCCCCTTCCCCTGCAGCGCTTAAAGTCACAGCCCCAGAGGAAAGGGCGTGTGGCCCTGCCAGCCCTGTGTCACACTGCAGCAGCCTTCACATCTTTTGCTGCCACCACGAGCTACCTGAGCCCTCCACAGCTGCAGCTGAGCAGGCAGCCAGCTCCTAGGACCCTACCCAGGGACAAAAGAGGCGCGCACCTTGCTGGTCTGGTGCAGAGATCCTGGATCTCCACACCAGACACAGGAACACTGACATCTCTGGCCGGACGGCTGATAGCCTGGGCCACATGCGCACCCAGGAGCAGGTGCACATGAAGATCAAGGAACTCAGGAAGGCTTATGCCAAGGCCAGGGAGCGTAGCTCCCGCTCTGGGGTGGCACCCCACTCCTGCCCCTATTATAATCAGCTCCACTGCATCCTGGGAGGGGGGCCAGTCCCCCCCACCCGTTGTGGATTTGGGGCGGTAGACGACTGTCGTTGCCCTTCCAGGGAGCAGAGCCAGTGCAGACGTGGAGGAGGAGGAGCCAGACAAGGCCAGCACCATCTTGATGCCCACTAGCCAGGAGACCTTACTCACATTGGAGCCGGTACCTCCCTCCCAGGATGTCTCCCGGGCATCATCTGAAGCAGGCCATCAGGTGAGTGCCATTACTTTCCCTAGACACATATGCGTGGAGGTGGCAGGCAGCCAGGGGCTCTGTGAAAGCAGGACTGAAAAGCCTCTCGGGGAGGGGCTTCCACCCCCTCCCCCTTCCCTAGAGAACCCCATTCCAGCAGTTCATCGCCCCCCTGGGAAAACAGCATGAGACTCATACCTGCACAAGCACGGCCCCGACAGCTGATCTCCCCACATTGAACTGGTTCCCCACAGAGTGGTAACTGTCCAGCATAGTGAGCTTCCAAATAATGATGGCAAGCTTCCGAATACTTTGCTTCCAGAGGAGAGGGGGGCCTCGTGGGTATTCCATCACATGACAGCAGGGGCAAGCCACTCTCACAGCTCCAAGAAGATAGCCTGCATGCGGAAATTCTGGAGCCTCTGCTGGTCGTCCCACTGCTCTATGACCCACCGGTCCCACCAGTCAGAACTGGTGTCCACTCACCAGAAGCAGCGGTGCACCATGTGCAGGGGAGGGTGGGTAGGATCAAGCTTCATGATCAGCGGTGCACCATGTGCAGGGGAGGGTGGGTAGGATCAAGCTTCATAGGATCAGGCACATGGAGAGAGGAGAGGAAGTTCCCCGCAATGAGATGGGGGTCCTCCTGCAAAGCCATGAGGGCAGCCTGCAGAAACTGCACCAAGAGGTGCAGCATGAGACATAAAAGCCATTGACTGCTTGGAGGCAGGACCAGCTCCGTGGCAGGAGTTTGTGGTGTCCACAAGGGAAACCAGAGCACACAGAGAAAAGGCTTTGCTGTCCCTCAGCAAGGTGGGCAAAGGAGAAGAGCCTGAGACACGGCTGTACAGTGGGATTCCTCCAGGAAGTGACTGCATCCTGATGCCCTGCCTGAAGTGCTTCCAGGTGGCTCTAAAAGAAATTCAGCGTCCAATGTGTGTGGCCGTTCTATTTCAAAATAGCTCAGCGCTATTTCAGCGGGCATATGCGGTATAGATGTGCTATTTCAAAATATAAATTTTGAAATAGCTTATTCCAAAATAAGTGTGCAGTGTAGGCATACCCTTAGAGAGTAACAAATATACAGTATCATGAGCTTTTGTGGGTAAAACCCACTTCCTCAGATTAGCTGGCTCTTAGGAGACATTTAGGGGTAAATCAGAGCTCACTGACAATACAGAACATTGAGAGCCAGGACTGGGGGCTGTAAACAAACTTATGGGATGGTTAGAAACTTGGCTACACCCATGATAAGCGGACCTCCAGCTAACTAAAGCCATACCGAATCACAGATGTTGCCAGATCAGAGAGTGCCGGACTAGAGAAGTCCAACCTGTATTTTTGCTGTGTAACATATATGCAACTCTTCTTGTTGGGTTGGTGCCTGAGAATGTGTCATTTTCATATGTAGATATTAACCTTAATACTTTGCAGATTAAAATCTATGGTTAAACAGGAGAACTCCAACTACAGCAGAACTAGATAATCCCACCCTGAGCCTCTTGAAACAGGAAGAGAGTACCAAAAGGCTGTCAGGATGGGGGAGCATGTCAGACACAGGGCAACAGGCTCCTATGCCTTAATACAAGACCTGGATTCCTCGCAGCCAGCCTGCATTTGTAAGAGCTGGTGAAGTGTGTGTCATGTCCCCCACTTGTGGTTTATCTCCTTGGAGAGTAAGAGTGTGCTACTGCCAGCTAAATAGGTTACTTCTTCAGTGCCGGAGGAAGAAGATGTTCTTTGTCAGTAACGATCCCAGGTTCAAACTCTGGGGATGATGACCTGCACTACTGGCAGCTACATGTTAATATTTTAAGACTAGGGATGTAAAAAGTCAGTTAAAAAGGTAACCAAGTACCTGCTGAAGATCTTAATGGTTACACAATTACATGCACTACAGGTTCTGAAGTATAAAGCGTAAATAAACTTTATATTGCAGAACCCGCAGCAAAGCCATCCCGGGAGCAGAGCCGTCAGCCCCTGCCAGCCCAGCTCCCAGACTAGCTCCCAGGGGAGGCGGCTTCTCTACCACAGCAAAGTCGCCTCCATGGGAGCCGGGCTGGCAGGTGCTGCTGGCTCTGCTCCAAGAGAGAAGGTTTCCCTGCTAAAGATAAGGCTGCCAGCCCTGCTCCCGGAGAGGCTTTGCTTCAAGCTCTGCAGCTGGCTCCCGGGAGCCAGAACGCCAGCATGGAACCTGCAGCGGGAGAGCCATGGACAGGGTTGCTGTGGCTGACCATCCAGAACAGCCCCTTCCTGTAGTGGGCCCCAGTGTGGGTACTCCAGTGTGGGTAGGGAGTGCTCCAGCCCCTACAATTAACCGCAACCAGTAAGCAACCAGTAAGACACCCCCTCCCTCCAGATGTGTATAAGTGAGTGTGAGGACACCGTAATGTGGTTAGGGCTGCTCATGCCAGAGCACTGACATCCAACCTAACTCTGCAGTGAAGACATACATAAGACATAAGATACAAAACATCGTGACTGTTTAGGGAAAACCACTTATTGTCATATATGCCAGTTGCAAATAGTATCAAACAGTCCTAGGGGCACCAGTTCAAGCACAGAAGGGGGTAGAAGCCATGAAGTCTCTGTGCCTGAACCATGGTCCAGCTCTGTGGAATTTGTTAGGGCAGGGAGCCCCTACAAGTAATTTCAGTAGACAGCATCATTGCAAGTCCGGACTGAGTGAGGAGAATGGGTTGGAGCTTAGCACACAAATAAAGGGGCTAATTCAAATGGGGCCAGGTTTACATACATTCATCAAATGGAAACCATGGAAGTTCTACATAGTGTCTACAGAAGTAGCATGAATGATGCTTAAAACATTGATCCCTTTGAAACATACAACTAAGTTTACTCCAATTACAAAATATAAATCTTGAATAGGTAATAGAAAAACCAACAACTCAAATAATAGGCAGCAAAGAACAAACTTGGAAGAGGCTAAAATGCGAGTATAATAAATCAGATTAAATAATAAACCCAAACAGGAAATTCCAAAGACTGCCACCAACTATGAATGAACCATACACAGTACTGTAACTCATGTATAAAAATTGCATTCTTCTCAGCAGCAAGCAGCAAATTAAGTGCATCAGCCATCAGACCAATTAACCGGAGAAAGCACAGTTCCTAGTCTATCCTGATCTTAACAAAACTGTCAATTACCAAAACACAGAAGGTAGATCAAGTATCCCTGCAAGCTTCTTTCATCAGTTACAGCTTTTGCCAGCTAGGATCTAACAAACATGTGTTCCCAATATTTCCCCTGACTGATGTGTCTCCTTCACAACCAAAACACAGAGCATATATGCCAACACCAAAACATTGATTTGGAGAGCACCTAGCATTTGGCCTCTGGGTTCTTTTTCCTGCTGTAGGTTCCCCCTTTAACATTCCTCAGGCTATTTTCAAAATCAGTTTTACTAAATCAAATTTCTGCCCCATTCTCCACCAAGTCCCCTCTGCATTGACCTCTCAGCACCCTAATTATCTGATTCCTAATCAATTACCTCACCCCACCCGAATAAGAGCCAGACTGAATGCTCTAATTCACCATGGGGCTTCCTCACAACCCTGTGTGTGTAATTTGGAGGTCTGCCACAACTTTGCCTAAAGGCACTTTGACTGACACTTGTCTCAATACCAAGGTCATTCTGCATTGCCTTTGAGCCATGCTTATTTAAGACTCTCAGTAAAATCTTAAAGGAATCATTATCAATCCTCCTCTCCTCTCTCATACTAAAAAAATAAATCTGACTTCTAAATTAACTTGTATAATTGAAGAACTCCAGATGTAGCCACCATGGGCTGTGAGTCTGAGAGACCTCATACGATAAGTACAGTTAGACATAGTCTATATTTGGAAGGAAAAACCTGAATCCTGCAGAAAATAAACAGTGATTCAATAGAAGCTCTCTTCCCTCTGAGTTACTGTTTCTTTGGTTGTTAAAGACCTTTGTGCTAGCTGAGATGCCAACTTTCAGAGAATAGTGATAGAAATGTAGCCGTGTTAGTCTGGTGTAGCTGAAACAAAATACAGGACTATGTAGCACTTTAAAGACTAACAAGATGGTTTATTAGATGATGAGCTTTCGTGGGCCAGACCCACTTCCTCAGATCAAATAGTGGAAGAAAATAGTCACAATTTTGGTATATATGGTTGTGACTATTTTCTTCCACTATTTGATCTGAGGAAGTGGGTCTGGCCCACGAAAGCTCATCATCTAATAAACCATCTTGTTAGTCTTTAAAGTGCTACATAGTCCTGTATTTTGTTTCATCTTTCAGAGAAGATATTAAACGGAGATCTCAACAAGTTGAGATCATGGCACTTCTTATTAAGAGAGTTAGCCTGGCCATATAGCAAACCAAATAATTACACTCTGTCTACTTCAAAATCTCATTGCTAATGGTATTCGTGTGCACTGCTAGCCAGTTTTTTAGTTCCACCTCAAAGCTGGCTGATGTGAATACCATATTTAACATTTAGCTCACTGGGATAAATTGTGATGTATATGTAACCCACACACCTAGTGTGGTTCACTGCCTCATGCAGTGGCACCTAAACCACAGCAACAGATAAGATCAAGAGACCTCTACAACCTAGGCTGAGAGCCAGCTGGCTTTATAGCTCAAGCTGCAAAGGCTCCAGAGGTCCCTACACTAAGCTCCAGAGGTCCCTGATTCAAATAATCTGCTCAGTGGCGGTTATGTATACATTCATGCATATCATTTTCATTTCTAATTCTAAATGTGGTAACTAAGGGCAATATGGTGACTCCATTAAAATGAAAGGCAAAATTCTCATTATTTTCAATAAGACCATGATTTCACTTTAAAGCCACATCTACACTACAGTAAGATCAAAGCAGCCACAGTCGATCACCCAGGGTTTGAATTAGTGGGTCTAGTAAAGACTCACTAATTCGAACAGAGAAGGTCCTTCCGTCGATGCCAGTAGTCCCGTTTCTACAAGGAGTAAGGGAAGTCAAAGGGACAGGGTGCTCCCTTCAACTTCCCGCAGTGCAGACAGTGCCAAAATCCGAGTTAAGAGTAATTAACATAGCTTAAGTTGTGTATCTTAATTAGAACTTATCCCCTAGTGTAGACCAGGCCTAAGAGGCTGATTTTCAGATACACTAAGGTGCCTTAAAAATGCTCTGACAGCATAAGCAACCTTAAAATGTGTGGGAATACCCCCCGAATGGCCTCCTCAGCCAGGGTAGAGCTGACACAAAGGCTGCACCCCAGCACTGCTCCTCGTGCCTGATGTATGGGGTTGACAGGGGACAGGTCAGGGTCATGGCTGGTATGCACTGCTTTATGACTTTAGGTTGAACCACTCTAGTCCGGCACCCTTGAGACCTGTACGGTGCCAAACTAGAGAATTTGCCAAACCACAGGAGGTCAATATTGTCTAACAGCATTACCAGCACTTCCACTGTTTACTGGGGAGTTAGGAAACAGGGGGAAACAGGAGCTAAATAACAGCACTGAACACTGAGAGTCAGGACTGGAGGCTGTAAATAAACTTTATGGGACCATGGAAAACTTGGCCCCACCCAGGATAAGTGGACATCTGGCTAATTAAAATCATGCTGGACCATGGATGTTGCCAGACCAAAGAGTCCCAACCTAAAGACGTTCAACCTATACTGTTCTCTGCTTCCTAGGAGCTATAGGGAATTTTGGGAAGCAGAATATGAATTGGAGGACTACTCCAGTTTACACTGGCCTACAAAATACAAGGAGAACGGAAATGGTTTTAACACACATTTCTCCCTCATACCTAACTCACAGGCAGAACAAAGTAGCTGAGCATCAGTCTTTAAGTTTTAACTTTTCTCACAACTTGATTTTTTTTTAGTATAACAAATGATCTTTTATGGTATTTAACCTGAACATCAAGGGCTTTTTTCCTTCACTAAAGGCTTTTAATATTAAATATCCCACTGCACAAGGCATTTCTGTTTCATTTTTGATAACTATCTTTCAACAATTCTGCTGTAAATGAATGAGATCAGCCATTCAAGAGCCAAATATTCTGTGGTTGATTGTCAGTACTTGCAAAGTTCTACCCTCTTCTTCATTTTCTTTAGAGTATTTCACTGAAAAAATGATTGTATAATGAACATTAATACTTTGATTAAAGTGAGAGAGGTGGTATGCAATATTTATGCCTTCGGGTGCACAGTGTGTTCACCTCATTGCTGTGTGCTCTAGCAAAACAATTACTGTTTCCAAAAGTAAAAAGGAGAGTGTATATAAATTTCAGGGGGAGGGAAGGAATAAAGAGCTTTTATTCATAGCTTGAAGGCAGTTGGGGTGCCACACCTAACTTCTTTTTGGTATTCAAAACAAATCACTAGAGATTTGATTTGATTACACAACTGACTGTGTGAGAGAGAGAGATTGTCTCCTCTGTACACAGTCTGTTGAAGATGAATCTACTATAGTTCCCAAGTAGATAGCCAGTCTTGCTAGATATAGTAAAATTATTGCCAACAACACTATTTGTTCCTGCTGTAGGAGCTATTGCAAAAACACAGTAAATTCCTGCCTTCATGCAACTAGTGTGGTACAAAACCAGAGAGAAAATTCACTGACCTAGAAACCATGAGGCTATGAGTTCTAGTGCTTCAACTAGTGCTGCTAACATTTGTGTGTCCTTCACAACCTGAACTATAAGCAAAGTTTCATATTACTATCCCAGGGAATGTAACTATTGTGATGGTGCATTTTGAATCCTTTATGGAAATATTATTATGAATATGAATATGCATAACTGGAAAGTGCTTTATGCAAAATACTCCTTGTAAGGTATCGATTGAAAAGTTTTAATCTGCTGAATGTGCATATTCCGTTTGTAGGCATGTATCATTCCTGTATGTGAAGTTATAAGCAGGGCTCGACAAATACACTCGCCCGCGGTGAGTAGATTTTACCAGCTGGTGAGTGCAGGGGCAGACTGGCCTGGTGGGCCGTTATGACAGGCTGGCCAAAGCCTGCACTACGGGCGGCACGGCCCCATCCAACCCGCTGGCCAGTGGAGGAGCAGAGCGCCGCCAGGAAGGGGGAAGTGCGGCGATTCTCAGAGCCTAGCTGCCTGCATGCAGCTCTGGAGCGAGGAGGTGGGGCACAAGCCAGAGGGCGGGACGCTGGCAGACGCCAGGACGCTGGCGTCATGTGGCGTCCTGATATCACGGCTGGCGACCGCCGGATTCAAAAGGATTCCGGCAACCCCCCAAAGTGGAAGGCAGAAGCCAGGTAGGGGAGGGGAAAGGGCTTGTGGGGGGCAGGTCAGGAGAAGAAAAGGGAAGGCACCAAGGGACAGGAGTGCAGGAGAGACAAATGCCAGGGGGCCAAGTGCAGACAATGAGGAAAAGGGCAGGTGGGGAGGTGTCACTGGGAGGGGAGACAGGGTGATGCTGGAAGAGGAGAGGGTAAGGGCATTGGGGGATAAAGGGGGAAGGGGAAGGTGCTGGGAGAAGGCTTGAAAGAAGGGGTGGGTATGAGGAAGCTGGGGATGGAGCAAGGCATGTGTGAGGACACAGGGGCATGAGGGGAATGGGGGCAGAGGGTAGTGAGGGGGTGGGCATCAGGGAAACAGTGGGCAAAGGGGGCAGGGGCAGTAAGGGAAAGGGGAGGCACCAGGAGGGTGCAGGGCCAGAGGATTCTGGGGGAGAAGCAGAAGGGCAGACACCTGCAGGGGAGGGACCAGCACCAGAGGAGAGACAGGGTAGACGTGTAGAGGGAGGTGTTAGGAGAGAGGATGAGGAGGGGTAGCTCACATGATCAGAGTGGGGCTACTGGAGGAGTGGGCACAGGGGGGAGAGAAGGGCTGGTGGAGGGGGGCAGGTCTCAGAAAGGCTGAGGGCAGTGAGTAGGGCAGGAGTCAGGACAGCAGAAGAGAGTGAGGAGTTGTGGGGCAGCAGGCACCAAGGGAGCTAATGGAGCAAGGGGAGGAGACATGGCAGCAGAGGGAAAAGGTAGAGGTTTATAAGATATTTATTAATAACTTGGGTGATATTTATTAATAACTTATTAGTAATTACTGTTCTTATTCTTATTAGGAATTTATGCCATTAAAAAAAACACTGGGGGGGGGGGGAGGGTTGGCGAGTCCCTTTTTTGTCTGGCGAGTAGGGTTTTCCATAATTTGTCAAGCCCTGGTTATAAGTATAAACCTCTTAGGGGTTGCCATGTTAGTCTGTAACTTGTAGCTCAAATTGCGTAGCTTATTGCAAGCTCCAGGTACACTGTAGATGCACGCTTAGGTGCCACAGGACTACTGAAGGTATAGACTAACACGGCTACCCCTGGGAGGTTTTTACTTATTTCAAATTAATTTTGAAATAGCTTATTTCAGAATTTGGCACTTATTTTAAAATAAATCACTATTCCAAAATGTCCCTTACTATTTGCAGAATGAGGTTTACAGGGACATTGGCATATAAAGCCCATAATATTTTGAAATAATGGGCATGCTCCAAAGGCGCAGAATATCCCAAAATAGCACTTCAGCGTAGACGTAGCCTTAGAGTATGTCTACACTACAGTGCTATTTCGAATTAACTTAATTTGAAATAGTTAATTCGAATTAAGCTAATTCGAATTAATGCATCTACACACAAAAACTATTTCAAAATAGCATTTTGCTATTTCGAAATAGCGCGTCCACACTGAGTGGACTCTGAACCGAAGTTAAGACTGGCCAGAACCAGTGCCGGCAGGGCATCACGGTAGGACTTAGTGTGTGGGGCTGCTGCCTGAGGCTAACTGAGGCTAACTGAGCTCCGTGCTTAAAGGGACCCTACCCCCACCACCGGACAGACAGTTCTCAGAGTTCCCCGCTTGCTTGTCTACCTCGATGAGGGACAGAAAAGCAGTCCTGTCTTGGAGTGCCCTGAGTGCCTGCACTCGGGACACCACAGTACTCGGCCACATGGAGCCAGAGCTGCCCCTGGGCATGCCGGTGAGTCTCATGGGGTCATTGCCATCAGCCTGACTGCACTTGCTGCAGGCTGCCATCCAGGGGGTCTATTGGGGGGCTGTCAGGATCCAGGAGGCCCTGCGGGAGAGTGTCCACCCCGAGGAGCCCTCAGAGCCACCCCGGTCCTCCCCACTGGGGGCTCGTGCCCCATTCTTTCCTCACGTCCTTCCACTTACCCCTCCCTAGCCCCCCTTCCTGATGTCAAACAAAATACACGTATGTTTAAAAATAGAAACTGGGTTTACTGAACAAAACTGGGCGGGGGGATGAACCTCTGGGAAGACTGGGAAAAGGAGGTGGGAGAGGGGAAGAGAGAGGGTGGGAGAGGGGAGGAGGAAACCAGGGAGGAGGGAGCTGGAAGGGGGAAGCAAGGGGAAGAAGGGGGAGGAGAAGCTTGGGGCCCAGGATTGGGGGTTTTTTTTGGGGAGAGGGGAGGGTCGGTATTTTTATTTCAGCCATCTGGCAACCCTAGCTGCAGCCAGATGTCAGGACACCTCTATTGACCACCCAAGATGACTGCTGGAAACATCTAAGACTGAACAGAGTAAGGAGTCATGCCCAAGCTGGGGGGCTTTCCAGCCTGTGAATAAAGATTATTAGAACTACCAGTTACAGGGTAAGATATTGTATGTAACATGTTTCTTAGTGTATTAGACTTATCTGTTTTGTTTCATTTTGTTCCATCTGCTATCTCTTATGACCCCTTAAATCTTACTTTTTATACTCAATTAAAAAAATCACTTTTATCATTAAACCCAGTTTTTACCCATAATTGTTACCATGGCAGGGGGAAACAGCTGGTGCATCTCTTTCATTGATAAAGAGGGCAAACACTTAAAGGAGCTTGCTCTGCATAAAACTTTATGCAGAGTAAGACAGATTTATCTGAGGTTCTGGTCCCAGTGGGGCTGTGCACCTGGGTGCCGTAACAATTCCCTTTAACTGAGCCTTCTCGGAGCTGAACTGATCTCAGCGTCTGTATTACACTGCAGAGGGCTGTGACCCAACTCTGTGGCTGGCCTGGAGGAGGCTGGAGGGCCTCGCTCAGCAGGACAGGACGGTGGGGTGCCCCCAAGGGCAGGTGGGCAGGCTCAGGGGTATCTTCAGCACATCAAGGGTATGTCTAGATTACAGGCTTATGTCAACAGAGGCTTTGTCAACAGATACTGTTGACAAAGCTTCTGTTGACAAAGAGCATCTAGACTACATCCAGTTCTGTCAACACAGCAAGCGGCTTTGTCAACATGACTGTGTAGACACAAAGGACAGTGTAGATGCAATAACACTTTTTGTCGACAGAACTCTGTCGACAAAAGGTGTTATTTCTCGTAGAATGAGGTTTACCACCGTCAACAAAACTGACGAATTCTGTCAACAATATATAGACAGAACTCGGTGGTAGTGTAGACGCAGGTATAGTTTTGTCAACAAAAGTCCACTTTTATCAACAAAATCCTGTAGTCTAGACACACCCCAAGTGATAGTCTCAAGAGCAGTGTTTCTTAAACTGTTTTCTGTGGTACACCGGTGTGCCGTGAGGCAGTAGGACGTGTGCCGCGGAGAACAACAGAATTCAAAAGGGGCAGGTGATTCTTTTTTTTCCTCAACAACTTCCCCTGACCCTTCCCCCAACCCCGACTTTTTTTTTGCTCAACCAAAAATCCTTGGTGTTACTCCTAAAAAAATTATTGTTTGGTGTTCCTCGGTCTTAAAAGGTTTAAGAAACACCGCTCAAGGGGATCTCTGTGACCAAACACATCACAGCTATCAGTCAACCATTTTACAAATAACTGAGAACTTGCACATGGCTATACCAAGATGACTGCCACTTCAATAACTTGTAAGTATCACAAAAGCTTCAATAAAGAATTAAATTAAAGTCACCAAATACATTTATTATTTATGACAGAAATTTCAATGGATATGGAAAGGATATGTACATCTTTTCATGTATCAATTCACTCTTAATACTTAAAAATACCAGAAATCTTTTTTTAATCCTTTAAGAATCAAAAATTTGTAGTTCAGTGATGAATAAAAAATGTGACTAGGCGCCACCTTGAGTCCCCAGAGTAGCTGAACGTTTCTGCAGAACTAATCGGTAGTGAAATAATTAACAATCCCAACATTCAAGCAATCGTAATTAGATTTCAGATTTTAGCACCCTTTGAGCTAAGTTCTTGTTTTAATCTATCTGCAAACTCAGTAAAACAGCATTGCATGGCTTTACATTTGGGAAGATATCTTTTAACCATTAATGGCCAGAAAGATTATAATCCCTTCCAAAGTCACTCTTAGCCTAACTAGAGAAGTCAATAATAAAACTCCCATGGACTTCAATGGGAGCATATATACTCCTGTGCATTTCTGAACCACTCACCCATAAAACTTAAATTCTTCAGAAACCTCTGGAGCTATCAGAGAAATGCTCATCTGAAAAATCAGTGAGCATAACCTGAATCTAACCCCTTATGATGAGTAGCTAATAACTAGTGTCAAAACAACCAGAGCACATTTGTTAATGTATCAGTCATTTTATTCATATAGTTTAGATACATGAGTCATATTTCTAATATCAAAAGCAGTATTTGAATTGAGGGAAGAGGGAAAAAAGGAATTTCTCTGCCTCTAATGGAATTTAGCTCTCACTGACAGCTATGCCTGTGGTAACTTTTCTCCTTGGCTCATATATACTTACTTCTGGATAGCACATCAGATGCCACCAAATGTCAGGTGTTATCAAAACTTTTCCCACGGGAAACTGTCCTCAAGATCTTTTCTGAAGCACTAGTCTTTTTCTCACCCCAGAATTACACAAACAGTGTGTGTGTGAGAGAGAGAGAGAGAGAGAGAGAGAGAATTTAGCCTACTTAGTAAGGGGGAAATGATTTACTGAGTAGGGAAGGAAAGAGTGCTCAGGGGTTCCTGTGCAGCAGTGGGGACTAAGCAATGTTGTGGACCAGAATGTTAGAACTCCTGAAGATGGTGCCTTCCGTGTCTGATGGCCTGGGACTCCAGTTTGCACACAAACAATCTAGAGCAGGAGAATAAGCTAGAAAAATATGAGAGAGGATATCACAAGACATGTCTGCCCAGAATGCGTGCACAGCTCACACCGGCCATACTTAATCTCTCACTCACAGAAATCTTGATGTTTCGCTCCTTTCCCCACACCCCATGTGCAAGAATAACTGGAAAAAAACTTTGCCATCACTCCGTCTTCAAGCTTCAAACCCTTTGTCTCACCTTTGTTACAGCATCGTGAAGGGTTCTTTCCACTTCCACACATCAGGATATAAACAGAGCTTGTGCTATAAAAAGCCAGCATATTCTGAAAACTTATCCACACATCCATTCCTACAGAAATTGCTAGTTTTAGGGACGCACCTGGGAGAGTGCATTAAGTGGAATGCTGTACAGTTATATATCAATCCTGCTCCTCACTAAAACATAAGATTTGAGTTTTGTAGTGTCCTTCCCCCACCGTGGGAATTATGTTCAGAAAGTCCCCTACTCCCTCTTCCCAGGGGATAGAATAGAGAAAAGGCCCTCTTATCTAGAGTGCCTCCAATATACTTAACCTCCAAAAGTAAAAATGGCTTCAAGCAGCCAATTTAAATGAGTTCATAAAAAGCCTGAAAATTTTACTAGACAGCCATTAACTAGAGCAGCATTTCCCAAACTATGGTCCGCGGCCCGGCACCAGGCCGTGAAAAAAAAATGCCGGGCCTCAGCATGCCTGGTGGCTGCCGGCCCTTAGGCCGATTGACCCATCTGGTCGAATCGGGCCCCGCGCCCCTGCACCCGGAAGTGCCGGTGAGTTAAGAGCCGGGCCCTGCTCCAGCGCTATGTGGAGCTGGGTCTCTCCCCGGCTCTGCCTGGAGCGGGCCCCGCCCCCGCGCGTCCTCTCCGGCCCCGCCTCCAGAGCATCCCCTCGGCCCCGGATGTCTCTGCCACGTGCGGCTCCTCCTCGCCGCCTGCCGCCCATGCGCGGCATTGCACGTGGGCGGGGAGGACGTGACGTCACGGCCTGGGGTTTTGAAACCCGCGCGAGGCATGTGGTGGGGCCTGGCTGGCTCCGGGTTCGGCCTCCGGAGCCTGAGCGCAGACTCCGGCCCCGTAACGGGGAAAGAGAAGGTGGGAACCGGCTCGTGCGGTGGCTAGGAAAGGAGAGGGGTGGGGAAAGGGGTGGAAGGAGAAGGGGCTTGGGAGGGAAAGGCACCAAGGGGCAGGGGTGAAGGAGAGAGAGACAAATGCCAGGGGGCCAAGTGCAGACCATGAGGGAAAGGGCAGGAGGGGAGGTGTCAGTGGGAGGGGGGACAGGGTGATGCTGGGAGAGGAGTGGGGAGGGGAAGGGCACTGGGGGCTGGAGGGGGAGGTGCTGGGAGAAGGCTTGAAAGAAGGGGTGGGCATGAGGAAAGTCAGGATGGAACAAATTGTGTGTGAGGGCACAGAGGGGCAGGAGGGGAATGGGGCAGAGACGGGTGAGGGGGTGGGTATTAGGGGAAAAGGAGGCACCAGGAGGGTGCAGGGCTAAGGGAAGGTGCAGGTGGCCAGGGGATTCTGGAGTGAGGAGGAGGGGAGAGCTGGCCACCGGAAGCAGAACTGGAGGGGGAATCAGGGCAGGCTGGGGATATTGAGGGGCCGGTGGAAGCAGGGCTGCCGGGGGGTGTGAGGTTGGGGGTAGGGAGCTGGCGGGGGAAGATGTGGGCGGGGTGGGAGAAGTGGCCGCTGGAAGAAGGGCTGGACGCAGGCAGCGGGGCTGGCGAAGGGAGATTGGGAGGAGAAGCGGGGGAGAACTGGCTGCCAGGGAGGGGGTTGGGGGAAGTGGGGCTGGCCAGAGCCGCAGCAAGGGGAGCAGGGGGAGGAATGAATCAGCCTGCAGGGAGTGGGACTGACCCAACCCCGTTCCCCTCTCCTCCCCCCCCCCCCCCCCACAAAGCACGAGTTAGTCTGGCACAGGGATTCTACTGTCATCCCGTCCCCGTCCCCCCTCCCTCCCCACACACACACACACACACACAAACCCCTCCAGTAGTTGCAAACTATCTGGCAGGTAGACACACTCATGCAGCCTGAGCTGCAAACTGATACTGAAACTACAAACTGATACAAACTTCAAACTGATACATCTAGTAATAATACAACTTACCTACTGAGAAAATACCAGACATATTATATGTCTGGTATTTTCTTCATTTGTTTTTCATGTGTTTATATTTTTGGGCTGCAAAAAGCAGAACTGAAAAAAAAGGGTTCCAATTAAAGTAAAAAGTTTGGGAAACCCTGGTCTAACCAGCTTTCTGTCTGTCTTACAGCCCATTTATCCAATCCATATTCCTTAACTTGCTGGCAAGAATATTGTGGGTGACCATATCAAAAGCTTTGTTAAAGCTGGCACTGGGAGATTTGGGAGGACCAGAAACAACTTATTTGGATATTCATAATTTGATTAATGAATATGCAAATATGCAAATGAACATTACTGGTCCTCCAAAAGTTCGTGAATGGATTTACTGGTCCCCGTGTCAAAAAGTTTGGGAACCCCTGAACTAGAGGACTAAATCTTCTGGCCAACAGCTGACACAAGTGATGAGGGATGGTCCAAAATGAGAAAATTCAAGCCAATACACTGAAGAGAATCTATTAAAGGAGCCCTGAATAGTACAGTAATACTGAAAAGTGTTTTATTAATTTTATTGTGTCACTGCTTGAGAAACTTACAAGCAACAGCAATGGTAATGTCACTGTCTGTCTGCAGAGACAGGAATACATTCATTCATATGTGCAACCATAAGGGAATACTTTTATATCAAAGTTCAAATTGTGCAAAAACAGTTAGCTTACTGTCACTCACTAGGAACAATACACTATTCATTATATGGCACAAGTGGATTTTTCAGTGCTATAAATGACACAAGGAAAGGTTCATAATTTGCATTCCTGTACGCGGTTTTGCATCTCTTTTTATAACTGACAAGATGACTTGTCAGGATGGGGGGTTAAAGACTGGCTCAGGGCAAGGAGCTGAGGGTGCAAGAGTGAAGGTTGGGGGTAAGGAGGGATTTAGGGTGCAGGGCCCCATCCGGTGGGGACTTTTCTCCCCTCTAGTCTCCTGCCTGGCAGGGGCCTTTTGTATCCCCTCAGTTCACAGGGAACTTTTGTCTCCCCTCAACCCCACCCTTGGCCACTCTCAGTATCACGACCCTCCTCTCTGTGCCCCCTCTCTTTCCATGCTATGGAAAACAATCCCATTCCAGGCACTCCCTGTTTTCCTGGTACAATCACACCTTGACTTTGCTTAAGTTATGATAAGAGGAAGCTGCATACTATATTTTTTGGTCCTAGCTATTACCATTTTGGAGGAGTTCTTGAACAAACAGACTCATGAACAGACAGATGCACATTTCTAAAATAAACTTAAAAAACAACAAATGGCCTGGTAGCACTTTATAGACTAACAAAACATGTAGATAGTATCATGAGCTTTCGTGGGCACAGCCCACTTCTTCAGATGACCGGAGTTTTGAGTTTAGGATGTGCAGACTCAAAATAAATATGGGAGAAGGGAGAGTGGAGAAGGAAAAAAAGGGAGGGGGCAGGAAACAAGGAGCAGAGGGTATGAAAATATTGAAGGGAAAAAGCGTATAGGTTACCAGTTCTGCCTACCTGATATTGTTTCAAAATAACCAGCACCTTTCAAAATAACGGGCTTGATAGTGTTCACGCTCCGCTAATTATTTCAAAATAAGGGGAGCTGTTTCAAAAAAATTCCTGAGTGTAGACCAGGGCTGAGTGCTTTGATAGCTTATTCTTTAAAAGAGAAATTCCCTAAATATATTTGTTCAAAATATAGAGAAACTACATGGGACCAAATTCATTTCTGGTGTGACTCCATTTGCTTTAAAGGAGCATCAAGGATTAATCTGCCCCATTAAGCTCATTTTCCATTCCAAAATTTCTTAATGGCATAAAAAAAAGAGCTGGCTGGCCACCGTCATTAAATTCAGGCATTCTGGATCTAGTCCTGCTTCCACTGAATTCAATGAGAGCTAACTAGTGGAATGTCAAAACCAAACACAGAAAACTTCCAAAAAGGTCTTTGATCTTAAGCTTTAATTCTGATGCAAAATTTTCTGCTGCCAACCTTCCTTAATTTAGTTTTTAATAAATCTTTTCCTGGAGATTTCATTGTCAATGGCACTCTTCACATTCTAAGCAACTTCTGCTCCCATGGATAGCTCAGGCAAACTAATTCCCAAACCCCATTCGGATCCACTGGATTCTATAAGGACATGGAATCTTCTAGCACAATGATTAGTTACTGCCATGTCAGGAGGGCTGGAAAGAGGTGGAGTGGGGTGAATCAAAACAAACCAAAATTTCAATG
This sequence comes from Pelodiscus sinensis, assembly GCF_049634645.1. Taxonomy (NCBI): domain Eukaryota; kingdom Metazoa; phylum Chordata; order Testudines; family Trionychidae; genus Pelodiscus; species Pelodiscus sinensis. The sequence continues at coordinate 55,425,206 of NC_134719.1, forward strand.
GAACCTGAATCCAGACCTTAGTTTTGTTCTGACCACCACTAAACCTAAATTCCATGTCCCAAACCGCAGATATTCAAAATCTCTCTAAACAGCACTCATCTCTAGGGGTTAATTGTTTCACTTCAACAAGGGAACAATAGTTTGGCTAGGAATTATTAAAATTGTATCCATCTCCACCACCTCAAAACCATGTTATGTCCATAATTTTACACTGCAGTATTGAGATAACATATAACATACCAGAAGTCATCCGACAGTTTGTGTGTTAGAAATGGACAAGCCAGGCACAATATTTTTAAATAAAAAATTATTTGATGTGATTCACCAAAGTACTTTCATGACTTCGCAGCTTTCATAAAACATTGCAACTCTGTCCTCAGCAATACACTGAGGTGACCCAAATGTTACATCTACTCCAGAAATCCTCCTCTACCCCAGTGAAGCTCTATTCATTAGAAGCATGTAAGTCAGTAGAAGAGTCTTCTTGATATTGATTCTAAATTCTGAACAAAATTATTTTGTGCAAACCTGTTACAAAAAAAACAGCATTGCATCAGGGATGAATCTGCCCTATAAGGCTATGTCTAGACTACATCTCTCTTTCGAAAGAGGGATGTAAATTAGACATATTGACATTGCAAATGAAGCCAGGATTTGAATTTCCCGCCCTTCATTTGCATAATTGCATCACAGCATGGGGTTTTTTTTTGAAAAATGATATTTTGAAAGTGAAACAGCAGTCTAGGCGCAGTTTTTTCAAAAAGAAAAGCCTGTTTTGAAAGATCCTGTAAACCTCATTTTTTGAGGAGTACAGGATCTTTCGAAAAAGGCTTTTCTTTTTGAAAGAACTGTGTCTAGACCACGGTTTCACGTTTGAAATGGTGTTTTTTGAAAAAATGCTGTGACGAGATTATGCAAATGAAGGGCAGGAAATTCAAATCCCAGCTTCATTTACAATTTTGATATGTCTAATTTACATCCTTCTTTTGAAACAGTTTAGAGATACCCTAAGTACCTTCAAAACACACTGAAGCTCAGCATCTTAAAGGAACAAACCAGTAAGTTAAATGCAAATAAAATAATTCAAGCAATAGCTAAGTTTATGAGACAGGGATAGTCCAGATAAGTATCCAGTAGTCCATCCAGACTAGGGGTGGCCAATAATTTTTGGCCGGGGGCAATAATTTTGAAGTGGCCCCGGGCCGCCTTGGAAGAGGCGGGGCCTAAACCAGAAAGGGAAGAGCCAGGATGATTCTGGGCTTCCCCACCTACAGATCATGATTGGTCTGGGGGTGGGGAAAGCCCCTTTGCCCTGCTTTCCCACTAGCCACCTATGCCCCTGGGAGGGTGGGAAGAGGCTTCACACGCTCCCCCACCCCCAGACCAATCAGGACCTGGGGGCGGGGGAAGCCTCCTCCAGCACTGCGAGGAACAAGTGGCAATTTGAAGTGCCGCGTGCTCCTCGCAAGGCCGGGGCAGGGCGAAGGAAGTTTCCCGTAGCTCCCCTGTCCCCAAGCCCTGATTGGCCTGGGGGCAGAGGGAGAGCATGAAGCTTCCTCCTGCCCTACCCCACCCTGTGAGCAGCACACGGCACTTCAAAATGCCCCATGCTCCTTGCAGGGTGGGAGGAGGCTTCGTGCATTCCCCCACCCCCAAGCCAATCAGGGCCTGGGGACGGGGGAGCTGCATGAAACTTCCTTTGCCCTGCCCCCACTTTGCGCAAATGTACAGCACTTTGAAGTGCCATGCACTTCTCGCAGGGGAGAGGGGGGAGGGCGCAGGAAACTCTGGGCTTGGGGGTGGGGGAGTATGTGACATCTCCCTATGTCCTGCGGAGAGCGTGGTGCTTCAAAGCACTGCGTGCTCTTGGCAGGGCTGGAGGAAGCTTTGTGTGCTCCCCCATCCCCAGGCCTTAATTGGCAGGGCCTCCGCAGGCCAGATCAACCCGCTTGGCGGTCCGGATCCAGCCCACGGAGGCCCTTTTGCCCACCACTGATCCAAACCATCAAGGACAGTGGAAGTCTTTGAAGATGAAGGTCTGATTATCCATTGCAAGCATATTGTGTTCCCCCATTTCTATTCAGAGATAGAAATCAATATCCATCAGCACCCTGCACCAGTAGCTTCTCTCAGCTGTGCAGCTGTACTGCTCCAGCAACCCCCCGCCAGCAGGGATTTACAACCCCAGACAGGTGCTGCCAGCGTGGGGTGCTGACTCCTGGAAGCAGTGGCACCATGTTCACTGTCATATAGGTTACTGACTGGACACAGTAGAGGTCCAATCACATATGACAATTGCCAAATTCCTATAATTTTAGACCAGTGGTGGGCAATCAGCAGTCTGGGCAGCGCATGCAGCCCACTGGGGTTCCACCTGAGGCCCACGGATCCCTGTCTGCTCTCCTCCCTCACACTCCTCTTGGGCGCTGGAACCCGGCACTTCCTTCCCATCCCTCCCAGAACTTTCGGAACACCACAAATCCACTGATTCATGCTCTGTCCCAGCTCCTCCCTCCCACTCCCAGAGCTGGAATGGTACAAGGGGCCTCCAGTGCCCCAGTGCATGAGAGGTGGGCGGGGAGGAGGCAAACAAGTTGAAGGAGGAGGGAGCAAACAGGCTGCTGGAACCCTCTGAAATGAATGAGGGTCACTCATGCGGCCAACTCACTGTTCCAAGCAGAACATGCCAGTATGGGGGAAAGTGCTGTTGGCTTATGGGACTGAGGGAGAAGTTAAAGAAATGGAGCTTTCAAAAATTGTTGTAGATTTAATATGACAATCTTCCTTTTTCACTTTAAAACATTAAAGTGGACCAAATGATCACTTTGTAGAAAATCTTGATATTCATGGTTATATGTGCAAGCTGACCCTTCATCTAAAGATGCAAAACTGATGTATAAGAATGCCAACTATAATACTGCAAACAGGTTTTGTTGCATGCTTTCCAATGTATAAGGATTTAATTTAATTACTAAATAAGATGTTAACATTTCAGTAATCAACTGAAGGGATTTCCTCTGGTGTGGAGGAAAAGAGAAGCAGGAGAAGGGGGCTTCTTTTCTTCCTTGATGCTGGAAAAGAAAGGAGTACTGGAGTTGTGATTCCTGTGCATTGGGAATAGCAACAAGGAGCGATGGGAGAAAAAGGTGGAAAACCAGACTGATATGAGATCAAGGAGACTGCAGAGACAGCAAAAAGAAGAGAGGGGTGAAAGACTTGGAAAGGAAAAACTGTAGGGAAGATTGAAAGAATCACTGAATACAAGTTAGGTGTCCTCCTACTCAAAGCTAGAGGGAGCAGAGGAAAGGAGCCAAATCTATATTAACTTAACTTAAAAATAAAGTCTGCCTCACAAAAATCACCTTCCTGCTTTGGAGTTTGAGACAAGTGTTCCAGAACAAATCATCCAAGAAAGTAGAGGCATGTGGTTAGCTATTATAATGAATCACTGTATGGGAGATTTTTTTTCTTCTGTTTATAATGCATTTGGTCTTCCATCTAAAAATAAAAGTTTTCAAATTTAAAAGGCAGGAAAATCAAAACGGTACTGTCAACCCAAAATCCAGGTGATTTTTTTTTCAGATTCTACACTCAAGCCAGAATTCACATACTGAGAGAGAGAGAGATGATTTGCGTGACCTTAAAATCACCAAATCCTATTTTTTTAAAACACGTGTTTCACGCAGCAACAGGAAAACAAAGGAAACTGCTTCTGTGAAAGAAATAGCACAACTGACAATTTTCATAGAAGGCAGTCTGGTATCACGATGGTGGACATACTTATGAAAATATAGTAAATATAAAAATACATCAAGTAGAATTGAAAAAGAAAACAAGTTTTTCAACAATCTTTCACTATTATAGACCTTGGGTGTTATTTTTGACAATAACAGGTAAACATTTTGCAGGCAAATCTCTTTAACATCGATGGTGTCACTGTAAAAGTACTACACATCTGATATATGGGGAGAGGAGTATTATCTGAGCTCCTGTGAGTGATCCATAGCATGTCACCATCTGAGCGTCTCAGAGGACACTAGAACCAAGAAAATCACGTTCTAAACTGATTCTTTTCTGTTTCAAATTTTTTGTTAAGTTTGGTTTAAACCTTCCCCTCTGCTGGCTGCTCCATATCTAGGAGCATCCAGTTCCAGTTTCCTTTTCACATCATTAAGGGCATGTCTACACTAGGAAATTATTTTGAAATAATTTATTTCGAAATAATAACTCTCGAAATAACTATTTCAAAATAGCGTGTCCACACAACAGGGAAGCCTCAACATTAGTCCAACATTAGTCCTTAATGTGGACATGCTACCTCAACTTAGAACCCCAGGAAGCACTGGGGAGTAATTAGTTTGAATTACTTTGGGGAGTACTTATTTTGAAATAGCAGGAGTGGAGTGTCCACATTACTGCTATTTCGAAATAGCTATTTCAAAATAAGTGTTATTCCTTGTGAATAGCAGGAGTTATTATTTCAAAAGAACCACCCCCTTATTTTAAAATACCAGCTTTGGTAGTGTGGACACTCCGCTTGTTATTTTGAAATAAGGTGAGACCAGGGCTAAGAGAAGTTTGAGAAGGGAAGAGAGGAAAGCTAGAGAAAAGGGACAGAAAAGAGCTACTGAAAGACATGAAAACAGGATATGCCAAAATAAACAGCAGAAAACAAAGAGAAAAAGTGGAATGAGGGAAAGACGAGAAACAAAAGCAGCACAGCAGACTAGTTGTTTCACAGAAAGCTTGCTGAAGTAGTACCGAAATACTGAAAAAACGTGTCGGAGGCACGATTGTGTACTCATGTGTAATGTGTAATGAAACTGTTGTCCAAAATTCTTATTATGTTCTTTAGTAGTAGGAGAAAGTCTTATTTCAACATAAAATGGCTTTTGCAGAAGTGATACTAAATCCTTTCAAAGTCTGTATGCATGTGCATGTTTTAAAAATCAATTTGCATGTATCTGATGGGGAAACATAGGTGTGTTCAGCACTCAAGAGGTGACAATGCATATTTGTGTATGACCATGACAAGAGGGAGTCAGCAGAATATAGTCTGCCATTGGTAAGTTATTCTTGATGTGAATTCCAGGCAAAAAGTGTGACTAAGACATTGAACAAAAGATGTATGCACAGATCTTCTTTCAAAGTGCACGAAATTACCTTTTTATATCATTTCCGAGGAGAATTATGTACTCTGTGGTCCCCTTTTAATTGTATGTCTCTTGCTCTCCCCCAGGGTTTTGTTTGTTTCTTTGTTTGTTTGTTTTTCTAAAATGGGTCTCCAACCTTCTGCCTTCACATATACTGCATTGCCCTAATTCAGCAGATGACACCAAAATCTTCACACACATCGATCTCCCCATTTAACTGGACTTTGAAAAACATTTCCTTACCTGGATCATGGAAAGGCACCAAAGCAAAGTTGTAAAGTGGTTTCTTGGGCCTTTTCAGAGAGGTTTCCAAAATTTTAGATGCTCCTTCAATAACTTGAACTAAGTCATCATACATAGAGCCAGTCACATCAAACACAAATGCCAAGGTGGATGCTCCCTCTGGGATTTCTTCAGCTCGGGGCTCCTTCTCCGCACTGGCATCTTGTGCAGAGCAAGAAGAAAGCAGAGCCAGCAGGAGCACTGGGCGGAATCCCCCTCCCCAGGGGAGGCTCGTTCCCCGAGAAATCATTGTTCTCCTGAGGGCGCGCTCAGTATCAGAGGGCTCCCACGGCAGCTGAGAAATGCATTGGAAGGTAACGAGGGAAAGAAAAGAAAACCCTTTTCTGCCCACTGCGGAGCGGAGCGGAGCGGCAGCTCCCCCCACGCCCTCCTCTAGCCTCTGCGGGAGGGAGGGAGATGCGGCGGCGTTTGTTTGTGAGGAGTTTCTGGTTTCTCTCCCTTCCGGGTCTACTTGGCTGCAGCGCTTTTGTAGCGTCTCCTGGAGGGGGGGGGTCCCATCCGTGCCCTACCCTGTGCGCGGCTGCTGCTGCTGGAGCGGGACTCTGGCGAGAGGCAGACGCTCCCAATGCGCGGCTGCTGCTGGAGCCTTTGGCCGGGGACTGCTGCTGCAGAGACACCCAAGGAGCGCGCCCAGCCGTCTCTTATCACTGGCCGCCCCTGCTTCTCCAGCGTTTGCCCCGGGGCCGTTTTGCGGGGAGACTTTTAAACCACGTACAGGCCATTTGAGGCTCACTCGCAGCGCCCGTGGTAACGATAGAAGCGGGACGGAGCTGCGAGCAGGAAATTCAGCCCAGATGTGCCTTCCCGCCGTGCCCTGTGGCACTCGGGAGCTGAGTTTCCCCTGGTGGGTAGGAACAATGGGCTCAGGTGGGTCTGCACATGCCTGAGCGGGGAGGACGTGGATTACCGAGTAGTCCTCCTCCACCTCTCAGGAGGAGATCCCGATAAAACCTCCACTTCCACCGCCGGGAAGATTAAAGCTCACTACCCCCCATCAACTGCCAAGGAGTTTGGGATGGGAAAATGATTGTCACTGGGCAGCGCAACCCAAGGAAATTCTCTAGCACTCAGTGCAGTCCAAAGAAATTCTCCAGCCCTTCATACTTAACACACACACAAGCACATCCAGCCCTCTTCATAATTTACACACACACACACACACACACACCAACCTAAGGAGGCTCCGGCTCTCCCTCAGCACTGGGGAGCCCATGCTGGAGCTCCAAACACCTCCCCTCCCCTGCTGTTCTTCTGGTGGGGCTAGAGCGCACAAAATATACTAGCTTAGGCCCAACTGATTTTTCTGTGGGTCAGCAGTCCCTGACCCAACAAAAGGTTCCCTACCCCGCCCTAGATCTTCCCCATGTTTTTATAGCCTAGCTTGCTAGCCCCTTCCACACTCCACTCAAGCATTCATTCTTATAAGTGGAGAAAAAAAAGAGAGCAAGATTTGTTTATTATTGTTTGGAGATACTCAGCTAGTAAAAGGTTGGAGGGCCATAAAATCACCTAGATAGATAAGCTACAGAGCAGCCTACATCCCCCTTCCATCACCAAAGTGGAAGGAGGATGACAACCAACAATGAAGTGCTGGCAGGACTTCTCTAACCCTTTCAGTTTGGTCAGAAGAGAGTGATAGGTCCTTTCCCCAATTTTTTGCCCTCTTCCTTCCCTCTCTTTTTGGCTGAATGCCAGTGCTCAGTAGTGGTTAATTGCTACTCCTGATCTGTTCCACTACCACTGCCACCTCCAAATGCTACTCGGGGCCTGACAACTCAACAGAGCTGCAGCAAGCTAAATCACCAGACAGTCCAGCTTCAGTAACTGGACTTCACCTTTCCTTCCCCAGAGAACATTCAAATCTGCCAAGACTCTAACTTCTAAAGCAGTGGTTCTCAACCCGAGGCCCAGAGACCCGGGGGGGGGGGCACGAGCAGGTTTCAGGGAGGCTGCCAAGCCAGGGCCAGCATTAGACTTGCTTAGACCAAGAGTACAAAGTTGAAGCACCACTGCATGAAGCTGAAGCCCAGGGCCCTGAGTTCTACCACCTAGAGCTGAAACCAAAGCCTGATCAACGGAGGTTTGTGGCAGACCTGCAGCCTAGGGCCCCTGGCAATTGTTCAGCTTGCTATGCTCTGACTTTTATATGCAGAAAATCGGTTATTACGACACTGGGGGCTGTGGAGCTTTTACTGAGGAGCAGCGTGAGTGAGTGTGCACACACATCCCACACCAGGGGAGCTGATAGTCTTCACGGGCCTCTGGGCAAGGTGTGGGGGGCCCAACCCTGCACTACTGGAAGGGGCTGGATGGAAGGGTGAGGGCAGCCAGCCCCCCATGCTGCCCAGGGTGCAGCGCTTCCTCCCATCCCCTGTGCCACACAGAGAGCGCAGTGCAGCATTTCAGCAGTGATGTAAAGGGCCTAGGTCTCCAACTGCTGCAACATCAGCAGCAGACAGGAGCCTCAGGGCCCCTTGGAATCCTTTGCCTTCCTCCCTGTCGGTGAGTCTGCCCCCCAGACGTACACATGCACTCCCCTTTGGGACACAGACAGCAATACAGAAAGTGGTTGCAGGGTAAATGAGGAATAAAAATAACATGGGTTGAGATGTCTTGGGAGAAAGGCAGCAGTAGAGGTAAGTGCCCAGGTTTTTGAGCAGAAACTCTGGTTACCCTCAGGTAACTTCCATCACCACAGGGGGGCTATGTTTAGACTGCCCCCTCTTGTGCAAAAAAATGCAAATGAGGCGAAGCATGGAATATCGCATGCCTCATTTGCATAATTAATTAGGCTCCGTTTTTGCGCTAGAGGCTTTTTGCACAAGAGCCATTCTTCCTCTTTTTTTCAGGAAGAACGGCTCTTGCACAAGGGGGGGTTTGTGCAAAAACGGAGCCTCGTTAATTATGCAAATGAGGTGTGGCAATATTCCACACTTCACCTCATTTGCATATTTTTTGTGCAAAAGGGGGCAGTCTAGACATAGCCAGAGGGAAGAGCAGCCACTATGGCTGGAGCCTTGGGGAGCTCCTCTCTGCTCAGCTGCTCACAGAAAGAAGTGGCTGGCTCACAACTGGTTCCAGCCTCTCTGGAGAGAGGTGATACATAAGGGAAGGGGAATCCTGTCAATTTCCCCCCCCCACACCCGAATTTCCCTGGCCCAGCTCCTTGTTTGGGGGGACTGACCTCCTCCCTCTGCCCCACTGTGCCCCAACTGGGCAGGCAGGCAGGTTCTGCATCAGCTCCTCCCAGCCCAGCTCTGCTGTCCACAGGTGAGTGTGCTGGGATAGGGAAGGAGCAAGAGATTAAGTGGGAGAGTGAGCAGGACCTGAGAGAAAGGGAGGACGGGCTAGGGCAGGGTGTCTGGTGTTCAGCAGTTAGAAAGTTGGCAGACCTAATAGCATATGGGGAAAGGAGTCAATGAGAAAAAGGGAGAGGGATGGAGGGAGTCACAGAAGAAAGTTACCTGAGGAAGAGTAAGCATCAGAGATGAACAGGGCTTGAGAGGAAGAGCAAGATTGAAACGGGATAAACAGCTGAATGTGAGGCAGAAACACTGAAAGGGAGAAAGGACAGATTGAAAGGAAAAAAACTGAAGGGAAAATAAGGTCTGGCTGACATAAGCCACCTTCCACACAAAGAAACAGGAAAGGTGGTTGGATAGGGGAAGAGATGTCAGAGTGACATGCAAATGAAACCTAAGTGCAAAGAGATGCTTCCCTAACGTGTGCTGGACAAATTTCTCATACCTCAGTTGCAGCTAATTGCCAGGAATCAATTTGTAGCTAAAGTCAATGAGCATCTTTATGGTATGGGATAACTGAGAGGGGTCTATTGCTCAAACTCACCCTCCCCCAGTAGCATTTACGTTTATGCAATATAGGTCTTGTCAACACTAGCCCCTGCCATCGATCTAATCTACATGACTTCAGCTATGCAAATAACTTAGCTGAAGACAACGTACTTAATGCAGCGTCTTGTGTGTGATAAGGGCGGTGGGGGCTCCTTTCCATCGATGGCTACTCTTCTCATCCTGGTGGAGTTCTAGCATCACCCGGAGAACACCTGGAAATCATTTAAGCAGACATGATAAATCAATAGCAGATGGATCAATCATTGCTGTATCGATCCCCATTGTAGTGGAGACAAGCTCATGTGTTATACTTGATACAGGTGAATGTAATTCAATGCAATAATAGTACACATACTGGGGAAGAGCCAAAGCCAAACAGCTTACTCATATTATTATTTTCATTGGGTTTGTTTCTTCTCTAGGTTAGTCCCCCACTCCAGGAAAAAAACACTGCCTTACGATAGTCCTACAGAAGTATTTGTACAGTAGCAATCAGAGACTGGGACTTTGATTGGGACCATTGCTCTGGCACTGTTCATACACATAGTAAGATACAATTTGGCTTGTAAAAGTATCTTTAATGCTACTTTACAGATGTGGGAAACTGAGACACAAAGCAATTCAAGGCCAGATTTGTGAAGCTATTTAGGCACCTGAAAGTCACCAGTGAGATTCTCAAAATCATTTGGGTGCCTAACTCCCATTTCCCAAGAACTGAATCTAGATTACTTCAATCACACTTCTTAACCACAAGCCATCCTTGCTATCCCATGCACGGTTGTATATAGGAGGAGTTAACAGCAGTTACTGAAGTTATTAGCAATACATTAGTTTAAACCCAGAATGAGAGGAGGACCAGACCCTTTGCTTTCCACAGAAAAAGTCATGTGGCTGAGGTGAGCAGGGTACAGTTTAGTTATATTTGATACATTATGAAACTTTATTTTTTTCTAAATTCATATTATTTGTTTTCCCCGTTATTTTACAAAAATTTATCAGTGTTCAAAAACATCATTCTGTGACTGGAAAATTAATCATGTAGGAACATTTGCTTACTCCAATCAAGTCATATGCTTGGAATTGGTTTATAAAAAACAGATGTTTACATTCTTTTTTCCCTTCAACACTGATGTCATAAGAAGAAAGTACATAACCAGAGCTGAGCAAAATGTTCACAATAAAACCAAAAACTGTGGAAAACTTGCCTTGTGTGGAACTTCACTGGCAGAAAACTCAGATCAGGTTAGTCAAAATGTTCACATATCTTCTAAATAAAGATGAGCCCAAAGCCACAAAAATGGAATCTAGATTTTGAACACTTCAGCAAATGGAAGCATTTGGATCCAGTATTTTGGGTCAATCCTTTACAAGTATAAGTTCCTGTTAATGTTTTTTCCTTACACAAAGAGCAGCCATGTACACTCATTCTTATGTTCCTATTAGATTCAGGAAAAGAAGAAGAAAGAACAAAAGTAAAGTCTTTGGCTATGTCTAGACTGCCATGATTTTCCGCAAATGTTTTTAACGGAAAAGTTTTTCTGTTAAAAGCATTTGCGGAAAAGAGCATCTAGATTGGCACGGACGCTTTTCTGCAAAAGCACTTTTTGCAGAAAAGCATCCGTGCCACTCTAGACGCGGTTTTGTGCCAGAAAGCCCCCATCGCCATTTTCGCCATCGGGGCTTTTTTGCGCAAAACAATTTTTAGCTGTCTACACTGGCCCTCTTGGGCAAAAACATTTCTGGAAAAGGGCTTTTGCCCGAACAGGAACATCAAAGCATTTGTGCAAGAAGCACTGTTTTTGGACAGTAGAACGTCAGTGCTTTTGCGCAAAATCAAGTGGTCCTCCTGAGAGGTGGAGGAGGACTACTCGGTAATCCAAAACCTGAAAGTAGGAATAAGAGATCCTCCGGAATAGGGCTTTATTCCGGAGGATCGGGCCAGTCTAGACGCTTTTTTCCGGCTTTTCCCCAAGCCGGAAAAAAAGCGGTGGCCATGTTTATTTAAATCCCGCGGGGGATATTTAAATATCCCCCGCGGATTTCCCTATTCCCAAGTTTAAAATTAGCATGGCTATTTCGGAATAGGGGCCAGTCTAGACGTAGCCATAGAGTCTCCCTCCTCCACCTCAGTAACATCTGTACTCATGGCCCTCCATACAATTTCCATATGCAGATGTGGCCCTCAGGCCAAAAAGCTTGGCTATCTCTGGTCTCAGGACTGGTCCAGGCCACTGCTAAACCAGTAGCTACTGCCATGGGAAAAGCCTGAAGCTGACAGTTTCAGCAGGATCTGGAAGGGAAGAAAGCTCAGGCTCCAACCCAACTAACCCCTGGGACCTAGAATACCACTCCAATGGCCCATCCTCTACTCCCGCAATGTCTGATAGATAAGGCAGAAGCTCATGGATGAGAGGGTGGAGGAAGGAGAAAGTCTCTGAGCTTACGGTTGCCAACTTTCTATTTGCTTGCTGTTCCCCACCATAACTCACTCGTGCATTTTCACCAGGCTGGGGTGAGGAGCTGTTATGTGGGAGATGATTCAGGGTGTGGATTCCAGACAAACGAGCTGGAGCTAGGATATGGGCTCTGTGCTGGGGCCAAAAATGGGGGGTTCAGGGTGTTGGAGGGGGCTCTGGGCTGTGGCAGGGGATTGGGGTGTTGGAGGGGATGTGGGCTCCAGCTAGGGAGTGAAGGCTCTGGAGTGAGGCTGGGGGGGAGTGGTTTAGGGTATAGAAGGGAACTCAGGGATAGAGCAGGGGATTGGAGTGTGGGAGAGGGATGGGGCTCCAGGTGGTGCTCATCTCAGGACTCTCCTGGGAAGAGATGACATGTCCCTGAAGCTCTTAGGTGCAGGGCCAGCCAGAGAGGCTCTGTGCACCGCCCCCAAGCACCAGCTCCACAGTTCCCACTGGCCCAGAACAGCAGCCAATGGGAGCTGCAGGGACAGAGCTGGGGGGAAGGCATGGAGCACTGTCGGCAGACAGGATACTGGGCTAAATGGACCTTTGATCTGACCCAGTATAGCCATTCTTATGTTCTGACTCTGACTGCACAGCTCCCATTGACTTGGAACCATAGCCAATGGGAGCTATGGGGGGTGGAGCCAGCACTCAGAGGCAGTGCGCAGAGCCTTCCTGGCCACTTCTGTGTCTAGGAGCCACAGGGACACATCACCACTTCCAGGAAAGCAGCTGAGCTGAGCGCCACCCAGAACTCATACCTAAACTCCCTCCCATGCCCAAGCCATCCTGGAGCCAATGGGACTTCTAGCGGACAGGTCAGCAGTATTGACCAAAGCTGCCAGGGTCCCTTTCCTGCTGGGCAATCTGGTTGAAAACCAGACACCTGGCAACCCTAACTTCACTGTATGGGTATGTCTACACTACCCCCCTAGTTCGAACTAGCGGGGGTAATGTAGTCATACGGAGTTGCAAATGAAGCCCGGGATTTGAATTTCCCGGGCTTCATTTGCATAAAGCCAGCCGGCGCCATTTTTAAATGCCGGCTAGGTCGGACCCCGTGCTGCGCGGCTACATGCAGCACGGACTAGCTAGTTCGGATTAGGCTTCCTAATCCAAACTAGCTGTACACCTCGTTCCTACTTGAAAGTAGGAATAAGAAATCCTCCGGAAAAGGGCTTATTTTCCGGAGAATCGCGTCTAGACCGGCGCTTTTCTCCGGCTTATCCCCAAGCCGGAAAAAAGCGGCAGCCATGTAAATGCAAATGCCGCGGGGGATATTTAAATCCCCCGCGGATTTGTAATTCCGACTCATCTCATTAGCATCCCTTTTCCAGAAAGGGATACCAATGTAGACGTAGCCCCTTAGTGCGGACTCCGTGCCCGCGGCTACACGCGGCACAGAGTAGGTAGTTTGAATTAGGCTCTCTAATTTGAACTACCAGTACACCTCGTTCCACGAGGAGTAACGGTAGTTCGAATTAGAGAGCCAGTGTCTCAAGTGGGCGTTTTTTTATTGCTTATCCATTGAGGGCCACGTCAATGAGGGGATTTTTTTTCTGCTCACTTGCATGTGGCCCCCAACTGATTTTTCTGTGGGTCATGTCCCCAAACCCAGAAAAGGTTCCCTATCCCAATCTAGAGTAAGCATATAATGGCATGGTCATAGGTTGGCTACATTTTTACATGTGGTTTGCAAAGCTGTCAACGATTCCACCAAGTACAATGCAGTAGTGAATTAAGTCCTTTGATTTCTGCTCTCCCCTAACAGGTCTCAAATATAATACCATTAAATATGTCCAAGAAACAAAATGTACTGCTATGGAAGACAGGAGGGTTTGGGGTACTGGGAAAGATTATAAAGGCTTTCACATTTAGGTGACAAGTTTGAATCTTGCTCAGGTCTTTCAGTGACTGAAAAATTGTTACCTTCTAATGCCTGCCTATGGGAAATAAGTTTCTGGTTGAAGTCCAGTTCACAGTAAATAAATGTCCCAGCGTCAGAAACCACTGAACATGTTTTCTAGTTTCCTTTAAAGCTAAAAATCAAAACCATTATATTTAAAGCTCTCATTACTCTTAATTACACAACAATCTGCCATTATAAAAATACACAAGATTCTTCCGCTCTCAGATCCTCTGGACCACACTCAGCAGGCTGCATCTACCAGAACCCATTTCTCATGATGTTGCCTCTTTGGTCAGAAATCTCTGCACGTATACCAGCTGCTTTAGGCCATTTGACCACAGGCATTTGACAAATTTCTCTACATATTATAAACATAAAACTCTTCTTTCCCACACTTCCTTTATATCCCATCTTCTTGTTGTGTTTGGACTTGGTTCTTAATTTTAAAGAAAGATGGGATCACTGCTGTTAGTGTATCTAGCTGTTGTTGGTTCTCTCAGCAAGAATATATAGTCATTGTTGCTTAGGAAAGATTTATGTACAAAGGTCTCCATTTTATAAGTTGCCTACAAAACTTTCTTATGTAAGCATTGTTATGTTGTCACGTATGTTTTATGTATGCACACACTAGTTATTGATACGAGCCTACGTAATCATGTCCTTGTAATAAAATCAGATCACTACTCTACCCATGAACAGGTTTAAATGCTACTACAGGTTTTTGTCCTTGCTGCAATTCATGCTGATAAACCCAGCCTCTCAGATTCAAACTTTAAGGTCAGAAGGAACCATCAAAATAATCTTGTCTGACCATCTGCATTTTGCAGCTGAACCTCACTGCTCCATTATGAAGAGCAAACACAGGTCAATGAGAGGAAAGAGTTGAGAAATTGGTCTTTGGTTAAGTGTGAGTGGACAAACACTAGGACTCTGATTTACACAGAATCAAGAAAAGAGAGACTTTCCATTTTGTGGGGCATTTGTTATGTTGATGTCAGCCTGTGAACTCAGGGTACAAAACCTAAAAGTGTTGCAGTTAATCCTGGACCATTTCCAGCTAGTAACTTCCATTTCTAGAACTGTGAAGGGGACCCATCTTTAACATATGGTTTTAGCACTGAATCACCGCTTTCCTTCCTTTCTATGAGACAGAGCATTGCTCACCGTAGCTAAAAACTCTTCTTTAAACAAAGAAAACCCCAAAACAAAAACAAAAGCACAAAACAAAAACCTAGCACCCTCCAGAATCTTCCTTCATCTCATTCTGAATGGGATTGAATAGTCTGGATGTTTCTCAGATTTGCTAGAGTCTGAATCAGAATCACCAACCTCAGACATTCAAGAAAACCCTCAAGTTTATATAAAATAGGGTATGTCTACACTACAAAGTTAATTCGAACTAAAAGCCGTTAGTTCGAATTAACTTTAATAGGGTATGTCTACACTACAGCACTAATTCGAACTAACTTAGTTTGAATTAGTTAATTCGAACTAAGCTAATTCGAACTAACGCATCCAGACTAAAAAACTAGTTCGAATTAGCGTTTTGCTAATTCGAACTAGCATGTCCACATTAAGTGGACCCTGAACCGGGGTTAAGGATGGCCGGAAGCAGTGCCAGCAGGGCATCAGATGAGGACTTAGAGCGTGGAGCTGCTGCCTCAGGCTAGCCGAGGGCTGTGCTTAAAGGGACCCAACCCCCACCCCGGACAGACAGTTCTCAGGGGTGCCCCGCTTGCAAAGCAGTCCTGTCTTGGAGTGCCGAGTGCCCACAATGGGTACAACTCAGCACTCGGCCATCAGACCGGCTGCACTTGCCGCAGGCTGCCATCTGGGAAGAGGGGGCAATTGGGGGGCTGCAGGAGAGCTTTCACCCCCAGAAGCCCGCAGAGCCAGCCCAGTCCTCCCCATCGGGGGCTCGTACCCCATTCCACCCTCACCTCCTTCCACTTACCCTTCCCTAGCCCCCCTTCCTGATGTACAAAATAAAGGACTATTGTGTTCAAAAATAGAATCTGTCTTTATTGAACAAAACTGGGGAAGACTGGGAAAAGGAGGTGGGAGAGGGGAAGAGAGAGGGTGGGAGAGGGGAGGGCAACTAAAATGATCAGAGGTTTGGAACAGGTCCCATATGAAGAGAGGCTAAAGAGACTGGGACTTTTTAGTTTAGAAAAGAGGAGACTGAGGGGGGATAGGATAGAGGTCTATAAAAGCATGAGTGGGGTGGAGAGGGTGCATAAAGAAAAGTTCTTCATTAGTTCCCATAATAGAAGGACTAGAGGACACCAAAGGAAAGGAATGGGTAGCAGGCTTCAAACTAGTAACATAAAGTTGTTCTTCACAAAGCAAAGAGTCAACCTGTGGAACTCCTTGCTGCAGGAGGCTGTGAGGGCTAGAACTAGAACAGAGTTTAAAGAGAAGTGAAATAAAGTGATGGAGGTTGGGTCCATGGAGTGGTGTTAGCCAGGGGGTAGGAGTGGTGTCCCTGCCCAAAGTTTGTGGAAGGCTGGAGAGGGATGGCACGAGACAAATGGCTTGGTCACTGTCTTCGGTCCATCCCCTCCAGGGTCCCTAGGGTTGGCCGCTGTCAGCAGACAGGCTACTGGGCTAGATGGACCTTTGGTCTGACCCAGTACGGCCATTCTAAGCTCAGGGCTCAGAGTCGGGGGTCTCAGTGGACCACCTTGATTTTCATGCACACCTGCTCCTGGGTGGCCAGGCTGGCAGCTCTCCTGCCATTTCTCCACGATCATAATGGCTAGAAACTTAAAAAAAATACACTCAAATTCTTACAGAATAACTTTTGTCTAGTACGTGGAGCATTAAGTAAAATATTAGCTATTGAGAGAGCTGGCAATACTGTGAGGATCAGATAATGAGGTTCTGATCTGAATTTTCCAAGTGTTCAGGTGTGTTTGGATTTAGTGTTTACGGGGTAACTATACAGCTTTTATCACTTAGATTTCAACTTCAAAATTTTGGGAGAGTTCTGTTTTGAACCCATATTGTAAGACTGATATTTCTAGCCTCATTTTGCATTGAAGGCCAACCAACATTATTAGGGAGTCAAATTCTTACCTGGTTTTGGCATTATAGCATATGATGACATGAAGGTGGATGCACAAAACATAGCTGTCATAAATATGCTGTAAAGATTTATTGAAAGTGTTGCACAGCTTTTAATATATATGGGAATGTCTACACTACAAAGTTAATTCGAACTAACAGATGTTAGTTCGAATAAACTTTGATAGGCGCTACACTAGCGATCTGCTAGTTCGAACTTAATTCGAACTAGCGGAGCACTTAGTTCGAACTAGGTAAACCTCATTCCACGAGGACTAAGCCTAGTTCGAACTAACTAGTTCGAATTAAGGGCTGTGTAGCTTCTTAATTTGAACTAGTGGGAGGCTAGCCCTCCCCAGCTTTCCCTGGTGGCCACTCTGGCCAACATCAGGGAAACTCTACTGCCCCCCTCCCGGCCCCGGAGCCCTTAAAGGGACACGGGCTGGCTACGGTGCCCGTGCCAGGTGCAAGCCTGCCAGCACCCAGCCAGCAGACCCTGCACCTGGCACGGCTCGAGCCAGCCACCTGCTGCCACCCAGCCCTCCCCCTCTTCCCGGGACCAGGCTGGCAGCTCCCGGGAACCTGCCCGGGACCGCAAGAGGCGGGCGCCCGCCTGGTCTAGTGCAGACATCGTGGACCTCATCCACGACCTCTGCACTAGGCACAGGAAAGTGGCCATCTAAGGCAGGATAGCTGCCAGCCTGGCCACCCAGGAGCAGGTTTGCATGAAAATCAGGGTGGTCCAGTGAGACCCCCCGACCCTGAGCCCTGAGCTTAGAATGGCCGTACTGGGTCAGACCAAAGGTCCATCTAGCCCAGTGGCCTATCTGCCGACAGCGGCCAACACTAGGTACCCTGGAGGGGATGGACCGAAGACAATGACCAAGCAATTTCTCTCGTACCATCCATCTCCAGCCTTCCACAAACAGAGGCAAGGGACACCATTCCTACCCCCTGGCTAATACCACTCCATGGACCCAACCTCCATGACTTGATCTCACTTCTCTTTAAACTCTGTTCTAGTTCTAGCCTTCACAGCCTCCTGCAGCAAGGAGTTCCACAGGTTGTCTATTTGCTTTGTGAAGAACAACTTTCTGTTATTCGTTTGAAGCCTGCTACCCATTCCTTTCCTTCGGTGTCCTCTAGTCCTTCTATTATGGGAACTAATGAAGAACTTTTCTGTATGCACCCTCTCCACACCACTCATGCTTTTATAGACCTCTATCATATCCCTCCCTCCGTCTCTTCTTTTCTAAGCTGAAAAGTCCCAGTCTCTTTATCCTCTCTTCATATGGGACCTGTTTCAAACCCCTCATCATTGTAGTTGACCTCCCCTTCCCCACCCTCTCTCTTCCCCTCTACCAGCTCCTTTTCCCAGTCTCACCCAGTTTTGTTCAATAAAGATAGTTTCTGGTTTTGACCACACGTGTCCTTTATTTTGTACATCAGGAAGGGGGGCTAGGGAGGGGTAAGTGGAAGGAGATGAGGGAGGAATGGGGTACGAGCCCCCAATGGGGAGGACTGGGGTGGCTCTGCGGGCTCCTCGGGGTGGAAACTTTCCTGCAGCCCCCCGATTGACCCCTCTCCTCAGATGGCAGCCTGCGGCAAGTGCATCCGGGCTGTTTTCCGAGTGCTGTGATGTGCCGAGTGTGGGCACTCAGGACACTCCAAGCCAGGACTGGTTTGCAAGCGGGAAACCCCCTGAGAACTGTCTGTCCAGGGTGGGGGTCAGGACCCTTTAAGCACAGCCTTCGGCTAGCCTGAGACAGCAGCTCCACTCTCTAAGTCCTCATGGGTATGTCTACACTACCCCCCTAGTTCGAACTAGGGGGGTAGTGTAGACATACCCCATCTGATGCCCTGCCGGCACTGCTTCCGGCCATCCTTAACCCCAGTTCAGGGTCCACTCTGTGTGGACACGCTAGTTCGAATTAGCAAAACGCTAATTCAAACTAGTTTTTAAGTCTAGCTGCGCTAGTTCGAATTAGCTTAGTTCGAATTAACTAATTCAGGCATGTCCAAAGTCCGGCCCGCCGGCCAATTGCGGCCCGTGTTCCGGTTTAATACGGCCCCACGGGTAATTTGGCAATATCTATCTTTTATGGCCCCCAACGAATCCATATGTATTGAGATGAATACATTGTAAAATCTCAGTTAGTCAGTTGGTCTAAATCAGTTATAAATATATTTGGACACAACATGTATACTTGGTGTTATGTTCCTGTTCATATTTTTTGAACTTAAAAGTTGACAGACAATCTTTATTACCAATAATATGTAATGTACTTTACAATGTTCCTGACATATATTTCAGCTTCCTGGATTTTTTTTTCATCTGGCCTTCAGATATGAAAGGCAGAGTGATTTAATACCTGTTTAGATTTGTCATCCATGTGACGAAATGAAAAGTATGCCGTTTGCAATAAAGTTTGCATAAAATAGTTAATTTGCATTTAATTTTAATGGTTCAAAGAATGTCAGGCAAAATGGTCGGCACTCACGCATGTTCACTTCATCAAATCTGGCCCTCTTTGAAAAAAGTTTGGACACCCCTGAACTAATTCGAACTAAGTTAGTTCGAATTAGCACTGTAGTGTAGACATACCCTATGTTTCAAAAATCTAAACATTTTATGGAAAAATGTTTGTCCCACTCCAATGAGCCCAAAAATCACATAATGAGTTAATCATTTACCATTTTCAATCTCCTTCCATCTCTACCCAACAAAAAAAATTCTTAAATATAAATGTCATTTTGATTCACAGCCAAAATCTGGAAAAATATCAACACATGTAATAGAAAATAAAAAGCTAGCGGTAGGAGGCATGGGGTGCCAGGGATATGAGGAGATTAACAATCAATGTGCAGAAGCCACAAGAATCAGTGCCCATTTTTAAAATTTTCAGCACTCCATGTGGTTTTGATTGAGTATGTATGCTCATATTTTCAAAGTGAAATAACTTTTCTTTAAAATGTAAAATATCATTTA
This sequence comes from Pelodiscus sinensis, assembly GCF_049634645.1. Lineage (NCBI taxonomy): Eukaryota > Metazoa > Chordata > Testudines > Trionychidae > Pelodiscus > Pelodiscus sinensis. The sequence goes on from NC_134719.1 coordinate 55,444,936, forward strand.
TTTTATGAAAACAGGATTGTGCTGTGGTCAGGACATGGGAGTGGGAGGGTGGACAAACTCAGGTTCTAGTTCTCTCCCTAGTGCAGACTTGCTGGTGTTATTATTTAATGTTTGTGTTGCAGAAGGCCACAGCCAGGATGGGCCCCAATGTAGTACACACTATACCAGGGCTACTCAACACACGGCCCATGGGGGAGATCCTTGAACATGGCCTCCACTGGAAACATGCTCCATAATGGCGAGGCATCTCCTAGGTAGGGTGAGCATTGAAAGACGCAAGCGGACGAGCTGGCTGGAACAGACGGGTACAGGGTGTCGGCATTTCTAGCCCTCAGGGAGGAGGTGCCAGGAGTGCCAGGGCATTGTGGGAATTGCTTTGTATTCATGCCCATCAGTGTGAAAGAATCTATTTGCATATATTTGAATACATGTTTGCATGTATATGCAACCACACTTAAGTTGCAGCATTCGGCATGTGCTGTGAGTATCATTGTGACTCCCAGGGCTTCCAAAGTTGAGTAGCTCTGCACTATACAAACTCCCAGTTTTTGCCTCAAGAGCTAACACACAAGACAAGACATAATGGATGCAGAAGATTTTAAAAGAGAAGTTGGGCAAATGGTAACAAATATTGTAAGTCTGTTTAACATAGGCCAACTGACAGTCACTACCCCCTTTATGTTAATATCTGAGCACTTCACAATCATTAATTTATTCTTACAAAGTTCCTGAGAACTAGGGTAACACTATTCCCATTTTACATACAGAGAACTGAAACACTCAGAGTACATCTACACAGCAGAGCTAAACTCGAAATAAGCTACACAACTTGAGCTACGCTAATTGTGTCGCTTTAGTCGAAATAGCTTATTTCGATTTTTGGCGCTGTCTACACAGCAGCTATTCTGAAATAGAGCACTCTTTACCCGACTTCCGTTACTCCTCGTACAATGAGGGTTACAGGAGCTGGAATAAGAAGCCCATTATTTTGAATTTATTTCAAAATAACAGGCTTGCTGTGTAGACGCGCACTGACGTTATTCTGAAATAATGTTGCTGTCTAAACATTGCCACAGAGATTAGTTGATTTACTCAAGGTCACATGGGAAATTTGGGGCAGCTGCAGGAAATTAATCCAGTTTTCCTAAACTGCAGTCTTCTAGTGCCTGAAAACCATCTTCTATCCTGCCTCTGTATCTCAGCTTCACCAGCTGTAAAACGGGGTAATATTTCTGTCTTTCTCAAGAGCATTAGTGATATTCATATAAGTTTTTTAGATGGTTTGAATCCACCGGTCATCAGAGGCTACTGGAGTTTAAAGTGGTATTCGTTTTATCATTTGCTTTGTATGTAACCATATCCTGTTGTTTGGTTTTTTTAAATGTAAACTCTTCTCAGAAAAAAAGGTTCTTTCCTTCCTAAATCTTTTAAGATTTTAATTACTGCCAACAAAATACTGTTTTGAGCTTTAGTTGTAAGAAGCTTTTCTGGTGTTCTGCTCTACGAAAAGAATTCCCAAATATAAAATATTTTTCTTTTAAAACTACAATTCAAAACACTTTCCAGATCTGGAAATCTCAGCATTGTATGTAAAGATCTAGTTCAAGAACTGAAATATTTTAAATGATCCAACCTTATGTCATTCTTTCCAGAAACAAGTAGCTCATGTCTTAAAAGCAGAGAGGAAACCATTCCATGAGTTTTATATTCAAACCCAACTTTCTACAAAGATTGCATGACCAAATCCAGTGTTTTTAATTCCTGCACACAAGAGTACTTGCTAATTTTGATCGTAAGTATGCAACTCAAACTTGCATGTCTACGTAGTACAAGTAAGATTAGCATGAATGTGTGGCTCAGACCTGGGTGTGGTCTGTGGATGGACACTTACAAAAAGTACATTACACAACTTTGTGCATCCACTGGAATAAATTGGTCATGAATCCCAATGAATTTAAAGGAGATATGGTAGTCATGAACAGTGCAAGTAACTGTTTTCAGTTTACTAGCTGTTCTGAAAAAAACTGAATTTCTTTCAGGTCAACCTGAAATCAACTATTTTGGAATTTTTGACTCATCAAAAAAATCTGTTTTTGGGCTCTAACCCAAAACTAAACATTGTACCTCAATTTTAGGCATTTTTAGATAGAATTTGGAAATAAATAGTTACCCGGCGAAAGGAACTTACACAACTTTTGTAAAATGGAGGAAAATGTTGTGGTAGCTATGCCTCCCTTATACCCAATATTCCAGTAGTTAGGGCTCTCGCTTGACAAGCCTTGGGTTCAAGTTCCTGCTCCAGCATGAGAATTTGGCTCCCACCCAGGTGAATGACCTAATCATGAGGCTTCTAGCTACTGTAAGAAAGGGTCTTCTTGGTCTCTCCTGTTGATGTTTATTAGGCTTGCCAGATACCTTCACAAAAAACCCCGAACATGGCGGGGGAGGGGATGAGGGGGAAATTGGTTGAGCCAACCTTCCGTCCAAGAGAAACAGAAAACAGAAAATTTTACAAGTCCGGTATTTTCTGGGGTTTTTTTAATCAGACAGAAGACGCAATTTCCAGACTGTCTGGGTAAAAACCGGACACCTAGCAACCCTAGCTGTTATACTTCGTATACGTGTCAAGATTTTACCAAAAATGTAGGATTCATGATTTCTTCAAGTATTATAAAATGATTTCACTGAAACCATAGAAACATCAGAGACTAGCATATCAGAGTCACTGGAAATACCATAGCATGCATTCTCTATGCCTGAAAAATGGGGCATCTGTATCTAAAGAACATATCCATCCAGTTTCTACTAGGCATGCCCTATCAAGTACATTATGATGGAAAGAGTGCTTGTATATCCCTAGGTCAGTTTATGTTTATTTTTACATATGTTTTGATGTGACAAGATGTTACTTGTTTACTTATAACATTTTTGCTATTTTTGCAAACTGAGTAGTTCCCACCAGATGTAAGAATGGGTTTTGCTTCCAAAATACAGGAATTTTTGCAAAACTTGTAAAGCATTATTCTAACTAATTTGAAATTTTAAAGCTTTTTATTCCAGATTGTGATGAGGATAACAGGCTAGGCTAGGATAATCAAAAAGCATTTAAGAAAGGTAGGCATTCAAATCCCACAAGGGAAAAAACAATGCTGGAAAAAAAGTAGTAATAGCTAGAGAGGTTAGCAAGGAATACTACCTCCCCCTACTGGCAAATTAGAATAAGATCTCTTTGAGAAATGATCTCACAAAGGAGGATTTTTTGTTTCTCTGTTTAAGATAAGTATAGTACACAATATGGAACCAAGTCCATATGATGCGCTAGCTAAGGTTGAAACTAAGTTTACATAATAGTCATAATTCTGATGTACACTCATCCTTTTAGCAAAATAAAAGCTTTCTGTCGATATTTTACACTGTGATTTCGTTCTGGAGAGTAATTTTGGGGAAAACAAGTTTAATCAGGCAAAATGATTTAGTGATATGAAAACTGGGAAAGAGGGAAGGAGAGAAAGACATTTTTCACTTTTAGAAATATCTTTCATAGTTACTTGGAACACCACACCTCTAAAATGTCTGGGGCCAAAAATGCCACAATTGTTTTATTAATTTATCTTCATAAAATCTAATGTCCGGATATCTTTTGGAAGGTCTGGTAAATAACTCATTGGAGCCTCTCATAAAATCCACAGAATCCCTGTTAAATTTTGTAAAGTTATAACACAAACTGGAGTCTTTCAAGTCTAAAAGAGCCACCTGTAGACTTCTTATATTTTGAAACAAACCAGCTAGATCAGGGCTACTCAAATTTGGAAGCCGCAGGGGCCACAATGATACTCACAGCACATGTCGAGGGCCACAACTTAATTGCGCTTGCATATACATGCAAATATGTATTCAAATATATACAAACAGATTCCTTCATACTGATGGGCATGAATACAAAGATTAAGACAAGACTACAAAAGACATAGGGCATAGTAAAGTCAGTTCTGCTGATATTAATAAAATGCAACATTTACCCGATTTCCACCCATATTACATCACTTTTAATGACAGTCCATGAATTTAACTACTAAAACACATATCAACAGAAGACCATTATATTGACATGCCATTGTGAAGTGTGTTCCCAGTGGAGGCCATGTTTAAAGGATCCCACCTGCGGGCCACATGTTGAGCTCTGCGTAAACCCAAACCACACTGCGGGCCACAAACAAATGCAGCCCGCGGGCTGTGTGTTGAGTAACTCTGAGCTAGATCAAAGAAATATCTCATCGATTTGGGAAGGAACTTTGCTGCAATACCAGCAACACAGATTCTTATGTTAAATCTAAGAAATACTATTTCATAGGTTATTGAATACCTAGTCCAACTCAGCTCCTGAACAAAAAGCAGCTGTAGTGATGCCAGTAGGAAGAGGAAAGCATTTAAAAAAACTTGCATCTGTTATAACATCCCCCTCTATTGAAGGCACCTATCATCAGCTAAGTATATTGATCCTTAGTCTTGCGGTCTTTTGGGGCATGTCTACACTGGAGAGTTATTTCAAAATAACAAGGTGAGCATCCCCACAGCAAGCCAGTTATTTTGAAATTATTTTGAAATAATAACTCCTGCTTGTCATGAAGAATAACGCTCATTAGTGTGGACATTCAGCTGCTATTTCAAAATAATTGACCTCCAGAGGCCTCTCACAACTGCCCTTGTGGCCACTCTGGCCACACACCTGAAAACTCCAATACTCCCATTCTCCTGCAGTCTGTAAGCTGCAGGCGGAAGGGAAAGGGCTTGTGACACATGAGCCCTGCTAGCCCTGGTGCACAGAGCAGCCTGTCTTTGAACCATGTCTGACCCCAGTGCTCCCTCTGAGCTCCCCCCCCCCCCCACAGCTACCAGCACTTCCACAGCCACCTCGGAAGCCCCTGGCCAGGGGCGAAAGAGGGTACCAGCCTGGACTGCTGCAGAGATCCTGGATCTCATCAAGGTCTGGGGTGAGGAGACAAATCTCCAGGATCTCCACACCAGACTCCGCAACATCATGTGTACAGCTGGATGACAGGCAGCCTGGCCCAGAGGGGGCACAGCTACATCCTGGACCAGGTGCAGATGAAAATTAAAGAACTGCGACAGTCCTACACAAACAGCAGGGAGCAAAGTTCCTGCTCTGGGGTGGCACCACAGCCCTGCTGCTACTATGAGCAGCTGGATACCATCCTGGGAGAGGGCCAGTTACCTTCTCATCCCTCATCATCGACTCTGGCCAGGACACAGCCGTCATCAGCTCCATCAGGGCACGGCTGTGGAGGAGGAGGAGGAGGAGGAGAAGAAGCAGGAGGAGCAGGCCAACCTGAACACCATGCCCACCAGCCAGAAGGTCGTCATCTGCCTGGAGCCAGTCCTCCAATTCCAGGATGTCTCCCAGGGCTCAGACGAACCCGGCAAAAGCACTTCAGGTGAGTTCTATCATTTTCCCTCTACACACGTGGAGGCAAGAGGTGGGTGGCGTGGGGCTGCGTGCTCCTCACGCAGCCATGTCGGCCTAGAGATCACAGAGCAGCCTGTGCATGTGGGTGCACCTGGAGCACCAGCCTGGAGCACTCAGCTCCATGACGTTCTCACACAGGAACTCTTCCATCCTTCTCACAAGGTTCCTGCATAAGCCTGCGCCAGCCTCTGTGTGGGACCCCTTCCCATGAGAAGCTACCACTAAGGAGAATGGGGTCATGGAAACAAACAGTAGTGCCATACACAGCACAGGCTCATGCCCACACTCTCGGGCAGCATCTGTTCCCAGTCAAGGGCGGTGATGAGGAGGAGACCAATCCCCTGCATGGGAACCTGCAGGAGGGAGGAAGAGAAAAGGACCCCAGTAGCAATCTTTCCTGAAAGCAGCATCTGCCACTCACAAACACCTTCCCCAATACCCTCCCCAGCTCTCCTCCAGTGGGCAGGGAAAGAAGTTATCTCTCTGTGGGACACCGCCACTGCCAGACCCAGCATGTGTGCAACAAGGAAGGAAGCCAAGCCGCCCCATCCCCCCTCCTGTGTGCAGGATCCTGGCCTGGCCAGCATTTTCCATCCTGTGGAAGAGGTTTGAGTTCCAGAAGATGCAAGCATTGCGTGCCTTCCCCAACACCCAACATAAATGTCTGTGTATCACCCCCTGTGGTCCATGAGGGCCTGCAGCACGATGGAAAAGTACCCCTTCCTATGTATATATTCATAGGCATGGTGGTCAGGGGCCAGGATGGGGATGTGGATGCCATCAATGCCTCCCCCCCAAGCTGAGGAAGCCCATAGCTGGGGAAGACCATGGCAGCAAAACCAGTAATGAGTCAGTCCACATGGCCCAGGGTGATGACCCTCTGCATCGGGATGGCATTGTTGACCACCTATAGAATCGTAGAAACATAGAATCATAGGCTTGCAAAAGCCCTTAGGTCAAGAGGTCACTGAATCCAAACCCTTCTCAAAGGAGGACCAACTAAACCATCCCAGCTGGAGCTCTGTCAAGCTGGGACTGAAAAACCTCTAGGGGTGGAGATTCCACCACCTCCAAGGAACATGTCCACTTTTTGGCAAAAATTTTCAGAAAAGCAGACATGCTCTTTCACCATCCCTGTAAACCTCATTCTTCGAGGCATAAGGGATGTGTCAAAAGAGCAGGTTTTTCTCAAATTTGATGCTGTGTAGATGCACCAAATTTCGGAAAAACTTCTTTTGAAAGAAAAGCAGAAAAATATACACAAATTGTGGTTTTCATTTTGTGTATCTTTTTCTAACTTTTCTTTGTTGTCTAAACGTAGTCTGAGGAAATAGGTCCTCAAATTATTTTTAGCACTTCCAGAAGCAGATGGTACTAGAAATATTGTTGGGAAAGCTGTTTTCTTAAGATCTGAAACCTTAATATTTTCCTGTAATATTTCACAGCTCTATAATAGCATTCACAAAGGTGAATATTATTTAACATATCAGAAAATGAGACACAGAGGTGGAATGATTTGTGCAAGGTTACACATACACATCAAGTCTGAAGCAGAGCTGAGACAAAAACTGAGGTCTCCTAGTTTTCCTGCTCTAACCAATAGATCATCAGAAATACTACTGTCCTGTCTCATAGATGAGAATCAAAACGCGCATGCACTGCTTACATTAATCAAAATAACCAAGCCCTTCAAGGCGCAACCTTCTGTAACAGGGATGAATAAAGAAAACGATTACAGAACAACAGGTCCTCTGAGGAGGCGGGGGGGGGGGGGGGGGAGGACGCAAAAGAAGCCAGTAATTCATAGGGGCCCCAGGCCACTGGAGCCCAAGGCTCTTTAAATCGCCACTGGACCCTCATGCAATGCACTCCAGACAGTGCTGAGGGCTGCCTGGGAGAGGTTAGCCCCAGCCCCAACCCTTATGCCTGAGGCCTTGTGAAGTCACTGACTCCCGCCCCCACCTTGCCCAGAGGCCTGGTGAGTCTGTCAGCCCCACTGCAGAAAAGGAAGGATGGCATCTAATACACTCATTCAAAATGATCTAAACTGGAGAAATGCTCTGAGGTAAATAAAATGAAATCCAATAAGCACATGTGCGAAGTACGTCCCTTAGGAAGGAAAAATCAGTTGCACACACACAAAATGGGAAATGACAGCCTCGGAAGGAGTACTGCAGAAAGGAATCTGGGGATCATAATGGACCACAACTGTAACACTGGTGAAAAGAAGCAAACATCATTCTGGGATATATTAACAAGAGGATTGTAAGCAAGACACGAGAAGTAATTCTGCTCTACTTCATACTTGGAGCAGGCCTCACTTGTAGTATTGTGTCCAGTTCTGGGTACCCCATTTCAGGAAAGATGTGGACACATTGGGAACAGTCCAGACATGAGCAACAAAAATGATTAAAGGTCTAGAAAATATGTTTGGGGGAAGACTGAAAGAATTTGGGATGATAGCAGCTTTTAAGTACCTAAAAGGTTGAAACAAGGAGGGAGAAAAAAATATTCTCATTAACTTCTGATGACAGGACTGATGATAGCAATAGGTTTAAATTGCTGCAATAGAGGTTTAGATTGGACATTAGGAGAAACTTAATAAACTGCCCTGGCCCTGGGAGATTGTAAAAATCTCAATCGTTGGAGTTTTTTTCAAGAGCAGGTTAGACAAACACTTGCCAGGGATGGTCTGAATGGTGGTTGGTCCTGCCATAAGTGCAGGACTTGATGACCTCCCAAAGTTCCTTCCAGTTCTATGATTCTATGATAAACTCTTTCCAATAATCCCAATGGATCATGCTAAGATTACACCCTGAATAAAAAAATGGGTTGTGAGCACTAAAGAGCCCTTAGAGAAATTTGCCTAGTCTGCCAGGGTAACAGCTTCCATGTTTCTTTAAGAAACTAACACTACTACATTTAAACAAAGAAGTTATTTTTTACAAAAATAGAGTATTTTTGTCAGGCCATCCACTCCAGGAGATTTAGAGGACCTCCACATGAAAGAGCTTCAGGACCCCTGGAGCAGACAACTGCACGTAACACTTTTTGAGAACAGAACCATCACAATTGAGCAAAAGCAAATACAACAATACTAGGGTTGCCAGGTGTGCGGTTTTTGCCTGGTATAATCTGTTTTTGTTGTATGGAAGGCTGGCAGGGACATTCTTCCCCTGCCATGTCTGGTGGGGGTGGCGAGACCAGGGGGATTTAAAAGTGCAGTGACCTTTTTTTTTTCTTTTTTGCTCCACAAGTTTGGTCTCCTGGGTTTTTTGTTTGTTTGTTTGTTTGTTTGTTTTGTTCAACATCTTTGATCCCCCGTTTTTGTTTTTTTGCTCAACCAATTTTTTCCCCACCATGTTTGGGATTTTTTGTGAAAGTATAGGGCAACCAGGGTCGGACAGAGGCATGGGCAAGCTGGGCAGCTGCCCAAGGTGCCAACCAATGAGGGGCGCCTGATGGCAGGAGCTGCGCACCTGGCTCCCACAGCGCCGGCCCGCCCACATCCCCACGGTGCCAGCCAGCAGCGCCCTTCCCCCCACGGCTGCGGGGCCCTGCACAGCCCGGCACGCGCACCAGCAGTGCACACCAGGCCAGGCTTGGCAGCACATGCACCGTGCGCCCCGGGAGCGAGCCTCAAGATGAGCGCCAGCGGCCGTGACCAGCCCGCGCATGCGCCGAGTGGGGGTGGGCCCCAGGCTGCGCGCCAGTGGCTGTGGCCAGCGCGTGCATGCGCTGTGCGCCCCAAGGGGCGGGCCCACGCTCCACGGGTGGGCCCGCACATACGCTCTGTGCCTGGGGGCAGTGCCGCGCGCCCGGGACCAGGGCGCCAAAACGGCTCGGGCCGGCCCTGATAGCAACCCTAACCAAAACATGTATTTATTTTCAAGTGCAAAAGAGAAAACACTCACAGAAAAGATTAAAAATTAACTGCAACATAACAGCACTTTAATCTAGATATCTGATTAAGCTTTTCTAATATGAGTTACAGTACAGTGCATAGTTTTGCAGGACAGACTGAATAAACCAAGGAGCTGGAGTAGCAAGAAGTTAAAAATGCTGTTTCCCAGAAAACATATATTGGTAAAATACCAGTGTGATAATATGCAGTGAGACTTCCAAAATGAAATGTAGAATTGTTTCCCCTAACTACTGAAATACACCATTATATTCTTGAAACCTTAGTTTACCGCTGCAATATTTACTGTTGTACCTAACAACTAAATGTTTGACTAACTCTGTTCAGGGTGCTGTGTGTCCTCAATGGCTATTCCGTTGATCTTTAATTAAAAAGCAACTCCTTAGATGGTGGGATAATTATTAAATTAACCTGTAATAGGTTTTAAAAGATGTAAATGATTAACTTAAGCAGAATTGTTCAAGAAACAATATCTATTCAACTGCTTCCTTCACAATCTTCTCTTAGGTATATATGACACCAGAGGGTTAATTAGCTTTCAGGAATTGCCAGGCAACAGTGTCCTGGAGTGCCTTGCAGTCCTGTAATGTTTTTTATTTTTGTTTCACTTATTACCTTTTGTAACTATACAGAAAGTAGGGGAGTTTTGTATGCAGAGTTCTAAAATAAGTCACAGATTTTACCTTCTGTTTGCTCATTAATTGAATTAGTCTTTTAAACATTTCAAGTTATTTTCTTACTTTGCCCTTAGTTTTATGACAAAGGGGAACTGTCCCACATCAGATCAGACATTTCCCGTATTTAAATTATAAATAAGAAAGTCAGAATTTGAGACTGTGAGCCACAACGTTTTCTTGACACACAGTCAGGGTTAAATGTGCCTAATATATGGGGATAGGGCTTTATTAAAAAGCAGAAGGTTCTTCACCAAACACAGCTTATGTAGCAGTTAGTTATGTGTCTGTCTTTTATTCCAAGAGTATATACTGGTATAATGACATGAGTACTTAGTCTATATAAAATATATATTCCATGAAGTAATATTCAGGGGCTCATTAGTTTAGAGCAGATTGAATTTGCTTAATCCTAAGGGGCACTCAAAAATTCAGAAAATGGAGTATTGGGAGCTATACTCCTCTCAGAGGAGGGATCTTTTCCTCTTTCTTGCATTGAGTTGGCTTCAGTGGATTGGAATCAGAGACTACAGAGTGGAGTGTAAATTACATCTGTAACAGAGAAGGTCTGGAGAGAAAAACTCTTCCAAAAAAGGTGTTCATGGACATTTAGGTTGGACACATTTTAAGAGAAATCATTTATATTCTCATAGGGATTTCTGTAAAAGGAAAATATTGAAGAACAGAGAATTTTCCCAGAGAAGAATTTTTGGTTAAGTGACTCAGTGTACCATTATTTAATGTAAGTAATAATTAGGGTAAAACTATAAATAAGTTACAGTCTTGCAGAACCAATTTGGCAGAGATGATTGTGCTTCTGACAAGAAAAACCTGTTTGTTTTTGATCCCGTTAACTTTCTGAGTTAAAATCTTTGGTATAGCTCATGCTTATTGTTTATATGCAGTTAGGCTACATGTATAATTTTAGGCCCCTGGTGTGAGTCAAGCACATAGTGGCTTTCCAAAGACCAAAACTGCAACAGAGAGCTTTTAAAGGATCTAAATATGCAGTTAGTGGAAAGCTAGAATTCTACAACTAGCTAGCATCAATTTCAACAAAAGTAGCAATCCTGTAAAGTCAGATGCTAAATAGCATGTTCAGTTGTGCATTCAGCAAATACCAACACACAAAGAATTCATTCTAAGGCAATTGTAATTGTGAAAAATTCAGTAACCCTCACCCCAACCAAAAATTATTACTATCTTCTTAACAGGTATTATTTATAATATAGTTTAGCTATATTTAGCCAAAATATTTCATTTCTGTATCAGTTTCCCATCCCAGTTCTCTGCAGATATCCCCATAGAAATCTGTCTTTTAAATATGTGGTCTCTTCATTCTTTTGATGTTTGCCATTGCAGTCCCCGATTCTCTCTTTAGTTCAATAAAAAACATTTCTAACTTATTTATCCAGGTCTGTGGTCAGAAATCACTCCTTGTGCTCATTAAACCATTCATCTACTGGTGCGTGCAAGTACAGAATTACAATAAAATTGTTGCACATGCAAGAATCATAGAATACTAGAATTGGAAGGGACCTAGAAAGGTCATAAAGTCCAATCCCCTGCCCTCATGGTAGGACCACGTATCATCTAGATCGGCAGTTCCCAATCTTTTCCAGATGGGGACCCATTTTGACAATTCAGGAAGACTTGTGACCCAAGGCAATTAAAAAACGGGGAGGAGGGGGGCAGTGCCATAACTAGCAAATTTTGCACCTTAGGCAAGAATATAAAATTGTGCCCCCTCCTGTTTATATATTCATAGTAGTTATTTCATAGAAAAACTGAAAATACATTAATAATAAAATAATAACACTGCATTTATTTTAGTTGTGGTGCGAGAAAGACACTCACCCCCAAACTGCTCCCCCCCCCAGCTTAAACCCTACACGCAGAGGCTGGAGGGGCTGGAGGAGTCACACTCAGGGGCTGGAGGGGTGGCAGTCTCACAGTCAGGGATCTGGGGGGCACACTCACTCAGGGGCCTTAGAGTCACACTCGGGCTGGGAGTCACACTCTGGAAGTCACACACTCAGAGGCTGGGAGTCAGGGCCTGGGAGTCTCTCACACAGGTGTTACAAAAATATTAGAAACATAAAACACATTATCAGGGCCTGACAAACGGCTGCGAAATCTGCTCGCCAGCCCCGCACTGCGCATGCTCAAGACCTGCATTGCGCATGCACGCACCGCCGGTGAACAGGGCGACCAGCTAACATCTACTCGCCGTGGTGAGTAGATTCAATGATTTGTTGAGCCCTGCACATTATTCAAAAAAACAAGTAAAATTTCGTATTTTACCAAACAGTTTCACCTGAACTTAAATTAGTGGGATGGCTGAGCTTGCATTTGCCTTGCTAACTGTTGTATCCTTGGAATTGTTGTGGCACCTCCCAGCACAGTCCCAGCCTCTGCCCCCCAGGCTCCAGAACACAGTCTCAGCCCCTACCCCAGCCCCCATGCTGCAAGCCACTCAGGATTCTGCCCTGGCCAGACAACACCAGCTGCAGGAACCCTGGCCAGGGCGGCTGAAAACCTCTCAACAGGATGCCCGGACACCTGGCCTTCCACCCCCACCCCCACCTACCTGAGCTGGGCACTTCTTCTTCTCTGCACTCCCTGGCATTCTAACTTCTTTCCTTTCCATGTCCAGGGATATTTCCTTACTCCAGTGGTCACCAACCAGTAGATCAGGATCTACTGGTAGATCTTGGAGCCTCTGACAGGTGATCCTGACTGGTTTGGCCAAGAGGCTATCAAGTGCCGGTACTTCAGCTGCCCCTCCCCCATCAGAGGCGTAGCGAAGGTGTTTTGTGCCTGGGGGCGAAGGCAAAGTTTGCACCCCCCACAAATCTGGCACATGGCTGAGACGGATCCTGGGCGAGGAGGGGAGCTTGTACTGCATCTTACCCCACTCCCTCCAGTTTGGGGCCAGGCCCCTGTACACACTAACCCTTCGGCAGAGGTGGAGGGTCAGTACTGGGGGCAGGGAGGCGGCTCCAGCCAGCAGAGGAGAGGCAGGCAAGCAGAGGGATGACGGAGAGTGGAGGGGCACTAAATTGGCACCCCACTAGCAGGGCACCTGGGGGCAACCCTTCCCCTTCCCGCCCTCCTCACTACATCACTGTAAATAATCCACATCTTAGAATATTAATTGTTTAATGAATTACTTATTTTACTAACTACAGACAAATATAAATTATAAAGTTTTGGGGGTTTACATTCTGTTAAATATTTTTTTCTCTTTAATTTGTTCATATCCTGGTCTCATTAGGTTCACATCTTTTACATTAAAAATGCCAAATTCTTAATATATGTAAATTTAATAAACACAAGAGAAATAAATGTTATACAACCTAAATATGAATTTCATCTCTATATTTCAATCAAGCATTTAAAACCACTGTTATAGCAAACTCATTGCTTTAATGAATAAAAGGTAAAAAAGATTGAGCATATCAAATTTATTTGAACCAATCTGTAATGCTTCCTAAGTGCTGAGTTACTTACTAGTTAACCCAGTTGTTTTTCATACTGTTGCACAGCGATAAACTACATCATAATTATGAATGTAAGAGATTAACTTGCCTATTAAAATAACACTCAAAAATATTTTTAAATCGAAGTAACACACACCTCAAGGGAGAGGGATAGCTCAGTGGTTTGAGCATTGGCCTGCTAAGCCCAGGATTGTGAGCCCAATCCCTGAAGGGGCCATTTAAGGATCTGGGGCAAATCTGTCAGGGATGGTACTTGGTCCTACTGTAAGAGCAGGGGACTGGACTCCATGACCTGTCAAGGTCCCTTCCAGCTCTATGAGATGATATATATTATCTGCTATGAGAATTGCCCTCACTTTTTTGAAAGCATTTGAAGCAATAAAAACATAATCTATAATAATAAATAATTACTACTGTCCTATAGAAGTACATTTTCTTTGTACTGATAGCTTTCTTTGATAGGATAATGAGTGTTGTGGATAAGGGAGAAGCGGTGGATGTGGTATACCTAGACTTTAGTAAGGCATTTGATACGGTCTTGCATGATATTCTTAATATATGCAAATACAACTTAGATGGGGCTACTATAAGGTGGGTGCATAACGGGCTGGATAACCGTACTCAGAGAGTCGTTATTAATGGTTCACAATCCTGCTAGAAAGGAGTAACAAGTGGGGCTCCTCAGGAGTCTGTTTTGGGACCAGTGCTGTTCAATATCTTCACCAACGATTTAGATATTGGCATACAGAGTACGCTTATTAAGTTTGCAGATGATAGCAAGCTGGGAGGGGTTGCAACTACTTTGGAGGACAGGGTCATAATTCAAAATGATCTGGACAAATTGGAGAAATGGTCTGAGGTCCCATTCCAGCCCGGCGCCCCCCTAGCGCGGCACCCGGGGGCAACTGCCCCCTCTGCCCCTCCTTTGCTATGCCTCTGCCCCTATTGCTGCACACCTCCTGCCCTTTGCCTGGGAGCTTCTCCCTCCCCCCCCTTGGAGATTCCTCAAGAGCCTCCTGCTTGTGGTACAGAGCAGGGAAGGAAGAGGAGGGGTGCTGATGTCAGGGTGCCCCTTCTTCCACCCTGTATTCTATCTCCACAGAATGGGGAGAGGGGGACAATGGAGGGAGTTTGCTGGCTAATTTTGAGTGGTGCAGGGCCAGGGCAGGGGTGAGCCTGCCTTAGCCACACTGCACCACCACCCAGGAGCCATCTATGGTAAATAGTGTCGAGCTGGAGCCAACTCCGAACCCCTGCCCCAGTCACGTACTCCCTTCTACACTCTAAGTCCCTGACCTAGCCCTGAGCCCCCCTCCAGTCCCAAACTCCCTTACAGAGCCTGCACCCTGAACCCCCTTCTGCACTCCAACTCCCTGCCCCAAGCTCAGCTTAGAGCCCCCTCACACTACAAATCCCTTAACCCAAGACCAGAGCCTGTACCCTAACCCTCTGCCCCAGCCTGGTGAAAGGGAGGGAGAATGGGAAGATGGAGTGAGCAGGGGCAGGGCCTCAGAGAAGGGGCATGAAGGAAGCGGCACAAGGGTATTTGGGTTTGAGGTAGATCCTGGATTGCATTTAAATTCAAAAAGTGATCTTGTGCTTAAAAAGGTTGGAGACCCCTGCTTTACTCTGCTCTGAGTCACTGAAATGGTATTCAATTCAACTGATTGGTATAACTGCCTGAAGGTTGTTAAACCAATTAAGTTGAGTACTTCAGGTGAATGGCTCCTTAAGAGCACCACCTGGGGAGACACTTGACAACCCTTTTGAAATGTAATGGCGACCCATATTTGGGTCGCAACCAATAGGTTGGGGAACCCTGATCTAGATCATCCCTGATAGATGTCTATCCAACCTGATCTTAAATATCTCCAGTGATGGAGATTCTACAACCTCCCTAGGCAATTTATTCCAGTGTTTAACCACCCTGACAATTAGGAAGTTTTCCCTAATGTCCAACCTAAACCTCCCATGCTGCAATTTAAGGCCACTGCTTCTTGTCCTGTCATCAGAGGCCAAGGAGAATAATTTTTCTCTCTCCTCCTTGTAACACCCTTTTGGATACTTGATAACTGCTATCATATTATAATTCAAAGTGATCTGGACAAACTGGAGAAATGGTCTGAGGTAAATAGGATGAAGTTTAATAAGGACAAATGCAAAGTACTCCACTTAGGAAGGAACAATCAGTTCCACACATACAGAATGGGAAGCAACTGTCTAGGAAGAAGTACTGCAGAAAGGAATCTAGGGGTCATAATGAACCACAAGCTAAATATGAGTCAATAGTGTGATGCTGTTGCAAAAAAAGAAAACATGATTCTGGGATTCATTAACAGGAGGGTTGTGAGCAAGAGACGAGAAGTCATTCTTCTACTCTACTCTGCGCTCATTAGACCTCGACTGGAGTATTGTGTCCAATTCTCGGCACCACATTACAAGAAAGATGTGGAGAAATTAGAGAAGGTCCAGAGAAGAGCAACAAGAATAATTAAAGGTCTAGAGAATATGACCTATGAAGGAAGACTGAAAGAATTGGGCTTGTTTAGTTTGGAAAGGAGAAGACTGAGAAGGGACATGATAGCGGTTTTCAGGTATCTAAAAGGGTGTCACAAGGAGGAGGGAGAAAAATTGTTCTCTGCCTAGGGAGGCTGTGGAATCAACATTCCTGGAGATATTTAAGAGCAGGTTAGACAGAAATCTATCACTGATGGTCTAGATGGTACTGGGTCCTTCCATGAGGGCAGGGAATTGGACTCGATGCCCCAATGAGGGCCCTTCCAGTTCTAGTGTTCTATGATTCTATGTCCCCTCTCAGTCTTCTCTTTTCTAAACTAAACAAGCCCAATTCTTTCAGTCTTCCCTCATAGGTCAAGTTTTTAGACCTTTAATCAGTTTTGTTGCTCTTCTCTGCCCTTCTTCAATTTCTGCACATCTTTCTTGAAATATGGTGCCCCGAACTGGACACAGTACTCCAACTAGGGCTGTAAGCGACTAGTCGAGGGGTTTTTCCCAATAGCAGTAAGCCTCTTTCTACAAGGAAGACGCCTTGTTCCGAAAAAGATTTTTCAGAAAAAGGCATGCGTGGACACAGAAGAGGGAGTTTTTTCAAAAGAAGAGGACTCCAGGAAATAACACAGGTGCCCAATGAATGTGGACTCTATCTTTTGAAAAAGCACATTGTTTTTTCGCTGCATTTTTGCTGTGTGGACACTCTCTTTCGAAATAAGCTTTTCCAGAAGATCTCTTCTGTAAAAGTTTCTTCCGAAAGAAGCTTGCAGTCTAGATGTAGCCTTAGATCCCTTTCTTCAATGCTCCTTCCTAGACAAAAGCTCATCATCTATTAAACCATCTTGTTAGTCTTTCCTTCCTACACAGTTGCTTCCCATTTTGAAGAAAGAAAGAAAGAAAGAAAGAAAGAAAGAAAGAAAGAAAGAAAGAAAGAAAGAAAGAAAGAAAGAAAGAAAGAAAGAAAGAAAGAAAGAAAGAAAGAAAGAAAGAAAGAAAGAAAGAAAGAAAGAAAGGAATGTCAAAGTCAGAGACAGTACTCACAAATTTGTGAGGCCATTCTGTTGATTAGCAAAGCCGCTCTGCTAATACACCCAGAAAATGTGAGTACCATACAAGGCTCAAACCCCTTGATTTATACAGACAAAAGAAAGCAAAATTAACAAGATTATAAAAGGGGGCGAAACTTTACATGCTTCCCACGAGACTAGTCACTGTATCTTCATTTCCATATCAAGCCTCAGCAATCTCCTGTCCATATCTCGCTGGTTATCTCAATTACTTTCTGTCTAAGGGTATGCCTATACTACAGCACTAATTCGAACTAACTTAGTTCGAATTAGTTAATTCGAACTAAGCTAATTCGAACTAGTGCATCTAGACTTAAAAATTAGTTTGAATTAGCATTTTGCTAATTCGAACTAGCATGTCCACACTGAGTGGACCCTGAACTGAGGTTAAGGATGGCCGGAAGCAGTGCCGGTAGGGCATCAGATTAGGATTTAGGGTATGTCTACACTACAGCGCTAATTCAAACTAACTTAGTTCGAATTAGTTAATTCGAACTAAGCTAATTCGAACTAATGCATCTAGAACTAAAAACTAGTTCAAATTAGCGTTTTGCTAATTCGAACTAGCGCGTCCACACTGATTGGACGCAGGGGCGCATTTAAGGGCAGCTGAAACCGGTTCCAGCAGGGCATCAGGTCAGTAGTTGCAGTGTATGGCTGCTGTCTGAGGCTATCTGAGGCTCGTGCTTAAAGGGACCCCCTCCGGACAGCCGGTTCTCAGCTTTTCCTGCTTGCTTGCCAACTTCGCCGAGGGACAGCAAAGCGTTGGTCTCTTTGCCCGTCTGTGTCGGTGCTTCCCTTCGGGGATGCCGCCGCAGGTGGCAACATGGAGCCACGGCTCACCCTGCACCTTCTGGTGCACTTTCTGGACTTGCTGCTACAAGCCTGCCAGAAATGGCTCGAGGCTGCCTGGCACCACCTGGTGCACGTCAGCCCGCTGCCTCTCCACCTGGCCACCCTGAGGGCCGTGGAGGAGCCGCGGCGGCTCCCCGGCACCAGCGTGCCCCGCCGCATCTGGCGTCTGGACACCAGCAGCGACTGGTGGGACCGCATCATCCTGGTGCGCTGGGAAGACCGACAGTGGACCCAGAACTTCAGGATGAGGAGGGACACCTTCCTGGAGCTCTGCGAGTGGCTCGCCCCTGCTCTGCGCAGAAGGGACACTCGCATGAGACCAGCCATCCCCCTCCAGAAGCGAGTGGCCATCACCCTCTAGAAGCTCTCCACGCCGGACAGCTACCGATCCGTCAGGAACCAGTTCGGCGTGGGGAGATCCACCGTCGGAGCAGTGCTCATGCAGGTATGGCACTCGTCGGCCACTGCGCCGGGGAGGGAGGGGGGCTGCAAGGAGGGGATGGGCCGCCCCAGGGACAAAGGGGGGCCGGGAGGAGGCGAAAGCACCCTGCACCAGAGGGGTTGGTCTGTCCTGGCCGTACTACACGCCGCCAGGGGGGTTGCTTCTGGGAGTGGGGCACGGGGCACTGCCAGGGCACGAATGTTCCCAGCCACCCGGGCGCCTGACTGATTGGCGCTTTGCTGTGTCTCTCCGCAGGTGGTCAAGGCCATCAACCGGGTGCTGCTCCGCAGGGTGGTCCGCCTCGCCGACCCGGACGCCGTCATCCGGGAATTCGGCGCCCTCGGCTTCCCCAACTGCGGGGGGGCCATCGACGGGACGCACATCCCCATCCGTGCCCCGGAACACCAGGCGTCCCGTCACGTGAACCGCAAGGGGTACTTCTCCATCCTCCTGCAGGCCGTGTGTGACCACCGGGGACAGTTCACGGACATTAATGTGGGCTGGTCCAGCAAAGCACACGACGCCCGGGTGTACCACAACTTCTCCGTGTGCCAGCGGCTGCAGGACGGGACCTTCTTCCCCGACCGCCACATCAGGGGCGGGGACGTGGACATGCCCATGTGCCTGGTGGGGGATGCCGCCTAGCCACTGCAGCCGTGGCTGATGAAGCCCTACACGGGGCACCTCAATCCCTCCCGCCAGGCCTTCAATGCCAGGCTGACCAGGGCCCGCATCATGGTGGAGGGGGCCTTCGGGCGACTGAAAGCCCGCTTTCGATGTCTCCTCACCCGTCTGGACCTGGCCAAGCACAACATCCCTCCCGTGGTGGCAGCATGTTGTGTGCTCCACAATTTATGTGAGAGAAAGGGGTAGGCTTTCCTGCCAGCCTGGATGGCTGTGGCTGACCGCATGGCTGGCCACTATGGTCAGCCCCGCACCACCGTCGTCCGGGAAGCCCAGCGAGGGGCCGTCCAGATCCGGGAAGCCCTGCGGGAGGAGCTTCCTGGTGGACATCCCCCTTGCATGCCCCACTGGGGCCTTCTTCCATCCTACCCCCCTTCCCCTTTCCCCTCCCTACCTACTGTCAAATAAAGACACCTGTTTTTCAAACAAAAACGTCTTTTTATTTAACATAACTGGGGTGGGGGGAGGGTGGAATGAGGGTGAGAGAGGAAAGGGGGAAACCTGGGACGAGGGAACTGGAAGGGGAGGGAAGGGAGGAAGGGAAAGGAAAGCTCAGGGGTGGGGGTCCGGCTGCCTCTCCTGTCTCGCAACACTGCGGGTCCGGGGGCGTTGGTGGGGAATGGTTGTGGAGGGTGGGGCAGGAGGGACGGGGGGTGTGGAGGAAGCAGGAGCGGGAGCAGGGGGAGCAGGAGGGGAAGCAGGGGGAGCAGGAGGGGAAGCAGGAGGAATTGGGAAGCGGTCGAGCAGGCTCTGGAGGTGGCCTCGCAGGGCACGGCCCTGCTCCTCCAGTGCCTCCAAGCTCCTCCGGCGCAGCCTCAAGTCCTCCTGGACCCAGTGGTCCTGGATGCGGAGCTGGTGCTCCAGGAACCGGAGGTGCCGCCTCTGGTAGTCCTCTTGGTTCCTGGCTCTCCTGCTGGCCCGGGCGCGGGCGGCTGCTGCAGACGGGGTGGTGCGCCCTGCAGCCCCAGGTGCTGCGGCTGTGGTGAAATAAGAACAGCAGTCAATTACCCCAGGGGCCCAGGTGTGTGAAACACAGCTCCCCTCTGCAAGGCCAGGGCCCCTGCAGGATCACCAGCTGCTGCTCCGTGATGGGCAAGGCCCAGGCGCACGGTCCCTGGGCTCTCTCTCACCCTAGCCCCCCGTACACATAAGGGGAGCATGATGGTACTCACATGTGAACGCCTCCCCGGCCTTGGACGACACAGGCGAACGGCTCTGTGGGGTGCCTCGGAGGTCCTGGGTCCTGGGCAAGCTGCCGGCAGGCTCCTGGCTCTCGGAGCCCTCCTCCTCCTCCTCCTCCTCCTCCTCCTCCTCCGTGTCTGGGAGTGGTCCCTCTGCCCCGGGGTCTATCATCTCCCGGGGGGCAGGGACGGCATGAGCCCCCAGGATGCGGTCCAGAGCCTGGAAGTACGGGCACGCCTCCGGGTTGGCCCCTGGCAGGCAGGCCCGGGAGTAGGACTGCCGCTAGTCCTTAATTTTCCAGCGCACCTGCTCCCGGCTGCGCTGGTGGCCCCTGGGGGCCAGGCTGGCAGCCATGCGGCCGTAGACTGCCGCGTTCCTGTGGCTAGTGCGGAGATCGTGGACATTGGAGGCTTTCCCCCAAACCTCGATGAGGTCCACGATCTCCGCACTAGACCACGTGGGCGCCCGCCTCTTGTGGCCCCGGGCAGGGTCCTGGGAGCCGCCAGGCTGGTCCCGGGAAGAGGGGGAGGGCTGGGTGGCATCGGGTGGCTGCCTCATGGGGTGTCAGCTGCTGGGTGTGCTGGCACGGGTGCTGGCAGCCTTGCAACTGGCACATACCCCGTAGCCAGCCTGTGGCCCTTTAAGGGCTCCGGGGCCGGGACGGGGGCAGTAGAGTTTCCCTGGTGTTGGCCAGAGTGGCCACCAGGGAAAGCTGGGAAGGGCTAGCTTCCCACTAGTTCGAATTAAGGGGCTACACAGCCCTTAATTCGAACTAGTAAGTTCGAACTAGGCTTAATCCTCGTGGAATGAGGTTTACCTAGTTTGAAATAAGATGAATGGGGTACGAGCCCCCGATGGGGAGGACTGGGGTGGCTCTGTGGGCTTCTCGGGGTGGAAGCTTTCCTGAAGCCCCTTGATTGAACCCCCCTCTGGATGGCAGCCTGCGTCAAGTGCAGCCGGGCTGATGGCCGAGTGC
Source organism: Pelodiscus sinensis (assembly GCF_049634645.1). Taxonomy (NCBI): domain Eukaryota; kingdom Metazoa; phylum Chordata; order Testudines; family Trionychidae; genus Pelodiscus; species Pelodiscus sinensis. The sequence continues at coordinate 55,466,237 of NC_134719.1, forward strand.
TGTGATGTGCTGAGTGTGGGCACTCAGGGCACTCCAAGCCAGGACTGCTTTGCAAGCGGGGAACCGCTGAGAACTGTCTGTCCAGGGTGGGGGTCGGGTCCCTTTAAGCACAGCCCTTGGCTTGCCTGAGGCAGCAGCTCCACACTCTAAGGGTATGTCTACACTACAAAGTTAGTTCGAACTAACAGACGTTAGTTCGAACTAACTTTCATAGGCGCTACACTAGCGCTCCGTTAGTTCGAATTTTGTAGGTGGTACATAAGTTGGAATTTCCTTTTGGCTGCATTAGCTCTGCAAAATAATAAGATGAATAGTAAAAATGTATTTTTATCATTAAAGCAAATCCTATGAGTACCAACATGGAACAGTCCCAAAAATTAATTCTTCAAGGAAAAAATGGTACTTTATGGTATTTTTCCCATTGCTATATGAATCTATAGGTTTGGAAAAAAAATCTGAGCAAGAACATACGTCAAATTAATACACGCATCAAGATGAGAAATATGCATCATAAAGAAATAATCTCTATACTAATAATTAGCTAAATCTACATTCTTAATGGACAAAGTTTATACTCAGAATTTAAACACCCTTAACACTACCAACCACAAGGTGGAGATATACATCACAGATTAGTTTTAAAAAAAGAAAAGTAATTGGATGCTATCAACATACAACCATGTTTATCAAAGGTTAGGATTGTTAGCATGTGGATAACATGCATACATACAAATTACTTTTGTTACAGTGCTAGTGTTAGATGTTAATATAGTGCAAATCTCATCTCAATCAGGTGCTTTTTTTCCAAATTAGAATTACATATGGTATACTAATTGTATTAAAATGGCACTTTCCTGCCAACTACAGTATATGTCAGTTTTCAGTGGACATTCTGCCACTACAACGTATCATGATACTGTGATAAAAAGCCATGCTAAATCACCCATTTGATTTTATTTCTGCTGTGTGGTATATTTGTATTGCTTGGATCTGGTATATAAGCTTCCTTCTGATAAAGGTGCTTAATTTGAGACTTGCTCATGCTGGCTTTTGTTTTAAAGAATAACTTGCTTTGAAAACATATCATGTTATAGGTCTATATATAGATATATCATGTTATAGGTCTGCTCCATCCTCTTTGAAAAAGAATTGGTTTTTGCTCTTTTCCACAATGTGGTCTAAAAGCCAGAAACTTCTGCTTGCTAATTCTAGCTCTGAGACCAGCTGCTTCTGGGAACTAGATCAAGTGATTTACATCTCTGATCCTCCATCTCTAAAAGGGAAGGAGATACTATATTTAGCTACCTCATGAGGTATCTGAAGGAGTAGTGAGCTGAAATTTGTAAAGACCTTCATAGAAAATCTGATTGTTATTAATGCACTCCCGTTTTTTAATTAAGAGTTCCTACAGAAGTCTATACCAAGAGAATCTGGCTCCACATCTCAGCAAAATGCCATATCTCTTTCCCCAAATCTTCTTTACTTCCTCCTCTGGACACCATGATGTGGGAATTTTATAATAAATTAAGCATCAAGATACTTTAAGCTGGAAGAGAGATTTATGAAGGGAATAAAAGATTATACTACCTCTGTGAGATTTGTTATCCATGTTTTACAAAGTCAATAAACATAATGGCAGTGTTTCACAAGGTCTTGATTATCCACTGCAGAGGAAATTTAAAAGTGCAATACTAGAACTGCAAAATATGAAAGCAAAGATTACAACACAAGGGATATTGTTTTGAATGTTGAATGTGCTGTTAAATCATTCCAGTTCCTTTCTTTCCAAAAGGGAACAGAAAAAGCCAAGTCATGTATATATACAAGTAGAATATTATGGTATGAATTTACCAAATTATTTAACCACAAAATGTGTATTGCACCAACAGTAGAAATACAAAATCCCCAGAGCTTTTGTGTCAGTATGTCTAAATCTGCAACCAGAGGAATCATCTTTAAGACTGAGCAATTCTTGGATTTAGACAAATCATGTTTGACACAAGACCTGATGTGGAAGTGTGTTGGGGTGTAGGATGCCAAAGATGGCGCTAAATGGCCTTCAAATTCTAGTTCACCCGTAAATTCATCCATAACCATCACATTCCAATATCATAGTTTCATGGAGTTTAAGGCCAGAAGGGACATTCAATCATCTTCTAGCCTGATCTCCTGTATATCACAGGATATTTCACCCCAGTATTGACCCCACTAATTGTATTAGATTACAACACTTCATACCTCAGTAGACCGAACAGAGTCCCATAGGCAGTGAACAGGAAAGAATGAGTTGCCAAATCTCAAGGTCTCTGCAATTACAGGGAATTGATTAGGTCAGAGATTACCAGATGATCCTATTTGGTGATCCATGCCCTATGCTACAGTGGGTAGCATAAAAGGTCCCTGCCAGTCTGGTCATATACCTGACAACTCCAATACTCCCATTCTCCTGAAGACTGTAAGCTGCAGGCGGAAGGGAAAGGGCTTGTGACACAACATGAGCCCTGCTAGCCCTGTGCCACAGATCAGCCTGTCTTTGAGCCATGTCTGACCCCAGCGCTCCCTCTGAGCCCCCCACAGCTACCTGCACTTCCGCAGCTGCCTCAGAAGCCCCTGGCCAGGGGCGAAAGAGGGCACCAGCCTAGACTGCTGCAGAGATCCTGGATCTCATCAAGGTCTGGGCCAGCCTGCTAAAAAATGTACTGGTGTAGGGGAGGAGGGAAATGTGTGTAATCTATAGCACTAACCTATAAGCTTTTGCTTATCAGTATATTGGTTAATTGACCATCTCGGGGATCTTGTGCTCCCTGACATCCAGGTGGCTCAGGAGCCATCTGAACCTCGCTTTCAAATGTCCAAAGGCACATTCGGCCTGGACGTGGTCCCTGCTCGTATCCAAGTGGCCAGTGTATGGCTTCATCAACCACGGCATGAGGGGTAGGCTGCTTCCCCCACGATGCACAGTGGCATCTGCACATCCCTGACCATGATGTTGCACTGGGAGAAGAATGAATCAGCGTCTCCAGCTTGTGGTGCAGGCTGGAATTCCTGAAAATGCAGGCATCGTGCGCCCTTCCCGACCACCCGACAAAATTGTCTGTAAACTGTCCATGGTGGTCAACCAGGGCCTGCAGCACCATCGAAAAATAGCCCTTGCAGGGCTGTGTGAGGGCGGGACTGCAGAACCCCCCGGGGACAGGGCTTCCCCCTCTTCCCCCTTTCCCTAAGGTCCCCCTTTCTCCACCCCTCCTCCAGGGACTGGAGCCTGAGACTGCCTTACCTCCATGAGGAGGGCCCCGTGGTGGACTTTCCCTCGCCAGACTGGTTGCCCACAGACCGGTAGCTGTGTGGGGCGGCAAGCTTCCAGATGGGGATGGTGACCTGCTTCTCCAAGAGGATGGTGGGTCGCATCTGGGTGTCCCAGCATCGGAGGGCAGGGGCGAGCCAGGCACACAGCTCCATGAAGGTGGCCTTCCTCATGAAAAAGTTTTGGAGCCATTGCTGGTCGTCCCACCGCTCCATGACCAACCAGTCCCACCAGTCGGAACTGGTGTCCAGCCTCCAGAAGCGTCTCTCCACTTTAGGGTGCGGTTGCAGGGACCTTGCTCCTGCACCACAGGCAGAGGGTCTCACCGATAAGCTCAGGATCAAGCTCGTGCAGGACCATGAAGGTAGCCTGCACAAATCACTGCAGAAGCTGCAGCACAGCAATGTGGGGCCATCGCGTGCCCAGAGGCAGCTCCAGCTCCATGGCAAGGAGTGTGCTGTGGTGTCCAAAAGCTGGGCAACCAGAGCATGCACTGCTAAAGCTTTGCTGTCCCCTCGGAGAGTTAGGCAAGCACACAGAAGAAGTTGAGAAACGGCTGTTCAGGAGGGTCCCTTTAAGCACGCATCTCAGAGAGCCTTAGGCAACAGCACCCGGAAGCAACTGTTGACCAAATGCCCTGCCTGAACTGGTTCTGGGTTGCCTTAAATGCGAGAGTGTCCAATCAGTGTGGACGCTATCTTTGGAAATAGCACATCGCTATTTTGTTTGTGCTTTTTGCACCTGGATGCTCTCTTTTGAACTCTTCCGGAAAAGCTTTTTCCAAAAGAAGCTTGCAGTCTAGACGTAGCCAATATCTGACCAAGTGTGCATCAGGGACACAGTTCCTTCCTGACTTATGCAGGTGACCAGCTGAAGGCCTGAAGCATAAAATTGTATTATTATTATTAACTTAATGAAAAATTACGAGTGTTGTGATGACGCTGAAGGCAAAACAGAGCTTTCTGCTCCTGTTATGGTGGGCCCTGAAGAAATGTGCAAACTCAAGACCACGCAAGAAAGACCTAAAAAGTTACTTTGGGATTAGCCAATCCCATCCCACAACCCCTGCAAGATACTCCAATCTTGGACCAGGGACCTTCAACATAGAGTTCAGAGTGGCTGAGTCTGGAGAGATGGATAGAATTCTCCACCTCACTTCCCAGAAAGAAGCACAGCAGAGCCTCAAGCAATTGCCTCATTCTCCATTTCCCCGGGGCCAGGGACCCTCTGCAGTCCTTCCATGGAACCACTCAGCTCAACCACATGTGACTCAGGCACTCTTCTCCCACTCCAATTGGCAATCCCACCTGGCCTCCAACACCCTCTGCACCTTGCCAGCTGAGCTTCTTGCTGTCAGACTCTGTAGCAAAGAATGAAGTTTAGGTAACAGAGCCCACGAAGGCTCGGTGCTGAGCAGCAGGTGTGGGCTTGGGACCCACTTGGAATAGGCCAATTGCTCTGCTTGTGGCCAAAGCCCCAGCAATGCTCATGGTGTCACCAGCAGCAGCCCTGAGATACTCCGTACCTGAATCACAGCTGCAATCTTACTTGTGCTTGAGGGTCGGGAGCGCACACCTATCAGCCCACCTAGAGACCATTTTTTGCTCTCAGAGCCCCTGTGGAGGGGCAGGTAGCACTTCAAGAGAAGCCCAGCAAGGAGCTGCTTCCTGTTTCTCAGAATCCCAACTGGCAGCCCACCAATTTCACCCCCCACTGATACCCAAGAAGAAACAGGAAGATTCTGTAATCTCCTGCCTGCAGAAATCTACTACCCTAAGCAGCTGTGTCTTATAAACTAAATGGGTTGGGTTCATCAAGCCACACCCACAAGGCTTGCTTTCAGCACATGGATCATTTTAGTGGCCCACGTTTAAACTCTCTTCACAATATTTCCACATGCTTCCTGAAGCATGGACACAAGAACTGGACACAACATTGTAATAGTGGCCCTGCAGATCACCATTTCCTGTTTCTATTTGATAGCCCCCCTGTATGCACCCAAAGATTACATTAGCCCTTTGTGCCACATCACAGGCACCAACCTTTGATGACCCTGGAGTCCTTTTGCTGAGTCACTGGTGTCAATACCCCATCCTGTGGATGTTGCCTGGATTCCACATGCCTGCTATTTGGCTTTATTAAAAACACATTTTGTTGGATTCTGACAATATAACAACACAATTTAAGTCTCTAAGCAACAGAAACATGCTCACTTCATTATTTACTGGCCTGCAAATCTTTGTGTTGTCAACTCTACCAGCAAAGAGTTTATATTGCCTAGATAGACCAATTCTAAAAATATTGAATAGTGTTGGACCAAGAACCAAGCCTTATGGACCCTGCTGCAAATAGTCTTATTCATCTATGGTCGCCCCTTTCACAATTACATTTTGAGATCTAACGTGTGCCCTGTTGGTTCCATGTAATGCAAGATTTTTAATCAAGTTTTACCTAGTGCTTTATCAAATGCTGTGTAAAAATTCAAGTACATATTATATCAGCACAGTTGCCTTTAACGATCAGATCTGATTTTGGGGAGAAAAAAAATCAGGTTTGTTTGACAAGGCCTGTTCTCAATAAAACTATACCAGTTGGCATTAAATATATCTTTAACCTCTATTTTTATTAATATAATCCCAAATTCTGTTATTTTGCTCATAATCAACATTGCACTAAATGAGTTTTAGAGGTCAGCCTTTTTTCACTTTTTAAATATTGGCAGTCTACCAATCCTTTGGAATCTTCCCAATTTTCCAAGATTTGTTAATAGTTAGCATTAGTGCTTCAAAGTAGCATTACAGAATCTAGATTAAGAACAGAGTTGATCTGCACTCAAATTAATTGTGTTTGAGCCTTTTTGCATACTTATTTGACTTGACATTTTCTTTGTTTAGAATAAAAGATCAACACATGAAAAGTGGAAAAGTGGAATTGACAACTTTTTATAAAAATCCTTAGATGTTTTTGTCCCTATATGCAAGAAGATATGATTATAGTGTCAATTAAGAATATCATATATTAAAATACTGTAGGATCAAAGTAGCCTGTAAAAGAACAAGGAATTAGTAATTAATGTCTCTGGGACCAAATGTTAGACTTAAGAACTTTAAGGAAGTGGAACTGCATAACTTCAGGCAATTAATAAAGGGCCAGAGATATTTGTTTGATCATACCCAAGAAGGTTGTGACTAAAAGTTAATCTCTACCAATGCTCAGTAGTCTCTGTGGCTATTGACAGTTACATATACAAAACTTCAAAGAAGAAGCTATTTGTATTTTTAATTTATTCTACTTAAATATTCACCTTTACAGCAAGCACCTCTCTTTTACAGTCCTTGAACTGTGGACTATCATTCCTCATGGCCAGAAACTACCACCATCTGATCCTAAGTCACACTCCTGGCAGTCTTAGACTAAACATTTATAGCAGTGGTTCTCAAACTTTTTGGCCTGTGGAAGACGTGGCTCAATGAAAATCTTTCTGCAGACCACTAGTCGCCAATGGAAACTCAGCATTAATTACATAATTACACCTGAGCCATTTTGCTAGTGCTACAGCTAAGGAGAATGGTTTAATTTAAATTATTAAACAGATTAAGCATTGTATCTTTCTCATGTTTGTTTATCAAATTTCATTTTAAATCAAGTAAAATATTAATAATGGAATACTAGAATACTAGGACTGGAAGGGACCTCAAGAGGTCATCGAGTCCAGTCCCCTGACCTCATGGCAGGACCAACTACTGTCTAGAACATCCCTGATAGACATTTATCTAACCTACTCTTAAATATCTCCAGAGATAGAGATTCCACAACCTCCCTGGGCAATTTATTCCAGTGTTTGACCATCCTGACAGTTAGGAACTTTTTCCTAATGTCCAACCTAAACCTCCCTTGCTACAGTTTAAGCCCATTGCTTCTTGTTCTACCCTCAGAGGCCTAGATGAACACATTTTCTCCTTCCTCCTTATGACTCCCTTTTAGATACCTGAAAAGGGCTATCATGTCCCCCCTCAATCTTCTCCTTTCTAAACTAAACAAACCCAATTCTTTCAGCCTTCCTTAATAGGCCATGTTCTCTAGACCTTTAATCATTCTTGTTGCACTTCTTTGGACTCTCCCCAATTTCTCCACATCTTTCTTGAAATGCAGTGCCCACAACTGGACACAATACTCCAACTGAGGCCTAACTAGCTTAGAGTAGAGTGGAAGAACGACTTCTTGTGTCTTGCTTACAACACACCTGATAATGCATCCCAGAATCACGTTTGCTTTTTTTGCAACAGCATCACACTGTGGTCATATTTAGCTTGTGGTCCATTATAACCCCTAGATCCCTTTCTGCCATACTTCTTCCTAGACAGTCGCTTCCCATTCTGTATGTGTGAAACTGATTGTTCCTTCCTAAGTGGAACACTTTGCATTTGTCTTTATTAAACTTCATCCTGTTTACCTCAGACCATTTCTCCAATTTGTCCAGATCATTTTGAATTATGACCCTATCCACCAAAGCAGTTGTAACCCTCCCAGCTTGGTATCATCTGCAAACTTAATAAGCATACTTTCTATGCCAATATCTAAATCGTTGATGAAGATATTGAACACAGCCTGTCCAAAAACAGACCCCTGCAGAACCCCACTTGTTATACCTTTCCAGCAGGATTGAGAACCATTAATAACTACTCTCTGAGTATGGTTATCCAACCAGTTATGCACCCACCTTATAGTAGCCCCATCTAAGTTGTATTTGCCTAGTTTATTGATAAGAATATCATGCGAGACCATATCAAATGCCTTACTAAAGTCTAGGTATACCACATCCACCGCTTCTCCCTTATCCACAAGACTCGTTATCCTATCAAAGAAAGCTATCAGATTGGTTTGACATGATTTGTTCTTTACAAATCCATGCTGTCTGTTCCCTATCACCTTACCACATTCCAAGTATTTGCAGATGATTTCCTTAATTACTTGCTCCAGTATCTTCCCTGGCACAGAAGTTCAACTAGCTGGTCTGTAGTTTCCTGGGTTATTCTTATTTCCCTTTTTATAGATGGACACTGTATTTGCCCTTTTCCAGTCTTCTGGAAACTCTCCTGTCTCCCATGATTTTCCAAAGATGATAGGTAGAAGCTCAGATAACTCCTCTATCAGCTCCTTGAGAATTCTATAATGCATTTCATCAGGCCCTGGTGACTTGCAGGCATCTAACTTTTCTAAGTGATTTTTAATTTGTTCTTTTTTTATTTTATCTTCTAAACCTACCCCCTTCCCACTAGCATTCACTATGTTAGGCATTCCTTCATGAGACTTCTCGGTGAAGACCGAAACAAAGAAGTCAGTAAGCATCTCTGCCATTTCCAAGTTTCCTGTTACTGTTTCTCCCTCCTCACTGACCAGTGGGCCTACCCTATCCTTGGTTTTTCTCTTGCTTCTAATGTATTTATAAAAAGTCTTCTTGTTTCCCTTTATTCCTGTAGCTAGTTAATTTATGTCCAACACAAAAGGTTTCAATATGTTCTTTATTTATGGCAGCGGTGGGAAACTCTTTTGGGTTGGGGGCCACTGACCCACAGAAAAATCAGTGAGAATAAAAAAAACTCCTCCAAAAAACCCCAACCCTCACTGATGTGGACCCCAAATGAGACACCTCACTCCTCTGGAGCTCCAGCCCCATAGGGCAAAAGGAAAGAACAGGGAGGACAGGACATCCTATAGGCCAGATTTACTTTTCTGGGGTTCCAGAGTTAGTGGATTTTGTGGACCTGCTAAGGCTCTGGGGTGGGGACAAAAATGAGGGGTTCAGTGTGCAAAGCAGGGCTGCCAGCGAGTGGGATAGGGATGGGGGTGCAGTATCTGGGTGGGAGGTGGGGTGTAGGAGGGGTTGCAAGATCTGGGTGGGAGGTAGGATCCAGAAGCAGGCTGGGAGTAGGGTGTCTGGCCAGGGGGGAGGATGCAGGAGCAAGGAAGGATGCAGTGTGTGGCCAGGAGGAAGGGTGCAGGAGCAAGGGAGGGTGTAGAACCTGGCCAGGAGGGAGGGTGCAGAGTGTGGCTAGGAAGGTGAGTACAGGAGCAAGGGAAGATGTAGGAACAAGCTGGGGGTGCAGGGTCTTGGTGGGGGGAGGGGAGTGAGTGAGGGGGATTGGGATGCGGGGGTCTGGGCATGAAGGGGCATGCTTACCTGGCTTTATGCCCTGTTGCAGTGGGGAAAGCCTCCAGGTAGTGCATCACTGCTGCTGTTCCCTCACCAGAGTGAGGAGGGGGAGGGAGCTCAGCTTCCTCCCGGCCAGCAAGTAGCTCCTGGAGCTCCCCACTCAATTTACAGTGGGAGAGGTCTAGGTTGGATATTAGGAAAAACTATTTTGCTAGGAGGGTGGTGAAGCACTGGAACGGGTTATCTAGGGAGAGGGTGGAATCTCAAGCCCTAGAAGTGTTTAGGTCTCAGCTTGACAAAGCCCTGGCTGGGTTGATTTAGTTGGGATTGGTCCTGCCTTGGGCAGGGGGCTGCACTTGATGACCTCCTGAGGTCTCTTCCAGCTCTATGATTCTATGACTCCCATGACTGTCCAGTTCATTTACCCTGCCAGAGATGTTGGCTCCCAGAGTCTCTCCACATCAGGACTCTCAGGGACACTTCAGAGGCTACGAGACAGCCAGGGACTGTACAACATTGACACTGAGGCTGGTTATACAGGGATCTCCCACCCTGGTGCAGAGAAGGAGCTGACCCTGGAGTAGGTTAGGGGAATTGTTTAGGCAGGGATCCCCTGCCCAGTGCTGAGATGAAGCCACCTCTGGGGTGGAGCTGTCTAAAAGCAGCACTGCACAGTCATTCACTGGGTTTCAAGAAGAACTGTTGGTTGATGCTGAGCTCAGTTCCCTGACGTGAAGCCAAAGGGGTTGATGTTCTCTCCCCAGCTGGGGCAGGAGGGTAGTTTGCTAGGACAGGGGGGTGATTTCAGAGCAAGGGACTGATCTGGGCATCCTTGTCCTCCCTGAGAGCAGGCCAGGCCTCACTCCCACTTCCCCGCCCCTCCCTTCCCCGCGCATCAGTCCAGGGCTTGTGCTCTGTCCATCTGTCTGTGTCCCTTTCCCTGGCATGGGTCAAGCTGTGGGCAGTCCCTGGGGTCTGCTTCTTGCACAGCTTTGCCTGTGGGGAGGGGTCACACTTTACCATGTGCCTCCAAGTCCTACAGTCTCTGAGCCTGACCCCATCACACCCCAGTCCCCAATTCTCTCCTCACCCCAGCCTTTGCTTCCCCTGCCCCTTGCGCCCCCACGCCTCCACCCCATTGCTTCCTCCTCCCCCAGCCCCTCCACTGCCTCATCGCCCCTCCAACCTGGCTCTACCATTGTGTCCCCTGCCCTATTGTTCCCTTGGAACCGGCACCCTCATCACTCCCCATCCCATGACACCCCAGATCCCTCCTGCTCATCTAACGTGGTGGTGGCTGCTTGGGACGGTCCTGGCCAGGCCCCAGGGGCAGGGAAGCTTGTTCCTCACCCCCAGTATCTGCAGGTCCCCATTTGCCAGTGGGGGGGCCGGGGTGGGTGGCAGAGCCTCAGTCCTGCAGGGGGTGTCCCAACTCTGCGTAAGGACCCTGTGTTGCGCAGGGTTGGTGGGTAGTAGGCGGGAAACTGGGGAGGCTCTGCAGACTCAAGTGGGGTGCCAGGTTTGGCAGGAAAGGTTTGAGTTTTCTTCACCCCCCCCCCCCTTCCCTGCACACCCTCCCAGCCAGAGCTGGTGCTCCAGTCCTCATGGCTGCGAGGGCTCCCTACTGCACAGGGAGAAGGAAGGGCTGAGCTCGAGCCGCAGACCACCTGAAAGTTCATACTTTTCATGGTTATGAGGAAAAACTTGAAAACGAATGCACCTGATTCAACAAAGAAGGTAAAAACACCCAAAATGTATTTTTTAAATTATAATTTTAAAGTCAATCCTGTGATTTTTGGAGGGATCTGACTTGTAATTTTTGAACACTTGGGGTATGTCTACACTACGGGATAAGGTTGAATTAAGATGCGCAACTTCAGCTACATTAACTGTGTAGCTGAAGTCAAAATACCTTAGCTTGACTTTTGGCACTGTCCACACTGTAGGAAGTCGAAGGGAGAACACTCTCCCTTCGACTTTCCTTACTCCTCGTGGAAGCAGGACTACCGGCATCAACCGGAGCACTCCTCTCAATTTGAATTAGCGTGTCTTCACCAGACCTGCTAATTCAAATCTTGGAAGATCAACAGCGGCAGCTTTGATCTTCTCTGTAGTGTAGACATGTCCTTGGAGTTTGTAATACTGCATTTTTATTTAATTAATTTCTTCCCCTAAAAATGCTTCCTCCCAATCAAGTTTGAAGCATAGTCGGGTAAGGCAGAGTGGGGAAATATGTATCTGCACATTGTATTGTAGGATAAACAGACAACTGTCTCCATTGCTGTCCTTCCTGTATTAAAGAATTAAATTCACTTGAAAAAAACAGAATTGAAATTCACAATGTTGCACATGAACTATAAATACAATGACATGCCTGACTGATGGGAAAAGTCACTTCTCAAGTGTTTTAGAAACGCGCATACTGAAAATGATAATAAGAATAACTGCAAAACGCAATTACTCAGCTCTCGCCAGAGGCTGTATTGGATTTATGTTGTGTTCTTTTAAAAGCAAGGAAGGCATGCACACTAATTCCAAACCAATTCTTCCAGGTCGATAAATACTAACTATACCAATCTGTAAATGATGGATATGAGGTGGATGTTGTTGTTTTTTTCAGGATTATGCAATATGCAAATCACGATGCCTGCAGAAAATACATATCACAGCCATTTATGGTATCAGTTTCTGTATAAACATTACGAAATTAAGGACTTACCCTGAGACTACTTTATTTCTGACAAAGAACTTGGGAGCAGTGGGCTAACACTGAGTTCAGTGAGCATTGCACACAATACAGAAAAACAGAAAGAGCCCAGAGATCAATGGTCCATTGTTTTCTAAACTGGGCGGCAGTGGTATGACAAGGTTAACTGGATGTTGCAAGGACCTGACTATTGTCTCACTAGCCGAGTCTAGCTCCTGCCACTGCTGCCAGGCTGGTAGATCATGCAGGAGAAAGGGATGAGCAAAGGGGGCAGGGCCTCTACTTGCTCCGGAGGTGAGGGGGGGAGCATTCCAGTTCCATGCCTCTGCAGAGTCTGATGCTCATCGGCCCACTTGTGAGGTAGTGCCTCCCCACCCACGCCAGCTCCTGCACATGCACTCGGGGGGTTGTACCACAGCCAGGAGAAACTGAAGCTCATGAGTAATCCAGGGGATTTCAAAGGTGGGCCTATGAGGAGAGGGGTTATTCCTCTGTGAAAAAAAGATGATGGGACAAAAGCAGGTAGAAAGAGGTGCATTAAAACTGTACAACAAAATAAAAAACATACAACCATAACTGCCAATATGAAACCTGCATTAAAGTTTCTTAGCAGCATTATCACGCTCAAGTCATCGTTACTAAAAGGGATAATCTTGGAGCAGAATATCATGCCATCAACATTTCCTTCCTTGTGGGAAGCATACAAGCTTATGTATTAAAAAAAACCATAACTAACTGATTAAACAAAAACACAGATGAAGTCTACAGGCCACATTCAGCAAAGTTGCTGTCTTAGAAAAAATGTACTATAAAAATTAAATAACTGAAAAAACCCAGCATTGCCTGACATATTCATGAGTATCACTGGGATTACATATTATGTATGAATAAACAGTTTGCTATATTACCTCTCAGTAGATTACCAAAAGATCTCCCTTATGTAACACAAAAATTAGTAGCTCTGAAAACAGTGACTCAGACCCATCTGCTTCATGCTAAATCCAGTGGTATGCAAGCCCATTGTTCAAACTTTAATCACTCCCTTCAGATCTTTCTTTTGTTCTTCTGCTTTGTCAGTCAGACCACTTTAATACCCACAATTTCTGCTAAAGCCATAAAGCTTCTGCATTCCACGCAGCTCATCTTATTACAACAGCTTACTAGTCAACATAGTACACATTGATTAGGAATGGATACATTGCTGCTCTGACAGTGCAATAAACCTCTCAAGCCAAAAAAATCCTCCAAGTTATCAAGGTAAACACTAATTAGCCACAGCTGGTTGCTTGGTATTCCACTCCAGTTAGCCACCACACATCATATTTCTGTAACGTCAGTAGTCTAACCGATTAATTTGTTTCCCTTTTACTAAAAGATATGCTGTAGTTCAAACAGGAATTATTTCAGGGAAGTTGTATGGCCAGTTTTGCATTGAAGGGCAGGCCAGATGATCACAGTTGTCCCTTCTGACCTTGGAATCTTTGAATTTATGAGACAGACTAGCCCTAAGATTCAATATGGCTCTCTCCAACAACGGTAAAGGAAAATACATACAGAAGATTCTTGTGAAAATCCATTTCAGCATCATGAAAACAGGGAACATTTCTAATCAGTGAAAACGTACATCAAAGCAGTGCTGTTTAACAGAACAAGAGCAGGATTCAAAGCTCTTGAGTTCTAGTCTCAGCTCTGCTACAGACTCACCAATCCTTGGGCAATTCACTTTACCTCATCATGCTCTAGTTTTCCTACTTCTTCAGAAGGGGATTGTGAGATTTAATAATGATTTGGTTTTAAGCTGGGTCAAAGAAAAGAGAATCTAAATGTTGAACAGTTATGGAAACTGAACCTGAACATGAAGTGCCCCTTGGTCCAGACTCTGTCTATCCTTTAGGAGAGCTACAATCAGTGCTGTCCTCACTGCTACTACACAGGAAAACTGACACCGATGGCCTTCTTCCAGACTTCCTTAAATAAATTGGGCCAAAAGGGCACAACTAGATGGCAACACAATTTAGAAAGTCACTGCCATCTGCAAATTCCCAACACTTGCAAATTATCAAAGAGCAGTGCCATTTTAAAACCTGGAAAGCTGCCCAATTACTCCAAAAGCTACTGGCCTCTCTCTCCGGGTATGTCTACACTACAAAGTTAGTTCGAACTAACAGACGTTAGTTCGAACTAACTTTCATAGGCACTACACTAGCGCTCCGTTAGTTCGAATTTAATTCGAACTAACGGAGCGCTTAGTTCGAACTAGGTAATCCTCATTTTACGAGGATTAAGCCTAGTTCGAACTAGCTAGTTCGAATTAAGGGGTGTGTAGCCCCTTAATTCGAACTAGTGGGAGGCTAGCCCTCCCCAGGTTTCCCTGGTGGCCACTCGTCTGCCTCCCTCCTGGCCCCGGACCCCTTAAAGGGACACGGGCTGGCTACGGTGCCCATGCCAGGTGCAAGCCTGCCAGCACCCAGCCAGCAGACCCTGCACCTGGCACGGCTCGAGCCACCCACCCGATGCCCCCCAGCCCTCCCCCTCTTCCCGGGACCAGGCTGGCGGCTCCCGGGAGCTTGCCCGGGACCGCAAGAGGCGGGCACCCGCCTGGGCTAGTGCGGACATCAAGGACCTCGTCCACGACCTCCGCACTAGGCACAGGAAAGTGGCCGGCTAGGGCAGGAGAGCTGCCAGCCTGGCCACCCAGGAGCAGGTGTTCATGAAAATCAAGGTCCACTGAGACCCCCGACCCTGAGCCCTGAGCTTACAATGGCCGTACTGGGTCAGACTAAAGGTCCATCTAGCCCAGTAGCCTGTCTGCCGACAGCGGCCAACCCTAGGGACCCTGGAGGGGATGGACCGAAGACAGTGACCAAGCCATTTGTCTTGTGTCATCCCTCTCCAGCCTTCCACAAACCTTGGGCAGGGACACCACTCCTACCCCCTGGCTAATAGCACTCCATGGACCCAACCTCCATGACTTGATCTCACTTCCCTTTAAACTCTGTTCTAGTTCTAGCCTTCATTTATCTATCGACATCTGAAGAATGTGAGCTATAAAATGAAGAGGAATCCAGGAAGTTTTTGGAAAACATTGGGGACAACTTCCTGGTACAAGTGCTAAAGGAACTAGGGGCCATGTGCAGCTTGATCTGCTGGTCATAAACAGGGAGGAACTAGTAGGGGAAGTAGATGCGGGTGGCCACCTGGGAAACTATAGGTTGAGTTCAAGATCCTAACCACAGGAAAGGAGAGCAGCAAAATACAGACCCTAGACTCCAGAAAAGCCGACTTTGATTCCCTCGGGGAACTGATGGGTAGGCTCCCATGGGATGCTAACATGAAGAGACAAGGAGTCCAGGAGAACTGGCAGTATTTTAAATAAGCCTTATTGCAGGCACAGGAGCAAACCATCCCGATTCACAGTAAGAAAAGCAAATATAGTAAGTGACCAACCTGGCTTAATAAAGAAATCCTTGGCGAGCTTAAACACAAAAAGGAAGCTTACAAGAAGTGTAAAGATGGACAGATGACTAGGGAGGAGTATAAATATATTGCTCAAGCACATAATGTTGTAATCCAGGAGGCTAGAGCGCAATTGGAATTGCAGCTAGCAAGGGATATGAAGGGTAACAAGAAAGCACATTAGCAATAAGAGGGTGGCCTAGGAAAGCATGGGACCCTTACTGGATGAGCGAGTAATCTAGTGACAGATGATGTGGGAAAAGCTGAAGTATTCAATGCTTTTTCTGCCTATGTCTTCACAGAGAAAGTCAGCTCCCAGACTACTGCACTAAGCAACACATCTATGGGAGGGATGTGAGCAGCCCTCGGTAGAGAAAGAACAGGTTAAGAACTATTTAGAAAAGTTGGACAGACACAAACTGGTGGGGCTGGATCTAATGGGGCTGGATCCAAAGATGCTGAGGGAATTGGCTGATGTGATTGAAGAGCCATTGGCCATTATCTTTGAAAACTCGTGGTGACTGGGAGAGGTCCCAGACAATTGGAAAAAGGCAAATGTAGTGCCCATCTTTAAAAAAGGGAAGAAAGACAATACAGGGAACTACAGATCATTAAGCCTCACCTCAGTTCCCAAAAAAATCATGGAGAGGAGCCTCAAGGAATCCATTTTGAAGCACTTGGAAGAGAGGAAATTGATCAGGAATAGTCAACATGGATTCACCAAGGGCAAGTCATGCCTGAGCAACCTGATTGCCTTCTACGACAAGGCATGGAAAAGGCAGTGGATGTGATATACCTTGACTTTAGTAAAGCTTTTGACACAGTCTCCCACAATATTCTTACTAGCAAATTAAGAGATAAATGGACTGTAAGGTGGAGAGAAAGCTGGCTAGATTGTCGGGTTCAATGGGTAGTGATCAACAGCTCGATCTCGGGTTGGCAGTCAGTTTCTAGCGGAGTGCCCCAAGGGTCAGTTCTAGGGCCAGTTTTATTCAACATCTTTATTAATGAAAAGCCAGTTCCCCGCAGCACAGTCTCTGCAGGAGGGCAGGGGAGGCAAAGGTGCAGCAGGGGGAAAGGGATGAGTGGAGACTGAAGCAGTCCTCGCTTGCACTGAGTCCTGACTGCTGCGCCTCACCTTTTAAATGTAGTAAGATCCCCGCAGGGGCGCAGCAGTTAGGACCCAGCACAAGGCTTTTACTACATTTAAAAGGCAGAGGCACAGCAGTTGGGACCTTTTTCCAATGCATCCATATCAATTGATCCAACACATCAACTTTCCCCATACCTTTCTCCAGTATTGCCACTAGAGTGGCCAGGTGTCCGGTATTGACCCAGACAGTCCAATATTTTTGCCTTCTGTCCTGCAAAAAAATTCAGAAAATACCAGACATTTTCTGATTTTTTTTTCCCGGCCAGGAGGCAAAAATCCCAGGTGCTTACCAGGTTCCGCAGGGAGGCAAGATGGTGGTTAGCCGCCAGCAGCCTGTTAGAGCCAAAAAGCCTCAAAAGTGTTTCTTAAAGGAGACAGAATTTTTTCCCTGGTGTGTGTGTGTTTGTTTTTTGTGAGCAAGGGGGTATTCGGTATTTTTGGTTAAAACATCTGGCAACCCTAATTGCCACTAAATTCCTAAATCTTCTATCTTCCAGTTTCCTCTTGAATTCATTTAGACATTCTGCTTGAGTTGTATTTCCTTCATTGATAATTCGTTCATTCCCTTTTGTATAAAGTAGTTTGTTTCCTATTTCATCTTTTCAAGTATGGCTTGAAATATAAATTCAGATTGGGACCCAGATTTTGCAAATGGCCCAAACTAAAGCAATGGATCCAAGCACCCTGACACCTTGAGGTACCCAAATCTAGCACGAAATCTTGTGGCTTGACCCCATCTATAGTCTTTTGTTGGAACTGAGCTAGTTTCTTTCGAAGGCCTTAACTGGGCAGCTTTACTATCTGCATTTTTTGTTCATTTTGCCATGAGAGGTTTTTACTGTTCTTCAAAAGTGAATCAAATTGAGTAAAGAAATAAAAAATATGAATTACTTGATTAAAGGCAAGAGCTGAGGACCTTGCATTTCAACTTATTTCAAGATACACTTTTCAGTTACTTTTACTTTCTAAATTTATTCCTTGAAAACAATAAGGAAGTGTAACTTTCCATTACAAAAATAATTGCAGGCAAAAGCCGTCCAGCCTCTGAATCTGGAAACCTATTTATAAAATGTTTAATTATTATATAATATTTTTAATCTATAGATCTCAAAGGCCATTTTATGGATAGAGAAACTAGGTCACCGAGATCATAGTGACTTGCTAAGGAGCCAGGGCCAATCAATAGCAGAGTCAGGAACAGAACTTAGTGTTCCTCATTCACATTGCAGTTTCTATTCACTTAGCCCTACTGTCTTCCAACACAACACCATGGGAACGGTTCTGGCTGCTCTTACACAGCTATGCAAGAGGATTGTGGAAAGAAGGCAGAGAGTGTATTTTGATTTCTTATTTACCTGTGTAGTGGTTTGCCATCAATCTCTAAACCCAACGGCTACATCTACACTGGCACCCTTTTCCGGAAATGCTTAAAACGGAACAGTTTTCCGTTATAAGTATTTCTGGAAAAAGCATGTCTACATTGCCAGGATGCTTTTCCGGAAAAGCACTTTTTCCGGAAAAGTGTCCGTGCCAATGTAGACGCGCTTTTCTGCAAAAAAGCCCTGATCGTCATTTTCGCGATCGGGGCTTTTTTGCGGAAAACACTACTGTGCTGTCTATACTGGCCCTTTTCTGGAACAGTTTTCCGGAAAAGGACTTTTGCCTGAACGGGAGCAGCATAGTTTTTCCGGAAAAGCACTGATGTTTTTACAGTAGATCGTGAGTGCTTTTCCGGAAATTCAAGGGACCAGTGTAGACAGCTGGCAAGTTATTCCAGAAAAGCAGCTGATTTTCCGGAATAAGTGGCCAGTATAGACACAGCCAACATGTAAAATATAAATAGAAAGCTATCCCATTCTTCACCAGAGGGCTGCTGTAACCAGGAGTGCATGCTGCATCATTTTAAAGGCTGTTCTACTGCATTCCCTACCCCAGATGCATTCTGCCTGCCACTGTCTTCAGTGTGATGCCCCTTCACAATCTGCATATACAAAAAAAGCTAATAAAGCCCCAATTTAACCTTAAAACTTTTTACGACATAGAAGCACTGCACACTGAAAAATATGTAAGTCTGAGAGTACTCTGATAAACAATTCTCTCTCTCAAACTGTGGACATGATAGGAAGATGAAAATACTAAACCTATAAATAGCAACAAATAAAAGCACCCAAGACACTCAGAATTTAAAAATTCTATAAGTATTAAGATTATTTAGGAAGGTCAAGGAGTGGAACTGTTCTAAAAAACACACTAGACTCCTTTCATTCCAAATGCAGATAGGTTTGTTAAGTCGGTCCTGGCTCATGAGCTCAGCAGAAAGAAAGGTCATATGTCTGCTGCGCATAAACTTCTGATTGCCTAACGTCTTTATTTCTGCCTGTTTGCATCAGGTGATACAATCACAAGCCAAGAAACATTGAGGACAAATGCCAGGGGACTTGACAGGGAGCCTTTGCACCTCCCTGCTTCCTGTTAGTGCCTCTTCTTCCATTTTAAATTTCTTCTATAATTACAACTACTTTGCCTCAGGTGAACTGATATTTACATGTTTTAGATTAGTTAACTTCAAGATCAGTTCAGAAAAATTCAAGGACATATTTTTATAATTTCTTTTCTAGAATGTATTTATAGCCCACCTGAAAGGAGCTTGACTGGACACTCTGTATAATGAGGAGGGATAGCTTAGTGGTTTGAGCAGTGGCCTGCTAAACCCATGAATGTGCGTTCAATCCTTGAGGGGGCCATTTAGGGATGGTACTTGGTCCTACTGTGAGGGCAGGGGACTGGACTTGATGACCTCTCAAGTCCCTTCCAGTTCTATGAGATAGGTACGTCTCCATATATTATAATGATGTCCTCTAGTTATACACAAAGCAGATATGGCAGTAGTGCAAACATTCCCTGTAATATGCCCCAGTGAACATAAGCCCTAATGTGGGGAAACCACCCCAAGGGGCAAAGGAGGGAGATTCAGCCTCTATAACTAGTCAACAGTTAGACCAGGATTCTAAAACTCACAGCCCAAGGGCCATCCCCAGCTAGAAGGAGTACCAGTGGGTGGAGGAGGAAGGGGGAGGGGGTGCATTGCCATCCCCTAAGTCACGCCCCTTCCTGCCACTGACCCATTCCCCAGAAAGGTGGTCTCAGGCATTTCTAGAGGCCTGGCATGGCATGGCAGTAGTGGTCGGGCCCCCCTGCACTGCCTGCAGCCGGCAGGAGCTGCGGGGAAGTGCAGTGCTCTCGACAAGCGCACTCGCTCCTTTGCCTCAGCTCCCGCCACTGTGGGAAGTGGAGAGGCACCCGAACACTGCTGCCATCCCACACCAGCCCCTCCCCCCCAGTAATCCCTGAGCCCACATCCCCGGAGGACAGGGTGCTAAGGGGCAGAGTGGTAGGAAGGAGTGGGGCTTGGAAGATGGAAATGGACAGCCTCTCCCTGTGGCCCACCAGGACTCCTGGGCTAGACTGTGCAACTGCTCCACCCGAGGGTGGCCCTGTTGTGCTAATTCTAATGCACCCAAAAAGTATCCTCTACTCTTCGTGGTGTCGTGTCTGTGGGAGGCAAGAATGCTAGTGTACAACATGATCTGATGCTGAATAATATGGCAGCCCACCTGTTGGCAAGAATTTATTGAAGGGGGAGGCTGGAGGGTGCTTCTCTCCACTAACCCTGACAACAGAAAGAATCTTTATGGCAAATCTCAGATCCTTCCTCTGCAACTGGAAGGGGAGAACTCCCTTCCAATAGCTGGAATCTTCTAGGCAGGCCTACCCTCACCTATACCCCAAAACCATCACACTCTTCAGCACACATGCACGCACACACTTTTGGATTACTTGGAGTTGAGCCTGTGCAAGGCATCTCCAGCTCTGCTTTGAATTTTCACTTCCTTTGGGATACAACAAATATCAGCGCATGTGGCAACTTAGCAGAGGCATCAGGGCTTACCAGAGATTCAGCTGGGCCCCAAAACCTCTCTCTAAGAACATGTCTACACTACACAAAAGATAGGCACTCCAGCGGTCGATCTTCTGATGTTCAATTTATCAGATCAAGTATGGACCTGTACAGCAAATGTTGAGAGTACGAATGGCTGGTGTCCAGTACTCCTCCTTTTGGGAGGTTTAATGGAACCCGACAGGCCTCTCACTGTATGGATGACACAAAAACACGATTTAAGATACACTGACTCCAGCAACGTAATTAAGGTAGCTGGAGTTGCGTATCTTATTTTAATCTTCTGCTGTAGTGTAGACTTGGCCTAAAAGTATAGAGGAGCACTAGCGGACATTTAAAAATGGCGGCGCCCGGCAAGAGGCAAATGAAATTCAAATCCCGGGCTTAATTTGCAACTCCGGTTGCCTACATTACCACCCTAGTTCGAACTAGGGTGGTAATGTAGACATACCCTTAGTAAGTAGCGCACCATTGTAGTAGTTGCATTTTGAGGTCTGGCTCCTCTTTACTTTTAGGGGTCAGGGTTTCACGAGGAGTAACAGTAGTTTGGAATAGGAAGCCTAGTCCGAACTACCTAGTCCGTGCCGCATGTAGTCGTGCAGCACGGAGTCCGCACTAGTGGACATTTAAAAATGGCGGCGCTCGGCAAGATGCAAATGAAGCCCGGGAAATTCAAATCCCGGGCTTCATTTGCAACTCCGGTTGCCTACATTACCACCCTAGTTCGAACTAGAGTGGTAGCGTAGACATACCCTAAGAGATAGTGACGGCAGCAGGGAGCTAGCTTTACTACACAAAGGCTAATCACATCATTACCTAGAGGTTTACTGCTTCTGTGGGGACCAAAGCCAGCGTTAACTTCTGCATCAAAGTTCAGCATCCTATCAAAAACCACCTCCAATTTTTTTCTGTAACACCAGTTGGGCTGAATTCATCCCTGGTGGAATGACGTTGACTTCAGTGGGCTGAAATCAGAGATGAATCTGGTCCAACATCACCAGAGCAGAGCCTTCATCTGGTTTGACTAGTAGCTAGAAAATGAACATGCTCACTGTACGAAAAGTATTGTTTTTACTATGGAGAGAAGGTGTTAAGGAAGAAGTGAATATATTCACTCAGAAAACTAGAAGAGGTCTGTTATTGATCTAAGCAGGAATTCTTTCACAATGACTAATACTAGATCCTGTGAAGACAAGAACCCTCCACTACCAGTCCCATGCACATCCCACACGTTTAACCTAGCCAAATTGTTCTGACTCCACCTGCTGATCAGCCTGAAGCCTGAAGATGTGTAGCCTTTATAATTTCTTCCTAGCTAACTACAAAATAAGGTAAAGAATCATTTCCCGCAGTATTGAGAACAAAGCTCTAGGAGTATGAATGCCTCTGTGTGCTAATCTATCATTTTGCATGACATTGTGTTTGTGTACATAAATATTAATGAAATAATGGCCAAACAGGAACTGAAGCCTCTCTGGGAACAGCTCTGATGTTGCATACCCAGGGAGCCAACTAATGAAATGGAGCAAATGCATGAGAGCTATTGAAAAACAATCAACAATTTTTATTATGTCTATCTTGAGAGTAAAATAACCCTTGAGAAAGCAAACAAATGTGTTTGGGTTGTTTTAAAGTGTTTGTCTTTAATTTGCTTAAAATAAAAAAAAAATAGTTTACCTTGAACGAAGTTACATAATTGATTTGCCTAGTGGATCTCCAGGGGACTGGTGGAAATAATGTAGATTCTCTTCCTTTCCTAGATCTCATTAATTTCTATGCTATTTCAAGTATTTGAGGATATATGCAAGATGCTAGACAAAATAAAGTTATAACTTGCTTATACTACATCAAGACTGTTCAGTCTGCTCATGCTTTCCTTAAGCAAGTAGCCAATAAATAATAATGATTATTTGCAGAGAAAAGAGTCACTTGTTCTGCTGGGTTACAAAGCAGAATAACAGAATGTCTCACCATTTTAAAGATTTTTTAATTTTTATTTATACATGGAATGGAATGTTTACTATTTGCATTTGAGACCCCTTGGGAACCTAAAATCACATATTTTAAGCAGTGCAAACCTGCTTAGCCTTCCTCTTATCTCTATATATTTTAGAGAGTTTGTGCATCTGTCTGTCCATGAGTCCATCTGTCTGCGAATCTGTTTGTTCAAGAACTCCTCTTAAATGGTAAGAGATGAACAACCAAATTTGGTATTAGCTTCCCCTTATCCTAACTTAAAGCAAGGTTAGGGTTTGGTTGTGCCATGAAAATGGGATGGAATCCGATTGTTTTCCATCACATGGGAGGGAGGGGCGGTTACACTGCAGAGTGATTGCTGGGGCAGAGAGCACAGGGGAAAAGCTATTCCGCAGAGTGACCACAGACTGGGGCCAGGCAGCAGAGCCCGTCCCTCTCCCTGGACAAGCTGGAGACTAAGGCCAGGCAGTGGAGCACCACCCTCTGACCAACAGGAAGTAGTGCCTGCCTGCAGAGCCTCAACACCTCCTCCCTAACAGACAGGAAGCTGGGGCCTCCATTGGCAGGAGGCCAGGGCCGGCCTACAGAATCCCGGCCTTCTCCTCCCCCAGACAAGCTGGAGGCCGGGAGGAGGCAGCTGGAGACTGGAGCTGGCCCACAGAGTCCCGTCCCCCCAACAGGCAGGAGCCTGGGGCCAGCCCACTGAGCCCCCATGGATAAGCTAGAGGTTGGGGCCAAGCAGCGCCCTCGCCCCTCACCTGCCAGGATGATTCACCTTCAGAGCAGCACCACACTCGCCACCATCTGCCGTCCCTGTCAGCCCATCCCAATCTCCCAGCCCCCTGCCCTGAGTCCCCTGGTCTGAGCCCCCCACCCTTAAGCCTTCCACACTTCCCATCCCGTGCCCTGACCCCCTTGCCCGAGTCCCTCCTGCCCTGACCCCTGCACCCCCCACACCCACAGCTCCCTGCCCTGAAGGGTAGACCTTCCGGTGTTTTATAAGAATAAAGTGCATCTGTTTTCCCCACCATCATCTCTACCCCAATAAATTACTAGATTAAAACCAGACTTGAAATAAGTAATTTGTAGTGTTACACCAGGGTAAATCTGACCTACCACATTTAAAAACTATACCTGGTAAGTTTCAGAGGGAAGTATAATGGCAACATCTGTAATTTTTTGAAAAAGAGAAAGATCCAAACCAAAATTCCAAAACCAAAACATTCCTGATATCTGAGGATATTACAAACATTTCTGAAAGTTAGTTAGTTAGTTTGTTTGTCTTGAAAGATCTTTGAAACGGTAAGAGCTAGAAACACCAAATTTTGCACGGATACTACTGATTTCCTAACTTAAATAACTGGATTGGTTATATCTTGAAATTGGTTCGCCTGATTCCCCCAGAGCCTCAATTGGGCCCACTGATCATTAGCTTTTAGTAGCGCCTGATCATAGAAACACACAATTTTGCATGGATACCACTGATTTCCTCACTTAAATAACTGGATTGGTTATATCTCGAAATAGGTTCCCCCAGAGCCCCAGTTGGGCCACTAATTCACTTTTAGTAGCGCCTTATCATAGGCATTTGCTGGACTTTTCTGTTAAGCGTTTCACATAAACTGCAACTATGAGATCCTTTCCCTATGATAACAGAACAAGAATTTCCAATAAAATATGTTATGTTAATGTAATTTACGTAGTTCATTCACCACACCTTTTGTTATCAAGGAATTAGTTAAATGTAAATGCGTTTTGTAAGCACATCTCTAGCTCTGTTAATTTCTTAAAGTAATATAAGATAAATGTATTTCCAATAAAATAAGCTATGTTAATGTCATTGACGTAGTTCATTCATCAGACCTTTTACTATATTTTCCCCGGGCGACACCGGGTATTTCAGCTAGTATATAATATAATAGTTATATTATAATAGTTTATAATAGTTATCACAGCAGCCTAGACACCTAGTAGTAAGTTTTATGTCCATTTTACAGGAGTGAAAAAGGAATCACAGGATAGGTGATTCATCTGAGATCACAAAAGTTATTAGCAGAGCCAGGAATAAGAACCAATCTTTAGTGTAACCAAGGTACCACATGTATATTGCATACATTTAAGGAAGACCACACTATACACAAATGTACCATTGAACTACGGTCTGGGAATAAACAAGGACGTGAAAATACCACCTACTATATACACCATCACCCCCATCGCACTCCCAAAAAGTCAGTCACTGCTCTAAAGAGCTTACAATCTAAGTAGTTACCTTATTTTGACTGTAGTTAGGAATAGAACCCTTGAGAGACTAGAAAGTTAATCTAAAACAAATATTAGAATTAATTAGTTAAATACAGAAGTTTACACATTTCAGACATACTTATTTAGTAATTAATATAATGTAATCATAAAAGCAGCAACTATACTAGTCTTTTGCATAACATGTCAGAAACAACCCACGCACCATCATCTGTTCCATTAAAAAATGTGACGAGCAGAGAATTTCAAGACTGTTTTTCTCACAAGAATGCATCAAGAACACTCCTTATGTTTATAGTTTGTCCATTCTTTAGGGGGGAAAATATAGGACAACTTGATCTATGATACTTTTTTGATAAGCTTCTGATACAAAAATGTTACTAGCCGACAACATATTTTCCACAATTTGGTGCAAGCTTTGTTGAGTTATAAGATTAAGAGCACAATGATCTAGAATTATTTCTCAAACAGCTTACAGTCCCCATTTGTGACAGGTCAGGTCACATTCTTTCTGCAATAATATCACACACAAGTTCCTGAATCCAGGAAAATATATCCTTTCTCTATCAGACTTCCTGATTATAAGGGCTCTTGGTCTCCCGTTTACAAGAGGCAATGGGTGCAATGCTATTTAAGGATTAACTGCGTGGTCCACTGACTTTGCTTCTTTTTTCTTTTTGAAAAGTAATAGAGTTGCCATCATCTTACAGAAGGGGCCAAGTAGACCACACATCCTGCACCCTCCTCCTCCTTTGCTCTCCTGCTCATTCCAATCATGTATTTATATACATTTAGCCCCCTCCCTGTCATATAGAGAAAAGGAAGAAAAGTGAAGGGAAGATATTGTCATCTCCTTTAGAGTCTTGTTAATTCAAAACAGAGGCAAAAAGGAAGCAGCGATAGCTAAGTAAAACGTGACTTAGCACTGAAGAGAAGAAATTTATTAAATCTTATCTAGCACCCTTACAGCTCACTGTAAACTTTTTACAGGGTAGATGAGCATACAACATATGAGATTTGGTGTTCCGGGCAGTTTCATCTGAGAAAGCTTTGCAGAATTCCTTTGTGACATAGCAGTGACCATATGGCCTTTCAACAGCTTATGCATTCCCCTTCCAGCCTTCCCTTCTCACTCACACTGATGTCATGCTGAAGTTTCATTTGCTTATTTTGTATTCATGTCTGATCTTAGAAAACTGAAGGAATGAACACAGGAAATTCTAAGGCAGGCTCTGTTTCCTACTCACTGATTGGCCTTAAACAAATTGTTTCTTCACCACTGCCCTTTGTAAAAAGGAGATAAACAATACCTACTTGTACCTTCTCAGTGGGGGTCGTGACATTGAGTGAGTCAGCAAGGGGTAAACAACCAGCAGGCTAAATGACCTAAAATTGACCCTTAAGATCATAATAGAGCAGTACTGAAATGCTAAACAGAGCCATTTTTTGCAGATAGCTATCAAATAGATTAGAGCTTTGACCTATCTCCTTAGATGTTAACAATAGAACCAATTTAGCTTGTAGCTTGTAGGAATATCTGTTCCTGTCTGTCACTACAGTCTATGGATTCAGAGATCAAAATGGAATATTATTATTTAGGTGAAAATTGTGTGTAGAGGTGTTAACCACTTCAGAGGAGGTAGCCATGTTAGTCTGCAGCTGGAAAAACTTAAAAAACAATGAACAGTCCAGCAGCACCGTACAGACTAACAAAACATGTAGATGGCATCATGAGCTTTCATGGGCACACCCCACCTAACCAGTTAGGCTTACCGGTTACAGTTAACCAGCAGGGCTGCAGCACCCTCCTCCTACTGAACAGCCCTTGTCAGCAGTGGGCTTGGGGTGCTCCCTCTCAGCCAATCCCCCCTGCCCATCACCCATTTAATCAGTTAACCAATTAAACTTAACATTTAATCGATTAACCAATTAAATGAGATTTTAATTGGGTTTAATAATATTGTCTATATTTCTCCAAAGTCTGTATTAAGCAGTCTAGAATGGTTAATTACCTTACCCTAATGAATGCAGCTAGTTACTGGTGTGTGCCTAGGAAACAGAGATATTACTTCAAAGCAATGATGTTCATTACTTATTCTTCATTTAAGGAATGTCTGCTGTGTTATCTGTCATCAAGAGACTGTTGTAGACTGGTAGGGGACTATAACTTTGTTTAAACTTTGTCAGGAGAAGCTCAAGTTGCAAGAGAGAGGTCTCCAGGTGTGCCCTAGATTATCCAGCAAATTCTCATGAAAGAATTTGAACAGACTCCATGCAAAAATTGCCTATTGGATTATAACTTTTTTAATTGATTCCAGAAGAACCTTTATAGCTCAACAACCTCACCAGCGCTGCAGTTTAACTGACCTAAGAACTTTATTCAGAGCTCCATATATAATGATCTTTAACCACAATATTCTCTCCTTTTTTAAATTGATTTTAGATTAGTTAATAAGAATTAACTGACTGCACATTTGGGTAAGGTCTGAAATATCCATTGACTTGGGGCTAATGTGTCCAATCTCTTAGGACTGGTAAAATTTCATATATAGTAAATAAGATGTTAAGTAAACCTCACCATATTTTAATTGGCTGTCTAGTTGGGAATCCTGAACTTGATTGTGTTGCATAAATTGCTGGTTTCGTCCCCTTGGAGGCTAGTCTGATTTACCCCAAGAAGAGAGTCACACTTTCAGGCTGGGTCCAACTCAAGTTTATTGGTTGCAACCAAAGTACGGCTAAGGAACTCAATGTTCAAAGCAGAGCCGACCCTGAGCGTTGGCTAAGCATCCTTTTTTATACTTTCTTTTACTTTCTTATCTAACTTGGCACGTCTTGATTTGTTACCTTAGCTTCGTGTTGCCGCGTTATTGGTTAGCATATTTCAACTCTATTCCATTCAGTAACAACCACCAGTATAGCTTACTTAAGCAATAGCAATTAGCAAATTTCCCTAACTCAAGTAATACGTGTACTCCAGTCCTTGAGAAATGGGTCTAAACAGCTAGTTCCCCTTTTTCCTACAGCTTCTAAAACATGCTCAATTAGCTAAATGATATGTGCTGTTTCAAGCTTAAGTAATGGAAGGGGGAAGAAGCACACATAGTTTTTACTATATTTTACTACAATTCCCTCCTCAAGATGCTTTCTTCGAATTATACTTAATCTGTTTCAGCCATTGCTAGATTCTGGTAATGTACATTTCACGTTTTACAACTGACTGCACAGTCCGCTGTACAAGAGCTATAAGACATGGTGCTAGACAAGGCAATAAGCATAACATTATTATAACAAAACAGAACTAAACAGGAATGTGTACCAACATAGCACAATAAGATTCGTGTTCATGTTCTTCTTACTAATTTTCAGTTTTAGTCTTTTTGTAGTCAGAAATCTTTGGGCTTTGGCGGTGTCCTAGAAGCTGAGTTTTCCTCTTTTTCTTTGCATGCAGGGGAGAGGTTACTAGCACATCACCCTGTAATATTTTATTTTGGTTCTTCTGGTATCCAACAGGTGGGAAAGTAGGACCAGAAGAGAGATGCTTATCAGCAACCGGCGGGGGTAGGATCATTTTGAGATGGAAGGATCTTTTTGCAGTGAGAAGCCTTGGCCAACAGTCAGTTCTTGGTACTTCACAGCGGTGTTGGTGGTTAGCAAAACTTGGTAAAGGTCTTTCTAGAGTGGTCTTTCGCTGATGGACATAAGAGTATTCTCTGAGCCAAAAGCCAGCTAGCTCTTTTAGAACCAAGGTTATTTCTTAGGAATGAAGCACACCGTAAAAACAATCCCGCGCGGTTGTTTGACACCGGCCTTATCAAAGTGAGGCCTTTTTGGCATGTGGTTGCCAGGGGAACCAGGGTCACAGTAACTGCTGTAGCATATGCTTCTCAGGCTGACTTAATGATTTGAGTTTGTCAGTCCTCAGCAAGATACCATGGACTGCCTCAGTTTACTCCTATAGTTCTTTTCTCTTGACTTTGGGGTTCTTCTTAATCTACTAGGTTAAATACAACAATTTAAGGGGTTTTAATTTACTCTGGAAGTGCCGGTACAGCACTAACATTATTATAAATGTTAAAATCAAAACTCCTCACATAATTTGGCAAACACTATTCAAATCCATCCCCAAGATATTTCGTCGCCTTACTGGCGCTGCCCATGATTATAGGTTTGACCTCTACTGCCTGGTTGAGTGCTGGAGAGATAGGTGTTTGGCATGGTCCACGGTGTTTCCCCATCTGTGCGTACCTCAGACAGCCAGCCCCGATATATCTTTGGGCATTGGCCACCAACTTCTTGATCTTTGCCTGCAGGGCCAGTAAACCCTCCTCTGGTACTTACTTCCGCCGTGCCACTCAGCATCTCAGGCCACTTGATGAGGGACTGTTATGCACACAGACGGATATATAGAGGGGCAGGATGGAGTGATCTGTCTGGGTAGTCAAACACCAGTAGGTACCGTTCATTTGGACCAGCTCGATGTTCATTTGTTTCTCTGAGACAACCACATCAAACCTAGGCAGATTCGTCATGATGTTAAATGGGCAGATACATAAAATTTCCTTATCAAAGTGGGTGCAACAATCCCTGGGTATAGGGAGGCTCCCACACCTTCAGAATAAACAATGTTTCTTATTTTATCTATATGCCCCTGCTTTGGTACAGGCAGGGAGGTTACTATTCTGATCTGATCTGAGTGAGGAATCCCCAGAGAGGCCAAAAACAAACGGTTGTACTATGCCCTGTCCAGGTGGGCCTTTGGGTCCTCATGGATTCTTTCTTTCCCCACTCCCATGGGTAGGCACAGGGGAGATAATCTCCAGTCCAAACATCAGGTTAGGTCTAGTGAAGTAGACACAGAGCTGGACAGATCCTTCAAACTATTTAGGACCAATTGATTAGCTTGGCTGGTGTGTAGGCCTTCACGGGCACTGGATATTACTGCATTTACAAGCCTGGATTCTCATACAATTTCTGGGCTTTGACATAAGTGCTGCTGACAGAGTTTCCAGGCCCAAACCAATCTGCGATGGTATCTGCTAAGCCTTGTCATTGCCTACTCAGGCATTTTCCAATTTGATTAGCCAGTCTAGCACACAGCTGGTCTGTACCAGTGTGGAACATCATCAAGGTAAAGATCAGTGACAGTTGTCCTGGTTCTGGGACAGGGGCCTGTTCAGGGCATGATGCACAATTGGGAGGCTCTATTTTGTCCTTAAAGTCCTGGTTGATGATATCCAAATGAGGGCAAGTTAGCAATGGCCATTCATTAAAGCAAAACCAAACCAGTCTGGTGGGAAGGGGCTAGTACCCATCTCCCATCCTTCTGTTCACGTGATGCACTCTTGGCTTCCTTCCAGTTCTTTTTGTTCACCTGTGGAGACATTGTTAACATTCTCCTAGCCTAAACAATTTTCTATACATATCATTTGCAATACGTATTACAATTACGACATACAAGACAAACTTGGACAGAACACAAACTTATTATGTCATGACACAGAACCATGGTTTTGTTGTTGTTGTTGTTTTTCTTCAACTGGCACCAGCGCTTTCTGATGATCTGAAAGACAAGAAAACATTTCTCCCCCATCGGGGTGGCCTATTATAACTTAAAATACTGCCTAAGATCTGTTAGGGGAACCGGTTACAGCTAGTTCCTTACCACTTTCATGTGCAAGTGAGCTGCAACTTTCTGAGAACAAGAGCGCTTCATCGGTACTTGTGACCTTCCACTCCCTTGAATTACCTTAGAGTTGCTAGCCCTCCCCAACAATGGCATGGCTCAGTTTCCCTCTTGTATTGCAGACCGGGCTTTTTTTTTAATCTTATGATCTGTCTTGATCCTGCTAAATGACTTTTCTTAATTACACAGATTTGTCTAGCATTAATTTGGTAAGGAGAGTGGGCTTTCCAATTAGCCCCCACACCTCCTAATTCTTTTCAGTATAAGGTTTTTATAACATCCAGGCTGCAGCAGTTGATCTATGCTGCTGACTCTGGGGTGGATCACTTGCTCATGCTCTGTAAGGAGATTTATGTTGCAGAATGTGTCTCCTTGTTAGGGCAGGTTTAGTTTTTAATGATTACCTCTTCACATTCAATTTCTACTGGTTGACATTTGGGTGGCTTTTAAGTTACCTTCCCCCACGCCCTCGAACTAATTATAACGGCGTGTGAGGGAAAGGTTTTAACTTTTTTTTTTTTTCTGGACGGCCCCTACTCATGTGTTGTGAAACATCCTTGGGTTGCCTGCGATTCCAGCCAGAGAGGCTGTCATTATCTATTTGCTAAGAAGGGCTTGAGAATTTCCTGAAGTTGCTTGGATTCG
This sequence comes from Pelodiscus sinensis, assembly GCF_049634645.1. Taxonomy (NCBI): domain Eukaryota; kingdom Metazoa; phylum Chordata; order Testudines; family Trionychidae; genus Pelodiscus; species Pelodiscus sinensis. The sequence continues at coordinate 55,497,539 of NC_134719.1, forward strand.
ATCCTTGCTCAAAGCTCGCACTCTCTTTTTAATCTCATAGCCTAAGAAGGTGACCTTTGGCTGGGGCTTTTTCTTGTGAGACTTTATATCTTCTTTTTTTTCCCTAGGGCATCCAACAGGGACTCCATTGCCCTTTTCTAGTTTTCTAAGTCTTTCTGCAATGCGATCTCAAAGACATGGGGGAGCTGATACAAAACCCTGGGGCAACACAGTCCACAACAACTGAGTTTTGTCATGGGTATGTGGGTCCTCCCACTCAAAGGCAAATAGTTTCTAACTGTCTTTATGCAAAAGGATAGAGAAGAAAGCATCTTTTAACACTGAGAACACCTTTGCATCTGCCAGAACTTGTGTTACAATGGTGTGTGGATTTGGGACCATAGGGTGATCCACAAGATCCTTCTTATTTACAGCCTTCAGGTCCCGCACTAATCCAAAAGAGGTGCCATCTGCTTTGCGTACTCCTAAAACCGGGGTGTTAAAGGGGGAAGAGCCCTGTTTCACCGGCAGCTGCACTACAATCCGATCACCACGGAAGAAAATTTCAGCCTGCAGCTTAGTTAGCATATCTCGCCCTAGTTAGGCAACTGGGCATGCAGATGAAACAACAAAGGCATGCTCCAGCATATTATCTCTAATCTTCGTGAGGAGGGGTTTACATACAGGTAGCTTGCTTCGCCTTCTTCCTTCCCCTCCTCATGTTGCTCTACCATGGGAGTTTTTCTACGCCTGCCTTGAGTCAGATCAACTTCACTACTAGAATCATTTAAAACCTTGGGGCACGCTCTCTTGCCTCCCGTGGCCTTAGTTTTTGCTATCATAACTCAACAAACTCCTATACTACACTTCAGCAGCCACGCAGGTCGCCTCTGCATGTGATTCAACCAACAATATATGGGAACTAATCTCAGTGCCTATCTCGAGTAACAATACTATGCACAGAGGCAACTAGATTTACATTAAAAGACTCTGTATCTAGCCAGCCTATCCCAAAGGTTGGCCACTCTAGCTGACAGAACTTGATTAAATAATCCTTTGTCATTTTAATCCCAAAATCACCCTTAAATTTACTGAAATTGCGCAACATGCATCCCAATGGGGTTACGGAGTTTTCTACCCGGGAGCAACCTGGACTCATGTCTATATATTTATTACACACACACACACACAGTCAACACGCTTTTACCACGGCTCCGTATGTCGATAGAATGACACCACACCAGCTTTTAGCGTCCGAACTCAGAGAGGGTCCAGCGCTTGGCTGCCTCACTAGAGACACCGGTGTGCCCTTGTGGAACCGTGACACTTAAGACAGGTCTATCAGACAGCAACAAATATAGACAAACAGGGGGCTTGGAGACTCGCTGGGTCACGAGGTTCGGCTGACCCCCCTTGCAATCAAGAAATCCTGGTCATCGGGTTTCCCCTTGCAGGATTCTTGGGGCGGCTGGAGTCAGCTTAAGTCTCAGACCTGGTCAGTGACAGTCATTCTTACACACAAACCTGTGGTTTCACAATTTAGGTTTCCAACAAGTCATTAAAACAAAGAACAAGAGTACTCCTACTAAAAACAAAAGCAATCCACTGGAGTTTTCCTAACTCCTCATAACTTCCCCACGCAACCCACGGGTTCGTGGTGTTCCTTCTGGGGCTTACAGAGGCTTTTACCATTCGGGTGCGACCCGCCTACCCTATATGTGTTTTCCTACCGGATACACCGTGTTTATTCAAAGTTCCCACTGTCCTCGAAGGACAGTTCTCGAATTACTAACACTACCCAAAACACAGGGAATTATCGGTATACTCACTCTGTCTCCGCCCCGGCGCCTTCTCTTCGGACCTCACAGCCTAGTTGACTCATTCAATAGAGACTCCTTTAACTTTCCGGATGTCCCGACTCACGCTTTCGGTGCCGTGACGGACTCAAACAGTCCGGTGCGCACTTCACGGTCACCTACGGCGAATTTTGTCGTCCGACTCCGGAGTAGTCCAAGGGGTGTCCCTTCGTGGTCGCCAATTTGTTGCATAAATTGCTGGTTTCGTCCCCTTGGAGGCTAGTCTGATTTACCCCAAGAAGAGAGTCACACTTTCAGGCTGGGTCCAACTCAAGTTTATTGGTTGCAACCAAGGTATGGCTAAGGAACTCAATGTTCAAAGCAGAGCCGACCCTGAGCGTTGGCTAAGCATCCTTTTTTATACTTTCTTTAACTTTCTTATCTAACTTGGCACGTCTTGATTTGTTACCTTAGCTTCATGTTGCCGCGTTATTGGTTAGCATATTTCAACTCTATTCCATTCAGTAACAACCACCAGTATAGCTTACTTAAGCAATAGCAATTAGCAAATTTCCCTAACTCAAGTAATACGTGTACTCCAGTCCTTGAGAAATGGGTCTAAACAGCTAGTTCCCCTTTTTCCTACAGCTTCTAAAACATGCTCAATTAGCTAAATGATATGTGCTGTTTCAAGCTTAAGTAATGGAAGGGGGAAGAAGCACACATAGTTTTTACTATATTTTACTACAATTGCTTAAATTTCTTACAGGCACTGTCATATTGCACTCCCCAACCCTCTGTCCTGAGCCCCTCCCCCAAGGTGGCAATACAACATCACCTGCTGGGGACAGGGGTGCTCCAGAAATTTAAGTTACTTTCACCCCTGTTCCTTGCCTTCTAATAAGCTCATTTCCAAACACACACAACAGCCAGTATATACAAGACTGAACATGCCAGTTATTCTGGTGTAAATCCCTGTCATCACACATGAATATGCTCTTTCATGTGAGAATAAAAGCTCTTCTCCTAACATTCGTACAAACAAGAGATGATCACCAGAACATTCACAGAAAAACAGACAAAAAGGGGTAGGCGTAAAGATATGGTTGGGGCAAATCAGATTGAGCAAACAGGTTTGCCCAGGCTTGCTCCAAAGGATAGCTGGAAAAGGAAAGCAGTCCCTACTTCAGTCACAATAACATCACAACTATCCCCATGGGCATTGAGAATGCAAGGCGGGGGAAGGCTCTGCCTTACCAAAGGGCCAGCATAGCCCCACCCACACTCTGAGGAGTTCCAGCAATAAACACAGAGTACAGCATATAGGACAGACAATTGGAGGCTTGGGGAAAGTAGGTGCTTCCCCCCACCCTCCAAATGCAGGGAATGCATTAATAACTGAACGTCCATATCAAACATCAAATTTTAAGAAAGTGGACAAATTTAAACCTGGTTCAAAACAACTTATGGAAGTGATTTTCAGCAACTATTATTTTATTTAACTGTAGCCACCCCAAATTAAACACACAAACAGTCTACACCCTGGCAGCACCAGAAAGAATATAGTAACTCAAGGGTGACTTTGCAGTGCAACTGTTCAGACTCAAATGCCCATCAACTGAACTAGCTCTGCAACATCACGTCTCAATCCAAAACCCACTGAATTCAATAAAAGCCTCTCAGTGACATCAAACAGGAACTGGCTCAAGCCCTTAGCAAGCTAGCTTCTCATCTGAAGAACAGTTAAAAAGTTTAGCTTAGGTCATAAGTGGAAACAAGTTTGCAGTTGGAAGGCCTCTCTTCCTAGTCCCTGTGAAAGTATGAAAGTGATTCAGACTAACTGGAAACTCACACTCAGGTGAGGCCCAGAATGAGAATATCTAAGGGTATATCTAGACTACAGGGTTTTTTCAAAAAAAGTGGCCTTTTTTCAAAAGAACTTCACTTGCATCTAGACTGCCGCCATGTTCTTTCGAAATTAAATCGAAAGAACACGGCGGTTTTTTCGACCGTGGTAAACCTCATTTTACGAGGAATAACGCCTTTTTTTGAAAGTGCTCTTTCGAAAAAAGGCGTTCTTGACGCAAACAGTGCTTTATCAAAAGAGAGCATCCAGACTGCCTGGGTGCTCTCTTTCAAATAAGCAGGTCTCTTTTTTGAAAAAAGTGGTTGCTGTCTAGACGATCTCTTTTGAAAGAAGCTTTTTTGAAAAAGTTTCTATCGAAAGAAGCATGTAGTGTAGATGCAGCCTAATACTATGAATAGACCATACCATCCGTGGAATGGTACTGAACCGGTCCCCTCTATGCGTGGCTCTGGCCTGTGCTATTAATGCCACTTTCACAAGCACCAGGTTGCCTCATGCTGTTTTGCTCTTTTGAGGTCTTTAGAGGACTATTTCCCCAACCTCCTGTGATCCCAGAATACTCTTTTCCCCTTCTGTGTCAGGACCAAAATATTAGTAGGGCAGCTATTGAGTAAAACTCATATTACTTCTGCCTACATTTTGTCTGGCCTTACGGGTGCCAGATGGCTTAACCAAAAATACTGAACACCCCTTCCCCCCAAAAAAAATCCGGGAAAAAATTCTGTTGAGGGGGAAAAAAGGGGGGGGGAGACCAAAGTTGTTGAGCAAAAGAAATAAATAAATAAATAAATAAATAATAAAACAGCATTAAAACACATGGCCTATTTCAGAGTGCCTGCAGAGTCAGAATAGGGATAGGAACAGTGGGACAGTTGAGCACTAAGACCCAGGGAAGGCATTGCTTCCCCTTGATCTGTAGGCTTTTTGCCGGCTGCCATTTTGTGTGTAAGCGGGGGCTGATCTGCTGCTTGCTATCAGCCAGCTAAAAGGAGGGGTGGGTGTGCCCACTACAGTTGTTTAGCTCTGCAAGGTAATTAACTGTTAACTGTTGATATGTAAATACAGCTCAGGAGAGAATATGAGGTGTGGTTATGTAAATCCCATTCAGCCAGGGCTGATGGAGGGTCAGTGTTGGACTGGAATGTGGAGAATTGTAAATAATTTGGGACTGTTGTGGGGGTCACTAATCATGCTACCCCTAAATGTGGGAACTGTAAAACATGCCACCAGTGCTTGCAGGAGACACACCACCATCATGGTTAGAGGTCTCGGAGGAACAAGCCTCCCCCCCTTCCAGAGTAGAGTGAACTGAGCTGGGGGGAAGAGTTAAAGGGCTTGAGTCAGCCTGCTTCACACCTGCCAGGTGTGAGCTATAAGACAGGCCCTACCTGCCCCTTTCCCCTTTTGTTTTAAGGACAGACCTAAAGCAGACTCCTTCAGGAGTCTTTTCTTTTGTTAGTCCAGTGGAAGCTGGATTCATTTGCCAGTCCAGCTGGTGGCTAAAGAGTTGAAATCATGGAGAGCTGAAATCACTGGTTTGCCTGAGAGCCAGACCCATTGCAGCCAGTGGAGTGGCGGTGACTAGCAGAGTGGCTGGTGGGAATCACTGTCTGGTGGCATAACATGGCGTGGAGCAGCAGCAGGTGAGGAGTGACGACCAGCGGCGGCGGCAGGCGAGGAGCGGCGGCAGGTGACCAGCGGAGCGTCCGGTGGTGTGGGACGAGACAGCTGGTGGAGTGTCATAAGGTGCCCCCTACCTATCCCACCACCCCCATTTCTACCCAGGTTGGGAGGTGAAACCCTGCGGGTGAACTTTGGGACTCTGGGTGGCACAGGACAGAGATTTTGGGGGTGTCGGACTCTTTGGACTTCAGGTGATTCTTGGCTGGAGGGGACTTAGCTCATGTTTGGGTTATGAACTCTGTTTGTGGTGTTTCCTCCAAGTTAATGCCGTATGACTTCTCTCTCTCTTTCATTAAATGTTTCTTTCCTACACTCAGACTCTGTGCTTGCGCGTGGGGAAGCATTGCCTCTCAGAGGCACCCAGAGGTGTGTGAATTTCCCAGATTACTGGGTGGGGGCTCGAGCTGGTTCTGTGTGAGATGGACCCCAAGATATTGAACCCAGCCCTGGTTACTGCCAGGCCTACCCGGCAGAAGTGTTACATATGTTATTGATCAAGCCAAAACGCAGCTTCCTTGCAGAACCAGGTAAGCAGGGGATGTCAGGGGCCTGGAGGGGGGGGGGAGCGTGCAGAGTCCAGGGGCTGGGTCCAGTTGCTGAGTATGTCGTAGGGTTGCCGGGTGTCCGGTATTTTCACCTCCTGGCAGGGGGAAAAAAAAAATCAGAAAATACCGGACATTTTAGGTGTCTGGTATTTTCTGAATTTTTTTTACCCGACAGGAGGCAAAAATACCAGACTGTCTGGGTCAATACCGGACACCTGGCAACCCTATTGGTCTGCAGATTTATTTTCTAAATCTGTTGACTCTTTAGCCTTAACCAGCAGCAACATTCATCAAAACAATCATATATTGCTGTATATATCTAAAGAACTTTTTATGTCCCCAAAATAATATGATTCTTCCCAGGAGTATTTGAGGGCTTGTCTACACTGGCAAGTTACTGTACTGTAACTTTCTCACTCAGAGGTATAAAAAACAGTCCCCCAACACAGCAAGTTACAGCGCTGTAAAGCACCAGTGTAATCAGGCTCCCAGTACCATTAGTTACTCCCCTCATGGAGGTGGTTTACCTAGAGCACTGGAGATTTCTCTCCCATCCCAGTGCTGGAGCCCTGACCACATTCAGTGCAGAGAAAGCCTAAGTAATCTGTCTGCTCTGCCTTTTGCATCAGAACATGGAAACCAGCTGAATACACACAGGATAAATGGCAACATAACTAAGTGCTGAGAGGCAGGGAAACATGTTGATTTCCCACATGCTTGAAAGAAATGGTTTATAGAGCTCAATGAGTGTCACAAATTTTCCTTTTAATATAGTCTGTGTTTATTGCAGTTTTTATGAATATAGAAAGGAGCCTACCAGTCCTTATGAATAACCTGCATTCTTCCACTGGACCCTTGGACTGAATTCCTGTTTACTTTGTAGAGAATGTGAGAGACTTGTAGTCTGCCAAAAGCCGTTAAGACAATAAAAACACAGCCAAAGGCTGTCACAAGTGTGGAAGTCACAGAGAAAGTTAATGTGTTAACTTCAAGGACGACAGAGAGAGATTTGCCAAACCAAATAGGAGACTGGAGTTTGGTTTATGTATCATGTATATAATTTTAATTCAAATGACATATTTTCAAGCACTTTCCCCCAAAAAAAGTTATTTGGCTTTTTTCTTTGTTTATAATCATGAAGAGGAAGTTTCCTTCCTTAAATCTGTCCTTTTCCATTTGGCGAAGGTAAGTATTTTCTCTAGTCCAGTCTTTCTTATACAGAGCACCAGCCAGCATAGCTGCATTTTAGACTCATCCAACAACATTTTGATGAAGTCATTTTACAACAAAGCTGAGAGAGAATTCTGTGCTTCCTGTGCTGACTCTGTAGCAGTTCAATACAACAGTGTAAGCTCACTATTGTTTGGGGTATTTTGTTGTGTAGTTTTTCAATGATAGGATAATGATTTTAAAATCTAAACATGCTATTTAGTGTTCTTCCCAGCAGAAAAATATTTATATTCTCCACAAGCTCTTGAAGGACAGAGATTCTGATGCCAGAGACAAACTTATTGAAAGGAAAAATCAGCTTAATATAGAAGCCTATATTAACCAAAAACACTAAACTAACAAAAAACACCACAAAGACTTATTTATACAGGAAAAACTCTTTATACAGGAAACCCTTGCTAATCATAGTGGACACATTCCTAGCACCACTGCAAATGTCGATATTCGTGAATACTAGTAGTCACAACTCCTGGCCCTCCATGGTGAACTCCCCACAGCTCCCAAATTCACTGTAACTCCCAGCAACCATGGGGGACTCACCACATGATTTGCTCACGGCTCCTTCTATCTCAACTGCCCCTTAGCCTGGGATAGGAGACAGCTGCAAATACAATGGACTGTGAGTAACAATTCCACAAATCACAAGGATCTCCTGTATTGTTAATTTCTATTGCTATTTTAGATATTCTTACATTTTATTTAATCAAAGTGAACACACTTCTATATTAAATTGCAACATTTATATGCACTGTATTCCCTTAGTTGATACTATTACACAATTTCCTTTATAAATTGGAAAAATCAAAACTGTTTCTTATTGCATGTAATTTTTCTTTTTAAAGAGAAAGTTTCTCTCTCTGAAAAGTGTTTTGAACCATTCAACTGGGAGGCATGATGCACAGATTTCTCTCTCTCTCTCTCTCTCTCTCTCTGGTTCATTTTCCTCCATTCTTCTTTCTAGTACTTTTGTAAAAGCTCTTCTTATCTCCCTTGAAGTCATTTTCCAGACTTAGCTGTTTCAGTTTTAAAGCTATTTATTTTGAAGTTAAGCACGTTTAAGTGCTCTCCTGAACAAAGGCCCAGAAGTGATGACTTGATGAAACTGCAGTGGAAATACAAGCAAGGCAGTATATATCTGGTAGTATATATCTGGCCCCACCAAAAATAGAAAATACTAGAAATTTCAGGGATTTCCCAAGACCCATTCTAGGGGGTGGGGATGGGAAGAGGTGTACAGCCCCCTGGGATTTCCCCAACTCTTCTCTTCCCCCCCTTATATTCAGTGTTTAGGATTGCCAGATGGTTTCAACAAAAATACCGGTCACACTTGACATTATGTAACAATCGTTACATGTTATTTAGAAAATACTGGACATTTATATTTTCTCAATTTGTTTCCCAAACAGAAAGCTCAAATGCTGTACTGTCCGGTTCAAAACCAGACCCTGGCAACCCTATCAGCGTTGCTAATTTAGTTGGTTGGAAATTTGAATTTAAATTACACACTTTAAAAGCAAATACAATATAGGCAAAAATATTTATACCTGAGAAAGCATAATGGGTTTGAAAAATATGAACAAAGACTCGCTTTTTCATACAGCTGTTACTTATGACAAGGTTGGCGCCTATGTTTCAGCTATATTGGCCTACCTCATAGTTTCAAATTATGATTTGTCAGCAAGGTCTGACCGAGCTCTCCTCTGACAGCCAGTGATGGGTGAAAACGCTTCAAGACCAGACTGTACTTACATGAACTTACCTACTCTGCCTAGGTATCCTGCGCCCTATCCCCTAGGCCATGCCAGAACCCGCCCCACCACCTTTCCGTCAGGGCACTCTTATCCACGGGGCAGCCCGTGAGCCTAGGCGAACTAGGCAGTTGCCTACAGCACCGCTGGCCCGAGTGCTCGATGATGATGTCACAGGGTGCAAGGGCGCCTCCTGATGACATCACGGCCATTGACGGCCGTGCAGGCGAGGGCGCTTATCGCGCCGCCCGCCTGGGGCGCCAGCTGCCGCAGCCGGCCTCAGACTGCTCTTGCTTATCCCTCCTTCCCCGGGGCTGCCGCGCTTTTGGGCGACCCCACCTGGGGGAGGCGGGACTTGAACGCACGACTCTGCCCTCCCCAGGTGATCAATTTTGGCTGGTGTTGGGTTACAAATGACTTTAGTATTAATGAGGGGAGTAATTAAATGTTTTTGTCCTTACTGCATGAGTAGAGGGCAGCAGAACTGCACTTAGCCTAAATGAGGGGGTCTCCCTCAGTGCTTAATTTGTGTTAGGGCTTGCCAAGGCTGAGCCCCAGTACCAACAGGCATGGCAGTTTATAGCCTGCCATGTCAGTTATGAAAGTAACAAACTAGCTTGAGTCCCAGCACCTCTTTCATTACCAGTTAAGCACTGGTCACCCTCAGCTGAACTGCACTTCCTAAGCAGGCGGTTTGGATGCTAAATCTACAGTGACCACATTTTCCAAACCAAAATTGGGGACACATGATACAAGTGCCCTACCATCAATCAAACATTAGCCACGCCTGCTGACCTCATTAGCCACACCCTGGGCCCCACTAACCACACCCACCTGCCACAGGAAGTCCCACCCCTGGGGGTAGTACTTCCGGGGTCAAGATGGACACATGATCAGAAGTAAAGGGCAGGATATGTATGGTAGTGTTGTACACAGGGATAGGATGTGTGAGTAGGCTCTGGTGGCACAACAGGGTGTGGGGGGACTGGGTGTGGCACTGTGCACAGGGGAAGGGTGTGAGTAGGTGCTGGTGGCACTGTGGGCAGGGTGTGGAAATGGCACTGTGGGGGGCAGGGTGTGGAGGTGGCACCGTGTGCAAGGGCAGGGTGTGCGTGGTGGCGCTGTGTGCAGGGTGTGGAGGGGGCGCTGTGTGCAGGGGCAGGGTGTGGAAGTGGTGCTGGGTGCAGAGTGTGCATGGTGGCACTGTGTGCAGGATTGAGAGGTGTGCTGTGGGCAGGGGCAGGGTGTGGAGGAGGCACTGTGTGCAAGGGCAAGATGTGGAGGTGGTACTGTGTGCAGGGTGTGGAGGTGATGCTATGTGCAGGGGCAGGGTGTGGAGATGATGCTATGTGCAGCTGTGGAGGAGGCGCTGTGTGCAGGAGCAGGGTGGGGAGGTGGCGCTGTGTGCAAGGGTAGGGTGTGTGTGGTGGCGCTGTGTGCAGGGGCAGGGTGTGCGTGACAGCGCTGTGTGCAGGGCGTGGAGACGACACTGTGCAGTGTGTGGAGGTGGCACTGTGTGCAGGGGCAGTGCTGTGTGCAGGGGCAGTGGCTGAGCTGGAGCTGTGGAGAGGAGTAGGGGGCATGTGAGGACAGTGGGCTTCGTGGGGAGCTGGTGCGGGCTCCTGGGTGGGGGGTTTCTGTACACAATGAGCTGGGCTGGTGCCAGTGACATGTAGAGGAAGGCCCAACTCCCCCCCCCCCCATCTGATGGTGGCTCCCAGAAGGTGGCTGCAGGTGGGAGCTGAGCAATGCGGAGCCAGGCAGGGCCGAGTTGGGCCAGGTGGGAAGGATACCACCTATGTCGCCTTGTGGAGAGCTTTTCTCCTTCTCCTTTTCATCACCACTGCCTATTAATCATTCACCAGACGGAGAGCAGCAATTAGAGCCGCTCAGTTTGGCAGCGGCAGCCTCCTCCCCCCCATGCCGGTCTCGGACAGGAGAACTCAACGTGGCTCCACCAGGATGCTGAGCTGGGCAGGCAGCTAGCACCTGCTGCTCTGAGCCCACAAAAGAGGAGGGAAGGGCTAGACAGAGGATGCTCCCATTAATAACCATTAGTGGACCTAGCCTTCATGAACTCAAGCCAAGTTCTTCCAGAGGGTGATATTCGTCCCTTATCCTGGAGTACCTTTCCAGAGTCCCTGAGAGCCAGGCTAGTGGGCATGGGAGGGAAAAGTTAATTCTGTTGCTGGACCTTGAACTTGCTGTTTGCTAGTACAGTAACTTGCCTTTCACAGACCTAAGAGGGTGGAGAAGAAGGGCTTTCTGTTGACATTCACAAGCCACTCACAGAGAGCCAACCTGGGTAACACCTGTGAGGCCTGGCTTGTTTCCCCCTCCTGGTTGGTTTTGGCAGGTCCCTCTTTCTTTGGTTTTTCTTTGGGAAGCTGGGCTGCTTCATGCCACTATGCTGCTGCCATGCAGTGCAGCTGGTCTCCAGACCGGGTGAGAAATAGTGGGGGGTCCCACATCATGCCGAGCCCCTTCCTCCCCTCCCTCCCATGGCCCTGGGAGCCCTGCACCGCTCACCGCGCTCAGCAGCCACACGAGGACCTGGGGCCGCTGCAGATAGCACAGAAGGTCAAAGGCCACCACACAACCAGGCTGTTCCACCCCGCCCAAGCCCTCACACTCTTCAGCCCGGCCCCGCCCTGTGGGAGGGACCCGAGCCTGGGCTGGCTCCCCTGCCAGGTCCACCTTCTCCGTCTAGCCATTGTGGGGGAAGGGCCAGGCCAGACACTTCTCAGCCATGCCAGAGCCCCCCAATTTGTGGCAAAGGGCTCCTGGGCTCTGCTGGGCTGGGGTGCAGGCTGAAACACGGCGCTCCAGTCCCAACCCCAGCAGCAGCCAGGGAGCTCTGGCCTGGGCCACGAAGCTCCAGCCCCAGTGTTCTCTGGTGGTATCACCACCATGCATGTTCCCTGCTGTTCAGAGAGCTGAGCACAACACCAACACCAGAAGCAGACTCTCACTACTTCTGGTATCTTGTGGGAGGGGAACAGCAGTGCACAGCCACTTCTAGCTGCGTTTGGAACCCTGGGGCTTTCTGGGACATTCCACAGCTTTATGGGGACATCAGGACAGGAGATTTAAATTCAGGACTGTCCTGGAAAATCTGGGACATATTATGGTTGGTGCAGCCATATCCCAGTGAAGAGAGGGGGGTGTTTTGTTTGGGTATGTGGGCTCTGCCTAAGTATCACAAGCACTATTTAACCTGCACTTCTCTCCTGTTCAAACAACCTAGATTTTGGGGATACAATCTCCGCTGCCACCACCCAAATATTAATAAAGCAACCAGGGAGAGACTACTTGGGAAATCTCACCCCTAAAGTACAAACCAGGACACAACCATTAAGCAATACCAGGTTAATAAAAAGAAAAGAGAAAGAACTTTTATTATCACCACAATATTCCTGTTGCAAGCATAATGACTAGCTGGAACAGTAACAAAATAATATACTCATGCGGTGTGTCTAGACTACAGGGTTTTGTTGACAAAAGTGGACTTTTGTCGACAAAACTATACCTGCATCTATACTGCTGCTGAGTTCTGTCGCCATAATATCGACAGAACTCAGCAGTTTTGTCAACGGCTGTAAACCTCATTCTATGAGGAATAAAGCCTTTTGTCGACAATTCTGTCGACAGAAGGCGTTATTGCATCTACACTGTCCTTTGCGTCTACACCGTCATGTCGACAAAGCGGCTTGCTTTGTCGACAGAACTGGATGTAGTCTAGACGCTCTTTGTCGACAGAAGCCTGTAGTCTAGATGTACCCATGGAGGAGAAATTTACCATGGGCCAAGAACTTAGTTATAAAGGAGAACAAAACCCATTTTTAAATGCACAGACCAGATCCCACTTCCCAAACCATAAAACAATAAAACCTAATGGATTTATCTAAACTTTATCCAACTTACAGACTGTGAAGAGTATTTTCTTAGAGTGAGGCATCCTGTTCCCTTCAATAGCTGGAGAAAAACCTCCCCAGAGACAAAGTAAGGAAACTCAAAAATTCCTTTGTCCTAGTTTGAGATTCCTACCTATATTCCGATTGGCTAACTCTACCTGACTTAGGTATAGTTAACCCCTTAGTCCCCAGGCTGCTGGCTGTCCCTCATGATCATGACATAGGGTGATGGCCATTTATTAATATTTGTTTTACTCTATCTGAGCAGGTCTCTTCAGCATGATGGAGTCATGGAGGAACCAGGCTTTGATGTGAAGATTTGCTGAATTCGGGTGCAGTGTCTGATTGTGGTTTTGCGATAAGTAATCTGTGTGGTGCAGTAGTGAATGAAGATTGCAGACTGCCAGTCACGTGAGGTAAGGGAACCAATTCTGTCTGGGCCACATTGGCACTATCAGGATGATATACGCTTGGTCTTCATGTATCTTTTGAATTTGAGATATGAGTGGTATAGGTGGAAAGGTATATAGGAGTGGTGCAGTGCATGGGATGAGAAAAGCGTCACCAGAGCCCTCCTTAGAGCAGAATTGGTGAGATTTGCAATTTGTATGAGTTGTGAAAAGGTCAATTTGCAGGAATCCCCATTTGTGAAATATTTGTGAATGACTGCAGTGTTCTGCTCCTATTCATGTTGTTCCAAGAAATGATGGCTAAGACTGCCATGTTGTTGAGGGCACCCAGTAGGGAGGCTGCTGTAGGTGTAATAATGTGGCAGATGCACCAGTTCCACAATTTGAGGCCTTCCACACAGAGGGAATGCAACTGTACTCTGTTGGTTTATGTAGAACATACATTTAGCATTATCTGTCAGAAGTTTAGGGTACTGTAACAATATGGTTTTTCTGTAGCATATTGGAAGGCCTGTAGCCATATTGGTAGGCCTAAACTAAAGTCTTCCTCTGCAGCCAGACTGAAGAGCAGCAGCCATTAGCTGTAAAGCCTAGAGTCACATATTCACATTCCATCTAAATTGCATTAAAATAGTGTCACACTAGGCTGTGAGAAGGGGATCCTGTCCTAATAGCCCCCACTGTCACCAGATAAGAAACGGATATCAAGATGGGTAAAGAAAACTTAATTAACAGCATTTTGTCTGGCAAGAAACTGCTTATCAATAGTTGTGGTTGTGGAATCCTCATTCTATGATTATTGTCCTCACTTTCCTATTGTTTGTCTGTGTCATATCTGTCTGGTTTGTAACTGTTTCTGTCTGCTGTATAATTAATTTTGCTAAGTGTAAATAAACTAAAGTGGTGGGGTATGATTGGTTAGGTAATTCTGCTACAGTTTGTTATGATTGGTTAGTAAAATTATACTAAAATAATTGGTTAAGGTATAGCTAAGCACGACTCAGGTTTCACTATATAAACTGGAATCCAAGAAGGAGACCAGCTAGAAGAGCAAAAGAGAAAGGAAGGAAGGAAGGACAAGAAGAACTCACCTCCAAGACACAGCCTAAGACCAGAGCTGCCAGGGTTCTTCTGCACGACCATTTCATGCAGCAGCTAAGGTCCAGAGAGACTGACCTTGCCTGGCCAACCGGGGAAGTCTGCCTGCCAGTATTAGGATTGGTGAGCATGACACTGTGTGCTTAGCATATGTATTCTGCTTGCTTGGGAATTGTCAATAAATAGAAAATAAGAATATTACTGTGTGAGACTCTTTCAGTGGCATAAGTTCCTGCAAACCCGCAGGAAGTTCCGCCCTGAGCCCTAGGAATTGGGTACGGGTGGGTGTGTAAATTAACAAGGTTGCATCTTGAGCCCTAGGAATTGGGTAAAGGTGTGTTCCCTTAAAGTGTGGAAGGGATAGAGAAATTTGTGCGAGTAACAGATACAAGCCCACTGAACAGGTGGAGGCTGAACAAAAAATACTTTCTTTCTTTTTAAAGAACAAGTTGAAGTTCAAACTGGGGAAGAAATTAAGGGGTTTAAAGTATTTCAAATTTTTTTTCAGGCAAAAAAGAGCGAATACGAGAAGTTCCATCTGCTGCCGAGGATAATAGAGAAGGAACTGAGGGAGTCACACTGCGCATGCAGTCAATAAGCTCCAATAGCACCACAAGACACCTTCTGTGCATGTGTGGTGTGGCAGGCACTGCTGCAACAAATCTGATCACCAGCATGAGGATGCACCAACATCTAAAGTAGATCAACCACAGGGACAGCACTCGAAGAAAATAAGTTTACATAAGCAAGGAGATGTGAAAAACAGAAAGGCTGTGTCTACACTGGCACCCTTTTCCGTAAAAGGGATGCTAATGAGACACTTCGGAATTGCAAATTCCACGGGGGATTTAAATATCCCCCACGGCATTTGCATGAACATGGCTGCCGCTTTTTTCCGGCTCGGGGTTTTGCCAGAGAAAAGCGCCAGTCTAGACGGGATCTTGCGGAAAATAAGCCCTTTTCCGGAAGATCCCTTATTCCTACTTGAAAGTAGGAAAAGGGCTTATTTTCCGCGAGATCCCGTCTAGACTGGCGCTTTTCTCCGGCAAAACTCTGAGCCGGAAAAAAGCGGCAGCCATGTTCATGCAAATGCCGTGGGGGATATTTAAATCCCCTGCGGAATTTGCAATTCCGAAGTGTCTCATTAGCATCCCTTTTACAGAAAAGGGTGCCAGTGTAGATACAGCCAAAGAGATTGAAAAGCAAGAATAAGATAACACATGAGAGAGATCAACAGAAATAAAGATATAGTTTAAAAAGAAATTGTTCAGGCTTCTAACTCTGCACCAGAAACAACACCAAACACATTTTCATGTTAAGTATGCATCACAATCCTGTTACTGTTCTGACTGTAATGTTTGGCTAGCCATTCCCTCTACAACAGGAATTCTCAAACAGGGGGTCACGAGGTTATCACGGCAGGGGGTTGCAAGATATCAGCCCTCACCCAAACTCCACCTCTAGCATTTATAATAGTTCTGAATGTAAAAACTGTTTTTAATTTATATGGGAGGAGTTGCATTGAGAAGCTTGCTGTATGGAGAAAGTAATCAATACAAATGTTAGAGAACAACTGATCTACAACATACCACATTATTCACCGCAAAAAGAATTTTGGTCCTTTTTCATTTCACTGGATGATTCTGACTGAAGGATAATACGCACATTTAGATGAGAAAATGTCCTCTTCATGCTCATTCACAAAATCTATCTTGTGTAAATGAAACAACAGTATCACAATAATAATGTCCTTGCAGTCTTTAATGTAACTGACACAGCTGACTGAGCATCTGATTAAACTGTACTGCTAACATCAGTGCTGAAAAAAGTATTAGAGTATATAATAGAGACGTTCGGGTCATTATTAAAGAGAAATAGCTTGCTTTGGAAAAAGACAGCTGATTTAATGGGTTACAATGATAAGTCAGTTGCAGCAATATGTACTAAAAGAACTAACAGCACCTTTTGAATTAAGCAAGAGAAATATATGAGGATGTATGTCAGAATTGCTCCATCACCCATTTAATTTCATTTATTTTACCAGCACATTAATTTCTCTCATTTGCTGATTTATGAAGATGAGGGAAGAAAAGTTTTCTGACAATCCAGTCCCCCTGAGCCTTCTTACACCACCAGAGGAATTGCCATGTGAGATGATTTGGTTTATCCAATCTGATTCTGTATTTCATTCCACCTAATACATTAATTCTTCAGCAGAAAAAGAAAATCCCCTTTTCCTTATTAATTAATGTAGCCATCATATGACCCCCAAAAGGCCATTAGTTTGGAGATTATAATTTGATTGCAGTTGTCATGGGGTGAGTTATTGTTATGGGTTTAAATTCATTGAAACTAATGAGTGCAATCCTCATAATTAATTTAATACCGTTTTGGAAAAACCACTGTTCAATGTGCTGAATCAGTAGCAGCCTCATCCAAAACAAAGACACATTCAAGACAAGTCAGTGGAAGGGTTTTGCTGGATACTGTTTAGTAGAGGTGTGTAGAAAGTAGAGAAGCAGTAGAAACAGATTCAGGGTTGAGCAAAAGGCCGGGACACATATGAACAAGCAGTGTGAGCATGGCTGACAGAAAAAGCCCAGAGTGACTAACTTTGTGGCACTTCAGAGGGGTAGTCTGTAACAGGAAAAACTTAAAAACAACAAATAGTCTAGTAGCACTTTAAAAACTAACAAAACATGTAGATGGTATCATGAGCTTTAGTGGGCACAACCAATTTCTTTGTAAATGAGAAATTTTAAATTTTAAGATTTTGCAGTGAATGAGCATTAGCTGAAAGGAACTTGGAAGTATGTGCAGAAAAAGTGTGTTCAGTTTGATTCCTTATGTGTGCTGCAAAACAGGACTTTATATATTTCTTGTAAACAAGCAGGACTGTATCAGAGATACCAAACTGCAGCACTGATTTCTTCTCCTGATGAAAACAGCCTACAGAATTCCAAATTTTGGCTACCAGCTGAAGTCAAACAATCTCCAAAACTACAAACGCAATTAGGGTGCAACTCAAGGTATTGAGCATCCACAATTTCTTGCAACACCCCACTTCCCAAGAGAATTCCAGAAAAATAAACATATGATAAATACTTTAAAACATAACGGTTACATCTAGACTGGCATGATTTCCGCAAATGCTTTTAACGGAAAAGTTTTTCCGTTAAAAGCATTTGTGGAAAAGAACGTCTAGATTGGCACGGATGCTTTTCCGCAAAAGCACTTTTTGCGGAAAAGCGTCCATGCCAATCTAGACGAGGTTTTGCACAAGAAAGCCCCGATTGCCATTTTCGCGATCGGGGCTTTTTTGCGCAAAACAATACCGCGTTGTCTATATTGGCCCTCTTGCACAAAAGCATTTGCACAAGAGGGCTTTTGCCCGAACAGGAGCAGCATAGTATTTCCACAAGAACACTGACACTCTTACATGAGATCGTCAGTGTTTTTGCGGAAATTCAAGCGGCCAGTGTAGACCGTGCTTCCTAATCTCATTTTCCAAAAATAGGAGGACAGACCACAGTTAACAGATTACTGTGGCAGTCAGCCCAAAGCAGAACAGCTGGTGCCAGTCTTTAAGCAGCTGAACAAATTCAAAATGTAGCTGTCTATATCATTAACTTACAAACAAAGGTAATTCTTTGGGCAAGTCTACGCTGAAAGCATTACATCAGCACAGCTGCACTAATGCAGCCGTGCCTCTAGTGAAAGCACTCTGCCAATTAGAAAGAACTCTCCCTCAAGCATAATAAATCCTGCCAATATAGCACTGTCCACACTGGTGCTTAGGTCTATGCAACATGCATCACTCAGAGGGATGGCTTATTCACACCCCTGAGCAACTGTAAGTTATACCAAAGTAAGTGGTAGTGTATACCCGGCCTTACTCATTGTCCTTCAAGCAAAAGGCCTAACCAGACCCTGAGGTTCTGAGCTAGTTTGAGGTGTTTTGCTCCAGTTCTATCCCAGCCTCACTCAGCATGTCACTCAGCGAAAGCTGGCAACTCTTCTTAGCAGTCTTGCTGACTCTCAATTGGTCACTATCTCCTCCTGGTTTTCTCAAGCTTTAGAAGACTAAGTCTTATCATTGCCCTGCTCTGAGCAGGCTTTCCTTAAGCAGGAAGGTGTCAGTGTCCCATCACCTCCAGCCATGGAAAGGGAATACCTGATAGACTCCTTCACACTTACCTTGCTTTTCAAAAAAAGCCCTAAGAACTTAGAAATACATCCTTATATTGTGTGATTTGTAGGAACCCCTTGAAAATTCACCCCCAGCACCTATTGAGGCAATAATGCAAAAGCCAAGAAAAACCACACACATGGATAATGCAAGAATTAATTATTCAAGAATTCTGTTTAGTTAATGGGTCTCTTATATATTCCATCCGTGATCCTTGAACTCTGTTCCTCCTGTGTATGTAATCTTAACTTCACTATTTCCTGTTCCATTTTACTACCTTAACCATTCTGTAACAGCTATTTTTAAATTGAATTTCCTAGGTTTCCTTTTTAATGATAACTAGAAAAGAATCACATTGTGTACAGCTATTAGCTAAACAGCATCAATGAGAGGCAGAACAAGAAACGGTATTCAAAGACCAAATGCCAGCGTGCATATACTGAAGCAGATTGAATACATGAACCAGAGGCACACAAGTTAGAGCAGAAAAATCTTAGACCTTGACTCTCATACGCCTGTCAAAGAGTCCAGTGCTGCCTCGTTAATATCAAATTAAGATACCAGTCCCTGTCCAAGTTTCCCCAGTAGAGATACAAAGCTTTAAGTGAATGAGGTTGGGTTGCCAGATGTCTGGTATTGAACTGGACAGTCCAGTATTTGGACTTTATGTCTGGTAAACAAATTGAGAAAATATTTTCTAATTACGTAAGTTTTTTCTGCTTTTCCCGGGCCCGGCTCAGCACCCAATGGAAGCCTGCTCTGGACACGCAGCAATTAAAGGGTCCACGACCGCATTTTGGCCCGACCTCCCGAATCCCGCCCCCGAGGTCTGCCTGGTTACTCCCCAGTGTTTTGGTGGGGTTTTTCTGCTTGACAATTTTTGTCCAGTATTTTTTTTGAAACCATCTGGCAACCCTGGAATGAAGTTTGTATGGGCATTACTGAGTGCATAATTCGGCTCTTCACATGGTACAAAAATAGAAATATTTCCACTTCAAAATACAACTGATAAAAAGTTAGCTCTTCTTGCCAAGATTCCAAGCAACTCAGAAGGCAATCTTAAAAATAATTCTTAGTGGTTGACTACATCTTTTATCTCTTGGGGGGAGGGGTAGTTAAGTTGAATATGAGTTCCCAGTGCCATTGACTGCCCATGTTTGGTAAGTATTTCTTCTATCTTTCCTTGAATATTTTTACCAAGACACATACATATGAGTTCTGCCAGACTCAACAGATAAATATTCTGCTGTGTTTTAGTAATCTCTTACTTTATAAATAACTAACATGTTATTTCAGAGCTTTCATTGCTTACCAAATGTTTTGCAAGCCATGTTGTTGATCGTGCATAGTGCTAAGCAACTGAGGGGTGTCAGAAGCTCACAAAAAGTGCACTGCACCTTGTATGATGAGTCAAGTCTCAGACTGGTCTTCTTTTTAGCAAGGACAACTTTGCACACATAGGCTACGTCTAGACTGGCCCCTTCTCCGGAAGAGGCATGCTAATTTCTAACTTTGGAATAGGGAAATCCGCGGGGGATTTAAATATCCCCCGCGGGATTTAAATAAACATGTCCGCCGCTTTTTTTCCGGCTTGGGGAAAAGCCGGAAAAAAGCGTCTAGACTGGCGCGATCCTCCGGAATAAAGCCCTTTTCCGGAGGATCGCGCCAGTCTAGACGCTTTTTTCTGGCTTTTCCCCAAGCCGGAAAAAAAGCGGCGGACATGTTTATTTAAATCCCGCGGGGGATATTTAAATCCCCCGCAGATTTCCCTATTCCAAAGTTAGAAATTAGCATGCCTCTTCCGGAGAAGGGGCCAGTCTAGACGTAGCCACAGAGTAAATCTGTTTGTATTTAGTGGTAGACATACATGGAGCTACTAATTTGCCCCATTAATTGGGTAACTAGAGGTCTTGCTACCAATCTCTGTACCTACAACTGACTACAGATGAAAAACTGCACCCATATAAACAGCAAAACTGAACCCTACATAAACTCAAATGATCTCATTGCCTTACCAAGACAATAGGTTACTTGCAGGACCATCTTTATTCTATGCAGTCACTTTGTTTTCTGCACACTGCACCTTTAGTTTTTTAAAGACTTTCACTTGCAGTCAGTGGTGAAAATAACTTACAATTTCTTATAGGTACTGTCCTATTGCAACCCGGGTCTCAGCCAGCTCTTTAAATAGCTTCCTGCTGTTTTTTACCACAGCTCAGCCAGCTCTTGTTGGACCTGCACACCCGGGTGCACCTGCTTACTTTCACCGCTGCTTGCAGTATTTTGTAATGCAAAGTTAATACAGACAGCATGTTATAGACAAGATGCACACTGCACAGTCATGGACACTTTACTTTTGCTTCCTTATTATGCAGTCTCCTTTCATCTAAGATGGAAATCCTTCAGAGTGAAAAGCAATCACTCTGTTCTTTGTGTATATCTGTCAGCTATTACATAGGCAGTGCAATTTGTGCACAATGGGCACCACTGATTTCCATGTGCCCAGAGTAAGGAGCAGGAGAGGAACCTGAGTTCAGAGAACACAGTCCAACATGGCTATTAGTATTTCAATTCTGACTCTACATCAGTCCATAACCAGCAGGCAGCCTGATTCCTCCTTTCTCTACACATGACCAGTCTCCCTTTGCTTAAGGTGGGATGAAGTGATCTGGTTGATTATTACTTAGGGTGCTGAGATCGGTTTGCACTCAGGGACTGCTCTATCTGAAAGCAGAACTTATCTACTGTGACAGAGCAGCTCTCTTCTGTCTGACCCCTTGTAGCTTTGAATAGAGACATTTCAGTTCGTCTCAAAGAGTAAGAGAAATGGAAGCAGGGCAGTTAATTAAGAAATTATATGTCCATCCCATTCCCAAAGAGTCATCCTCATTTCCTTCACATTCCCCCTTCTTCACATACTCCTTCCATGTTGCTCACTCTTCTTTAAACATTTGCTCTCATCTATTGTGCCCCTCTCTCATCAGTTCTGATTTAACCAGCACTTTAACCCTCTCATGCCCATTCTAATCCACCAAAGAAGTCTCTCCTTTCACATACATTCACCTCTTCCCTCTCAATCTGTATTTAAGAACAGATCACTACTGTGGCCGTGATAATGTAAATGAAATGATGAAATGTTAGTACAGGAGTGGCTATTTAAATGCCACTGTTAAGTCTCTGAGTATGCTCAGTGTAAGCTAGGTATTTCCAGAAGCTGGCACAGATTTAGTGAGAGTTAAGTTCTCGTGCAGTTAAGAGCCAGCTTTTCATACCCCTTTGCTTTCAATTGAAGCTGTGGCTCCTAAGCATCATTGGGGAGGTTAGGGTGGGGGTGGGGGTAGGGATGGGGGCAAAAAATCAAGTCCAAAAGTTCCATGCCTTCCCTCCTGCCAGATCTGACTGACATATTTAATGAGGAGGTAGAGATTGTCATGTTTGCTATTTCCCTATCCTGTTCTAACCCAACTCACCACTAAGACTTTATCTACACAGTAGTGTTATTTCTAAATGCGTATCTTATCACCCCCTCCACCTTTTTATTCACTGGGAATATTCAAGCAAACTGATAGGTGAAGTAAATATTTGCGGAATGTCTGTTCGTCTTATGAAAGCCTATGACGAGTATTTTTATAAAAATATTCCACATTTTAAATAGATCTCCCTTTTCCTAGCTTCCAAACAGGTAAAACACAGGCCTAGATCACAGAGCTGTCATGCCATTTCACTGAAGTTAATAAAGCACTTCTGAAATCCTTGAATGAAAAACCACTGCAGAAGTGCAAGTGTTTTAATTCTGTGTTTCATCACAACATCAGTATTTCTGTTTTATCTCATGATTTTAGGACATCAGTAACTCAGCAATTAAAATCTGATCTAGAGCTCCTCCTATGATGTCTCAAAACAAATACAAATATCTTCATTTTCTTACTAGCTTTTCACCCAGAGAAACAATGGCTTGGTTGTTACAGAATGTGAAAAGATGCAGTTTTCATTTTCTTTGAATTTTCGTCAGTGCCATTGTACACAAGACAGAACAACTCTATACTCCTCCACAGGCAGTTTACAGTAATGCTCAATAATATTTTGTGCCATTTTAGGGCCCATGAGCCAGTGAAGTACTTATGCTTTGGAAGTACGTGCACCGCATGCTTGGGTGGAAGAAATCTAAAAATGCCTCTGGGTTGCTAGAGGGGACATGATGAGCAGCAGCTCTTTCCGCATCTTTATTAAGCTGTGACCTGCTCTCCTCCTATGGCAGCCCTGTGAAATGTGGGGAGAGGGATGCACTATACGGGTTTGTCCTCTCTAAAGCAGTGTTGGCCATAAATGTATGTCACCCCTCCTCTCTTGTGCCTACAGCCAACTTATGGCTGCTTCCTGCATTGGTGAGTCACGGGGGAAGGGTCTCCTTGTGCCCCTATTTCCTCTCTTGTGTCCTTACTTCCTCTAACACTCTGGTACATCTAGACTGGCACCTAGACCTCCGGTATCCCGGAAAACCCCCGCCGCGTCCAGGGAATGCATTTGCTCTTTGGCTTTTTTTTGCACACTCTTTTGGGAAGCCCTGTATACCTTGTTCTACGAGGAATAAGGGCTCTGCCGAAAAAGGAGGTTTTTCCACCATTTGGCCCTGTTTAGATGGGGCCAAATGGCAGAAAAGCCTCTTTCAGAAAGCAGTCGGAAAAAGATACACAAATTGCAGAGCGCAATTTACGTAGCTTTTTCCAATAGAAGAGTGTACTCTAGACCTAGTCAAAGTGTCTGCTGGTTTTGTTCCACAGCTAAAAGATGCCTTAGTACAGGGGTTCCCAAACTTTTCAGCATCATGCCCCCTTTTTGATTTTTGAGAAACCCTCACGCCTCACGCCCCCCATAGCAGAAAAACTTGTTGAGGGGGGGAAAAAAGGAACTGACTAGGGCCAAAAAACAAAAATAACAGCAGAACTTGGAGGGAGAGGCTTGATAGTGGTGGGGCTAGGTCGCCTCATGCCCTCCCAGGAATTTCTGGCACGCCCCCCAGTTTGAGAACCCATGCCTTAGTACATCGTAGTGTTGTAGTCTCTTGCGACTATCTCAGATTTTACAGTATTTGGTGTTTTTCTTAAAGCAATTGATTATATGATGATCTCTTTCATTTGAAAAAATAATTAATTCTCAGTGGCAGAAGAAAACCTTGAATAGGGTGAACCCTAACTGTTCAAACTAAAGGAAGAAAACAAAAGAACCTACAAATTTCATTTAAAAGCTATGATTTTTAACCAACCCAGTTTTTAAGGTCCAGGGTCATTTCTGAATGCTTGGGATTGACAATACCGACTTTTTTTGAGGCCATCTCTTCTTAGTTATGAGAACTATTATTCTGACTGGATTTAACAACAACAAGCCTAGCTCTCAAAGAAAATGTTTTATTAAAACAACCCATAAATTTAACATTTTGAGTGTCCAATCTAGGACATCTTCAAGGGGACTGATTTTCAAAAAGAACTGAGTACCCATCTCCTCAAAAAACAATTCCCTCGTTCTGTCCAGCACATTTGATTTAATGCACATTTTCCCTAACATTACAGAGACTCTTTTCTCCAACTTTAAAAACAGGCCTAATGCATCATAAAAGAAAACAAAAGAAGCTGAAGCCACAGCCATGCTCAATATGTGTCAGCTTTTCCTTCTCCCCAGAGATGGGGTTTTGTTTCCCCTCAAAACTGTTTAGATATTCCATGAGAGGCTGAAGAGAAAGGTACTAACTACCCAAG
Source organism: Pelodiscus sinensis (assembly GCF_049634645.1). NCBI lineage: Eukaryota > Metazoa > Chordata > Testudines > Trionychidae > Pelodiscus > Pelodiscus sinensis. The sequence continues at coordinate 55,521,751 of NC_134719.1, forward strand.
TTCTCTGTAGCAGCTGGAAGCAAAGTAAATGCTCACATAACTCAGCAATTAGGAAGCAGTGAATATCATTAGTTTTCAGGTTTAGGTTTGGGTTTGGGTTTCATAAGCTGCAAGAGAATAAAATACTGAGAGGCTGGTATTTAACATACAAAATATGGGTGTGAGCCTGCTCCCATTTGAGTGAGTGGCAAAATTGCCACTGACTTGATCGAGAAATACAGGATTCTGTAGTGTCTCTTCTGTTCCACAACTTAAAGTTTTCATGTACACCAGGGCTACTCAACATGCAGTCCGTGGGCCGCATGTGGCCCGCAGCCCACCTGTTTGCGGCCTGCAGTACAGTTTGCATTTACATGGGGCTCAACTTGGGGGTGGGACCCAAATCAAAAAAGTAGTCAGTACAATGGTCTTCTGTTGATATCATTGCTGGACTGTCATTGCTCATTAAAAGTGCTGTCATATGGGTGGAAATCGGATAAATATTGCATTTTATTAATATAATCAGAACTGACTTAAATGGGGCCTGTAAGTTGTGTAGTCTGCCTTAATCTTTGTATTCATGCCATCATTGCAAAAGAAGCTATTTGCATATATATTTGCATGTATATGCAATCAGACTTAAGTTGCGGCCATCGGCACGTGCTGTGATTATCATTGTGGCCCCTGGGGCTTCCAAAGTTGAGTAGTCCTGATGTACACCAACACCAAAACAGTGGATTTTAAAACACTAACATGTGACAATACCAAATCTAACAGAACAGAGAAAGTGTGGATAAAATACTAATGCCAGCTCAGTAATATCATTTTACAGCTCTATAGCACCTTGAATCCCAAAGCAGTTCACATTCTACTATAGAACCACAAAATGCCGCTACATAGAGTGGAAAAAGTCAACCTACCCACAGTGGGCTCGTCTACACTGGCCCCTTTTCCGGAAGGGGCATGTTAATTTCAGCTATCGTAGTAGGGAAATCCGCGGGGGATTTAAATATCCCCCGCGGCATTTAAATAAAAATGTCCGCCGCTTTTTTCCGGCTTTTAGAAAAGCCGGAAAAGAGCGTCTACACTGGCCCCGATCCTCCGGAAAAAGCGCCCTTTTCCGGAGGCTCTTATTCCTACTTCAAAGACAGTAGGAATAAGAGCCTCCGGAAAAGGGCGCTTTTTCCGGAGGATCGGGGCCAGTGTAGACGCTCTTTTCCGGCTTTTCTAAAAGCCGGAAAAAAGCGGCGGACATTTTTATTTAAATGCCGCGGGGGATATTTAAATCCCCCGCGGATTTCCCTACTACGATAGCTGAAATTAACATGCCCCTTCCGGAAAAGGGGCCAGTGTAGACGTAGCCAGTATGTTTTGTAATAGTTGACAGAGGTCACTGTATGTTTCATAATAGCTGACAAAGAGTCCCCATTTGGGAAGGATACTGAGCAATCCCCTACTTCTTTAAAAGGTATTATGGTATCTTAGTATTCATGGAGAGCAAGCAAGGCCTTGTTGGAAGACCATACCCATGCAGTAAATTGTACTGAACTTGTTTTACCTTGCAAAATTAAAGGGGTTAGTCCCTGTAGACACCTGAACCTATGACTCAAAGGGGTGGGTATGTGCTTAAAAAAATCCTACAGATTTGTACATAGTATTTAGGTTTCTGCAGTAAGTTTTTGACATAATTTACGTCCCTTTCATTTCAGAGAAACAAGAGACTGGAATCATCAAGTACCTTATGTCTAAAGCAGCGTTTCTCAACCAGGAGTATGCATACTCCTGGGAGCTTGTGGAAGTCTTTCATGGGAAGATCAACTCATCTAGATATTTGCCTAGTTTTACAAACAGGACACATGAAAAGCAAATTAAGTACCACCTAAAATATCATACAATGAATTGTTTATAATGCTGTATATACTATACACTGAAATAGAAGTACTCTATATTCCAATTGATTTACTTGATAATTATACAATAAAAATGAGAAATTAAGCAATTAATCAGTAAACCCTGGATTACACTAGGGAGTTATTTTGAAATAAGGAGCTGGTTATTTTGAAATAATAACTCCTGCTTTCCACAAGGAATAATGCGTATCTTGAAATCGTTATTTTAAAATAGCAGTTGTGTGGATGCTCCATTTCTGCTATTTCGAAATAACTACTCCCCAGAGTCATTTAAAGTAATTACTCCCCAGTGCTTCCTGGGGCTCTCAGTCATGGTAGCACGTCCACATTAAGGGAGCCTGCTTCAGACTAATTTCAAGGGTTCCCTGTAGTGTGGACATGCTATTTCGAAACAGTTATTTCAGGAGTTATTTCAAAATAGTTTCTTAATTTCCTAATGTCTACACTGGGGAGATATTTCAAAATAATTCCCCTTATGAAATAATTAGATGAGCATCCACACTACCAAGCCAGTTATTTCAAAATAATAACTCCTGCTTGTGAAGAGGAATAAGCTTATTTCAAAACAGTTATTTCAGGAGTTATTATTTAGAAATAACTTATTTCGAAATAACTTGGCAATGTGGACATAACCTTAGTGTGCTGTGATTCTTTTGTACTTTTGTGGCTGATTTTGTAAACAAATATTTTAAGTGAGGTGAAATTTGGGGTACCAAAGACAAATCAGGCTCCTGAAAAGTTGAGAGCCTCTGAATTATAAGCGCTTTAGACCAAACAGATCTTTCTTAATGCAGCACATCCTCTGGATTGTTCTCTCACTGTGCTTAGATAATACCAATGTTGTTTCAGACTCCCACCCTCTCCACCACAATCATTAACCTAGAGTTGTTTATGTATCAAAGGAAAAAACCCCACACATAATGTGCAGTGGACCAGACGCTGCTAGAGTGCCTACCGGCAAAACACAAAAGGTTGTGCATGTAATTTTTTGTAGTATAATCATTCTGTCATGTATAATGGATGCACAGGCATAGTGCTAGCTTTTGAAAGCCTCAAGCAAAGCTTCACTTTATTCCACTAAATCTCTTGGGCTTCAAACAAAAGTGTTCTCTATGTCAGCACCACAATGCTCAGCAATGGAATTCCACAGCCAGAATGAGTCCTTGGAGCTTAATATAGCTTACACTTGGATTATATTTTTTTTTATTTTTGCAAAATATTAAGCATAATCCCCAACTACTTTGAAGTTGTAAGAGGAAGTGGAGGGCAAGGTTGGGCAATTGTGTCTTTTTTAAATTTTTCAGGGTCTTAAGAAGAAAAGGAAGTACAGCACATACCTGGATCTATGAAGAATGTGTTGTGTAGATTCTACAGCCCTAAGGGAACCAGCTGGGTAATGCTTATCATTACTGGTTGGTTTGAGCATTATAGCACAAGAGACGATTGGAAGCTGGTGTCTTTGATATTTACTTTGTTGTTCAAATTTGGACTCTGAAGTAGCTGTGGAATTTAAAACAGAAAATATGAGAAGAGACACTGGAAAAAAAATTCATTATCCAGGCTGAGGAGTGGAATCAGATGGAATGGCGGCAGTGGTTGAAAAAAAAAAAGGAGTATACATGATGTTTTTTCCAGATGGTATAAGTATGGAACACTTACCTTCTTCTCAGTACCGTAGTAACCCAGTACCACTCCACGTTGATTTATCTTCACAACAGCCTTGCAAAGTAGGGAAGTATTAGCCAAGAGGCAAACAGAGACAGAGAGATTGTGCAACTTGCCCAAAAACACAGGAAAGCCATGACACAGACGGGAAATGAACCTAGGACTCCTCAGTCCTTGTCCAGTTCTAAAATCACAAGGCCAACAATGAAAGTCATATTGCCATAGAGATGGGCCTCACTCACGAAGTGCAGATTCACTTCTGGATTTCAAACTTCCACAGTTTTGAGGAGCTCAGTCCTTCATTTTAGTTTGGCCATTTTAGAGAAGGAGGCCATTTGCAACGTCCAATCGCAGTATTGGTTTTGACTGCTCCCCTCTATAGTTTGGCCTTTGCCTTCTTCTTGAGGCTTAGTGATTTGACACTGTTTAAGTAAATTTTGTGCTATTTATTTTAAAAAGGAAGTGTGTGGCTCAGAAGATCATGAGCCTATTGTGAATGGCACAGTAACCAACTAAATGTACAAACACGACACTAAGCAAGAACTCTCACAATAAGGTACAAATGCAGCTCCAGTAGCTCAGCCACTAAACTTTTATCAAGTAGAGGGCAGTGCATGGCACACATACACAAATCAGTACCATATAAGGGTATACCACATCCTTAAGATTGATACAGACCATCTGGGATGCACCAGAATACAGTCCAACAGTTATAGGCTGTTTTGTGGGTACATATATTACATTACATACACAACTGTTTGAATGAGCTGCAACATAATTTACTCAGCAAGTTTCACTTCTCTCTATTTGCACAATGTCTGCAGATAGATTGATATTTTCTTGAATTAGCTACTGGAAGTTGTTCAGAATTTTTTGTAAGTTTCGTTTACTCTGTGGCCTGCTATTTAACATTCAAAATTCAAATTATTCTTTATTATTGTTCACAAGTCACCTGATATTGGTTTCTGTTTCCTCCTTGCAACTCTTAGGGAAAGGTTTCTGTATAACTTTACGTTTGCTTTCTGGAACTAGAGGTTGGACCTCCCTCATCCGGCACACTTGGGACCAGACTGGTCTCAGATGAGGGATTTTTCCAGACCAGGGGAGGTTTTTTCAGGCCTCCTGCTGCCAGTCCCCCACCCCCATGCACTTCTTGGCTCCCCCAAGCTCAGAAGCATGTCAGCTCTCAGCCCCTTCCCAGCCCAGCTGAACGGTGTACAGTCTCCTGGCACCACTCCCCACAGCCCAGCTGAGCCACACACCAGCTCCTTCTCCACTCGCCTGCAGCTTCCCCACTTGCAGCCCAACTGAGCCACTTGCCAGCTCCATCTTACAACCCAAATGAGCTATGCGCCGGCTCTCAAACCCCCACCCCACTGTAGCGCACTGGGACTCTCCGATCCTGGAACATCTGTGTGCAACCTGAAGTTAACTATCTGAGAGCATTGAAGAGCATGACCTAATAAAATAACTCTCTATGAGTAAAGTTTTAGCAGCATAAATTGTACTAATGTTTATTTGGTTTTACAACATACCTAACCAGCACGTATCACGGTTTCTCTGTGCCCTTGACAATTAATTAAAAATACAACCAACCATAAAAACAAAGCCAACAGCAACCTCCACCAGTAGACAGCAGTAACTTGTTAGACCTGGATTATGTAAAACTGACAAAAGGTATGGGAACACCACTGAACAAAATCCATTCTCAAAAATCTTGGAAGTACTTTTGAAGTATTTCCCCCTAGTCTTGTATTTTATATGTACACAAAGAGAGTGGTGTCCTGAAATGTTATTTTCAGGAGGCTTTGGGAATAGAAATGATGATTTTCTCCTAAGAACCTACAGCCTTCAATTTGGAAAAAAGAACTAACAAGCCAGTTTAACTTCATATTATTAATTTTGTTAGGCATTTTTGCATGCCTGTTCTACAAAACTGAAAGAAAATAATGCAGTAAAATGCGGGAACACCTCATTTCAGGGAACCACCTTCATAGCTTCAGGGAACAACCTTATTTGAAAGTCTACTGGGATGATGAGGTTAAGTAACACTGGGGGCAGAGGAATGGCAGCCATTCTTTTCCCATATGCCTGTTACCGTGGTGTTAGAAAAAAATGTCCAAATTTATTTCAATTAAAGTTCAGGATCATCATAAGTACAATCAATGTGCATAATTTGTGTAAATCACAGCTTTCATTTGATTATAAAAATGTTAACTTACCAACAACATAAACTGCCTTGAGTCTGCTTTATTTCCTTTTCTTTTTTTTTTTTTTTTTTTTTTTGGCCTAAGAAAGTAACATGACAATTCTGTTCCTCTTTAATAAGTGAATTAATAACTAAGATTATCACTAATAATGAGAAATTTACATAGCATTTTATAAACACAAATTCAGACCCGTTCTCTGCCCAAAGAGTTTAAACCTAAGGGCCAGGCTGTGTTCAGCTGCTCCTGAGGTGACAGGTTACTGCACTTACTGCCTGTCCTTGCCTCCCTGGACAGCACAAGACTGCTTTGACTCACCATGCATTAGGTAGCATTGCTTGCCCTGCATGGGAGGAGGGTGGAACATGCTGAATTCCTAGAACGGTGCTGCATCCTTCTCCTTCAAGCTAGGGAACTGATTTCCTGAGACACAATTCCTCCCAAAGATCTCAGAAGCTGTACAACTTGATACCACACCAAAAGCAAGTGCCAGGAAGGCATAGCTGAACCCTAACTTATATAAGGCCAAGACACTGGCAAGGCCAACAATATGTGAGCAGTCTGTGGGGTACCACCAAAGAAACCAAAACAAAATAAAGGGAATAGCAGGGAACTACTCTAGGATATCAATGAAGGAGCAGAATACCAGGGAAGAGGCAGGAATGGGATAGAGATAATCATAAAATCACAGAAGACTAGAACTGGAAGGGACTTTGAGAGGTCATCAATTCCAGTCCCTGCCCTGACAGCAGAACCGAGCACCAATTAGATCAGCCCTGGTATATGTCTGTCTAACCTGATCTTAAATGTCTCCAGTGATGGAGATTCCAGAACTGGACACAATACTCCATTGGAGGCCTATTCAGTGCAGAGGAGAGGGGAAGAATGACTTCTTGTGTCTTGCTCACAACATTTCTGTTAATGCATCGTAGAATCATGTTTGATTTTTTTGCAACAGTGTCACTCTGTTGACTCATATTTAGCTTGTGGTCAACTATGAACCCTAGGTCCCTTTCTGCAGTATTCCTTCCTCAGTAGTCATTTCCCATTTTGTATTTGCGCAACTGATTGTTCCTTCCTAAGGGGAGTACTTTGCATACGTGCTTATTGAATTTCATCCTATTTACTTCAGACCATTTCTCCAGTTTGTCCAGATAATTTTGAATTAGGACACTATGCTCTGAAGCACTTGAAACCCCTCCCAGCTTGGTGGTATCTGCAAACTTAATAAGTGTCCTCTCTAAATTGTTGATGAACAGAATCAGTTCCAAAACTAAACCCTGCAGAACCCATCTTGTGAACCATTGATAACTACTCTCCGGCTATGTCTATACTGCCGGAGGAGGGGTTCGGCAGAAGATATCCAAATTGCACTCTCATTTGCATATCTTCTGCTGATCCTTTTTCCCCCCACTAAAAAGCTCTGTGTAGACGGGGCCATAACACAGTAAGAAACCCTCATTTTTTGAGGAATAAGGGATCTTGTGCAAAATGGTTTTTTCTGACAAATGGCCCCATGTACACGGGGCTTTTTAGTGGCAAAATCTCTTCCGCAAAAAGGATCGGCAGAAGATATGCAAATGAGAGTGCAATTTGCATATCTTCTGCCGAAAAAACCCAGCAGTGTAGACATAGCCTCTGAGAGCAGTTATTCAATCAGGGTATGTCTACACTACCACCCTAGTTCGAACTAGGAGGGTAATGTAGGCATACCGCACTTGCAAATGAAGCCCGGGATTTGAATTTCCCGGGCTTCATTTGCATAAGCCGGCCGGCGCCATTTTTAAATGCTGGCTTGTTCGAACCCCGTGCCGCGCGGCTACACGTGGCACGGGCTAGATAGTTCGAACTAGCAAGCCATTCCGCACTATCTGTACGCCTCGTGGCCACAGGGGAGGGTGAGGAGAAGAGATGAGTTCTCCAAAGACATGGGCCAGATGATTCCTCCTTCCCCAACTCCCCAACTGGAAGCAGCTCCTGTCACTTCCCTCCTGCCCAATGCCAAAAAGTTGCTGCTGGCTACATTCTTGTATGAACCCTGACAGAAATCTGGGGAGGGCATAATGTGGCCCCGAATACTTCCACATATTGCCTTGGAAAGAAGCGGTGCCAGGCACCAAGAGAGGCGGGTCTGTCCTAAGAGCCCAGCCAAGCATGAAAAATGGAGAGCCCCGGACAAGGAGGGTCAAGTCCATTGGTCAGCCACTTGTGAAAGTATGTGAGGGAGTGAGAGAGAGTGAGGCTATGTCTACACTACACTGTTCTTCCGGAAAAAGCTACGCAAATTGCAAAGTGCAATTTGCATAGCTTTTCCACTTATTTTTTCAGAAGAGGTTTTTCCAACATTAGGCCTGTCTACACATGGCCAAATGTGGGGAAAAAACCCTTTTTGGAACATCCCTTCTTCCTCGTAAAAAGAGGTTTACAGGGCTGTCCCACATTCAGCATAGGGAAATATGGTCACTCTTTGTCTCTTTGTCTAGCCTTGTATTCTCTGCTAAAAGTGACAGAGGTTTTTTTATTGCTTTTTTTTTTTACCTCTGAATATTGATAGCACATGACCTATCCTGTGGTTTTAAAAAATAAATAATATTTTTAAAAGAAACTAGTTTTCCATGAGGTAAACTAAGCAAGGTCAGACCACACCTCCAGGTGGGGCTGATCTCTTGCTTAACTTTGTTTTCCTTTAAACAGGCCTAGGTCAGTATTTTCAAGTAAGAAGGAGGTTTTAATGACAAGGCAGGAGGAGATTTTGCTTGTTAAAACAGATTAAGTCACCCTGAATCTCTTTCATGGGACTTACAGTGAAACTCCAAAGCTTTAGCCCAGCTCCAGAAATGACTCATGGCATATAGTAACTTGCATCACAAAACTTGGCAAAAACCATAACTGTTCAGCAGCTTCCCAAGACTCAAACTATGTATTGGATGATTTACAGCAAATAGTATAAAATATTTGACTTTATTGTCTAACTGTGATTCTTGAAACCCTAACCCTTTATATTTTACTGTATATAGGGTGAATGCAGAAGACTGAAGTATTTGCCTGCTTCAAATCACTTGATTCTCTATTTTTATGAAACCTCCAACGCCTGTTTGAATAAGTAATACCTTGCAATGAATTTGGGGGTGGGAAGACATAGGTGACTGATATAATCATCTTAAGGACACATACCACTTTCACTCTGTTCTTGTGAAGCAAAATGCTCTTTGAGTGTGGCTATATTCAGGGGGTACTAAATATTGCCCACTGGTCAGAATGTGTCACATGTCCTCTGTTCTCTCTTTAGTTCAAGCTGCAAAGACTGTTACTTTTAGGCCGAAGGAGACTGGTTTGATATCTGGTGCTGGCCACAGTGGCAGCACAGCTTCCCAGTCTACATAGGGAGTGCTAGAATAGGCTATGTCTACACTGCAGAGTATTTCCGGGATACTGGAGGTCCAGGAATGCGCTTTTTCAGCATCCCTGTAAACCTCGTTTTACAAGGAAGAAGGGATGTTCCTAAAAAGGGGCTTTTCCCTCATTTGGCCCAGTGTAGACAGGCCAAATGTCAGAAAAGCCTCTTCTGAAAAAAGAGGTGGAAAAAGCTACGCAAATTACAGTTCACAATTTGCGTAGCTTTGTCTGGAAGAGCAGTACAATGTAGACATAGCCATAGACTCCTGCACCCATTGTGGAGCACCACAGCATCTTAATCAGTCTCAGGTTTGTGGATTCCAGTGCAGGATCAGGGCCATAGTCTTCTAGAAGGATAACCTAGAAGTTTGGGGAAAGAGGAAGGAGCTTTCAAAGAGTTATAAAGAATGTGTGAGTTGATCATAATCAGATGCACAAGCTGTTATAACTGAATGGCACTGTGTTTAAAATTAAATAAACTGGTATAAAGGCTGTCACAGTCAGTCTTCTTCTCTCGAGCAGTGTAATACTATGTGCACTTTCTTTGAACTCAGACAAAAAACTCTTATTTTGTGATGTCAGAACTTAAAAAAATCAAATTTATTTTATTTATTCTTGGCCTAAACACAGACTATCACATTCAGCCATGGATATACAATCTACTACCCTGTAAAGCCTCTGGATAGCCAAGTGAGGGGGGAAAACTTCAAACATATCTAGAAAAACATCATTTTACTATTTATTAAAATTTTAAAAATAGAAGTTCTGTATTTAACTGTCTTTTCTTCACTAGTTTCAGTTTGCGCTACTTTCAGGTAGGAATAAGAGCTCCTCCGGAAAAGGGCTTTATTCCGGAGGATCGTGCCAGTCTAGACGCTTTTTTCCGGCTTTTCCCCAAGCTGGAAAAAAAGCGGCGGACATGTTTATTTAAATCCCGCGGGGGATATTTAAATCCCCCGCGGATTTCCCTATTCCAAAGTTGGAAATTAGCATGGCTATTTCGGAATAGGGGCCAGTCTAGACGTAGCCATAGAGTTTAAGTCCAGAAGATCATCTAGTCTGACCTTCCGTATATCTCAGGCCATAACATCAGCTGACACCTGCACTAAATCCAAACATCAAAATTAGACTGAATCATTGTAGCCTATAGGTGACGAAGCTACTATATTCCACAAAATGCTCAATGCTACGTCACACTATGGGCAGATAGTAGCAAGGTACCTCACAATTCCAGGTACCCCAGGAAGTGCATCACATCCATCCAACTGGATTTGGCTAGGTAACATTGTATGCTGGTGTATGGGGCTGCAACATCCCTCCAGTTTGATAGGGTTGCCCTTTCATCATGACAGGGAGGCATCCAGGCCAAATTTGAGTGAACGTGCCTTCTCACAGATCAGTATCCATTAGGGATGTAAGGGAGTAGTCAAGTACTTTTTGTCTGCAAATGTATGACAGGGGAGGGATCACGTGAGGATAACCTGTTGTGTTCCCTCCCTCTGAGGCATCTGGCATTGGCCACTGTCAGCAGACAGGATACTGGGCTAGATGGACTGTTGGTCTGACCCAGTATGGCCATTCTTATGTAATAATTATTACCCCCCTCTGGTGCCTCTGTATCAGAGGCAGTAAGGGGGGGAGAAGGAGCTGGTGCTGGGCCGAACCGGCTTAAAAGCCAGTTCCCCCCAGCACCAGCTCTATGGTGCTCTCTGCCTTCCCCCTTGCTGCTGCCTTGCGGGGAGTAGACCCAGTGTGAGCCAGGACTGAGCTGGGCTGCCTATCAGCTAGTCAAGTAGTCAGTAAATTCTATCAACTACTCCATTAGCAAATTAACCTCATTTTAAAGTCCCTAGTATCCATAGGGCACAGGGAGGGCCATGACATTGTTTCATCCATTCACCTACCTGAGCACCATTGAGACTGCATGGCTCCCGCAAGCCTCTCCTCCCCCCACCCAAGCATTCACGAGGCTGCACGGCTCCTGCACGCCCCCTCTCCCCACCTGAGCACCAGCAATGCTGCGTGGCTCCTGCATGCCCCTCCCCTGCCCCGGAGCAGCTGAATTTAAAACTTTGGCAGCTGCTGCACGGTGGCTCGTGGGCCTCTCTACCAGTGCCCCGTCACCCCTGCCGCGGGCCTCATTGCCGCTTCCTCCCCCCACCATGGGACTCTCCGTTGCCCTCTCACTCACCTTGCTGCAGTGGGTCCTGCCGCCGGAGCAGCTTGTCCCCCGGTTCTGCCCCCTCCCACAGGCCTCACTGCCACTGTCGCCGCCCTTCTCCCCAAGCCTGCCATGTGGTCCTGGTCCCATCTTCAGTACTGCTGCTAGGGAGCCATAGGTTGCCGACCCTTGCTGGGTTAGCTGTGGGGTGGGGAGAGGAAGGGAGGAGGTAGGCACCTGAGGGGGGATAAGCTGTGGAATGCTGAGTGACATGATTACTTTACTCTGCCGTCCCGTAGGAAACATTTTTTTTATACAAAGAGAGATGCTGAACAATCTGTTCCATCCTGTATTTAGCTGTGATACCTTTGAGTACCTTTCCCAGACCTGAAGAGCTATGAGTAGCTCAGAAGCTCCTCTTTTAGCAACAGAATTTGGTCCAATCATGATATTAGCTCATCTACCTTGTCTCTAACTGATCAGGTAGATAGACACATTAATAAAATGAATTTATCAAGGCTAGTTATAAGGAGATTAGCTACAGATTAGCAGGAGATTAGCAGTAAAATGTTGTAAATCAGACTTCAGGAATGGGTCATTTAGGGTATGTCTACACTACCACCCTAGTTCGAACTAGGGTGGTAGTGTAGACATACCCTTACTTCTGAGCCACTCCCCATCAGTCAGCCTAATAATTTTAGGCAAAGAAATATTGTTTAGGCAAGAGATTTTAGTAAAAAAAAGGAATCAGGGAATAGTGAAAACACACACGAATAAGCATACGTTACAGTGATATGCACACATACAGGGAAGAAAGCAAAGACAAATCAGGTTTGTCCATATGAGATGTATAAATGTTTTTATGTTGACTGAGATGCTAGATTTCTTTTTAATTTGGTCCATGAATATAGTTCTGTATCTTCAGTATTTTATTACATCTAATATACCAACGTGAAATTGATTTTCTCCTCATTTTTTGTTTATTCATATTTCAATTCTCAACTTTGTATGAGACACAATTTTTTTTTTGTTACAGAAACTGATCAATTCAAAAATTGATTAAAAAAAAAGCCCCAGACATTTGTACATCCAGGATGCCGTGTAAAGCTGTCTCTCACTCCCTGCACTGTGTGAGTACATGTAATTTTGTACATAGGTGTAATTACATATAATTAAACATGCCCACTTATGCTATAAAATGTATTGTAACCTGTTTGGAAAGAAAAGGGGTTTAGAAAGGAAAACTGGAGAAATGTCCTGTGGCATAAAAATGACTGATTAAGGAAACACCCTACAAATAATTAGTTATGAGAGTAATCCTTTCTCCTGAAAGTATTCCATTGACGTCAATAGGACATCTTGGGTAAGGAAAGATTACTCATGAGACTAAGGAGTTTGCAGGATTAGGGCCAAACATATTCCAGGAAGTTCTCATACATCTCCAAGTTTATCCTAATTATTATCTAGACTATATAGTCAGAAGTTTCAAGTCATCCCTCTTCTCTGGATTTTCTTACTTTCTATAGCTCTTCCCCAATTTTTTTTTCTAGTCACACTGATACATACAGTAATTTGAGGTAACATTCTCTATTGTACAGTAATCCTGTTGCCGGGATAGTAGATATTCAATAATTTTTAACAATAATTCAACAATTTTAAATAGTTCTTTCCCCTACACTCTGGTGTGTATTACCAAAAGGAGCAGATAGCTAGAGTTTGCAACTATATGGAAACAAAGGCTGCAAATCCCTATTTCCCTTAAATAATTTTGGATAATAATTTGATAATGTTATCTGACATCATTAATGCAGAAATCTGACTTGCAGAAGCTAGCTAAAGGATATAAATTGATATTAGGAATTAACGCACAAAGACAATCTCCTTTCCCCATAGGACAGTCATACTGTTCCTTAAGGGAATGTCTACACTAAGGAGTTATTTTGAAATAATAATGCCTGAAATAATAATTTCAAAATAGTTCTATTCCTCTACACAAGCAGAAGTTATTATTTTGAAATAACAAGCCCTTTATTTCAAAATAACAGGGTTGGTAGCATGGATGTTCACCTTGTTATTTCAAAATAACTCCCTAGTGTAGGCATGCTCTTAACAGGACAAAGGCAACAGTACACTGTAACTGCATATTACTTAAATGATTTATGTAAATGTCATAGTATGTTCACATGCAATTATTGCCTTCTCTATTGATTAGCACCACTAGTAGAACAAGGTTAGCTTAAGAATATTGTTACCACCTTTTTTTTTTACCATATACAATACAGGAGGCATAATATTTAATAGGTATTAGGCACCTATTAGAACAGTATTTTGGCAGTTTACAATTTTTTGAAAACATGTTCATGTTTCCTTTTGCTGATAACCTGACCTCATAATATTACAAACCATATTAAATGTTGGGGCTTCATACCAATACTGAGAACTGGAAACTCCATTGAATTGTAACCTAAGAGGTTCCTTCTAATGCATGCAATCTATGTGGAGTGCCTCTGATTTTGCACTTCTTTCCTTCTCACTACCTCCTTTAGCTCCTTGGCAGCTCTATGTTACTTTGACTGCTGCTGCTCCCCAAACCCATTCTTGGAGGGGAAACCAATTATTTTTAATACTGTTTGTTTGCAGGGATTTGATTTGTTTAGTTAAGTAGTTGGATCTAATATTGAGCCATATCCATTTAGCTAGATTTTAAAGTTCTTACCACTAATTTTTTGCACAACTCCCAGACAATTCAGTGAGAATTTTGTCAAAGTAAATGCCACTGCTGAATAAGAGCTTCAAAATATGATGCACAGTGACTTTTCCATCTTTATGATGATTAGAAAATGAATAGTGCTCAAAATCTTATTTCCCAAGAATACTATTATTGTTTCCCCATCAGTAAAGACTATGTCTGGCAACACAAAAACAAAGTGGAAGTTTCCCAAAGAGCAAATAAGTCATGTTATGTGGAAAACCCCGAATCAAAACAAGTTTTATCACAAGCAGAAGGTCACTTGCCTGTAAGCAAGAAGCACCAGAAGGTAACATCCTTATGAGACCCCTTCATGATCTACTTAGTCTACATTCCAGTCTCATAATGACCACCACTAGAAAGCTTTAAAGGTACGTCTACACAGCAGGGCAAAAGTCGAATTAAGCTATACAACTTCAGTTACGTCAATTGCGTGGCTGAAGTCGAAATAGCTTAATTCAGCTTTTGGTGCTGTCTGCACAACAGGAAGTTGAAGGAAGAACACTCTTCTATCGACTTCCCGTACTGTTTGTGAAATGAGGGTTCTGAGAGTTGGAGTAAGAAGTCCTCCAGCTCGACATTATTTCAAATGTCAGCTATTCTGAAATAACACTGCTGTGCAGACGTACCCTAAAGCAGGGGTGAGCAAAGGGCCTGGGGGCGGGAGGGGCACGTGAAGTTTCTCACTCGCTGCCCCCACCCTGCAGATGCTGCATGCTCTTTGCAGGGTAGGGGCAGGGAGCACATGTGGTCTCCTCCTGCCCCCTGGCCCTTATTGGCCCGGGGGTAGAGGGAACTCGCAAAGTCTCCTACTGCCCTGCAAGGGGGTGGGTGCCTAGAGGGAACTGCCAGCTGTTCAGAACAGCTGGCAGTTCTCTCTGGGGGGGCAGGAGCAAAAACTTGATGTGCTCCCCCACCCCCAAGCTAATCAGTGTTTGTGGAAGGGGGAGTACGGAAGTGCCCTGGTCCCAACCCTTCCACTAGAGGCCCCACCCCTTTTTAGGACAACCTAGGGCCACTTCAAAAATTAGTGAAGTGATCCCCCGTCTAAAATTATTGCCCATACCTGCCCTAAGGCTCCCTACAACTCTTAATGCATGTAACTGTACAATACTACAAAAACGAGTGGGGATTTTTTTTCTTGACTATAGCTTGTGATTAGCTTATGCTATACAGCAGGAGGATTGAAAAGCCTTTTACATTTTTATTTTGGCTACTATAGACTAATTGTTTAGAATAAAATGACAGGTTTTTTTAGAATCTTAGCAAACTATTTGCTTCTGTAACGGAATTCACAAAATGGCCCTGACCATTCACTGTATGTTAATCCCAAAGGAAGGACGTGTACTGAATTCATTTATAACTTCTTCCCTTCAGAGAGGCATGGCAGGGGCCAGGAATTCCTGGTGATGACACTGACTCCGAATATTACTTTTCCTGTACAGTAGTTGCTGTAATTGCCACAAGGATGTTATGTGATCACAAATTGGAAGGGAGGTTGTCCTAATGACTATGAATGGGACAAGTATTCTCCCAGGCCATGTGAAAGAATGGTCCATACTATGAAAAAGCTTGAAAAGAAAAGGTGCCAGTCTCCCTAGGTTATCCTTATGGAAAATAAACATTGGCCCAAGTACAGACCATAGGGTCAGACCTCTCACTTGTACCTCATTTCAAGGGAGTTCATTCATTTTAGACCTTTTGTTTACTTCTGTCCCACAAAAGTTTGGGATCCCTTCACTTTTATTATCAAAAGGTATAGAAAGTTATTTAACCGGAAAAACTAATCTGGCAGCCTTTTAAATTTTCTGTATAAATCACTTCTGACCCTCATATTGGGACTACGTTGCACATGGAATCCAATGTGCTAGGCTGAGAGACAGACACACAATCTGGCTCTATAGTGGAGAGGGATAGGACATAGCATGGCATTGAAAACAGCTGCTGAATAAGGCTTATTTGAAAACAAGAAAGATTGTCCAGAATCCTTGATACTGCTGAAGCAAGCTTCCAAGATATAAAAAGCTTAGTTACTACAGTCCTCAGGTGCAGGCCCAGCAGTGCTTAGAAATAAACACTTTGTAGAATTAAGAGAGTCTTTCCTGCATTAATTGAAAGCTTTTCTTAATGTAGCTTCAAGGTCCAACACTGTCCTTGAGCCACATGGACCTAGGGTAGTATGACCTTCTGTGGTGATATTTAAAGATAACTACTATGTAAAATAACAATTGTAAATATTGGCTCAACTTACAAAGGAAGAAATGCAGCACAGCCTTGCACCTTTAGTTAAACTCACTGACTTCTCTGTAAAAGAAAGCAGTTGGGTGCTTTCACAAGTGACTGTAGTAGATAACCCATTTGTGCAATTCAAAACAGGGACGGTCCACCTTCTTAGGGCTATCCTAACTCCCGATTCTTTGGATACAGAAGTTTTGACAGCTGAATAAACTAGAGATGGAATCAAGTTGTAAAACATGAATCCTTAACTAGATACCAAACATAAATTTCAAGGTTGTTTGGATCAGAGGCTTTGGCCATCCTCAAGGTAAGAGAATCATTTACTAAATCCAGATTAGTATCTGGATTTCAAAACTCCTTTCCCCCCCGCACACCAAAGTTTGAGGTATGGTCAGTTGCATGGTTTGGTATTAAATCTGGACTGAATATTCCTATAAACCAGCACACTTATAGAAGTATGATACAAAAAGGGCACTGACAAAACAGATTTTTGGCAAAGGGGGCAATTGCCCTGAGGCCCATTGATTCAAAAGGGTTTGGTGCTCCTGTGGTAGCAGCAGCAACTGGCACCCTGGGCCCTTTAAATTGCCTCTAGAGCACCACACAGTGTACTCCGGGTGGCTTTGAGGGCTGGGAAGGCCAGTGTGGCATGCACCTAGCTGGACCCCGCTCCTTCCACCCAAGGCCCCACCCCTTCCGGGAGTACAGAGCCACCCCCTGCACACTTTGCTCAGGGGCCCGGCAAGTCTGTTGGCCCCCTGATCCTGGTTAACTATAAATTCTGCTTAATTGAAGTAATCATCATTACTTAGGCCCACAACACTTGGGCCAGATTCACTGTAACTTAGTCCAAGAGCCTGGAACTCTAGGATTAGAATGCATCACCCAGAGCGAGAGCAAGCACGGGTATCAATCATCCTCACAGCAGGATGAGTACATCTGCACAGCAGGGCTGCAGTCAGAACAAGCTCTACAACTTCGGCTCCGTCAGTCATGTAGCTTAAGTTGAAATAGCTTAATTCGACTGTCTACAAGAACCTTGACTTCCCTTACGCCTCATGAAATGAGGGTTGCCATGAGTCGGAATAAGAAAACCTCCAGCTCAACATTATTTCGAAATAAAATCTTGTAGTGTAGATGTGCACTATGTTATTTCGGAATAACGTCAGTTATTCTGAAATAACACTGTTGTGTAGACATATCCTTGGAGTCTTCTGGGAGTGAGAAGAGGAGCAGATTTAAATATAGGCGCTACAGGCCCTCTGGCGAAGGCTACTGTTTAGTGCACCCCGAGCTATGCCTCCTCCCTAGCCAACCTTTCTCTCTCCACAGCCTCTACTATTCCAGCAAGCTCCCTGGTGTACAGGGGAGAGGATAGTCACTTTCATCCACTATAGTCTTCGCAAGTGGTGGACTTTGCTTCCAGAATCCCCAGACATGGTCTACACTGGCAAATGTTAGTATATATGCTGGAAGTAACACTGCCCATGAAGTGATTGTGGCAAAGTCCGACACAGAATCCAGGAGTCCTACCTGCTAGTCCATTCAACATTGGATCTTTACCATTTTCCACAAAAATAAATGGCAGCTTTGTCAAGGATAAAGTCATTGATCCCAACTGTCAAAAACTGTCATTCTGCCAAGACAGCAAATAATGTTATCTAGGAACAAGACTATGCACCTCTGAATTCATTTGTTCACTAGTATACATGGCAAAGTATCGTCCTTGGTCAAATGACAATTAACAAGAACACATACAACAGTACAAGCATCAGGAAGGAACTAAGAAAGCAAAGTTACTCACCTTGGTGCAGTAACTGTCGTTCTTCAAGATGTGTGTCCCGTGGGTGCTCCACTGTAGGTGCTGGGCTCACCCCAGCGCCACAGAATGGAGACTTTTCCCTAGCAATATTGGGCCAGACCGCGCATGCGCGGAGGCGTCTTGTGGCATTTGTGCTCTTTTGTGTGGTTGTGTGGTCCAGCCCCCACCAGTTCCTAAAGGCCACTTCGGAATCTGGAAGACAGAAATGAAGAAAGACTTCGAAGCGGGGAGGAGGGCAGGTAGTGGAGCACCCACGGGGACACACATCTCGAAGAACGACAGTTGCTGCACCAAGGTGAGTAACTTCGCTTTCTTCTTCAAGTGATGTCCCCATGGGTGCTCCACCGAAGGTGACTGAGCAGCAGTACCCCAATGAGCAGAAAAGCGGAACTCAAAGTCCCTATTTGTCTGCTGCTGAAAGCACCGCTGATTCCACTGTAGTATCTGAGAGCCCCCTCTGTTAGATTGTGTAATGTTTTACAAACGTGTTGTGCGATGACCAGGTGGCTGCTCTGCAAATGTCCTTGAGGGAAACACCCTTGAGGACGGCTGTTGACACTGCCATCGCTCTCGTAGAATGTGCTCGGGGTTGCATTGGGAGCGGTACGCGTCTGGTCATGTAGGCTTCAGTTATGCACCTGTTTATGAGTTTTGAGATGTGCTGAGATGATATTGACTGTCTCTTAGATCTCTCAACTAGAGACACAATTAGCCGGTCTGTTTTTCTGAAGGGTCTCGTACGGTCAATATAAAAAGCAAAGGCTCTACGAATGTCAAGTGTATGGAGAGACGCCTCACATAATGAAGAGTGAGGTTTGGGGTAAAAGGATGGAAAGATCATTGATTTGTTGACATAAAAGGTCAAACAAACTTTGGGAATAAATGTTGGATGAAGCCTTAGGACTACTCCATTCTTATTGAAGATGGTGTATGAAGGTGTTGCCATGAGTGCTGATAACTTGCTGACTCTGCATGCTGATGTAATAAATTGCCCAGAGAGGTTGTGGAATCCCCATCTCTGGAGATATTTAAGAGTAGGTTAGATAAATGTCTATCAGGGATGGTCTAGACAGTATTTGGTTCTGCCATAAGGGCAGGGGACTGGACTCAATGACCTCTCGAGGTCCCTTCCAGTCCCAGTATTCTATGATTCTATGTAATGGTGAGAAGGAAGACCACCTTCATAGTTAAGGTCTGCAGTGGTATGGTAGCCAGTGGTTCAATGGTGGTATAGTTAGAGCCCCAAGTACAACATCTAGGTTCCATATTGGGGGAACAGGTTTGCGTGGGGGGCTTAGTTTCATAAGGCCTTTCATGAATCTCTTGGTAATTAGCTGGGCAAAGAAGGAGGAGCCTTCGACAGGTTGTCTGAAAGCGGAACTAGATGAACTCTGAGAGAAGCTAAGGTTAAGCCTGTGTGTTTTAGGTGCAACAAATAGTCGAGGATAAGGTGGAGTGGAGCTGAATGTGGAAGCAGCTGTTGCGTGGCACACCAGGAGATGAATCTATGCCATTTTGAAAGGTAAGTGGTTCTGGTCGTTTGTCTTCTACTATAGATTAAAACATCTCTAACCAGTGTAGAGCAAAGGAATTCGGCAGGATTCAGCTAACTAGGAGCTATGCTGTGAGCTGTAAGATATGTATTTCAGGGTGTCGTAATGACCCTTGATTCTGGGTGAGAAGGTTCGGGAGGGCTGAAAGTGGATACAGTCTGCATGGTGACATGCGCCGAAGGAAGGGGAACCAGTGTTGACATGCCCATGCTGGTGTTATCAATATGACTGGGGCACTGTCCATTTTTACCTTCTGCAGAAATTTGGGAATGAGAACTATGGTGGAAAGGCATACAGGAGAGGACCATTCCAATTGAGGAGGATCACATCTTCTAGAGAGCCAGGGCCAAGTCCAGCTCTGGAGCAGTAGTTTTGGCATTTCTTGTTGTGACATCTGGCAAAAAGATCTATGGGGGGGGCAGTGTTGTAAGAGAATGTGGAGTACCCCAGCATGCAACTCCCACTTGTGATCCTGAGCAAAGTGCCTGCTGAGGAAGTCTGTGGCGATGTTTGTGGCACCAGGTAAGTAAGATGCAACAGGTGTGATGCCATAGTGAATGCACCAGTTCCAAAAACGGATTGCCTCTGCACAGAGGGAGCAGGAGCAGGCTCCGCCTTGATAGTTCACATAATACATTGCTGTGACATTGTCTGATTCTCACCGTAATATTGAGGATGTGGCTGTGGAAGTATCTGCAGGCATTGAAGATTGCCTGGAGTTACACAAGGTTTATGTGGAGTCGTGTCTCGGAGGGTGACCACCGGTCCTGGGCAGAAATGGTGCCCATCTGCTCTCCCCAACCCTGAAGGGAGGTGTCAGAGGTGATGTGATGCAAGGGTTGCTGTTGGTGGATGAGCATGCCACCAAGAAGATTCATGCAAGTCATCCACCAGTCAAACGACCAGAGGACAGATTGCAGAGGGGTCACTGACCTGTATAGGTCATGTTTTGTGTGGTTGTATACCAATGCTAGCCAATACTGAAGGCTGCGAAAGTGTAGTCTGGAGGAGTAAGTATGCTCTTACGGTGGTCGCATCTAGGCAGGCACCGATGAATTCCAGGTCCTGAGTATGATGAAAAGTGGACTTTTGCTCGTTGATAAGTAGTCCGAGGGTATGGAAGGTTCTCATGGTGGTTTGGACCAAATTGAGAATCTCAGTACGGGAGCGGCCCTTCAATAGGCAGTTGTTGAGGTAAGGGAATATGATCACCCCTTCTCAGCGGAGGTGTGCCACTACTACAGCCAGGATTTTTGAGAATACCCTGGGGGCGTTGGAAAGGCTGAAGGGTAGAACCTTGTATTGGAAGTGGTTTGTACCGACTGTGAACCGTAGGAATCTTCTGTGTGCTGGATGTATTATGATGTGAAAATACACATCCTGAAGGTCAAGGGCAGCAAACTAGTTGTCGCAATCTAACGTGGGTATTATTGAAGCAAGGGTCACCATTTTGAATCGTTGCTTTTGTAGGAACTTGTTCAAATTCTGGAGCTCTAATGTAGGTTGCCAACCACCCGACTTCTGAGTGAGAAAAGAATGGGAATAGAAGCTCCTGCCTCTGAACTCATCTGGGACTGGTTCTATTGCACCTGTGCAGAGTAGGTGGTCGACTTCGGTGCATAGCAGGGTCTCGTGAGATGGGTCCCTGAAGAGGGACGGGGTGGGGGGGAGAGGTATGGTGATGAAGGGTATGGAGTATCCGGATTGAACTATCTCCAACACCCACTTGTCTGCGGTGATTGTGGCCCATTGGTGGTAAAAGGGTCTCAAGCGATGGTGGACCAGGTGAGTGTGGTGATTCTTGTCAATGTAGGAGATTGTCTGCATAACCCTCAAAGGGAGCATCAAACCTGCTGTTTATTATTCAGTAGGTTCTGAGTACAGTTTCCCTGGTTTCAGAGCCTCTGAGGTCTTTGTGTGCCCGTTGCTGCTCAAAGGTCTGTTGCTGGTGTTGCCATTGCTGTCTGATGTATGAGTAGTCGTACCGTCATTGGTAGGGAGGATAAAGACGTCGTCTATAAGGTGGGGTATACATACCCAATGTTCGGAGGGACGTGCACGAATCTTTAGATGAGTGCAGCACATTGTCTTTTCAGAAAATAGTTTGTCCTTGTCAAATGGTAAGTCTTCAACTTTGTTTTGTAGGTCTTTGGGCATCCCTGCCGACTGAAGGTAGGATGCTCATCTCATCACTACTGCTGTAGCCCAGCGTCTCCCAACCTTTTCCAGATGGGGACCCATTTTGACAATTCAAGAAGACTTGGTGACCCAAGGGAGTTCAAAAACAGAGGGAGGAGAAGGAGCAGAGCAACCTGGGGAGACACTTGGTAACCCCTTTGAAATGTAATGGCGACCCATATTTGGGTGCTGACCCATAGATTGGGGAACCCTGCTCTAGCCCAGGATCCTGCCTTCCAACAGTAGCCAGCACCAGATGCTTCAGTGGGAACAAACAGAACAGGGCAATTTGGAGTACCCCAAAGCTGTTATCCAGTCCCAACTTTTAGCAATTGGAGATTTGGGGACACCCAGAGCAACCCAACCCCTTGTTTTCCAGTTCCTCAGTGTTTAATTATATCTAAAATGCACCTCCAAAACACGTAACCAGAGCTCTCACCACCCTCCTCAGTACTTCTTGCTCCCCATGGAATCCTCGCTCACAGAATTCCCAAACCTACCAGAATGGCATCATGCTACTCCTATCTCTTAGTCTAGCCACACACCGTTCAGGGACCTTCTAGTTAAACACCTTGTGCAGTTTCTTATCATTCTACCCCTTCCCCTTACAACTTGTGCCATTCAATACTGTCCAGCACTGGGATCAAGAGGGGGAGCAGTTTGGGCTCTGGCTGTGGAGGATGGGAGAGGTGGACCAAACATGCCCAGCAGCAGCACGGGATCCTTACCCATGTATGGTGGCTGGCAACATGCAGGGCCCCACCTCCAGTTGGCCACTCTCTTACCAGTGCATCGCACAAGGGAGCACCAGCTTACTTTCACCTCTGTTCCAGAACAATCTAATTGGTGACTCGATGACAGAATGCAGGACAGCTGCTGTAGGCCAGGAGTCTGTAACACAGGGTCTCACTACTCCTAGGGCTTGCCTACATTTGCAAGTTATTGTGCTGACTTTCTTTCTTGGGGGTATGAAAAATGTGCTCTGAGCACAGCACGTTTTAGCCAAGTTACTTGCCAGTGTAGATAAGCTCCCAGTGCTGGGAGGTGCACTCCTTGTGGCGGTAGCTCTCCTGAAGTGCTAGGAGAGCTCTCTCCCGAAGTGCTAGGAGAGCTCTCTCCCAGCACTGCTGTAATGACCACACTGTAGTGTTAAAGTGTTGCTGTGGCTTCACTTTACTGCTGCAAGTGCAGACAGAGCTTTAGTTTCCAGGACAAAAAGGACCTTCTAGCTGTGCCTCCATTTCCCTCAGACAGACTAGTAATGGGTTCTATCAACTCCATGAGTATGAAATCAGATCTTACCACCCTAAGCTTCCCTGCTCCAGTTATTTATCTAGCTCTACCGCTGAATATCCAGCAGTCTTTGGGCTACAGCACAGTTTAGGCATGCCTCAGTTTCCTGCTTTTAGTGGAATTCTGGCCAGCGGCTTTCCTAGAGTGCTAGTGTCTCACTGCTCCCTGCAGATTTTAAGCCACAGCAACTTTTAGCTGTAGCAAACTCACCACTGACTCAGTTGCTCTGGTGAGGATTTTTCCCCTTGACCATCAAGTCTAGTTCCGGTAGCTTTCTGCCTGAGCCTTTGGATTCAATCCTGTTACATCATTACTGAAGACAGTTCAAGAAAAATACCTCTCACACTCGCACATTCTGAATCCCAGAACACAGTATCTATAGTATCTCAGGCTACATCTACACTAAGAGATTTTTTGGCAAAAAATATGCTAATGAGGGACTAATTTGCATATTTTCTGCCGATCTGTTTTTGCGCGAAAACAAGCAGTGTAGACTTTTCCTTTTTGCGCAAAGCCCCCTTTTCCCGCAAGATCCTTATGTCACAAAAAAGGAGGTATACTGATCAGGCTACAGGCAAAGTGATGGGTCCATCTGGGATCATTCAGCTCCCTAAAACACTCTGAACTCTATCAATGATCCTTCTAATTTTTTAAATCCGTGTGTGAATATTTTTTTTGTTCAGTAAGGTATGCGCAGATGTGCACCACTAGTAGAATCACATACTGCTGGCTGTGGGCACTGTAGGTCCTCTGCTAATCAGGTGGGTGGCATTTGAATCTCTCCTAGGTGGCCACCCAAATGCAAACTTACAGGGAACACTTCTCTCCATACACCTTAGCCTCCTCCAAACATCCAGTTGGCCTATTTCTGAACATAGGGAGAACAAGTTCCAAATCAAAAGTGCCCTAAAAAAAATCATCCTACAAGTCAATCAATATCTTTTAAAGCAAATACATCCATATTATGTCTCTCATGAAGGTAAAGCCCAATTCATACAGGGCTTTATGTAGTTTGTTAGAAAGTTAATTAATAATCAAATAATCTCACACACTTACTTCCTCCTACCATCCCCAAAATAATGCTGTTTAAAAACAGATATAACTTTTTTTCAAAAGTAGTCCAAAAGACTATTTACGGTATATTTTCCTGCATTTGAGGCTTCAATGCCATATTATGAATCCTTCCACAGCACTGTTATCAATAAACAGTTAAGCCCATGATAGAATTAGCTACTGTATTCCAAGAGGAAAACAACAGAATGTGAAAGTATTTTTCTCTGGGAACAACACAGGCTCATTTGAATCAATACAACAAAGGAAACATTTACTTAGAGAAAAACCTTCACTGCATTATGAGCATAACTTAGGGCTGGAGGTTTGGAATTCTGATTCTATTTAGGTCACTCAGATAAATCTACATTTAACTTCATGTGAACTCAGACTATTTGTTCTTTCTCCAAGGACTGGAAAGCAACAAAACTTTGCTTACTACAAACAGCTGTTGCTTTGTATTTTCCCCCATTGTACCCAAGAATAGGGCCAAACTACCAAATATAAACCTAGACCCATACTATCCCAAATTTCAGTGGTGTCAGTTACAGGGTTTTGGTTTAGGTCTTTTTTTTTTTTTTTTTTTTTACCAAGAAGTGCAGATAAGCATTCAACCCCTGTTGTCACTGAGGTTAATGGAGTTTTGACAATTTTAATGGGAGCACAAGAGGGTCCCCAGAATTTATGGAAGTTTCTTTAGTCTAAATATCAGAAAGACAGGCTCTCTGTGAGATTTCTTGTCCTAGTTAGAATTAGAATCAGAATAAAATAAAAGCTTATAGGACTTGCACTTTACCTAGACAAGTGCTTTCAATTCCTGTTCAAGCCAGTGAGAGTTAAGGATGCCCTTTCTCTCATAAGAGCAATCAGCACTTTCTACCTTTAATTTCATCTGTTGCTTTTCAGCTACAATGAGCTTTAGCCAATTAGTCCTCATGAAACCCTGGTGAGAGATATTTCATATCTGCTCAGATCATCAAAAGGTATTTAGAAACTTAACTCTAGTAGGCACCTCAATGCCTTGGTGATTTGAGCTATTATCTCTATTTTGCAAGGTTCATGCTTCCCCAAGTGACCATTAGAACAAGTTGCTCAGTCCAAATCTGGCTTTTATATGCTGTTCATCAGCCTCATGCCTTTCATATCACTTAGAAGTAAATACAGGTATTGGGCTTTTGTTTGCTTTACTTTGTTTGAGTTGTTAGATATCAGCCATTGACTCTCTATTCAACGTATTTTTTCTAACTCTTTACCAGAGTGTATTTGAAGGAGGGTAAACAGTGTGGAGCAGCTTTCAAAACTGGTGCTAATATTTAACAAGTGTCTTTAGTTAAGGGCAGCAGGTTACAGGAGAACCTTACATCTAGTTATTCAACGCCTTATTCAAATTAAAAGGGCTTCATAATATCTTGCAGTTTTAGATTGGTCTTTATTACTGAAAATTATGGTATCTTTATTTGCATAAATTTGTTGGTATTTTTGTTACTGTGTAGTTCCCTTCAGCCCACAGAGGGTGTATCTCCATCCCCTTTAGTATAAGTACAGATATGTTTCTTCAAGTCTCATGTAACTGATCTTTATGTCTTATCTGGCTGGCACATGTGGCCCGTATAATGTACTTTTGTCACACTGCATAATAACAGCTGTTGATAATGGTAGGGGGCAGGGCTCAGCAGCTCCCAGACTCAGTTTCAGTTTATGAGCTATGTTCCTAAAAGCTCATGCTTCAGAGTTTGTCAGTCACCAGCAGGGGTCAGGAAAAGATTCCCTCCTTACCACTCCAAATGTAGTCCTGGTTTACCTCCTTCCTCTGAAGCATCAGGGATGGCCATGGCTGGAGCTGTCACATTGCATGGGGTGGGCAGGAGCTCTGAGGTGACACTGAACATCTCTCACTCGGTTACTGGGCTGGGTGGGTCTTGCTCCAATGCAATGGACTCAGACTCAGGCTGTCTACACAGCAGCCTTATTTTGGAATAACAGACGTTATTCCGAAATAACAAAGAACATGTCTATACTGCAAGCCATTGTCTTGAAATAATTGCAAGCTGGAGGACTTCTTACTCCGACTCCTATAACCCTCATTCTACAAGGAGTAAGGGAAGTCAAAGGAAGAGTGTTCTTCCTGCTGTGCAGACAGCGCCAAAAGCCAAATTAAGCTATTTCGACTTAAGCTACGCAATTGACGTAGCTAAAGATGTGTAGCATAATTCAACTTTAGCTGCTGAGCCCTGTAGATGTACCCTAACAGATCATCATTTGTGGGGGTGGGAAGGAATTTTCCCTCATACCAAATTGGCAGTGTTCTGCCGGGAAGGGGGACAACACCTTCCTTTGCAGCATGCAGGTACAGGTTACGTCAGGATTATTTGCATGTTTCTCACATAACATTTTCCAGCCAATGTGGGAGCTTTGAGCCTTGGTGCATCTCAGTGCCTCCTATGTTCTGCCTGTGCCACATTATAGTTTAGTCTTCTGGGTGCTAGAATAATTTGGTCTAATTCCAGTTGTTGGATTTGGTATGTGGTAGCAGCAGCATGCAGTAAGTCAGACTACATGATTTACTGATCCCTCCTGGCCTTTCAGCATGACTCAAGTGAGTTACAAACAAGTCTTACGATTCCTTTTTTTTTCCAGTTAGCTTATTGTTGGCTGTTCAGCAAGCTTTGTAAACAACTGATAGCCAAAAAACCCCAAGAGAGATATCAAGTTGGATCTAGTTCAAAACTAATTGAACTGTATTATCTACCAACACTTGTTTTGTATACAATTGTAAAACAGCACAGTTTCCAGGAGTTGTTTAGGGAAAAGTCTATTTCTGTTACTGCTGACGGAATTCTAAAGGCTGTACACAGCAGTCAATGAACATTCAGCACTGTATATTGACATGATGTTGGTGTTTGTGCCACCTTAAACATATTTGTTTTAATGACCCACCTCCTCAAGTCAATCTTACCAGAAAATATGCAGCTGCACAAAGTACTGAGAAATTTGGATACAGGGATTCAAAAGCAGGGACACATTATAGGTGGTCTGTGGACTATTGAAAAAGTTACATCACTATGACAATTTTCCAACTTATAACTGAATCTTTAAACAGATGTATGGCACTGTCAGAGTCCTAGGGTAATTTGTCCCTTCTGAGGCCCTTTTCCTGTTCCTCGCAAGTGTACACCATTGGAATGGCAGCCCGTGCCTCTACTTCTTTCGGAAGGACAATTCATCCAGTCACTTTCTGAATTATGTCTCCTGGATTACCATGATGTCTAATATGGCCAAGGGACTCAGCATCTGCAAGAGTTTCTCTTTGAGACTCATGGATAGTAGTGTTCTGCAGAAACACATAAGCAGTTTCTTCAATCCAAAGTATGATTTGTTTTCCAAAAGGTGCACATCATTCAGATTAATTAGAAGACAGAGGCCTAAATACATGCCGTCTTACCTCCACTTGACATTCGCCTCAGAATCTGACAGACTGGGTGACCCTGGTTCTCAAGAACCAAGATATGGCCTGCCTGCTGTTGATCCTGACAA
This sequence comes from Pelodiscus sinensis, assembly GCF_049634645.1. Lineage (NCBI taxonomy): Eukaryota > Metazoa > Chordata > Testudines > Trionychidae > Pelodiscus > Pelodiscus sinensis. The sequence continues at coordinate 55,549,486 of NC_134719.1, forward strand.
GCTGAAATCTCCCCTCCTCTGAATCTCAGAATGTATTCTGATCTCTAGGACCTCAGCCTTCACAAGGCAGCTATGACACCTGGTTTGGGGCCATGGAGTTGCCTGTTCATAGTTCTTAATCTGGCTATTGTGTGTGTTTGTAGAGATATTACTTATCTAGGTCACCAGAATGTCTTCCTGCTTGGTTCCCCTAACACAGTGGTCACCAATTGGTCGAGTGCAGCACCCCTAGAGATCGATCACCGTGGCCAACTGGCCAGGCAGCTGCCCACTCTTTGATCCAGCCCAGCTGGAGCATGGCACAGCCTCGGCAGGCTAAACGCCACGGACAGCTGCCAAGGTGGCTGCCCCTGTTTTCTCCAGCCCAGCTGGTTACAGGGTTCAGCATGCTGAGGCTGTGCCATGCTCCAGCTGGGCTGGATCAAAGAAGGGCAGCTGCCTGGCCATCTAACTGAGTGGCAGGCTGAAATCTTTGGCCCACGAGCCAGTGCCACGCTCCTGCTGGGCTGGATCAAAGAGGGGCAGCCACCATGGACGGCCCTGGACTCTGCCTGCCCCAGGCCTAGCCATGGAGCTGCTATGTGCAGGCAAAGGACTGAGCCAGGCAGGGAAGAAACTCTGCCCTCTCCCACTCCTCGCTCTAGTGCTGCTCCCTGGAGGCTGAGAGTCCCAGCACTGCTGTCCTGCCAGTGAGTGTGCAGGGAGGCAGGAGGGAGGGTGAAGGAGGATACAGGGACAGGATGGGAGGGGGCACGAGTTGCACCGAGAAGCATGGGGCGATGCAGGGGGATCAGGCTGGGGGGAATCGTGGGGCGGAGTGCAGCGAGGCTGGCGTAAAGGGAAGATGTGGGGGGGTACAATTTTAATTTGCAGAGGCTGCACTTTCCTTTACTCCCCACTTGTTTGCCTCCTTCCCCAACTAGCTATTTGGCTGCATTCTTACCCTTTTACCTTTTTCTGCATTACTATCCCTACCTCCTCCCGCCCCCAAACTCCCTCTCTTACCCCCACCCCACACCCTCTCCTGCCACCAAACTCCTTTCCAGACCCTGCACCCCATTTCCCACCCAGATCCTGTATCCCTATCCCATTTGCTGGCAGCCCTGTCCTGCACATTAAGCCCCTCATTTTTGTTCCCACCCCAGAGCTTAAGCGGGTCCACAAAATCCACTAACTTTGGAACCCCAGAAAAGTAAATCTGGCCTATGGGAAGCCCTCAGCCTCAGTTCTCCCTGCCCCTTTCCCTTGCTCTGCGGGGACTGGGGTGCCAGAGGAGTGAGGCGTCTCAATTGTGGGCCCTGTCAGTGAGGATTGGAGGTTTTGGGAGGTGTTTTTTTGCTTCTCACTTATGTGATCCCCAACTTTATTTTCCTGTGGGTCAGTGGCCCCTGACTCAAAAATGGTTCCCCACCCCTGCCATAAATAAAGAAAACATTGAAACCTTTTGTGTTAGACATAGGCTGTGTCTAGGCTGGCAAGTCTTTCCGCAAAAGCAGCTGCTTTTGCGGAAAGACTTGCCAGCTGTCTACACTGGCTGCTTGAATTTCCACAAGAACACAGACGATCTCATGTAAGAAATCAGTGCTTCTTGCGGAAATACTATGCTGCTCCTGTTCGGGCAAAAGCTTTTGCGCAAAAGGGCCAGTGTAAACAGCTCAGATTTGTTTTGCGCAAAAAAGCCCCGATCGCGAAAATGGCGATGTGGCCTCACCAGAGCTGAATAAAGGGGAATAATCACTTCTCTAGATCTGCTGGCACTGTTCTTCCTAATGCACCCTAACATGCCATTAGCCTTCTTTGCTACAAGGGCACACTGTTGACTCATATCCAGCTTCTCATCTACTATAATCCTCAGGTCCTTTTCTGCAGAACTGCTACTTAGCCATTCAGTCCCCAGGCTGTAACAATGCTTGGGATTCTTCCATCCCAAGTGCAGGACTCTATACATGCCCTTCTTGAACCTCATCAGATTTATTTTGGCCCAATCCTCTAATCTGTCCAGGTCACTCTCCAGTGTACAGGCAGTCCCCGGGTTACGTACAAGATAGGGACTGTAGGTTTGTTCTTAAGTTGAATCTGTATGTAAGTCGGAACTGGCATCAGCCGCTGCTGAAACTGATCAGCTTCAACAGCCGCTGAATCGGGACACCAGTTCCACTTACATACAGATTCAAGGTAAGAACACAAGGCGTCCCCAAGTCAGCTGCTGCTGAAACTGATCAGCAGCTGATTCCAGGAAGCCCAGAGCAGAGCAACTCTGCCTCCGGCTTCCTGTAGTCAGCCGCTGGTCAGTTTCAGCAGCGGTTGACTTTGGGACGCCTGGGGCAGAGCAGCTCGGGTGCTGCTGGCTTGGTCCAGTAGCGCAGCCGCTCCTCGGAGCTACTGGACCAACCCAGCAGCACCCCAGCTGCTCTGCCCCAGGCATCCTGATTCAGCCACTGCTGAAACTGATCAGCAGCTGAATCAGGACGCCTGGGGCAGAGCAGCTGGGGTGCTGCCGGGTTGGTCCAGTAGCGCCAAGAAGCGGTGCTGCGGGACCAACCGGCAGTGCCCCACCCGCTCTACCACAGGCCCCCGGCTTTGCTCCACGTCTCCCTGGTCTGCTGGGGGGGCACTAGCTGCGTCCCCCGCCCCCAGCAGACCAGGGAGACGTGGAGCAAAGCTGCGGAAGACCCGGGCCGAACCGTGCCGCTTCCAGATCAGCTGAAAGCGCTGCGGGTCCGGACCCGGGTGCTCCGCCGCTTTGTTCCGCGTCTCCCTGGTCTGCTTATTTTAAATAATCCCCACTTCATTAAAATAAACATGGCCGCCGCACTGTGCTGACGATCAGCTGATCCGGCACAGTGTGGCAGTCTAGACACAGCGCGGTCGACAAAGGCTTCCCTTGTCGACCACGCCGCATCTAGACTGCCACGCTATTCCAGATCAGCTGACCATCAGCACAGTGCGGCAGCCATGTTTATTTTAATGAAGCGGGAATTATTTAAATCCCCGCGTCATTGACTATGCCGGGTAAACTAGTTTACATAGCTTTGTCAATGGAGCCATGTAGTCTAGATGTACCCTTATTGCTAACATATCTATAGAAACCTTTCTTGTTACCCTTCACATCCCTTGCTAGCTGCAATTCCAATTGCGCTTTCGCCTTCCTGATAACTCCCCTGCATTCTCGAGCAATATATTTATACTCCTCCCTATTTATTTGTCCAATTTTCCTCTTCTTGTAAGCTTCCTTTTTGTGTTTAAGCTCACCAAGGATGACCCTGGTAAGCCAATCTGGTCACCTACCATATTTGCTTATCTTACTGCACGTCGGGATGGTTTCTTCCTGTGCCTTCAATAAGGCTTCTTGAAAATACTGCCAACTCTCCTGGACTCCTTTCCCCTTCATGTTAGCATCCCAGGAAATCCTGCCCATCAGTTCTCTGAGGGAGTCAAAGTCTGCTTTGCTGAAGTCCAGGGTGTGCATTTTCTACTCTTCTTTCTTCCTTTGGTCAGGATCCTGAAATCTACCATCTCATGATCACTGCTTCCCAGGTTGTCACCCACTTCTACTTCCCCTACTAGTTCCTCCCTGTTTGTGAGTAGCAGGTCAAGCTGCGCATGGCCCCATGTCAGTTCCTTCAGCACTTGTACCAAGAAATTATCCACAATATTCTCCAAAAACATCCTGGATTGTTTGTGTACTGCTGTATTGGTCTCCCAACAGATGTCAGGGTGATTAAAGTCCCCCATGAGAACCAGGACCTGAGATCTGGAAGCTTCTCTCAGTTGTCTGAAGAAAGCCTCGTCTACCTCATCCACCTGATCCGATGGACTATAGCAGACACCAACCACATCATCACCCCTATTACTTCCAAATCTAAGTTTTACCCATAGACTCTCAACAGGCTTTTCACCCTCTATATATTGAAGCGCCGAGCAATCATACTGCTCTCTTACATACAATGCAACTCCTCCTCCTTTTATCTCCTGTCATGCAAGTCATCCCACCAAGTCTCCGTTATTCCAATCAAATCATAATTCTTTGACGGGGCCAGGGCTTCTAATGCTTCCTGTTAGTTTCCCAGGCTTCTTGCATTTGTATACAAACACCTTAGATACCCAGTTGATCGCCCTACCTTCTCCATTCAAGTTAGGGGTTCTCCTTTGATGCTTGTTCTTCCCTGTGTTTCTTTCCGGTAGCCAACTTCCTTAGTTACCTCAGGGCTTTGGTCACCATTCCCCAACCAACCTAGTTTAAAGCCCTCCTCAATAGGTTTGCAAGCCTGCCCACAAAGATGCTCTTTCTTCTCTTGGTTAGGTGGATCCCATCTCTTCCTAGCAATCCTTGTGCCCGGAACAGAGTCCAATGGTTGAAGAAACAAAAGACCTCTCTCCGACACCACCTGTGCAACCATGCATTTACTTCCTCAATTCGATGATACCTACCTGGACCTTTTCCTTCAACTGGAAGGATGGATGAGAACACCACTTGTGCTTCAAATTCTTTGATCCTTCTTCCCAGCGCTACATAATCTGCAGTGACCCGTTCAATTAAACTGTTCTCCCCAGCTGCTGCACTAGCAAAATGGGTGTAATTATGTAATTAATGGTGAGTTTCCATTAGCAACGGGTAATCCGCAGAAAGATTTGGAGAGGGTGGGGCCTCAAGAAAGGGGTGGAGTCTTGGGGAAGGGATAGGGTAGAACCTGGCTTGCCCTGACATTTAAAAAGTGATCTTGGGTGTAAAAAAGGTGGGAGACCACTGTTCTAACAGATCCATTTGATCTAAGTTCATAGAAAGAACCCATCAAACACAGAGAAGCATACACAGTGTTCATAAGTAGTACAGATATTTCCCAGTTCTTTATAGACACCTTATCACATGCAGCTCTCTATGGTCAGTAAGAAAAGCCAGCACTCCGTTTTTCTGACTTATGATCCATAGAAGCGATTCCTACCTGTTTACAGACATAAAACAGTCAATGCTTTAAAATCTATGGGCACCATCAGTAACTGTCTTCTCTTGGTAGATCTTAGTCCATGAGGGCTTAAACACCAACCTATGAGATCACCACTTGTATATTTAATCTCAGCAAGAATTATTACATCATATTAAGGGGTATTTATGAAAGGGGCCAGACTGACCAGACAGAGTGAATTGCTCTAATTATCTCCTGAAGAATGGCATGTTTAGAACCAATGCTTTCCCACACTGCCCTGCTAACTTGCCTCAATCCTTATCCAGCTTTAAGGGAAAGTGAGTAATCCAGTCTCCTTGCCCATTCAGTTCTTCAGGGCCGATATTCTGAGAATAATAAATAGAGTGTTAATTGTAATGAGGCTGTTTTGGAACACTTGGAGCTCTTCATCAGAAAGTAGCCTGGAGCTCTAGCTCATTTCACACAGCTCTCCAAACAATACTCAGATAATAATTACAACTGTGAAGTGACATAGCTAGGTTTAAGGGGATGAGAGATTTTTACTATATTGCCAGTCAGGAGAGACAGCTGGTGCTCTAGACAGCAACCTCCTGAGGCTCAGCAGAGGTACAGCACAATTTTTAGTCACTGAAGGCTCCAACTGCTGTCTCTCCTCACTATCTATCTATCTATCTAATCAATTAAGATGCAAGGGGAAGGGGTTGAGTTGCATTAAGCAACAACCTCACTACTCCCTTCCCGCTAAGGATACACCTATTATGTTATCTCCAGAGTTGAAGTTGAAAGTGGTACCCTCCCCCCGCCCTTCTCTTTTAATGTATTCTCATGGTGAAGTGAATTGATGCTTTCAATTCAGTCCTTAGTAGATAAAGTGTCTTTATAAGAGAAAGTGACCACTATATTTGGCATCATTAACGACAATCTCAACTGAAAACCAGCCTGCAAGAGGGAACCACTACTGATCTTGGGGATTTTGCTATTTGGTTTTGCATTTCTTCATGACATTGAGGTACATTAGCGGGATATTATGAGGAAGCTGAACTTGCTACTGTCCATCTGGTACCCATTCTACAAACAGAGTAGGTGGATGGGTGGAATTATATTCTCCAAAAATACTAATCCCACATCTTTCAGACTAAAGTTCTCTAAAAGGAAAAAAGAAACCAGATGGAAATATTTGAGAAGAAAATAAACGAAATTAAATGTAAAGGTGCACAACAGATTGTTGTACAATGAAAATTTAATATATGCATTATTATGTAATTTGGAGATTAACAGTACTGTATATGATGAGTTGGATTATATGAGTGTCAGGCTATTTGTCACTCAATACTGATTAGTTCTTTTTTGCACTGCTATGTGTCAGTAATTTTTTGATACTTTTTTAGGAGTCGAAGGTTGTACTATAGTTTAATGAAAATAAATCTAATGTCCCTAGCTTTACAATGAAGTCCCTCTTAGTCCCACAATACAGTAACAATACAGATAACAAGCAGGTGAACAAGTAGGAGGTTTTTGCAGGCCTTCCAACAAGTTAAAAAGGATAAATTGAAACCATAGAACTAATGCATTATGAACTTAATGAGCAGTTCTTGGGGATCATGAATCAGCTGTTAGTATTAAGGATGTGAAAATGTGGATCTGTTGAGTAGTCGATGGAATTTCCATCGACTACTCGATGAGTCGATAATGGGGGGTGCTCATTACCCCCAATGCGGCTCTGCAGTTTAAATATAGTAGGAGCCAGCTCTAAGGTTGTGTCTAGATTTTCTAATGGGAACTCAAAGTCCCCAGGTTGTCTTCTTTAAGTGGAGAAAAGGAATTGTTTCTCATGGGGATAAACAAAACAACACACACAAGAGCCAACTTGTGACATCAGGAGATCCACACTAGAAGCTCGTATTTGTTTATTTCACCAAGCTGTCTAAATACGTGGCATAACTATTGGAAAATTAACAGTACAAGTATTTGGCTGAAACTTGGTCTTCAAATAGATATTTTATTGACCAAACAATGTTTGTAAGAGACCGCATCTGACATTTAGTGGGACTAACCTGCTATAATAGGATACTATAGTGAACAGCTCTTAGTCATATGCGGCTTTGTAGTTGACCTATATTATCTGAGCCGTGTAATGCTTAAGGGAAATATACTGATAGTGATGGACAATGTCAATTGACTACTACTGATTTTGGATGAAGTAGTGGACAGACTGCTACTAAAAATGGATGTAACATGTCTGATGTAAGAGTATGAACCAACTGAAAGCACATGGTTCACTGGACATGATTGATTTTGGCCTCAGTCTACAACAAACTCTATGAAGTCAGATGTGTAGGTGCTTGTGAATTCTTTCAGTCATCAAGTCTAATTGACTTGAGTGAGATTCCAGTGGCATAGGGGAGGGAATGTTCTCAGGGATCTGAATGCAGGATCAGGGCTATTAAGTGCTTATAATCTATACAGCACTGAGTAGACTGCAGAAACAGACCTTAGAGTACTTACAACACATAGAAATAATACAAACAAAATTCAGCAAGTGATCAGATGGGAGCCCAGTCACAGGGCTGAGCAATTTTTGAAGTCTACTATGTATTTGAGAGAATTTGTCAGTCTGTTTGTGTTTGTTCAAGAACTCCTAAATGCTAACATCCGTGTTCACCAGATTTGGTATGCAGCTTCCTCTTATCTTAACTTAAACCAAGATCAGGGTTTGATTATGTCAGGAAAAAGGGATGTGCCTGGAATGGATCTGCTTCTTATAAAAATATCCAGAAAAAGACAGAATTACCAGGTAGGTGAAGGGGGTGGCTTAGGGTGGGCCCCCCCACCCAGGACTACCTATGCCCCCAGCCTCCCACCCCATTAGGAAAGGCAGAGGGCAAGTGAAGCTTCCCTCCCCTCAATTTGTACAGTGACATTGTTGGCTGTTCCTCTTTGTCAGGGAGCGAAGGAAAAGTGCACAAATTTCTGCATTCCTCACTCTGGCTGGAGAGCACAGAGGGGCAGACAAAATCTTCACTTTGCTCTCACTCCCTGACAGGGACATAAAGGGGAAGAGAAAGCAGCCTTGGAGCAAACTGAGGGAAGGGGGACCTTTGATACACACACAGAGAGATTTTCTTCTTCCCCACAACCCTGATTCCTGCAGCCCCCTCCCAAACCTCAAGCCCCCTTCCCAGAGCCTCTCTTTAAGGACCCAAGCAACAAAGGGCAGATTTGCTAGTATTACATATTTCTAAAGGAGCCCTAAGTTGTGGATAAGAGACACTTTCTCAGTAGGAGACCAATGAAAAGTTTCAAAGGAGTATGTTTAAAGCATAAAAACTTATTAGAAAAGAGGATGAACAAACAAGAGAAAGGGAGGGGCCTGTTCTGTGCACACATACAGAGGGTGTAGAATGAAATATCACAACAGTAGGAGAAAAAACAAGTCAAAGTGTGATGGTGACCTTGATACCAAGAGCAGCCAATCATATGATCTGCAGTGGAATGTTCAATGATTAACAAGCACATGTCAAGCATGATTGCTTAAGGGCAACCTATTAATGCAGCCTACTACTACTGAAAGAGGCAAGAGCAAAAAGAGGAGAGGAACTGTATTAGAGAGGGTGAGCTAGGATTTCAATCACTATTCAAAATAAATGCTAAGCACCTCGTCCAACAAAGTTCAGAAGAGTCAGCCTTCTGTGGAGAAAAAGTTATAATAAAAAAATCTCAACTACAGCAAAGCAATCAAATCTCAATGTGGTGATGAAGCTAGATAGGATGATAGAAATACTCACTGAAAAAAAAGCACATTCAATGAGCCACAATATAGCTGCACATTATCCACCCACTGATAAATGAAATTAGCAGGAATTCAATAATTGCCATACAATTAGTTTGATCAGCCATGCAAAGTAAATTACAGCCTGAAGTCTTATTTAAGTCACCTAAACTAACACAAGGCAAACATTCACAAAACCGTCTAGATCAGAAAAGAGACACACAGTGGTTGGGTGATTAATTGTTTAGGTGGAAAACCCACCCAATTACTGATTTGTGTAGCTATTTGTTTGTGATGGGCTTGTGGAGCCTGACTACATATTAGCCTTTTGTGTCTATTACTTAGCAAGGCAAGGCTTTCAGAGAAGAGATGTTTTACTTTTTTCACATCTACACAGAAGATTAAGGATGCCACTTTTGTAGAAGTTATTGTTTGGGAAGATGTGGGTTTATCTCAGCTATGTGCATGTGCTGGACTTGTTCTCTACTTAAATTATATTTGTAGATCTGCTACAGTTAAATTGAGCAGCACTTTCTGTTTCAAGGTCAGCTCAAGTTCTCTAAGATCTACATGATTAGTCTGATAGTCTTGAAATATAATTAGTTATTTAGTTGAACAAGTTTACCTGCAGCATGAAGTATTTTTTCCCATCTTGCTTAGCTAGATACAATTTTTATTGCCTTCAACAGAGACTCCAATTTGCTTACCGCCCAACAAACCTGTCCAACACTGGAGGAGAAAAGAGAAGAGAAAATCCTCTCACTGGAGAAGAATCAAGTCACACATGTCTTTTACACTTTTTTCCTGCCTATGGCAATGGGATCCAGCCAGCTACATCATGTTGTAATGCAGGCAGAATATGGTTCTCACTTCTTTGTTAATTATTATTTGGAAGCACAACTTCTGGCTGTAGTGAAACCTACAACATCAACTCTTTGAATGCTTTCCAGCACAGGAGCTTTGAAAATCTGCTCTTACAACTTAGTCATTGGTCAGGGCACCTGACTCAAGTCATCCCACAATTAAACAGCAAGAAATATGCTGGGCCAATTTCATCTGGAGTGAATGAGCACCCTTCCCTAGCAGCCTCTGGGCCAAGTTAAGGTGGTCACACAGATTGTAGTTGTGGCACTTGCACTGGTTTGCCAAGAGGGATGATAATCTGGAAAGCATGCTCATTTTGTTTAATCACTAATGTCAAACCAGCAGCAGAACACACACTGACGTGCAACTTACCCAATCAACACTACCAGACACATATTAGTGTATTTATGGTCTAAAGCAGACAGCTGGAAGGGGAAAGAACTACACCACTGAACCAATATAGATGCAGGAAAATTGAAGGGTGCCCTACAACCTACAGCAGCTGTGTGTAGTGCTAATGAAGGAAAATAAAAAAGCTGGGCCAATAACTAGGCTTATGCAAGAGATAAAGAGCAGTACTGCACCCAAGAGCAAATGAGTTATCCCCAAAACTTACATATAGAGGTATATTCAGAGTCCTGGTTCTGCAGTTCCTAGAAAACATGGACACATGTTTTTGCAACAAATTAATTTACAATTTGTAGTGTTGTTTTCATGACTGCCTTGACTTTTTTCCCTGAAATTTGACAAAAAGTGCAGCCCCCTGATTAATATAAAAACAACACTACTTCCCATTTTGATCCATACCTAGTTTGTTTGTGCCACAAAAGACACAGCAAGTACCTGAATCTGCCACAGGAACAAATTTGGTCATTGGACAGGAGCCTGCAGGTATATATAGGAAGAAATTATGATAACTGCCAACTGCATTATAAGTGTGCTCCATAGTCTTTAGCAGTCTTCACCTCAAAAATATGAGCAAATACAAGAGTCTAAGGCACATTTATGTTCATTTGATTTAACCCCATGCTAATCTGAAACAATTTTGAGAGATGTTATCAGTTCTCCAGAATTATAAATTAATCCACATCCTAAACTGACTCACACAGGTTTCAGGATGCTTATGGCAGCAGTAACAGTGATCATATCAATCATAGCTCTGGACACATGCCATGTGTTAGCTGAACTTTATCGTTTAAGGTGTAACATCATTCAGAATGAAGCTAGAAAACTTGATGGGTGAGCAACAGTCTCTTGTCTGTTTAGCTGGCAAGTGTTAATACTAATTCATAAAGTGATCTTTAAAACAGATATACAGGGTAAAATTCTCAGTTGGTATAAATTTGTTCAGCTGCAGAAGATTCAGAGCTAGTTTACATCACGTTTGACCTCGGACAATAAAGAGTTAATCTGAAATATAAGTGAAAAACATCATATTCCAAAACAAATTGAGCATTCGGAAGAGATAAGAATATAAACAAATAAACTGCCACTTTATCAGCAAATAAGTGATTGTTATAAGGCCTATAAATTAAATTAATGAATGGTACACTATTAATACAATTGATCTGTTCATTTCTATATGCTTTGCTTTCCCCACTCCCACACACACACACCCTTTTTCATAGGAAGCATTCCATTTACCTCCGTCATTCTGGAGTATTTTAAATCTGTGAGAATTAGCACTTCTTTGAAAGTACTTTTACTTCCACAACAGCTGTCAGGAAGTTCTACCTTAAAAAAACAGGGAAGGTGATACCTTAGTCCTCATACCCAGGCTGCTCAACAAGTAAATCATTAATCTCTTGCAGACTTAGCACTTTGAAGAAAAGTTGTAAGTGCAGGAGTACAAATGTCATTAATTATGTACACACAAGACACATGGCCCCCCATTCTGATATTATTCACACTAATTTTAACACCTCTGCAATGTTGTTGAATTAAATGCATTTAGCCCTGATTTACATATATGAAATTAGAATCAGGCACTTATAGTATGAGTAGTTTAGAACATACATGGTAACCTATTTCAGAATATTAATTGTGTCACATAAGGTAGGAATTTGCATCATGGGAGTGCTCTGGAAGCATTATTTAACTCTCACAGTAGCCCTACAATAAGGTTAGCATTACTGCACCTGAATTACAGATGGGGGAATTGAAATGAGATGTTTAAGGCAACAGCAGTCTGAGCCCACCTATATTCTAGTAGCTACTGCAAGAACGTGACAGATCATTGTTATCCCGTGATATGGCTCAATCTTGCAGCATATAACTGTTTTAATGATGCCCCCCAAGCAATGCAAAGTCACACAGCAAGTCAATGTGAGGTCGGATTTTCTAGCTCGGGATTGTTTACATTCTTTGGAATTCTGCCCTCCAGACAGTGAGATTAATCTGAACTGGTTTGCCCTAATTTTCTGCCAGCACCTCAAGAAGTCTTGTCATTGGGTTTAACATTATATATATATAGGTGCTAAATAAGAAAGGGAAACCTGGCTTTACAGTATCATGTATATATGACATTGATTGATAGAAGCAAAAATTACAAGGAATAAAGGGTTAGCTCTAATTCAAATAAATGAAGAAGCAATGATATAAAGAAGTCAAAACTGCAGAAAAAATAAGAAACCACTGGCAGAATCAAGAATAAAAGCCAGGTTCTCCAACTACAAATTTACTGCCCTTCCCAATGGGCACACTATGGCCTGAAGCCTCCAAAGATTTATGCATGTGCTTAACTTTTAGGGTTGCCAGGTATCCGGTTTTGAACCGGACAGTCCAGTATTTGAGCTTTCTGTCAGGGAAACAAATTGAGAAAATACCGGACATATAAATGTCCAGTATTTTCTAATTAAGTAAATTTTATTATTATCATGAATATCCGTATGAAACTATGCAGTAGAGAGGGCGAGGGTGGGGGCAGGGCGAGATGGAATCCCCAGGGCCAGACTCACCCATGTGCAGGGCTTGCCGAGCTGCAGCGAGCCCCGCTCGCCAGCCACGCAGTTCTGCGCTCTGCACATGCACAGATCGCTCTGCGCCAGCTCTTCCGGGGTGTAATCTACTCGCCCCGTGCAAGTAGACTACACTATTTGTTGAGCCCTGCCCATGCGCCCCGCCGGAACCGTGTGCAGGACGGGCAGCACCCCGGGATCTGCATGCGCCCGGGCCAGCCCCACTCCCTGCCGGCCAGTTTCCCCACACACTGCCCCCAACCCTCTCCCAGCCAGCCCTGTTTCCCGCTGGCCGGTCCCCTCCCCACACCAATCTCCCCCGGCCAGCCCTGCTCCCCTCAACCCCTTTCACGGTCCTGTAAAGCTAGCTCTGCTTTCCACCGTCTGGTTCTCCTCTCCTCCTCCCCCGATATCCCCCAGCCAGCCCCGCTCCTCAACCTACACCCCCCCCCCATGCCTCCGGATCTGAGCTCAAGGTATTTTTTTAAACCATCTGGTAACCCTATTAACTTTGCAGCAGCTTTCAGGATCAGGCCCAATGGAATGACTCACCATGAATAAAGTTAAGCACATGGGTAAAGTTCTGCAGATTACAGGTCTAGTTTCTTAGGTAATAAAGACTAGGGGCAATTCATGTGATCATTACATTGCTCTGCTTTCTAGCATGAGATACAAGTGGAAGAGGGTGGGGAAGCTATCTTTATTCTGCTCCTTTATACTTTAAAATTATTTTTCTTTTTTTTTCGCCTCTAAAAATAAGGCTTTGCACACACAGGGCTGTTCTGGCTTGAACAGGTTGTGCACTGCAATATTTTCACTGAACACAGTGTATAAATTTAGCATAAAACTTGCATAAATCTTTGCAGGATTGGGTTTACATTTGTCTAGGAAGGGGGAGGAAACCTGCGATGATGTGATAAATGCTGTATTGGCAGTAGAAAAGACCACCTTATATATAGGGTTGCCAGGTGTCCCGTTTTGAACTGAACAGTCCAGTATTTGAGCTTTCTGTTCGGGAAACAAATTGAGAAAATATAAATGAGAAAATATAAATGTCCGGTATTCTTTAAATAAGATGTAATGTAGATTGTGATGTAATGTCAAGTGTGTACGGTATTTTTGTTCAAATCACTTGGCAACCCTACTTATATAACTTATCTATTTCTAAGTTCTATGACAGGCCTGGGCAAAATACGGCCCACAGGCCGGATCTCGCCCACCAAGGCACCGGATCCAGCCCACGGACACTGCAGAGAGCCCCAGGCAGGTTCCTTGCTTGCCTCGCCCCACCCGTACGCCACTCAGAAATGCGGCTGCGGAGTGGTTTCACTTTAAAAACTGAGCCAGGAGGGGAGGAAAGACATCTTTAGGAGCTGCTTCCGCCCCCAGCACAATCCCACTGCCAGTTTCTGGCCAGAAACTGGCCAATGGGAGCTTCCTGTTTCAATAACAGGCAGCCACGAAGCACAAGGGGCTCCTAGTTATTCACAGAGCACAGAGCTGCAGCCTTTGCAGGGGCAAGGCAGTCAGGGAAGCTGATTCAGGAATAGGCTGTTGGCTGGTAAGTCTCCTGGCAGAGCCTATCTCTGGCACCTCAGACCCTTCATTCCCCACTTCTGCTCCCCATTTCTGCTTCCCTCCTGCACTTATACCCCCTCCAAATCCCCTGCCCCAGATCACAGTCCCTTCCTGCCATAGCTCACAACCCAAACCCCTGTACCCCAATTTCCTGCCCTAGGTCACACTCCAACCCCCTGCACTCCAGTCCAGTGCCTCAGGTCACAACTGCCTCCTTTACCCCAAGGTCTCTTCTGAACATAACCTCCATCCCAGACCCTTGCACCTCCTCCATTAATATCATGGAAGACCGCAGCCCTTGACCACTTTCCAAATTCTTGGAGTGTCCCCTTCATCAAAAATTATTGCCCACCCCTGTTCTAGGATCACATTCATGTGACCACATTTTTATGAACTTTTAAGTATCCTATTAAAAACCCTTTGCAGATAAATATTTATATAGATGTAATGTTGTTAGGATGACCACAAATAACAATAGAAATGTAGCCGTGTTAGTCTGGGGTAGCTGAAGCAAAATGCAGGACAATGTAGCACTTTAAAGACTAACAAGATGGTTTATTAGATGATGAGTTTTCGTGGGCCAGACCCACGAAATAATTAGCTTCCCCAATTATCACCTCTAATACCATTAGCTCACAGACGTCCCACTCTCCCCACCTCTAATATCATCAATTCACAGACACTTACCTTCCTTCCTCCCCCCCCCCTGCATCCCCCTCCTGTTCTGAAATGTGATTTGTCCTTTTCATATGTGTTCATTTTTTTTAATTGTATCCTTTGGTATATATGGTTGTGACTATTTTCTTCCACTATTTGATCTGAGGAAGTGGGTCTGGCCCACGAAAGCTCATCATCTAATAAACCATCTTGTTAGTCTTTAAAGTGCTACATTGTCCTGCATTTTGCCGCAAATAACAAGAACAACAAACTGAAGACTGTAATTCTGGGCCAGATCTGTGCAGGTATTTAAGCACCTAAAGATGCTTATTTGGATCAATAGCACTACTCTTGCACGTGCTGAGCTTTACTACCAAGCGTACATGCAAGATCAGGATTTGAATAATAAAAAAAGACTGGTCTTCAGCTTTAAAATAAACTCTTTAGAAGTATTTAACTGGTATAGGATAATGACAGCTTCAAATCTAGTAACAGGAAATAATGTTAAAGTCTATTCAAGCATTTCCACACAATAATCAGCAACATTTTATTTAGAGCTAATCTCCCACTTCTTGTTGAGATGCTTGAAGGACAATTTATGAATGATCAATTTTAATACTATTGTGGATCTTACTATGTGTTATTTACCATGTGATCAATATTACTGGGTTTTCTCATTCAGTTTTCCAGTATTTTTTTTCTGACTGCACTGTTGGTCTAAGGTTGATGATTCATCCTTATTACTCATTCTGGACACTCAGACCACAGCTGTTCTGCCAAGATGGCATCAACATTAAGACAGTAGTCAAAATACAGCTACTAAAAAAAATATTTTCTTCCTGACTCTGATAAGGTAGGAAGCCGTTCTCAGACTATTTTAATTTAGTGTTAATGTTCTATATCTTTTCTATAATACAAGTACTCACTCTCCGCCTTGCTATCTTTGAGGAAGAAGAGAATGTATTAGCAACTGTGAAACGTGCTACCCACTAACCAACCACTACACCAGGGGTGAGAAACCTTTTTTGGGTTGGGGCCACTGGCCCACAGAAAAATCAGTCGGGGCCACATACAAGTGAGAAACAAAAAACAACAACAACAACAAACCCTCACTGATGTGGCCTCTGATGAGAACGACACTCCCCACATTCTCTTTGCACAGAAGAACCTAGCGGGGCCCAGGCTAGTAGAGTCTGTGTGCTCCAATCCTGTAGTAGGGTGGCAGGAGCACCAGCACAGACTCCACAATACTGGGAGTGAGCCCTGAGCCTTGGGGGCCGCATCTAGGCAAGTCAGGGGCCGCATCCAGCCCCCCAGCCTGAGATTCCCCACCCCTGCTCTACACCTTTCCTGTGATGGTAGCACTAGATAACCCTGTTTCCAAACTGCTAGAAAGCTCAGTTCTAGGTGCAAACATTGTAATTTACCTTTATTACATAAAGGGCTTGCCCAAATCACTGGATGAGAATTACTCTACTTGAACTTTGAGAAAATTTGTATCTGGGTACAAACTTTGCAACTCAGATCTGTTTATTCACACAAGACAATACTCAGAAGTCAGTTGTATAGATCATGAACAAAACAGCTATAAGGCTATGTCTACACCAGCATTTTTCAGGAAGTCTCTCACCCTTTACACTACTATTGGTGCAGGTCTGTAAGGAATGTGTTTTTACCATTGTGCCACCTAACCTTGCTTAGCACAGGCTACTACTAGATGTAAGCGGGGGAATGGTCCCGCTCTTGTGGGGAACTTTCCTGGCTTCTATACATCCCGGTGAAATGAACCAGCGAAAGGATCTGAGTCCCCGCTCCCACTTCCTTTACCCCACGGCTCCCTGATCCTGAGGGCTCCCCCTCCACTCTCCTGAGTAGCAGAGCCCTTGAAACCCCAACAAGGCTGGGCCCAGGTTTCCTGGGGCTTAATCCCTGACCTTGTAGTCACTAGGGGCAGGAGTTAGGGTGTCCCCACTCCGAGGTGCTCTCTTTACACTGCAGGCCTTCTTGGCCCAGTGATCGCTTCATAAGGTTCAAAGCAAATACAATTTATTAAACATCAACTGATTAAAGAGAATAGAATAAGAAACAATGAGAATGGTTAAATGAGAACACACAGCCCTGCTCTGTAGCACAGGGACATCAACACAGCAGTCTGCAGAGTGTAAGGACAGTTCACAGTCTCTTCCTTAGAAGCCCTGGATGTGCTGCAAGGGGCTGCAGGCTGGACACGCTTGCACTGGCAGTGACCACACAGCCTCAGTCTCTAAGTGGCCAGACCCCTCTCCCAGTCCAGAGCCTTTCCCCACACTTTGCAGGTCCCAGTAGCTCACCACATCCAGCTGCAGGCTGTGCTGCTTGGCCAGTTCCAGCTCCTTGTGTTGTTTCTCTGTTCCTTTTGGCTTTCTGAGCACTGCCAGTCTGCTGCTCAACGCAGGGTCTGCACTGCTTGGCCTGTCTGTGTCTGGTTCTGTCGCTGTAGGACTTCTTCTTGTACTCCTCTTTCAGCTCTCTGTCTTTGCAGGACCTCTTCTGCACACAGCTTGTTTGTTCAGAGACAGAGCCAGAACAATCCCCACTTACAACCTGTCAGTCAGGCTGAGCTGGAGTGTTGACTGCTTTCCATTGTCTCTGGGGTCTGTCAGTCTCATGAACCCTTCCCCTTCTGAAGCTGGTAAACCAAAAAACTCCCACAGAGTTTTAGTAAGGGGTAACAGTCCCCTTACATAGACAAGACCTACAGAACAGAGAAATTTTCCACTGCAATTTATACACTATGATTTGGCCTGGATACTTTCCAAAGAGATTTTTGCACACACATTCAGAGAAAAGGGAATTTTAAAAAGCTTTATTATGTAGTGACATGATGTAGTAATGGGGCAATGTCCAATAAGGTACTGATTCAGCAAGGTACTTATATATAATTTTAAAGCAATTTTCTATACTACTCGTATCTCTACTTGCTACATTTGTAAAGTCCTTATTCCATTACATTTGGGGACCATGAGGGTGAAATTTTCTGAGAGTAGAAAGGCTTGTTCATAGTTATAACCATAACCAGGCAGCTAGTATTACTGTGCAATAGAACAGCAAGTTTGTGAATGCATGGTCTCCCCGCGGGTGATCCCTCATAATCTTGGGGCTACACTGCAAGTGACCACTCACCTTAGGAAACCAGTAACTCCATGCCTGTTTATCTTCTTGTCTATTTACATATGGACTATTTACACTAACAAGAGTCCCAGAACATAGTGCATATAATCTCCATGGGTATGTCCACACGTGCACCCAATTTTGAAATAGGGATGCAAATGAAGACACTCGAAATTGCAAACGAAGCCGGGATCCCGCACTTCATTTGCATATTCACATTATGGCGCTATTTCGAAATAAAACGCACTGTGTAGATGCGTTATTTTGAGAGAAAATCTTTCTCTTGAAATAACTGTTAAACCTCATTTTATGAGGAATAAGGGTTAGTTGAGGGATCTCCCTTGCTTTTGTAGGGAGATCAAGAGGATGGTCAAATAGTCCTAACTCAGTCAGCTATGCCACCTGAGACTAACAAGTACTGCCAGATATCCTATCCTGGCTTTGCCATGGGCACAGGCAGCATTAATGACAGAATTCTGGCTGCCTCTTGCACTGGTGTATTGCACTGGTGTACTAGGGTAGGAAAAGACTTGTTGCACAAAATCAAGCATAAAATTATGGCCTTATTTTTTTAATTGCACTTAAGTAATTTTACAGCACTTTCCAATGTTGCCTATTGCCAGAACTAGAGGATGTCTCAGGCTCATGTGCACTAGGACATTTTGCACTGGTTTAGGTACATTGATGTAATCCCCCTATTACAGTCAAGAGACACCAATGTCAATAGTGACTTGCATCAGGACAGCAATCCACATCAGTGTAGTTTCTTCAGTGGCAAAACACTCCAGCATAGACAAGGCCTTATTTTCAAGAATACACATTATGTTGGGAATGCTTCACTGAGAGATCCAATTGTGATGGTCCATCCTTCCCCGCAGACAGACATTCCACTTCCAGTAGAGATAACTGCAGCGTAGTTTATGAGGCTACCCAGCCATCTTGCATTGGAAAGCTTTTGTGATCATATATGCTCAGCACAGCTCTGCATCTAGTGATCAAAGAGAGGAATAGTGACTCTCTCAGATAAACAAATTAGAAAAGTGAGGAAAATTTAGAGCAGAGCAAATCTGAAACTACCACCAATCCTAAAATCATAGGATTATATAAATGAAAAATGACACAAACCTGTTAGATCATATATGCCATCTCCTTGCCAGCACAGAATTGTTCCCTTCCATAGGGCATATTCTTTTTTAATTATTTGTTTATGTCTAAAATATATTATAATTATATGATATGCACAATTCAACAATATAATCACTCATCAGCACCAGGCCAGATTATAATGCTTTATTATATCAACTAGTTAAACAATGGTGAGATAAATATTCCATTTCTATTATACAACACTTTACAGTGGCTAGACATATAGGAAACTGTGCATATAGCCAAATTACTGCAAATAGGTTTATATTTCCCTGTATTACTCAGACAGTGTTTCCTTTTAGTCATATACCGCTCTTTCCACCAGATGGTTTGTTAGTTTTTATTTTGGCTAAAAAGGGTTTAACCAGATTAGGGATTAATCCCTGGAGTTGCCATCAGCTAACTGTTAACAGTCTGACATTGATCAAATCCTCTGGAATTTTCTCCTGTTCCTCCCCTTCTTTCCCCATCCTCCTCTTCCCTTCTCTCCCTCCCCCCCATCTTTCTTGTTTTGTTTTACATTTATAATCTTTTGCTTGGTAAAAAGTAGAGACCTACTGTACCCAACTAAACATCAGGATTCCATCTGAATGACACAGCTAAGTATTTGTAGAGGATAAATATTAACAACTAGGAAAAGTCTTTCCATCTGGGTCAGAATCAAATAATGAAAAAGGAATAACAATGACTGTATGTTATGGAATTGGGTGCATGAAAATATTTTGGTGTTCTGTGTTCAACTTGGTATGCTTGGATCTTTCTGATTCTTTCTTGCTTTCTCTTTCATGTTCATGCTGTTTTTCTACCACACTCTTTTTAACATATAATTTCTTTGTAGATTTGTCTTAAATTTACTAGACTGTAAAAAATCTCTCTCTCTCTTTCTCTCTCTCTCTATAATTTCTCAATGTATACTGAAGAAAAGTAAAATCTAGTACATCTGTAAAATCTCTGAATCTACTAAAATTAATCACTACGGGATTATAGATATTCTAACTGTGCACTCAGTTTCAATGCTCCTTTTACATGGGATTTTTATACTTTTTATTTTGAGCTCATGTAACATTGTAATGCTTTTTTACATCATTAGTAGATAAATAATTACCAAATTCACTGTCATGAAAAATTCATCGTGGACCATGAAATCTGCCCTTTTGTGTGCTTTTACTCTGTGACAAGCCTTGTCTCCAGAAATGCTTCAGTTCATTCTGCACAGTACACCATTTCCATTACACAGACAGTAATCTGGGCGCTTCTACATGGAGTCAGGATGGTTCTGCAGTGGTAGGCTCTGTGTGGAGCCACGATGGCTCTTCCTGTATCCATGTGAAAAGAGGAAGATCCATATATCCTAAGAGTCACAGTTCAAAAGAATGATCTAACCAGCTTAAGTGCTGTTCTATTATGACAGCTATTTCTTTGTAACAAAAAGAGAAGCACATTTTCTCCCCCTCTTGAACACATGAAAGTAATTTTATTTGGAATATTATACTCACTAGATGTAAGGATTCTGGGGTGCTGGAGCACCCCCGGCTTGAAGTGATTTCCATTATATTCAGGGTTTACAGTTTGCTTCAAAGGCTCTTAGTACTCCCACTGCACAAATTGTTCCTGCACTCCTGATTATACTGAATATTTTGATCGGAGATTTGTAATCTCCCTTACGCGAACTATGCCCACAGCATCTAAACGGCATCAACCCTGGGCCTGAAAAAATATGAATCAATGTAGTCATTGTGGGAGGTAGGGTATGCAAGGGAGACAAAGAATTCACAAGAAGTTTAATGAAAATTGTTCAGCAATTCTGCTATAGATGTGACCAGGCCAAAGTATAAAACAGTTTTATACTGTCTATAATTTTTAAAGGCCTCACCTCTCCTACATGATCTCACAGTTTATACCTACACTGCTAGACCTGTGGCTGGTCTGTGCCAGCTGACTTGTGTGGCAGGGCTGTTTCCAGAACTCTGAACTGTAGATACTCAGGCTGCAGCTTCAACTCTGGGACCCTCCCATCTTGCAGGATCCTAGTGCTCAGGGTACAATCTAAGCCTGGAAGTCTACACTGCAGTTAAACAGTCCTGCAGTCCAAACCCAGTGAGCCAGAGGTAGCTGGCCCTGCCAGCTGTGTGTTTTTAACTGCAATGTAGATGTAGCCTACAGCTCCGCCATTTTTTCCCTGTACTCTGAAGCATCAGTGAAGTTTTGAACTTGAGAAGTTAATAATATCATTGTGGAAAGAGAAAGTGATACAATAGTCTATCCTAGTCTAATTTATTTGTATGCATATATTCTTGAACATGCCACAGAACAACTTTTATAGCTCCAAAAAGTGTGCTCTATGTTCACTGTCTGTTTTTCCCCTGTACTTCTATCAAACACCAGTCAGAATGCTCTAGAGATCCCATCCTAACACTGTTCCTGAGAGAATTGTGCACAATTCCTGTCCCTCATAGATATTTTTTTCTCCACAGAAAATATATTCTGCTAGAGATGTTCTGCCTTTTGCCCACCACAAGCTGCTGTGAGGCTGGAACAGAAGGCAGCCAGAGCAGCCAAGAGTGGATATGGAGGAGACTGTGTGGTCATATAGACTGAAGTTCAGAAGAGCAAGGCAGGGGGGAACAGGGCCACATGGAGATAGGTGGGAGAGAGATGCAGGACCACACGGAGATGAAGGAAGGAAGGGTGGCAGGTGCAGGGCCACATGGGGGCAGGAAAGGGGATGCCTAACTGAATAGGAGAAAGTAGGAGTCAGCCTAATAATTCCCCTCAGAACAAGCAAACAAAAACCTGTTGCATACCTCTTCCATTCCCACCCAGACAACTCTCCAAATTGCATTCTGGACAATTATTTCACTCTCCTTCAGCTCCTCCATTATCTCTGACTCTCCCAAGCCTTTGCACTGCTTCTCAGGGGTGGAGGAACTATGTTTAAATCAATTATTACAAAAGTTTTGTATTTAATATGCCCAGTAAGAAATCTATTTTTTGGTCACCTGTATTGAAATAAACTACCAAAATAATTGAAACTGCTGTGATTATATTGTGTTGTTTTGACAATTAAAATATGCAACATTTAAAAATATTTTGCACAGAAATGTTGTTATTTTGTTGCAGACCCCCCTCTGGAGTAAACAGTCAATGGGAGCCTTTTCATAAACTTCAGTGGGGTTTTAGATCAGACCTTAATTGCAAAAGGTCCGAGTCTTGCAGCTGCTCTCTCTCTATCACATGCCCTTTGAGGCTTTGCAACCCAAAATAAAGATGACAAATTAAGGAATCAACTATCCTCCCTTTCAACATCTCATCTCAAATTGCCTGGTGTTAATGAGAATAAGCATGCAATGTACTTACTGAGACCCTGCTTCAGTTTAGCACAATTAATTTTATATATCCAATTATGTCAATGTGATTATTCACATGGTTAGATTTAAGCATGTTGTCACAGGTTGAACTATCCTGTTAAGAACAGGCCTGGGCCAGCTTCAAGGGAAGTGTTGCAACCCCAATAGGTAAAATCATGAGTCAGAGCCTCTTAAAAGGATGACAGCATGTTTTCTGGTCTGTCTTCTGATTTTTAATTCCCTCTGCCCCCGTGTGAGTGGCACTTACAGTGTCAACAACTCTCACCAAGGCATACTGTGATTTTAGCCTTTGCTGCACTAGCTCTTGTTAGAAGACACAACCCAAATCAATTTACTGAAATTTACATAACTTGTTTCTGATCTCCCAGCCTATAGGTCAATTAAGCACTCCCCAGCTCCACATCAGTTGGATGCCTCCTGTCTCCGTCCCTCAGACCACCAGACACACACAGTGCTGTCCCCCAGCCTCATCTATCTGTCTGTTGCCTCCCATATTCTCCTGTACCGGTGAAGGTTCTTCCCCAACACACGCACACATAACCTTGGTGGAAGCAGAGAAGACAGGTCCAGGGGCTCTTCACACCCTGAAAGACAACTGCAGCAGAGCTCCTCTTCTTTTTCTTCCCAGGGAGGGTAATGCAGGAGCCAGAGGGAGGAACATGGAAGTGCAGTCCCATTTTTCATGAGGGGGGGGAAAAGAAGATTGGCAGTAATGATGCCAGGCAGGAGCAGGCTAATTAA
Organism: Pelodiscus sinensis; assembly: GCF_049634645.1. NCBI lineage: Eukaryota > Metazoa > Chordata > Testudines > Trionychidae > Pelodiscus > Pelodiscus sinensis. Next base: position 55,572,641 of record NC_134719.1, read on the forward strand.
TGGCTCAGGTTCTCCAGAAGCTCAAGAAGGCCCCAATTTGGTGTTTGCCAAAATATCATTCATCTTATCACATGTGAATTTTTAACAAGTATCATCATTATGTGGGGTATTGACATAATTTTTGGTTTGAGGAAATAATGCAATTACTATTTTCAGGGGAGAGAGGAAAGTTCCCCTCAGACATTTATCCCACTAGTTATGGCAATAGTTTCATATCGCTAGTGCTCTCTAATTTAAACCTTCTTTCCATTTTAAACCCACAAGCTGTACTTTTAATTCAGAATTTAAAAAGGGGGGTCAACAGCTTCCGTGGGCCTCCAGACAAGGTGTGGGGGAAATGGCTTTGTGCCTACAGAAGGGGCAGGGCTTCTGGCAGAAGGGGCAGGGCCAGAGCAGCCAGCTATCAGTGCCACCTAGACTGTGGTGCTGGACCCCCTCCTAGCCTTTAGAGCCATGCACAGCATGCAGTGCAGCACTCCTGTGGCAATTAAATGGGACACCCTGGGCTCCAGCCACCCCTGTTGCCACAGTAGCAGAGGCTGGAGCCCCATGACCCTGTGAATTTCTGAGTGTCAAGGCAACACCCCCTTTCCTCTCCTTTGCCCCCGCCATTGGCAGGCCTGCAGATGCATATTCCCACAGGGAGAAGAGTAGGGGATATAAATGAATGTTGAATTATGTTGGATTATTTTCTGTTCCAATATTTTGGTTTCCACCTAGTTACCTATACTTTCATTACAACAGCCCATGCATGTCTTATCCTACATCACAGACTCCAGCAAAAAGAGTAATTCTAATGTGCTTATTTTGTATGTATTTTCTTATGCATAAGATGAGCAACTAAATTAAACCACTTGAATATATAATGCATAATCAGACACTCATGGGAAAGAGCTATAGAAATACTTGCAGGACTTTTCTTTGAGAATAGTAATAAAGATGTAGCTATGTTTGTCTGGTCTTGTCAAAACAAAAGACAGGACTATGCAGCACTTTAAAGACTAACAGGATGGTTTATTAGGTGATGAGCTTTCGTGGGCCAGACCCACTTCCTCAAATCAAATTGTGGAAGAAAATTGGCATGACCATATATACCGAAGGGATACAATCAAAAACAGTAAACAGATATAAAATTGACAAATCAGATTTTTTGCAATTTATACTGGTATTCAGAAGAGAGGAGGTGTACTGCAAGATACAACTGTTAGTTTGATTTTCATTAATACTGTATTCCTTTAAATATTTTGGTGTGTGTTATGTGCTAATGAAAGGTACCCAGGGAGACCTCAGTGTAGCTTGTCTCTTTGACCAAAAGAAGTTGGTCCAATAAAAACTATTAGCTCACCCACTATGCATGTCTAATAGCCTGGGAAACCAATAGCCACAGCAAATCATTGATGAAAAGTGTCATCTTAGCCTTAGAAAATGATGTTACTATAGTCACTGAGCACATACAGCATGGGGAGTGACAGAGCAAGTTTTTCCCACACTGCATATCTCGTGTTCCAAAACCCCTTTCATGGAAAGACTGCTTATAAGAGAATTCAGGCTCCATAATCCATTCAGTGCTTGGCCTCTCTGATGAGCCTGCCAATGGCATACTACTTGCTGCAAGTGATAGCAACAGGAAGCAGATATGTGGCCCTGCACTAAGAGCAGATAAATTCTTCTCTCATATGCCACTGACCAAATAATAGATGGTAAGAACTTAAATTCACTGGCAACACGTAGGCAGATTTTTAAAAGTGCTCATAATCATGATTTAATCAGACTTCCACCAGTTTTATTTGATCAAACAATGCACGTGTGTTGTGTGCTTGGAACTATGTTTGTGCTGATATTCTCTATATTTACAGCCTCCTGTTTCTCTTGATGTACTTGATCTGCTAAGGACTCTAAGCACGGAGCTAAAAACCAAACACTAGCCAAGCTTTTGTGAATAATCCTAAGAAGTCTCAGCTCTGGAACACATTTGCTATGATACTTGTGGGACACACCACAGCTTTATGCTGACAGGCTGTACATTTTCATTTCTCAGTGGTAACAGGTGTATTATTTAATACAAGTCAGACATTGGACCAGAACAATTGTATTGGTCTAACACAAATGTTAATGTTTAACTGGAGATGGAGATGGGATTGGATTTTTTACTAAGGGCAACAGAAAGCTCCTCGAGTATACTATTATTAGATTTCTATTTTTAAAGAACTGTTGATATAGTAAATTAATCTGTAGATGACTTCAAACCCAAGAACATGGTTTTATCCCTTGAAGACAACTCAAAAATCTGCCTATTAACACTATGGTATTCCACATATTATCACAATTACCTGTACTATGACTCAAGACAACATCTATCAATCTGTCTTCCACAGTTAACAGGATTTCAAGAAGATGGTGCTGGTCCACTTGGATAAGGGGCTAATTTTCTTCTATTCGCATTGTAAATTGAACAGCTCTCCTAAAGTATTCATTTGGTAGTAGTATAGTTACAGTTTCTTATTCAAGTTAAATCCAAATCTACAAGCAAAGTGAAAAAGAGATCAAATAGCTCTGCATATGCTTGAGATTCTTAATCCTGGCAGTAAGCTATATTTATCACCACAGCACATTGGCTTACACTGTTACATCTGTTTAGTTTTTCTGTTCCATTCACAGGCAGTGGTTAAAGTAGTTCAAATAGGAGGAGCAGTGTTGATGTGGTGAAGTTGCAGAATTCGTTGATGAGACATGGCATGCTGAAAAGAATACGGACAAGGGAATAAATTTATCGGAAAGGAGTCTGTGTCCCCAGAGATAGCCAAACTTGTCAGCAATTACGTATGCCTGCAAACAGAACGGAACATTCTTTGTAGTGCCAGCCACGACTGTGTTCAGACTATGTGCTAAGGAAAGTGACCTTGCAGGAAATATTCTGCTTTCCCTGGATTCTGACTCGGAAAGAAGTGTGTGCAGGATCTCCTTCTGTAGTGGGTGGAAGGGAGAGCTGAAGGCAGCAATCTTTACCACATTGCACTCCCCTTGGGAAAAAGGGGAGCCAGCAGGGGGACAGAACTTGCTGCAGAGAAAAGGAGCGAGATAGGGACAATCCTCATCCTCACTGAAATATTTCTCCTCCTGACAGGTGCGCTGGTGGTGTTCCACTTATTGTCAGGAACTAGATTGAAGGCTCTTTAAACTCCCCAGCGATGTCCCAACTCTTGTTACTTCCACCTCATTGAGTACACTTGCAAAGTAAAAGATTGAAGAATCTGGACCCAAGGGATTATTTGATTAGCAACAGAGTAGTGCTCTATACACTCCCAACTTGGCTTAATGAAGAAAACTTGTTTCTCTTTTTCAGTTCTGATGAACAAACTAGTTTGGAAAGGATCTTAAACATCAACCCTCTTCTCAAGCTAAAGCCAAATGTTGTCTGTCTCAGGCTTGATTGTATAGTTCGTGTCAGTCCCTTTCCCCCTTTCTTTTTCCGGATCAATGACCCAACAATGCTACCTGCTTGGTGCCTAGACCCTTCCTTAATACTCACAACAGGGATAGCGCTGTTCCTCTAGGCTACGTCTACACTGCACGCTTATTTTGAAATAACTCATGTTATTTTGAAATAACAGAGTGCACGTCTATGCAGCAAGCCCATTATTTCAAAATAATGTTGAAATAACGGGCTTCTTACTCCTGCTTCTGTAACCCTCATTTAATGAGGAGTAAGGGAAGTCAAAGGAAGAGTGTTCTTCCTTCGACTTCCTGCTGTGCAAACAGTGCCTAAAGATGAGTTAAGTTACTTTGACTTCAGCTACACAATTAACATAGCTGAAGTTGTGCATCTTAACTCAACTTTAGCCCGCAGTCTAGATATACCCCTAGTTTCACCATTATTATTATTTATTTATTTTCCCCAGAGAACAGTAATTCTAGACCCCTTTTCTCTTGGGTCTCTTCTTCCTTTATGAAGCTCCAACTCCTCTTCAGCTCCATCTGATAAGGAATTTAGTCTGACAGGTCTCAAAGTGCACAAAGCTAATTATGCACCTTCCATTAATTGAACTCTAGGGCTCCTATTAACTCCTTGTTCTGTGGGAGTTACATATCCTATTATTAATTGTCTGAACCATGCAGCCCCTTGTGGTCTTCCTCTTTCCTTATGTTTTTGCCTTATACTTTACCTCCTTCTTTTATATACATATGTTTCACATGTTTATTCATTGGTGTAATTTGCTATCTTTCTATCTCTTTTATACATACCCCCTCAAATCCTACAATCAACTCTTCGTACATTTGAGCAAATTCTCAGGAAGCTCAGGGGGAAAAGTTTAGTTATATATCAGTCACAATTCTTTCTTGTCCCGTGAAAGTTATTTTCACATCCTTACTACTTCCTTATTCCTCAAGATCTGATATTCTGGTGGCATTATATGGCACCTGCAATGGAAAATGTGTAAGGCAGTTGTTCTCAACTCACAGCCCAATTAGCACACAGCTGCAGCCCAACTCAGCTGTGCGCTAAAGGCCACGAATCTGGATTCTGGCTGCTCTGCTACATGTCAGGGTCTGGGTTCCAGTATGGCTCTACACAGTAGGTTTTATGGTTATGGCACCTGACTGCTGCCCTGCCCCATGCGGCAGAGTCTAGGGTTGCTGTCCCTGTTGTGTGCCCCGTGCCTGACACTCTGCTCCTGGCCCCACTCAGTAGTAGGCTCTCAGTGGAGGGCACTGGGCATACGGGTTTATGTTTGGAGCACTGTGGTTCTTACGCAGTCCACAATGATAAATATGTAGAGAACCACTGTTCTAAGATGTGGTAACAAGCACTACACACTCGACTTAGAGGGCTAAGATAACTCTGTCAATGCCATTACATAGTTCACCCTCCCTGTCAGATTTACATTTGTCTAGTAGTACAACATCAAAGCTCTCAAAAATTATTTTGTTAAGTAATTTTATTTTCCCTGGCTAAAATAAGTGCATGGTTTGCATGGGGGAATCTTGCTTTTAAAACATCAGAAAAGTATCTCTCATTTCAGGTTATATTGTTACATAGTAAAATTGGAAAGATATCCTGGTCTGGCTAAGCTATGTTCAGCATTGGACTGGAGCATGAGCAAAAATTGCTTCAATCAAAGCTGAACCAAGAATTGAGGCCCATTGAGTCTCTAATCTTAACAATTACATGGCTCCTCTTTCATTCTGCTTTTCCTATTTATTTTTCTTCCATTTTCTCAATATCACCCGAAATCCTGAAATCATTACATCTCACATTTTTAGACAACTTCTCTGACTCTCATCCCATATACTGACATCAACAGCGTAGCAAAGGAAGTAAAACAACTCAGAATTTGACCCATGGATAGCTGTGCTAAATTGGATCTTGAAATTAATGAATCAAAAGGCTAATGTGGCTACACTTGAACTTTTCTTTAGTATTTGTGTACTAAGTGTATAAAATGACTCTTACTTCATATAATATTTTGTTGTTCAACGCCTACATTTACTACTGTTGCTGCATATTTTGCTATTTGCTTTAATGCAGTCAGTGCCACCTATAAATTCAACTGTTAGAAGAATGGCTAAATTACAGAACAGTAATCTTCCCATAGAATTGAATATAGCCTGTATTTTCCAGTGGTAGTTTTCTCACTCTAAAAAAAATTAGACATTCATTTTAGTATTTAACTTACAAACCACATGATCACTGGTTATTTTGTGAAGGGCACCTTAAAACATGTCACAGATGCTGAACTAAAGCCAACTGGGGAAGTGCAAGATGTTCCCTTCCCTGAAAACATGTCAGTGGAATAAAAATGAACAACAAGGCTTCCAATGTGGTCTGCATTCTTCATTACCACTTGCAACTTCACTGTCTGTATATAAGGAAGGGACTAGGGGAGTCATTCTTTAAATCTCGTTTTGCAATGTTTTTGTTAGATCAATTATTCAACCACATTTTCTCACAGTTTTATTCTTTTTTACTTTATTTTTGATGGCATGTTTCTGCCAAACCACAGTAGTGGGTGTTATGGTTTATATTAATACATATAATAATTTATGTCTTTGCAGGATCCTAAAATTCCTTCTACAATATATTTTCCACATCTTAATTATTATTTAGCCCTCTTCCAGTTTCTAATGTGTTTTTATTTTGTAAAAGTTTCAGTTCTGCTTCTTGCAAATGAATGTCCATAAGTATTTTTAACCTGAATATCTACATTGATATCTGACTTCAAGGCAATAATCCCATCCACAATAATTAAACATTGCTTTGCAGTGCAAAGTGATAGAAATCTTCCATAAGGTTTTTACCTTTCCATTTGTCTTTCGTCTGCATCAAAACTGTTCAATCTGATTTACTGTATTTAATATGATGGTATCTAATTCTGTTGGGATGTGTCTACGCAGCACCCTAAACTCAAAATAAGATGTACAATTTGTGCTACACAAATTGCGTATCTTATTTCGAATCTATTTCAAAAAAGCTTATTTTGAAATTTGGCACATCTACACAGCACCAAATTTCAAAATAATGCACTATTTCAAGCCATCCCTTATCCCTCGTGCAACTAGGTTTACTGGGATGGCGAAATGTGCTCCCATTATTTCAAAAAATATTTTGAAGTAATGTGTAGCTTGGGTAGACGTGGGGTAGCTATTTTGGGATACCTCCAGTACCCTGAAATAGTTATGCAGTGTAGACATAGTGGTTCTTTTTATTTTCTCTTACTTTAGAAATAATGTGGCCCTTAATCCATAAAGCCAGCCTGCTTAATCCATTTTATTTTTTATTGGACCCTTCTGTGTCCTCTACTGGTATAAATTCCAGGCCATATTATACTAGTTTAACCAAGTTTGGGTTATCCCAGAGGAGGGTAATAAATGGCCTGTGGGTCAGGTGCAGTTCGCTAGTATTACTTTGTTTACCTGAGCAATGGCAGGTATGGCTGCTCGCAGTTCTCATTGGTCATGGTTCACCATTCCTGGTCAATGAGAGCTGTGAGAAGCAGTTACCCAGACTGTGCCACTTCCTGCAGCTCCCTCCCATTGGCCAGGAACCGCAAACTACAGCCAATGGGAGTTGCGAGCAGCTGTAGCTGCAGACACTCAGTTAAACAAAGTGTCTGGCGGCCCAGCTGAGGCTAACCCTGATGAACCACATTCAGCCCGTGGGCCACTTAGGGCACATTTACACAGCAGGACTAAAGCCGAAATAGCTTATTTCAGCTTTTGGTGTTGGAGCACTATTCCTTCGACTTCCCTTACACTTTGAGACCAGCAGACCAGGGGGACGCACCTGGGCTGTCCCGCTGCGGGCGTGTTCCAAGGATTTGCTCCCCGTCTCCCTGCAGACCAGAGAGACGGAGAGCAAAGCCGCGGAGCACGCCAGCAGTGGGACAGCCGCGGCGCGCCTGGACTGTCCCGCTGCCCACGTGCTCTGCGGCTTTGCTCCACGTCTCCCAGGTCAGCAGACCAGGGAGACGGAGCAAAGCCGTGGAGGACTTGGGCGGTCCCGCCACCCCCGTCTCCCTGGTCTGCTGGGGGGGGTACAGCTAGTGCCCCCCCCCCCAGCAGACCATGCTTTTCTTGCCTACCCCTGGGGTAGAGCAGCTGGGGGCTGCTGGGTTGGTCCCACAGCGCCGCTCCGGACCAACCCAGCAGCACCCCAGCTGCTCTGCCCCAGGCGTCCTGATTCAGCCGCTGCTGGTCAGTTTCAGCAGCGGCTGAATCAGGACGCCTGGGGCAGAGCAGCTGGGGTGCTGCTGGGTTGCTCCAGTAGCGCCAAGGAGCCGCGCTACTGGAGCAACCCAGCAGCAACCCAGCTGCTCTGCCCCAAGCGTCCCCAAGTCAGCCGCTGCTGAAACTGACCAGCGCTGACTACAGGAAGCCCGAGGCAGAGTTGCTCTGCCCCAGGCTTCCTGGAATCAGCCGCTGATCAGTTTCAGCAGCAGCTGACTTGGGGACGCCTGGGTTTCTTAAGTTGAATCTGTATGTAAGTCAGAACTGGCATCCAGATTCAGCCACGGTTGAAACTGATCAGTTTCAGCAGCGGCTGACGCCAGTTCCGACTTACATACAGATTCAACTTAAGAACAAACCTACAGTCCCTATCTTGTACGTAACCCGGGGACTGCCTGTAATCTCCATTCTAGGTTATAATCCAATATCCACTTTTGCACCTGGCCTTTGCAGGTCATTTGGTTTTTATGTGGCGTGCTCTAAATATTTTAGAGACCTTTATTATTATTAATGAACATGAAATGTTATGTGCTACATGTCAACTATGAAGTTTAAAATATTTATATTTATTTCTGTGTTGGTTATTTCACTTAATGTCCCAGTAAATCTCTGCCACAGTAGAATATATCTATAGATGAAAAAAGAGGTCTGGTCTAAAATGAGTACAGACCACCATGTAAAATCTCATTCCATAATTTAAATTGGTGGATTGTCCTCTAATAAGAGGTCATAATCCTCAGCTAGGGTCAGTGGACATAAGTTCAAGTTAAAAATGTTTCTCTCTTATTTAAGGTATACTACCAAACATATTAAGCCCATATCTGACACAAAAAATTGACTTTGTCCAGTTAGCATGTGTGATCTTGTAACAAAAGGCCACGGAAATGAAAAATTCCTAAGTGACTTCTTGAAGTTAATGCAAAACTGATTTATTTCAGCCTGGAATCTGAGCAAGATACAATCTCTTTAGGTATGTCTACACAGAGGTGCTATTTCAGTATACAGGCAGTCCCCGGGTTACGTACAAGATAGGGACTGTAGGTTTGTTCTTAAGTTGAATCTGTATGTAAGTCGGAACTGGCGTCCAGATTCAGACACTGCTGAAACTGACCGCCAGTTCTGACTTACATACAGAATCAACTTAAGAACCCCAGGCGTCCCCAAGTCAGCTGCTGCTGAAATTGATCAGCAGCTGATTCCAGGAAGCCCGGGGCAGAGCAACTCTGCCTGGGGCTTCCTGTAGTCAGCGCTGGTCAGTTTCAGCAGAAGCCGACTTGGGGACGCCTGGGGCAGAGCAGCTGGGGTGCTACTGGACCAACCCAGCAGCACCCCATCTGCTCTGCCCCAGACGTCCTGATTCAGCCGCTGCTGAAACTGACCAGCAGCGGCTGAATCAGGACCTGGGGCAGAGCAGCTGGGGTGCTGCCGGGTTGGTCCAGTAGTGCCCACGGGCGCTGCAGGACCAATCGGCAGCGCCCCAGCTGCTCTGCCCCAGAGTCCAAAACAAAAGCCTGGTCTGCTGGGGGGGGGGGGAGCACACTAGCTGCGCCCCCTCCCCCCAGCAGACCAGGGACACGGGGAGCAGAGCCGCAGCGGCAGCGGGGTGCCGCGCCTCTGAGGCTTTGCTCTGGCAAAGCCTCTGAGGCGCGGGACCCCCCGCGGCTGCGGCTTCAGTCAGGGTGCCTGTGGTCTGCTGGGGACCGTCCCCAGCAGACCACAGGCACCGGGACCCAAGCGGCAGCAGCGGGCGGGTTCCCGCGCTTCTGAGGCTTTGCCAGAGCAAAGCCTCAGAGGCGCGGGGAACCGCCGCTGCTGCCGCTCCAGTCTGGATGCCTGTGGTCTGCTGGGGACCGTCCCCAGCAGACCACAGGCACCCGGACTGAAGCCGCAGCCGCGGGGGGGTCCCGCGCCTCTGAGGCTTTGCCAGCGCAAAGCCTCAGAGGCGCGGGGAACCGCCGCTGCTGCCGCTTTGACTGAAGCGGCAGCAGCGGCGGTTCCCCGCGCCTCTGAGGCTTTGCTCTGGCAAAGCCTCAGAGGCGTGGGACCCCCCCGCGGCTGCGGCTTCAGTCCGGGTGCCTGTGGTCTGCTGGGGACCATCCCCAGCAGACCACAGGCACCGGGTCTCATGCGGCAGCAGCGGGGGTTCCCGCGCTTCTGAGGCTTTGCTCTGGCAAAGCCTCAGAAGCGCGGGAACCCGCCCGCTGCTGCCGCTTGGGTCCCGGTGCCTGTGGTCTGCTGGGGACAGTCCCCAGCAGACCACAGGCACCGGCACCCAAGTGGCAGCAGCAGCGGTTCCCGCGCTTCCGAGGCTTTGCTTTGGCAAAGCCTCAGAAGCGCGGGAACCCGCCCGGTGCCCCTGGTCTGCTGGAGACGGTCTCCAGCAGACCAGGGGCACCGGAGCAGCTTACGAACGGGGCTTTCTCGCCCCGACTTCCGGGGCGAGAAAGCTCCGTTCGTAAGTGCGGATCCGACATAAGTCGGATCCGCGTAAGTCGGGGACTGCCTGTAATGTTCCTTATCCCAAAATAGCATTCTGCATGTCTTAAAAGCAAGCCTGTTATTTCAAAATACATTTGAATTTCAAATTTAGCACTGTTTAGACAGCAACAAATTTTGAAATAGGCTATCTCTAAATAAGCTACACAATTTGTGTAGGTCAAATTGCGTTGCTTATTTCAAACTACATACTACTGTGTAGACATACCCTTTAAAAAAAATCCTTTTGAAATAGTCATCTTCTTTCAGAGTATGTCTGCACAGCAGGGCTAAAGTTAAATTAAGCTATGCAACTTGAGCAACATCAATTGTGTAGCTGAAGTTGAATAGCTTAATTCGGCTTTTGGCGCTGTCTATACAGCAGGAAGTCAAAGGAAGAACACTCTTCCTTCAACTTCCCTTACTCATTAAATGAGGGTTACAGGAGTCAGAGTAAGAAGTCCTTCAGTTCACCATTATTTCAAAAAAAATGACTTGCAGTGTAGACATACTCTTTATTTCAGAATAATGTCAGTTATTCCGAAATAACATTGCTGTGTAGACATAGTTTCAGAAAATATTTCTATGTATTAAACTCTTCTATTTTTTCATCCCTATACACTAGGCCTACGTCTACACTGGCCCCTTTTCCGGAAGGGGCATGTTAATTTCAGCTATCATAGTAGGGAAATCCGCGGGGGATTTAAATATCCCCCGCGGCATTTAAATAAAAATGTCCGCCGCTTTTTTCCGGCTTTTAGAAAAGCCGGAAAAGAGCGTCTACACTGGCCCCGATCCTCCGGAAAAAGCGCCCTTTTCCGGAGGCTCTTATTCCTACTTAAATGGGGATGGGAATTTTGGGCGTGACTCTTACTGAGGGAGGCTGCTCCAGTCCCAGCACATACACAGTGACTCAGGCTTTCTATAACTTGATCCTAGGAGAGAGAGTAGGAATAAGAGCCTCCGGAAAAGGGCGCTCCTAGGAGAGAGAGTAGGAATAAGAGCCTCCGGAAAAGGGCGCTTTTTCCGGAGGATCGGGGCCAGTGTAGATGCTCTTTTCCGGCTTTTCTAAAAGCCGGAAAAAAGCGGCGGACATTTTTATTTAAATGCCGCGGGGGATATTTAAATCCCCCGCGGATTTCCCTACTACGATAGCTGAAATTAACATGCCCCTTCCGGAAAAGGGGCAGGTGTAGACGAGCCCTAGTTGAAATTGAAGTTTGTAATTAACAGGTTGGTCCCAGGAGACGAGTAGTATTTTCATATGTTTACACATAGTTAGGTTCCTTGGAAACAAACATTTTTAAACTTAGTGTCCTGAATAATTGTCCTCACTCCCTACTGTGATGCAGAATCTATGAAGTCCTCCTTTATAAAGTGGATAAACCTTAGCTTGCCTCAGGGGTTTCTTGGTTTAGAGCATCTCCAATTAATTATTTTTGCTTCACTGATTCCAAAGTCACGCAGAATACTGAGTAGACAGTGTTAGAACTTGAATTATGCAGATAGTTTTAGAACTTGAATTATGTAATGCAGGTACATTTAGAAAATATTCACTGGCTATTTACAGATAACACTTCGTATTGATTTATAGTACAGCCAATATTTGTGACTTCCTTTTAACTATATTCCATGTTGTGCATTCAACTTCTTTGTTCCAGAAATAACTCGGAAACAGGCTCCTGCAGTGTGAAATCAGTTTTCAACTTAAAGTCTATGAAAATATGAAAAGTGTAATGACTCTGTGTGATGAAGTGGGGATTGTATTTGCTCTGTTAGCATTGTTATGTTGCATGCGATTTCTGTTGTCCTGTCATAACCCCATGTATGTGCCTCAGTTTCCCTGGGCACTGCACCAATACTTAAATGGGGATGGGAATTTTGGGCGTGACGCTTACTGAGGGAGGCTGCTCCAGTCCCAGCACATACACAGTGACTCAGGCTTTCTATAACTTGATCCTAGGAGAGAGAGTGCAACCAAGTGACTCCTCCGCCTCCCCCTCCCCCCAGGAAGCTGGCCAAAAGAGGAGGCAGGGCTGCTTGTTAGTCTCTGTGAGTTAGTCTCAGCTGGCTTAGGATACAGGGAGTGGGCCCAAGGCCCTGGCTCTTGCCCCTCCCTTCCCAAGATGGGTTGTACTGAGTGCTTCTGGTTCCTGTGCTAACAAGTCTGTTCTATGCTGTATCCCTGTGAACTAATAAACCTTCTGTTCTACCTGCTGGCTGAGCCACATTTTGCTGCAGATGGGGGTGCAGGGCCTGGTGACTCTCCATACCTCGGTAAGACCCTGCCCCTGATATTAGCACCTGCTGCTGCTGTGAAACACCAGTATAGAATGCTGTCCTTGAGAGAGAAACAGCCAACAGAAGTGGGTTCTTGAAGTGGGTAGTCTAGATGTGGCGCGGTCGACAAGGGAAGCCTTTGTCGACCGCTCCAGTATGCCTCGTGAAACTACTGCGCTGTGACGGATCAACTGATCGTGGCCATTTTTATTTTAATGAAGCGGAGATTATTTAAATCCCCACTTCATTGACTATGCCGAGTAAACTATTTTACATGGCTCTGTCGACGGAGCCATGTAGTCTAGACGTACCCTTAGTTTCTAAGGTGCGACAGGATTCCTCGTTGTTTTAGCCAACAGAAGGGCACCTTGAGCTCTGGGGTAGGAGCTCTGAATGTGCCTAAAGGGGATGACTGGAAAATCTTTAGAGAAGGAGGAGGTTGACAGAGACTGCCTGGGGAGAAAAGGGAATTTGCTGAGGAAGCTGGCCTGTAAAGTGGAGATGATTGTTGGGACACTGACAAAAGGAACATAATTTGGGTGTTTGGGAACAAGCATAGTCCTCTAGGTGAGGAGTTATCATTCTCAAGTGGACCTGCTGGAAAGAGGCGCCACCATCACTGTATCAAAACAAAGGAGCATCTCTCAATCACATTAAAAGGTGAAGGTGAGACAAGAAGGGTGAAGCTGGCCTTTGCATCCTAGGAAATAAAAAGTTCATAGACTCATAGAAGACGAGGGTTGGAAGAGATCTCAGGAGGTCATCTAGTCTAACTTACTGCTCAAAGCAGGACCAACCCCAACTAAATCATCCCAGCCAGGGCTCTGTCTAACTTTGCCTTTTAAACCTCTAGGGATGGAGATTCGACCACCTTCTTAGGCAACCCATTCCAGTTCTTCAGCACCCTCCTAGTGAAGTAGTTTTTCCTAATATCCAACTTACACTCCCCCAGCCCCATGCAACTTGAGACCATTGCTTCTTGTTGTTCTGTTATCAGCTACCTCTGAGAATAACCTGGCTCCATCCTCTTTGGAACCCCCCTTCAGGTAGTTGAACACCATGGCTATGTCTATACTGGCACGATCTTGTGCCAGAGATATGCAAATGAGGCTAAGTGTGAAATATCGCCGAGCCTCATTTGCATATCTAATGAGCCACCATTTTTGCGGAAGAGGCTCTTGCGCTAGAAGGAGCTGTCTACACTGCCCCTTCTTGCGCAAGAAAAACCCTCTTGCACAATGCCGCTACGCTGATTATTTTCAGGAATAACAGCACGGCACAAGAGGGTTTTTCTTGCACTAGAAGGAGCTGTCTGCACTGCCCCTTCTTGTGCAAGAGCCTCTTCCGCAAAATGGCGGCTCATTAGGTATGCAAATGAGGCTTGGCAATATTCCACGCTTAGCCTCATTTGCATACTTCTGAGGCAACAACCCGCCAGTGTAGACATAGCCCATGTGTTTTTGAAAAGATATTCTTTTATTGTTGGTTATGGTCAATTTAATTGATGTTGCTTTATATTATTATTCTATTGTATATATTATTCCAGACAAATTTATAGGGGTTTTTCCTTTATAAAATTTAAAAAGTAAGATTATCTCCATTTTATTGTTTTGCTTCTGCCTCTCCTCCCTATAAGCATAGTCTAGCTGAGGCCTGGTCACTGAAGTGTTTTAGTTTTTAAAGAAAAATATTAAAAGTTTTATGTTGGATGCAGCTTTTAAACCACCTCAAAGCATAAATAACCTTGGGATTTTTGCAAGGAATATATTTTGATTCACAGTTTAGTTTTGTTCATGGAGTAAAGGCCTGATTCAAGCCCTATTAAAATAAATGGGATCTGTTCCATTACCCTCACTCAGTACAGGCTGCACCTCCAAAATCCTGGACTCTCTGGTCCCACAATATCTGTGATCTGGCAAGATGATGGACATTACCTAAATTCAAATAACAGGCTAGCTCTTTTGTTTTATGTGCTTGTTTTGGATAACAGGGATTTTACTGCATTTATAAACAACTTCCCAATTTTAGTTTGGGTTAGCATTTCTCATGTTCTTCCTTTGTATTCATATTTTTAAATCTCATATTTCAGTCGTGCCATTTTATTAATTTGGTTTTCTTAGCACCTTGTTTACCTATGAACCTGACACACTCTTTGTATAATGACATTCTTGGTGAAACACTTTAAGCTACGATGCATAAGAGTGAGAGCATATTTTAACCTTGTCTAATGCATCAATATCAACCATTACTAACATGAGAAAGGCCTATTTTTCTTTAACGGAAGTGCTATAGCCTTGAAGTTCTATAAACACTCTGGTGCATAGAAACAGAGTTCCCTGACAAACCCTAGCAACTTCAGCAGATATCCACAAGTCCTCCTTCCCCCTTTTTTTGGGTGGTCTGGCCACAGCGCACTGGAAAAGAGAGTAGTACATACTTCCCACTGCCACCGGTTCTTGGGAGCCTTCATGGAAGAGTCCAGAGCATTCGCTGAGAATCCTGGACCATTCTATCTGCCAATGAAATTGTGTATTACTGGATACTTCAGGCGATCAATAATGAGCCATGAAACCATCCAGGCTGCCAGTCTATGTGCAATGCAGGCTAGGGATGTTAAAATGCATTTATTTAAGTAAACGTGTAACCCCCTGCTGGAAATTTCAGCAGTTACACGTTTATCCTCAGGGGCGGGGGAGACGCAGCTCCGCGAGAGCCGGTATGCGCAGGGAGTCGTCTTTTAAGCTGGCTCCCCACATGCACTGGCTCCCACTTGCTCCCCCGTGCTGCTGCTTCTGAAATAGCAGCCTCTACTATAGAGCAGCCTCTGATACAGCAGCACACAGGGAGAGGAAAAGGTTGAGCGTCGTGTGTAACCGTCAGCCCACGCTCATCAGTTAATCCTGTACATATTTACACTTTCACATCCCTAGTGCAGGCCAGAATGAAGTTGTTACATTTGGTGCACCCAAAATAAGCATTATTTCATTCCATAACCATGTCCCAAAAACCACCACCAGAACTGGCACTCTTGTCTCAAATTCCTATCTAGGAAAGTCAAGGATATTATCCCTGTGATGAAGACAGTGAGGTGATGGACTCCATCTACAAATGGAACAACTACACTGTAACCATATCCACTTACTCAATTATTATTTTCCTGTAGGGTAGGGCTTAAAATGTGACTAATAATCATGATCAGTGAACTTCTAAAGATCAACGGCTCGATGACATGTTGGCAGTCAGTTTCTAGCAGAGTGCCCCAAGGATCAGTTCTTGGACTGGTTTTGTTCAACATCTTTATTAATGACCTGGATGAGGGGATGGATTGCACCCTCAGCAAGTTTGCAGATGACACCAAGCTAGGGGGAGAGGTAGATACGCTGGCGGGAAGGGATAGGTTCCAGAATGACCTGGACAGAGTAGAGGATCAGGCCAAAAGAAATCTGATGAGGTTCAACAAGGACAAATGTAGAGTCCTGCACATGGGACAGAAGAATCCCAAGCATTGTTACAGGCTGGGGACCAACTGGCTAAGTAGCAGTTCTGCAGAAAAGGATCTGAGGATTACAGTGGATGAGAAGCTAGATATGAGTCAACAGTGTGCCCTTGTAGCCAAGAAGGCTTATGGCATATTTTGGTGCATTAGGAGGAGCATTGCCAGCAGATCCAGACAAGTGATTATTCCCCTTTATTCAGCTCTGACAACCCACAGCTGGAATATTGTGTACATTTCTGGGCCCCCCACTAGAGAAAGGATGTAGACACATTTGAGGGGGACCAGCAGAGAGTGACCAAAATGATTAGGGGGCTGGAGCGCATGACCTATGAGGAGAGACTGAGGGATTTGGGTTTGTTTAGTCTGCAGAAGAGAAGAGTGAGGGGGGATTTGATGGTAGCCTTCAACTTCCTGCAGGGAGGTTCCAAAGAAGATGGAGAAAGGCTGTTCACAGTAGTGACGGAAGGCAGAACAAGGAGCAATGGTCTCAAGTTACAGTGGGAGAGGTCTAGGTTGGATATTAGGAAACACTATTTCACTAGGAGGGTGGTGAAGCACTGGAATGGGTTACCTAGGGAGGTGGTGGAATCTCCATCCCTAGAGATGTTTAAGTCTCGGCTTGACAAAACCCTGGCTGGGTTGACTTAGTTGGTATTGGTCCTGCCATGGGTAGGGTGCTGGACTTGATGACCTCCTGAGATCTCTTCCAGCTCTATGATTCTAATTTTGGAAGCCCCGGGGGCCGCAATGACACTCACAGCATATGCCGAGGGCCGCAACTTTAGTGTGGTTGCATGTACAGGCAAATATATATGCAAATAGTTTCACACTGACGAGTTGTCAGCCGACGGTCAGGGCAGTGAGTCCCTTATGACCGGCTGAAGTCCTTTTAAATTGTGCTTGGTTCTGTTACAGCAACTGAAGGAGTCAGGTTAAAGCTTAAACAGTTACTATTTTATTGTTACAGGGTAAACATAGTTGTTAAAAGCTACAGATAACACAGCCACTACAAAGGACAGGACAGAAATTACACTAATAAGTCACTTACAGGTACCATGAAACCCTTTTGGTTCTCTGAGCTCTTATTAAATGCATGCAAAATAGACACATAGCAGGTATATATTCTCACCCCTGCGTTCCAGACTTGGCGTGGCCAGTGTTTTTCTCTCAATCCCTCGGGAAGAAGTAGGACGAGGTTGGGCGTCCCACAGACCTCGGGAGACAATCAATACCTGCCAGCAGGTATAGATGATTGGAGCTCAAATGGGGTGGGCTACTAAACCCCTCTTTATATCCCTTGGGTCATGTAGGCTTCTTCCTGGTCTCAAGTGGCCAATTAGGAAAAATGGTTTTGAATGCCAAGTTTCCCACGAAGGGTGCAAAGCATAATTCACACCTGGGAAAATGCAGACAATGGGCACCTCTGATATGTGATGGGCAAAGATTCCTCTCCTGGGACAGTGCAGGCGTGTCCATTACTGGTACTAGCCATCAGGATGGCGGGAGGCCCCGGGTCGTCAGCTAGCCCATTTACTGTCTGGTTTTTGTTTATGGTAGAGTCAGGGACAGGCAGCACACCTGTGTTCCCAGAGCATCAAAGGCTGACTGCCTTTCTCTTGCTCTCTGGGGGGGGGTGGAAACCAAGATGGGGTTCGTATCTGGCTACACGGGTATGAATACAAAGATTAAGACAGGACTGCACAACACGCAGGTCCCATTTAAAGTCAGTTCTGCTGATATTAATAAAATGCAATATTTACCCCATTTCCACCCATTTGACAGCACTTTTAATGAGTAATGACAGTCCAGGAATTTAACTACTGAAACGCATATTAACAGAAAACCATTATATTGACTCACCATTATAGAGTGTGTTCCCAATGGAGGCCATGTTCAAAGGATCCCAGCCATGGGTCACATGTTGAGCCCTACATAAAGCCAAACCGCACCGCAGGCTGCAAACAGGCTGCAAGTTGAGTAGCCCTGTCCTAACATGTAGTTTGCTAAAGCTTAAAAGTACTCTCATACGTACACATAAAAGAGCAGTCAATTTATTCAGAAATCTGGGGAAAATCATATTTAAAAATAGAAACATCTGTGTGTTAGCTAACAGGAAAGAAAATAAAGTTACCAAATTCACAGTTGGATTATAAGGCTAACTAACTTTTACTGGCGAATAAATTTGATCTGCCTCAACAAATGGAAAAAGTAGCGGTCCACCTGCTACTCTGCAGAGCAATTCCAGAGGACAAGCAAGCAAGCAAGCAAGATTACCTTGTGACTTGAGTTATAGTGAGTAAACACATTTGTTCTCTCTCTTTAAATACCAATTCAAAATATCATGACACACTTGATAACTGGGCCAACACAGGCGTAATTTGCCCAACATATTTAGCATGTTAAGCAGCAGTGAAACAGATAATAATTTTAACAAATTTCTCAATGCCAGTAAAACTCAGTACGTAAGGCCTGTTCTATAGCCCTGGGATGTCACAGTCATTCTGCTGACATCAAAGGTTTTGGTTTGAGGACTTATTGTATAAAGTGTTCATTTTCAAATATTATACAATTATGCTTCATCGCAACCCTATTAAAAATATCCCTACCCCATTTTTGTACATGAGAAAATTGAGAAATAGCGTTACAGCCTAAAAATCTACTATATCTTAGTATTCTTCTTTGCATGCAGTGCAGAGTGGCAGCAACAAGGAATTAGATGTACTTCTCTGATTTTTGGAGGCATGGTCCTTCCAAAAGCTAGAGCAGCATGGAGTCTGCAGTAACTGTCTCTACCTACATTACAGTTCTACTCCTTATGCTGGAATGAGGGGAGGCTGGTAAAAAGCACTGATGTGCCTCTCTGCAACAGGAACTCTCTACCAGCTAGCTCTAGCCATGTAATGCTGTCAGCTGACTGATGAGTATGGCCCTAAGGACTTGCCAAAGGTCACAAAGGGAGGCAGTGTCAGAATTAGGATTAGAATATGAGATTTCCACTTCAGGGCTAAACTCTCCATTCAATAAAACTTTGTTGACTGAAAATTATGCAACAGGAATGTGATCATCACATTTTATAAAAGTGATCATATGCACTATTAGTAAATCTATTCCTGTACAAGTCTGTCGGTAACTGTCTAAACCACAGCAGAGTTTTCTAAATCCCACAGTGTTGGCAATTTAATTGCCTATTGTTTTAAATAACCAAACAAGTGAGTTATTCTTTTCCAGAGGACACTACTCATGAGAATTAAAATGCATTATCGTGTCTGTGCCTATTTTCATATGAAAATAAAAATTAAATTTTCAGATATTACTGAATTAAATCCCTCTTGCCCATATACACACCTCTAGAAAAGATGTTAATGTCAGACAACATTAACTTGCCAGGAAAGACACAATTAAATTGTTACCCTCATTGATGGACTGTAAAGAAATGAAAAACATTTGTATGGAGATTAAAGGAATGCAAGCAAGGGAGTGTGTTATCCTCTTGAGGGATGTACATGCAGTGCCCATTAAAATACAGGAATAATGACATCTTTCATCCTCAAGCATTTCACAAAGTCTATCTGGACAGCGTTATGACTGCTCTCACACAATGTATGATAGAAGGCTCAGAGTCCCCTCCCTCACAATGCATACTTATGATCTGTAGAGAGAATTTAACAAGGAGAGCTTCCTCGAGCACCTCACTCGTAAATGCATATTGTCTGGAAAATATAAAGTTAATTTTGTCCATATATTTGGTATAAAATTAAGCAAATCCTTCTTTGTTGTATCTCCACAGTGAAAACCTGGTAAAAGGTCAAAAAATAGGGTTGCCAGGTGTCCGGTTTTGACCCGGACAGTCCAGTTTTGAGCTTTCTGTTAAGGAAACAAATTGAGAAAATATAAATGTCCGGTATTTTCTAAATAAGATGTAATGTAGATTGTGATGTATTGTCAAGTGTGTCTGGTATTTTAGTTGAAACCATCTGGCAATCCTATGAAAAAACCAGAACCAACCCCACCTTGACCAATTTAACTATGTAACTGTGCAAAAACAGCATCTTGCAGATACAATTGAGCCACTGACAATGAGCCTGCCAGTTGTGCCGCCAATTGTTCAACTGATCTGGACATCAAGAAATTTAGGCTTACAAATGGGCAATGTTTTGAAGATTTACTCTTCTGGCATATGCTGTACCTAAGATCAGAGTACATTCTGCAATTCAAAGAAACCAATTGTACATTCATGATTTTTAAAGATTTATTTTTATTTGGAAGCAGACTTTATATTTTGCAGATACATAAAAATATAATATCATTATATGCTGGTGGTGTGGCTTAGAGCAAGGGATCTGGTATAAAAATTCACTAAGTTCTCTCTTTCTAGCTCTAGAAATGACTTGCTGGCCTGTCACTTATTATGTGTGCCTCCACTTCAACATCCATAAAATGGGACTGATCATATCTGTCTAGCTCTCAGAAGGGATGCATGGCTTATTAGCTTTTTGTCAGGCATGTCAGATGAAAAGTACCACAGACTCAATTCTACAGTGTACTGACCATCCTGATCCCAATTCTGGTTGCTAGGTGTCTGGTTTTCACCCGGACAGTCCAGTTTTCACCGACTCTGTCCGGTAAAAAATAAACCCAGAAATACCAGACATTTTACATGTGCGGTATTATCTATTTTTCTTGGATAGAAGACCGGTGGGGACATTATTCCCCTGCCACGTCTGTCGGGGGTGGGTGAGCGGGGAGCATAGCGATTTAAGGGCACAGTGACTTTTTTTTTCCCCCTCAAAAAATGTGGTTTTTTTTCCTCAACATGTTCGGTATTTTTTTGAAAGTATCTGGCAACCCTAATCTCAATCTAGCAAAGCACCTAAGTGGGTCCATTGATTTCACTGGAACTAATTGCAGACTAAATTAACTATTTGGATTAAGGATTATGAGAATCTAGCCCAGGAGTAGTCCCCTTGACTTCACTGGCATAGTGATGTAAAATAAGCAGGATTTGTCTCAGAGCTTAAAAAACGAAGTCTAGGACAGTGGTGCTCACATAAATCTAAGTACATTATTGTGTGGGTCAAACAGATTTAAATCACCTGTACTGATTTATATTTAAATCCAGCATTTTATATGTATTTAGATAGAGAATACTGTACATAGAAACAAACTGTTTACACACTTGAGAAAACTAAAATGATGTACATGTGATGACAAAACACTAATGAATTAGCCATTAGTTTATTGTGTTGAAGCAAACTGAAGACCTTATGAAATGCTCTGGTGGACAGTGTATGATGGTCTAGTATACGCTGGTGCCAGAAGGATTAATAGCACAAAAACCTATGTGATTTTTAGCCTTTGTCCTGAATAATGTACTCTTATGAAGGAGACTGTCTCTCTTCCATTCTTTTCCTACCACACGGAGGTTGCCTGCCACAGCCATCTGTTCTCAGTTCCTGTCAGTAATCTACTCTGCAGGTTGTAGCCCTGCCAATCTCATTTACAAAAAAGGCTTTATAAGATTTTCTGTTTCTCACCATCTGTGTTTTATAAGAAGGTAGTGGCACCACTCTATCTTTGGGACAAAAGCAAGCATGCCTACTTGATTTCATATTGTAGTTGCCTCATAGATCCTTAATACCTTAACTATATTCGACCTAAAGAACTGTCTTTAAGCACAAACAAACAATACATTGAGCTATTCATTGCCATAGAGTTAGGATACACAGGAATACTGGCAAAGACTGCTTATTACCTGGCCCCAGTCATGTGACAAGGATCAGTCACAGTAGTTCAGTTACAGGTTCCTCTGTGACAAATGCCTTTAATTCTCCAAATGTTTTCTCCTGCCAATCATGCCTGTGCCCAGAGTCAGTATGACTCAGAAGATATCTGGGCGAATAATTAGCTATTATCTCTGAAAAATCATGGAAGACGGGAAAGATTTCAGAAGACTGGAGAGGGGCAAATATAATGCCTCATGGACTACAAAAAAGGGCAATAAGGACAACCCAGGGAATTATAGACCTGTAAGATTAACTTCTGTACCAGGCAAGATAATGAAGCAAATAATTAAGGAAATCATATGCAAAAGTCTAGAAGATAATGAGATAAGCAACAATCAGCATGGATTTTTCAAGAAAAAAAAATCACGTAAAACCAACCTGCTAGTTTTCTTTGACAGGGAAACAAGCTTGTAGACAAGAGGGAAGCAATAGATGTGATAGATCTAGACTTTAGTAATGCGTTTGATACAGTCTTACATGACCTTCTCATTAATAAACTGGGGAAATACAACCTAAATGGAGCTAATATAAGGTGGGCGCATAACTAGTTGGATAACCATTCCCAGAGAGTAGTATCAATGGTTCAGAGCCATGCTGGAAAGGTATAACCACTGAGGCTTCTCAGGGATTAGTTCTGGTTCCAGTTCTATTCAGTGTCTTCATTAATTATTTAGATAACGGCCTAAAGAATAGTCTCATAAACTTTGCAGATGATACCAAATGAGGAGGGGGTTGCAAGTGCTTTGAAGGATAGTTTTGAATTACAATTCTATCTGGACAAATGGCCTGAAGTAAATAGGATGAAATTCAATAAGGACAAATGCAAAGTACTTCACTTAGGAAAGACCAATGAACTGTACAAATAAGTGGAAAATCACTACCTAGGAAGGAGTAAGAACATAAGAATGGCCATACTGGGTCAGATCAAAGGTCCATCTAGCCCAATATCCCATCTGCCGACAGTGGCCAATACCAGATGCCACAGAGGGAGTGAACAGAGCAGGTAAACATCAAGTGATCCCTCTCCTGTCATCCATTTCCAGCCTCTGACAAACAGAGGCTAGGGAGACCATTCCTACCCATCCTGGCTAATAACCATTGATGGATCTAACCACCATGAATTTCTCTAGTTCTTTCTTGAATCCTGTTAAAGTCCTGATCTTCACAACAACTTCTGGCAAGGAGTTCCACAGGTTCACTGTGCACGGCGTGAAGAAAAACTGCGGAAGAGTACTGTAGAAAGGGTTCTAGAGATCACAGTGGACCACAAGATAAATATGAGTCAACAGTTAAAAGAAAACATCATTCTGGGATGTATTGACAGAAGTGTTGTAATCAGGGCATGAGAAGTAAGTCTTCCCCTCTACTCTGTGCTGATTAGGCCTCAGCTGGAGTATTGTGCCCAGTTCTGGGCACCACATTTCAGGAACAATGTGAAGAAATTGGAAAAGATCCAAAGAAGAGCATAGAAAATTATTAAAGATCTAGAAAACATGACCTATGAAGGAAGATTGAAAGAATTAAGTTTGAGTAGTCTAGAAAAGACTGAAAGGGAACATAACTTTCAAGTACCTAAAAGAGTGTTACAAGGAGAAGGGAGAAAAATTATTCTCCTCAATCTCTGATGATAGGACAGGAATTAATGAGCTTAAATTGCAGCAAAGAAAGTTTAGGTCAGACATCAGAAAAAACTCTCTGACAGGGTAGTTAACCGCTGGAATAAATTGCCTAGGGATGTTGTAGAATCTCCATCATTAGAGATTTTTAAGAGCAGGTTAGACAAACACCTTTCAGTGATGGTCTAGATCAGGGGGTCTCAAATTCCTGACCTGCGGGTCATGTACAGGCGGGAATATATTTGCAATCTATCCTGAGAGACCTTGAGACCCCAGGGGCATGCCCAAACCCTAAACCCCACACCTTCCCGCCACTCAGCAGGTGCACTTGCACCACTTCCCCATGGCTCCCACCACTGCAAGCAGTGCTGGGGGCCCAACTATTGCTGCCGCCCCACACCAGTCCCTCCCAGTAATCACCGAGGCTGGGTCATTTGGGAAATCTCAGGGGGGGGGAAGAGAGAGGTGGCAGGAAGGGGCAGGGCTTGTGGCTGGGTTGGAACATCGTCCCCCACCAGGCCAGATTGTGAATATTTTCCAGCCCCTAGATGGCCCACAGGCTGGGAGTTTGAGATTCCGATTCTAAATGGTGTTTGGTACTGCCATGAGTACAGCAGACTGGACTAGGTAGCATCTAGAGGTTCTATCTTGTCCTGGAAAATCCTCCACGGAGCAATGTTTTCAGACAGATCCCATGCATTCCCTGTCTTCACACAGCCCTCCTGGTGGCACTGCTGCTTAGGCTCAGCAGGACAAAAGTGCCTAACAAATGCAGATTTTTTAACTTCTCTCTGTGGGATTTTTACGGGGACATGACCTGACGCTTGGTAATCATTGGCAGTATTCAAACTTACAATTTTTTTAATATGATGCATATTTATTGTTTCATTCTTCTATTGGATACAGTTGTACTGAAGAGCTCCATGGATTTAATTAACAATCTCCTTGCTCCCTTATAAATCCATAGTTGCTGTCAATTTCTAATTAGACTCTACCAAATATGTAATCCTAATAATATGATTGCTTTAAAAATAATCAGTATTAATGCTAAAAAGTAACATTACTGAGGCTGCAACATAATTTTGTGTCTGAGACTGCATAAGAGAAAGATAGATTTTTTACACACAGTATAAACTCTTTTCCAGAAAAAAGTCACTAAACATTATAATAAAAAGTCATTAAACATTATAACATTTGCTTGTGTGATTTTCAAGGGTATTTGGGCACCTAAAGATGCTAATAAATGCCTAGTGGGCTTTTTATAAGTGCCTACATTTTATGGAATGTATGCACCTAAACCCCTTAAGCCACTACTATATCTTTAGGTGCCAAAATACCTTTGAAAACATGACTCTAAAGAACTTGCCCATGGTAAAATCAATAAAACCCAGGAGTACTGAGTCCCAGGCCCCAGCTGAAATCGCTAGACATAATGCATCCTTTTGTCAAGTTTATACAGCTAGTCTGGAAAGATTAATTAAATGTCATTGCATGAAAATGTCTGGCAGAACATAATTAAAAATATTTGTAAGTTAGGGTGTCACATTACTTTTCCTGCTTTTCCTTAAAATGCAGTGTGGAATGTAAGGATATATACTGTAACCATTTTTCCTGGAATAAAATGAAAATGTTTTCACTTTAAAACAGTGTAGATCAGCTAAATATTTCAAATGAATTTATTTTTATACTTTCAGGATGTCTTTTTCCATGGTGGTTTAAATCGGTCTGTGAGTCAATGTTTACTTCCTTTATTGAAAAAAAGAGAGAGATTCCCATTTTAAATGCAGTCTCATATATTCCTGCAGCCTTTCCTCCCCCAAATACTGGATGGAAATTTTTACCATGTTGAAAAGAAGGGAGTACACTGTTGGTGTAGGAGACCTCACTTAATTTAACTCCTAATAGACCAAGATATATGTTTATGATTTGCCAGGCTTCCAGTTTTACAGGTCATCCAAGCAAAAAAACAACTACAAGAAAAAAAACTAGTTGACAAGCAGTTACAAGGCAGGCATGGAGACTGATCCTGCAAAGGCTTACATATATGATTATTTGCAAGACTGGAAAACATTACAGAGAGAGAAAGTGAGAGAAGTGGCTATCTATACAGACAGATTCTGTATGTGTCAACTCCCATTCATATGTCTGTGTGCATACATAGACTGACACATGAGTTTGGCTGAAAGGCCAGAGTCTGCCATTGGCTAACTGAAATTAATAATTCCACAATTGTATGGCGATATGAATCAGATCTAGTGATCTTTCCTTTAGAATAAACCATCATAAAATTGCACCAGTTTCTTCTAGTATTCTCATTGTCTTTCTGCCAGACTTTAAACACAGAAGAGAAAAACTTTAAAATAAATTGTATGGGGAGACTTTTCATATATGGAGGTGCCTCAGACTTTGTGTCTTCATGTGTCTCTCACAAATCTACTAAATATTGCTCACTCATTGAAAAGTATGTGAAATGTGTGAATCTTCAATAGAATTTGGAGAGGAGCAGGTGGCACCATGGAGACAGTGCTGAGGGGAAAACAGCTTTTAAGCTAGCTCCCCACATACCAGCTCCTGCTTCACCCCCACCCCCTTGCTGCCGCTGATACAGAGGCAGAAAGGTGGGGAAGGAAGGAGAGAAAATGTGAGTAGTTAAGTAGTCGACGCAACTACCCGATAAGCCTAGGCTTATCGGGTAGTCGACTACACGACTAGTCACTTACATCCCTAACTCAGGGAATCCCTGTAAAAGCCCATGCATCCCAATTGCTCCAAGGAGTCTCTAGATCAAACTGGGTGCAGGATTTGTACACCTTGTTACACAGGCATTTGTACCAGTTACATTGGTGCAAATTTCCCAACTATATACCAGCCCCAGGATTAAATATTGATGATACTTCCACTGCATATTTGTATATCGTATATAAGATTAAATGATCGGCTTTTTTGTAATTATTACCATGCTTTTTTAATTTAAACACTTTGACCTAGATCCTCAAAGGTATTTAGGTATTTATCTCCCAGTGATGTGAATGTCAATTAGGTGCCTAAACACCTCAAATGCTCAGATCCTCAGTCATGTCCTCTAATTTTCCCCTTCTCTCTTGATGAGCTTATAGTGAACACTGTTTTATACATGATTTCAGCCTTCATTTTTTTCTATTTCTATGTAAATGTTCTTAAAAAGCTACAAATTGGAAGTTAAAGTTAGAACTATTGTGGGTGTAACATGTAATCACAGTTGAACTGGCATAAGAATAATGCCTGTCTTCTCCAAATGAGATACTGTATATTCTCAATCCTGGTTTTAGATCATCTTTACTTTCTAAAGCTTAGTTTTTAGCATTAATTTACAACAAATCAAGAGCTCCATATTCATCCAGAATTTTACAAAGTCTCTTCCTTGCAAAACAGGGTTTCATGACATTTTGATCTGCTAAAACAGTGGTCCCCAATGCAGTGCCTGCGGGCGCCATGGCGCTCGCCGGGGCATTTATGTGCACCCGCCTAGTGACCAGGGCTGGCCCGAGCCATTCTTGTGCCCCGGGCCCCGAGCACATGCACGGCCCCTGCCCTGGGCACATGAGCGGTGCCGCCCCCGGGCATGTGGCAGCCCCAACAGGTTGGGGACCACTGTGCTAAAACAACATTTAGCTATTGTTTGGGACCTTTTGTGGAGCAGGTTGTTCCACATTTTTCTTTTTCCCACTAGCCAAACAAACCACTAATCTTAATCGAACCAGCACCTAAAAACTTGAAAGGTTTTGAAAAATGTTTTTAAGGTTAATCCAACTCTGAGCCAGAACAGAAAGGTGATACATTCCTTTTAGCTGTAGTAATGGAAGGACTAGCCATACAATCATTCTGCTTGTTTTGGGCCTTAATTGATGTCTTGCTGTTAGGGTAGCATTGTGCCTGATACCAAAATTGCATGCTAGTGCCACTAGAGCATGGACACCAACTATTGATTGGATTAGGGATGCTAAAGCCTGCATATTGCTGGAAGTTACATCTTTTAGGCAAGAAGCTGTCTTTCCAGTGGCAGTGTTATAATACGATCTCCTGACTTCTTTTTTCTTTCTCTGTGTGTGTGTGACAGTGAGAGTGAGAGAACAGATAGCCTATGGGATTTCTAGTTTTCCTCATCATTTTCCTTATTGATTCTGCATTCAGGCAGCCTTCTTTGTGGTTGAAGGCAGTTTGATGCAACTGTGACTCACACACCTACCTCCCATGTAGTGGCACTTAGACCACGTACAGAGAGAAATAATAAGTTTGCTCTACAGCCTTAGCTGAGAGCCAGTCAGCTTTTAGCTCAAGCTGTAGATGTTCAGACACTGAACTCCAGAGATCCCAGGTTCAGTTCCATCTGTTGGTGTTAAACAACCTCCTCTAGAGATTTCCAGTGCTGCTATACAACTCTTAATATTTGAGGCTACAGTATGTATCAAGTGTATCAATGTGGTTTATACACACTTGAATGGCTTCATAACAAAGTTGCATTGTAGTTGCAAGGGGAAAAAAACCTTTAAGCTCAATGAGGTACAGCCTACAACAGGGGTAGGTAATAATTTTTGACGGGGGGGGGGGGGGGGCCATGCCAAGAATTTGGAAAGTGGTCATGGGCCACATTCTTTCATATTAATGGAGGAGGTGGAGGGTCTGGGATAAAGGTTGGGTGCAGAAGAGAGCTTGCAGTAAGGGAATGGGGTGCAGGAGAGAATGTGGGGTCTGGGAGAGAGTTTGGGTGAAGGAGGCCGTTGTGACCTGGGGAAGGGGACTAGGATACAGGAGAGGGGTGGAGGGCTTTGGGCTGTGACATGGGACAGAAGGGGATTGTAATGTGGGACAGAGGCCTAGGGTGCAGGGATTTGGGTTGTGACCTGGGCAGGGGATTGAAATGCAGGATCTGGGAAGGGATATGGGTGCAGGGGGGGCAGAAGGTGTGGGCTGTGACCTGGAGCAGAGGATTTGGGTGCAGTTCTGGGAGTGGATATGCATGTTGGAGGGGAATTGGAGTGCAGGTGCAGGACTTGGAAGGGGATATGTGTGTGGGGGAGGGGGAGGGTTTGGAGGAGGACTTGGGTTGTGTGTGGTAGGTGGCAAAGGGCTGGAGTGCCGGGGGCAGGTTCTGGCAGGGAGACTTACCTGCTTGTCTCCCAGCTAGCAGCCTTCCCAAGCATACTCCCTGCCTGCCATGCCCCCACACTGGCTGCAGGGACTGTGTGGTTTTTGAACAACCATGAGCCTGATTGGAGGGGAGAAGGTGCTTTGCAAGCTGCCTGTTGACAACAGGCAGCTCCCATTGGCGGAAACCAGTCAGTGAGATTGTGCTGGGGCGGGAGCAGCGCACAAACCCTTTTCTCCCTTTCCCAGGGCTCACAGATGTTCAAACAGCCTTGCAACAGCTGCATTTCTCAGCAGCATGCAAGGGCCAGACAGGGAGTCCATGGGCTGGATCTGGTGGCTTGGTGGGCCAGATCTGGCCCATGAAGAGTATTTTGCCCAGGCTTGGCTTACAAGCACATTCTGTGAATGCAAATACTACAATGGCACTGAGGGCAAGATGAATCCCAGTATAAGGGTTCAAAGTTTATCCTGAGAAACTGGCAAGAAGCCTACGGGTCATAAAGCAAAATAGATTAAAAGCAGTGTGTTTTACGCTGTTTTATTGCAAAATCTGCATATGATGATTCTATCAAAGAAATCAGCTTTCCTTGTGGAATTGGAAAATCTTAAGAGCATAAAAGACAGATCACGATTCTTTCAGACAGTCCTTGGAATAGAGTTTCAAGCATCACCACACAGAAATGTATATTAATGTTAGTAGAAAGTGTGCAGGCAGGGAAGATTTCAGTTGACTATGGGAAAATTTCAGTATGAAAACTTCCTCATATGTCAAAATTCCCATTCACCTGCTCAATTCAGTCACATTAGTAAATCAAGACTGGAAATAATCTCTCTCTATATATAAAATATTTTTTCCTGTGGGACAAGAGTGACATAATCACATCACTCTGTATCCCGCTGCCTGCCTCTGCCCTCAGCCATGCATCCTCCTTCTTTACCCCTTTCCCGTGCTCCGGGGACCCGCGAGGCCTCCCTCCTCCCGTCTCCCCAGTGCTTTCCGTGCACTCTGGCCTGACATGCAGCTTCTGGGCTGCTGCCCCACGAGGGAGCCGGGAGCAGTGTGCCCAGTCCAGCCCCGCCTCAGGAGCAGCCCGGCAGGTCAGAGCTGGAGAGGGGGGCCCAACTGGGAGACCAAGGAAGAGAGGAAGAGCTGACAGGGGGGCCCCAGCTGTGAGGGGCACCTGGCTAGGGGCACTCAGCTATGAGAGATTAAGGGGGTCCTTGGCTTGGTTGTGTTTGGCCACTGGGGAGCAGTGGAACACTGGTTGGGGGAACTTGACAGTGGGAGTTTTGGGGGGAAACCCTGTCTCATATGAAAACAGGAGCCACTTAGCTCTGGGTGGGTGACTGACGGGGACACCTGCCGGGAATAGATGGGGCTGAGTGGATGGTATAATGATACTCCCCCTCACACATCCCTTTGGATAAGACCCCACACCCCTCATACACTCCCAGCCGAGACTCCGCACCTCCAGCCTGCTCACTCACCACCCTGCTGACACTAGGGATGTTAAATGTTGATCAATCAGCTAATTGAGGAGTTGATGCAATTTCCATCAATTACTCAATTAATTGGTATGGGGTGCTGGTTATCCTGCCACAGGCAGCTCTTGTACATTTCAAAGGCAGAGGCTCAACAGGGAACCTGCACAAGGGGGGACCAAAGCAGTCCCTGCTCACACAGGGTCCTGACTGGTCAGGGATCAAGCCCACCACCCTGTGCTCCAGAGGCTGATACCATATCCCTGAGTTCATTGCAGATCCGACCCCACCTCCCTACTTTCAGCAGGTACCTTACCCTGCCTTCCTAATAGAGGAAATGTAGAAGAGCCACAGGCTCTGAAACTAACCAAATGTCCAAAGTAGCAATTCTAAAATTTAACAAAGAAAATCTGTGGAGCCATCCAGCTCTCTTACATAGGGGTCAGTAAACATAGCAGCAATGGTTCCTCTGGTAGTGTTTTGAATTACATGAAAATTATGTTTTAATTGGGTTTCCTTAACCTACTTTTAGTTTCATAATATGTTTTTTTCCATTAATATATCCATTGTGGGGCTTAAAGAGTTTTTTAGTTTAAAAACCTTATGGTCAGATAGTCAGCTGGGGATGTCCATTTATGTTAATTTACATCATCTAAGGATAGCCCAAGATATTTCTAATTCAAGCCTGTGTCATATAACCACTAAAGATGTCTACTTGAAACTAGTTCTTGCTCTTGTTTCTGTGACCACCCAGAGAATAACTTTTTTTTTAAAATGTTGCTGTCCAGAATGCATATTCTGCTCAAGCCAAATGGAACTTGAATATTTTTGAGTGGGTTCTAAATTTAGCAACATGAATTTTTTCACTATCATTAAGTAGCAATCTGCCTGACAAAGCCTAAGAGAAAGCAGCATTCGTGCCATGTACTGTGACAGGAAATGCATTACCAGGCTGTTGTGATGCCCCACATTTGTAATATCAACGTCTGTTTAAGGACTGGGAAGGGATAGAACATCCCAGAAGCAGAATATGATCAAGGGAAGAGTGGATAAATTTGTAGGTATGCACATTATCACTATTGGACACATAATCATCCTAGAAGCTATCAAACCCAAAGCCAGTGTAAAGAGAGATTAGAAAAGCAAATAAGAGTCTCTGATCCTACCCAGTGGATCACGGCAATAAGTATATTTCTTCACAATAGTAAAAAATCACAAAGAAAAAGTGACAGAAACCTTATTTCCAAATATATAGGAAACAGGGAAAAAGAAGGTGACAACAGAATTCTGCATAAAAATGAGAGTAAACATCCACATATTCATAACCCATTCTCCTCTGCAGCTCAGCAAAGGCCCTGAGAACAGCTCCTATTAATCCTCTCATCTATCAGCACAACCAGTGACCTCAGTCTATTATCCTTGCTCCAGCAAAGGAAAACACAAAGTAACACTTTAAAAGCTCCTCTGAAATTAAAACATTCAGGGTGTGTCTAGACTACAGGGTTTTGTTTTGTTTTTTTTAAAGTGGCCTTTTTTAAAAAAAAACTTCCCTTGCGTCTAGACTGCTGCCACGTTTTCAAAAGTAAATCGAAAGAACGCGGCAGTTTTTTCAACTGCAGAAAACCTCGTTTTACGAGGAATAATGCCTTTTTTCGAAAGTGCTCTTTCGAAAAAAGACGCTATGTAAAGCAAACTGCTTTTTTGAAAGAGAGCATCCGGACTGCCTGGGTGCTCTTTTTCAAAAAAGCGGCTTGCTTTTTCGAAAGTACTGGTTGTAGTCTAGACGCTCTTTTTCGAAAGAGGCTTGCAGTCTAGACATAGCCTCAGTGGAAGAGTTAAAAAAAATGGAAATTACATATAGATATACTGTAACTCACACCAAGTACGATTGCACTCACTATTTGTTAAGTAGCGAAATACAAGGTGACCGGGCCACATTATGATGTTACTTATCTGGAGTTGCCCGGGTCCTTCAGTGCAGGACCTTCAGGAGGTGTGTGTAAGAGCAAGGGCTGGGAGGTGAGGAGGGGCTCAGGGCAGGAGATCCCTCCACGTGAGGCGTATTCTCTCCCCCACCCAGGAGGAACAGCCGGCAGAGACCTGTTCTCTCCCCTGCCTTCCCCCCAGCTGCCAGGGGCCTGTTTTTCCCCCTCAGCCTCCAGGGACCTATTCTCTCCCCAGCACAATGCCTCCCACCCACCAGGGCATGTTCTTTCCTCCCTTAGCTCCCCTCACCAGTGGACACTCTGCAGAGATAGCTCTCTCTGTGAAGTACAGTAGAACCTTAGATTTATGGATGCCAGACTTACAAACTGACCAATTAACCACATATCTCATTTGAAACAAGAAGTATGCGATCAGTCAGCAACAGAGACAGGAAAAAATACAGTACAGTACTATATTAAATGTAAACTACTAAAATATAAAGGGAAAGCATCATGTTTTCTTCTTAGTAAAGTTTCAAAGTCAATGTTTGACTGGTCAAGTCCTGTAAAGTCAATGTTCACTTGTAAACTTTTGAATAACCACAATATTTTGTTCAGTTACAAGCATTTCAGAATTACAAACAACCTCTATTCTGAAATGTTAGTAACTCTCAGGTTCTACTGCAGCTGCCCCTCTCTATTCCTGTGCTGCTGCCATGGGGTGGGGGCGGGGAGGTGGGAGGGCAGACTGATTTGTCTGTACTCCATTAATTCTTTCAGTATATTGTTTCTTAATCTTCTTTGTCTATCAGAAGAGTTCACTGAAGAGCTGCTGTTACAACACTTTGTCATTTGTCTACTCTGAACTGCCAATGCTAACAACTGTTGGTTTGATGGTTAGAGATAGTTTATGATAGAATGATCTTCCTCTGAACATTATATTGCAGGAGGTTCTGCAGGCTAGGGCTAACTATAGGGTTGCCAGATGGTTTCAACAAAAATACCAGACACGCTTGACATTACATCACAATCTACATTACATCTTATTTAGAAAATACTGGACATTTATATTTTCTCAATTTCTTTCCTGAACAGAAAGCTCAAATACTGGACTGGTTCAAAACCGAACACCTGACAACTCTAGCTAACCAGGCTGGATTTGATTAAAGGGGCAGGTTAACCAGAAGTTTCCTTTGTATGTGTAATTTTAATTCTACAAGTGCTCAATTTTGTATAAAAGACCAAAACAATTAAGAAGTGAGATAAATCAAAACTTATCTTAGCAGGAATTTCCTGTTGTTTCTTGGATAAAATTGGCATCTGAGAAGAGTGAGCTCCTATCCTGCTCACTGTAGTAGTTTGTCAGAACAATATTGTTACATTTATCATATCTTTCATCCTGAAGGATCCTAAAATCCTTGGCAAATTTAAACAAACTGATTTTCAAATATAAGAATCACTTTGCCCTCACAGAAACCCAGCCACTTCTCTGGTACAATAGGGCATCTGTCCAAAGGTACAAAACAACGTTACTAAGGGAGCACGAAGTGAAGATGAATCCTTTTATTCAACTGAAAATACAGGAGCAATATAAGTACAAAGCTACACAAAGAAAGATTTGGCTAAAAGGTTGGGGTTAACCACTGTTTGTAAAGCAAGTAAACATTCTGTTTACAACTAGGATTACTAGAAGAGAACTCAGAAAGTCTAATACTGAAGCAGCCTTTCAGGATTGTGCTGTCAAGAGGATGCCAGAGCTGCTCTTCAACCTCAAAAAAGCAGCTAGCAATGACAATGAAAGGTGAGCAGCTTGCCAGATAACCCAAATATTTGGTGATGCTGGCACATAATTTCTTTGCTAAGTAATGCACTTGTGGAATAAGGTTTTAACAATGCAGAGTTCTCTTTAATCAAGGAGCATCCTCAGAAGTGTGTTAACTGATAGCAAATATCCTTTTCTTCAGTCCCCTCTTTTGCTCATTTTTACATACTCTTTTTTTTGCCTGGCAGACATTTGATCAACACTTTCAAGTGCAGTCTTCAGTCAAAAGGAAAGCAAATACAGATTGTATCTCCCTTAACCAGTACTCTCTGGTCCGGCAACCAGAGATGTTCCTGGACCATAGAGTCCTGGTATAGGGAGGTCTGGCCACAAGGCAGTAATGCAGTGAGGGGGCTCACCCGGGAGCTCCATGGGGGAGGAGGGGAACACTGCAGCAGGGAGATTTGGACCAGCAACTGGGCAGTAGCAGGGGCCCGGCAACAACCACAAAGCTCCAGCCTGACTGTGCAGCTCCGGCCACGGTTGCAGCCAGGGAGCCCTGACCTGGGCCGCGCAGCTTCAGCTCTGGCTGCACAGCTCCAACCCCAGCAGCAGCAGGGTCATCCAGAGCTGGAAGGCTCCAGCCCAGGGAGTGACGGCTGGCCAGGCTGCAGGGGGTGGACAGTGGTGGGGGGTAGGGTGGGGATGAGGGCAGCAGTTTAGCACAGGCCATTAGGGAAGGGACCATCTCCTTATCCAGAACCACTTATCAGGTCCAGAGCATGCCAGACCACAGAGGTCCAGTCTGTAATATCTGGGGGACGGAGGAAGGGGAAGTGAAATAGAGGGACTGGCTAGCAATTTTAAAAGACCAGGTATGGAATTGAGGCACCCATGTTTGCTGTAGGAATAATAATGTAATGTTATGAAGAAGGGAGCAATTACAGAGCAGGGGTTTGGTTACTGTACAATTATGGAGAAATAGAAGAGTGCAATCTGGAAACTGAGAAATAAGCATGTAGGTCAATAACTCTACTGCATTCTGATTAGCCAAGACAATTCTTTTTTCAGTATAATAATTCACCATTTTAATAAAACATTGTTCTTGTGTGGCATGATTATGTGTTGCTGATTACTTTGCAGGACAGAGCCACGGACAGCTTTTCTGCCAGAAATCTCAAAATATTTTAGACAGATAGGTATTTATTAAACCCCATTGTACGCACTGAACAATTGAAGCAAGCCTATCCTAGCCTTCATCCCTAAAACTTCCCACAGTTGCTATCAGCAGTAGAGCTGTACCAGTTATAGCAACCATGAAAAGCATAGGGAAATAAATAGCTTAGAGAAGGCCAGAGTGCATTCAGTGAGTTAGTGGCAAAATCAGGGAAAGAAACAAGCAGTCTTGACTAAGGTTCGCTCTAAGCTCAGTAACCGAGCAGCTGCCTAATAACCATCATACAGGGGCTCAGGGCTGCCGTGCACAGAAATGCCACAACCAATAGAGAGGCTGCTCTCCTCTGGCTGCAGCAGCAACCTGCTGGCCCTGCTGCAGCAGAAGTATGCCTTTCCTCCAGATTCAGCAGGGAGTTGTGGCAGTGAGGGAAGAGTCAGCTCCTTCAGTGCCAGCAGGGAGTTGATGCAGCTGGGGGAAAGGCACCTTCTCAAAGTTCTCCGGATCTACCTTAGCCAGGAAAGAGGTGCTTTTCCCCCAGACTAACCCAGCCTCAGTGGCAGTTTAAAAATGTCTTGTTTCTCCTCAGAATTGGGATTTATGAAGAGGGATAGAGAAGTTTCTTATCCATTTGTCTTTGCTAGATCAGTTCATAGATTTTTAAAGTCAAAGAGGGGACCATCATGTCCATAGTCTGATCCCCTGAACAATGCTGGTCATAGATTTGTCTCAGTAATTCCTGCATAAAGCCCAATAATTTTTGGCTGAACAGAAGCGTATCTTTTAGAAAGACATTCAATCTTGATTTAAAAGCTTGAGTGATGCATGGAAACCAATATTTAGGGAGGAAATAGCTAGCATTTTTGCAATTCAAAAAAATTAAAATAATTTGGATTTGTGGTTCAGGGATTGGTCAATAACAAATAATAGCAAAATGGAAGGGCAGTTCTTTAGATTTTGTCTACACTACATAGCTATTAGCAACATAGCTGTGTCACTTCAACTGTGGTGCTAGAAGTTGGCCAGAGTAGTTGCTGTTTGTTGGCTCTTTTGCAGAAAAATATTTCTTCCTTTCAACTACCAGGATTGGCTTTGTCGGCAGGAGTGTGATTCACTCTGGCACTTGCCACAGCAAAAGTTTTGGTTTTAAGGTTTTTTTTTTTTTTTTTTTTTTTAAAAACACCTCTGATGGACAAAATTTTGTCATTCAATTGCCAGTGTAAAAGGCCTTATATTAAAATAAAAAATCTTAAGGGCCTAACAAGACGTGCCTAGCATCATCCTGACATCTTTTCTTTATGTTGTCTCTATCTGCCCCTTCATTTGTCTTTTTTAAGCTATTTAGCTCTGCAGAGATGAGACTGTCTTGTTCTGTGTTTGGATAGTTTTTAGAAGCATAGGCTGTGTCATGCATCATCCATCATGCCCCTGCCATATTTTGAATACTGCTGCAATCAAAATAAAATAATAGATGGGAGACCACTAACAAGGGGAGCTAATTTTTACATGTTTGACAATGTCTTTTTAAGTTCAAATATCAAATTTTATGTCCTGATCCTGAAAACTGTTCCATGGCATGACCCTGGCTGCTCCTAAATGAAGCCATACAGAATTTAAATGTGCAGATTGTGAAATGGTAGCTAATAATGCAAAACTTCCTAAACACTTTAAATCAGAAACATAACTGTGTTGCTTATCATTAAGCACCCTTGCTTATACATTTCTCAGCAACAAAAGGATTATGTTGACAAATGTGTGTTATATTTTGTGTACATGGCTGAAAACCAATTATCAGAAATGCTACTGATATACGTATTATTTTTCCCTTTTCCTGGACAACTTCTAAGCATAAATTGCAGAATTAGGGAGCAAGCTGTATCCCTCAATTAATTGCAGGATTTTATGAAAGACACTATTGTGTTGATACAGGTTACTAAAATCTGCACTGACTCTGCTATCAGATCTGTGCAAATAAACCCCTTGTGACAGATGGATGCAAACACACAATCCCACTGAAGCTAACAGGGCTTTGTGTTTGCATCCATCTTGATAGGACTAACTGCTGGATCCAGGTCTTGGACAGTAAAGTCTTCAAAATTGGGATACTGCTTTATTTTGGGAATAAACCGCCACACACCTTAATAGTATTACATAGAAATATTTAATGTTTTATTATTATTCTCACTCTAGAAATCCCTCTTCCTTTCAACACACTATTGTGGTAAGTTGCACTATTGGTCCACCTGGCTACCATCTTCCATTTCAGAGGATGTTATGGGGTGTGTAGTTGCTGAATGCTCTGATAACCCAGATGCATGAGATATTTCCCAATCACAGCGCTAGTAGCTCTGGTTTCCTTCCCAGGATGTGAGGGCTGAGCCCTCTCCCCCCATTAAGAAAGGGCAGGGGAAAGGCTGGAGCTTAAGGCCCTACGTCCAGCAGAGTTAGTGAACAAAAGGAGTCCTAGTGCTGAATGCTGTGGATACACCAGCTAAGATACCGGGGGTGGTGGAGTCATGACGTCTCCTTAATGAGGCTCATTTACACGGCGCTCTCGCAGGGGTGCTGGGACAATCTGGATCGTGGGGTTTTTGAATCAAACCTCTTCGCGTCAGCACAGGCCCCAGCACCTGCCCAATGGGGCACGGCTGGGGCGGCTCCTGCCCAGTGCAACGTACCCAGGGCTCCTTCCTGCAGTGGCCATTACTAGCGCCGTCGGCATGTCGCTCGTAGCCAAGTGCCTCTTCCAGCCCCCTCCGGGACGGGCTCGCTAGCTCTGACGCACCGGGTCCCGTTGCCGCAGCAGCGGCGGGGCAGCGCAACAGGTACGAGCAGCCAAGAGCAGCCCCGCCCCCCCGCAGCAGGAGGAAACCAGTTCTGGGCGGCGGCAACTTCCCTTCGCCTCAGCTCAGTCACCTTCCTGTGCCCTACTTCGCAACGCGCGCGAGGGGGGGGGGGGACTTAGCGCTGAGCTGTCAGACGGGACTCGTTTCTCGGCGCAGGGATTCCAAGCGCGAGCTGGAGCCCGCCTTTTGCCGGGGGCGGAGCGCCACAGGAGGGTGTGAGGCAGTAGCAGCGTCTCGCGGACGGGGTCAGTCGCAGTAGCTGGTGGCGGTTTAGCGCCTGCCTTGTCTGTGCGCGCGCGCTCATCGCGGAGCCGCCTCACGCCCCGACCCCTCTGGCCGCCGCCTTCCGACTGGGCTGGGTCCGCGTCTCCGAACCGACTTCGTCTGCAGCCTGGAAGCTCCCAATATGAGCGGTGTCGTCTGCGCCGAGAGACACCAGGTACCGTGCGCCGGGGCCAGAAGAGGCCGGGGGCGAGGGAGAGGCCGCGGCAGGGGGGCGGCTTCCGGAGCGACGGTAGCTTTCTCTGAGGCTCCGTGGCTGTTGGACGGGACGCCTGAGGCGCCATGTCAGAGCCCCGCGTGTCTTGGCGCGGGCCGCACAGCCCCGCCCCGACTGGCCGAGGGTGCGGCGCTCTGGCGCCCATCACCTGTAGCGCAGCGTGGCGCGCGCGCGAATGGCGGACCCCGCCGCCGCGCGCGGGTCTTGAGTCCGCCTTCCTCCCGCCTTCTGGCCTCGCCGCTGTGGCGGGCCAGTGGGTCCGCGCCTGTGGGGAGGGGAGGGGAGGGGAGGGGAGGAAAGGAGGATAGTGACCGGGAGGTTGGGCGACGCCTTCCTCGCCACCCTCCGACCCAGTTTCACTGACAAAAGACACGGCGCCTAAAGCCACGTTGTAGCGGGGGAGAAATGAACGTCGTGTCGCAACGTGTCCTCCGCGCTCCGTCTGCAGTGTGGCGGAGGGATGTGGGAACTCCCTCGCCTTTACTCCCTTCCCTGGCGTTTCTTTGTTCCCGACCGGCTCCACGTTGCCGGCTCCCCTTGCCAAGCCCCTGGGATTGAACGGCGGTTCTACCGCAGGGAGCGGGCGTTTCACCCAATCCAGAGTTGACTACATAATGTATGGTTAATGAAGGGACTGGGCCACACTTCTTTGTGGGGTGGAGGTGAGGGGTACGTGGTGAGCTGTCTTCTGGTTTCAGATCAAAAGACTCACATATTTCAAAGTCAGCTCTTATAAATGCGATGCCTTCTTTCAACTTTCATCCCCTTCTTTCTGTAGGATTTGATGGGCGAAGTAGAAAGTTTGAGTGCCACCAGATCTGTCGAGTTTTAGAATTTGCATTGGGGGGGGGGGGAAAGCAACTTAGGCTTCCAGTGATATTAAAAATATTAAGTGTTGTTTAATATCTGCTTTCATGAAATCCTGTCTAAACTAGGCTTGTACCTTTGAAATTTCCCAGAGTTCAGTTCTACCGATTGTAGTAATGGTTAGAGGGCTAATGTTAACGAGTGTGTCTCAACTGGTGGGTAATGACTTACTGGCACACAATGTGGCAAGAAAGTCTCATAAGGCATTGAAGATTTTATTACTGCTGAAGCAAAGGAAAACTCCCACTCTCCTACTTCCTGCACATACTTGCTCTTGTAGTCAAGTATTTTGTAAACCACCTCAGATCCATGTGCTTGATATTTTGACTTTATCATAAAGATGAGTGAGGGGCTTGAATTTTTTTGATTTCATATAAAAGGTTGCCTAACTGAAGTTGTAGAAATTATATTGGTGTATCTGAATGGTCATAACAATATAAGAACTGCTATACTAGGTCAGATTAAAGGTCCATCTCTAGCCCAGTATACTGTCTTCCAACAGTGGCCAGTGCCAGATGCCCCATAATGTCATGTACTCTGAAAAGTGGTAGATTACACAGATAAAATAACAGTGGCCAGTCCGCATTCAGGCTTTGTGCAGTTGCTACTGCCAGCAGAAGCTATCTTTATTAGTAGCAACAGAATTAAATTTTATAAAAAAGCTAGCATATTCACCTATTGTCTGCAAAAGTTCCAGTGTCTCAGTTGCCTTTCATAATTTTCCCATGGTGCAGCAAAGTGAAAACTGATAAATTTTGTCAGTTTCACTGCTGCTTGCCATTCCCATTAGCAGCATACAAACTTAAACAGTTGTAATTGAATGCAACCTGAAATACCTGAGTGATTGGAGGTAATCGCCATAGTTATTTACTGAGGTGAAGGACCCAGAATGGAGGATGTGAAATGGTGGGTTTCTGAAGACTTTTGGAGTGTAGTGTGTGAGAAGTTATTTTCTGCAGCCACAAGGAGGGGCGGATGTCAGACTTCTGCTAGCTGGGAACTACAAAAGGTAAAGCCACCAGACTGTGTTCATTATATTAGCTGATATGTTAAAAACTGTTAATTAGTTTAGATTTTGAGAAACAATATACATCCTCCATGGAAAATTATGGCATTTAGTGTGTTGCTGTATGCAAGACCAATTCATCTGCTTCTTTTCCCAACAAATTGAGGAGAGGATGTAGCTTGGCTTTTTGTCTGGCCACTCCTGCGCTTATTAGTGTTCTGGGAAATTTTGCATACATATAAAAGGAGTGAGAATGAATGAGGGAGCTGATATATGGTATTCAAGAGAGAGTTGTTGCGGGGGGAGAGGTCAGGATTCAGAGGTTTTTTTAATGAGAGAAGTAGGAGATGCAGAAAATATAGGAGGTGTAGATTATATAGATATAATGTAGGTGGAAAGAGAAAAGGAAGCATGCTGAAAGCAGTGCATCAAGACTTAGAATGAAGAAAAGGTGGATTAAATAGATGTTTAGAGACATATCTTCAGCTAACTAGTATGGTATATTTAACATGCACAACTCTTACTCTGACAAGGATTGTGGAGGTAGGGGTGAAGAGCAGCAACACAAGGAGGTTGTGGTTTTTTTTCTATATATACAAATATTTTCATGTTGGAGGACAGGATGACATCATCTGGGTGCTCATGTCTCCACCTGACTCTGCCACTTGCTGTGGCCAGCCTCAGCAGGTCCCTTCTGCCATCTGAGTCCCCCCCTCTCCCCATGCTAGGTTCCTTCTGCTGTCTGAGCTCACTGGCTCGCTCTTGCTCTCACAGAACCCTTCTGTGCCGGGGCGCGCGTGCCCCCTCCCCCTCACACACACCCCATGCTGGGTTGCTTCTGCATTCCAAGCCCAACCCCCTTCTTCCGCCAAGACTGCTGCCCTCCTGCCCCAACCCACTCCTGCTCTTTCCCCTCTGGCCAGTCATCCTGCCCCTAGCCTGCTTCTGTACCCTCCTCTACTCTTGCACCCTCCCTCTGGCCAGACATCTACCCCCAGTCTACTCCTGCCTCCTCTTTCTTACCCAGACACCCTGCTTCCCACCTGTTCCTGCATCCTCCCCTGCCCTTGCCCTCTCTTCCTTGGCTGGACACCTACCCCCAGCCTGCTCCAGCACCCTACCTCCCAGCCAGACCTTGCAGCCTCACCCCCTCCTGCATCCTACTTCCTGCCCAGATCTTGTACTCCCAATCCCTATTCCACTCAGTTGCAGCCCTGTCTTGCACACTGAACCCCTCATTTTTGCCCCACCCCAAAGCATAGGGGGGTCTACAAAATCCAGTAACCCTGGAACCCCAGAAGAGTTAATCGGGCCAGAGGTTGTGAACCTCAGTCCTTCCTTCCCCCTCTCCCTCGATGGGATTGGAGCACCTGGGGAGTGAGGTGTTATACTTGGTGGCCCCAGAGCTGATCTGCAAGGGGAGCCAGTCCTTCTGCAGACTGACTCCCACCTGCCACCCTGCACTGCTGCCTCTGATACAGAGGCAGCAGTATGGAATGGCAGCAGTCCCTGTGGGTATGTCTACACTACCCCGCTAGTTCGAACTAGCGGGGGTAATGTAGTCATTCGCACTTGCAAATGAAGCCCGGGATTTGAATTTCCTGGGCTTCATTTGCATGAAGCCGGCCAGCGCCATTTTTAAATGCCGGCTAGTTCGAACCCATGCCGCGCGGCTACACGCGGCACGGAGTAGCTAGTTCGGATTAGGCTTCTAATCCGAACTAGCTGTACGCCTCGCGGAAGCCTAATCCGAACTAGCTACTCCGTGCCGCGTGTAGCCACGCGGCACGGGGTTCGAACTAGCTGGCATTTAAAAATGGCGCCAGCCGGCTTCATGTAAATGAAGTCCGGGAAATTCAAATCCCGGGCTTCATTTGCAAGTGCGGATGACTACATTACCCCCGCTAGTTCGAACTAGCGGGGTAGTGTAGACATACCCTGTCTGTGGCAGGCATCTGTCAGAGGCAGCAGCGTTGGGGGTAAGGTGGGCACCAGCTCCTGCCCCCTCCACCTCTGATACAGAGGCAACAAGGGGGGGGAGGGGGATGCATTTAGTTGACCCAATTAACTGATAAGCCTAGGTTTATGGGTTACTTGTGTAGTTGGCTGCACCTTGACATCCCTACTTATTTGCTTTACACAGTGAAATACATTTGAGGATTTTTATCTTACTAAAATTTCCCTACAAACCACTGTGTTCATAGTGAAGCCTTCTTTTTCATTATGAGATAAGGAAAATTGATTTAAACAAACCACTGACCCATTATTTATTTGGTACTACAACTAAAGGCAATGTAGTTATGTGCCCTCACTTAAGTTTTGTTGAAGACAGTGTAGTCCTTAATGACTGTTCCTAGGCTTTTCTCTTTTGTAAGCTGCCTGCAAATACAGAACTGTACTCTTTGGTCCATAATGTGTTGATGTATCTTAAATACATGTCCAGACATACAAAGATGTCATTTATTTCATTATTTTAAAAAAGTGGGAGTTCAGGTTAACTCAAGAAAGAAACCTCTATTTATGAAGACTTTGGCTTTTATATTCTAGTTTCTAATTAATGAATGGATTATAAGTAGAAATAAGTGTGATCTACATTTCTTGCAAAGTAGAATATGGCGGGGGGGGGGGGGAAGGTCTGCTGCTACTAAAAAGGGTTACTGAGAATTAAGTTATTTTTATTTGATCATAAGATCAAATGTTTTGATACAGTATCTTAACCAATATTAAGATTTAAAGTTTTAATCCTACAAATGGAAGTATGTGGGCCTGGCACAAAAGCAATGTTCTTTTGCCTTCTCCATAATATTAAGAGAATGGAGTATTCAGGGAATGTGCTGATTGACTGCAATGAAGATTGAAAGATTTTATTCCAGAAATAAAACGAAAAAACCACACCCAAAAATTCAGTCAGGCAGAAGCAGTTCAGGCTTATTCATTACTCAGTTGGTGTATCTACTTAATTTTTCCTGTAGAAAAGCACCTCTTCACCTATTCAGTCTGTGGCACCTCTACAACTAGTGTAAGTTATTATCGTTGTTTTATGTAGTGATCTTTTCAGAAGCAACTGTATTGACTCAAATTTATTTCATGTAGATGTCCAGTTTAATTGGTGATCTAAGATATGAACCACAGACCTAGAAACATATGGTTATATTTTATTATTTAAGAAGATTATGAATCACTTAAGACATCTAATTTTCCAAATTCTTTTCTACATATGTAATAATTTAAACTATTGTAAGAACAATACCAAAATGATGTTATACACAGTTGAATGTTTCTTTAAGTCTGATTTTAAATATTAAATTAAAATTAACTTTTTCTGGTTGTGGAAATTCAGAAATCTACCTCGTAAAGGATACAGTGTATATGAGAAATGTTGACTTGCACAGTTAGACATTTGCTTATACCTGTTAAACTTCAGTTTCATTGTTAAAGGATTCTAAATAAAATTAAGTTTTATTATTAGATGATCTTTCTATTAAGCGGCCACTGTTCTTGTCTGTCTGTCTGTCCATGGGATTTTCAACTTACCGCTCTTGTGAACATGCCAATTCGGCCTGGCTCAGTGCAGTGCCTCACAGAGAGAGGAGTAGAGAGAGAGTGGGAGGTGAGCCTGCAGATCACAGAGAGAGGGATGTCCCAAGATGGGGGCTGTCTTAAAAGTTGGTTCCCCACAAGCACCGGCTCCTCCTCCTCTCCCCACCCCTCGGCGCTGCTGCCTCTGATAGGGGGCAACAGAGTGGAGTGTGAGGGGAGTAGGCTGGAGCCATTATGTTCAGGAAGCCAGCTTTCAAGCCAGCTCCCCACATGTATTTGTTCATGCGTACACCCTCTCCTTGTTGCCTCAT
Source organism: Pelodiscus sinensis (assembly GCF_049634645.1). Taxonomy (NCBI): domain Eukaryota; kingdom Metazoa; phylum Chordata; order Testudines; family Trionychidae; genus Pelodiscus; species Pelodiscus sinensis. Next base: position 55,616,555 of record NC_134719.1, read on the forward strand.
ACAGAGACAGTGGGGGGGGAGTGTGGAGGCTGGTGCTGGGGGGGGAGCCAGCTTAAAAGGTGGTTCCCCCTCAGCACCAGCTCCCCAGTGCCACCTGCCCTCCCCCCACAAATACTGGAGGCAGCAGCATGGGGGGAGGGAGGGAATAGGGACAGGAGAGGCTGTTGAAAAGTGGCTTCTGTCCGTGGGAGGATCCGAGCTCCCCACAAACAGAGGCTGCTCCACAGAGCTGTCTGGGCCTGCTGTGGACAGAGGCTGCTCTTTAGTAGAAGCCCCTGTCCGTGGTAGTGGGGAGGTCCAAGCTCTATGTATCAGAGGCACCAGTGCAGGGCAGCACACAGCCAGTCTGCATGGGGAGCTGGTTTTTAAACTGGCTTCCCTTGTGACCGGCTCCTGCCTGCCACTGCGCTGCGGCCTCTAATACAGAGACAGCAGTGTGGGGTGGCAAGGGGCTCCCCTGGGAGTGAGGCTAGGAGCGCACTGGCTGCCGGCCCCATCCTTGGCGACTATTGAATAGTTGTGTAACTGCTAAAAATTCATGCGGTTATACAAATATTCAGTTACACAGTATCTAACATCTCAATAGTTACATGAGAACTACTGAGTAATATGCAATGTATTTTGTATCTTAATTGAAGTTGTGAGAATAGTTTAAGCAGGGATAATTTTGTATCTTCTGCATAAAAGTGGTTCTGCCTAAAACATGATTTCGCTTGCATTAACCAAATTATTTCAGGCAAGGATTCTTCTTCAGTTTTCCTGTAGGTGTAGCAGCTAATAATCCTGTATGCCAATTCATATTCAGGAAATTCCTAATTAGTATAGATACCAAAATGTAGTTTTTTTAGTAAGAACTAGAAGATGTACCCAGTGTTGCTTGGATCTTTAGCTGAAGTAACTTTTTTTTTTAAAATAAATGAAAAATATGAATGCTCCATTTCACTGATTTTATTTTTTGAAAATGAAGGCTGGAGTGAAAGTTCAGGGAGTGAGAAGTAGCAGGGGGTAGATGGTGTAGGGGAAAGGGTTGGGAGGTGCGTGGGGGCTCAAGGCAGTAGCTGCAGGGCTCAGGGAGGAAGGTGAAGGCAGCTCAGGGCAGAGAGAGAGAGAGAGGGTACAGAAGTCAAGGAAGGTGGGAGGTGCATGGACTCGGGATGGGGCTGGGAGGTGGACTTACCGGGGCCACCTGTGGTGATGAGGGTGACACTGCTGTGGTGACGACTCCTCCCAGAGGGCTAGGGTAGTGCACCTTGCCAGCGCCTGGGGAAGGGGCAAGGCTCAAGGGGCTAACCCAACCTTCAATGCACCGCCCCACTACTGCAGGCTGTCTGGAGAGGGACTGGGCTTTGGGGGCTCTCCCCAGACAGCCTGCAGGCCACAAGGGAGGAGGCGAGGTTCCTGGGGCTGCCCCCAGCCTGCATCATGCCCCTCCCCCCTCTTGTGGCCTGCAGGCTGTTGAGGTGGGGATAAGGCTCCAGTGGCTCTCACCGCACCCCCTGCTGTGGCCTGCAAGCTATCTGGGGGGGGAGGGGACCAGGCTTCCAGCTGCCCTCCTCTAAGGACACCCTTCCCCTGTCTATGGTCTGGATGTTCTCTATGGGGGGGAGTGCAGACTCCAGGTTAGGGGGAAGGGGGCTACATACCTGGTCTGTTGCAGGCAAGATGGTGGAGCCCCAGTCCTGCTGGCCACTCCTTGTGCTCCTGCAGTTGGCTCTAGTGGCAACTCTCAATATCGCTTCCCTCCACTCTCTGCCCCTTCCCTTTCCATGTTATTGAAAGCAGTCCCATTCCGGCCACAACCACACTTGACCGTGGTTTAAATTAGGGTCAGAGGAAGCAGCATACTGAATTTGGTGGTCTTAGCTCTTACAGTTTAGGAAGCGTTCTTGAACAAACACTCATAGATGGACTTGCAGGGAGATGCTCTAAAATATATATAACTTCCTCCATTCACGTGCCCATGTATGCTTTAGGAGTTGAAATAATGAACATTCCATTATGGTCAGGGCTTGACAAATAATGTAATCTACTCGCCCGTGACGAGTAATTACAACCCAGAAGAGCCGGCGTAGAGCACAGAACCACGCAGCTGGCGAGCGGGGTTCGCCGCCTCTTAGCGAGCCCTGATTATGGTCATGTCTTAAATGTTGATTGCTCTTTGTGGCACAGTATTTTCAGGAATAAAAGAACACTGCAGGTGCTCTGGGAAAATCAGTATGTTGCTCTTGATTCAGATTGGTTGACAAGAACAGAATTGACTAAATGTAGATGATCGCAATGGGTTGTGAAAGAGTAAACGTGCTTTTTGACAAGGTAAATTGTGCTCCCTAAATAAATATTTGAGGGTGTCAACTAGGGATGTGAATGATGAAAGCATTGCCCTTATTGGTTACAGTTAACAGGAAAGGGTGCTCCCACCTAGCCGGGACACCTCACAGAGAAATCGGTCGTGGGCCACATGCAAGTGAGAAGCAAAAAAACACCAAACCCTCACTAACTGAGAAGGAGAAAGACATTCTTCTTGCACACCAGAGCATGGGGGGCAGGGGCAGGAAGGGTTAGTAGATATTGTGCGCTTCAGCCCTGTGAGGTGGGAGGCTAGAGTGCCAGCGTGGGCTCTCCAATGCTGGGGAAAACCCTGAGCCTTGAGGGCTGGATCCAGGCAAGCCAGGGGCTACATCTGACCCCTGGGCTTGAGGTTCCTCACTCCTGATTTAATCAGTTAACCGGTTAAACATAACATTCCACTGATTAATAAAATGGAATTTTACATCCCTAGTGTTAGCAAGCATGTGAATAGGGGTGATCAAGTTGATACAATGTACATGAACTAAGTATACCTTTCCCAAAGGCTTAAGTCAAATAAGCAGTGATAGAATAAGAGGAAGATCTTTGTCTGCATGTGTATATTACTGTGGTAAGTCAACCTAAACTACACAACTCCAGTTACATGGACAATGTAGCTAGAGTCAATGAACCTTAGGTCAAGTTACTGCAGGGCTTACACTGCAAAGGGTTGAATGGAGAAACTCCTGTTGACTTACCTTGCTCTTCTCATCCCGGGTAGAGTAGAGCAGGAAACAAAAGAGTAGGAAAAATGGTTAGTTCTCTCAAAACACCTGCAAAATGTTAGGAGCAATTGGAAAGAGACAAATAAGAGGAAAATATCATAATGCCACTGTATAAGTGCATGGTATGCACACACCACGAACGCTACTTGAAGTTCGGTTAACCCCATCTCCGAAGAAATATTAAAATTGGAAAATTAGAGGTAGGAGAGCCAACAAAAATTTGGATTATGGAACATTTTCCTTATTAGGAGAAACTAAAAAGACTAGGACTGTAATTCAGAAAAGATGTGCTTAAAGGGGGATGTGACAGAGGTCCATAAAATCATCAGTGATGTGGACGGTAAATAGGGGAGAGGTCAACCAAAGAAAATAGGTATTAGATTTAAAACAAACATAAGGAATTATACTTCAGCATAACACAGTTAACCTTTGTCAAGGGTAGGCATATAAGCATAGTTGAGTACTTATCAGGGAATCTAGTTGAGTACTCAACTACACACTCTTCCCCCTGCCCCCGAGAGGCAGCAAGAGGAGGGGAAACAGGAAGCAGTGCTGGGGGAGGCTGGCTTAAAAACTGTTGCCCTCCAGCTCATGGACCCAGCACAAGCTGGGACAGAGCACCTTCCCTTTTCAATGACTGATCATGTAGTCAATACAAATTGTTTCTCAACCAGTGGTACAAATACCCTTGGGGTACTCGAGAGAATTCTGGGGGGTACGTCAGCACAACTGAAATTTGGAGAAAACTGAATTTTTGTTTTAAGTTTTACAGCACCTTATTATTTTTGTACTTTTTGCACCGAAAAATGTCATTGCTTTGATTAAGTTGTTTAAACAAATATGTTGCAATGGTAGAAAAAAATGGTGTCTGAAAACTCTAGGTACTGGGGGTACTTATAATTTAAAAAGGGGTACTTGATTTAAAAAAAAAAAAGATTGAGAACCACCGGATTACATGATTGTTACCCACCTCTTAACATCCTTAGTAAGGGATTGTGAAGACCAGAAGTTTCAAAGTATTCAAAAAATAATTATATAAATTCATGGATGATGAGTTCATCAGTGGTATATTTTTTGTCCCTAACCTCTGACTGCCAGAAGCTGGAAATGGGTACAGGGAATGCATCACTTGATAATTAACCTGTTTTTTTTTTCTTTCATTCCCTCTGAAGCATCTGGCACTGACCACTATTGGAAGACAGAGTATTGGGCTAAAGGACCATTGATCTGACCTCCTATGGTTCCTTATGACTTGCTAACTTTGTTATGAGACCAAAGAGTGTTGGGCTAATATGCATAGAATATTCTTGTAGATATTTTTATGTTAACGAAAACAATGAGGATTCTCGTGGCACCTGAAAGACTAACAGACTTCTCGTGGATATACATTTTTGTAGGAAAAAAATAAAATCCTGAAATTATGCTGTTTTATATTCAACTAGCTGGAGTTACCCAGCGTTGCTCGGGGTGGGCGTTGGAGTCTTGCTGGGGGTGCCCTGTGTGAGAGGTGGGAGGGGGCGAGCATGGGACCTAGGGTGGGTGGGGCGGCCCCAGCTCGTGCCTGGGGCTGCAGGTTCCACGGGGGGCAACGACCCCACCACCACCCCGAAATTTTCGCCCTGCTATCTGCCGCACCATGGGGCGGTGACATGGGGCTCCCCTCTTCCACGGGCCACAGCAAGCAGGTGCCGGGCTCCCCGCCATGCGATCAGGAAGCTGCGCTGGACCCTGGGCCGCTCCCAGCGCTACTGCCTCCCTGCTGGGCTTGCCCTGCTGCATCCGCAACTGCCCCCTAGTGGTTGCCACATGCTCCAGCCTGCTGCTTGGCAACCCTCAGCCACCTCCAGAGGGGAGTGGCATGGGCCGAGTGACATCATGGGTGGGAGGGAGAAGGGGGCTTCCCTGCCTTGGACGTGCCTGCGCAGTGGAAGGGCCTGGTAGAGGCGAGTGGGGCAGCTGCTGCTCGGAGCGCTGCAGAGCGCTGCCCCTCCCCTCGCGCCTCCGCCCCCGGCCTTAGTGAGTAACTGTCCCCGCTGCTTCCCCCCCAGGTAGCTTCTTCTTCCCACCCTGCCAAAAATACCTTAACCTTCTCCTGGAGGAAAGGTTACCCCATACAAAGTTTGGTTCCGGTAGCTCTTAATAGTGCCCAAGTTATTAGCGCACAAACATTCTCCTTTATATATTAGATTACTAATTTTTGTTGCAGATTATGATGCATGATTATCACAGAAGAAATTCATGTCTATAGCTCTTAAGGACTTGATTACATCATTTCAAGCCTGCTACTTTTGCAATATCATCGCAGCTCACGGGACACAACCCGTCTGCCTGCACATCAGCAAATAGTCTGTGCAAGACGACATTAAAAGTGACGTGGTCTGTTTCAACACAACATTACCATTGGATTATTTAAGGTTTCCCAGTTCTAAATATATTGCTGTAAATTTATCAGGTAACTATTGATGTAAGTATGTATAAGAAAACATTGTAGTTAACAAATTTTTGTCGTGTTACTGTGATAGGCAGACCTAACATAGTGTTTGACTAGAAATGAAAGTGTATGCAAAGGAAGAACCTTGTAATTAAGTAAAAATTAACAATATTAAGTTTTTTTTGTGCAGTAATTTACTCTGGTAAGCATATTGAATTAATTCGATTTACATCAGTGATTTGTAGTGGGTTTTTTTAATGACTTAGAATTAATTCTAAGAAAGGTAACTGACCTTAAAAGATTTATTTTATTTTTTAAAATATTTTATGCTAATTACATTTATTAAATTGCAAACTAAAAACATAAATTGTTCTGTAATAGTAAATAAGAAATAGCATATATCATATTCTTTTAAAAAAAGGTGTTTAGGTAACTTCATGGCATGGGATTTTCAAAATGCTGTCTAATACCTTTATTAGGCACTTGGAAGTTACATCCTCATTTTCCTTTTCAAATTTAAAAGGCCTGTAGGATTGACATCTTGACAAAGTTGTCAAATCAGTTGTCACTTCAAGTACTATTCTGCTTTTGAGTTTCCCTGTCATTTTTGGTGACTCGTGCAATCATGCTTTCCAGTTTTTAAAAATGATTCATATTTACCTATATCTATGTGAATGACCCACACAAATAAGAAATGACTGATTTGACTGAGCCCAGGGAACCAGTGAAACTGACTATATATAAATTGCTGTCACAAAGCAAACTTTATTATAGCAGAAAACAATTTTTTTTAGTCTAAGGGTTTTTCTACATGGTATTTGCTGTGTGAACTAGAAGTGTATGAACTAAAGAACACTCTTAACTGCCTGTGTAGATCCTGCTGCCTATATACCTTTTACTTTGTGTTAGAAGAGTCTACACAGTGCAGTTAGACAGCTCTACAATTAATTCAATCCCATCTACATAGTACCACAATGCAAACTAGAGAAGACCATTGGTATTATTTATAAACTAGATTTACCTAGCATTGCTTGGATCCTTAACTTGATATTTGTTTTTCTTCATTTAAATCATTGTTCTGGGGTGGGACTGGGATGAGGTGTTCAGTATGCAGGCTGCCTCAGGGAGGGAGAATTACCCCAGCCCTCTCGACGCAGCAGACACCAAGAGACAAACTCTCAGATATATTGCAGATAGGTAAACCTGTAGGTAGAAAAGACTTAATAGTGATCCTTTAAATGTATATTTGCTAATTGTTCAGGGTATTAATTCTAATGTTACTACAGAGAACTAAACTGTTCTGAGGAGATTTTTTTTTACAGTTCCCATAATATGGATTCCATAGAATCATTAGAAATTAGTTCAGATTAGGGATGTTAGATATCGTTTATTTTAGTAATCACGTAGCTACAACAATTTTTAGCAGTTATACAGTTACTAAAACACCCTCTCCCCCTCCCGGGGGTGCAGAGCTGGCAGCCAGTGCACTCCCAGCCCCACCCAACCCTGGGGACCCCCTGCCATGCCACGTGGCTGCCTCTGTGTCAGTTTAAAAATAGCCGTTTAAAAATTGGCTCCTGATGCAGACTGGCTCCTGCCTGCTTCTCCGCTTTGGCATCCACTTGAGCAGTCCCTGTCTGCAGGAATGGGGGGTGAGCTCCCCACTGACAGAGGCTGCTCCAGTATCCCTCCCCACCCACGGCAGAGACAGCAGCACAAGGGGCAGGGCAGGCAGTTCTATGAAGCCAGGGTGCATGGAGAGCCAGTTTAAAAGCCAGCTCCCCACGTGTTTTGGCTCCTCCCTCTTCCCCCTCCCCCATGCACTGCTGTCTCTGTGGAAGGAAGCGGGGATGGGAAGGGGAGCAGGCAGCTCTGCAGGAACAAGCACTTGTTGGGAGCCAGCTTAAAAGTTCCCTGTGATACAGATGCAGCACGGAGGTGTGTGTGCATGTAGTTATTTGGATTAACTGATAATCATTTAAACATCTGTACATTAAAATCCCTAGTTCAGATGAACATACAGTACAAATATTAGAAATAAAAAAGATCTGTTGCGCACCACTGTACTAGATGACAACACGTGGATCACGACCCCCAACAGGGTCACAGATGTCTTCCCAGGGGGTCGCGGCGCTTAGATCCAGCCAGCCAGGGACTGGGCCCGGCAGTTGACTGCTCCCGCGGCATCTAGAGCTGGCCAGCTGGGGTTGAGTCCAGCAGTTGGCAGCCCCCATGGCACGGGGGTCGCAGATCAAAAAGGTTGCATACCACTGATCTAGTTAATTGAACTGACTGTGCATTTTGTCCAATCTAGTTTTAAATATATCACTGTTCTTTATTTTATGGACATTGCACAAAGTGTTTATATATTTTGGAAGAGGGAGCTGGTAATAAGGAAATAGTTTATACGCTTCCATGGTTGGCATGTACATTTTACACATGGGGGGGGAAAAACTTTTTTTTTTTTTTTTTTTTTTTTTTTGACAGCCAAACCAACAGCAAAATGATTCCTAATGGATATTTGATGTTTGAAGATGAAAACTTCATAGAATCATCTGTTGCCAAATTAAACGCTTTGCGTAAAAGTGGTCAGTTCTGTGATGTTCGGCTTCAGGTAAGTTATAAAGTTTCATCTAGGGGTGACATTTACAGATAGCAAAGAACATCTTTTACATGTTGATTCTGTGAATCTTAACAGTTTGTCTATCTTATTGAAAATCAGATACTATTCAGAAAAATATAATTTAAAAAGTGTTCGCTGTAAGCTATGCGCTTATTTGGATGCTCAGGAGAGATTCAGATGCTACTCAGCTGATTAGCAGAGCACCCACAGCTAGGTTGTGTATTTGTATTGGTGATGCACATTCATACATGCCTCAGTGCACATAAAACAATTTATTCTGCATATGGATGGAAAATCACATGTAAATGGAAAAGATTAAAAGGAACATTATTTACATTTTCAGCCATCAATATATGGCTTTTAACAGTTTAATTCAGATGGTGCAAGTTGAAAAATATATATTGATAAAATATTTTTTCTAATATACATTGAGTTTTGATCTGTTATGTTTTGAACAAGGCTGCATAACACTTTGCATTTTTTTATAATAGACGTGGGAGCACAGTAAAAAAACCTAAGATTTCTTTTTAATAAAGGTATGTGGACATGAGATGTTGGCACACAGAGCAGTCCTAGCTTGCTGCAGTCCCTACTTATTTGAAATCTTCAACAGTGATAGTGATTCTCATGGAGTTTCTCATGTTAAATTTGATGATCTCAATCCAGAAGCTGTTGAAGTCTTATTAAATTATGCCTACACTGCTCAGTGAGTATTACTTTCCTGATAAGCAATAAGAAATAAATATTCATGTTTATATTTGTTTTAGAATAACACCGAATTTTTTTAATAGGTTGAAAGCTGATAAAGAGCTAGTAAAAGATGTGTATTCTGCAGCTAAGAAGTTGAAGATGGAGAGAGTCAAGCAGGTATAACTTACATCTTCTACAGCAGTCCCATTATTAACCTTTTGAGGGACAGCGAAAACACTGTATGTTTAATGTTAACCAGTGCTTTTTTTTGTAAATAAAAAAGGTGCCAGTACTAGGATTGCCAAGCCCCCCCCCAAAAAAAGGGAGTGGGAGGGGGGACTTGCTGAGCAAAAAAGGGGGGGCGCTCAGAGGTCAGGGCAGAAATTCAGTCCTGACCCCTTTAACTGCCACGTGTCCCGAGCAGGTTTGCGGCGCAAGTGCTCCCAGGGTTGGCTGGGGGCTTTGCCAGAGAAATGCGAGTGCTCCCCCCAAAAAAGGTGATGGTACACTGTCACAAAAAAAAATGCTGGTGTTAACTGACACTGAAGTGAGATTACACTGTGGATAAGTTGCACAAGAGGTCATCTTTGTGTACTCAAAAACATACTGATTTTTAGTGAAAGGTGCTTACCACTTCCGTGATTGTTACAATGGACAGCCAAGATAAGCTAGATTCTGTATTTGTGTTTCATCACTAGAACTATCGGCTTAATTCCAGCCAGTTACAACCATGTAAGCCTACCTAATGCACTGGGCTCACAGAGAAGTTACAGGCAGAATTTAGCTTGAAAAACTGTAACTGAGATTTGAGAAGGGAAGAATCCACTTGGACTCTGAAATCCCTGGTTGCTGCTGTTTCAAAACACACATTTTATAGGGGAGAGAGGCTAATTCACTTATCAAGATACCTATTGTTTATTCCTACGTCCTTAAATAATGATGTGGAGGCCATAAGTAGTAAAGTAGACTTTATTTAACAAATCACTAGCGTTTGAAATGTTAATTTCAAAGAATTGACCAGTATAATTATGATACAGATTTTTCTGTTTTCCTTTTCTCTGGTCCTGTCCTATTAAGGTACTGTTCTAAAGTTATGACTGCCATAGTATATAGAGTGATTATGCTTAGGGTGATTTTATGCTTGTTTTAGAAAGATTTTTCTGCATAGAGTACCATCAGAGTAAGTAAAATATTTCATACTGGTAGAGTGTGTGCTACATGTTGGAAAAGAAATGTAGCATATTACATTTTAAACATACTAGAAAGTTTGGGATACTACATTTTTTTTTTAAAGGTTTGTGGTGATTATTTGCTGTCCAAGATGGACGTTCAGAGCTGCATCTCTTATCGGAACTTTGCAAGTTGTATGGGAGACTCACGTTTGTTGAACAAGATTGATGGCTACATTCAGGAACACTTATTACAGATTTCAGAACAGGAGGAATTTCTCAAGCTTCCACGGCTAAAGGTTAGCAGCAATTTTAATCTTTTAACAAAAATAGGTAATTACCTTTTGTACTTTAATATAGTAAACAGTAAATAGTACTGGTTCCTTTTTCAATGGCAGAAAAATTGTATACCTGCCGAATTTCCAGAATAGTTTGCAGTTTGTTTAACACAGGCATAGTATATAACTATTTTCTGTTAGAAGTCTCCATTAGATTATATTAATTAGTGCCATGAAACTTGGTTATGCATGATATCTTCTGTCTTCCATCCGTAGAAGACTTTAGTGACTAAGTCAAAATTAGTTTATGTAAAATTATCCTTTCTGTTGCCAGGATGAGGGAACACAGCCAGGAGCTCACCTTCAGTAGTGAAATACTAGAGACTAGTATACTCATTCATTTTCAGTATGCTGTGCTAGACAATTCTGTCCTCTTTCATTTTCTTTAAGAATAATTAACTTCAGTAAAATACTGACAATGCTGTAAATGTACAACTTGTATGTAATAGCATAAGCTGGACACTAACTACTCTTATTTTTTACTCAAGCTTGAAGTTATGCTTGAAGACAATGTTGGCTTGCCAAGCAATGGCAAATTATACACAAAGGTAATCAACTGGGTACAGCGCAGCATCTGGGAAAATGGAGATAGTCTGGAAGATCTGATGGAAGAGGTTAGTCTTTAAGCAAATGGGATCAAATTGTTTGTTTGTTTTTTTTAATTTAAACTTTTCATGACATGAAGGATGATCCCTTTTTTTCTTTTCTTTTTTTAATCATGACCCTAAAGAATTTAAATTTTACTGTAGGTACCCATAAGCTGAGAAACAGGGGGGGTGTCCAGGTGAGCTGAATGAATTGTTCAGTCTGGTCTTCTGCTTTCTTTTTTTTATTATTATTTTTATTTTTTTCTCACTGTACACTGTTTAACTTCAAAGTAGCATTTGACTTTGCTTTAGAATTAGGGAGGTGGCACTGAAACTTGCTGTAGATTCTTAAATGTTTTCTTCCACAGGTTTTTACTTGTTAATCACAAGTAGGTAAAAGCTTCTAATGGTTGTTCCTCCCCATTGATTATCTCCCCATAGGTTTATTAACAAAACTAGGATACCAAGGCTGAAGAACCAAGAAGAAACCTCAAGTGTATTGACACGTAAAGAAGCAGCAGTCCTGCCCCAGTTCTCCTAAGAAAATCCGCTGTGGGCAGAGAACGATGATGATGATGATGATGATTTAATGGTGTTTACTTACTCCTTTACAGGATATCTTATTTTTAATGTTTTGTGTGTTGTTTAATGACTTTATTCGTGAATACAACTAGTACACTGAGACTATAGGCAAATTTTTTAATATCTGCAGTTAATGGAAATCATAGTGGAATTATGCATTTTTAACTTGCTCGGGAAAACGAGTTCACAAAACCTGTAGATCATCATAAAATCTTTCCTGGTTATTACAGGCAAGGTAGCACATCGAATACTTTTTGTATAGGCAAAAGTACATGTTTATACTGTCAGATATATCCTCAAATGCATGTTTTCCCCTTTCAGTAGTTCAATTTTAAAATGCTTGGATTTTTCCCAGTTGCAATTCGGGTGTATCTAATTAATGCATTGCATCTCGTCATGTGCAACATTTTCTCCAGAACTTACTTTTTTTGCTCGCTTCTTTCAATTACTTACTTTCTTTTTGGAATCCAGTCTTTGGCTTCACATAACATCCCTCCCCCTAGAAAAAACACAGAAAGCATTGTATTTGCAATTTAAAAAACTTATTTACAGGGAATGATGAGTGCTTGCATGAGATTGCGGATTTGTATAATTTATTCTGCAAGATAATGTATATTGTGCTTGTGATATATATTAGTTACTATACTGGGGCAATAATAGAAGTCCTTGAAAAACGAAGATTTGTTTCAAGCTCAGAAATCAAGGATCCTTCAGCTGATGTTTGAAGACTTGCAACATTACCCCGTGACGTCTGCTTCCTTTTAATTTTGCCATTCTGCTAGATTGAGATGAGATGACGTGACAAGAGCTATGCTGGAGAGGGCATTCTGGAGTTTGTAAATCCCCTGTAATTAAGTAGCTATGGAGATAGCAGCCACATGGGTATTCTGTTCCTGTTTTGCAGGTTCAAACGTTGTACTACTCAGCTGATCACAAGCTGCTTGATGGAAATCTACTAGATGGACAGGCTGAGGTGTATGGCAGTGATGATGACCACATTCAGTTTGTGCAGGTACAAATTGCACATGGTCTGAGGTTAGATAAGGTAAAATTATGGTTGGAGCAGTTTGTAGCACACCGGAAAACTTGTGTACAGTAGCAAAGGGAATAAGTAGTATCTTTATGATTAACACAGATGGGGAAATACTTTTGTACTTCTGTGGTATTGGCTGTTCACTTGCTTCATCTTGTTAACAGTACTTATTTGAATGTTAAATGTGTCTTTAAAAAACTCAGGTCATCAAAAACTGAAAAGATATATCAGAGGGTGTCTAGTACAGGGGATTCTGTAATAGAAATATTAGGAAAATAGAGTTTAATATTGAAGGCTTGAGAAGTGTGTGGGCTGTTTTAGTTTGAATTCAGATGGAATAGAAAATGCAGATCGCATGACTGAAAAAGTAACTGGCTACAAAACAAATGGCCTCAGACTGAATGTAAAGAGGAGCCAGATATTAAAGGAATTCTAGAGAAATTTTTCTTCGGGGGGCGAAAGGAGAGAACCACAATATATATATACATGGACTTGCAAAGGAAGCAGTACAGCCTTTTGATTGTTGGGCCAGGTGAGGGCGGTACTCTGATACAGTTTACATTTTCATCTGGTTTTGAATTTGTGACTTACGTGATTTCATTCTAGTTGTTGTTTATTCACATCTTTGAACAAATAGACAGCTGTTAACAACTAGCTGTCTGAGCAAGAAGCAGAAGTATGGAATAGTTAGCAGAGAGCTTGCAAGTCAGAGTAGAGGAACATTGGCAAGAGTTGTGCAGAAAAACGTATTCATTTTGTCTTCTGCTATTGTCGACATTTATAAAATCAAGGACTAAGTTCATGAATTGTGCTGCTTCTATCTTCTCGTCCTCCAACTTTAACTAGTTGAAGAAAAGAATTTAAATAGATGGCTTGATGGACCCAAATGAGAGTTACTGTGTCCAAATTTGAGTGGCCTCTAGCTCTCCTATATTGAGTTTTAATGTAGTTGTACCTTGATTTCTGAATTCAGAGCAATGAGAATTGCAGACAGAAACAATCTGGTCTTGGTAGGGTTTCTAGTAAACATTAAAAATACCTTTATAGTTATGTAGCGCATGGATTTTGAAAATAAATCTGAGAAGAGTTGAGTAAATCATTTTTGCCTCAGTGGTATTTAGTGAATTCTTTCGATTTAATTTTGTTCAACTAAGTAGATAAAATATTTGTTTCTGAAAATATGAAGGAGGAAAAAATCAGAGTGAAGTTCTCCAAATAGGAGAACTACAATGGCAAATATATTTAAGCTATATACATCAACTTTGACTTTCATAGTTTTGTTTAGAAACACAATCTTGGAGGAGTTCATTCAGTCTTTAAAAATTCTCAAATTTAAGGGATAGGCATGTGTACAAAAAGTTGTAAAAAATTTTAGTGGGATTTAATAGTTGACAGTGAAATATAGGTTGGACCTTCCTGGTCCAGCACCCTTGGGACCTGAGTGGTCCCAAAAGAGGGATTTTGCTGGACTGGGGAGGCCATTTCTGTCCCTCTGCCAGCAGTCCCCCAACCCAGCTCTGTGCCTGGCCTCCCGGCAGGCTCCCCATGTGCAAGCAGCCCTACTGTCCTGCTGCAGCAGTTCACACCCCTACTGCTGAGATGGTCAGTTTTACCACAGCAGACCACTGTCGTGCCGCCGGTGCTCCTGGATCCATCAGCCCTGCTGCAACAGCAATGGCCTCTCCAGCTCACAATTCCACTGTCAGGACTCCCCTCCTGCCCTCTGAAGACTGCTGCTCTTCCACCAGAGTATCCTGATTCTGCCAGCCCTACCAGGCTTGTTGCTGGTTCTGCCAGCACTCCTCCAGCAGCCCCACAATCTGCTGCCAGGGCTCCTGGCCCCATCGCAGTAGACTGCTGCCCACTGGAGCCCTCTGGTTGCCCTGCCACCAGTTCAGCCGGATTCCTGTGGCAAAGCTTCTGGCTGCTGGCCTTGCTGCAGCCAGCCTAGCTGGGTTCCTGGCTTCCACAGGACTCCTGCCTTTGGCCCTCCACTGGGTCTCTCTGGTCCAGCTGGACCAGGGAGTCCTAGTTGAGAGGTTCAACCTGTAGTTTCATCACAGTTTGGAGTGGGTGGGCAAAGAAAGACACCAGTTTTACTGGATACAAAACTCAACACATTGGTTGGTGGTCTCAAACATATAACTTGTTGGCTAGTTGGTCTGTTAAAAAGTCAAGGAAAAAAGATGGATGACGGCCTTATGATGTGATAAATATGGTTTAGCAGAGTTTGGGAAATTTAGAGGAAAAGCTGATGGATGATCTTTGAGAGTATTTTACAGATCTTGCTACCTTTTCTGTAATGTGAAAAAACATACAGTTCAAGTGGTGTAAATTTCAGCTATATGGTTTTAGAACATTGTTATACTGAATTCGTATAATTGATGTTGGGTTTTTGCTGTTGACTTGGCTTTTATTCCAGATATGCGTAGTGATCTGAAATAAGTTCTTTTCTTTGCATCTGTTAAATTGCAAAAGAAATTTATAAAGTGAAATACTGAACAAATAACCCTTATGTACAAAGTATTATCATAAAAAAAAAAGGCCAGAGAAACTGAACAAGATCACACAGACTTTTTAGATGAGAACACAAGAATGGCCATACTGGGTCAGATTAGTCCTAGTCCAGTATCCTGTCTTCCAACAGTGGCCAATGCCAGATGCTTCAGAAGGAATGAACAGAACAAACTGGTTACTGAACCAGTTACAGAACAAACCAGTCTTAGCATGTTTAGTAATTAGCTTAAGGCCATCTAGAGCATGGGATTGTGTCCTGGGCCATTTTTGCTAATAGCAACTGATGAGCCTGTTGTCAATTATCTTATTTTTGTAACCCCTTTATAATTTTGGCCATCACAGCATCTCTAGGCAGCAAGTTATACAGGTTGACTGTGTTGAAAGGGTGTCTCATCTGAGGAATTGGTTTTTAATGATTACCTTTCAGAAATGGGCATTGTGTGGTTAGCTCAATTTGAGAGTCTAAAAATACATCCAGTTTTTTCAGTCTGGTAAACGATGTGGATTGGGGGGGGGCAGGGAGGGAGGAGTTGGTGTTGGGCGGGGGTGAGTGGTGGCTTTTAAAGTTTGAAAGCTGCAGGAAGTTTGAAAACCTTTTGTCCAGTGAGAGTGCATATTTTATTTCTAAAAAGGGGTTCAGAGCCAGATGATTTCTAAGGTTGGGTTTCTGATAGAGGATCGGGTTAAAGGAGATTAAATGAATACTGAGGTGGGAGTAAATCTGTTTAGATTTTTAATTATATAAACAATTCTATTTAAAGTGTAGGTGTGCTATAAATGATGCTTTGCAGAGGTGGAAAAGTTCACGCATTTTTCTCGGTTGTGTGGATTAGCCGAGAAAAGTAAAGGTAGATAAAGATGTGGTCTCTGGCTAGGGTTCTGTAGCTGCCTTTCGATTTTGCAGAAAAAGCAACCACGTGAGAATGATCACAAGCAGATAAGTAGCAGTTCCTCTGGAAGCCTTTCTTCTCCAAATACTACTGTACAGAGTCCTAAACATGAATGGAAAATTGTTGCCTCAGAAAAGACTTCAAGTAAGTGTGTTGGCTTCTTTTGTTTAGGGTTTTCGTTTTTGCTCATGGTCATAGTTTCGGAGCATCTCACATACAGTAACGAATTTTCAGTACCCGATGGAATAGGGAAGGTTGTCCCCATTTTACAGTTAGATAACTTTTTCTGTTTAAATCAGTGAATTGCTCATGGTCTCTTAGATCTTTAGCTGAGATCAAAGCCCAGATATTTTGAGGCTAAGTATATTAACTATAAGACCATCTTACCTCCCATGGAAAATTTTGATGAATTGTGAGGAATGTGAACCATGAACAGAAGTTATTTTGTGCTTGGAGGGAGACTTTGTCCTAAAACACTTTCAGATGGATTTATGGGAGTTTGCTTAGGTATAATCTTGAGTTATGCGGTATAGTGCTTCTATATAACTGGAGTGAAGTTTGGAGTCTGTAAATATGAATTGCATTAAATATTTTAGACTCTAGAGCTGTAAGGATAAACTTGGAAGCCACTAGTGTATTAAATATAGAACACTCCTTAACATTTTGTTTTTCAGGTAATACTTACTTGTGTCTTGCTGTTTTGGATGGTGTGTTCTGTGTGATTTTTCTTCATGGACGAAACAGCCCTCAGAGCTCTCCAACAAGTACTCCACGACTGATGAAGAGCATGAGTTTTGAGATTCAACCAGATGACCTTACAGAGAAGCCACTGTCTCCAATGCAGTATGCTCGATCTGGGTTGGGAACAGCGGAACTTAATGGCAGGCTAATAGCTGCAGGTAAAAAACTAAATAAAGTAAAAACATGTTTGGATTGAAACATGTCTAATATACAGTACCTTCCATAACTAAAACAAAAAACAGGACTATCACGGCAACATTTCTATCACTATTCCATAACTAAGTAATTAGGAACAAGGTTCGAAGTAGGGATGTTAAATTTAGATTAATTGTGTAATCGAATAATCAATGCAATTTGCATTGACTATGTGATTAGTTGATAAGGGCACCTCTGACTTTGAAGTGTAGCAACAGCCCCAAGGCTGTTGCTACACTTCAAAGATGAAAGTACTGCAGGGAGCACAGAGCTAGGGGGGACTCAAGCAGTCCTCTGCTGGTCCTGGGCTCCCTCCCTGTGGTGTTTCAAAGTGGCAGCATTGCATAGAGCCCGGAGCCTGGCCTCTTTCTGATAGAGGGGACAAGAGAGGGGAGGGAGGTGACAAGTTGACTAGTGTGTCAACTATCTGATAAGCATTTGCTTATTCACATCGACTACTCGTTCACATCCCTAGTTAGTAGATTCTATGTTAACTTTTAATGAAGCTAGTGAACTAGCTTCATTAAAATTCTTTGCATGTGATTTCTTGTGGCTTTACTGTTAGGTGGTTATAACAGAGAGGAATGTCTGCGCACAGTAGAGAGCTATGATCCACGAAAGGACCGTTGGACTTTTATTGCACCCATGAGAACACCAAGAGCCCGATTCCAGATGGCAGTTCTAATGGTATGTGCTGTGTAAATAACAGATGGAAAAAGCATTTTTTGTGACGTATAAATGCCCTAGTAGATGATTTGGATTGTCTGAAAGAAACTAAGGATGGGACAAACAGATTTAGCTCTGAAATGTGTACAAATCCATTCAAAGGTATTCAGAATTTCTAGGATATGATTTCAAAAAGAAATATTGCAGCTAGGTATGTTATGCTCCATCTGTCAAGTGGGGCAGTTAGTGTCTCCGAATTCAAAAGCAGCCAATTCTGTAGGTTTGCCAGGAGGGATTTTATTTGACTGTATGGGAATCATTGAAGAAAGACACTTTCTCAGACTGACTAATAATTAAATAGGAGGAACTTAAATAACAGGTGCTGAGGAGAGCTGACCCAGAGAGACTGTTAACATTCACATTTTTCTTCACTTGCAGTATCTTTCCTAGTAGCTCCAGCCTTTGAGTTGGCTTTAATATACCATGTTCAATTACAGATGCAAGAAAGACCATTTTTCTTAAAATGTAACTTACGTTTCAGTAATAAATATTGATACACTAGTCATGTTTGATATCTGGTTAGAATCATAGGGCTGGAAGAGACATCAGGAAGTTACTGAGTCCAGACCCCTCCCCAAAGCAGGACCAATCCCAACTAAATCATCCCAGCCAGGGCTTTGTCAACAGAGTACTTAAAATCCTTATATTTTTGGGCTAGTATCTTGAAAAACTGGATTTGTCAGTCCTTAAACGTAAAGGCTCATGGTAAGCTACATTGTATTTAACTGATAACGTAGTTATTCTTGTACATTTGGTCTGTTCCTTGCAATTCCTGTGTGTAGCAGTTGAATAATTTTATATTTAGTACCAGAGAGGTGCTCTGGAACAGAATTAAATTTTAATTGACACATGAAACAATAGCTTTTTCTTCTACTTAGGGACAGCTGTATGTTGTCGGGGGATCAAATGGCCATTCAGATGACTTGAGTTGTGGAGAAATGTATGATCCGGAAATAGATGACTGGATTCCTGTTCCAGAACTGAGAACCAGTCGTTGCAATGCAGGTAATGGTTGTTTTGATGATTGTCTGTTTTAGTTCTTTACTAATGTTATTAGGTAACAAATCACTTTATATATTATCAGGAGTATGCGCTCTGAATGGTAAGCTGTATGTTGTTGGTGGCTCAGATCCTTATGGCCGGAAGGGACTGAAAAACTGTGATGTGTTTGATCCTGTAACAAAATCTTGGACAAGCTGTGCTCCACTCAACATTCGTAAGTTTGTTGCCTTGTTTTTAAAGCAGATTTTTAATATTGCTGCCCATGTGCACTTTTTTATTTCTAATAAAAAAAGGCAGCTGCGCTGCCATGCACTTACAAGTGTGTTTTGCTGAAGTCTTATGGGTGATGCTAATATCTTTTAATTTGTAGGTAGACATCAATCTGCAGTATGTGAGCTAAGTGGATATTTGTACATAATTGGAGGAGCAGAGTCTTGGAATTGTCTGAACAGTGTAGAACGTTACAATCCAGAGAATGATACCTGGACTCTAATTGCATCTATGAATGTGGCTAGGCGTGGAGCTGGAGTAGCTGTTCATGATGGTAATTGTTAATCTTTCAACAAGAGCAAATTTTGTGAATGATACCCTGTTACGACAGACTTTCCTTTATACTACTAACCTGCAAAGCAGATTTGTTAAATCATTGATTACAAAGAATGCATACACTTTTAATGGGCATTTATATTAGGGAAATATGCAGAGGACTTCAGCTAATAGAAGTTATTTTATATTTAACTGGATTCACTATCCAGGTATACAGCATTCAAATACTAATTAGCAGGGCTCGGCAAGCGGCGGCGAGCCCTGCTTGCCAACCGCGCGGTTTTGCGCAGTTCTGCGCATGCAGAACTATTTGTCGAGCCCTGCTAATTAGAATTTGTAATAAGTTATTCTGGATACATAAATCCCTGTTTCCTAGATTACAACTTTTAATTCCTGTTGACTTAGTTTATCTTTCACAAATTTATATAGTTTTATGAAGTAGAATTTGTTTATGAAGTAGCGGCTTATGGGATATAAGCAGTTACACTATCATTTCCTTTTAAACAGGAAAACTCTTTGTTGGTGGAGGCTTTGATGGTTCTCGTGCTGTCAGTTGTATGGAGATGTACGACCCTGCTAAAAATGAATGGAAGATGATGGGAAATATGACTACTCCAAGAAGCAATGCCGGTATTGCAGCTGTGGCAAACACCATTTATGCAGTTGGAGGATTTGATGGCAATGAATTCCTGAATACAGTTGAAATCTACAACCCAGAATCAAATGAATGGAGCCCATATGCAAAAATGTATAAATTTTAACCAGTATAAGTGCCACTGGCAAACTAACAGGCTTAGTGATGTAATTGTTTTAGTAGAGGTACATGTCAGTAGGATTGGGAGGGTAAGAAGTTGCTGACAGCGACACAAAGCTTTTGCATATTGCATACTATTAATGTGCTGTATATACTTTTTTGTTTTTGGAAAGATGAAGGGTGTTTGTGTATTTTTGGATTTTGTTACTTAGATTTTGGAAATTATTATTGCAAGACAACTGATTGGGCATATCATTTCAAGAGCTTCCCCCAATGTTTGTTTTGCTAATTTGCACATTTCCTCCCCCCCCTCTCCCCCCTTTAGAATGTGTATTTGGGGCAGGAAGAATAGGGTTTTTGGTTATAGGCAGTTGGTTTTTTTCAGGCTCCCTGCTCTCCTCACCAATAACTGGAACAATCTGTAATAAGCCTTATTTAACACACATAATGCTCTTTTTTTATTAAAGTTGACATGCCTGCCAATACTTAACCTTTTATGATTGCCTTTTTATAACTTTTTATATACTCCGAATATTTACCTGTTGAAGTGAAAGTGGCATAGTTGGTGTTGAGGCAGAGAGAGAATCTTGGTGTTCATAGAGATGAAGTGGGATATTTATTTTACCACTGTACATGAGCATCTAAGCTTTTGCCTCTGCTACAATATTGTACTTTAGTATGCAACACTGATGTTCATTAAATTTTAAATGGCGTTTTTTAACAACTTTTTTTTTTCCAGTATTTAAAGTCACTTTAGCTTCAGATACTTGGACAAATGTAGGAGGGTGCTTTCTGCACAGCAGTTTTGTTACAACAGTTGAGCTAACATTTGTAAATCCTGAAGTGTTCATGTTTTTAGAATACTACCAGTGTGTGATGAAGAAAACATTTCTTAAAATGGTGTTTATTTTTCTAATAGTGCAAGCTGACAAATGTGCTATAAGATGAATTGTACTTAATTTGTCCCATGAGTGCTCAATCCTATGTTTTGGTTCACTTTCTCTATTCATATGTAAAAATGTTGGTTGGGATGACTTGGTGTCCAGTATGTAGTGCGGCACATCTCATTTTCGTGGTGCCAAACTTAGCACTTAATGCTTGCTGCTGATGCAAACACATTAAAAGGTACCTTTCGGGAAATCCTTAAACCACAGGATTATTATCGAAGTTGTAGTTGTGGCTTTGTTCATACATTTCACTAACAAACTCTTCAGTAAAAAAAAATAAATCATCCTGCCACATAGATGGAAGTGAACCTGTCCACTAAAAGCAAAACAAGATATGCTAGGGTCTGAGTATTGTTAATCTAAGAGGTTTAAACAGCCAAATAAGTGATCCACATTACCCAAAAGAGCTACAGGTATGAGTTCATTGTTCACTTACTGTTTTATGTATTCTCAGAGCAAGTTCTGATCCATATAGCTAAAATTGGTCTGGGCTTAGGTCTAATACTTTCAGTGAGCATCCCCACTTTCCTCTTCCAACTCTACATCTAGGATAACACTTGCTCCATTGCATCTTCATTATAGCACACTTATGGTGGAATATTTAATGGGGGGGGAGGGGAGCCTAGAACTTATAATGCTGAAACTGATGTATTCTTAACAAGCAACCCACTTTTACTTATGCTTTGGAGAAAGAAACTGTTAGCATGTTTAAGGACAAACAGCAGTTAAAGTACCATGAACAAACCTGATTTTTTTTTTTTTTTTTTAAAAACCCCAAGCATTTTTGATGTAGCCATAAACATAGCTGGGACTGTCTGTTCAAGAACTCCTAAGCCATCAGAGCTAGGATCACCAAATTTAGTATGCAGTTCCTCTTACCCAACTTAAAGCAAGGGCTGGGTTTTGGTATGTCTGGAAAGTGTGATGGGCCAGGATGGGGCCTGTTTTTGATAACATGAGATAGGAGGGCTATAGAAAAGGGGTGTGTGATAGTGGCCAGTGGGGGTCAGCTGCAGGAGCAAAAGTGGCCAATACAGCTCTGCCATCTTACTTGCCTTGAGACTGGGTAAGGTGCACCCCCTGCCCCAAACCCAGAACTTGCCCCACCCCAAAGAGCCAGTGGCCAGGGAGTACTGCTATGGCTTGCTGGGAGGAGCTGCTGCAGGACGAGTACCACTGTCACCTCCAGTAAAGCCTGCTGTCTTGAATCTCCCACCTTCCACGTGCAGGGGGGAATAGCTCAGTGGTTTGAGCATTGGCCTCCTAAATTCAGGGTTGTGAGTTCAATCCTTGAGAGGCCCATTTAGGGATCTGGGGCAAATTGGTCAAGGATGGTACTTGGTCCTGCTGTGAGGGCAGGGGACTGGACTCGATGACCTCTTAAGGTCCCTTCCATTTCTATAAGATATACCTATCTCCACATATATTTAAACCCTCTACCCTAAGCCACCCCCCTCCTGGACCCTCACTCCAGCCTTCATCTTCAAAAAAATACAACAAATAAAGCATGTACACTTATTTAAAAAAGAAAAATTCAATTAAAAACCTGAGCCATGCCAAGTATACCTGCTAGTAATAAGAGCCCTGTGCAGATACAAAAATTGTAACCATCTCCATATGAAAAAAAAGGAGCTACGGACAAATTTTCAGAGTTCTAGATACACATTTTATATCTGCAGCCACTGGAAAAAAGGAGGTGTGGCTATAAAGCATATATCCATAGATTTGCAGGAATTAAAAAATAAAAATACATTAGAAAAATTGGCTGGAGCCAAAGGTATTTTTTAAAACATTTCTGGGAACCAGAACCTGTATAGTGGCAGCTTTTGCAATGTATTGATGAATTCAATAGTATGTGATACAAGAACTTGCCACACTTTATCAAGCTGTAAAAAATACAGCTCTTTTCTATGAAGTGATTGGACGTGCAGCTATATAAAGTGAAGATAAGGCTGTTCAAAATAGCAGTTTATTAAACTTCAATTAATATACTCAAAGATCTTACAAAGTCAAATATATAAAATTAAAGATACAGTTTTACAGTAATCACTAATCTTTTGTAAAAGCAAAGAGAGGTAGTGTTACAGGCCAGAAGTACTGTAAATAGTGGGACAGAAATTGACTATAATTACATTCCAAGAGTGAAGTGTGCAATTTGAACAGCGAGGGAAGTCATTTGAAGGTGTCCTGCTGTAGAAAAGTTTATTTGTGCAGCTTTAGATTTTAAGATTTGTAGGTAAACCCACCCAAATTTCTACTGTAAAGGACAGGACTAATAGAATTAGTAATCACTTGAATAAAACCAGATAATTTAGAGAGGAAGCAATTTTTAGGCAGTTTACTTCTGTTAGTACCTGTTTTAACTCATACAGGTAACACTTAAGCAAAGAAGGTGCAAGTGAGAGTTTATGGACAAAGTCTCAGTACCACAGAAAGGTACATATAGGATAAGATTAACTTGATCATTGAACTGGTGAAGGGCAGGAGAACTTCTAAATTATCTAAATTGGTAATAAACCCATTTCTCCCCACACTTTTCAAGTCAGCTTTTAGGCAGATTATTTTTTTATCACCATAGGTGGGAGAGAAAAGCTCAGCAGTAACTGGCTTTTTGTAAGTTAAAGGATACATAGTCTAGTTACTATGTGTAACTAAGTCCAAACCAGCCACTGTATATGCAAGTAATTTTGTATCATAAACCTGTTTTGACTTTCACATCAGACTTTTTTCTTGCCTTCTGTTTGTTGTGATAGAAGGGAGAGGTTTACAGAGTAACCTTCTGAACTAAATCCTAGAAGCATCTTGAAGTTCTAGAAATATGAAAATATACAGATTGTGGCTATTGAATTTTTGCATTTTAAAATAGTGGTCCAAATAGATGTATGTTAAATATATCCCAAGTGCAACATCAATTGAGTTAAACTCTGGAAGATGAACTTTATCACAAATGCTAGCAATTAATACTCCTTAGATTCCTTTTGCTAGCTGCATGAAAATAATTTCATTCAGGTAGTAAATTCAAGTATAAATTAAAAAACGACACTGAGGAAAAACTGACCTAGATTTTGATTGACAAAGTTTCCCATTTTATTTTTAAACAAAGATTTAAAGAGGGGGAAGAACATATTAAAATCCTGAAGTTGACTGTAGCATCATAGCCAGCCCCTGTTTTTGGTTTCCTTATGGACAGATGCATTGCATTGTGTAATAGTATATTCCAGCTGTGCCAGTTGGCAACACCCAACTGTTAACTTCTCTCTAGGGGGAAAGAAAAGTATATTATTAAGCCAGCCTGTCAGTCAATAAGTGTATATTTTGAGAACAAAAGCTGCATATTTTTATTTCGATTTTTTTTAACTGTTAGAAGTACCATGCTATTTTCAGAGCGACTACATAATCAATCTTTCTGAACAGTGTGAGTGGAGGACACCTGTCAAGTGCCATCCTTTATCTACATACCAATGTCTTAAGTAATAATATTGATGAGTTTCAAAATTAGCTAAATATTCCCAGTTGCATGCTGCAAGAACAAAAATCAATATTAGCATATTTATGGAATTGACTATCTAGGTACAAGTTATTTACATGAAATCCAGTTGCCAAATGTATGCAATTAAAACTACAGTTTTAAAAACTCTTCCACTGAAGTTTTTGAATGAAAACAATGTATAATTTCCACATGTCCACTTTTCCTTTACTTGGGAGTTTGTCTTCCAATATTTTCTAAGATAGCTCACATACTTAAGCACCAGAGGGCCATGTTAGTCTGGATCTGCAAAAGCGACGAGTCCTATAGCACCTTATAGACTAACAGATGTATTGGAGCATAAGCTTTCGTGGGCAAAGACCCAAAGCAGGTCTTTGCCCATGAAAGCTTATGCTCCAATACATCTGTTAGTCTATAAGGTGCTACAGGACTCCTTGTCGCTTCTACTTAAGCACCTAATTTTAGAATGGGGCTGTCATCAGGCAATCGCTGACTGCAGTGAAACTGCTTGTACGCATGAGGTTAGGTGCAATACCTTGCTGAATTAGATCCTACTTGCTGTTTTCCTACAATGAATATGTTCATATTACCTCATCTCAGGTAACTGGAAAGTTTATAAAAGTTGATCACTGTATGACCCTGCTGCAGTGCAATTTAGCTGCCTATCCACTAGAGCTACTGGGACTAGAAGTCACCCTGGTGCACTGATAC
Organism: Pelodiscus sinensis; assembly: GCF_049634645.1. Lineage (NCBI taxonomy): Eukaryota > Metazoa > Chordata > Testudines > Trionychidae > Pelodiscus > Pelodiscus sinensis. Next base: position 55,641,595 of record NC_134719.1, read on the forward strand.
TACAGACAATTCTGGAACCTTATTTTTGCCTTCTCCCTCACATTATAAAATGAGGAAATATTGATTCTTACTACTCACATCAGTTCTTTAAACTTGCTGGGAATCTGTTAGTACAAGCATTAAACAAGTTGTTTAGATACAGTTCCATATTGCTCAGATTACACTGTTTTTGAACAAGAATCCTGAGGATTCATTGTTCTAGTATTAACCAATAATTGCTCAAAATTTATTTTCACTTTCATTACTTTGTCCAGCTTAGCTAGATGAGAGAACAGTATTCTAGCATCTTAGCACAGTACACAAACAATACATAAAGTGAGGCAGATTGTCAACTGGTGTCAACTGTTAAATTTCCATTGATTTCAAATGAGTGGAGTCAATTTACACCAGGTGAGGACACACACACGGCCTTTCAAATGTAGGCTATGTTTACAGTGGGAAGGTTTGGCACCAAAAGTGCTGTTGACATGCAAGAGTCGCCAAAAGTGAAAATCGGTCAAACCAGACTTTCTGCTTCCCACATGTCAACATTTTGAGAGAGCAAAGCAATGTAGGTGAGCATCGCACAGTGCAGTTTTGTGGGAAGACAGAGCTGATCCCTGCACTTCTTGGGATTCCCTGATAATTCTGTAAGGTCTCTGTTTTAAGGCATGTCAAAGGAGCACACGGGATGTAAGCGACTAGTCGACTATCAGATATGCAAAAGCTTATCGGATAGTCAACACACTAGTCAACTAGTTGCTCCCCCCCTCCCCTTGCTGCCTCTATCAGAAAAAGGCAGCAAAGAGGGGAGAGAAAACGGGGTGCTGGGGAAGCCGGCTTAACAGCTGGTTCCCTCCAGCTCCATGGGAGGGGGCAGGGTGTAGCGGTGGCATTCCACCTGTGAAATGTACAGGAGCCCCAGCAAGGGCTCTTGTGCATTTCAAAGACTGAAACACCTCCCCTGCTGACCCCAGGCTAGTGCTTCTGCTTTGAAATGTACAAGAGTCCCCAGCAGAGTTTCCCAGTGGGGGCCCCATGTTCCATACAGTGTTTCAGTTTTTGAAATGCACAAAACCCCCTGCTGGGGCTCTTGCTATATTTCAAAGCAGCAGGGCCCTTATCAACTAATTGAATAGTCGATGGAAATTCCATCAACCATTCGATTAATCTAATTTTAACATTTCTAAGCAGCACAGTAGTCTCTCCAGCCCTCCCCTTGCAGCAGCAGAATAGCAGCATTCCAATTATTTGGGGTTTTTTGTTTATTCCCCAAACGGAGAAGCTCACTTAGCTATCAGATACTTCCCAGAGCTTTGAAAGGGGAAGGGCACATGCCTACAGGGCAGTAGCGATCACAAAATACTGAACACAGCCATCAGGGCAGACATTGTCAGATCCTGGCAAAAACCAGTTTTATTACGACAAATAGCAGAGACACTGGCTTTTAGTTGACAAAAGGAGGGTATGTCTACATTACAGTATTATTTCGAAATATCTTATTTCAAAATAGTTATTTTGAAATAGCTTATTTCAAAATAACGCTTCTACACACAAAATGCATTTCGAAATAGCATTTTGCTATTTTGAAATAGCACGTCCAAACTGAGAGGACTCTGAATCGCATTGAAGGCTGGCCAGAACCAGTTCCGGTAGGGCACCAGGTCAGGACTTACTGTGTGGGGCTGCTGCCTGAGGCTATCTGAGGTCTGTGCTTAAAGGGACTCCCCCAGACAGCCAGTTCTCAGGTTTCCCTGCTTGCTTGTCTACCTTGATGAGGGACAGCAAAGCATTTTGTCTCTGCGTGCTCTGGTTGCCCTCACTTGGGACACCACAGCACTCTGCGACATGGAGCCAGAGCTGCCCCATGGCACTCTGGTGCTTTTCGTGGATGTGTTGCTGTGAGCCTGGGTGCACTTTCTGCAGGCTACCTTCTGGGACGTCCATCAGGGGGCTGTCAGGATCCAGGAGGCCCTGCAGGAGAGCTTCCACCCTGAGGAGCACTAAGAGCCTCCCTGGTCTGCCCCACTGGGGGCTTGTGCCTCATTCTTCCCTCACATCCTTCCACTTACCCCTGCCTACCTCCCCCCCCCTTCCTGATGTCAAATAAAATACATGTATTTTCATTAACACAAACTCTTCATTTAACAAAACGGGGGAGGGAATGAAAAACTGATGAGACTCGGAAAAGGAGGCGGGAGAGGGGAGACGAGAGGGGGAAATCTGGGAGGAGGGAGCTGGAAGGGGGAAGCAAGGGGAAGATTGGGGAGGGGAAGTTCAGGGCTCAGGGTCTTGCCGGACCAACTTGACTGTCATGCAAACCTGCTCCTGGGTTCGCATGTGGCCTTTGGTGGCCAGGCTGGCAGCTATCCTGCCATAGATGGCCACGTTCCTCCGTCTAGTGCGGAGATCATGGACGTTGGGGGCATCTCCCCCAAACCTGAATAAGGTCCATGATCTCCATCCTGGATCAGGAAGGCGCCTGCCTTCTCCGGGCCCTGACAGGCTCCTGGAAGCTGGCAGACTGCTCCTGGGGAGCAGTGGAGGACTGAAATATTGGAAATGACTATATATCTGCTCAACTAGCCAAAGCCAGTGCTGCCTTTGGAAGACTGGCCAAACACTTATTGAATGACCAGGATGTTAAACTGTTACCTTCGTATGATGTTGATCAGGCAGTTGTCCTTAATATCTTGTTGTGTGGCTTGATATCATTGACCATGTATCAATGCCATGTTTTGAAACTCTATCAGTTCCATTTATGGTGCCTCAGGATGATTGCCCATGTGAATTGGGACAAAATTCCTAACATGGAAGGTCCTTAAGCTGTGTGATGTGCATGGAAGAGGGATGCTTATGAACAGGGCTCGCCAAGTGCCGGTGAGCCCCACTCGCCAGCCCGTGCAGTTCTGTGAGCTGCGCATGCGCAGATCACGTGGTGCCAGCTGTGCCGGCTTGTAATCTACTCGCCATGGGCGAGTAGATTACATGATTTGTCGAGCCCTGCTTATGAACAAACGTTCCTGAATTGGTCATGTTATGAGGATGGATGATGCACAGGCACTAAAAGATGGTTCACAGCCAGCTTGTTCACGGAAAGCACTCTTGGTGGTCAGTATAAGTGTTAAAATGATATCTTAAAAGGCCATCATGATCATGTGGCATATCTCCCAGTGACCTGGGATTCATAGCTCAGGACAGACTGGTCTGGTTGCAAACCACTGCACAGGCTCTCAAATACTTTGAGAGTCAATGTATCCAGATGCTACAAGAAAATCATAGGATCCGAAAAGAGTGCACAACACCACAGATAGTGGATTTCATGTGAAATCTGTAATTGGATTTGCCAACTGAGGATTGGCTTCATCGCTCACCAATGGCGTCATAGAAAATGAGATCCATTGACTGATGGCTCAGTCCATACATGCATTGTAAGAAATGCCAGCCCCATTGTAACGATCAAGGTTAGGCTGCTCGAGTTAACATTCTCACTCTAGACAGAGCCAATTAGTTTGGACAGGACCAAAGACTCATGGAAAAAGAACTGAATTTTAATATAATTTTTCTCCTTTCTTGGTATTTACACCAAGTTGTCAATTAGCCATATAACCCCCACAAAAATACCTCCTCTCAACTCTGAAAACTAACAAGATACTTCTAAATTAAACATGCAATACAATACTGTTCCATTCTCCAAATGCAGCTACCCTCACAACTACACACCAACAAATACCCCCTATACCATGCTCAGTTGCAATCCAAGAATGTTATTGTCCACAAGTACATATCCCATAACTGAAAAAGGGCAAGAAAAGCTGGAAGGGCAGGAAAAGCTGGAATTCCCTGGCGAGCTACATTTCAGGAGCCCTTCTACTGAAACAGCTTCTCTTTGGGTATATCTACACTACAGCGCTAATTCGAACTAACTTAGTTCGAATTAGTTAATTTGAACTAAGCTAACTCGAATTAGCGTAGCTAGACTTAAAAACTAGTTCGAATTAGCGTTTTGCTAATTCAAACTAGCATGTCCACACAGAGTGGACCCTGAACAGAGGTTAAGGATGGCCGGAAGCAGTGCCGGCAGGGCAACAGATGAGGAATTAGAGCGTGGAGCTGCTGTCTCAGGCTAGCCGAGGGCTGTGCTTAAAGGGACCCGACCCCCACCCCGGACAGACAGTTCTCAGGGTTCCCCGCTTGCAAAGCAGTCCTGGCTTGGAGTGCCCTGAGTGCCCACACTTGGCACATCACAGCACTCAGCCATCAGCCCGGCTGCACTTGCCGCAGGCTGCCATCCGGGGGGAGGGTGCAATCGGGGGGCTGCAGGAGAGCTTCCACCCCGAGAAGCCCGCAGAGCCAGCCCAGTCCTCCCCATCGGGGGCACGTACCCCATTCCTCCCTCACCTCCTTCCATTTACCCTTCCCTAGCCCCCCTTCCTGATGTACAAAATAAAGAAAACGTGTGGTCAAAAATAGAATCTTTCTTTATTGAACAAAACTGGGGGACACTGGGAAAAAGAGGTGGGAAAGGGGAAGAGAGAGGCTGGGAGAGGGGAGGGCAACTAAAGTGATCAGGGGTTTGGAACAGGTCCCATATGAAGAGAGGCTAAAGAGTCTGGGACTTTTCAGCTTAGAGAAGAGGAGACGGAGGGGGGATATGATAGAGGTCTATAAAAGCAAGGGTGGTGTGGAGAGGGTGCATAAAGAAAAGTTCTCCATTAGTTCCCATAATAGAAGGACTAGAGGACACCAAAGGAAAGGAATGGGTAGCAGGCTTCAAACTAGTAACAGAAAGTAGTTCTTCACAAAGCAAAGAGTCAACCTGTGGAACTCCTTGCTGCAGGAGGCTGTGAAGGCTAGAACTAGAACAGAGTTGAAAGAGAAGTTAGATCAAGTCATGGAGGTTGGGTCCATGGAGTGGTATTAGCCAGGGGGTAGAAATGGTGTCCCTGCCCAAAGTTTGTGGAAGGCTGGAGATGGATGGCACGAGACAAATGGCTTGGTCACTGTCTTTGGTCCAGCCCCTCCAGGGTACCTAGGGTTGGCCGCTGTCGGCAGACAGGCTACTGGACTAGACAGACCTTTGGTCTGACCCAGTATGGCCATTCTAAGCTCAGGGCTCAGGGTCGGGGGTCTCAGTGGACCACCCTGATTTTCATGCAAACCTGCTCCTGGGTGGCCAGGCTGGCAGCTCTCCTGCCCTAGACGGCCACTTTCCTGTGCCTAGTGCGGAGTTCAAGGACAAGGTCCACGATGTCTGCACTAGAACAGGCAGGTGCCTGCCTCTTGCGGTCCTGGCCAGGCTCCCGAGAGCTGCCAGCGTGGTCCCGGGAAGAGGCGGAGGGCTGGGGGGCATCGGGTGGCTGGCTCATGGTGTGCCAGGTGCAGGGTCTGCTGGCTGGGTGCTGGCAGGCTTGCACCTGGCACGGGCACCGTAGCCAGACCGTGCCCCTTTAAGGGCTCCGGGGCTGGGAGGGGGGCATACGAGTTTCCCTGGTGGTGCCCAGAGTGGCCACCAGGGAAAGCTGGGGAGGGCTAGCCTCCCACTAGTTCGAATTAAGGGGCTACACAGCCCTTAATTCGAACTAGTAAGTTCGAACTAGGCTTAGTCCTTGTGCAATGAGGTTTACCTAGATCGAACTAAGCGCTCCGCTAGTTCGAATTAAGTTCGAACTAGCGGAGCGCTAGTGTAGCGCCTATGAAAGTTAATTCGAACTAACGTCCGTTAGTTCGAATTAACTTTGTAGTGTAGACATACCCATGGTGATTAACTTCGCTGGGTGCTCCAGCGGGGAGGGCAGTGAAGTGGCACAATAAGCTTGCTCCAAAGGACCCCCCCCCCCCCACACACACACACATCAGTGGTGTGGCAAGCGGAAGGAGGGAGTTGTCCACGGGCGCCACGCTAGGGGGGCACTGGGCTGGGGTGGGAGCGCACAATCCCCACGCGGCAAGCCTGGCGCTGGTAGACCACTTGCTCCCTGCAGACAAGCTGCAGAGACAGGATCCAGCGGCAGGAGCAGGCACTTCAAAGGAAGGGTTACCATACGTCTGGTGCCCGGCTCTGGGGGAGGGGAGATGGAATAGAGCGGGGTCATTGGGGGTGCCTGGCTCTGGGGGAGGGGAAGGGCATTGGGTACAGCAGGGAGGTTGGGGTGCCTGGCCCTGGGGGTCCTTTTTTTTTTTAAGGGGTACTTCATAAAAAAAGGTTGAGAAACACTGGTTTAGAAGGCCATTCCTTACTGGATCTGAGATAGAGAATTGTAACCAAAATCTAGGCCAACAAGCAAACTTCCAAATGTCATCAGGAGATTGGTGGTAGTGGGACAGAGGGATCATGAATGGGATATAAAGGCAGGGAATGGAAGCAGCCAGTCATCCTGTGCAGTCATCAGCTATCAGCTGGATAAGCGGAAGTTACTCACCTTCATGCAGTAATGATGGTTCTTCGAGATGAGTCCCCGTGGGTGCTCCACTCGTGGTGTTGGGCTTGTCCCAGCGCTGTGGAACGGAGATTTGCATAGCCGTGCTCCACCGGACCGTATATGTGCAACCAGCGGCTCGCGCTGTTCATCTGTCAAGTATATTGATATGCACTAACATCTCTATTTTGGACAATCGGTCTTGAACTGTTAGTTCGTCCATGTGGGCACCCCATCGGGATGCATCGGTAGGTTTTTTTTTGATGGTTGGGGATGATGAAAGGGAACAACCCCCAGAAGATTTTGTGGTTTGGTCCACCAGTGAAGAGACCTTTGACTTGTCGTGGTAACACTACCGATTTGTGGATACAGTGTTTCGTTGGAACGTAAACAGAGACCAGCCAATGTTGGAGATAGCGAAAATGTAGCTTTGCATGTCTAGCAACAACGGTGGCAGCTGCCATGTGGCACATCAGTAAGCAGGTGCATACCAGAATTGTTGGAGAACGCGTCATGGTGTCTACTAGATCCTGAATTGTCTAGAAACATTCCGCCAGTAAGTATGCACGAGCTGCATTCACGCTGAGTTGCACTCCTATGAAGATCAGGTTTTGGGTCGGCTCCAGTGATGATTTTTGTAGATTTATTACAAGCCTGAGGGCGTTTGTGTGCCACATGTATTGCACAGTAAGCATCCTGTAAGTCAAGGACTGTGAACCAATCTCCTTTGTTCAGTGATGGTATAATTGTGGCTAGGGTCACCATTTTGAAACATTGTTTTTGGAGGTATCGGTTTAGTTTCCATAGGTCCAAGATGGGTCTCCATCCCCCATTCTTCTTGGGGGTGAGGAAATTTCGATAATAAAACCCTTTTCTCTGGAATTCCCTAGGTTCTCTTTCTATAGCTCCGATGGCGAGCAAGCGATGGACCTCTTGCTTCAACAGGTTCTCGTGAGAAGGGTCCCTGAAAGGGGACGGGATGGGTGGGATGGTTGGGGGAATAGAAATAAAGGGGATGGTGAGACCAGAAGCTATGATTTCTAACACCCACTTGTCCGAGGTGACCCTGGCCCAATGGTGGTAATATGGCCTTAGACGATGGTGAAAAAGGCATGAGGTAGGAGCTTTATTCACATCCTCGACTAACAGTCAAATCTGCTGTTTTGCAGAAGGCTGGTTAGAGGAATGGGTGGGCTGTTGTCGTTTCCACTTAGGACGCTGCAGGAATCGTTGATGTTCCAGAGTGCGAGGTTGTTGTCTGTGGAAGAAGAAATCAGACCTTCTTTAGTAAGTATAATAGCGCTTTTGCCTGTAGAGGAGGTGTATACATCCCTAGTGTGCAAAGCGTAGTTCGGGAATCCTTCCCTGAGTGCAGGACCTCATCTGTCTTGCTAGCGAAAAGTTTCTGCTTGTTGAAAGGTAAGTCCTTAACTTTATTCTGGAGTTCTTTTGGGATTGCTGCTGCTAAGAGCCATGAGGATCTTCTCATTGCGACCCCTGTAGCGGTGGCTCGTGCAGCAGTGTCCACCACATACAGAGCGATCTGCAGTGAGGCTCTACATGAAGCATATCCCTCTTGTACTATGGATTTGAGCAGTGGTCTTTTTGAGTCAGGAAGATGTTGTAAGAGGTCTGCCAATTTCGAATAATTGTAGAAGTTGTGGTTGGAGAGGAGAGTGGAATAGTTCGCGATACACAGTAGTAATGTATCTGAGGAGTAGACTTTCCTCCCAAAGATATCTAACTTTTTATTATCTTTTTCTTGGGGGGTATTTCTGTATTGCAGTACTCTTGATTTATGTTGCACTGCGTCGACCATCACCGAGTTAGGTTGGGAGTGATTAAACAAAAAATCTAATCTCTTACAAGGGACAAAATACTTTCTATCCACCCGCTTACTCTTTGGAGGAACGGATGCTGGAGTTTGCCATATTTACCCCGCGACCTCCATGATCGCCTCGTCGATGGGAAAGCGTGATCTTACCTTGGTGTTGTGGGTGTAGGTTCTTCAACAGGCGGTGTTGTTTAGTTTGAATGTCTCCTAACTGCACCACCTGACTTTCTGCGACCCACCTGAAGAGGTCCTGGAATTGTTTCAGGTCATCTGGTGGAGAAACATCACCCGGAATCACCGCTTCATCTGGTGAAGATGATGAGTGATCTGTTGGCGATGTGTCCTGCTGAGGGTCCTCTGGATCAGACAACTGTCCCTCTTCAGGCTCTGACTGTTCCATCTGGATCACCGGACTCTTTGGAGGAGGAGGCAGTGAATGTCGGTGCTGTGGTTCTGGAGGTAAGGATCGAGAGTTGGATGACAGACAGCAACATGTGTGTCTCCTGTAGGAACTGGATGTATGATCATGACAAGGAGGGTCATAATACTTCTTATGGTAACAACCATAATATCTTTCTGAGTGTGTCAGGGATGAGTGTCGAGAAGATAAGACATTGCTATGCCTTACATAGTAGTAACGCCTTGGTGACTGAACAGGCGATCATGAATGATGTAGTGAACACCGTGGCGATGGGGAGTGTGATATAGATAGTCTCCTCTCCCTGTGTCTTGTTTCCCTATAGCAAGAATAATGACCAGGAGACGATGGGCTACCTTGTAGCACCCAATTGTGCCCATGGTGTAGCTGCATTGGTAGGGAGGGGAATGACCCCGGGGAGAAAGTTGGGGAAGGAGAAACAAGCCCTGGGTGTGAGGTAGTCTTCTCAAGGGCTTTCTCTGTTGCCGCTATAATATTAACTTCACCGGTACCGGAGAGTGCGGTGCCGAGTGCTTTTGTAGTGGTGCTGGCAAGGTTGTGCTCTGTACTGTGGGTGGTGCCGCCGGTGCTATAGGCAGTGAAGCTGTTTCTACTGCTGGTGCCGACATGCTCGGTGCCGCTGATGCGGCTGCCTCCTTTGTTGTTTTCCCCCGTGCCGAAGGCACTGGTGCCAATAGCATTCTTGGTGCTGCAGATGGCGGTTTTTTCCCGTTAGTTCCTGGCATTCACCGAGATCCCAGGGCGGGTGTCCCTGATTCGCTCGGTCTGTCTTTTGAGCCTCCTCTGGTGTTAAGAGCCACTGGGAGGGATCAAGTTGGGGTTGCCCTTGACTTTTTTGAAGCAGAAGTCTCTGGGGAAGCCGCTCTGCATTTGTGTGTGTGCTGCGCAGAAGGGGCAGGCACGTCTGTAGGTTGCAATGCTTTATCAAACATAAGCATTTTTAACTGTATTTCTCAGTCTTTACAAGTTCTGGAGGTCATTTTGCAACAAAGCTGGCATCTTTGTGGTATGTGCGCTTCCCTTAGGCACCTGATACATGCCCGTGCCCGTCTGATGCTGGCCTGGCTTCACAGCAGAACGTACAATTTTTAAAGCCTGGGGAACCAGGCATTGTGTCAGAGATCTTTTGTCTCTTCTTTTCTGGCTTTTTTTTTTTTAAAGTGATTAACGAAGACGAATGAGTACTAGTTCACCCCTTAACTATATATGTATATGCGTTAAATATTTCCTTTCTTTTTTTTTTTTTTTTAAAAACAAGAACTATGAACAAAAACAAACTAAGAATAACTACTAACTTGCAATGATATCAACTATTTACAGAGTACACTGAGGAGAAACACTAAGGAGAAGATGGAGCTCTGTCCGTGACCAAGGGCGGTTGGAAGGAACTGAGCGGGGCCGGACCGCGTGCAACAAATGAAAGGCGCAATCGGCGAGAGCCGCTGCTCACGCATGCACAGTCTGGTGGAGCACGGCTATGCAAATCTCCAATCCGCAGTGCCAGGACAAGCCCAATACGATGAGTGGAGCACCCCCTGGGACCACTCGAAGAAGAACTAATGGATCTGAGTCTCAGAGGGATAGCCGGATTAGTCTGTAACTAAAAAAAACTTAAATAACAATGGTACTGTACACCTTAGGCTATGTCTACACAGCAACATTTTGAAATAACAATCTACATAGCCAGCAGTTATTTCAACCAAAACTTGAAACAAGCTATTTCAAAATAAGCTATGCAATTGACGTAGCTCAATTTGCGTACCTTATTTCGAGTTAAGCCATGCTCTGTAGATGCGCCACCCTAAGAGACTAACAAAAATATATAAATAGTATCATGAGTTTTTATGGGCACAACCCACTTCTTCAGATGACAAATATGAAGCAAGGCTCTGGATTGCTCTGATGGATGTGAGCAATCCTGCTGGCTTTTTCAGCTATAAGACAACCATTCTTGTAACTCAGCATAACCTGTTTTCTATTTAAGCTTTGGTTACTAGAAAAAAAATTGTGGTACACTTTAGGGAAGGCATATGTCACATGCACACTTAGCAGAATGGGGTCCTAATCCCTGATTATTGCCTCTAGGTGCTCCTACAGTACTGACATCACAACATATATGAGAGGCCACAAAAGGAAAAGAGGGAATCCCTCTCTTCTCTGCCAAAATGGTTAAACATGCTCAGGAACAAAATTTCAAAACAAGCATTTTAAAAGGTCTCTGCAAACAGCACTTAGAGAAAGACTAGAAATTAAGTCATTTGAGGCACATCTCCATTTGGTTTAACATCAAGAATATTCTAACAATCAAATCTCTGTAACTTGTAAATAGAAATTATTTCCACCTGTGATAGTTGTGTCACAAACAGACTCATGGTGTATTTCCTCAATTCAGCAAAGCATTTATTCATGAACTTAAGTTCCACTGACATCAATTTATAACACAGTCCTTTTGCTGAATCAAGGTCTAAGTTCATAAATGACTATCAGAGTAGAATTCTCAACGTGGCTGTTTTATCAGCTATTCTCCCCAAAATAATGTGCACATTATCTTAGGTGTGTGCACAAACACCAAGCATGGTAAACTCCTTGTTCTCACTTACGTTGCAAGGGTATTAAGCTTTTTTGGCCCTATCTATGCCCACAGGGCAAAGTCTGAAACTAGCACGTGTAGGGAAAGAGCTGTGTTTGATGCCTATGCCAAATGCAAGTACAGGCAGTCCCCGGGTTACGTACAAGATAGGGACGGAAGGTTTGTTCTTAAGTTGAATCTGTATGTAAGTCGGAACTGGTGTCCAGATTCAGCCGCTGCCGAAACTGATCAGTTTCAACAGCTGCTGAATCTGGACGCCAGTTCTGACTTACATACAGATTCAACTTAAGAACCCCAGGCATTCCCAAGTCAGCTGCTGCTGAAACTGATCAGCGGCTGATTCCAGGAAGCCCGGGCGGGGCAGGGGCTTCCTGTAGTCAGCTGCTGGTCAGTTTCAGCAGCGGCTGACTTGGGGACGCCTGGGGCAGAGCAGCTGGGGTGCTGCTGGGTTGGTCCAGTAGCGCCGCCGATCCTCGGCGCTACTGGACCAACCCAGCAGCACCCAAGCTGCTCTGCCCCAGGTGTCCTGATTCAGCCGCTGATGAAACTGACCAGCAGTGGCTGAATCAGGACGCCTGGGGCAGAGCAGCTGGGGTGCTGCCGGGTTGGTCCAGTAGCGCCCAGAGCGGCGCTACGGGACCAACTGACAGCGCCCCAGCTGCTGTACCACAGGCGTCCAGAGCAAAGCCCCGGAGTACGGGGGCAGCGGGACAGCCCAGACGCGCCGTGGCTGTCCTGCTGCCCTCGGGCTCCGCGGCTTTGCTCTGCTTTGCTCAGCGTCTCCCTTAAACAGTTAAGTTGGAAGCAAATAACACGTCAGCTCCCTCAATAAATCCTAACTACTATTTTATATAGTAAGGGAATAGTGGAGATTTTTTTAAGATAAAATAACCAAGTACCATAAAGAAAAAGTATAGTACTACAACTATTTCAAGAAATCCTGTAAATTTAATCAATAACTGACTTACCTATATGCTTTCTGTGAAACACACTCATAGAGTTCCTCAGCAGTAAATTTTATGCTGGTATTTATCTAAAATGAAAGAGAGCACTCGTTGGGATCACATACTAATTAATTAAAATCATGTTGCTGTCATAACATACATTGGACCTAACATTCACGCACTTAACTGGAAAGATCTCAAGTTTAGGTAAGGGGGAAAAATTGAAGTCAAGCTATACAGCATGGATTAGGAACTCCCTATTCAGAGTGATTCTTTTGTTCTATTTAGAGGTAACAGTGTAAAGATCATCTTGGTTTTATTTTATAGTATAGCAGCTTCCAGAAAACTCTAGTACAGAAAGAATCATCCCATCATTCCATAACAAAAGATTAATGGAATTCTGATCTCTGAAATCCATAAAAAATATACTAAGCATATACAGTGGACACAAAAATAATGCATACATACAATAAAATGCCTATATTCCACATACAGAATACATAATTATTTGAATGCCCATGCTGTTATAGAGCCATTATTCCTTTATTTCAAGTTAAAATGCCTGATACATTAACAGCACAATACTTTATAGGTTGAATAGGACAGGAGAGACATGAGTGCTTTGTAACAGGATTATTAAGGATGTTGAAATGTCTCCTAGATGCAGATTTTTTTTTAAATAAAATAAAAACCAATATAAACACAGTTCTGAAATTCAGGTTTATGCAGATATTCCAAACACTGGTATGCCACATATTTGTTTTTCTCCGAGTTCTTACAGACAGGGCAGCAGCCTTAAGAGCTTACAAATGTGCCTATAACATCACCCTGGAGAGCTAGCAGTAAAACTGCTAACATACACTGATTCCTCTTTAGTTGCCAATTGGGTACTGTTATGACAAGTTTAGTCTTTAAAAATAAATAATTTTAGCTTGAATGTTGACTCTGTTAGAATGGACACCACAAGCAACAGTAAAATAATCAGGGATTCCAATGCTAGAATTGAATAGGGTTGCCAGACACTTAAAAAAAAATACTGAACATGGCGGGAAAAAAAATTGGTGGAGAAAAAAAACAACGGGACCAAAGTTGTTGAGCAACTGTTGTTGTTTTTTAACCAGGCCGCAAATACCAGACTGTCTGGGCCAATACCGGACGCCTGGCAACCCTAGAATTGAATATCATGCATAGAGTTAAGTTTTTCAAAGTAACTAAGCAATTTCATTACAAATCTTATATAAATGACTATTCTATGTGAAAAAATATTTCTACGTTTTGATCTTTCCATATGTGATGTATCCAACTTCAAAATAAGGAGCTAAAAGTTATCTAAAACAATCTAGAAGTTAGGAACCTAGCCAAAAAGAGTCTAGGAAGGACTGGATCAAAGAAAATAGATAACTATCATTCCAGTGATGGGGAAAATGAGCACACGTGTTGAGCCTCAAAGTCACACAGTCCATCTATCGAAGAGTCAGGAATAGAGCTCCCAACTTTGCATCTCCGCGTTAGTCATATCCTTTGCTATTTATAAAGGCATGTTTCGCTGGATTGTCATTTTGTTTCTAAAATATTTTAATCCTTGCATACAATATATATGTAGAGCTATACACTAAGATGACACAGTTTGATTTCTTAGTGTGTTGGGTTAATACTGTTTTTAGAAGTACTGTTTTGTATGTGAACTAGTGCCATCACTCATGGAAATGGCTAACACCACGGGCACTCACAGTCAACAAATTTTTACTGAAGACCTATAAATACAACTGGTGATCTCAGATTACCTTAATTTTTCTACCTTTAAAGCCTCAAGGCCCACATGACTACACAACAGGTTTAGTATCATTTTTGTAAATTATTAGACTGGTGACCATTAACTTCCTAGTAATGAGTTCATAATAAGTAAGTGTCCTAAACTTCAAGGCTTCAGCTTGAACAGAGTACCTGAATGACTGGAGTTCCATTAGAAAGTCTGATTATCCTTGGTAGAAACAAGTACATATTTATTTCCCTTTGGACATTAATGACCAATAATAGCCAAAAATAGCCAAATTTCAGAATTCTAGCTCTATTGGAACATGGATGTACCAGTTAGGGTCCTCAGTACATTTACCTGGAGTATGAAATGTGTCTTTATTATACATTTCTATTAAAGATTTTCAAAAAGAAATTTCATACCTCATTACTCATTAGGAAGTTATAGAGCGTCCAGATGTCTTGAAAACTACTGTTTGGAGCCAAAACTCTTAAAAAAAAAAAAAAAAAAAGTTTAAATGATGTTTTCTAGAAAAGCAAAAATACCCCAGAACAATATTCCTCTCCTTTAGTAAAAGATAGAAAAGCTTCACTGTTTAAAAATTCTAATTAGTTCCTGAATCAAACAAAAATGAACAGTCACCATAATTTCTGACTGCTGATATTTTCCCCCCAATTAAGAGAAATAAATGGGCTTATTCTCTTAGAGGGACAGTTCTATAGAAGGTTTTTCCCAATTAATTCTAATACAGTTTTCACATAAGCCACTTCACTACATAGATGGGGGAGGGAACAGCATATATCTAAAAGCCTTTTGTTTCTCATTAGCAAAGCCTCTCTTGTATCAAGGGAAGGAAACAGAAAATTGGCACAGAGTGCAAAACTTTCCCACACTTTCCCACAATACAGAAAAATGAAGGACAAGGTACAGTTTGAATTTTTCCTGCATACTTCCCATTTATGGAGACAGAATTGGATGTTTTAGTTTAGAGGGTGGGTTTTTTGTAGGGAGTTGAGAGGGGAAATAGGACTGCTGAATAGACTGATGTGCGCCAAGATACTTTTATTCATCCACAGAACACATACAGTAGTGTCTACTGCATAGTTTCCCCACAGTGCTTAGAAATTGTATTTTACACTACAAACAGAGATACCACCTGTAGGAGCAAGATGATAGTTAGGCTCGGACCTCCTGCAGAGATTCCAAACAATGGTACTTTATCAGTTCTGAGGACTTATCTACACTACACAATTAGATCATTGTAAGGCAGCTTATGTTGACCGTACTATGTTAGTGTCTACACCACAGCCTTCCTTCCATCGATGTAAAAGCCTTACTACATCAAAATAATTCCACCTTCACAAGAAGTATAAGGCTTAAGTCGGTGTAGTTAGGTTGACATAGTTATGTATGGACACTGCATTACTTACATTGTCTGTTGGCAATCTTGTCAATTTCACAATAGGAGCTCAGCTGCCCCTCACTCTCTTCGAGAATACTTTCCCCTACTGGCTGGGAGCCAAGGTGAGAAGCCCTGATAGTACCATCCCCGCCCCCGCCAGCAGGCTGTGTCAGTTTATGATTGGCATATGAAAATGATGGGATGGATGGAAAGGATTGACAAGAGCAAGGAAGGCAGGGAGAGGGCAGCTAGAGGTGAAGAGACTAATCAGCTAAACAGAGAAGAAAGAATATCCATACAGTAGCTCAAACGGGAAAAAGCAGCAGTTGTGGATCCTGCTTGAAATGTGGACTAGTTCCTGGCTCTAATTGGGTGGAACTATAAAGCTGACTGCATCCAAGAGTGCTATTCATCCACCCTCAGCCCATGTGGTTCAGGGAGGGAATCAAGGGGACTTTGTTACATCTGTTCTCTTGGGTTTAAGATAAAGGGTTTAATTTGTGGGACATTGACATTCTTTATGGAAATAACGGGCTATGTAATTTGGAGGACCTCCATCTCCATAGGAGAACCTATTTTCTAGTTGACAATAGGGCTGGTTAGATCATTTAGGGGGACATTAAACTAACAAGGTGGGTGAAAAACAGAAACACACAAGCAGGCATTTGGCACAAAATCAAGGCACCAAGAACAAAATCAAGGCACCCACGGATGCAAAGAGAAAGTCTTTAGTTGTTTACACATGAACACCAGGAGCCTAGGTAATAAGAGGAACTGAAATTGGTCATTTATGAGCTTAAATTTTGCCAAGTTGGTATTACTGAAAATTGGTAGGAAGACTGACATGATTGGAATGTTAAAAATCAGTGGTTATAAGCTATTTAAGATGGATTGAGTGTGCAGGGAGGAGAGGAAGTAGCACTCTTTTCTCTGAGTCACTGACCACTCAGAAGCAAGTGACCTTGGATGCTTATGGATCAACATCTTAACAAATAAAGCACAAAATGGGGTCACTAATTACTGTCTGCTACAGACAACAACAAAAATCCCCCCTCCCCCGAGAACTGGCTAACAGGATGACCATCTCCTTAAGTACAGGGGAAAATGCACTATCATAGGCAACTGCAGTCTGAATGACATTCTGGAGGTTTTATGCTTCCGGTATTAAACCAACATTCAGAATTCCTAAAAAGTATTAGATTACAATTTCCTAACTCCAGTCAATTTGGGGACTATTCTATACTAAACTCATATTGACAGATAAACAGGAATTGATTTCAGAATTAATATTAGTGGTTTCATAGGGGCTAACGAGTATGACTTGATTACATTTGTTATGTGCAAACAGAAAAAAATCCAATCCAGTAATAAATCAAATAAATTAAATATACACACACAGAGTTTTAAAATGGTCACTTTCACAAAGCTGAAAATAATTATGAGCTAACTGAACCAGGAGAAAGAATTTGAACAGGAAATTATGAATAACTGGGAACTATAAAAAAACATTTTATAAATGCCCCAAAAAGCCATGATCTCACATTCGAGAGAGAAGGCTATACTGGTGAGACGTGAAAGTAGCCATATTTTAAAAAATGGAGGAAATGTTTACATTGAGATTTTAGTGCAACTGTTGGAAAGCATCCAGTTAAAACAGGCATTAATTTGAGGACATTCTAGGGCCTGTGTTAAGCAGCAAGTCAGACTAGATGATCACAACGTCCCTTCTGCCCTTGATCTAGAAATATTAATATATGAAGCAGTCTGAATAAACTGCTCACAATAGTACAGTATTTTCAAGTTACAAAACACTGGCTATACTCACTGAAGAAACATTATATGAACTCAAAGTTGAGAAAGAAGTTATGCTAGAGATATGTTCAAAACAGTTTCTCCCACATGAATTCTTCAGAAGTCAGTCTTCCTTCTAAATGTGTCTATTATTTTTTCCAACTATTTTTTTTTTAAGTCTTGGAACAGAATTCTTTCAAAAAATGTAAATGTGTTTCTAGGCTAAAGTGGTCATTTTAAAGAATGGCAATTAAAAGATCCTATTCAACTATCTGGTTTTTGTTATGCCACATTTCTTCCCTGAGCTACAACCACTATTGTTTAAAAAAAAAAAGGTGGGGGGCGTTACCTGTTCCTGTAACTGGTGTTCTTTGAGATATGTTGCTCTTTCCATGTTAGTTGTATGCATTCACCATGTGCACCAGTGCTGGAAGTGTTCCCTTAGCAGTACTCATATGGGAGTGCTCCGAGTGATCCCTGGAGTGGCACCTCCATGGTGCAGCATAAAAGGGCACTGTGCACTCCCCATATCCTCAGTTCCTCCTTGCCAGAAACTCTGACAGTGAGGAAGGAGGGCAGGCTATGGAATAGACACAAGCAACTCTTCTTACAGAACACTAGTTAAGGAAGAAGTAATTGTCTTTTCTTCAAGTGCTTACTCTTGTCCTTTCCACAGTAGGTGACTCCAAGCAGTACCCTTGGAGGTGGGTAGGAGTTCATGACTGTGTTGACTGAAGCACAGCTCTGCCAAACCCAGGGTCATCCCTAGCCTGCTGAGTGATTGCATAGCGACATGTGAACATATGCACTAAGGACTAGGTCACTGCTCTGCTGATGTCCTGGATGGCCACATGCACCAGGAAAGCTGCCAAGAATGCCTGAGCTCTGGAGAGGATTCGGACAATCTGAGGCGGAAGTACATGGCAGGTAGTATGTGCATATATACACAGTGATCCACTTAGAGATCTGTTGCAATGAAACCAGCAGACCTCTCATGCAGTCTGCAGTGGCAACAAAGAGTAGCGCTGACTTGTTGGTATGCTCTAAAGAGAAGACCAGAACTCTCTGCATGCCCAGGGTATGCAGATGTCTCTGCTCCACTGTCCTGTGAGACTTGAGGCATATGAAAGAACACCACAATCTTTACCAGGAAGGCCAGGTGAGGCCTTCTGGCCCTTGCGAGTCAGACATCAGTGCCTTGAGCTCCAAGATTATCACCACAAGGGATGCCAGCTTCAAGAACAGGTGGGACAGGGAGCAGGAACCAAGTGGTTCAAAAGGCGGAGCAGGGAGTCTGGAGAGAACCAGGTTAAGAGCCCATTGCAGGACTGGGTCCCTTACCTGGTGCTACAGCCACTACAGAACCTTCAGGAACCAGGAAGTCATACTGGGAACACACCGTCTGCCTCTGCACCAGCTCCTGGAAAGTGGAGATGACAGCAAGATGCACCTTGATGGAGGAATGCACGAGACCCTGATTCCAGAGGTGCAGCAGGTACTCCAGGTCTCTTGTAGTAGTGAATGCAATGGAGAGCTGGCATGCTCCAATGCCCACTGGAGAACTTGTCCACTTGGCCAGGTGAATTGACCTCATGGACTCTTTCTGGATCCCAAGGAGACCTGCTGAACTGCTTCTGAGCAGGAGTATTCTTCATTCTGGAGAGATGCAAGGATCCAAGATTGGGATGGAGGAGCCGGCCATTGCCTTGGGAGAGCAGGTCCAATGGTCTGGGAAAGGGCCGGGGGGAGGGGAATAGCTCCAGGCTGAGCAGCATGTTATACTAGTGCTGGTGCAGGCACGTGAGCCTTTTCCTTCTGATTTTCACCAGGGTCCGGCTGATGAGCTGCACTGACGGAAACGCATACAGGAGACCCTCAGACCATGTCAGAGTAAGGCATCTGAGAGAAAGGCCCCACCGGGCCTGCACTGGGAACAGAATTAGAGGCACTTCCTGTTCTATGTTGTACAAACAGTGCTACCCGGGGAAATCCCCACCTTCAGAATTGCATGGGCCACTGCTAGATGGAGTAATGACTTGTGGTGAGAAATCCATGCTGAGGTAATGCCCTAACAGATCCTGGACACTAGGAAGGTGACAGATCTGCAGATGAATGTTGTTGGTGATGCAGAAATCCCAGAGCTGCAGGGCCACTCAGCAGAGGGCTGAGGAGTCAGTTCCTCCCAGTTGATGTAAAACATTGAGGCTGTATTTTGTCCATGAGGATTCTCACTATATTGCCAGTCAGGTGAGGCAGGAACACCATACCAACCAATCAGACAGCTCGGAACTCTTCGATGTTTATATGCAACAATGCCTCTTTTGGGGTCTTCATCCCGAGTCTGAACACTGCCGATGGGAGATCCCAAACCCAGATCCAACATCCACTACTAACTTGATCGAGGAAGTGGGGTTGTTGAATGGAAACCCCTGCATGAAATTCTCACTCGAGGTCCACCACTGTAGAGAGGTAAGAACGTAAGGGAGGATGGTGATGAGTCTGATCTTCTCTACGTTGTCTCTGGACTGGGAGCATACCGATACCAGGCATTGCTGGAGGGGTCGCATGGGAAACCTTGTACAGCATATAATGTGTGCGCATGTGGCCATGTGTCCCAAAAGGTGCAGGCAGACTTCCGAGCCTTTTCGAGCCTAATCGCAGAATCTCTCTACTGTCGGGAATGCCGAAGGCCAGACCAAGGCCAGCACCACTCTGATGAACTCATTCTTTGTACAGGAATGAACCTCTTGGTGTTCACCAGAAGACTGAGGGACTTGCAGCTGCCCAAAGTGTACTCCGAGGCTTCCTCTACTATGGCAGGCTGTGATGCTGGTGCTGATGGCCCTTCTGATACCCCTGCCATGGACCTGGTGGGCGTAGGTGGCTACAAGAAACCCCACAGAAGCCAGGGTCACCAGGCCAGAGGCCATTGGACCTGAGGCTGAGTGGGCCTAAGGTGCCAAAAATATAGATGGTGTCACTTATGCCCATGGTTGGCCCAGTGTCAGCTGCTCTGAGCCTGATTCCAAAGGCGACTGGTCGGCTTTTGGGACCAAGAGCTGATTGGGCAATGACTCCACATCGAGCAACGCTGATTACTTTGCCTTGAAATGGAATGGTCCAATCAGGAGGACCCTCTAGCACAGGCAGCCAGTAACCAGAACTGGGAGGCAGACTGATGATGGAGACCTGGCTATCTATCCCTTCCTTGGCACTGTGACCTGGACTAGGAACTGGAGTATCTCCAAAGTACCGACAACCGCTCCATTCAGGAGGACTGCCATGTAGACTGACAGTCACAGGAACAGGATGGTTGGGTCTGGTCTCCAGAATGACTTTGCAACTGGCAGGGCAGCCAGGGTGAAAGGAAGGGTTAGTACCACTCTCCTTGCTGATAGTCGTGTGCTTCCACAGGTCTTTGCTGTGGTATGCACAACAAATGCTCGGGCCCATGTTACTGGGAACCCTGATCCACAGATTGTCATTGGCTCTTGCAAGCCTGTGCTAGTTCCACAGAGACAAGTGGTGGCAGGCTAGAGGACAGAGGAAGGTGAGGGGAAGGGCCAGGGGAAGGGCAACTGGGCACACACTGCTGGCTGTAAGTATGAGTGCTCTGCTAATCAGCTGTGCAGCTGAATAGAAATGTTGGGCAGGCTGAATCCAGCATGGGGGCTATATTTAGTCCACTCTTGTTATGCATAGATTGATCAAGGCACTGGATTTAAAAACACTGCAAAAAGGGCATCACGGGATTTTTTTTAAATAAAAAACCAACCACAAGTGACCAGGGCCTCCAGTTTTAAATTTAATGAAATATTGAAACACAACAGCATACTGTACTGAACTATTACTGTGCTGAAGTACAGATTATGCCCTTTCCTTCACTATCTCAATTTGCTTTGGAGACTTTTCATCCAATCAGTGTTCTGGCTGGACCCTGCTTGGTTTGATAGAATTTTCACTTAAATCATTTTAAGACTCAAGATTTAACAAATAAAGCAGTACACAAAACAAGTAAATGCAGTAAAGTACCATGTACAACACACACTATTTAAAAATGCATAGTTTAAAAAACATTTCATAAGGAAACTTTATGTGCCTGTTTATTTAAATTAAGATGGTTAAATGCAGCATTTTTCTTTAGCACAATAAAGTTTCACAGCCCATAAAATTCACTCAATATTTACACAACAAGGAATATTTAAAAAAATCTTTATATGCACTGAAGGTTAAAGAACAAAAGCCATTTGGCTGGCTCCATGTGGGCTGGCAACTGGTTTTGTAAGTCTCTATGTAGGAGTGAGATGTGCTTGGCACAATCCGGTTAAGACCTCACCAGTAACTTGGTTTTCCAAGTCTCCCTCAACACTCACACCCATCCAGTTGCCAATTAAGTGCAAAGGCACGTAAGGCAACTAGTACATAGGGCACAATAAGGTAACAGGTTATAAAAACAGGAAAAAAAATCTGATAAGAGTAGTTCCTTGCCTTCATGTACAACGGAATCACACCTGGGCTAAAACAAAGGCTGAGCAAAGAAGTAGGCTAACAAGGCACAAAGAGCAGGTTAACACTCAGTACAGGCAGTCCCCAGGTTACGTACAAGATAGGGACTGTAGGTTTGTTCTTAAGTTGAATCTGTATGTAAGTCGGAACTGGCATCAGCCGCTGCTGAAACTGATCGGTTTCAACAGCCGCTGAATCTGGACACCAGTTCCACTTACATACAGATTCAAGGTAAGAACACCAGGCGTCCCCAAGTCAGCTGCTGCTGAAACTGATCAGCAGCTGATTCCAGGAAGCCCAGGGCAGAGCAACTCTGCCTCCGGCTTCCTGTAGTCAGCCGCTGGTCAGTTTCAGCAGCGGATGACTTTGGGACGCCTGGGGCAGAGCAGCTCGGGTGCTGCTGGCTTGGTCCAGTAGCGCGGCCGCTCCTCGGAGCTACTGGACCAACCCAGCAGCACCCCAGCTGCTCTGCCCCAGGCATCCTGATTCAGCCACTGCTGAAACTGATCAGCAGCTGAATCAGGACGCCTGGGGCAGAGCAGCTGGGGTGCTGCCGGGTTGGTCCAGTAGCGCCAAGGAGCGGTGCTGCGGGACCAACCGGCAGTGCCCCACCTGCTCTACCACAGGCCCCCGGCTTTGCTCCACGTCTCCCTGGTCTGCTGGGGGGGCACTAGCTGCGTCCCCTTCCCCCCCCCCCAGCAGACCAGGGAGACGCTGAGCAAAGCCACGGAGGACCCGGGCGGACCCGCGGCTTCCAGATCAGCTGAAAGCGCTGCGGGTCCGGCCCGGGTCCTCCGCCGCTCTGCTCAGCGTCTCCCTGGTCTGCAGACCAGGGAGACGCTGAACAAAGCGGCGGAGCACCCGGCAGGACCCGCGCCGCTTCC
Source organism: Pelodiscus sinensis (assembly GCF_049634645.1). Taxonomy (NCBI): domain Eukaryota; kingdom Metazoa; phylum Chordata; order Testudines; family Trionychidae; genus Pelodiscus; species Pelodiscus sinensis. The sequence continues at coordinate 55,664,139 of NC_134719.1, forward strand.
AGCTGATCTGGAAGCGGCCGCGGGTCCGGCCCCCGGTGCTCCGCCGCTTTGCTCCCGTCTCCCTGGTCTGCTGGCAGAGCCAGCAGACCAGGGAGACGGGGAGCAGCTTTTCTCGCCCCGGAGAAGGCGGACGGCGGGACCAGGCGTCCCGCTGCTCTAGTTCTCCGGGGCGAGAAATCCCCGTTCGTAACTGCAGATCCGACATAAGTCGGATCCGCGTAACTCGGGGACTGCCTGTAGTTCATTAGAAGTTTAGTAGAACTATCCGGAGGTTAAGCTTCCAAGAACTTGGCTCACCACTGCCAGAGTACCAGACAAAGAGATGTGCCTGGATGAAGCCAAATCTGAGATCCATTCTTTATGGTTCTGCATCTATTACAGATTGATTTATCTGGTTTTAGAGGTTCTATTTATTATTAGACTGAAGATATTTTGAAACTTTAATCTATTCACTACATTCCTGAAATTAACTAACAATACATTTGAACATTAATTATTTAAGAACCCTAGCTGACCAGAGCTAACAAAGCAGTTCTTTCCATCTGCGGCTTCAGATGTGGGCGGCTGAGCAAGTACTCCTTACAAAATGCTGAAGAGTTTTGGGAGTTGAGGGGAAAGGACTCATTGATCTTTCATTAAAACAAAGCATAAGTATTGAGAATATTATTCCACACCTGCCCCAAAGCTAAAAAAGATTTTCTCCCAAATGAACAAGGACTGGACAGATTTCCACAGGGGAGGTATTTTCAGATGACAGAGAGCTCCTTATTTGACCACATGCCTATTTTGAGGAAGCATAGGCCATTTTTTCCCCTCTGAAAAGACCAGAGCAATTCCTCAAGCACTAAGCATTCCTTTGCTTTTTTGTAGCTAAGTTTCCAGAAAAGTCTGACATTCCTTCAGCATTTACTTTAGTGTCAGGCAGAAAAATTTGTATTAAAAATGCAGAAATACCAAAGATCCAAGAAATAAGGTTGACACACAAAATATTTTCTGTATATTTTAAGTCATACTGGAGAAACATATATTCAGTCTGGAATAAATAAGATTGTTAGAGTTGGAAAAATACCGACTGACACTTTCCAAAACAAGGTATTAATATTCATCTTGTTTTTTTTACAAGTGTTAAGAGTATAGAAAAGAGATTAACTACTGAGCTGCTGGTCTAACAGATAAGGATGTTGACTCAAACAGAATAAACCAGTTATCCTGGAACAGTCTAAACAGAGAGGCTATGAACAAATTTGACATTACATTAAAAGATATTTATTACTGTTCAAGAGAAGAACTGCTAACTGAAATTAACAAGCAGAAAGTTAAACCAATTTTTGTACATCTGCAAAAGCTCTAAACAATTTCAAATTGAATTAATTACTCAGTGTTCAGCTTGAGTGTCCCTACTAGCAGAACAACACATATTTCTTGATTAGCAAGGCATTTTGGAAGGGATGAGGTTTACCCTCTATCTCAAATTCTCTGCGTTGAGGCAGTCCAGTTAGCATCCAGACTTTTGCAGAATACAACTGCTTCATGCCAGTGATCATACTCAATATCCTAAATTGTTCATAATGAGTTTGTCAACACTGGATTATCTTCTGCACCTGTTTTTTAAATAAATGATTCTATAGTAGGATTTTTTTTGTCCATTACAAATGAACCTTTTATATGCATCTGGTGAAGTTAAAGTCATACCTACTACAGACTGTCTTTCAGGATCAGTGTCTAGCATCTTGCAAGATGTTAAATAATTGAAAGTCATTAGTGATTTTAAAGTGCCGAAGACCAGAAGAATCCTGTTTATGACAAATTCTTGCTAAAGAAATGCATAATACTGCTAAGATGTTTCTAACAAGACTGAAACTATCAAAAATTTAAATGCTACAATATGTGCAAGTCTCCACACCCCCCTCCAAAAAAACCCCACCAATCAAACTAAACCAAACCCACAGCTGAAGGTTCAGCCTCTCTCTGATTGAGCTTTCCCTTAACTGTCTAGAACCCAAAGTTCTAGTCTGGTCCATTTTTAAATAAAACCTATTAGCCACTAAATTAGGTCTATATTTTTAATACTTAAGGGACATAATGCTTACTATCAAGAAAAGTTGCCGGTAACTATCCACAGTATGGAGAAAGACACCTAGAAATGTTTCTAGTATTGGTCTTAGATTTCTCCCTCAGACTTGCATGCACAGTTACACACACTTACTTCAGAAATTCTTGCTAGAAAATGAAGAGATTCTCTCTTCATATGTACTCCTTAAACATCATTGCACGGTGACTCCCTTTTGACAACAAAAATTACTACACTACCCATGAAGATGAGAAGTGGGAGGGACTCAGGCTTCAGCCCCAGGAAGTGAAGCCAAAGCTTCAGTAAATCAAACGCCAGCACTGATTACACCATCAAAGCAGGTTTGTGATCTATGTTAGGGTACTCACACACAGTTTGAAAATACCTGTATTATTACACAAGCTTTAATTACATGATCACATACATAATTACAAGTTTCACTTTTTTCCCAAACTTTTTGTTAAGTGAACTTTCTAATTAAAGAAAACATGCATGTGTCACACAAGTAAATGTGGTTTTAATAACCAAGTATTTAGTTAAATATTGTGTGAAATTACTGTAGCCACTTGAAAGCTATTTATAAAGAATTGAAATTACACCTTCATGCATTTTTCCATAAGAATGGGCTGCTTGATTTTTGGTTTGAAGTTTAGAAGTCAGTTGAGTTTTCAATTTACTTTTACTAGTAGACACTTCGGTCTCTTTTTCACATGATCTAATTTGGACAATTTTTCTTACAAATTTCAACAGGCACAAAAGTATTTTTTTCTGAGAGAGGCTATTTCTTCATACTGTATGAAATAATTCCGGTTTTATTGACTGTCTTTGCCCAGATGCTCTCCTTCTTGTAAGTATTCCATTATTTTACCTACTAATCCAAAATGCAACAAGTTTGAATCTAACTTTTTTGAAAAATAAAAAGGACTAAAGAAAATAATGTTAATTTAATCTATATTTTTTATGTTCACACACTTTGCATAGAAAGCACATACCAAGCAGTACGCCCCCCCAAAGTTCAGACTTTTTGTTTTGATATTAAATATTGTGGTCACTAGGAGCTGATGAGTTTTGGGTATTTGGGGAGGGGCGAGGGAGTAATTCAGGAACCTTTGACTGATTTAAATACCTGTAATCAATGTGAAAAACAGAAGAAGCCTGAAATTTACAGGGCATAATTTAAATTTGGAGCTGCAGTTTTCTCTGTCCCTGAATTCTTTTCTCCACAGCGCCCCCTACTGCAAGTTTGCAAATAAACATCACAAAGGCTGCTAGTCATTGCTAAATAGAGCCTTTTATGTGATCTCTGGTCTACAAAGCTCCTTAGAATTTAAACACACAATACTAAAACTTTCCTCTTTTACACAAAAGTGGAATTCATAGAGGTTTTTTATGTAAATAGAGTTCTTTAAAGTAGGGATCTCAAACTAACGGTCCACACATTTTCACAATTTGGCCCGGGAGTCCCTGAGGCTGGCTGGCAGGGGAGAATGCGTCCGTCCCTGTCCCCCAAGCCCCGTCCCATCTTCTCCCCTCATTGCACCCCTTCCTCCAAGCTCCCTCCTCCAAAGGATGTGGCTTTAGAGATTACCAGGTGGGGGGCCTGGTGTTGGGCCCTTTACACTCACCACAGTGAGCGCAGGGGAGGAGGCTTGGGGGAAGGGGTGCAATGAAGGGAAGCGGAAGGGATGGGAACGGGAAAGGGCAGGGCTTGGGGATGGACATGCTCCCTCAAGCCACATGGACTCCTGGACCAGATTAAGAAAATGCTTGGGCTGTAGATGGTCTAAAGCTTATTATATTCAGAAGTAACCACAGGCAAGAGGCCTGTAACCTGAGCCCTGCTGCCGAAGACTGAAGACCTCACTGGCTTCAGCCTGAGGTGCCAGCAAGCCTAAATAAGCCCTGGAAAAGCCTTTAAAATGGAGCCATGACCCACTTTGAGTCCAACCCACAATTTGAGAGCTGCTGCCTTTGAAGACTTCTTTTCTAGCTTTCTTGCTTTGTGAACAGTCTTTATTATCTCAGGATATGTCCACACTGCATTCCTTTCGAGAGAAGAATGCAAATGCAGCCGAGTGAAATTGTAAATTAAGCGCGGATTTGAATTTCCCACGCTTCATTTGCATAATCACGTTTGAAATAACCATTAAACCTCATTTTTTTAGGAGTAAGGGTTATTTCGAAAGAAGGGTTTTTTTTTCAAAATAACCACGTCTACACAGCGTTTTTATTTTGAAATAGCGGCTGGATGCGATTATGTAAATGAATCTCAGGAAATTCAAATCTGCACTTCCTTTGCAATTTCGCTGGGAGGCATTTGCATTCCTCTCTCAAAAGAGGAGTGCAGTGTAGACATACCCTCATAGATGAAAATACCACACTCAGACTACTCGAGCAAAGCCATAACATTTTTCAAATATGCATTTTTATTCCTTTTGTGGTCTTAAAAACAAAAGGCTCGATCCTGCCACCGTTTACTAATCCCATACCTACAGTCCAACTGATTTTACTAGCATCAAAACCAAACATAGGTGTTGTGGATACCGCTGTAACAGCTGCATAATAAATTTGCTAGAGCAATGGTTCCCGACCTTGTTTGTACTGGAGACCAGCAAACCCATTCATAAACTTTTGGTGGACCGGTAACATTTTATCTGCATATTTGTATATTCATTATGCAAATAACAAATATGCAAATAAATGTTACCTGTCTACCAAAAGCCTCGGCCCACCAGAGCCCCCATGCCAGCCCTGAACCCTAGAGTTCCCCACCCCTCTACTACCCCCCAGTGTCAGCCACTGACCCCAGAATTCCCTGACCCAGCCCCCCCCAGTGCCAGCCCTCCATCCCAAACACCTCAGTGCCTGCCCCCTCGCCCCTTACAGTCCCCCACCACCAGACCCCCCAGTGCTAGTCTCCTGTCTCCAGAGCCCCCCTGCACCCAAACCTCCCAGAGACCCCCCCAGTGCCATCCTCCAGTCCCCAATATTAGCCCCGTCCCCAGAACCCATCAGTACCAACCCTGCCCCTATACTCCCCCACTACTAGCCTTGCCCGCCAGAGTCTCCCAGTGCAAGCTCCCCCAATACCCTAGTGCCCCCCGGTGTCAGCCCCCCACCTCTTAGAGCCCTCTACCCCCAAAACCTTCCAGTACTAGCCTCGCTCCTGGAGCTTCCAGTACCTGCCCTCCTCTCTTCACCTAGTCCTCTGCTGCCTCTCAGGTCGTGGCTGCATTAAGGCTGCCATGCCGGGCTCCATGTGGCCCTCCTGCCACGGAGCAAAGTGCTCTTCTGTATCCAGGAAGAGACTCCACCCCTGTCCAGCACTGATTGGCTGAGAGGCGGAGCAGGACTCGCCTCTCCCAACAGCTGCGGCGGGAGGGGAGGCGCTGGGCAGTGTATCCGAGCCCCAGTCCCCAGAGTCACTGCGGCCCAATGGCCAGAGGTCCACGGCCTAGCAGCAGGCTGTGGCCTGACAGTTGGGAACCGCTGTGCTAGAGTAGTCCTTGTATTTCCAGCCTACGCTGGAAGTCTGCACTGATTTCAGTAACTGATGTAGCTGTAATGGTACAACCCCAAGGGAAGACAAGCACAGCCACAATTTGTGCCACCAGAGCATATCCACGTTTGAAACTAGGGCTCCACCAACGCCAACTTCAGTTTATCTGGTCTATATTCAGGGTTTCTATTAGTGTGGCCATCAATTCCTGGAATACAAGGCCCAAAATTATGAGGGAGTGGGAGAGGGAGAATTGGTTCAAGAGATCCAAAAGGTTAATCATTTAAATATCTGTAACAACTCTGTTCTGTTTTGTTGACTGAGAAACACTTTGCAAAAAAAGTACAGGCACTAATCTCGGAATTAGTAAAGAAGTAGGGTTGCCAGGTGTCTGGTACAGAACTGGTATTTGCGCCTTCTGTCCAGTAAAAAATTCAGAAAATACAGGACATCTAAAATGTCCAGTGTTTTCGGTTTTTCCCGCGGCCCAGCTCGGGTGCCCAACAGAAGGCCGCTTGGTATATTGTGGCGCAGCTTGCACTGGCTGGGGCACAGGGAGGGGGGAGCAGCCCGGGAATTAAAGGGGCCGCGGCAGCATTTTGGTCTGTCTTTTTTTTTTTCTCAACTGAATTTTTTCCTGGCATTTTTGGGGGTGGGGGATTTGGTATTTTTTATGAAACCATCTGGCAACCCTATAAAGGAGAGGTATCTGGTATGTTGCAGTTTAGCCTTAAAAAAGTTATGTACTCCAGTTTGCTTAAATACTTACCTTCTAATTCCTGCAAGAATATTATTCACAACTGCCATCAGTTTCTGTAGACCTAAGAAAGCTTCTTCAAGTGAAGATACCTTTGTAGTCGTGGTAATTTTATCATGATCCAATTTCTGGAAAATGTCAATACTAATTCAAAGGCAAAAACAAGAGAAAACATTCCATCAGAAGAGGCCACACTTAAAGCAGACTTTTTGCCTCATCATGGGAAAATAGAACAAACATCATTCCATAAATATTATATTTTGACTACCATAGAGAAACACACACACTGAGTCCAAGGTCAAATACAAATGTAAGCTACCTCTGTGTTGTCCACCACACGCACGCTATAAGTAGAAAGTTTTTATTTTACTTGTATACCTCCGATATAGTGATTAAATAGGTAACAGACGCTACCAATTCAGTTGTTGAAGTTAAAAGTGTAGATTCCCTATCTCATTTTTATTACTTTAATAAAAAATGTCATATTGACATAGCGTTCCAGCAGGGGCTTTCAAAACACCTTACAAAATAATTAAGAGGAACATTCTGGTGCATATGGAAGAGATTCTGGAGTGGTTATGTAAACTGCTCACTGAAGTTCTAGTTTTTAAACAAAGAAGCTACTCTCACTATTTAATTTATAGTGATAGAAATGTAGCCGTGTTAGTCTGGTGTAGCTGAAACAAGTACTACATAGTCCTGTTTTTTATTTAATTTATAAATATTAATCAATTGCTGTATGGCTGAGACCTTAATAGTCAAGAATTAGTCCTTAACACATTTTGTAGAGATGGATTATAAGAAACTGTAATATAACTAAAATAAACCCTCAAACCCAAAATCCTACCCTTCCATAAATAAGAACACTTGACAATTTTTAATTTTTCTAAAAATTGTAATATATCTTTCCTTAGAATGTGCAGCACTTTTGCATACAAGCATAGCCTTGTACTGATTACTAAAACTTGGAGGCAAATTTTCACATGGATCTCAAAATGCAATGCCAAAATGTGCAGATACATCAATTTTTTATTTGTGCAGCACCAGATTCCAGATGTCAATTTTTATACATCTTGTAAAATTCAACCATTATTACAGTTCTTTTTAACCTGCAGAGACCAAGAAGTTAGTGAGATATAAAGGAAGACTGTCATTTTTATAAATGATAATAATTAAGCCAAAAAAAGGGAAGGGAAAAAGGCTCATGTATGAGTTTAAACAAATCTTTATTAGGGATTAGGAATGAAATCTTCCTGGAGAGCAGACTACCTGCACATAAACCTACTGCCTCTTACTCTGAAGCATCTAGTGCTGGCTACTTTCAGAGACAGTGCACTCAGCTAGATGGACCATGGTTCTACAAACACTAATAGTACAGCCTTAAAGGGGAAGGAGGACAATTTCTAAAAGTAGTTTGTGTTTCGGGGGAGGCAGAAAGAATGACAGGGAGAGACACCAAACACACACACAACAATCAATAGTAATACAGCACTTTGTACCTGTACAGGTTTATTGTATTCCAAATGCTTTCAAGGACAGACCAGATTTCCTGATGTCTTTTATCTTGGGTCAGCTGAGTGTCTGACAATGACTTGCCTTCCTCACAAGTTTGCAGATGCACTGTCACATTTTCCATTTTTAAACCTGCAGTGTCTTCTGAATGAGCTGTGAGGGTTTCTGATGATTTTTGTCCATTGTTTGACTGAACCTAATGAAACAGACAGTATTGGAAAACTATAGAAAAACTACATTTTAGGCAAGCAATGGGATTTTTTAAAATCCTTATATGGCTTCCATCACCATAATATCCGAGAGCTTCACAATCTAGTGTATATTTGAGAGAGTGAATCTGTTTAAGAACTCCCCCTAAATGGTAAGAGCTAGGAGCACCACATTTGGTATGCAGCTTCCTCTTATCATAACCTAAAGCAAAGTCAGGGTTTGGTTGTGCCAGGACAATGGGATGTGCCTGGAATTAATTCGACTGTTTCTAATCAAGTGGATAGGGAGGGGTTGGCTAGAAGTGGCAGCTATGCTGTCAAATGGCCACAGGGAGGTGGCACAGGGAACAGAGTGGCTAGTTCCCTGTGCCACCTCCCTGTGGCCTTTTGACAGGGCTCTGATTGTTACTGGCCACCATACCCTGTGGGGGTAGTGAGCTAGCCAGTGCAACCAGCCCTGGGGAGCAGCTGCTTAGCCAGTTGGGTGGTGACCCCCCCAACCCAAATCAATCCCGACCTGAGGCCTCCCACACACCCAGCCTCCTGCCCTGACTCCTTTACCTTGCACATTTCTTCCCTGAGTCCCTCACCCTGACTTCTACATCTCTCACCCCCCCAATCTCCTGCCCTGACTCCTGTACCCACCATACCCTGCCCTGAGCACCCCTACACCTCCCAACCCCCTTCTCCTGATGCCTATACCCCCCAACTCCTGACCTGAGCTAGGGATATTAAATATAGGTTAATGAAGTACTTGACTAGTTGATGGGTTTTCCATCGACTAGTCAGTTAGTTGATAAGGGAGGGAGCCACAGCCGGGTTAGCTCCAGGCCCTAGGAGCTAACGCCACTCTGCCTTTTAAATGCATTAAGAGCCCGCATACCCCAGATCACTAAAATACACTTAATACTAAACATAGTTGAATCTTTCTTTGATGAGTCAGAAGGCATTTCAGGATCTTGCAGTGCCTCTGGGTCATCATTCATCACAGTGTAGGTGTAGGAGATTAGGCTGAAACTGTAATCTAAAAGCTGCTTTTTTGAATAAATACCTGTCTTCAACTTGCTTACTTGTCTTCTGCCTCTTTTGTATAAAACTAGAGTGCAGAATATGCAATTGCTGGGAAGTATACAAGTGCCAGTTATTCTGAATGTTTGTATTGGGAGGTATTAGACATACTGGTTAACTGAGCACCAGATGATAGAGCTTTTTCTGTACTAGACTAGAAGGTCAAGAAAAAACCCTCTTACATCGATTCTATTTAATGAGCTTGAAATTTCTATAATGTCAATCATACCTAACTAGTGTCTAATGATTTATTCATATATGGAGCATACTAAAAATAAGGACTGAGGAAAAATTAACTGCTGAAGAGAACTTAGGTAATGAAATATGTATCTGACAGGGAAAACAAAACAGCTCAGGCAGCATCTTGATGACTACCTTTCAATCCAATAGCAAAACAGATATAAGGATTCAAGAAAAAAACTGCTCATGCTGTAAAAAATGTACAAAAACCCAAATTTACTACTTCTACAGCTTTTTTGTTTTGTTAAAAACCTTTTCTCTGCTGTGGCTCATATACTACCTTTCATCCTTAATAGCTCCAAAGTAAGAATTTCCGGAGCTTTTAACTGGGCAGTCCAATCACTAAGTAAAATGTGCTACTTTTCTGCTTTCACAAAACTCTATTTTTGCAAAGGGTAGGGGAAATAAGGTGTATAAGATTTCTAAAGTGCACAAAGGAGAAATTCCACAATTTAATCACACTGAGTTGTCAAAAGAAGAAAGGCAGCTCAACAGACATTCACAAATCAAGTGAATCTTACAAGATCATTTTAAATCAGAGAATAAGATTTCATAAATCATCAATTCCAATCAATTTCAAATGCAGGATAACAGCTATTAACCACAGCAAGTTTAAGCTTTGTCAAAAGGCATCAGTATGCACTCACTTTTCAGTCATTCACTATATTTTTGAGAGTTAATAGAAGCAAACTTCTATAATAGATAGTTTTATAAACAAAAACCCTTTTTTTGTTGTGGGAGCGGGGTTATGTTTGGGATCTATCAATTATGACAATACCATGTTAACCTCATTCTATCACAGTCCACAATATTTTTTTGTCATCATAACCAAGAGTTAAAATACTCTTAGCAATTTGCAGTGTGAGTGACTGGTGATGCTAAAATTTCAATTACACCATAGTTTTAATGTAAAGACTATACACACTGACAGGCAGCTTACCTCTGTAAGCATCTGGAGCAGTTTAGTCACATGAGCAAAAGCCTGTGGAAGTGCACCATCATAGTCTGACCTTGAGCTGAAAGCATGCAATAGCTTTTTAGATTCCCGGAGCAGGATGATTGCTGTTACATGGTCAACTGTCTTCCCTGATATAAAAGCATTTAAGAAGAAACATGGGAAATCACTTTTAGAGAAGTAGGTTAGTTTAGTGTTCCAATGAATAAGCAGTAAAGGAAAAAGCTAATAGTTCCAAATTGAAACCAAATATAAATAAAAATATATGCAAAGTACTCCACCTAGGAAGGAACATCAGTTGTACACACACAAAATTGGAAATTACTGCCTAGGAAGGAGTAATATTTGAAGGAATCTAGGGGTCATAGTGGACCACAAGCTAAATGAGTCAATATTGTAACATTGTTGCAAAAAAGCAAACATCATTCTAAGATGTATTAACAGGAGTGTTAGCAGGACACAAGTAGTAATTCTTCTACTCTACTCTGCACTGATTAGGCCTCAATGGGAAAACTGTGTCCGATTCTGAGCGTCCCATTTCAGGAAAGTACAGAGAAGAGGAACAAACATGATTAAAGGTCTAGAAAATATGACCTATGAGGGAATATTGAAAAAAAATCTGTCTTGTTTAGTCTGGAAAAGAGAAAACCGAGAGGTGACATGAAAACAGCTTTCAAGTACCTAAAAGGTTGTTACAAGGAGGAGGACAAAAAATTATTCTCTGTAACTCCTGATAAGCCCTATTGCTTCTTGTCCTAAATTGCAGCAAGGGAAGTTTAGTTTGGACATTAGGAAAAACTTTCTGTCAGGGTGGTTAAGCACTCGAATAATTGTTTAGGAAGTATGTGGAATTTCAAATCATTGGAGATTTTTAAGAGCAGCTTAGACAAACACCTGTCAGGGATGGGCTAGAATCGATAATGCTTGGCCCTGTCATTAGTTCAGGGGACTCTATTATCAATATCAGTTCTGTCATTTTGAAAAGGTACTGTCACAATTATTGTAGGAATTAAATATTCTAGGATATCTATATGTATAAAAATAAGCATGCATTATTTATGTAAGATTATTATCAAACAAAAGAAGGATCTGAAAATCCCATTGACATAAAGGACATTAAGATCAGATGCTAATATCTTCTGAGGGTTTAATGTCTGTGGTCAAAGTCCAGTAGCCTAAAAAAGAAGCTTCAATGCTAGGACATCACTAAACCAAGTGTCTTCTAGAACCCTCACTCGGATGCACTTTATAAACTCTACTCAATTCAAGGGGCTGAAAGGTTGGGAGCACTTTATAAGTTTCCCTACATATAGAATTCTGGCTTGAATAAATCATAGAGATTTTTGCAATTTTGTTTTTTGTGGTAAAATAAGTGCCCAGATTGACAGAAGATTATCCTCATCAAATGTTGATCTGAAACAAACCTTGTGTGCCAATGTTAAAATATAAGAACAAAAATCTAGAACACTGCTATTTTATGGAAAAACAAAACACTTAAAGACTCATCGACATTGTTTATTTCAGCCAGCATATGAAATATCTCAGAAACACACCAGAAACATTAGATAAACAGTTTCAGGAAGAAACATTACAACAAAACACTACGTAAGGATAAGTCTTCATTTTGGATCAAATCACCTTCCATACAGGATCGGGAATAGACATGTTGTTGTCAGATAATCTGCTTGCAACCTGTCCTGGAACACCTTCTGGAAGACCATATCCCAGCATAGGAATGGCTACAAAGTACTAAATGGAAACCTCTGATAATCCATAAAAGCACTGACACTTTCATAACTCAGTTCAAGACTCATGCCTTTGTTTTTGCTTTCCATCTTCAGAGGCACAGCACACCTATATAAAGGCCTATAAGCTAATTAAGATGTCTATCACAAAGCTGGCAGATAGGTTACAAATAAAAAGAACAAATACTTAGGAAGCATTTGAGTACTCTCATGGCCAAAGCTACACAAGTTTCTTAAATATGTTGTGCCACTTCTGGTAGCAGATATATGAAGGTGTAAAACTTAAAGCAAACCCGTGATTGCTTTCAGTAGTGCCTGTCCATATTTGCTCGATTTGTTAAACAGGAAGGGAGCAGCAGGCAATTAAATATTTTGATGAAGGCTGCCAAGCAGTCTTGAGACAGTTAGCTTTTTTGTAGCTTCTTTCGTAAATGGAAGTGAAACCAAGAGCCCTGGTCTGAACAGATTTAGGGTTATACAGTTTTTGCTTTTTGTCTTTACTAACAAGTGTTGTATCATGGATTTCTGAGTTACAAAATGCTTGTATGCAACAAACTGGAATTTTTACCACCCATTTTTGTGAAAGTCAAAAAGGAAAAATATTTCTCCAGGGTATTGTCTTCCTTGAACAACCCCCGTGACTCCCGTTATTCTTGAATCGAAAGGAGAAAAAAGCCTTTAAATATGTATCATACTTGTTTTTTCATAATACAAACTTAAGACTCCTGTGATTAGAGGGCTTGACCTCAATAAAGAGATTTATGTTTAAAATCTTATTACATAAAAAGGAGTCACATAGTACTCTTACCTTTACAAAGATGTTCATGAAGGCATTCAATGGTTGCAAGTAAATTTCTTGGCACAATATATCCAAATACAGCCATCCAGTGTTTTTTAAAGCACTGAAGTAAGCTTGCTAGGGTCCACGGGGGCTTCAGGTACAGTACCTCAAAGTGAAAATTTTAAAAATGTCACAACCATGCATCTTTATCAATGTAAATTTCTCATTTGCATTACTCTTTAATATCAATGTACATACTGAAGTAGGCATCCAAAGGATTCTCAGAAATGGAAAAAAACACCCTTTTTTTAAGGCAAATTATTGCATATCATATGACAAACCGTCGCCTTGTTCAAATCAGTTTTACTGAAGTGGTGTCTCTTACACATGCACAGACTAGGGCTGTGGAATAATTGCAATTAACTCAAGTGACTAAAAAAAATTAACCATTTTTTTCAAAAATCAATTTATCACAGTTTTAATTACACTAATGTAATACTAATTGAAATGTATTAAGTATTTTGGATGTTTTTGTACATTTTCAAATATATTGATTTCAATTACAACACAGAACAGCGAGGAGTCTTGCGGCAACATAGAGGCTGCCAAATTTATTAGGGCATAAGTTTTCGTGGGTAAAAGCCACTTCAGCAGATGAACTGCCTGAGTCTGTACACATGGGCAGGGATATATATAAGAATAACAAAAGAAAGAAATTATTTGTGTTAATGAGGCTGATCAAGTTAGGATGGATGTGGCTTTTTCACAGCAGTTGATGTAGAGATGTGAATATCAAGAGAAGGGAAACTGCCTTTGTAGTGTGTTAACCAATTAAGATCCTTATTCAATTCTAGTTGATAGTACTGGATTTGCAAATGAACTCCAATTCAGCCTTCCCGCTTTGTAATCATGTTTTGAAATTCTTTTGTAGAAGGATGGTTTCTTTCAAATCCATTATGGAATGTTCAGGGAGGTTAAAATATTCCCTTACAGGTTTATGTATGTTACCTTTCCTGATGTCTAATTTGTGTCCATTTATCCTTTGGCACAGAGACGGTCTAATTTGGCCAATATACAGGGCAAAAGGGCATTGATAGCACTTGAAGGCGTAACACATTAGAGAATGTGCAGCTGGATGAGCTCCCCATAGTGTGGCTTATGTGGTTAGGTCCTGTGATGGTGTCACTTGTATAGATATATGGACAGAGTTGTATAGATATATGAGATTTGTTGCAGGGATAGGTTCCTTGTTAAGTGTTTCTGTGGTGTGTTGTGTGGCTACTGTTGAGTATTTGCTTCAGGTTGGACAGGCTTTCTGTAGGCAAAGACTGACCTGTCTCCCGTGGTCTGTGACTGAGGGATCATTTTCCAGGATAGGTTGTAGATTGTCAATGATGTGCTGCAGGGGTTTTAGGTGGGGGCTGTAGGTTATAACCAGTGGTGTTCATTTATTTTCTTTGTTATATCTGTCTTGAAGGAGGTGACTTCTAGGGACTCATCTGGTTTTGTCAATCTGTTTTTTAACTTCACCAGGGGAGTATTTAAGTTTTTAAAATGCTTGATAAAGATCATGTAGATATTTGTCTCTGTCTGAGGGATTGAGCAGATACAATTGTATCTTAGGGCTTGGCTGTAGACAATGGATCATGTGATGTGTCCTAGCTGGAAGCTAGATGTGCGTAGGTAAGAACAGCAGACAGTAGGTTTGTGGTATAGAGTGATGTTATGTGATCATCATTTATTTGTACTGTAGTGTCCAGGAAGTGGATCTCTTGTGTGGATTGTTCCAGGCTGAGGTTGATAGTGGGGTGGAAATTGAAATCCCAATGGAATTCACAAATCACAAAACTCAGCCACCTCATGTGTCAGGGCGTCATTGGAGATACTACTCCAGAGATCTTGTACTCTATCCTCATGTGGAATATTGGTGTAGAGAGCTTTTGCACCCATGGTGTCAGGATGGTGTTTTCAGGAAGATTACTGATGTACTATAGCAGGCATGTCCAAAGTCCGGCCCGGGGGCCAATTGCGGCCCGTGTTCCGGTTTAATACGGCCCCACAGGTAATTTGGCAATATCTATCTTTTATGGCCCCCAAGGAATCCATATGTATTGAGATGAATACATTGTAAAATCTCAGTTAATGTCAGTTGGTCTAAATCAGTTATAAATATATTTGGACACAACATGTATACTTGGTGTTATGTTCCTGTTCATATTTTTTGAACTTAAAAGTTGACAGACAACCTTGATTACCAATAATATGTAATGTACTTTACAATGTTCCTGACATATATTTCAGCTTCCTGGATTTTTTTTCATCTGGCCTTCAGATATGAAAGGCAGAGTGATTTAACACCTGTTTAGATTTGTCATCCATGTGACGAAATGAAAAGTATGCCGTTTGCAATAAACTTTGCATAAAATAGTTAATTTGCATTTAATTTTAATGGTTCAAAGAATGTCAGGCAAAATGGTCGGCCCTCACGCATGTTCACTTCATCAAATCTGGCCCTCTTTGAAAAAAGTTTGGGCACCCCTGTACTATAGTTTCCTCAGGAAGTCAGTGGTGTCTAGAAGATAGCTAGGAGCACCGGTAACAGAGTCTGAAGAGAGAGTTCGCATAGCTGGATAACCCTGCTGTAAGGGTGCCAATGCCTGAGACGATGGGGCGTCTAGGATTTCCAAGTTTATGGATCTTGAGTAGTAGATAGAATATACCTGGTTGGGGCTTTTGGGGTGTGTCTATATAGATTTGGTCCTATGCCATTGCAGGGAGTTTCTTGAGCAGATGGTGTAGTTTCTTTTGGTATTCCTCAGTGGGGTCAGAGGAAAGTGGCCTGTAAAATGTGGTGTTAGAGAGTTGCCTGGCAGCCTCCAGTTCATAATCTGACGTATTGATGATTATAGCACCTCTTTTGTCAGCCTCTCTAATTATAATGTCAGAGTTGTTTCTGAGGCTGTGTACAGTGTTGCAGGCTGCAATGCTGAGATTATGAGGCACATTATATTGTTTATTCATAATGTTAGCCTGTGGATGTTTGCAGAAATACTCAATGTAGAGACCCAGACTGTAATTTCAACCATCAGAAGGAGCCCACATTGAATTCTTTTTAGTGTAGTGTTGGTAGGAGAGACCCTGTGGGTAGGTGCAATGTTCAGTGATATGTTGCAAATATTCTTTGAGTCGGAGATGGCAAAAATGGCTTCCAGGTCAACACAAAGCTATATCATGTGTGCTCACTTTATATTTACATTACTTTTGATTACAAATATTTGCACTGTAAAATGATAAAACAGTATTTCTCAATTCATATCATATACTGTAGTGCAATCTCTATCGTGAAAGTGCAACTTACAAATCTAACTGCATTAAAAAGCAAAACAATTTAAAATTTCAGAGACTACAAGCCCACTCAGTCCTACTTTTTGTTCAACCAATAGCTAAGAGAAAGATTGTTTACATTTGTGGGAGAGGCTGCCTGCTAAAACAGGCATTTGCATGACACTTTTGTAGCCCACACTGCAAGATATTTATGTGCCAGATATACTAAACATTCATATCCCTCTTCATGTTTTGATCCTCACTCCAGAAGTCATGCTTCAATGCTGATGACCCTTGTTCAAAAAAAAAATGTTAATTAAATTTGTGACTGAACTCCTTGTGGAAGAACTGTATGTCTCCTGTTTTACCCATATCCTGTCATACACTTTATGTTATGATAGTCTCAGATGATGACCCAGCACGTTTGATTCAAGAATGCTTTCACTGCACATTTGACAAAAACACAAAGAAGGTACCAATATGAGATCTCTAAAGATAGCTACAGTGCTCCACCGAAGGTTTAAGAATCCGAAATGTCTTCCAAATTCTGAGAGGGATGAAGTATGAATCATGCTTTCCAAACAACTTAGCAAGTACAGAACCCAAACCACCAAAAAAGAAAATCAACCTGCTGGTGGCATCTGACTCAGATGATGAACATGAATATGCATTGGTCCACACTGCTTTGGATCGTTATTCAGCAGAATCCGTCATCAGCAAGGACACACATCCTCTGATTGAAACATGAAAGGACATATGAATCTTTAGAATATTTGACATATAAATATCTTGCAATGCTGGCTACAACAATGCCATGCAAATGCCTGTTCTCACTTGTTTTTCTGAGCAATTAGCTGGACAAGTAGAAGAAATGAGTGGACAGAAGTTTTACATTGTTTTTGAAGGCAGGGTTGTTTTTTAACATCTACACTTATAAATTCTACTTCATGATAAAGAGATTGCACTACAGCATTAGGTAAATTGAAAAAATACTATTTATTTATTTTTTGCAGTGCAAATATTTGTAATCACAAATATAAAGGGAGCACTGTTCACTTTGTATTCTATGTTGCAAAGGAAAGCAATATTTGAAAATGTAGCGAACATCCAAAAATTTATAAATAAATGCTACTATTGTTTAAGCATGAGATTAAGAAAATTCAAAATTGCACAACAGCCCTGTTACAGGTTGAAACTCCCTTGCCTGGGAACCATAACATGTCCTGGACCAGGAGAGAGTGTTGGGAGCACAGTGCCATAGGAGACCAGTCCTGCAGCCCTGCAGCCAGTGGCAGAGCCCCACAACAACGGGGCTGCGCTCCCAGTCTCACTTCCGGGCTACGTTTCTGGCCCTGGGTTATGGGACTCCTTAGTCACCCTACTCTTCTCCCAAGCAACCTCACCCCATCCCAGCTTGTCTCCCTCCCTTCCTGACCTTGAATGCTGAAATAAATAGTTATTTGTAGTGCCCAAGCAGGAGGAGCTGCTGAGCATGGGCCCCAAGCTTTTCCACGAGTGCTCCAGCCTCAGAACATCCGAGGATACCGGACCATGTATGTTGCCCGACAAGAGAAATCTGGATTAAGGATGTTAAATATCGGGTAATTGACTAATTGAACAGTCAGGCTCCACACAGTGTTTCAAAGCAGCAGCACTACAGGGAGCCTGGGGTCAGCTGGGGAGTCCTCAGCAGGAGTATCCCCAGGCTGCATGCAGTGATTCAAAGCAGCAGCTCTGTGTGGAGCCTGGGATCATTCTGGGGACTCTGCAGTTGACCCCGGGCTCCATGTGGCTTTGCCACTTTGAAATGCCGCAAGGAGCCTGACACCGGGCTCCCTGGCGATTCAAAGCGGCATCGCCCCACGGAGCCCGGGATCAGCTCGCATTGGGCTGCACACGGCATTTCAAAGTGGCAGTGCCACACGGAGCCAGGGGTCAGCTGCAGAATCCCCAGAATGATCCCAGTCTCCACACAGAGCTGCTGCTTTGAATCACTGCATGCAGCCTGGGGATACTCCTGCTGTCCTGGTCTGCATGCGACTTTTCAAAACAGCAGCACCATGTGGAGCCCGGGGTCTGGCCCTGGGCTTCAAGTGGTGCTCCCACTTTGAAGTACCCTCTTTCTTCTTCTTGCTTGCTGTCTTTATCTGATAGAGGCAGCAAAGGGAGGGGAAGCGAATAGTTGACTATCCTGTCAACTATCGGATAAGCATTTGCTTATTGTATAGTCGACTAGTCTTTCACATCCCTAGTCTGGATTATAGAGATCCAACTTGCACAGACTTTTTAAAAAGCATTCCAATTAGCATATGTGCACTGCTGTGACTAGCCCTATTTATAGAGTTTTATTAAATATTTCTGTGAAGGACATTTTCTATTTGTACATTCAAGAAAAGTAAGATCTATGAACTGAAACAAGAAATGTTAGTTCTAGTTACTTGAGAGCTCTCAGAGTTCATCTTGTACAGATGATTATAAAAGTAATTAACATTTTCACTTAGCTGAAATAGTAAATTGGAATATTTGTAAAGTGTTTAGCATTTTTTTATGCTAATGAACAAGTCCAAAGTTACTGTTAATAAAATGTGAATTTCCAAAATTCACACTGATCAACCAGACAGCACATAAAATTACTATTAAATGTAATCATCCCAATATCAAAATACATTATTTAATTAAACTATAATCTATGTGAGTGAATGACTCACAGAATTGGAAATGGGAAGCATGAACCTTCCCTTCTAAGTCACTTGTTCAAATCCCTTTCAGATTAGTTAGTATCAGATGGCTGTTTAGTGACACATAAAGTGTATTAGGCTAGGAGCAATAATTCATGTTAGAAAGGTGTACTGTACACCTTACAAGAATACCAAATGGCAAACTCCCAAAAGAGGTGAGGTCAGAATGAATTTGGACACTGAATTTCCCTACATAGGATTGAGCAACACTAACAGAGAAGTTGCAGGAGTCAGGAGGTGGCAGAGGGAGGGAGAAATGCTTCTACTTATGTTGCATTTTATATAACTGTCCTATAGGATTTTTAATTTTTTTAATAAGACTCCATCTAAAATATAAGAATGGTCACACTTGCATCTTCCACATTCTCCAATGGGTTAACTGACAAATTACTCAAGGTCTCATGGTTTAAGATATTACCAGAACCTCTTAACAGAGCTGTAGTTTTACTGCAATATTACTTATCAATATATATTTTAAATAATGTTTCTCATCACATCTCTTTTCCTAGTAGCGTATTTTTATATGAATAGTTTAAATTCAAAATCAAACACTGAAACTCTGTTAAGCATAGAAGCAGGATTCCTGAAAAATCATGACAGTGCAGCACAATTTGCCAGTTTTGTAGTTTTCTAACAAAAAAAAAATCTGTTGAAATTTTCATAAGAGGTTATAATAAAAAGTTAATTCAGGAATCAATTACTGTATTGTAGTTTGAGACATCTTCCACACCACTGGACTATATCAATCCTACTGTCATTAACACTGTAATGTAAAAAGCAGGAAAATGTCTCAGAGTCTATAGTTCAATTTTTAACTTAGTATTTGAAATATGCAAAACAGCACAAGTAACCACCTCCATCCACAAGTTTCCAAAAGCAATTTTCATTTCAGTTTCTAATATAGAGGATAAAGCTTCTCCTAAACTTTTTTCAAGGTCAGGAACAATGCTTGGAAGTGGGAGTGGAATATTAAGGCTGGAATCTTCCCTCTTGGTTTTCAGGAACTCAGTATCTGCCAAGTAAACACAATTACAGAAAGTGCTTTCTTTAGTGCATTATGCATAGAAATTATAGAAACAGCTACTAGATCCTGGAATTCAGTCTTCTGTGAGTGCTGAATTGTTATGTACTACGTATTTAATGTTTTGTACTCCAGTTTTAGGTCTCTAGCTACAGAGGAATCCATCACTTTACTTCTACATCTAGTTATTTCTACTACTCCATGACCATAATATCTGAGTGCCTTCTACGTATTTTAAAATATAATCAAATAGTGTCCATATTTCTCTCACCTCGCACCAGAACGAGAAATAGCAGGATACAATTTGAATGATCAGCCCGTCTTCTCCTCCCAGCTTCTAGCACTCAAATGTTTAGAAATATCCTGACCATGGGCTTGCATCCCTGACCATCTTGGCTAATAGCCAGAGATGGAACTATCCTCCATTAATTTATCCGGATTTTTTTAACTCAGTTACTCTTTTGGCCATCACAACAGCACATGACAAAGTGTTCCAAAGGCTAGTCGTGCATTTTGTGGAAAAGTATTTCCTCATGGTTTGTATTAAACCTGCTACTTATTATGTTGGAAGATTCTTATTTGTATTGTGGGAAAGGATAAAAGAATATTATTCTCTTTTTCAACCCCACTCACAATTTTACAGACCTCTATCAGGTCACTCATCTATTTCAAAGCTCTAAATCCCTAAACTTTTTAATCTTTTCTAATAGCTCAATCACATCTTGACAGTAATTAAGAGGAGAGAAAGTCTTTTTTGAGGTGGGGTGACTAGAACTTGGAATGGCATTCAAGATATGAGTACACCCCCATGGACTTCTGCATCACCACTATGAGATTCTCTCATTTTCTATCACTTTTCTAACAGTTTCTAACATTTTGATTTAACAAACAAAATTGTGTTGGGGAAGAGTCAACATGGTTTTTATAAAGGGAAATCATGCCTTACCAATTTACTAAAATTCATGTGGGGAGTCAAGAACATGGACAAGGGGGATCCTGTGGATATTAGGGATGTTAGAAATTGTTTAATTTAATAATCATATAACCGCAACAATTCTTAGTGATTACACAATTATTTGATGGTCCCCAGGGGGCAGGGCCGGCAGCCAGTGCGTTCCCGGCCTCACTCCCGGGGACCCCATGCTAGGCCTGCCCCAGGCAGAGGCTGCTGTGCGGCAGCAGGCCCTGTCCTCAAGAGGCCCCAAGCTCTCTGCAGACAGAGGCTGCTCCGGCGTCCAACGTTTATACAATACAGTAAAACTCCAATTGTCCGGCATCTAGTGGTCCGGCACTCCTAATAGTCCAGCACCAACTGGAACCCGGAAGTGCTCTGGCCAGCCGGACAATTGGAGGTGCTCTGTCCCCGGCTTCCCCAAGTCTGCCGCTGGTCAGTTTCAGCAGCGGTGGAGTTGCGGAAGCCCTGGGGCAGAGCACCTCAGCTGCTCTGCCCCCGGCTTCTCCAAGTCCGCTGCTGCTGAAACTGACCAGCGGCTGACTTGGGGAAGCCGGGGACAGAGCAGCTGAGGTGCTGCCGGGTTGGTCCTTCAGCGCTGCTCAGGTGAGGGGTGGCGCTACAGGACCAACCCGGCAGCACCCCCAATGCTCTGCCCCCAGGTTCCGCAAGTCAGCCGCTGAAGCTGACAAGCAGCTGACTTGGGGAAGCCAGGGGCAGAGCAGCTGGGGTGCTGCCGGGTTGGTCCCGCAGCGCTGCCCTCTCCCACGCTGAGCAGTTCCCCGCCGACCTCCAGCCCCACCCCAGACCCTTCCTAGCCCCCATTCCGGTACTCCGGCATATCTGATAATCCGGCACCCCCTGGGTCCTAAAGGTGCCGGATTATCAGAAGTTTACTGTACTACGGACCAAATACAACCAAGGTCAAAGTAGGTAAAATTCCACTAATTTCTATAGAGTTATGCCTGGTATATTACAAGACAACTGAGTAATACTGTTAAATATGAACAACAAAAATTGATCTTAGGTCTAAGTCACACTATTATAACCCATTGCTCAGAGTACAAGTATGGCAGTTCATATCAAGCATTATAGAGTGACATTAGATTTATAAATTACAGTAGAGTCCCTATCATCCGACTTAAATGGGACCGACACATGGTCGGATTACCGAATATGTTGGAAGATATAGACTCTACTGTAGAGAGAACAGAACAGCTGATGCCGCTTCTGCCGGGAACCAGCAGAGCAGCATCAGCTGTTCTGTTGCTCTGTAGGAGCAGCTGCTTCCACTACTGCTGGGATGCTTCCAGGCAGGTGAGACAGAAGCAGCAGCTTCTCCTAGAGAGCAAGGGAACAACTGATGCCGCTCCTGCGGGGGACGTCCCCGCAGGAGCGGCATCAATTGTTCCCTTGCTCTCTAGGAGAAGCTCCTGCTGCTGCCGCTCCTGCCTGGAAGCATCCCAGCAGCAGTGGCAGCGGCAGCAGCTTCTCCTAGAGAGCAACGGGGCAGCAAGCGGGGCCGATCTCTCGGCCCACGCTGTATCCGAACCTGCAGCTCCCGGGGACAAAGTCCCCGGAAGTTGAAGGGTCAGATAAAACAGAGTGTCAGATTACTGGGTGTCGGTTAATCCGGACTCCACTGTTCAAGAAACCAACTAATAGAGGAGTTCAAAAGGAACTAAGATGAAACCTTTTTGAGTTAGTGAGTTGTGTTGGGCTAACCTCTATTTGAAAATAAAAAATGTTAAAAGGTGGCTAGAAGTTTTAATACACAGATCTGGGAAACATACTTAATATTTCATCACTTTATTAACTGAAACTATTTTACCCAAGCTCTTAAACTTTCAGAAAAAAAATGTCATCTTTGGGTAGAGACCAAAGATGGAAAATTTTAGTCCTCAAAGTGAATGTTCTAGAACAGGGGTTCCCAAACTTTTCGGCATCATGCCCCCTTTTTGATTTTTGAAAAACCCTCATGCTCCCCTTCCCCCCAAAATACAGCTGCTAAACTTGAGGGGGGGGAAAAAAAAAGAACTGACCCGGGCAGCAAAACTTGATGGGGGCGGGGGAGGCTGGGTCTCCTCGTGCCCCCTCCTGGAATTTCTTCGCACGCCCCCCAGTTTGGGAACCCATGTTCTAGAAGTTCCAAGTTCACAAAGGCATGAACTTAATTATACTCTGCATGATTCACGGGGCCACTATAAATACGCACACACATGCAAACTGACCTGTTTTTGATTGTTGTGGGCCAACACAGTTCTGATGGCTGTTTACATTCAGGTTCTGGAGTGCAGTAACCAAATCTGGTTTGCACATGGCCTTTACATCACTCACAAGGGCTTTGCTGCATAAATTTTTATCATCCCTATTAAAAGAGATTTACTTTTGTTTTGATTGTACTAACTTCTCAACAACACTACATTGTAAAAGCTAACGCATTAACAAAATAGTTTTCAGTAAGCCCATATAAATTTTGAAGGGCTTCACAGTAAACTACATATTGCCTGCAAAAGAAAAAAAAAAAAGGTACCCACTGAAGAAGTAGCTATTCTAAAAAGCAACACACAAAATACGTTAAAAAAAAATATATATATATATATATATATAACCACAATTTAGGCCTAACTTCAGAAAAAGAAACTGTAAAACATTGGCATCTTTTAGCTCAACAAATGAAAACCTATTTGGTAACATATTGCCAAAAAGAGAAATAAAACCTAACCCATCTTCACACAGAAAATGCCACACTATTCATGTCTTTACTCTAGCCCTGCAAAGCAAGATATATTCAGAAAGAAAAAAAAAATTAAAAAAATTTGAATCAGTTTAATTTTAATCAATTCCTTTTTAAAAATAAAACTAAATACAACTAAATATAAATTTGAATTGCTAAGCAATTTTAAGATCTACACTTATTTTAATTTACTAAAATAATTTAAAATTAAACATTCAAGTAGAACATGTTTCTTTAAAATTTTAGTAGCCAAGTCAAACACCTGAACTGGTCACTAGCTAACGCACCTGGAATCAGCAAGCAGACAGTAGGTACAGAGAAAATATTTCAGGTCAATGACTAATTCATTCAAAAATATGAGAAAGCAAATGAGAATTTAAAAAAAAGCAAGAAAGATTATTTTTTATTCATATTGGCAGAGGATAACAAGGAGGGAGAAAATGAGTTCTATTAGTTCTAATATCTTGAAGACATAGTGACTAGAAACAATCAGTTCCATTAACTGTTTAGTGACAGGTTAAAGGGCGGAGCCATCCCTACCTCAGTTCCTTCTTACAAACTCAAGATCAGGACCTCTTCCTAGAGTAGGTTCACAGGATAGGCTCCCCAACCAAGGATAAAGTATCTGTGACTAGAGTGTCTGATGACAGAACTGGAGTAAAAGGAACCCTGGGACATACACTCACTGAGTTTGTCAACTTGTTCTGGGAGAAGAGAACATTTGCATGTCCAGTGGATGTCAGAAGCGATGGTAAACTGACTTACATCACTTCTGCATGACCCTAAAGTGAAGTCTGGAGTGTTAGGCATACATGCAAACTGCCATATGCCCTAGAAGTGTCCTATAGCGCCTCACTGTTATACAGGTATGCACCTAGACTTCTAAGCACAGGCTGTCTATTGCTTGAAATAAATATGACCTGGAGACTGAATAAGGAACTATCCCTGCAAATTGTAATCTTGTTTGCCTAGGTGATATCTGGTTGATCTTTGTTGATTAGCAGGCCTAAAACTTTAAAGACTAGACCATCTGCACTTTTCCTTCCACCTGATTCTTGGACTGTCCATGGAGTAACTAGTTGTTTAAGTAAACATATACATATGCCCGTGTATGTATACTTATAATTAATTCTACTCAAAGTGTTATGGTTAGAAGAGTGATTGTTCTTAATTCTTCCTTTATACCACAAAAGGAGCAATAGCAAGTAATTTTGTTTCTCAAAAAGCTTTTTCAATCACATCTAAAAGTGATGGTTGTGTAGTCTCCTCCCTCACACACAGGATTCAATAATCGCAGACTTGAAAACAAAACCTAAAATGCAAAATGCAACTCACGTGCACAGTATGACAAAAGCTTGAGGGAACAGACTCTGATACTGCAAGCAGCATTGTAAAACACGATCATCATTGTTTTCATCACTCAGTCCATCTGCAAAGTTAGCAAACACAATGGTGATACATTCAGAAGTGATCAGGCTTCTTGAGTCATTTCTAATACATTTATTAAGATTTATTCAAACACGATTTGATCAAGCAAAGGGGAGATGTGTCTAAGCAGAGATCTGGGATACAGAAATTCCCGAGTTCTAGTAGAAACTGCTACTTTCTCGTCATGTAACTTCAGGCAAATAACTTACACTACTCTAAACAACTAGGCCAATAGTCACCAACCAGGGAAGACAGGCAATCCAATTGGAAGTATGAATTAACTCCCCAAAGCTTTTTATAAAGTGGAGACACTGGGTACAATTGACAATGCTCTAGCAAACAAATTTATTGATAAAATGGTAGGAGGTGAAATACTGCTTTTGAATATGAACTACCCATGTGCTAAATCTGTTAAAAAAAAACTTCAGCTACGGATTAAAGTGTACTTAATACGTTCATACTGAAATTGTAGGTGGAAATTTGACTTCTAATAATTCAGAAAGTCACCTATTACAAAAGATGGAAAAATAGAAGGGCCTGATTATTCACTCCATTACACTAGTTTCATGCCAGCATATTCTACTGACATCAGTTAGCAGTATAAAACTGATGTGATTCGGGACAAATCAGGCCCATAGAATCTGATTGACAACTTTCAGTGGCCAGTCAGTTTTAACAGGGAAATTGCAAAGGTAAAAGTGAAGATTATAATAAGCCTAGGAGGTGCTGATGCTCATATTAGCTGAGCTGTAAGGACCATTTAACTCAGAAATCAATATAACTATTTACATAGCTTACATATTTTCTGAGAAGCAAGTTGCATTGACTGCCCCCACAGCTTTGAATCTTGGTTTTTGAGGCAAGTGTATATAAAATCAACTGCAGGGACAGCTTTGTGCCGAACATGTTGTAGAACTTTGCCCTTCTTCAAGTTGTCCAGTTCTTGTAAAACCACCCAGGGAATTATCAGTGCAAGTCTGCCAATGCCTAGAAAACACAATTTTTTTAAACTGCCAATGGAACTACAGTAGGTTCCATTTTAATGTCAACATTGTTCCTAAGGATTATGGATATTAGCATATTTCTGCATTAGTGAACAAGAGCCATTTCATCTGTATACAGAAAGATTAAGTTTAATTTTTGTAAAGTTAGCTTCCCTAATGTTAAATTCAATATAAAAACTCATCTTAAAAACGAGAAAAACTTGGAAAACAACAAATAGTCTAGCAGCACCTTAAAGACTAACAAATCAGATATATGGTATCATGAGCTTTTGTGGGTACAACCCACTTCTTCAGATGAATGGAGTATTAAAAGTCCAGATCAAAAAATAAATAGGGAATGGGGGGCAGGAAGGGGGGGAAAAAACAGTGAATTAGAGTGTTCAAGGTACAAGAAGCTGATAGAGGAGGTGCAAATTGTTCTTAAGTACCCATTGTTTAGTTGGTTAAGTCATTAGGATGTGGAAGGTTGTGTGCTTCATATCTTTTTGATGGCTCCCAAACTTGTAAATGAAGCTAAGTTCCAATGCTTCCCTGTGTATTTGGCTTGTCCCCTTGTTGTTTCAGGCCAGTTCTACAAGCCAAATACACAGAAAGTGAATGACTATTTTGTCAATGCCATATGCGTTGTCCCCATTTTTTATCCCTGGCACATACATAATTAGACCTTACAAACAAATACATCACATACATTACTTATAGCCTAATGGGGCTATGTTTCCAATTAGTTTGTCTTATAAATTGGAGCTTATTTGCTCAAACTTCAGAAGCACACTGATGGACTTCACTTGTGCCTGCCAACACATTGGTAGCTGTGGTCTTCGACATCTATGGAAGTGATGAATTTTGTGCTCCCACAAGGAATAGAATTCCAACACCAATAAACTTTCTCCCACATAGAAAAATGGGGGATGAAACCTATCTGAGGAACACACACCGCTTCCTCATCAACCTGTGTGCATCTGCTGGGAGGAGCCAGCAGCAGAGAGCAGAACACTGAAGGAAAGGAATAGAGGGAAGAAGGCCTAGACATACATGTGTGCTTCTGTCCGTGGAAAGATATCAAGAGGGTAGGGCTGGGCGCATGTCTGCAAGAGAGACTCCTCTCACTCACTGTTTCTGCATCACCAGCGTGGAGGTGTAGGGCTATGTGAAGAAGGCTCTGTCCCTGGCAGAGCAGAAATGTAACAACTAAGCAGGCAAGCTGCTAATATTCCCATTGTCAGTTAACTGTCCTCATTCTTAGTCATTTAAGTCTCCTTTATCTTGTCAGAATGGTGTAAAGGAACCTTATTTTAAATGACAAAAACTGACTCTTCAGCTAGGAAGGACTATGAATTTTCTAGCTTTCTTTCTGGGTGCCCAAGAGATACAATGGGATCAGATCACAGCTCAAGAACTATTTTACTTAGCCATTTAAAAAACAAAGCAGGACAACAATTAGCAAAACTATAAGTGTGAAGGTCTGAGCAATTAAAAGCAACATTCTACTTTACAGAACAACAAACATCAAAATAAAAGGTGTTAATTTAAATGAAAAACTGGAAAGCAGGGTATTGGGTATTATTATGTATTTGTAACTTAACTTTCATGTGTTGAAGAAATGCTGAATGTTTGTTGTGATTTTTTTTTCTATGTACAGTAGTTTAAATAAGTTACCAAAATAGAAGAAAATGGCTTGATGATATTGCATTATTTTTACAAATAAAATATGAACAATTTTGGATTTTTTAGCACATGGTTTTGACTTGTTGGTACAGAATTTCCCCGGGGAGTACTTAGTCCCTCTTGCAGTACAGAACTAGAATTCAGTAACATACTAGATGCAGCACTAAGTGACTGGAAGTAAGTAATTGGAAGTCATAATTTTAAATGTATTATTTCCAACTTGTTATTAACTCAGACCTCAATTTTTTTCTCACAAACTTTTTTATGCCTGGATAATACTTACCTTACATATGGGATAATTTGTTCCTATGACCTCAGCTGCATTTAAATAAAGTGCTCTGAGATCCTTGTATTAATGTGCAAAAGAAGTATAAGGTACTTACTGTTTAATAATGGATCAAACACTTCAGTCCCTACTCTGCCCTTACCTCAGGTAAAAAACAAAACACACACCAAAAAAAAAAAAAACCCTATTCAACTTCCTAAAGCATCCAGTATCAGATAAAACCACACCTACTGGTTTTAGAAGTCAAGTGTTTCTAAAACTTTTATACATGCAGAAGATAATAGGCACAGTTGTCAAATGTCAGTTTCTTTAAAAGGAAGCCTACACTCTGCATTTGGACTCTCGCAAACAGGCATTTACATGTGAAAAATCTAAGTGTCCAACTGTGGGATTTGGATAGCTTGTGTTTGAGAGTTTGCCTCAATATGTATGAAGTCATGACATTATCTTTTCATTATATAAGTTCCAATACAGTGTGATAGGCGTTGGCCCCACAGCGAATACCCCGTAGCCTGAAGAGTTTACCACACAAACACGAACCCATTGACTGATTTTACAGCCCCTAAAGAAGAGGGACATTCACATACCTGGCACATCTCTAGTTTTCAAAGTCATGATAAATTGAAGGTGACTAATCATTATGTTGGTGTCAATCACTATCAAGAGGTTCAAACCAGAAATGGCAGTTGCTGTAGAAAAGAACACATAGCAAATAATTCTTTTGCATTCCTTAGTTAGGTCACTTATAACTTAACGTTGTCAGTGTGGAAGCAAATATCAAGGAACCTCCGGACAGCTTGACAGATGACATACCAGCAGCAATGTCTGCATTCTCTTCTGGAAGGTCTATTTCCATACTTGTCAATTCTCCACAAGTCTGCACAACTGGCAAAGCCATCTTTTTGTCAATACGAGCAGCATGCAAGTCTTCTATTATTTGCATCTATTGTTAAAACATTAATATAAATACATAAAATAAGAAGTGGGTAGTCTCCTTAAAATCTGTCTCGTGGAAACAAGCATCTTTGGTATCACAACTGCTGTTTTAATACAGTTCTTTATATTAGTCTATTTTTAACTGGTGTAACAAATTGAAGAGTACGACAACATGCAGTGTATGCTCGAGCATGTATGTCCTAAAGTTCCATTTTTTGACCACATTTCTATCCAATAGTTAATAGTCTTGATCTGTTCCCTACTACATAGGCTGAAAGTGCTTTGCTAACAGCAGTTCTTTAGCAACACTGTTATATTTCAGTGGTTCTGTACCAGGAGTACATAGAATTTTTCCCGGGGGATGATCTCATCTTGATATTTGCCTAGTTTTACAACAGACTACATAAAAAGCATCAGCCACATCAATATAAACTAAATTTCATGCAATAACTTGTGTATATTTTTGAATATACTGTACTCTACACTGAAATTCAAGCATATTACAAATTATTTATTTTATGCTCATATGGTAAAAATGAGAAAATAAGCAATTTTTCAGTAATTGTATTCCATGACACTTTTGTATCTTTATGTCTCATTTTGTAAGCAAGTAGTTTTAAGAGGTGAAACATGGAGGTACTCAAGATCAATCAGACTCCCGAAATGGGTACCGAAGTCTAGAAAGGTTGAGAGCCACCACTTTACTTCTTTACTAAACAAAAGTAAAGGAAGGCTGGAAAGTAAAATTGGTGGTATTTGCATCTAAATATTCTGGCCCCTCTTTCCATTGTGGAAGTGAGAGGTCTAAAACTAAGCTGTACAATGTACATTGGTTTCAGAAAGCCTTTGACGGGTACAACAAACTGGATTTTTTTAAAACACTTAGAGATACTGGGATCAGTAGGAATGAATATGCCATAGGAATAGGGCACAATGTTAAGGGAACATGTGGAAGTATGTGACCCCCAATGTCACAGTTTGAAGATAGTTGTTTTAAATCACTAACCTCTTGGTCTGTTTCTGTAATCTGAATGGCTTGATGGCAGGCAGAAGGCCATTGGACTTCAAAGCTCTATTGAGAGATAATGCTAGAAGTAAGACATTTACAAGATTTCAAGCACTTGCTACTCAATGACAAACTCTAAAATTACACAAGTTCTCTTTGTGACCTGACAAAATAAACTGTTATATCTAAATACTACCTTTGCTGTAGTATTATTAAAAAAAAAAAAGAGTTAAGAATGTGGCGTGTATATAAGAACAGAGAACATATTTAAAATTAGAACAGTCATAATAATACAAAAATATAAGTTTATATTAAAAAAGTAGGCAAGACAACCTATATACATGAAGTTGGGATCAACAAGTTCATCTTAGTTGTGGCCAAACTTAAATCTACATCTTCACTGTAACCTAGAAACCACCATAACACATAAAACATTTGTCCACTAAATTGTCCAAGATCTTATTACTTTACCTGTCTTAAATGTAATGATATGGTTTCAAGAGTTCTTCCTTCAGTTATTGAACTACTAACAGCTTTGCTGGAACCAGGATACTGTTTCGTCTCTCTGAGATATTCCCATTCCTTAGATATTACAGTGGACATAGGTTTAGTATCATGGATATTTTTGTCAGACAGTTCTTCAGAGTTTTCTAGATGTTCTTTCTTCTTACAAATCTTTGATAATGTGTGAGATGTATTAGTAGGGAAGGTGCCATCTCCCTCAGTCTTTGGAAAGGTGGCTGAGGGCTTTTTCAGAATTTTGAAATCATCACTCAACTTTTTTGATCCACGCAAGTTCTTACATAACAAGCCTGTAGGATAGGTTGCTACCTTGAATGTCTTCAACATAGTTTGTTCAACTCTTTCCTTTAGTTTGCTGAGCTCAGTTATCTCTTTCTTCTTTTTCCTCAGCTTGTCTTTCTGAATTGCAAAACTATGCCGCACCATTTCCCCTCCTGTTCCATTGCCCTCAAAAGAGTGGTCTTTTTTACAGATTTGCCTGCTAGTAGGGACATCACCAGAATCACTTTGGCTTTTCTGTCTTCCATGTTTAATATCATGTTTAAAATGTATAGATATCCTTTTTCGCTTCTCTGTTTGAAGCAAAACAGCACTGATGGCTCTGCTATCATGTGAAGACTCTCCTTGGAACCTTTCAATAGTGCCTTGTGAAACATAAAAGCCTTGCTTTTGTTTCTTCTCTTGACCATCTTTATCTACTTTGGATCTGCAGAAATGTTATATAAGAATGGAAGTTACATTATTAAAAAAAAGTGGTACAATATAGCTAAGTGTGACCAAAGCCAGCAAACAAAAATAAGTCTGTACTGACTGTTAGTGTATTTCTTTGCCCAACTAGTTACTGCTAAGTATTTGAGCGTTCTTATTTGGAATTTCATTAATTTACTCTTCATTCATGACAACCTCAATCATTTAGAAGAGCTTTTTTGGGGAAGGAAGTATTTTTGTTGGACATACTTTGCTCTCCTTATTTTATTTCTTGCATAATTTTCTTAATTTGCTAAATGTTGACAATAGAAGCAATAGTTAGATCATGGTTTACACTCTAGCAGCCTGGGGTCCCTTTCCCTGTTTACAATTGAACAGTGACCTCAGCATTGTTAAGACCCTATTCAGTCTTGTAGCATAGGCAAAACTGAACAGCATTTTAACAATATTTCTGAGCTGAGCTTGCTAAAATCCAAGGACTTAGCTCTCTCTGCACTGGATTGGGGAAGGAGGGAGCACTGTAACAAGGTAGTGCTTCTAGATTAGAGGAGACCCAAGTCTAGCTATTGCATGTACTGCAGTTTCGGTCCTGAATGGAGACAAAAATGTCTGTGGAAGATTTTTTTCTATTACAAACTATACCATGCAACATTAGAAGTGTGTAATAGTGTTTAAATCATTTGAAAGGATTTTCAATGTTTATGCCCATAAAACGTTTTGCATCTGTGTTCAACACACTTATAAAAAAAATAGTGAGAGAAATGTAGCCGTGTTAGTCTGGTGTGCGAAAGCTCATCACCTAATAAACCATCTTATTAGTCTTTAAAGTGCTACATAGTCCTGTTTTTTGTTTCTTATAAAAAAAGAGAGTATTCACCATTCATGCTTCAATCATGCTAAAGGTACCTAAAGGCAAAATTTTATTTAGCACAAAATGGGGGGAAAAAAAGATACCCTATCTGCAAATGAGCCACCAGATGATTGTAGTTCAACATAATTTTAAAAAAATCAAATATGATTCAACCTGAGATAAACAAAACCCCTGAAATGTAGTCAACAGAAATAGACTTACTAGTTATGAGAATAAACATTTAGTCAATAACTGAGAAATTCACTTAACATATGAATTCACAAATCAGTCAAAGAGCACATTTGCCATTACACAACTTGAGAGATTTCTCTGTGCCTATAACCTTAACATTACTTGAAGTATCATGTTATGACAACTGGATTGGTTTGGGAGCTATCCAGAGCCAATAGAAATGGAAAAAGAAAGATTATTTAAGGGGAAGTTCTCTAGGTTACACTATGGCCCTCTACAGTACATTTTGCTTTTTTGTCCCATGCCCTATACTTCTGCTGATGCCCACAGAACATGCATGTAGAACATGCAACACAACCACATTCCTATTACAAGACTCCCGGTCCAGAATGAGGAAGAAAACACTCCCTGGGCTTTAGGGAGCAACAGAAGGGCGCCATTCCTCCTTTTTTTTACTACAATATAGCACAAATTGACAGCTAATTAAAAAGAGAGAGCTTGATCTTAAGGATGTCATCTCAATTGCCATCACAACCTGTATAGCTTGGGCAGAATCCATTCATGAATACAAATGGAAATATTTTATCCACTAAGGTGGCTAAATTCTTCATCGCTGCACAAGTGAAAAACCCCAATATTTTTATTTTAACTAAAAAAAACCTAAGCACTGTCCTGTTGTTTCAAAAATGGCAATGTTTAGTGACAAACCAAGCATTTACCTTTTAAATTCCAGCTGCCCTTTTATGTTATCATTACCGATTCCTGTGTCTTCTGATTTCTGAAAAAGAAAAAGTCAACAGGAACAACTAACTCACAATAAAAAAAATTATTACTATGGCCTATCACCAGCTGCATTCAAACTGTGACTAGCTAAAGCCTAAAACAAACTGGTCATCTGCCCCATTACAATGCATCGCTTCACTATATTCAGTTAAGTTTTAAGAAAACACAAGTGAACAACAGCATACAAGCAGACCTGGATCACAGAAGAGAAAAAAACTGGTTACAGATATTCACACTATATGCATGAGTCCTGAGTGCGTACAAAATTTGCACCCAAATCTGTCTCCACAAGAATGAGCTGTGGATATCCACACTGACATTGGCGGATGTAGATACCCACGGATATAATACAGATATCCGCAAATTGGCAGGGCTCTACCTATAGTCTACAAAAAAACTAGTAGATAAAAAAAGAACATAGCTCCCAAATTGCTTTCTAGCTGCTTCTATCTAGTCTAGATGAGTTTTTACACTCTTAGGTGCTAATATGATTGTGGCCAAGCATGCATTAGAAAGTATTTTTTTTAAATGAGTTTAAATAGTTTCTTGAAATGGGTAAAAGTTCTGAAGTCTTTTCTACATCAGTGTTTCTCAAAGTGTTCTTCTACACTGAGGAAGTTTTCCCAAGAACTCAACACCATTGTTAATTCCAATTCAGCTCAACTAGCAACAACATCGGAAGCCCTAATTCAACAGGCTGCCAGACACTACTGGAATTCTAAGTAGTGTGTCATGTATCATAGAATCATAGAAGTGGAAGAGACCACAGGAGGTCATCAAGTCCAGCTCCCATCCCAAGGCAGGACCAATCCCAATTAAATCAACCCAGCCAAGGCTTTGTCAAGCCGAGACTTAAAAACCTCTAAGGATGGAGATTCCACCACCTCCCTAGGAAACCCATTCTCCTCATAGTGAAATAGTTTTTCCTAATATCCAACCTAGACCTCTCCCACTGTAACTTGAGACCATTGCTCCTTGTTTTGCCATCCGTCACTACTGTGAGAAGCCTTTCTCCATCCTCTTTGGAACCTCCCTTCAAGAAGTTGAAGGCTGCTATCAAATCCCCTCTCGCTCTTCTCTTCTGCAGACTAAACAAACCCAAATCCCTCAGTCTCTCCTCATAGGTCATGCGCTCCAGCCCCCTAATCATTTTGGTCGCCCTCCGCTGGACCCTCTCCAATGCGTCCACATCCTTTCTATAATGGGGGGGCCCCAGAACTGGGCACAATACTCCAGATGTGGCCTCACCAAAACCAAATAAAGGGAAATAATCACTTCTCTAGATCTGCTGGGACTGCTCTTCCTAACGCACCCTAATATGCCATTAGCCCTCTTGGCTACAAGGTCACACTGTTGACTCATATCTAGCTTCTCATCCACTGTAATCCCCAGGTCCTTTTCTGCAGAACTACTACTTAGCCATTTGGTCCCCAGCCTGTAACAATATTTGGGATTCTTCCATCCCAAGTGCAGGACTCTACACTTGTCCTTGTTGAACCTCATCAGATTTCTTTTGGACCAATCCTCTAATCTGTCCAGGTCACTCTGGACCCTATCCCTGCCCTCCAGCGTATCTACCTCTCCCCCTAGCATAGTGTCATCTGCAAACTTACTGAAGGTGCAATCTATAACCTCATCCAGGTCATTAATAAAGATGTAATTTTGCTCAAACAAGGTTTATTCACAGTATTATGTCTTAAAGTGGTGATTGCAGTCAGTACCACTTCCAGACCAGGGCTTTAAACACTGATAACTTCAATGAGGCTGAATAGGTTAGCAACAGCAGAAGAGAGTCCCTATTGTGGAGGCCTTGTACAAACAGAGAATCAGACCTGGGCCCTAAACACAATTATTAGGTCAACGTACTGTATATTCTTTTGTAGACCTGGCTACCACCTCTTAGATCAGCTGTTCCCAACTGTCGGTCTGTGGACCAGCACACCACTGGCTGCTGGGCCACAGCGGCTGTCAGAATTCAAGCCGGCTATGCATGGCAGCTCAGCTCTGGCAGCCATGGTGACTGAGGCAGTGGAGCAATAGGCAGAGCAGGAGGTGCCTCGCCCTCTCCTCCTTCTTTCACACTTAGGGAGATGAACTTGGGGAGGTAGAGGGCATGGAGGAGAAGAGAGCGTGTACACCGCCAATGGCCGCTCCCCCTGCCTGCACAGCCACTTCTGCCGGTGGCAGCGCTGGAGCTGAGGCAGTGGCAGGAGGAGGCAAAGCAGGAGGTGCCGCCCTCCCACCTCAGTAATGGTGGCTGGATGGGGCTTTGTGCCTCCCCCCTACCCATAGGGGCCCAAGACACACTTGGAGGGGGAGGGGAGGTGGAGGGAGGAGGCACAGAGGAGGGCCGCTCCCTCTGCCTGCACAGCAGTAACAACCATGCTCCCTAAAGGGGGGCAGCCTCACTATGGGGAGTGCAGGAGTTGAGTCAAAAGGGTGCTGGGTGAGGGTGTGGTGGGGTGAGGGGACAAGGGGTGTTGGCACAGGCTGTTGAGTTGGGTGTTAGGCACGGAGGAGCAATGGGCTGGGGCTAGGCAGATGGTAAAATTTTATCTGCATATCCATTATTTGCATAATCAATATGCAAATAAAATGTTACCAGTTCACCAAAAGTTTGTGAATGGGTTTGCTGGTCCACGGCATAAAAAAGATTGGGAACCACCGTCTTAGATTTCCTACGGCAACGGAAAAATCCCTTCTGCC
Organism: Pelodiscus sinensis; assembly: GCF_049634645.1. NCBI lineage: Eukaryota > Metazoa > Chordata > Testudines > Trionychidae > Pelodiscus > Pelodiscus sinensis. Next base: position 55,699,834 of record NC_134719.1, read on the forward strand.
ACAGTAATAGGAGTCCACACTATTGTAGGCCTGTCACACAGTAGTAGTTATATAGGCTTGATTTTTAGCTTTGTTTCATGCAGTTATATAGATTTTGTTTCATAAGCTTTGTTTTATAGCAACTACTTGATATTAAACTATATTTTGTATTAAGTAATATAAGTTAGTAAGAAATTGTTTAATTTTTTTTTTTAACTTTGTAAGTCTGTAAGAAATCCTGCTGTTCTTTTGTAAGAGAAATTGCTTTCTTTGATATGAACTGGCCTCTGTGTTTTCTAGTCCTTTAATAATTCTCGTGGCTTTTCTCTGAACCTTCTCTTCCAATTTATCAGTGTCCTTTTTAAACCATGTGCTCCAACTGGGCAAAGTATTCTAGCAGTGGTCATGCCAGTGCCAAATATAGACGTAAAATAACTTCTCTACTCTTACTCAGGATTCCCCTGTTTATGCAACCCCCGATCACATTAGCTCTTTTGGTTGCAGTACTATAGTACGTCCTCACATTCATGTAACTATTAATCATAAGCCCCAAATCTTTTGCCAGGGGCACAGCATGGGAAGAGAGAGCCCCTCATTCTGTAAGTATCACCTACATTCTTTTTTCCTACATGTATGCATTTATGGTTAGCTGTATATAAAACCCCCACCATGTATTGTTTGCTTCAGTGTCGTCCTTAGGCTTTATTGGGCCCTACGTGGGGTTATTAAACTGGTGACCCACTGATCTCAGTGTGGCGGGGGCACAGTCCCTGCACAAAACTTACTTGGAGGCCAGGTTGCTTCACACCAGTCTGTCCACTCGCCCACCCCACATTCAGAGCCCCTCATATGAGCCACCAGAGCTTGAATTCAATTTTAGTATGAAATTGAGGTAAATTTTAAAACATCTTACAAATAAAAAAAAAAGGAAAAACTTCAATACATTTTATTTACACTGTCAATCACCCCCAAAACTGGGCCCATTCCTCAATCCTCCCTAGATCAATGGTGCTAGTAGTGGGAAAAACAGGGCAGGAGGGACTGGGCCTCCAGTTACTCGATGGGGTACAGGCCTGTCCACAGAGTGCTAGTTCCTCCTCCTCCAAGCCTGGCCCAGGATCTCCCCCCTCCCCAACCCTGGAGTCCCTGGCCTCTGCAAATCAAATATTGGCAGGGCTAGGGTGGGCACACACGGCTGGGGGAACTGCACATGCAAAAACCTCCATCATGACTGTCCCAGGCCTGGCAGGAGCCTCCTCCCCTCCCCGAGAGTGCAGGGAGCAGGTGGGAGCCATGCCACGGGGTAGCCCAAATGACCACAGCACATGGCCACTGAGAGCATGGGTGAAGGAGAGGAAGGCTCACCACGAAATGGTACAAGCCTCTGAGGGAGGGAGGGGAGAGCGGAGCTGCTAACACTTAGGCTGCCTGGGCTTCTCTCTTCTCCCCCTCACTGGAGAGAAGCAAGTGGGGAAGGAGGAAGGGACAGGGAGAACCCACCAGATGAGAACAGTGCTTTACATACACAACTGCATAGAGGCACTTGAAAATTTAGTGCCCCAAATTTTCCAGTATCTAACAGAACTGCATGTATCGAGTATGCCTAGGAATGGCCTTGTTTTGCTTCCTCCACTTTAAACAAGCCCGTATACTCTGAATCAAAGAGTTGTTCTTTTCATTATTTACCATTAATTTGTGTGCTGCCTACAAGCTTTCATTGATGACTTTATTATTATTTATTAGTGACTTGGAAGAAAATAATGTGAAATAGCACAAGACCAAGAACCAATCCCTGTGGTACACTACTGGAAACACAACTTTTGCATGAAGGCCTCATGTTCTTTCTTGATATTGTCCAGGTTATGAATAGCAAATATGTGGCGGTGAAGACAGACAACCTTGACTAAGTGACAATGTTCCCTATAAGATGTACACTTGTGCAACTGCTCAGGAGAGATTCAAATGCCACTCAGCTGATTTGCAGAGCGCCCACAGCTAAGTTTTTAGTTTCTACTGGTGATGCACATTCACACATGCCTCAGTGCACGTTGAAATGTATTCCACACATGAGTGAAAAACATTAAGGAACCTTACTGAGGGCTCATCCCTTAGCTATTTGGGCCCACAGATGTTCAAAATCACCAAGGAAAATAATTTTACTCCAATTAATTCTTGGGCTGACTTTTGCTACTGAATTTTCCAGGGTTCTAAGTACTGCAATTTGTGCTGAGTCACAAGGAAAGGTCTTATCAAAGTGTATGTCTAAACTGCACTTAGTTAGGCCTGGTTCAGGTTGAACATAATTACAGTAGGTCGATTTTCTAAACAGTGAGTCCACCCCACTAAGCTTGTTGAGTCGATTTTAAGGGTGATTAACATTGATCTCGGTACTTCTACTTTTCACAAGGAGTAACGATAAAGTCGACCTTGCATGGTCAGCTTTGGGGTAGCGAAGACACAGTGCTGGGAAAGTCAACATTCTTGGTCTGCAGGAGGTGTCCCGCAGTGTTCTGCTGTAACCAGGACTTCCAGCTTTTCTGCTTTCCACATGCACAGGAAAGCCCATGGGAAATTTTGAATTTCATTTCCTGCCTGGCGAGCAGAACTCAGAGCAGTCAACATACCAAAAGTGGAAGTGTCCTGATAAAATTTGCCCATGTTTCAATGCAGACGTGAAAGTGTAAGCCCCAACCTGTCCCTTACCATTCCTGCCATCAAACTAAGTCCAGCTGCTCCCTTAAGATATCTGTGGTATATCTGCTGCATAGCGGGTACTTAAAAGTGTAACTGTGGCCTAGTACAGAATACAACCCTATTGTCTAATCTCTCATGCTCCATAATGTATTTCCTGTGAAGCCTGCCCTTCAATTTTCATTACAGCAAGTGCAACTGTGAACCTACTGTCTACACCCCCAGGTCCAGGTCTTTCAGCTGTTCAGTTATCATAGACAGTGAAAAGTGAAAACGTACTCATCCAATGAACAAATAAAATCCACCCGCTTGGACAGGGTAGGAAGTGTAGGAAAATCCCATGAGCAGAGCATGGGGATAGGAGAGTGTACAGGGAATGTGAAGTGAAGACAAAGAAGACTTGATAATCATGGAAGAACGTATGATGCACACGGTAGACACACAGGCCACCCAGATGCATAGCCACCCCCTCTAGCCCATGATAACTTACATTCCCTCCTCACCAAGTTCCATAGCCTCCTTTCCCAGGGGCCTTGGAACATGAGGGGAATGGAGGAAGGAGGAGGAGTCGTCGTCAAGGGCAGCCTTACTCTCAAACCCCAGGGATATGGCCCAGAACAAATGGCTGTCCCTTCTCAGACCTGTCTGATTCCAGCACAGGGAGATTGTGATAGACTTTTCCCCTTGCTCCCATTCCCCAAAGCTTTCAAACTGAACTCCTTTTCTGTCCCTGATTCCTGGTGTTCCCTAAATAAAAACACTTGATGTCTCAACAATAGTATCTTTATTGCTTATGTTGCATTGTTGCATAAGGAGAGGGGAGCACACTGTATACAGACAAGCACAGTTAAGGCAAGAGGCATTTTGTTAGCATTATGACAGTCATGAATGGTGCAGTTATCTGGCCTTTCACAAAGCTGTTTTTCAAAGCCTGTGGGATTTGCAGTGCCCAACTATGCGCTCTGATATGTGACAGCTCATAATTGGTGATCTGCCTTGATCCCCACCAAAAGCTTTCCATCCCTCCCTTACACAGATATTATGCAGCACACAGCAAGCAGCAACAAGGGGAATGTTGCTTTTGCTGATGTCTAACCTAGTCAAGAAACTGTGAAAGCTTCCCTCTAAATGCACATTCTACCACCATTCTGCCTTTGCAGCCTGTAGTTGAACTGTTCCCTACTGCGGACTAAGATGCCTGTGTAAGGCTTCATGAGCCACAGGAACAAGTGATCCTTGGAGACCCAGCCTATCCCTATTGGCATTTTAATGCTTCCTACAGTAATTTTCCAGTCTGAGAAAAAAGTTCCAGCTTTCTAAAGAAACCAGAGTGCCTAAAGAGATATGCATCATATGCCTTTTAAAGCCGTCACACGCTGATATTGGTAAAACAGATCTTAGGATCCACCAGCACCTGCAACACCATCGAGAAGTACTCCTTGCAGTTTACATACAATTTGGCAAGGTGGTCAGGTGCCAAGATAGATGGCACACACATCCCGATCAACCCACCACAGGTAAGGAACCCCATCGTGGTAAAGCCATCCACTATCTCCTGCAAATCTCCTAGACTCACTATCCTTGATAGCTGAAAGGTATTGATTACCTTGGCTAGTTGGATCACAACAGCTCCCACTGTAGATTTACCCACTATGGATGGATTCTCAACTAACTGGTAGTCGTCAGAAATTGAAAGCTTCCATGGAGTCCTTGTCACTGATCAGAGGTAACAACGGGGGGGGGGGGGGGGGGGGGGGGGAGTGGGAGCTAACTTAAAAGCCGGTCTCCCCCAGCACCGTCTCCGGTGCACGCCTGCCCCCCTCCCATTCACTATCTCTATCAGAGGCAGAGGGGTGAGGGTGAAATAAGGCAGGCTGCTACAAAGCAGACCCTGTCTAGGAGATGGGCTGCACCCCCGCGGACAGGGGCTGCTGCCGTCAAGCAGCTCCTGTTCACAGCAGCAGCCAGGGCTGGCTGCAAGAAGGGGACTGCTCCTGAAGCAGCCTCAGCCCACAGCCAGGCCTGGCTGCTGCGAACAAGGCCTGGTACCAGAGCAGCTTCTGTTCATGGTGGCCAGCCTTGTCTGCTGGGAACAGAGGCTGCTCCAGCACCAGCTCCTGTCCGTGGCAGAAAGACTCAGTGCAAGCCAGGACCGAGCAGTCCCGGAGTCGTGCTGATCCCAAACACTGCACCTCTGCATTTTAAATGTAGTAAGAGGTCGGCGGCTCTTACTACATTTATAATGCAGAGCCATAGCACGGGTGGCTCCCAGAGCCAGCCTGAGCCAGGACTGCTCAGTCCTGGCTCGAGCCAGCTCCAGGAACTACCCCCACTGCAGCTCTGCATAGTAGTCCTATCGACTAATTGTATAGTCAATACAAATTGCAACAACTATACGGTTAGCTAGGTAACCGAAATTTATCAGGTCTCATTCTGGTATTGCTGCACTTCAGGGCAAGTGAAAACAATTTGCAAACTTCCATGAAAGTGGCCTTATGCCTACAAAAGTTTTGCAGCCACTGCTGATCATTCCATAGCTGCATAACTATGCGGTCCCATCAGTCTGCACGTGTCTCATGGCACCAGAACCAACATTCCACTGTGCCAAGAGGATCAAATGCCGTTCCTCTCCCCCACATCATCTACCAATTGCTTAACTCAAGTGCTTCACAGAAGAGTATGTTCATGGCTTCCTCAGATTCTTCCTTGTTCCAGCAGGCTCTGGCCATACTGCATCATAAAGGCACAAGATGTTTGCTGTGATTGCCATAGTACAGTGGTCTCCAACCTTCTTAAGCACAAGATCCCTTTCTGAATTTAAGCGCAGTCCAAGATCTATCTCAAATATAAAATATCCTTGTCCTGCCTCCTCCCGTCTCTTCTCTGAGGCCCCGCCCCTGCTCACTCCATCGTCCCTCTTTTGCCCATCCTCACTCACTTTCATCAGGCTGGGGCAGAGGGTCGGGGTGCAGACTCTGGTCTTGGATAAGGGATCTGGAGTGTGAGAGGGGCTCTGAGCTGCTCTTGGGGCAGGCAGTTAGGATGTAGGAAGGGGTTCTAGGTGCAGGCTCTGGGATGGCATTTGGATGCAGGGGTGGTCGTGGCTTGGAGTGTAGGAGGAGGGTTCATGACTGGGGTAGGAGTTCAGGCTGTGGGCTGTAGCTACCTTAGGTGGCTCTTGGGTTGTGGTGCAGTAGTGCTAAGGCAGGCTCACCCCTGCCCTGGCCCTGGCGAACTCCCTAAAGCAGCCAGCAAACTCTGTCCCAAGTCATGTTGTGTCCCCTTTATGCTCCACAGAGAAAGGATATAGAGTGGGAGGGGGCACCTTGACATTAGCGCCCTTCTCTCCCTCCCCTGTCCTGCGCAGAAAGTAGGAGGCTCCCCAGGAGAAAGGCGGGAGGGCAGGAGATGAGCAGCAGTGGGGGGAGGGACAGCTGAAGTACCAGCACTAGATAGCCTCTTGGCCAAACCAGTCAGGATCACCTGCCAGAGGCTCCAAGATCTACCAGTAGATCCCGATCTACTGGTTAGTGACCACTGCCATTGTACTTTGCTGCCGACGAGTTTCATGCTTATCCTGATATGTCGTCTGCACAGATAACCCATGAAAACAGGGTGAGAAAAGACTAATTTGCCATTGCTTTCAAGTAGAGTGGGAGGAAGGAGATAAGTGCATTATGGGATGCTGACGACATGCACCCAGAACCACCTGCTGAACTTGTTTAGTCCCATTGGGCACTGAGAGCATAACCCAGAATGCAACGGGGGAGAAGGAAATGTGGGTTAGCTGCCAACAGTATATTACTCTCAAAGTCAATGGTAGCCTGGGGGTGCTCTACATCAAACTCTTCAAAAGTGAGGACATGTACTTTTGAATTTACAGAATTGGGTGCTTTAAAAAAAAAAATCCTCCCCCCCACACACACCTTAATAAATTCAACCTTCTCTCAATGCAGAGAAGGCCTCAAACTGCATGCTTGACCAAACACCATGGCAGCATTGAAGTCCTAGGACAGCAACGCATCTCTGTCAAACCTAATCTGGAAAAATGTAGTTCTTTTCCATTTACAAGGTGTTATATGGGAAATGAAACATTCTACAGTTTTTCAGGAAGGCCTGCAAGTTTCAAGGTCAGCCAAAGTGATTCCTAGACAGAGTCATGAAACATGAATGAGGTGCATGGAATCTGATATCTTCCCAGTAAACTTACAGTCTATAATGATTTGTTCTATTGTAGAATGCCAGACTGTTGCACTCTTCTCTTTCTTTTTATGATAGCAACAATCTAAGCCAACAAGACACAAACACTTTTCCTTGGACAAATAAAAGTAATTTCAAGGCGTCTTGTCTGCGGCCTTTACATAGCTAAATCAGTAAAATGTATCTTTTATCCAGTTGCACTGGACTTGCTCTGCTCCCCAGAGGATAATGAACTGAGTCTGCAGACACAAAAAGAACAGCTAGTCTAGCACTTTAACAGTTCTGCAGGAATTCATTTCCTGATGCCTTATTTCTATAGTTTTTGACAATAGTAAATTCATTAAGATCATTTTATGCACAAGTCAACAGCAGCAACCTTAAGTTCATGGAGGACAGATTTACCCATTCTGGGTACTTGCCATTGAAAGGGATGGGTGTTCCTTGCCTCTGTTTGCCAGAAGCTGGGAATGGGCAACAGAGGATGAATCACTTGATGATACCTGTTCTGTTCATATCTTCAAGGACACTGGCATTGGCCACCGTCAGAAGAGAGCATACTGGGCTAGATGGACCTTTGTCTGTCTAACCCCATATGGCCACTCTTATGATTATCTAAGAATCACTGGAGAAGGCTGCTTCAGCTGAAGAACGTCTCTCAATAATGTCATGCAGGTGTTAATATCAGGAAGAAATATTGCTCCCGACAGAAGCTTCCTTGAATATGATGGCTCTGGCTTCCATAAAAGCTTTACCATCAGTGTGATACAGGGATGTTAAAATGTGTTTCTTTGTGTAGATGTGTAACTGCTGAATTTTTCAATGGTTACACATTTACAAGGGGGAGAGGGGTACGCAGTGGGAGGCAGTGCTAGAAGCCAAGCTCCCCATAAGCACCGGCTCCTGCTTCTCCCACCCCCATGCTGCTGCCTCTATCAGAGACAGCAGCATGGGGGACAGGTAGCCCCACTGCTTCTGGGGGCTGCATGTAGCAAAGGAAAGTCTGCAGAAGCTAATACTGGGTCAGCATTATCAATCTCAGCAGACTATAAAATTCTGCAGTTGCTGATACAGTTTCCAGAGAGCAGTTATAAAGTAATAAACCTCGCTTGTTCAGCCACAAACTCAACTGGTGAATTAGTTTCTTAAGTGAGGTGTTCATAATGACAAGCTCATGAGAAAAAACAAGAAAAGTTATTTGCCATTGTTATTTAATGCAGTGTTTCCCAAAGTGTGGTCCGCGGCCCAGTACCAGTCCTTAGAAAAAAATACCAGTCCTTAGAAAAATTATTGTGCACGATCCTATTAATTTGCGTGACGAGGTAGCAGCGCCCCGCACTGCTGAGTACGGCGGCGCAGCCCTCTTGGGAGAGAGCCCAGCGCCGCAGCGTCTCTGCCGGGCATGTTCCCGGGCGGCAGGCCTAGATCCAGTGGGCATTAGGACTTTGGGAGAAGGCTGGCCGCAGAACTCCCAGCGCCTGCCAATAAAGCAGCCAGGATTGGGGCCGGAGTGGGCAGAACAACCCGCTGGACGGGTAGAGCCAGCAACACAATTTGCATATTCATAATTTGCTTAATGAATGTGCAAATATGCAAATAAATGTTACCGGTCCTTCAAAAGCTTGTGAATGGGTTTACTGGTCCCCAGTATCAAAAAGATTGGGACCCACTGATTTAATGTATCCAGGGTAACAAGTCCAACGCCACTTTTCCATGCTCCACTTAAATCATTAAGCCAGGTCATCCTCACTCCCTGACTTTAAAAGTAGTTGAAAGAAGAGAGTAAAGTGGGTTGTTCTACTGTGTCCTCTTCTCACCAGAAGCATCACTGGTTTAAGCATAGCAGAAAACAAATGTCCATCCTCTGTGCTTATGCTGGAGCTGGGTTTTACAGTAGGTGTCCAGAAATGGATCTCATCTTTTGAGTGAATTTACCGATAATATTCACAGGGAAGCCCTACTCCTTACAGTCTCATATCCCAAGTCCATGACTACAAAAAATGGTAGTCGGCTATTCTTCCCTCACCTACGCCAGTTAAAACAGCCATGCTTAAATAGGGTCGTGATCAGATCTTATTAGAACATGGTATAATCTTGCATGAATGATCAGAACATACCCCCACTATCATCTATCATGTTAAGCTGGCTAAAACATGGGTCTTTATCTAGAATAGGTTGGCTCTACATTGGCAATTTTTGGAAATCTCCCACCATCACATTACAAATAGCACAGCTCCAACAATAGGAGTATTTGCATAGAATAGTGTTTTAACCATAGCGTTCCATTATGTATTTGAGAGAGTGTGTCTTAGTGAGTGTCTAAGAGCTCCTCCTAAATAGTAAGAGCTAGGACCACCTAATTTGGTATACAGCTTCCACTTATCCTAAGATAAGCAAGGCAGGGGTTTGGTTGTGCCAGGACAATGGTATGTGCCTGTGCAATTGTTTCTCATAACATGGAAAGGGAGGATTCTGCTAGCAGAGATAGTAATACTGTGTAATGACCACAGGGGAGCAGCAAGGAGCCAGAGATGGGGAACAGGACAGTTATAACCCCACTGGGATAGCTGTCCCTTTCGCTACCCTGGCTATCTACTGTGTATTTTAGAGCTTCAGGGGGTAGCCGAGTTAGTCTGTTATGGAAAAAAACAACAAATGGTCTGGTAGCACTTTATAGACTAGCTCATGATACCATCTACATGTTTCATTAGTCTATCAAGTGCTACCAGACCATTCGTTGGGGTTTTTTTTGTGTATTTTAGAGTTTGTCTCTGGCTCCTTGCTGCTCCTTGTAGCCATTTTATAGTATAACTATCCCTACTACTAGACCTCTCCCTTTCCATTTTATGAAAAAAGTCACATTTCAGACACATCCCATTGGCCTGACACAACCAAGCACTTACCTTGCTTTAAATTAGAATAAGAGGAAACCACATATGAATTTGGTGGTCATAGCTCTTACTGTTTAGGAGGAGTTCTTGAACAGACGCACAACTCTAAAATATATAGTAGATTGTACCTGTATACAAGATTATTTATTACAGTAGTGCCAGCTGGAGAACCTTCCTTAGGCCAAACATCCATTGTGCTAGTTACTATACAAAAACAGATTGTGAAAGATAATTTATAAATGATTATACCCAATAGTTTTAGATATTACTCACACATTTTCTTTTCTCTGAAGAAGGTGTTGAGCTTGCAAAGCTGCATGTCTTTGTTTTATCACTGGTCGCCTTGGAACAGGTAGCCTGAAAAAATATAATTGAGAAGCAAAAAAGGGGAAACTAGGTAGTTAATTTTATTTAGAATTAAATTTAATTTTCATTTTAAGTACACATTTGCTATGCAACTGAAGTCTGAATAACTTGATTCTTGGCAAACAAGAATGGTATGCCTATATTAAATTTTCTCCTCACACACATTCTTTTTGTCTAAGGATGTTAAGAGCGGATAACTGACTAATCGTGTATTTGTACCAAGTACACAATTAGTCGATAAGGGGCCCCACTGCAGCTCTGCAGTTTAAATCTAGGAGGAGCCGGGCACACGGGCAGCCTGTCTCCTACTACATTTAAACTGCAGAGCCACAGCAGTGGTAAGTGCGGGAGGGGCAAGCTGCTTGTGCTGGGTCCCTGACCGCTGCTCCTCTGCCTCCCCTGTCCATCCCCGTCCCCCGCCCAGCCACACACACACACACTGCAGAGATGGTGCTGAGGGGGGAGCCAGCTTTTAAGCTGGCTCCCCCCTCAGCACCAGCTCCTGCTTCACCCCCTCTCAAACTGCTGCCTCTGATATAGAGGCAGCAAGGCAGCGGGTGGGGAAGCGAGTAGTTGACTCGACTACTCTTTTACATCCTTATTCCGGTCTCCAAAAGCCTCCCGATATCGATAATGACTTGCAAAGAATACCATGAACTCTGCTAGTCATATTTCTGCACTTTAAGGGATAAATGATAGCCAACAAATGGGGTCTCTCCCTCTCTCACTTCATCCTTCCTAAATTTTGAGTGAGCAAGTTTGTTAAGCCAACATGTGTATCCACTGAATTCCTCATATGTCACTAACGTAGCAAGAGCAGTCATGCACATGAGACAAATCCACAAGAGTTTTGGAGCCATGAGCAGGTCCGGTGAAGGAGCTCCAGCAGGGCCACACTAGGGTCAGAGTGCAGCTCTTGCTCTAGGGCAGAACGCCACTCCTGCTTCTACTTCAATAAGCTCCACTGCATTCTGGGGGCCGGGACAGCCTCTTCCTCACCCCTGCTTGTGGACTTGGGAGTGGAGATGCCCATCACTGCCCGCTTGGGGGTCCCAGATGACGAGGAGGAGGATGACGACCAGCTAGAGTAGCAGGAGGAGGAAGAGATGGCCAGTACCATCACTCTAACCCTGGAGGAGGTACCCCAGGGCCTGGATGTCTCTCAGGCATCCTCCGAGGCTGTGGAGGGGTCATTGGGTGAGTGCTCTTAGTTTTTCACACACACTGGGCAAGGGAGGCGGGCGCTGAGGGGATGGGGTGCAATTGTCGCTCAGCCTTCTCGGCCTGGCCCTCACGCTGCAGATTGTGCATGTGGATGCACATGCAGCGCCATGCAGCCCCAGGAGGCAGGCCCGGAGCACCCCCCCTGGCTCCTGCTCACAGGCTCTGGGGAGGCCACACATACGTCTGACTCACAGGGGGGCAGAGGGGTGTGCCCTCCCACCACCAGCCACCTCTGGAAGGAGGCTAGGGACAAGGACACATGCACACAGACTGAGGAGTGCCTCACATGGCCCACAGGTATGACCTGCTCCAGGGGACAGCGCTGCCAGACGTAGGTGTGTGCGCAGCCCCAATGGAAGGCCAGGCTGCTCCAGGCCCCTCTCTCACCCATGGAATCCCAGTGTGGCTGGACACTTCCCTTGCTTGCTTGTGCATGGGATGGGGAGGGGAGGGAGAGGTGAGAAACACGATCCCCTCGGCATCTTGGGGTCCCTGTGAGGCAGGGCTTGCTATTCAGTCCATACTTGGCCTTGCTCCTGGGATATCACCATCCTCTGGCCCAAGGACTGTTGCTCACAGAGGAGGGAAAAGCCTCAGGAACAGTGTCTGCATGGATGACTGACCACCTCTCCCTCTTTATTCTCCATGGCTGGATCAGCCATGACTGAGGGGCAATCACCAGCAGGCGAGTCAGCTACCCAACCCTGGGGGAGCTGCAGGCACTGAAGGGTGCAGGAGAACCTTATGAGGGAACACGTGGCCATCCTGTGGGACATGCAGCAGACCCTGGCTCAGAAGGTCTGGGATGACGCCCAATGGAGGACTCAAATATGAACAGAGCTGGTGCAGCAGGGCCACAATATATGTGCCACCATCTGGGAGATGATGGCATACCTGGTCCCTGCTCCCACTCGCCCTGCCATGCCTGCCCCCCCCCCCCCCCCGCCACCTCCAAGCCAAAGTCGTTGAGATTCCCGGATCCAAGATGGAACCACACACCACTCTCAGCCCCAGCTCTGAAGCCCTCTCTCTCCCCCATCCAGGTTCTCAGCCCCCTCACCCCCAGTTTATTTTCCTTAAAAAAAAAAATAAAAACACCACAACAAATTTGATTTTGAACACACAACTGTTTTTTATTGACTGTACAGGAAAGGGAGGAGGGAAAGGGAGGGGTTGTTGTGGGAAAGGCAGAGGGGCAAGGCACAGGCTCCTAGTGGGGAGGCCTGGGGAGAGTTACTGGGGTCCTTCAGAGAAACTCACTCAGGGCCTCCCCGATGTGCACCCCCACCTGACGGGCCTGCAGGATGGCAGCTGTGCATGGCTGTTCGGTGGCCTTTCCCTCCCTGCCAGCCTCTGTCCCTCACCCCGGAAGGAAGGCCTCCCCCCTGCTCTCCACAATGTTGTGAAGAACACAACAGGCCGAGACCACCTAGGGGATGTTGTGCTCCCCCACATCCAGGCAGGTCAGGAGGCACCTGGATCTCACCTTCAAATGCCCAAAGGTGCATTCGGCCTGGATATGGGTCCTGCAGGTGGGCATTGAAATAGTCTCTGCTCGGCTCCAAGTGGCCCGTGTAGGGCTTCATAAGCTATGGCATGCGGGGATAGGCTGCGTCCCCCATGATGCACAGTGGCATCTGCATGTCCCCGACCCTAAAGTCAGGCTGGGGGAAGAATGTGCTAGCCTCCAGCTTCTGGTACAGGCTAGAGTTTCTGAAAATACAGGTGTCGTGCGCCCTCCCCGACCACCCAACAAAAAGATCTGTAAACTGTCCATGATGGTCGACCAAGGTCCTGCAGAACCATCGAAAAATAGCCCTTCCTATAATGCACTGGGTGGCTCTATGTTCTGGGGTCTTGGGGATATGGGTTCATCTATGGCACCCCCACAGTTGGGAAAGCCGGGCACAACAGGGTCCAGGTCTCCCAAGTGGATGACCCTGCACAGCAGGACGGAGTTGATGGCACTCATCACTTGCACAAGGAGACAACACACACACACACACACACACACACACAGAATCAAAGGGGGTGTCTGAGCCCTTGGGAGGTTCCTGCCTCCTCCCCTCCCCAAGCACCCTATCAGGCCACCCTCCCGCAAGGCTGTGTTGAGGGCGCGATTGCAGAAGGCCCCTAGAGACGGGGCTTCCCTTCCAATCCCTTCTTTTCCTAGGGTGCCCCTTTCCAGTATCACCCCCTCCAGGGACTGCAGCCCAAGAGTGCCTTACCTCCATGAGGAGGGCCCTGACGGTGGACTTCCCCTCACCAAATTGTTTGCCCACAGAGTGATAGCTGTCTGGGGTGGCAAGCTTCCAGATGGTGATGGCAACACGCTTCTCCGGGGGGCTGGCACGTCACATCTGGGCGTCAGAGTTGGAGGGCAGGGGCAAGCCAGGCACACAGCTTCATGAAGGTGGCCTTCCTCATGCAGAAGTTTTGGAGCCACTGCTGGTCGTCCCACCGCTCCATCACCAGCTGATCCCACCAGTCAGAACTGGTGTCCAGCCTCCAGAACCTTCTCTCCACTGTAGGGTGCAGTTGCAAGGGCGTTGCTCCCGCACACAGGCAGAGGGTCTCAACGATGAGCTCAGAATCGAGCTCCTGCAGGACCATGAAGTCAACCTGCACAAACTGCTGCAGAAACTGCAGCATGGCAACGTGGGGCCATCATTTGCCCAGTGGCAGCTCCATGGCAAGTAGCGTACTGTGGTGTCCAAAAGCTGGGCAAACAGAGCATGCACTGCAAATGCTTTGCTGTCCCTCGGAGAGGTAGGCAAGCAGGCATTAAAAACTGAGAAATGGCTGTCCAGGGGGACCTCTTTAAACATGTGTCTCAGAGGGTATGTCTACACTACAAAGTTAATTCGAACTAACAGACGTTAGTTCAAATTAACTTTGATAGGCGCTACACTAGCGCTCCGCTAGTTCGAACTTAATTCAAACTAGCGGAGCGCTTAATTCGAACTAGGTAATCCTCATTCTACGAGGACTAATGCCTAGTTCGAATTAAGGGCTGCGTAGCCACTTAATTCGAACTAGCGGGAGGCTAGCCCTCCCCAGCTTGCCCTGGTGGCCACTCTGGGCACCACCAGGAAAACTCGTCTGCTCCCCTCCCGGCCCCGGAGACCTTAAAGGGGCATGGTCTGGCTACAGTGCCTGTGCCAGGTGCAAGCCTGCCAGCACCCAGCCAGCAGACCCTGCATCTGGCACGGCTCGAGCCAGCCACCCGCTGCCACCCAGCCCTCCGCCTCTTCCCGGGACCAGGCTGGCAGCTCCCAGGAGCCTGTCCGGGGCCGCAAGAGGCGGGCGCCCGCCTCGTCTAGTGCGGACATCGTGGACCTCATCAAGGTTTGGAGGGAAGCCTCCAACGTCCATGACCTCCGCACTAGGCACAGGAAAGTGGCCATCTAGGGCAAGATAGCTGCCAGCCTGGCCACCCAGGAGCAGGTTTGCATTAAAATCAAGGTGGTCGAGTGAGACCCCGACCCTGAGCCCTGATCTTAGAACATAAAAACATAAGAATGGCCGTACTGGGTCAGACCAAAGGTCCATCTAGCCCAGTAGCCTGTCTGCCGACAGCGGCCAACACTAGGTACCATGGAGGGGATGGACCGAAGACAATGACCAAGCCATTTGTCTCGTGCCATCCATCTCCAGCCTTCCATAAACAGAGGCCAGGGACACCATTTCTACCCCCTGGCTAATACCATTCCATGGACCCAACCTCCATGAATTTATCTCACTTCTCTTTAAACTCTGTTCTAGTTCTAGCCTTCACAGCCTCCTGCAGCAAGGAGTTCCACAGGTTGACTATTTGCTTTGTGAAGAAGAACTTTGTTATTAGTTTGAAGCCTGCTACCCATTCATTTCATTTGGTGTCCTCTAGTCCTTCTATTATGGGAACTAATAAAGAACTTTTCTTTATGTACCCTCTCCACACCACTCATGTTTTTATAGACCTCTATCATATCCCCCCTCAGTCTCCTCTTTTCTAAGCTGAAAAGTCCCAGTCTCTTTAGCCTCTCTTCATATGGGACCTGTTCCAAACCCCTGATCATTTTAGTTGCCCTCCCCTCTCCCACCCTCTCTCTTCCACTCTCCCACCTCCTTTTCCCAGTCTCCCCGAGTTTTGTTCAATAAAGAGAGTTTCTATTTTTGAACACGTGTCCTTTATTTTATACATCAGGAAGGGGGGCTAGGGAGGGATAAGTGGAAGGAGGTGAGGGAGAAATGGGGTACGAGCCCCCAATGGGGAGGACTGGGGTGGCTCTGTGGGCTCCTCGGGGTGGAAGCTCTCCTGCAGCCCCCCGATTGCCACACCCCGCCCAGATGGCAGCCTGCGGCAAGTGCAGCTGGGCTGATGGCCGAGTGCTGTGATGTGCTGAGTGTGGGCATTCAGGGCACTCCAAGCCAGGACTGCTTTGCTGTCCCTCATTGAGTTAGACATGCAAGCCGGGAACCCCTGAGAACTGTCTGTCTGGGGTGGGGGTCGGGTCCCTTTAAGCACAGCCCTCAGCTAGCCTGAGACAGCAGCTCCACGCTCTAAATCCTAACCTGATGCCCTGCCGGCACTGCTTCCAGCCCTCCTTAACCTCGGTTCAGAGTCCACTCAATGTGGATATGCTAGTTCGAATTAGCAAAGCGCTAATTCAAACTAGTTTTTAGGTCTAGATGCACTAGTTCGAATTAGCTTAGTTCGAATTAGTGCTGTAGTGTAGACATACCCAGAGACCCTTAGGCAACAGCACCTAGAAGCAACTGCTGACCTAATGCCCTGCCTGAACTGGTTTCAGGTGGCCTTAAATGCGAGAGTGTCCAGTCAGTATGGATGCTATCTTTGGAAATAGCAAATTGCTATTTTGCTGCACTTTTTGTGTATAGATGCTCATTTGAAATCAGCTTTTCCAGAAAAGCTTATTCCAAAAGAAGCTTGCAATCTAGACAGAGTCTAAGAGAAAAGCTTTTCTGATAAGTTCAGTACCTATACTGCTCACAGCCTTCCATAGAAACTGTCTATGGAAGGCTGTGAGCAGTATAGGTAACAAACTTAGAGGAACTTCTTAGCAGAACTTCAATGATTCACTCTTTCAAGCTAAATATGAGTGTGACACTGTTGCTGAAAACAAAAACAAAAACCAACCACACCAACCACCACAACAAAAAACAACATGATTCAGGGATGCATTAATAGGAATGTTATGAGCAAGACAGGAGAAGTACTTCTTCTGTTCTACTCTGTGTTAATTAGGCCTCAGTTGGAGTATTGTGTTCAACTCTGAGCACCACATTTCAAGAAAGATGTGGAGAAATTGGAGAAGGTCCAGAGAAGAGCAACAAAAATGATTAAAGGTTTAGAAAACATGACCTATGAGGGACGACTGAAAGAACTGTGCTTTTTGGGTTTAGAAAAGAGAAGACTGAGAGGGGACATGATATCAGTTTTCTAGTATCTAAGAGAGTGTTACAAGAAAGGAGGGAGAAAAATTGTTCTCCTTGGCCTCTGAGGATAGGACAATGAGCAATGGGCTTAAATTGTAACAGGGAAGGTTTAGGTTGGATAGTAGGAAAAACTTCCTAATTGTCAGGGTGGTTAAAACGCTGAAATAAATTGCCTAGGGAAGTTGTGGAATCTCCATCACTGGAGATATTTAAGAGCAGGTTAGACAGGCATGTCAGGGATGATCAGCTCAAGGGTGGGCAAAGGGTCCTCCACGGGATCTAGCGGATCCGGCCGGCAGCCGCCCTGCTGCTCTCACACTCCCAGGCTAATCAGGGCCTGGGGGTGGGAGAGCACACAGTCTCCTCACCCCTGCAAGAGCGCCCCAGGTTTTCAAACAGCCAGCTTTTATCTCTAGCTGCCATGCGCCTTTGGCAGGGGAGTGGGGAGAGCATTGTCAATCAGGGCCTGAGGGCAGGGAATGCACAAAGTCTCTTGCACCCTTTCCCTGCACTGTCAGGGGTATGCAGCCACTAGAGAGACACTGGCGGTTTTGAAACAGCTGGCATGTCTCTAGTCTCTTCGCCCTGCAAGAACGTGTGGCAGCTACGCGCACGGCCCACCCCCAGACCTTGATTGGCCTGGGGGCAGGGAGAGTGCACCAGGTCTCCCTCCCACTAGGCACCGAGAGATAACTGCCAGCTGTTTAAAAAATTTTCTTTAAAAATAAATTTCTGAAGTGGCCCCCTTTTAAAAATGATTGCACACCCCAATCTAGATGGTGCTTGGTTCTACTGTCAGGGCAGGGGACTGGACTTCATGACCTCTTGAGGTCCCTTCGAGTTCTAATAGTCTATTATTCCAATTACTGCCCTTATGACCCTATCTTTCTGTAGAAGCTGTAGAAACCATTTTCATATTTAGCTAGAAGCCATCTTGTATATCAGAAACCATTTCAGCTTTTCTCTCAAGCACGTAGACCAGAGTGAACTTTCTGTCACCCCGTGAGAAGAGGCCTACAGGATGGACTATTGGTATGTGTTAATTGGGCTGGTTGGGACAGGAGATGTACTCCCTCGTACCTGTCCGCCATCTTGTTGATAAGGCTTTGTTTTTCCAAATTTAATTGAGGATTTCTATAATTGGATGCCCTGACATCAGACTGTTTGGCTAAGGGTATAAAGATACTAGGATTGATTGTATTAGCAGCTTTACTGGTCCCGGCTTTGCTGGGACCACGTTTGGCTCATGCTGTGCTTTATTAATTAATAAAACTGTTAGTTGCCTAAACACAGGGGACTGGACTTCATGACCTCTTGAGGTCCCTTCCAGTTCTAATATTCTATTATTCTAATTACTGCCCTTATGACCCTATCTTTCCTTTCAGTAACTGTTTTTATTACTTCTGATTATTAACATCTGTTAAGCAATTCAAATGCTGCTTTAAATGTGTTATTTTCATAAGAATATTTTCCTTACTTTATTATCCACATCATCTGAACTTCGCTCCTTTTGCTTAGACTTCTTAGATTTCTTTTTGGACATCTCAGATCCCTAAAGAAAATAATGTTAAATCAATATTTTTTAAAAAATTACCTTTCTGTCTCTTGCCCAATACATGCAATTTAATCTTTAACTAGCAGCTGCATAAAATGTGATTAGGAGGAAAAAAACAAAAACAAACAAACTTCTTATACTCAGCTTTCCTCTCCCTCAATTCAGCCTCATGAGTTTGCATGTTTTACTCGTTGCACTTAACAGAACAATAAATGTCTCTGGGGGTAGCCATTTTAGTCTGTAACTAAAAAAAAAAAAAAAATCCCTTTAAAAACAAGAAACAGTCCTGTAGCACCTTAGAGCAATGGTTTCCAAACTTTTTTATAATGGAGATTGCCTATCTCCTAGAACTGGAAGGGACCTTGCAAGGTCATCGAGTCCAGTCCCCTGCCTTCATAGCAGGACCAAGTACCATCCCTGATAAATTTTTGCCCCAAATCCCTAAATGGCCACCACAAGGATTGAACTCACAACCCTGGGTTTAGCAGACCAAATGCTCAAACCACTGAGGTATCCCTCCCCCAATAGCCTCACACCCCCTTTCTGAGAAACCCTCATGCCCGCCCTCCTCCACCCAATAGCATCAAAACGTGTTGAGAAAAGAGGGGGGGGAAAAGGAACTGACTGGGACCAAAAAACAAAAATAGCAGCAAAACTTGGGGGGAGGGGGGAGAATGGGTCGCCTCGTGCCCCCCAAAAATGTCTTCATTCCCCCCAGTTTGGGAACCCATGCCTTAGAGATTAACCAAAAATACAGATAGTATCATGAGCTTTCGTGAGTACAACCCACTTCTTCAGATGACAAGTAACATTAATAGTAAATAATAATATTTGCCATCTGAAGTGGGTTGTACCCGTGAAAGTTCATGATATTACATGTTGGACCGCCATAGTCCCGCACCATCAGGACCTAATCAGTCCGTAACAAGAGAATTTGCTGGACCAGAGGAGGTCTCCTGCCACCCAAGCCCAGTGCCTGCTGCTGGCAGGTTGCCCCAGCAGGCATCCTGCCTCACCCTCCCCCACCCTGGCTGGGTTGCTTGTCCAGCTGCTGCTAGCTTCCTGGGCAGCAGAGGCTCCGGCTCCTGCTGCAGGACTCTGACCACAGCCCCATGCTCTGGGGGACTGCTGCAGGGCTCCAGCCCTGCACCAACCCATGCTGCTAGGGGACTCTGGCCCAGCCCTGTGCTTCCATGGGCTGCCAGGAGATGCTGGGGGCTCCAGCTCCGGTCTCGCGCTTCCCCCAGCTGGGCTGCTGACCCTATTGCCCTGGCTCCAGCTGGCCCTCCTGCCTTTAGGCTCCTGGTCAACAGCATCTATGGAGTTGCTGGACCAGAGAATGCTGGTTTCTGGAGGTACAACCTGTATCTATATTTTTGGCTAGTTTAAGGTGCTACAGGACCATTTGTTGTTTAAGGTTTTTTTAGAACAATAAATGCAGCTCTAGTGGAATCTATGCTCTCACTGCAACATTAACACTAGAGACACCCAGTGTTTGTTTTTTTTTGGGGGGGGGGGTGGGGAATTAAAAAGAAAACACCATCACACACACACACAAAACCGCAGCCACCACAACAAAGCACTTCACAGCACATGCTTCTCCCTATGGGAAGAGGAGGAGGGAGCAAGTGATGTGAAAGATTTCTGTCATGTTATTAAGGTACTATTGGAAGCCAATAATTTAAGAACAGAGAGAGAGTGCTTCCCAGTTTTTGATTTCAGAAATATCTTGTTCTTGGGGACATTTCAGAAGTTTGCAGAACCTGTATTTTATTTCTCTCCTCTTATTTGTTGTGCATTATTAACTTATTACAAAATAGTGATCATTTTACTGTTAAATCATAATTAGTTCTCATTATTTCATTCCCCTTATAATTTCCTCTCCTTTCCAGTGGAATCTCATGAGACTGCATTAAAGATACATCATCCATCTCAAACCTTATACCTAAATGCCATCTATTAGTTAGATATACTATTAACTGGACTGTCTCTGAAACACCGCTAACGTGCTACAGCAGCATAGATTTCCTGTCTGGTATAAAACCAACAGAGAAGGCTGCATTGCCTTTATCATACATAAAATATGGGTTGCTGCTGAGCAGGGTCAGAGGTAAAATAGTCATTTGTCACTTGCTCTGCAGATCTTGAAGCTTGCCTTGTGTCCTCTATAATAAACCCTTGACCCAGTAACTTATCTACAACGGATGCTGTGAGGACAGACAACCATGAGGTAGATCATACAATTCTGTTACATCTACTTGATTAATGTGCCATAAGTTTTGCTATAGCTTTCTTTCTATGAACAGCGAGTGGAGCAACATTGCAGAAACCTGATAACTAGGGCCCTATATAATTCACAGCCATGCAGAACAAGTCAGACTGAAATCTGGTGTCCTCCTCCGCCCCGCCATAAAATCTGACATTGTATGTTTTTTACCCTATGCTGTACAGATTTCATAGGGAAGACAAGCATTTCTCAAATTGGGGTCCTGACCAAAAAAGAGAGCTGCAGGTAGGATCACAAGGTTATTTTAGGAGGGCCACAGTTTTGCCACCTTTACTTACACACTTCCTTCTGAGCTGGGAAACCAGAGAACAGTGGTTGTAATACTGGCCAGATGTCCAGCTCTGAAGGCAGCACCCTATAAGCAGCAGTGCAGAAGTAATGGTGGCAATACTATAACCACGTCACTAACTTCTATATTGCTGCTCTCAGAGCTGGGTTCCAGGATAGACTGGGAGGTGCTAAGATCCCAGCTCTGCAGGCAGCAGTGCAGAAATAAGGGTTACAATACCATACCATCCTTACTTCTGTGCTGCTGCTGGTGGTAGCTCTGCCTTCCGAGGAGGAGACCTTGCCAGCTATCATCACATCCCATCTCTCAAGGCAATGTTGCCACCAGCAGCCACGCAGATGGGTAACAGTACCACAATCCCCCTGACAATAATGTTGTGACCCTTACACAACTTTTTTAGTCAGGACCCCTACAATTATAACACTGTGAAATTTCAGATTAAGATATCTGAAATGACTAAAATGTATCATTTTTAAAATCCTATGACCATGTAATTGACCAAAATACACCATGAATTTGGTAGGGCCCTACTAGTAATGATAGAGGGGTCAATCTAAGTGTGCCTGAAATAATATGCATGGTAGAATCAAATTGTTGCACAGACAGGTGACTGACATTATGTACAATTAAGATCAATAACATCTCTCAAAAGTCTTAGATTTTAGTCAGAAGGCATCACCAGATAATCTCACCTGAACATCACAGACCAACAACTAGGGATGTTAAAATGAGTGTACTCAGGCAAATGTGTAACTGCTGAAATTTTCAGCCTGCTCCCTGTGAGCCAGTGCATGCGGTGAGCTAGCTTGGCTCCCCACATGCATCCTGCCCCCTCCCCTCGTGCTGCTGCCGCCTCTGTATCCCCACAAGCACCGGCTCCCACCAACACCACACCCTCCCTCCCCCACACTGTTGTTGCCAATACAGAGGCGGCAGCACAGAGAAGGAGCTGTTGTAACCATGAAGGTTAATTGATGAACCTGGGTTCATCAGTTAACTGTTTACACTATCACATCGCACCACCAACACAACCCAGAAACCCAAATTACACCCAAGTATTACAGTCTTCAGACAACCAAATCACGGGCAGAGAACCGGAGGACAAAGGTGCACCAATGCCCAAGAAGCCTATGATGGCAGGGAAATGATTCCAGAGGATCCTGGCAAGCAACCTGCACCCCATGTTACAGAATACAACCCCCTGCCAAGGCCACTGCCAGTATGACCTAGGGGGAAATTCCTTCCCAGCGCCATATATGGTGTTCAGTTAAAATACAAGTACAGTAAAACTCCATTGGTCCGGCATCAAATGCTCCGGCACTCCTGATGGTCCGGCACCATCGGGAACCCGGAAGTGCTCGGGGCAGCCGGACAATTGGAGCTGCTCTGCGCCCGGATTCCCCGATTCAGCCGCTGCTGAAACTGACCAGCAGCTGAATCGGGAAAGCCGAGGGCAGAGCAGCTGGAATGCTGCCGGGTTGGTCCCGTAGCGTTGTCCCTTGGGGCTGCGGGACCAACCCGGTAGCATCCCAGCTGCTTTGCTGCAGTCATCCCCGATTCAGCCACTGCTGAAACTGACCAGCAGCGGCTGAATCCGGGACGCCTGGGGCAGAGCTGGACTATCAGAAGGGGGGCCTATGAGGGGTCTGGGGTGGCATCCCCCCCACCGCACCCCAGACTCCTAATAGCCCCCCCTTCTGATAGTCCTGCATATCTGATAATCCGGCACCCCCTGGGTCCTAAAGGTGCCAAATTACGGGAAGTTTACTGTATGTGGACAAGAACTAGCCAGCCTAACACTTTCAGACTTATTTGAATAACCATATTGCCTAGGAGGAGTATCCATTGTGGTAGGCACTATTCAAACAGAACCAAAGATAGTCCCTGTGACAATTTCGGTCACAGAGATCCCCTTGAGACTGTCACATGATATGCTGAAAATCACTGAGCCAACCTTCCTGGGCACTCTCTTTAACCTCTCTTGATGAACCAGGCTCACCAGCCTCATCCAGCCCTGTACAGAGTAACATAGAAAGCACCGTTAAAGGGACTGTCACAGCACACAGGTGCACAGCCACAGAAGGATCAGAACTCCAGATAAATCTGTCTTGTTCCACATAAAACTTTATAGAGTAAGACCATATCGTCTTACATAGACAGATATGCACAGAAGCTTGCCTGCCTTCCCAGAACAATTATTTACACTGGATTTATTAATAAAAAACAAAATAAATATTAATTATAAAAAGTAGGATTTCAGGGGCCCATTTTGGAGAGCCTTGGGAAGAAAAACCTTCAAAAACCCTTGGTCCCAAATGCTCCATTGCTACTGTAAAAGCCCTATGTACCCAACCTTAGAGAATTGCAGGCCCAAGATAATGAAATAGCTGAAATAATATAGGAACTTTTAAAAGAAGATGGAGAGCAGCCACTCAAATTGAACCCTCTTTACAGGAGATAAAGACATCCTATTGTACAAAGGAGGTCCTTTTCCTGTTTGGCTGGTCCTCACTAACTTGAGGAGGGAAATGATCTATACAGTTCATGATATTCCCACTGGGGGTCACCAGGGAACACAGAAAACCATCCAATGCTTCCAGCGCGTGGGCTGAAGGCCAGTTGTAAAATTGGACATACAGCAATATTATAACAACTGCATGACCTGCGCTCAGGTCAATCCTAGTCCATCCAAACATAATGCACCTTTGCAGTCCCAAGTGTATGTGTGCCCATGGATGTCTTTGCAAATTGATTTCATAGGTTCTTTACCACACACCCCAAATGGAAACCAGTATCTTTCAGTCATCATTGACCCTTTCTCCAAATGGGTAGAGGCTTTTCCACTGAAAAACAACACCCAAAAGCCACAGCAAAGGTACTGATAAAACAAATCTTCTCTCGCTGGGGGATCCCTGCAAAAGTGGAATCAGACCAGGGATCACATTTTACTGGTCAGTTCTTTCAAAATTGATGGGAGTCCCACAAAAGCAATACTGTCATCTGGGATGGTGGAGTGAACCAATTGAACTATAAAAATCATGTTGAAGAAGCTGGTCAATGCCAATGGGCGTAATTGGGATTCACTGATACCCATGATCCTTATGGCCCTTAAAGCAACAACCCCTGCTGCCTCCACTGATAAAACACCTTTCAAGGTAATGACAGGGAGAAACATGAGGCTCCCTGAACATTTAATTTGGCAGGCTAGTGGCACTCAACTAAAGGGAATCAAAATGGATACTTACCTGCAAAATCTGAAGGAACATTTGAATCAGCTGCAGGTAGCAGCTAAATTGGGGAAATCAAAACGTATGGCTAAAGCCTATTTTGACAAAAAAACAAAGAGAGAACACTTGGAAAGTCAGAGATTTAGTGATGCTTCTGTCTTACAAAACCCCAGAACATGGTGTTGTCGGTGGATCGGGCCTTTCCAAATCATTGACAAGCTAAGCCCTGCCGTTTATAAGATGAGAGTAACAGGAAAAAGGAGTAAAGATAAGATCTATCATACTAACCCGTAGAAGTTGTATCAATCACCTAGGTCTCCGGAGCAGGCTGTTCCACAGGCACTCGGGAAACCGACCCCTGCGGATCCTCCTTTAGACTCGGAGCCAGTGTGATCCGCTAGCATGCCTTTCAGCCATGAAATGGACAGAGATATTTCTGATTTACTATTTTGTCATTTGTATGCTGGAAATTGGACTGTATTTACCCCCAAAGACTTGAAATCCAAATGTGGCCAGAAGATGCTGTGGCCAATACACAAAACTTCAGCAAACACCTCTGTCAGCATGTTAAAGCCCAAGTGGCCAACGTGAGAAGTCATGTTCCATCATCAACCAGGGTGATGAATATGTTTTACAATTCTATGCCAAAGGATCTGTTGATAGTTTATTAAACCCTTTACCCTGAATTTTGTATAATTTAAGTTGTGATGTAACTTTAATTGTTGTTTGGAATTGGATTGAGGAAACAAAGGTTGGGATTCAAAAAAAATTATATTAATCTTCTGAATTTAAAACCATTTTTAAAGGGCAGAAAAAATTTTCTGCCTGGACTAATGAAACCTCTTTGATATTGCAGGATACGCTGGCATCAATGGCTGGCAGGTATCAAGCAGGAATTTGTGTAGCTTCCCGACACCTTAATAATTGTATTTGGTCAGGTTATATTAGAGAAATTGTTCAATTGCCCACTAAAGACAAAGCCTCAGAAATTGTTAAAATAAATCCTCCTCCAGGCTTTGTCCACCAACCAATCTGACATGTAGGTACAAAAGGGGAAGGAATTACCTTCAGGGTACGTCTAGACTACCGCGTTTTGTCGACGGAAGTTTTGTCGACAGATACTGTCGACAAAGAGCATCCAGACACATGGAGTTCTGTCGACAAAGCAAGCCTCTTTGTCGACAGAACTCCGTAGTCGGGACACAGTGTTACAGGCAAGAACACCTTCTGTCGACAGAACTCTGTCGACAGAAGGTGTTTTGCCTCGTAAAATGAGGTATACCAGCGTCGACAAAACTGCGGAGTTCTGTCGACGTTATGTCGACAGAACTCCGCGGTAGTGTAGACGCTGGTATTGTTTTGTCGACAAAAGTCCACTTTTGTCGACAAAACTAGTGTGAAAGTAGAAAGAATTATACTGTAAGAAAAAGATGAATTGTGCTGTAATAATGGAATAAGTTGAAGGAATTCTGTTTGTCTTTTTAAGAGGAAGAAGAAAAGTATGTTAATGTTGATTGTAGGTATGCAGATCAAGGTGCTAGCCAATTTGGGCCTGAGTTTAACAGGAAAAGAAACATTAAGTGTTAGGAAACAATTCCAGATAATCAGGGAGATATAGCCAGGAGATTGCTGTGTGCTTAATATTGAAATGAAGAGTACTTGAGTAGCCTCACACTAATTATGTGAAGTTTTGCCCCCCTTTTAATCCTGTTAATTTTGGCTTCCTTTTGACTATATAAAATCAAGGGGTTTGAACCTTGTAGGGTACTCACGTTTTCTCCATGCATTTTAGCAAAGCTTTGCTGAAATAAACAGAGCAGTCTGCCAAATCTGTGAGTCCTGTCTGACTTTGACAATTTGGAGGTTCCACCGAGATGGCAACCGTCTTCGCTGAAGCTGTGTGATCCCTGACTGTCTTGCAGGACTACCGTGGCAGCCGGCACCTGGGCATTTAGCCCGAGCGGTCCTCCGCCAGAACGGAAAGGTGCACAGCCACAGCGAAGTCTACGCCATCGAACCTGTTGGTTCCTGCTCTGTTCTGGTAGGGATCCCGGGATCTAACATCAGGACTCTGGTCAGGTAATTATTTTGTCCGGACTGAGGACTGTCTTGTCTCTGTGTCTATCCGTCTTCCCTGTGGTGTGAGTGAGTCTGGGAGCCATCCCTGTCCAGGGACTGGCCGACCAAGGGGCTCCTGTCCCCGCGGTCTGTGTGACTGGAATCTGCACAATCGCAGCCGCACCGCACCTTGGATAAAATCCTTGGAGTGAACGCAAGGGCGATTGAGGCAGTAGCCTGTGGGCTTCTTTTGTGTGTTGCACTGGGCACCGCTCTGACGAACCCGAATTTCCTCCTTGTGTAATTGGTGTATGAAGTCCTCCTGTATGGGTAACTAGACGTCTAAGCAGGGATAGTTCCCTAAAGGGACCCTGGCTCAGTTTATATATTTTAGAAAGGGTCCGGACTCCTGTAAATTTCTGGAAAAATGATCTAGATTGACTCTGGGGGGATCCCAAAACTCAGTGGCCACTGTTAGGATCTTGGAACAAAGACCAAGTGGACGTCTTAAAAGACAAACTTGGCCTTCCCAAAAACTAAATTGGCTAGAGGAGAGGTAGATTGCTTCATGCAGTGGTGGGACGAGGCAAATCTTAAATGAACTGAATCGAAGCTCGCCTCCCTTAAAAATTCTAATTATAAGAAAAAGCTTTATTGGAAACCTCCTCTCCCACCACCAGATCGAGCGCTTCCCTTTACCCCGTCCTCCAAGAAGACTCAGACCGGTCCCACTTGAAGCTATAAACCCTGGACCCACACGGAGCTCCACTCGATTTTAAAAGGTTTTCCAAAGCCCCAGGAAAACCCTACCAAATTTGCAGAGGAATTTTGCTAGTGTGCAATGCCTATGAACCCTCTGAAGCAGACCTGCTGCAACTGTGTAAGCTACTTATAACCCCGTAAACAGCAACAAAGAAAAAAAAAAAAAAACCCGGGCAACTATCACACAGACTGACTGATGGTTTTTGTTTGTTTGGTTGGTTTTTGGGGGGTTTTTTGGGGTACAGCAACCAGGTAAAAATGGACAGGGCGCCCTGGCGCATGCGTTTGTTAATAGCCTCTTATCTGCTATTAGCAGTATGTTAACGCAAATAAGTGTTGGATGGGAGGCCAAGACCATGGACAAATTGCAAGCAGTGGCAGAGCATTGCCACTGCACTCTAAAAGGAAAGAGAAGCAGTCCGCACAAAAGTTGATAGCTCTGCAAATACAGCATTATTCAGGGCAGGGCAGACAGTACTGGGAACAGGGAGGGTACCAAGAATGGGGATAAGGTCGGAGAAGGGGTTGTGGCACCCAGTTTTTGGGATTTAGAGGTTTCAGCTCCGGTCATATCCACCCTGTGGGAACAAGGCATTATTGCCCCCTATTCCAGCCCCTGTAACACCCCTATCCTCCCAGTTCGAAAAGCTGATAGTAAATCATGGCGGTTTGTTCAGGATCTTCAAGCTATTAACTGCATTGTTGTACCCACCTTTCCTGTAATCCCTAACCCAGCAACCAATCTGGCTTCTATCCTGCCAGATGCAACTCATTTTACTGTTGTTGATTTGTGTTCTGCTTTCTTTTCTGTCCCGGTTCACCCTAAGTTCCAGTATCTTTTTGCCTTTTCTTACAAGGAGCAGCAGTATGCTTCCCAAGGGGTACACAGAAAGCCCGTCTTACTTTTCCCAAGCATTAGCCAAAGACCTTGTTAACCTGGTCTTCCCCTCTGGGTCCACATTGGTCCAATGTGTAAATGATCTACTCCTCTGTTCCCCTTCATTATCTGCCTCAGAAACTGACTCTTTAGTGCTTCTCACTGCCCCCCCCACCTTAGGGTTACCTAACTGCTGTAAGCCTTTTACCCTTTTCTGCCACGAGCAATCTGGTTGTGCACTTGGGGTTTTTACTCAGGAGCATGGTGGCAAAAAAAAAAATCGTCCAGTAGCTTATTTCTTTGCCACCTTGGATCCTGTTGCCCAAGGTCTACCCCCGTCTGCGGGCTGTGGCTGCCGCGGCACGCCTAATTGAAATGTCTGAGTCCCTTGTCTTCCGCTCTCCTGTTTCTCTCATGGTCCCTCACTCTATAGAAACTCTCCTGCTACAAGGTAATACAGCTCACCTTTCCTCCGCCCGCCTCACTTTTACTGCTTTCGGCTTCGCATATCACCATAAAGCGCTGTTCTCAACTGAACCCTGCCACTCTCCTTCCTCTGTCTAATGACGGTGAACCCCACGACTGCCTTGCAACTGTCTCTGCTGTCACCGTCCTTTCTGATGTCCCTGTCTCTAACTCCGACCTTGTGTTATTCACTGACGGTTCCTGCTTTAGAGATAGCCAAGGTCGTCTCCTTGCAGAATACACTGTGGTATCACTCTCTGAAACCCTAGAAGCTGCGCCTTTACCTTCTGTGACTTCAGCACAAGTCGCTGAACTAGTTGCCCTAACTCGCGCTTGCTTTCTGGCTGAGGGACGCTCCACCACCATTTATACTGATTCTCGATATGCTTTTGGGGTTGTACATGACTTTGGCACCCTCTGGCAAGCTCGGGGTTTCCTTACCTCTGCTGGTACCCCTATCAAGAATGGCCCTTACATTTCTGCTCTCCTGTATGCAGTTTTACTCCCATCTGCATTAGCTATTGTTAAGTGCCCTGGTCACTCCACAGCAGATACTGATGTTGCTAAGGGTAATGCTGCCATAAAACCTTCCCCAGGTGCATTTCTCGGTTCCCTTTCTGTTTCTGTACCACCGCAGTCCCTTTCTAAAGTCACCCTGCTCCAAGACTCTGCCTCAGAAACAGAAAAAGACTCCTGGGTCGCCCAGGGTTGCTCTCTACACCCTGATTCCCTTTGGCGCCCCCTTATTGGTGCCTTTGTGGCCCCCTTTTCGCTCTACCCAGCTTTGGCCGCCCTGCTACATGGCGTTTCGCATGTCGGAAAGGAGGGTATGATCTCTGCTGTAACTAAGGCAGGATGGTGGGCCCCCCATTTCAGCTCTTTTGCAGCTCGCCACTGTGCCACCTGTACCACTTGCCAAAGCTACAATGTTGGCAAACCTGTAAAGGTAGCTCAAGGGTTCCGAGGCCTGCCCCAAGCACCGTTCTTGCATTGGCAGCTTGATTTTGTACAAATGCCTAAGTGTCAACGCTATGAATTCATTCTGGTTATGGTATGCTTATTTTCGGGCTGGATTGAAGCCTTTCCTTGTCGCAAAGCTGATTCACTGTCTGTTGCCAAATGTTTGTTAAATCATATTATGCCTGCCAAAGGAATTCCTGCCACTTTGTCCAGTGACCGGGGTATACATTTTACTGGACAACTTGTTCAGCACCTGGATCGTGTATTACATGTCACGCACTTGCTGCACTGTCCCTACCACCCACAGAGCGCAGGTGCAGTTGAAAGACGAAATGGCATGCCAAAAAAAAATAAGCTTGCAAAAATTTGTGACTCTACAGGGTTAAGCTGGCCAGCGGCCTTACCATTGGCCCTTATGGAAATTCGATCCACCCCATCCCAGAGACATAAATTAAGTCCTTTTGAAATTGTTATGGGGCGCCCTATGCGAACAATGGCTACCATTACTCCAGTCTCAGACTTGAACTTGACTCATAGTATACTCCTTCAGTACTGCAAGGGACTAATGCAAGCTGTAAGTCACTTCCATTCACAGGTTCGAGCCGCCTGGCCAACCGAACCCACCTCTGACGCCTGCCACACCCTCGAGACAGGTGATTGGGTCTACATACGACACCACCAACGAAAACACGCCTTGGAACCCCGGTGGAAGGGCCCGCATCAGGTGCTGCTCACTACCCAGACGGCTGTTAAGCTATCCGGCATAGCAGCATGGATACATGCTTCTCAGTGTAAGAAGGCACCACCCCCAGCAGACCAGTCATCGCCTCAGGACCACGCAGAGTCAATTTTGACTCCAGAAGAAGACGTAGAGGAACAGCCTGCAATACCTTACAACCTACGTTCACGTAAGGGTTGCCTGAAGCAGACGACAACCAAAAGCAAGGCCCAAGAAGAAGCAGCAGTGAGCCTAGCGCCTGCTGC
The DNA here is from genome assembly GCF_049634645.1 of Pelodiscus sinensis. NCBI lineage: Eukaryota > Metazoa > Chordata > Testudines > Trionychidae > Pelodiscus > Pelodiscus sinensis. The sequence continues at coordinate 55,730,085 of NC_134719.1, forward strand.
CTGGTGGACATAAAACCGTGACTGCGGTTCCCTCAGCTGAGGTTGTCAGAACCAAAAAGGGTCTTGCCTCCAGCATGTGCCTCTGGTGGGGCCTGTTCCTCGGCTACTGGTGTCTTAAGGTCTGGGGAATCCACAATGACAATGACAATTCTTTTATCCACCAGCAAGTATGGATCGCTCAGACCCTTAATATCTCTAATTGCTGGGTCTGCAGCCACATTCCATCCCACTCACAAGCTGGTTCCTGTCTTGGCAATCCCACTTAATTCCCCAGGCCTCACCCGTTTAACAAGACATGGAACAGTAATAACACTTGGGAAGCAGTGGGAATAAATGTGGGAATAAATGTATCTAAACGGATAAGTGTGAAGGAGAAAAAAGGTCACTGGTGTTTGGTGTGTAATGGGACGGGGCTGAATCTGGGGAGGAGCAGTTGTCTCCAGCATATTGTAACATCAGTACAATCTTTAATGCCATGCAAATAACACCACTCCCCGTAAGGAGAATCACCGTGTGCCCTTCGGGGGATATTACTCCTCCTTTGTAGACATCTATATGGCAAAGGGGTGCAACTGACCCTTCCCGGCTTTGATAGGGCATCATTGGGTCTGTGGGACAAAGGCCTATACCACATTACCAGTTAACTGGTCAGGTATCTGTTATCCCGACCAACTCTTCCCACAATTCCGAGTGTTAGAGTCCTTCCCACGAGAACGCCTCTGTAATTTTAGGCGAAAAAGAAGGGACTTGTCGGATGCCCAATGGTATGTGAATCACATAAGCCCTTTAACTTGGGAAGAGGCTATTGGTGGTTCCTTTATCCCACTTGGGGGAGTAATACATCATGCAAAAAGGCTTCTGAGGTTACAAGCAGTAGTTGAAATCATGGCAAATGAAACTGGAGAAAGTTTAAGGGCCCTGGCCAAAGAAACGGGAGCGATCAGACAAGTGGTCCTCCAAAACCGTCAGGCATTGGATATAGTGCTGGCAGCAAAAGGAGGGACCTGTGCTCTCATTGGCAAAGAATGTTGTGTATATATACCAGACAACAATGAAAATGGCTAAGTAACTTGTCCAATTTCTCTGGCATAGGAAACTGGTTGTTTCAGGAAGCCCTGACTAGCCTATTTGGGATCTTAATAATTTTTGTATGTTTTCAGTTAATCTCCTGTTGTATCCAAAACTGTGCAAGACATGTCACAGACATGTCCCCTCACCAGAGTGCTAATCTGATGATTTTAAATATCACTGATGAACAGAGAGACAAAGAACGGTTAATGCAAGGAACCCAGTAATTGTTGGTCATAGGCGAAGCTTGACCAAAAGGAGGGATTGTGAAAGTAGAAAGAATTATACTGTAAGAAAAAGATGAATTGTGCTGTAATAATGGAATAAGTTGAAGGAATTCTGTTTGTCTTTTTAAGAGGAAGAAGAAAAGTATGTTAATGTTGATTGTAGGTATGCAGATCAAGGTGCTAGCCAATTTGGGCCTGAGTTTAACAGGAAAAGAAACATTAAGTGTTAGGAAACAATTCCAGATAATCAGGGAGATATAGCCAGGAGATTGCTGTGTGCTTAATATTGAAATGAAGAGTACTTGAGTAGCCTCACACTAATTATGTGAAGTTTTGCCCCCCTTTTAATCCTGTTAATTTTGGCTTCCTTTTGACTATATAAAATCAAGGGGTTTGAACCTTGTAGGGTACTCACGTTTTCTCCATGCATTTTAGCAAAGCTTTGCTGAAATAAACAGAGCAGTCTGCCAAATCTGTGAGTCCTGTCTGACTTTGACACTAGGTAGTCTAGACACACCCTCAGTTACCAACTAATGGATGTGACCTTCCTGCCATTTAGTGGCTGGAGAAAAGTTAAGCCATTAAAAGAGGATTCAAAGGGGGGGAAGGTGTAGTACAGGCAGTCCCCGACTTACGCGGATCCGACTTACGTCAAATCCGCACTTATGAACGGGGCTTTTCTCGCCCCAGAGCTCGCGGGTGGCGGGACCGCCCAGAGCGCAGCGGTCCCGCCACCACGTCCTCCGGGGCGAGAAAAGCTGCTCCGGTCTCCCTGGTGTGCTGGGGGGGACTCCCCAGCATAGCAGGGAGACAGGAGCAAAGCCGCAGAGGCGGGGGACCCTGCCGCCTGTGCGGCTTTGCTCGGCTCTCCCTGCTGTGCTGGGGAGGACTCACCCAGCACAGCAGGGAGACAGGAGCAAAGCCGCAGAGGCGGCGGGACCTCTGTGTCTCCGCGGCTTTGCTCGGGTCTCCCTGGTCTGCTGGGGGGGAGGGGGCGCAGCTAGTGCGCCCCCCCCCAGCTGACCAGGATTTTGTTGCGGGACGCCTGGGGTAGAGCAGGTGGGGTGCTGCCGGTTTGGTCCTGCAGGGACCTACCCGGCAGTGCCCCAGCTGTTCTCTCCCAGGAGTCCAGATTCAGCCGCTGTTGAAACTGATCAGTGGCTGATTCCAGGAAGCCGGGGGCAGAGCAACTCTGCCTAGGGCTTCCTGTAGTCAGCCGCTGATCAGTTTCAGCAGCGGCTGAATCTGGAGCCAGTTCCGACTTACATACAAATTCAACTTAAGAACAAACCTATAGTCCCTATCTTGTACGTAACCCGGGGACTGCCTGTAATTATATAGGCTCCCTGTCACATTTGATATCCTTTTCACATGGACTTGCCTTTGGAGAGTGGGATAGAAAAGCCAGTTGTGACAATTTTGTGTCTCGAGGAAGTTTAACTTTACACACATTGGATTATGAAGATGCAGGAGTATACGAGGATTGCATAACAGCCCACTTCCAAACAACTTCAGGAGTTAAGAAATATAGTGTAAATATTTCCTTTGAACTTAAAGTGCGTAATCCCCTAGTAGATTATGATTAGGACAGTCCCGCTAAGGAAGAATTAAAATGTCCCACAACGAGTCCCGGCCCAGCCAGTGGGCTCACCACTACACCCACACATGGTGTGTTGATTAATCAGGTTCATTTTATGCACGCTTTTGTAGTATTAAATTTGTCTAACTGGCAATTGGGGGAATTTAACTATTGTAAATCCACTGAAGTATCTTCCTTTTTCTCGATACTCCTTGTGGATTAAAATCACCACTTATCAGCAATAAGTCAGAGACCTTGCAATGCTGGAAGCAGTAAATCCACCCAGTAAACTGGCTCTTATTCAGCAGAGGCGTGGTTTAGACGCTTTTGCAGCTTTAGGGTCCGCCTCAGAGCTATTTAGTTCGGGTATGTCTCTCTGGAACCGAATTGACCTTCATAAAATTCGTAAACATTTAAATTATGTGTTGCACCTGGAAGCTAATCAAATTTTAAATCCAATGCTGCAAGGGATTAGAGGATTAGCCCCAAAAGAGCATTTTACTGTTTATAATCTCTGTGACATTGAAGAACTTTTTAATGAAACCCAACAAAAGATTAACCAGCTGATTGCCCAAAATAATAATCAAAAAAAGGACTTAGCCATGGGTAAAGAAATTATTTGCTCTGCCTACGGAGACTGTTATAGATACAATTACTGAAACTTTGTATTCCCTTAGCATGGGAAGAGTCCCAAATTTGATTAAAGATGAGCAGTTACTTAATTGGTACTGCCTGAAATGCTTTCAGGGGCCTGTAAGGGAAAGATCTGCTTGCTTAGGTATCTGTCCACAGACATCCTTCGGGATCATGAGACAGTTGGGATCTGTGACACCACACCCCAACTGAGACAGCTGCTCGGTCTCCAAGACTTTTGCCGTGACACAGTCCTTGTATGTGTCATTCATGGTGTCTTTGCCCATGTTTCATCCAGACAAGAATGTATATGAGCAGTTGGCTGTGGTCAAGTCCATAGGTCACCTCGATGATGGCATCTATAAGAAACGCCTGGATGTACCTCCCTTGGTGGTCTATCATACACCGACCTGAACATGGAAAGTTCCACAGATGACCTGTTGCTCTGAAAAGGGGCCTCGGTTCATTAGTAGGTGTAACGTGTTCAAGGCAGACACTGTCCTGTGTAGACTCCAGGGAGAGTTGCATAACCGCTCATCGTCATTACATGCAATCCAACTGACCGGATGGAAGACCCTTACAGAGAGGGTGACCTATGCCGGTAACAGCCAATTCTGCATAGTCACAAACCAGAGAACCTTCCAGTATGATTCCTTGGAGTATCCGGTCACAAACCCAAATTTTTATTTTGTTCCAAAGCATTTTACTTCTATTGGTAATCAAGGGATCTTCCCCATCCATGCCTTTGAAAACATAACTACAATTATGTCAAACCCCCAATATCAAGATTTGGTGGTCCAAAGTACTCCAACATTTTTGGTCCACATTTCATCCTTAGGATTACATTTAAAAGAATTATTGGTTCGAAAAGACACCTATCTTATCCAAATTACCAATAATATAGACCAAGCGCAACAAACGTTTGTTCAAATGCTGGAGGAAAATGAACCTGAACTAGATGCCTCCTAGGAAATTTATAATCGTAGATATGGGTTATTATCCAAGGAGTTGTAATTGGAATCGTGTTTTTTGTAATGGGATCCCTCTATTGTAAGGTTGTTTATCTATCCCAATACCTTACTTGGCGCCCCGTCCGAGTCATAATGACAGGGAACGGCGAATATGTTACTATTATTCTCGGAACCGAATATCGTAGCCTTTCCATCACACCTTCCATCTTGGAGTGATGGGATAATTTGCTTTTTCTATCACCCCATCAAAGGGGGGATTTGTAGCCTGCCATTATATTATTTTGGGTTTTTTTAAAATAGGTAGCTAGTAATGCAAGCCCTAAAGCGTTGATTTCCTCGGTATGATTTAGCTTTAGCATATACATATACATATACACAGGGCTCGACAAACTGCAGCGAAATCCACTCACCAGCCCCGCACCGTGCATGCGCCAGACCGGCATTGTGCATGCACGCGCCGCCAGTGAATGGGGCGACCAGCTGAAATCTACTTGCCATGGGCAAGTAGATACACGGATTTGTCGAGCCCTGCATATACATATACATATACTGACAAATTAAGATTTTTTTTTTTGTTATTTTCCAAAAGATGTGTTAGGCAAGAGGTTTTGCAGTTGATGTGACAGGCTATTTCTTATATTCTTCTCGGAATCTGCAACAAAATCTGCTAACTTGTTGGTAACTGTTATTCCCTACTTCCTATATGAACCAGCAACAGATGTCCAAGACTAAACTGCAATTCTTCGCCTTGTCTTAGCAATTCTGGGATGACACCCAAGAAAGTGTCAGTCATGTCTGATGCATATTCATGAGTTCCCCCAGTATTTTCTCCAATTAGAGATAGTACCCACAGAAATCTTAGGGTATCAAGCTCAACTATGGGCAAAGGGTTGAACATCTGGAACATTTTGGCATCAAAAAGGATATTTAGACCTAGGAATTTGGGAGATTGGGACTGCTGCATCAGCCTTGGGCCTTCGGAGTGTTTTTATCTTTTCAGGTCAGAAACCAAATACTTATTTCTGTTCTTTCTTTAATTTTGCTTAAGTTTGCTTTTAGGAATTTCACCACCATCTGCTCCAAGGCGTTTCAGGCGAAGGAAGGCTGGTCCTTCTCCGCCCAGCCTTGGGGGGGGTATTAAGATCTTGTGGGTATGAAATATTGTTAAATGATTACTCTTTGTATACTTAAATAAGTGTTAATGTGATTGTGTTAATGCCATCTGGGGAAGGAATCCAAGTAATCTGTGTTCTTGCTGCCATATTCATAGTGGTTATTATCATCATCATCGTCTTCCCTTTGGCAATAAAATTGTTTTCTATTTTATTTCCTGAGTTAAAGTGTGGTTGCTGTCAATCGCTTGCTGGCCCTCAAAAGGAGGAATCCTATGGTTCCACCACATTGTAACCTGAGATAGAGAGGACGAACTGAGAATTTCTGGTCAGATTGGCAAGCCTTACCCATCCAAATTTTAGTAGAGCTTCTTTCCAAGCTATACAGGGGCTGGACTCCCAGTGATCTTATACTTTAGCTGTTTACAGAGTGTGCACGCACTGGTTCAATGCCACTCTCAATATTCCCACGGAGCTGAGAACTGAGGTCATGTTATTTATCCCATACTCGGTTCTCAGCTAGGAAGCATAGGGCTGCAGATGATGAAGGCCATCTGATAAAGAACACCTGGTGTTTTTGCGAGCAGGGTTCATGGCTGACCTAAAGGAACAGAAATGTAACCTCTGCAGGCTTACAATACAACCTTCAATGTGAAAGTATGAGAATCAAGTGACCTCCTGGGGACTCTCAGCCCCTTCTATAGACATGTCCCTAGGAAAAACAAAACCCATTTACAGAACATTGTCCTTATCCATAAGCCATCAAGTTTCTGAAATACCTTTAATGGCCCTTGCTTCTAGATTAGTAAAACCATCTTAAAATCATATTTCCAAAAACGACAAAAAAAAAAAAAAAACACTACACCACACACACACGCTTCAACAATGGTCCTGTAGCACCTTAGAGACTAACAAAGATATATAAATGGTATCATGAGCTTTCATGGGCACAGCCCACTACTTCAGATGACCTTAGGATGCTACAGGCCCATTGTTGTTTTAAATTTTTTTTTCATTACAAACTAATATGGCTACCCCTCTGAGACTTTCATAGTTCTAAATTCAAGTACAGGAATAATACATGCACACAAACAGAATATACACATTCAGCAAGTTACAACTTGTTAAATTGTACCTCGTACAATATTTTGCACAAAAGCATTTTCCAATTATGAGCATATTTCCATAAGAATACCGATAGCCCTGTAACAGTCTCTAACCCAAAACAATCTAACACAAGACACAACAGATGAATATACACAGACAGATGGGAGAGTACAAGTAAATAATGAGATAATAACGAGGTCAAATTTTTTGCATATGCATCACTGGAAAGGAACTTTAAGGAAGTTTTTGAAGGAGTATTATCTATAAACATTCATGATGCTTAGCCCAGGATAAAGCACAAATCTATGTGTCTTATGACTGAACAAATGGTTGATGGAGACTGGCCTTAAGAAAAAAAAAAGTCACCTGGAATGGTTGGGTCATGTTTGTCGGCACCTGTGAACCAAGAGCTATTCCATAGCATCACCAGTCTCCTGTCAGGACAGAGACAGAATTTACCTGCACCCTTTTTCACTTTGCAGGTCAGTTCTCGTGCCTAATACAATGCGGGAATGAGAGAGAGAGAGAGAGAGAACCCCATCTGTGAGAACAGTTCTGTAACTTCCCCTTTAACCTCCCAGTAGCTCCTCTACCTCCCCAGCATCACTCCAACTCCTGAGTTCATAGTAGCAGCAGGGGACATACCTCACGGACCCATTGGCATGGGTGACAAGTTACATGGGCTTGAGGTGCCCATGCACCAGGAATATTCCTGGCCTAGGGCTTGGCTCCAGCAAACTTCAGGATAAGGCCTCTTCCCTGGCCCTGTGTGCCACCACTGTGGACTCCCCCCAGTGCATCCCATGACCCACCTGATACCCCAAGCAACTTAAAACAGCCCAGGGAGTCCCAAAGCCACTAGTGCAGCTGTCAGCACAACACTGCAGCCCCAGGGAAAGGGGTGTCTCCACATGCTGCCCCTGCCCTAAAGCCAACAGGAAGCTAAAGGTGCAGTGTCTGAAGGCAGCAGCATGCGGAGACACCCCCAGCTCTCAGCCAGTGTTCCCTGTAAGCAGATCAACACAGGTGCCATCCACTTGAGTGGCAGAGCACCAACCGCTGCCCTCAGCCAGCCCCATGTTGTTTCTTTTGATGCACATGCCTCAGTTTGTTCATGCACACAATTTGTTCCACATATGGATGGAAAAAAGTTAAGAGGCAACATTGCGCTCAAAGCCCCCCACCTAGGAGCCGTTGGCAGATGAGGGGGGCTCAGGTAAGCACATCCCTCCAAGCCCTAGTCCCTCCCAGGCTGCACCCAGACCCGCTCCTGCAGTACAGTTCCTCATTCAGCCTATGTACTTCCTCCCGCACCCAAACCCCCTGCTCCCCCCCCGCAGCCAAACTCCTTCCCAGAGCCATAGGTAGGTGGGGGATGGGAAGGAGTTTGGGCGGGAGAGGGGTTCAGATTCTGGGCACCACCAAGATTCCGACAAACAGCTGCCCCAGCCCGCAGGCAGCCGCCCCCCCTCCCCGGGCAGGAAGGCCCCATCCAGCCACCGAGAGCCACACACCCCTCCCTCCCCCCACCCCGCCCCTCAGCTCCCCTTCCTTCCTTCCTTCCTCCCCGCCCCGGGAGCGAGTCTCGCTCTGCCAGCCCAAGACACCCCAAAGCTTTACTCACTCAAGCCTCCATTGCGGTGCCTACTCAGGGCCAAACGCAGCCCTCATCCCAGCGGCATTCTGGGTCCTGTAGTTTTCTCCCAGCGCATTTTGGTCGTTGGGGTCATTTCAACGTCACGGCCCCAGACAGGGCGGTTATGCGCCGGTGTCTAGGGTGCATTCTGGGTAATGTAGTTCCTCCCCTTCAGCGGTGCCTCTCGGGAGTCGTAGTTTTCATTGGCGGGGTTCGATCGGCTGCATCCCGCTCTCGCGCGGCGACTCGGCCCTGTGAAAGGACGCGAGCCGCAAACAGCCCCCCCTCCCGTCGGGAGAGGCGCGTGCGGTTGTGTTCCCGCGTCGCTCGCCGGCGCAGTGCTGTCGGGGGGGAAGATGGCGGCTGAGGAGGCTGCGGCGGCAGAGCTGGCCCGGCTGCCCCCAGAGCAGCGAGAGCCGGAGGAGGAAGAGGAGGAGGAGGAGGCAGCCGGAGAGATCAGTAAGGGAGCGGAGCAGCCTGGGGTCTGTGGAGGAAGCAGAGGAGACACCCACAGACACGCGTGGCCCGGGCCACAGGAGCTGGGCGGAGGGGGCCGGATGCTGCTGTGGCCTGCTTGGGGCTGGGCTGTAGCAGCAGCATCCCCACCAGGCCGCGATGGGAGTCGGGGCTCCTGCATCCTGCTGCCTCGCTCGCCTGCGGAGAGGGAGGGCGCTGCCACCTGCTAGCCGGGGCGGCCCAGGGCTGTGAAGCGCCTGGAGTGGATGGCGCTAGGGAAACGCAGCCCATCACTTGTGCGTTATCCCCGCACTCCTAGTTCTCTCCTGCCTCTGCTACCAGCGGGGGCCATGGATGGGGGGGGGGGGCAGTGCTCCCTCCAGGGGCATCTTTTCAGATTTTGGGTGAGGGCAACTTTAAACGTGATTCCAGCAGGGCGTTAGGCACCTGAAAACACTAGGTGTGACTGCAGATCACTTAAGACATTAGCTGACACGAGGACTGCATCTAATTCCTATGTCAAGAAAGAATATGAAATTTTAGACCTGTTCAGCTGTAGTAATAACATGTTCTGATACTTTACATCCAGTCACTTAGGGGGACTAGTTGGGTTTAGAATATTAATGTACAGTATATTCTTACTTTTTGCAGTTCTCCAAGCTTGGAATAGGTCATTTAACTTTGGGAACGCCAAGGCTCGGTTCTAGGACCAGTTTTGTTCAATATCTTTCTTAATAACCTAGATGAGGGGATGGATTGCACCCTCAGCAAGGTTTGCGGATGACACTAAGCTAGGGGAAGAGGTAGATACGCTTGAGGGCAGAGATAGGGTCCAGAGTGACTTAGACAAATTGGAGGATTGGGCCACAAGATATCTGATGAGGTTCAACAAGGACAAGTGCAGAGTCCTGCACTTGGGACGGAAGAATCCCAAGCTTGGGACCAACCAGTTAAGTAGTAGTTCTGCAGAAAAGGACTTGGGGGTTACAGTGGATGAGAAGCTGGATATGAGTCAACAGTGTGCCCTTGTAGCCAAGAAGGCTAATGTCATATTAAGTTGCATTAAGAGGAGCATTGCCAGCAGACCTAGAGATGTCATCATTCCCCTTTATTCGGCTTTGGTGAGGCCACATCTGGAGTATTGTGTCCAGTTCTGGGCCCCCCCCTACAAAAAGGATGTGGAGAGGGTCCAGCGGAGGTCAACCAAAATGATTAGGGGGCTGGAGCATATAACTTATGAGGAGAGGCTGAGGGAGTTGGGTCTCTATAGTCTGCAGAAGCGAAGAGTGAGGGGAATTTGATAGCATCCTTCAACTTCCTGAAGGGAGGTTCCAAAGAGGATGGAGAAAGGCTGTTCTCAGTAGTGATAAATGGCAGAACAAGGAGCAATGGTCTCAAGTTGTGATGGGAGAGGTCCAGGTTGGATATTAGGAAAAACTATTTCACTAGGAGTGTAGTGAAGCACTGGAATGGGTTACCTAGGGAAGTAGTGGAGTCTCCATCCCTAGAGGTGTTTAAGTCTCGGCTTGACAAAGCCCTGGCTGGGTTGATTTAGTTGGGATTGGTCCTGCCTAGATCAGGGGGCTGGACTTGATGACCTTCCGAGGTCTCTTCTAGCTCTATGGTTCTATGATTCTAACCACCCCTACTAGGGCAAGGCCCTGTGACAGTTGCCTAGGGAGTTACTATACTAGAAACTTAAAGAGGATTGAAATGGACATTTTCAAGTCTCTTTCGTGGTATTGTCAAACCCAAACTTCTTAGACCATGAGTCAGGTTCACCTAAAATCATGTTCATCTTTGGCTTTTTGAGCCTTGAGGATGCACTGAGGTCACATTTTATGAATGAAAGATAAAATCATGATGTATTCACTGTAGAAGAAAACACAGTTTTCACATTGTGTTTGTCTCAGATTTGCCAGAGGCACCTTTATTAAAGGAAATAAGCAGCTGCTGGGAGATTCTTCACTAACTGACACAGACAGACTGCGCAGTCAGAAAGAAAGTTACAAAGTTTTTATAGTTGGCATACAGCTCAAATTTCCCAGTCCCAAATAAGGAGACAACTACCAAATTAGGAAAGCAAGATCATTTTCAGAGAATTGCATATCTCTTGCAATTAACCGGATTGTTCCAGTTTCTCAGAACAAAGAACAACAAGCATCTTCCTTATCTATACTCACCCCTTCTTGGGCCTTGAAGCACGTATGCAGACTTAGGCCCTAAACTTTGGCTAACTTATTCAGATTCCACATCACTTGACTCCAGGAGCTGGGGCTTTGAGAAAAACAAGGACAAAATCATGAGAATTGGCAACACTACTTTCACTTCTGTTTTAAATAACTGCTTTCCAGAAGACTGTTAAACACAACACCACAGTGATTGAGTTGTGTCTGGAAATGAGTGACAGGCGAGGGATCACGTGTTGATTACCTGTTGTATTCCCACCCTCTGGGGCATCTGGTATTGGCCACTGTTTGCAGTCAGGATACTGAGCTAGATGGACCTTTGGTCTGATCCAGTAGGCCATTCTTATGTTCTTAGTTGCAGTTCTCACAGTTTTTTTTTTTTTAAACCAAACACCAAGATAATTCCACATTTTAAAAACGAGGAAAAAAATTGAGATTTCTAAGGTGTATCAGGACCTCTGCAGGTAGAAAAGGAAAACAAATCTTCCAGTCGTTAATCAGAGAAAACTGCTATAGTCATCGGCATCTCCACTCATAGATATTCACATTACAATGACCATGTGATATGTTGTCAATAACGGTACACTTGATACCTAAATATCCAAGCTATCTTATCCAGGCTTATACATTATATGCATTGTTTTCAGGAATTACATTTTTTGCTAATAGTCTGATCAGTGCTGAATACACAGGTGGTGCACAGTCAATTATACAAATCATGCTAATAATAGTCTCAGAGGGGTAACCGTATTAGTCTGTAACTTAAAAAAAAGTATAAAAGACAGCAGTCGTCCTGTAGCACCTTGAAGACTAACCAAGACTATTATTATTTGTGACTGTCCTCATCCACAACTACTTCTGATTCTGAGACAATTTGTATCTCCAAGTCAGTGGCACAGTCATGGGCACCCGCATGGCACCACAATATGCCAACATCTTTATGTCTGACCTTGAACAATGTTTCCTCAGCTCTTGCCCCCCTAATACTCTTACTTTACTTATGCTACATCAATGACATCTTCATCATATGGACCCACAGAAAAGAGACTTGAAGAATTTCACAAGGATTTCAACAACTTTCATCCCCCCCATCAACCTCAGCCTGGACCAGTTCACACAGGAAATCCACTTCCTGGACACTATAGTACAATTAAATAATGGACAAATTTCCACCATCCTATACCAGAAACTGACTGACCACTAACCTTCATGCTTCCAGCTTCCATTCCAGACACTTTTCTCAATCTATTGTATACAGCCCGAAGATACAACCAGATTTGCTCCAATCCCACAGACAGAGACAAACATGTACAAGATCTTTATAGAGCATTCCTAAAACTGAAATACCCATCTGGAGAAGTGCTAGACCAGGCTGTAGCCCATTCTGTTGTATCTGTGCTGCTGCTGTTATCCGTACTAGCTAGACTCATGGTGTCTAACCAGTTCTGAAGCAGTAGCTGTTATAGTGACTACTGCTATAGCAAACTAGCCATACTCAACCAGCCAAATAGCCACATGAGGCTAGTGGCTAGCATTTTGGACACCACAGAATCTAGACTAATGCTAGTAGTTAAGCCTACCTATGCTATGATCACCCCTTCTCTAGCAGTGTAGATATACCTGAGTCATCAATCCAAACTATGGATTTTGATTATTTAAATTTAGTTTAATGACCTATGTCAGTTTTGTAAAATTCTACTTGCCCAAGACAAGTAATTTAATTTTTGACAAGTGAAATATATGTATGTCATTAACCTCAGACTTTCCATGTTTGGGATGGGTGAGTAGATTTTTCTGTCAGAGATAACAAATTTTCCTATGTGTTTTTCAAAATGAGATATATTGGCACCCTCTCTGACATAGTGACTAAAACAGTTCCTCTCTCAAGTCATTGTAATCCTTTTTTGCATGGTATGTAGCAGGAAAGGAGGGAAACTGAAACCGTAATTAATACATCATTCAAATGTTATGTAAACAAACTGATTGGTTTCTAATTTTTTTTTAAGATGGCTTGGTTGGGTCTGAAAAAATGGATAACAACAACCTAGATGTACACATATCTGAAGCAGAAATGAAAACCAAAGAGGAAGGAACAGAGCAAGAGTCTATAAGGGAGTCTGATGCTACTATTTTGGATTCTCCAAGAGGTTTGCTAATAAACTGAGCTGGCATTTTCCCCTGTATCATTTCTAGAAATCTCTTTGAAGGAGCTTACTGACACAGGAGCATGCATGTTGTAACTGGAAGTGCCACCTTTTTCCATTCTGTTGGTTTAGATACATGATAGTGACTAAAGAAAGGCATTGTATCTGAGCACAGAACTAGGAGCTGTACATTTCTAGGTTGTAATGTGCAGCTGCTTAATAAGCCCTGCACAGGGGCTCAGGACTGCCGTGCATGGAGCAGCTACAGCCTCCTCTTCCCTGGCTGCAGTAGCATATGTGCCACCTGGCTAATGAAGCTCCCAGATCCCCTTCCTCCCTCCAGCCAGGGGGGGGCTATGTAGCACCATGTGCTGTCATTTAGAGCCCCTTGCCCCCACACAGCTTCCACTGGCCAGGAATCACAGCCAATGGGAACTGTGAGGGATGGTGCCTGCTGATGAGCGTGAGGCAGTGTGGGTTCTCCTGTCCCTCCCCCTCCCCCCCCCATCAAATGGCAGCTACCCCAGGTAAGCGTCCCACACCCAGCTTCAGTTCTGAGCCCCTGACTTCCTCCCAGACCATGTATCGCAATCCTCTATTCCAGCCCTAAGCTTTCCACTCCCTCGCAGATCCTGCAGCCTAACCCAGAGCCCCAGTCCTGAGTCCGCTCCATCCTTAGCTCCATCATAGAACCAAACGCCGGAACCCTGAACTCCATCCTACACCCCAACTCCCACTTGACCCTGCTCGTGCCCTGAGCCCACTCCCTGCAACCTAAACTCCTTGGCTTCAGTCGAGGGATGTAAAATCCCATTTAATTGGTTAACTAGTTAAAGGTAATGTTTAACTGATTAAAGGGGGACGGGCGGGCTGGAGCGACCCTGCCTGCAGCGCACATGGGCCAGGTCTGCCATGGACAGGAGCTGCTCTGGCTGGGCTGTAGCATCCCTGCCCAGGGTGGGGAGCAGCCCCCTGTCCACAGTGGGCAGGGAGCTGCTCCAGCCCCCAACAGTTAACTGAAACCAGTAAGTCTGTCCCATTAAGAATGAGGCTTACCAGTTAACCATTAACATCCCTACTCCGGTCTGAAGCCCCTTCCTGCATCCAAAATGTCTCATCTGCAGCCTCATCCCAGACTCCACACCCCCAGCCAGAGCCCTCACTTCCCCCAACTCTGAGCCTCCTCCTACACTCCAAACCCCTCAGTCCCATCCCCACCGAAGATCGTCCATGTGCAGAATGTGGCGCACACCATCTCAATATTGGTGCACATAACAAAATTTATTCCGTACAGGGACATAAATTAGAGGGAACACTGGTTGTAATCCCAACAGTTATGTGCTCCCTTGCCTTGGGCAAGTAATTTAATCCCTTATTCAATTTCCCTACCTCAGAGGGTATTGTGAAGTTTTTGGCTTTTAATAGGTTTTAAAAGTGTAAAACCACTACAAAACCAAGTATTATGCATCTGGATTTCCCGTGTCAGAGCCAAGCAATACAGTATATAAAAGGCAATAACCAAACTGGTTATTCTCAGTAAGGATTGTTGCTGAATTTGGTAAAAGCAAGAGAAGTTGCCAGTATGTGAAAGTAATTTGAGGGAATTCCTCTCAAACCTGCTTAAAAAAAAAGTCCAGAAATGGTTGAGGGACTTGAGATGTATAATGTGCCTTGGTTGTATTAATAATTGTACTTTGTACTAATATAGTATGGTATAACTGATTTGTGAGGTTTGCCAAAGAGCTCAGAGGACAATTTTGCTTTTGCATACCACATTATACAGGATGTGACTATAGTGCTGCAGTCTATGGAATGGCATCAGCAAAGAATCCAGAAATATAAGATGTAAACATTGTTTGAAATTCTTCAGTTTAGCTTTTTAAATATCTATTAAAAAGCAAAAATAAATAAATCTGGAACATACAGGAATTCAGATGAGTTATTCCATTCTGTCTATAGCACTTTCATCAAATTTATTCAAAAGACATAGAATGCAAAATATTTTTTCAGTTGGCACAAGATTCCCTCTCAGCTAGCATTAGAACTGGAGTGACTGTCAGAAGAACTATATGAACTGAAAAATAAATGGGATGTGAAAGCAGAAGTGTTTTAACTTGAAAATCTCTAACTTTTAGAGAAACACATTTCCATTCAAAGAGAGCTTGCTGATCTAGCAAAACTAGCTGACCTGAGTGAAGGTGATTTTACCGCTGTACCCCAGAACACAGATCAACATGTTGCAGGTATTTATATTCATTCTTGTTTTTTTAATTTATTTAAAAAATATTGTCACTTTTCTTTGAAGTTGAGTGTTTGAATTTTGAAGTTTGGACTTTTTTTAAAAAAAATATTGCCTACTGGTTTTGCCCACAACTTGGCTAACCTCTGTTCTCACTTCAAGTACACCGTTCTTAATGAAATAGAGGAAAGGACCCAGTGGCTCCATTTTTGTTTTGCTCTCTGTATAGTCGCATCACTATCGTCATGAACATGCACAGCTAAGAAAACTGTGTTAACTTCTAGCTGTAGCCCAATAGCATATGCTGAAACATAGTTTTCTAATGTCATGCTAGAGAAGTAATCAATATTTTCCTTGGCAAATATATATATTATTTGAAATTAAAAGAACGGGATTATTATTTGAATAGTTGACTGCTTTGCAGCTATTATTGCACTGCCTGGCTTACCTCAAAGCATTTTTATTTGTTACCTTCCCATGAAGCATTGTGGCCAGAAAACATTGAAGGGTTATTCTCGGTATTATTTTCAGGACCGTGGCTGTGTTGCCCTGATTTAAAAGGGAGCGTATACTCCAGAATATGATCAAGCTAATTGCACACATATTTTGTGCACTCAGCTACTACAAAATACTAATATGAAACACTACATACTTAAGAGTTAATTTAAAATAGGCTTTTGAAAGTAAGGTCATAATTATTTGGCAGTTTCTGTTAATCAAAATTTAAAAGTCAACTAAAACAAAAAAAAACGGTAAAATACCTTAAATCTACTAACCTCTAATATGGAAAGTTTATTAACAAAATTTAAAGTAATAATTTGAGGGGACACTATAATGTATGTGTTTTATAAAAATTAATTGTAAAAAATAGCGATTATACTTTAAAACAATCCTCTAAAACCATCTTAAAATCTCTACACCTTTTCTTCCCAGTGGATAAGCAGTTGGCCTCTGAAAACTTGCTGTTAATTTTTCTGACAGTAACTACACTTTGAAATTTTATCTATTGAAAAATTAATTGAGCGTGAATTGAGTTGAAATTGTTATTTGTATTGTGGTAGTGCTTATGAAATCTCAGTCATGATCAGGAACCTTACTGTGCTAATCACTCTACCAACACACAGCAAAATGATGGCTCCTGCCCCAAAGAGCTAACAATCTAAGTACAAGACAAGAGGCAGCAGGAGACATCATGAATAAAACAAAATTAGAAAATGTTAAGTGTTTTAACATGTATTCAGACTTGTATCTAGTTACTGACAATCTAAGCTTTTACTGCTTTTTACTTATGAGCCATGTAAAGCTAATGCAGTATCAGGACCATAAATTAGATTTTTCTGGCATGAATATCAGAATACAATTGCTGCTATTGATGCACAAGGCAGTAAGATCCTATCTTGACTTTCAGTTTCCAGGTTGAGTTTCAAAGGAGGATACAATACCTGCATGAATGGCATTTTGTGATTATAAATTTAAATACGTATTTACAGAGCTTAATTTGCTATGACACACAAACACAAGTCTGCCTAGTACTAGATGTGGAGGAAAATAGTGTTTAGTCTGAAATATGCATAGTTGAATGTACGGAAATCTATACCAATATACAACTCTAATCTGCTCATTCATTGTATATATCTACTTCTTTGTTTTATTTTTATATGAATTTTCAGCTGGAAAGAAACCTTGTCCGCTGTGTCCTGAAGAGAAATTCAAAGCTTGCTATAGTCATAAGCTCCATCGCCACCTTCAAAATTTGCATTGGAAAGTCTCTGTTGAATTTGAAGGTAAAGTCTTTTATACTTGAATCAATTGCTTAATTCTTCCATATATTTTATGGGACAGAGTACAACATAAGATTAAGTGGAAGCATAAAGCTCAGTTCTGTAGAGCCCATGCATTTAAAATTCCCATTGACATTAGTTGGGAGTTTCATGCACAAAGACTGCGAGATCCTAACCCTAAATCAGAGTCAGTAGCATGTTCCATTTTACACCTGGTATTTATAACAAAAGTCAGTCTGCATTTTTCCTTTTTTCCTTACCAATTTCAAAATTGGTAAATTTATATGATAAATTAGTTTTTAATATTACTATCTGGAAATATCTATGGCTATTTCACCTTCATGTGAGTTTGTTTATATACCTAATCCAATTTCTAAAATTCAGAGCTTTATCATGCATGGACACTTAACTAACATGAAGTTTTGTAACTTGTAACAAAAAGAAAGTCAATTTTGGCCCATCATGTAGAGGAATATCTCAAATGTGATTCTCTGTTTTCTACTTCACACTTAAAATAGTTTCAGCTAAGCACTTTTCCCAGAATATAACTTATTAGCATGTCATGAAAGCAATCTTCATGTGGATGCGCTACCTCAACTTAGAGCCTGAGGAAGCACTGGGAAGTAGTTATTTTGAAATAGCAGCAGAGGAGCATCCACCCTTGTGCTATTTCAAAATAGCTGTTTCTCAGTAAGTGTTATTTCTTGTGGAAAGCAGGCGTTACTTCAAAATAACCAGCCCCTTATTTTGAAATAAAGGACTTGCTGGTGTAGACACTCCACTTGTATAGAAATAACTCCCTAGTGTAGACCAGAGCTGAGGCTCTGTGCTGGCTACCTGCACATAGCCAGCGCAACATATAGGGGGAGCATGTGCATGCAGCCCAGTGGTTATCATCACTGGACAAAGCACAATACTTGTCAGGAGACTGCACTGGTGACTTCTGATCACACTTTGCAGGCTTTGGATAAAATTTTCCCAAGCACTTAAATCCCAGTTTCAAAGGTAACTTAGACACGAAGGAGCCTAAGTCTTATTTGAAGTCTATGGGACTTAGGAGCCTAAAACATTTATATGCTTTTTGAAAAGGTTACTAGTCAGGTAGATGGTTCAAGTCCTAACAACTGTCTACTACAGTTCTGGAACCTGAGTGCATATCAGTGACTTTTTCGTTTTAAAAAAGTCTTCTTCGTATTGATGGGATATGTGTACCAGAAGAAATGGATGTTACGTACTTTTATTATTTATTTTGTTGTAGAAGCACTTAGCTTGTTGCTAAGTCCAAGTCCTGTTACACAAGGCATTGTATTAACAAATAAGATATTCCTTACCCCTAAAGAGCTTATGATATCATAGAATCATAGAGCTGAAAGAGACCTCAGGAGGTCAAGTCCAGCTCCCTGCCCAAGTTACTTACGTGCTATGTATTTGCTGTACTGCAAGATGACAAGAACTGGTTTGTTTTCCAGGATACAGAATGTGCATCTGCCACTTACCTTGTCG
Organism: Pelodiscus sinensis; assembly: GCF_049634645.1. Classification (NCBI taxonomy): domain Eukaryota; kingdom Metazoa; phylum Chordata; order Testudines; family Trionychidae; genus Pelodiscus; species Pelodiscus sinensis. The sequence goes on from NC_134719.1 coordinate 55,748,730, forward strand.
CCCAGTGAAACCAAATCTCATTGGAGACCAGGTAACGAAATACTAGATCACATATGCCCATTTATTCTATTAAAAAAGGGGAAAGGAAGAAGAACTTTTGTGATGTATTTTGTTGTAGTCTTAAAAAATATGTTGTTTTCTGTAATAGGATATTGAACCTTATAATTCTCAATTCAGCCAAGACCTTTAGGTGATGAGAATTCAAACTTTTTAATGTTAGTTGAATGGCGTATGTGTAATGAATATGTTTGGGGTATTTTAAGAGTATCTTATCTCCGGTTTAATTCAAGTGCAGGTCTGTTGCTGTATTCTAAAATTGCTATAATCATGTTGGTTGTAGGATATAAGAGAGGCCATGTGACTGCAGTCATATGTTTTATTGGACCAGTTTCTGTTTGTGGAAGACAAATCTTTCCAGTTTACACAGAGTTCTTGAGGTCTGAGAAAAGTACCCCGAGTGTCATAGATGGAAGTGTTATGCAAGGTGACACAGATTGTCTAGCCTAAATAGCTAACATATTGTAAAGGACCATTCAAGAGAAAGTAGACAGAGGTTCAGGGGGTTACGGATTATTGTAATAAACCATAAATCCATCATCTCTATTAAGTACATTATTTTAGTTCCTATGGATCACTATGCGCAAGAAACTTACAGACCACTACACTTGCCTTCATAGATCCAGTAACCACCTAAATATACCAAGAGGTCTGTTCTCTACAGCCAGGCCATCAGACTTCACAAAATATACTTGGAGGCGAAAGTCTAAGATATACACCTTAGCACATTTAAAATAGCATTCACCAAACAAGATGTTCCACCAGCGAAGTAGATTGGGCAGCACAACCCATGATGCAAACATTCCTATGTGGAGCCCTAATTGTCACCTACTATCCAACAGTGGAACTCCTATGGGGTATCAATAAATAATTATACTGCATACTTCTTGGGAACCACATCCTGAAAGAAATCTATCCCGAACTCCTGGCCTTCCAACAACTAGGGATGTAAAATCTCAGTAACGTTTAACCAGTTAACCACTTAACCAGGATCCCGCAGGCAGCACAGTTGGTGTGTCTGGGCTGGAGCAGCCTTTCACACACTGCACAGTGCGGGAGATTGCTCCAGCGCAGCCGGGCCTGCTGCACCATAGGTTATTCTGGCCAGGACGAGCCCACTGTGGGTGGGAGCCACCGGCCAAGCCAGGTCACCGCATCGCAGGCAGAGAGCTACCACCGGTCACTTCCCTATCAGCAACCCCCAACCTCATTATCAGAAGCAAGCTCCTCACAGACCAGGATACACCAACTCAGAGTGGCACCAGATACTTGAATAATTGATGAAAAGCCTATCAACATATCTTTACTCCTACGATGATCCCTATCCCTTGCACACCCTGAAAAATCCCTGGGTCCTGCACATGCCTATCACTACATAGTGCACTAAATGTCTTAATAACAACCATATGAGTGAAACAAGACAATTGCTATGCTCTCAAATTAACTTGCACAGAAAAATGAAGAGAAACACTATCACATATGTGTGAATACTTTCCACAAAGTAATCAATCCGTATCCAATCACTATTCCTCATCCTCAAAGGAAACCTATATAACACCTTCAAAAAGTGAGCCTGGGAGCTTAAATTCATAATTTTGCTAGACACTAAATATCATGGATTGAATAAGGACACTGAATTTATTGTTTATTACAACAGTCTGTAACCCACTCACCCTCCTTTTTTGTTCTGTGACTATAGAGATAATAGAATCATTGGGTTGGAAGAATCTCAGGAGGTCATCTAGTTCAATTTACTGCTCAAAGCAGGACCAACCCCAACTAAATCATCCCAGGCAGGGCTTTGTCAAGCTGGGGCTTTAAAAACCTCTAGAGATGTCGATTCCACCACCTCACTAGGTAACCCATTCCAGTGCTTCACCACCCTCCTAGTGAAAATGTTTTTCCTAATTTCCAATGTAGACTTCCCCCACTGCAGTTTGCTCCTTGTTCTGTCATGTGTCACTATTGAGAACAGCCTCTTTGGAACCCCCCTTTCAGGTAGTTGAAGGCTGCTATCAAATTCCCCCTCATACTTCTCTTCTGTAAACTAAATAAACCCAAATCCCTTGGCCTCTTCTAATAACTCATGTGCTCCAGCTCCCTAATTATCTATCCACTAAACTTTCTCCAATGCGTGCACGTCCTTTCTATAATGGGGGGCCCAGATTCGATGCAGTACTCCCAATATGGCCTTACTAGTGCCGAATAAAGGGAAATAATCACTTCCTTAGATATTCTGGCAATGTTCCTACTAATGCACCCCAATATGCCTTAAGCTTCCCTGGCTACAGTGGCACACTGTTGATTCATATCCAGCTTCTGATTCACTATAATTCCCAGGTCCTTTTCTGCTGAACTTCTGCTTAGCCAGTCAGTCTCCAGCCTGTAGCAGTGCTTGGGATTCTTCCATCCCAAGTTCAGGATTCTGCACTTATCCCCGTTGAACCTCATCAGATTTCTTTTGGCCCAATCCTCCAAATTGTCTAGGTCACTCTGGACCCTATCCCTGCTCTCCAGAACATCTACCTCTCCCCCTAGTTTTGTGTCTTAGTGTCATCTGTGAACTTGTTGAGGGTACAGTTCATCCCCTCATCCTGATCATTTAGGGTCTAAGGGTGAAAAACCCACTACAATCTACATATCCCACAGATTACAGCCAGAGATTATGCCACACACTCGCAAATGAACTATGGAACCACCTTATCAGCATTCTATACAACAAACAGAAAAAATCAAGGAGGAGCTCTCAACATAAGAAACTATCATAAAAAACCAAGCCTCCACAGACACGTAATCTTTTCCAGACTTTACTACATTCAGCAAACTACCTACAAGGACCACTTCATCTCCCTCCAGGAAAAAAAAAGGACAATAAGCTATCTAGACAACAAATGGTTAATCAGGGGGTGATAAGTGGGGAAGCTATCTTTGCAATGTGATTAGCCATTCATTGACTCATAAATAGCTATTCCCTCCCTCTCCCTCACCCCACCGTCTGTACTAAATCTGATTTGTCAGTTTAATAACGTGTTCACTTTTTTCACTGTATTTCTTTAGTATTCATTGTATTCCTTTGGTCATGCCAATGCTCTTCCAGAATATGATTTGAGGAAGTGGGTCTGGCCCACGAAAGCTCATCACCTATTAAACCATCTTGTTAGTCTTTAAAATGCTACATAGTTTTTCCTTTTGTTTTAGCAAGATCAGACTAACACAGCTACCTCTCTATTACTATTTAACTCCTCCCAGACACTCTACACCAAGGTGCAAATTCCTTCATTCACAACTGGCCTTAACACACTGGCAACCTGTGCATTGGCTACCACCTCCTATGCCAATGCGCCCATGTGGCCCAACTGGGACCCCTGGGCACCTTACATGGCTCAGCAGCAACAGAATCACCATGTTGCTCAGCTCCGGTCCAGGTCTACATTGACTGTGTCTTTTGATGTCTCAAGGGACCAGACAGATTTTGATCAGACACTAAGTGACGAGGAATCCACTACTTCCTCTGATCCACTTTCACAGATCTTTCCTTCCTCCTCAGGGGACACATTCATGCTTCCGCAAGTCCTATCTGGGGATGATTTTAAGGTCCTTGAGGTCTCATTAACCACATTGCCAGCAACCCAGCATAAACTCACAAGCATCCTCCATATTCTCCATCCATGAGGCTCGCTCTCCCCATGGACCCTGCCCTCATGGACCCAGCCAAGCAATTTTAGCAAACACCTGCCACCATTCACCCAATGGGCAAGAAGGTAGATAGGAAATATTATGTGGCTCCTCAGGGTGCTGAATTTTTATTCTCACATACTTCCCCTAACTCCATAGTAATTGACGCAGTAAATCAGAGGAGCAAGCAAAACACTGCCAAATCCACCCCTCCTGATAGAGAGTGGAAACATCTGGATATTATGGGTAAACGGTCATACTCCTCTGCCTCCCTACACCTACGTATCGCTAATTACACCATGATGCTGGCAAAATACACTCATCGCATATTTCAGCAAATTACAGACTTTATTCAATTCCTCCCAGAAGAAAAAATGAGAGCAAACACTAACGGGGGTCTCCTGATAGCCAGAACAGCTTTCCAAGCTGCTTTGGACTCAGCTGACACAGCCTTACAAAGCCCTTGCCATCTCTGTGGTGATGAGAAGAGCCTCCTAGGTCCACCTTTCTGGTTCCCAAAGGAGGTCCAAACGAAGATGGAAGAACTTCCGTTCAAGGGTCTGAAGTTCTTTGCTGATGGCACAGATGCTTCTTTACACTCCCTGAAAGATTTCAGGGCCACACTTAAAACGCTGGGCATCTAGTCTCCTGCACCAAAACGTAAACAAAACAAGCCTTATGTTCAGAGATACAGAGCTTCCCTCTTTGGTCATTCTCAAAGATAATACAACCCTAGAAAGTGCCAGCGTCAAGGGAGAAGGCAACAGCCAGCTGACCAACCAACTCCATCTCAATCCTCTAACTCTAGGCAAACATTTTGAAGATCTGGTCAAGAGCTGTCAGATTCGTCTTCTCTCACCCGAACCTCTGATTACGATAGTATCCAACCACAGATTTAGCTCCGTTTTACCATCAATGGTGCCTCATAACAACAGATAAATGGGTTCTGGACATGATAAAGTTCGGGTACAGCATCCCCTTCCTATCTCCTCCTAAAACCCAACCACCTGCCCTGTCCCTCTTCAGGGACCCATGTCAGGAGACTATTTTATGTCAAGAGATTGATCACTTGCTCCAGATCAATGCAGTGGAAAGGGTATCACAACAATATCAAAACACTGGCTTCTGCTCCTGATATTTTCTCACATAGAAGTCAGGAAGCTGTAGACTTAACAGCTGTTAACCCTGTACCAACACTTCAACATGGTTACCCTCTCCACCATCATACCCTCCCTCAACAAAAACGACTGGCTGGCAACTCTCGACCTCCAAGATGCGTACAGGCAGTCCCCGGGTTACGTACAAGATAGGGACTGTAGGTTTGTTCTTAAGTTGAATCTGTATGTAAGTCGGAACTGGCGTCCAGAGTCAGCCGCTGCTGAAACTGACCGCCAGTTCTGACTTACATACAGATTCAACTTAAGAACCCCAAGCGTCCCCAAGTCAGCTGCTGCTGAAACTGATCAGCGGCTGATTCCAGGAAGCCTGGGGCAGAGCAACTCTGCCTCGGGCTTCCTGTAGTAGGCGCTGGTCAGTTTCAGCAGCAGCTGACTTGGGGACGCCTGGGGCAGAGCAGCTCGGGTGCTGCTGGCTTGGTCCAGTAGCGCAGCTGCTCCTCGGAGCTACTGGACCAACCCAGCAGCACCCCAGCTGCTCTGCCCCAGGCATCCTGATTCAGCCACTGCTGAAACTGATCAGCTGCTGCGGCTTCAGTCCTGGTGCCCCTGGTCTGCTGGAGACGGTCCCCAGCAGACCACAGGCACTGGGAGCGAAGCCGCAGCAGCGGCGGCTTTCCGCGCTTCTGAGGCTTTGCTCTGGCACCGGGGCAGACCAGGGGCACCGGGAGCAGCTTACGAACGGGGCTTTCTCGCCCTGGAGCTCACAGGCAGCAATCCGCCACCTCGACCTCCGGGGAGAGAAAGCCCCGTAAGTCGGATCCGCGTAAGTCGGGGACTGCCTGTACTTCCATGTGCCCATACACCCTGTGCACAGAAAGTACCTAAGATTCACAGCAGGGAGACAGCATTTCAAGTATACAGTACTACCTTTCAGCCTATCCACAGCACCAAGGGTCTTTTCTTAGGTCTTGGCAGTTGTGGCGGCCCACCTGCAAAGACACGGTGTGTCAGTCTATCCATAGCTCAACAACTGCCTTATAAGGGGCAAGTCATTCCAAGAAACTCAGGACTCAGTCATGACCACCATGTCACTGTTCCATGCAGTTGGCCTCCAAATTAACGTCTCCAAATGCCAGCTCCAACCAACCCAAGTCCTAGAGTTTATAGGTTCTCAACTCAACTGCATCTGTGCTATTGCATTGTTACCCCATCAGAGGTTCCTCGCAATACTATAACTAGTACAACTTCATACCACGGCCCCACAGCTTCCTACGAAGGCATGTCTCTAGCTATTAGGCCGTACGGCAGCAGCGAGAACAGTTGTCCCACATGCCAGATTACACATGAGGCCTCTACAACACTGGCTGAGCACAGTATACAGACCTCAGATACATAGCCTTCACAAACTGGTCTCACTTCCGAACATGGTCAGATGCTCCTTCCAACGGTGGTCAGAAGCACAAAACATGCGCGCTGGGGTCCCCTTCCACAAGCAAGCCTCATCGTTCACCATCACCACAGATGCATCGCAACAGAGCTGGGGAAGCTCACCTGGGTACCCTCACTACACAAGCATGGTGCACTGACACAGAGACCACGATGCACATCAATGTGCTCAAATTCCGAGCAATATACTACACCTGCCGGCATTTTGTGAACTGTATTTCCAACTCCACTGTGCAGACCTTTACGGACAACCAAGGTGCAATGTTCTACATAAACAGGCTGGGAGGGGGCGAGTTCCTACCCCCTCTGCAGAGAGGCAGTCGGGTTATGGACTTGGTGCAACACTCACAATATAATGTTAATTGCCTCCCATCTCCCTTGCAAAGACAACATAACCGCAGACAATCTCAGCAGGAACTTTCCTGCGAACCATGAATGGGCACTAGACACCACCATTTTGCATCACATCTTTACACAGATCAACTTGTCTGCCACTAGTGCCAACAAAAAGTGTCCATGCTACTGTTCACGTGCTGGCATTGGAACACAATCCCTAGGAGACGCATTCACGGTATACTGTGGGACGACCCTCTTATGTGCCTTTTCCCTCATACTGCTTCTTCATCGAGTAGTCACTAAGAGGCACTTAGAGAATGCTATTGTCATACTGATAGCGCCAGACTGGCTGAGACAAACATGGTATACCTACCTACTGCAAATGTCAGCCGATCGCCCATGGCATCTCCCATGGCTCCCACATCTCCTCACTCAATGTCGTGGTTGCCTTCAGCATCCTCATCTCCACACCCTGAGCCTTCAGGCCTGGTTCCTCAATGGCTCACTTCACTAGAAACAGAATGCACAGATGAGGTCCAGCAGATCCTCTTAAGCAGTCAGAGAACATCCCTTCACAAAACTTAACCTGTACAAGTGGCGTCGATTCTCCATCTGGTCTCACCTCCACAACCTTGATGCATCTTCGGCTCCATTACCCGCAGTCCTGCAACACAACACAACTCAATAATTCAGGACTTTCACTCAGTTCCCTGAAGGTTCACCTCTCCGCCATAACTGTTTTACACTAGCCAATAGACAGTAAGTCGCTATTTACACATCCCTCGACCAAAAGGTTCCTCAAAGAATTGTAGAACATTTATCCACCAATCAAACCTCTGGCTCCAGCCTGGGACCTCAATTTGATTTTGAGGACCTTAACTCGTAAGCCGTTTGAGCGTATGGTGACCTGCTCTATGCTCTAAACCTCATTGCAGGAGGAATAACAGGTAGTTCGAACTAGGGCTTTATTTTGAACACCCGTTTCACTGCCACATGTAGACGCGGGCAGTTACTTTGGGCTTGTAAATTTCAAAAAATGGTGCCCGGCCGGAAAGATGCAAATCAAGTGTGGGATATTTAAATCCCGGGCTTGATTTGCAATTCCGAATGCCTACATTTGCAGCTCTAGTTCAAATTAGGCTGCAAGTGTAGACAAACCCCCAGGAACTCCCCCATCTCCTCCCATAGCAACTCAAAATGGATAGTTGAATGTGTAAGAATAGTATATTCAACCTTTGGTAAAGAGCGACCTGCACAACTTCATGCACATTCGACCAGGGCCATGGCAACATCCACAGCCTATGGATGGGGCATCTCCTGTCCAATATATGCAAATCGGCCACCAGGTCATCTCCTCATACATTTACAGCTCATTATGCTCTAGACTCCTGTGTGTCTAGAGAAACTGCATTGGACATACCATCCTTACAACGGTCCAAAAGGACACTACTCCATCCGAAGCTCCCACCTCCAAGGGATAAACTGCTTATAGTCACCTATGTTGGAGCACCCACAGGGACACTCCTCAAGGAAGAAGAGAGGGTTACTCATCCTCTGCAGTAACTGATGTTCTTCAAGATGGGTGTCCATGTGAGTGCCCCACCACCCACCGTTCCTCCCCTCTGCTTCAGTATTATTTCTATACTTTTCCAGAGCAGAGAAGGAACGGAGGAGATCGTATCTCGTGCACGCGCATTAGCCGCCTAGCGCATGTAACGCTTTTGCACATGTGTGAGCTAGCTGTCAAAGTCACTGCTAGTAAAATCTTCCGGCCACGCGTGCTGCGGCGCCAAAACAGAGGTGGAGCACCCACCTAAGGTGGAGCACCCACAGACACCCAGCTCAAAGAACGGCAGTTACTGCAGAGGGTGAGTAACCTTCTCTTCTTGTAAACTTCCTTCTTGTGTACAACTCACCACTTCTCCTTGAGTGGTGTCTTACAATGTGTGTTAATGACTTCTGCTAAACAATCTTTCCATCTTGAATTTAGCTGTGACATCAGGTCAGGTATACACTACAAACTTACGTCAGTATAACAACATAACTGGGGGTATGAAAATTCCACACCTCAGACATATTTATAGCAACCTATCCCCCAATGTAGACAGCTATCATTTCCTGCAGAGGTTGATTAACTGTGCCGACAGGAGAAGTTCCTATGTGGTAGAATCTTCACTAAAGCACTATAGCAGCAAAGCTGCATTGTTGTTACTTCACTCTCTTTATTTCGCTGTATTTTAAAACTACACTGACTTTTTTATAGAGCTCTACAAAGATGGGAGCCCATTATCACTGCATCATTTGTTCCGCAACCATCACACGAAGGACGGACATGATAGGGCATATTAAGCGCCATGTGAATAAAGGAGAAACTGAGTCAAGATATACTGCAGGTAAATTTAATGTTCCTGACTTGTGTGTAAATGAATCCTTTATACATTGTATTCTGTCTTATAGCTGGACTATATAGTTGAGGGACTGTCCAAAGTAAGATAATACTAAAAAAAAAAAAGTTTCCTCAAAGTTAGAAGGAAATTTAAAACAAGAAATGTGTCCTTCATAATAAAGGTTGCCAAACCATTACTCACTGTTTTGCCTGTATAATCCTAAAAGTTTAGCATGCTGAATTTGTAGTGTTTACTCTCTGCTGTGCCCTTCTGCTCTGCAACCTATATGTGTAGGCATTTGCTAGGTAAGACACAGGCATAAGAAAACTAGTAAAGCAAAGCTTTTACAGTCCTCAAGCGCAAAAGACAATAGTTCAGCTAAACAAGGCATAAGGCCCCAAAGCCTTGGCATATGCAGTTAACCAAGAGTAACCCTGCCTAGATCATAAGATACATCACAGAATGGAACACTGAATAAACTGCTGATAGGTAACCACAAGATGTTAATTTGTACCAGGTAGGGATATTTAAGTTAGGAACATCAGCAGACATCTGAAATAAGAGAGCCATGGTAACTAATTGATGTATATGCTAATAAGCTTTAGGTAATCTTGGGGAGAAGGGCATCCTACATTGGTAAAGTAAGGAAACACAAAAAGAGAGACCCACATACTGAATGTGTATTTGGCACAGTGGCATCAATGTAATATTTTGTTAAAGTTATATCCCATTCCGTGTTCCTTGGGGAATGTAACTCTTGGGAGATGCCAAGATGGTCACCACTAGTAGTGGTGGTATTTGGTTTGGAGGTGTTTGACTTTGTGTTTGTAAAACTATTGAAAATTCAAAAGGGTTTTCTCAAGTGAGAGTTTTGCAACTATGCACATCAAGATTGCCATCAGAACAATCATTGTAATAATACTGGAACTGATCCTGCAACTAGAACCTACCAAACCTCACAGCATTGACTGGAAATTCTTAAGTAATTGATATAAATAATACACAATTATTAGATCAGGCAACAGCTCTGTTTTTGCTGATTAAAAAAATCATAGTTTTGCAATTAATTTTATAACCTTAGGCATGTCCATATCCAACCTTTTCAAAAGAATGGTGCAAACAATGAGACACGGTACCAGTAAAACAAAATTGGTGTGGCTACTTTCATGCCTCCCTATTTTGGCAGCATTTATTTATTTTTAAAATCAGCCTCAAGTATCAATCAAGTTGAGATAAAAACAATTCAACATTTTAGTATTCTGTTTGAAGTACATAATCATGGAATATTGAAATCAGCTGACTTTCTTCAGTTCTACAGCATGTAGATAGAAGATTGCTCATTTATTTCAGTACATCGGAATCCTGTTACTAACCCCCCAAAATCATCTGCACTAATCTTTTGACCTGATAAGAACTAAACTGGAAAAGCTAATAATATTATTGGAAGGACTCTCTTTAAAAAAAAAAAAAAAAAAAAAAAAAAAAAAAAAAAGCTTAGCACAAGATTTCAAATACTTTCTGTGCAAGTTATTAACAGAGGAGGTTACTCACCTGTTACTGGAGATTCGAGATATGTGGTCCTATTTGTATTCCAAATGTGGGTGCATATGTGCTTCATTTACCAGAGATGGAAATTTTTCAGCAGCAATGTCCATTGATCCACCAGTCACCATGTGTTCTATGTAAGGATATAAGAGGCCGTATGGGGTGATTATTCCCCTTTATGCCCCTTGATTCAGTACTGGTGTGGCCTTATTTGGAGTACTGCATCCAATTCTGGGCCTCCCCATTACAGAAAGGATGTGGACACATTGGAAAGAGTCCAGTTTGCTGGAGCACATGACTTAGGATGAGAGGCTAAGGGATTTGGGCTTATTTAGTCTACAGAAGAGAAGGGGGCGGCGGGATTTGATAGAAGCCTTCAACTATCTGAAGGGGAGTTCCAAAGGGGGGGCCATTCTCAATGAGGACAGATGACAGAACAAGGCGCAATGGTCTCAAGTTGCAGTAAGGGAGGTCTAGGTTGGATATTAGGAGGTGGAGGTAGTCACATGTACCTGTGTGGAATGCATATGATTCTCCTGGATAGTGTCATGGTGGAATGTGTGTTGCATTCTGTAATAGAGATCAACTTGAAGATGCACTGCAAGAAGAGGGCCTGCCCTATTGACCATTCTACAATAACTGTGAAGAAGCTGAGGATTGTGCAGAAAGTTCAAGTGCTATCCAAGTAGAAGGCCAATTTCCTTGTGGACATGTAGGGAGTGGTGTGGGGGTTAGGATGGAAGACCAGGAGATCAGTGGACTGGTTGAGATGAAACTCAGAGACAGTCTTTTGGAGGAACTTATGGTGTAGAAACGGAGACACTCTGTGCTTATGGAAAACTTTATATGGATGGAAAGAAGTCAGCCATCACGGCTGCCAGTTTACTGACCTACTGGGCAGATGTGATGACGACCAAAAAGAAGACCTTCATGGATAGGTGGGCTAGGGACCATGCAGTCAGGGATTTGAATGGAGTCCAGGTGAAGGCAGACAACATGAGGTTAAGATCCCCGGAAGGAAGCAGGTCATCAAGCCTCTTAGCAGGTGGGTAAATATTGACCTGCCATCCATGGGAGGGAGGGAGGCGTTGAGTGTTGTGAGGAAGAGCTGAGCACAAGGCCCAAGTTCTTGAGCTCCAGAAGGTAGTCTAGGTTCACAGGCACAGACAGTATGGAGGAATGGTGTTGGTGGTGCACCCAGAAGCTGACGCCATCCTGTGTCCATTTTGTGGTGTAGCATGCCCTCAGACTTCTGCCTACTATATGTAAAAATACAGCAGGCAGGTGATGAGCAGGCATTGTCTACAAATGAGCCCCATGCAAAAATTAGGCCATCAGTTGGAGCAGGCCCAGGTTGGAATGGCAGATCCTGCCATGGGCAGGCTTGCCTGTATGAGTAGCTTGGGAAAACAAAACTGTCAGAGCCTGCACAGTGTCATCATGACCTGGCCCGATCTCAGCAGATCTTGCAGAAGATCTAGGAGAAGAGGGGTAATTGGTGGGAGGGACGCATACCAAAGTCCTTTGTGCCACAGAAAGTGGGTATCACCTTAGGGTCCTAACTGCTCCCTGCCCCTCCATCTCACACAGAAGTGAAAAGCAGGAATTTACAGTTTGCAAGAGTAACAAAGGGATCCCACGGTGGAGGTTTCCCCAGGCCTAGCAGAGGTCACAGAACGTGTAATTGTGGAGCTCTCACTTGTGACTGAGGCACCAAAATTATTCTCAGTGCATCTGCTATGGAGTTCTGTGCCCCCTGTAGGTACACCGCCTGGGGTACAACATGATGGCAGAAACCTGAGTTCCAGAGGCGGATAGCCTCCATGTGAAGTCACATGTGGGTCACAGCCACTGGTGAAGTTGGACGCAGGACTGACGGCAGCTCAAAGTAGGACATAGAAACCAGTGGATATGTTGTTTGCCACTCTGAGGAGGGATGTATAGAGCACAAACTGGAGAGTGCTTACCTGACCAAGTAGCATCCACTGGCAGTCTGTTGGGAGTGTTGGTCTTCATAGCAGCTTCTGGGTTTGCTTCTGCTTTCCCTTGCCCCTGACTTAGGAGATGGCCCTGTAAGGTCATTGAATATCATCTCACCCAACCAAAGCCATCTAGGGGAGGAAATACAGTACAGCACAGCGGTCTGCTACAGAGCCTTGTTACCGTGTTCACGAGCATGTGTGCATCTGTGCTTGTGTGCCTTTTCATGTCTTGGTGCTGCCGACGGATCTAGGTATTAAGCTGAGGTCAGGGTGCTCACCACCAATGATGGTCATTGCACCACCAGCACAAATGGTCTGGACTCAGACATCACACAAGACTGCGGCGTTTCTACCATGAAGAGCTTGCAGAGGTACTGAAGATGTGTGGCAGGTCCTTGATGCGAAGAATGTGCAGATATTACAGCGGGTGACAAGGTATGTCTCACCCAGGCAGTAGAGACAGCACATGTGCTCATTGCTCTTGAAGAACAAGTGAGAGCACCAGTTCTTGACTCTGGAACATGGGACATAATTCCCCAAATCGGTCAGGACAGGCCCTATAAGGAGCTAGTGTAGACATTAATTCACTCAACTAATCTTTTTACAGAAATATGAAAAGAAAGCAAAATGCACTATCTACAAAGGGCCGTCATTCTCCTAAGAGTGCACGTCTGCAAAGAGAAGATCCTAAATCCAACCATGTGGTAAGAGGGAACTGAGGGCACATTGCCCTCCAGTAACCTCACATGGAGCATGTGGCGACACAAAGTGACTGTGTGGGTCAGTAGACACTGCTGTTCTAAAATTTCTGGCTCCAGTGCATGGCATGCATGCATATCTGCATTTGGAATACATATCGGGACCATCACTCGAAGAACAACACTTATTACTATTCTAACTGGTAGGATATGTGGTTCTGCTCCTCTGTCCTTTTCATCCAACTTTTATTCTGTCTTCTCTCTACCACTGCCATGTGAAGGGCACGTAAATTAAAGATAGCTCCCATTTTGCGGAAAACATATAAACAGGTTGTTGTAGAAAGTGAAACTGTCATTTGCCTTATCCCCACACATGAATATAGACACGCATACTCTTTTTCTTCACTTATGGGAAAAGGTGATCTAGTCAATTTCAGAAACCTGGGTTTTATTCTCAAATTCTCTATCTAGCCTTGGATAAATCACTCAATCTTCATTGGGTCACTTTCCCTCATCTGCAAAATGGAGATCATATTTCCACACCTGTGTAATTTTGAGATTGACAAATGGAAACTACAGTATAAATAGTAAAATCGCTTCATCTTTGACGAATTAAAACAATATCTTACATGTGTTGACATTTCATTTGTCCAAACCAGACCAAGGCAGCAGAGGGAGTTCACAGCAGATAGATATGTGTTCTCAACAATTCTCTTGTTAGTATGATTTAATGGAATAGCAGTATTCTGTGTTTGAGCATGCAAAATAGAAAACCCATCTTCCATGATACTTCCAGAGAGGGTAGATCTGCAAGTTTCAGAGCATGTAGCCAGTTTTTTGCCTGTAGGAAAGGAGTGGTTTATTTCAGAAAATTATCCTGAATTTTTCAGGTAAAAATGAAGGTCTCTGAAATCCTGGACTGACTCGAATCCTCCTGTGGGTTTTTTTTAAGTTATCAAAAAGTGACTGGAGAACTATCACAAGCTCAGTGTCACTTTTAATATGAGAGAATGTATTTCCTGCACCATCTTGTACTATTCAACTTGGATAGTTATTAAAGGGGTGTATTCTAAGAGAGGAATTTAGTAGCCCTACTGTATGGTGACACTATGGCATTTTAAAGGGTGTAAATCAGGGTAGAATTTGGCACCAGATTTGCTAATGTCCTGAATATAAATTAGCTATGGTCTCCATTCTTAGCACAGAATGGTAATCCCATGTTAACAGGATTCCATTATTATGTATCAGTGAGATTGGAGCTCTAATTATTTGAGAGATTTTTTTAATTTTATAGATAAAATGTACTAGATTCTCACAAATGACCATTAATTCTCTCTCTCTTCCCCCCCCCCTCCATACATTTTTAGCCCCTGCTCCTAAGTCTTCTCATGAAGTGCTGAAAGAAGCAGACACGGATGTACAAGTTCTTCCAAACTACTCCACACCTCAGAAATCAGATTCTTATTTTAATCCCAAAATGAAACTCAACAGGTGAGAGGGGTAGTGGGAAGAGGTTGCAATAAAATGCTTTCACCTAAAAAAATCCCAGTAAACATTCCACTATGATGTCTAGTAGATTAACATTTTTCAAGCAATAAAATAAGTTGCCCAATATAGGAAGGCTCCATGTTAATACTTTTCTAATTTTGCTCACTAAACTATCTTCCCTAATATAAGCAGCAATAGTTTTCAGAACAAAATACTCTAAAACAAAATGTGTGTGGAAGATGTTCTAGTTTCTAAGCCTAAGGAAATGAAGATGCTAGTTTTGCAGTAGTGTGGGAGTTTATGGAGAAAAACCCCCACAGATACCATATTTGAATACTCAGAAAACATATACAATGAAATGTTTTCCTGTGAGTTCTATGAGCATCCAGGGCAAGACACCACCTAATGCTCTCCTCCAGTACAACTGAAGCACGAGCGTACTCCATGCCGCTTACATCCTATGACTCCTTTTTACAGGTCCCACTTGGTTAGAGCAGATTCTTTCCTCTAGCTCCTCTGCACGTCACTCTTTTTAATGCCAGTGAACAGGGTCGTTGTTTCGTCCTTAGAAGAGTCATAGCCTCATCCCACTGCTGCAACAACAAAGCCTGTTCCCTGAAACACTTGAAATTTAACTACCCTTCAGTAATTGCTAGGGTCCTTCACCAGAAGGAACCTAGCGAAAGATAATTTTGTGTCTGGCTATTTTCAGACAGACAATAGTAGCAGTGAATGGTGGTTTAAAAAAAAATAGCAGTAATTTCCATGATCTATCTTTCATACCACCTTTTTGCCACAGTGTGAAGGATTCCATTCCAGTACAAACTCTTAGGACAGGTGTACACTATAGTCTTGTATCAGAATAATTCTGTCACTCAGCGATGTGAAAAATCCACATCTTTGAGTGACATACTGATCTAATCCTGGTATAGTCAGCACTATATCGGTGAAACAAGACTATGTGAAATACATACTGTAATCTTTACTGTACATCTTTTTATCTTCTAGGCAATTGATATTTTGTGCATTAGCTGTTTTGGCTGAAGAACGGAACCCTTTAGAATGTTTGGATGCATTTGGGGCCACTGGTAAATAAACAAACTTTTGGAATCTCATTTTAGTTTTTATAAATTGTAAAAAAGAATGAAAAATTTAAAGAAAAACCTTCTTATGATTAATTGACATTGCATGTACCTGCCTAGGCAGACTCCTTTTGATTTCCGTGCGTTTCCTGTAGTTAAGTAGCTCAGGATTTGGCCATAGATGTGTAAAAAGACCATAGATATCTTTCAGTTGAAATTATTCATGTTCAAAGACAGAATTTTTACATTTTTAAAGCACATGAAATACCATGTAACTTAACTTGATGAGTTATGTCCAAGGCCCCATGTATTTTGATTCCATAGCTCTGGAATTTGGCTGCAAAATCAACCCCCTAGCCATAGAACATGCCAGTGAATCCAGGCTTTCATTTAAAAAATTATTACAGTCTTGTTATATTTAATTTCTTGGTCAGGATTTTTCTTTATAATGTAGTGTTGTCTTTCTGAGTCTTCTGGATGAGAGAAATAGTGGATCAGAGAGATGTAATCTATCCCCATGATCTCAGGCAGATGTTAGTTCTAAAACCTAAAAGACAACAATTTGCTAAATGTACACTAACAATGCTCAGTAGTTAGTAACCTGCTAATGTGTTTGTTGCAAAGTTCCAAGACACACCAAAAGCCTTAACTACTTCCTATCCAGCTATCAAAACCCCAATATCTTTTACAATATAGGCACGTATTGTTATAAATATGTGCAGCAAATCAAAAATTTAAATTTTAGGGGTAGCATAAAATCAGTTTAGGATCAGACTAACAAGGATTTCTATATTATTTAAAATGTTAATTTTCATGTTTTGTGCAGTTAAAAAATTCACAATTTAAAAAACAATTTAAATTATCTTTAAATTTTTTAAAATTTATCTTACTCTGCTGGAGAAGTTCCTGTCTGCTGCATTAGAGGGCACAAGCCAAGGCCTTGCTCCATATTTGACGTCCAATTTGTTTCACAGTACACAGAGCTTTTTCATATCTATGGCACATATCCACTAGTGAGAACTGGGTAGACAAACCCTTATGCCCATACAGACTGTACTGAGTCTTCATGCAAATGCAGGAGTTTGCCAGCAGAATTTTTGCATGATGAATGCCAGAGTATGGATCACATTTCTGTATTGAGCCCACACAGGGTTTGATTGTGTTTTTATTGAAGTTAAGGGGATCAAGAGTCAGGTCTTTATATTCTAATGCATGCAGCCAACCTTAAAATTATGCATTTGTCTTTCTCCTCAGGTATAATGGGATTACAGTGGGCAAAGCACCTTGGAAATTCTGTGAAAGTTACAATTAATGATTTTAATGAAAATTCTGTGACAATGATTCAGGAAAACTGCCATTTAAACAAGATGAAGGTGGTGATGAACACTAAGGAAGAGGACGACTGTGAGGAAACTATGGACGAAGGAGAGGAAAATGTAGGCATCATTGAAGTGACAAAAATGGATGCTAATGTCATAATGCACTTGAGATCCTTTGATTTTATGTAAGTGAAGAGTGTTTGCTAATACAGGCTTATCTTTACTTTGTACTTTGATTTGACTTTAATTGAATTTTTCCCCTGTCATTATTTAGAGGAGTCTGAATGGTTGAGTCAACCAACAGCAATTAAAAGTTTGTGTAGCACCTGAAATCCTATGAAAATAAATGCTTAATTTAAAATCTTTAAAAAATAATCACTGGGAAAACATTTAAGCCTCCTGGCATCCAAAGTGGCGAATAAACACCTGGATAATATGTTAGATGCTGAGTTCTAGGTGGTCAGGCATGATGTTTGGAGCCATGGCTGAGAAGAAATACCAAGGTCAGAGCCAGCCACAGAGTTAGGACCAGACAGTGCTGAAATTGGGGTCTGTGGGTAGGCTGTGAATCAGAACTGATATCATGTATAGACAAGCCAAATCAAGAATATAGTTGGCATCTGGATGCAGGCAAAGGATGAAGCTGAGTTGGAGTCATTCTAAGGGTCCGGAGGCAAAGACAGGACTGGAGCAAGGTCAGAGTAAGGTATGTGCGAGGCTGAAGTACACTGGGGCAAGGCTAGGGCAGAAACAGGAACCAGATTGAGGACAGGCTGGAAGCCTAACACTGCAAGTCAAAAGGCAGATTCCTGGCTGAGTAGTGCTGTTGCACAGAACAACCTGCTGCTCAGATATGGCCAGTGAAATACCCATGCTTGGGGATCATCTGACTCAGGCTCTGCACAAGGAGTGCAACATTGTAAGTGCTCAGACTTTGTTTCTGGGATGAGTCCCTGCAGCTGATTTGCTGCAGCATGCCTGAGTGATGAGCAGGTATCCTACTTTTCCAAGGCAACCACCCCTGAATTTGATAAAAATCAGTGTTTTTTCCAACGATTATAATGAAACACTAAACTATAATTTCCCTAACCACAATAGGGAGCCCATCCACCCAGGGCTGACAAGATGAACCTTGCCATGCAGAGCTTGGACTGTACGCCCTGGTTTGCTTAATATGGAGAAATGGATAATAGAGGTTCAGATAAACTGAGTTCTACTGCATATGTTTTTGATTTTCTGTAAAAACACAAATTCTGGATTTTTCCATAGTACAGAAATCTCTAGGATTTTGGGTGATGAGTTATTGCAGGTGCTGTTGAAGGGGAAAAACCATTGGAGGTGAGTGAGCATCCCTGGTTTGAGCTACAGGTTTGCTTCACAGTGTATATGAACATGTTAGGCCAAACTTGAGAATTTTGGATCTAATTTCATTGTTTGGGAAAATGAAATAAGAATCTTTTTTCTAAGATTTTAGCCAATGTGAAATTTATATTTGTGCATGCAGTTTTTAATAAGGCCATGTATTTATTGATCAGTGATTGTAATCTGTTCTAAAAGAGCATGGCTGGCTTAAATATAATCTAAGGCCAAAATATTTTAACTATAGTGCCCAAATGAAAGCACTAAATCCATATGTAGACATCAAAGTAAGTGATCTAATTCTTAAGAGTTGCTGAACATCTACAAACCAGCTGAGTGCAGAGGAAGTTGTGGGTACTTAGGTTTTCAAATAGGTGGCCTAATTTTCAGATTCTAACTTTAGATACCTACATTTGAAAATCTTGGCTTGTGTTTCCATTTTTATAAGTTTACTAGGGGGCTGCACTCACCAGCCCCCCTCTCTGTGGAGGTCGGCAGCCTGCTGGGGAGGGCTGGGCTGCACCAACCCCGGGCTCCCTGGGTCAAGGCTGTGCTGGCCCTGGCTCCCGCCCACCCTGGGTTGAGGACCTGCCAGCCCCAGCTCATCCCCCTACTATTCCCCAGCTGCTGGGGAGGTCGGGGCCAAGCCCACAGCAGCCCTGGCTGTCCCTTCTCCCCCCGCCACCAGCTGAGGGTGGAGTGGCTGCTGGACACAGAGTGACATGATGACATCATTCTGTCGTCCCACAGGAAACTTTGTATATAAAAAGAGAGAGATTTGTTAATTTTGAAAAGCATGGCCGAATAAACATTGGTTTCTTGGCCAACATTCTTCTTAGTTCATTTATACAGTTTGCTAGGATGTAAGAGGGATTGTGCTGGATGTGTGATGACTATTGCATTATTCAGCATGTACTGCCTGCCCCCTCTTGTTGTTTTGTAGATTATGCGGGTATATTGGGGATATGGAAAGTGTGTTGTAAAATCAAATTGTATGTTTATTTTACTTCAAACATGGCTGAGTACTTTTTTTAATACAGGTTGAACCTGTCTAGTCCAGAACTCTCTGGTCCAGAAACATCCATTGTGTAGAATGATTTTAGGTATCTGACTGTCCTTTTTTCACAGGTGTGGCCAAGTTTCTTGTGGTCCTATAAAATTTATTTACTGCTACCAGTTCTAGCTCTCAGTTTTCTGTGCTTTTATTTAGCTCTAATTTACCCCTCTAAGCAGAGGAAGTGCTGGTAATGATGCTAGACCAGGGATGGGTAATAATTTTTTATAGGGGATCACACTAAGATTTTTTGAAAAGTGGTTGAGGGCTTCACTCTTCCATGGTATTAATGGATGGTCTGGGATGGAGGTAGGGTGCAGAAGGGAGCTTGGGGTAAGTGATTGGAGTGCAGGAGGGAGAATGGAGTCTGGGAGGGAGTTTGGGTGAATTAGTCAGTTGTGACCTAGGGCAGGGAACTGAGGTGCAGGTTTTGGGATGTGACCTAGGTTAGGAGGGGACTGTAATATCGGAGAGGGGGTATAGGTGCCTGTGGAGTAACAGAACAGGAGTGGGGGGCAAAGCGTTGGGGAAGGGAGGGGCTGGGCAGTTAGTAGCCAATCCAGCCTGCTTGCACAGCTTAAAATGTTTCTGCTTGCTCCGCCATACGCCTTATTCAAACAGGCAGCTCCCATTGGCGAGTTTGTCCAGATACTGGCTAATAGGATTGTACTGGGGGCGGGAGCAGCATCTGAATCTTCCCTCCTCACCTCCAGACTCAGAGAAAGTGCCCTGTAGCTGTGTTTTGGAGCAGTGTGCGGGGCAAGCAGAGGAGCCTATGGTATGGCAGGCCAGATGCAGCCCACAGGCTGTATTTTGCCCAGGCCTGTGGTAGACAATATTGACCTCCCATGGTCCAGAAAATTCTCTGGTTCCGAATTGGTCAGATCCCCGAGGGTACTGGACTAAAGAAGTTCAACCTTTAGAGTTTTTTTTCCCTTCGGTTTAAAAGCTAAGTAGTTGTGTAAACTGAGAGACAGCTGATTTTTTTGTTTTCAGACACTTGGACCCATTTGGAACAGCTGTGAACTACCTGGATTCTGCATTCAGAAATGTAAGAAATCTTGGAATAGTATCGGTGACATCCACAGACATCAGTTCTCTGTATGCAAAAGCTCAGCATGTGGCCCAGCGCCACTATGGCTGTAACGTTGTCAGAACGGAGTACTACAAGGAATTGGCAGCTAGAATAGTAGTTGCTGCTGTGGCAAGGTACTATTACAACTTATGAGTAATGGTCAGCTCTTAAACTCTGGTAGAAAAGGATTGCTAATTAACACTTTGTGATTGCTAAAGCAAGCTGTGTGTCTGCTTTTCAGAATTCCTTAAACTCTAGGCATTGAAATATCAACTTTATACTTGATTTCAAGTTCACTACAGAACAGTTTAAGAGTTTTAAAATGAAGTATATGGCAAATGGGTACAGAATGTATTTTTAATCTTCATAAAGAAAAGATAATACAATGCAACTTGAATATCTGAGGATTTTAAGTTCCTTTTTTTTATTTGGTGGCAATTTAATGGTACCTATGCCTTCATAAATACTTCAGAAATTATTAAAGAAATTAAATATCTTTTTAAAAAAAATTCATTAAAGTAGATTTGGTTTAAATAGAAAAACTCAGTTTAAACTTTCATAGTATACCTCATAACTAGGAAACATTTGCCCAAAAATCGACATTCCCCTTCCTCAAGTGTGTACAAACAAATGCAGTGCAGCTACATTTTTCACGGTTCAGTGTTACCAGAACACTGATCTGGTGCTGTAAAATCTACTGTTTACAAGTAAATGTACTTATAAAACAAGCATTGATACAGTACCTGCTCTGCAAACCCTGTTCACAATATTAGTCCTTTCTCATACAAATATTCCTAGTGATTTGATAAGTGTACTCAGAAGTGAAAGTTGGGCTTTGGACAGGACACACACACACACACACACACACACACACACACACACACACACACACACACACACACACACACACACACACACACACACACACACCCCCCCCCAAAGATAATGGAACAATAGTTCTGGAAAGAGTGAGTTGGAGAATAGGCGTGAAAGATCTAGGAATATGAACAACTAGTCACTTCTCCCCAACTTGCTGCTTCTATCAGAAAGAGGCGGGGGGAGGGAAGAGATGAGGGGTGCTTCAAAGCAGCAGTGCCGCATGGAGACTGGGGCCAGACCCTGGGCTTCACACAGCACTGCTGCTTTCAGATGCTGCATGCAGCCCAGGGTCTGGCACTTTGAAACGCCGCATGCGGTCCCCAGCTGGCCCCAGGTTGCACATGACATTTCAAAACAGCAATGCCACATGGAGCCCGGGTTCACTGGGTTCCCCCACTGAACCCAGGTTCCATGCGGCACTGCCGCCTTGAAACACTGAAGGGAGCATGGGGCTAGCAGGGGACTGCTTGAGTCCCCCACTGGCCCTGTGCTCCCAGCAGCACTTTCGCCTTTGAAGCGTAGCAACAGCCCTCCCGCTCTCTCCTCTACCTCCCCCCCATCTACCTGATCTCTTCAGATACTAATAGGTAGTGATTTATCTTCTCTTAGTCTTCATTCAAATCAGATTTTACTTATTTACATGCTATAATCTTTCCTATTGAAGTCTATCACCCCAAGTCTTCTCTGCACCTGTTGTTGTCTGTAAAGAGCGTGCACAGCGCGAACCTCCCTCTGTTCCTTTTCTACCATCCTCCGCTGAAGATGGAGTCAGAGCAATGCTCTCCTTTCTGACAGAAAATAAACAAATAGTACAGTTTAGAAATAGTTAAGTTTAGTCAGTTTATAAGAGGTTTCACCTAGTCCTTCAGTTTAGAAAAAAAAAAATCCTCAACTGCTGCAGCAGCTTTTTTTCCCGTTCTCAACAGGCTGGGCTCTCCCAGCTTTAAGAAATGTGACTCGTGTCAGAATTCAATACCGGTTTTGGACAGACACGCGTCCTGTATTAAATGTCTGGGCAAAAGTCATGTAGCACAGAAGTGCCCGCATTGCTTAAACATGACAGCCAGAGCAAGGAAAGACCACGAAATGCGGCTGAAGAACCTCTGGGAGAAATCCCTCCAACCATCAGTGGATAAGACCCAGGAGACATAGGGGCAACCGATGCTCCATGACAGAGCTAGCTCATTGCCCCATAGAGGCTCACAAGTGTCACTGGCTTCCCCGCCCATTCTCCAGTGCTGTCAGTTTCCAGCACCGTGGAGAAATGTTAAGTTGACATCAGCCAGGAGAGCTCAGTCCAAACCAAAACACTCAGCACCCATCAGTATGACAAATCCACTGGTGCAAACGAAGCCACACATGCCATCACCGCCAGCACCCACAGGCGCCCAGCACCACTTGAATACGCTGGTCCCAGGCATTCAGAATCCAAACGCGCTCTGGCACCAGAGCATATGAAAGCATCTAGCAAGACGTGCCACTTACAAAAATCCCCACAGCCAGGACATGGCAGCTGGCAGGGAAGTGGATTCTCATCTTGCCAATTCATCCCCAATGGGAATCAGTGACTTCCTGGCATTCGACCCAAAATAATCGTTTTCAACAACTGCCACAACTCCCATGGCTTAGCCAGCCATGACTGTATCCACAGCACCTTCAGCCTCAGTAGCCTCTCTGGGAGCCATGACACGTGTATCATCCCTGCTTCTCCCATAGCTATAGCTCACAAAATACACCACCCGCTATGCCACAGCACACAACTACATGTTCCCTGGCTACCACAGTTCATTCCTCACCGTCTGACCGCCCCTCGGTAACAACCCAGGCAGATTCAGCAGATGAAGATAACTTACCTCACACTGACTCAGAGTGCTCTTCTCATGCTCCACATTGTTTGGCTTGTCTAGATGAAGCAGTTTTCCAGGTATCGCCCTCTCTGCTGGCAGGTGACCTAGAACAATTCTAAGACCTATTCAAATGAGTGGCTCAATCTCAGGACATTATATCCAAGAAGTGCAAGACAAACAATGCCAATTACTTACAATACTACAACTAACAGTATCCTCAAAGATAGTGTTACCCATCAATGAAGCTATCTTGGAACCATCTGATGCATTCTGGCAAACCCCAGTTTCTATCCCTCTTACCAACTATAGAGCGGATAGAAAATACTTTGTCCCTGCAAAAGGCCATGGACTTTCTCTTTTCACGTTCCCACCCAAATTCACTAGTCATGGACTCCGTTCATCACAAAACAAAACACCCTCAATTCAAATCTACACCTCAGGACAAAGAACACAAAAGACTAGATCTCTTTGGCCAGAAAGTATACTCCTCCGCCACCCTCCAGTTCAGGATATTGAATTACACTGCCCTTCTGGCTAACTATAACCATGCCAATTATCAGGGCTTGACAAACCCTGGAGAGAGCTATTCACCAGCCCCGCACCATGCATGCGCCAGACCAGCACTGCACCAGTGAATGGGGCGCACGGAGCAACCGGCTGAAATCTACTCGCCACAGGCGAGTAGATTCAGCTGTTTGTTGAGCCCTGCCAATTATGCTAGATTACAAGACCTTTTACAGGATCTCCCTGAAAATAAGAGACTACAAGGCCAGTCCATTATCAAACAGAGCCAATCCATAGCTAAAGTTGTCCTCCAGGCTGCAATGAAGATGGCAGATACAGTAGCTAGTGCCACAGCTACAGCAAAAGTAATGCGCAGAGCATCATGGCTACAATCAAGAGTCCCAAAAGTATTACAAACTAAGATGGAGGACCTCCCCTTTGATAGGAACCAACTGTTCATCACAAAAACAGATGAGGTGTTACACTCAATGAAGGACTCTCATACCATACTGCGTGCTTTTGGCATGTACACTCTGCCTACCAAAAGATGCAAATATATTCCGTAGCAAAGACCAAGAGACTCAAACTACCACAGAGAACAGCAGAGACCATATGATAGCAGGCCCCAGCAACGTTCCAACAGAAGGACTCGACACAACCAGTCCTCTAACACTCATCCCGCTTCACACAAACAGCAGATTTGAAGTTTTGTTCAGGGATCTGAGAGACCATCCCACTGCATCCAAATGCCACCTTCCATCAGTGCCTGAGATCCTTTTACCAAAATGGGCCCTCATTACTACGGATATGTGGGTCCTTGAGATCCAGTCAGGCTACACAATCCCCGTTACCTCTCTATCCCCAACCCAACCACCTACCCCATCCTCTTAAAAAACCCCTCACAAGCCCCTCCTACAAGCATAAGTACTCAGCCTAGGGGCAATAGAACCAGTTCCCACAGAACATCGGGGAAGAGGGTTCTATTCCAACTATTTTCTAACTACCAAGAAAAGAGGCGGCTGGAGACCAATTTTGGATCTTAGGAAACTAAACCAGTTTCACTGCAACACCAAATTCAGAATGGTGACGCTTGCAACTATTATACCAGCACTGGACAAGGGACTAGTTCTCAGCCCTCGACCTTCAGGATGCATATTTCCATATAACAATCCTGCCCACAGGAGATTTCTCAAGTTCGTGGTAGGTCAAGATCACTACCAATATCGAGTCCTCCCTTTTGGTCTCTCCATGGCCCCTCAGGTTTTTTCCAAGATTTTAGCCGTGGATAAGGCCTCTCTCAGAATACAAAGCATCATTATTTTTCTCTACCTTGACGACTGCCTAATCAAAGGGCCCACGCATCAACAAACTATAGTCATGAAGAACACTACCAGAGAATGCTTCTCTCGACGAGGCCTCCTTATAAATATTTACAAGTCTACCTTGCACCCTACTCAAAATAATTTATCGGGGCATTCCTAGGCACAGTGACAGCAAAAGCCTATCTGCTATTGCAAGGATTCGAAACGTTATGCGATATCAAGCATACTCCCTTCACTAGAGCATGCACATGTCTTCAAATACTAGGACACATGGCAGCCACAACCTTTGTTGTTCTACTTGCAAAGCTACATATGTGCTGCCTGCAGTGCTGGCTTGCGACCATCTAGATCCCAGACTGGCACGGTCTCACAAAACGCCCCACCTTCAGTCCTATAATCTCTCAACTGATGGACTTCTCCCACCAATGTGCTGGCTGGCGTACCCTTCCATTGCCCAGATCCATCAGTAATGATCTCGACGGACGCAGTACTCATGGGCTAGGGCACCCATTGTGGCACAAGAGCAGTACAGGGAAGATGGTCTCAACTAGAGCTGCACCTTCATATCAACATTCTGGGGCTCAGGGCCATCCACACAGCATGCGTTCACTTCCCTGCCCCCCCCCCCCCCCCCGATAAAGGGCAG
The DNA here is from genome assembly GCF_049634645.1 of Pelodiscus sinensis. Classification (NCBI taxonomy): domain Eukaryota; kingdom Metazoa; phylum Chordata; order Testudines; family Trionychidae; genus Pelodiscus; species Pelodiscus sinensis. Next base: position 55,774,549 of record NC_134719.1, read on the forward strand.
AACCATTTGTGTCCTCACAGACAACACATCCTATATCAGTCGACAGGCAGGTGCCCAATCACACTCACTATGTGCGGAGGCAATTGAATTTTGGAACTAGTGTTGTGAAAGAACTACATACCCCCAACCTCTACTTACATACCAGGCCAGCAGAATACTAGGGCCGACAAACTGTGCAGACACTTCTCAGAACAACAGGAATGGTCGATCAATATTAATGTTCTTCCAGTTTTTCAGAAATGGGGATTCCCAATTATAGATATCTTTGCCACGGTAGCCAGCCGCAAATTCCACAGATTCTGCTTCCATGCAGGTCATGGCAAGGGTTTGGAAGGGGACACATTCACCATTCACTGGACCACTCCCCTACTCTGTGCTTTCCCATCAGTTTCACTCCTCTCTCCAGAGTAATCAATAAGATACGCTTCGACCACGCCATAATAATTCTGAAATCTCCCTTCTGGCCGAGACAATCTTGGTTCCCCTATCTACATTACCTTTCAATAAGCTAACTGATCCCTCAATCCCTGGTTCCCCACCTGCTAACTCAAAACCAAGGCAAAACCTACCACCCAAACATAAAAACTCTGACTCTCACAGCATGGCTTCTCCATGGCTCCAAAATGAAGAACTTACATGCTCAGAGTGTCAAGTACATCCTATTGAACACTCAACAGCCCTCTACAAGATACACCTACCAAAACAAATGGAAACACTTTCAGCAGAGGTGTACCACTCATCATGTACATCCAAACACTGCCCCCATACCTACCATACTTGAGTAGCTGATGGACCTCAGCGATGCAGGCCTCTCCATTAGCTCCATTCGGATCCATCTCTCAGCGGTCACAATTTCCACAAACCAGTTGATCTCTCACTCTGCACATCCAATGACAAAGCGATTCCTAACAGGCTTGCAGAAAACGCGCCCAAACTTATGTCCTATGGTAACATCTTGGCACCTAAATCTCATTAATGACACACTCACCAGGCCACCCTTTAAACCACTAGCCATGGTACTTATCCATGAAAGTGGTCTTCATAGTGGCAATAACATCTGCAAGACGGGTGGGCAAAATTGCAGCCCTTATGGCTGACCCATCGTACACTACTTTTACTAAGGATAAGGTCATACTCAGGCCTCATCCCAAAGTTGCATCCTTCCCAAAGTTGTATCTGACTTCCACCTAAATGAACCCATATACTTACCTTCGTATTTTCCTAAACCTCAAACATCCTTGAGAGAATCCATTGTGCACACTTTAGATGCAGGACGAGCCATCGCATTCTACTTAGAGAGTACCAAAGAGACCAGGAAATCAGACAGACTCTTCATCTCTTGGTCCTGCCCCCATAAGGGATTAGCCATCTCAGCACAACACATTTCCAAATGGATTGCAAGCTGCATATACACAGCTTACCAGCTCCTCGGAAAACAGCTACCACAGATTATCAGGGCTTACTCCATACGTGTGACGGCCACATCAGTGATTTTCCTACGTAATGTACCACTAGTAGACATTTGTAGAACAGCGACATGGTCTTCCCATCACAGTTTCACACAGCATTATGCCCTACAGAAAGGATCCACATCTACGACTACTCTAGCAGATTCGGTCTTCCATCTTTACATAAATGGCTCCAATGCCCACCACCATCTGGTAGGTACTGCTAGTAAGTCACCTGAGTGGAGCTCCCACAGGGATACTACTCAAAGAAGAAGAAGATACTCACCCTGTGCAGATTGTTCTTCGAGATGTGGGTGCTCCATTATCCTCCCTTCCTCCCCTCTGCTTGGAGTCCTTTAACAGTTTTCAGGTAGAAAAGAAACAGAGGGAGGTTTGCGCTGCACGCACACTCAACAGACAACAGTGCATGACGGCGAGTGTGCATGCATGGCACTGGAGGCACTGCTAAGCAAAAATCTCTGATCAGCGGCATGAGGACACACGGAGACCAAGTAGAGCACTCACAGGGACACACATCTCAAAGAACCATCGTTACTGCACAGGGTGAATAACTTCTTCCTTCCCTCCAGAGCCCGCAGTCTAAAGAGAGGCTGTTTATAGATATTGTAGATATTTTTCCAAACAGTGGATGATCATATATATGGCACAAGGCGGAATATCTGGGAAATGAAATCTCTATTGCGTTCCTATTATGATATGCTGTCTTTTTGCTTTTGTAGAGCTGCAGCTCGATGTAATAAAGGCATTGACGTTTTGCTAGCAGTTGCTCTAGAACACTTTGTCCTAGTAGTGGTGAGAGTTTTGAGGGGACCATCTCCCGCAGATGATTCTGTCAAGAAAATTCGGTATCTTATCCATTGCCAGTGGTGTGAGGAAAGGATTTTTCAGGAGGGTAATATGATAGAAGGTAAATGGATTTTCCTTGGATTTCTTAAGGTATAATCCCTGCATGTTTATTGTATGTACCTATGTTAGGCACATAGTTAGTTCCAACATGTAAATATACTTGCTTTCACTGGAAATATTTCATATATAACATTGTGATAATGAGTGTGCACGTAAGAGAATGTTTCCATTATAATTCTCTTGTTTAAAAGTGGTTCTTTGAGTAATAGTTTTATAGATCACACTGTGCATGTGCGTGTACATGCAAAAGCTTGGATTTTTTTGACCAGCAGTATCTATTGGGTCTACACTGGGTAGATCCTGCATGCCCTCAGATCCAACTACCAGGCACATAAAGGATTAAAACAATCTCAATTGCCCCTTATTTCCATATTCCCACTTGTGGCAGCAGGATGGAGCAATTCTGTGTCTAATTGCTTCCCTCTAGCAGTCTTATTGTAATTAGTTTCTTATATTCTTGTTACTGAATTTAATTTGTCCAGTTTGGAAAAATGAAAATTCTTCAGTCTCCTCCAGACCAAGGTCTCTCTCAGCTATGAGAGTAGGTATCCAGGTTTCAAAAGCTACTCTACCTGTGCTTCTGAATGATTGGTACAATAAATGCACCAACAATGCACTGTTTGTAAACTTTTCTCCATGTGCACACACAAAGCTGCAACACTTGTTTGAAGCTGGTTTTGATAGAGAAATCCATGAAGAACATATGGATTCTGAGTTCCTTTCTCATAAGCAGTTTGCTGCTTCTCCAAAGCCAGCCCCTCTTAAAGCACCAGTTATTAGAGATGCTACCCCCTGTCCTCAAATCTTTTCAGGCATGAGGAGATCTGACCTTTCTGACATAGAACCAAGCATTTAACTAGGCCAAAAATAGTTATTTCACCAAACATTGGTCAAATATTCTAAAGCAATATTTTATGACAACAATAACAAAAAAAAGAGTAAGTCTCAAAGGTTTCCAGTAGAAAGTCTTAGATAGGTACTTTACTCATAATTACAGAAAACAAACTACTTATTTTAATTCAGAAAAAATGTGAAACAATATTAAGTTATACAAACTGAAAGAATAATTCTTATTTTATTTTTAACAATATTAAAATAGCATTTTAACTATGAATGGTATTCAAGATTGAACAATTGCTGTGGGGGATTTTTTAATCAGATCCATCTGTAAAATAATCAGGGTAGAAACTGTATTTTAATTTGTTTACTGTGCTTTGTAAACTACCATGCATGCTGGTGAGTCAAAATATATGGGCATGTATACAATGATACAATGAAAATTCTAGCAAATCAAGATGTTCAACTTCCAGTTTAGTTCACGCTTTTCCAAGCATTAACATTTAGAAAAGTGAATTTGAGACATTTAAGTAGCCTGTGTAACAGATGCTGTTTCGAAGGTATTCTTGCTGGAATACTGACAGTGGTTAAAACAGGTGTTGAGTTTGTCAATTGACCAATTGACTGGCTTGTCATACCTGCTCCGAACTCAGACCAGTCTTTTTTAAGTTAGTAACCATTTTTGGTGCCTAAGGTAGGAAGAAGCAAAGATCTTCAGAGATTGCTCACCACCAATCATAATTCCCTGTACTGACCAAGCAAAAGGTCACACTTTTGATTTGAAGAGCCACTCTTCTGATTTGTCCAAGTGAGTTGCAGCTGAACACAACCAGCACTGAGAGTCTTCATGTGGTACCACAACCAGGAGGTGCAAGGCAGAAGACACTAGTCAGATTTCAGCAACTAGAGCCTCAAAAACCGCACTGATGTCTTGGATACAAACAGATTTGGAAATCTTCAATTTCATGCTGCAGCACATTGTTTCTCAATATCTAAAGACTCTGCAGCCACATAGGATCACAGCTCCCAGTGACTTTGGTTCACTGTTTCCAGCCAAGGGGAGCAACAGGAAGAGGAATGGCCCCGGCCAACACCTCCTGTGGCTCCCATTGGCTGGAAACAGTGAACCAAAGTCACTGGGAGCCGCGAGGCTCTGTGGCTGCGGAGCCTTTAGATCAGGGGTTCCCAAACTTTTTGACACGGGGACCAGTAAATCCATTTGTGAGTTTTCAGAGGACTGGTAACATTCATTTGCATATTTGCATATTCATTAAGCAAATGATGAATATGCAAATACGTTGGTTTTGGTCCTCCCAAAGCCCCCACGGCCAGCTTTAGCAAAGCTTTTGATACGGCCACCCACAACATTCTTACCAGCAAGTTAAGGGGATATGGATTGGAAAAATGGACTGTAATCCAATAAAACCCTGCACCACCACATCGTGTATTGAAAAAGGGCTCATTTATTTTCAGAAAGCTGACACCCATCTTTGGAATTTTTTATCCATATTCTCATTCCAGATGGTGAATGCACCAGGTTCTCTCCATTCTGACACACTGTAGTGCTTTTAAACCTCACTGTCAGCCATGGGGATATTTAAAAGACACTGCTTTTACATTTTTATTCAGGATCTGCGTGCGCCCTGAACTGTCCGGCTCTCCGCTGGCCGATTCTCTCCTCCCCCCCGCCCTGGGCCAGCCCCACTTTCCCTGTCCCCGCCGGCCGATTCTCTCGCAATCTCTCCTGGCAAGCCCTGCTGCCCCCGCCGGCCGATTCTCTCGCAATCTCTCCTGGCAAGCCCTGCTGCCCCCGCCGGCCGATTCTCTCGTGATCTCTCCTGGCAAGCCCTGCTGCCCCCACCGGCCGATTCTCTCGTGATCTCTCCTGGTAAGCCCTGCTGCCCCCGCCGGCCGATTCTCTCGTGATCTCTCCTGGCAAGCCCTGCTGCCCCCGCCAGCCCTGCTTCCGCCAGCCGGTTCCCCAGCCAGCCCCACGATCTCTCCCAGCCAGTTCCCCCCACCCCACGATCTCCCCTGGCCAGCCCCACTGCTCCCGCCCCGCCAGCCAGTTCCCTTTCCTCCCCTCCCCCCCCCCCCCCAGCCAGCCCTGCTTCCACCGTCCCCTCCCTATCTCCCCCAGGCAGCTCCAGTGCCCCGACCCTGCTTCCTTGCGGCCCATATCCAACCCCCACTCCACAGCCTGCAATAAGAGCTCACCTGGTAACCCTCATTATGCCTCTGCCAGGAGCCTGAAACATACGGCTGAATCCGCCCAGCCCAGCTGAGGGCTTGGGGAACCTGGCGCTGCATGGGCAGTCCAGGAGCCTGGAACACCCTGGCAGCCACGCTGAGGCCCGGTATTTTTTTCCCGTGGCCCGGTAGCGTGCCGCAGCCCATAGTTTGGGAAACGCTGCTTTAGATAAATAAAAAAGCAGAGCTGCCTGTTACCAGCTTTCTCAAAGAGGCCCTGGGACCTATTTTGAGAAACACCGCTGTAGCAAAAAACCTCAGTCTTTTGAAGTATCTTTTTTGGTACCAGTATAGTCAACACCATCTTCATTAGTATAGAGGTCCTCGACTCCGGCTGTATTCACAAGGCTTTCTGACCTAATGATTCCAGAACCAGACCTGGATATTCTTTTTAGCTGAAGGATCTGTCTCTCCAGGTATTGGTACCAAGAGCAAGAGGTATGATTATATTGATGCATCTGTTTCCAACACCAATCTTGGTCTCTGAGATATTGCTGGATCTCCTCAACCAGTGTTAACCTCTTAGAAATATGTATCTCCCTTAAAAGAATACTACTTGTTGGTATAACCATCATCAACGGGGGGAGGGGGGAATAGAAACATCTTTGAGGAACAAGGAAAAGACGCCCTTGGAGAAGGGCTTCTAAGAGGGACATTGGAAGAAGTTCTTGTAATCAAAGATGACATGTTTCTGAAGACCATAAGCTTCTTGGATTCTACCTCTCTGGCATCATATGCTTTTTCCTTATGGAATACAATTCTGGCCACACAGGTCCACCTGTAAACCTCAAAATCCATATTCTTTTCCTTATGTGAGATGCAGACGTAGGAACAACTTAGCTCCTTTTGGATAACTCTCTCAGGTAGTATACTTGTCACAGCCAGTTATCTTCACAAATTCATCCAAGACCCACAGAGTGGTGATGCATATCTCCTGGAAGAGTATGAGGATGAGTTTATTCCATCTCTATTTCATCTTTACCAGATGAAACAGTTACGCCATCAGCATTTTCTGCTATTGATAACTTCAGTGACTTTCAGAAACTTCTTAAGAGTGGCTGATACTTTGGATATTCCACTGGAAATAGTCCTGGAACATCAGTGTTATTCAGCATACTTTCTCTGTTCCCTCAGAGCCATTTAGCAATAGCCATTAATAAGGACTGATCAAGGACCTCTGGAAGACTCCAGCCTTCATCTCAGCTGCTTCTACAAAGACTTCTCCCCCTCCTTCCTAAAGGATTCAAGTATTGTTTCCATCCACCTGCCATAGGATCATTAGTAGTGGCAGTAGCTAGCCTACAGTTTTGTATAGTCATTTACCACACTTTTTTTTGGTAGAATATGATACAGTGGGATACAATCCTTCACTTTGCCAAGAAGCTACCCCTGGACTCCAGAGATAAGTTGTAATCATAGGCCTGAGCTCAACAGGGTCATGGCCTTTTTAAGTCAACAGTGAAGAAATTACCCTTTCTGAATTATTTCAACGTGATCTTTAGAGTTTTATAACCCATCTCTGAGTAAGAAGAAAGGCATCTGCCTTTCTCACGTCAGTGACCTTTCTTGTCTTAATCATATCACCAGATGGCTCCTGACTCAGACTGTGTTTTCAAAAGTGGAGATGCCCTTCATCTGCTGTTAAATGCATATTCTTCATCTGGTCAAGGACAGCAGGATTGATACTGCTATCACGAGTCTTTTACAGGATCTGTACCTGTTCTCCCCTCCTTTGGCAATGGCCTACCCCTTCACTCCTCTTGACAACCTGTCTCCAGACACAGTAGGTTGCTAGTGTCAACATAAGGTGACTTTTTTTGCATTCCTAGGGAAGATGCTTTGCTGATCAGATGGGAAAGGGATCCTTTCACCTTTATCCTATTATTTCCAGATGTCCTCGGGAAGATGAAAAAAGACAAGGTCCAGTTGAACTGATAGCTTTGGGCATATCAGTTCTGGTACTCCAACTTCTGATGCACGTATCTCTCCATATAAGACCATCAAGCCATCTTGATATCCTTTCACAGAGCCAGGGGATTTTGCAGATGACACTAAGCTTGGGGGAGAGGTAGATATGCTGGAGGCAAGGATAGGGTCCAGAGTGACCTACACAGATTAGAGGATTGGGGCCAAAAGAAATCTGATGAGGTTCAACAAGGACAAGTGTAGAGTCCTGCACTTGGGACGGAAGAATCCCAAGCATTGTTACAGGCTGGGAACCAAATGGCTAGGTAGCAGTTCTGCAGAAAAGGACCTGGGGATTACAGTGGATTCAAAGCTGGATATGAGTCAACAGTGTGCCCTTGTAGCCAAGAAGGCTGTTAAGGTTCCTTCCCCACTCTGGCACAATGAATGCAGAAGTGGGGGCCTGCAAAAGTAACCCAAAACCTTATCCTCCCAGGCTTTGGTATAAAACTTCCCCCCCAAAATCTTAAAAACCTAGATTTTGGGGATAAAATCCACTGCCACCACCCAAGTAATGATAAGGAAACTAGGGGAGAGATCACTTGGGAAATCTCACCCCTAAAGTAAAAACCAGAACACAAAAATTAACCAATACCAGGTTAATAAAAGAAAAGAGAGAGAACTTTTATTATCACCCCAATATTCCTGTTGCAGGCATAACGACTAGATGAAAAAGTCACAATGTAATATACTCATGAGCAGGGTTCGACAAATAATGTAATCTACTTGCCCCTGGCGAGTAGATTACAATCCGGAAGAGCCGGTGCAGAGCAATCTGCACATACGCAGAACGCGAAACTGCGCAACTGGCAAGTGGGGCTCGCTGCCACTTGGCAAGCCCTGCTCATGTGGAATTCCACCATGGGCACAAGCTTAGTTGCAAAAGAGAGGAAAAACCTATTTTAAATGCACAGACAACAGATCCCATTTCCAAAACCATAAAACCTAACAGATTTATCTAAACTTTACCCTACTTAGAGAAGAGGGAAGAGTCTATTCTTGGAGGGAGACATTCTATCTGACTCCCTCAGTAGCTGGAGAGAAACTGCCCCAGAGACAAAAAACGAGAAACCAAAAATTCCTTTGTCCCAGTTTGAAATTTCTACCTACATTCCTATTAGCCAGCTCTACCTGGGTTAGGTATAGTTAACCCCTTAGTTCCCAGGCTGTTGGCTAACCTTCATTATCATGACAAAGGCTAATGGCATATTAGGGTACATTAGGAAGAGCATTGCCAGCAGATCTAGAGAAGTGATTATTCCCCTTTATTCAGCTCTGGTGAAGCCACACCTGGAGTACTGTGTCCAGTTCTGGGCCCTCCACTATAGAAAGGATGTGGATGCATTGGAGAGGGTCCAGCAGAGGGCGACCAAAATTATTAGGGGGCTGGAGCACATGACCTATGAGGAGAGACTGAGGGATTTGGGTTTGTTTAGTCTGCAGAAGAGAAGAGTGAGGGGGTATTTGATAGCAGCCTTCAACTTCCTGAAGGGAGGTTCCAAAGAGGACAGAAAGAGGCAGTTCACAGCAGTGACGGATGGCAGAACAAGGAGCAGTGGTCTCAAGTTACAGTGGAAACAGTCTAGGTTGGACATTAGGAAAAACTATTTCACTAGGAGGGTGGTGAAGCACTGGAATGAGTTACCTAGTGAGGTGGTGGAAACTCCATCCCTAGAGGTTTTAAGTCTCAGCTTGACAAAGCCCTGGCTGGGTTGATTTAGTTGGGATTGGTCCTGCCTTGGGCAGGGGGCTGGACTTGATGATCTCCTGAGGTCTTTTCCAGCTCTGTGATTCTGTGATTGTTACATCTGGACCCAGAATCTCTGCATCTGATAGCACGGAGATTAGTTGACTAAACTGGGGGAAAGAGCAAAACAGTACAAAAATGTCAAGTAACTAAAAGGGAAAAGAGAAATTGTTCTCCTTGACCTCTGATGATAGGACAAGAAGCAATGGGGGTTTTGTGTATGTGCTTTTTTTCTCACTTTTGTGCAGCCCACAACTGATATATCTGTGGTTTAGTGGCCCCTGACCCAAAAAAGGTTTCCCACCCCATATCTAGATTGTGCTTGGTCCTGCCACGAAGTTAGGGGACTTGACAATCCCTCAAGTTCCCTTCCAGTTCTAGTATTCTAGCCTATGATTCTAAGGCATTCTAATGCAGAACAGAAAGGCTTCTACAGGACTGACTTAGAGCCCAAATGAATGCATCTTTCATTATGATCCATTCAGAGATACCTTGAGTCCCTAGAGTTTTCTATTCCTACCATCTGTCTTTTGAAAGAATTGTCTGTGTCCATCGGTGTAAATTTAGCAGATGTCTTTGCATGTTAGACACCTGTTTAAAGCCATTTCCCCCCCCCACCATATTATTTCAAAATATCTAAATTCTGCTACTTCTGTTATTACTACTACTAAATCCTATGTTTCCTTTACTTAAGGAGCCTTTTTCTTCATGGAATTTGAGTATGGTTCTTTGATTACTATGACCTGTCGTAATTTAGACAAAAATCTAAATGTCCATTTGTATTAAAACTTTTTAGAAATTACTCTGTTGGAATTTTTCATAATACTTCTCTGCTCTACTAGTGGTGGTTGGCTGTTTTGGTGGAGGAATAAAGTAGGGGGAAAAGTATGTTAACAAAAAAAATCTACTATTTATTTGACATGTAAAAAAAAACATTGAGTTTCTTCTTAAGATCTTTACTAATCAAGCTTCAGATAAATCAAATATTTAGTACTTAATACAGACAAATGCCTTTCCCATATTTGAAATATTTAAGAAGAGCACATAAGATTATTATTCAATTTGAGAATGTACTGAGTTGTAAAACTCCAGAGAATATTTAGTCCTTTCTTATTTGAATGTCTAATCCTACCTTATTTCTCACTGTAACTAAAGGCCTGGTGCCTTCAGTTATTAAGGTATTAACACTTCTCCTTAAGACAGTGATGCATTTTTAGGCCATGGTGAGCACTAAGCTGCAATAAGTACAGGTTGAATCTCTCTAGTCCAGCACCCAATTGATGCCAAACCAGAGAATTTGCTAGAGCTAGACCATGGGAGTTAAGTATTATCTAGCAGCATTACTAACACTTCCATTGTCTACTGGGCTCTTAGATTAAATTAGAGCTAAGTAACTGCGTAGAACACAGAGCCAGGACTGACGGCTGTACAATTTTATGGGACCACAGGAAATTTGGCCACACCCATAATAAGCAGACATCCAGCTAACTAAAATCATGGAGGATCAGAGTATACCAGACAAGAGAGGTTCAACCTGTATCACATTTCCTTTCATTCTTAAGAATAGAAATATTATCAGCTGCATAGATGCAGTGTTACGACTGACATTTTAAATGCTTAACTGCATTCAGTATCCTTCAACCTACTACATATGTAATAAAGAGCTGAGCTCTGGGTGTCATGAAAATCCTATGATTGAACTGAGTTTTGGGCACGTACATAACCATAGTTAATTTTTCGCATGATAATTTTCCTTGAAAAGTTTTTTTTTTTTTTAATTTAAACTTGTTTTTGCAGTATAAAGTTCTAACCCAGTAGTTGGAAGTAGTTTACTTAAAAAACATAGCAGGTAATATGGAGTTCTGGTTTTGTTTTAATTTAAAAATAACTAAAACGTTGTAGTGCCCCTTCTTAGATTCCTTTTGGCAGCAGACTTTACATTTAATCACTTGTGACAAAATTAATAAAAGTTGGTGTCAAGCTTTTTTTACAGTTGTTTGGGTATTTTGGTTTCTGATGTTGCTTGTTCTATTAAATGCCTCTACTTAGGAGGAATCACTTGTTGAATGCACCATTTCTAGTATCTAAAACATCTCTATTTCATTTTGTTAAAGTGAGTTTTATAGATTATATTTTAACATAACTTTATTCTGTTTTCTGATACAGAAAATCCTTACCGGCAACTATCTTGTGACTGCCATGGAAGTATGCCTGGGAAGACAGCAGTAGAGCTTGGTCCTTTGTGGTATGTACAGCACACAGCCTAACAAAAGTAAAAACTCATTTGTTCCTATAGCAGTAAGCTCATATCTAGCAATTGAGATGGATTTGACAGCTGGTTACTTACTTGGAGAGCTGAGCATGAGTAATTAAAAAAAAGTTTTCCTAGGCATGTGTGTAGACAGCAAGCAGTGAGTTTACTAAGTAAACAATTACTAGTTCTCAGTTTCTTGGAGATATTAATTACACTGCATAGGAGAATCTGAGTAGCTTGATGTTTTGGGCCTAGATTGGTGTTGTCCAACCAGTTGCGAATCAGCCACGTTATTCTGAAAATGTAAATAATTTTATGAGACTCAGAATATACCAAATCTTGTATTTTAATATCAACAGAACTCTTCAACATTGGTTTTAATCAACCAAACTCATCACATTTTGCAGAAATTCAATCAAGGGGATACTTGACAATTTGGTTTCACTGCTAAATCTCTGAAATCTGGCAAAAAAAAATTCACTAACAGCACACCTCAACTAGGCCTCCATATTTTTATCCAGTAACTGTGACCAGTACTTAGACTTGATATAGACAGAAAATGATGCTTCACAAAGCCACGTTGAACCAAAAATGGAATAAAGTCTGGCAACTGCAGTTTTCAAAATATCAAACTTATTATGTCACAAAAGTGCATTCTACATTGTAAAAAATTATTCATTTTTTTGACTGATTGAGCTGGCTTTGAAGTGTGAGCATATCTTTTTCAAACAAATATTTGTCCAGGTCAAGCAAATTTACAAGGTCTTGAACATTAGCAATTTTGAACTGAAATGGGTTTTACATGAATTGAAATGCCAACATGAATCTTTCAAAGTCTGCAAAATGCTGGCTGAATTTCATTGCTAGGTTTTTAAGCCATCTCATATAATGCTGACAATCAAAGTAATCACACTCAAATTCACTATTTCCAGCAATTTTCTGCAAATTTGAGAAGTGGATGAATTCTCCTGCCTTCATTTGAATGATTAATAATTGTAGCTTAGAAATGAACTCACGAATGTGCCGGGCCATATAAAAAAAATCAGCTTCCCTTTTTCCTGAAGTTTTAGATTCAGTTAATTCAAATGACAGGTGATATTAGTCAGGAACTGCAAATCAAATTGCCTCTGCTCATCTTCAGTAGCAGAAAAACAGTCCAGCTTTCTGTCCAACTATCCAAGAAAGTCTCTGATTGGAGTAAGAAGTGCAAGGAACTGCTCGAGCACCTTTCCATGACTCAGCCATCGCACACTGGCAAAATAGATGATTTTAGAATGCTCAGATTCAATTTCTTTCTTTCAATGATTCCACAAATTGGCGATTAGTTCAGAGCACTGCTGCAAATGAAATTCATGATTTCATCAAGTCTTTCAGAGTATCTGTTGTGGATATCTTGATGCAAAATACAATGGCAGAAAAGCTGTGTAGTGATGCTATTTCAGAGGAAAGACAAATCCAAATTTTTTTCCCAACGTAGCTGACACACTGTCAATCGTAACAGAAGCCAGTTTTGCTAAATCCAAGTCAAAATCATTTGAGACACTTTTGAAAGCATCGAATCTATCAGATGCACAGGGATGATCTCTCAACCCACACAATGATAGCAGTTCTTCATGAATCTGGAAATCTGTTACAAGACAAATCCAGGAGATGAGATGAACAGTATCACTGATATCACATGACTCATCCAGTGCCAATGAGTAAGTGAAACACTGATCAAGTTTAACACAATACAGGGTTTTGAGATCAATAGACAAATCTTTTAACCAACATGCAACTGTTTGGTGACTCAGCTGCAAATTGCAAATGTTCTGCAAGATGTATTTTCATGTTTGTTAGTTATGATTTTCAGGCAAGGTTTCCATGACAGAGAGAGTAATTTCCTTCACCATTTCTCTATCTGAGAATGGCTTCTTGATCAGCGGAAGTATCCACACTGCTTTATATATGACCAAAGTTACCAGTTCAGATGAGGATAGAAACCACTTCAAAACCTGCTGCTTTTCAAAATCCAATTTCAGCTGACCAATTTTATCAGCTCGAAATCACTGTGCTGCCCTTGGAAATGTCGTCTTGTTGTACAAAACTGCAAACATGTTGGCTTTTCATTCACCTCAATGACGGCATATTCCAATTCCCATTTCTTTTGAAATTTGTTTGATGCCTTTCCAGTCTCTTTCTTTGCTGCAGTTTCTGTCGATGATTTATTGTTGACAGCATTGTTTGACTCAGCTTTCACCTGCTTCAGAATTATGCTTTCTAATAACAAACTGATCCCATGGATGCAGTTCTAGAAAAATGAATTAATATTGTTCAATTTCAGCACAAAGCAGAAATAAGCAATATTGTCAGAGGCCAAAAATACCCTAACTCTTAAAATTTAGTCTCTAGACGTGTTAAACTTGTTAAAGTTTTGGGGTTTTTTTAATTTTCAAAAGCAGGAATACAATTCAAACTTTTCTTCAAATGTGTGCTTGTATGCTGGATTTTATTCTTTCGAATGGCCATAAACAGCAGCAAAAGAAAAATAAAAAGCCTTTGAGAAGAAATTTTTATATACATTGCTATATTCATTGAACCAAATTTTTGGCCACTAACCAGCCAACATTTGAACCTAATTGTGTGCCCATGATGAACATGCATTTAAATTGAAGGTTGAAATGAATGCCAGGAGAAGACTGGCCAATTGAAAACGGAGCTGCTTTGTACAAGAACAAATAATTTCACACTGAGAACTCAGAAGTACTTTCAGAAAGGCTTTGATGATAAATACCAGTGGAAAACTAGTACCCGGAAATACTAGCCCCGGCTTATGATGATGCATGATGATTCCTGGCCTAAGCAGCATATTTAAGCTATTCTGCAAAATGGTGGACATCTCCATCTAGCAGATGGGACAAATTAACAGAAAGTGACATTAGACCTCAGATCTTATGACCTTTTTTAATTCTCTGAATATTTTTGGATTTTGATTTAATTTTTTTTAAATGCAATGATTTGAGTTTTTTTTTCTTCAGGCCAACTAGCAACACTAAACTGGCCAAATAGCCACATGTGGCTAATGGCTAGCATGTTGAACACCACGGGAGTAGATAACTTATTTGTTGAGCCATGTATATTATATCAAATACTCTTGCACTTCCAGTAGCATTAAATAAATTGAACTGTTTGAGGATGGTCAGTAATGGGGTTGGGGTTTTTTGTTTTTTTTAATTGAAAAAAGTTAAATTTAATGTGAGCATTTCAGAACTAGATAAACAGAACTAATCCTTAGCATTTTCCTAGATCCAAATATATTAGAACACCCTCACAATTTTGACAGTGCATCCTGTGATATGGGTATCATTCCCATTTTACACATGGGGAAGTAAAATGAAGTGACTGCTGAAGTTGACACAGCCAATCAATGGCAGAACTGGGATCAACATTCATAAGCTCTTGGCTTCCACACCATGACCCTGAGCTGCTACTACCAAAACCAAAAATAATTTTAATTGTAGCACAAAATACCTACAGTGAAACCTTTGTTATCTGGCACTCTGTTAACCAGAAAACTTTAACTGGCTTTACCCCCAGCAACAATACTGTCACATCTTCAGGCACACAGGCCTGGCTTGATTTACCACGATTAGCTTAAGTTTTTATTTAATCATCTTTAACTCAAAATAGAAATGTGAGACCAACTGCCTCACACTACAAAACTGCCAATATTAAAAACTTGTTTTACTATTATTATCCATTGGTTTTTCCTAGGTTGATGGGACCCTCAGATAACCAGAATTTTTAGATAACTGGAACGTCCTAATCCCCGAGCGTGCCGGATAACACAGGTTTTACTGTACCTTGTTCACATAAGTATAATTCAGCTGCTACTCAGTTTGTGGAAATCATTTTTAAAGGAGCAAATACCTTTTGCTGTAAATCAAAATATTTTGTCATGCGCCAATTGTCTAATTTTCACTGGTGTTCTATTGCATTGTCCAGGTCAGGGTCCCTTTTCAACACTGGATTCCTCAGAAGAATGCTGTTTGAAGCTGTTCAGCATGGCTTGGATGAGATTCAGCCACTTCTAAAGACACTAATCTGTGAAGCAGAGTGTACAACTCTAAAGCAGTTTTCAATCCATGGTCCTGCCAGCCAGAACAAACAAGGTGAGGTAATGGCAAGTTGCTTACAAAAACTCATGAAATTTGTATTTGTATAAAACCAATTGAGAATGTTTTGAGTAGAAGTAACTATAGTCATGTGATGCATGTTAAGAGATGGGGAACTAGTTCCCCATCACAAAACATGGGACAAAATAGTCCTGCCATATTATGCGGCTTGTCATAGTCTTTGAACCTCTGCTGTTAAGGACTGCTAGATAGAGGGTGCTACACTTGAACCAGTATGGGCAAATCCTATCTTAAGCAAACTAATGTTGGCACAAGATGGCATGCTTAGAATCCTGTAGTCCAGTTGATTCACAATGCTGGCAGCAGTAGCAGAAGCTTCCCATATAATAATCTCATACTACAGCCCTGAGATGGATGCTCCTCCCCTTAAGACAGGACTCTACTCTTCATGCTTAGTCAATCCTAAGCTTCTTTGCAGAGATTGACAAATGAGGGAAGGTGATGGCTTTCCATAGAATCGTAAGACTGGAATGGATCTTGAGAAATCATCTAGTCTGGTCTCCCTGCTGTCATGAAAGGACTAAGTATTATCTAGACCATTCCTAAGAGGTGTTTGTCTAACTTGTTCTTAAAGACGGAGATTCCACAACCTCCTTAGGCAATTTATTCCAATGATTAACCACGCTGACTATTAGGAAGTTTTTCCTAATGTTCAACCTAAGCCTCCCTTGCTGCAATTTAAGCCCATTGCTTCTTGTCCTGTCATCAGAGGTTAAGGAGAACATTTTTTCCCTCTTTCCCCCATGTAACAACTCTTTGGGTACTTAAAAGCTATGTCATGTCCCCTCTCGGTCTTCTCTTTTCTAGACTAAACAAACTCAGTTTTTTCAGCCTTCCCTTATAGGACATCTAATCATGTGTTACTCTTTGGATTTTCTCCAATTTGTGCACAATTTTCCTAAGTGTGGTGTCCAAAATTGAACACACTACTCCAGTTCAGGACTACGCAGTTTGGAGAAGATCAGAATTACTCCTCAGCTTGCTTACGACACTCCTGCTAATACATCCCAGAATGAGGTTGACTTTTTTTTTTATAACTGTCACACTGACTCATATTTAGCTTGTAGTCCACTATGATCCCCAGATCCTTTCCGTAGCACTCCTTTATAGGCAGTCCATTTCCCATTTTTTGTGTACACAACTGATTGTTCCTTCCTCAGTGGAGTACTTTGAGCTTGTCCTCATTGAATTTCTTTTATATTTTCTTCAAATAATTTCTCCATATCATTTTGAATTTTAATCCTTGCTCCAAAGCACTTGCAATCCCTTCCAACTTGGTTTCATCTGCAAACTTTATAAGTGTGCTCTCTATGCCACCATCTAAATCATTGATGACTATATTGAATAGAACCAGACCCAGAAATTATCCCTGAGATACCCCATTCATTATGTCCTTCGAGCATGACTCTGAACTACTGATAAAAAGTGGTCTGTGCCTATGAAAGCTCATGATACCATCTACATGTTTTGTTAGTCTTTAAAGTGCTACCAGACTGTGTTGTTTTTTAAGTTTACTCTGTTGGAACAATTCTCCAACTAGTTTTGCACCCACCTTGTAGTACAGTGGTCCCCAACCTTTCGGGGCTGCCAGGCGCCTGGGGACGGGGCCACTCACGTGCCGGGCACCCAGGGGCGGGGCCACTCACGCGCCAGGTGCCTGGGGGCTGGACCACCCATACACCACGTGCCCAATGCCAGCGCCACCCATGCACCGCACTCCCGGGACCGGCGCCGGTCCTGTGCCACACGCACAGGGGTGGGGCTGCCCATACGTCATGCGCCCGGGGACAGTGCCGCTCCTGTGCCGCGCACCCCGGGATGGGGCCACCCATGCTCCACGTGCCTGAGGCCGGAACAGCCCATGTGCTGCATGCCCGGGGCCAGCGCCACTCCTGTGCTGTGCGTTCAGCAGCCGGCAGCACCCATGCACTGCGTGCCTGTGGTTGGTGCCGCTCCTGTGCCATGTGCCCAGGGGTGGGGACACCCATACACCGCACACCCAGGAGCTGGCAGCACCCATGCGCCACGTGCCTGGGGGTGGGGGCAGGGCCAGCCCGATCACTCGGCGGGCACACAGAAATGGCCCGGCGGGAACCACTTTGGGGACCACTGTTATAGTAGCACCATCGAGGTTGCATTTCCCTAGTATATGAGAAGCTCGTGGAGCCAATGTCAAAAGTTCTACTAAGTCAAGATATACCTCTTTCCCCCCAGCCACAAAGCTCATTACCCTGTCAAAGAAAGCTATCAAGTTGGTGTGACACAATTTGTTCTTGACAAATCCACACTGTTGTTGTCATCTTCTAGAGGTCTGCAAGTGGTTTCACTATTTGCTCCATTATCTTTCCTGGTACAGAAGTTAAGTTGAATATAATGCCTTTGTATAATTCCTCATTTCCCTTTTTATAAAGGGATACTATTTACCCTTTTCTAACCTTCTGGAACAAAGCCTGTCTTCCATGACTTTTCACAGATAATCACTAATGGCTCAGATATCTTCTCAGGCAGCTCAAATATTTTAGGATGCATTTCATCAAGTTCTGGTGACTTGACATCTAACTCAAGTAATTTTAACTTGTCCTTTTCATATTTTAGCTGAACCTACCTCCTTTTCCCTAAGAACATAAGAACGGCCGTACTGGGTCAGACCAAAGGTCCATCTAGCCCAGTATCCTGTCTACCGACAGTGGCCAGCACCAGGTGCCCCAGAGAGGGTGGACCGAAGACAATGATCAAGCGATTTGTCTCCTGCCATCCCTCTCCAGCCTCTGACAAACAGAGGCTAAGGACACCATTTTATCCCCTGGCTAAAAGCCTTTTATGGACCTAACCTCCATGAATTTATCCAGCTTCTCTTTAAACTCTATTATAGTCCTAGCCTTCACAGCCTCCTCTGGCAAGGAGTTCCACAGGTTGACTACACGCTGTGTGAAGAAGAACTTTCTTTTATTAGTTTTAAACCTGCTACCCATTCATTTCATTTGGTGTCCTCTAGTTCTTCTATTATGGGAACTAATAAAGAAAATTTATTTATCAGCCCTCTCCACACCACTCATGATTTTATAGACCTCTATCATATCCCCCCTCAGTCTCCTCTTTTCTAAACTGAAAAGTCCCAGTCGCTTTAACCTCTCCTCATATGGGACCCGTTCCAAACCCCTAATCATTTTAGTTGCCCTTTTTTGAACCCTTTCCAAGGCCAAAATATCTTTTTTGAGGTGAGGAGACCACATCTGTACACAGTCTTCAAGATGTGGGCGTACCATAGTTTTATACAGGGGCAGCAAGATATTCTGGGTCTTATTTTCTATCCCTTTCCTAATAATTCCTAGCATCCTATTTGCCTTTTTGACCGCCGCTGCACTCTGTGTGGAAGTTTTCAGAGAACTGTCCACGATAACTCCAAGATCTCTTTCCTGATTTGTCGTAGCCAAATTAGCCCCCATCATACTGTACGTATAGTTGGGGTTATTTTTCCCGATGTGTATTACTTTGCACTTATCCACATTAAATTTCATTTGCCATTTTGTTGCCCAATCACTCAGTTTGGTGAGATCTTGGAGTCCCTCACAGTCTGCTTCTGTCTTGACTATTCTAAACAGTTTTGTATCATCTGCAAACTTTACTACCTCACTGCTTACCCCTTTCTCCAGATCATTTATGAATAAGTTGAAAAGGATTGGTCCCAGGACTGATCCTTGGGGTACACCACTAGTTACCCCTCTCCAATCTGAAAATTTACCATTTATTCCTACCCTTTGTTTCCTGTCTTTTAACCAGTTTTCAATCCAAGAAAGGACCTTCCCTCTTATCCCATGGCCATGTAATTTACACAAGAGCCTTTGGTGATGGACCTTGTCAAAGGCTTTCTGAAAATCCAAGTATACTATATCTACTGGATCCCCCTTGTCCGCATGTTTGTTAACCCCCTGGCATTCATTATCTTAGAAACCAATCACCATCACCTTCTTGGTGAAAACCAAAACAAAAAACTCCTCTGCTATTTCCATTTTCTCTGTTGTCATTCCCACACATGTTGAATAACAGTCCTACACCATCCTTGGTCATCCTCTTTCTTCTAAGGTAGCTGTAGACTGTTTTCTTGTAGTCCTTTATATCTTTAGCTAGTTGAATTGAGCCTTGAGCTTTCTCATAGACTTTAAGGTCAGAAGGGATCATTATGATCATCTAGTCTGACCCCCTGCACAGTGCAGGCCACAGAATCTCACCCACCCCTCCCAGAATAATCCTCTCACTTATATCTCAGATATTGAAGCCTTCAAATACTTTGAAGACCCGAAGATGCAGAAAATTCTCTAGCTGTGATCTGTACCCCATGCTACAGAGGAAGGCAAAAAACCTCCAGGGCCTCTGCCAATCTACCCTGGAGGAAAATTCCTTCCTGACCCCAAATATGGCGATCAGCTAAACCCTGAGCATGTGGGCAAGACTCATCAGCCAGACACCCAGAAAGTTCTCTATAGTAACTCCTATCATCCCTCCATTGACCTATTCCCACTGATAATGAATGGACAATTAGTTGCCAAGATCATGTTATCTCATCAAACCATCCCCTTCATAAACCCATCTAGTTTAATCTTGAAACCAGATAGATCTTTTGCCCCCACTACTTCCCTTGGAAGGCCGTTCCCGAACCTCACTCCTTTAATGGTTAGAAACTTCGTCTAATATCAAGTCTAAACTTCCTACTAGCCAGCTTATATCCATTTGTTCTTGTGTCCACATTGGTATTAAGCTTAAATAATTCCTCTCCCTCCCTGGTATTTATCCCTCTAATATATTTAAAAAGTGCAATCATGTCCCCTCTCAGCCTTCTTTTGGGTCAGGTAAACAAGCCTAATTTTGTCCCTACATACTTGTGTTATTGGTTTATATTCATCTTTTGTAATTTGACCTAGTTACTACTTTTGTAAGACTCTCTTGATTTTAAGATCATTGAAGCTCTGGTTAAGCCAGCGTGGGCTCTTGGTATATTCCTATCTTTCTTATGCAGTGGGATATTTTGCTCATACTAGAATTAGTGATATGAATGGATAACCTATTAACCAGTAAGCATCACCCTTTTTACTGGGTTGATATTAGGGATGTAAAGGACTAGTCGACTATTGGTACCTCAAAGCGCCAGCACCACACAGAAATAGAAATGTGATCAGCTGTGTGGCGCTGCCGTTTTGAAACGCCAAGGTGGAGTTCAAAGGGACAGCACCACACAGCTGAGCTGGCTCCACATGGCATTTCAGATCAGCAGCACATCATGGAGCCCCGGGTCAGCAGTGTACTCTGTCTCCCGCTGACCCCAGGCTCTATGCTGCGCTTCCGATTTGAAATGCACAAGAGCCCCTGCTGGGGACTCTTGTACATTTCAAAGCTGGCACACTGCGTGCAGCCCAGAGTCAGCGGTACTTCCCGCTGGCCCTGGGTTGCACACAGGTTTTCACATTCCTCCTTTGAAATACACAAGAGCCACAGTGGGGGTTTTTGTACATTTCAAAGGAGGAATCCAGAAGTGCCTATTGGCTAGTCGAGTAGTCGATGGAATTTGCATCTAGTAAATTAACCATTACTTAACAGCATTAGTTGATGGTTACCAGTTATGGTTAATCAGTGGCTGGGCTGAGGCAACCCCCTCATGGTGGGGGAGCTGGGCATACCATGGTACACAATGGGCAGGACGGGCACTTCAGTCTGACCAGAGCAGGCCCTGTCTATCCTCATTTAAGCACTTAACTGGTGAAACATAACATTTAAGCGGTTAACTGATTATACAGGATTTTACATCCTTAACTAGAATAGTATAAGGGGAATACTATGCTAGTGGCTACCATCTCACTTGAAATAAGTCACCATCTACAGTAGTAGTTTAACTTGAATATTGCCAGATTCAGATTGATAAGTTTAGTGAAAGTTTCCATAGCCTATTACTTATCCTTTTGCCTCTCATTGTTTTCATATCTTTTGTTCAGAAAGTTTGGGGTTTTCCCCTTTTACATTTTTGTGGAATCTTTCATAAGGCAGTAAAATAAAATTTATTTAAACCTTTTTTTTTTTTTTGCACACTTCAGATTTAATTCTGACTTTTGTATTCTAGAAGAATGTGGGGTCTTTATTAAAACACCAGATACTGCAGCTGACTACTATGTGGTACAAGGTATGTGATTGATCCATCTCAATTGCATGCCACACCCCTGGTGGTTTGTGCTACAAGGTAACTACAATCAGTGAAGGAGGGGCTGGTGTGATGATGGAATGGCTTACGGAACCTTGGCTTGTGATTGTGCCAGCCTTTTTTTTTTTTTTGGTCCTTTTAATTGAAAGTGCTCACTGGTTAATAACCAGCAAGGAAACAGCACCAGAGGGTTGTCAGCTGCTCTGAGTACTGCTGGGTTGCCCCTTTGTGATGCCTCAGGGGGTGGCACGGCATGTGGGGGAGGGTTAACCACTGGGCCATGTGGTGCAAGGGTGGGAGTGGTTAAGCTGTGGCCTCTTGAGCACAAAGCAAGGAAGCAGTTGGTTCCCTCCCTGCACCCAGCAACAGCATTTTTGGAGGAGATGGAGTCCGACCTACCCCATACATTGTGGGATTGGGCTGGGAGTCCCGTTCACAGGAGGAGATCCAATCCACCCCCCCCCTTACCTATTAGCAACCCGCAGCTGAGAGCTTGCAGGGGAAACACAGGCACCTCTGCAGGTTTCCAACTGAGGTGCATCTCTGCCCAGGGCCCAATCGTAGCTCGCTGAGAGAGAAGCCTTACATCCCTGTTCTTCTTTAAGCGGCTCCCAGCTGAAACCTCAGGCACCTAGTGGTCAGATGGAGGCTGCTGCCACACGCAGAGTCAGGTCACCCTGCTTCCTGGCCTCCTGCCCAAGCCTGAGGCACCATGGGATGGATAGCCCCTCCCCCAGCTGATTCCCACAGCCCCACTTTAGGAACAAAGGCAGGCCACGTGGCCTCTCCCTGGAACAGCAGGAGCCATGCAGCTACTGCCCACATTGCCCCAGGGCTTGCTGCAGCAGACCTGGCTCTCTTCCCCTGGTCGCTGGAGGGTTGGGCCAGGCCAAAGCATTGGCAAGCCTGGTTAGAGGCTACATGGCTCCTGCTCCACCCCCACCCCCACCTCCCAGTAGGGGTAGGCCCCCATGGCTAGTGGCTCCTGCCAAGCATGGCGAGAGGGGAGGCTACATAGCTTAGGGTAGAGGGAGGGTCTGCGGGATGCAGTGATGCATGATGTCACTCTGTTGTCCTGGAGGAAAGCTTTTTTTTTTTTTTTTAAACACAGATACAATCTATCTTTCCCCAAAATAATAATAGTTGGGAAAGACAAAGTCAAATATTGTATGAAGTACACGATGTAGCTTTGAAAGTCTAGTTCACTTATGTAGTCCCTTGCTATTATGGGAGTGAGTTATAGAAAACTTTAAAATTCTCTGTTAATCCTCAGTTTGAGGAATAAGCCCTACAACTCCAGAGAGCTGACACACTAAGTGAGGAATGCTGCCTTTAAAAAAAGCAATAGAAGCCTTATGCACATTTCCAGAGCCGGATTACGGGGGGGGGGGGAGGTACTAAGGGGGCACCTGATGGCAGCTGTAAGGGGTGCTGCCATCAGGCGCTGGGGGCCACGTGGCGCCCCTTAGAGCTGCCATCAGGCGCTGCACATGTGCCGTGTGCCCGCTACCTGGGGTGTAGGAATGGTGAGAGCCAGCCCTGCATATTTCTCTGACTAGGTGCAGGGTGGCTTCAGCATCAAGTGCTACTATGGCTCTGGTCCAATGTATATCGTTTACCCCAATGCTAACAGCATTCGCCTACCATATTGAAGACCTCATTTGAGTTTCTCCTCTCACTGATATCAAGAAAGTTTTCAACTCAGTCTTCCTCCCAGGATAGTGCCTTAAACACTGCACTTTCTATTTCTCCTGGTGAAGCTGTTCAACTATATATAAATAAATATGTACTGGAGCAGGGTGACTGGCATATGGGTCCTTCTTGCCCCAATGCATGTTAATTCTATACACAGCAACAGCTTCAACAGGGTAGAGAACTACCTCAAAAGATATCCTAGTGTAGTTGAGCACAGGCAAGCAGAGTTCAAATCTCTTATTTGTTTTGGACAGGGGAGAGAAATTGAACCAGGTCTTACACATCTGGTTAAAGGTTGTAAGTTGGCACCACTACCTCTGATTTGAGGATCTCACTGGACCTAGACCCCCAGATGCCTAGACTGAGGTGTACACTTAGTAATGGATTTTTTAGGTGGCAACAGTTAGAGTTTGAGGAACCACATTTTGGATCTTGCCCTAATGAACATTTCTATGTTTCAGGTAAAAGGAAAAGTAATGAAATGAGTAGAAACATCGCAAAAAGACAGAAGTCTGAAAGCAACGCTGAGCATCCTGCATTTTACTATAATATCCATAGACATAGCATCAAAGGAATGAACATGCCAAAGTAAGGATCAAGTTCGTTTGACTGCCAACAAAATCAATGTGTAATTTTGTGTTGAGACCAACCAGTAATAACTTTCTTTATACATTTTTCAGGTTAAACAAGTTCTTACAGTATCTCTCCCAAGCTGGCTATAGAGTAAGCCGAACCCATTTTGATCCCATGGGAGTTCGCACAAATGCACCTTTGGCCCAGTTTAAATCTATCCTTGTGAAGTACAGCACTCCCACCTACATTGGGGGGCAGGCAGAAGGCCCTGTGCAGTCCACTGAAGATGCCCAGGCAGCAGACAATATCCACACTGCTGCCGCCGAGGACAAGGCAGGAGACATGGAGTTCACAGAAGCTAGTGAATCAGAAGCCACACTCTTGTTCACAAAAGACAGCTATCATGATAACTTCACTGCTGCTGAATGTAAATAGTGTGTTAATTTGAGAGTTACAACTAAGCCCTACTCATGTAAACCAATCTACAGAACTGGCTTTGAAAGCTTGGGCTGCCAGTATAGTTTTAATGTGTGGGAAACATTTCATAATTACACCAGAAGAACTTGTAATTGATCAGTGTATGTGGTCAAGTTACTATTAATGGGGGAAAACTGTAGTGTTATTGACTTTTATGCTCTTGTCTTTCTTTTAAACACTGGCATTTTGTGACTGTCCGATTTTCAAAGAGCCTTATCAAAGTGCTAGTACAGTTTCCAGTACGGTGGATAAGCAATGGGGCCAAAAGGCTTAAGCATCTCTGTAAATGTGGCTAGTGCACAATCTATTAAATGAGCCATCAGGCTTGGAGCTTGACTGATTAGAATTTAGCAATAGGTCAAAATTGTAAGACACCAAAATGTACTATAAAATGAGGTATTCAATTTAAGCAAGCCAGAACATTTTAAATAGGTATAATTTTATACCTTATGTAGCAAATAATGTTACATACAAGATCTAAAGGCAAGTGGAGTGGGAATGAAATTAAAACTTTTTACTGTTTGAATTTTATAAGTAGCTACTTTGCAGAAGATAATACTTACCTGCAAGCTATCACCAAGAGAGGACTGAGTGGCAAAGAGTTAATTCACCAGGATTTAACTTGTGGGCCCTACATCTTTCACAGGTAGTATTTGATGAATAAGTCAATATGTGTCATCTATAGCTATCTGATTCAACCTGCTTGTGAGTTTCCTTTTACAAGTCTGATTAAATTTTTACATAAATCTTCCAATATTTTCACTATTGGAACCATCTCTAGGTTTAATAGTCATTTCCTTTTAAAAATACAGAGACCCACATGGTATTACTTCAGACACAAGATCAGAGTTTCAGTTGTGGAGTTTTTTCCAGCTGTTAATTCTAGCAGTTTTGGCCCAGGCTTCTGTCTCGCACTAGTTCCGATCTTATATGGCTTTTAAGACAGGATCTTCCATACAGCAAGGGGAAGAGTTTTAGGTTCAGGCCTTGTCCATAGAGTTTTGGCAGCATAGAGCTGGGAGACTTGGGGAGGAATCATACCCCCTAAAAACCAACATCAGTGAGACAAAGGAACATCCCACCCCCCCAGATGTAAGGTTCCAGCCAGAAGAGCATGTCTAGTGTCAAAGGGTACGGTTAGACTACGTGGGAGATGAGGGGGGTTCGGGATACCAGAGAGATCCTGAAAAAACTCCGTGTCCAGGGAATGCATTTGCTCTTCCACTTTTTTTTGGGGGGGGGGGGGGGGGAGGGGCAGAAGAGCAAACACTCTCTAGCAGAAGCCCCTGAATGCCTCATTCCACGAGGAAGAAGGGGGCTTTCGAAAGAGGGTTTTTTCCCAAAATTTGGCCCAGTCTAGATGGGCCAAAAGTCAGAAAAGCCTTTTCCAACAAAAGTATCGGAAAAAGATACTCAAATTGTGCTCCGCATTTTGCATATCTCTTTCCAATAGATCCTCACAGTCTAGACTGTGAATGTCATTTGACTGGTGGCTTAGCTGTACCAGTAGAACTCTTCCTATCATGTCAGCTTATGCTACATCTTCCACTACAGGCTTCTACCAGCATACCTATGCTAGAAAAGCATATCTAGTGTAAACATGCCATCAGATGCAGGTTTTTCCACAGCTGCAACAACTCCAATGCTGTCATAGAACCGCTATCATGTCCTTAGCGTTCTATAAAATGGGGTATTTGGGATACATAGCACTTTCATGCCCTGCCAAGTTGTAGGACTTTAGTCATGTGACAGTTTTACTTACAGAAGCAAAGTTTTTTTCCAAAAATCTGCAAAATAAACCCCAGTGGTGTGGCATAAAGTACATGAACTAGTCTAATAGGTTTGGGAACACAGAGAAAGAGAATCATGCATGGCTTATTGGTGCTGGAGAAAAGTTAGTGGCAGTATAGACACCAGAGAAATCTTTCACATAGAATCCACTTACTTCATGCTAAAGTTTACACAAACACCACCACAAGGAAATTCCATGAAAATTGACATAGGGTCTTTAAGGCAGTATTGAACCTGGAATTACTTAGCTATAATTTTTTTTAAGATGACAGGATTTCAAATTGAGTGTCCTTTAAACTGAATATGAGCCTTACTGGAGTTTTCAGACCCCACTTGTTTTTAATTTCTAATGCTATAGAAGAGTTTCACACCAACAGAGGAACCTGACTATATATGGTAAACTGAGAAACAGAAAGAAACTGGCAAAACAAAATTTGTAAACTTTCAGTTAAAAAAAAAATCCAACAATCCTAAAATATTTATTAATACTAGAAGGAAAAAACAACTCTGTGGACAGAAACCAGTGGAATTTGGAAACACTGCATGTGGGCAGTGGTCAACAAAATGTCTTGTGGGCCACACACATAACCCCGCAAGGCTGCATGTTGGCCACTGGCTACAGGTTTCCCACCACTGATAGATTAGATAGATAGATCATTTTAAAACAGCCACCTGTACATATAACATGGAATGTATATTGGGAGGGCTGGTGAAAGTACAAAGCCTCTGAAAACCATTATATCCAACAAACTGGACATCTTTCTTCTCATAAAAAGAGCCCTACTAAACATTTCTTGACCCTAAACAATGGGCAGAATATAGAAAATCAGAGGATTTTTTCAACAGGATAAGGAGAGGGTGACGCCATATATTCTGTATAATCATGGCTTCATTATAACACAACCCTACTGCTGGATGAAAAATAAAGGGCTGAGGTTCAGAGTGCACAGTATAGTTCCATCTTTGACTTTATCAAATGCCACTTTTCTGGAAAGTGGATAAAACTACCCATCTCACTATACATTTATCCTCACATATAGCTAAGGTTGTAAAACTTAGCAGATACTGACGCTGAGTATTTTACAAGAGTTCCACCACATGCAGTATGTAATGCTACTCCACATATTCGAAGTCTTCTGTCTGAATTGATGCTGGGATGATTAGCACATAGGTATATTACCACACGTAAAAGGATTTTGCTGGCTGTCCCAAGTAGAGCACACCAAACCGACTGTCTTCTCATATCACTCTTTGCCTGACAATTATTCTGTGTCCCACACACCAGAATAACTATTTGTACTTATCATAGCAGCCACTGAAAAAATGGATATTAGCTAGTGTTACCACACAAGAAAACCCCATTTTAAGGCCCCGATCCAAAACCTATAGAAGTAAATGGGAATTTTCCAACTGATTTCAATGGGCTTTAAATCAAGCTTTGTAAGTTGGGGTGGGGAAAAACTGGGGCACCAGATTCCATTGTGTGGCATTGGCACATGTATCCAGAGAGCAGCTGCATCTTCCACTCCTCCATCTAGAAAGCTGATAGTGTTGTTAGACAATGCTGGCTGTACAGGTGGATTCATGGCGCAAATGGTTTCTTTTGTAGACTGCAATAGGAAGTGAATGAATTTCCAGTACTGTGTTCACAGTATTTTTGCTTTATTTTGACAAATGTGAGATGTTAGGTATGACTTCAGTTTCAGATATTATAACTGTTCAATTTACCATACCTAACTAGCACAAGGTACCAAAAATGAAGATCTAGCTCAACAGGAAAGTGACATGAAAGTTGTTTTGAAAAGTAAATTGTTTATAGCACTAAAAGGTCACAGTGCAATCAATGGCATTATCAAACACCTACATAATATATATTTTTAAAGAACATAAATATTCAGTAAATTCACTATGACATAAAAGTAAAAAGTTTCACATTCTCTCATGCTTTTATAAACTGCGGACAAAAAGACATTCTCTAGACAGACACATCTCATCTTCACAGACACCTCCTTTGTTTCTTAAACATTCTTAGATATCACACCAGGAATTTGTCATTCTGCTGCAGCTAACCTAGAAGTTTCTCCATAAAATCTAAGTATCACAAAAACAGGAATATATTTAGTGGACATGCACTAGTATTCTGTACAGTTGTACATTACACCAAATAATACTGAATAAAACAACATTTGAAAATAAACCCTCGCCCTCCAATATGCTTGGTAACTGGAAATGTCAGTTTCATGGCACAGATTACAAAAAGCCGTAAAAACATTTTAGATACCAAAAAGAAATATTAAAAGTTATTCAAGCCTATGAATTTCTCAGAGATGAAATTGACCCAAAACAGCAAGTAGATACATATTTACAAATGTTAAGCTTGAATGCCAAGGAGTAATGGAAGTCTTGCTCCATTCCAACAGAAATCTAAGGATTTGAAGTGTACAAATCTCAAACACTTCAAACATTAGAAACTCATCCATTTTAACTACAAGCAAGAGCAGAAAGGCAGAAGAAATACCATATTATTGGAAGTATCATATTCCTCACCTGCTTTAAGGGTCTTTTCATTTTCAAATTCTGAACTACAGAGACATACAAGACATAAAACCATAGAGCAAAGAGAACATCACTGTGCCACTTCCCTAACATTGAGTATTTTCTTTAGCTGCAGCAAAGCATACCCACTAGGTGAAGGCAGGGTTCACACCAAAAACAAAACAAAAACCCACCTGTTTAACATGAATGGTAAATGCAAAACTTCACACAGCAGCCAACTGCCAAGTTAAAAAAAAATCCTACCATAAGACACTAAATGGTAAACCTGTCAAGTATTAACATTTTCTTCCAAAGTGCTAAGCCATATTTGTTAAAGCTTTGTCTAAAACAGAATAGTTAGAACAGTTTGTAACTGAAACAGTTCTTTCCATCAGCGATGAACCAGTTATAACTCACAACTGATGTGAAAAGAGTACTTATAAAGTAAGATACTCTTGCTGCAACAGTACCACCATACTAGAGTTTAAAGGGGACTTTTTGTTGCAAAATTATATTTCCAAGAAAGACTCCTTTACTGTAAAGTCTGATATTTCCACAGCAAAATCTGCCATTAAATGTTTAGTCCTAGCACATCCAATGTATCAGAGAAAATTTTGTATAATAAATGTTATCTGCCATACCAAGGACATGATAATTCTGCAACAGGAGTGAAAGATAAGAAATTAGAGTGCACAGGGACTGTGACAGTCTGCCCAGGAAAAAAAATTTAAACATAATTGATTCTGATACTGAAATGAATGAAATCCAGCAGGTAGCAAGATTTTTTAAAAAGTGTCAGAACTTTTTCCTCTAAGCCTTCAGTATCTTGGTCTACTGAAAGCTATAGCAGTACCTTGATTACCACCAATAATCCAATTCTCCCAGGGGACCAGATTACTAGTGTAAATACCTTGGAACCCAAACCGCATGCTGTTATCAGAATTGAATTCTTCAAACATCTTTTATAATGATAGTAGTTAGCAAATCACCATCATTAACATACCTCACAACATGTGCTACTATTGATTAGACTACTTTAAACTCTCATCAAAGGGCTGGTGTAATTGTATCAGGTATATTAGCAGACCAACAGCTTTTCCTGGAGTATGTTTCATTCCACGCTGGAACCTTTGCTTGATCTGATCTCAAGCTGGGAACAAAAAAGCATCTCTTTGATGACTACAATGGAATGCACTGGAGAAGGTTATTCCGTCCCCTTGAAAAAAAAATAAATTAAAGATAAAACCTAGAATACTGTCTAATTATAAGAAGAAATACGCTCTGAGTAGTCTGAAGACATTCCAAGTTCTGTCCATTGAAGATGATGGTGGTGCCTTCTTAATATTAAATCATAGCTATAAAAGTTAGTTGGAGTCCTCACTCCAAACCTTCTTGCAAAGCCTATTTATGTTCCTTTGTTGGTGCATAGTAGAGTTCCATGGGTTTGTTCACTTTCCAGTACTTTTCACTGACCAGCTCCAAGGAAAAGGAACCATTTAATACCTAAAGGAGAAGAAACACCAATAGTACTGAAAATATATTTTCCATCATCTTGCTATGAACTTCTGACTCATCTGTCAATGTGAAATCCCTACTGTTTACTAAGGGAAAAACATTTACAGAACAAAAGTCACCTGTGGTTCTGGCTGCAGTTAATAGATATTTCCTGTGGTGCCGGTCATTAAATAAGTTTAATAGTGTTTCTAGTTGCTTATCTATTTCTAGTTTAATAGTGTTTCTAGTTGCTTATCTATAATTCAATGACTAGCAACTTGATTCTAATGCTAGTCCCCCTCACTAGTTCATAATATAGATTAAATCTTAATACAGATCACCTTTTCATTTGTTATGCTTTTGGAGAGAGTATTTCCCCACTCAGTAGCACAAACCAAGGTGCTAATTGCTTTCCAAACACAAGAAATCGTGCTCTTCTCCAAACAGATTGCAAGCTACCAAGAAAATCAAATAGCTAAGGACAGGGGCATGGGGAGTCAAGCACAAAGGTAATGAGAAGAATCATCATGAT
Organism: Pelodiscus sinensis; assembly: GCF_049634645.1. Lineage (NCBI taxonomy): Eukaryota > Metazoa > Chordata > Testudines > Trionychidae > Pelodiscus > Pelodiscus sinensis. Next base: position 55,805,436 of record NC_134719.1, read on the forward strand.
CATTCCACAAACTCTTACTAACATAATGAATTCTTGGATATACAGTTATGGGCTTAGGGGAGAAGCAGACAAACAACATAGAGATTGGCATCATGGACATGGGGGAACCTGCATGTTGTGCAGAGCAACTGAGGTGACTAAGTAGGGAGGGGAACAGCTATGCATGACCTTGCAAGCAAAAAAAACAAAAACAAAAAAAAAACACACCTTTAAATGTATGTACCAAGACCCGAGACCAGGCCTGTTTCCCTGCCAACAGTCTGACTTTATAGACAGCTAAAATGCAATGAACCAGGCTGCCTCTTCCTGTGGAAGAACCTGCATGAAAGGACTTGGGGGAGGTGAACTTGGGTCATTCCAATAGGGGTAGTGGGGCCCTGAGCCTCACAGGCCAGATCAAAGCAAACCACCAGCCACATCCAACCCATGGGCTTCCCTCCTTCCCTTCTAAATCTTTCTTGAATTAGTAAGACTGGCAGGAATCTAAACTATCTAGTGATACCATCTCTTAAAGGTGAGTAACTCTTCAGCTAAAAAACTATTGTCCAACCTTATTGACTGAGTTTCTGAGGATTGGGCTCATTTAATATTTGCCTGTCTGATCTACAACTATTGTGCAAATTGACGTGATACCAATAGATGTGCCCCTATTGGTATCTGAATTTGCCTGGGAAGTGCTATCCACCCTGGGACATTCTCAATAGGAAATTCCTCAAATCTAAGCACCACTTATTTCCTCCTACTTTCTACATGTGAAATAAAGAGACAGATTCTCAGCTGGCATAAATTGATAAAATCCCAGAGACATCAATGGAGCCAGACCATTTACTCTACCTCAGGGCATGTCTACCCAGAGCATCCCCACATTTACATGCCACTCCTTTTCTACTATTGATGCTTTTGTTGTATGCACTGGCCACAGAACAGCCTGTTGCTTACGTCCTCACAATAGGCTGTACTGGTGCTGTGCTTTTTAAAAATGGATTATGAATACAATCCACAGATCAATTTATAGAAAGAAGCCAAACCAATCACAATAGGATAACAAATCCATTGTGCCTTCATGTTGTAGCATTGATGGGTCTCAACTTTCTAAATTAGACAGGGTATCAACCAGATCAACTACTCACAGTGTACTGGCCATTGGCCGTAGCAATGTAAATTGTGTACTGCTTCTCACTGGCTGTGTCAAGATTCATCTGGTTTGACTCTCCTTTGCTTCGAAGTTCCTCCAAAGCCAACCTCACAGCTAGGTACTTAGACAAGTGATCAACAGTGGCATTGCCAGAGGTCTTTATGTACCTGCAACAGTAACAACAAAGGCAACCAAAGACGTGAGTCTCTTGCACAGAAAACGGTATTAGATAAACATCCTACATAAAAGTAAATAAATTTGTATGTAACGAGCACAGACTGCCTCGATATTTTCACTCAAGATTTAAAAAAAGCTACAGGCAGTCCCCGGGTTACGTACAAGATAGGGACTGTAGGTTTGTTCTTAAGTTGAATCTGTATGTAAGTCGGAACTGGCGTCAGCCGCTGCTGAAACTGATCAGTTTCAACAGCGGCTGAATCTGGACGCCAGTTCTGACTTACATACGGATTCAACTTAAGAAACCCAGGCGTCCCCAAGTCAGCTGCTGCTGAAACTGATCAGCGGCTGATTCCAGGAAGCCCGGGGCAGAGCAACTCTGCCTCGGGCTTCCTGTAGTCAGCCGCAGGTCAGTTTCAGCAGTGGCTGACTTGGGGATGCCTGGGGCAGAGCAGCTGGGGTGCTGCTGGGTTGCTCCAATAGCAACGTTCCTTGGCGCTACTGGAGCAACCCAGCAGCACCCCAGCTGCTCTGCCCCAGGCATCCTGATTCAGCCACTGCTGAAACTGACCAGCAGCGGCTGAATCAGGACGCCTGGGGCAGAGCAGCTGGGGTGCTGCCGGGTTGGTACAGTAGCACCGAAGAGCAGCGCTGCGGGACCAACCCGGCAGCGCCCCAGCTGCTCTACCCCAGGCATAGGCAAGAAAAGCCTGGTCTGCTGGAGGAGGGGGGGATACTAGCTGCACCCCCCCCCCCCAGCAAACCAGGGAGACGCAGGTGGCGGGACCGCCCGCGTCCTCCACGGCTATGCTCCGTCTTCCTGGTCTGCTGACCAGGGAGATGGGGAGCAAAGCCTTGGAGCATGCCCGCAGTGGGACAGCCCAGGCGTGCCTGGGCTGTCCCGCTGCGGGCGTGCTCCAAGGCTTTGCTCTGCGTCTCCTTGGTCTGCTGGGGGGGGGGCTCCCCCCCAGCAGACCAGGGAGACGTGGAGCAGCTTTTCTCGCCCCGGAGGACGGGGGCGGCGGGACTGCAGCGCATCTGGGCGTCCCGCCGCTCCAGTCCTCCGGGGCGACAAAAGCCCTGTTCGTAACTGTGGATCCGATATAAGTCGGATCCGCGTAACTCGGGGACTGCCTGTATTTACTGAATAAGGAGTAATTACGAGAAAAGAAGTCCTCACATCCCTCTCAATCTCCTCCACTCTATTTGGAGATAGGATATGTTACTATATCCCTTTGTCATCAGTCTGATTCTGTGAAACATTCACTTTATTCACATGTGGGACACTTGGTTTCCCCAAGTAAATATTCAGGACTGCTCAGATCCTGAACACTGATGTGTGACATCAGGTCAACAGACAAGAACTGGATACTTGATATGCTCTATGACTTCTTGCCCCTCACTATTCTTGACTAACTCCTCATTTTCTGGAAATCTAACCTGAAGCACAAGATTTTCGTAAGTGCCTTATGGTCTAGAACAGTGTTTCTCAACCAGTGGTACAAGTACCCTTAGGGGTACTCAAGAGAAGTCTAGAGGGTATGTCAGCACAACTGAAATTTGGAGAAAACTGAATTTTTGTTTTAAGTTTCACAACGCTTCATTTTTGTACTTTTTACATCCAAAAATGTCATCGCCTGCCCAGCTACGATTAAGTTGTTTAAACAAATGTGTTGCAATGGTAGAAAAAAAATGGTGTGTCTGAAAACTATAGACACAGTATTTGGGGGTACTTACTTTTTTTTCTTTTTTGGAAAAAGGGGTACTTTATAAAAAAAATTTTAAAAAAAAGGTTGAGAAACACTGGCCTAGAATGTTGTACTTCGAAAGCCAGGAGAAAAAATCTCACGCTGAAGAGGAATAAGAAAGAAGTCTGCAGATATTTCAGGAAACTCTAGGGGAAAAAATGCAAACCTGCAGACTGCAGATACCAGAACACAGTATTTAGGGTAAGATTCACTTTGAAAGGGACTTGTACTTCTGAGCCACTATTGAAAAATTCACTTCCCCAATTTCCAAGACAAAAGAATTCACATGTTGACCCATTCAATTGTGCGCCAGCATTTACATAAGGCATATGTTTTCATACGTATTTTCAAAGGCAGTATAGGAACTGGTATGTAAAATCATCCAAGGTCTTAAAATGCAGTCAGTCAACAGTTCCACACCAAAACAGTGTGCTCTGCAATCAAAGGGCTAAAACGGACTATAATTAGCTACCCCATTTAGGGCAGAAAAAGTGCATTCAGTTCAACAGGGCACAGTCTGACTAGAGAAATAATGTCTGTATTTGATTTCAAAAAGCTTTCCTTCAGAAATAGATTAAGTAGCAACAAGACAATTAGAAGATGTGGAAGATACTTACCTGGTCTGTGCACTGTCATCATTCTCCATGAGTGTAGGGTGGGGCCTGAAGACCAGCTCTATTTCACTAGCACCATCCATTACTGGGTCTATTGCCACAGTTGTGTTGTTATTGTCCAGTTCTAGCCCAGAATCATCTGATGTTTTGGTTCTTTTGTTACTGGGCCCTGCTTCCTGATTGCTGTGTGTTGAAGCATTGCTACAGTGTGAACTGTCACCATTATCCTCTGCTCCACTGCCATTCTCAATCTGTTGCTTCTTGCCTCGTTGTAGCCTGATTAAAGATATACGTAAATAAATATGATCTTGGCAGCCAATCAGCATTCAGAATTCATCAAATCTCTCTAAAATTTTCCACACACTAGCTCACACAGTATCTCTCAAACAATTTTTCACAATTGTCTAGAGGCAAAGGGTGTTATAGCAAGCATATTCAAAGGCACCAATATTTCATAGTGATTATACCAGCATATGTTCAACAACTCCTCCTCAAACTCTTTTTCCAGAGAGTGATTATGTTTTGTTCCTTCACTAAAGCTATGAAAAGAGTTTCCTTTTCTTTGCACACATACATATAAGTGAACAACTTTTTAAAACAAAACAGATTCTGAAGTCAACCTGTGGAACTCCTTGCCAGAGGAGGCTGAGAAGACTAGGACTATAACAGAGTTTAAAGAGAAGCTAGATAATTTCATGGAGGTTAGGTCCATAAATGGCTATTAGCCAGGGGATAAAATGGTGTCCTTGGCCTCTGTTTGTCAGAGGCTGGAGAGGGATGGCAGGAGACAAATCGCTTGATCATTGTCTCCGGTCCACCCTCTCTGGGGCACCTGGTGCTGGCCACTGTCAGCAGACAGGATACTGGGCTAGATGGACCTTTGGTCTGACCCAATACGGCCATTCTTATGTTTTTATGAAAGATTCATACAGAAATATCCTACACAATTTAATAGCTTATATTTTCCAAAGTTTTGTTGTAGAAGTCGTCCTTTGGAAACACAGGCCAATAATTATTTTTACCCAAGACTACAGGTTCTTCATGTTCCCTTGAAACATACACAGATTAGAAATCTAAGCAATCTGAGAAGGACAATGTGTACCATGTTTCCAAACCATTATACCTTTTATTGTATTAGATATAATAATGCACTGGCAAAATATTTTTGAATTATGACGGATTTATGCCACCCTGTTCTTTATTCTTTCAGCTAAACAGGATCCCATATGTATGCCACTATATTAGTTACTTGGAGCACTGTAAAAGAGTAGTAATGTCTGTACCACCAGTGTGAATTTCAAACACATTTTATTGTATGGTTTATACAAGCTGTTTCTCTTTTAGGGTTAAATGTTGTGCTATACCAAGCTGAGAAATTCTATGTATGCCTTTCAGAATTGCAAAATAAATTGTCATTAATATATCCCACCCCAAAAGTAAGATTTGCCCCCCCACACACACACACACACACACACAAAACAACAAAATCCCTTATTCCTGGTCAAGTATAATTTTGCAAAGCAAATTATCATCAAAATTATGCATATTGTTTTAAAAAACTGCTGAGAAGTTATTTTAGGACATGCTTTTCACATTTAAAGAACTAACAAAAATAGAAGATTAACAAGGGGTTCGGGGAACAGATGATCCTCAAGAAATAGAGCAGAATTGTACTTTACAATATTTAGATGTACCTTAAGGATGGCCTCTTCAGACATGAGAGAGAGCCCAATTGGTGTGATTCTTTGTACAGATTTCAGTGTATTGCATTAACTAAGAGGCTTGTATGATGGAGAAAAATTGTGATGCCTGTATTTTTATTGATTTGCAGCCTGAGTTCTTAAGGTGCATCTACACTGCATCATTATTTAGAGATAACTAGCATTATTTCGAAATAACAATGCATCTACACCCATTCCGTTATTTTGAAAAAACAGATGGCTTATTCCGAATTCTGTAAACCTCATTCTATGAGGAATAACACCTATTCCAAAATAGCTATTTCGAAATAAGGTGCTCCACTATCGCTATTTCGAAATAAGGTGTGTGTGGACGCTCCACTATCGCTATTTCGAAATAGCCCCTCTAAGTTATTCTTCCCCAGCACCTCCGGGAGTTCTAAACCGAGATAGCGCATCTACATTAGGGAAACCTGCCTCGAACTAATTTTGAGGCTTCCCCGCAGTGTAGATGTGCTATTTCAAAATAACTATTCTGGAATAGCTTATTTCAAAATAAGCATGCAGTGTAGACATACCCTTACTGTGATACAGATGTCCATCTTTTGAACACAATATAATCACTACTTTATGAAGCCAAATATTTGGCTGTCATGGAGAGTTAGGGAAATGATACAGGAATTCAAATTGCTGGTCAAAAGCTAGGCAGTTTTACTTTTAATCAGAGACTTAAAAAGGTATCTAGAATTATTTATGTTTTAGTTTGCTTTCAATATTAGGTTAATGTTACAATAAGACAAACAACCTATCCTCAGTGTCCCATACCTGTTCATGGCTTGAATCTTTAATCCTTCCTCAATGCTGTGGCTCAGAGCTTGCTGGTTATTGTGTTTACTGATCCGTGCTAGGACTCTCTCTTGATGAGCCTCATATTCATCTCGGCTTGGGTAAATTTTACTGATGAGGGCATCAAAATTCGGATCTGGTCTCAGTGATCTTTTAGAAACAAGCTTTTTCCGACATGTGGGACACTCTTTGTTTCTAAACCAACAAAAAAGAAAGGGGACAATGATAGTTCATCATGGCTGTCATCCAGAATTCCCTGTCATGATGCAGTTCATGCTTTCCTTATGACATTTAGGCTACATCTACACTGCAGTGCTTTTCCAGGATACCAGAAATATCCCAGATAAGCAACACCACGTCCAAGGAACGTGTCCGCTTTCTCAAGAACATTTTTTAAAAAGCGGACGTGCTCCTTCACCATCCCTGTAAACCTTGTTCTACGAGGAAGAAGAGAGGTGTCGAAAGAGCAGTTTTTTCCCCAAAATTTGGCACACTGTAGACACACCAAATTTCAGAAAAGCCTCTTTCGACAGAAAAAGCGGAAAAAGATACGCAAATTGCAGTTTGCAATTTGCAAATCTTTTTCTGACTTACCTTTGTAGTCTAGATATAGCCTTAGTGTGTCACCAACATCCTGTTAGCATCATCTAGGGAAAATCTCCTCTGCCTGCCTTTGACAACAATTACACTCCCTTCAGATTTGCTAAGAAATCTGCAGTTGTCACTTCAATAAAAGATGCATTTACATTAGGGATATTAGCGTACAGTCATTTAAACGATTACCAGATAAGTCTGGGTTTATCAGTTAATCCAAACAATTACACACACACACACACACACACACACACACCTCTCTTGTTGCAGCGGGGGTGGGATGCAGGAGCCGGTGCCCGTGGCAAGCCAGCTCCCCGCATATGCCGGTTCCTGCAGAGCCACCTGCCCCCTCTACTGCCTGCCCCCCATGCTGCTGCCTCTGTGGAAGGCAAGAGCCACTCCTTGCGGGGAGGCAGCAAAGTAGGAGCTGGTCTGCATGGGGAGCTGATTTTTAAACTGGTTCTCCTCATGGATTAGGTCTGCCTGCCACCCCGCAGTGCTGTCTCTGATACAGAAGCAGCAGCATGGGATGTCAGGGGACTCCCTGGCAGTGGGGCTGGAGCCAGGAACATACTAACTGCCTGCCCCGCCCCGGAAGAGCATTGAAGTAATCGTGTAACCACTAAAACCTGTTCTGGCTACACGATAACTAAAATTAACGATATCTAACATCCCTAATTTGCATATGTTTATATTGACATGTAAGGATTCAAATGTCTTGCTTTTCCTTGTGGACAGATTCTTTCCTTTAGCATCTCGAAGTGTGTCTTTATTAATCCAAAAAGGGCATTCTTAACTCAAGTTAGCATCCTAGTGAAGATAAGATCATTCATAGCTTTCATGTGAGTTAGTAGATCAGATAAAAAACTATAAAGGGATCCTACTCTTTAGCTTGATCTGCTAAATTGCAAAAACTATCAACTGGCTTGTCTTCACTAGACTGTTACTTAGAGTGAGTTAATTCACATTAAGAACACTTCTTCCCCCTAATGAAAGCAAGAGCTCCAGGGCAGAGGCCAGATTTTTTTTGTCAGACCGTGTTCATTAAGTGACATTCTTACTGCTCTAGCTTCTAATTAAAGGTAATTACACAATGGAGACTAACATACCATCTTCTATTATTGCATGTTCCAGTTCATTCGATAAATGTATGAAAATATCCCTTGACAAATGTACTGTTTCCATTTCACAACACATAGGAATCTTTCTGCAGGACATGAGATTACAACAATTTATTTTTATATGCATTGTTTTTCTTGTCCAAGACAGGAGGATTAATTTTTGCGGAGTAGTTCAGCATGCCCACATTCCCCAAAGACATCTCTTTTCCCTAGCTAAGCAGTTTTCAACCTGTGCTCCCTAAGATTGCCCACATTTTGCTTAAAGGTTGAATTCCATTGGTCTGCACAGCTGAGACCTCCATTTGAAATTTAGGAGGCAGCAAATGAAAAAAAAAGGTTGAAAAAATCTGACAATCTTTGGTGTTCTGATTAAACTAAGGCACATATAAAATAGTAAGGGGATCAAATATGACATCTCATTGCAGGTCATTATGATTATCATGCTGTCATTGTTCTCCTTGTAGGTTTGATATTTCTATAGTCAAATTAATGGTAAAAAAAAGACAGGTGATTGCAAATTATTTTAAATTTAAATTGTTGTTGAGAATGGTTCTCAATTAAAATTTGTTTTAAATACATACTAAAAACATGTTCCATTCATTAGGGAATCTTGTACCCTGTACACCTGGTAAGATTCCACTGAGATTTGTAGTGTAAGTTATCATTACTAGATCGAGCTGACTTAAGAAAGGAGGAATTTTCAATTATTTAGTTTTTCTACATTGGTATATAAAGAGGATGCATGTACCTTCCCTTGAACACCTGCATCACCACATGAGACCAAACATTTTAACAGTGAGGTAATGCCAAAGTTCACACTTCAGATGCTGGATGCAATATGCTTGGTTCCTTGTACTCTAGGAGTGGTGTGCTTGCTGATCTCTTAACACATAGAGCTTTGTTGTGTCATTTTGATTCTTCACCACCATCCCCATCTCCCAGCATGAAGGCAGGTTTTTTAGGTATACATTATTCCTTACATACCCGCTCCTGAGGGCTGTAATGATACAATCAGCACAGAAACGATGCAAGCATTCCTTTGTTGTCATGGTGTTTTTCAACATATCCAAACAAATGGGACACATCAATTCACTGTGCAGGCTTCTAGGTGACACCACTATTTCCAGGCCATCCGTTATTGCTTCCTGAAGATCAAATAGTGAAGTGAAAAATCTATTAATGGAGTTAGTTACACAGAAACAATGTAATCTTTGCAAGTACAATTATTAGTGAGATACTGCACTGTAGAAAACACTACCATAAAAGCCAACTACATAATTCTACATTTATAACAGTGTGGCACTGCTCATTGTTTTGTTTTTCAACATGCAACACATTTTAAATAGGAAATTAGAGATGTTACCAACCACTTTACGAAAAATACTTCAATTAAACTGTCCTATAGTTTACATAGAAAGTTATTGCACTCTAGTTTTGTAGAAATGCCTTGCATGAAGTTAGCTTCTTTAGTAGTATTACCTGAGGTGTTCTCTGTAATTCATATAAACTGAGCTCCCACGTTTTGCTTAAAGGTTGAGTTCCATTGGTCTGCACAGCCTGAGACATGGCTAGGAAAAAAAGGGGAGCAGGGAAAAAAAAGACAATCAGAAAACAAAAATGCAAATGTGTTTAACTGAAGTCTGAAGCAGATTCCCTCTTCTTTAAATGGACCTGATGACCTTCTGAGGTCTCTTCTAGCTCTATGGTTCTATGATTCTAGTGCTAGTTCGGCGTTTTCAGAGACACAGCAATCCCCTGGCTCCCTGCAGATGTGTTTGCAATTTCTACTCGAATACAGAAGAAATGAAAAAAGGACTCCTACAGGATGAAAAAAAGCCAGAATAAGCACCAAATTCCACACAGAGACATATGCAATGCCCCTCCCCCCTCCTCCGAAACTGAAGTTATACAAGTATAACTGTGTGTGTTATTCAAAACACACAGTTCATGAAAGTTGGTTCAGACTGCTAAGGGACGGTAACGCAAGAGAAACCACAAAACCTAGCAAGTACAGCATAAGACATCACCTTCTCAAACACATACCCAAAAGACTCTTAGCACACACACTGTGGCTGAGTAAGGTTGACTTGCTCAGGGAATGGAAGGTCACTGAATTGACACAACTTCACTCTTCCCTCTGATGTGAGTGTTTCTATGGTGAGTATTCGCTCACCTTCTCCTTTCTCGACACTTTACAGAGGGGGTTTAATTTATGACAAGTATTTTAAAAATTGCTGATGTGGGTATTAAGATCAGCTGGGTTTTGAAAGCATGTTTCTAACTTTGGATTTCAACAATGAGCCCAATTCTCGTCACACAGCAGTGTAATTCCATTGGGTTCTCTAGAGTTGCTTCTGATTTACTGTGGTGAAAGCAGGAGGAGAATCAACATCTCAGATAAGCAATATGCTTGAACCACTACTACCAGTATCACTACTCCAGTTTCTGTCCTTATTTCTTATATTAATTGGAGGGGAGGTGTTAAGCCAACTCTTTCTCTCCCCCCAACAATGCATACTTGAAAAAAGTTGAGCATGAGAAGGAATCAAAATTTTAATTTAAGACTTTGCACTTCCATAGCACCCTCCACTCAGTATTTTAAAAAATGCTTTACATGGTCACGAGTCCACACACACACACACACACACACACACACACACACACACACAAAGAAATCAGGTAAAGAAATATCTCATCTTCATAAAGAGAGAAGAGAGGTACAGAAACAGTTACATGACTTGCATAACATTTTAGACCAAGGTGGGCAATAATTTTTAATGGGGCCACTCTGTTAATTTGGAAAGTGGTCAAGGGCTGCACTCTTCCATGATATTAATGGAGGAGGTGTGAGTCTGGGATGGAGGTTAGGTGCAGAAGGGAGCTTGGAACAAGGGAAGGAGTTTTGGTGAAAGAGGGAGTTGTGACCTGGGGCTCTGGACTGGTCTGCAGAGGGTTGGATTGTGACCTAGAGCAGTGAATTGAGGTGCAGGGGTTTGAGTTGTGAGCAAAGGCAGGAGAGAACTGTGATCTAGGCCTAGGGATTGGGGTGCTGGATCTTGGAGGGGGTATGAGTACAGAAGGGGAGCAGAGGATTTGGGTATGTGGAGGAGGAGGGCAGAGGGTTGGGAAAGGGAGGCACTGGGGTGCCAGAGGTAGTCTCTGGCCAGGAGACTTAAACAGCTGCTGAGTCCTGAATCAGCCTCCCTGCCTGCCCTGCCCCTGCACAGGCTGCAGCTACGTGCTCTGTGTATAACTATGAGCCCCTTGTGCTTGGTATCCCCGTTATTGAAACGGGCAGCTCCCATTGGCCAGTTTCTGGCCAGAAGCCAGCCAATGGGACTGTGCTGGGGGCGGGAACAGCTCTTAAAGCTTCCCGCCCCTGCCCAGGCTGTTTTTAAAGTGAAATCGCCCCACAGCTGTGTTTCTGAGAGGCATGCGGGAGCAGGGAGCCTGTCTGGGGCTCCCTATAGCTTCCATGGACTAGATCCAGTGGCTTGGTGGGCCGGATCCAGCCCACGGGCCATATTTTGCCCAGGCCCATTGTAAACTGAAGTCAATATCAAATTTAGGAACAGAACCCAAACCAAGAAACTACTAGTCAGTCCTGAGTTTTTAACCATTAGACATATATATTGTAATTATAGCCATGAAAGAAAGTTTCACTTTAGCCTTATGCAAATTGTAAAGATCAAATTAATGTAAATGGAACACAAACAGGTTTCTAAACAGAAAACAGTTAATTATGTAGGATAGAAAGGGCGGAAGGAACACTTGCCAAAAAGAACATGGATCTGGAAAGCTATTTTGGGAGAGTGTATATGCATGACTATTTCTGAATGATGCAAAATTATAGTTATAGAATCACAGAATCGTAGAATAATAGGACTGGAAGGGACCTCAAGAGGTCATCGAGTCCAGCCCCCTGCCCTCAAGGCAGGACCAAGCTCCGTCTACACCATAGTTGAGAACATCTGCACCAGATGGGGGGGAAAAAATGAAGGTTTTTTTCAGTTTACTTTAAAAAAAAAATCTAACTGTGCACTGCCAAACTATCCCAACATGGAGCCATGATCAAAATCCTATTATAATGGACCAGCTGAGAAATGTCAACTTCTCTGTTCCAGTGGAGACTGAACAGGCTCAACTAACTTTTTATGAAAGGGGTGGGGAAAGAGAAGGGACAGAGGACAGACGCAGCACAGATTACTACTGTGCCTGTTCATCTTCATCTTGGACATGGTGCTTGGAGCACGTCTCTTCTTACTGAAGAGGAATGGTCAAAAGAACAGAACAGGTGGCAGCTCCCTGGTCCCACATAGGGATGTGAATGGTTAACCGGTAAGTATCACCCTTACCGGGTGATACTTACCTGCTACAGTTAACCAGTGGAGGCTGGAGCAGCCCCCCACCTACCGCAGACAGAGGGCTGCTCCAGCCCAGTGGGGCCTGCTGTGGGCAGAGGGCACTACAGCCCAACCAGAGCAGCCCCCGCCGTCGGGAGGGGGCAGGAGCTAGAGCGATGCCAGCCAATGATTAACTGGTTAACTGATTAAATGGGACTTTAAGTCTCTGGTCCGGAACAAGAGAATGTGTCAGACCAGGGGAGGTCCCCTGCCACCAGACTCCCAGCCCACTACCCCCGCTTTTGGCCCTGGCCCCCTGCTGTCAGGCTCAGGCCCCACCACCACGAGCTCCCAGCTGGCAAGGCTTCCAGCCCAGGACTCTCTGGACCCCTGATGTTTCCAGAGCAGAGTCCTGGTTTAGTGAGGTGCAACCTGTAGTTCTTAGCAAGCCACATATGACACCTAAATAATAACTTGGGGCTGGAGAGATGGCAGAAGAATTGGGAAATAATGATGGATTCAGGCTGTGAACTCCTGTTGTAGTAGCATAAAAAGACTCAAGGGACTTGTTTCTCAGCATGGAAAAGAGAAATATCCATTTATAGAGCCCTAACTGACTCCTGAAATTGACAAGCTGCCCAGCTAACTGCAGACTGTGAACTCTAAAATGAACACATACCGAGAATCCAGCCAACCCTTTGACCATAGTGCCAGGGTCCTGAAGATGAATGTAACACAGAGTGCAAGTGCGCACACCCAGCCAGCAGCTTTGTACAGACGTGTACTCACTACTGAGTGTGTTGATGGAGCTGTGCTGACGCTGCAGCATGGGTCACAGCCTAGGAAACCCAATGTAAACAGTAAGCATATTATTAACATTTATATCACAGTAGTGCCTTCGATCTCAGGCAGTGCAGATGCTATGATCTGTTCAGACATAGCAATGTCCCCAAACAGCTTTCCATCTAAAACGTCTAGTGTGCTTAGCTGAGCTAACAACAGACTTTTGTAGGTTTATAGATTTTTAAAGGCCAGGAGATACCACCAGTGTGATCATTCCCTCTGACCTCCTCAGTAACACGGGCACAGGATTTCCTTGAAAGCCTAAACTACAGTAATCCTTGTACTGTGAAACTGAAGGTCACGAATCCTGGGGCTCTCTTGGACCAACAAGGGAAGCACAGTTCAGAATCAAGACCCTTCTGTTAAGAATTTCCAGCTGCCTGATAAACAAAACTTTACCTAGTGTCTGTCTGTAAGAACAATCAAGCAGCTCTCAACTGCCAGGATTGCTAATAAGAGGAGGCCCAAACTACAAGGCTGCATCTAGACTGGCATGATTTTGCGGAAATACTTTTAACGGAAAAGTTTTTCCGTTAAAAGTATTTCCGCAAAAGAGCGTCTAGATTGGCATGGATGCTTTTGTGCCCAGTATAGACGTGCTTTTGCACAACAAAGCTCCAATGGCCATTTTAGCCATCGGGCTTTCTTGCGCAAAAAATTAAGGTGCCTGTCTACACTGGCCCTCTTGCGCAAGTATTCTTGCACAAGAAGGCTTATCCCTGAGCGGGAACATCAAAGTATTTGCGCAAGAAGCACTGAATTCTTAAATTAGAACGTCAGTGCTCTTGCGCAAATTCAAGCAGCCAGTGTAGACAGCTGGCAAGTTTTTGCGCAAAAGCAGATGCTTTTGTGCAAAATCTTGCCAGTCTAGTCACACCCCAAAAGTCTTTGTAGATGATAAAGATGTAGAGACTAGTCAACTGTCTCAGAAGCTTATTGGATCGTCATCTAGTGCTTTCCTGTGCTTTCTGTGGGACTTCTGCTTTTGAACTGCAGCAAGAGCCTGCCAGGCTCTTGCTATAGTTCAAAGGTGAAGGAGCCCTTATAGATTAATTGAATAGTCGATGGAAATCCCATCTAAATGTAACATCCCTAGTAGATGATGACCAACGTTTTCAATTGTACCCAAAAATGAAGGTGAGTGCAGATTATGGCACACAGATGTAACAGGCTACATACATGAGACACCATTGAGTAAGCAACCAGCCATGTTCTGCCCCAGTGGAGATGTCTGAGAAGCCTTCGTGATTAGATTGCTGCAGACAGAGGGGCCAACAGACTTGCTGTGCCCCTGGGCAAGGTGGGGGGAGGGGTAATTCTGCACTCCCAGAAGGGGCAGGATATGGAGCGAGACTGGAGGGTAGTGTCCAGCAACCAGCGCTTCAGTACCACCTGGGGCTCCAGTGGTAATTTGAAGAGCCCAGGGCTCTGGTCACCAGCGGTGGCAGCAGCAACTGGGAGCTCCAGACTCTCTTGTATCTCCAGGCCCCGTTGCCCAGTTTGCCCCCTTGCTCCGTAACAGTGGGCCTGGCTGTAGAGAATGTTACAATAAATCAATCAGGAAACGAGAGCCACGTCCCAAAGGAATTGGTGTTCTCTCTCTGGCAAGAAAAGACGGGTTTAGTGGCGGGAGAATGACATGGTTTCTGCTGCTGCAGAGGAACGGAAGAGCACCCAGGCAGAAAACGCAGCACCTCTGTGCGGCTTGCAGTAGAGACTACTGCCACTGCTTCCATGGATATTTTCCCCAGCAGTTCTCCAAACAGGAGGCATGTGCAGTTTTTGTTCCCAGCTCTAAAGCCAGATGAAAAAGGCTCAGCTAAAGACAGAACTTCCTCACACTTATACTGCTCCTCACAAAAACTAGTAGACACAAGCGGTGACTGATGAGAATCTCTGTGATGAGACGGCTTATTGACCCAGGGTTTAGGCCTAGTAGTTCCCTATTGGAGAGATACTGGCACCCTTCCCACTCCTGGAGAGAGAGGAGTGGTTTTTTTTTAATCTTTAACATTAAATCTTGCTCTCAAACATGGCCTTCCAAATCGGTATGCACCCTCTGTCATTTTGTGCTTTATTTTAAAAGCACAGAAGAGGCCTGCATGCTTTTTTCAGCTTGTTTTCTCACTGAAAATACCAAGAACGTTAACCTGATCTCATCTACTGTGGTTTTCCTGGAAGCCTCCCTGAAAAGCTAGAGAACTGAAGTGGGACCTTCCTCTGCTCTTGTCTGATGGGGTCGAGGTATCAAATCTTTAACAAAGATCTTTCTGACTTTCCTTCCCGCCCCGACCACATTAATTTAAAAAAATATTGTTTTGTTTAGCACTCTGAATAAACCCTCCTTCCCTTTTCAGTTGCTCAGTTTTTCACTCTTTACTTATAACAGCCTACCAAGAAGAGAGAGTAAACAAAGATCTGAACTTCAAATGAGCAAAAAAAAAAAAAAACCCACTGTGGAAGTGGCATTTGGGAGCGGGGGGGGGGGGGGGTAGGAGGGGAGCAGGAGAGAAAGTGAAACAGTTTATGAAGGGACAGACCTGAAAAGTTCCATTAAAGAAAAAGGCACCTTTTTTCCTTTACATGACATCTTTGTGTTAGCACTAGAGATGTTAAATCAGGTTGATTTAGTTGGAACTGGTCCTGCCTAGAGCAGGGGGCTGGACTTGATGACCTTCTGAGGTCTCTTCCAGTTCTATGATTCTATTATTCTAAATTTCGATTAATCAGCTAATCGAGTAGTTGATGGCATTTCCATCGACTACGCGATTAATCGATAGGGCGGGGTGGGGGTTGGGCACTCCTTATCCCCACTGCGCCTCTGCCCACAGCTCTTACTACATTTAAAAGACAGAGGCGCAGCAAGGAACCCAGGGCAAGCAGGAACTCAAGCAGTCCCTGTTCACGCTGGGTCCCAACTGCTGCGCCTCGGCATTTTAAATCTATTAGCCCCACAGGTTAAAAGGCAGAGGCACAGCAGTCAGGACCCAATGCGAGTGTAGACTGCTTCAACCGCCGCTTGCGCCATTTCCCCTGCTGCACTGCTGCCTTCCCTGCCCCCTGCGGGGACAGTGCTGGGGGGAAACCAACTTTTAAGTTGGCTCCCCCCAGCACCGGCTCCTGCTCACCCCACCTTACTGCCTCTGCAGCAGAGGCAGCAAGGGGGGTCCACTAGTCGAGTAGTGACTCGACTACCCGATTACCCAATAACCCTAGGCTTGTCGACTAGTTGCTTACATCCCCAGTTAGCTCCATCGATACTGTTCAGAATTACTTGTTACCACTATTATTTTGGGGAGGGCTTTTTAATAAACCCCACACGCAATTCTAAAATGATATCCTCACACTGTCTGGTGCCACAGTACAACAGTTTCTCAAAGGCAAGATCCTTTAAGTTTAAATTAACAAAAGGCATATCTATGCGTTTGACAAAAGTGGAAGAAGGGGAGGCTGTGAAGGGAAGGGAAAATAGTCAAATTTGAGTAAGCAAATCAATCATCTTCTTGTCAGAGCTACAAATAACAAGGGATATCATTTACATACGCATCAGAGGGATCTCTATCTACTCGTTATTGATGTCAGAGTCACTAGAATACTTGTAACTATTCTGACTGGCTCAGGCTTCAAACTCAGGGCAGCTACAAATATAAACTTTTTAAATTACAGAGCTGCTTTGATAGAAACACTCATGCAACAGCTAGCTCCAGAAAACGCAAAATCCAGAAGAAAGGATAGGTAATTTGAGAGTAAGTAGTGTTGGAAGCCTATTTAATTTTCATTTCCTCTCCTCCGATTTGATATGGTAATCATTTTTTTTTTTTTTATTAAACAGGATCTCACCACATATAAACCAACAGACAATATTTAATAAAGGAAGGGAAAAGGAGGGGCAGATAAATATTTATTTAAAGGAAATCTGCCCCTCCTTTGCACAATATCTCCAAAGAATATTATAAACACAAAATTTACCACTATCAAATGGTGAAGACGATAGTATCATACAAACTAATGTCTGTTTAAATACTATACCATTTGTTTGTGAGATCTGCCTGATCACCTCCTCCACATCTTTTATCAAATACCTTAAAAGGCAGATGCAGGGGATGAGCCGTCCCCCCCCTCCCCCACTTACTGCTTGTGAGTCTCTAAGGTGCCACAGGACTACTCGCTTTTAAAGCAGAGTATCTTTCATGATGTGAAGAACACACTGTCAACAGTATGGTACTGATGTACAGAACTGTATTACATTAATGTTAAGAGTGGAAATCTTAATGGAGTGTAAACTCTCATGGGAAAAAGTACCACAAACACTATACATTCATTGTTTTAACCACAGGCTTAATTTAATTACTGCTGATGTATTCAAAGGACACAAACATGCACTGGATTTTTTCACTTTGGTCAGTTTTACACATTAAATTCAGAAGCATTAAGCAAGTTCAACCCAAAAATAAAGTCTTGGAGTTGAAGAAGCTCTGTGACACTCAATGGGCAAGGCAGTTACTGCTTATAATGTCAAAAAAGGCAATTTCAAACATTACAGCAACAGTCACAATAATATCTCAAGAGGTACCAAGAGATGACAGGGCAAAGGGGCAGAAGGTCTTAGTTCAGTAATAGACAGTAGTAGACTGGTTTTACTGTCCTCCGTTGCACATTCACAAACATTCTTTTATGGCTTAAAGTTATCCATGATTATCTGCAAAAGCAGTTCTGTATTACTTTTCTCAGGCATGCTTATCTGTAGACACTCTAAATTAGTGAATTTCTGAACATGAGATTCTGAAGAGGTATTTGATGAAATATTCAGCAAAGCCTTTACCACTGCTTCAGAAAGTTATTTGAAGCTGCCTAAAGTTCGTACACAGTCATGTATGAAAGTTGCCTAAAACTTCAGACATACATTTCAACTGAAGAAGTGTCAAATGAAGAACAGATAAAGGAGATTTCAAGACACATTCCTTTTTGCCAGAGTTTGATCAAATAACCGAAGAGACTTTCAAAGAAGATAGTCTAAAAATAAATCTGTTCTTGTTGATGTCAATTGCCTCAACCCAAACTATGAAAACTGTCTTGGCTTTTTAACATTAAAACCACTCACAGAACATGGATGCTGTATAAACAATATGGAGACAGAGGTAAAACTCTTGCCAAAAGTAACCAAATGCTATGAAGAAAAGAAGAACTCCAAAAATGAGAGTTTGGTGCAGTTGATAATTTTTTGGATACATGCAAACCTGCCATCCACAAGTTGTATAAATTATGTGCAATTGGTAGAAGAATTCATCAAATGCAGCTTATGAAAGGACATTTTTATGTCTTCTAAGGGTGAAGGAACTACATAAGTGAGTAACAAAATGCACTCGAGCAGTGGTCTCCAACCTTTTTACACCCAAGATCACTTTTTAAATGTCAGGATAAGCCAATATCTACCCCATCCCTTCCCCAAAACCCCACCTCTTCCTTGAGACCCCACCCTCTCTGTTCCCCTTCTCTCCATCACTTGCTATCCCCAGCCCTTATACATTCTCAGGGTATGGCTACACTGCTGTTTTTTTCCGGCAGTCAAAAAAAAAAAAGAAAGAAGAAATTTTTCCGACATTTCGCCCGTCTAGACTGGGCCAAGTGTCAGAAAAACCCCTTCTTTTGGAATCCCCCTCATTCCTTGTAGAACAACGGGCTGCCAAAAGAGCGTGTTTGCTGGAAAAACTCCAGCAGTCTAGCCGTACCCTCACTGGGTTGAAACAGGAGGTGCGGGCTCTGGGGTGTGAATGAGGGATTTAGGTGTGGGAAAGGGTGAGAGGTGCAAGCTCTGGGAGGGAATTTGGATGAAGGATGATGTGGAGAAGGGGATGCTGGCTCAGGGAGGGGGCTCCAGGCTGGGGAGTGCTGGGCTCAGGTGGAGCATTGGGGTGCTGAGCAAACCACAAGCTTGTGGCTGTGAGGGTGCAGGAGTTTGGGTTGGGGGTGTGAGGGGCAGAGAGGTTGTGAGTATGATGGGCTCAGGACACAGATTTGCAGTGTGTGAATGGTGCAAAAGTGTTGTGGCAAAAGACTGGGGATGTGGGGGTGCAGGAGTTTGGGGATGTGAGAGGCTCAGGTCAGGGGGTTCCAGTGTATGGTAGGCTCAGATTTGGAGTTAGGGTGGGGGAGGGGTACAGAAGTGTTATGATGATGTGGCCAGATGAGGACTTGGCCCCAATTGGGGTCTTGTTGGCCAGGCTTCATTTTTAAATAAAATATTATGTAACACACAAAAGGTTTCAGCATAGTCTTTATTTATGGGAAGGGCAGATAGCCTGTTTTGAGACAGGGGTCACAGGTCCACAGAAAAGTCAGTCAGGGCCACACAAGTGAGATTAAAAAAAAAACACAACCTCTCCAAACCCCTGAAACCTCACTAATGTAGCCCCAACTGTGGTGGTGGGAGCAGAGGACATGGTACTGGGGAAGGGTGCTAGTGGGTGCTGGGGCAGGGGACAGGGTGCTTGTGGGTGCCGGGACAGGGTGCTGGGGCAGAGTGCCTATGGGTGCTGGGGCAGGGGACAGGACGTTTGTGGGTGCTGGGGCAGGGTACTTGTGGGGGTCTGGGTTGGGCGGTGGGGACAAGGACCAATACCTGGGGATCCTGCAGCTGCATGCCAAGGCCCAGGAAGTATGCGGGCTGTTCCCCCATTTCCCAAACAGCGGTGCGGTACCTGAAACACTGGTCCATCTCATGCCTGATCCCCTCCCCCTGCACAGGAAGGCGAGTCCCAGACCGCACCAGCCCCAACCACTGGGACAAACTGCACTTTGCTTCTCCACTTCCCACCGCAGCACATGCCACCCGAGCAGCTAGAGCTGGTGCACTGGGGACTTTATTCCCCTGTTGCCTTCCCACGCGGGGGAAGGAAAGTGGGGGGAGTCCCAGACCGCACCAGCCCCAACCGCTTGGGCAGCGTGTGCCTTGCTTCTCCACTCCCCACAGCAGCACGCGCTGCCCAAGCAGACAGAGCCAGTGCAGTCCCGGATCCCCACCCCTCTCCCGCATGCCAGAGGGCAGCAGGGGAACAAAGTCCCCAGCGCGTGATGGACCAGCGTTTTAGGTACCACACCGGCTGTTGGGGCAGGGAGGAGAGCAGCCTGCGCACTTCCAGGACCTGGCAAGCAGCTGCAGAACTGCCCCTGACCCCACGCTACCTCTATGGTCCCTGGAGGTAGCTTCAGCGCTGCCTGCATCTTAGGAGTGGGGGGCAGCGAGGGGAGGCCACAAAGCCTCATGATCAATTGGTCAAGCCTCCAGAATCGACCAGTCGATCGCTATCGATGGGTTGGTGACCACGGCACCGGAGGATCGATGAATGATTATCTTTAAGTGCAAAAGTTTGGCCTTTTAAAAAAGTTATTAAAGAAAGTTTAATTTCTGCAGAAATTGTATGTCCCCTCATTTACAAGCCCAAGTTTCCCTGCTACCAAGGATAAATAGGCAAATTGAACTCCCAAGTCTTGGATAAAAAAGTAACCATATACAGTGAGACAGAAGTGGTTTATTGACTTGGACTAAGTCAATACAACGTTTTGTCAACAAAACTTTAGTCTTTGTCTACACTGGCACGTTTGGTGGAGGAAAAGTATCTTTTGGGAACAAAAATGCACAAGCATTCATACTGCAGTGCGGCTTTTGTTGGGGACAATGGCCTGTTTTCCTGCTGTCTGACCTTTCTGCGTGAGTTCATTGCAGAGGATAGTGACTGTCTGGTTTCATCCACATCGTTGCTGAAGCATTTGATGCAATGATGAAGTGCACCACACAGCACAAACCTTACAAATTGTGGTGCCCTCCATAGCCTGGATACCTGAACCCTCCACCCGAAGGGCTACCTCAGTGTTCTGGTGCTTCACCAAAGACCTGCTATTTCCATGAGAAGCTAAACACTATCCTTGGCAGTGACCCCACTTCCACTGCCAAAAGCCCCATGGATATTGCGGAGGAGATGGAGGCAGTATACAAAGGACCTAACCTGGAGAATGAAATAGTAGGCAAAGAGGTTGAGGTAGACTAGAACCAGGGGCAACATTCCCTCTAACCTTTTCCATAAACATGCAGCTTTTTCCCATCCATGTGTGGAATAATTTTTATATGCACCGAGGCATGTGCATATGGTGGTGCACCAATAGAAACAAAAAACCTAGCTGTGGGTGCTGTGCTAATCAGGTGGGTGGCATTGGACTTTCTCCTGATCAGTCGCACAAGCGCCCAGCTTACAGAGAACACTAAGGGCTCCTCCCAGGGTTGCAAAGCGTGTCTGGCAGCCAGGAACTGTTCTCCACTGCTGTCGGCCATCGTCAGTCTGAGCAACCCCTTTCTGGGGACCAGAAAGCAAGGGATGAGATGCAGGGTAAGTACTTGTGGCTTGTGCAGTGCAGGGCTGACGGCACAGAGAATTGGGAGGCTGGCTGTGTTTCTGTGAGCTGCACATAGCCCTGGGTAGCCAATCCATATGGCCGAGCTGGATATTGACGTTCATCATGACCTAAACAGACTCCTGCAGAGAGAGGCTATCAAAATTTCTCCAGAGACGCTTGTAATTTTTCTGCCACATGTTCCATGGCTGTGCGGATGTGTTACACCCCCCATTGTGGGGAGGGGCACATCCCATACCATTCAGAAATCACTTGTGCAGGAACCAAAGCAGAACATAGGTGGGCTGCACATGGAATGAGGTGAAAGCCACAAGCCTGGAGAAGTTGTGTCCTGATTTCTTTGCTTACTCTAAACAAGGAGGTGTCTGCCAGGGCGATAGCCCTCTGTGGATGAATGTAGCATAATGAGAACTATATTCCTGCAACGGAAATGTTCGAGGCCTGGCTGGAATGTCTTTTGTCTGTATGCGCAGCCACCAGCCACCACCTCCCCTCCTTGCCGAGATGTGTTCCTTACTTTTCCGCTGAACCTTGAGAGCAGAAATGTTGGAAAAGGGATTTGTAAATGAAATGTTACAATGTGAACAGATTCCTTTGTGTGCATTGTGCTGAATAGCAGAGACCTTAACAGCCCCTCCGCCGAACAGAGGAGAGGATGCAACTGATAAGGAAGCATCCTAAAAGGAACAGGGAGGATCTCTTACATGACAATCCAAGTCCATCAGCCAGGGAGCATAGACAGCTGGAACCACACTTGGCAAGGGAACTGCAGAACTGCAAGGACAAGCAGGCCTTTGCCAGGCAGACCACAGAACGCACGATCAGGGTGATGGAGGAACAGAACGAGATCCTCAAGTGTTCAGTGAAGCAACACAGTGAGCCAACACAGCTTCATCCCCCCCTCCCCTCGCCCTCACATTCCTTTTCACTCTCTGCAAGTCCTCATTGTCTCATGCCCCCCACCCTCTCTCCCAGCTTTGATGATGACACCCAGACCCACACACTTGTGCGAGGTGCAGCCTTTTGCCAGTCCCTCCTTTCCCAGCTGTCAGGGTGCTCTATGGCATTTCACTGCAAATAAAGGCACACTTCCATAACGGTACGATGCTCAACAGTCCCATGAACCAGTCTCTGTGATCCCAGCTGCAGGGTTTAAAGGTATATTCCTGGTGATGTTTTGCACTGGATGGGGTTGGGGGCGCAGCCTGCAAGCAACTGTTTAACAGAGGTTTACTCCAGTGCTCCTCATTTTCAGACTGCATCCTCAAAACCTCCCGGATGTTAACAGCTCCAGTGTCTGTCTTCTCAAACACAGCAGAGGAAGACGACTCAGTCTTCCTCAGCACCGCCTTGAGCGCACCACTCCAGCTCCCTTCTTCACCCCCAAAGTGATTTACAGGACTCCAGGCTGCAGCCACTGCCGCTGCCAAAATAGTAGCAGTGGCATCCCGGAGCCCCAGACCTCCTTGAGTCACTGGCTACATCTAGACTGGCATGATTTTCCGGAAATGCTTTTAACGGAAAACTTTTCAGTTAAAAGCATTTTCGGAAAAGAGCATCTAAATTGGCATGGACGCTTTTCCGCAAAAGCACTTTTTGCGGAAAAGCGTCTGTGCCAATCTAGACATGCTTCTCCGCAAAAAAGCCCTGATCGCCATTTTTGCGATCGGGGTTTTTTTGCGGAAAACAAATCTCAGCTGTCTACACTGGCCCTTTTGTGCAAAAGTTTTGCGCAAAAGTACTTTTGCCCGAACGGGAGCAGCATAGTATTTCCGCAAAAAGCATTGATTTCTTACAGTAGGAAGTCAGTGCTTTTGCAGAAATTCAAGCGGCCAGTGTAGACAGCTGGCAAGTTTTTCCGGAAAAGTGGCTGATTTTCCAGAAAAACTGGCCAGTCTAGACACAGCCACTGAGTCCAAGAGCAACTGTCCCCTTCCCCCTGCTCCACTGGCAAGCCAGTTTCCCTCTTCCGCCCCTCCTCCACATCAGCAATATGCCAGCTGCCACGTTCCTCATGCAGAGCAGAACAGGAGCATTCCAACTATTTGCTCTTGCTTTGTTCCCCAAAGGGAGCAGCGCACTCAGCTGTCCGATACTTCCTGGCTCTGTGAAAGAGAAGAGGCGTGTGCCTGCAGCGCAGCAGAAATCAAAACACTGAGCAAAGCCATCAGGGCAGGCATTGTGGGATACTGGCCAGTTCACGCAACAAAACAAACAGCAGCTCTACACTGGCTCTTTGTTGGCAATAAAGTGTGAGAGGGAGTGGGGGAGGAGGGGAATAGTTTTTCATAGGGGTGGAAATTTTGTGTCACCAAAACTGGGCATTTTTCCCCCACAAAAGTCACATTGCAGTTTTTGGCAACAAAACTGGATCATGTAGCCATGCCTTAAGACTACACAAATTCCTGGATGCCAGCCAAATATGCTAATCACACTTCCCTTTTCCAAGACCATACAGATGTGTTTCAACATGTTTAAGGAATTATTTTTTAAAAAACAAAATGTGACCATTACAGCATCTTGTGTCAGCTGCTGATAAAAATGTAAGATGCTGCACTGAAGAACAACTCTTGGTTCCCACACATTTGTATCCTGTTTTCCATTCTGTTCTCTGATGAGCAATCCAGACTTGTCCCATTCCTTCCTAACCAGGGAGAGCAATGAGGGTGTTTTATGTCAAGGTACATGGAAAAGAACTAGATAGGAACTGGTCTGAACAGAGGTGTACCGAACACTGAGAAAGGCTAGAAAAGTATACACTTAAAGAATAGTGTAATGCACACTGAAAACTAAGCAGGGAAGGTGCGATAAATTCCCCAATTATAATCCTGAAATAGCATTTATAACTGTTCCTTACCATTCTGTTTTCCTACTTGAAGAAATGGCTGTTGAAATATAAAATTTGAATGTAACTATATATAAAAAAGACAATTATGGCAACGAAATTCCACCATGGCAGAGAAAAGATTAGCATCTGTATAAAAAAGGATAACAGTTTGTGAAGCATTTACAGGTTAATTCTGACTGAGTGGCAGACATAGCTATCTCCCACTGATGTGAATGTTAGGAGTTTGTTTAATGTCCAAAGGCACATGCTAACAAGTACCATTTATGTACTAGTATTATCTTTATTATGGGAATGCCAACTACGTTTCATACTTAAGGCTGAGCTAAGGTTTGTACTTAGTGCAGGGATTCAACCTCATTTGAAAAATGATTTATCCTCCCTAAAGTTACATCACTTTAACTATAGGAATGTTTTTTTCTGAAAATGTACAAGTGTTAGTTTATAAATTAACAGTAATGCTAAAAAAAAAATTAGTCCTTAAAAACATACTGTTTCCTTTGTCCTTAATGATCTTTAATTAAATGCTCAAAACTTCCCATAAAATAAAAAACATTGAAATCTGGTTTATAGGCACACTTGAGGTGGATGGAGGTGGTGGTGGTGGTTTTTTAAAAAAGGATTCATGGTCCTTCTCTCTGGTCCTGTCCCATATTCCCAAATCCTCCCACTAGCACCACCGCCTTTATTCATCACAACTGGAAGTTTCTCCTTTAGCTGAGGCAACATTAAGATAAAAATCAAGGTTGAGAGCACATATCAATTATTTAGGATTCAGCCCATTACAGGGCTGTTGTGATTCTCCCCCCAGGAAAAACATAATAAACCTGGGAAATCCAAGTGAAGGTTACATTGAAGAGAACACCAAATTAGTAGTGTGGATGTCATGACTATTCACACATTAAACTTAACTCTGTCCTACAGTGACCAGAAGGGGGAAAACAGATCTTTAAAACATCCATTAATTTAATACAAGACCACAAACATTAAAATGCCTTAATAGTAATCGTATGATCAGACACTCAATAAAACTGAGAAGTCCAAAAAGACCGCAATGCTTTTAGAGATACTTAACCATCATAGGGCAGACCCCTTGTTTAGTGGTGGATATTTTAGTTGAGATTAGTTCTTCAGTAC
The DNA here is from genome assembly GCF_049634645.1 of Pelodiscus sinensis. Lineage (NCBI taxonomy): Eukaryota > Metazoa > Chordata > Testudines > Trionychidae > Pelodiscus > Pelodiscus sinensis. Next base: position 55,830,924 of record NC_134719.1, read on the forward strand.
ATTTCTATATTCCTGGTCACACTTATTCTGAATTTTTTAAATTACTGTTGGCCAGCTCCCAAATCCCTGATAACTACTCCAAGAAAAAAATTAATTAGTATTTCTCTTCAGCACTATGCCTATGAAAATCAAGTAGCACATCTGAAACCATTATTAGGAAAGCCCTCCAGATAATATTTGATAGTATGGAATGCAAAATATTGATCCAGAGATTCAATAGTACATTTCTTCATTATATTCTCTCTCCTGAGGGAGAAAACAGGAGCTGGCACATCTTGCCTTGTGCATGAAGATGTAGAAGCTTCCTGCTAATTGTCTTTTCACAACTTTCTGGCAGTGAAACATACTGATCAGTATTCTCTAGAGTGCAGCAACATTCCCAGTCTGTCTGTCAAGCTGCTCAACCTTGCATTAGGAAACTTTGGAGTTTGACAGTTATGTTCTTACAGTTGCTTAATTAGTATTTGCCACACACACGTTCACACACACCCATGGAGTATGCCAATGTCCATCTCTGGTTTGTCAATTTGCCACTGTTAACATTAACCAAAAAGAGGCAATGCTCCCTTTTAGATATCAAGAGAATAAATTACTGCATTATTTGTTAAAGAATTAAAAATTGTGCCGGTCATTCCTAAGGCTGGTTTATGGTTTCTAAAGGACTTTGACAGCAGGATATTTTTAAAACCACATGCTTTCAAAGTTTCATATTTCTCTTTTTTTTCCTGTATATTAATAGGCAGACTGATAGCAACAGCATTTCATAAAAAAAGGAGAAGTTACACACAACACCTTTATTACACAGACACCAACAGAGTTCAAATTTATTCTAATAATCCTGTATGCCCTTTAACATACTCAGTCTGCATAGCATATATCCTTTGGGATCATTCTGTTCTTTTCCAAACAAAAAATCCTTTGTGTAATTACCTAACCACCAAAATTGTTTTGATCCCTTCCAATAGCTTCTCCAGCTACAGACAGAACTATAATAGACTGGCTTTACTGTATTATCACCTGCTTCTAAAGAGACCCCCAAATTCCCTTAAATTCACAAGAATGCTAATTCTCATTTTTCATATTCCACCATCATGGCAAATCCCAAAGAGACATTGCTTCTGGCTGCACCAATTTCAATCTGGGGTCTTAAGGTGGTCAAGCTGTGTTCATTTTACGTCCAGAACTGGCAATCTTACCATGTGAAAGTTTAGCATTCCTGTTATCACTAACCATGCAGTGGAATCCCTTGGTAAACTCACTTCAGGATTCACTAGTCTTAGCCATCCTATCAACATATCCATACCAAGAAAGCTGCTGAAACCAAACCAGTGCTGATGGAGACAGTTGCAGGGTTTGACTTCCAATATCCTTATTTCTGATATGGAATTTCCATATATATGCATACTCAGGGCTCTCCGAACCGCGACGAGCCCCGCTCGCCAGCCACGCTGTCTGGCTATCTGCGCATGCGCAGATCGCCCGAACCCGGCTCTTCCGGGTTACAATCTACTCACCACAGGCGAGTAGGTTGTATTATTTGTCGAGCCCTGTGCATACTCAAGTTCGCTGATTGTTCAACAAGACTATTACTACAGGTTGAAACTCTCTAGTCCAGAACTCTCTGGTCCAGACACAGTAGTCATCCAAAATGATATTAGTTAGCCTGATGTCCCCTTTTCATGGGTGTGGCCAAGTTTCCCGCGGTCCCATGAAGTTTGTTTACAGCCGCCAATCCTGGCTCTCAGTGTTCTGTGCTATTTTTTAAGCTCTAATTTACCCCTAAATGTCCTCTAACAGCCCAATAAGCAATGGAAGTATCTTTAATGCTGCTATACAATATTGACCTTCTATAGTCCAGAAATTTCTCTCGTTCATAATCGGTCAGGTCTCGAGGGTGCTGGACTGAAGAGGCTCAACCTGTAAAACTAAAGCTATAACAAGATGAGGTTTTAAAAAAATTCTAGCACAAACCCAAAAATCTCTCCCTTTTTGTGTCAACAAATAATAAAAGTTCACATTACAGCTGCAACAGGCAGTTCTGAAATGTCCTATTATTCAAGTAAAAATGAGCTGACATTTATACTTATATCATGTCTGTATTTTGACTAAAAGCAATATTAAGCTGTCATACACGATTAAAGATCTGTGCCAAGACTGAAACAAAGAATCATTACATAAACAAACTGTCTTATCAGTCATCACTGCTGACCCATGTTGACAGACGAGACCAGCACTTGAACTCAAAGGCAATTACACTTATACAAGGAGTTAGCATGCAGCTAATTTAAAAAGACAACAAAAAACACACCATGAGAGGCCTAATCTTACTTTCATGACACACATGGACTATTTGCACTGACACCAGCAAGAACGGGATCAACTTTTCTATCAGTCCAAATTATCCAAAACACGGGTGTTCACACCTTTCATGACTAGATATAAATTACATTTTTAATTATGGTCCATGAGCTAAGGTTACAGAAGAAGAACACGCTACACATAATCCATAGCCGCTGTCACAAGGAGGCCAAGAAAATAAGACCTTTATGAGGTCACTACCATTTAATATTCTGTCACTTCTGTCCCTTATTTGCTAATTTGTGTGCCAAATGAAATAGGCATGCTATTGTATCTGCATTCTGTGTGCATGATCACCTATGTAAATTTTAGAAAATATGGCGCTTAGATTGCTTAAATTTGATCTTGACACTTTTCTTAAAAAAAAACAAAAAACAAAAATGTGTGAAGCATTAGAAAGCAGGCCACAAACAGCAAGCCTTTGCCAGAAATCATGTCATCACTTTTAGAATGGGGACAGGGCACATACTCTGTCCTTAACTCAGACTGATGGTAATGCACATGAAACACAGTGACCAATGTATCCTCCTTTGTGGAATGTACCCCTTCTGGAAGAGCTTCAAAGTAACAGCTTCCTTTTAAAAAAAAAAAAAAAAAAAAAAAAAAAAGATCCTGGCCATTATATTACACTTGGCTCATATCTTCCTCATAAAAAATAAAATGAAGCGTTGCTAAGTCTGAGTTTTTTCTCTAATCACCCATCTCTGCCCTTGCCCCATAGTCAACCAAAAGCAAGCACTTAAAATTCCACCTATGCTACATGAACTATGTGGAGCATTAACGATTCACTTTACATGGATTCTGGTTTTTCCTGCAAGTTCTTGATTAATTATTACATTGGTGTGTTAGCTAATCCAGACTGCTTCTGGCTGCTTTTTGTGTTTTGTTCATTTACCAAAAAAAAAAAAAAAAAAAAGGATCAGATGCTGACTATCTCCCCCCACATTATATATTTTAGCCTGCCATTTCTCCTTGCTTTCAAATTGATTTTTCATCTGGCTCTTTTAAAAGAGTGTAGGGAAAGAAGAAAATAAGCATTTAATGGAATTCAAAATAATACAGGTACCAAGACATCTGTATCAGTTACAATCCTGATGGGACTCCAGTGTTTGATAACTATATTTCTACCTCAATGTATAGAATTCCCTTAAGTTTCAAAATCCTGCTCTCATTACACACAAGGCACAAGCAAATCTTTAAACACATTATTGTATGTAATTCTTAATACAGAAAATGTCATTGACATAGGCAGAAACACGCCATATATTTATGGGGGATCAACATGCTAGACCTGCTAAATCAAACACCAATCCCTCTTTCATTGACTGCAGTAGTACCCCAGAATGAGAAGCATAAAAGAAGTCCTTTCGTTGACTCAGCGCAGCGCAGCGCAGCGCAGCGTAGTAGGAGTTGCATACATTAGGTTGACTTTGACCCATAGTGTAGACATTCCCCCTGTTACCTAGTGAATGACATACAATTAAAGAGCTTTCCCAAGCTATCTAAAAATAGATCCGCACATGTACTACCTTCATATTTTCAAATGCAGAGTTTTTAATATTTCACAAAACACTTATCCCATCACTAGAGATCACATGCAGCATCGCACCACACCATTACCCCACACAAACAGGGGTCAAGTTCTAATACCAATATTCCTCTTGGAATCACCTTGCTCCACCCAAATATTTTTATTAAAATAGTAAAATCGACCAATAAATTTAACATGTACTCCCAAAAGGAAAGGAAGATGCTTTAACTAAAAAAAAATTACTTAAAATGATTGTTTAATATATTAATGTAGACCAGGGTGGGGGTGATACAGCCCACCCTACCAGGACCCTCAAGCACAGAGCAGCTCACCCTGCTTTAAAGTGACTAGCTGCTCTCTGTGTCTCTCTGCTCTGGGCATTAGCGGGAGAGGGAGACTTTGTGCCCTTGCTCCCAAGCAAAAATCTCTCCATTCCCATTGACCTGTTTGCAGCCAATAAGAGCTGAGAGATTTTTTTGGGGGGGGGGGGCAGTGCAAAACCTCCTCCGCCCCACCCCCCAGAAATTTTGAGCAGCTTAGGGCCACAGCAGGCAAGAAGCCCGCCTCAGGGGACAGCAGCCCTGCTGGACAAGAACTACATAGGTAAGCGCCTCCTGGCCAGGGCCTGCCTCTGGCACCATCTCCGTCCCCTGAACGACCTGCCCCAGGTCACCACATCCTCCTGCCCCAGGTCACCACCCAAACCTTCTGCACCCCCTCTCTTCCATGTCACATCTCCCTCCGAGACTCTGCACCCCTCCTACATCACATCTCCAGGACAAAATCCTCTCCTGCCCCCTTACCCCGCCCCAGACCCTGCACCAGATCATAACCCCCTCCTTCACCCAAACTCCCTCTCAAACACCACTCTCTCCTGCACTCCACTCCACTACCCCAAGTTCCTTTCTGAACCCAATTTCCATTCCAGACCTCACAACCCTTCATAGGAGAGCATGGCCCTTGACCACTTACCTAAAACTTGGGAGTGGCCCCCCCAAACAAAAAGGATTGCCCACCCCTGATGTAGACCGTGTTAAAAGTGAGCAAGTGCTCTCAAAAGACTCTACCCAAGTAAAACACAGAACCAAAGTTTTAAGCAAGGTGTGAGGTCAGACTGGTACTGGAAACTATGAATGCTACATGGACCCCAGCCTTCACAATCCCTTGACAGGACCTACTTCAACCAAGTCTTTTTGATACCCTGTTGAACATCGAGCCCCACAGTGAAATCGATCCATCAGCGCGCACCGCTCACAGCTGGGCAGGTGCGGACAGGGCTCCAAGGAAAAGACAAGACAGAGCAAAAAAAACCGGATGATGGCGCAGTGATGCTGCCAGGAGGTGAAAGCCAGACATGTACCAGCCCCTCTCAGACACAACAGCCCCGAGCGAGGCACCCCCCGACACACACACACACACACTGGCACCCCCCCTGCCCGCTCCGCTCCGCACCTGCTGTTCCGATGCCGCGCCCCGCGGCTCTTTGTGCGCGTCCTGCCCGTGGGGTGGCAGCGACACCCCGAGAGACGCCCCCGGGCCGGGGGAGGACTCGCCGCCCGCCGAGCGCTGCGCAGAGAGATGCTCGGGGACGCCGCGGCAGGGGGCGAGCCGGACACAGACCCCCCCCCGGCACAGAGGGGCCCGCCGCGGGGAGCAAAGCGCAGGCAGCGGGGGGGGGGGACCAGGCACCGCCGCCCCCAGGGGAGCGCAGCGAACACTCCCGCCCGCAGGGGACACGTCTGGGGCGCTCCCCCCGAGCACGGACCCCTCTGGCGGGAAGCGGGGTCCCCCGTGGGAGCCGCCAGGACTAGCCTGCTTGCATGGGGCCCCGCCCGGGAGCCAGCGGGCGTTGGGCTGCGCCCCCCGGGCAGCTCGGCTTGCCCCGGAGAGACCCGGGCCCCCGCCCCGCACTCACCGGCTGCGAGCTCCGCGGCGCCCCCCAGCCGGGCCCCCTCTCCAGCGGCCGGAGCAGCCGCAGCCCCACCGCGCAATATGGCGAGCGGCGGCCTCCGCAATGGAGCTCGGGAAATGGAGGGAGTTACATATTCATGGCCGGGCCGGGCGGGGGCCGCGGCGACCGGCCTCCCCGGACCCCCTCCCGCGGCGGGAGCGACCGCTCTGCTGGGGAGCGATGTGCGGGATTCCCAAGGCTACAGCCCCAGCCCTTCAGTACCCCCCACCCCGCGACAGCCCCTTAGTACTCCCCCCCCAACCCCGGCGGCTGCACAGCCCCCTCTAGCGCTACCCCCCCACACACACCTCCCTCAGCCCTTCAGTACCCCCCCCCCGGCGGCACAGCCCCCTAGTACTCCCCCTACCCTGGCTGCACAGCCCCCTCTAGCGCTACCCCCCCCGCACACCTCCCTCAGCCCTTCAGTACCCCCCCCCGGCGGCACAGCCCCCTAGTACTCCCCCCCCAACCCCGGCGGCTGCACAGCCCCCTCTAGCGCTATCCCCGCACACCTCCCTCAGCCCTTCAGTACCCCCCCCCCCGGCGGCACAGCCCCCTAGTACTCCCCCTACCCTGGCTGCACAGCCCCCTCTAGCGCTATCCCCGCACACCTCCCTCAGCCCTTCAGTACCCCCCCCCCCCCCGGCGGCACAGCCCCCTAGTACTCCCCCTACCCTGGCTGCACAGCCCCCTCTAGCGCTACCCCCCCCCCCGCACACCTCCCTCAGCCCTTCAGTACCCCCCCCCGGCGGCACAGCCCCCTAGTACTCCCCCTACCCTGGCTGCACAGCCCCCTCTAGCACTATCCCCGCACACCTCCCTCAGCCCTTCAGTACCCCCCCCCCCCGGCGGCACAGCCCCCTAGTACTCCCCCTACCCTGGCTGCACAGCCCCCTCTAGCGCTACCCCCCCCCCGCACACCTCCCTCAGCCCTTCAGTATCCCCCCCCCCCCCGGCGGCACAGCCCCCTAGTACTCCCCCTACCCTGGCTGCACAGCCCCCTCTAGCACTATCCCCGCACACCTCCCTCAGCCCTTCAGTACCCCCCCCGGCGGCACAGCCCCCTAGTACTCCCCCTACCCTGGCTGCACAGCCCCCTCTAGCGCTACCCCCCCCCCCGCACACCTCCCTCAGCCCTTCAGTACCCCCCCCCCCCGGCGGCACAGCCTCCTAGTACTCCCCCTACCCTGGCTGCACAGCCCCCTCTAGCGCTATCCCCGCACACCTCCCTCAGCCCTTCAGTACCCCCCCCCCGGCGGCACAGCCCCCTAGTACTCCCCCTACCCTGGCTGCACAGCCCCCTCTAGCGCTACCCCCCCCGCACACCTCCCTCAGCCCTTCAGTACCCCCCCCCGGCGGCACAGCCCCCTAGTACTCCCCCCCCAACCCCGGCGGCTGCACAGCCCCCTCTAGCGCTATCCCCGCACACCTCCCTCAGCCCTTCAGTACCCCCCCCCCGGCGGCACAGCCCCCTAGTACTCCCCCTACCCTGGCTGCACAGCCCCCTCTAGCGCTACCCCCCCCCCGCACACCTCCTTCAGCCCTTCAGTACCCCCCCAGCAGCACAGCCCCCTAGTACTGCCCCCCCAACCCCAGCGACTGCAGAGCCCCTTCTAGTGCTACCCCCTTACCCTGCACAGCTCCCTCAGCCCTTCAGTACCCCCCCGCGGCACAGCCCCCCACCCTGGTTGCACAGCCTCCTCTAGCATTAGCACCCTCCCCCTGCACAGCTCCCTCAGCCCTTCAGTACCCCCCATGGCAGCACAGCCTCCTAGAACTCCCCTACCCCCCGCTGCACAGCCCCCTCTAGTGCTACCCCCCCCTATCCCCGCACAGCTCCTTCAGCCCTTCAATGCCATCCTCCCCCTGTTGCACAGCCTCCTTAAGCCTGGCTCCAGCCCTTCAATGCCATCCTCCAGCTGCACAGCACCCCCTAAGCCCTGCTCCAGCTCTTCAGCGTGGCACCTCAGATAATAGCATCAGATCAACACCAAGCCCTGTGTTCCTCCAACCCAATGCCCTCATCTTCACTCAGATTCTGAAGCTCTGTGTTCCCTCCCATGGGTGGTGTCTCATGGGTAGTAGGGCTAGGGGAGGCAAGTCCCCTACCGTGCCCCTTCTGTCCAGGCCCTGACCCCCATCATGGGGAAGTGGGGCAGTGCAGGGTCTGAAACTTCCCAGCCGAGGGCTACATCTACACTAGCATGATTTTCCGGAAATGCTTTTAACTGAAAAGTTTTCCGTTAAAAGCATTTTCGGAAAAGCGCATCTAGATTGGCAGGACGCTTTTCCACAAAAGCATTTTTTGCAGAAAAGCGTCTGTGGCCAATCTAGACGCGCCTTTCCGCAAAAAAGCCCCGATTGCCATTTTCGCGATCGGGGCTTTTTTGCAGAAAACAAATATCTGCTGTCTACACTGGCCCTTTTGCGCAAAAGTTTTTTGGAAAAAGACTTTTGCCCAAACGGGAGCAGCATAGTATTTCCGCAAAAGCACTGACATCTTACATGAGATCGTCAGTGCTTTTGCAGAAATTCAAGCAGCCAGTGTAGACAGCTGGCAAGTTTTTCTGCAAAAGCAGATGATTTTGTGGAAAAACTTGCCAGTCTAGACACAGCCCCAGAGTATGAGGGTGGAGGGAGCATGACCCAAGCCTTTCTGGCCCCAAAACACAGGGAGGGCAGGTGACCTGTGTCCCAAGCCTTCCTGGTCCCCAAGCACAGGGAGGGTGGGTGTTCAGGGTCAGTATGGGTGTGGCCAGGCTGGCAGTTTAAGAAGGCAGTATCTTCCCCCCGCCTAGCATAACCAACACTCCTGTTCCCTCTTATGTGACCCCCGCTCCTTTCCCTTTGGGCTGCCCTCCACCTAATGGTTCTTAATCTTGGCTCAGCCCATTAGTGCAGAGCCCTGTGTTTCCCTCACCCTCTCTCCCCCATTTTATCTTTCACTTCTCTTGCAGACCTTTTATTTTCACCCCCATCTTTATCTCTCTCTGTTGAGCCTTGTGCTGAACCCAAGGAATGCTCCACTTTTATCCGCCCCAGCTGAGCTCCTGGCCTTCAATGCAGAGACTGGGCATGCTGGGATAGATCACAGAAATGCCCTTGGGGTTGTCCCCTGGAGAACTGATGATAAAGTCAATACATCTGCCTTCCTGCTCTTTCCACCACCTTGTCCTGCTATGACAGAAGCTCTGGGCTCCTCCAGCAAATGCGAAGAATTGGGGTTACTTCCTCCCTGCAGAGCAACATAGACGCTGAACCAGTTCAGCTCCAGGAGGGCTCAGCACCTAGGAAACTAGCCCCCAAACTAAAGACGAGCAGAGGCTGAGGGATTTGAGCTTATTTAGTCTACAGAAGAGAAAAGTGAGGGAGAATAGGATAGCAACCTTCCACTGCTTGAAGGAGAGTTCAAAAGAGGATGGAGGGAAGCATTCTCAGTGGAAGCAGGGGTCTCAAGTAGCAGTGGAAGGAGGTCTAGGTTGGGTATTAGGAAATACTATTTCACTTGGAGGGTGGTCACACTCTGGAATGGGTTACCTAGGGAAATGGTGGAATCTCCGTTCTTAGAGATTTTTAAGTCCTAGGCTATGTCTACACTATAGCCATTTTTCCACAAAAACTCATGAAGCGTCCACACCCCAAGCGCGTTTTTGTGCAAGTAAATAGGAAGATCAGTGGGGGTTTTGAGCAATTGATAATCTTCATTCTATGAGGAAGAATGCTTTTTTGCACAAGAGCTCTTATGCAAAAAGGTGTGTGAGGAAGAGGGGTTTTTTGTGCAAGAAGAGGGAAGAGGAAAAAGCACAAGTGCATTGGTGGCCATTCTGTCCATAGCAATCACGGCTTACACTGGGCTTGATAATAAACACAAGTATTTTTATTAAGTATAAAAGGTAGGTATAAAGTTTTAAATCCTCCTAGTCCAAACTAACTGCCCGCGGCTACATGCAACAGTCAAACGTTAACTCGAACTAAGGACTTAATTCAAGTTAATGTTTGACTACCGTGTATAGCCACGGGCAGTTAGTTCTGACTAAGGGGATTTAAAAATGATGCCCGGATGGGAAGATGCAAATAAAGCCTGGGATATTTAAATCCCGGGCTTCATTTGCAACTTCAAATGCCTACATTAGCCTCCCTAGTTCGAACTAGGGAGCTAGTGTAGACATACCCCAAGAAAGAGATCTTGGAGTCATTGTGGATAGTTCTCTGAAAACATCCACTCAGGGTACGTCTAGACTACATGCCTCTGGCGACAGAGGCATGTAGATTAGACTACCAGGCATAGGAAAATGAAGCGGCGATTTAAATAATCGCCGCTTCATTTAAATTTACATGGCTGCCGCGCTGAGCCGATCAGCTGTTTGTCGGCTCAGCGCGGTAGTCTGGACGTTCCGCAGTCGACATCAAAGGCATTTGTCGACCTCCCAGGTATGCCTCCGCTGAGACTACCACGCTGAGCCGACAAACAGCTGATCGGCTCAGCGCGGCAGCCATGTAAATTTAAATGAAGCAGCGATTATTTAAATCGCCGCTTCATTTTCCTATGCCTGTTAGTCTAATCTACATGCCTCTGTCGCCAGAGGCATGTAGTCTATACATACCCTCAGTGAGCAGCGGCAGTGAAAAAAGCAAATAGAATGTTAGGAGTCATTTAAAAAGGGATAGAGAATAAGACAGAAAATATTGCATTGCCTCTATATAAAACCATGATACGCCCACATCTTGAGTACTGTGTACAGATGTGATTGCCTCATCTCAAAAAAGATATATTGGCATTGGAAAAGGTTCAGAAAAGGGCAACAAAAAATACTAGAGTTTTTGAATGGGTCTCATATGAAGAGAGATTAAAAAGATTTTGACTTTTCAGCTTAGAAAAGAGGAGACTAAGGGGGGATATGATAGAGTTCTGATCCAGTATGGCCGTTCTTATGTTCTTCAGCTACTAAATTAAAATAAAAAACGCAAGCTAGTCCTAATCTACTAAGAATCTTGTTACATGCAAGGTCTTACCCTAAACGGTTGTTCTAAATATCTTTCACAAGCTAAGCAGCCTCCTAGGTTTGGCCCAACTCTTCCTCCAGTTCAGTCTTAGATGTTTCCCGCAGGCATCTTAGGTGGTAAGAGGGGAGTCTCTTGACATCTAGCAACTATCCCCATTGTTTGTTTTAGAATTAAAACCAGCATCACACTTCATATTTCTAACTTCACATACAAAAATGATGGATGCACAGAAAATAAGATATACAGATTCAGCAAATTTTAACAAAAATGGATATGTTACATGATGAATTTTGCATAAAGCATTTCTGAGTTATGCATATTCATACAGCATGGGGAGGGGAGTCCTGTGACACTGGGCTCCCCCAATTCCTTGAGTGCTAATGCTTGGGCTCCTACCTTATCCACGGCTGAGGTTTAGCTCTCTTCCACCCACTCCCTCTAGCCCCCTTAAGTTGAGCTCCAGATAAGGAAATGTAGTATCCTCTGTTTTTCCATCCTATTCCCACTCTCTCAGCTGAGCTCCTCATTTCCTTTAACGGAATCTAAAATGTAACTAATAAAGCAAAAACCTTTTTCTACTGTTGTGTGTTATTCAATACTTTCCAGATGATGAAACTGAGCCAAGGAACAGAAAATACATTTCAGCACTCCCTTATTTTGTTCAGCATCACACACTTGATTTAAGAAACTGAACCAGTGAAGCCCACTGAAAGAGTAATACAATATGAGCATACCAGGGGGGAGCAGTAGTTTTTTATTTTGCTATAAGCCAATATGTTGGGCTGCATTTGTGTTTTCAGGTATACCTCCCACTCACTTCAAGAGGCAGCTTATAGCTGATTTCCAGATGAAACCTTGAACTGGGGTCTTCAGCATGTGTCATTAGATAGTTCATGGTCTTTTGGGGAATACTTGTCCTGCTGTGTCCCACTGCCAGCTCAGGACAACCATTTGACTGCCTACATTTTTCTCCTGCAATTTCAGTTGGCTGTGCTCCTTTCTCCTCTCTCCTTAAAAGTTTTCTTATATGTCATGGATTGTATGTGTGAGGTGTGGAATATATCTGTGAATCACCATGCAAAGCTAAAAGGCTATCTTAATTCCTAAAGGCGCGCGTGCGTGCACATACACACACACATTCAAGGCACGTCTACACAGCAGGGCTAAACTTGAAATAAGCTAAGCAATTTGAGCTACGCTAATTGCATAGCTTAAGTCGAAATAGCTTATTTTGACTTTGGGGCTATGTCTAGACTGCTGCTTTTTTTTCGAAAAAAGTATGCAAATTGTGCTCCACAATTTGCATACCTTTTTCCGATTGTTTTTTCGGAAGAGTCCTTCTTCCTCGTGAAACGAGGAAGACAGCGCTTCTGAAAAAGCGCGTCTGCTCTTCCTCAAAAAAATGTTGGAAGAGCAGACGCGTTCCATGGATGCAGAGTTTTTCCAGGATACCTCTGGTATTCCAGAAAAACTCCGTAGTCTAGGCACAGCCTCGGTGCTATACAGGAGTCGGAGTAAGCAGTCCTCCAGCTCAACATTATTTTAACATTTTGTCAGAATAACTGCTTGTGTGTACATGTGGACTATATTATTTCAGAATAATGTCAGTTATTCCAAAATAACACTGCTGTGTAGACATAGCCTCACACACACACACATTTCAACAGCGTTAATGTTGAAATGATGTCTGTAATTTAAGGAGGGAGGAATTGCAGTTATTGTAGTTATCGCCAAACAATTTCAGACTGAGGAAATTCTGATTTCCTGTGAAACCATCATGAGTGTATTTTAGTGTCTGTGGTTCCAAATTAAACAGATTTTGAGAGACCTATTTTTTCATAGTTTTTTCCTCATGGTGTTACTACAGATGTTGCAGCACTAATATCATTTCTGTAGGTATAAAGGACCAGGGTCGGACCTCTCTTGTCCTGCACCTCAGGACCTGACCGGTCCCGAATCAGGGAATTTGCCAGACCAGGGAAGGTCCCTTGCCAAAGCCCCTCAGCCCTCAGCACTGCCAGCTACAGGGGCCCCTCACTACTCCCAGCCCCGGACAGCCCTGGCCCTAGTCCTGCTGTGGAGGGTTCAAACTCCTGGCCTGGGCAGCTGGCAGGCTCTGACTTCACTACTGAGAGCTGCCTGGGGCTCTGTCCCTAGCCTTGCACTACCACTGGCTGTTGACTGCCCAGTCCTGTCTTGTGGGTGTTGCCCTGGACTGGGTCTCAGTGTTACAGGCTGGTAGGAGCTGCTGCTGGCTCCCACACCACTGCTGTGGGCTGCTCAGGGTTGTCACCAGGCCAAGCCCCTGCCCCATCCTGCTATTTCAGCCCGGCCTCACTTTTGAATAGCCCTCCTGCTACTAGGCTACCGGGCTCCCTGATTCAGGAACATCCATGGTTGTGCTGGACCACAAATGTTTCCGGACCAGAGGTTGCAAATTTTGGGAGGTACAACCTGTACTTAAGAGCAGAATTTGGTTAAAGCCACATGAACTGGGTAAAGGATCCTGGAGGCAGGAGTAGGTGGATTGGTGTTCTTGTAAGAGCTTTTCTGGACTATTGGTTAAAACTTTTGTGCTCTCTTGGGACTTTTATATAAAGGAGCTCAGAATAAAAAAGACTTTACACAAGACAAAGGAAACACCCTTGGTCAAGTTACCAGGTGAGGCTTTAGGTCTCAAGCAAGCATTTTCTTACTTTGTAAAGGCAAAAGCTTGTAAGAAAAGGGGAACGCTCCTCTTCACCAACACTATGTCCAGCTGGGAACTGAGCAAAGAGCCTTCAACAAGAGTCTGTGATCTGGACAAGGACTGAAAATATTATGCTCTGAGCTGAGACTAAACTGGACTATTACCACGGCAAGTGTGGCATTCTTGATTTACCTAGAAGGCTGAAATACCCAACTAGAAACAGGGAAATGAGAAACGGGCTCCATTCACCAGTGATAGGTAGCTACAGTATGCAAATGAGTCGAGTTTCTCACTGTTCCTTTATAGGCGATGCAAAAATATTATAGTAAACCAGCAAACTAATTAGAAACTTTAACACCACTCCCACAATTAACAAAATGTCTTCACTAGCATTGTCAGATCAAGAGTATCACAACACTCAGTATATTTGGGTGTTTTTATAAAGCCTCACCTTTTGGAGTTATATTTGACAGACTCAGTTTTCATCTAAATATGTGTTTCTAGCCCTCACGGTTGCAGAGCAGTTGGATAACATGAACCTAAAAGGCACAAGCACAGAAAGGGAAAGATAATCCAAATTTCTTCTTAAAACTGATTATTTTTAACCCAATATCATCAATGGGCTCTGACTCATGGTTTTTAAGCATTCAGGATTGGCTGTATTTTTAGCCCCAATAAAACTGGCACACTCTATCTCCAGTATTATTTCCACAATTCTATATAACATGTTTAAACTTGCATCCGGGTACCTTTTGCCTGTTTTAGACAAAGATTTCTCTCAAAGGCTCCACACACAATTCTTGTTTTCATAACACTATACTACACCCCAGTCATCATTGCTCCAGTTCTTCAGCAATGCCTGCTAATGGCCTATGTCTAAGAAGCTATATTAATATACTTGCAAATTATGATGTATGCACAATAATGCTGGCATTAGGTGGAGCTCTGTGCCCATGCTGAACTACACTGAAGTCAGTGAAGCTATGCTGGTGCAGATGTATCTGCTTGTGTGGGTGTTGAAAGCTCAGTGACTAAGTTTGTATGGTAGGAATTGAAGCTCTTGTTTCCTGTGATGTCATTATCACACTCTCTGGAGTGGTTCACAGGAATGAGTACCAATCTCAAGACAGACTGTTAAAAAGCAGTGCAGACATCCAGGGTGAAAGTAACTGATCTTTCTTACAGGTACTGCCCTATTGCAATCCCTTCTGGAGGGGTCCCTCAGGCTAGTATCTGGTAAATGTAAGTGTAGGATGGAGCGCACAGAGCTCAGGGCAGGTGGTTGGGATGGGTGTGGGTCTGGGGGAACTCAGGGCAGGGAGTGGGGGGATACAGGAGTGAAGGCAGAGGGTTGGGTTGTGGGGAGTGCATGAGTCAGGGCAGGGGGTTGGGCGGTGTGGGATACTCAGGGAGTGGGGAGTGCAGGAGTCAGGGCAGGAGGTTGTGCATTATTGGGGCTCATAGCAATGAGGTGTGGGGGAGTTCAGGGCAGAGGATTGGGGTAGGAGTGGGACACTCAAGTTGTAAAAGATCTCTCTCCCTTTCTGCCTCACCCCATTTACATGTTTCATGTATACAGATATTACACCTGTGCAAAGCTACACCATCACCTATGAATTCCTTCAGTACAGCAGGAATTTCCCGGTGGCAGGAGCCAGAATCTATCCTTAAATGTTATCCAGTGCATAAAACAGACATTTAAAGAAAACAGTTTCTTTACTGAAGTGATTTTTGTTATTACTCAAAACAGTGGCTCAGTTTTTAAAATAGAAGTGAGTTTTAAGTTCAAAGGTTAAAGCTGTAAGATAGATTCAGATAGAGTGTAAGATTCAGTTTTACAGTTTAATCCTGCAGTATGTTTTGCAGAAACAGGTATTAACACCAATGTCCTAGTCTATTTAAATTCTTGGTAGTTTCATTTTAAAACGTTTACCATTCAGGTTCAGGTAACATTAGTTTGCTCTAAACAATATTCACATAGTACCTTTTATCCAAGGATCTTAAAGCAATTTATAAAACTCAAACTTTCAACATCTTTGTGAGGTAGCCAAATATCCACATTTTCTAAGGGGAATATGGAGATAACCAAGAGGTCAAACTATTTGCTCCAGGTCACAGTTAGGGTACGTCTAGACTGTATTGCTATTTCGGGATACTGGAAGTATCCCGAAATAGCAATGCAGCATCCAAGGAATGCATCTGCTATTTCGGAAAAATTTTCAAAATAGGAGATGCACTTTTTCGCCATCCCCGTAAATCTCATTCTACGAGGAATAAGGGATGACTCAAAAGAGCACTTTATTTCAAAATCTGGCACTGTGTAGATGCGCCAAATTTCGAAATGGCCTCTTTCGAAATCAAATCGAAAAAAGATACATTATTTGCGTAGCACAAATTGCGTATCTTTTTTAGATTTTAGTGTGCAGTCTAGACATAGTCTTAGAGACAGAATTGGGAATATAATCCACCAGTCCTGACAGAATCCTTGTTCTGGTTTGTATGATTTTTATAATATAGTAATACCCAAGATATGTTATTTTCTAAACACAGAAGATGTAGACTTTTGTACAAAGAATGTAGTTAAAAGAGAGAGACGAGTAGGAGTGGAGTAAAAGAAGGCAGCTCTATTCTTGTTCCTAATATCTGTGAGGTTCATGTTCAGGGTGAAGGGACAGGTATGGTAAGAAAACGGGTATTGTGGGGTTTTTGTACCTAGCATGATGAGGGATATGGCACTGTATTGCATACTCCCAAGGACAGATATTTTAACCAGGGAGTTCATACACATGTGGCTCTTGTAGAGCCATATATTGCCATTGGGCCCAGTTAGTAATCCAGAGACAGCTTCAGTGAATCATAGGAAAGCCACCAGAGGGAGAACCTCCTATCTAGTACTAGGGAGACAGTTCATTTACTAGGAAGCTCTTGGCTTATGGGTTTTCTTTCTAGTCTCTTATGTAGGTTTTTCCACAGTGGCAGGGACAATCTGCCCTTCGAGAGTTATGATAAAAGAGCACATCTAGGACAAGAGAGCCTCCGCCCGAGGAAATAGCAACATGTTGCTTTGCATAACATTCAACTGTTTTATCAATTAAGCATCTCGAAGCTAATTATGGGGAGATAATATATTACATCCTTGGAAAGCATATCAGAGGTATATTCAATGTCTGGAAGCCAGCCAATGAAATCTACATTTAAAATTTATTCCAGCAGTGGGCCAAGAATTAGCAAGGCATCTATTTATCCTTGTAAGAGAGCAAACGCACATGATGAATACAATTTAGTATGTGCCAGAGCCTGTTAGCTCAGCTATAATCGAGATTAATTTCCTGCACTGGGAGAGTAGGCATCATACCACAGTAATGTGTTTGTTAAACACTTTACAAGAATAATTGTGTTTTTATTTTGAGACTTTTATGCAAAATGAGTGAGGTGGAGGAGGAATCAACATTTGCTAACTATTCAGAGGAGTAGATGTGTGCATAAAATGTTAGATATAGTTTATTTAATCGTGTTGCCACAAGAATTTTTAGCAGTTACACAGTTACTAAAATGCTCCTGGGGGGAGGGGGAGAGAAGAGGGGTGGCAGCCATTGTGCTCCCGGCTCCGCTCCTAGGGAATCCTCTTCTACTCGCACTGCTGCCTCTGTGGCAGGTGGAGCCAGTCTGCGAGGGGAACCAGTTTAAAAATCAGCTTCCCACACAGACAGGCTCCTGCCTACTGCCCTGCACTGCTGCCTCTGATATAGAGGCAGCAGAGCGGGGTGATAGCAGTAGGGGCAGACTGGCAATCAAAATAGGCCCTGGAAATGGGTTGAGAACGGCCCACTTTTTCACATCAAAGAATTTTTTAAAAATTTACTCTTTGACCCCCATTAGCCTCACTCCTGACCCCTGTTAATCACGCCTCTGACCCCCATTAGCCAGGCCACTGGAGGTAACACTCTCGGGGCAAGATGGACACATGACCAGAAGTAAAAGGTGTCATGTGACCCCTCTAAGGACTTTTCCCACCATCCTCCTACCAATAGGGATTAGTTTGGCCCCCACCAAACCCCCTTCATGCAACTATCCTGCAATTGCATTAACCCAATCTCTGTGACATTAACTTGGGGACGGAGAGGCTGGGGGAAGTGTTCCCTCTAAGAGTTTCCTCCCATGAGCAGAATGAATTTTGTGTTGTGCACTGTGACGGGGCACCGTGCTCCGATCTGGCAGAGTCCCCGGCACTGCGCACTTCGCAGCTGCTGGGGGAAGCACTCAGCGGCGAGCGCGCCACGGGGAGCACTGCGGGGGAGGCACTCGACCCGAAGGCAGCTGAGCGCCCGGAGTCTCGCGCTGCTCACCAGCAGCCCTGCCCGGCATACTCCGGTACCGTCAGGGACTGGGCGGAAGCCGGCAAGGGGAAAACGTCAGCTGACGTCATCAGGGAGCAGCAGGGGCAGGGCCACGGGGAGTGGGGGGCTGAGCGGGGCCGCATTCAGCGACGATTTAAATGGCACCCCAGCCCTACCCCAGTGTAGAGGGATGGAGCAAAAGGGGACTGGGGCGTAGAGGAACAGGCTCGGGAGGACTGACAAGGACAGAACCGCTGAGGCCCCCCATGGGTCCGCGCCAAGCTGGCAACTGCATAGGAAAGGAGGAAGTGGCCCAGGACTGGGGCGGGAGAAGGAGCAACCCCGCTCCTCCCCACCCCCCCTTGAGGGTTGGGGTACGTCTATACTACAGCGCTAATTCGAACTAACTTAGTTCGAATTAGTTAATTCAAACTAAGCTAATTCGAACTAACGCGTCTAGAACTAAAAACTAGTTCAAATTAGCATTTTGCTAATTCGAACTAGCATGTCCACATTAAGTGGACCCTGAACCGGGGTTAAGGATGGCCGGAAGCAGTGCCGGCAGGGCATCAGAGGGGGACTTAGAGCGTGGAGATGCTGCCTCAGGCTAGCCGAGGGCTGCGCTTAAAGGGACCCGACCCCCACCCCGGACAGACAGTTCTCAGGGGTGCCCTGCTTGCAAACCAGTCCTGGCTTGGAGTGCCCGGAGTACCCACACTGGACCCACATCACAGTACTCGACCATCAGACCGGCTGCACTTGCCGCAGGCTGCCATCTGGGGAGAGGGGGCAATTGGGGGGCTGCAGGAGAGCTTCCACCCCCAGAAGCCCGCAGAGCCAGCCCAGTCCTCCCCATCGGGGGCTCGTACCCCATTCCTCCCTCACCTCCTTCCACTTACCCTTCCCTAGCCCCTCTTCTTGATGTACAAAATAAAGGACAATTGTGTTCAAAAATGGAATCTGTCTTTATTGAACAAAACTGGGGGAGACTGGGAAAAGGAGGTGGGAGAGGGGAAGAGAGAGGCTGGGAGAGGGGAGGGCAACTACAATGATCAGGGGTTGGGACAGGTCCCATATGAAGAGAGGCTAAAGAGACTGGGACTTTTCAGCTTAGAAAAGAGGAGACGGAGGGGGGACAGGATAGAGGTCTCTAAAAGCAGGAGTTGGGTGGAGAGGGTACATACATAAAAGTTCTTTATTAGTTCCCATAAAGAAGGACTAGAGGACACCAAAGGAAAGGAATGGGTAGCAGGCTTCAAACTAGTAACAGAAAGTTGTTCTTCACAAAGCAAAGAGTCAACCTGTGGAACTCCTTGCTGCAGGAGGCTGTGAAGGCTCGAACTGGAACAGAGTTTAAAGGGATGTGAGATCAAGTCATGGAGGTTGGGTCCAGGGAGTGCTATTAGCCAGGGGGTAGGAGTGGTGTCCCTGCCCAAAGTTTGTGGAAGGCTGGAGAGGGATGGCACGAGACAAATGGCTTGGTCACTGTCTTCGGTCCATCCCCTCCAAGGTCCCTAGGGTTGGCTGCTGTCGGCAGACAGGCTACTGGGCTAGATGGACCTTTGGTCTGACCCAGGACGGCCATTGTAAGCTCAGGGTTCAGGGTCGGGGGTCTCAGTGGACCCCCTTGATTTTCATGCACACCTGCTCCTGGGTGGCCAGGCTGGCAGCTCTCCTGCCCTAGACGGCCACTTTCCTGTGCCTAGTGCGGAGATCGTGGACGAGGTCTATGATGTCCACACTAGCCCAGGCGGGTGCCCGCCTCTTGCGGTCCCGGGCAAGCTCCCGGGAGCCGCCAGCCTGGTCCCGGGAAGAGGGGGAGGGTTGGGGGGCATCGGGTGGCTGGCTCGAGCCGTGCCAGGTGCAGGGTCTGCTGGCTGGGTGCTGGCAGGCTTGCACTTAGCACGGGCACCGTAGCCAGCCCGTGCCCCTTTAAGGAGTCCGGGGCTGGGAGGGGGGCAATAGAGTTTCCCTGGTGTTGGCCAGAGTGGCCACCAGGGAAACCTGGGGAGGGCTAGCCTCCCACTAGTTCAAATTAAGGGGCTACACACCCCTTAATTCGAACTAGCTAGTTCGAACTAGGCTTAATCCTCGTAAAATGAGGTTTTCCTAGTTCGAACTAAGCGCTCCGCTAGTTCGAATTAAGTTCAAACTAGCGGAGCGCTAGTGTAGCGCCTATGAAAGTTAGTTCGAACTAACGTCCGTTAGTTCGAACTAACTCTGTAGTGTAGACATACCCTCGGTGAGTTACAGGGAGATTTCCCACCAACTAGACAGTGAAACCAGTTCACTGCCTTTAGGGTCCTGGGCCGGGACCTGGAGTGGGGTGCGCCTGAGTCCCCCTCCTTCTCTGCTGCACACTGGGCTGAGTGAGTCCCGCTGAATTGGGAGCAGACTCACGGGGATCACTAGTAGACTGTTAGATAAGGGATCTGGGAAGGGGGAGCACTGGGTTTTCGGGGAAAGGGCAAGCGCCCATTGGTGGGTAACCCCGATGATGATAGGGCTGTGAGCCTGAGGGGGAACCCGTGGTGTAACATGTACCAGAACTGACTTCATGTGGCTCATTTGGATGTGACACTGTGGCACCCAAGTTATTAATAAATATCTTATAAACCTCTACCTTTTCCCTCTGCTGCCATGTCTCCTCCCCTTGCTCCATCAGCTACCCTGGTGCCTGATGCCCCCCACCCCCTCACCCTCCTCTGCTGTCCTGACTCGGACTCCTGCCCCCTCACTGCCCTTAGCCCTCCTGAGACCTGCCTCCCTCCACCAGCCCTTCTCTCCCACCTGTGCCCACTCTTCCAGTAGCCGCACTCTGATCATGTGAGTTACCCCCTCTCCTAACACCTCCCTCTACACATCTGCCCTGCCTCTCTCCTCTGGTGCTGGTCCCTCCCCTGCAGGTGTCTGCCCTTCTGCTTCACCCCCAGAATCCCCTGGCACCTGCACCTTCCCTTACCCCTGCACCCTCCTGGTGCCTCCCCCTTCCCTCACTGCCCCTACCCCTGCCCCCTTTCCTCTCTTTTTCCCTGATGCCCACCCCCTCACCACCCTCTGACCCCCATTTCCCTCACACAGGACTTGTTCCATCCCCACCTTCCTCATACCCACCCCTTCTTTCAAGCCTTATCCCAGCACCCCCTATCCCTCTAGCCTCCAATGCCCTTACCCTCTCCTCTCCCAGCATCACCCTGTCCCCCCTCCCACTGACACCTCTCCTCATGACCTTTTTCTCATTGTCTCCACTTGGCCCTCTGCCATTTGTCTCTCCTCCACCCTGTCCCTTGGTGCCTTCTGCTTTCTTCTCCTGCCCTGTCCCCCTCCCCTCAGCACAAGCCCCTTCCTCTCCCACCCCCCTTCCTCCTATTTTTCCCTCCTCTCTCCACCTACCTTCTGCCTTCCAGTTTGCGGAGCTGGAATCTGTGATTGGGCCCCAGCTGCTTCTGGGGCTCCAGACCATGTACTGGGCCTGGAGCTGGGCCATGCAGTGCAACTCTGGGCCGAGTGCTTTTAAAGTCCCAGGCTATGACAGCACGCCACGCCACGCTGCCACGCCATGCCATGCCACGCCATGGCGTCTCCCCACTCACCTGTTGCATGGCATTTGGGTACACTGCGCATGCACTCCCTCGGCCCCACCATGCCCTATACGTGGCCAGCGCATGGTGCCAGGGAATTTAAAGTGCAGGGCTGCGGTGCCCTGGCACAATCTCCCTCCTCCTACAGCAGCTGCCAGCCAGCCCTTCAGAGGACAGCTCACCAGGAAATCTGTCCACCCCTGGGCAGCAGCCCCTGTCCACGGAGGGCCCAAGCTCTCCAGACAGAGGCTGCTCCAGTCTCTCAGGGACAGGCAGCAGCATGGGGCGGGAGGTGGGAGAGAGGGACAAGCGGCTTTGCATTTATTCTACTCACTACAATCAAATTCTTCAAACAATTTTCCCCTGTTTCAGCAGTAGCAAAGTGATGAATTATGTCATAATAATTCAAAGACCTCATGATTTAATTCTCAATGCTCAAGAGGACAAAGCACTGAGATGCTCAGTCATGGTGGATCAGAGGGCATTTTTGTCACTTCTTAGAAGAGAGAAGGCAAGTTCTCACTAAAGTTAGTGATCACTAATGACAAATACAGCCATAATGCAGTTTCAACATCTGGGAAACAGTCTATCACATTGGACTCGGGGATAACTCAGTACATCCAAATAGATAAGCTTTCATCATCTTTTCTCTATATATCTGAGAGTGATGTGAATACAACAAATTGAAGAAATTCTTTAGTAAAATATAGTGGGAAATCATCTCGGTACTTATGACGCAGACTTTGATAAAACCTATGGGGACTCCAGCTACCACCAGGTGGCGTTTGGTTAACGTGGGAGCCAGAGAGCTAGGGGGATCTTCTTCTACAGTGTCCTGTCTGTAGCCAGCAGCCTCATACTTCTTGTGTATTCTAATTAGGTCTTCCACAATTAGAATACTAGAATAATTATAGGGCTGGCAGTCAGGCATCTCTAGAGATAATCTAGTCCAGTCCTCTGCACGCATGGCAGGAGGACTATCTATTCTAGACCAGTGTTTCTCAAAGTGATCTGCGAAATCACTTTGAGAAACCTGCTAACTGGCAGCTCCAGATTGATTATTTACTATGAACTCCAGAGTGCGCTAAAACAAGTATTCTGTTTATTGAGAACTGAGGTGTACCTAAGAGTCACTTTGTCTAAGAGTGGAAGAAGATGGAATATCCAATCTTGTATCTCCACACAAACATTCTCTGGAATCTGTTTGGGGGGTAGGGAAAATTATTCTGTGATGTTATCTTTAACCCACAGTGGGAAACTGACTACCTCTGCTATAACCTGCCTTTACCTGTTGGGCTCCTGCTTCCTCCTTACTATCTTCATTGCCCTTTGGGGTTTGATCTGGCAAAGCATTCCTTTCCCATGCTCTACTAGGCAAGCAATGACCAAAGCAGTGTGGAATTTCTTTTTGCAGAAGCCGGCAGGGCTTAGCTTCGACTGGGTGTCCTTCATCACACTGCTAAGGTGAGGTGTGTACTTGGGTCCTATGCCCCTTCCCTGAAATAAGGAAAGGGTTAATCAGCTTCACTACAAAAGGACTGCACCTGTTTGTTAGCTTAGGATTGGGTCAGTGACACTTTCTAGCCTCCTTCAGAAAGGGAGCAGAGATGGGGCCCATCCATGAAAGAGAAGGGTGCTTTTTGGGTTGGGTTGGCCCATGCTGCTTTTCATGGCTCCTGTTGGCTGCAAACAGGAAACTGGCCGTGGTGCTGGTTAATAAATGAGCCTGAGCAGCCAGTTAGCAGGTTTCTCAGCGATTTCACAGACCACTTTGAGAATCACTGCTCTAGACTGTGAGATCAACCACACTGACATGACAGAAGGTTTAAGCATGAATTCTGTAGGCAGTGCAGCAGCTACGGTTTGCATTTGTTGTTTTAAGCTTTCTGTAAGAAATAGGTAACAGCTAGAAATGATACATCTCTTTAGATGGTTGTCCAGCATTTTTGTACTGTTAGTGCTTAAAAATCAGTGTACAAACATTAAACAAATTTGATCCAACCCCCTTCAGCTTTTGAATTAGTAGGACAAAACAGTAGTTGTTGTGTTCTCTGTCCCCATGAACAAATAGGCTTCATTGAAATTCAGCATCTCAAAAGAACCATCAGGGCTGGGTGGTGCTTGTTTACCAGGCTGATGCAGAACGAAGGATCAAGTGGAGTTCAGACAAACATTGATTCTTGTTTTTTCCCCCTTAATGTGCTCAGTTTAAGAGAGGTGAGTGAATGGGGTTCTGATTATCCTAGCCAGGTGTGGAAAAGCAGAAGAGGTCAAAATGTATTCTTGTGCAAAAACCTGTTCTCCCTGACCCTGGCCTGAAGTCAATAAAGCTACAAAAGTGTAACCATCAATAGGAATTGGCCTTTGTTCTCATTCATTTCTCCAATCACTCTCTCATGCTTACCCAACATTTCCACTTGGCAAAGAAGTTAGAGTTGTGGGAGAAAAATGAGGACTAACTTCAGATGTTTTTAGCTTTCCATTTTTGGAATGAAACTAAAAAGAAATCAATTATGAGGTACTTTTATGTTGGATTGAACTGCTAGAGACCCAGCAAATGGATAGAAACATATCAGCCAGTTCAGTCAGTCTTGCTATCACAGCCTGCTATGAAGTCAATTTAAAATCCTTAAAGAGAAACCTGGATAGGGAGAAATCTACAACATTGTGTGTTGAGCTTCCATGGTGCTTTTGTAACTCCTTAAAAGTACAAAGATGTGTTGGCCAGTGGAACTAGGCTGAGCATAAAGTTGCTTCACAATGTCACAAAATATATCGAAAAAAATTGGATTTCTTTGATATTTAGTACAGTACAGTATTGAACACAGTGCATCCTAAAACTGAACCCCCTAGATGGAAGTTAAAGTTCTGGTATCCAGAGTGGGATGTTTTGTTTCTCCCAGGCTATGTCTAGACTGGCATGATTTTCTGCAAATGCTTTTAACGGAAAACTTTTCCGTTAAAAGCATTTGGGGAAAAGAGCGTCTAGATTGGCACGGATGCTTTTCCGCAAAAGCACTTTTTGCAGAAAAGCGTCCGTGCCAATCTAGATGCCCTTTTGCGCAAAAAAGCCCCGATCGCCATTTTCGCAATCGGGGCTTTTTTGCGCAAAACAAATCTGGGCTGTCTACACTGGCCCTTTTGCACAAAAGGACTTTTGCCTGAACGGGAGCAGCATAGTATTTCCGCAAGAAGCACTGATTTCTTACATGAGATCGTCAGTGTTTTTGCAGAAATTCAAGCAGACGGTGTAGACAGCTGGCAAGTTTTTCTGCAAAAGCAGTTGCTTTTGCGGAAAAACTTGCCAGTCTAGACACAGCCCCAGTGTTTGGGAATTCATTTCTTATAATGGAGGAAGCTGGGGGTTATTGCTCTGGATGGAGCTGGATAGAGTGTTGCATGTTCTGTGCAAGCTTCCCACCCTACCACTTTGGTACTTGCGATCCCATTGCTCCTGCCCTGCTCTACAGGAGCTCACCAATTGCCCAGAAATGAACCTAGCACACAGAGAAAAAGATGGTAAAAGGCACTAGGACCCAGGAGACAGTATCTTGGGCTACGTCTAGACTGCATCCCTCTGTCTACAGAGGGATGCAAATCAAGCACATTGAAATTGCTAATGAAGCAGGGATTTAAATATCCCATGCCTCATTAGCATAAACATGGCCTCCTCAAAAAATGAGGTTTACAGGATCTGTTGAAAAGCTTTATTTTTGACAGATCCGCATCTAGACTGCCAGGTTTTTTTTTCAAAAAAATTCTGTTTTGAAAAAAAAGCGGCGGCCATGTTTATGCTAATGAGGCACGGGATATTTAAATCCCTGCTTCATTAGCAATTTCGATGTGCCTAATCTACACCTCTCTGTAGACAGAGAGGTGTAATCTAGACACACCCTTGGAGTTTGCCTGCCCTCAGCTGAGAGAGACACAGGAGCCTTGTGTGACGACGCAGTCGGGGTTCCCCCGATCCTGCTCCCCCATAACAGCTAGAACAGATTCCGCCAGAAGCAGAATAGTGAGGTTTTATTGCTCCTCCAGGATATAGCCCAGCATAGACGTGGTGTGTTTACAGGATTCGGGGCCAGGGTGTTTCAGACCCCTTGAGTTAGGGGTCCATCACCCCTAGCCCTCAGCCCCAGCAACCTCACTCTGTCTCCCTCATGGTTCCAGCCCCAGACTGCCCCTTCCCCCAGCACACACTTCCTTTGTCCCGTCTCTTCCCTTAACAAGTAGAACTGGTTTGGCCTCTGTCCTGAGGCCTCTCTTGCTGGGCCATGCTTACAGACAACTGCCAGTGGGGGTCCTCCACAGCCCACCGCCCAAGCATAGCAACCAGCAAGGTACTGACACTATACCACACCTTGTCCTCCCCTGACAGTGAAACAGAGCTCCAGAAAAATCCAGGGTGCGGGGAGCTGCGGGAGGTCAATGCCTGCTCAAACTGCACCCTCAGCTGGCAGGGGTTCCCACAGCAAGTGGATTGTTAGTGTCTGATCACCACTGTTAACCAGAGGACACCTGGCAGACGACAGTGTGGGGAGACACAGACCCAAAGGAATGCCAGCAGCAGGCTGCCAGCTGAGCTCCTTCTAAACCACAGCAGGCTGCTTTGTCTTGTCTTTCCTGTTTTCAGGGGCGCTCTAGGCTCCAGCAAGGCAAGCTTGCTTCCCCTCCCTCAACTAGCCCCAGCCCTGACCCTGCTTGACCATTAGGGCCCAATAGGAGGGCCTAAGGCTATAGCCTTGTTAGCCTAATGGATAATCCTACCCGGTTCCTGCCCTTGTCATGAAACAAGGAGACTCAGCTGGGCAATGGCAGAGCAGAACAGGCTGGGTCTGGGTCTCTCCACTGGTAATGCTGCTAACCACATTACAGGTAAGAATATAAGAACGGCCGTCCTGGGTCAGACCAACAGTCCACCCAGCCCAGTATCCTGTCTGCCGACAGTGGCCAATACCAGATGCCCCAGAGGGAGGGATCACAACAGGTAATCCTCACACGATCTCTCCCCTGCCACCCATCTCCAGAGGAACAGAGGCTATGGATACCTGGCTAATAACCATTGGTGGGCCTATCCTCCATGAATCTATCTAGCTCTTTTTTGAACCCTGTTAAAGTCCTAGCCTTCATCCTCTGGCAAGGAGTTCCACAGGTTGACTGCGCACTGGGTGAAGAAAAACGTCCTTATGTTTGTTTCAAACCTGCTGTCTGTTAATTTAATTTGGTGACCCCTAGTTCTTATATTGTGGGAATAAGTAAATAACTTTTCCTTATTCACTTTTTCCACACCAGTCATGATTTTATAGACCTCTATCACATCCCCGCTTAGTCTCCTCTTCTCTAAGTTGAAAAATCCAAGTCTTTTTAATTTTGCTTCATATGGGACCCATTCCAAATCCTAATAATTTCTGTTGCCCTTTTCTGAATCTTTTCTGAGATGAGGCGATCACATCTGTACACAGTATTCAAGATATGATCATAACATGGTTTTATATAGAGGCAATAGAATATTTTCTGTCTTGTTCTCTATCCCTTTTTTAATTATTCCTAACATTCTATTTGGCTTTTTGACTGCCGCTGCACACTGAGTGGATGTTTTCAGAGAACTAGCCACAATGACTCCAAGATCTCTCTCTTGGGCTATGTCTAGACTGCAGGCTTCTTTCGAAAGAGGCTCTTTCGAAAGCATCTTTCGAAAGAGCCTTTTTCGAAAGATCGCGTCTAGACTGCAGGCGGATCTTTCGAAAGAGCAATCCACTTTTTCGAAAGAGAGCACCCAGCGAGTCTGGATGCTCTCTTTTGAGGAAGCCCTATTTACATTGAAGAACGCCTTCTTTCGAAAGAGGAACTTTCGAAAGAAGGCGTTCTTCCTCGTGAAATGAGGTTTACCGCCATCGAAAGAAAAGCCGCGTTCTTTCAAAATAATTTCGAAAGAACGCGGCTTGAGTCTGGACGCAGGGGAAGTTTTTTCGGGAAAAGGCTACTTTTCCCGAAAAAACCCCTGAGTCTGGACACAGCCCAGAGTAGTTGTAGCTAAATTACACCCCATCATTTGTATGTATAGTTGGGATTATTTTTTCCAGTGTGCATTACTTTACATCACTGGTCCTCAGCACGGTGCCCACGGGGACCATGGCACCTGCCAGGGCATTATGTGCACCCGCCGAATGAGGTGGGCTGGCCCCACTGCCGGTGCATGCACAGTGCCAGGCCCAGGCGCATGGTGCATGGGCGGCCCCACCTCCGGGTGCGTGGCACATGCACGGTGCCGGTCCTGGGTGCGCAGCGCATGGGCGGCTCCTGCCCCACGTGCGCGGCACATGCATGGCGCCAGCCCTGGGTACATGGCGCAAGAGCAGCCCCACCCCCGGGCACGCGGCGCATGCGTGACCCCGCCCCCGGACGTGTGGCGCATGCACTGCCCCGTCCCTGGACACGCAGCATGTGAGCGGCCCCACCCTTGGGCGCCCGGCAGCCCCAAAAGGTTGGGGACCACTTCTTTACATTTATCAACATTAAATTGCATTTGCCATTTTGTTGCCCAAGCACTTAGTTTGGTGAAATCTTCTTGAATCTCTTCACTGTCTGCTTTGGTTTTAACTATCTCGAGCAGTTTGGTATCATCTGCAAATTTTGCTACTGCTTTGTTTACCCCTTTCTCTAGATCATTTATAAATAAGTTGAATAGGATTGCTCCCAGGACAGACCCTTAGGTGACCACGCTCGTTACCTCTCTTCATTCCGAAAACTTGCCATTTATGCCTACCCTTTGTTTCCTGTCTTTTAATCAATTATGAAGTCACAAAAGGACCTTCCCTCTTATCCCATAATAACTTACTTTATTTAAGAGCCTTTGGTGAGAGACCTTGTCAAAGGCTTTCTGGAAATCTAAGTACACTATATCCACTGGATCCCCCTTGTCCACGTTTGCTGACCCCCTTAAAGAACAGTAGTAGGTGTGGACTCCAGTAAAGCACAGAGCCTGGGGAGGCTTCCCTGAACCATTCAGTGGATGGGACTGTTCTGAGAACACCCCAATTTCATAGTTCGCAGAGAATTTTTCATACAAACAATTGTTATTTGTATATTATAATTTTAGCCTCCTAAGTACTTGCAACCCCTTCCTGCTTGGGATCATCCACAAACATTACACTCTCTATGCCATCATCTATATCATTGATGAAAATATTGACCAGAACCAGACCTAGAACTGATCCCTGCAGAATTCCACTTATTATGCCTTCCAGCATGAGTGTGAACCATTGTTAACATTGCTCTCGGAACAGTTATTCAAACAGTTATGCACCCACCTTATAGTAACTGCATCTAGGCTGCATTTCCCTTGTTCATCAATGAGAAGGTTATAGAAGACTGTATGAAAAGCCTTATTAAAGTACAGGTACAACACAACTGACACTTCCCACCTGTCCACAAGGCTTGTTACCTTGTCAAAGAAAGCTATCAGGTTGGTTTTATATCATAGGTACTTGACAAATCCAGGCTGGCTGTAACTTATCATTTTATTATATCTTCTAGATGTTTGCAAATGGACTCATTATTTGCTCCATTATCTTTCCTAAAGTTAACCTGACTGATCTTGTAATTCCTTATTTCCCTTTTAATAGA